>NW_026521788.1:15412500-25412500 GCF_021234435.1 Artibeus jamaicensis
GCCCTCTGATTTTTGTGGTGGGAGTAGTCTGTCTACCTTCCTTCTTACCGAGGCCCTGTGTTACTTGGCACCCCCAAAACAGAGCTAGCTCCTCGTGCTGGTCACCTGCCCCCTCAGAGCTGCTGGGTGAGACCGCTGTCTCAGCCACACTGTGCTTGCCTCCCATTAACACCTTTGTCTTACCTGTCTGGTCTGTATTTTGACATGATGAAAATATAATCTTTGGAGATGGGCACAAATCGATTCAAATTCTACCCCTCAAATGGCGTGGCTCTCAGGCAAACTTTTTACCCTTTCTGAATCTCCGCTGTCTCATCAGTTGGCAGGACAGTGAATAAACAACCAGCTATCATTATTGCTGCTGTTAGTGTTGTGATGTTTTTGCTGGCACTATGCTGGCTCCATGGACAGTGATGGTGATCCAACATGGATGCTTCCATTGTTACGCTTGGTGTAGAGAC
The DNA here is from genome assembly GCF_021234435.1 of Artibeus jamaicensis. Taxonomy (NCBI): domain Eukaryota; kingdom Metazoa; phylum Chordata; class Mammalia; order Chiroptera; family Phyllostomidae; genus Artibeus; species Artibeus jamaicensis. The sequence goes on from NW_026521788.1 coordinate 15,412,962, forward strand.
TCACAAAACCCAGAAAGCGGTCTTGCAAAGGAGTTTGTGTCACCAGGTACTGGCTTTGAGTAGGGAAGTAACCGTGGAGTAAGTTTCTAGAAAAACATTGATGTCACTGGAAATGAAGTCATGCAATAAATTGCTTGTATCATAAAAAGAAAATAAACCCGTAACATCGATGCTAATGGAATTATCTCCCCTGATCGATCAACTCTTCTGATATCCTTTTAGATTAATCCTGCCTTATGAAAGGTTTATTAAAGGAGAGGAAGACAAGCCCCTGCCTCCAATCAAACCTCGGAAGCAGGAAAACAGTTCACAGGAAAATGAGAATAAAACAAAAGTGTCAGGAACCAAGCGCATCAAACATGAAATTCCTAAGAACAAGAAAGAAAAAGAGAATGCCCCCAAGCCCCAGGATGCGCCTGAGGTGAGTTGCTTTCTTCCACAGAAATACCTCCATGAGACATGTCCTGCCTCGGGGTCTCCCGGAGCCCTGCATTCGTAGCTGTGACCCCGCACAGCTGCAGCACTAGAATGAGCAGCCAGACCATCAGAGCTGAAAGGCAGTGTGTGGCACTGAACGGCATAGGCCAAGACTATGATCCAGAAAGATGCAAACATCCCATAGCAAACTGGTGGCAACCACTGACTTTGCGGTAGAAGGAGCCAGCGCTTCAGCTCTGTGAAGCCAAGGGACTCCAGTTTGAAAGATGTGGCCTCTCTGCTGTTTCCCAGCGAGTCCATCGAGGAGCTGGTGTGACTTTAAGACATGTTTCGTGGGTTCTAGCAGGAAGGGGCATTGAAACGGATGGGCTGTGTCTCTGCCAGACTGTCCTGAAAACTTTAGAGACTCCTTTGCCTTCTTGTAATTGACCTCTGGGCAGCAGCCTTGGGTTGAGACCAATTTAGAAACGTCTTAAGTACATATTATTTATGGGGAAATTTTGAAATGGTTCCTCTGAAGTCATTATTATCTCTCATGTTAACAGGTAGTGTCTGAACCTTTTAAAACAAGCCCCAGCTACCCACAGCCCCCAACAGCTCTTTGGTGGAAGCCATTAACGTCTGCACAGAGCCAGCCATGGAGGCTGGTCTGGGCTCTGTTTCAACATGAATAATAAAAACCCTGCTGCCTATAAAAAAAAAAAACTTAGCAGCCACATTTGGAGACAGCATGTTCTAGGATTCAACCCCAGAGGGAATTTTGTTGCTGATATTAAACACCCCCTAAAAAATCAGGTCTATAATGAACACATAAGAGACTCCCTAATTAAACACTGGTTTCAGACACACACAACACAAACACTACAACAAGCTCCTAATGAGAATTCAACTTATTCAGCTGGAGCCTGTGTCAGAAGGTTGCATTAACATGAAGAAAAAAATTATTTTTGTTTTAATTTTTGTTTCACAATTATTTTAAGCTCTAGTAATTTAAAAGGGGTGGGGGAGAGGAGATGACACAGAGATTTCTACACATCTGCAAGCTTGCAACATAAATGGCCAAAAGCAAGGAAATTCCAAGTTAAGGCTTACATTCCATTCCTCCCTTATCCTGTTAGCCTGGTGATTTATTATAGGATTTTGGATCAGTGAGTTCTGTTAGATACCAAGTGTACAGCGTTGCCAAAGCACCTGGGGGCACCCTGAGGACCAAGAGGACAGCCGGCCTTTCAATGGCTCCACTCTGGGGGTGAAGTTTGAGATGGTTGGTCTGTGAGTTGTGGAAGGACTCCGCAGCCCCTGCGCTGAGCCCATCAGCTCCGGCGATGACCATTGTCAGAAGCAGAGCCAGATGACCTGCAGTCCATATCTTAAAGCCTTAAGGCTTCTTGTTTCCTCTGGGTCCCAACAGTTGCCTTCAGGGAGCTGTCAGTGTCTTGCGTGTCAAGGGTTAGTCTGATCAGGTCATCTAAACTACCCGGAATCTCACACCCTCTTCACGATTGAGCCTTAGAGTAAGAATTGTTCCCCACCTTCAACACAGACCCATGTTATTAACCGGATATATTTCTTCCCATTGATTTTGTGTCCGAGGTTTTGGTTAGGGCTTTATTATTGTCATTGTTTTAGTTGTTCCTAACTTTTGACGTTTTCAGTATGAAGCAGTGAACTCAATGGAAATAGGGGGGCTTATAAAGAAGCCCTTCTAGTCCAAGCTGATATCTTTCAGTAATTGGACTGCATGTTGCCTAGTGGGAAGGAGCCATTTAACATACTAAGGGCAGATCAGAAAATTCCATCCTAGAAAAAGGACCCCTGACCTTTTTCTGTGTAGCTTTTAAAGACCTCCCAAACCTGTTTACGGCCAAAAGCATAGAACTCCATGTAACTAACTGAAGGCCTGGGTCATAGAAACTTTGGTGGGACTGAGCATCCTCTGCAGCCCCACTTCAAACCACAGAAACCCAGAAACCCACCAGAAACTAACATTTAAATGAAATTTGCTTTTTTTCCTTGCTGTACTCATTTTGCGGTATTTTCACATAATGTAAAAGCTCAAGAGACCAACGATGATTGTTAATGTAGAACAGGTAATGATATTTGCGCTGAAAAAGGCAGTTATTAGTACAAAGAAATGAAAGGTGGTGCATAAAGTCTCGTAGGTATAATACATCCCTAAAAACAGGGATAGCGTTAAGTGACTTCCAGGAGAAATATCTGTTGAGCGAGTATGATGCCCTGAATTTTTGTTCCTGTGCATCCATCCCTACACCAGCATCCTCAGTGTTACCCAAAAATGCTAATGGGGTCGGAACTTCTTTTCTTCACAAAGAAGAACAATGTTCGTGGGATGAGATGGAGATGGAGTTTCATACAACTGTTTTGGGGCCATTCTCCACTAAGACATGTAAGGGCAAAATGACAGAAGTTTTGGAAGAGCTTGTCAGCTGGGTCACAGACGGAAAGTTAAAATGACCTTCCAAGGTCATAGTTTGCACAGCTACATAATGCAATGAATGGGTTGAATTGTGCCCACAACTTCTGTCAATAGGGACACATAAAGAGCATCCATCTCATTGACTACAATTTATTTCAGTGAACAGAAAAGCTGTATCCATGGTGGTGCTCACTGCCTGAATTTTGACAACTTCATTTTTAGCCTTAACAGACATGTGACTTGCTGCAGCCCAGGAAGACTTAGAGCCCTTCTGTCCCTTAGGTAGACAGGCTAATGTTGCATCTGCATCATTTTTCAATATTTGAGCTTATCTGCTCATCTGGCACTGAGTAGAAATTGCTAACGCTTAAGCATTGCTAATTTTATACCTCAAATTGGACATATTAGGACAGGATAAGCTCTCTCAAAGAAAAGCAAGGAGTTATAGTGAGTTTGTTGTTGACATGAGGGTGGTTAGATTTCTGAAAGAGAGATGCTTTAAAAAAAAAAAAAACTTTCTCCAAAGTGTCATAAAGCACAACATGTAATTTAAAACCCATTTGGATAATTGACTGATTTGACAAGACGACAACCTCAAAATTAAACTACATATTAGAATCAAGGAGTGATATGATTGTGTACCATCAGAACGTAGCACTTTGGTATTTTGATAAGCGTCTCATAAGGGACTAAAGTGAGTGTGCATATTTCCCCTAATGTTTCTGTAATTTAGATTCTTTGTTTAGAGCTGGGATGCGGGAGTGATCGAGCTTTAGAGAAACTCTGTGAGCTGATTGACAAGCCCATTTTCAAGAAAAACTGCTGTGTTTAATATTTTATTACATAGCAAAATGTGTCAATGCATTGGGCTTTCTTCTGACTGTCTTACAATCTTTCATCAGGTTTCATCAGAACAAGAAAAGGAGCAAGAAACTTTAAACCCAAAAAGCAGCACTGAGCCTCTCCCAGCAGCAGACATGAAGAAGAAAATGGAAGGGTACCAGGATTTTGTAGCGAGGCCCCTGGTGTCTACAGCGGACCCAGAAAAGGACAGCAAAGCAGATCAAGGTGCCAGCAGTGAGAAGGTGGCCGAGGACGCAGGAGAGAAGGGGCCTGCACCTCCACTCCCGAGTGCCCCTCTGGCCCCCGAGAGAGACCCCGGGGCTGGCAAACAGTCTCTCGCCTCTCCCAGTGCTCTTGTGGACTCAAAATCTGAACCCAAGCCCTGCTGTTTTACAGAGAGCCCTGAGAATGAACTCCAGGACACATCCTTCCCTGGCTTCCCCAGCACACAGCCACCATTGGCAAACCAGAGCGAGATGGACGATGACAAAGTGCCCACCATGGCAGATTACATTGCCAACTGCACCGTGAAGGTGGACCAGCTGGGCAGTGACGACATCCATAATGCACTAAAGCAGACCCCAAAGGTCCTTGTGGTCCAGTCATTTGACATGTTCAAAGACAAAGACCTGACTGGGCCCATGAATGAGAACCATGGGCTCAACTACACGCCCCTGCTCTACTCAAGGGGCAACCCAGGCATCATGTCCCCGCTGGCCAAGAAAAAGCTTCTGTCCCAAGTGAGTGGGGCCGGCCTCTCCAGCAGCTATCCCTATGGCTCCCCACCCCCTTTGATCAGCAAAAAGAAACTGATTGCCAGGGATGACCTGTGTTCAGGTTTGTCCCAGGCCCACCACGGCCAGAGCACTGACCACACGGCGGTCAGCCGGCCCTCAGTGATTCAGCACGTGCAGAGTTTCAGGAGCAAGCCCTCTGAGGACAGAAAGAGCATCAATGACATTTTCAAACATGACAAACTGAGTCGATCGGATCCCCACCGCTGCAGCTTCTCCAAGCACCACCTCAGCCCCCTTGCTGACTCCTATGTCCTGAAGCAAGAAATCCAGGAGAGCAAGGAGAAACTCTTAGAGAAAAGGGCACTGCCCCACTCCCACATGCCCAGCTTCCTGGCCGATTTCTACTCCTCTCCTCATCTCCACAGCCTCTATAGACACACCGAACACCATCTTCATAATGAACAGACATCCAAGTACCCGTGCAGGGATATGTACAGGGAATCGGAAAACAGTTCTTTTTCCTCCCACAAACACCAAGAAAAGCTCCATGCAAACTATCTCTCCTCTGTACATCTGCAAGACAAAAAGTCAGCTGCAGCAGAAGCCGCCACAGATGACCAGCCAACAGATCTGAGCCTTCCCAAGAACCCACACAAACCCACGGGCAAGGTTCTAGGTCTGGCCCACTCGGCCACAGGGCTCCAAGAGAGCAAAGGTGTCTCCCAGTTCCAGGTCATAAACAGCCACAGTCGAGACTGTCACCCCAAAGCCTGTCGGGTATCGCCCATGACCATGTCAGCTCCTAAAAAATACCCTGAAGCGCTCTCAAGGTCAAGCAAACCTCACCACGTGAGACTAGAGAATTTCAGGAAGATGGAAGGCATGGTGCATCCTATCCTGCACCGGAAGATGAGCCCTCAGAACATAGGCGCAGCGCGTCCCATCAAGCGCAGCCTGGAGGATTTGGACCTCATGATTGCTGGGAAAAAGGCCCGGGCCGTATCTCCCCTGGACCCGTCCAAGGAGGTCTCTGGGAAGGAGAAAGCCTGTGAGCAGGAGAGCGAAGGCAGCAAGGCAGCTCACGGTGGGCATTCTGGCAGCGCATCGGAAGGCCACAAGCTCCCCCTCTCCTCCCCTATCTTCCCAGGTTTGTATTCTGGGAGCTTGTGTAACTCGGGCCTCAACTCCAGGCTCCCAGCAGGGTATTCTCATTCTCTGCAGTACTTGAAAAACCAGACTGTTCTCTCTCCACTCATGCAGCCCTTGGCTTTCCACTCACTTGTGATGCAAAGAGGAATTTTTACATCACCGACAAATTCTCAGCAGCTGTACAGACACTTGGCCGCGGCCACACCTGTAGGAAGTTCATATGGGGACCTCTTGCACAACAGCATCTACCCATTAGCTGCTATAAATCCTCAAGCTGCCTTTCCATCTTCCCAGCTGTCATCCGTACACCCCAGTACAAAACTGTAAGCCCAGCTCTGCCCAAATGGTGCGGCTAGAAGAGCTTCACTCCTTACCCTGGGGGTGATGGCTTATAGAATTAGAAGTCAGTATTTCTTCTAATCTGGGGAGTAAGATCAGTTCCAGCCAAAGCGGCCGAGAGAGGAGGCGAGCATGCCTGATTTTTCTGGGGCGACACCAGCCTCGGCTGGTCTGTCTTGAGTCCCTTCCAACATAGACGCCCCTGCACCCCAGATGGTTCACTTCGCGCAGGGGTCTCGTGAATGGATTTATGTGTATCCAGGGAGAACTTCGAGGACCCTGAGTCCCCATGGTCAGGAAACAATCTGGGCGAAAAGGGGGCAGGCATTTCAAAGGAAGGGGCAAGGAGGACTGGCAAACCTATGCCACGGGATGCCCCTGTTTTCATAAAACTCTCCAAGGTTCAATCAATGCAATGTATAGTGAAACTTCAATCGATCTTTTGTTTTGACACTATTAAACAATCCAGAGAAGTAAACACTGTTAAATTGACTGTATATATTTGCTTCTTAAAACTACCCGTATCACTGTTTGCTCTCCTAATTTATATACAGGTAGTTCCATTTTCTCCCAGTCCCTTCTTGTCCCTTTATTATTATTTTTTTAATTAAACAGTATCGCTTCTGTTTGCAGGTCTTCTGTTTTTGTTTTGTTTTGTTTCAAAGGCTGACTGACTGTCCTAGTTGTTGATGTGTGTCTGTAATTTTTCCCACATCTTATCATTTTGAGCAGCTTTGGGTGGTAAAGTTATTGTTTACAAATTGAAGCAACTGATTCTAGTGGAACAAATGAAAAAGAAACATTTGAGCACAGCATAGTGCAAAGAACGTTCCTTTGCAGATCCACAACTTCTGGACTTTGTTCCTCATAAATGGCATAGTTGAAAGAGCTCATACACTGCTTACCCGACCAAATGCTTTGCTTCGAAGTATTGGGTGATGTGAAAATATTGAGCATTGTACTTACCTTATCTAGGCTGTGAAACTGTTCTACATACCAGAGAAATCATAAACACAAAAACTTCACTGGCAGCAAGCTGCCGAATAACAACAGAGTCTAGAGGACATACTTGTGGGCTGCACAGATATTTTAGGAATTCCAGAAATTAGAACAGGAGCCAGAATGATTTACATTGGTGTTGGCCCTGATCCCTCTAAGCAGTCCGGGAAAGGGGGTTGGGAAGAGGATGGAGCTTGACTACCCCGAAGAAAACGAACAGCCCGAGGCCCACGCTCCAGGCACCTTCCCTGGCCTGTGGACTCTGGGGTAATAGGTAGTCATGTTGCCTTCATCACGTTGATTTCTTGTTGTTTCCAAGAAGAACGTTCCAGGCCACATGTGTGGAGCTAATTGGCATACTGGATTACCCATTCAAAAGAAAGTCATCCTGTTTGGGTTTCCTGGGCATGGGTTTTATGTGTATGTTCTCACATATGGTGGTTGGTGTCATGTTTGTGACCACCTGGCAATACAGCCCGCTTTATAATTTATTGTAGTGTTGGAAAGAAAGGGTCAAGCTGTGCAAGCAGTCCAAACATGTGGAGAATGTATACTGTCATTCTTGCCACTTCGTTGCATTTGCTGCCAAGATGTAACATCAAGGTGGATGCATTTTCTAAGTGTGTTCAAAGTTGATCCACACAGAGAGTGATTTTCTTTCCAAGTCCCATCCCTGCTGATAAGAACGCTTTGACGAACTCCCAGCCAACCCTCCCCTCCCCCAACACTACCAGTAGGCATTAGGACCATAGTTAACCAAGTCTTTTACCTCTGAGATATTTAATTCTATGAAAATTGATGGCAATTTTCAACTTCTAAATAGGTAACTCAACTGCAAAATAATCGAAACTGGTAAACAATGAAACTGCGGCTCTTAAACAAAGCCATGCATGCCGTGCATTTGTATTGAAATGTCTCCATGATACGATGCCAAATATTCAATGTAACGTACTTAATATCCAAAGGTGGAAACAAAAGAATGTAGAGACCTAGTGTTAAGAGTTCCATTTGCTTCAATTAATTATTTACCTTCCTGTGGAATAATATATATATATTTAATAGAACCATAGATAGGCTAGTAGAATTTAGATTATAAATGTGTGAGTGCAGATTGTCCTGCTATTGCACAACATAGAGGGGGGGAAATCTCAATTCCAGCTGGCAAAACGCTAACCAGGACTGATACTAAGAAAGTTGCACTAGATTGAATGGTCACAGAATCAGAGGACGTGGAAGATGAAGCGAACTTCAGTGTTTCTGCGGCAGATGTGGGCTAGATCGGACGTGGTTCCTATGAGTTTGTTTCTCAAAGAAAATGGGGGGCCGTCTGTCCCTGGTGGAGCTCACCTATCCATTTGGAATATGGGGCATTTGTTTTCCCCACTGGGATGATTTCAGTCTGCTTTCATCATGTTGGAATTCGATCACACCATTTTCAAACAATGTTAACATAGTCCAGCTTTTGTTTTTCTCTTCTCTTCCAAAAGGAGACTCACTGTTTCTGTCCGAGGAAGCTCATACCCTCAGCAAAATATCAGGACAAATAAAGAGAAATGGGGCACACATTCCCAACAGAAGCAGTGTGTTATTTGTTTTAAAACTCCGCGCAGAGATCTTGGAAATCTTTCAAAAAGACCATTGAATTCTTCATTGGCTGAGAACTACATTTTAAAAAGTCTTAAATAGGGCTTTGTTTGCATTGTTTGAGTTCAAGGGGCCTTATTATTGAATGGAATTGCACAAGCCTTTCTTTGTGCAATCAGACCATTGTTATTGGTAGTTCTGTAAAGGAAACTGTGGGATCTAATTGGCAATGGAGTCATAAATCTATTTACTGAGTGTGGCTTCCAAGAAATGTTGCAATTCAAAATGCACTAAGTCTGTGATTTACTGGAGATTTGGAGATTCTAAATAATATTTTTTTAAAAGCCTTTCCATGCAACTTCTGATTTAACTTTTGGCAACTCAACATTTGAAAAAAAGAGAGAAAACAGCCCAAGTTTCAGAATAAAGTAGTCTCCTATTAAGTGATTGGAACTTGTAATATTTGCCACAGGACTGACTTATTTATTTACTAGCTAGAAGCTCTTCAGTTCACTTGTTTATCAGGGCATATACAGAAGGGTTTGTTAAAAGTCAATGTTGATTTTACAACTTTCTGACCTGGTGCATGAATTCTCAAGTACTGTATTTCACTGTGTTGGTGTGTCTGATGGAAATTTCGAGGTGATCCTACAAAAATATTTTATGTAGTGTGCCTTCAAAGAGAACCATTTATTTCTCTTCACTCGTGTCCCACAAAGTCACATTTGGTGGTGGTCAGCCAAGTCCCATCTGGTCCAGTTTTACTCTTGTCCCAATTTTAAAGAGAAATGGGAACAAGTGTGCCCACACCATTGCAATGATTATCTTGAGCACTTAAATTCCAGTGTTGGCTGTTGATGTATTTGATATTCTGCTTGTCTCCCCATGGTTGAAATATGTCTGAAGAATAGCAGCATAATCTCTTGGCTGTTTATACTTTTTTAAATTTTCCTGTGTTGTACATATTGTATACTTTTGGTGATTCCAGCTATGTAACCTCTGCTCTGTAAGGTGATTATTTGTATATAGCAACATGGCCCAGTGATATTATATAGTTTCCCAATGGAGAGGTTATTGAGTAACCTTTGCATTAGTTTAAACACTACCAGAAGAATGCTGAGCCAACTATAAACACTCAATTTTGTATGTTTTCCAAATTGTACTTATTACTGCTTTTGATACTGTATTACGTGCCAATAGTTTCCCAATCACATAGCAGGCAAGAGATATTTTGTACTTTTTGATCCACTGTAATATTTAATAAAAAATGTTACTATCTGTTTCCTTTTGGGTCTGAGTGTTCTTTCACTTCTTCCCAAGGAGCCGCATTGCCTCACCAGAGTACCCTGTTGTGTCCCAGTTGGATGACGGCGATAATAATGGTGAGGATGATGAGGTCTGTAGGTTGTTAACCTACTGAATGCTCAGTTGGCATACAGTATCTGTAATCTTCACAATGATGCAGAAATGTGGCTATGCCCACTTTACTGCTAAGAAAACTAAAGCTTAGATGGGTCAATCAGCTTGCCCAAGATCACCTGAAAACAAAATGGCAGAGTAGATTTGAACCCAAGGCTTTTAGGTCTGTGACTTCCTTCCTTTGTATACCATACTCCTCTCCTGGCAGGTAACAAAAAAAATTACTTCATTTTTTGTCAACAAAGATTTACTGGTGCTTCAATTGCTAGGCATAGTGTCAGGAGCTGGGAATACAAGGGTGAGTGAAAATGAGTATTGTCTCTGGAGCTTGTAAATCTTATGGGAAAGATTGTTGATCAAACAGTCAGTCACCCGTGTAAATACAAACCTCAACCTGACCTAGTTCTGGGGAAGGGGAGTGTGACGATTAAAGTGACAACGTGAAGAGGAAGTGGTGACTAAACTGATATGTAAAGGATGATTATCAGTTGACCAGATACGAAGGAATTGGGAACAGACCGGTCCAAGCCCAGGGTACCATCTGTACCAAGACCTCAAGGCAGAAACAAGTTTGGCTTATTATAGGAGCCAGAGGAAAACCTGTGTGACAGAAGCATCATTAGTTACAAGGTCCAGGGAATGAGGCTGAGTGAGGTTAGAGAGTATAGCAGGGTCAACCGAGTGCATATGTCCCAAGAGAGGAGCATTTTCATCTTCATCCTAAGCAAGAAGAGTTTTAAGCAGTGAGATGACATGTTCAAATTTGTCTTTTTCAATATTGCTCTCTGGCTGCTGTTTGAAGGCAGATGGAGAGAAATCTAACACCAAGATGGTCATTATTTCCATTGGGGTGGTGGAACGGAAGAGTGGACACACTTAAGAGGTTCTCAGAAGGAAGGATGAACAGACTTGGTGATGGATTAAATGGGACAACAGATGGATACTCAGGAAGGATTGAAAAGCTAGGAAAACAGTGTATTCTGATGTCTGGTGATGATGGTCCCAGACTTGTGATCTTCCTTGCTTTTAATCCTCTTCGTCAGGCTTCCCCTGGGTTTTGCTCAGGTTATCACTGGTTGAAATGAGGCATTCACAGAAAAGCACCCTGTGTGCTTTCTTCTGAATGCTCCCAGAGGTTGTGGGGAGGGAGAGCATGGACGGATTTTGATGAGTGTCTCGGATTACAACCCACATCATCTGATCAGGGTGGACTTTGAATAGAAGACAGTAAGCTGCTAGCAAGCATGTCACAACTCGGGGGAGGACACATCTTGTTAAACCACACGAGACCGTTTTTCTTACTGAAGTTGAGATCCTTACCCTGCCCACCCTCAGGCCAGCAGAAGTTGCAGCAACATGTTAGGGGCCTCACCCTCTTTTTGCTGGCAGTCAACCTTTGATTAATTCAAACACCCAACACAGGAAGAACCCTTGGCCCCATGGTCTCCCTGCTCTCTCATTCTGATTCACGTGTATTTCATCATATCGTATGAATTGTTATGAGTACATCAAAAGAATGTTCTTCCATCTATGACACATTCAGCATCTACAGATCTGATATTGAATCATACACAACAGGAAACATCATGATAAGTTATCTATTTTTACCAGGCCTAACTGGCAAATGCTGTCGGGAAGGAGGGTACTTTTGCTAGAGATGTCACTCACAGTGCAAAGGCAATGAAAATGCCCAGTGATTTATTATAGGAAAGTGACCAAAGTTGACAAATGTTTTAGGGCTGATAGTGGCCAGAAAAGGGGTAATCATTTACATCAATGTGCTGTACATGACAAGAGAGAGAGGGATGGGGGGAGTGACCTCTGGCCAGGAATAATGCGAAAGAAAACTTAGCCTTCCAGTTTGCCCTGCGGAGTGTAATAAATCACATTAATTTGGGCTTTACTAATTCAGAATTCCTGAATTTGGGAATCTCTAGGCTAATTCCTGGGATTTAAAAAAATTCTAAAACTTTTGTTTAACCTACTTTAAAAAGCAAACTATCTTTAATCATGCTAGCTACAGCTATAAGCATTCAACTAACCCAGTAAGGGCAAGGTGCTGTGCTCCTTGAGGCATGCGTACAAGAACAACTACTACTTTAATTATTGTTGAAACCCTCCAGGACAGAGCTGCCCAGTGGATCTTCCTGAGATGGTGGGAAGGTGCTGTAATTCGGAGTTTTCCAATGCTGTACCTACTAGAAAAGATGGCAGTTGGGCCCTTGAAATGAGCCTAGTGTGAAGGAACTAACTTTAATTCTATTTAATTCTCAATTCATTTTAAATTTAAATAGCCATGTGTGACTAGTGGTTACTATATCGAACAGCACAGCTCCAGAAGGTTCAATTGGCCAATGCACATATACGGAGAGACTCAATTACAGGTAGGTCAATACTGCACATAACCTTTTAACGTAAACACTAAAGCAGGCAACACGGTGTCTGCTTGCCAAAATTCCATTAATCAGTGAGGCGTTACTATAGATTTAACATTATTTTTCACTCAAGATTTACACATCATAGGCATTTAAGTACTAACTAAACAAATAAATCATTAGGAGAGCATTAAGAACAAAAGTTTATAGCTACAGCATTTTGTAATCCAGTCCTGTCTTTTATGTTAAGTCTGATGGTGTGACTTTTGGATGCAACTTCTAGAAAGTCTATGCAGTGTTAGTGCGGCCATGTTAAGCCACAGTGCTTCCCTCCATGGTAGTTCAGTATTTATCTCTGTAGAGTGGGCAAGTATTCAGCATGAGGGAGTTGACCAGCTGAAGAGAGGAGGACCCACAGACCAAGAGTGGAGGAATCCACACTAAATATAATTGTGGTGGCCTCATCCTTGTACTTCACACCTAGGATGTCCAGCCCCGCTGGCCCAGAAATTAAAGTGATCAGCCAAAAGTGTTGGCAGAACATCCTAAGTTTGTAAATTTATGAAGCAAAAAAGAGAGAAGACTCCAAGAAATAGTATTAAGAAAGAAAAAAGGATGCAGAGACCTTTTACATTTTGGGGAAATAGCATTAACTTTAAGCCTATGAGCTGGAAAATTTCAGATGAGAGACGATATTTTCTATAAAAACAGAAGTGAACAAAACTTTCCCAAGAAGAAATATAAAACTCAAATAATGATTAAAATTTTGATCAGTAGTCAAATAGTTCTCCACAAAAAAAAGAAAAAAGCACCAAGACCAAGTGGTTTTAAGAAGTGTCAGAGAATTGAAAAAGAGGAAAAGTTACCCAGTTCTTTTTATGAGTTTATTTCGACCTCATTACCAAAAGGGACAGTGAAAAAGAGAAATAAGTAGAGACCAATCTTACTTGTAAAGCAGATGCAGGAATCATAAGTAAAATATCAGCAAAATACAAGAGTTTGAAAATATACATTCATATATACATAATATCCAAATTACATACATGTGCATATATATTAAGATAGTATACATGTTTTAAATATATTAAAAATAATATTATTACCAAGAAGAGTTTACCCTAGAAATCTACAGAGGGTAGAACATTAGAAATTTCATTAACATAATAACATGTAGAAGCCACCTGGAAAAATATTACATTGGATCCACATCTCAAACAATACACAGAATACATCCCAAAAAGGAAACATAGGAGAATTGTTTTGTAGTCCTGGAGTGGGGAAAACCATTATATGATTCAAAATTTAGAAACTATAAAAGATTGGTTATCTACCTAAAATTAAATTTCTATATGCAAAAAATAAGCAAATTCAAAAAGGAAATATTACTTGGGTAATAGATATTGCAATTCATATCATAAAGGGCTAATCTATTGTATAAAGAGGCCTTAGAAATCGGGGAAAAAATGGAAAAATGATAGTAAATTGTACAAATCAGAACTACACAGTTCAATGTACCTTGACAAATGTCTACAGCCCTGTGACCATGATCCAGAATAGAATATAGTTCATCTCTGTTTTGGCAGAATGTTTCCTTGTGATACTTGCCGGTTAACTGACCTACTCTCGACCAGTAGACAATCACCATCCTGATTTCCATCAGCAGATTTGTGTCACTAGTTTTTAGCACTCTTTTAAAAATCGAGAACACACAGATATTTACCATCACATCCCTGTTTTTACTTAACAAAGTGCTATGAGTCATTTCATGACGCAACATGATGAAAAGCAATTTGGCAAAATCCAGTAAAGCTGTAGGGGTGAGTTATTGTAAACTCACGAGAACACATCCAGGTAGACACTGAGAACCCTCACACTGCATTTGCAGGAGTAAGTCGGAGGCTGCTCATTGCAGCACTGATTCCCATCATACACACAGAATTCTACTACAGAGACACAAAACAACACAAAAGTCCATAAATGGAGTAAGGTGTAGTCATTAAAATGAATATTTTAAATGTCTGTCTATCAATGTAAAGAAGCAATAAAAATGTAGTGTTGAATAAAAAAAACACATTGCAAAAGGGTTCACACAGTATGATAAAAATTCAAAACATAATAGGGTAATACTGTTTATGACTGTGTTTAAGGAATACAGGAAAACATAAAGAGGAACACTTTAGCATCAGGTTATTCACAGGAGGGAGGGGAATCTGATGGGGGAAAAGACTTTGAACTGCCTGTGAGGTTGTTTCTGGAGCAAAGTGGCAAAATGTTAATATTTACTGAATTTGGGTGGAAAGAATGTAATGTTATTATGACACATTTTTGCACATTCCAAATTTTTCCTACTTTATAAAATAAACTAATTGACATGTAACACCACAAATGGAGTAAAGACGTGTGGGTTTACAGCCTCCTAGCCTCAGTTAACTCATCTGTAAATTGGGGATAGATAGCACTTGCCTTGTCTCCTTTCTGTGTTGTTGTCACAATATGAAAACATTTAGTAAGCAGCGAAGTTCCGTGCAGCTAACATGATTACAATTGCTAGTGTTGAGGACTGCTGCATCACACAACTCCACGAATCACCATTCACACAGAAAGTGCCAACTCCCTACCATTCATCAGCCCCTTGCTAAGCATCCCAAATGCTCTTTTGCCCATGTATTCCTCATAACGCCCTGGAGAGACGGGTATTCTGCTATTATCATTCTCATTTCACAAGTAGACTCAGGCATAGAAAGGCTAAGTGCATTACCCAAGGTTCCTGGGGAAGTGAGTAGAAGAGACAGGTTTGATTCAGGCCCATCTCATTCCAAAACCTCCGATCTTAATCATGAGGTGGCTGTTACCCAGCCCAGGCATGGCAATATTCATACAAAGATATCTTCCAACACTCTAGCCTGTGTTATCAGGATTCCTACCTACCTCCTCTCCTTCCATCCACCACCTCCTCCTGTAACCTCTTTTCAGGGCAGGTGGGACTTTTTCCTGGCTGCCTAGTGCTGAGAAGCACGAGGAATCTCATTAGAAGTGTTTGGATCCCCCAGAGAGCGTATCATTCTGCTCCTTGGCTCTGTCCCGATTCCTCCCCAGATGAGGGCCTCCACAGCCCGGCCCTTTGCTTCAAAGCCAAGAGGAGCAGGGAAGCAGCTATTACACTGGTTACAGAAGAGCACCTCTCCGCTTTTCTTTGGGGGCAAAGTTTTACAAACTTTGAGGACATGATAGGAGTGATGTATGATTTTGGCCTCTGTTCTGTGTGTGGACGGGATGTTGCTGTGCACAGAGCAGCAACCAGGCCTGCCAACAGTGGGAGGACCAGTGTGGGTCTCCAACCTTTCTCCTGAGAAACTGAGGCTGCAAAGTAGTGGGACTAGTTTCATGAGCCAGAGGGATTTACTCACAGTTCCTCCTCCATGCGCATGTGTATAACACAGAAACGTGCTGTCTCCATGTTTACAAACTCTTTATGACAATCCTGTGGAGTTATGTTATTATACCTTGCTTACAGATGTGAAAACTAAAGCTCAGAGAGGTCAAACAACTTGTCAAAAGTGATCTAGCCTACTTACAGCAAAGCTGTACCTCAAGCCGAGAGAAACCTTCTGGCTCTAGAAAATGTCTTAGACCATCAGTTGTTCTATTTCATAGATGCCTCTCAGTAGGAGTAGAAAAACATCCTATGGACTCCCTTAATTGTTGAGTACTGAGGTTACCATGCTCCTTCACTTATAATGTCTGATACCTGAAAGATGCTCCTTCCATGTGTGAAAGCCACATCACATTCAGGAAGTAAGTGAAGATTTCTTTAATTTGGGAAATTCTACAAGAGAACCAAAAGGCAATCTTCTTACCAGCTTTGGCATCTGCTTGAGTCAGTAAGCAGCTCAGATGGGGGGATATCAATGTTGGTGGATGAAAAAGGGACTTTTTGTGCCAGCTCTAATTTAGTGACCTTGTAACAGCAATGTTCGTTGATCCTTTTTTTTGCAACACAAGCAAGGCTCTGAGTTCTTCAAACACAGTATTTAATTTTTCCATTAAAACTCTTTATAGATAAGGAAACTGGGGTTTAGAAGGAGTGAGTAACTTGCCCATGGCCACCCAACTAAGTAAGTGTCAATGCTGTGATTATGAATATAGGACAGCTGGCTTTAATGTCCCAGCGCCCAGCCTCTACATCGAACTGAAACAGCAGGACTTCACCCCTCTGCCAGGCTCAGGGTGTGAGTGACTGGAGGCCAGCACAGCCACCTTGTGCCTTCTCCATCTGGTCTCTTGCCAGTGGCTCTTTTTCAGCTTCTCTGAGTCTTTGGGATGTCCATCTTAGTGAAGTTCATTGTTTATCCATCACCTAATCTTGCCCTATTGCCACCCCTCCCATCCAGATCCATGGCTTATTTGTGCAGGGCCATAGTCCACCCATATATTCCTAATTTTCATCAGAACCTGGGCCCTATGTCCTGCCTCATGTGGGTGGCAAGAAGGAGCCCACAGAAATGTGGGAATGGCAAGATTCCTCCATCCAATGCAAACTCTGATGTGCTGATCCCCACATCAAATATTTTGGAAAAAATACCCTCATCCATAGCTTCCTTGGGAAGCTAAGTCACCGTTAACCCTTTTTAATTAAAGATGGAGAATTTAAAGCTCTGGCAGGTCACAAAGGTATGGAAAAACCATGGTCATCCATGGTCCCAGTTTACTCCATTACTGAAAAAATTACATTTACATTGAAAATAACACCAATATGTACGAAAAAAGTTCTGAGTTTAAGATAAAACCAAAGACATCAAAAATGTCCAGTTGGCAAGCAGCAAGCTGCTTTAGGCTGCGACCCAACAAACGCTCACAGGTCGACTCCTATGTGCCAGACACAGCGCAGGGCCCCCCAGGACAGCGCTGAGAAAGGCAGCCTCTTCCTGCTCCTTCCAGAGCTGGAAGTCTAGCAAGGAAAACAGACATGAAATCAGTACTCCTAAGTGTGTTGCGTATTACAAAAGATGACAGTCCAAGAGGTTTAAAAGCACAGAGAGGGGAATGGTAACTTCAACTAGGATTCAGGGCAGGGTTTTTTTTTTTTTAAGAAAGTGACTTTTAAGTGGAGATGTGGCAAGTGATGAATGAGGAAATAAGATGCCTGAAATCTCACAAACAAAAGAGCATGAAGTGTTCTAGGAACTGAGAGAAGACTCTGTGGTTGCACTGGGGAAGCAGAATTTTGGGGGAAAGTACCTAAATAAGAAAATATGAAAAGCACTGACCCAGTGCATTACAACTCTAGCACCACCTCCTGTAGAACAGGAATAGTCAAATGTTAGTAAAATTAATGTTCGAAAAATATTAGGCCTTGTGGGATAATTTATAGTCTAGAAGAATGCTTGGCCCAGAGAACCTGAGAAACCCAACTGGAAAACAATATGAAACAAGAGAATTAAAAAATGAGTTGGAAAGTAAATATATAAAACCAATGCTTTTCTTACACTATTTCTTGTTAGAAATTGTGGCAAAACAAAAGATTTAATTTAAATAACAATCAAAAAGAATCCTAGGGGTCAAGGTAACAGATCATTTGCAGGACATTTATTAAAAACTATTTTATTATTGACAGATCTAAAGATGGCTTAAGACATTAAAAGACAAACTATTATCTTTGATGGGAATATACCCACTCTTCCTTAATTAAGTGTAAATTCCTTAAAATCTCAATTAAAATAACAATTTTTTAATTTAACAAAAATTTTATTTGTGAAAGAGAAAGTGAAGATGAATCAGAAAACATTAAAAAAATTTTTTCTTAGCCAATATATATTCTACTCATCCAATCTCCTCCATCAAATATCTTTTCACATATTGAAACTGACTTGCAATGAGCACAATTCTGGCAAAAGATTTATGCAGGTCATTCTGATATTTCATATTGTATTTTGTCTTTAAAAAATATTTACTGTGACTCACAGAATTGATTTCATGACCTAATGGATCACACACATAATGTGCCAACCACTGACATAGAGACATTTTGCACTGTTATGTTGGTATCTTTTCAAAAACATTTTACTCTTTACACTAATACAATTGTCCCAACTTCCTTCCTTATCTCCCCTCCCCCCATCCCACCATCCTTTCCCACACTGTTGTCCGTGTCCATGGATCCTTCACAGACATGTTCTATGACTAAGAAGAACATCTCTTTCTTTCAACCGGTCCCCACCTCCTCCCTCCCCTCTTCCAGGTTTTAGTCTGTTCCATATTTCTATCTTGATGACCAGAGAACTAGTTGATCTGTTAGACTGTTGGCTGGTACAGGACCTTATTTAAAGTGGTAGATATATATCTGAGATTGTCATTCCTGATACTTTTTGGTGGAAGAGTTTTTAAGAGCATCAGTTATGGTTTGATTTAGTGATACTCCATGAGGTTTTTAATAGTTAGGTCAACTATCAGGTTGAAGCTGGTGATATTTTTAAAAAATGTTTTAAGTTTATTTATTGATCTTAGAAAGAGAGAGGAAGGATGAGAGAGAGAGAGAGAGGGAAAGATTGATTGTTCCACTTATTTATGTAGTCATTGATTGATTCTTGCATGTGCCCTGACTGGAGATGAAACCCACAATCTTGGTGTATTGGGAAGATACTCCAACCAACTGTGCTACCCTACTAGGGCCTGGGGATATAAGTACTTCCTTGGAATGCATCCTCGACCTCCAGCCCAGTGCCGCAGGCCCTACGTCTAGGCTGATGAGCAGCAGTTCTGCTGCCCCACCACCCCATTACCTCTGTAATAATAGTACTTCTGGCCTAACCTCAACATCCACAGATACCCCCAGAAAGCTTCTTGAAAATAGAAAACAATAAGAATAACTAGTGCAGTCTGAGACTAGAACTATTTTAAAGCTATAATAATTAAATAATTTGTTATTAGGGAAAAATAGATCAATGAATAAGGATGAAGAATTCATAAATAAAACCAAATTCATATGAGAATTTAGGATACTACATAATAGCACTTCCAAACAGCTAGGAAAAGGTAATTAGTCAGCAAATGGTATTGAAACAACTGGCTGATTAACAAAAAACAAAGAAAATAAAGCTGGACATCTACCTCACTTATAACACTAACATCAATTCCAGATGGATCAAAGATTTAAACATCAAAAAGAAACTATAAAAGTTATGGAAGAATAAATGGCTGAGCTAATCCTCGAGGAATAGAAAATGACTTTCTGAGAAGGACCTCAAACCCAGAAGCCATAAAGAAAAAGACTGATAAGTTTGTATAAAAATTCAAATTTTTTCTTGTAAAAAATACCATAAACTAAAAGAAATGACAAATGACAGTTGGGAAAATATTTAACTCATGTGACATATAAGAAGTTGAATTCTTTCATTTTTAGGAAGCTCATGCAAATAAAATAAAGAAATGATAAACAATGCATACCAGTAGTCAATTACCAAAGAGTAAAATAAAAATATGAAATATGAAAATATGCTCAATATTACTCATAGGGAAAAACATGCAAATTAAAAAGCAACAGGAGACTTTTTTAACCCAAGATTGGGAGAAACTGAAGTGAGGAGGCCGTCTTCTGAGAGGGCTTTGCAGAGGCAAGCGCTGTCTGACGCTTAGTGGTTGCAAGGCAGAATGAGCTGGCTCATTTCTGGAAGGAAACTTGGCAAAATTCTACTAATTTTAAAGGTATGGCTATAGACTGAAAGTTTGTTTCCTTCCCAAATTCCTGTGTGAAATCCTCAACCTCTTCACCCCCACTGTGGTTGTATGAGGAGGCGAGGCCTTTGAGAGATGATTACTGGGATCAGCGCCCTTATAGAAGAGACTCCAAGGAGTTCCTTGTCACCTAGAGAGACAGCAGATAGATGCTGACGATAGACACATGTCTAACCCATGTGAGAACACAGTGAAATGAGAGATAGACCATGTGAGAGGACAGTGAGATGACAGCTGTCTGAGAGCCAGAAAGGGGTTTGCAATGTACATTGAATCTGCTGACGCCTTGGTCTTGGACTCCTCAGCTCCAGAACTGTGAGAAGTAAACCTCTTAATTATAAGTCCCCCTCTATTGTGGCCCTCTATTATAGCAGCCTGAATGGACTAAGACAGATACATACGATTTAACTTAGCAATCACTCAGCTAGGAATTTACCTATATACATACACACTTCTGGGTGGTGTTCAAAACATGTACAAGTGTGTTCATCGCGGCATTTTTGGTAATAGCAAAACATGGAGAAGAAACCTACCAATTAGGGGTTACATCAAGTGGGGAGCTCCCATATGATGGATTCTTATGCAGCTATGAAGAAGAAAGAAGTTGTTTTGTGCATAGAGAGATAGGAGGTGCAAGACTATGTGTACAGCATCATCATTTTACAGGGATCAGAATTATATAGGTACTGATAGAAAGATGATGATGTTAGATGCATAAATAGACAGAAAGAAAAGCACACTGGTATAGACATAAACACACTGTCTAAAATTCTGTGGCTCCCTTTGGGCAAAGGCACAGGCCTGAGGTATGCGGGTTTTTCCACTTCATTTTATATTTTGGCTTACTGCTGGAAGTTTTCAATATATAGATTAACTATATTCCTGAATTAAAATATGAACATGGATTACCATGGTAATCCAATACCATGGTAATCCATGAATCCAAGAATAATGAATTTCTTTTCTTCTTTAAATGTCCATAGTTTTTAAAAAAGACATTTTGCTTGCCCTGGGGAGGTGGCTCCATTGGCTGGAGCATTGTCCAAAAGGTTGTATAAGTGTTCATCAATTCCTGGTCAGAGCACATACCTAGGTTTCAGGTTCAATCATCAGTCAGTGTATGAACTGGAGGCTACCGACTGATGTTTCTCTCTCACATCAATGTCTCCCTCTCTCTCTCTCTCTCTCTCTCTCTCTCTTTTCCCTTCCTCTCTCACTAAAATCATTACACATATCTCTGGGTGAGGATTTAAAAAAAATGTTTTGTGGGAGCAATAAAAACAAAGATACCAGGTAAGGTCTTGACCCAAAGGAATAAACTTAAAATGATGGCCTGTCCTACTGCTAGAACTGGAGGAAGAGGTGTTTGTAGAAGAGGAGACTCAACATCTCCCAGATTTTCCACCTGCCTCCCATAGCGATGGTCTTCTCTACATAACCATCAGGGAATTGGGCTTCAGCATCAACAGGGTTAAAATAAATCAAAGGAAATCAGGCTTAAAAAGAATGTCGTTATGATTTGTGCAAGCATTTCCTCCCTATAGATAAAATTGAGCGAGATGACAAAAACAGATACCGGCGCACCTCATGTCTTTTCTTCCCCTTCATTTACTTGGGAGACTAAGATGGCTCGCAGCCATCCGGCCTACTCATGGGCCCTGCATGCCCTGGCAGCCTAAACGTGTAGCAGCTTTCGGCTGGGTTCCAGAACCCCAGGAAAATGGCCTGTGCTCCCAGCTCAGTCTTCTCCCTCGCATCCCGGGTTTCTGAGGCTCTTCCTCCTCTTGCTCCTCCTGAGAGGCAATTCTGTCTCATTGGCTGTACAGAGACCAGCTCTGTGTACAGTATCATGTGGGAAGCAAGAGATAGTAAGACACAGCCTCTACACCCAGAGAACTGCTGGGTGCTTCTGAGGAATCTCAGGAATCCATGAGGCATCCATGTGACAATAGGGATCTAAAGAAAGAATTTCAGCCAAAAATTTGAGGTGGACTATATGGTCCTGATTGACTGAATCACCCTCCAGCTAACCTGCTCTTTTCCCATACAGCAAGGGGAAGCCCATAACACTATTCGGGTAAAGAGACATAAGCAGAAGTCTTTGGGTGAGAAGAGAAAAGATTTGTAAGAAGGACAGACCCACTCAGCATGTTCCTCTGACCTTTTGGCCCTCCGCCCTATTTCTTCACTTGGGAAGGTGGCCATGAGACTGCAGGTGAAGTAGCCATCTTATAACCAGTGGCAACATGCATGAGAGTGAAGCCAACATGGTAAGCAGGGCGGAAGAAAGAAAGAATCAAGTCTCCGTTGACATTGTTGGGCCACTGGACCATCCCTGATGACCCTGACATCTGGGTTTTTCATTATGGGAGAAACATAAGCTTCCCTTTTGTTTAAGTTTCTGCCAGTTGGATGTTCTGTTATTTGCAGCCAAATCCATTATTAACCTATTTACCTGATCTTAAGAGGAAGTAGCTCTGATATAGTGAAAACTGCACTGACCTTGGAATCGAAAGATTTGGCTTCAGATTGTAGTACTTAAGCTTTATCAGAATAAATTATTGCTCAACTTTTCTGGGTTTCTATCTCCATAAGTATAAAATGGGGCTAATAAACTATTCAGACAGAGAGAGATCTGAGGACTCCAGAGAAAGAGGAAGCAAAAGTCACAGCATATAATATGGTCTCAACTCAATAAATATCTGAAAATGTTTTTGTTGAAAACATGGAAGGACATCCAGGGAAAGAGGCTTACCTGGAATACAGATAGAGCAAGGTGAGGTGGAATGCAAGACGGAAGGAGTAGATGTCAACAAGAAGGGGCAGTGGGCAAATCATCATGCTTCTTCAAATGGACCTGGGGTCTAGTCTCCCATAGAAATCTCTGGGCCAATGGAAATGATGGTGTCCAGAAGAGTTCTTCCTCCCTCCCCTCTTTCCTCCCTCCTCTTTTTTTTTAAAGGTAAAAACAATTTCACAGCCATTTGGAGAAGACAGAATTTTGTTCTGATTCACAGTGGGGAGATAATGGGGCCTGGTTTTTCAACCACTAAACCCACAAAGAGGACTGATGCATTCTTTCATTCCCTTCCAATGGGACAGAACACACAAAGCCACTGTGTGCTGAATCAAGAATCGGGAGCTCTCTGGCCTGCCCTGTGTGTGTGCTTTTACATGCTCTCCTGATCTCTTGGAACTCCAACTTCCTCATCTCTAGGATGGGAGTGCATGGAAAGGGGTGGTAGATAGGGGAGGAGTTGCTTAGATAAGCTCTTGAGTACATTCTTATGTTTATTGGTTTGTTGTCATCCCTGGGGCACAGGAGGGAACCTCCGATGGCTCATTTATACCACCAATGTCTACACTGATGAAATAGACAAACCCTTTTCCTGATGATCAGGGAGATAGAAAATAAGTGAGCAAACAAATAAAGAATTGGATCAGTTTAGAAAAAGATAAGAGCTGTGGGGGAAAAAATAGGATGAGGTCATGGAAGAGAGCGTGCCTGGGGGTCAGGAAGCTGCTTGGAAGAGATGGGTTGGGAAAACCCCTCTGCCGTTACACCTTTGTGCTTAGTGAGAGTGAGGAGCCAGCCTCACCCCAGATCCCTGCAGGACTCTGGCCTGACCAAAGGCCTGATCCTTTGACTGACTCCCCTGACTGGTCTCACTGCAGATGGTGACATGCTCCAAGTCCACGATAGCACCCTGATGAGCCCAGACTGATGGTCTCCCTGACCCATGAGAATCAAGGCAGGCACAGGCAAATCTCACGGGATCCAAAGAAGAGGACGAGCGGGCCAACGGCTGTGAAAGCCAATCCAAGAAGGAAGGTAGAAACACTGAACTTCTATTTTATATATTTTTTAAGTGTTCTTCTTTTCATATTTTATAGGAACATCCTTTATAATGCATATGATATATTTTTGAGATAACGGTAATAATGAACACTTAATAGTGTCAGCTATGTACTTAGATACTGTTCAAAGTGCTCAGATATATTAAGTCCTTTTTTATGACAACTGGTTGAGGTACATACTGATATTATATCTCCATTTCACAGGTGATGACATGAAGGCACAGTGAGGTAATTGACTTAAATGAGACTTGGAGTCAAGCAATCTGGTACCATAGTCAGTTCTCTCACTTAACCATTATGCTGTGCATGCTTTGTGCATCAAATCTGCTTTTTCAAGCATATGAATGGTTTTATTAGAGATTCAAGTTCAAATTTTTTGGAAATCTTCTGTCAAATTATTGAAGGCCATAGCACTGGCTATAAAGTAGGAGAAAGTGGGTTTTCATTTTTATTAACAAATATTATCCATGACCTTTGTTAAAGGTGGCAAGGCAGACCTTATTTGGGGGCAGACAGGACTACCACATGGTGTTTAACTGGACTCCACACTGAATACAACAAGGACAAGAGGAGATTTACAGGCAACAAAAAAAGTGGGGGTTACTGGGTGGAAAATTACCATAGGAAACATGGGGGTGAGGAAAATTTGGGGCAAACCAACTTTGGTGGGATTTTTGCCAAACACACGCCAAGAGTGGGGGATGAGAAATCTGATAGATATCAAGGGTGAGGGAGACTCACTAAACTGACCCAGAAGGATTTTGGATGAAACTGGATGAAACTGGAGGAAGGGCAGAACCCAGGGATGAAGCCTGGTTAGAAAGAGGCCTTGGATCAGGCCCGACCTTCCAAGTTTATGGGAAGTCTGTCACTGCCTGTGCTGTCCTGCCCTGGGTGGGTTAACTTGCGTAAGTTATCTAACATCTATGAGCTTCAGATTTTTCATCTGAAAACTAGAGATAATAGTATCTTCTTTATATATTACACAGATCAAGTGAAATAATGCTCAAGAAATATTTCGCACACTACTCGGCCTAGTAAGTGCTATTAATATCATTGTTATTATGAAAGCTCTTGCTGGGGAATTAAGTCATTCCTGACAAAACCAGGCTCTCAAGACTCTTTTTTAAGAAGTGAGCACTTGAAGAAATGGGCTCAGAAAACAAGTTACAGAGGCAAAAGAAAGGCCTTAGGAGCTCTGGAGAGAGAAAAGCAAAGGTAATGCACCTGGGAGAGTAGAGGGCAGGAAAGAAAAGGTGCCAGCCAGCACGCTCTCGAGAAGGAGAGCGCCAAGACTCCTTAAATGCCTGATAAGCGGGTAGCGTGGCATGACGTTATTGCAGTGCAGTTTGTAATACATATCAAAATATAAGACATGGCATATCTTTGGACTCCATCATTTCATTTTCAAAATTGTATCCTAAGAAAATAATAGTGCAAGAGTAGAACGATGTGTCTGAGCATGACTGGTGAATCACTCCTTAACGTGGTAAAACTTGTACAATAGCGTTACTGTCCATCAGCAGGTGACTGGTTAAACACATAAGTGTTCATACAGTAGAATGCTATGCAGCCATTAACTGCATTCAGTGATATGTAAAAACCATCACATATTAAGTGAAAAATCAGGGTACAAAACAATACATATAACATGATTTTTATTTATTTATAGAGAGCAGAAGGGAGGGAGAAAGAAAGGGAGAGAAACATCAATGTGTGGTTGCCTCTTGTGTGCCTCCTACTAGGGTCCTGACCCACCACCCAGGCATGTGCCCTAACTGGGAATTGAACTGGTGACTCGTTGGTTTGTAAGATGGCACTCAATCCTCTGAGCCACACCAACCAGGGTGGATTCTATTTTTGTAAAAACAAAGCCAAAATTTAAACAAAAGGTCTGTTTTCATGTGTGGATGACTGTGTAGGCACATGTGGAGGAAAGATACCTAAATGTTAGCAGTACAACTCTACTTTGTTCTGGTAAGACCATTATTTTTACTCCTGACTAAATATTTCCAGCTCCCAGTCTTCAGAGCACATAGTAGGATCATGCTTTCCAGTTTCATGGTGACAAGTGTGACCGGGTGAGCACTTGGCCAATGCTGTAAGCCAAAGCATGTGTCACTTCTGGGTCAAGTACTTAATTGTTGGCATGAGACTTTCCACAACTGTCTTCTATTTCCTTCTGCCATAGTAATTGGCAATGTTCCAAATGGCAAGTGGCAACCTTGTCTGCCTGGGTCCCAGCGTGAGAGAGATGATGACCTGGAGGCAGATGCCCCAGACAACTTTGAAAACAATTACATCGTGTAGCTTGTGGAAAAAAATATCAGTGATTGGGAATTATTTGTTACATCAGCAAAGCCTGATCTATACAGATGTTCCTTGACTTTTGATGAGGTTATATCCTGATGAAACTATGGTAAGTTGAAAATATCATAAGTCAAAATGCATTTACTATACCTAACCTATGGAACATCATAGCTAGAGGTCTTAAATGCACTCAGAACACTTACATTAGCCTTGAGTTGGGCAAATTCATCTTGCTGCCAATGCCCAGCAACACAAGACCTGTGATATCCTATGGCATGTCACTAGCCTGAGAAAATAATCAGAATTCGAAATTTGAAATATGGTTTCTACTGAATGCATATCACTTTTTCACCATCTCAAAGTTGAAAAATCATAAGTCGAACCATCCTAAGTCAGGGACCATCTGTACTATTGATGATAGCAATTGTGGTGGATTTTTATTTTCTTCTTTTCCTTTAGTTAGGATATTTCTGACTTTCCTCCTTGGGCTGAAGCCAAAATATGGTCAGGATTAGTGGGTTCATCCCAAAGTCTTGGTACTGAATCATCCAGACAAGAAGGGCCAGTTTGCCTCCTCATCCAGGCTGACCATGGACATGACCCCTGCTGCAGTGAGTGGTTTGCTGGGGAGGGAGGAGGAGAAAATAAGAGTGTGAAGAGGAGCAAGCCAGGCAGGTTACACACAGCAGCACTGTCTTACCTGAGCACAGGCCTAGTCTGTCAGGAGGCTGGAGGAGTAAGGAGACCCATTATCATAACAGAAAGCAAATATACTAAATGGGGCTTGTGTTTACAAAAATGCTTAGTGTTCTTGCCAGCCTGGTCTGAAGTGTAGAGCTTCCCATCACAGAATAAAAAAGCCCTCCCGTCTGCATTCTCCACCGATCCACACACAGCTACAGAAAGAATCCTTCTAAACAGCAGTTTGATGGTATCACTTCTCTGCTCAGAAACCTCCCCTTTGAGTATAAGGCAATGTCAAAGACCCTCTAGGCACCCTGTACTGAGGTTACGAATGGCTCAGACTAATTTCCTCCTCCCTTTCTTCAGGTCCTTCCCCTTCCCAGGAAAGTCCCCTACTCTTCCTTACACCACCACACTGCTCTTGGACTTACGCAGCCCTCTGGGTCCCAGATGTGTCCCTTCACCTGCACGGAAACTTCCTTGACAACCACAGCTCCAAGAAGAGCCTTCAGAGCCCTGAAGCATTTGCTTTCTCTCCAGCAACCTAGACTACACTGTTCACCTACCACTTTGTTTTTATTTATTTATTTTTATGGATTGATTTTTAGAGAGAGGCAGTGTGAGAGAGAGAGAAACATCGACTTGACACATTACTGCTTTGTTGTTCCACTTATTTATTCATTTATTGGTTGATTCTTGTATATGCCCCAACCCGAAATGGAACCTGCAACATTAATGTATTGGATGACACTCTAACCAACTGAGCTGCCCAGCCAGGTCTCACCGGCCATTTTTAATGCAATTCACCTGGAAGCACTCCTTAAGCCCAGGGACCACGTCTGATGCATCTTTATTCAAATGCCAGTACTTTAGACAAGTAGCTGCTCCACAAACAACTTGGGCCATACTCAAACGAGGGCTCCCTGCTCTGAAGGAAGGGGGTCACTGTCCACTCCCTACGCACCTACCTCCTCCCTGCAGCTCTGCCTTCAGAAGACCTTCCCAAAGGCAACAATTCCTCTAGGGCTTCAGAGGGGCTTGGGAGACACGTGGGATTATTTCAGACTTGTTCTTTGGGTCAGTTCTTGAAGTTGTCGTACTACTAGCAAAAGACATTAGGTATATTTTAAGAAAATTGTGGTATATTCTATCTAGATTTGCCACAAACCATTGGGAACAGCTAGCATGATCTTTAAAACTCAAAATGATCCTTTAGGATGGCTATTATTTTTTTTAAGAAACATGGAAAATAACAACTATTGGTGAGAAATTGGAACCCTCAGTCACTGCTGGTGGAAATGTAAAACGGTGCCCCCGCTGTGGGAAACCGCATGGCGGTTCCTCCAAATTAAAAATAGAACCCCCATGTGATCCAGCAGTTCCACTTCAGGGTGTACACCCAAAAGAATCTAAAACAAGGGCTTGAATAAATATTTGTGCACCTATCTTTGTGGCAGCCTTATCCACAACAGCTAACGTGTGGCAGCCATCCAAACGTCCAAGGACAGATGGATGGATAAACATGAGGTTTGTACATACAATGAAATATTATTCAGCCTTAAAAAGGAAAAAATTCTGATGCATGCTACAACATGGATGAATCTTGAAGACATTATACCAAAAGGAATAAGCCGCTCACAAAATATCAAACATCATATGTTTCCACTTATACGAGGTACCTGGATTAGTCAGACTCACAGACGGAGAGTTGAAGCTCGGTTGCCAGGGGCTGGGTGGAGGGGAAATAGGGAGTTACTGTCTAGTGCGTGTGGAGTTTCTGTGTAGAAAGAGGAAAAAGTTCTAGAAATGGACAGTGGTGCTGGTTCACGACACTGTGAATATACAGGACTTAATACCCCCGAACTGCACTTAAAAATGATTAATATAGTAAATTTTGTTATGTGTATTTTACCACAATAAAAAATCTAAGACGTGGTGATAGACTTTTTAAAATTCAAGAAATTGCAAGGCATAACTTATATTTTCACAGAACATTTTTGAAATGAAATAGAAGAAGAGAGAAATTTTCTTCCAGGTCAGGTAGAACATGGTCCTGTTACTTCTCTCCTTGCTGTGGGAAAACTCCCCAAAGTCCTCCTTCTCCCAGAAATTGGTTGGGTCCACTGTAGGCACATCACCTGTGGCCTTACAACCTGAAGATTAATGAGTCTTTACAATTTTGTCTCCTTCCTATTCTAAATGGCTCAAAAAAAGGCTTGTTAGTTTACTGATTCAGTAAGCATCGTTCTTATAGTCTAGGGCTGGCCAGTCATGACCTGTACTTGTAATTCCATTTTCAAAGTTTGTCTTATTTGTGTATGCTATCACACCTGTCCCACTTCCCCCTTTGCCTCCCTCCACCTGGCACCCCCTTCCCTCCATCAATCCTCCCTCCTTAGTTCATGTCCATGGGTCATGCACAGAAGTTCTTTGGCTTCTCCATTTCCTATGCCTTTCTTGACAGCCCTCTGTCTATTTTGTCCCTACCAATTATTTCTCTTAATCCCTCTACCTTTTCTCCCAGTCTCCTTCTCCTCTCTCCCCACTGATGACCCTCCAGGTGATCTCCATTTCTGTGATTCTATTCCTGTTCTACCTGTTTGCTTAGTTTTTGTTTTTTTTTTCTTTTAGGCTGTTGTTGATAGTTGTGAGTTTGTTGTCATTTTACTGTTCATAGTTTTGATCTTCTTTTTCTTAAATAAGTCCCTTTAACATTTCATATCATAATGATTTGGTGATGATGAACCCCTTTAACTTTACCGTATCTGGAAAGCACTTTATCAGCCCTTTAATTCTAAATGATAGCTTTACTAGAGAGAGTAATCTTGGTTGTAGGTCCTTGCTTTTCATCACTTTGAATACTTTTTTCCAGTCCCTTCTTGCCTGCAAAGTTTTTTGTTTGTTTGTTTGTTTGTTTTTTGAGAAATCAGCTGATAGTCTTATGGGAACTCCTTTGTAGGTAACTCTCTTCTTTCTCTTGCTGCCTTTAACATTCTCTCTCTGTCTTTAACCTTTGGCATTTTATTTATTTTTAATTATTTATTTATTTTTAAATATATTTTATTGATTATACCATTACAGTTGTCCTATTTCCCCCCTTCATTCCCCTCCACCCTGCACACCCCTCCCCCACCATTCCCCCCTTCAGTTTGTGACCATTATGATGTGTCTCGGTGTGGTCCTCTTCGGGTCGCACTTGTTTGGGATTCTCTGTGCTTCTCAGACTTATATGTCTATTTCCTTCATCAAATTAGGAAAGGTTTCTTTCATTATTTTTTCAAATAAGTTTTAAATTTTTTCTCTTCCTCTTCTCCTTCTGCCATCCCAGAGTCTTCTCATTCTCTCTTTGATTTTTTGTTTATTTTTGTTTTTGTTTTTGTTTTGAATTCTTGTTTCTTCATTCTGTACGGGCTGAATGTTTATTTCTTTCTCATTTCCAAACCATTGATTTGAACCCTGGCTTCCTTCCTTTCACTGTTGTTTCCCTGTGGATTTCTCTTTATTTCACTTAGTGCAGCCTTCATTTCTTCTTTTATGTGTTCACTGTACTCAGTGAGTTCTCTGAGCATTCTTATCACAGTGTTTTGAACTCTGCATCTGATAGGTTGCCTCTCTCTCTTTCACTTACTTCTTTTTCTGGAGTTTTGATCTGTTCTTTCATTTGGGCCATATTTCTTGTCTCTTTACTTTGGCAGCCTGCCTGCATTTGTTTCTGTGTATTAGGAGAGTTGCTTTGACTCCCTGTCTTTGTGCACCTGTTACAATGCAAGGGGCAGAGCCTTAGGCATTTGCCTGTGCAGGGCAACTCACTTTGAGGTCTCCTGGTGCTATATGTGGGGAAGGGGTCAGAGAGAGAACAATGCTGCTTGATCAGCCCTGGAGTCATTGCCAGTCACTTCACTCACTTCCCACACATGAGCGGTACCCCTCTAGCTGTTCCCTGGTGCTGGTTCCTAGAGTGGGGGTGTTGCATAAGTTCTACAACTTGGGCCCCCAGGTGTCCCTCCTGGTTTTTATCTGCCACATGTAAAAATGGGGCTACCCAATCTGCTGGTGCTGCCATCACGGCTGTCTCGCCGCTGCCACCATATCCTCTCTGCTCTGGCTCCCCATCTTGGCCCCTCCTATCCATCTTGTCAGATATTTCTTCTTTAGGTCATTGGTTGTCGGACTTCCATACAGTTGGATTTTCTGGCAGTCCTAGGTGTTTTTGGTTTTGAAGTTAGCTTCTTATGGTCGTGCGAGGAGGTGAAGCATGTCTACCTATGCCTCCATCTCGGCTGGTTGTCTATACTTGTAATGTTTACTGCCATTTCTAAAGCCAGCATCGCTGATCAATCACTAGTTTTTCCCACTGAGAACAAATGCAGACTCAGAAGCCTTCTCAGTACATTTCTGTAACTGTATACTAGTAAAGGGTTATTAGCATAAGGCACAGATGGCAGACACAAGGCCCGGAGACTGAATCTGGACCTCCACCTTGTTTCATCCAGCCCGGCACCTTGTTTCTCCCCAGCGGCAGTGCTGAGCTCATTCTCAACTGTTAAGAAGTAGTTACATTTACACAGTCCTGAAATTACATTCAGCCCCTTGAAGGCAACCCTGAGGCTGATGTGGCCCCCAGTGAAATGGGTTTGACACCTCTGGATAAGACAAACACACTTGGCCATCTCTAGGTCATGGAGGACCCACCTCAGGGCTTACAGCCAGCTGGCCTCACATTCAAACCCAAGGCAGAGCTAGGGATCAGGAGCCAGGGCCTCCTGGAGAAGGAGGGGTGGGTGCTAACTATCGCATTCAGTAAGTAAATGGTGGAAGCGGCCTCACAAGAATCCAAAGCCAGGCTTAGCCATGAGCCAGCTCGTTAAGCGGGTCTCCAGTTGCAGGCAAGTGCCAGTGAATAAATGAAGATATAAATCAAAATCAACATTAACCTGATTTCCTCCTGCAGTTTATATGAGGTTATGTAATGTAGGACTTGAGGAAGACAAACAGAACCCCAAAGACTCTGCTGTGTGTTGGTGTGGACCTTCTCTGCTAATATTTTCCTGGTTTAGAGAAACTCAGAAGGCAGAAGTCGGCATACGGAACTTCCATTTTCAGTGCTACTGGATTCTCTCTTTCCTCCAGTCTGGTCCTGAAGGCCCATCCATCTCTGTTCCCCTTCTCTGCATCCCTCAAATTTCTCTTGAAGTTTTTCCTAGTCCTCTTCTCCACCCAGAGGTAATCATCATTCTGACTTTTGTTTCCACTGATTAGTTTTGACTACTGTAGATTTCTTGCAAAAATTCAAAGTGTATGCACTATTTTGTGTTATTTCTTTCATTCATATAATTCTTTGATATTCTTCCACGGTTTTCCATGTATCCATAGTCTTTTTTATTGCTGAAATATGTTATCATGTTAATATACCACCATAGATTTATTCATTCCCTTGTTAATGGATATTTGGTGGTTTCTAGGTCTGGGCTATGGTGAGTTCAGGGGCTACAAGCATTCTTATAGAGAAATTGTTGAAGTCTTTTGCCAATTTATAATTGAATTTTTGGTCATTTTAACATTTATTGGTAGAAAATTATATGTGTGTGTGTGTGTGTGTGTGTGTGTGTATTTTTCTGGATTCCAATCCCTGCCTATTTGTTTTTCTGATAAGTTTTGGATAAACAATTTTAACCAATTCTAATTTATTAACTTTTTATGACTAAGGTTTTTTTTCTGTCCTAGTCAAAACATTTTTACCTGTCCCAGGATTATTAGGGACAGAAATCACACATTTTTTTTCATCTAGAAAATGTCAGCTTTAGGTCTATATCCACTTTGCATTAATTTTTGTACATAGTGTGAATAAAGATCAAGGTTCTTTAAATAGAAATGTGTGCTCTAATATTATTTATTGAAGAGACTAACTTCTCCCCACTGAACTAGAAAAGGACACTTTCCATAAATCAAATGACTGTATATGAGTGGGTCAATTTATAGCCCCTCTATTCTGTTCTATCAATTCACTTTTCTATTTCCTGTGCCATTACCAAATTATCTTAATGATTGTAACTTCATTGTCATAGTCCAGAAACTGAGGGGGCTAGAGATTGAGTTCAGTCATGTGATCAATGATTCGATCATCCGTGCCTACCTAATAAAACCCCAGTAAAAACTCTGGACACTGAGGCTTGGGTGAGCTTTCCCTGGCTGGTTATCATACATCTATATGCTGGCTGGGTGATGTGTCCTACGGACAAGGAAGCTTCATGTTCAGAACCCTCCCAGACCTCACCCTATGAGTATCCTCATTTGGTTGACACCGATTGCACCCTTTGTAATAGTAGAACTGTAATAAGAAGTAAAGCACTTACCTGAGTGCTGTGTGCCATTCTAGCAAGTTATTAAACCTAGGGGAGTAGTGGCAACCCTTGAAGTAGTAGCCACTTGATCAGGAGTGTGGATTTCCTGGAAACCTTGTAGCTTGTAGCTGCTGACTGCAGTGAGTGGGATTTTGTGGAGAACTAAACTCTTAATCTGGTCGTCAACATCAGAACTGCATTCCAGTCACACAAACATTGAGTATTGTTATGCTTTTTAGAGAATTGCCCCTTTACCATTATGCAAGGCCCCTCTTTATCCCTGATAATTTTCCTGATCTGCACTTGGCTGCATCTGAAATTAATATAGCTACTCCAGCTTTTTTTTGTTTAGTGTTAACATGCTCTTTCTCCACTCCTTTACTTTTAATCTATTTGTAACTGTGGCTTTCTCATTGAAAATATGGAGTAGGTATTGTTTTTCTGTGAAATCCTCTTGAAAAACCTCCATGTTTTAATTGCTATATTTAGACCGCTGACATTTAAGTTGCTGATTGACATAGTTGGATTAATAGCCGCCATATTTGTAGGATTTTGTATTTATTCGTCTTCTCTTTATTCTTTTTGTTTTCCATTCTTCTGCCATCTCTGGTTTTGAATGGGCATTTTACATGATTTTATTTTCTCTCCTGGATTAGTATATCAATTATACTTCTTTTCAACATTTTTAGTGGTTACCCTAGAGATTTGCAATACACATTTTCAATGAAACAAGTCCACTTTCAAATAACACTGTACCACTTTGCAAGTAGTGTAAGTACCTTGAACTAGCATTGTCCCCAATTCCTCCTTCCTGTCCCTTTTAATATTGCTATCACTCATTTCACTTATCTATAAGCTATAACCACCAAATACGCTATTGCTATTATTATTTTGAATAAATGGTTATCTTTTACATCAATTAATAATTAAAAACTTAAAGTTTTTATTTATTCCATTCCTAATATTCTTCTTTTCTTGATGTATTATAGTTCTGTTTTTTGATATGTATAATTTTCCTTCTCTCTGAACTTCTTTTTAACATTTGTTACAACACAGATCTACTGGCAACAAATTAATTTCTATTTGGCTGAGAAAATATTTTACTTTTGAAAGATAATTTCGCTAAATACAGAATTCTAGATTGGTGGTTCTTTTTTTTTAATATTTTGAATATTTTACTCTACCTCTTTTTACCTTTATGGTTTTGGAAGAGAAGTCTGTTGTAATTCTTTTTTTTAAAGATTTTATTTATTTATCTTTAGAGGGGGAAGGGAAGGAGAGAGGGAGAGAAATATCAATGTATGGTTGCCTCTTGTGTGTGCCCTACTGGGGACTGGCCTGCACCCCAGGCATGTGCCCTGACTGGGAATCGAACCTCGATCTTTTGCTGATCCTTTGGTGATCCTTTGGTTTGCAGGCCTGTGCTCAATCCACTGAGCTACATCAGCCAGGGCTATTGTAATTCTTTTTTTTAAATTTTATTGATTATGCCATTACGGTTGTTCTATTTCCCCCTTCATTCCCCTCCACCCTGCACCCCCGCACCCCCACCATTCCCCCCCTTTAGTTTATGACCACGTGTCTTAACTTCTTTAGGTTCTATATTTTCCATACTATTCTTGCCCTCCCCCTATCTATTTTCTACCTACCATCTATGCTACTTATTTTCTGTACCTTCTCCCCCCTTCTCCTCCTCCCACTCCCCTGTTGCTAACCTTCCATGTGATCTTCATTTCTATGTTTCTGCTCCTGATCTAGCTGTCCTTTTAGTTTGCTTTTGTTTTAGGTGTGGTTGTTAATAAATGTGAGTTTGCTGTCCTTTCACTGTTCATATTTTTTATCTTCTTTTTCTTAGATAAGTCCCTTTAACATTTCATATAATAAGGGCTTGGTGATGATGATGAACTCCTTGAATTTGATCTTATCTGAGAAGCACTTTATCTGCCCTTCCATTCTAAATGAAAGTTTTGCTGGATAGAGTAATCTTGGTTGTAGGTCTTTGGATTTCATGACTTGGAATACTTCTTTCCAGCCCCTTCTTGCCTGTAAGATCTCTTGAGAAATCCGCTGACAGCCTGATGGGAACTCCTTTGTAGGTGACTGTCCCCTTATGTCTTGCTGATTCTCTCCTTCGTTTTAATCTTGGCTAATGTAATTATGATGTGCCTTGGTGTGTTCCTTCTTGGGTCCAACTTCTTTGGGACTCTCTGAGCTTCCTGGATTTCCTGGAAGTCTATTTCCTTTGCCAGATTGGGGAAATTCTCCTTCATTATTTGTTCAAATAAGTTTTTCACTGGTCTTATCCTAATTCTTTTATTGGTAAGTTGCTTATCTTCTCTGGCTTCTTTCAAGATTTTGTCTTTATCTTTGACTTTTTGTAGTTTGAATACAATGTACTTAGGTGTTGGGCTTTTATTTTGTTTTGTTTTATTTTGTTTTTGATTCTTATCCTGCTTGCTATTCTCTAAGTTTTCTGAGTCTATGGTTTGCTCTCTGTTGTTATGTTGGAAAATCCTTAGCCATTTTTACTTCATGTAGTTCTGTCCCTTTCTTTGTTCAGTGTTCTTACATATGCTGTACACCTTTTTTAAAGTTCTATAGTTCTTAGATTCTTTTTGTATACCCTTTTTTATCCTTGCATTTCAGTTTTTGAAATTTTTATTAATGTATCTTCAAGCTCGCTGATTTTTTCTTGGTTTTGTCCAGTCTGCTGATAAGCCCATCAAAGGCATTCTTCATTTATTTTATAGCATTCAATTCCTAGCTTTTTGTTTTTTTGCTTAGCGCTTTAATATCTCTGCTTATATTACCCATCTGTTCTTGCACATTGTCCACTTTGCCACTAAAGCTCCTGGCATATTAATCACAGTTATTCTAATTCTAAAATCTCTGCCATGTCTGCATCTAGCTCTGATCTTATTTTATCTCTTCAGACTGTAAGTTTTTTTTTCCTTTTGCCTTTAGCTTGCTACGCGGTTTTTTAATTGAAAGCCAGACACGATGTATTGTTACTAAGTAAGATAGGCCTTTAATGTGAAGTTTTATATTTATCTGACTAGGAGTTAAAGTGGTGTCTGTCTATTATTTCCTGTAGCTGTGTTGTCAGAGGCTAAAATTGTTTCTAGTGTCCTTGTTTTTGTCTCCCCTGTTGTTTTGAGTTTTCCAAGAAATTTCTTAAATAAGGTGTGAGGCCCACGGTTCTTTTAGCTGTAATCCTCTATTATTATATAGGAACTGGACTGATGTGGTAGTAAAGTGGGGTGGGGGGAAGTTTTCTATGGTTCTATAATTAGACATCAGCCTTTCAGTGAACAAGAGTTGGGTATTTCCCTTTCCCCAGGGTGCTTAGGTTTTGCTAAAACCTCAGTAGATTAGACAATGGTAAATTAGTTTCCCCTGGGGGTCGGTCTTGAAGAGGAGAACAGTGAACTCTGGCTGTATTTCGAAATGGTTGCTTCTCCCCTCCCCCGGCTAGAAGCCTGGGGGGAGTTTACTTCAGCCCTCGCAGTGACAGACAGGACTCCTGGAAATAAAACTCACGGGTGTGTGAAGGTCTCCCTAAAACTGGGCCCCCTCAGAATTTCTAGCTCTCATGCTTGCCCACACAGAGCCTTCAGCAATTTTTCAGTTTAAAATTTCCAATGAACAACACTGAGTATTTTAACAAAAATAAAATAAAATAAATGTTCCTACCAGCGCCGGCTGCAGGGCAGGTTTCTGCTCCACGTAGCTGTGGTCCCCCGTCTCTCCCATGCTCAGGGCAGCAGTTTTCCCTGCGACCACAGGTCTCATAAGGAGATCAGCGGAGGGTTGTTGATTTTTACTGGGTTCAGTTTTTTTCTTGTTGTGAGGACAAGAGTGACAACATCTAAACAATGTACATGTTGGACTAAGCACCACAAGTTCACCAGGTCTTTTTTTTTTTTTAATTTAAATGAACAGAATGAGCCACCATATGTCCATATTGGCAGGAAGTAGTATGTCTTTGTCTTGAAAGCCCCCACTGTGTTGTCTATCTAGTTAGCTGAGTTTTCAAATATCCTACAGGCAGGAGCTACAGAATCTGACCAGTTCATTTAAATTTCCATTTTTAGCCCGTGTTTCTATCACTGTGATGACTATGTTAGACTCTGTCACCACTGAAAAGATGTGGCTATGCCGGGCCAATGCAGCCCTGCCTACTGCTGCCACAATACTTCAGTAGACTGTTCTTTTTTAAATCTCAGTGTCATACGTGTGCATGTGTACTTTGCCTTTGGACTCCTGAGTTGGTAACTACTCCACTCACACATTCGCCAGTATTCCGAAGGGAACCTACCAGGCCAGGTAGATAATTGGATAGCGTCATCTACAAACCCACATATCCCTACCTCCATGGTAAATTCCCTCTTACAGGAGCTTCCTTTCTTTTAAGTGGGCCTCACTAAGAAGCACCTCAGTTCATCAGATCTTCAAAAGGAGAGGGTTCAGGTCTAGATCCATTCGCTTAACCCACCTGCTATCCGGAGACTGTATTCCAAGGGATATGTGGAGAGGTAGCATAGCTGCGGCCCCTGCGGATCCTCAGTGGACTCTGATGCAGAAGCCAAAAGGCTTGCATTTTCACAGAACTAAAAGTAACTGTAAATTTACCTCTAACATCCCTCACCAAAAGTAGACTTTGACCAGCGCCGAAAACCCAATTCCCTTGCCTCAGGTTGGACAACTATGAGGTGTAATGAACAACCGAAGGTTTTTCTGTGGGATCAGGGTGAAGCTGGCCCATATCCTTGCTGCGTTTCCTTCCTTTCCTTTCCCTGCCTCTCCCACATTCTAGCCGTGTCCTTAGGGAGCACCCTCCTGCACAAGCACTCCCTCATGGCCCTCCTCTCCGAGTCTGCTTCTGGAAAACCCAACTTAAGACATTGTCCAAAGGGTTCAAGGTGATGAATGGCTTCCAGCTCTACATTTTCAAAGCCCAAAAAGCCCCCTTCATTTACTTCAAAGTGATCTGCTTTCTCCAACAGAAGTCGCTGACACTGTTTGAATGGCAGCTGCTCATACACACAAATTTCCTATTCCTGCCTAACAGATTCTTTGCCATTGGCTGCTTTCAGTCTCTGCCTAATATGTTTCTTGTAATTAGCCCTTTGGAGGCTGACGAGTGCAGGCCCATGGTAGCCAAATAATTCGCTTGATTCACCACTTGTACTCAAGCAAGCTTGCTTGAATGTTCACTCTGACATCAGTAAGACCTTCTGCCTCCACCTTTTCCAGCCTCTCCTTTTCTCTCTGAGCACCTTCATTCAGGCAAAAATGCAACCCATCTCTCTCTCCACTTGCCCCATCAAAACCTAGTCATGAGAAATGATTAAACACATCAGTGGCTGAAATGCATTTTCTCTGTTCTTCTCTCAGTAAGGGTCACGGTATTTAACATATACTCTTTTGTACATAATGAAAAGCTTTGGATGGTGTTCAAGGTATTTCAGGGATCAGACAGTAAGTATGAGGAGAATTTTGGAGCACAGGGGCCCTTGAAGATATCCCCGACATCTGTTCCTGGTAAGTGAAAGTTGGTTGTAGGTAATTCCTTCCTTACAGAGTTTGTGGACTAATCACAGTGTAAAGGCGAGTAGCTCTGTCTGGGTGGACATCCCTCTGCCCCATCTCTGTATCTCACCTGGTGCTGGTTACAGCTCAAGATCTTCAGCTTTTGCTCAGTCACACTGCTGGCCAGGGACAGTCTACATGGAGTGCTGGACAAGGCATCAGGTTCAGCAGAAGACAGCCTTGATTCAAATCCCCTCTTTGCACTTGCTGGTCATGTGACTGTAAGAAAGTCACTTAACCTCTCTGTGGCTCCTTTTTTGGGAAATGAAATGGACATAACAATACTGACCTCCAAGAGCTATTATAAAACAGAAACGAGATCAGGCAGGTACAATGGCTGGCACCAGTTGAACACCTGAGAAATCCTCATCCCTCCTCTTCCCCTGCACTGCAGTAAATGACATCGGGTCCATCTGAGATAGGGTTCTGTTTCCCTGGTTCAGAAACTGACCCCCAATTAACTCCCAAAATGAAGATTCTGGAACATCAGAATCAGAAGGTGTTTTCTACGTCTTGTTCAATACTTCCATTTTACAAGTGGTGGATCTGAGACAGAGGGTTCAGGAATCTTGTTCAAAAGCCTGAGGTTCCTCCTGTATCGCTCTTTGCCCCACGCCATGTTAATTATTACCTTTTAGAAGTTTTGTGTTTACAAATCCAGGCTAATGTTTAGCTGTTTGCATCTCCAGTATGATTTTGGGAGGAGTTGCCCAAAATAACCCCACCAGTGGGATTATTTCAGGAATTTAGCAATGATCTCCCAAAAGGCCAGTGCTGTGGGCTCCTCACAGATCTCCAGAGGTGCCAAGCTTGTGCCTGGCCACCGGCCATGGGTCCCAGATACTTCTTTCTTGCAAGAGGCCTGTTCTCTCCAGAAACTCTGGTAGAAAAGCACTCTTCCCTGGACACAGTTGTGAGGCTGGAGGAGAGACTCTCCAAGAAGCTGAAGCAGTCAGTTCATTTGGCTTCCTGACCTTCAATGGATGGCTTTGCCAGAGAGCTGTGCCCGGGGAAGGCAGCCTGCCCTCTGTCCCAGTCCCAGGATCTGTTGGATACCCAGAGATCCAGAGGCCTGTCCTCAAGCCCAGAGACCCCAAGTAGCCTTGAGAGCTTCCTCACCAGTCAGCTTGCTTTTTTCTGCAAAGAAGCCCGACCTGGGTTGTAGGGCTCCCCAGTGCCTCCTTGGGGACTAAACTTATAAAAACAGCCCAGTCAGAATACAGTCAGAAGGGTCCAGCACAGCAGCTTCTGGAAGAGCCGTCCTCACCATGTGGAATGTGGTGAATTCCACCAGGCAGAACAGGGGACACAGGACTGAAACACCTTGGGAGCCAGGTCAAACCACAGTCCCCCATGCAGCACAGCAGCCCACTGCAGTACCTCCCATCACTCTCCAGCTTCTGGGAGAACCTTGGGAGGAGACTTCGAATTCTGAATGTTGGCAGGAAGGTAAGTAGACACATCAGGATCTGGGTGGGGACCGGCCAAGCTTGAAATTACTCCCCAGATGATTCTGATGAGCGGCCCTGCCCCCTAGGGTTGCCAGATGCAGCAAATCTAAACCCAGGACGTCCAGTTACATTTTAACTTTCAGACACACAATGAGTACTTTTTAGCATAAGTGTGCCCTGTGTAATATCGGGGGCATACAGATACTAAAAAAATGTTGTTTATTGATATTCAAATCTAACTAGGCAATCATGTGTTTTTCTGGCAACTCTCCCATCCTCTCCACCTTCAAACAGGAAGGTGGCATTTTCAAATACCGTTCTAAAAAAAACATACACTCAGTGTCACAAATGCAGAGAAATATGAAAAATAAAATTAAAAGTAGCCATAATTTTATCATCTAGAGTTGTTAACCAATGTTAACATGTTAATATTTAGGTTTATTTTAAAGATGCATTATGTATACACACACTTCCACGCAATACACATACTCTTGGGTGTGTGTTTACTGCCAGTCATATATTTATAAAATTTGGATTTTACCAAGCATCCAAATGTTCAGTTTTATGTAATGCTTTTTTTTATATATATTGCTGTACCTGGCCTATATATATATCCATAGTACCGGGCCTAAAATAAGTGCTCAATTAATATTAGACTAGGTGATTTGCTTTTTTAGGTATTTATACTCCATGCAATTCTAAAAAGTTTTGAAATTGTGCACAGAATTACATATATTATTAAAACACAAATATAAAGGAGGGAATCAGAGGAACAGAATATAAAGGTAGAAAAATAAGATAAAATAAGAGTTAATGTTTGTGGCTAAAAATCCTAGTTTTGAATAGAGGTGAATCACAAAGTCTTGCAGTAGCCAGTGAAGATCAGTTGCTAGATTCACAGAAATAAAATTAAGAATAATAACAAGAAGCCAGTGGCTCAGGAAAAGCCTAGATCTTTCTCGGGTTGACTCTAAGACATTTTTTCTGGGTATTCATAAAGAGATTTTCTGTGAGATAGTATAGAACAACAT
Source organism: Artibeus jamaicensis (assembly GCF_021234435.1). NCBI lineage: Eukaryota > Metazoa > Chordata > Mammalia > Chiroptera > Phyllostomidae > Artibeus > Artibeus jamaicensis. The sequence goes on from NW_026521788.1 coordinate 15,454,280, forward strand.
CCCTAAAGCAATATAGTTGTGAGTTTCAAATGGCTATTTCTTGAAACGCCCCTGGGGGCATTATCCAGCCTTTTGCAGCATAACTCCATGGAGCACTGGGCCAGGGAGGGGAAGGCAGAGCAGGCAATTCTGATCCACGGCTTGCTGGGGACCACGGTGTAGAACACTGTGTAGAGGGACTGAGAGGGAGACAGAGGAGCCGTGGAGGATGGAGTTGGCTGAGACCTCCTAGTGTTTGAGGCACAGGTGTATGTTTGTACGCCTTTGGGAAGGAGTAACTCCGCAGGCAGGAGATTCCTTCCGCTCGCAGCCTGTGTGGAGCAATCTTCTCCCCTCCTAGAACAACATGATGGGGAGGGAGGCCTCCACAGAGGAGGGGGAATCTTCAGGAAGTGCTATTGTAAACACCTCATATTTCAACTCTGAAGAAAGCATCTCCTGGCAGCCAAGCCCCCAAAAGGTGCGCCCTTCGTGGTGGGGTCATCCGGGGCTACAGAGGCTCCACTGCGGCCCTCCATTTCCTGGGCCATAAAAACATGCTCTTGACTGAGGGCTGACGTATGAGGTGACGGGCAAGAAAATGGTTTCCTCTGGCTGCGTGTGTGTCCCAATTCACAGCCTCCCCTGAAGTTAACAAGGGCAGATGCCTCCTCCACTATGGCATTTAGGACAGACTCCCAGTGGCTTCTCCATGGATGAGAAAACTCGGTTTGGAAAAAAAAACATGATAAATTCAAAACAGAAAAGTAAGATCTCTTTTTAAATGTTTTAATGATTGTAAGCACGGTTTACATTCACTGGATTTTCTACCCAGATCAGTATGTGCAGACACAGTCTGTGCTACAATCTGATCATGTCAAGCGAGCTCTTTTGCCAAATACGTTGTCTTACTGAATTCTGACACAGCTTTTAGAAGGAAAAACGGTGGCTTGGCGAAGGTTAAGTGACAAGGCCATGCAAGGCGGCTCCTAAAGCCCCCCGTCTCCCAACTCCTCTCTGAGAGCTCTTTGCTTGTGATGCCGACTGGGGACCTAGCCTGTGCCTGACCATGGCTGCAAAAACGCAGTAAGTATTCATGTCCCCACCTCCTACCTTTCTCTTTTTTGCCTTCAGGCTTAGGAATACATTCTGACTTCAAACTGTGTACATATTTGTTTGAGGTGCTATTGTAGGTAAGTGGGGGAGGGGATGGAGGTTGGGGACAGGGAAACAACACAGTGCCAACCAATGCTGACCCTCAAGAGATTACTCTAAGCAAATGTCTCCCGAAGGTCCGCCTGTCAAATGAACAGACCTAACCCGGGGAGGGCTTCCTGGGGCTACTAAGGACTATAGAAGACATATATGCATAGCCATTTTTTAAATGCAGAAGAATCTGGGTGAACAGGACAGGGCATAAATGCAATTTGATCAGTGCCTCAGGTAGAAGAAAATAGACTAAGGTCCTTTCAAAAAATTTCAGCACCGAAGGTTGGAACAAAGGAGGTTTTGCTTTCAACTATTCAGAACATTCTATTAACCAGATTTGGCCATTCCCTGACACTTGTCCATTTGCAGACTCTGATGCCCAAGTCTCCTTCTAGCCAGAAAACTCCCCAACTATGATTACCTCCAATATATGAGTTCATTTCTCTGCACTTACTCCCAAATGTTCCACATCGATTTGCAACGTTAATGAAGTAAGTACCCAACTATCCTTGTTCATGAGCTATTACCTCGGTATTGATTGTAGCCTTAATTGACAATTACTTGAATGGGTCAGGCTACACCGAGCTTTTATTAATTTTCTGTTGTGATGCTCGTTACTAAACTTCATTGCAATCGTGTAGCAACGTAAACTCCCCACCGTGGCTGACTGAACCGGAAAATTCCACCGGCCATTCCCGAGCCTGTTTATCCTAAAAAATAAAGAATTTTATATTGTTAAATTCGATATCAGGAGTCTATGCCTCAATTCTTGGAAAAGAGAATTGTGGCTTTGGCTGTGACAATACATACAATTTGCTGAATTATTTTTCCTTCACTGTTATTTCAGAGGACATGTGTTATCCAGAGACTTGATTCCCTGTCCCCTTGCTGCCTCGGGAAACTGTAAACTCTGTGCCTTTGCAAAATTGTATGCAGTCCTCTAGCTCCCTCTCTTTCTTTCTTTTTTAAAATTAGGGGTGGGGGAGGTACAGCGAGGTAGAGGAGAATATCTGCTTTTAGGAATTTCCATTTCCTTCAGCCAAGCCTTGTAAATAGATTTATTTTGCCATTGTCTCAAACAAACAAAATCTCTGATTTCAAACCTTTTAAAAATAATAAGCCAAATATAATAACTATCAAGACCCTGTTGAAAATGAAAGTCAGAGCATCTTCCTGGGGAGCTGTTATGAAAAGGAAGGGCTTGCTTTTCGGTACACATTTATATCTCGTTCCTCTCTAAGGTGCATTTGGGTATCGTTTCCCTCCACCAGCGAGACTCCGTACATCAGAAACAACTCTGGCCTTTGCTTCTTAGAGAGCCTCACGCCAGCCTTCCGTCACCACCCTAATATGTCCTCGGCCATCTCTACACATGTTGGGATTATAAATGCGTGTGTTAAGCTAAATTACAACCACATTTGGAAAATGGGAAAATGTCATTGTGGGGATAATTCTTTCTGGTTTGTGGGAGAAGTTGTAGGGGAAGTAAAACACATTTCCTTCGCCCTCTTAGATTTCATAACAGGGACCTGAAAATTAAACTAACAAAGGACAGATTAACAGGAGAAAATTAATACATGTTACATTTTAATTTTATGTTCATGGAGGCTTCACAGAAAAGAAGTGAACACCCAAAGAAGCAGTTAGACTTGGAAGCTTGTGTACCATTTTAACAAAGAGCAATAGATTGTGAAGAAGTGACCAGATAAATGAAAGAGAGGCTTGGGCTCCTAGGGGTGGTCAATTAAGGTAAATGTATGAAGAAAACTCATGGTAGATAAGGGTCATTTAGTTTGGTAATTTTATGCAGACCCATCAGCACGGTCTCTGTCTCCAGTGATAAGGGCTGTCCCCCCTTTCTGGTGTGGGAGAGTGGAGAGAAAACCTTCATGGAGGAAAATTTATGCCCTGCTTTTAGGCAGATCAGGGAGAGCAGGGAGCTCCTTTTGTGTCTGTCATTTCTTAATTGCCTTTAGCTCAAAATAATCCTTATACCAAAGTGGCATGTTCTGTGGTGGAGTATTTTGATCCCCGGTAGGGGTGATTCAGAACTGTGACTTACGTCGTGGATTTAGCCAGAGAAATGAATGTAATGCTATACAAAATTGATTAGAGTTAGAATTTACTTTGTTATGAGCTAATAAAATGAAGCCACCCCTGTGGTTTTTTTGGAGAGTAACTAGTACAGCAGAAGAGAAGAGATTCAAGGGTTTATTTATAAAGGAGATGGTGAATTCTTGGGCTTGTTCCTCTGGAAATATATCCAGTGAATATCTACAAAAAATTTCAGGAAAAGTATTGATTGGCTTCCAACAAATCCAGCTTCCGATTCATCAGATTGGTGTACTCTTTGTTTGTTTTGTTTTGTTTTGTTTTGTTGACCATTAAAACACTCATGGGAAGTCAATGATAAGAAAACTGGCTTCTATTAGAGAGGATGTTTTGAAAGAAAAAAATAACAGAGATAAGTTTAATGTGTGTACAACTATCTTTGTCATGTACAAAAGGCTGTGAAGTATGATGGCAAATAACCGTCAATAGGAATCAAAATTTTTACAGCTTAATGTCTCTAGGCCTCATTATAAAATGAGGGATTTGGCCCATATAACCCCTTGAGGGATTTCCTGCTTTTAAATGCCATGATTCTGGTCTTGAGACATTGAATCACATGCAGGAAAAATACTAGGAACAGTGCTACGCTGGGAGACCAGAGAATTGCTTTGAGTTTCTGTTTTGTCAGCCAGGTGAGTGACCTTGGACAAGTCACTTCACCCTCTAGGCCTCCTTTTCCTCCTCTGGACCAGGAGGCACAATGACATAGGTACCTGGTGCAATCCCTTCCACTTCTCAGATTCTTCAGTTCAACTTGGTAAGGAATAGCTCCTGTTACTTCCATGTGCAGACCTGAAGAGACTACAGTACACAGTTACTTAATTAAACACTAATCCAGGTGTTGCTGTGAGCATTATTTTTCAGATAAGACTAACATCCACAGTCAGTTGACTTTATTTGACTTATTTATTTAATTGTTGACACTATTACAGATGTCCCTCACTTTTCCCCCTTTGGCTCCCCTCCACCCAGTCCCTAACCCAGTCTTTACCACACTGTTGTCTGTGTCATGAACTATACATATATGCATGTATGTTCTTTGGCTAATCTCTTCCAGTCTCCCTATCCCACCCCCTGAGATTTGTCAGTCTGTTCAAGGTATTCATGCCTCTGGTTTTATTTTTCATCCATTTATTTTGTCATGAGACTTCACCTGAGATGAGATCACATGGTATTTCTTATTCTCTGGCTGGCTTATTTTGCTTAGCATAATAATCTCCAGGTCCATCTATGCTGTCACAAAGGATAAGTGTTCCTTCTTTTTTACAGCCTCATAATAAGCCATGGTGTAAATGTACCGCGTCCACTCATGTACTGACGGGCACTTGGGCTGGTTCCAGATCTCGGCTATTGTAGATAATGTTACTCTGAACATAGGGGTGCATATATTCTTTCTGATCAGTGTTTTGGGTTTCTTAGGATATATTCCCAGAAGTGAAATTGCTAGGTTGAGCAGCACTTGCATTTTTAGTTTTTTGAGGAAGCTCCATACTATTTTCCACAGCAACTGCGCCAATCTGCCTTCCTACCAACAGTGCACTAGGGTTCCCTTTTCTCCTCATTATCACCAGCACGTGTTAATTTATTGATGATAGCTATTCTGGCAGGTGGGGGTGATAGATACCTCATTGTAGTTTTAATCTGCATTTCTCTGATGATAAGTGACATTGACTATTTTTTATATGTCTGTTGGCCATTTGTATATCCTCTTTGAAGAAGGGTCAAAGAAAGGTTCAGGTCTTTTGACTATAATTTTAATTGGATTGTATGTCATCTTAATCTTAAGTTTTTAATATATTTTGGAAATTAACCCCTTATTAGATATATCATTGATAAATATGCTCTTCTATACACTGGGTTCCCCTTTTATTTTGTTGATGACTTCTTTAAATGACTTTGGGAAAATTGGACTGGTCCATATAAAAAAATGAAACTAGACCACCAACTTACATCATACACAAGAATAAACTTGAAATGGGTAAAAGACTTAAATGTAAGGCATGACACCATAAAAATCCTAGAAGTAAACGTAGGCAGCAAAATCTCAGACATCTTGCATAGCAACACTTTGGCCTGTGTATCTTTTGGCGCAAGGGAAACATAGGAAAAAATGAACAAACGGGGTTACCTCAAGCTGAAAAGCTTCTGTACAATCAGATGACGTTAACTAAAGGAGATTCCCCCCAATAATGTGGGCGTGCCTTTCCCAACCCATTGGGAGTTCTTAAAAGCAAAAACTGAGGTTTCCTGGGGAAGAAAAATTTCTGCCCCAAGACTGCGGCATTAACTGCTGCCTGAGTTTCCACCTCGCCAAACTGCCCTGTGTATTCCAAACCTGCCAGTCCTCACAGTCATCCTCATCAACTGCTTAAAGTAAATACACGCACACACACACACACACACACACACACACACACACACACACACACACACATCTTATTGCTTGTTTTTCTGGAGCACCCTGACTGATACAGCTCTCCAGGTGAGATGGTAGGTTTGTGGCGTCAAAGAAAGGCACACTGGTATTTCTCCTGTTTTCCATTGTAGGGACAGGGATAGAAACATAGAGCACAGATTATCTTTGAGGATATATTCAGCTCATGAACATTTTTTCTTGGACCTACACAGTGTTTTTGTTTTTAACTAGTTGACAACATCTAAAAACACAGATACTACTAAAAGTGTGAATTTGTCATTCTCTTCAATAATTTGGAGATCCATCCACCAGAGTCCTGTATTTCTACAAGGAAACAATCTGCTTGAACGAACTGGGTTATTTGTCCCCCTGGAGGTACACAAAGACTTTCCAGGGAGGATCAGTTTCCAGACACTCAACTTCCACATGTTCTCATTTCTAAAGCTGATATCCCTTCAACAAAGGACTTGCTGTCTATAGTGGGTTGAGTAGTCACCCCCCAAAAGATATACCCCCAAAAGATATATCCAAGAATGATACCTTCTATGGAATAAAGGTCCTTGTAGATATAATTAAAGTAAGGATCTCGAGATGCGATCATCCTGGATTACAGTGATTCCAAAGCCACTGATGAGTGTCCTTACAAGAGACTGAAAAATAGGGAACAGCCACAGAGATACAGAGGGGAAGGCTGGAGGCAGGGACACATCTACAAGCCAAGGGGCATCAGGAAGCCAGGGGCCCGCAGAAGCAGGGAGAGAGCACAGAACAGACTTTCCCTCAGATCCTCCAGAAGGAACCAATCCTGGTGACACCTTTATTTTGGACTTCTGGCCTCCAGAACGATGAGAGAATAATTTGCGTTACTTTAAGTCACCAAGTCTGTGGTTAAGTGGCAATGGCAGCCCTAGATTAGAAATTCACTGCCCTTCTGTGGAGAGATGCTACAGAGGGCCACCCGGAGAGAGGTCACACTCTTGCAAAGACAGCCCGTGTCTGGTGACAGAGCCTGTGGGATATAAAGATCAACATCTCAGCCGGTCACCAAGACAACTCTCATGGGCAGTATTCACTTCAGAGCTGCCTACTGGCTTGGCCAAGTCTTCCCCAACTTCTCCTGTGTCCGGGGTTGCTTCCTGATCCTTCTTTTCTAAGGTGTTGACCCCTAATAAACATCTTTCCCAACCCCAACATGCAGTTTCAGCATTGGCTTCCAGAGAATGAGAAGAAGTGCCCGCATCTTACCCATCTCAAGTCTTCTTGTGGCGGCTTGCCCTCAGATGTTTGAACTTTCTGGATAACAATAAAACAATGTGAAATATTGATGTTGTGATTGCTGTTATGAAAAAGTTCCTATTCCTATTTACTTGTTTTTATAAACTAGTTTCTCAGCCTTTATAGCTATAAACATCAAGCATAGGAACAGATTTGGTGCTGAAACCTGTCTCATTCCAGCATTAAGTAATATTCATCCATGCATACATAAAGTAATTGGAAAAAATAAAACCCCATCTATCTCATAGAGCATGCATTTTAAGTAACATGTTAGTTTTATGTTTAATAATTATGCATAAAAAACTACAAGTATATTGAGGTTGTTTTAGTCAGTATTTCTTGAAGAAGAAATGTTAATACTTATGTCTTATCATCACAGGAAATAAACTTTCAATTTATATTTTTTATGTTGTAAAGAAGAATGAAAGTGTGATAAATAAAAGACCTTAAACCAAATACTACATTTGAATAAAATTTTGAGGGGGAAGAGAAATTAAAATGTGAGTCAAGAAAAGAAAAAAGTGACTCTTCTGTTTGCTACATAAGAACTTCATTGTGTATTTTTTTACAGTTCACAGTGATTATCAAATTGCTATGGGGTTTAAATTCTACTGGAGATATGGAATTTTTATTTTAAAAATGTGATTATTTATAGTATAGCACTAAATTATCTTTTAAAAATAATTATTAAGCTTATGATTAAAAAATTTAGATGTTTACCTAAAATCTGAAAAGGAGTACATGGTTTTCCAAAAATACTTTAGGAAGCTCTGAGTAAAAAGTTTGACCAACATTGATTTGTATTGCTCGCTGGCACCTGCGGCCACTTCAGTCTGTGACCTCTGCTTTAGGTCAACAGCCGGTTGTCTCTCTGCTAAAGCCTGTGTCGACCCCCGAGTGCCGTTTCTGGGAGCAGATCTCGCCTCCATCTCTGAAGAATCGCCATACCTGCCAGGGAGGATGGGGCTGAGAGACAGAGTGGGGTAGCTTTTTCTAGTTTTCAACAGAGCCAAGGGCCACAGGAGAAGGCTCTGAGGGGCAAGAGAGAGGCTGGCTTATGAATTCCTCCAAGGAATTTCAGAGAAGCTGCTCCTGCACGTCCCCCAGCCCCCTCAGCCCTCAGGTTTCTCTCTTTCCCTTCTCAGTGAGATTCCATTATGAGCTGAGGAAAATGAGATATAAGGAGAACATATTAACCATTGTTCTTCCTCCCAAAATAATGACTATCATTTACTGAGTGTTCACTATGTGCCAGGTAGAAAGAAAAAAAAAGAATGAGCAAACAGCTGACATCAGAATTCCTCACAGGAAGGGAATTGTCTTCTGGTAATCTCTTCATAAACCCTCTCAGGGACTGATTCTAAAAATCATCCAGAGGAGGCATAGGAAAGCAAGAAAATTTTGGAAAAAATTATGACAAATAATAACAGCCAACACCTTTATGAATGCATACTATGTGCCAGGCATGAAGAGCTTTATCTATAGAAATTCATGAACTTCTCACAATCATTGTTATTATCACCATTTTAAAGATGGGAAAACTGAGGAATAGGGATTAAGCAGTTTGCCTCAGGGAAGTGCAGAGGGTCCCCTGGCTGCAGAGTCTGTGGTCTTGTCTGTGCTCTCAACTATTGTTCTAGAATAACCCAGGACATTTTTATAAAGTGATAGTGTTATTTCATCAGAGAGTAAGGAAATAGAATACGGTTAGAATCAGACCCATATATAGAAAATTAACATATGCTAATGAGGCATTTCAAATCAGTACCAAAAATGAAAATAAATTTCTATTTCACACCTAGATGAAATTATATTCAAGATGGATAAAATGCAAAGGAATGTAAGTGTATCAAAATTTTTAGGTTCTAAGAGAAAATATTGGAATACTTTTATAATGTTGTCATTTCCCTCTAGGCATGCGAAACCCAGTATCTATATATTTTTTTAAAGATTTTTACCTTTACCTAATATACAGTAAAAAATTCTACATGTAAAATTACAGAAAATATTGCAGATATATAACTAAAACAGAAACCATAATATATAAAGAGCTTCTATAAATAAACAACAAAAAAACCAAAACAATCCATTAGGAAAAGAAAGAAGTACAAACACGAATTCACAGAAAAACAAATGGTCAGTAAGCATAGAAATAGAAGGCACAATCACATCAGAAGCCAAACATGTGCAAAATTTTCAAATATAGAATACCATTTTAAAGAAAAATATTAGCAAATATTAATATATTTGAAAATATGGCAGCTGGAAAACTCCAAGATCCTGTTGGCATATTGGTAGCAGTGTAAGTGACAAGCCTTTGGAGAGAACATTGGCAGCAGCTACTTCAACAGAAAATGCAGATTCTCTTTGTTCTAATAATTATAAGGAGAAATGATCATGTCTCCAATCCTCAAGAACATGGAATGAGTTCACACTTCCCTCCTGGGTCAAGTCTCTGCATCTCAGCCTGGTTTGTAGGGCTCTGCAAAATGTGGGCCCGCATACTCATTCAGCGCTACTCGCCCATGCCAACCTGCCACTCAGAGCCTGACAGGTCCCAAATAGCCCCCCTATGCCCATGCCTTTCCTCATGCTCTTTCGTCTTTCTGAAGGACCCTCCCTCCTTGCTTCCATCTCTTTCCTCCAGTTTCCAGGCTAAGCCCAAACTCCACCTCCCTCATGAAGACAAGCCCTTCACAAAGCAGAACACCAAGTAAAGGCTCAATAAATTCAAGCTTTTGTTTATTATCCACCTTTAAACATTTACTCTCTCAGGTGACTCTCTAATTCTTTTGGATGTGTTTTTTCTTTTTTTACAATGAGGTTGAAGGTTTCTTGAGGACAAGAAATACTTTGAGTTACATATGTAAAGGCAATACAATTTATAGGGTTTTAATATCAGGCAGACCTGCATTGGACCTTCCCTTTCATTTTTTTAGCTGTGTTTCTAATCATTTCACTTGTATGCACCCACCCATAAGACATACTAAATCAGTCATTACTATGATGACTATGATTGCTTACCTGCTCTCTGCATCATCTTGCCCCATCCTACCAATGTCAAAATAGACCCAAATCCATGGAAAGTGGACAGCAAACTCATCATGCAAGTCAATTACCTCGGGGTCCAAATTGTCCCGTGTTCTAGGTACATGTAAAAAAATGAAATTGGACCACTTCTTACACCATTAACAAAAATAAAGTTGAAAACTCAAAACAGATTGAAGACTAAAATATAAGACCTGAAACCATAAAACTTCTAGAAGAAAACATGGGCAGTAAATTTTGACATCAGTCTCACAAATGTTTTTTTGGATACATCTCCTTGGGCAAGGACAATAAAAGCAAAAATAAACAAATGGGACTATATCAAACAAAAAAAGGTGTTTTGGGTTTTTTTAAAAGATTTTATTTATTTGCCCTGGCTGGTGTGGCTCTGTGGACTGAGCACTGGCCTAAGAACCAAAGGGTCACCGTGACTGGGTTGCCAGCCAGGACCCCAGTGAGGGTCACTCAAGAGGAAACCACACATTGATGTTTCTCTCCCTCTCTTTCTTCCTACCTTCCCATCTGTCTAAAATAAATAAAATATTTTTAAAAATAAAGATTTTGTTTATTTATTTTTAGACAGAGGGGAAAGAAGGAAAGGAGGGAGAGAGAGGGAGAGAAGCATCAGTGTATAGTTGCTTCTTGCATGGCCCTCACCAGGGGGAAACCCAGCCTGCAACCCAGGCATGTGCCTGAACTGGGAATTGAACTGGCGACCCTTTGGTTCGCAGGCTGGTGCTCAATCCACTGAGCCACACCAGCTAGGGCTCAAACTGAAAATGTTTTGCATAGTGGAGGAAACCATCAAGAAAATGAAAAGACAACCTAACCAAGTTTCTCCCTACTTAAGGGGAGAAATTATTTGCAAATGATATACCTGATGAGGGGTTTATATTCAAAATATGTAAGAAACTCATACAGCTTAACACCAAAAAACAAATAATGCAATTAAAAATGGGCAGAGGACCTGAATAGACATTCCTCCAAAGAGGACATATAGATGGCCAACAGACATACAAAGCAGATGCTCAACACCACTAATCATCAGTGAAAGGCAAAACAAAACCTCAATGAGATATCGCTTCACATCGGTCAGAATGGTCATCAACAAAAATCAACAAACAACCAGTGCTGGTGAGGATGTGGAGAAAAGGGAACTCTCATGTGTTACTGATAGGATTTGTAAATTAGTGCAGCCACTATGAAAAAACAGTATGGAGATTCCTCAAAAAATTAAACATAGAGCTGACTGACATACAACCAAGCAATACCAATTCTAGTTATTTATCTGAAGAAAACACTAATTTGAAAAAATGCACCCCTGTTTTTATTGCAGCATTATTTACAACAGCTAAGATACAAAAGCAAGCTAAATATCCACTAATAGATGAATGGGTAAAGAAATTGTGAGATGTATATATGTGTATACATATATATAATACGGAAATATTACTCAGAATTCAAAAACAAAATCTTGCCATTTTGGGCAACATGGATGAACCTAGAGGGTTCATGCTAAGTGAAACAAGTCAGAGAAAGACAAATGCCATATGATTTCTCTTATTTGTAGAATGAAAAAACAAACAAAACAGAAACAGACCCATAGATACAGAGAACAAACAGATGACTGCCAAGGGGGACTGAGAAGATGGATGAAAAATAAAAGAAAATTTTCAAATTAAAAATAAAATAGTGATATGTTCTATCAAATACACTCTGACACTCTGTGTGTGTGTATTTCCTCATTCATTCATTCAACTGACTCATTTATTTAAGAAGAATTTCCTTTAGTTTGCTTGGAAGCAGGCTAGGAACTGTTCTCAGTTTAGAACTACCCAATCAATCTTTAGTCAGTTGCTAGGAAACTCTGTCTTTGGAGCAGAAGTTAAGAATCAATTTCCCCATGTTTTAAAGAACAGATATTTAAGTAAATGACTTCCTCAGAAATATTGATTCATTCCAAAAACATTTAAATAATATGGAAAGCGAGGATTTTTATATGGAAGCTGCATCTTCACAGTGAAGGAGACATGCGCTTAAGAAAAACATGTTTACACATAAAATCTACATCGTGTTCAGAGCGAAAATAGATTTCAGTGTAGTAATAGAACTATTTGTATAATAAACTCTCATGGGCCATTGTATAAATAATGATTCCTGAACTGCAGGAATGTTTTTATGCGAAAACTGCTTTTGTGTACTTTCAGAAGAATTTGGTTTTGTGATTACATCAAAGCCTGAATTTATATTAGCAAATGAAGCTTTGTGAAGACATGAAGACATCTTCTAATGGACGCATCATAATTAGAAGCACATTTTCTCCAGAGATGTGTTTTGGAAATGCCTGTGCTGCTTCACAGCCTCAACGCCTTGCGAAGGCTTCTCTGGGTCAGCAACTGGCTTCCCAAGCACTCTGGGACCTCAGCAGCCCTGCTCTGGGGAGGGGTGCCCGCCAGCCAGGGGGAGATGTTTCTGCAAGAACTTTTGGCTGCAGTAACCGCCTAAAGCAAATGTTTGTTTGCTGCAGCATGTGAATCAAATGCTTTTGTGTGAAAACACTTGCTAGAGAAACAAATGTTTGTTTTGGTAATCGACATTTGGACTGTTGGAACGTTACCACTTAAGATATGGGCTTGAAAAATATACGTTTAATTTGGAAAGAACCAGTTAGGATCAAGTGTGTGGCACAAATCTAGACTGTAAGGAAATGAGGTTGAAATTGGACCAAATTTTTCACTTCCTCTTGTCAGATCCGAGTAGAAAAATGGTGCCTTGTTTTACATGCTGCTGTATGTTGTTGAGCAACAGCATAAAAGAAAAAAGTGATTTACTTCTTTTTAGAAGTGTATGACATAAATTATCAAAGATCGCTGCCAGAGTATATTTATCTAGCATTAATATTTAAGTGCCATTTTCCTATTGAATGTACCACATGCTCCATATTAATCTTTTAGATTAATCTTTTAGACTTGGTACAAATTGATGTGTCCTAAAGCGAACATTTCTCCTTACAGTTCACTTTTGATTATCCATGCTAACTGGCAGGAGGAAAAGGTACAGATACCCCAAAACAGCAGGTGATACAGAAATAAGCTTTGGCGCCAGAGAACATCAAATTTTTTACTAGCAGAAAGGAACTGATTATATTTTAAGGTAGAGAGATGTTCAGAAGGAAGCTTGAGGGATAAGAGGATTGTTTTTATTTTAAATATATTACATATGGTCATAGATAATCTATAAATAGAAAGTGAAACTATGGCATACTGAGGTGAAGGCTGAATAGTAGAGAAAGTTTTCAATTAAATATTTTATTTCTTTCTTATATATTTTAAATATATTTTTAGTTCTGATGAAAGCCAGGAATATATGTAAATGCATCTGATTTTTTTTTACCACTATGAGTTTTCCTCTTTTCGTGAAAATAAACTGCAGGATCCAGTTTCATTTGAAAATTTATGAGCTGAAATCTATAATCAAATCGCTATGTACTTAATAATAAAATAAATTTATAGCCCAAATTTTTTGCTGCTGGCCTTAGTCCTATTTGATCCTTAGCTAAAAAAAAATCATATTTTGAAGTAAAAAAGGAAGCCAGTATCAGTTCAGAATAGCCAAATAGAAGAATTATTCATTAGAATGTCAAGAAACAGGACTTTGTATCCTGAATCCACCCATTGCCTCTTCCAGTTGTAAATTTCATTCCTCTGTTGAGAAAGATAAGTGATATAATTCATGCATTTTTGAAGTATTTTGAGCTCCCCAGAACTTAATAATTCAAAGTATTACAGTAAATTCCCATTTATACTAAATCCAGACTACCAGAAAGCTGAAATAATGAGGATTTTTTGTGCAATTTATAAAATGGTGATGTCCCTGGAGCATTAAAAGATTTTAAATTCTTTTGAATAGTCACAGAAAGATTAAATTTTGTTCAGCGTAATTTCGTGGTGAGAATGTTTGATAGAGTACTCATTCTCTGAAGATAGTAATTAATCCATGTGTAGCCTATGGTAATCTTTCTTTTTAATTTCAATATAGAAATAGTATCTTTGTATTTCCAGGAAACTTTGGCTTTGTGTTTCTAGACTAATCATATCCTAAAATGTACAGCCCATCAGAAAATTTACAGTTTGATAACAGATCACATGTGTCCTACTTTGTTAGCTCTAAACGATTCATGTGGTTTCAAATAAAAAATATCAACTCAAGCTAGCTAAGGGGACAGATATGTATTACCACGCCACTGGGCTCTTTCACAGAACCCAAGCTTGTGCCCAGGCAATGAACTGGAACCAAAAACTGGAGGTCTGTGGGAAACCCTGGGAATTTATGTTTTCTCTGCCTTTCATCTCTGCTTCTCCTTGTATATCGGCTTCATCCTCTCCTCAGTCTGCAGACCAATATCAGCTCTTCCTCCTTCCACTAGGTGGAAAGTGGGCCCTGCATGGTAATGGGCATCATGTATTATGGGGTCACGCATCACAGAGACGCCAATAGTCTTTGGCCCCGCTTGAATTGTAAGAGGAGAATTAGATAGGCATTCACTCAGTCTCCCCCCCCCCCACACCCAGCCCTTCCATCCCCTAATACACGGATGGGGAGGAGGGACAGACACAGCCTAGGTAAATAATCAAAGCCACGGATCGAGGAAGAGGCAGGTACTAGAGAGGTGGGCTCAGGTGTGAGCTGGAAGATCTACACCAACATTTTGTAAACTTTTAGCCTCAGAATCACTTTATTGTCTTAGAAATTATTGAGGAACTCAAAGATTATTTGCGTGTGTTATAGCTATCGGTACTATATTAGGAATTAAATTGAGAAATTTTAAAATATTTAATTTTTAATTTATTTTAAGAATAAATCAATTGCATGTTAATGTTGATAATATTTTAATAAAAAATAACTGTATTATCCACAATAAAAATAAGTTAGTGAGAAAAGTAGCATTGTTTTCACATTTTTGTAGATAAAAATATCCACAATAAAAATAAGTTAGTGAGAAAAGTAGCATTGTTTTCACATTTTTGTAGATCTCTGTGATGTCTCCAGCTTGAAAATGAACAGCCTAATTCTCCTGCTGGCTTTTGCATTTAATCTGTTGTTATTTTGGCTGAAGTATATGTGAAAGCTGCCCTCACACAGATAAGTATTACAGAAAGGAAGGAATATTTTAATAGCCTCTTCATATGTTTATAGATATTCTTGATGATGTACCAAAACCTGACAAGAGAAAGTTGCAATTTGGAATCCAAAATCATATTGGTGAACATGGTGTTCTTTGTTACAAAAGCATTCATCGGTGTATTGTGCACTCTTACCCATGCATGACTTTGTGACATCGTACACTGGTCATTTGGGAAATGTTGGTGGGCTGAGTTACGCACACTGTCCAAATGTGGACATACTTCATTATATAATATACCAAAAAAGTCACATTTCCTAGTATCGCTATCAATCTTATCAGAAAAATTTTTAAGTATTGGGAAGCTGTTACACTTATGGTGACAGATAAAAGTTTTCCAAAATCTAATTGTCATTTGAGAGCTCAAATTTTAGCCTTGGCAACAAACACGGTCCATTGCATGACTGGCAGTGATGGGCTGACTCCATTTATTTTTGAGAAAACATCTGCCAAATAACCAAGTCTAAACAACCATAATTTGTCTAAGTAACCACTTGCTCTTTTAAGTAAATATGTTAAAAAACAAAAGAAGCTAGTTGAGCTCACAACTCAACCAACCATACAGAGTTTTCCTGGTAAAAATCATCACACTTCGGTACGTGGTGCTCAATACACACTTACTTTATCTGATATAATATTAAAAATACATGTAATCAAGGGTCAATATTTAATAAAATTAATAACTTTTAACTGGCCCATCGAGGGCATTAAACCAAACTTATTTCTCCTCTGCATGACAATTAGGAATACTCTAATGACTACTAGGATAAAGCCTCGTTTTTCTGCTAAAATGAGAGCGGTTTTATCCTTTCTTTCTTTTTTACCATTAGTGAAAATATCAGCAGAATGAAGGCCAGTTATCTTCTTAGTGTTATTATAACAATAGTTATATTTTATCATATTGTTGGGAAGGTTTCAGAGATACACACTCCCACCACCACCACTGCCAGAGACATGTGG
The DNA here is from genome assembly GCF_021234435.1 of Artibeus jamaicensis. Lineage (NCBI taxonomy): Eukaryota > Metazoa > Chordata > Mammalia > Chiroptera > Phyllostomidae > Artibeus > Artibeus jamaicensis. The sequence continues at coordinate 15,470,461 of NW_026521788.1, forward strand.
GCCACAGACAGCCACAGGTTATATGCCGTACATCATATTAGCTGAAATCACTGGACAAGTGTCTTATTCTTTGATATAATACCTCTTGGTAACAAATAAATATATATATATATATACACATATATATTTATATCCATACTATATAGTAAAGTATCACGTTTATAAAATTATAACTTTTTAGTAACCAGTCCTGGGGAAAATTTTTAAATGCCGACTGGTAAAGTTGGTGAGGAACCTAAGAATTATAGAATTCAATATAACATCCAGTGGAAGGATATTTAAAACAATAAACGCCATGGTTTCTGTTTGATGGGTTACTTTGCAGGAACTGAGAAGGCCATGCATAGAGCCATGTGGTATGGCAATTTTCCAAATCACATAAAATTAAAAATGCAAGGAAATCCTCAATGCTTAAGCTACTACAAACAGGTTTGTGAGTTAAAATAATAACAATATAAATGATAACACAAAACTAAACTTCAAAGGTGGCAGTTACCACTTACGGTATTGATTTGAGCGCTGTGAATCTACTAAGATGGATTCAGGGCTGACGAACAAGTGACTTAATTCAGGCCCAACAACCTGCCAGCTGTGTGACCACGAACAGGTCACTGAGCCTCCTGAGGGTTGTTCTCACGTGTGTAAAATCAGAGCAATGGGCCACGCCTCATTGTTTTTGTTGTATTACATGAGCTAATGGATTGAAAGTGCTGAATAGTACCTGGCACATAGTAGGTATTCAAAAATGTTATTTCTGTAAAATTTTAAGAGGTAGACAGTTGTATAGCAGAGAAATCCCATTGCTTATCTAATGAGATAGTATTTACTACACACTCTAAAAAACATTAGAATTAGAGTTATAACTAATAAGCTAACAAAGTAGATAAAATGCAACAATAGGAATACTCAGTTAATCTAAAAGAAGGCACAAAAAGAAGAGAACAATGAGCTGAGAGAATAAATAGAATACCAATAGCAAGATAACAGACAAACTTATCATATCAACAATCACGTCAAATGTAAGTAATCTAAATAAGCAGCCTGATTAAAAAGCAGAGATTGTCAGATTGAATTAGAAAGTGTGACATTAATTATATATTGCCTACAAGAAACTTGCTTTAAATAGGTTAATGTAAAAGGATGTAAAAGGCTGAAAAGAGATGTGCCAAGCTAACATTAATCAAAAAGAGCTAGATTGACTATATTAATATCAGATGAAGTTGATTTCAGAGCAAAGATAGTGACAGGCAGTAAGACAATCATTTCACAAAGATAAAGGGATCAGATCATCAGAAAGACATGAAACTTCTAAACTTTTATAAACCTAATAACAGATTTTCAAAACACATCAGTAAAAACTGATAAAATTGCAAGGGGTATTTCAACACCCCTCTCTTAATAAATGGTTAAACAGGTCGTTTAAAAACTCAGCATGTATACAGAAGATTTGAACAGAACAAGTAACCAACTGAACTTAATTGACATTTATAGAACATATCACCCAATAACAGCAGAATAGACATTCTTTTCAAGTGCGCATTGTGAAACACTCATCAACAGAGATGTTCTGGGCAATAAAACAAATCTCAACACATTTTAAAAAATTCAAGCCATACAAGTATATTCTTCAATACAGTGATAATTAGATTAGAAATCTATTATTAGAAAGATTTGTAGAAAATCTCCAAATAGTTAGACATTAAATAACAGTCTTCTACATAACCTATTATCCAAGAAGGAATAAAAAGAGAAATTTAAAAGTATTTTGAGCTGAATGAAATAAAAACAGCAAACCAAAAATGGTAGAACACTGCTAAGCCAGGCTTCAAGGGCACTTCATGCACGTGAAAGGTCTGTTGCAGGAAACCCGGTCTCAGAATAATGGTCTCAGCTTCCACCTGAAGAAACTAGAATGTGAGAGCAAAGAAAACTCAGAGGAAATGGGAGAAAAAGAAGAAAGAATTTAGTGGAAATCAATGATCTTGAAAACAAAGAAACAATAAAGAAAATCAATAAAATAAAAGGCTAATATAAAATCAATAAATATCTAGCCAGACTGGCCAGGAATAAATAAGAGAAGAAACGTATTACCACTGTCAAGGATGAGAGTGCTGACACTGCTATAGAGTCTACTGATGTTAAAAATACAATAAAAACGATTACAAACAGTACTATGTAAAAATTTTATAGCCTAGATGACATTCATAAATTCTTTGAAAGACACAAATTAGGAAAGCTCTCTCAAGAAGAAGTAGAGAACCCGAATAGACCTGTATTTATTTAAAAAATTAATTTCCCAAAGAAACTATTTTTAAAAAAAGAAAATTCCAAGCCCATATGGCTTTATTAGTCAATTTTTACAAAACATTTAATGAAGAAATAATACAAATTTATGCAAGTTCTTCCAGAAAACCAAAGAGGATGAAATACTTCCCAAGTCATTCTTTAAAGCCCCAAATTCATTTATACATGAAATGTACTTCCAGTCAGAATGCCAGCAGGAATTTTGTAGAAATGGACAAGCTGATTCTAAAATTCATATGAAAATGCAGAGGAATAAAGTTGTAGGACTAACAATGTGGGTTCAAGACCTGCTATAAGGCTGGAGAATTGTCGTCCAAACAGAAAAATAGATCAGTGTAACAAAATCAAGAGTGTGTAAGTTAAAAACGGATTTACAAATATGTGAACAACTGATTCTCTACAAATGTGCAAAGGCAGTTTAATGAAGAGAGAGTAGTTGTTTCAATAAATGCTGCTGTACTAATTGGATATTCTTGTAGAAAAAGTAAATTTTGGTTGATCCAGAACACCACACACAAACATAAACTATGAAATGGATTACAGACCAAATGTAAAACCTAAAAACTAAAACTATTAAAAGGAAGCATAGAAAAAAATCTCAGTGACTTCGAGTTAAGCAGAGCCTTCTTAGCTATAACACCAAAAATATGACCCGTGAAATAAAAAACTGATCAATTCAACACCATCAGCATTAAAATCACTGTTCAGAGAATGAACCAACAGGCTACAGACTCAGAGAAAATACTTTCAAATTATATATGTGGTAAAAAAACAACAACAACAACCTTGTATCCAAAATGTATAAAGAACTTCTAAAACATAATAAGAAAACAAACAATCCTATTTTTAAAGGAGCGAAAGTTTTGAACAGATATGTGACCAAAGAAAATACGGTTGGCACGTGAGCACGTAGCAGAATATTTAACAGATGTTTACTGAGCACCTGCCGTGACCCACGCACGACTGCAGGCCCTGGGGAGGGGGCGGTCCACAGAGCCAACGAAGGTCTTTGTTCTCATGGAGCTTATATCCTAGTGCGGGAACGTTTCCTGTATCTGCTGCTGCTTTATACACTACCCCCATGATGTAGTGTCTTCCAGAAATTTTTATTTCCTCACAATTCTGCAGTCAGGAATTCACACCCTGGCTTGACAGTTCTGTTTCATACAGCGTCACGTGGGCCATTCATCAGCTCCATTCAGTGGATGGCCATGATGGCTAGAAAGTTTAGGAAAGTTTCATTCACATGGCTGGAGACTTGGTACTCATTCATATGTGACCTCTCGCCCCCTGTTTAGCTTGGGCTCCCTTATAGCTTGGTGGTCTCAGTGCAGTTGGCTTTCTTACGTGGCTGTCGGCTCTTAAGAGGAGGAATTGCAACAATGAAGGCAGAAGCCCACATTCAAGTGGAAGGGAATAGACTCCATTTCCTCATGAGGAGTAGCAATGTCACACTGAAAAGAGCATGTGGGATAGAAGCTAATGTAATCATCTTTGGAAACAATCAGACTCAGAAAGAAAGATAGCTAATAAGACATATAAGTAAAAATGAATTCTTAGATGATAACCAAAGCCAGAAAGGGTGTAGAAAATACAAGTTTGGGGATAGAGTTGCAATTTTAAGTAGGATGGCTAGGGAAGGAGTCATTAGTGAAGTTACATTTAAATTAAGAACTGAAGAAAGTGTGGGTGGCTGGGGAAAGAGCATTCTAGGCAGAGGAAACAGCATGTGCAAAGGCCCCGAGGCAGGAACATGTCTGGCATTTTTAAGACAGCAAAAAGACCATTATGTCTGAAGCAAAGAGAGTGAGGCCATCTCAAGAATAGGAGGAGTTGCCCTGGCAGGTGTAGCTCAGTGGATTGAGCACCAGACTGCAAACCAAAGGGTCGACGGTTCAATTCCCAGTCAGGGCACATTCCTGAGTTTTGGGTTAGGTTGGGCCCCAGTAGGGGGTGTGTGAGAGGCAACCACACATGGATGTTTCTCTCCCTCTCTTTCACCTTCCCTTCCCCTCTCTCTAAAAATAAATAAAGTATTTTTTAAATAATTTTAAAAAGACTAGGAGGAGATGGTTACAGGTCAGCAATCATATAGAGTCTTGTAGGTCATTGTAAGAACTGTGGCTTTTTATCCTGAGTAACTGGGGAGGTGTAGGATGATTTTTGAGTATGGAAGAGATAAAATATTACTTGTGTTTTCAAAGGACCTCTCTGTCTGCTATAATAAGTATAGACAATAGGAAGCTAAGAAGAAGTAGGGAGACTGGGTAGAAGACTATTGTAGTGATTCAAGCGGGAGATGATGGTGGCTTGAATAAGGGTGGAAGCAACAGAGATGGTGATAACTGGTCGATTCTGGATATACTTTGAACACATACCCCAAAAGATTTGCCGATGAATTGGACAAAGAGTGGGAAAGAACAGAGAAGCCAAAAGTGGTTTCAATATTTTTGACCCAAGCAATGGGAAGGATGGAATTGGCATTTACCAGATAAACAAGAACCTCAGAATTGAGAGAGAAGAGATGGTCACATTGGGTTCAGAGTTACTTTTAGACCTTCAAGGGTAGCTATGTAATGGGAAATGAAACATATAATTAATTGTATGTGTATGTGTTTGTACATGTATACACCACAAACATTTAATGCATAAAAAATTTAGAAATATGCAATAACGGCTTATTGCATATTTAATAGTTATTAAGTAGTTATTACCTCTGGATAATAGGAATCTTCAAAAGTGGCACTGGGATGTAAGAAAGGGAAGTAATGATTATTTTTTGTTTTTTCTAATTTAATATCTTCTGTACCAAGTAATATAAATATATGAATTACCATATCCTGCATTACTTTTATTGCTAAAAATATTACATAAAAGTTGTGCGGTTGGTGAAATGAATCCTGTCACCACAAGTAAGTCTTACCAGGAAAGCCCACAATAGAGCAGGGTTTTGACAATATTCTTTCAAGCTCTGACACCGATTTCTACAAGGGCGAATTAACTGCTAATTCTTACCCTCACTTCCTCCCGAGATTTCTGTGAAATCTGGAGTGTGTAAACAGCCTCTCTAATTCACTTGCCTCATCTTGAAAACAGTACCAAGAGCTCTCAACACTTACCTACCTTACAGGAAATTTGAGGTTGGATGAGATAAGGTGTTCAAATACTTTGCGTTAGCACAAAGGCAGGTGCGCAGGTAGGCAGGATATTGTGAGTCCTGGAATATCAAGAGGCGTAGTAAGAGGAAGCCATTTCTGCCTTTTGATCCCATAGGAATTTTGATACTCTCGAACTATTACTCTTCATTTAGTCTGCTGTACAATGAGTGTTTCTCCCTGACAGTATTCATTTTAGCATTTTTTTTTCCTGCTTTCTGTCAAACAAGCTTTCCTTAGCCTTTGATTTTTTATCAAGATTTACTTGACTTCATTCTTCAAAGCATTTCATTCAAAGTTCACTCTATCAGTGGGTGGATTAGTTGAGTAACTGAAATAACAATGTCGAATGCCATAATAGTTTGTTACAATATTTCTCTTCACAGGAGATATACTTACTAAAATCATGTACTAAAGAACAATGAAGTGACTGTCTAAATAGCAGACATCTTTAAAAGACAGTTCCTGGTAAATGCTGAGTGGAAATTGTAAACAACGACAGCTCTATAAAATGTTCAATCAATGCCTCTTGAGTGTTCTTCTAAGGCCATTATTATGTGTTGGGTACTGTATTAGGTGCTAAGAATACAAAAAGAAAACACATGTCTTTTCCCTCATGAAGCTTATATTCTGGCAGACATATGCCACATTGTATTTTAAATTTCACACAACTGTTCTAATGAAGTATTTGAGATGATAGGTGAAGAGGAGTTTGGGTTGCTGGCAGTTTCCATTATGTAGTTGATTATTATTATTTTGAAAAATCTACCTTTAATCCCACAAAGGTGAAGAGAAAACTACAACGTCACTACTACCCAGAATCACAAAGGGTAGTCAGTGGAACAAATTGCAAGTTTCAGGAAAGATGAGCTCTCTTATTATGTAACAAGGCCTTTCTTAGAACTTGAAGTTACAAGAAATCAGACTGAATATTATAAAAAGAAACAACCTAAATTTTTAAAAAAAAACACCCAAGCAACAATTGTGTTGAGCAGAAGCTGGACATTGATGGATATTATGGATTGGGGAAGTGGCTTCTGCGTGGAAAAGAGGGTGGGGTAGACTGCCTTTGAGGTACCTTCCCAGACAAAGGAACATAAAATACATACAGCAATTGTGAAGTTACATTTTCTCAGGAGAAAGATTTCTCAACAACCAAATACACCCAAGATGCTAATATTCTATTTATATTTTAGAATTATTTAACAATGATCTGAAAGTAGAGATGAGTAAAGAAAACAAACAGACCTTGTTAATTACTGAAGAGAGAATAAAAGTCTTAGCAGATATTTTCTTGCCTGAAACTCACTGGAAATCTTACCATTCACTGGTCGACCATCTGTCAGAATGAATAGGCAGGCCTCCCATTGGTCAATGATCAGTCCAGGACCCCCACCATCCTCGTCATTCCCAACTCCCTGGAAATCTTCTAAAATCTTCCCCATTGCTTTTGTCTCTTTGTTCTAATTAATTTGCCACCCACATTTCCAATTTCAGAGCCAACCTCAAATAACTCTTGTTTCATCTTATGATAATTTAACTTGCCACTTCTCACATTTATAATTTATCCTAAATAAGACTTCTTTGATTGGCAGACTCTCTGAGTTGACTGGCACATAGGCAATAAATCCTAAGGTAATGAGCATTTAATTGCATAAAAATGCCCCTGGCAAAGACATCGTCTGTCTTTGTGGTGAGACATCAGAGGAGTTCTAGGTCTGGTCCCTTGAGGAAGCGTTCAGGTTAACCTAATGTCAGAATTTATGGTACATTTACATGTGACCACTGGCTCCTCACCTTGCAGCAACCCTAAGTTAAGTTATCTCCTACACAAAGATCTTTCTGTGCTTAAAACAACCTCAAAGGTTGGGAAAATAGTGGCCTTCCTAGCTACCACATATGGGACACGCTGTTTTCTTGCAACTTCACAGATAGCTGTATGTAGTTTCATGTTGAGTCCTTGCAGTGGCCCCCTGGAGAAGGTCCTACTGTTATCATTTTACAGGGTCTGGGGCTCAGCAGAGTTGGGAAGGCACTTCTGCCAGGACTGGAACTGGTGGGAGATTTCAGCAATGAATGGAAACTAAGGTGTGACCATGGGAGGCAGCTGGACCTGCATCCCAAGCCTGACTCCCCTGCCTAGAGCCCAAAGGGCCTCTTTCACTTATTCTTAACTTAGAAGCATTTATTCTGTACTTGCTTTGTTTTATAAGGGAAATATTTTATACTTCAGCTAAAGTTTCTGCTTAATGCATTCGGATACTGTGAAGTTCCCAAAAAGTCCTTCTCTACATATCTCTGTGAAGTTTTGTTAAAGAAAGAACAGTTAAGTGAGCAATTTACTAGAAACAGGATTGATGAGGGAAGCTTCTGTAGACCTGAAGGGGACAAACGTGGAGAATTTGCAACAATGGGGCAAGACAGAGAACAATGAATATCTGCATTTTTTCTGTTTCCTGACTGGAATGGGCGTTGGCACATTAGGAGATGTGTGGTAATAAGGAGTTATGTTCTCTCCTTGATTCATGGTCTCAGGAACCAGCGGAGGGCAAATTAGTGGGAATTAAGCCTTTGGGAGACTCCAGGAACTAAAGATTTGTATGTCCAATATAATTAAAAAATGATACAATACCAATCTATAAAATGTAAATCTTACATGTGCTGACATTAATGTAGTTTTTAATTATATTTTATTGATTATGCCATTACAGTTGTCCCAATTCTTTTTCTCTCCTTTATTCCCCTCCACCCTATACCTCCCCCCATCAGCATTCCCTTCCCTTAGTTCATGTCCATGCGTCATACATATAAATTTTTGGCTTCTCCATTTCTTATACTATTTTAACCTCTCCCTATCTATTTTGTACCTACCATTTACATTTCTTATTCTCTGTACCTTTCTCCCCCATTCTCTCCTATTCCCCTCCTAGCTGATACCCTCCATGTGATCTCCATTTCTTTGATTCTGTTCCTGTTTTAGTTGTTTGCTTAGTTTGTTTTGTTTTTTAGGTTCAGTTGTTGATAGTTTTGAGTTTGTTGTCATTTTACTGTTCATAGTTTTGATTTTCTTCTCTTTCTTAGATAAGTCCCTTTAACATTTCATATAATAAGGGCTTGGTGATGATGAACTCCTTTAACTTGACCTAATCTGGGAAGCACTTTGTCTGCCCTTCCACTCTAAATGAAAGCTTTGCTGGATAGAGCAATCTTGGATGTAGGTCCTCGCCTTTCATGATTTGAATACTTCTTTCCCTTCTTGCTTATAAGGTTTCTTCTGAGAAACCAGCTGACAGTCTTTAGAGAACCTCTTTGTAGGTAACTCTTTTTCTCATGCTGCTTTTAAAAATTCTCTCCTTATCTTTAATCTTGGGTAATTTAATTACGATGTACCTTGATGTATTCCTCCTTGGGTCCAATTTCTTTGGGATTCTCTGAGTTTCCTGAACCTCCTAGAAGTCTATTTACTTTGCCATATTAAGGAAGTTCTCCTTCATTATTTTTTCAAATAAGTTTTCATTTTCTTGCTCTTTCTCTTCTCCTTCTGGCACACCTATGATTCAGATGTTGGAATGTTTAAAGTTGTCCTAGAGGTTCCTAAGCCTCTCCTCATTTTTTTTTGAATTCTTGTTTCTTCATTCTGTTCTGGTTGAATGTTTATTTCTCCCTTCTGTTCCAAGTGGTTGATTTGAGTCCTGGTTTCCTTTCCTTCACTGTTGGTTCCCCTGTATATTTTGCTTTACTTCACTTTACATGGCCTTCACTTCTTCTTTTTCTTTTTTTTTGCAACTGTACTCAACCGTTTCTGTGAGCATCCTGATTACCAGTGTTTTGAACTCAGCATCTGATAGGTTGTCTATTTCTTCATAGCTTAGTTCTATGTTTGGAGCTTTAATCTGTTCTTTTATTTGGGCCGTATTTCTTTGTCTCAGTGCACCTGTTATGTTGTAAGGGGCAGAGCCTTAGGCATTTGCCAGGACTGGGCAACTAACATTGCTGCATTGTGGTGTTGTCTATGGGGGAGGGGTCAGAGAGAGAACAGTGCTGCTTGCTCAGCTCTTAGCCAGCTTTCAGTCACTTCCACTGCTTCTCCCCAAGAAAATCGGGCCCTTCTGGTGGTGATTCCTGGGTGGGTGGGTTTGTGTACATCCTGGGACCCTGTGGGTCTCTCCAACAAACTCTCCTGTGAGTCTGGGAATTTCTCCCACCAGCATAACCCCCACAGGTTTTTACCACCAGAGGTATTGAGGCTTTATTTCCCAGCGCTAGAACCCTGGGTTGGACAGTCTGTCTTGCCCCCCCAGTTATTCCTCCAGGTTTATATGCCCACAAGTGTGGGACCACCCAGTCTGCCAATCACTGCCTCTCCCACCTGGTTTTTGAGCAGCCACCTTGCTCTGTGCCCTCTTTGCCCAGGCTGCCTGGCTCCGTCCCTCCTACCAGTCTGGATGAATGTGTCTTCTTTCACTCTCCAGTTGTTGGACTTCCATACAGTTCTATTTTTCTGGCAGTCCTGTTTGGTTTTTTGTTTGTTTTTAAAATTTGTTGCTATCCTTATTTTGGCTGTGTGAGGAAACAAACATATTTACCTACACCTCCATCTCGGCTAGACATCAATGTAGTTTGTTTCTTATTGAAAAGTCTAGCTTCTCGTTCTATTATATGTGTGTGTGTTGTTGTTGGACTGAGTACTGCTTAGTTTTGTTTACTGTGTAATCTGGTACTAAGCAGTGAAAATATGAGATTCTAGAATGCCGATTAATTACAAAAAGGAAAGAAGGTGACTCTTAAGCCCATCAGCTTCCACACTGCCTGTCCAGCAATATTTTACTAATACTCAAGCAATGTATTAGACCAGCACTTTCCAAACTGTTCTGGGAAACCTTGAGGTCCTACAGAGAAGGTTCTGGGGCCACTAGAGAGTGGGAGGGGTGAGGAAGCAGGACAGGGAGTCCAAGTGCTCCTCATTCCCTCCCTCCTCGAGAGTACATCCACTTTGATCAGTTTTTCATATTAAAAGGCCTACGTAAGATTTTGTTTGGAAATGGGACTTTGCTGCTACAACAAAATGAAAGCATGGTATTGTACAATTGTCATTTCAATGCTAGTTACTGATCAGAAACTGACACTGGAACTAAATCCCATGAATCATACAACAAAGCTCTAAACTTTGTGAGGATGAACAATGGACTTCATCCTCATCATCATGTGCCCAGACGGCTAGAAGATTCCTACATACGATGGGAACTAAGCAAAGTGTTGGCTGAAGGCATGTTTTTTTCCCCTCCAGATATCACATTAAGAGGACAAGTTATCGACTGCTTCCCAGGAAGTTCATGGCAGAAAATTAAACAACAGATTATTTTCGTTGGTGTTGATAAGACGTGTGGTACATTTAGTTCAACACTCGGTTCTCCACTCCAAGCATTTTATTTTAGTAATTGATTTGGGTTGAAATCAACCTAAAGTGGAATCATATCTCAAAATTTTTATTGAATTTAATTTCTTGGAATGCTCTGCTGTGTGATAAAGCAGAAGTGTTGAAGTATACCAGGTGCACTATTCTAATTTCCCAGGGAAACTTTGAGTGACTGATTTTGGGGATGATAGCAGCTTTGCTTTCATAATTGACTGTTCGAGAAACACTTTTGGTGCCACAAGTTACAAAACAAACAAATTTTAAAAAACCTGAACGAAAGAAACGCACAGTTAAATTTCCCAGAGTGGATCGAGCATCATGAACGGACTCCACTCAAAGCCTTTGGTGTGGGTGCAGGTACACGGTGTTGCTCTGGGCTCCTGTGTGTTTCCTGCCTGCAGTCTGTTCATCCCTCTGTACCACTCACCCTTCACAGCCCTTCAGGCCTTTCCTTCCGTCTTGCCACGAAAACGAGAATTTGATAAACTCAGTCAGGCCAGGATGGCACAGGTGGAGGCAATTTAATGTGTCACCCTGTCCTTGCAAAAAGGCTGGCAGGAAACAAAAACCAAGCCAGTGGTGTCACATTAGTGACCTGAATGCACGTGAGAGGTTTTTTCTCTACCAAAACACTTACAAATAAGTAAATAAATAAGGCTAGGGGAGGCTTGATCCTCTCAGCATCTTCACGCTGACAAAGTATGACTGAAGCGCTCCATGAAGTTATTGTGTAGTAGTGGCATTTAGAGGCTATTCTGTTCCTTCTTTATAACCACTTCTGCCCTTACTACTCTAACAGAGAATAAGTCGGGCGTGATCTGGATGTATTGAGCCCACATTGCAGATTTCTGCAGCTCTCAAATAAAAGGCAAACATTTAGCCTGACACTCGAGGCCTTCCATGATTTGACTTCACCTGCCTAGTCAATCTTTTTGCTCACTAATCCCCTACCAAATGCAACTAAACTATATTCCAAGCCCTCGCCACACCCAGTATTTCATGCTGTTAAAAGTTATCTGTTGCTGTGGAAACAAATTACCTCAGAATTTACTGATTAAAAGAATAAACATTATCTTCTTAATTTCTGTTAGTTAGGTGCTTCTGGCTTGGAATTTATGAGGTTTTGGGGACTGGAGGATCTGCTTCAGAGGTGTCTTCTACACTCCTCGTTGGTGGGAAGTCTCGGTTCCTCTCCACGTGGGTCTCTTCCAGGGCCGTTTGAACATAGTTGCTGGCTTCTCTCAAAGTAAATGATCCAAGAGAGAGTGCTGAGGTGCAAGCTGTCCCTTTTACGACCTAGCCTCACGAGCCACATAGCATCACTTCTACCACAGGGTAGAAGCCTATCATTCAGTCCACACTCCAGGGGAGGGGAATTAGGCTTCACCTTTGAGGAGGGTTGTCAAATAATTTGTGGACATATTTGAAACCACCATAATGCTCCCACACCACTGTTCACTCTGTTCCCTCCGCACAGAATGCACTTCCCATATCGGCAGAGCCCAGTCCTACATGACTGTATATTTAGCAGCTTCCCTGGTCTCTTCCTACTAGATTCCATTAGCACCCAGACTCCCAGGAGTGATCATCAAAAATGTCTCCAGACATTGTCAAGTGTGCCACAGGGAACATGAATCACTCCTGCTTTAGAACCACAGTTCTAGATATTTCGTTTTGTGATTCGTGTTGTAACCCTAATTTAAAATAGTTTTGACATGTTGATATTAACCATTCTAAAAGACTAGTCTAACAAGCTAGGAGAATAAGACTTTATTTTTTCAATCTTTATGTTGCTGAAGACACTGAATTACCCTGTCCAACTTTTCCTGGGCTTCTTTTACTCCTTTGGGTGATTCCAATAGCTTCAATAAATTTCTCTGTTGTTATTATTATTATTTTGCTTATATTAGCTGCGGTTGCTTTCTACGGAAATGTAATGAACAAAGACCAACTCATACTTCAAGCTCTAGCTCAAATACCATTTCTTCCAGTTCTCCCAGATGTTCTTGGATGAAATTTATCTTTTCCTCTCCTTCATTTCTATTTTTGGGCTTTCCGCAGCCTCATAGTAGAATCAGGTTTACATATACCCTAACCTTTTTTTCCAAAAGCCTCCAAGAGCCAGGAATTGCACCTAGAATAATATATCCTGAATCTAATTGTAAATGAAATAGAGTTTCATTTGGGGGCAAAACACCAAGGGAAATACCAAGTGACCACATCACTAGGGAAAAAGAATTTGGACGCTAGTATGCTTCCAATGCCTTTTTGCTTTTTCACATTTATTAGAGGCGGTTTCAGTACGATGAGGAGGTTTAGCACTCACTTTGGATCACGATTCAGTTCAGATTCTGTCTCACTCACTGTGAGACCTTGGACAAGTTACTTAATTTTTCTGTGCCTCAGATTGCTCATCTGTAAGATGGTGATTGATATAATACAATCTAATGAGGTTAAACATAAAACAGGTAAGTCAGAGCTGTTCTAGCCGAATTAGGAGAGAACCAGAGGTTCAGTCAGTTGGCCTCGCCCTCACTGGTAGCCGCCCCTGAGGGAATCAACTCAGGAGCCGAGGGCTCTCGAGTTCAGTCTGAGACAAACACCAACAGCCATTCTAGTGGTTTTACTGATAAGAAAGTTGAACAGGTGAATAAATAGCTTTCCCTTGACAACGTGGCTAGTTAATGGTAAACCAGGGACTACAGCCCAGTCCCCCCAACTCATAAGCTGGGTGCTCTTTCCACTAACTCTCCCAACTCTAGTCCTGATGTCAACTCTTCCTACTTAGTTTATCTTGTCCTATTTTCTTAACTTGACATTCCAGGTCCTGCATGTCAGCCGACTTACCCTACCTTTCTGCCATTGCCACTTTCACTTCAGCCATGTCAACCTCATCGTTTTGCCATCGTGGTTTGTTGATTCTTCCCTTAACAGCAGGCTCACTGCCCTTCCAAACATTTTTCCTTTTATGACTTGTTCTCACATCACTCCAAGAGATTCATAGTACATAATTTTGCATGATTTAACTCATTATTTTAGTAGTAAAGAGATAGTAGGCCTTTGGCACTTGTTATAAAATTTTTATGAAAGTTCTCATACCCTTCACTAATTTTTCTCATATAACCTAAAATTAAATGTTAATTGTGTTATACTTTCATATCGCCCATTGTTGTTTTATTACAGAACAGACACACAGGGCCCCATACTCCAGAGGATGGTATACTAATATCGGCCGGACCACCTACTGGGCTCCATTGTCCGCTGCCAATCAGAAAGATGTCTCTCAATGCCAGAGATTTGTGAAAAGAAAAAGAAACATTTATTTAATGCTATGCAGACTTAAAGTAGTGACCTAACATCTTCATTAAAATATCAAATTCCTTTATGATACCCACAGACCCACACAGTGCTCCCTTCTCCCCCTGCCCTAATTCAGGGCACCATAACTCAGAAAAAGACCATACATCCATGTTCCCAGGCCGCTGGCACCATCAGCTGTGTCACCATCCAGGCAGGATCTCTGATTAATCCAAAGCCATGTGGCACCTTCTCGTGGTCTACTGGCATGAGTTCTTTATACCCATTTTTCCAGGCAAAGTCTCTCCTGCTTCTCAGGCCACGTGGCCAAAGGGAGCACCCCAAAGCTGCATGGGCCTCTTCTACCAAAGCTGCAGGGGTCTGCACTCTGGCCAAACCATGTGGATCTCTTTTCTTCCACCAGACCCAAGAGGGGGTCCTCACTCTGGCAAAGCCATGTGGCATTGTCTTTCAATGGCTGCCCTGTCTGGATTTAAATCCCCATGCCAATCTTCCTCTGTAACCCCATTTCCAACTCCTCCCATAATCAGTTACACCTGCCAGCATTTCTGTATTATTCCAAGTTTACTGGGCTGCCATCATGAGTCTGGGCAGGTATGGCCCACATGTCCTGGAGCCAATCTTCTCCAAGCTCCCACACAGGTACTGTAACTTGGGGGACCTGCCCCCCCAGTTACATTTTGAGGGGAGTCTCTTTCCATCCCCCTGGCTCAGAGCATGGCCACAGCCATTTAACATATCTAAGCAACCCACCAAAGGCTATAGATATGTTAAATGATCATGCCATGGATTAGCTGTAAGGCTGTGGTTACACAAAACAGCCCTGCATGTTCCTGCTCCATGTGTCCCTTCCCCAAACTCACACCTATGGGGGAAGGAGTGAGGAGGACATCTTATATGTCTCTCCAATATTTTCTAGACACCT
Organism: Artibeus jamaicensis; assembly: GCF_021234435.1. Classification (NCBI taxonomy): domain Eukaryota; kingdom Metazoa; phylum Chordata; class Mammalia; order Chiroptera; family Phyllostomidae; genus Artibeus; species Artibeus jamaicensis. The sequence continues at coordinate 15,485,579 of NW_026521788.1, forward strand.
TGAGTGCTGAACCCCATTCCAAATCCCTTTTTGGGACCCTCTCTTAGCTGCACCCTCTATCAGTTTTACATTATTACTTAAACTTTTCAAGTAATTTCTTATGTTTATTGATGGTAGGTAAGGATTGTTTTAAATGTCTGTATACAGATATATTTGCTAGATATTCAAGAGACAAGGTCAAGCAGTAATTCATTTCAATATTTTAAAATATGGTTGATTCCACAAACTAGAATGTGAACTTCTCAAGAATAGTCTTTTCAATTTTAAAAACTCCAATAGTGCCTAATGTAAGGAGGAGTATTTAGATAAGTGTTTGGGTCTCTTAAATTCTTCTGCGTTCTAAGCTCACTATTTTAACATCAAGCATTAATGAAATATATATATATATATATATCACCTATGTCCTCTCATTCCTCTCGTGATACATTTGTTATATGCTATTGCTATTCTGTAGGAACAATGTAAGAACTCAAGTGTTAGGCCCTGGACTATGTGTTATATGCATTATAACTTAGTAATCACTGAGCTAAGTACTATTTTTATCTTAAAGATTAAAAAGATACCCCAAAACTTAGACGAGGTTAAAAAAAACAGCTCCAAATAACACAGCTAGGTCATGGCAGAGCTAGAATTGAATCCAGGTCTAATTGCAGAATTCACACTCTTAACTGCCGTGAGGTGCAGCCTGGAGCAAGTCCCCTACATCTGTTTAGTGGAGTAAATAGGAGGCTACGGTAAGGGTTAAATGAGCTAATTCAAGTTCTTAGCAGGATACCTGACAATCCCTAACCATCTGCCCTCATATCAAGACACTATGACAGGGTTGAAAGGTCAAATAAGACCAGCTCCCTATCCTTGAAAAATTTGTCTAACTTTTGGTAGGCAGAATTATACAATAGTACCCCAAGATTTCCTGCCATTGGTATCATGCCCATGGTTATCTTATATGTAAAAGTTTACCCAGATGTAATTAAGGTTACTAATCAGTGGACTCTAAATTAACCAAAAGGGAAATTATCCTGGTGGGCTGTGCCTAAGAACAGGGGCCCTCAAACAGCGCTTTTCTGCAGCTAGCAGTGAGTGCAAGTCAGACAGGATGGAATCGGATTCCAATTCTGCACGAAGAGGATGTGATGTGTCAGATTTAATGAGCTGTTTCCAGCTTTGAAGATGCAAGGGCTGGAGAGTGGGCTTTAGGAGAGGAGACCCCTGGCCAATACACAAGCATGAGGAACCAAATTCTGATGGCAACCTGTAAGCCTTGAAGTGGATTTTTCCCGGTCTCCAGATTAGAGCTCGGCCTGGCTGACATTTTGATGTCAGCCCTGTGAGATCCTAAATCAGAGAACCCATCAGAACCCATCTGGACTTGTGATATAGAGAAATGTAAGATAATGAATTGATGTTAAGTTTATAGTAATTTGTTATGCAAGGGACAGCTTTACAAAACTATTGCATGGGGTAATACAAACACATGGACAAGGGCCTAAGCCATCCATAGAGGTGGAGAGACATAAAGCACAAGGAAGGACCGTACTTCCACCTGGGTGGAGAGGCTAAGGAGGGTACGAAGCCTTGGCAAATTCAGAGGCGCTACTATTTTGAAGAATGAATAAAACTTGCTGACTGTGGGCGGGGGGACCTTATATGAAGGAGGAGGAGGAAATATGTGTTAGGCAGGGAGTTCAGTAAGAAAATGATGAACGATCAGAAACTGTAAATACCGTTGAAGCAATGTCCAATGGACGAGCGGCGAGGGCGAAGCGCCAGGCGGGGTGGGCAGGTTGGAGCTGGGCTGCAATGCTTTTGGGAGACAGAAAGGTGTGGTCTCGTTCTGCCAGCACTGGCAGCACATTTACAGAAAAACCTTTTAAAACTAATTGAAAATATTTAAAGACAGAGTACATGTATGTATATACTTGTAGTTTTATATTTATATATACAATAGATGTTTCAATATTTGAGGTAAGTAGATGAATAACTCTTTTTAATAGTATTTCACCCCTTTAATATAAATCTGCTACAACTAATTACGTTAAAATGTTTATTCTGAAGGCTATAAAAAAAGGAAATCTTACCTTTTGCAACAGTATTGTAAGATCTGGAGAGTATTACGTGAAGTGAAATAAGCCAGTCAGAAAAAGACAAATTCCATAGGATTTTGCCTATATGTGGAATCTAATGAACGAAATAGAAACGGACTCATAGATACAGAGAACAGCCTGGCAGCTGGCAGAGGGGAGGGGAGGTTGGGGGCCAGGTGAGAAAGGCGAAGGGGTTAAGAAAAAAACCCAGACACAAAAACACGGTGATCACCACAGGGAGAGGAGGCCGGTAGAACAAAGCGGGATAAACGGTGGCAGAAGGAATCTTGACTCGGAATGGTGAACACAAATACAGTATATAAATAATGTATGACAGAATTGTACGCTTGAAACCTATGTAATTTTATTAACCAGTGTCACCCCAATAAATTCAATGAAAGTTTTTAAAAAGAGATTATGATCTTTCTCAAAGCAAATTGATGCAATTTAAAACATGATTTTCAGCAACATTTGGAATGTTTTTGCCTAGCTTTCTAATGACCAAACATCCCAGATTGGTATTTTTCTCATATTAATATAAATATAAAATGTAGGTTAATATTTCTATAATCGTTTAATTTGTTCATTGAACCTGAATGTACTTTGTTTATCTGAGCACACTGATTAGCAGGCTTCTCTTCTTAGGGAAAGAGAAGTTTTTTTCTAAAAAGAAATGTTAATATTTATTTTTGGTCACATTACAGGTTTAGAAATAAAACGCTCAAGTAATATAATTGAGCCAATTGTTCATTTCTCCTCCCCTTCCCTGAGGTTCTCCATGGGAACAGATTACGTGCTCAGGGAGGTGCATTGAAATAGGGAGTCTCCGTGTGGCTGAGAGCACCTGAGTATCCTGGGTCCCCAATTTTTCATCAGAGTGACTTATGCTCTGGGACATTTCCCATCACTAAAGACTAAGGTTACATCAACGGATTTTTTTAAAGAGCATATTGTAAGAAGGATTATATGCAAACAGTTTAATAAATGTTAGCTATCCCAAAGATATTAAATATTGGTCTTACAATAATTAGCACCAGCTACTGGGTATATCTTTGTTTGAATAAACCAGCTTCAATATACTGTTCACTTTTATCAGTCTAACCCAGAGAGGAAAAAAGCTAGAAAATGTCTTCATGAATCAGAAATGTGTGTAAGTCTTAATCACATGACCTTGGCTTCCTTACCAACGTTTGGTACTTTAAAAATTATATAATCTGTGATATAATACTTTTTAACTCAGAAGCTTGACTCACATTTAATTAAAAATTAAAAAATACAAACAATTTCCATTATACAAGCACATCACAGAAAATAACACACCATATTTTCAAAAGAAATCTCGTCTTTTAAAAACTCAAAGGTAACATCTTTTCTAGTAACTAAGAATATACATGATCTGTCATAAACTGTTTTCATATAACTATTATTAGCAATGAAGTAGTAACACATAAACAAGTAAACATTTGAAAGTTGTACTATCTTTGGAATCTAAGTACAACAAGTCAACTCTATCTGCATTATAGTTCCAGACAAATAGACACTGGGAACAACTACTAGGATACAAATGGTCATCAGTTAAAGTTTAATTACTGTTCAATAATTCACTCTTTAAAAAGGAACAGGTTTTAATAAGTTCTGGCCCACGGGAGCGGACATTCTCCTTGCCAAAGCCCTTCTCCACGCTGCTGCGCTCCACCCCCATCTGGGAAGGTTCTCCGCGTTCACGCTAACACAGGTGATTACATTCAAGTGGCATTCAGCAGAAATTCTACCAAACTGCTCTATAATTTCATTTTGCACTGAATTAATTAACTTCTTGGTAGGTGGCTCAGATGCTGAACCTAAGCCTAAAGAAATATTTTACTCTTTAACCTATCGTACATGAATTGTCTCTAAATAAGGTAGCTTCCATTTTTAGTAAATAGTACCAGGTTAAGCACATTTTGTAGGGTCTGAAAGGGTAAAGATGTAACATTCATAATGAGTAGATTTAGGTTTTGACAGACAGGCACATCCATTTAAAAAAAGTTGGGGCACTGAAGACAGTTGAGAAGGATTTAATAAAACTCACCAAGAGTTGGCAGGCATGATATTTTGAAAGACTATTTACCTTAGAAGGTGTTTATAACAAAATGGCTTCTTTGTCCTTTGTTTAAAAGTTACCACTTTGTAGCAATTAAACATAATATCTTAATGCTGTTGTAATTTATATCCCAGAGCTTGAAATGTAAATTTTCTAAACTATTTTTTCAGATCATTAGAATTATATTCTGAAACATATATTCTATTATGTTTCTCCAATTATATTACCAAGATATGACAGCTAACTCTTTGTTTCAAGTTTATAGCCTTCATATACCAAGAAAAAAATGAGAAGACAAACAAGGAATGTGAAAAGCCATCTCATAAAAAGCTGAAATGTCTTTCATTACATAGCATATTTTTCTCTGTAATAAACTTCTGGTTTAGGAAATGAGAAAACAAATACTTCTTTTGACGAACTTTTTTTTTTTAAGCAAACTTCTTCTCTTTTTTTTTATATTTTATTTCTTTATCTTTAGAGGGGAAGGGGGGAAGGAGAGAGGAGGAGAGAAACATCAATGTGTGGTTGCCTTTCGTGCATCCCCTGCTGGGAAGTGGCCTGCAGGGAACTGGCCTGCAACCCAGGCATGTGCCCTGACTGGGAATCGAACTGCGATTGTGTGGTTTGCAGGCCTGTGCTCAATCCACTGAGCTACACCAGCCAGGGCAATGAACTATTTTTAGTTTTTCAGATTTTTTGAAACTGAAAGGAAGGGAGGGAAGGAAAGAAAAAGGGAAAGAGGGAGGTGGGAGAGCCAACTTCAACTTAGACCTTTTGGGGAGAACTGCACTGACATTTAATGAGCACAATTCCAGAGGAAGTGCAGCTGAAGACTTCAGACCAATTTCAAAAGCTTTGTAACATACAGTGAAATGGGCCCCTGGAAACGGCCTGAATAATGTGGGCGGGGGAGGTAGTCCTTGGTCAGGTTTCACCTAAAGGGAGTCTAGGAGCTTGGGCCTCAGACTTGTTTCAAAGCGTCCCACTGAGGGAACAACTGCTAGGTAATCTCTCTATGAATAAATTCTCTTTCCTGTACAACTTAAACCCTTCTTGATATAATATGCATAAGGAGAAATGACAAGAATATAATTTGGAAGTTTTAACACTGGTTTGTTATAAGGCAGGCTTCAGCTTAAAAAAATGCTTACATACCAGTTTCAGAAACAATTTTGCCTACAGCACCTTCTAACTCAATAATTCTGCAGCAATGACAGTCAAGAATGCTGTCAAAAACAGCACTGAGGTTTAAAGAATAACAATTCAAATAATTATATCCTTTAGATTTGTAATATGCCATTTACTAAATTGGCAATCACAACAGAAACTTACAAGAGCCTTCTAGTTAGAAAAAACAAATTAATCCTACCTTCTTAGGTTTTTATGCGTGTGATTGTCTCTAAATTCTATCAGGCAAGTATATAGGGTTTCCTTCTCATCAAATACTATGTCTGTCCTGATGTCGCCAGTCACAAGAGACCTTTTGTATCACTGCTCCCTGGAGTCCTAATTCTAACCAGAGTCCTGAGCAAACACAAAAGTAACCTGGCAGTTACATCATTCTATATAAATGAAGAAAGACTTTGCTACCTAAAAATAACCAAAGGCTCCATTTAAATTAATGTTATTTTTGTCAAGTGTTCATTTTACTTTGTAATAATGTAGTTCTGATCCAAATAGAGTTCTTACAGGCTCTAAAAAGATCTCTAGAGATTATATGCAGGGCAGTAATTTAATTCTTATTTCTTGCAATGATATTTAAGGTTCACTGTGATTTGGGATTTTTAGGGCTGTTGCTGACACCTTATGGAAACTGTTTTATTTAGAAATTCTGATTAGATTCTGTTCAGCTCTTGTTTACAAAAAGTATTATTATAAAAAAATAAATGTTCTTGTTCTTGTGAGGTATTCAATCTCTTGCTTATTTGATTTCATAATTCTGTTTCGGTCACTATGATTAATTGCTATGGAAATTACCTCCTATGGAAATAATTCTGATGTCATTATTGTAAGAATATGATTTTTAATGAATCATATCAATTGTAGACATCAATCCTTGCTAGAAAAAGAAAGTCTAATTAAAATTCTTAAAAGGGGGATTAATTCTGAAAGTTATTATCATGGGCCACTTTTCTGATATTTTTGAATTGACCACCTGCTTTTAAAATAAGTATTAAATAAATTTTAAAGTGTTAATCAGCTACTCACTTCCCTAAATTCCAATGTAACAATGGAAATCAGTACTATGCATAGAAAAATGAAAGAACATTTCATCTACCTTTTCTCTAAACTAATAAGTGTATGCTTCACTTATGAGAGTTAATGTCTACAGGATTTCAGGGCTCATCAAAGAGACAACTCTGAATAGCACATTACAAATTCCCTTTAAAGATGAAGAATTTAATATCCCAAATTTATCCCAGGAATTTAAAAGGTCAGTGAGTTAACTAAGTGGGTTAAACAATAGATGAGAGCCAGTGAATCATTAGATGAGAATTCCAGAATGCTGAGAGGAAATTTTCTTGGGTGAATTCTATAATTTGTGGTTTGAACAAAACTTTGAAAAATTCCATTAGTGTTAAAATTCTCAAAATGAGAATATGGCTCATATTTAACACATTTTAAATTACTAGACAGTCTCTCCCCAAAGAAAGTTTAATGCTTTCTTCTGCCTAGTTCTTGTTCACTGCCTGGTACTAATTTAGGAATAAATTAACCCTTCCAACAATTAGGGTATTGTCTAGAGAGTGCCTCTTGCACTCTGCTGGGGAAATCACTCATATTATGAAAATCAGAAGTAAATGAGAAATTCATTTCTTCATTATAAAACACATTTATACCTTATAACTTATTAATTATTGATTTAAATCACTATCTTATTTACCTACATAATTCCATATTACTACATCTACAGTGCTTCTGAATCAAGCCTCACAGTTACAGATTTTGTTAATGTCTTAGAGAGTTAAGGGGTTTCTGTATTTATGCCTGCAACCATGATCGAGGGTCCAAAATGTCCTTGATCGATTTCTGCCTTGGAGCAGGCATTGGCTTGGCTTCAGAAGCAGTTTTGGTGTCCGAGTGTTCACCATTGGTTAAACTGCTTTTCCTGGCAGGAGGCAGTTTTCGAGGAGCAGCCACTGGTTTCTGTGAGTGATGCATTAGGGTTGATAGTTTGGTATCCAAAGAGGAGGTCTGAGATGAATCTGTATTTTCCCAGTTGTCCTTCACCGATTGATCTGTGCTGCTCTGTGTCTTTAAGCTGAATGGAGCTTTATCAGAAGGGGGAAGGGGAGCTTGTCTCTTTTTCCTTTTCCCATCGGGTACCTGCTTGCTTGCAGAAGACAGTATCTTCTTCTGGATGACCACTTCATGGTCACCATCAAAGAGTGTGGCCCAAGGAGGTGGTGAGTATTCTTCCTGCGGACCAATAAGGAACTGCCCATTTGTCTCTTCAATTTTTTTTTGTATTATGTCAGTTAAACTTTCAAGTTTTATAGGTGAATCAATGCCTGTAATAATTTTAAGAAAAAGATACATGGGACAAAAATCGAAACAGTATACACTCTACCTGAGTTACTATTTTCCAAACCAATATGCTATCTATAATAGTCATCACAAACACACTAGGATAGCAAGCGGTTTTTAAAAAGTATTTACTTGAGAAAACAACCACACTCGGAGAACCAAAAAATAAGATCACATACTATGCACTGCACACACTCACATATATACGTATATGAATAAATGTGTGTGTTCCTAAATAAATGAGTAAAGTCTACCTTACAAAAAAACAGTAACATCAGAATTTTTTCAATTACTTTCCTGGATTTAAAATCTATTCTGACTTCTAAGTAAGAGAGGAGTCCATTTTTATAAAAGCCTAGTATATAAACTGCAATGAACACAATGGATTTTCTCTTATAGATCAGCCAAAGTTCTCTAATAGGGTAAAAATGCAAAACCAAAAATCCAGAGGAATAGAGTGAAACCCTGATACCATTTCTGTGATAATTCTGGGTGAAATTTTCATTGGTAAAAATAAAAGAACAGAGATAAATGTCTATTAAATGAATCACTGGTATTCTCTAATGTGTAAACCCAAATGTATCCTTTTAAATCTAACACTTTAAAGTACATGTGAGTGCAGGGCCACTGGGGGCAAAACAGGCTAGAGTTTAGTCTTGACTTGTGCTTGCCCACAACATGGCTCACGGAGGCGATCTTGCAAAGACAAATAAATGCCCAGCAAATGCCCTTCAAAGAGTAAGAAAATGAAGTATTAATGAGTCTAATTTTTTTAATTTTCCAAAGTATTACATATCACCAATTTTTTGACCTGGCAGGTGTGGCTCATTTGGTTGGGTGTTGTCCCGTAAATCAAAAGGTCACTGGTTCGATTCCCAGTCCAGACACAGGCCTGGGTTGCAGGCCTGGTCCCCAGTCCATGTGCATGCAAAGGCAACGGATAGATGTTTCTCTCTCACATGGACGTTTCCCTCTCTTTCTCCCTCCCTTCCCCAATCTCTAAAAATAAATAAATAAAATCTTAAGGAAAAACATTACCATCTTTTTTGGCCTGAGATAAAAGCTTCCATTTATTAATATTCATTTATCAGCACTACTTTGAAACAAATTTAATAAAATACAAAAATTACTGAACATGGTAATATTTTATAATCTGTAACTTTACATTTTCAGAATTTTCATCAGCTATTCAGCTAATATTTATTTTAGTGCACCCTTATTCATTTTGAAACCTTAACATTTTTGTTAGATCTCAGGCATTCAAACTACAAAAATGCGTATTCATTAATTTTGCATTAATTCATCTATTAAACATGAGTTCCTTAGTCTATAATCACAGCCTTTTTTAATTCATTTTCACTGTGCCCCAAAAATGTTAGCATTTTAATGTCAATGAATAAGCTGCTTGATTATGGACAATGTTGTTTTTGTTACCCTGCAGCTTAGAAAAGACAAACCCCACTTACTCATATCATGGTACACTGAGGTCGCGTCTTTTGTCAGGAACAAAGGTGGTTTCCGTGGTGACATAATCTCAATTTTCATAAGTTCTTCACAACAATGCTTCCATTGGCCTAAGAAAGAAAGAAAAAGGCAGGCTAGTTTAAAACATAAATGTGAAGGAGTATATTTCAGTTTCAGTAGATATCAACACACATTTTTGCTTTACAAAATAAAAGCGAATTTATAAAGCATTACCTTAAAAAAGCCATAAAAATATAGTACTACCCATCATTTTAAGTCCAGGTTGAGGCATAAAAATAATCTACTTTAAAAATAAAGTTCTATGCACAGATCTTGAGCTAAGATCTCTAAGCTATTAAATACTGTACTATTTCACTAAGTGGTCAATAATTAAAATTTCTATTAATGACAAAAGTTTACACAAGTTTTCTTCTCTTAAATAGTAAATAAAAATGTCCAGTATTTAAGACAGTTGAAAGGTAAAACATCAAATGGAATATAGTTACCCAGGAGGAAAAAAGGGAGTAGTGGTTCTCAGAAGTAATTTCAACTTTGAAATTTCTAAGTAAAAAATAAAGATTGGTTATCTAACAATTACATCTTTAAGATGATTATCGTGCTTTTAAAAAAATCATGCAACTCTAGAAAAACAATGTTTTCATTTAAGTAAAAGCTATATAAAAGCCTATTATAATGACAGAGCCATCAATACTCTAGCAGAATCTAATTTATTTTAGGAAGAACACTTTAAATAAAGCCATTAGGCACTCAGAATAAACAAATACTCTTGAATAAATTGTTTCAATTATTAAGTTAAACTTTAAAAGTGTGGACAACATTAATTTTTCTTTTAATTATGTTTTACTATTTTCATCTTAAAATAAAATCCTCAAATTATTTCTTCTGCGTGGATGTGAAAAAACTGAAGCTCTCTGTATTTACCATGCACCTGCATGCTGGAGAACAGCCATGGGAGGAACTGTGTGTCTATAAATTCATATTACAAGAGTCTAAGTTATTGAGGTTCACCATTATTAAATTCTTGTATCAGTAGAAAAGTAAATGTAATACACAAGTGCCTTTTTAGACTGATTAATGATCCATATTTCTTTTCCTTTTATTATATTCTCAATCTCCATATTCAATATCCAACTTAGTTATTTTCCAGGGCTTAAAAATTAAAGACTTTTCATGTTTAGTCAAATTAGCTATTCATTTTTGTTATTTTAAGTCTGTCATAGTAATATGGTAATATATGCTAAATTTTAAATTCATAATCTTAACTGGTTAAGCAACATAAAAACCTTTCAGTATGTTTTATTATAATGCTAAATACAGAATATCATAAAAATTTCAAAATAACCTACATAGCAACACTAAAGGGAATAAAATCTTGAGTTTGAGGCTTCAAAGGTTGCCCTGCAGAATTGAAATCTAGTGGGATCTGAGATCTGATAACTTATTCCTCCCCTCCACTTCCTTTTTAGATAAGTATATAAAAGCCAGCTCTTCCTTCTTGGGGGCAGAAAAAAAGGCCATATTTAATGGAAAAATAATGAATTGCTTTAAACCAGCAAACATTTCTCTGTCAAATCTTACACAAATTATAAAGTGCAGTATTTTCTCTATGTTGATGGAAGAAAGCTTCTGATGGTTAAACTGGTAGCAGAACACGCATCATGCTGAAAACTGGAACATAAAGCCACATTACCCCATGTGTTACTGAAGTCTGGGGGACAAAAAGGTGGTATGTTCACTGGTCAAGACTTCACAGCTGAGAAACATTTACCAACGACTAAATTAGTATGCACAGTTATAGATGCTACCAATATGCTAGCATAAAAACAAAGGCTCAGTATGCAATATTCAATGCATATATTTTACTTACATAGAATCTGTATACTGAAGGTGTTCCCCACAATATTTGTTATACTATTCCCAGTCAAAATAATCTGTTATGCTAAGCTGCTCATCTAACTCAATATTTATATTATTAAATATCTGAAAAAAAATTATTTTTGACCCACCATTCCTAGTTCTACCCTTTTGATCAACTAAGACAAGTGGTATTTCCTCTTATGCATGTTTGTTAGCTCCAATTATTAAAAATTAACTATAACATATAATAACAATGTATGGTACCAGGTGGGTACTGGAAATCTCAGGGGGAGGAGCAATTTGTGAAGTGTATGATTGTCTGACCACGATGCCGTCTGCCTGAAACTAATACAAAATATTGACTGTAAACCATAATTTTAAAAAGGTTAAAATAATTATATGGTAAAAAATTAAAAGTTAACTATCATATCCCCGTTGCCTCGCAACCTCCACTCCTCAGAGCGCTCTTCAACAGGATCAACAGGACCTGGTTCCATTAATGTTTTCTCAAGATTTCTCATAATGATCTCACTCTTCTGATTTTCTACTCTTAAGCAGAGTCAAATAATTGAAATTTGCTCCAAATGTTAAATTGCTCTTACTTTATTGTGACCTGGACATCCATCCTCTACTTTGTTGCACTGTCATAATTCACCTATGATAACAGGAGTCCACACTTACCACTAGGAAGGCAAAAATTTTAAAGTGCAAGGCAATCTGTAGGATAGTATAAACATTTGCATCTTTGCTTATATACACAATGAATTCTGAAGTACAAATGTAATAGAATTTATACTTTAAAAACCAGACAGATTGGCAGATTTTATCCCCCAAACATTAAGTACTGAAGAAACAGCCAGACCTGAGAACCTTGTTGTCATCACTTTTTTATTACTCTGACAGTACAAAAATGCAGTGAGATTCTGCTAGCTCCCCCTTTTAGCATGATAAGTTATTTTACATAATCTGGAGAATGAAAACATGAGATCATGTAGTAGAAGCTGATATCCAGACAATAATATTCTGGCATTTTAACTTCCTTCCTGCTCTTATGTACATAAAAATTACAAAATACCAGAATCATTTCTAAAAATAACAGTCTTTTGTAGAGGGACTCTCTAAATGAAAGCATTTAGGGAAGCCGTTAAAATTTTAGCTGTGATTAACAAATGAAGGGAAGTTGTCATTTAGACAACACACCTATCATCAGCTGAAATTTTAAGAGAAAGAAATGCTGTCCATGCTTATCAGCACAGAACATCTATTCAAACACTGAGTGCTCAGGTATAGTACTTAAGGAAAACCACCTCCTGAAGTCCCATAAAGGCCAAGGAAGGAGTCCTCTCTCTGGTTCCCTGGAGCAAACTAGAAACCTCTTCAGGACCCAATTGTCTCATATTTAAAGCAGAGGGAAATAATTTCTACACCACTGGTATATTATGAGGAATAAACAAAGCCACATGGTGCACGGAAGGCAATCAAACGTGGTTCCTTTTCTGCCCTCTCCTCAGCCGTCACTGTAATATTCAACCAGGCCAAGGATCAGAGCAGGCTTATAAAACTCAATCTCAGGACTGAAACTGCAGATATTAACTCTTTTTATAGGGTTTCCCAAAACTACTTGTAAGAAGTCCTAAAAAGTTTCTAGGATTAGTTCTAGGAGTTGCAGAGGTAACTACAATTGTTTGAAAGTGGCTCTACTTTGTAATTCTATAGAAAAGTATTCTAAATACATAAGATACTGGTTGAATCTAACACTAGGCTTAATTTGATAGAAATATATTCCCATTGACAAAATCCCTCTTTAAACCGAGACAATTAGAGCCCCATATATTTTACTATAGCCCCATATATTTTATACTAGAACTCTATTACATTACCTTCCCATTGTTTTATAATCCATGCCATTGGAGTGTATTATTGAAGCTGAGAATGGTATGTATGGTTTAAAAAAATCTCTTTGGATGATATCCAAGATGATATTATAACAAATCTGAGTTAAAAGAAGATTATAGGAAAATGAATTTCCTTTCAAGCATTTAAATATTTTAGAATCATTATTATCTAGAGAAGTTTTTTATTCCTCAAATGGTTTCTTATCAAACAACATGGATAATCCTCAGCCTATCATGCTAAGTGAAATAAGTCAGACAGAAGAATTAAGAACTATGTGATTTCACTCATATGTGGAATATAAAATTGAACGCAAAAAAAATGAAAAATAAGAAAAACAAACAAAAACTCACAGACACAGGCCCTGACCAGGTAGCTCAGTTGGTTACAGCATCTTCCCAACACACTGAAGCAGCAGGTATGACCCAAGTCAGGGTACATACACTAAGCAACCAATGAATGCATAAAAAAGTGGAACAACAAACTGATGTTTCTCTCTCTCTCAAATCAATACATGAAAATTAAAAACAAAACTTCATAGACAGAGACAATAGTATGATTGTTACTAGAGGAAAGAGGGGTGGGAGGGTAGTAAAGGATAAAGGGGGTGAAATATGTGGTGACAAAAAAAGATTTGACTTTGCAGGATGGCACACAGTGCAACAATATACAGATGATGTATCATAGACTTGTACACTTGAAACCTATATAATTTCATTCATCAATGTCACCCCGGCAAATTTAATTAAAAAGAAAATGTATTTGCACAGAAGTACATCAGTGAAAATCTAGTTCTTTCTGAAATATGAATAAATTATCTTAACATAAATAAAAATGTCATAGACTGTCTACAATGCCTACTGTGACTTCATTCTTTTAAGAAACTACTTAAAATCATAGCTTGCAATCATCAAGTTGGTTTTTGAATATTTTAACAATTAAAATGTCATAGACTTCAAAAAAAGTAAGAAGGAAATAGGAGGAATTCAAAGGTAAACTATACTATGGTCCGTAGGCAAAGGGAAAGGTTAAGAGAAAAAGCGTTAGTGCATTGGTGATTGGTGATACCCTACTACTTTATTCAAGAGCATACACATTTCTTGATACAAACTATAAGATTATTATATGTATAATTTTTATATTTAGATTGCCACGTGTATCTTTTCAGGATACATAAATATACTACTAGAAAACGCAAACATTAACTTACTAAGATCAAAGAAATGCTGCCAGAAGGCTTCCCTCCATTTCTGAAGATCTTCTCTACTGTCAGCTACAAAAATATGAGTTACTGCCTCTCCAGCAATGGGACTGACGACAGAGAAGCTATGGGTTTTCTTGGCATTCTTATCCATTGCTCGAATTCTGGTCTCCTAAAAATTAAAACAAAATTGGTGTGTTCTAGGAGAATTATTTCTGTAATGATCAAATAAATGTTTTATTGCTTAACGACTATATTTACACCAGGTGCAATTATAATCTTATTGCTGATCACTTGGAATTTAAAATATGTAATCTTGAGAATGTTCAATATTCAAACTCAAATCTAGAGGGTTTTTAAAAATACTTTATATTAAAAATACTGATTAATATTTCAAAGTATGCAACAGATAGCACTTATGTTAAATTACATGAGATGAAAATGTAACCTGTTTTGATCTCTCAGCCTATGCAGGAGTTTGCTGTCTTTTATATACACCTTTAAATTTGCAATGAAACAAGTATAGCATGTCGTAAATGTAATGAGAATTATGTTAACTAGATTTCCCACAGTAATAAAATAGAAGAATTAGTAAAGTATGTTTCTTATTCTAATATTCATGCATAATATACAGTATTATCAATTAAAGCAGTAAAATCATAACAGTGTTTACTGTAGGAAAACAGGTTTTCCTCATTAACATTTATTTCATATGTAATAAGCATTTACTAAGCTCATAGCAAAAGATCCATAAAATAATACTGTATAATCCTCATAATGGTAAATATTATTTTTTCAAATATTGAACGCCAGACTCTAGACCAAAGGCAATGGTTTCATTCACGTGGACAGTCCGGACCGTTTCCTGAGTGGTACTGAGTGTGACATTGTGGTGATGCTCACTGTGTCGACATGTAGAAAAGTCGACTCCTAGGTCACACGCAGGCACTGTGATTGTCACAGCACAAGCTAGCTAGGACTTGAAGTTTCCGAGGAAGCTTGGGGAGAAAAGTCTGGAAGAGAACTATCTATTATGCAAAGATAGGGATTGGCTGCCAGGATAATGATTGATATTACATTATTCGGGAGCAGTGATGCCATTAAAAATATAATGTAAGCCACATATGTAATTTAAGATTTTCTAGTAATCCCATCTAATAAGGGAAAATGAAACTGGTACAAATAATTATGTATAATAATTATTATATTATTTTAAAATAATGTACTTTATGTATCCCAACATATCCAGAATTGTAACATATAATGGATACAAGGTTTTTGAAATATTTTACATTTTTTCATCCTGAGTCTCCAAAATCTAGTCCAACTTATAGAACATCTCTATTTGAGCGAGCCCCGTTTGATGAGCCTAGCAGCCACCACTGGCTAGTGGCTGCCATGCTGGGTAGAGCAGTTCTAGAGGAGTCTGGTCAGGACCACAGGAGGGTGCAGAAGAGTATCTGGCTGGCAGTTACACAAGCTGGTGAAGAATGGGAAGAAACTCTTCACTGTGCTGCGTGTAGGGTGAAGAGAGACTGCACACTTCCACAGTAAAACCAACATGCTCATATAGTCGCGTCTATGTGGACATCGCCAAAATAACAAAGAGTTAGCAGAAAAAATATATCCATTCCCTGAAAAGTGGGTACATATATGCAGGTGAACCATATGTACTACACAAGAAGTTCTTTTCTGAAGGAATTCTTATTGAAAAATCACATGAGGAAAATGCATGCTGTATAAAATAGCAATATAACTTTGAACATGTGGAGTATCACAGAATATAAGGATTGGTAACTCTCTTAGAGATGATCTGTCATTTTAAAAATGTAGGAATGTGAGTTGAGAATGACAACTCTAAGGAAGAATCTTCGATATGCTTCTCTAGCAGATTAACCGAAGGCAGACTCAGTGAAGGGTAAGGAGAGAATTCTTTCTTGCTGTTAGTATTTAAAAAAACTCCAAACAATAAAATATGAAGTATTCTTGTTGCTTCCCTCCACCCAAATCCATTTTAACACATTTATAAATGATTATAATAATTTATGTCCCTCTCAAAGAATATAGTGCAACAATAAATACATAAACACCATACATACTCCATTAACTCTGATAACCATAAACACCACTAAATTTTTTTTAAAACATGAGGGGTGTTTAAAGGGTGCAAATGAAACACACAATAGATCATTTGAATTAGCTTCTCTATTTTATCACCCAAAATAATTTAATTCATGGGAAAATTTTTAACACAAAGGTTGAATATCAAAGAAATGATTAAACAAAGTCTCTGGTAATGTCAGAAAGCTCATGCAAGCTGTTTTCAGGGTGGGCAAAGTATGACAGTATTCAGGACTTCACTTTCCAAACAAGGAATAGATTAGAAAACAGGTGAATTTTTGGACTGTTATTCGGGCTCACACCATGCACAGATGATTCAAGTATCCTCTTAGCGTAGTACACAAGGAAAGAAATTGAGTATTTTTACCTCCACTATTTCTACCACCTAAACTATTGCTTTATACAATCTAAGCGACTGAAAAATATTTAATAATAAAAGAATGAGAAAGAGAAAGGACTCAGATAATGATAAAAAGGTTTACATTGATAGACTCAGATCCCAGAGATAATCTCTAGTTCAATTCTTTAATTTATAGATGAGGAAACGTAGGTTCTAAGATAAGTGGATAGAAATCCAAGGTCCAAGTTTCCAGTCTTGCTTTTGATAATCCCAAAACTTTTAGATATTTGGGAGACGTTACAGTCACCTGTTACTAATTTGTGGGTACAACTGAGATTATTCACTGTGAAATTTTAATTCTTGCTGACTCGACTTTTTCGACCAGCACACATTGAACTGCAATGTTCCACAGCCAACTCAAGTCATCAAAAATACAACGTGAGAAACCAATTTTGTAACAGAATGTAATTAACTCTTACATTGAAGGAAAATTTCTTTTAGGTTGTTCATTAGTTTGAATTAAAAATGTATTTTAATTTCTCTATTTCTGTGGTAATGAAAAATTACTAGATCAAGACAGATTTATGAATTGTGTCTCATCTTACTTTTGACTATAGGATTTTAAAGAAATTTACTATGTACACAGATTATGGTCTCAAAATACTTTCCTACTAAAAAGAACCAGAGCTCTTTAGAGAAATGGCTGATTCCTAGCCTGGGTCAGGAAATGTATGAGATGATTCTGGGATATCTTGTGCTAAAAAATCACAGATTACTAGGGTTTTATCAAAATGAATTTTATCAACTTGAAGAGGCTTCCAGGAGCCAAAGATAGGGCAATCTGAATATCAATAACAATGGAAATGAACTGATGCTTGAAATGTCTTTAAATCCATAAATTCATAATGATATTTAAAAACGAACTCATTGATCACCTCTTAAGGATGCTAGGGAACTACTTCATTGTTTTGGTAAGTAGGATATAAATGCAAAAAACTCAAGTCATTATCTTGCCTTTACTATAAAAATGGTACCTCAATCACGTAGCTGATAAATGAAGAAATTTAGATATCACAAGTTGCAATTACTAATGAAATAAAAGATCTAAGCAATGTTCAGCAGTGGAAGGGCCCATACCATATGCCTCCTGATAAACGTTAAGTAGTATTTCCTAAGACATAGTCTTATTAACCAGCCTAAATCTGATGCAGAAAGGAAAAAAGACAGACGAAGACATAATTATGCAAAATTCTGTGGATCAATGACCCAATTTCTTCACAAATAAATTGGGTGTGATTGTGTGTGTGTGTGTAAGAGAGAGAGAGACAGAGAGAGGGAATGAAAGCTAATAAAGAAACCTGATCAATCCACTATCACTATAATGTGTGGTCCATATTTGGATCTTGATTTAAAAACCACTAAAAATATAATATTAGGAAATTTGAACACTGTCTGAATTTTTTAAATTTTTGTTTACTGATTTTAGAGAAAGGGGGAGGGAGGAGAAAGTAGAGGGAAAGAGGGAGGAAGAGATGGAAGGAAGGAGGAAGAGAGAGGGAGAGAAACATTTATTTTTTGTTCCACTTACTTATGCATTCATTGGTTGATTCTTGTACATGTCCTGATCAGGATCAAACCCGCAACCTTGGCACATTGGGATGAATGCTCTAACCAACTGAGTACCCGGCCAGGGATTTCTTACCATATGTATAAATTATCAGAAGTATCGCCATTGTAATACTTACAAATAAAATGATAAAGTTTTCCTTAGGATTTCCTTCTAAATAATTCTATGGTGGTGGTAATGTGTGAAGGTACAAGAGTTATATTATCTTCTTTATAGATTATCTTGAAATTTAACAACTAACAATTCAAAAATCACATACAAGTACTAAAAATGAAGTGCCACTTCCTTATCTATAATGCAGAGATAATATTCTTTTACTCCTATCTTCCTCACAAACATATTCTAAAGATAAATTAGTTCAGGGGATGGTGATTGTTCTCAAGTCTTTGTTGACTGGAGAGGAAGGAAAAATGTTGCTAGCTAAAACAAGTGTTAGACCTTGTATATACTCTAATAGCAAACAAAGTATATTCGACAACATGTGATGAGGAATGTTTGAAATATATAAAGTATAACCATAAATTAAGCCAAGCATTAGGTATAATTAGTATTAGTGGGATATAATTATTTCCAATTTATGCCAATGAAATCAGACATCAACTCCTACTAAAAAAAAGACTGTTTAAAAAATCATTTTTTGTTGTATTTAATAAAGGTCAACATGCATGGTTGGCAGAGTTCGGACATTAAGAGGGCTAACATAATCAGAAGAAAACCCCATGTACTTCTTAATAATTTTGCTTGCTAGGATTCCTGATAAAAGTAATGGTGAAAAGCAATTTCAAGACAATTTAACAAAGGTCTATCACCCCAACAAGTGTTATTGACTTGTTTAGTGCAAACTTTATTAGTCATTAAAATGAAGTGATGCATAATATTTAAATCAAGAAAAGACTATTGATCTCAAAGACCCAAACTTCTTTTCCATTCTGCTCCCCACCCCACTGGCAATGGATAAAACTTGGGCTAACAAAATGCTTTCTGCAATGTGTGGGAGATTCAGGGGCTCCAGTTAAGTGCCCCTGTTGAGAATGTCTTACTCAACAACATTCCCAGGGAAGTTTTTTGAAGTTGCAGCAATCACTTTGAAGTAAATCATCCTTTCAAAGTTAGATTGAAAAGAAGAGGGGAATAGCTTTTAGGCTTTTCTTTCCTTAATGTGACTATTTCCACAGATGGCTCCCTATGAAAATTAATGAACTGACTTAGCCTTACAGGAAATGCCATTTAGAAGGACAAGAATTATAGTTAGAGAAGAGGTCCTGTGATCAAAATAACAGAACTATTATTAATATACCTTAGTAACTGCAAAATGTATGTTTTCACATAATTTTTAAAGCAGCAAGCAAAATTATTTTCTAATTCATGACAGGTGACCACCAAAACAAGGAACTCTGATTTCTACTTAATATTTAAGCTTATAAAACACAAAAGATCTTAGAGACTCAGCATTGGAAATACACTAAAAACTGAAAAACATTATTCTTAAAAGTTTTCTTTGGTGCTTACCTCCTTTACATATCAGAAAATAACAAGCTGACATCTATCAAGGCTGCTGTTTAAGAATGCATGAACAGTATGTGTCCCTTAAACATTTCCAAAGTAAGCAAGATGATTAAAACATCAACTTTATATTTAAAAACCAAATAATTTAACTAAGGAAAAACCGAACATTGACTAAGTAAAAATCTGTAAGTTTACTGTAATATTTCGGGCAGACCCAGAAACCCAACATTCATTTGCTACTTCTGGAGGGGTAACACCACTCCAATACATACTGTGAATATTAATACAATACCAATATTCAGCACCAATTAATTACTCCGAAAACTGGCAATTTTAACTTTAAACATTTTATCCTGCCTTTTCAGGAGGAACCATAATGCATTCGTCCTTGACGAGAAAAGTTCTCAAAAAGAGTACAAAGGCATGCCAGCTAATATATGTACAAGGAAGGGCAGTCTGAGAAAAACATATGTCTCCTGCAAGGTAATAACTGATTCCAGTGAGAGCAGTCACAAAGATCTGTGTCACCACTTACACTACTGCTAACTGTACAGAGGAAAGCTTCACTACGTACTGGAAAAAGCTAGTGGTCACCATGTCAACCCAGCATTATCAATAATAAAACAACCTCATATCATGTACCTTTGAACAGGATGCTCTATAAAGTATTTACCATTATCCATGAATTATTCTTGTAAAAAATACTTTAAAATCAGCTAATCAAGCCTCTGGACCCAATCAATGGGCTAAAAAGAACAAACAATGCACAATACTTAAATATTCCTAGATTGAAAGCAAAAGCTAAAAGAACACTTTGAGGACAAAAAAAAAAAAGAAAAGAAAGACTCAAAAAGAAAAATTTGAGTATGAACTAGATGTAAGATGACATAAAAAATTATTGTTCATTTGCCTACTTGTGATAATGATATTGTGTGTGTGTGTATATATATCCTAAAACATCAATATCAAAGAACCTATGCACCACAATGTTCATAGCAGCACAATTTACAATAGCCAAGAGTTGGAAGCAACCTAGGTGCCCATCAGTAAATGAATGGATCTAAAAATTGTGGTACATATACACAATGGAATTCTATGCTGCAGAGAGAAAGAAGGAGCTACTACCTTTTGCAACAACATGGATGGAACTGGAAAGCATTATGCTGAGTGAAATAGGCCAGGTGCTGAAAGACAAATACCATATGATCTCACCTTTAACAGGAAGCTAAACAACAAAACAAACAAGCAAGCAGAAAAAAAAACAAAGACACTGAAATAGAGAACAAGGGGATAGTGACCAGAGGGGAGAAGGAAGGGAAGTTAAGGGGAAAAAGGGGGAGGGATTTGGAGGAACAAATAGGAAGGACACAGGGACGAGAACTAAGGGGGATGTAAATGGGAGGGAGGTAGGGAGCAAGGGGTGGGGGAGGCTGGGATGGGAAAAATAGACAAAAAACTGTACTTGAAAAATAACTAAATAAAATTAATTAAAAAAATGGATCAGCAAAACATATAGATGAAAGGTTTTATAAACTTTCAGCTACGGGTAAGGTCTTAGGATCTAATATAAAACATGGTGACTCTTGCTGATAACATTATTGAGTAATTGACATTTGCTGAATAGAACTTTTTACCAAAAAAAGATTAAGAACAAAAAAACTGTAATGCAATGACTGGAGTACTGATGACACAATTGTATATTTGTCAAAACTATCAAACTATACTTGTAAAACTTGTGCATTTTATTTTACATGAACTCTACCACCTAAGTAAAATTTAGATTAATGCAAAGTATTTAGCTCCATTTATGAAAATTTTTAAAAGACATAAAGCAAATGTGAGAAAATGTTAACTGTTAAGTCTAGGTAGTATACAAATGACCATTATAGTATTTTTTCAACTTTTCTGTAAATTTGAATAATTTTATAAGTTGAGAGAAAAGTAAGTAAAAATTATTTTAATAGGAGGTAGAATTATTTTCATAAGTTAAATAAATTTCTTGACCAAAATGATCCTTGGTCAAGAAATTTATATTTAAATAAGTAGACTAGTGGAATTGACTGTTAAGAGTGAAGTTTTCTGGTGGTTAGAAGAGTCCAGAGAAACCTGCGGAAGCAGTAGGAATCGCAAAGAGAGAAGTTTCTAGAGAAAGGGCAGGAAAAGTTTCTAGAGAGAGTGCTGGGGGAAATTGGGGTGACGAGATTGCAAAGCTAGAGAAGAAGACTTTCCCATCTGTTTAATCTTTGTGATTAGAAACTAAATTATATCAACTTTCCCAGCCTTAACTCTTAGCTCATAGTTTAACCTTAAATTCCCTTTTGTGCTTCAGACAAAAGTCACGTGCAACACGAGAGATATCTGTCATCAGTACTCAGAGTAAGATATAACCAAGTCCAAGGCTGAGTCTATACAAATCACTAGCTTCACCATTTGCCTGTGAATTTGTAATGGTCAATTGTTGAACCACCACTGGGATTTCTATGTATGCTAATGTCAGTTATTTTAGTAACAAAGTTGATTGACTACAGAATCCTATTAGTTGCTAGGTCATCAGCCTTTATTACCACAAGGAAAAATGAGTCAATTGAAATCCGGTCAATTCAGTGAGGCTGTGCAAACACTATTAACCACTTTTCAGGAGTTAGACCCTTGTCATCAGACAAAAATAAATACAGGTATATTGCCTATAATAAAAAGGAGTTCCTTTTTAATCCTCCAAAATTTATTTATTTTTTTTTTTTAATATATTTTATTAATTATGCCATTACAGTTGTTCTATTTCCCCCCTCATTCCCCTCCACCCTGCATACCCCCTCCCCCACCATCCCCCCTTTAGTTTATGACCACGTGTCTCAAGTTCTTTAGATTCTATATTTCCCATACTATTCTTGCCCTCCCCCCTATTTATTTTCTACCTACCCTCTATGCTACTTATTTTCTGTACCTTCTCCTTCTCCCACTCCCCTGTTGTTAACCCTCCATGTGATCTTCATTTCTATGGCTCTGCTCCTGATCTAGCTGTCCTCTTAGTTTGCTTTTGTTTTAGGTGTGGTTCTTAATAACTGTGAGTTTGCTGTCCTTTCGCTGTTCATCTTTTTTATCTTCTTTTTCTTAGGTAAAGATTCAACACATGCCCAAGACATTGCTCGAAGAGGTACATTGCAGCTTCAGGCTCAGAACCTCATTTCAGAGCTACTTTTTACTTTCAAAACTGACTTAGAGTGGGTATGGAGATAGGAAAAAAGTCTAATTTTGCCTTCCAAATCTAGTCCAGCAGTCTGTCTATGAGGAAATAGAAAGAGAGCCCACAAATTTTATCTACTTTTTTCCTACCCATTATGAAAAGAATGAGCCATATAATCTTCATTACTGGACAGACAAGTTCTATCTCATCTCCGAGTCCATTTCTTCTCTTATAAAACAGGAGTAACACATCTGTACAATGGGGCTGACTTCAATTTGCTCTGCCTACCTTAAAAAAGCTGAGAGAAAGCAAAATGAGTACCTCGAAGACTGTTTTCAAATAAAACAAATGGCTTTAAAAATACTTGTTTAGGCCTGGCTGGTATGGCTTAGTGGTTGAGTGCTGGCCTGCTAATCAAAGGGTCACTGGTTTGATTCCTGGTCAGGGTACATGCCTGGGTTGTAGGCCAGGTCCCCAGGGGGAAACATGCAAGAGGCAACCACACATTGATGTTTCTCTCCCATTCTTTCTCTTTCCCTTCCCTTCTATCTAAAATACATAAATAAAACCTTTAAAATATATTTGTTTAAATTACATTTTCATTTGTTTTATGGTTATCTATATTCCACTGCACAACGTGTAAGAAAAAAATCATAGGATTCAATTTTTACTACCTAGCTACCTAGTGAACAGGTTGGAAATCATCTATGAAGAACACAAGCCAAAAATATTTAACCTAAATAATTAGTCAAACACAGATATGGGGACTGCCTGGACTTCTCAAAAATATCATGAAAGATTAAAAAACAAAAGGCAGCAAGTGGAGGGCACAATTTAGATGAAAAGGAAACAAACAATAGACCAGATGCAACCCGTGATCCTTGATGGGGTCTTGGATCAATCAATAAATAAAAATTAAAAAGAACTGTTTGGGGACAATTGAGGCAATTTGCTCTGTATATTAGATATTATTTTATCAAGAGTAAATTTCTTCAGTATGCTAATAATATTATGGTTATGTGGGGAAAATCCTTGTTTTTAGGAGAAGCATGCTGAAATATTCTAGGAAAGAACTGTTATGCTTTCTACTACTTACACTGAAATGGTTCAGAAAACAATTTAAACCACATAGTGAGAAAGCACATGTGACAAAATGTTAACAATAGATAAAGAATTTAAATGAAGGGTATGCAGATGTTCATTATTCTGTTCTTGCAACTTTTCTATACCCGTGAAATTTTCAAAAGACTAAGGTGGAGAAAAGTGCTACTTAAACAAAACAAAACAATGAATTGGCAAATAATTTTAAAACTTTAACAATTTTCCAATAAAATTATATTTTGATAAACCCAATTTTCTAAACCAAAATAAATTCACTACGTTGTAATACTGAGGTATTATTTAAGAGCAACACAAATCTTTCTAATACACAAAAGAGATAAATTAAGTGGGCTTAATTATATAATAAAAGGTCTCCCTGAAGCATTTCCTTTAAGTAAAGAGCTGTGTAATTTCTAAAAGCAGGATAGAAACAAACCATATGTTATTACTGGAAGAGTTCATAGAAATTAACCCACATCCTTATTTATTAGCAAACCGGTATCTACATGCTTTTAAAGACACGCCACTTTACATTTTTCTTCAAAAGGAAATTTAAAGAAAAGTGGAACATGTATAGTTAACAGATGGGATAGTTTATATTTTATCATATACTTCAATTTAACCAGTGCAAAGGCAAGAAAATTAAAACAACTAGAAAAATTAAGTTCAGTCTTTAGGAAGAAAAATGGACATTCTGCTCTAGAGGTGCCATTCAAGTATTCTAGAGCAGGAATCCTAAAAAGCCGGGGGGGGGAGGGGCTCTAGTAAACCTGCAACTAGATGAAGATAAATTTAAGATCCTGGAATAAAAGAAAATCTGGCTTAACATGAAAAGTTTTCCTAAAGATTTGTGGCTAAAAATTTTTGTCACTAAATTTTCATCATTTCCTTTGTGACAGTCCTCTGTGTGTGTACATTTAATAGATGCTCTGGGTGGAATGGTACTACTTTTTAAATGCAGTGCAAGCACTACAGTATTCTAATGAGCCGTCAGCCTTTCCTAGTCCAACAGAAGGTTGGACAATTGCCCATCAATCCCATAAGCAATCAGAAAGGATGCTCAGAAATATCTCTTCATGGATTCACTTAAATACCAGCCAGAAAGAACATCACTGTAACATGAGCTAACAATTTATGCTTATGTAATCTCTTAATTTAAAAATTCATGGAAAATTTAAATATCCTCTTAATGTAGAGTTAAGTTCTCTGCTTTAAACCCTATTATAGATTTCCAATTCCTATGTTTTTTTAGGAACTATATATTATTTCCTTTACAGAATAAGCTGTATAATAGAAGGAAAAATAGGATTAATTATCTTCGTGAACAAACCTATTTTAGTAGTACTTCCCTTTTCTTTTTAAGATGGCAACCATATAAATTGTATAGAAATGGACAAGCATCATTAACTGTTATATTTTTATTTCCAAAATAACATTTTATTTACCTTGTTAATGGACACCACCAAAGCTGGCTCCACTTTAGCTTCAATTTCTTCTGGAGTGTAAAAACAATAGAGTTTACCTCCTTTCAAAACACAATACAACCGTCTCCAACTAATCCGACCTTCTAACATTTGCTGGAAAAACAAATCGAGAAACTATCAATCTTAAATCATTATTTATCATCTTAACTCTAAATTCAACAAAATACCTTAAATTATCAAAGTTTCATTCGTTTTTTGAAACTGTTAAATGTGTTTATTACCCATCAATTTACTAGATAAGTCAACAGCACAGCCCAAAACCAAAGAGTAAGTTTCTACTAGAGAGTAAAGGCCTGGAGTTCTCAAAGCCATTAAAAAAGCAAAATGGAAGTAATGATCACCACATAACTTTACATACAGAAAGTCATAAATCAGTGCAGCTTTAGAGAAGCTAGTCTATTAAAAATGAATACTTAGAATTCCACAGCAATTCATCTAATGGCTCAGGAAAATTATAAAAATAGCTCGATATTCAAAATATAACTTTCCCTTACCGTTCTTAGAACCCTGGAAAATGTTGACTACCCTGTAAGAATGCAAATTTTCTTTCTGCTTAATGCAATCTTTCAGAAAAAGCTATTGATTCACTGGAGCCCATAATTAATTATTTACTGAATATAAATAACTATGGTTATAAATAAATCAGGAGTAGGTGACACAGAGGCAGCTTCGGAAACCCAGAGGCCTAAGCTGTGCCAAAAGCTGTCTGCCAGAAGGGCCTTTGTGTGAGAGGTGCTGAGCGGCCCGCTTGGGTTTTCACAAGGAGTCCTCTGTTGCTGATGATCCTGGTGCTTCGATTAAGGAAACAGAGGAACCTAGAAGGGTAGCTCCTTAGCCATCCAAACTGCGTGAGGCCCCTCCCCTTCCTCCCTTCTCACCCCCAGGGTAGCGGGGGAGGTAGCGGTCTCCCCCGCTACCTCCAAATCTGTGTCCAACACTGATAAAACTGTTATTTAAAAGAAGACTCTAAAAATTACTTTTCGGTATCAGAATTAAGATCTAAGTTGGAGCTGTAAGTGTTGTAGAATATTTAAGGTCGTCTAACCTGCTGATTAAGAAATCCTGCAAATGCATCCTCTGCCATGCAAGCTGGCTGGGCGACTAACCGGCAGCACATGTTGCCATATAAGGGAAGCCAAAACGAAGACTCCTCTATTTAAACGAGAGAAAAAAAATCAAATTACAATTATTTTTAATGTCATTACACATTTTTTCCCTTTTTACAATTATTTTGGGCTTATATAAAAACACACATAGATAAAGGTTCATCCTACTCAAACACCATAGTTAATGACAAAATCAAGTACCATAGTTAATGACAAAATCAAGTAAGAGATGATATAAAGCAGTTTATAGCATGCTATCACCTGGAATAGACATGGAGATATTAGTCTCTTGATCTCTTGTTTGATCTTAAAATGATTAACCAATAGAGGTAGTTCACGGGCATATAAGTAAACTCATTTAATGTAGAAAATTCTAATTCAATGATTTTTATATATCAAATTCTACTTTTGCTGAGTTTCACTATAATAATTAGCAAAGTGACCCTCTGAATAAAACATTTTGGAGCACAACTTTAAGAAAATTATTTAATAAACCTTTTGCCTTCCCTTCTTCTTCCCCTACCTAACTGAAGAATTTAGTTGTAAGTCATTAGGTGGAATCCACCAAGCTGGGCATCTGTGCTGGGGTGGGGGCGAAGCCGCGGCGTGCTCCGGCTGGGTGAGAGGGGAAGAGGAGGGTGAGTCAAAGAGCTGCCTGGCACGAGGGATCAGAGCCAGAACTGGCCGAGGACGACAGATTACATGGGGCACAGCCTAAAGCCCAAAGGAGGTCTCTGCTCAGGGAATGGGCTGGCAGTGGGAGTCGGGCAGGAGCAGAGAGAGGGGGCCTGCCCCATGTGAGGTATTAGAGCCCAAGGAGAGTGAGAGGAGCACATTTGGGGGGGGGCAGCCATGAAAGTCAGAGTCTGAGGGCAGCAAAGAAGCCATCCACACGTTTGATGACCCAGAAAGAAGGGCATCCCAGCAGAGAACAGCTGGGCAGGGGGTGTCAGAGCACAGGCAGGCTGAGGAGGGTGTCGACTCTGATGACAGTGAGGGTAACCAGACCCGGGAAAGTAAAGCCAGAGCAGGTAAAAGAGTGTGCACATGGGCAGGGGCTGCCCAGAGTGGGAGTCAGAGCCCCAGCAAGCAGAAGAAGTCACCAAGGCAGAGAAGGGAGGATGGTTGCTTTCAGAGAGACTGATTAAAGAAGAAAAACCACTAAAGATAACAGAGAACAGTTTTCTTATTGCCAGAGAAAGGAGTTACACATATGTAGAATGAACTCTCTGTGGTTTGGATTAGAACTGGATATACTAGTGTGAATTTATGGTTTTCAACCACAAGGATTAAGAAATACATGACAGGACTTCCGCCAAGATGGAGGCGAAGGTGAAAGCACTGCACCTTCTCACACACCAAGTTTAAAAGCAACAAAGTTTTAGCAACAAAAACACAGCCAAACCACAGAAAATTTAACTACACGGAAGTCCGACAACAACGAACCCTTCAGTCAAACCGGTAAGAGGGGCAGAGCCAGCGTCAGAGCCAGCAGCAGAGCGGGGTCAGGCAAGAAAGATCCACCAGACCCACCGGGCCTGCGACCCAGGTGCGCCAGCAGCTATGGGAGGATCCCAGGTGTGGAGAAGTGGGTGGACCCACTGAGGGTGCAAGGCGGTGGACCCACAGAGGACTGATCTCGGTCACAAATTCCCGCGCAGATAAACCAGTGAAGGAGCTAGCAGTGAGACAGACCATGCAGGCCCCAGTGGCAGGAAGCAGCAGAGGAACCGCCATTGACCCTCTCTGACCCCGCCCCCACATACAGCATCACAAACCAGCGACCTGGGTAGCCCCGTCCTGGTGAACAACTAAGGCTCCGCTCCTCATATGTAACAGGCACAAACAGATCAAAACAGGCCTCAAGAACAACTCAAAGCCCTAGAGGCAATAAATCTAAGCGACCAACAAATAGCCAAACTTTCAGATGCACAGTTCAAAACACTGGTGATCAGGATGCTCACAGAACTGGTTGATTTTAGTCACAAGTTAGAGGAACATATGAAGGCTAAACTAATTGAAATGAATGGAAATGCACAGGAAACCAATAGTAATGGAAAGGAAACTGGGACTCAAATCAAAGGAGAGGACCAGAAGGAGGAAAAAAATGAACAAACAGAAAAGGATGAAGAAACAAGAATTCAAAAAAATGAGGAGAGGCTTAGGAACCTTCAGGACATCTTTAAACATTCCAACATCCGAATTATAGGGGTACCAGAAAGGGAAGAGGAACAGCCACAAGTGGAAAAATTATTTGAACAAATAATAAAGGAGAATTTCCCCAATCTGCCAAAGGAAATAGACTTCCAGGAAATCCAGGAAGCTCAGAGAGTCCCAAAGAAGTTGGACCCAAGAAGGAACACACCAAGGCACATCATAATTACATTAGCCAAGATTAAAATGAAGGAGAGAATCCTAGAAGCAGCAGGAGATAAGGGGACAGTCACCTACAAAGGAGTTCCCATCAGATTGTCAGCTGATTTCTTAAAAGAGACCTTGCAGGCAAGAAGGGGCTGGAAAGAAGTATTCCAAGTCATGAAATCCAAAGACCTACATCCAAGATTGCTCTATCCAGCAAAGCTTTGATTTAGAATGGAAGGGCAGATAAAGTGCTTCTCAGATAAGATCAAATTCAAGGAGTTCATCATCGCCAAGCCCTTATTATATGAAATGTTAAAGGGACTTACCTAAGAAAAGGAAGATAAAAAAGATGAACAGTGAAAGGACAGCAAACTCACAGTTATTAAGAACCACACCTAAAACAAAAGCAAACTAAGAGGACAGCTAGATCAGGAGCAGAACCATAGAAATGAAGATCACATGGAGGGTTAGCAACAGGGGAGTGGGAGGAGGAGAAGGGGGGAGAAGGTACAGAAAATAAGCAACATAGATGGTAAGTAGAAAATAGATAGGGGGAGGGCAAGAATAGTATGGGAAATATAGAATCTAAAGAACTTGAGACACGTGGTCATAAACTAAAGGGGGGAATGGTGGTGGGGGTGTGCAGGGTGGAGGGGAATGAGGGGGGGGAATAGAACTGTAATGGCAGAATTAATAAAATGTATTTTAAAAAAGAAATACATGACAAAATATCAATATATATGTGTGTATGTACCTCTGTCCACTGAGGGGAGTCTAGGAAAAGCAACATAATAGTGATACTCTAATAGCAATGAAAATACATAGAGCCCAGATCATGTCTTCTAAACACTATTTCCATTAAAAAGAACTAGCATTCCTTGGAGAAATGGCTGATTCCAGGGCCGAGGCAGGGAAAGTACATGATGAGCCTGAAATATCTTGTTATGCCATAAAGCAAGGAAGTACTTAAAATGATGAAGACCTGTCAAAAACCACAGAAGCTATCTTGAATGTGCTCCTATTGGCCAAACTGAAGACAACCTGAACCTCAAATTAAACATGATGTAGCAGATTATGATGCACTGAACGAAACAGAAAAACATGAGTCCATATTGATATAAATACATAAATGAATAAATTGAAAAAGTCCAATAAGAAATAATATGCATAGTTTCAATGTATATGCATTTACTATAAAAGGGGACAAAATATGCATTTGATCTTATATGTGATTAACCAATAGATCACAATCTATTAACCAATAGATTTTGTCCCCAATGCATACCAAACAAAATATGCATTTATTATAAAGGGGAAACAAAAGAGTAACTTTACAACAGAAATGTTTGGTAGATACTACCATAATCGAGCGATCAAAGTGAACATGATGAGTAAGAGGATGAATCAAAGGTATATGCCACCTAATGGATGCATCAAGCACATCAATTCTCTGACATTTCTCCTAAGATGTATATCCAGAATTTTAAACCCCAAGGACTCATCAGAAAAACCCAGACTGAAGGACCTTCCACAAGAGGACCTTCCACAAAAGAAATGATGTGTAAAAGTGCCAAGGTAAAAAAGCCAAGGAAAGACTGAAGAACTGGTCCAGACCGAAAGTGACTAAGGAAGAATGATAACCAAAGGCAATTCATGATTCTGTACCGGATCCTTCTGCCATAAACATTATGGGGACAATTAACACCTGAATGGAATCTGAGAATGAAATGGTTGTAATGTATTAGTATGCATCCTGACTTGGATGACTGCAGTGGTATAGCCAGATGCTCTATCAGTAAGAAATACATATGAACATATTTGGGGGTAATGGAGGAGCATCATCTATTAAGTAACTTGCTTTCATATATATGTGTATATATTTTTATAAAAATATGTGCATATATTTTTATTTTTATATGTATATATTTTTTAGGGGGAAAAGATTTTGACATTCAGATTGTGAATTTTCTATTAGGATGCACATGTTTAAAAAAGTTCTTTCAAAAAATTGTTACTCTTTTTATGTGTGCAGTTAGGTATATAGCCTTCAAATCAATATGGAAGGAGAGCACTGCATAATTTATTCTGTTTATCAAGGTAAAAGTAAAAATCCAGCATAAGGCTCTTTGACCAAACAAAAATGATTTTTAAAGTTTTCACTGACCCTGTTGGTAGTAGCTATAAAATGGCTAGCCATTGGCTTTTACTTTTATTGCCCAAATGCCTTAGTAACACTGGAAAATAAAACATTTTTGGTAAAAATATAATTAGTTCATAGATTGATGCTATGTAGCCGAGGTTTCATACATTAGTTAAATGAAAAAGACAAGCCTACAATGCTGAGTATAAAGTAAAACAAAAAAAATTTATTAACTTACCTTCTCAACATTTTATTTTACATTAGCACACAACAAATTATCTGGGATTATTCAAATCTTTTTTTATTGATACCTTATTAGAGTCTATCTCTCAGAAATAAAGGGTTTAAGCTGGGAATAAATGCATAAATACAATACAGGAAATGATCCCAAAATGAAGACATAAATAGGCAAATAAAGAAATGAGAATCTCCTTTCCCAAAATAAATAGGAAATGAAATAAAAATTCTATAAAAGCAGAATTTGAGTAACACCTAAAATCAACTTTGTGATTTATGAATTTAAAGTTCAATAGCAAATTTCTTTATACAGTAATCAAGATTTGTTAGTAACTAATATTCTAAATATCTGTAAACTAGTTATTTTTAAGTCAGGATGCAATTCCTAAAAAAGCAGAATCATAAATGATGATTAGTTTTCCATACCAGTTCATAAAGTTTGTTCAACCAGTAATGCACTGGAACCTAAACACCCCTTGTAACAATGTGCTTCTCTAGTTAAATCAGTACAGATTCCATGGCCCACGAGAAAAATAATTCCTTCCTGACTGCAGTCCTTGAAACTGGATACTGGATGCCGAATTCCTTGCCACATAACCCATAATCATCTGTTATTTCTAATCTAGGTTTCTTTGCAGTTCAGGAGCATTGTTAAATAAAAGGCAGTCACAGCTTCTTTCTACTTCAGACAAGAAATATGGCATCTCAGCCAGTCATTTAATCTATCTCAGTATCAATTTCTCATTTAAAAAAAATACTACCTATCTTAAGTAGGAGGGTTGTGAAAATCAAATAAGATAATGTACATATGACATCTATCACTGTGTCTTGCACAGAATAGATGCTTCTCATAATTTCACTCCCCAAACCGTACCCTTTCCATTTTTCAATGCTGTCTCTCAGTCCTTATGCAACGCATTTCATCAAAATACTTAATTCTTCTTTTCTAGGCAAGGGAGGTATTAGGACAAGATAAAATGAAACAGGAAGTGAGAGCAGTTTGACTTTTCATTACTAAAAGATTTTATCTAATTCATCTGTAGTTTCACAGGGGGAACAAAATGGTTTGAAAAGTGACAGCAACAACAAAAACAATACACAGGCGAGACAAAGGACACAGATAACATCTCAGTTCCGGGTGAGTCAGTCTTCACAATGCGGCTTCAGTGTTTTATAAAAAGTATAAAATTTTCTTGATGACAAATATAAACCTGAAGATATCATTTTGGCTTTTCCCTTCAACTAGTAAGAATAAAGATCCTTTATAAATTTCAAAAATCTTATATTCCCTTTGACTTTACAGTTTTGGGTAGACATTAACATAACTTTTTTAGGAAAACCCCATTACATTAACATTAAGGAAAAAATTAGAAGGTGGCCTTTTTTTCTATATAAAAGTTTTCATTTTAATTATAAAATTTAATTACAAGTTTTAAATTTACATGCAGTTCTAGGCATATACCCATTACATAAAGAGTTGGGCACATAGGTTATTTTTTCTTAAATTATTTTCAGTGGAATCTACAAGTTCTAAAGTCAACAGTTTTGGGTGTTCGTGTTTTACGCATGGGTCTTCTCACAGTCTTTACTATATTAATCTGTATTGCGTTTCTCTAAGAAAGAGCTATAACAACTGTTCCCATGCTTCATACGCATTTTATTGAAGGAGAATCTAGTAATATCTCATAGAACATTGAAGACAACTGAGGAATTACTGCTAAGAGTGATGCTTCCTTTGTGAATTTTATTCCTTTCCACAACTTTTCAGATGATTTGGTTGAAAGAACGGGGCCTCTCATCACCAAGTCCATTCACACATTGATGGTATTTTAAGTCTTCAGTGGCTTTAACGGTTATCAGGCCTGACCAGAAAGCACAGCAGGAAGAGCACGGCTTGTCCTGGATTATTTAAAGTGCAGTTCACCCACTTGCTAGCTGTATGATCTAGTATGCTACGTTCCCTAAACTGTATTTTACTCATCTGTAAACTGCAAATCATGACAGAATGAGGAACTTGTGAAGGTCACAGAGCTAGCCAGTGGTAGAAATAGAATATGAATCCAAGGCCAACGGCCACACTTTTAACTACTTCATTGTGATGTTTCCTTATAACCACATCTCACAGTGACTAAGAATAAAAACTGCTTTAAAAGTATTTGTTTGCTTATTTATTTCTCCCTTACTGGGGTAAGAACACGCAACAGGAAATACACCCTCTTAGATTTTTCAGCACACAGTGCAGCACTGTTAACAGCAGGTGCTTCGTTGCACAGCAGATCTCTAGAACTTACTCATCTTGTGTGACTGAAACTTTATACCTGTTGATTAGCAACTCTCCCTCCCCCCTCCTCCTGCCCCTGGTGACTGCCATGCCACTACCCTCTGCTGCTGCGAGTTGGATTATTTTAGATACTGGCTATTTCAGTTAGCATAATGTCCTCACGGTTCATTCATGTTGTCATGTATTGTATAATTCCCTCTTCCTGAAGGCTGAGTAGTGTCCCATAGAATAGTGTCTAGCACATAACAGGCAGTCAACATATGGTAGTAGTATCGATAATTCTGCACAACTGCCATAAGTGGGATTACAACAAACTTCGTTGACTAATTTTCTGTAAAATTGATAATATTAATACTATTGCAGACTTTGAGTTTTGTGTGATAAAAGGCTGCCCTGTTCAGATCAGTCTTCCTGAAAACGTTAAATTAACTCTATTTTAATTTTTTCCCAGAGCAACAAAGATAGTGGAATTATATCTTTCATAGTCAAAGTTTTTTAAAGATTTATTTATATTTAAAGAGATGGGAAGGGAGGGAGAAGGAGACAGAGAGAAACACTGATGTGTGAGAGATACGTTGACCAGTTGTCTCTCGCACACCCCGATCCTGGGAACTGGCCCACAACCCAGGCATGTGCCCTGACTGGGAATCGAACTGGTGACTCTTTGGTTTGCAGGCCGACATTCAATCCACTGAGCCACATCAGCCAGGGCCAGAGTCAAAAATTTTTCAACTGCCAAAGTTATATGTTCTGTAAAAAATACTTTCAAGAAGAATCCAAATAAACCTATCACACAAAAACAAAGGCTCGAGAAGTAGAAGCCAGAGCCCTGGCTAATGTGGCCCAGGGGACTGAATGCCGACTTGCAAACCGAAAGAAGTAAGACACCAGCAGGACACACCCCGAGAAACTCTAAATTATACTTCAAGCAGAAGGAAAACGATCCTAGGGGTTTGGAATAAGATACAGGTAGTCCATGGGAACATGTGGGCTAATCTAAATAAATATCAAGCACATAAAACACAAGGGGGAGTACATGGTAATGAAAAAAATAATAAAAAAGGAAAAATCTTGTGAAGTTTAAAACTCATAAAGAATTGTAATACATAACAATATCACATAGGTCAGACAAATGGGGTCTAACTTGCTAGTCCCTGCATTGTCTGAGGAGAAGGTAAAACTATCTTTAATCTTATACTTTACTAAGTATTATTAATATTTCTAGAGATAATTTCTAAAAGACGAGAAAAAGAATTATAACTTTAATTAGAACAAGAAAAAACTGAAATGATGAAACTATCAGTCCTTAAAGGGTAAGACAAAAGAGAAAAACCACAATGGAAAAGACAAACAGAAAACACAGGATATGATGGTAGAATTTGAACCCAAATATTTAATATCATATAATATGAGTTATAAATTATTTGGTATTAAATGTCAAATGACTAAATGGGCTAGTAAAAAACCCACAATTATTGTCAAATTGGATAAAAATTAAAATCTAATGTATAACCCTGTTGGAAGAAGCATATTGACAATATAAAAATAGGTACAGTTTGAGGTAAAAGAGTGAAAAAATACTCAAAGTGTGCAAATCAAATAGCAAAGGCTCAATTTATATAAAGCAAAAAGAGACATAACTATGAAAACTAGAAAAATCCACAGTAATCAGAATTTGTTACACCTCTCACAATAAAAGAGTATATGTAAACTACAATAATTATTTCTATACATTGCTATGTTTCTTGTGCATAAACTACAACTACCGATATATCATACAGAGAGAAGAGGATTAAGATTAATTTAGCCCCATGTTTTCTTATATCCTCTGCTACCAAGAGAAGTGTTGGCTTCTTCAATTTTAAATTTAAAAATAAGACAGGTCTTTGCCAATGAGAAGAGGGTGGCCATCAATTTCAAGTCAAAGACAAGGATTCGGCACATACAAAATAGTACGGTTCTCACGAAGCCGGCCTCACAAACAAATGTCTGGCAAGAGCATAGAGAGAGAAAAGTAAACTTCACTTTTGGAGAAAAGGGATGGATATATTTGAAAAACCCATAGAATGACTCATGCCTACATTACTTACGCTAATATCTACTTCAGGGGAACATATTAAAATTAAAAGTTATTACTCTCACCACATATACAAGGTCGGTCTGGAAAAAGTCCAGCCTTTGTTACTGTAATGGGAGCTATACTTTTTGTGTGACATCGATGTAACCTGGCAGCCAAGGAGAGTAGACTGGAATGTGCACGCATGAACAATGACGATTTCACTGTACTGAAGCGGGGCAGTAGACACTGTTGAGTGAGCACGCGTTCTGCGTGGCCGTCACATTCAAAATGACTGCACAAGCAGAGCAATTAATCTGCACCAAACTTTGCATTAAGCTTGAACATTCCACCACCGAAACTCTTCAGGTGATTCAGAAGCCCACAGCTGTGGGCAACTGGTGATTGACAGCTTCATCATGACAACGTACTCAGTCATGCATCACCAAAAAACTCTGCACCTGGTGAAGAGTTTTTTGGCAAAACATCAAACTGCCCAGGTGACTCAGCCCCACTATAGCCCAGATCTGATACCCTGCAACTTCTGGATTTTCCAAAAACTAAAATCACCTTTGAAAGGGAAGAGATTTCAGACCATCAATGAGATTCAGGAAAATATGACAGGGCAGGGCAGCTGATGGCAATTGGGAAAACTGTGTGAGGTGCCACGGTGCCTTCTTTGAAGGCGACTGAAGCATCATTGTCCCATGTACAATGTTTCTTGTATCTTGTATCTTCTTCAATAAATGGACCTATTTTTCATATTACATGGCTGTATACTTTCTGGACAGACCTCATTATCAATATAACACATGTAATAAGTAAATTATAGACCGTACTTACCATTTCCATTAATAGACAGATTATGGGTCTTGAAACTGTCCTCAGCACTTTCCAAGGTCAGTGTAGTGTGAGCTAGCAAATTATACTTTACACCACTAATAGTGAGAAAGAAGACATGTTTTAAGTACTCTAATACATTTTCTATTACATACAATATCAGATGTTTAACAACAACAAAATAAACCTAGTTAAAAAATGGGTAAATGACTTAAATGGATAGGACATTTCTCCCAAAGAGATACACAAATGGTCAATAAAAACATGAAAAGATGCTCAAGATCACCAGTTATTAGGAAAAGACAAATCAAAACCACAATGAGATACCACTTCACAGCCATTAGAATGGCTATCATAAAAAAACACTAATAACATCAACAACAAAGAAAAATAGAAAATAACACATGTTGGTCAGGATGTGGACAAACTGCTGATGGGAATATAAAATGTTGTTATCACTATGGAAACAGCATAGTGACTCCTCAAAAAGTGAGAAATAGAATTGCCATATAAGTCAGCAACTCTCCTTCAGGGCATATTCCCAGAAGAACTGAAAGTAGGGACTCAGATCTGTGTAAACTCATGATAACAGCAGCATTCTTTACAACAGCCAAATAAGGAAGGTAGCCTAAGTCAAGGCTGAAAGGATAGAAAACATGTATATACACACAATGGAATATTACTCAGCCTTACAAAGGGAGAAAATTCTGACTCCAGCATTGGATGAATTGCAAAGACATTATGTTAAGTGAAATAAGTCAGCCACAGAGGACAAATACTATATGATTGATTCCACTTATATGAGGGACCTAGGAAAGTCAAATTTACAGAAACAGAAAGTAGAATGGAGGTTTCCAGGCTCTGAGCGGAGAGGGAAACTGGTGTTAGTGTTTGGTGGGTACAGAGTTCCCGTTTGGGAAGGTAGAAAGTTCTGGAGATGGACCGTGGCGAGGGTTGTACGACTCTGTGTATATGCTTAATGCCACTGAGTCATATACTTAGGCAAACTTTTTGTTATGCATATTTTACCAAAATAAAAAAAACACATTTAGGTGTTATAAATGACAGTCTAAAGTTAACATAAATGATTAATCGACTCTTCATTTGTTTATACTACTTCATCTTAAGAAAATCTGAAAATTACTTGGTTTAACTTACAAATGTTTCTTTTGAAGGGTCTCCATCCATTCAAAATTGTAAACTTAATACCTTATATGTGCCATGTCACAAGATTATGGGCATGAATGGTAAATAAGACTCAGAATTATATTCTGATGCAGAAGGGGGGGAAGTAGAGGAATAAATCAAATACTAGTATTTCAAAGTTATAATGCAACTTTTTCTATGAAACAAACAAAGGGTATAAGAATACTGAGGACCTATGTTAGGTAGGGGAATTGAGAAAGGACCCTCCAAAGAGCTAACAATTATGAATAAAAGGATGGGGCCAAGCAAAGGATGCAGAAAAACATTGTAAGCAGAGAGAATACCAGGTGCAAAGGGAGGCTGAGAGAAGACAAGTGTGGCTGAGGCACAGTGAGCAAGTGGGGAACACAGTACAGCACTGAAAATACAGGCGGGGGTTGAATCCCCTAAGACTGAGCCCTGGAAGAACAGAGGATTTACTTCCAAGTGTAATGGGAAGTTACTGGAGAAGGTTAATTAGGAGGATAGTGATGGAACCTGGTTCATACTTATTTCCTGGAGATCAGAATAAACCTCCTTCTTCTGGTTTATCCACTTTAAAGATTTGTAATTTTTATCTATAGTATGGGGAAATGGAGATTTCCCCACTCCAACTTCCATTTTTTTCATTAAGCTACCTAAGTTAAAATAACACATTGCCAAAGTATCTAAAAATTGTGATGATAAATTTCATATCCTGTCTTTCTGTGGTGATAAAAGGTGAAAATTTTTGTTCAATAACTGTATTTCCTCTGCTAGTAATCTTAATTTTATTTCAAGACATCTCTTGGTTCTTTAATTTTCCAAAATAATAAAATCTTAACACCAAAAACAGTAAAGAAAATGTTTTAAAAAAAGGAGGAGACAGAGAGATGGACAGACAGAAATACAGACAAACCTAGGGAAAAAAAAGAAGTCTGACGGGGATCTCTGTCAATTATGCCAGGTTATATGTTTCATAAACCTCATCTCGCTAATCTTTTTTGTTTGTTTTGGGGTTTTTTAGGATTTTATTTATTTTTAGAGAGAGGGGAAGGGAGGGAGAGAGAGGGGAAGTAAAACATCAATGTGCCCCCTACTGGGGACCTGGCCCACAACCCAGGCATTTGCTCTGATGGGGAATTGAACCAGCAACACTTTGGTTTGCAGGCCCATGCTTAATCCACTGAGCTATACCAGCCAGGGTGTCATCTCACTAATCTTTAATAAAATCTCTACTACAAAGGAAAAATAGGTGTACGTACTAAGTATGCAGTACATGCATGTATACACTTCTTCGGTGTAATGCCATACCCTACAGAATATTACCCACTGTGAGAACACCTCTTGGTTTTTGTTTTTCCAGTTATATTGTGAAATCATTGATATACATTACTATGGAAGTTTAAGGCATACAGCACAATGGTTTATCTTGGTTTTAACATGCAACTATCAAAGACCACACCTATCTTTCAATAACCCATGCTTTTTGTCAGTATTTATACAGGAAAATTTATGTTTCTGTCTCCCAAACATTTTTTTCACAAAAAACAACGCATGAGTAACTTTCAAGTTACATTCTGAATACAGCTGCTATAATATCAGACTCATATGTGAAAGTTCAGAAAACTTTGCTCAGTATTAACAAATCTCCACTTTGCTAGAGCTAAAAGGTTCCAGCCTCATATTCAGTGTAACGATTCTCTGCTGTTATTCACTTATCCTGAACCGGTATCTAGAATGCTTTTCATAATTAGCTCTTATCTTTCCCTAGTGTTAGACAACAAGTACCCCCCCACACCAAAAAAAGTTGAGGAAGTATTTAAAAAAAACTGTGGAGAAACAATCAAAGCAATTGGGAATAGCAATTATAATGGAAGAGCAAACATCGCTACACAAAAGCTGCCTATTAACAATCACAAGCTGTTTTAATATTTTAAGAATTAGTTCAACATGATAATTTGTCATTGATATACAGGTTTCATGGAGCTACATTATCATTTTCCACCACTTAAAAGGATAGGAAATAGACTCCCGTCAGCATGTTAACACAGCGCGTTATCTACGGGAAGAGGTTCTTGGCAGTGAGTGGACAACTGCCGCAGGGGAGTGACGCTCGCCTCGGCGGCAACAGGCCCAGCGGCTGGAGGGCAAGGTGGGAGAGGGAGGGGGGACGTCCAACAGGAAGGAGGGGCGACACTGTACATCTCAGTGCTGTGCAGGGCATGATGAGGCACTGGATTTTATTCTGCGTAAAATGGGGAGCAAATGGTAGGTTTGGGGCTATGTGTTGTGATCTGACTTGTATTTTTGATCCCTCTGGTTGCTGTATGGAGAACAGAACACAGAGGCCAAGAGTGAAAGTGAATGGAGACACCAAGCAGAAAGTTACTGCAATTGACCAGCCAAGAGCTGATGCAGGCCTGGAACAGGGTGGTGGCTGGAGGGGTGGTGAGAAGTGGTGACATTCTTGATATAGTCTTAAAGTTGAGCCAGTGTGGACATTGGATGGATGCGAAAGTAAACAGTCAAGACAACTCCAAGGCTTTTGGCCTGAGCAACTGGAATTGTTATTAACTGCAATGAGTCTAACTAAGAAGAATAAATAAAGGAAGTAAGAATTTAGTTTGGATAAGTTAAGTTTGAGACACTTTTAGGTATCTAGATGGTATCTCTACAGGCAGCTAGGTAGATGAATCTGCAGTTAGGAGAAGAAAATTGTTGAAGAATTGAATTTGGAAGTTACCAGTGCCTGGATAAAATTTAATGAAAGTT
The DNA here is from genome assembly GCF_021234435.1 of Artibeus jamaicensis. Taxonomy (NCBI): domain Eukaryota; kingdom Metazoa; phylum Chordata; class Mammalia; order Chiroptera; family Phyllostomidae; genus Artibeus; species Artibeus jamaicensis. The sequence goes on from NW_026521788.1 coordinate 15,526,033, forward strand.
AGAAAGCTAAATGAAGTTCAAGGACCGAACACTGGGACACAAGCACTCTGTCACTAATGATTAAGCTGAAGAGCAACGAACAAAGGAGAGGTGAGGAACAGTCGCTGGACAGAAGAAAAATCCCGGAACTGGTATTCTAGAAGGCAAGTCAAAAACACTGCTTCAGGGAGAGTGATCAGTTACGGTAAATAATGTCAAAAGGTCCCGGAAAAGGGATACTGACAACTGGCCCCAGGCTCGGGGAGCATGTAGACCCCTGTTGGCCTTGACAAGAGCAATCTCTATCGGGATGGAGGCAACGTGATGAACGCTGACCGAAACTTTCTAGGAAAGAATGGGAGCAGACAAAGCGGAGATAGGGAATATAAAAAACTCTTATCCGGAAAGAACAGCTATGAAATAGGCAGGAGCAGTGAGAGATATTGCAGTATGTTTGTATTTGTGGAAATGATGCAGGGGAAAAATTCCTGATGTGGCAGAGGCAGGACGGGCACACGTGTAGGAGCCTACTTCTGAGTGGTTGAGAAGGCGTGACTAGTGTAGACTGACTAGGTGAGGCAAAGGCCGCTCACAGAGGAAAGCAGCAGATACAGATCCCAATGCTGGTGGATTTTACAGAGGGAACATATGCGAGTTCTTTCAGATTTCTTCATCAGTGACACGGTCGGCACCTTTGAGGGAGGGGTGGAGAGGATGGGGTGCTGGAGGTTTCGGAAGAGAGAATTACATGATGTAAACTTCTCACCCTAAAGAGAAGCAGAGCAGAAGGCTACGACGACTCAGGATTGCACAATTGTACTGAAAACTCACTTAAGGTTAGAGATCGTGTGTCTAACACGAACCAGTCGGTAAGACTCTTTTTCTCCGGCTTCCTCATCCATTCCTCATGAGTATGGGTGCAGAGGAGTTAAAAGTAAAATGTAACCAAGGTTCGAGTTTTTCAAAGGTTAGTATGACAAAAGGAGAAGATGCTTCTAGAAAAGAATTAAATGGCAGGTCAGGGAATCTAAGCTGAGCTGGAGGCAAAGCACCGAAGGGAGCGAGCTGGGAATGTGGGAAACAGGAGACGAAGTGGAACGCCTACTATGGAGATTGTAGAAGGTGTGCAATTTTTAGTAATGACGAGACCTAGAGTACAATCACAGGGTGGATGGCCCAAAAGGGCGAAAGGACAAGATCGCTGGAGGCAAGGGGGTCATGAAACTGAGGGGTCAAGGTATTCAACGGATAGTTCAGAAGTATTTTTAAGTCCATCAAGGAAATAAAGAACAAACTGACAGTGACCAGAGGGGAGCGAGGAGGGGAATAACTGGGCAAAGAAGGGGAAGGGGTAAGCCGAGGAACACCAGTAGAAGACTCGCGGGAATGGACAATGCGGGGGGATTGACTGTGGGAGCAGGGGGAGCAGAGTGAGGAGGATCAACGGGGAAAAAGGCAGGACAACTGTAACTGAACAACAAAAATTTTTAAAAAAGAAAAATACAGGAAGTAGCTATGCTATAGGCTGTGCGCTGGCACTGAGGGACCTGGAGCGGTGGCATGTTTAGGAAGCAGTCTCTGTGGGAGGATAGGCTAAACTTACGTGATGACAACACAAATGTTTACTTTTTTCCCCTCAAGCCTTAAGAAATGATTGTGACTAAAACATCTTTTCCTCAACTACTTTAAGGTAAACATATAACACGTTTGCCTCTATTTCCAATGAATGACACATCTGAAAATAACAATCCAAAAAAGTTATTGATAATCTCCTCTAGGAATAGTTAAATAAACCATTTATTTAGATAGATAATGTGGTCATTAAAATGATTTTGTGAAGACTGCAATAACTCTAAAAAAAAGTTGAATGCACGGTATAATTGTGACTATCTAAATCTCCCCTAAAGCTAGTTATTTTAAAACCCAGAAGAAAAATATTAGTTCAAAATTGTAAAAAGTATTTGATTTAGAGTGGTTGAACTATGAATAACTTTTCTAGATTCTACTTCTCAAGTTTATATTACTTTTGTAATGAAGTAATAAATGTGGTGAAGTGGTAGTAGGCTGAAAACTTCCCCTAAAAATCACAGACATGCAAAACGTGATGATCCTCCATCTACCAACGTGCAGCGGAAGGCACTTTGACAGGCAATCTCTTTTTAAAGGCTTATAATAACTACTTGAGGTAGGCAGGGCAGAGATTTGCAGATGGAGAGACTCAAGTTCACAGAATGTAATTAACTTGCCTGCAGCTAGCAAGTGGTATATGGAAAGAGAAGCCTACTGTACTATACTTAGTACCTTTATGCTTCATTAAGGAATTGTTCAGAATTAAGGTACTTCTTCTGTTAAAACAGATACACAGTGACCATATTTCACTGCATGGAACATGACTTACTAACCTTTGACTCCAATGTACCACATGACATAGCTACTCGATAATCATTCCTAAGATCTTTAAATAAATGAATAAGTTATATTCAGTAGTTGAGTAAGTCCTTAGTTATGTTTGAACACTGCATAATATTTCGTACTACCAAACCATTAACACCCTTACTCCTCAAAACATCAATAACCCATTTAGCCTGGACAAGTGTTAGTATACTAGTTTTATAATTTCAATCTAATTTAAAATATAGCATAGTGGCTTTTTAAAGTTAATACACTTTTTTGTCAAGTAAATAATCATTGTCAATTTTACCAGTTTTCACAAGATGGCTGTTTAAAATGATGTATATTTATATGCACAATGAAAAATAATGTGCTGAATACCTCTTATGGAGCATAAGGTAGTGAATTTAGCTATTAGAGTCACTGGGAAAATCTAGCTAAATTCCACAAATAAAATGAATAAATGAAATCACATGAGGGAGCATGCTAAAATTACCAAAAATGTTCACTGTCCTCCTTCAGATCAAACAATACTTTATGATGACATTTCATGTTACTTCATTTTTAAGCCATGACTAACTACAATGGCAATGCTTCCAAAAGCAACAATGATCTCACTTTTAAAACATTCTTGTCAGGATGACATTTTCTTACTAAAACATTACACTCATTCCTTTTAGCCAACCCTAATATTGAGTTCCCAAAAGTTTAATCAGCTACATTTTTTAAATTAAAAAGGCCAATTGTTATAAGATTGGGTGCGGGGGTATCCAAAAATGTTATGAAAAAAATAAATTACTACTTTAAATGGTAGTCTAAAAAAAGTACACACTTTTGTCAGGAAGAACAGCTGTATTTGATCACATACCATACTACTAGAGAAGATATATACTGCCCAACTTTGATCTTTAGTGCCCATTTTGGCTACAACTTTAAAATTGTATTAGGAATCTTTGCACTGATCTTGAACTAGATCACTGTTACATAAATAAAATTTATCCCCTAAACACTCTTTTTACTAATTCTACTCTCAAACTCTTACCACGGTGCTGAAGTGGTCAGTTGAAGAAGTACCAGGTAAGAGTAGTCCTGGGCTGTGAGTTTAACCTCATCCACTCTGGGTTCCCATCAGATGCTGGTATTAGGAGAATATTTCGCGAAATACTGTTAAAGGCTTTATTCCACCTTTTGACCTACTTCGATGGTATAAACACATGATATGCAAGTTTCATGGAAAATGTTCATAAGGAAAATTATTGTTTGGATTCACATATAAACCAAGTAGAATGACAAATCTAAATAGAAGAAACGCTTCAAAACAGGTAGGTCAATCCCTACTTTAGAAAAAAGCTTAATAACAACTAATTTTATTCTCAAAAATTCCACTAGGCTTCAAAGAGGAATGTAGGTTAAATACAAGTTCAAACATTACTTAGATTATGCTCTATGACATAATAAACAATGATTTTAAATTTTGAAATATGTCTGCATTTTATAATCCGTGTCAAGTTTCTACACGGCTATGCTTCAGCATGAGTTGGAAAAAAAAGTTCAAAAACCACTGGTCTCAGAATAACAACAATAATGGTAAGAGCTATATTTATTAAATGCTTACCACATATAAAGTTCAGGAATTATCTTTTGGAATCTCATAATGATCCTATGGAGTTCGATACAATTACATTATTACCATTGTTCCCATTTCACATAGGAAAAAACAAAAACCCAGAGGGTGAATTAATCTGCCCCGGGTCACACAAATAAATGGCAGATACAAAATGGAAAACATTCACTGCCCTACAATGAAGTCATAAACTGAGAGTCACTCATTGTCTTTATATGTGTTCAAGGTGCATAAAACCCTAAAAATGTCTCTAAGGAGCCTTCTAAAAAGAAACGATTTTGTCTAACCACCCTTACTTTCCATGTGAGAAAGTAGAGGACCTGGGAATACTGTAACTGGTCCAGAACAAAACTGGTCCTGTTGTTTTTAAATAAGAAACTTTCCTGCTTAAATAAGTTTTAAAATTACTGAATTTGGTGATTACCTCTAAGGTCTCTTTCAGTCCTAAAATCTCTGTTTTGACCTAGAAATATAATTGCGTATTTAATTATCAAAAAGAAATAGTTCCACAACCCTGTGGTTCAATTAAAGCACCTTTCAGCAAAAACTTGACATAATCTTAACCTAGAAAACTTTAAAAATGTCCTTAATTCTAAAGGATGAAAATCTAAGGTCCCCTCCTTTCCTCCTTTTTAATGACATCTATGTTAAACAAGACATTTTCTATCACGGTTTTTTAGCGGAAGGGACCGATTCATGGATCACAAAATCAATTTAATAATTTATAAATAGCATTTTTAAAGGCTGAAAATAACTAGAAATTAAAATTTCTGATAATTATACTATAAATAACAAGCCCTAAATTTTGCATCATGAAATCTGTTGATGTGGCTGTGTACTCAGTCATGACATAGAATTTATTTCTCACCATGGGTCTCAATCAAAACAGACTGGAAGCCAGGATGCTAGATAGAGCCCGAGGCATTTTTCAAAAGAAGTATATCTGACACAAAAAGAGTTATTTAATTACATTCTGATGACTGATATTTCCAGGTTCTATACCTCAAGTATTTTGTTTTTTGTAATATTAGTAAAATTATTGGCATGCTGAAGAGCCAAGTCTACTAAGACATACAAAGAAATTCTAGGAATGTAGCCCGACCAACAGTTTTCCCAAGAAACAGAAACATAAAATGACTGCTGAGGCAACAAACACAATGTTTAAAGAAAGTATCTGAAAGAAACCAGGGCTCCTTGAAGAAATGATAATTCCAAGCCTGGGCAGAAAAACACAAGATGAAAGTGGAACATCTTGTGTCATAAACCAAAGAAGCTCTCAGAGATTAGGTTGTGTCAAAACGACACAGGAGTCAGCTTAAAAGCTTCCCATGGATCAAATAGGGGACAATCTGGCTTCAGAAAGAATAATACCTATAAAAGAGTGAGACAGAAATTTATAAAAGTCCAGCAGTTCAAATAAAAGATAATGCTGATCACCTCCATGATTGCCAGGCTATCAATTTAATATTCTAAAATTGGGTAAATAAAAGAAAGTATCTTTTCCCTGCCTTTCCTTCATCAGTTATTTTTAGCATTAATAGTTCATGAAGGGAAGTTCTTCTCTGAGAGAATTCCAGGTTTAAAAAAAATGCAGGACAAATTTTTAAAGTCACCAAATCATAATCCCTGATGAAATAATGAATGCTCAGTAATGGCTACTAAAACCATTAGATAAAAGATTGATAGGCAATTTTATAATAGATGAATCAGGCTGGCAACATCTGAATCCACCGATCAATTTTAACATGACTAAAAGTGGGACAGGGCTTCCTAATGGGAGATAGTAAGAAGTATATATAATCGATATGAAGTATCATTGCCCTTAAAGAAAACCCGCACCTAATCAGTTCTCTAGATCTACTATCTACCAGTTGTAGGACAAACAGGGGACAGAAAAAGATGTTAAAAAGAAAAGCCACAAATACGCAATTATGCTAAACTCAAAATATGGGAAATTCTGTAAGATCTGGTTTCTTCAATACAAGCAGCAGAAAAAAGTAAACAGGAAATTGTTAAGGATTAAAAGAAATTTGAAAGACTCACTATAACGCAACATTGTAGACCTTATTTGGATCCTGATTTACACAAACAAATCATAAAAGGACTTTTTCAGAATTGAGGCAATTTGAATACATACTAGATATCACATATACTAAGGACTTTTATTTTGTTAGGTATGATAATGGCAATGTAGTGTTGTGATAAAGGTAAAACATTATTTTTAAATCTATAAAGCATGCCATACAGAAATTCAATTAGCAGCTGATAGATAGTCCCTTTTCAAGAAAAACATTTCATCTTTCCGGTAGATACTGGAATTCCAAATCACAAAAAACACATTCTCACTCAAATTCCTACTTTCAAAGTAAGGTATTAAGGCTACTTCAGCCGAGTAAATGTCAGACAGCCAAGTTTTGTTTCTGTTGCAGGATGTTTTTTTCCATTTAAAATGTAAACATACACTCCACATATAGTACTTTAAAATGTCACAAACATATAATTATACTGTCACTATAAATATTGTATTAGAAACTTACGAAATAGCACAACTGAAGGACAAACACGTTTCACGATCTTCCTGAAGCACTGAATTTATTTTCTTCCCTGTAGCTTTACTTATAGATGTCTTCAGTTTCTTAGCTAATTTTTTTGGTGTATTGGTTATAGAAGAGTCTTCTGTACAGCAACTATATACTTCCACCTTTATCTGAAAGTCTGGCTTTGCTTCATTACTGAAAACAAGGATATTCATAATGTTAGAAATTTAACTCAGTAGAAAATAGAATTATAACATCCTTTGATGTTTCATACATTTAAAATCAGCATGTGAGATGGGTTTATGTTAATAGATGTTAATGAGACAGACTCTCCCAGTGTTTATTTAGTATCTAAATGACCTGAGAGAGTCTGCAACTTCCAGAGCTACCAGCTTCTAAAAAGTAGGTCAATCTTAACTCAATTTAACCAATACATTACAGGCACATTACTGAAAGAAAAAGAATAAAATGTTCTGGTTATTTTGTTGCCAATGTTATTTCTCCTTGTCATCCCTTTAACACAGCTATTTTTAAGGTATTTACATTATACATGTAATTTCCTGAAATGACTATTCTTCCAGAAGAAAAAAAGGTTTCGGGGAAAAAAAGCAGAAACAAATGTTTCTTCCGCTCAAACCTTTAGTTTTCATTTCTTTTTCATCATCACTTATCATCCACTCACCAAATGCTGCTAACTCATCCCATAAACCAGTCCCACCTTTCTGCCTAACAACTCTAAAGCAACATTTCAATATTCGATCATGTAGGGGAAAGCAAACCAAGAAACAAACAAAAAATGATATAAGGAGATATGCTCAAGACATGAATTCCTTGAGGGCAAGTGCTGTCTTAACCTTTATTCTCTTAATCTAGCACAAAAGGTATTCAATGAATATTTATTAAACCCATATGCAGAAATTCCACAGTTTTAGCAAACACTAGGATGGCCTTTGTCCTTTGTCAGGCACAATGAACTGCCTCTCCCATAAAAGCCTGTGGTGGTGTCACCAACAACAAAAAACACTCGAAGCTGCAGAAGACTCCGTCAGTAGAGGTTGCCTGTATGATCCACCCGCCTCAGAGATTTTAAAACTGCAGTGCAGACTTTGGAAGATTTAAATGGCCAATCCAAAGTTTGCACAAATCCCAGGAATAATTTCCAGATATTTTTATAGTTTATTATTTGGCAACTTTTAAACATACAGTATTCCTGGTAATGACTAACAAATGTCAATATTTAGAGGAAAACCAGAGGTTCATAAATATTGAACAGTTATTAAAAACAACCATAACAAAAAGCACATTTTTAAACAACATTTAGAACATTTGACTGCAGTTATTTTTAGAACAATTTAAAATATTTACAAAATTTTCTAAAAAATTACAAATCATGTGTTGTTTTCCCAAGTAACTTGCATTGTTCTTTCCTTGAAAAAATTCTTATTTTTGTCTTTGTGGTAAAACAAAGAAGAGCAAAGTCATGTGAAGAAAAAAGCCCATTATCAGGTTGACCTTGACAGAAAAAAATGCACTAGCAATAGCTGATAACGGAAATAAATGTCTTTATGTAACTAAGAAAAATTATTTTTGTCTCAATTATGTGAGCATGTGGCAATATTTTGGGAATCCTAAATAAATTTGCTTCAACAGAGCTTATAAAAAGGCCTACACAACTGCTAATAACCCAGAACAATGCATTTTGTTTTCTCCATGCTACACAATTTAGGGGATACTAGACAGAAGCCACAAAACATGGTTTGCAAAAGTTGCTTCTCTTCAATGTTATGTTGAGTGTTCAATCATATAACATTACTTTAAAATCTCAACTATATAGCTCCATAGCTGAAAATGGAAAAAACCATGCATACTGATTTTATTTTAATACTTAAACAGCTATTAATATTTACATATTAAGATAGTGTCTTTGAAACCCTGAAAGAAATACAATTCACACACTGATTCAGGCCAATAGAATCTTTTAAAGGGGCCAGGAAAAACTTGTGTTACTTAAAAATGATTTCTATGGGCACCTGAGGAGTTCTTTCTGGTGCTGTATTATGACCACAATAAAATGAGCCTCTGCAAGAGCAGGAGCAATGAAAACAGCCCTGAGGATCCTCCAAGTTTTTACTGTTTTGGAGAACATGAAAGAAGTCCACCATAAGAAAAAGAATATCTTAAATTTTATTAAAGTGCTTTTCCTATGACACGTATATCAGGACCATCTTATAAATAAAGTTGTAATACTATTTTAGTATTTCTGTAACTAAACCTCCTGTGTGAGACATAAGAACCTGTTTATATGAAGTATCTTTATAATGAGATTCCCTTCTATGCATAGCTTAGTTAATAAACTATAACATTTTGTAAAAGTTAATAAAAATCTATAACATTCAAGTCAAATATTTACTATTTATGTAACATAATTTCCATTTTACTTTAAACTGGAAAATTTCAAATGCAGACATAGGCTTCTTTTGAATAAAGTCATTTTTAAAATAAATTTAAACATTTAAAGATCTAATGCTTCAAAAATAGCTCAAAGACCCAATAATTATGCCCTCTTTAAAAAGGCACAAATTTATATTATTTTCATTCTTTAAAGATAAAAAAGTACTTACAATATAGTTACATTTTCAAAACATATATCTGTGGTTGTTTTATCAACAATTACCATGTCGGTATCAAAAACTTCAGCTCCCATTTTGAATAAACAAAAAATGGCATAACGCTGTGATCCTAGAGAAAAAAGAAACATTTTAAGCCATGATCCAGGGGTCAAATCATGTCTAATTATATTAAAAATCTACTTGAAAATGAAAAATGTTAGCTTAAATATTTATTAATAGATTCTTACTTCTGTACATTGTAATCCTTAACCTTTTATAATGACTATTGTGTCAGTGTATATTAAGACTTTTTTACCCAATTAAGACTATTAAACTAGGGAATATCAAAAATAAAGTTAAGAATATAGGCCTCTCAGCAGCCTAAAATAATCATCAAGCTCATAAATTTTATCCCTAGAAGACCCGTTAAGCTTTAATTAATAGCAAATTTATTATATATTATATATATTATTACCTTTGTCATTTTGGTTTCCAAGTCTATTTAAGAAAAAATGTTTTCTATTATAAGATGTTAACAGCAGGCTCGTTAACAACAGCAAAACATTTTCCACCAAACTAAAAGCAAGGGAGGAAACCACAAAAACAATAAAAGTAGACATGCGAACACAAAAAAACATAGCTGCTGGGTCTTTCAATTTGGTGATGTTTTTAAAAAAGTATTAGGTGATTAAAGGGCTACATCCTCATTATTGAGAAAATGTAGTTCTTCAGAAAAACCTATTCTCTACAGTAATCAAAAAGATGTATTAATTCCCACATGTATTCTTTTGTAAAGTAAATGATATTTCCTAATTGAATAACATATACTAACCTGATTTTGGATTCCTCATATTAAACTAATTATGCTCCATACGATTCAGTTTTTAAAATATTGAGTAACAAAGCTATCACAATAGACAAGAAAGAAACAGGATTATCTTATCTTTTCTGCTTTGCCTCTAACAGCTAGAAATCATCTGAGGTTAATTTCCATGACCTCAACATTACATGGATTTGTGAAGACTATATAAAGCTGTAAAATGCTGAAGGGGGAGAAAAACAGATCAAGCTAAAAATCTTTCTCTCTTGTGTCCTGTGAAATAATCTGAAGAAACAAAACAAGGCGGAAAAGATCTCCCAGATTCTGGGCAAAAGGAAGAAACATCACCTCTACCTTCACCCCTTAAGCCTTTTCTTTGTTTCAAACTTCCCTTAGAACTTGTTACATACTACCCTTGCACAGTTTCCTACCAACAACTAAAAGTATATTAGCTATGCATTATATTAATTAGTACCAAGCAATTACAGCACATTTATACTAAAAATCCAAAAAGAAAAACCTCAGTTCAGCAAAATTTTGCTATATTCTGTCAAATTCTATATTATTTCAGCATGAAGGCAGCTCTTTCCCCAATAACACAAATTTATTAGACACTAGAAAAAACTTCAATTACAAATTAAAATTATACATACGTTCTTTATTGCTGAAGTGATCAGAGTCTTTCCACATTAGTGGTATTCGAATATCTATAAAGAGAGGAAAAAGAAATGACAGGTAATAATTTTGGTAAATTTCATTTCTTAGAGTGAAATGCACCTCTGGATTCCATAATGGGTTCTGACCACTAAAGCTATTAAAATTTATTATTTAAATTTTCTAACACAGGTAATATTTCCTTTAAGAATGGCTTAGACTAGACACATAAAATCTGTTACATTTATTTACATAATTTACTAAAAAAACCCATCAACTATAACTCAAGAAATCAACATATTAAGTGAGATCTGTAATAAGTTTATGACATCACATTTTCATTTTGAGATTTATGTTTTTGAAGCGAATTATGGGAAACCCTAGTGTTGAATTTCTATTTGGGCTGAGTGGTAGCAGAAAAAGTCGATATGTTCAAACTATTACAGAATAATAGAGGCAGAAAAAACTTGAGAAGTTTATTCACTATGCGAAAGTCAAAGATGAAGAAAATTCAATGACTTGTCTAAGATCACTGGTTTTTTGGAGAGGGATGTAGCTCTGGACAAACAGATCAAAACTATTTCCAGTAAGAAGATTAACTTGTCTACAAAAGAATTTGCAGACATCTTTGTATATTCGTGTTACAAACTGCAGCATTTCCCTTAAGAAATAAAGCTAAAAAGAGGAATGTGTTACTTCTCTCAGTCCAAGAAAAAAGTTTTACATTCTAAAAGTGATCTAAACATCCTTTCTCTTATTCACAGACCCTTCAAACTGGAAAGTAATTGCATTGACGATCTTTATTCCAGAAGTTAATCTAGAGCTGTGATATAGTCAAAATTTTTCCTTCCCAGTTTCCTCCATTCTTTACTTTTAATACTAGATCAACAGTAGTAACAACTTCTCTGACATTCCTAAACTCTTTACATATTTTCAGAGTTAGAGTATCAAGGTTCCACCACACAGATCAAGCCGTGTGAACTACCACATTACACAACACAGTTAGAGATCTCCACCACATGGTTTTAGTTACTCAGAGAGCATGAAAACCACACAAACAACTCAAACCTTTGTGGAAAACTTAACACACTTCCTTATTATATTTAGGAAGTTTATGTGCACATTTTTCATACTTATTAATTATGCCACTTTCAAATTAATTACAAATCTTAACGAAGTAAGCTGTTTGACTATATTTAGGTTGGGCTTCCCTTTTAGATCCCAAAACCTTTTGTCTATATTTTTATTCGCATAGAATTCAATTTTTAAGGTTCTTAGTGCCTATTTTGAATTTCCTTTCTCTAACAGCTTTATACTACTCCTTCACCCCTGACCCATGCAGCCAGGGAGGTGTGCATCAGCGCCCTTGACCCTGCTGCCTTGGCAGTTCTGGTAAAAACGCAACCTATTGAGCTCTCTCTGTGTGCCAAGCTAAATACTTTACATACATGTCACCAAACAATGATTTTTAAAATGTGATTTCCAATTTCATAGTCAAGTAACAGGACTTAATTGTTTACATTTGCTTTTTCTTGCTTAACAAGAAAAATATTCCTAGATTATTGGCTTGCTCAGTGAGTCTATTGTGTCCATGGCCCATTTCTCTCTCTCTCTCTTTAACATTATTTATGGTTCGTACTTTTAAAAGTTAATTATTTCATCCATGTGAGACTTTGAGTGTGTGAAGCAAAATATAAAAATAATTATCCTTATAAAAATAATTGTTGCAGTTCCATTTATTTATACCAAATAGAAATTCTTTACTGATTTAATTATGCCATCTTTATCATGTATGTCATTCTAAATGTAGGTTTCTTGGCTATAAGTTTATGGATCTAATTTAATAATTTATTAATGACTATCTAGCCTAATATCAACACCATACTATTATAATCATTGAACTTTCATAATATACTGTTAGAATATATCCTTCCAGCAACATCTTACTCTTACTTGCTAATTTCTTTATGTGAACTTTAGAATATTTTGTCCAAATTTCCCCTCCAAAATTTTTATTACAATTCTATTGTCCAAATTAATTAGGAAACTGATACTGTTATAATATTGTCTTTACACAGAGTGGCACAATAAAGTTACCCTTATATTTTTATTAAGGTTATTCTTGGTGGTAAATGTTCTTTGTTGTTGTTGTTGCTATTGCATTTATTGTAAAGGAGGACTTTTTTGCCATCAAATCTCATAACTAGTTATTGCTCATTTTGAGAGCAGCTACCACTTATTGTATATTTATCTTGAGTCTAGCCATTTTACTGAATTCCTTATTAATTCAAATAGTTCAGTAAATTTCCTTAAATTTTCTAGTTCTGCAATCTATTGTCTTCAAATAGTATCAAATTTCCCTATTTCTTTTCAGTAGTTTCATATTTCATTCTTACTACTTTAGCTAGGATTTCTAAAACTGTGTTAAATTATGGTGATACAATAGACATTATTTTGTTCTTGCTTTTAATGGGATTGCTTTTATTGTTTTGTAATTATGACTTGGCTGTTGTCCTGTCAAAGAGCCTGCATCTTACTTGACCACAATTGCTGACTCATTTCATTTCACAACTGTTCTTGTTCACAGCTGTTCTTGTTCTATTAGGGTGGTATTAACTATTTACACTGTCTTAAGAGGAACATGGACCCTGACTTCCTTTGCTGGTTACCACAGCTTGTGGGCCCCTCTTGCCTTCACCCATGCCTGCTTATGTTAGATCTGCAACAGAAGGTGGGCGCGTCCATGTCCCGGGTAGTCAAGTAGTGTCAGAGGACAAAACATGTATGAACCACCGACTATGTTCCTTAATTCAGGTTCAAATAGTAGAAATTCCTTTCTGATTCTGGAAAATGGCTGACTCAGTTTTAGTTTACAGTGCTGTGACCTTTGTCTTTTTTTTTGTTTTCATTGTCATTTTAATGGAAAACTGAAAGAGTCTATTAAATAGGATCGCTAACTTGATGCTATCAGGCCCTACAAGTGTATCATAATTTTCAAAAATAAAAACTGAAGCACTTGTGAACTGATTTGGCTTTAGTCACTGAATTAGTAGTCAGTGAGTAAGCTCAGACAACTTTAACACAATGTACTTATTTGATGTTAAGCAAATAATCACAATAAACCTCAAGTATTCTTTTTACTTTTATAACAATCTACCCCGTGAGTGGTGAAGCTGGAAATGAAAACCCAGCTATCTCCTGATAATTGATGTAATCTCAGAAATATTATTAAAAAAAGAAAGGGTGAATTCATTTTCAATTTTTATTTTTTACAAATATACAGACAAGGTATAATTGTCTAAGCAAAGATTATACATGCATCCCATTTTCAGATACTTTCAGTTCCTTAATTGAATTTAAACTAGTCTTTTGGAAAAAAAGGAACGTATGAAGAAATAAGTTTAATTTCTATACTTGAGTATCTGCGGTCAAGAAAATGGTGTTTCCTCTTACTTTAAATGCTTTTACTTAAGCACTCTTCTAAATGTACAGTTAACGCTAATTTCATGAATTGCTGCAGTCAATAAACTATTATCGAATGACAACAGATGTTAACTCTATTTCATCATTTGAGCGTTCAATAGCAATTTAACGTATCTAAGTTGTGTGCTTAATACTACATTGGAAGCAAGAAGTAAAGGATTATGTTTAAGTATTTTTAGAAAATCTCCTTTAAAGATCTATAATATTTTATCTATCACATTAAAATACATTAATATAGTGACCAACTAGTATGTAAAAGTATTGTGTTCAGCATCAAAAGGATATAAGAGGCATAAGACATTTTATTCTAGTCTTATAATTAGAAAGATGAAAATATAAATAAATATAAAACAAGCAACAAATCTTTACATAGTTCGGTTTTTTTCTGATGAATTTTTGGTGAGGGCAATTCCTCTGATTCAGGATAATTATGTCCTTTGTGAAATTCAGGTCTGTCCTTCCTCTATGAGAATTTTTGTTTACACATAAGGACATTTCTAAAAAATATCCCTGGCGTGAAAGGGCCTGAAATGCAGCAGCAGGGTCCCTAGAGCTAAGAAAATAAGGCTTTTGGCCAATGACGCAACTCAATTATTACTTAAGGACCAATGGAGGCCTGCTGTTTCCGGTCTTTGTACAAGGTGCATTATCTAACTAGCATACAAACAAGTCAGCCATGTGTTCACTTCAATCTATGACATCTGCAAGCCATTGTCTTTAGCTTTAACACTTTGGAGAAACTGAGACAACACAGCGTAAGTGCCATCTAGTGGTAAAGAGTCTCTTAACTGTATTAGGAATTCAGAGGAGAAGCATCATTTCTAGCTGGGATAACAGGGAGGACTTTATAGATGAGCAAACAGATCCTGAAGACAACACAGTTATTTCAAGAGCTAACTGGGTGTCAGAAGCATGGGGTGCGCAGGTGGAACAGAGAGAGAAATGTCTTGCTAAAGCAGACAGCTTATGTATAGAAATAGTAAAAAATATAGTTAGAAAAATAGTTGGATCAGAACAGAAAACTCTGGGGGGAAATGTTTGGTCTTTATCCTACAGGCATGAAGAAGTCATCCATCCAATCAATACTCACTGGGTAATTACTATGTGCAAGCACTGTGTTACTTCTGGGTATACAGTGATGAACGAAACAAACAGTTCAACCCTCATGGAACTTCTAGCCTAGATAAACATTAAAAACATTGAAACTTTTGAGCAGAAAGAGTGGAGAGGCAAAAGATTTGAGTCTGCAGCCCAACTCAAACGCTTACAGGAAGTCATTTAACCTTTGAGTTTATAAAAAAGAGAACTACCCTACATATTTCATAAAACTGCACTGAGAAGAAAATTACATAATATATGTAATATGTATGAAATGGGTTTCTCAAATTGTTTGTAAAATTCTTCTTATTTGTAGAGCATAATGATAAGTATTTACAAATTATTTTGATAGAGATAAATGCAGAAGAAAATGAAGAGAATAGGCACAGAAAATTTTAAAAACCGTACCAGCTCTGGAATGTTACTTTACAGAAT
The DNA here is from genome assembly GCF_021234435.1 of Artibeus jamaicensis. NCBI lineage: Eukaryota > Metazoa > Chordata > Mammalia > Chiroptera > Phyllostomidae > Artibeus > Artibeus jamaicensis. The sequence continues at coordinate 15,541,663 of NW_026521788.1, forward strand.
TTGTTCAGCAGCATAAAAATAACCTATCTATCACATACCTGATATGGCAATCTTTCCTTTACACGCTGTTCGTTCTTTACTTTCAAAGTTCACATCACTGTCGAAAGGAAAACACCTAATGAAAAAAAGATCTTTTCTAGTAAGCAATTGTTTGAACAACCTTTCACAAAATGTCTAAATATTAAAAGCAAGCACTTATCCATGAATAATAATGATTTCTAGTTAATATGAACTAGAACTTGACTCAAATGTTAAGATGTTTAGTCAACAGCTAACTGGTTTTAAAGGAAACAAAGAGAGTTATTCTCTTTGATTTTTCATAAAAGCTTTACCTTCCCTGGTGGCTACATACTGGTTTACTATGCAATGAGAAAGCCTTTTGTTATTCCTTACATTTATAAACGATATTTATAATATTTGCCCACATCCCAGGAAGTGTAATACCTCGAATCACCATTTCATAAAATATATCTCTAGCTTGCCCAAAAAAGTTAATGAACGTTCCAATCATAAATTTTTGCCCAAGAGTATCTTATCTCATAAAATATAACAAGTATCAAAGTAACTCTGTTCTATATTTATATGCAGTAAGACAATAATTTATTTCCTTGAAATTCCAACAAACTAAAATTAACTAAGGTGGAAAAGGAAGGGATGGCTCTGTGGAGAGGAAAATATTATCATGACAACAGAAAACAGTTTCAAAGGAAATTCTTGGGATATAAAACATATCCGGGTCTGACTTGAGAATTTACTATTACAAAAAAATAAAATAAAATAAATACACTATTACCATTTTTTAAAATCTTTTTAAATCTTTTAAAATAATTACCTACTACTAGACCAAATCAATCCCTCCCTTTCACATTTCTCCAATATCCTATTTCTTAATATCCTGCATTTAGAGATTAGCATTCCATTTCTAGAGCAGTACTTCCAAGAGTATTCTTCTTAGCACTTTTTGGGGGGGCGGTCTTTATTTAAATTGGATAGCCAGTTAACTGTTAGCTAACTTAATTAGGTACTTTAAGTACATATAAGATAGAAACTTTTCATTTGACTACTGTTTGATTTTCTAAGAGGCTTTTAGAGAAAGACTGGGTGGGAGTTTGAAGTGCATCTAACCAATTTGCAAAAGAGTATGACACCATCTCACTGCATGTCATTCAGGGGGCTTGTTAAAAGATTGCACATAGCCCTGGCTGGTGTAGCTCGGTGGATTGAGCGCAGGCCTGTGAAGCAAAGGGTTACCGGTTCGATTCCCAGTCAGGGCACATGCCTGGGTTGCAGGCCAGGTCCCCAGTAGGGGACACATGAAAGGCAACCACACATTGATGTTTCTCCCCCACTCTTTCTCCTTCCCTTCCCCTCTCTCTAAAAAAATGAATAAATAAAATATATTTTTTAAATTGCATATATTCATTATCATGTGTCCAAATGTGAAAATAAAATATATCAACCTACTATTTTCATTTACTCTCTTACTGGGTTAAGCACATAAGTATTACATGTGAAGTGTATTTCAAATGAGCTAAAATATTGGGTTGGGCAGAATTTCATTTATTTTTTCCGTAAGATGGCTCTACTAGCACTTAGTTGTCTTTAACTTCATTTGAAACAATTTTGTTAGACTGTATTGTGACAGCTTTCATATCAGCATGCATTAAAAAACTTATCAAAATTGGTGATTTTTTATGTAGCCATTTTAATATTGAAGATGGAAGAAAATACATTATATTTTTGGCATATTATGCTTTATTACTTCAAGAAAGGTAAAAGAGTAAATGAAATGTGAAAAAAGGTTTGTGCAGTGTGTGGAGAAGGTGCTGTGACTGATCAAACATGTCAAAAGTGGGTTGTAGCCCTGGCTGGTGTAGCTCGTTGGATTGAGCACGGGCCTGCGAACCACAGGATTGCAGTTCGATGCCTGGGTTGCAGGCCAGTTCCCAGCAGGGGACGCACGAGAAGCAACCATACACTGATATTTTTCTCTCCCTCTCTCCTTCCCTTCCCCTCTAAAGATAAATAAATAAAATCTTTTAAAAAAGTGGTCTGTGGACTTTCATTTTGGCAATTTCTTACTGGACAATGCTTCATGGTCAGATAGACCAATTGTGGACAATGATCAAATTGAGACATTAATTCAGAATAATCAATGTTATACTACACATGTCACATACTCAAAATAGTCAAATCAATAAAGTTATTGGTGAAAATGAAAAATATATAATTTATTTTACAGAAAAAAAAACCATACAGACTTTTTGGCCAACCCAATAATTTACTAATGTATTTAAGGTGATAAACTCATATGGGACATTTACATGGTATTTACACACTCGCATATTAGGTATAACTAAAGTAATGCAGCAGACTTAAAGACATACGTTCGCAGAATCCGATCTAATTACTTTGCAAACACACCAGTATTTGAGTTAAAATACAGAATTCACTGAATGAAATTAAAAAAACTCCTCAGTGATTATTTCACACTCATGCTTTATTGAATCAGAAATTTAAGAAAGAGTCAAGTTCAACATTTTATACTAAAGTTTAGTTTGTCATGCTGAAGAACACTAACTTGTTTATTAATCCATCATAGAGTGGGGAATCCAGCTGAACAGTCTACTACGCTTTGGTGACGATAACATACTGACAGGCCCGCTAGAAATCAAACACAAATCTCAACTTTCTCAAATTGGAACAAGGAATACAAATACAAATAGAGCTGGTTGGCGTTTGTAAGTAATATTTCTGCAAATACCTTCTATGTGAGCAGTACATAATATAAATTCTTAAAATACTTATTTCAATGAAAAATATAAGGAAACTCTAATATGGTAAGTAACTTGAGTGTTACGGAATAGGTCGCTCAAGTTTAGATCCATTAGCTATTATTAAATTGGATTAAACTTGAGGCTTTGGCAGACAAGTAATATTCTGAAATACTAGAGCGACCAAAAGTAGACTTGAATATTTACCAAAAAAAATTTTCTCTTCTCAACTATTCAACCACCTGGCAAAGTACAGCTTTCTTCCCTATAATTATAAATGACTTGCATTGGCATTTCTAGGACCAATCAACAAAACTATTATACAAATATTGTCAAACTATAGCATAAATCCAATTAACTATATAATCTTACAGAACAATTAAGCCTGTTGTTTAAAAAAATTAGAGAGGAACCAAAGTAATTTAGCCTCATTTTTCTGAAGCTTGAATTATTTTCAATTCAAATAACTCCTCAAATTGTTATTTACGGCGCTAAAATGTGATATTTTCTAATTAATCCAAATTGACAATAAAATTGTTAAACATTATCTGTTTAATAATGTGCTACTGTAGCTAATAGTTTGCTACAGTTAAATACTTGTTTGAAAATCTGCAATGTTAATGCCAATTCTAAATGCTATAATTAGAGAGCCAGCCTGAGGAAAAAGCAAATAACCACAAAATTATTCAAATAAAAGCACAGCTAAATAATAGTGTACCTTATTCTTAGAAACCCAATTTAGTGTATTATTTTGCTGAGACTTGTAATGCTAATTTAAAGGGCACAGAAAAATATAAAAGACAAACTTTTATCTTTATTATACTACTGCATGTAGGTAAATAAAATGACCAACAGAGGGTGCCAATCAGCTACTTTGTCGCTCAAAAATCTGTGTTAAAATTGACCCAGTAACTACAGATTACCCTATTTTATATTGTTCCACGTGGGAATGTAAAACAACATTTCTTTGCCAAAATTAACAAGCTATAATGAGAAATAGCACAATGATAAAAAGCATTTTATATTTTCTTAATGAAGTAGTAAAAGAATTCTAAATGGGATTCTATTATTTGAAAGCAGGTTATAAAATTCTTCACCTCCAATGCAAATCAGTGAAAAACTGTAACACTCTGAAATGCTTAATAGGGAATTTTAAACCATTCTAACACTCTGTAGTAGAAAATTAATACCCTCGAAGTATCTTAAATTGAGAGGATGAGTTTTCTATTTCAAACCTTGACATAAATGCTTTCAAAAGACACTAAATAATGCAAAGTTTACAAAATAAAATCAGTAATGTCTTTAAGCTATATTGTGTTTTATTACAGAAATACCAGCAGTGTAGAATTTTCTCTTGCAACCTATACTTTTTCCTTTTTTTATTACAGTACATAAGCAACTACAGTCTAAGAAATTAGCTATTGTGGCATTATTAAAATCACTGTAAATTACCATTACAACAATGGTAAGTGATACACATATTTACGTTCTATACGTGACTTTGACTAGTATTATTTTTAAAAATTCAAATAGAGTATTTCACAAGTTAAAACAAAGTTAGATTGGAGAGTGGCAGCAAGGGGAGAATATCACTGCCGTAAGCTTTGTAAGAATGGGGCTTTCTTTTGATCTGTTTTGTTCGCTGCTGAATCACCAGGGCCTAGTATATACAGTACATTCTAAGGCAATCCATACATGTTTAGTAAATATTGAATGAAGTGAAATAAGACATAATCATTTTGATGGAGCAGGCAGTAGATTCAGACAATAAAGTCTCAGGGTCGACTGTTACCCATCAGTAATGAGCTATGTTAATGAGTTGCTGCTAACCTCTCAGCCTCAGCACCCTCCTCTGTAAAATAGAGGAAATAACTACCTACCTCAAAGCTACTGAATGGAATAATACATGTATTCTATATCATTCTCGAAGACATTACACAAATGCAAAGATTACTTTGTGTTTATATTTTGGGCTTCAGTGTTTATTTAAAGTGGAGCCTATGTGAGAGAAGCACTAAAACATTCGTTAGTGGTCAGAGTATGACTTCCCAGTTTCTGTAAGATAATGGTAGCCACTGAAATCACAGTCTCTTCAGGCATCCTACAAAAGCTTTCAGGTGCACAAGGAAAGCAAACAAAATCACCTATCATCCACATCTATAGCATAACTAGAAAATAGAGACTACTATGGGAAAATTAACAACTGAAACCATTAAACCCAGCTCCTGGAGGCCTTACCCAAGTAAAGAGTCAGGTACACACTGCAAAACACAGTATCAGCTTGTGATCTCCCCTAAAAGAAAAGAGAATGGACGTGGTGGACACCACAGCCCTGGTCCCTGGAGAGTTGAAAGGAAGCAGCTCCAAAAGATTCTGGTTCAGAAGATGTTAGTCTTGTGGAGACAGACATAGCTGGGGGAAGCTGTCTGTCTCTACCCTTTGAAGGCTGGGCTGTGACAAAAAATGGAGACACAGCAAATGAAGTTAAAAACCCCAAGAGACAAAACATAGTCATATCCCGGCACTCGTTGGCTTTGGAACTCGTCAAACCGGCACTTGTTGCATTTTGACGAGAAAAACGTGTTTCAACGCTCAACGTTTGCTCGATACTCATCAGTTTCTGCACTTGTCATGCGCTCTGGAATGGTTAATGATGAGTAGGTACCACTGTACCATCAAAAGATCAGAAAACCGACTTACCACCCAACCACCCCACATCCCAAAGGGCACCATTTATTAAAGAAATTGCTCTTCACAGTCCCCAAAATAGAAAATACTCTTGAACAAAGAAACCAAGTAAACCCTTCCACATCAGTGCCCTCTCCACCCCAATCATTTGACTTGGCCCTGAAAAATCCTGCATCCTACATATTTCACAAAAATTAGGGACAAAAAAAGGAATCCAGACAGCTGTAGAAAGCTACTATAAAATGAAGGTAGAAAGAAGCACAATGCTTCAGCTGATAAAAATACTCTACACCCACTCTTCAAAAAATAAGGAATAAAAACTGTAACACGATAATCCAAAATAAATTAAATACAGTTAAATAAGCTACTCAAATATGAAAAAAATTCAAGGTTAAAATTAAGACTAGTAAAGCAAATGTAATGTAAAAAGAAGAAAAAAATGAAGGGCCAAAGAAAAATTAGAAAAAATCATTTCTGAAATAAATATACAAAGTGCCTAAGGACAAAGAGATAAAACTGAAAGCACACAAATTAGTGTACAAATGAAAGTACATGGTGAATGAGAAATTTTTAAAAATGAAATAAAGAGCTTAAAACTATTAAAGAGAAAGTGATAGACATAAAAGACAAGCAAAGAAAACCCAAATTTTGTGCATTTGGAGTCCTTAAATAAGAAAAGCAAAATAATAAGATAAAACTGATGCTTTATTCTGGAGGTTTTAACTTGAGAAAAACTTTCTGAAAATAAAATAATTGAACTACATATTGAAAGGGTCCTGAGTAAATCAAAATGCTCAGCCTTAGACATCTTCCAGTAAAATTATCAGACTTCAAGATAAAGAAATCTATTTTCAGCCTCTGGGAAGGAAAGAAGGAAGGAAGGGAGGGAGGGAGGGAGGGAGGGAACCTGAGTATTTACGAAGGAACAAAACACAGTGTAGCTTAAAGTCCTTTACAAAGGAAAAATAATCAGACATTGTATTTGTTGACAACAAGACAAGGATGGAGCAAGGATTTCAAGAAACTCAAGGAAAGGTGTTTGCCAAGGATCTGCATCCGGCCATGTGGCCCTTTAAGTACCAAAACTAAAGAAAAGTAAACACGAAAGAAGGAAAAGAAAAATGCACTCATTTTGAGTAATCTACTAACTAGCTCCTGAGCTTCCTTTAACAAGCAATGATTTGGGGAAGTACAACGAAAAGGTGGATAGCAAACATTATACATGTTTAATTGCAGCTCAAAGGCTAAAACGAAGGTGGAGATACAAGTACAAGGTTAGTATGAAAATATTATCCACTCCACCAAAGGAGAAAAAAGAAATGATCATTTTCTAAACAGAGCCACCAAAGAAACTAAGGATACAAAACAAAAGATGTCTTATTCAGTGGAAATGAAAGACAGGGAGTGTCAGTATAAGCAATGGCACTGGAGACAAGAAAATTCAAGAACTGTTTAAGGGATAGATATCTAGCATTTGGCTAGATATGAATTTGTAAAGTAGAAATTGGAGAGAGAAGACAATGAAAGTAGTTTGAAATCAGACCACAAAGACCCTGCAATGTAATGACTATCTAAAGCATTTTAGTAAATAGAAATCATTAGCTGCTTTTTTTTTAAAGAGGACTGATGTAAGCAGTCTTGTAAGTAGATAACCTGGCTATAACAAGCAGGGAAAAGGGAATGAACCAGTCAAAAGACTAGCGAACTGACAGTTTGCCTCGAGCAATCTTAACTAAGCAATCCTGTCACCTACAATGAGAGAGTAAACTGTGTTCCACCCCTTGCCCAAATGATCTACAGTTCACTCAACCTAGAAAGCTTCCCATACCCCACTTTTTTTACTCATCTTGACACTATTGTGAGTTGTACACAAACCTGGGTATCTTTTGCATATTTAGGCATAAAAAATAGGTGTTATATACCATAAGGTGTTTCATAACTATGTGCAATTAATTAGAACAAGCTTTTGCTATATAATTAGGACATTATGGTATTAGGACATTTGACCAGTTACTGATATTCTCAGATATGTAGTTCTAAAAATATAAATGATACGACTATATAACTGATTGCTCAATGGGAGGTTCCTCATCTAAACCAAAGAATGACTATTTTCTCAATTTTCCCAAGAATGACACCAAATTAGCACTATTCTAGATACACAAAAGTGAAGTCACTGTATGCAATGCATGACTTGGGGTATTAGGGCTTAATTCTTTCCTGGAATCCTGATTTTAAAAAGCTGTAAAATGAAGTGAAAATATCTGCTTATTTTAATAAATTGAGAGAACTCTGAGTGAAGATTTATTAGAAAAACACAAAATTCAGGCACTGTTCTGATCTCCTGAATTCTTTCATCAAAAGTTACTATTTGATCACTTTTATGTGTGCCTTATTCTTACACATATTTCCTAAATATTGGTTATTTCAATTATTTTTCTTCACCATCCTTTTCAATAGTCTACTACAAGATAACCTTCCCAAATATCCATTTCATGATGTCTCTTTCTTGCAGAAAATAAAACAATAAAGGATAAACAATGAAATAAATGTAAAGTCCTGTAAGAACTCCTAGGGCAGCTTGGGGTAGTACAAAATCCATGGGCTTCTTCTTGGCGGGTGAGGGATGCTCATGTCATCGGGGTTCACATCCTGGCCAGAGTCACTCTGTGCCCTTTGAAACAGTTACCTAATATTTCTAAGACCTAGTTTCTGAATATTTATTTAATAAATAGGCTTATATGTCTCTCAGTTCATAAGGTGGCATTTGTGAACACTTAGCACAAAGTCTGGCACCTAGAAAGGCTGTCAGCACCAATGAACTTCCCAGCATTCCAAATGTTCTTGAATCTTCCTACCACACCCCCCCTTCCTTTTCAACTTGGGCTTGATCTTTAACCTCAACCAAACATAACTTTTCATTGCTCTTGAATAATTCAGGCTCATCTTCCACCCTCAGCTTTTATTTTGTTATCTTCCTTTTTTGGAATGCTTCCTTCCCCTACTTACCTGACCAGACTCTATCTAGATCTAGATTCCACGATCTAGAAGCTTCAGGCCCAATTCTTCCATTAAACCTTTCTTAACTATACCATTTCTTACTGATCTGATTCCTCTTTTTAAAGGTCAAGATGTATTATTTGTATTTTTCTTTTTACATTTTATCATACAATTTTAGAGAAGGTAGGCTAGTGTTAGTAGACTCATTAAAATGCTATTTTAACTCTGGTAGCAATATGAAAACAGGGCACTTTTCTACTTTGAAGACTATTAAAACCAAGCTAAGGAACACACTTCTATGGCTTAAAAGAAAAAATATTTGACTGTTGAATATTCATATGTCCCCATATTTTGACAAATCCTTTTTTTTAGATTTGGATATACTAGCAAAGTACTTAGTAAGTGTTCTATAAGTAGTAGATATTGGTAAATAATTGATTGACTAATCAAATTTGATTGATTGAGTCAATCAAATAGTTGAGTCAATCAAATAGTTGATTGACTACATAATTTTCTTCAAGGAACAAAACCCTACTGTTAGACTCTCATTAATCTTTGGATCATTTTTATGTAATAAGAAGGCGAGAACTACCTTTCCAGTTATATTTGGTCTGTGAACTCAGGTTATATCTGCACATGATAAAATGAAGTCATAAACAAAAAATGAATATAGAATACCCAGATTTTCTAAAAGATGAAAATAATTCAATAATTAAGGGAGACAATGTTTTTATATGAATGATGAAAAATAAATGTGTGTAGCATCAAAGCTATTTTCATCTATCAAAGATAACCAGTAGAGGAGCTAAAAATCATTACATCTTCATTTGAGAGTCCAAAATATTTTTTCTATCTTTCTTATATAAATCCAACAGGAATTCAACTTATTTAACGTTTAAAAAATTTTTTATTGATTGATTTATTTTGTAGAGAGAGGTAGGGGGAGAGAGAGAGAGAAACATCAATTTGTTGTTCCACTTATTAATGCATTCACTAGTTGCTTCTTGTATGTACCTTGACCAGAGATTGAATTCCGCAACGTTGGCGTATCAGAACAATGCTCTAACCAACTGAGCTACCTGGCCTGGGCCTTATTTAACATTTTTATAAGTCAGTAACTTCAGAAAAGTCATACAGCCAAGTTGAGAAAATGACCAACTCACAATTCATTTTACAGTACGTTCCTCTTATCCACGGTTTTGCTTCTCACAATTTGTTATCCATAGTCAACTGCAGTCCAAAATATTAAATGAAAAATTCTAGAATGAACAATTCATAAGTTTTAAACTGCATGCATTTCCGAGTGGTGTGATGAAATCTGATGCCATCCTACTCTGTCCCTGCTGGAATATCACTCATTCCTTGTCCAGCATATCCACTCTGTTAAACCCTACCTGCCCGTTAGTCACTAACTAGTCACCTCAGTGATCAGATCAACTGTCACGGTATCACGGCGCTTATGTTCAAGTAACTTTTATTTTACTTAATGGCCCCAATACACAATAGTAGTGGTCTGGCAATTTGGATATGCCACAGCAAAAGTAGAAGTTCTCAACTTAATAGGCAAGAAAAAAGCTGTGTGCTGAAGTTACCAAGAACTGTAGTCGGAACAACTCTATCCATGAAATTTTGAAGACGGAAAAGGAAATTTGTGCTAGACCATCAGTTGTGCCCAAACTGCAAAAGTTACAGTCACAGCCCTGGCCAGGTGGCTCACTTGACTGGAGCGCTGTCCTGGTATACCAAAAGGTCGTGGGTTCGATCCCTGGTCAGGGCACATACCTAAATGTGGGTTTGATAACTGGTAGGGGCGTGTGCAGGAAGAGGCAACTGATCGATGTTTTTCTCTCACATGGATGTTTCTTTCTCTCCCCCTTCACCTCTCTCTAAAATCAATAAACATATCCTCAGGTGAGGATTTAAAACATTAAAAAAACATTGTAGCCGTGGCGCAATACACAGAAAGTGTTTAGTTAAGATGAACAAGGCATTAAATTTGTGGGTAGAAGAAATGAACAGAAAACCTGTCCCAATCAAGGGCAATGTATTACTCCGGGTAGCATGGAGCCTGTATGAGGACTTTAGCAAGGGATCCCCCAAAACAAATGACACAAAGCCATTTACTGTAAAAACAGGGGATGGTTATATAGATTCAGGAACAGTTGTGGGCTGAAAAATATATAAATTACTGGGGAGGCTGCGTCTGCAGATGAAGCAGCTGTTGCCACATTTACAGCAGAATTAAATAAACTGAACAGGGTTTGGTACTATCCACAGTTTCAGGCATTACATGGGAGGGGTGTCAGAATATATCTCCCATAGATACTTAAAAAACATAAATTTGGAGGACAGATATGGTTCCCAGATGAATATTCTATATAACTGTGAGAGATGATAAAATATTTAGTCTCACACTGTATACACCAGTGCTTCTTAAACTTTTCCACTGAAATATATTTCCTTGATAAAATACCCTTATAAAGCCTGGGGAAAAGAACACACACCCATCCCCATGAGTACAAAAACCCCAAACTATGCCACAATTCTAAATTTCTCATGCTTCACCTTAAAATTCATGTAATAAGAAGGTATGCCATATTTATTCTATGGCTTTGCATATCTCCTGGCATAGAATCCTGTACCCTCAGTGATAAATGTGACCTGGTTTGAGAAGTGCTGACTTAAACCAGTGTATGCCATGTATACTTGAAAATTATTGTCCTTGTCTATGGCGATACCACCCTAAATGTGCCTGATCTTGTCTGAAAATTATTTTCCTATATTATGATAGTGGAATAACCTCACTATATAATGCCAGGGATAAAAAATAATAAAAATCATTTGACATCTGTTGAGTACTAATTATGTAAAAGGTATTAAAATAGGTTTTATATATAATCTTGATTTTCAAATGTAAATATTCTCATGCCAACTGTAATGAAGAAAATGAGGCACAAAGATTAAATAGCTATCCTGAGGAAATACAGCTAACAAACGTTAGCTACTTTATACACAAGGCTTATTGTGTCACAATCTCATCAACATTTTATTTTTACAAAAACCTCTTTCTATGATCTCTATTTTACCTTACTTTTCAAAAATGTAAGATGGTTCTGTGAACAGACCAAAGGCCACTAATGTCTAAAAAGAAATGTTTACCCATGCTAGATCTTTGAGACTGGTCATCAGTGAGTAATGTGAGACCATTTATGTATTAAAAAAATCAACATCTAGCCACTAAGCTGAGTCAATTCTTGGGCCCCAGTAAGACCTGGCACTGCAAATAGGATCTGATATAAATTTCATACACAAATCCTAGACCTGATCCCAAAGTGTGTCCTGAAGTGACAGAGAACAAGACACAGAAGTTACTCAGCAATCCTAACTCACCACTCATTAGCTTCTGCCACGAGCTAGTTACACGTTTTAGTAAGTTTCTTGCCTAAGACTTCTATTCACCAAATGAAGAGAATACGCTAGCAGATTTTTAAGTTCCCTTCCATTTATAAGATTTTATATCATTTTGATTGTGCTGTCCACTGATTTCCATTTATACACCTAAGTTTCCATTATTCTCGGCTAGTACCTTCTTTGTTAGCATAGTTTTAAGCCACTAGTTTTTCCTTTACTTTACATTTCTTTTTACTCAACTATTATTCTTGGTCCTTCTTAAAATATTCTGTAGGTTCTTGCTTTTCAACCACTTAATTTTACAATCTGGAAGTACTGAGCACAACCAAACTGCCCTGTGAAACATGCTGCTTCACAGTAAGTTTACCCTGAGCTCTACTGTCACAATGTTTATGGGATCAGAGACTATTTCAGGATACTTATTCTTTAAAGGCTTTGCTGATTTGACATTTGACCTTAAGGTTAAATTATATCATGTTTTTAATGCAAATGTTTAAGTGCACCGTAAGTAAACTATGCCACTAACCCTCTTCCACTTTGACTTGCAATCCGCTCTTCTAATTTCTGCAGCTCGGATGTGTAAGCCATTATTCGAGCATTGCACACCATGAGATTCTTCACCGCATGTAAAATCTGGTCTTTCTGAGTGCTCAGAGAGAGGAGTTTCCATATTCCTTGCCGCATCCGAATTTCTAAAGCTATTTTTTCTTGAATGCTACAGTCCTTAAAAAAAGAGAGAAAAGCATTTTTTAAAAATAGCAAAAATACAAAATTATAACACTTCTTTTTACCCCAGTAGGTAAATGTACTCGATATCATTATAGTTTTATACCACATTGGGAAAGTAACAAAGTTCATGTACTACAGTATAAAAAATAGAGCTATTTTGAAAAGCTCTTTGCAAAACCATTTCTTGCTTTATTTGGAAGTCTTTACAAGCTATTGGATAAAAAGAACAGAAACAAAGGCAAGAAACCTGATATATTCCTACCATAAGTGCACAAGGTTGAATGGTGTCTCCCAAACAGTCTGTCCTCTGGAACCTCAGAATGCGACCTTATTCGGCTACAGAGTTTACTTATGTAACTCGTTAAGACGAGGTCATAATGAATTAGTGTGGGTCCTAAATTCAAGAACTGGTGCCCTTACAGGAATGATGTGTAAGGACATAGAAAAACACACAGAGAAAATTTCATGGGAAGATGGAGGCAGAGAGTGGAACAGTGAGACCAAGCCAAGGATGACCAAGGATTGCCAGCAACCACCAGAAGCTGGAAAAGGAAAGGAAGGGTTCTTTCTCCTCCAGAGCTTTCAGCGGAGCGGGGCCCTGCAGATCCCTTGGTTTCAGGCGTCTGGCCTCCAGAAGAACTACAAGAGAATCAATTTCTGTTGTTAAGCCACCTAGTTCTGGTAATTTATGATGGTAGCCTCGGGAAACTAATATAATAACTAATGTGAACAACATAGCACATGTACATCTTATATAAGCTGTATTGTAGAACGGCAACTTGTGGTTGATGACACAGAATTAATGAAGGAAAAACTTTCTAAAATGGATTCTGAACAAACAAAGGCTCAGGAGAGAACGGACTACTGGCCATGGTAAGCAATGTAAATAAAATCTCAGAAGCAGCGGAGTGAAAGCACTGTGCTTAGGAAATATCATAAGTTTTAGCTACTTGGAACAGAGATTTAGAGTATAGGTTCAGATATATTTTAGTTCTAAGAGTTACCATAAAACTACTAAATAATTTTAGTTCTGAAAGTCTTTTATTCCATACAACGATCTTGTTATGGCCTGACTCTATATACTAGTTTCATACTAACATTAAAATTCTGAGAACTGACTTTTCTGATTTCATAGTGGCTTTTTAAAAATTATAAATCATCATATACTATACTACAAACACATAATAATGGTCGAATACAGCTATTTTTAAAATAAAATGGCCATCCTGGTTTATGTGGTAAAAAATGAAGCCTATAATTCACCTTTTATTTGGATCAAAATCTAAATTTTAAAAAGTGAATTAGATTAAAAAATCTAATAATAGAAGTTCCCAATGTTGCCATGGCTGACGTGGCTCACTCAGTTGGTTGGAGCCTTGTCCTGAAACCCAAAGGTTGAAAGTTCAATTCCCAGTCAGGGCACCTGCCTACATTGCAGGTTTGGTCCCTGGTCTGGGTACATACAAGAGTCAACTGATCGATGTTTCTCTCAGAGGATGTTCTCCTCCCTGTCTTTGTCCCTCCATTCCCCTCTGTGTAAAAAAATCAATAAGCATGTCCTTGGGCAAGGATCTAAAAAAAAACATTTAAAAAGTTCCAGATGTTAAAAAGATAATCTTTTCAAAAAGAAAAGCTAAAAGTTAGGAAAGTAATAGCCTATAATGATTACCCAAAGAGAACTAGATGAACTAGATGACTATTCAAATCAGTCAATATGCTAGTCACTGCAGAAAACAGATCTGCTTAATTACCTTCTGTAATTACATTACATATAAAAATCTTCTCTTGTAGTATAACTCGAAACTGGTGTACTGTATAAAAGCAGGCATTTGATGGTTTTCCTTCTTTACACATGACTGAACTCCAACAGCTCCATTTCGTCTTTTCATGACTTGTCAGGCCCGAAGTAAATTCTTCTTTAATGTAATTAGTAATTAATTATAAGACTATCTATGTGACCCATATGTCTATAGAAATATGAGTACACTCTGGCAGGCTGGCTAGAATTGGAGAGTACACAGAGGGAGCAACTTGAAGCTGGGATGAATAGCTTTACCCCGCACCTCACAGACAAACAAATACCATCTGAAACCATTAGATTCAATTTTGCTTTTTAAAATGCTGCCGTGAGGCAGCCAGTTGAACTAGCAAGGTGGTTCTTAAAGCTGGCCGTACATTAGAATGACCTCAGGCAGACAGGAAAACCTCATAAAAGGTACCTAAGCTTATGACCTACTCCAAAACAGTTAGGATCTCTGAGGGTGGAGTCTGAGCATTTCTCCCCCAAGTTCCTCTGATACTCAATATACATCCAGAGCAGAGAACCACTGCGGGACTTGAAATGCCACAGCAATCTGGGAAGCTGCAACCACCTTAAGGAACCAGTAGATGGCCACAGCCACATGAAAGAATTGGTTAGGGTTTCCATCTTGTAAATGAAGACTGCCTTCTTTTCATCATTTATTAATAAGAATTTTATTAAATTATAGAGGCTTGAGGAGCAGAAGAAGAAAAAAAGTAAAGTCAGATTAAAAAAAACCCTTATTTGTAAGATTAAATATTTATTATGAAAATGAAATACATCTACCAAACATTAATATTGTAAGTCTACCGTTTCGAGCCGGGGTCAGCAAACTACAGCCCAGCCCATGCCTGTGTTTGTAAATAAAGTTGTATTGAAGCGCAGTCACACCCGTTTGTAGTGTCTATGGCTTCCAAGCTACAAGGGCAGAGCTGAGTAATTTCAACAGACCGTCTGGCCCAAGAAGCTGAAAATATTTACTATCTGTCCTTTTACAGAAATAATTTGCTGATTCCTAACCCAGCCAAATTAGCATACTTAATTAACTGTGACTCTGCCTCCCCTGCTTTATGATGATTGGATGTAAACCTGTGAGGGCTGCTGTATTAGCCAGTTTGGTATTCTCCATGCAACTTCTTTCAGCACCGATACCTTTCTGTTCAAGCGATAGGGCTCTAGCTAATAGAGACTTCGTGGAGTTGAAGGACCTGCCTTTAGTTAATAAGGGATGCAAAGTGCTCCCGGGGTAAAAGCTGATGTCTAGTGCTATCCACAGTGAAAATAATGATCATGTAATGAGGGCACCCATTGGGCATTCAATGGTGATGCTTACCTCAAAAAGGAAGAGTAAGAAGCTAAAAATAACACTCTCCTTCCTGGACCGTATGGCAGTCAAGACTGACTAAGACCCATGACAGAAGCACATGTCCCTGTATCCATCCCTCTTACAAGTATCTGAATGCATGTCCCCAGGAAAAAAGAGAATAGTGGAGTTGGGGGCCATTGGGTAAAGAGGAAAGCCATCCTTTTTCCATTTCTTCTTCAATTTTCTGAATAAGGGTTTGCTTGCAATCAAGGCAACAGAAGCCTATGAAACTGTCTTGCTCTTGTATGTATTAAAGCCTGGCTGATAAAAATAAATAGACAAGGCAAGGCTAAAAATGAAACAGGGACATGACGTAAAAGTAAAAATCTAGATTACATAAGAAGCAGAAACTCACTAGGATTTAGGAGCTAGACTGAGCACAAAGGAAGTGCAAAGAAAATCGCCTAAATGTTCAAATTAAGCACTGACATTAAAAAAAATGAAGTCGGGTTGTTGGTAAGACGACTGTACTAACCCAGATAGAAACCACCAGCCACCTGATGGATACAGTTAAACCATGTTAGCTAAGAAACCAAGATGATAAAAGATTGCAGAAGAATGTATACAGTAGGCATTCTTCTAAAAGAAATGGTAAGAATGGCTTACATACAGAATAAAATCTGGAAAGTGTAAGTAATCATTCTGGGGAACGGAATTGAAGAAAGAATTCTTAAATTCATGCTTCTGTATACATTAACTTTTCTGCAATGTGATTGTATTACTTCTCAAAATTTATGAAGATTTTAAAAGCTTAAACATTTGTAAGAAAAGGTAGGTGACAGCCCCAACTGCTCATAGAAATAGGACAAAAGATAATAACAAAATATTCATCTCTCAAACACAATCTGAGTGCAAGGTACTATACTAAGTACTATATTTTAAAGAGGTTCTCAAATTCCAGCAAATTTCTGGAACTGGCATATTACCCACTCTGCCACTATGGAAACTGGGCCTTGCAAAAGACAGGTAACTCATTCAAGGTTGCACGGCCAGCAGACTTGGTTTTTACTTTAATCTGACTCAAGAAGTCAATATTCTATGCCAGTGATTTTCAACCGGTGCGCCACAAGAATTTTTAGAACATGCAATACCTGACTATTTAGTCAGGGCAACTGACCTATTTTCCCTTAGTTATCTGATTTAAAAAATGACAACAGCCAATGGAACAATAGCTGTCCAAGGTGAATGAACCAAAATTATACAAAAAATAGTTTTTCTGGTATGCCGCAAAATTTTAGTAATAGTTCCTGTGCCATGAGACGAACGAGGCTGACAGTTGCTGTTCTGTGCTGGCAGTAGTCACAGACGACTCCACGGTTTGAGGAGATGCGCTTCACTAGTGGAGCAAAGGCTTTCTTCCCATCCCTCCCTCTTAGATGGCAAGTTCATTAACATCGAAGGAGGAACGCCAAGTAAAAATTCAGTGTTGGTCAAGTATAAATGCTCTTCTTGACCCTCCATATTCCTGTCGGGTTGAAACCTATTACTATTTTGCAATTTTTCTCTAAGATTCAGACAGAAAGAATGTAGATGTGGTAATCCAGCTCTTATATATGTAAATATTTATTTTAATTTCATGTAGCTAAATTTCTTTTATGACCATATCCTCTTTTCTATTTTGTATCATTCCTAAATATCACTGCTGCACACAACTCAATAAATATACTTTCACCACTGCACCAAGCTCTATAAAATGAGTGTAAGAGGCGCCATAAATCGCCAATTCACTAGAAATCAAGATTTTTTGTTATCAGGACAAAGTACATAACAAGATAGGGCAGAAAAGAAGTATTTTACATCAAAATGTTTGAAATGTTTGAAAATGCTGGCATAAAACAGCATAAATTACCACCAATGGCACTGGACTTTTTGCATAATGATTATTGTTTTGCTTAATTTTTCACAGTGCTATTGAAGACGTCCTAATAATTTTGTATCTGCTAAGGTTTTTAAGATTCTGGAAAAGTAACAGCTTTCCAAACAAAGGTTTTGCCAGGTTTCTAAGCAAAGATAGTATTTTTGATCATACAAAATTACTAATATTCTGCCAGTTTTGACCTACAAAACTGGCTATTTCATATGGGTTAACTTAGTTCAGAAGTAGGTAAAAGAAAGTGGAGATTAAATGGAAGTGAAGATCCACTTTTATTAAAGACATCGTTTTCTTTTAAGACCGTAAAGTTATAGTTAAAAGTGGAAAGGATGCCATTTTAATGACTAATTTTGCCAAGAAATAATGCTGGTCTATATGAAGTAAAAAGGTTTGTAACACATTTACAAGGCTAAATAAAATCACCAAACTTCTAACCAACTCAAAAAGAATCCACTCTCAAACGAAGAGAGTTCAGAGGTTGCATGAAGTTTGTTTTTCTACCCACCCCTGCAAATTTATGTTCTGTGTAGACATTGCTCCAGTAATTGTGCTTTCCATCAGATCCAGTAAAATAAGCAAACTGTCCTCTGTTGGCCTTGGGTAGGCTTCTCGGAAGTCCTGAGGATCCCACCCACCTTGCGTCACCTACACTTGCAAAGACACAGGTGTCCAAAACTTGGGTGAGGAGGGGCAGCCGACAGGTGCCCCCGGAAACGCGCAGTGCGTCTCTGGCATCGCTTCCCCATTCTGGGCCTTTTTCCTCCCCAAGAGACAGGGGACAGGAGTGTGTGCAGATTCCCAAGTTCCATCAGACTCTCGGAAGGACAGTCTCCTAGCGCTGCCCTTTGTTTCTGGCCACGGTTGAATACGAGGACACGCGGAGTGGGGGCTTTCCCGACGATGAGACCAAACCACGGCGAGAAGGCTTGAAGCCGGGCCCCCTCCTCACTCACCTGCTGAGCGGGAAGCCCCGCCAGGCCGAGCTTGGAACCCCGCTGGGCCAGCCCCTCCATCTCCAGTGCCACAACCTAGGCAGGTGCCAGTCCGCCAAAGATTTGAAAAGCCCGCCTCTGGCTGGAGCCACAGAGGACACCAACCGCCCGGTCGTACCAAGTACCGACCGCAGGGGGAGGGGGTGCGGGGACCTCCGAGCTGGCGCGCGCAGGCGCAGTGGGTGCGCCCGGCGCCCCTCGCCTCCTCCGGGACGTTTTCGGGGACCCGAGTTCTACCTCTGGACTGGGACGTGGGGAGCCGCTGGCCCATTTAAGGCACAGATTAGGTCGTGGGCGGGCCTGAGAAACGATAGGGTGGGGCTGTGGGGAAAGTGTCCGCCCCCGAGCGCACCTGACCTAGCTCCGAGTTTTAGGCTGGTGGTTTTCCAGACACTCCCTTTGCATGGGGAGCCTTCTGCCTGCACCCCACGGAGGGCTGTTCAAGGCCCTCGGGGAGGGCAGACTCAAAACTACAGTCGCTGAGCTCCTACAAATAGCTCGGGGACACAGGATGTCTTTAGGAGACCCTGGTCTCACTCCCAAAGAACGAAGTGGCAAGTGACGCTGCTCTTAGCATTTACTCACTCTTTGCACTCTCTCACACACGGAGTCACTCAGATCACGGCCTTATTGATCAGGCTGGTGAGATGCCGTGTCAGGCATTTCACAGAGTCTGTTCTTTTTGCCTCAATGTTTCTTTCTAATTCCAGACTCCCCTCACCCAAGAAGTCTATTCTTTCTTGCAGAAAACCTCTTCCTTACTCTTTCCCCACCAACATCCAAGGTGACAGACAGCAAAATAGAGATTTTCCCAGAGCCCATTTCTTGCTGTCCCTAAAGTCCAACACAAACACTCTTTAATTAAAGAATTGTTATTAATCATAATGGGAAAGTATGGAATCTTTAAAAAACCAGAAGTGTAGAGCCAAAGATTCCAGGTCCTTGTTAGGTTCTTCAAATCCATTGTCTCTGGCTTAACCTGACTTGCCCTTGAAAAGGCATCAGGAAGCCTCTTCAGCTTGTCATTTTTTACACTGAGAAGAATCTACCAAATTAGCCCTTCCATCCTCTCTTCATGGAAGGCCTTTGGTGCTTTTCCTTCCATAAAGAGTGCAAGCATATTTTTCATATGCATGAGATAGCCCCTATTTGGATGTATTGTCTCAATGTCCTATGGATTTAATATCTACTTGTCCCAAAGTAGATATTAAATTATACAGCCATACGACCCACAAAAACCTTTAAAAAGTAGTTGCTTTGGAGACATGCTTATAAAAACATGGGTGACTTTCCTCTCAAATGGGCAGTTTGCTTCTTTGAGGTCCTTTAGACTTGGCAGTCCTAGAAGCTGCCCAGCTAGGAATGACACTCTCCTTACATTAGAAATATATGAGCTATTAGAAATGACCCATACACTTACGCACCAGTTTGATCCCTGGTCAGGGCACATGCCTGAATTGTAGGTCCAATCCCCAGTTGCAGATATATATATTCTACATATAGAGAATATATTCTATATAGAGAGGATATATTCTATATATATATTCTCTATATTTAATATATTCTATTAAAAATTCTTTTGGTGCTTCCTTTACTCATGCGTTATCTTGCAAGTAATGAGTTTACATTGAACTTATAGTCTACAGCTGTATTTTTAATTATATACAAACAAAAGATGGAATGGAAGTGAAGACACTAAGCAGAGATGCAGTATTTTCTTAAATGAATAGGCCATAATCTAGAAAGAGCTGAAGCATCATATAATCACAAGAAGGATATGGAACAAAGAGTCTGGAGACTTATTAGCCCTACGACCTTGAGCAAGCCACTCATTCTCCTTATCTGTAAAACAAGTACAATAATACCCACCTTGTTTTTTTAAAAGTTGTTGGGAGGGTCAAATGAGATTAGAGTTATGAGGGTGCTTTGGAAACTGGTTATTCCACATAAACATAAGGCATCCCTACTTCTGGGCAAATGTACAAGACCCACACTGAGAAGTGAATAAGACAAACTTATGTGAAAAAGGATATATTCAAGGTATATTATCTACCACTGAAAAATAATTAATACCTAGATTATATATAAAGAACTCCTGTAAGTCAATAGAAATCCAACTGGAAAATGGTCAAAGGTAATGACGGGCATACTGTACAAGTGAACACAAATGGTAAATAAAATGTGAAAATTTCAATTTACAGATTAAGACCTCAAGGAGATAATATTTTATAATCACTACATGGGTAAATATTAAGAAGTTTGATAATACTAAAAGTTGGTGAAGACAGAAACCGAAAGGATATTTCTATACACTCATAGAGAGGATGTCAAATAGATACAAGTAGACCTCTGCCCAGCATCTGGCCAGGAGAGAGGCCATAGGAGGAGTTTGCCCTAGGCGACAACAGTAAAAGCACATAACATATGAAGACAGATTTTGCTACCCCTCATACAGAGATGTAACAAGAGGGGCCCTGCAGGGGGTCAGAGAGAAGCTGGCAAGAGTCACTGGTGGAATGAAAAGCTCTCCTAGTCACTTCAGGAACATGGCGGCTTAGGGAGGTGCAGACCTGCCAGCCTAGCCTGGGAAAAGGACCAAAATGGCTGGGGGCCGAACCATTCCAGGTGGCATAGAAGCTTGGGCCAGGAGATTTAAATGGAGGGGAGGCAGAGACTCCACCCTTCTATTCCTCTGTGATCCACTCATGGGCATGAGGCCCCCCAGGTGGAGCCCCTGCATGGCCAGCTGCAGTGGTTGGCAGGGGCCACAGGCCTGGAGCAGGAAGCTGTGGCGTGGCAATGGCGGTACAGGCTGGGTGAGCACACTCCAGGGAACCTGAAGCTGGACAGCCGTCTGCCTAGTAACCTTGTGCTCTGAAGGACATAAAAGAATGGAGTGGGATTTCTGGGTGTGATTTTGGGTTTCAGTCTTTTGGGGAGCAAATGATTTTTTTCCGTGTTTTGTGAAAGAAAGGAGCCTGGAGCCATGAGCATCCCATTTCCCCAAGCTGTGCAACATCTTAACAAAGAACTTTTTCCTTCCCCACCAACCTTTGTCTTCAAAATATGCCTGTGTTCAACGGCAGGCAGCCAAAACCCACTTCTGTTTGCTAACAAATTTGTTCAATCACATTTTAAAAATTCAGAATGACCTTGTAAGGTTTTAAATATGTACACCAAGCTTATATATAGATAGATATAGATATATGGTCTGTCCAGAAAGTATCCAGCCATGTGCTATGAAAATTACATTTGTTGAAGAAGAAACAAGAAACTTTGTAGATAGGCCAATGACATCTCAGTCCCCTTCAAGGTAGGCACCATGGAGTCTTTGTTGCAGGATATACACCTTCCACATGGATGGTGTATACCATCCACATTCTCAGGTGTTCTGCTTGTTCTCAGGATATACACCTTCCACATTCTCAGGTGTTCTGCTTGTTGCAGGCCTTCCAGAATGTGGATCACTTTCAACAGATTCTTGGCCATCTTTGAAGTGTTTGTGCCACATTTTTATTTGTGCTACATTCATTACATTGTCCTCAAAAGCCTTCTGAATCATTTGAATAGTTTCCACAGAGGAATGCTCAAGCTTAAAGCAAAATTCTATGCAGATGTGTCATTCTACTCACTCGGTCATTTTGAATGCACTGGACACACAGAAAATGTGCTCACTCAGTGGTGTCAACTGCCCCACTGACTAGGACGGTGAAGTCATCATTGTTCACACATGCGTATTCCAGTCCACTCTCCTTGCCTTCCAGGTCACATCAATATCACAAAAACTGTTCTCTCTCTCTATATATATAAATTTATATATATAAAACAATCCAAATGTTCATTTCAGGAGAATGAATACAGAAATTATGATGATTTACCCAGTGGAATATTCTATATCAGTAATAACAAATAAATCATAGATACATGTAGTATCGTGGCTGAATCTTAGAAATATTGAATGAAGAAATCATGTTGCAGAGGAATACATAGAATATATAATTTTTATAAAGCTAAATAATATGAGAAACTAAACAATATGTTGTTTAGGAATACATACATGTGATAAACATTTATATTTAAAAAGAGAGAGAGTGCTAAAAACAAAACTCAACATAGTGACTATCTCTGAGAGAACAACAGAAAATGGAATAGAGACACAGCATGAAAGCACAAAACTTCTTGTGATGTTTTAGTTCTTAATTTGGGTGACGGGTTTGCAAGTATTCATTTTAATGTTTACTTTATATATATACATATATAGATATACATATATACATAAATTCTTTTGTATACTTCAAACATTGCATAATAAGAAATAATTCTAAAATATTTAAAATCTTCTTGGCCCTGGCTGTGTGGCCCAGTGGGTGGGAGCATTGTCCAGTACACCAAAAAAATGGTGGGCTAGATTTCCAGTCAGAGGACATACCTAGGTTTTGGATTCAATCCCTATTTAAGGCACATTTGAGAAGCAACCCATCGATGTTTCTCTCTTGCATCAATGTTTCTCTCTCTCCCAAATCAATAAAATAGATCCATGGGTGAGGATAAAAAAAAATAAAACATTCTTGTACAAGTTAAACAAAGGTGATAATTACAGTATTTTAAAAGATACTCAGCAATGTAATAATACATTTTTTGGCTTACAAAGTTGGACTTATATGTTATTGGTTTCCAATAAATCTTACCACGTGAAAGTGTGGAAAGCACAGCCGTAATGCAGTGATACACTACCTATGCCCAGTGAGAGAGGACGTTTGGCCATGTGGATTTCTTGGATTGGGGATTGGGTGGGTGGGGTCTGCAAAAGATGAGGGGTTTCGTCAGTGGGTGGGGATGGAATTAAGCGCAACGTGAGTTATTACTGTTAATGTGACCCACATATTACTCACAGGCATAAGGGTATTTGAATGACATTAAAATCAGAGGGCTCCTTACTGAGCAAGCAAAGCAGCCAGAGAAATTAGTTACATGACTTGAATAAATGATTGTCAAACTGTGGCACACAAAGACTTTTCAAGGTTTATGTAGGTTAGGGTAGTGTAAAAGGAAGCATTGTCAAGATCTTCACTTTATGGTTCCCATCCTAAAAAGTTATCTAACAACTTGTCTGCTGTCTAGGCTGCACATAAATCTCCCTTTAACGATTTCCTTTTCCCACTGAACAAAGAAAGGCTTCACATTAACTCATTCCTTCTGCATTGCCCCAGGGTATAAAATCCATCTGGGGCCCAAAGGGACAATTTAGTTTATTGGTGTTGATGTCCTATAAGTGATGAACCAGAGGCTCAGGGCTTACATTTATAAAAATGAAAACCAGATGTGGACTTGATATTGAAACCGGTGTCATTTTAGCATTATATAATACCCATGTATACATAAAATAATTGGATGGGGGAAAAGGATTTATCTATCTCACTAAGAGTCATTTCCAAGAAAAATGTACATTGGATGTATAATGCTGGTCCATTTTATAATTTGTTATGTACTTATTTTGTTCTTATCAGTTGTGTACTACCAATAATTTAAATAATGCAGTCCAAAAGAAAACTCTTGAATTAAATCTTATACTTACATGAAATGTGAAAAATATATAAAGTTCTAATTTATGTGCATATTTTGTTGCAGAGAAACATGATAGGATGAGCAATAAAGACCTCTCAAGCATAAAAATATTTCATATGGGCATAATATTCTGTGGAGGAAGTGAAATAAAAAATACAAATTCAAATAGGAAAATGAACAATTAAATTTCCAACTTACAGATAAAATTGTTCATACATGTTTTTAAATGAACGATGGCATCTGAATATTAAATCTTTAACATTTTGGATTCCTTGGATACGCCAGCAATTATATAACTATTTAAACATAGACTAAAACATAACAGATGCCACCTTAAAGATGCATAAAGGATAAAAAGTTATTTAAATCTTTTAGGTGTTTGCAAAAATATTTTGGAAATTGCTGACTCCTAGCTGATAGCATTGCACTATAATACCTGAAGGCATCCCTGCCTAACAGCACTCTTGCAGACTTACTTCCCGAGTGTTTTTTTTTTTTTTCTGATTCTGCTTCTTCTACTTCCCATCACCCTCACAGTCCCTCATATACACCTCTAGTTTCCCGGAGAGACTCAGCTCCTTGTCCAGGTGATTTTTTCTTTAGGTGTATTAATGCCATTGCTTAAGCTAAGAACAAATTCTTCTCTCCCTCTTTTGGCTCTATAATTGTTCCCTATAGATATTCACCCACGTCTGCTCAATCTCAATAGTATCTTGACTATTCTTAAGCCTTTGCTCTCTCACATAAATTTTGGCATCAGCTTCTCAAGTTCTACAGAAACAAAAATAGAAGCCTGTTGGAATTGTCATTGGAATTGCATTGGATTTGGAAGGAAATGATATATTTAGGTTATTGGCATCCCTATCCATGAACATCCCATGTTGCCAATTTACATCTTCTTTAATTTCTTTTAATAGAGTTTTACAGGGGTTTTTTTCCACATAGGCATTGCATATGTTTTGTTCAAAATACAGGATGGGGCAAAAATAGGTTTGCAGTTGTTTGCGTGGAAAATAATGTCACAATTAATAAATAATAATGCAAAAATAAACACTGTATTTCACCTACTCACAATCCTTTTGCCCCACCCTGTGGTTTCAGATTCCTTTTATCTCTTCTTGCTATTTTAAATAATTCTTTAAAAATATGTCTTCTGTCTGTGGCTCACATAGAGAAATAAAACTGATTTTTGTCTATTGTCCATATACCTTGCTAAATTCTTTTCATATTTATAATACACTCGGCTTTTGAGGGTATTCTATGTAGACAACTAAGTATGGATAATAATTGTGGCTTTAAGGGAAACTCGCCATATTATCTTTGTGTTTCTCCTGCAAATGTAGCCACAGGAAAAACTTGCTCAGTGTCTCAACAAGGTCATATTCCCTAATATTCACTTTGAAGGTATACAAAGAGGAAAATGAAAAAGACAGGTAGAACAAAGAGCCATGGGGAATAAGTAGACTAGAAAGTCCCTTCCAGGTCTAACCAGGGAAAGTCTCTCTCCCCGCGGGGGAGCAACTGCCCAGTGGACTTTCACACTTGCTACAGACAGGTATTACTCTGTCTCCCATTCTTCTTCTAAGTGGGAATAGTTATTGAGGTTACCTGAACATGTTTCACCAGTTTATATTGGATGTTTGGGGAGCAGATGACTTGCCTTTTTAGTTCATAGGTTTTTGATTCAAGAGGAATAATACCCAGACATTTCTCCCAAAACACGGAAATACATTTCTCCCTGATGTAGGGACTACAGTATATCACTCCTAGCTCTGTTCTTTGAGCTTGATGTCCTCAGTAAATGACGCTTCTGTTTTCTTCTCCTCCAGGAAGGGATGAGTACGTATTGCCTAAGGGAACAAGAGTAGCTTGAATATTTAGCGTCTAGAAGGACTGACAGTGATACTTAACCAAATATTTCTGGTTTGCCTCACTGTCTCAGAGGTTTGCCCATTTGTAGTTAGCCATGACGATGAAGTGTGATTTGGCTGATGAATGAACAGGAGTGTTTCTGTACCAGATGTAAGAGCAAGTATGTGATTTACTATAATTTTCTTTTTCTCTGTCCCAGTGATAGGCAACTTTTCATATAATGAGTGGTACAATATCCTGGGTTTCAGAAAGAGAGAGCTAAAGAAAGCCGCCAGGCATCTCGAGATGGACGTATACTAAGAACAAGAAATGTATCTTTGTTGTTTTGAGCCCCTGGATCTGGGGATTGTTTGTCGCTGCAGCATAACCTAGCCCTTCTTGACTGACACAAGTATCAAACTGAGTACAGGATTTAAAGTGTAATATTAGCCTTGACATCTCTAACTCCAGGTTTCTTTGCCTGGGATGTGGGACTAATAATTCTTGCCCTTTCCGTTTCACAGACTTGTTTTTGATATCCAGTGTTTGCAAACGTGTTTGAAAAATGTAAAGCATGTGCAAAAATATGCCAGTAATATCTTAACAAGATTGAATTGGTCTATTCCTATCTCTGTAATGCCAACCCCAAGAAGAAAACATAGGGGAATTATGAAAACTCGAGATTTAAATCAGATAACAGTGGAATGAATGACTTGACAATTTCAACTTAAGCTAGTGATCATTCCACTTAACATATCAAAAAAACTATGCAAACCTCCTTTTATGGCCATTATCTCCTTTAAAGAGTCTTCAATACTTTTGGAGTTTTGTCGTAAGTTAAATAAATTGTGACTAACAAAAATAAAACCAAAGATAATTTTAGAAGAAAAATGTATTTTGGCCTTAGAAAATATTATTTTTGTCTCCAAAGAACAATTTACGTTCAGATTGAAATCGCCTGATAAAACCATCCAACTTACTGGTGCAGAAATTTGTTTTCTTCTAAATCATATTCTTCTGGTTTACAAAGTAGAGCCCAATGCAAAGACTAGAGAGGAAATCGCAGTTCAAACCTAAACCATTTTAACTGGAAAAGAGGGAACACCAAGAACACAAATAGACACAAAGAACAAATCAAAAGGTATAAGAGCTATAGGGAAAAATAAACCAAGAAAGGCTACTTGAACCTGAGGCAGGAGAGGTGTATAATTTTCCCTATTTGTGAAAGGCCTCGCTGAGGTGACATTTGAGAAAAGATTTGAAAGAAATTAAGAAGAAAGTCATGCATATTGGGGCAGGGGGAGTATTCCAAGCAGAGCGAACAGCAAGATAATGTTTTCCCCCTTTTTCTCCTCCTGTCTTCTGGACATAGCACATAAAAGTCCTTTAATGTCTGGGATGTTCAGAAAATTGTTTCCATTTTCTATTTCTGTACATATGTGTGATATAGCCAGAAAGGGCTTCATACGTTAAAGAAATTATTAACTTTTGTAATCATACTTAAATATCTCTTTTGGCTATACAAGAATAGGTATGTTTAAATTAGTAACTGTCAAAAAATATATGTTCTAATAAATTTAACTTTGTGCTTGTTCTTTTTCGAGTTTGCACACGTAAGTGAGCAGTTAAAACCCCAGCAGGGGGACTGAGCGGTTATCAGCAGTGGAAATGTTATATTTTTATTTGTGATGTCAAGGTAAACATTTGCTTACTGCAAATTCCAGAGTCAAGTTGATTTAAACTGCTTCGTTTTCAAATTCCATCTGCCTTTCTTGCACCCCAAAGTTCCGAGTTCCCAGGAGTTGACCCTTGTCTTCCATTGAGAGCACCATATCAGAAAGAATAAATGAGAGATTTTTGTAAAAAAGCAATTCTTATTATTTTCTGAAAACCCTAAGACAGGAGGAGAACATCCTGCGGCCACTTGCCAGAGCATGTGACCACTTGCCAGAGCGTGTGAGCAAGTTTCTAAGCTCTGTGCTGCTTTGCGAAAACCAGAAAGGGTCACAGAGGCTCTTCGTGGGAAGGAACTCTGGGTCCCCTGGAATTGTTTACGGCTTGCCATTTGCTGTGTTGTGAATGGCCAGGCCAGTTGAGCAGGGCTCCTATCACGGTAATGACAATGATGTGTGATGAATAATTACATGTGAAACACTAAGCTCCTTCTCTTATATATAAGATACCTAAAATTGATTGTGTCTCTCCGTCTTTTCTAGTTTTGCATTGAGAAATCTAAAATTTTGGGATTCATTTTGAGCTGTATAAGCTTTGCTGATTACTTGTGCTCAAATTAGGAGTAAAATAATAGCTAACGCTCGCTCAGTGAAAGCTTACTTTTTGCTGACCACTGTTCTAATTTCTATCTATTAACTCTGCCATGAATATAATCTCATTTCTTCAAGAAAGAAAGAAAATCATTCGTTTGTAAAACATGCACTAAATTCTTTAGTTGGAATAAGCAAATACATTGTAAAATAGTATGTAGTATCACCAAGACACTTTTTGTTACTTGTAACTCAAATAATGTGGCTCTGATTCCTTGGAAAGACATTCGTGCATGCTAATGAACGTAGGCATCAGATATATATCTCTATTTTTATGTCCTGACAATATCTTCATCTTCGGGAGTTTTATTTCTTTGTGGATGTTGGTATAACAATGTCACTCTTTCTCTCTAGCATTGTATAAATAAAATTTGATATTTTACCTGCAGATTTAATATCATATACTTTCTTCATATTTGAAAAGTGTCTAACCAAAATTTTCTTTTAAATTATCACTATCCTCAGAAAAAAGGAACTCATTTTAAATAGAAAATACCAAGTAGCATCACTGCTGGGAGAATTTTTTTTCTGATGCCTAATATCCATTTTCCTGCATAGTTTTTATTTAATTGAATTCTGCTTTGCTTCTTTGCTTAATAGTTTCTATGTTCAAGCTAATTAAAGAAATTACATAGAAAATAATATATATTTTATTTTCTAAAGTAAAATTATTTTCTGCTTTTGGACCTTATTTACTGAAACTAAATTTACCTCTATTAGCTATGTTTAAAATTCATAATATTAATAAAATAAAAATAGTTATTAGAGAAATCAGGATTACCATAAATTACTTTCTAACATAATGCAATCTTAACAAAAAAATTAGTTTTATAAGTTTTGAAAATGGCTGTAGAAATTTTTAGAACTCTTAAAAGCCCTTAGTGTATCTTATTGATTTTTTCTATATCTTAACTCATTAGTAGGGGCAACAACTAATTATTGATTGTGCATATTAATTACCTTGCACTTTTCAAACAAAATAATCCCCCCTCAAAAAATTTAGGCTGTCTCAGAGGATTCATTTTAATAGACCACCTGGTTAGATTTGTTAAATAGATAGATTTTTATCATATGTATTTTGAACATGAAAACAATTTGGTAATTATCACCAAATGTACAAGGCAGATGCTATACTTACGTGTTTAAAAGGTACAGGATAAAATTTATTGTGTATCAGCATTAGTAATAAGAGGTCTAGGTTGATGTCAGTTCTCTTTTTAAGTATATTTTGTTGATTATGCTGAGACAGTTGTCCCACTTTTCCACCTTTCCCCCCTCCACCCAGCACCCCCATTCCCTCCAGTGATCCCCACCTTCGTTCTTCATGTCCATGGGCTGTAATCAGGTCAGAATTTTTGTGACTTGGAAAAATGTATTAGAGGACTGTAAAAGCAAAGAAGATTCAATCATAGAATTTTATACATTAGAACAAGCCTTAGAGAGTATCCATCTAGTTCTATTTCATAGTTTTATAGATGAGGGAAGAAACAATGTAGTCATTATAAAATATTATAAAAGAAAAGAACTCATTACTTATTAAGTGCCTTTATTATGCTACTGGTGCATATTGGCAATCTCTTCCAATATGATGAATTGTAATATGATGAATTGCCAGCTCTCATTTATTATGATTTCATATAAACATTAATCTATGCTGTTTGTCATCTAGGGGTACAAATCCTATATCCGACAACAAAACATTTTACAAAATGATTTCCTGATGTGGCCTTTTGGATGGCAACATTTACTGAGATGTGAACTGGTTATAAATATACCGCAATATTTTCCATCATTTAAAAATGACTGTTTATAGTATTGGCAAAGGTTTCACCCAGATAGCAATACATGATTTTTCCAAGGACTGTCTTCTTATGTTTATCTCTCAACTGTGATAGCAACATATGAAAGGCTGTTGCTGAGATTTTTGTCTCGCCAGCTGTGAGTCTAAAAGTTAGAAGTGCTGTTGGACGTGGAGACAGTTCAATGGAAAGAAAAGAAAGAGCGAGAAAGAAAAGATGCCCATTACTAAGGATCCTGCTGTGCTCCTTGTTTTCCTGCCGTCTATAGCCAATTGTCATAGTTTATATAAGATTCACTAATCACCCAGGAGCTCCGGGGTCCTGCCAGTGGCAAAGCTCTTGAAATAAAATGCTTCTTTGACTGCACTGTGATACAGCTGCACCCACCATAGAACACACATATTCATTTATCCACTGAGAAAGTCGCTTTTCTTTCTTACAGTAGCAGCAATTTTTCTCTTCCAAAATAAAGCAAAATCTAACTTTTACGATAGAACGGTTGAACAATAGTCACATCTCCCTCTCTCTCTCTAAAGCCAAAAGAATTTATTTTTAGGTTTTTATTAGAGAAAGGTTACCATTAGCAGTATAACCACACATAGCATTTCATCTGTTGAATTTTAAATCTTTAATTTACAGATGAAAAGTGTAAAAAAAAAGACTTAACACCTCAACCCCCAGGCTCAATACACCTCTATACTTTGTAAAATTTTGTATGCTGAATCAAATCATTTCTCAGGATTATTACTATTTATTTCTGTGGCTACATTTCAAACCTCAAATGAACAAGATTAATATCAAAAGGTTACACAACACTAGGTAAAATGTCAGTTTGATGCCATAGTAATCAACTTAACAAATGAGACGACAAACTATTATGAACATCATGTTTATGGTTATGTGAATAAAGTTATTCATACCAGAATGTGAACAAGATGTCTTTCATATATCATTAAAATAACTCATGTCAAGTAGTTGGCTAAATTATTGAAGTACTTTCTATATTAATTATTTCATACAAATGTCTAGCAAGAATAGCCAGTCAAAATTAATTAATGATCAGTTAGGATAGATTATTTCTCTAGGCTCTCATTTGCT
This sequence comes from Artibeus jamaicensis, assembly GCF_021234435.1. Taxonomy (NCBI): domain Eukaryota; kingdom Metazoa; phylum Chordata; class Mammalia; order Chiroptera; family Phyllostomidae; genus Artibeus; species Artibeus jamaicensis. Next base: position 15,572,934 of record NW_026521788.1, read on the forward strand.
TTCCTAATAATCAACTTGCTTTTTTTTCTAAAATAGGTCAATATAAAATGAGTCCTAGTCATTTACACTTCTGTTTTTCAATAAATCAAAACTGTTTAAAGAAATGAGTGATTCTCTTGTAAGTTATTAATTCTTAGAATATTACAAATCATGTTTTCATCCTTTAAATTTGACGTGCTCATTTTCTCTTTAATTATCATGCACTAATATGATAATACCACAGTAATTTTATTAGTTCTACTTCTAATTCATTTTGTAAAAATTGATTTCTTCTAAAATTAATCATATTTGACTTTATACTACAAACATTCCTCTCATTATTACACTACTGGTTAGGGGAAACTTATTGTCAAGATTCATAGCTAGAAGTAGAATAGTGCACATTATAAAATACAGTGCCTTTAATTTTTTAATTATTTTGTTCTCCGATTTGGATTTTTGAGACTCATTGTTGCTACACAAATGTCTCACTAATTTAGGCTAGAATCCAAGAGATTAAGAATCAAACCTGCCTCTTTTTTTAGCAGAGGAAACAATATTAACAAAGTCATATTACCTAGTTAGCTTCAACTAAGAATACAGATCTGAAATGTTGAGAGGATCAAATTTTTGAATCTTAGTCATGTTGAAGAGATGCCGAGAGTCTGACGAAGGGTTATTTATGCTCTTCTGTGGTTGCTATAGAGGGTGGGGGTGAGTAGGTTTACCATAGTGAGTACAGGAAACAGAGTTTATTATTTTATTATTATTTATCAGTTATTATGTTATTCTCCACACAAACATCTGTAAACCTACTTTTGCTCCACCGTGTTTGTGAGAAAGGTCCTTCCCTTTAAGTACTTGTAGAATTTACCATTTTACTTGGCAAGTTTTCTAAGTTACACATGAATATTAAAATGGAAAAATTGTGAAAATAACTGCAGAATAAAGATAAGCAGATATCTTGGAAACACATTTTTTAAAGATTTTATTTATTTATTTTTAGAGAGAGGGGAATGGAGGGAGAAAGAAAGGGAGAGAAACACTGATGTGTGAGGGAAACATTGACTGGTTGCCTCTCACTTGCCCCCACCAGGGACCTGGCCTGCAGCCCTGACTGGGAATCGAACTGGAGACCTTTTGGTCTGCAGGACAACTCTCAACCCACAGAATCACACCAGTCAGGGCTTGAAAACACATTTTAAAAACATTTTACCAGCCAATTATTCTTAATGTTAAGTTTATCATTTAACTTAATTGGGGTCAATTTCCTTCTTACATTACTGAAAAGTAGTATATATTTTCCTAATGATTTGGACTTTATAGTTCAGGTACCTACTCTTAAATTACTTCTGTGCTAAATAAATGGTATGCTTAGAAAAGCAGCCACTTTTCTAAGTGTTTTTTACATCCTCTAAATAGTCTCCCCATGTGAAGATGGAAGTGGAGCCTGTTTAGTTAGATAATAATTTAATCTTTTCAGTAGTCTTATGATATAAAGTATGAATTAGAGACTTTGCATATAATAACAGCTGCAGCAGCTAATATTTACTTGGTATCTTTGTTTCACAGTCCTGATGCTTGGTGCTTTATATTTTCTATCTTAGTTAATCCTCGCAACCTCGGGGCAGGTAAATACAGGAGAGGGAAGGAAGAAGGCTCACAAGCTAAGTAACTTGCTTAATTCCTATAGCTACTAAGTGGACAACCTGGCTAGGATTTAAACCAGATCTGCTTGATTCTAGAGTTTACCTACTATACTATCTTTCCAATTGCAATGGAATGAAATAGGATAGATTACAATGGCATCAATACAATACAATATAATACAGTACAATCAATACAATATAGTACAGTACAATATAATATAATACAGTACAATACAATATAAGAGGCTGTGTCTGGTAGGGTTTAGAACCATATGTTTATTGCTATTGAGCAAGAAAGTTAAAACTCTGATCTCTACCAAAGAAAGATTTGGAGACATGTATTGTGAACTCCAGAAGGCATCCCCATAACCACTCCGGAAACTGATAAAATTCAACTGATATTAATAAGAATAGTGAAAAGTGGGAGGGGAAACTTTGAGAGTTTAGAAATTGCGTCTTTGGGAAAGGGGTGTTGACAGAAATGCTGGGCAAGTTGCGGGTCTGAAATCACCAGGGCCTGGGCCTTGCTCCTAGATAGAGACTGGAAGAGTAGTATGGCCGCAGAAAGGAGCTACCCGTGAAGTGTTTGGACAAGCAGATGCACTAGAGACAGGCTTGGCTCTCTCCCTTGTCTCTCTGGAGGAACAGAGTGAAGGCACAGAGGGAAAGGTCCTTGAGCACAGGGCCCAGCATGGCTCCTGAGTGGCATGCAGGTCCCAGGGCACCTTGAGTGTGGCACTGAAGTGGCAGGGAGAGTGTGAGACCTGAAGGGATCTTGCAGATGGGACTGACGGGATACTCCCAGCAACCTGTGAGGACCTGCAGCAAAGGAACAAGCAAGATAATAGCCATCTCAGAAGATGTCACTGAAGGTAGACGTTGCTGCAGCCAGAGACCCCTCCCAGAGGTGATGACACTGTCTGAGACTGCCACCCCAGGAGAGAGAGTGAACTAATCACCACAAAATGAGATCTTAAAACTTACTAGGAGTACGTGGACCCTGTCCACATCCATAGAATCTTTAAATAGGAGCTAGAATGAGGATTGTTTTATCTTCCTGCTGGTCACCCAATGTTCCCACCTTACATTGAATGATTTACTTGATTTTTGTTCTTTTATTATTTAATTGGCGATATTATTGGCCTGAGGATTTTAAATATTCTTTTGTCAATTTTCTGGGGGAGGGAGACAGTTTCCAATTATTCTGTTTGCCCACTCCCATCATCCAGTCACTGTCTTTGCTCTACTCTGTGGTCTGGAGGCTGAGCCCTGTGACCTGTGTCTCTCAGCTCCCTCTCCTGCTGGCTTCTGGTTGTTTCAACCAGTGAGAGTCACTGGCCCTAGTTGGAGGATTGGGCAGGGCTGGGGTGGGGGCAGGGCGGGGCGGGCGGAGGCGCCAGTGTTCCTTCCTCATTCCCTCCTGCTTTGAGTAGTGGTTGTAACCCTTCATAGGCTCAGCTTCTACTCTGAGGTTCCAACTGCCATTGGCCTTCAGAAATATTACTTCCTCTCTTTGCCTTTAGTCATAGGGGCTCCCACCACTTCCCCCTGCTGCTAGACCTTGGGTACCTCACTCTGCCTCGTTTCCCTCACTTTGCTCACAGCTCAGGGAAGAGACTTGACTCTTTGTTTAGTCTCTTGAATCTTCTGAGCAGGATACTCCTTCCTGCAGGTATCCCAACTGACACAGTTATTTATTATTTTTATTAAAAAAATTTGAATATAGAGTGTCTTGGTGAGAGCTAAAAGATGCCACTCCTTGGTAATGGTCTGGGCAAACAGTTGTGAATAAACCAGACATGATTCTTGACCCCGTAGGGCTTCCAACTAAAATGCAATTTTTAACACATGAGACCTCATTTCTTGGGATGTGTTCCTGCTGCAGATGCACCTTGTATGTCTGTTCAAAGCTGATGCCCAGGTTTCACCAGGGCTCTTAATTTTGCTTTCCACACGGACACCACTACTCAAACTTCTTACTATAGCCAAACCATTTTCAAATAACTTTTCAAATGTATAAAGTAAACAATTCCACATTTGATTAGTGTAAAATGATTTAAGTACTTCAAAAAATATTTCTATTATGTTACATTGATTTACAATAATAAACAAAAAATTAATATTCATATATTATGATTGCAAGTTACAGTCATAAAATACTTTAAACATTCACATTTTGGGGGGATTTACAAAATGCTGATAAAATTTAGATTCACACAAACTAGTAATGGGAATTGTACTACTTTTCGACCACTCACCTTGTCATCTCAGGGTGTAATTTCTTTATTCAGTTAAACGGTGATGGCAGAAGTAATTTCACTTGTAGTCTTAAGCAAATCAAGTTAACTTATACATATGGTAATGGATAGGTAAATCTCCAAGGTGGGTTTTTAAATGACAGTTATTTTTAATTCAGTTATTTTTTTAAACAACTGAAAAAATATTTAGAAAGTGAAATCTCAATCAAATATTTCCGAAGGTGCTTCTGCGGAGCCCCAGGGTTGGTGAGAGGCACTTACCTGAAACTGACTGACTACACAGGCGACTGTGACAGATTTTGCTCTGTCTACCCAATATAAGAAAATTATTTTGCAATACTTTTGTTAACTTGATCAATAGAGCCAGTAAATTTAAGTTAAAGCGAATGCATTGTGTTTTTTGGTATGGATAATTAACTTAGTAATTAATAACTTAAATCACCCAGAAAAAAATTAAGCTGTTAATATAGGGATAATGTATAAGGCCAAAATCATTAGAAATGACATGTCTAAATATTTTTAAATTTCTTTATCATGGCAAATATTAGACATAATCTACAGTAAAGAGAATAATTTAATGAATTCTCGTGAATCCATCACCTAACTTCAACACTACCAATCTTGTTTTATCTACGTTGTCCCCTTCCTTCCAGCCCCAGGCCTGGGTCAGTTTGAAACAAATCTTAAACAGCATAGCATTTCTTCTAAAAGCATTTCAGTGGGCTCTATAAAAAATGAAATCTTTCTTTAGACACATAACCATAATCCCACAATTCCAATAATTCCTAACTATCATCAAATATCTAGTCAGTGTGTTCCTAGCTCTCTTATTGTTGCAAAGTATTTTCATACCTTGTTCTTATGAGTCAGGTCAAATATGTTCCATACGTTACTATTGGTCAATATGCCTCTTAAATTTCTTTCAGTATCTTTTTCTTTCTTGCTTGCAATTATTGTAGAGAAAAACCAAGATGTTTGTAAACTTTCCCAGAGTTGGGGTTTTATTGACCCCAACTGTGCTGTCCTCCGAATTTCTTGTAAATGAGTAGTGGGACCTGGAATGGTGGTTCTCATTGTGGGGGCGGGGTGGGTAATAATTTTGCCCCCCGGTGGACATTTGTCAGTGCCTGGAGATATTTGTGGATGTAACAACGCAGAAGGGTGCTACTGAAAAAAGATCCAGGACACTGCTAAAAATCCTGCAATACAGGGGACGACCCCTCTCCCCCAACACAGAATTATCTAGCTCAGTGTCAGTAATGTCAAGGTTGGAATACTCTAGAGGCATGGTCAAGGTCAAGTTCAATTTTCCCCCAACTTTTCCCAGTTTGTCTGAATATTTTTATCATCTTCACATTTTAAACATTTTTTGAAGTACATAAAATTTAATTATTTTTAACATATGATTTGAAATGTGCCATAGGTTAAAAAAGTATTTAAATGATTTAGAGAGGGCTGGAAACTTCAGTTAGGATTAGCATTTACCTTGGTTCCCTGATCAGATTATATTTTTATTCATTAAAATATAATTATACCCAGAAGAGTTGATATCTCAAATAACTGTGCTTGGGATACAAAGCTCATTTTTCTATGTTACTCATTCCAAATTAGTCCAGCTGCCTGCTGATATCTATTTTCTGAAACTATTATGAAAGCTGAAAAATTTAGTGTTTATAAAATCGTCTTCAAAATTTGGGAAAAATTATGCAAAAGGCAGTAACAAGTTTGCTTCTCATATGTACAGCTATAATTAAATTGGAAAATAAAAAAGCCATCTGTTCTGGCTTTTGAAAAAATAAAGCAACATCATTTAGAAAAAATTGGAAACAGTATCTAATTTACAAATGGTTCCGTCTTTAAATTCACTGAAAATGCACTAAAAAATACATTTTTTTACTGAAGTAGCCTACTTTTTTTCTGAAGTGAAGAAAACTTCTGAGCCCCAATTCTGCCAGTCAACTGAGTACAGCTTATATGTCTTTATGCTTTATTCTCTTTTTCTGTAAAAAAAAAAATTTTAAACAGTGAGCAATGAAATGACATACATGCATTTTTAGAATGTGTGGTGAATCAAAAAGCATATTAATCTTAAATTCTAAAAATATTTTTATCTCAAAGATCAAAAACAAGATAAAGATGAAGGAGCTTATTAAATAAAGCCAGTTTTATGTTGATATTGTACCAAAGCCCTGTTTCTGAGATCATAGTTCATTTATCTTCTCAGCATGCTTAACACGGATGAATGTTTAGGTGAATCTGTATGATAATGTGGACAGAAAACTGATTTGTAAATATGAATAACCTTTATAAGTTTTATTTATTTGGTAACAATACACTAACTTATAAGAGATTTCTCTTAAATATTAAAAATATATGATAAGATAAATTTTAAATGAGACCTCACTACATGATTAGTTGTAAAAGATAGACACTGACTCAAAGCAGCTCAAATAAATGAACTATTTGTCCTCAAATACCTGAAAAATCCACACAAAATCAGTGTAGGAGACCCTGCTGTGGCCAACCTCCCCATACTACCTTCCCCCCACCCCTTGCTGGAAGAATCTGTCTCTCACTGTGGAGGTGAAAAATGACAGATCGGCACTTACCCACTTCCTTACAGCTAGGGAAATGGGCATGTGACCAATCCTGGCCAATGACACATGCAGAGAACTCTACCTGGGGTCCTTGGGAAAGACTTTCATTCCTGATGAAAAGAGAGAGGAGAGTCCACTTCTGGTTTTTTTCTGCTTATGGCCACAGTTGTGTGAGGATAGGGTCCTGCAGAGGTGGGGCAAGAGGTGTGGCCCCAGGACCCTGATTTGGTCTACTGAATCGGCACTGGAAGTGTTTGTTATATGAAGAGAAGAAATGCCCAATATTAATGGAATGTTTTACTGTTTGTGGCCAAAGGCATCCTAGTTGATAATGCTGATTTCAGGTATGGTTCTGTTCAGAAGCTTAAGGGATATGATGAAGTCTTTATCTGTTTTTCTCAATATTGGCTGCATGTTCAGGCCTCAGGTAGTGGCCCCAAGGAGGTTCAAACTAACATCAAATTTACTGATATCAGTTTTAGCCTGAGGAGAACCTCCACAGAGAACAGAGCCAGTCTTGAGATTTAGTCAGATTCCTCTGACTTGGCTTCTCTACCCTTCTCTGGAAAAAATGTCTCCAGCCAAGGACAGGAAGCATAGTGACCAGGTCCCCTGAGTACCCCTGCTGCTAGGGGTAGGTTTTATCTGATCCACACTATCCAGGGAGCTGATGGTTCCCAGTGTCATTAACTGAAAAATGGAGGTGGATGCCCTACGGACAATCAAAACAAATAAGCAACAACAACAACAAAAATCCAGGTGTTTAGTGAAATAATAAAAACAAATAAATGTTTATATTTCATAAATATAGAATGTATAGTGAAAAATGTAGCCTTGGACATAGGAAGGCTTTGATTCTAATGACTGAGTCTTTTAAAGACACAAATCATTAAGCTTCGTAGATATATTCCAGGTATTATGTAGATGCTGAGGACACAGAAATTCAGACTCACGATACCTGTCCTCCAGTCTGAAGAGGGAGCGAGAGGGAGTTAGACAGAAATAGCTAATTACAACAAAGCAAATAAATGCCAAGTGCACTGTTGTAGCTTTGCAAAGGAAAGACAGAGAGGCATCTAACTCGGTCTAGGAGCGAGGTGAAAGTTTTCCCCAAACTTTCCAAGGACAATTGAGTTTCAGAAGATTGAGGTGGTAAGAACACCATGAGCAAAATCAAGAGGCAGGCGAGCTCTTGGGGCATTTGGCTAATTCTAGGCTACTTCCAAGTCTCCCAGTGGCCTTGGACAAGTTTACTAGCCTCTCTCTTTTTTCATCCGTGAACAAACAATGGGCTGGGAAGTAGGAACAGGGTGGGTAAGGCAGGACCCTTCCAATATTCTTCGGGGATTTAAAATCTGGTTATTCTATTGTAACTTTTTATCACAATACTTCTAATTAATTTGACAAAGCCTAAGAGCAGAGTGTTTTTAATTTTGGTCAGCCATGAAACTGACAACTGATCCAGTTTTCTAACTTGCCAGAAAAAAAAAGACTTTAACACTGAATTAAAAAGTCATCATGTTTGGGAGATAGTCCCCTAAATAGAGTTAACAACCCATTTTTGAAGGATACATTTTGTTATTTTGGTCTCAGTGAGTTCACCAAGAAGCTATGTCGTTAAACTCAAGTTTATTTGGTGGCTTGCAGAGTTGTCTTCTTTTGATAATACAACTTTGTAAAGCTAACATTGGCTTGGCCTTCTCTTGAGTCTTCAAGGACCCATTCGCACTCATTTACCCATATTCTGGAAGATGTTTACTATAATTATTGTGAAAATATGAGCTCCTAAGCCCCTACTGCACCGCCACTGAATAGTACTGAAAAGTTCAAAATTGTACAAAAAGTTCAGAAAGGGGAGGGAGAGAGTGAGGGAACAGAAATTACTGAGGGGGGTTTAAAGGACAAAAGAAAAGTCCTCTGTCAGGGGTCCTACAATGAGAGGCCAAGGACACCTAAGTCTTACTACTGATCATGCTGAACTTGACACCCATTTGTTCTAAAAAACAAAAAACAAAGACAAATCACTTTATGTCTTAGAATCTCTTTCTAATAAATACAGATCTATTCTTCTTGACTTTGCCCATGCTATCAAAGGAATGTTGTAAAATAATTCCCCATTAAATTTATATTATCCTAAAAGTATCCTAATGTTCCTATTGACTTGGAATAGACCTATATTTATAGACATCTTGAGCTTCATCTACAAAAATATCTTCCTCTGTAGAAATGTAGAATTTTCTGAATCTTTTCCACTCTCTTTTCACTACTTTAACAATCAACAGCAACAGGAAATTATAAATTCTATTAAAGTCAACATCTGAACATGAGAGAGAAGCTAATATTTTGTTGGACAGATAGTGAAAGATTTCGGTTTTAAGGCTTAGCATTTTTAGTGCTTTTTTATTAGATTCAAGAAAGGAGGCATGCATTATGCTTCTGTTATTCTTTCAGAAATTACAATGATATGAATAGAAATGAGCTTTAAAAATATTTGAAACCATATAGATCTATTCTGCTACGGTGAGGCTGTTTATTTCAAAGTATGACAGCGAGCTTACAAGAAAACAACACTGTCATACATAGTAACTGCGTGATACATTAATCTGAGAATATTCATGATGACAAGTAATGAGAGGCACAGAATGCTCTCTTTGTTTAAGTGATCAGGGAACTCATTTGGAGGAATAATTGGCTTTCTCTGGAAATCTGACACAGGAAACGATGAGCAGGCAAGCACAGCTTATTTAAAGTGTGTCTTTGTATTGGATTTTATTGGAAAGGTTTTTTTGTAGATGAATCAAGGTAATTATTTTGCAAGACAGAGTGTTCTTATGTTGTACCAAGCTAACTGAATATTCAACCCGCTGCAGTCAGTGAGGTTGACCCCCAGGGCAAAAAAAAAAAAGAGAAATGCTACAATATAACGTATCGGGATAAAAGAGCTCACCTTCATTTACGTCTCTGAAAAAAAGGGATCTCCCTCCCTCTGAATTGCACCTTAGTAGGGGAAATTCTGTTAAGATTTGTCACACCATAAACCCCAGACAGTATTGCTCCCACCCACTCTTCCCTCACCACCTCAGCCGCTGCTGCTTCACATGCTCAGGCTGCGCTTGAAGGGTGAGACTTTTAGGGAGACCACTCCAGGTCACAGGAGGCCCCCTTCAGTGAACCCTGCTCCCAGTACTGCAGGAGTCCCGGGCACCCAAGTGCCCTGAGGCTCTCTGGGGGTTGCCACAGTCGCCGCTTACGCCAGTCTTTGGCAGCACCACCAGCATCAACGTTCTCTCTCAAATTAAAGATTTTGCTCTGTGAAGGATACAGTTAGGAGGATGAAGAAACAAGTTATAGATGAGGATAACATTTTCAATTCGCGGAACCACAAAAAAAGGCTCATGTTCTGTATGCCTAAATAATTTTTAAAACAGCAATAAGAAAATAAATTCCCCAAATCAAAAAAAGGAGCAAAAGCCTTGAAGAGACACTTTGCCAAAGAGTCGATGGCCAATATAGCGGTACCTCGGTGCTTGTCATTAACTCATTTCAGAACACTGACAAGTGCTGAAATCGACGAGTATCAAATGGTGCCCTGCTTTCTTCTGCAGATGACTCACACAAGTTCCAGCAAGTGCTAAGAGTCCTGAGCAAGCGCCAAGTGCTGAGACATTTTTTGCTTGTCAAAATGCAACAAGTACAGGGTTTGATGAGTTTGATGAGTTCTGAAGCTGATGAGGGCTGAGGTACCACCTCAAACTATTAGAATGGCATAAAAAAAAAAGACGGTATCATGTACCCACTACCACCGCAACTCTCAAACATTGCCGATGGAAATATAAAATGGTGCAGCCACTCTGGAAGACAATTTGGCGGTTCCTTATAAAGATTACCATACACTTATTATCAGGCAACCCCCTTTCTATGTAGTAGTTTCCTAATTCAAATGAAAACCTGTGTTCACACAAAACCCATACACAAATGTCCATAGTAGCTTTCTTCATAAAACTGGAAAAAATCAAATGTGCTCCAAAGTGTGAATATGCAAACAAATTTAGATACATCGGCGCAGTAGAATTCTTTCTGCTCAGTAATAAAAAGCAACAAACTATTGAGCCACTCAACAGCTTGGAAGAATATCAAAGACGTGCTGAGTGAAAGAAGCCAATTTCAAAAGGTTACATACTGTATGATTCCATTTATAGAACTTTTTTAAAGGAAAAACTCTTAACAGTAGACAACAAATCACTAATTGTGAGAGGTTAGGGATAGCGTGAGAAACTTTGGGGGCCTGGGACTCTCTGTGCCCTGGCTTGGGGGTAGTTATAAGAATCCATAATTGTGTTAACATTCATAAAACTATGCCCATCAAAACAGTCAACATTAAGATACGTCTATCTACAAAATAAAATTAAAAACAAATGGGAAACACTTTAGCAACACTATCCCCCTAAAATGAATAAAGGGATAGCCAAGACAGTTTTGAAAAAGAACTCGGTAGAAGGGCTTACTCCACTAGACTTACTATGAAGTTACATTAATTGAAACAATATGGTATTGGCATAAGAACAGATAGACTTTAAAACCCAGGAAACAAAGAAGGGGGGTGGAGAAGAGAGGACCACCACCTTTATTTATTGTCTTAAGGCCAAATAAGTAAAAAACACTTTTCAGTATATTTTGAAATCCAACATTGCAATGGTGATGAGATCATTTAATCTTATACAAATTTCAAAAGTAAAGTCCCACTTGCCAAGAGAAAATGGTTTGTTTTTACAGAACATACTATTTCTTTTGAACATTAACTACTCAATTATACCTCAGAAGATGGTCTGGCACTGCTGTGGTGCATCTGATTTTTCCATTTCATATGAAGGAACAGATGTTCCAAGCACACCAGGGACTGGGTGATCTGTCCTTTCCCCGTCTCCCACCCACAGCCCCACTGGGTGTTCTCTGCATCCTCGGCACACCCGCTCCCCAAACTGGGCAACACAGGAGCACACAGAACACTGCTAATTTCCTGACACTTGATCATTATTTTCCTAAAAAATAATTTTAGGCTAATAATAAAGAAGAATTCCTCATACATTTGTAATGACCCCGGGAGAAGTGGAGGCTGAGGGATAGTTTAGAGGCAGAAAACAATTTGTGAGAGTTAAAAGACCAAATTAGAATGTGTTACTTATAATCTAATTACATTTCCAGTGGTGATGGGAGACCAAGAACTAAAATCTTGGTTCCAATTAGTAGCAGAGTGAGAATTTAGACTTTATGAGTTCTACTTAAATACTTATGAAATTATTTCATTGCTAAACATTTTATGCATGTGTCCTTTAATATATTTTTAGTTTTGACAGATGTAGTCATTAGGATTTATCGATGGCTTGCTTCTTAGGAATTCACATTTAAGTCATAGAAGATTGTTTTATACGTTTGAGTCCCATTTTCCATAACAGAGAGGGCTGCGATATGGAGAAGGAGCAGCCCGCAGGGTGGCCCTGGGAAGTGGAGGCTGTCAGGGTCAACACAGAGAGGGCAAACAGCTGGAAGGGACGGTGCAGCTGGAAGGCCAGTTTCACTCAGAAAGGGAGAGGACCAAGGTCATTAGCCCTGTTGGAGGGGGAGGGCAGAGATGAAAAGGCAGGGAGGTAGAAATGTTGGTGGTCAAAAAGGTTTCTAAATAGTATAGTTATGGGTTTTATTTTTTTTTAATGGGTGGAACCAACAGACAGTTTTCAATTTTTCATTTTTCCAGGTAAGAACATTGTAGCAAGTACTGCCTATTACCTACTAAGCAGCATTTCCCACCCCACTAGGAACCAGACGTGCTGAGTCACACTGGGGAGGTCCCTTGATTTTAGGAAAGACAGGCCTCTATTTCAGGCCTCAGGGTGAAACATAAGACTCCAGAGCAGTGTGGTCATTCATTCCTTCATTCATTCAGTATTAATCCAGCAGCTTCCATGAGTCAGGCACAGTTCTAAGCATTAAGGATACAGCAGTGGACAAAACAGTCAAAGCTCCTGCCTTCAAGGAACTTGTAGTCTAATTGGAGGAGACAAACAGTAACTAAATACAAAAGCAAATAGAGTTGCAGATGGTGGGATAGGGAGAAACATTAAGCACCACGAGATGAGGAGAGAGGGTTTTAGCAGGAGTGGGGATGGTTGCCACTGCACTTTGCATTGAGATGGCCCCCACGGCAGGGTGAGACAAACTGCTACCTGGAGGCAGAGAGCCCTGGGGGCAAAGAGCCCTTGAGGAGGAGGTACCCTGGGTGTGCTCAAAGAACAGCAGAGAGGGGGGTGTTTGAGACAGGCTGGGGGAGGGGAAAGGGCAGGGAGGTCACGTGGTGTGGGGCTGAATACACTGTGGTTTTTACCCTGAGCACAGTGGGGAAACCACTGTAAGTGTGAACAGAGGCATGACATAATATGGAATTTTTTTTTAAAGAAAAGCTCTGTAGCTGTCTTTATCAGGTCAGTTACTGTTCTATATATTATGTAGTCCCATTCATTCTATTGAAGTGTAAAAGGACGTGTACTGGGAAGGGCTTCTTTGGCCCAACTTTCAATAAGGAACTAAGCATTATGGATAGAAGGCTTTTGGCCCTTTTACCTGTCTGCCTGGAACTTGAATGTGATGCCTGGAACTTCAGCAGCTGCCACAAAGTGAAGGGGTATTGTGCTAAGAAGAGTGGAGGTAAAATAAAGAAGGAGCTTGGGTCATCGATGATATCACTGAACATTTATAGCAGCCCTTGGCTACCTAGTTCCAAACTTTTCGTTAGGTCTATTCTAGTGTGTCATTGTTCCTTGTAACTGAAATCGAAACTCTAACTGATTCGGTGAAGTAAAAAAAAAGAAAACAATGGCCATTACACACTTGAAATGATATGTAATTGCCAAAACAGGGTGGGAGGGGCATAACTTCAGAATACAATATAATTTTTAAAAATTGGATCAGGTTAGCTTTATAAAAATCCCATAATTGAGTATTAGTTATTCTCATTTCTCTGGGACCAGTAAAAGCCTCATCACAGACTAAGTTCTAAAGCATAAAGATGGAGTAACTGGACAGTTCGCCAAGCTAGGTCCTTAACGGTGGTCACGGACTCCACGCACCCTGCAAGGGAGCTGGGGCAACACTTCATGGCTGGGTGACCTATATGGATAATTACTAATAGTACATTCTTCCACCTTCAGAAGTGTCTTGGTTTGGATAATAAATTACATCACACACGTCCCCATACACAGGAGTAAAGGAATAAAACTTCCCTGATAAGATTTGTAAAGAAATAAGATTTTCTTTGGCAATGGGAGTAAGGTTGGGGGAGAATTATATTTTATTTGTTTGAATTTTCTATCAAGTGTATGTTTTACTTCCAAAATTTAAAAAAGTTTAAAACAATTACAAGAAACACCTATCAAGTAATAAGAAGGATTCTAAACTTTATTTTTCCTATGGAGGAAGTCAATCATGGATGAAAATGTCAGGTTCTATTGCAAACATCAGAAGGAGACAAAAGCTAATATTTGAAAGTAAATGTCAGTTACTTGGCCCTGAGACTGTGGTCAAAACACAAGGGCAGGATCCAGGGTACCTGGTTTTAGTGCCATTTGCTCACTGTCACCTGCCCCTGAGTCAGTGTGCTGCCAGACACTGCAGAATTTCGAGGACTGAAGACAGAATGCACCATTTTCTGTAACTTTCACTGAATATTCAACACAGGTTTTCTGAATGCCTACTATGCACGAAGCACTGCGCTGGGCTCTGGGTAATAAACCGACCTGCCCTCTCCCATGTGGGACTTACAGGCTTGTCAGGGAGACAGACAGCAAACGAACAAACAAACAAATGAAAATGTGAGGAATCATAAATTATAATGAGTATTGTGAAGCAAATGAAAAAGACACAGTGCCAGAGAATAAATGAATGAATGAACTAACTCACTATAACACACATTTATTTTTGATTGAATAAGCACTCGAAAAAAAGTGAAAGCTTTTATTTCTTCCTTCTGTGATGGGAGGCAGGGTCCAGGAGTGGAGAGGAGCTGGGATTTGGTCAGAAAAGTCCAGGTCTGGTTCCACCATACATACAATAGTCCTATGACTGTAAAAGTGACAAATATTCTAAGCCTTTTTTTGGAGGCAACCTTCTTCAGTCATAAGGTTGTTGTGAAAAACAAATAAAAATTAATCAGTGTAAGTGAAATGCGATAAAGTGCTATTTATTATCTGTTCTCTCAACAAACATTTACTGAGTACTGTCTGAGCTGGGCTTCAGTGCTAGGAGATGGGTGTTATAAAGCTTCAAGAGACTGTAGTCACATGGAATTCACCTCAGATCTGGGGAGAGAGAGAAAATCTGTGTACCTATTGTGCGTGCAACATACTGCTCCATGACCACGGTGCCAGATAAATAAACTTTTTCTATTAATAAACAACACTTCTGAGTCTAAATTATGGACCCCGAAAAGTAAAAGATTTGTGCATGAGTTTAAGATGATTTTTGCCAAAACTTGAGTCTTTCAAAGAAGAGAATGAATTGGTGATATTAGAGCTACAGCTAGCCTTTCTCAGGTGTTCAAGCAAAGCATTTACATACTTAAATTTCAATTGAAATGGAAAGTTTAACATATTTTTTGCATCTTTAGAAATGAATATTCCACAGAACTAACCCAGTCACTAAGTGTTATTTGGTTCACAAGTTCTACAATTGGTTTTGCCTGGAGAGGTGGAGTTTTTTTGACTGGATTGATGAGATATTTAGGTTTGTTATCCCAAGATGCTCAAAAGTCACTCAGGCCCACATACCCTCTCAAGTGGCCTATTTCTTTTTCAAAACTACCTCACTATCTCACATTCCTTTCTGTGTTTAGTTTGATCTTGATAAAGCATGTTATATGAATGCCACCTGAAACATGCAGTACTTAAAAAGATTCTTGGAATAATTGACATGATGTTCCTCAAACAAAACTAAATAAACAACATTAAGAAGTGGATTAAGCCTTAAATATTTATTTGGGTGATTTTATAACAATTTAACATGTCTGTATTGCCTTGTGCTCTTATCCACAGGGCCTTACTCTGCTTAAGTGAGACCTCATTATTCCTGTTTCTGATTATTATAGTTCCCTGCTTCTTTCCTTTTCCCCTTACAATTTAACATTTGCCCTCAGCAAGATTCTGAATGATATGACTTTTAATGTTTTCTCCATTAATAGTTCTTGTTATGAATAAGATGGAAACAGAAGCCATTTGTAGGAAGGGATCCCATGGATTACTGGTTGATGATTTTTTTCTTGTCTAGTGGTAACCCGGATGAGAGCAATGGCCCCGCCCACCCTGTTCAACACCACATCGCTGGGACCTGCTATGGGAACTGGTACCTGAAAGGTGTTCCGTAGAGAGTGACTGCATAAACTAACTCATCTCAATCTTGGCTCTTGCTGACAGCGCACGACACAGGCTAATTGTATAAACATGGTAAAACTGCCAAAATAGAAATCGTGACACTTGATTGGCCAATAACTAGGCATAATGCTGGGCAAGATGCTTTGTTCCTCAGGACACAGCTTTTTAATTTTAAAATGAAGACTTCGGACAAGAGTTACCTGTTGTTATAATAGTAACTCCCAAAGAGTTGGTGAATAAAACAGCATCTCATGATTTTGTGGGCCAAGATCAGGCAGAGTTTTACTCTGGGGACTGTTCTCTTTGCTTGACAGTATTTAGCTGGAAACGGGGCTGATCTGGAGGGTCCAAGGCAGTTTCATCCACAAATCTGTCTCCTTGACAGGAGTGGGGGCTGGGAGCCTGGACTCAGCTGGGACAGTGAACTGGGGTGCCTATCCTAGGCCTTTCCAGCACAGCAGACTTAAGGTGCTCAGATTCTTAAACGGTGGCTCAAGGCTTTTAAGCAGTGTGCTCCAGCGAACAAGGCAGAGGCTATGTGGCTCTGAAAATCACATAGCATCCCTTCTGCTGAACTCTATTAGTGGAAGCTGTGCCAGGCTTATCTAGATTCAAGGGGAGGATCTGACACCCTACCTCTCAATGGGAGGAGTATCAAAGAATTTGCAGCCATGTTTTATTTATGTATTTATGTTATGTTTATATTTTTCAATTACAGTTGACATTCAATATCACATCAATTTAAGGTGTATAACACAGTGCTTAGACATTTATGTAACTTACAAAGTCATCTCCTGATAAGTCTAGTATCCACTTTGCACCTGTTTTAGAACAGCCATTTCAGGATCTGGTTTAATTATTGCAGAAGTCACGGAAAATTGTTGAGATTTCATAGTACATTTCTGTCCACTGTCACAGGAGGCGAATATTGCAAGCAATTTCACACTTTCTTAAAAATGTTATGTTGGGATTAAATGTACCCAAAGAAATGAGTGCTGAGGTTCTTGAGTTCTACGCTTTACAGGCAAGCCTCACACCTGTGCTGTGGGCTATTTCTGGCCGAATTCGTTGCCATCAGTATCATTCAGTTATTCAAGGCTTCTCGAGTCAGGATGTGCTAACCCACTCAAGTGTTGTTTGAGTGATGGAAACAGAACTGCCCATTTGCAGAGGGGCCTTTGGAATAGTGACTAAGAGTTCCTGGCATACAGGTTTTGTTATGCAACTAGAACCATTTGGATATTTTTCTTGCCTTCCAGTAATACTAGACTGGCAATAAATGTGTTGAAACTATAGAAGGTATGTTGTGTAGGGAAACATATTGACTGTGGTTTTGGACATGGTTCATTTTGAAAAATGTTTTACAATGTGGAAAAAGAATGTGAAAGTGTTTAGGAGGCTAAATTACTTATTGTTCTTGATAATGACAAATGGACTTGGCTGGGCTTTTTCTACACAAATGAAAGGTAACAGGGAGTCTTGTTCCACCACCAAAAATGATTTTCTTTTTACCCCTGTTAATTCTACATGTTGCCTGGAGAATTTCTCTCCTACGGAGACTATATAACTCAGACTTTTTAAAGACACGTAGGGGAAAATAATTTCAGAAATCAAATTACTCTGGTGGAGAATTGCCACAGAGTTTTTTTTTACAAAACTAAATACGAGACTTTTTTTAGTGTCTTGCACAGGACCACTTTATGCCCAGTGGGTCTGCAGGCAATAAGGACATAACCACCAAAATGCCTCTTTTAATCATCACAGCAGTCTCTGGAACTACCGGAACAGGCCAAGCCCTTTGTCTAAATTAAGTTATGGGAGAACTACATAAGTTATCTCTCCTTATCTGTTTCTAGCCTGGATCTGAATAGACAGATAAACTTCTATCTGAGACAATTATCTATCTGGATAGTGGCGAGAAAGGAATGGCTGAGGTTGTGGAAAGGGGGACTTTACCCCTGTCTCTGGGCTAAAACCCAGTGTTTAAAAAAAGTTGTGTTTGTATGTGTGTGTGGGGGGGGGCATTGATGTTAAGGGTAGGGATTTTGGATTCACATCTTGGTCTCTGGCAAAGATAGCCTTATAAGTTTCCCACATACCAACCTGGGATTTGGCCACATCAGTGTAAACTTGAAAGTTCTCTCTGTGATAGGCACATGGACAACTGAAGTTTAGCTTTCTAGAACTCTTCTAATTCCTGTATGGCATGGGTCACACCAATTGGTGCCTGAAAGTAGTGGTGGGGAATGGGGTAAGGAAGGGGGACCAAACCAGATTACTCCAGAGAAGTCAGTAGGCCTGGGTAGGATGATCTTATAGCAGAAGCCGTGGGATCAGACTGAAAGCAAAGCCAGATGGAGGGTATGGGAGAGACCCAGGAGGCCTTGAGCATCAGTAAGTACTAAGGTAAGACCAAGCAGTCCTGGTAAATCCAGATAGTAAAAAAAGACACCAGTTACTGACTGCAGCTGCAGATGCCAGCAGGGAAAGCATGACTAGGCAGAACAGAGAGCTCACCACCATGAATCCTGGTCTTCCTTTCTCCACCTCCGTGAGATGACCGAATCTACCCCTAACCAGATTCTATGCAGTGAGAATTAAGGCACATTTGATGGATCAATATTTTACCCAGAGGCACACAGAAGATACTCTATAAATCACTCTCATAGGTGGTTAATATTACTGCCTTTAAAAAATATGCTTCATTTTTGTAGTAATACAGTCACATGCTCCACAAATTGAAACAACATACAAAGAGTTACAGGAAAAAGTCTTGCTTCCCATGTACCCCATTCCTAGTCACACAACAGCACACCCCCCAAAAGGTACCATTTAAAACTGACCTCTCTGTGCATGTTTTCAGTTTCTCGATGCTATCGTTAGCAAATGTGAACACATATCCTAATCTTTCTTTTCCTTTTCTTAAGTCAAAGGAAACATAACTTTTTTTGACCCTTGTCTTGCCATTGAAAATATATCACTGGGATTTTCACAGCAATAAGCACATAATATACTCATTTTGGGGTTTGTTTTTTTAGAGAGCATTTTAGTGTAAGAATGTTTTATAACTTATTTAACTCTTTCCTTATTGATGTACATAGATAAAATTTTGCTGTTACAAACTGCAAATGTATAGCTCAATGGATAGCCTTATCAATATGTTATTTTGCCTACATGCAGATGTATCTTTAACATAAACCTAGGGGGTTGAACTTTAACTGAGGGTGTAAACTGGACAGAGACATTCATGCCAGCAATGACTGGAACATTGCCAAATCTAACTGTCTAACTGTCTCAGGCACCCAGTGAGAAGTATCTTTTAAGTGATCAGATTGATTGATAGACAAATAAAGAAGACACATAATATTGGCACATCTAAGCATATTCTTAGTAAGTTTATGACTACTTTATATCCATAAATACATGTAATCACACATTAAAAATATTAAATTTCAAACTCATAGTCTTTATACTCTTGTAACAGTTGCAAGACAGAGGCCCACTAAGGTCAGTCCATGTAGAGGGAGTACTAAAAGGATTTACAATGAATGATGAAGAAATTTTCTTGGGCATCTCAAAGCAGGGGCTAAGTTAAGTCAGGATGCTTGTGGACCTTGACAGAGTGTGGTCTGGGTCCCAGGCGGCTGCCAAGACCCAGGCATCAAGAGCTGGAGTCCTCACTGCAGAGCAGTGATGACTCCGTGGCTGGCTGCCCTCCATCTGTCTTTGTGCCCTGCTTCCAGATGATTTTTCTCCTGATTCTTATTTGCTGCAGTCCCCAGTTTCCAGTTTACTGTTTCTTACAGCAGTTTCTCTGGCTTCAACTCTGCCTACGAATTTTTAACTGTTTTACCCTTCCTGTATCATACTTCTAGGTTTTTAACACAAACTTCAAACATTGCTCTTCTCATTTTCCATCAAGCCCACGCTGAAAATGGGTTTCTGGCGTGCCTACTGATTGGTTACTCTTGGATCTGTTGCTCACTTCTGAGCCAACCAGCAATTGTGGTGGGAGGAGCCATGTGGTCACACAAGGTTTAACCAATTCCCTGTCATGGGAAGGTCGGGTGGGGTTGTTTTCTTTACCACCATGACTGTTGAGGACAGGCGCATTAACTTTTCCAACATACCAAATCATGATGACATTTTCCATATTTAATGTCCCCATGTCATTATAAATAACTCCGTAGCTGTCTATCGTATGGAAATACTGTCATTTACATTATGAATTCCCATTATTAGATGTTTATATTTTCTTAAATTATTTTGATAATCTTATTAAAATAAAATAAAATGGAAATCAGGCTTGAAAACCCCCCAAGCAGCCATAGCAATTTAAGCCATGTAAGCAAAATTAAATCTAGCTTATTTTATGAACATAAGTGAAACTTAGGTTATTTCTTGTCAATACCTCTCACAATTGTAAACAAAAGTCATCTTTCTAAAATAGTAGAAGATAATCACTTTTAACCAATTCCCTGCTGCCTGGAAACCCTTATTGTAACATCCAGTCATTATAGATGAGGCTAAACAACTTCCTCATTTTCGCTTTAAAGGCCATCCTGTAATGTCAGGCCTTGCACTTCATACAAGTTTTGGATTTGAAATCTCCCTGTTCTCCAACAGCTTGTTTCTCACTCTAAAAATACTCAAATTGTATAAAGCTATTTGAATTTTCTTTTGACTAAGCAACAACAACAGCAAACAAAATAAAACAAGGAAAGAGCCTGTCCGAAGGGTAGGAATAGGGCCAGCTTCATGAGTGCGAACTGCACAATTGTCCTGGGCCACTGCCTTCAGACTGGCCCTGCACCTGATTTAACATAGCCTTCTTGAAATTAATAATAACTTTTGAACCAGGAGCCTGGCATTTTTATTTTATGCGAAGTCTCTCAAATGGAGTAGCTAATCCTGGTCAGAGAACACACGCATCAAGAAGAAAGGGAAGAAACAGTGATGATGAATGTTGAAGGGAGGCCAAGAAATTGACCAGAGCACATGTAGGAAGAGATGATATTGATATATTATGGATGCGTTTTTCCTCCTGTCCTCTTTTGTCTCTTGTGACTCTTCTCACCTCCACCGAGGCAGCTTCTGGGAAGAGATGACATGAAAGAGAGGAAAAACAAGTAGACAATCCTTCACGCTTGAGTTTTAAAACAAGTCTTTGGAATCACAGCAGAAACAATCGTCTTGCTTTGAGTTTCAAGAGTGTGGATTCTGAAAGCTTAAGAAGAGAATAATGGTTTTGAAAGAAAATGTTCTCAGTTCAAGACAGTTCACTCACCCTCTGAACTCGAGTATCAATAAGAAAGAAGAATCAGAGGACACAGACACTGCCATTGTGTGTAGGGGGGCCCTTGTACCTTAGTCCTCACTGCTGGGTCTAGTCCTGGAGAAAGCTTTCCTTCTGCATAGAACTGGGAGAGGCAGCAAGCTTCAGGGGCCCCTATTGGCTGCATGGTAGGGAAGCACTAGACTAGGTATGATGGAAGGGTATCTGAGCAGAGAAACCTGATACCCCCTCACATGCTCCTGCAAACCCCGGATGGCTGGGGGAGCTGCAGATTGCCTTCCCAAGAGACCGAGTGATGGGCAAAGGTTGTTGATAGAGAGCTGTACCTATGAGACTTTGTGGTCGGGAGTAACAGGATCCTTACATACCACTAGGCTAGGCAGGAAAGAGGATGTTTCAGAGGATGCCATTGAGGACAGATGAGGACCAGGGACCAGAGTTCTTCCTTGATGTCTTGGAATTGCCTAAATCCTTGAATTAGACACAACCATGGGCAGAGGCAGAGTACTTCACATATCAGGGTAATAGTATGTAAAAACAGAAATTAAGTCAAGGGCAGAAAAATGAAGTACATTTTAAAAACATGCACTTATGGCCTGAGATTCTTACCTCCTACACATATTTTTCACGGGTGCAAATATTTGAGCTTAGATCCCTTAGAGCTCATCAAACACCCGAGGAAAATGTGACTTAAGAATAAGCACTCCTTTATTCTTTTAAGTGTTTTCATGTTTCATTAATTGTTGAACTCTTGTCTGGCTCCTCAGGTACTTTGATAACATCTCAGAAATCGGCACACGATGCTCACATTTCGGAGATGTGATTTTTCAGACTTGACATACCTCAGCAGTGGAACCTTTTCTCCAAACTAAATACCAGGGGGACAAAAGTAGGTTTATAATTGTTCATATGGGGAAAGACATGCGGGTTATGATTATTATAATAGCTTGGTTAACTCAAAAGAATGTCCCAGTGGCACAGAGCACTTAGGTACAACCTTGTAAGTGCTCAAATTGCCAGCCTTTATTGCTTACACATTCTCGTAGTCTACTTGCTGTACTCAAGCACAGTTTGGCACAGAGTTCTTTAACCTACCTTTGTCCACTGCTGTATGAAGATCCCCAATATACAAATATCTAGGAGAGGGGTGCTCTGGTGGGAGATCAGACTCCCCCTCCTTCATCTTTCCCTTTCACCCCTGAGGTGGCCCTGAGGACGACACTTGTAACTCTGACTCACGTACAAGCTGGAAAATCACCGCTGGTCCAGATGCGCCAGTTTTCACAGCCTCATAAATGAGAAACAAAAGAGCAACCTTGTCCTTAGCCCCTGGCCCTCAGTCTCCACGTCTGTAAAGTGAGCAGGATGAACCAGCTCACTGCTGTAATAGTCATTAGAACCTCCCAAGTGGCTTTAAAGGTGTCTATGCCTCCCCCCTCCCCTGCTGAGATTAGTCTGGAGTGGGGCCCAGGTCCCTGTACTTGTACCAACCGCCTTTTGCTCCCCATAATTCTAATATGCAGCCACCATGAGAACCGTGGAGGAAAATGATCTTTGAGGACTGCTGTCAACAACGAAGTTTCATGAATAAGAATTTTAGGAGAAGAGACACCGCATTTTAACCACATCTTTAAGTGATTGGACTAATTTGCTGGGTTACCTCAATTTGACAATCCATTTGAAGCAAACTCTAGAGAGTAGGAGAGTCCTTTGAGGGCTCATAGGAAGTAGAAATAATACATTTGCTATTTCATTGGTGTTAAATGAGACAGTGAGGCAGAACAAATTCTATTCTCCTAAGAAAGCAAGAATTTCTCTCTGGCAAAAAGTCCTTGAAATAGCGATTTGCCCTTGGCTACTCGGAAAAGCATGGCTCATTGCCAGGTGGGTATAGAAGAAAGACGACTCTATTTGTGTGAATGTCAATATTGCCTTCAGGAGGTAAGAAAGTTAAAAACAGTGCCGGAAAATTTTAGGGGGTTGTTACCATATAATTAAATTAAGTCTCAGCTACAGTCTTGCCTTCTCTGAGAAGAGAGTATTATTCTGTTTTGGTTAAATATTTAAAAATTAACCTATAAGGAAATGAAAATGATCATTTTAATCTTACCTCATATTTGTTTAATAATCTCAAATGATTACTTTTCTAATTAAGGAAATGGAATTGATCTTGGAAATTATCATGTAGTATTCATGGCTGAAATGTTCAATATTTCATTGTGACATTTAGTTTAGTTTAATAAAAATTCTTCTGCAGTTTTCTAAAAGAGCATTTCCAAAGTATATCCTATTGCTGGTGCAAGAGGTTAATAGAGATCACACACACAAAAAAACATTTCTATATTGGAAGAAGTTTAAGAAACACAGCATACCTATATAAAGTTTGGGTTTGAATTTTAATACCCTAATTAAAGTTATTAGAATTTTCCTCCAAAATAGGTGGATTTTTTAAAAACTCAAGACTATTTACTGACATAGAATGAAAGGCAACGACAGATTCTTTTAAAGCCCCATCTCTGTTTACTCAAAGACCACAACACATGGGAACCCACTTATTCCGATTCTTGGTTTTCCAAATGGAGGTATTGACAGATATATGGTCATTCTAAGCACCTTTCTGGGACTCTTAATCAGATCAAGGTCTGAGTAATGAGGTTCCTCTCAGGATTCTGAGGAAGAAGCAGATAAAAAGACACAATTTCAGGGTGAGTTACTTGATTTTTATCTCTTCATCAGGGTGAAGTCCTCCATTTGATGTCAAAGGTATCCTGTCTACCATGGTAGTCACCAGCCACATGGGGCTATTTAAATTAAATGTAATTAATTAAAATTAAATAAGATCTAAAATTCAGCTCCACAGATGCATGGGTCACATTTCAAGTGCTCAGTAGCCACAAATGAACATTTCCATCACTGCAGGAAGCTCTATTAGAAACAAAAGTCTGGAAGGCTGGTCCCAGCCATTGAACCCTAACTCCTCATTGTACTCCCCATTGGTCTGGGGCCTTCCCTAGCCATCTACACTGAGCTTCCCTGTCATGACAATTGGTTGATTTTCTTTCTAGGTACTGTTTAGTTTCTACCTTAGTGTTCAATTATCTATGTTATTGTCATGATTCTGCAAGTTAGCTGGGCTCAGTGGGTTCTTCCTCTTCACGTGGTATTGACTAGGATTCTTCAGGTGACTGCAATTGCTGGGAGCTTCCCATGACCTGGAACACATGAGATGGCTTCACCTGCATTCTGGGCACCTCAGCTGGGTAACAGGAGTGGCTGGGAGTTAGCTGGATCTCTCGCTGTCTTATATTATTAGTTCAGCTCTTATTTGCCCTATAAACAATTGAAAGTGGAAGCTGCCATACATCTTAAAGGATGGGCCTAGAATGTACCCAACATGACTTCCATCACATTATATAGATCACAGCAAGTCACGAGAACAGCTGGAGTCAAGGGGAGGGGAAACAGTCTTCACCGCTCAATGAGAGGAAGAGTTATCTTTGCAGATGATTTATTACACTATCTAATTTTCTTCTTGGTCATTATATAAGACAGTTCTTTTTAAAAAAGATTTTATTTATTTATCTTTTGAGGGGAAGGGAAGGAGAGAAATATCAATGTATGGTTGCCTGCCGAGAACTGGCCTGCAACCCAGGCATGTGCCCTGACTGGGAATCGAACTTTGATTCACAGACCCTTTGATTCACAGGCCCATGCTCAATCCACTGAGCTACACCAGCCAGGGCACAGTTCTTAAGGATAGGTTTATAGCATAACTACATAATGAAAAACAAACTTTATCGTTTTTACATATAGTAATATGTACTAATAAATTATATTTCCACAGCATCTGGCAACCAGAGGTGGAGTAATTATAAACTGAGATGCTTAAAAGAAATTCTTAGATGGGCAAATCATAAGTAAAGTAACCATGTGATGGTAAAACTCATTCATAATTTAAAAACACGATTGAAAAGCAAGACATCATCATTTACAAATTCTATTTTCCATAACCAGAACATCAGTAACTTACAGGATGAGAAAGTGTGTGGAAAGGGGTGAGGTTCAGGATAACAAAGCTTATAGGAATATGCACTTGAACAACTTTTTAGAAGGCATTTAATATGTATCAAAATTTAAAAAGGGATATCATTTAAGTCAGCATTTAGGAATTTACCCTCATTCCAACAATTCCTTAGTAAAGTCCTTTTTAAAACACACTCCATGGATTGAATGATACTTTTGTCTCTTGAAGAAAAAAGACATGGCAAATTGTGACATATCAGTTGTTCACATCTAAGTCACATCAGGGTCAGCATGCTGCTTTCTCAGAGAGAAAAGCTTTGCATTATTGTCACCAAAAGAACTTGTAATGATCATGGATTATGGCAAGGTTTTGTTAAAGAAACTGACCCAGCAGGCTGTTTAATATTATTTAACAAATTTGCATGAGACATTTGGGATACTCCAATGATTTCTCCCTTAAAGAAGGTAATTTAAAAAACCAGAACCTCCCTGCCCCTTGAAGGTGTCACTCATCTATAGTGAAACCATCCATGATTATCCTGATAAAACATGATAAATTTCTTCCAGAAACACCTTCACAGATACACTCAGAAATGTTTTTATCAGCATCTCTTTGCCCAGCCAAGTTAACCATCAAAAAATTAACCATCACATGTTTTTTTTATTTCACTCTTAAAATATTCCCATCCACTCACAACTGTACATACTGAATTAGTTTTTCCCAAAATTGGGTTGGCTCATGTATAGAAATAGAGAAAAAGGAGGTTTTTGTCTATCTTTGACTAAGGCTTTCACAAAATAACAGGCCAGCTTGCTATGTGAAGTCAAGTAGCTTAATTTATTTATCATATCTATCTTTTTGAGTAGGACAAGGTATTTAGTATAAAAATCTTAAAGGAAATAGATTTCTCAGTATTCTCGATTTTATTCTAAGCAAGTTCTATAAAATGTTTAAAAAATTTGTCCATGAACTCTTCTGTCTGTATCTCTGATATCACCACCTCCAACAAATTTAACAATGACTCCTTAATGTTACCTAATACATACGCAGCCTACATTCAAATGTTCCTGGTATCTTAAAAAAGAAATATTATCTAAAAACAAATAAGTAAAATCTCTCTCTCTCTCTCTCTCTCTCTCTCTCTCTCTCTCTCTCTCTATATATATATATATATATAGAGAGAGAGAGAGAGAGACTATATATATGTAGACTATATATATAGGCCATATATATATAGTCAGAGTCAGCACTTACAGAAACAATGTCATAAGAATGGTGGAGTGGGTTATAGTTCCCCACTGTTACATATACACAGTGGAATATTATTTGGCCATAACAAAGAAGAAAATTCTGCTATTTGTGACAACATGGATAAACCTGGAGGGTATTGCATTAAATAAATGAGCCAGAGACAGCCAAATACCATCTAGTATCGCTTGTATGTAAAATCTCAGAAAGTGGAACTCATAGAAACTGAGTAGAATGGTGGTTGCTAGGGGCTGGGATGGGGAAAATGTAGAGATGTGGGTGGAAGTTTCAAACGTTCAGTTATAAAATAAATAAGTTCTTTTTTTCTTTTTTAAAAAATTTTATTTAGTTATTTTTCAAGTACAGTTTTTTGTGTATTTCTCCCATCCCAGCCCCCCCGCCCGTGCTCCCCACCTCCCTCCCATTTCCTCCCCCTCTAGGCCTCATCCCTGTGTCTTTCATACTTGTTCCTCAAAATCCCTCCCCTTTTTCCCCCTTAAATTCCCTTCCCTCTCCCCTCTGGTCACTGCCCACTTGTTCTCTATTTCAGTGTCTTTATTTTTATTCTGCTTGCTTGTTTGTTTTGTTGTTTAGCTTCCTGTTAAAGGTGAGATCATATGGTATTTGTCTTTCAACGCCTGGTTTATTTCACTCAGCATAATGCTTTCCAGTTCCATCCATGTCGTTGCAAAGAGTAGTAGCTCCTTCTTTCTCTCTGCTGCATAGAATTCCATTGTGTATATGTACCACAATTTTTGGGTCCATTCATTTACTGATGGGCACCTAGGTTGCGTCCAGCTCTTGGCTATTGTAAATTGTGCTGCTAGGAACATTGTGGTGCATAGGTTCTTTGATATTGATGTTTTAGGATTCTTAGGATATAATCCTAGCAGTGGAATTGCTGGGTCAAAAGGCAGGTCAATTTTTATTTTTCTGAGAAAATTCCATACTTTTTTCCATAATGGTTGCACCAGTCTGCAATCCCACCAACAGTGAACTAAGGACCCCTTTTCCCCACACCCTCTCCAACATTTGTTGTTTGTTGCTTTGTTTATGATAGCCATCCTGACTGGTGTAAAGTGGTATCTCATTGTGGTTTTAATTTGCATCTCTCTGATAGCTAATGATATTGAGTATCTCTTCATGTGTCTCTGGATATTCTGTATGTCCTCCTTGGAGAAATGTCTGTTCAAGTCCTTTTCCCATTTTTTAATTGGGTTAGATGTCTTCTTAGAGTGGAGCCGTGTAAGTTCTTTGTATATTTTGGAGACTAAACCTTTGTCTGAGGTATCATTGGCAAATATGTTTTCCCATACAGTTGGTTGTCTTTTTAATTTAATACTGTTTTCTATAGCCATGCAGAAGCTTTTTATTTTGATGAGATCCCATTTGTTTATTCTTTCCTTTATATTCCTTGCTCTAGGGGACATATCGGTAAAAATGTTGCTGCGTGAAATATCTGAGATTTTCTTGCCGATGTTCTCCTCTAGGACTTTAATGGTGTCACGGCTTATATTTAAGTCTTTTATCCACCTTGACTTTATTTTGGTGTAGAGAGCGATCAGGCAGGATTTTAGCGTCTATGTTCATCAGTGATATTGGCCTGAAGTTTTCTTTCTTTGTTGTATCTCTATCTGGTTTTGGAATTAGGATGATGCTGGCTTCATAAAAGGAGTTTGGGAGTTTTCCATCCTTTTGGATTTTCTGGAATAATCTGTGAAGAATAGGGGTTAGCTTTTCCTTAAATGCTTTGTAGAATTCTTCCGTGAACCCATCTGGTCCAGGGCTTTTGTGTGATGGGAGTTTTTTTTATTACTGCTTCAACTTCTTTTGCTGTTATTGGTCTATTCAGGTTTTCTACTTCTTTTTCATTGAGTTTTGGGAGATTATATTTTTCTAGAAATGTGTCCATTTCCCCTAGGTTCTCAAATTTCTTGGCATACAGTTCTTCATAGTAATTTCTTACTATCCTTTCTATTTCTGTGGTATCAGTTGTAATCTCTCCTGTTTCATTTCTGATTGTGTTTATTTGTGTCCATTCCCTTCTTTTTTTGATGAGCCTACTTAAAGGCTTGTCTATTTTGTTTATCTTTTCAAAGAACCAACTCCTGGATTCATTGATCCTTAGAATTGTGCTTTTAGTCTCCATGTCATTTAGTTCTGCTCTGATCTTGGTTATTTCCTTCCTTCTGCTTGCTCTGGGCTGACTTTGTTGTTGTTCCTCGAGTTCTTGCAGGCGTAGAGTCAGGTTGTTTGTTTGAAATGTTTCTATCTTCTTTAGGTAGGCCTGTGTTGCTATAAACTTCCCTCTCAGGACTGCCTTCGCTGTGTCCCATAAGTTTTGGGTTGTTGTGAGATCTTTTTCATTTGTTTCCAGAAACATTTTGATTTCTTCTCTAATTTCATTCTTGACTCATTCGTTGTTCAATAGCATACCATTCAGTCTCCATGATTTTGGGTGTTTTGGATTTTTTCCTTTGGGGTTGGTTTTCAGTTTCAGTCCCTTGTGGTCAGAGAAAATGCTTGGTATGATTTCAATATTCTTGAATTTGTTGAGGCTCGTTTTGTGTCCTATCATGTGGTCTATCTTTGAGAATGTTCCATGTACATTTGAAAAGAATGTGTATTTAGCTTCTTTGGGGTGAAGAGCTCTGTATATATCAGTTAGGTCCATTTCATCAAGGGTGTTGTTTAATGCCACAATGTCTTTGTTGATATTTTGTTTGGAAGATCTGTCCATTTTTGATAGTGGGGTGTTAAAATCTCCCACTATAATTGTGTTGCTGTCTATATCTTTCTTGAATTCCTCTAAGATTTTCCTTATATATTTTGGTGCTCCTATGTTGGGTGCATATATATTTATGATGTTAATGTCTTCTTGGTGTATTCTTCCCTTGAGTGGGTCTCTCTTTATCGCTCTTTTTTTGAAGTCTATTTTGTCTGATATGAGAATTGCTACCCCAGCTTTTTTTTCTTGTCCATTTGCTTGGAAAATTTGTTTCCAGCTTTTTACTTTTAGTCTGTGATGGTCTTTTGTCCTGAGGTGGGTCTCTTGTAGTCAGCATATGTGTGGGTCATGCTTTCTTATCCATTGAGCTATTCTGTGTCTTTTGATTGGAGCATTTAATCCATTTACGTTTAAGGTTATTACTGATAGGTACGTATTCATTGCCATTTTTGTACCTGTGTTCCTCTCTGACTGTCTCTTTTTCTTCCTTTCCGTAAAGCAGTCCTTTTAGTATTTCTTGTAGAGCTGGCTTGATGGCAGCATTTTCTTTTAGACTTATTTTGTCTTGGAAACTCTTTATTTGGCCTTCTATTTTGATTGAGAGTCTTGTTGGGTAAAGTAGCCTTGGTTGTAGGCCTCTGGTTCTCATTACTTGGAATATTTCTTGCCATTCTCTTCTTGCTTGGAGTGTTTCCATTGAGAAGTCAGTAGCTAACCTTATTGGGGCTCCCTTGTATGTTACTTCTTTTTTCTCCCTTGCTGCCTTTAAGATTCTCTCTTTGTCTTGGAATTTTGCCATTTTAATGATGATATGTCTTGAAGTGGGCCTCCTTGGGTTCCTCTTGATTGGGACTCTCTGTGATTCTTGAATTTGTGTGACTTTTTCTCTCATCAAATTAGGGAAATTTTCTCTCATTACTCTTTCAAATATGTTTGGAAAAATCCCAGGGAGGGAGCCGTTGGGGCACTGAACGCTGTCCCAGGTGCCCTTGGGCCCTCGCCACTGGGCTCTAGTCCCCCAACCATGCACCGGCGGAGATCCCTACTGTTTCTCTTTGCTCCGTCCTGAGACTACTGTACCACTGCTGTCTCCCTACCATCTGGTTCCTCCATGACCATTGAGGTTTCTGGTCCCTTATTTTCATATATGCTTGGCAACTGCTGGCTTGCTGGCTTCTCCTCCTCCGATCAGACAGGTTTCTCTCCCTTTTGTACTAGGAACTGGTATCTGCTCCGTCCTACTCCATCGCCATCTTCAAAATAAATAAGTTCTGAGAATCTAATGTGCACATGGTGACTATAGTTAACAATCCTGTACTGTGTGCCTGAATTTGCCAAGAGTGTAAGAAAAAAGGAAAAGATCATTAATGGTGAAGAAGATTTGAATAATAGGATTAGCAGACGACATAAATGACATATGCAGAACAGTGCGCCCAGCAGTGACAGCATCCTCCTATGTTCAAGTGCTCACGGAACAAATCTTAATGGATCACCCGTTAGGCCACAGATCTCTACAGATTTGACAGGACTGAAAACATACAGAATATACTCTTTGGTGGGATTACACTAGAAATCCATAATAAAAACTGGAAAATGCCTCCAATTTTCTGGAGACTAAGCAAATACATTTACATAATTTATGATTCAAAGAAGTCATAGTGGAAGGATCTGAAATACAACAACTTAGCGGAACTACTTTAATAGATTTGGGGGAGATTTCATGAACTGGAAACCAAAAGCATGAATCACAACAGAAACACTGAAAAATGGAACTACATTCAAATTAGAAGTAAAAAGAGTAGTTTCTTTGGGGAGGAGGGTAGAGTTAGTAACTTGAAAGGAATGCAAAGGAAACTTCTGGTGGGGAACTGGTAATGTTCTATTTCTTGATTTGGTTACTTACATAAGTTTATTCACTTCCTGTTCATTCATCAACCATACATTTACGATTTTTAGTCTCTTCTGTATGCATATGACATTTTACAAAAATTATTGTAAAATATGATATCTATAAATAAATATAAAATATGCCATTTTTAAATAGAAAAATTTAAAACTAAAACTAAATAAAAGATATAAAGAAGACTAGAGACCTACATTATGCTAATAGATTTACAGATTCCAAAATGTGATGTTAAGGATTCTATTAGGCTCATCTAAAATTTTATATGGACAAGCAATGACCCAAAATGAGTCCAGACACTATTTTGTTACTTATTTTTTTATTGTGAGAAAGTACACATTTTAACCATCTTAAAGTGTACAGTTCGGTGGTATTTAGCCCATTTGCATTCCACAATCATCATCACCATCTACTTCAGGACATTTTTTGTCACCCCCAAAAGAAATCCCTAACCTATTAAATAATTAATCCTCATTCTCCTTTCTCCTAGTTCCTGAAAACCAATAATCTGATTTATGTTTCTGTGAATTTGGATAGCACGGATATTTCACATAAATGGAATCATACAGTATCTTATCTTTTGTGTCTGGTTTATTTCAGTTAACATAATGTTTTAAGGGTCCTTCATGTTGTCTCATATATCAGAACTTTACAATTTCTTATGGCTCAATATATTCTATTGTATGACTGTGCCACACTTGTCTGTCTGTTAATCAGTTGCTGGGTTGTTTCCACCTTTCCCCTATTGTCAATAGCGCTGCTATGCACATTTTTGTACAACTTTTCATTTGAATACTTCTTTTCCATTTTGGGGGGTTATATACCTAGGAGAGGAGTCATATTGTAATTGCTGAGTGATATGGTAATTTTATGGTTAACTTATTAAAAAAACACCAAACTTTTTTCCATAGTGGCTACACCATTTTATATTTCCACAGCAATGTACAAGAGCTTCAGTTTCTACACATCTTCACCAACATTTATTTTTGTTGTTAAATTATAGCTATCCTAGTAAGTATGAAGTGATATCTCATTGTTTTGATTTATATTTCCCTAATGACTGGTGATATCAAGCATCCTTTTATCTTGTTGATTATTTGTGTATATAATCAAATATAAGCATCTTTATATATAAGTATCTTTTTATGCTTATTGGTTATCTGTACATATTGTTTGGAGAAGTGTCTTTTTAAGTTCCTTGCCTATTTTTAATTGGGTCACTTGCCTTTTTATTGCTGGATAATAAGATATGATTTTCAAATATTTTCTCTTACTCTGTAAATTGGAGGTTTTTTTTGCTAGGGTCCTTTGATGCACAAATGTGTTTTTAATTTTGATGAAGCCTAATTTATTTTTTTTCTTTTGTTGCTGGTGCCTTCCATTTCATTGCTAAGAAACCATTGCCAAGTCATAGGTTATAAAGACCCTTTACCAGTTTCCTGTGGTGGCCACAGCAGTGACAAAAACTGGGCAACTTAAAACAATAGAGATTTTATTGTCTTAAGGTTCCAGTGGGAAGAAGTCCCACGGTGGTAACAGAGCCATAGTCCCTCTGACCCCTCTGCAGGGAAATCTTTCCTATTTTTTTACAGCTTCTGGTGTTGGCTGACAGTCCTGGGCATTCTTTGGCTTGTAGATGCATCATAGAGATGACCTCTCTCTGGGTGTCTTCATTTATTTTCCCTCTCTTTGTTCTTTGTTATTGTCTTCATTTTTGATTTTATAAAAATGTACTAAATTTTTAAAATTGTTGTTCAAGTACAGTTGTCTCCATTTTCCCGCCACCATTTTCCCCCATCCTACCCACCCCCACCTCCCTCTGTCCATTTGAATCTACATTTTTTCCTTTTGTAAGGACACCAGTCATATTGGATTAAGGCCTCCCTCATGACCTCATTGTAACTTGATCACCTCTATAACAATTCTATTTCCAAATAAGATCACATTCTGAGATACTGGGGCTTAGGACTTCAAAATACTGTGGGGGGATGCACAATTCAACTCATAACAACCTCTTGGAGCGTTGAGTGTTTATCTCAACTGGTATCCTAGTCCAAGGTGGCAGAAAGTAATTGCCATGCCTGTAAAAGGTTTTGAAAAAAATCCCTCAATGTAGCAGCTTCTTTAACCTGAGAGATTTCCTAGTTAGGCAAAATAGAGCAAGCTCTTTGCATTAGTCCTTCAGGGGGTGATCAGAGGTCAAAGGCAACCATAATTTTCTGAGAACAAGGTTAGCTCTGCTCTCCCAGAAGGCTGCTAACTTCCAGATCACCACTGAGCTGGGGAGGGTGGAATGGTGCAAGGGCAGGTTAAAATATCTCAAAGAATCCCTGCCAGGTTTTAATCACCCTTTTCTTGATTAACTGTTTGTCTCTTTGCTGAAAAAAAAAATTGACCATTTTCCGCAGTTCTGATAAGTTGATTCTGGCAGGGTTTTTGGTGTTTTTTTTTTCTGTTGAGGCCCTCAGAGTTTCTTACTGTGTCTTTTTTCCTGACATTCCTCAAACACTTTTTAAGAAATAGAGTAGCATATGGGTTTGCCATAACAGTTATTAAGAGCTGTTATTATAAAGCCAGAGTAATGAGATAGTGAATTTTTCTTTTAGGGTTATTCAAAGTGATGGATTGAAAAGAAGAGAGTGCACAAGGTAGCGATGATTTTGTTAGTGTTTCATTTCTTAGTTTGATTGATAGGTACCGATTCTTACATATAGTCTTTTGAATGTATCAAATATTACATAATGAAATACAGTTACAAACTAAGTACTTGAATACTGAGAAATACACTTCTAGGTAACTATTGCATTAAGGATGAATTCAAAACAAATTATGAACCACTGAGAGTAACACAAGGAGATCACTACACAGAAAACCTGTGACACCTGCAAAAGCATACCAAGGAGTGAATGTGTTAGCCTTAAATCTTTTCATCATTAAAGAAGAAAAACAAAAAAGGAGTGGATTCATAATTTGTATCTTAAGAACATTGAAAAAGACTGACAATATAAACCAAAAGATGGAATTTTAAGATAGGGAAAAAATTAATGAATATAAAACTAAAAAAGTCTAAAGATAAATAATGCTTACAAAATAGAAAAGGTCAATAAAATTGAACTCCTCTTGATCCTGATTAAGAAAATGTAGACTAGATAATACAGATTTTGCTCCATCTAAGAACAAAGCAAACAGAGTTCTGTGCTGAAAAAATAACTCGTGGGAACTGATAACAATAGAATATGGGGGGGAAGTTTTTTTGATCTAAGGATGAAAAAGATGCAGGTCTAGGGCTGTGGTTATGAGAAGATTTCTAGGATATAGTTGAGATCAGAAAGGGTATGTGTGTTTAAAAAAAATTCAGTTTCCATGTCTGGGACTCAGCATGCATGATCACATGGGGTAAAGCCTGAATGATTTCAGAATCTGTCTTTGCAAATAGCCACAAGTTGGCAACAAGAAATATATCCTAGGACTAAGCTATACGCTTTAAAAATATTAAGATGCACACTGGATAATCAAGCCCTGGACAGTGTCTGGACACAATTCCAAAGGCAGAATTTTTCCCCTTTGGAAGTTTTCAACTCAGGGAATTCTACTTGCTTTGCTTGTCTCATCATGTAACCCAACACACGTGTTAGTCACTTCCTGTGTGGCCAGTCTGCTAGGTGGACAAATTGGATCCCCAGGAACCAGGAAGTAGGTGAATAATCTCTGTGAAGCTCTTACTAGGGTGTGTTAGTGATTTGAATACTAATCAGTATTTGCAAACTGGGAGGAGAAACAGGAGTGAGATGGTTGATTTTGATTACCTGATAGTAATGAACATATCACAATATTATTGTAAAGAGTGACATCCTACCGTCCTTTCATCTTGCCAATTTAAAGAAACAAGTCTTTAGCTCTCTCTACATGGAAAAATTTGGAACAAATAGGGCAATTAATAAAACAGTTTCAAAAGAAATAACAATAATGAAACCTATACTTACATTTCTAGGATCTTTCCTAATAATTAGACCACCATATATTGTACAAGGACTTATTCAAAAAATTCACCTGGATATTTTCAAACTTGAAAAAATTAAAGCCACTCATGGCGTGTTCTTTCCACAGTAGAATCAAGGTAGAAATTGATTTTAAATATATGTAGCTAAAATAATGTCAACTGCTTAATGATGAAACACTTTAACACCAATTCATTTGACAATTTTGGTGAAATAGATAAATTCCTAAAAAAATACAACTTTTTTAAACTGTCAGAAGTAGAAATCCTTAATAGCTTAAAATTATTAAAAAGATTTATTTTTTTAATAGTCAAATATTCCCCAAAGGAAACTGAAGGCTCACATGGTTTCACTAGTAAATTCTTGCAAAAAAAAATTAAGGAGAAAAAACAAATACCATGAATCTCGCACCAACTCTTCCAGAATACAGACGAGACAGGTCTTTTTCTAAAGCAAGTTTTCTGAGACCAGACAACCAGCATTTCAAAACCTGACAAGGACATTACAAGAAAGAGAATTACAGACCAATCATTTGTAAAAATAGATGTAAGCATCCTTAACAAAACAGTAGACAACTGAATCTGGTGACAAATAAATTGAGCTTATTCTAGGAGTGCAAGGTTGGCTTAACATTTTAAAATTAACCCAACCATATTAATATCAAAAAGGAGAAAGGTTATATGAACATCTTGATAGATGCAGAGAAACAATTTGACAAAATTTATTTCTCCCTCATTTATTATATATTAAAAGAACTTTTTGCAAACTGAGAATAAAAGGCAATTTTCTTAAACAAATAAAAAAATTACATTCTCATCCCTCCTGGCAAACTTCATACCCAGTGGTGAAATATTAAAAACTTCTCTCCCAAGTTTGGAAGTGACACAACAATGCCAGCTATTTGTACTTAATATTTTATTGGAGGTCCTCACCATTGCAATATAATTTTTTAAAAAGTATTAGGACTTTAAAGGAAGAAAAATGCTGTCTTTTATTTGTAGACAGCATGATTACATTTCAAGAAAATTCAAAAGATGCTATAAACTATTTGAACTAAAAATTAAATATACAATGTTGCTAGAGACAGGTCACTATTTAAGAATCATCTGTATTTCTATGTATCATTCACAAACAAGTAAAAAATTATATTGTAAAGCATACTGTTTACAATAGTACCAAAATACGAACTACATGGAAATAATTCTAACAAAAGATTTGCAGTGCCCTAACATTGAAAACGATGATTATCCTTGAGAGAAATTGAATATTTAAATAAACTTAGAAATAAAACTTTTAATATTTAGAAAACCCAATATTGTAAAGGTGTCAATTCTTCTCAAATTATCTATAAGTTAACACAATCCTAATCAAAATTCTAGAAAGATTTTTTTTTTTTTTTTTTTAGAAATTGACAAGCTGACTCTTAAATTCCTATGGAATTTCAAAGGGCCAAGGCTACGTAAGGCAACTGAAACAGAAGAGCAAGGCTGGAAGATTCATTCTACCTGATAACTAAACCCATGATGAGCTATAGTAATGAGAATGTGTGGGATGGATACAAATGTATACAAACTAACCAGTGACCTAAATTAGAGAGCCTACACAGGAATGGTCACCTGGTTCATGACAGAGGCGACAGTGCAATTGGTAAGGGAATAGTTTTTTCAAAAGATGTTGCTGGATTAATTGGATATGTGAAAAAAATATCTGGACCCCTACCTATACTAAAAAATTTAATTCCAGATGGATCACCAATTGAAATGTGAAAATCAAACAATAAAGCTTTTAGAGGAGAATGTAGGAAGACATCTTCACGACCTTGGCATAGGTAGAGATTTCTTAAACAACATATAAAAGGTCTTAACCATAGAGAAAAAAATCCCCATAAGGACAAAAGATCTGACAAAAGATTCATACCTAACATATGTACAAACTTTTACTAATCAATACCAATTAGACAACTCAAGAGAAAAATGGCAAAAAGATTTGAACAAACACTTCACAAGAGCATATGCAAATATCTAGAAAACATGAAAATGTGCTTTGACTACATTAGCCACTGGGAACTTTGAAATTAAGCCATAATGAAATTAGTCTTACCAGATTGGCCAAATTAAAGTGAGAAAATTCCAAGATTTGGAGAGGAAGTATTGCATTTGGAATTCTTATATCAACACATTGCTGGTATTTTAGTAAAGTGGTATAATATTTTGGAATACTGTGAGGCAATGGCTACCAAAACTGAAAAGAGTACGTATAACAGGATTTCACGTCCATGAAGCACACAGAGGCAGGCCTAGGCCACGGTGTTGGGGGTCCGGATAATGGTTACCACGGAGGCACAGGGGTCAAGGTGACAAGAATATGAGTTCTGGGAAGTAGAGAACTTTTCTGTTTCTTGATCTGAATGCTGGTCATATAAGTATATCTGGATGTGAAAATTCACTAGGATTTGCATTTATGACATAAAATAAGACTAGAAGATGGAGATTGAAGAATACTACTTCTTTTTGTTACAAAAATAATGTTCCAAAGAAACTATCTTTTCATCTCCTTTGTGATCTTAGCCATAAATCGCCTTATAACATACACATCTTAGAAGAGCCTAAAAAATGCCTCCTGTACTGTTATAGGGGCTAGTGCTGGGAGGGACCCCCTTTTTTTCCCAATCAGAAGAATTATTTCCTTAGCCTATATTTTATTTTCAAGTTCAGTTCTCTTCTGCCTACAGTTATAAGTTTTTTTCTTTTTCTCTATGCCTCTAAAAACAAATATAGTTTTCACCTAAAACAGTACAATAAAATTTCCTATGTATTCTGGGTCCTAGAAAACAGACCCTATTTTGACAGAACATCAGTTCCATAATTTATTCTTCACATAGTTACATAATTCAAACACATTATCTAACAATCCCCCTGTGTAACTGCATCTTTCTCTGTATATTCTGTTCCATAGCAACGTGCTTTCTGGCTCCCCCACAACCATTTCACTCAGGGGAGATGCCTCAAAGATTTCTCTTCACATTACAAACTACCAAGGAAGAAAAGGACTTGAAGCTTTGTGACTATGAGACATTTAAAACCTCCTAACACATCTGTCAGCACTGCATATTCAACAGTTTGTTTCTGAGGGCCCTTAGGGTGCCAGGCAATGACACTAGTCACTAGAGTTGCAGTGAAATAATTGTTAAGCATGTAGGCTCTGAATTTAGGGAGCCTGGGTTCGATTCCTCGGTATATCATTGACTCTGTCTCTAAAAATGGTCCGCTTATGCCCCGACCGGTATGGCTCAGTTGGTTGGGCATTTTCCCACAAAGCACAAGGTCACAGTTTCAATTCCTAGTCAGGGCACAGGCCTGGGTCGCAAGTTGTGTTCCCAGTCAGGGCATGTATGAGAAGCACCCATCATTGTTTCTCTCTCACATCGATGTTTCTCTCCCTCTTTTCTCCCTCCGTTCCCCTCCTTCTAAAAATCATCATCATCATCATCAAATAATACAATCTTAAAAATAAAAATGGTCTGTTTCCCCCTCTGACTCAGTTTACTTATTTAGGAAATAGTGGTACTAGTAAAGCCTTTCTGCCAGCCTTCTTAGGAAGGTTAAGTGGCATATTATGTGAAAATCACTGAGAAACATCCTTGGCACATGGTACGTGTCAGCTGTTATTCCCAGAAGAGATGACACAATATCTGCCGAACTGCCTACTGACAAACTTCACTGCCACTGGGACTGCCTGCCATCCTCTGCCCTAGCTACCCATCCATGCTAGCAAGGAAATGACAAACACTTTAACTGAACTAGAAGCTAGTGGTTGCACCAGAAAGTCCTTGGCTTAGGGTATCCTGGATCTGCCCTTTACAAATGAGGACACCATAGCCCGGATACATTGCCCAGCTTGAAATGAATCTCACACAGATGAAATAGGGGGTGAGGCTGGTATTAGAGCTTGCGTCTCCCGATTCCTAGTTCAGCCCCTTGGCTGGAAAGACTTGCAAACTAGAAGACTGGCACATTCTCTCTTCTGGCTCACATTTGACACCCCCAAAGGGAGCAACTCAGGCACACTCCTCCTAGTTGGTGGGGGTGGGATATGGGGGCACCTTGCTGTATGTTGTCTATTTTTAGCCTCCGTATATGGCCTACTCCCTGCAGACTCACTGGGGCTGACGTACTGCTGTGGGATTTAAGGCACTCTCCATGTTGCTTGGTGGTTGCCATGCCAACAAAATTTAAAGGAAATTGGGTTTTTCTAGTAGATTATTTTAGTGGCAGCTTTAAAGCCAGATTAGGGTTCCGACTCTGAAGATTAAATGATGCAAGTGATTAGTACTGGTATGTAGTAGGTGCCCCATAATCCCTGCTGAAAAACAGGATGGATACATGAATGCAATTAGTTGCATTAGGAAGCTGAAGGTGTAGCAGCAGAGAACTGATCTTCTGCTTACAGTCAGTACTTAGAGTCAGTCTGGAGCAAGTTTACTCATATCCTCCCCGGATTTTCATAATTACCTGACACTCTGTGTGTGAACTGATTTGCCTGATTCCAAAAGACTGCCTCTGATCTTGAGGCCATTGATGAGCTGTGCAACCCAGGGGTCCCCAGCTGCACATAGCTGCATGTTGCAGACACAGAAAAGGTGGCAGGAATCTGACCAGGGAAACTCGCGGGTCTTTAACGGGGGCAGGGAACTTGTGCACATCTGAGAGGGTCAGTGCTCAGTCCTTCTAAGGATGCATTTTTGCAAATATAATGACCATATTTAATGAGCGAATTTGTTTAAATAGCCTCTCTGTTTTGAGCAACCTATGTTTGAAAGGCCCATCCCCTAGCCACAGTGACTGAGCATCACCAGATAAGCAGACAGTCAGGGGAAGTTGTAAATCTCTGTTCAGTTCCCAGGTCTCTCAGCAAGTATTTTCTGAAAATCCCACCTGACGAGTTCCTTCCTTCTCAATAGAATCTATTTTCTCTATTAATCTTTTGGCCTTCCTCTCTCCCTCCCTCCTTCCTTCCAGTGGCAGAGAAAAGAGCAGTCTTTTGGAGTCAAAATTAGATTCAAATTCTTGCTGTCTCTGATGCCTATTTGTGGTGTGACATTCCCCAACTTTCATTACATCTCGAGCAGAATTTCTTTTTGTACACAAGGCACTACCAATGTCTATCTTGGATGGTTACGGCAACAGTGGAGTGTTTCTCAAACTTTTAGTGAGCATCAGTCACCTAGGAAGATAGGCAAAAATTCGGATTCTCAAGATCCATAGGCCTAGACTCTAATCCATTAGGCCAAAGTCCCAGGTATCTGCATGTTAACAAGGTTCCGAAACCAGAAAAATTGGCATTCATGCTGCCTGTCACTACCAGAACCAGGAAGTAGAGATAAGGATTGAATTTTCACGGGCACTTTATTCAGATGCTGGTGATCTGAGAAAATGACGGGTTGCATATCCTCAAAAAAACTGTCTTAACATCTCATTTCAAGTTGACCTTTTTTATTGAAAGAAGAAAATGGTAGGTAAGGAGTTTGGAAAAAGGTTAGGCAGATAAGAGTTGCAGTCCAGTGGCAATTTCCCTAGTATTTCTTTATCTGATGATCAAACAATTCTCTATCTGTGTCAAGGACATCCCCTCCTTGGAACACAATGGCTCAGACACCATCTCCACCACTTTCAGACCCCCTGGGGCACAGAGGTTGAATTGCTAGTTGACCACCGAGAGTTGAGTAGGTCATGAATTCCAGTTCCTTGAATAACAGCTTTCCACAAGCATTACTCACTGAAGCCTATTAACTATGACTAAAGGTAAGATCTTTAACTGTAGTCAGTTCTGGACTTCAAGGGTCTTACTTTGAGAAACACTGTATATGCATAGAAATCTCATTCAAAAATGAGATTTGTTGAAAATATTCAAAAGGTGGGAGCCATGATCATTATTAACACAGTAAACATTTATTGAACATCTACTGTGTATCAGGCATGACACCAGACTCTATAGTTATGTCTCACTTAATTTCTTTTACTAGGAATTAATTTGTCATTTATGTATGCCTTGCCCCATCCCATTACGTGTAAGTTCCTAAAGGGCAGGATGAAGCAGTATAATGTATCAGAGAAGAACATAAATGTTAGAAGACATGAATTCTCTTTACTATTTGTATGATTTTAGACAAGTCATTTCATCATTCAGGACTTTGTTTCCTTCATCAAAAATTAAAAAGGCACTAAGTGTAGTGGTTAAAAGTCTAAAAGTTTAGAATCCTGACCCTAATGCTTTCTAAGTATGTGATCTCAGGAAAGCAGCTTAACTTCTTTGAGCCTCAGATTCCTTTTACATGGAAAGGGGATTCATTTGTTCAACATTCATTCCTTCAATAAATACCTACTGAGCACTTTCTATGTGACCAACACTGTGCTAGGTACTAAGAACACATTGGAGAGTGAGACAGATATGGTCCCTGACTCAACGTAGCTTACAATTTAATAGTGGACACAAATATTACATAGGTAACTACATAAATAACTAATCCCATTGTGGTAAATTCTATTGTGAGACATTTAACTAGTAGGAGCTAACCTAGCCTGCGGGAATCAGGGAAGACCTCCTGGGATAGGGAAGACTGAGCCCTGAGGGATGAGGAGGCATTATCCAGAAAAAGAAAGACCTGAAATGAGAAGAAGCTGGACTCTTTTGAAGAAGTAAAGGGATATCCATGTGCCTAAACTGAGTGCACAAGGTCCCCCCTCACACCTCACAGGTGTGGAGAGAATTGAGATAATAAAGTGCTTAGCACAGTGCCCAGCACCGAGAAGCATATAATCATGGAGATAACACATCTGGTTTGTTGTAGACAATGCATGAAGAAGTACTGTGTAGATTCTCAAATTATATCATTCATCAGAATCACCCAGAGGGCTTTTGAAATCACAGATTGCTTAGTCCAACCTGCACAGTTTCTGATTCAGTAGGTCTGGCTTGAGGCAGCTAATATGCAATTCTAATCTAACAAATTGCTAGATCATGCTCATTATCCTGGTGTGTGTGGAGGGGGGAAGAAAAGGGGATTTGGGATTTGAGAACAACTAGTGTAAATTGTGAGGTCCTAAATGCCTGTCTGTCAATCAAAGCTGAATCTCCCACAATGCTCAGCTCTAGACCCTGTGCAGAACAACCTCTCCATAATTATTTGATAATACATATTCTTTATATTTTCAGAGTGAGAAAAGGTGTTTGAAAATCCACACCCTTTCACTTATATGGGAGAGGAACTCAAGGACTAGAGAAGGTGAGAATGCCACCTAAGCAGTGGAAGCAGCCTGAGCCCAAGAGCTTTTCCTCAGGAGAGCGCACTTCGGGTGTACTTTACCGCAAGGGAGCCCCTAAGAGTGGCTTTACCACGCATGCTCCCCGCGTGGGCTAAATGACCAAGATGACCTGGCCCTCCATGACATGCACCTTGCACATGCAATATTTTCTTACTGAATAAAGTAATTTTTGGACTAAACATATTTTGGGGAGTCATGAGATGAATTCAATGAAATATACACTTTTCAAAGAGAATATATCTTACGACAACTGCCTATCACATTTTATGTGGAAACGAGTACCTATTAGCTTGCCCTGTCTTTTCTGTTTTTTTAAATGTATGTAGTACCCTCTGTTGTAGTAATAATATTAATAATAAACACTGAAATGAAAATGACAGCTTATCTTATCCGTGTATGTCTGGGTCAGAGAGTGCTGTACCCTCATCACCTCCTTGGGTCCTCACCACCCTATTAAGAGGTTGCGCCCTGATTATCTCCACTTCACAGATGAAGAATCCAGGCTGCGGAAAACTCGTAATGTGATGCATGTCCTAGAGCCGGGATTGAATCCTAGAACTAGGACTTGAATCCAGGCTGACGCCAGACCTTGGGCTCTTAATTACAATGATGTGATGATTCATTTGTCAAAAAAAAAAAAAATCAGTGTTGAAATGTAATAGTAAAGCTCTGAGACCAGAAATGCCCTGAGGAGTCAAGATGATGCATTTCAATAACTGTCTACAGAAGAACTGTCCACACAGGAACAACCCTCCTTTGACAAGAAAATCCAACAGTAACGTGTCTACTGGTTTCATATTTCAAGAGTTAGAATAGGAATATACCAAAACAGATTTTTTAATAAAAAGCTGAGTCATTAGGATCCTTCAGAAGGGAAGAAATCTGTTTTTCGCATAAATCTAGCTTCTGTGGGAGGGAGGGGGCATGTCCCTCAGGTATACCTGTGCTGCTGGGGGTCTTAAATTGCTTTATGTACCACAACCCAAATACTTCACTAGATTTATTTCTGTCGGTTAACTAACAGGGCACTCGGCTAGGAAGGCAAGAGTAGCCTCTCAAGGTTAGTTATTTTGGAACACCCTCGCCCTGTTGCTTAGCATGAAGAGGTCCTAATATAATACCTGGACCTTTCTGCCCGATTTTCGAAGAGGGTACATGGCCACGCATCATCCTCACCCACACTCCCCTTCTCCCCGATAACTCTAAAGTGCAAAAAAGCTTGCCAGGGCCTGCAGAAAGCACAGCGCCTACGAGGCTGGCATGCATTTCGTTTTCCCTCCTACGGGGAACGATCTCAGCATCTCTCCCCGCGTGTCAGTGGAATACTGAGCCCGAGCCCGAGCACAAGAGCCCGGGCTGGGGGAAGGGAGCCGGTGTGCCAGACGGCGGGGCAGAACGCTGGCGTCGCCCCGCAACCGCCGCGCTCCAAACCCCCCAGGGCGCTCGCTCTCCAGGCGCTCGGGGCGCCACGCAGCCACGCGCACCGCCCCCGCAGGCCCGCGCCACGCTCCGCCCTGGACGCCGCTGGTCCCGGCGCCGGGG
The DNA here is from genome assembly GCF_021234435.1 of Artibeus jamaicensis. Classification (NCBI taxonomy): domain Eukaryota; kingdom Metazoa; phylum Chordata; class Mammalia; order Chiroptera; family Phyllostomidae; genus Artibeus; species Artibeus jamaicensis. The sequence continues at coordinate 15,616,894 of NW_026521788.1, forward strand.
CGCGCGCGGGTGGGAGCGGGCCCGGCTCATCCTGATTTACGGCTCTGCTGAAAACCGCTTTGCTCCCACAGCAGCAGCACCGGCCGCAGTGGCAGCAGCAGCAGCGGCTGCAGGTGCAGCAACAAGTCAGGTAAGTGGCGGCCGCGGGGCGTCTGCGCTGTGGCCCAGCCTGGTGGGTGCAGCGGATGGGGGCGGGTCGGTGCTAGAAAGGAGGTCCGGTTTCCGCACAGCGGCCGGGAGTTGGGCTTCTCGGCCCCGCACCTGCACGAACTCGTGTGCGCACGTATCCACTTTTGCACCCGCGGGCTGGCATGCTACAAGGCGGGGGCGGGGAGAGCTAGGACACCGGAGTCAGGGTCCTTGCCTGCCCTGCCCAGGCAGAGGAAATTAGGGCTTTTCTGCTAACCCTGTATTCTGGGGTTTCCGCTGGGCCCTTGAAAGCTTGCATACTCCCGGACTGTGTGATTACCCATTTCCCTCTCCAGAACGCCACCCCTTTCCCATTGCTTCTTAGAATCCTGACTCCCCCTTCCTTCACCTCTCACCCGCCTTTTCGGCCAGGGTTTGCACATCATCCCAGAAAACTGGGATGCTTAAACAGTCCAGTGTAGCATAGGAAGAGGTTCCCCTTTCTGCAGGCGAGGGGCTTATTTAGGAAGCTTTGCCTTAAATGTCTGGGGACCATTTGCACCTCCGCTTTTGAAGAAGTTGGGGGCCCAGGAACAGTACTTTTCAGCCTAGACCCTTAGCTGAGCTCCCTCTTTTGGGAACCCAGTGCTTCTTAGGTTTAAGTAGAAATCATTTCTGGAGGAAATAGATACTGCGCGCTGCTTGCAGGATTGGGTTGCTAGCAGTCATCTGTTGCTACGGCTAAGATAAATTCCTACAATGAAATAAGAACTTCCTGTTATTAAAGGAGTTATGCTGATGCCTACGCAGTTCAAACATTGGCCATCTCTAGAGGTTGACCCTTAAAATAGGATCAGAGACAAGATAAATCCATCCAGAACACCCTATTTTAATAAAGCCTTAGCCATGGTCCACTTAGATCAAATAATATTTGTCACACTGGATTCCTAAATTTTAGTAAGTCGAGTATGGAGGCCATTGTTCTTATAACACTTTGATTTATATCATAACATCAATAATTAAAGGACAAAATTAAGGGCAAAAATCTCAGGCTAAAAAATTTTCAGCTGTGTGCTTAATGCCACACACAGAGTTTCAGTAACATCTTTTCTGTCCTTTAGAAAAGATCACTGAGCTTGCTCTCTTAGGACCTATTTTGGCAATTCATGCTGAGTTTTCTTTTTCTTTTGTATTTATGCTTATCGGGTTGTTAGTAAAATAGGGCATGGTTTCACAGTGAGTATACTAAATTCAGAAGGGCAGGAAACTTGAATCCATATCTGGACCTGACATTTTCCATCTAACCTTGAACTAATTACATTACCTCCTTGCTCCAGTTTTCTCATGTGAAAAAGAGGGATGTTACCCACCCTTTTTATTCCGGCCAGGGGTTAGCAAACTTTTTCTGTAAAGTCCAAGTAGTAAGTATATTTGGCTCTGCAGATCATAATCAGTTCAATGCAAAAGCAACTGTAGTCAATATGGAAATGGGTAGATGTGGCTGGATTTGGCACAAGGATTGTAGGTTTTAATTTAATTTACTTTTTTTAATCCTCACCCCAGGACATTTCTTCATTGCTTTTAGAGATAGAGAAAGGGAGAGAAAAACAACCATGTGAGAGAGAAATATCAATTGGGTGCCTTTGAATCCATAACCGGGTATATGCCCTGATCCCTAATCAAACCCAAGACCTTTGGGTTTACAGGCCGATGCTCCAACTGACTGGGCTACACCAACCAGGGCAGGTTTTAATTTTATATTATATGCAAAAGTCATTGGAAACAAAGCCCTCTGCCCTTACAGAGATGAAAAACAACAGTCATTTCAGTAGGAGTTTTTAACCATACATGTAAACTACCTGCTTTATGTTCCCCTGCCCAGGACTTTTAGAGTAATGCAACAGAAGGCTTTTGAAGAAAGCAGATACCCCTGGCAGGAGTCCTTTGAGAATGTTGCTGTGTGCCTGCCATTCCGCTGCCCGAGGTGCGGAGACCATACTAGATTTAGAAGCCTCTCGTCATTGAGGGCCCATCTGGAATTCAGTCACAGCTACCAGGAAAGAACCCTATTGACAAAATGCAGCCTCTTTCCATCCCTCAAAGACACAGACTTAGTCGCTTCCTCCGAACCCCTGAAACAGGGAAAACTGCAGAACTGTGGCAATGTGGTGAAGCAGAAACCCAGCTATGTTAACTTGTATAGCATTTCGCACGAACATTCCAAGGACAGGAAGCCATTCGAGGTGGTGGCAGAGAGGCCTGTGTCCTACGTGCAGACCTACACTGCCCTGGACCTACGTGCTGACTCTCTGGATGATCTGCGGTCCAGTCCCGGACTTCCCACCCCAGACGCCAAAGCTGCTTTCGAGGCCCATATCCGAGAAAAGTTCAATCGGATGGTCGAGGCGGTGGACAGGACCATCGAGAAGAGAATCGATAAACTCACCAAAGAGCTGGCCCAGAAAACTGCAGAACTGTTGGAAGTCCGGGCAGCTTTTGTCCAGCTGACTCAGAAAAAGCAGGAAGTTCAGAGGCGAGAGCGGGCCCTGAATAGACAGGTGGACGTGGCCGTGGAGATGATCGCTGGGCTGAGGCAACGCCTGACCGAGTCTGAGGAGGAGCTTCTCAGGAAAGAAGAGTAAGTAGTGTCGCTGAAACAGGACGCTAACTCCTTTGCTCTAGGCCGCTTCCCACCCTGCCCTGCCCAAGTTACAAGCAAATGTTAAGCAAGGTTTGGTTTTTATGACTTGCAGTCACCTTGGCTGCATTTCTCATTGATATGGTCAAATGTGGGAGGCACAACGCTGTAAATGTTATTCTCCCTCTCTATGTATGGTCTGCTACCCAGCAACCTGAAAGTCAGAATATCGAATTCCTTCTCACCGTGGAAACTGTAAGGAGTAGTGCTTTGTTTCTCTGGTGGGTGCCATTCCCAGCACCCACCGGTGTTCCGGGGAGTTGAGTGGGTGGGCAGAAGATACGTGCCAGAAGATGATTGCTATCATTCAAGTATAAAAGTTTGCTCTATATACAAATAAATTTGGCTTCTTCACCATTTTAGACTATCTGCCTACTGTAATGAAATGTCACTTGCTGAGGATCCATTCAATTATACTTTTTATTTGGAGGTAACAGGCATTAAGAAATCCAGAGGGAACTTTCTGATATTGCTGTGCTTCTGTGAATTAAGTTTGAAAATTTTCATTTTATAAAATGTGATGTCATACTAGAGTAAACCATGCCTGCTTGCAAAGAGTTGACACTGGTTTTCACAAGTTATAGTTGATCAGATAAGCTAATACTTCAAAACTTGTACTTGGAAAAGCATTTCCTTCTCAGTAACTATGGAAATTTTTTCCATAACTAAACTAAACTAACCACACTAAAAAAAGTGTATGTAACAATGCATTTATGTATTCCCCAAACACAGAATATTGGATTTAATTTTAAATGGAGACTTGGAATACATAGGATGAAAGAACATGAAAATTGATAAACTAAAACATCTTAGAAGGAAGGTTTCCAAATAATTTGAGTCCCGTTATAGAGGTTGACTTAATTCCATACTTTCCTGCCCTCTGGCACTCTTGCTTATGTGTTGTCTCTTAGTCGTAGAACTTAAAGTTTCTGCACTTGGTAAGAGGCTGAGAAGCCCTATATGTTAAAGAGATCATCACTCCCTATACCAAACGCTTCCATTCTACCTAGAGGAAAAGCCTGCTCTGTCTGCTCCACTAGACATTTTTCAAGTTACATAGTGAGGGCAGAATTGATTCAGCCACTGATTTGCTTCGATCTTGGGAGAAATGCTATCTAATGAAAAATGTTTTTCTCTTGGCCTGTGGTGTTTCCTGGTGGGAAGTTAGTGCCTTGACCCCTTGTGGCTCCAGGGTAACTAACATCACGCCACTGGGATAATGGCGGATGGCATTTCCCTGTGTGCAGAGAAAAGCTTAGAATTAAATTTTGTGGTATTTCTATTGGACTCAAGAGCAGTGAATTAAAAAGGTAACCAAATTGATTGTTTGCGTTTATTTGTTGTATTTCATTTGTTGAATCTATTAGTGATAATCGAGGTGGAGTTTGAAGTGGTGGAAGCCTGGAGTCAAGAAGACACTGTGATGGCAGGGAGGGTCATATGGTTAGGTCAAGGTTATGGTCAAGGATCTAGTTTTATTGTAGCGGTGGGTTCAAGGATGTCTTATTATTAAAAAGAACTGGTTAACTATCTCAAGTAAAAGTGGGCCATGCATGGATCAATAATGATAATGTGTTTTGGGTAATCCGGTGCCGTCTGCTGAGGACCAGCTGAAAACTGAAAAACTACAACATACTTATAAAGAAGATTAACAGGGTAGAATGGTCTGTGTTAGAAGCCCTCCCTCCTCCCCATCCTGGAGACATGTATGATGGCATACCTCATCCCATCCTCTGGAGACAGCCACTGTGTAGTTCAGCGAATGGCTTTCCAGACCTTTGTTTTGTGCATAGAATCACAGGTACTTCATACACACAGAATGGAGTCATGACACATGCTATTCTTCCACTTGTATGTGGAGTTTGTTTTTGTTTCAACATAGTGTGTTGTAAGCCTCTTTCATGCAGCAAACATAGAATCATGTCATTCCTTTTGGTTGTTGGGTGGTATTCCATGGTGGGGATGCATAGTGACTGATTTAATCAGCTTGCTATTGATGAATACACGGTTTTGTTCCATTTTCCTAGTATTAAAAATGGGGCCTCTGTTCAGGTCCTTGTACGTATTCGTTCACATTTTTGTGAGTATATCTGGGGGTAAAGTATGAGTTGGTTTTTAGTGCGACATTTTTTGGACTACCAGAAAAAAAAATCAATGTCATTAAAAAAAACATTTAAAATGAAACTACAGTGAAACTGCCTTAAATGTTTAAACATAAAATAAACAAAGTCTTCATTTTGTAAGCCTTCAGTTAGCCTGTTCCATCAGTTTCTGTCTTCAGGCCTCAAATAATCATTCTTTTTTGCCCATAATATAGGACAGAAAGAGTTTTGTGTCCAGGAAGGACAGTGGAGCTCTTGGTTTGATAGAGCATCTGTGGCCCTGGCCCTCATTGTCTGCAGGGTCCAGCCTCCCTGCCACCTCCACCCAAGCCCCCTGAAGTGGGGATGCAGAGTTGAGCCAGCGGCCCACCTGCCACACCATTGAAACCAGGTCGATTTGACTAGATCTGCCTGGCTGGGCCATGCCCCTTCCCTCCTTACCAGCTCTTCACAGGACTGAGCCTTCCACCAAAGAGATGACCTTTAAGATATGGGAAGCTGCTCTTTTTGGGTTTTTATAGATTTATTTTTGGATAAAGAGAGGAAGAGAAACATCAATGTGTGGTGGCCTCTTGCATGCCTCCCACTGGGGACCTTGGCTGGCAACCCAGGCATGTGCCCTGACCGGGAATCAAATTGGCGACCTTTTGGTTTGCAGGTTGGTGCTCAATCCACTGAGCCACGCCAGCCAGGGCGAAAGCTGCTCTTTGACCAAGGAACCTACCCGACAGTGTGCTCCCCTGCTAAATCCTTCCAAATGAGTTCTCATGACCTGTTCGTGGGGAAAAAGTAGGTTGTTACAATACCGTTTGAAATTGACTGAAACTTTGGAGAGGGAAACATCAAGTATTTAATATTCACATGAGTTTCTCTTGCCTATGGGTTTCCCCCTCAACTTTAAAATTCTTTCTTTCAAACTGTACTCTGAGGGCCAGTTCTGCCCTGAGGCCATCTATAGATTGAATCACCTCGGCTTGTAGATATTTACAAGTATTTATGCTTTATAACAGAGGAGATTCAAACAGAGTTTGAATTGGCAATATTTTAAACTTCCATGCTGGTGAGTCTCTTTGTACCTTTGTAGAGAGGTAGCTATATGTTTCTGGAGAGCGAATCAAAAACAACAAATATCTCTTTGTCTTCACGAAGTGCGTGCAATTTTAAACGTCCTATGAAAACAGTTATTTACTTATTCAAGAGTATTCAGGCCTGTAGGATAGCGCTGCCCATAATCAGGTAAATCAATCCCAGCTATCCTCCCAGTAAGGGATCCCTTAACAAGAAAGGATGGCTGTGAGTACTAGCTGACTCCTGGCTCAGTTGGTCACCTGAGGTTTGGAGAACATCAGTGCAATAACAGTAATCCTGAATTTACTCGCACACTCTCTGCTGCTGGTGAGGTCCGAATGCTGCCTGAGCACCTAGGAGGTGCCCAGCACTGTGCTAGGTGTGTGTCGGGAGCATGAAATTCTTGGTATTTTTCCCTAATGAGCTTACACTCCACATAGAAAAATCAACATACCCAAGAGCATGCCCAGGTTCAAACCCAGGGCTATGAACAAGTGCTTAACACAAGCTGTGGTTTCAAGTAAAACATTAGAGAACAGGGTTTTCTATTTAAAAGACCACAGTGAGGAAGGGAGGACAGAGGGCAAGAATTTGCATTGGTAATCAGAGGATAGGGACATTGAAGGGCAGCTGGGAGGTTAGAGACGACCCTTGAGGGGACTGTGTAATTTCGGTTCTGGATGGTACCCCCTTGTCTCCTTCAGGATAACACCCTCATTTTATAGATATGGAAAGTAAGGCCCAGAGCAGTGGAATGCCTCGCCTAAGGACAAAAATTTAGTGTGAAAACTGAAACTGGAACCCAAACTCCCTGTCTCTCTGCTGAGTGCTTTTTCTGTTAATTCACAGGGTCTCAGCCAGACTTTTGAAAATGTGGTATTTGCCCAAAGTGTCAAGACCTAAGAAGTATTGAATCTGGCCCGTTTTGGAGTAGACTTGCTGCTTTGCTATTTTGAGAGGGCTGCCAGAATGACATCATTTATTTTTCTGATGCGATTAAAGAAAATGTGGCTGGCACCATAGGTGTTGGGAAATGGAAAATGGTGGTGTCATTAATTATGGTTCTGATATTAAGCTTCCAGAACAAGAGCCCAGGGCTTTTAACTTCCAACAAGGGCTTTTAAGCTTGACGCTCTGCATGTCCACGCCCAGCCAGGGTGGAGCAGGAGCCCCCAGCCCTTGATTGCTGTGAGGGGCTTCTTTGTAATTCCATCTCTAAGACCCAGCCTGCTCCCTGGAGAGCTCTGATATAATCTTTCCCCTTTTTCCTTCATAATTTGCCCTGTTCCCCAGACTGGAGCCGGCAGAAGACCAGCCATTACTGAGTGTGTGCTGAGTACCAGGTACTGTTCTAGGATCTGGTTAAACAAGTGGTAAACCATGTCCTGTCCATGTCCTGCTTGAATGTCAGGAATAGACCAGAAGGTAAAATAGACTTTGAACAGATCATCAGAGGTATGATAAAGAGATGTATAGGGGTGGCCTGACCCAGGTAAAGTCTATTGGGTTTCTATTCAAAGCTGGCTGTGGGGCACTGACCTTTAAAAAGGCAAGTTTGACTTGGTGACTTGCTTATCACAACAAAACCCTCCTCCCGCTTAATTATGTCTTTCCCGTTTTTGATGAGCTAAAGCAGTGAATAAACACCTTGGGCTCCAGACTGCTCCAGAGCTAAGACACAGGCCAAGAAAAATCATGTTGGATGTAGAGTTCAGTGGGACAAGAAGGGGTTGGTTTGCTTCGCATTTTAATGCATTTATTTAAAGGAGGGGTCCTCTCTCCCCAGGCTGTGTTCCGTGCAGACTTACAAACCACTGAAGGACAGACGGTGTCAGGCAGGCCCTCTGAGGGTTGTCCTGTGATAAAAGTTGGAGACAAGAACATTTTCTAGTTTCCTGGCTGTTTCTCGCTCTCTCCCTCTTCTCCTCGGACCCCACCCCACCCCACTCATTGTTGGCCCGAAGGGCTTGGAACGTAAGTGTTGATCTACTTGGAACTAATCAGAAAAACTTGACCTCTCATTATTTTTTAAATCCTTAATGAGATATATGTATTTTCTGGTTTATTCAAAAAAGCCAAAAAAAGAAAGGTAAAGCGAAGGGCTAACAAAAGTAGAAATGTTATGGTCCCAGATGTGTAGCAGGTGCAGAGTCCACCCCATGGGGCCCTGGGCGTGCACGGGAGCTGACCTGAGCTCCGAGTCTGCAGCCAGGCTCCTGGCGTTTGGAGGTGGTTGAGTCTGACTTTGGGATTTGCCTTGTGGCTGACATTCCCGTCTGTCTGAAGTGCTCTGTGATCAATAGCTAGACTATTTTTAGTCTGAGGTATTTTTACCATTTCATACACCTCTGAAGAGGTTCATAAATCAGTAATGTAAAATGAAATTTAAATAACTTGGTAGAGCTTTGCCTTTGGGAGGAGAAGCTGATATTAAAGAATAGAAGAAAGGCATCAATTTTAGATCCCACCCTCATTCTGTAAGAGATGCCTGTATTGTACGTTACCTGTTGGTTTTAGGCCCCAGTACTTGTCTGGAGAAAGGTAGAAAGAAACCTAAGGATCTTTTCATCAGTTAAAGATTTTCAGCTAGAGATCTGGTTGCACATCTCATGCATTTAGCAAAAATTTATCACAGCCCTACTATGTACTAAGTCCATGTTAGGTGCTGGGAGTATCACAGTGAAGGAACAGGCAGGGTTCCTGATTTTACTAGGTGACTTTCCAGTGATATGGGGTAAATGGCACTAGTCCTCTGCAGTGTGTGCTGTGACGAGGTACAAGGTTCTGAGGGAGAACATAGCGGGTCACCTAACCCACGCCTAGCCACGTGTCTGGGAAAGCTTCCCAGCAGGAGAGCCCTGAGGTTGGAGGGATCGATGAGGATGGGAGCTTGGGAAGGGTGGGCGGAAGGACCCTGGTGGAGGAACAGCTTGTGCAACAGTAAGAATCTGCCTGAATGGAGTTCACTGGTGCTGGAGCAGAGAGCTGTGTGATGTACATTATTAATGAGGCCCCCGCATAAGGCTACAGGATGGCCATGAAAGCTGGAAAAATGGGGGACTAGACATAGCAGTTGGTTTATTTACGGTAGATTACAATATGTGATATGATGGGTGTGTTGACCCTCGTTAACAATGCATAGTGCAATGCCTATGTAGAATCAAAATTATTGTGCACTTCCCTCTGCTTCTGGAGTATGTTGTTCACCTGATAATGCCTTTGGCTTTTCTTAATGAACCTGTCTTTAACCAACCTCAGAAGAACTAATTGAGGGAGTTGAAATGAAATAATATTTATGTTTCAGATCGTATGGCCATCTCGTAAATGAATGAGTGCATGAGCGAATAAATATTTTTTCTAAATAAAGCCTTGATTATACTGGAAGGGCTTTTTTTCACTCAGTGCTTCCTTATACTGTGTGTGTTTCTGAACGCCTGTAAATCTCAGGATACTGACAGATTTCGAGGTCTGCAAGTCATTTGGCAAAATAATGAACTTCAGGACAGTTTCTTATATTACACTGGTGTTTTTTCCTTAGTATCAAAACCTTGCTTTAAATAGGCATGTTTCCCACTGAGGCTTAAAACTTGAAACCCTGAGTTTAATCGTACTTACCATTTTTATAAAAAGAAATAAGTCCAAGATGGGGCTGGAGGCAGCCTAGAATGAGTTCATTTCCCCAAAGCTAGTCTATACCCACACCCTGATTGAATTACTATCTGGTTTGTTCTTATCTCCTCGCCTGGCCTCCCAGTCTTCACACTGTATCCTGAATCACAGGGTTGAGAACCTAACATAAAACCACACAGGTCTTTCTACTCTTCTGTCTGATAGCATCATATTATTCTTTTTCTTAGTCACATTCTGTAATTACACGTTTATTTTAGTATTTGTTGCTTTTAAGGTCTGCTTCTCTCAGTATATTCGAGCCCAGCACATGACCAGCCACATCCAACCTGCTACATGTTTTTGTAGAGCCCATGAGCTAAGAATGGTTTTTACATTTTTAAATGATTGAAAAAAATCAGAAAAAAATAATAATTCATGACATAGGACAATTGTAGGAAATTCAAGTTTCAGTGTCCATGAAGTAGAGCGAGGAAGAAAATAAAGTTTTGTTACACAGCCGTGCTCATTCATTGACATGTCATCTGTGGTCTGTTGTACTGGGCAGAGTGGAGTAGTTGTGACAGAGACTGCTGGCCTGCAGACCATGAAATATTGACTCCCTGGCCCTTTACAGACACAGTTTGCATATCCCTGGGTTAGACAGTAAGTTCCATGAATATAGCCATGGGTTCCTGAGCGCCCCAGCACTAAGCCCAATACCTGGTAGCATTCAATAAATGTTTGCTCACTGACTGAATAATGGAACAATTAAACGTACAGATTGTGGCTGCATCTTACTCGAGTTGTAGCCCATGTTCCCCACCCTAACCAGAGCTGTGAGGTTCTGGATTGCTCTGGTGCACAGTATGGCAGCAGTTCTCAAACTTTTTGGCTTCACTTCCCCTTACACCCCTAGAGAAAAACGTGAGGATCTCCAAAAGCTTTTTCTTCTGTGGGTTTTATCTACTGATACTCACTACATTAGAAACTAAAACTTAGAAATTTGAAAAACACAGTATTTCATTTACAAATAGCAAGAAGAAATCCATTCTCGCTAACAAAACACATTTCTCTGAAAAATAACAATTTTCCCAAAAGCAATTTAGTGGAAAGAGTGCATTGTTTATAAGTTTTATAAATATTTTTAATGCCTGGCCTAATAGAAGGCAGCTGGACCTTGTTAGTTTTTCTGCTTTTAATCTGTTGCAAATTTGCTGTTTTGTTTGAAGTAGATGAAGGCAATCCAGTCTCACACAGATATGTCGCAGGAAAATGGAGAAGTGTTTTAATATTATTTTCAGAGAATAGTGGGTATTCTGCTTTGATACGATGCCAAAATTCGACAATTTGTAGTTTCTTCAAAGTTAATTGCAACATAGAATGTGAAATCATATCAATGAGTATTTTATTCTGCCTTGCACTGAAATCCACATGAATGGATATTTTACTTTGGGGGGTATAATTATTTAAAATGTCACGAATGCAATGTAGTTAAATTCTTTCTTTTCCATTCAGGAAATTCCCGAAATCCTTAGGGAAATAAGAGGTGTTTCTGGATATTGTTAATCCAGGCTGCACAGGATGTGAACGGGGATCTGAAGTTGTGCACACATGTTCTCCCACACTTACTACACTTCCTTACTGTTTCCAGTACAGATACCCAAACACCGTCTCAATATGATGAATTTCTCTAGTCTTTGTTTTGCGTAACTTCTCTTTTAAAATTAAATCATCAGGTTTATTTTAACTTCTTTTATTTTAGCTGATGTGAAACATCCATAAACTGAAATTAGGTTAACACTGGTGCCAGGTTGGTTGGAAAATACAAAGGGTATTAACTTCTCAGCTTCAGGGCACAAGATAATTGGATGAGGGGAAAGTTGGAAAAAGATGCATGTCCTCTCCCAACATGACATAACACTGCATGAACAGCTAGGAGCACTCATGTTAATTCATAAAAGTTTTATATGGAACCAGTGGCAAAAGATTACATGATTTAAAAATAGAGCCACAGTTATAAGCTGTATTGCATTCAGATTGTTTTCTTGATTTTGAGATGTTAATCCTGTGGGATTAAGCTGTCAGCTATTTCTGTCTTATATTTTGAACGTACAGCCTGAGAGCCCAAGAATAGTAAATATATACAGAGGGGAAAAAAGACTAGGAAAAAATGTTAGTAGTTACCTCTGGGTGGTGAGATTATGGGTCATTTTTTATTTGTTTCTTGTGCCTTTTAAACATTAATTACAAGTGTTTATTAATCATTTATGATGTGGCATGTATTGCGTTGAACAATGGGCTTAGAGCAGAAAACAAAGCTAATTGAGCCCTTACTCAGATCTTCCAAATAGGTCAATTTTCACATTTCCCATAACAAGTATGAAATCTTTCTATAATGACATAAATATAGTAAATATTATAAAACCAAAATGAATTGAAAAAATACAGTGTCTCTTTTTTCTGTGTTTTTTTGTTGTTTGTTGTTGTTTTTGCTGGGGGGAGAGGACTGTGAGTCTTTGGTTGTTTTTTCTATAAGTACAATTCAGTGACTGTTTCATGACAGTTAATCCACACATCACCCAGGAAGTCTCTACAACGAGCTCTGATGCCAGATGAGTTAAAGCCTTCATGTTGGGAGGAGGAAGCAGTAGCCTTTTTCCGAGCCATGTTTTCAGTGGTGCTTTTGAGCTATGAAGATACTGTCTCCAGAGGATCCCGACCATGACTTGGAGCCACAGAAGGGCTGAGTGTAGTGCTCAGATGGACCCTCCACTATTTTGCTGCTCGTTAAAGATTTGCAACTCATTTCGGAAGCAGACCAAAGCCGAATGGCAGTGGAGCTTGAGCACTGGCCTGTGTCCATGGCCTGGAAGAACTTGGAAAGTGCACATCTTCGGTATAAAAACATCTGGGACCAAACTCGATGATGAAAGAAACCTCCTTTCCAAAAGAACTCTTATTTCACTTATGTGAATATTTTCTGACTACTAAAAGATAATGGAATTACCATGGGATTAGGGTTTATGTTTGATCCTAGACAGGGAAACAGAAAAATGGTGGCTGGTGTAATGAGCAGTTCTTCTAGTGAATCACTTTTGACAACCAGTCTCCTTTCTGTTTTTATAAATACATGGTTCCCAAGGTTTTGCAGAGACATTTGACTCTGTAGGAAGGCTCAGTATGACATAATATATTTGTGAGAGAAAAATCATGACTAATTATAACAGCAGCTCACTGACTAGTCAGACAGAAAGGAGTTGGAAGCCACAACCAGCTCTTCGGCCCAGACTTTCTGTGAAACTGTGACTCCTGAGCGGGCCTTCCCTGAAGTTTCTCCTCTTAGGAAATGATGGAGCTCCATGGAAAATAAAAATCGGGTGGCGGTTGAAACGATGCAGAGAAGGCCATGCATTTAATCAACTTTAGAACAACAGCATGAGGTCAGGTTTTTCAAATAGGATTCATTTCTTTAAAATGAGAGAGGCTGGAGGGGGAGATTGTTTAGAATCTTGCTAAAGCCTAAATTGAGCATGGCCAGAAAAATGAGGGGTCACCCTTCAAAGTCTGAGGGTGACCTCAGACAGTGAGGACACAAAAGAAAATACTATATCCGACAGGTAGTGATGTTACGGAATTCCTTATCCCCAGTGGAGGTGGCAGAACATACAGGAACATGACTGAAAGGATCTTCATGATTGCTTATTAAGTGAGGCAAGTCAGATGAGGAGAGCTGGGATACTGGACACCCACTGGTAGTGTTGATTACCTGGAACCTGACCTGAGAAGAGGGCTGAGCACCAAAGTACATGCATGCATGAGTGTGTGTGTGTGTGTGTGTGTGTGTGTGTGTGTGTGAGAGCATGCATAGAAGTGCTGTGGGGATGCCTATCAAAATGTTATTTTCATACTTGCAATAGCAAAAAAAATAAGATATAGAAGTAATAAAGTAATAATTTTTTTCTGGATTTGTGAATCCATAAGGAATTACATAGGTAGAAGACTATTGTTTGAGGTATTTTGCGTAATTTATTAGGGAAGGGCAACCTGCCCAATTCTCCTGTGTCAACTAAAATAGCTTTCCCAGTGGACCCTGGATCTACTTCAAGAGAGCATTTCTTAGACTGTTTCATTCTGAGCTCAGAACTCTACCGCTGGACAGCTGATTCCTTTTATAACTTGAGCAGTCAGCGCGACCTCTTGCTCCCATACCTTCTTCCTTCCCTGTAGTCTCTTCTCCCCTAACAGCCAGACTTTTAAAATGCAAGTCAGAGCTTTTCTCAGAAGTGTCCGGTGGTCTCCCACTTCTCATGTAGAAGAAGATCCAGAATCCTCACAGTGACCTCCGAGGCCCCACCTGGCTCCCTGCCCCCATTGACCTCCCCTCCCCCCACTCTGCACCCACCACGCAGGCCCTTTTGCTGCACCTTAGACCCGTCTGCACATTCACCCCAAGGTCTCCCCAGGCGTCTGCACAGCTCATTCCCACTTCCTTCAGGTGTGTGTTCAGGTGTTACCCCATCCTTCACCCCTTCCCTTCTGTCACTCCCTGTCCCCTTGCACCCAGTTGCAGAGTTCTCCTTACCACTTATCACCACCTGACATTTCTTTTGTATATTTTATAGTGACTATCTCCTACTAAAATGCTAATCTCTAAATGTTATAACTGGAGTGGAAGTGTACCTCTTTTGTCACTGCTGTGGCCATGCAGTCCAGGGCAGTACCCGACACGGAGTAGTCAATAGATATGTGCTGAATGAATGAATTCCTGTCTCATGTCTCCATTTTGTGTTCTGACATTTTTCCTTGCAGAGAAGTTGTTACATTCAACCATTTCCTCGAAGCAGCAGCGGAGAAGGAGGTTCAAGGGAAGGCTCGGCTCCAGGACTTCATTGAGAATCTGTTGCAACGGGTAGAGCTGGCGGAAAAGCAATTAGAGTACTATCAGAGCCAGCAGGCCTCGGGCCTCTGCCGGGATGTCAGGGAGCATGTGGTAAGTCACGTGGGTCCAGCCAAAGCGTGAGGTCCTTGGGTTTGGCAAGATCGGGTCAAGGACAGGGGAAATGAGATCTGGGGAGTGACTTGCAGGCACTCTCCAGACACCATCTGGGAGCACTGCCCGGCCAGGCCTGTGTTGTGGAGGTGAGATAGGTGGGGCCAAGACAGCCAGAAGTGAGCTTACTTCTGGATGCACCGTCTCCCATTCTCTCCCCTCTGACTCCACGCACACCAAGCTGAATTGGCAGGAATAGTTTTACATGTGTAGAATAACAGAGTTTGTAGTATTCAGATAAGTCATCTGTCCCAGCCTCAGTGTTCAAGCAGAACAGAAGATAGGACAGTATTTTCATAAGGGAATTTTATGAAAGCTTCAGCCCTTCTCAGCAAAGCAAGATTTAACTACCTATATACTTTTTTCCTTAGTAGGAAGGAAAACACTATTCAGTAGCCTCTAAAGTTTAAGCATTCTTAAGTATATTTTTAGAGACAGAAAAATTTAAGGGCAATAGCTCTGTTACAGAATACACTTTTGCATAAGCTTTACATATAGTTTCAGGGGCTTAAGAAATCACGAGAGTCCGGATGAAAACCCTAGATATGGGTGAAGGTCCAGACTCTCACAGTGGCTTGATCAAGTTTCCCTGGTCACTGTGGAGGGAGGGGGAGGTGAAATAACCGTGCTCTAAGTGAGGGGCGTGGTACGGGTGGTGATGTTTGTCCTCTATAAGATTTCCTTGGTGCTATAAACAACAAAGCCAAAGAAAGGACTTTGGAAATGCCAAAGTGGTTTATTTATAACATTTTTATTATTTATTGAATTTCACTTGCACTTACCTCCTTCCCAGAAGATTTAAAAATGATCCTTTTACTTTCCCCCCAAATGGACTATATATATTAGGAAATAGGGAACATTTATGCTAATCAGCAGTTTAGTAAGATTGCTGCTACTGATTGATTAAAAACTTCAGGTTGAGCATTCTGGAAGCCAAGAGGGAAAGGAAATAGGGTTAAGTAATAATAGGAGGAATTAAATGAAGGGCAGGTGAGTAAAAGAAGGAAGATGGGAGGGAGAGAGACAGATTACAGGAAAGAAAGGAGAAAGGGAGGAAGGTATGAAATAAAGAAATCTTACCCAGTGCTTACTGTATAATGTGCACTCAGTAAAACAAGTTTCAGAACCTTCCAGAAACAAAGTAGACTGACAGGAAGTACACGTGTTATATCTGTGGGGTTTCTGTGCTCAAAGAAGTTTCAGCTACATGACATACTTGTTGTTTTCCGGGTGTCTATCTGTGGTTCCCTGAGGGGGAACCTTCACTCCCCTCCTTGATTCCGCTGTTACCCCTGGGAGACCGCGCGAGTGTCCAGGTGTAGCTCACTGGCTGGAGGGCCACTCCGAGTTTCTTCCTACCTTCTTCTTCCATCTTGTTTCAGGAAAGGGTTGTGGCATGAGGTCAGAGAACTCACATATGAGGTGAAAGGCCTGCGTTCCAGATCATTCTCGCCTTGATCGTTCTCATGTCTCACCTCCCTCTGGCGGGGCAAGACAGTTTATCTTCCTGGACTTTTAAGTTCTGTAAAATGAAGCAGTTAGACTAGATGCTCCAAAAGATCTTTTGGTCTCTAAAATTCTCTGCTCACTACCTGACTCGGGGGTTAGGAATTCTGAGATTGAAGTGTAGCATCGATATGGTCAGGCTTATAAATAACCCAGAGCTAAGAAGTGTGTAAGATTCTGCTATGCTAAGCCAAGAGGATCTTAGAGAGAAAACAGTGGAAAGCAAGTGGGAAGAAAGGAAGCCCATTAGTTCTCTCTCTTATAGTTCTGTGCTCACTTCCTCTGCTCAGTTTATTTTTCCAGCTTGAAAATTGAACAACTTTCCTAAGACATAGACAGTCATTATTTCTTGCCATGCTATCAAAAGTTGAACAGCATCTCTACTCTCTAGTCAGGAGTATATATAAAATTATTTATACATGTGCATGTATATACAGCATATATACATGTACACACATATACATGTAAGTACACACATGCATTTATGCATACATACCTATAAACAAATATGGTAGGAAATTAATAAATGTGCAAGCCCTCTGTGTCCCAAAACATGAATGACGTAACCTGCCTTCATCAGACTTGATTTACCTGGGGAAGAACTAATTCATTCAAATACAGTGTAGCTAAGATTACAACAGGGAATTTGGATGTGAGAGCTGTTTGTGAGTGTGATCACACCGTAGGGGGAGCATACATCTCTCCGAGAAGACCAAGAATGAGGTGTTTGATTTCTAAAAGGATTTAGCAGACCCCGTCTCCCCTGTTTTTGTGCATAATCCTCTAACTCATAATGGACCACATCATGAGGCATCCACAGATCCTGAATCTGTGTCTCCTTTTTACTTTGTCTGTTTCACCATAACAATACACACTCGCAATGAAGGTAGGAGCCATGTCTTTGATATAAGGCGAATGCTGAGTCTGGACTCCCAGGGTAACTGTGGCTGCAGCTACACAGAGGAACTTGGATGCTTTTCGATGGAGAAGCTCTGGATCATGTTTCTATTAACCTCTGGTCTGGCTTAGTGGAGATCCAGAGCACAGAGACACCCAGGCTCATTTCCTGGAGCCTCACTTCCTGCCCCCCCCACCTGCCTGCCAGGAGAGCTCTGGCCCCAGTGCACCCAAGGAGGGAGCAGAGCATTCTGACCTCGGTGCTTCCCTGCTCCCCCACAGACACACATCAGCCCCTTCCTCCAGAGCAGCCGGGAACACCATGCCCTGCCCGGCCTGGCTTTTGCCATCATCAATAACTACAGAAAGTGTGAGTCTTCTTTATGGCCCTTCTGCTTCCCACCCCGGGGTCCTTCTCCTCTTTCTTCTTTTTTCCATTACCACCTTCAGATAGCAGTGAAATTTCTAGATTGGTGTACAAGTTCATTGTTTTTAAGGTGCCTTCAAGCTTAAATTCTTTCGTGCTCTAGAAAGATTTCCTTCACCCCTCACATTTAGTGCCTTTTCTGAAATACTGTTTCGGCATCTGTATCTTTCCCTTGATCCCCTGGAGCATTTTGGTTCTTTTTTCACCTGGCTGGTTTCTAAAAGTGTGCTCTGCTTACTCAGATATTTTTTCTTTACGCTCTGAGAAAGGCTGTCGAATTAGATGCAAAGTGACCCAGTATCCCATCTGCCAGAATCATGGACAGAGCTGCTCACACAGAAGGTCATGAAACAGCTTGGATAATCTTATTTTAAGGATTGCATTTATGTCCTGCAGGCTGCTAAATTAGGACTAGCAGTAATTCATTTAACACTTATTTATTGAGGACACAGCGCTTACTGAATGCCAAGGAAACTGCTGGGAGTGAGATAGATGAGGTCCCTGCTCTCAGTGAGGAGGGGCTCACAGTAAGCAAGTAAACAAATGGTGAAGGTAATTTTGTACAGTGATAACTACTGTAAAGGAAAAAGTAAGATGATATGTTTGAGATGCCCACTTCAGTGAAATGCTCTCACGAAAAGCCTTGCTGAAGAGGCAGCTTCACACTGTGACCTGAATAGCAAGAGGGAGCCAGCTCTGAACATTTGCAAGCGGGATGTTCTAGACAAAGGAATAGGATTTGCAAGTGCCTCGGGAGGGAACCAGCTTGGCACGTTCCAGTGCTAGGATGTGAAGTCAGAGAGTTGGGAAGGATCCAGGTCATGCCAGGGCTTGCAGGTCACGTAAGGAGTTTGGATCCATTCCAGAGCACAGAGGGAAGTCATTGGAAGGTTTTAAGCTAGAAGCAATCCGTGTTTTAGCAGAATCAGTCTAGCTGCTCTGTGGGGAATTGACTGGAGGAATGTAAGAATAACAGATGGGTTAGGAGGCTGTTACAGTGGCAGGAGAGAGGAGGTGGCAATTTGGATAGAGTGGAGGTAAAGGGAAGTGATGGGTATAGAATATATTCTGGGAGTAGAATTGACAAGACCACTTGGCCTTGCTGAAGGATTAGATTTAGCAGGTGAAGGAGAAAGGAATCAAGAATGAATCTAAGGCCCTGGCTGGGTAGCTGGCTTGTTCGGAGTATCATTCCCAATGCACCATGGTTGCTGTTCAATCCCTGGTCAGGGCACATACAGGAATCAACCAATGAGTGCATGGATGAGGGGAACAACACATTGATCTCTCTGTCTCGCTCTTTCTCTCTCAAAATCAATAAGTTTTTTAACTAAAAAGAATGAATCTAAGGTTTTAGCCTGAACAATTGAATATACAGTGCTGTTTTTACAAAGGGGAAGTTGGAAGGAGGCTGGCTTTCCCCAAGCCTATTATTGTAACAACCTGAGACACCATTTTTGTGTTTTAGAAATAGTTAGGCTGGCTCTCAGTTCAAGGCTGTTTCTATTTTTCCAACCCAGACACTCAATCAAGGACACTCAATCAAACACAGTCTTGATCCCCATCTTCATACACTCCTTTCCATACCAAAAGAAGACAGAGTGGACTAGGGAAAGTGGAGGCAGGTGGATGGGCTAAGCGGGCAGAGCCTTTCCATCTGCCTGAGGCTCTGGGGGCCCAAAGGAACAGTGGCCTCTTGTGTTCACGGAGAGGAGAGCATATGAATTCTATAGTGTGTGATAACTGGTCCCACCTCCACCCCAAACCTCATAATCTGAAGGATCAGTGGAGAAATTCTGACCCAGCCTGGAGTCCACTTAACTTTTTGTGTATATACTTCCTTGCTCTCGTACTTATGTGTACACACACTTTTTTAGGGAGGCTGTACAGAGTGAAGACTTGCTTTGGCTAAGAAGACGCCATGTTGGATTTGAAGTCCAGCCCTAACATTGGTAAAACATGTGGCTTTGAACCAGCTACTTAACGTGTCTGCCTTAATTTCCATATCTGTAAAATGGGGATTATAAGGTCTCTTAAGGTTGTTTGGAGGGTTGCGTTTGTTCCTCGGTGAACATTTTACACAGTATGTGATGTATAGAAATGCACAATTTATGGTACCTACATATATGAAGTTTGTGGCTCATCTTTACCCATTTTTATTTATGCATTTCTTTTTTTATAATACATAGTAAATTATTCTTATTTCCTGAGGTCCCAGCGGGGTCCATTAGTGACATCCACAGGTGCTAAGGTTGTTCTTAAAACTACAGGGACTCCTTTGAACATTTGAGAACACTGTTGGCCTTTCCCCCAGAAAGTGAAGCAGGAAAGCATACACACACTTCCTCTCTCTCTCATAAAATTCCAAAGGGTATTGTGTCTACATAAAAGCAGTAAGTCATCAAACAATGTGTATACAATTCTTTTTTTATTTATAGATTTTAGAGAGAGAGAGAGAAGTCAATTTGTTTCACTTATTTATGCATTCATTGGTTGATTCTTGTATGTATCCTGACCAGGGATCAAACCCAGCACCTTGGGGTGTCAGGTCGATGCTCTAACCAACGTGCTACCCAGCCAGGGCCAAGCTATATGTATACAACATACAGCAAAGTGAAAAAAATTGTTAGGCCTCAGTATTAATGCACAAAAATGGGGGAGGGACTTAAAGGGAGATAGATCCTGTACGTGTGTGTGTGTGTGTGTGTGTGTGTGTGTGTGATTTACACTTAAATCTATGAAAGGAGCCCAGGTGAGAAACCCTAGTTGGTGGTGGGGACAGGAGGGGCAAGAAGGGAGAAATGCTGATGCCTCTGGGGTTCCCAGAAGCTGCCAACCTGGTGTTCGTCACCTGTCCCACCTTCTTTGTATGTCACATAACCTCAGGACCCTCGTGCAAGGAAGGGGCCTTCTTCTCTTCATATTTCCTAACCTCATGCCGAAACCCACCACTGTGAGCGGGGCCAACAATGATGCTGAATTTTTATTGTCAAGAGGCAGAAGGCAAGAATGCCATCCTGCCCTCTTCTGGACGTCATCCTCAAAAGTTAAGAAAACTTCTTTCTGGTTTGCTGCTGACCAAAGCCCAAGGGGCAGACAGGAAAACGGGGGACGTGGTCCTGATATGCTGAGCTTTCTTCTCAGGTATCTGAGTCCAGCAGGCACACGTGTCTTGGCAGCCTTGAGCCCCGGCACCAAGATGGCTCTTTCTCCACATTTTCTTTGTCATCCTTATCTTGTTTGTCCGCCTGCCACTCCTTGTCATGAAGGCGGTCAGGAACAGAAGGTTTGGAATACACTGGGCTGGCCTATGATGTGGATGGTCACATCTGGATCACAAAATGATAATTATCAATTTATTTTGAAAATGATACTCCTAGCTCGGCCACAAAAGTGCCTGAAGGTATTTTAATGGGAGTGGAAAATAATTTCAGTGATAGATGGCCTCAGACAATTGTGGAGTAGGTTGGTCTTCATATGCTCTCCTTTTAGAAATGAGGTATTTTAGGCAATAAACATTTTATGCCAATTTTCCCCTCTGTTGATACACTGTGAACAGCCACAGCTGTAGTAAATTAGCTGCAAAGACCGTCTGAATCCATCAAGAAATAATGCTACATCATTCCAGTTTTTAATAACATGTTTCTTCAAATGTTGCTCTATTGAGGGGCTCTTTGACTCGCTGAGACTTTTGAGATCTGCTGATTTGGGCTTCTTGGAAATCTCTGAACAGGGAGGCAGCGGGTCCCTGAGTGAGCAGAGGCTAAGCCTGAGATGCTCCTGTTCACCGCTGGGGCGACTGGGCAGTGCTCCAATGATTCCCGCTTCCTTAACAGAAACACCATCTCTTAAAAATATAAGCAAGATTTTAAAAACCAAGTTCAGTCTTCAAGTTAAATAATGTTTTTTCTTATTTGTTTTCCTTCAGCTTGCAGATATCTCTTCAAACAGGAGACCCAAATGCCTGTATGTATTGTTTTTATACTTCGGTCATTTCATAATGTTTGCATAATGTTTTTCTGTTGCATCTTATATGGCACCTGTAATATAAATGGTTTTGAGGGTCTCAGGTGAAAATTTACCTGCTTATATACCTAACTTTCTAAAATATAGATGTGACTTTTAGCTATGCTAGTTGCCTGTTTGTATATGGCAGTATGATAGTACTATACAATATATAGTGTTATATGGTGTAACTTTCTCTTATTGAGGTATAGTCATAATAGCTCTTTAGTACTACTACTGCAGGGTGTATAGTATATTGCATACATGCATTTATGCCATGAATTGTATACTTTATAATAGCTGTACCACAAATGTGTCTGATTCCTCTAGTAGTCAAAGACTCATGAGGTATGGGTTCTGCTCCCATCTTCGCTATCGACTACCTGTATGTAGCGTATTATCCTGGGGAGTCATTTACATCTTCCAGTTCTCAGGACTAGGAATATTTCTCTGAGAATGTAATATCGCTTCATTACATGTAGTAGGATCACTTCATGAAGGTCACAGGAATTTTTGAAAGAAAAATACCAATATGTATTACTTGTTTTACTGGCAGCATTATCGCTGCCCTGGCATGCAGGAGTGATTGTGCTGTGGGTAGCTTTTGCTATTTTAAGGCTTTAAAGAAGTCTTTCTGCTCATCTCCCCCCCTCCTCCCTGACCATCTGCAGAAGCCGAGGGCACCCACATTCAGTGTGTAACCATCCGGATCTCAAGACTCATTTTCATGCAAAGGGAAGGAGCTACCTGAAAAAAGCCAGGGAGGAAAGAGCCAGCCTGCAGCCTGCTAAGTCCATTCATGAACAGGCGGACACCCCGAGAGAACTCTGCAGACCGCCGAAGAAAGGAGAGCCTCTGGGGTTTAGTCGGAAAAGCAACATCAGGCCCAAAATGGCCAAAAAAAAGCCAACAGCGCTCGTGAACATCATCTAATAGGGTGGATGGCCTGGACTGTCATTGCTGGGCTTTGGGGAATGTCGTTTCAGGGGACAACTATGATGTTCTTTTTCACACATCCCATAACAAGACACAATGAAAAAGCAAAGTGCATAACACATGTCCTTCCTGTCTGTCCAACCACATGGATTAACCAGAATTTAACAAACAGGCATCTTTGTGAACCAAACTTTTATTACAGGACTCTTATAAAACCAACAGGCAAATTACAAAAAGAATTTTTTTAAAAAAGCTGTCTTTCCAAAAATTTTAGTAAAAGAAAGCTCCAACTTCTAAAATAATTAACCCAGTATCCAGTCATTTCTGCATCTGGCGTTCTATCCAGTGGCAATTAGTTCCCCAGCCCAAGGCCACACAGGATGTCAGGCACTGGGGAAAGGTTCACGTTTGTCTTTCACTGCTTGCTAAATTATGAGACAAGGAATAGCAATATAAAGTCTCTTAATAGCAGTGAAATAAAAAATATTTTTGTTTTTAACCTGCCCCTCAGTTCGTTTGAAAGCCTCCAAAATAAGAATTCCTGTTTCCCAGAGTACTTACTCATTTGTTAGATTTCAGTTCTCATCTCAGTGGACTGTTTTCCAGTTTGCTTGATTCTGGTTTTTTGTTTCCCCCGGATGCACGGTTATTCAGATTTTGGTGCCCCTCTGTTGTCTTCCCTGGCAGCCTCTGTCCTAATAGTTGTTTGTGGTTGGGGGAGGACATAAAACCCTTTTGATCAGCAGCCATCAGGAAAAGGAACGGCACGGCCACTCTCTCACATCACGAGTTCAGGGTCCTAGTGGTCAGAGCCAGAGGGCTGCACAGGGCGAGCGTTGCAAGCCGTCCACCCGGGAGGTACCACACCCCTTTCCCGAGACCTCTGGCAGCATCAGTGGCCTCTCTGCTAGCTGCGGGCATGGCTGTCTCCTTGCTCACCTCACTGGTCCACCTCCTGCTGCTTCTGCGCCCTTTTATGACTGAAATACATTCTTACCTTTCAACCAGGTACCTGCAGTATTCATTGTACACTGCTTTCTAAAGTAGTTTCTGAAATAAGCAGCACATGTGGGATCCAGAGTCTGAGACGGTCCTCCTCTCCTGCCCTGAAATGGCCTTTGCTTCCACAAACACCCATCTGTTAAGAATCTCCTGCTTTATGACTTTCTTCAAGAATGAACTTTTGTGGTTTTTAAACTTACTATTATCCTCAAATCTCCTGCAGAGTTTACAAGTGCTGACATCCTCCTGGAAATAAGAATAATTATGTCCACAAATATATACATGTATACGTATATATAACATAAAAATATATGTTAAGTATATTAGTTTATTTTTAAATACTCATGGAAAAGATGTGTGTTTGTGGTGGGTGGTTTTTAAACTACATATGTTAGCTCGTGTAAATTGAATTCTGTCATTTTAAAAATTAAAACTGTAACCTAATTAACATTAGTAGAATTATGATTGTTGTTACAATAAACATCAGATTAGCAGTGCATTAAAAATAGGTAATAAAGCAATTACTTAACATGACAGTATATTGAAAAGTATAACTTATCATTATACAAACATTTTTAACCTGTTATAGTGAAAATGTTGATTTTTTAATCTTCACTTTGACTTTTGGCTCTTTGGGGTGGGCCATTCATGTGTGTAAAGGCACCTATCAAGTGGGAAAAACATTGCTGTGAATATCCCTGTTTGGGCTAACATTGTAAAATTGTAATGTTACAATTATTTCCTTGGAGAACTAATCTTCTCCAAGGTTATTTATTACTGATGTTCATACCATGATTGCACTTTAGCCTTTATACACTGAAAACTGGCTTGGTGATTGTATTGCATGCTGATGGTCCTATAACATGTGTGTGCAGCCACAACTTGTTTTTAAAGGTGGTGTAACCAGACTCTTTTTCTAATTTCTTTAATGTAAGGTACATTTTCGATTTTCATTTGACATGCCGAGAGGCATATGCCAAGAGCTTTTTTTGACAGTGGTACCCGTGATCTTTAGAAAGCACCATGTCTTTCTACTCTATGTACATTACACAAGGGAGGTGATTTTTAAGATGTATTATATTTAAATTTTTTTTAAGTTTCAACTAAAGTCTGACCCTCACACAAGCAAATGCATTATGTATGTTGTGCTTCCTTAGTCACATACACTTGCGATAGAAGCGTGACAGCTGGCTCACTCCGACAGACACCCACTTCCACGCCATGGCCTGAGCCAGGTGCCATGTCCCACTTGCGTCTTAGTTTTTATTTTTATTTTTTTGTCTACATGGGAAGCCAACCTTAGAGTTGCTCTTTGGAAGAAATCACCAGAGTTCTGGGAAAACATGTTAAAGGTTAAACTCAAGAATGGATCTAATTTGTTTTATAAGTAAAATAATCTTTATTGGAACTGTTTTTTCCTTTTTTTTCCCAAACTAGGTTACAGATTCTTAACTGCAAAAGTCAGATGTCGTAGACACTGTTTTCTAGTATTTTGCAGGGTCGGTCAGTTGTCTGGAAGTTGGAATATTCTCTTCCAAGAATTAAAAGGAAAGTTTTTAAATTATGAAATATAATAATAAAGCTATATTTCTGATTAATGTGTTGCCATGTTTTGTTTAGTTGAAATGTTCCTGGAGAGCCAAGTGTGCCAGTCCATTATCAGTGAACAAAGTCGTCTTTTATGAATAAGCTCTTTCTTATAGACACGATCACCGTGATCTTCTATCTGTACACTTTCTTGATAAGTTAGGTTGATCGTTTTTGTTTATCATAATGTCTGTATCTCAGAGTTCTTTTTACATATGTTCACACTGAGAACACAGGCCCATTTGGCACTTTCCTCCCATCTTCCTGCATAACTATGAGTAATTTTCCCACACTATATTTTTAAACTTGTCAACTCTTAGCGAAAACCACGACCAGATTTCACACTGTACATCTCTACCTATATATGTTATCTATCCTAGTCATTGCAAGGCCCAGAGAGTGATGGGGACAGATCACATAGAGAAGAGAAGTATATCACTGGTAGAATTTCTCAACCACTGGTCTTTCAAGAACCATGGAATTAGGAGAGTTTAGGGGACTCCCATTTATTCAGGAGCTATTAGAACTATTAGGGAGATGACCACAGTCTGTTCTTATACTTACATTAAAGTTAATGAGTTCACCAGGTCATATGATTATTGAGAAATAACCATGACATTCTTGATTATCTCTGGACATTAGAAAACATAAGCCTCAATATCTTGATTCTTCTCAGTTGAGATCCTTGAAAAATGAACTCCAGAGATGGCAGGCATGCAGGGTCCCAAACACAAGCCCTGGAGTCATTTCAAATACGTAAATGAGAGGGAACTTTAAAAACTGAGTTCCTTTTTGTGGAATTAAGGTGGTGAAATTTTTTTTGTCCATGTTCTGTATCAGTAAAATTGACATATCTGAAAGGGATCTTCAACCTGTAGCCCTCCCTATGATACATTGCTTCTGGGTTTGCAGCCCTTATTCTAAGACAAAAGTGAGGTTTTCCATGAGAGTAAATATGCATAGGTAGGCCCTGCTGTGTTGCCCATGCTGCAATGGGGACACCATTAAATGTTACATACGTGGAGGCAGGTGTCAGATGGTGATCAAGGCCTTTGGCGCCCAAGTTCTGAGAGAAGGGAGGTCATGCTTACTGTCCTCAAATGTCTGAAGGGCTGTCACATGCAAGAATACTTATTCTGCGTAACTGCAAAACACATAACTAAAATCAGGGAGTGGGAGTTCTGAAGAAGCAGGTACCAACTCACTGAACAAAAAATGTCTCTAAATTCAACAAGTAATAGGTCTCCTTGTTGAAGAGTGAGTTCCATGTCTCCCCACTGCTCTTCATGGTGGATGGGACCCTTCTTTGGGTGGGCAATTGGACTGGATTCTTCAAAATACATGTAACTCTGGGATTCCACCATAGGTACTGGAGTTACACTATTTTGGCCTATATAAAACTTTGTATTGACACGGTGACTGATCTAGGAGATCTTATTTCACTGACTTTTAAAAAAAATTATGTTTTGCCCTTGTTTTCAATTTTTTATTTATTGATTTTTTAGAGAGAGAGAAATACTGATTTGCTGTTCCACTTATTTATGCATTCATGGGTTGCTTCTTGTAGGTGCCCTGACTGGAGATCATGCCCACAGCCTTGGTGTATCAGGACGACACTCTAATCAACCGAGCTACCCAGCCAGGGATTTTCACTGACTTGAACTTGATGGAATGTCCTATGACACTCACCTCCAGTTATTCTCATAGATGCTTTTGAGGCAGGTAGGGTGAAGAGGTATCAGTTTCTCCCCCTAGCAGGAACAGAAAGAGCAGTTGGGGAAATGGGAGGTGTACATCTGGCAGGACCATGTGCTTCTCAGGAAGCGCCTCACCTCACTGAATGCGGTTTCAGTGTTGAAAGAGAAGGTGCACTTTTTGTTAAAACATGGCACCTGAGAGCAAGCCAGCCATTTCATCTGGTGTTCAGCTGAATTAACAGCCATGCTGTCCAACCCTGCGGGAGGACTTGGCAACGTGGCACTCAGTTTGAGACGGCCTGCAGTGTATCGGGCTCCAGTGTTATGCCTTCCTCGGGCATTTTTTAAGGTAGTACAAAATATACTAAACTTTTGCCTTCTGTCAATATTTAAGAACGTGACTTCATATTTTGTAATGAAAGTGGGGTTTACAATGGTTTGAAAAATTTTTTTCCTTCATGCCAGACAAAGCAAGAGAACCAGAATATTGTCTTCCCGAATCTCAGCTAGCCCTTTTTACACAATACTGAGACACCTCCTTGACAAGATTCCCAGAAAAATGGTCCTAAATATGTGCATTTGTTGATTATACAACGGTCCTCATTGTCCTAAAATTCCGTTTAGTATTTATTGTCAATTATAGCAACTATTTAATACAAGCCTCTGTGGGCGACATAAATGATCACCACTCTGTCATCTCTAGAGACTCCCCCAGCTTGTAATGGGGCCATTTCAATGTGCTAAGTATTTCCCAAGTTTCAGATCGAAGTCTGTTAGAATTTAATGCACATATTTTGGACACTTCAGATTGGTAGAGAGGTGCTGCGTTCACCTAGGTCTACCTGGCATAGAGAAACAGCCGATTATATACCTCAGCTCCTCTTTGTTCAAGACCCTGTGGCCATTCCCCTCATGTCAGGAGTGCACCACATTTTTTTTTGTTGTTAATCCCTCTTTAAGTCATCCTGTAACTTGACACCATAGCTAAAATTTCGTAAATAACCCTAAACACAGAAGGCTGGTGGAGGGAACTGGGAGTCTTACAAAGTGAGGGTCTCCCTAGCAGAAACAAAGGTGCTCACAGTGGGGTAAGGGCAAGTGGGTGGATACGCAGTCGTTAATGGGACGGAGGACGAAGCCCTGAGCTTGCCCACACGCTCTGGCTCTGGCCTGCCTCTCCCACCTCCTCCAGTCCCACACGGCTGACTCCCTCCTTCTAGCATCTGGCTTCCCTTCCGAGCACTGCAAATACCCTGCGCTCTCGGAGCACCACCGTTCTGCTCCCTACTTCTGCCTGGATGCCCTTTTCTTTTATCTGCACTGGGTTAATTTTTACTCAGCCTTCAGATTTCAGGTCAACTGTCACTTCCCCAGGGCAGCTTCATAACTCTTGGAACATCATGTACGTTTTCATTGTTGCAGTGATCTGAGGTGCCCCTTTAGATCTAACGGTGTGATTCCTTGACTCACATCTGCTTCCCCACTAGTCTGTCATTTCCATGAAAAGGGGCCATATTTGTAGCTTTTATCCCCAGTGTGTCCCCAATGTCAGGTGCAGTGCCTGGCACAGAGTGGCTCTTCACTAAGTATTGTGTGCAGAGCATGCAAACATCAGTAGCCTCAGGTATGTTAAAAGAGGAAAGAATGATGAGAATGTGGATTTTCTTCCAGCTGGGAAGTGGTGCTTGAAGAATAGGTAGGACTGGGCATAACAGAAAAGAGAAGTGCACTTTAGGCTGTCTGAGCACAGCCATGGATGTAGAGAGCACAGGCCCAACAAGGCCCAGGAAGTAATGATATTTCACCTCGTGTGGCCATATGTTCGCTCATCTGTCTCCCCATCAAGAGGGTAAGCTTCTTTGGTCTGCACCTATCCTGTAGACTGTGTCCTAATCTATCTTGATGTCCAGCACCTAGCACCAGACTAGTTGCTCTACTTCCATTCCAGACAGATCATAAAGCATAGGATTATACCTACAGCCTAGGAAGGGCCTCAGTTTGCCAGTAAGGGCAAGTAGCTCCAGTTGGAGGAGGAGACACAGATTATTGGAGCATTTCCCTGATAAGGGCCCTTCCAGCTAGTGCTAGAACGTGTGGACTGGCTGGTCACCACTCCTATCAGTAGATATTTTGAAATTCTTCTTCTTTTAAGCCTGCAGCTATGGTGGGATGGAAAATACATGGCATTTCCTCCTTTTGAATCCACAAGAAATACTGCTAATTGGCCATAATTATCTTTCCTGATACATGTACACATGACCTCAGTTTCTTTTTCAGCACAGTCATGACCAGCTGTGGTGGACAGAATAATACACCCCCCCCAAAAAAATGTCTATGTCAGAGTGAAATGACACAAGGAAGACTCAACCTGCCACTGCTGGCACTGGAGGAAGGGACTGCAAGCCAAGGAGAGTGGACAGCCTCTAGATGTGGGAAAAGGCAGGAAAACGATTCCCCCAGAGCCACCAGAGAGAAATGCAGCCCTGCTGACACCTTGACTTTAGCCAAAGAACACCTACGTTGAATTTTGAAACTATAGAATTGTAAGATAATAAACAGGCACTGTGTTTTGCCCCTAAGGTTTTGGTTAATTGTCACAACAGCCACAGAAGACTAATATTCCAGCTTATCATGTTTGGCACACAAAGTGCAGTCTACTTGCCACTCCTCAAAAATGGTGCAGTTGCAGGAGGACCGGTTTGGGCTGCCTGCTCTATCATTTTCATCTTCTGTAACTGTGGGTACAGTTTCCTCAGGGGGAAAATAGAATACAGCCATGCCTTGGCCATGCAGAAAGTACTTGGGGGACAACCATGAAGTTTTCCTTCATTCCTACCAACTCCCTACCCAAGAATTTGAAAATTTAAAAAAATCGTCCTTGTATATGAAAATTTTAAAAATGAATTATAATAATGTATAATCAAATTATAAAATTATGAAGTTACATTAAAATCCAAATGGTGAATTAACTGTAATCTATTTGATGATATTAACATAACAAAACAGCTAGAATTCTTTTTGAGAATTTTTATGAGCTTATTTGAGCCAGAACTGATGACAAGTGCTAGGAAGCAAGATGTCAAATGCTCCAGGGAATGACAATCTTGAAGTTTCTTTTATGCATATAAAATTAAGGAGGGAAAGTAAGGAAGATTATGTGAAAATGGCTGAAAATAAGACAGGGATAGGATTATAAGGCAGTTGATATTATATTAAAACAGCTAGATATTAACATAGCTGAAGAAAGACCTGGGCTCTACCACTTGCTAATATTGTTATCTTGGGCAATTTATTTCCTCAAAATCTTATTTTCTCACTCTAATTGGGATTATGAGATAATATGTGTAAAATTTTTAGCCCAATGCTTGGCAAAGTCAGCACCCAATAGATTTATTTAAGAGAGAGTTGGGAAGGGGGGAGAAGGTATAGAGAATAAGTAGCATAGACAGTAGGTAGAAAATGGGGGGGAGGGCAAGAATAGTATGGAAAATATAGAATCTAAAGAACTTGTGACACATGGACATAAACTAAAGAGGAGGGAGTGGGGGAGGGGATATGCAGGGTGGAGGGGAATGAAGGGGGTAAATAGGACAACTGTAATGGCATAATCAATAAAATATACTTAAAAAAGAAAGAAAATGGAAGTTTATAAAAGAAATGTCAAAAACAAATGCAAATAGCATCTGTTGTGGATATATTGGTTCCAAAGTTCAGAAGGGAAATAAAGCTCCCTTCCAAAGTTCGGAACCAACCAACAGTTATGATTCCTGAGCCCAACACATACAAGTACCATATATCAGTGCTACTGGTAAATCTGGATTCCAGAAAATTCTTTTGTATGCACTGCTTTTGGACCTTAATTCACCTGCTTTACTTGGTTCTTGGGGCCCCACATCTTCATTCTCCAGCAGGATCAATGTAACGTCCTTGGCTTTCTTTTCTTGGGAGTCTGTACTCTAGCTATCATGGAAAATCTATTCTTTTGGGCTGCCCAGCATTTGAACCCTTTCTTGTTTTGCAGGGAAATCCCCCCACCTAATGGGGTAGAGCCGTGTTCTACAAGAGAACTACAAAATGTGACATACTCACTGTGCCATCCTATCCTGAAGCTCTGTGACTTAAGTCGCCAATCACACGTGCCCACCTCAGGAGGCAGGGGGGTACAGAAACCAGCCTAGTGGTGGAAGATAGTGCAGGGAGCAGTTCCTCCCATGTTCTGAGGCATCTGCAATGCCAGTTCTGGCAGCAGGATCCAGCGTCCAGTTTGGCTGCAGCCAGTTGGGATGTTTGTGCCCACGGACAGTTACCCTGGTATCTTCACTGGACCATTTCAGTCATATAATTTCAGCCTTGCTCTTGGATGGGTAGCACCTCCTCACCTGGTTCTCTATCCTTCCCAGAGATGATGTGAGCTTACAATGCCATTTTGATAAGCTTTTTTTTCTGTTAAATCAGCTAGAAGCAATTTCTGTTACTTGCCATTAAGGACCCAGAAGAATATAGCACATCTGTTTCAAGTAGCTTGGGAAGAGGAACCACTTCCTTTAATGTGGTCTGGAATGAATTTCATATGGTCTTCAATGAAGTAGCTACTGACTCTATTGACTCTGTAGTACTAAAGAGGTTTTGTGCATTCTTACTCAGCCCACCCCTTCTAAGCTTCAGGATCAGGTACAGGGTATCCCACCATTTGCATTATAGTTTAGGAGAGAGTTGCTCATCATATTGAATGCTCAGTCTAGCCTAATAGCTTAGATGAGTTCTGTTTTAAGATTTCACCAAAAGGCTCTGGTCAAAATCACTACTATTAACTACATATCCATCCATTCATCCATCCATCCATCTGTTCATCCAACTATCCAACACCATAGACCAATATTCACAAGAAATGTATGAGCAAGTCACTGTAGTAGGTACAACGGATGTTGGCTGCCTTCTTGCCAGATATATTTGGGGTAGCTGGTGAAATTTTCTTGGTTATCCGGGCCAATCCCAGTCACTGTTGGCCTCTCTGGAATGGTGTCCACATTACCCTGAATGGCCCTGGGCCTTCTCCAGTCTTCCAGGACTGAAGAGTATAAATGGAATCCCTGACTCAGTTATTCTCTTTCCCATGACACTGTTTATTTTCTTCAAAGCACTGGTTACTGTGTGAACTTATTTTATTTATTCATTTATTTGTTTATCGTCTGTCTCCTACCCCAGCCTCATGGGAGGGTCTTGTCTATCTTATTTCCTGAATACTGCCCAAATCCTGGTTGATGAATATTTGTTCAATGAATTAATGAATTGATTCATTGATTCTAGAGAGAAAATCCTTCTTGTGAGCTCTGATCTGGAGCAGGGCTAAGGGATAGCCACTGTTGATGGGAAGTTACAGTGAAAAGACTTGGAGGGATTCCTGTAGTGTGTAGATAGGAATTTTGGGGTGCCCCATTTGGTTGCAATGTGAAGGCAGTTCGTGGCTGATGTTGGTCCTCCTGGAGTCAACAGGGGTAATTCTGCAAGAGGGAGGCTGAGCAATAGACAATGCTGCCTCCCCAGACGGTAAGAGAAACTCCTCTGAGATTACTTGATGGCAGTGATTCTCAACCCTTGATGAGAACTGGAATCACTTGGGAAATTGGGCGAAACTACAAAGGCCTAGGGCCTATCCTATTCCAACAAGTTCTGTCGTATGTATTCCCTATTAGGTCTCCAATAACCCAATAGACACCAAAGTTTGAAAACTACTGCTCAGTATGGCTGCATTTCCCAAAGTTTGTTACATGGAACACAGTTCCTCAGAATGTTAATAGCTAAATAAATGAATTATCAAGTTAAACATGTTTTCCTACTGCAGGTGGTTCGGAGTCATTAAGATGCAAATGTGAATTGTGAATCTCCCAAAGGGGGGGAAAGTGAACAAATGCTTCCTAAACTGATTTGGCTTTGGAAAGGTTTCTTTTAGGGAACCTATCTCAGTATCTTCTGCAGCTATAGTACTTAGTGTTCAGAATATACCTTGGTAAACACTTCAAAAGTGCCATCACTGGGCACACCTCTCTCAGGATAATTTAGGACCCTCTATTTTAAAGCAGCTCACAGTTAACAGCCAGAATGGCCATTTTTAAGTGACTTGGGGTTCACCAAACCTTTTCATGTCAAAATAGTCTGGACCAGCAGTTTCTGGCATCACTTGGTATATTGTTAGAACTCAGAATGCAAGGTCCCATCCCAGAACTATTGAATCTATGCTTTAGGAGGATTTCTGGAGGATTCATATGCACCAATATAATAGAGAAGTGACTCTTAATCAGGTGCAGAAATACATGGGGAGCCACTCAGGGTACAATTACTGGCCCTCTCCTTGCCAGCCCTCAGCAGAATTTCTGATTGACTCCTGTAAGAAGTGAGAAGGAGGAAAAGTACCCCGTGGTAATACTGATATTCTCTCTGGATCTTCCCTTCTTCGGCCCAGTTTTTTCAAGGGGGGCTCCTGGCTGAGAAAATCAGCTACAGCAGTCCTCACAGATCAGGATACCCAGCAAAAAGCAAGCCCTTCCTGAAACTTTCAGGGTTTCTCAAATAGTAAATTGTATAAGTTAATTTATTGGATAGAATGTACAGGAAAAAAAGCTAGCTAGGACTCAAATTAATTAATGCAAAAATTGCTTCAGATTTTATCCTCTTGTTAGGCTTCTTAACACACAAATGGACTGAGAATGAAGCTCAAGGTTGCAGTGTTTGTTCTGAAGCGCTTTCACCTCCATGTCTGAAATACGCTGCCAAGTGTACCACCCAGTGGATCATCCAGGTAATCCATCCTCTTCCCCCCTCTATTCATCGGGCCTTTCTCTGGTTTCTGGATTCTCTCCCTTGCCTTGCCAGTTGGTTTTCAGCAGTTTTATCATGATGTGCTTAAGTGTGGCTTTCTTTTTACTTATGTTGCTTATAATTATTTGTTAAGTCTCTGGCACAGTTTCATGAATTTGTGTGCACATACCATTCTTCAATTGGGAAGATTCTGGGCCATTGTATCTTCAAATAGAACTTCTGCCTCATTCTCTCCTTTCCTTCAGGGGCTCAAATTATATGTGTTGTACCTTATGCTGTCCCATATATGTCCTATGGGGTTTTCCCTATAGTTTTTGTCCCTATTTTCTCTGTGTTTCAGTTTGGATCTTTTCTATTGAGCACTCTTCCATTCCATTAATTCTGTCTTCTGTGTCTAGGACGATTAAACCAATAATAGCAGACGTTATATTTTTAATTCTAAAATGTCCATTCAATTTCTTTTTACAGATCAAAATTCTCTGAAAATGCCTCCATTTGAAAGTTTCTTCTCTGTGTTCTTGAATATGTTAATCAGTTATTTTAAAGTCCTTGTCTACTAACTCCAAATATACACACTACCTGTGGTTCTATTCCTACCGAATGTTTTTTCCTGAGCTCTTCAGTAATCTGGTGACTCAAAACATGTCTACAAACTTTGTATTGAGGGCTGGTCATTGTGTATAAAAATTATGTAACTCCAAGTGACTTTCTTTCCCCTTTAGAGTGGGTTTATCCTTTCCCTCCCTAGGCAGGTGAAATTGTGACTGATCATCTTAAAACAAATATGGAGTGAAGTGAGTAGAGACAGCCTTCTACTTTTGGTAAGCTTAAATCTGCCTCTGATTTCTTTCCGAGACTACAGTGTTGACCTTTAGGGTTTTCAACTGAATGCT
Source organism: Artibeus jamaicensis (assembly GCF_021234435.1). NCBI lineage: Eukaryota > Metazoa > Chordata > Mammalia > Chiroptera > Phyllostomidae > Artibeus > Artibeus jamaicensis. The sequence goes on from NW_026521788.1 coordinate 15,651,316, forward strand.
CATGCTTTTTCATTGGTCTCCCCGCTACTGGCAGAGTCTAATCTTTGTCTCCTCAGCATTATAAAAGAGTAGAACTTCTCTCGGATTTTCAAAGGATTTTGGCATAGCTTGCGAGTCCTAAAGTCTACTCTTTGTTTCCCCAGTAACACTGGTCTCTGAAAAAACTGTTACTTTGTGTTTCAGATGCTTTCTGCTTAGCTTTTTAATCACCTGTTCTTACAACTTCAGAAACTGGCACATGTTTTGAGTGGTTGTGTATTTGAGGTCCCTCAAGCCTTTAATTACATCTCGAAAGCCCCACAAGACCATTAAAATCTCTGATGGCTTTGCTTTCCCACAGCAGTCTGGGAAAATCTCAGATTTCCAATCTCTTAGAATCTGCATATGCCCCGAGGGAAAAACTAAAGTGATTGCCTGAGAGCTGAAGTTCTCTCCTCTGGAGAAATGTAGTCATTCTTATCTTCTTTGATTCAGCAGCTGTCAGATGTCTTTATACAAGTGATTCTGTATCTTACCCAGTGTCTGTAGTTCTTGAAGGAAGCCTTGGCCAGCCTCAAATTACTCCATTCTACCCAGAATTGGACTCTTCTATCTTGCCTTTTGGACTATGACTTTGATCACACAGTTTCTCTGGTTTTTCATTTTGGTTTCACACTGGATGCTGTTTCTTGGCTCACCCTCAGGAATTAGCCATGTAAGTCTCTCAAGCTTTTTCCCCCTGCACGGGTCCCCAGCACAGGTCAAGTGTCTTAGGCTTCCACATCATCAGGTGGAAGACTAACCAGAAAAAAAACTTACTATGAAACTAAAATAGTATCAGCTTAACACAGAGCAAGCCAAATGCAAGAAATAACTTTTGATGGAAGAATGATTTGTACTCAAGTAACATTTCTCTAACAAAAGAAAGGGAAGCATTTTCTCTAGGTATTTATTCTCTTAAGAATTCTTTTCACCAGAAATATTTCCGTGTTTTTCCAGTACTGAATCCAAAACAACACATGTCTGTTCTTTGAAGAGAGAGCCAATTTCTGGATTACAGAAAGCAGGAAAACTAATAAATTAAAGATTGTTGAGGGGCCATAGATACTGAAACATTAGGTGGCAACTTACTCAAAATAATCATTTTCTATTCACATTGAAATATTATGAGAGAGATAGAGAGATGAGCAGACATGTGATCATATAGCAGGAAGATATTACTGTATTTGATGTGCTTTTTCTCCAAACCAGTGATAAGAACCCTTTTAGAGACTGTGTCCTTTCATAACTCAAACCCAGAGAATTACAGAAGACTTGAGATCCCATAGACATATTTAGTGAGCAAAAGCGTTACTGGAAATGATATTAAAGTGTGTATTTTTATTCAAGAGAGTCAACCTCAATAAATGTACTTACTTTGTTTACCAAATGACTACTTCTTTTTACTTATAATTTCTGGCACTAGTCATTAACTCCTTGAACCCGCTTTAACTAAACATTCTAATTTTTTCTCCTTACTTTGCATCATTGCAATGTTTATTCATACATCAGCCTAATGCCGATCATTACTGTGCATCGTATCTGAAGTGCTTGGAGTAGACTATTTTAGTGCTCTGTGTCCCAATAGTTATTTTTAAAAATACTAGTAATGATTTCAGCAGATAAAACATTAACTAGTCTTTCATAAAAAGAATCTGCTTTAAACATGAACAAAATGTCCATTCTCATTTCTTTGCTAATGCTGTGTTGGATTCAGCTAAAGCTCTTTCCTGCAGTCCTTCCATCCAAAGGGCTGGTGTGGAAAGTGAGGAAAAATGAAAATCAACTCATCTGAATAAAAACCTTGATACACTTGCTCATATTTCTCAGATCTATCATAGGGAGAAAAATTAATGTTTCTTCTACTCTTCTAAAATCTCAGCTGAGAGCCCCCTATAATAAAAGATATATTATCAATAAAACAATTTTAATTAAGTGTGCACATATGTACATAGGAGAGCCATGTAAAGATATGAGTCTCAGGAAAGTGACCAAAGCATGAAGCTTTTACACAACAAATTTATGGAGAATTGGCCAGACAAAGGGATTTGGGCTGGAATAATGAGATGGTGAAGACGCGACAAGGCCGTGTACACAGACTTGGTGGCCTTCAATTCCCTGTATCTAGTGATAAAGGTGCCTTCTACTATGCTAGTACAGGAAGGGCACCTTTAACATATGAAAAATTTTTTAAAATTTGCTTCCATATCTTGGCTATTGTAAGTAATGCTGCACTGAAGATTGGGGTATGTATATCTTTCTGAATTAGTATTTTTGATTTCTTTAGATAAATACCCAAAAGTAGAATTGCTGGGTCATATAGTAATTTAATTTTTAATTTTTGAGGAATGTTCACATTCTTATCCATGGTGGCTGTGCCAGTTTACAGTTCCACCAACAGTGCATGAGGGTTTCTTTTTCTCCAAACTTGACATCGTTTTGCCACCTGCTTTGTTATCCTCATATAGCAAAAGCTAGAAGCCTTGAAACTATATTTCTCAGAATCCCCTGCAAATTGATTCCCGGTTAAGATCTGCCAAAGAGAAGCACTCGTGTATTTGAAAGGCAGAAGAAAACAAGGGCCATTACTCTGCTTTTTGCAACAGGCAGATACATTAGTTTCAACTGATGTGGGATCCAGCAGCAACCTCCAGATTCCCTGCAATCTGTTGCTTTACTGCTGCTGGTGTCTGTGACTACGAGTGTCCACCTTAGCCAGCAAACCGAGGCTATTCTTCAGCAATAAATTAACCCTGAAACAGAAGTGGCTTAACACACAAAAAAAGTATTTTTTTTTAAATACTTGGTGTCCACCACCGGTTGATGGGATACTCTGCTTCCCACAGTTATTGAAGGATCCAGGATGATGGCGCTTCCCCATCTTGGTAACTGCACAAATGAAACTTGCATCCTTCTGGAGAGCCATGGCACAGAAGTCAAGAGACTGGAGAGCTGCATGTGGGATTTCTCTTTCTAACCCAGCAATGATGCACGTATCTTCTCACAGTCCTGGCCTCATGGAACTGCACAGAAGATAAGATACAAAGGAAAGGAAACAGAATATTTGATGATCTTTTCTGTCACTGGCAGGTTTTTGAGTTCTTGACCTGGACTTCAGAAATCATATCTGGATTTCCACAAGTTGACCATGAATGTGAAAACAGATGATGGCCTACCCTGACCTTCTCCCTTCTAGCCCTTCCAGTGATTCTATGAGAACCTAGTTCCCTAATTAGGTTTTGCAGGCACTTAACCCTTCTCCAGCAGTTTCTGGCAATAAAGACATTTATAGCAGAAGCAGTTCTGGGAAACAAACTCTCAAAGATGGGAATCTGCCCTACTTACACTTAGAAGGGTTGATAACTGATAGTGATAGTTCATAACATATAGTGGCAAGATATGTATTTATCTATTTTCATTTATTTTTGTTTGGCGTGAGATATTAATTGAGGGAAAGTCTTTGGGAAACCAAGTGGCTGCTACAACTGATTGTTCTGTTAGGAATAATAATAATTTTTAAAAAATACTATGGAAAATTCTAACTGAATTTATAAACTTAGGGTTTTAAATTCTTGGATTAAGACCTTGTTGGAAATCATAATTATGACTATGCTAAAAGAAAACATTATCTCTTGTAATTATGGTGTTAATATATCTTAAAACTACAAAGTTGGATTCTGCGGGCTGCTGAATTACAGTTTAAGTGTAGACATCTTCTGTAATGTTAGAGCACTGACTGAGAATTAGAATAGGCAAATTTAGGTGAGTAGGGATAAATCTAATGCCTCAAATACCACTGAGCCTTCTACCTTTCTGGTTGGAAGATGCTGATTTCCTCTTGCTTGAAGATTCTATTATGGCCCACCCCCATCCACACTGTCCCTAGGTTGGTAACCAGAGTGAGATCCCGAACATACTCTAGAAGAACAACTACAAACTGCAACTCGCAGTGGGTAGTTCAAACACACACACAAAAACCTTCCTGATGTGGCTGATCTGTACCTGCAGACACTTGGAGAATATGTATGGATGGATTACAAGTGTACTAGACCAGTTAGGAATAAGCCAACATTGTCTCATGAGATACTTAACAGAAATTCTGGATTCATTGTGTTAACTCAAGCAACTTGAGGTAGCTTTACACTTTATTAGTTGATAGAAACTGGAATCAATGGTGGTCTACATTAAATAAAGTTGAGTTGCTAGGACTTTCTGATATAACATAGAGGAAGGAATCTAAAGGCTTAAGAGGATAAGAATATTGATTGAAATGGCTATATCATGTGTATCCCATCCCCCATTCCTTTACTACATCCTCTCAGAAGAGCTACTGGATATGACATTGGACAAGACAAAGAGGAAGTTTACATATCCTTGGAAAGCTCTGCAGTAGCTGCCCTCTGCAGTTCAGAGATGATGGTGGGAAATGTTATCATGGAAAAGGTCTCTTTCATTGTGGTGAGGATGATGGGATCCTGACGTGGAAGTCAAGTTGCAGCACTCAACTCCTGAAATGAAGTAAATGTGGTGACTGTAATGAGTGGTAGGCCCAGAGCACTGATCAGAATGGTTGTACCTTATCCACGTCACTGGTAGAAGCCAACTGATTATGATGTCCCTTGCACTCAAATAGGTAGGTAGACACTTTGTTTGGTAACAGAGACCTAAATCATCAATGGCCATGGTCTCATCCCTATTTTCCAACCTGAGCAAGCTCACAGGGCCTTGCGAATGGAGGGATATCTAGTCAACTCGATGAAGGACTCTACAACACTGTCATAATGATGCACTGTAAATCTGTTACCTACCCTTTCAAAGAGGAACCTGTAGCCATTTGCCAGTTAATCCACAGTAGGTAAAGTCAAGTCCCAACATTTTCAGGAATTACTTCTCACTTGATCTGACTTGATGCAAATTTCTGAGTACCCCAAGGTCCTCTGACATCTGTCAGTTAGAGTAAGGGCTTGGACTTTAGGTGGAAAGTGGAATAATCTAAATCCATATTGTAATTGGTCTAGTGCATCAGCAAAATCATACTATGCTTATCTACGGAAGCACGATTGAAATCCATTTAATTAGCTACTGGCAACATCCCCACATTGGCATCCACTCATCTGGAGTATGGCTTTTATACAGGAAAAGCCAAGGAGAAAACCTTGGGACTGCTTCCCCCAAATAGTAAACAGCAATTAATACTACATCCCTGAAGTGCCACTATCAGCCCTTGAAAGCTGCAGAGCTATTGATTCCCGTCATAGAAACATTAACTCATCTGTTTGGTCCTTGCAGAATACAGATGAATCTAGAATAATGACGGTGGATATGCTTTTATCTACCAGGATGGCCATACACCTCCATGATCTCCCTTGAGGGCTATGTCAACATTCTGGTTCTTAGCAATAATCTAGTCCACAGAGCCCAAGGTTGTATTACGACTCTACAAAACTCATGCTGATTGAACCAGGTGAGTAGGCAGTAACAGGTATTTTAGATGCCTTGGTAAAATATTTGCATGCTGGAGGTGGGAGAAACAATGCATAAAATTCAAGGTGTGTCACCTTGGTGAAGTTTCTTGGGGTTGAGTGGCCTGGGAAATGTGATATCTCCTAAGAAATGGGTGACAGATTGTTGCATCATACACTCTTATTACTAAGAATGTACATTTGGGTTTCTTTAGATTTTAAAGGCAACTTATACACGTCTGAATATGATGTATGTTTGCCAGTTTGAATGAACCTAGAATAAAAGAGGCTCTGAAGCTGGTCCACATGACTGCAGTTTGAGACTCCTGCTACCTGAGCCTTATGACTTAGCAGACCAGGAAGCTAGTGATGCTGTCTGGGGTTTGGAGATAGGTACCCTAACAGGGGACTCAGAATGCAGATCCCCAGGATTTTGAAGCAAAGCCACGTCCTCTTCTGAAAAGAATCATTCTTCATTTATGAAATAATTCTTGGCTTTCTCCTGGGATCTAGTACCGATTCAATGCTGGAACAGATCCAGCATGCAACTTAAGTAGTGCACATGTACCTGCAACTTAAGGAGTTCATCATGAGTTAGGTACTATTTCACCAAATCGTAAAATTGGGTGTTCATAGGCACTCTATGATCACAAGAAGGAGAAAGGACTGTCTATAAAACTGAAGTCCAGCAAATGTTGAAGACGAAACTAAGTTGTATGAACAGCTGGCTGTTGCCATCTCCCTCAACTCCCCTGGCCTCTTAAGGAGTTCCCTGCGACTAGTTGTCTGATGAGGAAATGCCTGGACCCAGGTCACCAAAGGTTTCTTCACACAGCCCATTGACACCAGCTAGGAAGAGACTTACTGTGATGTTAGATGAATTTATTGTGAGACTAACATATATAGTCAATTTTCTGTAAATATCAGTCTAGCCCTATAATTTCCAAATTGTGTTCTGAGGAATGCCACCAAGTATGATACTCAAAAAGAATTTCTTGTCTAATAAACTTGAAAATTTTTTACTAGAAACCTACAGCAGGTCTAAAGAACCTAAGATACTAAGCTATATTTTGAATTCCAGCATTTCCTAAACTTATTTGACCCTGAGACACCCCCATCTTCACAGAGCATTTCACAGGTGTAGTGCTTTTTGGAATGTGTCTTGGGAATTTGGATTTTAATGACTTAGGCTTTGACAGAATGCTGGGTTTGATAGCTAGAAATGAAAGTGTTAATTTTTATACTAACTGACTAGGATGTAAGATGTACTCATCTTGGTTATTCTAAATGACTAGGCTCCTTAGTTCAGAAAGAGATTTGAATAGAAAATCTTTGCCGTTAGGGAATATAGGTGACACTACCCAAAAGGAATGTGTAAATCAAATTTAATGATGATTTTTCCCAGTTTGTAATAGGGAGTAAGGTTACAGGGAGATCACAGCTCTCTGAATCCAATTAGGATATAATGAAATGTGTTCTTTGAGCTTACAAACCAATTGATTTGGAAAGAGAAATAATTATAATAATAAGCATAATATTTGGCTCTGTGATTACACATCAGTTTATTCAAATTATTGAAATAATTCTTAACTTTTTAAATCAAATACACTTAGTTTTGCACATCCATAGAAATTTCTGGAGTCTGACATACATTATACTTTCTTTTGAGACACTGATCAGAGGAAAGAGTTGTACACAAGATAAGGGCAAGATAGGATAAGAAAAAATCAGATCTTATCACAAATGACTTTGTGTTATGTTTTTAAAGATTCTGTTTATTTATTTTTCCAGAGTGGAAGGGAGGGAGAAAAAGAGAAAAACATCAATGTGTGGTTGCCTCTCCAGTGCTCCCCTACCAGGGACCTGGCCTACAACCCAGGCATGTGCCCTGACTGGGAATCAGAGCAGTGACCCTTTGGTTCTCAGGCTGGCACTCAATCCCCTGAGCCACACCAGCCAGGATTGACTTTATGTTATTAATGAGCTTTTATAACAGACCATTCAAACATTAATATATACTGAAAGAACAAAAATGATTGATCAGTACAAACTTCTGAGAACTATATTAATTTAAGAAGCCCACAAGTGATTTTGCCTGTTCAATGAAGCTTAATTTAATTTCAATCCCATTATTTGTGGGAGTGACTTCTCTCTCGAGTCCCCCCAGTGCCACAGACATGCATGAGTGAATAAATATGGTCGAGACATGTTGGATCTGTTTGGGGATGGAGGAGTGGGCTGTGGCCAGTTTCTCAGGGGAGACGGAGGCCAGCAGCGGCCAGTTTCTCCGAGGAGAAAAAGGCCCCGAGCGCCCTCTTCCATAGCCTTTTATTGTGTTGTAATACACAAGAATATAGGGTGGCAAGGATCAAACAGTAGATAACATTACAAAGAAATCTGAGGGCTTACTATGAGTCAGCGTCTGTCAGGAAGAGAGTTGCAGAAACTTTGGGAGACATACTCATTTCCTCCCAGACCCTTATCATATGAATGAAAGCATTTTAGCAGAGCAGATTTCACAGGTTTATCAGCAAGTCTTTGTGGTGCCAGATATTTCCCCAGGGCACGCTCTAGCCAAGCAAGGAGCTGCACCTCTCCCCAACAGGTATTCAGGCTTAAAAGGATTAGAGCCAGGAAGCGCTTCTCCCAGAGGACACGGGGACTCGGGCTTTGACAAAGCTGTGGGGCGAGAGTCCATTGCTCTCTGTTGCAGCCCTCTGAGTCCTTCCATGAAGGCCTCCCAGGTGATTGAGTCTGGCTTAGGTTGCTCCCCGCTGTGAGGGGTCTTACCTGTCATTGACTTCTGACCAAGCTCTGGGTGCAGGGAGAGGAACTGAGGCAGAGTTTGCTACCAGAGACAGGCTTTGTCTCCTGTGGCTGGCATTCCAGAGATCGTCTCTCGCCCTTAGCTACAAGGGGTAGAGATACAATTCCTAAAACTAGACAGAGCGGTCTACAACAATTACTCATCCTGACTATGAAATTCAACACTTATTGTTCTGTTTGTAAGGGATAAGAGATGAAGAGGTGGTAAGGTACAAGGGGATTTTGTTTACAAGCACCATCTCTAGTCCCATTGCAGTTATTATGTGATGTCATAGACCAGCTCTTCTCAACCCAGATTCTGGGAGAGAAATAAAACTTACTGGCCTCAGGAATCCATTGTATGCAGAGGATTAACTTTCCTCCTATGCATCAAGAACAGTGCTAGTGCTATGTCTCATCCTTGGGAGAACTGAGAAAATAGCCATTCAAATGGTTATTTGTAAAGCTAATTCTTTAACAGAAACTTCTTTGATAGAGGTTGCTCTGGAATACTGATTTCAAAACAGCAGCCACAAGAGCTTTAAAAGTTCCTGCATATCATCCTCATGGATTTTGATCCAACTGATCAGAAATCGGATTCAACAGTCTGTGTTATAAAACACTGTGTAGGTATTTCTGACATAACCAAATCAAGGAACCACTGTTCCAGGTATAAATGCTGGCTCCTGAGATACCTTATGAAACAAGGGTTCCATTGGCAAACAGTGCTCTTATTAAAGACTCCAAACGATACCAACATGTTAAAGGATTTCGGTTGTCCTATAGTTAAAAAACAATTATCCCAAGTTTTTCCAACTTATTTTAACATGGAAGAACTTTTTTTCAGAATATCTGTAGTCATCCTATGGAACTAGAGTGCCACAGAAGTACTTTTGGAAATGAGACTCCAGAGAATGCTGTTGGCATCTGTGAATGTCGACTTTAGTAGTGTTACCGAACAAGAGGAGGAGGTCCAAGGGAGGGGCAATACAATATTTGGCCCACCTAGGGATGCCCAAAACTGCTATACAACAGGGGCCCCTCCCGAAAACAAAATACTAAAATCTACTGGGCCCTTCTGTCCGCCGCCAATTGGAAAGACATCTCTTAATGCCAGAGATTTGTGAAAAGGAAACAAAATGTTTATTTAATGCTATTCAGGCCTAACGCCACTACTAAAATATCAAAGTCCTTTATGTATACACCTACACCCACACAGCGCTCCCTTCTCCCACTGTCCCAACTCCGGGTACCGTAAATCAGGAAAAGAGCACACGTCTGTGTTGCAGGCCGCTGGCACCGTCAGCTGTGTCACCATGCAGGCAGGATCTCGAGTTAATCCAAAGTACTGTGGTACCCTCTCATGGTCCACTGGCAAGAGTCCTTTGTACCCAGTTCCAGTCAAAGTCTCTCTTGCTTTCCCAGGCCACTCGGCCAAAGGGGCACCCCAAAGCCACGTGGGCCTCTTCTACCAAAGCTGCAGGAGTCCGCACTCCACTAAAAGCATGTGGCTTTCTTCTTCACCTGGCTGCAGGGATCTCCATTCTGGCAAAGCTGCGTGGTTCTTCCCTTTCACCTGGGAAAGAGGGGATCCACACCCTGCCAAAACCACGTGGCTCCCTCTTTCACCTCACCAAGAGGGGGTCCTCACTCTGCTGAAACCGCGTGGCTCTCTCTCTCTCATCTGGCCAAGTGGGGACCCTTAGTGTCCTGGAGCCAGTCCTTTCCAAGCTCTCACACAGGCCTTCTCACTCAGGAGTCCCTCGTTACCCTCCTGAGTCCAAACCCTTCTCACTCAGGAGCGCAGCCCCTCATTACCAGCTCAAGTCCCTTCTCACTCAGGAGCGCAGCTCCTGAGTTCCCATCTTGAGTCCCCCCTAGTTCCTTCTGTCTCAGGAGAGCAGCCCCTAGTTTTTTTTTTTCCTGAGTCCCAGTCTTTCTCCCTGGCTCCAAACTTGGCCACTGCTATTTAACATATCTATGAAACCAGTTAAAGGTTATAGATATGTTAAATAACCATTCCACAGAGTACCAAAATTGCTATGCAAAATAGCTCTCAATGGCCGGCTCCAATCTTTTTAAAAGGGAGCCAGATGTGGTCCAGCCAGAGGCCTTTTGCTTATCATTCCCTCTGTCTAAATGCCCTTTTCTCAGATATCTTTGGCTCACCCTCACTTGTGATGATTTCTGCTGAAATGTCACTTTTTTATAAGGTCTTCTCTGTTTAAAATCGCACCCCCAACTGCCAGCATTTCCTGTTCCCCTTCCCTGCCTTGCTTTTCTTCACAGCATTTATCACCATGGACGTTCTATATATTTTCTCATTATTGTTATTGTTGATTTCTCCTTATCAGAAGGCAAGATTCATGAGGTACAGGAATTTTGCCTCTAGTGCTTACTGCTATATGCCTCACACTTAGACTAGTACCTGGCATATAGTAGGAGTTCACTAAGTAATTGCTGAATGAATAATGAATGAATAAACAAACAAAAAGATGTTCAAGTCTACTATTACTAAAGAAATGCAAGTCAAAACAACTATGTTATAATAGGTTTTCATTTGACTCCATAACAGTGACTCATCAACAATCAGTGGAAATGTATAAATCCTTTCCTTGATACTAAAGCCTATACCAGCAGTTTTATTCTTGTAACTCCAGAACCAAACTCCTCACTCTGTCCTTGAACCTGATCATGTGTTCATTTTCTTTATTACTATCACTGTCTTTTAGTCCTTGACTTCTCCCTCTTGGCTTCTCCCCCTTGACTTCCCTCCCTTGACTTCTAGTCCTTCTCCCTCTTGGTGTCTTGATACCTGCTCATCTGGATGAATTTAACAACTTTTGGGGTTCCCCACCTCAAGCCTCATCCAATACTACACTAACTGGAAACTCAGCTTTTCACCTGGAGTTCCCCTGTTTAGAAGCTTCTGTGGTCTGTTCTTTATCATTGCAGTTCAGGTCAACTGTCCTTCGGTCTCCCTCCTAAACATGCACATCCCGAGTCCCAGTCTCCTGAACATACCCAGAACATTCTACCTGTGTGGTTGCTCTACGTTCTTTTATGAGATGAGTAGTCAGGTGCAGTCAATAGCAGGGACACAGCAGGAAAACAAAGTGTATTCTAATCACAGAGGCATTCCATGGCAGGCAGAGCCATGTGGGGAACACCAGTTTGGGTTCAGGTGGCAGACGACAGGAGCTAGGGGAAAACCAAGACCGGAGACTTTATTGGGGTTTCTGTGGGAAAGGCAAGGAGTACTAAGGTAAACAGTTTAGGATAAGCCAGTGTGAATAACTCAGAAGGCTCTAACCCTTCGGGACATTTCATTCCTGGTTGCCTGGCCCCTCCCCTTTGGGATGATTAAGGCAGAGGAATATTGCCTCCTGCAGCGCAAGGGCCAAATGGAGGAGGTAGGGCTCTGGGTTCGTTCATTGCACATCAAAGTCATGCTCCTTGCTGAGCCCTTGGCTGTCTCTAAGAATTGGTTGGTTCCAGGACCAGTGGTCTCTCTTCAACCATAAATGTTTTTAAGATGTCAAAACATCGTACATAATACACAAAAAATAAACAGTATAAACAAAGCAGTACTTTTGCCTATACCGTTTTCATGACTAGAATACCCAGTGTCTAGCACCTCACTTCCTCCACATCTATTACTGAAAGCCTACTTAGCCTTTTAGTCTCAGTTCAACTATCCATTTCCCCCTGGGAAGTTTTCCAATTTCTCCCAGCAAGAAACATTATTTCCCTGTGTGCTCCCATTACACTTTGTAATTTTCCTTTTATATCCCGCCTTGATAATTTTGTACTTGCATTACTTCGCAGGGTTAACCCAGAGGAATGCTGGCCCCTGCTAGTCACCCTGCATTTGCTAATGTCCAGGCTGCAAATGCTGAGGGAATGGCTCCTGTCCATCTCCAGGAACACTATTCCCCATGCTAGAAGGCAGCTCCTGCGTTGGGGGTCTTCTCTGGTTCTGTTGCTGCAGTAGGTGTCAGTGCTGTAGACCAGAGCTGCCTGCCTCTTGCAGAATAGTCTTTGCTGTTGCTGAGAAATAGACATGAGAGAGTTAAACATGCAAGAAATTCCGTATTCACTCTACTTGAACATCACAGTGGCCAATATGATGGAAAAGGAAGAGTGGGATAGGTATTTGTCGCTTCAACCACAGGTTAAGTCAGAGAACCAGTTTTTAGAGCATCCCTCACCTGGCTTGCTCTGTGACTGATCCTATGTGATTAATTTCCTACTTGGTCTTTCTGGAGGACAGGACCAAGTAGGAAATATGTGAGGACATAGATATTATGATATTCATGTTATGGGACCTCTCATATCACAGCTCTTCAGCAAGATTACCGACAACACTATTGTGAGGTTGGAATATTAAAGGTCTCATGGGATGTGGACATGTACTTACAAACACACGCTGGATGTCATGCCCTGTCTTTCCAGCCCAGCATGACAGGAGCCCAAAGAGGGACACTCTGTGCCCACGGTGGCCTCTGAGACTGGTAGGGATAAACCCTTTTGAGTGATAGCCTCACATCATGTTGCTGAATGTGGCTTGTCACTCCAGACACCTCATTCCCTCCACAAATTTTCTTTCAAAGGATGCGACATTGGTGTGCTCATAAATGTTCAACATCTGGCTTGGGGGGTGGAGGTGGGGTAGGCTCTGATTTTTAGCATCGGTTGCTTTCCATGGTGTAAATTCTCACACCATGGGGAGTTTCAAGCCACCAATGTGAATTCACTGAACAAGGAGTTGAGAGGAGAGGTGCCCAATGGGCTCTCTCTAGCTAATAGGATCTGCGTCTAGCATCCCCCTGTGTTCTTCACCTACCTGTGCCATTGATTCTGCCTCCAACCGGAAATGCCTGTGTGTGTGTGAACACTGAGTTCCCCCTGGAAGCTTCCCAGCCTCTCTGCAAACCAGTGGATGCTCAGAGCGAGACATAGGAGTGGTCATTGCCCACTACTGTTCATGTCTAGTTGAGTAAGTCCCAATCTTGGCCTTGGGCCATCTGAGAAGTCCTGTTACACATATTGTTGATGTTAATAAAATTTAGTACTGATTTCTGTTTAGCACCTAGCCTTGAGGAACTCAAAGCATTTTTTTGTGGTTTTGAATACTGAATTGCTATAAGCACAGTTACCACTGCAGAGATTGCTTACAGTAAACTTACTTAAGAACTGCCGAGTCTTGGTGTTTCCTTCACAAAAATGCTTAATGGTGAACTAGTCTCAGCTCCAAGTAAAGCTAGACTTTGACCTTTGAGGTAAACTAGAAGATATATCTAATTGTTGATAATATGTTATTAGTCTTTTTTAAAAGATTTTATTTATTTATCTTTAGTGGGGAAGGGAAGGAGGAGAGAGGGAGAGAAATATCAATGTATGGTTGCCTCTTGTGCATCCCCTGCTGGGAACTGGCCTGCAACCCAGGCATGTGCCCTGACTGGGAATAGAACTGAGACCCTTTAGTTCACAGGTCCATGCTCAATCCACTGAGCTATACCAGCCAGGGCTGTTATTACTCTTAAACTGTGTGTGTGTGTGTGTGTGTGTGCGTGTGTGTGTGTGTGTGTGTCACAGAGTAAACTCTGGATGTCCATATCTTAGTTTTCCACAGTTCAATTTATTGGGGACATAGTAACATGAAACACGCCACTCTAACTTCTTGGGAAGTTTCAATAATTGGCTTATAATGCCAGGGGGAGAATTGAGTTTCTTTCTTATTGATGGTCTTGGTGTCTCACTTTTGTGTATGAGAAACTAAGCCAGACTGAAGCTAAATGTTTGCCGGCTACTAGGAGTCACGATTGGAACTGGAGAAAAGTTCCAGTTCTGGTTTTCTAGCATTGCTTACCATGGAAGCTCACTCCGTTTCAATCCCAGTCCTGGTGGCATGCTCATGGTGGTAGTGCTGACATTATGGTGTGGTAGGCTGACTCCTAGCAGGGGGCTGATTGGAGCCAATCACCAGTTCTCAATAGGCAGCTGACTGTTACTAAGCAAACTCTCATGAAGATCAGTGCCTTTCACATTTATATATTTCTGGTAATGAGAGAAACAGTCATTGAAGGAAACTCAGAAAGCAGAGAAAAGCATAAAATCACCCAAAATCTCAGAAAGACTGACAGTTAACATTATAAATAATAAAATTAGATGATATTATATGTACATAGTTCATGATTCTTGTTACTAATGTTCTCTGTGACACTGTACTATCATGTGAATGTACTGTAACTGATTTAACTCTTACTCTATAAGATAAGCATGATTCCACTGTGATATTAATAATAATTTGAGGAGCATTCCTTGTACCTAAACCTTATCTACCTCTTTGATTATGGTTAGAATGGAAGTATAGATATAATATTATTAGATCAAAAAGTAAAGATATTTTTAAGATTCTTGTTTTATAAACCTGAAATTGCTTTAGAAAAAGGTTTTAAAAGACTGTATTTCCATAGATGACCATCTTTCTAAAAAGAGGAGGGTGAAAGCTCTCTTCATTTTAAGGTTAATAATATAATATAAATATCATGGAATGGACCCTTGTGAGGTTTTTTGTTTTTGTTTTTGTTTTTTACCCTAGGCTTTATGTGCAATAAAACTAGAACTCTATAGAGAAAACAGGAAATGCTGGTTTGCTGACGCTTTATAAAGACTCATTCATCACCAAAATACAAGCTGCCAAAGTTGGAGGGAGAAAGAGATGGTCGGCAAAGTTGCCAGGCCGTGTGCCAAGGCTAAGCTAACCTGAATAGCTTGTTGGGTGGAATGTCTTTTGTTATTTTTCTCTCTGCTGTAATACTAAGCACAAGGTATCTGACAAACAAGATGTAGTATGACAAATAAGGTGTGGCCTCAGGTGTATTCCTGAATGAGTGGCTGTCACACCTGTCTTCTAAGGAGGTGGTAATAAGGATTAAGAGTCTAATCCTATCATTTAGCTGCTGTTTTTATTTCTCGTGTAGGCATAATTATAGTGTTTCCCTTTTAAATGGCTCTTAATGTGTTTGGCCAAAGGGGAAAACCAAAACAGTGGGTAAAAGTCAAGTGTTTTACCATCTGTCTCCATCACGTTTCCCGGGTTGCAGTTCCAGCAGCCTGCCTGGGAGGACTAACTTACTTTCACAAATAGGTCAGCTCTATTGATTTTGGCCAACAGCCCCAGATTTAGAAGCACACAATGGCTTTCCCTCTGCCTGCTCTGTGTTATTACTTATGAAATTATTATAAAGTAATAGTATAGTAATAGTAATAGTGAAAACAGTACTGCTCTGGGTATCCTTCCAGAATATTCTATGTAGAAACAAAGGTATATATATGTATATGAATGCTTAAAAACATGCCAACATGGAGTCATCCTACATACATTCTTGGTTGACTTTACGACCTATCCTGAAAGTGATCCCACCTTCCTTCCCCCCGACCTGTTTGCCTGCCTGCCTTCCAGCCTTCCCTCCTTCCTCTTTCTTTTTTTTTAAACAGCAACATAGGCTAAGTATGTCTCCATGATAATTTTTAAACTAATCTTCAACGGATGGCTATTCTGTTTTTTTTTTTTGGCGGTTCTAATCATTGCCACAATGTACATCCTAGCATATTTTGGGGAGTATATGTCTATGATGAAGTTCTAGGTCAAAGGGTATATAAGCAATAAAATCACCTTTTGATGATAATGACAAAGCAAAGCAGAAAATGAGCTTCTGGATATAACAATGAGGTAAGAATGGATAATATTTTAAGGAGGATTTAATAAAAATGACCATCTGGTAAATTTTCCATTCTGTTGTTTTAACTAGAGGCTTATGCAGCATTTGTTCTTTTTTGTTATTGTTGTTTTAAAAATACTCAGGGCAAACAGAGATTCTAATAATGATATTGAGATCCAAAGCTATCACTTAAAATAAAAAGATTTCATGTTGGAGCAAGAATGGGAGACCTGAGGTTGTATTATGGTTGATCATAGACATACACTGTGATCTTTGCCCGATCACCTCTTCTGATCTCAGTTTTCTCATCTCTAAAAAGAGTATTATATAATCTTTGAACTATCTTACAGAATGGTTTTCTGTGATTTGTTTGCCACTTAGGACTTCCAGTACTATTGTTTGTGAGTGAATGTTAGTCAAAGCTGGAAGCCACAGTTCTCAGAAAGTGAGCTGTGTTGATAAGGAGTTCAGCCTTTGTCCAGATTAACACTGATGGGTGCTGAGGGAAAAGTATAAGATATTTTAGGAGAACATTTTTCTTGTCATTTGGCCCCAGACATATGTTCATCAGCTGCAGGAGGAATTTGAGCCAATGTTCTATTTGACTCAACTGTCAGAATATTCTTCCATAGTGAGAAGCAGTCTTAGAGATGATGGTTTGTCAGTGTTGCTCCTATGGTTTGAGTAACTTTGGTCTTTTCCATTTTGGAGTCTGATTTCAAGAAACTATTTCACTGAAATGGTGCCTTGCTACCCACAAGTCCAGCACAGAAAGATTGACTATTGACATTTTCTGGGTTCTTTTTCTAAATCCCTCACTTTTACAAATAATTAATATATCAAAATTCCTTAAAAGACCACTGTCTTTTTAGACCACTGTGAGAAAATTAGTACCTCTGTAATTTCAGCTTAGCCCAATGCTGAGTAAAAAATAAATGCTCAGTAAACAATAGCAGCTATTTTATAATGACAGAAGATGAGCAATTTCGCAATAGCCAATTAAGGTAAGGTTCAGGGCCTGCAAGACTTGCAGCTATACCAGTAAGATTGAAGAGAAACTAGATAAAAATGAGGTTTCTTTACCCAAAATAGTATAATAATTTTTCATTCCCTCTCAGGCTGGTGTGGCTCAGTGGATTGAGCACCAGCATGTGAACCAAAGGGTCACTGGTTTGATTCCAGTCAGGGCACATGCCTGGGTTGCAGCCTGGGTCCCCAGTAGGGGGCGTGCAAGAGGCAACCATGCATTGATGTTTCTCTCCCTCTTTCTCCCTCTTTTTCTTCTTTCCCCTCTGTCTAAAAATAAATAAATATTTTTTTAAAAAAATTTTACTCCAGTAATATTTTAAGTTCTAAGATTTATGTTGAGTACTCTCCCAGGGAACCCAAACTAAGCATTTATTTCTGCTCACTTTTCATTCATCATGAGATTTAGTAAATCTAAGAATTTGTTCCCAAGCAAAGCCACTCCATTCTTTGGGTTCCCCCTAAAAGCCCAGATTACCAGGAAAATCAAACCAAAGGAAGTACAAATTCACCCGAGATGTGAGGTGTTCCTTACAGGAACCACTGCTTGATATCTCTAAGTTCATCATATGTTTTTTTGAGGAGGGATAAAAACTGAGGTTGAAGACCAAGGGTTGGATAACTCCAATATAACCAATTCATTACTAATGAGCTAGTGAGTTTTTGGAGGTCTGTGGAAATGGTGTTCCTGAAATGAATTTCTTCAGACAGTAGACAGATGACTCACCAACTTTGGCTATCAAGGCAGGCTGAGTCATTTCAAGTCAGCTGACTCACCTGCTTACAGCTCTGCTTTATAAGCACTGGGGCTGATGGGATCTTTCTTCCTTCCTTTCTTTTTTTCTTCCTTCCTTCCTTCCTTCCTTCCTTCCTTCCTTCCTTCCTTCCTTCCTTCCTTCCTTCCTTCCTTCTCTTTCATTGTATTAAGCTTATAGGTATATGGAGAATATGATATTCTACTTAGGAAAAACCACAAAATTGCTCATGCACAGATGGACTACATTTGTATAAACAAACAGATTAGTAATTGTTTGTAGTTCCTGATGATGAAAAAACTGCTCTAAACACTTACCTCACTGGATTCTTTATTCACCAGATAAGCCAAGTGATACTTGATGAGGATCTAGGTTAAGATTTAAGACACTAATCTAGTGGTTGACCTATGTCTAACTCCACAAAGCCATCAGACTGGTTCTAAGGTGTCTGTCATTTAAAGTCTGGATGCTAATCTGGACCACATACACATTATGAGTATCAAGTTTTAGGGGGAAAAAGATATTTCATAATGAGAGGATATTGAAAGAAGTCAGCCGACATTTTTGTTGGAAACACTGGGGAAGCATTTTTGGGTT
Organism: Artibeus jamaicensis; assembly: GCF_021234435.1. Taxonomy (NCBI): domain Eukaryota; kingdom Metazoa; phylum Chordata; class Mammalia; order Chiroptera; family Phyllostomidae; genus Artibeus; species Artibeus jamaicensis. The sequence goes on from NW_026521788.1 coordinate 15,669,706, forward strand.
CTCAGTTCTCATGTTGGGTGGCTTTTAATATTTTTTTAGGAGGATGGAGATTTAGGTGGAGGCAGGTTGGCATAAAAGTAAGAATTCAGGTCAAGGAACATGAAGATTCTTGAGACATGTGACCCAAATGATCATCCAGGCCCTTCTAAGCCTCAGTTTCTTCATCTGATAATTGAAAAGGTTGTATCAGATAATGTTTCAAACTTGCTCCAACACGAGGATTGCCTGTGGCACCTGTTAAAAATACGGATACCCTTCACCTCACCCCAGCTGACTGAATCCAAACCAGTAGGGTGGGGCCTGAGAATTGTTTTTTAACCACCACCTTAGGTGATTCTTATGTTCTGACAAATTTGGGGAAACACTGTATTAGATGATCAGTAAGATATTTTTAGCTTTAAGATTGCCCAAATGATCCTTCAAAACACAAACCCTTTTTCTTATCCTCCTTCCAAATTGGGGAAACAAGTATTAAATGAAAAACCAATCAAATTTTGTTGTAGGTGGAGAGGTATTGGTGGGGCTGGTCTGCCACTAAAATACTCATATGAAGATCGTCTCGGGTAAACTTAACCTTCGATACTGAAGAGACTGTGTGTTTCTCGTGCTCTAAATTAATACTTTTCCTCAGGAATGGCCTGATTAATTCACTCACCCTGGGGGGTCGATAGCTCAAGAATCCCCTTGAATTTTTTTCTGGTGTATTACCAAGATTCAAAGGCAATGGGATGGAGGCATCGAGAATGTCAGCAATCAGGGCAAGCACCAAAAGTGGGCAATGAACTTATCTACTCAAAAAACTTTTCTGAACTGGTCCCATATTAAGGAGAGACTGTATTCATTCAAGGATGGTGGAATGGGACATGAACCATCCAAGCAAAGAAGTCTACCGGAAATTAGTGTCAGCATTGCAGCGCACAAACTCTGGATGGCCTCCCCTTCTCACGACGCATCTGCTAACAAAAGACATTGGAGCAGACTCTTTATCAGAAGAGCAAAAATTCATAAGTTCATTCCTTCGTGTATTCAGCATTACCTACTGAGTCCTCCCATGTACCAGACTCTGTTGTAGGTCCTCTGGATACAGTGGTGAACAAGATGGGTTCCTGAGTGCATTGTAGAAGGTGTTCAGAGCTTATATTCTAGAAGGTGTAGGAAATGAGAAGATAGCACCCCAAAACCTGCCACTTTGGCCTAAAGATCATTTTCAACTGAATTAAGTAAAGGCAGGTGCAAGTAAAAGCTCTCTACCCTCCCTCAAGGCAAGGTATAAATTTCCTTTGTGAAGGATTCCCTCTTCCCTTACCTGCACCAGGAGGATCAGAACAGCCCTTACCACCTGAGATGGAGACCGCACCAAGATGAACCTGAATAAGCCAACTCTACTAAAATAGTTCTTGCCTTTTGTTAGTTTCCCCCATATATCTACCTCCTCACAATCCACTGAACCTACTGCCTAAACTTCTTTTCCTTTTTGTCACTTTTCCACAAGTTTCTTGATCTTTGTTAAAATGAGATAGGCAATAAATAAGTGAACAAATAAATAAGACTGTTTCAGAGGGTGGTAGCTGATAGGAAGGAAAACAGTCCATAAAGGGTCTTGAGCAATTCGGGAAGGAGAGTGAAGCAAGGACACTACTCTACAGGCCCTGCTAAAGAGATTTGGGGAGGGTTAATAGACAAAAGACGTGTGTGTCGATGTGTCTGGTGGATGAGAAAACTGAGGTGCAGAGAGAACAGAGAAGTTGCCCAGGTAATGGTAAGACTAGAGCCCGGGTTTCCTAGTGTTTGCAGGTAACTTCTTTTCTGTTGGACATAACCTTCTGAATGTCATTCCCAGTGAACACTCAGCCTCACAGATGCCCTCGTTTTGTATCCATCGCGTGCTAGGATTTAAGCACTGAAATAGGTTTAGAGATGTGGGACACTAGAAGGCTCACCAACTTAAGCACTGAGGAATTTTAGCAGCCCATCTCAAATAACTAAGGGAAAACAGAAGCTAGAAATAGTGAGGTGCTGTAGACTTTTATCCTCATCCGACAAAGATCATGGGAAAATGGTTCATGCCCCATGAAGATCTGGAATGGTTTGAGCACCAGAAATTAAGCCAGTCCCGATTCTCATCCATTATGTTAACTAGCATGGAAGCTACTTATTTATTTATTTATTTGTTTGTTTGTTTGTTTGTCTGTTTATTCATTCATTCACTCACTCACTCATTCATTTTTTTACCATGGACTTTCACAGCCACAGTTCCATCCAGACTCTGGGCAATGCTTGAATTCCTCCAGTGAAAGAAAACAAATTTGTTTCTTTTAGAACATATTTACTCAATCTACTCTGTGTTGTTTCCCAAAAGTCAAGTGTGTCCATATCATGCTGAGACAGAATGCCATTTCTGAAATATTTAACAAGAGGCCAGTTCTATGAAAATTGTTCTTTAGCGTTGGTATAAGACAAGTTATCCATTCTAACAGTCCTATGTCATTGTGTGCTTCTTTTTCTTTGATGCTTCGAAGGAAGTGTTTTACACCTGAGGCTCATGAAAAGTATGCCGTTTGGTATTTGGTTTCCCATACTGCAACATTTTAAGACAAACTTTCCTTTCTTTACAGTCTAACTGATACACTAGTCTGAACATCTTTGTGAGGCTCACTTACATGCATGTACCGGTTAAATGAGCCACCGCCATCTGGTGTATTGGAGAAGATACTACAACCAGCATGTTAACCATCCCTCCAGACAAGCAGCCAATTTTTCAGACCATGGGAATTTTCTTCTAGACAGATGGGACAGTTCCAATGGCCACACAAATTTAATAGGATAAAATTTTGGCTAACTAGTACTAAAGTAACTAAAATCCTAAATAAATTACCTTTTTTTGTGTGATCGAAAAGGCAACCAAGGGCACTATACTTTTTTATTTAGAGAAAACAAAAGCAAATGACAACAAAATAAGTAATAATTGAGATTTGGTTAAATAAAGTTCTAGAATATGTTCAAGTTACAAATAATAGCATATAAAATATGTAGCATTAAGAAGAATAATTTCGATGCCCTATAAGTCTTTAGGCATCAGTTAAGTTCTCCCTTCCTTAAGGCAGAACAGTTTCCATTTGTTCTTAGTCAGTGGGAGATAAATATTTCCTGAAGCCTTTGAATCCTGCCTAGCATCCTCAATGGCCAATGTCACTGCAATTACTAGGATCCTGCTTGTTGAGTCGTACCAATTAAGTGAAAGAGTCATTGCTACAAGGACAGCTAATTGGAATCCAGAAAGATCCAGTATCCAGAGTTGGTAACCTTGCACCAGGAATGTAATATATCTGACAGGCTGATCTGTAAATTGGTGATGATAATAATGTCTATTTCACAGTTTTGTTAGAAAGGTTATATGCCAAGTTCAACGAATGCTATATAATTAATGCTCACAATGTTCCTGACACACACACACATACACACACACACACACACACACCCCAAACATTTCAAACAAATTTTATAAGCAGATGATATTCTCATTCTAAACTCTACTAGAAACTCACTATAAACTCTCTTTAGCTAAGACAGAGAGTCAAATACAAAACCAAAATGTACATATAAAAATGTGTTCTCTGCTCTCATAATTCTTTTTGAATTAGAAATAATCTTGAGTAGTTTATTTTTAAAAACCTTCCTTAATCTATATCCTTAGATACAAATGTAGGTTTCTGTGGGTTGGGTGGAGGCAGAGAAATGTTGAATTCAGTTAAGCAGCTGTCTGTTTTGCAGCTAATGATTTGTAAGTAGTGGTTTGGCTGAATTTAATGTTGTTTTTTTAACAACATTAAAACATGTAGTTCACTGAAATTCATCTCAAAAAGTTGATCTATATCAAGCTTTAGGGTAACTTAGTCATGGTTTTCTTTCTGTCTGAAAGATCTACTCATGGCATGCCAAATTTTAAATAGAAAACTAATACTCTTCTCTAAGGTGCTTTGAAAATAAAGATATTTAAAATCTTTCTTAGAAAAAGGATCCATAAGCAAGTGAAATGACAGAAGCAGACAAGATTCAAAGGGAATTTTAAGTAAGTTATTTTCACATCTGGCTATGTTAGTAAGTTAACAAACAGATCATTATGGGAAGGTACAACTCATAATACACGTGTGTGTTATAGGTAATTCAAAGGTTTTGAAATTGGTAGTGAAAGAACTTTTCTGCAAAAGCCTCTGACTTCATGCTTTTGAAATGAGGCTAAAATGTGGAGCCCTGATAAGTATAATCTTTACCACTAGGGGGTGACAGCTGATAATGAATCAGCTTTCCTTAATGTGAGCCAAACCCCTGGCTTAGTGTGGTAGGTATTGGAGTAATGATTCTTCTTTTACCGATTGTTTGGTAATGTTTGGTTTGGTCTATTCTGCTTGCTGAACAGGCTCCATCCACTCCCAGTGTCATTCCTATTGTGATACACACCATGAGCCTGAGGAAAGACAGCTAGGGCTGGACAGTTTTGCAGATTTCAAGTGTCTAAAAAATGAGTTACGGATAGGGGTATTTATTCATTTTTCACTAACTTAATAAACACTGAGAGACTCCAGGCCCTGTGACCAGCTCTGGGGATACCTGGGTAAACAAGAATATAATATCTGTCCTCGGGAAGGTTTTATTGTAGGAAGGAAAGATAACAAACCTAGGTAAACAAACATCAGTAAAATAAGTGTGAGCTTTAACAAGACTGATAAAGGAAAGAAATATGGGGGTGAGATATAGAATAACTGGAGTTAGAAAAGCAACAATCCATTAGAGCAAGCATTACTGTGGCAAAGGCTTTGCTGGTCTCCATCTTACCAGCAGATTTCAGAGACACACTGTATCCCCTACCTTGGTTGTTTTATACTTACATATATTCTTGGTGGTCCTGGTAACTCAGCATTTCGGTGCCTTCAAAGCTTGGAATATCACTGATGGTTGACATGTAGCACTAGCACCCCTCCTCAGGACAACTCTCACAGTTGCTTGCAAAACTTCATTAAGAAAGGCTTTGAGTGGAAAAAATATGCCTGCCTCTTTCCATCCCGCATTAGGAAATGGAAACTTCTATCATGTAATTGGCTAACTTGCATTCATTTTGTCTAAAGAGTTGGATCACTTCTTAGGAAATATCACACACACATTTCAAAAAAGGATATTGTTTATTTAAATTTAAAATGATCTGCCAGTCAAAATAAGAAAATTATCCTAATATTGATATGAACATTGCCAACACTATACCTTGATGCTATTGATATTACAGATCATTCAATGCCATTACCAATTTTCTTGATTTCTTTTTTTTCTGAAAGACCTCCACCTTGTGTTGTCTATCACTTTAAATTTGCCTCATCTTTTATCTAATGGTTTCTCTGTCTCTTTTAAAATTCCCTTGCATGCCATGTATATTCCTTCCTTTTCTTTATTTCAGAATACTCATATGATTTTGAGTAATTGGTTAAATAATATATTCTTAGAATTTTATAATCATTCCATGTCTGTTGGAAAAAAGTGTTGACTGGCTACCCAGCAATCCTCCTTTTCCCAGCCTTGCTTGTAGCTAAGGATGACACCTGTAAGGTAGTTCTATCCAGTGAGCTACAAGGGGAAAAACGAGGTTTGTCCAGGAGGTATCATTTAATACCTCCCATACGATATGAAATACCAGCCATATAATATGAAAAATAGAGACATTTATTGAAGAAGGTACCAGATACAAGAAACATTGTACATAGGACAATGACATCTCAGTCCCCTTCAAAGTAGGCACCTTGGGACCTCACACAGTTCTCCCAGTCACCATCAACTGCCTTGTCATATTTCCCTGAATCTCTTTGATAGTCTGAAATCTCTTCCCTTTCAAAAGTGACTGCAGTTTTGGAAAAGCCAGAAGATGCAGAGCTCCAAATCTGAGCTGTAGAGGGACCAAGTCACCTGGGTGATTTGATGTTTTGCAAAAAAACTGCATGAGAAATGATGCATGAGATGGCATGTTGTCATGATGAAGTTTCCAGTCTCCAGTTGCCTATAACTGATGCCTTCTGAACTGTCTGAACAGCTTCCAGGCAGAAATGTTTAATCTTAATGCAAAATTTGGTGCAGATTCATTGTTCTACTCACTTAGTTATTTTTTTAAATAATTTTATTTAGTTATTTTTCAAGTACAGTTTTTTGTCTATTTCTCCCATCCCAGCCCCCCCACCCCATGCTCCCCACCTCCCTCCCATTTCCACCCCCCTTAGTTCTTGTCCCTGGATCCTTCATATTTGTTCCTCCAAATCCCTCCCTTTTTTTTCCCCCTTAAATTCCCTTCCCTCTCCCCTCTGGTCACTGTCCCCTTGTTCTCTATTTCAGTGTCTTTGTTTTTATTCTGCTTGCTTGTTTGTTTTGTTGTTTCACTTCCTGTTAAAGGTGAGATCATATGGTATTTGTCTTTCAACACCTGGCCTATTTCACTCAGCATAATGCTTTCCAGTTCCATCCATGTTGTTGCAAAGGGTAGTAGCTCCTTCTTTCTCTCTGCTGCATAGAATTCCATTGTGTATATGTACCACAATTTTTTGATCCATTCATTTACTGACAGGCACCTAGGTCACTTCCACCTTTTGCCTATTGTAAATTGTGCTGCTATGAACATTGTGGTGCACAGGTTATTTTGAATGCTATGGTCACACAGTACACATGCTCACTCAATGGTGTCTACTGCCCCCACTGACTAGGACAGTGAAGTCATCATTGTTCACGTATGCACATTCCAATCCACTCTACTTGGCTGTCAGGTTACACTGATGTGCACAGCATTCTCATTATATTAGGCTGGACTTTTTCTGGACAGACCTCATGCACTGGTATCTGATGAAAAAGACATATCCTCCATGACAAAGGGAAAAGGTGCATGCAGGGACCCTCTCATGGCCTTGGCGCTTCCCTTGGCCTTGTTTTGGATGAGCTTCTGAGGGATGTGAGAACCATCTAGATCTGCAAAACCACCTTGTGAACAAAATGGGAAATCCAAGGGACTCCCAGAGATGCCAACCCAGTGCTCTTGACAGTACAGAGCAGATGAACCAGCTCTAGAACAATCATCTGTCAGCTTCTTGTTATATCCTTTCATTTAATGCCTTTATTATTTACACCAATATTAATTTGTTATATGGTTCCTGGGAACCAAATGGGTCCTAACCAACACAACCTCAATATTAAAACCTCCTGAAAACATCCTCTCATTTTTAATTTTTATATTCCTCCTGAGGACTTGGCCCAGCACTCAAAGCAGAGTAGTGACTAAGTAAATACGTGCGATACACGTTTTTCTCTGTCCCCCATCCACTTTCTTCCCAGCCCACCAAATGAACTTCTTGAAATTAATCTCATACGCTTAAGAGGCTGCTGAATTGGAACAAGGAAATTTCCCTACATGGGCCTGTTGTATAAGGTGCATATATATCAGGGGTAGCTTATGCTCACTTGCCATGGCAACTTTTAATTATTTTGAGTTTCATAAATGCACACTTTTAGAAGACAGAAGTCTCTCTTTTTCATGTTTCTGTCTCTCACGGTGCCAGCTCTGCACCTTGTACTGAGTATACAGACAATGGGGTAAATAAGTGGGGGAAGAGAGGAGAGATGAAAGTTGAAAGCAGAAAAATGTATTTGGTTCTTCAAAGGCATTTGATGGATCACTGTAAATTCCTTCAAGCAAAAATATTGCCTTATTCATCTTCGCATCTTCTATACAAGTGTTTCTGAAAGCGTAGTCTGATCATTCAGCATCAACTTTGCTAAAAATTCACATTCTGGGACCCACTCTAGAACCACAGAAAGAAAAATCTCTGAACAGCAGCCTAGGAAGCCATGATTTTACCCATTTGTGAATCACTGCCCCAGTACCTAGCAAAGTTCTTCCTATATATTAGACACTCAGGAGTGAATAGAATGACCAAGTAAATGAAGCGAAGATAGAACTATCTCCCAGACTCAGCCAATCTCGAGCCATTCCTTTAAAACTTAATATTTATTTAATTAGGTAGGTGTTTCAATTAAAAGGTAGAAAATCCCTTTTCTTGAGTAGGCAACATATTTGATAACCAAAAAGGCAAACTATGTAACTGATTCATTTGGTCACAAATGTAAATAAACTGAAACCAAGGAAGAGATTTCTCTTAAAATGTTGATACTTTGGTGCTCAGAAATGAATACAAAACATATCCCAACCCATTACATAACCCTAACTAGTTCTCTATGATACTTTTTCCCCATGAACCCTTTCCTAGAACTTGGATATCATAGATTTGGCCACAGGTTCACTGAAGAATGAGTTCACTTTCTAGACAGGGAGAGACCTTATCTACAATGATCACAATGGTGAGCACAGATTCCTCTTCCAAATGGTAATCTGGCTGTCGGCCAGCATTTCTGACCCCAGAGAAAGGTCTAATCATCTCCATGCCAGACATAGCTCCATGTCTTTCACAGCTGTGGTTGTAAAGGCTTGTACTCCCCTGCTCTGTTGAAGTAGGTCATTCTGTGTATGGTCCATCCTGGCATAACCAGATCAACTGTATAAGAAGACACCATCTGGATTCTTTCTGTGCCTGATGACAGAGAGCGTTTGCTGAAATAGCTAATGCTGAGGGATACATTTAAATAGTTTGTGGTTACAAGGAAGTGAGGAAGCGTCTGTCTTGGAGGGAGTGAAGAGGTCTTCTTTAGCCAAGTAGTTTGCACAATAAACTGGAGAATCTAACCCCACCCGTGCCATCCAAACTTATCTCTCTCCTCACAACAGAGTCAAACCAGTTTCTTCCCCTCCATGCAAACTGCTAAGCTTCTTACAGCCTATATGCATTTGCCCAAGAGCTTTTGCTCCGGGTGGAATTTCTTATTCTCTTCTCTTCAGCCATAAAAAGGAGAACAATGCTCACGATAACCATTGAGCTGTTACTATGTGCTTTTTATACATTGTCTTTTTGACTACTACTAACAACCCCAAGAAGTAGGTACTATTAATATAATCATTTTATAGAAAAAAATTGATAATTAGAGAGGTTAAATCACATAGCTAAGGTTCATTCAGCCAATATGTCGCAGAACTGAGATTCAAGTCCAAAGATGTCTTATTCTGAAGTCCACACTAGGGGCCGTTGTGCACTCCTTGGAATGTTTTTGCTCTTCCAAGTCCCACACTGTCCACGAAGCCCTCTTTGACTTTTTACATTGATTATTATCTAAACCATATTTATTGGTACTTTAAATAACAAAATCAGAGCATGAAGGACTTCAGAGGCCTCTATTGTTTTACAGATGAGAAAACAGAGAATCAGTCAGGAGCTGTTCTTGTCAGAGTTCTTACAGATCTCAACCATGCACATAGGGAAAAATCCTGCTGATTCTGCCCTCCCCCTGGCCCTAGAGTTTCTGATTCAATAGGTCAGGTGCAAGGACCTGGGAACAGGTGTTTTTAAAATAGCTTCATGGTTGAATCCAATCATCAGGCGAAGATGGGAATCACTTACATTCTGTATCACTTGGTGTTTCGTCGGCTTTATTTGTTTTGTTTCATCTCTCATATCTTACCCTGTTGAGACTTTGTTCTACACTTCAGTATTCTCTACAGAGTCCAACCAAGAGGTAGACATATTTTAAGTGTGTAGTAAATGCTCGTGAATTGAAATGAAGGAAGTTTTAGATGCTAAGTATTCAACTAGAAGGTGAGCATTTGACAAAGAAATGGATTATGCAATTGGTTCCAAGGCCATATAGAGCAAATACTCCCTGTGGGAGGCAAATAAGTGGGGATTATAAGATCTGGCTTCTCTCCTTTACTTCAGCTCATAATGATTTGGGAGCCTGGTTGTCCAAAGATTTCAGATATCAGAGTTCTGATTTCTGATTTCCCTTTGCCTTCCCAAGCTGACCTGTTTAGTAAATGTGATCCTAGGTGCTCAGGACATGTTTTGTTCTGCTATGAGCACATGGAATCAAGCCCCCCAGTGACACTCTTGTCTTGGAGTGGCAGAGCCTTATATGGAAGCAGAGTGTACTTTTTGCTTTACTGAGGGATCTTTAAATAGCAGGGAACAGCAACTCAAAGCTTTACAAAGAGCTACTTAAAGTTATTTTTCTCCATGACAACAGCCTGCCAATAAGGATAGAATTTAAAGAGCTAGGTCCCCAAGTAGAAAGAGAAAAGGAAAATTTCCCCTGCTAAATTGAATGCTCAGAGATAACCACAGCCAGAGTGTAAATCCCATACATTGACTCATAGCTATAGCACAGATGATGAGCAATCAAACTGCATTCTTTAATTATCTATGTGCAAAATCAGGAGGATATTTAAAGGTGTTTATTTGGTGGTAGATGGGGTGGAGGGAGATAATCACAGGCATATGCAGTGATTGCTGGTGTTGGAATGGTGGATTCATTTGCCTGTGTATTAGGGGCTCGATATTTTGGGGGATTCTAAAGATCAATTTCTAAATAATCCTCTTGGTTTCCTTGTACTTTCTCTACCTTGCAAAACCCTCTTTTGCCTGAAGATCTGATACCCAGGACAGGCCATACTGAACTCAACTCCTAATTTTATTTCTACCAAATGAAAATATTCAAATGCCTCCTCAGAGAGCCCTCATTTTTTTTAATTGAGACTTCATTTTTTCAGAGCAGTTTTAAATTCATGAATTGAGGGGAAGGTACAGCGATTTCCCATATACCCCATATACCTACCTGCCTGCCCTTCCTGATTGTAACCACCCCCCACCACCAGAGTGGTACATTTGTTATGACTGATGAACCTACACTGACTCCTCATAATCATCCAAAGCCCAAAGTTTACATTAGGGTCCACCCTTTGTATTATACATTCCATTGGTTTGGACAAATGTATAACACGACATATATCCATCATTATAGTATCATACAGATTATTTTCACTGTGCTAAAAATCCCTTATACACCACCTATGTATCCTTCTCTCAACCTTCCAACCTCTGGCAACCACTGATCTTTTTACTGCCTTTGTATTTTTGTCTTTACCAGAATGTCATGTAGTTGGAACCACATAGTATATAGCCTTTCCAGATTGGTCCTGTTACTTAGTAATATACATTAGATGTTCCTCCACATCTTTTCAAGTCTTGATAGCTCATTTCTTTTTAGTGTGAATAGGATTCCAGTCTGGATGTACCAGTTTATTTATCTTTTCCCCTATTGAAAGACAACTTGGTTGCTTTTAAGTTTGGGCAACTATGAATAAAGACTCTATAACTATTTGTGTGCAGGTTTTTGTGTGGACATAAGTTTCCAGCTCCTCTGTTTACATACCAAGCACACAATTGCTGGATCACATGGTAAGGATATGTTTAATTTTGTAAGAAACCACCAAACTGTCTTCCAAATTTGCTGTACTATTCTGTGTTTCCACCAGCAATGCATGAGACTTCCTGTTGCTCTACATCCTTGTCAGCATTTGATTTTGTCGGTGTCCTGAGTTTTGGCCATTCTGATAGGTGTGTAGTGGCATCATGCTTTAATTTGCATATTCTTGGTGACATACGTTGTGGAGCACTTTTCTGTATGCTTACTTGCCATTCATACATTGCATCTTTTTTTTCCCTAAAGAGGGAGAGGAAGTGGGGTTGGCAGGGAGAGAGAGAGAGAGAATCAATGTAAGAGAAAGATCCATTGGTTGCTTACTATATGTGCCCCAACTGGGGACTGAACCTGCCATCTAGGCATGTGCCCTAACCGGGAATCAAATCTGTGACCTTTTGGTTTATGGGACAATGCTTCAACCAACTGAGCCACACTGGTCAGGGTTGTACATTACATCTTTTTTGGTGAGGTGTCTGTTAAGGATTTTTTCCCATACTAAGATTGGATTCTGTTTTCTTAATTTTGAGTCACATCAGATTTTAATTTATCTGTTCTCAGAGTCTACCTTTATTCCCCACATTGGAAGGATTTATGTGATTTACCTTATACTCCTAATTGTCCCCAGAATGAGAATGAACTTGCCCTGATAACTTTCTTAACCCTCTAGTTCAAATCAAGTCCTAATCTAACTCAATAGCATTAGTTTTAGAATTGATCAAGTCCAAAAATTGAAATGATATGATTTTCTATCTAATATAGTGATACCCTCTACAAATACTCATCCAAACTTGAATCAGTGACAGCTCTCTAGCTTGACAGTGGCAGTTTTCAACACTGACCCATACCAAGAATTACAATCTACTTAACAAATATTATTGGGTGCTTTTTATATGTCAAGTGCAAACCTAGGCACTGGAACAGTAAATCAAGGAGATAATTATCCATTTCTTTCTTATGAGGAAAAACTAGTTTTCCTATAATGGCAGGCTCTAGTATTGCCCATTGATATCATATAATTAACCATTTCATTCCTTTAAAAATTTGAAGATAGATTCATCAAAACCCATTGTCATTCTGGTCATTATTCCTTTGGACATGCTCCAGTTCATCAATGACACTTTCAAAGGTGTTTGGATGATCAGGTCTTATTACAGTTGCCTAAATCTGTACAGTTACATTGCTTGGCATGTTTCCCAAGTCTAGAGGTATAAGCTTGCTGTGTATGTATATGTCCCTTGAGGAGAAAGAGTTGAAAAGATTAACTTCCATGTGGGAAGTTGTTCTTCCCTGCTCCTTAACCAGAAAAATAAATGATTTTAGCTTTGAAAACTGAAATGCTAGCTTTCAAACAACTTGCAAATGATAGAGTTCAAAATTTCAAGGGGAAAATGGGCTTCACAGAAATTCTGTGATAAGAACCCCTACATTCTCCTTTTAGTTGATAAATTGAGTATAAATAGTAACTAGAAAGTAATCTCTAACTGTATTGCACTGAGAACTAATGCCCCTCTGACCAGTAAATTTTGTTAACTTACCAAAAATTAAGACGTGTTTCTCCACTGTAACAACTTAAATAGTCAATGATTACAGTCCTTGAATTTCTGCTCCCCACTCCACTGTGTCCACCCAGCTCCCTATGAGCTTGACTTTGAGAAAAAGGGCACATGAATCTGGGGCCAGGCTGTTACTTCAAAGTACAGTCAGTGCCACCCATGATAAGTTTTTGTGGCTGATATTAATAGGGATCAGGAAACCCCTCTGCTCTTACGCTTGGCTTCTTCTAGGACTTAAAAGCATCAGACCAATTCCAGAAAGAGTCAACCATTTCCTCTTAGGTCAGAATTTGGAAGAATTGACTTGTTTTCCTGGTTGATTATTCTCTTCTCCCATTTCCTGCCTTGTTCTGTGTCCTCTGCCTTTTTCTGCCCTGCTCTTGGTGCCAGGAAGCTGACCCCTGCAGGTGTATCTCCTGATCTTCCAGTTGGCTTTCAGTTGAGCTTGGCCTATGAAAAGCCCAGGGAAGAGTGTGGGAGAAGAGTGAGTTCACTGTATGTACAAGGTCTGTACAGAAAAAGTCCAGCCATTGATAATATAACAAGAACACTTTGTATGACATCATGTAACCTGGCTGCCAAGGAGAGTGGGCTGAAATACACATGTGTGTACAATGATGACTTCACTGTGTTAGTCATTGGGGTCAGTAGACGCCATTGAGTGAGCATATGTACTGTGTGGCTGTCACATTCAAAATGACTGAGTGAGTAAAGCAATGAATCTGCATCAAATTTTGCATTAAACTTGAACATTCCTCCACAGAAACTATTCAGATGCTTCAGAAGGCTTTTGGGGATGATACAGTAAGTGCAGTGCAAATAAAAGTGTGGCACACATGCTTCAAAGGTGATTGAGAATCTATTGAAAGTGATCCACGTTCTGGAAGGCCTGCAACAAGCAGAACACCTGAGAATGTTGAACGTGTGTGGGTTGCAATCAACAAAGACTGGTGACTGACAGTGCAAGAGCTAGAAGCTGATCTTGGGATTCCAAAAACTACTGTCTGAGATTTTGACGCAGTATCTTGGCATGAAATGCGTCATAGTAAAATTCATTCCATGGCTTCTGCTACCAGAGCAGAAGGAACTTCATGTTGCAGTTACTAAATGACTTGATGCAAACTGCTACCAATGAACCAGATTTTTTCAAGAAGGTCATAATGCTGGGAGAACTGTGTGAGGCCCCTTGGTGCCTGCTCTGAAGGGGACTGGGGCATCATTGTCCTAGGTACAGTGTTTCTTGTATCTTCAATAAATGTCTCTATTTTTCATAGTACATATCTGGATACTTACTGGACAGATCTCATATATCTTCCAAGCCCTGTGCTTCTGTAGCCTGTCTCTAGAAGTAACTGCCCAATTACTCCAAGTTACAGCTCCTGCCAAGTAGTCCTAAATCTAGGGCTCCAGCTCCTACTAGGCTCTCGGAACTCTATTTCCTCCCTTAGGCCCCACACCATAGGGCTGGTAAAGGCCTCCTATTATTGCTACTCTCTGGGTGCCTTAACCTTCCTAACTTTCCTTTATCTCTTCCCTCCCCTCCATTCTGTCACTACAGCATCTTTATCCAAATCATCTGGCAAGAATTATTCCCTGCCAAGACCCTTACAGATAAACCTCTGGATGTTCTTCTGCAAGTCAGGCAGCACCATGTCACCAGCACCAGGGAAGCCTTACCTCCTTCAAACAGGTATAGGACCAGACTTTGGCAATCCCAACCTGGCAGCTCCTCAGCTCTGGAAAAATTTCAGAATCCTACCTATTAATGAGACTCTGTTAGTTGGGGGTGGGGAGTGGTAGATCTACAATTTCTATTTTTAAAAAGATCTGCTAAACACGAATGGTAAAATAGGGATAATTGTTCAGACTGGGTGGTGGGTCCATGGGGTTTGTTATACCATTTCTGTGTGTAAACAATTGAGATGGGACAAAGAGATCTACCGTCTCCCATCTATTGCCACCCTGGGTACCAGAGACCCAGGACCTCCAGTCCCTCCCCCCCCACATAACTATAAACACATAACTTTATAGGTTGGGGTTGAGCAGCTTTGGTCAAATCAAACAGTTCTCACTTACATAGACCCACCTTGTGACCTTTCAGTATGGAACCGAAAACCCAGGTTGCTACATTCTGGTGTGGCTCTATCCTCCATCCCTTCTTTATAAGAAATTGCTCAGAAATCCCATTATTCTATTTGCACTGTATCAGATAAGGACCCAGAATTTTGAGTAACAAATTCAGATTTCCAGTCTCTGCTCCCATGTGGTCTTGCGCAAGACACTTATCTTTTCAATTTATTTGACTTTTTAAATTTTATAGCATAGAAGTTAAAGCCATGTCTCTGTATTTAAATGAGTTTAACTATCTAGTCATGTGACTTAGAGCAAGTTCCTTAATTTCCGTATGCCTCAGTTTGTATGGTGGAAATATTCATAGAAACCACATCACTGGGTTGGTCAAATGGGGAGGTCAAATGAGCACTATATATAAAGAGCATAGCATGGTGGCTTGTGTATAATAAGTTTTATGTAAGCATTAGCTGATGTTGTTATCATTATTCCTACTTAAATTTATACCTATAATTTTGGAGGACTAGGCAGGAGGAAACATAGCAGTCATTTCAGATACGAAGCTTCCAGGAATTTCAAAAATCACAGTAAATTTTGAGAACTACTGCTGTGGATCTTGCAGAAATTAATAGCTATAAATTCTCTGTGCAACTGACTCCCTAGTTGCCGGTCATTTTGTACAGTGCTGGGCTTCAGCACCAGCCTGGGTGGAAGACCTGGCTCCACCTGGGGCTGGTGTTCCTCTGCTCTGGCCTGGACTGAGGCCAGCAGCCCAGCTTCCGGGGTTTGATGTGTGGGAGGTGGCAGTGAAGACCGAGGAGCATCAAGGATGCTCCTAAATCAAATGCAAAGACAAAAATGCCGAGATGGCTTTGGCTCACATTTGTCCATTCTCAGCCAACTTGAGGACACACGGCTTCATTTAGCAAACCTGACCTCATGTTCCTGTCAATTAAGAACTATGCAAATATGTTTTGAATTTTCTAGACAAGGATGTATTACCTCCTAATGCTGAGTATTAAAATTCCTAATAAAGTCCAATCTGCAAAAATTGGACAGAGTGAGAGAAAGAGACAGAGAGAAATGTAGCCTTTTTAATAATTGAGCACAGAAATATATATTAATGTGTAATTGTACCTTAAAGAACAACTCCTTCAATTCCCCCTTTCCTGGGAAGAAAAGACTTATCCCTCTTTTCTTCACACCTAACCTACACCCAGCTTAAGTATCCTTTTTAAGATTTTTTAATGTTAAATTTCCTGGGGTAACATTGGTTGATAACATCATGTAACTTTCAGGTGCACCATTCTATAGACATCATCTGAATATCGCATTGTGTGCCCACCTCCAAAACTCCAGTTTCCAACTGTCATCATGTATTTGACCCCCTTTAACCTCTTCATCTTTCCCTGTACCACCCCCTCCTCCACCCCCTGCTCCCTCACCCCCACCCCCGCTTTGCCTCTGGTAACCACCACACTGTTGTCTGGGACAAGAACCTTACGATTTCAGTCATATGTGATATAGAACAGAATGCAATCGATGAACAAACTAAACAAACAAAAAGCTCAGAGATGTTTTTGCAAACGTAGATCTGGACTTTACAGGAGCCAGATGCTGAATAACATAAACTGGTTTAGTTTTAAGCCAATGCCTAGCAAGTGGTTGCAAGACAGCCTTTCCTTAGACAAGTAAGTATGTCTTCATTCTGAAATATGGGTCACTTACATTCTTTGGCATATTCTGTTAATTTTTCCCACTCCTGGTGGCATGTATTTGAAGGTGACCAGCTACAAAAAGTCAGATCTTCTATCATTGATAGTTTTGGTTGTGAATGGCAAGGAGACATACAGCCATAGTACAAGGATTCAATTATAACCTGTCATCTGCCTTGTTCTGAAAACCGTTGGGTCAAATTGGGTTGGCTGCTCATTTCGCGGTGTGCTCTGGTTGCCGTGTCTGTGTCACACCCCACTCTTTGGAGGAATAACATTGTGTTGCAAGTTCTCACCTTTCTATTCCCTGCTTTATCACGTGTCCTGGATGAAACCTGTGTGACAATACCCTGCTGGCCACAGTGGGTGGCTGAGTGGTGGGCGATCCACACAATGTGAGCCATCAGTGGCTCACACCTCACTTTGAGTCAGGGCTGGGAGGAGACCCAAGCTGGTCTCTCCAGAGTCCTTCCTCAGGATCTAGTCCCCTTGCTCCCCGGCTTTATTATGAAAATTCTAAATGAATTTCATCGTGAACACCCACCTCCCAGACTCTACCATTAACCATTAACATTTCACTACGTTTGACTTATATGTCTATCTATCCATCCTTCTATCCAGCTATTAATTCAAATTATTTTTGATGTGTTTCAAAGTAGATTGCAGACATTAGTACATGTCTCTCTCTGTACATATTTCAGAATACATTCATTAAGTAAGGCTCAATATTTGTTTATAGTGCATTTTCCTTTTGATATAAAAAATCATATAAAATAAAATGTGCATCTCTTAATGGTACATTTGCAGAGTATTGAGAAGTGTATAGTCAGGATTTATTTTCATCAGGGTGGAGAGAAAGCTTCTTTCCCTTCTGAAGGGTGAGGTTCAAAGACAGGAGCCCAGAGCAGGGCAAGTGTGATTCCAGCCACAGATTCTGAACACCCTCTGGAGATAAGATGATCAATGTGGAGGTATAGCTAAGAGCTAAAAATAAATGTGAAAGTGTTATAGTCATTTCTGTCTCCCCTTTTTTTGCAGTTTCTTTACATGAGCCCATAAATTCTCATATTTGCCCAAATCATTTTGAGTGTTTAATTTGCATCTAGTCTTGTCTTATATGTAAACTATTCCCTTTAATTTAAAGTAAGGTATTATGTGTTTATTGCACACAAGCCAGGAGAGGTTAAGAAAGTCTAAGCTTTCTTACAAATCTAAGAGACTACACCCAGTAAGTGAATGTGTTGGCCTTACCTAGGTTCTAGCTGTTCACCCAGCTTGTATGGGAATGAGAGACAATTTTACATAGGTGCTAGCAACTTTATTCAAAGAAGAACCTTCAACAAATAAAATTTAAAAAATACAAGCAAAAACATGAAATAAGATAATCTTGACATTGAATGTATAGTTACTGATACTATTATAGAAGAAGGACCCTAGTGGACTTGCTAAATATTCTTTCTAACTTTGAGCATTGCCCAGTTTTTGTGGCTTGAGCTAAGTAATTACAGAAACAGAGGCAGTGTGTTTTCACTGTCTGAGGTAGAATAGATAATAGGTTGCAAAATGCCAAAATGAGTCCAATCTGGAAAATGTTGAGTCCATGTGTGAGAGAAGGGAAAGAGAGCAAGACTCTCAACCATCCGAGGGGGAGTAAAGGAAGTATTATATTGCCCAAGAGAAATATTAAAAAATTTAGTTCTTACATATGATATTATTTACCAGTTGTGTTATTTTGGTATTCTATGGTCAGAATTGATTGCTTTTCTCTCTTTGTCTCAAGCCCCAATAAAAGTGTCCTCCTTGGTGATTTTTACAAAAGCATGGTGGTCACTTCTGGGGAACGGGAAAGGCGTGTGAATAGAAGGGGACTCAAGGAGGCTCCCAGGGTAGGGAGGTGTCCAAAGTTTCTTGACCTGAATTTTAGTAACAGATCTGTTCACCTTATATTAAGTCATCTTTTGTTTCGTGGGGTTTGTGTTTTTGTGTTTTATATTTTATAATAAAAGTCTTAAAATCTAAAGCAAAGATGTTAAGATTTGATAAAGCTATGAGGTGGGCATATTATTCATGCTTATTTCATTATTCTCTACTTTTAGGTCTCATTGGAATATTTTAAATATGAAATTTGTATTTAAAACATTCCTTTCTTAACCTCCAACATATCTTTGAAAAAACAAAATTTTTACATAGGTTTCCATTTATGAGGCCCATTAAAAGCAACAATAAATGGCAGCCATCCCCAAATTGTGACTGGCATCTTCTTCTTTTACGTTGTTTACGCTTTACTTTAAATTTTATCCGACCAGACCTACTCACTGGCACAGTGAATGGAAATAATAAAAGTCACTATTTGAGTAATTTATGTTAAAGCTTTCTTGTTCAGACAGCTCAAAGCAGAGAAAATAGTGTAGTGGTTATTATCCTGCATTACTTAATTATTGCCCCAATTCTAAATTTTGTTTTTTCATTGAAGTTCTATCTAACAAAAAAAGGACTTTATTTTTAGCCGGTGTTGTAGCAAACTTAGAGGAGGGTACAGAGACTTCCTGCCTTCACACTTGTATAACCTCCTCCATTATCAACACCCCCCACCAGAGTGGTACGTTTGTCACCAAGGATGAACATACATTGACACATTATGATCACCCAAAGGCCATAGTTTGCATTATGGCTCACTTTTGGTATTTTAGGTGCTATGGGTTTGGACACACGTGTAATGGCCTGCTTCCGCCATCATGGTGTTACGCAGCGCATCACCCCTGCCCTGCAAATCCTGTGCACTGCACCTGCTCATCCCTCTCCCCACCCACAACCCAGGGCAGCCACTGGTTTTTTGACTGTTGCCATTGTTTTTCCTTCTTTCATAATGTACTTGGAAGCACACAGTATTAGAATGTTCAGGTTGTTTTTATGAAATTTAGTAACGTGCATTAAGGTTCTTCCATGTCTCTTCATGTCTTGAGAGAACATTTCTTTTTAGTGCTGAATAATGCTCTATCATCTGGGTGCACCATGATTATCTACCCATTCGCTTATCGAAGGACGTCTTGGTTGTTTCCAGGTTTTGGCAACTATGAATAAAGCTCTATAAACATCTGTGTGCTGATTTTTATATAGTGATCAGTTTTCAACCTCTTTGGGTATGAGGTTGCAACTGCTGGACCTTCTGGATCATATGGTAAAATGTGTTTAGTTGTACAAGAAACCACCAAACTAAACTGTCTTCCCAAGTGTTTCTGCCACTTCGAGAATCCCTGTTGCTCCCCATCTTCATCAGCATTTGGTGTTGTCCGTGTTCTAGATTTTGGTCATAGTAGGTGCATAACAGTATATCATTGTTGTTTAAAATGAAGAACAGAATTATTAAGAACATTATGATATAAAGCCAGCAAGTGGTGACAGAACAGGTAATAATGTTTAAGCACTTGCTATGTGCCAGGCACTGTGTTAAGCAATTTACAAATATCGTCTGATTTAGTCATTCCACAACTCTGAGAGATAAGTACTGTTATTGCCCCTAATTTAAAGATAAGAAGGCCGAAGCTTGTGAGGGTGACTTTTCCAGACTACACAGTTGGCATGGGACAGCAGGACCAGCCTCACAGACATGCAAGCTGGACTATTAGTCACACAGGACCCTGTGGTCAGAAGAGCTCTGTATTTGGTTTAATGTTCTGAGGTCATTCTCCTTATATTCTTAATAATTCTTGCATAAGGGGTTCTGCATTTTCATTTATACTGGGCCCAGCAAATTATGTTCTTCCAAGTAAAGTTGGATATTTGACTCCAGAGACCGCACTGTTAACCACCGTTCTATTCTGCTGCTTTATGCCTCCCTGAATGAAGCTGGGAGAAGAAAAAATCAAGAAACAAACCAACCCAAAACACCTCAAAGAAACAAATGAACAAACAGGAAACTAGTAGCAGCTGACATGGCATATGCATGTAACTGAAGACAGTAAGAAACCTATCTGGGAAGAATAATTTAAAATGTGTGACTTGTGCTTAAATTAACATTTCTTGGATATAGTTCTGAGATTTGTTCTACCTTAGGAATCATACATACTCCCATGACATAAAGCAAAAGCCTTTTCTGAAATAAACTATTGTTTGGGGAACAAGAAGGGTGAACTCACCAAATCTGAGCAAATCTCTGGAATTGCTCATCATTTTCCCAGCTGAGGACAACTTCCTACTCCCCAGTGTTTAGACCTATAAACTCTACCTTTGCACCAAATGGAGCTTCAGTCAGAAAGTGCCAGAAAGCAATGGCTTCAGATTGGGGAAAGATACACTGTGAGTGTCCCTATGCATGTGAGATATGGGGGGGGGGGGTTTGGTCACTTCATTTTCCTATGATCCCTTTATTTCCTGCTTATTTTGATTTGGGTCTTGAAGCTCCTTTTTTTCTTCGCTGTGGCAGCTATGTTTCCCACCTTACTGTGATTTTTGTCCTCGGTTTGCTTGTAGTCTCCGTCTGTGCTTGTCTCCTCACTGGAGTTGCTCAATTTGAGCTGCTAGTTAATAGCTTGTCTAATTTAGCCTCAAGGCCCTCATCGCTTGGCAGTGAGAAGAAGCTTGGGTTCTACTCCCCCCTGGTATGACTTGCTCAGTGGAGGGCAAGGGGAGGACTGGGGGCAGAAAAAAGTGGATACTGATGCACAGGGTCCAGGCTTCGGGTGACCTGGTGCAACACTTACCCCTGCCCCTGGAGAGCGTTGGGGCTTAGATGTCTCAGAAGTTTTAAATCTTACAGTTTAGTGTTGCTTCTTAATCAGAAAACGGAATCACAGGTGAAAGAACTTGTCCTGCCACATGGGGGCTTGGCTACGTTTCATTGGTAGTTACCGACATTCCCCCTCTTGCCCCACCCAGCTCAACAATGCCTACTATTGTCTCAAAAGGTTTCAGCTGCGCCCGAGGAGAACTTGTACAAGCAGGTCCACTGCAACATCCAGCTGAGGGTTCGGCCTTCTCAGACACACATTCCACACTGAAGGATTGTCATGATAACTAATTTTTTCTTCATTCTGGATTAAGGATGGATATTCAATTAAAAGAGAAGAACACCTACCCCTAGCCCCGAGGTTTGTTTATGTGTTTCTCATCACACACCTGTAAGGCAGGCCAGGTAAGAGCCATGATTGTTTCTATTTCGTCAGCTCAG
This sequence comes from Artibeus jamaicensis, assembly GCF_021234435.1. Lineage (NCBI taxonomy): Eukaryota > Metazoa > Chordata > Mammalia > Chiroptera > Phyllostomidae > Artibeus > Artibeus jamaicensis. The sequence continues at coordinate 15,691,599 of NW_026521788.1, forward strand.
GAACTGAGCTCCAGGGAAGTTGTGATTCGCCCAAGTTCTAAGAAGTCAGCCTAGATCTTTCTATGCCAAGAACAATGTTTCTCCATTACTGCACTACATTACTTCGATCATGAAACAAACTCAGAGTGGAAAGAAGGGAGTTATTTGAGAAACCTGGGTGTTGCTTTGAGGGTGGAGGTGGGAACAGTGTCATTATTGCTAGTGATTTTAGCATGTGGACTTAAATTGTCAGCCTACGCAGCGACAGCCAGGTATGGTCCAGAGTGACTGGAAAGGCCATCTCTGTATCAGGGACCGAGGAACTTGATGGGAAGAAAAAATGCTGACCCCTGTAGGAAAATTAATCACCCCCCAAATAGCGATCTCACATTTTACGGTTAACTGAAGAGCAAACTTTGTTGTCAAGAATGTTACGCTGACCAAGGTAGGAGGAATCTTACAGGTAATCTCTTGTTTCTCAAACTGGAGAACACAGCACTGCATTAGGGTCCTTGAAGCAGTATATCAGATCATAGGGCATCTTCTTAGAACAACTTTATTTGAAACGAAACATTTTTATCTATTAAAAACACCAACATCTGATGGAGAAGGTAGATTGGTCTTAATTTGAAAGAAGATAAAAACTGCACACCAGCAATGGGTCTCTTGAGGTCAATAAACTCTTTTGTATCTTTGCACTATCTCTGTGAACAATTTGAGAAGCACTGATCATTTTAGTACACAAGTTGAAATGAAGAGATGTTGAATGACTCTCTGATGGTTACAGCAGGACCGGCCTAAGACTCCCTGAATCCCCGTCTACCATTCTCTCCACCATTCCATAAATCCATCCTTGTGGCTATGCCTGCAAAAGGAGAGTATGTTTTCCTGCCTGAGGAAGCCAGGATGAAGAAATCATGCCTGTCTTGGAAAATACAGACTGTGTGTTGTAATGAGCATCACTTCTCATTGCCAAAATCAACATGGGACATGGGTCTGGAGGAGCTTGAGATGACTGTGAGTGGAATGTACACAGGTCCAGCAAGGGGCTTTCCCAACCCTTTCCAGCTGTCATCTTGCGTCTAACGCTTTGCCTCTTTTTTCTAAAGTAAAAAATAAATTCTGGTTATTGAGGTAAAAATGCTCGCCCTCATTAAATATCAAACAGTACAAATTAACAGGATGTTACCACTTTTTCCCTTTGTTTACTGGTAATAATTAAAAAAAATTTTTGGTGAGGATGAGAAAAAACAGAGTGAAATAGAAATTTATCCACGTTTTCAAGTAGAATAACTTGATGATATGTACCAACAACCTTGGAGTTTACACATTTTACTCTTTGACAAAGTAACTCTACTTCTAGAAAATTTTCCACAAGGAGATAAATTGAAGGGGTTGATTTAATTACAAAGGTGTTCACTTCAAGGTTCTCAAGAACAGTGAGGAATCGGAAGCAACTTAAATGTCTAATATTTGGGATTTTGTAAAATAAACTAATATATATATATTATATATATAACTAATATATATATATATATATAGTACAATGGGGTTATTCCAATCAAACATTGTAACTTAACTTCCCCACTGAAATGGCTGTGAATATTGAAAGACATTAGACTGGGGTAGGTAAGGTAAGGAATTGGGTTTACAGTCTGGTTGTGCCACTTACTCACTGTGGGACACTGGACACATTGCTTAAATTCTCAGTGCCTTGGTTTCTTCATGAAGATAATGATACAGTATTATGCCTTCCTCATAAAAAATATATTAGGTACTTGTCTAATATTATGTATCATTAGATAAATAACTACCAACAAGGAAAGTTGTTTTTTTTCCTTATAATTAACCAAAGATAGCAAATTAACACAACAGTTGTATTATATAACAATATATATTTTATAAGATCCTTTTTGATAGTTTAGACCAGTGGTCCTCAAAGTTTGTGCCAAGGCACCCTGTGGTACTGCAATGAGCTCACAAGATATTTTAAATTTTCCAAAAAAAAGTACAGCTACACCTGTAGACACTATGTGAACTACCACTAAGAAGTCTAATAGGTTGTTTGGACCTAGTTACATAATAAACATTATTTCTATTAGTTTAAAATTACTGAAACACTAAGGGTACCACGAACTTGGAAAGCTTAAGAACCTTTTAGGTGGCCTGCGGATGTGCACCCAGGTGTTAAGGGTTACTGAGAGGTAGGGTTATGTGTGCTCTACATTTTCTGCTTCTGATTTATCTGAACTTTCTAATTTTTCTACCATGAACCCTTATTGTTTTAGTCAGACAATAAATTTACTTTAAAATAATTTATTCCTAAATCTATCTTTGCAACTACTATTTATTGAGCACTCTTTAAGGTCAATTTCTGGGCTAAACACAGGAAGGCAAAGATGCCACACCCTCAAGGAACACATAATTGAGGGTGAGTCAGGAATGTAAACAAATGATTGCTGTTCAGTGGAAGAGGCTCTGAGTCAGAGGTGTGATTGGAGTGGGGGCGCTGAGCTCTGCTTTGGGAGACCAGAAAACCTCCACGGGAGGCAGGTGTTATGTAGGTCAGAATAAATGGGACTTCCTGACATGGAATATGTGTGGAACCGTGCTCCTCCCTGAGGACTATGGGTAGAGACTGGCATGACCCACCAAAACCTTTGCATTCTAATCTTGCCTGTCTTTCCAGTCTCCTACCACCCCCGAAGGGAAACTCCCACAGGCTAGATTAGAGTGAAAAGGCTTTGGTGGGTCAGGCTTTGGACTGGGCACTCAACTTGCAAAGGATGGGAAAAGACGGACAGGTCTTCAGCAGGGCAGTGTTGCAAGTGTTGTGCGGTGGAAGGATCGCTCTGGCAGTGCTACGGAGACTGGAGCAGAGCTGGACAGGGGCGGGACCAGCCAGGAGGATTTTGTAATAGTCCATGAAAGAGGTCAAGATGCCCCAGTTGACTAATGACGAAGATTATATAATGGCCCCCGTAGACCAAATCAGCAAAGGCAAACAAACCAGATGTAGCACATTATTCATCTCAAAATATGTTGGTGTCTTTCAAAATAAAAACTTTGTTTCATTTGATGATAAAAATAATACGTGATCAGTGTGAAAACTTGGAAAATATAGAAATGTATAAGAAAGAAAATGAAAACATTTACATCCCATGAACTGAACCTATGTGTGTATATACATAGCAATATAAACTATAAAATATATATTACATATAAATCTCATATATACATATAATTTATTTTTTAAATGTGTGCACATAGTAAAACAAAACCTAACTTACAGAAAGATACAAAATAAAACAATTATTGAGCGCTTACCAAATGCTAGGCACTCTTAGAAACACAAAATGTATAATACGTCATACATATTAGCTCACTTAATCTTCACAGCAATGATGTGAGATGGGTCTCTGTGTATTTTGCCATTTACAGGTAAGAGAGTTGAGGGTATAGATCAATGTCTTGCCAAGAGTTCTGTAATCTGTAAGTGTCAGAGCTGGAATTTGAACCCAGGCAGTTTATTTCCAGGGGCCTGTACCCTTAAACTCCTATGATGCAATTTTGAGTGGTATATTTAAATGTTTGTTGTTTGATTGGCTTTACACAGTGACTCTTGACACTCTCCCAAAATGTTGTCCAGTTGGACTTTCTGCAGTGATGGAAATACCTACACTGCACCATCCAGTACGGTGGCCACTAGCCACAGGTAGCTACCGAGCACTAGAAATGCCACCACTATGAATGGGGAACTGAATTTGAAATTGTATTCACCTTTAATCTATTTAAATTTAGGTAGCCACTGTGGCTAGTGGCTGTTCACCGGACAACACAGATCTACATAAGATTAAAAAAGTAAGCACCTCGTCCTGTCACACTCCCATATTCAAGTAACCACAGGTAACGACCGTTGCTTATTGCTCTTTCAGTCCTCCCTCATTTTCGCCTCTGTTGAGCCCGGACAACCTGCCTACATTTCTATTTCCTAAGTTATCTTCCTGAAATTTGGATTGACTGTGCCATGCAAGATGAGGAATTGGTTTGTGTGCTCTTCCTCCGCAACCTTCTTTCTTCCTAAGTTTTGTTAATTATTTTTAGTTATTCCATTGGTATCAGTTAAGATTCTTTGGATTGCAAGTGGGAAAAAAATTCAGTCAAGTCTGATTTGAGGAATAAAAAGATAATTTATTGACTCACAAAAACCACAGCAGAACTGACATGAGGCAGGCTAAATTCAGAGTCAAACCATGTGAGCAGAACTCAATTTCAGATCACCTCACCCCAGTCCATAGGCTTCATCCTTCAATTCTATGTGGTAGCTACAGCCACAGGAGCTCAAACTTTGTATCCTCTTAGATTCCAAGCCATTGGGAAAGAATGCTTGCATCTTTTTATTGCCAAGCTATATAACAGTGGCCACAATAATGGTGGGTTAAACACACACACACACACAAACACACAATCTCAGTGGTGTATAATGACATGCATTTATTTAACTCATATTTGTGGATTTTCTGAGGTCAGTGGATCTAGGGTTGGGCTTGGCTGGATGACTCTGCTGATCTAGGGTGGGACTGCTTACAACTCCCCACTGCAGTAGTGCAGCATTGCTCCATGTATCTCTCCTCTTCCTCCGGGACCGATGATCTACTCCAGGCGTGCTCCAATGGTGATGATGGAGACACAAGAACACAATACCAGCTGCACTAGCACATCCCCTTAGCCAAATAAAGTTGCATGACTGCAACCCCTTAGCCAAATAAGGTTGTTGCATGTCAGCAGAATGGGGAGGTATACTCCTGCCATGGAAGTGAGAAGGAGGGAGGGACTATTTGTAAGCAGATGAGCTTCACTTGCTCATTTCAAAACCAGCGATTGCAGCAAAAAGCATGGATTGCACACTTTGGCCTTGATCTAGGTCTTACATTCCATCCATGGGTCAGAGCTGGCATTTAGATTCACCCAAAATACCTGAGCTGAGAGTGGAAGAGGAATGGTTACTCCTAACCAAAATCAGAGTTGTACTGGCCACATGAACTGGAAATGGGTGCAAGATGGCAAACCGTAATGATGATTCAAACTTTAAACAAGGTACTTAAACTTCTGTTTCTTGAGCATTTGTTTTTGATAGTATCCCTTGATATTAAACTGACAAGAGTTCTTTTTCACTCCACATTTCTCACTTATAGCAGCTTGATTATTCTAGATTATTAAAAAATATTTATGAAGGAAAGACTAGGAAACTAACTAAGGATCTGGGTGTGAGCAGTGCAGTTCTCTGCCACTGGGTATATATGTTGTCCTCAGTGGCATCCCTCCAAAGATGGGGACTGTCTGCGTACATCGTGGGACATGCCAACTGACAAGCTTCCTTTCAGGGTGCTAGTATAGGGAATCAAGCAAATAGTGTTCTTTTCCCCAAAACACCAAAGCCAGAAGTCTTCACTGTAGAATACCATATCCCATACAAAGAGCCTTCGTTCAACCTAGGTAGCTATATTATTTTCTTAATAGAGCAGATCTTAAGGATGGGGTGAGTGTTTCTGAATCTTTTCCTGCTGGCTCATTTGCATGCCCAAGAAAATCGAAAAAGGGTGAGAAAGAGCAAATGTCACAGCCACTCCCTGGACACCTTTTGTCTCCCCTTCCAGTCTTGAGCTCTGACTGTGTTAATGCCCAGCATGGAGATTCCCCAATACTGTTCTGGAAGGAACATTCATACTCTTTCTACAGCCTTCTCCTGAGTTTATCTGGGATGCTGCTTCATCCATCAACACTATTCACTTCCTTTTCATCTTCCAGAAAATTCTACTGATAGAGCTCTTTTTATCTTTAAGTCACTTATCAATCTATTCCCTTCACTAATTCATCAATTTTTTGAAAGGAATTATAGATAAATCCATGTGCTCAGTCTTAAACACACACAAGTATACATATATAATGTTATATCTACATATATATGCAATTTTAACAAAATCTGATCTTGCTAATTACATTTTTGCTATTGGCTTAATTGAACACCATTCTAGGAGAGTTTCATAAGTAGTTTCTCAAAGTCACTCTGGGAAAACAAGGATCCTCTTTCACTTAAAAAAAATAATATTAACTGGGTTTTTGGCTTGCTTTCCTATCTGAATGAGTAAATGATTAAGATTTCAACTTTGGGTATGATATGATCCATTTCACAGACATCAGATTAAGTTGACATTTAAAAAACAGAAAAAGGTATACATCAAAATCAACTCATTCTAACTTCTGGAGGTTAAAGGGGGTTACGTTGTGCTTGTTGTTATTTGGTTTTAATCCTGAATTTTTATCAAGCTAAAACATTCACTTCCAATCCTGGGAGCAGTTGGTGAGGAATGGTAGCAAGGGAACTGTGATAAGAGTGTATAAAGGACCCAAGAAGGAAATGATCATCTTATGTTAGATATAAAACCTAACTAATAAATATTTATCTGTTATTACTAGTACAATGTATACATTTACTGTATGCCACAGTATTCAAAATGTATTAGTCTGCTAAGGATGTATTAGTCCACACACATAGGATGAGGAGAGATGTCTGCGAAGAGATGTGCAGCGTTGAGATAGACACTTTTCAGGAGAAAATGATGACTCACACGGGGATGACTTAGTGGCATCTGGTTTCCATCTTCTTTGTTTCTTCTCTTGGACTCCATTCAGAGGCACTTCCTTCCAGCTGGAGCTTTTAATGGCATAATGCGAAGGCAAGATCCACAGAAGTGGGTTTAGAGGAGGGACTTGAAGGAAAAAATGCAGATCATCAGAGGAGAGTATGGAAAATTACACCCAGATGGGAGGCAACAGAGAATGTATACACATCCAGACTAAAATGCACCAATTAAAATATTTAGGAAAATGCAAAGAAGGGTATGGTTTTTAATATGGTGGTAACAAAAATTTGAACTGAATAAAAAGTCTAAGTGATATGGTCCTTATTGCAATTAGACATTAATATAATTTGTTATATGAGTGTAGCATAGCAATGTTTGTTCTTTTGCTATGATCTACTCATTCTATACACTGGCTCCATTCATGATGGTGATATCCTTCTTCCCACTTCATAGCTGGAGAGGTACTGTTGAACCTTGCCTGGTATTCCAAAATGATTTGTGATGAAGATAGTCCATCCACCTGGGTGGGTGGATTCAGACTTGTTACAATAACCCACAGCCCATCAGAGTCCATAGAGAGTGGAAGGGGTGGAACAAACAATTGGTTTCTATACATAAACAGTCATTATCATGTTCCCCTCTTCCCAACCCAATGAGGGCAATGAGGAAGCCCATTTTTCTTTTCAAAATGAGAGTCCATTATATTCTGTACCTTTATTTTCACACATGATGCTCTGCTTAACCAAATATCATCTGATTTGAGTGATTTTTCTCTGGTCTTGTTCTCTTCCCTACGCACAAATAGCTCTTGAAGGGGGGCAGGTTAATGGAGGCAGGCAGTAATGGTGTTAGAGGCTATGAAAATGGTTATGTTCTTCTGAGCACCATGGTGGGTAGAGCTGATCCAAGCTGAGCTTAAGTCAGAGAATAATTATTGGGCACTTTGTGAAGGTAGGGCATTGTCCAAGTCTCTGTAGAAATGTATTTTAATAAGTAATAGGTACATACATTATACAAAATGGTAATCTGAGGCCGACCGTATCATGCACTAAGAGAAGTAAAAGTAAACCTAACAGGGATAATAGGAATTAATTCTAATGGCGTGGGTGGGAGAAAAGAGTACAAATCAGAGGAGACTGAACTGTCAAATGGGAACATGGAATGTATGTGGAAGATTCTCTGCCTCAATGGTTTAGATAAATCCAGAGGAAGTGCTGGCTTTACACAGAGGTCAAGGGTTCATGAACTCAGGTGCTAAGGGGCCAGGCTGTCACCATAAATGTGCGAACCCAGACAGGTGTAAAGCAGTCTGGAATGGTGGAACTGGTAATAAATAGAGGGCCATGCCCCACCCAAAGTCTTTCAATTTTATATTCAAAACTCAAAGTTACATAGTTCAAGTTGTTGTCTGTAGATTTTCTCTGTCATCCAAAGGCCTCCCCTACACTTCTAAGTTCACACTCAACTATCTCCTTCCCACGGGACAGACCCATGCTCTCCTCCAAGGACACAATCATGTCTGTATAACCAACAGAATCTTCTCGAGTCAACTCTTTCACAAGTATGATAAAGTAGGCCACAAAGGCAAATGCACTTTCCACTGTGAAACCTGGGATCCCTTAAAAGTCAGTTGAATCACCTTCCAAGGGACATTCTGTTACATGTGGGCCACAAACTCAGCAGTGAAGAAAGAGCTGCTAGGGTTGTTTGAGACTCTCAGTTTTCCAGGGCTGTCCCTGAGCAGAGGGGAAAGAGAAATGCAGATTCAGCCAGGGAAGCTGAGCAAAAAAGATCTTGTCTGAAGAGAGGAAGAACTCCAAACATTGTTATGATGCAGAGGAAACCCCATTGCACCTCTTCAGAGGTGGACTTGAGAGCAATGGCCTGCCCTGGCTTTCCTTATAATGCTCCTGTGAGGAAAAACTTCTGTTTTTCTCCTTTACCCACTGCACTCAGAACACTTTTTACTTCTGGTCACCAAATGTATGGGTGTCTTTCCCACACTGAGCAATTCTCCAATTCTCAGCGGAGACTGACTGGGAGTCCTACATATTTAACTCAATCCTGACACTATCTAGCTGGAGAGAGCACCAGATCCCACATGTTAATGTCTCAGTTGCACAAGACTGCCCACACTTAAGACGCCAACTTCAAGTCAAGGTTGTCACCTATACTTCTAACTGGGTTCTGAGTCACCAGCTCACCAAGAGTTCCCATGACCCCCTCCTCTGGTTTGATAATTTGCTAGAACTGCTCACAGAACTCAGGAGTCATTTGCTTACATTGACTGATTTATTATTATTTTTTTTAATCTCAAGAACAACCAGATATAAGAGATGTATGCCCAGGATAAGGGTTGGGAGAGGGTCTGGACTTTTCCTGCCCCCTCCAGCCATAGGCACCCCTCCAGCACCTCCACTACTCACCAACCTGGAAACTCAGCAAATCTCCATTTTCAAGAGTTTAAACTCCAGCTCCTTAATCACTTGTCTTTCTGGTGACCAGCTCCCCATGGAGGCTGTCAAGAGCCCCTACTCTAAGTCACCTTATTAGCTCACAGATGCTGAAAATGAATTGTATGAATAACAAAAGACACTTCTATCCTTTAGGAAATTACAGGGGGGTTAGGAACTCTTCCAGGAACAGGAAATAAGACCAAGTATATTTCTGACTGTACCACTACCCACTCAGAGCTTTTCCCTTTGGCATACAAGGATTTATATACTCCCACCTCCACCTCACCCCATTCCGGTAAATACAGCGCCTCAAAGGTAACTGCTCAATAAAGACAATTTATTGAAACAGAGTAAATTTATATTGGTCCTGATTAAATTAAAAGCTGTCTGTAGAATTTTCCAGAATTGAAGAAAGACAATCCTGGGACTAAATGTGCTCTACAAGAACCAAATAGAAGTAAAGAAAAAATAATAAATCTATATATAGCACAACTCAGAACACAAAAGAAGCAGGGAAAGACTTACAAAAAATTAAATTAATGTTTAATCCCTGCATTAAATATCTAAACTTTATCCTTTCAATAATAAACGAATCCATCAACACATATTAAAGTATATTAAATCAGAATGTGTAAATTCTGCAGGCAAACAGGAATATGTTAGTATTCTTTACCCATTCTCTTTACTACAAAAGATTTTAGACATTTATAGACTTTCTTCTTCCTTCTTCATTCCTTTGGTTTAACTCAGTGACTCTCACACTCCCGTGTGCATAGGGATGTTTCGTACAGAGTTGGATACCCATATACAAAGGTAATTATGAGTATATGAGATCCTCACTGATACCCAGTTAGATATTACAAACTTCACTTCTCCTCTCTCTCTCTCTCTCACACACACACACACACACACAGAAAGCTGACACTAGTGAATTCAATTGTGTTTTTGTGTGTTCCATTTATTTTATACTTTCTCTTCATTTCAAACAGGTCATTGAGCTTATTATTTCTTGCTTAAAGCAGGAAAGTCTGCTTTTGAAAGGGTGAAAGAAAGAAAGAAGCACTTTCCTAAGCTGGGAGAGACCCTTTGGCTCCCACGACTTGTAGTTCCAATACTGCCCTGTGACTATAGCCTTGGGAGGGAGGGCTGCGTGTGCCCCAAGGTGGGCTGGACCCCAGAAACAGGTCTCCTCACTTCACCAAAGGTTCCTGCCCCATGTGTCCTGGAAGCAGAGGAGATGGAACCTGAGTGGGTCCTATAGACTGGGACAATTGCTATCTCAGCGCTACCCAGTGTAGACAGATGACAAAATACTGGAGGAGTCTTCCCGGTGCCTCTGTACCATATATGACCCTGAACTCTGTAAGACACAAACTTTTGTAGAATCCCGGTGTGTGGGGCGTGGGAGCAGCCCACATGTGGCTGGGTTCAATTTCCTGCCAGCTTGGTGGGCTGGTTACTGAGAATTCAAATTTAATTTGATGTAAGGAAATCTAAAAAAATTCCTGTTTCTTGAATCCATGAATTTACAGACTGAGATTTGCACCCATTTAGAATATTTATGGAATGCCTGCTGGTGGGAAGGATTCCCTGACAGCTACCACGAATCCATCTCTGAGAGCTTGGTGTGGATGTGCACCAAGGGTCGAGCAAAGGAGGGAGGGAAGGCGTGCACAAGGCAGCAGTCAGAGGCCATAAGGGAAAACTACCCCAGTCCCTTCCTCTTCCTGAGGCCTGGTCATGGATCACTTAGCTGGTTCACTAATCTATCTCTGCCGATATTTTGAGAGAAAAAAAAAATAAAAATGCAACATATTCAAAAACAAACCAACAAACAAATTCATTCTAGTAAATCATTTTATTAGGCTTAAGATGGGTTCCTGCCTGCAAAGCTCACAAATGCCAGAAGCTGTGGGCCTGGCAGCCGCCTACTTTCCATCCTCGTCACACTGCCTCGTGGGGTTTGACTTGAATGGCTAATTACTGGTCACCTTACTGGCTTGTGAAAGCCAAAAGATTATACTTAATGCACAACTTGAGCCGTCCCCCAGACCTCACTTGTTTGGACTGGCAATCATGTTTTCTGTTCCCTTCCCCACTTACTTTAAATTTTAGTAATTGCCCTCTGGGCTCAAAAGAGCATCCCACTAGGCCATTGAAATGCTGAAAAGCCCCCTGATACGAGGAAATGTTTATCTGCTCTCTGCGAGAAAGCACTGGGACCAATATGTGCGGCTTTGGTATAGGATGGGAAGCAGGTTTCTCATGAGCAATTTCTTAACTTTCAGCTGGATAATAACTATAATCAACTTGACGCATTGAGAGTCGGTTAGAAGTGTTGTCGGGCAGTAACTAGAAACTTTAAAGATGGTAAATAAGTCATCATGGTGATCTTTTGCACAGTGTAAACATAATGCCCAGTGTTCTTTTGAGCTTTGCAAAATGCAAGAATATTTTATCTTTGCAGATATGGGGAAGATAAGGCCCTTTCGATAGCTCTTTCCAGTCCTCTCTGCTGTGGATTCCCGACTGATAAGCTTGCTCAGCCCTGGACAAACGCGTGAGGGATGCGTGTGGAGGGTCTACTACCAACAGTCCTCCTTCGGGCAGGTTGGAGACTCAAAACATGTGCATTTGGGGTCCAACACATAATGCCGATTCAAACAAGATGTGGATGGAATCATCAAAGAAGAATCGGCACTTGATTTATTTATCAGGAAAAATAAAACTCACGGAGTTCAAATAGTCCTAATACTAAGCCTCACCCCCCCAGCAGCTAGCAATTAAACGAGTGACTTAAGAGACAAATACATATCCAAGCCTTGTCTGTGGCGTCAGGATTACAATGCCTTTGGGACTTAACACATTGTTTTCTGCTTCAGTTCCTTATAAATGTCAATTTACCTGCCACTTAGACAATCCTTAATATCTAGATGTAAATATTATTTTCTTGTTAAAAGAGAGCTTTCCTGACATGATCCCCATATTATATAAGGTACCAATTAATTACATGGTCACCCACTCAAAGCACCCTGCCCCACTCCTTCCCAACACGTACAAGGATCACAGTGAAATAATTTCTGTGTAATTTGTCTCCACTCCTGGAATATAAGCTCCATGGGGGTAAGGAGTGTGTGTCTTGTTTACTGTGGCATCTCCAGCTCCTTGAACAAGCCATAATACTCACAGCAGATGTTCAGTAATAGCTGTTGAATGAGTGGACGGTTGATCCGTCTCCTGAGGTTGATGTGAGGACTATGAGGTAATGCCTCTAATAGAGTCTGCACATAGAACCAGTCAAATCAGTTCACTGTAGCCTTATCCCTCCCTTCTGCCGTATTCTGTTGGTGTTTGACTGATGCGCTCATTTTCCTACTTTCTTCTACAAAGTCTATGTTGTTCATGTCCTGTGAAGAATCATAATTTTACAACTGGGGTATAGAAGGACCATCACTTGTCGATTCTGATACTAGAGACAGCAGGGCTGAAGTCAGAAGAGTCACTCAATGTCAGGGTCACGTTGTCTATTTGGTGGCACGTTCAGCACAGGATCTTGATTTTCTGGTTGCTGATTCCTAGCTCCAGCCTCCTCATCCTACTCAATATGTGCTATATTTTACTTTCTTTCTTAGTCAACTTTTTCTCAAACTTTTGCCCAGATAAAGTAATTCAAGTTATCTCAGAGGCTAAACTGGGAGAGGCTTGGCCTGGCTGAGCCTTTATACAAGAAAAAAATTTCTTGGTTAATTGAGCATACATTAACCATTTACTGCCAGTAAAATAATCCAAACAAATGTGCCGTAGATAGGGTACCTGTAATGAATAAGAAAATGCATTTTTTATGTTTTATTGTTCAAATCCAAATAGAAGTTCGGTGCTTTCTTCTTTTGTTGTGTGACTCATCAGAATTTAGGCTGTAACACTTCCAAATGAATTCATTGCATGAGTCACTGCTAAAAGCAATTAAGACTGGGTATCTTCTTTGTTCTAATACCCTTTACCTTGATGATTTATGGGTTATTTGGAACAAGTGAAAATCCACTGCAAAGATTATTTTAACTGATTGGATGACAGAGTAGCAGAGAGTTGTTGAAGGTATTTACCAAATTTAGACCACAGACTCCCAGATATGAGTGTGTGCCCTGAGAGAATGTGTGTTAGATCCCAAAGAGAAGCTGGACTTGTTTTCCATCATGACCTGGCCTGAAGTGAGTGGAATCAGAAATTCTGAAGAAGTGCAGAACTATCTGAGGAAATGAAATCACTCTTTCGGAACCAAGTCATTCATTCTGAGGCTATGAATCATGCTGTAAGTGTCTTCGCTTGCTTCTGATGCTTAAACATGGAAGGTTCCTGAATGATCAAGCACCTGTCATAGCAATGACACTCAGTTTCTAGAGCTGCTCATGCCTGGTCTTTAGGCAATATTTATGTTTCCATGGCTCTATGACAATGCATTCTATTTCACTAACACTGAGCCCCATCATCAATAATATAAAGTGAGTGTCAGTGGTCTCTGATTGAATGCACTCACAGTTCTTGAGAACACTGAATTGGTTGAGTGGCAGTATTCTCCCTGAATCTGTTAACAAGGATTGACTAGGTCCAGACCCAAAACTGTATGGTTTTTATTGTATGATTTTTACTGTATGGTAAAAAAAAATTTGGCTAAAGTACCTTTTTGAACCACTTTAAAATATTCATAAAATTTATTAAAAGTAACTCTTGTCATATGAATATAAAATAAATCATTGTAAACATTAGGGAAAAGAAAAGCTCAGAGAAAATTATATACCATCTTCGCACACAGACATGCACAGTTAATATTTTTGTATACCTCTTCTATCTTTCTATGCTTCTCAAATATGTGTGAGAATTTTTTATACTCATATAGCTTTTACGTTCTTAGTCACTTGAATTTTAAACTTTATATTTTAATAGTAACAATGGTAGTGATGATTATTAATACTGTGAGCTAGGCATAAGGACAAGCTCTTTACAGGAACTATCTCATTTCATCCTCATGGCATTCCTATGAGATGCTATTGTCACTCTCAATTTACATGTGAGGAAATAGATACTTCATGCAGATGAGTAACTGCCTGAAGTCATAGAGCTAGCAACTGGTGGAGCCAGAACTTAAAATGTTTGATGTCTCATTCCAGAAGCTGTGATTTTAACATTACATTATACCACATTCCTTCTCAAGACATTAAATATTCTTCTATTATATTTTTTAATTAAAGCTATTTATAAAATAGTTTAAGGTTCACCACAAAATTGAGGGGAAGGTATGGAGATTTCCTATAAACCTCCTGCCCCCCACGCATGCATAGCCTCCCTAATTATCAACACCAGCCACCAGAGATGTTCATCTGTTACAGCGGATGAACCCACCTGAAGTCCATAGTCTACATTATGGTTCACTGTAGGTGTCATATACTCTATGGGCTTGGACAAATGTATAATGACATGCACTCATCATTATGGTATGGTACAGAATATTTTGACTGCCCTAAATGCCCTGTTAGCTGCCTATTTATTCTTTACAACCTCCCCTTCTATCATATTTTAATAGGTATATGCTATATCATAATAGTTATGAGTCTATTATTATTAATATATAATATTCCCAGTTTTCCAGTAGTAAAAATGCGCTGTCATGAACATCTTTTTCAATAAATGTTTGCGTCTATCTTTAGTTAAATTACCCCAGATGCTGACCTGGAAATAACCATTTGAGCATCACTAGCTTATAAAAAAGTCAATACAAGGTGTGTTAATGAAAAGGTTACCACCACGGACAACAGAGGGCTCAATTCCACGGTGATCTTTTGAGAGTCTGCACTGAACTTGGGTTGTCTCCACCGAGGGTTAGGAATCCTTAACGTCTGCTCATCGTTGGTTGAGGACTGCTCCCAGGGTGTTAACTCCTTGGAACTCCGTGTGTCATCTGACACATGTCCTCATGCAGAAAGGATCCCAGGAGGAAAGCTGCCATGCTGGCAGTTGGAAACCGAGCTGCAGCCACAGGAGGGATGTTAAAGGGCACTGACAACATCTGCTACAGCACCCATTCCACACTGCCTCCTTCTGGGTAAACTGAAGATAAATCATATTCAAAGAGCTCATAAACTCTGATTGCAAATTGGCCCATAGAAGTGTACCAATTTTACATAGCTTCTCTCCTATGGCCAATGTTGGGATTACCATGCTTAGTTGTCATTATGTATAAAAATTATCTTATTTGCATTTTTCTGGATTAGTGTTGCAGTTGAACTTTTTTCATTTATTTATTAGTATAATTAGCATTTTTAGTTGTATGTTGTACTTATTTTTTTTAATTTACTATTTCTATATGTGGTACAAATATTCTTCTAGCTTGCTCTTTGCCTTTTAATTTTTATAATTCATTAATATGGAAAAATTTGCACAAGGCAACACCCTCTTCCATTGGGATAGGTCATTGTGTTATAAAGTAAAACTCTGGAAATTGGTGCATGTTGGATCAGCACCCTGGGATTCCTTATGTTTCCAGAAATGCAGTATCAGTAAATAAGAATGGAAATTGCCTGTAATTGTTCAAGCTGATTTTGTAGCTACACAGGGGAAGTGAGCCAGAGCTTGGGTGCAGAGCATTACAGTTGGCCTATTACTCAGAAACCAGGCTCCCTAATTCAACATGTGCCTGCCATGTATTACATGTACCATGTTCCAAGTTATGTCCCTCAAAACTGAGTTTATGTGGTCTCATCCCACTGAATTAAAATGCCAAAGGGATGCTTATTACAAACACTAGAGAAAATTTATTGTTCTAAGAGAAGAAGCTTCAAAATAGTCTCCTGTCAGTACTATTTCGAGGAATAGATTTTTCTTCAGAAAGTATTCCTATACCTTTCTGTTATGGGTTGAATTGTGTCCAAAACTCCCCAAATTCGTATGCTGAAGCTCTAACCCCAGTTAGAAACCCCAGTTACATCCCAGTACCTCAGGATGTAACTTTATTTGGAGATAGACTCCTAATGGAGCAATCAAGTTAAAATCAGGTCGGAAGAGTGAGCCTTAATCCAATGTGACTGATATCCTTATAAAAAAAGGAGACCACACACATAAAGGAGACATGAAGACACACACATACAGGGGAGATAATATGAAGATACACAGAGAGAAGATAGGCCAAGGAACAGCTGCGGCTACCAGAAGCTAAGACGGAGGCCTTCCCTAGGAGAATGGGTCCTTCCCTAGTGTTTCCAGAGGAAGCATGGCCTTGCAGATACCTTGGTCTTAGGCTTCTGACCTCCAGACTAAGATAATTAATTTTTGTTGTTTCAGTCACTCAGCCTGTGGTACTTTAACAGTAGCCTTAGCAAATGTATACATTTTCCATGCCTTTTTAAAAGTAATTTTTTGTACTCTTCAAGGCATTCTGTTAATACTTCCAGAACACATTCATCGTATTTTATTGAGTTTTAAACTTTTTAAATTGCTTTTGAATAGGTAGTACATATAGCCAAGAATTCTGAGTACAGAACAACATAAAACAGACTGAGAGTGGAAACTGAGTTTTTCTCAAATGGTTCTCTACAGCACCCTACCCACATTCCTCACCCCCCCCCACCCCGTGCCCTTCCAAGAGGCGAACACATTCTCTGTATCTTGTATCCTTTGTCTTTTGGTCATCCCCAGTTTAGTTCCCTATTTCCTCTCATTGACCAGAGGTCCCTTGGGGGAAGGGACATTGCTTCCTTCTGTGTAATCTCAGTTCTCATTGAATCTAACTTTAATAACTGTTCATCAGCTAAGTTCAAACAGGTTGATACATACAATTTAGGCTGTTTTTAAGGCTCTAATTGCTGTTAATATCCAAGCATTCCCATTATTTAGTCACCTTTAGGGTCAAGCAAGATGAGAACAAAGGTTCTGTTTGGGGGCAGAGCGGAAAGATAGTGAGGGGTCCGGGTGCTGCTTGGGGAGAGTGAGTGGAAATATTTAGCTGAGAAGGAAGTGAAAAAGTTTGTTGGTCTGACTTCTCCTTTGCTGTTCTTAATGGTTCCCAGTAACTGACTTCGAATCTCACAATCGCAAGCTGGGGTCCACCCTTCCTTCAGGAGGTGACTGACCACTCTGACCACAGTACACAAAATGAGGGTTTTGTTAGCCTGGAATTAGGATGGTAGGTTGGCAATAAATGTCTCCACCAAAGTTAGTCTGATTTCTTGCTGGAATTGCTGAATTTTTAGTTTTCTTATTTATTGATTCCCATACACTACTATTGATTTGTTTTGCTTTTCTTTGCTTTAATGTGTTTCTACAGCCTTAATTTGTCATTGAAAGTCATACTATTTGCCATTTTGTGTGTGTGTGTGTGTATGTAGGTGTGTGTAAAAGAGAGAGAGACACAGAGAGTATATTTCTGGGAGAGCTTGTTTTTCTTTGACAATTGTTTTAAAGGGTCTGACATTCAGCATCCTTTACCAGTGGTCACTTCCCCTGGTTGGACTCATCAGCATTCACGGGCTCAACTACTGCCAGTAGGCTAATGATTCCCAAATCTCATTGCCCATCCCAGACCCATTTTCTGAGCTTCAGCTACACATATTGATTTCTTGATGGCAGTCTCTCTTTGGCTATCCTACAAGAATCTCAGATGAGTTTGAAACTGAACATATTTATTTCTAAATTGACATAAGCATCAAGGAAGAAGAGGAGTCAGCCCTGCCCTGTGAGCCCACAATGCAGTAGCACTCACCTAGTTTTGCCTCTGATGGTACACTTCTGACACCTTTAATTTCTCTGGGTCCTGCCCTGCCAACTGAACCAACTTTTTAATTAGCTATTTCCATTTCCAATACTCCACATCTGTTTTCTCACCCTCCAATAAACAGTGACCCTTTGGACAATTCCCATCAGGTTGTATCCTGACGAGAATGCACCTCAGCACAGTCAGAGCTCCAGTGCTGGTCCTCTGCTCCTCAGGGAGCCCTCGTGGCCAGTCTGGCAAGACATGGCCTTGCTCTATCAGGGGTGTCCAACTTTTTGGTGTCTCTGGGCCACACTGGAAGAAGAAGAGTTGTCTTGGGCCACACATTAAATACATTGCAACATATAATCACAAAAAATCTCATAATGTTTTAAATAAATTTATAATTTCATGTTGAGCCATATACATAGCCATCCTGGGCAGCATTTGGCCCATGGGAGACAGGTTGGACACCCTGCATGGCCAACCCCTCTCCTTGTATCAGTTATTAAGAGTTAAAAGTTTGATATTAGCTCTTAAGTTTTCACAGTAGACTAGTGGTTCATCAAATGGGATAAGGGGGCCAGATACCTGGATATCAGGATGACTTGAATTTAAGAAAAAAAAGAAATTAATACCTTATAATTGTGACTTTTTACTAATTTAGGCTGTACTATTATGAATTGAAATTAAAGAAAACCACCTCTACCTCAGGGAACCATAACAAACAAATCTTTAAAAAAACTCTGAGAGGCTTGAAGACTCAGAGTAGAAGGGAGGGCCCATGCGCTCTCCTCTCAAGCCCACCAAGCTGAGACCAGATCCCTAGAATGGAGCTCCATCTAGGAAATGCCCCATGTTCTTCAACTAAATAAGTGGGAGTCACATTCCTTGCAGTGAGTTTATGGGCCCTAAGGGCACAGTGGCAGGATGGAACCTTCTGTCTAGAAGGACCTGGCCTTCCTGTGACAGGCCCAATTAAGCTACCAGCTGTGAGCAATTATCCAAAAGGCCAATCAGGTGCAGACAGCCAGCTGGGAAGTGTAGGGGCTGGACTGGAATCTTCTAGAAAGCTAGTCAAATAGTCCAGGAAGTAATATTAGTTGCCAAATTGTGCTAAGAGCTTAATCTAAATTGTTCCTATAATTGAAGCAGCTCTGTTGTAGGTTATGAATACTTATTTTAGCACGGTCTGGATTTTAGGAAGCAAAGAAACACCATACACATTGCTTCTGTTAGGGTACCTGTACATTGGAATGCATTTATGTTTTCTATCCTACCTTGCAGGAATTATTTTAATGATCATCATTTACTACTGAAAGATGAAAATAATTGGCTCTTATAATCAATTTACCAGTTTTTTATTAATTACTTTTGTCACCAAGAAGCATATAGTAAGTAAAAATTTAGCGTCTTGATGTTGTGTCTATTCTTTGTCTCAGTTACCATGCTAGGTGAGGGATACAAAGTGCAGCAAGGCAAAAGTTCTGCACCCAACTGTGTCATAGTTTAACGGAACAGAAGGAACCTAATGGAAATCTAAGGAAACTGCAAATGGATACATAAACTGGTAAGAGCTAAATAGAAAATGACAGTTTGGGATAGGTTTTTGAGATGAAACAGTGGAGAGAAGGGGGCTACATTCAGAAAGATAGCATTAAGCAAAATAAATGAAGGCACTCATATCCTAGATGTATCCTGGTAAAATTTCAGAACACCAAGGATAAAAACAAACAAAACCAAACTTTCCAGAGAAAGAAAGAAAGAAAGAAAGAAAGAAAGAAAGAAAGAAAGAAAGAAAGAAAGAAAGAAAGAAAGAAAGAAAGAAAGAAAGAAAGAAAGAAAGAAAGAAAGAAAGAAAGAAAGAAAGAAAACTAGAAAGTCCAGGAAAACCTAAATGCTATATAAGAAAGTTATAGTTCAAACATGAAGCAAACAAATGTAGCCAGATTTTGTGTCATTGAATGTTGAAGCTTTATCCTTTAGGTATATAGAATTATATTTTCCTCTTAATAGGTCCAGTCACATTACTTGGGACTGTGGTTAATAATCTTTTACATAATCATATTATTGTTAGCATTGTTCATTGCTGTGACAGTCAGAACAAGCTAGGTTCTATTGCAAATAACCCAAGTCTCAGTTGCTTCCAACAATAAAACTTTTTATTTCTTTCTCATTTTAAACATTCATTGCAGGTAAGCTGAAGCTCAGATGTAGGTTATATTCATTTTGGGACCTAGACTCTGTCTGGAACATTGTCAATCACATGGGCAGAGAGAAAAGAGACATTTGATCCACATCTCTTAACACTGCCTCAGAATAACATTCATTACTTTCACTCACATTTTATTAGCCAAAGCCACTCTTGAGTTCAATATAAGGAGTGCATATAATCTTCCAACAGGACAGGTAAGAAGGGATGGAAACAAAAAAATTTGGTGACCATAATACAAACTCCCACAAGCTATCTTCCTGGTATTCAACTATTCAATGTTCTCCTTTTCCCACATGCTAAACACACTTACCCCTTTTCCAAGAGAGACAACCAGAAGTCCCAAACAGTAACTTGGTCCTTATTTATACTTCTAAGGGTAAGGCAAATATCTCTCTAGATAATGTGAGATACCACAGTTTCTGTATCAGATCTGGATGCAGCTCTTCTTGATCTTAAGCTGCAGGAACAAAAGGAGAAGTTATCTGCTCTTCCCATACTCAATATTCAGTGGTGGGCATAGTGCGACCACAATAAACACTCTTATTTGGGAAGATGAAGAATGGCAGACACACAGATGTCACCAGACACTACAAATTCTAAGATTTCCTTGAGCAGATGGTGTCTGAGAGAAGGAAGCAGTCCCTGATCAGGTCTTGATTTTGCTCCCTGAGAATAGCTCCCCAGACCTTTCTCACCTTTGCCATTGGCCCTATTCTTTGTAGGTCTTTTTTTTTCCCACTATTGTCTTTGGCTATATCTAAGAAAGAATTGTAGAACGTGAGTTACTTGGAGAGCAAAGAGCTTTCTCCCCCTGCTTCTTGATCAAACAGGAAGAATGAGAGAAACGCAAGGGTTGTTTTCAATCTTGAGCAATCTATTTCAATCTAGGCTAGTAGTTCCCTTGGTGGTATGATGCTTTCAACTTTTAACTTAATCTATATGATTCTTGTTAAGTTATTCATATCCTGTTTTGAAATATGCCTCTAGAGATGTTTGGTTGCTAGTATCTTGTATCTATCAGATAGGAACATTTCCCTAGGAGATCCATACTCCTAATTTGTTTTCCTTGAGACTTTTTGTCCTATTAAAAGGATTTACTGGATGCAAACTTAAAAATAGGTTTAAAAATTTTAAAGAAATGACATATAGAAACCCCTTGATTTGGTCCTTGACATGAGACTTTTAGTAGGACTCTATTGTTTGAAGATATTCTTTTTCTCTGGTTTAGTGATTGAAAATGAGAATCAGCTGCATCTTTCAGATCATGAAAAGTCCCAAGTTTCTGGATGCTATCTATTTATTTTTATCCCTACTTCCAAACTGACCAATTCTTTTTTAGCTCATTTCTTTTTTAGTCAAAGGTATCCAATACCAATAGAGTGAAGCTGCTAACAATGTTTGCCCACATCTTCTCCTAAAGCTACATATTCATTAGGATAAAAATCACCATCCTTCCACCTTCAATAATGATTCCTTTGCTTTTCACTAATGAGCCCTCGAACCAGCGCAACTTATTTTACTTTTGTTGTTGTGACAACACCTAATGTCACAATGGCACCTGTCTTCTGCAAACTAATAATTTTTGTATCATCAGGATGAATTAGGTTATACCAAAGTGACAAATGACTCCAAAATACCATGGTTTACAACAAAGTTTTATTTCTTTCTTTTATCACATGTTCTTTGTAGGGTGGCTATCACCCTGCTTTATGTCTAGTACCAAAGCTGATGGAGCAGCCACTAGGGGGCAAGTTTATGATCTGATAAAAAAGGGAGAAGAGACAGAGTGATTCATGTGTCAGCAGTTACAACTTCTGTCTGGAAATGGCACATATCACTTCCACCCACATTGGTCAAAGCAAGTAATGCGACCACAGGCAGGGATATATATTTCTCCCACGGAGAGAGAAACCAGACTATTTAATCATCAGTGATATAGCTTACCACAATTGCTAATAACTTAGAGTCAATGGGTAGACAAAGCCCAGAAGATAATTATAGTTATGACCTATAAAAGGAAAGTGTTAAGTCTTAACCACGTGAAAAGAGGAACATAACTGATGGAAGTGAAGAGGTAAAAGTATGTGCAGTCTACCTCTTAACCAAAAGCCCTGTCTCATACCTCTAGCTCAGCAGACTGTATCTTGTATTTATGGTGGTTATATAATTTATCAACAGAATGAGGATACTCTCGAGAGTGAAAGTTGGTCCTATTAGTAATTACATCAAGAAAACAGTTGAAAACAGAGACTGTCAAAAAGGATGTATGATTCCCTACCTGACCTATCTGCTCAGCTCCAGGTCCCAATTCCTGGACTTTGCTAGGACAATATGAATTCTCAGTTGTAGAAAAACAGGCTTTCTCTGTGAATCATAATCTGACAGTACATTAATGAGGAGTTGCTAGTACAATCTTTTGTTAAGACACATTGTTGATTTCACTTATTTTTTACTTCTGTTGCTGATACCTAGATCTCATTTTAAGCTATTCTAACTTCCCTCTAATTTTTATGAGTGGAAATCTGCAGTTGTGAAAGAACGAACTTAAAATGGCATGCTTCTAGATGAGGCCTTGGATCAAGAGACTCGTGTATCTATTATGTCAGAGAGGCTTTTATTCATCCAACACATGTTTATTAAGCGTATTTTACATGCCAGGTACTTTACAATACAGTGAATTCGCGATGGTGACTTTACTCATGAGGAGTGGACTCAGGCTCCCCATCATGAGCTCCAGATGCTTTTTGCACGTCTGTGACTTTTCTTCCAAATGATATCATAGCCTTCTTGAGGACACAGCTCATCCTTCATAGAACCTGCTCTCAACTTCTCATAGAACCTTCTGTAGTGAGTAGAAGAGTTTAGAATATTTGTTCCTAGAGGATAGGGTCATATTCTGTTTAGTTTGGGACATAGCAGGTACTCGATTGTTAAATGAATGAATATTGTGTAAATTTATATCTTAAGTTTTATTCCCTTGGTAAAACAAAAATCTAGTTCTCCACACAAGCAGAAATAATCAACTGCTTAAGGAAATCTGGTTTAGTTTGTTTCAGAAGTACTTTGTCAGAAGAGTTGGGAGATAGCCTGAATTTCTCTCATGAGGCAACACTGTCTTGCTCCTCTCAAAATCAGTAATCTTACAACAGAGGCCAAGGGGAAAGTATTTTTTTCTCTGAGGCATTTTGGCACAGCCTCATTGAAAATGAAGCTTCTTACGGCATTTCTTTTTCAGATGTTGGTCAACAATCCATCATGATTGAGTTGTGAAGTATTTATGAAATTGTCAACTTGAGGAACATATCTGCTCATTTTTTTTCTCTGAAATTATTTCTCTTAACAGAATGACTCAAATTTGGCTGTTCTGTAATGATTTAAATGCCTTGCACCTCATTAGTGTTGCCACCATTTATTTAATAAAATCAAATCAGAGTAGCATTTAATTTAGTTTTAATAGGATAGTTAATGTATGTTAACTAAGTATCAATTGATTATTAAAGTGGAGAGTGCTGAGGTGTAACAAATATGTGAGATATAAATCTTGTTGCTGTGCCATTAACTCAGAATTACATAAGCAATAAATGTCTAATTAGATTGTTAGTAGTGATGAGTTGTAAGCATTTATTGAGATTCAATAAGATCGATGTTATAGACTTGTGCTAAGGACCACAGCTTAATTAACTCCTTCAGCCTTATTTTCACCAGTCTCTGCCTTTTTTTTATTATTTTATAAGGTGCTAAATTGGAGGACTGCTCATGGAGGGAGGGAGTGACCCAAGTACAACATCTTAGATAACCCCGCACAGCAACAGGAATACAAGATGACCATTCTCTGATGGTATTGGGTTCCAGAGCTTTAGGTAATGGAATCACTGATTTCTAAGGTCATTTTTTTGTAGATAAGCTTAAAGATTCAGCATAATCTGGTAGTAGAGTCAGACAATTTGAGTAGCATCAGGTGAAGTGGGGCCAGAATCAATTCCATCTTAGATGGGGGAAGAACAGAAGGTTGCAGTGCAATTTTAGGAGTCCTTGATATTTCAAAAAGGTCTATCCTACTTCTCTCTCTCACTGCCTGAAAATCATCCTGCAATTATTCCTTTGGGTTCAAGGTATAATTACCCTCTCATTCTTAAATTGTACAGGACGGCTAAAAAGTCTGGAAACATGGGCTGTTATGTAAGAGAAATAGACAATTGTTATTAAAAAACACGATGTGTTCCATGACATTACATAACATGTTCACTGTGTTGTCCTTATTAAAGTTATATATCTCAATGTATTGTGCAAAACTGCAAGAAGCACAATTTATTAATGCAATGTTTCCATCAATTTCTGTGCATGCATATGTAATATATTGCCTTATTTTGTGTCTGTGATTTGCACTGAATAACTGAATAACCTGTTTCTTTAGCATGCCCCAGAAGAATTCACCAAATGGGATCAATCTGTAAAGAAGTAATTTATCTGTGTTGCTAGATTTTATGGTCACTCTGCATTTTAAGCCAGTATTAGACAGCTCTCTAACACTAATTAATCAAATTATTTACTTGGCATAATGTCATAGAGAGTCTTTGGCTTTGAAAAGCCGAAGTCTTTGGAAATTCGGACACTCATGAGTTTGAAGTCTATGTTCTGTTCCTAGCCAGACGAGCTTCTGCAAGGTACTTAACCTCTCTGGGCATAATAATCCCATAGTGTTTTTAAAATATATTTTATTGATTACACTATTACAGTTGTCCCATTCCCCCCTTTTATTCCCCTCCTCCTTGCACACCCCCTCCCACCCATATTTCCCCACTTTATTTCATGTCCATGGGTCATACATATAAGTTCTTTGGCTTCTACATTTCCTATACTATTCTTCACCTCTCCCTGTCTATTTTCTACCTACCAATTAAGCTACTTATTCGCTGTAATTTTCCCCTCCTCTTCTCTTCCCACTCCCCTGCTGATAAACCTCCATGTGATCTCCATTTCTATGATTCTGTTCCTGTTCTAATTGTTTGCTTAGTTTGTTTTATTTTAAGTGTTGTTGTTAATAACTGTGAGTTTGTTGTCATTTTACTGTTCATATTTTCATCTATTTTTCTTAGATAAATTCCTTTAACATTTCATAAAATAAGGGCTTGGTGATGATAAACTCCTTTAACTTGACCCTATCTGGGAAGTACTTTATCTGCCCTTCCATTCTAAATGAAAGCTTTGCTGGATAAAGTAATCTTGGATGTAGGTCCTTGCCTTTCATGACTTGGAATACTTCATTCCAGCCCCTTCTTCATACTGTTGTAGGGGAAATTAAGTGAGATAACGTGTAACAAGCACCCAGCACAAAGTCTCCTGCATTGTGTAAACAACTGCCTTTTGTTCTTTTCTGTTCTCCCTTACCTTTTTCCATCTCTCTCATCTTATTCCATTGCCTTTAATACACTAACACTACTCTCTCTCCTGTCTTTGGATGGAGAGATTACAATGCCAATTCCTTGATGGGTGTAGGGTTTAATGGTCTAGAAACTGCAGGCAGAGGAAGAGCACAAAATCATGGAGAGAGAAGGAGGTATGATAACAGGAACATAATTCTCAACTGTTCACATGTTTGCCATGAGCCATTCCTGGACTACCTCAGCCTCCTAAGTGACCCCAGCTTTAAAGGGGCAGGCACCACATTGCTCTGAGGTTTATATTTTAGAGAAGTAGTTCAATTACACACTGACACCTGCAGTTGGGAATATTTCGTGATTTATATGATTCAGAAACAGATGCTTACTGGGAACTGTGGTTGTAGTTTAACAACCTACCATAAAGATGATAGAAATCATGAGTCTGCATATACCAATGACCTAGATTCAAAATACATGAAACAAAATTTGAGATAATGACAGATTGACTAATCCAGAATTGTAACAGGAGATCCAAATATACTTCTCTCAGAAACACATAAATCAAGCAAACAAAAGTAGTATAAGTGTAGAAGATTTTCACAACATAACTCAAAAGTTTTGTCTGATGGTAGTTATGGAACCTGGTACCCAACAAACTGAGAATTGATTTTTTGGAGCACCCACTGAGTGTTTATAAAAATTTATCACATATTATATCATGAGAAGAGGCTCAATAAATTCCAAAGAATTTATTCATAGGACCTGTGTTATCTAACCACAAAGAAATAATTAAATTAGAAAATAACAATAAAAAGGCAATTAAAACTAACAACAGCTGTCCTACCTTTAAGGGGGAAATGTAGTTCTAAAAACCTCAAGTGTTTCAGAGGAAAGATATGAAAATGAAAAACTCTTTAGCACTGAATCAAAACAATAATGCTACATTCAAAATGTGCCTAAAAGCAATACTCAGTAGAAAATTTGTAATCCATAAATTTAATTTGGTGTCAACAAAAAGTGAATGGAATTTTTCATGAAAATTGAAAAGTTATATTTTTCATAAGGAAGTCAGAAATTAATCAAGAATACTCAATAGCAAAAACCGTTCTCAAGTAAGAAGAGTCATTAGTAAAGAGTGTAGACTTGTGCTACCTGATATCCAAATTAGTTATAAAGCTAGAATGATTAAGGTATGGCAAGGTAGCCTTGTGCATGAAGAGACAAATAGATCATGAGAACAGAATAGAGAGCCTAGGAATGAAATCAAGTATATATATAGGCCTTAGGTATACAAAAATGGAGGGAAAATAAGATAAATTAAAGATGGGATGAACTAATAAACAACTGTTGCATAGGGGAAAATGGTTTTCATATAAAAAAGATAAAATTAGATCACTGTCTCACATCATACATCAAAACAATCTCCCAATGGACTAAAAACTACGATACAGCTCTGGCTGGCGTAGCTCAGTGGATTGAGCGTGGGCCTGCGAACCAGAGTATCGCGGTTTGATTCCCAGCCAGGGCACATGCCTAGGTTGCAGGCCAGTTCCCAGCGGGGGACTCATGAGAGGCAGCCATACATTGATATTTCTCTCCCACTCTTTCTCCTTCCCTTACCCTCTATCAAAAAATAAATAAATAAAATATTTTTTTAAAAACTACAATACAAAAAAGTACTTTAAAAGTATTAGAAGAAAATATCAAAGAATATTTAACTATCACAGAGTAGGAAATCATTTCTCAAACAAGGTAACAAAAAACTTAAATGGAAACAAAAGTTGTTAAATTTGACTACTCAAAAATTTAAAAAACCATAATAAAGTTAAAATATAAGTGATGAAGTAAAAGTAACAAAGATAATACAGTCTAACTGTTTAACACATATGACAGAAAAAATTATTGTTATCCAGAAGGACCTGTATTATGTATAAATAAGAAAAAGACAAAAAAATATATAGAAACATAGCATCAAAGCATCTGAATTGTCAATTCTCAGAAGAGAAAATCTGAATAAAAATAAAAAAGAAAATGGCACACACAGATGAATTCAGTGAAACTGGGAAAAGCTGAATGTGATTAGTGAATGTGCCAGTGTCAGTGCTTTCTGGGAACTGTGGTTTTACAAAATGTCACCATGACAAAAAACTGGGCAAAATGTACAAGGGATCCCCTCACATTATTTCTTACAAATGCAAAGGAGTCCGCATTATCTCAATAAAATTTCAATTAAAAATATGAAAAGATACTCATTGGCACTAGTAATCAAAGAAATTCTATTTTAAACAATAAGATGCTCAAAAAGATTGTGAAAATGAAGAACTGGCAAGGAAGTAACTAATTAGAAAAAAAGGGAAATTTTATACTTTACATTGAGAAACTGGTAAAAATTAAGAATCATGACCATAACCACTGTTGGCAAGGAAGTGATTATTTAGAGAAAAGGGAATTCTAATGTTTTGCTTGTGGGAGTGTAATCTGGAGAACAGTTTTGCAACAGCTCTTAAAATTGAAAGTGTGCATATTCAAAAATTCACTTGTAGGTGTATATCCTAGATATATTATTTTACATGTGTTCCAGAGGACACATACCAGAATGTTCTTGCAGTTGGTAATAATAAAAAAAAACGGGAACAACCCAAATATCCCTGAATAGAAAATGGATAAATTGTGGTATACAACGAAATATTAGACAATAATTAAAATGAATGAACTAGAACTTTAAGTATCAACATGAATGAAGGCATAATATTGATTGAGAAAATGAAACTGCAGAGCATTACACAGATGATAAAAATATTCACAGTAAGTTAAAAATACACAAAACACTATTCTATATTGTTTATTAAATCATATGAAACAAGATATTAAAATAAAACTCCTTCTGTTTGAGTTCAGACTGGGTCTTCAAGTCAAAAGGCAAAAGTGCCCCCACATTTTAAAACAAGATAGTAGACCAGTTATGCAGGACTTACAAAGACATCACTTGAAGCCCACCTATGTGCTCCTTAATTAAAACTTTAGTCTTTAAAAAAAGGATGGAGGTATCAAGAGAGAGAAAGATTAGAGAAAAATTTGCTTTGGAGTAAGTGTCCATGACAGCCTCTCCTGCTTTTATAATTTTTGGAAGGGTGAGGTGCACACTCTCATTTCAATCAAATGAGCAGAGCTTCCATGGGATCACTGAAAGGATGATGGTCTGCACAGCTGTTTGTTGAAACAAATATGAGGTGGAGCCTAAGCAATCGAAGGTTAAGAGAATGTGGCTAGAGTTCAATGTTCTGAAAGTTTAGCAAGGAAAGAGGTTGTCCTGGGACTGGCCTGGACCACCACGATGAAGAATGTAAGTATTTCCTTTGGACAAATGGACCATGAGGAAGAGCCTACCATTCATTCATTCATTCATTCAGCAAATAATTTTTAAGTGCTTATAATGTTTCAAGCACAGTTTTAAGTATTTAAATCAGTGGACAAATAGATAACAATTTTTATTCTCATGGCATTTATATTTCAATTGGTAGCAACTGATGAATGATAAACAAAAATGATTGAATGATATAGTATAATAGAATGTGATAAATACTATAAAAAATAGAGTAGAGCAAGGGGCATTGGAAAAAAAACCCACACAAAAAAAGTGTTAAACTTACACAAGGACAATTTTAAAACACTATTGTAGGACATAACACAACACTTTAACAATGGAAGACATAACAGTATAGGAAGACTCAACACTATACAGATAATTCCCCATTAACCAGTTTAGAAATAAAATACATTCCCAAGAGAAACACCTATAGCGCATAAAAATATTTAAATTAAAAAGACTGGTCTAATGTCCAATGGAAAGATTGATAAATTTGACAAAAAATTTTGGAAAAACACATCATAAAGAAAAAGATAAATGACAAATTGGAAAAAATTCCAACTGATGTAATTAGAGCAACCTGCTAATATACAAAGAGCTCCTAAAAATAAATAAGCAAATAACTCAATGGAAAAATGGACAAAGAAAATTAATGAGCAGTTAAAAGAAAATATAGCCAAAGACATTGAAATTGAGAACAGGCTGACAGTGATCAGAAGGGAGAGGGGAGAAGATAAAGTGGGAAAAGGGCAAAGGGTTTACAGGAACAATTATAAAGGACACATGGACAATAACAGGGGGGGATGGAAATGGGAGAGGGAGGGCTAGGGTGGTGGAGAGGGGTGGGGAGAAAAGGCAGAAAACTGTACTTAAAAAACAATTTAAAAATAACAAGAAAAAAAAGAACCCATTCTGTATTGCAAAAACACAATAAATATATAATTTATTCCCATTTCAAACTTTTTAATGATTCCTAAGCAACTGGTTTACCTGATAACTAGATACACCATTTCAGTACACCTTGAAAAATACAGATGTCAAATTCTTGATGTTGTTTTATCTAAAAAACATATAGATGAATTTTAAACATATAAAATGATTCTCAACCTCACTGTAAATTGCAAAAGAAACACTGTAAAACTGCACTGTGTTACCAGTTTTCCTCTATCATATGGGCAAAAATGAAAACGTTTGATAACATGCTGTTGGCTGGTGTCTGGGGAACAGGCATGCTTATGTATTGCTAATAGAAGTGCAAACTCTTACGGCCGCTTTGAAGACTAATTTGAAAATGCCAAGCTACAATTAAAGTGCCTTTAATGCCTTTTGATCTACAAATCCCACTTCCAGGATTCATCCTTCATTGAAGTGAAGTAACAGATGTAACAAGACTATTTATTGTGATAGTTTTGAATACTGAAAAAATAAAAGCTGCTTAAGTATCTATAGAAACGAGGTTGGATAAATAATGTACATTACAGCATGAAAGGGAACATTATGTAGCTGTCTAAAACAATGATATGGAAAGCTCTCCAAGATCCATTAAGGGTTTTGAGGGTGAGAAGCAAAACAAACCAGTGTGTAAAACCTGTTAGTTCGTTAATGATATACGTGTGCTGTACATTTCTGGGATAGAGAAAATGGTAGTTACCTCTTAGAATAGTAACTGGACAGATGGGGAAGAGAGACTTACTTTTACCACATGTACCTTTTGAATTTTATACCATGTGTTTGATACACTGATTTCAAAATATGAATGCTTTTGAAAAAGTCAAAATAGACATGTGAAAAACACAGGCAAATTGATTGAAAAAAGAAAATTAAGACGTTAGAGGTATCATCATTTTTCTCTGAGATGAATTCAGAAACGAAGCCAGTCAACACTTAAGTACAACTGTATTCTGGATTATTCTGAAAATTCACTTGAAATCCACCAGATGGCACAAGAAATTACAGTGTGAACAAGTTTGGAGGGTGGAGGTAACAAGTCAGGGGTGGTGAGAAGCTGGACAAACGAGAAAAAAACCTCACTCCAGACTGAGTCCCACTGCATTCAAATTCCAGACAAGCCCTCTGGTCCTCAGGTACATGATTTTATCACATGTCAGAGAGGTGATGTTGGGGAATCACCAGGCAGTATGGAGCTGTCTACTTATTACAACCTCTGCATGAATGGCTTATTGAATTATTTCCTTCTTCAGTGTAGAATTCTCTTTTTTTCTCCTTAATCCATACTTAATGCCTTATGAAAAGAGGTATTTGTTTTTTTGGTAAGCCACGTTTCTTTAATTAAAGGAGGAGGGTTGGGAGAGGTCTACTGGAAAAAGAGAAAATGCTGGTTTCACAATCTGCACTATTTATGAGGGTGCTTTGCTGTTGAAACCTACGAAAGGCCAGCCTGGCCCAGCTTGCTTCTTGCCCTCCCAGGAGACAATTATTGTCCTGCATAACAATTTGAAGCAAATATCGGATGTGGTCGAGAGAACAGTTACAGCCCTCTCTCCAGCAACCGTTTCTGCTTAGATTTCTTAATTGTTTCCACCACTTCCTTTCCTCAGCTTGTGGCCTTCTGCAGGATCTTGAGCTTTAATAAAAGCTCCCATCCCCTCTGGGATTCACATGCGCAAGCAGACACTTCCTGGACCCCAGAGCCACTGCACCTTAGGGCAGTGCTTCCAGCCAAATTGGTTCTGCACGCACGCACCTGGGAGTCCTCCCAGTGCCCCATGTTTTTCTTCTTGACCGGAGGGAAGAAAGCTCAGGTGGTCCAAGTCACCCTCTCGACTCCCCTGTCTGCACAGCTTTCCCTCCCTCTGTGCCAAGAGTTCTGGTTTGTTCTTGGTACCCGATGTGAGAGTCTGTGCCAGTTGCTTTCATCTCTCACCTTCTTTCAGGTGTGCCTTTCTAGGAGACTTTGCATGGAAAAATAGGACATCAAAGAAAGGAACTAGATAGGATGGTTCTTTAATGGTTCAGCTTTCAGCATTGAAATACTCAGGTAGGATGTTTGAGAGACACATGATCATTGACTATTTTTCTACCAAATTTTACCAATCATTTTGTAGCAATGCACACACTGGAAAATCTACTTTTTTTTTTCTTTCTCATTGTAATAAGAGAACAGACCTACTATCAATCTTGCTTCTTAACTGCAGGTAAGATGCTGGAATCAAATGTATTCTGGGTGGGCCAGTGTGTGGAACCAGGAAAAGAAGTGGAGTCTATTCTTGGCACCATGACCTCAGCATAGGACTCTACTTAACTGCTCTGGGCCTTAGTGTCCTCATCTGTATAATGGGGATGACAGTATATCAGTCAAACCCACATCAGAGAACTAACTGTTATGAAGAAAATTAAATACTTTATTTTAAAGAATCTCAAAGTCGTCAATGTTAATATCCATGGATATCAACACAGCAACAAAAGCCACAGTTGAACTAGTTCATGTATTGGGAGGTGTATCGGTAAAAATTACTGCTGAGATGAGAGCTACGCAGCATGTAGATGGCAGCTTCTGCAGGATACGAGGCAAAGAGAGCTTGAACAGCCTGACACAGCTGAGGGCGTGTGGGCAATAAAAGTCAGTATTGTTCCCTCTGAGTTAGGATCAATGCAGAGCAAGCCTATTCTGCTGTAGGAAAAGAGTTGTCTGCCTTTCAGTCAGGTGACACCTTTTAGTTACAATATCCTGCAAAATATTGATAGGGGCATTACACCAGTGTCGCTTGCCAAAGAATGACAAACCAAAATCAAATACTGTCCTTGTGTTTTCCTAATTGTGTTTTAAACAACTCTGAGTACCTACCAGTCCATACCCAGATTTTTTTTTCAAGTGGACTTACAAAGGTAGTTGTAGATAAGTCTGAAACTGCACATCTAGTTTTCTCCAAATCACTTTTTCTGCCAGAATCATCATCTATGGGAACCACTTCGATGTACTCCTCCACAGTCTGAGGCAGCATTTAATTCCATTTTTTTCAGAGAGTACATTCTCCCTTAGTGAGTGTTATATGCTACCTAACATATTTAATCAGTGGTCTATAGCGTACAAAGAGCTTCCACAGATAAAACTCATTAACCTATATAACACATTCTGAAATATAGATATTATCTTTTTCTTACATATGAAGAAACAGGCTCAGGACGATTTGCTGATTCGCCCAAAGCTGTAGTTTGTAAATTCAAAGCCAAAATTAGGACTTAGTACTATATTCCATCACTCCCTTAGCAACACCGTGTAAGAAGTCCCAACAGTCCTGGAAGCAGGTGCTTCATCGTAGTGAACGGAGAGAGGACACGTGGCATTTGTCACACACCATTTGTCATGATTCGTTTGCTGCTCTACATTAGCATTCCCCAAATATGCTGAGATGTGTGGCCCCTAACGTTCTGAGAAAAGGTCTTCCCTGTCCAAGTATGACGGGAACACACTGTGTGCGACGTACACTCCCTGCTGTCCTACAACGGGCACTTCTACATTCCAAAGGCCTTGAGAAGACTGCTTCACCTTGTCTGACCTCAAATCTCCCAAGTTTATTTAGGCTCATACTTCTTTATATAACAGCTACTAAAATCTTGCAGAATTAGTGTGCTCTGCATGGAATACACTTTTGGAGACATGTATAAACATGATCGGAGGGAAGTTGAGAAAGTCAGAGGTAGTCAAAGGGAATAGAAACTAGTCAAAAAAGTATGTGAGAAAAAATAGGTGGCCGGGATGCAGAACACTAGACTAGGAGACTGTGGGCTTGCTGCTCTGCCTGGATGTGCTCCCTGCCTTTTACAGCTGCTTGCACAGGACGTACTGCCATTCTAGCCACAGTCTTCACCTCTCTGAACTGAAGGGTTTTGCCTGAGAGATCTCTAAAGTTGTTTCTCACTCTAATGGTCAGTCATTTTTTACCTAGGATATCATGAAAGAGAATCTGTGAACCTCTTTATTTTTTTAACATTTTACTTTGATATAACTGGAAACTTACAGAACAGTAAAGAGAACACACAAAGAATTTCCATATACCACTCTTTCCCCTGATTCACCCCTTGTTTATGTTCTTCCCATTTGATTCATTGTTCTCTCTCTCTCACTCTCTTTTTCTGAAAAAGAAAAAGAGAGTAGGTTGGAGACATTGTGTTCCTTTACCCTTAAATACCTCAGGGTGAATTATCTAAGAATTCATACTTTCACTTCCATATGCCCAAAATCAGGTACTTCAATTCACACTGATACAATGCCTTTATCTAATTCAAAGTCAGTAATCAAATTTCACCAATTCTCCCAATAATGTCTTTATAGCTACTGTTTCTTCCCTAGACTTGGCTAACTTTTTATAGTGGGTAAGATTAAACCTATGTTGAAATCCTTTATCTGCCTAGAATGAACTAAATGGATCATCCCATTTTCTCTTTCCTCTCATTTCAGCGCTGGATGAAGGGGTGGAAGAGACACAGGAGAGAAGAGTAAAAAAATGTTTGAAAATGGTTAAGCAGTAAGCTTTGGCCTTGTGTCTGTTGACCAGCACAAGAACCAAGGCCTCTGTGCTGATTCTGTGTCTTCCTGAAAGTCTTTGAGATTTACAGAGGAAAGAAAGAAAGAACTGCTTCACGGTGAAAATCAGCACTTTCTGAAAACAATTTTAGTCATGCATTTCTTTACGCATTTTCACCATGCCTATACGCTTCCTTAACTGGACTGTAAATTATTTCGAATGTCAACTGGCAGTTTCCAGTTGGTGAGAGACCTGATTGGCTAGAGAGAGTTTATGCAAGGAAAGAGTGGGAAGTGTGCTTGAAAAGGCGAGTTTCATACAAGCCTGGAATACTTACATACTTCACATAAGATTTTATTGTATTTTTCCCCTAGAGAGTAAGATTATATCATAACCTTCCAGCATGGTAGGACAGGTGAAAGAGCATAGACTTTGAAGAGATCGAATCTTAGTTCAGCCACTTATTAGCTGAGTATGCCCTTTAGCTTCTCCGGACCTCATTTATAAGATACAGATGTTAATAATGCAGACTCAGAGCTGGGATTAGGAGAGACAACAGTGTTGGTCCTCCCTCTTCCCACCTCTGCATCTGTCACGTGCTCAAGTATCTTCTATATTAAATGCTAAAAGACCAATAACAAATCACAGGCTTTACTGATTACCTGAGACCTACAATTTGGGGAGGAGTTATGAAAATAGCTGTGAAGCCTATAAAACACCTCACTAACAGCGGTTTTGAAATTTTAGCCTAGCGTTTTTTTCCCTCTTATGTGTACGTGGTGGCCACCCTTTTTACTGCTTGCCCAGATTCCTTCAGTCTGATTATAAACCTTAAACGCAAGAATCTGGGTTTCTCAATACAGCGTCTGACTGCAGGTGCTGGGGAAATGGAGCCAAGGGTCTCTCGTCCTCCTGCAAGAGAAAGGCTGGGTCAGGGGTTGGGAGGAAGTTGGTTGGACACTGTGTGCACATGCGTGCGGTCTGGAAGCCTCCCTTTTCTTACTCCATCTTTTGGAAAACTTTGACTGTCCTCAAAGATCCATTTGGGAGGAAGATTTGGCTAGGCCAGGTATCTGTAGGAAACCTACAGAGCTCTTATCTGGAGCCAGAGCTGAGACTGGAGGCCAAAGGGAAGCACTGTTTCAGAAGTCATCAAACATACTGTATCTCTGGCTCTGGAAAATTAATTCTAAAAGGCACAGGTTTCCACCATTCTTGTCCTTCTTTTCAAAAGCAAACACTGGACACACAGCCAGCAATAGTCCATAAGTCCCAAATACATTCGAGTCCATCATTTTGAGCACAGATTGGTTGCTGTAGAAAGAAGCCAGCTTCCCTTGAGCCATTCTTTTGGCTATGGGTGGATGGTAAAATAAGAAAGGGAGGGGAGTTAGGCACAAGATGAGACAAAAATGATGAATGGAAACCATTTTCTTTTAAGGGGCTCTCAAGGGAAGCGGTGGTTTCCCCACAGCACCCTCACCCCCGACCAGTTTAGACTTGTTCGGCACAATGACTGGCATTTCCGTTCTCAGGTAGGAATTCTCCAAGGAAGAAAGCTGCTCCTGCAATTGTGTTTTTGTGGACTCATGTGATATGTCCAATGAATTGAGTTAATTCATTCTTTAACCTAACTGGCAAGATTTAATATTTCACATTGAAAGCATGAATAACCATTTTGTTTCTTGAATGACTCCAGTTTAATGCCTCCTGATGTCAGTGTATTTCGCCCAGGGTTAAACTTGCTATATGAATTATTCACTGCTTGATGGGATGAATGGGGCCATGTTTGCCCGTAGAATGTTTGCCGTGGTTATCTGACACGGTGGGGCACAGCGGATGGTACAAAGGACAATGGATAATTTAGAATGTGGTTCCAGGACTGAGCCATTACAGTTAAGATCTTTACAGAAAGCATAGCACCTTTTTGTTTTGCTCCACACAGCATGATGGCCTCAGCGAGCCAAGAAACTCTTGCCCTTAAAAAAAAAAAAAAAAAAAAAAAAAAAGGTCTAAGTGTGGTTTTGTAGTAGGCTCTTTTGTCTTTGGTTAAATCTTGGTTAGTGAAGGGTAGAAGGCTGTGGGGCATGAAAATGCATTTAAGAGTTTAAAATAAATTTAAAATAAATAAGAAAATTAGTAAATTAGTAATTTTCTTTATGGTAATTGCACCAATGTGAAATCAAATCTTTTTGGTGAAGGAGAAACAATATGTGCCTAAAAATAAGGAATCTGAGCTTTCATTTTAGAGTAAAGATGATTCAGACCCCCCTAACTTAAGGGCATTTAGGGTGAGTTATCTCCCTGACTACAGTGCCCAACTTTGCAACTGAAATGGCTTAATATGAATGATTTATGATCTAGAAAGACAGTTAATATAACTTAGTGGGAGCTGATAAATGAACCACTGAGTTTACTTATACAAATAAGTGAGGCATTAATCTTAACTATGACTTTCCCCATTGGGCTCTCTTTATAACCATTTGTGATATTGTGAGTGACAGGAAGAAATGATTGGCAAGTTTTAATGATTGACAAAAGTTCTCTAAATGCCATTAAACTTTGCCAACAAGACAAATAAACCTTGAGTCTGAAATACAGATTAAACTAGTTTCCATTCTTTCAATGTTTACAACTCAGCGGTGGGCAGCTTCAGTTAGCTCGTGCATTCAAAAGCCACCTTGAGACAAAGCTGAAAACGCAGCTGGGCTCTGTGTCTGTGCAGCTGAGCTGGATAACTCCAGGAGGGGCTTGCTGGTACCTGTTTCCTAATTATAATTCCAATGGAGAGAGTGTCTGCCCCTAGTTCAGACAGCTCTGGCCAAGAAATATAGTACATGGCTGCAGGGTCCTATTCTTGTTGTGGATGAAGAGTTAATTCTCAAAGAAGGAAAACCAAGGGCTGGGAAGGCACTATGGTAGGCTGAATAATGCCCCCCCAAAGACATCCACATCTTAATTCTTGGAAGCTGGGAATACTACCTGGTATGGCAAAAGGGACTTGTAGAAGTGACCGGGTTAAGGATCATGCATTATCTGGATGGGCCCTAAATGTAATCACAGGGTTCTTGTATGGGGGAGGCAAGAAGGTCAAAGGAGGAAGTAGAAGTGGTAACAGAAGCAGGAGACTGGAGTGACTGAAGGAAGGAATCCTGAGCCAAGGAACACAGGCACCCTCCAGAAGCCAGAAAAGGCAGGGAAACCAACTGGCATCTCTGGGCACGCTGGAAGAAGAAGAGCTATCTGGGGCCACACATTAAATACACTGTGATACGTAATCACACACAAAAAAATCTCATAATGTTTTAAGTAAACTTACGATTTTGTGTTGGGCCGCACGCGGTCATTGGGCCATGGGTTGGACAGCCCTGCCTTAGAGCCTCCAGGAGGAAACGTGTCAGCCCACCCTCTGACTTTGGCCTTGGGAACTGATTTTGGACTTCTGGCCTCCAGGCCATGAGAGAATAAACTTGTGTTCTTTTAAGCTACTACATTTGTGGTAACTTGTAACAGCAGCAATAAAAAACTCACCCGCCACCCAAGGGGCCTGACTTCCCCACTTCCACTGTCATCTTCCTGCTCCTCACAGCTCCCCACACCCACACCAGTGCTAAAGCCCAATTTCATGGTGTTATCCTAGAAAACTTAGCTGGTTCACCTTAAAAAGAACTGGTGAAATACAGACCAACACATCACTTTCTTGAATCAGAAGACTCATCATGTTCGCGGAGACACCAGAGTCAACAGGGAGGTCTGTGTTTCTGAAGGAAGGTATAGCCTTCCACTGTACGCACAGTACGGCTCAAGTCACAGTTGACACGAGGATGAACAGGGGGTCAAGGAACTCAGGAAAAAATGCTTTGAA
The DNA here is from genome assembly GCF_021234435.1 of Artibeus jamaicensis. NCBI lineage: Eukaryota > Metazoa > Chordata > Mammalia > Chiroptera > Phyllostomidae > Artibeus > Artibeus jamaicensis. The sequence continues at coordinate 15,729,732 of NW_026521788.1, forward strand.
AGTTGACAAGTAACTCAACGGTTTCTGTTCAATGTTAAATTCATTTTAGTGCTAAAACTTATTGTAAGAAGTAATAAATGGGCGTATCAATCCCTGGGTGCTAAATTCACTTTTATTTTCAGTTGAGTCTAATAAAAATGCTCAAGGAAAACCTGATTTTGTCCTCTAAAATAACACTGAGCTTTTTTTTTTTTTTTGGCTATGTCTGCGAAAGACATTTTCTTTTTATTTATTTCTGCCTACATTAGTATCAGCTAGAGCACTTGTCACTATAAACACTTGCTTTTTAGGGGGAAGCATGTTAGGATTTGATCTTCCTGGTCTCATTAGGACAGCCTGAGACCCAGTGATGGTTTTTGATTCTCAGCTATTTTCCACATTTCTTAATGTGGAGAGGGAGGAATAGCCAGTTATTAAAGGGAGGGAGAGTTAGAGGATCACTAATGCTGAAGTCTCCTGACAAATTCCAGGCCTTTTCTGATCTTCATTCTCCTTCACTAATATCTCTAACATTTGACACGGCCGATCACGCTACCCATCCTGAAACTCTCTTTTCTTTTATTGCCACGACTTTGCTCTTTCCTGACCTGCCTGTGACCCATGCAATTGTCCATGCGTCAGCTCCTTTTCCGCGGCTTCCATTTTAAATGTAGGGATCTCCCCAGTTCAACGCTTACTTCCTGCCCTCTTTCTTCTTAGGGGTTGTTTCTACTTTGATGACAACTCAAGATTCTCCTTTTATCCTGATCTCCAATCCAGTATCTACAACCAACCATCAGACAGTGCTGCTTGGGCAGTTTATCACCTTTGATACATTCACAATCATCAGTACGTACCAGGGTCTTTTCTGTCCTAGGCTCCTTGTACACGCTGTTCCCTCTGATGTTCCTTTTTGTCTGTCACACCCCTACAGGTCACAATTTATATGTCACTTCTTATGGAAGCATTCCCTGACTACCCAGACTAGATTGGATCCCCATTGTAGGTTCTCTAAGCACCTGACTTGGGGGGGGGGGGGACTTTTTTGAGAGAGAAAAATATGAAATAAAAACTAGTCCCCTTTTAAGAAAAAAAAAACAGCTTCAATTAAAGGGAAATGATGAAGTACGTAATTTGAAACAAAAAATACTGTTTTTTTTAGAAGTCATACTGTAAAATACAGGGACGCTGAATTCACAGCTTAGTGAATTAAACTGACAGCTTTGGTTAGGTGACTCACTGACTAAGCAAAGGTCCTAAGTATCATCAAATGTGATATGCTTTGCTCTCTAACATCCAGTGTTGTTATATAATTATAAGACAGAGCTTGTCTTCACCCATTTGACATTCAAACCTCAATGTTTAGGTCATTGCGGCTAATCATAAATCATAGCTAGTGTTCAAGGCACTTCATGAATTGTACCTATTGTCAACCACATTAGATATAACTGAACTTAAAATTAACTCCCTTGGGTTTCAAAAAGTGATTTTCCCTCCTATACTTCACCTCTTTATTCTGCAACACAAGGTGCTTTTTTCAAACAACAACCCTCTTGTGATGTAATTCACAAACTATACAATTGACCTATGTAAAGTACACAATTCAATAGCTTTGACTATATTCACAGAGTTGTGCAGCCATCACCATAGTCAGTTTTAGAACATTTTCATCACTCAGGTAAGAAACCGTACATCTCTTAGCAGTCACTGCCCAAACCGCGCCCCGCCCCAGGCAACCACGAGTCAGCTTTCTGTCTCGATGAATTTGCCTATTCTGAACATTTCATGTAAATGAAATCATACAGTGCATGGTACATAGTGACTGATTTCTTTCACTTAGCATGTTTTTAAAGTACACCAATATTATAGGATGAATCAGCATCTCATTCCTTTTCATAATTGAATACTATTCTATGGTACGGATAATCCATTTCTTATTTACTGATTTATTAGTTAATAGACTTCTGTGTTGATTCCATTTTTTGGCTATTGTGAATAATACTGCTATAAACTTCAGAGTTCTCTGAACTCTGAGAACTACTGGTTCCTATTCCTCTTCTCTGTAGTCATTTAAAATGAAAGGTGGCTCAAACATTTCTAAATCTGAATGACAACACAAAATATCATTCTCTGAGGACCCTGCATAATTTTTTGTACATATTGTTATTTAGTAAGCTACATGGAATTATTTATGTAATATTGGCCTTTTTTCCCACTTGTGAGTTCCATGAGGACAAGCATTAGGTCAAGTATGCTTGTCCAGGTCTCCCTGGGAACTTTCCAAGTGATTGGCATGTATTAGACATTTCTTAACGGACTAATTTTGGCATTACTGTTGTCTCAGTAACCTGAGACACAAATCAGAGTTGCTTCTGACTCTTCCCTTTTTTATTTCTTCTTTTGTATCTGATGAGTCAGCAATTCTTTAGAGCCATTTTTCAAAGCAATTCTCAACATTTGTGTGTCCATTTCTTTCCCCCTACTTCCCATTCAAGACCCTGACATTTGGCATCCCTTCCATCCTTCTCCCCTACTTCTAAGCTATTTTGCAGATAGTTTCCAAGTAATCTTCAAAAAAACCAATTATATCACTTCACTCTCCTCTTTATGAATTTACATTGGTCACAGACTAGAAGACCTCAAACCAGAGCTGGAAGATTTCTATAACACAATTCCTTATATTCTGAGGCAAATAGCTGCTTTGGTTATTTCCTAGCGCTCCCATTCCATTTATTAGAAGGTAGACTCCATGTACCTAGTCTATTGGCTTATTGAATCCTATCAACTGCTTACCAGTGTCTAGCAAGGCAAATACTAGTATTTTCAAACATTTTTATGGCCAGGTATCACTGGCCAATACAAAGACATATTGATTCACTAAAGTCAAATCAGTACATTCCAAACCAAAACATATTTACTTTGATTTTTCTGTCTCCTTTCCCAAAGATGAGTTACTTATAACAACATTCTATAGGAAATTTCCTATATATAGGAACTCCCTGCTTTCCTGTCACTGAGAGGATCATAAATTGATCATTAATAAATCTTCCAGATGGTACGTGACACAAAACCATCTTATCTTCAATGCCACTTGCTGTGACAAAGACATATAGAAAGTCTGATTTTTTTAACAGAGAATTTCCTTCCCCAGTCCCCTAAGCCACAAATGTTTTATTAATTTTTTGTTAGGTGAATAATTAAATAAGACATTTGGGTTGGAAATGACATCTTCACCTCAAAGAGAATGTTGGGATATCCACAGATAGTTACTTAACTGACTTCCAGAGAGCTCTGGCTTAGTTAGTTATACCAGACCTCACTTTGTTTTGTGGTTCATACCACTTTGGGTCAGAGCTGGAATGTTTGGGATCAATAGCAGAGAATTGGAGAATAGATTCTGATGGGAAAAGGAGACCCAGTAACTGTTATCCAGAAAAAGGCTATAGAAGAAAATGGGTTCAAAGAGAAGTTTATTAAGGTTGTTTTCCATGTGGTATATAGTTAAAACCCTCTCCATTGTCTGGTCACAAAAGCTTCAATAAAACCTACATTGCTTGTGGAGTGAATTTGCTACTTGGGGCTAAGCTTTTGTTCAGTTGGACCTCAAAGTTTGTACAAGACAGTAACAGAGTCTGCCCATGGGAGAACAGACATTTAGGGTTTGCTTATATATTAAGTAAATATGTTTTCAATGAATGTGTGTCTTGTCCTTCCACAAAGATGATACTTCCCCTTACCTCTCAATATGTGGATACATAGCAAAAGTATCCAACAATAACTTGCCAATTAAAGAGGATGTGCAGTAGTTCTAATTTGTCTTTAGAAGAGGATGGACAGGAAGTCTCTTAAATGATGCTGGGTATCCTCTTTGTAGCAGATTTTCTCATTTAGTCTCATTTAACCCTGACAGCCTTGTGAAGTAAATGCTTTTAGTATTATCTTAATGATAATTACCTTCATTTTCTACATGAAAAAAAACTGAGATTCAGTAAACTTAAGTAACTTGCCCAGGTACACATCACTAAGGAGTGATAGATGTAGGATTCTGTGGGGTTATGCTGCACGTGGCTCCTCCAACCCCCATAATGGAAGGCTGGCCGGGGGGGCCCTGGCCAGAAGAAATGTGTATTGCTTTGGGAATGGATTGTAATTCCCTCCTTACCTCTTTTTGGGAATGGCTTCTTGTCCTGTGTGACTGCTTCTTGACCTTTTCTCTCTGCACATACACACTGAGATAATGTAGGTTAGAGTCAACCTCAAGATATGTGCCCCCTTCGTCTGGGATCCCTTAAAACAAGTCTCAGACTCAGGGAGCTGCAGTCCTGCTTCAGAGACCTGCTGCCTTAGATGCTCCCTGTAATCTGAGTAACAAAGGCTGTATGTCTGCCCCATTTAGTCGTCCTTGTGGACTTTTCAGCTTATCCAAACGAACAGTCAAGATCCCCGGGCTCAACCTCCTGCATTACAGATTCTAATCCAGATCTGTTTGACCCTGAAGGCCTCTTTCAACTATTACATGAACTTCCGTGAAAGAGAGGGAGAAAAGGAGGAGGGGAGGGGAGGAAGGAGGCAGGGAGGAAGGAAGCAGAGAGAGAAATTGTGTTGTATAAAGACATGCTCCTTGATGTTCTTATTCCCCTTGCATTATTCACTTTCTTATTGTACATTAATTGTGTAGCAATAATTGGTGAGTCTCAGGCTTGCTGGTTTTTTTGCAGCATATTATAAATTATGGTTGTTAAATATGTGTTCTAATTTGAAAACCCACCCTTAAACCCTCTATAAATTATATGCCACAGGTAGGTTAATAGCATTTCTTTTCACTGCTACCACAAAGATAGAATCCTTTACCCATTCCTGATTATTTCATTTCCATAAGTAGAGAGTTGGAGATGAAATGCCCATTTTCTTTAACAATCATCTATCTACAGATTTACTGCACAATAGCCTGGCTCAAAAATTAAAGTGTGTAATAATTGTGCATATTGAATTGTTATGTGACTGGGCAGCAAATTATTATGCTATCTTTTAACAATGCCCTCTTGAAGTACCAATATGAAAAACTTAGTTTCTATTTCAACTCTCAATAAATACAAGATGGATTATTGGTTAACAGGTTACACGGTTACTGGTCAACCGGTTACAAAAGAAAATTATTATCTACTGACGACCATCCAAGAATGCAAACAATAGTCAAGCTTGTCATAAAACTAAGCTGCCATTAATTTTTTTTCTTAGTCATATCTAGTCCAGTAAAAATGCCATTTCTGAAAGCCAGTTACAACCAAAGCAGTGGTAGATTTTGTGGTTGGCTTCTATTTGCAAATTGTTCTTGGGGGTCTTGGGAAAGCATTTGACTTCTTCAGTAATTAGTGTTGTACTACTGATTCAAGCCAGATTTAGTTTTCTTTTGAATGTTCAATGTGTTGGAATATGCATGAATTCATGTGTTGGCTGAAGAAGAAGTTATCTCCCAAAATAAACTGGTTATAAAAAGCAAGTCAAATCACTTTGTGCAAATCTAACTTGTCTAGGTGGAGATCTTTGTTTTACTGATTTTGACCAGCCCATTCTTGCTTACTGCTTAACAGCTCTCGTCTGGGCCTACCCATGAGCACAGACTCATCTCTAGAGTTGTGCCAATATCTTTTAGCTTTGCTCAACTTGTTTTTCTATTTCATTTAACTATTATATAGTTAATAATTCTATTGTGTGGACATACACTACATAACCGTTATGTAGTTATTTGTTCATGGAACTAATATGTAACAGGCACCTGTTAAATATGAGCACTGCTTGGGTAACATTTGAGTGCAGTAGTGTTTTAGGAATATAAAGGTCAGAGAACTTTTCTTGCAGCTAAAAATGAAAGGCCTTCTCTTTTTCAGTCACACCCACATGCAGCCTTGGGAATCAGTCACCTTCAAGTGGGCAGGGATTCTCATTAGATCTCTGCATTCCAGAAGTTGGCTCAGGTCTCCAACCACAGGCCTCTAAAGATTTGTGCACATTTCCCAGGGTTTCAACTCCATCCTCATTTCTAACTCCAGGTTCCTTTCTGATGGGTCTCTGAATTCCACTCGCTTTTGTATTTCCCTTCTCTCACCCAAGCAGGGATCTAAGCCATCGAGATTGACAGTGTGACTCCCTTGCCATGATTTCCTCAAGAAACCCATTCCTTCAAGACATTTGTGCATTAACTACCCACTATCAGTAGCAGATAAGCAGTCATTGATTCTCTGAGATACTTAGCATAAAAGCAGTGCATTCTAACAACTAATTCCAACCCATGTAGATATTTGAATATTTTATTTCTTTTGTCCTCAGATACATTTTATACATTCCTTCTTATATTTTAAGAAGCAGTTTATGAAAAGGAGCTTCCATTATTCTGTAATAACTTCATTAGCCCAACTCTTCAGTTTCACACCGAGGTTAACTACCTGGCATCTTATCCAGGCACTCACATTTCTCAGTTGATAAATGAACTTCTAATGGAATAATTGCATGAAAAAATGAAAAAAAATTCTCAGTAAAATTTCACATGTGATTGAGGTTAATGACACACTATTCTAATAAATAGTATGCAGTAAAAAATACATCTAAAAAAGTTGTGGGTAGCACTTTATCCACTTACAAAGTGGTTGCTTTTATACCTTTTTGGCTTTTGCACATTTCACAAAAAGCAATTTTGATCTAATTAAAAAGCTACTGGGAAAATCAAGTCGACTCAACATCTGTTATAAAAATAATATTTTATTATTTTTACATTCTATTGAGTCTGAGTATTTAAGCAATTTGCTGTTTATTTCTTTTTTCTGATCACTAAAATAAATTAATCGCAATTTGCAGAGATTAAATTATAACTGAAGATTTAGCAGAGAATTGAGATAACTAAGAAGTGAAAAGAAAACTCTTTTGTGGTCAAAGGACTTTTTTCCAAGAGCTGTTTAGCTGAAATGTTGTATACATAAAAGCCTAATGTATTTTGGCAACTCAGACCCTGAGATTTACATCTTTTCTATTTTACTTTAAAATTAAAATATTCAAAAATGCCTTTTATCTGCCTTTTCAGCCATTTAGTTTCATTCCCTACAATATGCCCTAGACATGGGGAACCTGATTGCCTGCAGAATGAATTAATGAATCTTTTATGTCAATGGGAGTTTATTAACAACATTCATGACATTTTCAAATCAATCCTTCTATGTTCTCCAATTATGGCCTTATTGTGGTTAGGCCCCATCCCAGGGGACAAACAAAGGGAGACGGGGAAATCAACATACAACTGACTTCAGAAAAGCAAATTAATAAGGGGAAGTGTATCGAAATTATGTTTTCTGTTGTTTGTTATATTAAATGCAGAATGCAAATGCATGTTCTTTAAGTGTTTTGGCTCTTGCTCAAAAATGTGAATTATTCTGCCAGAGGCAAAAGCACTCTCTGTGCTTTTCAATCTCTGTGTCCATCATTAATTTAGTTGTTTTTTGCAACATGGAGACATTTCTAAACTTTAAATGTTGTTTACATGGCAAACATACTAACAACTAGCATTATTAAAACATCTCAATGATGAAAATATAAAATGATTTTGGATGAAGTTTATTTAATGCTGTAGCCAGTTTTCAAAGTACATAAATTAGTCTAAAATGCATATAATCACATAGACCATTTATACATATTATATACACATAGATATAATTTACTGTTTCTTTAACTCTCCTGATCTAAACTAAACACTTAGTGTTCTATTAGATGTTAAGCCCTGGCATTATTTTCTGGGTGACCTTGAACCAAGCACCAATTATTCTGGATCTCTATCCCAATTAAGTGAGGGAAGTTGACCTAGATGCTCCCAGGTGCTTTGGGTAGACTACTACTGAAGCCATCAAAGAAACCTGATAATTTTGGGTTGAATCTTTTTTTAGAAACACCTTGTTCGCCCCTTGGCCCCTCCTCCCCCTACTATACCAATGGCTCCTAACAAGTCAGAACAGGCAGGGATATTGTGATTCTTTCACAGGAGGGCCGCCAACTGTTCATTGTTGTGTCAAATTTGTTCTTGTTTCAGCTGAGGTTACATATTACCCTGTGACAGGTTAGATGAAACATTGTCGGCAGTTCCTACATTAAGGTTTAGGTATAGTTTTCCAAAAACAAGGAAAACAATTATGCCGAACCTGTGAGAGTTTGGACCTGTGCTTTCCAATATGGTAGCCATCACTCACATGTGGCTACTGGGCTCTGCAAATGCGGCTCATCCCAACCGACATGTGCGTGAGGGAGTATCACACACCAAATTTTGAAGGCTTGGTGCATAAAAAATTGTAAAATATCTCATTAGTAATTTTTATGTTGATTGCATGTTGAAATGTCAATATTTTGGATATATCACATTAAATATAACACATTGTTAAAATGAATGTCATTTGTTGCTGTTTTTTACCTTTTTAATATGTGGCTACTAGAAAAGTTTAAATTCCACCTGTGACACTCATTATACCTTTTTTTTTTTGGACAGCACTGGTACTGAGTCCGATGTTTATTAGAACATAAAAGAACTGCCTTATTAATATATAGAAAACATGGTCACATTGAAAAAGTTTTCCAACAACTGCGTAGTGCTAAAGGAGGTTTAAAAGAAATACTGTTATCCTGTAGCCACATTTGTCTTAAAACCATAATTTGTTTAGTCCTGTTCTAAGCTTTTAAAATCCTTTGGAGTGTACCCTCCTGCATACACACAGAAGGCGGAGGACAGGAGATAGCTCCGCCCGCTGGAGGCTGATGTTGAAGCTCTGCATGATCCTTATCTTCAGTGACTCTTTGGCCTGTGACCTTCTCCACTTTTACTCCAAGGCACACACTTCTCAGTTTAGATAATAGAAAAGAAGTGACTACTTCTCCTACTATTGGATCTCCCACTTGGACCAGCAGATGTGTTAGTAACTTAGTCATTCCACTGGTTCCATCAGCTCTTCCTTCTTCCTCCCCATCCAGAGTCATTTTTCTATGGAAAGAAATCTGCCTTTGGCTCGATATTTTCCATAGGTGTGCCTTTGGGAGGAGGGAAAAGTTGGCATTAAGTACATCTCTCCTTGCACTTGGGGATGTGGTGTAGAAAAAATAGCGTTTTAAAGGGATTAAATCTGGAAGTGAAAGATGAAGGACCTGAGCATGTTCAAATGCACATTAACTCTTTGAGGACCAGAGATTCTTTCATGATCTTACTGTACTCCGGGTCTCAGTCTTGCTTCTTCCCTCTCATTTGTTCCATTCTGGAAAATTTCAAGCAAAAGCATCTGTTTTGAAGTGCTACGCTCCTTTCTGGACAACAGTATTTTTTTTCTAATTCCCCACTCTGCTTATTTCCTTCTTATCATCCCCAGATGTTTTGTTTCCCCCCTCTTAATTTTTTTTTCATTTTAATAATTGTGCAAGCCTTGGAATAACTGCTGGCAGATATTTTTTCCTTTGGTCCATCCTGCACAGCTCCCACCAATAATTCTACTTTTACTCTTTGCCCATGTTTTCAATGGACGCAGGCCAAAGTTCATGAAGAGTTTGGAAGGCTAGGGAGGAAGGTAGGCAGTAATTTCTATTTCTAAGTAGTTAATGAGTCTCCTTATACCCATAGTATCTACACACAGGTTGATTATGGAAGGAGCAAATGTGCTTCACAATCTGAGAGGAAAGTTTTGTGTTCTTGTTTTGTCTGCTATTAAAAAAATTAAGCAGGAAGCATAAAAATTTGGTTTTTTAATTTAAAAAATTGTCATTTTATTTATTTATTTTAGATTTTAACAGAATGGCTATTTTTTTTCTTTCAGTTTTTGTTCAGTTACTGTTGCTCTGCCTTTTTCCCTATTGCTCTCCCTGCCCCAACCCCTTCACTCCCACAGTCTGTCCCCCAACATTGTCCCTGCCTGTGGGTCATTTATACATATTCCTTGACTTGCCCTTTCCCCTCCTTCCCCCATTATCCCTCTCCTTCTTCCTCTCTGGCCACTGTCAGGCTGTTCCTTATTTCCATGTCTCTGGTTCTATTCTGCTCATTTGTTTGTTTTGTTCATTATGTTCCACTTGTAAGAGATCTTATGATTTTGTCTTTCACTGCCTGGCTTATTTCACATAGCATAATACCCTCCAGGTCGGTCTATGCTGTTGTGGAGGGTAGGAGCTCCTTCTTTCTTTCTGCTGCATAATATTCCATTGTGTAAATGTACCACACTTTTTTGATCCACTCAGTTGCTGATGGGCACTTAGTCTGTTTCCAGCACTTGGCTATTGTAAATAAAACTGCCACGAACACTGGGGTGTATAGATTCTTTTGAGGTGGTGATTTAGTATTCTTAGGTTATATTCCAAGCAGTGGAATCACTGCCTCAAAAGGCAGTTCCATCTATAGCATTTTGAGGAAATTCCATACTGTTTTCCACAGTGGCTACACCAGTCTGCATTCCCACCAACAGTGCATTAGGGTTCTCTTTTCTCCACAGCCTTGACAGTACTTGCTGTTTGTTGATTTGTTAATGATGGCTATTGTGACCATCATTGTCAAGTGGTATGAAGTAGTATCTCATTGTGGCTTTAATTTGCATCTCTCTAATGGTTAGTGATGCTGAGTATTTTTCATGTCTGTGGGCACTCTGTGTGTCCTCCTTGGAGAAGTGTCTATTCAGGTCTTTTGTCAAGTTTTTGTTTAGACTGCTTGTCTTAAGAACATAGAACACAGCCATAATGCTATAGGAAAAGAACTCACAACAACCCTTATATAAATAATAATAATAATACATCAAACCCAGCACATGATCATTTTCCCGGTGTTTTTACCTACAGTTTGGAGCAGTGGAAGCAGGTGGGAATCTGGAGCCCTCAGAATACAACAGTTTAGTTCTAGAGTTTAGAGCAAAAGGGATTCTGAAAAATGTGAAAATTTGGACTTCCCTTCTATAGATCTCTGCCATTTCATTTATATTAGGCTCTGATTTTTGTGTTATTTTGGTTTTCATAGAAATCCTATGTCTCAGTGGGAAAATTACATTTATGTCCATTCCATAGAAGAAGAAACAGACCTAGAGAGGTTAAGTTCTTTAACCAAAGTCACATCGCTGGCTGGTGACAGGTGGGGGCTCAGAGTTCAGGTCCTCTGCTAAGGTCCAGTGGGAGCCTTGGCTGGCCTCAGACACAGAGGCTGCCAATCCCAAAGTATCCCCCCCAGGCATCATCCACTGTTCACCTTTCCACTTCATGCTGGCGGGTAACAGGAAACTCCATTTAGAATCATTAACTATTTCCCTTGCCTATAGGAAGTGGGAAGACATTGCAGTTAACCAGGAGGAAAATGGAGAGGGGGAAAAGCAAGCTAACAGGCAAACCTGTAGAGTGATTTACACTTTTAACCACAAACCTAAGGGTAGCCAAGAACTTCTGCAACACTGACCAAATGAGGTAAAGATTTCTATCAAGGTGCTGTGGGAACCCTATTGCTGGTTCCCCGGGTGAAGGCTCCGTTTTATGGTAAAAGCAGTATGAACAGAAAAACCACATGCAAATAGGTTAGCAGTGATTAGAGGCAGCGCCACAGGTGGTCTGCTTCTCTCCACTTGGGTGGAAAGCCTGGAGACAACTTTCTCATGCAACAAAGATGACTCCATTAAGGGATATATTACAAGGTTAATTAGAGCTGGCCCACTTGACAGGGTCTTCACTTACTGATTAAGGTGAACCTATTCAGTCATTCATTAACCTCTTTAGTGTCCCTGACCTTGCCCTTCAGTATAGCAATTAATAGCCTGAATCATTCTGGGCCCCTTCCTGCCCTGCTCTTCTTGCACTGTGCACTTGCTTGACCACTTATTCATTCATTCATTCATTCATTCATTCATTCTCCACCTGAGAACATGCTTATTGATTTTAGAGAGTGGGTAATGGAGGGAAGGAGAGTCTATGTGAGAAAGAAACAGCTAGAGGGTGTTCTTGTACATGTCCCAACCAAGAACCAAGCCCATGGGCCTTTCAATCTACATGACAATGCTGCAACCAACCGAGCCACACCTGCCAGGGCAATGACCACTCACTTATTTAATGAACTCAGTAGGTGTCAGGCTTTATGAGTCACACTGCCCTCAGGATGGTTTCCTCCCTAGACTAGGTTGGGGGTCAGAGCTTCCTTAGGACAAGCCCACAGAACATCATCTTTCATCGTTTAATCAGGGAGAAACCAAGAGGGCCAGCTTGACTATAGTTCTAAAACAGATTCTTTGGACATGAAAACAAAACACATTTAAATATCTCTGTTGGCAATTTTATGCCTCTGAACTTTTAGTTCTGAGAGTCTTTAATCATTGTGTAATTGCAGGAATGAGTTACTAAGGAAGGACATGTAGTGTCCAGTTTGAGATCTTAACAAAGAGATTCATCTGCTGTTTATTTTGGATGAGTTTCTTTTGCCTAAAGATTTCTGTCCAATTGTATTCCATGGCTTTTGGTTGTGCTAAAAAAGATGACTCCTGACATTTTTTGGTTTGTTTCTCTAGATTGCTGCTAAACTCTGATTTTATTGCCAGAGTAAGTAAAGATTCTGACCCACTGTTCATGATCTTAATCAAAAAAGAGAAAAAAAGATCTCAAACATAATGTTTGAAAAGAAGAACCCCCTAAATTTTCATCTTCAGAGATCCCTGCCCTGAAGGGACGATCTAAAAATCTGTGGAATTTACAGAACAGGGTAAAATATGGTGGTTCTTTTGAAACCATCAACACAAAAAGGAACGAATACATCAGCAGTACATGAAAGTATGTCCTGGTTAGTCATTATGCAGCTGACATAAAATATGAACTGTTCTCTATCTGATTCATGTTTACACTTCAAATTGCCTGGTAATTTTTTTTTTTACATTCACTGAACTATGAGCAATTATTCACTATTATAACTGATAGTTCTTGCAGGCAGAATTATAATTGCATTGATCCTAGAGGTGTTCATTCCAGGTCCTCAATGGACAGACAGTTAGTGAAACTCTACTTCATGAAATGAGAGTTCTGGGGGATATGCCTGGGTGTGCAATATGTCAGACCTCCAGATGGAGTTGCAAATGCCCTAGATGTCAGAGGGGGTTGGAACTAAACATAGCAATGCAAAGGGAGGTGAGAATTTAAGTTGCGGGTGTGAACGAGATCATTAAGGGAAGCAGACACAGCAAACAGGAGGAGAGAGCCGAGGATGGTCTGTTGAAGAACACCCACTCCTGGACCAGGGAGCCAGGAGCGCCAGGTTAGCACAGGAGGTGGGACAGGAGTGGGTAGAGGGAGGATCATGAGCAAGGGGTCACCCTGTTAAAGCCCTCAAGGGAGCAAGGACTTCCAAAGATGGTGTGGTCCAAAGTCAAACACAACAGAGAATTTTGGCAAAAGCTCTATGAAAAAGCCACAAGACGGTGGTGATCAAAAGACCTTAGCTTCTGAGAAACTGGTCACAGAAGAGCCTTGAAATAGAAACCTGAATGCAAGGTGCTCAGATGCCCGCAAAGAATAATTCAGATGGTTATTCTGAGAAGTTTGGTGGTGAAGGAAGGGGAAGAGAGAGGATGAGAGTTTTATTGCCTCTAAATGATTTTACTTTTTAAGGATGGAGGCCATTTGATGTACATGCAGAGAAGGAGCCTCTGGGAAGAGAGACTGAGGCAGCAGTTTGGGAATTACTGAAAGAGCTGGAAAGAACTGGATTCATAACAAATTAGCAGAGTGTAGCCTAGAAAGAAAACTGCTATGGATGAAGATAAAGAGAACCAAAACAAGTACATTTTCATTATATAAAATTCAAGCAGTAACATAACATGGCAGCCAAGGCCATGAACCCTGGAGTCAGACTTCCAGGATTTGAAAGATGCCTTTGATCCTCACTAGTCTGTGTGACCTTGGACATGTCACATGGTCCTCTGTGTCACCATTTTTTAAATGTGAATATTAATAGTCCCTACCCTGTAAGATTATATAGACATACACACAGATTACACATAGAGAGAGTTTAGGATGGTGTTGGGTCCCTAGTAAATACCATATAAATAAAAAGTGAAAAGAAATAATGGGGAGAAACTTGGAGTTGAAGAAATCCTGAAATTTAGGGAAGTATCAAACCCTTATTTGAGTCAGCCTCTAACAGAGCATGTCTCATTTACATTTTCTTCTTAGAACCAGTCCATGTTTTGTGTTTTTTTGTTTGTTTGTTTTTCCTAGTGTTAGGCCCGGAATTAGATAAAAGTAGCCAAGAGGAACAAGGAACCCGAGGCAGGCTCCAGACTCAGCAAGGAAGACAGAAAGTACAGAAAGTACAAAGAGTGCTGAACAAGATAACCGCCTGTGCATGACCTTGTCTTTGCAGAAAAGTATCCACTGCTGCAAGCAGAAAGCATAGCCATGTGTGTTCCCTCGAGATAGCCAATCGCTAACGGCTACGTCTGCTTCTGTATTTGCTTGCTTGCTCACCCCAATAAAAACCCTAGGCTGTAAGCGCCAGGCGCGACTCTCATTTGCAGCCATTTTGGCACCGTGTCTCTGGACACCCCGAGAGTTCACCCCTGCGCAGGTAAAGCTTTGGCCAGTAAAGCTCCATCTTAAACTCCTGAAAGTTTCCGACCATTTGTTGCTCGCGTTGGTGGATGCCACACTAGTAACCCTTTGTCCAATCTAGGAAACCAAACCCAATGTCTGGTCCCTGTGCAGTGGCACTAAGTGTCTCTGGTTGCATGTCATGGTGAGCCCCCCTCAGGGGGTTTATCAGAGACATACACTGATGCTGTATTTGAGCCAGGAAAAAATGTGCTTGACAAACTTGGAGGTAAAACAAAACAAAAACAACACTCCAACTCCTAAGAAAGTTGAGTTTTTAAAAAAAAAAGAAAACTCAGAAATTTCAAATATGAGTAATATAAACTGAGGCAGTAAAAATACACTATAGAGAAGTATAAAATAAGTATTCTACACAAGCATTTTCCACAAAAAGCACTTTAGATATGAAGAGATGGAAGTGAATTTTTATGGCTTATTCACATTCAGTCTCAGTGACCTAGCATTATCTTTAAAAAGCTAGAATTTTGTCTCATCTTTTGAATGAGAATTTCGTGGCTCAGGCTGAGTTGGTCCAGGTCACACAGAACCTGGGATCACTCTAGTCTCACCTTTACCCTCACTCTTGAAGCTGTTACTACACTCAGGGCAGAACCAATGAATGGGGGATGAGTCAGACCAGAGAAACACCAAACTCTCCTTCACAGCATGGCAGGTGTTAAGGGAAGATACATTTTAAACAAAGCTGTGTTACCTCATAACAATGCCCCCGCTGGAGCATTCTCTTTGGTTCTATGAACAATTACTCCTCACACACATTTTTCCACTGCTCAAGAACTTTCAATGCCCCCCAGAACTGATGGACTTAGAATGGCAACATGCTGAGGTTGGGCTTTTTTGCTTGTGACAAGCCCTGATAGCTTAGCTGAAATTGTCTAAGATCTGACTGAAATTCAATATTAATTATGCAATGCGGGAGAGAGACTGAAGGCTCATAACAATTCTGGAATGTGCCTAGTCTGAGCACTGAGGACCCCAATATTTTAGCCTGGTATACTCCCTTGCTTGTGCGGCATCAGTTGAGTTCACCAAATCCTGCCTTTTGAGTTCCCCACTCTGCCTTTACTCGAATGCCCTGTTTTAGATACACTGCTGTCTTCTCTGTCTCCTAAATGTATCTGGACAGTCCCTCCTCTCTGTCATTGTTCCTATTGCTCTCCCAGCCAACAGTGCCTTTGGCAATGGCTAAAAGGACCTCTCTTTTCTTCAGGCTGTTATTACTAGTTATTGTTTTTTCTGGCCCTCTCACTCTACTTAATTTTTTAATCCATCTTCATTCTGTAGAATTCAGGTAGTACAATAACCTCCCCTAAACCCACTTTCCGTTCTGAAATAGTTACCAGTTTGATTTGTGCCTTTCTGTGTATTTTTCTATGCATCCACATACTTGTGAATATATAGATAAATATAGTTTTGTTTATTGATTATTTTTAATGTTATGTATTTTATCCCTTAATAGCTTGTAAACTCCCTGATTGCAGGAAAAAGGGGGTATGTGCCTTTATCCTCCGCAGCTCAAGATGCAGTCAGTAAAGAAGAGCAGTGTCCTAACCACTGCCTTAGGGCAGGATGGGGTCTGCTATGTACAAAAATGGTTGTGAGAAGCCAGGCTCCGTGGATTTGAACATTGGCTCTAATTAGGATTTTATTTGAATTCAAATATTAATGGTAATCATCTCTAAATATTGAGCACTTATTTTGAACAACAATAAGAACTAGTTTTCTTCATTTTACAGATAGAAACTTTGAGATTTTTTTTTTAATTTTATTTATTTATCTTTAGAAGGGAAGGGAAGGAGAGAAATACCAATGTATGGTTGCTTCCGGTGCATCCCCTGCTGGGAACTGGCCCCTGCTGGGAACTGACCTGCAACCCGGGCATGTGCCCTGACTGGGAACTGAACCTCGATTTTTTGGTTCGCAGGCCCGTGCTCAATCCACTGAGCTACACCAGCCAGGGTTGGAACTTTGAGATTTAAAGTGACTAAATAATTTTCCCAAGGCCACACAGTTATTATTTAGCACAGGCAAAATTTGAACCCAGATCTTTCCATTTCTAAAGTCTTCCTTCCCATTAGATTACGCTACCTGAAAGAGTGAGAAAAATTAGCAAAATCAAAATCAAAGTGCGAAGGATCTTATTTTCAGTTTTACTAAAATATAATTGACATAAACATTGTAATTTTAAGGAGTACAGCCTAATAACTTGACAGACATACATTGCAAAAAAGATTGTCACGATAAATGCAGCTAACATTCATAACATCTTATAGTTACAAAAGAGTTTTTGTTTCCTTGCATGATAACTTTAAAATTTACCCTTTTAGCAACTTTTCAAGAAAGACATTGAAGTTAAGTTACTGAATTCATTTAGTGAGTGAACTATGTGATTGGTGTAGTGCTGACTTCTGGGATGAAGGCAAGTAAGTGGGAATCCCTTTCAGTCTCCCAAGGGGTTCTGATCAGGAATTGGATTCAAAGAACTTAACTTTAGGCAACCAAACTTCATGAATCTTGCCACCTTTCTTATGTCTGTTTGCTGGCACTTTCGCTTTAACTGCTCTGGATTTTGCTGCTTACTTGACCCTTTGACATTGCCTTTAAGGATTCTTTTGGTTTTGTTTTCCTGTATTTCTTCGCCTATGTTTTACTACTAAAGCTGAGATGCTGAACCAGTAATTCATGCATTAGAAGACTGAAAGTAAAATCAAACAGACACAAAGTAAACACAGAAATGTCCAGGGTGATTTCCCAGAACTGGCGCCATTGGCAGTATTCTCTGTGTACGTGAAAGAGAGCACAGGGAAGGTGATGGATAATCTGCCTTCTCCTCTGTCTGCTTCTTTCATGTTGGATTTTTCCAGATTTCATCATCAGTCCTCTCTTTTTTCATTCAACATATCTGATATTCTCTTCCTGGACAAGCTTTACCATGCCCATTGTTGCTGCTAAAATTCATATATTCTATTAATAACCCTCAAAGCTTTAGCTTTTGCATGAACTTTTCCTCTAACTTCAGGCCCACGTATCTAACACCAAGATAGAATCTCCAGCTATATTTTTTATAGGCGTCACGACTCCAACATACTTCCTCTTCATCCCCATGGCCACATTCTTTATTTCCTGTAGCCCATCTTGATGACTGACACACCCATGTTTCGAGCTCTGCAGATCAGAAACCAGGGAGTCATCGTAAACACCTTACTCCCATGCCCTCCTCTCAGTCTGTCGCAGATCTCTATTGATTCAACCTCCCACACAGATCTTGAACCTCTTCATTCTCTACTGCCATTGCTGTACCTTCAGATCAGGTCACTTACTTCTTTCCAGGACAGTTTATGTCATTAGCTTTCTAATTGGTCTTTTAACCTCAGGAGTGATTGATGCATAAATCTGCTTAAAACATTTCAAAGGAACCCCAGTTCCTACAGGAAAAAGGGCAAAGCCCCTGTAGATATGAGCACTGATGTTTTTCTGGTCTTTCTCTTTGCCACACTTCTGGGTGCTCAAGCTAAAAAGAAACAACCATATTTCACCAAATCTAATGCACCATTGGTTTTAGGGCTCACCATTACTTTGTGTTCCACTAAGAAGCGGGAGGAACACTGTAAGATATATCCCAACTTCTGAGGTGATAAAACATGAGAAATTGTCTGGCCTCGAAGCAATGAATTACAGTGCTTGACGTTTCCCTTCTGCCTCATTGTGCTCTTGCACAGGTAGTTTCATTTGCCCAGAATGCTCTCACTTCATTCAAAGCCCTTGATCACCAGGGAAACTCCTGCTTATCCTTCTTTCTCGAGAAGGCTTCTGTGGCCTATCTTGACAGTTATGAACTCCCCTGAGTTCCCTCTGTTCCAGTAGTTAGCACATGGCCATCATGATTTGCCCCCAGCCTCCCCAACTTCAGAGAACAGAGACTGAGTCATCGTTGTTTCCCTGATGCTTAGCGCAGTGTTGGGAGATGGTAGGTCCTTCATTCGTGTCTTAGTCAGCTTGCGCTGCCATAAAATACCATAGACTGAGTGGTTTAAACAACAGAAATGTATTTCTCACAGTTATACAGGCTGAGAAGCCCAAGTTTGAGGTGCTGGCAAGGTAGGTTTCATTCTGTGGCCTCTTCTTTGGCTTCTAGGTGGTGGCCATCTCATTGTGTACTCACATGACCTTTTCTTTGTGCATCCACAGAAAGATGGAGCAAGCTCTCTGATCTTTTCTTCTCTTTCATCCTGAGGGCCCTACCCTCATGTTCTCATTTAAACCTAATTACCTCCCAAAGGCTCCAGCTCCAACTACCATCATATTAGGAATTAGGGATGCAACATATTAATTTGGAGGGAGGGGACACCATTCAGTCCAACAATTAGTGTTTGGTAGATAAAGTAATGAATGTTATTCTGACTTATACCCTAAATTTACCCTGACTTTGCTTCCTGGTACACCCTGACTGTGATTGACCTGTTGCTGACCCTTGACCTATCCTATTGTTTTGCCCCTGTACTCACTTAGCACAGATGATATATTAAGTTTCATCACTTACCTGGACAGGTAGATGCTCCTAAGCTCCTAGAATGATAAACTTCTTAGATTTCCTATAGCATTTAATACAAAGCCCAGCACATGTTGGGGGCTGAATCACTCTTGTTGCTGTCCCTGCCCTTTGCAGTTGAGGCAGAATGTGCGAGCTGCTGAGAAACAGCCTCAGTCTTAGATTTAGAATTTCAGTTGCCGGGGGATCTGTTTTGGACAGAAATCCTTGAGCATTGCTTGTTCAAATTACAGATTACAAGTATCCCCACTTTCAGAAAGTTTGCATTACACCACTTTGCTTTTAAGAAAGACCTACATTAGTACCTGTTTTTGCTAACTGAAAGAAATCTGAAGAGGATTTTCACTTTTGTGAAAAAAGCTGAAAAGCAAAAATAGCATTCAGCATTCGTTTCCAAGTGAGTGTTACAGAGGCAGTCTGCAGCCGGGCAGCTAGAGTGGCCCCACCAGGTGCAGTCCTAGGGAACCACACTCAGCATCTCCGATCAGGCCACCGCAGCTGTGCACGGCATCTGTAAGCATTTGTGCTTCATCTCGACCATTTCATGCATTCCTATATGTTGGTGTTGTTTTAGGTTTTATATGCTATTTGGTAGGTTATTTTGGGGATCTGAGAATGCTCAAAAATTTTTTCATATAAATTAAATATGAAACTGCTTCTTCGTTTTATGCCATTCTGGCTTACAAAAGGGTTGCATAGGAACACTTCACTTTCAGATAGCAAGGGAAACCTGTACTCTTAAATCTCTTTCTCCAGTGCTTAATTTTTGTTCTTTGTCCTGGCAAATAATTGGTGATTAGAATAATGCCTGGTTTAGCTATCGAGAGCCTTGCCAGACTCATTTCAGTAATTATTAAGATTTTTGGTCAATGACTTCAAAATGTTTTGCTCTAAGGCCTCGGATGCTTTTTCCCCTCAACAAGTAAACCCGATTAACCCTATTTCAGTCAAGTTTAGTCTGTTCCTTTCATTTCATTGTGAATGTTCTTATAGAGGTAATTTATGATACTTTTAGAATTGTGGGTTATTTTCAGAATAATGGGTATTTTTTATCATTTTCATCATAGCCATTGATTTAGCTAATCACTAATTATTATCACTGTCTGTATGATGGGTGAGGAGCCAAGCTGAACAAAAAGGCAGCTAAGTATTTTTTCTTCACCTGACTCAAAAAAAGAAAAAGTCTGATGAAGGATACTGAGTCTACTGGTGCAAGTCCCCTTTATGACTATTAACTTACTGATACAAGCTCATTACTCAGAGTCTGAGGTTCTTCCAATGAATGTGATTGCACAGTGTTCATAATCACAAGTAAGTTCAATTTGTGACTTTATCTAAAAGATTCGATTTACTGAACATTGTAAAGTACTCATACTAAATGTGGTAGAAGCCATTATTTCATGATTAATAAGGCCTAATAGGAAGATGAAATAAGGATATGTCAGATATCAGGTACCAACTCAAGTATGATTAGAGTATAATTGAGCATGACTGTGTTTAAGTGCACATTGAGTTCTAATGGGAAAATGGAAGAATTCTTGGTTATCAAAAGAAGGGATGGCCAGATCAATCTGAACAGTATGGGATAGGTAGTTCAAGTTGTAAGACAAGTCCTTTTAAATTGCTTTTAAACACATGAACAATCCATGGAAACAGATGTTCCCATTGCAAAGTTTAACCTCTCCTTTTGAAGTCAGGAAATTTTATGACAGTTTTGTCAGTTTGATATCCTTTTCAGAATGTTCACATTAGCTAAAGTTGTATGCCAGGGACAAAACTGTGAAGCGAGTGAAATTTGTTCTTTATTCCTTACCACTTACTCCTTCTTTTTTCGCCATTTAGATCTGCTTATTTACTATCCTCTCCTGATTCAGATCACTGCTGCTTTCCTTTCTCTTGCCTTAGATAGTCCTAAGTCCCCTGACTGTCCTCTACGAGAGTCTGTATAGCCCTATTTTACTATTCAGTATTCTTTAATCCACTCACTTCATTATACCTAGTCTTATCCTAACTAGGTATTAGAAAAGCAAACAAGAAAATGAAGTTATGTCACACAGTTTAGAGTCAGTTTTCTGAATCACAATTTGAGGGATAGTGTCAATTTAAAGAATATTTAAAGGGTAGGAGGGTGTAGTATTTGACACAATTTCATGCCACAGGCATTTGGAGGCACTGGGATTTAGGGAGGAGAATTAAGCCTCATGATTAGAAGACTCTGCTAAAATTGAGAAATCCTTCTTCAAATTTGTGAAACTGTGTTTTAGTCATCGTGGTCATTGCCATCAGCATCAGCATCACCACCCTTATGAAGGTTTTTGGCATGCTGAATATTTTATGAACATTCTGTCCAATTCTCACTGGTATTAATATTCTGGGTAAGGGTCATGCTTGAATCCTAAGAGTTAAAATGAACCTTACAGCCCATCCAGTTTAACATTCCTCCCAATTCAGAATCAATAAAACTTAATTCCATGTGCCTTCAGATAACAAGACTAGAACCCATGGATGACAGTTACAAGAAAGATAATTCAAAGTTAATAAAGTAGAAATTCCCAATGATTAAAGTTGCTTTAAAAATAGCATGACTTTCTGTAGGAAATGCACAAGCCCAGTCACTGGAGGTGTTCGATTAGGGCTGTGTGAGCACTTGACAAGGAAACTATGGAGGGAAACCGAGCCTAAGAAGCAGAGATGAAATGGAATAAATTTGATGGTGTCATTAATCTAATTCTGAATTTAAGGAATATCTGACTATTAACAATATCTTCCTCTTCTTGCTCATGGCCACCATGATTATGAAATTTTCAGAGAGGTTGCCATCTGTAATATGTGGGCAATGAATTAACTCAGATCTATCTTTGTGTATAAGACACTTAAACCAAAGTCAGCAGAAGCAAACTGACTTGTGATGCATGGGTTCTGGAACTCAAATAAACTTAGTTCAAATCTTGACTCTGCCTTTTCTAGTTGGATTAGTTTTGTATTGCTGCTATAATCAACCACCACAAACTTAGTATCCTAACCAAGAACATTTACGATCTTATGGTTCTAGAGGTCAGAAGTCCAAAATTGGTCTTAGTGAACTGAACTGAAATTAAGGTGTTGGCAGGAATGAGATCATTCAAAATAGTCTAAAGATCTGTGGTTTTGACAGTTCCAACTTCTAGAGATGACCTTTATTATTCGTTACACTGCTTCTTCCTCTATCTTTAAAGCCAGCAATGCAGCATCTTTCAATCTCCCTGTGACTCTCCTTCTATACTTACAACTTCTCTGACTCTGATCTTCCTGTCTTCCTGTATTATAAAGACCCTGTGATTACATTTGACCTATCTGGATGATCAAAGAAGACAGTCCCATCTAAAAATATTTAACTTAACTAGAGAGAGAGGCAAGATGGCAGAGGAGTAAATGGAAGCCACATTAACCTCTTCCCAGGACCAGTCTGGAATTACAACTAAACTGTGGAGAAATCACCCAGAACAAACAACTGAACGATAGCAAAAGAGAAGCCTTATAACCTCAGACAGACAGAAAAATAATCTTCAGCACTAACTGACTGTTAAGGAGTGCAGCAGAAACTCAACAGGGCTGGCTGAATGCCCACAGGTAGTAGTACTGGAGGGATACTTAAGCATCTGGTTGGATTCCCCCTGAGAGGTGTGGGGTCTAAACCCTAAGCTGGGATTCCCAGACTAGAGCACCAGAACCCAAACAGTGCACAGATACCGACTGGCAGCAAAAAGCAGCAGGGTTGCTCTCTGCCAGAGACAGGTAGCTGGAGACACAAAGAGCTGTTTAAAGGGCCAACACAAAAATTTTTATTTGCAGCTACTTACCTGGAGCTCCATAAAAGAAAGGATGGAGATGGAAGCTTTAGGAAGAGAGTTGAGAGAGTAGCTGCTGGGACCCTGGTGTTGAGTCATCCACCATACAGCAGCAGCCATCCTGCTCAGGCAGACCGCTCTCCTACAAGAGGCAGCAGCCTGAGGGGAAACAACAGCCTCACCCCCAGGAAAGCCTCTGCCCTGGTTCTGTGGTGCTTAAGCCTGACTGAGTGCAGAGTGACTAGATTAACAACTGAAGGTAACAGCCACAGACAGTAGATCCCTGGCAGTCTTGGAGCAGGCAGCCTATGGGCAGATGGGATTAACATCTGATATCACCAGAGTCGATCCAGAAAGGAAAAACAGTGGTGAATACTAGAGGCTACCAAGATGAAATCCACTGTGGTCTTCTCCATGATTAGAGATATTTTCTTTCCTGCATAGCTTTTTAACATTCACTTCTTGTCCTTCAAGTTTGTGCATATTAAGTTACTAGATTTTATATTATTGTTTATTTCTCTTCTTTTTAAAAATAGCCTTAATCTTTTTATACCCTTATTAATACTAGTTCATTTGCTGTTGATAGTGGGATTGCAGGGGGAGATTTTTTTACAGATATGGTCTTGTTCCCTGGGCTGTGTGATTTTGTTCCTACAGCACCTGCACAATAGCACACAAGACATGGGGAGCAGGGTGACCCTCAGTCAACCAGCTGGAGGGAAGGACCCACTAAAGACCAACCAAAAAAGAATCAAAACCCAATTGCATCCAGAGAGCCAACACAAAAGGCATAAAGGTCATCCCAAGAGCATCGAGTTCAGGAGATCAAGAAGACCGCACCACTGAATTTCAAAGGTCTCCTACCATAGCAGTACATACCACAGACTAAGGGAGTCAAAACAGATCAATTTAAGAAGCAGAGGAAGAATCCTCAGAAAGAATGCTAAATGAAATAGAGTCAAGTCAACTATCACATATTGAGTTCAAGACAATTGTTATAAGGAAGCTCAATGAGCTCATTAAGAATTACCAAAAACTACAGGGAAGTTACAAGGAACTTATTGTGAATCACACCAACATGAAAAAGGACATACAAACAATTAACAAGAACCAAGAGGAAATGAAGAATATAATTTCTGAACTGAAGAACACAGTAGAATGAATCAAAAGCAGGCTAGATGAAGCAGAGGATCGAATCAGGAAGTTGGAGAACAAGGTAGAAAAAAATTACCAGAAAGAGCAAGAAATGGAAAAAAGACTCAAAAAGAATGAAGATGGGTTAAGGGAAATACAGGACAACATGAAATGTGATAATATCCATAGAATAGAAATATCAGAAGGAGAAGAGGAGAAAGGGGTAGAAAACTTCCCTAATTTGATGAGACAAAAATTCACACAAATCCAGGAAGCAGAGAGGGTCCCAATCAAGAGGAACCCAAAAAGGCCCACTACAAGACACATCATAATTAAAATGGCAAAATTGCAAGGCAAACAGAGAACCTTAAAGGCAGCAATAGGAAGTAACATAAAAGGGAGCCCACATAAAGTTTGCAGCTGAATTCTCAGTGGAAACACTACAAGCCAGAAGAGAATGGCAAGAAATATTTCAACTAATGAAAACCACAGGCCTGCAACCAAGACTACTCTACCCAACAAGGCTCTCAATTAAAATAGAAGATGAGCCCTGGCTGGTGTAGCCAGTAGATTGAGCGTGGGCCTGTGAACCAAACAATCGCAGTTCGATTCCCAGTCAGGGCACATGCCTGGGTTGCAGGCCAGTTCCCAGCAGGGGACGTATGTGAGGCAACCATACATTGATATTTCTCTCCCTCTCTCCTTCCCTTCCTCTCTAAAGATAAATAAATAAAATCTTTAAAATAAAATAAAATAGAAGATGAAATAAGGGGCTTCCTAGACAAAAGAAGGGTGAAACAATATACCCCCACCAAACCAGCACTGCAAAATATGCGAAAGGGACTACTTTAAGAAAAGGGAGGAAAAGAGTGAGAGAGGAACACAGGTATGAAGGCGGTAAAATGGCATTTTTTTAAAATAATTTAAAAATAGAGATTTTTAACTTAATTACATCTGCAAAGTCCCTTTGTTATGCAAGGTAACATATTCATAGCTTCCTGGAATTAGAACATTAACATCTTTGGAGCACCATTATTCTGCCTTTTATACTTGTCATTTAAACTCAGGTAAATTATTACAAATCCCAGTCTTGTTTATTCACAAACAAAATGGTGACGATAATCGATATCTCAAAATACTGTTATGAAAATGTAATGCAATAAAGCACCTAGAATACTTAGCACAGAGCCTGGAACTTTCATAAGCACTTAACAAATTATTTTTTAAGAAAACCAAAAGGCAGCCTTGGCTGATGTGACTCAGTGGATTGAACTCTAGCCTGCAAACCAAAGGGTTGCTGGTTCGATTCCCAGTCAGAGCACATGCTTGGCGGCAGGCCAGGTCCCCAGTAGGGCATGCATGAGAAGCAACCACACATTGATGTTTATCTCCCACTCTTTTCCCCTCTCTCTAAAAATAAATATAACATAATTTTTAAAGAAACTTGAGGGTGGAAAGACAGAGTAGAACCAATTCTCAGGCAAACTGTCTGATTAGGCTAGTCCCACAACTATGTTTGAGTAAGCAAAATGAAGAAGACAAAGCTAATATAAGGGAGAAAATGCCAAAATTTATCTGTTGTCTAAAGCATCACCTTCTTTCACAAGTTTTGTATTGTTATTCCCCCTAGCACTGAAACCTGAGCACAATAATATGTACCCATTAAATGGAGAGCTGATGATATTTCTTAAGCCTGGAATAAACATAAAAAGTCATCTGATTGGACACCTCCAGCAACCAACACTCTCCCATGCCCGGAACTGCCTATTCTGTTTTCATACAGCTTTAATAATTATAAACTTTATCCTGTTATAAAGTAACACTGACTCCTTATAATGTCTTTCCTTAAGTCCCATGTGTGCCTACTTGCTTACATTTAGTGCTTCATTAGCTGTTTGAAGACAGCCATCCTGTTTCTAGCCTCCTTCTGCCCCGCCCTTGAACTTTCTCTCCTTTAAAGTAAACAAACCCAGTTCCTCATACTACAATTTAACATAGATCAAAGTTGGTTTTGAGGCAGCAGGAAAAAAAAAGAACTGAAACAGGAGTTCTTTTTTTTTTTTTTTTTTTTTTTTTACTTTTTGACCACATCCTGTTGTTCCATCTGATCATCAGTATGGACAGACTGTGAACATGGAATGGAGGAAAGCCAGACAATCCCTCTAAACTACCAGCCTTACTCTCCTGGTCTAAGCCACCATTATTTCTTTCTCTTACTACTGCAATAACCTTCTAATTACCTCTTGCTTCCTCTGACCCATGTTCCTATGTTACGGATAAAAGTACTGATGCTGCATTTCAATAAGTAACTTAGCCAAGGTCATGGTAGAAGAAATAACACCAAGATTATTTTTGTTCACACCCTATAAGGAAAGGAAGGACAGTCACAAAATGACTCTAAATGAAATAAAAATAATAGCACATTTGAAAATGACTTTTAAAGAAATTAGAGTTCTGGTTCTAAAAATGTGGAATATGCACAACCAAACTATCTCTTCTACTGGATACAACTATAAATCCTGGACTGATTACATGAAATAGCTATGACAAGTCTCCAAAAAATGAATGACAGCATGTAGATAGGATACTAAGTCATGAATTTGAAGCTTAGCCAAAACGGTGGTGAATTTACCAGTTTTTTCTTCCAGTATCATCCAGCCTGGATTCAAACACAGCCTTAAATCTGAAAGGCACACTGCCTACTGTCAGAAAAAGATTCGAGGGAAGCTCTAGATTTTGGTTTCAATAGACATAGAAAGGGAGACCTTATGGGTCCGAGAGTGGGGAACATGCTGGCTTTGGCCCCCATTTTCTTTTGCTCCAAACCCCAGGCAATAAAGCAGTGACAGTGCTTTCCTCCGCCCTATGTCCTTGTATTTGGGGTTAAACATAGGACGTGCCCTGCAGAATAGGAACAACAACAAAAAGTTTCAACTTCCTGGCTGGAAGCCCAAGGAGTTGAAACACATTATTGAAATTAAACAAAAAGGAGGGAAAGGAAAAAGAGGCACTCCATAAAATTGTCTGAATGCTAGGCTGAGCGTATACATACAGACCTGAGCACACCATAACATTAGAAGACTGGGAGATAGGAGAGACCACCTCCAACATCCCAGGCTGGCCACTGGGTGATACCCATGTGGGACTGATCTGAATAACAGTAAAAACGCTTTGAAACTGAACTGATATGATAAACATAGCCCATAGAAGGCAAGACAGAACCTGTGTCCTGAACATAACTTAGACAAATGCCTGCTAAAACAAAGAAGAAAGTTATGTCTCTTAGGATTTAAACGAGACTCAGAATCTCATCACACAGTATCCTAAATGTCTAACATTCAATCCAGAATTATCTAGAATACAAAACAAAAATAGGCAAAAAATAAACAGGGGAATTCTAACTCTCAAGGAAAACAAAATGGACAGATGCCAACTCTGAGGTGACAGAGATATTGGAATTATCTGCAAGAAGGAAGGGTGAATGATTTTACAAATAATGGAAAGGTAGAATATCTCATCAAAGAAATAACAGCTAATAAGAAGAACCAAGTGGGTATTCTAAAACTAAAAAATAAAATGCCCAAATTAAAAAATTCACTGGATGGGCTCAATTTTAAGAATTTTTAAAAATGAACAGAGCCTCAGGAAACTTGGAAATACCAAAAGCTCTAACGTTAATGTATTATCAACATCTCAGAAAAAAAGAAGAAAGACCGTGGAGCAAAAGAAAAATTATTGTAGGGAATAATTGTTAAAAATATTCTAAATCTGGCAAATGACATATTTTAAAAAAATAAATTAAGAAGCTCAGTGAATCCCAAACAGAATAAGTTCAAAGACATTCATCTCTAAACACAACATAATCAAAATGCTGAAAACTAGAGAAAAGGAATAATCCTAAAAACAGTCAGAGGAAAACAATGCATTTTATTAAGAGGAACAAAGATTCTTGCAGCCAGAAGAAAGCAATACAACATTTTAAAGGGATAAAAGAAAAATAGTCAAATCAATATTATATCCAGTGAAAAGATTCTATATCCAATAAGTTCTTTACTGTCCAGATTGAGAGTGAAATATCATTTCTCAATGTAAAAAAGTGAAGATAACTTGCTACAAACAGACCTGCTCTAAAAGAAAGGTTAAAGAGTATCATTCAATTCAGGGTAAATAATACATAGGGAGATGTGCAATATTGGGAATGAAGACAGGACAACAGCAATGGCAAAAATTTATTAAAATAACAGACTTCTTTTTTTTTAAGTTCTTTAAAATATGTATGACAGCTGAAAGCAGAAGTTACAGCACTCATGGAGGGATACTCAGTGAGTGTAATATATATGACAACTACATCATTAAAAGGAGGAGGTGAAGGATCTATTTCATGGTAAGGTTTCTATATTCCGCTTGAAGCAGTAAAGTACAAATTCTAATCAGACTGTGAAAAGTTAAATATGTATATTATATAACCTCAAAGTTTTTTTTACATGAAAATATAGTCAAAAGCATAATAGATGAGTTAAAATGAAATTCTAAAAAATATCCAAATATTTCAAAGAAGGAAAAACTGGGAAAAAGAAGAACAACAACAGTAGAAAAACCTAAGTGAACATATAGAAAACAATAATACATTGGTAGACAATTAAAGTATATTATTAATTGCACATGGTCTAAAACACAACTAAAAGACAGAGTTTACTGGAAAAGAAAAACCCAACAAGTATATATGATCTGTAGGAAACTAACTCTAAACATAATTGTATAGGTTAGTTGAAACTGAAAGGATGAAAAATAATACACCATGGAACACTTGTAACTCGTTTACAAGACCAGCATCATCCTGATACTAAAGCTAAATAAGGACACTACAAGAAAAAAAGATTATAGGCCAACATTCTCAGTAAACATACATGCAAAAATTCTCAACAAAATACCAGCAAACCAGATTCAGCAGCTCATTAGAAAAATCACAATCAAGTGAGATTCATATCCATGGGATACAAGGATGATTCAACACATACAATAAGTGTGATATAGCACATTAACAGAATGAAGGATAAAAATCATGATTATCTGAATAGATGTAGAAAAAGCATGTGACAAAATTAAACATCTTTTCATAATAACTCTCAACAACTTGGGCCCAGAAGCACTGTATCTCACATAGTGAAGGCTATCTATGACAAGCTAACATTATATTCAAATGTAAAAAGATGAAAGTTTTTTCTCCAAAATTAGGAACAAGACAGTGGTGGCCACTCTCACCACTTATGTTCAACATAGTAGTAAAAGTCCTAGCCAGAGAAATTGGTCAAGAAAAAAAAATAAGCCAACTAAATTAAAAAGGAAGAAGTGAAATGTTCCCAGTTTGGAGATGACAAGATCGTAAGATTGCAAGATAAAAAGTTAATACACAAAAATAAGTTGCATTTCTATATAGTAACAACAAATTATCTGAAAGAGAAATTAAGAAAGCACTTGAATTCAAAATACCATCCAAAAAAATATTCAAGAATAAATTTAACCTAGGAGATTAAAGATCTGTATACCAAACATTATAAGACATTGAAGAATACACAAATAAATGAAAATATATCTTGTGTTCATGGATTGGCAGAATTAATATTGTTAAAATGCCCATACTACCCAAAGAAATCTCCAGATTCTATGTAATTCCTATCAAGATTCCAATGAAAATTTTCACAGAAATAAAAAAACTCCAAAATTCATATAAAAGCACAAGAGACTCCAAATAGCCACAGCAAACCTGAGAAAAAAATAACAAAGCTGAAGACATCGCACACCATGATTTTAAACTATATTACAAAGATATAGTAATCAGGAGACTATGGTACAGCCATAAAAATAGACATACAAACCAATAAAGTAGAATTAAGATCCCAGAAATAAACCCACACATAAATAGTCAATTAATATATGACAAGGGAGCCAAGAATACTCAATAGGCACAAGATAGTCTCTTCAACAGTGTTTGGAAAGCTTGATATTCATAAGCCAGAAAATGAAATTGGACTCTTATCTTACACCATTCAAAAAATTAACTTAAAATGGATTAAAGACTTAAATGTAACACCTGAAATCATAAAACTTTCAGAAAAGAATATAGGTAGAAGTATTTGTGACACTGGTTTTGGCAGTGATTTTTTTTTAGTGTAACACCAAAAATGTAAGAACAAAAGCAAAAATAGAAAAGTGGAACTATATAAAACTAAAAAGCTTTTTCAGAGCAAATGAAAACCAGCAAAATGGGAGTTCTGGCCAAGATGGAAGTGTAGGTAGAAACTCTTAGCTTCCTCTCACAACCCAAAGGAGGACAACAACCAATCTAAAATCAATAAACAACCAGAAGTGTCAGAAAATCAAACTGCATGGGACTTCAACAACCAAGGAATTAAAGAAAAAATCAACCAGAACAGCCAGACCAGTAAGAACCCCATGGGAATGTGGTGGACCATGAGCGGGACTGGCTGAATGGGAAACTGAGACTCAGAACTGACTGTGGACTACTGCAGCTGCCGTGGTGGGAGAAACTCCCAGTCTCACACGAGAGTTCATTGGAAAGTAGACCAGAGGTGATCAGGCAGGCAAGCTGCATTGTTCCCTTTCTGGCCCCTCCCACACAGGCAGCCCTACAGCACAGCAAAGAGGTTTCTAGTGCCCTCGTGAATACCTAAGGCCCCACCCCCTTACAACTTATCAGGTACACTGAGACAAAGAAATATGGCCAAAATGAAAGAACAGAGCAAAACTTAAGAAAGAGAGCTAAGTGATGAGGAGCTAGCCAACCTATCTGGTGGAGAATTTGAAGCCCTGGTAATCAAAATGCTCACAGAACTTACTGAGCTTGGTCAAAAAATGAAAAAACAAGTGAAAGATACCCAAAATGAAATAAAGGAAAATATTCAGGGAACCAACAGTGACAGGAAGAAAACCTGGACTCGAAGCAACAATTTGGAACAAAAGGGAAAAATAAACATCCAACCAGAGTGGAATGAAGAAACAAGAATTTGAAAAAGTGAAGAGAGACTTACAAACCTCTGGGACAACCTGAAACATTCCAATATCCAAATTATACGGATTCCAGAAGGAGAAGACCAACAGTAAGAAATTGAAAACTTATTTGAACAAATAAGGAAGGGAAACTTCCCCAATCTAGTGAAGGAAATAGACTCCCAGAAGGTCCAGGAAGCCCAGAGAGTCCCAAAGATGTTGGACCCAAAGAGGAACACACCAAGGCATAGCATCATTAAATTGCCCAAGATTAAAGGTATAGAGAGAATCTTAAAAGCAGCAAAAAGAAAGGAGAGTTACCTACAAAGGAGTATCCATAAGGCTATCAGCTGATTTCTCAAAAGAAACATTGTGGAAAAGAAGGGGTTGTAAAAAAAGTATTCAAATTCATGAAAGGCAAGGACCTACATCCAAGATTATGCTATCCAGCAAAGCTATCATTAAGAGTGCAAGGGCAGATAAAGTGCTTTCCAGGTAAGGTCAAGTTGAAGGACTTCATCATCACCAAGCCATTATATGAAATGTTGAAGCATCTTATCTAAGAAAAAGATCAAAACTATGAACTGTAAAATGATAACAAACTCACAACTATCAACAAATGAACCTAAAAGAAAAAGACAAACAATGAAAACAAAAATGAAGCAAACAACTGGAACAGGGACAGAACCAGAGAAATGGACATCACATGGAGGGATTTCAGTGGGGAGGGGGAAGGGAGGAATGGGGTGAAAAGGTACAGGGAAGAAGAAACATAAGGTATAAAATAGTAGGTATAAAATAGATGGGGAGAGATAAAAAATGGTATAGGAAATAGGGAACTCAAAGAACTTATATGTACAACCCATGGACATGAACTAAGCGTTGGGGGGATGTTGGAGGGTTGGAGGTGCAGGGCAGAGGGGGGAAGGGGGAAAATTGGGAAAACTGTAATAGCATAATCAAAAAAATACTTAAAATAATAAAAAATAAATATCAGCAAAATGAAAATGGAATAGGAAAAATATGCAAACATATATCTGATAAGTGGTTAATACCCAAGATATATAAGTAATTCATACAAGTCAATTAATAATAATAATAATAATTTTAAATGGGAATATGAACTGAATAAACATTTTTCCAAGGAAGACATACAAATGTCCAACAGGTACATAAAAAGATGCTCAGCATCATTAATCATCAGGAACATACTAATTAAAACCACAATACCACCTCATATCTGTTATATGGCTATTATAGAAAAATAGATAAATTTTGTTGAGGATGTAGAGAAAGGAAATCCTTGTACACTATTGGTGGGAATATAAATTGGTACAGCCACTAAAAAAAACAATATGGAGGTTTCTCAAAAAATTAAAAATACAACTACCATATGATCTAGCAACCCTATTTCTGGGTATATATACAAAGGTAATGAAATAAACATCTTAAAAAAATATGTACACTCCATATTCATAGCAATATTATTCACAAGAGCTAAGATATGGAAACAACCTAAGTGTCCATTGGTGGGTTTATAGAAAAGAAATTGGGATATATATATATATAGTCTGTCCAGAAAAAGTACAACCATTGTTAATATATAACTCCAGTCAAGATGGAGGCATAGGTAGACACATTTCCCTTCCTTATGCAACCACAAGAAGAATTACAGCTAACCTCAAAACAAAAAACACCCAGAACTGCCAGAAAATCAAACTGTCCAGAAGTCCAACAACCAAGGATTTAAAAGAGCCACATTCCTCCAGACAGGTAGGAGTGGCAGGGTCATGGAATTGGGGCAGAGAAGATGCAGCATGGTGTAGAGAGGTGGTGGCAGTAGCGATGGAACAGGAAGTATCACATTCATGTGTGGCGGGCGGATAAAAATCAGGAGGGATACTGTGGGAGCAAGTGATCCTAGCCCCAAGCCAGTCAGCACAGCCCAGGGTTCCAGCACTGGGAGGATAAAGCCTCAAAACTTCTATCTGTAAAAACCAGTGGATGTTGGGGTAGCAGAAGAAATTGCTGGTCTCTCAAGAGAGTCTGTATGGGCCTGCATGGACAAAGAATGTACACAAGCCCACTCACTCTGGGAATCATCACCACGGTAACAGCTAGAAGGGTTCCGGTCACAATAGGTAGTGGGTGAAGTGACTGTAAACAAGGGGAATGCCAGGCAAACTTCCAGAATCCAGGCAGAGGCATTGCCCCCACTCTGACGACCTCTCTCACCACACAGAGCCACAAAGTAGTGAAGCAGATTGCCTGCCCTGATGAACACCTAACACTATACCCCATACAGCTTAACAGGTGTGCTAAGACAGGGTGTCAAAGCAGCTCTACCTAATACACACAAACATACACAGAGAACAAAGAAATATGGCCCAAATAAAAGAACACATCAAAACTCTAGAAAAAGAACTAAAGGAAATGGAGATAGCCAATATATCAGATGCAGAGTTTAAAATATTGGTGATCAGGACACTCAGAGAACTCACTGAGTATGGCAAAAACATAAGGGAAGAAATAAAGGTTACATTAAGTGAAATAAAGAAAAATCCATAGGGAACCAGCAGTGAAGGGAAGGAAACTGAAATTCAAATGAAAGATTTGGAACATAAGTAAGAAATACACATTCGGCACTGGCTGGCATGGCTCAGAGGATTGAGCTCCAGCCTGCAAAATAAAGGGTCACCAGTTTGATTCTCAGTCTAGGGCACATGCCTGGGTTGCGGGCAGGTCCCCAGTAGCAGGTGCATGAGAGGAAACCACACATTGATGTTTCTCTCCCTCTCTTTCTCCCTCCACTCCCCTCTCTAAAAAATAAATAAATAAAATCTTTAAAAGAAAAAAGAAGTAAACAGAAGGAAGAAACAAGAATTCAAAAACACAAGGACAATTTAAGAAGATTCTGGGACATCTTCAAAAGGGCCAACATCCAAATTATAAGGATGCCAGAAGGAGAAGAGGAAGAGCAAGAAATCGAAAATTTATTTGAAAAAATAATGAAAGAAAACTTTCCTATTTGTCAAAGGATATAGACATAGAAGCCCAGGAGGCACAGAGAGTCCCAAACAAGTTGGGCACAAAGAGGACCACACCAAGACATATCATAATTAAAGTGTCAAAGGATAAAGAAAGAATCTTAAAAGCAGCAAGAGAAAGACAGAGTTACCTACAAAGGAGTTCCCATAATACTCTTTAAAGAAACTTTGCAGGGAAGAAGGGACTGCCAGGAAGGATACAAATTATGAAAAGCAAGGACCTACAACATAGATTATTCTATCCAGCAAAGTTATCATTTAGAATAGAAGGGCAGATAAACTGCTTCCCACACAAGGAAAAGCTAAGAGTTCATCATCACCAATGCATTATTACATGAAATGTTAAAGGGATTTATTTAAGAAATAAAGGGCGAAGGCTCTCTCCTTCCCTTCCCCTCTAAAGATAAATAAATAAAAATTAAAAAAAATAAAATAAAATAAAAAAGATCAAAACTATGAACATTAAAAGGGCAACAAATTCATAACTATCAACAACTGAATTCCCCCCCCCAAAAGAGAAGCTAAGCAAATAACCACAACAGAAAGAGAACCATAGATATGCAGATCATTTGGAGGGTTATCATTGGGGAAGGGTACTGGAAAGTGAGGGAAAAGAAACAGGGAATAAGAGGCATAATCGGTAGGTACAAAATTCACAGGGGGATATTAAGAATAGTATAGGAAATGGAGAAGCCAAAGAACTTAAATGCACAACCTATGGACATGAACTAACTGGGGGATTGCCAGAGGGAAGGACGTACCAGCTGGAGAGGGGTAAGGGGAGAGAAAGTAGCAAAATAGCATAATCAATAAAATATACTTTAAAAAGTTCTGCCCATAAAGTATCCAGCCATTTTGAAAATGAAAAACAGACATTTATTGAAGACACAAGATATAAGAAACATTGTACATATGACAATCACATCTCAGTCCTCCTCAAAGTAGGTGCTTTGGGACCTCACACAGTTCCCCCAATCAGCACCAGCTGCCTTATTATATTTTCCTCAATCTCTTTGATGGTCTGAAATCTCTTCCCTTTCAAAGGTGATTTTAGTTTTGAGAAAAGCCAGAAGTCACAGGGCACCAAATCTGGGCTATAGGAGAGCTGAGTCACCTGGGTGATTTGATAGTTCACCAAAAATCTCTGCACTAGACATGATGCATGAGCCGATGCACTGTCATGATGAGTCTGCCAATCACCAGTTGCCCATAGCTGCAGCCTTCTGAATAATCTGAATAGTTTCCACTAAGAAATGTTCAAGCTTAACACAAAATTTGATGCAGAAACATTGCTCTACTCACTCAGTCATTTTGAATGCTGAATAAAAAAATGATTTGCAAAGATTTTAAAAATTATTGAGATTGATGGTGGTGGTGGCTGTACAACAATGCGAATGTACTTAATGAAACTGAACTGCATGGTTAAAATGGTTTAAAATAGTGAAATTTGAATTATGTATATTTTATCACAATTTATAAAGAAAATATGTAAATAAAATGAAATCAACCACTGTAACCTGCTATATTCCATCACATCCATATCCATAGATAACACTGTCAACACAGAACATTATCTACATAGAAAATGCCGTGGAATCTACATAAAAGTTTCTACAACTGAGTGAGCTTAGCAAGATTGTGAAATAAAAAGTCAACATACAAAAATCAATCATGTTTACATATGCAAACAATGAATAATTTGGGAAAATAAGACAGTAGTAATTTCCATAGCTCCAAAAAATACATGGGTAGAAATCTCAAATTCATGTGTAGGCTTAAATGAACAAAATACTGATGAAAGAAATCAAAGAAGACCTGAGCCTTCCCAAGATGGAGGCCTAGGTAGACACACTGTGCCTCCTCACACAACCAAAAGGACAACAACAAATTTACAAACAAAAAACAGCCAGAACTGACAGAAAAGTGAACTGTATGGAAGTCTGACAACCAAGGAGTTAAAGAAGAAATATTCATTTACACCAGTAGGAGGGGCAGAGACCAGCAACCTGGCGAAGAGGACCTGGGTGGGCAAGTGGCAGCTGGAGAAGCAGGCAGTCCCACATTCATGTTCAAGTACACTGGGAGGAATGCCTGGGAGTGAGACAGACCCTGCAACCCAGGGCTCCAGTGTGGGGAAATAAAGCCTCAAAGCCTCTGACTGAAAACACCTGTGGGGATTGAGGCAGCAACCAGAGAAACTCCCAGCCTCACAGGAGAGTTTGTTGGAGAGATCCACAAGCCCACCCACCCAGGAATCAGTACCAGAAGGACCCAATTTCATTGTGGGTAGTGGGGTATGTGACTGACAACCCACAGAGAGCAGGGCAAGCAGCACTGTTCCCTCTCGCACCCCTTTCCCACATACAGTGTCACAACACAGTGACGTGGGTTGTCCCACCTTGGTGAACACCTAAGGCTCTGCCCCTCATATGTAACAGGTGCGACAAGACCAAAAAAATGGCCCAAATGAAAGAACAGATCAAAGCTCCAGAAAAAAATACAACTAAGCGACGAAGAAATAGCCAACCTATCAGATTCTCAGTTAAAAACACTGGTAATCAGGATGCTCACAGACTTGGTTGAATATGGTTGCAAATCAAATGAAAAAATGAAGGCCATGCTAGGTAAAATAAAGGAAAATGTACAGGGAACCAACAGTGAAGGGAAGGAAACCAGGACTCAAATCAAAGGTGTGGACCAGAAATAAGAAAGAAACATTTGATCAGAACAGAATGAGGAAACAAGAATTGAAAAAAAAATTAGGAGAGGCTTAGGAACCTCCAGGACATCTTTAAACATTCCAACATCCGAATTGTAGGGGTACCAGAAGGAGAAAAAGAAGAGCAACAAGTGGAAAATTATTTAAACAAATAATAAAGGAGAACTTCCCCAATCTGACAAAGAAAATAGACTTCCAGGAAGTCCAAGAAGCCCAGAGAGTCCCAAAGAAGTTGGACCCAAGGAGGAACACACTAAGGCACATCATGATTACATTATACGAGATTAAAGATAAGGAGACAATCTTAAAAGCTGCAAGAGAAAAGGAGACAGTTGCCTACAAAACACTTCCCATCAGACTGTCAGCCAATTTCTCAAAAGAGACCTTACAGGCAAGAAGGGGCTGGAAAGAAGTATTCCAAGTCATGAAATGCAAGAACCTACATCCAAGACTGCTCTATCCAGCAAAACTTTCATTTAGAATGGAAGGGCAGATAAAGTGCTTCTCAGATAAGGTCAAGTTAAAGGACTTCATCATCACCAAGTCCTTATTATATGAAGTGTTAAAGGGACTTCTCTAAGAAAAAGAAGATGAAAACTATGAGCAGTAAAATGACAACAAACTCAGTTATTTGCAACCAAACCTAAAACAAAACAAAAACAAACAATAGAACAGGAGCAGAATCACAGGAATGGCGATCACATGGAGGGTTATGGGCAGGGGAGTTGGAGAGGGAAAAGGTACAGAGAATAAGTAACATAAATGGTAAGTAGGAAATAGACAGGGAGGTTATGAATAGTATAGGAAAGGTAGAAGCCAAAGAACTTATATGTATGACCCATGGACATGAACTAAAGGGGGAAATGTGGGTGGGAGGGGGTGTACAAGGTGGAGAGGAATAAAGTGGGGGGAATGGGACAACTGTAATAGCATAATCAATAAAATATATTTTAAAAAAGAAAAAGAAATTAAAGAAGACCTAAATAAAAGAGAGATACTGTGTTCTCTTGAGTTTCTTGGATAGATTTCAAGTGATTGAAAAAATCCAATGGATTTAAGAAGTCAATTCTCCCCAAAATGATCAACAGATTTAATGTAATCCCACTTGGATTTTTTTCTGTAAATACAAAGAAGCTGATTCTAACACTTATATGAATAGAGAACTGAACTACATCAGCTAAAACAATTTTGAAAAAGAAGAACAAACTTGTTCCCATTTATTAATACTCTCCATTTTTACATTACTATAAAACTATAGTAATTAAAGATACATGGTACTGGTGAAGAAATAGACACATAGATGGGTGAATGGAACAGATGAGAGAATTCAGAAAAAGATATACACAAATGTGGTCAATTGGCATTTGAC
The DNA here is from genome assembly GCF_021234435.1 of Artibeus jamaicensis. Lineage (NCBI taxonomy): Eukaryota > Metazoa > Chordata > Mammalia > Chiroptera > Phyllostomidae > Artibeus > Artibeus jamaicensis. Next base: position 15,767,992 of record NW_026521788.1, read on the forward strand.
CAAAGTGGACAAGCAATTCAATAGAAAAAATATAGTTTTTTCAACAAATGGTAATGAAAGAATTGAGTGTTCATATGCAAAGAATTGAAGGTTGACATAAACCTCATGACACATACAAATACTCAAAATGAATGATAAATTTAAGTGTAAAATTTAAAAAATGATAAAACTTAGAAAAGAAAACATGGAAGAAAATCTTCATGATTTAGGATTAGGCAAAACATTCTTAGATGTGACAGAAAAAATCATAATCCATAAAAAGGAAAAAAAGGATAAACTGCATTTCATCAACACTAAAATTTTTTGCTCTGTGAAAGACACTATTAACAAAGTGAAAAACAAAGTTATCTACTTGAAATACTTGCAAACCACACATATAACACAGAATTTGTATCCAGAATATGTAAGGAACACTTAAATTCAGCAGCAAGAAAATAAACTACTCAATTTATAAAATGGGCAAAAGACTTGAACTGTAGCTCACAAGTAATGATATTCAGATGACATATAAGAACAGGGAAAGATGCTCAACCACCATTAAATGTTATGGAAATGGAAATGAAAATGATGATACTGCCACACCTACTACTGATGACTAAAATAAAAAATGTTGACAATAGCAAATGCTGAGAAAGATGCAAATCAACTGAAACTGTCATATATTTCTGATGGGGAAAAAAACAGTACAAACACTTTGAAAAAACAGCTTGGAAGTTTCTTATAAAGTTAAACATACACATACATCATGACTCAGAAGTTCCACTTTTAGAGAAATGAAAATTATATTTACATAAAAATCTATACAGGGTTCTAACCAGGTGGCTCAATTAGTTGAAGTGTCATTCTGTGCACCAAAAGGTGGCGGGATTGATTCCAGGTCAGGGTACGTGCCTAAGTCGTCAGTTCGATACCCTGGTGGGAGCACATACAAGAGGCAATCAATCAATGTGTCTCTCTCACATTGATGTTTCTCTCTCTCTCCTTTCCCCTCTCTAAAAAATTAATAAACCTATCCTTGGGTGAGGATTATAAAGAAATCTGTACTTGCATGTTTATAGCAGGTCTATTCATATTTGTCAAAAACTGGCAACAACCCAAATGTCCTTCAATATGTCAGTGGATAAACAAATCATAGTAAAATGAAATAGTACTCAGCAGTGAAAAGGAATGAATTAATGATACATACAACAACATGGATGAGCATCACAGGCATTCTGCTGAGTGAAAGAAACTAGTTTCAAAAAGCTACATGAGGTTTGTCTGGGGAAAAGCCCAACCATTATTAATATAACAAGAACCATTTGTGTGACATCTGGCAGCCAAGAAGAGTGGACTAGAATGTGAACAATGACGACTTCTCTGTACTAGTCAGTGGGGGCAGTAGGTGCCATTGAGTGAGCATGTGTACTGTGTAGCCATAGCATTCAAAATGACTGAGCAAGTATAGCAACGAATCTGCATCAAATTTTGCATTAAGCTTAAATAGTCCTCCACAGAAACTATTTGGATGATTCAGAAGCTATGGGCAACTGGTGATTGGCAGCTTCATCACGATAGTGTGCCTGCTCATGAATCATGTCTGGTGCAGAGTTTTTGGCATCAAATCACGCAGATGATTCAGCCCCCTGCAGCCCATATTTGGTATTCTGCAATTTCTGGCCCTTCCCAAAACTAAAATCACCTTTGAAAGGGAAGAAATATCAGACCATCGATGCAATTGGGGAATACACAACAGGGCAGCTGATGGTGATTGGGAGAACTGTGTGAGGTCCCAAGGTGCCTAATTTGAAGAGGACTGAGGTCCTATGTACAATGATTCTTATATCTTGTATTTCTTCAATGAATGTCTCTATTTTTCATATTACATGGATAGGATTATTTCTGGACAGACCTCATATACTATATAATTCCAATTATATGACATTCTAGAAAAGACAAATCTAAGATGATGGAGAAAAGATCAAAGGTCGCCAGGGGAATAGGGTAGGAGGAGAATACAAGTAAAAAGGGGGCAACCAGGGAATTTCGACCATGATGGACCTATTCTGTAATCTGTTTGTAGTGAACTTTACATGAATTACATGTATGTTAAAACACATAGCACTGTACATGGAAAAAAGTCAATTTTATTGGGTGTTAATTTAAAAAATAGAGAAAATTAATCAAAATTATATTTAGCATTTTAGATACAGATAAAAATTACTCATAAAAATAATAAATGGTGAAACACAAAAGACCCTCAGAACTGAAGCAATATTACATTAGCATAAAACTTTATTTTGGAAGAGAGTGAATAGGTAAGTTGACAAAAAGCACACATTTCATAAGACACAATGCAACTCATAGACAGGTTGGCTGACTTGAACTTGCAGCACTACCTGTGCTTAGTGGTTAAGAACATTTCATGTAGACTCAAAATACCTGCTTTGAAATCCTGGCCCTGCCCTGCCTTCTGGCTTGGAATCTGATTCCTCTTCTGTAAAATGAGATTAATGGTAGGACCTCCTTAAAAGTGTTTTGTTGGATGCACATGAAGTGCTTTGTGCATCACGTGACACATGATGAGTGCTGAAGAAACAAGGGGTATTAACCCTTTGGAGACGTACTTTTTCCACTGATAACAGAAAGAACACATGCATAGTCAAGGGTTTAAAACAATATGTGACAAATATGTTCTTTAGCCAATATGTTAGTATTTCCACAAAGAACACAAGTTTTTGTGTTCTGGCTATATCTGGCTATAGAAATGGATGGAGAAAGTTGGATTTAGGTCTGCCTAATATAAAACGCAGTCTTTCTTCTACTTGAAACCCCACCCCCATTTCTTTCTTATTTTTGTTACATAATGATCATTTCCTTACTAGATGTCCATGAATATTTTAAATTTCCATTATGGTGTTCTTTATCAAGATTTTATACATATATACTACATACATACTATATATTTATAGTCTCAAAGACAAAAATAGTAGTCAAGAGTAGGAACAAGAAGGGAAGGAGAGGAACAGAGAAAAAGTCTTCTGTAATAACTTTTCTGAGCATAGCTCTGGTTAGCTCGCTGCATTCATGCACTTGTGAAGCAGGAGCAGAAATTACAAGCACCCTGGCTATTCTTATACATATAGTGATGGTGCTTAATACAAAGGACAGCAGCCTTTTAAAACAGGCCTCTTTTTCAAGTATTGATGTCAGCAAGGCCTTGTAATTGTTCCTCTCAATGGCTCAACTGCTACTACAGTAACAGATGTCCCCTTGCGTGATGGGGACTGCTACTTTCCAAACTACAGCATAGACACACAGACACCTATCTCTACTCGGGGTTAGTGGGGTTTGCTAACTTTTGTCTCTAGCCTATTAGCTGTGTACATCATTTCCAGTTGGTAGTATAAGACACTTGCATGCTGAGGTTCAGAATGTAATTAGGCAGAGAGTTTGTTTTATCTCTTTTCTCACTTGCATTTATGAAATTCATTTTAAGAAGGGAATGTTGAAAGACTTTAATCTACTTCTATTCAGCGTGGTTGCTTCCCCCATTCATAATACAGGACTGTCTGCCTAAATAGTCTGATTTTTAGGTGAGACTCAGAAAGCCCTTTCCCAAACTCCAATTCATTTTCCCACCAGCTCTGACATACTGCTAGAAATATCAAGATTATTGAATTTGAATTAACATTTTGGCTAGATTTAATCTACCAGGCCTCTCACAAAGAGAAGGACCTAAAGGGAAAGGGGCTCAGTGAAGACAAGTTTCAACGGGAACTTTAAAGTAAAGCTAGAGAAAGAGATAAGAAGCAGCAGAGAATCTCTGAGGGTGTTGAAGGGTTCAGGGCAGAGATGGGGGAATATACAGAAAGGAAAGGGGCTCAGATAAGAACAGAACTTACCAAAAACAATTTTTCTCACTTCATCAAAATAAATTTACCTGATCTTTCTAAGATTCAGTAATAAGAGAATGATTCCAGAACTAGTTATTCTCTGTATACTATCTTGTTGTCACACTTTGATTAATCTTTATTGAACAACAGGAAATTCTGAAGACGCTGGGATTTAGTGATAAAAAGGGATGTATCATCACTTTGAAGTTGGTTATCTTAATTTTGCCTTTATTTGCCACAAGGGAAACTTGGAAAGTTGTGAACTTGGTGTGTTTTTTCCCCTGGCCATTTTCCCATGTCCATAATGATGCTTCCGGAAAGACCAAAGTTAAGTCGGGTCCCGGATGTGACCAAGACTGGAATATTATCTACTATCTGTATAAAATTCTCATTTTCTAAGAGAAAACTGACTAAAATAGCTCGTGAAACCTCAGAAAGTCTGGTTTTCCTGCTGCATCCAAAGACTGTTTGCCCTGGGTGAGATCTGTACGTGCTCCGGCCTCTGTGATAGTTAGCCATGCCGTGGGGTCAGGGAGGGTGCAGGATGAATGCACTGTAAAACAGAGAGATGACATCTTCATTTCCTGCAAAAATCTCTTTGTATAAACTGTGTGAACTCTGCTGAGTTTAAATAAATACTCTGAAATCTGAGATGACTGGATTTCTTGCTGCACTGTCTAGAGTAACAGTAAACTCTCAGCAAATGCAGACTTCTCAGGAAGTAGCCAGAACCACTAGCTTCCTCAAGAAAGAAGGGAGAGAATTCTTGCTGCACTTCACAAAAGGCTGGAATGTGGCTGTGGATAATGGACCATGTTATAAGGCCCTGGTTGTACCTTAGGTTCTGTTCATGGTGTAGTTAACAATGTGTGCTCCGAAATCAAAGAGAATTAGGTTTAAATCTCTTGGGTCTGGACAAATTCTTAACTTCCTCTCTTTCACTTTCCTCATCTGTGAAATGGAAGTAATAATAATATGTAAAGCACTTTAACCAGTTCCTGGAACACAGTAAGATACAACTAAATGACAGATCTTATTATCACTATAGTTGCTTTTTAATTTTTTTATTTATTAATTTGAGAGAGAGGGGAAGGGGAAGAGAGAGATAGCAATTTATTGTTCCACTTATTTACACATTTATTGGTTGCTTCTTGTATGTGTCCTGACCTGTATGTATCTTGTATGTGGGCATTGAACCCACAACCTTGGTGTATCAAGACACTGCTCTAACCAACTGAGCTACCTGGCCAGGCTCTTTATAGTTCCTTTTGATGTTATCATCAACATAATTACTATAATTGCTATTCCTTAAATGGGTATCTCTTTTCAGAGCTGCTCAACCAGTCGTCCAGGGTAAAGAATTGAAATAGCTCTCTAAACCACTCAGGGCCAAGGAAAGAGGTTTTCAGCTCAGTGTACTGATTAGTTGACAGTAACTTCCGGGAAGGCTGTGTGAACAAGAACTCTAAGGCCACTGATGAGATTAGCAGAGTAGCATGGTCAGTTAGCAACGTTTCCCTTGAGCATGGGAGGAAGAAGGGCAAACCTCTGCTCATTTGCCAACCCTGGCTTAGGCACCCAGGGTAATGACTCAGACTCTCTTTGCCCCACCGAAATAGCACAGAAAAGCATATTCTCCTTCCCAATTACCACAATTCTAAGACCCTATGTTAAAATGGGAATTCTTATTGGTAGCAAGCTATAACCCAGCTCAAGACCAAACACTGAAAAATGAAGTTTATAGAAAAAATTTTGTTTAGAGTTTCATAGCTTCCTTCTGGGAAAACTATTCGGCTATTAGTCATTATAATCTGAGTAACATGGTGGTCCCTTCTCCCCCAGTAATGATGATAATGGCTTATATTTTCAGAGCACTTAATTTGTAAAATGTTCTTGCATCCATTAGGACACTTTATATTCAACTATTTGGCAGGCAAGCAAGCACAAAAGGAAGTGAAGGCAAACTGATGCTGGGTATTTCTTAAGTCTCATTTCAAGTTCATTGATGATTCCAGCACATATGTTTTGTTTCCAAAGTGCTGGTGTTTCGCTTCCAGGGTAATGGTATCTGCCTCTTGCTGTGAGCCTCTCTCTGGTTTTCTTGACTCCTTAATTTATTTTCCTTTCATTTATGATTCTTCCCCATGTAATACATATTTCTCTGTTGCTAAAATATTGCCCTCAATTGTGTGACATGCCCAAGTATTTCCTCAATGAGTCACTTATGGATCACAGGGCCCATTCTGCTCTCAATACAAAATGCTAAAGCTAAGATTAATTCCAGTTTTGTATTAATGATCGCAGATTCTTAAGGCTTAGAAACCCCCTGATTGTTGCATAGATATCAAAGTGGTTAAATGATGACCTGTGTAGAAGAAAGCAGGCTCTCATTTCTTTTCTGTACCAAAGTCTTGTTTTCCTGTCCTCTTTAGCTTCTACTTTAGAAGCATAATCCATTTTCTCCCACTCGTCCAGTCTCAAGAGACTTGAAGCTATTTTGCAATAAAAGATGTTTAAGGTTGACCCTCCCTGCCCACGCTGCTCTCTACTCAAATGGGTTGAGTCAGTATTTCCTCTGTCCCTAATTCAGCAATGGGCCAGCTAGTTTTGTCTGATAGACCCAATTATAAATGACCTTCTTCAGAATTCATCTAACCAGGAAAAAAGTTAAGCAATGATTTAATTAATGGAATCAAAGAGGATTGGCGAAGCAGATAAATTCAGACCCTAAAATCTCTTTCCTTCATAGCAATATTTTGGGACGTTTCATAGTAGGGTGATGTGTTTCTATCATGAAACCTTAAATTCTATAATAGGGAAACTATGTTTTGTCCTCCATTGAGTGTATGGAACCCTAGATGGATCAAAAATTTTTAAATGAAGATATAAAAATATAATTTGTTTATATGACTTCAAAGTTCAACATAAAGTTATTAAGGCCACATGACCTGTATCTCTTATATACTGTTTTCAGTGAACTAGGATTTGGTACTATATCCTTGGTATACATTAAAACAAGGGTGTCAAACTCATGTTTACCAGGGGCCACATCAGTCTCACAGTTGCCTTCAAAGGGCTAAATGTAGAGCTCCTTGCCCCTAGTTAAAGAGTAGTTACATTTACACAGTCCAAAAATTACATTCGGCCCTTTGAAGGCAATTGCAAGGCTGATGTGGCCCCTAGTGAAAATGAATTTGACACACTTGCATTAAAAGGCACTACAGGGAACAACCATATAGAATCTAATTTTGCATCCAGTGTGGGAGTGTAACTTGACTGTGTTTTCCACCATAACTCAGTGTGTCTTTATGGTGTTCCACCTTAGACATTTCTTGAACAATGTCCCATGGAAAGTAGTGCTTCCCTTGAGGAAATGATATGTTTTCTCCTCAAGGACAATGACAAAAACTAATCTAGTGCCTCTTTTTGTTGATTTTTTTTGCCTATTAAGAATCTCAAAGAAATATGAGTGGTTGAACTTTGGTATGAAGCTGAACTTTGGTATGAAACTGAATATATATAGTTGAGTTAGAAATGGCTTAAACAATACAGACATGTAATGTTTCATTAATAAGAAGACTAAAGGGGGACATAATTCCTGGCACTTGTGCAGCTGTTCATTGATGTTATCAATGACACAGGATTTCTCTTTGTATTTTTCTGCCCTCTCATTTTTGGCTATTGTCTTTTCAATATAATGCTGTGTGCCTCATGCCACATAACAGCTGCCACAGTACCAGGCCATATATCCACTTTCAGGTCAGGAAGAAAGAAACGTGATGAGTCAGCAACTTCTTTTCTCCCTGTCTATCTGAAAAGGAAACAAAAGCTTTTCCAGAACTAATTTACTTATATCTCATTGGCATTTCTAGATTGCATGACTACTCAAGAAAATCAGTTATGTTAGCCAATTATCATAGTTGTACAAATATTTTTTCATGGTCCCATTTTTATACATATTCTCTTTTTTTTCAAATTATAAGAGAAATTTTACTTAAAAAGTTACAAAGGTAGTAGAAGTGAGCCAGCTGGGCTGCAGAGGTTCAAAAAACAAGTTACAGAGATAAAAGAAGGGCCATTGGCCCATAGGAGAGATAAAGGCAAAGGTAACACACCTGGGGGACAGGAGAAGGGGAAGGTGTGGACATGCTCCTGAGAAAAAGAGTGCTTATAAATACTCTTATAGGCAACTTTAAACCTAAAGAACTAAGAAAAATTTAAGATGGTAGCCCCTGCTTTCTTTCTCTAAGCTTTGCCTCTAGCTCAGAGACAATTCATATATGGAAAATTTAAAAAATAACAATACAAGTTAATGACATATGAGGTACACAAGCCATTCATCACAAAATACCAAGTGAGTGTTCTAGATAGTAAGTGTTTATGGATTTAGCCAGTAGGCAGACAGAAGTAGACAGACAGTCTGGGTAGTAAATGTGAAAGGTTGCACTATGACTTGAGATGAACAGGACAGGTTTTAAAGGGTAGGAAGTGTTTAATGTAAATCTTAAAAAGAAATTGGGGATAATTAAATGTATTATGTCATTAAACCCCAGAACAACATGTGTTCTCATGTAATTTTTATTCTCTGCAAATTTTCTTCCCATCTTCTTTAACAGAGAGTCAATTGTGGATGTTAGAGATTTCTTGAGGATTCATGGCCCATCAGCTACCTGAAAATCAGGAATCTAGTGTAAGGTAAAACAGCCTGAAGAGAACAAGTAGGTAGCTGGTATAATGAACTCATGAATAACTATCTATAGGGCATAGGAAACAGGAAGACCTTATTGGAGGGAGGAGAGCAGAGGATTTGAACTCTGAGAACTTGGGGTCTAGCTCTAGTTGACATTTACTAGTCACGTAACCTTGGGCAAACTGCTTAATTTCTTAAGCCTTGGATTTTCTCATCTGTAAAATGAAGATGATTATTTCCTCCACATTGACTAATAAACTCCTCCACATTGATTACATAAACTAATCACGTAGAGAATGCTGTACAAAGTTTAAAAAGGAGGAACAAAGTATTGTTTAAAAGTGATACTCATTTCAGTAGTAGACTTCTTCATATAGGTTTGATTGCTATCACTCTATCAAAATGTTCATCTGAGAACCTGATTCAGTACTTCCCATTGACTTCACACTTGGTGTTGGGCGTCTAAGCTGACAAGTCCATTTAGTCCAGGGTTAGTAATCATACAAGGGACTCGGAAACAGCATGTAACGATCAGGGGCTCTCATTCTCCAGTGGTTGGCTGACTCCCCTCCAAGGCCTGTCAGCTTAGAGAAAATTCTCAGATATCAGGATCAGTGCAGTTCATTCCAGGTATGTGTGTAATGCTAACTTTATTAGACTTCTTGCTCCTGTCGATACCGGGTTTAAAATGGAGCAAGGTCTTACTTTTCCATTTTGAGACAGCCTGACATCAGACCTCTAAAAATGGTATGAATCTCTGCAGTTTTTGAAATAAGGATAGCATGATGATGGGCAAGAGTGGTTCAATCTCTAATTGCTACATTTGCTCACGGAAAACTTTAAAATAATTTTGGAAAAAGCAGAGTAATGTGCACCCTGTAGGTCTCATGCCACTAGCCTCCTGAAATAACTAACAGAAATGAGACAATATCCCATTAATATATTATTTTTAAAAACCAACACATGGAACACTAAATACTCAATGGGATACAGGAATTTTCTTCTAATTCTAGTGTTGTAAATATGCAATAAAAATAAGAATGATGCATAAGTGAGTTTAGAAGAGAACTCAGCAGGTCCCATTCATTCTATTTTAGGGAAATCCAATGAAATGTGTACTGGGTTTCCAAAACTGTTATTATGAATGTTGCATGGAAACTCATGGTGCTCATCTCATTAGCCCCGCGCCACTGGATCAAGGGGAAATGCTAATCTTGCAGACCACAAGAGGCTGTTTGATGGGCTGCTGTGGTCTTAGAGCTCGGCATCAAATTCCAGATGTGGTACTCATTCTCATTATTGTTTGTTGACCTGATATTTAGCTGGATTGAAAAAACTTTAAACAAATAGTCCACATGAAAAACTGCCACCAACAATGTCATCAAATAATCATTCAATAAATCTTAAGTGCATTTAAGCTACTGGTTTCCTGGACATCCTAAAATTTACAATTCCGTGTCTGGGAAACAAAATAAAATTTTATGTTTATTGCATTGCTTTGTGACAGTCTTCATGAATTAGTAATTCTCTAAGGACCTTGAGGAATAAGGTTAACTTGTTTTTAGCCATTTCTTAGTTGCCTAGATCTTACACATAGCATCTGATTTAATCCTCATAGGCAGTTCAAAGGGCAAGTGTTGTTATCATTTTCCATAGATAAAGTAAAAGAAACCTGGGTAGGTTAACCAATTGAGTCAAAATCACCAAGAGATGAACTTTCGATTCTAACTAGGACTTATTAATTATAGTCCTTTCTCTTCAGTGATTTTGAAAATTGTTCCTTTCTACTACAGCATGTTGTTTATGGACAAATTATTAAGGGAGCTTACATGTACATATCATTTTCTTCTTTTTACTGCAATGCCTAGGAAATAGGATTAGAAAGAATTCTGGCCAATTGGATTTTCTAATTGACTAAGGGTTAATATTTTATTTCAAAATCTCATTGAAACAATTCTTGAAATGGCCCAGCCTCCTTCTCGGCTTAGCAGAATATGGTGACTAGAAGTAGCTTTTCCTCTGATCATGCTGTCGTCTTCACCGTGTCTTTGCTCAAATGTTGCCTAACCAGAGAGCCCTTCTATGATCACACTTAAGAAAACTTCAGCCCTGGCTGGTGTAGCTCAGTGGATTGAGTGTGGGCCTGCGAACCAAAGGATCAAGGTTCGATTCCCAGTCAGGGCACATGCCTGGGTTGCAGGCCAGTTCCCAGCAGAGGACTCACAAGGGGCAACCACACATTGATATTTCTCTCCCTCTCTCCTTCCCTTCTCCTCTAAAGATAAATAAATAAGATCTTAAAAAAAAACCTTCACTGCCCCGGCTTTCCTCATTCTATCACCCTTGCACTGCTTTGCTTTTTTATTTGCAGCACTTCGTGCTAATTATAAGTTACTTCTATTTGTTTACTTTTTGTCTGCCTCCCTTAGACTATAAGCTTCATGAGAGAAGGGCCTTTCTTATACCCAGAGTTGTTTCTCTTGGGCCTAGAACAGAGCCTAGAATGTAGTTGGTACTTAAACAATATTTACTGAATGAATGAATCTGATTAAATATCAGTTTTTACCATTTAGTCCTGTTGCTACAAACAGATTGGGCTAAATCTGTGTGTGAGGGGGACATCCTGTCACCCATTGTTTGGCACCTAGGAATTGGGGTTATTTATAATAACTTTGCTGCCACATTATCTGACTCTTCCTCGTACAAACAGGCAGAGGGCAGCAATTTAGGTAAATTAAGTAAATTAAGGCTCTGGTCAGTTAGAATTAGTCCATCAAGGTTGTCCTCCCATTTGAAGAAAAGAATTTATTTCTTGCATGTTCCCCTTTTTTACACTGTGGAAACTTTTATGCTGATCACGCAACATTTATTCTTTAACAAAAGACATAAACTTTGAAAACTACTTAATTCTAAAGAACTCAGGTTCCCCTGGCTGGCATAGCTCAGTGGATTGAGTGCGGGCTGCAAACCAAAGGGTTGCTGGTTCGATTCCCAGTCAGGGCACATGCCTGGATTGCGGGGCAAGTCCCCAGTGGGGCCCATGTGAGAGGCAACCACACATTGATACTTCTCTTTCTCCCTCCCTTCCCCTCTCTCAAAAATAAATAAATAAATAACTGAGCTACCTGGCCTCTTAAAAAAAAAACAGAAATCAGGTTCCAATTTTCTTAATGTTCTCTACAGAGAGATTCCTGAGAGCAGTGTATCCTTGCAGAAGGCATCAACTTGCAGATTTTCTCTCATGGTTTCTGAACTGCTGTTTCCAGAACAGTCCCTACCTTCCTATAGGACCCTGATTAACTATTTTCCTCCTCTTGTGAAAAGGGTAATGCACATGCTGTTTGCAGAAGAGAAAGATGACTGAGCAGTAGGAGGTGGAGAAAATTCTATTCTGAATAGTTCTACAGATATGTGGAAGTTGAAACTGCTGAATTAAGTAAATGCAGTTGTCATAGCCAAAGATGCCTGTGTTCCCCCTGGCCAGGTAGCTCAGTTGGTTAGGAGCATTACTGGATTCCCTGGTTTGATTCCTGGTCAGGGCATATGCCTGGGTTGCAAGTTCTGTCTCTGGTCAGGATAAATACAAGAGGCAACAGATTGGTGCATTTATCACATTGATGTTTCTCCTCCTCTCTTTATCCCTCCCTTCCTCTCTCTCTAAAAATAAATAAATAAATAACTTAATAAAATCTTTTAAAAAGTGCATCTGTCCTTTGAGTTTAAAAACGGCCCCAACTACTATGCTTTCCATCACTGTCTTCAGGGTACAAGTCCAAGGTATTTGGAAGCATTGGTAATACTTCAGATGATCTGAAACTCTCCATGAAAACCATATTAAGAGAACCTAGATCAAGGTAGAACCACATAATATAAAGTGCTTGGGTTCTGGTGCCAGATGACCTTGGAACTGAATTCTGGGTCTGGCACTTGCTGGCTGGGATGATCTTAAACAAACTTTACTGTATAATAAATGTTGGGTTATGGCACTCTCCTGCTTAAATCCCTCTAATAGTTCTCCAAGTTTCTGACACCATCTATATAGCTGTGTCATGGTTCCATCTTGGACCTCTTTGCAAGCCTCTCTTCCTCCTTTTCACTGTGCTTCAGCCTCAGAGATCTTATGGGTCCATCTAAGGGTTTCTGCACTTGCTGGTCCTTCACCTCAAATACTTTTCCCCACATATTCTCAGGGCCTGATCTCTTGGCCTCTGCTCAACTCTCATATCCCCAGAGACTCTTTGCCAGAATATCTTCCTAAAAGAGCATCTCTCTTTTCATTCTTTACTTCTTACCTATCTTTATTCTTCTGCATTAAATTTATCACCCTAAGCTTCTACCATAATATTAACTCTTCATTGTCTGTGCTGGACTCCACCCCATTGTAACCCTAAATGTCAAAGCATGAATGTCGTGTTGTCCACTGTAGTGGCCTTGAGGAGTACTTAGCACATAGTGGGTACTCAATAAATATTTATTGAAAGTAGAAATTGATACCTGACTTAAATTGTGTCCAACAGAGTCTTTTTCTCATTGATTTGGAATTGGGCCCCAAAATACTAAGTCATCCACATGTGCTATGAGCATAAAGCCCTATAGTTTCAAAAGCAGAGACTCTAAAATCAGGAAAGTATTTACAGGTCACTCTGGAACAAAAAAGTAGGGTCAAAAAGAGATAGGGAGAGCCTTGGTCGATGTGGCTCAGTTGGTTGGAGCATTGTCTTTTAACAGAAGGTGTGCATGTTCAATTCTAATCAGGGTACATATCTAGGTTGTGCATCTCATCTTTGGTCTGGGCGTGTATGGGAGGCAACCAATTGATGTCTGTCTGACTCATTGATGTTTCTTTCCCTTCCTTCCTCTCTCCCTAAAAGCAATGAAAAAAATGCCCTCAGGTGAGGATAAAAAGAAAAGGAGAGAAAGAGAGAGACTTTCAGAACTCTAATCCTATTAATTGTATTTGTTGCAACCAAATCATGCCTGACTAACATACAAGAAAATAAGTTGGCCCTCCGTAAGAACTTTTGGGGCTCTAGAGGACAGAGGAAGTGTTGGTGTGCTTTTTAATACTTGTATCTCCAAAGTTTACCGCAGTGATTTCTAGTATGTATGTGTGTGTATATGCATACATATATGTGTAATTAACATATATAATAGTATATTTATACACTAGTATATACACTAGTTTATACATATGTATATATATAAATGTATATATGTGTATATGATATATGTGTATGTGTGTATATGTAATGAACAAATAAAACACTTTTAACTTGGAACTTAATTCCAATAATGTAGATGCAGTGACCCCTAGCTTATCTTTCTGAGGCTGTATGTCTCTTTTCTATTCCCTTTAGATGCCTTCCCATCATCCAGCTCTCCTCAGTTCTCGCTGACTATTCTCCTCAGCATCCTTGCATGGAACACATGAATGTTGTTCAAAAACAACCCTCTTCATGTCAAGCACACACACAATTCTTATGAAGAGAAGATGAAGTAGAGTTTCTGGATGCTCTGTGTCAAAATGTGAAATGTCCAAACTAGAGAGAAGATGGCAGTGAGGCAGGTGGGAGTGAAGTCCTCTTCCCCCTGCACATGGGTGAAACATCTAGCTGATCTTCTGATGAACAGAGCAAATAGCCAACAGTACCCCAGTATATATGAAGATTGGAGACCAAAAATTATAGAGGACATTGAAAAGGCAGACATAGGTGGAAGCTGTGAACACCAGGATACCTGCTGGAAGAGGAAACCCACCAACAAAGGAACCACCAGCAGATAACAGAAGAAGAATATGAAGGAGGGAGAGGAAGCCACTCTATCTCAACCCAGGACCTATCTGAAATACAACTAAATGGTGGAGAATTACTCAGAACAAACAACTGAACAAGAGCAAGAGAGGATCCTCAAAACTTTGTACACATGGAAGAACCAGCTTCAACACAACCTGCCCACAGCTGTACAACAGAATACAAGAGGTGGTGGATGGAGTGACCCTCAGTTAACCAGCTAGAGGAAAGGACCCACCAAAGAAAGACCCAACAACAATCAAAACCCAAAGATATACACAGAGCCAGCATAAATGACAGCCCAAGACCAGCGAGCTCGAAAGATCAAGGAAACTGCATCACTGAATCTCACAGGTATTCTAGCATACAAGTTCACACCATAGACCCAGGGAGTCAGAATGGATCAATTTAAGAAGCAGAGGCTAACAAGAAGAGTCTCACAAACAATGGGAAGACAAAGAAACAATCCCCAAATGAAAGAAAAGGAGGAAGTCCCAGAAAAAAAATGCTAAATGAAATAGAGGCAAGACAACTATCAGATATTGAGTTAAAAGCAATGATTATAAGGAAGCTCAATGAGCTCACAGGAAATTACCAGAAACTACAAGGAAACTGTAATGAACTCACTGCAAACTACATCAACATGAAAAAGGAAATAGAAACTATCAACAAGGGCCAAGAGGAAATGAAGAATATAATTTCTGAACTGAAGAACACAGTAGAAGGAAACAAAATCAGGCTTGATGAAGCAGGGGATTGGATTAATGAACTGGAAGACAGAATGAGCAAGAAAAGGAAAAGAGGCTCAGAAAGAATGAAGAGAAGTTAAGGGAAATGAAGGACAACATGAAGCATAATAATATCCATATAATAGGGATACAGAAGGAGAAAAAGAAGAGCAAGGGATAGAAACCTGTTTGAAAAAGTAATGATGGAAAACTTCCTTAATTTGATGAGAGAAAAAAATCACACAAATCCAGGAAACACAGAGTCTCAATCAAGAGGAACCCAAAGAGTCCCACTTCAAGACACATCATCATTAAAATGGCAAAATTCCAAGATAGAGAGAGAATCTTAAAGGCAGCAAGGAACAAACAGGAAGTAATGTACAAGAGAGCCCTGATAAGACCAGCAGCTGCCTTCTCAATGGAAACACTCCAAGCCAGAAGGGAATGGCAAGAAATATTTCAACTAATGAAAACCACAGGCCTGCAACCAAGACGACTTTATCTAGCAAGGCTTTCAATTAAAATGGAAGGCCAAATAAGGAGCTTCCCAGACAAAAGAAGCCTCAAAGAATAGACCTCCTCCAAACCAGCTCTGCAAGAGATGATAAAGGGTCTGCTTTAAGAACAGGAAGCAAAACAGTGAAAAAAGAGGAACATTGGTATGAAAAAATGGCAACAAATAAGTACCTATCAATAATAACCTTAAATGTAAATGGATTAAATGCCCCAATCAAAAGATACAGAATTGCAGCCCTGGCTGGTGTAGCTCAGTGGATTGAGCGCAGGCCTGTGAACCAGAGGATCACAGTTCGATTCCCAGTCAGGGCGTATGCCTGGGTTGCAGGACAGTTCCCAGGAGGGGATGCACAAGAGGCAACCATACATTGATATTTCTCTCCCTCTCTCCTTCCCTACCTCTCTAAATACAAATAAATAAAATTTTAGAATTGCAGAATAGATTGTGGAATTGCAGAATGAATAAGAAAACATGACCCATACATATGCTGCCTACAGGAGACCCACTTCAGAATAAAAAACCTACATAAAACTGAAAGTGAAGGGCTGGAAACAAATATTCCAAAAAATGGACAGAAAAAAAAGCAGGAGTAGCAATACTCATATCAGACAAAATAGACTTAAAAAAAAGAGACGCTGAAGGTCACTTTACAATACTCAAGGTGAGAATCCATCAGGAAGACATAAACATTGTAAGTATATATGCACCCAACATAGGTGCACCCAGATACATAAAGGAAATCTTAGAGGATTTCAAGAGAGATATTGACAGCAACACAATCATAGGAGGAGATTTTGACACTCCACTGTCAAAAATGGACATATGAGGACAAAAATGGACCAACTAAATATCAACAAAGATATTGTGACACTGAACAATGACCTAGATGAAATGGACTTAACTGATATATACGGAGCCCTTCATCCCAAAGAAGCAAAATACACATTCTTTTCAAATGCACATGGAACATTTTCAAAGATAGACCACATGATAGGACACAAAACAAGCCTCAACAAATTCAAGAACATTGAAATCATATCAAGCATTTTCTCTGACCACAAGGGACTGAAACTAGGAACCAACCTCAAGAAAAATAACCCAAAACACTATAGAAATTGAATAGCGTGCTATTAAACAATGAATGGGTTAAGAATGAGATTAGGGAAGAAATCAAAAAGTTTCTGGAAACAAACAAAAATTAAATCACAACAATCCAAAACTTATGAGACACAGTGAGGACAGTCCTGAGAGGGAAGTTCATAGCAATATGGGTCTACCTAAAACAGATAGAAGCACTTCAAACAAATGACCTAACCCTGCACCTACAATAACTCCAGGAACAACAACAAAGACAGCCTAGAGCAAGTAGAAGGAATAAAATAACCAAGATCAGAGCAGAATTAAATGACATAGAAACTAAGAGCACAATTCTGAGGATCAGTGAATCCAGGAGCTGGTTCATTGAAAAGATAAACAAAATCAAAAAGCCTTTAAGCAGGCTCATTAAGAAAAAAAGAGAGAGGACCCAAATAAACACAATCAGAAATGAAAGAGGAAAGAATACAACTGATACCACAGAAATAGAAAAGATTGTAAGAAATTACGATGAAGAACTGTATGCCAAGAAATTTGAAAACCTAGGTGAAATAGACAAATTTCTAGAAAAATATAATCTTCCAAAACTCAATGAAGAAGAGGCAGAAAGCCTGAACAGACCACTAATAGCTGATGAAATTGAAGCAGTAATCAAAAAGCTTCCAACACACAAAAGCCCTGGACCAGACAGTTTCACAAGAGAATTAAACAAACCATTTAAGGAAGAGCTAAACCCCATCTTCCACAGATTATTTCAAAAAATTCAAGAAGATGAAAGACTCCCAAACTCCTTTTTATGAAGCCAGCATCATTCTAATCCCAAAACCAGATAAAGACACGACAAAGAAAGAAAACTTCAGGTCAGTATCACTGATGAACATAGATGCTAAAATCCTCAACAAAATATTGGCAAACCATATCCAGCAATACAATAAAAAGATCATACACTATGACAAGTGGGATTCATCCCAGGGATGTAAGGATGGTACAATATTCACAAATCAATAAACATAATACACCACATAAACAAAACAAAAGACAGAAATCGCATGATCATATCAATAGATGTGGAAAAAGCATTTGATAAGGTACAGAATCCATTTATGATAAAAATGCTCAGCAAAGTGGGAATAGAGGGAGCATTCCTCAATATAACAAAGGCAATATACAAGAGACCTGCAGCCAACATCATACTCAATGGACAAAAACTTAGAGCTTTCCTAGTACGATCAGGAACAAGAAAAATGCCCACTTTCACCACTCCTATTCAACATAGTACTGGAAGTCCTAGCCACAGCAATCAGACAAGAAAAAAATAAAAGACATCCAAATTGGAAAGAAGGAAGTAAAACTGTCATTGTTTGCAGATGATATGATAGTGTACATTAACAATTCTATAGACTCCACCCAGAAACTACTCAACTCAAGAAATGAATTTGGCAAAACAGCCAGATACAAAATCAATAGTCAGAAATCAGAGACATTTTTGTACACCAACAATGAAACATCAGAAACAGACATCAGGAAAAAAAACTTTCATTTCATATAGCAACAAGAAAAATAAAGTACCTAGGAATAAGCCTAACCAAGAAGGTAAAAGACCTGTACTCAGAAAATTATACAACACTGAAGAAATAAACTAAGGAAGGCACAAACAAATGGAAGCATATATTATGTTCATGGATTGGAAGAATTAACATCATCAAAATGGCCCCACTATCTAAAGCAATTTATAGATTCAATGCACTACCTATTGAGGTACCAATGACATATTTGACAGATGTAGAACAAACATTTCAGAAACATACATGGAACCATAAACAACCCCAAATAGCTGCAGAAATTTTGAGAGAGAAGAAAAAAGCAGGAGGGACCACAATACCTGATATCAAACTGTATTACAAGGCCACTGGGCCACCGGTACTAGCATAAAAACAGGTACATAGACTGATGGAACAGAACAGAGAGCCCAGAAGTAAATCCAAGTCTCTAGGGTCAATTAATACTGACAAAGGGGGGAGAAGCATAAAATAGAGTAAAAATATCTTCTTCAACATATGGTGGTGGGAGATCTGGACAGCTACAGGCAAGAAAAATGAAACTTGATTACCAACTTACACCATACAAAAAAAAAAATTCAAGGTGAATAAAAGATTTAAATATAAGTCATGACACCATAAAAGTCCTAGAGGAAAACATTGGCAGGAAAATCTCAGACATTCCATGCAGCAATATCTTCACAGATATGTCTCCTAAAGCAAGGAACATAAAGGAAAGAATAAACAAATGGGACCTCATCAAATTAAAAACCTTCTGCATGGCTAAAGAAAATAGCATTAAAATGAAAAGAGAACCAATTATATGAAAAAACATATTTGCCAATGATACCTTGGACAAGGGTTTGATCTCCAAAATATATAAAGAACTCACATGGCTCCACTCCAGGAAGACAAAAAAAATTAAAAAGTGGGCAAAAGATTTGAACAGACACTTCTCCAAGGAGGAAATACAGAGGGCCAAGAAACATGTGAAAAGATGATCAGCATCATTAGCCCTGAGAGAGATGCAAATTAAAGCCACAATGAGATACCACCTCATACCAGTCAGAATGGTCATGATAAACAAATCAACTAACAAGTGTTAGAGAGGATACAGAGAAAAAGGAACCCTAGTGCACTGTTGGTGGGAATGCAGACTGGTGCAGCCACTGTGGAAAACAGTATGGAATTTCCTCAGAAAACTAAAAATGGAACTACCTTTTGACCCAGCAATTCTAGTGCTGGAATTATACCCTAAGATCCCTGAAAAATCAATTTCAAAGAACCTATGCACCACAATGTTCATAGCAGCACAATTTACAATAGCCAAGAGTTGGAAGCAACCTAGGTGCCCGTCAATAAATGAATGGATCAAAAAATTGTGGTACATATACACAATGAAATTCTATGCAGCAGAAAGAAAGAAGGAGCTCCTACCCTTTGCATCAGCATGGATGGAACTAGAGAGCATTATGCTAAGTGAAATAAGCAAGGCGGTGAGAGACAAATACCATATGATCTCACCTTTAACTGGAACATTATCAACAAAAGAAAAAAGCAAACAAAATGTAACCAGAGACATTGAAATTAAGAACAATCTAACAATAGCCAGAAGGGCAGGGGAGAGGACAGTGGGGGAAAAGGGTTTTCAGGAACTACGGTAAAGGACACATGAATAAAACCAAGGGGGAGGGTAGAAGCAAGGAAGAGAGGTGGGTTTGGCTGGAGTGGGGGGAAAATGCAGACAACCGTAATTAAACAATAATAAAGTAAATTAAAAATGTGGCATATCCATTGCTCTAAAGGGACCAGTTCCATCATCTTTACTAGAGTGGTGGCTTTTATGAAATTACATGTACAAAAAATTGACTTTAAATTATTTTGTGGTTGCTGATATTTTTATGCTTGAGTCAGCAGTATGCTTTTAGCACCAACCAATTAACTGAAAATTCTTCTCCTCTGTATCAGAAAGCAATTACTTTATAGAAGAAAATTAGGGCTTGCAGTAAAATATTTCATTGTAACAATCACAAATATTGCCTATGAGGTGATCTAATCTGTACTTGAATCTGTGGCTTCACCCCTTTCCATCTCATCAGCTTTTACCACAGTCCCACCTAAGACAGAATTTTATTTCAGTGGGTTGTTGGCTTCATAAAGTATGGTGTAACCTGTCCCACTCCCATCAAAGTCCCCTTCTGCTGAAAACCCCCTTGGTTTTCTTTCAGTTAACTTTATTATTTTGTTGGTTTAATGATATTTTATTTTCCAACAATAATGGAATGTCTCTATCTTTCACTAATGATTTTTCAATTCTTGGATGGGTTTCCTTTTAAATATCATCATGTATTGTTTATTTTTGATAAAATAGTCACAATGATTGTGAAATTAGTTACCCATATTTGGGGCTTTTATGTATCATTCCTTAATTGATCTCTTCCTTCTCATCATCACCCAGTCTTCTGGGTTCACTACAATTACTGACTGAGAAATTTTTATCTGAACAGGATAAAGAGGAGAAAATTGATGTTACCCTAGAGTCTTTTCTACCCTGATAAATAATAATTACAATTAAGAATGCTGTCTTGTATCAGATTGATTTTCAAGACCGTTACCCACACTAGCTGAAAACTAGGACAAGAGCACACTAATTCAACCATTTGAAGGTGCAATCCATCATTTCTACTTGCCACTTTTGAGAACTATTTGACCCAAGCTGCACTTAATCTGGACACAGACTTGCAGTCTGAGGGGAAAGGGTTTCAACTTTCCAGGCAAGGAGAGCAAAAGCTCAAAGTACAGCCATGCTGTTCATAGGCTCTAGTTTTGAAACTCTGAGACCTGACTCAGGGATGGACATGCATGCATAGGAAAGCCTAGATTTTCTGCTCTCAAATCCAGCATCTATGACCTCCCCAAAGATAGCCCCTCTCACTAAAAAGCCTGGGCATAGGTATAAACCCATTTCCTCTGGTGTATCCTGGTAGAAAAGGCTGAGGTTGAAACACTTTTTGTTGTGTTAGTCTAATGAACATGCAGCATTATGATTCTGTTCATTTCTAGGTCAACGTTCTTATGTTTAGAACAGCCTTGCTCTTCCGTGTGGATATAGGTATGGTTTGGACCCTCAGCAGCTGACCTGGAGGCAATTTTGGTTTCCTCTAGCAAGTGCCCCATTTCTGTTGAGTTCTGGGTGGTCAGGAATGTAAAATGCATCGTGCTTGGGAGATAGTCCCCAAATGAAGTAGGAGTCCTACTTTGAGGAACTGGCTAATGAGAGGTTGAAGTGGTGATTCCAAAATACCTTTGTTTTGTCATTTGTAGGGACAACTGTAGCATCATCAGCACGTTATCCATAGGCATCTGACCTTAGCCAGGCCAATCAGTCCCCCCAGGGAATTTTTAAAAAACAGAGCCGAGGGGAGGAGGGGACCAGCTCCTCAAGGGGCAGAGCTGTGAGAAGAGCGATTTGCATGGACGTGTTTCCCACCACAGAGGGAAAGCTGGCTCACTGTGAGAATGAGTGAAACTGGCCCAGACAGAAACCAGGAGGAGACAAGAGAGCCCCTGGCTCCCATTGTTTCAGAGGCCCAGAGGCACCTCTTCCCTTTCCACAGTTTGTTGTTCAGCTATTTCTTTGATTGTATAAAATATCACCAGAAGCTTTCCAATAAACTGCTTCTTCCCCGACTCTGCTAGCTCCAGCTGGGTTTTTGCTCATTTACACTTGAGTTCTAATTATACATACATGCTTGGGAGTTCAAAACCACACATCAGTCAGGCCGTTCTAGTGGTATCTGGAGCAAGAGATGGTTTGTAATTACAATTGAAATGTTTTCCCAAAATACCAGGCCACAGTGAAGAGAACTATAGACAGGAATCACAGTTTCTCTGGTTCTGTGTTAGGTTTGGAACACAATTTTTAATTTATTTTTTATTGATTATGCCATTACAGTTGTTCTATTCCCCCCTTCATTCCCCTCCACCCTACCCTCCCCCCGTCCCCACCATTACCCCCCCTTTAGTTTATGACCATGTGCCTCAAGTTCTTTAGATTTTTGATAGGAAGATTCCAGATTAGCTCCTGTCTGCTTGATCACTTGTTCATCAACACATTCTTCCCTCCCACTGACTGAATCCAAATGGTCACTGGGCGGAGGAAAATGGGAGAGCCAATCCCTGATGTTTCTCTAAATATCTCTGTCTTTTCTTCTATTTTCCCCATGAGATTATATTTTAAGTGTGGCATTTACTTTTATTTTTAAATTTTATTTCTTAATCCTCACTGGGGGATATGATTATTGATTTGAGAGAGAGACAGTGAGGGTAAGAGAGAGACAGAGAAAGAGACATCAGTATGAGAGGGAAACATGGATCAGTTGCCTGACATATGTACCCTGACTGGGGATTGAACCCAAGACCTTCTGGTATACAGGGCAACACCCCAACTGAGCCATCAGGCCAGTGTTGGTTTTTACTTTTAAATGTAATAAATACTATCCGTGGGCATGTTAGAATATATGCTTCCTAATTTTATAAATTAAAATCCCAATAACGGCTAATGACTTTAAACCATATCAGTTCTCATTCCCCATATTTCTGGAGCATTCCATAGGCCAGAATCTTCTCAGTCCTGGGCATATCTATTTTTATTTCTTATAACCTTCCAGCTGCCCCAGCATGGACACCTGATGCGGAATCAGGGCTCCCAAGTCGATTGTTGAGTGAAAAAGCAACCTTGCAAGAATGCTGGAGAAAGGTTGTCAGTTGACTAATCCTTCTCTTCCACTAGGTGGTGCTGATTGACATGTTGTCTGGCGTGTGTTTAAAGGCCTCAATCCCTCACCATTTGGTTGACTGTAAGACTTGATGAGAAGCAGCAAATGTACTTGTTGAAGCCAGGAATTTCTGAGTCTCGTCTGGGCCTTTTCCTCTGACTAGATAAGTGGGCTTCTTAATTTCTTTCTTCTTAAATAGGGCTAAGGGCCCTTCACCCAGCTGTGTCAGAGGACATGATGAGGTGTCCTGCTCTCTCTGTTGACAGTCCTCGGAGGCCACTGTCTTGGGGTTTGATGTTTGAGGGCCCTGTTTTACAAGACCTAAACGTGAAAGGGGTTATTTGGCTGAGAGAAAAGACATAGCCTTGAGCAACCAGTACTGGATACCTCACTACTACCCTGGCTGCTGGTCATTACTATTTGGTTTTCTAGGCTATTGGTGACTGAGGCTCTTTTTCTTTGCCTATGAGATTGCATTTCAGATATAACTTTTATTTTAAAATCTCCTAGGATCATTTAGAATAAACTTATAAGAAATATTTTACAGAACTCATGTTTGGGTGGGACAAATCCTAATGCAATAGTGTTTCATTTATCAAGCATCATCACAGAAAGAAGTGTTGTGTATACACAAATTGTTCAGATATTCAAACTATATTTTTAAAAGGCTTTCTTTCTTTATTCCCAGAGAGAGGAGAAGGGAGGGAGAAAGAGAGGAGGGACAGAAACATCAACGTGTGGGCTCTCACGCGCCCCCTCCTGGGGACCTGGCCTGCAACCCAGGCATGTGCCCTGTCAGAACCAAACTGGAGACGCTTTGCTTCCCAGTCCGGCTCTCAGTCCGCTGAGCCACACCAGCCAAGGCTCAAACTTTGGTTTTCCATGCCAAGTTCTTTGAAAGTTATGCATGATTGGAATCGATTTAAATAGTCCTAAGATATATTGTGCATGCCGTGCTTTCTTAAGCATAATATGCTAAATTTAATTTAATAACTCATACTCATCACTTTTATTCATATATTTTTTTTTTTATTCTAAGAGCTGTTTGGTAATGTAGTATTTCTGCCCTGAAAACTTGCTAAATGTTGCTACCATTTTTCCTAAGCACATTCTACCCTTTTCTGTTTTTCAAGTTCAAGATTACTGGCACAAGTTATGTTCAATACTAAATTGGCAGGCTGCTTAGTTTGGGTTAACCCAAGTGCTAATCTCCTCAATTAAAGTTCTGCATACCAGTACCTTTGGGCAGAGAACCCTGCTCCTTTCCAGCTTCCCATGGGGTGTTCTGGACTCCTGAACACCTCAAACCCCAGGGACAGTCTCCGGGAATGGTCCAATATGAGACCTTACTCTAGGCACCATCTCTCCCTGAGCATCTCCTTCTTATTCAGACTCCGTAATGAAAAACAGCTTTATTAGCCCTGGCTGGTGTAGCTCAGTGGATTGAGCACGGGCCTGTGAACCAGAGGATTGCAGTTCGATTCCCAGTCAGGGCACATGCCTGGGTTGCGGGCAGGTTCCCTGCAGGCCAGTTCCCTGCAGGGGATGCACTAGAGGCAACCATACATTGATGTTTCTCTCCCTCTCTCCTTCCCCTCTAAAGATAAATAAATAAAATTTTAAAAAGAAAAACAGCTTTATTAAAGACAGAAAAGAAATAACATTAACATAATAAAATAGGGAGAGAGGGGGGAATCTACAAAAGTCAGAGTCACAGTGGTAGGTTCTTACCAAAAAATGAGAGGTCAGAAGAGAGAAATAGCAGACATGATCCTTTATTCATAAGAACAGAAACTCAGTTCAAAGTGGCTTAAGTAAGATCAAACATTTACCAAACAGCAAAGAACATGAAAAACATCAGGAGAAGAGGATAGAAGAGCCTCCAGGACCTGATTGCTCTCCATCTCTGTCCTACTTTCTTTTGTCTTGGCTCCTGCACACACACGTCTTCTCTATTCACAGCCCCCAGCAGACCCAGGTTTATATCCCCCTGGTTTCCAGTCCAGTAACTCTTACAGGCATCTCAGAATTGGCTGACATTGGTTGGACTTGGGTCTCATGACTCCTGAAAGTCAGTTATTATGAAAGATTGTAATACACCTATTGGCCAGATCTGGCCCACATGGTATCCCTAGAGATAAAGGGATGGGTCAGACAACCATAACTACATGGACCTAGAATTCAGAGTTTAAGCATAGTCATTCCCCAAAGGAAAAACCATTGTATTGTATTACCAGCGCAGGTCTGAATGGAGCCGGAAGGAGTAACCAACAGATTTGTGCTCAAGAATCTAATTAAAATAAGCGAGTCAAGCCTGCACACTGACTTACCAACTTCTCAGAGAAATTATGATTCAGAGAAATCCTACCACACACTAGCCATGTCTTCCCATCAAGTGCCTACCTACTATAAGGCTTTTTTCTTGCAGGTTCTCCTCTCACCTCCATCTGCTCCCAGGAAGAATCAGGGATGGAATAGGGAGAAAGCAAGGATGCTGCTGAAATCTCCATTTCAAACATCTCTGAATTCTCTAAGATCTTTTATTCTATGTGTTAGGTCCTCAATTACTTCAGCTAATTTTTCTGTCTTTATACACGTCTTAAACAGGTCCAAACATCATGACCATTTTCTAAGAATATGAATATTGTAGAAAATAATAAAATATAGATCAGTGGCTAGCCCCATGTTACTCTGATCGTTGCCCACACTATCACACAAGAGGGTAACCTGTAAAGTAAGTCTAGATCAACCTTCTTACCTAATTTCCTACTACTGAATTGGAAATTTTAAAGAGTTCTAGAGAAATCCATGGATTCCTTCCTTCCTTCCTCCCTCCCTGTCACAAAAAATGAACTGAGATCTTACTATATACCAATCACTGATGATACATACAACCATGAAGACAAGATTCCTAACTTGGGATAATTAACAGTGGTTTTAGTGAGAGTGGGGGTATTGCCTGAAGTTGTATGCAAAATTCTCCACGTTTGTGCACTTTTTATGGGAGAGGATTTATAACTTTTACCAGAGCTTCAAGGCTCTGGTAAAAAAGTTTAAGAGTGATCAAAAAATTTTAAGAGTCACTACTCCAGAGAGAAAGGGGGAGAAAGAAAGAAAAAGAGAGAGATACAATTCCTGATGAAAGATTTCTATTGTTTGATGCAGAGCCAGGGAATGAGGGTGATTCCAGCTGAGCTGGACTTGCATCATCTCACTTTCCCTAAAACCATTTCCAGCTAGAATTGAGATTCTAGAAAGTATACTAATGGATTTTTTTCTTCTTGTTTCTTATTCCCTTTAATGGTGAATAAGCCTATTGCATGTTGATTATATTAAATTAGCCACTGCCTGTCCCCCACCTCCATCCCTTCCCCAAGGGACATTGAGCAATATCCTAATCAGACCACATGTGGATCTCGGTAGTGTCTGGCTTTCTTGTGATGTAGATGAGGCTTGGCTTCAGTGGCCCCTTCTTCTGCTCTCCTTCCTGACACCCGTCCTCTGAACATGTGTTTCTTCCCTCAGGGCTTACCCTGTGCCCCATTCTTCTTGTTCATCTTTGCCCTTACCAAAGGATTAATTAATAAATGGGGTGTTGGTTGATAAAGGAACTCATGATTGCATTTCAAGAGAAGATTATCCAATAGATTTGAAAAGCTCTTCAGGATTCAAAGGAATGAAGCTTTGATGGTTGAATGATTGTCGGAGGAACTGATGTTTCAAGGCACTAGAGACTCCCAGATCATAAAAGTGTCTGCTGATTCCCAAGGAAAGTGTGTGCTCATGGGCTGGGATCTCAACAATGGGTCATGAAGTCCTGAGAGTCACTGGGTTCCCTGGTTATTAATTCCTTTTTCTGTCAAGTAAGAGGATTGTACTATATTTTCTTCAATAGTTTCAAAATATCAGAGGAGTGAATGAGAATCTGAAAGACTTGGACTCGTTGTACAAATAAACTCCCAACAAGCAGAAATGTCCACACACCAAAGGGGAGGTAGAGAACACTCTGTCGTAAAGATTTTGATGTTGAAGCTGGACAGTCGTTTGCAGGATTTATTGCAGAAAGGATTCACTGTGTGTGTGTGTGCAACTTGTTTTTCATTCAACCATGAGGAGGGCGCAGCTATCTGCTAGGCACTGATGAGTCAGCACTGAAACATGACACCGAGAATTTCAGCCCTGGTTAAGTCTGCCTTTCAGACTCAGGGCCAATTAGGACACAATAGGGAAAGGTGGGGCTTGAGGCAAAATAGGGCTTAATAAAGGCATTCAAATGTTAAGATTACACTCATTTCTGTGGGCCAGGTAAAACAGGTCTGCAAGCTGAATTTGGCATTGATCTCAAAGTGATGTCTATGGTTCAGATAACAATAAAGATATATTATGCACTTGTCATGTGCCAACACTGTTCTAGGTGCTTTACACACATCAAGTCACCTATTCCTATAATTAAGGCACTCTTATTAGGCACAATTATCATCTTCATCTTACAGATGAGAAAGCTAAGGCACAGAAGAGTTAAGTTAGAAGCCAAAGTCACGTGGCCAGAAGAAAAGACTGACTTCAGATCCATTTTTGAAACTTTGTGTCACTTCTATATAGATGATTTCTCTGATTCTGAACTTTTTTTATTATGTGGAATTGGTCTTATTTACTCCAACTAAAGAAGGTTATTGAGCAAGTTTTGCTTACTTCTCTTTTACAAGACCTGCTTTACACAGATTACAGTGAAAAGAGTCAGAATTCATTCTAGACTTGAACCAGGAAGGACTTCTGACAATACATCTCATTTTTAAAATTGTCTTCTCAAAGTACATAAGTCCCAGAAGCTGCTACTGTCAGATGGTACCCATCCTGCTAACCGGCCCAAGGCTGAAGTGCAGCAGTGAACACATAATCTAGGAAGTGGAAGAGGTCCAGTCATCAGCATAACTCATAACTTGTTGATCAGATATCTCTCACTTCTTAAATTCAACCACTTTGTGGTCAGTGCGCAAGTTTGCTAGGTAAAAGAGTAAGTGATTTGCTTCTTCCTTTGACATGTAAAATGGAAGATTATGATGGCCAGTGGTTATTATGTGAAACCAGTGCCTCACCTCTTTAAAACAGTACAGTACAGATGACCCTTGCTGAGCCATATACTCTAGATAATCTAAATATAGAATTTGCAGATTGGGTGGGGCCCTGGTATCTACATTTTATCTCTATTAATAACCTGGTACCCAGGTTATTAGTAGAGAAGAGGCTATGGTGCTTATCTCTTTACTATACACACACACCCTTTTTTGTCTGTCTAATCTGTGTCTAGAAAAGAAGAACAAGACAGCAGTAAGAAGATATGAATTAAAAAATCACTACCCAGCCTTGGTCTCAGCTGGATCTCAATAGAGTGGATTTATAGGGAACCCTATTGGCAAGGCACTGTGGCTTTCCTCTGAAACACTCCATCCTCTGTGTGCAGAATTGGAAAGAGCAGGTATGGGTAGAATTGGAAAGAGCAGGTCTGGGGGTTACTTAGAACTTTGGGTAGACAAGATAGACACAGAGGCCTTTCACTAGCCACCAAACTAAGAGGGGACAGCAAGCAGTTGATAGATTCCATGAAGATTCTCCTGTGGCTCCTATGAGCAAGCCACACTGCTAGTGAGTATATGTTATTCCACTGCCAAGGAAATGCTACCTGGAGTGAATTCCCTGCCCCAGATAGAGGTGGTCCACTATGCTCATATCTATGTTCATATCTATATTCCTTAGACTTTTTTCAAGTCACCCTTGCCATACTCTGGAGATTACTTTCTCATTTCAGACAAACTTTAGATGTAAAACCATCACTCTATTTCTGTAATAATGACCTTCTTGTATCTCATGGGACTGCCAGATCCAGCTACGACACAGCTGATCATGAATTTGTGACTCAGTGGTCGATATTTTAAGACAACCTTTAGCCAGTTCCAATAAGGAGGAGTCAGCCAGCATCTTCTAGCAATTATTGTAATTTTGTATTAAAAAACCAAGTAGCAATGCTCAGACTTCTTTAAGAGATTCTTGACTAACCACATGAGGATGGAGTTTCATCTGAAGGGGAACCAGCTTCTTGTTGTTCACTTCTGATCACAGGGAGTCTCAGAGTTAAGTGTTATGTGAGATTAAATTGTGGCTTTCTTTTCTTATCCCTCCTCCCTTTTTATTTAACTATCCTCTGCTCTAGCCGGAACCCAAGACTTAGCATGGACAGTGTGCCTTCCAACTGAACTGAGTGTGTATGACTCAGCTGTCCAGAGAGGCGCAGCTGGCTTGGCACTGATTTTAAAAGACTTCTCTCTCCCTCTCCCTCTCCCTCTGCCTCTCCCCCTCCCTCTCCCTCTCCCTCCCTCTCTCCCTCCCCTTCTCCCTCCCCCTCTCCTTGTACCTCTCCCTCTTCAGTCAAACAGTGTGGACCAAGAGCCAAGTCCTTTTAGTTGGCTGTGAGGAGCACAGAGGGAAACTCCTAGTTCTCTGGCTGCAGGCTTAGGCTGGGGAAGCAACTTATAAGGTCAATGTCCCAAACCAAAGCAGACAGAAGTACAAATAAACAGCCACGGGGAGACAGACACGGAGTCAGGAAAATCCCCTACATGACTAGACTATCAGTTTCAGCAGTGCCGTGGATCGGAACACTAGGTTCAAGTCCATGACACTGAGGGCAAAGAGTTTGCCTTGGACTAAGTGGGGTTCTCAAACCCATTTCTCTTTAGTCAGTGGCATTTTGTTAAAAAAGGAAAAATCATGTGTGAGATGGGTGGGAGTCAGTTTCGGATAATTATAAAAATGATGCATTTTCAGTATTTGAGTTAACTGAGGTAGAAGGGCAATCTAAATTAGTAAAGGGCTTGAAGTTTAGACGTTCTGAAAAGCCAGTGCAGAGGGGTCTTCCTGGGTGGCATTCTAAGAAAAGAGTGGGTGTTTGAGACCTGAGATGTCCATTTAAATCCTGGTTCCAACCCAGTTTGCTGTGATCAGTGTTGCCAGAGGCAGCTGGGTCACGATGCTAAGGAAGCTTCTATTTCAGGATTCCTCTCTCACAGGGACACAGCTAAGGGGCACTAATAGTGTGTTCATATGGTCGTACATTGATGCAAACTTTGCAAAAGTAAACTGTTTGGGTATTCTTTTCCATAGAAGAAGGGACCTCCCCAACTTGTATTAACTTGATACCCTTTAAAACCTGGATCCAAACCAGCTCAGAGCCATGCTTGGGGCTGGAGGTGGTAGTGAAGGAGATTGCTTTTGGAGTTCACTCTTGTGCCTGTTGATTCAGGAATGGAGGAGGAGGTACTTTGCTGTGGCTGTCCAGGTTTTCACTTTCATTGGTGACCCCTTTCTTCCTCCAGGCCAGGCTCCCCTGTGCCCCTCAGGGCAACTCAGTGTGTCTCTACAGACACCTTCTATAGTCTTGATCCTTACCTTAGAAATGAGTGAAAAAAGCTCTGGCTGGTGTAGCTCAGCAGATTGAGCACAAGCCCACAAACCAAAGAATCGCAGTTTGATTCCCAGTCAGGGCACATACCTGGGTTGAAGGCCAGTTCCCAGCAAGGGATGTACAAGAGGCAACCATACATTGATATTTCTCTCCCTCTCTCCTTCCCTTCCCCTCTAAAGATAAATAAATAAAATATTTTTTTAAATCTTTTTTAAAAGAAATAAGTAAAAAAGCATGTGGGCCTGGCACAAAGAAAGCATTCAATAAATACCAGCAGTGAGCCCTGGCTTGTGTAGCTCAGTGAGTTGGGCAGAGGCCTGCAAACCCTGAGGTCACTGGTTTGATTCCCAGTCAGGGCACATGCCTGGGTTGCAGGGCCAGGTCCTTAGTTGCCTGAAGTGATCCATGTTCCTCTCTCACACTAATGTTTCTCTCCCTTTCCTTGTCCCTCTCTCCCCCACCTCTAAAAATAAGTAATCTTAAAAAATACTCACAAGGGTACCCCTGTCCCTGGCTACCTCACATCCTTGGCCATGGCAGTTGTCCATGGTTGGCATGTGGCTTAGATCAGGTCTTTCAGAGTCCTTCCTTGGGTTATTTCAACTGGAGCAGGGCGGAGAGAATTTCTTTTCTCTCTTCCCAAGGCTATAAAGAATATGAACTCATAGCTGGTGGCAGACAGGTCTCCTGCCTGGTGGAAAAGCTGGTCTGGGAATGAAGGGAGAAAGTCAGTAGCACCCCAGTCCCTGACTTCAGCCAGCCCCAGGCCATCTTTTTATGGGTTTATGAGCCAGTGCATTTCCTCTTTCTTCTCAAGTAGGTTGCTTGTCTCTTGCAAGCCAAATCATCCTGACCAATACATCTTTTATCCAGAATCATACTGTCTTAGAAAAAACTCATCCAGCTTTCTGTTTCTTTTTTATTAGATCAAGGCTTCCTCTTGGGCATACGCTCTGTGGAATCATTCTTTACAATGAAATTTTAATCACTTCTGTCATCACAACTAACATGAATGAATTACCATGCGCCTTTGACACTTTCAACTCAGTGACCATATATTGAATACCTATTATGTCCACAGCAACTGGCTCCCATCTGGACTAGGTAAACTAACTGGAATCCGATTGTGTTTATACTGAAAAATAAACAAGCCATTAATTCCCCACCCTCTGTTGCTGAACAGAAGGAGGAACTCTCAGGTTAACTAATGTTGGGTACAATTTCTGGAAGATAGTAAGTGCCATGCAGACTCTGAACTTAAGATTATCTAGGAGCTTGAAGGACATTTTCACCATCCTAAGTTTTAAAACACAGACCTAGTTGTGTTCGGTGTAATGACTTTGGTCTCACTGAAATTATTCACAAGAGACAATCATTCCTATTAAGGGTCTCTGGGGGTGGTGATGTCCTGTATTGATGGGGCTGTGTAACTAGAGGGCAGCAATTTTTATTGAGTATGAAGAGATGTATACCACAGCTCAAATTTATTTAATCAACGCTCAAATTAATGTTGCAAAGAATAAGACCTTTCAATTAAAAGTTAAGTATGAGTTGCAACAAATGCCTATGATTGACTTTTTAAGTAAGACTATTGAAGAGAGTGAAGATAGTCTTTTTCATAAGTAGGTTTTACATATGTGTGTATGTGTGTATATATATATATATACACACACACATACAACTTGAAACCTAATTTTCACATAAAGTGGAAAAATGTATTTCAGCTCAGTTGACTATCCCAGTTTTCACAAATTCTATACTAGAAAGATCCAAATTATAGAGTGAGTGATGATGAATAGTAAATTACCTTGAATAGAGGAAATTCAGAAATTCTAATTTTTTGTCTTTGCTCTGGTCCTAATTTTGCAACTAACCTCAGCCTCGGTTTCTTCATCCGTGAAATGAAAGGGTTAAACTACACAGTAACTGCCATTTGCTATTACTATGCGCTAGGCAGTGCACTAGCACTCTGTGTACATTTTTATACCATCATTTATTTCTCCTATTATTTTTTTTACTAAGTAGTGTGGGGTTTTTTTTTTTTGGTCTTTTTACATAAAGGAGACTGAGCTCAGAGACCTGAAGAAATTTTCCCAAGATCTCATGCCACAGTAAGTGGCAGAGTAAAAATTCAGACTAGATTGGAGCAGGTCAACAGTTCACACTTAAGTATTTGATACTGCTATTCTTGAATGATGTCAAAGATTCTTCCAGCTTTAAAACACTGTTCTTCTATGGCTGTGTAACAATCTATTTCAGCCCTAATAGGGTTTCATTGTTATTTTAATATATCTGAACCAGATTGAGGCAGTTAATTTCTGATTAACCCAATTGTAATAAAAATGTGATTTCAGATCTATTTGTCCAGTTATAACTGGTTTAGAACTAATTTTTAATAAAATTAAGATATAATAGACAAGAAAGAACCAATGGTCATTTGATTCCATAGCTCTTGACCACACTACATTTTTTTAACAGAAACCCCATTTAAAAGGTGAATTCTGTCCTGAAAGGGAAATGAACCACTCTTGGCTCTTTCTCAGTTAGCATAATCCCAAACCAAACACTCATTTTTCCCCCTGGTCTCCAATCCCTTTAGCCTAGCCACTACAAACACTGTCTGACCGTGTGGTGTAACAGGTAGTTGGTGGTGGTGGTAGCGATTTTTGTCCTACTCCACCTCCTCCAAACTTGGAGATTCCAAGGGAAATCTATCAACAAGCTGATGCTTAGCTTCTAGAGTGTCCAAGGAGGAGCTGATGCAAAGAAATTCCTTGTAGTTGCTCTCAACAGTAAGGGCACAGATGAAGCAGAAATATAAAACAGTGTTGAATAAAAGGTAAATGATACTCTAGGGCAGGGGTGTCCAACCCACAGCCTGCAGGCTGCATGTGGCCCAGGATGGCTATGAATATGGCCCAACACAAAACGGTAAATTTACTTAAAACCTTTTTTTCTTGCTCATAAGTTTTCATTAGTGTTTGTGTATTTAATGTGTGGCCCAGGACAGCTCTTCTTCTTTCAGTGTGGCCCAGAGACGCCAAAAGATTGTACAGCTCTGTGCCTAGGGACTCCTAACTGCTACGGTAAAAACAAAGGGAGAGACGATAATTATGGGCTGGGGTGGGGGAGAGAAACTGTCTCGTTATACACAGGACTTGGATGTGCTGGAGAACTTCAATGAGGTAAAAAAGAGGGGAATGAACGTGATATTCTACAGCACTGCGAAAAGACTTCCCATAGGGAGCAGACTTCTAATCCAAACCTCTAGCTAAAAACTGGAAAATTCCATCAGAAAAGGTTGTCGAGGGCAAAAGCCACATTTCTTTTTGCTCATTATTATGTCCCTGTGCTTATAACAGTACTTGACACAGAGTAGGTATCCAACTAATTTTATTAAATGAATAAATTATTCATCTGTTTTCAATACCTAAATGTTGTATTTCATATAGGCCTGTGGCTTTCAAAGTGTGGTCCCTGGACTAGCATCGTTGACATCACCTGGGAACTTGCTGGAAGTGATGGTTCTCGGGCCTCACTTCAGACTTATTGAGCCAGAAGCTTTCCGGTCTGGGCCCAGCAACCTGTGTTTTAACAAACTCTCTGGATGATTCTGATGCGTGCTAAAATTTGAAAGCCACTGATATAAGAAAAAAGCCTAATTATTGCAATGTTATCACTGCCTCTAAAACTTTATATACTCCATCTTCTCTTCCCAGCTTGTCTAAAATGAAAGGACGGGAACAGCAGAAAACAAACAAACAACAACTACTACTGCTACTGATAGGTAATATTTGAAACCCTTGGATGATAGTGAAAACTTTATATTTAAAAAAATCTAATTGTCAAAAATTCAAATGAAAAAACTTAGATTTATCTACTTATTTACACTGTTATTTTAACAACTTAGGGGGATATCTCTGAAAGAAAGAGGAAGAAGACCCCAGGCCCTTGTAAGGCAACATGACTCAAAAATCAAGTGAGGAGGTACCAGTTCAAGATGGCTGCCCGGAAAACATTTTTCCTACCTTCCAAAAGCCCAGCTAAAGGGTGGAGCAAAGAAAATGGGAGGAACATCAACACTGAACATTTCAATTAATGTCTGGAATTTGAAGAAGTAGGAAGGCAGTGGGGCATTCTTGGACCATCTTGAGGGTTCTTGTGCTCCTGTTTGTAAATGCTGAGGCAGATTCCAGAGGATCTGGGCCTGAAAGGTTAGCAAGGCTCCCTCTATTCCTGAAGTAGATCAGCGTCCTTCACAGTATTTCACAGAATAAGAGAACTGGAAGAGACATTAGAAAATACAATTCTAGATTCCACATTAAATAGTTGAGGAAACCGAGGCATAAGGAAGTTAAGAGATTGCTTACAATTACACACTAGTTATTAGCAGACTTAAGATAATCAATCATAGCTTTTTCCCAGTACGTTTCTCACCATATCCCACTAGCTGTGTTGATGACCAGGACTTCCATGGTCAAGGCCTTCCATGTCAAGGCCTTCCATGACCAAGTCCCCTTGTTTCCAGTCACATGTGCCTCCATCACATTGTTGCATGAGGTGTAGAAGAAATACTGAGCTGGGAGTCAGACACTCACTGCACCTGAGTAACTGTGTTGATTCACTCATTTATCTTGTAATTTTGGGGAGTCTATGATATGTTAAGGAGTGGGGTGGGGAAAAAGAGGTGGGTTGTTCTTAACCTGCATTTTCAAGTTTTTCTTTTTCATTTTAAGAGTCATGTATGGGAGTATTATTTAGCCATGAAAATAAGGAAATCCTGCCATATGAGACAACGTCAATGGAACTTCAGGGCATTATGCTAAGTGAAAAAATGTTAAATACCGTATGATCACACTTACATGTGGAATCTTTAAAACAAACAAACAAAAAACCCCAAAATGCACAGATACAGAGAATGGAAGGGTAAGGGCTGGTCAAAAGGTACAAACTTCCAGGTATAAGTCCTGGGATGTAATGGATAGAATGGTGACTGTAATTACCAATTATAATCTGCATTGTGGCTGAACCATGTATTTAAAAATTGCTAATAAAGTAGGTTTTAAAAGTTTTCATCACAAGAAAAACTGTGGTGATGGATATTAACTTACTGTGGTGATCATTTTTTTAAAGATTTTATTTATCTTTAGAGGGGCAGGGAAGGAGAGAGGGAGAGAAATATCAATGTATGGCTGCCTCTTGTGTGTCCCCTGCCAGGAACTGACCTGCAACCCAGGCATGTGCCCTGACTGGGAATTGAACCGCGATATTCTGGTTTGCAGGCCCTCTCTCAATCCATTGAGCTACACCAGCCAGGGCCTGGTGATCATTTTTTTTACTCTATTAACAAATATTTAAGTTTTTACTTATTTCAGGACTGTCTTCATGTAAAGACATCATTACGAATGCAAATATGCTGGAGATTTTCCAAGGAATAGAACAGGAAATAAAAGTAAAGGGTAATCAGAAGAACTGAAATTGTCCCAGAGAAGCTCTGAGGATCACACTTCCTTAAAGGTCCTTGATAACCTCTTCACACTCTTCTTCCTCTGTGAACATGTGGAAATTCTGGCCAGGATGCACGGTGGCTTGTTCTGTGTTAGTTGCATTCAGCTTCTCCTCCATTACTTGTTTGAGGATGATGAACACAGACTTGATGGCATCTTTCAGAGTCATAGACTTGTGCTAAATATCTTGCAAGGAGATCTTGGCACCCTCTGAAGCTGAGCCAATTGCTTGAGCATCAAACTCTGCAAAGGTCTCAGATGGATCTATATGAAACAGTTGGAGTCCTATTTCAGCTCCTCCAAAACACAGTGCTACTCCAAAGGTACAAGACATGTTACCCAGATCTGCATCTTCTCCAAACTGTAGAGCCAAATTGGACACAGCCCGGGTAACACTCTCCATTGTCATTGTCTCCACCCTGGTTTCATCCATTAAAGTCTTAGCATCAGCAATTAGTCCACTCATAGCACAGCCTACGTGAACATCAATCTC
The DNA here is from genome assembly GCF_021234435.1 of Artibeus jamaicensis. Taxonomy (NCBI): domain Eukaryota; kingdom Metazoa; phylum Chordata; class Mammalia; order Chiroptera; family Phyllostomidae; genus Artibeus; species Artibeus jamaicensis. The sequence continues at coordinate 15,804,461 of NW_026521788.1, forward strand.
TACAATTTTCTCAGTGGTGCTGGCTCCATGAGTGGGGAGGTAATCGTCTTCACAGCTACACACACTCCCTCTGATATTTGGACCCCAATGGCCATAGAACCAAGCTTGATAGTCTGAATAGCATATTCTACTTGGAATAATGTTCCTACAGGAGAAAAGTATTCACGACCCTGTCGCACTCAGACCAGGTGAGCAACGTGGCAAGGATAGGAGAAGGAGGTGGCAGAAATGAAGGGTTTTTTGCACTATACATATATCAAATGATTATATTTACACTTAAAACTATATAGATTTATGTGTTATTTATATTTCAATAATAAGTAAATAAATGCATACATAAATGTAGTGTATGCTTATTAAATTAAATGAACCCTATCATAGTAACCACTGATAAATTATTAATCTTTAAGCATCCGTTGGGACTCATTACTTTTTGTTATTTAATATTCAGCTTCATAGTCTTATGAATGCATCAAATAATTAACATTTCTTTAATCATGAAACAGTCAACATCCCTTTAAATATCTACACATCTTATAACTAAAATAATTTTTTAAATATGGATCTATGAAATTCATACTTTCCAAATATTTAAATATTGATGTGAATGCAAATGCTTCTAAATATTTGCTTATGAAAATCACAATCCTACCATACTAAATTATCTGTAAGTATTTAAACACTTAAAGAGAGTACACATATACCACTAGAATAATAAAATGCCAGTCTGTACACCAAAACAAAAACCAGTTCCTCAAATCTTAATATCTTATATTTAAAGACCACTATTTTATTTGTATGTCCTCCCAGGTTTGCTGCTCTAAAGTTTCAGTAATTGTAGTATTTTTATATCTCATCTGACCAAAGACAAAGGACCAGTCTCAGAAATGAGGCTAATTCATCCTTTTGGGACCCACTGTGACCCACACCCCTCTCCCACTGGGTTCGTTTGTGTGACTCCCAGGGCTGGTGAACTGCAGGACCCTGCTCCACCAGCTCCGGTGTGTCTTTATTTTACTGCTTACAGCCCCTACCTTCCTCAGAACTACCCTCCGTCCCCACTGTTTATCTTCCCTGCTAACCTAGAAAGTATCAGGTGCTCAACTATAAAGCATGGACTTATTTTTAAAGAGATGAGACAAAACATTCATTTATAATTATATTCCCTTAATTTCAGAAATTAGTATTATTAAATATGGCCTATCGTACTAACCCTTTTGGTATTACAATACATTTTTATGTACTTTATATCAATCTTCGCTTTTGTGGATCATTGGGAATGATGTTTTTTCCTAGATAGTTGCAACTTGTTTTGATGAAACATTATGTAATTTATTTTATTTTGCAGTGTTCATCTTGTAAGGGGAACCCCTTTACAGCAGCTTTCTAAAAAAAAAAAAAAAAAGATTTTACCTATTTTTAGGGAAGGGAAGGGGAGAAACATCAGTGTGTGGTTGCCTCTTGTACACCCCCTACTGGGGACCTGGCCCACAACCCATTAAAGGAGAAAGGGCACATGTGTTGACTGGGAATCAAACCTTCTACCCTTTGGTTCACAGGTGGCACTCAACCCACTGAGCCACAGCAGCCAGCACTATATTAGCTTTTTTGTCCTATAAATGTTGCCTCTCACATTTTATACAAGTCCACACGCCATCTGGAAACAGGCTGTCCCAGACCCCTCCTGACTTTTCCCTGACCTCAGAACAAGGAATCAACTACATTCCAAGGATCGTGGTGTTCCTCAGAGGAGAAATGTAAGAAAGACTCAAATGTGAGCACAGATCTGCACAAGAAGAACAGGCAATAGGAGAACTGATCAAAAGAACTGGAAAATGCACGTGCATCTTAAAGGAAGGCCACACATTCACATAGAATTTTGCACTTTAGCGTGGTGTGTTTATATATGCTTCTTTTCCTGCAGGATGTGGCTTCATCAGTCACTAATACTCCCTTCTACATGGACTACAGAGCAACAATATTCTATGATCCTGTTACCCAGCCCCTATCAAAAATTAATATCTTGCTGTAAGTCTGTGGGCTTTTTCATTAACAAGTCACTTGTTAATATTTTCATCTAAAATAGGAATGATTCTCCAATGAGAGGCTTAAATTAAATATTGTAAAAAGCATGGAAATGAAAACTATTTTGACAACCTATTCCAACTATATTCTATCTATACACAACCTACTCAGGGTTCCAAGAACACACCTATATTTTCCTATTTCCTTACCTTTGCTAGCCAGCTTCCCTCCTGCTAAAATGCCCTTTCTCCTTTAATGCCATTGAATCCAGTTGTAGCTTAAATGCTACCTCCTCTCAGAGCATTCCCAGGCTTCCAGGCAGGATGAGTCCTTTCTCTCTTGTGCTTTAGGAGTACTCCAAGAATTCCACCTTTTAAAACCATGAGATTATGTGATTTGTGCACACACCCATCTCCTCTAATAAATTCATGGAGGTTGAGATTATGTTTTTTACACCCATAGCCTCACACAGCACCTTGTGTGAAATAAGCAAGAGGTGTTTGCAAAGTCGAACTGAATGTTGATTGGGTTAAATCACTCACTGATTTTCTATTATTGTACAATTAAACTCAAAGAGTTATTGATGAACAGGATGAATAATTTTTTTTAAAACATTAGACTTACTCTGATACCATTGCAGGCTCTCAGAATCAAAGAAGCATGGGCTTCTTCAACTGTGTGACAGAATCACCTAAAAGGCTTGTTAAAAATTCAGATAATCAGGCTTTTCCACAGACCTGGTGAAATGGAATCTCTAATGATGGAACAAGCAATCTGCATTTTTGAGATTTGCTCAGGTGGTTAGCATGTTTGAGACTGGTTTTGAAGGGAAAAGTCAGAGAGCTTAGAAGCAGACAAGATAGACAGGAGAGATTACATAGGCAGAGAAAATTTTGGTATGTTAGTGGGATAAAAAGTTGGTTGGAATAGAAACCATGCATTCGGTGAGAAATCCAGGCCCGTGGCTCACCCAGCGCAGGAATCCTACCTAGAGACTTCTGACAACTGCCTCGTTCTCCTTTGCATTCTCTTCTACAAGCCTCTTAAAAACAAGGCTTCTGATGCTGCAGTCACTACATCTCCCAGGATAAGAACCAAGGTGCGTGTGACAAAGTGAGGAAGGAGGTCTTTTTAAATTCCTGATATTATCTCATAATAACGAGTGAGATTTAAAAATAAACTCTCCTAGCAGAACAGCATTTCTGTCCATGCAAATGCAGTGTACCCAAATGAACGGAGATCGGGCACCAGAACAGGTAGATTTGATTCCTAGCATTATCACTTGCTGACTGTGCGACCAAGGGCAGGTTACGGAGGCTCTCTGAGTTCTTGTTTTTTGTAAAATGGAGAAGGGAGAACCTCCTTCACTCTCAGGATGGAGATGTGGACTTGTTGAGAGGCAACAGCATATGTAAAAATGTTTTATTAAACCTCGAAGTGGTCTTTGTTTATTACTATTTTCAACTCATGTGTCATTTGAAAGGTTTACTTCCAGAGCTTCTTTTTGACTCTCCCAGCTTCTCTCTGCTGGTGAAGTGGACCCTGAGTACAGCTTCACTCTGACACCTATGATGACACAAATGACACAGATGACATGAATAATGTCTGTGATGCACACGGGGACTCCCCACTGTTACTAGTCACGGTGCACGTTAGGGGGAACAGATTGATCCCTCTGGTTTTCGAGAAGAAAATGGGAGTGAAGTTGCCTATCTTCATAGATAAGAATGCACTACACAACCCATGCCATGGACCCTGTTCCTGTTCACTACCATTGTTCTGTTTTGAAGGCTGTTGAGCACTACTTTTGTCAAATGCCTGGGCTAGTATTCAATTTCATTCAGAGTGGATATGAACTGTACAGCTCAGAAAAAGCACTTTAGAAAAGAGAATAAATGAGGCTACACCATCTATTGAATGAAAACCAGCCCTTTTTAGTGGTTTAGGTCTCCTCTCTGCTGCAGGAGAAAGAGTTTTATCCTACTAATCAGTCACCCAGAGCCCACAGAGCACCTTGAACAGATATTCATTCAATATTCCTTGAATTGAATGTACTGTGCATTTTTATTCAAAAGGATCCTAGTTTCAGACACACTGCATTGGTGAGTGGGTGGTTATAACTTTACGCTGCTCTGCAGAACTCAAAGTTCCTTATGCTGCTTCAACAGAATCTTTCATTGGGAAGAGCCCTTGCCAATCCAGCATTTTCCAAAATATGTTACATACACACAAGATCAATGTTGTAATTCTGTAAGGCACTCCTTAAAAAGCGGTGGGTTTCCACTGTTAAATACTACATTTTGCAGTGTGTAATGTGCTCTTATGTATACTGTGCACCCACATTTTCGGTCCAAGCTTTCAGGAAAATAATCTCTTGTTTTAATTTTTTAATTCATTTTTTAATTTATTTGTATTTAGGAAAAAACCAATCATCATATTCTAGGATACTATTTTGTATACAGATACCAGTTAACACATAAGCATTAATAAAAGAAAAACATTTATAGAGATACAGAATTAGCACTATCCATGTATCATGTGCATCCTAATTTGTCCCTCAAAAATTGGGGCAAAAAGTGCACATTATACACAGCAAAATCCGATAACTTTAGGAAACACTGCCCGCCCCTCCTTGGGAGGTCCTGATGCACAATGGCGGGTTAAAGGTTCTGAGAAGTCCTGCTTTTAGTTTTGTGTTTTCAGAACCTGTTAATATGTGACACAATTTGGTACAGGTTGCTCTCTCGTTATCTCAGCTCTCAATGCCCTTACTGACGTGCTGTATGTACAGTGAGGCTCTATGTACAATGGGTGCTGTATATACAATGAGCTGTAAGTACAGCGAGGAAACCAGCTGCTTCTTTGCTTTTAACGGCATTTACTGCTTGTGAAAATCTGTCACTAGACTAACCCACGTCCTACCTGACTGATCTTGTGGTGATGGTGTAGCCTCTGATTGCCTTTAAGGTAAAAGTGAACAGCATTTTTTTCTTCACCTTAATTTTTTTTTTGAGTAGTCAATGAATTCTCATGATTTAAATATCAAAAACTCAGAAAAGGTATTGAGTGAGGATTCTCCCTCCCACCCCATCCCCAGTCTGCCCAGTTGCCATTTCCAATCACCAACCCCAAAGGTAAGTGCTGCTTTTAATTTCTTGTTTAACCTTCTCAAAAATATTCTTGATAATTCACACTTACACGTGACTTTTTATAGGAAGAGTAGGTTGTTATATACATTAGTTTCAAAGAGCAAAAATTGTTTATCATCATCGTAAAGGTCATAACAATCACAGAATTGGATTCTGCCTCAAAGTCTTAATTTGCTTATATGAAGAAAAGATAAAAAATATGTTTATGGAAGGCTGTAAGTCTTGGGTTTGGAAAACCAGAGACTTTTAAAAGGAAAGAGGTGGTATGTGTCAAGTTCATGAACAAACTAAAATGCAACTTTGCCATGCAGAGACCTCTCCAGGACACTGAATTGCTGATTTGAGCCATGCAAATGCAAAGAAAAACAGGTGAAAACAAAAGGAGATCTACCAAATGAAACAAATAATAAATGAGCAAGCAGGGGAGCAGGGAGAGGGAAAGGGTAGCTACAGATGACGGAGTGGGATATCAGTAGCAATGCTATTTCTTTTTCAGTTTTAAACCACTGAAGCAGGGGGCCTGTCCTATCATCAAGGCAGCATAACAGGTGGTTAAGAGGATGTAGAGTCAGTCAGGACTGTTTCCACGTCCCAGTTCTTCACTTAGTTTCCGTGTGACATTGGGCAAGTTACCTAACCTCTCTGTGCCTCTACCATATCTGTAAAATGGGCAACTAAGAGTACCTACTTCACAGGACCATTGTGAAATTTCTAAGAGATAGAGCCTGTAAAGAATTTAGCTGAGAGCTCAACCCAGATGAATTAGTATTTGCTGAACAGGGGTGATTTTGAAGGAGACTAATAAGTAGATGAGCTATTTACATGGTATCCTTACCTCATCCAAGTATCAATCCAGTCACTTAAAAGTTCAGACTGAGAACAGGTTGTTGCTGGATTCACTGATTAGTGTCTACCTGAACTCTGATTTTTTTGCTGGTAGTGATGCCTGTTCTTCCTTTTTGCTACTGCCTTAGAAAATTCTGATGTATTCAGTGGATTTGGGCTTTAGTGGGTGTTTGAACCACTGAAAGGCGATTTCAGTTGCAATGAATAACAAAGTCAGATTCTCATCCTTTATTTTAGTCCCTGGAAATGGGTTAGTGGATTAGAGTCATCTCGCTAATTTGTAGAAATGGCTGAGAGGAAGATCTATTCCAAATCTTATCTGTTAACTCAACAAAAACTGCACTGAACCGTGTTCTTTACATTAAGTAGAAATGATACTTGGAGAGTAGTAGGCTGCCGTCTAGCATCCAGCTGAATAATAAGAACCACACTGCTGATGTCAGCAACTAGGAAGCCGTAGCCTGTGGGAAGTCTTTACGACTCTAGCATCCGCTTATATTTATAACATCTTTGCTTTTTTTTTTTTGCCCTTGAGTTAACACATCATCTTAGCTTTTCAAAGAGAGTTCCAAATCAGCAAGGGCTGAGCCTATTTAAGAGCTGACGGGAGAATCATGCCATGAAAGTAGCTCTTGCCCAACAAATGAGGAATAGAGTTACTTCAGAAACTAGAAATCCACAAATTTCTTTAGAACTACGATCTCCAGACAGTTCTCAGACACTGGAGGAAGTCTAAGACTTTGGAACCACCACAATGTAGTGAAGGAGACAAATTCTTTCACATGTGGCCAGTGAAATAATGGCTAGCTGGACTTAGTAAAATACTCAAACATTTTCAGGAAATATGCAAGCTATGGATCACCAGTTATTAAATGTAGTTGTGCATGTCTCGTTGGGGCCCTCAAGATGTGAAAAATAACACTTAATATCTCTCTGGATGATTCTGTTCTGGAATCAGCTAAATGACATGAAAATCGTCCTCTGTTATGGATGAGAATAATAAACCCACAGAGTCATTTTTATCCTGAATTCAGACCCTGTCTGCTTCTCCCTCCCCTCTCTGTCCACATGCTGTAATGGGATAAATGATGTTTTCAATCAGGGAGGGATGGGAGAAATTAAGAAGCTTTAGGAAAAGTATATCCTGAATTTCCAAAAAAACTGTCTAGGTCAGTCCAGAGTCTAGTCAGAAAGTGTATTCATCCTGCCTGGATATTTCCATTGACAGCGGAAGCGAGGCAGGGACAGCTGAAAATGATTACACTTGTGACCCTTTCCCAGGGAGATCCTGAAGTTGAAGGTACTTGGAGGCTCACAGCTTGTTACCATTTTGCTTTATTTCTCTGGGTAGGCAGTCATGCCGAATGAATTTGTGATTCACTTAATAAACACTCAGGGAAATGATTTCTTGCTTCCCCAAGCCATGTTTTTAAGTCTGGTCTACACCACCCTTCAAAATAAGAAAAAAAGAAAAAAGTCTTAGAAAACCAAATGACTGTCTTTTCTCAACACAGGTGAAGAATCTTCTCATTCTGTTTGTGCTATTATGGAAAGGAGTGCACAGGAATAGGATGGACACTAAATCGGGTGTGAGCCCTACCTGCCAGTGGGCTGTTTAAGAAAATTACTACATTTCAAGTGGCTTGAAAAGTGTAATAAAGTCTAGATATGTAAAGTCATATTATTCTTCTCTATTTGGTGAGCCTATCAGACTTGATAACACTACTTGACTAGTTTCCCCAACACTACCGTACAGCTAAGAAAATATGTTCTAACACAATGGAATTCTATGCTGCAGAGAGAAAGAAGGAGCTACTACCCTTTGCAACAACATGGATGGAACTGGAAAGCATTATGCTGAGTGAAATAAGCCAGGGGTTGAAAGACAAATACCATATGATCTCACCTTTAACAGGAAGCTAAACAACAAAACAAACAAACAAGCAGAAAAAAAAAACAAACAAAAAACAAAGACACTGAAATAGAGAACAAGGGATAGTGACCAGAGGGGAGAAGGAAGGGAAGTTAAGGGGAAAATGGGGGAGGGATTTGGAGGAACAAATAGGAAGGACACAGGGACGAGAACTAAGGGGGTGGAAATGGGAGGGAGGTGGGGAGCAAGGGGCGGGGGAGGCTGGGATGGGAAAAATAGACAAAAAACTGTACTTGAAAAATAACTAAATAAAATTATTTTTAAAAAAAAGAAAAGAAAATATGTTCTCCTAAGACCCTCAACTAAGCTATCTAAAGTGTTCACCCTGAGATATGTGTTTTTCCCATTTGAGAATTGTTTTACAGAACTATGTGGTCTAACCATCACACGGCCTTTTTAAAGAAACCGAAGCAAACAGAGAACATATATTCTGCTTACACTGAACAGAAGCATTTGCTTGGCCCAGGGAGCTGACTTCTCAGGCTCAGATGAATTTCGGCCAACTTAATCTGGCCCCTCTTCAGGTGAAATGTCCAGATGGTCCAGATAACCAGCTTCACCTGCAGTTATTCGGTTGTTTTGCATGGAGAGGCACAGATTTAAGGAAATCCTATGGCATATCAGTTTTAATATTTTTAATGTTTAGCAGAAAATTTAATTTCTGAGAATATAGTTTCAGTTTACAAAGAGGGTCATGTGCGAAGTCTTTCAATGCTCTGTGCAACAAAACTTAGTAGAGATCATTCTGTTAACAGAACATATTGTATTCAGAACATAGATAGGTTCAAGTTCAGAGCTGCCGGCTTCATGGTAGCATTCTACATATATTTTTACGCTTGTATACCTTATTAATCCTGGAGTAAACCAGTTGTTCAAGGATACTATAGCATTGCCAAATAGCTAAACAATGTTTCGCCATAGTTTATAGCTACTGAACTTTGCCAGAAATTCCATACACATATTCCATACCTGTTTTACTTCAGACCATGGGAAGGAAAAAGTAGAATGTTCCAATATCACGATGTTCCTTTGTGAAGAGTATATTTGTCACTGTCTGCAGTAAGATGTTTGTGGACAGGGCCTGCCTGTGTGGAGAATGTCGTTGGTTTGCTCCATAGATAACTGTGTCAGTGCTGACGTAGAATGTACAGCGCCGAACGTGTACAACATACCCGCCATGCATGGCCATTAAAGCTTTAGTTAAACAATCACCACGAGGTGGTTTTAGTTTGGCAACTACCTCACCACTGGTATTTAGATAGCTTCTGCTTCTGAAAGACACTTAAACCATCTCCTAGAACCCACCACTTTAGGTTTTAGGCTTTGATTTAACTTTGACTCTCACTTATGACTAAGAGCTCTTTAATTTCCTTCCATCCAAGATTCTTTTTATCCTGTTATGGCTTTCGATGACTTTTCTCTTTTACCCACTTGTTAGCCCAGTTGCACACTAAATAATCCTCTAGGTTGTAGTACAAGTTGTATAGTGTAGTAGTAGCGGGGATCACGGTGGTCCTAGTAGTAATACGTAGTAAAGTGTCATAATAATAATAGAACGATAGCTGCTGTCGTAGAAATAACTTGTTTTTGCTTTCCTAGAGTCCATTCTTTCTTTTGGAGACTTGACCTCCCTTACTCTTGACCTACATGGATACAGGGCCCAGGCCTGGCCAGCTGGAGCATTTCATCCCCTGGCCCCAGTGACTAACTCACAGCTGTTCATGAGATCCAACTAGGCCAATGGAACCCCATGCTAGGATTTTGAGGAAACTCTTGGGATCTCTTTCTCTTGTGATTGCTCAGTGGAGAGAATATCTCAGCACCCATCTTGTCATCTCATGAGTAACAGTCTACCTGAGAATAAAACCAATCAGAGGAATGCAGAGCCAAGCGATTTAGAGATTTAGAGAAAACTCGTAGTGAGGACCTTGGATGAGCTCCTAGATCCAGATGCTCCTGAAACCTTTTTTTTCTCCTCAAGTCAGGGTGAGTTGGGCTTCTGTCACTTCCAACTAAAAGAATCCCGACTGTTACAGGATACAGTGGTAGCTGTGCCATTTGCTAGCATTGCTGGTGTGCCAGGCACTGAGATAAGTGCTTTCATGGATGTCCTTTCACTGAATTCACACAATAATCTTGTGTTCGTTCTCATTTTGTGGATGAGTAAACAGGTTTAAAGAGGTTAAGTAACGTCTCTGGGGCCACACAGCAGCTGAGGAACACTAAAGCCTTTGAATTGATAATATGGATATGATTAACCTTGGCAAGATGGTCCTATGACTTCAACAGAAAGAAATGCTCAGATGAGAGGGCTGCCACTAACTGGAAACTGAGGCAGTGACAGCATCAGTTATTAAGTTATTAACGTGGCCACAGGGCTGGTTAGATCCTGAGATTCTCCACAGGGCACAGGAGAGGCGACAGTCCCAGCCTTTCGTGAAGAGACAGGATGTATATCAGGCCCTGTGTATCATGGCACCTTAATGCCTGGATGAATTAAGGTGTCTCCTGAAGTGGGCCTTGGGATTGGCCCAAATGGGGTTAAGTGGCTGGTGAAAGATGAGGCAGAGGTTGGCCCCAGAGTCCATTCCAGCAGTATTTGTGGCTTGCAATTGATTCGTCATGGTCTGGCCCAAGGCAAGGTGAAGTCATTGTGGTTGAAGGTAAAAATGATCCAAGCAGGTTCACGGTGCCGGGCAGGGCCTGTGTGCCTCCCATCTATTCCTTAGCCCTCACCTGCCCTGTTCCTCAGGGGGACTGACCCCTGCAGTTGTCTGTCCCAGGCCCCAGTGTTGGGTGGCTTCTGCCTGGGTACAGTCAATGGCAGTCACTGGTGAGAGATCGGCAGGAGGAACGAGGCTGAGTTCAGGTGTTTCTCTTCTTTATGCTCCACCTCAGACTCACTCTCTGGCAACTGCTAAGTCTCCTCCATGGCTCCAGCTCTCACAAGACAGACCCACCAGGGTCCCACTTCTGCCTCCTAGCCCAAGGCCCCAGAACTCTGGAAATGTTGGCTTTGTCCCTCCCACCGAGGGGCTAAGTCGAGTCTTCCTACTAGCACTGTCCTCTGCCGGTGTCTCAGGTCCTCCATCACCTGTGTAACCAATCCCCTGTTGTAAATGTTGGAAGCATTTCCTGTTTTCCTGGCTAGCCCAGCATCCCAAACCCAACCAGTTCACGACGCCAGCGACCCTCCATTTGAGTACCCTCACAGTACTCTCAGCACTGTAGCATGTGCTAAAAATAAGTTGGTTGCTTACTTAGTTGGTGTGGAATCTCTTGCCAACCTAACCCATCCATTCATTTCCTCTGTTTTCACAGGACTGGTCTGCAGAATCAAAGATCCTGTGTCTCCACTTCATTTTAATGGGCTGGCTGGTCCCCTCAACTTCCTACTTTCTCCTTTGTCGGCTGCTAAGAACTGAGCAACAGGAATCATTCCTGAAAACCTTTTCTGTCTTCTTGGTAATTGTATCAAATATCTGACTTTGTGTGGGCTGGTCAGAGAAAACATACTTCCCCTTTCACTGACGGCAAAGCATCTCAGCACCACTCATTACTACAATTGCTTGTGTGTTTCGTTTTGTTTGTTTTTAATTTAAGGGGCAAGTCTGACTTACCTCGAAAACAGTGGTTCTGGTTAATGGACTTAGCATACCAACTCTCATTTAATGCAGTAAACTTGAAGAGTACGTTTTTGTCTGAATGGAGGCACATCATCATATTCTTATACCATGGTATTGAAAAGCATCCAACACTAAATAAACATCATTTCTTTTAAGGCATTATGTCAAAGTAAAGTCAACCTGAATTTCTTGTTTTGTGCCTGAAAGAGTCAGAAAATGTATCTTTAGCAGTAGCTTACACATACATCTGCCTGCCTTTGCCTCCAGAAAGCCGCATTTCCAATCCAAATCTTTCTTGGTTTGAAACATTTTTTGCCTCAGGAAGCAATCCAGAAGGTTCTGGATGGGCATGTGGGGTCAACAGCACAGCTGACTGGAGCTGACTGAGCCAATGGTGCAGCTTTGGTGCAGTGTTTTGTTGGCTGTATCATCTGTAATTGGGGTTGGCCAGAGTGGGAGAACATTGGAAGTATTCACAGGAAGTGAATATTTCCTGACTGGCTCATCCCTTGCTGACTCTCCAGCATTTTCTTGTCTACAACGAAAACATTTTGCCTTGTATGTTCCTGCCCAGGGCCTCTTGAGACAGTGGGTGTTTTTCCTTTCATTTTCAACTTGTGCCAAATGTGTCAGGAGTTAAGTCCATCATGCATAGATCTTGGCCCCAGAGCTTTTGGGGATGTGGCCTCTCTGTTTCTGACACAGACAGCACAGTAACCAAACATGTCTGTAAGTCCGACCCTTTAAGGAATCTTGGCTTGGTACTTCTGGAGAAATGAAAACCCTGTTAAGAGGAGACTGAGGAAACAGGCCTGACACACTCTCCCATTCCTATGACATAACTAAAAATAAAAAGAGTGGAAGCCATCTAGATTGGGTGTCCAAAGGGACAACGGACATGAAGCATCCATAGTATCATCCTCGGTACCTAGCGCTGGCTTTCACTTCACCTCAGACTAGATCCTCTAGGCAGGGTCACCACATCTGGCCAGAGGTCAACTCCAGGAAACAGCATTTTTATCAACTCTGAAGTTTAATCTGCTCAAGTGCACATGGTGGCCTTGTTGTAGGAGGAGGCATCCTGGCTCCCCTTACCACACCTAGACCTAGACCTAGGCCTACACCCTCTTCTCTCCCTTAGACCCAACTTTCTCTCTGTGTCAACTGTTCCTCTTAGGCCTCAGTTTCTTTGCCTTGAAAAAAGGGGTGATTCTTACCTCCAAAAGCTTTTGTAAGCTGACAAAACAGGGATTTATGTTACTTGGGGAAAGGTTTTCCCCAAAGACTGTAGTATTATTTCAAGCTGGCACTAACAAAATTACTCATTGAGAATGAAAAATGTACCCATATGAGCAAAACTAATTCCATGTGCTGAGAAGACCATGGAAATTAGCAAGGGCTAATGTGGTCCAGGGTCCCCAAAAAACGAGGCTGACCTCAAGTCAACCATGCTTTGGAAAACTGTGGGTTGTAAGTGGCCTTGAAATTATTATGACCCTATGTATTAATATGATTCTTGAGTTTAAAATTGTAACATTCATTAGAATCAACCATATGAGGAAATTCTATAGCTTAGAGAAGGTTTTCTTCCAGTACAGTTGGGTTTAGAAGGAAGGGATAAAGAAGCAGCTGTTGGAAGAAAAAAGAAACTCATGGAATCAATGAGACTTTGTTGGTAAGGAGCAACTGGATTGGCTTTGAAAGGAAGAGTCTGAGAGCTTAAAAGCAGACAAAAGAGATGTGAGAGATTGCACAGGCTGAGGGCAAGTTCTGTATGTTAGCAGGATAAAAAGTGGATTGGAATGAAAACCACACATTTGAAGAATGAGAGATATTGGATTAGTGGGCTGGAGTCATCACAGACCACAGACCACAGAGGTTTAGAAAGGCGCTTGCAGGGCCTGCTTGGTGCTCAGACTCTAATGAAAGTGTACCTTCCACGGCCCTCAAACCAAGTATTTAGGAAAGACCCTATTCCTTCAACTAGGTCACAACATAGAGGATCTTAAAACTTTTTTTGTTTTTTGTTTTTTGTTTTCTGCATGGTCTGGTTCGCTATATATAATCTCCCATGTGGGGACACACACCACTTTGTCAAATAAACAGTGACTTCCTTAAGGGTTGTTCAGACTAGAACTTGTTTTCGAAAATGTGTTTGTCCCTCAGCAAAGAAAACAAATAGACCATCCTAAAACTGGCATCCTTCAAATTAGAAACCGAAGTAAGTTGCTGCAAAGTACTTGTCATTGATAATTTATACTGACACCAAAGTTGGGGTTTTTTTTTTAAGCTTAGGTCCTTAAATACCCTTTTCAAGTGGTGTTGAACACTTGGTCAATACATAGACCTCCCTGAAATAATGGGGTTAGTTTTCTCAGGCAGCCCCTAACTCAGGAGCCATTAGACATGGACTTCCTTGTGACCTTGAGCAAGTCCTCAAGCAGAGAGACCACTGAATCTTTCCATGGTATTCTCCTTAAGGTAGGTAATGTATGGAGTATGTGTTTCAGCCAAAACTTTTTGGTTGCAAGGAGAGAAAACTCAAGTGAACTTAAATAAAGGTAAAGATGTTGAGATGCCATTGGAATGGTTTTCAGCCAGTCCTCAAGGGAACTGAGCTTGAACGTGGGAAGCACCATAGAGAAGGCAGCTTCTCCTCTGTTTGCTGGAACAGCACAGTCCCTCTTCTGCTTTCCTGTGTTGGCTTCATTCTCCTCTGCGCAAACATATTCAATTCTTGTTATTTGTGGCAGTTATGTTCTCTAAAGTCCACACAATCACTGACTTAGTGAATACTGAGCCATTACACCTAGGAGAGTACAGGATTAATTTCCTGCAAGCCTCATGATATTTTTTGCCAACTGATCAATAAATAACCTTGTTTTATCTGTGTTTCTGTTTTAGGGCACATTATTGAAGGCATTGTTGACTCATCAACAATGAACTCATGGCCAACAGCATGGTAACGTATATCCAATGGAAGCTTATCAGACACATGTATTTTATATGTAAGGAGCATCACAGCCTTCTTGAGCTTAGAAACCCTAGGTAGCATTTCAAGACTGTGCCTGGATGTCATTTTAAACAGTGAAATCACCAATGAAAATATGAAGACGTGGCACTCAATAGACCCTTCCCCCGCAAGGAAAAAAACACTTGCTTTAGGAGAGTTGAAACAAGAAGGCAGAAAGAACATTGCTTTGTTCCATATCAGCTGGGAGCATGGCATTGGGTGACTCAAATTTTTCACCATTTTTCTCACACCTGCAAAAGTATCACAAGTATTGATTTGGGGAGTATAAGTACATTTTAGTGCAAAATGGCAAACATGGGACACACTAATAATAAGGATCGATTGTATCTTCTTTTTTATTTTATTTTATTTTTTAAATATATTTTATTGATTATGCTATTACAGTTGTTCTATTTCCCCCCTTCATTCCCCTCCACCCTGCACAGCCCCTCCCCCACCTTCCCCCCCTTTAGTTTATGACCACATGTCTCAAGTTCTTTGGATTCTATAGTTCCCATACTATTCTTGCCCTCCCCCCTGTCTATTTTCTACCTACCTTCTATGCTACTTATTTTCTGTACTTTCTCCCCCCTTCTCCTCTTCCCACTTCCCTTTTGCTAACCCTCCATAAGATCTTCATTTCTATGGTTCCACTCCTGATCTAGCTGTCCTCTTAGTTTGCTTTTGTTTTAGGTGTGGTTCTTAATGTATCTTCTACTTTTAGCTCAAGGTTTCTGCTTCCCTATAGTTTCAGCATTCTCTGCGGAGTGTTGCGTCTGTGCCCCAGCTGCAGCATCAGCATTGACCTGCATGGTATTTCCCCTTTGCTCCCATGGTTAAGTATCTCAGTAACTTCAGATCTCCATTCTAAATACCACCCTGTCCCCAAAGAATCTGTTTGGTCTAACCTAGCCTTTGAGTTGATTCCATTTGGAGCAAATGTCCATCATGACCCAATCAACTGGGGTACCAACAAGGGTAGTGGGTATGTGTTGGGGAAGAGGAGTCATATGACCCATAGGCTCCTACAGGACTGAACATAGGGCATAGTCAACCAAAAAGAGAAGTTGAATATTGCAGACAAAGTGACAACTTTTTGGTGTAACCTCAGGAGTACCAAGAAAAATCCCTTTTCACTTCCTTTCCTTCCGATATCTAAAATTTTCTTCATGAGTACAATAGTTTTTACATGATTGGCTTAAGGTGCCCGAATGCGTTGGCAATTTTAAGACAAAGAATGTTGATTCTCACAGAGGTATGCGTGACAAATGATAAGTCATTCTTCTGAAATCAGGGAACTGCAGAAGACAAGGAGAGGAAAATGTGCTACAGAGCAGAAAGTAGCATAGCAAAGGTAAGCAAAGAGCTCTCAGGGGACACAACATTTGAATTCCAATTTTACCTGGGCTGGTGTTTGCTTGTTGGTTGGTTTCTTTTGTTTCTGTCACCCAGCATTCCCTCCACCCTACACACATGCTACAGCACCTCGTGGCCCATTGCTATGTCTGTGGGAAGCTTTGAATGAAACCCCAGAGCAGTCAGGTCTGAACTTCTCTAAGCATCATCAACTAGACACTATGTCGACAACTCCAAATTCACATATCCAGCTACCGTGGAGTTGGACAGAAATTCAGTTAACAGGACTTTGCTCTTCAAATGCAGTTTAGTAGCCCAGGCTTGTGTGGCTCCATGGATTGAGTGCCAGCCTGTGAATTAAAGGGTCACCTGTTCGATCCCCAGTCTAGGGTACATGCCTGGGTTGCAGGCCACATCCCCAGTAAGGGGCACATGAGAGGCAACCACACATTGATATTTCTTACCCTCTCTTTCTCCCTCCCTTTCCCTCTCTAAAAATAAATAAATAAAATCTTTTTAAAAATAAATGCAGTTTAGCAACTATATTTCTCTTTTCATCTGAGCTTTCTCTTAGAATCTTATTCCAACTCCAGGATATCAAAGTGCTTCTTCCAAACAAATGTAAACACAAGTAAATTTAATAACAGATGCCTTCCAACAGACTACATTTTCTCCATCTCATGACTCCAGAAAGGGAGAACAGCAAGATGGAGAAGTCATTCTCCTGGGAGCAAGGAGATAGAAAATTAGAGAAACACAGATAAAATGGCACACCAATGGTCCTGGCAAGCCATGGGGAAGTAAGGTGACAAGTTTTCAGGGAGGTGAATTGGAGGCAAAGGGAGGAAGGTAGGAGAATGGTGAATGGTTCCTGTACTGTTGGGCGGATAAGAGAAAACAACTGTTGTCTTGGAAAAGAAGAGCAGTGTTACAGAAGATTTACTCCTAGAAATCTGGGGAAGTCCAGGCTACAACTTCAAGAACTGGAGGGATTTGGAAACCAGTATAACTGGAATTAACTAAGGGCTCACATACACTGCCTGACTAAGGCCAGGCGAAGTGTGGCTCACAACATTGTCTAAAGTCTCATTGAATTTCAGAGCTAGAACAACCAAAATGGAAAATCTGTTTTCTGGTACCAATCAACACTTTCAATTGCTTAACCCAAGGTAAGTGATGGGACATAAATATCAGAAAAGCTTATGGCTTCTCCCTACAACACATTAGGACCCACCCCCCAACTCAGAACTCTTCCTCCCTATGTTCCTGATGTCATATCCTGGCACCCTAAGAGGTTTGGGGGGAGATTACATAACTGTCTGAAATATTACAGAATGTGAAACAATAAACAAGCTAAGTAAATTGTGAGACATGAGTCATGAGTCTCTTTGTTCTGCATCTTTATAGCTGCATTTAAAAAAGTACATGTTTTTCCTTCATGATAGAAATCAAAAACAAAACAAGATAATAATAATAATACTTTTTTAAAGCCTTCTAAGTGCCCTGTGTTGGAGAAACCTATTTCATCATATCAGGTCATACCCAGGCAACTGCTATTGAAATAATAGCCAACATTTTTTGAGAGTCTATTGTACGTCAGGCACTCAGAAGTACCTACTTCCACACCAGTTTCAGAAATGAGGGTACCAAAAACAAGGAGGTTGAGTGATTTATCTATGCTAATCAGTTACTAATTTTCAGAGACAAAAACATGAATGTAGGACTGCTTGTGCCCCACATCCATGCTCTTACTTACTACACTATCCCATCTCCCCAGTCTCTTTGCAGAGCAGACTTCTCAAGAGACCCAACCAAAGCAAGCCTCATGTTACAAGTGGAAACTCTGCTACAGATTCCCAGGTGTTACTGGTATCTTTCTCTCATCTTGATTCTGGAAGAATAGATCTTCAAGCTCCTAGGCACAATCTACTACCCGCTCTTGATAAGGAAAGAGATATATTAACATATGAAGTAGTAACAAGCCTTAGGGAAGGATGAAAAAGTATTTGTACTCATATTATGTCTGTAAAAAAATCTAACTCCAAGAACAGTTTTTGGGGCAAAGGGAATGAAACCAAAACTGATAGAAGTATAGGTGACTAGATGGACTGAAGATAATTGTGAAACTAAGGATTTAGAAGTCTTGGGAGAAGAGTTCTTATGAGTTGTCCAGCCCTCAGTGATGAAGTTTATGCGCTCTCCTCTCTCTAAAGATAAGAGCTAAGTTCTAGGGATAAACACTTCGTTTAAATCAAGCCTTGGCTAGGTGATAGAGACACAGGACACAAAGACAACTCCATGCCCCTTAGGAGAGTACAGACTCATTAGAGAAGGAAACACAGAATATAAAAGTTGAGCTTTGAAGTTCCATTGAAAATCAATGTTTTTATTAACAGATACACAATTTCAATAGATACAGGGAAATGTTCAGTTAATAATCATTACCTAGTACTGGCTGGGTGGCTCAGTTGGTTGGAGCATCATCCTGGACACCAAAATGTTTTGGGTTCGACCCCTGGTCAGAGCATGTATGGGAGGCAACGGATCTCTCTCTCTCTCCACCCCCCCTTATTCTTCTCTCTCTCAAATCACTAATAAAAAATATTCTCAGGGAAGATAAAAAAGAAAATCATCATCTATTCATTATTTTTTAAAAAAACAGAAAAGTAACTCTTGGGAAAAAGAATGAAAAAACTACCTTTATTTGATAACAGGTGTCTTCCAAACCAATAAAAAGTCATACTAAATCTTGAAATTGTATAAACACCCCTATTTGGTTTAGGCATAAGACAAGAATGCACACCTGCTGTTCAACATGGACTTGGCAGTCTTAACCAGCCTGCCAAAGAAGTTATAAAAGAAGATATAAAATTGGAAAGTAAGAAATTAACTGTCATTATTTGTAGTCTTCTTGCTCAATTATTTAAAACTAGCTAACAGAATCAATGAACAAACTTTTATAAATAAGAGTTTAGGAAGATAGCTGAATAGAAAAGCAAAACAGAAAAATCTAGTAATAATAACTGGCAATTGTATAGCACTTTGTGTAATTCAAAGCACTCAGACATGTCCTCATTTAAAAAAGTTCCTTCCAAATCCTGTGAATTTGATGTATCATCATCATACCCATGATCTGCAGCTACAACTACATTATTTTCATCTGACAAATGTGTAACTGAGGCAGAGATTTCATTTTTCACCCTCTTAGAAAGTGAGATGTGGGTCAGAATGGCCATCAGAAACAAATCAACAAACAAGTACTGGTGAGGTTGTGGAGAAAAGGGAACCCTAGTGAACTGTTGGTGAGAATGCAGACTGGTGCAGCCACTGTGGAAAACAGTATAGAATTTTGTAAAAAACTAAAGATGTAACTGCCTTTTGATGCAGAGATCCCACTGTTGGGGTTATACTGTAAGAATCCTGAAACATCAATTTAAAAGAACCTGTGCACCCCAATGTTCATAGGAGCACAATTTACAATAGCCAAGTGCTGGAAACAGCCTAAGTGCCCGTCAGTAAATGAGTGGATCAAAAAACTGTGGTACATTCACACAGTGGAATACTACGCAGCAGAAAGAAAGAAGGAACTACTACCTTCACAACGGCATGGAAGAAACTGAACAGTGTTATGCTAAGTGAAGTATGCCAGCGGGTGAAAGACAAATACTGTGTGATCTCACTTGTAAGTGGAACCTAATCAACAAAACAATCAAGCAAACAAAATAGAACCAGGGACATGGAAATAAAGAACTGATAGTGACCAGAGGGGAGGGGGGAGGAGGATAATGGGGGAAAGAAGGGGAAGGGTTGTCAAGGAACATGTATAAAGGAGCCATGGACAAAGACAACGGGGCAAGGGAGGATTGAATGTGGGAGGTGGGTAGGGCTGGGGAGGATAATGGGGAAAATGGGGACAACTGTAATTGAACAACAAAAAAGAAAAAAGTGAAGTGTGATGTATATATGGTAATATTCCCACTTTTTGGTTTTATAATTCAGTGTGTTTTGATAAGCATGTAGTCATATATGAACCACCACAATCAAGAGAACATACCTGTCACCCTTCCCCACTTCCAGGCCCTGATAACTACTGATCTCTTTTAAATCCTATAGTTCTGCTTTCCCTTCTGCCTTTCCTTCTTTTTTTTTTAAACTTTACCCTCCATACAAATGGAATCACACATTATGTAGCCTTTTGCATCTGACTTCTTTCACTTAGCATAGTGCGTGGCTCTGCAACCTTGTCAACACTGGTATTGTCAGAATTTTTTAAACTTTAGTCATTCTAATAGGTGTGTAGTAGTGTCTCCTTGTGGCTTCATTTTCTCTGCCTTAATGACTAAAGATGTTGAGGACCTTTACACACTGTTGGCCCAATGAGAGGCTCCCGCTGTACCCACTAGCTCAGTAGATGTCCTTCACCGAGTGAAGGGGACACTGGGGACTCTTGTCATCATGCCAGCCCAGAGGACCTGTCACCGTTCTTCAGCCAGATCAGGCTGTAGACAAGGATGCTGCTCCATCCTCTGGGTGAGGCCATCATCTGAGTAAGGGTACAGAGGAATTTGCATCTCCCGGACAATCCTAAGCACTCAATAACCACTTGCTCTCAAATTAATCTATTCTACACAGAAAGAAAAGAATAAATAAAAACAGGTTTATGAAGAACTTGAGGAGTTGGAGCCACTGGAAAGAAACACAACACAAATTGTGAAGAATCCGATAAACTGGCTAAGCCTGACAGAAACAAAACGGGGTACACAGGAGTTCCAACATAAGTATTATGAAAATAAATGGCCAAAATGAAAATTCAGTAAGTTACCCTAAAAGGAATCACTGTCATAAGTTAGACTAGAATTCAAAACTCCTCATTCAGAGCCCGATGGCCAACCATCAGAGCCATGGACGTCTGCTCTGAGGCTGACAAATCCTTCCATGATCATGATGCAGTTACTGAGGAAACGAGCTCCGATGTTACGTTCCTTTGGTTCTGATGGGTCATTGCTATCTCACTCGGCAAAGAAGGGATGAGTAAAATATTACCTTCATTTTGAATGGGGAAGAGGAGAGAGAAGGTAATAGAGTAATAACGGTGTCTGTGGCAGGAAAAGGGGAGCGGCTAGTCCTCCTGCCACAGACATCCCACAGTCCTCCTGAGATGTGTAATAGATCGCAAAAGTCAATGACAGAAATCAGGATACAGCAAAATCCCCCATTTTACAAAATTTTAAACCTTGACAGAAAGGAAGAGTTTGGAGAGAAAGCATGAAAAAAAATGGCCTTTCCGATCTAAAATGGCCTTGTACATATTTCATCAAGATGGAGGATGATTTTAAATATATTTAGAGGAGCAGAGTATACTGAGAGAAGATTTCTAAGTAGATAGACACCTTGCAAGGTAAAATTAAGACATTTAATAGCTGGCATTCCATTATTACTAAAGTTATTATGATTTGCCACTGTAAGCAAATGTTCAAACAAAATGCACTAGAACCATAATGATGGCACATGCAGGAAGGAAAGAAGAACTATGCACTCAACTTTATGGAGGTTCATATCAAGAAGAATCATACAGAAATTGTTTTATAGCTTAAAAGTGGCCGAAGATCAGCAATTTTCTATGGTTAGACTTAATTTGGACTAGAGTCCAATCCCAAATATATCGTAGTTTTCTAGCTACAGTATATTTCTAGTCATTATCCCTTTTCCTGACCGAAGTGTTTCCTGATGGGCCCATAGACCATGATTCATAAATGACTCACAGGGTTCCTTCCCTTGGACCAGGTGAGAGGCCACATGGGCCCTTTCTCTCCTCAACCACCAGCATCATCCACTTTGGTCATTGGCAGCAAAATGTAACCAGGATGGCCTGTGGAATTAGCACCTCATCTAAGCAGCGCTTTTTGGAAATGTTCAGTTATATTACTTCCTTGATTCTAAAGAGAACAAGGTATGGTTTAACTGCCAAATGTTATCATTTTATTCAATAAGATCTCTCCTTTGGAAATAGCCAAAGAATAGAGACCTCGAAATGTATGTGTGGCCTTTTCTCAGAGCGGAAGTCTACCCATTGCTGTTGACTGACTCATTTAACAGCGAATTGAGCAACTACTACGAGCGCAGCGCTGTCCCTGACACGGTGCGGATTCCAAAGCTGATGAACTGCCATGTAGGTGAACAAAAAAGATACACATCTATATGGGCTAGGTCACATGAGTTGAAACTTAAGAAACAAAGTGATGCATTTGGCAAGTCACAGTGGAATGAAGGCACAAAGGCCAGGAGATTTGTGCAGAGTGTTTTGCCTTTAGGAGAAGGGTAGCTTTGTGGCCAGAGAAGCCTAGGGGAGAAATGTAGTGGAGTTTGAAGGAAAGGTAACACTGAGAAAGGAGGAGTCCGGAGCAAAAACAGGGCAGAAGCTTCTGGGTGGAAGCTACGGGGCCAACAGAAACATGGCCCCAGGAGAGCTTACATGGACTGCGCCTGACAGTGCTCACTATTCATTTCCTGGGCGGTTCGGTGGCATGCGCCATGGGACAGTCCACGGTGAGTGACAGACACCCTTACCACTTGGTAATGAAGAAATCTACAAACAGTAGATTCCTGTGTTCTTTTTGCAAGTCCTCTGCTCTCATCCCCTCATTCTTCCTCGGAGCTGAGTCTGGGTGATTGGTTCTGAAATCACGCTACCGAGTTGGGAACTCCTCCAAATTTCTGCCAGGAACCCCAGGTTGGAAAGCACAACCAACTTTCATGTTTCTGTCATCTTTTAAAAGTGCTAGGTTTTAAGCATTTAAAATGTTTCATTCATGACTGATAACTTCGTTGATAAGTTTAACTGTTAACATAAATGCAAACCAGCATTTCAGAGAAAGTTCTGAGGGACTAAGAACTGAGGGTCATCACTTCTCTGTTCAACTCAGAAGCCATACACATAAAAGGTTAGTAAACTCATGGAGAACATTCCCTAGGCTGTTTTTATTTTAAGAGAAGTTGTGAATGAGAAAACCTTTCTTTTTTTTTACTCAAAAGAATAAATTTCTCATGGCGTAATTTTATACCCTGGGGCACCTAGGTCATAGAGATGGTTTAGGACAGGGGAGCTCCTCAAATACCACTGTATTCCAAATAAGCACTTTTCTGCCCAGAAGAAAGGTTAACCCTTGCAGTGATGATAATAGTGAGACAGTAGCCTCTTCTGCCTTTCCACACTTAAAGGGCTGGTGTCAGAACCTTCATTTGACCCTGGACAAGTCTGGTGGCCTACTGAAATAGAATTCTGAGACTCAGATTCCTCCAACAGAAAAAATAATTTTGGCAGGTGAGAAAATGGTAGTCACAGTGTGAGCATTGCTTCACAATGTCCAGGATCCCAGGTGATTTAGGCCCACTACCACAGCCTCCCTTACACTAATGTAAACTCACTTGGGCACAGAGCAAGGCTGTTGGTCCCACGGCCTGGACTGAATGGGCTTCCAGCATCATATAACAGGATGTAGAATGGGACTTCCGTTGTCCAAGAATTGTCCCAAACAGCTGGAACTCAGTGCCCTTCCTTCTAGAGACAGTGACCAAAAATTGGAGCCAGATATTCTCCCCAGCTAACTTACTAAATGTCTGTAGAACCAGCCTCACCACAATCAGCCACAGTCATTGCTCTGCTGGCTTCCCACCCCGTGGTCCATTCCTTACAGGCAGAGGCCAGGCTGGGGGACAGAGAGTGAACAGGATCTCAGGTCAGCCCTGTGGGGTGCCAGGGGCTTGCTAATGTCGTCTCACAGGAGCAGCCTCTGCATGAGAGACAATTCCCCGGACCCCACTGGATTCACCCAAAATGTCATCGAAGATCAGGACATAGAACTGGAGAGCACAGTTAATTGCAGCAACTGGGAAACATTTTGTGTTAATAAGTAATAAGATTCAGATGGCTCAAGAAACAGGTTATGTCCTAAATCCATCACTGCACATTTTATTACATCCATATTGTATATCAACTAAATAACATCCCGGAAACAATTCAAATGCGATGTTTGCTCAAAACAGTGTGCAGTAACCTCTTTAACTAAATTATTTAGAGCCCTCCTGATCTCTATCCCCTTAACAAACCTGCCACAGATTCTTTCATTTGTAATAAGGCCTAAATGACTTCTAAAGCAAATATTAATGCTCTGAACAATCAGGGTAGGATCTCAATGTTTCCCTAGAGCTTTCTAGTTGTCTCCGGATCCCTAATCATAGGCTTTGCCCTTGACTTCCAGGGGTCTGTGGTTCTCAACCTTACGGGCAGTCAATAAGTCGGAGTAATGCTTGTTGGAGCCACTGGGTGGCACTGACAGGCCTGAGATGTTGGCTAGAAGGAGGACGAGAGACTGTGCAGGGAGAGTGGAGGTGGAAGGGAAGACGGGAGGGAGAGAGATGAGAGAGAGAAAAGAAGGGCTAGACCCCAGGCGGCTGCTGCCTCATGTGCGCTCTGGAGACACCCTTGACACAGAGCAATGAGCCCAGCATGCCTGTCCATCTCCATGGGCCCAGCACCCTGCCCTGTGCCTGGAGCTCTGCTGATGCCCTGGGGCTGCAGAGAGGAGGAAGGAATGCTTTCGCTCCTGCAGGAAGGGGTCCTCAAGTAGGGAGTTGGAGGCAGTGTGTGTCTCAACACTCAATCCTATTATTCTAGGATAACTTCTTCAAATATTCAAGAAGTGGTGCTTTAGTGGGGGTTTCAGTGGTAAATGTTTACCTTTAAAAAGACCATAAAGCAGAAGTATCAGCATACAGAGAGGTAAGATTATCCAAGGTTGACAAACTTACTTGGTAAAGACTAGATAGTAAATATGTTAGTCTTTGCAGAAGCCACGCAGTCTCTCAGAACTACTCTCAGGGCTACTCACTGTGGTCATCGCAGCATGAAAGCAGCCACTGATAAAACAAATGAATGAGTCTAGCTCTTTGCCAACAAAACTTTATTGATGAAAACAGGCAGCGGGTCAGATTCAGCCTGTGGTTTGCCACCCCTTCATTGCTTTGGGTTCTAAGATAACCTTTCTGATCTCTCCAGCCTTGCACTTACATCCTATTTGACCCGACACCACTCTTTTGCTCCATGAAGGTTCACTGGACTCTCTTTGAATCTGTTCTGATGGTGTGATCTTAGACGGTCTAAGAGTCTGTGGATGGCTCCGGTGCACCGTAAGTATTCCAATCTTCCTATCTGATCATGCTCAAGTGCAGCCCCCAGCAGTGTTCATGGAGATGACCATGAAGCATCTCATGACATGTAGCCTCAGAAGATTTCACAAAGGTACAAGTGAAGCGATGTGATTGATGCCACGTCGCAGGAATTACACTGCTCTGTCTATAGTGGACCAGATTCGCACCAGCTTGTGAAAGGTGAGCTCCAGCTTAAGCCACCAAGTAACTGGAGTTTGTCTTTGGAGCTTCCGACCAGACACTCTCTACCCCTCCTCTCCTGGCATTCAGGACCCTCATTCACTCTCTTCCCCAGTCTCACACCCACAGCAGGGAACTTCCTTCTTCTCTTTACTAAACCGAAAATGACTAATGACAGATTGAATTGCTTCCCACGGATGGATGTCCACATTTCCATAGGTTGGGAGTATTTTAACAAAGGGACATGGTACTAATGGTGGGACATTATACCTTCTAGTGGTGACTTTTTATTTGAAAGTTGATGCTACTTTGACCATGCTGAGTGGGAAAACCCAGGGGAAACGCTTAGTGGGGCCACTCCACAGAGCCCTGTGCCGCTGCAGAACTTCATGGACTAGGATGTCAACGGCATCTTTTGGAGTTGCACAACACAGTATTGGCCCAGGTAGTGGGTCCTCTGATGTGTGTGTATGTATGTGTGTGTGGCAGTTCCAAAGAGAGAGACCAAATTCCTTAAGGAATAGACGACTTAATGTGTGGGTTTGTACTCTCGAGCTTTCTTCCTTGGAAAGTGAAGAAAATCAACCTGGAAGAAATTTTTGCATGCCAAATGGGATTGAACACCCTGGACAAGATGCAAATGTATTGGGTTCCTGGGAAAGAGTTTTAATCACATAGGTGATCATAACCGGGGGTGCTGGAGGCCTCTTATGTATTTCAAAACCTCTGTGGCATCACATTTTACTCCAGGCCCTATAGCAGAAACCAGGTCCTTGAAGGCTTGAGCCAGCTTCCTGCAGGTGCAGTCCAGCAGCTCTGTGCTCAGAGCACTCACTGCTTGGCTGACCTGCAGGTGACAGTTCACTGGGAGCAGCTCCGCACTCATACATGGGCAACAGGGAAACGTGGAGCCCCAGACCAATAGGGGATGAGATCCAACGAATGAATGCTTTCTCCTTCCCTTCCCCCATGCAGATGGTTCTGATACCACATTTTACGAGGTTCCTGAAAATGTCCTGTAAAGATGAAGCATCAGTCACCAATACGAGGGACTAACTTCCAAAAGAATCCTAGTATTCACTCTCTTCTTTCCTTGTTTACTTTTCTCATCCCTCACCTGCTCCCTTGGATCACATCACAAATAAGTCACCAGCACAAAGGCCTCTGTTGGAGGCTCTGCTTGGTGGGAAACCCAGGCTTAGACACTGTGCTTGTTCACTTGTCATGAGAAATACCGCTGTCTCACATGGCAGCTATGGATCATTAGAGGCAAAATTGCATCCTAGTAAAATACCTCATTCTTGATAGTAGTCTTCAAAACATTTTGATGCAAAACACATATATACAAGATCTCAAACACAAGTTTATCTGTGGTACCCAACCCTCCCTTGCCTGCGGCCCACTCTCCCCGGATGTCGGCACCTCCTATAGCACCCACCCATCTCTCTGATGGTGCCAGTTCTCGATGTAGTGCCCACCCTGCTCTATAGCCACTTCCAGCTGAACTTGTCCACTGGCAGCCCTAGTAAGGGAAGAGGCTCTGGGCTAGAAGTGCCAGTGGACTGGCTACTGATTAGTCCAAAGCAACACCTGGCCCAAGGGTAGCCCATGCATGACCATCAGGTGGCTCACTAGGTGACAGGGTGAGAAAGCATAAACTCAACTAGATTCATGTACTTAGCTAGGACAAGCAGTCTAGCTCACTCAGAATTTGAACTTGAAAATATATGAAAGATTAGCTAGTCCATGGTGAAAGTGGAATGAAACAGAGATGCAGGGAGAAGCAGACTCAGTGTGAAAAGGAGACAACGTGGACCAGGACAGAGCGGTCCTGAGGTGTCCTCTAGAGCAACATCAAGCTCAAGTTTCCTTCTAATAACTGTTCTCCAGTGACCCCTCTTCTTTCTTAAGTTGGCCTAAGCATGTCTCAACTTTCTTATAAGCAGATAAACCTAAAAGACCTGTGTTTATTTTACCTCTGTCTCTCAAGACCTGTTTTCCTTAGGCCAGTAACCCAAAGGGATATCTAAGAGGTACCATCTCCCTTTAGACAGGGACTCTGTCTTCCTTTAGAGGAAGTGCCTCACCTCAGATGATACCAAAGCACCAGGGCAGGTCAGCAGAGAGAGGTTGGGGGAAGTGAAGACAGTTCCAATGTTCCTTAGATGACCCTGTCAAAGCAGCCGCTCAGACAGCCCATGAACAGCTCCTGCCCCATGGTAGGAATTCAGCCCTGGAGAAAATGACAGCAATCTACTCACATCTGGCAATTCTTCTACTTTGGAATGAACATCCACAGAGGGCTGAGCTTGTGGCTTCTCAGCAGTCTCACCAGTGACTAACACCCACAGTAGAGGCAGTCTACACAATGAATCTGCTGGGATTGTCCAGATTTCAAACGGGCTATCCCAGGGCTGTTATAAATCATTGATCTATCTCAGAAGTTTCAGTGTTCAGTAAATCATTTCAAAATAATCTAAACCGGCGGGCATTACAATAAGGATACACATAGACTGACAATATGGGGTTCCCACTGGCTGAGGAAATATTAATGACTCATGGAGACAGACACACCATGTGTTTAAATCTGTCTGGATGTAATCTCCCACTTCAAAATGACTTGAAACAGTAAAAATCATTGAAACCATTATAGAATTTGACATTACTATAAAAATGTGTACAAAGTAAAGGAGAAAATATCGTTTCAAAGGGATCCTGCAATGGGAATATCCCTTTTGGAAGAAATGTTATAATTCAAAATAATGTTTTCTCCCTACTATACTATATACTTCATCAATTTTAAGATGCTCACTTATTTAGAATTTTATACTTCTGAAATTAGGATTCATCTTTTTCATGGGTAGCATTTCCTATTTTAATTGAAAGCATTTTTTCTTTTTTAGTGTACAAAAAATAATGGTGCTTTTTATAATTAGTGGCATCTTAGATTCAATAATATACAGTGATAGTGATGCAAATGTAACTCAGAGTGGAATATTTGATAACAGTTCTTATATTGTATTAGATAAACTCAAGCTCACTGTCAGCCCTGTAGCTTCAAGTGTTAAATTGAAGAACTTTATTACAAATATGTCTCTTAAAATGTACTTTGTGGCAAATCACACATTATTCTGAAAGACAGTTATGGCTCCATATATTTAGGCTGTGCCTCTAATTTCTACCTTCCTTTGGATCAATATGAATAATAAAAAATACCATGGTTTCGGAGGCTCAAGGTACTGGGCAAAGCATTGCACCTCAAAATAATGATAGAGTCAGCTTACTGTTAGTATTAAAAAGTTGCCTCTCTCAAGGCAAGTCATGTCTTAAAGGCTAACAGTAAAGTCCTGGCATGAGCAGGGACATACAGACCAATGGAAGAGAATTGAGAATCCAGAAACAGAGCCTTGCATTTTTGGTCAATTGATTTCCAACAAAGGTGCCAAGACAAATAATGGGAAGAAAGAATTTTTTTTCACCCAATGATGCTGGGACAACTAGATGTGCACATACACAAAGATGTATTTGGACTTTAACACCATATTTTAAAATGAACTCAATATACAGGGAATATATGGATACATGTAAGAGCAAAATGATACATCTTTTAGAAGAAAACATAGGTGTAAATCTTTGCGATCTTGAGTTAGGCTGCATTAGTAAATATGACTCCATAGAAGGAAGAACTAGAAAAATAAACTTCTGTCAAAAACTTTGTGTACTTCAAAAGACAGTATTTAGAAAATGGAACAGGCAGTCACAGGCTTGGAGGAAAAAATATAAATCATCTGATAAGAGATTTCAATCAAGATTACGTAAACAACCCTTACAACTCAATAACAAGAAGACAAATGACCCAAATTAAAAAATAGACATTTCACTGAAGAAAACACATGTATAGAAAATAAGCAAGTAAAAACGATGCTCAAAATATTTAGTCATTAGGGAAATTAAAAATTAACAACAATTAGATGCCACTACTTGACCATTAAAATGCTTTTTTAAAATCCTGCAAAATACCAAGTGCTGATGAGGATACACAGCAACTGAAACTCTCATACCTTTCTGCCACTGCCAATTTGGAAAACAATTAACTATTAAAAAATAGTTAAACATATACTTAACCATTCTACCAACAATTCTACTCTTATGCATTTACGCAAAAGAAATGAAAACTTGTGTTCACACAAAGCCTTTAGACAAATGTATGGTGGTTTTGCTCATAATCACAAAAACTGGGAGAAATCCAAATGCTTTTCAACTGGTGAGTGGATAACCAGTCCGGTGCATGACACAGTGGAATACTACACAGCAATAAAACCCTGTTATTTCATGTTACAACATGGATGAACCTCAAAAACATTATGTCCATTAAAAGGAACCAGGCACAAAAAACCAAATTATATGATTCCATTAATACAAAATGATTAGAAAACACAAGTGTACAGATACAGAAAATAGATTAGTGGTTACCAGGGGTTGGGGAAAGAATAGTGGGTGACTGTAAACAGAAATGAAAGATCTTTTTTGGGTGATGGAAATAGTGTAAAACTGGATGCAGCAGCTGGTTGGAAAACCCTGCAAATTTACTAAATATATCATTTAATTGTACACTTAGGTGAATTTTATGGATATTTCATATAAATGCAATTATACAGTAATACCTCAATAGAGCTGATTTTAAAAAGGTTAACACTTCACTTGTTATGAAAGTTTTTGACTTTGACATCCTGCCAGGTCAGACAAGCCACTAATGCTTACATGCTTGTTTTTTCTATTATAAACCTCACAACACTTGTTGATAAGATTATTGGTATGGTCATATAACATTATAACTACTAATTTCTGAGCTATGGATGTATAGGTTTTAATAATATATTTTGGAAATTATCAAATAACTGAAGCATGACATTGGTGAGGATAGACATCAACCGCATAGCTTGAAAGAATTATATGAAAACACATCTGAAGTTCTTTCAGTTGATGTGGAATTTGATATTATAAAATATTGAAATGTCTTCATATTTATACACTGGTACTAGAGACACTGAAATCATTTTGTGATTTTTACCCAACTGCTTTGCAGACGAATTTGATTATGTTTGAATATAAGATTTCCAAGATTAATGCCTATCCTTGAAGGATCCCAATAATATAAGGTTAACTTTATCAGTTAAAAATGATAAATGGTTCTTAAGAAAATTTGCAGAGATCCTGAGGCATAATTTTCATATTTGTGGTGTTCCTTGGGGCAAGCAGAGTGTTGTAACAATCAACCTCCAAATTTCAGTGGCTGAGGACAATGAAAGTTCATTTCTTACTCATGTCATAGTGCAGTACAGGTCATTAACTCTGACTTCCATGCAGAAGGGACTCAGGTTTCATCCACGTTATGGCTCTACCACCCTCTACTTCCACAGAGGTTTCTTCAGTTGGAAGATTTTTATAGTCTAGGTTTGGAAGTGGTGTGCATCACTTAGGTACGTAGTTCACTGGGCGGAGCTCAGGTACCTGCACATGCCTGGCTGGAAGAGAGTTTGGAAAAGATAATTTAGTCACATACCCAGGAAGAAAAAAAAAACAGGTAGGACTGGGCCATGGCATCTGTGCCTTGTGGCTTTTGTTATACAATGGTACCATTAATTTTTTCCAAACTTTTTTGGATATATAATCAACGTGTGATGAATTTCACCTTTTAGAGTGTACAATTCAGTGGTTTTGTGGTTTTTAGTGTATTCACGAAGGTGTGCAGGCAGCACCCCTACCTTTTTGAGGTTTCTTCCCCCCCCAAAAAAAAGAAACCTGAGACTTATTATCAGTCATTCACCCCATACCCCCAGCCCCTGGTGACCACTAATATACTTTCTATTTCTATGAATTTGACTCTTCTGGATATTTCATATAAATGGAATTAGATGTGATATATGGCTTATTGTAAGTGACTTCTTTCACCTAGTACAATGTTTTTGGGATTCATCCATGTTGTAGCTGTAATGTGTTGTAGTCATGTGTATCGTTGCTTCATCTTTTTATTGCCAAATAATATTACATTGTGTGACATACCACATTTTGCTTATCCATTCCTCACCTGATGGACATCAGAATTGTTTCCACTTTGTGACCCCTATGAATTACACTCCTATGAACATTCTTATACAGGTTTTGTTGTGGACATATGCTTTCAGTTCTCTTGGGTGTATACCCAGGACTGGAATTGCTGGGTCATGTGGTAACTCTGTTTTAACAAGCTGAGGAACTGCCAAATTGTTTTTCCAAAGTGGTTGCAATATTTTACAATCCCACAGCAATGTGTGAAGATTCCAAAATTTTCATATCCTTACCAACACTTCTTACCTGCTTTTTAAAAATTATTTTAGCCACCGTAGTGAGTGTGAAGTGTTTTTTATTTGCATTTCACTGATGATAACGATGCTCTTTCTGTGCTTTTTGGCCACTCATTTATCTTTTTTGGAGGAATGTCTATCCAAGTTCTTTGCTCACTGTTGATTTGTTTTTGTTTCACTGTTGAGTTGTAAGACTTCCTCCCATATTCTGGATAGAAATTCTTTATCAACCATTTTGATTTGTAAATATGTCCATCTATCCTTTGGTTGTCTTTCTGCCTTCTTGCTGGTATCTTTTAACAGGAAAAAAGTTTTTGCTTTAATGAAGTGTAATTTGTGTGTTTATATTTGTCACATGTGATTTTAGAAACCATTACCTAAATCCAGGGTCACAAAGATTTATTTCTATGGTGTCTTCTAGGAGCTTTATAGATTTAGCTCTTACATTTAGGTCTACATTCCATTGTGAATTAGTCTGTATATAAGTGTGAGGTAGGAGTCCAACTGCATTCTTTTGCACATGGATATACAATTATCCCAGCAATCGTTTGTTGAAAAGACTATTCTTTCTCCATTGAATGGTTTTATTATTCTTGTCAAAATTAAATTGGCTAGAAAAGTAATGGTCTGTTTCTGCACTCCCCGTTCTACTCCATTGACTTCTGTAGCTACACCTCTGCCAGTACCACACTGTTTGGATCACTACAGTTTTGTAGCAGGTTTTAAAATTGGGGGATGGGAATCTTCCAACTTTGTTTTTTCCCCACCATTCTGTTTTAACTGTTCTGCATCTTTACCACTGTTTTTTACAATCTGTTTTCCAAAACTGAAGGGGAGAAAGAATGGGGCGGGGAGTGGGCATGTGCAGGTGGAAAACAGAAAATGTGGGCATTGGAAACCCAAAGTGTGGACGTGTGCTTGAATGACTATTTTGGCTTTACAAAGTAAAAATTCTTTAAGAAAATTGTTATTGATAATAATTATCATGGTATGGAATTTGACAGCTGCTTCCAAGGAAATTAGACATGAATGGTTTTCATTGCGAAAACGTTGAGGCCATAGTCTTCATCAATTATCTCAGATTTGTCTGGATGCAAAAAGCCCTGAGTGGGATAATGGAAGGGGTCACTTTATTCTTTTTGCAAACCTAACTGCTTCATTATGAAATTCTATTTTTAAAGGACTCTGTGTCTTTAATGTAATGTGAACTTGATAGCCAAGAAGGACAAGGTAAAATTATCTACAAAGCATAAGATATTGCGCCTAGAATATTGGTATTCTTGAATGCTAAATCAGGAAATGTATGCACTGTTCCTTCACTGTTAGAGAGTTAGAGAAGCCACTGGTGACCTTTGAAAAGATATCACTTGGTCTCCCTAAGGATTGCTCAGAGATGTGCCCAAAGGTGTTTGTAAAAACTGGGAACAAATAATATTGAGCAAGTGGGGAGATTGCCCCACATGGCAAGAAAAATACAGAGAGGCTTTAAGATAAGACAGCTGTGGATTTCAAATGTGGACTTCTAACTGGCTTCATGAACTTCAGAAAGATACTAAGCTTCACTCTTGTTATCTCTAAAAATTGGTAAATAGCTCTGGCAGTACTGCTCCGAAGATAAGTGATTAAGAGAGGCAAGACACGCCCTAGTCAGCCTCAGCTTCTCTTCTCTCCAAATGCCGACAGGTGGATGAATGCCGAAAAAGACTGCCCAAATAATATATTAACTGGATGATAATAATAAATTTGTCATTTCTTCCCAAGAAATAATATTTTTTCAGTAAAATAGATGTCAAGTCAGATTCATGAAACATGATATTATTTTTATATCTTTCAGAAGAATTTTCATATAAGTAAACAAATCATTTTTAAAAGCCTAGTTGTCAGCTCTATTGCCCTAATTCCTGGTTATAAAAAGCACGCTTCTTTAACAGTTTAAGACCGTGAACATCATACACTCACCAATCGAGATTCATGTTCTCATGAGAAAGCGAGACAACCAGAAAACAGGAAGTTAGATGTATGCAAAAGTGTGTGTCCCAACTGCACATCCAAGAATGACAATGAGGATGTGGTCTCTGTGTCCAGGGTCAAGTCTATGATGGAAGACCAAATGCCCCTGATTATAAATTACAGTTTATATTGCACCAGGGAATCTGCTCTTTGCTCACCGTTGTTTCCTTGACAGCAGCACCTGACACGCAACAAGCGTTCAGTAAATATTTGTTGAATGAGGGAATAAACGAGTGAACCTCAGCAGGCATCACCTGATACAGCAGTTTACAGACATGTTTTGATTTGTGGCTCTTGATTCAAACAAAATATTCTAACTCAATATGACACACGGAGGCCGGAGAAACCTCTCTGGTCCAGGAGGCAGACCGAGGCCATTGCGCCCCAAAGTTTTCTAGATTCTGCAGAGCATAGCCAGGAACCCCTAATCTTGTCAAACTTCTCATTCAGAGATGGGAACAGTAAGAGCCCAAGACAGCAGGAATCCCTGTGCCAGTGGGGAAGAGGGCACATTCCACTGAGTGTTTGCCTCACTGGGAGGGCATGTGGACACCTCAGGCCATCCAGGTGGCCTTGCAGAGGATCTAGTATCAGCTGCTCATCCAGCTTTTGGAAGTACAACTCATTTCTATGGTGGAAAAAAGGGCTTCAAGCTGTGAAGCCCGTCTGGCAGCAAGACTCTGCTTTTTTGACTATAACTGTATCACCTCTCAGCTCTCCACAGAGGAAGAAAATTCATTCCCAATGTATGCATAAAAGTGTCCCCACTGTCCCTAAAAGAAAGGGAATATGGAGTCTTTGGGGAATCACTTTTCTCAGGTGAATGAATGAGAACTGAAGAGGTAAATGTAGATTTGGTAATCCTAGAAATCTTCCAGGTCAGAGATTTTATGAGCACCCTGCCAAGAGACAGCTCGGCCTGTGCTTTTTTCCTTGGGTCTTCACAGTTGCTCAAGTCACTTGTTCCTCTTCCCTCCCATCAGCTTCCTGCAGTCCTGCTTTTTAGGTTCCGTGGATGCTGCTTCTCTTCCTCCACTTTCTGGTAAACCACGGGCCAGTCCACCCATGGGATGAGGCTCAGGACCCGCCCCTTCCCTTGAGCCTGGCACTGACTGACTCCCTCTGCAGCCTCTGCTATCACTCCTGGTTCCTTCTTCTCTATCCTGGAGACAAAGAGAGAGAGAGAGAATAGGATTCCCTCACAGGTGGGCATTACAAAATTACAGAGCTGAGATGTAATCCAACCACCAAAGCCATTTTTTATTGCACCGTCCTGGATAACATACAACCTTCTGATGGAAAATCAACAACAGTAACAATAACAACACCCTATGTCAACCTGTTTGAAGACATGGACAAGGTATCTGGGAAAGTTCTACCACTCAGGCAGACGTTCAGCACAGTTTGGGGGCTGTGCGCCCAGAGTCCCTGCTGTTCCACCAATCTGCCTAAAGAGGGAGCAGTTTGCTTAGAATGCCTTGAGCAAGGGGCCAGCCAGGCCGCTTTGGGGTTGGGAAGATCATAGCCGCGGCCAGCTTGTGTGCTGGGGACTATTCATAAACTTCGTGTGTTACCAAACAAAACCCCAATTGCACTTTTCACATCTTTTTAAAAAAACTGATGAATTCTAATAAACCTAGTGGATTCCTTAGAGTCTGGAGACCCCAGAATGCTGTGCCCCCTGCCTATTGCTACTCAACAGGTGTTGTTGGGCAAGTTCTGTTACACTCAGGCTCAGTGAACTCCTCTGTAAAGTGGGCACAGTAACACAAGCCCAGCTTATGCCACTGGCGGTGAAGAGGTCCGATTGGATTGTGCTTGAAAGAGGTGTCGTGTTACAATGAACGGTGCCGGCACTGGAGGCTAAAAGGTCAGTTTTAAACCGATTACCAGCTACATGGCTTTGACAAGTTTCTAACCTCTCCACCTCTTAAGTTTTTCATTTGTAAATTTCACTAACAGTAACCCCTTAGGATTATTGTAAGGAGTAAATTCATATGACAAGTTAAATAGGGCCAATACCCAGTAAGCTCCTGATAGATGAAGCTTGTAAGAAATACAGGTGCTGAAGCAAAAACGTGTTCAAACCCTGTCATATCTTGCATAGGTGAGGTGTATCATCTACTCCCTGACTGGGTTCTCACTCAAAAAATAAAAATTGAGCTCTTTTTTCTGAGAAGGAAAGAGCTCTTTCCAATCCAAATGGAAGCGTGTGACTTGAGAAACGTACTCCCTCATCAAGCAGTTCATGAAAGCTTCATCTACGTGCACAGAACCTACGCTACTTCTGCAGCTGTGTCAGGAGGGAAGAGGCTGGCCGCAGGGACCAGAAAGTGATAGAGGGTCACTATCAATGTGTTTTCTCTACCTGCACCAATGAGTCCTTCCTCTGGTCTGTAACCCTGTCTACGTTGATTCATTCAAGGAACATCCACGGAGCAGTTATGTGCGTTATTAGAGTCTATACTGATAGAAATATGGATAGGGCTCAGCCTAGTTGAAGAAGAGGAAAATACAAATAAAAAATAGTTATAATATAGACAAAAATAGTGCGCAAACACTGGTGTTATGAGGTCACATAGAAGGGACCCCTCATCTGGGTGACAAGGAAGGAGTGTCCCAAGCCTTCCTGAGAGAGATAACTGAATTTTATTAGGAATCGTAAGTTGCTATTCGGAATGGGAAGTGGCTCCCAGTTCCGGGAGTGGTTCTCCAATTTCCTCATCTATATAGTGCAGGAGCCCCACTAGCCGGTTTCCAAGATAATTCTCTGCAGAAAGGGTAGTGAGAAATGGGGAACAAGGAGCCTCCTTGCAATACAATACATCCTGCTTATGGAATCCTCATTGGGCACATGGACCTGAGGGAACATAGCATTTTAGGGAGCTGCTGGGTTGTAAGAACAGGTCTGAAAACAAGGGATGGAGCTGGGTTGTGACACGGTCATGGGCATTTACAAAAATCAGCCCGGAGCTGTGGAGAATGGGTGGAAGGAATACAAGCAAAGAAGTGGTTGGCGAAGCAGTCAGTTGGGGGAAATGGTGAAGAGATGACTAAGGCTCAGAGGCAGATGTCAAGGTGATTTAGAAGACAAGGCTGAGTGCAAAGGTATTAGAAGGTCCGGCTGACAGGACTTGGCAGAGAACAGTAGAGAGAAGTCGATAGTGACACCGGGATCACAGCTGGGCCCTTGGAACTGCCTCAGAGCTCTCTCATCAAACAGGCCGTGGATGCTCCCTTTATCTGCACAGAATCTATGATCCCCGGTCTTTCCAGAGCGAAACTTAGAATCCACTGGGATACGAAGACATATTCATCTCCAGTGTTCTCTACCTTTGCTTCCAGCTTGGAGTTGGTCTGCTGTTGTTTTGGAAGGAAGGACCAGACCCTTGGAATGACTACCAGACGACTGAAACCTTCCGAAGGAGAAGGTAAACATCTCCCGAAAGAAGGCAGACTCCTCCACTTGTAACTGATGAAAGCATATAGCAGCTGGGGCAGTTAGACAACACTCAGCGGAGACCTTAAGAATGAGCATGCCCTTTCACCCAGGGTTTCTACTTTTTGGAATTTAGACTAAGGGAAAAAAGAATTAGATGCACCTGCACAACCCCAAATATTTATTTCAAGCATGTTCATCGCAAAGTTGTTTGTAATTGTGAAAAGCTGGGAACAAGCATGACATACAAAAGTAGTACCTGACTTTAGAGGAAGCCAGAGTGAACCCAGCTCTGCCGCTGAGGAATTCTCGACGACAGAGAACGGAAACTCAGACGGAGATCTCCCAAAACCTGGTGGGGCTCTTGAAGTCACACGTAGTGACCTACATGTTCTTTAGGAATAGAAAACAAGGGCCTATGGACAACACGCAGCCGTACCTCTCAAGAAGGGCCTTTCTTACCCCTTCTCCTAGCTCCCGGGCATTGCTGTGCATTCCCACTGAGCAGTAAACACCAGTGTGAGATCCCTTCAGTCACCCTCCCTCCTTAGTTTCTGCCTATGCCCAGGAGTCTCTGCTGTACGCCTGAAAGCTCAGAGATGTGCTGAGTCACACTGGGAAAGTGGCGTCGGTGCAAGGGCCAGAAAACTTCCTTTCTTTCTTGGACTTTTATTTGAGTCCTATGCTAAGCCTCGGAAAGAGAATGATGAAGAGTCACAATCCCTGCATACGGCAGACACCTGCCTCCCCGATATTAGTTCCCCCTTCCCCCTTACTAACAGGACCCTGATTATATTATGAGTGTCCAGTTAAACAACTGCGTTTCCCATTCTTTTTAAAAATATTTTTAGAGAGAGGGGAAGGGAAAGAGAAAGAGTGGGAGAGAAATATCAATGCGTGGTTGCCTCTCATGTGTCCCCTACTGGGGACCTGGCCTGCAACCCAGGCATGTGCCCTGACTGGGAATTGAACTGGTGACCCTTTGCTTCACAGGCCCATGCTCAAGCCACTGAGCCACACCAGCCAGGGCTGCATTTCCCATTCTTTTGACTACAGACAACCAAATAATTCCATTCTCACCAACAAGATAAAAGCAGGAGTCACTAAGTGGGGCTTCCAAAACAACTCTGTAAATGGGGCAGACTGGATTAGTGACAGCTTATTATTCATTACCCCTACGTGTTGTCCTGCGTAGAATGTAGGTGAAGGAGCAGCCATTCTGTGACCGCTGGGTGACAAGCATCAGGAAAAAGCCACAGGATAACGGTAGGACACTGGGTCTCTAATGATATCATGGCGTTATTATGGCAAACTTGGCTATGTAAAACAAACAAACAAAAATTAACCCCCAAATTGGTCTAAGCTACAGATTAAGTGGGCTTTTCTTCACTTGCAGCTGAACAGAACCCTAACTGACACTCGACTCCATGGCCTGGGGAGGCAAACAGGCTTCTAACCAATGCTGTCGCCCAGGGTGCCCGCGGCTGCAGGGACACAACACAGGCATCGGGGAGAGAACCCTGAACGGCTCTGTTCTAATGAGGGCGGGGGATCGCTGGGAAGTGCCCCTGGTCGGCAAGGCCTTCCAAAATGTTTGAGTGGGGTCTTGGGGAATGAGTTGTTCACCAGCCAGGGAGAAGCAGAAAGAGCTCCAGGGTGAGGGGACAAGAGACACAAAATAACACGCCACACTCAAGGAGCTAACATGATTTCACTGACTGGGGAAAAGAATGCATGTGGGATGCCATAGAGGTAAGGTAGGGGAGGGTAGGAGGCAGGTCACAAAAAGACTTGTGAGACCTCCGACAAGTCACTAAACTGCTTCACTGCCGGTTTCCTCAGCTACAAAAAGAAGGGGTTCTCCTAGGGGCGGGGATGGCTGGGAACAGGGCTGCCTTGCCTCCACCTTTTGCAGAAGCCCGCCTGAAGGTTCTGGTTCCCCTGCAGGGCACGGAAGTTTCCACAGGAAGTGCTGTCCTGCCCAGCGCCACCTCCCTCAGTTTCCCACTGCATGGTGTATTCCAAGGATCGCACTGGCATTTCAGTTTGAACACTAAGTGGTGACTCAGAAAGAACAGAAGTGTGGACAACTGTTTACTAAGAAGACAGCCTTTGGTGTGACAAATTAGAGTGGGCTGCTGGATTGTGCAGTGCTCATGAGCTAGGCAGCTTGGAAATAGCACAGACCATTGTGCAAAGCAACTGATTCATTCCTTGTCCTGTCTTGCCAGGCAGGGCGTCACATGCCAACCCAGTCAGACCCCCAGCCCATCCAGGCCAGGGGAAGGGTTCGTCCTTCTGGACAGCACCCAAATACCCCGGGCTGTTCCTCCATCATCCCCTGTAACTTATGGTTCTCCTGTGCAAGTACGTAACACTTTGTTGAGACTATTTATACTTTTAGTTCATTTAACCTCTTAAGGCTAAGAGACTGCAACCTGTAGGGAGAACCGTCAAGTTTTAGAGTCAGAAATCTCAATACTGTGCTTAATAGAATGTTAAAAACCAACAAATGTGTTGATATCTGTTAGTTACGAGGAAGCAAGGGATTGGATACTATTGGAGACACAGATAATTAAGATGCCATTCCTGCCTAAAATAGTTGAACTCAAGAGAAAACAGAGTAAAAAGGTGGTTGCCAGGGGCTGGGGGAGGGACCAGGGGGAGGTGTCAATCAAAGGAACAAAGTTTTAGTCCTACAAAATGAATGAGGCCCGGAGATCTAACGGACAGCATGATGACCAAAAGGTGACGGTACTGTTTTATACACTTGAAATTTGTTAAGAGGACATAGCAGGGCATGATTCCTGGCCTTAAGCTTACCTAAGCGTTTGCTCTAGGCCAGAAGGCCAGCAAAGCCGCACAGCAGACAGAGCAGGATTCGAATTCTGGCCCTAGTACTGACAACAGGTGCGAGCCTGGCTCATTCCCCTAACCTTTCCCAGCTTCCGTCTCCTCGTCCACCGACACGGACGGTACGACCTCACCCCCGTGGAGAATTAGAGAGAATGTAAGTGTTGTCTGGCAGAGGGCAGTTGCTCCATAAATGATGGCTGTTCCTGTTGTTAAGTGCAAAAGTTGAAGAACTCAAAGCCACTGAGTGGTGTAAATGGCAGTGCAAGATAACTACTGAAATCGTGGCGTAGAGAGTCAGGGACTTCCCTGCCTACATGTTGTCCCCATGGGTCTCACTACAAACCTCTGAGGAGTATCTCTATTTGCAGATGAGAAAGGGGGAGGGGGAGGGAATTGCAGTGGCTTGGCAATGTTTGGTAAGAGGCAGAGCCAGGATTTGGTTCTGTGTGCCTTCCTCACTGCAAGAGTTTCCTGCCAGGCGACTAAGGCCTTCCGTTCAGAAGAGGGAGAAATTGGGACGCTGAGCTGGGCTGGGGGCTTCAGAGGTGGAGGCCGATCATTCAGTCCACCAACAATCGCAAACATTAACTGTATGCAAAAGCATCATTCTGAGCAAGATGGACAAGATCCCTGTCCTTGTGGGGCTGTGGGGAGGATTTGAAGTGATAGGAAGAGAGGAAGAAGGGAAAGGACATCGCAGCTGTAGAGTGTTTACCCAGACTTCAATGAACCTGGCTCCCCCTCGCGCACCTGCCCAAACCGCCACCACCCCTCCGTCCCCAGTACTGTCTGGGACCGCTTGCTGTTACAGCACGCCTTCTCTGGCTTGTCCTGATTTCCCGGCTCCCATTTTGCACCTTGCTTCCATGGCATTCTGTTTCCCCCACCCCCTGGGAGGGTCAGCTCCCCTGGCTCCGTGGTGTGCCCCGGGCCACATTCCCCATCTAAGTGCCACATCTGCAAGTCCGAGGCCCTCAGGCAGCATTGCCTCCTGATACCCCCCTGGGGCTCACCCCAGCCGAGCTGGCACCCACTCACCCACCATCTCACGGGGGAAGAACAGTTAGACAAAGAAAATGCTAGGAGGCTTTGTTGAGGATGAACCCAAAGGCTGGAGTGAGAACGACATAGAATTGTCTGTTGATTTACGCACGCACAGATCCACCGCCAAATGTGTTGATGTACGTGTATTAGATAAAACTTCATTTGCCCCCATAGAATGGAAGGTCCAAGGGCAGAGATTTTTAAGTTTCCTTCTCCAGAAAAGAGTCCTGGCATCCAGTAGCCCCCACAAGTACATTCTGAATGAATGAATGAATGAATGAATGAATGAATGAATGAATGAATCTGTGTAGCCTGTGTAACCACTCCTGGTAGGGAGAGCTGCCTGGGCTGAGACATGCTTCAGTGCACCTGTGCAGGGTGCAAGGCAGCCTCCCATGATGCAGCCTTGCTGATGCCCTGGCTCCATGAGGTAATGGGAAAACACTCTGCAGAAGAAGGGTGAAGGATCTGGCTATAATAGAAAAAAAAAACCACACAGGAGAGAAGAAAGGAGAAGGTGGGCGTCCAGCTGAGAACTGATCTGGGGAGGAATCACAGCAAAAGGAGGCCCCACTGAAGTTTCTACAGAAAAGAGGCTAGGAGGAGAAAAAATCTGTCTCACAGGTTTCACGAACAGATTTCGAGTGTTGTGTGATGTAAACCTTCTCATCCACCTGCTTTCAAAGGGGCTCCAGGTGTGCCCCACACCACTTCCTTCTGACCCTGTGCAGGTGGAGTTGCTATCGGTGGAGAGTAGAGAAGAGCTCAGAGAGGAATGCAGTGACAACTGACAGCTGGGTCCCATCTATTGTTTGTGGGGTCTGATAGAAACTCAGAGAAGCTTCTCCCAGGTCCTGGCAGGGACCACCAGCCAGCGTTTACCAAACAGACTCTGCCGTGGTCCAGCTTGGCTCTCTTCTTCCAGACCCTTCTGTCTGTTCCACACTGTCCTTGACCAGTGCCATTGGACTGGAATGGGCATGGTCCTTGTCCTTGTTTTAGGACTCTTAATACTACTGGAACTCATTGTGTTCAATTTCTGCTACTGTGATTGCACTCTGGTACCAAGTATTTATCAATTGGGGTTGAAGTTTAGATGATTCCCCAAATGTGCTCTGAAAGACGCTGGCTGCTGGTCTATGACGTAACCTAGAAAATGACTTGTCTCTCTCAGATGAATGCCCTGTGTCTTTTTGCTGGCTGTATTGTTTGCCTCCCTGCAAAAATTGAAGAGTATACTTTCATCTTTTGGCAGAAAGCTTCCCATCCAGACTGGACTCCAATGGGAACCTCATAGGGACACATAGCTCTTCCTGCTTAACACCCTGGAACGTGCGCTCCCTCAGCAGTAACCCGGGGGAGTCCTTCTAACCATTCCAGGCCCAGGAAGAAGCAGGGCCTGCAGAATCTACTCCACGGAAAACCTGAAGATCCACCAATGTGCCCCAGAGCATTTCTGTGAGCCCTGAAACAGAATGACAAGCAGTTACTGAACAGACCAGCGCAGGCTACAAACTTAGGTTTGATGAAAAGAGGAGCAAATGTTGAATTACTAGGTAACTTGGACTAACGATTTTGTTATTCTTGTGTTGACTTTCATTTTTCCTGTGAGTGTGGGGTTGTCACAGTTTGAGATGAGCTGCTGCCACCATGAAATCCCTCTTACAGGTAAGGCAACTCAAGGTAAATGACCTGCCCACTAGATAGGGCCAAACCATAGAGTCCAAGGAAGTGGTTTCCTGCCCTGGCTGCTTCTTAGAACCATCTGGAAAGTTAGAACCACAACAACAACAAAACATGCCTAGGCTGCATCCTTAACAAATCAGATTTCATTTATCTAGGGAGAAGCTCCAATACTAGTATTTCTAGAAGGTTTCCCAGGGGATTCTAAAAATGCAGCTAGGTTTGAGCATCTCTGGCAGAGTTCCCACTGCCAGTTTAAAGCTCCACAGACAAGTGTTTTCCCTTATCGCCCATTCCAACAGGTCAGCTGGGCAGCGGCTGGGTGGGCACCTCGGTTCCCTCAAGATACTCCTGAGAGAGCTGAGAGCACTTGCTCACTTTGCTCACCTGCAGAGTGGGGACGCTGACATCTCTCAGAACTATCGCTATACCTGAGGAGGTAAAATGCTGTTCTAGCACACAGAAATGGCTCAGTTAATGGTAGGGTGGTGAAGACAGCCATTAGAGTCTTGGGGCAGTAACTTTCTTTTTTCTATTTTTCAATTACAGTTTGCATTCAATATGAGCCTGATACTTTCAGGTGTACAGCATGGTGGTTAGACAATCACATACTTTACAAACCCACTCCAGATCTCACAGCCCGATCGGTAGCAGGACTGTGGCCCTAGCCCTGGAGACTTAAAAGAGGCGCCACCACTCTTG
Organism: Artibeus jamaicensis; assembly: GCF_021234435.1. Lineage (NCBI taxonomy): Eukaryota > Metazoa > Chordata > Mammalia > Chiroptera > Phyllostomidae > Artibeus > Artibeus jamaicensis. Next base: position 15,847,874 of record NW_026521788.1, read on the forward strand.
TCAGGCGCCACACTAACTTCAAGTCAGGCTTGGGCCCACAGAGAGCACACACACTAGCATCTTCACACCTACGTCTGTGTCCAGGAAGTGGCCCCGTCAGCACCCCTCTGTGTGGAAGAGCCGTGATGACAGATAAGCTAGGCATCCTGGGGTTATCAGCGCCAACCATCGCAGCTTTTGCTGTCGGTCTGAGTATGCAGAGGTCCAAGGCAGGACCTCCCAATACCGAGGAAACGCAGAGAGGAATCATTTACTACCCGCTTGCCTAATCATTTCCACTTAACACACAGTGAAAGCAGAACTTTGTGACACATTTACCCTGTCTGGGCAAAGGTTCTGCATTTTCTGGATTATCTTGGAAAAAAAAAAAAAAAAAAAAACTTGTCCATGAGGGAGGGAGAGCTTCTCAACTTTTCATCAATTCAAGGAGCACTCAGTCTCTTCATCTGTATGTTATTCATTTGTATGCCCGGCACTGCGCCAGGGACCGAGAGCTAACAGCAAGTTAGAGATGGCGCTGCACTGGAGTTGGCAATATCCATGCGGAGAAAACTGGCTTCCAGGCAACCCCAGTACCAGCAGCTAAGGCCCTATTCCTGGGATAGCTGAAAGGCCCTTCCATTCCTTCCGTGAGCACGCCAGTTCAAGAGCCTTGTAGCAATATCAATATTCATCCAGCATGCACTAGTATAGCCATAACAGTTATCAAACTATCACGCTGGCAAATCGCTGCTGCCCTAACCATCTCCAGCACTGCCCACCACAGCCTTGGAAACGCTGCAGTGAAGGAGTCAACCCCTGACACACGAGGTCTGCACACAATGTTCTGACACCACTCCAGCCTTCTGGTTAGTCAGTGGGTTGTCCAACATTCTGAAATGATGCCTCTTCAGAGGCAGGGCAGGTTGCCCTGCCTCTGGGTCAGTGCAGTTCCTGTACAGAGAGGTCTAAGGGGCTCTAATCTACTTGTAAGGTAGAGATTAGGCACCTGTCTTGAAGCTGCTTGTGCAGAGCAAATGCATGGGTTTTACTTTGATTGTGTGTCTATTTGGGACAGTGTAGGGGAGCTGATGGCTATTTTAAGTGGCTAGAGTCCTTACTGCCACAAACCACCTCTTAACAATGCTTCCACTCTACATTAAAAAATTCAGGATGCTTGTATTTCCAGAAAGGCCCTCTTATAAAGAAAAAAACCCAAGGCAATACACGAAAATCCAAACAAATGCATTAAGAAACTATCTGTCATTCAGAAAGATGATAATAGGGTTCCATTCCCTGATAGGGAAACTTTTCAGGAATGTATTCATTGGCAAAATGTGGCACAGTCCCTGTACTTCGCACATGGGAAGCAGCTCTGATGGTTGCTACCAAAAATCAGTGTGTTCCACCAGGACAATTAGCACTGTCCAGAGGAGGGCCCGAGAAGTGATTATCTAGGGACTGAAAGGCAGGCCTAAAGAAAAAGATAAGGGAATTCCACCTCCTTCCTCTCCGCCTCAGGCAACATCCCAGGCCACCGTCCATAGCCCTGGCTGTGCTCTCTCTCACAGGACAAGGCTTCTGGCTCCTGTCAGGAGGGTGGCCTCTGAGCTCCCACAATTCTGCCTCCTCTTCCTCTGTGTCCTGGGTAGCCTCGCTGGCCCCTGTTGGCTTTTCTGCATCCTCATCACTTGTGCAATTAATTTTGTGCATGAAATGCCCTTTCTTTCACTCTGTGTGGTGTCTCTGCTTCTGGTTAGATTCTAATGGATACACTGACTAACTGAGTTCTTTAGAATGTTCCTTTCCTTCCCTGGGCTTCAGTTTCCGTTTATAAATGAGACTGGAAGTACTTTTTCTTTCAGCTTTGTGGCATCTGTGGATGAGAGACCCTGCATACTGGGGACCTCTGAGGACCGAAATGCCCTTCACTCTTCATTTTGTCTTTCCCAAAGTAGTTTGCAATTGGAACTGCAGCTTTAAATTCTTTTTCTGGAGACAGGGTTTAATGATAAAAAGCATATTTTTTTAACTATGCGATTTAAAAAGCAACAGATTCTTATTTCTGTCTCATTTCATAATTTGGCATTTCCTTTTCTTTTTTAAACTAAGTGTTGTAGATTTAAATGGTTCCCCTTAGTCCTAATAGTCCCCCATTCGGCAGTGTGGCCTGTGTTTGCGACTATGTGTCCAATTCGTCTCTCTCTCTCTCTCTCGTCCGGAGTTGGAGGCAGGGGGAGCATATAAATCACCATCTTTCTGGATTGAGAGCTGCTCTTCATTTCGTTTCTCCTCAAGCACCCGTCTGTGCCCTAGGTCACTTTAACTGCCTTTCTCTACATCCGTGGAAATCCTTAGATGTTTTCCTCGGCTGCAGCAGGTGACCCCTCAGAAGATGAGTGGATGTATGGTTTAGGTGGGAGTGGTTCTGCTGGTTTCCCCTTTTCTCTTTCCAGGCACTCTGTTGCACAAACCCCTTACCCCACCCCACCCCGTTTCCGGCAGAGGTCCCCCAGGCCGCTGTGGGGCGCTGCTACGGTCCTTGCTGGGACCTCCTGGCAGTTCCGGTGCGTAGTCTTCCTCAGCTGCCCCCCCAGCTTGGGGAGGCAAGACTCAGGGAGCCAGAGGGCTGGAAGCACATGTTTTTCGTGGCCAGACCCCTGCCAGCAGTGATTCAGCAGGCCGTGACACATCCGTTTCCTAGAACCGGCCTCCGAGAGGAAGAACAAGGATGGCCACACACGCAGCCTCAGAGAAGCAGCCCAAGGGCTTCGGAGTCGGACGCGGTTCCATCGCATCCGCACAATGTAAATTCTCTTAAGAATTATGGTCCTGCACGTATGCGATGTGTGCCATGCAGTTTCCCTGCATGCATTATCTTATATAATTTACACAGTCGTATGGGAAAGCTTTTATAGATGAGGAAATAGGCTGAGAGCAATTAAGCAACTTGACCAATATCATATAACTAGAAAGTGATGGAGCCAGGAAATCCCCCAAGTCTATCTGCTTTCAGTCTGTTTGCCACATTGGGAGTGAACGAAATTTTCCATGTGTCGGTTAACTTGTTACTTTTCCTTTCACATCAGGATATCAGTGCCCATCTTGCAGAATTCTTTCTCTTTTGTTGTCTTCCTCCCACTTAACCTTTGATAAGCGATTTTATCTATGCACTGAGTTACATCTGGATAACAGTAGGATTCACTAGCCAGAAGAGGTACAATTTCAAATAAAACAATAAGTATGCAAAATTTACTTGCAAGGTGGCAGGTATTTGGGGAGCTTTTAAGGTTACCTGAGTCTGGATTCAAGTGGGTCCTCGAACTGCACACCAAGTATCCATGACACTGTGAAATGATGGAGGCACCTCTCCCCACACACAAACACGCACCCCATTTGCACCTGCGGAGCCTGGGAGCACCGGCTGCAGGAAGGGGTCCTCGAATGAGCCGAGAACAACTCCCGGGGCACAAGTGGAGCCATCAGATCTTGTCTGTGCCTTTTTCTATCCAAAACTCTGATGGAGAACTAACTCAGAACAGGCCTGAGGCATTGCGCTGGCATGAGGAGTTACTTGGAAATAGCTGACACAGGAGCAAGACAGAATCCCTTCCCATTTGCAAATTTAACATCCAGGAACCCATTAGCTCAGGAGCAGGCTAGGGAGGTTGAGGGAGAGTGGGGTGGGACCACGGGCAGACTGCATGTGGTAATACTTGCAGAGCTACCGTTTGATTCACTTTCTCTTGAAGATAGGCACGTCTCGGCAGAAATGGGTTATTCTCCAAATGTGGTTACCTATGAGGAGAAACCCTCTAGAAGTGTAAAACCAAACTTGTTTATTCATCAGAAACAACACCATCAAGGAAACAGGTAACTTGAAAGAGCAGTTCACATGGGGTGCGAAAGGATTCATGGGCACTGGGAGAGGTGCTTGGTAGTGACGGGGGCCAGAACGGGAGCCTATAGAACATTCGCGTACTCGACTCCCAGGGTTTGCTGCCTTAGCAGACATCTGGGTTCTATTTCCACTTCTTTGAAGGAGAACGAGGGAACACCTGGTTGCCTTCAGGATAGTGTGTTCTGGCTTGAGGTCATGCTTCTGGGTTACAGACTGTATATTCTTCCAGAGCCCACATCAGGGAAAAAAAGCATATTGAAAGCTCCTCTTCTCTGACCTCTACAGGTGAAAAGGTCAGAGGGAAGCCTCTGAGAGAAAGAGCAACAATTTGCAGCTTTGGAAGCACAAGCAATTATATACTGATGTGTGGCAATTTCACACTTATCTTACAGTGGCCAGTGTGACCACTTGGTTCCCCTAGCATTTGTGTCAACATTATCTGTATCATTGCTTGACATACAGCGGCACAGCAGACTGGATCTGCAGAAAGAAGGCTTTAAACAACAACAGCAACTTAATGGGTCTCCAGAGAGAGCTGAATCCGGGGAAGGACAGCACTTTTAGGCAGGCTGTAACAATGTTTACATATCCACTTTCCACCAGTCTGCAAAGTACAACAATCTTTCTGCAACAGAGGATGGAGAACTATGGGGAGAGGGGTGAAGCGGAGAGACAAACAGGAAGGCAATAGAACAGGGAGGAGATGAAGACAAACATCAGTCAGGGAAATACCTAGAATAGCGAATACGCCTATCAGACTTCTCAGTCTCTGGGGTCACCATGCTCGTCTCTAAAGGCCCCTGGTTCCCTCCATAGTCGTTTATTCGCTATTGAATTGAAAGAATTAGGTCCAACATTTGCCTTCACCTTTAGATTCTGAACTTAAACGATGGCACTGCCTACGCAGTGAAGAGCTCGCATGCTGGTTGTTGAGCATACTCTTGTGTGTAGGACCCTCCATGTATGAATAACCTCGTGCCCACGCACCTGTGTGCGAATGACCCACGCGACCCGTTCAAATGGACCAGGGAGGGCCTCAGTCCTGGGGGAGACCCAACTAGATCTTTCATTTTGCAGGTTCTTTCCTTGGTGGCCTTTGCTTTTATATTAACACCAGCTACAATTGTCCCACATCTTTGTTGCACTTTAAGGGTCACTGAAAAGGTATTAGAAAGTTTGCTCAAAACACAAGAATTGTTTTCATCCTGACACTAAGTGATACACAAAAGCAGACCCCACCTTGTATCTGCAGAAACATCATATATACATTCTTAGCCCTGCTGAAAATTCCCAAAATGAAGCTGGTTGATGAGCTACGATGGTGAAATTGCAATTGTAGTGAGGGGTTTTTTAGGGAAAAAAATTGCTTTTGTGGTGTTTATTGTGTTGTACAATGATAAATGAATAAATACAAAAAACCAAATAAATACAAATGTATACAAATAAATAAAAAACAAAGAGATATAAAATAAATCAGGAGAGGGGGAAAACAAAAATCAGGCTTAAATGTACAAACTTCTATTGCTGAAAGAACAAGTAATGCCTTTTTCTAGCTGCACAGATAAGAAAGAATTATTTATTGCTATTTCATAGCACCCGGGTGTGAGAGGTGTTAAGTGAAAGCATGTGGAATTCATGATACCCCTGTCTTTAGGATTGTGAACTAGGGTTTGGTCTTGCCCTTCCAGCGGTTGGCTGCGTTGGTCACTCAGTACCAGGGAAAGGGCAAGAAATGGATGAATTTCTTTCTCTACTCAGAAAGAGCAAATGTGCTGGGTTGCACAACAGCCTATGAGAACTATGGTGGGGCAAAAGTTTTGTGTTAGCGAAGCTGGTTCAGGGTGTGAATCTTGCTGAAAACCAAGTGAACTCCACAGTGCCCTTGACGGGTCACTCAGTTGGCTGGAGTGTCAGCTCTTACACTAGAAAAGATTGTGGGTTTGATCCCCAGCCAGGACGAATACGGAGGCAATTGATCGATGTTTCTCACAGCGATGTTTTCTTTCTCTATCTCTCCCTCCCCCTCTCTCTAAAATCAATAGACATATCATTTATTGTTTAAGCTTTAGAGTTTGCATATGTGCTAGGTTGAAAACGCCATGGATTAAAATCTGGACTTCCCCCTTTCTAGGTGGGTAATCTTGACCAAGTTCCTTCTCTGAGCCTTACTTTTACTCCTTCTCTGTTAACAGGGAGTAGTGATTGGGAAAAATTTTATAAGATACTACCTTGAACTATTTCATTTACATCCAATATGAGAATACATGTGAAAGAGATTGAAAACAGAAAAGGCACCATAAGTATAAATGATTATCATAGGAGTTCCTATGCATCTTTGCTTATATATTATTTTTACTATGTTTGAGCTAGATATTAAAATCTATGGGGTGTAAATGAGAGTTGATCTAATACCTCAAAATTAACATTTAGGTTTTTTAAAGAAATTTGGGGATGACTTCTCAGTAATATGCCACTTTATAGAAAAATTAATAATGGTTTAATATTATTAATACTATATATTATTATAATGAATAGTATTGAGGACCTGGCTCTCTTAGTTCATTTTAAGTGTGATTCAATTCACAAAATGTTGTTCTTAGCCCCCTTTGCCAAGGCACAGTATCGTGGCATACCAGGTACAAGCTAAGCTGGACAGTGAGACATTAAACCTCATGTAAGACAGAACTGTAATTGACCCCTCAATGGTCTATAAATGGATACCCTAGTGTGTACGCTGACACTGACAGAGGAGCCCAGCCATGGGTGCGTGTAAGTCTATGTTCCACGCAAAGAGAAAATCCCTTCCTTCGGTACTCTCCTTACTGAGGACTCTCTGGATTCGACCTCTTGGACTGTGTCTCTCACACTGTGTCTCTCGTGGCCTCTGAGAGCTACCCAGCTTCTGACCTAAGTGCCTTTGACTTGGTTCCAGCTGAGTGTGGTAATGACACAACCTTTGAGTCCATGTTTTAGTGGATCCTTGTAGTATTCATCTTGCTTTTGCTCTGAGCTGAGCTGACTTCCAATAACTAAATAGCGGCTGCATGCAGTCCAGCTGCTTGGACAGTGGCATTAGACTCCACAGCCCAGATCTTCATAGTGACTGTACCCACTCACTCACTCTGCAGCCTGGGCAAGGTTCCTTCCATATTCAAAGATTTGATTTTCTTCACCTGTAAAAGGGGGTAATAACATCTAGTATGTAGCTTGTCATATCAGAAAGATTATTTTCTTTTAGTACAGTATCTAAAAGGAAGCCAGGTCTCAGTGAGCTCTGAATGTCATTGTTGCTGTTATTATTATTGCTGTTATTACTATTATTGTCATTGCAAACAGGACCATCTCAGAAAAGCTAATATAAAGTAAATATCAACTTGGTACTGACTGTAGTAGAGCAGTTGGTGACTAGAGGTTTTCTATACATTCATATACAAATATGTGTGATGCCCTCAAGGACACATGGATAATCATCTATGCTCACATAGAAACCCAGAGTCAGATCATTAAAAACTATTTTTTTTTAATTTTGGAATGCTCTACCTGACTTTTTCCTTTCTTCAGATTCACTTCCAAACCACTCTTAGCTTACATTAATATAAAAGCAAAGTTGAGATCTGTATTCCCAAACATGCATCCACACACTTTGGGAACGGAAGTGGTCCAAATCGCTGGGGAACAGAGCGGGAAATGTAGTTGCATGTAGTTTATGCACTTGGAGTGTGTCCACATCTAGAGAATCAAAGGCAGCTTGAAAGACAAGGAAAGAAGAGGAGTGACTAGTAATGCTCGAAAACAAAGAAAGGAATTTAACCGAGCAAGAGATCAGGCATTTTCCTGTGGCTATGTGAGGCAGCCAAGAATTTTAGGATGACTTGGAGAGCCCCGGTCTCATTCTTCTGGAGTTTGAGGGGCCCTCACATACAGGGAGGAGTTTGTTCTGTCTCTGCCTCCTCCACACCCCAGGGATAAATAGGACCAATAAATGAGAGTAAGAGAGAACAAATTAAGCTGAACAGGAGGAAGTACTTTTTAACCATTTCAGTGCACCTCACAAATGGAATAAATTGCTTCTGGGTCCCTAGTTTTTGAAGAGTTCAAGCTGGAGCTAGATGACCATGTCTCAGGGATGTTGTGGATTATATTTGCAGGGGGCTAGGGGGAGGTTTCAATGACCTCTCTGATCCTCTTTAAGATTAAAGAAAATTTTAACAACATATAGAATTTCTATGTTTTGTTTTTCATTAAAATAGATATAATGTCACTTACCAATTCCATAAAATGGGCTAATCCTTATTAAAATGTACAAGAAATTGAATTTGCAACTGTGCTGTGTAAATAAATAGATATTATCTTTGAAAATTGAAAATATACAAATATAGAGCAAATAAGTTATTTTCAACTTTCCAAATAGCTTTGTTGTGTTGGAAACCGCCCTGCCTGGTTTCAGAGGCTGTAACCCACCATGGCTAAGGCTGAATGAGAGACCTTGGGACCAGAAGCCACTAAGGAGATAATGCTTATCTCCCTGGCAGGGGTGCCACCTGTACCCCTTTTACTTCACCCTACTTTGCCCTGAGCCTGATGGTTGGTTAGCCGATGACAAATAAAGTTCTTCAAAGGAGGGATGACCTAAGACATGGTCTCAAAGGGGCCCTCAGGGAAGGACTTGGAGGTCTATAAGAAAAGGAGGGGCAGGCCCTTGTCCCTTGGCTTTGACAAAGCCTGAGCCCTCATTCTATCTTCAAGAAGTCTCCTAATCTCTTGGCTGCCTTACTTCCCCTGCCTGACTTAAATCTGAAACAATGCCTTAAGCCTGAAACAATGCCAGAGGTGAGTGCAGCCTTGTGCTGGAAAGGGCGGGTTCCCCGAGGCGATCAGGCCTAAGAAAGAATGCATAAAATCCTTTGCAACCTACTTTGCTAATGCCCTCAATTTAAATGATAAGGGTCCCAGCATGAAATAAGTTTGTTCCCCAAAGTTTTATGGCCCTTCTCCTTTGAGAGCTCGGCCATCTTTTCTCCCCAAGCAGATCCTGTCTTGGTAGACTTATTCTCAACTGTGGTGGCCAAGGGGGCAGCAACTCTCCTCCCCTGCCACATTGTAGGAATTATTATGTAGGACAAGAATCTCTACAACTATCTTTCAATTCCATAAAGCTTTTTAAAAAATAATATAGAGCATCTCAAAGACATGACAGAATTATCCACTGTGAATTACATTAGCTAACTTTCTCAGAAATCCTGATTTATAATATATCATTACTAATGGTGCTCATAACAGGTCTTATCTTGATGATCTGTATGCTATATATGATTCTTTGGTTTGCAGGCTGGTGCTCAATCCACTGAGCCACACCAGCCAGGGCCCATGTATGATTCTAACAGGTCCTTATGAGGTAGACACTTTTAGTGTCCCCATATTAGAGAGTATAGAAATCAAGAAACTTGTTCAAGGTCATCCAGCTAAATATGGAGCTGTCTGATGCCCCAGCCCCTGATTCTCCAGTGTGTCACACTTCTTCTTGACCACTTCCTGTCTTGCCTGAACACACACAGTTTAGGTCAAACATCCAAGCAATGATGACGTGCCCCTGTCACACCTTCCAGTTAAAACCTGTAATTTCTAAGGCTCTGTGTTCTTGTCTGCCCTGACCATGGAACATGTTTATTTTGAGATACGCCTCTCCCAGAATGGCTGGGTGTTCTTGATGGCCTTTCACATGTGGACCATGTCAAAGTGGAAGTGCAGAGCTATTATTTCATCTCACAACTAAGACTGTCCTTTGCCCCCTGCTCCCAATTTGGGGTCTGCTTCAGAGAGTGTGTTCAGGCTATTAGTAGGTCCATGGAGGCTATTAATAGAGCCCTGAGCTTCAGCCAGCTCAACATGTTTATGTTTTTTGGGTTGCGCTGCAACCGTTGTTGGTAATTATAGATGCGTGGGTGAAGATGGGTACTGATGAACAGTTCCTTCTCTTAGTTTCCTCTTTGCACAAGCCCAACACGGGGGGGTGTCTAAACTCATAGTCTCATCATAAGGTCCCTCATGTCTAGTCACTGCTGTATTTCCCAGCCAACTGAAGGCACCAGGGAGGTTGAAAGTTTTCAAAATAATCATATCATCATTTGGGTTGCACCCCCTGTAGTCACCATGTTCTTTGAAAGAAATAATGTGACATCAAAAACGGGTTGTTTCTCCTCCTGCAAGCAAGATTTCCTCTCTGCAATGACAAAGCATTTTCTAGTTTTGCAAGTAAATACATAAATAGGATTCATGAGTATTACTAAAATGATGATCCTCAAGGAAACTCATTGAAATGAATGATGCATTTTGTCCAGTAAATTATTATAATCTGTAATATAAGTTCTTTTGGAATCCAAGAAATACATGCAATCTCTTCATCAATGAAGGGGCAAGGGTCACCTCTCCTAGCTTTTCTCTTGAGTCTCTTGTGTCCTGAGAGAAAGGGTTGGTCACAGCCCGGGATGCTCCCTGAGCTGACCATGCAGCGACCAGAACAGTCAAGCACGTCTGATTTTATCTTGTCAGGTGAACTGGGACTGTATCAAAAAGATATAGAAGAAAAAACGCTGCCACTTTCAAGGCCACTTTGGAGGCCATTTTCCCCCATTCTCCCACCTTACCCCATACCTTTGAGAAATAGCAGTAGAAAGTCAACTAGTGGGAAAGAGAAGTGGGGATACCTAGGAGGGGCTTGACTAATTCTTGACAGGAACTTGCCCCTGTCATGTCCTTCCTTTACCTCCACTTGCCCGGCTCATCTGCTTTGATGACAGGTTAAGCAGATAACTGTTCAGGATTTTTAGAGGACCGGGGCCAGGGCTGATATAGCATAGTACATAAAGCCAAGAGGAAGATCCCCATGTGGTATGCAAATACAAGGTTCTGAGGTCAAAAAGCATGTGGCAAGTCATTAACTAAAAGGTACGCAGTAAAAGAAGTCAGGCACAAAAGACCGCATACTATATGATTTCCTTTTTATGAAATGTCCAGAATAGACAAATATACAAACATAGAAAGTAAGTTAGTGGTTGCCTACTGTTGAAGGGTATAGCAAGTTGGAGGGTGATAGTTGGAGGGATTTTGGGGGGGATGGTAAAAATGTCCTAAAATCGATTATGGTGATGGATGTACAACTCTGTAAATGTGCTAAAAACCACTGAAGTGTGTACCTTAATTGGTAGAATTGTATGGTATGAGAACTGTGTCTCAATGAAACTGTTAAAATAAAAGATAAGAAGTGACACAGATGGCGAGCTGAACTGTTAAAAACCAGAAATGTTGAATGATGAGCAGTGTGACAAAGAATACAAATAGGAGGTGTTTTGTTCAGTGATCTGGGAGGGAGGTCATGTTGCTCTAGGCAGAGGTTTTATATAGTTCTACCCACCGCTCATGTATTCTACAAGGACTGACAAGGATACCCTCATGTAAAAGGCCTCAGGAGGTCACAGAAGGATTACTGTAATTTACTCCCATTCTAGAAGAAGGAATCTGTCTAAAGATTGAGCATGCTCAGGATGATGGATCTCACTCCTTTGATAAGATTATAGTTAGGGTAAAGTTAATCTCTTTTCATTTCCTAAAGCCTGGTAAGAAATTTAGTTTGTTCATTATGATCCTTGGGAATTATTTATTCTTCCAGGTAACAATATTTTTCTATGTTTGTATTTTACCAGGGCCTCACTCAAAGACTTCCAAGATTGGCCAATCATTGGAGTATGAAGGTAATTTTAGTTATATTCCAGGGAAAACCAGAATTACTCCAATATATTGGAAAGAAATAATGAATGAGGAGACATGTATACCAGGTCTAGATCCAGATAAAGTGACATGAAATTTTCCATCCAGTATTTAGCATGCCCTGGGCCTCCCACAACTCACCAGCCTCGTCTCTCATTGTGTCTCGTAGAGATTCAGAACTGCAGTCCCAAATGCACATCCACATTTTTGCTAGTCTTGTTCCTTCTCCACATTTGATTAATTCTTCCCTATTCTTCAAGAATCTTCTAGGAATCCTTCTCTGAATTCTCAGGATGGGTTGTGAGTCCTTTCATATGTTCCCATAGCACCTTGTATCAACACACTTAGTGCATTATAAAGGAATTTTTATTTATCTGTTTATGTCCCCACTGGTCTGGAAGCTCCTTAGAGCTCATCACTATGTCTCTTTGTCCTCAGCTCACGGACTAGTTCCTGGCACCAAATATATTTTAATGAATATGTGCTGAACCCATTCATTGCAAAGAGGTTATCCAGTGGTCACCTGAGAAGTTTGACCAAGGAAACTTGGCACCATCCCTCTTTACCTCAAATATCACCCCCAATAAATGGGTTCATTCAAAAGGATTGTGGAGTGACAGATCATTCTTAGCATCCACAAGGCCTAGCACAAGTCAAGCACACAGTAGGCCCTCCTTGAAAACATTTGCTAAATTGACCTATTTATTGTCCTTGCTGTCATATGTTTAACTATCTTACAGCCTACACTTTCAATACCTTAGACACCTCTACCTGTAAATTAAATTGTTTTCTACACACTGAGTTCAGATGTTCATTCATCATCTGACAAACAGTCACTGAGAGTTTTTCTATCATGGACTCCTCAACTTTCCATCTTGACAGCAGCGCCATCTTGGTAACAGAAGTTTCATGCAATTGTCTAATTATTCAAATACTGATTTATGAAAATGTGTGGGAAACAGACAAAGGATGTGCTAGTAAAAACAAGCAGAAAGGTCTCATCAATTTAACAAAATTAATACAAAAAGATAATTTTTTGGTGTGCTAAAAGTAGCCAATCTTTAGCCTCAATTGGATGTTCAACCTGTTCAATTATGAAGAAAAAGAACAAATTGAAGAACATGGTGAAATGATGGGAATGTAGTGTCAAATATAGTTTCCAAAAGGTAAGGCATACTTAGAATTTTTATAATTATTTTTTAAATTTTTGGGAGTCCTCCCACTCTTTAACCAAACCAGTAGTATCTAGTTCTATGGTTTGATATCCATCCCTTTGATTTTCATGTTTTCATGAATGTATTCTGTATCAAAGCAGGACATGACTTGTGTCATATCAGAGATTCTTAAAGTCTTTTAAAGTCCCACAAAACTTTAGGAGTAGCACTTTAAGAAGAAATGGTCAACTGGAGACAAAACTCAAAGATTATATCATGGCCTTATTTCTAAATTACTAAAAGCACAGACATACAAGTCTGGTATATCTACATCACCCAGCATTATGTCTTGATCAAGTTACTTAATCCTTTAAACCTCAGTTTCTTCATCTATAAAATGGAGATAATAATAGTACCTTGCCCAGAGGGTAGCTACAAGATGCAAGTGAGTCACTATGTTCGATATGCCTAGTCTAATGCCTGGTACTTAATCTGAGTGTATAGTATAGAAGCCGTTCTCTAGGAGGGAAGAAGTATGCTGGGAGAAGAGCTGGGAGGGAGCTAAACTTTGCCTACTTCACAAATTTTCTAGGGCCCCAGTGGATTGTGAGGTCTATTAAAAATTTGATGTGGAAATACTTACAACTGCTATTACTATTCCTAATCTACCCACTGGGTCATTCTGCTTTATGCCGGGGTGAGTAGGAGTGCGCTATTTATTCTAACTTAATGACCCCTTCCAAGTCAGAGAAGTTGTTCCACCCGTTGCTTCTTTCATTTCACCACCTCTGCACTCAGGAAGGTGTGTGTCCTATGTTACGGTCACATCTACATTTTGATTTTCAGTTCTGAGGCTCTCAGTTCTTTAAAATAGGTGATTACGACTCTGCGATTCTACAACCAGAAGAGGTCCAGGATGTGCCGTCACAAACAACACAGAGGCAGGTAGAGTCTGCGGGGTGCATTCTGGGCACTGCCTCCTCCCAGGATCTTCACCGCACTGGACCACTAGGTTTGCTTCATGCTGACATAATTGGGACTGTGCCCCCATTTCCAGTCTGAAGGCATGCTTGCCTAAGGTTTTTAAATGGTTTATTAGAATTTCATGACAATGTTTATTAGTTTAATATTAATTTTTATTATTAGGCCCACTTATTCAAAATTTTTTAGCACTCTTGTGCTTCTAAGATTGCATGTCAACGTCCAATGCTCTCAAAGGGCCAGCTCAGCTAAACAGAGGTGGAGTCTGAATGGAGAAAGAGGAGGAGTGGCAACAAAATCATGGAAGAAAGTGAAAGAATGAGATAAAAGGAAAAGACTCAAGACTGTGATGCCAAAGTGCCCAGCCCAGAGCCTAGAACATAGTGGAGAAGTGCTCAATAGTTTAAAAGTCTACAACCTTTCTAGTCCATCAATCTGCCCTAGCCTATTTGCTTGTGAAATAACTTCAGATAAAATCAGCAGTCCTAAATATTTTAGGGACACTCTCTCCTCTCCATGGGCGAACCTTCCAAAGGAATTGTCAACACACCCTCTCCATTTACCCACTGCCCACTGATCTAATCTGAGTTCCCCACTGTAGCTGCTCTCCTTCAAGACCGCCAATTGCACTACCCAGTAGGTGTTTCCAGCCTTCACCTCACTGGCCTCCCTGAATTAGCTCATGCTACTGACGGCCTCTTCATCTTGACATTGTCCCTGCCTGCCTCAGGAAACGCTTTCCCTTCTCCTTTACCATTTCCCTTTCCAGCCCCTCTTTCTTTGCCATTGCTTTCAGCTGATGAGTTCAAAAATCTGGCTTTGGCTTTCTGTCCTTCCCACAGGTCATGGCCATCCTCTGCCTTGGTTTTAACTACCCTATGTATAAACAAATTTCATGTTTTTCTCTTCACTTCTGACCTACCTTTTAAGCATCCAACCCAAATAATCAAATGCATGCCTGGCCTCTCCATTTGGGTACCCCACAAGCATCTCAAATTCGACATGCACAAAACTGAATTAATTCATTTACCGCATTCTCCCCACATCAGCTATAATCACGCAAACCAGAGCCCAAAGTATCATCTGAGATTTCTCATTTCCCTTTAACTCCCAACCCTGTCCCTTTACTACACGTCTACCCAATTTTGGGAATTCCATTTCAAAACTTCTTTCATTCTCTCATACTTCCACTGTTTTTCTCGCAACTTTCATGTCTTTCCTGAATTATTTTTAATAGCCACCCAAATAATTTTCCTGTCTCTTATCTTGCCACCGTCAGGTCCATTCTCCCCTCAGATACCCAAGTGACCTTTCTAAAATGAAAATCTAAGTCACCACCGTGTGTAAAGTCTGGCCAGTGGCTCCCCATTGTTTGCTTATGTAGTAGAATGAAAACCCCTTTGCAGAACCTACAAGAGGCCCTTTGATCTGCCCCCATATTTCATCTCTATTCTTCTTTCATCCCTCTTTCCAACTTAAAGTCTGGCCCTCAAAATTCTATATATTCCCCCAAAGCATCATGCTGTTTTATGTACTTGCAAATGCAATGTATATATTTTGCATTTGTTTCCCATTTCCACCTTGACCAATTCCTATTTATTCATAAAGGCTTAGTCCAAACATTATCTCTTAATCTTTTCTACTACCCCTTCCCTCTCCTTAGAGAGCTGACTGCTTTCTCTGATCTGCCATGGTACACCTCTGTAAGGTATCTACCACATTTATGTACATGTCTGTCTGTCCCATAGACTGAAAATTCCTGAAGGGTGGAGATGATGTCTTATTAGTCTTTACCCTCACCCTTGACACAGGGCCTGCCATAGCACAGGCATTCGTTCCATGTGTGATCAATAGGAGAACACAGTGCCTCATTATCCTTCTAGTCAACCGGAATTGAAAACCTTAGACGCCACCTTTGATGACTTCAGGTTTGGTCTCAGATGTTCTATCTGGGCAGCTTAGAATAGCTTCCCGAGCCCTTCACCAGTTCAACAAGCAACCAACCTGCCATGAAATGTGCACTGTCATTGCTGAGCGGGAGTCAACAGTGCTTCCATGGATAGAAGGCCTTTGCCTTCTTGCACCCCAGTCCCACACCCTACAGATTGTGCATCTTAAAGGTCAAGGGCAGGGGCACTTTTCAGCAATCAAAACATCAGTAGGGAAAAAAAGATCCCACTCAGGGATATGGTGAGATTGTGTTGGTTTCAAAACATTGCAGATCGTTAAATGAGTAATGTTAATGTGATCTCAGAATAGTAAACACACCCCCACATGGACAATGCTATTAGTTGCAATATCTGGAGAGGAAAAAGACGACATTTGGCTGCAAGAACTAGGAAGAGATGTCCGTATGGGCAATTCATATTCTATTAGGGCAGGTAAGTTGCATTTGTCTGACTACCTCCCCTGCAGTGTGGGCACACACACCCCCAAATCAAATCTTTCCTCAGGAGTAAGGTGTGTGATTGGGGGAAGTAGACGCTTGGGAGGGGAACACACACACAGAGGAAGAAAACAAAGGCCTTCGTTTTCTAAAATTGTCACTCATTCTGATTGGGAAAGAGTTTCTCAAGAACTGTGAATGTCCTGCACAGGAAGTAACACTTCATCACACGGCTAATAATCAGCCCTGTGCTTGTCAGGGATTGGTTTTTCCCTTCTGTGGTGAGAGAATGGCCCCAGGCCAGCTTGGACACCATCCCCAGCAACCTCATAGTCATTTGAATGCAGCCAGCACCCATCTTCCAAAAGGTTTGAGCGCAAAGTCCCATTACACCAAAGCCAAGTGGAAAACACATAGTGGCAGGCTGGGGCAGGGGGCAGGGGGCAGGGTTATTCTACAGTTTCAAATGGTTGTCATGGAGCCAGACCAATGCCCTCCCCCAGATAGCCTTTTCCACTAAAGCAGCTTGCAGGAGGCCTACACATGTATCAAGTTAAACAAAACGCACGTTTTTTTACTACCAACTCAGTTGCCTATGCCACTTCTCTCTCTGATGCCCAGTTCTTTCCACAGAATTCATCATCTTTAGAGTGTCTTATCATTAACAACCCAATCGGCCAGTTCACTCTAAGGCACTGGCAACTCAATGTAACTAGTGTTTACATTTAGAAAAGAGCTAATTACTTTAGCCAGAGCAATGACTCTATCATCGGAGCTGGTGACATGTCACAGTGCCTCTCTAATGCTATCCTGGACTTCTTTGACAAAGATGACACAGACTGAGGAGGGGCAGAGAGGCTGGCATCACTTGAGAGCTTAGGTGTGTCAATTCTTTTTTTTTTAATCCTACCTCAAGGATATGTTTATTGATTTGAGAGAGAGAAACGTCTATGTGAGGGAGGAAAGTTTAATCTGTTGCCTCTAGTATCTGCCTTGACCAGGGATCAAACCCACAACCTAGGTATGTGCCCTGAACAGAGATTGAGCCTGCAATCTTTTGGTGTACCAGATGATGTTCCAACTAACTGAGCCACCCAGCCAGGGCAGGTGTGTCAATACTTAAGGCTCAAGTCGTATGGTTCTCTTACAATAGGTAAATGAAGGTCTTCGTCCATTTCAATAATCACCGATTAAGATCCCCCTCAGTGCCAGCAGTTATTCCAGAGATATATCAAAGAACAAAATTGACAAAGCCCCTGCCCTAGTAGAGAAATCAGTTTAAACTATTTCCATCTGTCTTCAAAAAACAGAACTGGGAAAGTGGGTAAGAGTCTCAGGGAAGCAGATTTCTGTTTCACACAACAGATGACCAAATATGGAACAGCAATGAGCTCCCTGTTACTGGAGGGGCCTGAGAAGAAGCTGCATGGCCGCATGTTGCAGAGACATTATACAGGGAGCCAGACTAGAGGGGTTGTCTTCAACTGTTCCTTAGAGTAGCAGGGACCTTCTTTCTTTCTTTCTTTTTGATACATACATACAGTTAATAATGAAACAACTCACCACCACCAACAAAGAAAATTAGAAAAATTCATGAGACCTCAGTGCTGTAGAATAAATAGCATGGGACATCAAGGCAAAATGATAGAGTCACTGACCCAGAAGGCTGAATGGTAATGGAAGCAAAGGCAGATTTGGCTAGGACAGTATCATATGCTCTTGAAAAGGAGAAGGGCTGGAGAAATACTCACTTATTTGACTACTTATAAACAAGCAGCCTTACAGCATGGAATGCAAGCAAAGAGCTGGAGAAGGGAAAGAGATGAGAGAGAGAAGAGCAATAGAGAATCCAAGGTAAGCAGGGATTTTTTTAAAAATAAAATCTTATCGTTAGCTCCAATATATTAGAAGGCAGAGTCACTGTGGTGGAAGGAGAAAATATGGATTAGAGAGCCCCCTGAACATCCCTTTGTCCACTAAACTCTCGATATCCACGAGCTGCTAAATGAGATGTTCAGGAAGCTCCTGACCTGCCCTAGTCTCCTGAGGCTGTGGGAATCTCAGTGCAGTGGCATAGGTTTCTCAGTCTTTCCCTCCATTTCCCTACTTCCACCTTTCCTGGGCGAGTCTGGTTAAGCCAGAGAAGAGAACCAGGGGCTCTGGACTATAATGGAACACTTACAGTGGGACTCTCTGAAAATGTCAATATGAGTCAAGGACATTACTTCATTTGAGTAGACCTGAAACAAATAGAATGGCTCCTCCAGCTCCAAACTGAGCCCATTGCCTGGGACCCTGAGCCTTGAGGAAGAGCCAAAGAGATAAAAAAAAAAAGATGAAAAGAACCTCGCGGAAAGGGGGCAGAAGGCAAGCGGGAAGGGCACTCACTGAGACACGTCAGAACACATTTGCACCATTCTCTGACCATACAGATTCATCGTTTTCTAATGTCAGGTTTACCCCTAGCAATGGACTCCATCATCACACCTTCTCAGATGTACAATCCCAAATAGGACCAAGAGATTCCACATCATTTTGCAATCTGCAGCAGACAGCTAGAGTCCATGCCTAGAAATGTCCATCCCCATTGGGCACCATGTGCTTGGAAGGAAAAGCCACCTGCAGGTCAGAGGACTCAGGGCAAGCAGCGATTCACTTCCCGGGCTGGTGATAAAAGGTGGGGGAGGGGAAGCCGGCAACTTGAAATGGAGCTTAAAGTCTTCCTAAGCGCGTAGCTACCAAACAGAGCCTCAGGTTTGCCTGATCATAACTTTACCACTCTCTCAGCTGGAACTTTCCTGAAAGTTCATCAAAACGGGACTCACATCTTCTAGCTTCATTGTCTACAAAATTGTGAGCTAACGTAAATGAGTCAGCCGAACTTTCCTTAAACCCATGTTTTTCCAAATCCTGTAATGTACATGAAACCTGACTTGGGAAGATGTTAACAGGTGTCACTAAAATTCTGAATACTTTGGGAAAGTCTGTTTCAAACAAAACTAAGCAGGTTTCATTACTGCAGAACTGTTCAGCACCCAGAAAATGTTTATGTGAATTCTGACTCTCCAGGAAGGGAATATAGTATATACAGTTTTCCCCACTTTTATTCTAATTCCGAATACCTTTTCTCACAGGGCACTGAAGGACACTTTGGAAAATGCAGTCAAAAAAACACACTTAACCAAATGATGTGAATTTACAGTTTCACCTTTCATTAAAGTAAATCAGTATTCCCAAAGTACACCATTTCCTGTCCATCATCTTGGGAGGAAAGCTTGCATGCAGGTAGATGAATTGTCTACGTAACCGAAGCTTCAAAGACCAAAGCAAGTAAAACTTTTTATCTGAACATCTTCCTACAGTGTATTACAAACATTTCTACGTTTGATTTTAAAACAAAACAATACAATTCTGAGTATAAAAGTAAACGTGCTTATTTTTAAAACTTAAAAACTGGGGGAAAAATAAGACAAAGGTTGCAAACCCATAACTCTGTTAACATTTGATGTAATTTCTTTCATTTTATTCTATATGAAGTAGTGGCTGAAATATAAAATAAATGTTATAGTTCACTTACTGTTTTCTATGTCATTCTACATTCTTTGAAAATGTTATAAGGGCTTTATTATAATTTGAAACGTGAATGTATTGTACTTCACTTAACCATTAGCTTCATCAGAGAAATCAGTTGTTTTCATTAGAAACAAGGATGAACATCTTTTTGCAGAAATCTTTGTCTCTATTTCTATTTCTTTTAAATAGAAAACTATAAATAGAATTAATATGTCAAAGTATATAAGTATCTGGAGGCTCTTCATACGTATCGTCAAATTGCCTTGCAGAGGATTTGTATCGTTTGTATTCTCCCAATGTAGGAGAGTGTTAGTTTATCACACCCTCACCAACACTTAATATTATCAGTTTTTAAAAATCAGCGTTAATTTATAAGTTAAAACTTCCATATTGCGCTCACTTTCTACTACCAGCGAATTTAAACATTTTTGTATACTAACTTTTTCTCTAATATTTTTACTAATAGTTCCTCCTGTGAACTGTCTACATATAATATGCCTATTTCTTCCTTGTGGCCTTAATTCTTTTTGTTGTTTTCTGTGAACTCAGTTAAGGTTATTGACTGCCATATTCGTGCCAAATATTTTTCACGACTAGCTATTTACCTTTTAATTTTGTTTATGGTTTTTAATATGCAAATGTTAACACTGTTTACATTACAATGTGTCTCCTTCTCTTTTCTTTCTTTTTTTGCTTTCCTGCTTAAAGAATCATTTCTCATTCAGAAGTAGGATGAATATTTGCCAGCTATCCTCTAAGTGTTTTGTGGTTTCATTTTTTAAATCCTTTTGAGAAAACATGGCTTTTAAGCTGAGTAGAACGTTTTCTTAATGACTCAGGATCACTGTTTTGAACAGTGTTTAAGGTTTTTGTGCCATCCACCAGGTCGCCCCCAGAACCACTGCAGCCGGTGGAAAGGAATTTTCCTCATTCTCTGTGACCTCAGACTCCTGTGATTTGCTAGTCTGTGGCTGATATTTGGTTTTAATCTCTTCTTCTGACGTTAGGCTCCCAACTCTCATTTCCTATTATAGATAATTGTCTGCCACTCACAATGCTCCCTCCTTTTAACAACTCATAAAACAAGTACCCAAAGTTGTACTACTGTCAACTCAGTCTGTGTGCAACCTGGGCATCAAAGACGGAATCATGGCCTCCCAAAGGTGTTCATGTCCTAACCCTGGAATTGGTGAGTATATTACGTTACATGCAAAGGGGAATTCAGGTTGCTGAGTAGAGGACCTTGAGATGTGGAGATTATTCTGGGTTACGAGGTGGGTGTGATGTAACCGCCGGGGTCCTTATCAGTAAAACAGGGAAGCAGGAGGGTCAGTGTCAGTGACTCACCATGAGGAAGACTGGACCAGCTGTTGCTGGCTTTGATGATGAAAGGCGGGAAGCCAAGCAATTCAGGCAGCTAGAAGCTAGAAGCTGGGAAAGGCAACAAAATGGCTTCTCTCTGAAAGCTTCTGGAAAGTAGTGCTGCCTTCCTGACACTGTGGTTTTACCCCAGTGATACCCATTTTAAACTTCTGACCTCCAAAATTGTAAGACAATAATAAATTTGTGTTGTTTGAAGCTTTTAAATTTGGCCTAATTTGTTACAGCAGCAGTAAGAAGCTAACACACTGAACCTCAAATTCTGTTAGCCAGAGAAAAGGGCATTAGCTCTAGTGGTTGACCTTGATGCCTGCTATTTTGGGTGCTTTGTGGTTTTCTTTTCCCCACTTGCCCTCCCAATTATTTCCATGGTGGCAGGAAATCTAACCTACATCTAGATAAGAGCTGAAGTAGGGCATTATTATTTTACAAGAATTGGCCCCAACAAATTAAGTTGCAAGCTTTGGGTCAAAGGGTGAGGTAAAAGGAAGTCATAGAGACAAAGTATTTTTAAAGTTTTTCAGAGAAATCACAAGGCTGGACCTTCTGCCCAGTTTGGAAGAAAGAATGTTCAAGAGAGGGTCATGACCCCTGAACTGGGTGAGAGCATCACTGTTTAATGAATGTCTGCATCGGGTCAGATAATCATCACTATCTTTAGGTAAAAATCCCCTCTGTCTCTAAAAGACTGGATAGTTCACAGCAGGAGACACAAATAACCCACTGAACAGAAAGAGTTTTCTGGGAGTAGGGGTTGGGGATTCAATGATTCTTGTGCCACCAAGAGCCTTGGATCCAGACCAAGTTATAAAGTATAAACTAGTCCAATTTTTAAAAACCTATAGTCCTCAAGACTAAAACAAATAAAAATATATGGGAGGATTAGAAAAGAAGGCACTCGTATCTGACTCTAAAATGCATCAGGACATTTGTCCAGTAGTCTAAGTAGAATCTGCACTTAGGTAATTTGTTGTGATAGATGTAGAGGAGAAATCTGAGAAGTGAGCATGCTTTATCTCTGGATCCTTAATGTCTACCAGTGTCCTGCAGATAGTAAGTGCTCAATAAATTCCCACTATGAGAATGAACAAAAGAAAGAATTTAATAATCCTCTGCCACCTCTAAATCACTCTCTGGCTCTAGGAACATAGATTTAACATCACTTTTTAACAAAAGTTTTCAACCTTAACACAAAAGACCATCTTATGCATCCCTAGCTCAAGTTAACTTAAGAAGACAAAAAAAGCAATGAGGAAGTACTTCATTCATTATTAGAATTATTTTTTTCCAAAGGAAGAAAAAGCTGGCTTTCTCTGAGCTACGAGATTTGGAGTGGTATTTGAGGAAGAAGAGCAGAATGGTTAGAAGTAAAGAGGGAATAATGATTACATCTCACTGTCATAAGTGAGCATGTAGTTTTAATAAGTTAATAGAGGCATGCGATTAGAGAGCAAGCCGTGCCTGGTAGAAGTGCACTCGATAGGCTGTCACGTGACTCTTCAACATTTTTAGATGTTCTCCAAGGATTAAAAATAATACTCAAAATATAATAATTTAAAATCATAATTTATAATAGAACCAAATATAACAGTTTTTATAGGAAAATAAATGGATCATGATAAGATGATCTGTACATGTAGAGTGGTATTCAATACACAGTTATGCAAATAAGAGCATAGATTTAAATATTGTTATGATTGTGTTCATTACATGAAGAGGCACACAATAAATCCTCTACTAAAGATAATTTATTTGAGGTGGTATTAACACTATAATTTTTAATATTATATACATATACATATTCTCATTCAAATAAGACGCCTTAGGATGAAAAAAACTAAATGAGGGGTTTCCCTCAGGGTCTAGAAACATGAGCATCAAGATGAAATGTAACATGCCCTGGCTGGTGTAGCTCAGTGGATTGAGTGCGGGCCAACAAACCAGAGTATCGCGGTTTGATTCCCAGTCAGGGCACATGCCTGGGTTGCAGGCCAGTTCCCAGTAGGGGACACACGAGAGGCAACTATGCATTGATATTTCTCTCCCTAGCTCCTTCCCTTCCCCTCTAAAGATAAATAAATAAAATCTTAAAGAAAAAAAATGAACTGTAACATAGAGATCAGAAATGTTGGGCAGTGTTGACTAAACCGTATCCTTAAGATAATAAAATTCACTTTCAAAGTACTGACTGGGGCATTTAAAGACTCATAAGGAATTGACAGCTACCTGCAATAAAAGTTAGACCCAAATGCAAAAAATAAGATTAATTTCTAAAAAATAAAATAAAATAAAAACATAAAACATAAATCAACTTATGAAGATTTTATTTATTTTTAGAGAGAGGGGAGGGAGGGAGAAAGGGAGGGAGGAAAAATGTTGATGTGAAAGATAAACATTAACCAGGTTGCCTCTTGTACGCCCCCAACTGGGGAAAAGCCCCTACAACCAGGCATGTGCCCAGATAGAGAATTGAACCAGCAACCTTTTGGTTCACAGACCAACACTCAGTCCACTGAGACACACTAGCCAGAGAAAAACATAAACAAATTTAAAAAAAACTTCCCTCTTGTTACAAAGTTTAACTCCATACTTGCTTCGATGGAGGAGGGGAGAGGTCAGATTCATTTGCTGACATCAAGGAAGCAATAGGATGAGTGTGGGTTTGAGGTTGCCAGGGCAGAGTAGCTAAATTATCTACATTTAGTATCAATGACTGTGTAGTTTTCTCATTTTTTATTATCAAAGAAATGTAGTAAATCTACAACTTTAAGATCACTGGGTCAGAATTATTCCAGCACTTTCTTGTCTCCAAAATCCCTAGATATGTCAATATCTGAGCTCATATTCTTGAGGAAAATGCGGAATCAAGAACTAAGTGACACCATTTGGGGCCCAAATTAATTTTTTACAATTAATTGGCATGAGCACAAATTTCTTAGCTCACATTTGTGGAAACCTACCAAGAAGAAATAGGCCCTTGGAAAAGAAGCTGTTATCACAGACAACTAGTGGGGGTTCACTGTTAAAAGATATGCCAACCAATTGCACTTTGTTTTTGTTGGGCTTCACCTTAAGTGAAGGAACAGCACAGCCATTGTGTACTTTGATTTTGGCAAAGCAATTGACAAGGTCTCTCCTATGTCCAGGTCGAAGCTGTGACCTGGAGAGCAGTAGAGCTGACCCACTGTTCCTCTGAAGAAGCCAAGAACACTGAGCATTGGGCCGACCAGGAGGAAGTCTCTCCTCTTAGTGCTTCAAGGCAACTAGACCTTGTGCTGTCCCGATTCTTTTACCAAGGATTGGGTAAAGCTGGATTAGACTAGTTAGCATGCTCACTCCCATTGGGAAGGGTTATGATTCATAACGCTCATGACAGCCACGGGAAGGGAACAGAAGACTCCCAGGCTGCATCAGTGGTTTGGGTGTTCGGAGCTGTCCAAACATGGCTGCACTTCCGAAACACCTGGACCATGTTGAAAAATATAGACACCCAGGCCTTATCCCAGGCCGACTTAATTCCGATTTCAAGAGGCAAAGTCCTGGCATTTGTTTTTAATTACCTAGGTGATCTACAAACAATGGACTCAGCACCCCACTTTCAAAACCATTGCATTCCTGGAATTTATTATAATGATTTTTCCAGGGTCATAAATGGTCCTTATCGGGTGATCTAGAGATCTTCATGGACTTTCAAATGATGAGAAAACCCTTCCCTACACTGCAGCTGCATCCAACCTTGACTCTTTCTCGTGAAGGAAGGGCAGGGCAGAGGAGGAGAGCACAGCACCTGATAAAGAGAGCACTGGCTTTGGTATCAGCCAGACTTGGGGTCAAGCCCTTACCAGCTAGCTGTGCTGGGGAGGGGGTTCTGTGCTTCCTCCTCTTAAACCGAGGATTTAGCAAGATACGTGCGTAAAAGTTTTGCTCTGCACAGAGGTCGTCAATTAATGCCAGCTTTTACTATTAATAGACTGTTCACACTCCCCAGTTATGTGGATCTCAAGCCCGTGATTTGACCAGAATATGCCTTTCCCTGCAGCTCCGCCCAGAGAAGGAAAGAAGCCACCATCAACTGACCACGGACTGTGGTCCGCTGCACACTAGGTCCCTCTCTAATCTAATCATATTTCCTTTCATCCTCACTGTACCCCTTGTTTTTGCACATGAGAAACCTGAAGCTCAGAGAGGTTAAATGTGTTCCCACAAGTCACCCAGCTGGAAAGGAACAGATAAATACCATGACTTTGACTAATAAGCTTGCACTGAGGATTCCCCACAGCCCTTTTTAAATGGTTAATATAAGGAGTGGAGAAAGCTTCGCCCTTTAAAAAAATCTTAAGGAGAGACATTTTGAAACTGTGAGGGAGGGGGGAAGTCACACCACCCACACTCCTCATTACCTGAACACTCAGAAATTAGCCAGAGGAAAAGCCAGGAACTCATCACTCTGTCTCTCTGTCTCTCTGTCTCTCTGTCTGTCTCTCTCACACACACTCCTGACCACCTTATTTGAAATTATAGCAAAACCTCCCTTATAACAATCTTATTCCTTTGCCTTGCTCTATCTTTTTACTACTAAATCACTACCTCACATACTACTATTTTGGTGACTTATTTGTGACTCCTCCCCACTAAAATGTTATTTCCTTAAGGGAAGGAATTTGTGTCTACTTTCTAATTCTCATGTACACATGGCTAGAACAACAGGGCACACATTACCATTCACTGAATATCTGAGACAGGAGTAAGTGAAAGAATCAATATAGTGCATGGATGGAGAGATGGGTGGGTGGGTGGACGGATGAATGAATCAATCAATGAATGAATAGAAAAGTTCTAGAAAGGTAGTAATCGTAAATGTTGAAAGTCATTATTTCTTTAATTAGTGCATATTTTGGTTTTTCTGTTACAAATATGAATTGTTTATATAATAATAATTTTTAAAAATGGAACCTCAACTGTCCAGGTTATTTCTGATTTGAAGTTGAAGGAGAGCAAAGGCAGGGCTGGGTTTATCTTCTAGAGAACAAATGTGCTGGCTCTTTTCCACAGACCTCTTTGAATCCACAGTCCATCCTTCCTCACTCTGCTCTGTGCCCTGGGATGCTGACCTCTTCCAACCGAATCAACAAGTTCTCTTAACCTTTGGCTCCCTGTTGGGAAAGGAACGAAGCCAGGCTGTTTGTTCCCCTGGCTCCCAGGTTGCAGCCTACGGGCTGTGTCCTACAGGAGGCCCCAGTGCTTGTCAGTCACCTTCCCGCACCCCTGCCTCGTGGCCCTATGACCGCTTCCCCTTGCCTCCCTCAGGCCTAAGGCTAAGAACTTTCCGTTTAGCATTCTCTTCGCTGGTCATCTTAACACTACCCACACGTTAAAGAGTCCCTTTAGGAGATTTTCCTCAATTACTGGTTGCACGGACCACCAGTGTCTGGCTGGGTATGTGACTGAACATGGGAAATGGGGAGAGGTACTTACAATTGTGAGAGCCGAGCGCTAATGCCAGTTTCACCGCAGCCTTGCTCAAGGCCAGCTACCTCTCTGGACTCAGTCTCTTCATCTGAAAACTAAGAAAGTTGGGCAATACAACCTCTGCCATTCTGTAACTTCAAGAAGCCTTTTGCTTAGAGAACGACGTGGTTACTTCCCCATTGGCTAGAAAGTGTCACATTGATTCAGATTCTGCAAAGGGTCCAGTCTTCTAGGAATTTACCCACAAGTATTGTCCATAAATCACTCACAATAAAGCTGAGCATGGCAATAACAAAGTCGCCGAAACCCAGTCCTACCTTTGCCCTCAATCAGCTTCAAGTCAGTAATTTCCTGGAAAACGAAGGATGCATTTTTTAAAACTGTTATTACACAAATAACACAGTTTATGATAGGAAAAACCAGCATTTTCAGCTACTTAAAGAGATGTTAATTACTTTCAACATTCACAAGTGATGCCTTTCCAGATATTTTTCTACTCACTCATTCATTCCACAGACATTCACTGAGCGCCAGTATAGGCTCGGCTGTTCTGGGCAGGTGGCTATAGGCCTAGTGTTGCCTTATTGTGAAGCACTCATGTTGCCGAATCAGAACTCTAGAGGCTACCTCAATTCGCCACTTTGGCCAAGTGTAATATCTGAAGGATTATGTAATCTCTGTTCTTCTTCGGACCGTGTGTACACAGGCCACCTAAGTTTTTGGAGGGGCGAGGTTGTCTGTTTTTGTTTCTGTTTGTTTTTTACAGCACTAAGTCAAGCCTTTGTCTCATCTGACTTTGCTTCTCTCAGACACAGCCTCCAGATTCCAGCGAGGAGACCATCACCAATCCAAAACGTCACCAATCAAAAAGGATGAGGACCCCTCCGGGAAGTGGGACTTGTATAACCAAATAACATTGGAGGTTTGGGAGTAGTGTCTCTGAAAGACAGAGCAGACTCAAGGCAGCGGACACCTTCATCCAGCAAGACTGGAAAAGTGGATCTTCCTGAACAGGGACATTGGGGGGTGGGGGGGCAGAGCCTTGCAAACAGCTGTGGCAGGTCAGGGCTGTCTGACTCCTTCCTTCATTTTGTCTCTCCCCAGCCTCACACCAGTGAAGGAACATTTTGTTTTGTAAAATATTGCCCACGTTATGTTCTCAGAAGCACTAATATCAGCAAAATATCCATTTGTCTATCTTACTGACATTCTATTTTGAGGACTATCAAAGACTTAGGCTTCCTTCAGGAAGGAGCCAGCATGGCTCCCCCAGGATGAAATCAACGCTGATCGTCACCTCCTCTGCCACTACTCAAGGTTTGCCGAGAAGGCAAACATGATCACTGCTGGGGAAGTGTCTGTCACCTAACAATGGTACATGAAATTTTGTGAATATATTAATTTTTGAACAAATGACTCTTAAACCATATTTTAATATTTAATATTAAGCACTCTTTAACATTTATCAAACAACGTTTTGAATTCAAACGGTACAAACAGAATGGGAGAGGAAAAGGCGGAGAAGGGGTCCCCAGAGCCCCGAGAGTTCACTGCGCAGGCCACAGGGCACCATGCTCTGCTCTGCAGCAGGGTCATCTGTAAAACGGGGTGACAGTGCCCTCCCCCCGGGCCTGGTGTTAAATGCTATGTCAGATGCTTATAACAGGGTCGGGCACAAGGTCAATGGTCAATAAATGTTACCTGTTACCCTCCTCTCCTCCTTCTCCACCTTTCCCACACTCAGAGAGCCTTCCCGACCTGCCCCTCAGCATTTCGTCTTCCTTCTGGAAGTCAGCTGGACCTAGGGACCCTTCCATATATTACAAGATATGCTGATGATGTTTCACAGCCCCTACATTAGAGACACTGGAACATTTTAAATAAACTTGACACTGAAACTAGCTCCACCCGGCCATGATCCCACCTCAGACATTCCTCCAATGCCACATACGTCGCTGTGCCGGGAACAATGAAACATGGACCACGATCACTTTGGTGACTGAAAAGGCAACTTAGGTTCTTATTCCCACTCATCCAACAAGTATTTATTAAATGCCTGGCATGTTCCAAGCCATTGCAGGAACACCAGAGTGAATCAGACATGGACCGTCTTAAAAGGAATTTCCATCAGAGGATGGGATAAAATCAACACAGGTAGAAGGTGATCTGGGTCACAGAGAAGCACACTACCGTGCGTGGCTCCCTGGTAACCAGGGAACTGGTTTCTGCTGAGGAATCAAGAGAAGAGAGTGCAGTTTCTGCAAACGCAGGTTACTGGTGCCTGCCCTGAGTGGTGAGAGAGTGACTCAACTCATCTTAAGACCTTAAGCACAAGGACTTGGTCTTTGTCTAAGGAGTTTTGTTCACCAGAATTGTAATGCGGGCCAAGTTTTTCATGCCTGATGCCTTTATATCAGCAGCCTCTACCACCACCTCTCCAACCCTCCCACCTATTGCAGTGATGAATCCAGACCTAGCTCTTGACCCACACTCCTTAACATTCTCATCCTACTTGAAATGTCCCCATTATATGCCCCCTGTTCTTCAGAGCCTCTGGGTGGCAGTGGGCCAGTTCTCAGCGAAGAACTCACCAGCACTGTGGGCATCACGCTGACATCATCATGTTTGACACAAGTAACCTCTGAAGTCATGAACACATTCTGCCTGTGTTTGAAGCTGTGGCCCATGGCATTGTGGGTACCTAGTCAGTGGTAATAACCAATCAATGAGTTTTGACCAGCTCAATCACAACAAAACCTCAGTAATTATCTGGCAACTTTAAAGTTTCAGTAATGAAGCTTCAGTGTGGTTATCACATTGAAATCTCTATGAATAATATTGGCTAGAACTGTGCTGAGTGCAATCTGCTCACCAAAACTTTAAGGCTCTGACTGAGAAAGCCACGGGACTTCAACATGTAGACATATCAGGACAAGGAATAAACATTTTTAGATAAAACAGCACAAAGAAATAAAGTTGTTTCAAATTTTAAGCACACCAATTACAAAGGTGGATGCAGGTGGCTTTGTAACTGTCTTTTGAATTGCCTCTGTATCTTTGTCAATATAACATCCTTTTACATTGATATAATACTATGTAATTTTGGTAACACATCAGTCTCTTAAAACATGGTATTCTGGAAAGGTCAACACTGAACCAACCTACCCACGGTCTCTTCAGAGGGGATCCACCCGGCCCACACTCCCTGCCAAGAGGGCAGGCCCATGCAACCAGGTTGAGGACTCCGTGCTCCTCCTCTTCAGTCCATAGATGTTTGGCCCTGGCCCAGGCTTCTGAACCAATGGTACACAATCCATGGGCTTGGTCAGGGAGTTACAGTCTGTCCTGAAAGATAAACTGGACCAATCAGATTCTCTCTCGGGGCCATGAACTTGAGGCAAATATAGCCATCAGTTAATATAGGACCAGAAGAAGTAGACATGTAGCATGTTACATTTAATCATAGAACTCAAAGACCCATGAGCTCCTACTGCTGAAGGCCTGGGAGACTTTGTAAATCTAGAATCACCTTTGAGCTCTAGGCTCCCTTAGGCCAGGATTTAATATGGCTCTTGTTCTTGGATTTCCATGAACATTCTTTTATAATTTATAAATAATGTGACCTAATACAATAACCTAAAATCCCATGTCTTTCTGTGTCTTGCAAGAAAAAGAACCAAATTAAAACCAATGGGAAATTAAAACTGGGTCCCAACTGGACTCCCAGGCTACAAGGCCTTCTAGAGACATCACAAGAAAACAAACTGGCAATGCCTTAGCCATGACTGGGAAGGCAATAGAAAACAAAAGAAAAGAAAAAAGGGAACTGAAAGCCTTTAGAGACGATTTGGAAAGTTTGTGTGTGTGTGCGCCTCCTGTTCGGGTATTCAATGATTTATAGAACCAACACCATGAATGGAGAAGGCAGAGCTTCACTGAGTTATCTCTCATGGGTGAAACCTAGCATTTTAATAACTAAGCCTAAAATAGACTATGAATGACTGCTGGTTATGAGACATGCTAGGTGAACAGGAATCACAAGTGATTGAAGCCAATTCACATGAAAAACAGGATAATAACATTTGAGGCAGGCTCAAAAGCAGGTGCTTCATTCTGGGTGTGTCTGCATGGCCATGGTTTTGTTTCCACTCAACTTTGGAAACTAAATAACACTGCTCTCTATTTAAAAATGTAAATGTATTGGTTCATACAGACTGTGCCTAAATAAAACACAGTTTCCAAATATCTCGTCAGTGGTACCATTGCAGGGCCAAAGATATTTCATAGCCTGGAGTTAAATATAGTTTGGTCCCTACCTAAACAACAATTCATTTAGAAATTAAATTATTATTGTGTTTGATCAAAGACATTTCACAAGTTTAAAAACTAAGCTTTGTAAATTGAAGTTTTCACTACTTGAATTGGTATCATCTATGCCCATATCATGTAAATTATGTCTTCTTATCTAGGGGAAGCAGTGTGGCACAGTGGTTAAATTTTGGACTTTGGTCAAGATTGACCTGAATTCAAGTACAGACTTGATGGTTTCTCTAGTCATATGGCCTGGGGCAAGTTAATCCCGTAGGTTCTTTATTTCTCAAATGATGATGAAAATAATAGTACATACCTTCAAAATTTTGTAAGAATTCAATAAATTAAGGTACACAGAGTGCATAAAGCAGCACCCAGCCCATAGGAAACACTCTGCAAATGTTTTCTGCTATTATTTGTGTTACTTTCATTGAACTCAAAAGTCTCATTGAATATATGCAAGTAGTGTACTAGGTGTATATTTTCATAAACTTTAAAATTCATGAGAGGATAGGAATTATCATTCCAATTTTACAAGTGCAGAAATAAGGTGCAGAAAAAGTTAACTGATTTGTTAAAGGTTGCCTCGTTACTGAATGGCAGGGCTGGAACTTATTAATTCACACATTAATTCATTCAGCGTGTTTTTATTAAGTACTGGCTATATACTATTCTATGTGCTAGAATAGAGAGGGGAACCATGTCCCCCTCTCTATTCTATATAGAGAGTTCCTTGTCCTCACGGAACTAACCTTCAGCTAGGGGAGATAGTTGATGAATAAAAGGAGCCAGTAAAACTTATATTAGGACAGATAGGAAAGTGTGCTGAGAAAACTCAAGCAGGGAAGTGAAGAGGGAGCGTGCGTGTGTATATTGAGAAGGAGGAGCTGGAGTTCAGCATAAAATTACAGCTAGAATGGTAATAAGGGAATGTCTTGCTGAGAAGGGGATGTTTGAGGTAAAGCCCAAGAGAAGAAAGATAGGCTGGGGATCTAGAGGGTTAGTTATCTAGGGGAAAGGTTTCCGGCAGAAGAAAGAGCATGTGCAAAGCCCCTGAGGCAGGAGTGTGCCTAGCACGTTCCAAGAACAGTAAAAGGGCTGCAGTCCAGCTACAGCAAAGAAAAGAGGGAGAATAGTAGCAGATGAGGACAAAGAGTGGAGGGTTTGGATGACAAGGGTATTTGCTAGAGAACCCTCCCGATGTTTGTGTTAATTGAAGCTCTGCCTCCACAAAGTCAACACATCTTGAGAAACCACTGATGGAAGAGCCTCCGCCTTGGAAAGCCCATCTTGCCTCCCATCCACTCCATCCTGTAGGGAGGAAAACCCAGACTTGGCGTTGGCAGTCAGGTAGTTAGTTCATCGGAACTGGAAACCACCGCACTAGCTCCTCCCCCGCCCCCCCTGCCGCCAGCCAACTGGAAGCAACCATGACGATGGTGCTAGGAGCCCTTGCAGAGATGTGCTGTGGTCTCTGTGAGCTCATCACAGCAGCTTCCTATGCAGGAGTTTCAATTCAAGGTCATTTTTGGTTCCTTTTCGGTTGCAGACTCAAAACCAGATCTATTCAAGTGTAGGAATAGTGCAGACACATTAATAGCCAGACCCCAGTGGGAGTTTTATTTTCCATTTCCTCCTCCCCCATATTTATTTGTCTCTTTAGCTCCTCTTTGTGGTAAAGGGGACCTTGCATGATATTTTCAAATGAAAATGTAAAAGGTAGGGTGAAGAATGGGAGGGTGCCAGGCTGCATTGGAGCTCACTCTTCCCCAGACCGTGTCAGGCTGTGCCAACTGGCCTGCCTGTGTTCGAAGCCTCATCCTACCACTTAAGAAGCTCTGTGACCCTAGTCAAAATACTCAACCTCTCAGAGTCTCAGTTTCCTTATTTTTAAATTGGGGATGATAATATCTGCTTCATAGGCTTACAGTAAGAATAAAATGAAGCAATTTAATGTTATTTTAGAATTTAGCCAAAATTGGGTAAAATTCCATTCTTGGCGTGCTTTTCATTGCAATGAGAAGTATGTTTTAGGACACTAAGAGGCAGGGGTCCAAATGACATGCTTTTCTCTGCATTTACACTCAAAACAAAATTCAGAGATTTTCCGCCTGCATCCATCTCTGCTGAAGAGTCTGTTCTCCCCCTGTTGGGTGGTCCCAGCCCTCCTAAGCTGATGAGTCTCTTGAATTCTTAAAACCAGACACAGGGAGGTCTAGGGAAGCAACTCCTCCACCAGCTCAAATGGGAAAGATGTTCCAACTGCACTTATTGCTTCCCCAGGGGCAGACTTTATGCTGTTCCTGCCTCGTGCAGGGGACTGAGGGAAATGCTTGCAAATTCCCCCATAAAAATGAGGGGGGGAAACAACTATACTTTCTAGATAAGAGAATCTGTAGGGATTACACCCCCCCCCCATCAGTCTAATTTAGCTTTTGGAAAAGGGGCACACAGAATTTGGTGAATGTTTAATGGTTACAGCTTAGTAACCCTATGTGGTCCTGTAGAAAGGAAAAGTCGCGACATGGTCTTGTTAGGAAGTATCCACTGGCTGGGATTAGCAAACGGTCAATATTACTATTGGCAGTAGTATAAGTCAGTGAACAAATGACACACTAGGCATAGTTGCAGCATTTTATAGCAATAGCCAAAGCAATTCTCTTAGGATCATTGTAAGTGAAAAAATGTGTTCTGGAAAACTTGTAGCTCAATGATTTAGAAAAATAGAAAAATGTTTTTCTATTGGCTCAGATGACCATTTTTGAAATGACTTATGCTTCCTAACTAAGCTTCAGCAGGCAAAGCCCCTTCTGATTATGATTTTAAGTTGCTCATACCTATGATTTCATGGGCTCAAAAGACCTTGATACTTGTATCAAATGACCTTGACGCCGACCTCCTGAAATGCACTTAAAAAAAGACATATGAAGGATTCACCCCAGGTAAGAAGGTTAGTGCTATGTGGATAATCACCTTGACTTACCTCTGATTGAGTAAGTTCCTATTAAGATGTGTCGGGATTTTTTGAAAGATGCACCTTGTTTAAAGATAGAGACCTACCAATTCCATTCCTCATTCTAACCCCAGAGACGTGTCTACCAGAAGACATGTATAAGAATGTTCGTAGCAGCTTTATTCATAATAGTCCAATGTTAAAAGCAATTCACTGTCCCACGGTAGTAGAATGGATAAATTGTAGTACACAAACTCAATAAATTACTACTGAGCAACTAAACATTTTTTTAAAGCTACTGCTATACACAGCAACTTTGATTGGATCTCAAAACATCTGAAAGAAGCCAGACAGAAAAAATCATTCACTGTATAATTCCATTTACATAAAACTTTGAAGCAGGCAAGTCTAATCTATGGAGGTAGAGCTCAGAAGAGAAGTGAACTGGGCCAGGATGGGGATGGGGAAGGGGGTTACATAAGTGGAAGGGTACAAAGGAGCCTGCTGGATGCTGAGATACTTTTGATCTTGACTAGGGTGCTGATTCTCTGGTTGTATACATACAAAAAAACTCACCATCTGCACACTTACTATTTGTGTGGTTTACTCTTTGTAAGTTGGGTTCCATTTTCTTAAAAAATAAAGAAAAATTAAATATAGAGGTAAACAGTGTCTGTGTTTTTTTTAGTGGATACTGTAAGACTCTGGGATCACAAACCCAAGAACTATGACTCCCATACAGACAGACCTTTCCCAGGGTTATTCTCTAAGTATTCATTCATCATTAAGCAGCATTATTGAGACCTGGGGTGGGGGGATGCACAAGCTAGCTTCTGGCAATATGATGGGAAACAATACTATCGAGTTCTCACTCTGTAAGAGGAGAAAACATTTCAGAAAGAATCTACACACATAGTTCTATAATTTAAAAATGTAACATGAGCTGTAATAAGAGAGTCATAGAAGAGCTCTTATGAGGAAAGGAAAAAGATGTGGGCCTGGTTTTGTTCCATCAAGAAAGTCTCCCTGAGGAAATGACACATGCACGAAGGTATGAAGTTCAAGTAGGCATAAACCAAAAGAATGTGGGAAAAGGGGAGAGGAGAGAAGGCTGGGCAAAGGCCTGGAGTTCACTGATCCAAGATTCTGGAAGAACTCTAGCATGGCCAAAAGGTAGTGAGTAAGGGGAAGAGAAGAGGAAAATGAAAGGAAGGAAGGAGGGGTAGGCTAAGGCCAGGGTGTGGAACGCTTTCAGGTCAAGATTAGGGTTTAAGTCAATTGCCGAGTATAATTCAAAGAGTCAAGGCAACCTGGGAATTTTAGGTAAGATCTGGTTTAAATTTTGAAAAGATCACTGGTTTCCAAGAACCAGTGATCTTTAGTTTACTTTAGTCATAAACTAAAGTAGTAACAAAGTCAAAGAGACCAGGTAAGACTATTGAAATAGTACAGGAAAGGGGGGCAACTTGAATTAGCATGGTAAGGGTGAAAATAGAGAAAGGTAAATGGAAATATACCAGTTTTTCCAAACTTATCTCCTCTTCTGGTGAACTTTCTGTCTTCAAACATTCTTCCTTTCTCTCTCTCTCCTCCCCCACCCCAACAAAACACATATATACCTTTGTAGCCAACCCTTACCCATTTACCCACTAAGTCCGAACTGTGCTGAGATTGGAATAATGATGGTGCATAGCCAGTGCCACACTAGGAATTCCAATGCATTTTCAGTCCCAAACAAAAGGAAATTAGGAGTCAATACTCACATTTAGTCAGCATCATTTGTGTGCCAAGCATTATGCTGGGTGCTTTCACATTTGTTGGCTTGTACACTGCAATAGACTGACTGTGTGCCCCCGCCCCTACCAAATGCTCATGTTGACATCCAAATCCCCAAAGTGATGGTATTAGGAGGTGGGCATTCTGGGACGTAATTAGGTTATAAAGGTGGAGTCATAAATGAAATTAGGGCCCTTATAAAAGAAGTGCCAGAGAGTTTTCTTGTCCCTTCCACCATCCGAGGACACATCAAGAAGATGACCATCTACAAAACAGAAAGTGGATTCTCACGAGACACCAAATTTTCCAGCACCTTGTTCATGGACTTCCAGCCCCCAGAATTTTAAGAATAAATTTCTGTAGCGTATAAGCCACTCACTACAGATACAAAGGTATTGAAATAGCTTTGTTATAGCAGTCTGAATGGACTAAGACTATACAAAATTGGATATTATTATTCTAATTTTAATAGGTTAAAAAACTGCAGCTTGAAGAGGCTAAATGTTATTTTATTGTAGCCTCACAGATATTTTAAATAGCAGAAATAAGATTTGAGTTAAAAGCTATCTGATTCCAGAAACAATTTTCTTTCCACTATACCTTTCAGATGATAGCTTTATTAAAGGTGTATGTCACTATAATAACAGGAGCCAGAAGGAGTAATCCAAAGGAATGACTCTCTAATGGTAAAACTCAGACTTAGAAACACCTGGATGAAGGTAGGTGCCTTTCAGCATAAATCTTCAGAGCCTCTGAGATCACAGCAGTTAGTATAGGCAACCTCTCACTCCAATCTGACTGTGACTAATCAGGAGCTCAGCTCCCATGCACAGGAGATGGAGATCAGTGACGTCTAACAGCAACCACAAAGGGGTGGGGGTGGCACACCACCTCCAAAAGCAGTGACAGTGGAGCTAAGTTCAGCTCAGGTTGGCTTGGGCAGCAAGAACCTTGAGTAACTCTGCAGCATCTTACACTGGGTTTCACTACGAGTCAGATCTGATCTAAAGAGTCAGATCTGATCTAGCTCCAGCCTCCAGAAACAATACCACAGTCTTGTGGGGAGGGAAAGAGAAAGGGTGTGAAAGGCTCACCAATCCTGTGCTTCTTCTCGATTTGACAGTGACTTTGCCCAATCACCATGAACAAATGTCTCTGGGGCAGCCACATCATCAAGGACACTGTATCCTGGGGGCCCAGGGAAGAGGAATGTATCAACTAGGGTTTGATCAGTGTAGAGCTGCTCTGGGTGACACAGAACAGGGATTTGTCATAAAGATTAGACTTTATGCAGTGGAGAAGTGGCAGATTTGATGGCTGGCTGTTGCCTCTGCATCCTGTGGGGACCTGAAGTGGCTGTGGGTCAGCAGATCTGCTAGTCAGGAAGGGACATGGGATGTAGAGCAGGGAAAGCAACACAAAATGTGGGAAATAATGGAACCAATGTGCACGGGCCAGAACCCATGTCTGTCTCTCATTGCTCCTGACTTGGACAACCCAGCGTCCCTGCAAAAGCTGGTCAAAGTCCCTGCTGGCACACACAGCAGGCTGGCGGCTCAGAGAGTCTGAAAGAGGAGATGGGCGGGAGCTGGAGAAACTGCAGGCCCAGGGACTGTTCCACGCCAACAGGATGAGCCACAGATGAGCAAGAGCTAAGGGGCCCACCTGCACCCTCCACCAATATGCAGAGAGTTACTGCTGTTTCCCCTCTGCCTTCCCAATCACAAGCAAATTCCACTTGTGGCCAGCCCTAACTTGGAACCACACAGGCAAGAGGGTTCTGGGAAACACTGTCAGCATGGCTATATTGACAAAGTACAAAGCTACTTCAGGGAAAAAACCTACAGACAAAAATTAGATAAACTAGAGGTTTCATGACGTGGGCAGGGTGGAAAGAGAATTCCTATTCAAACCCACGGTGCAACCCTGGCCAGGCCCTTCTACAGGAAACACTTGGAATTCAGGCATGGAGACAGTTATATCTGGGGATAAATAAACTACAGTTATTTATCTAGTGAGTGCCGATGATGTCTTAAACACTGTTCTCAGAATCACTGGATGCGTACAAAGAGCTTCAAGATAAGATCCTGCCCTCACCCTGGCCAGTGTGGCTTGGTTGGTTGAAGTATCATCCCATTAACTGAAAAGTCATAGGTTCGATTCTCGGTCAGAACACAAGCCTAGGTTGCGGGTTGGGTGCCCAGGTCCGGGTGTGTGCAAGAGGCAACCAATTGGTGTTTCTCTCTCACACTCGTGTTTCTCTCCCCCTCTCTAAAATCAATAAGCATGTCCTTGGGTGAGAGTAAAAAAATCCTGCCCTCCTTAGAAAAAAGATAAAATACAGATGGTGCTGCATCTCCATTTACATACAGTGTAGCTCCAGATGACTGAGAAGTCTTCCAAAGGCTGCCTAATGTTTAGCTGGTAGAATTGGCTTCAGCACTGTCAGACCCAAGTTGGAATTTAACCTTTCCCCTGTAGCCGTGTGATTTGGGCAACGTACTTAATTGCCCTGAGTTTCTATTTCCTGATTTATAAAGTAGAGATAGTCATAGCACTTATTTTATAAGTTGATTCGTTGCAGAAAAGGAGATATATGTGAAGCACTGGCACATAGTAGGTACTCAAGAAAGGGAAATGGTAGGCATTTTAATCATCATCATTAGTTTTCCTTCTTAGACCCAAAGCCTACCGAGTAAACGTGTGGCTTTAGTCTCACAGATCCACTAACATGAAAAACACATGTAGGTGTCCAATCCCTTAAAGAATCAGCAGTGCTGTTCTGTGTGGAAGAGGGTTGGGGGGATAAACAAAGACAGGGGGAGACATGACTTGGGGTGGTGACCACACAATACATTACACAGATGATGTGTTGTAAAACCGTATTCCTGAAGCCTGTATAATTTCATTAACCACTGTCACCTCAATAAGTTCAATTTAAAAAAGAAATATATAGGCCTGACCAGAGTGGTTCCGTGGCTGGGCATTGTCCGGCAAAATGAAAGGCCACCCGTTCAATCCCTGGTCAGGGCATATGTCCGGGTTGCAGGTTCAGTCCCAAGTCAGGATACAAGAGGCAACCAACTGATGTTTCTCTCCCTGTCTTTTACCCTCCTTTCCCCTCTTTCTAAAAAAAAATAAATAAGTATTTTTAAAAAACATATTATGAGCTTCAAATGACTAATGCAAATAATGTTCTTAGGAATTAAAGTCCAGTTCAGCAAACATGTCCTGGGACTGCCTTCAGGACTTGAAAGGAGGGACATATCACTGTGGCTTTTAGTGGTCAAGGAAGGTTTCAGAAAGCAAGTGGCATTGGGGTTCAGCTGTGACTAATGGTTGGTCCTCACGTGAGGCAGGAGGGGTCACTCCTGGAGCCGGGCACGAGCTGGGCATTGGGCTGGAGGCTGAAAAGCTCCTGGTGTGGTCAGAAGGGAGTGAGAGCAGAGTGGCTTTGTCAGGTAATAAATAGGACACGAAGCAATGCTCTGAATGCCAAGATCAGGGGTTCAGATTCTAGCTCATGGGCAGGAGAGTCACTGATGCTCATGCCGAGACAGTGCACATGAGAACCACGTTTCAGAAAAGCTAACACTGCAAATGTCTATGGGCTGCACCGAACTGGGAGGAGACTGTACAAAGAAAGGCCGGTTGGAAATCCTGCCACACAAATTCAGGAAGAACAGGAAGAACAGAAAGACCCGCACTGAGACGATGAGGGGGCAAGGAGGAATACCAGAAATATTTTGAAGAGACGAAGCGGCAGTTCCTGATGCCTGCTTGCATGTAAGGAACAAGGAGAGATGCTAAACATGAACCAAGATTCCAAACCTGCACTGCATGAAGAGAAGTTGAGGGTGAGGAGTAGGAAGGAGAGAAGAGGCTGTGCTTCGTGTGGGGATTCAGTGACTACCACTGGCAACTGGGTCAGGAGATGAGGCCAGAAACAAAGATCTGAGATCATCTCTGTGGTGGACCACCCTGTCTGGTTTTAGGAATTGTAACTTGACCCCCTGTGGCAAGCGGCAACCTTTGGAATGCGAGCCGCAGGAGACAAGGCTTGTCTCTGGTAGCAAACGCTCTGCCTCAGTTTCCTCTCCCTGCTCCCAAAGCTTGGTCGGAAGTCAATGATGGGTAAGACCCCTCACAGCGGGGGGCAACCTAAGCCTGACTCGATCACCTGGGTGGCCATCATGGAAGGACTCCAGGGGGGCTGCAACAAAGAGCAATGGACTCTGGCCCCCCAGCTTTGACACAACCCGAGTACCCATGTTCTCTCAGAGAAGTGCTTCCTGGCTCTAATCCCTTTAAGCCTGAATACCTGATGGGGAGGTTGTGCAGCTCCTTGCCTTGCTAGAGTGGTATCCAAGGTAAATCAGGCATAAGAAAGACTATGTAAAAATCCTGTGAAACCTGCTTTATTTAGAGTGCTCTCATTTAAATAATAAGGGTCCAAGCAAGAAGTTTGTTACTCAAAATTCTATCTGACCCTGACTGAGAACAAGTCCTCATAGTTCTTTGAATGCTATCTATTGTTTGATCCTTACCTGTATTCTTGTGAAAGCGAACTCAATAAAAGCCCCTTGAGCAGGAGACTCTTGGCCCTTCCCCTTTGAGGGATTGGCCACCTCTCCTCCCCAAGCAGATCACATCATGTCTCAGTCATGTTTACTCTCATCCGTGGTACACGGGGGGACTTGGGAGGAAAGTCGCCCCCACACATCTCCCTGTGGGCTGGTTGAGAACAAAGCAGTGTGAGAGGAGGGGTGACCAAATTTGGAGAACACGCAAACACAGGGAGTGGCAGGAATCAGTGAAAGCGCAGGCACAGACTTAGCCACCCATAAACCTAAAGACAGCATACCTTTTGAAACAGCTAAGACCTCCAGATCCCTATAATTGTTTGAGATCCAATGATACTCATTTCTATAAGAGAAAACTCATTTTGCAGCCCTGCCCAATGGCTAAAGACAAAAAACAGAAACAAAAACAAAACAAAAAAACCCCACACATACAGACCATCCCAAACAAGAGAGACAGCTATTCACTCAGGGAATGTTGAGTTGGTGTCTGCATTATGGTCACCATGGCTACAGTCAGGGTCCCCCAGAGTCAGGTGATACATCAAAAGGCTGAAGAATGAATATGAAGAGACTGTTTAGACAGACAGGCATCAGGGATCGGCCACAGCAGTGACTGTGATCCTCTACCTGAATGAAAAAGGGAATGATATTATCCAGAGCCCAGTGAGGGCTACAGGGATGTAAGGGCTGAGCTGTGGCTGTAGAAGAACGTAGCTACTGCCTGGATTTCTGATGTCAAGCAGAAAACAAGAGTAAATACTCCAGCTTTTCTCTCCTCCTACCTTCCCTTTTCCTATTGGCAGTCCTCACTGGCCACACTTAACCAGAAGCCACAGATAAGGAAGTCTAGCTAATGTGATTTGTAGTGTTCAGACTCCCAAGGCACAGAGCAAGGCAGAAAAGGGTGGAGAATGGATCTTGAGAACAAAATGAAGACTACTCAGAATGTTAATCCATTACAGTGCTTTAGTTCAATATCCTCTGAGAAGTTTTTAAAAAGTGCCACTTTTTAGCAGTAGTACATATTTGTGTAACATTTTATGCTTCATAAAGTGTTTTCATACAGATTACCCTTTTTGAGCTAGAGAGTATTCCTGTGGAGTAGATAAAGGCATGTTATTCAAGTGTGTTTAACTTTGAAGCCCAGAAAAATGAAGTGATTTATCCCAGTTACAGTCAAACAGCAAGTAAATTGTGAAGTTTATATTAGAAACAAGGTCCTTTGACCCCTAATCCAGTGCTCCTCCACAGATGTGACATTAATTTACCTGGGAAGGCACCTTTGCTATGAAAAGCTTTGGGACACAGCTGTCCTAAATGTGGCATGCCTTGTGGCCCAGGCCTAGCTGGGCGTTTAGGGCCTTCCTGATTTGTTTTCAAAAGGCAAATATTCCTGACACTTCAATTATCCCAATCCAAACAATGAACACACTGTGCAAGGAGCTCCATAAATTTCATTCAGTTGGATACAATGGGAATAATATAAGTCAAAGCTTTGTGTTTATTCCCTAAAAAAAAAAAATCACCCAACAAAACGGAGATTGTTGGAATAGAAACATCTAAGCTGGGAAAAAAAGGCAACACAGGCTCTGTGTTTCATGAACCTGGCTCTGCTTCGTTCATCTCCATTACCCCGTCTCAGCAGAGAAATGCCTTCTACTCTCCTACAAATCAAAGCAAGGCCTCCGACATGTGGGCAGACCCAAAATTGTGCGTGATAAGTTATGTTTAAAATCTACTTATTTATTTATTTTCTAATTATATTTTATTGATTATGCTATTACAGTTGTCCCAATTTTCCCTCTTTGCTCCACTCCACCCAGCACTCACCACTCCGTCAGGCAATCCCCACAGCATTGTTCATGTCCATGGGTCTTGTACATAAATTCTTTGGCTACTCCACTTCCTATACTGGACTTTACATCCCCCTGGCTACTCTGTAACTACCTATTTGTACTACTTAATTCCCTCACCTCTTCACCCATTCCCCTACACTCCCCTCCCATCTGGCAACCATCAAAATGCACTCCATAATCATGATTCTGTCTCTGTTCTTGTTTGCTTAGTTTGTTTTTTAGATTTATTGTAATTTTATTGTTCATAGTTTTGATCTCTTTCTTTTTCTTAAATAAGTCCTTTTAACATTTCATATAATAATGGTTTGGTGGTGATTAACTCCTTTAATTTTTTCTTGTCTGGGAAGCTCCTTATCTGCCCTTCCATTCTAAATGATAGCTTTGCTGGGTAGAACAATCATGGCTATAGGTCCCTGCTTTTTATATCTTAGAATATTTCTTATCAATCCTTTCTAGCCTGCAAAGTTTCCTTTGAGAAATCAGCTGACAGTCTGGGAACGGTTCCCAATCAGCTGGGAACACCCCTATAGTTACCTAAATGCTTTTATTTTGCTGCTTTTGAGATTCCCTCTCTCTCTTTCATCTTTGGCATTTTAATTATTGTGTGCCTTGAAGTGGGCTTCTTAGCATCCATCTTATTTGGGACTTTGTGTTTTCTGGACTTGCATGTCTATTTCCTTCATCAAATTAGGGAAGTTTTCTTTCACTATTTTTTCAAATAGATTTCAAATTTTTGCTCTTTCTCTACTCCTATGATGTGAATGTTGGAACACTTGAAATTGTCCCAGAGGCTCCTTGTACTATCCCTGTTTTGTTTTATTTTTTATTCTTTTGTCTTCTTGTTGTTCTGATTGGTTATTTTCTGCATGCTTATATTCCAAAACATTGATTTGATTCTTGGCCTCATCCACCCTACTGTTGTTTCCCTGTAAATTGTTCATTTCAATTTGTGTATCCTTCATTTCTGACTGGGTCTTTTTTATGCTGTCGAGGTCCTCACTAAGTTCCCTGAGCATCCTAATACCCACTGTTTTGAACTCTGCCTCTGATGGATTGCTTATCTCCATTTCAGTTAGCTTTTTTTCTGGAATTTTGATCTGTTCTTTCATTTAGGACATATTTCTTTGTCTCTTCATTTTGGCAGCCTCCCAGTGTTTGTTTCTACCTATGTCCTAGGTAGAGCTGCTATGACTCCCTGTCTTGATAGCATGGCCTAATGTAATAGGTACCCTGGGGAGTCCAGTGGCATAACCCCCTCTATCACCCAAGGTGAGTACTTGAGGTGTGCCCTCTGTATGGGTTGAATATACCCTCCTCTTGTAGTTGAGCCTTGATAGTTGTTGGCAGGTCAATGGGAGAGATTTACCCAGATCATTCAGCTATAAGGACTGACTGTGACCACTGACCACCAACCTCTACCCTCCATAGAGGATCAGCTGTGCAGGGGCAGGGTAGTGGTGCTCCAGTGTGGTCTGTAGCTGTTCACTGGTTGCACT
This sequence comes from Artibeus jamaicensis, assembly GCF_021234435.1. Lineage (NCBI taxonomy): Eukaryota > Metazoa > Chordata > Mammalia > Chiroptera > Phyllostomidae > Artibeus > Artibeus jamaicensis. The sequence continues at coordinate 15,891,436 of NW_026521788.1, forward strand.
GGCTCTAGGGTTTTCCAGGTGGTGCAGGCCCACCTGTGTTCTGCCTGGGGCAACCCTGTATAAGCTACAGAGCAATCTTCAGATGGCTATAAGCCTATGCCTCCATCTTGACTAGAAGTCTCAATAAGGCCCTTTTTAAGCTTTCTTATCATGGATGTCATCATTTCTGTATATACCTCCTCCCAAGCCACATCCTCTACTCCACTGTTAAGAATTAAATTGTGTCTCCCTAGAAAGACACAATGAAGCCCCAACCCCCAGATATGACTTTATTTGGAAATCAAGTCCATGCACTGGTAATCACATTAAAATGATGTCATTAGGATGGCCCTTAATCCAATATGACTGGTGTCCTTAGAAGGAGGAAAATTTGGACACAGAAACAGATCCCTGAGAGGGAAAATGGTATGAAGAGAGAGAAAGAAGATGGTCATCTACAAGTCAAGGAACACCTGAAGTACCAGAAGCGAGGTTACAGACTTAGAACAGAACCTTCCTTAGTGCTTTCACAGTACATACACATGCCTAAGATGTAGCCAGAAAAATAGCAGGGTTTTTTTTTTTTGCAAACTCAGCATTTTATAAAAAAAAGGTCCAAAGACAGTATGATAAAATTTTATGAAAATAGTAAAAGGGACTCATGTTTGGTGTCCCCCAAACATGAAGTCAAATAAAGTCAAATAAACATGAAGATTATTTGACATTTGGTGGTAGGCACACAATGTATACAACTCATGTACCACAAAATGTGCACTTGAAAGCTATATGATCTTATTAACCAAAGTCACCCCAATAATTTAATAAAAATTCATTAAATTTAGTTTTTTTTTAAATTTTTATATAGATTAAATATTGCTCTATTCTTCCACCTCTGAAGAATAGCTCTACTGACACTAGTCGCTAGATTATTCCAGTGGCCCACAGTGGTGATCTGCTTGATGACACAACCTGACCAGCCGTCTTCCTTTCCCTGTCACCTGCCCCCCACCATACTGGTGCTCCCTGCACCTTTCAAATAAACTACTTGGATTTGGAATTTTCTTAGGGGACCCAAACTAAGATTTTTAACTGGCTTGAGATCACTCAGCTAGGAACTCAAACCCAAATAACAACTGCCTGTCAGTAGCTTTGAGAAGCCCTTTCTTAGCACCTTAAACTATGTGACAATGGGGGAAAGCATGTAGAAGGGACGGAAGGGTTCTGGGAGAGAAGCTGGGATGCCTTTATTCTAGACCTGGGGTGCTCCAAGGTTACATCACCAAGTATTTATTAAGTTTCTACTCAGAGCCAGGCATTGGGCTAAATGCTAGGGGACTTCAGCTCTCCATTTCTGGGATGGACATAAAATTCCTGGCCAGATTCTCTCTCAAGGCTGTGGTGGAAATTATAGTGAGAGTGTGAGATGAGAAGGCCCTCTTACAGGGTAAAACTCATTTTGGTAGCACTCCTTCTGGGAGCTGGGCATGAACCATTAGGGATGGGGTCAGAGAAGCAACTTTTAACCGTTTTCATCTCATGGCATACATAAACTAATTACTGTAATTCTGAAGCACACCAAAAAGTATTTTTTCCAAGTTGCCAAAACCAAAAATAGTTATATTTTTAATTCAGTCACACTGGATAGCTATTGTTGTGTTGGCTATTGTCATTTTTTAATTTGAAAATTTAAGGGAAAAGAGGTCAGTGCCCCTGACGAAACAGTCAGGTATTACATGTTTTGGAAATTCTTGCGCACACTGGTTGAATATTGCTGGGTTACCGTGATTGTATTACTCTGCTTGGGCTGTTATAGCAAAATGCCACAGCCTGGGTGGCTTTAACAACAAAAACCATTCTCTCACAGTGTCTTCCCTTTGAATTTAAAAGCATCTTCTCTGGGAGTTGACCAGCATTGGCAGGTGGGAGGAAAACCACTTTCCATTCCAGCCATAAAGAATAAATGCTATAGAAGCACTAGTCAAGAAACATTTCAGTGGGTTGACGCAGGAGAGTTAGTGTAGTGGGCTGGAGAGAGGAGAATGTATTCCCGGTGGTAACACCAGGACAGGACCTTGAAGAATAGCTGTGACTCTAGTGTAGCTTCCTGGGGGAGAGTGAGCCACAGTGTGAGGAGGAGGAGGATGTCCCAAGTATGTTCAGAGAGCACAGGAGCGAGGGCTGAGTTTATATTGGCTCTGGCAGATGAATTATGTTGAAGGATTGCAAGATTTTTTTCTATTGTAACAAAACAAGTGTAGATTTTAGTTTCTGGACCTTCTTGACTCTAATGACTTTGACCTTCACCCCAAATCATCCATTCATCAATCCTGCATCAAATGTTAAAACTGCCCCCTCCATAATCTTGAACTCCAAACTTTGGTTTTCTTTTTTTCTTCTCTGTGCTCTCTCCTCCAAAGTTATCATCTCCTTCTACCCACTTCCAAAATGATGGGCATAAATTCTGAAGATGGTTCAGAAATTTCTGCCAATCCATCATTTCAGTCACCAGATGAATACTTCCAATCAGCTGATTTGGCCTAAAAGTCAGCACTCCCAAAGTCAAACTCATCTTCACCCACAAAATAAGCTGGCTTTCTGCTTTCCCAGTTCTCTGAAAAGCATGCACCAGCATTCTTCTGTCAACCACCTTCTCAAAACCTGGGAGTGAAGAAAAGAAACGGATCTAAACAGGGTGCCAGGCACCATGCTGGGTATTTTCACACCTTGCCTCATTTAATCCTCATAATAGGCAAGGACGCAGACAAAATTGTCTCCATTTTTAAATGAGGAAACAGAGGCTTAGAGGGGTTAAAGAATTTGCCTGAAGTTAGAAAGTAGAGCTAAAAGTAGCTTTAAAAATAGGACTGGGGTTTAAACTCAGGTGCATTTGACTCCAAAGTTTGTGCTCCCGTCACCTCTATCTCCCACCCATTTCCCCCCTTTACCACTTCTGTCTAATGTCATACCCAGTGGGAGAGTCTCTAACAAATCTCCCTTCTTATACCAGCCAAATGGTGCAGCTGTACACGACATAGCAAAAGGTGTTCGCTAAGGGGAAACTGACCTACCATGGTCTCTGGCCTCAGAGGAATTCACACTTAAGCATAGGAAATAGGAAAGTGGTGGTAGGTGGAAGGTGAGAGAAAAGGGTGGGAGGTAGAGAGAGGGGAGGAGAGGAATTGGGTGTAGGCTATGGAAGGAAGCTGCCAGTCTTATGGTTTGCCATGGAAACCTTTGGTCTGCTTCCCCCTGGCCCACTCTCCTCACACGCCCCTGCTATCTACACAGGCACAATGTGAGCAGCCACTACTGTAGAACGTGATGCTCCTCCCCTGACACAAACCTAAACGCAAACCAAGCAGCCTAAAGAAGCATTTCTAGGGGGTGTTTGTAAATGTTGATTGCGCTTCTTTTCCATATTACTAACTCACACTGTTCAGCTCTTAATAATGGGCTGGATGCTGCTAAGCACTTTCTAGGCATTACATTATTTAATCATCACAGCAATCACAATGCATCCTGCAGACAGGAAGTTAGGCTCACAGAAATGTACCTGGGGTTCTAGGACTGACATGGGCAGAGCCAAGTCTGAGAGGCTGGCTCTAGAGCGCCCTACAGCTCACCACTATATTAAACTGCCAGCCAGTACAACCCTTAAAAAAAGGTTTCTTGTTACTAAAGTAGCATGCTCATACTATGTGTGTGTGTTCATCGTAAATATAAAGAAAAGAGAGGGAAATGGAAAATGCTGTTATCCTGCCCTCCAGAAATAATGACTGCTAAAACATTAGCATGTATGCCCTGAGATTTCTCTATATATACAATTCTTCTATAATAAAAATGAGATTATATAGTGTATGCAGTTTTGTGACTTTTGTTCATGAAACAATATATTATACATTTCTTTCTTTATCATAAAATAGTCTTCTATGACAAAGGAGGCTGAGCAAGTCCCCTTTATTCTTTGAATGCATGCACGATAACTTCTTTAACCAAGTTTTTTTTGTTAGACACGTAGGGGTTTGTTTTTATTTTGTTTTGTTTTTTGGCTTTTCACTCTTGTGAATAATTCTAAGATAAACATTTGTGTGCTTGAGGATTTCTAAATGGGCTTCTCACAACCACCAAATCCTTTGCCATGTTGCAGCTGGAGGGATCGTAGCCTTGGCACATGATGCTTCATCTGCTTGGAGCACCCCTCCTCACTCTCCACTCACTAGCTAACTCATACTGCCACTCAGGTCTCAGCTAAAATGCAGCTTCTTCCAGGAAGCCTTCCTAGACTGCCCAGACTAGATCAGGCCCCTTGGTTATCTATGCTCATAGACCCTACACAGTTCCTTCATTGTATTTAACATATCTATGAATAATTGCTCCTGTAATTCTTGTTCTAATGGCAGTCTTCCCTCCTAGGCTATTAATTTCATGATGGCAATACCACGACTCTATTTTCTATTGTGTTAGCCCCAGAGACTAGGCAGGCCACACAGTAGGCACTTAATAGTTGTTTTCCAATACATACATGAATGAATCTTTGTGGACATCCTTAACTATTTTCTTAAGTAAAGCTAAAATATGGATCAAAAAGCATCCACATTTTTAAGACTTTTCATATAGTGTTCAATTGTCCTCCAGAAAAGTAGTAATGGTTTGATTCCATTACCATCACTAGTGTGTAGGGGGCAGAGCTCCCTTTCGCATGTTTTCAGCCAAACCATTACTTGCTTTTTACATGGCAGTTCATAAAACAATTGGCCAAATTGTATCAATCAGTACTGGAGTTCCCCACCCCCAAATCAAGTTGTATATAGACAGAACAGTAAATTATTGTTTTACAAAATGGACTCTGAGTCCACAGAGCAGATCTTTCTGCTTTTGTATTTATCATTACTCTATGACATTAGTTCTACTCTCAGATCCTAGGTTTCCTAATATTGCAATGACGACTGCCCTTTGCTGGGGATCTTCGGCACTGGTGCACCACACTCCTGCTTTTCCTGCATTCTTTCATGTAATCCATGCACAGCCCTGATGAGATCAATATCATGATTGCTCTCAACCATGGACAAGTAGCTGCGGCACAGTCAGGCGACTTGCCTGCAGTCACACAGCTAGCCAGTGACAGCGCCAACAGTGGAACACACACAGATGGAGTCCTCCCGCTGTGCTCTGACCTGCAGCTTCCACTGCCAACAGCCCTGCCTTTTCAGCTCCCATTTGCAAGCTGCCTTGAGTTAAAATAAGAAAATCCTGCATCCAACACTATTTCAAAATCACTCTTCTTAGAGATAGGTAATTTAACTACTTACTATACGCCATAACTTACATCAACATTTTAAGTATTTTTATTTCGGTGTTATTGTTGTTGCCATCTTGCAGCAATGATAGTCCGAGGCTCATATAAGTTAGGTAATTTGCCCACACAGCTAAGAAGCAGTAGAACCAAAATCGGACTCTATAAACTAAAACTCCTTTCCACTTTCCCCAGCTCACTCCCAGCTAATACACGTTACTTATTTAACAATTTTTAACCAAGACTTTTATGAATCAAATTTGTCTACTGGAATAAGTACTCGAATAGGAGATAGAAGATTCTACTTTCAATGTTGCCATTAACTAACTTTGTGATCTCGGGCCCAGAGAAATGATGAACTCTAAGGTCCCTTCCAATTCTAAATTCTTCAAGGCTATGCAGAATTTTGGGCATCAGAACAAACATAAACTTTGACATTAGAAAGAGCTTTGACACCTGTTTTCAAAATGTGACTTGTTGCTTTCTACCTGATGGGTCTTGGTCATGACAAACCTTCCAAACTTGAGTTTCCTCATCATTAAAATCAGGATACTATCTTCCCCCTTCTACTGTTATGAAATTTAGAGCTAACATACCCGGCAGTCAACAAAAGAGAGGGATGCTGGTACTGGTGCTGTTACTGGCTACGCTGGGGGGCATGAACTTCCTTCCATTGCCATGTCAGCCCCTGTCTCGCCGTAAGACTCTGCACACACCTTCATCTCTGAGTAACACCTAAACATGGCTCACGCCCTCAACTTCCTTGTGACTATGATACAAGCTATTCCGTTTTTCTTCAGGTGACCCTCACTAGTACGGAAAGTCTGAAAGCGTACAGTCAGAGTTGCGTAACTGTGAGTCTGGCCTATAAAGGAAGCCACTCTTCTCTTCCTCCAGTTTTTTTTCAGCAACTTGAGGCAGTCCCCTTGTGGGCGTGTGAGCTGCCCAATGGCTGTAATAGCTCAGGCAGCCACAACCACAGCCCTCAGCCGCTGCAAGTGAGTGAGTGAGTGCAGAGCACCTGGCCTCCTGGGGCCCAGAGCCCTGGAGGAGTTCCATCTGGTGGCTGTCAGAGAAAAGGCTGGCCAAGCTCAGAGGCCTCTGGGCTTGCTGAGAATGGGGAATGCATAGGATCTGGCTGTCCCTCCCCATGGCAACACTGACTCTAAGAGAACTTCTAATGCAATCCCGAAAGCCCAGGACCCCAGAGACGACCAAGCCACCGAGGACCAAGCTACTGAGGACCAAGCCAGGAGAACCAAGCCGCTGAGATGGTCTCTGCTCATTCAAAACATGCCCTTGTTTGTGGCCCAGGTAGGAAAGCGGAGTGCGATGTCAGTGCAAGGTCATGTTACAGGTGCAGCAGACCATTTCAGAAACAGGACCAGCGCCACCCAAACAGCCTCTCTTCTGCCTGTTGGTCCTTAGCCCTGCTTGCACTTCAATGTTGCCAGAAAAGAAAACCGCACAAATGATGTGGGCAAAGGTGATAGCTGATCCTTATACCAAGTTTCCCATGTGTGCACTGAGCACATCTAAGCACTTATCAGTCTCCAAAACCCAGAAAGGTATATGACAGCATTAACCCACTTCACACATTAGCAATGTGGGAAAATAACTTGCCTAAGGTGACCCAGCAAATAAGTGGCATAGACAGGGTTTGAACCCACATAGCAATGTGGCTTCAGACACCAAGTTCTAAGCCAGTATTTTCTGCAAAAGGAAAATTACAAAAGACCGATCAACATATGAAAAGGTGCTTAACCTGACCTGGGACCAGGGAGAAGGTATGGGAAATGGACATGCTCAAATACCCTTCGAATACACGCTGACCTGTTAGACAGGTGGTTTGTCAGTGTCTATCAAAAGTAAACTGAATTCCCCTTGACCCAGGATTTCACTTCCAGTCACCTATACTCCTGGAATACTCAGAAAGATGCGTGTACAAGGATGCTCACACACAGCACTGCCTGTGCAAGATCCTCTAGCCATCTCTGTCCGTAACTCATAGCAGAGCACCTGCACTTGTTATGTGTGCCAGCACCAATTGCGGGAATATACAAATGATAACTATTCATTTAGAGAACCAGTGATGTGCTTGTCCAAGTACTTCAATATTGCCACTTACAATTAACTAGCGCGAGTGTATCCTGACCCAAGTTCTACAAAACTAGCAGCTATCAAAGAGGCTCTTTTCTTCCCAGCTCGGTGTGCCAGGAGGTGGGCCACTACCTAGTGTGTTGTCCTGGCTCCCCTGTTCTGGGGTTTCTCATAGGGTTCAGCCACTGGCGACATCAGTGGATCAGAGGGTGAGAGTAAGAGATTGGAGTATTTGTTCCCTTTTCTTCTTCATGCACATCCCCTCACTCCGCACCAGGTGGAAGTTTCCTCAGCAGCTGAAATTCCTTGCAGCCCCAGCTCAGTACCAACTCTCTCTGAATGGCCCCTCTTTCCTGGTTATGACTCACCCTGGGTTTGGTGACACCTTTCCTTCCCCTTCAGGTCTAGAGGAGGGGACAGTTTCCACTGTTGCTAGTCTCTGGCTGCGTCACCATCTCCATTGCTTCCACTCACCTGCCCTCACCTCTGTAAATAGGCTTTCCACTAAACAGGCTTTCATGGAAATCCTTGAGTGTACCACCCGTTTTTGCTAGGACCCTAAGTGATTCAACCTCAGATTTTCATCTTGTGCACAAGTGTTGAACATCTACTATGTTCAGGGTGTCAGCCTGGTACTGGGGGCACCAGCATGAGGAAGTCAGTCCCTTCTATCTGCTGGCTGAGTAGCTACAGGATAGCTTTTCCCATGGGCCTATATGGAATCTTTCCCTCAACATTTGGTTAGAGCTTGGTTCTTTTCTAGGAGAAAATGAATTAAGATGCTGTGCATTCTGTTAAATTAGTTCTTGTTCAGGTGTCAGTATCAGAGAAATATGAATCCAGTTAGGACATTTATGCCTCGGCCTTGGCCAGGTAGCTCAGTTGTTTAGAGCATTGTCCTTATACACCAAAGTTGTAGGCTTGATCTCTGGTCACAGCACATACAACAATCAACCAATGAATGCATAAAAATAAGTGGAACAACAAATCCAGCTCTCTCTCTCTCTCATCAATAAATAAAAATTTTTAATGAACACATCTACGTCTCTAGAAAGCTCCGAAGAACTTTATCCAACAGGGCAAATGTGAGTTCAAGAAGGCCAAGGGGGTGCTAAGTGCAAGGAAAGCTGCTTTCCACTCCACATCCCATTTCAGAGAAGGGCACCATCAACCGCCTCGTCCCAAAGCCAGAGCCCTGCAATCTCCAGCTCCATGCCTCTAAACCTCTCTCTGCTTCATGCTCTCCTACCATCCTCATGTCTACTGCCTTGGTCCAGGTCTTTACCTTTTCTTGTCTCTCTTGCAATCGCCATGGGGAGTGTCCTGGTCCCTGAGTTCCCAGCCTCCCACAGTGTCTGGCACACAATGGGTCCTCAACAAAGGTGACTGCATGAATAAAATTCCACCACAGGAGCCTCCCGCTTCTCTTCCCCCACCAGTTTATCATCTCTCCTCCCCATGAGATCTTTCTAAATCAGAGATGTGTGTGCATGAATACTTAAATTCCTTCAATGGTTCCACCAAGGCTCTTAGCCAGGAGTCACCAAACTTTCCCTGTAAAGAAAGAACAGGTATTTTAGACTTTGTGAGCCGTATGGTCTGCTGCAACTCTTCACCTCTGCTGTTGCAGTGGGAAAGCAGTCACACGTGACACATAATGAACGAGCTCGGTCATACTCTAATAAAACCGGACTTCCAACAACAAGCGGCAGACTAGATGTAGTTCATGGGCTGCAGTCGGCCAACCTCACTCTGAGCACGTGAGTCCAAGCTAGTTGGCATGGCGTACAGGGCTGTGCATGGCCTGGCTTTGTTCAGCTTTATCTCCTGACACTCTAACTTCACACTTCACTCGCCACCAGTGCCACACTTCTTCAACTCCCTCACATGGGCTACGAAATTTCAAGTATCTCTGGCTTTGCTCTCACGGCTCTCCCCTTCTAGAACCCCTGTCTCCATCTATATGCCTATGAAATATTAATCCTTCAAAACTCCTAGACCAGAACCTCCCCCATGGATCCTCCCCACCCCTGTCCCAGGGAGCGACTTCGCTCTCCCCTCGTCATCTTGGCACCTGCTTCCATTACTTCACCTAACCTTCTACCTTATCATTACTTATTGCCGTATCTGTGTCCAGTTAAGGAAGAGGACAAAGCCTGGTGCAGAGGTGCTTGCGAAACGCTGTTAAATTAAATTGGGACCAACATACCTTTCAGCAGAGTGATTCTAGGTTTGCCAGAGACAACTCCAGGTTTTTGCCTGTGGCCTCAACATAATTATTAATCAGTTCCACTTTTCACTGTTAGAAGTGACCCACTGTGGATAATAAATGATACGGTTGCCCTGCCTTTGAACCATATTGCACTGGTAGCTATCTGGTCAGCCTACTGTGGGGCCAGCCATAGATGGTGCTCAGGGTCTCCCTTCCCGGTGTTGGCCACCAGACCAGTGTTCCTGGCTTCCCCTGGCCAGGCCCGAATAGCAGCGGGGCCAGAGTGGAGAAGCTGGCAATGCAGGTTCAGTTGTCTGTTTCCACACAAACCCAGGGGGCCAGGGCTGATCAAAGCACCCAGCATAGCAACACTTTTGAGGAGTATACAATCCCTTGGTGACCAGGTATTTCTGCACTATCTGTGACCCAGAACAACTCTAACAGAGGTCAGGGCAGTGGGGAGAGGGCAACACAACCCCAGGCTCATTGCAGGAAATCCTTCAAATCCAGGCCCCACCAGGGACAGGACACTGCTTTTGTGCACAAAAGGGAGTAATTCACTACAGCGACCACTTCTTATCAGGGGTCATAGGAGTGGCTCCAGGACAAGGTGCCTAGAAAAGAGAAAGAGAAACACTGAATGACCATTTTCCCCACGCCTCCTCCACTTATTCGACAAGCAGCCTGGTTGCCCTGGCCTCTTCCCTGAGCCTCTCAGAGGAATACAAAAAGGCTACCCTTAAGCAGAGCTACATAAGGAGCCTTTGGTTCTTTGAAAGCCACCTCGAAACCAGGAGCAGTTCCCACAGCTCTAAAGTCAAAGCCAAAGGCAGCTCCGTGCATTTACCCAAAATGTGTCCCTCTGCACGTGAATCTGAGGTGTTATCTAAACGACCATCTCCACAAAGCTGCCCCTAAAAGGTCAGCCTTATTATTCCCAAGAGAACCTCAAGGCTCCTTCTCATCTCAAGTCTCTAACTCGTGACCCTGAATACATATGCTCCTGACTTTTTATTTAATAAGTCGTTAGAGTAGCTTTTGAATAATTCCCACTCTAACCATTATTACAAGTAGTTTTTCCAAAGACACATGCCCCTCTCATTGTGTGTTGGGCAATGCCCTGCTTTCAAAATATACGCCAGTAAGCAAAAATTCAAACTTAGAATACAAAGTGATCACTCGCAGACATTAAGAAGCATTCTTTGCATGATGAGACTCAAGGCAGTTTCTTTACAAATTGAAAGTGCTTCTGAATTTTAGTGTTTGTTTGTGGCTCCTTAAAGCAAAGACTTCAGGAACCACTCTCAAATAAAGATTGTCTATCAAACCATAACAAAAGTAACACAGGAATAAATTTATTCCAAAAACTTTAGAAACAATCTCCCCTTCCACTGACTTACATTGCATAGAACATAGGTATATGCTTGATATATAACCAAAAAATAAAATAAAATCAAGCCCGAAACAATAAAGCAGAACAACTTGGTGGTATAGTTTATCAGGGGTCTTAGGGGTGACTCCAGGACAAGGTGCCTAGAAAAGAGAGAGAGGAACACTGAGCGACCATTTCCCCCCACGCCTTTTTAGACAATTGGTGATTCCTTGCCCACTGTGCACAAGATACTCCATGAGCTTAGACGAGCAGCGCATAGCTGTACAGAGCATGTTCCTGTTTTCCAAGGGCCATCCATTTGGAGGATAAATGAGGGAGAACACAAATAATTTACAGAAGTCAGAAAACAATCTGTATGATCTTGAACAATTCATGTAACCTTATTAAGTCAGCGTCCTCACCTATCAAACAGAAAGTTCATATCTCATGGGATCTCTATGAAGATTAAAGAATATCATGTGGGTAAGGAGCATGGTACAGTGTGGGGAAATGAAATGGGTCATCATCTGATGTTAGTTGTACTGCTCTTACAGTTCTCGTCACCATCCGTGTGTGCCTTACACAGCCATTTCAGAAAGTGAAAGAGATTATTCAGTTAGGAGATTCGAGAAAGGCTTCACGGAGGAGGTGGAATGCGAGCTGGATCTCAGAGAATGGGTGGGATTTCAGGACCAAGAGACAGAGCTGGGGAAGGAGGGGCAGTCCAGATAAGGAGGTATCTCGGCCTCCACAGGAGGAAGGACAGATTCAGCAGGAGTGCAGGCCAAGTTCAAGAGGCCACACACAGGTTTGGCTGGCAGGAAGGATACAGGAAGTAAGGCCGGGAACAGAGATTGAACTCAAATTGTAAAGGAAGTGTTATTGTCCCAGTTGAGATAATTGAATGTTATCCTATAGGCAATAGGGAGCCATGGAAGGTTTTTGAGGAGAAGAATAATATTCTCTAAGTTATATTTGAGATGCCTTTTTTTCTGGTAGCAGTGGGCCAAATGGACAATAGCCAGAAGGCTATTTTAATAGCCTGGGCGGGAGATACTGAGGACCTATCAAAACTCAGAGACTACAAAGAAAGGGAACAGATGAGAGAAATGCTTTGGAGGAAGATCAGCAGGCCTACTTTAATAGAGAAGGAGTTATGCAGAGGCATCTTTCAGTGACTCACAGATTTTGAACTTGGATACAGATGCCATTAAATAACTTAGGGAATGCAGAAAGGGAAGCCAGTTCAGAGGGAGGGGGCATTTGTAGTTGTAGTGCCTGGCTAAGGCTTCTCCTGGCAAAGACCTTGGATGGAAATTAATATTTCTGTTCCCTCATCTGTGAAATGGGGACGTCTGAATACCTTTCAACTTCACACAAATAGCTTCACTGGTTTCTGAGTTTGGGCTTCTCAGGGGCTAGAGTCTCTTTAGTGATGATTCACTGTAATTTTGGGAGTAAATGAATGAATCACCCATTGCGAGCCTATTTATATCTATTACTACTTAGCCAGAACGCCTGAAATAGACTGGCAAAGTCAACTATGGGTCCTTTCTAAAAGCATCAACTTGGAAACCAGAAGATGGGTTTTATCTGTTTGGTAAATGTCAGTTCCTTTGGTATATAAAATTCCAGTAGTAGTTACGGAGGCCCTATAATTTTTTGGCAACTTGGATGAAAATTATAATACTGTATCTGTCAGTGGCGGGCCTGAAAATAAAGCATGTTAGGTAATTTAACAGACAGAATATGATGTAGGGATTTGGTTAAGCAGTTGTGGAGGACTGAAAAAACAAAATGAAAACACTGGGTTAACAACAAGGTAATGACTGCAGGCAGCAGCCACCACCACTAAAGGGAACAAAGAGACAAGGATGGTGTTATCAGAACCTACCAGCTGGGGCTCAGATCTCCCTGGAGGGACTAACTGTCCCCCTGGCGCTGCTCTCTGATGGGCGGATTGAGGCTGCCTCTGAGAATGCTGCAATAAGCAGAATCAGAACCAAGTACCACTGCTGGGGTGAAGGGCTCTTACTGGGGTCATGCTGACAAGAACCACCGAATAGGACCAAGGCCCTGTCCCTCTGCTCCTGCCCTCCTGTCCCAACATGAAGCTATCTATCAAAGGAGAAACACAGTTTGCAGATTTCAAGCATTGCAAAGACTTGGAAGGGAGGATCTGGAGTTTAGAACCAACAGAATAACTAACATGAGGACTTTCATATAGCACATGATTTGAGAATAATCAGATGGCTCTATTTATTTTCTGAACAAGCAATTAAAATATATAAATGATTTAGATAATGGAGTACAGACTAGAAATATTAAGCTATTATCCTGCAAGCCTGGAAGGAAAGAAATGTGTGTGTGTATGTAAAATGAAACCACCTGTAACAGTAATATAAGTTATGTGTGGAGATCGAGGCAGGGACATCCTAAGGTTGCCCCATTGGTTTATGCCCTAGTATAATCCCATCCCCCCAAGTGGGGGCAAGAATGGGAATGGCTTTTAACAAATAAAATATGGAAAAGATGATGGGATGTCACTTTCTTGGTTTATGGTATATTATCCACACTCTGTCTTAGGCAACTGGAGTAAGAGCTTCTCCTGCCAGCCTTGAAGAAGTGAACACCCACGCTGTGCATTGTCAGTGACCTTTAAGACCAGAGAGTGGCTTTTTGCCAACGGCCAGTGAGAAGCAGAGACCCTCAGTCATTCATTCAAACACTCCAATTCTTTCAACAACTCCGATGAGCTTGGAAACAGCTCACCCCCTGGAACTCCCAAGTGAAGCTGCAGTCCAGGCCAGCACCTGCTGGCAGCCTGCTGAGACCATGAGCAGAGGGCCCAGCTAAGCTGTGTCCCAACTCCTGATGTATGTAAACTGTTATGGTAAGTTGTTACACAAGCAGTACAAAACCAGCACAGGCATGACCTGCATTTCTCCATCTCCCATCCACTCCATTCAACACTGACCTAATGTTTATTGAACATCTAACATGGGCCAGCTGTTTTGTCTTCAAGAAGCCAACTTAGTGAAGAAAGCGGACCAGCTGGCACACCACTCCAGCTGAGTGTGTTCGCATGTAGGAATGGCTGAGGGGCCACAGAGCTTGGATGAGGGCAGCCTGCCCAGAACAGGGGCATGAGAAGCCACAGAGGCAGAAATCTTAGTTAAAAGAAGGTTAACTAGTTAACTAGGAAACCGGGCTTTAGGCAAAGGTCCAAAAAAATTAGATTGTTTTTGATGGCTGCTCAGTCTTCTCCAACTTCATACATGTAGCAAAAAACAGAAAAGGCTCTTCCTTAAATTATTTTTCTTCCATCGAATTTACACTCAAATTCCAGCATTCAATTGGAAATCCAGAATCCAGAAGACTAAAAAAAAAAAAAAAAAAGAAAGAAATGCATGCTTGAACTTCAATATGTCTCCTGATAGAGATTAGATTAGCAATTGTTTGTCTTAATAACCAGAACTTCCTCTTGAAACTGTGCCCAAGACAACCTTAAAAAGCTCCAATTTCATGAAACGTGTCACTTCCTCTCCACTCACAGCCCCCTTTTTCCTTCCTTCCCCTGGGTCTCACTTTTTTTTTTTAATGCAATGCTTTAGTGTTTGAAATAATACCCCTCTCTGGCAGGCTGGTATGATACAACTTCCATTTTTCTGGGGAGAGTTTTGATCCCGGCCAAGGTCCCAGAGAGGGTTAGCACAACAGAGCTGACATTCAATTCCTCACCCCAGGAGCCTCTCGATGAGCCCCATAGCGGTTTTCTTGTCATCGTCTGAACTTGGAAAGGCCTCCCGCCCACGCCCAGTCTTCTCAGGCGTCTCCTTCCCTTCCCACAACTTCAGAGAGTCAGTTCTTCAGGATCCACCTCCGTGACCGGCTCGACCATGCCGCTCATTTTCATGCTACTCAGGGAAACTTGGGAGCAGAACCATGATGGTGGGGACAAACTGCGCCCCCCCCAACTCAGAGTGGACCTGATCACACCAGACAAAGTAGTAGAGGACTGAGCAAATGAAAGAACAATAGGAATGAAAAAGATGACCACAGCTGGCCGTCAGCAACCCCAGAGTGACTGGTTGGGGGATTTCTTGAATGCCTGGGCAAGGACACGAGTCCCCATCCCCACTCCGGGCAATTTCAGATCAGATTCCCAAACATAATGCTGATCAATTTATTGGGAGAGTCATCATGAAAGCTGTTTGGGGAGAAACCCTATCTCTTGTGAGTTCTCTGATGTAGTGTGTGCACTCCTCCCACAAAGCACTGCAGGGCTACCATAGCCTTTAAGGAGGGCTATTAACTTTTCAGAGGGTGTGAAGAACTACCACTCGATTTTAAATCAAGCTAATGCCAAGGAACCCACATTAAAAGTTCTAAAACAGCAGCTACTCACCCACCACCACCCACAAATCAAGCAACTGAGTTTTTTTTCAGCTTGGCCTATTATTTATTTAGAATCAGAACTGATTTCTGTCTGGATGATGCAGCCATTCAAGCTGACATCTCAAAAGCATCCAATAGTACAGTCCCACTCCCTTAAAAATATCAGTGAGGTCCTATAAGGGTGACCTCCACAGCAGCAGGTAGATGTCCCAAATACAAGGAAGGGGGCTCAATAATTGGCTGGAATCACCGGCTCCTCCTTACCTTGCTGAGACCCTGCTCAAACCAGAAACCCCTCAACCAAAGGTGTCTGAAATGGAAGCAGAACTGACGATTTCTTTCAAGGCAGTGGAGACTCATTTCTGTTGGAGCCTTGGCCTTGGACCTGCTGGTAGCCACTGGCAGTGCCTTTGAAGACAAAATTATGACTGAATACTTGGTGCAGTTTTCCTTTGAATTTCTTAAGTGGAAATCTTGGAGAAACAATGGGATAGGTAGGGGGAAAAGAAAAAGATAGAGTTTCTTTTTAAAAAATAATAAAATTAGCCTAAAATGTTTTAATTAAAATTTTAAGAAGCAGGCACGAAGAGAAAAGTTTCTTCGAGAACGTCTTTGCTGTGTGTCAATTAGTGAGCCTGTTCTCGCTGCCGGTGTTCTCTGCCGCCCCAGAGCCCAGTCTCCAGCCTCCCACACAGATCTGTGGAATCAATTGTCTTCCCCAAACACGCGGTAACCACAGAGAAGTGAAATTAATAAAACTGCTCCAAAAGATGATTTCTAAAGATGACATTCTTACGCTAGGCTTAGGATTTCTTTCCTGAGGCCAAGTAGGAGCCTGGAGGGGGGAGTAGGAGTGGTTTGGTGAAGATTTGGGCACCTCCCCCACCTTTTAAAAGAGTTTTTAGTTTGTCTTGGTTGGTTTTTTTTTATTGGGAGGGGGAGGTTGGGAGTTGGGCTGCAAAGAGTTAAGAGTGGAGGCCAAAAAAATACCAAAGCCAGCAATTATGGGCCCATCAAGTGACACCTGTCATTCCTGACAAACGTGTCAAAGCCCAGAGGCTCCAGGCCTGCACTCAACGCCCCCACAAGCCCCCTGGGTGTGCTTCTCCCAGCACCCACCTTGGTTGAAGGCTACCACTGAGGGCAGTGTGGCCAACATACCCAACCTGCCACGGGATGAGGAAGGCTCAGCGCAGCCCCAGCCCTAACAATGCCAGGAAGACAAGCAAAGGCCATCAGTCTCCATTAGGAAGACAGTATTTTCCTCCCACATTATCCTGTCTGTCATGTCCTCCTAGGACTCCAAAGGCATGGCTGTCTCATGCATCATCATCATTTTCTCCCCACAAAGATGGAGAGCCCCAGGGAGGGGTCCTTTCTGCTCATCATCCTGCTCTGGATGGCCAAGGGCCTTCCCCTGGTGACAGGAGCAATACTCAGCTACCGGGGAGATATTTGCATCCCAATTAGGCCCAGAGCTTTGAAGAGCTGGGGAGGAGGGCATTCACAGCCAGTCTGTAAACCAGTTTAAACAAACTTCCACAATCTCAGGAGACCTGGAGCGGGCATCTGTAACACTGAGTGGGGAGGAGAGGAAAAAAAAACACAAAATCTAGAGCTCAGGATTATGGATACATTTAGTCTTGACAGAGCAAAGCCAAACTGTCACCGAAAACTGGATTATTAATAGCAGTTAATTAAACATTGGGTGCACTATTTTATTGAATTCTCACAACAGTCTCATCTTACTTTACAGGACATTTGTCAGGGAATGAAATGAAAGCTATGAGGATCAGCCAGTATTAGAAGGACAAATTTGTCTGATTCTGGATCTTGACAGTGAATATACGCTACCGTGTGTTCGTTGGTCAGTTATGGACCACTCTAGAATTTTTGCATATTATTATTTGCATAAACAATAATGTTAATAGTTACTATTTTTGAGGCCTACTATGTGTCAGACCCTCTTCTGAACACTTAACGTACATAGTTTCATTTAATCCTCACAGGTAATACCACCCTTACTAGTATCATTATCTACATTTTACAGCTGGGGAGACTGGAGTTGACAGAAGTTAAGTAACTCACCAGGTCCCCCACCAGTGGTTGCTGGAGTCAGAATTCAGACTCAGACTCCATTGTCTATGTATAGGCAATGTGAAACTTACTTGCTGTCCAGAAGTGTAGACTGCTACAGCAGAAGGAACTAACCGTGGAGTGTAGGAGTGAGCCATTCATTACTGACGTCCTCACCAATGTGAATCGGGATGAAATCAGTTGAAAATGAACTTCACGGCAAGTCTTAATGGTAAAAAGAATGTCACCAAAGCAGATGAAGAAGGCCCCAGACCCTTCCTATGAGGTGTATATGAGTCAAGTTCTTTCTTGATGGCAGGGTTTGGAGCCACTGCTTCCCCTCTAGCAGGCACTGCCATTGGGCAGTGAGGAGCACCTGTCAAAACCAGCACACAGCGCTCCAGCTCCTGGGCTTGTCCATAGGGTGGGGTAACCCAGCTTTTCAGCCCTGTCTCAGCTTGAATGAGGCACTAGCTTGTTCTGAGTTACTAGAAATTCATCTGGGTAATCCTCACCCATGGAATTTGACCCAAAGGCTTGGAGGGGGGGGACTTCTATCCTTCCCAGAGGTAAGGCAACAATAACAGAAACTCAACCACACTCAAAATGGTTGTAAGAGATCCTGTTAGTTTCTACCAGTACCCCCTTCCCCAACTTCTTTCTGTTAATAGAACACTGATTTTGTTTAATCTTCCCCCTCACAGTCCAATGTTCCACTATATCCACCATCGTAACCCGATTTTCCCTCACCAGTGAGTGGCTAAGGAATGGGCAAGTGACAATTCTGGCCAATCAGCTGTGAAGGGATATATACAGGGGGGCTCTGGAAAGGTTTCTGTACTGGATTTTTAAAAGACACACACAGAGAAAGTAATAATCTTTTCTCTTCCACTGGAAATTGTCAAGACAGGATGTGATGGCTGGAGCTGCAGCAGGCATGTTGCCACCTTAAGTTATCTCCCCTGAGGACTGACCCAACACCCTGAGATGGGTAGGATGAAATGATGGAAAGAAGTTGGTTAAGTCACCAAGTTCACCAGTGCTAGAGCGGTCCTACCCTGGACATTTGATTACATAGTATATTTTCCTTATGTGGGAACAGTGTAGTACAGGAAACACTGCTTACATCAAATTAAAAATGATAATCCACACACAACACTTTCAGCAGTGCCTGCCATATAGGGAATTTTAGCTATTATGACAATTGTCATATGTGTGTAAAGCTCCTGGCTCTGCATCTTACCCCACAAGCCTCTACCAAAAAGGCTAATTAATATTGAAGGCAACTGGCCTGCGTAACCCATTTCAGGTCTTTAAGAAGTCTCAGAAGTGTTCAACCTCAAAACATGCCAGTTGAACCATGGCAACAGTCTGAATGAAATCTACACAAAGCAAAGAACTTCAGTTATTTTATTGCCTTATCTCACCTGACTACATAATCATAAAAAACCACAAAAAAGGACATAGTTTAGAGATTTTCTGTGAATTTCCTGGCCTGGTTTATTAACTGAATCAAAACTGGAAGTAGTATCTCTTTTCTTATTTGTAAACTGTACACTTCAGGAAGATATTGGCTGGCAATAATATTCCCAGCCAACACGTGCATGTTATATAATAAATACAGATTACAGATACTTTGAAAAGGAAGTGATTTATAGTTGGATCCTAGCAGCTGCTTTGAAGCATTCAATTTTTCACTTAAGGCTAATTAGAAGATTTTTAATCAGCAAATGTTCCATCCAATGGATTAGATAATGAAGATTTTTCACAGCCACTGTAATATTTAGTTCTCTTTTCCCATTTTAACAAAACAAACTAGAAATAATTTATAAGTAATCTCTGTTCAAGGCCTACAAAATCTATAACTAGGAGGGGGTCAGGGAGAATTGAGATACATTGAATCTTGCCCCATCTGTGACTCTGACTTGCTTTGGAATCTGGACCAAGTTACATCCTTTCTGTTCTCATTTTTCCCATCTATGAAATGGGAAGGTTGAACTTGGTCAGGGTTTCTCAACCTCAGCACTACTGATATGACTAGGATAATTTTTTAGGTGTTTAACAGCATCCCTGGCACCTACCCCCTGGATGTCAGTAGCACCCCCATTCCCACCCCAGTGATGACCATCAAATACATCTCCAGACTTTGCTAAATGTCCCCTGGGGAAAGCTGGGCAAAAGCCACCTTGTTTGAGAACCAGTGAATTAGATTAGGAGTTATAATGTGAACAAAGGTCAAGTTGTTGTAAAAATGAGAGAAGCAGGGAAGAAGAAAGAAAGGTAAATTTGGATTCTGAGACTTCTGGCCAGGATATACACATAGGTAGATATACTTTACCTCTTCACACAGCCAAAAGAAGGATGCCAACAAGTTTAAAAGTAAAAAACAACCAAAACTGACAGAAAATCTAACTATATGGAAGTCCAACAGCCAAGGAGTTAAAAAAGAAACATTCATCCAGACGAGTAGGAGGGGCAGAGATGCGCAGCAGAGGCAGAGAGAACTCGAGGCAAGGCGGCAGCTGCTAGATGGGCAGTCCCAGATTGGCATGTGGATGAACCAGGAGGAACAACAGGGGAGACACATGGACAGAGCCACCCAAGGCTCCAGTGCAGGGAAATAAAGCCTCAAAACCTCTCACTGAAAAAAACCTGTGGGGGTTGAAGCGGCAGGAGGAGAAACTTCCAGTCTCACAGGACAGTTTGTTGGAGAGACCCACAGGGTCCTAGAATGTACATAAGCCCACCCACTAATTTCTGGTGGGAATTAGCACCAGAAGGGCCCAATTTGCTTATGGGAAGAAGGGGAAGTGACTGAAAGATGGTAGAGAGTTGAACAAGCAGCACTGCTCCCTTTCTGGCCTCTCCCCTACATACAGTGCCACAGTGCAGCTCTGTGGATTGCCCCGCCCTGGCAAATACCGAAGGTTCCCTGCCTCAAACATAACAGGTAGGCCAAGACAAAACAGATCACCCAAGTGAAAGAACAGGTCAAAGCTCCAAAAATAGAACTAAGCAATGAAGAGATAACCAGCCAATCAGATGCTGAGTTCAAAAGACTGGTGATCAAAATGCTCACAGAAATGGCTGAGTACGGTTGCAAAATAGAAGGAGAAGTGAAGGCTATGCAAAGTGAAAAAAAGCAAAATAAACAGGGAACCAATAGTGAAGGGAAGGAAACCAGGACTCAGAGCAACCATTTGGAAAAGAAGGAAGAAATAAACATTCGACTAGAACAGAATGAAGAACAAGAATTCAAAAAAATGAGGAGAGGCTTAGGAACCTCTGGGACAAGTTTAAACACTCCAACATCCAAATCACAGAGGTGCCAGAAGGAGGAGAAGAAGAGCAATAAATGGAAAACTTATCTGAACAAATAAAGAAGAAGAACTTCCTTATATGGCAAAGGAAATAGACTTCCAAGAAGCCTAGAGAGTCCCAAAGAAGTTGAACCCAAGGAAGTACATACCAAGGCATATCATTATTACATTATCCAAGATTAAAGAAAAGGAGAAAATCTTAAAAGCAGCAAGAGATGAGGAGACAGTAACCTACAAAGGAGATCCCATAAGACTGTCAGCTGACTTCCCAAAAGAAACCTTGCAGTCAAGAAGGGGCTGGGAAGAAGTATTCGAAGTCATGAAAGGCAAGGACCTACATCCAAAATTACTCTATCCAGCAAAGCTTTCATTTAGAATGGAAGGGCAGATAAAGTACTTCCCGGATGAGGTAAAGTCAAAGGAATTCGTCACCCCCAAGCCCTTATTGTATGAAATGTTAAAGAAACTTTTCTAAGAAAAATAAGATGATCAAAACTATGAACAGTATGACAACAAACTCACAATTATCAACAACTGAACCTAAAAAAAAAAAAGCAAATGATTTGAACTGGAACAGGAACAGAATTACAGACATGGAGATCACAGGGAGGGTTATCAGCAGGGAAGGGTAGGAGGGAAGAATGGGGGAAAAGGTACAGGGAATAAGAAACATAAATGGTAGGCACAAAATAGACAGGGGGAGGTTAAAAATAGTATAGGAAATGGAAAATCCAAAGAACTTATATGTATGACCCATGGACACGAACTAAGGGGTGGGGAGTGAATGCTAATGGGAGGGGTGTGCAGGACAGAGGGGAGCAAAGGGGAGAAAAAATGGGACAACTGTAATAGCATAATTAATAAAATATATTTTAAAAAAAGAAAGGCAAATTCAAGTGCATGCATTCTATCAAAAGGGAAGAACATGCCTCATTTCCAATGAACCCTCGCATTTGTTCAAGAGAAGGCATGAATTGCATGATTATGTGAAATCTGTTGACATTTTTTTAATGTTGGCAACTCACACTGTGCAGCAGTTAGGAAAGTGGGCTCTGAGGCCGGATTGCCTGAGTTTAGATTCTAGTTCTACCTCTTGCTAACTTCAGTAATAGGCAAAATCTTTACCACCTCTATGCTTTGGTTTTCTCATCTGTAAAGACAGCAATAACACACATATAATAAGATCATTATCTTATGAGACAATTAAAATATTACAATAATCTTTTAATAAGAATCAAATGACACAACATATGTAAGGGGCCTAAGATATACCTATAGTAAATGCTTAAAAATATTAGCTATTATTATCCGTAAGGTATAAAACAACATAAACCAAACTAAATATATCTAGAGTTCTTATTCAACCAAGAAGCTTACAATTCTGAACTACAAGATCTCAAGGGTCTGTTCAGGTTCCGTAAGGTTTTGCGATTCTATTTTATGAAACAAGACACTGATTAGCCTCTGATTAACTCTATCATTTTAATTGAGGAGAATGAACTCTGACAATAACAAAGACAAGGTAGTCGGGAATCAAATGCCAAAATACATGTTCTCAGAAGTAGAAAGAGAAGATAAAGAGCCATCTGTGCTTTCCATTAAAAAAAAAAAGATTGTTTTTGTCTCTTACTTTAAAAATAAGTACATGAAAAAAGAAGAACATCAAATTTGGAACCTGCCATCCTCAATAGTATCCTCCTAACAGATGCCATGACCATACGATGAGTTATAGTTGACTTTCTAGCTACAATAAATCAACAATCATAAGTTAGTATCATTAACCCAATTACTTTTCAGTGAGAGAGCTGATAGAGGCCATCATACTTTGGCTTCTCCTTCCTTATCCTCCCACTGGAAAACAACAGATCCACTGCTGATCAATACTTTGATCTGAGTTACTTATAACACTGTCAAACCTGAGTGTCTGCTTCACTTCAGTATAGAAATAAGATAGTTTTGCAAAGTTTAGGTCAGACAGTAAATTGTTTGGAGTGAACTGTTATTCTAGTCTAGAGTCACATAACCAAATCAGCACCACAGAGGATTACCAGAAACTAACAGGGCCTGAGAAGTGCCACTGTCTTTACTAAAACTATGTCATGTGCGGAGGCAGGGAGTAGAATGAGGTCATGTTAGTCCATGGGCTTGAGTGACATTTCAGGATAATGATTTGGGAATCTGCCTTAAAATTTTTTAAAACAAAAGTTCACACCATTTGACCTATAATTCCACTTCTAGGGATCTGTCATAGGTAACAGAAGCTGGAATCAAAATGTATTCATACATGTATTCTATATGGTGTTATTTATAATAGAAAAAGTGGGTACCAACCTAAATGACCAATATTAGAAGAACATAAAATAAGTTAAGGAATAGCCTTATGATGAACTATTATGCAGCCAATTATAAATGGTATTTCAAAGTGTATTTTACTACATGGAAACATACTTAATGCCATTACTACATAATGCTATTAAAAAGGTGATAAAGATTGGATATACAATGTGATAACAACTATGTATGAATCTGTAGGTATGAAAATATTGCACATCAAAAAGGGAGCACTGGTTATTTTGGGGTGCGATTATGAATCTGCATTTTCTAAGTCCTCACATTGACCTCAAGGTTGCCACATGCAGTTTGTAGGCTGCAGAACATAACCAAGGCCACGGGCCCCTCCAAGTCATGTACTCATGCACGACATCTGTTCAGAGAGAGCGCCTTTTTAAATTCATAGAACGGCACCATGCAGCATACTGGTCATGTTTAAATTCATACAATAGCACCATGCAGGATACTAGTATGTATATACATATTTTTTAGACATAAAAAACATAATATAAAAAATAACGACCATTCATACCAAGAGTAGATAGGAGTATATGTGGACCCTGAGGTTTACACAACTGAGATTTTTTGTGAAAAGAATACAAATTTTTAATCATAAAATTAGAGACATGTGCATTTCAATTTGCAATGAGAAAATAGATTACAAAAAAGGTCCTAGAGATTAGGTCCTTTCCCTCTGGGAAACTTACCAGAAATGCTTATATGCAGTGCTTTGTGATTGCACCCTGGCTGCCCTCTGCCACCAGAACACTTTCCAACTCCCAGCAGCTGCCAGCTCTCTTGGGGGCCCATGGGAGTGAAGGACACTAGAGCCGGTGCTTCATTGATGCCACAGGAACTTTGACTTCGATCTTCAGGTAAAGGAAAAACTGGAGAAACACAAAGCCAGGGGCTATTTTTAAAGATAAAATTATTTAAATAATACTGACCCAAATCAAATAGTCCAGAAAGTAACTTAGGTACTCAACACAACAAAAAGAGCCATTTTATTTCAATTTAGTAATAACATTCAATAAATTGTCACTCATGTATTTACTAAAATTTGGGAAACTTTCTGCTTTATACAGACAACCACCTTCTTTTTAATATTTAAAAAAAGAGTCCATCTCAAGAGTCCAATCCTTAGACTTGTCTACTCCATCAGGACAGTAAAGAAAACCTTCCTCAGGAGGCCATGCCAGCTCCTTCAGGCAGAGGAATGGCCCAGGATTCAGAGCCACTGGGGCGACTGAACTAGGTTCCTACCCCAGAGAGGTAAGAGCAGAACAGTGCTCCTTCAATTCAAACCAAACAGAACACGAGTCCAAACAACGGTCAAAATGGACTTCCACATAAATACAACCAGTCAAAAACGGACCCTCAAAGTATCATCTACACCAGAGATTTTTCAGTAAATTAGAGAGAGAATACTTTTGAAACAAAATCTTAAACTGGACTCTACTATATAAAGGAGTAAGTACTTTCAATAATGGTGTGCAAAAACCAAGAGCACCCAGAACTAAAACTACCTTCAGTATGTCATCACAACATGGCTCATTATGTATTTGCACCTCAACTGGCTATTAAACTATTTTAAAATTGACAATGGCATATGTATGCTACTCAGTTTTGTGTGTTAGACAAGACTGAATTACAAAAAGGACAAGCATAGAGTTATAATATTCATATACAGTGACATCTATATAAGATACTCAAATTTGTGCACAGAATGACAAAAGACACCATAAATAAGATTGAAAGACAAATGATATAGTGTGGGGGGAAATATTAACAACACGTATAATAGACACACATATATAACTGGGATTTCAGAAGAAGGGAAGAAGGGGCAGAAGAAATATTTGAAGAGATAGTAGCTGAAACTTTTCCAAATATATTGGAAGATATCAACCCACAGATACAAGATCGGCAAACTCCAAACAAACTAAAAACAAAGGAATCCATACATTAGTAATTTATAGTTAAATTGCTGAAAACAAACAAAAAACCTTGAAAGCAAATGGGGGCTTCATGGGGTGAGATGAAGGACATATTTCACACAGAGAAATAAGAGTAAAAATGATAACTAACTTCTTGTCAGAATCAGTGGCCAAAAGACATTGGCATGACATTTCTAAGTGCTAAAAAAAAAAACAAAACCCTCCTGCCAGCTCCAGATTCTGCATCCAGTGAATATGTTCTTCAAAAATGAAAGTAAAACAAAGACATTTTTAGACACACATAGCTGCAGCTCCAGTAGACCTGAACTATATGAAATGCAAGGAGAAATGATGTAGGCTGAAGAGAAATCAGGGGGAAAAAAGCTAACTCTGCAGGAAGAGATGAAGAATTCCAGAAAGTGAAAATTTGTCAGTATATTAAACATTTTTTAAGTTTATTTATTTTAGATCTATTAAACATTTTAAATTTTAAACATATATGCATGCATGTATACATTTCTTTTAAATACTTTAAATCATTTAAGGTAAAAATAATAACAACACATTATGGTGTATATAGAATAGGTAGAAGTAAAATAAATGACAAGAACACCAAGGGCTCAAGGGTAATAATTGGAAATTTATTGTTCCCAGAAGAAAATGGAAGTAAAAAGAATGGAAGAAAGGCACTGTGTAAAGAAATTATCGCCAAGAACTTTCCAGAACCAAAGAAAGGTAAGCATTCTTAGATTGAATGAGTGCCCACATAACCAACAAGAATTTTTAAAAATATTTTATTTATTTATTTTTAGAGAGAGGGGAAGGGAAAGAGAAAGATCAGGAGAGACACATCAATGTGTGGTTGCCTCTCATGTGTCCCCTGCTGGGAACTGGCCTGCAACCCAGGCATGTGCCCTGAGTGGGAATCGAACCAGTGACCCTTTGCTTCACAGGCCTGTGCTCAATCCACTGAGCTACACCAGCCAGGGCCCAGCAGGAAGTTTTTAATTCCCTATATAGACATAGTAAAATTTCAGAACCTCAAGAACACATAGAAAATACTGAAAGGAAAACTACTTTTGCAGAAAGAAAAATTTAAAAATATCTTCAGACATTCAAGCCTCAGAAGTTTTAGCAGGTAAGAAGTACTTATAAGTCTAGAGCACAATAAATTAATTAATTTTCAATAAATATTTGTTTAAAAGGATGGTTTGTCATAGCAACTTGGAAGTAACATTCTGGCTTATATAACATTGAAAATGGAGGACGTGTGAAGAAAAGTAAAGGCTCTCATTTTGGTGTAAAGAGGGACATAGACTGATTAACTTTTGTCTTTGTCATAAAAATATATGCTCATGTATACATAATCAAGGACTAAATGTAAAATAATAACAACCAATAAAAGAATAGAAATGGAACATATAACTTTAAACCAATAGAAGAAAAAAATGAAACAAATTGCACTTAATAATTTTATGTTTGTAAAAACAGAAAAATTAAATTGAAAGCTAATGTGTGTGTGTGTATCTCTGGGCAAACATTTTATGTGTCTGTTTGGACTGTCTTTGTGTGTCTGGTGTGCATCTGTGTGTATGTATATGTGGTGTGTGTCTGGGTACAAAAACCTTAATGCTCTTTTTCTTCATATAAATGGGATCATACTGTACTGCTTTGCCTTTTCTACCCCCAATGCCATAAATGTTATAGTAAACCAAACTGTCAAAGAACCTGAAGGGGCACAAAGCCAGGAAGCTTGATCATCCTGGGACCCACAGCTCCCTGTGAGTGGTCCTGGACAAAACTGGAAAGTTGTCTCACTTTCCCCAAGAACAGTGTTGTAGACAGGCTGCTAACATTGGTCACAACACAGGAATTGAAATATCACTAGTTCCAGCCCTTTCATGGGGACCAGAGGCTCTGGTGCATGGAAAAGAAAGCTCAGGTTCCCAAAGCTGAGTCAGCTGGGCTGCACAGTCCAAAGGTTCAGAGCATTCTCTCCAGAGACAGATGCCCATGGTTCAAGGACCAACTCCACCATTTCCTAACTGTGTGATTTTCTCAAGTCACTTTTTCTTGCTGTGCCTCTGTTCCTTGATCTGTAAAACAGTGATGATAATCATGGATCCTCCCCAATAGGGGCATGGTAAGGATGAAATGAGCTAACATATGTAATCACTTGAATAATAATGCCTGGCTCATATGGAAAGCTTCAGAAATCAATGTGTTGTCTAGGATAGACAGAAGGGTGAATGGAGCAGAACCAGCCTCGGAATGATGTTTGGTGGGGCTGAGTGATGAGCATATATGGTGTTACTTTTAGGGGATGCTCAAATTCTCTGCAATAAGAGTGCTTTGTACACTCTGTACCTACTAGCTGTCATGATAGGAGGTGCCAAGGAAGAAGTATGGCTGCACTGTGGCCACAATTTTGCTACAATGAGAAAGATAAGGTGTCAGTACACAAAGCAGCAATACATTCCGCTGCTTTGATACAAATGTCATCTATTCTTGCTATATCGTGTGATCTTAGAGGTTTTGTCAAGGTGTTGACCCTCTTTCCCTGCCCCCACCCACCTAAATATCTGTCTCTCCAGCAGTCTCAAGTATGCCTGAAATACTTTCATTAAAACCTTAGCTTAAGTTTTGATAACCGAGTCAAAGGAGGTTGAGGGGAAAAGAGTAAGAGAGAACAGAGCTAAATAGTGAAAGCAAAACTGCTGTCATTGTCCTTATAAAACACACTTGCATGTTAATTCTCTCTAGAAACTAGATTTTGATGGGAAGACAAGGGACAGATCAGGAGAAGCCACGGGGAGGTGGGGCAGGAGGGGAGGGGGACCCAGGTCCGGGAAGCTGGCTTCTCTGTGCAAATGGGTTTTATGTCAGCCAGGAAAGCTTTGAAGGGAGCTCAAGAAGTTGTTACAGGAAAGAGAAAAAGAACCTTCTTAGTCTCGCTACTCAAAGTGTGGTCCATGGACCAGCAGCAGCCCAAGTATCGACTGGGAGCTTGCGGGACATGAACCTCAGCCCCACCCCAGACCTGGTGAACCACTCTAACCTTTACAGGGTTCAAGATAATTTTTGTGCACATCAAAATGTGAGAATTTAATCACATACCCCAGGACCTGCACATGACTAGTCCTGGACATAGTAAATGTCTGGATATATAGCTGTCTAAACAGGTGGGAAAAAACAGTGCTAGCTTTGGTTTAATTCAGCAACCCTGCATTCACTCTGCATCCACAGATGCATAGAATTGTAGAGGGCTGTGGTTCTTTGTTTCTCAGCCCTGGTTGTAAGTTAGAACCACCCAGGATGCTGTTAACAACAGCTACACAGGGTCCCTATCCAGAGATTCTGATTCAATTGGTCTGGGAGAGGCTTAGTCTAAGATGGCAGTAGCTGACTTCTTCTTTCTCTTTATCCTACTCTTCTTACTCCTCCTCCTCCTCTTCTACCCTCCCCCCTTTCTCTGTCTCTTTCTTCCTTTCTGAGAAATACTGTGTGCCAAGTAATAGGACTCCTGGTGAAGATCCAGGTACAAACTGTTGAACCCACCCCTTGTGGAAGACAAAGGCAGTGAAGGTGTCAGGAGTCAATATTATAGAGGAAGGGAATATTTATTCCCAACTTGTACTGTCTTTTTTTTTCCTGCAGACGACTCAGCATACATGAACTGTCACTGGTTAGGTGGGTGATTGGAGGGGAAGGAGGTTGATGTGTCTGTAATGGGTTTGAGGCTGTTTAGCCCTTCTTCAAATACATTAACCTAGATCCTGAGTTATGAAGATTTTCCTTTAGCCTCTTACTCTCCCCTTACTTCCTTACCCAAACACACGTGAACAGGAGCTGAAAATTATCACATGGAACCTGCGTAGCCTCTACTTCTAGTTACATCTCCTTTCTTTGGCTACCTTGATTGAGCTCGGGGAAGTCAAGCAGAGCAGAGCTGTTGATCATTCTTGAAGCTGTGCCCTGTGTGGCTGTCCCTGAACCACTGCCAATGTGTAGATTTTAGTTGACCCCTTTCTGGTTGAGAATTACTTACTTCTGAACCACTCTGCCACCAGGAAAGGGGTGCTCATTAGCATACATGGTCCAGTTGCATTCCTTAGCATCCACCATTAGAAAATTTATGGAACTAATCAGGTCTCTGCCTCTCTCTTTATCTTGTCTTAACTAAAATTATAGTTAAGTTATGCTTAACTAAAATTATGCTGTACCAAGACCAAAGTATACAGGGGTGAATTCTAACAATTGGTTAAGAAATGCCCACGGCAAGATAAGGACAATGGGAAGGTAAACCTGGGGCCATGGCCTGTCTGTACATTGTTTTCTCATTAAAAAAATTTGATCATAATCACTCAAAATTCATCAAAGAAATTCAGACATCTCAATCCCCTTTTCCTTTGTCTTCATGGGTCTCATTCAGAGAGAAGAGAAATGGGAAAATGAATGATGAGTAGATAATCAAAGCTAAATTCAAGTTAAGAAAAAGTAAATTAATACATGAAAGGTACAACTTGTGATGAAGGAACATGTGTAGGTGAAATTAGCTCTGATTCCTAAATGCTTTGATCAGTGTGAGACTTCGAAAACTTCTGCGGGCATGAAATGCATGCACCGAGGTGGCACTGCAAAAGAAAGAGAAGTGATTAAACTCCAGGCTGCCTGTCAAAGATGTTCCAGTCTCTCCTAACTTGTGATACTTCTGTGGAGTTTTTGCATGAGAGCAGGCTGTCACGTTTGGGAAGAGACAGCACCCTCACGCTAACTCCTCCTCCCTTTGATGCCTGTAGAACTTGGCCATTAAAATCTGCCTTGGGCTAAAACTCAGCAGGCAAGTTTCCAGTCCAGGAACAGCTTTGACAAAATTTTAATAAAATTAGAACCAGATTGGCATTTTGGGGTTTGAGTTAGAGAAAAGTTTATATATGTAGATAGACATGTGAGGAGGGCCAAACTCTGTGAAATGCTACATAGCACTAACTCTTGGCTTGTTGGCATTTTATGCATGACTACTAGTGTCCTTGATCCATGAATCACGTTTGGGTTTGGGAGTTTGCTTAGGCATTAAGGCATTTAAAAGGTCCTATGTTTGGGTGAATTTCACTACCTTCACTATTATTCTGTATCAGCTGGCTAAAGAGTGTAAAAGCTTTAAGAACAGCAAGAGATATTTCAAATACTTTTTTTTTAAGTGAGGCAGGTGGTTGAGTTTTGTTTTAAATTAATAGAATAACTGCATTGTTTGAGAACACATCAAAATTGTTTTCTTTTGCAAATTTAATTTTATAATATTTAACCTTTTGATAAGATTCTTGGTATTTTAAGCAAAAAAAGACTGGCTGACTTCTGAATCTGGGCAGCACCCAAAGCTCTATGCCTATTGTAGGAAAAGTGGTGGTGCTTGTACTTCATTCAAAAACACAGGGTAAGCCCTGGCTGGTGTGGCTCAGTGGATTGAGTGCTGGCCTGTGAACCAAAGGGTCACCTGTTCAATTCCTAGTCAGGCCACATACTTAGGTTATAGGCCAGGCTTCCAGGAGGGGTGGACAAGAGGCAACCACACATTAATGTTTCTTTCCCGCTCTTTCTCACTCCCTTCCCCTCTCTCTAAAAGTAAATAAATGAAATCTTTTTTAAAAAACACAGAAATAAAATATCAGAGAACCTCAAAATATTTAATCAATCCATTCAATTCTTTTTGCCACGGTTCTGCCTTGGGCTTACAACACACAGGCAAACTGGTGGTCCTTTCCTTTACCACTTATTAGGAACTATAGAGACTCATAGTGGTGAAATCTGTCCATCACTTTGAGTTCTGCCCTATATACTCAATGTTATTGGCACCTTGCACAGAAGCTGTGGAAGCTTCCCCTCTAACAACTTAGTCTCATCTAAAAGGTTATTGAATAAAGAAGCAACCACTTGACATATACAATAAGGACCCTCCAAATTACTTTTTCAAATATGCCTTTTATATATATTATTCAGCAAAGACTAAATAATCCCCATAAACATGCCTCTTTTGTGTCCTGTTCTCCTTGGTTCAGTTGTTGATTTCATGAATGTCTAGGAGAGACCATGTTCAAAGAATGCTATGCAAATTATCTAAAATTAGTATCTACTAATGCAGCAAAAAATCAGATGCTAAAAGATATACATAAGAGACTAGAAGTAACTTGGCTCTCATGGATGACTATAATCTAGTACCAATGAGGAAAATATATTTGCTAAATTAAATACTCATCTTTTCATAACTCGGACCACTCAACTACCATTTGATCTTTGGGGAATTCAAATTAGCGTAATAAACATTGAAGGGTTTTTGTTTTTTGTTTGGTTGGTTTTGGTTGCTTTGAACATGCAAAGAAATCAATTCTATTATGTTGGTTTAATCTACCCTTCCTTGCTGCACTAGCAGATTGAGTTTGTATATTTATATATTTTTATTCCATTTTTTGATATCACAGATACAGGGAAAATGCTTAATCTCTAACAGTCATTGCGAGACAAGAGCTAAGCAGTAGTGAAAGGGTACCAGGGCAAATTCTCCTAAAATCACATCTTCACTTTCTAGGTCAGCTCTTCTCTTTAAAAGTGTGTTCTAACTCCTGACAGAAAACTTATTTTAATATTTTTTGGGTTTTGTCTCCAGGAGATTCTTTTTCATGAATGTAGTCACTACTTAGGCCCAGGAGCAGGAAAATCCTCATTGTGAGTTTTCTGGGAATGTTTCATTTCTTGGGTGCCTTTTCAGAGCTGGCTGGTCCTGCTTTGCCAAGTCTATCAGTCAGTTGTTTTTTTATTGTATTTTGGACAAGAACCCTCAAGCTCTCATGTGCTCATTAGTCCCTGTGTAGGGCCCAAGGTCAGATGACTTCCTACAAAGCCAAATATGGAGAAAACAAAACAAAACGGAGCTCGCTGAGTCCTGTGGCAGGAGGAAGAAGAGGGATGTTCCACTTTCAGAGCCGCTTAAACTGGACTGTGTTCCCACGATGCAGTAAGAACCCCTCCTATGTTATGCATGTGTTCAAAGGGCTATGGCAGGTGGTACTTGCTACCGGTATGCTCAGCTAGTGGCCTGTAGTAGATAATATATGACCCTAGATCTCAAATTGCCTTCAATCTAGTTGAGGGAATAAGCTATAGAAATATAAAATGACTAGTAAATTGCTGGTAAACAGGTACTAAGATATATGTCTAAGAACTAGTTAGTAAAACACGGCAAATCTATTTTTCAGAAACCTCTCAGTTCATAGTGGTTTATTATGTAGTCATCTACATGGCATCCCTAATAATAGCCTTCCAGTCAGTGACATTGTTATAGATGGTTATAGGTTGATTGAATGATGTTTTTAAACACAGAATGGTGGGGGCTCCCAAAGATACCAGTATAAACCATTACTATATTGTCTTCTAGTTATTTTGACCTAGGGATGACTATTATGACTCAGTAGATCTATTATTGGAATCAAAGCTTTTTTAGAAAAAGCAATTTGTTGTTGTAACAACCAAAACCCACAAATCCAAAAAGTCATGTGGCCAGGGCATCACGAGGTGGTGAAATGTCAGTGGCAGGCGTCCACCGAAAAGCACACTGTAATGTTCACTTGCACAATCAAAACAAACTTTTATTTAAGCTTATGCTGTACCAAAACCAAAGTATACAGGGGTGAATTCTAACAATTGGTTAAGAAATACACAAAAGAGCACATCAATAAAATGTAATGCAATCATTGCTATTAGCAAAAGAATCTAGAAAGTATTACAGGAGCACTCCAGGAAAGAAAAACTTGCCGAGAAGGTAACTTTTGATATGGGTCTTGAAAAATGACTAGGGGTAATGAATATGAGTAGCAGGCATAGCATATATACATAAACAACTACATTTAGCATTTGCCAGTTTAAAAGTATTAAAACATACAACATTTCTGAGTGAGTGGCTTGGCATAGCTGGAAAGAAAAACATGAGGAGGGCACAGGGGCCAAGGTTGCGAGAAGACAGTCACAGGATTGTGAGGTGCCTTGCTAAGGAACAGGGAAAGGGACTACTAAATGCTTCTGAACAGGAGAATGATGTGATTAGTAAATAAAGGATCTATAAAGGGGGAGATATGAGGTGGGCAAGTAAGGCGGGGAAAGAGGTAATGAGGATCTGACAATTTATATGTTTGTTTGTTTTCTACCTCATTCCAGGAAAAACTGAAAGTAGCATCCGAGGATACATAAAATATAAAGTGGCATAAAATAAATGTGAAACCAAAGAAAAACAAAAACCAAAAGGCAAAAGATTCCATTAGAGATGAAGACCCACAAATCAAGGGTTAAAAAACAAATGCTCTACATATTTGTTACCAATTCCCCAAGAGAAGTACAATTCATTCTTCTTGGCACAAGACAAAAATGTCTCCTGAGTGAAAAGAAGGGCTCAGAGAAGTCATCAATAAAACACTCGATAATCTTGTTTCATCTAGCTCTCTGCACATCTGGTTTGATATAGAATTAGATTTGCCTTGGAAGGGTCCTTCCAGCCATCCTTCCTTTATATTGCATTTCTGGGCTGAGCTCTTTATAAAAACTGGATGGTCAAGATTTAGAAAGGGCTTGACTAAGAGGTGCCAGAAGCTACTCTGTGTTGCCTTTGCTTAGAAATCTTTTTGTCTTAGTAGATGAACAGGTTGGAGAAAGGACTGGTATCACTTAGAAAGTTGAGAGCAACATGGGGGAAACTGAAAGGAAACCTTTCTTCACTGGAAGTGAGCCAAGGGAGAGCATTCAGTAAGGGAAGGTTCAGAACAGAGGCAGAAGTGATGAGACTGGAGAAGAGAGGAGTTGTTTGAGAAATGTTTCCAAGGCACCATTAATAGGGCTATTCACCAATTAGATGTGAAAAATGAGGGAAAGAGAAGTTGAAGTTGTTTTCAAAGTTCCTTACTTGGACACTTGGATGAATGGTGGTGGTAGAGGAAACAAAATAGGAAAGAATAGGTAGGATTTTTGGATGAAATAATTAGATCCAGTTTTGATAATGCAATGTTTGAAGTAAGGTGTTCTAGGAACAGAAGTAGGAATTGAAAACCTAGAGAAATTTCTGGAATGAAATTATAAATTTATAAATGACTGAGAGACCTCTTTGAAGCTGGTAGAGATCTAGTAGTGTAAGAAATCATCTCAGAAAAATGTGGAGTGTGACAGGAGAGAAGATGGAGGAGGGGGTGGGTTGTAAAAATACAGGGGAGAGGACCAAAGGGAATGCACTGGAGAAAAAATAGTGAAAATTAGGAAGATAACCAGAGGCTCTGAAAAGGATCAAGATAATAATTCAGAAGTTGAGAACTTCTACTAGGAAAGATGAGTATTGCTGAATCCCATGCAGCAAGAGGAGGAGGGAGAAAAGATGTCACAAGGTCATCAGTAATCTTAGTTATGGCAGCTGCCGTGGCAGCTATGTGGAGATCAACTCTATGGACCTGATATGGGGTGGAAAGCAAAGGCACGGGGAAAGCATGAGTGGGCTACTCATACAAGAAATATGACAGCGAAGTGATGAATGAGAATATGGCAGTAACTTAAGAAGTAAAATTGAGGAGACAGTTTTGGTTGAGAGATGTATCAAAGTAAGTTTACTCACAAATGAGTCTGTGAAACTACCTCTTAAATCTGACTGACTAGCATTTCTATCTTCATAAGAAAGAAGCTTTATGAGGTAGGGAAGCAGTAAGTTACAAATAACAACAACAAAAAAACCCCAATGTGCTGGCTTCAAGAAAGAGGGATTTATTTGTCTCGTGTGACAAGGATTACAGAAGTAGGTGCTGAGGACTGGAGTGACAGCTCAACCATGCCATCATGGACTCAGACTCTGACTATCTTTGGGTTGTGCCACCCTCCGTGTGTAGACATACTCAGTGCTTCATACTTGTCACTCATAGTTACAAGATAATTGCTACACCTGGAGGCTGCCCACCTGCTTTGGAGAAAGGAAAGGAAGTAGGAAGAGAAAGGAGTACAAGGGAAATGATTGCTGAGTCTGTCTCTTTTCCTCAGGAAAGGAAAAACTTTCTCAGAAACCTCACTCAATTATGTCCTATATTCACTGGCCAGAATGGTGTCACATACCCACCACCAAGAAGGGGACTAGGCAGAAGGTAGCTATGGATGACAGGTCAACCCTCACCATTGCTCACGATAGTCTGCCACCCTAGCAAATGATGAGAAAAGGTGAGCCACCAAAATGAAGACAAAAAATATAAAATCTTCCTTAAATAAAAAAGACAAGGGTAATTATCTGCTTCCTCCATCTACCTCCTTAGTGAACTAAGTTTCCAGACACAGAATTGAGAATTTGGGTCAAAGATCATTGTCATTGCCTTGGCCCTGGCAGGCAGAACATCACTAGCCCAGCCCCGTTTAAATCTTATGCTCTTAGGCCACATACCTTATACTCTTCTACTTGTTGCAGGCATCTAACAAACCATTGTTACCACCACTTAAACAATATTTCTTGAAGATTTCATCTCCGGGGTCAATTACTGTCACTGTCAACATTACTCCCGTCCTAATATTTAGTGATTTCAGTACCCAAGTAGATGATCCTTCCAAGGAAGCAAGTCCTCTTACTTTCCCTCTGATGATCCTACTCTCTACCCTAATTCAGTTACACTTTCCCATGGCCACACTTTAGTCTAGTACTTACCAGTCACCACATCCCTCCCATAATCTCTGGTGTAGCCATCCTACTCTCTGTCCTCCATCTGCTATCTTTCCGGTTCCCTTCCCCTAGTGCCTGGGCTCTGGAAGCTGTTCCACTGTACCAGAACCTATAATCCACCGGGTTCTACCACCTTTTTACATCACCTTTATGGCCTCATTTTTTTACTTAAATTCCATAGTTAATCAATTATTCCTTTAGGTCTACCTCAGTTGTCCTACTCTGTCCTCCCCTCCACATGACAAAGCCCATTCCTGATTGACTCTAACTCTTTGCCTACTTCAGGTCTGTCCTCAAAGAGTTAAACATGACTGGAAAAAACAAC
Source organism: Artibeus jamaicensis (assembly GCF_021234435.1). Lineage (NCBI taxonomy): Eukaryota > Metazoa > Chordata > Mammalia > Chiroptera > Phyllostomidae > Artibeus > Artibeus jamaicensis. The sequence continues at coordinate 15,927,499 of NW_026521788.1, forward strand.
AACATTCTGAACAGATTCATTTTAAGTACTCACCACTAATCCCAAGAGCTCTTTTAATGGTGCCTGGCAATCCTAACGCATTTTTCTGTTTCATTCACTCTTCCACAATGTTGGATAACCACTCAACACCTTCTCCTCTCTTCTCAAACCTCCAACAGCTTCTCCCCATCCATTCTCACTTTTAGTTAATCACCATGTTTCTTTTTAACCTTAAGAAAATAGTGGCATCAGAAGAGAAATCGCCTGTGCTTCACTACTACCTCTACCCACAATACTGTGCCCATCTATTCTGCCCTCCCACTTGTTACTATGGGTGATTTCTTTCAGGTCCTGTTTCAGGTCGATCTCTCTGCTCCTTCACTACTTACCAACCACCTCTTGTCCACCCAAAGACATTGCTTCAGCGACGGCCTCCATCTCACCCGAATTATCTGTGTGATCTCTTTTAAAAAGGATTTTCTACCAACATTCAATATGCTGAAATTTCTCCCATCTTCAAACAACAATCATTTGATCTTCATATTCCTCCTCAGCTACCATGTAATTTTTCTATTTCCCTTTGAGGGAAATTTCTGAAAGGGATTTCCTATTCCCATTGTCTCCAACTTCCCCCTCCTTATTTTTTTCTTGAACTTATTCCAATTGGACTTTTGTCTTGGTCCTTTGGCCAAAACTCTCTACTAGGTCACTAGTGAAATTTAAGTTGCTACAGCCATAGTTAACTCTCAGGTGTCATCTTACTCGACTAACCACTTGGCGAATACCTAAGGCTCTGCCCCTAACTACATAACAGGCACACCGAGATAAAAAAAATATGGCCCAAATGAAAGAACAGATCACAGCTCCAGAAAAAATACAAGTAAGCGATGAAGAGATAGCCAACCTATCAAATACACAGTTTAAAACATTGGTAATCAGGATGTCCACAGAAATGCTTGAGTATGGTCACAAAATGGAGGAAAAAGTGAAGGTTATTCAAAGTGAAATAAAGCATAATATACAGGGAACCAGCAGTGAAGGGAAGGAAACCAGGATTCAAATAAACAACTTGGACCAGAAGGTGCAGGGAATAAGAAGCATAAGTGGTAAGTACAACATAGACAGGGGGAGGTTAAGAATAGTATAGGAAATGGAGAAACCAAAGAACTTATGTGTACGACCCAAACACGTCTCTAGAATTTGGCTTCTTCCCACTACCTCCACTGCTACTACTCTGGTTCAAGCCACCACCACCCCTTGCCTCAATTATTGCCACAGCTTCTTATCTGGTTTCCCTGCTCCCAACCCTGCCCCTCTTTCATCAACACGGCAGGCAGAGTGACTGCTTACTATCTCACTCAGAATAAAAACTGAAGTCCTGCAGTGGCTTAAAGGCCTTCATAAGGAATTCTCAACCTTCTTTGTGATGTGAATCCTTTTGGCAGACTGTTGAACTTTATAGATTACTTCTCAGAATAACATTTTATTCTTTTAAACCATATTATTGTCTTTTATTTTTAATTAAAATTTTTTTCAGTTACAGTTGATATTAGTTTCAGGTGTACAACATACTGATTAGACATTTATGTGACTTACCAAGTGATCGCCCCATTAAGACTAGTAGCCATCTCACACCATGCAGAGTTACTGCAATATTATTGACTATATCCCTATGCTGTGCTTTGCATCTGCATGACATTGCAGTTTGTACATCTTAATTGTTTCTCCTTTGTCACCCATCCCCCAAACCCCATCCCATCTGTCAACCATCAGTCTGTTCTCTGTATCCAGGAGTTTGTTTCTATCTTGTCAGAATAACATTTTTAAATGCAGAAAATAGAATACATGGCATTAAAGGAGAAACGAACTATACTGAAATGCAGTGAACAAAAATTAAGCCCAAATTTGTGATATATTAATACATGGGCTCCTTTATTACATTGAACAGCAGTATCTAGTAGAACCCCAGGAGGAGATTTCGCTCTGGACATCCTGGTCCCCACTGTAGGGGACCGGTTTGTTTTAGTCTGGCAAATGTGACTCAGCTCTGTGTGGAAAACCTACAGAAGTGAAGTGGTGGGCAGGAGCCAGACCTTCAAACCGAGTTTTCCCGTGGGAATCAGGCCTAGAAAATGCATACAGGTTATTATGGCTTGCTCTTGCTAAAATTCCCTCACCCTGGTCTAAAGCAACACATGTGTATTGTCTATCTTTAAGGTAATTTCCAAAGCCTATGTGAATTTTCCCCAAGGAGAGAGCTAATCAGCTCATCACCATCCCCCTCTGCGTGTTAATTTTATTTCCTTGATTGTACCTAAAATGTAGACAATAATATTTTATGCACTAGACAATAACCTTTCTTTGATGTAAGACTCCAGAAAAACAATAAAAGTTTGTCTAGGTAAGGGTCGAGACACTTTCCCCTTGAGGGGGGTGTAGCTGTGCTGTCCCTTTTTTCTCCACAGGACTGCTGTAGCCTGTGCATTCACTGTCATCTTCGGTCACAACAGGTGGCCTCTTGGCTGGAGTCCGCCACACCCACCACCTCTCTGACCTCCGTTCCTACCACTCTTTCCTCCAATCATTTCGCTTGGGTCACCGTGGCCTCTTTGCTGGTCCTTCAAACATGCTTCCTCTCCCTTGGCCTGGCATTTCCTGGTCCCCCAAATATCTGCATAAGGTTTTCTTGCACCTCCTTCAGGTCTCTGATCAAATGTCACCCTGCCAATGATGCCTTCCCTAGCCTCTCTGTTTAAAACGGCAGCTCTTCTCCCACACATATACCCTCACACAATCCTTCCTGCTTTATTCTTCTCCATGATCTTTATCACCATCTGAAATGTAGATAGATAGATAGAATAGATCATTTCTTAGCTGATTTATTACATTGTCTGTCTACACACATGCGCACATGCATGAATATAATGTTCATAAGGGCAGAAAATTTTATCAATTTTGTTTATTGCTGTGTTTATAGCACCTGTCACATTATTGGTACTCAAATATTTATTTATTTTTAAAGAATTTATTTATTTATTTTTAGAGAGGGGAAGGAAGAGAGAAAGAGAGGGAGAGAAACATTAACATGTGGTTGCCTCTTGCACGACCCTTACTGGGGACCTGGCCTGCAACCCAGGCATGTGCCCTGACTGGGAATTGGACCAGTGACCTTTTGGTTCACAGGCTGGTGCTCAGTCCACTGAGCCACACCAGCCAGAGCTCAACAAATATTTGTTCAGAGCCCAAACGAATAAATCTAATTACTCCTTCCTGGATGAGTGAGTCTGAGGGCTGTCTTCTTCTGAGACAGGCACCAGGCAGTGACCAGGCTCAGGAAAGACCCTGCCAACTTTGCCCAAGGTAATATAAGATCAAAATACCAATTGAGATGGGATTGTTTAGTTGGATAGTCACACCCTGGGTGGGGGCAGGGACACTAGACTGAGTTCTTGACTTGAGCATCTGACCACTTGGCCACTTTCCCCAGTGTCCAAGGAAAATGGCTTGGCCTTGGCCATTCTTCCACCTGTCAGGACCTTTCAAATAAAGTTCCACTCTAGAGACCAAGTATGAAAAGAGAGAAAAGAAAACTTGGTGATAGATAAGATACTGCAAGAGACTGTCAGAATCTTTGCAACAGAATAAAATAATGCTCGTGGCCCTGTCGATGAACAGGATCATGAAAGAGCATGCCATTATCTTAACCAGGACCCCATCCAATCTACGGACTGCGGTGCAATGTATTTCTCCTCCAAAGACGCCAATTTCAGACTCTGGCTATTGATCTCTATCTAAGCCTGAAAAGTAATGGTCCCAAGGGGGAAAAGTGACATTGAATCGTTGGAGAATTTCAGACAATAAAAATAAAACTAAAGGGATTTCGGCAAGGCCTGCGCTTGATAAGTGTGAATGTCACAGTTTTAATCCATCGTGTCTAGTGTAACACACAGAATTAGAAGTAATGGGCTTTGTTGGTTTGCTTGAGTTCAGTGGAGTTTGGGTTTTTGTTTCACTTTGAATCACTTTTCATAGGCAGCCGCCATGGATCCACTTTGTTTTTCAAAGTGCCTTTTAGTGCTTAAGGGTGAGGGGGCAAGAAATGGGAAAAGAAGGACGAATCTCCGTGGGTAACTGTTTACTGTCAGGGAAGCATATGCCAGTGTGATGGGGGCAAGGGTCACTGGGAAAGGGGTCACTCCTACCAGGTGGCATGAGAGAGATCCAGGTACACAGTATCCCTAAGGGAAAGACTTTCGGTTTTTTCTCTCTCTGCAAACCAGGTTCCTGTAAGATTCAAGCTTCCTTTCTGTGAGGTCTTCTGCCCCTGCAAGGTTTCCTTTGATATTTAAATTGGATCCAACACATTAGTGTGATAGGATTTGCCCCACATGTTACAGTTTTCTAGGACTGTCTTCAAGACTTTAGTCTGTGGGCAGGTCTTGCACAGATACATATATGATATAAAGTGTGAAATGTTCTTTAAGGCTCCTTAAAGAATATGAAGGAGCCAGAGGTTGAACCAGGAATGGCGAGACAACCTAGAAATGAGTGAAGTAGGAATGAAGAGGAGCTGTAGGATGGAGAGACACAGGAGGGAGGTAGCACAGGGCCAGGGACCATGGAGCACCCACCCAGCAGGGGCTGGAGCCACGGACCATGCCCGGTGGCTGCCAGTAATGCCACCTGCAACCTCTAACCTCCTGCCCACCCTCCCAGTTGCTAAATCTGGACAAAATCTGGATCAGTCCCTGGTGATAACAGAGGGCAGCAGGGGAAGAAGGAAAAATGACACCAAGAGTAAAATGACTGAGACCGACACAGGATGGCAGAGCCGTCGGAGGCCGGCTAGCCATGTCCCGGGGACTCCCATTATTGGAAGGAGGAGTAAGGTAGGTCACGGGAGACAGCTCTCCAAACGTGCAGGAGAAGAAGCAGTGCTACCCAATGGCATCCTGACACTTTCAGGCTCGTGTGTGCCAGTTAAAAAACTGATGACCATCCAACATGCCCCATGAGAAATACGCAGCTGGTACTACCAGAGCTAAGAGACCCACCTGTCAGGACACTGGCATCACCAGCACCTGAGAGCAGACCAAATACCAGTGGCTGGGCCCTGCTGAAATATACTTGGCTTCATCCCAATGGATCAGTTTCCTTCCCGCTCATGTAACTGCACCTGTGGGAGCAACTGCTTTCAGTCTCCTCCCTGTAATGGAGGTGTGAGCCCAGGGTCCCTGGGTGTCAAGGTGAGGGAAATCCTTCAGAAATGGATGGAAACGATGAAATTAGTGTTTTAATTTAGACAGTGGCTAACTAAAACCACTCGATTTAAGCCCTGGCTGGTGTGGCTCAGTAGATTGAGTGCCAGCCAGTGAACCAAAAAGTCACTGGTCTGATTCCCAGTCAGGGCACATGCCTGGGTTGCAGGCCAGGTCCCCAGTAGGGGAGTGCAAGAGGAAAGCACCCATGGATGTTTCTCTCCCTCCCTTTCTCCTTCCCTTCCCCTTTCCCTAAAAATAAATAAGTAAAATCTTTTTAAAAAACCCACTTGATTTGAATTGAATAGTTATTTGACATGAGACTACAGTAAACCATAGGTAACTTAAAATTTTCAGGATCTGACCTGATTTCACAGTTTGGATAAAATTTAGTATCCTCTCTTCCAAGAGAGAATGGGAACTTGTCAAAGAAATGTAAGTGCTTTCATTTTTAAAAAATTAAGTATTGTTTGTATATAGCTGAGAGATGATATTTCAGTCAGTCCCAGTAAACCAAATACACGGAAGGCCTTTAAACCACAAAGGAAATACAGCTGGAAAAGAAGCATTTTCATCACTGTAAGTGTTGGCAGGGAGGCTAGGGAGCAGTGTGTGCAACATGATTGGCAAGGACAGCCCTCCTTTTTTCTCTGATCAGTCCAGGCAGATCTCAGGAGGGAACTGGACGTCTGGAGTTTTCATGTTTAGGAATAATGACTCAGCAGGGCTGCAGCATGGAAATTCTGGGCAAATGATGCTCCTTACAGAAAGCAAAGTTCAGGCAGTAGCGAGAGTGAATGGCGAAGGGGACTTTGTCAGAGGTGTGTTTGTTAAGCTGCAATCCACTCCTCCACACTCTGCTCTGCGGTGCTGGGGCTGGGACTCTGCAAACCATACTTCGCTTTTGCCAGCTGGATCCTTTTAGGCTTCTTCATGGGGGGTAGCGGGGACAGGCAGAGGGAGACAGGAGGGGTAGCTCATTCCTGCAGGCTTTTTGTTTATTTTGTTTCTATTCTATAGCCTTTAACTTAGCAGTTGTTAGTTTCAGGGTCCAGAGGTTTTTCAACACTCCCAAAACTCCCACAGAGGTTTCTGCACCAGCTGGCCACAGTGTTTTTCTTAGTTCTGTGTATCTCCTTCTCCAAGCTTCTAGGTTCTTAATCATCCCAACCTCTTCCCTGTTTCCTTAGCTACTCCGTGTAGGCAAGCCTTCTGTGATAATTTAGTATTCCCTTTTGTGCATTTCCAGTCCTTCAATACCTGTTTAATTAATTCCTTATTAAGTTCTATTTAAGTGAAGGAAGATAGATTGTGCTAGCCTTAAATTGATGACAAAACATTTGTACATATAAACATGGTTCTATAGCAGGTTTACAATGGAACGGGGGCAGTCAAAAAGATTTGTGTGTCTAGCACTCTTGTCGGATGATGTTTATGTAGAAGTCAGGCCATTTATTAACATCTCGAGATTTACTGTTGAGTCTATCTGACGCAATCTGTGCATATTGAACACACACGTACAAGTTGAACTTGCACGGAACTGCTCACTGTCCTGATTTGTCACTAACACCGTCGATCCCAGATAGAACACTTAGGAATTCCTAGCCATTATGGCGAACATCTTACAAATGTCCTGGAAGAGAAGATAGTCCAGAAGTGATGCTATTGCTCATTAGAGAGGATATGAAGCATCAGTCCTCTTAGTGGCCCATTGGATTAAGCCCCATGGAGACCAGAAAAAGGCACAGAGAATTTCTTCGTGGGTTTAGGAGTGAGAGGATCTTCAGTGATCTTAGTAAGTGCGGTCTCTGTGGAGCGGGGGTGGCAGAGGCTGCTGTGGACAGACTCCAGTACTGAGTCAGGTTTAGGATGCATCATTTCATTAGTGCTTGGGAGTCGCTGCTAGGCAGCTGGAGAGTCACATGGTGTCTGCGAATGCTGATCTCCAGCACTCCCCTTGGCACTGATTACAGTGCCAGCCCGGTGCAGGAACCAGATCTAACGAGAGGCCTCTGAAATCACATCCTCCTCCACTCAAAATGAGTATTCAAAACAGACTCTAAAGCATTCTTCCCTCCACTCCCAGGGGCCCAAATCCAACTGATGCTCCAGAAGTGTTGAATACTATTCTCCCCTTCCCCCTGCAAAAGGTACACAAATGTACCCAAACGCCACCAAAGGAAGATCTTCTCATCTCTGTTGTTCTCTCGTGGGAAAGAGGTGGATTTTCTTAGCTTTGTCATTTCACAGAGGATGGGAGAGAAGACAGAGAGCAGTGGTCAATGCTGGGAGCTCTGAGGCTGCACGGGATGCAGCTTGAATCCTTCCTGGACCCAGAAACTTAACCTCTCTGACCTGCAGTTTCCGCACCTGGACAGAAAAAGAGATGACGGCATTTTCCCAGCGGGCTGCTATGGCAAACAGTTAACCAAGCTTCTAGTATCAACCCTGGTGACTGAGAGGGTCTTTGGCCACTGGGAGTTCAAGTCAGTTGTTTTCAGGGGCCTATTTAAAAATCACTAGATTGTATAAATTCCTTCAGAGAAAATAAATTTGTAAACTCTGTTTTATGTTCTCTGGGGAGGTTTGCGAGTCACTGGAAGACCCCCCCCCCTTTCACCTGTTAGTTCACTCCTCCCACACCCTCACAGCAGGGTTATGGCTGGGGCTACCTTATGGATGTCTGGGTTTAACAAAATTGAAGACTTTTGGGGCATTAACTAGATTAAATGAAGGCAGCCCCTCGGGACAGAGGCCCCACTCCCCTGCCCTCCTTGTGTTGTTCAGACTATACTTAGAGGTGCCCCAGACTATAAAGAGGTTTAATGGCCATTTGAAATTATCCCCCTCTCTCGTGAAGGTGCTGATTTCTTGGTTGGTTTGCTTATGGTGCTCAATTCTCCCTGCCTCTCAGCCACCCAGGGTATAAGATTCCATCCTTAACTTGTACATAAGCCAATAGGATCGTGGTCCTTCCCTGGTCACAGGGATTGGTTCGGGGGTGGGCATGTGACTTGAATTGGTCAAATCTGGTGACTTTCAGAGATATGGCAGGGAACTGTGGGCTAAAATGTTTGCTCTCTGATGGGTTAGATCTGTGATCAAATAAATATGGAACTTCTGGAGACTGAGGAAGAACCCGGAAGTGAACCTGACACAGGAGAAAGCACGGTCAGGAGGAGAGAGGCCTGAACTGCAAATCAAGTCAGAGCCAAACCAGCATCCTGTGTTGTTCTATGACCAGAGAGAGTAAAAGGTTCTCAGGCCAGTTGAAGCCCAGATTTTTGTCACTGGCAAGCATTGTGCTTGATACTAGAGCAGGGTGTCAAACTCATTTTCACCGGGGGCCACATCAGCCTCATGGTTGTCTTCAAAGGGCCGAAACAATTTTAAGACTGTGTAAATGTAACTACTCCTTAACTAGAGGCAAGGAACTTGGTGCTGCTGCGGGTAGAAACAAGGTGCCCGCAGCGAGTAAAACAAGGGGGAGGGTCAGATTCGGCCTGCAGGCCTTGTGTTTGCCACCTGTGTGCTAGAGGCAACTTGAGAGTATATAAGTACTCACCAGAAGAGATAAAATCCCGATTCTCCAAGAGCTGTGACAGAATTTTGATTGTTTTTTTTTAGATACCACATTCTATATATCTGCCAAAGGGACCCTCCTTTGCTGCCTTCAACAGAGAAATGGAAAAGAAAGAAGAAATTTAAGTGAAAAGAATTCACATAAATTCACTAGGTACTTCTCTGTAGGCTAAACTGCCATGGTCATTTTGCAGATAAATTCTGATAGTAGCAATATACACAATATTAAAAATAACGATAACCCTGGCTGGTGTGGCTCAGTGGATTGAGTGCCAGCCAGTTAACCAAAACGAACCGAAAGGTCGCTGTTTTAATTCCCAGTCAGGGCACATGCCTAGGTTGCAGGCCAGGTCCCCAGTTGGGGGTGTGCAAGAGGCGACCAATTGACGTATCTCTAGCACATTGCTGTTTCTCTCCTTCTCCCTCCCTTCTCCTCTCTCTAAAAGTAAAATAAATAAAATCTTTAAAAAATAAAAATAAAGGCTTGTAACTACCAATACCATTTCATGAGGTGTCAGAGACCAAGTATTTGCAAAAGTATTTGCAGTGAGATGCCCATCTGTGAGGAGAGTAGTTCTCCCCGCCTTCCTGAGCAAAAGCCTCTTCCTGCAGGTTCTGGAACTTCCAGCTTCCTGAGGGCACCAAATAATAACCCTGTGCCACCTAAAAAGGGTTTCCTTGATGGCAGTGCAGATGCTAACCGCCTTAAAGAGTAAATGAGTCATAATCTGTACCAGAGTTGTTGCTGTAATTACAATACAATGAAAAATCCAGGGCTCTTAATTATTTCCACTGTAAGACCTTGAGCTTGTAGGCTTGAAGAAGCTCAGCCAGCCACAGCCTCATAATCTGACATCCTTTGGGCTCTTTGTATCCGTACTTCTGTCCTAAGGACCAACCAGGTAAAATAGTCTCCAGGGGCAGAGTGGTCTCTGGTGGATTCCCACTGGGTTCTGTGTGAAGCAGAATCAAACCATTTCTTTTCTTCTGCGTACTGCATGCAACAACTATTCTGTGGAAGGAGACTGAGGCCAGCCAGTGGCAGAAGCTTATATGATGCCAAGTGGGATCCACCCTGCAAACCCAGCCATCCCCAGGAGTTCTGTCTCACCTCTCTTTTTTTTTTTTCACTCTCTCTTCTTTCTTTGTCCTTCTTTCTCTCCCTCCAGCCCCTCATCTATGAAGTGTTTAGAAATTTTCCTCAAGGAACTCAGGTAGTTACGGAGTAAACTTCCTAAATTTCTAATTATAGCTTCCACTGCTGATTTTCCCCCCTGGTAACAGTTAGGGATTTTTAGTTGCAAGCTATAGGTACTGGTTCTGTATAACTATAAGTTGGATTCTCTTTAAAAAATATTTTGTTGTAAGGATATGAGATAGCTCACAGAATTGAAGGAAAAACTAAAGTATCAGGCATGAAAAGGTTGAGAACCAGGACAGGTCTTGATCCAGGTAGTAAGAATTATGAATATTCTTTTCAGGGTTCTGCAACAAATTATTTTACTTCTTTGCAATCACTGAGCAGAAAAGTCAAATTCTTGGGCAAGGTTGGCTCAGCTGCCTCGAGCTTGGATTTCAGGTACCTCGACTGGCAACTCCACCTAGACCGCTCCACATAGAGAAAGGAGGAGTTCCCCAAGGGGTTATCAGGAAAAGAAAAATGGCATATTAGTGGACAATAATACAATAGATGCCATTTGCCCTACCTTTGGTCAGGCTGCCTCTTCTTGCTGAAATGACTTCCCTACTGAAGACCCTGCTCAACCCCTGAGGCCCGTGCAGACGTCCCCTCCTCCAGGAAGCCTTCCCTGACCCAAACACATACACTCACCAGCTGCTGAGTTAGGCATCCCACATTCTCCAGGGTTCCCTTCTCTTACCGTCCTGAACACACTGAAATGTAACTATCTGAGTGTCTGACTTCCTTGAGAAAAGAAACAATTTATCATTTAATCTTTTATCCTTAGCACCTAGCCCATCGTGGACACTGCAACAGATGATGGAGCACTGAATGCATTGGATGCTTTATAGAATCTGAACTATCCTGACTTTAAGTTATACCTATATCTTTATATAGAGAGAAGGAATCAATTATAAGTGTATGGATCCAATAAGCATCATCTTCATGGTAATATCAATACAAATTTCTTAAAAGGTTTGTTGAGCTTTTGGGACATAGATTATAAATATCTGTTTACTTTATAATCAACAGCTCATTTTTTCCTCTGCCGTGTTCTGATGCCCAGAGGTATATATGGAGTGAAGGTAATCACGGTCATTCTCCTAAGGCAGGGAATGAATGTGCTATGTCCCAGGGGAGATGTGCTATGTCCCAAGCAGCACTGAAATATTAGCATCTTGAGGATTATCTTAGGTTCTGGCCTGCATTGTACCTAATCCAAGGCAGATGGTAGGTAAACACACCAGATGGAATAAAGCGAATCTGAACAATTCACCTCAAATAGCTGCTGACACCTCAGATTGCATTCCCAGTTAAGGTCTAATTCATCATATATCCATCAGTCAAGCTTTCCCCTTCAAGGTAATCACAAGGTCTTGATGTGGGTGCCTCTTGGTCAGTGAGACCTGCATTGCTCCCAGGTGCTGTAGTCTTGGGCAATGTTGAAAGAACCAGTGACTGGCTAAGGAGAGCTGAGGTAGGGCCAAGTAGACAAATTGGATCCTCCTCACCCTTCTGTCTGGCTGTCCCAGGCAGGATAAGCACATTTTCACCCTCATTCCACTGATTTGGTTAACAGCCACATCAGCGGAGCTGGGAAACCCTGTGCATGGCCTCCATCTCCTAGGTCAAGTCTGCTTTTCCCTAGATTGTGCCTTTGTGCAAACAGAAAAAGGCACTGCCTACTATCTGTGCGGATTAGAAACAAGACTCTTCCTCAGACACCGGAATTAGCAAAAGATGCCCACTCTGGAAGGATGCAACCCCATAAGGGGTGCAGTCCTGTGTCAGGGGGCACTACCCGAGGAGCAATTTTGGCCCCCTCTCCCCTAGACTAGCACCCTTGTGAAATAAAGGGACGGCATATCCCTGTATGGCATCCACACCCTAGATGAGCCTTTTCTCCAGCAAAGAAGAGAGCATAATATGGAACAAAACCAGGTCTTTCAAATGCATGAGACTCTGTAGGGAATACATAGACCTCTTCACATTATCTAATTGTAGAACTAATTGGAAAAGCCACAAGGAAGACCAGGTTCAGCATCTTTCCCATTTGCTTTTTTTTCTTAAGAAGTTTTTTTATTGTTATTCTATTGTAGTTGTCCCAATTCTTCCTTCTTTGCTCTCCTCTGCCCTCATCCCACCCCCTGCTCCCACAATCAATTCCCACACTGTTGTCCATGTCTCTGGCCCATTCATAAATGTTCTTTGTCTAGTCCCTTCCTCTTCTTTCCACCAATATTCTCCTCCCCACTCCCCTCTGGTCACTGTCAGTCTGTTCCATGTTTCCACACCTGTCATTCTATTTTGTTCATTAGTTCATTTTGTTCATTAGATTTGTCTTATAGGTGAGATTATATGGTATTTGTCTTTTACCACTTTTTTCATTTAGCCTAATATTCTCCAGTTCCATCCACACTGTCATGAATGGTAGGAGCTCCTTCTTTCCTTCTGCTGCATACTATTCCACTGTGTAAATGTACCACCATTTTTTGATCCACTCATCCACTGATGGGCACCTAGGCTGTCTCCAGCACTTAGCTATTGTAAATAATGCTGCCATGAACATAGAAGTGCATAAGTTCTTTTGTTTTTTATCTTAAAATGCCAAACATACAGAAAAATATAAACATCTGTGCATGTACTATCATCCACCTAGCTTTAACAATAGCATTTTATCATACTTGGTTCAAATCTTCTTTAGCCCTCCCACACCGAACTACTGGCATCCCCTTTTCTTTCTCCCGTGTCCAAACTCCCCCAGTGGATATCTGTCTTACTCATGCTTGTGTTTGGTAATTTCACTATGTATTTTTACACAAACAATATTTGTTTTAAAAAATATGTGTGATTTAGATGTACATATACCATAAATACATAAGCTACATATATCATATTTGATATATATCACATATAACATACTAATGTAGCATATTATGCACACACATATATAATCTTGGTATAAAGTTTTCACACGTTTATCTAAATGGTAATGGCAATGCCATTACCATTATATGAATGGTAATTCATATAGCTCGAATCCTTCCATTGTTTGCTGTTTCTACTCCACAATTACCTCTCAAAGATTGATCCATGTTAGTACATGTAGCTCTATCTCATTCATTGTCATTGCTATACAGATTGCACTATGCGACTCATTCACAATTGATTTGTCTATCATTTTATTGATGAGCATTTAAATTATTTCCAATTTTTTGCCTCTACAAGTAATGATGCAAGGAATATTCCTGCGCCCATCACTTTGTATATGTGTGTAAGAGATTTTCTAGGTCATATGCCTAGAGGTAGAATTCCTGGATCTTTTGATAGATAATGCCAATGTGCTCTGTGGCGTAGTCTCAACAATTTATACTTTCACCAGCAATGTGGGAGAATGCTTGTTTCCCCACAGTCTTGCTGAAACTAGCTTCATCACATATTGTCACTTGGCCAGCCTCAGAGGTGTAAAATGGCATCACATGACAGCTTTAATTTGAATTTCCCTTGATATTAATGAGTTTGAGTTTCTTTTTTTTTCTGTGACCTTTCAGCTCATATTATTTGTCTATGTTTCTTAGATTGTCTTTCCTTGTTGATTTTTAGAAATTAAAAAATAAATTTCACTAAGAATTTTTTGTTGGTTGAGGCATTATAAATAGCTTCTTCCAGTCTTCAGCTTGTATTTTAACCTTGTTTATCTGTCTTTGTTGGTACAGAAGAATAATATTTCAGTTTAATCATATTTTAAAACTTCCCTTTTGGTGTATGCCTTGTAGACATAGCTCTCCGTGTTTAAAAATTCCATACTTTTTAATAAGAAAAAATCTCTGTTTTTTTCTCCTCAAAGTTTTAACACTTCCTTTCCACATGTTGGTCTTAATTCCATCTGGAATTTACTTGTCTATATAGTGTGAGGTAGGGATCTTTTCCCCACAGCCAATTATCCAAGCAATTGAAGAGTTCTTCCCTTGTATTGCCATCTCTGTCACAAGCGAAGTTCCCATGGATTCATGAGTGTGTTTCTGGAACTACTCCATTAGTCTATCTGTCTATCCCTGGTCAAATACCAAGCCCTTGCATTATTTTTGGAAAAGGCAGCTCTTACTGATACCAGAAATGACATCGTTCTTTGGGTGAGATGTGAACACCTTCAGGAAGGGCAGTTCTCTAAATCAATGACAATGTATTGTACATAACTTGCTTAGATTCCTTCAAATCCATCAACACAGTGAGAGATGATCAGAGGGAACTCCGGAGCACACGGGGCTTCCAAGAAAGAGGGAAGAAGATAAACTTGAATAGGGGGTTCTCAGGCAAGAAACAAAAAAACAATACATTCAATTAATGTTTTCTAGGTTTGGCGCCGAATATAAATATATTTGCTCAGAAACATGATATGTTGATATATAAATGTGCCCCTATGGCATTCACTACTAATTCTTATGATAAAAGCATAACCAGAATTAGGGCTTCCATTTATTGAAATGTGGGCCAAACACTTGCTACTCACTACTTTATTAAATACAATAACATAGGTAATTTCCTTGAAATATACATAAGAAAATCTAAACTCAGAGAGGGAGGTAACTCTTCCAAGGTCGCATAGGCTGGTTAGTGGCAACACTCAGCTTCCATTCCTTGCTGCTAGGTTATGCTGCCCTCCCTGCTGAACATGTAAAATGGGATTATCTACTTTTGAGGGGAGACAGTGAATCTTATTTTACCATTACGTCCTTAACCCAAGCATTGTGTTAGTCATACAATAGGCTCTGAATCAATATTTGTAGACAAGAATGAATAGATGCCTGTTGGCTGTGGGGGTCTGTGGTTTCTGAGTCATGAAAGCCCAAGCAGTTTATTTAGTAGGTTGAGAGAGAAGAATCTTCACCTTACTTCTTCTCAGAGCCACGCCAAACCTCTTTTCTTCTTACCCTCAAATGATGAGCAGCTGAGTTATGAACAGACAGCAATGTACTTCTTCCTATAGATCCCAGGAATGTACAGATAGAGTTGAGAATGGGGTGGGGTTACATAAAGGCCAGTTCGTGACACACTCCCAATTTGGACATTTGCTTCCAACCTTGAGACACGATCTTGCTATTCCCCAGATATTCCAGCACCACCGGCTTTGTTTCTCACCAGAAGCAACCCAGCTCTCCCTCCTCATGGGCCTCTGTGTGCTAAATCTGAAAAGTAGCTGGCAGCTCAACCCCACAAAGGCCGCTGCTGCTACAGTGGGGAATCCCAGCCAGCCCAGAGGCCCCTGCTGCTGGGTGGAGTTCCCCGACATGAGAAGTGAGTAGGCCATGGAACTCATTGGTCTCTGGGGGACCATCAGCACCATGACATTTCCTTGCATAATTGCTTTTGGGGGGAGCATCTTCAAGAGGGGTTGGTTATAGTGTGCTGGGAACTGGTTTTAGAGGGCACAGAACTAAATGGATTGATCCATGATGGCTCCATAGCAGGTGGGCTTCTATCTACAATTTCCTTGGATAAACCAGTTCACCATCTCTGAATCTGAATTGAGCTCAGCTTCAGATCCTACTCAGGCCCTACATGGTGGCCCCTGTTCCAGCCAGGAAGCTTTCCATCTGAGATAGAAAGTGCTTCAATGTTAACTTCTTCGTTTTAGGAACTTCCAGCTGCTGTCATGATTGTTCAGTTGGCTTCCACCATTGACTCACAATTCCCTGGAAGCTCTGTACTTTCTGATGGCTCCTCTGCTTTGTGGCTCCCACATCAGCCCTTAGCACCAGCTGGCTGGTCTTGGTCTCGGGCCCCACACTCCTTGCAGCATGGACTTCCGCCTCTATCCATGTACACCACTGCCTTGACCCTCCACATGACTTAACAGGCAATCCCACACCCTGGGAAAGACCCCTTATTTTCAACAGTCCGTCAAACACTTGACAAATATTTCCTGAATACCTACTATGTTCTGGGAACTCAGAAGGTATTACAACAATAAACAGATAAAAGTCCCTGCCCTCAAAGACTGACATTCCAGGGAGAAGGCAGGAAAATCTACAAATAAGTAAAGAATTCTTTAACATATGATTTAACAGTAGTGAGCAGGACCATAAAAAATAAAGTAAGCTTAAAGAATAGGGAGTAACACTGTTGGGGAGGGGTGTCACTTCAAATAAAGGGAGGAGGTGGACCTGGATGAATGAGGAAGAAAACCATGTGGAGATCTAGGGGCGAGGACACAACTGGCAAAGGGGCCAAGGTGGAAATGAACTTGGAGGCAAGATGGAGGAACAGAAGGTAGGCAGGGTAGCTGCAAGAGATTCAGAAAAGAATAATAGAGTGGAGGAGGAGAGGCCAAAGAGGCGCGGGCCAGATCACAGATCTTGTGGATACCTGAGGCTGTGGTGAGGCATTTTGATTGGACTCCAGTGTGTTGGAAAGCCTTTCAAGGGTTTGAAGCAGGGGAATTATATGAAGTGATTCATCTTTTTAAAACATGTGTGGTGGAGAGATTGCGGGGAGCCAGATAGGAATCTATGACAGCAGACCAAAGGAAAGATGGCAATGGGGCTGACGAGATGTAGTCATATTGGCATATATTCTGTCTGATAAGCTGGTTGGAGAATGTGAAGGAAAGAGGAGTCAAGAACGACCCCGAGGGCTTTTCCCAGTACTGACCTAGTTCAGAGGTATGAAATGAGAAAACAAGCACATGAAATGTGCTCCTCATCAGCTCCTCCCTTTGAAGGCCAAGCCTCTTGGCCCACTAGACCTCAGCCTAAATTCCCAAACCCTCAACTGGCGTTTAACCCAAATTATAGACTTAATCATGGGAAGAAGTGAAAAGTTTCAAGCATATATACTCTTTGTAAGCTGACATCTCCACTGCATAATTTTTTTTGGTGGGGGAGCATCTGCAAGGGGGTTTGGTTATGCTGGGAGCTCATTTTGGAAGACACAGGTCTCTCTCCAGGCTCTGCAGAATTAAATGGATTGATCAATGATGGCTTCATAGCAGGTGTGCCTTTCTCTACAATTTCCTTGGATAAACCCAGTTCACCATCTCCAAATCTGAATTGAGCTCATCTTCAGATCCTACTCAGGCCCTACATGGTGGCCCCTGTTCCAGTCTAAAGCATTCAGGAAGCTTTCCATCCGATATATAAAGTGGCTCAATGTTAACTTCTTTGTACTAAGAACTCACAGCACTTGTAAACTGATCCAGTGACAGTAAACTCCAAGGAGGGCAGGACTAGGATTCCTGAAGCCAGTCCAGGGCCCCTGAACACCCGGAAACTACATTTTGATTATGTGTTAAAGCAGAAAAAAGGCCCTTGCTAAACCTGGCAAACATGTGGCACTTATACCACCTCCCCCTACCTCCAAGTCCAAACCCATGAGCCCATTGCTAATTTACAATGTCATTTGTACTCATTGAGACTAGATGCTACCTCACACTTTTATCAATACAACACTTCATTCGGTCACTATCAATTCATCAGAGTCAGACTGACAGATGATTGGCATTCTGGCTCCTGATTTATCATAATGGTTTCATTCTTCAGGATCAGACACATCCTTAGGTAGCCTGTGACAATTTCCTATTTGGAATCACTTTCAGCCACATTATGAATGAAACAGGAAAATACATATATTGTCATCTTTTGTCAGAGTTCGTCTTTCATGACAGTGTTAATCATACCCAGACACATTCAGGCATCCAGTGCCTTCCGTTGTCACCAACTACACCACTGTGCTGTCCCTAACAAGTCTGCCATTCTTGAGTGATTCTGTAGGTCTCACACCTTTTCTTACCTCCTTCTGCAGCAGGACTCCCTTTTCCCCATTCTCCCTGCCCTTGCAACTAGGTGGCAATAGGGTAGTCACACCAAGATGTCAACCAGCTGATATGTAATGCCCATTTCCCACAAAATGATGCCTGAAACCAGTAAAATGGATCAGTCTGTAATACCCTTAAGGTGTCATGCTAATAATGGGAATTTCTGGGATTGTGCCAGAGCTTCTGGGAGTAAAGGTATGTCAGGTCTCGGGCAGGAAGGGCATTTAGCACTTTTACAAGCACTACTCTGGAGAAGCAAGAGTTAGGGGGACATGCCATCACCGCTGCCACAGATAGCCAGTCCGATCTGCTCATACCCAAAATAAAGGGAGTCCTGCCAAGGGCCATTTTGAATCATCTTTGGAGCAGAAGAAAAAATAAGGTGCTATCCTGATTCTTCCAAAACTCTCCTACTAATTCTGCACACATAATATCTCAACTCCTAGGCATTACTTGGAATCAATTTCATCCACACCAAACTACAGGATGAAGAGGTTCAAAAGGGAAATTTCTTAACCGTGTACAGTCCTCTGACCACATCCTTCCCAGAAAGGAGGGGCTGAGCTGTGGGTCACTGCCCATGGCATCTAAATGCACAAGGCTTTTTTTTTTTTTTTGGTTGTTTATTTTATTTGGGGCTATGGACTTGGACTTTTGAGAAAATTCTCTGTCACCATTATCAAGACAATCTTACACTTTGGGGAGTTTAACTAACCCCACCCACACAAATAGAATGACTCACCCCAGAGGGGTCTGAGTTGGTGTCTGGTTAGGCAATGAGATAAAACAGCTGCTTTAAAAAGCAATGTCCTAAATTATCCCTTCAGCAACTGCCTCTAGAAAGAAAGGCCCAGAGAGAAGGCATCCAGATACTATTTCACAGATATATCAAAGTCCCAGCAGAAAATAAATAATGGCACACGCAAATTGTGTAATAGGAGAAGAGTTTATCATAAAGAGACTCTTTTCAGAGAAATGGGGAAACAAGAACTAGTGTGGCATCTAGGGCTAGCAGCAGCCACGCTCCCCTCACCGTCCCTGGGCCTGAAAGGCCATGAAGAAGGGCCGTTTCTAAAGAGAGAGAATTGGGAGGAGGGGTCCTAACAGGAGGCAGGAGTTATAACAGTATTGGGACCCAGACAGCCCACACCATCCCCACAGGAAGCAATTTAGGGGAAGAAATACCCTAGTTTCATTCCGATCTGATTGCCAAATCTCCTGCTGGTGCCTCCAGCTGACCAATTCCAACAGGAAGCCCAGGGCAAGTCCACAGGTCAGCCTACCAGGGCACAGAGCTGGGTAAAGAAGGATGGACACTGGATCTAGAGGGGAATGAGCAGACATACAGCGGCTAAGGTACCTTTGTGTGCATTCAAGTAACTCAAGTCGAAGAAAATTAAGGTCTCTTTAAGTCTTCTCCAGCTCTAAAATTCTGTAATTTTAAATATATTCTTTGAATTAGATAACTTGATATTTTTCTTTCCAGATTGCCCAAGTACTCTCTTAAAAGAATGTGTCCAAACCCAGAGTAGGAAATGGGCTTTATCTCATACCTCAATTCTGACCAATGGGTCGCACCTGCCTGCACTGCTGGGTTGAGGATTGGGAGGCCCCACTGGGCTCAGCAGGAGTAAGCGCAGTGTTGATGTGAAACGCCCACCAGGGACTCCTCCGCAAGTGTGAGGGTATCCAGCAAACCTAGGCAAAAGTAAAAATTGAGGTAGTTATCCATGTAATCTGGTTCAAAATAAATGTAAGCAAAATATTCCTTTTAAGGTTGTGTATGTTTATGTTTGTGCATAACTTCAATTTACCTGCTTTGTGGAGGACAAAAAAACCATTTTTTATGATTATGGCATACACCGTATCATGACAGTTTGGCTCAGTTGGTTGGTGCCTCATACCGTACACCAAGAGGTTTTGGTTTGAAGTTTTTCTCTCTCTGCCGGCCCCCCATTTCCTCTTTTAAATCAACAAACATATCCTTGGGTGAGGATTAAAAAAATCATTCACTTTGTAAGATCGGCAATGCCATTTGGACATTTCAAGTATACAATAGACACATATTGGATAGCACAAATACAGAACAGTTCCATCACTGCAGAAAGGTCTGGAAGGTGATGTTCTAGCTCCCAAGGTTGGACACAATGAAAATGATGTGTCTGTAAACATTGCGTAGGCATTTAAGTAATCCTGTTATGTACCAGGCAACAAGCTGAGTGCTTAAACATTATCTCATTTAATGATTTGTATGTGTGTGTGCTGAGAATGCTTAAGACCTACTCTAGGAAATTAACTATAGTTATCATTCTATATATTAGATCCTCAGAACTCCTTAGAACTGAAAGTTTTACCATTACACTTATATCTCCCTATTTCACACTTCTCCAGTCCCTCACAACCACTATTCTCTCTGCGTACATGAGATTAGCTTTTTGGTTTGTTTTGTTTAAATTCCACCTATAAGTGATGTCATATATTTGTCTTTAATTGTCTGGTTTATCTCACTTAACATAATGGCCTCCAGATTTACCCAAGATCTCTTTTTTATGGCTGAATGATAGTCCATTGTGTGTGTGTGTGTGTGTGTATTATAAATACAGCACATCTTCTTTATCCATTCATCTGTTGACAGACACATAGGTTATTAGGTTATTTCCATATTTTAGCTATTGTGGATAATGCCGCAGTGAACATGGGAATGCAGCTATATCTCTTCAAGGTACTAATTTCATTTTCTTTGGATATATACCCAAGGTTGAGATTGCTGGATAACATGATAGTCTTATTTTTAATTTGTTGAGGAATCTCTATTGTTTCTATGGCTGCTACATCAATTTACCTTCCCACCAACAGTGCACACATGTTCCCTTTTCTTGACATCCTCACTAACATTAGTTATCTCTTATTTTTTTGATAATAGTCATTCTAACAAGTGTAAGGCCATATCTGTCATGGTTTTGATTTGCATTTCCCTAACGATTAGTGATGTTCAGCACCTTTCTCTGCACCTATTAACCATTTGTATTTCTTTTTTTGAAAATGTCTAGTAAGGCCCTTTACTCAGTATCACCTTTAATCTTCACAATCATCCTGTGAGGGAGGAATTATCACTTTCGTGTTATAAACAGGCCAAGAGAGGCAAAATAATTTGTCCCACAACCACAAGGTAGTAATTAAAAGCGCTCATATTCAAAACTAGATCTTTCTGACATTATAGCTCACATGCTTTACCATTATATCTATAGCTACAATGAAAGAGCAAGTCTGTTGCATAATTCACTCGGTGTTGAGTATTTTAAGTATTTTTAAGTATTTTATTGATTATGCTATTACATTTTTCCCAAATTTTTATACCCTTTATCCACCCTGTACCCCCTGCCCTCTAGTATTCTGCCTCCTTTAGTTCATGACCATGGGTTGTACATATAAGTTCTTTAGCTTCTCTGTTTCCTGTAGTATTTTTAACCTCCCCCATCTATTTTATGCCTACCAATTATGCTTCTTATTCCCTGTATCTTTTTCACCCCCATTCTTACCCTCCCCCTCCCCACTGTAATCCTCCATGTGATCTCCATTTCTCTGGTTCTGTTTCTGTTCTTGTTCTTTGCTTGGTTTTTGTTTTTTTAGGTTCAGTTGTTGATAGTTATTAGGTTGTTGTCATTTTACTGTTCATAGTTTTTGACCATCTTCTATTTCTTAGATAAGTTTTTTTTAAACATTTCTTACAATAAGGACTTGGTGATAATGAACTCCTTTTACTTTACCTTATCAGGGAAGCACTTTATCTGCCCTTCCATTCTGAATGACAGCTTTGCTGGATAGAATGATCTTGGATGTAGGTCCTTGCCTTTTATGAGTTGGAATGCTTCTTTCCAGCTCCTTCTTGCCTGTAAGGTTTCTTTTGAGAAATCAGCTGATACTCTCATGGGCACTCCTTTGTAGGTAACTTTCTCCTTTCCTCTTGCTGCTTTTAAAATCCTCTCTTTATATTTGATCTTGGGTAACTTAATTATGATGTGCCTTGGTGTGTACTTCCTCGGATCCAATTCCTTTGGGATTCTCTGAGCTACCTGGGCTTCCTGGAAGTCTATTTCCTTTGCCTGATTGGGGAAGTTTTCCTTCACTGTTTGTTCAAATAAGTTTTCAATTTCTTTCTCTTCCTCTTCTCCTTCTGGTACCCCTATGATTTGGATGTTGGAGCATTTACAGTTGTCCCAGAAGTTCCTAAGCCTCTCCTTATTTCTTTGCATTTTTGCTTCTTCATTCTGTTTTGGTTGGATGCTTATTTCTTCCTTTTGTTCCAAGTCATTGATTTGAGTTCCTATTTCCTTCCTTTCCCTGATAGTTTCCTATATATTTTGCTTTATTTCACTTTGGGTAGCCTTCATTTCTTTCTCCATTATGCGACCATATTCAACCATTTCTGTGAGCATCCTGATTACCAGTGTTTTGAATCCATCTGATATGTTGGCAATCTCTTTACTGCTTAGTTCTATTTTGGGAGCTTTGATCTGTTCTTTCATTTGGGCCAGAATTCTTTGTCTCAGTGCACCTGTTATGTTGTAAGAGAGTGGAGCCTTAGATATTCACCAGGGCAGGGCAACCCTCTTTGCTGTGTGTTGTACCACTACCCGTGGGGAAGGGGTCAGAGAGGGAAAAATACCACTCAGTTGCTCCACTCTAGCCCCACTTTCCAACGAACTCTCCTGTGAGACCAGGCGTTTCTCCCACCTTTGCAACCCACACAGTATTTTACAGCTAGAGGTTTTGAGTCTTTAATTTCCCACTCAGCCAGCCTCACCTTGCCTATGCAGTCCACCACCTTGCCACACATCCTGTCTGCTCGGCTGCCCATCTCCATCCCTCCTACCGGTCTGGACGAATGTTTTTTTTAACTCATTGGTTGGTTGTACATGCAGTTTGATATTCTGGCAGTTCTGGTTGTATACTGTTTTTAAATTGGTCATTATCCTTCTTTTAGTTGTGTGAGATGGCAAAGCATTTCTACCTATGCCTCCCTCTTGGCCAGAACTTTGGTGTTGAGTTTTTAACACCTGTGACTCCCTAGAGATATTAACTAAGTTGAAATACAATTTGTTTTCAAAACCAGCATATTTCCTTACATAATATATTGTTCAAATGTATGATAAAGCTAGGTATGAGATATTCTTAAACTAACCTTTTCTCCATCTTTAGTATTACAACTATGAATAGTAAGCAAATAAAGGATTGTTGTAATACTTGTTCCATCTGTATCAGTAAGGGCCCCATCAAGAACAAATGGAACGCTCAAACTGAGCGACTGAGGAGAATGAATGAAGTGATGACCATCGAGGCTTAGACAAAAAGACAAGTACATACCCCATGTTAAGTAAGACTGAGGGCCATTTCTACCTGAAGCCTGCAGTAGGACAGGAACAAAAGACAGAAGCATTTACTAGGACCAGAGAGGGGAGTTGTATGGAAAAGGCACCTGATGGGAGCTGTGGCACTTTGTAGAGGATGCAGTGAACTTAGAGTGACTCAGCCGGAAGAGAGCCACCTCACTCACCATTGAGACAGCCCATACAGTGCAGATTCCTGGGTACCCAGCAAGATGGAGAACCATGGGGAAGAAGGATACAGAGGAGATACCATGCATATTATGTTAGAGTTGGTTGGGGGGAAAATCTACAGGTATTTCGCATGAGGTTTGTGTTAACGGAGATGGGTTGAGTAACAACAGACTTCTTTGCATCACAAAGAGCCACTTATGGCCAGTTAGATCTTCAGGGTAGAAAAAATGCCCAACCGTAGGCCTAAGCAGGCCACAGGCCTCTTCCTATTACCAGTTCAAGTACAGTGACTGAATGTTGGACTTCACTATGGGATTTCTTTTACACAATGGCAAAGGACACAGAAACTATGTTAGGGGGCTAACCTGAAGCAAACAGGAACTTACCAAGAACATATGCTTGAGTATAAAGCCTGCTAGGCTAGTGGCCCAAAAACTGGCAGTTAAGAGTTGCAGTACTGAGAACAAGGTTCGTGGGTGGTCTTAATTCCAGGGCCACTTCTCTGGAGTTTTGCAGACTAATTTTTTAAAAGATTTTATTTATTTATTTTCAGAGAGAAGAGGAAGGAGGGAGAAAGAGAGGGAGAGAAACACCAATGTGTGGCTACCTCTAGTGCACCCCCCACCAGGGACCAGCCTGCAACCCAGAAACATGCCCCAACCAGGAAACAGAACTAGCGACCCCTTGGTTCACAGGCCCATGCTCAGTTCTCTAAGCCACACCAGCCAGGGCTGGAGACTAACTTTTGGGTCACTATTTATCAAGTGTCTACTCCATTCCAGATACGGCATACCAATCACCCAGCTCCTCCCATTGTTCCTGACCATACTACTTCCTTTACTTTAGTTATGACTTTTCACGTGCTACTCCCTCTTCCTGTTCCCCTCCCCCTGTCCTGGTAAACTCCTACCCTTACTTCAAAACCCTCCTTGGTGATTACATCCTCTGGGAAACCTTTCAAGTGCATGCCCTGAAGGCTGAGGGACTCCCTCCCTGAGATCCCCACAACTCTCATTCTGCTTATTCTGCTGTTATAACAAGTATCAGAATACAGTGAAATGAAGCTGTTGACATGTCTGTCTCCTCATGTAAACTAGTGCTTACCCTGAAAAAGGTTGGTTTTCATTAAATTTTAGTTCAGGAAATGTATCTTAAGGCAATATTTAAGTGCTATGGGACTATGGGAATGATGGTAATGTTGGAGGAAGGGAGGTAAACAAATACTAAATAAAGTCCTTGGTCCCTGCCTTCAGAAGGGGTTATCAGAAAAAATACAGGGTACCCAGTTACAATCGGATTTCAGATAAGCAACAGATAACTTTTAGTATAACTTAAAATATATATCTCAGGTAAATAAATTCAAATATTGCTGGGACACACATACATTAAAAACGTTTTTATCTGACATTCCAATTTAATTGGGCATCTTGCATTTTAATTTGTTAAATCTGAAAACCCTATTCAGAGGACTCATCCTCCAGCTGACAAAACAAGATGTGACCGTGGGCCATTAGCACCACACGGCAGAGCATGCCAAGAACAGTGTGGCAGTGAGGGAGTGCTAGAGGAGGCCCCGGTGGCACCAAGCAAGAGTAAGCCCTCCCTTATTTTTCAGTACAGAAGAAAAGGAGAGAAGCCATGTTTTTTGGTTCCTCCTGGCATAAACCAGTAAGCATGGCTTCTCTCTGGCTACCCCAGTGTGTAGCAGAATGGAAAGCTTCAAAGAGATCTGGGCTGAAGTCACACACAGACCACTGACCAGCTTGTGTGGCTTTCAGAAAATCACTAACCTTCCCCAAGTGTCATTTTCTTTTCTGTCACTGAAAAAGTCAGAACCGACTTTTTTTTTAAAAAGGGAAGAAGGAGTGCTTTCATGTACTTAGGAACTCATATAGGATGCACTCTGAGAAAAATTAAAATCTTCCCGTAGCTTCATCCACTGTCCCACCCTCTCCTGCCTCCCATCCCTGACACAGAAGGGCCGCTGGGCGTGAGCCAAAAAAATTAATGCTTATCCCATGCCTCATTTCCCAGAATCTCCTATGTTAAGGGTCAGCAAGTTTTTTCTGTCAAGGGCCCCTACAGTAAATATTTTAGGCTTTGCAGGCCATCTAATTTACAAATCATAAACTATTTTAGGCTTTTTGAGTTTCTGTTGCCACCAGTCAACCCTTCCAGTGTAGCGTGAAAGCAGCCAAAGATAACATGTAAACAACAAGTGTGGCTGTGTTTCCGTACAACTGTATTTATGGACACGGAAGCTGACTGTCCTATAATCTTCATGTGTCGTGAGGTAGTCTTCTTTTTTTCATTTTTAAAAATCTTATAAAATGCAAATAACCATTCTTAGCTCAAAGGATATAAGAAAAAAGACAACAGAGCAGAGGTGACCCTCAGCTGTGGTTTACTTACCCCTGTTCTATATGGCTGAATTGTGAACCTCTGATACTCTCTCCACCCTGGAGGGGTGGCCCGTCTCCTGCTATTCGTACCCAAGAACAAAGTTAGGAAAAGAGCTGGTTGCAGTTCTTCCCTCTGAATCCAAAGACATTATGTCACTACTTCCTGTCTCATCCTTTATCTGCTTAAAAGAAGACCCAGGGTGAGGGGGCATTATATTTAGCAAGCTGCTAAATAAAGTCACTGAGAAATACAAATGAGGTAAATAAGGACAGACCGTTAGCAGGGATGGTCCATGTGTTGAGTAATCTTGAAAATCATACAGCAAGGGAAATAGAGAAATCAAAATGTTTTTCTTATATATTTTCCACCACGATTATTTTACTTCATGGAAAGCAGAGTAATGTGTGAGGTCATTTTTCCTTCACACAATTCACTTTCAAGTAGTTAAAATAAAAAAGGGAAGTTTCTCTCAACAGAGAAGCGCCAATGCCTGAAGGGACGTTTCTCACGAAGGCCCTTTCTGTCCTCCCCCACCCCGCCCCTCTTTCTCCACTTCCCTTCGCTCCCTTCTCAGCTGCTCCCAGCACATCCCATTTCTCCCAGTTAGAGAGTGCCCACCTCTATGCTTTTTCCCCACAAGACTGGGGTGCTAACAAATACCAGGTACATTACAAAGCCAGGAACCCAACACAAACTACAGTGCTTAGAAATCATTGTTGTTTTGATAACATCAGAAAGGTAGGGAAAATATATCCTTAAAGTTTATAAAAGCAAATAGTGCCAGGTATGCAGTGATACAGAAAACCCAAGCAAAAACAAGGGGCTTGTTTCAATAACTCAGGAATTTTTTTGTTGGTGAGACATGGCAATGAACTTTAACAACAATCCTAGAAAGTTTAGAAAAAAGGGCCCTCCAGATGACATGAGGGGGAAAATCATGTTTTGATCAAAGTAAAAAGCATCCACAAGAATTGAATGATAATTAGGGATAATTATAGTCAAGTACAAGGGTGCCAGAACACTGGTGTCTGCCCAGCAAGTTACAGTGGAATTGAAGGTAATTTTTAATCACTTGGAAAGCGGCATTTTTATTTCTTGGCTGATGAATCTTTCACAGACAATCTCAGTGTAGTTACAGAGCATTTCAGTTCAACCAAGTTCAAAGAAACTATGAAGGGGCACTTCCTTCTCAGGTACTTCAGCAAGTGCCTTCAAAGGAGCTTTGTGGAGCACACAAGGGCTCACTCCAGTTCAGGCCTGGTGTGGCCCCTTTGGAGCCAAGCGAACGTAAGTGCATGAAACTCCTCGATCCTACTTCCTCCATCAGTACAGTGGGGATGGATAATGCTCTGTCCTACTCACAAGCAGCTCTGCTGTGAAGCTCAAACAACACGATATGTAAACAAGGCTTTGCAAATTATAAAAAACAGAAGTGCTTCCTATGATTATGGTTGTTATTGAAGAAGGAATGGTTGCTCGGGTTAATTGCTAAGCCATTGAAGAGCTGCTTCAGTTAGTTGAACAGATGACTTGTAAGTGTTAATCAGCACATGTCTTGGTTACCACTTTAGGCCTGGTGAGTCAGAGCCCAAGAGCACGAGGCCCAGGTCATGGGCCCCATGGGACCAGCTCATCTGACTTGGACAGAAGGAGCTTCCGAGTTAAAGAAATCTGGACCTGAATCCCATCTCTGCCCCTTAGTCAGTAGGCAAGCCCCTTATCCTAGCCAAGCCTCAGTTTCCCTACCCCTAAAACTGGGACATGAATACTACCTTACAGGGTTGTTATGAGGCTGAGAGATAATATACATAATCCCTGATACATAGTAGGTTTTTCACAAATAGGAACAAATACTGTAAAGGGAAGAGGTAATGGCTTGAACCCTCACAAGCTACTTTGCAAATGCATGTGGAGACTGATTATGTGAACAATCTGCTCAAATCTATTCCTATGTCTTGAAAAAAATCCAAAACACTTGGCCCACTGATGATGGGATTTGCATCTAGAATAAATGACAGTACATTATATACCAATTTCTTTCTGTTACATTTCTTATTATAATATAGTTCCTGAGACACACTGAAGAAAATTTGGGTAATTTGACCTAAACTGGCCATGTGACTGCCCCATGCTGGAAAGTGTCCATCTTCCCCTCCCCCTAGCCCTGCCCTTCCGTTTACCGTGAGTTCTTTCCAAACTTCTGCCTCCCTTTGCCTCTACATTCAACCCAACCCCCTAGACACACTAGGCATCTCACTATTTCCCAGTGTCACTCTCTGCCTGGAAAAACTGACACTGTCTTAAGTCAGGCATACTGGAAACAGGTGATGAGACACTAAGATTTAGTGCAGGGGGCTTAGTGGGAAGCTCGTGGAAAGATCTGAGAGGGAGAGAGGGACGCAGGATTGGGCAAAGACAGAAGATGGGCCGCAATGCCTCCTAAACTGAGGTTTCAGCTGATCCCATGTGAAGCTCTGGAGCTGAGATGACCCTTCTGAGAAGTCATAAATTGGGTCTAGGAGCTATGCACTCTACCCCACCTTGACCAGCCATTAGAGGTGGGCTTCCCCCAGGGAGGGTGCATACCCTTTGGCAAAGAGTTCTCCTAGAGGGACTCAGTTGAGATCCATCAGGAACTAACCCTCCCTGCAGCTGGACCATGTGCGTCTCCTCCTGAGGGGCACCTGGGAAGGACTCCGCCACATTCACTACCCTAATTTCCAAACCACTGTCTAGACCTCAAGGCCCATATTCACCACCGCATCACCACGAAGCCCGTTCTGACCCTGTATTCTTTCCCTCTTCATATTTGAGATATGGGTACCACACCTACAAGACACTTCCAGATGACTCTTGCATTGCCACTGAGTTCAAAGGTCACAAAGCTCAAAATATATACTACTTGGTACCACTTCTCAAAATTCCAGTGGATGTAGAGAATGAAAAATTCATACTCCCTTAAATATAAGCAGTGATGCATGTTCTTACAGCTAAAATTTCCAAGACCTCAGCATATTTAAACATACTTAATACTTTTTAGCTTGGTTCCTCTTTTTGTTTATAGGAAAGAATATTTCATGGGTAATGATACAATTCTATTCTTACACAATATCCATTGGGGTTTTCATTTCCTTCATTTGCTGAATAATTTTTCTTTATAAAGTATTCTCTTGAAAATATAACAAGAAGTACTATATACTGAAAGAAAAGTCAGACTAGACAAGCAGGGCCAGATTAACAAGAAGTCTTCTAAGTTACACAAAAGTATCAGTCATAAAAAATATAGTTGTGGGAAAAAAACAGCCTTCAAAATGAGCACACCTGTCCAGCTCCCTTATGGAGAGGAGAAATGAGCATTCACGTCACAGTAGTGTCATCATTTCACATACTGAAATAATTCATTGAATCAAAAACATGAAAATGATTGCTTCACAATAAATAGGTTACATGAATGAAACAACTTGAGTAAATGCCAAATTCTTCTACCACATGGAAGAGATACTTGTGTGAAGCACTTATACACACATCTATATGTATGTATATGTTTAAACATGTTTAGAAAACATCAAATAAAATAAATCATGCATTTATGTGTAAATATATACTCATTTGTGTGTTCACCCATGCACACGTTTCTCGAGCAAATACAGCTGTTGTCTGTTGGGAAATCACACCACTTCACACCGACAGAGCTCTGCAAAGTGACCCCAAATCAACGTTATGGCCTTTGACATGGGACCACTCCCCAGTGCTCCCAAGTCTGTAACACAATATACAACACCACCCTCAGACCTAGGCAAGCAGCCCCCGCTCATCCACACATGAGGTCACCTATGCTTCGAAGGTCTTGCACACATTTTCTAAGGTGTCTTTGGGTGCCTGGGCCCAACCAGAGCTGGTAGTGTCTTCCAGGTTGGGCACCTCCATCCCAGCCCTGGACTCGCATGGGCCCTGGCTCCCACTTACGCTTTGCTTTTCAGGGAACTCTACAACCTTCTGCCCCAAAGCACGGTTGACCAGACACCCCAAGAAACCCCTAACCTCACACCTCTTGGTTGTCTGGGGTCTGTGGTTAGAGCCTGCTCCAGGAGGTTGGCCTGGCAAATGGGTCACTCCCACTCGCCAGCATGGCATTTCTTCACAGAGGACTGGGCCACCAGAGCAAAACACACACACATGTACACATATACACATACACATCCCAACATACAGACTTCGGGTCACTCGCTCACAAAGGGTTCAATGTCCACTTTGGGGCTTGAGTCCAGAGTTTGCGGGCCTGTCAATGTTCTCAGTGCAGGGCCTCTCGTCACCCTGTGTGATTCCCACCCTCATTACTGGCTCAGGGGTGGCCATGATACTCTCACCTGCTACTTGTCACATGTCAGACAGGACTCGATAGTGATCTCACTTATCTCCTCCACGGTTTTCAGAGACCATAACTCCACAATGCACATGTCCACAGACCCTTGCAATACACTTCCCCTCATCTCTGACCAATGTGATTAACATTGCATTTTCCCAGGTTGGTCTTCTTGTGGGAGTGGGACCAATCTTCTCACTGGGGCCACAGGACCCTCTCCTATCGTCAACATGAAAGAGATCACTAGGGATGCAGTGAAGTCTTTGGATACAGCCCAAAGCATTCAAGAGCACGCATGGTTGAAAAAACGTGTTATTCTACATTTATATTATAAACCTGCAAACATTAAATTTAACATGAACAAAAATGAATGATTGGTCCCATATTTTTGTATACTCTGGGTAAAAATTGTGTTCGTAGTCATCAGCAAAGAAGCACAGTAACAATCTTTAAGAGTCAATGGAAGCCAATATTCATAAGGAGAATAATATTCATAAAGTTCCTAAGAAGAACCTCAAGGAGGATGAAATACCATAAGTAATAATATGGCCAGGACTAAAGAAATGGTTTTTAGAGAGCTGAAGAGGTAAGAAAATCTATTCATAAAGCTTCAATACAAGCAGACTCTAAAGAGCTGTGGTACTGCAAATAACATATATTCTACTTTTTTCCTATGGGAGATATTAAGTTACCCAGGAACAGTGCGCCTTTTACAAGAAAGGAAAAAGGTGGTTCCCGCACCTAACAGGAAGGATGACTGCTACACACCGCGTGGGGTCTACGCATGCACTGACTACATAATGAACATTAGTATCACTCCTTTGCCCATTATTCTAAATCTTCATTGACAAATGACTATACTACACATGGACCCATTACTATTATGATTTTTAACTAAATTGGTCATATAGATGAGGCTCTGCAAAAAAATATTTCCCCAGGGCCCTGTATAGCCTAGAGGTGGCCCTGATCCTCTGAGTTTAACATTCACGCCAAGCCCCTGAGATACTACTGACTGAACAGTAACTTTTACAAGCCCCTTTTCAGTGCAGCAAATTCTCTGAACACTTTCCAGATTGTGATAAATATCACAATTAGTCACTAAATGATACTTTGTTTTAGTCCAATGTAACATCTTCCAGTGGAATTTTTGAGCTATATAGATTCTTAAAATAAAAAATAAACATTGAGACCATTTTCCCTGCCCCATGTCAGTCCTTTTCTTACCTATTTTGTTATCCATTATTTGAAGTGAAAAATTCTATAATTGTTTTAAATTTCAAATAAAGGTAATTCGTATTCCAAGACAATCTGGTATGACATTGACCCAGGATGCTTACCACATCTGCCCCAGCTGCTTCACTTTCCCCCTCCCACCTTGAAGTCGTCCGGAACCCAATAGAATGATGAAAATGTTTCCTTCTTTTTATAACCTCCACTGCCCTGTTTAATCACCCATCCCAATGTCCAACAATGTCCACACTGCTTTCTCGTGTGGCTTCCTCCTTGATCTGATGAACATACCTGTGGATTGACTGACTGTCCATGTCTCCTGGGTCCTAACCAGAGACATCCGATAACCCCATCCTAGTCTATCCAGGCAAATAAAACATTTCTAAGGGGCAAAGTTACTTTTCAATAAAGTCCATACCTTAAACCTCTATGGATTTATCTGCTGCTCTCAAATACAGGCTCAAAATAGTTCTTAAAACTTTAAAAATGTCATTCCTAAACATGCTAATAACCCTCTCCTAAAAAATATTTAAGCCCCTTTGATTAACTCTGTGAGAAGCTATGAACATCAGTCTGTTTCCTTTCTGGCACTTTTGTTTTTTTACTCTTCTCCCAGTTATTGTTTTTCCTATTTGAAATTCAGGTCTCCTGATTTTAACCCATGTGAAAGAAACATAATATTTATCTTCTCATCTGTTGTGAGGTTTGTTGACAGATTTTTCTCAATCCCTACAAACAAGAAAGGTAAAGTTCCACCATGTCCGGCTACCCCCAAGTCCACTGGGGTAACACGCCATCACTACACCCTTCTTCCCACCCCCTGAAATTGCAGAACACTTTCCCCTTAGACTCCCCACTCCTGAGGTTAATGCCTGATGGCTTCAGAGGTTTTGGGGTACATTTGACACCTAGATGTGAGAAGTGAAGCCAGAATACTGTGACTCACACTGCAGTATTTATGATTTTACATGCTAAAAAAACTGGAGCTCTCTTTTATTACCTGTAAATGAACTTACATTGGTTTACAAAGTGATACTGGACAACTTAAGCTTGACCCAAACTTTAGTAACTGGTTCATTCTGGTTTCCTTGGGAGAGAATCACCTGCCCAGGATGCTTTCTTCTGTTTTCTTTCTCTTTATCTCTTCTGGGGTCATCCAAATTAGGGGAGGGGCTTTGAAGTCATCAGTAAGTTTAATATTCAAAATATTTAATGAGCAATGGAGTGCAGGCACCAACCAATCAGAACAGACACCAATGGACACGACTGCTAGAGCCTTGCTAGCTAGTACCGCATAACGTCAACCCTGGCCGTCAGCATCCATTCACGCTGACTTCCAGTGGAATTTGCTCTTTATCCTTGGGACCTATCACTATGGTATCTGTGGTCAAAACACCCAAATCCTGCTCTGTTCTCAGGTTGATGTGTCCTCGAAGGTCATGAAGATGACTCCAGAGACTGCTGAATCATTTGACATCTAGACACAGGAAAGAAAAGGTAGACTGTAATGATTCACATTTGTAGCAGTTACAAATTTTACATACTAGGACAACAGTAAACACAAAAGGCCACCCTTACACACACATCTCAGGGGGGTGGGAAAATTTTGACTCTCTGGCATTTCCTAGAGCTTCAGGCATCTGTATTGCTGCACTGGGCATCCTCTGCCTAGATATTCCTTTGTTCCCTCTTCTATTTCGCTGCTGTAGAGGCATGCCGGAATGGCAGACTTGCCTACAAAAATTGTTATCTTTCTCCTATTTGACCCTGAAAACAACTTATGCAATGAAGATACCATCTTCATTTTATAACTGTTGAAACTCATGCCCAGAAAGATTGGGCATGCCCAGGAAGGTGATTTCAAGTCCCATTCTCTTTTCACCAAAGCACAAGGGCATCCGTAATTAAACGTACATACATTTGGGAGCTGTGACAATTCCCCGGTGAGACCACTCCCATTCACAAAAACTTTTTTTAAATGCTACTACTCACCTGTTTCTTCTATTATTCCTTTAGCAAAGAGGCGGCACATTCAAAACTGCTTAGCCTTTTTGGGTGAAGCAAATGGAGTTTTAACAGGTGGATTGTGGGCAAATTTGAAGCATATACCACTTTCAGACTTCATCTCTTGGATCACTCTCACAATCCACCCACCATGTCCTTCTTCTCATCGCACTGGCTGCCTGGATGCAGAGGAACTGGTGGAGAAGACTAGATGGAAGGAGTCAGGGTCCCTGAATGAATGCATGGAGCAGCAATGGCCTGTGACCTGTACGGAAAAGAAACTTTTACTGTGACAGCCACTGACACACTGGCACTCTTTCTTGTTGCACTAGCAATTTATCCTAATATGAAAAGGGGGGAAACCATATTTTACTGTCTAGGATACAATGACACCAAATATTTTAAACAATAAAGAGATGAAAGAAATTGTCTTCAGATTTTAGTGTTCTCTTATATTTGACAGTGAAAAATCTTAATGACTAAGTTCAGGAAAGACCCGGGATGGGCGAGTTTCACAAATACACACACACACACACACACACACACACACACACACACACACACACACACACAGAGTTTTGATTTATATTTACAATTCACAATTTTACATCAATATTTTTAGATAGGATGGATTCAGGCTTTTAAAGAACAGAAACATAATATTGGGGAGGTCTAGAGCACAAATTATAGGTACAAAAATAAATATTTATTGAGGATGAGAAAATTACAACAAATTCAAAATTTTGAAAGCTGACAAACACCATAAGCATCGCAACATTAAAAGAAGATAATATTTTTATAATTATCTTCTTACTTATTTTGGCTGCATATTCTTTTATTACCCTTGCTATGAATTTATATTGTTTTTATAAAGGACAGAAATATAAATGTCTTTCTTCTAACACAGCTGGTAAAAATTTGTGTTTTTTATTGATGGTAACGTCATGTGCATATTTAGGATTATTGTCAACTCTGGGAAAATCTCTATCAACTTTCTGCCATACATGATCTATAAGGCTTCGAAGAATTATCCAGGGACTGGCTTTCGACTCTGTAGCGCATTTCGACCTTGTTCCTGCTCCTCAGTCCACATGCTTCCAGTGTCGGAGGCCATCAGATGCATTAATATCACGACAGAACCTCTGTCCTGAATCTCTGTGTTGTGATGTCAGGTGAGTTGGTACAAAGGGCAACAGAAGTTTTTGAAAGGCGTGCGTGTACCGGGATAACTAGCCATGACTCGGAAAGGACTGGAAATCATATCAATATATCCCAGTAAACCTACACTAAGTGTATCCCCAATTGTACTGTCTCTAAGTCATATATTTTAAATAAATAAAAACCACGCCTTCCCCCCTGCCACCTGACATGAGGAGAAGTGTAACCTGAGGAGAAATGAGAAAGTTGAAGAGGAAAGAGTGAGCTTAAGTGATTATAATGGAAATATCTAGAAACTCTCCTTAGAAGTAAATGTTTTAACAAGCCTCAGGCTGCTGTCCCAAACTAGCATGACTCGTGCATGTCAGGGGTTAAACACTCCACTCCCGAATGCAAACATCATTCAGGAAATCCTCCATCAGCTTCATGACCACATCTGTTGAAACTCAACTTTTGTAATGCTTTCTTAAGGTAAAATAAAATAAAAATCTCTTTTTGAAGTGGGCCTACTCACATCCCAGGTGTCTCTGTCATTGCAATACTGATAGTCTAGCACTTACGATAAATGCTGTCATAACTCACAGGAGGCAAGACTGTACATCAAGGTGCTAAAGACAGACATGACCTATTGTCACAGGAAGGTTTTGAAGCAGTCATATTAGCTAAAATATGACCCTCTGAACTTTTTAATTACTTAAATAATTAAAGATGGGTTTGGGATTACCAAAGTGGATTAGAAGTTAGAAGTTGGGTGGAATTTATCTGAGAAAGCTCCTTAGGGGAGATGTATAATTTGGGGCAGAATGGGACAGGGGTTAAGTTTCATGAGGACGTGGACTTCATCTGCTATCTACTGTGTGCACTGCTATCTCCAGTGCCCTTAATACTGCTCAGAACAATGAAGGGATCGATGAACATTTCTGACTTGGGAGGGAGGGAAAAGGAAAGAGGAGAAGGAAGGGAGATAAAGGAAGGAAGAGTGGGGACTGGGCCGGGGGAGGGGGTGGGGAGGGAGGAAGGAAAGAAAGAAGAGAAGGGAAAGGAAAGGATGGGGAGAGGAAGAACGGAGAGTGGGGGTAAGAAATGAGGAGAGGAGAGGTGGTTGACAAGAAGGAAAAGAATGAAAGGAGGGAGGGATGTAGAAAGGTAGGAAAGAGAAAGAAGACCTCTGCCTTAGGTAAATCACAAATCAGTGTGTCTCAGGTTTCTCTGAACATGAAGATAAAAAACAATCCCTCCCTATAAAACTGTTGTAAGGACTAGATGAGCTAATACACATAAGTCACTTATAAGGGCCTAGTACTCAGTGCACTTTAGTTACTATAGTGACTATTTGATCTTCACTTAGTTCCTTTGAGCTCTTATTCAAGGCAACCAACAAGAGAAGTTATTGTTAGTGCTTGGCACAGAGAGAAGGGAGCTAAGTTGGATGATTAATGGAAAATCTTTCAAGAGGCCTGAAACACCTATTCTAAAAACTTACGATTTCATGGGAGAGTCCAGAAGATTTGGAATTTGGTTCTCGGGCAGGATTGAAAGGAACAGCATGCCCTGTGATGTGGCAGGAAGACCCATCTCACACCTCAAATGGGCAAATGCAATCAATAACATCCTGTCGGGAACTTTCTGTGGTCTCACGTAAATACAGGCTACCTGAGTAAAAGATAAAAACTGTCATTTCCTCTCCTGTTCTAGCACGATGACTTATCTATTCCTTTGAAAGAATCAAACCAAAGCAAACAATTGCTTAAACTTTCCTCCTTCTGTGTGTCCATTGTGAAATGTAAGAAATTCTTTTAAAATGGTAGAATACATTTAGGACATTTGCAGAGAGGAACACCAGAAATAATAAGAAATAATTAACTCGATCCAATGGGAAAGTCATTATAATTACACCTCAAACAGCCTATGAGAGAAAGTGTCATGGGCTGTTTAATCAACCCTAAACTGTGGGGGTGACTAGTTGTAATTTAGGTGTTTTCCAATTAACTAATACAAAACAGTAATAAATGGGCAGCTGCATTCTTAACATGATGCTTTCATATACTTAAAGTTAATGGAGAGTTCTTTTAAAACTTTGAACTTGACTAAGGATGTTTATAAAAATTTTTTATTTCTCAAAATTATTATTTATTGTTTATCAAACCCACAATCTTCAATGATATTTAGGTTCACAAAGGCAATGTGAAAAATTACTAAGGCAAGAAGTGGGGGCTATTTTAACATACAGGCAAGCCGTTATGAATGAGGAATTCTTTAAATGGGAACAAGGTTGAAGTCCGGGAATAAAAGACAAATTCACAACTGGTCTCCCACCACTTACAACTTGTTCTTACTCTAAAGGGCAGAAGTGTCCTTCTCAACACT
This sequence comes from Artibeus jamaicensis, assembly GCF_021234435.1. NCBI lineage: Eukaryota > Metazoa > Chordata > Mammalia > Chiroptera > Phyllostomidae > Artibeus > Artibeus jamaicensis. The sequence continues at coordinate 15,964,397 of NW_026521788.1, forward strand.
ATCCATACTGAGAGAGCTTGGTGTTTCAGAGATGGGTCCTCCTCCGCAGGAACCCACAGAGAAACATGAAAACAATCCGGGAAGGCAACTTATATGCAGCGAGGGCTCCCTGCTGGGGCTCAGCCTGAAGGCTCATCTCACCTCGCTGGGCCAAGTGAAAACAAAGGCTGACATGGTCTGGCTCTGACCTTCACCTAAATCCTCCAGAACACATCCATAATCTTACTGTGACCAAGCATAAGGGTGGGATTCATACTGTTTTTCCTGTGCCTCAGCCTAATTCATGAAAAATCCACATTTCAGCTCATTTGTGCAAGGATTATTTTCAAAGACACGTTTCTGAAGTAACTGGATACTCTTTCAAAATAATCTGTACTTATTTATCAAATAGCCCAATATTCATTAAAGATTAAAGTAGAATCATTTCTACTCGAATCTCAATAGCTAATGAGAAAGAAGCATGAAAAAAGAACTTGACCTTTAAAGTCAGACAAATCTAGTGTAAGATCTTGACTTATTAGAAATAAAACTTGGAATAAATTACCTGACCTAGACAAAGCTGAATTTCCTCAGCTATAAATGGAATCGAGAAGCCTCACCTTATAAGGTAACTGTGAGAAATAGTATATATGCCAAAGAAATACTAAAAATTCCCATCATTATTGTAGTGACCAACATGAGGACTTTGTGGTAATTTGACAGAGACACAGAGCAGTAGTCTATCTAAGTTCCACCCCTGAGGGCCCCAAACTTGGTGGTACAGTAGAAAAATCAATCAAGTTCAGTTTCCTTATCCTTTAAATATGGGGCCCGGCACAAATAATGCCTTTTTTATTACAAAATCTTTCATTACAACATCATAAGCATGCAATTCTGTAACATAACAACATCACACTCAAGCACATCGTATGACATTTTAGGTGAAATTTTCAAATTAAAACTATAAATTATTACATATTATTATCCTACCAACCACACTCCAGCAGGTGTTACTTCTGCCAGACCCTGTAGTTTCGATTCTTATATAGTATATAATTTTAATGTTAAAAAATGTAGGACTTTTTAAAAATTAAAAGCACTGTATAAAGTAACACTAACATACTTGCTGGTGCTGTTAGAATGGCCAGATGCCCTTGGTGTTTGGCTTTGCTGCTTTCTCCGTGCAATTTCCAGTCGACCGCGCAGAGAAGGAGTTCTATGCTTGTCTAGTGCAATTCTACCGGGGTGGTAGGGGCAGCACCAGAACACCTTTGCTGCCTATATGTTTGATATGACATTCTTCCAAACTGAAGTTTGGCCATTCTAGGTAGGATTTGGTGGTGACCATTGAGTAAAGAATAGGAAGCAATTTCTCCTCCTGGAAACATTCAGGAGGAGTCCTCACCTACCGAGCAGGTTTTTGAAGATCCGTGACACCTTCCTCATCACCCTTGTGCGTCTTTCTCTTCTCACTACTCACCAAGCTTGCCCACTGCCCCCTGACCCCCCCTGGCCTGTTCTAGATAAGCCTTGTCCTCCCAGCTGCGAAGTACTCTTCTTGTGGCTGGGATCTGTATTTTAATGACCTTTGACCCTTTCGTGTCACTTCCTACTCTTCTCTTCCCGTGATATTGTTGATTAGTTCTAATTTGGATAAATCCTTCTTTGTAACTACTTATTACCTGTCTGAGATTAGCAAAATAATTGTCCAGCAAAATAATGAAGAAGCCTGAGTATCTCGGTCTGATGCACAATATAACACTTCGTGATGACGATAATAATTATCATCTCTAACACTGCTGGAAATGTCCTGACATCAAACTAAGTGCTTCGCAAATGTACAAAGGACTTCATTTCATCCTCCCAGTAACCTGATGAGGTAGCTGTAACTATCTCTCATATATAGAGATGGAAGTGAAGGAATAGAAGAATAAAGTCAGTTAGTCAAGGAATAAAGTAGCCTGTCCAAGTTAACAGGCAGTGGAATCAGGATCCTGACCCAAGCACATACCACCTCAACGTTCAACAATATACTATTTTGTAGTAATATTTTGTTCCCACACCAAAGTTTCAAAATTTACTTTGGAATGCCAAAGGCCTTGTAAATTGCATAGGCCTACTGCTAACTGTGAGTTCTTGATTTGTGGATTTGTACACACATTTGATTAATCTCTCTCATTGCATGAACCAAACCCATTTATAATGTGCATTGTCACTGACAGTAATGAAACTGCCCTCACTCATAAATATGCATTTGCTCCAAACTGTACCAAGGAAGCCACTGCTTCCTGTCGGCAGGGCCAGTGTACCTGGGCACAGGAGGTACAGTGCCTACACCCCACAGGGCTTTTACAAGCCCACAGGAAAATATTTTAACTTCTTTTAAAACACATTAATAAGGAAAAAACCTTTCAGGTCACAGGAAAGGTTGTGACATATAACACTAATATATTTGTCATTATAACAACTTAGTCATGAAATGTGACTGTTTGTTTGTTTATTCTTATGGCGAGAGGTGCCCACGATGGCAGAACAGTGGGGCCCCTGAAAGTCCCGCGATGGCGCTGCCTGCTGGCTGTGCAGGGCGTGTTGCTGCTCTGTGTTGCAGATGGGATTTCTCTTTGCACCCTCCCTTGGTAGCCCCACAGTCACACTGCTGCTGCTGCTGCTGCTTTGTGACTTCTGGCTCTCCCCTGTGGATGACAAGTGCGACAGAGTTGTGTGGCTTCTATAAAGCATGACAGCTGCTCTTTCATCAATAGCACATACCAAAAACCCAGTGTGAGGTGTCGGAAGGCGGTTTCCTTCTCTCCTGCGGCGTGATGAGGAAACGCTGCTGTGCTGGGGCAACACCACCTGTCTGATGAGGGTTTTCTGGCCACAAACTGTCTCGTCACGAGAAAACACTCCAGAGCAAAAGGATGTTACAGAGAGGAAATAAAACATGTCACAGACCCAGCAGCGTAAACTTTCCCCTCCTGGACCTGCTGTGTGTCAATTCTTCCCCCTCCCCATGACCATATCTTGAGCTCCTTTTCAGCAAGCCCAGATTCTAAATGTCAGCCTGAAATACGAAGCTTGAGGCAGCCTCCGGTAAAGACAAGGACCCTAACGTGAGGAGGAGTGCCGTTTTGAGCTCAGCTGGACCGGGGACCCACAGAGACCTGTGGCTCTTGACTTGTGTTATATTTGAACTGTAATGACCTTTATCCTCAAGTCTGGCTTGTGAGTAATGAATACAAGTCCTTCTTTCAGCCCCTTGGTTTAAAGAAAGAGGAAGGAAATGGTCCATTGTTTTCTAACCTTGCAGTTTCCTAGTTAGTGCAGGATGGAAAATTGAGGATGGCAAGTGAAAGCGGAGGCATCTCTATAGAAGGACATCCGGTGGGGCCAGGCCTACTCTGGAGGGGGCCTGTGTTGACTGTGGAGCAATGGGGGACGGGAATGAAAAGACACTGAAGCAAGTCTCCTCAGCAAACATCTCTGAATACTCACCACAACCAAGGCTGGTACACAGACTGTCCATCTCGTGTCTGAAACCCAGGGAAGGAAACCTCTCCAGGTTTACAGAGTGGTAAATTGCCACGGAGGCATTTTCTTTCCCTGGGGAGAGTTGTTTGTGTATCCTGAAGAGCCAAAAAGTTGTGTTTTTTTAAAAAAATATTCTGTTCTGTTCATCCACTAATTTGGTAAAAAAACAGCTCTTCAGCACAATGTGACCTTCATGATTATGCGGGTGATTATGGGGCCTTGTTAGAGTTTTCAAAGGACTTTGTACATGAGGGGCCTTTAAACATGCTGCTATAAAAAAAACAAGCTCATAAAAATCCCACACATTTCACGGAGGCCTTTGATAACCCATCAAAGAATAATGACCTTGAGTAACCAACAGCCTGTGCTACATTCAAACCAGTAGCTTAGAGGTAAAAGTTTTTGTATCTTATTAATTCTGGCTGGAATCACCTGAGGCCTCAGAGGAAGAGAGAGCCGCGCACTTGCTCTGCCCTTAGATGAGCAAACCCCGTGAGTCATCAGAAATAACCCTTCTTCTCTGGCCACCTTCTCCTCCCAGGTAGTTTTGTCAGCACTCAGGCGACAGGGGCTCCACCCGCAGCCCCTTCCTCCATCTGGGCCTCAGCTTCTCTTCTGTAAAACCAGAGGCCTGGCCTAGAATCAGTGGAATTCCGTGTGTGTCCTTAAGTGCTCTGAGGTGCAGACCACTGAGCAGGGAGGTGCTGCCCGCCTCCTCTCAATCAGAGCAGACCCCCTACGTGTTTTACAGGGAAGGTTCCGAAGTCTCTTTCAGTTGAAAAAAAGAGTTTGAAAACCACCCTACTACATGATCTCTAGGGCGCCTTTTATTGCCGACATACTGTGAATCTGTGACTACCGGTATTTTCCTTTGGGTGAACTGTCTATTAGGTCAAGCAATTATTGGAGACTGAGGAATTTTTTAACCCATTAGTATCTATTAATAAGTTTACAGAAATATTTCACTCTGTTTAGTAGACCACTGAGTTAGAAAGGAACAGGATGTCGGGTAGATAAATCTTAATATGATAATTGAAGGAGAAAAGTGGGCAGGAAAATCAGAGAAGAGTGAGTGCAGGGCAAGGCCTTTCCTGAGCACAGCAGGCCTCAGTGGGCAGCTCAGCGAGAGCAGAGGGTGACGGGTGCACCAGGGCCCCCAGAGAGAGCACTGGGCACCAGCCAGAGCCACCAGTGCCCTTCGAGTATGCCCTCTCACTCCGTGTTTGGAAAGAAGTAATAACACTCCGGCTGTAGGAGCCCAGGCTTAAAAGGGCTAAATCGCAGCCCAGGATCATCCAGATAGTCAATTCCAGAGTCGGAATCCTGGCACACGGGAAGGGGAGACGTGCCAAATGGGAGGGGGGAAGAGAAGACCAAGCTCTCCGGCCCTCTTTCCCATTTTGTGCCAAGCCGGTGCTAAACTCCGCAGTCAGCCAGATGCCTACCACCTACCAGCCTTCGATAGCAGTCTGCTGCTGGGAGAATGGCAGAGGCACAAGCCACTGTCTTTATCTTCACAAAGGTTATGGCTGGTAAGACATGAACGTAAATGTGGTAGTGTTAGTGCTGTTCACCCAACACTTCTGTTCTCTGGCCAGAAGGACGTAGTAGGACTGCGCTTTTCTGCTTCCTTCCAGTTGTTTCCGTGCTTCTGCCATTGACATATGGGCTGCCGCGAAGTACATCCCTTCCAGGTAGATGCTTTCAAAGCCTGGGCTCTGTCCACTGCTCTGTTTCCCTGGGACATGATAACTGGCAACATATCCCCAGGTAGTGTCAGCAGCACCAGCCTGGGTTCCCAGGGTGGCCAATGCGGAGCAGAGCCCCAAACAAACTGACGTGGGTGAGTCTCACAGGGAAGAAATAAATCGTGTTGTTCGAGCCACTGAGAATTTTGGAGTTGTCTCTTACCGCAGCATTACCTGGGCTGTCCTGACTAGTGTAGTCAGTAAATCTCCACCACGGCAGACGGACGCTGAAGCCCTAAGGCTGATGCCAGTGGTCGCCCACGTTAGTTAAGTGGCCTACAGGCTTCTATAATCTGGTTAAGTGGTATAAACACTAATAAATTCTATCAATGTAGTTTATTGTTCATTGAAACTTCTTTCAAAGTTCCCACATTGCAGACTTATAAACATGGATAGAAACATCTGGTATATTTATTTCTATACCAATTTCTTAAACAGCTACAACAAACTCTGAGGGGAAAGTGAGGGTAGAGGGGAATGAGAGGACCCCATAGAGCAGCAATATGTAGAAGGCACCCCCAGCTTTTCCTTTGCAGCACTAATACCGGTCTGTGACTCACCCCGCCAATGGTCATATAATATTTTCAACCAGTTCTCAGTTTTAGCCTTACCCTTCTATGATATTCAAAATACTGCTGCATTACTCATTACAAATGACAGCTCTCTGTCCTGATTTTTGTCCTGCCCATCGAGAAATTCTCTATATCCTAGCTTCCCTCTAGATGAACAAAGTGTCACTTAAAAAGTTCACAATCAGTCACCATTTGTGTATTGTTGGCCCAGGTCCTTTGCCTTGCATGAATTTCCTCTCTGAACCTCACAGGGACCCTGTGAAGCAGACATTCTTGTTAGAGACTTTACAAATGAGGAAACTGAGGGTTGGTTTTTTGGGTTTTTTTGCACTAGTAACTTATTCAAGTCCCACAGCTGGTAACTGGTAGGACCAGGCTCTGCCTCTGAAGCCCACACACTGTCCCGCGGCTCCTAGGCCTCCTGGTTTATCTATGTCACTGCAGAGGGACGCGCCCTGCAGAGCAGCTCAGGCATCTTAGGCCTCAGCTCCCCACTCACGCCATCACAGGCAGTCCCCACAGGGTTTGGGGACAGTAAGGTGACCAGCAGCACAGTGCCCTATGGGGCACAGACAGATGGCCAGATGGAGCACAGAGGCCACACGCCCCTGAGAACAGCCTGTGCGGCTGGAGGCGGCCAGCCAGAGCTCACTGTCCCAGGGCCCTTTTGAAAGAAAGTCTTAAAATAGCATTTGATGATGTGGAGACACGCAGGTACGTCATGTGACTGATCTCTGGAACTCCATGAATAGCACAGAAAATTCAGCGGGGCGGGAGGTCTGGGCCTGGCTCTGCCATTAACTACCTATTTGACTTCAGATGATGATGACGATGATGATGATAAATAGCACCCTGGCAGGGAGCACTGACATTGGTGCCCAAAGCTACACTCAGCACGTCACATGCATATTCTTGTTTGATTTACTCTTCCCCAAACTACGAAAAGTAGACATTGTCATTGTCCCACATTTCAGAGATGACAATGACAGGTAAGTGAATTATCTGGGAATACTCAGCACTGCCAGGATGCATTCCAGCCATTCCCTTTCTCTAGGCCTCTATTTATCTACCTGAGCGAGAAGAAAGTTGGGCTCGAGCGACTTCTTCCATTGTCCAGGCTTTCACTCTGCTGCAAAGTTCTGTTTTCACCGCCCGAACATCCAGGGAAAGTCACACACGATCTGCACTACCTTGAATCTGCAGGACACCATTCGTACCACTCTCCCCCTGTCCAACTTTGTCAGAATTGGTCAGAATAAACCAAACTCTGATCAACACAGATCCTCTTTTTCTGCAGTTCTTAAATATTCTTAGTGTGCTTAGCAAACTGACTATGAAATTCATCCCAATGACGGAGGTAATATAGAGAAAAAAACTGATGTTTAAATATATCCTCTTTCCTTCTGATAAAATAATACAGGCCTTTCCTCATCCACATGAGTAGGTTTATAACATGAGGAAGTGGTTTGAAATTAAGACTAACTTCATCCTCTTTCCACAGTGCTAAGATTTCCATTGTCCCTAAGGATCAGTTTACTGGTCCAAATTCTCACTGTATTCATAATTTAAATCAATACACCAACTAACAACAATCCCCAAATAATGAATTTTCTCTAGGTCCTTAGTGTTTCCTTGATTCTAAGCATCTAAGGCCAGATATCCTCAAACTTCAGGGTGCAGCAGAATTACCTGGGGAACTTGCTAAATATGCAAGTCCATCCTTTGAGAATGATTTGGGGGTACAGGGTAGAGACCCAGAATCTGCATTCATAATCCCCTCTCTTGCCCAAAGCAAGTCTGATACCCATGGTGTGCAGACCACACTTTGAGAAATGTATCCTGTCCTTGTACTCGATTCATTTACCTTCATTCTCCTCCAGGGACACATGTACTACTGTTCTTGCCGTTTGGCCAGACACAAACCAATTAGGTCAATTTAAATAGTCAATTCAATGTGTGGTTTGCTGGGGAGGTTTTATTGTTTGTTTTCATTAATTAGGGTTTTTTAAATATATTTTTCATTTACAGTTGACATATATTAGTTTCGAGGGCAAAGCACAGCAATGAGACATTTATACCCCAGTGAGCCCAGTACCCATCTGACACCAGACACAGTTCCTGTAACGTTATTGACTATGTTCCCCACGCTGTACATCCTGTGACCATTTTCATAACTGGCAATTTGTACTTCTTAATTCTTTCCACCTTTCTCAACTCAGATTTTTAGTTGTAATATACCATTTAGGACCAATAAGTATTCATTTATGTTAAACGAAACCACTATTTGGCTTTTTGCTGGACGGCGAGTGGACAAGTGTTTCACTCAGCTGACACACTTCACCGCCGGTCGGGGCCTTGCACCACTGTCTCCGCACCATTTCACGGGGAGGCTCAGACGTGCGTCACCCCATTTCCTCAAAAAAGGTCACTGCCAGAGTAACACCGTAGGGCGACCATGTAATTTATCATCCCAAATGGGACACTTGTGAGACTAAAAGGATATGTTACTAATAATTTCACGGAGAGCCCTGGCTGGGTAGCTAAGGTGGTTAGAGCGTTGGCCCGATACATCAAGGTTGCAGGTTTGGGCATGTACAACAATCAATCAATGAATGCATAAACAAGTGAACAATAAAAATTGATGTTTCTCTCTCTAAAAATCAATTACTACTAATAATAACATAATAATAATTTTGCTAGGACAACAGGCATTAACCAAGACTCTGTGGGAGAACTGGGAGATATGGGTGGTCCTCCCTACTTTCACCAGGCAGAAAGGAGGTCACCAGGAGGCCACCTACTTCCCCAAGACTCCAGAGTGACCTCTCTCCTCAGTGAAGGTCCACAGTACTGGATCAGACACTAGCATGGGACTTACAGCTGCCTAGCCACCCAAATGCTTATCATTGCTGCAAAGGCAGGGGCCACACTGGTCTTTTCGTCTCACTCACAGCTCCTGGCCAAGGTGCTCAGCAAGTGTGCCATCTGATGGAACGGTGACCTGGGTAGCACAATTCACTGTCTGTGTGACTCTGTGGGGGTTCTCCACCAGCCCTAGGGAGACCTCAGGTGGTAGGGAAGCCCATTGAACTATAGAGACAGAAAAAATAGCTGTGTGACCTAAGAGAAGTCACTTAACCTCTCTGAGCCTTAGTTCTCTATACAATAAAGTTGGTAATATTAATCTCATAATGTTGTTAGGAAGATCAGTTGAGATGATATCTGTTAATCACCTAACAGGTCCTTCTAAGCAGTGATAGTTCCCTCCCTCCCCGGTATACAGCTCTGATCCTGCTGCACAGAGAGAGACTGCTAGCAAAGGCTGTCTTCACACTGCTATAGGACTACCGCAGCATAACAAATCACCCCAAACCGAGCTGCATGAAGTAACCGTTTCATTATGCTCACTGATTCTGTGTGCCAGGAATTTGGCAAGGACACAGTGGGGACTATTTGCTCTACTGTGACATCTGGGACCTCAGCAAGAAGGACCTGAGGGCTGAGGTGATTCAACTTCTGGGGCCAGGAATCATCTGGAGGCATTTTTCAATCATGTTTCTGGTGGTTGATGCTTGTTGCCACCCAGAGGGCCTGCGAGGGGCCTGGGGCTCCTCACAGGATGGAGACTCCTGACTCCCTAAATAGAGGTGGAGGGCTCCAAAGGCCAATGTCCCAAGAGAACTAAGAGGAAGCTGCATGGCTTTTTATGACATGGCCTCAGAAGTTATATGATGTCACTTCCACTGTAATCACAGACCAGCCTCAGGAGAACAGAAAGCCCACCTCTTGACAGAAGTAAAGTCAAGGTCACTGTGTAGTAAGATTGTATGAGCTGGAAGAACTGGATCTGGCCACTTACCAAAAATATAATCTGCCACATTTACCCTGTAAGTGCACCACATGGTAAAGACAAATAATTTTTTAAAAAGAGCTCTGACTGATGTGGCACAGTGGGATGGGCATTTTACCACAAACTGAGAGGTTGCTGGTTTGATTCCCAGTCAGGGCACGTGCCTTTGCTTAGGGCCAGGTCCCCAGCTGGGGGTGTACAAGAGGCAAACGATAGATGTTTGTCTGGCACCTCAATGTTTCTTTCTTCTCTCTCCCTACCTTCCCCTCTCTCTAAAAATAAGTAAATAAAATCTTTTTAAAATGAAGAAGAAAGAAAGAAGACACCACCATACACATTTCAGAATCCTAAATTGCTCTGTGATCTCCTGAACTTCATGGATAGTCTAGGTTTGGGTTAAGCTGGCCAAGCCCTGGCCTTTAAGATACTAAGAGGTGGCTTAGCAAAGTACGATTGTGCCCCTATTTTTAGAAAGTGCTTGTTGGTGAAAAATTAATCTTTATTAAGCAGAAGTTTTGGGAGATGAACATGCATATATGGTGAGTTGTATAAGGAGCTTACTTATATACCAAATAAAATCTTAACCAGGCCTTTATAGCCTCCTGTAATCTGGCCTCTACTTATTGTACCTATTTTATCTCCAGCTACTCTGGGTGGCATGCCATTCCTGGAACAGACTTGAATTTTTGCCATGCCTTTGCTTGGGCTATTTTTCTCTTCTTGGAATATTCTTCCATGTATACCTATCAAAATCCGACCTGTCCCTCCATCCCCAGTTTTAACGTCACCTCCTCTCTGAACACTTTCCTGTTGCCCACAAAAGTGATCTTCCATTCAGAACTTATACAGATCTTTATTTATACCACATTCACCTTCCATAAACCTCATCATTTCCCAAGGCCAACATGGACACTTCAGCTCATTCTTTCCCTCTGCCCTAATCCCCACCTTTCATGTTGCTAAGAAGAAAGCAAAATTAAAGTATTTTGTCCATTTGGGAAGTAACCGGGTTCTCAGCTGGGCAGGAAGTATTGGCATCAAGAGGTGGAGAGGAGTCTAAGAGGTGTGCGAAGTCAAGGTGCCAACAGACGCGGGCAACTGCCCCAGCTGACCAATCTCTGCCCTCGTTCTCCTGATTTCCTCATCTCTCATCACACTCTTCTCTCACTACACATGTACACACACAACTCAGCACATAAAAGCATTATCAATGCTTTTTTCATGTTTAAATTATTATTTATCTCAGAAATGTAGAGATCCATTTTTAATGAGGAAATTTGTCTACTTATTGATGCTTTCCTATTTGAAAGAATTTCTTCAATTCTTGGATTCCCATTCCTTTTTTTTTTTAACTGTGGTCATCTAACTTTCCATGGGTACCCAGTACCCACATAATTATACTTTAAATTACATTGATTTAGACTTCAAATTACATTGTGTTTCTATCTACTAGACCAAAGGGTATGTAAATTCAAGCAACAGGTTTCCTACTGAAGACAGCCTTCAAAGGGGAGAAGGCCTCCTCTTTGTAATTCTAATCTAAATCTGAACAAGGAAAGTCTCATGGATTCAAGGCCAGAAGCAGTCTTGTGGTACTTGGACTGACCTTCATGTCACTACTTGTTTCCCCTAATCTTCACTGTATTCACCACTTTTCCAATACCACATCTTACATTTCAGCTAGTCCTTGCTAAAGCCCCTAAAGCATTTTAATTAATTGCTGTTAAATGTTCATGATGTAAGCCACAAATTCGCTCTGTGGAACAGCACCCTCCAGAGTGGAGCACTGCCTGGAGTCCCCCCCTCCCTCTTTCCCCCATCAGTTCAATGGTCTCTTCTTTTATGCGTATTCCATTCTGAAACTCCAGCAACTGACTAATAGTTGAGAACAGTCATTACTACTTTACCAAAGATAGCAGCACCATTTCAATATAGTAAATGCTACCACTTAAGTAGACTACCACTTAAGTAGACATGTCTACTCTACTCTGTTGAATAGTCGAGAGTAGCCCAATCTACTAATTACCACACATATGGAGACCTCGGCCTGTCTTAATATTAATCTTTCAAGAGATAGCAAAGCAAGATAAGCAAGTCGTGCCATTTCAGCCCTTAGTTTTATGTTACACAATTCATGTTTCATTTAATCATTCACTCAATATAACTATAAATATTTCTTGAGTACTTACTCTACCCGATCAAGGACACTATAATCCAGTTATTTCCAATATTTAGATTTTACAGACCAGAGAATTCCCAAAATACCTGATAGATTAATAAATGCTACCGACTTTTCTTTTGCTGAGGAAGGCCACAACAGGGAGGTCACTGGGTCTCCGGTGAGAGAATGGAACAGAACTGGCCGATGGCTCAGGGGTGGCAGGTTAAGGTAAATGCAAATAAATGGACAAGTCCACAGGATGAAAAAAGTTCAAAAAGTAAAGAATATCCTCTAGACTCAAGGTTAATGTGTAAGAAGGTTTGAAAGTGGTAATTCACACACACCCTTTCCCAGGTTACTAAAGCTTCGAAGAGGAACAGCATCACAGTTATAATCAGTAGGCAGATTCTTTGCCCAGCTCCTTCCTTCCCACCAGATTCCCGGAGATGGACCCACATTGCCCTGCCTAAGGGCTTAGCTCCTGCCCTGGTTTGAAGCCAACTACCTCGTAGACAGGAAAAATCTTGCTGAGTAATTCCGAGAAGCCCATTCAAGTCAGCTCTAACTCTAGTTTTGATTACTGGGCTTTCTTTCTTGGTGACCCAGCCTGCGCCTTCTAGCCCCATTTCAGTTACTCTCTTCTTAGCTGATTCCTGCTCCTTCTCTTTGCTCCTTTCCTAGCAGTCTAAGAATCTCCAGATGAACATTATACCCCTAACTCTCATTTCCATGCCTAGGCTGACTCCTATACCTAGTCATCCCAGCATCAGCTCCCACCTCAATGACATGCCATTTGTTGCTTGCTTCCCTTCCTACAGCTGGAAAACCCTTGCTAGGCTCTCTCTGGACTCCCTGCCAGCCACCCTCTCCACCTGCACCTGAAAGTATGGCCTACTACCAGACTTTGATGATGACACCCACCTAAGAAAACTGGCTCCAAAGGATCTGGCAAGTTCATAAATAGGGTGCAATATTTTGTGCACATGTGTGTGTGTGTTTCTTGAGAGAGCACTTAGGACTTGTCAGCTCCTAAGAGTTCCTGCTACAGCTCTGAGAAGGCAAAAACAAAACCAAAACCACTGCTCCAGCACAGTGATTTCAACCAGCATGCCACGAGAATGTTTAAAACATGAGAGAGATACCTGGCTATTTAGTCAGGGCACTGACCTCTTTTCCCTCAGATTGTCAAATTTAAAGAATGCAACAGCTGACGCAATAGCCATCCAGTGTAAATGAATAAAAACTATACCTATTTTTTGTCAGATGGACAAAAAATATTTTTGGAGTGCCACAGAACTTTAGTAATTAGCTTATGTGTGCCGTGAGATGAAAAAGTTTGAAAATCACTGGTCTAGGTTGCTTCCAATTTTGGCTATTGAAGGACAAATACCATATGATCTCACCTTTGACAGGAAGCTAAAGAATAAAACAAACAAGCAAACAGAACAAAAACAAAGACGCTGAAATAGAGAACAAGTGGGCAGCGACCAGAGGGGAGAGGGAAGGGAACTTAAGGGGAAAAGGGGGGAGGGATTTTGAGGAACAAGTATGAAAGACACAGAGATGAGGACTGGGGGGGGGGGGAATGGGAGGGAGGGGGGAGACCGGGTGGGGGGGTGGGGTGGGATGGGAGAAATAGATTTTAAAAAAATGTACTTGAAAAGTAACTAAATAAAATTTATATTAAAAAAAAAAAAGAAAATCACTGGTCTAGGACCATTTTCCTGACTGGAAAATCTGAATTGTATATTCCAGGCTGATATTTATTTTAATTCTATAACAAAACCAGTCTTCAATGGGGAAAAGTATTTAGCAAGGATCCTCAGTGTTCTGAGAAGCCCAGATCTCGGTCCACGTTTCCTGCTTCTTTTCTAGCTCCCCTCCGGCTTGTGTACCATCTTCCATCAGTCCACTTTCACATTTCCCTCTGCCAGTCATGCTGCCCACTGGCATCTCTATTTTTCAACAAGGCCATACAGAGCTTGGCACATCATAAGCACTCAACCAAAATGTCAGCTATTCACCTTATTTCTCAATCAGGTAGGGCCTCTTAGTTTAGGAAAGTGCAAATTTCCATGCCTGTTCTCCCTGGGAAACATTATCAGTTGAATGCTGAGGCAAGACACTTCCCCCACCACAGACGAACTCCTCCAGATGGGTCTGTTGTTCCCACAAGCCTCAGAGAGGTGTAGACCAACAGGAAGGTGCAGGCTGGCCTCAGAGATGATGCTGTGACCCTAAGCCACAAATGTGAGGAAGTGAGGGGCAGCTGGTGCCTGAATAAAATTGTGAGGTGGTGTGTAAAGTTTGTGGGGTAGGCACTCCCTTCACCCTGGGAGTCTTCCTTCCTCCCTTTCTGTTGCTGCCCTCTTTCCCTCTCACCTTAATGAATAATTGCTGAAGTATTAGCTGGTAAATGAGGAGCTGACAAAGGTGAAGTATGGGAACTCATTAGCATGCTCAAAGGAGGCCTCAACCTCAAGGTCTATGCTGAGGTTTTCTCAGATCATGAAGCTGACTCAACAGCCTTGGGAAGGGCTTGGGAAGGGGTAGCCCACTGCCACAATGTTCAGAATGCTGGGCCTAGGACTTGATGCTTGCACTTCACCTCTGGGAACTGACTCTACCAGGTGAGTTTCCCCCTGTGGAGTGCCATCTAGGTAGCTCTAGCTTCCCATAGTATCTCAGAGAGCTCTGAGGACTTCTAGCTCTATCCTTCAGCAAAAACCTTACTGTGTGTGCATCTTGAGTCATAGCTCAACAGAAAGAGTTCCTCTTACACTTTGATTTTTCAATTTTTACTCAATTTCTTTTCCTTTATTTATATATATATATATATCCCCCCTCAAGTACCTCTCTCTTTCCTACCTTGAATTAAATCTCTCAGTTCTTTAAAGAGACAGTAAAATTGGCTGAGTACAGATATGGTCCAAATAGTTCTTTTCACATGAGAAAACTCAATCTTGACTTGGAAATCTCGAAAAACTATTAAGCAAGTTACCATCCTGGAAATTCTAATCATGAAGCAATTCCTACTGATTTCTGGAAAATTTGTAACCCCAAGATGCAGTAACACATTTAATTTATTACGTTTTTGTATGCGATAACAACCATGGCATTTAATATTTGCCATCACTCCAAATGGAAGCTTCGTATTTCAATACAATCAAGTGAGTCTAATTTAAATAGCAGGGCCTTTTGGAAAACAGAGACTCACCTCTCAATGCAAAGAACAAATATTTGCATTACCTATTTATATTAAAATATGCAGAAATTTCCCAAGTATTCAGCCAACTTATAAATTTTTATAACTTCTTTGAATTGTTAACATTTTTTTAACACACTGCATTATTTCAGCTTTGTGAAGGGCTCAATAACAATCTTTCTGGTCAGGAAAAAGGAAAGGACATTAGAATAAAGAATGCAGAATAAATAAAAACAAAACAGTACAGCCCGTACATCCACTCACACAAAGACAACTTTCATGGTGAGCTATAAGCAATTATAATAACACAATGTCCTTCATGTTGATTTCAGCAGTGAAAAGAATTTCTCTAGTTATTGAAGACTTTCCTGGCTGAGTTTCAGAAAAAAAATCCGATTCTATCCCAATCTGACTTCTGTGCAATGCAAGTCATGCACATTTTAAACGCTGATATATAATGCTGCCATTCTTCTACGAACTGTTAACAGCTGTAGAAACTATTATAGCCGGCTTCAAAACATGTCTGTGTAGTCAGTGCTCTCCAGACACTTAGCAATCCCAAAGCTATTCCTGGACTCGTTCAGATTGCAATGCGAACACAAAGTTTTGATTTATGCTGGTAATGAAACAACAAACTTCTGATCTTTCCTCTAAATGGCCATTCAGATTACATGAACAGCATGTGCTTCGGGGGAAAGTGGAGGGCAGAATTTACAGAAACAAAAAGGAAGCAAGAAAATAAATGGAGGGGCCACCCACAATTACCTTAAGGAAAACCCACGGTTGTCAGTATAAAGCACTGTGCTGGAGTTACATCTTGTGGCCACAAAAGATGCTTGTGTTCCAGAGGAAGAAATAGGAGCAGAGGGTCCGCATGAGGAGGTGACCCAGGGAGGGCATGTGCTGCAGGCAAAAACACGTGCAGAGCTGCTGATGGACATTAACACACCCGAGGTGCCGCCCTGGCTCTGAACAAAGATGCACAAAGGCCATGAGATTCTCATTTCAACTAAAAGTTCCACTTCACTGAATCATGACCAAAATCCCCTGAAACTGACAAACTCATGCAAGGGAATTTTTTAGTTGTAGCAATCCAACCGCCCCCAAAATCACAATGTCCATTAGAGACCTTCCTTAAGCTATGAAGTTCCCTTATTCCACATTTGCCATCTAAAACTCAAATACATGGGGTGCTTCCCTAAAACGCATTGTTTCAAGCTCACCATCACAAGATGCCACCCAATCCTGCTCCTAAGTTGTTTGTAAAATACAGTGGAACTCCGGTACTTGTCGTTAATTTGTTCCAGAACTCGTGGAGTGCTGAAACTGACAAGTGCCAAGCAAATGCCAAGTGCTAATACATTTTTCTTATCAAAATGGGATGAGTATAGGGTTTGATGAGTTCTGAAGCCGACGAGCACTGAGGTATTGACATGTAACCAAAATTCAAATAATGTCCACTTATGATGATTTAGTGATGCAGCGTGAAGAAACTGCCATGGGATATTTCACAGCTTCTGCTTCCCAACTTAGAGACCTGGAAGGTGATAAGTCTGTACCTTCTTAAGATAAGTCATTTGCTTACTTCCCTTCCCACAGGCTGAGATGAAAAAGAAAAGCCACCTTATCCATTCACTTCCCCATCACTGAGAACCCGCTCCACATCAACTACAGAAATAGACACCAGAAGAGTAAGAGGCCCAGTCTCCGTCCTGAAGGAATTTCAAAACTAGTTGGGAAAGAAAACATGAATAGGTATAGAAAAGAGGTAACAAATCAATTAAATCCTAGAGTGTCGAGAGTGTAGAAGAATAGAAGAATCTGAGTGAGATGGAGTGGAAGGGCTGTGGGCAAGTTGTTAGGTTCTGCAAACCCAGAGGCACAGAATAACAACAATGTTGGGGAAGAGGAGTGACAGGATAGCTGTAAGATGTACATGAGATGTTGTTCATTACTTTTTATACCAGTCAGTATGTATTTAGTTGCAAGTAATGGAATACCCAACTCCAGTCATTTAAACGAGGGCATTAAGTTATCTCACGTCACCAGAAATTTGAAAGTAGGCAGGTCTAAGCTTGGTCTTGTGACTCAGGATATTTTTATCTTTCTGTTCCACCACTTGTTAATATGAATACTTTCTCCTCGTGATGGCTATCCCAGGTAGTCAAAAGTGCTGCCACAGCACCTGACATCACATTTACATTCATGGAAAGAAGAAAAGGAAAAGGAGGTCCCAGTAAGCTCTCTGCTAACACTTGTCTCATTGATTAAGAAAACAAAAACTTTCCCAGAAGACTCATTCTCAGAGGATTTCTACTTATTGGCCAGACTGTAGCCCATGGATCCCACTAACATCAGGAAATGTGTGTATCTGCCAATGACACTGCTTTGATAAGCTTGGATGATCTTTTTTTCAATCTATTATGTTTATTTTTACTGTAAATTTTTCCCATTACAATGTAGTCCCCTCACACGCACACACACCCCAGCAATCACCACACTGTTGTCATGTCCAGGAGTCCCTTCTCCTTTTTGCTCAATCCCTCCACCCCCTGATCTCCCCAACCCCCTTAGCTGTCATCCCGCTCTCCATCTATGAGTCTGTTGGACAATCCTGATTCAACCCCAGCAATCAGTAAATGCCATCAGAAGAATCAAGTTTCACTGGCAAGGATAAAAATGGGAAGCAGGTGAAAATGGCAGCTGAGTAATTGATGAATAGTGAGTGCCTTCAGTGTTCCCCTGCTTTTATTTTCTACCCTGATAAAAAACAGTACTTTCTTTTTACTGTTACAGAGAAACAGAGGTATAATTTCTATTTTTCATATATAGTACTTCTATTTTGTTTCCAATGATGGTATGGAATACAACTAATCAATTTTCTCTTCCAGTGCCCTAAAAATCATTTTATTAAATTAGATAGTAGGTATGCTGTTTAAACATAAAGTGCTTGTATTGGCTGCCCACCCTACAACCATCTGCCACAGTTCTTTGCTGTTAATTGAACCCTGATCTTGAGCCCTCTTGATATGACCACACACTCCATGAAGATGCCCTTCAAATGTCTATGGGGGTGATTCTTCATTTAATCAAATTACTAATTTCTATTTCCAGAATCAGTAATTGTTTTAGGAAGCAACAGTGCAACATAATTCTGGACAATGATTTGTGAGTGGAAGTCTGCTAAGGGCCTAACAGGCAAATTGAGAAACTGTCCTTTTCTTCATCTCAGAGGAAACAGGTGATGGCTGGAGCATCAGCAGCCATCTTGCAATCATGAGGAGATAAGCCTAGGAAAAACCAACATGCTGAGAACAGCAAAAGAGAAACTGGGGTCTTAATATCATTGTTGAACCACTAAATTAACCAACCCTGAAACTGCCTTACCGTAGGTTTTTATTATGCGAGATAATAAATCTCTCCTTATTTACAAGATTAACAGTTTATTCTTTATGAGTCCAAAGCCTCCCCACTGAAATGACTGTATCCTTATTAACATCTGTCCCAGGTCCTAAATTTTCACTAATAAGCTTATTTCACCCACAGCAGCATTGAGATCTTATTAATTCCCAGTTATCTGGAGGACACCGAGCAACTCTTCAGTGAACTCGAGGTAATCCATTATCTCATCCCATGCTGCCACATTAGCCTTAGCAGAACCAGATATTCTGAAGTCCACGTGGTCAGAAACTCCAGCTTCAGTTGTGGTGAAGGAAGGTTTTGAGGCTCTTTGGGTTCACCAGTTAAAGTCTCTATTTCCCTTCGGCCACCCACAACTCGCCTACAGTGAGGCGACTCATTCATTGTAAGAGAGGCCCATACACTGCTCCAAAGTCACAGGCCAAGAGGCATCAGAAGCTTAAAAAAAGATCTATGAAAATCATGAAATAGTTTGACATTAAAAAGAGATCTATCTATAAAAATTTGCTAAAACTTTGGGTTTTTATTCTTTTAAAGTATGATATAATATGTCTGTACACAAATTACATGGAGAGATGAAAATGCTTCAGACATAAAAAATATACCCAGTACAGATGTATTATAAATTGGAAAAATGGTATTTCATTGTTTACCATAAAGCATCTTTTTACAGAAGAGATTTAAAATGTTGTTAAATGGCAGGATGGTAGCTGCAGGGGAGGGGGAAGGGGGAAGGTAGAAGGGGGTACAGGAGGGATAAATGGTGATTGGAAAAAAGTGAATAAAAATAATAATAAAATAAAATGTTAAATGTTTAAAATGTCATCTCTCTCTCTCTCTCACACACACACACACACAATTTTTCCAGAAATAAAGCTGCCATGCCCTGCCTCATGTTTACCACAAGAAATTCTTGCAAAAGAAAGACATGTATCATTCTTTTTTTTTTAATCTTCACCTGAGGATGTGTTTGTTGGTTTGAGAGAGAGAGGAAGGGAGAGAAACAGAGAGAGAAACATGGTGTGAGAAAGAAGCATCAGTTGGTTGCCTCCCACATGCATCCCGACTGGGGATGGACCCATGAACT
Organism: Artibeus jamaicensis; assembly: GCF_021234435.1. Taxonomy (NCBI): domain Eukaryota; kingdom Metazoa; phylum Chordata; class Mammalia; order Chiroptera; family Phyllostomidae; genus Artibeus; species Artibeus jamaicensis. The sequence continues at coordinate 15,983,950 of NW_026521788.1, forward strand.
TTTACTGCACGGACAACACTCCATCCAACTGAGCCACCTGGCCAGGGCTCAGGTATCATTCTTTTTTTTTAATATTTTTTTTATTTAGTTATTTTTTCAAGTACAGGTTTTTGTCTATTTCTCCCATCCCAGCCCCCTCCCCCGCCCCTAAGGTATCATTTTTTAAAATTTTATTTAGCTATTTTTCAAGTACAGTTTTTTGTCTATTTCTCCCATCCCAGCCCCCCCTGCCCCGTCTCCCCACCTCCCTCCCATTCCCCCCCCAGTCCTCATCCCTGTGTCTTTCATACTTGTTCCTCAAAATCCCTCCCCTTTTTTCCCCTTAAATTCCCTTCCCTCTCCCCTCTGGTCGCTGAAAGACAAATACCATATGATCTCACCTTTAACAGGAAGCTAAACAACAAAACAAACAAGCAAACAGAATAAAAACAAAGACTGAAATAGAGAACAAGTGGGCAGCGACCAGAGGTATCATTCTTAATACGAGGATAAGTATCTCTCCTGATGGTCAGTGAGTGTGCCTTCTCTGAAGCCCATTTCAGATTGTTTTGAAAATGGCTCTTTGCTTACTCCTTCTTGTGTGAAGCCAGTACCCTAACAGGGCTCTAAATAAATGTTTCCACCTTGGCAGGGGTAAAAGTACACTGCAATTTTTGTCCTGAGTTTATCATACCCACAGAGCTTTAGCAGGACTTACTATTAGAAGGACTTAGGCCCAGACTCCCAACTAAATGGGGCAAACCACTTTACTTATATCTTTAGAACCTAGTTTTCTGGGCACTTCTAAAACTTGTGGTTTTATATATTTACATTTCAAAGCTGTTCTTTAATCCAAAAGCTTCTGAGACCAAATGAGCCTGTTAGAGATACCTAGAACCATGCAGCCAGGAAGGAACAGGTTACCAAGAGAGATCTAATTGGGCCCAACCTGTCCGGCACCATCTTCAGATCCATGGCTAAGGTCAGAACTGATTTAATGAAAAAACTGGGTGGAAACTAGACCTCTTCTCAGATATAACAACTGAGTGCTATTTTCTGGACCGGATAAAAGAATGGTCAGTGACTATAGTTCAAGAAGCTGTGGGAGGAATGGAAAACACCACGGCTGGTTTTTAAACACACATAACAAAACTTTTCAACCTCAGAAGGTTACTAAATAGGTACTTTGAGCAAGTATACATTTATCTTGAGGATATTGTTACTGGTTAAAACATATGGAGAACTCTTCCATCTTTTCCTTCTGAACCTTCAGCAAATTCTTCAGATATCCTCAATAGTGGTGAATCTTTGCCTGTTAATTTTTTTTTTCATTTGGGGGGTGGTGGTTGGGAAGAGTTTATGGGATGTGGGGGGGGGGGGGGTTGAAGTAGCCAACAACCCTTTGAAGGACAATCCAGTCAGTAAAGTTGGTTACTAAGTTTGCTTAGTGCTGTTTTGCATTCCACACCCTTCTCTCAGAAAAAGACAGACCCATTAGGCACAACATCAGTTAAGGACGTAACAGAGCTCAACAACACATCAATCAACTGGGCGCAACAAACACCTATGGACTACTCCACCCAACAACAGCAGAATACACATTCTTTTCAAGATCACATGCAACAGTCACCAAGACCAATCACATTCTGTGCCATGAAAAGAGAGTCTTAATTAGGTATGACCTTATCCAGAGGATAACGTTCCATTCCCAGCTCTGGGTTTCAGGAAGGAGGCTTATAAAGTCAGTCAATCCCTCCAGAAAAGGCTGGCCAGAACAGGGAGAGCTGGAAGCATGAAGAGGGCTGAAGTATCGGATGTCCTTAGCATGCAGAAGAGAAAACTTAGAAGTTATAGGATGGTTACCTGTCTTCAAATATTTGGACTGAGCCATGAGGAAAGGAGAGATATGTTGTACGTTAAAGGAAGAACTCTGGCTGCACATCAGAGGAACGCAGTTTCATCTTGACATGAAGAACTTTTACCAAGTCCACTATCCAGCCACGGGGTGTCTGCCTCGCCCACACATGACCAACAATGGGTGCCGCAGCACCACAGGGCGAGATGAAAGCTGGCAGGCCATCGGTCAGGGAGCCCGAGAGGCAGTCCTGCAGCGGGATACACCAGATGATTTCCTAGGGCCCTTCCACAGTAACTTCGCAAGTGGTGTGTCGTGGGGTTTTGAGACTGATTTTTCTCTCACGGATCACATAGTATCTCTTTGAGATTTTAAAAACAAATGGCCTTATCATCTCCCAAAGATTGTTACCCATGAAATTCCCTTTCACATATGAGAATTAACATCTTTTCCCAATTTCCACACTGCCTCATTCGCTAATTCCCATACCTCTTTCTAAGATACAAAGATGATGGTTAACTTGGTCAGAGTGCCATCTTCACGTATTGTTTCGCTGTATTTGTCTCCTTTCTGGCAGAGTCTCTCTGTGGCTCCTTAGATCCTGAATCTCCTTAATAATAAGTCGCTGGGTTAAAACTGGCCCTGTGCCCAGTGTGGGGTTTCCCCAGTCTGGAGGTGTGAAAAGACACATCACAACCTGTGGCACCGGGGAAGTCCCAAGGCCTCTGGAGAGAGCTGGACTGTTTTATTTTAAATATTAAAAGAAGAGAAGCTTGACGAGTGGGTGTGGAAGAGAGGGGGATTTTCAGTTGTGAAATGGTGACTAGGTACTACTTTCACAATAAAAGATCATTTATCTCTATTGACTCACACATACACCCCTATTTGATCAATTTGCTCTTTTATCAACTGTCCAGTATTCTGGCAGCATAAGAGTCAGGTCCAGGGGTCCTCACATTACAACCAGGTTACACATTAGCATCTGGAGCAGGCAGAACACTTGTGACTGCTCTTCTAAAATACCGAAGAAATCCCAGGTGCAGGCAGTGCCTAAATGTTTATCACATACCAAAGGTCTTCGACAAAGTTTTGTGTAACTTTCATACATTAACATTTCACTGACAAATGGAAGTGAAATTTGTAATAAGTTTTCTCACTTTCTATGATTAAAATTTCACACTCCTCATGTAAGTCCTTTTAATATTTTTTTCATAGTAATACCTCCTTTTAACAGACCAGAGGGAAAGAAAAACCTGGGAGAAAGTCCATGTCTAGACAAGACTATGTCTCCTTATAGTCCGAGGGCCACAGTGCAATGAAGCAGGAACAGCGTGCAGGGGTCTACAGATGTGCCTTGTTCTGCTGCACTTCGCTTTATGGACCTTCACACATATTCCATTTTTTACAAACTGAAGGTTTGTGACCATTCTGCATTGAGCAAATTTATTGGCACCACTTTTTCAATACCATTTGCTCACTTTGTATCTCCTTGTAACATTTTGGTAATTTTTGCAATATTTTGAACTTTTGCATCATTATTATACTTGTTATGGTAATTGGTGGTCTTTGATGTTATTACTGTAATTGGTTGGGGATGCCACAAACAGTGCCCACATAAGATGGCAAGCTAAATTAATAAATGTGTGTTCTGACTGCTCCACCAGAATGCTGTTCCCTGTCTCTCTCCCCCTCCTCAGGACCCCCTATTACCTGACACACACGAGTGACATTAGGTCAGTTAATAACCCTACAATGCAAAGAACCTATGCACCACAATGTTCATAGCAGCACAATTTACAATAGCCAAGAGTTAGAAGCAACCTAGGTGTCCATCAGTAAACGAATGGATCAAAAAATTGTGGTACATATACACAATGGAATTCTATGCAGCAGAGAGAAAGGAGGAGCTACTACCCTTTGCAACAGCATGGATGGAACTGGAAAGCATTATGCTGAGTGAAATAAGCCAGGTGTTGAAAGACAAATACCATACGATCTCACCTTTAACAGGAAGCTAAACAACAAAACAGACAAGCAAGCAAAATAAAAACAAAGACACTGAAATAGAGAACAAGGGGACAGCGACCAGAGGGGAGAGGGAAGGGAATTTAAGGGGGAAAAAGGGGAGGGATTTAGAGGAACAAATATGAAGGACACAGGGACAAGAACTAAGGGGGGTGGAAATGGGAGGGAGGTGGGGAGCAAGGGGCGGGGGAGGCTGGGATGGGAGAAATAGACAGAAAACTGTACTTGAAAAATAATTAAATTAAAAAATTAAATAAAAAAATAAAAGTATTTAAAAAACCCTACAATGGCCTCTGAGTGTTTGGTAAAAGGAAGAGTCACTCATCTCTCACTTTAACTCAAAAGCCAGAAATGATTGTGATTAGTGAGGAAGGCATCTCAAAAGCCAAGACAGACTGAAAGCCAGTACCTTGCACCAAACAGTTGTAAATGAAAAAAAAAGTTCTTGAAGAGAATTAAAAGTGCTACTCCAGTGAACGCATGAATGAGATAAGAAAGTGAAACAGCCTTACTGATGATATGGAGAAAGTTTTAGTGATCTGCACAGAAGATCAAACCAGCCACAACATTTTCTTAACCCAAGACCCTGACTCTCTTCAACTCTATAAAGGCTGAGAGAGTGAGGCAGCTGCAGAAGAAAAGTTGTAAGCTAGCAGAAGTAGCTTCATGAGTTTAGGGAAAGAAGCCAACTCTGTAACATAAAAGTACAAGGTAAAGCAGCAAGGGCTGATGCAGAAACTGCAGCAAGTTATCCGTAAGACCTAACTGGAACTCCTACTGAAGGTGGCTACACTAAACAACGTTTTCAATGTAGACAGAAAACGCCTTATATTAGAAGAAGGTGCCATCTAGGCACAGTTTAGAAAAAAGAAGTCCATGCCTGCCTTCGAAACTCAAAGGACAGGCTGACTCTTGCTAGGAGATAATGCAGCTGGAGACTTTAAGTTGAAGCCAGTGCTCATTAACCACTCTGAAATCCTAGGGTCCTTAAGAATCATGTTAAATCTACTCTGCCTATGTTCTGTAACTGGAACAACACAGCCTGTGTGATAGCACAACTATTTACAACCTGCTTTACTGCACGTTTTAAACACACTGTTGAACCCTACTGCCCAGAAAAAGATTCAAAATATTTCTGCTCATGGACAATGCACCTGGTCAGCCAAGAGCTCTGATGAAGTTGCACAATGAGATTAATGTTGTTTTCACGCCTGCAAACACAACATCCATTCTGCACCTCGTGGATCAAGGAGCAATTTGGACTTTCAAGTCTTATTACTTGGAAATGAAGAAATACATTTTATAAGGTTATAATTGTCATAAATAGTGATTCCTCTTATTGGTCTGGGCAAAGTAAATCAAAAATCTGGAAGGAATTCACCATTTAGATGCCTTTAAGAACAAGGGCGCTTCATAGGAAGAGGTCCAACTATCAACATTAACAAGGAGTTGGGAAGAAGTTGATTCCAGCCCTTGTAGATGATTTTGAAGGGTTTCAAGACTTTAGTGGAGAAACTGAAGATGTGATGAAAACAGGAAGAAAACCAGAATTAGAAGTGGAACCTAAAGGTGTAATCAAATGCTGTAATCTCATCTAACTTGAACAGGCGAGAAGGTGCTTCCTATGGATGAGCAAAGTGGTTTCCTAAGACAGAATCTACTCCTGGCAAAGATGCTGTGAAGACGGTTGATGTGACAGGAAGGAATTTAGAATATTTACATGCACTTGGTTGGTAAAGCAGTGGCGGGTTTGAGAGGATTGACTCCAATTTTGAAGGAAGTTCTACTGTGAGTAAAATGTCAACAACATCTCATGCTGCAGAGAAATCGTTCATGAAAAAAAAGATCAACTGATGTGGCAAACTTCACTGTTGTCTTATTTTAAGACAAATACCACAGCCACCCCAGCCTTCAGCCATCACCGCCCTGCTCCATCAGCGGCCAGTAACACTGAGGCAAGAAGACTGCGACTCACTGAAGGCTCAGTTGATTGTTAGCATCATTTGTTAGCAGTAAAGTATTTTTAATTAAGGTACGTGCATTGAGTTTTTAAAACATAATGCTATTGCACACTTAAAAACTACACTTTAGAGTAAATATAACTCATATATGCACTGGGTTACCAAACAATTCATGCGACTTGCTTTACTGCAATATTATTAGCTTCACTGTAGTGTTCTGGAGCCGAACCTGCAATATCTCCAAGGTACACCTGTACTCAACTGTTCACCAGCTGGGATAAAGAACCAGAAGTACCTTATTTAAAGGAAAAAAACCTAACGCGGGAAAGATCTTGGTTAAAGAAGTTAGCATAAGGAGATGGAAGAGACAGATGGTTGGAAGATGTTAACTCTAAGCATCTTAGATCCACAGCAAGGGTCTGAACTTTAGAACCCAGGCAAGGAGAAAGGAGTGGGCCCGCACCCGTGAACCCTCCGAGAGCCCACAGTGGCCTCTGCTGCTCCACACCTGTTTGCGGCGTGTGTAGAAACTGAGCCTGCTGGGAACAACAAATTGGTCCACCTGCGACTGCCTTCCTTCTCCCTACGCTATACCAAGGGATGGCGGGTTCTCCGAGGATGACACACTTAAATGTTCAACAGAAATAAAAAGAACAGCACTAGGAGAAAACGGAGGATCTAAAGACTAGGAGGCATGAATTATTAATGAGAATTGTCTCTAATACACATAAAAATGTATACCCCAAATCTGGTCTAATCAGTTTACCAAGCGCATGCCTGTCTCTGACAGACATGTCTGACCTAGATCTTAAAGTGGCTGGTTCCTTCTTGTCCTTTAGACCCAGCCAGTCCAGCTCCGATGCTACATTCACTGAGAGGATCGGTCTCAGTTTCCAAACTGAAGTAGTCGCCCAGTTACCTGCACTCTGTTCTCTTTATCCTAGGACTCAGGAAATTTTGAAATTATCTTATCCCTTTGTTTCCTTTCTATTCCCCCTTCCAGAACATAAGCTCCATGCAAACAGGAATCTTGCCCATCTTGTCACTAAAATATCCTGCATCCATAAAAAAGTATCTAATCCACGGAGTGGCTGTTTAACACGTTTGTTGAAATGAATGCACGACCAATCAATGGTGGAAAGTTATCAGTTTCTGGTAACTCAGAACTAATAGACTTTCTTGTTTTTAATGGATTTTCTCACAAATTTTCTTGTGAAAAAAGCTTCATTCCCTAATAATACCATGTAAATGAAGCACATAAATGGTAAAGCCTATTGTTTTTGAGATTATCTAAGCCATCTGAAGAATAAAAAATTCTAAGTACTTACTATTATTAAAGAATATGAACTACTGGGATATAAAGCACAATCATAAAATAAAATTCTCTATTACTTACTGTCTCTGACTAATACACCATCACTTCATCTTTCTTCTGACCCCTCCATGGGGCTGCTGCACATAAGGACCATTTATGTTTTTATTTTTTCAATCACAGTTTACATTCAACATTATTTCGTATTAGTTTCAGGAGTACAGTGTAGTGGTTCATCATATACGTCACTGTTCTCTCCAGTATTTCCAGCGCCCGCCCAGCACCATAGTCATTACATAATTGACTGTGTTCCTTATGCTGTACCCTACAGCCTCATGACTGTATTTTGTATCTACCAATTTGTACTTCTTAATCCCTTCACCTGTTTCACCCATCCCCCTGAACCCCTCTGCTCTGGCAACCATCAGTCTCTTTATTTCAATAGCAACTGGGGAAGAGTAAAACCAGCATTTGAAACGTCTACCGGGTACTTTACTTTGTACTGTGAGCATCTTTTTCACCACTTTTATTGTGTGAGAGGATTTCTCTTTTACCCGCCTCCCCGTGTCCCACAAAATCTAAGCAGGATCCCAAATCCTGCATCTGGAAGCCCCAGAAGCTTGGTACTATATAAATCTGTTATCCCACCAACAGTAGTTCTTGCCATACCGATGCAATTTTAACAGGCTAAAAGAGTCACCTGCTAATGTGTGAAAAATTCACAACTAGTAAGGAAAACCAAAAAGATTTTTCTTCACAGACTAAATAAACATTGCAGTATGAAGTGTATTTTGTGAAATAAATAATTAGAAGCTGGGCACTAAAGGGCCAAAACAAAAACAGTGGCTTTCAGCAAGCTTCCTAAATCCTTTATGATAGACTGTCGTTACAAGGCGCTACGGCTAAATGGAAATTCATCGTCACCAGTCCTGTTCACTTAGGCAGATGGTTCTATTTTAGCTTTACAGCAAGAAAACTGCACCATTAACTAAAGCCCACGTTATATTTTTAAAGTGAAATGTGTCAGGTAGGGGCTGGCTGCCTGCCCCTGGTTTTCCACCGCAGTGCGTGGCCGTGGGCTTCCCCAGGCAGGAGGACGAACGCCTGTGTGGGGACAGCACACGTGGCTGACCATGTCAGGGGAGAGGCCATAAGAGAAGGACACCAGCCTGGTGATTGCTCAGGCGGAAGGGGACAAAAAGGGACTAAATGGTAATGGGAAAGATGCAATAAAGATTAAATTTAAAAGAGAGAGAGACATGTGGGAAAATGCAGGCAGCATCAGCAGAAGGCTGGAGAGAGTCCCATTAAGTACAACTCCGTGGGCTGCACAACGCGCACTAGGCCAAGCAGAGAAGCGGTAACTTTTCCGCAGATGCACAAACAGCAGCTTGGGGCTGAGCCCTGCCTCTGTGTCCTGCCTGGGGTCCTCTGCTCAATCCCTCCCACCAAGTTGTTCCCCGTTTTTTCGTGGAGACCTGGGTCAAGCTGCACATCCTCAGAGGAGCTTCTTCTAACACATCTTGTGGAGAGTTGACTTTGATGTGTTTTGTGAGCCCCTACCTGTCTTGATTGATATGCAATAGGTACAATACAAATCCCTGGAACCTGCTTCTGTTCTCATTCTGGCCGCTGTGTGTCCCCACCAGCAGGCATGTATGTCCCCTGTAATTTTTCCACAGAGCTTAGTACAGTATTTTCAGAAAAACGGTTATTTAATAAAAGCTGGAAGAATAATTTAGCAACTTATACTGTCATAGGATTCATTCCTGAAAACCAGTAGGTTCTTGCATGAGAACTGGAGTTTAGGAAACACTAAAATATGATGGGAGGAAAAAGGATTAAATACATTAGGCTAAGGAGGAAACCGGAAGGAACCACTGAGGGCGAGGAAGGACCTCCAGACCAAAGGGCACCATTCAAGAGCTGAGCAGAGGAAAGGAAGCAGGGGGTCAGGGGCAGGGCGGGGCGCAGGGGAGACACCTCGAAGGAACAAATACTCCAGGTCAGGAGAGAACGGTGGTACCAAAATGGAGAGAGGGTTTCCAAGAGAGATGTGCCAAGAGTGAGGTAAAGTGAATATTTCTGGGAGTGGGGTGTGTAAAGCGGGCACCAAGACAGAAGAAAGGTGGAAAACGAGGAGCAGACCACAGTCACATAACAACCAAGTTCGCTAGCTAGACACTGAAGGAGAAGTGCAAGGCAAAGTTCTCCCCCAAATTGCTTTCTTGTCCCAAAAGCAGTTCCCAAACCACACCCACCTTTGCTAATGTGTGAGAACTGAAACCTAGGGATTAATGTGCTTGTTTCCATGGTGATACTTTTTGACACTTCACCTAACTCTCTTTTAAGGTAGAAGAAGGATTAAATAGATCATTTCAAAGTCTCTCGAGAAATCAAATTTGTTGCGACTGATCTCAATTCTCCCAGTGCCCACTACGGGGCATTCCGGAGCAGCCTTCCCAGGCCACTTCGCCTAACCAAGTACAGGGGCCCAGGAGAGCACCCAGCTGCCCTCTGGGACCAAAAGGTCCAGGAAAAATTCGAGACAGAGGGGGCCATCTCCTAGGATCCTTTCCGGCTTCAGACAAAACTTGTCCCTTAAGCATAACACACATGGAGCAAGAAAACTCTCTTCTCAGTGAACTCGTGTGTGCAGCCAGGGCCCGGTGCACTTCCCAAGTGCACCCCTCACTAGGGACCAGAGAAGAGGGGAAGTAACAGTGCCATCGCTAGTCGCAAACTCTGAGGTGGGCTGATTGCTTTCACAGTCCATTTTAATGCTCCATACCTGATACCCAGAAATCTAAAAGAAGGCTGTTTATCTCCACCCCTCCTCTCTCTTTTTTTAATAGAAAAAAAAAAAGAGGAAAGCAATTTAGAATCCATTGTTCCACCAATTGGGCAAATCACACATTAAAGCAGCATCTCCGCACCAGATTTTCTTTCCTCCTCTGCAGTGCTGTCCTCGCTTCCCCAGAACATTCTCCAATTACCATTTCTCGTGGGAGTGTATTCCAGAATATGCCCTGTTTGGAAGAGTGCAAAAGGAGCGAGCCCCGTAGTCACTAACATGTGTTAAGATATTCGTGAAATCATCCTTGGTTTTGCTAAAAATATTTTAATAAGATGTAGTCTTCACCCTCCTCAAGAAACGTATGACCCAATCCCCGAACTCCCTCCCCCATCTCTGCCCGCCATGGTGAGGAAATGGGCCCTGGGGGCGGGCACTCTCTTAAGATTCCCACACTCCGCCTGGGCTCTGGGGCTCCGTCACTTTACCTCTTACAAGTCTGGTGACGCATTCATCGGCCCCAGTAAGATCACAGCCTGAGGCAGGAGTTCAAAAAACCAAAGTGCAGACATTCATTTTTTGCAAAATTTTAAAGCAAATATATTTCCATCTGATGTTGTCTTACGAGATGTGTGCAGGAAGTTTCTTGGTCAACAATTTACTAAGTACTTTATTAGTAATATAATGTAGAGAATTGCTGCAAAATCTAAGGAGTTTCCAGGTAGTAAACAACCATTTGTTCTGATCTACAATATTTCATGGTTGTTCTGTTGACAATATCCAGTAATTTCTGTAACATACACTATCTGTTTGGAGAAGTACAATCTAAGGATTGCATGGCATGATTCTGACCACCCTAAACAGGTCAGGACAGGTTCATTTAGTTAGGGTCAGCTGTTTCCATATTCAGTCCCTAGATTTCTATCACATTCTATGTTCATGATAGTTTATGACTGTCTGAATAAATAGGAGCCAAGGTAACAGTAAAGAATAAAATGCATTTAAGTAAAGATCATATGAATCCAGAATAATTAAGGATCTTTCCTAGTTACTATTCCTTTGGAATAATTTAAACTTCTATTCAGTGTTTTCTTTTGTCTGTAATTACTGCTCTGTGAAATCATGAATATCTATTAGAATTCATGATTCTAAACCAAATTATTAAAAAGTGAACACTCATTTAACCATCAATATTAGTAATACTATCACTACTATTATGGATAATAAAACACTACTATTTGTCAATAAAAATTTTATATGACATTTTGTGGGAAAAGTAAAAACATAATGGTGAATTAGAAAAACGCGGCAAAAGAGACAAATGTGAAACTTGTCACTCAGGTATACTATTAAGACAACTGCCTATATATTATGTAAAAGCCAAAACTTAAAAAAAAAAGAGGAACTGTTTAGTTCAGTTTGAGGCAAAGAACCTTAAACAAAAAAAAAAGTGTGGTCAATGCAGAATGTTAAACTAGATATCCAGAAAGTAAGAACTGGTGAAACTAATATTTTACTTTGATGTTCAGTTAGACTTTTGAAAAGAGAGTAGGAGGAAAAAACAAACACTGAAATCCAGCAAAAGCAACTGAGTCTGACCCATTAAGAAATGTGGTCTAGACATCCAGCCAAGATGGAGGCATAGGTAGACACACTGTGCCTCCTTGCACAACAAAAATTAAGGACAACAAAAATTTAGAAACAAACAAAAAAAAACAACCAGAACTGACAGAAAATTGAACTGCATGGAAGTCCAACAACCATTCGACCAGACCAGTAAGAGGGGTGGAGCTGGCAGCAGATGGAGTGGGGCCTCGGCGGGAAAAAGTGGTGGCTGGCAGACCCTGGGCACAGGGAGGCAATGAGTAGACACAGTGAGAGCGCAAGGTGGCTGACCGTAGATGCACATTCACGCACCGATAAACCAGAAGAAAACAAGCAGTGAGACAGACCATGCAACCCAGGGCTCCAGCACGGGGAAATAAAGCCTAAAAGCACTGATTGAAAACACTTGTGGGGGTTGAGGTGCCAGGGAAGACTCCCAGCCTCACAGAAGAGTTCATTGGAGAGGCCCACAGGGTCCTAGAACGTACACAAGCTCACCCACCCAGGAACCAGCACCGGAAGGATCTAATTTGCTTCTAGGAAGCGGCAAAAGGGACTGAAATCAAAAGAGAGCAAAGCAAGCGCCACTGCCCCTCCCTGACCCCGCCCACACATACAGTGTCACAACCCAGCTACCAGCTTGGCCCACCTTGGCAAACACCTAAGGCTCCGCCCCTCACTAAGTAACAGGCATGACCAGACCAAAAAATTAAATTTAAAAAAAAATGATTCAAACAGAAGAACAGATCGAAGCCCCAGAGCCAATACATCTAAGCAACCAAGAGATAGCCAACTTATCAGATACACAGTTGATCAGGATACTCACAGAACTGGTTGATTTTGGTCACAAATTAGATGAAAAAAATGAAGCCTACACTAAGTGAAATGAAGGAAAATGCACAGGGAACAATAGGGATGGGAAGAAAACTGAGACTCAAATCAATGGAGTGGACCAGAAGGAAGAAAGAAACAACCAAACAGAAAAGAATGAAGAAACAAGAATTCAAAAAAAATGAGAGGCTTAGGAATGTCCAGGTCATCTTTAAATGTTCCAACATCCAAATTATAGGGGTACCAGAAGAGAAGAGGGAGAACAACAAGTGAAAAACTTATTTGAACAAATAATAAAGGAGAATTTCCCCAATCTGGAAAGGAAATAGACTTCCAGGAAATCCAGGAAGCTCAGAGAGTCCCAAAGAAGTTGGACCCAAGAAGAAATACACCAAGGTACATCATAAATACATTACCCAGATTAAAATGAAGGAGAGAATTCTAGAAGCAGCAAGAAATAAGGGACAGTCACCTACAAAAGAGTTCCCATCAGTCTGTCAGCTGATTTCTCAAACGAGACCTTACAGGCAAGAAGAGGCTCCAGCCTCTTCTTGGAAAGAAGTATTCCAACTCATGAAATGCAAGGACCTACATCCAAGATTGATCTATCCAGCAAAGCTTTCATTTAGAATGGAAGGGCAGATAAAGCGCTTCTCAGATAAGGTCAAGTTAAAGGAGTTCATCATCACCAAGCCCTTATTATATGAAATATTAAAGGGACTTATCTAAAAAAAAGAAGATAAAAAAACATGAACAGTAAAAAACAGCAAACTCACAGTTATTAACAACCACACCTAAAACAAAAGCAAACTAAGCAAACAACTAGATCAGGAGCAGAGCCACAGAAATGGAGATCACATGGAGGGTTAGCAACAGGGGAGTGGGAGGAGGAGAAGGTACAGAGAATAAGTAGCATAGACGGTGGGTAGAAAATAGACAGGGGAGGGCAAGAATAGTATGGGAAATGTAGAAGCTAAAGAACTTATGACACACGGACATGAACTAAAGGGGAGGAATGTGGGTGGGAGGGAGTGTACAGGGTGGAGGGAAATGAAGAGGGGAAGGGGACAACTGTAATAGCATAATCAATAAAATATATTTAAAAAAATAAATGTGGTCTGAAGTAAGTTTTTAGTGCTTCCCGTCTCCCCTTCTTCATTCCTTTTCCCACACGTGGTACTTGCTCCCCATTCCCCCACCAACTCTCAATTCCCAAGGTAATTTCTTCTGAGGCCTCTTCCTGAAGGACCTTATCATAAAAAAAGGTAGTTATATGTTAATAACATTCTTGTTTTAAGCTGAAAACTAAAGTTTCCGTTTTAATGTAAAAGTATGCTCCACTCAGGAATATTTTCATTTTAAAAGGAAAAAAATTCTTAGAGTGTAGCCGTCGGTGCTACAGCAGGCCCTTTGGAATATTCAAGCAGAATTTGAGAACAGCAGTGTTCTTCCGGTGCCCCCCACACCGCTCCAAACTGGAAGTCAGCAAGGCTCGGGTTCAGTTGCTTTATTTCTACTAAGACTTCACCTACTAAAGAGTATCTAGATATCCAAGTTAAACACACTTCATTTTCTTAAAATTACAATAATTTTAAAGGAAGAAATTACCAAGGTCTTATTCTATATTATCAACCAGGGCCCCCAGCCTGGGGACTCTGTCGGTTTCTAAAGAAAGTTATGGTTGTCACAACATGGAGGGCAGGGCAGCAGTTGGTGCTGCTGTCATCTAGTGCACAGAGGCTGGGAATGAAGAATGAGCCAATCCAAAACATCAACAGTGCTGAAGTTGAGAAACCCCGTTTTATACTAACTAACTTCTGGAAGGTCAGTATTTTGATGATGTAAATACCAACGTCAATGAAATTACTGTGTCCATGGTAAGAATAAAAGTGACTACAATTTGGAAGGATTTACACTATTTTCTTAATATTTCTGGAACATCTTCATTCTGACTCTGAATTATTTAAATTACTTTTTCAAAACAGTCAATTGAATAAAATGAAGAGGCTTTATATAGTTCATGTAAGTTACATTGGAAATGAGAGTTTTAATTAAAATTGGCATTTCTGAAACTCTAATTGCTAGTTACTGGAGAAAAAAAGAAAAATATATTTTCAAGATCAGCCAGATGGGAAGCTGCAAGATAAGAAATTATAAGCCAGTGTTCACATTCCAATCAGAATAAAATTGTTTATACATTTTTAATTCTGCTTAAATAGTAAGTAGTGAATTACTTAAACTTAAACTGCTTTTAACTGGCTAATTAACTTTCTAACAAATCTTATTAGGTTAATCGTAAGTACAACAGCATTTTTATAAGAACACACTGTATGTTAAAGGGCTCTATAAATTCCATTGAAATCAGACTGGTTTCTGATATAGCAAATTATATCTCTTCGTAGATGGATAATATGTCTGCAGAATCATAAAATATCCATTTTTAAAAACCCATATCTGATTGATATATAATGAAGTATTTCCGTTTGCATGAAGTTTTTCAGTTGCTCTAAAACCAGAGCAACACAAATGTCTTCTTGACATTAACACTTCATAACATTAGGTCATAGGGACATGACCACTGTGTCTTTGGTAACTCCTGTACTTCCACACCTGAAAGCTCTCTACCCTCCTTTGATTATGCCCCTCTCTTTTTCATGTTCTCATCTGTGACCACCCTCTCCCCTGGCCCCACTCCCAAGTAATGGCAAATGGCAGCGGAGGGATATGAGGAAAAACCACAATAATTCCTTCAGTCATCCATGAGATTGAAAACTGTCTCCAAACAGAAAAAGAGAGCCAAAGGATGGCTTTCACTTATGGGAATTTATCACAAGCCCTTCCAAATGTAAGAACCTTCAAATCACAATAAGGAAGGATCTTTTTTGAGGGTGTTGCTTTTGGTAGATTTATGGACTAGTATCCTTTTATTCAAGTCTGCCGCAAGCCACTGAGAAAGAACTTGAAATTGAGGTTCATCTCTTGCTAGTTGCCTAGGTTTGATAAATAAAGCAATCATCAAAATCAAGGAGTGTGTACTGCTTTTAAAAGCCCTATTTACTTCCCATAATATAGCAGCGTGATGGCTGAGCAATAAATGGCATTACTTAACATAATCACTTAATGTTGTGCAACCAATGTCAGGTCTCATTGCTTTATCACTTGCAAAGAGTTTCTTGATAATAAACTTGATTGTTAGCATGAAGATATAAATTGTTCACTAGTTAGAGCTGTTAATGAAAGCAAAGAAACACAAAAGAGAAAAAATAGGTTTGAGCAGCCCGAATTCATGCTAATTGTACATTCATTATAGGCTGACCAGGACTAATTATGTAATTAAACTATTCTCTGCTCCTTCGGAGAAATTTTTCTGAGCTGCAGTATTGGTTGTCAATTACCCCAGCAGGTTGCGTTGAAATGTATAGTTACTCAAGGCCTGTTTTGCTGTTCCTAACAGCAACACTCCGCACTCTTGTTGCATGGTAATTTACGCTTAGGGTGAAAAAAAGCATTTCCTTAAAAAATAATGTAGAAACTTAACAATAATGGTAAAACTATTTTAAACAAGAACTCCTGCTCATTTTATTCAATGACTTATATTTGGGAAATGTCAGTATAACATGCTTTAGGTAGAAACAACACAGATAAAAGAGAAATCCAACTCACTGCATGCCTGCTACTGAGTGCTCCCTTCAAGCGCTGTTTTTAAAAATACATTTAAAAAGTGTCTTTTATGATGCTCTGCAGTATTTTGCAGCATTAAATTATATTTATTTCATATAATTACCATATAAAAATTCACAGTTTTTTAAAAGCTGGGAGGAAAATAGTAAATAACCCAGACTAAATTCTTCACTTTATAAATAAGGGGACTGAGGTTCCAAGAAGTGAAGTGACTTACCCAAAGCCACACAGCAGGTTATGTAGAACCAAAATGAGAATTTGCATCCAATCAACTCCATCGTCCTGTCTTCCTTCGTTCCTGCTATCCCACTTTCAAACTGCACTGTCATTTATCGCACTTCCTCTAAAGTGCTATCTAGAACAGAGCATCCAATGGACAAGATTTTCAGTTTCTGGGTTTTTTTTTCAAAAGAAGACTTTGATTAGTAGCATTTCACTCTTCAAGGAAACACATGTGATACTGTACCTATTTCTCTCAAGTCCGTCAAATGCCCCAGAATATATTCTGAGGTATACACTCAAGGGAGCAGGTTAAAGGGAACACACTGGAAGGGAGAACATGTTGGCCAACAACACATCAGACAAAGGTGTAATCTCCAAAATATGTATAGAACTTATACAACTCAACACCATGCATGAAGACAAACAATCCAATCAAAAAATGGGTGAAGGACCTGAATAGATACTTCTCCAAGGAGGACATACAGAGAGCCCAAAGACATATGAAGAAGATGCTCAGCATCACTAGCCATCAGAAAGATGAAAATTAAGGCCACAATGAGTTATCACCACACACCTGCCAGGATGGCCATCATCAATAAATCAACAAACAACAAGTGCTGGCCAGAAGATGAAGAAAAGGGAACTCTAGTGCACTGTTGGTGGGAATGCAAATTGGTACAGCCACTGTGGAAAACTGTACGGAACTTCCTCAAAAAATTCAAGATGGAACTGCCTTTGGACCCAGCAATTCCTTGCTAGGAATATATCCTAAGAAAACCTAAACACTGATTTGAAAGAATATACATACCCCTATGTTCATAGCAGTGCTATTTACAATAGCCAAGATTTGGAAACAGCTCAAGTACCCATCAGGAAATGAGTGTATAAAAAAACTGTGGTACATTTACACGATGGAATACTGTGCCACGGAAAGAAAGAAGGAATCCTTACCTTTTGTGTCAGCATGCATGGAACTGACGACTATTATGCTAAGTGAAATAAGCCAGGTTGTGAAAGACAAATACCACATGATCTCACTTATAAGTGGAACCTAATGAACAAAATTAATGAGCAAAATAGAACCAGATGCATGGAAACATGCAACAGACTGATAGTTGCAAGAGAAGAGGGGGGAGGTGGGGACTGGTTGAAAGACAGTGAAGGGAATATATGAGCATGACCCATGAACTTGGACAAGGGTGTGGGGATTGACTGTGGGAGTAGGGGGTGGGCTGGGTGAGGGAGTAAAGGGGGAAAAATTGAGACAAGTACAACAGCACAAACAATAAAAAATTTAAATTTAATAAAATGGAGCAGGTTAAAAAACAAGGTATTATTTGCCTTGTCCAACTTAAAAGGAAAATATTATAAACTTGGGGTGGATTTATTAATTAGAGTGTTCAAACAATTAAGTTGCATCCTGCTATTTTGTTCCTGGGAAGGTCGATCCTAAATTGGTACACCATTTAACATCAAGCAATATTTACTAAGCATCCCTTGAGAAAGGCATTTCCCACGGGAGTACAATTTCATTCTAAAAAGTTCTGCCCATCTTCACTTCCTGTGATCCTAGGGTGTGGTGTATGTTCTCTGCAAGAAGTCAGAACTCTGGAAGCTTCCCCTGACCCTTCTGTAGTCATTTTTCAGGCAGACACCAGAATGAACACACAGTTCTTTTTTGCCAAGTTAAAAAAAAAAGATAATTTTTCCCTTTCACAACCTCTTAAAGATGAACATCAACTGTTTCACCACTTGTGATTCAACTCCATTAATTAAAATAAATATAAAGTAAAAATCTCTTTCCACCAAGAGGAAAAGGACAGATGGGGAAGTGGAGGAGGTAGAGATAGCTGATGTCTTCTGAGAGGAAAAAAAGCGGGGAAAGGAAAACAAGAAGCATGAAATTGGGGGGTGAAGTTAATTACGAGAGGTGAAGGGTGGCTGGATTTAATTTACAGTCCAGAGCTATTTTTTGGTCTCATAATAATTGCACTATTTAAAGAAGAGGAGGAAAACCTCTAATACCAAATTGGTAGGGGAGTGTTGTCCTCCTAAATCACCTCTCAGGATGGTAGTATCTGGCCTTTGACAGTGCTGCAGACTGAATATAGCAAAGGCCTCTCTCCATTATTGACTTGTGAAAGCTATACACCTGCCAACCTCCCTATGCACGCTCCTAATTGTTCATTTCTTCCTTCTTGCCTCCGATGGCCTGATATAAGACACTGGCAAGGAAGACAAAAAAGGATAAGACAAGTCCTTTTTCATCCCAACCTTACATGCACTGGTCTATAGAATCACACAGCTAAAAAACAATGTCTACAGTTTATAGCACACAATACAGCACTCTGCAATTTACTGGAACAATGTATATATCTAAAGTCTAACCCGACCTGAGCACATTTAACAACCCATACACCAAAGTGATTTGATTTCAGACAACTACACAAAGTTCAATCATAGTACAGTGGAGCAGAGTTAATTTATAAGATTTTAGTGGAGCTAGACAGAGCTAAGAGAGTTATGGTATAGTGATTTCAGGTAAATGATATGAGAAAATCCATGTTTGGTTTTGCCTGAATTGTCCTTACGATTATGTCCATCATCCACATTGGGTTAATGAGATGCTTCGAAGAATCTTAGAGACTGTCTCCCTGAATCAGGAAGAAACAGGGGTTTAGTGAAGTCAAGTGATTTGCTCAATAGACACAGCTGGTTAGCGGCAAGGCCATGCTTAGAACCAGCTCTTCTGCCTTTGCAAGTATTTGTTTTATTCTTACAACTCGACATTAATTTCAGACCATAGATGAGATTCGGGAATATATGAAGGGGCAGCTGATAGAGACTGGGAGAACTGTGTGAGGTCCCAAGGTGCCTGGTTTGAAGGCGCCATTGTGCTGTATACAATGATTCTTGTATCTTGTACCTTCTTCAGTAAATGTCTCTATTTTTCATAGTACACGGATGGATACTTTCTGGACACAGCTCGATATATGTATGCTGGGGGTTCTTCCAGTTCTTAATTTCTGGTTAATTAGGCAACTACGAAAAAAACCTCAGCTTTACTCATCCCCAAATTTAATAGTCGTGGGCAGGAGGTAAGATTTAAGTTTCATCAGTCTTACCTATCACCACATAGCTGTCAACTTGTGAAAATGAAAACTGGAGAGAAAAATACTTTAAGAAATAAATTGGCAAAGAAATAGCTCATCAGCAAGCCTTGTCAGCTCTACCTACAAGATAGATCCCTAATCTTTACACTAGTTCTCTTGTCTTTCCTCTAGATTACTGCACCCCAATCAGGGTTTCCCAGGTGATACTCTCTGCCCATCCCCGCTCAATCTCTGAAAAATGTGTAAGAGATCAGGTCTGTCTGCCCAAAGCTCTCCAAAAGCTTCTCACCACACTTACAATAAAATCCAGCTCCCTACAATGACCCTGAACTCCCCATCACCCCCTATTCACAGGCAGAACGGCCCGTGTAATATGGTCACTACCTACCTCCCCAATGTTGTCTCGCTCCCAGAACTCTGAAGGTCACTATGTACTCTAACCCCACAGGCCTTTGTTCTGGTCCCGTTACACCCAGCTCCTCCCCACCAGGGCTGTTTCCTGGACTTGGAGCGCTGTGACCCCATATTTTTCCATGGCTGACTCCTTCACATCAGGAGCAGCCCCTACAACCCATTTTAAAGTAACACTACACACACACCATCCTATCATCCTGTTTTGTTTTCATAAATGTACCTGTGTCTGAAATTATGTTGCTCATTTATTTGTCCTGTGTAACAACCCATAACCCCCAACCCTCTGAATATACACACACTTGCAGGTAAACTCCTTGGGAAGGCAGATATTCCTTGCTGAATCCCCAAAGCCTAAAATGGTACCCAGGGGATGCTCACTGTTTATCAAATGATAGATTCCACCGATCCCAAACTTTCCCAAATCTTGTTTCTGCCTTGTATGCCTAGCACTTGTTCACTATCACTTCTCTTTGGTCTGTTCTCTTTTTGGAATTTCTTTTGGTCTTCATTCTGGTTATTGCAACACTAGGAAAACAGAAAAAGGAGCATAAAAAGAAAGATGTGAATGGCAATAGAAACCCAGTAGCCTATGCTACTGGCAGGGGGGTAGAAGGACAAGTGAAGTGCAGCAGCATCAAAAGGAATTATGGAGTTGGCCTGTCTGTGCCCTAAAAAAAAAGTATCAAATGCCCTATTGATACCCAACTTTTAATGTGCAAAAGATTCAGATGCAATTGATTTACATAAGATCTGGAAATCTGCACCTTCAAGCAACACCCCCAGGTGATTCTGATACAGGCAGTCTTTGGAAACCTTGTACTCTTTTGCAAAACAAGGAATAGCAAGGGCCTGAGGGATGGTATTATCAGTAGTATGACTTAACCAATAAAAAATATTTTTATTCCTACTTTGAAACGGATTCTAAAGACAAGTCGAATTCCATTTTAATTTTCGGTAACTATAAGGGGGGGACCCCAAAAAAGCCAGAGTTTATTTATTCAAAAATTGTGTATTTATTCATACATATTTAAACTTCAGCTACCTTCAAAGTACTCTCCATTTGATGCAATACACCTATTGAGACTTTTTTCCACTGCTCAAAAGTTTTTTGAACTAGTTGATTTTGCGCCCTGTTAGTGATTCTGCTGGTCTTTTGTTTCACCACTTTTACATCAGCAAAATGTTTCCCTTTGAGGACTTTTTTCACATGGGAAAACAAACAAAAAGTCACTTTGGATGAGATTAGGTGAATGGAGGGTGGAGCATTGGGGTCATGCTGTTTTTGGTCAAAAACTGAACACTTACCGCAGTGTGGGCAGGTGTGTTCAAAAATCACCCCTCATGACATGAGCAGAAGTATTGAAAGAGTCATCAAAAAAAATTCACTGAAGCTGAACACAACCTCTCGCAACAATGCCAGCTGGTACACTGATACAGATGGGTTCCTAGAACATTCCCCTGGTGGGGGACACCTGTACTATAAGGTGCCCACCTTCCAGAAGATAATACCGGGCTTTTTTGAGGGTCTCCCCTTGTATTATTTAAATTCATTGGTCTTTACAGCTTTTAACCATTTTATACTATAGTGATAGGTATTATAGGACAACTACAATGTTCTACATGGTACCCCAGTGTTGTATACATATTACTCCATTTATAGCTAAGCTTCAGTTAAAAAAGTACAGCCAACTTTAAGAAGTGACAGATTCAGAAATCAAACACATCTGTACAATTATGTCACTAAAGTCTGTGCTCCGTGAAGTCTATACCTCCCAATAATCATATATTAGTAGAAGTAAAACCAATAAATAAAAGCCCAGATTTGTATATGAAAAGAGAGTTTTCTCTCAAATATTCCTCACTTTAGAAACTGACTGCCTAAGACCTCGCTGCATAGTGAACTTTGACAGTACATTCAAATACATTAAAAATGGCATGGCAGCCTCTGAAAATGAATTAATCTTAAGAGTCCTTGTCTAAAACAAATAAGCACTGTATCAAAATCACCAAATATTAAGAACTGATTCACTATTTAAAGATCTAACAGTGGGTCTTGAACTGGGCTGATAATCAAGAATCATTTGGGAAACAGCGTAAAAATAAGTTCTAGGCTTCACACTGGTTCTGAATCATAATCTCTGGTGTGTGACCCCCCCCCCAAATCTTTACTTTCATAAAGCTCCCCATGGGCTTCTGATGAGTAACCAGGATGCAGAACAACTGTTAACCCTCATCCCAGCATCCTACAAGGGAATAAACTGAAGATCTAAAGACATAAACGTGGCATAGTAGACTGGAAAATCAATACCCTCCACATTTGGTGTTTTTAATTCCAATTCATGCTACTGGTTTGGGTTAAACTATATGCCCTGCAGATTACTTACCATCCTCACCATCCTCGAGCAATTTAGTCCCTCATCTACAAACTGGGAATAATGGTGTTTATCTCTTGAGTTGTTGTGAGGATTAAGGTAATGCACTTAACACAGTGCCTAGCATTATATAGGTTCATTATATAGGTTTCACAGTGTGCATCACATAGGTTACACAGATTCATAAAAAAAGCATGGAATTTTTAACCGAAAAAGATGTACTAATCCACTCCAAATATGAAATGAACAAGACGCCTATGTTTAACTTTGGAAGTCCAAAGGAACTTTAAACTCCTTACTTTCACAGACCATTGTTTCTTACAGGGTGCCTCAGAATCATCTAGTGAATCAAACTGTCTGGTGACCAGTAACCTGTATTTTTAAAAAGCATCCCCCCTTCCCCTCCCGCACCCCACTGTCAACCTGGTGCTTTTTAGGCAAACCCGGTTTTAATAAACAGTATTGTACAGATTCGGTGACAACAAATGGCCTCCAGAGTCCCGGCAAAAAACGACTGTGCTCTGTAACCAGAAGAGCAGCGTCATCAGACTCTGATGCAAACAACAGCTGGCGACAGCTGTGCAGAGTAGTCACTGTGACCACCAGGGAAGGCCTCAACCCTCTCATCTAAGAAACAAAAAATTATGAAAAGCGCCGTTATAATCCCAGGGGCAGACAGTGTTGCGAAGAAGGCCATGAGGTGCTTAAGCTAACTCAACAGCTACCTTCCCAGGAGTGAAACCAGAAGGAAGTAACCCTGCACAGCTGACCAAGCCCAAGTGGCGTCAAAAGGTTAAGGACCTCCCGGCCTATTCCTCGGGGTGGCGAAAACCCTCAACAGGCTACAAACCACCTGCCGGAAGTTCGTCACCCAAGTCGGCAGGGGATGCCGGGAGTTGTAGTTAATGGGCTTGCTCCTGCGCCCCAGTTCTTTTGTTAAATACGCAAACACCTTGGAGGTGCAGGAAAGGTCGCTTTGTGACCAACAAATCTAATCCTCGCCTTTTCCAGCTGACAGAGGGAACTCTCAGCGCTTGTGCGGAATTTCGCACTACAAATCCCAGCATGCTGTGCAAGGGGCTCGGAGCAACCGGCCACCGTCGTAAGTACGGGCTGCAGCGGTCGGGCGTCTGGCGTAAGTCAAAGCCCACCACGGTCCCCAAGTCCGGTGCTGGTTCCAGGGTCGTGAGTGCAGGGTGTGGGCCGTGCGCGTGCGCTCCCGGAGGGGGCGTGAGGTGGGCGCGCCGGGTATTTTCGGAGGTCTTGACTGCTGAGGTTAACCGCAGCGGTGTCCCACGTTCCACCGGTAGTTGCGGGGCCTGTCTCGCCCGGGGCTGCACGCAGCCCTGGCGGCCACCGGGGACCGCAAGGGGCGGAGGAAAGGAGGGGGCCGGCCACGGCACTCGGAGGATCAGCCTAACATGCCCCGAGACAACATGGCCTCCCTGATCCAACGGGTCGCTCGCCAGGCGTGCCTCACCTTCCGAGGCATCAGGGGCGGCCGCAGCGCTTCTGACCGCGGCGCGGTGCCCGGCCCTGAGGCGCCGATGCCGCCGGGCTTCCCGGAGAACCTTAGCAAGCTGAAGAGCCTGCTGACCCAAGTCCGCGCTGAGGACCTGAATATCGCCCCGCGCAAGGCCACGCTGCAGCCTCTGCCGCCCAACTTGCCACCCGTTACCTACATGCACATCTACGAGACGGACGGCTTCAGCCTCGGTGTGTTCCTGCTCAAGAGCGGCACATCCATCCCACTGCACGACCACCCAGGCATGCATGGCATGCTCAAGGTGCTCTACGGCACACTGCGTATCAGCTGTATGGACAAGTTGGAGGCAGGCGGCGGGCAACGGCAGCGGGCCCCACCGCCAGAGCAGCAGTTCGATCCTCCGCTGCAGCCCCGAGAGCGGGACGCCATCCGGCTGGGCGTGCTGCGCTCGCGGGCGGAGTACACCGAGACCAGCGGCCCCTGCGTCCTTACGCCGCACCGGGACAACTTGCACCAGATCGACGCTGTGGACGGGCCCGCCGCCTTCCTGGACATCCTGGCCCCGCCCTACGACCCGGATGACGGCCGAGACTGCCACTATTACCGGGTGCTGGAACCTGTCAGGGCCAAGGAGCCCTCCGGATCGACCTGTGACCTGCCCCGAGAGGTGTGGCTCCTGGAGACCCCGCAGGCTGATGACTTCTGGTGTGAGGGGGAGCCCTATCCAGGTCCCAAGGTCGTCCCTTGATCCTGCAAGCGCCCGGTAGCTCTGGGCCGAAGACGTGCCCTACTCAGATCTGGGCCTGGCTGCCAGCGACCAATTACAAGGGCTCTCTCCCTACCCCCAGGCTGCCTGGGCGTTGGATCTACTGGAGTGGGCTGTAGTTGCTTCCTGTGGAGTCTAGGGAAGCACCGGCAACTGGACTGCAGCCACCAGGCACGGTTATGGGGGTGGGGTAGGCAGGGAGGCTAGGTTGTTTTCTGGATCTGTCATTGCCACCAGGGTTTTGATTTGTGGGGAGGGGGAGACGAGCATCTAAAGTGCTTCCATTCTAAAGCCATAATGACAGTACTCTTCTCTCTGTTCTCCATTCTGTGCAAGATACACTGAAAGGTTTTCTCCCTGCCTCCACCTTGTTTTCCCTTATGTTCTTACTCCCTTTACTCCGTATTATAACTTTAACTTATTGACTGTGCATGACCCAGCGGGTTTTAATTGGTTTTAGTTTAAGTTAGGTCATTGGTTAAAAACTAGGTTTAAAGAGATGAGCTATTGTCTAAAGTGAGCCGTCCTGTCTGATTAATACATTGTGAAAATTAAATCATTCTTCCAGAGTTGAGGGATCATCCCCAAAACATGACTATGCATGTAGAGGACATGATAATCTTTCTTTCCCTTGCCCAGTAGCTACATCTGGTTTGCTCTAACAGCACCTACTAAGGAATTCACACGTACACATTTCAGGACAAATTGCCACAGTTTATCTTCTCTAAGAGTCTGCAGCTCTGTGAGTTGAGCAGATTTTTCACCTTTAATGCAAAAACTATGTTTACCTGAAGTTACATATTTTTGTCATGGTGTAAGAGGTGATAGGGTAATTGTGTATTTTCTAACCAGAAGATTCAGAGACGCTGAATCTGCATGCTTCCAAACAACTGAATGTAAAACAGCGCTAGCCAGCGGTTGAATTTCATGTCCCTGTTTACTTCCAGTATTTTCCTGTAAAAATAGAGAAAAATGTTAATGACTGTTTCAAATCTTCTCAGCCCTAATGTTCCAGAGGGCTGGTGGTTCTAGCTGTGTTGTTGGCGGCTTCGTTCTCAGAACCCTCTCTCTCCCTCAAGCAGGACAGAGCCAGTGATTGCTCATCCAGTGTGGTTTTCTATAGGAAGAGACAAGCACTGCTGGTCAAGGGTACAGAACTGAGAATTAACTCCACTGCTGGCCATTTTAGGGTTCCAAAATGTGGGCAGAACTTCCCCCACACACCTTCTTGTAACAGTTGAGCTATCTTTGACTGGTTTTATTTTTTGTCATTTTAATAAGCCGAGCAGCTTGGCCCTGTTTACAAACACATTGACACTGTTTGCTTCAGGCTATGGAGCACTATTTCTGTCTTTTTACTATTTATTTATAGGACCCCTTTTTTCACAAACTTTTAATTAAAACTAATTAGAAATAAACACATTAAAATTTACCCAGCTGTTGTCTAAGCCCTGTTTATTGACTTGCCTATGCAGCAGTCCAGTTCTAATATCTATAATAAAGAGAGATTTGCTATTGGTGGAAGGTGTGGACCCTCTAGGAAAAAAATATGTGCCTTTGCTTCTTTATGCATACTGGATTACAGAGCCCCAGAGTGAAGGAATAGCTGTTCCCAGTTTTACAGACAGAATGAAAAAAGGTAAATTCTCGATAAATGAATTTTTTTATTTACAAAAAGAATGCTTATTGAAGGTGATGTGCCACTCACTATGTTATAAAACACAATGGATATAATGCCAAGAATTTCTCCAAGGTTACTAACACTTTATGGTAGCTTCACATTGTGTGGTTTAATATGTCTTGGGGGCAGTTGGAAGTAGTTTTTCATGTGTTCAGTTTGAAAAGAAGTTCTGCATATGCAAATTATGATTTTCTTAGAAAAGTATTCACCAAATGGGTGTTTTTCATAGCACAGTATGAATGTGTTTGGTTATCAATCACATAGCTACCAGTTTTTAATTATATTGTAACAAAAAAATGATTACCTTGTTAAGATTGTGGATAGTAATCTGCATGTTATAATACAACCTGGAGTACATGAAAAATCACAAAAAATGCTGGCAATGGGTCAGAAATAAAGGAAGAATTTTTTTCTCCAAACTTCACAATGAAAGTTTTCAAGTACTCAAGTACAAGCAAACTAAATGAGAAAAAAAAAAAAAAAACGAAACAAAACTAAGGTGCTTTTGAAAAGAAAAACTAAGATTGTTGCAGGCCAAAACAGTAATATATCTCTAGTTGAAAAGGAACAGTGAACTTCTTGGCTCACTAATAAATTCTGAATAAATTAATGGGGAACACAAAATGTAACCTGTTACAGTGAGCCACTAAAAAAAGAATATTCTTACTACAAAGGCAAATGTGCAAAACTTGCACCTTTGTGCATAAACTGTTCGTCATGACTGTCTTCGTGTGCTGCTCTTGTGTTTTGTATTCCTGCAATATAGACTGTTTTAATAACAACTGGGAAAAAGTTGTCTTCCCTGTAAAGACTAATGAGCACAATGATACTAACCACTTAACGTTCCTGTTGAATAACATGCAATAACTTCCTCTCATGGGTAAGAAGTTGTCTGTCTAAATACTTGTAAAGCTTTTTTAACTTTCTCATTATATCAATGGAGAGTATTGTGTACCTGCCTACTACTTTATGAGAAGTGGTTTTTTACTAAGCCTGATTTGCATGGATTGAGTTTATACCAACTGCTATTCATTAATGAAAATGGTGAGCCTCTTTTTAAAGTAATACGTGTTTGTCTACAGGAGTGGGTTCCTTGACCTTTTAACACCAATATCCTTGAACTTCTCCCAAAAGCTTCATCTTTTATTCCTCCTTTTGCATCATCCCCTTGTAGGTGTCTTGGTCTCGGCAGCCCAGGAGGACTCGTCATCACTGGTGTATTCCAAATGACTGAATTTTGTGCTATGGCTCTACTGCTCAATGAAGAAGCAATACATCTTTGATTCAGGGCTCTGCTCACTGCAATTCAACTCTAACCTGAGGGCAGTAACCCTCTTGTAACTCCGGTCTGAACTCCAGACCACTGATCCCTTCAGAGCAGAGGCATCTACTGTCAGTGAAGAAGTCATACGTGAAGTCCCACATAAATACTGAATCTTCAGATCCAGGGGTGTTTATGTTTCTGGATTCAAATTGGTGTACTTATGGAAAATAAAGGCATGTTTGAAATTGTTTAGAAGTAAATTTTATTTGACTAGTGCAAAACAGAAGGAAACACTGCCGTAGTGACTTTATTGTAACTACCTTCAAAGGTTCATGGTCTATACTGTAAGATTGTGTTGTGCTAAAAAAGGGTGACCTGCAGATTCTAAAGTTTATTTCCTTGAGAGTGAGCTTTGAAACAGTCTGAAACATATCTGAAACTATTTAATGTTTAATCCTACTATTTTGCTGCAACAGAAAATATCTTTTCATTTAACCTAAGAAAAATAAGCTAGTACAAGAAAAAATACTTTCATCCACATACAAAAGAATCTTTGGACTTAAGTATGGTCTTTCCTTCTGCAGTAAAATTTGTTTGGACTGGAGGCATTTTAAGGCACTTGGAGTAAAGTTGACCATTCTCTCACACACATTGTATTGGACTGTTAAAATATCACTACAGCTATTTTAAATAAGTATATATCAAGTGAGGTGCCTTAATTTCATAAGCAATTAGGGTATTAAAGTTAAATAGCCTGTTTATGAATAATTTAAGACCTTATTTAGATTTAAAAGATCTATTTTTAATGTGCACTGAACCATCTCAAGTGCATTATGGTCTTTACAGAGTTACTCTCCAGAAGTTTATTTTTAAATAAGAATACCAAGTAGCAGCAGAAGCAATAATACAATTACTCAATAAACCATCGAATATAATCAGGAACCGGCTTGGCTTTATGTTTCTTGAGTAAAAAATGAGACCTGTAAAATGTTTCAAGCCAAAAATAAAATCTGATTAAAGATTGTTGAAATTGAGAAAAGCCACAAGTTTGACTCTGAAACAGTATCTTATGGTATGTTTTACTACTTGACCAGGCTCATGTCAGAGTAAAAGTAGTTATGTAACCAATTTGAGTCATAAAATGTACTTAATCTTCAGTCTGTTGCTTTACATTTTGACTGAAACGGCTCTGAAATTAAAATTTGGCAAGATAATTACAGATCTTATAAACTGTAGGTGTGCTGTATTTTAATGTAATGAAATTTTGGTAGGAGGGAAGACTTCATTAAAACAATTGTCCGAACATGGCATTGTTTTATATATATTAAACAAGATTGGCCAAACAAGGGTGATAGTACACTGACAAGCTAGGAAATAGGAATCTAACAAGAACACCAGTCACTAGAACAATTGACGCTGAAATTTAGAAACTTCCATTTAGTAGTTACAGAAAGAGGTATTCTATGTCTTCAGATTTGGGCAGAGAAGAAATAAAAAGATTAATCATCTCCACGTACTAGCTCTCAAATCCTAATGCTGGTAGGACAGAAAGTAGTTTCCAGGAGTAGCTGTCCCTCTGCTGAAATGCAGGCCATGAATCATCAGCTAGGACACGGGACAGTTTGCAGATGATGGAGCTAAAGAGTGGGCACTCAGGTGTTAACACTCGTGCGGTGTGAACACTTGTGCGGGATCCAGACGCAGTAGAGGAGGCTACATCTTTAAGGCTCAATTTTAGAGAAAGGTGGCTGAATAATGACGATCATTTGCTTTGTGTGATAGACAACTTTTTGGGGGTAGCTTTGTATTTTAAAATTACAAAAGGCTCACTGTAAAATGAACCCTATAATGTACTTTTGCTAATAACCATTATCTAGTACCATGGAGGACATTTGCCTATTCAAATTTTCTTTGAGACTTTAAGGAAGGTGTACACCTATGGTATCTAATGAGCTGAGTATATCAGTAATCTTAGACCCACCAACCATGGCAGATTTTAATGATCCTTCCAAATACAGGGGTACTCGGGGAAAGAAATGAGTCCCGGGTAATTCCTTTGGCAACCCATGAATGCTGTCATCGGCATGTCTGTGAATGCGCTTTTGATCTGAAGAGGTGATAGCGCTTTTCAAAAAGTTTTGTGTGGTCATGAGACTAATCCAAGAACCTGAAAGTCATTTCCAGCTTGACCACACCACCACACTTTCCACAAAGCTACATTTGGTCTTGAGTTGTCGGCCCTGGCCAGGGCCCTGAAAGCAGTTGCAAATGTGTAGTCTCCGAGTGGGCACTTGTTTGTAAGTATTTATTTTCCAGAGCCCACTCAGGAGCAGAGAGAATCTATAGGCTGTGATGGAGGACGGAACAATGAGTCAAAACAACGCCTCCCCATTTTTACACTAATGCTTTGGGGAAATCCCCAGAACACTAGCGTTTGATTATGAATGGAGATTGCTTTGGGGTGAGAGGGCTGCTGTTGAAAGGCTAGCAAAGAAAACTTGGATATCCTGGTTTGGTCAGAGCACTAAAAATCACTGGATGAACTATTTAATTCCCACCAGAAAATCTTTTCAGAAATGATTTCTAGAGCAAAAAAAGTATTGTTGAAAAGGATTTATTTACACCATAGTCATAAAACATCCAGTATCTGAACTTTAGTTAGTGGTTTTATGTTAGACTGAATCAATTATGTTTCTACAACTATTAAGAGCTAATAACCAAACAAGTCAGCTCTGGTAACATTATTTACATTCTTATCTCCAGTTTGACTACAAAGGTAACACTTTTAAGTCACAAAACAGAGCATACAAAAATATACTTTCTAAAAAAAATTCCAAATATTAATAGGCAGATATATACAGCCATACTAAACCCAGGGAGTGACGTTCATTTCCATAGTAAGGCAACCCATTTACATGCAGACCCTGTAACATTTGTCTACATCACACAAGGCACCAAGGACACTTCCAACACAATTGCATGCATCCTAGTTTCAGAGAATATATGTACATCTCCTTTTAAATAAGTTAACCTCTGACTCATTTCAAGAGGTTATAAATGCTTTTTTCTTTCCCAAAGGTTCAGAACTTGGAGAACAGTGCACATCAAAAATACACAAAATCTGAGTGGATATACACTGCAAAAATAGTCTACGTTTCTCAACTCAAAAAGGAGCAGATATTGCTATGTCCCTCCTGTATCACATTGCACTTCTGTTCTCTGAGTTTATAATACATATTGCTTAAAGGGTTGAGAGGACTAGATAAGCTTTGACTCACTGTTCCAGGGCCACGAATGCAGCACAAAGACCATGCTTTAGTCACTGTACAGCATCCCCCAAATAAGTCCCAAGCCATAAAGTGCACATCAGCTTTGCTTCCTGTCTGTGCTGTCCCCACCTGAAGGGATCAGCATCTCCCAACGTACTGTCGAAAACATCTCAGGTCAACTCTGACATTCAAAGTCAACAACCTGCAATTGGTCAAAATGAGAAAGGGGGAGCAAAACCTAGTCAAACAACCCTTTAAAGCAGGGTTAGCCCTCAGCCCTCCAGGCCAAGGACCCCCACCAAACCCCCTTAAGAACCTCCCAGTGACTTGGGGGTGATTGATAGTCAGCTCACCAAAGAGAGACTAAGATAGGCTAACGTTTAGGAAGGACCTGCTTCTAAGTGGAAAGGGGGGCAGTGCCGGGCTCCACCAAGGCCCTTTGCCCAATGAAGGAAGGCAAGAGAGGGTGGTAGTGTTTGTTGTGCAGTTCCAGTGGACCAAGGGCCTCGGGGCCCTCAAGGAGCTGGTGTGTCAGCCTGAGTCTCTCATCTCAAGGTGTCCTGGTCCTAGAGGAGCAAGTGGCCAGGGAGCCTCCAATAGTGCTGCCGTTGCTGCACAGGGGCACTCCAGCCTGTGCGCCCCCGGTGCACGACGCCGTAGAGACCGTTGGCACCGATGAGGAGGGGACACTGCTTTTGCGCTCCTTCTGTCTTAGGTGGATCTTGGTGTGGCGCTTTCTCTCATCACTCCTGGCAAACTTGCGGCCGCAGTAGTCACAGGCAAAGGGCTTCTCGCCAGTATGGGTGCGGATGTGGGTAGTGAGGTGGTCACTGCGGCTGAAGTTGCGCATGCAAATCCGACACTGGAAGGGCTTGTGCCCGGTGTGGATGCGGATGTGCCGTGTCAGCTCGTCCGAACGAGAAAAGCGCCGGTCACAGCCTTCTGCTGGGCAGGGGTAGGGCCTCTCATGCACTGGCGTCTTGCTAGGCCTGTTTGGGTACTTGCGAGGCCTCAGAATGGGCCGCAGCGGCAGATGGTGGGGGTTATAGGCAGCCGCAGCGACTGCTGCTGCTGAGCTGCTGCCAGGCAGCCGGGGTCCCTCGCTGCCTCCACTGGTCCCTGGCCCTGTAGCTCCAGCACTCGGGCCCCCAAGAGTAAAGTTGCGGATGGTGGAGAGTGGAGTAAGTGGAGGGGGGACTCGCAGGGAGTCCAAGGGGCAGGGAAAGGGCTTTCGGTCTGGGCCAGCTGTACCATGTAGGTCTCTCTGGCACTGTGATGGAAAAAATCCAGGATAGTCTGGGATCATGGGGAAGAGACCTGGGTCCGAGGTTGGCTTAGGGGATGGGTAGGAAGGGGGTGGTGGGTAGGCCAGAGAGGAAGAGGTGGAAGTGGTGGGTGCCGACAGGAACGCTGAAGGGTCCTGGTAGAGGTCTCCTGCACAGCCAGAATAAGGAGGTGGCGGTGGTGGAGAGTACAGGTGGTCCAGGTCAGGCTGGGTCTGGGACATGGTGCACACACCCAGGTGTCCTGTGGCCAGTGGGTTGGGAGAGGCAGACGTGACGCTAGATGAGGCTGTGGTCGAAGCTGGGGAGGTGACCCCTTGCAGGATGCCTGCACTCACAATATTGATGATGCCTTCTGGGTAGCAGCTGGCACCAGCGTACTGGGGATCAATGGAAAACTTGCCCATGTAAGTGAAGGTCTGGTTTCGGGATGCAGAGACGGGAGCAAAACTGCTGGGATATGGGAGATCCAAGGACCTCTTCTCTCCAGTCATGTCAATGTTGATCATGCCATCTGGGGAAAAGGAAGAATGCAGGTGGAATAATGAGAATGCAGCCAAGAATTCATGCCCCCTCTCACACGGGTCCGTTCCCAAGGCCTAGCAACCTAGCACTTCCCCCCAGCACAGGCGGGGAAATTGCTGGCCACAGGCAGTGAGAAGAGCCTGGCCCGATATCCCACTGTGGTAGCCAGCACAGTCTGGGAGTCAAACTACAACCAGGAAAGCAAGATGAGCTACTCCCAACTCCCCACACACAGCCATCTGTGGCTGTAGTCCCCAATAAAAACACCCAATAATAGTAACAACAATATTAAAAATTCCCCATCTGCTTGGAACTTCTTTCCTTCTCCTTTGCTTGGGGGCCCCACCAGTAGGGCGCTGGGCAGACACCACCCGGGCGACTAATCCCAGCCCGTGCCGCAAAGGTGCCCAGCCCTACAGCGGAGCCCAAGAAGGGGGTCCGTGACTTCCCGGCTGCTCCCTATCTCTGGTGCCTTCCCTTCCTCCCTTTCTTGCAGCGCTTCTACTGAAGGCTGCTTTCTAGAGGGAATTCCGCGCTGCGGTGGAAGTTTATAGGTTTCCTTTCCCTCCCAACCTTGCCCCACAAACACGCGTTCCCGCCCAGCCCAAGCCCAGTGGCGCGGCTTCCAGAAAAGCTCCGGGGCCGCGGAAGACCACTTGTCACCGCGTCGCCAAGAAAACCAGCGGCATCAGTCCCTCCGCAGGCCTCCCTCCGCAGCCAGGGAGCGGTTTCCCGCCGTGTCCCGCCCTCGTCCTCCGACCCCTCCTCCCGCCTTGCCAACCCCCTCAACTTCTCGGGCGGAGCGCAGGTGGGAGCGCTCCTTAAGGCCGCAAGGGCTGCGCGTTAGGAGATTTTCCCCGGGTCTGCTCAGCCGGGAAACAAGCAGCGGACTCTTTACTCTGGGGCTTCGCCGCCGCTCGGCTCGCTCCTCCAGAGCCCCGAACTTTCTCCTCACTTTCCCCCTACACTGGGAGAGGGAAGGCCGGAGTGCCGCCGGCCGAAAGGCCTGCACCAGCTCCAAAGTGCGGTCCTCCACCTCTTCCACTCCCATCCCCGACTCCGCTGGGGGCTGGGCGCGCCCGGCGCACGCACGCCGGCTCGCTGGCGACTGGGTACTTCTGTCAGCGCGCCCAGCTCCACCACCCGGTTCCCCGTTCCCACGGGGCTTCTCCTGCACCAATTCCAGGCTTCAAAGCCAGTTCGGTCGACATCGCGCCCCAAACCTCTCCTCTAAGTCCTGCACACGCACCGCGCCCTATCTGTATACCCTACGAGCTGCGTGTGTCCCGGCCCGAGAAGGGAGCACGCGGCTTACCTCCGGCCACTCCGTTCATCTGGTCAAAGGGGCCTCCCAGTTCAGCATTGGGGAAGATGGTCACCGACGTGGCAGCGAGGTCCTCCACCGGATAGATGTTGTCAGACAGCTGGTGCACAAAACCACTGAGAGTTACTGGGATTTTGTCTACGGCCTTGGCGGTCATCATTTGCTCCTCGCGCAACCTGGAGACCCAACTCCCTCGCTACCTGGAGTGTCAGAGAAGCCGTTTTGGAGAGGGGTTGGACTGAGCCTACGTTGATATCTCCTTTGGCCCTCCACACTTAAAAGCAACCACCAAAAAAAGAAAAATCCAACAGAAATAAAACTAGCAAACAAGTTGCTATATTTTTAAGAAAGAAAAAAAATGGTTATTTGCCACTGACTCTCCTGTGCTCCGGCTGGGAAGCCAGGAGTTGGTGGTGTAGTGTTATTATAACAGTCAGTGTGTCCCCTCGCCGAGCTATTAATCAATTGCTGCTCTCCCCGTGAGATGGAAAGTGTTGGTGTAAGTATTTATGGGCAGGTCCTCAATGCCCGTGACGTCGCTGCCCATATATGGACTGAGGAACAGGGCTGGGCCAGGAGGCTTTTGCCGTCACATGGCTAATTTGCATACAGGATCAGCAGCCAAGGCTCCACCGAGCTCGCAACTCCCGGCTCGCAGCCCGCGAATCTCCGCGGGGTATAGGGCGCGCGACCCGAGCCGCAGGTCGGGTCTAGGACGCGGAGGGACAGCGGGGAACCTGGTGGAGAAGGGGCGCGCCGCGGGTCTGGCGCAGGCTACTAGGGGAGAGCAAGCCAGTCCACGCTGCGGCGCGGCCCCCTTGGGGCGGGGAGGAATTCCGGTTCTCCGGGACTTTCCAAAAAAGGCGAAGATCCGGTGCCGGCGGCTCCACCTCCCCAGTCCTTGTTTGGGAGCCATTCCGGAAAATTAAACTTCGGAAAGAAACGGAGCGGAGCCGAGACACTACAGTCAAACCCCTACCCACTTTCTTGGCAGCTGAAAACCGCAAGCAAAGGAGGCAGCGAAGAAAAAAAAAAAAAAGCTTCATGCATTCACGGAAGCTGACTGCTTTTTTCTGAATTACTTGGTGGAAAGAAGTGGCTGATGATAAGAGTGAATGCGGTATTGCTTTTTTGGAAAGTCTGTTCTATTTATACAGGAGCGAAAACGGAACAGGTTTTGAGTTGTTTGTTTGTTTAAGTATTCTGGGCACCTTGAGGCTGGGGGAGGGGTGGTAAACGCTAGGAGTAGAATAATAACTGTAGGGAGCTTCGAGAGAAATCCTGTGCCGGAGACAACCCCACTTCTCTGCCCGCGCTCTCCCCGCCCCACTTCAGCTGCTGCGCGAAACGGGCGCCCTTCCCGGCGCGTCTGGGCGGTCGGCTGTGTGGGGGCGTCCAGATGGAGGCTTGGACATTCACCCTGCCCCGCCACGCACACACACACACACGCTGCACTTCCGATACATACACTCCTGCCCCCGCTGCCTTCTTCACACACCCACTTGCACACCTTATGCTACACACCTCTCTGTTGACATCGAGCCCGTGCGCCAGCCTCGCCGACAGGCAGAGCGAGAACCCGGACTTGCTGAACAGAGTGGTTTTCGAAGACACCCATCCTCACCCTACTGCCTATACGGACCCACTGCTGCGGCAGCCCCTGACCCCGGAGGAGCGCCCTGTCCGCACGCGCCCTACTCCCAGACACAGAGAAGGCATATTCTCCCTTTTACTCAAGAGTCACCTGGGTGAGCCAGAGAGGACCTGAAAGCAAACAGCATTGCTTATGCCAGTTTTGAGCCACCGTTCACCCCACATGAGTTTCCCTTTGCGAGAAAAGAAAAAACAAACAAACAAAAAAACCCTCTGACCCCCATGTAAACCTTTCTGTTTAGTGCCCCAAACAATTTTTGAAAACTTTTTTTTCCAAAAGGTCCAGGTGGCAGAGGGCTTCTGGTTCCCGGCACGCGCCGCTCCTATCTAGCAGAGCACCCCAGCCCGCACCTCGATAGCTCCGGGCGTGGCCTGGGGCCAGTGGAAGACTTGTCACCAGTGCTCCAGCCTGGCGCGGGTCGCCGCCTGCCTGGCCCTTTCTCGCCCCAAAGCCGCCAAAACCTGGGATGAAGCACTGGCGCAGCCTCCAGGGCCCAGCCCGTCCCTTTTCTGCCCCTGGTTCGGGACCACACGGGCCTCGTGGGGGCCACGGCGCCACGCCGTGGAGGAAGCACAGCGCTGCAGGCGGCACTCCCGCGGCTCACCTGCCGCGGCCGCAGCCGCAGCCGCAGCCGCAGCGAGCCCGTTCCCGCCCGGCCCCGCGCTCGGAGGTCAGAACTCCAGGACGGCTGCGAGCGACCTCTGCTCCTCCACAGGGGCACTGATTCTCCCCTTGTCCGCCTCGAAATCGTCGGCGGCCAGCCATATTCCTGACTTCAAACGCCCAGAAAAATTTAGGGAAAGTTCCTGGCTCGTGCTGCGCGCTTTTCCAATTGGAGATAAAAATAAAAGGAAGTCGTAGCAAGGTTAGCACCCCTGTAGGTACTAACCCTCGGCAAAAGTATGCAAAGTCCCGTTTCTTAAAAAGAAAATAAGAAAACTGCGCTCTTACCACGTGCGCCAGCCCGTTCCGCCTGCGATCTGGCCGATCCCGCGGCCCCCGCGCTGACCACCTGCAAGACGACGCCTCGGAGGGGAGCCCGACTCGCATCTCCAGCCCCTGAGTCCGAAAAAAGGGAATGGGGGGTAATCGAGTTATGCAAATATGGGTCGTGGCAGCCGGGTTTGGGTTACGGCCCCCGCCAGCCTCCGAGGTGAGGCATCCACCGGCGGCGAGCGCGGGCGCCGCGACAGCTAGCGCTTCGCTCCTCTTCATGCACGTGGGCGGGCGGGCGAGTAGCCAGGGCCGCCCCGCGCGGGCGCCGCTGCCAACCCAGCCGGCAGCCACCAAGCGCCGCCCAGAGGGGGAGCTCCTGGACGTCCCGAGTGCCCGGGTGAGCAGAGCGCCCAGGGCAGGAGGCAGGCTGGGGGCGGCCCTGGCCGGGGGAGCGGCGTGGTTTTCGGCTTCCACCCTTCCGGAAAGAGGAGGTTGAGTCGGGGGTCAAATGGGGGAGGAAGTGCCAGCGAGGAAGGGAAGGCTTGCCTTGTTAGTCTGAAAAGCAAGTTAGAGTGAAGGGGAGTGCCTGGTCCTCTGGAATTATTCGGAGTTTTCCAACAACCGAAACCTTCGTTAAGAGCTTCACCACGTCAAGCCGCCTCGTGTCAGGAGCGGGTTGGGGGCAGAGCCAACCAAGAGCTGCAGAGAGGCTATTCGGGCTCCCGGGAGGGTTCCTGGGCCCAGTTCTGGGAGGCCTTCCCTGGAAAACGGGTCAGTAGATACTTACTGTTACCTTCCTTCCTTTTTCTTTTTCTTTTCCTTTTTCTTTCCTTTTTTTTTTTTTTTAATGAATGTAATGGAACAAAGTCTAGGCACACTCATGTAAAGCCAGCCACCCTGTGGATAGGTAATACATTCAGAAAGCTAAACTGACTTACGTAAAGTCACGCAGCTGGTAAGTGGTGGTGTCCAAACTTGCCCCCAAGTCTTCTGAGTCCAAGTACACTGCTCTGGTCGCTACATCTTTCACTCAGGAAAACCCAGTTCTGGAAGTGCAACAGTTCTTTGAGGACTGGAAGCCTGGCTCAGCCCACTAGGGAAGAAACAGGTTGCCTTCCCCAACTTCATCTCTTGTCTCTGGCATTTCTGAGGAGAAGAAAGCTGAGGTCAGAGCTTTCAAAGGCCAAGGGACAAGGGACTAACATGGACACACACACACACACACACACACACACACACACACACACACACACACTCGAGAAGGGAGAATTAGAATTCGTGGGCTTTCCAGACACATGTTATGCATGGAGTGACTGGGTTGGCACAGAGCCAGCCTAGTAATCAACCCTGTAATAAGAGAAGCCAACCTCACAGCACCCTTCCTAGAGGGAAGAAGTGAGAAAAGAAATAGGTAGAGACAGAGGAAAGTTCCAAAGTTGTTTACGGAGTAAGACACTGTGCTGGGAAGGGGATTGGGGGCGGAAGGAGGATTGTGGCAGCTGAATAAAGAAATGTAATGTACCATGGTTTTTAGTGTTAGGCCCTTACACTTACTTCGATCAAATATGAACAAATAAATGCTGTTCTTTAGAACCGAGTTGTCAAAATGCCCAGGTATATGGGATGCTTCGTTATTTATCAAAGTTATTAAAAGAGTGGTAACTTGATGTCACATTCTGATTTGCTTTGTCCTAATTCCAGATCCAGAAAATGAAGAAAAAAGGAAGCACAGGAGCACTATGGTAGATGTGCCCCTAGGGGTGGGGGACTAGGTAGGGGGAGCAGCCGGGAAGCAGCCTGAAGGTCCTGGCTGGCCCTCAGAGTCCCCTCTGTGAGTAGTTTCAGCTTCTTATTTTTTTGTCCCCACCACAGGGACTGAGAATTATAATGAGTGATGAGTTGTGTTAGAAATAATTCGATAACATTTGCATTTTGATTTATTAAGAAACATTTTGAACATCCATTTGTCGTTTTCACCCACTTCTGTTTTCACCCACTTCTACTACTTCTGGAGTGGGAAACAAAGAATTGCCCTTAACTGTGGACACACACACACACACAGGGTGTGGATATGAACTTGAATGGTGTAAGACATATACATCTCAGTAAAAACCAGGCTAATTGCCAAATCTGCCATTCAGTCAACTCTTTCTTAAATGTGCCCCTGTGCTGAGAAAACTGATCAATGGTTCCCTACATTTAGCAACTCCCTATGAATCTGGTAATCCCAGAGACTATAAACCAAACCCAGATTATGCCTGAGAGAAGCATCGCTTCACATCAGTCAAATGTGAAACCAAAGTCATGTTTTATTGGCATAAATAATCTGACCAGGAAGAAATAAGACCCTGTGATCTTACTTTGTTGCAGCAGCAACACTGGTCTAAGCAGAGGGTATTCGGGTTCCCTTTAGGGTAAACTGTCACTAAGTCAACAAATATTTCTTGACACATCTAGTATGTGTCAAGTGCTATGCCAAACCCTGGACATGCAGTGGTGCCTAAAACCAGGCCTGGTTCCTGCCCCCGCAGAGCTTGTACTCAATCATACGAATATACAGTTGCAAATAAAGGCACTGGATGACCCCAATGAAGGAAGAGGACAAAGGACCCAGCCAAGTCTAGGAAGTTGAGAAAGGCTTCTCTAAGTGGACAGAAATCTGAAGCATGTGCAAGAATTGGGGGAAGGCTAGTGGACGGGGCATTCTGAGGGAGACAGCGTAGGTATGGAAAGACCCTGAGGTGGGAGGAGGCTGAGAGCGTCCATGGAGTAACGAAAGTGCAGGGTGTGTGGAAACTCCCAGGCCACCTTCCAAGCCTAGTACATTAGGGCTGAAGGTAGCCAATACAGACAGCCAGCTCCTTGGAAGCACCCATCCTGCAAAATATTTTAACTTCTACAACTCTCTTTTTTTTCCTGCCATTATCTTTTCTGTTAATAACAATGGCATTATAATTTTTACATTTGGTATTTATTTTTAGCATTTGGCTTCTTCAAATGAATGAGAATATGTCCACAGGATTTCAGCAGGAAGAGAGAATGTATACAGAAATGATTATTGACATCAGCATTGTTTTTCAGTGACAGTCTTAATGAAATAATGAAATGTTATTTCATTAAGGAGATGACAATGTAAATTTTGTTCCTTTTAAAATGAACAGAGTAGGCCTGGCCAGGTAGCTCAGTTGGCTAGAGCATTGTCCTTATATAACAATGTTTTAGGTTTGATCCCTGGTCAGGACACATACAAGGATCAACCAATGAATGCATAAATAAGCGAAGCATAAGTCGATGTTTCTCTCTCTCTCTCTCAGATCGATAAAAATAATTTTAAAAATTTTTAAATGAATAGAGAAATACATCTTTCTAGTAGAAACAGGTCAAATCTACAGATCATTTTATGATTGCTGACAAAAATCAAAGGTAAATCAATGTGTTATTTATCACAATTGTTTAAGACAAGG
Organism: Artibeus jamaicensis; assembly: GCF_021234435.1. Taxonomy (NCBI): domain Eukaryota; kingdom Metazoa; phylum Chordata; class Mammalia; order Chiroptera; family Phyllostomidae; genus Artibeus; species Artibeus jamaicensis. Next base: position 16,023,766 of record NW_026521788.1, read on the forward strand.
AAAATATCACCCTGGCATCCAGGTTTATAAGTGATAATGTGTCAGTCTGATCACAAAGGCTTGAAGTAAGATCTCCATCCCAATCACACATTTTAATGCCTTTACCTTTTAAATCTTTCAACTTATACATTTAATTTATGAAAAATGAAGTCACCTATAAGTAGGAAATTCCTGGATTTTTTGAAATGCATGTATCACTGGCCTGCTTACAGATTATAGGAAATAAGTTTTCCTTTCCTAAATAATGCCAGGTTTCCCATAGAAGCTTTGTTCAAGTCTGCAGAAAAGGATGGGGAAAGTAAGTGAATCCAGTTGTCAGAGTACTTATTTTGCAGCATGTAAGCCAAAAAAGAAAAACACACATTCAGTTAAAACATTTCATATTTTAACTGAATAAGAATAGTCACAAAAAAAAAAGAATAGTCACCATTTATTGTGTTTAAGATTGTGAGCTCCGGAGGCTGTATGGCCTGGGTTCAAATCCTGACTCAAACTTTACCTGCCTATTTGGTTTTAAACAAGTTATGTAAATTCTCTGTTCCTCAGTTTCCTCATCTGTAGGGTGGGCACAATCATTGTACATATCTCATAGATGTATTGAGTATTACATATGGTGATATATGTAAAACATTTCACACATTGTTTTGTATGTGATAAGTATTCACTGATTGTTAGCTATTAAATTGTTACTACTATTGAATACCACTTTGAAGACAGACATGGTGCTATGTTTTTCTAGATTTATTGTTTTATTCCTTACGACCATCTTGAAAAGTAAGGCTGTTTACTCCTATTTTACAGATGAGAGAAGTGAGGCTCAGAGAAGAAAAAGAGCTTCCCCGAATTTATACCGGAATTTGCAGGGCCAGAATGTGAACGTTAGTCTCTTAATTGCCAAAGCCCACATCGTTCAAGTACATAATGTACGCAGAGCAACCTATAGCAGATAAAAGCAAGAGCAGCTGTGTTTCCAATATTGATATACAGTCATGATACTTATTCCTGAAATCTGAGTTTCAGCTTTCAAGAATAACAATGACAGAATTACTGAGGAGGTTTGAGTTTTGGTTGTAAGGAGAAAAGGCAATCCAGAAAGCAGTGGTTATGTGCATGTAACTTATAACAAGCTATACCCTTGTGGAAAATACTGCAACTTCGAAAGCCATGTTCCACAATAATAATAATCTAATTGACAGAACATCTCTTTTTTTTCCCAGACAGATCAAAATGCATACCGATAATACTGTTGTTTTCTAAGGAGGTTTGAAAATGTGGAATAGAAATTTAAAATTTAGGAGGAGTGGGTTAGTGAGTGGCCTTCAAAATATGGAGAGAGTGCTCCATAAGAGACATCCCCCCCAAAAAGAGAGAGACATTCACAGCCTGAGTGTAACCTACTTACGGGACTTGCCTTAGGCTGCTATCTCATGTAGTCTGTTGCTTTTTCAACTCCATTATAAATTCCTCCAAGGCAGGGACCTTGAAGTATGGTCTCTGTCTGTATGCTAACAAGCAGAGTTCTGGATAAGAACCCAATATATGTCTTCCCACCAGTGAGAAGGATTGAGGCCTGGCCCCTCTGAGATTTTATATGCCATCTCAGTGATTTTCAACCAGTACGCCACAGCCGGCACACTGGTGTGCCGCAAGAGTATTTAAAACATGCAATACCTGACTATTAGTCAGGGGCACTGACCTCTTTCCCCTTGGATTGTCTAATTTTAAAAAATGACAACAGCCAGCACAACAACGGCCATCCTGTGCGACTGAGCCAACACTGTACCTACTTTGTCAGATCGGCAGAAAATACATTTTTGGTGTGCTGCAGAATTTTAGTAATTAGTTTATGTGTGCCATGACATGAAAAGGGGTGAAAATTGCTGAGCTATCTTGTCAGAGGACTCCTGACCAACTAGTTCCACCCAGCCCATGACTTATCACCTCTAATGATTTCTCCAAGAGATGCTGGAGTTCAGAGCTAGGGCAAGGACCCCAGAAAACATCCTCTGAGGGATTTGTCCTCAGATATACCTTTTTTTGGAAGTTTTATAAAATTCTGAGGTGCCACCTCTGTGGTCAGTGTAGCAAATGCCACTGAGGTAGTGGCAGCCGGCAGTGATGACCGCAGTGGAGACATGTACCCAGAAGTCCTTCCTTCCTGACCGCCCCCACCCCGTTCAGCCACATACTGCTGGTCGCAGATGCAGGAACCTGTAAGCAGCTGGGGAATGGAAAGAACTCAGGCTGAGGAGCCCAAGCCCTGCCTTCCAGCTCTGCCTCTGCCTCTGCCTCTTGGGTTGGTGGTTGGTGGTTGGTGCTGGAAGGAGTCAGCTGAGCTTCCCATACTCACATCGCTCTAGTCTTCGGTGGCAGCCTTTGGAACCAGGCTGTTCTTTTCCAGTATCGGATGATCATTTTTAACTATATGCCACATAGTTATAGAGACACCACATCCTCCTCTCACCTCTGCCCAGAATTTTAAATGGCATCCCAAAAGGCCACAGTGTTTCTAAAGAGAGTAAGTTTTCACTGTTTGGAGTGAGAAAGGTGGAAAGGGTTGGTTAGAGGGCAGGCCCGGCTCTGGGTACAGCTCCGTGTCGTGGAAAAATCACTAGATTAAAGTCAGGCTCAATGGTGTCTCTCCATTATGATAATGTTTCCAGTAATAACAAAGGCTAATATTTATTGAACATTTGAGGGTACTAAGCACTCTGTTGACTGTGTTGCCTTATGTCTTAGTCTTCTGATCACCCCATGAAGCACATGTCATTACTCTTTACACTTTGCAAATGAGGAAACTGAGTCACCAAAGCCCAAGCCACAAAGCTAATTAAGTCGAAGTGCCAAGATATGAACCCAAGCAGACCAACTTCATTGCTCATACTCCCAGTACCTGCCCTCCCCACCCTCCTCTGTGTAACTAGACAAGCCACTTAACCTCTCTGGGCTTCAGTTTCTTCATTTTTACATTGGGGCTGGGCATGCCTGCCTCAAATGCCCTTGGCCAGAGTACTATGGTGGATCGAAGGAAGAGGATTAAGAACATGTTCGGAACAGCAGGACACGCACGCACTGCAAATCTAGTTATCTCCCGGAACGATTGTTTGGGCTTCTGGACCTTCAGTGATAGCAGGGAATGTAGACGGGGATGAGACAGGAGGACATGTTTGTGATTCCAGGACAGGGACAAGGCGCCAACAATTAAACTGAACTTCTAGACTGATCATTCCCAAGCCCTTCAGCGTGACCTCTTTTTCTCTCCTCATACTGGAGGGCAGTCCGTATTTCTGTGTGCTCCTTTTTACCTGGAGGTGGGGTTGGGGAAGCGGACCCCAGAGGCTTTGGAACAAGACCCTGGCAGGTCTGCTTCTCCTGGTGCTAATAACAGGCCTAGACACATGATCACACTCCTTCTTGAATCCTAATAATTAACTACAATGCATGTTTCTGCTCAAGGGCTGTTGTGCCTGAGAGAATATGGTGGTTACAATGCAATCACCACTGGTCACAGAACAATTTTAATCAATGCCCTTGTAAGCACATAATCAGAGCCTCACCTGAGACCTGGCAACTCTCAGTCTTTTAGAATTAGACAGTTTGCTTTTGAAAAAAAAATATTATTTAGGCAACAGCCTGTAGAAATTTCTAAAAGAAAGAAAGCAGGGTAATTTAGACCTTTTCTTCTCGGCTTTGATTTTATGAAACGAGACACCAAAAACATAACCAAAATGACCATTTTAGTCTTCATCTGTTACTGAGAAATCTTCAGGATGGAAGGTGTCTTAACAGGACACTTTTTCCCCTGCCTTTCCTATGTTTCAGGCTTTTCAGTATAATGCTCTCTCATACAATGCCAACTTAAATGGAATGTTACCCCCAAAATAGAAAATGGAAGCCACACACACACACACACACACACACACACGCATGTGTGGTAAATGCTGGGTGGTACTAGTTGAACTGGAGTGGGCTTGACTTTCTTTATTCATGCACATTCCCTGGGGTCTGGAAGCCACTGCTGTGATTTATGGAGCAAGCCCACAACATGTTAGGGATGGGGCTGCTTGGGTAGGTGAACCAGAGAGCAAGTGAATAATAGGAACCAGCCCGTTTTGCTTCCAAATGCTGGTACAAGCTCATAGTGTTCTGTTAATTTATTCATTAAGAACTTACTATACACCAGGTACTGTACTAGGCGCTTGGGATGCATTAGTGAGCAAAACTTCCTGTCTTCATGGAGCTTACAGCCTGAAAATTCTTGTGAATTTAATCCCAAGAACCCAAAAATGGAAACCTCAGTTTGTAGTACCTTCTCTTGCCCTCAGCTAAAATCACTTCTAATCTACCCACACTCCGGTACAACTCTCTCCTGAGATCATCAGAGAAGAGAATACCAAACTTGCTTTAGTAACACATTCTGGTATTCACTACTCTTGCAAGACATTCTTCAGAGATTAAAAAATACCCTTTTTAATTATGCATTTCATTTATTCCCCCCCTTCAGGAGACATGAAAGAAGTTAGTCATGATATTCTGAGTAAAAACCAGTCATAGGCTGGAAGATAGCCCTCAACCTTTCTTGTTTAATGTGGAAAAATCTCAGTTTCTATAGCCTGTCCTTAGAATTCTTGCCTTTTGATCCTTTTACTACTCATGTCAGCTCTTTGATGAATGTCCTAATTTCCCACACTTCCCAGTGCTGGTAAAGCCTAATAGGACATTTCATGCAGCACTCTGTCCTTTCCAAGTCCCTTTTGGATGCATTACTTCCTTCAGGACTTGAAATATAAACCCATGATGTTGCCAAGATCATGCTGACCTTCCCCACTGCCCACAGAAGCCAAGTGAGGCACGGAGAAACCAAGCGACTTACCTCAGTTCCCACGGCTAGGAAGGTGGCGAAGCAAGCATTCCTAGCCAGGTCTCTCAGTGCTGATGTTGAGAGCTCTGTCTGTGTTATGTGAGCCTCAACCACTGATTGAGGTGGCCCAGGCATGTGACTGCTTATGAAATCCCTCAGACACTTTCATGGCTGGTGGCCAGTTAACATTTAGGTCATGTATCTTCTTCCCCAGGTGTGTGCTGACCCTGTTCTGTATCCCCAAGCTTTTACCCCAATGGGTAGAGACTGGTAGCATAAAGTTAAACAACAACAGCCAACCAGCCAGCTCCTAGCCTTCTAGGTCATTGAAGTAAATTTTGGGCCACCAGTCCCAGGTCCATTCCCTGTAGTCCTCATCTGTCCCATTTCTGTGAGGTTGGCACTGGCTCTCTGATTACCACTTTCCAGGTTACCAGCCTCTGGTGCAATCAGAAGAGATTCTCATCTGTGTGGGGTGGCTTAAGTGTGGTTGGGTCTACCTTACTGGGGTGACTAGCCTGACCAGGGGGAGGAGACAGATTCATTAGCTTCATCAACAGAAGGCCTTGATGGGGTTTTTTTTCCCAAAACTTAGGTAAATTATGTCAGTCTGCCAAGATATTATTACAATAGTATTTTTAGGGGAAATCTTCTTTGCTTGTGGCTAAAATTTGCCCAATTTTAATTTGTTTGTTTAATTGATAATACTGCCCTGACTCATTTTTGCCCAGAGGGTCACAAGAGGGTCATTAATACAACAGAAGGAGCTGACTTGCAGACCCAGGAACTAGCTGGTAACCATGCTGATCCATCTTCAAAACTGACTCATCAGCATCCTAGTCCCAATAATCTATATTAAAACAATAATGACAACAAAGAAAATGCCCTTTTAAACCATCAAATTTGATGATGAGGTGACAGTCTAGTACAGTTTTTTAGAAGGTCACACTCCTTACCATGACTGTACGTCTTCACATGCCTGGTCTTGTCCTTCCCCTCCAAACACAGCTCTTTCCCCTTTCCCCGTGCTACTGTGCTCAGCCACCTCCTAAACATCTCAAGCTCCTTTTCACCTCAGAGCCTGCGTGCTCACTACTCCCTTTGTCTAGAATGGTCCCTGCCCCAACCCTTTGATCATCTCATGTGTAGTCCTGCTATGGACGAACTGTGTATATTCCCTGCCTCCAAATTTATATGTTGAAATCAAATGCCTGATATGATGGTATTAGGAGGTGGGGCCTTTGAGAGATGGTTAGGTCATGAGGGTGGAGCCCTAATGAATGAGATTAGTGCCTTTATTAAAGAGGTCCCAGTGAGCTCCCTTGTCCTTTATGTCATGTGAGGACACAGGAAAAGACAACCATCTGTAAACCAGAAAGCAGGTTCTCACCAAACACTGAGTCTGATAGTGCCTTGATCACGGACTTCTCAGCCTCCAGAACCATGAGAAATAAATGTATGCTGTTCATTAATTCCCCAGTTTATGGTATTCAGATACAGCAGCCCAAACCAACATCTTATTCAACTTTCAGCACAACCCTTCCCTTCTTGGTCCTCCCCATTCTTCCCTAGTCATCCTGTCCATCACTATGCTTGGTTTTCTTATATAAGTGAATATGCTTCATGAGGAGAAGCTCCACAAGGGTGAGGAGCCTAACTGTCTCAACTATCAACGTATGCATAAAGAAATACCCAGTAAGCATTTGTGGAATGAATGGAGCAAATGAACAATGATCAGCCAGGTTTGGGATCCGCTATCTTATTGTGGTCCCTTTCCCTCCCTGGGTCCATCTAGTTGCCTTATTTATGAAGTAAGTGTGTTAGCTTCTGCAGCATCTGAGGCCCCATGCAGCTTTGGCAGTCAGTTATTAACTGGCCCTGAAGACCCATGGGAAGTCCAAGGCTGCAGCCTCATCATCACCCTAAACTGGACTGTGATTTTTCTAGGTAAGGCAATATCTCAAGTCATAATAAAGCAAACAAACTAGGCCCATAGAAGGGGCCTCCCACCTCAAAAAAGAAAAGCCAGGCTCTGCTTTTTGCTAGGAGAAGATCAAATAATTCTGGTAGAAATTGTTCTCCGTGAAATCTTTTTGACTGAATCCTATTACCTTGCTCATGCCAAGGCACTTGCAAATGGATAGAGCAAATCAATTTTCACATACAGGGGAGTGAAGTAGGTTAATAATAGTAATAAACAATAAAATAATAAATAAATAAATAGTAATACAAGAATAAACTCACATACTCACATCCGTTAACCTACTTTTGCTGCCTCCTGTATATGCCTGAAGTTATGCTTAGGCAGTAGACTCAACTAAATCTGCCACTACCAGAATCTCATTTCACTTTTTTCTTTTATGATTTTATTTTTTTATTATTCCAAGGAGGAGAAGTGAAGGAGAGAGAACAAGAGAAACATCGACATGCCAGAGAAACATCAATTAATTGCCTCTCGAGCACCCCCAACCAGGGACCTGGCCTGCAACACAGGCGTGTGCCCTCACTGGGAATCCAATAGGTGACCTTTCGGTCTTCGAGATGACGCCCAACCCACTGAACCACACCAGTCAGGGCTTCAGTTTACTTTTATGAGTAAAGGTGATTTATCACTTTTCCAATCTCCAGATAAGACCTCAAGATTCTATTAATTCTTTCAAATGGATGGTCTGCTTAAAATGGTGTGGAATACAGTGGAAAGGAAGCAGTTAATAAAATAAATGTTTTTTCCTACCTAATTAGAGTACAGAAACTTAAAGCAACTTGTATTTTTTGGTCTAAGGCAGTTAAGGCTACATGTTGTTCTTGAATAAATACTGTTAAATTTCAGTAAGTAAATACCATTATTATCAACATTTGGCTTTGAATACGCTAATGGCACTCCAGTAGGCTTCTTCAATTTCAATGATGTATTTTAATTTGCGCTATAGAAATAAAACTATATTTTATATAATTTTTAGAAAATCAAGAACAAGTGGATCAAGAATAGGTTAGCTTAATAGGGGCCTGGTTATTTTAAACACACACAGAAATCAATAAATTATGTAAAGAAAAGACAAATGTGCAAATAAGGAGTACAATATTCCAATGGAATAAAAAATGTCAGGTGTAACTTATAACTGCCAGTTATACAAATGTCATCTGTTAGAATTCAGGCAGGGGGAAATGCTGACAAAATAACCCACTGAGCATGTTTGAGACCTAGTGGGTGTTAGGCACCATGCCAGAGGTTACAGAGAATGAAAAATGAAGTAGACAAGAGTCCCTGCCTCTAGGAAGCAGTAGTCCAGGAAGGAGGTAAGGCAAGTACACAAATGAATAGAATGCATGAAGGACATGGTATTATCAGACACATTCAAAAATGTTGCTGTGGGTCCCAAGAAGGGGGGAGCAGTAACAAGTGTGTTAATGGGGATCATGTAAAGCAAAGCACATGTAGGTTACTCATTTTTCAGATTTAGATGGAGCCATGTCCTTTGTAGCTCAGTATACCTCTATCTTACACCTACTATGGTGGCATGGCTGTGGGAGATGACCAACAAACATCGATAGGATAATTTTTATAATGTATTTTATTGATTATGCCACTACAGGTGTCCCCTTTTCCCCTCTTCATTCCCTTCCACCCTGCACACCCTCTCCCACCCACATTCCCCCTCTTTAGTTCATGTCCATGTGTCATAAGTTCTTTAGCTTCTGCATTTCCCACACTACTCTTGCCCTCCCCTTGTCTATTTTCTCCCCACCATCTATGATACTTATTGTCTGTACCTCCTTCCCCACTCCCCTGTTGCTGACCCTTCATGTGATCTCCATTTCTGTGGCTCCACTCCTGTTTTAGCTGTCCGCTTAGTTTGCTTTCGTTTTAGGTGTGGTTGTTAATAACTGTGAGTTGGCTGTCCTTTCACTGTTCATATTTTTATCTTCTTTTTCTTAGATAAGTCCCTTTAACATTTCATATAATAAGGGCTTGGTGATGATGAACTCCTTGAACTTGACCTTATCTGAAAAGCACTTTATCTGCCCTTTCATTCTAAATGGAAGCTTTGCTGGAAAGAGTGATCTTGGATGTAGGTCTTTGGATTTCATGACTTGGAATACTTCTTTCCAGCCCCTTCTTGCCTGTAAGGTCTCTTTTGAGAAATCAGCTGACAGTATGATGGGAACGCCTTTGTAGATAACTGTCCCTTTATCTCTTGCTGCTTCTAGAATTCTTGCCTTCATTTTAATCTTGGTTAATGTAAATATGATGTGCCTTGGTGTGTTACTCTTTGGGTCCACCTTCTTTGGGACTCTCTGAGCTTCCTGGACTTCCTGGAAGTCTATTGCCTTTGCCAGGTTGGGAAAGTTCTCCTTTATTATTTGTTCAAATAAGTTTTCCACTCGTGGCTATTCCTCTTCCCCTTCTGGTACCCCTATAATTTGTATGTTGGAACATTTAAAGATGTCCTGGAGGTTCCTAAGCCTCTCCTCATTTTTTTGAATTCTCATTTCTTCATTCTTTTCTGTTTGGTTGTTTCTTTCTTCTCTCTGGTCTGTTCCCTTGATTTGAGTCCCAGTTTTCTTCCCATCACTATTGGTTCCCTGTGCATTTTCCTTCATTTCACTTAGGGTAGCCTTCATTTTTTCATCTAATTTGTGACCACAATCAACCAGTTCTGTGAGCATCCTTATCACCAGTGTTTTGAACTGTGCATTTGATAGTTTGGCTATCTCTTGGTTGCTTAGATGTTTGGCTCTGGGGCTTTGATCTGTTCTTCCTTTTGAGCCATTTTTAAAATTTTTTGGTCTGGTCACACCTATTACATAGTGAGAGGCAGAGCCTTAGGTGTTCACCAGAGTGGGTCAACCCAGTTGCTGGGTTGTGATGCTGTATCTGGAAGTGGGGTCAGAGAGGGTACAATTGCGCTTGCTTCGCTCTCTCTTGGATTTCAGTCCCCTCTGCTGCTTCCCACAAGCAAATTGGGCCTTTCTGGTGCTGGTTCCCAGGTGTGTGGGCTTGTGTACATTCTAAGACCCTGTGGGTCTCTCCAACAAACTCTCTTGTGAGGCTGGGAGTCTCTACTGGCACCTTTTCAATCAGTGCTTTTAGGCTTTATTTCCTGGCGCTGGAGCCCTGGGTTGTGCAGTCTGTCTCACTGCCCATTTTGCCCAGTTTATCTGCCCAACAATGTGTGACTATGGCCAGCTCCTTGCCGCCTGCACTCCCGGGTCTGGCAGCCACTGCCTTTTCTTGCCCAGACCCCTCTCCTGTGGCCACTGCCCCTCTTACTGATCTGGTTGACTGGCTGTCAGACTTCTGTACAGTTCAATTTTCTGGCTGTTCTGGTTGTGTTTTTGGTTCTAAATCTTTGTTGTCCTTAATTTTGGTTGTGTGAGGAGGCACAGTGTTTCCACCTACACCTCCATTTTGGCTGGTGTTACAATAAATTGATTGGTTGATTGATACTCAATAAAAGAAAAAAAGAACATGTTCCAAACATATGCTATACCAGCCAATTGATAGAATTAATGGATCCTGAAGACTTGAAGATTGTAGCTACCGTAGTTCAGAGACCCATAACATAAATTCTGTACATATTTATCATTTTTACTTTTCTTGGTAAAGATTATGAAAACCAGTCAAGAAAGGAGAAATATACATCCATGCAGTTTACTCAAAAATGAAGGAGGTTGCATTTAGCAGTGGCTAAACTTTCTTTTCCCATCAGAATGCTCTGAGAATTACAAGTGTTTATGTGGCTCTGTAAGAAGAAGAAGGTGGCCTTCAACTGTGCCAGCTTGGTTTTGTTAGTAGCTAAATAGAAATAAAAAAATCATCCTTGTGCCTTGCCGGGTAACTCAGTTGGTTAGAGCATCATCCAGCTCTGCCAAGGTTGTGGGTTCAATCCCCGGTCAGGGCACATATAAGAAGCAATCAATGAATGCATAAATAAGTAGAACAACAAATCTCTCTCTCTCTCTCTCAAAATCAGTTTTTAAAGAATCAACCTGTGCACAGGGCCCTGCCAACCCCAGGATATGGCAGGCCCCCAAAGATACCTGCGTCAAGCCCTGGTTCCTAGACCCTCCACAGTTGCTCCCTGTCTCACCTGATTATCTTTGGTCTGTACATAACATGCAGACAGCTCCCCTGGGATCCACAGGCCCTGTTGGAAAGGAACTGTGATGCATGATCAACCTCTGCATTTTAGTTGGTCTCTTCTACTTGTGCCTTCATGGGGCTTCTGGATGGAATGAGAGCTGAGAACTTACTTGAGCTGCAGACACGAAGTGCGGAGAGTCTGAGGTAAGCCCATTTCATGGCAAGCAGCCTCTGCATCAGGCCTGCGGACTAGAAATCAGGAGCTCGGAGACACGGGGACTTAGCCCCTACATGACCACTGTCTCACAGGGAAACTCTGCCTCAGTGAGCTTCAGGAGTGTAACAGTGACAGTCTCATAATCATGCAGTTGACAGGAAGAAAGAAAAGTGTCTCTAGCTCTCAAAGTTTCCATTTAGAGTAAATTTTCAGAATAAAAATTGACTATTTAAACTTCCATGACTTAAAAAAAAGAAGAATGGACTTTTGTTGGTTCTGTCTCAGTGATTTTAATTAACTTTCAGAAGTCTACAGCAATAACTGTTACGTGTAATGCTATTATAGATAAAATGTGATGGGCATAGATAAAATTAAATGTTAATTGGCATAATTACCGAGTTAATATTTTAAGATTTATTATCCACATTTCTATGCTTTTGCCTTACTGTACATTGCAGCTCAATACAACGATTTAAAAAAAAAGAACTTTCTCTTTATGTCCACTGAGCTATTTTTCATTTTGAGTTTGCTAGTTATTAGTCAGAGATGATAATAATAATTTTTCTTAAAGTGCAGGCTGCAGCTGAGAATTTCCAAATTTCAGTGAGTCACCTCTGAAGCAGTCAAGTCATTTATCCCCAAACCTCAGACTTAAACGTTATACCAGGAAGGGGATCCAGAATTCCCCATCCTAACACCACACATCAGTCCTGTGACCTCCTCACCACGCTGGATGGCTGCTCTTGGCTAGTCAGTGGGAGCTGCTGGGGTCCTGGCAAGCAGGCCTCTGAGAAGGTCTCTCATGTTTATGCTTCACAGAGCAGTAGCTTTTATGTTCACTGCCTTAGTATATTGGATACATGATGCCCCAAACCTATGTCCTGTTGCCAAACAGTGACAAGCCATCATTTGTTGAACAGAAAAATCTGTACTGGTCACTCTTCAGGAAAGGCCAGAATAAGGGCCTGAACCATTAGATATCCAGCTTCTAGGCCCTGTTCTGCCAATAATGTTAGAGTCAAGGAGTCTCAGTGTGACTCAGTGCTAGGTCTCTCTCAGTGCTAGGTCTCTTTTATTTTATTCTGTACTATTACTTAATTTTAATTATATTTATTTTAATAAATAAATGTATTTTTAAAAGAAAGTTTTATATTACTACTGCAAAACAGAAACTGGGAGCATTTGGCATGAATAAAAATAAATCAGCCCTGGCTGGTGTAGCTCAGTGGATTGAATGCGGGCCTGCAAAACCAAAGGATTGCAGTTTGATTCCCAGTCGGGGCCAATGCCTGGGTTGCAGGCCAGTTCCAGCAGGGGATGCATGAGAGGCAACCATGCATTGATATTTCTTTCCATCTCCCCTTCCCTTCCCATCTAAAGATAAATAAATAAAAATTAAAAAATAAACCATAAGAATAAAAATACTGAGGTTTCTAGTGAACATAGTGAAGTTCAGCTTCTGGGAGTAAAAAAGGATTAAATATAGGGAACAGGAGCTGGCTCACTACTTAAGACCAAAAGCTGAGGGAAGCTCTTCACTACCATTTCATATAATGTACATTAGAAAAAAAACAATTGCTGACCTGCTATCTGAGTTTATGGCTTAAAGAAATATATGAAGATAGACATAGCCTTGGCAGTAGGATTTTTAATCAAGGTGCCAGCTGACTAGTGGATCTGACTTGTGAATGAAATAACCGTAAGAAGAAAGAAGAAATAACTGACTAAAAATCTTGGTAATATGCTAGTAGGTGAAATAAAACAACTTAATAAAATAAAAAAAACATGGCTAGAGATAGATGGAGTATTATTTAATGGAAACATATCACTGAGGAATTCACCAGAAAATAGCACAGACAAAAAAAGAGGAAGATGAGGTAGAAAAAGAGGAAATAATATGAAAGGAAAATGTAAGCTCACAGGAAGGATAGATTGACACTCTTCAACATTTTATAAGTTTCACTACAAAAGAGTGGAAAGAATGATGGAGAAGCATTATACAAAGACATAATACTGGCAAATTTTGGCAAGACAACCTAAGATCAATAGTGTGCTGCACAGCACCCCTAGTTCCGAAATCTGGGTTTCTAATACCATTCTCTAGTAAAAGGAACTAGGGCCCCTTAGAGAAGTAGCTGATTCTAGGACTGGAGCAGGGAATATACGAAAGGGCCCTGGAGTAACTTGGAGTTTCAGGACACAAGAACAACAATGACGAAAGAATATTTTGATGGAGTATATATCAAAGTATATCAAAGGGATACAGGAGCCAATTGGGAGAGCTTACAAGGGCCCAAAGGTAGAATAGCTTAGACAACATAAATAAAATATTAGGTTTAACCCAAAGTATAAAAATACCCACGAGTCCATATTGATATAAACAAATTATTGAATAAAATAAACAGATGTGGAGAATAGACAAATCTCTCGTGTAGAAAATTCCAAATAATTTATGTAGGTCCTCTGCCTTTTAGATTGTTGAGCATAACTTCTCATTATTTAAGTGTGGGTTGCACATAACTGATTCCTTCCAAAGAGGGAGAGGGAAAAGAGTAACTTAATAGCAGAGAAACCTGAAAAACACTCCCTTACGTTACATGATCAATATCAACAGTGACATAAAAGATTAATATCAATATTAACCTATTATCAAGGTTAATATCAACAGGATAAATCATATGGATAGTGTGTGCCCCTGATATGATGAGATAAAAATGGCAATTTAACTGTTCGATCTTACAGAAAATATAATTACTCCAGGCTCATTGTGAGGAAAACAACAGACAAATTCCTTTTAAGGTACATTGTACAAAATGCTGCCCAAAATGCTGCAAAAGATTTTGCTGTACAAAATCTTCAAAACTGCCAAGGTCATCAAAAATGAGAAGAGGAGTGTCACAACAGAAGGAACCTAAGGAGACATATAAATAAACACAAAGTGGTGTTCTGACACAGAAAAAAAAGGACATGAAGTGATATTTGAGAAAATCTGAATAAAGTATGGACTTTAGTTAATAATAATGGATCAGTGTTGGTTCATTAATTGGGAATAAATGAGCCATGATAATGTAAGATATGCATAATAGGGGAAACTGGGTATAGAGTATATGGGAACTCTCTGAACTCTCTTCTCAGTAACTCTGTAAATAAAAAACTTTTCTAAAATTAAAAGTTTACTTTTTAAAAAAGTTCAACTAACTGAGTACAAGGATAAATACTCACTGGAATGAAACTATAAAACATTAAGGATAACAAGACCATTTTAAAAGCAACCAGAGTAAAAATTACTACAGTTAACTGACGTTACAGTTAAACTTACTTTAATCAGAAGCTGCTATGGAAGTAAACCTTAAAAGTGCTGTTAGAAAACAATATAATAGTCAACTTAACATTTTATACCTAGATAAGCCATTATAGAGAAAGAGCAAAATTTAGGCATTTTCCACATAATATTTACTATTATGTAATTTAAAGAGCAATTTAAAAATGCATTTCAAGAAAGATAATTTTGAAGAACAACTTAGTTGGAAGACCCACCTTGCAGATAAAAAGACAATATAACACTGTATTGTGTTAAAGAAAATACAAATCAGTGGTACTAGCAGAAGGATAGGCAAACAGACCAACAAAATAGAATAGGATCTATCTATCTATCTATCTATCTATCTATCTATCCATCCATCCATCTATCCACCCATCTATCTATCTGAATTATGACAAAGGTATCACTACACTCTGATGGGAAAATGATGGTCTTCAATCAGTGGTGCTATACCAATTAACTATCCCTATGTCAGAAAGGAACCTTGACATTACTGGAAAAAACTAGAAATTATCCAAATGTCCATCAGAAGAAGACCTAATAAATAAATTTTAGTACATGCAAACAATGAACAACCAACTACCATCAAAAACCCTTTGTGATAAGGTGGATAAATCTTGCAGACGTAATGCTGGGCAACATAAGACATGTATGAGTGCATGCATGAGTGCATTTACATACATTTCAAAACACAGCCCAAACTCATATGTGATGATTGAGATCTGAATAGTGGTGATTCTTTGGCTTGGCAGCAATCACTAAGAGGGGGCATGACAGCAGCCCTTGAAGTGTTGAGAGTATTCTGGATCTGGGTGGTGCTCATGTATGTGTGTTCACTTGGTAAAAATTAACCGAGCTGTAAGCTTAAGGTTTGTGCACTTAATGTATGTTAAATAAAACTCTTCTGTGTACACATCTCTACATATGTACATATATAGGTGTGTAGACACATGTATATATGTGCATGTATATAACTGTATATACACACACACAATCCTTAGCTTTCAACTTTGCTGGGGAAATGTAATGTAAAGGGGAAAAATAATACAGAAAGTAGTGAATCTAAAAGAAGTCAGTAGTGGAGATAAAAAGGAAAAAAGAAATGTATGATTAATAGCACACTCAAAATACAATGATAGAAATAGTCCATGTGAGTCAAAACTGGCAATATCGCTAAATACATTAAATTTCTGGTTAGATGTTACAAATGATAAGACTGAAAAGATAGAAAATCTAGCTAAATACTGCTTATAAGAGTCTACCTATCTAAAAGCAGGATCTGTATTAAAGTCTAACTTAAATGTTAATTCATGTAATGGGTACAAGGGTATTTTATTTTTCTCAATATTCTTATGTATGGTTGAGAAAAAGAAAATATATCTATTCATGGAAAACAAAACAAAATTTCAAACTGAAACTAGATCTTGTTGCCTATTAAAGGCTTTGAACTTGAGGCCCTTTGTTATAAAGAAAGATTGGCAAACACATCTGGCACAGAGACCATTTCTTTGATGCAACCAAATGGATGGAAAGATAATTGAAAAGGAAATTCTTGTTTCACTCTGAAGAACTGTTACCATCTGAAGTCACGTTGCGCAGGACCATAGGGACGTCTCCCACCTAGGGACCCTGGAGTCATGGGAACCTGAATCCTGACGCCAACACATATCACCTATCTCCCCACCTGTGACATGAGGATCCAGTCAATCTTGCTGACTATTATCGGAATGAGAACAAAGGTTTTTGTAATGTGGCTGGAACACATTGATCCTTGGAGCCTCCAGTTCATGGCAGCTGCTAATCAGCTCACTTGTTTTGTTATGTTTTATTGTAAGCTCTGGTTCTTTTGACTAAATTGTCAGCCTCCTACCCCACCTCAAGTCTCGCAGCCACAGACAGACACAACATGGCTTAAAGACTCAAAGAACAACTGAGTCACTCAAGCACATCATTGTACAACTTAGTTCAATCCATTTTAGAATAAGAATGATTTCTTCCTTTTCTATCTTATGGAGTTGATAGGAAATTCCATGACAAAGAGATACGAAAGGCTCTAGAAAGTTAAAATTGCCTTCCTAACACAAGGAAGACCATCAAGTTGCTGTTAAATAAATGGCAACATTCTTCTATCTGTTTATAAGAAACAGATAAGGCTGTTTACTGATGTCTTCTTTTTTGCTTACTTCTGAAGCCTACAGTGCTACTCCAGACAAGTGTGGCTGCCCTCCTTAACCACCACCTTCTGTGTGATGAGAAGCCTTCCATGTGCTCCGGGGGCAAGAGTTCTGTGTTGGCCACCTGAGTCTACTTTTCTTTTTTCTCCCACTAGACCATAAGGCTCTTAAGGACAAAGGCCTCTGTCAGGTATGTTGCAGTTTTCCCAGCACCTAACCCAGTAACCCACAGCCGGTCCTTCAAAATGGAGTCAGAATCCTTGTGCTGGTGCTTAGTAAATTGCTCTCCATGGCTCTGTTTCCTCATCTGTAAAAGGAAGTTAATTATGGTATCTACATCTTAGGGTTGTGTGTAGTAAAGATTCAATGGGGTAACTCATGCAACGGTAATTTTAGCACAGTGTTTGGCCCTCAGCAGTATGTAGGTGTTAGCTGTTATTGTTATTGCTCTTATTGTTGCTGTCGTATTTAACCCTGGGGGAAAGAAAAGAACTAACATTTATTGAATTCTCACTTGCTGCTCTCTGTGCTCTTAATCTTCATAACAAGTCCACGAGTTGGGACTTACTCTCATTTTGTAGATAAAAAAGAGCAAAGCTCAGAAAAGTCATTGGCTTATGTGTTGTCACACAGGTAGAAAATGGCTATGTCCAAACATGAATCCAGGTCTGTCTCTACCAGGCTAATGGTTAGAGTATTAGTGCAGATAAAAGGAGGGGGCGATAGGGAGAGGCAATCATTCACCTTGGACTGAATGAAGGGACACCTATCTAAGAGATTTAAGAGATCCCTGTCCACTGGGACAGAGTCCCAGTGATCATTAGATTTAATGCCTGCAGAAGAAGCAGGAGGAGGAGGAAAGTCGCCGAACTCTACTGAATGCATCATGTCACATATTTGTTCAACTGTGGAGCCTTTTATTCAAAGTTCACTTAATACTGTGTCTCTGAACTAGTATCACATGGAACAAAAATTGGGAAAGACTCAATCTGCAAAAGCTAAAATTCAACCTGGTATTTCCATGGGACACTTTGTTCATTAAGGGTTGGCCATGGTAGCTGAGTGCCCCCTATGCATCCCCCAGAAGTGTATGGCTTATCTTGCACAGTGTTGAATTTTTTCTTAGTTGTTAATATTAAAAACATTCATATAACAATTCAGATCTCTAGCTTCTCCTAAAGTATTATCGAATCCACCAACAAAAGGCCAACATTCCCACACAGCAATAGTAGACTAGAGTTCAGAGGTAGCTGCCCTCTTAAACAAGGTATGTTTAAGTGCTTTCCATTTTTCACAGGCCTTACCATGTCCTGTTGGTGTCCTTTTGTCTGCTTAGTCCGCTTCACTCACTTGTGTTACCTTCCTGGTCACTTTGGTCCTTTGCATTTTTGACCCTGCTATAAATGCTGGGGGAAAGAATGACCTTGTGAAAAACCATCTGAGAGGATGTCAAGCTGACTTAGTCATATCTGAACCCTCTTAGGAGGGATAGTCTAACCAACTTTAGCGTGAGGTACAAAATAAATAGCAAACATTTACTGGGATCCTTACCAGGCTCAGGGGAGAAAAAGAGCAAGGGGAATATAACCAAGTAAAGAGAGAGTACAGATCCCAGGCTAATGGAGAAGACGGACAGACAAAAACTGACTGTGAAACTAGTGACTGCTGTGAAAATGGCACAGGTAAATTGTAATAAAGTAGTATAGGTACAATTTTCCCTGAGAAAAGCCCAAAAGAGACTTCCAGAAGCAATGATACTTAACTTGTGACTTGAAGTTCATCAGGTAAAGGAGAAAAGAAAGAACAATCCAGAACATTGGTATGTCAGTGTGAGATCCAAAGAAGAGCATATTCCCAGCACTACCAAGAAATTACAGTTGTTTGTGTGCCTGGCGGGCAGGAAGGGTGGAGGACTTGAAGGTGCAACTAAAAAGTGAGTTGGGGTAAGACTGGCCAGGTCTCTCACTCCATCCTAAAGGACTTGTGCTTCCACCTACAGACCAGTGTTCTTCAACCATTTTTTAAAAATTAAGCATCCCTATTAGTTAAATATTTGTAAATCCATAACACCAAATAAATATGTTAATATATTTATAAATCATATAAATATACTAGCATTGTTACTAATATCCAAGACACAGAGGTAGATTTAGGATACCATTCTTATTAAACATACAGTCATATATTAAACACTCTTTAGGAACATGCTAAGGTAATTATGTAAGATAAAAGATTGTACATGTTACAGAGGATCATATTTAGGAGTTAACACCTAGCTACTCTTTTCAAGTTATAAACATGGGTGCAAAAGCATTTTCAAGATATCGAATGCAGTTAACTACTCAAGGGTCACAATTAACACAAGTTCTTATAATTAATGATTCCCGGGTTTTCCCAACACCAAACCATATTTTAGGTTAAAGGTTCCTGTCTAGACTACAACAAATAATCATCCTGTTGAACAAATATAAAAAGACAACTATTTTCTCTTTTCCATAATTTTTTATTCTATTTTTTCCATTGCCATCTAGTCCCCTTATCTACCTTCTCACCCTCGCAATCTCCACACTGTGGTCCATGTCCATGAAGCCTTTTTCCATTTTGCTCATTCCCTCCCTCCTAACCTTCCTTCCTTAGCTGTCATTCTGCTCTCAGTCTGTGAGTCAAAAACGCCTGTTTTCCCCTCACAAATTCAACAAGTATTTAGTTGCCTAAGAATTAACAAATAAAATTAAAGGCTAACAATAATAATATAATAGCAATCATTTATCAAACATTTGCCAGACATCGTTATAAGCAGCCTATATGTATTAGTTCATTTAATCCTCCCAGTTGTCCTATGAATTGCTATTATTCTCCCTAGTAACCAACAGGAAACGAACAGAGAGATAGTAAGTGTCCCACAGCACACAGCTTGTAAGATGGGGTTCAGCAGATGAACTCAGGAAATCTGGAACCAGAGCCTGTGCTCCTAACTACTCAGTTATAAGAATGTTCATCCAAGGATTACTTAACATGTTGGCCATCTAAATATAAATGTCCATAAATTAGGGTAACTTTCCAATATGGAATCATATATACTCACAAAAATGTAATGAAACAGGAAATGTTCATAAAAGTATCCCAAACAAAAAGCTAAAGTTAATACGTGACATTTATTGAGTGATTATCATGTTCCAGGATCATTCTAAATGATTCATAATGGCTTTCTTCAGTTAATTATTACACTAATTTTATGAGATAGATAATATATTTATCCCCATTTTACCGATGAAAAAAATATCCAGAAGCTCAGCTTTATACAATCATGAATTCGAATGTGAGTCCAGGAGCAGTGCTCTTCAATAATATTCTAAGCAACTTCCCCTTTATCCTCATGTAAAATTGAATGTAATTATGAGTGCCCATTAATTTGTTTATTCATTTAACCAGAATTTATTGAGCACCTCATATGACCCAGATACTTCTTAGCAATGGGCTACAAGAGTGAACAAGTAGGCAAAATTCCTATGTTATATTCTAGTGGGAAATAGACATCAAACCACTCATTAAAATAAAGTTTAATGAGCACTAAAGCAATTAGACTCGGGAATCAGTAGTCTAATTAATTCCTGGTATGACAAATCCCTTCTAAGTCCCATTATGTTTACATATTAGCCTGGGCAGGGCACAGTTTTGATGATCAATGAGCACCCCGAACATCCACCTGAGAGAAACAGTCTCTAGTTGTTCCTTACTCAGTGGTTGATATAGCCAGCGACTTTGGCCACAGATTGGATTAGGACCTGCCAAAAATAGCTATATCATGAATGGTTGTCATGCCCATGGTACCGTGAGTGAGAGAAAGAGAAAAAAGAGGTTGTAGGCACTGAGGGTTCATGGAGGGATGTGCTAAGGGAAAAGGCCTACAGGAAATCCACCAAAATGCTACTTCCAAATAACTTGGTCAGTTATGGCCAGATAGAAGGAGCTGGATGATGTCATTTGCTTTTTCTCCTTTTGTATTGTTCGCATTTACTACTGTGGGTAATTTGTTGCATTTGTATTTTTTAAATTTTCTATAGCCGATATTTTGTGTATGTAGGTTTCAAAACTCCAGACAACTTGTACAATGGTGATAACTTGTGGAAAAGATAAAATAATTAGTGAAAGAGATTTCGCATTTTTCTGACTGCAAGAACCAAAATTCTATATCCTACCATTTTTTAAAAATTGTGTTAAAATGCACATAAAATTTACCACAAACCTTTTTTAAGTGTGCACTTCAGTGGCATATATTCACATTGTTGCACAGCCATCACCATCATCCATCTCCAGACTGTTTTCATGCAAAGCTGAGACTCTACCCATTGTACAATACTACTCTGCTTCCCTCCCCAGACTCCAGCAAGGGTCATTCTTCTTCCTGTCTCTATGAATTTGACCACTCTGGGTACCTCATACAGTGTTTGTCCTTTTGTGACTGGCTTTTTCACTTAGCCTAATGCCTTCAAGTTTCATCCATATTGCAACATGTGTCAGAATTTCCTTCCCTTTAAAGACTGGAAAATATTCTATTGTGTATTTACCATATTCTGCTTACCTGGTTATACTTGGGTTGCTTCTGCCTCTTGGCTATCATGAATAATGCTCCTATAAACATTGATGTACAAACACCTTTTTGAGTCCCTGCTTTTATTTCTTCTAGGTATATACCAAAAGAGAAAGTTCTGGATAACATAGTAATTTTATGTGTAATTTTTCAAAAAAGTAGCCTACAATTTTTCATAGTGATTGTACCATTTACATTCCCATCAACAGTACACAGGATTCCATTCCTTCACATACTCGCCAACATTTTTAATTATTATTTTGTTACATATTATAGCCATCCTAACGGGTGTGAGGTAGCATCTCCTTGTGATTTTGATTTGCATTTTCCTGATGGTTAGTGATGGTGATCATCTTTTCATGTCTTTATTGGTCATTTGTACATTTTTTGACAATGTCTATTCAAGTCCTTTACCCCCTTTTACGTCTCTGTTGTGTGTGCATCTGTGTGTGTGTTTAGAGTCATGGGAGTTCTTTGTACCAGGTCCAGCACAAGTAATACCCCTTCTGTATCACAAACTCTTTTGTTACAAAATCATAAGTGTGTAACTCTGTAACGTAACAATATCACACTCAAGCATACCATATGACATGTTAGGTGAAATGTTCAAAGTAAGATCATAAATTCTTACATCCCTATTATTACCCTACCAACAATGCTCAAGCAGGTGTTACTTCTGCTAGACCCTGTATATTTGGATATTAATCTTTTATCAGATATATTATTTGCATTTTTTTGCATTTTGTGGGTTGCTTTTTCACTCGGTTGACTATGTTACCTCTCACTGTAGATTAGATATCTTCATGAGGTGTGGGGACCTAAGGAAACTGTGATTTCCGCCTCCTGCCCAAGGCCTACAATTTAAGCTGATCCCACTGAAACAAGAATGGCCTTCGTGTGTGTGATCAGTCATTCAGACGGCCAGATCTGATGCTTACGACTTTTGTATGGACTATAGCAGAGATAAGGAAATCTCAGATAGTCTTTGACACATCTCTCTCGACCCCATATCCAAACGATAAGCCACGTCCTCTCCACTCTTCCTCCTCCAGTATAGTTGCACGCATCTCTCCCGTCCCTTGTTCAGCTGCCACCTGCACTCAGACTTTCACCATTCTGCTGTAGAAGATTTCTAAAGAGCTTGCTGTTGTTCAGAATGGCATTGTGAAAAATACAGGCTGCAAACTAAATGTTCTAGGTTTAAATATATAAATTTGAAAAATGCTGGGCTAATAAAAGTTAAATAAATCTTTATTGCAGGACTTCTCAGAGGCTACCCTATGCTAAGAGTATTACAAGTCTCCATGAAGAGATGAAATGTGCAGGTTTTCCAAGATTATTGAGCTGCTGAACATATTTTGGGACATGGATGGGAGAAGCACTGTCAACTTTGAGTAAGACCTAGGAAAAAAATTAATATATAGCAATAAATTCCTAAGTTGTCTCTGTGCCTTTAGTCTCATTGTCCTCAACCCCCTGATCCCATCACAGTTGAACTAATCTCCCTTCGGGTACCCCACAGGGGTATTTCCCAAGGCTACCAAAGGAAGCACATCAAAGGCTACGTGAGATCTAGGCCCAAGTTTCTCTTCTAGAGTTTTTGCTGACAGCGCCTCACAAAAACCTTACACTTTCAACAAACTAGACTGATTGTCCTACTCAGAGGAGGCGCAGGCTTTCCCATCTTGCTACAACCTCCCCTTATGCCATCCCCTGTTAAAACCCTGCCATCTGCTGGGGTCCACCCCCGACTTCTCCCCGATGCAGGTGGAGGGAGTGTCTCATCACCTGGATTCCCCAGCACCTCACATGGCATCGGGCCATCATTATCTGTGTGCTGCATTATCCTTCCTAGTGGATTTTATTTTGTATTGAGGGAAGGAAACAGCGCCTTCTCTATTTTTGAATTCTTAGTCTTACCTAGTATTTGCTTGGGGTTTATTTTCTTTGTCTTCTAAAAAACTTTTTAAAATCCCATGAGTAATAAAGGAATACTTGCTTGTAAAAATCCAACCATCAAAATCTGTAGAAGAAAAAAAATTCATTCTCTACTCCCACCCTCCTCTTTCTAACTCTTCTACCAGGAAACATCCATTAATAATAAATGTATTTTTTAATTCTTATTCATATTTTAATATATAAATACTTTTTTGAATATAATTTAGTTGTTAAAACACAACTGAGATTACAGTATACCTATTCTGGTATGACTTGAGTTTTTCACATATATTTTCACCAAACATATTTTGAAGATCTTCCTATATTATTACACATAGATATAACTCATTAGTTTTAATGGCTTCATGATATTCCATTTATGGAGTTACTGTACTATATTTAGCCATTCTCTCCTTGGAAATTTAGCTCGCTTATTTTTTCATAATTAAAATTAATGCTGCAATTAACATCCTTGTGCGTACATCACTATGTTCATTATATGAGTGACCTGATCTATAAAGTAAGGGTAGACTGTTAGACAAATGTTAAGAACATATAAAATTTTGATGCTGACAACTTGTCCACTAGAAACCCAGAATGAACAATATGTGTTGAATGAATGGATTTCAAATTATATTTCTCTAAAGGCCTTATCTCTCTGGTCCAGTACACAGGGCCACACACAAATAGACAGTCAGTACACATTCCTATTTAGCAACAGTGGTAATCAGTTTTACAAATTCCTATCAGTTGAATACAGGATGGGCAGTAGCTTATGCAAAAGCAATCTAAAGATCTCAGCTGACTACGAGCTTAATACAAGACAAGATGAAGCAGCATCTTAAAAAAACAAACAGTTCTTTGGTTACATAAATAAAAGGGTAATTTCCAGATCACAGGATCAAATAATCAATTCAATTTGATTATATTAACAAATATCTGTCCTATAGACTTGTACGAATCCTACTACAGATTTTTTAATTTGGGGCACTAGTCCTGAGACAGTCACTGACAACCTGGGGGTTACTCAGTATGATAAAAGTTCTAATGCCATGTCACATGAGACAGAGCTGAAAAACTGAGATATTTAGCCTAGGGAAGAGAAAACTTCGGAGGCCCATGATAGCCATCTTAAACAACTTGAAAGGCTGACACGGGGGAAGAGGAAGCAGACATGCTCTCTGAACCAGCACTAATGGGAGGACTTGTCAAGCAGAGAGATTTCAACCCAGTGTGAGCTGACCACTTTCTAACCACTTAGGTCATTCAACAATGAAATGAGCTGTCTCATGAGGTAATGAGATTCCCACCACTGAAGAGGTTGTAGAAGAGGGGTGTGAATTTTGAGGATCTTGAAAAGCCTATCCTAAAGAGTAAGGCATCTCCAGAGTCCTGTAAACGTAGACAGAAACCAGCTTCCTCGGGGCAAAGGAATGAGCTCATGGTCTGCTTCCTATTTATTCCAGCACCTCCATCTGTAGTGCCCCGAACAATTCTCTCCTAACATTCTCACTGTGGAGCACAGACCATAGAGTTGATGAGTTTGCTTTAAGGTGTTAGTACTTGCAAGTCCCTGTGGAAGAATGAGATATTCTTTTTACAAAAGGTCTGGGAAGAGGGCAATGCTTCATCTAAAAGGGGGGCTTAATAATAGTGGAGATTGCCATCACTGTGGCATTTTAGTGGAGGCCACATCCGGGGGCAAAGAAGAAATTCCTAGTCCCCCTATAACCCTATTGCATAGGGAACCTCCAGTCCCATTCCCTGCTGGACAGGCTTTGGGGGCCAAAGAGAGAAGGTGGACATCAACATTTACTGCGACTGTTTCCAACGTAAGGGCCAGCAATAAGGGTGAATGGATTTTTTGCCTAGAGATGACCATGCTCACCTTCCCTATCCATCTTCTTTTCAAGATCCAAGGACCTGAGAGGATAAATGACTTCCCAAATTTTACACTATTTTCTCCTCTCTTCAGATTCCTGGCTGCCCGTCCTCTGATCCTGTGAGGAGCCACTCTTTCAAGCGTCCCTGTTGCTCCTGGGCCAGACTCAGGCCCTCCATCCCTTCACCAGGTAACTCTGCCCAATCCCTGGGGCTCCCACCCACCGCTCAGAGGCCTGTGCCAAGTATTATGGTGATGTCAGTGGTTTCTGGCTCCCTGCCTGCAGCCCACGCTTTCCTCCACAACAAAAATGCTTCAATTCTTCTGCCCCCATCACCTTTCAAGTTGTCGGTCTCCAGTCAGCCACAAAGGACTCTGTTCTCCTGGTGTCTCCTTAGCACAGAGTTAAGACTGCCCCAGGGCAAGAGTTGGAGTTGGTGGGGGTAGGTGGGGAGACACTCAGGGCCTCTCATACACCCTTCAGAGAGGACTGGAGATTTGCTCAAGGTGATAGAGATTCAGTAGTGGAGATGGGACTGGAACCCAGATTTCTCCACGTGGTGTCCAGTCTTTCCATTCCATGAGCCTCTGTGGGGCAGCTCCAGCTGGGACTGCTTGATTTGGTGTTTATGTTATCTATTTGAAAAGCAAAGCTCCGTCTCCTGCTTTTCCTCGTCTTTCTCCTTATCTCCTGCCATCCCTCTTTCCTGGCTCTTTACCACCCTTTCTCTGTCTCTCATCTCTATCTGACTTTCTATTCTTACCACCTCAGTTTTCCTCCCTTCTCTTCTCACCTTCTCCGCTTTCTTTCCTCACATTCTCTCTCTCTCTCTCTCTCTCTCTCACACACACACACACACAGGAAAGATGAAGAAAAGCTGGTTTCTCACACAAGTTTGGTGTCCTCCATAGTCTGAGGAGGGACATAGAGCAGAACCACAAGAGGAGGACTGAGGCATCCCCATCTTGATTAAGTAGGTCACATTCCTCCAGGCTCCACTGTCTGACCCTCAGCCTAGGTAGTCTCTTTTCTTTCAAAGGGGTGGAATTTTATTTTCTTTAAGTTTTCCCCTTTATTGAATATCAAAGCAGTCACAGCAAGCAAAGGAAGGGTGGCTTGCTGCCAATGAAAGTGTTCCCCCTGTTGAATTTTTTCGGGGAGTGAGGAGAGGGGCCACCGAGAGGGAGGGCGGCAGTCACCTGGGAAGGGAGCACTCTCTGAAATGCCGATGTTATCTGATGAAGCAGGTCAGTGTGTTCTCTTCAAACGCTGTTAACAATGAGAGAGGAGTAGGAGTGCAGGTTTTGCAACCAGATACCTGGATAATGTGTAATAAATAAGGAACACAGATGAGATGGCCTTTTATTATTATTCTAATCTATGCTGTCAGGTTTCACTTGTGAAATGGAGGAGGGACACAGCAGACATATTTCTCTGTGGGGTCCGCAGCACGTCCCCTCAGGTGGGCCTGTGCCACTTCCTTCCCTTGAAGACTCACACATTAAATTAGGCTGGGCCACTGGGGTGTTGACCGGGAATCTTCCCCAAACCTGCTAGTGGGGGGCTCATGAAAAGAAACCAGTAAGGAGTTGGGAGATGGAGGTTCCTCATCCCAGCACAGCCCCTTCTGTGCTGTGTGGTTCTGAGTAAACCATTTTACTTTCCAATGCCTGGATTTTTCTCATGTCTGGATTAAGGACTTGAACCAGGTAAGTAGTTTTCAAATAACACTCCATGCATCCCCAGGACTCACTACAAATGCTTCTTTGGCTTCTACACACACAAAAAATAGTGTCTGCCAAACTCCAGAGAAACCTGACCATTGTTCTTATTTATCAGGGTTCCAGGTAAGATTTGGTTTGGAAAAAGTTTTCCTAAAGTATGAAAACCACTAAAGTAGATTATTTTTATCTTATACAGGGGCTACAGAGAGGTGTCCAAGTCTAGTAAGTAATATTGCCCCCAGGGAGTGGAGAGATCAATCAGCCTAAAATGGCTCAGAGCAGAATTGTGCGGCATTTCGGAGACCCCTGCTCGCTCTCAGACCTGCAGTGCTTACCTCTGACCTGACCGAACATGCCTGAAGGAAGCCTGGGCTGGCCAGAAGGAAGACCGTCCATATGTGGAAGCGCTGGAAAGGGACGGTGGCGGTTGCCAATCAAGCACTGCCCAGGCACTGCCCAGGGTGCCTGAGCCCCCAGCCCTAATCGTGTGTGTGGTTGTGTGTGTGTGCACATGCCTGTGTCTGTCAGTTCCTAAGGCTATCTTTGTCCGATGGTTTAACACTAAGGAGGCTTAAACACAGAACATATGCGGCTTCTTTTTCTTCCTGTGCCCAGGGAACACATCGCTAATCAACTGTCACTTTCCCACCAAGTCTAAATATGGCCTCGGACTTCTCAACACCCCAGACAGCCCTAAACAATCAATAAGAGTTGCTTCTGAAATGAAATCTGTCTTTCATGCCTGCATCTAAACACTTGAATTGTATAAGTAGCTCCTTTTGTTTAGGTCTCTGACTCACCAAGCAACCTCCTGATTATAACATACTTTCCCATGGAGGTTACAGAAACCAAATGGGCTTTTCTGCAGACAGGAGTGTCTAGTCCTCTTGATAGTTATATTTTCCCTGGATTTATACATAAGTATCATTAATTCAGTTATTGATAATCCTTTCTCTAAAACAAAATGTCTTTCTTCCAATATGATGACAAATTAGGTATCTTGATATTTTAAGGTCTGAAGACCAAACCCTAGACTCCAGTAGACCCACCAAGATAAGATATCTTGGTGGATCTCACTGAACCTCGCTGAAACCTCATTGAAAAGCTATCTGAACCTCCAACTTTCATGTAACTAATTCGTCATCTCTGTTTAATAAGAGAACATGCACCTTTGTTTCTTTTGAATTTCTGTGATGACTCCTGACATAACTCCAAACTGGGGATTCCATGACTTCAGAGATATTTGCCCCTTGCTACATGAATTGAAGTCAGAGAACAAGAGCATTTGCTTAGTATTCATGAAAATATGTCCATCCAGCTTAATGGAAACCCATTCCTCTTTCACAACCTTTGTCTGTCAGAACATGCTCAAAAGCTAAAGCAAAATTCCTATACACTAGCAACCACAGGGCACCTAACCATAAATGTCTTCTTTTCGTGCCTGATTTTTGAGATCATCTCAGAGTCATCATTAGAAAATAAGAACTAAGTGCTTACCAAGTGAGGCCCTTTCAGAATGTCCCATATATTGGCCAGAGAACCATTTATCCTTCGATTGGTTTTCCTGCTTGGCTTTGTCTGTTGAGCCAGTTAATTGAGGAACCACACTACGGCCAAGGTTGGCTCAGTCCTCCATGTAAATGAGTTCTATGGCCACAGGCTATACCCAGGGGCTTCAATGAAAGAGTACACAATGATATTATTTCTCATGGAAACCTAACTCAGACCTAGGTCCTGCCTACAGCAGATTTTATATTGATGTTTTTGCACAGAAAGTCAGCTCCAAAACACATAAGCTTCCTTTTGGAAATGCCTACATGTCCCAAGATTTTAGTCTTGGACTTAAAACAGTGAGACTGTCCTACCTGTTATAGGCTGAACTGTCTCTCTACTACCCACTGCTGAAATTTGTGTGTTGAAGTTCTCATTCTCAGTCAGAGTATGACTATATTTGATGACAGAGGTGATTAAGTTAAAAGAGGTCATGAGGGTGGGCCCTAATATAATCTTACTGGTGTCCTTATGAGAAGAAATCTGAATACACAGAAAGTCATCAGAATTCATATACATAAAGGAAAGACCATGTGAGGACAGGGAGAAGGCAAGCACAGAAATCAAACTCACCAACCTTGATCTTGAACTTCTACCCTCCAGAATTGTAAGAAAATAAACTTCTGTTGTTTAAATCACCCAGTCTATGGTATTTTGTTATGACAGTTCTAGCAAACTAATACACCATCTGCTTCTTTTTCTTATTAAGGTGACTTATACCCACCTCACAAAAATTGTTAGCTCTCCAAGTCCCAAGCAATGTCTATTGAATGTTCTGGGCACTACATACCACTCTTAGGTTTAACTTTGCTCTTTAGATCTAGAGATAATAAGTTACAAACCTTAAATTTTCTGTTCAGATACCACCTCTCATCTATAGCCACACTTTTTTCCTGAAGAATGATGGGTTGAGAGTCTGGCAACTTTATAGAAATGACAGTTTACAGTTCAAATGCTCATCACACAGTGACTGGAACTGAATTCTACTCAAAACAAGGGTCCCCAATAACTAAAAAAAATCAGTGATTATCTCACAAAAAAAAAGGAGAAGGAGGAGGAAGAGAAAGGCCCTGACATATAGCAGAGAGATACAGCATCTTGAGATTAAGGATATAATTTTTTCTTTGGGAACTATAGGTGAAGACAGAGACCATGGCTTGTCCACCTTTGTATCCTTGACTCTCATACTCTGACTAGCATAGGATTTTTGCATAAGAATGTAACTTTTTATTTCAGCGTAGTGGATGAATGAGAACAACTCCAAAAGAGTCTGGAGAAATGGTTTTGTCTGTTGCAAGTGTGGATACAATGGTTATTTCAGTCAAACTCATGGCAGCACACCCACAGTGACATTCTGGATGATGAATTTAAATGCTTTTTCTGAAGGTGGTATCTCATGAATGTTCTTAGAGAAGTGTCCCATTATCAGGTGCAACCAAGCAGCCTAGGTTTGTCTGTAACATTGTCCATTCACAACACTGAGATCAAGGCAATGTTTTTAAAACATATGCAGAGTTGTGTCACATTTGTGCAAAACCCTGCCATGGCTCCCTTATCACCTGAAGTGTAAAGCCTTCCAGACTCCTCTTGACCTTCCTCAGCCTATCTCCCACTTTTCTCCCCTGGTTCATTCTGCTCCAGCTACTCTGGCCTCCTTGCTGATCCTGAAACAAGACTGGCACATTCTCACCTTACAATCTTTGTACTAGCTGTTTCCTCTTCCTGGAACCCTCTTTTCCCAGATATCTGCTCGGCTAACTCCCTAACTGCTTTCAAATCTTTGCTTAGATATCATTATCTCCCGAGACCCATCCTGAGGACTCACTACCACCTTCAGACTCCCTGCCCTTTCAATACCCAGTTTCTCTTACCAGAATTTACTTTTCCTTTTTTTCACAGCACTTGTCATCTTCTAACATATTAGATGATTACTTACTGTATCTATTGTTTACTGCTGGTCCTTTTTGTATGAAAATGTAAGCCCATGAAGGCAAGAGATCTTTGTTTGCTTATCGATGTACCTCAAGCACGTAGAACAGTGTCTGGCACACAGTAGATGCTTAATAAATATTTTTTGATCAAATAAATTGTGTTTTGCATTTAGTCATTTAACCTAGCCTTGGAAAATACAGGTGTTTATATATTTTCCAAGGCTAGGTTAAAATGACTAAACTCAAGTTTTCCCATCAGTCATCAAAAATACAGTAACATCTCTCATGGCTTTATTCTTACACCATATGGAGATCTAGATGAGATAACTGAATTCTAGTTCTAGATCCCTCGCTGAGATTTCAAGACTCTGTCAGAACACTTTGTCATAAACAGGTGGACCGACACTGCACATGCACCCCATGTTATCAGCTGTGACCCCAATGTTACCAATGCCAAAACCACCAACCAGTTCAGTCACACTTTGAAAAGTTTAACAAAGAGGTTGTTCAGTATCATAAAATCAGAACAAATAAGGAGCTGACAGTATTTCTCACCTTCTTACAGTCCAGGGTGTGTGGAAACTCTGCCTTATCCACCAAGAAGATAAGAACAAGAACCTTTAGAGATTTGGAGACACTGGTAGATTGCACAAGCCCATAGCTTTTTATCACTGACCCCAAGGCTAACTGGGGACAACGGACTTCCAGCACAGAGGATATCATAATTTCCCTGGCTGCCCCACTCCCTGGTGAATACCTTGGCATTTAATTGTCAGAACAGATTATCTTGCCCAAAGCAAGCTTTGTTGATTATGCTTAGGCTTAGATTTCGGACAACTCTTTTTTATTCCCAAGAAAAACCAATTCTAAATGCAGCAATTCTTTTACGCTGTTATTAAATGTAGAAACAGATCCTCTTGGAACAGAAAGCCATCTCTGGTAGACATCTAACAAAATGAGTGGCACTGCATTTGGACCCCAGAATCTCTGCCTCTTTTAATGAGCAACTTGGGGCACCCAAAGACAAGCCACAGGGAAGTCAGGTCTGGGGAAGCAAGCGAAAACAAACCACTCAGCAATACTCTGCCACAACTGTTTCTTCTTCACTGTCAAAGATGTTCATACATTTTCTGTGAGGTGTGCCACTCGGTCTCAGAATGTGTGTAAGGAGAGAGCATTGCAAGCGTTTAGTGAGCAGAAAATTCTTCCCTCTCTCTTTCCTTCCCTCCGTCCTTTCAGTTACTGTTCTAAGCAGCACAAGAACCTCATCTCTGCCCTCCAGCAGGAATTCCTCTTTTCACAGATACAAGTAACTCCTGTACGAGGTGGTAAATACCAGGAAAGAGATGGGTGCATAGTGCCTGAGAGCTATAGAGGAGAAGGAGGACATGAATTAATTCTGAGTGTCATCAACATACACTTCCCAGAGGAGGAGCTATTGGATCTATGCTTTAAAGTTATGAGGCAAAGTTTGCCAGGCAGAAAAGAAATTAAAGGCACTTGATTTAAGTGGCCTTTGCAGAAAGCAAACATTAGAATTGAGTTTTCCATAGGCTGCATCCATATGGCATCAAAACAACTGGTTAGCAAGGGAAGACGTTAGCCAAAATCATTATTTGACCTTGGGCAGATCAAAAGAAAGAGTATTGGACTAATGTTTTTTTCACACGTGTTGACAGTTGGAGTCAAGTAGAATGGAAACATGATCTGGGTAATTCAGCCAACCTCAGAACCATTCTCTTGGCCTTCCCAGCAGTATAATCAAATAGTGGAACATCTCACCCTCTGCCTTCCATTTCCTATGTGACACGTCTCCAGAGAAACAGTGGCAGAAGGATGAGCTCCAGGAAAGTGTGGTCCCTGGATCTAACACCAGCTGTGAGATCCAGGAGTGCTGAAGGCGCTGGGACCTTATTTCTTTCTCTGTGACACAGATTCCAAGATCCAGACTGAAGGGGCCTTGAGGGCACAAACTATTTCATCAAAAAGGCAGAGAGCTCAAGATGGAAGATGCTCTCATTTAGTCCAGTTCTTAAGAGGATCATAGAATCTGAGAAACGGAACTGACCTCCTTCATCATTCTAACTAGTGTTTTTATTTTACTCTGAGGAAGCTGAGTCTCAGAGACTTGAATGATGTCACACAAAGTTAGTGACAAAGATTAGAACAAAGTTATTTTCACTTCTAAGGAAGAGCTCTATTCAGGAAACCTTCTTCTGCATCCTCAAGGATTTACTCATACAGGGAAAGGGGAGCAAATGGAAGTGAATGAAGAGGAAACACCAATATGTAAAGATGACATTTTGGTGGAATCAGGATATAAGGTGAACACTGCCTTGGTCAACTTTACCCTCGAAAATATCTCAATTGGATACCTTGCTGGAAGCCCCTGGACTCCCTCTCAGTAAATCCCACACAGCTAGTTTTTCAGGCAGGGTTGGAAAGATGTTCCCTGAGCACAGGTAAAGGATTTAGCTTCCACCTAAGGGCCATGCTAGATGAAAAATACATATCTCAGAAAAATCACACCTGGAGTGGGTTAACTTCAGCTGTTGCAGGACCGAAAGCTACAAGCCCGTTCTCCTAACCACACAGGAACCACGTCGCCCTCCTACTTCTCGACGCAGTTCCACTTCTGGCCCCAGTCAAATTTCACCTTTGCAAGATTTCCTGCAGAGCCTCCATAGAGTCAGCCTTTCCCCTTTCTGTGGTCCTCATTACTCATACTTTTAAATTCAGTTTCTACTACTTCATCAGAGTGTTTAAAAATGTTTCCAAATAACCTGAGCACGTACAGTCACATGTATTTCCAAAGCAGCTTACGTAGTTGTGGGTATAAGGGAAAGGGCACTGGACAGGAGTCAGCAGACCTGGATTCAAATGTGTGTGTGGCCAGAGCCCGAGGAAGAAACCCATGACATATTCATGGACTATTAAAGCAAAAGGGACTATGTAACAAAAGCATGGTCAGCATGAAGGGGAGCCAGCAAAGTCTAATGAAGCATCCCGAGGCTAGAAACGACTGCTGTATCATCCCTAGGTCTGTAGGAACGAGTGGAGGAAATGGTTACTAGAATTGAAAGCAAGCAGCCTATAGGGCAGTGTTTGCCCAACAGGTGTTTGCCCTAACCCAGTAGGGACTCCACTGAGGGAATAAATGGCCCAGTATTGCCCTCCTCTCATCCACCAATCTCTTGCCCTTGCTTCCCACCCAATGAACACAGAGGGAAGCCAGAAGGCAAGAGGACTTGATCATACGGCAAGGTAGAAAAGAAGAGACAGTGAATCTTAAGGGGCAAATAAAGATTATAAAGCACAGTATTTGAGTTCAATCCTTTCAGATGAATCTCCTTACTCTCTGACCCTCAGAATCTTTATCAGTAAAAATGAGTGGATTGATTATCTTCAGTCTGTATTACTTCCCTATATGACACTTAATGACACTATCTATGACTCTAGATAAAAGTAATACACACATATTGATACTTTAGATTTCCAGAGGCAAATAGTCCCAATAGCCCAGGATTTAAGGGATGCTATAAAATACTTCTTGAAGCAGTATGTAGAATTAGAAACCAGGTCTTTGTAACATAATTCAATGCTTAATAAATTTCTTTTTAAAAAAAACTCACAAGCCATTACTATTCATCACTTCTGAGTTTTAAAAAAATGTTACCTTATGCAGCTCTGTTTATGAAACATACTAATATGAGTGCTAAAAATGATTCATTTATTTTTTATGATGAGGTCTCTGCTTGGCCCTTCATTTCTAAAAGACCTCAGTAACCTTATATGACCACCGTGGAGCTTCTTTCTATCATTTTTAAATAGATAAAATTTACCTGTCAAAGCATTCTGTTTTACTATGGGAGTCAGAAGGCAACCATTTCCAAAAAGTGTTGGCGCCCAGAGGTAGCAAAAATCAAATCCTAAAAAACCTTCGAGAGTCCCTTGTGGGTGTCTCAGTTACAGAGATGGGGACTGGCCTTCAGTCTGTGAAGTTTATGTCTGTCTTTCAACCAGTCTGTACCCTGCATGTGCCAGAACCGTGCTAGGCACCCAGGAACAGCACTTAGCAAAATGAAGCCCCTGCTTCTAAGAAGAGAAGAATTGTGATCCACAAACATATATACACAAAATACATAGAAATGTAAGGTAAAT
This sequence comes from Artibeus jamaicensis, assembly GCF_021234435.1. Classification (NCBI taxonomy): domain Eukaryota; kingdom Metazoa; phylum Chordata; class Mammalia; order Chiroptera; family Phyllostomidae; genus Artibeus; species Artibeus jamaicensis. Next base: position 16,058,204 of record NW_026521788.1, read on the forward strand.
TTGTGTAAGTACAATAAAGAGACGTAATACAAGATAATGGGATAAAATGATGGGGGTGAGGGTGGGGTGGAGGGAGCAACCACTTGAGCCAGGATGCACAGGCTGGGAAGGAGGTTGATTGTTTACATGAAAATTTTTTCACATATTTTGTTTCATTTTTTGCACAAAAAGTAGAATGTTTCCAAAATTCCAAGATCTTAGAAGACATTGATTAAAGAAATCGATCAGTAATGCTTATTTTAAAACATTAATAAATATGAGACTGAGAACTATAAAAGACAAAATATCTTAAGCTAATAATTTATTACAAAACATGCAAATGTTTGTGTAAAATATCTCACAGGGGTTATTGTTGGGTCCATAGGCACCTTTGGGTGAGGCATGGGGGGCAGGGAAGCAAGGGGCTACCCATGTCTAAAGGAAAGGAAGACAGTTTTAGGATATTGAGGGAGAAAGGAGAGCAGAGAGGGAGAAGCTGGCGCCCACGAACGTTCAGATGGGTACCAGTCCACATTCTGTAGATTCAAAGGTGCCTATGTAAGTGTGCGAGTGATTATCAGGCAAAGCAGATTCCTGTGATACAGGCTGATAATTTTAATCTGTGGCTATTTCTGCTGTTGTCCATGTATTAAAGCTTTTTGAGTTGTGTTTTTAATTATTTAAACTGTTTTATTTTAGTATTAAAATGATTGCCAAGGTCGGGGTCAGGAAGGAAAGAAAACATTAAGGTTTGCAAAAGAAGAACTCTTTTATAAAATAAACTGTCAATCCACACGGAGAATTTTGTGTCTTATGTGGTAGTGAGATAAATGTTGAGGTCAAAGCTGTGACCTTTCTGTACTTGCAGTTTAAGGAAATGGTGATTATCTGCCAGATCTGGGGCTTCCATGATTCAGTGATGAAAGAGCTCAGAAAAAGATGCTCAGGAAAGAAGCAGCAATTCCATACAACGCCACCAAACACGATCATGGCTTCAGATCTGCAGACTGCATCTCTGATCTCTGTTCCATGGTGTTTGAACTTCAATATTTCCATCAGCACCACCAAAGGCACAATGTTAAAAATTTTGCTCCAATACCTCAAGATTTAACAACAAGAACTGGGTAGAGCCACCATGTCTCAGCTATATGACAGCTTCAGCTAACCACAGAAAAAAAAAGTTGCCGTTATATTAGTAGGTTATTTTAATGAAACAATTTTAATTATTCCTGCAGATAATATAAAAGCTTGTGGAGCTGATGTTGGCCAGATGTGACAAGTGCTCAATTAAACACTTTCTCTGCTCTGAGTGAAGTGCATCGGTAGATAAGATGGTTAGCATGTCAGCTGATAACATTAATATTAACTTCAGAGATGGAAAATTCTACCAAGTCAAAGACTTTTTTCTAGAAACTGATGACTAACTTCATCAAAACATTGATGACGATTGATTCTAATAGTACACTCATATCAACTCTATAAATAACACATCTGATGATTTTCCAGTTTTTGAGGAAAGTTGTTCTTGTAAAAATATTTCTATGTTCACAGATGAATAGTCACTACAATAATTTGATGATTTAGTCAAATTGTAGTACAAACAGTATTATATTAAATCCAAGATACCTGAAATGGATGACTTCTCTTGAATGAAGGCTAAAAATGTTTCCAATAGTTCATGAATCTAAAAAAAGTAAAAAATAATTTTAAAAACCCCTAAAGATTCTAATTCAAAACACTGGCTCTAGTTTTAAGTATACTGTTTCCACTGTTTTACATGACACTCTTCTCAAAAAAAGAGGCAAAACCTATCAGCACTGAAAATTGTGTGTTCTTCAAGCCACCTGTAAAAATCATAAATAATTCAAAGGTTTTCACTTTCATTTCAAGCTCAGAGAATTGAGAAAGCACATCACTCACAGTGGTTTTCACTCTGGTTTAGATCTGATCTGCTGCTCACAGATGAGTTACGTTAAACTGTCTAAATCACAGAAGGTTAGGAGAGGTAAGTCGGAATGGGATCTATCATTAATGCTGGCTTTGGATGGCGGAAATTATAAATAAAGTCACTCACAGGAGCCACGACTTCCTTCCAAAGTGTCGATCCTTCTTTCTCATGCAATGATCTTCTTAATGAACACCATGTCCTTAAATCACAGTTTGACGAGAACTTCCTTGCCTAATGGGCAAGGAGAAAGTGCCTCCAAATGAGAAACAATTGAAAATGCAGAAATATGTCTTTGTCTTGTGTGTATTACTACTCCAGCCTTATTTTAAAAGTGCCAATTCATCCTCGCCACTGGTTGGGCCATGATGGAGGGCAAATTTTAGCAAATGAAGATTTTTGCATATCATGAAACAGCTTTAGTGAGTGTTGAACCCACTGACTCTTTCTTAGTAATTCAAATGGAGTACTACTACTCAGTGATGTGGCTAGAAATGTTTAGGAAAATTAGGCCAAATACACTACTACTGAACAAACTGAGTTTTTCAAGAAAAATGTGAGGAGAATGATTTGCTACCAGCTTTATTACTAAATAAATAATAAAACTAAAAAAAATTATATCAAATTATAATACATATAATAAATAATATACGTATTATTTCCCAAACAAATCATGATTCATTGAAAGAAAAGATTCCCTGTGCTTTTTCTTTCAATACAGTGGTCAAGTTTCTTTTATTTTATTTATTAGATTTTATTTTAAGAATAGTTTTAGAATATAGAATCTAAAGAACTTGAGACATGTGATCATAAACTAAAGGGGGGGAATGATGGGGGAGGGGTGTGCAGGGTGGAGGGGAATGAAGGGGGAAATAGAACAACTGTAATGGCATAATTAATAAAATATATTAAAAAAAAGAATAGTTTTAGGCTTACAGAAAACTGAGCAGATAGTACAGAAAGAGTCCCCACATACTGCCTTCCATCCTGATCACGGTTACCCATTATTGACACCTTTCATTAGCATGGTACATTTCTTATAACTAACTGATGAGTCAATATTGATGCACTGTTATTTACTAAAATTTATACTTAAAGATTCACTCCTTCTGTTACACAGTTCTATGGGTTTTATCAGTTTTACCAAATTTCGTATTTGTCTTTATCTAATTTTGTTCTTTTATATAAAAAATAAAGACTAATAAATATGTACGTGACATATATTATAATGTCTATACTTTGCAACAATTTTCACATAAAGAATTCTAGGGGGAAAAAGTCTTTGATTCAGAAAAGAACAGTTACAAGTAGAGAGCATAAGAAAGAGCCTGCGTAGTTCTGGGAAAAGAGACTCCAGAATGTGAAGACAGAAATTAGTTTGACTTTGGCCTTGACCACCACAGTGTCACACATTCTTAAGTCTTAGCAGTTAGGTGCATACCGGGCCCTTTAAATGCACCTCTGACACCAGATAGCCTGGCCATAGAAAGCTCTGACTGCCTGCCTCAGCCCCCCCCCCCCCCAGCCTGCCAGCCCAGCCAGCTCCCTGTTCCATAGAGGAGACTCTGGCAGCTTTCCCACTTTGCTCCAGGAACCACCCTCAGCTTGTCCAGGGCCTCTCTGCCTATAGCCTTTGTGGTCTGTGTTCCACTTGACTTTTACCCAGTGGAGATGGAGAAGACGCATTTTCTTTGCTCAAGGAATTTACAGTGGAGTTAGTAGCAGAGGGTAGCTTATAGCTGCCTCCAGCCTCTAAATGTGTTCATTTTTGCAGTAAGATGTGTATCTCATTCTGTTTTATATTTGAATCTGGTTGCCAACGATTAAAAATTAGAAAATTTCACACACAAAAAGATCTCAATATCCAGCTTCCCTTGAAAAATCAGACGTAACTGCAGTCACATAGCTAACAATCAGCTAGAGATGAGAAGCAACTACCCTCCTGCTAACATTATTTGCTCCCTAGTTCGACATAGTCCCCATCTCTCCCTATCGTATGACACTTAAGTCACTTACTGCATTTACATTATCTACCTAGCCTCTGTAAACAGTTGAGTTTGCAACCATTGGAGTAGCTGGCTCTTTTTGTGTTCCTGGTGACCAAAGAAGCCTGGGAGCATCTAAAATATAACCCGATGTCATATCCCACTGCTCACCATCTATTGATGGAAGAAATAAATACTCAAATATAGCAATTCCTATCTTTTTGTGCCATGCAAACTTCAGGGCCATCCCTTTTTCCCTCACTGTAGCCCTTATAAAAAAAATTTCAACTGGTTTAATGAAATGTCCCTTTATGGAAAAAAGAGCTGTTGACCACCAAGCCAAATTTATGGTCTGTAAGCATTATCGGAGGGTCTCTTGAACCTGGAGATGATCAAGATGGGTCCACCATACTTGAACTTGGAGCATCTTAGCGCCCTTGAAGGATTCTTCTTTCCAAGGGTTTCAGGAGCTCTCAGCTCAATGACCTTATGTCATTTCCTGCTTTGCAGACTTGTTGAAATACAGGGAAGAATAGCAAAGACTTTCTCCGTTCTGCCCTCCTCATCCTCGGGCTTTCTGCCACTTCCTGTCAGCATCACAGAAACACAGGCTCCCTGCCCAACTGGACCTACTTTAGCCAAGCTTAGAAGGACCAACCAACTCTTCTTGTTCTGCCTCCATAGTAACAATCAAAGCATCAAGAAGATTATTTAAGCCACAGACTTGTTTGTCTCTTGCACCTGGTAATTAGGTCAAGTTGAAGTTCAAAAATTGAACCTACAAGCAGGTGCTCGCCTGCATCCTGTAGAAGCTAAGCCTTATCCAGTATAAAGGGCAGGGCTTCCTAAGGGGACAGGAGGTCCAACAGAAGCACTTTTAAGGAATGGCTCCATGTGAGTACGCCCCAGGAGCAGCCTTTAACAGGCCTGCCTTTGTTCACCTCCATTTCCCCAATGCCAGCAGTGGTGCCTAACACATTTACAGACATTCAGTAAACATCTGTGGGATAATGAACAACGCTTGTTCATCCTCACTTGCCCCAATCCCTGGCTTCTGGTCTTACCGTCACACTCTGCCTTCCACATCTTTCACTTACAGTCTGAGTCCAGTCTGACCTCTCAACATTTTGGATCTGACATTTCCTACTTTTCCTTTGCCATAATGGTTCATGAATATCTCTGTTTTCAGATTTTTTGTGCTCTATATTTCTCCAGGCAAATGAAAAGAGCTTAGAAGACCAGGTCGTTTGGTTTCTGGTTCTAGTTTTAACAATGGGTAAGTCTTACAATCTCTCTGGAGCTCTTGTGAAAATACGCTGGGTGATCCAAGTGTGGGAAATGGGTGTGATATTTCCTAGTTGCCATTTAGGAATGTTAAAAGTTTTGGGGAGCCTTGCAGGAAAGAAAATCTGTTCAACATTGGTTAAATACAGCATTTCTCAACATTCTTTTGATTAAGGAACCTCTCCTCTTTTCCCCCACATAATATTTATTCACATAGGAGGTCTGTCCAGAAAAAGTCCAGCCATTGTTAATATAATGAGAATGGTTTGCACCACATCATGTAACCTGGTGGCCAAGGAGAGTGGACTGGAATGTGCATGTGTAAACAATGATGACTTCACTATGCCAGCCAGTGGGGTGGTAGATGCTATTGAGTGAGCATGTGTACTGTGTGGCCATCGCATTCAAAAAGACTACGCAAGTAGAGCAATGAATCTGCAACAAATTTTGTGTTAAGCTCAAACATTCCTCCATGGAAATTATTTGGATGATTTGGAAAGCCACAACTAAGGGCAACAGGTGGTGGGCAGCTTCATCATGACATTGTGCCCACTCACACATAACATCTAGTGCAGAGTTTTTTGGCAAAGCATCAGATCACCCATGTAACTCAGCCTCCCTACAGGCCAGATTTGGTGCCCTGCAACTTCTGGCTTCTCCCAAAACTAAAATGACCTTTGAAAGGGAAGAGGTTTCAGACCATCGATGAAATTCAGGAAAATACAAGGGGGCAACTGATGGCAATTGAGAGAACTGTGTGAGGTCCCAAGGTGCCTACTTTGAAGGGGATTGAAGTGTCATTGTCCTACGTACAAAGTTTCTTGTATCTTGTATCTTCATCATTAAATGTCTCTATTTTTCACACTACATGGCAGGATACCTTCTGGACAGACCTCGTATATGGAATTTGGGAATGCAAAAGTAAGAGACTGTGGAGTCTGTTCAAAGACTAACATTATCTGATTAAATTCATTTGCATTAAGGTAAAGGGCAAGGACAACTCATCATCAAGCAAATGTATAAAATTAAGAGCATAACCGGTCTGAGAACATTTTCTGAAAGGAAGCTATAGTGTCCCCCTTCATCAACTTCCTTTTGTTGGTCCTTTTCTATGGGTCTGTCATTTATCAGCAATTAACGAGACCAAATAGAGTCAAAGCCTCTACCTTCCTAATAGGGGGGGATCTAAGTTAGATTGAGTGTAGGGGGTGGGGGAGCCAGCTGCAGCTTTTTATCTTCGGTGACAACAAGCAGTTGTGTTCCTTCTGGGGCAGTCACCGGGTTCATGAATAGTGCCACAGTCTTTTAAAGCCAGGACTGCTCTTTTGATCTACAAGTTCATATGACTCCACCATGGGCAAGGCCTTCTGTCCCATTCTTCCCTCCCCCTTCCTGTGTTTGTCTCTGCCCTTGCAAGGGTTTAGGCTCCCAGCCAGAATGAAAGCAATGAGTTGCCCAATTCAGAGAAATAAAGGAAAACACCCCCTCCCCAATTCGATGGTCAATGGCTGTGGGGAGACATAATAAACCTCTTCATTAAGGAAATGCAGCTTTTAGATGAGTGAAGAATTATATCTCTAAACCTATTCTTCAGAACTTGTGACGGTTCCACATGGTCAGAAGCTGTTGTGCTGCCATGGAGATAGAATTTAAGTATAGAATTGGAGGGACTTTTGCCTGCGTGGTTGTCTTTTTCCCAGACCCACCTTGCAGTTCGGTATCTATCTTATTTAAAAGGAAAAAGTGAATTGTAAATGCAACTTCTGATGCAAAGAGCTAAGGAGCATGGATACTTTTTAAAGAGTAATTTATGCATTTGTTTATTTAGAATCTATCCATTTTGAGTAATACTGATGTGTATCAGCTTTGCAGAGACTGCTAGGAAAAGGCGGGCCTCCTGCCAGCCACAACAGTACAACAGGGGTGGAGGAGGGAAACTCCACCACTGGTGTTGCTTCTCCCAAATGAAACAAGAGCTTTGGTGTTTTCTGACCAAAAACCTCTTTCTTCCTTCCTGTGCCCGGACCTGGACAGACATTCACTTAGTTCTTTGTAGAGCAAGCTCCACCCATAAGCAAAAGATGGCCAAGAACATCTCTTTCCCAATCACTAAAATTCCCATTCTTAGGATCACATTATAAGTTTCAAGCATCATCTCCAGAAGGTCCCAGCTAAGAAGAAATTACCAAGGCGGGCCGTCCATTGATACATGATTTTCTGTTATTCTCCACATATCCGGCTGCACACCTCTCTCCCTCATTCTAATCCATACCTACTAGCCTCTTTACTATTGTTCAAACACTCCAAGCATGTATCCAACTCAGGGTGTTAGCACTTGCTGTTCCCTCCAGCTGGAATGCTCTTCCCTGGATATACACTTGACTCACCCTCTCCTCTCCTACAAGTCTTTACTCAAATGTCATCTCGTCAGAGAGACCATCCTAATCACCATATTTAAAACACCAGTTTCCCCACCCAACGGTTCCTAGCCTCCTCCCTTGCTTTATTTTTCTCCATGGCACTTACCACTGTCTAATATGTCTTTTGCTTATTTATTTTATTTATGGTCCACGAGGGCAAAGATTTTGTCTGTTTTATTTGCTGCCATAATTTTATCAGTAAAATGTGTAGAACAGTGCCTGGCCATGGTAGATATTTAATGGCTATTGGTTGAATGGAGGACACCTAATAGGGATTAGGGACCTCAGACAGGGGGCATTAGAACTGGTAAGTTTTGACTTTGGCCTTGGCAAACAGCTCCAAGAAGGAAATCTAAAATCACAGGGCTCCAGGAACAGAGTTGGCAAACACAGAGGTAAATGTGTTGCAGACACTCATTTTTTTTAAGTCACAGGTATAAAACCTAGTGGTATTTTAAGCACTTTTCCAAGTCCCCTTTCCTACCATCTATGAGTTTCTTCTCATCACCAGAAAGCTGCACCCATATACCATATTTTTCAGACCATAAGACGCACCTAGGGTTTAGAGAAGGAAAATAGGGGAAAAAATTTTTGAAGCAAAAAATGTGGTAAAATATTTAATAACATAAATAACATAATATTTTACCAATGTAAATGTAAACAGAACTCAACAGCAGCGTTAACATCCATTATTCCTCCCAAATTTTCTTTTGGGGGGGGTGAGTCTTACAGTCTGAAAAATACGGTGTGCTGTTAACCATTACACTCTTGCTCCTCCGGGCACAGCTTGTAACAGATGGTTCCCTCAGAAGGTGCCCCGTTTAGCTTAAACTCTTGCACGGATAAAGGAGACTCTCAAACATTCTCCATAAACCAGCAGTTCTGCCTCAATTAGTGGTACTTTGACTCTCTAGCCCCCACCCTAAGGCCATCGTCCAATTCTCTCTGACTCTTTATATCCAGCTAGTTGCCGGGCTATGGCAATTTTCTTTCCAGAATGCTTCTTGCACCCTTTGCCTCTCTCCCAGGTTCATCACCACAGCCCTTGCCTGGCCCTCCTTAGCTCTTACCTGACTATGGCAACACGGCAACAGCTGCCAAACTGGTTTCCTATCTCTAGTTTCTTCCTCCTCCATCCCATGTTCTGGTCAGCTGCCACAGTTATAGTCCCAAATAACAAATACAATGTCACTCTCACTCTTCTTACAGAATGGCTCCTCATTACCCTTGAGACGGATCCTTTAATCTACCTTTTAGGCTTTGCACCCACTCCCTCCCTAAACACGCCCCCCCACCATAACCTCACCTACTCATTTCCCCGAGCACTTCTCGTCTCCCAAATACAATGTGTGTTTTCCACTCTTCGCACCTTCATTTCCCCCCTCCTCACTCTGTATACCTCCTTCTAATCATATGCCCTCATTTCCTGTCTATTTAAATCTTTTCCAAAATTCCTTCCTGGCCCATTTGCTGATTCACTCAGCCACTCAGTGTGATTGGGAATGCTCAAACCTCTCTTTCCCTCGGGTCTTCTATGTCAGAAGTGATGTTTTTTCTGTACATCTCCATGCATCTGTCACACATATCACACACTCGCCTAATTAGGGTTATTTTTCTTACATACATGTAACATGACTACAGCATGTATGGGCTCCATGCTCCATAACAAACTGCAGCATGATGTTCCTTCTGCTCTGGTAGTAGAAGTTGTGGCACACATTTTGCCATGACATGTTTCATGCCAACCTCCTGCATCAGAATCTCGGACACAGGCCCTGGTTGGCATGGCTCAGTGGACTGAGTGCCAGCCTATGAACCGAAGGGTCACTGGTTCGATTCCCAGTCAGGGCACATGCCTGTCCTGGGTTGCAGGCCAGGTCCCTAGTTGGGAGCGCATGAGAGGCAACCACACATTGATGTTTCTCTCCCTCCCTTCCCCATCTCTAAAAATAAATAAATAAAATCTTTTAAAAAAACTTTCAGACACAGTAGTTTTTGGAATCCCCAGCTCAACTTCTAGTTCTCGCACTGTGAATTACCGATCTTTGTTGATTGCAGCCCATACACGTTCAACATTCTCAGGTGTCTTCCTTATTACGAGCCTTCCAGAATGTGGATCACTTTCAACACATTCTCGACCATCTTTGAAGCATTTGTGCCGCACTTTTATTTGTGCTGCACTCATTGCATTGTCCCCCAAAGCCTTCTGAACCGTCTGAGTAGTTTCCACAGGGGAATGTTCAAGCTTAATGCAAAATTTGATGCAGATAGGTTGCTCTACTCACTTAGTCATTTTGAATGCAATGGACACACAGAAAATGTGCTCACTCAGTAGAGGCTACCACCCCCACTGACTGGTGCAGTGAAGTCGCATTCCAGTCCGATGTCCTTGGCTGCCAAGTTACACCAATGTTGCACAAACTATTCTTGTTATATTAACAATGGCTGGACTTTTTTTCGGACAGGCCTCCATCTCACTGATTCTCTAAGGTTCGCCTTTCCAAGGCCATGTCATCAGTTATAACCAGGGAGCCATCAGCAAGAAATGTTTCCCTCCCCCCATCCCCAGAGACAGCAGGGCTCATAGGCCTCAAGGTGGCCAGTTTATTCAAAGCTGAATGAGCTAGAAGCCCAGGGTGGAAAATAAATATTACAAAACTTCCTCCAAGATGAATTTTAAAAAGGAAATTATCAGGGTGAGAAGAACAGACTTGATTTACCAGTTTGGGCTGTCGTACCAGGTGCGTACACATGACTTATCTCCTCAATGGTCTATGGCACACGCCTGGGTATCCTGGGTCCCTTGTTTGGTGGGCAGAAAATCTGGTGGTAGTAAAACAAATATGGAATTTGAGGGGTAGTGTGAGAGAATAAGGATAAGAAGCAAAACACAGAAGGTGAGAAGGAAGGAAGGAAGGAAGGAAGGAAGGAAGGAAGGAAGGAAGGAAGGAAGGAAGGAAGGAAGGAAGGAAGGAAGGAATTTCATCTTGCTAGGCAAAAACATTATGGAAGGAATTAAGCAGAAGGATACCAGTCATATGCCAATGTGTAGCCACTGCTGTTGGGTTTAAATCTAATCGTCACTCTTGTCTAAGGTTTTTCTAAGGCAGTATGTTCTGCCTCGCTGTTAAGTACAGACTTCCCACATTTACCAGTTTACATGTCCTCTCTTGCCTTGACTGTGAACTCTTAGAGGAAGAAGCCTGTCCCTTTATCTCTGTTTCCTTGGCTAAGCACAGCATTTGGCACATAATAGCCACTAAAGATATGTGCACTGATGATGGTAATGTAAAGCTGCATTTCCAAAACTTCAGTGACTAGCATGCCAACTTGGTTTTAGCTAAGCTTTTTGTTCTAGCCAAGTACTATCACTTCTAAAATTATTTGCTTCTTTCAATTGACTCATGCATTCTAAAAAATGTTTGTGCCATTCATTGCAATCTTATGTGTGAAATCACACATGTTGATGAGCAGGTATAGTTTTCCTAATGCATTTAAGAATAAGTACAGCTCTGGCTGGTTGTGGCTCAGTGGATTGAGTGCCACCCTGTGAACCAAAGGGTCGCCAGTTCGATTCCCAGTCAGGGCACATGCCTGGGTTGCAGGCCAGGTGGGGGGTGAGTGAGAGGCAACCACACATTGATGTTTCTATTCCTCTCTTTCTCCCTCCCTTCCTCTCTGTCTCAAAAACTTTTAAAAAGCAGATAACTACCAAACAGTGTTTGTTTAGGTACCACATAAGTCAGCACACCTGCAGTAGGCAGATCACTTTTGGGAAGCACTGATTAATCAGACTTTGTTCCCTAAAACTGGAATAAGTGTATCAATTCTACACTTTCAGTCTTTCATTATGAATCCTGTGCGTGCTCATCAATGCTGTCTTTCTTGAAGGAAGTTAACACTTTGTTTAAATTTTTGTGCATAAATTATTTAATGTGTGGAGCACAATCTGTATTTGAGGAAAGGGGGAGTGTTTTATCATGTTCCCAGATATAGTAGTGAGGTTGATTCTGATCTTGAGAGGGTGTTTGACCATGTGGCAATCAATGATGATTTCCTCAAATCCTGTTTTTCTTCCTCATTCAGCCCCTCCCTATAAGGTCTTCCCCAAATATGGATCATCTACCTGGAAAATAACTTAAAAACCCTCCAGAGTGTAAACAGGTGACCTATGCAAGCAGTAATTTACCAGAGGAGATGTAATTAATCAGTAAGGATATGGAAAAATATACAATCCTCCTAGTAGTCAAATAATGCTGATTAAAATTGCACACAACGGATCACTTTAAACTTTTAAACAAGGGGAATTTATAAAGAAATAGTGCTTAATGCAAGCGAGAATGGGCCGAAAGTGATGTTGATACTTTGCATGTAGTTATATGATGTGTAGTGACTATGCAAACTGGTATAATACTTCCAGCACACAATTTGGCAATGTGAATCAAAGGTTCACAATTGCAATTAGGCTTTCGACCCTGTGGTAATTCTGTTTCTATAAATCTAGTCTATAGAAATAGCTGTACGCATGGAACATATTATACACAGGAAAATGTTTGTTACTATAATATGTATACCAGTGAAAAGTGAGAAAGGACCAAAATACCAACGATGAAGGTAGTGAGTAAAATTTGTAGTTGCTCTCCTTCAGAGGATGATCATGAAAGCATTTTATGATATGGCAGAATCCTTGGGTATACCAGAAAATAAAATTTTATACATAATAATGATAAATACATAAAAATATGCTCATGTAAAAAGAGACTGCTAGAAAATACCCTTGCTCCCGGCAGGGCAGTCTGCATAGTAACTAAGCACAGAGACCCTGCCTTCAGATGGTCTGTTTGTAGCTCAGCGCTGCTGTTTATTAGCTTTGTGACCTTGGGAAAGTTGCTTAACTCCTCTAAGACTTAGCTTTTCTCATCTGAGAAATGCAATAGCAACCTCACCATGTTGTTTTGAGAATTGAGTAAGATAATTTATGTAAAACATTTAGCACAGGGCTGACTAAATAGTTAGTTATTCATCCTGCAAATATTTATCAGTCATTGGCTGTGTGTAAGACACCTAATGTGTGGGTAAATCATAGGGAAATTTCATCTCCTTTCTGTTTTCTGCAATATGTTTATTCTGTCTTTACCAGGAAACACTCCACTGCTCCAGCTTTGGTCGGCCACCCTCTCAGCAGGCTGCCCGGGGATCACACTAATCATCCTTCCTGGCTTCTCTCTCACCCATGACAAGTTGAGGGCTGATCATGTCACATCCTTACTCCAGCATCTTCATTGGGTTCTCATTGCTTGTAATGAGACAAAATCCAAAGTCTTTATTTAGAGATTTTAAAAAATCTGACCTCAACCTGCCTTTGATGTGTCATTTCTTACCATTTTTTCTCTGCACTCTCTATTCCAAACACCCTACCTCCTCCATCCCAAACCCGTACAGGACAGCCACCGTCAGAATCCTTGATTTTATGCAGCATGACAGCAGTTTGGAAATTCACAACATACTTTCTTTAAAATGATGGCTCTAGGCCAAGAATGTAGATTCAAAAGTCCAGACTGGAGCCCAGGAATCTATTTCTTTCATAAGTGTCCTGCACTGTTTCTGAGATGAGGTTCAGTGATATTGTGTGAGAAACACACTGTTCCCTTTTCTGCCTGATAAGCCTGTTCTCCTGCCTGGTGGACACTTCTGCACCCTTCCAGGCACAGATGAAAAGCTTGTTATGTTTTTCTGCCTTCCTTGGGCAAAGATGGTCTCTAGTCTCTGGAATTCGGTGGTATTTTATCAAAACTTCTACTGAGCCTGTCATTCATTGCCTTATGCCTTCTTTGCTTACTTCTTTAGCCATCTTGTCCACTGAACTGAAAGCCCTCAATTTCAAGAACTATTTCTCATTTGTCCTTACAGCCCCCATACCTGACATAATAACTGGAACATAGCAGACACTTACAGATGTCTGTGGGATGTGCTGGTGCACTCATTCATTGGCATTAACTGTGGACAATTGGACGATTCCATCAGATGCTGAGCTCTAGTTCATTTGTAATCACTGAGACTGACCTTACTGAGGCTGATTACTGGCTCTGCTCATTTACCTCCCAGGCCATGCAAAGCCTGCACACTTTCTCACAAGGACAATTTAGCAGGTAACCTGTCACCACATAGCTAGCCAGACATCATGAGGTTCAACATAGATGGTGTGTCAACTTCAGTCTGGAAGAGGTTAACCAACCTTGGGAAATCACACTGCAGACAGGTGAAGAGGGCATAAACCCAGATGGTTGGTTGTTCTGTGCCCAGATCCCAACAAATTTACCATGAGCTTTCCTGTTTAGATGCTAAAATATGATAGTGGTTATTCACATGAGCCCTGAAGTCAGACTGTCTTGGTTAGAATTACAACTCTACCATGTGCCTCAGGGCGTGTTCTATAACCTTTCTGTACTTCAGTTTTCCCTATCTATAAAATAGGGCTAGTAATAGTACCTAACTCAGCAGGTTGATGTGAAAGTAAATAAATGAAAATACCTACAATCTTTACAACTGATACACAGTCACTGCTCAGTGATACACAGATATAATTAGATTTCTAAGATATAACATGGATTCAATGCATACTTTAGATAAAAAGTTTTGCCCTGGCCTTTTTCTCAAACATGTGTTAACAATTTCTGTAGTAATCTTTGTCCTTGCTTAACTTCAACTTTGGAAACCAGACTTCTTACCTAACAGATTGGCTTCAATTATGTAGAACCTGCAAAAACCCAGGTAATATCAAGCTAATAGAATCTCTAATTCATATGTCGGTGACAAGTTTGAAGCTGAAAAAGTATGGCAAAAAGAAAAAGTAAGTGTAGGGGAAAATAAATGAAGCCTCCCCAAAATTATAGGATGAAGACAAACTTGGGGAAAAAAATGATAAGAAACAAAATTCCATTTATTCAAACTAGCAATATATACATAAAATATGCCTCCCACATTTTATCCCTTGAAGAAAACCGAGGCAAACGTCCTCTGTCGCTGGTGAGAGCCTGTGATGGGCCACATGTGGAACTTAGCACTGTTGCCTCTTTTATCACTCACTTGCAATCACTATTTTTCTGATTTTATGGAGGGGAAACTAAACAGTTACATTACAAATAATGGCAAAATTCGATTCTCTCCCTCTCTGAGATAGCTCCAAAATCAAGAATTTTATGTTTTAGCACACTGCTTCCTCGTTGCTCCTAATTATGCCTCTTGTAGATTTTGGAGTGGTGCTTCATCACAGTCCAGGGACTGGTCACAGATAGTTATCCAAGGCCAGTTTTCAGTTTCAGCTCTGCAGCTGCAAAAGTCAGTGCAGAGGAAATGCCTTTGATAACCCCTTGTTGAAGTCCTAACCCCCAGAATCTCAGAATGTGACCTTATTGGAAATAGGGTCATTACGTATGTAATTCATCAAATTAAGATAAGGCCTTACTGGAATAAGGTGGACCCTTAATTCAATGTGGTGGTGTCTTTACAAGACAAGGAGAAGAGAAATACACATGCAATGGAAGATGCCAGGGGATGCATTGAGGTGCTACAGCTGCAAGCCAAGGAACCAAGGAGAGTCAATGATTGACAGCCACCACCAGAAGCTAGAAGCAGGAGAGGAAGGATTCTCCCCTACAGATTCCAGAAGGAATATGGACCTGTTAACACCCTGATTTTGGAGTTTTACCCTCCTGAAAACTGTGAAACAAGAGATTTCTGTTGTTTGAAGCCACCAGTTTGTGGGACTTTGTTATAGCAGCTCTAAATAATTAATTACAACCCTCCACCCCTGGAACTGGATGGGGGCGTTCTTTCTCACTCATGGAAAATAAACAGAGGAACTCATTTTGTAGATTTTTACCACTCTAGCCTCTGAGAGCTGGGCTGTCGTTGCTGTGATAATGTAATGGCAATCATGACAATGACATCATGGCAGACACTGTTGGCTTCTCCCCAGTAGCCATCCTTAACCCACTTGTACTAACAGATCCCTATTTTGTTCTGGTATTGACCCCAAATCCTGCGTAAGGTCTTTCAGTTCAATAGTAGCCACATGGACTTTATACTTTTTTTAAAAATGCTCTGATTGGATCCCTCAAATCGAATTAGCTTTTTATAGCCCATTTTGTTAGTGACAGTACTTCAGAACTCAGGAATCTGCCAGGTTTTATTATCCACATGCTACAACCAAATAGGGCTTCTGCATTCTGTCTCATCAGACTGAAAGGCTAGAGTGATGACTCATCCACCAACTCAAAAAGTTTGGTGGCTTCTATGGCATAATTACCAACACTTACTAACAGGTCCCAACAATAGCATCCCTGGCAAACTCACAGAGGGGTAAGTAGCCATCTCTCTGTGCTACTTCCCCTCCCCTCCCTCAAAACAAACTGGTGGACAGGCACATTTAAAAATGTTTCTTCTTATTCAGATGGAACTTGATGACTTTGTTTTTTAACATATTTTCATATACTGGAATATTTATATAATGGAATATTTTTATATACTGGAATATTTTATATAATGGAATATTTATATTCCCTTTATATAAAGTTTAAAAATGGTCAAAAAAATGTGTGCTGTTAGAAGTGAGGAGAGAGTTTACCTCTGGTGAAGACGGAGGAGTTGAGATGGGGAGGGGGGCGTGAGGGGTTCCGGTAGCTGGTTACATCTTTCTGGAGCCGAATGCTGGTCACACAGGTGTGTTCCTTTTATGATGCTTACATTATATGCCCTTTTTCAGTATGTGTGTTGCATTTCAATGGCCTTTTTCTAAAAAACATATTTTGTTTGGCTCACACTAATTCTAATGTTTCTTTTTTCCACATATTGTTTCCAGTCAAGTTCATTTAAAACAACACCTCTTGGACAGCTGACTAAATAGGGGACGCCAGATCAAGTAATACCAGAGTGTAACCTGGACCCAGCTACACGTACCGTCCCTGCCGGGGTTGGCTTCTCGCCCCTCCTACTAAGGCACTGCTTTCTAGGAGTTAACAGCCACATCCTAAAACATGTTTTTAAATATTTTTTTCTAATTTTGTTTCTACAAAATGTTTTACTGAAGAGGTCTTTCTATTTCACATGAAACGATTTAAGGCCTGTTTCAGCATGAGCCAGACTCTTTGAATATGCAGCCTATATCTTACATAATGGCCCCGCTCCCTGCTCCAAATCGCTCCTTTGTTGCTGTAGTTGAATTTATTAAACTGATCATTTACGTGAGCAAGGACATTGCTTTCAGTACTGAACAGTGAGCAAATGACTAACTGCTTTCCCAACTGCTCACTCTCTGCATTGGTTTCTGGGTGCTTACCTGAAACACCTAAAGTAGTTGTGAATAAACAAAATACAATTTTCTAAAGAACTGCTCATTACACATTATATCACAGGACACTTCCATCTTAGTTGAAGAAAACAAAACAAAAACCCTTAAGAAATGCATCCGCAGGCACATTTTACTTATTCTGAATGTCACTTTGCTCACCCGTCCTGGCCGGGACATATAAAATATTGACAGAGTAAATTTACAAACTTTTATCTAAAGCTTTCCATTTGTCTTAAGATATTTTGGTCAAAGATCAGAATAAACTGAAGCCTTCTCAGTTTTCCCACTGAGGACCTGTTTTGTGGGGAAAAAAAAAAAAGAAGCTTAATCTGATAAACATTTACTCATTATCTGTTACAGTCTAAACTCTAGTGTTTATCAAGGGAGGAGGGTATAAGGGGACTAAATAAAATGCCACAAAAATAAACAAAAATAGATCAAAGAGTACTGCCAGTTGGGAGGAGTTTTGGGAAAGAGAGAGCAGCCGGAGGCAGGGCCACAGACCGAGACAGCAGCAACAGTCCGGAGCAGCCTGTTACAAATGTCTGCAGACAAAGGGGAGGTGGCACAGCCATAGGGGCCAGAGAGCTCAGGGCCCGCAGGCTGAAGGAAAAGTGGACAATGCCCAGCCAGGACCCTGAGCACTTTGCCTTAGAGGGTGACTTCCTTCATAAAAAAAAAAATTTAAATTATATTTTACAATTGCATTGCTATAAGGATGAGTATATCTGTCCTGTAGATGAAACCTGAATAGACACTTCTCCAAGAGGACATATGGATGGCTGATAGACATGAAAAGATGGTCAATACCCCTAATCATCAGGGAAATGCAAGTTAAAACCACGATGAGATGTCACCTCACACCTGTCAGAATAGCTATCATCAATAAATCAACAAACGAGTGCTGGTGAGGCTGTGGAGAAATGGCAGCCCTCATGCACTGTTGGTGGGAATGCAGACTGGGGCAGCCACTGAGGAAAGCAGTATGGAAATACCTCAAAAAATGAAAAATGAATCTGCCTTATAACCCTGCAATTCCACTTCTGAGTATTTATATGAAGAAATCCAAAACACGTATTTAAAAGATATATGCACCCTTATGTTTAGTGCAGCATTCTTTATAGTAGCCAAGTTATGGCAGCAACCTAAGTGTCCATTGAGAGATGAACTGGTAAAGAAGATATAGTACCTATATATATAAAATGGAATATTACTCAGTCACAAAAATGAATAAAATCTTGCCATTTGCAACAACATAGATGGACCTAGAAAATATTATGCTCAGTGAAATAAGTCAGACAGAGAAAGACAAATACCAGATGATTTCACTTTTATGTAGAACCTAAAACACAAAATAAAAGAGCAAACAAAACAGAAACAAACTCATAGATACAGAGAACAAATTGATGGTCATCAGATGGAGGGCAATGGGTGAAGGGTGCAGGGAATAAAAAGTACAAATTGATAGTTACAAAATACTCATGGGTTGTAAGTACAGCATAAGGAATATAGTCAATAATATCGTAGTGACTATGCATGGTGCCAGCTGGGTACTAGACTTTCCAAAGTGTTAACTTCACAGTTATATCGTACAATCACTATGCTGCACACCTGAAACTAATATAATATGTAGACTATAATTGAAAAAATTTTTTAATTCTGTCCCAAAATACCATTGTTGCTTTCTGATTTTAAAAAATCAAACATTTTTGTGGGCCTCCAAACATTTTATACACACACACAAACACATACATGCACATATATATGGGCCCTTGCCACAGCCTCTTCTGAGTGTCCTGCAGGAGTGAGCCCTGGGCCAGGTCCATCTGAAGACCCATGGTCTCCTACCCAGCACTATTCCCCCTCCGACCCCTGCCCTGCAGCCTCCCTATCTGACTGACTGCTCCAGCTACTGAGAACTTTGTTACTGCAAAGATGTGATTCAGAGATTACTGGCTTGGGGTCAGAGTGAACACTGAGATTTCAGAATCAGAATAATTTGGGTCTGAATCACAGCTCCTCCAGCCTGGCTATATAAATTGGAGTAAGTTACTTAATCTTTCCGAGCCACAGTTTTTATCTGTTAATGTGTGCATCATGTTCCCAACATCCTGGAGGTCTTGTGAGGCTTAAATGCGATAAGAAAACAACCAGTTTAGCATGATGCCTGATACATGGCTAGCAAGAGCGGGCCAGGTTTAGCGACCCTTCAATCTGGCACTTCCCCATCACCACTTCTGACTTAGTATAGACAGGCACAGCCATTTGGGGTTTGTTGTGAGGGGGAAGAGGAAAGGCGTAACACCCTTGGAGTGGGGAGCAGAAAGGGGTGAAGGAGTCCAGAGAGTGATGGGAAGAAACATGAACTGTTTCACACTTGTACCCAGGATAAGCCCAATTAGCCAGCAACTTCCCGCCCACACCGTCTGGAGTGCTACCTCTTCTGAGGACCCAGGCTCAATCACCCTATAGACTTGCTTAAGATTACCCCCCTCCTCCCAGCAAGTTTCCAGCTCTCTGTAAGTCTTCTTTCCTATGTCTTCTCCCTTTCCTATCCCCGACCCTGACTCTAGACTTGGTGTGCCTCACACACTCACATTCCTTTTTGCTCACATGGTTTCTTTCACCTGGAATGCCTTTTTTTGGTGAACTTCTCTTCATCCTACGAGACCTAGCCCCAATGTCCCCTCCTTCTGCAGCTGACTAAGCAAAATTAACCTCTCCCCCTCCTAGACTCCCACAGCACCGGCATCACCGCAGTTATCATATCACTGTGTTTGACAATCATGTGTTTACATCTCTTTCCCCAGCTGGAAGGTGTGTTCCAGAGGGGAGGGGCTCTTGAACTCATTCGCAGGCTATTTCCACCACCAGGTTCCCACCCCAACCACTGTCTCACCTCCCGCACATCTTGGCAGCTCATGAATGAGGGAAGGGAGGTTTCTTCATTGTTTACTTGGTTTTGGAACCTCTCTTCTCACACCTGTTCCAATACAGAATGCTGATTTATGCGGCAAATTAAATATTCAATAATTAGCAAAGCTCCAATGAAGCTTGAAGTAGCAAGAAAATAGTAGAACTGTTTCCAAGATAGGAAAATTTCAGGGACATTATTTGATGATTACCCCCTAGGTCTCCAGGTGGCTATTCCTAAAGGAATGGTGGGTGGAGGGAGTCAGTGGTGCTTCCGAAGTCTGAGGATTCATCTATGTAACCAGTACCCAGTGGGTGATATGGGGTGAGGGGCTGGACAGATATCAGCCTCCCCCTCCTTGCTCGTCTCTCGCCAGTTCCCCTATCCCTTCTCCAGACAGCACTTGGCCTCCTCTCTTCTCCCCAGAGGCATCCCCCTACTCTGCCAGTTACTAAACCCCGGGATTGGGGAGTAGTTGCTCCCAGTCGCTGGGGGACTGCTTTCTGGAACTTCCTTTTTCTCATCGGGGAGGAAAACGGCCAGACCTCAATGTCCACTTCAGCGGCATGCACTTGGCAGTGCTGACAGGGCCGACTGCAGTACTTCTGACTCGCCTGGACTGCTCTTTGACCCGTCGCGTGGAGCTTGTGGCAGCAGCTTTGTGTTGGGCAGAGCCACAGGAGGGCTGGGGCGTCCGATGACGGCAGGTTGGCTCCCAATATGTATTCCTGAGGAACATGGCGAGAGGCCACAGACCCCTGTAGCCCAGAGCCCTGCTTCTTCCAGTGCCTCTGAAGAGCCTTTTTTTTTTTTTGAGTTAAAGCAGAAGATTTTTATTTTTTATTCTTTTCTTTTGTCTTCATTTAAAAAAAATTTATTGTTGTTCAATTACAGTTGTTCATGAAGAACCTTTTGTGAACCAAGCTGGTGGGGAGGTACCCAGCCATTGCAATAGGCTGCTGCCATGGTAAGCTGGGGCCCAGGAAGGTGGAGGCACTCAGAAGCAGCCTGCATCACTCCCTTTGTTCCTGGGGAATGAGTCGTCCCTACCATCTCCAGCATCTGCTGCCTCTTTCTGAGTCTCTTAGCCACTACCCCAGCTCAAAGCCCCAGTTTCATGTCTCACTCAGGCTCCTGCAATAATCTGTCTTTTCCTCACTTAAACCTTTCTGTCCAGGGCTGCTGAAGAAACTCCCTAAAGTACACTCTGCATGAGTCTCCTTACATGAAGCTTAAGAACAGACAAAACGAAGGTAGGTGGTATAAGTAAACAAACAAACCGTGGTTATTTGTGTGTGGCGAGAGGCTTCAGTATTGTTAAGGAGGGAGCATGAGGGAGACTTCTGGGGGGTTGAAGGGCTTTGTATTTTGATCTGTGTGTTCATTATATACATGAAGAGGCATGGAGCCTTACACTTAAGATCCATGCACTTTAATATGTTAAGCCTCAATCAGAAAGTAAAATAAAAAATATGAAGCATAACTGCATTTTGCAAACATGTTTCAGTGCCTACAGTATGGCAGGGATTCAGGGACGCAACACACAACCCTGCTACCCTCCCTGCCCCAGCTGGCCTTCCAGACTTCTCTCCTATTCTTCTGGCAAACGCAATCAGGCTATTAGCTGATGTCCCAAATGTATCCCTTTACTGCCTCAGGTTCCTTTGAAACCTCACAGGGGTCTCGCTCTCATCCCCACCTCTTCCCACTCCCAGTTCTACTTGCTGGAGTCCTTCTGCAAGGCTCCAAAGGGAGATCAGCTCCTGAATGAAGCCTTCTCAACTGGGGAAGCCTGGGCTCTCTGCAACCTGTGTGCTCCACTTGGTACCTCCTTTTCAGGAGTTCTGATTTTCTGCCTGACTTTCCTAGAAAACACAAGCTCCTTGAGGAGAAAGGCTCATCTCTGATCCACCTCTGCTCCACAGCTTCCTGACGAACTCAAAGATGGAGAAAGGAAAGATTAAAGAGAACACCTTAAACAGTTTCCTAGTCTCCTGGCTTCAGCTCAGCCTGCTTAGCTACAGAGAGACAGACAGTGTAAGCAAAAGCCTTCACACCATCCCACCACCACCCTCCCTGAGATTTCAATGCTGGTTGGCAGGAGGATTTGGCTGCTGTGGTATGTTAAGGCATTCAGTACTCCAAACATGAGCTCCAGAGACCTCATCAGGAATGAATGAATGAATGAATGAATGAACAGATTGTAAAAGAGGAAGGAGGACAGAGATGGGAGAAAATACACCTGCTGGCAAGTGGTTCCTCTGGAGATGTGGCCTGTTTATTCCCCCCTATAGGGGTCTCTTTGGGGTCACCTCTGTACTCAAAGGAAAGACCCTTCCTGCTTCTGTCTCAGAAGAGAGAGCAGACCCAATGTCTGGGCTTCAAAAGGGTTGGACCCTGGTACTCAGAAAGCTGTTGGCTCTGATTTGTACTTCCATTAAAGCATCACTTTACAATGCAACCTTAGGTGTTAGTTTATACACATATATCACACGAAGTATGTCTGAATAAATATATTGATTATATACCATAGACAGGGCCTTGTGATAAAAGGAACACAGAACTTAAAAAATAGAATTCACCATGCCCGCCTCCCACTGAGTTTAAAAATAGTTTGGCATATGCATGGGATGTTCGCTGAAGCATTGTTTATAACAAGAAAAAATTAGAAACAACCTATATATCCATCATGAGGAGAAGGACCAAATAAAATGCAGCACGCTGGCTTCCTAGAACACAATGGAGTAATTTAATGGAACTAACTAGGAATTACATATGTCAGCGTTAATAGATCTCAAAAATATACTGAGCAAAAAAGTCCAATTGTAGAATGATGTGCATCATGCAATACCATTTATGCAAACACAGAGATGATGAAAATACTCTGCATATTCTATGAATATATAACATCTGCATGTAAAAGTATAGATTTCAAATGGTACAGAATGATGCACACTTTCTCTCTGGGAGAGGGGAAAGGAAGAGAATGGACCTTGATCAAAGGGGGCTTTTGCTTTTTCTGTAATTACTCTCATTTTTTAAAGTAATTAGGAAGGCATGGCATAAATACATAAGAAGCTAAGTAATGACTTCATCGATAACCACGACACCAATATAAGCAACATCACAAGGAAGAATGGATTTATTGTCTGGCAATCAGCATCTTCAATAATGGCCCAGAGTTTCAAAGAGGAAGAGCTCACTGGGCACTGACTGTGGAGTTAGGACTTCCTCAGAAGTTTTCAGAAAAGGGAATGCTGTGACCAAGGTGGAGTTTTGTGAAACTGCATCTGACCACATAAATGCAATATAAACATTTGCATTATGAATGTATGTGAGGTTTTTTTTTATCCTGCTTGTCTTGTCCCAGGAAATTGAAGAGCGCAATATTACACAAGCTAAGCTCTGAGGAAATCAGGTTAGGAGAATGAGGGATGCTTTAGTGTAACCCTTGAGCCAAATGAGCAAGTGATCAGGGACTCCCGGGGGCATCTGGGGTCAGTGAACTTTTTTATCAGTTTCCTTTATTGGGTGGTGAGCTTCTCGGTGTCTGTGGCTATGATGTCTTCCTTCACGGAACCCCAGTGCCCAGAACAGTGTGTGACATCATGTAACAGGAACTCAGGGAACAGCTGTTGAATGAATGAATGAGTGAACATTACAGAAGGGTAAAAGAGAACAAGGACTGCAAAGAGGTTTGTTGCTTGAAAGGCTAATTCTTTAGTTCTAAGGCACATCTGGCCCCTTCTGCATTCTCCCCTGCCAGTGCCCCTTCCATCAAAGTGTGGCTTTTTCTTCCCCCTTGCCTACCACTACTCCCTACAACCCTGGGGTTCTTCTTTATGATGGAGGTGGGGAGTGGCTGTCAACCTTCAGGAAGGCCCAGGATACCAAGGTCAGAAGAGGATAAGGAAAAAAATCATTTGGAGGACCGAGCTAAGAAGATTTCACAGGAGTTGGGTAGGGGAAGAAGAGAGCAATGTGCCTTGGTCTGTGGGGTGGGGGGAAGTGGACTCTAAGGCTAAGGGAGATGAACCACAGGAAGAGAAGATCAGGAAGGAAGGGGGATGTGAAGCTGGTTCATTCAGAGTTTTCAAGTGTGGAACTCAGAACCCCAGGATTCCACAGTTAACCTCCAGGGGGTTTCCAAACAATGAGGCTGCTTCTGCCAAGGAAAGAAGATTAAAACTGCCAGAGGGATCTGTTCATCTGTTATCCGTCTTACTGGCATTCTGAGTAAGATTTCGTTTAAAGGAAGGAGACAGGGGTGGGTGGGAGAGAGAGAGGGAGAAAGAAAGAGGGACCATTTTGCTAAATATTTGAAAGAACATCACATTTAGGATTCTCTCTTTCTCTCTCAATGAAATGAGATTTTATATAAAATGTATTCTAGGTTGGAGAGTTTCTCAATGCATATTTGTATTGAGCTAGAGATGGGGGGGAAACTCAACCAAAAGACAAATTCATTTGGAATTACCATAAATTGCCTATCCTGTTTCCTCCTCAGGATTGGAATTACCCACAAAAGGTCAAAATTAAGAGACTCAATGATCAGGGTGAGGAAAGCAGGAAGGTGTAGATGATTGGATTTTGGTTTGTGTTGATAATCATGAACATTTGTCTTGAGATCTTCTGAACCCTTGCAGGTATAATCTCACTGATTCTCCTGGCAGGCTGTGAGGGAGGCCCTGTCCCTAACCCTGCCAAGGCTAAGAGAGGGTGAGCGGCTTGCCCAGAGTCACACCAGATAACAAGGATTGGAGGTGGACTGCGGATCCAGTCACCCTAACATCGCAGTCCCTAAGCTTAAGCCCAGTGCAGCTGTATCTCCCAGAGACAATGCTGGCAGGTGTGGTTAAAATAAGATGCAGGTCCCTGCAATGAAAGGTTCTGAGGAAAAGAGAAAACACTACCGTTTCTGAGAGGGCTCCATTTTACATGATCCTCCAAAGAAAATTCCAGAACCCTTATCTCTGTTGGGGCAGTTGACTCCCTGGGCTCTTGAATGAACTGAGCACACCTGGAGAAAGTCCATTTCCTTCTGGACACCACATCTTTGGAAAACTTAAAGGTACGGTGCTTCATATCAGTGAACAGAAGGATGAAGGATCCAGATAACTATAAAGAAAAATGAGGATGTTTAATTTAAAGAGAAGATTTGAAGGAAAAGAGAGAACTATGTCCAATACTCAGAAGGATTTCTCAAGGAAGAGTAACAAGACTAATTTTGTGCAGCCCTGGGTGGCAGAACTAAGGAAAATAGGGAAGTACCATAAAGGAGAGGTGAATTCAAATGAGTGCTACAAAGGATTTTCCTTAGATCGGTTTGAAAAATGAAACGAGACACACTAAAGGTAATGAGTACTTCGTTTAAGGAAGCAATCAAGTAAAAATAGAGAATCAGGAATCCTGAGTGCTAAGCAGGACCTCGTGTTGGACAGAAGATTAAATGACTTATTAAAGCCTATTCTGACATGAAGATTCCACAAGTTTATAATTAGATGTTTCTTTCCCTTTTCAAAAATTCTCACTGAACCAATGATTGCAGAATGAACCCTGTGGTCATTCCAACCACTGAATGCATATCATTTTATAAATTCCTCTATTCTGCATGTCTGTGCAAAGGGAGCCCCACCTGTGACAGAGGCCTATATGTCTGTCAGCAGGGGCAACATTTCTCACACTAATAGTACAAGTCAGAATAAATACCATCACCATTTGGGAGACAGTCCTTGACAGAAGAGAATTGGCCTGCTTGATTAGGAATATATGTCAGACGCTGATAATAGGGAAATCCTTTTCAGCTGAGCCCCAGAACCTGAACAGTCATAATGAGACCGATTTAATGAGCCTCCTGTTCTACAACAATATTAATTACAACCCTGTCACAGAAGGCAGCCAACTCAAGATAAAAATAGGTAAAATGCACAGGAATTGGATCACATTCAGAATCTTTTCCCCAGATACAAATAGGCTTGCAGTCATGTACATATGTCTATACCAAGCAAATGGATTGAGCACCTTTAAGCTGTTTGGAACACTGATGCAGAGTCGACCTGAACAGCAGAAATACTTCTGAACTTTAGGTTTGTCTCTCAGAATGCATCTACCCAAATCTGTCTGTTGAGCCTGATCACTCTGAACTTGTTGCAACCCTGGAAAAAGAAGAAAAGGGAAGCAGCAAATGTCCTTCTTGTCCAGCAAATGTCAAGTGAGCAGGCACACCTGCGGTCCTTGACTTGATCAGGTCTCACAAGTCTCTCCCCTTAAAGAAATGGAATTTGCTCAGGTTGAATTTAAGCTGGAAACTCTCATCCATCCAGTTCTATAAATGATCAGCAGGAGCCTGTTTCCGGCTAATACATATTGAGCCCTGCCGGATGTCAGGCACTATTTTCATTATTTTACCTCGTATGGTCATCACAAAGAACCTTGTGATCAGTACTAACTGTGTCCTTTATAGGAACCTCAGAGATGTTAAGCAGTTTGTCCCAGGGCACACACAGCCAGTCCAGTGGAGCCCGAATTCAAACACAGGCTGACCAGTTCCAGATCCAGGGAGCTTAACCAGAAGGCCTCACTATGCACTGTGCATTTGCCAGCAGGTCATTCATTCAGCAGGTGTTGATTGAGACCCTTCTGTATACCAGGCACTGGAGGGGATGCCGGGCAGAGGTGAAGACACCGTCCCTGTCCAGAGAAGTTGGGCAATTCCAGCAGATCATAACAAACTGTCCCATTCCCTGGAGATCAGCAAGGGCTTCTGGGAATGGTGGTGTGTAATGGAGACCTCAAAGATGAGTAAGACTCAGGCAGTGAGAGGAGAGGGGCATGGAGGAGGGAGAGGCTACAGAGGCAAGACCTGAGAGCAGGGTGGCAGGAGCACAGGCACTGTGTGAATATTGAGGAATTAATAACAGCAGAGACGGGAGCCATCTTCCTCACAGAAGGGCTTGGGGGAGGTAGACTTGAGCCAGGTCCTTATAATAGACGGTGAAAGAGGATGGGCAGTATACGTGATATATGCTTTAAATTCGGTGAGGTTTTCTCATATTCACATAACCCTCTCACTCTAGTTTAGACCGAAGCCACGTGGACAAAGGACTGACTCCAAGAGGTTAATCACCTGCCAATCAAAAGAGGCCACAATTGTTCTTCTCTCTTTTCCTATGCTGGGTGAGATTTTGATGGAGCAAAGAATAGGGGTGGCTGATGAAGGAGGCACAGAAGGGGACAAACATGGAATTTTGAGCCTCGACTCAGGCGGGCTGTAGCTACTCAGAATCTAACACACAGCAGCAGAAATAGTGGGGAGAAAAGTCTGTGTCCACATATACCGAGGGGCCATAGGCCCAAAAACTTACATTGACACTTGCTCTGAGCCCAGAGCCCACTGATCCCATGAAATGGCCCATACCTACCCCTGGTTCCCCACCACCAGAGTGTAAGTGGCCCTGCCTGGACCACCAGGCTTTCTCCATCTCAGCCCTGCCTGCCTCTACAGTGGCTTCCAATTTTAGCCATGCATTGGTATCACCTGCAGGACTGGTTGAACCACTGATTGCAGGCCCCACCTCCAGAGTTTCTGATTCAGTAGGTCTGAGACGATGCCAAGAATTTGCATTTGTAACACGTTTCTAAGTGATGCTGGTGCTGGTGGTCCCACTCTTCAAGAGCTGCTGTTCTTTGGTACAAAGCAAATCATACTTCTCCAGGAAGACTTCTCTCAGCGCTCCAGTCCTTCTGTCTCCTCTTCCGAGTGCTACTGCACCTTTAAATTGATCCATACTGCCAAGACAAACCCACTGCCTCAAGGAGAGGCCAAATGGGCAGTGGAACTTGAGGAAATTGGATGAGCTCAGATGCATGTACATTGTGTGAGAGATGGGAACTGTGGTGAACTAGAAAATTCAGGCACCAATAAAAGTGGGCGACTCCCTCAGCTCTAGCCAGTTTTTGCTGGTGTCATTCCAAGTCCAGTGTTGCCAGGCCTTCTAGCTTTCAAAAGAAGGCAGAAATCCTGATGTTTATGTAAAATATCCCAATTTTTTAAAATTGGCCTACGATTTCTAAAGAGAATATGAGGATGGGTCAGGTGACCTTATTAGCCTCTTACGGCTTTAATATTTGAGGGTTGGGGTTTGTAATCTTCAAATGATGTGTTCTGGGGGATCACAGGGTGAAGGATTAGAAACATGTCTCTGAGGACCACTTGCCCCTGTCATATTCTTTCCAGAAGTCCATGACTTCAGTCTAATCAGGAACATTAAGCAGGACACCTGACTAGCATTCCTCAAGACTGTCAAGGTCATGGCAAACAAGGAAAGACTAAGAGACCGAGCCCCAGAGAGACTGGGAAGATGGGACACCCAAACACAATGAGGTATGCTGGCTTGGGTCCCAAAGCGAAAAGATCTCTGACATTGGGAAATGTCTTGGGCTCTCTAACATTGATGGGAAACACGTAAAAATCCGAGCAAAGTCTGGAGTGTAATTAATAGTAATGCAACAATATTAGTTTCTTTGTTTTGACTATAGTAATGTAAGCTTGGGGAAATTGGATGAAGGGTATATGAGAATTTTCTGTTTTGGCTTTGCAGCTATTCTGTAAATCTAAAATTATTCTAAAGTCAATTTATGTTTAAAAATTGCATCAGTAAAATATAACTTTTTTGGTAAAAGCTCAAAAACCATCCATGAGCAAAATCTGGTCCATAGGTCACCAGTTTTCAGTCTTTGAATTAAAAATAAAGAAAATAAAACCTCTTATATTTCATAGACTGCTAACTCTAGATGCCAGATGTGCTCCTTGGGGCCTCTGACTTTGAACCTCTTGGTTTTATACAGGACAAGTTGGGTTCCAGAAAGTTTCGATTAGTTGTCCAAGATGTCACAACAGAAGGAGGTCACCTCCATGTCTCCCGCCCTGTCCTTTTATCATCACACCTCACTTCCTCCTGTTTGTGTTTATTTACTTCAGGTCTGAAAACACTGTTCTTCCTCCTCCAGATTGCAAGTGATCTGAGGGCATGCTCCATGCATTGTTAATATTTGTAACTCAACATCTCTCACACAACAGGTATTTAACAAACACTCCTATCTTTATCAATACACTGAAGAGAAATGGTTTTTTAAACCCTTTGGGTCTCCCTCACAATAGTCAGGAAGTGGCTGTCAAAAAATTAACTGTGTAAATCATTTAACATCTCCAGGCCTGAGGTTCCTCATCTGCAAGGTGAGAGGCCTGGGCTCAGTCCTTCCTCCCAGAGGTGTGGCCCATGAACCAGCAGCACTGGCATCACCTGGAAGCCTGGTAGGAATGCAGAATCTCAGGCCTCAGCCTCACTGACTGATCAGAATCTGCATTTAGCAAGATTCCCTGCGATGATCTGTCTACTCATTAAAGGTCAAGAAGGACTGGACTAGTTTTCCACTCACTCTAGTGTGCATCAGAACCACACAGGGTGCTGGAAAACACGGAGATCTAGACGTCCACGATGAGAAATCTCTGGGCATGGAGGCTGGGGCTTTGCATTTTTAATGAGCTCTCCAAGATCTCCCTGTGAACACAGTAAACTGCCCTCCAAAATCCCCCCAGCCCACCGGACATTCTGTCTTCACCTCGCCTGACAACCTGCTCCCTAAGCAGCTTGTCTGTTTGCAGATCAGGAGCGCCAGCCTGGATTCCTGGCAAATTCTCTCTTGGGGAGGGGAAGGGGGAGCACATTAACATGTAAAAATACCACCACCACAGCCAGTTTCAAGCAGCCAATGTGATGTCACTGAACACAGAATTGGGAAAGGAGGGCACAATTCGTTCTTGAGGAGCAGGCTGCAACACACCACAGCCCATTGCCCTTGTTTAGCCTGTACCCTAATTCTCAATGAGCCAACCCTACCTTTGGTTCTTGAATGCCAGTCATGCACTCAGCACTCCACTAAAGGCCGTGGAGGAGAGCAAAGGAGTATGAGATTAGGCAATCCGGTGGAGTGATTAAGCTCTCAGACTTTAAGACATGTCTGGTTTCAAATTCACATTTGCCTCATTATAATTGTGTAACCTTGGTCAAATTGCTTAATCTGTTTAATCAGTTTACTTTATATAAATAAATACATGTGTGTATGTATATATGCATGCATATAATACATGCATATGTGACATTTCCCAAATACTAAAAAATTATATATTCATACACACAAACTATATACACACAGCCTCAAGGAACTTTTGATCTAATCCATATAAGAAAATATTAACATGTTCTGATTTAAAAACTGGGTAGGTACCTAAGTATTCATTTTATTTGTCCTTTAGTTGACCATATGCGCATATAATCTTTTGACTGTATTCTTTATTTCACAATAAAAAGGATGATACTAGCCTAAATGAAGTTAATCACTAATATGTGTCATCTCATTATCTCCCCAGCTCATCCATGTTACTGCCTTGAAAAGTGAGGTCATGACCCACTGGGAACTTGGCTGAGAACTTGAGATGTCAGCCTGATGAGGATAAGGGCATCTAATGCTCTTTGCAGCTTGTGGGTGCCAAGCTTGAAGAGACGTGAGGAGACCCCATTCAACTAAGGAGGAACTTCGTTTGTGCTTCACGGGGAACCTGAGTCAGAAATCCTGCTGCTCCCATTGCCAGCAGTGCAGACACGACTGAACTCCTGCATATCAGTGGACCTGCTCAGAAACAGGGCTCAGGGCAAGTATGGTGTGTGTGTGGTGTGTCTATGGTGTAACTGAGAAAAGACACGGGCCACTTTTCCCCTTCACCTGAAAGGCTTTTGAAAACCTAAATAAGGTATTCATATTCATAAGATCCACTAAATGTCTGGACCATCTCCCCCTCCCCCAGGTGCTGTTTTGTTTTAAGGTGCGGAGTGATGCGAGAGTGACTCTGGCTGGGCTACTGCTGGACAGCAGGCTCCTGGCCCTGACAGTTAAGGTCGTAGGCCCTTCTCTGAGTCTCAGGTTTTTTCCTAAACCAGCAGGATAAGTCAGGTGACCTCTTAAGTTTCTTGAAGCTTTAATGTTCCATTGATTGGGCCATGTTGGAATATTCTGGTGATGTGTTTTGGCCTAGAAGGGGGAGGAAGAAATCAGCACAATCAAATCACCTCACCGCCCCCACTTCCTTGATTTCTCCTGCTCTTCCTATTTTGTTCCTTGTAAAATGTTTTTAATGTAGGAAATAAGTAGGGAAAACAAAACACTGCATTTATCTAAGTTAAGAAATAAGTAATGTTTAAATAATGCCTCCTATGTGCCAAGCACCACTCTAAATACTTTATAATATAAATATACAATAAATACTAAAAAATACTATTATTATTATTACCCCCAATTTACAGATAGGTAAACTGAGGCTTGCAGCACTTAAGTTGTTTGTCCAAGGTCGCACAACATATATGTGGCAAAGCCGTGACTATGAATCCAGGGGGATGGGTGCCAGAACGCATAACTACTGTCTGTGCTGCCTGTAGAGCCTTGGGGGAGGTGCTTCTCTTCTCCGGACCTCAGACGTCTCACTTCTGAGATAAAAAGTGAGTATAGAATTCAGAGGTTCCCTTGACTATACAGGCAGGTTGTTGGAGATGGAGAGATAAGGCAAATGACAAGCAAGTTTCAACGGAGCTCTGAGAGCAGACACCAGACATGTAAATTCAGATCCCAGGAATGTGAGAGAAAGCTCTGGCACAGCCTTCTTATTTCAACGACCAACTAATCAATGCAGAAACAGCCAGGTAATTAAAAGCCACCTCTTCATTTTCAGGCTTTGTTCATCACAGATTCATCCTTTACATTAGCTGTTTTTACCAAAATTCATCCCAGACCCAGAAAACACAAAGAGGGATGTTTCCCCCCTCCAAAATCCTTCTTCACACGTACTTTTCACATTTAAGAGAAAAAAATACCTTGAAAATAGTCTATACAAACTGAAACTTCCAAAGTTTGTGAATCATGACATATCACCAATTTGTCTAAAGCATGACAAATAGATTTTAAGTTCCTTTGTATCTTAATGAAGAGGAGGCACACAACAAATATGTGTTGATTAGCAACAAACATGGTAATTCAAAGTTCTCATTGCTACCGGGGAAGAATCAGGCTCATGTATGTGCTAATTACACCTCGGTCTGCTTCTCAGTTAATTGCATACTCTATTCATTCATCATCAGAGGAGGCAGTGAGACCTCCACGACAGTTCCCTGAGATTTTACCACAACAGCCCATGACCAGGCTGCCCCCCCATGCATTTCACTGAGGATGGGTGAGAGGGATCCAGCACAGACACCCAAACCTAAAGTATGATGCTTGGGAAACCCTGAGCTTAGGGCTTGATGAGGGTTTGGTAGATTATTTCCCAATCCTCTTACCCATTTGGTTTTGTAACTTCAAGAGGTCAGAGCCAAAAGGGACGATAAGTAAATTAAAGTGCCTGGGGCAGGAGAGGAAGGGCAGAATGGTTAGTGAGTTTAGGAAGTCACAGTACAGTGGCCAGAGATACCTTCTCTGAAGAACCCAGTGTTCTTACTGACAGGGACACTGGGTCTCGATGGCATTGCCACCCAGCCTCAGGGAAACCTGCCTTGCTCAAGCCAGGATATTTGAATTAATTTTCATAGTCTATGTCTTTGCAATCCTGACACTGGACAGAGTAGCCCAAAGGTCTTTTCTATAAAACCATTCCTTGAGCAACAGCAAACACTATATCACACTTGAACCATGCGTTAGTCTGGGAATGAAGTCTGGTGGGATCTATGCTCAATTACAGAAGATTATTGGTTAGTCTAAAGAAGATCTGTTCTCTAATTATTGATGCCGCCATCCAAAGGTATTGAGTGGCATAGGAGCCATATCAGGATTTGGGGAAGATGATCTTCACCCTTTTTTACACACTTCTCACTTACTCAAAGCAACCATTAACCTTACAAAGAAGGCACAGCTGCTCACTCAAAAAATTCTAGCTGGAAACTAGACCTAGCCAGGGCTTGGAGGGTCTGAATTTCAATTCTGATGGGTAGAGAAGGCACATGGCCATTGGCTACATTTTCACCCTCAGCTGAATGTTCTTCCTTTCTTAGAAATAATCGCAATAACTGTCATGATTCCTCCTGTTATATTGTAGGTCTTTTCAATTTCTCAAACACCTTCCCAAACAATATTTCATTTAAATCAACCAAATCTTGAAACTATTTAACTTGGAATTTGGTTCAAAGTTTTCTTTCTTTTCAGCCAGTTCTGGAATCCTTCTCAACTGTCCATCGTCCAGCACCTCATGACCTCCTCCAAGCAACCTGGCTTAAGAGAACCAAGGGTCAGGAGCAGTGCTCTCCAGGAGAGCCCCCTGCCATCTCAGAAACAGCCTACACCTGCACTGTCCAACAGAGTACCTGCTAGCTCCACAAAGCCACCAAGCACTCTCAGTGTGCCTCGTGTGACTGAGGAATTGAATATTCAGGTTGATTTCACTTGAATTAATTTAAATGAAAATAACCACACAGAACTAGTGACACTGCATTAGACAGAACAGTTCTGGGGAATTCGCATAGTACAGGATAAAGAAGGTTAAGTTGTCAGTCACCATTACTTATACTCTCCTTTCATTTCAAATAGTACTGGTTTCTATGCAAGGAACTTTGAAATTTTCACATAGGGAAATTTAAAGATTTTTTCAAACTTCAGATCGAGCTTCCATATAGTCCACACAGCTTAGCTGGGGTTGTATGCTCTCTCCTCAAATGCAAATATGGCTCAAGACAATGTGCAGGGGAAGCAACTTTATTCTTCTATAGGACTTAGGATTCTTCACATCCCTGCTGGGAGGGCTCCATGCTCTCAGGCTTGTGAATTCCCCACCCTGCACCCACACAGCTCAAGGCTTCTAAAGAGCGCCCTTTGTCTCCTTGGCTTGTGTGTCAAGGAGGCAAAGGGTTCTGCTGCATGGCAATTAATCAAATGCCCCACTTCTACCTTTGATCTGGGAGAAAATAGTCCAGATAACACGAAGAGGAGAAAGTGAGAGATGGCGACAGAGAAATGGAGGGGGGAAGGAGAAGAGAAGCTGTGCTAGAGAGAAAAGGGGAAAGAAAGGTGGAAAGGGAGAGAGGTGGTAGTGGTGAAGGAAGGAGCTTTTGAGAGGGAGAGTCCAGCTTTCCTTCTCTAGTCCATAGTCTTAGAAAAATCGGATGTCTCACACCACTGTGGCAGGTCCCTTTTCTACTACTGCCCTAATTTAAGCCACCAGATACCCTGGGAATAGGAGTTTGATAAAGCTTTATTGAGAATAATAGGTTTTGACAATACTTATTAACTTCCTACTCCAAGGTTCTTACGTCGACTTTTCACTGGGGCCAATAACAGGCATACCTAAGGGTGGCATTTAGAAAGAGCCTAACTAAGCAAGTGCGCGCCAAGAAAAGCACAGCAAGCCTGCAGGTCTCTGAGAGTCCCTGTAGACATTTAAACTTGCGTTATCCTGATGGAAAACCAGAAATCCACAATTAACTGCAGAGAAAGTAGGAACTAGTAATCATTTGTGATTAAATACAATAGCTTGGTAGCAAAACCCTTCCCAAGGCCTTGCAAGGTTTACCTTCACATGAAGCTCTTTAGACAATGGCTGGGTGGAGGGTAGCCCTGAAAGAGAGGATGGAAAAAGAAACGTTATTTTGTTCAAATCAAGAGAAATGAGGTATGCAAAAAAAACGAGGGTTATGTTGGGATTTGTTTTGCTTTCCTTTAAAAAAAAAAGAGCTATAATATGTGTTCCTTTGGTATATCTTCAAAACACGAGGAACACGCTGAGCTGATAGATATGAAAAATTATGAATATTCCACTCAATAATTAAGCATGTCTTTTTTTCTTGGCCCTTTTAATGACAGCATTTCCTGCACAATCCATTTAAATCCAATTCTCTGATATTTAAAAAAATGGAGATTCCTCTAATTGATTCACAGAAAAGGTTTGTTTATCAAAAGAAATGAGAAAAGTTAGGTCTGGAGATAGTTGCAGGAGCTTTTTATACATTAGTTTAAAAGCTGGCATTTACAAGGGAAATTATCTAGAAATGCAACAAAGTCACCTCCAGATTTCCAGACAGCAAACTTGATTTCACTTGATGGCATAAACAAACAGACCTAAACACACTTACCCTCTTCACAACTGTGAGCTTGGCTGCATTTGGGACCAGGCCATCATATTATAAATGTTCTAAATTAGAAGCCCAGCCTTCTCAGGTTCTGTTCCATTTTCCCCGACCAGATATGGAGTCTCATTATATCCCTCACAGGTGAATAGGTTTGTTCTTGGCCTGTCCAACTCAAACCTCCTAGGAAGCTCTTTGAAAACCACAGAACATCATTCATGCTTGATTTTGCACTAAGATCTTTCAACAGCAGCTAAGAGCTGGTGTTCCCAGCTCACAGACCAGCTCCACGCCTGAGGAGGCTGCAGAAGGCATGCCATTCTCATTAACACGGCGCGATCTCCGAGTCTCTTCCTGAAACAGGCTCGCCTTGTTTCAGACGGGAGGATGGGAACAGAGACGGGCCACATCCTGAACGACTCCATCCTGAGGGCACACTGCTTGCAGCCAGAGGAAAGATACGAAGGAACACTGATACATGTCTGATCTCTAGAAACCCCTAAAATTGTCTATGAGGTCAAATATTGGCCTTAGCCCTGATCTGTTTATACCTGCATTCCCCCAAACGCGGAAGAAAACACAATTACCCTGGATTATCTCCAGTTACCCTGTATTACCAATTGGAATTTTAGATATTATATCATGAGAATGACTGGAATGGGAGGGAAGATTTCCAAATTTGGAGGACCCAAAGACTCATTCTACTTTTCTAATTTACAAATGAAGTGCGAATTCTGGTCCATTGGAGACTCACACGAGCTGACAAAATAGCAACCCTTTCCGAACAGCTGCCCATCAGCTCTGAACAGTTGCTAATCTAAAGTGCTAAGTAACAATGAAATGTTGCAAAATCACAAAGACTCACTCTGTCCATTTGACCCAGATGTCACTGTACAGCACTGAGAAAGAATACCTCCTGTCAGAGGTCCACCCACGGCCTTCACTGCAGACTTGGGGGTGGGGGGAGGAGGTGACTGTGCCGGCGTGGGCGTGGAGCCCGGTGCATCCAAACCCAACTTGCTTATACCACAGCCATCTTCACGTTGGCCTGGCTAGCTGGTTCCAGTCCTGCAAAACCAAGAGGGGGGGAAAAGTATCACTCTTATCAAAACAAATTCATAATGCTGTTTCCAGATACTTGGTTTGTTTTGCACTTCGTAGTTGCTGTAACAAAAAAGAGTGGGGGCTGCTCCACTGAGTATGGGAGATAAGGAGAACATATGTGGGCAAAAAAATGAAGGCACAAGACTTTGTAGTTCGATGAAAACAATTTGTTCTAGAAAAATAGTCGTACCGAAAAAGTGCTAAATCTGTAACAGGCACTAGGCATGCATTATTTCATTTTCTTCAAGTACATATTGCCCCGTGAGGTAGGCATCTTTTTTCCCTTTTACAGCTGAGGAGAGTCAAGCTTTTGGCCGAAGTCACACAGATGGAAACTGAGAAGGGCAGAGTTTGCACCCAGGTCATCTGACTCGCCTGCCTGGCTCTTAACCACTCTCCTCTGACAGCCAGACGGTGCCTCGTGAGGGCTTCTTCTAACAAGGCAGCTGACATCTTCCGAACAAAAGAAATTCTTTTCCCTGTCCCATTTCATAATTACCCAGCATGACATTTCAGGATGCAAATCTTTCAGAGCCTCTTCCCTGGCTCCTCCGCTGGGACAGAGAGCAGGGACAATCTCAGGGGGCGTCGTGTGGACAAGAAATCAGACTTCACTCATGGGTGGCCAGCTCAGGTTCACAAGGACCAAGTCGGGTCAGACAAAGACCAACCACATTTAAAAAAAATAAGATTATTAGTCTGCTCAATCAGGGACATGGGATATCTGATTTTCAACATGATATTTGGCCAAATTTCTCAGGATATTCTACTGGATGGGAAGGAGAAATGTGAAAATTGAAGTTGTGGCAAGTTGTCCTCCCGAAAGGCTGCTGATTAATGGATCGGAGTCAGTCTCAGATACTGCTGACCAACATTTTGATCAGCAGACTAGGCGGCCTAAAATCCCACAAGCTCTCCCATTGCCCTTCTCCTGGCACTTACCTCCGCCAGTCTCATCCACACATACCCATGACCTGCTCCCGGGCCATGCTTCCTTTTGTCTCTGGTCCGTGACTCATGTGATTCCCCAGCCTGGAACACTCTTCTTTCTCTAACACTATGTCTTTCACATCTCCACTTAGAGGTCACTTCCCAAGGAAGCCTCTTTTAACCATTGCCCACCATGACCGGACTAAATGTTCACCCCAGGGTGTCTCTGTCACTCTCATGTGTGACCACACATGCCATGCCACTCTCCTCATAACAACTGAGCCACACCTTGTTGGTGACTGTTAGTTCATACACCTCACTAGACTGTAAACTCCATGAGGGAGGGGATAGGTATGTCTTGGTCACAATATCTAGTATCACATTTGGCATGGAGTAGGTTTTCAATAAGTATTTGTGGAATGAATGAATTAGTAAAGTCAAATCATCTTGGATTAATGAAAAAATCAGAATCTTAAACAAGGAGCCTTTCATCTAAGACAGTGGTATAAGTCCAACAAAATTAAATTCAACTAGGATAAATATAAAGTAAAACATAGGGGTGTAAAAATATCACCACTATTGGGAATAACAAACATAGATGGTAGGTACAAAATAGACAGGGGGAGGTTAAGAATAGTATGGGAAATGGAGAAGCCAAAGAACTTTTACGTACAACCCATGGGCATGAACTAAGGTGGGGGAATGCTAGTGGGAAGGGGGGTGCAGGGCAGAGAAAGAAAAGGGAAAGAAAAAATGGGACAACTGTAATGGCATAATCAATAAAATACATTTCAAAAAATCACCTGTAAAACCAATAGGAGGATGCATGAATTTAGCAGCGTATGTGAATAAACTTGGAATTTTTAATTGACTATTAATTGAATGACATTGGACCACCCAAAAAGATTATGCATTTTTAGTCTTTATGTTTAGGAACAAAGTGTCTAGAAGTAATGAATTCTGAACTGGTCAAATCATGCTGAGTACTGTGACTATTTCAGGTGCTATACTTCAATATGAAAGATGAGCAAACAAATGTAAGACTCAAAACCGTAAAAACCTTAGAAGAAAACATACACAGAAACATCTCAGGTATTTCTCACAGCATTATTTGTTATGCTGTGTCTCCATGGGCAGGGGAAACAATAGGAAAAATGAACACATGGTACTATATCAAACTAAAATGTTTTTGCACAGCAAAGGAAACCATCAAAAAAATGAAAAGAAACCCACTGAATGGAAGACCATATTTGCTACTGATACATTTGATAAGAGGTTAATATCCAAAATCTATAAAGAACTTATACAGTTCAACATTTAAAAAAACCCTCAAACATTCCAATTAAAAAATGGGCAAAGCACCTGAAGCAACATTTCTCCAAGGAGTACATACAGATGACCAGTAGACATATGAAAAGATGCTCAACCTCACTAATCATCACAGAAATGCAAATTAAAATATCACCTCATCCCTGTCAGTATGGCTAACATCAGTAAATCAACAAACAACAAGTGCTGACAAGGATGTGGATTAAAGAGAACCCTCATTGTGCACTGTTGGTGAGAACGCAGACTGGTGCGGCCACTGCAGAAAACAGTATGGGGTTTCCTCAGAAAATTAAAAATGGAATTGCCCTATAACCAGCAATTTCACTTCTAGATATATGTCCAAAGAAAACGGAAACACTGATTTGAATGAATATAATCACCCCTATGTTGATGACAGCATTACTTACAACAGTCAAGACTTGGAAGCAGCCCAAGTGCCCATCAGTAGATGAGCGAATAAAAATTTGTAGTATGTTTACACAATGGAATACTACTCGGCTATAAAAAAAACAAGGCAATTGTGCCTTTTGCAACAGCAAGGATGGACCAGGAGAATGTTATGCTTAGTGAAATAATCCAGTCAGAGAAAAACAAATGCCACGTAATTTCACTTATATGTGGAATCTAGTGAACAAAATTAACCAACAAGCAAAATAGAAACATACTCTCAGACACAGAAAACAGACTGACTGCTGTTGGAGGAAAGAGGGGTTTCGAGAGGCTGGGTGAAGAAAGTAAAGGGATTAAAAAAGACTCGTAGACATAGACAACAGTATGGTGATTACTAGAGTGAAAGATGGGTGAGGGGTGTTAGAAGAGAGAGGGCAAGATGGAGATAAATGGTGACAGAAGAAGACTTGACTTTGGGTAGTAAGCACACAATATAATGTACAGGTGAGCTATTATAGAATCGTATACCTGAAACCTATATAATTTCATTAATGACTGTCGCCTCAATAAATTCAATAAAAATTTTTAAAACTTTATCTATCTTGAAGCATGTAATTCTTACTAGATTCTTTGTTTTCTCTTCTTTAGGGTTCTTCTATTGCTTTTTTCTCTTAATTTGTACTTACGGAATTACCTTTTTGCCTTTTTTCTTTTCTAAAATAAACATTTAAGGTTATATTTTATCCTCCAAGTACTATTCTCATTATAGTATTTAATTTTTAACACACACAATTTTTAAAGCATTCAATTCTCAGTATTTTCAATTTTTTATTAGATTTTTATTTGAGCCCTGAATTATTTCTGATGTATTTAAATCTCCAAGATATATGTTTTTAAAAAATAAACACATTCTTATTAACTTTTAACTAAATTATTCTGTGGTCACAGAATAAGGTCAGTATAAATTCAATCCTTTGAAATTTGTGGAAACATGCTCTGTGGCTTAGTATGTGGTAAATTTTTGTAAATACACCCTGTATGCTTAAAAGCAATGTGTATTCTCTATGTTAAGTACAGTATTTTATACATGTCCAATAAAACAAGCTTGTTAGCCTTAAAAAGAAAGAAAGACCAAACAGACTGCATTTAAAAGAAAATAATTAGAAAGTAAAGATCGCTGAAAGCCAACTTACAAAAAAAAATGCCCAAAGGACCTTGGGGTGTTTAGCCTAGACAAAGGGAGGATTATGCAAAGGGCATGATCAAATCAGACTTGTTCTGATTCTCTCTTGAAAGCAACACCTGCATCAGTGGTAGGGGCTGCAGGTAAGGAGGAGAGATTTCCAATATATAGAACTGCTTGTAATGAGATCAGAGTTGTTAGAAAATGAGTGGGAATGGGGGACTCAGGATGGTCGGGAACGTCTTCATCTTTAGAAGTCTTCAATCAAATAAGTCTCTAAACCATGCCCACTTGGCAAGAATCTTCTATGGAAAATTTTAAGACTCAAAATGCAAGTGTAGACTTGACAAACTCCAAAAAAAACCCTTCAAGATAATTTAGGAAAGAATCTGTGGGCCTTGTGTTGCCACATTTCCGTGGCATCCCAGATTCTTATTCTGGAGGCAGCCATGATGCTCAGTCCACAAACCCTGAGCTGTTGTCCTTCTATGTTGTCGTGTCTTACCTTAAAATTTAGAGCCTTGACTTCTGGCCAAGTTAGAGGCATAGGTAGATACACTTTGCCTCCTCACACAACCCAAAGAAGGACAATAAAAATTCTAAAAACCAAAAATAACCAGAACTGCCAGAAAAATTAACTATATGGAAGTCCAATAACCACAGAGTTAAAGAAGAAATACTCCTTCAGACCAGTAGCAGGAGTAGAGATGGGCAGCCAGGGCTGAGAAGATGTGTAGCAAGGCGATGATTGGTGGACAGGGCAGTCCCACATTTGCATGCGGATAAGCCAGGGGGGACAACTAAGGAGTAAGACAGACTGAACAACCCAGGAATCCAGAGCAGGAAAAGAAAGCCTCAAAACCCCTGGCTGTAAGAATCTGTGGGGGTGCCCTAGCTGGTATAGCTCAGTGGATTGAGCACAGACCTGTGAAGCAAAGGGTCACTGGTTCGATTCCCAGTCAGGGCACATGCCTGGGTTGCAGGCCAGGTCCCCATAGGGGACACATGAGAGGCAACCACACATTGCTGTTTCTCTCCCACTCTCTCTCCTTCCCTTCCCCTCTCTCTAAAAATACAAAAATATTTTTTTAAAAAAAGAATCTGTGGGGGTTGCAGCAGCAGGGGAAACTCCCAGCCTCACAGGAGAGTATGTTGGAGAGACCCACAGGATCCTAGAATGAGATCTGGAATCCCATCTGGGAATCAGAAGCAGAAAGGCCCAATTTGCTTGTGGGTATCGGCAGAAGTGACTGAATTCCACCCAGCCTAGGAAGTGGCGTTGTTCCCTCTATGACCCCTCCTCCCCCACATACAGTGCCACAAGGCAGTGAAGTGGGTTGCCCTGCTCTGATAAATACCTAAGGCTCCGCCCCTTATGTCCTAACAAGTTGGCCGAGACAAAGAAATCTGGCCCAAATGAGAGAACAGATCAAATCTCAAAAAATAGAACTAAACCATGAAGAGATAGCCAACCTATCAGACACAGAGTTCAAAACACCTGTACTCAGGATGGGCACAGAAATGGTTGAGTATGATCACAAAATAGAAGAAAAAGTGAAGGCTATGAAGAGTGAAATAAACAAAAATATACACAGAACCAACAGTGAAGAGAAGGAAACCAAATCAACGGTTTGGAGAAGGAAGAAGTAAATGTTCAACCAGAACACAATGAAGAAACAAGAATTCAAAAAAATGAGGAGAGGCTTAGGAATCTCCAGGACAACTTTAAATGTTCCAACATCTGAATCATAGGGGTACCAGAAGGAGGCGAGAAAGAGCAATAAATGGAAAACTTATTTGAACAAATAATGAAGGAGAACTTCCCCAATCTGGCAAAGGAAACAGACTTCCAGAAGTCTGGGAAGCTCAGAGAGTCCCAAAGAAGTTGAACCCAGGAAGCACACACCAAGGCACATCATAATTACATTACCCAAGATTAAAGATACAGAGAGAATCTTAACAGCAGGAAGAGAAAAAGAGACAGTTATCTACAAAGAAGTTCTCATAAGACTATCAGCTGATTTCTCAAAAGAAACCTTGCAGACAAGGAGGGGCTGAAAAGAAGTATTTGAAGTCATAAAAGGCAAGGACCTACAACCAAGATTACTCTATCCAGGAAACCTCTCAAGTAGAATGGAAAGGCAAATAAAGCTCTTCCCAGACAAGGTCAAGTTAAAGGAGTTCATCTTCTCCAAGCCCTTATTATATGAAATGTTAAAGGGACTTATCTAAGAAATAAAAGATCAAAACTATGAACAATAAAATGACAACAAACTCAGAACTATCAACAAATGAACCTTAAAACAAACAACAAACAAACAACAAACCAACTAAACAAACAACTAGAACAGGAAGAGAATCACAGAAATGGAGATCACATGGAAGGTTATCTGTGGGGAGGAGGAGGGAGGAGAATGGGGCAACAGGTACAGAAAAAAAGAAGCATAAATAGTAGGTATAAAACAGACAGGGGGAGGTTAAGAATAGTATAGGAAATGGAGAAGCCAAAGAATTTTTTGTATGACCCACGGACATGTACTAAGGCAAGGGGAATGCTGGTGGGAAGGGGTATTCAGGGCAGAGGGAATAAAGGGGAGAACAAAATGGGACAACCTTAATAGCATAATCAATAAAATATATTTTAAAGGACTTAGAGCCTCATAAACTAAAACTTAAGAGAACTAGTTTCTAGTCCCGGGCCTACCACTGATTAACTGTGGGTTTATCATCTTGTTTAAGCTCAGATTGTTGATCTGTAAAATAAAAAAGTTTGAACTAATCATTTACATGGTTCTTGCCACATTAATGTTCTAAACATCAGTGTTTCTTAGACCTGGTTTCAGACCACAAGCAACAGAATTGCCAAGGAAGCCTGTTTAATACAGATACTTGGACCCCATTGTAGATCTGTGAGTGGAACCCCAGAGCACAACTTTTTAATAAAGCACCAGAAATTGTTCATCAACACACCGAAGATCGAAGATCCACAGACGACTCTGGCTGCACGCCCATGAGATCAAGACAGCAGATAAGCAGAATTCAGGCAATGATAACTGAGTTGGCCACATCTCAGAGTAAATTGGAATTGTTCTTAGAAGAAAATTATCAGGTTATTTCCTGTTCTTTCTGAGAGCCTGAAGATTTCAGTGAGGAGATGAGTAGAAAACTAGAGAATTCTCCAAGATATGTTAGTAAGGCTGAAGAAGCCGCACTCTCTGCCTGATGAGGAGGGAATCAGAGCTTTGGAACAAGAGGCGGCCATGCATAGTTCAAGCCTCCAAAGCAAGCAAGTGCAACAGCAGGTGCTGTGGGCAGACTGCAGACAAAAGGGAAGAGTGCAAGGTGGGACCTGCCAACAAGCTCGCCCTGTTCCCATTCGCCCCTCAGGAGTGACATGAGTCAGGTTTTGAAAAAATGAGAAAGTGGAAAATCAAGGGATGCGCTTAATTAACTGAAAGCCATCCTATGCGAGGCCCAGGAGAGCGAGCTGTTCACGTACAGCAATTGCTCCACCACAGAGGCATTCATTAAGCAGAAGGAGCCCTACAAAATACTTTTATTTTTCCTTCCCAATTTCAAGGTTCCAGAGAGCTGTTTTCCCGAATTTGCTGTAAAATTTTTTTTGGTTTGAAGACCTAGTAAAATTAGTAAAGTTTTTTATTTAACATAGGAAAGAGGAGTTGCTTTTGAAAGCCCCTTTGGTTGCAGACCCAGTGTGGGTGGAATGCTATCACCACTAAGAAGTCCCCTTTTTTATACAGGGGTGGGCAAAAGTAGGTGTACAGTTCATATGGAAAATAATGTAATAACTAATAAATAATAATGCAAGAAAAAACTCTGTGTTCCACATCCTCACAACTGTAAACCCATTTTTCCCCACTGTACATATTTTCACTGAGGTTTTCCCCAAACTGAGAGTCATCAGAATAAAATTTTCTTAATCTGTATTTAAAACACACGTGAGACCATGGTTTTGAAAATTCAGTTTTTGATCTATAGCTTATTATCCAGGCAAACACCCTAAAATAACAAATAGTTGCATTGTCAGTGGCTTACATAAGGTTCATTGTCTGATATTTAAGCTGAAAAAGCCCAGATGCTGGCACATTCAATATTTATAGATTTAGCAACCACCTCAAACCCTCCCCTCACTCTCACCCCAAAAGCAAATCTGTGAGTCTCGTCACAAATGTAAATATTGCCAAAAAAGGGTTTCCAACTCTTCAAATGAGGCACACTGGAACAGTTAAGCCCATAGATGTGCTCAGGAACATGTCCACTATTGGGGTCTTGTGCAATCCAAAACAACTTTTGATGCCCCTTTCACCCTAAAATTATAGAAATGCTGTACTTAGAAATCACAGGCACTAGTCAATCATTAAGTCATTAGCACACTGAAATCTCCCACAGCATTTCCTTCAATGACACCTTCTACGTCTCAGCTCTAAAAGTCACTTAAGCATTTCCACCAAAGCAGGTACCAAGCAAATAAACTCTAGGAAGACATCTCAACCTCATACAAATATTCTCAAGCTGAAAAGAATAAAGGATAATGCTTGCTTATGAAGAAAGCTAATTTCATATTCCTATCAGAGAGTCATCAAGAAATACTGCTGGAAAAATAAAAAGTACCTTACCCAGAAACAGTCGAATTAAGCAGATGGATTTTGACAGGACCTGCATAATTAAAGTTTCCACTGCAGCTTTAGAAACTCCTGTTCTGAAACCCATTTTGTCAGCCAATGCTAAAGAATGTTTTTTTAGCTCAG
Source organism: Artibeus jamaicensis (assembly GCF_021234435.1). Taxonomy (NCBI): domain Eukaryota; kingdom Metazoa; phylum Chordata; class Mammalia; order Chiroptera; family Phyllostomidae; genus Artibeus; species Artibeus jamaicensis. The sequence goes on from NW_026521788.1 coordinate 16,102,943, forward strand.
GAACATAAAATCCAAATAGTCCCAGAGGAGAAGCTGCCTCTCAGCCTGGACACCCTCAGACACTGCCTTTCAAAGAACAACTCTTTCCCCTGGAAATGGATCTTGTCATTGACATTGTCATGTTAATTGGCCAAATTCAAACACAAGTCATCTCTGGAACTGGCAATGGGAAGACCTTTGGATAGACTGTTTTAAAACTTTTTCCTAAAGGAAAAGAGACATGCTAATACAAAGTTGACCTGGGCATGTTAGTCCCTAACGATTAAGGACCCAAGAGCAAAATGCTTTTTATTAGCCGCTGCTGGCCCAGGAGTCTTCTTTACACTCTTTGTGGAGCAATAAGAAAAGGCACCCAAACCTCAAACCTCGATATGAGAATAAATGGTTGGAGGTGGTGTGAATAAATTGCCATTCACATATAATTCAAAACCTTGCATCAACCAACGGTTTTGCTTTTCTTCCAAACGGAGTTCTATTCCAGACTCTTTACAAGGAGCAGAAATCTGTGTTTAAAGGGGAGATGCTGAGGCTCCTGTGGAATCTGACTCTTCTGCCTCAAATGCAGAACGTACTACTTTCTTGGATGGATAAAAGATACAATTCCCCCAACTCTACTGTCCCTGCCCACAAAAATAAAGCTAAGTGAACAACACTCCTAAGATGGGATATAGATTTCTGAGCCCAAAGGTAAGACATTGTGCTGGCGAAACCAGCACCATTTCTGAGTCATTCCTTTCCTGGCTCTGGAAATGACCCTGGCAGGCCCCAGAGAAGAATGACTTGGCTTCTGGGCTCCACAGTTGGAAACCTCTGTAGCTTAAACCCTGTCTCACCATTCACTGGACAATAAGCTATTTTTGACAGACCCTTCCTGCCTGGTTCAGATCTACTCCTGAAGACATAGCTTTCAAATGGTTAAAAGAAATAAATGGCACAATTGGAAAGAACCACTGGAAAGGTCTGCTCCATTTGGGAAGAGTAGAGTTGAAATACCTGAAAACATGTTAGTGCTACTGGCTACAGTGCAGTTCCTGCAAAACTCCTCCCCCTGATTTAAAGCCCCCAAGCACTTATTTGCAGGAGTCACTAAGAGATTCTCCCACCCAACTGACTGTAAGGACCTGGTAATGGCAAGAGTACAACATGCTGTTTGGTTTAGAAACCAGACTGTTCCGGGCCACCAGTGTTGTGAAATAGTCTCGTGTCTTAGGAACAAAACTGAAGGCTCAATCTGTGTGTGCCTGAAAGCTGTAAAAGCCCAGGAAACTGTCTTTCTCCCCACAAATGAGTGACAAGGAAAATCTGATTAAGTGACCTGGAAGCCAACATTGGCTTTCCTTTGGGGAGCTGATGGGTTGTGTAACCAAGTCCAAGATCAGAGAGACTTTGACAGTCCCCAGAGGGCAACCACTTAGGTGTCTTGAGAGACTGGGCAATTGTGGTACTGCCCCCCTGGTAAAATTAGGGGTCCAGCAAGGAAGAAGGGGCATAGGAATGTCTTCGGGGTTTGGGGAGGCCATAGAAGTTGCTTGATCCTGAAGTCCTTATAAGAAGAATACATTATATTCCTAGTTGGGTGCAGTATAACTGATGTAGAAATAGAAATACGAATATAGAATACAACCTTAGCACTGGTTTTATGCCTAGTTAGAAAAAAAACAGTATTTCACAAGGACTGGTTAGGTTTTAAAAATCACTCTCATCCTACCACACTGTGCCCTTGCACACACATTTCACATGAGCAAAACCAGGCTGAAGAACTATAGGTACAGTTTTACTCTGAAGTCCTCAGAGAACACTAATCTTATCTGCTTATGTAATTGAAGGGGAAATTAAGGTTAGAGACATTTCGTGACTTACCCAAGATACAGGCAAGACTCGAGCCCAGGTGTGAGTCTCCTAATCCAGCACTCTTTCCACCGCACTAGTTAAAATGTCAGGCAAAGGGCTCGACCACAATATAACAGCCATCCTCCAACCTCTTCACTCACAGCACATGTGTTCACCGGCCAGGCATCTCAGTGACCTAATCTCTCCCTCAACAGGGCTCCCACCCTCATCCGCAGTCTGAGTTTTGTCAACTGAGAAGCCAAGGGTCTCTCAACTCATTTCAGCAGAGCCACAGAAACATAAAACTGAGTGGCCCTGGAATGGTAATCAGAGTCCAGTGGGGCTGGAGTCCTACATGTTTGTGGGAGGAGGGGAAGGGACTGTAGGAGGTGAATGGAGATGGAAGATATTTTGCGCATAGATTGCAATGAGTCTTCAATGTCCTGGTGAGAATTAGGGACTAAAAAAGGGTAAGAGCTATTCTAACGCCTGGGCCCAGCCTGCTTAAAAGAAGAAAACTGATCCTTTATGATAATTATAGTAGTTTGTTTCCCTGTTTAATGTATGATCTCATTAGAGTGGATGCTCTCTGAAGACAGGGATAATGCCTGCCATGTTCAACATCACATCCCAGGGGTTAGCAGAGTGCCCGGCACACATGAGCCCTGCAAGGGTACCAGTTACAGAGGAATGCATGCACAGCAACTACAGACATGCAACTCCCCCTCCACTCGTTACATGAGACCTCTCTGTGTCAATGGCCAACATTTATATTTGGGAAATAAGGATAGCCCAATTGTCACTTCCTTTGTAGTTTTTCTCCACCAGTTACAAGAATGGCAGATAGAGTTCTATATTCATGTTTCTGTTTTTGCATCAGTTATATAGCATCCAACCCATAACATCATGTATCTTCCCAGTTGTAAACACTTCTGGATCAAGCAACTTCTATAACCTTCCCAAACCCTGAAGACAACATCAAGAGGATAGAACAATGGCTTGGATATGATCAAATTTCTCCTACTAGCTCAGTCTGACTCATACCTGACCAAGGACAAATCACTTAACCTCAGCTTGCCTTGTTTTTACTGTATGCAAAATGCAGCCCATAACAATACAAGCCTCCTCCTTCCCTTGGAGGGATATTCTGAGAACTGGGGAGATGCTATCTTGGAAGTGATTAAAGCTCCTTAAGAGCTGGGCTCCCAATACAGAAGCGTTGTTGTTCTTAGTTTGTGCTTCAGCTGCTGTTTTTCAGCATGAAAGGTAGATATTGTGAGACCTTGTTGGCAAGAAGAGGAAGCTGTTGCTGTGTGTTGACACAATGATACAACAAGCAGGAAAGCAGGCATCTTGAAAGTTTGATGGGTCTGATTTTATTCATTGAATTCCTTCTTCCTCACCTCAAACCTCAATCTCTATTACTCTTTATGGATAGGTGTTTTTTTCTTTCCAGTTTTTCCCAGCTGCCAGGACATCTGGAGAAAAACAAAGCTAATCCAAGACATAAACATATTTTTCAAATTTAATCATAGAACCACAGGGGGAACCATGGGGCTGCTTCTTAAGGAGTCACCTAGTTCATTCAATTTAACAGTCACTCAATTTCTGAGCCTTTTTTGTAACAATTCACTACAGAACAAGGCAAGCTGTAAATTACTCATAAGAAAACTTGCCTGAGAATGCAGAGCAGAAAATACGTAGTTGTGACTCTGTGGATTAGAAAGAGTTGTTCAGAAGAATATCTAGGCTCAGGGAAGGCAAGTTTCTCAGAAATGAGAACAAGTTGTGCAAAGCCACAGAAACATAAAACTGAGTGGGACAGGGATGGTAATAGGAGTTCAAGGTATGGGAGCATGTCATGTTTGGGGGGGAGTGTTGGATGGGATTACAGATGGAAGCGACTTAGAAGACAGCTTGCAAAGGGTTGCTGAAAGGCTGGAAATTTGTATGAGTAATTAGACACATCACAAATTTTGAGTTGGCCAGTAGGATACAAGATGAGCTTTGGAAACTGTAACACTGGAGCCCGGGAGAGGAGTTCAATGACGACTGCAATAATTCAGGAAGGAGGCAGTGAGAACTTCGAAATGGCTGAAGATATGGAAGCAGGGAGACAGGGTCAAATCAACAAGGGTCACCTCCAAACCGGATGGAGCACGGGCAGCAGAAGGCAATTTGAAAAATGATGTCCAGAAGAACTGTGGTTTAACTATTTCATCCTGCTTGTACTTTCAGCCCGAATGGCCACCCTTCTATGCCAAGACCCGTTATGTGAAGTCCAGCTTATAACTTTTATGGCCATCTTATGACTTTTAGCATGAAATTCTTACTTCTCCCAGAGCAAGAATAGGTCCCTTTTTAGATTGGATCACGATAACTAAGTCATGTCCATGGGGCCATAGAATATCAAAGCCAGGAAAGATGTAAAAGTGGGATGGAACAAAGAATAGGAAAAAAATAAATGAAGGGAGGTAGAAAGAAGGGTGAACATCTGTGAATAACAATGTCTCACTCTAGATGCCTTGGCCAAGTCCAGGGTTTAAAAAGTCATCCAGTTCCTGCAGACTAGAGACAAGCAGCTGTTGCTGTTGGTCTCTTTCAATAAGTAAATTTGGGGGACTTATTTAAAGCAGAGACCTCTATAAGCACCACACAATCTCTCTAACCTCAAAATGCCAAAGATGGTAGTTTTTACTCCAATATTTAAAATGTATTAGTAATAAATTTATTCATTTATTCACTCATTCATTCATTTATTCATGCTGCACATGGTTTGACTCTCCATTATGATTGTAAGTTCCTCAAATGAATTTATTTAACATTCAACCAACTTTGTTGTGCACCTACTCTATACTATGCCCTATACTAAGCTTTGGAGAAACTAAGGTGAACAAAACTAACATAATCCTTGGTTTCATGGAGCTTACAGATTAACAGGGGAAATAAACACTAAAGATATATCTTAACATTTAAGCATTTTAATTACAACTCTGCTATGGAGGAATACTATGGGAACCATAAGAGCAATCAGACTTGGCACCATTGATTCCCATAGACTTGAAGGATGGGAAGTAGTCTTCCAAGCAAAAGGTGAGAGGAAGAGTATTCCAGGCAGAGCCAATAGATACATGAAGGCCTGAGATGGGCTTTCTGGCCTGACAGAGATCAGAAAGCGCCGTGGCCAGAGCCTGGTGGGCAAGGCAGAGAGCAGCAGGAGGCAAGTATGAAGATGCACAGATATGAGCTTTCTCCATTTCCTACCATTTCTGCCATTGCACCTAGCACAGTAAGGTTCCAGAACAGACGAACAAGTACAACTGGGAGTACTAGAGGTATCCTGGCCTACTGGCAACAAGATGCCCCCAGAGAGAAGTTCATCTTTACCCAACAGTATGAGGTTGGACAAAATGACTTCTGCAACTTTGTTCTCACCTTTTACGCTGAGAACAGCCTTGTAGAACTAGAAAATGGCAAGAATAAAGATATGATCTCTTTACCCACTTTATTATTCATCTGTCTTACATTAGTAAGACCAGTGCCATGGGTATTACTGAGGTGAAGGCTTGCAGAAGTCTCCATGAAGTCCAAGGATAGCTTAGAAATTTGGTTTGGGGTATTGAGTTGCAATAATATAATGCATCTCTTATGCAACTTAATTCTATTGAAGACTAAAAGAAATGTCAAACTCTATATAAGAAATCAACTTTCACTAAAGCGTAATTTCCCAGCATGGTTTTAGATATGAAAAAGAAAGGATATCTGGACACTCTGAGATTTCCCACTTCATTTTGGTATTAATTATTTAAACAAAGGGGTGGAGGATTGTGTCATTACAGTTCTCAGCAAGAAACAGAATTCACCCCCCAGATAATTCAAATGAAGAGAACTGCATGACAGAAATATACACAGAGTTGAGGGCAGGGATTAGAGAAGGAATAAACAAGAGATGTTGAGGCTACCAGAGATAAGGAAAATGAAAGCTGTTTTTCTAGGACTAGGGCTGAAGGGAAAAGAAGAGGGACCAGTGCAACTGGTATGCAGGACAGAAGCTATAGTTGTGGAGCAACGAAGCTGGGAAGGAGCAAGAAAGACACATCCTGAAACCTCTCTCGAGCTCTCAGGTGCCTCCTGTTGCTGAACCCAACTGTAAGCCAGCCAGCCAGCAAGGTGGAACAATAGAATCCACAGAGTCAGCCTCCAAGTCCCAGAACAGGTCAGGGAAGAGGAAAACAGAGCAAATGGGGAATGGTCAGCATGGGCATAATGGGAAAATATGGTGTAACTGTAATAAGAAAGGGAGCAAAATGTTCTGGTTGTAAAACATATAGTATATAAATATTCTAGTAACATATATAAATATATATTTTTATAGTTATACTATTTCAGCTATTTATATATATATATTTATATATATACATATAGTGTGTATATATACACTGTGTATATATACAAAATAGTGTGTGTGGATTGTGCAAGGTGTAATGCGTATTTTTTTCCTCTGTAGGTAGGTCGAAGGTAAGTTTGCATGGGCAAGGTACTCTGGCCACATGGACAGCTGATGGTGAAATGAGAATGGGAAGGGAACTACTCTCCTTTGCTCTTATTGCCTGTCATTTCCATGTGTCTGGCACTCACAGATCTGTTTTCAAACTGAAAGAGTGAATACAGTGGATACTTTTTGGGTTCACAAGGTCCCCTCTCCCTGAAAACAAACCCTGATTTGCAGGAAGTGGTCCTCACATTGGTCTATGGGGGAAGATCCACCCCTACACACCAAACCCTTTCTCTTGCTTCTGGACCGAGCTCAAACATCGTCTCTCCTGCAGAACATGACCAGCTCTCCACAATCATATTCCTTATGTCTCTCCCATGCTCTTTATGTTGTGTCTTATAATGATCTCGGGGAGCAAAGACATGTCTTACATTTACTTGTTTCCTTATTATATTTGATAGAAATGAATACAAAGAAATGTGGTGAGGTTGTTATTGAAATGTATATAAATATAGCTACAGAGAGTAGACTGACAGCTGTTAGAGGGGAGAGGGCTGAGGGCCTGGGTAAAAAAGGTAAAGAGAGGAAGCAGTACAAAGTGGTGGTTGCAAAAATAGCCAAAGACATGCAGATTGAAGCATGGGAGTAGAGTCAATAATGTTGAGATCCCAGGGTAGGGGCCAGATGTGTGCTTGGGACAGTGGGGGGACTAGAGTGCCTGATAATCTGGCCACTTTGCTATATACATCTGAAACTGAAATAAAACAGCATTGAATGTAAACTGTGGTTGAAAAATACAACAAAAAAAGGTATATGAATGAATAAGTCATTCTGTGAATGCCAAATGCTACAGCTCAACTCGCAGTGGCATTCTTATCCACTCAGATTCTCTCTCTAATTTTTTAGGGTCAGAATCCATATCAGGGTTATATAACCTGCTTCCCTTTAAAGAAAAACGACGGTAGGAGAAGATAAGAAGAGAATAAATAAAGAGCTTCATGTTCTTCAAGTGTACCACTCCAGTGTCTAGATTCAAATGAAATTGAGAATATGGTGAAAGACACAGATGAATCCAGACAAGCACAGAAGTGTGGAGGAATAGAATGCCATTCTTTCCATGAACCAGTGCTTCAGCAACAAGCTCAAGACTGAACCCAGGGCAGAAAACTCCTCAGCCATGGATACACCTCCTTACCTGGTAGCTAGAGAAGAAGATGCCAGATGCTATAATGTCATTTGAGGCCAACAATCCATAGGGAGGTCACTAATCTATAGAGGGGCCATAACAAAATGTGATCCTAGCAAGCTGATGTCAAAGAGGACTCTTAATCTCTCTTTTCACATGCATAAGGAACTGTGCGCTGCATGTCAATGAGTTTTCCCCAAGCAGCCAGGCCATTGAAAACCATTTATGTGGTACTGCAGATGTATTTTAATGGCATTAGTCTAAAGGTCAAGCAATGCAAAGAAAGCAGCCAGGAAGCAAGCCAACAGCTCAGCCAGGTAATTGAGCGTGCAAAAGCACTCCTCTTCCACTCCTCTACCCAGCCACTAGTCACATTTTTGTTTATTCTGCATGGCACGGTGTGGAAATGGTGTTCTTTTATTTTCTTTTTTCTGTTTATGTTAGAAAGCAGCCATTGAAGATAAGGGTTCTCCGTCTAAAAATAATATTGCTATTGGCAATAGTCTATCAGCAAAAGTTGGGCTTTCACTCTAGAAAAAAGTCAGGGAGACTCACGCATCAGCTCTCAGAACAAACCTCAAGCATCACAATGAACATTGGAACAAAACTGAGAGTGGAGGCGGGGCTTTGAAAATATGGAAATCCCCAACTTCCAACTCCAGTGTGGAGACCTGGCAGACCAGATTGTTGAGGAAGCATTTTGGGAATTCTTTGCAATGTCAGCTTGCAGAAGCTACAGAAAATGACCCCCCTTCATCCATCTGTCTGTCCCTCCATGTACCCCAAAAGTACATATTTACCACATAAATAATAGTGAACAGTGATAATAAGCAGTTAGAATCCCATTTATTTTCCCCATTATCTTCCCATTATCTTCCAGGACCTGGATCCACTTATATACACATATATATACATATACATACATATATATACATATATATATGTAATTCTATATTCATTTAGAATACTCCCCCAAAATTGCACTTAATAAGGCCCATCCAAAACCAGTATCTTAAAGGCCCCACGCTGAAGATCCTTAAATATGGTCAGAAAAGAGGAGAGCCATTTGATAATCCACCAAAACTAGGAAAACATGATATGGGAGAAATATTGTGTGTGAATGTTACCCCTTTTCTTATGGAGACAGACTCAGAGGTCAAAATGAACTTGAGTCATCATTAAATTGTCCCAGAGCAGGGATATACTGGAAGAAATGTCAGCCCAGCCTGGAAAGGTCTAACTACTGAATGGTGAGGGAGAAAACCAGAGAGATTCTCATTGACCTGTGGACCCATATTTCAGAAGAAGCTCAGCTGGGAAATTGCTTCTCTCTCTTTCTCATTTCCTCAGTCCGTGGCCTTCACGGCGGGGCCAAGGTGCTGGTGGCCAGGGCCCCGCACTGCAGTTTCCCGCGGTCCCTGAAGCTTCTTCCTGACGCCTCCTCCACTGGCCTGCATGGTGACTGGGCATGTGGCAGCCAGAAATTCCTGTAGGATATTTCTGCAAGCACCCGCTGTTCTGCTCTGGGCGCTGCCAGAGTCACTTTCAAAAGATATGAGAAGGAAAGGCGTGCCTCACTAGCCAGGACATCTGGTCCCTGTTGCTCCCTTTCACAGGGATATAGGCCTCTGCAAGGCTTGGGAGTCTTCCCCCTACCTCCGTCCCTTCCTCTGCTGAAGAACTGGAAAATAAAACAAACCCAAAATGCTCATCATCCTGGACAGATGAGCAAACTTTGTCCTCCCCCTGTCCAGCTTTCACACGCAGGGTGAGGAGGGGTGCAGGGTGGCACACCAGAGACAGGGAAATGCCCCTGGGTGGGGACTGAGCTCCAGCAACAGTTTGGTTCCTAAACTATTGGCACCAAAGACTAAGACAGAAGTGTGGGCTTTCATTAGCTATTGCTGAATATTTATGTCCCACTTATTACCGATTGTTGGCTACGTAAATGCCAGATAAAGAAATTTGGCCACCTGAGTGCCTGGGGCTTTTGATCAATAACAAGCCAGCCTACCAGAGGCCCCGGTTCTGACTGCTCCGCCTGAGACAAAGGTCCTTTGTAAACTTCAGTGCCCCGGAGCCAAGGCTTGGAGCTGTGTTGATGCAAGCAGAAGGAAGAGGGAGAGGAAAAAGGAAAAGAACACCTTTTGCTTTTCTCAGCAGAAACTTAGTATTGAGCGTGGGGACTTTTTAAAGGAAAGAACTGTCTGGGAATAATGACAGCCACCTTTTACAGAGTTCCTCCTTGGACCACCAGCACACTTCTGACCGGATGCACACCTGTGGAGCAGAGCAGGACGTGAATTTCTAAGTACCTGGTTTTGATGTACCTTTCCTATTGTCTTCTCTCAGATCTGGAGAGGTGATGGGCCTTTTTATATTTTGGAGAGATGTTCAGTAGAGGGGAAGAAAGTAACAGAAAGATTTGTTCCAAATAAACCCACAAATCTGATATCCTTTTTAGTCTGGAGAAGGAAGGATTGTTCTTTTCTAGAACTAATACTCACTTAAACAGGTTTTCCCCAATTTGGGAGATCTCCAGAATAGCAAATCAACCACTTGTGACACCTAACTGTTCTGTTCTGCCTCTTCACTTGTTTCTGAACCATCTAGGATAAAAACAGAGCAATCAAGTTCAGGCCAGAGAACTAGGAATAGACAAGAGAATCAGGAACCACAGACCCAAACCATGAGTGTAAGAGCTCTCAAAGATGGGTTCAACTTTTACTTTCTCACATTTATCCTTTTGATTAGCACCTTTCTGCTTTCTGGTAGTAATGTACAGTGAAATGGACTGAAAAGGGGTTTGGAGCTTTTTTCCTTAGGGTCATGGATGGAGTGAGGAGCTGGAAACACTGTTCCCCAGGTGACTCAAGACCAAGTGGAAAGAAGAACTCCAAATGGAAGACTAAGGCAGTGTTTAACAGGACAGGAACATGAGTGGGCTGTTTGGGGACCAGCAGGAAAGTGAAAAAAGGAGATTGCAAGTAGCCAGCCTGGCTGAGGCTCAACCTCATGGGCTTCCCAGCAAGCCGCCCTGGGTCCTCAGCAAAAGCAGCAAAATGGATTGAAGTGCCCTGTTTTTGTCACTCAAATCATCACCTGCAGGCCTCTTCCCCAGAATGAGTATAAGAAATTCTTTAATTTTTTTGTCAAAAACTATGACACTACACTTGCAGAGTTATTAAATTTGCATAGTATAATTAAAACCAACCGTCTTCTGCCCCATTGCAACCCCATCCTTTGATCCCTAGGAGCAATCACCCCAACTCATCCAGCTCTGGTCTCTCCCAGGCACCTATATTTATAAACAATATGCTCTCAATGTTATTTCTTGATTTATTTATTTTAAGTGTCTCTCTCCATGTCCCACCTTCACCCCCATTCCCCAAATGGGGCTTTCATTTTCTGTGGCCTGGACAGTTTTAATAGCTTCCTATCTTTCATCCCTAAACCCATCTGCCAGATAAATTTTTCTATGGCATGGTTCATTTTTGCAGTGGTTTCTCATTGCCTTATAGTTCACACCCCTTGCCTGGCATTAAAAACCTTCTATTCAACTTTACCTCCTATCCATCTCATCTTATCCCCTACGTTGTCCAAACGTATCCCAGGCTTTTTGGTCCTTGCACATGGTGTGCACCACCTAGAACGCCTCGTTTCACCATCCTTGCTGTCACCTCCACCATGAAGCCTTCCCTTTTCAACTTTGAATTCCTATGACTTTTTATTTCTATAACTCTAAGAAAGCTGATTACATTCTACTTTTTATTATCCTTATTTGTGGGTGTGTCTTATCTTGCTGACCAGTATAAAAGATCATTGAAGACCAAGACTTGATCATTTCATATTCTATTCTTTATAAACATGAAAAATTATAAACATTAGGAGAGGTTGGATAAATGTTTATTAAGTAAATGAATAAAGGAAGCAAAACTGCATTCTTTTCTCTTGAAGTTCAGCTCTTTCAAAAGACCACTGTTACACACTTTACTCTCTCTGTGGTTAGTGACAGCAATGAATTTCAATACCCAACTTCTCTAGTGAGTAGAAGAGTCTAACTAAATTCTGTGGCTTGCCAAAAATGATGTTTTAGTGTTAAGTCGAGTGCCGCCTACTCTTGCGCCTGGCCCAGGAGGTCATACTATTTCCTGATCCAAACACCCTCTTAGGGATAGGGCTTAAATTCAGGTAGACCATCACTCAGAGCTGTCAACACTCACCCCACTTGCCTCTGCCTTGCAACTCGGCTCTAACTGCAGAGCAACACTCTCCCCATCTGAAAGTGGAAAAGGAAGTCTCTGTCTATTTTTACAGAACTGAGGGGGAGGCAAGAGGAAGTGTTTCATTTAATTTCTACTTCTTCTCTTGGCCTCTAACTCTCTGGCCAAAGTTTTCTATTTCCAAAGCTTTGTATTATGTAAACATAGAAGGGCTCTTCTCAAAAAACAGAAGCAAGCTCTGCTAATTTCCAGCCTCCCTTCTGGCATTCTCAGGAGTCCCGCTAAGCAGCTTGATCCCAGGAAAATACGTCTTTGACTACAAGTCACTTGTGATGGCCAACCCTGGGTCAATAGATCTATTTGACCTATACACCCAAGATATTTTAGTACTCTTTATTTGAAAACTTTCCTAGAGAAAAATGATGTCCACGGCTTCTCTATTAGTCCAATTCACACAAAGCCAAATACATGTTTCCATTGAACAAAGTCTGTTAAAGCCAAAAATAATTATTAAGGGAAGCTGTTGGTAACCCATTCCACAATTACACAAATAATTCAAGCAAAAACACTGGCTTGAGGACTACATCATCTGTGCCTTGATGTTGTTAGACTGTGTAGCTTAAACTAATGCTAAGTGGTAGACTATTGGTACCTGCCTCCCATGTTAAAAAGATATGACAAAAGGTAATAAACACACAGGTGCAAGCTTCAGTAAAGACTATGTCATTTAAAAATGGTCCAACACAAACATGCCTTTGAGATCACTACCAAAGCTGGACAACCTTCATAGCTCTGCATGAAACACAAAGGGCTGGGCCTGTGCCCTAAAGATCTGAGATCCCAGATTAGAAAGCTCACTATGATGCAGCAATGAATCAGAGGAAATTATACAATAACAAGAATTATTTTTATTTTTTCTACTTTTATCTCAATCACTCTACCCCCAAGGAATTTCTAGAACTAAGATACTAATAATGCAGACTAAGTGTATTAGATGGTTTGGAACTATTCTAGATTCTCAGTCTTCCAGTCTATCCAGGGTGGTAGCAGACAGCACAGGACCCAGTCTGTTTCCAAACGTTGCATTTGTGAGTAGAAACAGGCACTTTGGACAGATTCCAGTTGGTAGACTCAATGAAGAATAACATAAGCCTCAGACTCCGCACTGTTAAAACAAAGGAGGTTGGGTGAGATATTCTCTGAAGTACTTCCCAGCTCTAATATTTTGTGATTCTCAGTGGCAAAAATGCAAGGATTTGGAATGACCAGTCTCATTTCTCCCATTAAGCTCCGGGTGAATCAAGGGCCAGTATTACATTGCATCATCTCATGTACAGTAATGTATGAATGACATTACACAATGCCTGCTTGTATTAATGGGAACACTCTTCCAGCAATAATGCAATACCCTTGAGCTCATTCTGGCCTTCTTTGTTAGTACCCAACCCAGTTGCATTGTTAGGAGCTATAAGAACATGACATAGACATTGGAAACAGGAGCAGTTGAAGAGGGCAGGCACATCAGGGAATGACACAAACTAACAGCCTGTAGTCTTGTTCATGCTCACAGTGGATGCTTAGTGAATGCCTGATGACTAAGAGTGAGTAACGTAGAAACACTAGTGGATTTGTTAACTGCCTATAGTCAACACCTTTGCACCTTGCTATTTTCCTGAGGCCAAGTCTTGGGGGGTGTGGAAGGGAAGGAATTCAGATTTAGTACTTTTAGAGATCCCATATGCTGGGAATTCTCATTTTTTTGCCTTATAGCTCCTAATCATATGGGATGGATTCTCTTTCATTGAGCATTATATATACACATATATATATATACACACACACACACACACACACACACGTATGTGTATACACACATAAATATACACATGCGTATATATAATGTGTAATATATATTACATATATGTTGTGCATGTGTGTGTATATATATATAGAGAGAGAGAGAGATCACATGAGTCCAGTAAAAAATAATGCCCGTTTTTTACTGCAAATTTTTTTATTATGAAATCATAAGCATGTAATTCTGTAACATAACCATATCACACCCAAGCATACCATGTGACATTTTAGGTGAAATATTTAAATTAAAACTATTAATTATTACACCCATATTATCACCTACCGACTACACTCAAGCAGGTGTTACTTCTGCCAAACCCTGTGTGTGTGTGTGTGTGTGTGTGTGTGTGTGTGTGTGTGTTTATATCATTCCTAAGAAGTTTGGCACAGCCAAATTTGAGTCAAATATACAAACTTGATTCCTGATTTACACTTCTGCCCTAAGTCCTCGTCAGCTCTCTAGCACAGAATGCACTAGAACAAGAACCACAGATCCTCAAGTGTCCCCTCATGTCTCTTTCCTGGATGGGTCTAAAAGGGTCTCTGCTTCTCTCCTTTGGAAACTCCCTGGCCCCAAGAAACTCCCTGCAGATACCACCCTGGCCAATGGACACCAGCTTTCAGCTTTGAGAGGAGAGAAGGAGCAGTCAACAGCCTTAGACAGGATAACCTTCTTTCTACCCTTTACAAATGTCTCACCTCCCTGACACTGACCTTGATAAGGGGTTTAGTTCAGCATTGTCCTTTAATAGCTTCATTTGGCTATTTGCCTCTGGAAAATATAAGTGGCCAACATAAAGATGAATCCTCTATGGACCCATTTTTCACAAGAGCCTTCTTCAAACCATTTTTACTGGAATTGACTCCTCTTGTTTGCTGGGACCATCTGTTCTTGTAATCCCCATGTGCCAGGTAGCAGGATAAGATTAAGAGTTAGGTTGGAACCATAGGACAAAACAAAACTAAATGTCCATATAGAAACTTTGAAAGGAAATAAATTTCCTATAATAAGCCATTTGCTATATGGAATTGTAAGAATTTTAGGCTAGAATAAGTTTTCTGTCCATTCTGCCCTGCTGTCTCTCCAAATTGTTTCAGATTGGCAATGTCAGAAGAAGAGCTAGTTAACATTTACAAAGTGTGACACCCAGCACAGCTCCTTCCTCTGAGGTGGTGACTGATTTCTCTCTCTGCTCATTCCCCCTTTACGTGTATTCCTTTCCTCTTGTCAACCTATATTTCACTGCTTTCCCTTTAAGTATATTGAACAGGTTGATATCTCTCATGCTGTGAAGGTGTGGAGTGCATTTGGCCTTGGACAAGCTTGGAAGACTTTTCTTTTTAGGGAACTTAAAGCTGACATCTTCCATCCAACCAGTCATTTGTTAGGTGAAGCTTTCACATCATTTGCAGTTGGAAGGTAACACTGAACTGAAGGCTCTGCTTAGAAGTCCATACGGATTGCCTCATTAAGATATATTTGAATTTCCACTTGCCTAGATATTTAAATAATCTCCAAGAAGTAGAAATGCAAGACCTAGAATGGCCACTTCTGTGATGAGGCTGAGATGAAGCACCCAAATGAGAAATCCTACAATTTTACATAGATTCTAAGAAATTCCACAGAAGTGTGTGAAGATATGGACCTCAATAGATGCTAAACTAAATATCTAAGATGTAAGTTATGGTTGCTTTTTGGAATCTAAATCATGGGGGAAAACTGGGTTAGTGTTACTGGTACTCTCCAGAAGGTTTGGGATTTTATCCCCATCTTTGGACACTTGGTCTGTTTTGCCCCAAAATAGTTTTCAAATCATCCTGAGGTAACATCAAGTGTGTATGATCACCGAAGCTCCAAGATGTGTCCTTGGGACCAAGTGACACGACCTGACCATAATACGAAGAAGGTGGTTCATCAGCTTGTGCTTAAAGACATGTGGCAAATCCGACAGAGCTGTTTTGGCTTCTGGATTAAAAGATTATTCATTTAAACATGACTATAAAAATAAACCACTAAACTTTCTGTTGTTTCTTCTTTCTAGAGAAGATGAACCATACACCTCACCCATTCCTCAGGCTCACCCCATCTCTGAACCTCACCTTGTCTATGTCCTACACAGCCTTCCTGGATCTCTGGGTGAGGCTGGAGTGTGGTGAGACTCACAGACCAACTGTAATTGTGGGGATAAGGAGATGTCATTTTACTTAGTAACAAAATACAGAAATATCCATTGTAAAAATAACGTTCTAATAAAAAGCATCATTTTTACATCTTTGCTACAGTCAAACCAATAGCATTAAGATGCTCTGCTTTTTTGGCCCTGGCTGATGTGGCTCAGTGGATTGAGCATTGGACTGTGAAGCAAAGGATTGCCAGTTTGATTCCCAGTCAGAGCACATGCCTGTATTGCAGGCCAGGTCCCCAGCAAGGGGCATGTGAGGGGCAACCATGCATTGATGTTTCTCTCCCTCTCTTTCTCTCTTCCTTACCCTCTCTCTGAAACATAAATAATTTTTTTCAATTTTAAAAAGATGCTCTGCTTTTTTGCTAAACAATTTGAGATGCAAATACCGTGTTCAAGATCAGAGCTTTATGAGACAACAAAAGCCAGGGTCCAAGCAACATTCTCTCCTGCAGGACTTTCAGCAGGCCAATTAAACACACCTCTCCCTTCTCCTCCCAAATTTTGAATTGATACAAATATAGACAGTGGAGTCTATGGGTTTTATTATGGATGAAAGTTAGTCTGGGGATTGTGAGTTAAATGCACAACCACAACAGTTTTCTAATTCATGGTTAACTCAGGTTAATCAGACTTACCTAAACAGGCACTGGTGAAGCTAGACAACCTCAGGCCTATTTCCAGGCAGGCAGAGGTGGCTCACCTCATGGCAGAGGAGGAAGTGGTTTGACCTGAGGACAAACTGCTGAGAGACAGTGTGGAAAAAGATATACCATGTTCACACTAATAAAAAAAGTTGGAGTGACTGTATTCATATCAGACACAGTATATTTCAGATCAAAGAGTATTACCAAGGATAAAGAATGTCTTACATAATTTCAAAGGGGTCTAGTCATCAAGAAGATAAAACAGTCCTAAAGATCTATGTACCAAGTTACAGAGTTCCAAATCACATGTAGAAAATACTCATAGAACTAATGGAGAAACAGATAAATCTGCAGTTGTAGTCAGGAACTACAACTCTCATCTCGTAATAATTGACAACGAGTAGACCAAAAATTATAAAGCTAAAGAAAAAGTGTCAGCAACACACAGCCTTTGCCAAATCCTTCTCATTGTGGTTCAAAACAGTCACACTCTGTATGTCCCATGTATGTATCATCCTGCTACAACTGCAGATTTGAGTAGTTGTGACAGAATAGATGGCCCCAAACTGAAAATATTTACTATCTGGCCCTGTGCAGAAAAACTTTATGAACCTCTAGACCCCAATAATACAAGATTTGACAACATTATCAACAGACTTTACACAATCAACAGTTACAGAACACTCCACAGTACAAGAGAACACACATTCTTTTCTGGTGCACATAGAACAGTTACCAAAATAGACCATATGTGGACCATAAAACAAGGCTCAATAAATTTTAAAGAATTCAAATATACAAAGTATATTCACTGACCATAATGAAATTAAATTAGAAATCAGTAACAGAAAGATCTCTGGAAATACCCAAATGTTTGAAAAATAAAGAATTCACTTTAAATATCTCATGAGTTATAGAAGAAATTTAAATGAAACTTAGAACATATTTTGAATTACATAAAAATAAAAAACAACAAAATATGTGGGCCTCTGCTAACACAACACTTAGGAGGAAAAATATTGCACAAATGCCTATTTTAGATATTTTAAAAGGTCTCATCAAAGACCTCAGCTTTCATAAGCAATTAATCAACTTTACTGATTTTTCTCAAAGAACTAGCTTTCACTAGTTTCTTTTAATTGTTTGAGTGCTTTGTTTTGTTTTCTACTTAATTTCTACTCTATTTTCTATGCCTAATTTAGGTTCAATTTATCCTTTTTCTAAATCTTTAAAAAGATAGTAAGAGAGTATAATGAATAACTTTATGTCTATAAATTCAACAACTTAAATAGAATGCAGACATTTCTAGAAAGGTGTAAACTGCCATGACTTAACCAAGAAAAATAATGTGAATATTCCCAAATCTAGTAATAATCAAATTTGTAATTTAAAAATTTTCCACAAAGAAAACTCCAACCTCAGGTGGCTTCACTGGTGAATCTATCAAACATTTAAGAAAGAACTAAAACCAATTCTACATAAACTCTTGCAGAAAATTGAAGAGGAGGCACCATTTTTTAACTCATTCTACTAGACTAACATTACTCTAATATCAAAACCAGACAACAGCATTATAAGAAAATAAAACTACAAACTAATATCCTTCATGAACACAGATGCAAAATTTCTAAACAAAGTTTTAACAAATCAAATGCAATGGCATATAGGAAGGATGATACAAAGTGAAATTTATCCCAGGAATGCAAGGCTGTCTTAGTATGCAAAAATCATCCATGTCAAGTAAACTAGATGATCATCTCAAATGATGCAGAAAAAGAATTTGACAGAATTCAATGTACATTTCTAGTAAAAAAATTCTTAGCAAACTAAGAAGAGAAGAAAACCTTCCCAGTCTTACAAAGGGCATATATGATAATCTACAGCTAACATTATACTGAATGGTGAAGGACTGAATGCTTTCCCACTGAAATCAAGAATAGGTCAAGGCTGTCCACTTCTTTATAGTGCTGTACTGGAGGGTCTAGCTAGCAATAAGGCAAGGAATAGAAATAAAGGGCATTTAGATTGGTAAAGAAGAAGTAAAACTGTATTAATTCATAGATGACATAATCTTGTATATAGAAAATCTGATGACATCTATAAACAAAGTATTAGAATATAGAAGTTTTGCAAGGTTGTCACATACAAGGTGAATATACAAAAATCAGTTTTATTTCTATGAACTAGAAATGAACAATCAGAAACTGCATTTAACAAAACAGCATTATTTACAATACAATTGCGTCAAAAATATTAAATGCTTAAGGTTAAGTCTGATAAAAGCCTTATAACTTCTGTGCATTTAAAAACTACAGTATGACTTCTGGCCAAGATGGAGCTGTAGGTGGAAACACCATGCCTCCTCACACAACCAAAATTAAGGACAACAAAGATTTAGAAATAAAACACAACCAGAACACGCAGAAAATTGAACTAGACAAAAATCCAACAACCATTCAACCAGTCTGGTAGGAGAAGCAGAGTCAGTGGCCTATGAAAAGGTGGTGACTGCCAGACCCAGGAGCACATTCAGGTGTAGATAAACTAGGCAAAAATGGGCAGTGAGACAGACTGCACAACCCAGGGCCCCAGCGCCAAGAAATAAAACTTACAATCACTGATTGAAAAGGTGCCAGGAGAGATTCTTAGCCTCACAGGAGAACTCATTGGAGAGACCCACAGGATCCTAGAATGTACACAAGCCCACCCACCCAAAAACCAGCACCAGAAGGGCTCAATTTGCTTGTGGGAAGCAGCAGAGGGGACTGAAATCTGAGAGAGAGCAGAGCAAGTGCCATTGTACCCTCTCTGACCAGCCTCCCCACCACATACAGCATCACAACACAGCCACTGGGTTGACCCACCCTGGTGAACACCAAAGGCTCCGCCACTCTATGTAACAGGTGCAACCAGACCAAAAAATTATGGCTCAAACAAAAGAACAAATCAAATCCCAGAGCCAATACATCTAAGCAACCAAAAGATAGCCAACCTATCAGATGCACAGTTCAAAACACTGATGATCAGGATGCTCACAGAACTGGTTGATTTTGGTCACAAATTAGATGAAAAAATGAAGGCTACCCTAAGTGAAATGAAGGAAAATGCACAGGGAACCAATAGTAATGGAAAGAAAACTGGGACTCAAATCAATGGAGTGGACCAGAAGGAAGAAAGAAACAACCAAACAGAAAAGAATGAAGAAATGAGAATTCAAAAAAATGAGGAGAGGCTTAGGAACCTCCAGGACATCTTTAAACATTCCAAAATCCAAATTTTAGGGGTACCAGAAGGGGAAGAGGAATAGCCACCAGTGGAAAACTTATTTGAACAAATAATAAAAGAGAACTTCCCCAATCTGGCAAAGAAAATAGACTTCCAGGAAATCCAGGAAGCTCAGAGAGTCCCAAAGAAGGCGGACCCAAGGAGGAACATACCAAGGCACATCATCATTACATTAGCCAAGATTAAAATGAAGGAGAGAATCCTAGAAGCAGCAAGACATAAGAGGACAGTCACCTACAAAAGAGTTCCCATCAGACTGTCAGTGGATTTCTCAGAAGAGACCTTACAGGCAAGAAGGGGCTGGAAAGAAGTATTCCAAGTCATGAAATCCAAAGACCTACATCCAAGATTGCTCTATCCAGCAAAACTTTCATTCAGAATGGAAGGGCAGATAAAGTGCTTTCAGATAAGATCAAATTCAAGGAGTTCATCATCACCAAGACCTTATTATATGAAATGTTAAAGGAACTTATCTAAGAAAAAGAAGATAAAAAAGATGAACAGTGAAAGGACAGCAAACTCACAGTTATTAAGAACCACACCTAAAACAAAAGCAAACTAAGAGGACAGCTAGATCAGGAGTGGAGCCACATAAATGGAGATCACATGGAAGGTTAGCAACAAGGGAGTGGGAGGAGGAAAAGGGGAGGGAAGGTATAGAGAATAAGTATCATAGACGGTGCGTAGAAAATAGACGGAGGGCCAGAGTAGTGTGGGAGATGTAGAAGCTAAAGAACTTATGACACATGGACATGAACTAAAGGGGGTGGGGAATGTGGGGGGAGTGGGTGTGCAGGGTGGAGGGGAATGAAGGGGGGAAATTGAACAACTGTAATGGCATAATCAATAAAATATATTACAAAACTACAATACATTTAAGACAATGGTGGGGAGGATTGAATGTGGGGGGAGGTGGTGGGTGGGTAGAGCAGGGGAGAATAATGGGGACAACTGTAATTGAATAACAATAAAAAATTAAAATTAAAATGCAACATTAAAAAATTTAAAAACCTTTATAATAAATAAAAATACAAATTCTAATACATTTAACTTGAGGGAAATTAAAGAAGACAGAGAAATATATCCTGTTCATAGGTCAGAAATCTCGATATTGTTAAGATAAATTTTTCCACAATTCATCTATAAATTAAATGGGAAATGATCAAAAGTAATCAGAATTTGCTGAAGCATATTTATAAATACAGGGATCTGGTATTTATAAACCTTAGTAGATGATTCTCATTATAAGCCAGGTTTGGGCACTACTGACCAATTGCACTGAAGAGTAAAGACAAAGAGTAGTTTTAAAGTTACCTGCTGGGAGGAAATGATTAAAAAATTGTAGGTGTTTACAACTGACAATTCATCACAAAATTTTAGTGGTTTTTAAAAAAACCCTGCATAGAAGAGGAAGAAGAGTCAGGAAGGAAAAAATAAGCCTCTTAGTCTTATATTTTAACAATAGTTAAAGTGGATCTTCTTAAACATGTGAATCCTTGAAAGGACAATGATTTTTTTTAACTGCAGTAGAACACTTCCTTCTCATGAAATCTCACGTGGAAAAAACACATGCAAAGTAGAACAAAGAGCACTATTGTGGCAGATGCTTAGGGCAAGGGAGTGTCCTGTCTGTTTGATATCCTCCTCACCCTTTTGGAGGCCCCTAAACAACATCTGGGAATCACAGGCAACGTTTTGAAAACCAGTGACATAACCCAACACTGCAGAGAACCAGAAGTTCCCTCCGATGCAAGAGCAGATCTCATCCTCCAATAGCAACTCTCCTGACCCAAAAGCAGCTCTGAGGGGTGCCATCAGAAAAGCTACACTGCCATACTCATGGATTAACATAAAGATTGTTTCTCCTGCTTGTTATTACTCCCAACTCCATAGGCACCTCATGGTTTCTGCTTACTGAGAACTTCAACTCATGGATTACATGTGCTGCTTTTTCTCTGTAGCTTTCTATAGTCTCCTGTACTTCGTGGTATCTCTCTCACTCAGATGCCCAAAGAATCCGATTGTGTTGCCCAGTCAACATTGAGTACAGTGTGTCTTTGGGGGCAGAGTTCTTGTGTCCAGCTAACTTATGGGTCATCAGTCAAGTATCTGAGTATCTGAGTATCTTTGAGTCAGGTGTTACTCCCTAGAATATTTTGTTAATGGTGCCAGGGTAATGAGGTCATTAGTATATAGTATAGTGATGAATTCATAGGAAACCACTATAAATTATTGTTTCAAAAGTGGACTGTAGGCCCTGGCTAGTGTGGCTCAGTGGATTGACTGCCAGCCCAATATCCAAAGGGTCACTGGTTCGATTCCCAGTCATGGCACATGCCTGGGTTGCAGACCAGGTCTGCCGTAGGGGGGGCATGAGAGGCAACCACACATTGATGTTTCTCTCCCTTTCTTTCTCCCTCTCTTCCTTTCTCTCTAAAAATAAATGAATAAAATCTTTTAAAAAGAAGTGGGTTGTCGGTGGCCTGTCCTCAGATCATCACGACATTGGGACGTTAAATCAATCAATAAATATAAATTTAAATCACAGTATATAATAATTATAATAAAGGTGCAAGTTCAAATTTACTAAGCTTATATTAATAAAATTACCAAATTTGAGTGACAGGATAAATATGGGAGAGAAAGCATAAAAGTATAAGTGTGAGTTTTTAAATGGATAGAGATTTCTCCTATTTTGTCATCATTGCAACAGGAATAGCTCTTTAAATATGTGTTCATTCAAAAAGAAGAATCCCTCTCCACTTATTTCCACTCTTTTTTACATTAGGAAAATCAAACTATTCTTGAAATTTTAAAAAAGTTGCAAACACATTATGAAATATGAAGAATCTGGGGACTAACTGACCACTGCAGTGATTATGAAAACTGTAAACCATCTTAAAAAGCAGATTTTTCACTGTTCTTCATTAAGGTCTGATTACCTTGCCCATTAGCACTTGGCTCTTTTATTGTTATGATTGTGAAATACTGTAGATGTTACCACTAATGGATAAAGAAAGTTAACATGGTTATCTTGATTAACTCATCAATAATCATTTGGAATAATTTTTCTTCATTCAGTGAATGGATCATTCACATGCCTTATAATAATTGTGTACATTGAGGTACAGGAAATTAGCATAAAAATTATCTACCCTGGAGAACTACTCTCTACTTCTAAAACCATGAAAATTCAGTTCAGGCTAACATTTGAAGGCTTCATCAAATTAAATGAGAAAAAGAAATGATTCTTTGGCCATTTTTTCCCATAATGTCATTATATATACAGTATTTCATTATTAGGGTCCTACATTTATAAAGAGAAGGGTTAGAAATGTAAGAACATTTTTATATCTTCCTTTTTGCTATTTTATTTTTGGTAAGGAAAAAGCATGAAGTAGCTCTTAAAAAACAAGGCAGTCAAGACTGACTACGAATAGAAATTTGCACAAGGATAATATTCTACTCTTCTTCCTCTAAAGAAGAAAGAAAAATGGTGGCTTTTTTAATTCCTATTCTTAGAATGGAATCGAGAGTGGAATTGAGTTTTACATTGTTCGGGCATCATGTCTCAGCTACTGCTGGGACAACTTAGCAGTGCAAACCTTGGTTCTAGGTTTCTTAGAGATCATCTCATCTAACCCAGAAGAGAAAATTGAGAGATTTTGTAATTTACCCTGAATCATTGATTCAGTAAACAAGACTTGAGACCTCTCACTCAGATCTTCTGACTTAAATCCAATCATTGCTTTCTTAAAACACTCATCATTAGCACAAATACCCTGAACCTGGCATGAATCCAGACATGAAGACAGTATGGAAAAGGTAGGGAGGAGACATAGGGAGAGACTTCCAGATCATTTTCCCTCTGTGGCAATCTCTCCTTAAGCAGGCTCAGGAATGTATTAATTCTGGCTGGTCTTTGTTCTCCTTCGGGAACTTTCACAATGACTGCAGTTGTTGTTGCGTCTCTGAAAGGCCTTCTCACTATGAGTCTGCTTGTTTTCAGGCACAGGTGAGCATATCAATACTGACTACATAATCCTATGGAATTTGATTTCTTCTCATCCTCCCAGTCAGTGTTTACTTCAGTCGATTAAGGTAAATGATAACCAGTCCAGGGTCATTAGTGCAGTTTCTTCATGGACAGGCAAAGTTCTCTGGGAATTCAGTTCCAAGGCCACACACTGGACCTTGAACTCTGACCAGGAGTCTCACAAACAGAAGCCCTCGTTTACAGTGGGGAGAGGATGTAATGGCTCAGTGACTTACTAACAGCTTGGCATTGACAATTGACACTGATGGGGTGATAATATATATATGTAACCAGATGCTGATACCTTTGGGATTTGGAAACAATTTGACAAAATTCATAATGTTGGGATGTTGGGACCAGTGCTATGCAAAAGAAATATAATGTGAGCAACATATGTCATTTTAAATTCACTACTCACCACATTAAAAAGGTTTACAAAAGGTAAAATTTTATTTTATTTTTTTAGCTTTGTCTTTCTTTTTAAAATAATTTTATTTAGTTATTTTTCAAGTACAGTTTTTTGTCTATTTCTTCCATCCCAGCCCCCCCGCCCTGTGCTCCCCACCTCTCTCCCATTTCCACCCCCCTTAGTTCTCGTCCCTGTGTCCTTCATATTTGTTCCTCCAAATCCCTCCCCTTTTTCCCCCTTAAATTCCCTTCCCTCTCCCCTCTGGTCACTGTCCCCTTGTTCTCTATTTCAGTGTCTTTGTTTTTATTCTGCTTCCTTGTTTGTTTTGTTGTTTAGCTTCCTGTTAAAGGTGAGATCATATGGTATTTGTCTTTCAACACCTGGCCTATTTCACTCAGCATAATGCTTTCCAGTTCCATCCATGTTGTTGCAAAGGGTAGTAGCTCCTTCTTTCTCTCTGCTGCATAGAATTCCATTGTGTATATGTACCACAATTTTTTGATCCATTCATTTACTGATGGGCACCTAGGTTGCTTCCAACTCTTGGCTATTGTAAATTGTGCTGCTATGAACATTGTGGTGCATAGGTTCTTTGATATTGATGTTTTAGGATTCTTAGGATATAATCCTAGCAGTGGAATTGCTGGGTCAAAAGGCAGGTCGATTTTTATTTTTCTGAGAAAATTTTATACTGTTTTCCATAATGGTTGTACCAGTCTGCAATCCCACCAACAGTGAACTAAGGACCCCTTTTCCCCACAACCTCTCCAACATTTGTTGTTTGTTGCTTTGTTTATGATAGCCATCCTGACTGGTGTAAAGTGGTATCTCATTGTGCTTTTAATTTGCATCTCTCTGATAGCTAACAATATTGAGCATCTCTATATGTGTCTCTGGATATTCTTTATGTCCTCCTTGGAGAAGTGTCTGTTCAAGTCCTTTTCCCATTTTTTAATTGGGTTAGATGTCTTCTTAAAGTGGAGTCGTGTAAGTTCTTTGTATATTTTGGAGATTAAACCTTTGTCTGAGGTATCATTGGCAAATATGTTTTCCCATACAGTTGGTTGTCTTTTTAATACTGTTTTCTTTAGCCACACAGAAGCTTTTTATTTTGATGAGATCCCATTTGTTTATTCTTTCCTTTATATTCCTTGCTCTAGGGGACATATCAGTAAAAATGTTGCTGCGTGAAATATCTGAGATTTTCTTGCTGATGTTCTCCTCTAGGACTTTAATGGTGTCACGGCTTATATTTAAGTCTTTTATCCACCTTGAATTTATTTTGGTGTATGGTGTAAGTTTGTGCTCAAGTTTCATTTTTTTGCACGTAGCTGTCCAGTTCTCCCAACACCATTTGTTGAAGAGGCTTTCTTTACTCCATTTTATGTTACTGCCCCCTTTGTCAAGTATTAATTGACTGTAGAGAGTTGGGTTCATTTCTGGGCTCTCTGTTCTGTTCCATTGGTCTATGTGCCTGTTTTTATGCCAGTACCAGGCTGGTTTGATTACAGTGGCTTTGTAATACAGTTTGATATCAGGTATTGTGATCCATCCTACTTTGTTTTTCTTTCTCAAAAGTGCAGCTGCTATTCGGGGTTGTTTATGATTCCATATAAATTTTTGAAGTGTTTGTTCTATGTCTGTGAAATATGCCATTGGTACTTTAATAGGTATTGCATTGAATCTGTATACTGCTTTGGGTAGTGTGGACACTTTGATGATGTTAATTCTTCCAATCCATGAGCACGGTATATGTTTCCATTTGTTTGTGTCTTCCTTGATTTCTTTCTTCAGTGCTGTGTAGTTTTCTGCATACAGGTCTTTTACCTCCTTAGTTAGGTTTATTCCCAGATATTTTATTTTTCTTTTTGCTATATCAAATGGGATTTTTTCCTTGATATCTGCTTCTGCTGATTCATTGTTAGTATACAAAAATGCCTTTGATTTCTGGATATTGACTTTGTATCCTGATGTTTTGCCAAATTCATTAATTAGTTGGAGCAGTTTTGGGGTAGAGTCTATAGGATTTTCCATGTACACTATCATGTCATCCGCAAACAGTGACAGTTTTGTTTCCTCCTTTCCTATTTGGATGCCTTTTATTTCCCTTTCTTGCCTAATCGCTGTGGCCAAAACTTCCAAAACTATATTGAATAGAAGTGGTAAAAGTGGACATCCTTGTCTTGTTCCTGATCTTAGTGGAAGAGCTTTTAGTTTTTGTCCATTGAGTATGATATTGGCTGTAGGTCTTTCATATAAGGCCTTTATTATATTGAGGAATGCTCCCTCTATCCCCACTTTGCTGAGTGTTTTTATCATAAATGGGTGTTGTACCTTACCAAAAGCTTTTTCCCCATCTATTGATATGATCATGTGGTATTTGTCTTTGCTTTTATGTGATGTATTACATTTACTGATTTGCGAATGTTGAACCATCCTTGCATCCCTGGGATGAATCCCACTCGGTCATGGTGTATAATCTTTTGGATATATTGTTGGATGCGATTTGCCAATATTTTGTTGAGGATTTTAGCATCTATGTTCATCAGCGATATTGGCCTGAAGTTCTCTTTCTTTGTTGTGTCTCTATCTGGTTTTGGAATTAGGATGATGTTGGCTTCATAAAAAGAATTTGGGAGTTTTCCATCCTTCTGGATTTTTTGGAATAGTCTGTGGAGAATAGGGGTTAGCTCTTCCTTAAATGCTTTGTAGAATTCTCCTGTGAAACCATCTGGTCCAGGGCTTTTGTGTGATGGGAGTTTTTTGATTACTGCTTCAATTTCTTTTGCTGTTATTGGTGTGTTCAGATTTTCTGTTTCTTTTTCATTAAGTTTTGGAAGATTATATTTTTCTAGAAATGTGTCCATTTCCCCTAGGTTTTCAAATTTCTTGGCATACAGTTCTTCATAGTAATTTCTTACAATCCCTTCTATTTCTGTGGTATCAGTTGTAATCTCTCCTCTTTCATTTCTGATTGTGTTTATTTGAGTCCTCTCTCTTCTTTTCTTGATGAGCCTACTTAAAGGCTTGTCTATTTTATTTATCTTTTCAAAGAACCAACTCCTGGATTCATTGATCCTTAGAATTGTGCTTTTAGTCTCTATGTCATTTAGTTCTGTTCTGATCTTGGTTATTTCCTTCCTTCTACTTGCTCTAGGCTGTTTTTGTTGTTGTTCCTCAAGTTCTTGCAGGCGTAGGGTTAGGTTGTTTGTTTGAAATGTTTCTATCTTCTTTAGGTAGGCCTGTGTTGCTATAAACTTCCCTCTCAGGACTGCCTTCACTGTATCCCATAAGTTTTGGGTTGTTGTGAGATCGTTTTCATTTGTTTCCAGAAACTTTTTTATTTCTCCCCCAATTTTATTCTTGACCCATTCATTGTTTAATAGCATACCATTCAGTCTCCATGCCTTTGGGTGTTTTGGGTTTTTTCCTTTGGGGTTGGTTTCCAATTTCAGTCCCTTATGGTCAGAGAAAATGCTTGGTGTGATTTCAATACTCTTGAATTTGTTGAGGCCTATCGTTTTGTGTCCTATAATGTGGTCTATCTTTGAAAATATTCCATGTGCATTTGAAAAGAATGTGTATTTAGCTTCTGTGGGATGAAGGGCTCTGTGTATATCAGTTAAGTCCATTTCATCAGGGGTGTTGTTTAATGCCGCAATATCTTTGTTGATATTTTGTTTGGAAGATCTGTCCATTTTTGATAGTGGGGTGTTAAAATCCCCTACTATACTATACTATAATTGTGTTGCTGTCAATATCATTCTTGAATTCCTCTAAGATTTTCTTTATATGTTTGGGTGCTCCTATGTTGGGTGCATATATATTTATGATGTTAATGTCTTCTTGGTGGATTCTTCCCTTGAGTATTATGAAGTGACCTTCTGGGTCTCTCTTTATGGCTCTTTTTTTGAAGTCTATTTTGTCAGATATGAGAATTGCTACCCCAGCTTTTTTTTCTTGTCCATTTGCTTGGAAAATTTGTTTCCAGCCTTTCACTTTTAGTCTGTGATGGTCTTTTATCCTGAGGTGGGTCTCTTGTAGGCCGCATATGTGTGGGTCATGCTTTCTTATCCATTCAGCTATTCTGTGTCTTTTGATTGGAGCATTTAATCCATTTACGTTTAAGGTTATTATCGATAGGTACTTATTCATTGCCATTTTTGTACCTGTGTTCCTCTCTGCCTCTCTCTTTTCCTTCCTTTCCTTAAAGCAGACCTTTTAGTATTTCTTGTAGGGCTGGTTTGGTGGAAGCATATTCTTTTAGACTTCTTTTGTCTTGGAAGCTCTTTATTTGGCCTTCTATTTTGATTGAGAGCCTTGCTGGGTAAAGTAGCCTTGGTTGTAGGCCTCTGGTTCTCATTACTTGGAATATTTCTTGCCATTCTCTTCTTCCTTGGAGTGTTTCCACTGAGAAGTCAGTATCTAACCTTATTGGTTAACCTTATCTAACCCTTGTATGTTATTTCTTTTTTCTCCCTTGCTGTCTTTAAGATTCTCTCTTTGTCTTGGAATTTTGCCATTTTAATGATGATGTGTCTTGAAGTGGGCCTCCTTGGGTTCCTCTTGATTGGGACTCTCTGTGATTCCTGGATTTGTGTGACTTTTTCTCTCATCAAATTAGGGAAGTTTTCTCTCATTACTCTTTCAAATACATTTTCTATTCCTTGTTCTTCTTCTTCTCCTCTGGCATTCCTATTATTCTGATATTATTACGTTTCATATTGTCTTGCATTTCTCTTAATCCCTCTTCATTCTTTCTGGGCCTCTTTTCCCTTTCCTGTTCTTTCTGCGAGATGCTTTCTACTTTGTCCTCCAACTCACTAATCCGATCTTCTGTCTCATTGACTCTATTTTTAATACTTTCAACTGTGTTCTTCAATTCAGAAATTGTATTCTTCATTTCCTCTTGGCCCTTGCTAATGGTTTCCATTTCCTTTTTTCATGTTGATATAGCTTGCGGTGAGATTATTGTAGCTCCCCTGTAGTTTCTGGTAGCTCATTGTGAGCTCTTTGAACTTCCTGATAACCAGTGCTTTGAATTCAATATCTGATAGTTGACTTGCCTCTATTTCATCTAACATTCTTTCTGAGGGTTCCTCCTTTCCTTTCATTTGGGGATTGTTTCTTTGTCTTCCCATTGTTTGTGAGACTCTTCTCGTTAGCCTCAGCTTCTTAGATTGATCTGTTTGGACTCCCTGGGTTTATGGTGTGAACTTTTGTGGTGGAATGCCTGTGAAATTCAGTGGTGCAGTATCTTTTGGTTATCCTGTCAGTCTCTGCTTCCACCTACTCAAATATGCAGCAACTTGTGGCTTCTTTCCTGCATCAAAGTGCAATTTGTCTCTCTGACTCTACTGTTGGAAGGCCTCTTCTATGGGTCCAGCTCTGGCCTAGAAAAGGTAAAATTTTAATAGTATATTTTATTTAACCCAACATACCCAAAATATTTTAATTTAAACATAAAAAGTATGAATGAAATATATTCTTTTTATTAAATTTATTGGGGTGACATTGGTTAATAAGATTATAGAGGTTTAAGTGCACATTTCTCTGACATATTACCTGTATACTGCATTTTGTGCCCGCCACCCAAAGTCACATATATTCTTTTGTTCATACTAAGTCTTCAAACTCTAGTGTAGATTTTGTATTTACAGAATATCTCAACATATGTACTCAGAAATACTTTTAGATTTAACAAAGTTTGCAGTTAAAAAATAGATTCTAAAGGACCTCAAGTTGTTTCAAACATACTTAAAAGTTTTCCAAAAATAGAATCATCAAATTCAAAATAAGCACTCAATAAATTGAAATACAACTCTAAATTTATCAGTATCCACATGTTTATTTTTTCTTATAGCAGCCAATTTTCATGAAAATATTCTTCATATTGGTTCATATTATAAAAATGTGTAAAATAATTATTATTAACTTGTATTATAAATGTTTTCTTTCAACACAATTGTTCTACCTGTCAAGCTAGGTCACAAATAGGTTCTTTCTTTCCTTGGACCTTCAAATTGAGCTCAGTATAGTATCACTGAGAAAATGTAAATCACGCTGCTGGTTTTATCTTTGGTAATTGACTATTTGGCAAGCATTGCTCTTGCTCCAAAAAAATTAGAATTAACAATACAGTAAATCTATAGAACTCTTACATAACTCAACCAATAAGCATTAGCAAAGAACACAAGATTGTTAAATTCATTATCTTCTGTTTCTTTAGCAGTTACATAAACTGTCAATGATTCATAATATTGGCACATATATTTTATACATGTCATTTAAAGAAAACATTAGTCACTTGTTTTAAATTCCCAATAAATTTTAATTTTTGACCTGACACAGTTGGATGGAGCACCATCCACTATGACAAAATGTAGTTTTTTCCAAATCTAGCTGAAGTTCTTCTTTGACAGATGTAAAATACTCAAAAAATATTTACATTGTGAGTTTATTTATTTTTTCTTTATTTAATCTTCATTGTATTTTTTCCATTACCATTCAGTCCCTTTATACCCCACTCTCCCCAGCAGTCACCACACTGTTGTCCACGTCCATGAGTCCTTTTTCTTCCTTGCTCAATCCTTCCACTCCCTCCCCTCCCCCAGTCCCCAGATGTCATCTTGCTCTCTATCTATGAGTCTGTCCCCATCTTCCTTGTTAGTTCAGTTTTTTTCATTACATCTCACATATGAGTGAAATCATGCAGTATCTGTCTTTCTCTGACTGGCTTATTTCACTTAGCATAATGTTCTCCAGGTCCATCAATTCTATTACAGAAGATAAAATATTCTTCTTTTTATGGCCTAGTAGTGCTCCATTGCATAAATGTCCCACAGTTGTTTTATCCACTCATCTACGTGAGTTTAATATTACACACAATTTGACATTTCTTTGTAAATGTGAAAGTCCTTCTAGACAAAAAATATAATCCAAGTATTACCGGTAATTGGGCAATATCTCTAATGGGGCATGGCATCTAAAGCTAAAAAAGATACTTGCAATTTTTCAAGTTCTGAATCGATGGATCTTTTATATTGTTAGAAAGGTCATAGGTGGGAAATTGTTTGGTGGATCCCAGAAACACAGTATGATCTCATCCTTGGAGAAAGTCCTTCCTGCTAGGGATCTACTCTAAAGCACCCCAGTTCTTGGCCATCTTGGCCTGCCTCCTCTCTCGCTCCAGGGGAGATCCTCCTCCTTTCCCTCATCTCTCTTTTGTACAGAAGAGACTTATGTGCTCCTCTCCTATCAGTACTTTGTTTCATGACTGGAACAAGCTCCCCAAAGGGCTCTGCTACCCTTTTGGTCAAGATCTCAGGAATGAATTAAGGAGGACATGTCAATAACAGAAGATAATAAAAATATCATGTCATTTGATAACAGGATGCCAGCCCTCAAGGAGGTCATGGGACCAACAAGCACAAAATAGTGCAGAACGGCCCTGGCTGGTGTAGCTCAGTGGATTGAGCGCGGGCCTGCGAACCAGACAATCCCGGTTCGATTCCCAGTCAGGGCACAGGCCTGGGTTGCAGGCCGGTTCCCTGCAGGCCAGTTCCCAGCAGGGGATGCATGAAAGGCAACCATACATTGATGTTTCTTCTCCTCTCTCCTTCCCTTCCCCTCTAAAGATAAATAAATAAAAATCTTTTAAAAAATAGTGCAGAACGGAGTGGTTTTACAAAATGCTGAGGGAGACACAATAAAGGTGTGGCAGAATCAATACTAAAAAACTTTAACTGGGAACATCAAAACTGTCCTTAATGCATATGGTTCTGCCATAGAGCAATTTCAGCGACATGGGAGATGTTCGCCCCAAGTCCCTCACCTCTAGATGCTGACTGCCCAACTTTCCCAAATAAATAATTCTTCTGAGTTGAAGCTCCAAATGCTACTATTAAATTAGGAATGTTAATAGTGTTAATGTATTAGACTGTTATCAGCCTTTTGTTACCGCTGATTTTATTTATTGTTTTTTCTGACAGCATGCTTTATTTATTTATTTATTCTCATTGAACTCATTGGGATGACCCTGGTGAACAAAATTATACAGGTTTCAGGTGCACAGTTCCACAACACATCATCTGTACACTGTATTGTGTGTTCACCCCAAGTCAAATCTTTTTATATCATCATTTATGCCCCTTTCACTATCCTCCACCTTTCCCCACCTCACTCCCCTTGGCAATGACCATACTGGTGTCCATGTCCACGAGTTTTTTCTCTCTTTTTTTCTAAATCCCTCCATCCTCCCCCCCCCTCCAATAGCTGTCAGCCTGGTCTCTGCCTATGGGTCTGTCTCTATTTTGCTTATTGGTTCCTTTTGTTCATTACATACCACATATGAATGAAATGATATGATAATTGTCTTTCTCTGAATAGCTTATTTCACTTAACATAATACTCTCCTGATTTTATTATTGAATTATTAGATTAGTTGGTCAGTCATCTAGCTGGTTCTGAAGAAGCGAAACCCACATGGAAGTATTTGGATGGGAAGGAGAGTGATGTGAGAACATGGGATGTGAACGAAGAGGAAGAACGATAGCTCAGGACCGAGAGTGAGAAGGGAAGCCAAAAGAGCAACAATGCCTTGGAAGCAAGGCCACTGGTGGGCAAAGAAAGAAGGAAAGGAAAAGCATGCCCCAGCCTGTGGAAGGCATTTGGAGTTCACAGGGCGACTCATTTGCTACCCCAATTAAAGACATTTTGCTCCCTGCCTTGCCTTGCTGTGGTTTTCCCAGACAGAAGTGGCTTTGTTACTGGGTGAGCACTGGGGCCTGGAAGCAGCTGTGAGTATGTGGACTTCCTGGTTGCAGCCTTTCTCCTCTGAATGCCTCACTGGGACCTCTTGGTCCCGAGCCTTTTATCTCCCGTGTTTCATCTGATTCTCATTGAGTATATTCTATAATTTGCTTTGTCAACTGCTGCTCCCAAGGAATCATTCCCTCTTGATCTTTCACTATTCAATCCCTTTTTTTTGTTCTGTCCAAAATTTTTATTAATCTTTTTAGCTAAAAATTTATCAAAGTTCAAAAGTCAAATACATTAAAATGTTGATCACTAAGAGGAGCAATTCCTTTTCTTTCCTACCCCACCCAGATCCAGATGCAACTATATCACTTTTAGTGATTTTTTTGTCTGTAATTTACCCTCAAATCTTTGCACAATATAAAATATGGTTACCTCTTAATTCATTGAGCATAAACATATCTACTGAGTTCTTTATTATGGTAAAGGAAGATTTTAGCTCTCTCCCACATCCTGTCCCTCTCTCATCTTCCCAATTACTTACATCATAATTTGGGGGTTAATTCATTTTGCGTATTTTAATTATGATTAAGTAAATATTGTTACTTTTAACCCACATGTTATACTATGATTAATTATGTTCTTTTGTAATTTTTTTTGTCTTTCATGGAGTTAGTGATTCCTTCATTTTTTAAACTTGCTTAGTTAAGAAACATGAACTGTTTCATGATTTGCATGTCCCTCTTGGACAAGGTCCATATTGAGTTTTTCTTTTTTTTCCCCTTCTTTCAATTGTGGTATGTGTGCTTCCAGAGTAAGTACTTCAAGGCTGCTTCGAATCTTAATGGCTGTTTCCCTTTCATTCAAAACCCCCAAAAGCTATATGTCCTACTGGATGACAAAAATTGCCCCAAATCTCAAAACCAACACCAGCCCTCACACATAACTTGGCTCCAAAAACATTTCAAACAGCACATCTGTACTAACTCATCTAATCCTCACAGCTGCCCTCAGATGCTGAAAACTGTCTCTTAAAGGAGAAAGGGATCACGGGGATAAATGTTACTAAAAGTGGGTCATTCCCTGATTTACCAGTCAGAAATTTATCAGTCTCAAATAAGTTTGGCTGTTCATAACCCAACATTTAATAAATAGTGCCTTGAACAAATAAAGGTTTCTATTTCCCATGCAACAAAAATTCCACTGGATGGCATTTCAGGGCTGGCACAGAGACACCGCTGTGCCATCAGACCCCCACCCTTCCACTCAGCCATCTTTGTATGCCTTTATGCTTACTGCTTCATGGCCCAAGATGGCAGCATCATCGCTATCATCACATCTGCAGTCCAGGCAGGAAAAAAGAAATATACAGAGGCAGAAATGTTTACTGACTTTTTATTTGGTCTACTTATTTGGTTTCCTTTTACAAGAAAATAATAGTTTTTTCTAGATCCCTCACCAGGTGACTTTCATTTATAGCTCATTGGCCAGAATGAGGTCACATGCCTACTGTTTTCACTTACAAGGGAATCTGGGAAAGTTATTTTTTTGATTTTTTAAATTTATTTAGATTTTAATTGATGTTCAGTACAGTTTTCTGTCTTTTACTCCCACCCCAACCCACCCCCACAGTGCTCCCACCTCCCTCCCATTTCCACCCCCCTTAGTTTCTTTCCATGTGTCCTTTATATTTTTTTAGGTAGGGTACATTGGCATCCCCAAATAGAATTGAAGTCCTATGTATATGCTATCATCAGTGTCTCCAATGTTCTCAGATATGGGTAAGCAATACCAATATGAACATCAGAGGAATGTCAGACTTTCTGGAGATAACAGAATTAGGACCATTTTTATTCAAGTATCACCTTAACACAAGAAAAGTTTAGGCTTTCTTTGTACTACAGATCTAGATCTAATTTCTCACATGTAATCCTATTTGTTATAATGACTTTTTATGCACTGGTGTATAACCAGATATTATGTACTAACAGGATTTCTGACAGCAATCTTGCAAACATCCTCATCCAAAAAGGTTCAAAATTCATTAGTGTATCTAAACCCTCACATACACAAACATAAAAAGCCAAAAAAAAAAGTAGTGCCAAGCAGTCAAGAATCAAGTAAGAACACTTAGTGATAATCAGGATTAATTTTTAGGAAAATGATACTGTTGGGGTTTCAGAGAGAATAAACAACTGACATAATGAAATATTTGCAGTATTTTTTTCACCTAATGTGAAGAGAGTTGTTTTCCCTAAAAGATGTGAATATCTGTTACATAAATATCAAATATAATCCTTATAATTACAATGGGGAAAAACCTTTAAACACTACAGTTCAAATTAAGTTTATCTCCTCTACCCAAACCCTTTGGCTACATAGAGGAACAATAATTCCGTCAACTTCTAAAAGATTGGAACCTAAGAATGGGTTGAAGTTGTTGTTTTGGTGCCATCATGATGTAATACAACTGCCCCATATTACTCTCTACAGAAAACAACTTAATAAAAATATGCAAATATTAACAAACACCTTTAAGATGGTCAGAACTGGATGGCTGAAAGTAAGGCAATGGATCTCATAGAAGATCTGGTTGCATTGGGCTTTTCATTCTAATTTCTTTAGGTTTGACTGGTTTTTATAGGAGTGTGGTTTGAGGGAGAATTCGAAGTCTCTGTCTTCTGTGAGGCAGACACTTTTGTGCTTTAATCACGTCCCCTTCTCTGGATGCCTTCCCTCCCTTCTCTGCCTTGTTGGAAACTTGTCCATTTTTCAAGGCCACACCTACAACACCATCCTTGAAACCTTCTGTCCACCCCTCTCTTCTTCCTCATAATTTTATTAAACTTATTGTTATTCCTTGTGTATATCATGACTTTATAGTCTTTGAAAGATCCAGCTCACCAGGAGTCAGTTAGGAATGTTTTAGGCAGCTCAGAATGCACAGTTGCCCTCCTTATCGGGTCCATGGGTCTCTGACACCATGAGTAATACATTCCCATAACTTCCAGACAGTCAAAATCATTAAAGTTCATTCAGGTTTGTGGCTGTCTCCTAAATCCCATTTACATTTAGACACATACATGTCTGGACACCATGTATACACTGAAAGAAAACTGCCTCTTTTAAGTTTTATCTCTCATTTGAAGGACTTTTTATGAAGAAATAATGCCTTTAAAGACTTCACACGAGGAGAAAGAGGAACCCTCATGCACTGTTGGTGGGAAGCAGTTGATACAGCCACTGTGTAAAGTAGTATGGAGTTACTTCAAAAAATTAAAAATGAAACTACCTTATGATATTCCACCTCTGGAAATTTATGAAGAAACCCAAAACACTAATTTGAAAGAATATATACACCGTTACATTTATCATAGCATTATTCACAATAACCAAGATTTGGAAGTAGCCCAAGTGTCCATCAGTAGATTAGTGGATAAAACAGCTATGGTACATTTACACAATGGAATACTACTCAGCCAAAAAAAAAAGGAAAATTTTAGTCTTTGTGACAGTGTAGACGGATCTGAAGAACATTATGCTAAGTGAAATAAGCCAGTCAGAGAAAGTCAAGTACCATACAATTTCACTCATATGTGGAATCTAAAGAATAAACTAAACTAACAAGAAAAATGGGGACAGATGCATAGATGGAGAGTGGATGACAGCTAGTGGTGGTTGTAGGGAGGGGAGGGATTGAGCAAAAAAGGAAAAGGGGCTCATGGACATGTGGTGATTGCGGGAGTGAGGGAAGTGGGTAGAGGTGGAAGAGGGTAGGGGGAGATAAGTGGTAATGGAAAAAACACAATTAAAAAAAAGATTTCACATGACATGGGAGTGGGGTAAACGCTGGGCTGTCTGCTAAGTTCATGAACAGATAAGTGATGGACATCACCTCCGCAGCCTCAGCATGCACACAGAATTCATACTTCAGCAAAGGGTTAAACTGATACGTCATGATGCTCTTTGTCATTTCCCACTAGTTAAAGCACGAGTGTTGTGTGTACAGTAATTCTTCA
Organism: Artibeus jamaicensis; assembly: GCF_021234435.1. Lineage (NCBI taxonomy): Eukaryota > Metazoa > Chordata > Mammalia > Chiroptera > Phyllostomidae > Artibeus > Artibeus jamaicensis. Next base: position 16,139,870 of record NW_026521788.1, read on the forward strand.
TTGCCTGCACCTTCTTTACATTTCAGGACTCCATGGTTTCAATGAAGTCCTTATTCAAGCATCGGAGCTGCTATGAAGCTAGCTGTCTTCGAGACAAGCTGTAAACTAGTCTGCAGGAATTCCGGTGGCTCTTTTCCATCTACACATTACTATTTAAGACTTTTATGCTTAGAACCCTACCCTTTTTCTCAGCATGAAATTTTTAGAAGACTTGTCCACACTCCTCACGCCCTATGCATTTCTCACTCTGCTACTTCTGGCTCCTGCACCCTCAATACCAGGGAAACTGTTCTGACAAAGGCCTGCAATAAACCCCTGCTTGGGAAAGTCACTCCAAACTTTTTCAGGCTTTATTCTGTCTGAACTGTTCCCAATGACCCTTCCCTCTTTAATGGCTATTTTCTTCTTTTGCTTTCTGGCATGTCACTCCCTCCTGGTCCTTGGTCGCATTTGCTGGCCCCTCTACTTTCAAGCACCTCTTGAGTATCTGTGTTCTCTGGGGTTCTGCTCGGGTCCCTCTTTCCTCCTTCGTGCTCCTTGCAAACACGTCGACTCTCGCGGCTGTCTACACAGCCAGCAAGCATGGCTTCTAAATTCTCTAATCAGCTCCAGATTCTTTGACTTTATTTTTTCTGTAAAAATTACTTCTAGCATGCAATTAAATGTGATTTAATTTTTCAGAATGTTGTGGGATGTGTCCATAAATATTCAAACCCACCTGCCTTTGTAGCCTGTCATACCATCCTTTGTGTACAGATTTTTGGTTAAGTAATTTGTCTGAATTCAGATCTCAACTTGAGCACATACTAGTGTGAGCTTGGGCAATTAATTATATAACCTTTGCACTTCCATTTCTTCATCCTGTAAAATGGGGTTAATAATAGTAAGTCCTACCTCACATATTTTCAGGGAAGATCATAGGAGCTAAATTATGTGTAAAGCACTTTAATCAGTGTCTGGCATTATAAGTCCTATATCCCTGTTAGCTGATATTACTTACATGGCAACTTATACACCGAGGACTCCCACAACTCTCTGAAAGGTGCACCCTCTTTTGTGAACATTAAACTACCTGTTCATGCAGAAATTCCATAGGCACCTCAGCTCCAACATGTCCAGCACTGATCTTGTTGCTTTTCCCAACAGACCTCCTTCCCAAATCCCTGTTTGCATGAGTGGTGTCATTTATCACTCTCCGCCCAGCCGTAAACTGCCATTGGGGGTGTTAACTACATGCCCTCACCCATCTGATCGGTCATGCTGCTTCTACCTTCCAAATGCTTTAGTTTCCTCCACCACCATTGTAACTCATCATCTCTCAGCTTGACCCTCACTTCTTTTCCAATTCAACCTATTTTGAAGACACCAGTCTGGTCACATTATTCCACAGTTCAACAGACTTTCAAGGTACTGTATGGTTTATAGTAGTGCTATGTAACAGAATTTTCTGCAATTATGAAAATTTCTATGTCTACACTTTTGATATGGTTGTCACTAGCCATATGTGGCTGCTGAGCATTTGAAATATAGCCAGCACAATGGAGAAAATGAATCTATAATTATGTTTAATTCTAATTACTTTAAACATAAACATCCTCATATAACCAATGGCTACCATGTTGGACAGCACAGATTTACAGGACAGAGCCCACCCCACTTGGCCTAGCACACCCTACATTCCCTACCCCTAACACCCCTCACCCTGACCACAGTAGTCTTCTTATCTTTTGCTGACACTCCTTGTATTTTTATACATTCACGCTTTTGTGTATGATACGCCTTTTGCCTAGAAAGCCTTTCTCACCTTAGCTGTCTGATGAACTCCCACTCAGCTTTGCAAACCTAGATCAAACATTACTTCCTCTCAGAAGCCTTTCCTGACATCGTATATAGAGGCACACGGATTTACTTTTTCTTCTGTGCTCTCCTGTACTTTACATTTATTGCTATTATAATTGTTGTGCCACATTATATTTTAACTATTTGTCTCCTCTTAACGAATTGTGATCTGCTGAGAAGCAGTCCCTAGCTCAGTACCTCAGACTTAGTAAATGTTTGTTGAATGCAAAAATGAATAAATGAAACACAGAAAACTAGTGTTGATCAATAACTAGATACTTTGGTTTGCTGGATGTTAACAATATCATGTTTTAGTCATCTTTAATCACCTTCAGTCATTGGTACAGAGCCTCTCAAAATACCAATTGCAACAAAAGACTGAAACAGATTGGCCAAAGATTTATGCTATTCATGCTGACTCTATACTCTGAAAGCGCGACCCCTGTACTAAATCAGATGATCAAAAAGGTGTACATCTAACTCCCCGTGGTATTTCCAGACTAAAAACTACAGTATAACACTATGCTTTTTGTTGTTGTTACTATAAGAAATAGTCATGCGGGGCACTGAATTTTCAAAGACACTGTTCATTATGTAGTTCAGTGCTTCTTATAGAGAGACCTCTGTGAGAATTCTCATGCTAATGCAGCGCTAGAAAGATTTTACCCTCCGTAACACACTTGCACACATCCTTTCATTAGCTAAGGACAGCTATGCGACCCTTCACACTTCTCTCTGGCTGCCAAGAAGCTCAGAGTTAACTTTCATGCATTGTCATTAGTAATTTAGTAATTTCTCTATTTTCAGTTCAAGGTAAATTCCACTCTTTAATCTGTCTTAATAGTTTTATTGGAGCTATGCTATTTGTTGTTAGTAGTCAGATCAGTTTATATTATCAAATATCCTTCTAGATATTACAAATATTAAATAAATAAAACATAAAGTTTCCCCCTTTCAGTTATCTATTTTGTATGCATCTGTATTTTCTCTCCAGCAAGTCATTTTCTTAGAGACAGGAACTCACCTTCCCTCATCTGTTGCATCCTCCCTACGGCTGTCACAGGTCCTGCGGGTAGTCAGGGCTCGGTGAAGAGTTTTTGACTCATAGTACCAAAGCTAATTACTTCAGCTAAAATAAAAGTCTTGTGGCCTAATTCTAATATTTTAACACTACTTGTAAAGCTGAGCTGCTATATTAATAAATCTTAAAGTTAAAAACAACTCATAAAATTATGTTCCGCCTCATTCATAATAAAAAATACAAAGTTTCAATTTCAAGGACTCAAGACTGACTTACAGACCAACCAACCACCTGGCCAGAACCCTTGCTAGCAGACATTCTTATCGAACAAATCTATGAGCCTCCTTCTGTTGCTGGAAACTCAGCTGTGCTCCAGGCTAGAGCCTCCTAACCTATGCTACGGATTTTTTATTTATTTTCTCTTGTGCATTTCATGTACACTACTTTTTTTTGTTATAGTCTATGATGGATATGTATGAAAAAATATGTATTTTGGGGAAAACAATTACAATTTGTTAATTTGAAAAAACTAAACACTAAACTACTGTTCTTGGGCTATCTCATTAACAAAGTTATTTTTTTTAATGATAAGGTACATGATGGCAAACATCCTGAGAAATAAATAGATTTCTAATCACTAAAGATGAGAGTGAACAACCTTTCTAGAAGAAAACTTGGCAATATAGGTGAAAATCTTCAAAAATGTTTGTATGTTTGATACTGCACTTGTATTTCTAAGAATTTTACCATAAGAAAATAGGGCTGCAAAAAAAAATATGTTCAAGGGTGTTTTCACTGTATAACTGACAATAGTAATAAAATTAGAAGTAATGTAACTCTCAAATAATAAAAAGTAAAAATTGGCACAAATGTTGAAATTTGGCGACATTTACACATGCATTCTATCTAGCAATCCTTTTTCTAGGAATTTATCCAAAAAGAATACGTGAAATGGTATATATAAAAGAATATCTGTTTTGGCATTATTAAAAATGTCCACTCTAGGAGTGGGGCCCTATAGCTCAGGGGTTAGAACGCTGATCTTGTAAAACAGGGTTCGAGAGTTCAAATCTTGCTGGGGCCTGTTAAACGTTAACTAAAAATTTCCGCTCTAGGAATTGGATAAGTAAAACTCAGAACCTCTGTACAATGAAACACTAGGCAGCTGTTAACTTGGTATTGTAGAAAAAAATTGACACAGCAAAATAAATAGAGTAAGTTCTTTAGATACAAACACAGTCTACAAAACGGCATTTAGAGTATGTAATCATTTTTTAAAATAAAAATATGTTAACATTTTGGCATGTCATGTGCTTTTCATACTGTCCAAATTGTTTGCAAGGAACAAGTAGCACCTTAAGATTAGAAAAAATCTATCCAAGTATGAATTTATGATTCTTCAGTCTCAGTATGGAAGCCACTAACAATAACATATCAGACTTCTGATGAAAATAGTTCTTTAGGTGAGAATCAGATGCTTTACACTGTCTGAGCTCAGATACCTTATAGAAGTTCTATTAGGGCTTTATGAAGTGCACTGCTTAGTCATCCGAAGCATGCCAGAAAGCCAGAGCTATTGAGGCTGGGGGCTTATATCTCCCCAGAGCCCACAGACAGGCCAGAGCCTGTTCTCCATGTCTGCTGGCCCTGACCACCATGAAGCTGGGCAGGTCAACCATGGTTTCTCCTATAAGCCAGCAAAATCTTTGCCCAGAAGAGAACTCAATTCTAGGGCTGAGGCAGAAGGTGCAAGAGAAAAAGGCCTCACCATGTTTTTTGTTTGGCTGCTGACCCCTAGCAAAAGAGCCTCCTCCTTACAAAAAATAAAAATAAAACATAGTGTTTTGCTTTTTGGTCTATTTTGCAAATTATTATTTAAATGTACTAAGTAGTACTAAGAGGTCTGAAAAGAATTAATGTTGTGGGTAAAGTCCCAACCCTAATCCCTTATTCAATTGAACTCAATTTGGAAAACATTACTGAGCCCCTTACACTGTAGGGAACTAACTATATATACTACATGACGTGGAGTAGACCAAAGGCAAACTAACATTCAGTAGGTATCTACTGGAAGTCAGGGGCCAGCTGGGACTTCACATCCCTGATCTCTGGCACTCTCTCTGGCACTACCTCTTACCCCAGGAGGTAGTTATCATGATTCCTGTTTGACAGCTGACCTGTAGGCCCAGAGTCGATATAGAATTTGCTTAAGCCCAGATACTTGGTGGTGGACCTAAAATTTGAACTCAGGTCAGCTTGATCCCAAAGTCCATGTTTCCCCACCGTTATCAATTTATCGATCAAGGCTTACAAGCCACACATAGAGTTTATAAATCACATACCCAAATATCTTTTAAAAGAAAAAAGAGGGAACTGGCAAGTATTATGCTGAGTGAAATAAGCCAGGTGTTGAAAGACAAATACCATATGATCTCACCTTTAACAGGAAGCTAAACAACAAAACAGACAAGCAAGCAAAATAAAAACAAAGACACTGAAATAGAGAACAAGGGGACAGTGACCAGAGGGGAGAGGGGAGGGAATTTCAGGGGAAAAGGGGAAGGGTTTACAGGAACTAGTATAAAGGACACATGGACAACAACTAAGGGGGGTGGAAATAGGAGGGAGGTGGGGAGCACAGGGGATGGGCTGGGATGGGAGTAAAAAACAGAAAACTGTACTTGAACAACAATTAAATAAATTTTAAAAACAGAGGAAAATGCCCTATAAACACAGTTCAAACCTTCAAAGAAAGGCAAAGGAAAGAGGGCATCTCTTCCAGGGACACTGGAGGAAAGTGTTTACGGAAGGGAACAGCGGCACAGAAACCAGGTGGTGGGGCTTCCACAGGATTCCGGCAGGATGGCAGCACAGACATTCCAGGGGTTCACAGCAGCAGGAGCAAAAGCACAGTGCAGGGGGCAGGAGGGACCTGGGGACTGTGTCTGTGGGGCGCCTGGAGGCAGTGGGTAGATACGTGGCTGGCAAGGCAGGCTTGAGTCGGGCCAGAGAGAGGCCTGACTGTGTGAACAGAGGAATGGCACAAACAGAATTGTGCTTCACAAATGTTTGCTTAGAAATATTTGGTCCAGTTGTATTTGCCCCCTTTTAATTTCACAAGGGAATTTTAATGTTTAATTAGCAAATAATGACCATCTTGAAAACTCATAGTTTTTTTGTTATTGTTTTTTTCTACTATTTTAGTATGTGGATTTCCTTAGGCTCTTAACTGCAGTGTAAATCTAGCCATTTAAGGAACTCAAGGTCGGAGCCTCACACATTAGTCTTTTACTTTGGACAAATGTTATTTTCCCATTCTCCAAATTACTTCAATACGGGTAATGCAGACTGGTCGCTAAGATATTTCAGTCAGTTCAGCTTGGTTAATGAAGAATGTGGCTGTGAACGTGGATGAATGGGTGAGTCCACCAGTGTCTCTGCTTAGGGTCTGTGTCACTATGACCTTACCATTCATTGAAAGTAGCTCAAATGGCTTGGTGTGTGAGGATGGAAAATTGGGATAACTGGACAAAACCAATAAAAACTTAATTTGGAAGCAGGAAAAAATCATGCATGAACATAAAGAGCTGGAGAGATTAATGTGGCCTGCTTTCTTTTTTGTTGTAACTCTTCAATGCTGCCTGACAATCAATTCAATTTAATATAAACCCCTGGGAAGCACACTTTCTTCCTAAGCAGGAAACTGTAAAAATGTCAGAAATACATGAAAGACAGCTTACATCTGGAAGAGGAGAGACAGGTGTGCTTCTAGAAGGAACACCTATGAGTTGAACTCTGAGAATTAAGCAATTGGCACTGCTCATCTATTAACACTTCTTTATTCCCAGCATAAGGATTGCAGCTTGGGGACATGTTGAAAACTCTTCACTCAATATTCTAAAGGAGATTATGTGCGCCAGCACCAGAAATGAAAGTCAAGGGACAGTAGAAGGTATAATGATCATTTTTGATAGACATGAGAGGCAGGACAGGTGTCTCCTCTCCATTCCCTCTGCCCCCCTCACTCCCACTCCCAGAGGGAGCCCTCGGCCCCTCACACCTGAGATACTTCACAGTCGCCTGTTTTGTTCTCCTTTCCTTATCCTCTCTGTATTCTGGTTCACCCAGCAGTCAGCTTCCAGTGCATTTGTCCTGCTCATCCACCACCCCGACTCTGTGATCACTCCTACTTCCTACTGCTTTACAATTTCAAGCAATTTCTAGAGGAGCACCTGAGTACTGCGGACGAGCCTCTGGAGTAGGGTGGAGGACATGGCGTGGAAGAGGTGGGTCCCAGACCCATTCCTCCCCTTCACCCAGAGCTATCATTTTCATCTGTTTTGTTCATGGAGCTTTCACTTCGGATTTACTAAGAAAAGGCTTTCATCGTGAACGAAAGTGTGAGAACCACTGTTCCACGTCTCTTTCAGCCTGGATTCATACTTCTCAGCACCTGGCCCACCAGCTCCACCAGTTTCATTTCCAAACCACTCTCCTGTCTACCATTTCGCAGTTCATTCATTCTGTTTATACTCCTTCCAGGTCATGAAGAACTTTTCCTTCTCTGACTTCCTTCTTAGAACATTTCACCCACTCCTTGTCTTGCAGTCCATTTCTAATGCATTTTCCTTGCCATATGTCTTGTCTGCCCAAGCAAACCAGAGGCTCAGGGTGAGGACAGGTCCCCCCCTGCAGAGACATTCAGCACTCACTCACACAAGGGACCCTCACACGAGGAGCCCTCCTGCCTCCCTGCCCTCGCTGACACCCTCCTTCACCCTAGCTCAGATGCCCATTCAGAGACTGAACCCCCTTTTTTGTAGCTCACTTCCTGCCTCTCTCATTCCAAGGATCCAATCTGGCCTGATCTCCCCTTCTAAGATCTAATTCACATCTAGTCAGTACCCCATGATGTGGCATGTACTCATTCTCTGCTTGCAATTGTTCTCTGGTTGTTTCAGGCGTTACTTTTGTCTCTGAGTGGTAGGTTCATTGGCAATGGACCAGGTTCACTTCTAAGGAAAGGTAGATGGCCTGATTGGCTTTTGGCAAGCTATATACTCAAAGGTCATTCAATGACTCCACGCACCCTTAATTCCAACAGAAGAAAATTTTCTCTTTCTGTCTTGAAAAGCCAAACCCACCTTCATAGTCAGTGCTGCAAATAACTGGTATAAGTTCATGCATACGTATAAAACAGTGTTTAAAACAGAGAAGCCACAGCACTAACTAACGACCTCATCTCTGTCCTGGTAAGACTTCTGTAGTTGCAAATAACAGCAGAGTCACACACGGAAGCAGCAAGTGAAATGACCCCAAAGCTCCTCAGAACCGGAAGTGCAAGTGTGGACTGAGACTACCTCCTGCACTTCCCTGGAGGCCACAAAATCTGCTTTCCAAGCCAGGGCAGTTCCATTCCCTGGGGCCTCTCTGAGTTCCTCTTTCTCTGTTTTCACCGGCTTCTCAGCTCTCCTATATCATCGGAATTTTATTCGGATACATGCTTCTTCCCACAGCCCCAAATGCTGAGAAACGTTTCAGATCAGCACAGACTATTAGCCACTCTGGGTCCCTTCATGCAAATCCTAAGAAAGAGAATCTGATTGGCTCAGCCCTCTCCTGGCTGGGTTCCCCTTCTGCCAAGTGTCCAATAGTGAAGAAGGAACAATGTTGCACAAACAAGCCAACATCCAGAATCCCGGGGAAAGAATCTAACTAAGGAGGTATGACGACTGACAAGGACTGGTCTCTCTGGAAACATTTGTTCTTACTTGCAACACATTTAAATGTGTCATTGCCCTGACTAGTGTGACTGAGTTGGTTGGGCATCGTCTCAGTGAAGCAAAACATCGCTGGTTGGATTCCCAGTCAGGGCACATGCTGGGGTTGCAGGTTTGTCCAGGTCTGGGTGGGTTCAAATGGCAACAGATGGTTGTTTCTCTCTCTCATTGATGTTTCTCTCCCTCTGTTTCTCTCTCCCTCCCCCTCTAAATAAATAAATAAACAAAATCTAGGGAGGAAATGTATCATTGGCTCCCCCAATGTAACCTCTCAGTTTTCTAAATATGCTTTTTTTTTCTCAAAAAGTACTCCTAATTTCAAAGTGCATGGACAGAAGGAAATCAGAAACTTGGAGTCCCCCTGGGTTAGACTGAGTGAGCCTGGTGAGTCAAAATTAACAGCACCAGGGTCTTTCTCAAAGAAGCTCTTGTCTCAATCCTGTAAAAAATTCCCTAACTTTAAACAGACTCAAACTCCACATTGGAGTACTCTCAAGCTCACTAAGCTTTGCATTCTATTATTTGTATTTGGGGGCCATTAAAAATGCATTGTCTGGTTCTCTCAAGAGACTTCCATGTACATGTGTTCCATGAGCTTTCCCCAGTGAATATCTTTATATGATGGGATTTTTCACTGCTGGACAACAGAGTATTTGTTGTTCAATAAAGAGTACTTTGAGATACAAGCTTAATGTTTGAAAATCAGCATTTTTTTTAAGATGAAAACTTCCAAGAAGCAGATTTTTTTTTTAAATTTCTGTCAGGTTTTGATGCTGCCAATCTTATTTTCATCAGAACAAATAAGCTAGAAAAACTTGCCATATCAAAGCATTACTGGCCTAGGGTTTCTGCTCTGCAATTTTTAATGTGGAAGTTGTTCCCATAAAGTGAAGACCAAAAATAAATGAGAATTCCCACCAGACCTCTAACAAAAACATAGTCATGTTGTAAATTTCAGAAACACGAAACTTAATTAATTCTCCAGGAAAGAATTATAGAGACACAACTAGCATTTTATGGACTGAAGGTGTATAACAGCAAAACCAAACTAAACATTTTTGAGACTACTTTACTTTCACTGATAACAAATTATTGAATTTTCTGCCAAAGGAAAGACTTATAGAACCCGCAAGACTCAGATTTAACAGAAAACAAATCAGTATTATTGGACATTAATGATTTTTGAGTCTTCGAGATGGATTTGATAGTCAACAACAATGATTCTGTCTTACATTGAATCATGTAGAAAGGAGGAATTTTGAAATTGGCATTTCCCACACAATTTACTGCCTACAACTAAAGGCAAACATTGGTTTTTCCTAGTATCTCTCAACTTTACCTTCACTACTTCTGCAAAAAAGCAGAACTTCCTTAACAAGGTCGGTGTGTGAAATCAGAACTCTGCTGTGGGGAAAAGTCCTTCAGATCCTCCCGCCACCACTTTCTCTCTGATCCTGAGATACACTTTGATAGATACAGTATTGCCTTTGCTTATATTCTCCCTAATAATCTACTTGATGCAATAGACACACAACTGCGTTATTATTTTTAGCAGACAGGCAGATTTTTTTCCTGATTCTAAATATAGAGATAACACATTGTCCAAGAATTAATCGCTCCATCTTTTATGGTCTCCTAGCCAAGGGTACCTCTCTTCTAACATGAGTAATATAAGTTGCCCTATTTACAGACTGGCTAATCAAACCACAAGTGTCTCCCAAGATTATTCTCCCTAAGGAAAGTGAGTGTCTCCACTATCTTCATATATCCCAAGGTCCTTGACATTGAACCTGGAGGTGTCAAGGAACAGGCTGTGGCCACTGCAGTGTCCCATGCTCAGCCGTCTCAAATAAGTAGATAATCTAAGGAAAACTAGCTCAACCTCTTCACCCTCTAATGTGATTGTATAAACCAAGCCTCCTTCCTACATACAAATTCTAGAACTGCCTGTCACTTTGGAGAAGGGAGTAGGGAGGAGTCAGGTAGGAGAGGAGGTTCAGGAGAGAAAGAAAGAGAGAAGGAGAAAGACGGTTAACATTTTGGAGCTCCTTGTGCCTGGAATCACATTAACTGTTTTACATGCCTTATCTCCTTTAACCCTACCAGCAATCTAAAAGGGAAGTTTGTTCTGTTGTTACTTTCCAGCTGAGAAAATTGCAGAGGTTAAGGAACTGCCCAGAGTTACCAGTAAGAAGCAAAGCCATATACTCAGAAATTGTTAGAGGATTGAATAAATGATCTTATCACTAACCATCACCTTTCCCTGGCACTTCAGTGGGACAAGTCAAGAACTGGAACCCAACGTTGCACTCCATCACATTTCAAGCATGCACATTCACTTGCCTATCAGATTGGACTAAGTGTTCAGTGTGTTTAGCCAAGGACACCGAAAATTATTTGAAGTATGGCAGGCAAGAGACGGGAGCAGGTACAGCATATCTCAGCACAGCTACTCATGGCTTTGAAACTGCTACGCATCCAGGTCTTGGAAACAGCATCTACAGAAAAGCTAATAGAACTGGGAAAGCCCAGATCTGGCTACACTACAGCCTTCCATACCCAGGATTTCAGACAAACTCCCCTCTCCAGACAAACTTCCTCTAACAAGCTGTGTGCCTGCATTAAGGAAATGCTTACAAATATTGGGACCCTCTGGTTCTTGAATCCCATTCAGCCTTTGTGAGGCCACATGCTTCTCCAGAAAGAGAAACCAGTTAGAGAAATCGGAGAGACACACCATGCTCAAGCGTCCCTGAGCAATCTCTTGGTCTCCAGTTTCCCCAGCTGGTGAAGCCAAGTAGCCTGATCACTCAATAAACCTCAAATAAATTTAATCTAATATTTCCAAAAGTGTGAACTATCAACAATCGAGTCTAAATTTCCTAGTACACTTGTGGGAAGAGCTCATGCCTCACCAAGCCTGAACCTGCTAAATTGGAACCTCTAGGGTTGGAATCCAGAAATCAGTGTTGTTAACTAGTTCCCAGTGCTGCACCTGTTCATTAACATCTCGACATGCTGTGTAAGGGTGGGGCGGGGGATGCTCCCAGCTTGCAAGGAGAACCTCATTTATGTGAGACTAACTTCCATTTAAAACATTCAAAACCCATTACTGTTGCAAACTTTTCATTCCAGTGTCTGGCTTTATGGAAGAAGCTGGGGACCTAAAGTTTCGGCTTTCTTAAAATTGTACTCATTAAACAGCATGTTAATCATGGATCAGGGATTGCACATTATACAACCCATTAAGCTTTTGTATGCTCCTGGAAGACTGCAGATTGTATAAAAGTACAAATGATCCAGCGGTTAAAATAATTGGCTATAACGAATCGCAAAATTAATTATGGATGACCACATTGCTTACCCAGTTGACCTAAGTCATTAGCAGATGTAATGGATCGGGTGAAAATCAGATGTATTTTGGCTTCTACAAAATGCTCCACAAGTGCTCACTGTAGTCCCAGGATCCGATCGCCCGCTCAGAGGATGTATATAGTATATGTGAAGCCAGCAGTTGTCCTCTAGAGAAAGATTCATTATGAATCCATGACAAGAACAAAATCTATTATGAGATCCTGCATTTATTTTAAAGCAGGGAGAAAACCGTTCACCTTTTCCAGTAAAATTAACTCTCCTGTATCACCAAGATGTCTTCTGATTTAGCTCAGCATTGACTTACTACATTAGTATTTCTACCTGTGTGTCCCATGAAATGTCGACCCCAGGAGATGCTGGGATTTGGAAGAGGGTGTAGAAGCAGAGCTTCTGGAGCAAAAATTTTGGAAAACTCCACATTCTTGATTTCTCGATCACCTTTTGGAGAAATCTCAATGCAAACTAGCCTGTTAAAGGTTCTGAGAGCCGAGAAGTAAAGAAACTCAATTCAGTTCTGCCTGAGGGCATGTCCTTGGCTACAGGCAGCAGGATGAGCTCTGCCTCCCCTAAAAAGAACAGGGAGCCGGGGAGAGGACGTGAAGTAGTTCCCAGAATAGATGGACGGCCAGAAAATCAAGGATGTCAGGCATCAAAAAACAGCAAAACAATCTGTCTGGGGCACCACCACGGCAACTGTGAGTCACTTCATCTCCTCCTTTGATGCTGAGTTGTTCCCCCAGATGAACCATCTCAGGAGGAAGCATTTCACAGACAAGCCTAGGTACAAGCAAGCCTGTTCTCTGATCAATAGAGGCAGAGAACATTGTCACCTGCCCCATCAAATTCCGTAGGAGAGGCCATGAAAGCCCTTACTCCAGGCTGTGTGTGTTGAGCAGTTCCCTCCTCCCCCACTAGACTCACACACCAGTAACAATTTTCCAGCTCAATTATGCTCACCCAGCATTTCCCAAAATTATTCTACCACCATTTCTTCACATAACACCTATTAACAGAAAACACTTTTGGAAATGGGGTAAATAATGGTAAATGGGATACATTAACATGTATATGAGGTACATGACCAATATGTATCAAAATTGGCGCATCTCATTATTAGCACGGTTAATTTTGAAGGTATACCAAGCTGTCGTTCAGGTTTGCAATAGTATTCTGAATAGGCCAACCCAGGGAAGGGATAGGTTCTGAGGCAAGTCCCTCTAAATGTTCCTATTTCCCCATTTTTTAATAATTTACACGAATTTTGGTTAAAACAGTTCCCAAGAGCAGCCTCATTGAGCAGAAATCAGCGAGAGGGCAACCTGCTGTCTCCAGGCATGGTGAAAGTGGTCAGTGCCGCATGGTCTCAGTAACCATGGGCAAGAGGGTTATTCTCTCCGTTGATTAAAATAATCTGTAGGGCACTACATTTCACAGTGTGTTTCCACCCACCTTACCTCTTTGCTAGCAAAAGCTCCAAGCTGACGGTTCTCACATGAGCCCAGGGTTCTCTGAACTCCAACATGCAGACCTGCCTTCTCCTTGCTCAGCAGCAGGCTGCCTCCTTGAGTCACTGCCTAGAAGTGTCTCTGACGAGGAACTGTCACCAGCACAAAGCCGCATGTGGGGTCTTACGTGATGCTAACCAAGAGAAACCAGGAGGCTCTCTGCCCCTGTAGCATTAAGGCTGCTGTTGTTTGTGCCTTCAGTTTTCCCACACTTTGGAGTCCAGAGTACTCACAGTCAAATTAGTCCCCAGAGAGTAAATGAGCTCAATGTAGGGGAAATGAGGACCAGTAGGGATGCAGCTGGCCCACACATGACAGAGAGAGGAGCAAAACGGAGCCTCACAGGCTTGGATGTTAGAGTTACCCAGCTGCTTATAGCCCTGAAAAGGGAGAGAGGGTCAGCATGTCAGTCCTGCCTTAACGGGGTCTAAAAGAGGCTATGTCAGCTCCTGCCTGCTTCTGCCTCTGCCCAGCCCATGTCAGGTACTAAAAGCCTGACCCTTGCAGGCCCAGCTGGGCCCAGCACAGCGAGTACCTGGTCAGGCAGTACCCTAGCTACTTCTACCCACCAATGAGCAGGGCCCAGATGGACACCCATACATTGAGCTAGAGATCTAACAGAGAATGTGACTAGGCAGCCAGGTTGTTGCCAGGAAGTTGCTGCTTCCACTCCAGTTTCCCAGCTAGATGAGACGCAGGCCCCATGACCCTGGTCTCTAGGGTTGACCTAGTTTTCCTATACCTTCTTGTTAGATTTGGCTGCACCTAGTGGAAAACCACGAATAAGGAGGCTTACAAAACAAAAGATTTGTTTCTTTGTGTAAAAGAAATCCAAAAGCCAGTGGTCCAATACTGATAAAACTCATCAAGGAACTTGGAAAAGACCGGAGAAAACCTCCTATTACTCTGTACATCAAGGAGTCCCATGACCCACAACAGCGGCACCCTCACACCCACATACAAGCAGTAGGAAGGAGAAAGGAGAGAAGGCATGGGGACTTTCTCCAGTTCTCTATACACTTTTAACAGAAACTTCCCAGAATTCCACCATAATTTTCATTTCAGGAGAGGCTGGGGAACATAGTTTTATTGTTGAGTACATTACCACCCCCAGTAATATAGGAATTCTATTTGTGTATCAGTTAGAATTAAGTTCATACTGACATAGACAGTAGGCAGGCGAGGGCTGGTTAGGTGGTTCCCTTAACCTTGTAGTGGTTCTACCCTCACCCTGGGACTTGTATAGTGTTTTAATCGGCTTGGGCTGCTGTAACAGATAGCATTCCTGGGTGGCTTAAACAGCAGACATTTGTTTCTAACAATTCTAGAAAATGGGAGGTTCGAGATCAATGTGCTAGCAGATTTGTTTCTTAGTGAGGACTCTCCCTGGCTTACAGACAGCCAGCTCTTGCTGTGAGCTCATGTGACCTTCTCTTTGTGTGTGCACGGAGAGTTCTGGTTTCTCTCCCTCTCCTTAGAAGGACACTCTTGGGAGGTCATTTAGACCTAATTACCCTTCAAAGGCCCCACCTCCTAATACCATCACACTGGGGGAGGACTTTTAATGGGGGAAAGGGCAGGGAACACAAATATTCAGTCCATGACACACTTCTTAGTCTATAATGGCTGGTTCTGTTCCAGCCTTCACATCTATAATCTAACTAGCTAGAAAAAAAGAAAGCTTGGAGACTTGAAAGATATTTCCTGAAAGTTCCATATATCATTCTGCTTGCCTCCTATTAGTCACATGGCCACACCTAGCTGAACAGGAGGCTGAGAAATAAATTTTGGGTGGCCAGATAATATTTGGGAATTCTGATTCTGAAAGATGAGGAAATCCATATTAGAGACAAGTATCGATTTCTGTTACCATTTGTAAGACAGACAGAATGGATGTTGGGTATGCAATTAATAATATCTACCACAACCTCCCTAATTGCACTGGGACACCTACTAATGCTGAGACTTGCTTTGGTTATGAACGCTATCATAGCTCTGACCCCTGGTGTCTAACTCTCCTTGGATTAGACTCGATTTTGTCAGCTCCTCTTGGACTTGAAATGATGGTGTCACCCTAGAGCCGGCCAATCATTCCATCCTAACTGTCCCCTTCCCTTCCCTAACCTTGTCTAAGGGCTCCCACCATGTTTTATATTGCCAGCTTAGCCAGTTTTAACAACAAAATGAAAGATTGTTGGTTACTTTAAAATTCTATTTACCCATTTCTCATCATGAAATAGAGTTAGTCTCATGGAAGTGCCTCTTGTTAAATTGGCCTTTTGACAGAATCAGATACATTTGCATTTATTTGGAAACAGAAGCATGTGAATGAAGGAAAGAATGATTGAAGAAGTGAGTTTTGGGGATGCAACTCAACTCCTTGGCTTTTTATACTTGTCTTTTGCATGATAATGTCGGAAGAAACTCACCAGTTTTGACCAACAAACATCTCATGTTCAGCCCACCATCTTGAAATAAAATAGTAGCCAGTGAATATTTTTAAATAGGTGTGCTGTGAATAATAGTTATTTTGTCACATTTAGGGAAATTGCGTAGAAGTTTAGAGGTGATAAATGTGTCTTCTGGTCCTGCGTGAAGTCAACAGATCTCAGCGTGCTAGACTTGGGAACGGTTAGAGTGCCACCATCATGGCCCCCAAGTTCACATCCCTGAGCACATGTCCTGGGGAGAATACCGACTCCACATTACAAAAATGTGGGTTTGGAATCCAACTTTAGCACTTTTAAAACTTTGTGGCTGTAGGCAAGTTTCTTCATCCCTAAGAGTCTTAGATTTTTCTTCTGTCTAATCAAGATACCATCATTGTGTTGTTGACAATTAAATGACCACATATGAGGAAGAAGCACTATTTGTGGTCCACAAAGCACAGTCAGTAAAGGTTCTTTCAATCTGAATTTATAGAGAGAAAACGTTCAGTGCTATATTCATTAAATTCAGAACACATTGCTCTTTTTTAATGGACTTTTTAAAAAACCTCGTTCTGAATATCCCATTTTAGAAAAACAAACTAAATATTTTTTAAAGGTCGATAGCCAGTGTAGTAATTAGTACCTTGAGCTAATCAGTTATTTTTCATTAAAAAATATAAAAGCTTGTATTGGAAATTATACCCATAAAGTCCATTTAGTTTTACAACTTAATTACATGTAGTAAAACTTTGCTGCCACATTTAACAGGTAATAACTGAATTCTTTGTAAACAAAAGCAATATTTGCCTGGAAGTGAACCCTAAGTTGAGAAAGAAAAAAGAACTCCCTTAAAATATTTCCTTAGTGTTTATTTTTCAGAAAGGTCAACTCAGCTAATGCAAGGGTTTACTTAATGTCTTATTTGTGTTATCTCAATATTTTTAGTAAAACAAATTTGTTACTATGGTGTTCAGTTTTAGCATTACCATGAAATGGGCCAGTATCAGGAAGGCCAGAGTGACCGTGAGTTTTGCAATAACAAATTTTTGTCAATTGAGTTTCTATATTGGTTAAAACACTTTTTAAAACCCAGGGGAAAGCTGGGGAAGATGAGAATTTTAGACAGATTAATCTCTTACTATATTCTGGAGGATTTGTCACTTTCTTTCATAATAAAACCAAAAAAGAAAATGAATCTACCCAAGTGCTGAAATATATTACTTTTAATCTTAATATAATTCAGAGTGAAATATTGCCAGAATTTCTACCTTATTGAATGTGTTTCTGTATAAAATAAAATATTCTTTAAAGTTCTCAATAAAAATCCATAACACACCATTAGGTCCTTAAAATATATTTCATATGAAATATTTACAACTCATAACTTCAGAAGGTGTCAACATACATATGCATGAACAATAATACAGACTTCTTGGGTGATTATCTGAAATTCAATTTGGCTCTACAACTATTTATTGGCTGGTGTATAATCACAGATAACAAATTTATATAATGAATGAGATCCACACTTCACTAGATACCAGATTAGCATCACCAACTACCATTTGTGGAGCTCCCTACTATACGCGCAGCCTTATGGTAGGTTCCAGAGGTACAAAGGTTTATAAAATAGAGTTCCTGCCTCAAAAACTTTGTTATATGTCCTTATTGTTGATAATGCCAGCATGCTACATTTGTGTAGTTCTTTTAAATTAGCCAAATAGCCCTGGCTGGTATAGCTCAGTGGATTGAGCACGGGCCTGAGAACCAGACAATGGCAGTTCAATTCCCAGTCAGGGCACATCCTGGCCCCACAAAAGCAAAAATTGTTTCTCTCCCTCTCTCCTTCCTTCCCCTCTAATAAAAAAATAAAACTACACACCGGTTAGATTCCCAGTCAGGGCACATGCCCGGGTTGTAGGTCGGTTCCCTGCAGGCCAGTTCCCAGCAGGGGATGCACGAAAGGCAACCATACATTGATGTTTCTCTCCCTCTCTCCTTCCCCTCTTCCCCTCTAAAGATAAATAAATAAAATCTTAAAAAAAAATCTTTAAAAAAAATATAGTATTTAAAAATAAATTAACCAAATATGCTAATATTCATTATTTCACTTAATACCTTCACTATTACCCTCGATGTCTTTATAAGGAAAGTTGTTGAACAGGTAAAATAATTTCCATTTTACAGATTATGTGAGCGCCAGCAATGAGGCAACCTGCCCAGGGTCATGAGGCTAGACTGATGGCAGAAGTCGGATTCAAACTGCATTTGTATCTCAGGATTTCTCTACTCTTAATAAATGTCTTTAGAACACTTATTTCAGAAGTCCAGTCATATTTGTAATATTTCTAGAACACCAATGCAGTATGATAGGCAGAGAGGCCAAGTAGATCTGGGCCCCTCTGCACAGGCTTCAAGGAGAAGGTGAATCTAAACTGGCCAAGCAAGATGGTTAAGACACAGAAAAGCAGGGAAGAACCAGGAGGGCATTGAAGGTAGGATAAGATTGATCCAAAATACATTGGCCAAACTACCACACTCTCCGGAGCACCATAAGCTGAAGGGTATTCATATTTTGTTCACTCTTCGCCCCCTGATGCCTAGCACAGGCCCCCTGGACTTTGTAGAGTATGAACAATCTACAGCACCCTGACCTCTTTCCATGACAGGTCCTAGGTACATGTTTGGTGAATGAAGAGATGGAAAAAGAAATGAATTAGAATAATGAAGGAGCAAACATTTACTCAAGGATTGGGAAATCACAAGGATTGAAGATCTGGAAATCCCATCACATTCCTGAATGAATCTGTTAATTCATTCATGTATGCGTGCATTCCTTTATACATGAATTATTCGTGTATGTGTGAGTATGTATTTCTCAACTAGGGATGGTTTTGTCCCCTGGGGAATATCTAGAGATGTTTTTTGGTTGTCACAACTGGAGAAATACTACAGGGATCTACTAAGAAGCCTAGGATGCCAGTAAACACCCTGCACTACGTAGGACAATCCTCGAAAACAAAGAATAATCCAGTCCAAAATGTTGGTGGTACTGATGTTATAAAACCTTACTTTATAACAAATCATAGTAAACATTTTGGTTTTGTGATGTGGACAGATGTTTCAAATAACTGAACAGATAGATCAATCATTATTAATTAATTAGTATAAATAATTATTATAAAATGTGGTAAGTACCATGGGGGAAAAAGAGAAATACCATAAAAATTGTTGGGAAATTCTGAATGTCTTATTGCTTTTGAACAGGAAAGGATAACTGGTCATTTCCAGAGAACAGCATTCTGGAAAATCTTAGGCAAGTTAATTACAAACCTAAATACTCCAGAAACCCAAGATAAATTAGGCGTCTTTATGGGAAAAAAATTTAGTGCTTATGAAATTGTTCTGCTATTTTCTCTTTCACATGTGAATCGCCCCCAACATAGATAAATTAAAAATAAATAGGATAGTGTTTGAGACTCAATGAAACTATTTTCTTTAAAATGCAAGGGCAATTTTTGAAAATTAGAAAATGATTTGGGGTTTTAAAAAGACCCACCCTTTCTTGGGGAAATCAGCCCCTCCCACTCCTTGTGATTCTGGGAGACTGCTAATCATAGGCCCTCTTACCACCTCCACAGGGGTAGCCACCTGACACAGCTGGACCAATCAAACTCTCCTCTGGGCACTCAGAAGGCAGGTCAATGAAGCATATTCATTTGATGTCAAATCATAGAGAACTTACCTATGCATTCCTGCCACCATGATCCCCAGGGATTCTGTGACACTTGCTTTCTGTTGACCTTATTTTTCCTTTTCTTAAAGATTTTGTTTATTTATTTTCAGAGAGAGAAAGAGAGAGGAAGAGAAATATCCACGTGTGAAAGAAACATTAATTGCCACACTCCCAACTGGGGACCTGGCCTGCAACCCAGACACGTGCCTTGACTGGGAATCAAACTGGTGACCTTTTGGTTTGCAGGATGATGTCCAACCCACTGAGCCATGCCAGTCAGGGCCTCCATGGACCTTGTTATTCATCTATCCTTGGCTCCTGGGGGGAATTCTAGCATTCTCCTGATAACTCACTTTCTCCATAGTTGTTATCTTTGCTTGAACCAAAAACTATACCCAATATAGTTTGATATTTTGTTTTAGCAAAGGCCAGTGGCTCTGAGAAGAAATTCAAAAGAGGCAGAGGTTTCTTTTTTCTAATTACTCCACCATTCTTTCATCCCCAGCACCAATCATACCTGTCCCTGAAGTCTTCATTGACCAGAGTTTCCATGTAGAGTCACATAAACAAATATTGTTGCCTGAAATGACCACTATGTATTTCACATGCATTGTCTTTTACTGTTAGTGTCTTCTCCAAGACTGTAAGGGCCTCTGAAGCCAGGACCATACTTAATATTTCTTCCTACTTTTCACATTGACAAGTGAATACTCACTTAAAAATTGTTAAATGAGTAACTGCAAAAGCCAGTCTCCAATATGCCTCCATTAATTCTCACCTGTCAGTGTTCATGGCCTTGTATTATCCTCTATCACAGTGAATAGGGTTGACTGTTTATCTAGTAGGATATTATGTAAATGAAGGTTTATGGCTTCTAAAGTGAGATCCATCAAAGACAGTTGAGTTTCTGCCTTATTCTCTCTTACATCACTCAGTTTGGGAGAAGTCAGCCACTGTGTCATGAAGACACTCTAGTAGCTTTAAGAAGACGTCCACTTGGTACAAAATTAAATAAATACCTTTAATTTGCCTATGGCAGCACTTAGTTGTCATTGTGAACCATCTCAGAGCCGAATCCTCTAGCCCCAGTAAGGCTTCTTGATGACCGGTGCTCTGGGTGACATTTTGACTTGAACCTCACGAGAAACCCTGAGCCAGGACCACTCAGGTAAGCCACTTCCAAATTTTTGATGCACAGAAACTGCGAGGTAATAGATTTGGTTGCTTTAAGGCACTAACTTTTGGGATAATTTGATGCACAGCAATGGATAACTAATATAATAAAATTGGTTCCCTCCTGGGAGAAATACAAAGTCCATTTTTATTTGAACTGTAAAAACGAAAGATGAGGGGGCAAATTTATATATTTCCTTGAAGAAACAGTTTCTCTAAATGAAGCCACTCCAATATATGATGACTTAGTTCTGCTTAGAGGATGAAGATAAAAATTAAAATTTATATATTATATAAATCCCTTGTAATTTTAACATATCAAATACTTAACAATAAATACAGTACCTTTTTAGGTGCTTAGCTAGTAAGAGAAGAACAGGGTGGATTCCTCATAGAAAAATCTTCTTCTGAAAGAAGTTAGAAAAAGGATGAAAAGTATGCTCACCAGATTTTTTGAACCCCAAATTAGAAAATATGGTTGACTTCTTTTTTATTTATTTTTTTCAATTACAGTTCATGTTCCATACTGTTTTCTATTAGTTTCAGGTGTATTACACAGTGGTTAGACAACCGTGCACTTTCCCCAGTGACCCTGCCCTGTATTTCCAGTCGCATCGACACACCTGGCACTGCACGTAGTTACCACAATACTGTGGAGTGTGCTCCCTGTGCTGTACTCCCCATCCCTGTGACTGCTCTGTAAGTACTGACCTGCACTTCTCAGTCCCTTGGGTTGAGTTCAGGAAGACAGTGGACTAGAACATCTGAAACCTAGATAATCCTAGAGAGTTCAGGGACAGTGTCTGAAAAAAAATAAACATGGTCTCAGTACCTAAGACTGTATTGGATACTTAAATCATGCTACTACTGAACTTGAAGTATGGAAATAGCTACAATTAGAAGCTATGTTTTGATTTAGCTAGGAGAACAGCCTTAAAAACACCTTGTACCATCCTCTGAAGGCTAATTGTGATTTTAAATTAATACTAAGAAATGGTCTGCTAAGTAATGACAAAATGTATGTGAGTCATATGTGCTTATAATATCAAAGTATCGCATTTTTTCTGAGTCATGATTTTACTAAACCAAGAAGACCTAAATGCTAAGTCTAAGTTGACTGTAGGGAGTGGGGGTTATTTGTTTGTTTTTTGACAGATAAATAACAGAACATAAATTTGATTCTATCTAGCAAATTCACCACAAATTAATCCTTTATAAAGATATTGCAGGATTTTAGCATATACAAATATATGTGTGTTGCACGTATTTGTTTCCACAAAAATTTAATTTACAAAGAACTATTGCTGCATTCGAACATAAATAACCGAGTTTATGCATATAAATAAGATCTGCCTCCTATACTCAGTTCATAAATTTATTCCTAAGACATTGTCATAACTCAAAATACCTTTAGAACTCCTCACTTTTTTCTGAGTGAAAAGCCCCTTTTTATTTTTTAATTTACATTTCCCCATTACTATTGATCCCCTTTGTATTCCTCTCCCCCACGATCACCACGCGGCCCTCTCTGTCCCCGGGTCCTCCTCCCTCTCTGCTGCATCCCTCCACCCCTAACCACTGCCTGCTCCCCAGAGCTGTCAGCCTGCTCTCTGCCTAGGAGTCTCTCTCTATTTTATCGTGAATTCAGTTTGCAGAACTCTTTTTGTTTTCTTTTCCCACCATTAAAAGGTGTAATGCAGGGTCTGGCAGAAGTGAGGCCTACTTGAGTGTGGCTGGCAGGTCACTCGAGTGTCTCCCAAAGATGGACAGCAATTTGAACATGTCACCTAAAATGTCACATGGTGCCCTTGCGTGTAATATTGCTGTTACAGAATTACATGCTTATGATTTTGTGATAAAAAGGGGTGCTCTGTGGTTCGATAGTTAGAAAAAGGCAAATAATTTAGTGGTCAGGAACAAGGACTCTGAATTCAGACCTCTGTGTGAAAACTTGGCCTTGGCCACTTACAAGGTGAGTAATCATATGAAATCACTTAACATCTCTGTGCATTAGTTTTCTCATCTGAAAAAAGAAGAAGAAAAGACCCCATCTCTCAAAGTTGTTGTCCAGAATACAACTCTCAAAACAGGCTCGGGCACATAGTAAGTGCTCAACAAATGTTAGTTGTTGAAATTAGTCCGTTAGCTAGCTAATTAATTAGTTAGGAATGAGAGTTACCCCCCAAATACTCCTCTTAAATGTGTGCCCAGTGGTTCCATAATTACAAAACCGATTCACTCTCACAAAGACCCCTAAGAGATTAATGCTCTGAAAGGGAGGCAGTAAGTCTTGATACATTGTTCATGTTATTGTTGAGTGAATCTAGTTGCCTTCCTTGACTTTCTCGGTAAACAAACATCAACTGAGCAGACAAACCCTCCCAACCAGGAACAATTAGAAAAGCTGCATAATATATGAAAATGAAAAAAACTCTTTAAAAAAAGTTGTTGTCCAAGTACAGTTGTCTCCATTTTCACCCGACCACGGCCCCCCACCTCACTCCTCCCTGCCTCCTACCCTCGAACCTACCCCCTTCGGTTTTGTCCACGGATCCTTTATACATGTTCCTTCATGACCCTTCCCCTGCTTTCCCCCATTATCTCTCTCCCCCCTCCCATCTGGTTACTGTTAGTCTGTTCTTTATTTCCATGTTTCTGGTTATATTTTGCTTGCTGGTTTTGTTGATTAGGTTCCACTTACAGGTAAGATTATGCGGTATTTGTCTTTCACCACCTGGCTTATTTCACTTAGCATGATGCTCTCCAGTTCCATCCATGCTGTTGAGAAGGATAAGAGCTCCTTCTTTCTTTCTGCTGCATAACATTCTATTGTGTAAATATACCACAGATTTCTTATCTATTCATTTACTAGCAGACATTTAGGTTGCTTCCAGCACTTGGCTACTGTAAATTGTGTTGCCATGAACATTGGGGTGCATAGGTTCTTCTGAATTGATATTTCAGGGCTCTTAGGGTATAATCCCAGCAGTGGAATTGTGAGGTCAAAAGGCAGTTCCATTTTTAGTTTTCTGAGGAAATTCCATACTGTTTTCCACACTGGCTGCACCAGTCTGCATTCCCATCAACAGTGCACTAGGGTTCCCTTTTCTCTACAACCTTGCCAGCACTTGTTGTTTGTTGATTTATTGATGATAAACATTCCCACTAGTGTGAAGTGGTATTAAACTGTAGTTTTAATTTGCATCTCTCTGATGGCTAGTGATGCTGAGCATTGTTTCATATGTCTCCGGGCCCTCTGTATGTCCTCCTTAGAGAAGTGTCTGTTCGGGTCCTTTGCCCATTTTTTAAAATCGGGTTGTTTGTCTTCCTGGAGTGGAGTCTTGTGAGTTCTTTATGTATTTTGGAGATCAAACCCTTGTCTAAGGTATCATTGGCAAATATATTTTCCCACACAGTTGGTTCTTTTTTCATTTTACTGCTGGAAAAAAAACCCAAAACCCTCTTTTGAAGGCACTGGATAGCAATGAAGCAGCAAGGACCAGAGGTACCAAGGTCCCAGAGAAAAGGAATATATTTATGAGATAAAGCCCAACTTCTACCTTATTCCCCACTTGAGCACTTGAGGCATTTTCTGATTTGCTGATTGGCACAGCTTGGGCACAGAAGCTGAGAGCCAAGCAAAAAGGCAACGAAAAGAGAGTTGCTGAGTGATTTTGATAGTCTCACAGGACTAAAGGACAGAAATTGAGGTTCATGACCACCAAGTCACTCAGGATATAAGAGACAAAGATTGCAGATTAAAAGGAAGCATAGAGAGAGGATGAACCTGCTGTTTGATCCACTCTCCTCCTTGAGGCATTCGCTGACTGGACTCAGAACCAGAGAGCTGAGCAGAAAACAGCAGAGAAGGGGCTGGAGAGCAAAACAGAATAAATGAATGGTTTAGGATACTGGGGAGATAAAGATGGAGTTCAGAAACACAAAGGAGGAGGGCATCTGGTATTATCTCAGACATTTAGATCAGACTGCTAAAGCACTACTGTTTAGGAGTAAGCGCAATTAGAGGGTTGACTAGACCTGGTGAAGACTGAAAGCAAGCCTGTAACTAGTTTAATCCATAATTGATCAATGCAAGTTACTTCTACCCTCAATGACTGCTAGAAACTAAATCTTCTCTGGGGGGATTTTTATTAAAAATGCTCAGCATTCAATCAAATGTTATCAGTTGCATCAAGAGACAAGACCAAGCAACAGAGAAAAAAATATAGTCAAGAAAATAGACCTTGTTGGTGATACAGGATCAACATGGCCAGATATACATAGACTTTAAAATGACAGTGATGGATATATTAGGTAAAAAAGACGTCAGGATGAAGAATGTTAACAGAGAACTGGAATCTACCAAAAAAATAAATGAATAAAATGGACATCCTAGAACTAAAAACACAGTAAATGAAATTAAAACTCATCAGGTGTTTTAAAGAGAAAATTAGACAAAGATAAAGAGAGGTGAATAAGAAGATAGATCAGTATAAAATATCCAGAATGACAAAAAGAAAAAGGCATCGAACATATATAAAAGTTCGAGACACACAGGACAGAGTGAAAGTTCTAACAAATGTGTAATCAAATCCAAGAAGATAAGGAGAGAATAAGCAGAAGAAATATGTGAAGAAATAAGAAAAAAGTATTCAGAATTGACAAAACACATAAAAGCACAGACTCAAGAAACACTGTGAACCCCAAACAGCTGAAATACCTATACCAACAACAAAAAAGCCCTTGAATATATTGTTCTAAAACTGCTAAAAACCAAAGAAAACAAATATTCTCAAAAGCTGCCAGAAAAAAAAAGTCACATTCCTTCAAAGGAACAACAAAAGATTGACAATTGACTTCACAACAAAACAAAATGCCGGGCTGGTGTGGCTCAGTGGATTGAGCGCGGCCTGCAAACCAAAGGGTCGGCAGTTCCATTCCCAGTCACAGGGCACAGGCCTGGGTTGCAGGCCAGGCCCCCGGTAGGTGGTGTGTGAGAAGCACCCACACACTGATGTTTCTCTCCCTCTCCTTCTTCCTCTCTTCCCCCTCTCTAAAAATTAATAAAGAATCTCTTTTTTAAAAGAGTTCATGCTTAAAAACCTGAGATTTAAGTAATCCTTAAAAAAAATAGGCAGATATCATAAATAAACAGCATTATACAGCTTGTAACTTTGAGATGGTGCAATACCCAGGAATAAGAACATTGGCTCAAATGCTTCTGACAGATGCTGCACTGACGACATGCAAAACCTACCTGACAAATACATCACCGTTCCTGGAATACGAATAGAAACTACCTGTCCCTACATGAAGGAGGATGGGAATAACAACCTCTAAAATCTTTACCCATTGAACTGAAACTAGCAAGGGACATACAAGAAAGAATAAAGAAATGGGACTATATCAAAATAAAAAGCTTCTGTATGGCTAAAAAAATCAGCAAAATGAAAAGGGAACCAACTGTGTGGGAAAATATATTGCAAATGATACCTCAGACAACAGTTTGATCTCCAAAATTATAAACAACTCACAGGGCTCCACTCCAGGAAGACAAACAACCCAATTAAAAAATGGGCAAAGGACCTGAACAGACACTTCTCTAAGGAGGACATACAGAGGGCCCGGAGACATAAGAAATAACGCTCAGCATCACTAGCCATCAGAGAGATGAAAATAAAAGTACAATGAGATATCACTTTACACTGGTGAGAATATTTATCATCAATAAATCAACAAACAACAAGTGCTGGCAAGGTTGTAGAGAAAAGGGAACCCTAGTGCACTGTTGATGGGAATGCAGACTGGTGCAGTCACTGTAGAAAACAATATGGAATTTCCTCAGAAAAGTAAAAATGGAGCTACCTTTTGACCTGGCAATTCCACTGCTGGGATTATACCCTAAAACCCTGCAATACCAATTCAGAAGAACCTATGCACCCCAATGTTCATAGCAGCAGAATTTATAGTAGCCAAGTGTAGGAAGCAACCTAAATGCTCACCAGTAAGTGAATGGATAAAAAATCTATGGTACAGTTACACAATGGAATGCTATGTAGCAGAAAGAAAGAAGGAGCTCCTACCCTTCTCAACAGCATGGATGGAACTGGAGAGCATCATGCTAAGTGAAATAAGCCAGGTGGTAAAAGACAAATACCATATGATCCCAACTGTAAGTGGAACCTGATCAACAAAAGAAACAAGCAGGCAAAATATTAACAGGGACATTGAAATAAAGAATAGACTAATGGTAACCAGAGGGGAAGAGGGGGGGATAATGGGGGAAAGTAGGGGAAGGGTCATCAGGGAACATGTACAAAGGACACATGGACAAAGCCAAAGGGGGTAGGACTGAGGGTGGGAGGGTGGGGTGGGGGCCAGTGGAGGGGAGAAAAGGGAGACAACCATACTTCAAAAACAATTAAAAAATTAAAATAAAATAAAATGTTTATCATAAAAGAAAAAGGCTGGAGAAGTAGGAAAAGCTATTTTTTTTAAGGCCTCCTACTCCAGGTTAAGGATTTTTGCTTCCATTGCATGAGAAATGGGAGGTTGTTAAAAGGCAGAGAGCCAATTTGTGGGAGTATTTTGTTTTGGTTTTTGTTTTGTTTTTTTTTTTCAAGGTGGGCATGAAGCTGCTATGAGCCACCACGTGGGAAAGCCTGCCTGATAAAGAACTCAACAGAGAGAAAAGCAAAGCAGACACAGGGAGGAAAAGCCAACTCTTGAATACTGATTTTTTAAGCAGCTGATCCTTGAATTCATTTACACCTGGATCCTAAGCCAAAGTTTCTTGGGAATATACAGGGGCCCTTGGATACCAGGTCAAGAATCTCTGCTATTTGGAGCAAAGAAGAAAGATTCCTAACCTAAACTGGGGAGGGAGGTTCAGGGAGGCTTCCTGAAAAATGAGAAGGATTTGGGCGGTGACTGAAAGTAGTCACATAGTAAAAGGCACAGTGG
The DNA here is from genome assembly GCF_021234435.1 of Artibeus jamaicensis. Classification (NCBI taxonomy): domain Eukaryota; kingdom Metazoa; phylum Chordata; class Mammalia; order Chiroptera; family Phyllostomidae; genus Artibeus; species Artibeus jamaicensis. The sequence continues at coordinate 16,167,691 of NW_026521788.1, forward strand.
GAGAAGTGTTCCCAGCAGAGGATTATGGCTTGTGAAGGAGACAGCTCATGGCTCATGTGGAGTGGTTTTCCATATGACTGAGAGAAAGCATTTGGGAAATGTTGTCATAGAAGTCCTGGCTGGAGAGACAGGCAGAGGGGTAGGCTGTGAAGAAACCTGAGCTTGCCCAGGTAGCTCAGATATTGGGGTAGAATATCGTCCCCATACACCTACATTGCAGGTTTGATCCCTGGTCAGAGCACATACAAGTAGCAACCAATGAATGCATAGATAAGTGGAATGACAAATTGTTCTCTCTCTCTAAACTAATAAATATTTTTTAATTTATCAATAAATAAAAGAGAGGAAAAGATCTTTCTCCCCCTGCCCTACTCCCTTCCTCTCTCCCTTTCTCTCTAAATTAATAAATTTTAAAATTTTAAAAAGAAACCTGGATGCTCGCTTTGGCAGCACATGTACAGAGAGGAGTAGCATGGCCATGCATGAGGATGACACGCAAATTCATGAAGCGCTCCATATTTCTGAGTTTCTGCATGGCTCAAGAAACCATCTTCAAATGAAAAGGGGACAGATTGTGTGGGAGAACATATTTGCCAACGATACATCAGACAAGGGTTTAGCTTCAAAATATATAAAGAACTCACAGGACTCCACTCCAGGAAGACAAACAACCCGATTTTACAAAATGGGCAAAGAACCTGAATCGACACTTCTCCAAGGAGGACATACAGAGGGCCCATAAACATATGAAAAAATGATCAACATCACTAGCCATCCGAGAGATGCAAATAAGAACCACAGTTAGATATCACCTCACACCCGTCGGAATGGCTATCCTTAATAATGCAACAAATAAGTGCTGGCTAGGTTTTGGAGAAAAGGGAACCCTAGTGCACTATTAGTGGGAATGCAGACTGCTGCAGCCACTGTGGAAAACAGTATGTATATCTTCAGAAAATTAAAAATGGAACTGCCTAATGACGCAGTGATTCCACTGCTGGGAATATACCCCGAGAATCCCGAAACACCAATTCAAAAGAACTTATGCACCCCAACATTCACAGCAGTGTTATTTACAATAGGTAAGTGTTGGAAATAGCCCAAATGCTCATCAGTAGATGAGTGGATTAAAAAACTGGTATATCCACATAATGGAATATTACCCAGCAGAAAGAAAGACAGCAGTCCTACCTTTTGCCACAGCATAGATAAAGCTGGCAACTATTATGCTAAGTGAAATAAGCTAGTCGGCAAAGACAAGTAATTGGAATCTAATGAACAAAACTAACAAGAAAAATAGAACCAGAGACATGGAAACGTGGAGCAGACTGGTAGCTGTAGGAGGGGAGGGGGAATGGTGGAAGGAAGCAGAAGGAAATAGTCAAAGAACATGTATGAATAACGCATGGACAGGGACAACAGAGAGGGGACTGACTTTGGCTGGAGGGGTGGGCTGGGTGAAGGAGGAAAAAGAAAAAATACTGGGACAACTGTAATGGAATAAACAATTTTAAAAAGAAGAGAAACCTGGGCCTTACATGAGGGCTCTGGAGATCTGAGTGATAAAGAAGATATAAGTCGAGTACACCTTTTCCACATCTCTTTGCAAAGCAAGCCCGAACATTTCCCTACCCCCTACCCCCACCCTGATGCAGTTCTCTCGCCTCTCTCCTTCTTCTAAGGTCTGAAGGCCTTTAAAAAAAGAAAAGAAAAAACAGACTAGTACATCTTCTCAGGTGCATATGGAATGAGAAAAGCAAGGGCTCAAATATGAATTCTAGATTTCTATTTATGGCGACCTGATGACTAAGAATTGGGAGTATAATTTACTAGACAAGGAGAACAGAAGGAGGAGCCAGCCAGTCTAAGAGCAAAAGGATTTAGGAGTTATGCAGACCTGAGGAGAAACTGTGATGAGAACTACACTGAGCAAATAGAATTGGGTGCATAGATGTGGAAGTTGGAAGAGAGCTCTGAACTACACATAAATGTCTGAGCAGTCAACGTTCGCCTGCTGGTGGTTGGACCTCAGCAGTGGGTGAGCAGGCTCGGATGGACATAGGTCAGAGGGCCAGAGGTAGCAGTGAAGGAAAGATGTTCACAAAAACAATAAACAGGGCACTAGTAGAGAAACCATGCAGAGGAGAACCAAGAGAGAAAGAAAGAAGAACAGAGTTTAAAGAAGGGAGTCCACAGAGTCTTCAGGCTTCAGAACTAAAAGCAGTTGGGGCTCCTCCTGCATATTTGGTTCAGGAGGAATATCATGTTCCTTTCTATATACTGGCTGCCAGGAAGCTCAGAGACTTGCGACATACATCTAGCAACTGAACAGGACTTGAAAATCATTATGTTCATCAATCTTATCCTTAGTTTTCTTTTGCTTATTGTTATTCCCCTCTCTTCTTACTCCTTTCTTTAAATTTATGTCTTTGTATCACCTTAAAATCCTAAAATGGAGAGGAACTCAGTAAACAGGCACGTTGCATCCAGGAGGAGGCCCCAGGCTGCAGGCGTGGCTCAGTGCCTACCACTCACGCTGTCTCGTGTGCAGACTGCTTCCCTCCTTTGCGTTACCTGCCTCCATCCTGCAGGCGTTTAAGTTTGAGGCTCCTCATCTAAACAATCCCTAAGACCTTCCCTGCTCTAAATCGGAATAACCTGTACTTCTTCAATGCTCAAATCCCATGAGCGAAGTTACCGAACATAATATCAGGTAGTCAGAATACAGTTTTTTTCATGAAGTTCTACCAAAAACATCAAAATGGTGAACATATATTATATGCACAGCATTTGAGAGGTGGGTTGGGCTTCGAAAGCACCATGGCAGCGTGCTCTGGGTCTTTGTTGCTCATCTCCATGAGGTCCAGAGCTAGCACACGTGTTCAGTGGGATTTAAAATGAAATGACCATGTGGTACATCATTAGACCATGATGTTCAAGGCTAATTCCATGAACCTCCGCATTAATGGGGCAATATTCTGTTTGGCTTTATTCTATTAATATTTATAGAGTACTCATTACCATAGCAACTAAGTGCTTTCCACAGAGAACTGATCAAATTTTAAGGAGAGGGGAACAGGAAAGGGGAGGACCACTGCAGGAGCTGAAAGGAAGCTCTGATCTCCTTCTAAACAACCCTTTTCTTCCCCAATCTGACAAAGCACAGTTCTCATAGAGCACTTTTTTCAGGCCTACCCTCCCCAGATCTTGGCAATGGTCTGTCTTGGTTCCCTGGAGCCCTGATCCATGCAATAATGGGCTCGTCCTTGACAAAAACCTTGATTCGGTGCCCTTTTTCCTTTTTGCGGAGAGGAAGTAGAACAAATCATTGCAGAGCCGGGTTTTGAAATCAGAATGTCTGGATCTGAATTCTAGCTCTTCCACCTACTAGCTAAGTGTCCTTTGGCAAGGTACTTAATCTTTCTGACCTTGGTTTTCTCTTCAGTGAAATGGGGATACCAAGAGTGCCTACTTCATAGGTTTATTATGAGAATCAAGTGAATTGATAACTGTTTAGTGCATTCGAGAATTTCTGGTACATATAAGTGCTCAATAAATGTTAGCTATTGTTTCAATGTATCCTTGTCTTCTGTTCTCAGTCACCAGAACACTCACGCTGTCCTCTTCCTCACTTTCTGTGACTAGACAAAACTTCTTCCCTAAGATGAGATCCCTCCTGGAAACCACACAGCAGAGTGAAAGGAAGGTGGCTCCTGTCCCCCAGATCAATGGACCAGATCAAAAATGCCTAAACTTCTACAACTGGAAACACATTTCTCTGGGTAAAGAAAATTCTTTATAAGTATGTTCTGCTAGATTTAACTTTCATAAAGGCAAAGAGCATGCATCATTTATCTCTATATGTAAAGCCCAACCCACCCTCATATCTCATTCAAACTACGATGTAGACAAGTGACTTGTTACCCCTCTCTAAGAACATGTACACACGCATACACACAGAGCTATGGCAAGCCAATTAGTTCAGGCTCTATGACCGGTGGAGGGGCTAACACAAAAAATAATTGTGGCTCGCTCCTTGCCTTCGTGGAAGTTAAATTTAGCAGGAGAAACTATTAAATAAAATGTGTTTACCCAAGGACTATTTCAGGTAGAATATTAGACATGATTCAGGAGGAATGGGGCAGGGTCTTTGTGCATTCCTACACCACACTGTGGAGATGGGCACAGCCCTGGCAGAGGTAAGCTGGACCTTGGCGTGGAGTCAGATGGCATTCCTCCCCTCACAGGGTTTCGCACCTGGTGCGGTGTAGCAGTGCCGTCAACACTACTGACTCATCTTTGCACAATCACAGAGACTGTTTCATACAAAGTCGGAAGCATCAACACCCAAACCTGAGAGTTAAGATTTCAGATAAGCGCCCTTGAAACTTGGAAGAGGTCGATTTAGGATAAATAAAGGGACACACTCCTTTACACTGTGGGTAGTAAATTCATTACCTCATCTGGAACTTGTTACTACAAGAGCCTACATAAACCCAAATTAAAATTAGGTTCAAGAAGGTTGAGATAAATATATGAATGAGCAGTAACAAACAGGCTCTGGAGGTGAAGTCAATCAGGTTTCAATATAATAAGAATCCACCAGGGAGCAACTGTGATGTGCTGACCATGACTTTGAACACATTCCTAACTTTCTGAAGGTATTATTCTCTTCCATCAAATGGCCATCTCTGAGGCAAGAGGCTGGGTTAGACGCAGAGTTTGCTAACCACTGGGATGTTTCTGATATCCAACGCTCTTTATTATTACAGTGTACTTTGCCAGATCTTAATAAATTCAGATCCCCCTGATTCCTTCACCCTGACCTTGAAGGATCGTTCACCAAAGGGCAATGGTTCAACTGTAGAAGAATAATTGGGAAGCATAACCTGAGCACTAGAAAAAAAAGGAGAAGCCTCATCTGCTCAAGTTTTTCAACAGTTTTCATGCCAAAGTTGGAATACTCTGGCTAGTTAAATGGTAAATGCTGTTTTCACTCTCTTGCATTCAGAACCTTAGTACCTACTGGTGGGATGGCTTTAGTTATAGGCACAGAAAGTCCCAGGAGGAGTGATAAGAGGGCTCACAAGACCCTGTTCTCCTTGGTGTGCCCTTTTGCCTCAACTCATTGACAAGTGTCACAAAGACCCCTGGGTCATAGCTTGGTCACTCTAGGTCAGCAATTCTCAAACTCTAGCATACCTCAGAAACACCTGGGGGGCTTGTTAAACTAGATGGTGGGTGTCGAGCCCACAGAGTTTCTGCTTCAGTAGGTCTGTGGTAGGGCCCCAAAATTGGCAATTCTAACAAGTTGCCAAGTGGTGCTAACTCTCCTGGTCCCTGAATCAAAATTTGGGAAGCAAGGCTATATATAGGTCATGATGGTCACTCAAAATCAGACTCCACCTGGGATAGATTACGCTCAAGATCTCTTCAGCCTCTTACACCCAAGGATGGAGAAAGGCTCTAAGAACAGTGTTAGATACATTGGTGGTGGGGGTTGGGCTAAAAGGTCTGGAGGGAGTACTGGGGCTCGTGTTCAGTGCTTTGCTGTTTTTCCCAGGAGAAGGCGCTGGGGCTGCTCCCCAAACTTACCCCCAAGGCTCACACAACCCCCTTGACTTCCTTACTCTCAACCCGTCTTCTGCGAGAGCCCTCCTTCCACAGCAGGACTCCCAGCCACCCCCAAGACTGGCAGCCCAGCTATCACTCTTGCCTATCTTCCTGTCAGGGAGCAGCTGCTCCCAGTGCTGGAGAAACTTGCCTGTCAAGGAGTAACTGGCTGAGGCTGTGAATTGCAAATCTCCCCAGTACCAGCCCAGCCTCCCTGCCTAAGAGGCAGCTGTCCTGCAGGAGGGATCCCTTTCCCACTTTACACACACTCGCACACACCCCCCAGCCATGACCACCAGCGGGATGCTTCAAGTGGCCGCCTACACGAGGATCCCTCGGAAATTGCTCCCGAGCTCCAAATGCCACACTCAGCCTCAGACCAGGGAGCAAAGATCCGAGGAAAAACTTAAGTCGCCTGCAAAGTGTGGCCAAAAAGAGGGAGGGTGGAGAGAAGGAGTAATTTCCTGCTTAAAGTATATGCTAGTCACCATTATTTGGTTCTGGGATCTTGACATGTTTAGTCTCTTTTAACCGCATGCCAATTGAGAGAAACTTCACTTTAGGAGAGAGTGGACATGATAAATAAATCCGCCAGGGTCCACAGCATCCAGGATCTCTGGAATTCTCCGAAGGAGAAAGACTGAAACGAGTAATTCTCTCCGAACCCACTCATCCTTGCACATTAATCAACTAAGAATTTTAAAAAACGTGCATGTACACTCACACTCACACTCTTTTTCACTTTCCACAGGACTGACTTTCTTGTTCTGGAAACACTGCCTGCTCACTGAGCAATCACATGCGTAACAACTGGCCGAGAGACTGGTCTGGCTGGACTCAGGACACTCCCTTGCTCCTCCCCGACCTCCCTGCTTCTCTTACTTCCTTCCACCACGCGAAAATGCAGACTTGCTTCTCTTCTGGACTTCACCGCCACAAACAAGGCAGTCCCTTTCTGTCGAGCCTGGTACTCCTTGGAAAATCTTCCAGGGTGTCCATCTTTCTCAACCCTTTTTATTGTAAGTGGAAGCAGTCATCTTTACACCATCTAACTGATCCCTTCATTGTCAGAGATATTATTTTCTAAATAAATAGTATAAAAGAGTAATACTGCACCAAGTTAAATACTAACGTCATCCATCTTCATGGCTGTCAAAGGTAAAAATATTAAATATATTACTTCTGTGAGAGTGCTTGCTGAGAAACTATCAGATACCTCATCTTCCATGGAGTTATTTTTAGGTACTGAAGTTGGCATGACTGTGCACCTTCATGCTGTAAAGTAAAAAAAAAAAAAAATTAGGAGTAAGGGTGTGAGCAGGTTGTGATTCTAAATGTGCTATAAGGAGAACAGCTTCTCCAGGAAACACTTTTAAAAGACCCATTCTAGTGTTCTCTGTAACAATTAACTGTATTTCCCAGGTTTATCAAATGCAATCACATTTCTGCACAAGAAAAAGAATTCACCACCTTCCCCTCCTTACAACAAAGCCCCAGCAGCAAGTTATTATCACTTTGGCTAATCAGAGAGAAACCTCCTGCAGAACCCCCCCCTTTCTGTTGGCTCCCAGCAGCACCGTCCAAACGATGATTAATCACTGAATAAACGGCAGAATTGACAACAGCATAATGACAAAGAGAAAGCAGAGACAGGGCCTGAACAGTGGGAGCATGTGGTCCTGCCCCAGTGGGTGGAAGGGCCAAAGAAGATGGATGACCCTGTAAGCGCTTGACACTTAAGTATCTTGTCTTTTACAAGGGGGGTTACTTCTGCCAAATTCAACAAATAAGGCAGTACGCATCAAGTGGACGTGCTTCCTCTGGCTGTCAGAGGCAAGGAGAAACGTCTTAAAAATTAAACTAATAAGCTTAAATTGACAGCTCAAGCTCAGATGATAGCAGAAACAAGAGACACTACAAATGACAGCCTAATCCATTATTGTGGAAGGGATTCAGAATATTTTTCTGATTACAGCCTCAGATTACCCTAACCGTGTCCTTACTAATTTGAAAAATGATGAATCACTAAGTTCAAACAGGGCTCAGAAGAGTCAATTATACTAAGCAGTAATATCAAAAGCTCGTGTTTTCTACACTAAGGAATAAAACATGTTATGCCTAATAATAACAAACAGAAATGAGGTCGATTACCTGCTCTCTGTTGACCAAGTCATTAGCAATAAGAATGTTCCTCTAATTTTTCAATATTTCTTTTCAGGATATGCACTCCCTGCCCCAAGGATTCCTACTAGCCAAAGTTTATTAACAGGAAAAAAGATTTGTAGTAAGTGAAATATTGGTTTGCCGCCGGCTTAATGCCCTTCAGATACCATCCATTTTCAAAGCTTTCATGCTCCAATGAAAGGAGCAGTTACTAGTCAGACTCATGCTCTCTCAGGAATCATTAATACCATCATCTTCCTCATCATGATCACCTTCTCTGGCCTTTTTTTCCCCTGTAAGACAGAAAACCTTAAATTCACCAGCGCTTCATGCACACCTTTCCACTGGCCCTAACTTAAACAGATGCCCTGGCCCGGTGCCCTCTCCTGCACACACGGCACTCTTCGGGACGCGTGGGTTCTGTCTTGTCTTGTGGACGTCTTTCCGTGTTAATTTATATCCACAGAAAGCTTTTCCCTGGCTGACATCATGTATCAAGATTTCCTACATTACTATACATTTTCTTCAACATTATGTCTTGTTCTCAACCACAACTAGAATAATGTTTTGCACCTTGCAGGTGCTCAGCAAATGTCTGTTAAATGACTTTAATTCCGGTTCCTTTTACTAGACTCAACCAATACCAGGTCTTATAGATGAAGTCTTCAAACTTCTTCCCAAGGGGAGTTCTCAGGCATGTGTAGGTCACATTAAGACCCAAGTAAGCAATCGCCTTGAAACAGCAGAGAAACCGAGGAATGGATGATCACCCACTGTTTCGTAGATGGACTTTGAAATAGTGAACACCCCCCTTTCTCACCACTTAGAAATACTGCATTGGAAATCAGTTTTTCTCACCCAAATCCAATCCCTACCATCCTGATAACAGAAGATTGTAATCTCATATTCGAAACTTAGCTGTGTCCCAGTCTCTAGCCCGGCTGTCAAGCCCTGTCCCCAGCCGACCCTCTTCCCCACACTGCCTGCGTGACTAACCCTCCCTCAGGACACTCTCACACACACACACCACTCACCGTGTTCTGTCCTGTTTTCGCCTTTGCCCTTCAACAGCCTAGTCTCCTTTTCCTCTCCTACTCAAACATTCTCTTCTTCTTGTACCCCACCACCCTTCTCTGGAGCTCCCTTCTACAGAATAAAACCTTACTATGTTGCCTCAGATGCTTCAATGAGGCTATAACCAGCCACAGCTGGCATAAGGGAGCAAGGGCTTCAGGGTCATCAAGCCATTACAAACTCTTCACTCACTCACTATGTGACTTTGAGCACCTTGCTTGAACTCCTAAAAGCATCCCTACTTCTCTGACACAGGAGTAAAGATAGATAGATATACCTTAGAGCATTATTGAAAAAACTTAAATGAAACAACGTGTGAGAAATGCTTGGCTCGGGCACTGCAAAGATTGTGCCGTTCCTTTCCAAATCCCCAGTGTGAAGCCTTGGACCTGACATATAATAATAGTAAATGCTTCCTTAATATCGAATGAGGAGTGATCAGATACAGAGGGGGATAAAATACATGCACACATGATTCAAAGTTTTTAACTCAGTAAAATAGGACAGCTTTGGTTTTTCTATTTTCATCTTTTATATTTAAATTATTTTATCCTTCATTATCTCCTACGTCCCACATCTACCCAACAGACAAGTCAAATACTAGACGTCATTCATTAATGAGCAGCAGAAACCAAACATTTAAACCTATGCTAGTGCGGAGTTCCAATTCCTCTTCTCTCCTGCTCCCACTTCCTCCCACAGCCCCAGAGGGACACCTGAGGAAGACTGGGGGCATGTCTGTGGGCCACAGGTGTGAGTTTGCTGAAGATGGGAAAGCACGAGGCTCACCCCACTGAGCTCCTCTCTGCAGGGGAGGTGGGAGGTTTAAAACCAACTCAGGTCCCCCTGACGGCAGCTAACGCCAATAAATACTTATGGTCAAATAAAAACTCATCTACTGGGGGGAAACATCATAGAAATTACTAAGCCATAGATAAATAATACTTAAGTAAAAGAAAACTAAATGTAAATACCAAAAATAAAAGAATAACATGAGATAGCTTTAATTTAATGGATTTGGTGAAATCTTCATGGAATTTGCTTGTTTTGGGTGTGTGCATGTGTTTTTGTTGTTTTTTGTTTGTTTTTCCTAACAACCACATTTTTATTCACACCAATCTATGTTATAGTTAATAAGGAGCTACAAAAATACATTTATAAATTAAGTTCTTAGGGTCAAATTTTAAAAATCAGAAAAAATGTTTATTTCTAAAAACTTTTCTGGGAAAAGCTCTCTGTCACACATATTTCTAGATTTTTTACTTTTGATTTTTGTATCCATGTTTATAAACATGACCATTTATAAACAAATCAAATTGCTCGAAATATGCCTTTCATTCCTAAACAAAGTGAGTTCAAATTTAAGCGTGGTGCTTTTAACAAGTATAACATCAATAACTATTTTCTACAATTCTTTCTTTCTCTTCTCTCCCCATCTTCAAAAAATAGATTTCTTTTCCCACTGATTTAAATTTTAAATAATTTTTGTATATGGGGAGAAGAAGGTTCAAATATACAAAGCTTTGCACCACAAATTATTAGCATTTGCTAGATATTTGGATTTGGTCCTGCACATAGTATGTGCTCGATAAAAAATGTATCCGGTCATACTTAAGGCTCCAGTGAGAGAGAGAAATGTTGCTCTTGTGTCATCACTGTGGTGTTTGAATGTCCAGCGCTCTCTAGGCAAAGCCCTAACTGCAGGCTGCCTACGTGTAATCTAGGAGCAACGTAAGAGCAGGCTAAGCCTCCTCCAGGAGGGCCCACGCCTCCGGAACGTTCTTCTTCTCCTGATCAGACGCAGACTGAAATCTGTGAGGCTGTCTGCTCGGTCAGGCATTAGCCTGAAGCCTGTGGGTGGACTGGGATCAGAGATTAAAGTGGTGGCAAGTCTTTATTTATTACAGCTACAGAGTAGTCTATCCAAGCCAGCCATTTATAGGGACTAGAGATGCTTTTGGAACTGTGAAGAACATCATTAGCATTTTTATTTCCTCTCCCTACTACCTGTCTATGGTCATTGTGCTCACTTTGACCCAGTCGGGGCACCGAAACAGTTTCCTGGCCTAGGGGACGAAATGTGACGTGGCTCACCTCCCAGGCCAGGCTGGACACACTGAGACAGCATGGTCCAGTGACCTGAGTAATGGGCTGGAAATTCCAGACTAATTATGCTCTTTCCAGCAGCAAACTTGCTGTGCAATGCCAGGTGAAGCACCTACCTTCTCTGGACCTCTGCCTGTGCTTGTTTGCTCCATGAGGAAAGTGGCTGCTATGAGATAACATGCAACTGCCAGTGTTTGTGAGCCTTGGTTCCTCATCTCTAAAATGGGAATGACTAACCAGTGCCCTCTCTGCTTCACAGGATTGCTGGAAAGTGGAAATGCACATTGAAAACTCCAGTAATTTTTACTGTGCTGAATTGGTTCTTCCTAGTGCCATTATTAGTCACAGGATAAATCTGAGACTCAATTCTAAGTTTGCTGACTCCCATTCCAGGACCCAAGAAAGGCTAAGCAGACTGAACTCCCTTTTCTTTCCATGAACACCCAACAAATATCGAACGCAATGGATTGTGGTTTCATTGCACAAACACTCCTATAAGGGCTTCAGCACATCCTAGTATTAGCTAAATCCAGAAAAATCCTGAAGCCAGCAACTCCTAGGAGCACTTTGACAGTTCATAGGTGGAAATGGAGAAAATATGGTGCAACATTTTTATTTAATGTAACAGTCAAAGTGAGCCACACTTCCCTTCTAAGTTCTTAAATGTATAGAAAGTTTCCACTTGAGGATAAGATACAGAATGAAAAGGCTGCTTCCCTCCGTGCTGAATCACACGTGGCCTTCTCTCATTATATCTCCAGTTAATGCTTCAGTCATTGGGGAGCTACGGTCTTTGCAAATGTCAGTTTTTACCACAGTGTGTTTACTTCTGAGTGGATTAGCATGAATGTGACTATTGCATTGGGTTGCCAATTTTGTGGGAGTGATTTGAAAACCTGCAGAATAAACTGTTATTTAACTAGGGGAAACTGGGAAGGAAAAAATGGCAATGTTTTTATGTTTTGCTCCCTTTGGTTCATATTTGCATGAAATCCTCATAACCAAAGGCAGCTGGAATCCCAAGTATAATGATAACATTGGTACGGAGAGGTTTGAACCTGGCTGGAAGGTGGGGCTTGTGTAGGAGGCAATTTTTCCATGCAGATGTAAAGCACGAGAAATATGTATTTGTAAAAATTACACATGAAGATTAGGGAAAAGTAGACTTGTTTTTTAGTCACCTTGTTCACAATATAAGCCACAAGTATTCGGCTAACTTGGTTTCCATGGAAAGACAGTTGCCATCATATCCACTTGCAAACGTGCATCATTCTGTAGAACCTTCACTTGCCATTCATTATCTAGAAGGAAGTCTTGTTTGGGGTAACAACACCATTGGATGGTTTATATAAATCAGTGACAAAAATAGTCTCTCTTTATTCTGAAACCACCAGAATCAAGGGTGGGACAATTAATGAGGCCAATATAAAGAGGATGTCGAGTTTTCACACACGGCACTGCTAACTACGCATGATCATTCTGTGCGCTAACAGCCCGGGAGGACCAAACCAAGGGTGATACTCTTTTCTCCTCCTCGGCTCCCGTGTATCTTTTCTCCTTGCTCCTCTGCCCTCCTGAGCCTCTTAAACTTATCAGTAATGATCTCTATTATGATCACAAGGCTATTCCACATTACGAACTCCTACTGTGCACACGGTGGAGCAGAGACACACTGTGCAGCAGCAACCCTGGCCACACTGCACAGCAAATGAACTGTGGTCACAGTCTGTGTGGAAGCCCCTGCCCTCATCCCCAGAGGGCATAGCGTCAGTGCTGCTAAACCATGGAACTTACCAGGGCTTGAGTCACAAAATCGGAATCACAGAGATGCCCTATTATACGTGCTGTTTTGTCTCTTTTTTGAGAAGGAAGTGGGAAAACACAATGAAAGTGTGCTACAGTAAAAGAAATGCTGGGCTAAGAAGCTAGAAACTTTGTTGGCAGCCCCAAGACCCACTTACAAAGTCAGAGAGTTTGGGCAAATCGCTTGGTCCTCGGTTTTTCAGTCAGAAAATGAGCGGATCGAACCAAGGGTGTCCGACCTTTTGGCATCTTGGGGCCACACTGGAAGAAGAGTTATTTGGGGCCGCACATTACCTACATTATGACACATAATCACAACAAAATGTTATAATGTTTTAAATAAATTTACGATTTTGCGTCAGGCTGCATTCACAGCCATCCTGGGACACAGGCAGCCGTGGCCACAGGTTGGACGCCCCTGGACCAGACCTATGAACTTTCCCAGCTTTTAACTTCTCTGATTCTATTTTCAGTGCTCATTTTTTTATAACTATTTTTCTTGTATAAGCAATATATGTTCATCCTGTCGTTATAGCAAATATACCATAAAGAGTAAAATTAAAGCCACCTGTTGTCTGCCTACCCCAAGATAACTAGTCTTACAAATGTATTAAATATGTATTTATTTGCAAATATACCCAAGTGAACCTATACCAAATATACTGATATAGATATAGATATGGATATAGATATAGATATAGATATAGATATAGGTATAGATATAGGTATAGATATAGATTAGATATGGATATGGATATGGATATGGATATGGATATGGACATGGATATGGACATGGATATGGATATAGACATACCATGGAAAATATATTAAAACAAGCTGGTACCAATTTTTCCCCCAAAAGGTAACAAAGGTTCTCTGCTATTTCCAGAACACATTGACCCATTCTCTTTCGCTTTCTCTATATATTGCCGCTGGCCTGGATACAAACTAATGTAGGGATGGCAATGTCCCTGGCCATCACAGAGAGTGTACAGGACCTCAAAAGTATACTCAGAGGAACGACCCTCTCACTTCGCAGATGAGAAAGTTGGGACCAAAAGAGTCCAGGCGATGCGTTCAAACATCCTAACGTCACTGAAGGGCAGAGGCAGGGCTGGAGAGAAGCTCTCCTACCCCCTGTTCTGAAACCACTTGCACTCTTTGTTGTTCTCAGAGCTTTTTATTTACTTACATAAGCAGCAGGGTTGAAACTTTTCTTCTGATTGAACTTCAGTTAATAAGTTGATTTAACCAACTTTCCTGGTTGACCAAGGGCTTCCTTACCACACGCCAACCTCACAGCCTGTCACTAGCAGGTGGCAGGCTGAGCTGCCTTGAAAAGCAAGAATGAGTCATGGTGATAAACTGAGAGAAAAAGTGTGTAAGCCTGTGTCCATACTGCCCCTTGCAGTCATATTAGACAAGCTATTGAAGCTCAATTTCCCCTTAATTCATTGGGTTTTCTTGGACCAAATGAAGGGACATCCCTACACATACCTCAAAAAAGGATGCCAGCAAACAATGTCAGATTCTTAAGTATTTGTTGACTCATTGAGCTTGCTACAATCAAAGACACTGGTTTTCCTGGTGCTCTTGTTTAAGAGGGAGATGGGGAAATAACACCCACCCACGCCTATCTCACGGAGAGGCCAAGAGAGCAAAAGAGACAATGGAGATCAGATCCTTGCAAGAAAAGTAGTATGTGTATTCAGATCTCATTCATATTAATCATCAAGCCAAAGTTCCTGAGAAGCTATTTCCCTGTTGTTGAGAACTATGAGGTTTGTGTTCAGTCTATAAATGGTCTCATTCCCTAGATCACTGCACCTAACTTTTAAAACTCTACACCCACAATTTTCCAACCAGTTTGCTTTTCAGACAACAGTGTGTTGATTGCTGGGGAGAGTGGATATAAGAGGACTAAATGGTAATGGAAAAAATACAATAAAGATTAAATTTTTTTTAAAAACAAGCTAAGGTAGAATCTTTCTTGTTTTGAACAAAACATTCTGGATAATTCTGAAATGCCCACCACCTTCTAATTCCTGGATAAGAATTCTTGAGTCTGGTTCAGCAGCAGAAACTGTGATCCGAAGACTGGACACGACCTGTGCAGGGTTTCATCACTGTTGCAGGAGGAAGAGGGACAGTGTCTTTCCGGTTTTAACTTTGACAACCCTTTTTTTCCCACTAGGCTCCTGTGTATCGACCATGACATTGTCTCATTTTATTTCACAGACTATATTAATATCACTCTACAGAATCAAACAGAGTACTTTACACATAGTAGATGGATAATAAATACATGAATGAATTAATCTCTAACTTATTTTTCTCTTACTACTCTTTACTCATTTTTTACCACTTACCTGGAAAGAAAGTGTCCTCAGTGGGTCTCAAACTTGAGCATGCATCAGAATCACTTGGAGGATTTGTTAAACAGATTGCTGGGCCCCACTCAGAGTTTCTCATTTAATAGGTCCAGTGTGTAACCTGATAATTTTCATTTTCTAACAAGTTCCCAAGTGATGCTGATGCTGCTGGTCTAGGAACTGCACTGTGATAAACACTAGTCTTTTTATCCAAGGAGTGCATGGGGCCACATTTTTTTTAAAAAGGTTGGTTTTCAGCTACTAAAGGATTCTATGTATACTTTACCACTATGCTTAGACATATTCTTAATCAGCAGTCTGATTTGCTTACCAATTTTTGTAAGTAACACTATCTGTGGTAATCTGCAACACTGATTATGTATTATAGAAATATATTAAACTTTTTATCAAGGAATAGGTCTGATCTAGAATATTTTACCTAATTTTTACTACTACTCTCTCCTATATATATAAATTTTGTTAATTAGCATAGCACCATGTCTTAATCCCCACCTAAAAGAAATTAGCGACTTCTAGTCGCTGCAAGAAACCACAATCACATCAAAATTACAACTAAAATATAGGATAACCATCATTCAGAACCATCGGAAACTGAGTTGCATGGAAGTCTGACAACTACAGAATTAAAGAAACCACATCCATTCAGACTGGTAGAGAGGGCGGAGATATGGAACAGGCTGGCCCCACATCCATATGTGGGGGGGATCTATTGGGAGCAAGGAGTCCCATCCCCCAAACAGACTCCTCAGCCCAGGGTTCCAGTATCAGGAATATAAGTCCCCATAACTTCTGGATACAAAAACCAGCAGGGATTGAATCAATGGAAGAAACTTCTGGAGTCCCAAGCAGTTCCCCTGGAAGAACCTACACACAGACTTACTCCAATTCACTCCCTCTGTGCTCCAGCACCGGGGTAGCAGCTTCAAAGGCACCAGTGGCACACAGGGAGGAATGGAAATGCCTGCCATCAAGGCAAGACCTAGGGGACAGTTTTCTCCCAGACATAAGGTGGGCAGAAGCCATTGTCCCTCTTCTGAGCCCTCCCCTCACAGAATCACATAGCTGGCAGGCAGGTGCCATATCTGAGACTCCATCAACCTAACACTGTTTGCCCCACCCTGGAGATCCCTTGAGACTCTCTCCCACCCAATTTACCAGCACACCCAAGCTGTTAAGAGTAGCTTTTCCATATCAATGGCTGGTCTTGGATCATGCTTCACAAATTCCTAAATCATATCAAACAAGCAACAGCCAGCCTCCATAAGGTCCCAGTCCCTTTTGCTAAGTGGATCCAGGCCAGACACAAGCTACAGGGAGCCTAGATTCACAGCTTGGCTTTGCCTGAGAATCTCCAAATCCAGCACAAATACCAGACATTTCATTTTGCTTTATAGCTCATGAAGACTGGTTCTGGGCAGAACATAGATGAGGACTGACCTTGGCTTGCACAAACCAGGAAATCCCAGAACATGGGCACCCAGTGAACAGCTATAGACCACTACGGAGCACCACCATCCTGCCTCTGCACAGCTGATTCTCCATGGAGGGTGGAGGGTGGTGGTCAGTGGCCACAGCCAGTCCTTGCAACTGACTAGCCTAGGTAAATCTCTCCCATTGACCTGCCAACAGTAATCGAGACTCAACTATAAAAGGAGAGTGTACTCAGCTGACATGAAGGGCACATTTTAAGTACTCAGCTTGGTTGATAGGGGAGGCTGTACCACTAGACCCTTCAGG
Source organism: Artibeus jamaicensis (assembly GCF_021234435.1). Classification (NCBI taxonomy): domain Eukaryota; kingdom Metazoa; phylum Chordata; class Mammalia; order Chiroptera; family Phyllostomidae; genus Artibeus; species Artibeus jamaicensis. Next base: position 16,184,580 of record NW_026521788.1, read on the forward strand.
ACACCTACTACATTAAGCCATGCTACCAAGACAGGGAGTCATAGAAACTCTAACTACTTCATAGAAACAAACACAGGGAGGCTGCCAAAAGGAGGAGACAAAGAAACATGGCCCAAATGAAATAATAGATCAAAACTCCAGAAAAAGAGATAAATAAAATAGAGATAAGCAATCTATCAAATGCAGAGTTCAAAACACTAGTTATTAGGATGTTCAAGAAACTTAGTGAGGACCTCAACAGCATAAAACAGATCCAGTCAGAGATGAAGGATATACTAATTGAAATAAAGAACAATTTACAGGGAAACAACAGTAAAGTGGATGAAGCTGAGAATTAATCAATGATTTGGAACATAAGGAAGCAAAAAACACCCAATCGGAACAAGAAAACAATACTAAAAAAAATGAGGATAGTATAAGCAGCCTCTGGAACAATTTCAAGTGTTCCAACATTTGCATCATAGGGCTGCCAGAGAGAGAGAGAGAGAAAGAAAGAACAATAAATTGAAAACCCACTTGACGACTTCTGCCAAGATGGAGGCATAGGTGGAAACACTTTGCTTCCTCACACAACCAAATCTAAAAACAATAAAGTTCTAACAACAATAAACGCAACCAAACCACAGAAAATCGAACAATACAAAGTCTGAAAACTACGAACCGCTCAGCTAAACCAGTGAGGGGGCGGAGCCAGCAGCAGAGCGGGTGGTGCAAAAAAGATCCCCTGACCCAGGTGGCATGCAGGCAGCAGAGGGCACTGATCCCAGGTGCGGGGTAGCTATGGGTGGACCCAGGGAAGGTGAGACGTGGCTGGCTGTCTGCGGTCACACATTTGCACGCAGATAAACCAATGCAGAGACGTGCATTGAGACAGACCTCTTAGGCCCTGGCGCAGGGCAGCGGGCTAGCACATTTGCGCTCAGATAAACAGGCAGGGGTGAGCGGTGAGGCAGACCAGGGAGTGGAGAGGACCACCATTGCTCCCTCTCTGACCCCGCCCCCACATACAGTGTCACAAACCAGCAACCTGGGTGACACTGCCCTGGTGAACATCTAAGGCACCTCTCCTTATATGTAACAGGTACAAACAGATCAAAACATGGCTCAAGAACAACTCAGAGCCCCAGAGCCAATAAATCTAAGTGACCAAGAAATAGCCAACCTATCAGATGCACAGTTCAAAACACTGGTGATCAGGATGCTCACAGAACTGGTTGATTTTAGTCACAAATTAGAGGAACATATGAAAACAAAACTAGTTGAAATGAATGGAAATGCACAGGAAACCAATAGTAATGGAAAGGAAACTGGGACTCAGATCAAGGGAGCAGACCAAAGGAAGGAAAAAATAACCAAACAGAAAAGATTGAAGAAACAAGAATTCAAAAAAAATGAGGAGAGGCTTAGAAACCTTCAGGACATTTTTAAACGCTCCAACATCCGAATTACAGGAGTACCAGAAGGGGAAGAGGAACAGTCACGAGTGGAAACCTTATTTGAACAAATAATAAAAGAGAACTTCCTCTTTCTGGCAAAGAAAAGAGAACTTCCCCATTCTGGCAAAGGAAACAGACTTCCAGGAAATCCAGGAAGCTCAGAGAGTCCCAAACAAGTTGGATCCAAGAAAGAACATACCAAGGCACATCATAATTACATTAGCCAAGATTAAAATGAAGGGGAGAATTCTAGAAGCAGCAAGAGATAAGGGGACAGTCACCTACAAAGGAGTTCCCATCAGACTGTCAGCAGATTTCTCAAAAGACACCTTACAAGCAAGAAGGAGCTGGAAAGAAGTATTCCAAGTCATGAAAACCAAAGACCTACAACCAAGATTGCTCTATCCAGCAAGCTTTCATTTAGAATGGAAGGACAGATAAAGTGCTTCTCAGATAAGATCAAATTCAAGGAGTTCATCATCACCAAGCCCTTATTATATGAAATGTTAAAGGGACTTACCTAAGAAAAAGAAGATAAAAAAGATGAACAGTGAAAGGACAGCAAACTCACAGTTATTAACAACCACACCTAAAACAAAAGCAAATTAAGAGGACAGCTAGATCAGGAGTGAACCATAGAAATGAAGATCACATGGAAGGTTAGCAACAGAGGAATGGGAGGAGGAGAAGCGGGGAGAAGGTACAGAAAATAAGTAGCATAGACAGTAGATAGAAAATAGATAGGGGGGAGAGTAAGAATAGTATGGGAAATACAGAATATAAAGAACTTGAGACACGTGTTCATGAACTAAAGGTGGGGGAATGGAGGGAGAGGAGTGTGCAGGGTGGAGGGGAATGCAGGGAGGAAAATAGAACAAATGTAATGGCATAATCAATAAAATAAAAAATATATTTAAAAAAAAGAAAATCCACTTGAAAAAATTATGAAAGAGAACTTCCCTAATTTGGTGAGGGAAATAGACATGAAAGTCCAGGAAGCACAGTCCCAAACAAGATGGATGCAAAGAGGCCCACTCTAAGACACATCATAATAAAATGCCAAAGGCTAAAGATGAAGAAAGAATCTTATAAGCATAAAGAGAAAAGCAGTTACTTACCTCAAAGGGGAGTTCCCATAAGACTGTCAACTGATTTCTCAAAAGAAGCTTTGCAGGCTAGAAGAGATTGGCAAGAAATATTCAAAATCCTGAACAGCAGGGACTTACAGCCAAGATAGCTATAAAATAAATAAAAAAATGAAATTACCACTAATACTGTATTTTGTTGAGTACTAATGTTAAAATTATTTATTACAATCGTTAAATTTAAAATTAGAATAGGCCACAAATATAGGTATAACCACCAGTCCATTTTCCAGAAATGCCACTTCTTCAAGCTGATGCCATGAAATTGTGAAGCTTCCAAGAGTTCACTGATTAATTATAGCACAGCCAAGACTAGAACTCAGCTCTCTTTTCTTCTGTTTCTGTTTTTAAGCCCGCTGTGATGCCCTTTTAGGCTTTGTGTGTGAGACTATCATTGTTTGATACACATGAGGCTATTAAAATGTCTAATTCTTCTTTTTTTATACAAACCTACCTCTATCTGTGTATATAACAATTAAAAAAATAATTCCTCAAATGATTAATTATGCAAAGATCTAGATTTTCTTTAAAAATATATACTTGCAATAAAGATACTGTCTAGTAGCACAAATGCCTCCCTGTTCTCAGGCACTGTGCTAAGGACTTTATATGAAATCCTCTTTTAATCCTAGAATGAACTCTGGGAGTGAGTATGATCCTTCATTTTCAAACATAAAAACTGACACACAAGGTTACTTGCCCATATCATTAGAATATCATTTCCTTTCTTGACTCCTCAACTAAATGGTGAGATTCATAAGGGCAAGCAATGTATGTATTTGATTACTATTTCCACCCTGACTGGTATGGTTCATTGGGTTGGGCATCTTCCCACAGACTGAAAGGTTGCAGGTTTGATTCTCAGTCAGGGCACATGCCTGGGTTGTAGCCCAGGACCCCAGTTGGGGGTGTGTGAGAGGAAACCAATTGATGTTTCTCTCCTTCCCTTTCTTCCTCCCTTCCCCTCCCTCTAAAAATAAATAAATAAAATCTATAATTACTATTTTCAATCCAGTACATAGATCATAGAAAGAACTCTCTTTCTCTCTCTATATGTATATATAGAGTGAGTAAATCAATAAATGAAAAGGTCTTATATTTTTTATCTTGCTCAGTGCTTCTGCACTCCTTATGCCTCCATGGAATGCCTTTAATAATAAAAGTTTGCAGTTATCCTGAAATTATGGAAGAACATGTTTCCCTTTGTAGCAAAATCTATAGTTTATTGCTGCTGCCTTGAAATGTGTACACTTCCAAAATTTTTCCAGCTTTTTTAGCGTAATAGGGTCCCTGTAGAAGCCTGTGCTTGCAAAGTGCTTTTCAGTTATTTACAATGAATTGTCCCAGTGGTAAATGTGACTCATCACCTCAACACTCCAATTCAGCAGCGGGGAAACACATAACCAAGTCACATCGAAGGTCAAAGTCAAATGAACAGGGGAGTCAGACATTAAACTAGTGACCCTGGCCCTGAATCTAGTTAGTTATGCCTCTGGCTCCTGGTCTCTTCCAAGATTTCTACATAGTTCCAAATCTTCCTCACTTTGCCAGATGTTTACCACATCTTTCGTGTGGAAGCAAGTCCTTTCAACTACTCTCACCAGGGGAAACCCACCCCACTTCTCTGAAGGAGAAATGGCTGAGCCAGTTCGTCTAAAATAAGAGCTGACGTGATTTTTTTGGTCTGAATTCTGAAGCTGTTCTGACAGCATTTTCTTGTTGGCTGAGGTCCTGCCAGTAATGAACTGGAACATGAAAACAAAGACGGTTCTCTTGTTGTTTCCTAACCAAAGAGGGCTAAGCACTGGCTGAGCACTGAAATGTCGGTATGCTTATCTGAGTCTTGAGCTTGACTTTTTCCTACCTAAATACTCCATCCAGCTCTTACCAGCATGCGAGCACACAAAAACCGTTTCCATGTAAGCCACTTTCTACAGTCACTTAACAGTTTCACCCCTGATATCTCCAGATTTTGTTTTCTCTTGAGAAAATAAATGAGCAGCTGAAAATAAAATAGATAAAAATTGCACTTAGAATGTAAGTACTATGACTTGTCTCTATTCCCAACTTCATCATCCAGTTTCATGTCCATACTAGCATTTTAATGGTGCCACATTTGTGTAGCTCCTTTGAAATTTGCATAATCTCATTAATTAAAGAATTGAGGAACATAAAAGGTAAGAGTAAAGAGATCATGCAAGAACAAAAACATAGCTCAAGACTTGGATATATAATTAGGTTTACCATTAAGGTATTCCTTCCTGCAGTGAAAAACCACTCCAGACCAGCCACTGTGGATCTAATCCAACAAATAAAGCAGCAGCAAATAAAGGGCACTGCATAATCCTTCCAGGTTTTCCCAATACCCTCAGAATTTGACACAGCAAACCTCAAACCCCAAAGTATTTCTCTGGAGAGATTTCCAGGTTAAACTGGGAACCACAAATAATTAGAGCAAGCTAACTCGTAGACAGTAGCCGCTCTGGCAAATTCACCACAAGGGCATTCCTTGGCATACTCGGTGAGTTAGCTTCCAGGCAAAAGAGGCCCGGGGAAGAATCTCCACTCCCACATCAGTGTCTTTCCTCTCTCTTCTCTGCACTTTCTTCCCCAGCGCCCACCCACAAAATAGAGAAGAACCACAGAATTCCAGCCCTGATTGTTTCAAACTGGTTAGGGCATCATGGTCAACTGGAACATGTAATGAGGCGGGAATACTATTTAGGCTAATATTTTACACTTTGTGCTTCTCTAGTTTAGCTGGGGTTTTTTTTTTTCTTTACCCATTAAATCAAGGACAAAGCTGGAGTTAGGACAGGGCTCCAAAACTGTTATTTGTAGGAGAAAGGCACATAACATTGACGTGTAAGAAGACCGGGTGTAAGAAACACACTTCCTACTCAATCTGGCTTTATTTTCTCACTTTTAGTGGTGACATGGATATAAGAAATAGATTTCCTTTTTTTTTCCACCTTAACACTACTACATGAAAATAATAACCTATTCCAAGGCAATGGTGAATGGCAGCTGACGCTAGACCTCAGTGTTGGCAGCAAGACAGTGGAAACCAGGAGCATGATATACCCTCTAAAAGTGGTAGACGCTTACCTCCAGCCCACTGCTGACACGCTGGAATTCAGGGCCCAGGCTTTTGCCAAACTGTCTGATGTTTCAAAAGAAGCCAGGAATCTGTACTTTTCCGTGTTGGCAACTTACTCTGGTTTTGTTGTTATTGTTGTTTTTGTTTTTTTAAGAAATGCTGTTCCAAGTTACATTGTGTGGGCTAAAAAACAAATTAATAAAACAGAAAACTTGTGTGCAACTTCTGCCTTCGGGTCTTGAGATCATAGTCAGATTGGCTCCTTAGCTTTTATTTCCTGTGCATCTCCACCTCACCCACTCAGCCTTCAAATTTCTTGCACAGCCCTCCACTTCAAACCTAGGTTTTTGGCAAAATCTAATCTCAGCACAAAACTCTGGAATCAGCAAAGATAGTACTCGTTTACCTCCACACTTCCTGAATGAGATTAACACTTAATAGGATATGTATTTTGAGAGCCTTTTCTCAATTGTGACAAGTGGCGTGCCCTCACCTGTACACAATCTCCTGCCATGAACAACACTTTTCAGTTAAAAAAAAACTCTGTCCCTGTGAGGACTCACATCTGTGGACAGGAGACCAAGTAGCGCCAACTGGTCCACACTGAGCTGAGCCCCAAACACATGGAACACACCAGTTAAACAGGAAGAGCAAAAACTATTTCAGAGCCATAATACTGAACCTGTTAAAATCAGAGTATCATTCGGCATTACACATGGAAATACACTTGGACACAGTTTACTTTAATTCACTCAGCTTACATTTAAAGAAACGGGGGCCCGAAGAAATCAGACGTTTGAGAAAGGTCAGACGCCAAAAATCAGGAAACCAGAACTAGGACTCACGTCTCCAGTTGCCACCTTCCATGTGTTTTCTGTTGTTAGCTGTTCGCTATTCTAACAATACTGTCAGGTGACTGCAGAATTTATTCACCAAGTTAAAAATGAGCAAAAGGAAACCAACCCTTTGATGATCCTACTCATCAATTTTGGTCTCTATTCTCCGATGATACAATGGCATATTGCATAGCTCCAGATGAAGCAACTACTGTGCTATTATTTTTTAATTTGTGTTCACTTAGCAGAGAATCAGGGCTTCCTATTAATCACGTTGCTTCTTAGTCTGTGATGACCAGGGTCCACAGTGCAAAAGAGAAGTGTACAAATGAACACAACACCTCATGACGCTTCTATATACCTTTTTTTTTCCCAGAAATTACTCACAGTCGGGAAATGATAGTACACAATTCGCTATTTCCTATAGGCAGACTCTAATCGGAAGGCAGGAGCGGTTTTTTTGTAGTCATTGTTTCCAGTCCTTAAGATTCTGGAGTGGATTTGGCCCCCAAAGTATCTCAATTTATGAAAAGAGGTTCTATCTCAGAATCTCAGACAGCAGGGTGTTGTAGAAAAAGCAGTGGGACCCCACCCAGCAGGAAAGAGTGGTAATGAGCACGTCCACTCTGGGATTCCATTTTCTCCTCTGTAAAGTGATAGGATTAAACGAGATTACTCTTGAGTCGCCTTCTAGTTTCAATATCTGCTGCTTCTTGTACCACGGCCAGGGCCCAACAACTTGAGATTTTCTGATGAAAACACACACACATAATTGACATCGTTAAGACTGGCATATTGTAGAGGGTTAATTGTTTAAGTGGGCAAGAGCGCATCTCAACCTGATATAAAATATTTGGCTTTGTTGTTTTTGCTGTTGCTGTGGCTGCTGCATGTTGAACTATTTTTTGATCTTGTCTTTAAATTCCAGATACTTGTTTACAAACTTTTGGGGGTGTCTGCCTTTATAGTTTGATGATTTCTTAAAAACACACACACATCTAAGACTTTCTTTAAACTTTAATCTTTTAGGAGACATGGAAGCAAGAGGGAGGGAAACACTTGTGATTTTTTGGCTTTTGTCTTAACAGAGAGACATTTTTCATTTTTTTAAGTCTCTGACTTTTTCAAAACAAACATCACAGGCAAGGAAGGAAATTGTGGCAGAGACACTAAAAAGTCCATACACTGCATTTCCACCCGTCCTCTCAACATTTCCACATCTTGAGATGCTTCTTTAACAATGAGGTGAAGATTGATGCTTTTCAGGATAATGAAGCATGGAACAGCCTTAAAGACATACAGTTGTTTTTCAGCTTCCTCTCTGCATGGGCCAGGATATTGGAGAAAATCAGCAGATTTCCAAGTGTTAATGTTCAACCAGGTACAGTAATGGGTATAAAGCCCAGACGACAAGGCAGATTCGTTTGACAGATCCACCGCTGCAGCCTATTGAAGTTGGCATGTACTAGCCTTGTACGTTGCCTTGTCTAATTAGCTGCTGAGCTGTCCCCTGGCTCCATGCTCCTGATGGAAACGTAGCGGGAAAACTCCTGTCACCAGGCATGATGAAGTAGTGCTTGATTGTGCTACACGATGTCCTGTGGCTGCAGTCCAGACTGCTTCAACTAATCATCAACCTTGCAGATTCCAGGGCTTGTCTACAAGGGCAGGAGCTTTGCAAAAGTCAGCATGAATGATCTGTAGCTGCAAAAAGGATATAAGGAATTGCTTTGTTTGTATATATTTTTAAAGGACTACAATAGACAGCCCCATGAGTGAGCCTGAGAAACAGGGGACCAGTTTTAAGTCAAGGCACCTCATAGCATCATCATAAGAAGAGAGAAGCACAAACATTTACTGTCTGCATATGGCCAGGTCTGTCACCAACTTCAGTCTAAAATTTTGGTTATTTTATGACTATGGAACTATTCAGTTAGCTCCTTGCTTTCTTCCCTTGGGTAGGAATCTGCCTGCCAGCTGCACCAAAAAGTTGCAGCTCTGTGCTTTTGGACAAACTACTTATCCTAAGTCACAGCTTCCCATCTGTAAGCTGTTTTATAGGGTTGCTGTGAGTAACTTTTATTCAAGTGCTTAGAACAATACCTGACACATAGTAAGTGCTCATTAATGTTAGCTGCTAGAATTATTATTAATTTTTAATCTATTGTTCTAAAAGTAAATGTAGTACAAGAACATCTCTTAATAAGCATTGTCTATATAGTGTACATTCTAAAGTTAACTACAGGTCTCAAATGACAGTTGAATCTAACTGGAATCTTATTTAGAGGGTTGTGGTAACAAGTTGTTAGGCCCTTGTCAGTAGCTCAGTTGGTCAGAGTGTCAACCCAATGTGTCAAGTTCTCAGGTTCAATCCCCGGTCGAGGCACATACAAGAAGCAACCAAATGAATCATGGATGGGTGGAACCAGATCTCAATCTCTCTCTCTCTCTCAAATAAGTAAATTAAAAAAAATGTTTTTAAGCTGTGAAGTCTTCCCATGCAGCTTTTGTAGGTGGCTATAAGAGGAGCAGGCTGTCCCTTTCTCTTTCGGGTGGTTAGCATTATCATACCTTGGTGATGAAAAGGGCCATTCCAAGCCATGTTTTCAAGGGCTAAAGCATATGCTCACTCTGGGTAAAAATAGATGTGAGTGTTCACACTTAAAATGTTGAGTGTCTGTCACTAAGACACAATTATAACTAATCTCAGAAGAATTACACTCTGTTACGATGTAACTGTTAACTCAGAAAACAGAAAGAAAGCATGTAAGATCTGGACTGAGACAGGACCAATCAGGCCTAACTCGCCCCAGCTCCTGTCTTCCGAATGAGAAACCTGGAGTGCAGAGCTCTGACTTGCTCATCTGTGTCAGAACCAGATTTCACACACACACACACACACACACACACACACACACACACTGAATCAGGGGCTCACATCCTCTGTAACCATAGGTGAGTTTCCCCTTTGAATATGCTCAGAAGGGGTCAGCCCTAGTCAGCCATTTTCCTAGCTGAGGCTCAGATTGAGGTTTTCCTCCAGTTCTTCTGCATCTGAAGGAGACTTCCTGAAATGGAGGGTAATAGGAAAGCACAGACATTATTTTATAGAACAAAATAATAGGTAAAACAAGGCATGTCCAGTTTTTAATAAAAAGAGTCACATATATGTATACATATACATATATATATATACATATGTGTATATATGTGAAAAGATACTCAAGACATACTTTAAGTGATAAAATAAGGTGCAAAACAGTCTATAGAATATCCAGTACACAATTCATAGAAGTGTGTGTTTGTACTTGCACGTGGTATGTGGGAAAAAACCTGGAACGGTGCACCAAATTGTTAGCAACCCCCTGGGGAAGGGAATGAGACTGAGGAAACCATAACATGTAGAAGGTACAAGGACACTCTTATCCTTTAGTCTACCTACTGCAGCATTATTCATACGTTTTACAGCATCAATTTTTACAAGTGTTACTTGTGTAATTATAACCTTGTTTAATAAATGCATTTCAATATCTTGGCTATGTCTATTATCATCTAAAACATCCCCAAAGCTTAAAGCTTTTGCCAAATCTGTTATAACAAAAGGAAACATTTGGCATGTGAAGTTAACCAGGGCCCCTCTGTTCTCAAACCAAGACACAATGTGATAAAAGTGCATCTCTGCTATGGGCCAGTAATAATATATAAATCCTGATTTGATCATTAGTTGTGTCAGTAAACACAAATACTCTCTTGCAATTTTGATTAAGCTTCTAAAGCATTTTAGGATCAGTATATTAAAAATAGAAATACATCAGTATACTGTGGTTTTTATGAATGCACATAAAATGAAACATCCTCTTTGATTTGTGCAGACAAATTGCATTATTTTAAGAATTAATCATAGAGTCATGCTTTTCACTCAGGAAATTCAGGACAACTTTATTCTTCATACTCCAAGGTCAGTATGATAACCAGCAGCAAAATAAAAATCAAGCTATATTAACCCTTCTTAGCAAAAATTATCTACTAATTTTCCCATTTTCTCTAGGAAATGGGAAATTATGTCTCATTAAGAAATGCATATTGGATAGCCCTTATATTTGAATGTTAGTTTTAAAATTCTTAAATTTTAGTTTAGTATTTTCTGTAAAGCAGTAATAAAAGACCCAAACTATTGTGTTGCTTATGTAGGAAAATCATCAGAGAACAGGACTGAACCTCTGCATGCCCTAATAATGACTAGGTAGCCGTCATTTTTAAAAACAATGTCACAAAAGCTATTTCGATGCTGTCATGCTTAAGAATAATTAGTTTCCATCAAAGCAACAGATTATCTGTTCATGTTGTCCACTGGGTCATTACAATGAACAACCAATACAGATAAATGATATCTAATCTTTTCTGCTCTTCTATTGGGCTGATGGATGGTTATAACATCTCCAATATTATAAGGCAGAAAAATTATGCTGACATTTAGAAGCAAAAGCACAGAAAGATAGAACTAAGTACAAAGCATGCCCAACACTATTGGGGGAGAAAGAAATATCTAAAGACAAATAGAACTGAGAACAGAATGGCAATTAGGCCAAAGGAGAATTATGGGAGAGAGTGACTATACCTTGTGGGTGGCAGGCAGCTCAATTAATTATATAACAAGAAGGGGGAACCCGAGCATTTCTGTAAGACACATTATTAAAAGGAATATTGACTTAAGCATCTTTTAAATTTTATGCCCTAAAAGAAGACAAAAGGGTTTCCCTAGTATTGATCGGCTCCTGAATTCGGTTGACTTTAAGGAATCATATCATGAGAAATGGTTGAGCAGCAAATGAGACTAAGAAGGAAGTGCAATTACTTACAACTCACATTTACCAGGTTCGATAGATCGCAGCTTTTCCATGTCACTCTGGGTCCATGTTATATTCATCAGGTAGAGTTGGCACAGAACTCTTTAGCTTGCCCTAACTATGAAACAGCAGTTGGAGACTGTACCTTTGGTTCTCTTCATTAACTTGTATCATTTATTAAAAAACTATAAAATGAGGATGGCTTCCACTGAGAATCAAGACAAAAGCCATCTTTAGGCAATTCTTCAGAGATTTAGACAATATGTAGTGTTACAGCTGTTTTTGCCTTAAAGAGTGTCGATTCCAATCTCTACTTTAGGCTGAAATGAGGAAACTTTTTAGCTCAGTGAGTGTTAATATAAATAAGCCTCTACTTAGCCCTGGCTGGTGTGGCTCAGTGGATTGAGTGCAGACCTGCGAACCAAAGGGTTGCCGGTTGATTCCCAGTCAGGCACATGCCTGGGTTGCTGGCCAGATCTCTAGTAGGGAGTGCACAAGAGGCAACCACACATTGATGTTCCCCCTCTTTCTCCCTCCCTTCCCCTCTCTCTAAAATCTTTCAGAAAGAAAGATTTTCTTTCGTTTTCTACGATATAAAATCTTTCAGAAAAAGCTTCTACTTGGAAAATTCCGTTCAGTGTCATCATCTGGAAATCAGCACTTTTCCAAGAATGCATTATATTCTTTCTATAAAAAAACAAAAACAAACAAACAACAAAAACAAACCCAATGTAACAAAACTATGCTCTCTCTAGCCCTGGCCAGTGTGACTCAGTTGGTTGGAGTGTTGTCCCATAACTGAAAGGTTTCAGGTGCGGTTCCAGGTCAAGGCACATACCTGTGGGTTCGATCTGCATGTTGGGCGTGCGGGATCCCCAGTCCGGATGCGTGCAGAAAGCAACCAATCGATGCTTCTCTCTCCCATGGATGTTTCTCTCTCTCCCTTCCGTTCTCTCTCAAAAGCAAAAAAAGGCCATAAAAAAAAAACGTCTTTGGGTGAAGGAAAAAAAAGCACTTATGCTCTAAGCAATCCTGGATTGGGCCCTGGGACAGAAAGAGGGAGGTTTGTGGAAAAGCTGAGAGAATACACATAGAGTTTGCAGTTTAGTTAGTGGTGTTGTATTCATTAATGCTAGGATCTTAGTTTTGGTAAATTTGCCATGGTTATGGAAGATGTCAACATTAGAGGACATTGAGAGAAGAAGATACAGGAACATTCTTTACCATCTTTACAACCCTTCTCTAAATCTAAAAATATTTCAAAATACAAGGCAAAAAATACATAGGCTCCAAGGCACCAATCCCCCTGCCCCCACCACAGCTGAGTACTAATAGTAAATGGGCAACACTTGTCAGGCTTGCACACAATGGAGTCACTGTGGTCCACTGGTCCACCGGCAAGATTTCATAGCAAGATACCGGAGTTGTTTTTTAAAAAATCCTATGGTTTGTGAATGTTCTTTCTTAACACATACACATACATCATAAAAACTGAAATGGCATGGATGCTCTTTTCATTAAGTCAATGGTTCTGAACTGGGAACCACTGTGCCCCCTCCCACCTTGGGACATTTGGCAATGTCTCCAGATACTTTTGGTTATCACAGCTGAGAGGTACCACTAGCATGTGCTGCCTAGAGTCCATGGATGATGCTGACTAAATATCCCACAGTGCACAGCAAAGCACAAAGAATGTAAATAGTGCAGAGGTAGAGAAACTTTGCTTTAAGAGATTAAAATGCAAAAGTTAAATGGATGAGAAGTCAGACTGAAGATAAACTGTGCCAGGCCCTCCCTTTAAAGGGATCAGTAAAGAAGGGAGAGGTTCTACCAGGGAATGAGTGGCCAGAGCGGCCACACAGGTATAACTATATCACAGCACAACTTTTCTAAGCAGAATATCCCACTAACAGCATCTCTCTTCCTGGAGTCCCTACCCCTCTTCTTGGGGCTTATCCAAATGGACTCTCCTTAGTTAGCAACTTAGCTCAAGTCTGACCTTGGGAGTACTTTATAACCTCACTGCCTTAAGATTCATTGATTTCTCCAGTGGTGTTCCATTTTCTAAGGATTATGTTTGATAATGTGTATAACCCATTCCACCCTTTACCTGGTCCACTGCAAATGTTGTTTTAAAATGTTATATATTACTGTACTGCTGACTACCGTATTTCACTGATTATGAGATGTCATCAGTAGTAAGATGCACCATTATTTTACATACCATTAAAAATAAAGAAGATGCTGCCAATTAATTATCCATTATTAGATGCATCCTAATGATGCAGACACAAAACACAAAAACATTCTGTCTTCAGAGGAATGATACAGTTTTATCTCCCCTTAAGTATTTACTTACATATATTCTTACTATTATTGCACGGAAACACATCTGTCAGCAGTTGAAAATCCCTTTAAAGACTCATTTTTCTGCATGTCCTTCTTCATCCTCAGCACCAAAATCAACATCCAGAGCACCAGAATTAGTACTGAAAAAACAGAAAAGATAGCAGCACTTTACATGCCACACACCCAAGCTACATTACACATTCCTTTAAGCATTTTATAATAAAGTAGCACTCTTATTATCTCCATTTCATAGATGAGGCAAGCAAAGTGCTGGATGTACCCAAGATCACCCTGCTGGTGAGTGGCAGAACCTCAGACTGCCCAGCTCTTTCCATTGCAAATGCAGTTTTGCTCTGCCCCCCATGAACCTCACAAACAGCTGAGAGCTATAAAAAAGGCAGGTTTAGGATGGGAGAAGATGACAGTATTATGCTTTCTGGCCACACTCTCCATAAACTGTAATTTCACAATAAGTATTATCATCTTCAAAAACAGTGACATTACCAATAGCAACCAAAAATTAAACCAAAATAGTCTATTTCCAACTTTAAGCCACTAGGGGGCAAGTATTAATAACCCTCAGCCACAAACCAAGAACATCTAACAAAGGTGCTTTGAATTTGATGTTGCCCTTGGTGGCCCTAAGAGAAATAGTTTCTTTTCACATTCACCCTAGTATGAAGTTTTTGATACTCTCTGGATTAAAAACCTACAAAACTTTAATTTTAAAATCATCAACAAGTTATTACATGCGTGTTAAGAAATATTTCCATTAAAGAACTAAATATTCCATCTCTCTAACCCCCTCCAAATTCTAACACCACGGGTTTACTTCCACAGGCTTCTTCATTTTATATGTTTGTGTGCACGGGTCAATTCATTTCTGATTTTTACAGGATCGATTTTCTATGTCAGCCATCCCATCTATTACATTAATATTTCCTCATACATTTGGTTATTATGTTAACATTTCCGTGATATCCAATGCTTAGATAGTTTACACTTTACTTCTTTGGGTCGAGTCTCCTCCCCTATTGAAAATGACACCATAACGACTGAGCAACGGGGACAGGGAAACTTTTTATCTCTGCAAAATTACTTATTTAGGATTCGTCCCTGAGCTTGGGGTAATTGAGTCAAAGATTGAAATTCTTTATGAAATGATTTAGTTCCCCCCTTTTTGTCTTCTCCCTGAAACTTTTATTTTATTTTTATTGTATTTTTCCATTACCATTTATCTTCCCTGAAATGATTTCTCTATAGTTCAATAGTATAAAACAGAGACACACTGAGCTGTTTCACTGTCCTGAAGATG
This sequence comes from Artibeus jamaicensis, assembly GCF_021234435.1. Classification (NCBI taxonomy): domain Eukaryota; kingdom Metazoa; phylum Chordata; class Mammalia; order Chiroptera; family Phyllostomidae; genus Artibeus; species Artibeus jamaicensis. The sequence continues at coordinate 16,199,608 of NW_026521788.1, forward strand.
GGGGAGGGGCTTTAAAAAATAGAGTAATAATACCTAGCATTAACATAACACCTTCTACTTCTCAAAGCACTTTCGTGTGAAATAAAATGTTACATCTTCTCCAAGCTGTGAGGACCTAACTTTCTCGGGGACGCGGCAGTAACTATGGAGCTCAGCAGTAACTGAAGTGTGTTCAGGAAAGAACATTGTAAGATCAACCACTGTTTGTCACATTAGGAGATGAAATAATGTCTGTCAGGGGGAAAAGAGGTGGCTGTAGATTCTTCAAGGGAAATATTGATCTGATTGATCACAGATGTGCTAAAAACATAATTACCTCTGTCATACAAACGCCACTTAGTTCCCAAAGTATTGAACAGAAACAGTAATTGTTTTCCTGTTAATTAGGCTGTACACTGTGCTTTCAGAATGACTCGTTTATTATTTCGTTTATTTTTGAATGCTGGCTCATCAGCATCCAGCTAAATTGGATGGATTGCTACCACCAACCTCCAAAGTCGGGCTCCAGTCCAAAACATGCAATGAACTTCTCACCAAAAACCAAAACCACACAATTCTTTGAGTCATAAGAAAGCCAAACCTTACTGAAACCCACAAGTTACTATTTCTCTTGACTTGATTTCCATAATATAACCCAGAACTTAAAATTATCACAATGGGAGTTTTTTTTGTATTTAACTAAGATTATGAAATTAGCCAGATAAACCTGTGAATCATATGTAAGTAGGATATTTCTATATTTGCTTCCAGGCAAGATCTAGAAGGTGACACATTATGGTGGAAGTGCCCCCAGAATAATATGATCCACATTGTGATTTTGCAATGATCCTACAAATAAAATGAAGAATGAGCCTTCCCTGTTACTGTCCGTGCCACAACCCCCCACACCTAGAGGACCTGCCACTTACAGGTTTACCAAAGCACCTTGCTCTTACCCATTAGAGCCTTTACAAGCTCTACTCTATCTACTTAAAATACCTATTTCCATCAGAACTTGGCAGCAATCCAGATGTCCTGCAGTAAGTCAGTGAGTAAACTGCGCTTCATCCAGGCAATACAATATTATTCTGTGCTACAAAGAAATGAGTTATCAATCCATGAATAGAAATGGAGGAACTTTAAGTGCATATTACTAGGAAACCAATCTGAAAAGGCCACATACTGTGTGATTCTAGCTATATATGACATTCTGGAAAAGGTAACACTATGGAGACAGTAAAAGGATTGGTGTTGCCAAGGGCTGGGTGGTGGGAATAGGCAGAAGGGGTGAATAGGCAGAACCCAGAGGTATTTTAGGGCAGTGACAATACTCTGTATGATACTGTCATGATGGATACATGTTATTTTACATTTGTCCAAACCCATAGAATGTGCATGTAGTTTCACTGATTGTAACAAATGCATCACTCTGGTGAGGGATGTTGATAGTGGTAGAGGTTAATATATGTGGGGTCAGGGCTATATGGGAAATCTCTGTACCTTATATTCAAATTTATTGTAAACCAAAAACTGCTCTAAAAAATAAAATCTATATTAAAACAACAACAACAGCAAACCCTTACATCCCTGCCCCACTTCACCTGGCTAATCACTACCTGCCCTTAAAGATGCAGCTCAGGGCCAGCTCCAAGCCCTGTTGCATTTGTCCACTTTCTCACACCCTGCCCCCTGCCTCCCAGTGCTGGAGGGCTAAGACTGTTTTAGTTGTCTTTGCACAAGCATACAGTAGAAACTCAGTAAATGTTGGCTGAATAATGGTGGAAGGGAAGCTTTTTTCAACAAGCTAAGGTTTTGTGAAGGACATACCTTTTTGGGTTTTGTGATGGCCAACATATAGAGTGCGCTTGAAACAAACAAATAAATGAAACAGGAAACATGCCAAAAAGACCACCCAAAATTCTACCATATTCCACATGTCCTGCAGGATAGTTTCAGCCATAATCTAAAGTGTTAAAATTCAAGCATGCTATTACAGTTAAAATTCTTTTAAAAAACCCTCTATGAAGCCTGCTTTCACATCAAGCCCTGTAACGATAAAGAGAAGGGGAAATCAAAGCTCTTGTTTAAGCCAGGTGAAAAGTGCATTCAAGAGCTCCCTCTGCCTTGCTTGCTGCCCACACAGTGCAGAAGTGTATAAAGTGCTGGATTGTGGAGAATGCCTCACCAGGCTCCAGTCACAGAGAGAAAAGAAACTCCCTTGGCTCCGATTTACATAGTCACAAAACAAAACCCGCCTTTACAGGCATGAAGGGCATATACATGGAGGAGCCTAAGAACCCGAGAGCCCCGTTGGCAAAGCGGCATTTGCCTAATGCAGGGTTTGTAGTGAATAATTTGTAGCTAGGAGGTGGCACTCTCATGAAAAGCACTAGCTATAGCTTTCCTCCCGCTCCTCCAGATAATAGTTTTTTAAACGCCTCCAATTTGGGGCAGTCTAGCCTACACAGAAGCAAATAATCCGTTCCTGAAAAAGAGCTTTCTGGGTGAGTCTGGATGCCACACAGGTGAGGAGAGTTTAGCTGTATTCAGACAAGCAACAGGGGATTCACTTCTTGCCACTCCCTCTATTATTTATTATCCTCTCTGCCTGAAATTTCTATCACCTCACCTCCTCAAAGGACATCATTGCTGATCGGAGTATGGGAGTAGAATAAGCAGTCTCCCTTTCCCCCTCTAATAATTGCACCTTTTTTTTTTTTTGCAGATCGTTGCAAGGCTTCAAAGGAATGTTGTGAAGTGTGCAGGGGAAAGCCTGGCACATAGATGGTGCAAGCAACAGATGTGTAAGAAAGAGGGAAGGCAGGGCCCATCAGCACGGAGCCGGGTGGGGCGATGGCAGGCGGACCATTGAGTCCAGGCCCGCACTCACAAAGGACCTCCAATATAGAGCTTTGAAGTTACCTCCAAGTGAGATCATATGTACAACCTATACAAACAGATCAATAGGTGGAAAGAAGTTCCTTTACTGACTTTCAAATTGTGCTCCATAACTGGACCACATCACCTCTACTCCTCTCTTTTTATGTAAATCCTAAAACTGTCTTAGAGCTGGCACAGTACATTATATTATATATTACATTATATAAAGTGTTGACTCAATAAATATAAAATTTTGTAATAGAAACATGTGAAAGTATTTATGAAATTCTACTTTTGGGAAATTAAAAAGTTACCCATTTTTTTAATTTACTAGGAAGTTCAAAAAAGCGGAAGTGGCCTGGATCACTTGTGATCTCGGGGACCCAGACTGGAGGAGTGTGGATCTGGGGTCTTTCTCAGGAGGGATTAGCGAAATGCACCATCGGCGATCCATCAGTGCTGTCCCACAGAAACACACAATGTAATACAAGCCAAAAATATGAGCTACACGTGTGATTTTACATTTCTTTATAGTCGTGCTTTAAAGTCATAAGGGAAACTAATTTAATCCTAGTTTGTTAACCCAATCGATGTAAGATATCATTTAAAAACAGAATCAATACAATAATCATTAAGGAGATACTTTCACATTTTTTTTTACCAAGTCTGCCCTATCTGGTATGTACTTTATACTTACAATACATCTCAGTTTGGGGGGCTGTGTGCATCCTAAGTTCCCAGGAGCCATGCGTGACTCACGACTCTCGTGCGGGACAGCACAAGTCTGGAAGCCACATCTCGTGGAGACTTCCCTTCAGGTTCGTTTGGACAGAGTGACATTTGGGCACGGCCATTCCAATGGCTAACAGTGCTATTTATGGAAGCAGATATAAAAAGCAAATTAGATGATAACTGACACCTAGTGGAGCTGAAATGAACATTTTCAGCAAGAAAATCAACCACGTAAGAATTCATAATTTAACACAAATTTAAGAACTGTGAATCTTCGAGCATTTCTGATAGTTTTCCCAGGCTATGTCTTCCTGCACAGAAATGCTCTGTGAACATTTCTGCAACAAAGAATCTACTTTGAAAAGGCCAAGATACTGACCTGATAGTGACTCTGATATACACCAGACAAACAAAATTCCAGTAACCAATTTCAATGCCCTTCGGTACAAGGAACCTTGGATTTGGATTCCTCATCCCAATTTTGTGAAAGCAATTGATTTCTATTAGTCTCAAATATTAAGTTTCTCAAATGTCAAAAGTTTAAGTTGGGGAGTTCCTAGTGGAGGGGAAAGAGATTGGAAATCATTGAACAAAGTGATCTCTTGTGTAAGTGAAAGAAGTCAGACTCAAAAGCTATATACCATATACGTCCATTTATAAGACATTCTAGAAAAGGCAGATTCTTAGGGACAGAAAAATTAATCAGTAGTTGTCAGGGGTTGGGGTTGGAGCTAGGGATGAGGGAGAGAATTGATCATAAAGGGACACAAAGAGACTGTAGTGAAGGAAATATTAATAGTGATGTTCCATACCTTACAAAGGTGAGTTTACTGTATGTAAATTATACTACAATATCATCTGACCCCATAACATGACCTTTCTACGTCCCCTTTGTCTCTAACTGCTATAATTCATGGGAATGTTGGCTCTTAGGCAGATCATGTGAGGTGCCATTCAAGTATTCAAACTATCACCTCTCTTATTTTTTTAAACCCTGTAGTGGGCATTTATAGGGTTTTGTTTTCGGGTTTTGTTTTTTTTTCTGTTTTGCCCTAAAGACATTTCCCTTCATCTCAGCAACAGCATCCATTTCTTTTTGGAGAGTTGCTTTTCCATTGCATGCTCTCTTGGTGAGACTGTCAGTCCGATCCTCTCCTACCCAAGAAATGGACACAGAACCCAATCTTTGCCAACTAAGATACTCTTTTCTAGTTGAAACTTTAGACTTTGAAACTTTATCATAAAGGGAGGAATAATATTCTTCAAATAAATATGATTGGGTTTCTGTCACCTTGGCCTCCAAAGCAGCCCCAACTTCATTTTTTATTTTGTTTTCTAGCTCAGCCCTCAGTTTTTGTATCAGAATCTATATAATGGCTCACCCAACATCATATTTAAGCCCACCAGCATACCATTGTATGCTATAGAAGTTGGAAATTGAAACTACTGTACATTTCCCAAATTCCTTGCAGACAGGGTTCATGTGTAACTTGGAGCCACCAAATAAATGTACCTGCAAGGGATTTGGAAGATAGCTGTGAGCTCTTTATTATCCCACAGGACATAAGGTCATCTGGGCAACTTGGGTGAAAGTTCTGTGGGTGACAATCAAAAACTCCTACTCTTACACCTAAGCTTCTAGTTGTTCTATAAATATTCACTACACAACTACTATGTGTCAGATATTATATTAAATTCTGAGAATACACGGATGACAGAAACAATTGCGCTGAGAAAGCTCACGGCCTGGTACAATCGCTTTGGAAAACTATTTGTCATTATTAACTAAGCTACCAAAGCTAAACACAGACCTATGCTATGGCCCAACACACCCACTTCTCTGCATGCCCCTAAAAGAAGGGAGAGCACACATCCACCAAAGAAATGTACAAACATGTCTATGGGAGCTTTGTCGTAATAGTGAAAAATTAGGAAAACCTGCAAGTCCATTAACAGTAGAATAAGTAAATTGTGAATATTTGGGATATTCATATAACAGAATACTATACAACAATAACAAGATGAAACTGTTGCTACACTGAACCACATGGATGAATCTCAAAGACATAATGTGGTGAGAAAGAAGTCAGACCCAAAAGAGTACATTCAATAGGATTCCAATTTATATTAAGTTCAAGAACAAGCCAGACAAATCTGCTGTGATAGGAGTCAGAAGAGTGGTTACCTCTGGGAGTCGGGTATCGACGAAGAAGGAGCTGGAAGTCCGTTCTGGGGTGGCAGACATGGTCTGTCTTGATCTGGGTGGAAAAGTGAAAAGTCATTGGGCTGTACATTAAACATTAGTGCACTTTAGGTATGTTACTCATCAACCAAAAATGAAAAAGGGAAATTGAATGGGCTTATTGCCTAGTTAGACAAAGTGGCATTTAGCAAACTCTAAATGTAGGTAATAAGTGATATGAGAGAGGGGCAAACAGATCCTTTGAAGCTACAGAGAAGGAAGCGATCATTTCTCACTAGGACAGGTGTGGAGATGACATTCAAGTTTGGTCACCTGGGGCTGGACTAGGAAGGGCCTTGGATATCAAGAAATAAAAATATTTTTCATAAAATTATCATCCATCTTTTTTTGAAACAAAAAGCTGATTTTTTAAAAGACAAAATCATTTTATTCTCATCTTAGTTCTTCCCCAGGCTTTTATTGAATACAATGTCCTTCCATGAGTTATTTAAAGTATCTTACATTCAAATTGCCAATGAAAAACGACTTAAAATTTTTAATTTAAAAAACAAAAACAACTACATAGAAATTTGAGGATCTATCTTTCAAGTACATAATTCATTTACTCTACAATTTGCAATATGATGCTTAAACTAGCTTTGCTTTTTTGGCTTTTGAAATTTAAGGTTTCCTTCCTTACGGCAACCCTACAGGTTGAGAACCAAAAGAAAATAAGGATTTTATTTACCGTTATGAAAAATCTCTCAATCTCACTACTCAGTTTTTAAGTGGATATTATGTAATCCCCAAACTCAGCTGAATGCCAGATGGATCTGGATTCTGACCTTTAAAAAGGTTACAGTGTAATTGTGAATAAAAGTAAGGTGCTCCTTGTGGGTGGTAAGCAGGTTTTACGCTTTTTTCATGTCCGTACTGTATTTTTCCCCTTTACTTTAATCAGGTATATACTGCATTTAAAGACTATCAGACTGTTTTAAATAAGATGTGACATAAGCAGATGCACATAGTTTAGTGGTGCTTTCTTTCCATTTACAAAAATACCTATGGCATTTTGACCACACGTGATTATCTAAAGTTGCTTCACATCCTGGAAGTAATGGAAGGGACGCTTACCAGCCTGATTCTGCAGAAATGGAGGGTTGTTGCAAAACCCAATATAGTAGTTAACAATACCATACTGTACACTTAAAACTTGCTAAGAGACTAGATCTTAAATGTTCTCATCACAAAAATAAAAAGGAAACTATGTGAGATGATGGATGTGTTAACTAACCTTATCGTGGTATTCATTTATGAAATCATTATGTTACACATTTTAAATGTACAATGTTGTCAATTATATTGCAGTAAAGCTGGGTTGGGGGAAATCAATGCCCAAGACTTCCCTATAACATAAACAAACAAGTATGTACAGTGTTTACAGAAGGGGTGAGGCTGGAAGGGAGAAGAAAATATGATTTCACAATAAGGTTTTTTAAAAACTACTGAGATTGCAAATAGCCTATGTTTATACTACGTCTCTAGGTTTCTGGCTGGTGCTCAATCCACTGAGCCACACCAAACAGGGCTGACTCCAGGTTTCTGAATTGCCATCTTATTTTGCATTTGTTCTACAATGGAATTGTGAAACAGATGAAATGCCATTTCAACAAGTATAATAATAATAAATAGAAAATTCCAGTTAACGTTGCACAGATGACAATAAGACATTCAGCAAAAGGAAATAATTTATTTTTAAGTATATTTTATTGATTATGCTATTACAGTTTTCCTAATTTCTACCCCTTTATCCCCCTGCACCCTGAACACCCCAACCCTCCAGCATCCTCCCTCTTATTTCATGTCCATGGGTTGTACATGTAAGTTCTTTGACCTCTCTGTTTCCTATACCAATTTTTATCTTTCCCTGTCTATTTTATGCCTACCAGTTATGCTTCCTCTTCCCTGTACCTTTTCCCCACCTATTCGTCTCTTCCCCCTCCTCAGTGAGATCTCTACATGTGGTATCTATTTCTCTGATTCTGTTCCTGTTCCAGTTGTTTGCTTAGTTTTTGTTTTCATTGTTTGTCTTTCCTTTTAGGTTCATTTGTTGATAGTTGTGAGTTTGTTGTCATTTTACTGTTCACAGTTTTTTATCTTCTTCTATTTCTTAGATAGGTCCCTTTAACATTTCATATAATAAGGGCTTGGAGATGGTGAACTCCTTCAACTTGACCTTATTTGGGAAGCACTTTATCTGCCCTTCCATTCTAAATGATAGCTTTGCTGGATAGAGTAATCTTGGATGTAGGTCCTTGCCTTTCATGACTTGGAATACTTCTTTTCAGCCCCTTCTTGCCTGTAGATCTCTTTTGAGAAATCAGCTGATAGTCTTATGGGAATGCCTTTGTAAGTAACTGTCTCCTTTCCTCTTGCTGCTTTTCGGATTCTCTCTTTACCTTTAATCTTGAGTAACTTAATGATGATGTGCCTTGGCATGTTCCTCTTTGGGTCCAACTTCCTGGGGACTCTTTGGGCTTCCTGGACTTCCTGGAAGTCTGTTGCCTTTGTCAGATTAGGGAAGTTTTCCTTCACTATTTGTCCAAATAAGTTTTCAATTTCTTGCTCTTGTTCTTCTCCTTCTGGCATCCTTATAATTCAGATATTGGAATATTTCAGGCTGTCCCTGAGATTCTTCAGCCTCTCTTCATTTTTTTTTTTTGAATTCTTGTTTCTTCATTCAGTTCCAGTTAAATGTTTATTTCTTGTTTTTGTTCTTTCATTTTTCCACCAAGCTAAATCAGATGTGTGAGCATTTTGATTTCCAGAGCTTTAAATACTCCATCATATAGGTTGGCTATATCCTCATCATGTAGCTCTCTTTCTGAAGCTTTGCTCTATTTTTTCATTTGGGCCATATTTCTTTGTCTCAGAGAAGCTGATGAGTCATAAGGGGGTGGGGTCTTAGGTATTTACCCCTGCAGGGCAACCCTCCTTGCTGTGCCGCAGCCCTGCCTGTGTGGGAGGGACCAGAGAGAAAACAATGCAGCTCGCACGCTCATCCCTAGTGCACTTTCCAACAAACTCCTGCGTGTGACTGGGAGTTTCTTTTGTGGAAGCAACCGCCCTAGTCCACAGTGATCTCTGAGTCTCAGTTTCCCGTTCAGCCAGTCCCTCCACCTGGTCTGCCACCTTGGGTTCCTACCAGTCTGGGTGTGCTGCTTGGCTGTTTTTTAATTCCTTGGTTGTCAGAGCTCCATGCAGTTTGATTTTCTGGCACTTCTGTTTGTTTATTATTTGATTTTAGATTGGTTGTTGTTCTCTTTTTGATTGTGCGAGGAAGCAAAGGGTTTCTACCTACACCTCCATCTTGGCCAGAACTCCCCCAAAAGGAAATAATTTAAACAGCCCTTTGGAGTTTATGCAGTCATTCAACTTTTCATTCAATGAATAACCATTGTGTAATTATCATGTGTCAAACATTGTACCAGGAACTGAGGAAACAATGAATAAGATATAGTACTTCCTCTTGAGCATCATTTTTAAAATCTTTTTAAAATATATTTCATTAATTATGCCATTACAGTTGTTCTATTTCCCCCCTTCATTCCCCTCCACCCTGCACACACCTCCCCCACCATTCCCCCCTTTAGTTTATGACCACGTAACTCAAGTTCTTTAGATTCTGTATTTCCCATACTATTCTTGCCCTCCCCCCTATTTTCTACCTACCATCTATGCTACTTATTTTCTCTACCTTCTCTTCCTCCTTCTCCCACTCCCCTGTTGCTAACCCTCCACATGATCTTCATTTCTATGGTTCTGCTCCTGATCTAGCTGTCCTCTTAGTTTGCTTTTATTTTAGGCATAGTTGTTAATAACTGTGAGTTTGCTGTCCTTTCACTGTTCATCTTTTTTTATTTTCTTTTTCTTAGGTAAGTCCCTTTAACATTTCATATAATAAGGGCTTGGTGACGATGAACTCCTTGAATTTGATCTTATCTAAGAAGCACTTTATCTGTCCTTCCATTCTAAATGAAAGCTTTGCTGGATAGAGCAATCTTGGATGTAGGTCTTTAGATTTCATGACTTGGAATACTTCTTTCAAGCCCCTTCTTGCCTGTAAGGTCTCTTTTGAGAAATCCACTGACAGTCTGATGGGAACTCCTTTGTAGGTGACTGTCCCCTTATCTCTTGCTGCTTCTAGGATTCTCTCCTTCATTTTAATCTTGGCTAATATAATGATGATGTGCCTTGGTGTGTTCCTTCTTGGGTCCAACTTCTTTGAGACTCTCTGAGCTTCCTGGATTTCCTGGAATTCTGTTTCCTTTGCCAGATTGGGGAAGTTCTCCTTTATTATTTGTTCAAATAAGTTTTCCACTCATGGCTATTCCTCTTCCCTTTCTGGTACCCCTATAATTCGGATGTTGGAATGTTTTATGATGTCCTGGAGGTTCCTAAGCCTCTCCTCATTTTTTTGAATTCTTGTTTCTTCAATCTTTTCTGTTTGTTCATTTTTTTCCTCCTTCTGGTCCACTCCTTTGATTTGAGTCCCAGTTTTCTTTCCATTACTGTTGGTGTCCTGTGCATTTCCCCTCATTTCAATTAGTTTAGCCTTCATATGTTCCTCTAATTTGTGACTAAAATCAACCAGTTTTGTGAGCATCCTGATCACCAGTGTTTTGAACTGTGCATCTGAAAGTTTGGCTATTTCTTCATTGCTTAGATTTATGGGCTCTGGGGCTCTGAGTAGTTCTTGAGCCATGTTTTGATCTGTTCATGCCTGTTAGGTATGAGGAGGGGAGCCTTAGTTGTTCACCAGGGCGGGGCCACCCAGGCCGCTGATTTGTGATGCTGTATGTGGGGGCAGGGTCAGAGAGGGACAATGGCGGTTCCCTTTGCTGCTTCCTGCCACTGGGGCCTGCTCGGTCAGTCTCACTGTTAGCTCCTTCGCCAGTTTATCTGCGCGAGTATGTGTGACCACGATCATCCCTCAGTGGACCTCCACCACCTTGAGTCCTCAGTGGGTCTGCCTGCTTCTCCACACCTGGGATCCGCCCATGGCTGCTGGTGCACCTGGGTCACGTGCCCGGGTTGATCCGGTGGATCTTTCCTGCCCGACCCCACTCTGCTGCTGGCTCTGCCCCTCTTACCAGTTTGGCTGAAGCGTTCGTTGTTGTCAGACTTCAGTGTAGTTCAATTTTCTGTGTATTGGCTGCATTTTTGTTGCTAAAACTTTGTTGTTTTTAAACTTAGTTGTGCAAGAAGGCGCAGTGCTTCCACCTACACCTCCATCTTGGTGGAAGTCCCTCTTGAGCATCTTATAGTGCAATGAGGGAGAGAGACATAAATGAACAATTACAACAATGAGTAACTAGTTCCTTAAAGGCATGCACATGACATAGAAGTGCATGGGTACCATGACTACCTCTGCTGGAATATCATCACTGGAAGTGATGCTTGACTTTACTCTTTAAAGATGGAGAGGAGTCTGAGGTATGAGGGGAGGCATAGAAGAAGAATTACAAGAGATAAATTTGGAGAATTAGGCTGGAACCCAGGTCCTAAAGGGTTTTATATGCCTTCCTGAGGACTGTGTAAATAGTTCTGTAAGGGATAGGGAGCCAATGAAGACTGTCCAGATTGCGAGTTAAGTCAGATGGGCATATCTCTAAGGGTCACTCTTGCACTAATTCAGATGGTGGATGGTATGGGCTGAAACTGGAGACAGGGAAACCAAATAGGAGGTTATTTTAATTACCCAGACGAGAATCATGAAGACAATATCAAAAGGAATGGAAAAGTAGGGACAGTTTTGAGAACTATTTGGAATTTATGGTGGTCAACATATTCTGACAGGTTGACTATTTTGGAGAGGAGGTATCTAAAATGTAAGTTTCCAACTTGACTGACTCAGTGGATGATGATAGCATTACAGAAAATAAAAACATAGGAGGAGGTACCATGTATGTTTTCTCCTCTTACCATAGGAGAAAAAATGGTAAGTTTGGTTCAACAACCAAATGAGCATGAATTGATAGCAGGAGGCTCACAGAGAGTGCAAGTAGGCAGTTGAAAACATGAGTATAAAACCGGAGCCAGATTGGCCTTGATTTTGGTTTTTATTCTTCAGAGAAAACAAGAGCTCCCGGAAATATAATCCTTGCTGTCTTTTAGAATAACTGCTTGATGAACTAGTGTTCCCTTTTTCCTGGGACTTTGTTATCAAACTGTGTAATTTGTTTAAAAGGGTGGAGATATTCAGTGCTTCTCAGAGCTGTCAGCTCAAGACCAAGTCTTCATAATTCCATACAAAATTATTCATATTTCTCCAAAGGGAAAGGATATGAGAAATGAAATAATATATTAAAGGAAATCAAATAAATTTACAATAAAAGATCATTAGGAAATGAAATCTTGTCAGCCGAGATAAATGGGCTCCATTATTACATTTAAGTCAGACTAAATTACTGTCCATGTATCTATTAAAGCATTTATAAGTGTCGAAAATCGAGATGTTAGGATCTCAACTGTAGGTGTAAAATCAAAGTGATTTTGATAAGTTTGTACAATATTTTATTGTTGAAGAAAAAATTTTGAAAATAATATAAATGTCACAGGGAGGTTTTCATAATTCCTTTTCTAAAACATTGTCAATGATTCATGAGGTTAAAAAAAGTTAGACACTATTTACATAATTAAGTATGACAATCAAATTATCTTAGCTCTAAATAAGTAATTATGAGATTTTTTAAATTGGCAAAATCTCATATTCCTTTCCTTAAAGAACTAAGGAAGTTGATTAAGTAAATTCAACTTGTATAGATGAAAGCAATTTGCATTTTCTCTTTCTAGCAGAAAATTTGTCATTATTGCTGATTAAAATGAAACCTCCCTTACTTAGATTGTCTAACAAAATCCCTGAATTAAGCAATTTAATTAGCTATTGCTTACTCTGCCTTTGTAAGAGATCCTGGTAGGAAATTTGCTGGGGTGTCTATGAATGGTTGCCTTCTCTAATAGGACACAAGAGACGAAAAATTATTCTTCTCTTTTCCTGTAGGTACTGCCATGGGAGGATGTGATGCCTGGACCTGCAGCAGCCATCTTGTAAACATGAGGAGCAAAGATACGAAAAGTCAATACACTGACCATCGCACAGTGAAAAGATGGAAAGAGCCTAGATCTTTGATGATATTCAGAATCTACTCTGCCTCTGGACTTCTTGATATACAAGCTAATAAATGTAAATAAATGTAATAAATTAATTTAAACCAGTTTTAGTACATTGAATGCATCCTATATGATACAATGACTTTACAGGGATCTATGCACCTGCAGAAAATTGAACAAAACTTTCTAAGATTACTGTATACTCTGCAATGCTTTACCAAATGCACATATACACTAATAACTCAAATACATTTGATAAAATGAGTGAAAACACAGTTTTCTCAAATAAAGTGCTAGTACTAGGTGAAAACTAAGGGACATTAGCATTACTTCTTCATGGGAGAAGTCCTTCAGGAGTAACAGATCCTTCATTAGAAAAGTTATTGAGCCCTGGCCAGTGTGGCTCAGTGGACTGAGCACAGGCCTGCAAACTGAAAGGTCTCTCGTTCAAGTCCCAGTCAGGGCGTATGCCAGGGATGCAGCCCAGGTCTCCAGTTGCAGGCATGCAAAAGGCAGCCAATCAATGTTTCTCTCCCTTTCTTTCCCCCTCCCTTCCCCTCTCTCTAAAATAAATAAATAAAAATCTTATTAAAATGTTATTGCTATGTGAATAAACTGATTCTACCACTATTACTGAAACCTTATAAGAAGCTTCCAAATTACTCATTTTGCAGCTATAACCAAGATGAGCCCTCCCCCCTAAGTCTTCTATCCTTATGAACTCTTTACCCTTGAATATTAAAAAAGAATATATATATATATATATATATATATATATATATATAGAGAGAGAGAGAGAGAGAGAGAGAGAGAGAGAGAGAGCAACGGTTTTTGAAACTGACTGATGGGTAACCAAGATCTTTACTATTTTTGAGTGTTTTTCAAAATTTCTGTAATGAAGACAACTTCGAGTTCCACAACCTTTCAATCCCATATCATGGGAAGACTAGTGCCCTCCCCAACACTCACATGGTCAACTCTCACTCTAATTTTCTGCTCCCTCTTGGTCTCACCACAGAGTCCTATTTCCTGTGTTTCACATCATTCCAAACATTGGGCAAGGCCCTTTTTGCCTTAACTTCCCAAAGCTACTTCTAACACAAGGTTACTATCTATAGCCTACTTTTAATAAAGGGTTGGAGCTGAACACTTAAACAGTTAATGTTAGGAGTCCTTGTTTTTAAATTCCCTTGACCATCCCGGTCATTAATCATCCTTTCTCCTTGGGCCATGACCTCCCAATAGGATTCTGGGCCCTCTCTCTCACCAAACTGCTTCGCAGCTCCCCACTGAGTTCCTTTTCCAGGCCCATTATGCCCCTCTTCCCTGGGAAAGGCAAGAATTCCTCTCACCTATTAAGCACAGCACATTAGCACTCTCTTTGTTTCATCCTCTCCTTGCAGAAGAGTTCCATTCACCTTTTCAAATCAAAGTCGTCCCTCAGGTTATTTTCTTAAATAAGTAAAAAGAGTCCATTTTCCCTGAGATGAACTATGACATTCTCCTTACAAATAAAAAGAAGTAGTTGCAGTTAGTTTTTATAAATAGCAGTATTTTTTCCCACCATGCCAGAACGCAAAAACTTTGTAGTCAACAGCAAACAGGATTTTAACATGGGACAATTTCCTTCTCTTGACATTCTGAACTGAATGCTAGACCATTTAGGAATGACTTGTCAAAGGGGTAGCTAGAAACAGTTTGCAGACCTCTAACCCAAATCCATCCTAAGGCTACCGAAGCATTGAAGTTGCAAAGGAGGAAAGACTATATTTGGAGAGAGTTTATGGTATTCTGTGCATTCTCTTTTCCCTCAATGGTGGAGAAGGTGGAGGAGACTGTGCCTCAGTTAAGCCAAGTGAGAGGGAGTTTTTTGAGAACCACTGAGAAAGCTCCTGGCTGGTGTGGCTCAACTGGTTGGAGCATGGTCTCAACTGAAAGGTCATGGGCTTAAAAGGTCACAGTTCAATTTCTGGTCAGGGCACATGCCTAGGTTGCCCGTTGGATCCCAATGCCCTAGATATTTCTCTCTCACATAAATGTTTCTCTCTTTCCCTTCCTTCCCCTCTCTCTAAAATCAATAGGATATTTTTAAAAGTGCAGTGTGTCTCCTGGAGATTAGGAAGCAAAAGGACTGTGTAGTTGTATTGGTGAAATCTGTACCCTCCACAGATGGCAGAGCAAAAATGCACAAGTATTTCTGTGGATCAGATAGCATCAGATGGCAAGGATTCATCCCTGTGGCTGGATTGAATCCTGCCCAAGAAGACTTCCTCAGGGAGTAAAGTAACTCTTGAGGGTGTGCACCATGGGAAGTCCAGGGGCTGAGGAAGGGATTCTTAGTTACCAGCCAGAAAAGTGGAATTTTTCAGGCCAATGGAACTGTAGACAGGGGTTCTCAGCATGAATATCTTCTGAGGAACCCATGAAAATATTAAAAGGCATTGGTGTGAGGGGGAGCTACCTTGGGAATACTGCATACCCAGCAGGCATCATAACCAAATTCCCTGTGTGCCAGTCATTAGAGATGTTTCATGAGCCTCACCTCTCTTCCCTCTCCCTAGTTAACCCTGGAAGATCCAGAGGCAATCAAATGAGTGGGAGAGCAGAGGGTAGAAATAAGTAGAGATGAGTAGAAAAAACCAACGACATTCCACCTTCCCAGATGCAGATGTAGGCTTGCCCACCTGCAGGGAAGGGAGAGCCCTTAACTTTGAACGAGGCTCTGTATGTTGATCATTACACTGCTGGACAAATCAATTACTGAAATGAGCTACTTGGATTAACACTTAATCCAAGGCTGGGAGAAAAAAGTAGTCCAGCGAGTGTTTCTCACAGCTGTGCACAGTAATCTATGCATATCTAAGATTAGGAAGGAGCTTGTAGGATATGACAAACACAAAGAAAAACAAAGCTCAGCAAATTACGAAGAATGATAAAGATCACAGTTTGGCCTGAAGGACAAGTTCAGGATTGTAAATATTCTTGGGTTTATTTTGGTTTTTTGGTTATTGGTGTTGGTATTCAGGTGTGGTTGTGACTCTGATTTATTCAGTGCTGTAGTTCCATTGCTCAAAACGCAGCCTGGCACATGGTCGGTGCTTATGAAACGTTTATGAAGTATACTGGGGTTTGATTTTATATTTAACACCCTCGACTAACTTTTATAAAATTTAGTTTTTATCTTTAAATCCCTACAATATAGCTAGTGAATAGGATTACCTGACATTTATAAATAAAATTCCACCTCACATTGAAACTCTGTTTTTTAAACTACTTAAAATGGACTGAACTTCCATAAATGCATCTAAGTGTTCACCTGCACACACAGAGCCAGTAGAAAATTTGAAAATGAATAAGGACAATCAAAATGACCACAAACATCTTTAAGACAGAGATAACTAAAGCTGGCATGTAATGAATGATAGTATAATTACCTTTCCGACATAAAAATGTGATCAGTGTTGGTCTGAATACAGTAAATAAAAAGAGCTGGATATTAATAACCTCACAGGGCTTCTACACCAAGAAAAAAGTGTATCTAGAAAACACAAATATTAATAATTTTTCAAACTTTGGATTTGAATAATGTAATTTTAACCACCCTCTCCTCTGAGGACAGCTAGAAAAACTGAACAAAACAATGAAAAAACACTGCTAAAAGCGGTTAAAAGCTTACAAGGAAGAAAAAGTATGTGCTCTTATTAAAGAAAAGATAAATTGACAAAAAGTATAAATAAAATAAAAATGAAATCTGTTCTAAAACAAATTTAAGCTTGTTAAAATTTGGTGTGTTTTTTCAGTCTTTTTATATGGATGTGTGTTTTATTTGATTTGGTTTTGCATGTATACTAAACGCTTTTAAATATTTTATCTTGTATCCTTCTTTTAAGTTTTAGTGAACAATATCATGAGAAGGTTTCCCTGGCTACATAATCTCTCATCATGTGGTCATATCATAATTTATTTAACCATTTATCGATAGACATTAGGTTTCTCTTTATTTTTGCTATAATATATATTGTTTCAGCACCAATAATTCTGGAGTGCTTCTTTGATTATTAAAACAAATTAAATTCCTAGAAGTGAAATAACTGGGTCAAGGACATGAAAACAATAAATCTAGTGTATGTTATAAAATTTCCCTCCAGAAGATTAGTACCAATGTAAACCGTCAGCAGCTTTTTCAGAGAGCACTTCTTTTATTGTAGCATTGCCAATACTGAGTGTTAACTTTGATCATTCTCAACTAATTGCAAAATAATGATGTTCATTAATTAATTAGACAAATATTTACTTCATATCAAGTCTCTGTCTAGGTATACTAGCAAGCAAAAATAGACCTAGTCTCTGATCTCTTGAATTGCATAATGTGGTATAAGACATAGATATTGAATGAATAATTATGCAAATTGAAATATAATTATAAACTGAGATAAATGCACAGTAGAAAATTAATAGAGTACTGAGAGATAAGGGTTAAGACACAACTGGGGAATTTAGCATGAGGATGACATGATCAGATTTGAATTTCTAAAAGTACCCTCTTGCTCCGGTATAGAGAATGAATTACTGGACAGGCAGAGTAAGTCAGGGGAGATCCATTTATTGATTATTGCAAGAAAGAGAAAATAGTAGTTCCAACTAGAGTATTACAGTAGGAAGTTGAGGAATATATCATTGGTAATTTGATCTGAATGTATTGATTACTGGTAAGATTGAATGCTTTTCCATGCCTATATTGACACTTTGTTTTGTGTCTGTATGTGAGGGGAACCTCTGAGCATGAAGTAGCCCGCCAGACCTCTGTTCTTGGTTTTTGCTCATTTTCAGTTGATATTTTGAGCATTTTTAAATTGATTTGTGAAAGCCCTTTTTTGGTGACTGTATTTCTATCATAATATTCTAAATAACCAAAGAAAAGCTAGTGGTTTAAACTACAATCACCTACTTCTGTACGAGCCTGCAGATGGCGTGCGGAAGCTCTGCTCGGGGCTGACCGGGTACTGGTCTGCTCCACGTCTCTTATTCTCATTCGGGAACTAGTGACGTCTCTGGGCATGTTCATGCCCACGACAAATGGCAGAAGCTCAGGAGGCCAAACCAAACTATGTAAACATATCTGAAGCCCCTGTTGGGTTTTTTTTTTGGGGGGGGGGGGGGGGAGGGGTTGTTTTTTAATATTTGCTTTCCATTGGCCATAGCAAGTCAGGTGGCTAATCAGTAGGACTAGGATATTTACTCCACCCGTTTTGCTTGGAGGCTCTCCCGAGTCATGCGGCAAGTGGATAATGGCTAATCCTATTACAGGGAGGAACTGGGAACCAGAACCTGATCTACCAAAACAATTGTCATTAGCTCTTTATGTATGTATCAATACTTTTCCACAGGATTTTGTTAGTCATTTTTTTATGATACTCAAAAGTTTTAAAGTTTTATATAATTAAATCTATAGATGTTTCCTTCACATTTTCAAAAACTACTTGTAGATTTGGAAATCTTTACCTATTCCAAGTTCAGATAAATATGTATGTAAATATTTTTCTAATATTTTTTATCATTTCATTTCTACACATAGCTATTTAATCCACCTGAAATCTATTTGGGAAATATGATGTGAGGTAACGATCGCATTTATTTCTCCCAAATAATAAGTTGCCTAAAAATATTTTAGTGAAAATTTCTGTGTACAATACAAAGAATACTGCTCCGTTGAAGACTATCAATGAAACAAAATTTAAATAAATGAATAAATGAGGCATATTCCTGGATAAAAAAGTTAAAGTGAAGTTAGGTACAAAGTTGTCAATATTGAATTGCTATGCAAATCCAATAAAAATTCTAACAGGGCTTTTTTTTTTACCTGACAGAGAAAACAGTAAATGTCTAGAAAAGTAAACAGATAAGGATAAGTCATGATAAGCTAAATATTTTAATTATAATTATTAAATATTATGGTTTAAGTACCATGAATAGAAAGATCAGTAGAAGAAAATGGGCTGTTAACCTAAAAATAAAAGGCCTTTCAAAGTGAGAAGCTACATGTATTTTTTTTTTTTTGAGATGGAAAGAATAGCTATTCAGGAAATCACTGATTCAGGCAGAAGCCCAAAAAGTTTTTTGAATAGGAGACAAAAACAAAAGGTTTTCATGAGAAAGAGAAGAGGAACAACTACCTCCATAGAAAGAAGGCATTTCTATTCATGCAGATAACGTAAAGTAGTAATACTCATTCTACACAATCGTTTTAATTTTCAGTCTGTTGGCCATCAGTACAATAGTCATTAGATCTGCTTTACTGTTCTCTTTGCAAAGATAATGTTGCCTTAAACCTGGTGCAAAGGTTATTTTGTTCTAACATTCCAAAGATTTGAGGCATCAGAAGTATGAGTCAGTTCCTCTGGGATGGCAGCTCCGACTCCATTTTAAAGTGACTCGGTTTATCATTTTTTGATATTTCTTCCCTTTTGATCCAGCTCTTTCCTTGAATGCATTGCTGATCAATCATTGGAAAGCAGCATTGATCAGTTATTAAAAGTCGGCTCTCCTTTCTCTGATGACTCACTTTGGGTGTGGCATGCCACTGCCAATCAGGAAAGCTCACTCCTGGTTTGTGTAGCCTTGGGCCACTTTTGAGCAATAAGAACCTCAGACCAGAGGAAGGCTGTACCATCATGTTTTTTAAGGGCAAATACATTCTGTAGTTTCTTAAGGATTTTCGAATGAAGTCTCATAGGCCTGTGTGATCATTTCAAAACAGTGTGCAACCATTATCAGAGTGTCTTTATAACATCAAGCTATGAAAAATGAAGATTATAATAGCAAAATTTTTTATAACAACAAAGTGCTAAATTCAATTTAAAGAACCTGAACCAGCAGACAGTCAACTGAAGATATTAAAGACCCCTGAGGTGTCAGTGGACACTGTATTTCATCACTGATTTGTGCCTGGATTTTATCTAGTTCTATCTCTAGTTCATCAGAAGTGTTTTATTCAAGTACAATAAGAGGTATTTACAACAGAGCAGACTCCACCTTGTTCAGTTAGGTTATGGTCAAGAGCAATTCTATTGTCTAATATAACTTATGCAAGGAAATGTAAAGATTTTACTGGTTAAAAAAGTCATTTTTTTCTATTTAAAAATAGCAAAAATCATTTTATTGCTATTGCAATCATTATAATACCTGCCCAGGAAAAAAATGTTCTTTTCTGGGTTGACATCAACAGGCATTAAGCATCCTTGACTATGTGTAACCTTTTGTACATTTTGACCTGAGAAGCAGTTTTAAAGATGATGCCCAATGTTGATTTAGAAATTAAAAGGGGAAGAGAAATAACTATTAAGGTGATTAAGGTGCTTGGCCTCTTATGTTATTTGTGAGATAGGAAGGAACTAAAGTAAGGGTGGGGGGCGGAAATGTGAAGATAGATTATACGGGCCTAGTGTGGAATCTTGGCTTGTCAGTCCATAGCAGTTCTCATCTGCTTCATTAACTAGTAATTTTTAACTTTAAATCCTCTGTTAGCTGAGCAGTCCACTTAAGTTGCAAGACCTTTCTTTAAAGTGGAAAACAAGAATCCAAGGGTTAAGACCTTTACATCTGGCCACACGTGGATGAATTAAGAGCACCTGAAATTCTGGAGAGATCGGGTAGAAAGGAAAAGTAAGTGTTTTAATTTTATTTACGGAGTTATACTTCATCAAATTGCTGTAGGTCATAGATAGCTAAGGAGAAAAGACTTTCTTATATCTGTAAGACAAAGATAAAAACCAATATTTCATATAAAAAGTCATAAAAATCATAACCATTCTTATCAGTTTATTTAGTCCTATATTATTAATTTTTTTATCTTGATCATTTTGTTAGCAGTCCCATAAATCCAGTTTTTCCTTAGAGGTCTATAAATCCTTACCCAGTTCAGTGTTAAGGTTTTAAATTATAATCTCTTTGAAGATGAAACATATTTGTAGGAAGATTTATTTTACCAAAGTATCAGAGTAAAATAATAATTGTCTGTAAATAATGAATTAAAATTGCCATGGTTAAAGATCTGCTGAGAGTTCATATACACATATGAATAATGCAGTTGGCTTAGTTATTTATTCTGATCTTAGTTAATTTGACCATATATAAAACCCTATTTGCAAGATCCCTCCTTCATGAAACTTCTGCAACTTTTACAAATCTTCAAAAACATATACAAAAAGCCATATATATATATGGCATTTTTTTAAAGCCATATATATATATGGCATTTTTTTAAAGCCATATATATATGACAGGAAAAAAAATAAACCAATAATGAAAAAGGATTTATTTTTAGTAAAATAAAATAGGAGATAAGTTTCTTTAAAGAAATTATTTGGTTAGTAAATATTGCTATCAGTTATCTGGAATCAACAATAAAATATAGTCATATACTATCTTTCATATTACAAAATAAATTCCAAATAAACCGAAGTCCTAAACATGCACTGAAAAATAAAACAATGAAAATAAACAAATAGTAGGAGAATATTTGTATATATTCAGAGCCCAGAGTCGTTCATAAAGAAAACAGAATCCACATAAAGCAACCAGAAAATGTAATTATTTAAAATTTTTTAATTTCTGTATGGCATGCACATAAACAACCTTCAGAGACAAATAACACCTTGGTGAAAATAGTGAATATCCTTCATACACATAAAGCATTTAAAACATGATTTTTAAAAAAGCCAATAGGAATAAATGATGCAATACCTAAAATCAAGATACAACACTACAAAGTTTCAGAACACTGTTAATAAAGAGGAGATCTTTTAAGCTAAAGGATCAAGAGTTAGAATATCAATAGCAACAATGAAAAACAGAATATACTGACCAAATCTGAAGAAAAATTAATTTCCAGCCTAGAAGCTACACTGAGCTAAAACAATTAGTAAAGCCAGAGGGCTCATTAAAAACATTTTCAAAATTACATTTGACCCTTGGATAATACAGGTTTGGACTGCCATAGATCTATTTATATGTGGAATTTTTTTCAATAAATATATTAGAAAATATTTTGGAGATTTGCTAATATTTGTAACAACATGTATACTAACCATGTACCCTAGAAATACAAAAAAAAAAAGTTAGGTATGCCATGATGCATAAACTATGTATATACTAGCCCATTCTATCATCTACTACCATAAAATATACACGAACCTATTATAAAACATTAAAATTCATCAAAACATGCAAACAGACTACACATCCATACATGGCACTATTTGCAGTTAAGGGCAATGTAAACAAATGCAAAGACACAGTGTGAAGTCATAACTGCATAAAATTAACTGTAGCACATATTGTGCTGCTGTAGTAATTCTGTAGCCACCTCCCGTCGCTACTGCAGTGAGCGCAGGTGTTGTGAGTACTGTATCCACTTAAAATGCCACGCGGCCCTAATCATCTCTACCTGAGCAGTTCATCTCTCCAGTAAATTACGTGTCACAGTAAAAAGTAACCTCTTGCAGTTCTCCTGTATTTTTTATTGTGTTTAGTTCAATACCTTAAGCCTTGAATAACACCATGGAACCCATACAAAGTGCCACTGGTTATGCTAAACATGCTGCCAAGAAACAGAGCAAAGTCATGCCACTACAAGAATGAGTTGAATTGCTTGATACGTACCAGAGAGTAAAGGTCTGCAGCTGCAGTTGCCCACCATTTCAAGAGAAATGAATCCAGAGTAAGGACCATTGTAAAAAAAGAAAGAAATTGTGAAGCTATCACTGCTGCAATATCAGCAGGTATAAAAAGTTTGCACTTTTTGCAAAATCTCATATTGGAAATGCAGCTTTTATGTGGGAGTAGGATTGCTATAAGAAAGGCATATCTATAGACTCTGATTTGATTCAAGGAAAATCAGAATCATTATATGAAAACAAAGGTAGGTGATGGATCTTAAGCTGGAGAATTTAATGCCAGCAATGGAGGGTTTCATGATTTTAGAAAGAGGTTTGCCTTCTAAAATGTCAAGATAAAAGGAGAAGCTGCTTCTTTGGACCAAGAGACAGCAGATGAGTTCCCAGATGCTATTAAGAAAATCATTGAGTAGAAAGGATATCTGCCTGAAAAGGTTCTTAATGCAGATGAAAGTGTCTTATTCTGGGGAAAAATACAAATGTCTGTATGTTGATGAATGAATAAATAAATATGATATAACTATATCATGGAATATTATTCAGTCATAAAATGGAATAAAGTACAACACGAATCTTTAAAACATTATGCTATGTGGAAGAAGCTAGACAGAAAAGGACAGATATGGTATGATTCCATTTATAAAAAATGTCCAGCATAGGCAAATCCATAGAGATGTAAAGGAAATGAGTGTTTGCCAGGCTTTGGGGGAAAGGACAGTTGGAGTGACTGTTAAGAGCTGTGGGGCTTTCTTTTAGAGATGATGGAAAAGATCTGCAATTAGAGAGTATTTAGTATATTCACAACCTTGCAAAAATCCACTGAATTTAACTTTAAAATGGTGAATAATATGTGAATCCTGTCTCAATAAAAATTTCAGCCCTGGCTGGTGTGGCTCAGTGGATTGAGCACCATCCTATGGGCTGAAAATTTGCGGGTTTGATCCTGGTCAGGGCACGTGCCTGGGTTGCAGGCCGGGTCCCCAGGTCGGGGCGTGTGAGAGGCAATCCATCTGTTTCTCTCACTCTGCTCCTCCCTTTTTTCCCTTTTCTCTAGAAAGATAAATAAATAAAATATTTTTTAATTGCGAAGAAAAAGAGTTGAACTAGATAAGACATTTATTTTTCTCACACTGAAAAATCTGGAGGTGTGAACAGCCATGGGCCTGCTTTAAACTGTCTTCAATGGCACTTCACTCCGGCATCTCCAGGCAGGACTCATCTTCCTAGTTAGAGGTGGCATCCTTCTAGGTAACATAATGGAGAAAGTTTCAAAGAAGAGACTGAGAACACATAAAAACTGTTTCTTCAGCAAACTCCCAAGACCGTTACTTAACTTATCCACTTACATCCCATTGCCCTGAATGTAGCCATATGGCCCTGTCCAGAGTAAGGTATGGTTTGTTTCTAATATCAGCAGCTGTGTCACCAGCTAGAAAAACAAATCTGCTAATTGTACTACTGTGAGAGAGGGGAAGAATGGATGATTAAGGACAACCAGTGGACTCTGGTGCACCAGGCAAATTGTATACAATGGGAACCCAAGGGTCATAAAGACAAGTCCTAAGACAACACCTGTGAGTAAGCCTTGGTGTCCCACCCAGATGAGAGAAAACATCGAGATGATCCAGGGGTGATAGTTTTAAGGGAGGAAAAGTGGAACAGATAGATTCCATAATATGTTTGACCCCACCTAAAGGTATTCATAGGCCTAGTGGGGAGTTTGGAAAGAATGAGTGATGAATTTTTAGAAAACTAAATATATGTAAAGTCTATTATATTCCAGGATGATAAAATAAATTGTATTTGAAAAGGAAATGTCATACCAGTACTCTACATGTATTATTTACATAATCATAAAAATCAAACGCCAAATGTGGATTTAACAGAAACAGATGCATTTATGTCTGGAGAAGGGGTATAGAGAGGGAAGTATGAAAGAGTGTGAATTCTTCCTCTTGCTTAATTCAAAGTCAATAAGCAATTATTATAGTGGAAAATCAAGAAATAATGATATAATGGTAACATTTAGAAATATGGAGGAAAATGGCAAGAAACAGTTAAACCAATTGAAAATTGTTATTTTAAATGGGGAAGGATAGGGAACAGGCCTTATATGTTATAAGCCTTTGACTTTTAAACATATACAAATGTATATTTAAATATATAAATGTATATAAGCATTCTTTGATTATTTTTTATTTTTAAAGGATTAATAATAGTTTTAATTTATGTATCTTCTACTCCCTTGGTTAACATTTTGTTAAATTAAATGTAAATAATAATCATAGTAATAATGTTACTATTGGCTTATACACCAAACCTGGATTTCCTTTAATTTCTTTTCCTCCTCCAACTGAACTGTGTAGCATCAGAATAAGATCTGACAGGCCAGCTTTCTCACAGACATAAGTACTGGCTGAGGCCATTCTTCCTTTTCTGAGCCCTTCGCTCACAAAGCCAGAGGCAGGTGCCACATCTGAGTATCCATCAACCTGGCTATCACCATGTTGAAGCACAATCCAACCACCTCCACAAACAACACACTCAAAGAGCAGACTTAGCAGGCACCAGAGCCCCACTGAAGTGAGTCCTACACAGTGGGATGGGCCCCCAAGCAGTTGATCCCCACAGTGGTTGCAGCCAGTCCTTGCAACTGATCAGACTGGGGTATATCCCTACCACGGATGTGGCAACAGTAATCAAGGCTCAGCTAAACAGGAGGGTGTACACAGCCCACATGAGGGGTACCCCTGGAGTGCCCAGCTCAAATGAACAGGGAGGCTGTGCCACTGGGCCCTACAGGATACTTACTACATTAGGGCACTCTATAAAGCCTAGGAAATGCAACAGCTTTACTAATACATACATACAAAAAACAAAAAACAAAAAACAAGAAGGCTGCCAAAATGAGGAGATAAAGAAATATGTTCTCAATAAAAGAACAGAACAAAACAAAATGGAGACAAGCAATCTCCTAGATGCGAATTCAAACCCCCAGTTATAATGATGCTTAACAAACTTAGAGAAAGAGTAGAAGAACTCAGAGAGAATTTCCACAGCATAAAAAAGGACATGGAAACCATGAAAAAGAACCAGACAGAAATTATGGACACACTAACTGAAGTGAAGAATAATTTACAGAGAATCAACAGTACAGTACATGAGGCCAATTGAAATACAAAAAAGCAAAAACAGCCAATCAGTATAGCAAATAGAAAAAAGTATCCAAAAAATGAGGATGGTGTAAGGAGCCTCTGGGAAAACTTCAAGCATACCTACTTTTGCATCATGGGTATCCTACAAGGAGAAGAGAGAGAGTAAGAAATTGGAAACCTATTTTAAAAAAATGACAAAACTTCTCTAACTTGGTGAAAGAAATAAACATACAAGTCCAAGAAGCACAGATAGTCCCAAACAAGATGAACCCAAAGAGGCCCACACGAACGCACATCATAACTGAAATGCCAAAGGATAAATACAAAGAGAGAATCTTAAAAGCAGCAAGAAAAAACTATATACCTACAAGGGAGCTTCCATATGACTGTCAGCTGATTTCTCAAAAGAAACTTTGCAGGGCAGAAGAGATGAACTTTGCAAGATATATTCAAAGTGATGAAAAACAAGGACCTACAGCCAAGATTGCTCTACTCAGCAAAGCTATCATTCAGATAAAGAGCTTCCCAGACAAGAAAATGTTAAAAGAGTTTATCACCACTAAACCAGTATTACATGAAAGGTTAAAGAGTCTTCTTTAAAAAGAAGAAAAAGTAAAAATATGAACAATGGAATGGCAATAAGTACATGTCTATCAACAACTGAATCTAAAAACCAAAGTAAACAAATAAGCAGAACAAAAACAGACTCAGATACACAGAACATTTTGATGGTTGCCAGATGGGAGGAGGGAGGTTTGGAAGATGGGTAAAAAAGATGAAGAACAAATTGGTTGCTACAGAATAGTCATGAGGATGTAAAGTACAGCACAGGGAACATAGTCGATAATATTCTAACAACTATGTTTGCTATCAGATGAGTATGAGATTTATCAGGATGATCACTTAGTAAGTTATTTAATATCCAATCACTGGGGTGTACATCTGAAACTAATATAATATTGTATGACAACAAGAACTGAAAAATAATTTAAATCTTAAAAAATGGCCCTGGCTGGTGTAGCTCAGTGGATTGAGCACGGGCCTGCGAACCAAAAGATCGCAGTTCGATTCCCCATCAAGGCACATGCCTGGGTTGCAGGCCAGTTCCCAGCAGGGGCCAGTTCCCAGCAGGGGCCAGTGCCCAGCAGGGGCTGCATCAGAAGCAACCATACATTGATATTTCTCTCCTTCTCTCCTTCCCTTCCCTTCTAAAGATAAATAAATAAAAATTAAAAAATAATAAATAAATCTTTTAAAATGTTGAATAAAAAAAGAAAAATAATTAAAAAATTTTTCTCATCCAACTATTAAAATCTTTTAAGTTCTCAAATAATAACCTTAGCCATACAGAAGAACCTTTATTTAATGTTTGTATTTCCTTTACTGCCTTAAAGTTACCACTCTATTTTTTAGATGTCTTCCTTAACTATTGTCTCAAGTTAAAATTTTCCATTGAATCAAACTCTATGAATAATTCATAACAGCTAAATAAATGGGATTTGTGCTTCTAGCTTCCAGAGTCTACCAATGTCACGGTCAGGCAAGACGTAGTTTCCCAACGCCCGTCACCCAGGAATAACGATCCACAACTTGCAGCCAGCACTTTTTCAAGCCTTCTGATCCAATGGTTTTAATACCTGCAGGTCGTGTCATCAAACAGGATGTCACCTCTCTCGTCATGTCATTTCTCCCACCCCCCAGCGCTTAACCTGTCACACCTAAGGCATAACTTTATTTTCAACAGCGACAGCCCCGGAGTCTCGGATGCTTTGTAAAAACAGCCTCATTATCTGCAGTGTTGTAACAGCAGTTAGACACTGAATGACATTCAATTAAAATGATATTAGCAGCTCAGGAGTGATTTTGTTTAATTTACTCCTACTCAGATGTAAAAACATTAGCGACTTTTTTAATTGGACCTCATAATGTCTAACTCCTACCCGAATGCAATGAAATTAAAGACTTTGGTGCCTAAATACCGCTTAATTTACTCCTACCCATCTATAATGACATTAAAGATGCTTTAGGGTAGATATTGTTTCCAATCAATTTTATTCAAAAGAAATCTGAGCTCACAGGTACTATTATTAAGCATATAATAAAATCACACAAGAAATATATCTTTACATTTGGGGATACAGTGGTTTCCAGTAATATTAAAAAGTAATCATTTTCACTTTAATGCAAGGATATTAAAAAGTATTATCTTAAATACAAGATTTTGTAAAGTTTTCAATTGTTTAACAAATGTGTACATCACAGCCTGTTAAAAAAATGTATATTGTTAGATATAAATTTGAAATGAATTTCATGCAGCTATAGCATGTGAGTGGTTTATGCCTCATAAAAAAAACTTTACCTTAGCCCTGACTGGTGTGGCTCAGTTGACTGGAGAGTCATCCCAAGATGGAAAGGTTGAGAGTTTGACCTCCAGTCCGAGCACATGCCCAGGCTGCAGTTCAATCCCCCTTCTCTGACCCTGGTTTGAGCACAGATGGGAGGCAACCAACATGTGCTTCTCTCTCACATCAATGTTTCTCTCTTCCTTCCTCTCTCTCAGGAAGCAATGAAAAAAAA
The DNA here is from genome assembly GCF_021234435.1 of Artibeus jamaicensis. Taxonomy (NCBI): domain Eukaryota; kingdom Metazoa; phylum Chordata; class Mammalia; order Chiroptera; family Phyllostomidae; genus Artibeus; species Artibeus jamaicensis. The sequence continues at coordinate 16,227,960 of NW_026521788.1, forward strand.
ATGTCCAGGTGAAAATCTACCTTAGCCCTAGCTAGTGTGGCTCAGTGGGTTAAGTGCCAGCCTTCGAACTGCCAGCCTGGGGTCACTGGTTCGATTCCCAGTCAGGGCACATGCCTGGGTTGTGGGCCAGGTCCCCAGGAGGAGGTGTGAGAGAGGCAACCACACACTGATGTTTCTCTCCCTCTTTCTCTCTCTCCCTCCCTTCCCTCATTCTAAAATGAGTAAGTAGAATCTTTCTTAAAAAGCAATAACAACAAAAAATTTATGTTAAACATGGCTTAGAGAAAAGTATTTTTAAAAACTAATGTTAATAATTTTTAAAATTCTTTTCCCACCATCAGTTTAAAGAAAAAAAATTTGAACCTTTATTTTTCTTAAAAGGCTATTTTTAAACACAGCAGAATTTTGAGTCCGTCTATACTTGAAAAAGAGTAAGGATTCAATAAATAGTTGTGGAGAGGGGGAACAAAAATTATTATCAATAATAATAGCTAATATTTATAAAGTTCCTACTATGTCCCAGACATTGTTCTGAACATTTTACATGTATCCACTTATTTACTCCTTTGAGTTAAATAATAATCTTAGTTTACAGGTAAAAATGAAAAAATTAGGGATGTTGCTGTTAACATTCTTTGGGCTGCCTTTAAACACTTACAAATTCTTACTCCAAAATTCTTCCCCATAAAATTAATTAGAAAAATTATACGGTAAAATTAGAATCTGAGCAAGGAGCCCACAATGCCTGTACACATACGTGCTCATACTCGGGCCCTTCAGCCCGGAAATACAGCTTTCTTCACTTGGATATTTAGGAATAATTTCTCCAGATGTATTTTTGGAAACAAAATGATGATGTTTTAAAATGCCTAACACTAATGACATTGTTGAGCCCAGAATGTGTCCCGGTCACAGTTTCCGGGTCGTGCTCACCAAGTTCAAGGACACATACTTCAGTCTCGGCAGCAGCACTGCATTGGCCGGAGTGCGTGCCTCCTCCCGGACAGGTAGGCAGGGCCTAAGTTTAAGAAATCTTTTAATAATAGACGTCAGGGCAGTTAGGTAACTGCCTCGGTTTGCATCTTCACCCTGCTACTTGTTGATTGCTTGATCTTAGGCATAATATTTAAGTCTCTAAGTTTTCTTATCTATCAATGAGGAAAATAAACTCCAGTGATTTTTCCCCAAATACTACTCACTTCATAGTTCCTCTTTAGGTGAATATCACTCAATGCATTTGTAATTTTTCATCCAGACTCTTGAGTCATCCTAGGTTGATTGATATCTTTTTCTCTGTTTCTTCCCACATCCAATGAATCACCGAGTCTATTTTATCATCTAAGTATTACTCATTCAGAGCATCCTAGTTGCAATGACACAAAGTAGATATCCATGAAAATAGAATAAATACATTCACCTAACATTTAGAGAAGCACAGGCTTTGCCAGCAGGTGCTAGGCTGCCAGAGATGCAGAGGTGATAATCTTTGGACTCAAGGAGCTTCACATTCAATGGGAGAGAGAAAGAGTAAAATCCTGTTTTCAATGTGGTATAATAAGTGCTTTACAGAGCTACAGGATTATGGCCATGCCTTACTGCCGACAGTAACAATTAGGAGTGCCTCTGCCGACATGGAACAGAAAAACCAACTACAGTTATTACAAAAATATGGGTTTATGGGAATGGCAAGCATTTAACCTTGAAGGGGTAGTTTTGGGGTAATTGGTATAATCTGAAATCTGAAAAATAAATACTAATTTTCATGTGTCAGTCATACCTTCCAAATTTCATGGGAATATAACAACCCATTTTCACACAAACCAAAAAATAGACTGAAACAATGTTCTTTACATAGATGAAGATGTATGTTGTGGTAAAGATACAACAAAAAATATAACAAAAAATGATAATTAGGGAAACTGAAGAATTAGTTTTGGTTCTTTTAAGAGTAATAGTTTATTACTTTTTAAAAGTTTTTCTTTATGTTTAGAGAGAGAAGGGAAGGAGAAAGAGAGAGAGAGAAACATCAATGTGTGGTTGCCTCTTGTGCGCCCCCCACTGGGGACCTGGCTCACAACCCAGGCATGTGCCCTGACTGGAAATCAAACCAGTGACTCTGTGGTTCACAGGCCCATGCTCAATCCACTGAGCCACTCCAGCCAGGGCTGATTTATTATTTTTAAAAGACCATGACACAGAGTATCAACAGGAAGTACTGACTGAGCTTAACATATCATTTTCAGTCATTACCTGATATAATTCTGTAAGCCAATTTCTTTTTCATTTAAATAATCACTGAGGATATGTTCATTGATTTATAGAAAAAGAGAAAGGGGGAGAGGAGAGAGAGAAACATCTCTGTAAGAGAGAAATATCGACCAGTTGTCTCCTTTATGCACCTCAAGCAGGGCCAAAACTGCAGCCTAGGTATGTGCTCTGACTTGGAATTGAACCCACAACATTTTGGTGCATGGGAAAATGCTTCAACCAACTTAGGCAACCATTCAGGGCTAAGTCAATTTCTTACACATTAATTTGGTTTTTGTCTTTTTTATTTTTCATAGCTATTGTTCGAGTTCAGTACTATGATTACGACTACTACAGAAAATACATTTCCCTGTGCCTAAAGAGAAAGAAGGAGGAGAAGAAGAAAAGAAAAGGAGAAATTAGTAGTAGTAGCAAGAGTAATAGTAGTAGGTGTAATAGCAATAAGCCAACATAACAGTTGGAACAGTATTTCTTCAGCTCTTAGTTCATTCATCATTTGATACCATTAGCAGTCCCTGAAAGTTCACCCGCAATGATTTCTGGGAGATCCCAAGAAGATCTAATAAGCTCTTAGCTCTGGGGCTCACCTGCCATTTTCCTGTCACGGACTAAACGTTTATGTGTCCCCAAATTCATCCGTTGAAGCACTAATACCCAATGTGATAATATTTGGAAGTGGGACCTGTAGGAGGCAACTAGGTTTAAATAATGTCCTGAGAGCAGGTCCCCATGATGGGAGTGGTGCCCTCACAGAAGAGAAAGAGAGATAAGATCTCATCTCTCTATCATGTGAGAACATAGCGAGAAGTTTGTCTACAAGCCAGGAAAAGGGTTCACACAAGAAACCAAATCTGCCAGCACCTTGATCTTTGACTTCCAGAAACGTGAGACATAAATGTCTATTGTTTAAACCTTCTACAGTGTTTGTTACAGCAGCCTTAACTGACTAACACACTTCTTCTTTTGCTCCAGCTCCTGATGGCCATGGGTGAGGCTCCTGAAAACCCCGAAGGCCCAACTGAGAGCTGCTGTGTCTACTCTGGGTGGAGGCATTAATGCTCCTGAAGTCAAGGCCATACTCTGTCACAGGAACCCTACAGAAGGGCTTCCATCAGACCATGAGGATTTTCCAGACATCACAATTGCTCCACTCCCTAGGAATCAGGCAGAAGTCCATTACAGGGCAGGCCAAAGGCCAATCTGCCTTGCCTCGCTGTGCTCAGGTAGAGTTTAGTGTATCTCACTGTTTTGTCCCCCAAACTGTCCATACACCATATAGAAGGCCTTCAATACAGAAAGTGTTGGTGGAGTAAATGAACCTCAAGCATTCACTTTTGGAACAGCCCTCCTTTCTTTCCCAGGAGATTTCTTGGTTCCTCATGTAAGTAACCTCCTAGCAGTGAGTTATTTATGAGGTAGGAGGATGTGTATTATTATCTCCATTTCACAGATGGAAAAACTGAGACCCAGAAAGGTTTAGTTACTTGCCTAGGAGCCCCACTACCTCACTCACTATATTTACTAAGTGCTTCGCATAGGTTTTTGTTTTTGTTTTATCTTGTATGAGTAATGCATCTTGCCTTAAACAGTTTTTTAGCTCAGTATGTATTCAGGGAAATGGTGGGGCTTGGGCGGGAGGGGTGGACTGGAAGGAGATTAACAAATAAATTCATGATGAAAAAAACCAGTTTTTCAAAGTCTGTGAGCACGCTCTTCCCAAAGAATGCCCAAGGGCAATCAAGCCATTTACTTCTTTTAAGAATAAGAAGAGTGTGAGCCTAGTAAGAGTTCCCACACTGCCTGACCCAGCAAGCTTTTATGAGGAGAAAGGAATTCTCTATTAGCTTCCACTCGGACTTCTGTGCTTTTTCTCTGAATGTTCAATTGTCAGGCAGGATCCTAGGGTGTGTGAGTATATAATTATACTGCAAAACCAGAGAGGTCAGATTTTTTTTTATTAGAATCTGTTTTATTTTGATCTTCAATTTCTAGTCAAATAGTTCAAACTTTGGATTTCTAATGCTTTGTGGCAATACAAATTTTACATTCCCAAATCTGTTTTTCATTTATAGTGTTTAAAAATGGAATAATTTCAACATTTTACTTTAAGGTATCATAAATGTATTGTCCTATGTGATACAAACAACTACATTTTAGAATTAGCCTCAACAAATATTTTAATGGGTATATTATTGTATTATCATAAAAATGTGACTCTTGTATAAATACCAATCATTCGAGAATTGCTGGAGAAACTGGAAGCAGCCTCATTAGTGAGAAGTTCTGCTTCCCTTCTTTTAGCAGAGCTATTTGCCACAACAGAGATGGATCTTGAGAACATTATGCTAAGCAAAATATGTTAGACAGAAAAAAATCAAGAGCTGTATAATTTCACTCATATGTGGGATATAAAATTGAAGGCAACAAATGAGACAAAGAAAAACTTATAGATACATACAATAGTATGGATGTTACCAGAGGGAAGAGGGGAATAGTCAAAGGTAAGGGGTATATGGTGACAGAAGTAGACTTGACTTTGGGTGGTGAGCACACAATGCAATACACAGGTGACGCACCATAGAATTGAACACTTGAAACCTGCATAATTTTATTAGCCAATTCACCCAAATAAATTTAATTTTTAAATAACAGAGTTTCGTATTTTACTGGCAAATGCTGTCCTATTGCATTGGGTTTAAGGAGAACGCTTTGGTCAGAGAGCTAAAAAAAAGAAACCTTCTAGGAGCACGTTACCTTCAGGAGTTACCATTTGCATCTAAAAGACATACACAAAAAGGAGAGACAGACAGAAGTTAATGCCGGCCCAGCAATGGCACTTGTTAAGCTAGCAGTCAGGTTTTCTGAATCTTTGACCCATGCTGAAAGGACAAAATTTAGTTACTATTCTGGTGCTCAAAGACATTATGTTGATCTATATGATAAATATTATATCAGAGGTCTTCAGTAACTCTGAAAGGCTATGAAGAGTTCTATTTTCATAGTTGCTCCATTTGAAGTTGTTGTAGGTCGATGGCCTTTGGCCCCCTACTGTGGGTCTTGAGAGTCCTCCCACGCCCTGGCTTCCTTTCTTTTCATCTCCTTCCTTCTTGAAAGTCAAAACCCTCATCTTTGAAGACCAACACTGGCACTATGGTACAGGGGCCTCTGACTTACAAATGCAGAGAGAGGCCAGGAAGGAGTACCCAGAAGGCAGAAGGCTGTGTCCACTCCACGCCACTCAAGCTTGTCAGGAAGGCAATTGGGAGATCAGGTGTTTGGGCTTTTGGGAGTCATGCGGACAAAGCAACCAGCAAACTGTTCTTATGCTTCTGTGGCTATTATGACACATGTTCTACTCGTAGCAGCCATTTGTACATGTAGACTGTAAATTCCCTTGGGGAAGGCACTGGTGATTTTATGCCTTTGTGCTCACACATCACCAAGCCCAAGATTATATGCATAAATGATAATGAGTAGTTGATAAATTGGGGTATGCTGGTTTGCTTACAAAACACGCCACCTCAGCAGTAACCTGTGCTTTAGCCAAAGGTTCTGCACTAAGTGTTGAGAAAATAATATATAATAATTTACGGGTTTAAAAAGTAACTAGTTTTGAAATAATACATTGATTATTTTAGGGTGAGAATTTTTTATTAATGTGCTTTTGTAAGTAATGGAAAGTGTGAATTTTCTAAATAATTATCTTAAAATACTTCTTATGATTACCTCTGGGAAAACTATAATTAAAAAGCAGGGTGGAAAGAGGGACTAATATGTGTTACCTTAAATACTTTTTAAGAATAGGTAGGATGTTATAAAGACTTGAAAGGTTTGGAGATTTGCATACTGAAAACTAAAAATTAATCTTTAATCCTTATCAAGTTCTACAAGTCTGTGATGTCATAAGAAGTAAAATTTTGCAGGGTGGTGATTACTGGGGGGGGAGGAGTATACTAAATGGCAATAGAAAATATATAATAAAGATATATTTTTTAAAAAAGAAGTAGAATTTTTGTTCAAAAATGAACAAAAGAGTGGTTTATCTGAAAACAGGACTTTTAGAAGAATTTTTAAAAGTTTTATTTGCCCAATGATCCTGAAACAAAGGTAATTAAACAGAATTTTTCATAAGAATAAATTAGTATAGAAATTTGTTTTCTTTTAAGCTGCTAGTTTCAAATATCTATAACCTTCTCAGTGGCAAGTAACTTCCACAGGGAGGAGCTGACAGTCAGGACAGGGTGGTGGGCACACTGGTCCAGAGCAGGGTTCTCAGACCTTAACGTGAATGCACAAGGCTTGCGATCTAGTTGAAATGCAGATTCTGCTTCAGAAGACCCGGGGTGGAGCCTGAAATCCTGCATTTCGCACAAACTTCCCGGTGAAGCTCAGTGAGCAAACTTGGAGAGGCAAGGTAATTACAGTAACTTGAGAGACAAAATAATTACTTCAGTGACCTCACGTGCTGATCAGTGGCGTTGAGGCGCTAACTGCAAAGCCAGGCAGCTTGCCCAGGGAGGGTAATTTCCTGGTTTACTGTATCAGGATAAGAGGCCCACGATGGCTCCAGTGGCATTGTCATTTATGAAACTGTCAACCCAGGCAGATGCAATGACAGAGGGGAGACAGAATCCAGAGACAAATCAAAGTTTAGGAGGTAAAAACATGGTGAATTAGAATGCACAGGCAATAGAGAAACCAGGAGACTAAGGATGCTAATGAAAAGGCCAAGAGAAATAAATAAATGCCAGTAGGTAAAATGGGGAGTTCTGAAGCTAATCCTGTGTTCATTAGATCTCCATGGGAGTATTAATTTTATGAGCAGTTTGGCTTATTTCTCTTGCTAATAAACAGACTTTTAATTGGACTCCAGCTGGGCTAGACTATAATGTGGAAGTAATTTGGGCAGTACAAAATATTTATATAATTCAATGAAATTATTGGGCCAGGTGTTTTTTAAACTTTTTCGAGTTTTGTGCATATACTGTATGCTACTAAACATTCCTGGGGAAAACCACCCCATCATCAAGCACATTAGTACTCTGCAACAAAGCATATGAGCATAAGCATTTACCAGAAAATCTTATCATTCGAAAATTTTGTAATTACAGTTTAAGGTGATGTGGACACATTTACAACCCTTTAGCATTCTATTTGGGATGTTCGATCTTCTTCAGACAGTCAATGCCTATATTATTTCTCCTTCCCTTCTTAAAATAAACTTCTTAACCTCCTCTCAATTATACTAAGATGTAAGTGACTAATAGCCAGCTCAGATATACTTGCACTTTAACAGGGATAACCACTATGTTTAGAGGTAGAATTTCAGGCATTATCCAATAATTAATTCATTTAGGAATTTAGCAACCAGGAGATTCTAACTAAGTAAGAAAGTATTAAGTGGTTCAATTCAACACAATTAATTCTACCTAACCAAAAGTTATTCCCTGCCTTTGGCTTAATTAACTTTGAGCTAATCTTTTTAAATTTACTGTACTCTTCACTTTCATAGGGCTCTACACTTTTAAAAGTGCTTTCATAATCATTACCTCATTCCATGTGTATTAATCTCTTTTTTTAGTTGAGAGAACAGATTCAAAGTAACTTGTCCAAGAACACAGAGTTGAGAAGTAGCTGGAACTCAGACCCAAAGCTTTGATCAAATTAGACCAGTTCTAGAAAATATGGGTTAGGAAATAAGGTGGCAGTGCTTGTCTCCTCCCTCCTGGCCAAGGGAATGCAATGTGAACCTAGATGGTGAGGATTCCCTGTGGCAACAGTGAAAGGCATAAAGAGACAATACATGTGTTCTTCTTTATTGTAATGATCCCATTTTATCTGATGAGAGCTAACAGACCAACTTTGAGCAGAAGGTCAGCCTCATATTCCTCGAGGTGTTGTTATCATCTCCTTGATTTCTAATAGTGACGAGGTCCTGCCTGGACTCTGGGTCCCCAGACCAAATTTGCTTGGTTCACATTGATTTTAAGTCTCTGACACAGGAAGTCCAAGGTGTCATGGCACAAGATCAATTCCACTGACATTTATTGCACACACCGAATGAGTGCTCAGCAAATGCTAAATGAATGAATATGTCCTGTAATTACGAGATTCCCCCGCTGTCATTTTGACTGGGTCAATAACTCCCCTTCCTTCACTGCCTCAGTAGTATAATACAACATTCCCTAAAACAAATGTCTAAATCAAAGTGTGGGAGGAAGGTTAATTTGCCTCAAAGAATGAATTGGGGTGTTGCTTTAAAAAATAATGTCACTATTTCTATGGGAAAAACTTCAAGAGAAATATAGTGTGTACACAAGCAAAATGGAAGCTAAAGTATACTGTATATTTATCTTCTCTAGGAAATTTCTTACCATTCATATTTCACTTTCTCTAAGAGAAAGCCTCTCTGGGCTATACCAGTTGTATTCCTCTTTTATGCCTCATGTGGCATACTGTAGTAAAATTTTGCCGGGCTGTATACCTCCCTCTCAATAACGATATTTCTTATTATGTTTCGCTTAAAAAAGGTGTCCATGAATCAGCTCTAAATCTCAGTTCATATTTAGATGACGCGTTTTCTTCAACGAACAACAGTCCACAGTTACAAATGCCAAACAGGAAGGGCACATCTGTGAAAAACAAGCCTCCTAAGCTGGAAGAATGAATAATGATGATGTGTGGGCTGTGCTTTCTATACAGCAGACTCTGGGAAGACCTTTCTGTGAAGAGCCATCAGATCCCAATTGAAGAGGCTTTGTCCTGCTCACCTCCCACGCTCTTTGTATCAGCAGCTCCACAGGGGTAAGTGACATTGGTGGTAAAGATTCCTTGGTCACTAGAACCTTGGGTATTGATTTGGAATCTCAAAATCGTAGGGTAAAGCCTTTTTCTCATCACTCATAGTTCTCAGTACCAAGTAAATCCTGGGGATGAGTGTTTTCTTCAAGGATATGAAAGTTGTTTTCACTTTGTGCTTCAAATTCCCAATAGAAGTTTTTATATAGTGAGCTAGATGCTTAAATAGAATACTGGTTCAATTGGTCTTTAATTAAGTTTTTTATTGTAAAACAATTTTATTTTACCACAGGAATCTTATAATAAGTAAGGGGATTCCCATTTTTATTCAGCATAAATTTCTATCATTTTGGAAAATGTCTAAGTTTGCTTCTTCTAGTTTCAATTGTGTGTTTGTGCTGTGCACATATGTGTGTCTGTGTATGTCTGCCTTTAACTAAATAAGCTATGTTCAGTGAAATAAAAAAGATTTGAGTCTGGTTAAGGAGTCAGCAAATTATCATATGCTTTCTTGCAGTTTTTGATTCATGGTAACATTTAACTTTCTTTAGTATATAGATCCTTCTCTGTAACTGTCATAAAATTGCCTTAGCAATAAAACCCCTCCTTTCCATATGGAATTCCATTAACAGTTTGGCTGTTTCATCCATCATGAGAAGAGTTTGCTACTGAGGAAGAAGCTAACAGTATTAACCCTGGAACCTCCCACCTCCTCCCCCCATCCCCAAACTCAATTAAACCAGCATCACACCAAGACACGCACAAAAAAACTGCCGCTTATTTACATAACACAATGATCGAGTAATAAATCAACATTAATCATGAATGTTGCAACAAGTCACTGAAGATGATGTTTGACCTCAGCGTGGACCGGGCTCATCCATCCATGAACAGCATTCATTTCTAACTGGGCGCAACTTCCCACTCCCAAGGACAGGGTCAAGCATTTCGGATACAAACAACAAGCAGGTTTGATCCTTCCTTCCGGGTATCACTTTCTTTTTTTCTTAACTCTATTACCTCCTTGTTCTGAATCAGTTTTATCCTAGAAATGATTCCAATCCCAGTACCCCTAGAGCCCAATGGTCCATTTTCTTTAAAGCCCTCCTTAACAACCACTTTCTTACGGTGCATTCTCTACAAAGGCAGCCTTTAGCTCCAATGACTGTCGTAGCCCTACACCGCCTGATTCCATCTACAATTAGTCCGTATGAACATTTAAACAAAAAATTAATTTTTACTGGTTAGTTTCTAGGTAGTATTTTATGGATTACAATTCTTTAAGAGAAGGTCCTCAAACCTTTTTCAGTAGGATCTGCATGGGTGTCCCCTCTGCTTGTTGTCCCAGATGGCTGTCTTCCCCTATAGGTCTCCGGTTACAAAACTACTCTTGTCCAAGTCTGGTCGCATGGCAGCAGCCTCAGCCTAAGGCCCTGAGGCACTCTTGACATCTCCATCACATCCCACTTTTTAGTATATATTAACGAGATAGAGGCAGGTCTGCAAATTTCTCTTCTTCCCAAAACTGCTCTCTCAAGCCTCTGAGCCTTTGCACATGTTGTTCATTTTTTCTAGAATGCACACTCTCACCCCTTACTCACATTCCCACCCGCATATGTGTATCTGGGAAGCTGTGATTTACACCTCCAGTCTCTACTCAAGACCGCTGCAGCACCTGATAAGCCCTCCCAGACACCCCAGGCTGATGCTACCACTGTGTACCACAACGCTTTGTTCAGACTCCAGTTTGAGTCCCATCCCTAATTGCATTTGTGTAAGCTTCTGCTAGTTGTGAGACTGTGAGCTACTAAGAACCAGGGACCATGTCATCTTATTTTCATAGCCCAGAACCTAGCCCAAAGCCTGGTATGAGAAGTGTTCAATAAAAAAAATGTAATGAATGAAAGTGAATAAAATGCAATTTGACAGACCTTTTTATTAAAATATGTTATTAATTATGCTATTACAGTTGTCCCGTTTTTTTCTCCCCTTTATTCCCTCAGCCCTGCAACCAACCCCCACTAGCATTTCTCCCGCCCTTAGTTCAAGTCCACGGGTCGTATATGTGTAAGTTCTTTGGCTTCCCCATTTCCTATACTATTCTAACCTCCCCCTGTCTATTTTTTACCTACCATTTATGCTTCTTATTCTCTGTACCTTTTCCTCCATTTTTCCCCTCTGCTTCCCCCTGCCCTGCTGATAACCCTCCATGTGATCTCTATTTCTGTGATTCTGTTCTTGTTCTGTTTGCTTAGTTTATTTTTTTGTTATTGTTGTTTTTATAGGTTCAGTTGTTGATGTGAGTTTGTTGTCATTTTACTCTTTGTAATTTTGATCATCTTCTTTTTCTTAGATAAATCCCTCTAACAGTTCATATAATAAGGGCTTGGTGATGATAAATCCTTTAACCTGACCTTATCTGGGAAGTACTTTATCTGCCCTTCCATTCTACATAATAGCTTTGCTGGCTAGAGTAATCTTGGATGTAGGTCCTTGCCTTTCATGACTTCGAATACTTCTTTCCAGCCCCTTCTTGCCTGCAAGGTTTCTTCTGAGAAATCAGCTAACGGTCTTATGGGAACTCCTTTGTACATAATTGTCTCCCTTTCTCTTGCCGCTTTTAAGATTCTCTCTTTATCTTTAATCTTGAGCAATGTAATTATGATGTGCCTTGGTGTGTTCATCCTTAGGTTCAACTTCTTTGGGACTCTCTGAGCTTCCCAGACTTCATGGAAGTCTATTTCTTTTGACAAATAGGGGAAGTTCTCCTTCATTATTTTTTCAAGTAAGTTTTCCACTTCTTGCTCTTCCTCATCTCCAGCACCCCAAGATTCAGGTGTTGGAACATTTAAAGTTGTCCTGGAGGTTTCTAAGCCTCTCCTCATTTTTTTTGAATTCTTGTTTCTTCATTGTGTTCTGGTTGAAGTTTATTTCTTCCTTTGGCTCCAAACCATTGATTTGACTCCCAGTTCCCTTCTCTTCACTGTTGGTTCCCTATACATTTCTCTTCATTTCACTTTGCATAGCTTCACTTTTTCTTCCATTTTGCAACCATATTCAACCAATTTTGTGACCATCCTGATTAACAGTGTTTTGTACTTTGTATCTGATAGGTTGCCTATCTCTTCATCACTAAGTTCTATTTGATCTGTTCTTTCATTTGGGCCATATATTCTTTTTTTGTCTCAGTGCAGGTTTTACAATGTAAGGGGAGGAGCCTTAAGTATTCACCAGGGCAGGGCAACCCACGTCACTGCATTGTGGCGCTGTATGTGGGGGAGGAGCCAGAGAGGGAACAATGCTGCTTGCTTGGCGCTAGGCCACTTTCAGTCACTTCCCCTGCTACCCACAAGCAAACTGGGCCCCTCTTGTGCTGATTCTCGGGTTGGTGGGTTTGTGCACATTCCAGAACCCTGTGGGTCTCTCCAATGAACTCTCCTGTGAGGCTGGGGGTTTCTCTCACCACCTCAACCCCCACACGTTTTTATGGCCAGAGATTTGAGGCTTTATTTCCCCATGCTGGAACCCTGGGTTATGTGGTCTGTCTCACTCCCCAGTTCCTCCTGGTTTATCTGCACACAAATATATGGGACCACCTGGTCCTCCAGCTGCCACCTTCCCACGCATCCTCTCCACCCACACTGCCCATCTCTGCCCCTCCTACCCATCTGAATGAATGTTTCTTCTTTAATTCCCTGGTTTTCAGACTTCCATACAGTTCAGTTTTCTAGCAGTTCTGGTTATTTTTTTCTTTTAAATTTATTATTGTTCTTCTTTTGGTTGTGCAAGGAAGCGAAGTGTATCTACCTATGCCTCCATCTTTGCCAAAAGTTCCTGACAGAACTTTTAAGAGGGATGTTTCAATAATCAACATTGCTGTGTTAAGTCAAAATAAAACTATCTTGCATTTGACTTAACTTTTTATTCTATTTAATTATTTCTTCAAATTTATACCTCTCCTTAATGAATTTAATGAACAGAGCAGGTAGGTGTGTTTATACACCAGTTGGTCTTCCTTTAATTAGTTGACTAAAATGTCAGTATTAAAAGAAACAAGTTATGACTAATTCAATGTTTTAATTAGGAAAGAGAATTTTTGCACACAAAAACTAGCCCATATCAAACATAAATTATGCATCATCATACTGATTACCTGCTATGGTCAATAACATAAAAGTTGAAAATGATGGAGAAATGATATATTTAAATTAGTACTTTACACAGCCATATGCTAAATATGTGCCATTTCCCCCATGACAAACTGATTAAATTGCTTAGATAATGTTTTAACACACACTGTTATACAAAGACATCAGAGTAAACTATGAATTATTCTGTCAATTTGTGATTCAATGGAACAATGTATATCTTTCATAGTTATTAATATTTAGTGTCTTTAAGCAAATTAAAAAATCAAGCTTAACAAAGGTTAAAAATATCTGATGATACATAGATGATTGTAAAAGTAATATATATTAATGAAGCATTGTATGACGGACTTTTTTTCATTTCTGGTTAATCACTCACAGCATTATGTCAAACATATATCAAGACTTTGGCTCCTTTTTCATCCAACCTTCCAGCATTTCATTACTATAGTTACCTGATTAATGGATGCAATAATACATATGGCATGATATGATATGTTCACATTAAATTTTAATCAAATATTACTAAATTCAGAAAACATTAAGTAAATCATGACTGATGAGGCAATATCGCTGTACTGTCATATTGATGACTCTCAAACTTCACTACTGAGAGTAACAGATTAAGCAGAAGAAGTGAATTTTATGAGGAAATATAAGGATCTCAACTTCCACGTTTGTGTTTTGTTAATTGCTTTACAGCCACCAGAGGAGACATTAGATCCATCAAGTCCAACAGTGTCACAGATCCTGTAATTCCCTTTCTCAGTTTCAAAATTTATGTTTGCACTGAAGGATGGGCCCGCTCGTTATCCACGGGTATTTGTTACTTTCTGGTCATGTTTTTTAACCAAAAGCTGTTGTCCCACTTACATGAGGTATCTCAAACAGTCAAGTTAATAGAAACAGAAAGCACAGTGGTGGTTTCAGGGCCTGGGTGGGTGGGGGTGGGGAGTTGTGGTTCCATGAGTGTGGCGTTTCAGTTTTACATGACTAAAAGTCCTGGAGTCTGTTGCACGGCAATGTGGATGTACTTAACGCTACTGAAGTGCACACTTGAAAATGGTTCAGATGGTAAATTTCATGTTTGTATTTTTATCACATGTTTTAAAAAAAGCCGTTGCACTTTAAATAGCATTTAGAACAGTATTGGGTTCTGCAGTCTTGCTAGGAAGGGAAAGAAATGGGGACTCTCGTTTGTTGGGTGACAGATGCACATAGACGTGTATCCACTGTGTGGAACAGCAGCAGCTTCACCTTAGGGCTTACAGTTAAGTCCTACCTGAGCAGTAGCCCCCTGAGGCAATATTGACATCTCTATCATACCAGGATTTTTGGGGGGCGGGGTCCACATTAGCTAAATAGAGACAGTAAAACCCTGGGCACTTTATATGTGACATCTCATCTAACCTTCCAGCAAGGCCACAGTAGAGGCTGGGGTCATGGGAATGGCAAGACAGTCAGGTTCCATGAGTCGTATTTTTCTTATTTATGGTAGAGATTTCCAACTCTTGTCCATGTCCGGTTCTCCTCATTTTCTTGGGCTCTCAGAGGAAATAACAGCCCAGTCCCTCTTGCATTAGACAGGGCCATGGGACGCACAAAAGTGACTTTGGTGCCAGGGCAGTGAGACAGCCCTGTGGGACCCTCCAGGTGCTCTTCCTCTGCTGTGAGGACTCTGGCTATGAAAGCACAAGATCGGATATCCGAGTCACCTTTGGAAGAAGATGCCTTAGAGAACCCAATTAATCTGCAGCAGGCTTTGTGTGCAGGAAAAGTAAACTAGTATATTCTAAGCCACCAGGACTTTGAAGATTCATTTCACTTCAAGATCGCCTAGCTGTGTTGAAATATGGTTGGTCTGGGTTAGTGCTACTAGCCAAAAGTATTGGTCTGTGTGATAACCAAAATTTTTTCTTACCTTGGCTTCATCAACTGAAATCCGTGTTTTATAAATATGTAGCCTCTAATTAGCTAATTTCAACTTGTCCTTTGTTTCTTTTTCCTCACTTTCCTCCTCCTCCTCTTTTCACCTTCTTTTCTCCTTCTTTTCACAAAAAGAATGGAATCTTGATTCTCATGTCAGACAACTGGAATCAACTCAATTTAAAACTCCTCACATTGGCACAGGATAACGTTCTTGACCGAGCGGGTCCTATCCCCCAAGGCCAACAGACCCTATTCCAATTTTCCTAATATGCGGTACTTTGAATAATGTCAGGAGGTTCACGAACAAGCACTTTTTATTTCATCTGTGTACTTTTTATTTATTTATGGTGGTTACAGGTGACTTCATGGATATCATTGCTTAGGACAAGGCTAAAGGAGATATTCATGTTTGAGAAGTAGGCAGGTATTTTTAGAAACTCATCTGTACACAACAAGGCAGCCTGTCCACGGGTACAGAGAAAATCAGGAAGCTGAGAAACTGCTGCCGGATGGTGCCCCGAGCCATGATGGGAACCCTCCATGCAGGGCTAGTGCCGGTCACGCCAGGTGGCCGGCTGTGCCTCCCCCCACCAGCCTTTAGACAGAAGGAACACATTTCTTCTGCATTTCCTCACACCACCGGGCCAGGTAAGGACATCATCCCCGCCGGGGTTTTCCTCCCAGCCTGTCAGCTGTCAATGAAATGCAAGAGGCCACCACACAAGGCATGAATAGCACGTAAGAGCTAGTCCCAATCTCCTTCCTTTCTTACTGGAGCCCAAGGTCTCATGATCAGAAGCAGACCTGGTCACTCAGTTGATGCCCTAAAGCACCCAGCTGCTTTTAGCTGGCAGGAGGAAGAAACAGGGGTGGAATCTAGGCAGGGGCCGAGCCTCTCTTGCTCAAACATTGCTGTCATGTTTAGCCTGGGTCTCTGCCAGGTTTTTGGGAGGGGGAAAGTCATCCAACTGGGTGCAGCCTCGGCACCTGGGTTCTCTGGTAAAAGGTGGTGTACAAACGCAGAGATAGGCAGATTGATTCAGCCTCCCACGTGCTTAGGTGTTCAGCACAGACTGAAATACATGAAGAACTTGCCCTGATCAGAGCTCCTAGGACTGCTTTAATGTTAGTATCACTGCTATGTCACCGTCTACGCTATACTACATTCAGATAAAGGCTTCATCTTGCTTTTCTTGCTCTTCCCCATCCTTGCTTTTTCTGCATCCTTACGCCTTTAATTTGACCCAGGGTAACTCGCAGTCCGCTCTGGTTCTTATTTCACATAGAGGGAGTTGCAGTTTTCTGCCCACCCTTGGGCATGTTGCCTCCTCCCTCAGCTGGTAGATTGTCATGTAATGCCAGGCTGAATCTTGGCTCTGTCTCCCTTCCTCTTGTCTACCCATAACAATTCCACAAATGATCCTTTCTGTGGCCTCACATCAGTTATAAGTCCCCCAAAAGAGAAGGAGAAATGGAATCATGGGAGTGGAACATTGGTCTCATCTTCCCTGAAACCATTCTGTTCCAGAGTTTGGAAGACAGGGCCAATTTACAGCGCCCTCAGGGTGGGGTGTGGGAAGGAGGTGAAGGTGCCCTATACAACCTGCGTGACATGACCCAGTGATTATCTGCTATCACTTGCAAAAACCAGTTGTGGGCCAGAAGAGTCCACAAGGAAGGAAAGAAAAAGCAAGGGACACGGCAAGAGCTAGAGAAGTTTTTCCAAAGGGATTTTCAGAGAACACACACACAAAGGAAAAAGTACACAACTAATTTGTTAGTTTAGAAGCCTAAAACTATTGTGAAGGAAGCTCTGTAAGCAAGGAAACTTTGAATTTGCAGGTAAGTTAGGCATCAAGGTAAAGAATATGTAGCCCAGAGGTGGCAGTGGGGGACAAATAGAGAAGGAAGATAAGAAGCGAGAGAGCCAAGATAAGGAGTCAGAGAGCCGAACCAGTGCACACAGCTGATGGAAAGCCCCCTGGAGCTGGTGTACCTGCTCCTGTGCTAGTGTTCAGACCTGCCAGGGCGGCAAACTTCTGCCCAGGCCCTCGGGGACTCTCACCCAGCGCCCTGTGAGCTGGGTGGGAGCTGCTGCGGGACATGGGTTGGGCCTCCCGTTGTTATCTCAGTCTGCACAGCAGAGCCTGTGTCAGGAGAGGAGAGCCAGCAGACCGTGGGCTGAAACACTGAGGAGTGCCAGGAGAACCGTGGCTTTCCCTTGGCTTCACTGCCGCCCCCAGTGACAACCGATGTGGTTCACACCTGGACTTGGGGTCACAGGAGAGACTATCTGAATTAACTAATAATAATCCATGCACCAGCCAGAGCTATTATTATATTGGGTGCCAATCTATTTTATTTCTAATACACAATTAGTCTGTTAATAAATATGCAATCGCATCTTTGCAACTTGAACTTTTAAATGAGTTGAAGCCAGATCCTAGACATCCAAGGCTTTTATTTATTTATTTATTTACTTACTTACTTACTTACTTATTTGGCAACATATGGCTTAATAAGTAAAAACGGCCATAGATCTGTGAGTTCTGCCTGATGGGGCAGAAAAGAAAGAATTTCCAGGCACACCAGCACATAAGGGAATCCCTTTTGTTTAAGAAATGTTCCTTCAAAGGAATCGGCATCCCTGCCTCCCTTTGAGGACGTGGCTGTGTGGGAGGCTCTGTCCGTCTCCTTACAATGACAAAACTGAGGAGCCTGTCTTGGGCTGGTGCTTCCCTCAGGATACACAGTCCAGGCAAAAAACACAGACACAAAGCAGGCACAGAGAAGAAGTCAGTGCTGAGCAGAGTGTGGGCTGAAGAATCCTGCCTCCTAAGGAGGTGGCAGTCAAACGACGCTGGCTCATCATGTATGTCAAAAGCAGTGTTAAGCAGGTAAATAGCAATTAAGCATTTCCCTCCCACTCACAAATTCCACGCTGGAAATGCTGGTTTTGCAGACGCTCTTCCCCTATTGGGTCCATTCATACCCCAGCCCTTTTAAAAAGGAAACAGACCAGCTCCTGGTGCATCAGGCACTGTTTCGGAATGTTTTCAACAGTGACCACAGGAAATCTGCAAATGTTCCCTCTCATGCCCTGGCATTTAATCACTTATACTTGTTTTATTTTGTTTTCCATAAATGAAATGAAAAGTCAATTGTTCAACAGTGAGCACAGAACTGATGTGCAATGACTAAATATTTATTATAGGAAAACTTGAATTGAGCAAGACCTCACTTGAGCAGGGCATGTATTCCCCTAAGCTTTGCATTATTATCTAACACAGCTGTGTTCAGAAACACAGAACCGAAGCATTCTTTTTTGCACAAAGTATGGAACTATATAAAATCCCAAAAGTGAATGGATTCTATGAAGCAATATCAAATAAATTAAGACTACATATATATATAGAGAGAGAGAAATCAAATTTAAAAGTCTTTATCAAGCAAACCACAACTATATATAATTAATACTGTGATAAATTTCAAGTGGTAGCAACTTGAGGGAGGGAACAAAGAATTGGACCAACCATGCAAGGCTTGTCAGTGAATAAAGAGCAATAATGAAAAGCTGATATGATACAATTTTTAATAAGATTTTGTTTATTTACTTGAGAGAGAGAGGAAGGGAAGGAGAAAGATAGGCAGAGAAACATCAGTGTGAGAGAGAAGCATTGCTCGGTTACCTCTCATGCACCGCTGCATCAGGGGGCCAAACCCACAACCCAGGCACGTGTGCCGGCCAGGAATCAAACCAGTGACCTTTTGCTTTGGGGGACGATGTCCAACCAGCTAAGCCAACTGGTCAGGCCCAGTATGATTTTTATAGAGATACTGCTTTCTAACTTCTCTTTAAAGTATTAATGCAAATAATACTTCCCTGAGCAAACAAAAACATACCTAGATTTGACAAGTGGCTTGGCAACCCGTGCCACTTAACGTGCTAAGAGCTGATGTCTGTGTCCATCAGCGATATGTGTATATGTACCCATATCACTATGGAAAAATTCAGCTTTGCCTGTGTAAGCTCCTATCTCAGACAAGGCTAACTCTTATCACAGTAGGACCAAATAGTGAACAACCTTCTCCTCTCCCGACTTCACCAGGGTCATTTAACTGCATTTTTATGTAAGCCAATCACACTTTAGGATGATCTATGAGGGAGGGAGGGAAGGAGGAATAGTGAAGATTAGTGATAAAATTAAATAAACTGTGGTTTGTCTGGGGTTTTGCTCTACAAGCTGCCAGGAGGTGAGTGAATGAGAAGTCACCAGCAGGTGCTACGTCTTGGAAGAAGGCTTCTCTGCAGGCTGGGTAAGTCTGTGCCAACCTTCTATGTAGGAAGAAGGGCAACCACGTACATGGCACAACTGGAGGTATACAACAAGGCCCTCTGGCCATAAAGGCGCTCCTCCACTAGCTTGCAACAGCCAGTGCTCTCCTCAATCAACCAGCATTAACCAATTAACCAACACAAATGTAATGAGTATTAACACTAATTTTATGCCCAATGGTTGCTGAGCAGAATAGCAGTGAGATAATGTGAGATATTATCCCTGACTTTAAGACATAACAATGAGGTAAGAGACAAAAATAAAATAGACAAGATCATATCAAATACATTAAGACAACATCTAATTCAATTTTTGTGATAAACTCTCAAGTCCTATAGCAACAAGAGAAAGAAGAAAGAATTGGAGCCATCCTGGAGGGCTTTGTCACGGAATGAGTGAACTAACTGGGAGAGAAGTTCTAACAGGGGTGTCTAAACTTTTGGTGTCTCTGCACCACACACTGGAAGAAGAAGAGGTGTCTTGGGCCACACATTAAATACACTGCAACACGTAATCACACAAAAAAAATCTCATAATGTTTTGAGTAAATTTACGACTTTGTGTTGGGCCCATTCACAGCCATCTTGGGCCTCATGCAGCCCACAGAGCACAGGCTGGACACTGCATTCTGGTCTCTGGAATGACAGATGGATTGCAAGAGGATGGGAGGCCAAACGGCACAATGGCATGGGGACTGAAACAAAGGGGAGCTTTCTTAGGGAAATGGATACGTCTGATTAAAAGGGTGCATTCGGTAATAGAATAATCTTAAGTAAATAAGTCAATAGTTTTGAAAAAGAGTACGCCACATTACTATATGATCATTTCTAGAGGGGAAAAAAAGAGGGCATCGAAGGCAGTGGTGGAAAATAACTGAATAGACGGAGCTGGGTCAGGCGATGGGAGGCTCTGCTTCCTGGTCTACAATTCCCCACCTGCAGGTTTTTTTCCTTCTTAAAGACTAAGAAAGTGTCTACCCCAGTTTTACTTTACATCATTAGTCTACTTCCTTCACAAGATTTATCACAGACTTTTATCTGATTTTTAATTCATTTACTTTTGTACTTATCTTACTACTTATGGTCAATCTCCAGCTAGGCACATATAATGTACTCAATAAATACTATGAATGAATGAATGAATGAATGAATGAATGAATGAATGAAAACTGTCCTTATAAGACATTTGGTGGAGCTGGGTGGGGTGGTCTTTAGCTCTCTTTCATTATCTCTAATTCACTGAGTACTTTATGTTTCTCTCAAAGGCAGGAGGCCAGTCTTGAAGAATGACAAGGAATTCTTTCTGAGGAGTATGAAATAGGGATCTTCAGCATCGAGGCAAGTCTTGTGAAATTTAAGAATGAATGAGTGCCACACCAGGGAATGCTGTCCATCAGTCACGGTGTAAAACAAGCAGGTACCCAGAAAGTGAGAGGAAGAACAGCATTAGAAATATGAGGAAAGTAGAATTAAGAAGAAGGAAGGGAAAAATGGTGTTTGCACAGAAGAGAGTGAGCATCAAAAGGACGGGGCATTTCTAGGACCGTTATTGTGTCGAGTCTGGAATGGTCGAAGCAGAATGGCTGTGACACTGGCCTGGTATCTCAAAGCAACTTAAAGAACAGCTATGGAATTTGAAGGTATATCAGGAGAGAGAGATCAAAAGATTTGAGGAGTTATTGATGAAAGTCTGGAGGAAAGTTTTCTATGAAGAGAATGTCACTCCAAGAATGTCTGCACTTTAATTAGACAATTGCAAAACTAACACAGTAATTAATACAATTATCTCTTCATTCATAAAATAACTTATCTTTAGAGCTGAAAGGGCATTGGGAATACTTTTAATCAACTTTCCACCCTCAGAAAGGTTTTCCCCAGAGGACATACAACCTCAATCTAATCACAAGGAAACTTCAGACAAACATAAAATAGAAATGTTACATTTATTTTTTTTTAAAGGGAGGCATGAGGGAGGTAGAAGAGGGTAAAGGAGAGATAAATGATGATGGAAAGAGATGATTTGGGGTGGTGAACACACAATAATAATATACAGATGATGTGTTATAGAATTGCACACATTTAACCTATTGTTTTATTAACCAATGGCACCCCAGTAAATTCAGGACAAAAGAAAAGAAAATGAAAAAATGGAATGATAAGGAGTCAGAGAGCTGAACCAGTGGCCAGTGTTGGTGGAGGTTTTCATGGAAGATAGCAATAAATGCTTAATTGCTATCTTCACCTAGAAATGGCCAAGATGAAGGCGTAGGTAGATACACTGTGCCTCCTCGCACAACCAAAATAAGGACAACAACAATTTAGAAACAAAATAATAACCAGACCTGACAGAAAATTGAACTGTATGGAAGTCAGACAACCAAAGAGATAAAATAGACACATTCATCCAGACCCATAAGCAGGGCGGAGTCACACAGCCAGATGGAGAGGGGTCGCAGCACAAAAAAAGTGGTAGCACCAGGTGCAAAGGCACCTCGGGTTCGCAAGACAGCAGTGGGCAGACCCTGGGTGCAGGCTGCTAGCGGACCCCAGGTGGACCCCTGGCATGGGGTGGCAAAGGGCAGACCCAACAAGGCGGTGATTGTGGAGCAAGGCACTGCACACACAAGGCAGCTGACTACACAGTCGCACATTTGCATGCAGATAAACCAGGTGAAACTGGGGAGAGAGACTGCGCAACCCAGGGTTCCAGCCTGTGAAAATACAGCCTCAAAACATTGATTGAAAACACCTGTAGGAGTTGAGGCTTGGGGAGAGACTCCCAGCCTCACAGGAGAGTTTGTTGGAGAGACCCACAGGGGTCCTAGAATGTACACAAGCCCACCCACCCAGGAAGCAGTACCAGAAGGGCCCACTTTGCTTGGGGAAAGCGGCACAGGGGACCGAAATCTGAGAGAGAGCGGAACAAGTGCCACTGCTCCCTCTCAGACTCTGCCCCCACATACAGCATCACAACCCAGCAACTGGGTTGCCCCGCCCTGGTGAACACCCAAGGCTCCACCCCTCATACGTAACAGGCGCGACGTGACCAAAAATGGCTCAATCAGAAGAACAAATCAAAGCCCCAGAGCCAATACTTTCAAGTGACCAAGAGATAGCCAAACTATCAGATACATAGTTCAAAACACTGGTGATTAGGATGCTCACAGAACTGGTTGATTTTGGTCACAAATTAGATGAAAAAATGAAGGCTACACTAAATGAAATGAAGGAAAATGCACAGGGAACCAATAGTGATGGGAAGAAAACTGGGACTCAAATCAATGGAGAGGACCAGAAGGAAGAAAGAAACAACCAAACAGAAAAGAATGAAGAAACAAGAATTCGAAAAGATGAGGAGAGGCTTAGGAACCTTCAGGACATCTTTAAACGCTCCAACATCCAAATTATAGGGGTACAAGAAGGGGAAGAGAGAGAGAGCAACAAGTGGAAAAGTTATATGAACAAATAATAAAAGAGAACTTCCCCAATCTGGCAAAGAAAATAGACTTCCAGGAAGTCCAGGAAGCTCAGAGAGTCCCAAAGAAGGTGGACCCAAGAAGGAACATACCAAGACACATCTTAATTACATTACCCAAGATTAAAATGAAGGAGAGAATTCTAGAAGCAGCAAGAGATAAGGGGACAGTCACCTACAAAGGACTTCCCATCAGACTGTCAGCTGATTTCTCAAAAGAGACCTTACAGGCAAGAAGGGGCTGGAAAGAAGTATTCCAAGTCATGAAATGCAAGGACCTACATCCAAGATTGCTCTATCCAGCAAAGCTTTCATTCAGAATGGAAGGGCAGATAAAGCACTTCTCAGAGAAGGTCAAGTTCAAGGAGTTTGTCATCAGCTTATTTTATGAAATGTTAAAGGGACTTACCTAAGAAAAAGAAGATAAAAAATATGAACAGTGAAAGGACAGCAAACTCACAGTTATTAACAACCACACCTAAAACAAAGCAAACTAAGTGGACAGCTAGATCAGGAGCGGAGCCATAGGAATGGAGATCACATGGAGGGTTAGCAACAGGGGAGTGGGAGGAGGAGAGGGGGGGAAAGGTACAGAGAATAAGTATCATAGATGGTGGGGAGAAAATAGACAGGGGGAGGGCAAGAGTAGTGTGGGAAATGTAGAAGCTAAGGAACTTACGGCATATGGTCATAAACTAAAGGGGGGCAATGGTGGGGGAGAGGGTGTGCAGGGTGGAGGGGAATGAAGGGGGGAATGGGACAACTGTAATAGCATAATCAATAAAATATATTTAAGAAAAGAAAAAATTATTTAAAAAAATACAGAGAGAAAAAGACAAAAAAGGGAGGGGCAAGCTATATATATTTTAAATGTCAGTATCAGAAAAGACAGGAAAGGTTGTAGGATTTGTTCCAGATTAAAGGTGGTCAGAGAGACTTGACAACTAAATCTAGTATCTAACCCTACCTATCCTGGATCCATTGGAGAGGAAAAATACTATAGAAAGAACTCACTAGATGACTGAAAAAAATTTAAATATGGATAGTAGACAGAAAAGTCTTATATCGAAAGTCTTGTATCAATGTAAATTTAAGAAGTAAATCATCATATTGTAATCATTCTTAGGAAATGTACACTGAAGAATTTAGGTGTAAAAAACATGATGTTTGTAACTCACTGGTAAAGAGTTTAGAAGAAATACAGAGGGAGGGAGAAAGAGAAGGAAGGAGAGGAAGAGTTAGTTCAAAGACCACAAATGACAAAGCAAACGGCGTAAATGTTAACAATAGTTTAATTTGAATAGAAGGTCTAGAAGTGTTTCTTGTAACTACTTTCAGAACTTCCTTATAAGTTTGAATCTATTTCCAAATAAAAAGCTTTTTAAATGCTTTGATGGGACAACTGCAATAGCATAAACAATAAAATATCATTTAAATTGAAACAAAAAAACTTTAAAAAATGATTTGATATTCTTTAGCTCTAAGAACACAGGAATAAACAAGAATGATTTCGTGGGATGCTTTCTTGTTATCTTTTAATTATAATTGCAAATTAAATGTCTTGCTTACTTATTTGAGTGTAAAAACTTACTTGAAAAATATTTGAAGAAATCTTACACAAAAGTGACATTTTTAGATGTTGCAAACCTCTGCTGGCTCATCAATATCTCCGACTAGGTGTCATGGAGCCTTGCAGACAGAGTCTGCAGATCTTCCAGCTTGCAACAAAAAGTCACTAGCCTGGTGCCCATTCACCCCACCCATATTCATCAGTGTCAAATCTCAGATCAGGCTCCCCTCCTCCAACTCTTTCTTTCCCTTAGGGCTAGAGAACAATGCTACATTTTCACCTGATGTACTTTTAGGACTCTCCCCAAGCCCAGAGTTGGAATAACAAAGGAAAACAGAATACAGTTGGGGACTCACAGCCTGACAACCTAAGCCCACTGCAAAATTCGCTTGGATTCTGTCTTTTGTGCCATCGCTAATTTGCACACTTTTCAATTATTACACCTTTTATTTTCGAATAGTCCCCCTCCCTAATATATATGCTTGCTTTTGACCCCGTGGGTTTTGTTTTTGGCTTTTTTTTCTTTTTTACAATTTAATTTAAACCAGTTATGTTAGGAGAAAGTTTCCTTGAGTAAGTCACATTGTAGAAATATAAGATCAGTATTTTACCTGATGTGAACGACAAATGTTTTTTTTAAATGTTTAGAGAAGATGAATGTGGAAAGGTTTTTAATGTTTAGAAGTATTTGTTTGCATAAAAGACAGATGTGGACTCCAAAATACTTTAAACCAGATATCAAAATGTTCTAAAGAAGCTATAGCAGAATTTGTTCCTTCTAGCTGAAATCCGGCTGCAGGCCCCTGTGCACAAAAACCTCCACGAACACTGGTCACTGAAGACACCTAGAGGACTTACTCAGAAACTACATGGAAACAAGACCTCAACTGCTCCGCGGTTCTTAGTGCTGCCTGGGTGTTTAATCATGTATTCAGGGAGCGGGGTGGCAGGAGGGGAACAGCCTTGGGAACCAGGCCTTTGGTACTGAAAACTAGGGAATCATTCTCAGCACATGCAAGAGGAACTTCTCATGATGCTTAAGGTTGTATATTACCTCCAGAAAGACATCTTCTGTGATATTCCTGTTGTAACAGATAAGAATGGCTAAAAAAGAAAATCAAATTTCACTTATACGTGGAATCTGAAGAAGAACATAAATAAGCAAACAAAACTAAAACAGACTCATAGATACAGAGAATGAACTGATGGTTGCCAGAGGGGAAGGAGGTTGGGGGGGATGGGTGAGAAAGGTGAAGGGATCAGTAACTACAGACTGGTAGTGACAAAGCAGTCGTGGGGATGTCAAGTGTCACACAGGGAATATGGTCGATAACATTGTAATAAGGACGTGTGGTGCCAGGTGGGTACCGGAAATACCAGGAGATCACTTTGTAAATTATATAATTGTCTAACCACTATGCTGTACCCTTGAGATTAATATACAATAATAGTGCATGTCAACTGTAACTGACAAATATTTTTTAAATATTAAAAAAGAAAAAATCATTGTGAATCTAATTGTGGTTGATAGCGGTGAAAGATGGCAGACAATATTTTGCTGTATTTGCTCTGATGTCTTATTTGCTTTCCTATTCTTAGTGCTATGGATTATGTAAGATTTAAAAAGTTACTTTAAAGTCATTTAAAACTCCCCTTTTGCTTATCAAAAGCCCCCACTTTGTCTGCCCTATGGTAAAAAGGAGAGGTATTTTTCTCCCCTTTGGCCCATCGACCTCCTGGTATTCGTTCCAATTGGTGGCAGGCCGGTGGGGACAGCACTTCACTGATTTAGGGACCTGAACTTGCCTGGCCTGGGTGGGCGTCAACATCAAGTCCAAGCAAGCGTACAAACTGGTTAAATAAAACACAGCTACAACTGTAACAAGAACAACTATTTTTAACACCAAATTCCATGGCCAAGAGAGAAGTTTACATATTTCAAACAATATTAATTACAGGAATGCAGACGGTGTCTAAAACTTCTTTATAGTGAAATTTAACCAGGGCCCTCCCATGGAGGTATCACAGTATTTTATGAGAAATTTTCCTTTTTCGGTGTTATGAAGGGATTAGACTATATATTGACCAAAGGTATTAGTTCAGGAACATCTGCTATAATGATCCAATTATTGATTACAAATATTTTAGCTTTCTGCCTGAATTTTTTCTTCTCTTTTTTCATAGGGAACAGGGGACCAGTGTCTGGAAGTACTTACCAATTGCAAACTCAAATATGAGGCTGCATTTTTGTGTCCAGACAGGGTGTGGTTGGACATAGACTTGGAACTGGGGAAAATGTGCATTGGGCAATTTTCAACTTCTTTTTCTGGGAGGAAGACGATGAATAAATTTGTCACTTCCACTAAGGTGAAGAGGAACATTTGTTAATACATATGGGGATGCCATCACTGCTCAATCCTACTTAAGCGTCTATGTGAAATGGGCAGAATTAAATTATGTGAATAATTGTGATGTCCACACATAATGCATTTCAGTCTGAGGCTTGAATGAAATAATTCATTTAAATCCATGTAAAAAAATAAGCACCATGAAATGTTACTGGATGGTTAATTAAGAACAAATGCTGTTAAGAGATTTTAAATTAAAATGGAACCAAGTGATCATTACAGGAATACTTAATATGAAAATAGTGATTCAGAAAACTCATAAAGGTAGAAGAAACAAAGGCCTATTTAAAAGAAATAAATGAAAAAAAGAAAAGAAAATATACAAATCAGAATTTTTTTCTTTTATGAAATACCCCACATGCCTATGATCTAGGATCATAGGTGTTGGGTTTTTTTTCTTCTTTTAAGTAGTCTAAAGGATTTTCTCAATTTTAATTACTCAATTAATTTAATTTCTTTTTAGAGAGAGGGAAAGGGAAAGAGAAAGAGAAGGAGAGAAACACTGATGTGAGAGAGCAACGCTGATCAGTTGCCTTTCTATGTGTCCTGACCAGGGACTGAACCTGCAACCCAGGGATGTGCCTTCACTGGGAATCAAACCGGTGACCTTTTGCTTTGCAAGACAATGTCCAACCAACAGAGCGACACCAGTCAGGGCTTAATTTATTTAATTTTAAATACATAGTCGATCACCATGAATTCAAATTTTGGGGAAATAAAAAGATATACTATAAAAATTTTCCTCCCATGCCTCTCCCGCAGCAACCTGTGTCCTGACTTAGAAGCAACCAATATTATCAGTTTTTCAAATATATTTACTTTCTATACACACACATGTATATGCACACATCTTTCCCTTGTTTTTTACACCTGCCTACGCATTCTAAACATTGTTCTGTATCTTGCTTTTTCCCCTGAATATGTCTTTGAAAACAAAAAGTAGTGCATAGAGCTTTCATTCTTATGTGCAGTGTTCGTTTGTGTGTAGATACCAGATTCATTTAATGAGCCTTGGAGTGAAATTCTGGATCAAATGGCATGTGCATTTGTAATTTTGGTAGATACTACCAAAGTTCACCCAAAGAGGTTATACCATTTATATTATACTGATGCGGACCCCGGCCCATGGGGTCTGCAGCTTTATGGATGAGACAAGACATATTCACACAGACTACTGAGTCCTGTGGAGGAAAAGGGATGGTACAGACACTCTCTCAAGAGAATAGCGCCCCAACCCTTGCCTTGACAAGCTTTTATTGCTTTTCTGGGCACGTTACATGATGGTCCTCATTTTCTATGCACGGGTTCACTTTAGGTGGTTACCTTTTACAGAAAACAAAGGAGGGGATGATGCTAATCACATTACAGAAGAAGGATATTTGCAAATAAAAAGGGAAAAGTGGTTGGACTGGTTATACTCAACCAATTCAACATAGATTCAGCATAGATTTTAGGAACTTACTTTAAAGATATGCAGTAAACGTCTGCTGCCTCAATTCAGGGTGAGGGAGTTTTAACAAAATCAAGTCTCAAAGTGGCCTAAGTATAATGCAGGGCTGCATCCCCACGGCAGAATCTATCTGTGAGCATGGGTCCTGCACACCTCTGAGTGGGAGCTGGGCCCACGCCACGCAGAAGAGTCTCCTATATTATACTGCATTGTACAGAAGTGTTCCTAACCCTCCCCAATGTGTAGACTTCTTAAAAATACTTACCACCTTCTCCTCTGAACCTGATTGTGATAGCTTTCTACTCTTTCCCTATTTGCGGTCTAGTCTGCAAAAATCCCACTGCATTTCAACATCAACCCTCTGCTGCCATCTGTCAGCGCCTCCACCCCTCCCCGGGGACCCACATTCCCTTTGCTGCAATGCCTTTCTTATCAAAACCATCCCTCCAACCTACTGCCTTTCAAAATCAAGCTCTACTTTCACCCCCTCCATGAAACCTTGCTCAGTTCTCCGGCCCTTACTGAGCTCTTGCTAAAGCTTCCCAACAGGTGTGCCACAAAAGAACTATAGGCCAATAGAGCGATAGATCTAGTCCCTGGATGAACCCTTCTGGCCGGGTCTGTGTTGTCAGTTTACCACAGAGTTCCTACCAAATTATCATTTTTTATGCATGCCATGACATGGAAAATGATGGGAAGGTCTCCAGGTTTTTTAAATTCTTACTGGGGTTTTTTGTTCATTTGTTCTATACTGGAATGAGAAAGTTGACTCTTGAATACAGTAGTTGGGTTTTACTCAATGATCTAATGGGAAAATATTTTTCTTTAAATGGTATTGACCAATAGTTCCAATTCAATGTCAAATAGTAGATGGTGAGGTATACGGATGAGGAAACTGAGATCCAGAGCGATAAGTAACTTGCCCAACGTCACACAGAGGAGCTAGGAGTAAAGCTCCAGCCCGGACCAAAGATGAGAGATATCATGAACCAAGGATTAGGATGAATTCCATCCTGTGCGCCGGGGTACAAAACACCAAATCTAGCTGGCGTCACTCAAAAACCTCCATGTTTGACCACCATGCCACACTGCTCCAGTGAAGGCTTGCTGACAGAGTGGTGGGGGTCTGCTGAGCCAAGAAAATGACCTTAACGCAGGCTTCAGTGACATAATAGTTGCCATGGGACATCAGGCATCGTTAGAGGGCCCATATCTTCCCACCACTGAATCGCAAAACCTTCCAGGATCTGTGTTTATTCTTGTCTTATTCCTTCCTGTTGCAATAAGGGGGGTACGGTTTCTCCTCCTTTTTGAGGCCCAGTCTCAGATCCCAAACCTGTCGTTCCTGGGCGTTATTCGCTTTCTCTTCCATGTCTTTGCCCTCTCCCTGACAATGAACACAATCTAGTATTTCACATCTTTTTAAAAAAAAGAATCCTTCTTTGACTGCCCCGCTCCTCCCATCATCCTGCCTCTCTGGGCTCTGCTCCCCCTCACAACCAAGCATCTCAGGGGAAGGGTCCCCACGCCCAGCTCTACTGTGATGGGGTGCACACAGCTGTTCTGTTCCCTCTGCTCTCAGTAAGGGTCCCGCACAGTCTACCTGCTCACAGACCCTCGATCCAATTATTCCTGGCTTTTTAACAAATTAATTTTATTTATTTTTCATAATATACAAGTTTTAGAATATACATATTGTTCAGTCTGAATGAATAAAAAACTACATGTGCATCCATGAAAAAGAAAAAAAAATAAACACCTACCTAGAGCACCGTGCAAGCACATAGCTGATCCTCAACCAGTGTTTGAGTGATGTGATTTGCTTTAGGTTTCTTATTTTCTCCCGTACTTATTTCTGGTTTTAGCCATTAGTAAATACTGTCATTGCTTTTTATCCTTCCACTACTGCCATAAATAAAACCTACACTCCAACTGGCTCACTTTTTACTTCCTGAACATTCCTGAGGCCTTGGAACCACCCCCTCCAGCTGAGGGGACTTCTTGGGCAATCAGTAAGATTCTCCAACCCTCCACGGAGCAGGAGGGAAACGGACTCAGCTCTAACAGCATTGGCACGCACCCCGAGACAAAAGTGGAAAAGCCCACCAGAGGTGGCGCCCTTACCACAGGCTTCAGTGGCTTCAGCTGTGGATGAACCTTGGCTGGCATGGTGTCCGCTGTGTTCCCAGTTGAGTCTTGGTAGGCAAGGACACTACGCACTGACCAGAGCCTTGGTATCTGAAGTCAGCTGCTGTAATAGGGATCTCAATGGCCAGCATTCCTTTTTGTAAATATCTAAAAAGTGGGGCGGTGTAAGAAAAGGGAAGACCTTAACAGTTAATCTTTCTATAGGGTTTCCTGTATGTCAGACATTACACATATAATCATTTTTAGTCTCACCACTCTAATAGGGGAATGTCATTTTCATCATCCTTATTTTAACTGGGGAAACTAAGGCACAGAAGTACCTTAGCTTGGTACAAGTGGACTAAAGTACTTGTCCAAAGTCACAGAGCTAAATAGCAGAGCTGGAATTTGGACCTAGGTGGTCTGAAGTCTGGTTAGGAATCATCACATTATACCAGCTCCCTTTTAGCATGTGCTGCTGGCATAGTTGCCCCTTCGGCCTTGGCTCTGCCCAGAGACATCATCACAGACGCCTGAAGATGAAAACTGACAGAAGAATTAAGGCAGGGACTCCACTAGTTCACACAAATATTTTGTGCGAATAAAAAATGTTTTCTCTAGGTGGACCACAATCCTAAGACTTGGTAAGCAGGCAGTATTTGTGTGCCAATTATGGAAAAGTACCTTTCCCTCTGACCAGTGTGGCTTAGTCGCCCTGCAAGGTGGAGTGCCGCAGATTCCCTGTCAGGGCACATGCTTGGGGCGCAGGCCATCCCCAGCTGGGGCACATGTGAGAGGCAACCAATAGGTGTTTCTCTCTCGCATCGTTGTTTCTCTCCCTCTATTTCCCCCTCCCTGTCCCTCCCTTTAAAAATAAAGAAATAAAATCTTTTTTTAAAAAAAGAAAGAAAGAAGAAAGTACCTTCAAGCTAACCCTTGTGCACAGTTTCTGGAAATGTAGATTGGTGCAGCCACTGTGAAAAACAAACATGGAAGTTTTTCAAAAAATTAAAAATGAAACTGCCTTATGACCCAGCAATTCCACTTCTGGGGATATAGTCAATGAAATCCAAAACACTAATTCAGAAGAGTATGTGCACCCCTATCTTCATTGCAGTGTTATTTACAACAGCCAAGATATGGTAGCAACCCAAGTGCTCATCAGTAGATGAGTGGAAAAGAAGATGTACACATATATGATGGAATATTACTCAACCATAAAAAAGAACTAAATCTTCCATTTGCAACAGAATGGATGGTCTAGAGGGTATTGTGCTCAGTGAAATAAGCCGGTCAGAGAAATAAAAATGCCATATGATTTTACTTATATGTGGAATCTAAAGAACAAAATAAACAAACAAAATTGAAACAGACTCATAGACACAAAGAGATGGGTAGATGCTCGATGGGAGGGGCTTGGGGAGCTGGATGAAAAGGTGAAGGAAATAAGAAGTACCAACTGGCAGTTGCAGAATAGTCCCAGGGATGTAGAGTACAGCATGGGGAATCTCATCAAGGATGTTGCAATAACCATGTGTGCTGCCATGTGGGTACTGGAAATATCAGAGGAAACACTTTGTAAAGTGTATGATTATCTAATAGCTATGCTATACACCTGAAACCAACACAAAATAGTATTAAAAGAAAACTATAATTGAACATTTTTTTAAATGAGAGAAAAAAGAAAAAGTTTCTCTAGGCAGAAGCAGCCCATGCTAGGGTGTAGAGTTGGGCGAGTGAGGCAGGCGCTAGGAATCCCACAGGATCCCAGGATCCCTTAGCTGGGAGCCCTTGACAATCACAACTGCGTGCAGTTGTTTCAGTTAAGGACGAGAAAAAGAGACAACACAATTATCATGTAGCTCAATACCATCTCTTACATAACTCTACTTATAGATCATGTCGAATATCTAGATGAATTAAAATGAGGTCATGTGTCTTCAATCTATACCTCGATTGTCCCCTCAGCCTAAAAATTCAAGAAGACGTCAAGGTTAATTTTGATGTTCAAATGGACATAACCCTAAATACATCCTTCCAGTCCTGCTCAAGCAGAACTTACCTGCCCCCAACACAAGTAATTTCTGGAAAGCCCCAAAGGGGAGCCTCACATGTGCCTACAACCCAGCTGGTAGTTCTAGGCACCACATGGTGTTCCGTTGCCTCCTGCTCCAGCTCCCACTCGCCAATATTATTGGCTTCTCCTAAAACTAGAGAAGAAGCCTTGCCAAGATTTTTTGGAAGCCACCAAAGCTACCAGTCTTTAGAGTGCCAGAGGAACACTGGGAATGGCACAGAGGGTAGGAGAATGATCCTCCTCCTCAATTCAGTCTTCTTACCTGAGCCCCAAACAGCTCTGTCTGCATCCGAAATCTCCCCCCAAAATGGTCCTTACCCCATGCTCAGAATCTCATTAAGCCTTTCTGTCAGTTTCTCTTTATTCCTTAAACTAGAAGGACTTGAATCCAATCTGAGGGGCTAAACAGGAAACAGACACTATCACCACCCTCTCCATTTCATTCATCCATTCATCCGTCTATCCTTCTATCCATCCACCCATTTGATTAATATTGATTAAGGCCAACGCAGTGTCTGACACTGTTTGAGGCACTGAGGCTAAAACATTAAATAAGACAGATCATGTCGTTACTTTCAAAGAGCTTGCACTCTTGAGTGGGTAAACAGAGAACAATAAAAATAAATCAATTAGTTAACAAGAAGCTATTAGCTAGCAATGATTGCCATAATAAAAATAAAACAAGGTGATATGATAGGAAGAGACTGGGGAGCTACTTTGTTTTTACTTTATATAATTAATTTATTTTATTTTTATTTTTCAATTAAAGTTGACATTCAATATTATTTTATCATAGTTTCAGGTGTACAGCATAGTGGTTAAACATAATTTAAGTGCTTTTCCCCCGACCCCAGCCCATAATGGGAGTTCTCAAAAACACCCAGAAACATCTGAGGGAAACTTTGAAAAGAGACTCGAATCCTATTCTGCTGGGAAGGAGCTGCTGTGATGTGCTGCACTGGCATTTCCCCAGACCGAGTTCTGAGCCTGAGTTCTGAGATCTAGTACCTGGCATGCACCTGGCACCATGCATACCTTTCACAATTTTATTGACTGTATCCCGTATGCTGTGCTTTACACTCCCATGACTATTTCGTAATTACCAATTGGACTTCTCACACCCTTCATTTTTTTCACCCGGCCTCCCACTTATCTGTCAACCAGCAGTCTGTTCCCTGTACCTATGAGTGTTTCTGTTTTGTTCACATATAAATGAAATCATATGGTATTTGTCTTTCAGAGCTACTTTGGATTTACTCAGTATTCTTCAATCCCATCAAACCCAGTAACTGCTATTCCTAACAAATTAAACAGCATTTATAGTTTTTTTTAATCATAGATAACATGGTCTACTTTGCACATTACATATGTTTCTACTGTGATAAAGAGGAGAAATAAGGGGATCTAATGCATAATAAAAGATACAGTTCAATATGTAAATGATTGAACCTGACTATACTTGAAAACCCAATGAGACCATCAGAAGTTCGCTTCCACACATCGTGCCACCAAGAATGCAACAGTCACAACGCCCACCGATTGTAGCAGTGTTACAAGTGACTCAGATCCCACCAGTGGTGTTGTCTTTGGTGACAGGATTTATCTAAATAGGGAATGATTCTGGGTAATGCTTCAAACAAAACAAAGGGTTACCTTTCATCAATTTACATGGTAATGGCATCCCTAGAAATTTCAATGGATGTTAAAACCAGGTAAAAAATACTTAGCTAGTAAATATCTATGAGACTATGGAATGGGTTCTTGGTATAGGTAATTATAAACAGGGTTTTCCCCCTATAGAGCTCTCCGGTGGGACATTTAATATGATGCAGCACATAGGCCAGTCCTTCACTGGGAGGACTCTACTGTGTACTGCCAGA
Source organism: Artibeus jamaicensis (assembly GCF_021234435.1). Classification (NCBI taxonomy): domain Eukaryota; kingdom Metazoa; phylum Chordata; class Mammalia; order Chiroptera; family Phyllostomidae; genus Artibeus; species Artibeus jamaicensis. Next base: position 16,262,426 of record NW_026521788.1, read on the forward strand.
CATCTGGCATCCCCGGCATGTGCTCCCACCCTATCATTCAGTGCCAGTAATTGCTTCAATCACAGTGACAAATAAGTCCCCATACATTTCCTACACACTTCTTAGGAATTGGTGCTCCCCCCATGAAGAACCGCTAGAACAGGAAATTCGGGGAGGGCTTGCTAAGGAGCTACTCTTTGAGATCAGAACAGAATGACAAAAAAACCCCAAACAACTGAGCTGTGGGGTTGGGGGGAAAGCATCCCAGGCAAAAGGAAGACCTGGTCCACTTTCACCACAGTGAAATAACAAGTTTGGAGGATTCAAGGAGCAGAAAGACTGGTGGAACCAGAATGTATTGAGTGAGTACTATAGTAAATGATGGTTTTGGAGGGGTGGACAGAGGTCAAACCACACAGGGCCTTAGAAGCCAAAGTAAAGATTTGAACTTTATTATGAGTGCAACATAGGCTTGTTAAGGACAGCTGTTAAGCCAAGGGAAGGTTATTATTTAACTTTGGTTAGCCGCTGTGGCTGTGGAGAGTAGATCATGAGAGAGGAGAGGCTTAGAGAGTTTTTCAGGTGTGTAGGAAAAAGTGGTGGATTTGCCTAGGAGATGAGCAGCAGAGATGGGGAGCAATGGGCGGCTTCATGAGCAGGTTTGGAAGAAGCGTCAGTAGGACTTGGTGATGAATTAGAACTGAGGGGTGAGAGCGAAGAAGTAATCAAGGATGTTGACCCTGATTGACCACTGGTGATTTTGACATGAGCAACTGGGTAGTTGTTAGGATCAATTCCTGCGCTGGTAAATCTGAAGGAGGAACAGTTTTTGTTGATTTGCTTTAGTGTGTGTCAATAGTTCTGTTTGACCATGTTCTGTTTGAGATGCCTATTAAACATGTAACTCTTTCTTTTTTCCCCATGAAACACCAAACGGCAATGCTGCCCATGCTGCAGGAGGGCCTGGAGGCTCTTGGGAGCCCTGAAATGGGATGCTGTGGCAGCTTCCATGGAGCATTTGGCAGTGGCATCCAAGGGAAGCTCACAGCTGGGGTTGGGGTCTGTGTCAAGGCTGTGGAGCTAGCGGAGGCAAGGCCAAAGGACAAGGAGTGTCCTTGAGCAAACCGGTCAAGGACATGAGAATCAAGTTCCTGGGGAAGATCTATCCCTTTTCTCTGCCCATCAAGGAATCTGAGATCATTGAATTTTTCTTGGGGGTGTTTCTCAAGCATGAGGTTTTAAAGAGTATAACTGCAAAAGCAGACATATGCAGGTCAGGGGACCTGGTTCAAGGCATTTGTTGCCATTGGGGACTACAGTGCACACATTGGTCTGGGTGTTAAGTGCTCAAAAAAGGTAGCCACTGCCATCCATGGGGCCACCATCCTGGCCAAGCTCTCTATTGTCCCTGTTTGGTCAGGCTACTGGAAGAACAAGATCAGCAAGCCCCACACCAACCCTTATAAGGTGACCAGGCGCTGTGCCTCTGTGCTGGGGCGCCTCATCCCTGCACCCAGGGGCCAGGCACTGTCTCACCCCTGTGCCTAAAAAGCTGCTGACGATGGCTGGTATCTACAAATGCTATACCTCAACCAAGGACTACACTGCCAACCAGGGCAACTTTGCCAAGACCACCTTTGATGCATCTCTAATACCTACAGCTATCTCACCTGGAAAGAGACGGTGCACACCAAGTCTCCCTCTCAGGAATTCACTGACCATCTTGTAAAGACCCACCCTAGGGTTTCTATGCAGTGGAACCAGGCTCCAGCTGTGGCCAGCACATAATTTTATACAAGGAAAAGAAAATGAATTAAGCCTGTTAATAATTTTTTAAAATCTAATTCCCCAAGTAGGCAAATAAGCCTTCAGGTGTTTACAGGGAAAGGAAATGCTGGGTTACAAATCTGAATGTCACAAGCACACAGGTGGTATTTAAAGTCAGCCTGATGAGAGTGGGGAAGGAAGTGTGCATGGAACCTCGGGAAGGAAGTGTGCACGGAACCTCAGCTCTGAGCCCCGGGGCACAGCACCTGTTAGAAAATGAGTAGGGGGTGGCTGGGGTTGGAGGCGAGTGGTGGTGGGGGAAAATGAAAACAACTGTACTTGAACAGCAAAAAAAAAAAAAAACCATTAAAAAAAAGAAATTGAGTAGGGGAGGAGAGAAGAGGTTAGGATGAAAACCAGGGCAGTCAAATCATGGAAACCAAAGCTATGGCAGTCAAGAAAGATAAACATTCTGTGGAACCTGAGGGTTTTACCATTTGGAAGGAATCTGCTTTGAGTTAAAAGATACAAATAATGGCCTTTCCAGTGGTGACAACTTCCCCACAACAAGTCTCTCACTAAGGACCTTCTTTATTGCTCTCCAAAAGAGAAATAGAGGCACACAAGAAGCGTCTGGTGCTGAGACCCAGTTCCTATTTCATGGACGAGAAATACCCAGGATGCTATAAAATCACCACTGTCTTTGGCCATGCACAAACAGTAGTTTTGTGAGTTGACTGCTTAGCTGTCCTCTCTCAGCCTACAGAAGGAAAAGCAAGGTTCACAGAAGGATGATCCTTCAGAAGGAAGTAGCACCCTAGATCAAGGTGCATGGAGTTGACTTCCGACCAAGATGGAGGCATAGGAAGATACACTCTGCCCCCTCACACAACCAAAAGGACAAAAACAAATTTAAAAACCAAAAATAACCAGAACTGAGAAAAAATGTAACTGTATAGAAGTCACGACAACCAAGGAGTTAAAGAAGAAACATTCTTTCAGACTGGAAGGAGGGGCAGAGACAGGCAGCTGGGGTGGAGAAGAAGTGCAGCAAGGCTACAGCTAGAGGGCCAGGCAGGAAAGGCGGCAGCTGGTGGACCAGGAGGTGGCACATGTGCATGTGGATAAGCCTGGAGGAAAAACTGGGGAGCAAGACAGACCATGCAACCCAAGATTTCAGGATGGGGAGATAAAGCCTCAAAACCTATGGCTGTGAAAACCTGTGGGGGTTGCAGTGGTGAGAGAAACTCCCAGCCTCACAGGAGAGTTCACTGGGGATACCCACAGGGTCCTGGAATGTAGACAAAGCCACCCACCTGGGAATCAGCACCACAAGGGCCCAATTTGCTCATGGTAGTGGGGGAAATGACTGAAAGCTGGCCGAGAGCTGACCAAGCAGCAGTGTTCCCTCTCGAGCCCCTTCCCAACAAACAGCACCATAACCCTGGTTGCCCCACTCTGGCAAATACCTAAGGCTCCACCCCTTACTATGTAACAGGTGCGCCAAGACAAAAAAATATGGCTCAAATGGGAGAACAGATCAAAGCTCCAAAAACAGAACTAAGCAATAAAGAGATAACCAACCTATCAGATTCACAGTTCAAAACACTGGTAATCAGGATGCTCACAGAAATAGCTGAGTATGGTCACAAAATGGCGGAAAAAGTGAAGGCCATGCAAAGTGAAATGAAGAGAAATGTACAGGGAACCAACAGTAAAGGAAAGGAAACCAGGACTCAAATGAATGGTTTGGAGCAGAAGAAAGAAACAAACATTCAACCAGAACACAATGAAGAAACAAGAATTTTTAAAAAATGAGGAGAGGCTTAGGAACCTCCAGGACAGCTTTAAATGTTCCAACATCCAAATCTTAGGGGTACCAGAAGGAGAAGAGGAAAAGAAAGAAATGGAAAACTTATCTGAAAAAATAATGAAGGAGAACCTCCCCAATCTGGCAAAGGAAATAGACTTCCAGGAAGTCCAGGAAGCCCAGAGAATCCCAAAGAAGTTGTATCTAAGGAAGCACTCACCAAAGCACATCATAAGTACATTACCCAAGGTTAAAAAGAAGGAGAGAATCTTAAAAGCAGCAAGGGAAAACTCCTTACCTACAAAGGAGTTCCCATAAGACTGTCAGCTGATTTCTCAAAAGAAACCTTGCAGGCGAGAAGGGGCCGGAAAGAAATATTTGAAGTCATGAAAGGCAAGGACCTACATCCAAGATTACTCTACCCAGCAAAGCTATTATTTAGAATGAAAGGGCAGATAAAGTGCTTCCCAGACAAAATCAAGTTAAAGGAGTTCATCATCACCAAGCCTTTATTATATTAAATGTTAAAGGGATTTATCTAAAAAAAAAGAAGATGATCAAAATTATAGAGTAAAATGACAATAAACTCACAACTATCAACAACTGACCTTAAAAAGAACAAAACAAAAACAAACTAAGCAAACAGCTAGAACAGGAACAGAATCACAGAAATGGAGATCACATGGAGGGTTATCAGTGGGGCAGGGATAAGAGAAGAATGGGGGGAAAAGTACAAGGAATAAGAAGCAAAAATGGTAGGTACAAAATAGACAGGGGGAGGTTAAAAATACTATAGGAAATGGAGAAGCCAAAAAACTTAAATATATGACCCATGGACATGAACTAAGGAGGGTAGAGGGGAATGCTGGTGGAAGGGGGGTTGCAGGGCAGAGGGGAACAGAGGGGGGAAAATGGGACAACTATAATCACATAATCAATAAAATATGTTTTTTAATTTTTTTAAAGAAAAATTTATAGGTAGAATATTTACGGTTGGTAATATTGGGATTTTGGAAGTGAAGAAAAGGATGGGTCAAAGCTGGAAGAATAGTGGAGCTGTGAACAGAAACAGGAAAGCCAGGAGCTGCAACTGATCAGCTATGTTGCATCTGAAGTACAGATGGAATATCCGGGGAACCTGTAGGTCAGGAAATAGATTGAGGATAAAGGATTAGTTTTAGGTAGAATCTTTGAGATCAAGTTTGAAACTATGCATTAGCTAAAGGGAGTTGAGAGTAGAAGGCTCAGAACTCAGTCTGGGGAAATGCCAATGCAGCACATCACAGCAGCTCCTTCCCAGCAGAATAGGACTCGAGTCTCTCTTCAACGTTTCCCTCAGATGTTTCTGGGTGTTTTTGAGAACTTCCATTTTCTACTTTCAGCTGAGTCCATTTTTGTTGGGCACCATTAACACTACCACATCACTCAGGTAGTCTTGCCACCTCTGCTCAGCAATATATGTTCTTTCTCTGGGTCCTGTCCCTGGTGTGGTGCCAGGGGATGTAAGACCGAATGCCTACCTCCCTGTTATAGGCTAAATTATGTCCCTCTAAAATTCAGATGTTGAAGGCCATATACTCCTAGTATTTCAGAAGGTAACTGTATTTGGAGATGCCCCTGTAGAGCCTTTAAAGTGGTAATTATGGTGAAATGAAATCATATGGGTGGATCTTATTCCAGTATGACTGGAGTCCTTATAAGATGAGGAAAGTTGGCCCTGGCCAGATGATTCAGTTGCTTCAAGTTTTGCCTTATACATCAAAAGGTTGTGTGTTTAATTCCTGGTGAGGGCACAACTTAGGTTTTGGGTTCAATCTCCCACAGGAACATGTACAAGAAGCAACAGGTCAACGTCTCTCACATTGATGTTTCTCTCTTTCTCTCTCTGCCCCTAAAATCAATAAGCATATCCTCAGGTGAAGATAAAAATTTTTTTAAGACTTCTGGCCAAGATGGAGGCATAGGTGGAAATACTGTACCTCCTCACACAACCAAATTTAAGGACAACAAAGATTCAGAAACAAAAACACAACCAGAACAGACAGAAAATTGAACTGTACCAAAGTCCAACAACAACGAACCATTCGTCCAGACCAGTAAGAGTGGCAAAGTCGGCAGCTGGCAGAGAGGAGTCTGGGTGCAGGGAGGAAATGAGCAAACCCAGTGAGGCATGCAAGGCAGCTGGCTGATGCGGACACACACTCGTGCACAGATAAACTAGGCAAAAAGAAAAGAGCTGTGAGACAGACTGTGCAACCCAGGGCCCCACTGATGGGAATTAAAGCCTAAAAGCACCGATTAAAAAAACTTGCGGGGGTTGAGGTGCCAGGAGAGGCTCCCAGCCTCACAGGAGAGTTCAGTGGAGAGACCCACAGGGTCCCAGAATGTACACAAGCCCACCCACCCAGGAACCAGCACCAGAAGGGTCCAATTTGCTTGTGGGAAGTGGCAGAAGGGACCAAAATCCAAGAGAGAGTGGGGCAAGCGCCATTATTCCCTCTCTGACACCACCCCCACCTACAGCATCACAACCCAGCCACTGGGTTGCCCCACCCTGGTGAACACCCAAGGCTCCACCCCTCATACATAACAGACACAATCTGACCAAAAATGGCTCAATCAGAAGAACAAATCAAAGCCCCACAGCCAATACTTTTAAGCAACCAAAAGATAGCCAACCTATCAGATACACAGTTCAAAACACTGGTGATCAGGATGCTCACAGAACTGGTTGATTTTAGTCGCAAATTAGATGAAAAAATGAAGGCTACTCTCAGTGAAATGACGGCATACGCACAGGGAACCAATAGTGATGGGAAGGAAACTGGGATTCAAATCAATGGAGAGGACCAGAAGGAAGAAAGAAACAATCAGAAAAGAATGAAGAAACAAGAATTCGAAAAGATGAGGAGAGGCTTAGGAACCTCCAGGACATCTTCAAACTTTCCAACATCTGAATTATAGGGGTACCAGAAGGAGAAAAAGAAGAGCAACAAGTGGAAAAGTTATTTGAACAAATAATAAAGAAGAACTTCCCCAATGTGGCAAAGGAAATAAACTTCCAGGAAGTCCAGGAAGCCCAGAGAGTCCCAAAGAAGTTGGACCCAAGGAGGAACACACTAAGGCACATCATAATGACATTACTCAAGTTTAAAGATAAGAAGACAATCTTAAAAGCTGCAAGAGAAAACAGTTGCCTACAAAAAAATTCCCATAAGACTGTCAGCTGATTTCTTACAAGAAACATTGTAGGCAAGAAGGGGCTGGAAAGAAGTATTCCAAGTCATGAAATGCAAAGACCTACATCCAAGATTGATCTATACAGCAAAGCTTTCATTCTGAATGGAAGGGCAGATAAAGTGCTTCTCAGATAAGGTCAAGTTCAAGGAGATCATCATCAGCTTATTTTATGAAATGTTAAAGGGACTTATCTAAGAAAAAGAAGATAAAAAATAGGAACAGTGAAAGGACAGCAAACTCACAGTTATTAACAACCACACCTAAAACAAAAGCAAACTAAGCAAACAGCTAGATCAGGAGCGGAGCCACAGAAATGGAGATCACATGGAAGGTTAGCAACAAGGGAGTGGGAGGAGAAGGGGAGGGAAGGTATAGAGAATAAGTAGCAGAGACAGTGGGGAGAAAATAGACAGGGGGAGGGCAAGAGTAGTGTGGGAAATGTAGAAGCTAAAGAACTTATGACACATGGACATGAACTAAAAAGGGGAATGTGGGTGAGAGGGGGTGTGCAGGGTGGAGGGTAATAAAGAGGGGGAAATGGGACAACTGTAATGGCATAATCAATAAAATATATTTCAAAAATAAAAATAAAAAATTTAAATAATTATGTTTCTGGAAAAGGTTGAAATTGCAATTATTAGATCAGGTATTGAGTCTAGGTTTGGTATTATGGACTAAAAGTATGAGTGACACTATTTTGGGCCTGCGGTTTTCTCTTACCAAGACTGCAATGAAAGAACTATAGCATGCTATAAAAGAACAGAGGAAAGGTCATACATTAATCTACTAGGGCTTCCATAACAAAATACCACAGACTGGATATCTTAAACAACAGAAATTTATTTTGTCACTGTCTGAAAGGTGGAAGTTCAAGATCAAGGAGTCAGCAAGGTTGGTTTCTCCTGAGACCTCTCCCTTGGCTTAAGGGTGGCTAACTTGTCTTATTGCTATGTCCTCACAAAGTCTCTTCTCTGAACGTGCACCCTGGTATCTGGTATCTCTTCCACTTCTTATAAGGACATTAGTCCTAGTGGATTAGGGCCCTGCCCATATGCCCTCAAAAACCTTAAGTACCTCCTTAAAGGCCCTATCTCCAAGTACAGTTATGTTGAGGATTAGGGCTTCACCATATACATTTGGGAAGAACAAAATTCAGTCTAAAACAGATAAGTTTTTCAGAAATTAAATTTCATCCAAAGTAAGATCTGAAGTTTGTGTGGAATTAGCCGGGTAAAGACTGACAAAAAGCATGCTTCAGACTGCTGACGGCGAAGAACAAAGGCCAGAGGATATGAGAAAATATGGTGCATGAGAAAACTCAACAAAGGCCCTTTCCACATGAGTCGAGAGAGGTAAGAAGACTACCTTGGAAGGCCTTGGAAGTCATGATAGAATTGGAACTTAATCTCAGGCAACAGAAAGCCAGTGGAATGCTGTAAGCAGGAGAATGGCATAACCAAATCTACATTGACACCTGGGCTGTAGTGTGGAGAGTGAACTACAAAATGGTAACCCTGGAAATAGAAATGCCAGTTAGGAGGCTGTTACAATAAAATAGGCAAGATGGCGGTGGGACTGGAGAGAAGTATGTAGAATTGAAAAACCCTCAGGACACAGAATTGGCAGGACTTGCTACTGGACTAGAACATGAGAAATAAACTGAGGATGATGCTTAGGTTTCTGAGTTGAGCAAATAGGTGGGAAGTTGGTGCCATGGCCTGAGATAGAGAACAAAGAAGCAGATGGTCAGGCGAAGGAGAGGATGATGAGCTCGGTTTTCAATATATTGAGTTTTAGATTTGCGAGTCATATAAATAAAGATGCTCATAGCTTTAACAGCTAGCTGTTTCAATCCCTGCTTTAGAGATGAGATTTAAAAAGAAAACCCACAAAGCTGAAGTTTTGAGAGGTTGATTGAAGTGTGGTACACACTCAGGTTTATCTGCCTCTAAGGGGTAGGCTTTTTCTACTATATTCCACAAAATTTTACTCCAAACTCTGAGTCGGATATATTTCAGAGTTCAGAATTTTGTGGATTTTAAGAAAGCTAATATGGTGCCTATACTCTATATTATAGAAGGGGGATGAGCCGTCTCTCATAATAAATGTACACATTAATAAATCTTCAATCACTAACATGAATATAACACTAAGTGGGACAATGAATAGTCTTGTGACTGTTAGGATAGGTTTTGCAACCAACTGAGTAATATAAAAACTTTCAGTTTCCAAGGTACACTGGACTTTGGAACTGTGGATAAAGGTGTACCTTCTAGAACAATGTAATGTCATGGAAGTCAAAGCAATAGAGTTTGAAGAAGAAAGTGGTAGTCAAAAAAAGTAGTGGTCAGTGGTGTCAAATGTTACTGTAAAAGGAAACGGGAGTACAAGTCCACATTTAAGGAGTGAAAGAGTAAGACAAAGTACATAACAATAGAATGGCTAAAATGAAAGACAAAAATGACAAATATAGCCAACAATTTAGAGCAAGTGGGATTTTTATTCACTGCCAGTGGTAGCGTAAATTGGCATAAGTATTTTGGAAAACTGAAAGTATCTACTAAAGCTGAACATATGCAGAACACACGACCCAGCAATTCTAGTCCTAGGTATTTGTTCAGCAGAAATGCATGCACATGTGCTTTACAAAGCATATACAAGGATGTGCATATTAGCTTGGTTTCAAGTAGGTGAGGGTTCATGATGTTGTAAATAAACTGGTTACAAATAAATAAGAACTGTCATGCCTGGGCCACTGAGAAGAGTTCATCATGAACCAAGAATTATAATTAATTCAAATCCTTGCTCTGAGGTCCATAAAAAAAGGAGAGAAGTATAAGTTGTTGATTAGAATGGTGCCTAAGTCCATATACCTCCTTCCAAGCAGACTGATGATAAAAGCAATAAAAAGGTAACTCCAGGGGTGACATTGAGATGGATTCCATGTAACTGCATGTGCAGTGGAGAGAGGGCTGGGGCTTCTGCTAAGAATTTGCCATGGCAGGCCTGACTGTTCTCTTCTAGATTTCTCTGACAAACTTTTATCTTGCTTATGCCATTTTTTATTTTGTATTTTCTATTATATGTAAGAAAATGCAACTCATAACTAATAGATTTCTATTACATTCCCCATTTGATTTAATCTAGTCAAGGTTGGTTTCTTCTATTTGCAACAAAGAAGTACCAACTAAAATATATGGCATGGCCTGGCTGGTGTGGCTCAGTGGATTGAATGCTGGTCTGCAAACCAAAGGGTCACTGGTGCGATTCCCAGTCAGGGTACGTGCCTGGGTTGCAGGCCAGGTCCCCAGTAGGGGGCATGAGAGAGGCAACCACACATTGATGTTCCTCTCCCTCTTTTTCTCCCTCCTTTGTCTTTTCTAAAAATAAATAAGTAAAATATTTGAAAAATATATGGTATGAGGGACAGGGATAAAGGGATCTAAATGGTAACACAAAAAATACAACAAAAACTAAATTAAAATGTACAAAATAAAAGAAAATACAAAATTAAGGGGAAAAAAGCCTGTACTTTACTTTAAGGCTTATTGAAAGTGAATATGTGAAGAAAGTATATTTATCTATATTCAATGATTTTAGTTTAGTTTAGTTTTTAAAGACTTTATTTTATTATTCTTTAAAAGATTTTATTTATGTATTTTTAGAGAGGAGAAAGGAGGAGGGAAAAAAAGGAGAGAAACGTCAATGTGTAGTTGCCTCTCCCACACCCACCACTGGAGACCTGGCCCACAATCCAGGCATCTTCCCTGAGTGGAATCGAGCTGGCGACCCTTTGATTCACAGGCCAGCACTCAGTCCACTGAGCCACACCATCCAGGGCTATATATTTATTTTTAGAGAGAGGTGAAGGAAGGGACAAAAAAAGGGAGAGTGATATCGATATGCAGGAGATACATGGACTGGCTGCCTCTCTCACTCCCCCAACCGGGGACCAACTCACAACCCAGGCATGTGCCCTGACTGGGAGAGGAATCGGACACCTTCCAGTTTGCAGGCCAGCACTCAATCCACTGAGCCACACCAGCCAGGTCTATATCCAATAATTTTAAAAGACAGCACAATCAGTCAATGGTTAAAAATAGACTGGAAGAATGGACAGCTGGTCAAGTCTTTTCCACAAGGTTATGAAAAAACAAAATGAAGAGTAGGGATTTGTCTAGATTAAAAGCCAATTAGGAGAATTTAAGAGACCCAGCAACCCCATGCAAGGTGAGGACTTTGATTAGACCTTGATTTACTCCCATTTTGGCATTTGGAGACCGTTATGGAAATTTAACTATGGTATAGCTTGGTGTTACAGAACTAGTGTTAATTTTGTTATGTATGTGTAAGCTGGTATAGTAAAGTGGGGAAACAGTCCAAGTTTATAAGATGAATACTAAGGTTATTACAGGGAAGTGAAATATTTCTAATTTACCTAAAAATTTTTAGCAAACAAGTAGATAAAGAAAAATGTCGAAATGTAAGTAACTACAGGTTTTAGGTGTATGGTGTTCATCATACAGTTATACTTTCAATATATTTGACATTTTTCATAAAAAGAAGTATAAAAATGCATCTGTGCAAAAGGGCTTTGTTTATATAATTACAAAATAAATTTCCTGTAAAACGCAGCCACTAACTCTGATTTAATTAAGTAGGGTGTTTGCTCTATGATACCTGGAGAATTCAAAAGAATTCTATAAATAACTTCAATTTTGTGACCAAAAGTCTCTAATTGGTCTTTGTTCAATTGGGCTCTGCCAAATTACTTTGCTCCCTTCCCCAAAAAGCTGAACTGGAAAAGAAGAGTGGGATGAACACAGCAATCATGCTGTGAAAGAGTCAACCAGAGTCCTGAGAACTTCAGAACTGGTGAGGGAGAATTCTGAGTGTAACAACCTAAGTGTCTGGCCAAGGCTGAAGTCTGGCCAGCCTCCATATACGCTATGAAAGTTCTCTGGCCACAGTCCTGATGTTGTAACATCTAAGGTTGCGTCATTCTTCCCCCAGCTGCTTCTGGACCAAATGTCAACAGCATGTGATGTAAACATGTCAAGATAGAGAGTATAAGGTGTCTGTCAGGTCCTCCCTCCCTCTCTTTCCCTCCCTCCCTCCTTCCCTCCCTCCTTCTCTTCCTCCTTCTCTCCCTCCCCAGCCCCACCCCAAGGGTTTTTCAGTTCCCTGAAAGGTGGAGAAAGTATAAAGGCTTGTGAAAAAGACCATCTCACAAGAGTACAGTAAAAGTTAGAGGCAGAAGATTCAATTAGTGGACACATTCCTATTTTTGTGTGTTGCTACTCCTCCCTTCCTGAAACTCTCCCAGGGTCTCCCGGGCTTGTGTTGCTAGGTGGAATGGCAGCAGGGGGCATGCAACGCAGAGTGACTGGATAGATCAGCAATGGACTTAAGAATCATGGCAACTGTGGAAAATACTTTTTAAAAGGAGGCTGGAAGCAAATTTAAAGAAGAACAGTCTCTGTACTTCTGGCTTATGACTTCAATTATTTCTTCCCCATTTTCAGTTTCCAAGTAGAATCTACATTTAAGGGTAATCAAAACATATTATCTTCCAATATCTCACGATTCCCTTGATGCCTTCCCAATATGTGACCACTCTGTTTGAAATAAAGTCTGGAGGAACTAGCATTTTGTATCGAAGGGTCAGAACAATGGGTCAGGCTGAAAGTTTGGGGTTCTGTATAATTGGGGACTGTGAATATAAGAGCTGAAAAGGATTTGGTTGGGCATGTCTCCGTGTTCTGAAATGCCTGGAAAAAATATACAGGTGAAAAGGGTTTCTCCCATGCCTGACCCAGTGTGGGTTAACAGGTAAGTTGTTTTTTACGGACAGAAACAGGTAGTGAGCCTTGCTAGTGCGCCAGCAGACATGTGGTTCAAGGATATTCGGGATTCTAGAGAGCTCTCTTCTGCTCCCTCCTTTGTGCAACACTGACCTTATACAAAGTTGGTGGAATCAATGCTTTTCTGCCTTCATTTGACTTTTCCCAGGTGTCAGCTTACAGGATAAGAAACCTACCCTGAAATTCTACTTTCCTTGGCCTCCCCAATGTTGAACGTTGTTGAATAGAATGCCTGACTCCTGCCTAACTTGGCTCTCCTCATCTTGGCTCATGCTGAAGCAACTGAACAGCTTGGCTCAGAGTCCAAGGAGCTAGAGTCTGAGACCTTACGCCAACCTCCCCCCACGCCCCACCCCCTCCAACACACACACTCTGTGCCTGCCCAGTCTGGTTTGTGAATAGTTCTTGGCAAATCCCCCAGAGGAAAATAGAGCCACTAACAATAGCAACTCCGTTTTTAGCACAAAGCTCTTGAAACTCAGGACTATGAACTTAGGAAAACCCAAAATAACCTATGTAATTACAGTGGGTTACCCTAACAGTCTATTTCTATTACCAACATTAGAGTCACTCCAGTAGATATTTAGCTGCTTGTAGTGGAAAAAGTACTGGGCTTATAGCCAGACTGACCTGAATTCAAGAACCAGCTTGGCTATTAACTAATTTTATGACACTGGGCAAGTCATTAATTTGAGCCTGTTGAAACTGAACAAGCAAATGTACATGTAAGTGCTTGAAAACCTGTAAAGTGTCATATAAAGTGGAACTATTACTATTGGGAAATGGGAATAATTTAAAAGTTTCAGAAAAAGGAGAAATTTAAATCTTCAAGAAACACTGGGATCAACCTGAAGATGGTGTTTAACCTCTGTTCAACACAAGGCCCATCCTAAAAACAAACGACTAAAACTACAGTTGTCATTTTGAGTTAAAGGCTGTCTACCCTTTTGTTCATGATGAAATTGAAATGGGGAAAGATTCATTGGTTCATGTTGTTAAAAAGAAAAGCCACAGGCCAAAATGGAGTGGCTTGTGCTAAAAGCCCATGATACCACCCCTAGATTTAATCATTAATCTAACTGAATTTCAGCTCTCCCACTGTGGCATTTTAAACCAGTCAGTCTGGAATTACCTGATTCATACTAGTGAGGTAATCTGCATGATAAGAACCCCAGCCTTCATGTAAGGGAATGAAGGTGTCCTTGCCTGACAAAATTCACTCTCAATTTCTTAGTCCCACCCACTTCCTGCCTATAAAAACCTTCCATCCGGTACAACCCCTCTGGGCACCCTTCTGTTTGGTAGGTGAAATGTAGCCTGATTCATGAATCACTTACCTTTTTTCAGACTCTAAGATACACCCCCCCCCCCCCCCCCAGTTTGGGAGAAATAATGGTTGCTAATAATGCTGTTGAGTTCTGTTTACATTTATATTGGTGAAATATTATGTTATTTATGTTATTAAATATTTTACCATATTTTTTGCTTCAAAAATTTTTTTCCTATTTTCCTTTTCTAAAACCTAGGTGAGTCTTATGGTCAGAAAAAATTACAGTAATAAAGCCAAATAGATCCACAAATTTACCTGGCTGAATTTTGTTTTTTAAGAATATCAGGGGATGAGTCTTTGTGCTAGTAAGTTTGGGAAAGCATCTGCTTACATGCTAACTGCTGGTTTTCTGTGCAATTAAGCAATTGTTTTTGTCCCTTAAATTTTTATTTTATATGTAGTGAAAGAGGTTGGCTCTTTGGACTTAGTCATATTTCTGTCCTATATCACTCTTGTGCATATATGAAAAGGGAAACATAGTAAAAGAAATTGGTTAAAGGTCTTGTTAAGGTGGTTGGTGATACGGGCTATGAAAGGATTCACAGAGAAGTGTAGTGAATAAAGTTGTCATTCACTCTCCAAGAAAGGAGAGGGGTGTGGTGTGAAGAGATATACCATCACATTGTGGGTGGGGGCTTTGAGCTTTTATTGGATTATAATTGGATTAATAAAGGGTGGAAGGTTGTTGTTGTTGTGAGGTCCCTGGGCTATTGTCAGGCACCTCTCCTAACAGGAAACTGTAGTTAGTTCCATTGTTATCTTCTGCCTGGGGCTGTAGAGAGTTAGTTCTGTTCTTGCTTTCCAGTTTCAGTCCTGGGGACAAGCTCAGAAGACTAAAGTGGCAGTCATGTTTAACAAGGTCACAGGCCTACTCACAAATGGTACCACAATAGCAAATGGCTCTGGCTTTACCCTTTCAGGTTTCCTAAGGCAATTTCATTATGATTGCCACCAGACTGACAGCAACTATAAGAGATCACTTGATCTCAGGGATGGTAAAACAGGGAAAATCACAACAGTAAACACCTTACCCACCACCCTGCTTATGATAGAGGACTTAAGAATTGGAGAATTTTAGTTTATGTAATAGCTAACAAGCTTAGTAATCCATGCATGTAAAAGCTTTTGTTCTAGGAGATGAGGGTATGACCCACCCTGACTCCAGGAGACCAGAAGCAGTTCCACCTTTGTCCTCCAAGGACTGCAAGCAATTCAAGATGCTGTCTGAGCCGCTGCACTCCAGGGTGAGATGACCACTGCCTGGGGCACAGCTTAAGACCACTGCCCAGGCTGAGAATGCTGAAGTTGTTTTTTTAATCCAATTAACTCCTCCCCGAATTTCAAACCCTGTCATCACACCTTGTTTATTCTGAGCTATAATAACCTTGGCCTGGAAAGAAAACACAACATGGTCTGTTAGGGTATGAACCTGCCATCTTCTCAGATTGCTGGCCATCTGAATAAAGTCCCCATAAAGATTTAATCCCTGTCTCTGCTTATTGAGTTTGGTAGTGTCGTGTCAGGCAGCCCCAACTCTGGTGTCTTTTCCGGTTTCACTTCCATATAGAACAATGTCCCATACTGTTGGGATCCTGGGTGCATACCTCCCTATCACATCTAGAAGTACCCACCAAGGACATGCATGAAGCACCCGCCACAAGCCACTATAACACCCACTTCGGACATGGTGGTGGTTGTGCCATGATCACGCTGGCTCCTCTTCCTCTTCGGCCCTTCCTGGCTGCTCCTGACATTGCTGTGTTTCTCTGTCTTTGGCCCACAGACTTGGTTGCTGCCATGTGCCCAGTACTGTTGTTGCTATCCTGCTGCTTACCATTCCTGCTGCTTTTCCCGTTACTGCTACTTTAGAGGCTCTGTGAGTTTCCCGACTATAGAAACAAATGTGCTTGGGATGGATTCACTGAGCAGTCTATAGGCACAGCAGCTGTGGGAGGCACATTGGATACCCCTCCCCACAGCTTAATCAGAGGAGGGGGCCCCAGACCATGTGAAGATTCCTGATGCTGACCTGATCTTGATTCCTTTCTCCCTGGAGCTCCTGAGCTGAGGGTGAGAGAATAATTGAGGCAGAGAAGACAGAATGGGAGACCAGAAGAGTCTGCTCACTTGTCTTCCTATAGCTGAGGACACCGAGGACTTAAAACTAGACTTTTGAGGTCATAAATCTCCAAGCTCCCACTGGATGCAGGAGTCCCCTCTGCAGAACCTCTGTCAAATGCTCTCCCTAGTTTTACCTCAACTGTTCCAGAACTAGGAAGAGTGCTGTTACAATGTCCCTGGTGGACAGCCTCACATACCTTTATTTTCTATAGTTTTGCTAGTAGTTCTGTAGGGATTGCTGAGTCGAGGGTTACATTTTGATAGCAGGGAACAGATTGTGTGTGTGTTCATTCACTCATATTATAGTAATTTATACAAACTCAGGGCATGGTGGTCTTGGGAAGACAGATTGCAGTTCAAACAAAGGAAGAACTTCCTAATTATTAAAAACAGATCACAAGAGATCACTCTAACTTGACTGAAGTAGTACATGTTCAAGAAGATATTGGACTATCATGATATTTTAGGTGAGTATGAGATTGTATGCTAACATCTAAGGAATCTATGAAATTGAACCTCATGGTATAACAAGAACCTCTTTAATATGTCAAGTCCCTAAGAGAGGGCCCATTTAGGTTTGGATTCTTTCACATGGAATGTACTTTCCAGCTGAAGTTCACTTTCCAGGTGAACTTCAGAGAGCATTAGGACCAACTTTTAGATATTCTCCAAAAGCTCCCTGGCTCTATCGTGCTGAGTCACAGAAGAAACTTTACTCTGGACTTTTCTCATCTCTGATTCAGTAATAGGCATGTCTACTGTGTCCCCAGCTAGGATGGTGTAGTAATTTCTGTAACTCTCCTCTGATGGCCTCAGGAGATAAATGGGCTTATCCTAACAGGCAAAGAAGTCTTTCATGTGTCTGAAGGAATGCAAACCTACAAGTAGGAAAATAGACAGTGGCAAGCTTCAGGTCTAACTACTCTTTCCTAAACTTCAGGGGAAGCAGCCTCAGTGGCCCTAAAGTCTTTGTACACTTGTATCCTCTTCTTTTGATAACCTAGTCATGTCTGGCATGCATGCTCTTCATAGCCTGTGGCTGGTCAGGCCAATAGAATGAGAGCAAGTGGCAGAGAACAGGGCTGGCGGATGCGATATCGGTGTATATTTGGACATGGTTGTCTACACCCATCATATCTCTTCTTTTGCTAACTGAAGTTACTCTCAAATATTGGTGTGTGCTTGAATACATCATACTCCCCTTCTTTGTCCAATTGTTGCTGAAGTCCCCCCTAGAGGTATTATACACGCCCTCTGCACAGCCAGCCACTGTAGATAGACTAGTGCAGTGACATGAATTCACCACTCATAGTTTATCAAGAAAGTTCTGCCTCTGCATTCATGTGTGTAGGGGGAGAGGAGGTCTATTCCAGGGCATGGTTTAGCATTGCCCAGTTAAAAAACAAAAATCAAGCGGGTGCAAGAATTAGGGTGGGAACGGGAGAGCCAAAGACGCTGTAGCAAAGCAGAGCGAATTTGGGCAAGGTTAGGCTGGAAGGAAATGAGGGAAGCCAACAGCCACTAAGTTCCAACAACATTACACCTACTCACCTGACGTCAGAAGAGGCTTCAAAAAGCTCATTAGCTTCTCGCGAGAGAAAAGATATTCTCGAGAAAGTGTACGTCAGCCCTCGACTCGCCTTCCATGAGCCCCACCCACAACCCGTTCTCACTCCCACTTTGAACTACCGCAAGTGACGTCGTGACGCGTGCGTGGCTGCGGCGCAGGGGGCGGTGTCCGCGGCGCCGGAGGAGGAAGTGGTGAGGTTGTTGCTGCTTCTGCTGGCTGGGCTGGCTCCCGGCTCCCGGGACACGGAGGGGACCCGCCGTCTCCGTCGCTGCTTTGCGCTCCCCTGCTGTTCTCCATGTTCTTGGGCGACGTTGCTCCCCTTCCTCAGGCCACCTCTTATTCCGGGGTCTATGGAAGTAATGGAAGGACCCCTCAACTTGGTGAGTGGCCCACAGAGGGTCGCCCTCGGGCTCCTTTGCCTGAAGAGCCGGGTCTGATTCCCTTGTTGCCGCTGACCCTCGAGGCCAGGAGACGAGTTTGGCGGGGGTGGCCCCGAAGGCTGCGGGGCACAGGCGGGCGTGGCCCCACAGCTGCTGCTGGCAGGCAGCCCCTTACTTAGACCCCCTCAGGGAGCCCAGGGAAGCTCCCGAGCCTGTTTCCCGCCGCCTCCCGGCGCCCCCTGCAGCAAGGCCCCGAGCGAGGGGCTTTCTCCAGCCGGGGCTGCCACTTCAGGCCTGAGGAAATGCTTCCAAGCGCCACGTAAACACCTCCCTGCAGCCTGGAGAGACACCGAAACCAATCAGGGTAGAAATGGTGTGTAGTCCTGGGTTCGACTTCCAACGCAGAGGGTCTGAAGTCTGAGAGACTCCCCACCCACTTTGGAGAGATGAAGTAATACCCCTCTTCACCCCCATTTTTCCTTTCCTCATCTACATTCAGGTGCATAAATTGAAAGTCCCTTCTCGACTGTGTTAGGGTCGTCCCTTTTAGCTCAGTCGGCCTTTCTCAGAAAAGGTGCTGAGAGTTCATTTATTGTGTTTTTAGGCTGCAGCACCTGAAATGGTGTTGCAATTGAAGCAACAACGAATGGAGAAATGCGTTCTTTTCTGACTGGTTGTTGCATCTTCTGGTTTCCCAGAGAGAGAACCTATTTTGTATACAAAAGTCAGATTGCTTAAGGTTGCAGACAGACTGAAGGAACTTTTAAGAATCACAGTTTTGAAATTAAATTGCAGTGGTAGACATATGGAGAATTAACTTCTCATGTTGGAACTCTGAACCCTAGGGTCGTGAAGAGCCCTAGGCTGGATTGAAATCATTCTGTAGAGAAGCAGTAGAACCTGGTAGTTTAAGAGCATATATTATAACTAGACCATAAACCCTTAATTTAAAATCTCACTTGTACAAATAAAGGTTTGGGCTTGTTGAACTTGAAAATAATAAGATTCTAGGACCTAAAGCTGTGGTTCCCAAATGACTGGTATCAGGTTAGCTGCTTTGAGAAGCACTTCCCAGTTTTATTAAGTTGAGCCCTTCCCCCATTGGTAAGAGTTGTTTACCCTTAAAAGAATTGGACTAGATTTGTGAGTTTTTGTTTTTTTTTTTTAACCAGGGAAATGTCTTGTGCTTTTCTTGTCTTTGAGGTGACATGCAGTTTGCAGTGAAATATAATGGATGGTGCAATATTGAAACTTAACGGGAATGTTAGAAATAACCAGTAGTTTACATAGTGCTCCAAAGTTCAAGTGTCCTTGCAAAATGACCATTGGTTTAGTTCCAGTTAGCTTTACTTTATTTGGCTGCAGGCTGCAGTGTAACCCCAGCCAACTCCCACTAGTGTGATAGCTTATGAGAAGAAAGGAACTGGGTGAGCATTGTAGATGGAGCAGGGGAATTATCAGTTCAGGGAAATTTAGTTAAATGGTGGTAATTTAGTTAAAAGCCTTATCTTTTTATAGAGGACAACTTTGCACACAGTCCTGTTAGGCAGGCTAGCACAAGTTGGTAGGTAATCCAGCCATAAAATTCATGGGCAAATATTAGAAATTTGGCATCTTGAATTCTTAAACCGTTGGAGTCTGAAAGATCTGAGTTAGAGCTTAGCAGTTTATTGAAGGATAACAGTAGAACAAAGATTAACATTTGTTTGAATTATTTTGAATGTGCTGTTAAGTACCAATGACAGGCCTCTGAATTTGTTGTCACTCATTTTTACAAGACTGTTTTTGTTTGTTTGTATGTTTTTAAGACTATACATTCTTTTATTGAGCAGATAGCCAATTTAGTATTCAATTGATCTAACATGAGAAATAGTTCTCAATGCTATGATTTAATGAGGGCCTTTGAACATGTCAGTAGAGGCTATAGCCATACCACCCTGAATGCACCCGATCTTGTCTGAAAATGTCAGTAGAATATACAAACTTTTTCTAATGACAGAGTGTAGTCCAAATTTATTGTATAAGGACGATTACAATACATAGGTTTATAATCATCTGTCCTAAGAGCATCCTTGGAATTTAGGAAGAACTGCTTCCCCATTTTACAGATAAAAAAGCCTAAGCTGAGAGAAGTAATTACTTAGACCAGTACTCAAATGCATTTTGCATCATAACTTATTTTGATGATATGACCTCTTTCTTGCAAGGCTTCTGCACCAGTGTACTCATTGTTTTCATTTCAGTATGGTCCTTATCTATATTGAACTGTGTATTTTTTGTTGACAATTAATGCCTCTGCTGTAGTATTGATTTTTTTGTTAGGTTTGCAGAAAGGGCCTGAATTTTTGTTTCACGGGTTTTTTTTTTTTTTGTCAATTTTTAATATGTGAGTATAATAAAAAGTTACTGTATATTTAGGCATTTTTAGGCATTTCTTTTGATACATCTAATTTTGGCATTGTTGAGTGCTGGTTTCAAATGTCAAAACTTGTGAGATAACTTTTAGTTCATTGGTTTGCTTGCTGGCTATTTAGGAAATGGTGTCAGACCTTAATTTATACATGACTGTTGCTCATGCTTTGCTTACCTACTCTGTACACTCAACTGACAGGGTCCATGTGACTCCATGGCCACAATTGTACTCTGTGTTTGGCTCCTAACAGTGCTGAGAATATGTTTGTTGAGTAGTTGAGTTTGCCTCATTAGGGGTCAATTTTTCTCATCTAAGGAAAGGAATCAGCTATGGTCCAAGAATTGCCTTGTACACACTTAGAATCTTTGTAGCTATTCCATGTTAATTATATTGGCAGTAAACTCTTTATATGGTTAAAAAAAAATATTTTAAAGCTGTTTGAATATCTTCCTTGTTGCCCTGGAAATTTCAAGGAAAAAATCATCCTGTGTCACAAGCGACCCTGGGCTCATAGAAGCACTCTGGGGAAAGGTGGTAGTTCACTAAAACTTATTTGACAGTTACTAAGTGCTGGGGTTGGTATCAGAGACTTTGTGTTATTTATTTTGTTTTTTAGTATTATATGAGATATTCCCCATTTTATGATGAATACATTGAAATGCAAAGTAATTGCTGATAATGGGATTTGAAAGCAAGATTCTAAATAAAGTGTTGATCTTGCCTTCAGCTCAGTGTTTATTTTGACTGGTTCACAATGAGAAATTTATATATAATGACCAGTACATACATACATATGTGTGTATTACTACAAGGCTGCTACATTATGGATGTGTCTCAGGAATTGTGTAAAATGCAGGGACTCTCATAAATCTCACCCAAAACAAAACAAAAAAAGTGGAAACTATGTAATGCCATATATGTACGTAATACATATGTGTGTGTGGTGTTATATTGATATACTCTAACATTTATTATTGGATATTTTTTCAAAATATCCAATATTTTTTGTTGGATATTTTTTCAAAATATCCAATATTTTTTGTTGGATTTTTTTGCTGTTGTGACCCACTAAATTGATTTCACAACTCACTAGTGGGTCAGATCCTGTAATTTGCTTACATAGCAGATGGTGGTGGTTTTGAGAAAAAGCAAGCTAAACTGGAAACTTTTTTAAAAATTGATTTTGGGGGGAGAGAGACAATTTGTTGTTTTCTGTATTTATGCATTCATTGGGTAATTCTTGTATGTGCCCTGACCTTGGGGATTGAACCTGCAACCTTGGTGTATAGGGACGGCACTCTTAACTAACTGAACTACCCAGCCAGGGCTAACCTGGAAACTTGAAGAAGAAGACAAGATGCAGCAGAGCTGTGTGTGGGAGAAATTGATCCTTAGACTCAAAACCAAAAGCAGGCCTTCCTGGACTTTCTAACACTTGAGCAGTTATCTTAAGTATAATTGCACTGCATTAGTTAGACGGTCAATTCAGTATTTACTGTTTGGAAATACTACTTGCCTGTAGGAGACTCACAATAAATTGATTGGAAAATCTAAATCAGATTTTTCCTTCTCCATTGAAGACCCTACCATAGGTTTAGGAGTACATTAGATTTCCCTCTGCCACCTTTTTCAGTATTGTTTGGTATGGCATTCCTTTTCATCTTTACATACAGCTTTCCCCAGGGACACAGAAGTATATGAAAAATAATGGAAGGTAATACCATTTCCCTGTGGGAAAGAAGACAGTATTGAACCTGTGTTTTTAAAGCAGTTAGCATGTAAAAGTAGAATGTACTTTTTGTTGAGGGCTGTCAGTAATCTAGTTATAATTAGGATTTTTGTTAGTTGCAGGTGGTAGAGACCCACTTAAAATTAGCCTAAGCTAACTTGAGGTAATTTATCGGAATCAAAATAAAGGGTAGAGCTACAGTGTAGGTGAGTCTGGCAGCACATGGGACCTGGTACTAGAATATAATCAGATTCTTCTTCTCTGCCCCTTTAGATTTGACTCTGTTATTCCTCTATGCAGACCTATATTTTCTACCTGGCTAACTTTTGAATGTTGCATTAGTTAAAACCACTTTAAATTTTTGTGACATACTCCCTAGTTCTAAATTTTAAAATCTGATGGAATAGATTCTTTAGGTGTCTGGGGGACAAGGTAATACAAGAATTTGGCAACTTTCACGGGAATATTACCTCTTTTATCTAGGAAGAAGAACAGTTCAGAGAGGAGTGGGGCCTGTGGGAAGTGCTGGTTGTTTCTGAGGAGAATTCAGCAAGGGCGAAGCTTGTACAGGGTACACAGAGTAAGATACTAGTGAATCTGAAGCTGTTTTACTTTCTATAAACATTTTTGAACGTTTTATAGTATGTGCTTTCATTTTTACTTGAAAGAGTAGGAAAACTCTGGTTTAAATGTCCTACAGATTGGGTGGATTAAATAGTGAATGAAGTACAGCAGTGATTGACTTTCCTCCCCCCCACCCCCCCTTGTGCCTGTGTGTGTATGTACATATGTGTATATATAGTTACTTATTTTAGATTTTAGAATCTAAAATATGAAACTGCATAGTGTTATTCTCATATTTGCTCTGATATATAGTAATGTTCTGTTGCCATTACCAATCTTTGGTTTTGCTACCAACCCTTAACACAGCCTCTTCGTCCTTCCATCCAACTGACCATTTATTCATCCACTTAATTAACCAACAAATATTATATATAATTACTGTATATCAGGTACTCTTCTGGACTTCAAGGATTCAACAGTGAATATGACAAAGTTCTTATTCTTACAGAACTTTCATCCCTTGTCTCTAGTTTTCTTTTCATCTACTGTGTCTTCTTGCTCGGTTTTCTTTCTTTTTTTTTTTTTTTTAAGTTTTATTTATTTTTAGAGAGAGGGGAAAGGAGAGAAAGAGGGAAACATCACGTGGTTGCCCTCGTGTGCCCCCTACCGGGGAACCTGGCCTGCAACCCAGGCATGTGCCCTGGCTGGGTTGAACTGGCAACCCTTTGCTTTGCAGTCCTGCGCTCAATCCACTGAGCCACAGCAGTCAAGGCCTCTGTTTTCTTTAACATCTTAAACATAGGAATTTTTTTTGTCTTTTGTTTTTGTTTTCTTTAAATTCTTAGTGTTAATTCCAATATATGGATAATCTTTGGGTCTGTTTCAGTGGTCCTTTTCTCTTTAGCAGTTACTGCTTCACATGCCTCATAACTTTATCACATGTCACATGTTGTGGATGATACATTGTAGAGACTCTGAATTTGTCATCTTCCTCTAAAGCTTGTGAAGTTCTGTTCTGGTTGCCAGTTAAAATACTGGTAGATCACCTTGATCCAGTCTAGGTTTAATTTTAGGCCTTATTAGGGTGGGTCTCTTCTACTTTTTACTCATAATACCTAGAGTGTGGTCATTACTCTCAAGGCTGGCCTTTCTGGAATCTCAGGTGAAAGTGCCAGGTATTCACCAAAGTTGCTGTACACTCTACACACAAACTGTAACCTGTCTCCCTGGCGCTGTGTGGCTTCTGAAATCTCTGCTCAGAACTTCTGTTTGACCTCCTGGAATTGCGCCCTGTTATACATGCAGTTTAGGATTTTGGCCAAGGACCTGAGAAGTTTGGAGGTGGGGGTGGGTTTGTTTGTTTTAGATTTTTTAAATTTATTTTTGAAGAGAAGGAGAGAAACATCAATGTGTGGTTGCCTCTCGCTCATCCCCAACTGAGGACCTGGCCGCAACCCAGACATGTGCCCTGATGGAATTGAACCAGCGCTTTTGTTTTGCAGGCCAGCACTCAGTCCACTGGGCCACACCAGCCAGGGCTAGAAAAGTTGTGGTTTGTTTTTGTTTTTTTGATTTTAGAGGGAACAGGAGGGAGAGGAGGGAGGACAGAGAGAGAGGGAGAGTGTCAGAGAGACAGACACATCCTTGTTCCCTGACTAGCTAGGGATTGAACCCAAAACCTTGGGGCATCAGAAACACTCTTCTAAACAACTGAGCTACAGGCCAGGGCCAGGATTTTTGTTGTTGTTGTTTTTGTTTTGCTTTTAATGTGTATTTTTAAGGTGTCTCTATTACAGTTCCTTCCAATCCTGGAGTTACCTCAGATTCCAGCCTTTTCATTCTGCTTGGATTTTACTTTCCTGCACTCCATTTTCTTAAATGCCCTCAGAAAGAAAGCTAAGGGGAATGTAGATTTCATAACTGGAGCAGGAAATTTTTGTGAAAATGTAACCTATTATTTTTTGTTCAGTTAACTGCTTTTTTATATTTTGTCCAGTTTTATAGTTGTTTTTCAGCTGAAGGATAAGCCAATGCAACCTGATCCACCACAGGTGGATCAGAAGCCCAAATTTCCATGAGAATTTCGAAGAGATTCTCAAAACAAAGTTAAATCAGATTATTGTAAACTCTATAAATCCAGAAAGTACTTTAATGTGAGATTGTGGTGTCACAGAATCTAATATTCATTATACAGTGGTAGGGTATCACAGTCCCCTGAGGATTGGCCAATCACTGCTTTTCCTGTTTAAACCTGCTCTGTTAAACACATTGTTCCTGTTAAATCTACTTCTAAATAGAATTTAAAGCAGCTTAGAATAAAAGACAGATGCCAGTATTATACTGTCTTTTGCTAGATGACAAGTTATCCCAAACGTTAGCACTTAAAACAACACACATTTGTTACCTCACCATTTCTGTGTGAGGAAAAACGGCATGGTTTAGCTGAGTCCTTTCCTTGAGGGTCTCTCACAAGGCTGCAGTCAAGGCGTCAGCTGGGGCGATGGTCCCACTGAAGGCTTCACTGGGACAGGAGCTGCTTCCAAGCTCACTCATAGGTTTGATAGCAAGATTCGGTTCCCTGAGCACTTTTGGACTAAAGATTTCAGTTCTTCGCTGTCTGTTGTTAGGCCACATTCATTCTTTTCCATGCAGGGTGTTCTGTGGGGCAACTCACCCCATGATTGTTGGTGTCATTAAAGTCAGTAAGGAAGACAGAGTGCCACCAAGATGAAAGTGATAATCTTTTGTAACCTAATCACAGAAGTGACATTCTATATCACTTCCTGTGTCACCTTTGCTGTATTCTACTTTTCAGATGCAAGTCACTAGGTCCAGCCCACATTTGAGGAAGGGTGATTACACAAGGGTGTGAATCCCAGGAGGCAGGGGCAGTGGGGCCATATCAGAAGCTGTTTACCACAATTGTTGATAGAGAAGCAAAGAAAGTGAGTACAAAACCCCCCCAAAGATAACAAGAAAATATCCTGTGGGACTACATCAAACTGTAAAGCTCTGCACAGCAAAGGCAAAAGGAAACCTGTCGGATGGGAGAAAATACTGGGTTGGGCAAAAAGTTTGTTTAGCTTTTTCTGTAAAAGACACATTTTTTCATTTTCACCAATAACTTTATTGATTTGGATATCTGAGTATGTTGGCTGTCTCCCACTATTGGCTTCTAGTGGTTAGAGGCCAGGGATGCTGGTAAACATTTTCCAATGCATAAGACAGCCTCACAACAAAAAATTATTTGGCCAAAATACCAAGAATACCAAGAAACTGTGCATACCACTTTTGACACGTTCAGTCAGTCACAGCATCTTCTCCACACTGTGCAAATATTTTCTTGTGTTTTAGCTACATTTTTACCTTTTTCGAAATAGTAAAGCATAATATGCCGAAAATGTTGCATATTTTCTTTCATCTTCAGTATTAACATAGCTGCACAGAAATTCATGAATTTCGATACACTTTTTTAAAAGATTTTATTTTTATACAGGGGAAGGGAGGGAGAAAGAGAGTGAGAGAAGCATCAGTGTTGTTGCCTCTCAAGCACATCCTCCCCGCCCCCCACTGGCCCACAACCCAGGCATGTGCCCTGACTGGGAATCGAACCAGTGACCCTTTGATTTGCAGGCAGGCGCTCAATCCATTGAGCCACACTAGCCAGGAAGTTATTTTTATTTGTAAATGCACACTGATGTGATAGCTGTCACAATATAGTCTAACAAAATTGTTTCAAATGAAGTTAAAGGCAACTAAGTGCTACTAGAGCCATCTTACAGAAAAAAAACAACAAAAATAAATCATGTATTTGATAAGGGGTTAATATCCCAAATATATAAAGAACTCATACAACTCAGTAGCAAAAAACAAACAATCTGATTAAAAAAAATGGGCAGGAGATCTGAATAGACAAAAGAAAACATACAGATGGACAACAGGTACGTGAAAAAACCCTCAGAGTCACCAATCATCAGGGAAATACAAATCAAAATGACAGTGAGATGCCACCTCATACCTGTGAGAATGGCCAGTATTGGTGAGGATGTGGAGGAAAGGGAACCCTTGGGCACTATAGAGGGGAATGTAAATTAGTGCAGCCACCAGGGAAAACAGTATGGAGGTTGCTCAGAAAATTAAAACTATAACTACCATAGGATCCAGCAGTTCCCCTTCATGGTATTTGTTTGAATAGAATTAAAACATTAACTCCAAAAGAAAAATGCACTACCACCACCCTTCACATTCACTGCAGCATCATTTACAACAGCCAAGATATGAAAACACCGTAAGTGTGGATCGAAATGAATGGATAAAGAAGATACGGTATGCACGTGTAGAGTGGCATGTTATTCGGCCATAAAAAAGAAAAAAAATCTTGCTGTTTGCCAGAACGTGAATGGGCCTGGAAGACATTTATTCAGAGGGAAGTAAGTCAGACAGAGAAAGTCAACATGTAATCCTACTTCTGTGTGAAATCTAAAAGAAAAAGAAACAAAACCCCCAAATTCCTGGGTAGAGAATGGATTAGTAGTGACAGAGGTGGGGAGTTGGTAAGGTAGGCAGAGGAGAAGTTCAGAAGGCACAAGCTATAAAACGAGTCATGGATGTAATGTACAGCACGGTGACTGTGGTTAATAGTATTGTATTGCATATTTGGAAGTTGCTAAGAATAGATCTTAAAAGTCTTCATTACAAGAAAAATCTGTGAGTATGTTGCTAGATGTTAACTAGACTTCTTGTGGTGGTGATCATTTCACAATCCAGGGTGGGGCAAAAGTAGGTTTATAGTCGTGGATATGCAAGATAGAATTTACTCTTGTATTATTTATTCTTGTACTGATTTCCACATAACAACTATAAACCTACTTTTCTCACACCTTGTAATATAAGTATCAAATCATCGTTGTGCACCTGAAATTAATATATGTCAATTACACCTCATTAAAACTTTTAAAGACTATCAACTCTATTGACCCTTTTTTATTTCCCTAGTTGATGTATAAATGAGCTCAGGGGGTTTCTTTTGTGTTTTTTTTTTTAACATTCTGAATTTCCTATAAAGTTTTATGAATCAGACTTACAGAAAACCACTGTTTTTTTAGTCTTAATTATCTTTACCTTTCTAATATGTCACAGTGTACTAATTGATAGTAGTTGCTTCCCTTATGATTATGTATTTTTAACAGATATAACTGACATAAAATTATAGTAGTTTTAGGAATACAGTGTAATGATTCAAAATTATATATATTGCAAAATGATCATCACAGTAAGTCTAACATCCATCACACCATGCACAGTTACAAAAAAATGTTTTTAGATTCCAAATAGAAGTGAGATCGCACTTTTCTGTCTCCTGTCACTTTAGCATAATGCCCTCAAATTCCATCATGTTGTTTCAATGGCAATATTTCATTGGTTTCTTTTAATGGCTAAATAATATTTCATTCTGCACACACAACCGCATCTTCCTCATCCATTCATAAGTCTTAAAGTGCGCACTGATCTGAGTGGTGTGATGAAATCACATGCCGTCGTCTCCTGTTTTGCCCAGGATGTGAATCATCTCTTCAGCGTATTTGCGATGTACAGGCATTTACTGCTTGATGACAGGGATGGGTTCAGAGAGAGATGTTATTACACGACTTCATGTTGTGCTGTCATCATAGAGTGCACTACATAAACCGAGATGGGGTAGCCTGCTGCTGTAGTATATGTGCGTGTGTTCACTTGTGACTGGCAGTGCAGCGCTTCTGTTTCCACAAGCACATGAGTAATGCATTGCACTAGGGCATCACTAGGTGGTAGGAACCTTTCAGCTCCATTAAAATCTTTTGGGACCACTGTCACATGTTTGTGGTCTGTCACTGATCAAAGTGATGTTACACAGTACATGACTATATTGGGATGATTTTTGTCATTTTTTTTTGTTAATGTGTATCACATTGATTTGTGGATATTGAACCACCTTTGCATTTCTGAAATACTGTAAATCCCATGGGATAATGGTGTATGACCCTTTTAATGTGTTGTTGAATTGTGTTTGCTATTATATTGGTGATTTTTGCATAATAAAAATTTATAATTACAGTAATAAATAATTTTTAATGAATTAAAAAATCCATTGCCCTGGCTGGTGTAGCTCAGTGGTTGAGTGCTGGTCTGTGAATCAGACAGTCGCCGGTTCAATTCCCAGTCAGGGCACATGCCTGGGTTGTGGGCCAGGTCCCCCGTATGGGGTACGTGAGAGGCACACACACACTGATGTTTCTCCCCCTCTCTTTGTCCCTCCCTTCCCCCGTCTAAAAATAAATAAAATCTTTTTAAAAAATTAAAAAGGTTTTTTTTAAAAATAAGAACTGCTAAAATAAGTTTTCTACAATCTTCAGGTTTTTAAAAAGGGCAGTTTATTTAAAATATTTTATTTATTTTAGAGAGGGAGACGGGGGGAGGGAAACAGCAACGTGAGAGAGAAATATTGACCAGTTGCCTCTCGTGTACACCCCGGCTGGGGACTAAAGCTACCACCCAGGCTTGTGCCCTGACAGGGACTCGCAACCCTTTGTGCTGTAGGACGACACCCAGTCAGCTGAGCCGCACAGGTTAGTGTGAAGGCGGTTTATTTAGACTAGACTTAGTCTCCCTGGCTACATCGTAAACTTTTTGATGGCAGACACTTCCAATGCTTTCACTGTATTTTAAATAGTTAATTTTGACAATACTCATTTTAGAGATGAGAAAACTCAAAGTTAAGAAACCAGTTCATTTGTCTAATAAATTTTCAAGCCTCAATTTGAACCTGGGTAGTTAAGCTCCGTCCAGAGTCTGCACTTTCTGGGTGTCTAACAAGAACCTAGTGGGAGCTGTCTGTATTTTTAAAAAAATTTAAATTGTTCAATTACACTTGTCCCTTTTTCCCCCATTACTCTCCCTGCCTCCCCCCACACCCCCGCCCAGAACCCTATTTTTTAATAGAATTTTGTTACTCTGGTTCCGAGAGGCCTAGAAGAGGTGTGTATTTTTTTATTGAGATGTAACTCCTAAATTGGCAGTGACGAGAGTGGACATTACATGGTGAAGTTCAAGGGGAGTCAGGAGAGCCATGAGGTCCTGTTCTCACCACTTAAGAATTTTTGTTTCCTTGGGGAAACAATTTATTGTTATTGTGGAGTATGAAGTTTAATTGGGAGCTTCACAAATAGAGTTCAGGGTAGAAAGTGATTAATGACATGAGAGAGATGATAGAGAAATAAAATTAGAGTGAGGTGGCCTCAGAGAGCAGCCCGTCTCTGCACCTCAGTGTGTTTAGTAGCCCCCAGCTTCACCTTGGTAATCTCAAGGCCTGCTCCAGACCTACTGAATAACAGATGGCATTTCAACCGTATCCCCAGGTGGTTTGTATTCCATTAAAACTTGAAGTATAGGTCTGGTCCAGCTCCATTTTACAGGTGGGAAAACGGGCCCTAAAGGATGAATTGCTTAATGCCGTTTAGTTGGTAAGCCAGTACTTAAGCCAAGAGCCCTAGATTCTTGGCAGTGCTGGCTCTGCACCGTGTCGTTTATAAGATGTACTATGGGATGTCGAAGAAGGTTTGTCTCTTATGTAGGGCGTCTTTCAAAGCTCAGGAAGGTAAAGACATCTGCAGGTTCACCCCTTTTACCTTTTTTTTTTTTTTTTAAATTTCCTGCCTGAAACCTTGCTGATTACCACTTGCTTTGACTAGATTATCTGAACATATTCCTTAGATAAATCATGTTGATCATAACTTAGCTTTCTTCTCTGTGTACATGCTCTTCCTGAAAGATCTCTATCACCTCTGGGCACTATCACATACTGCTGTGTTCAGGACATATTTTTTGCTCAGTCCAAGACTGCATGGTTAAAATTATTTTAAGCACCCAGCCATGTATTGTTATTTATTATTATTTTCAGGAGTAAATTGAGGCTTAGAGAACAAGTTTCTAATTTCAGTTGTCAAAGTGATTACTCTAGAGTATTTTTTGTGCATGATGAGTGGCACATTTTTTTTGAAAAGCATGCTAGATTAGTCACTTTACACCTGACAAAACAGATTTGTTTTTACTTTTTTAAAAGTTGAGGTGATATAAAAAAGCGCACATAACATAATAAAACTTACCTTCTTTATTATATTTAAGTGTCCAGTTTCATAGCATTAAGTATATTCACATTGTTGTGAAACAGATCTCCAGAACTTTTTCATCTTGCAAAGCTGAAACTATAGCCATTAAACAAGAACTTACTTTTCTCTCCCCTCAGCCCCTGGCAACCACCATTCTACTTTCTGTCTGTGAGTTTGACTACTTCCGATACTTTATGTAAGTGGGATCATATACTATTTGTCTTTTCATAACTGGTTTATATTTCATTATTAAGCTTAACGTCTTCAAAGTTTATCCATGATGTGGCACGTGTCCATTTCCTCCTTTTTTAAGGCTGAATAATATTCCATTGTATGTATATATCACATTTTGTTCATTCATTCATTCATATATTGGTGCACATTTGGGTTGCTTCCACCTTCTGACAATTGTGAATAATGATGCTACGAACGTAGGTATACAGTGCTTTGCACAGTTTAAAAACAGCTTTGCTAAGTAATCTGAATTTGTTAGTGAGGAAAACATTACAGTAGCTATAGAAGACTTCAGTTGATTGTCTTTCTCCTTGCCTACTGTTTAACCTTATGTAAGATATAACCTCTCTGAGTCTGGACCTCTTATAAGAGAGGGAAACAAACATACTTACGAAGTTGTGGTAATTCCTTTTTTATTATATTTTATCGATTATGCGATGACACTTGTCCCAATTTTTCCCCCTTCAGTGCCCATGGGTCATGCATAGGTTCTTTGGCTAGTCCATTTACTGCATATCCTTGTGGCTACTCTGTAGCTACATATTTGTACTTATTAAGTGTATTTTATTGATTATGCTATTACAGCTGTCCTGTTTTTTTCACCCTTTCATTCCCCTCTACTCTGCACCCTCCTACCCTCCAGCATTCCCCCATTAGTTCATATCAGTGAGTTGTACATGTCAGTTCTTTGGCTTCTCCATTTCCTGTGCTGTTCCCAACCTCCCCCTCTCTATTTTGTACCAGCCATTTATGCTTCTTATTCCCTGTGCCTTTTCCCCCTTTTTCTCCCCTCCCCCTCCTTGTTGATAACCCTCCATGTGACCTCCTTTTCTGTGATTCTGTTCCTGTTCTAGTTGTTTGCTTCTGTTTGTTTTTTTTTAGCTTCAGTTATTGATAGTTGTGAATTTGTTATCATTTTACTGTTCATAGTTTTGATCATCTTTTTCTTAGATAAATCCCTTTAACATTTCGTATAATAAGGGCTGGGTGATGATGAACTCCTTTAACTTGACCTTATCTGCAAAGCACTTTATCTGCACTTCCGTTCTAACTGATAGCTTTGCTGGATAGAGCAATCTTGGATGTAGGTCCTTGCCTTTCATGGCCTCCCCTCCCAGGCCAGCCAGTTTCAGGGACTGACTGTGACCACTGACCACCAAGCTCTGTCCTCTGTGGCTGATCAGCCATGTAGGTGCAGAGTAGTAGTGGTGGGTGCAGAGCAGTGGTGCTCCGTTGTGGTCTGTAGCTCTCCACTGGGTGGGCTGGCCCTAGGGTTTTCCCCGTGGTGCAGTCCAAGGTCAGCCCCCACCTGTGGGGTTTTTTTTTTTGCCAGGGCCACCCTGCCCGAGCTATATAAAGCAATCTGAGATGGCTGCTACTTGTGCAGGGCTTGGAATTCCCAGGCAAAGCCAGTTGGTGAATCTAGACTGGCTGCTACTAGTGATGGGACTGGAGCCACTTAGCAAGAGTTATGGGGCTGGCAGTTCACCAAGGCTGGCTTGTGCCTGTTTGGTAGGATTTAGGAAGTTGTGAAGCAGGAGCCAAGACCAGCCATTCACATAGAAGAGCAGTCTGAGTGGGCCCTTAAGTGGGTGGGAAGGCTCACTGGGGCTCTCCAGGGTAGTGCAGACAGTGTTAGCCAGGTAGATGGAGTCTCAGATAGGGCACCAGCTTGTGGGTCTGTGGCTGTGTAGGAGGAGGGCTTAGAAAAAGGGCAATGGCCTCTGCCTGTCCCTCTGTCCCCCAGCTCCTACCTTGATGGATATTTCATTTTCTCCCTTCATGCCACTGGTGCAACAGCAGTTGCCCTTCAAGCTGCTGCCCCAGTGCTGGAGCTCAGAGGAAGTGAGCCGGAGTTCGTGTTTGGGTTTTTTAGGAGGAACTGCTTGGAACTCCAGAAGCTTCTTTCATTGACTCAATCTTTTCCAGTATTTGTAGCCAGAAGTTATGGCAACTTACCTTCTTGGCACTAGAACCATGGTTTGGGAGCCTGGTGTGTGGCTGGGACTCCTCACACCCTAGATATCTCTCCCACATTTTTATCCACCAAATGTAGATGTGGGATTAGTCTGTTCTGCATCCTACCAATCTGGATGGATGTAGTTTCTTTCATTCCATAGTTGTCAGACTTCATTCAACTCGATAGTTGATGGTTCTGAGTGATGATTGTTCCATATTTTAGTTGTAATTCTGATGTGGTTGTGCGAGGAGGTGAGCCATGTTTATCTAGGCCTCCATCTTTCCCGGAAGTCCATCAAAGTTGTAGTAATTCTTAACATATAATAGAGAAGGAAGGAGACCAGTGACCACTCATTTAATCCATTTACCTTTACATTCGGGGGTACTTTATTCATTTGTTTTCAGGACTTTTGAGTTTGTCTTTGTTGTTTGATGAGCTGTACCTAAGAAAATCTCTACTGTAATATTAATTACAGGTACCATGAACTTTTCAACTGTACAATGTACAAATTTTATACTTTAAAAACATAAGTAACTTTAAGGTTGAAAGAAGAATGAGTTGATTCAAGAGAAGCTTGGGTTTTACCATTTAATAAATAATTTCCTGATTATAATTGTTAAACTGTGCAAACTAGTCAAAGTGTCTGTAAAATAACTCATTTTGAAAGAGACTTATTAAAAAATCAAGAAAACACATTTTGAGTAGCAATCTATGATTGAAACTCTTGGTTAATCTCTGAAGAGTTGAAGAATGTTGATTCTGAAGGAGTTGAAGGGTCTGGTGTTAACCTTACTCCTTTTTAGTAGAGTTGAGGAAACTGGCCTGTCCTTTTAGGTGCCACCTATTAGAGTTCCCAACACAGATACAGCTGTAAATGGTTTGATGTGCGGCAACAAATAGCGTTCATCTTCTTAAAAGATCGTTTTTAAAAAAAATTATGTCTCTCTTTACGATTCAGAGTAACTTACAAATGTTTGTTTCCTAGGCTCATCAACAGAGCAGACGAGCAGATCGTTTATTAGCTGCAGGGAAATACGAGGAGGCTATTTCTTGTCACAAAAAGGCTACAGGTGAGTATTGTAAGAAATACTGAGTCCAAAACTGTGGGGCAATTAATCTTTCTCCAGTATCTCTCAACACTGTTTAATATGAAAGTCATAGTAGTAATGATGTATTGTTTCCCTCACTGATCCACTGGAACGTAAGCTTGCATTACTTTTTTAAAATATGTTTTATTATGCTATTACAGTTGTCCTGGCATTTCTCCCTTGGACTTCCTCCTGGTTCCCTCCTTCCCTTCAGCAGTCCCCACCCCCCACCGCCCCCGTAGTTCGTGTCCATGGGTTGTGCATGTAAGTTCTTCAGCTTCTCCATTGCCTATACTGTTCTTAACATCCCCCGTCTATTGTGTACCTGCCCAGTTATGTTTCTAAATCCCTGTACCTTTTCCCCCAGTCTCTCGTTTTTCCCTCTCAGTTGAAACCCCTCCAAATGATCTCCATGTGTATAATTCTATTCCCGTTCTAGTTGTTTGCTTAGTTTGTGTTTTAGATTCTGGTTGTGGGTTTGTTGTCATTTTAATGTTCATAGTTTTCATATGGTGTTAATCATATAGTTGATCTTAATCATTTTCCTAAATAAGTCTCTTTAAATTTCATATAATAAGGGCTTGGTGATGCTGAGCTCCTTTAGCTTTTACCTTGTCTGGGAAGCACTTTATCTGCCCTTCCATTCTAAATGATAGCTTTGCTGGATAAAGTAATCTTGGGTGTATGTCCTTGCTTTTTCATGGCTTTGAATGCTTGTTTCCAGCCCCTTCTTGCTCGCAAGGTTTCTTTTGAGAAATCAGCTGGTAGTCTTACGGGAACTCCTGTGTAGGTAATTGTCTCCTTTCCTCTTGCTGCTTTTAAGATTCTCATCTTATCTTTAACCTTGGGCATTTTAATTATAATGTGAGTTGGTGTGGGCCTGTGTGGGTCCAACTTGTTTGGGACTCTGTGCTTCTTGGACTTGCATGTCTGTTTCTTTTGACAAATTAAGGAAGTTTTCTTTTATTATTTTTACAAAAAAACTTTTCCATTTCTTGCTGTTCCTCTTCTTCTGGCACCCCTATGGTTCAGATATTGGCCCTTTTGGTGATTTCCCAGAGTCGTCTTAAATTCTTTTTTTTTTTTTTTTTTTATTGTTTTTTCATTGTGGTCTGGTTGAATGTTTATTTCTTCATTATGTTCCAAATCACTGATTTGAATTCTGACTACTTTCCCTTCACTGTTGGTTTCCTATAGATTTTTCTTTATTTCCCTTAGTATAGCCTTCATTTCTTCCCTTATGCTTTTGCTGTATTCAGTGAGATCTTTGGGCATTCTGATCATCAGTGTTTTGAAACTCTTCATCTGATAGGTTTGGCTGTCTTCACGTTTCTTAATTCTTCTTTCTGGTATTCTGTTCTGTTTCTTCATTTGGGCCACATCTCTTTGTCTCCCAACTCTGGCAGCCTCTCTTTGTCTGTGTACTAGGTAGAATTGCTTTGATTCTGTTTTAACACGTGCAGCTGCTAAATTGTATGGGTTGGAGCCTTGGATATTCACCAGGACAGGGCAGTCTTCCCTCTGTGTGCAGGAGGGGTCAGAGTGGGGACAGTGCTGCTGCTGGCTGATTTCTGGGGTCTTGCCTGGTCCTCACCCTGTCTCCAGTCACTTCACCCACTTCCAGTGAATGACTGGCGCCCCTTCATCTGCCGTCCTGGTTGTGGTTCCCAGGGTGGGTGTGTTTGCATACTCCTCGGCTCTCCTGAGAAACTGGCAACTTCTTCCACAGACCTAACCCTCCCTGGGCTTACAGCACTTTCTCTTCCTGGCACTGGAGCCCTGGGCTGCATAGTGTGGCCTGGGCTCACTTGCTTACAAGGTGTCTTCTTGATCTTTGTCCACCACATGTGAACATGGGGTTCCCTATCCCTTCTGCTACCATTGCCTCGCTGCCCCACTCACTCACTACTGCCACACCAAGTCCTCTCCACAAAGATTCACTGTCTCTGCCCATCCTACCTGTCTGCATGTATATACCTTCTGTAAACCCTTGGTTGTTGGACTTCTGTACCATTCTGGGTGATTTTCTGGCAGTTCTGGGTTTTTCTTTTTTAAGTTAGTTGTGTTCCTTCTTATGGTTGTGCTCGGAGGGAAGATGTGTCTGCCTATGCCTCCATCTTGAGTGGAAGCCGCCTTAAGCTGCTTGCATTATTCTTTGAGCGTGTTGAATTTCCTCTTAACCCAGTCTTTCTTAACCTTGATGCACATGCCATGTTGGTAAATGGTTCCTGGACACGGCTTCTGAGCCCAAAGATAATCCTAAAGGCTAAAGTGATTGCAAGAAGTTTGCCAGTTCATCTTAGTTATTATAGAAAAGGAGTCTGGATTTCAGATAGTTAGCTGTTTTGGGTTTGGAAAGTAATCACTAGTTTAATTCCAGTTTTCCCTGAGTTTGTTTTCTGAGATGTTGATAAGACCCATCAAAACTTTTCTGCCATGGATGGTGTGGGTCAGTAGATGGAATGCTGGCCTGTTTACCCAAAGGTCGGTGGTTCAAAGTCAGGGCACATGCCTGGGTTGTGGGCTGGGTCTCCAGGAGGGGGTGTGATAGGCGACTGATCGGTATATCACGCACACATCGATATTGCTCTCTTTTTTCTCTCTTCCCTTCCCCTCTTTAAAAGTAAATAAAATCTTTTAAAAATCTTTCCTGTGCTTTTTCTCTGGCTTCCCTTCTGAATCTGAATATTTCATCTATATGTTCATGCTTGTGATACCATGTTGATGATAGCTTTATTTGAAGTATAAAATTTAGAGTAATTGGCTTCTCATCAAACACCTAATTTTGTCCCAGTCATACAAACTACCGCACATGAACTTAGACCTTCAGGGTGTGTTTTGTACTGTTTTTTGTTGGATCAATAGCAAATGTAAAAGCTTTGGGAAAGGGAGTGTTTTATTCATGCTTCATCCAAAGCCAGTATAGCCACCTGTCTGAGAACAAGCCTTCTCATCTTTGTGCTGGAGTAAGAAGAAGGTCCTTGAGTTTCCCCACAGGCCAGCATGGTCATCAAAGCCGTGCTGTCTCCTGCAGAGTTCGCCCCTCCTGTGCTATTATACTGCTAAAGTACAGACCATGCAGTGGACGCTGGTTTGTATAAGTCTTCTGTCAGTGATTTTTGCCTATAAATCAATGATTTTTATCTATAAGTCAGTGGTTTTTCAAAGAAAATTTCAAGTCACTTTTTTAAACAATTAGTTTTTCCACTGAAGTGTACCTCTTCAGCTATAGAGCTGAGCACATAGTATGTACCCCACAGATCTTTAAACTTTCATCGTGAGTTTTATGGGAGCTTTATACAACATTAAACATGGTAGGTAGTACTCTTCAAATCTTTCAAAAACCCTGTTTTGTTAGCAATCAAATTATTAAATTTGTAGTCACTATAAAGAAAATACAATGTGCTATATACTATTTAAGAAAACCATGTTGTGGATGAATGCCACAGTGAAATGACATCTTTAGTTAAATAACCCAGAGTAGTTGTGATTACACATGTATAACATATTAAAATAGAATGGTTAGCACATTTTATGCATTGAACAGTAGGGTATTCTGAATATCTAAAAGGGAGAAAAGTTCCTTTCATTCCTAACCTTCATCCCTGTCTTTATTTGAAGACTTAAAACTAATACTGGGCTTTAAACACATCTCCCCCCTTCTCCGTGTCTAAATTCTGTGACACCCTCAGGAGTAGAAAAGATAAAGGCAGCCTGTTGGGCCCCATTAGCTATAATTATGGATGTAGAACTTCGGTGTGATTAGTTAATCCCACAGAGCCGATTCGACTGGGAGTTTAAACTTGGTTAAAAATAGCCTCGAGTCGCATTTCAGAGTGGGGTTGTCAGTGTAGTGCTAGTTTGAAAACTAACGTGGTTGGAATGAGCTCAGTGTTTTCTCAATTGACTGACATCTAGGGCTTGTAATAGTGGTGTTTTGGGAGGTGTGGGTGTGGATGTATTTCGAGAGGAAGGAATTTAGTGTTTGGAAGTCATTTTAAAGCTTTTATTTATTTTTAGAGAGAAGGGAAGGGAGGGAGAAAGGGAAACATCAGTGTGAGAGAAAAACATGGGTCAGATGCCTCTTGAACATGCCCTGGCCAGGGACCGAACCCACAGCCCTGGCATGCACCCCGACTGGGAATCAGACCAGCAGCCCTTTGCTTTGCCGGATGATGTACAACTACCTGAGCCACAACAGGCAGGGCTGGAAATCATTTTAGAGATACAACAGGGAAAGGTCCGTTGAAGAAAGACCGATAGGGCGGAAAGCCTGGGACGAGAACTTGGGACAAGAGAAGGGGCCTCTGTGTTCAGCTGTCAAAGGTCAGAGGAGATTGAGTCTAAAAATGTACCTTGAGATTACATAGCTAAGGACTCATAGCCTGTGTATTTTGTAGTTTTGATAGTGTTTGTTTTGTAAATGTGTTGACTAAGAAAGTTACTGATCTCTCTTTTCTTTTGGGGGCAAGGTAGGATCTACTCTTGAGGTGAACAGCGGCCGAATTAGATAAAATGAACATACAAGCATTCATTTGACAGATAAACCGAGATGCCAGATCTCAGGAAGGGAAAAGCTGTCTAAATCTGGCAGAAGGTGGGGAGGAGGAGAGACAGTCACATTTACCCTCTAATATGAAAAAAGAAAGGAGGCCACACACTCCAAGGATTCAGTATTGTTAGAAAAATCGATTGCTTTAAACCCGAATTAACAGCTGTAACTATCAGTCCTCGGCTGTCCAATTCCTTAAGTGGATTTAACTTCTTTCCCCGACAGCGGGAAGAGCAGACGCTTGAGTGGGAAGTTACTAACGTCCAGTGACAGTGTTTAGAACTCAGAAGGACGTCTCAGATGAGCAGGGCCTCCGCGTGCAGTGTTTCTGTGTCTGGGTGGACACAGGTCCTGACCCGACCTCCCGTCATTAGACTGCGGGGACAGGACAGGGGTGCAGAGCCCAGGGGCAGTGCTCTGCTGGGTGTCCAGATGGGCCGCACGTTTGTACTTGGATAACCAGGGTCATGATAGGATAGTAAGTGAGGTTATTGTTTTAAGAAGTAATAGATTCTTCACATTTTCTTAGTTCCTTTTCCCCCATCCTTTGCTTAACATTTACTTTAAATATTAGCCTTGTGTCATAATTGAAGTAAGCACTTATTTACTTACAAAGATTTTATTTTTAGAGGGGAAAAGAAGGAGAAAGAGAAATATCGATGTGAGAGATACATTGACCTGTTGCCTTTTGCACACCCCCAACTGAGGACCTGGTCTGCAACCCAGGCCTGTGCCCTGACTAGGAATCGAACTGGTGACCCTGTGGTTCTCAGGCTGGCACCCAGCCCACCGAGCCACACCAGCCAGGGCTGCAACTGCAGTGGTCCCTCACTGTGTCACAGTTCACCTACTTGCGGCTTCACAATAGCATGGGTTTTTTTCACTAAAACATCGCAATACAGTGAGGCCACAAATAAGTGAACTGCGATATAGTGAGGGATGACTGTACTTCACTGGTGAGTACCCATATAGAATTTTATATGTTGTTAAAATTACATAGGTTTAAGAGTGTAGAAAGTGTTTAAGAGCATATGAAGTGTTTATAAGAGTGGGAAAGGTTAATAAGAGAGTGGGAAATGTTTATAGGAGTGTGGGGTTTATAAAGCCTTAAAAAAAAAAAATATATATATATATATATATAAAATAAATATAATGCTGCTATTTCCCGGATTTTCACCTGTCACAGGTGTCTCTGGAATGTAACTCCTGAGATAGGTGAGGGATCACTGTACTTTAAATGACGGTATGACTCCTATTGAATTCTTTGCTTTTTGACATCTCATTGTCCTCGGGCATCTTCTTCTATCTTGTTATAGTTTAAAGATTCTACAAAGGGAGGCATTCCAGTTGTTCTGCGTTTGGTTTTGCCAAATTGTTCCATTTGTTAAGAAGGTAGATTTAAAGCAAACTAGTTCAGACAGAGAGACAAGTGCATGCAGACGTAAGGGGAGGGATGGCTAGGAAAATTCATCCACACTCTCAGAGCAGTATATAGACTGCATCGTCAGGGTTAAACATGAGGAAAAGGAAGAGGAATAGTCTCTATGCAGCTGTACAGACTTTATATAAGAATAAAAGAAAAAAGTGTTGAGGAAAATTAAGTGGCTGGAGCAAAAACTGTATAACCACCTCCATGCTTTCTGTTGTGGAGGGAGCATCCAGTGAAGCTATATCTTGAAGACTGGTAGAACCCAAGAGACAGCAGTTCTGAGTCATGGACTTGGACAGTCATTAACATATTTGGATCAACACTAGACAGGAAGATGGACACCAGACAGGTACAGGTAGCAGTGCCTTGTAGTATCTGCAGAAAGGGGAAAAAAAGGAACTTAATGTAGAGATGAGGGATGTTAGAAAGTTTGTAGTAAGCAGGAGATAAAAAATGGAGATTAAATACAATTTGTTAGTAGTATTTATTTGTATCTTATCTTGTTCCAACAAATGTGTATAAGGCCTTAGGAATACAACAACATATAAAATGTAATTAAAAAGAAGTAGATGGAGACTCCACTAAAAGATAAAATGAGGAAGGACTGGGAGTTTGGTTCACAAAATGCACCATGTGTTCTTTCGTATTTGTTAGGAGAACTTGGCTTTACCATTCTAGCAGTCAACTCAAAGAGGAAAATCATGTTTTTTTACAGTGACTATTTAAATTTAAACAAATTGAGTCACCTAGGAACTGATCTTAAGATCAAAAAGAAGTTTATTAAGTTACTGACCATTTATGGTCAGGTCAATGACACTATACAAGGTCTGTCTGGGAACAGTGCAGCCATTGTTAAAAAAACGAGACTGGTTCACGTGAGTGACATCAGTGTAACCTCGCAGCCAAGGAGAGTGGACTGGAATGCACATGCGAGGACAATGCCTACATGTACTAGTCAGTAGGGTTGGTAGATGTTGTTGAGTGAGCATGTGCACTGTGTGGCTGTCACATTCAAAATGACTCAGCAAGTAGAGCAACAACTCTGCATCAGATTTTGCATTAAGCTTAAACATTCCTCCATGGAGATGATTTGGGTGAGTCAGAAGGCCGCAGCTAAGACCAGCTGGTGATTGGCAGCCTCATCACGACAACATGCCTGCTCATGTGTCACATCTCATGCAGAGAGAGTGTTTTGGTGACACTGCAGTCACCCAGGGGACTCTGCCCCCCCCCCCACATCCCCGACGTGGCGCCCTGCGACGACTTCTGGCTCTACCCAGAACTAAAACCGCCTTCAAAAGGGAAGAGATTTCAGACTGTCAGCGAGATTCAGGAAATTACAGCAGGGCAGCTGATGGCAAGTCCAACAAAGGATTTTTCAGAGTGTCTTGAACAATGGAAGAGACGCTGGGAGAACTGTGTGAGGTCCCAAGGTGTCCACTTTGAAGGGGACTGAGGCGACATTGTCCTATGTACAGTGTTTCTTGTATCTTGTATCTTCAATAAATGCCTCATGTTTTCATTTTTATGTGGCTGGAAACTTCCTGGACAGACCTCGTATACTGGTTTTGACAACTTGCTTACAATAAATGTCAGGAAGTTCTTAGGGCTTTTAACTCCCTGATTCCTAGAAAGCTGTTGGCTTAGCTCAGAAACAAGTTGATAAGTTCTGCAGGAGGCCCAAATGGTGGTCCGGGTATTCACGTGGGTAAAAACATCGTTGATAGTCAGCTCTTGATGTTTTTGTGAGCATAATGAGTAATAGCATTCTGATACATTTCTACTGAATTTTAGTCCTCACTAACCCTATTTTCTGATTATGCCATCTTCCTAAATTGCGTAATGTTCAGGGATTTTAAAGAACAAGCTCCTTGCAGATCGGGGAGGGAATATCTACTTGTAATTACCACTGATGTGGTTTCGGACCCCCACCTTGTTTCTTTTCAGGAATAGGATAACTAGCAGAGTCGCCTCCGAGTCCATGTGTATGTCATCTGAGGGGCATTAAAGCTCTTCCTTTGACCCGTTAATTACAAAATGATGACACTTATTAATATGCCTCTTTTTTTTTTAAAACCAGCATATCTTTCCGAAGCCATGAAGCTGACACAGTCTGAGCAGGTGAGACATTTCCTTAATATTTGCAGTGAGGTTTAGAAGGATTTTCTTGTGAAGAAGTGTATATAAAATAAAGCTTTGTGCCCCTCTGAAAACACTAGAGTCGAAGTATAGGGTGAGGCAAAAATGGGTTTGCAGTAGTTCATATGGAAAATAATAGAATAATTAATAAAAATAATACAAGAATAAATTCTTGTTTTATGTGCTCACAGATGTAAACCTATTTTTGCCATACCCTGTATATAAAACGGGCAAAAGAAGAATACTTTAGAAAGGAAATTAAAACTAAATGAACTGTTGTTGATGACCAGACATGGCGTGTAGACACTTTCGTCCCTTTCCCGGTGGTTACTTGTGCTCTTTACGCTCCTCGGGTTGCCAGTGTGTCCTGGAGCCCCGCCGGGGCCTCTCCTGGTGGCCGTCATCTGACCGCGCACAGTGAGCGAGCGGACCCGGGCGAGGAGGAACCGGTTGGCCTTCCCTTTGCTTCTCAGAGTTCATGTAAATCTTATTTTTTCCTGAATTCCTATATAATTTTGCTACTTTTTAAATTTGTTTCACCAATGGCTTTAATTTTTTTTTTCCTGTGTTTGGGGACGGCCTCCCTAGGTTTTTAAAATACCTTTATCCAAAGATGATTTCCTAGTTATACAAGTGGTAGGTACATAGGTGCCTGGTAAATGTTTATTTAATTGAATTAAGGATATCCTTTCTGTGAGTGACTGTCAGTGGCAGGGAAAGAAAAAAACTCCAATTCCTCAAACTGAACAAAGAGAACATAGAAGTCGAGTTCTACCCGCACACTGTCCTTTGACCGTGTAGAACTGTTCATGTGAGCATTCTGCAGACCCTGCCAGTGAGGACTTCCTAGCTGGTTGTAGAATTGATGTCTAAAGAGGATATTTTTCTGACTTTTAAGCGGAGTATCAGTGGCATTGCAGAGTGTTAAAGCCCATTTTTAAAAGGTCTGATTCAGAATGTCGATTCGGAATAGGACTTCCTGAATAAATGATATTTTGTTTATATTCACAAGCTAACAAAAACATGTTAGCTTACCTAAAAGCACTGGTTATTTTGGAAAAAAAATTGAGGTTCAACTGAATTGTAAACATAGTATATGAATTTTTAAGTGTTACCGGGTTATTCAAAAAGGAGAATCTTGGAATAGTGTTTTCTGGTCATTACTAGAGACTTAGAACGTTAAATGGCACCTTTCTTTCTGTGTCATAGGCTCATTTATCACTGGAACTGCAAAGGGACAGCCACATGAAGCAGCTCCTGCTCATTCAGGAGCGGTGGAAGAGGGCCAAGCGGGAGGAAAGGCTGAAAGCCCAGCAGAGCACGGACAGGGACGCTGCTGCCCAGCCTCAGGCATCTCACAGACCCATCACTGAGGACGCCGAGGGCCAGAGTCTCCTCCCGCACAAGTACAGCCCTTCCACGGAGAAGCGTCCGCCCGAGGTCCAGGGGGTCTTTGACAGGGATCCAGACACACTGCTATTTTTACTTCAGCAAAAGAGTGAGCCGACAGAACTGTGCATTGGCAGCAAAGCCCCTAAAGATGATAAAACAGTAATAGAGGAGCAGGCAACCAAAATTGCAGATTTGAAGAGGCATGTGGAATTCCTTGTGGCTGAGAATGAAAGATTAAGGAAAGAAAATAAGCAACTAAAGGCTGAAAAGGCCAGACTCCTAAAAGGCCCAGTGGACAAGGAGCTAGATGTGGACGCTGATTTTGTAGAGAAGTCAGAGTTGTGGAGCTTGCCGCCACATGCAGAAACTGCTACAGCCTCTTCGACCTGGCAGAAGTTTGCAGCAAATACCGGGAAAGCCAAGGATATTCCAATACCCAATCTTCCTCCCTTGGATTTTCCGTCTCCAGAACTTCCCCTGATG
Source organism: Artibeus jamaicensis (assembly GCF_021234435.1). Lineage (NCBI taxonomy): Eukaryota > Metazoa > Chordata > Mammalia > Chiroptera > Phyllostomidae > Artibeus > Artibeus jamaicensis. The sequence continues at coordinate 16,306,614 of NW_026521788.1, forward strand.
GAATTCTCGGAGGATATTCTGAAAGGATTTATGAATAATTAAAATGGAAGGCCATCGAAGAAGTGAGAAGAGGAAATAATACTGTTAATCCCGAAGGAAAAAAAGGGAAAACCACACGCAAGGGTGATCCCAGAGAGGCTTCGTCCCCTGGCAGGCGCACCGTGCAGAAGAGCTGTCGCCAGGGCTGGAAACAGTCACTGTGAAACGTGTCGCGTACCCGACGTGCTGACTCGAGCTAAGGATTCCAGACTCGGCAGACACCGACCCCCTGGAGGTTCACTTTCTCCTGATACAAACCAAATGGCTACCTGGAATAATTTCTTCAAGCGACAGTTTTTCTTATCTTCAGGGTTAAAATGTATAAAAGTATGTTATGTGTAATTAATCTATAATGCCATAAATGATAATGCAAAACCTAAATAATACGGTGACCTGCGGGGCTGCCTTATATTTGAAACATGCTTTCTATCATGCATTGACTGTATGCATTTCGTTATGCACATTTCATTTGTTTAATAAGGCGTGTAAGACACACCTTTCTAGATGAAACTCTGTGTGCCACACTTTGCACTACTCATAACATAATGATAACCTCAAGACTATCAGGAGAAATATTTAAATTTCCATTTTATGAAGAACCAAATTATTAGTTATGCTTTTTAAAAGAAAATTACCAGTTTACATAATTAATCAGGGTGCATTTTAAGTTCTAACTTTTTGTTTGTTGTATAATGCATCATTTGAAAATACTGAGGAAATGTCCTTTTGTTTTTAATGATGCATGAGTGGAAGTAATGCTAGTTGGCAGTATTTGATTGTAAGAAATCAATAAAGTCGTTGTGTTTTATACCTTCGTTGAACGTGGATGCTACTTAAAACGCAAGTTTTGTATGGTTTCTGTGTTGTAAAGTTTTAATAAGAATTTGAAGAAATTCTGTCGATGTAATCACTTTGGTATGTTATAGATTTCCTTCAGTATTTTATAGCCCATTTCCCCCCCCCAACTAGGGTGAACAGAGAAGTTCCTGGGGTCTGGGTGAGTCCCGCGCCTCCTCCCCGCCCCACGGGAAGCGGCAGCCCAGGGGTTCCAGGGTGGGAAGGCGAGGAGGGTAAGAGGGTGAAGCACATTTGGGTATAAGCCACTGGGTGTGTTGAAAGGGTAGATTGGGTTTACTGTGTGGAACTGTGGGAGTGAGGAAAATACGCAGGAACGGCGAACTGCCTCCCCTGAGGACATCGGGGCAGTGGGGACGGGCTCGCGTGTTTCGTGATGAAACTGGCAGAAGTAGGATGAGATGAAGTGACCGTGCGGATGTCACGTTTGTGCTTGTCATCTTGCTACAGATGACACCAAAAATAAACCGGCTTCTTAGAATATCTCAAAAGGAGTTCTGTTAAAAGTTACATTAATTTACCTATCGTCGAATATTTTGCTTGCCTAAACTTCCTTATAAAACTTCAGATTTAACAGTTTGTGCCAAAAATTACTAGCCATTTTATTTAAAAAATATTTTATATATTTATTTGTAGAGAGAGGAAGAGAAATGTTGATTGGTTGCCTCTTGCACAACCTCAGCCGGAGACCCGGCCCGCAAGCCAGGCTCGTGCTCTCACCTGGAATCAAACCGGAACCAGTGAGTGACCTTCCAGTTTGTGGGCCGTCACCCAGCCCACGGAGCCACAGCAATCAGGGCTAGCCATTTCTCCTTTAAAAGCGAGCTTTGTGAAGTTTTGACACAAATGCCTTCAAAACCGTGTTCCTTTTCTGCCACTGCCTTCTCCCTCCCCCACCCTGCTCTCCCATTCCTGTTGGCAGTTGGACATGGATTTCACGGGGCCCGTGTTCTGTGCCACTAACAAGTGCACGTCATGTGGACTAATCTTTTTCACTGTCTTTGAAGCTCCTCTTCACACTATTTAGTACTCTTATTATATCTGGTTTTTAAGTTTTTAAAAATAATTCAGAGAAGGAGGGAAGGAGAAAGACGATTTGTTGTTCCACTTATGTATTCTTGTAGGTGAGGGGGAGGGGTGGAGGGAGAAACATCGGTTTGATGTTTTCTTGTTTCACTTATCTGTGCATTCACTGGTTGATTCTTGTATGTAACCTGAGCTACCCAGCCAGGGCCTGGTTTTTAAGTTTTGTATTTCCGTCTCTTCATAGAACATATGTGCCTTTTGATCAGGATGACGGTCTCTTAGCAGCATCCTGGCGCAGGGTCTTCCATAAAAATACCTGCTTTACTGAACTGTGACCTACCTAGCCTCTGGGCACATGGCCCATCTCCTGTTCAGGGTTTTAGGTCTTGTGTCTTCTCAGTCTAGTCTAAGGCCCTGAAAGGTATTTAAGGATAGCTTGCTTCCGCCAAATAATGCGTTATGCACACAGGAAGTTGGCAGGTGGTGTCTTTCCTTACTCAGTGGTGGCCTCTTGCTACTGAACCCAGATAATGAGTGGGTGTTAAAAGAAAGCCCAGAATGCCAAGTCCTGATTTTTTATTTTTGGCTTTTCACAGAGTGACAATTTCAGAAAGTAAGTAGTGTGTAGTACGAATCTTACCACAAGTAATCCAGCCTCCCTCAGAACCATGCTTAAGAGAAACCAGAACCAGAAGGTGTTTTCAAAATAGTTCCTTCAAAGCCATTGTCTGTGTTTTATCAAGGTTATTGAAGTAGTGAAAAATATTTTGTCCCTAGGTGAGTCAATTCAAAATGTTAAATGTATTCTTATCTTTCTGCTTTTTAACACTTTCTAGGTACTTTTTTGTTTTAATGTATTTTGAATCATAGTTTTTAGGGCCTTTTAAGCCCTATTATTTTACAAAGAAATAAATTGAGGCCCAGAAGACTGAGTTATGTGAAGTTTATGCCAAATTGGGAGCAGAACCAAGAGTGAGGGTGTCTAATAGTCCTGTGCTGTTTTTACTGGCCCACACTGAGGCTGACTTGTTTAGTTTTCGGCTGTGGCTAGGGGATCTGGTCATTCAAATTCCTCCTCAGCTCTTTCCCTTCATTGAGCCAGTGAAGATCCTGGTGTTGCCATGGGCCGCTGCCCCGGCCAGTGATACCGGTATGAGAACAAGCTGTACCCAAAGTCTCCCCTTTACCCGGATGTCTCTGATGCTAAGATCTGCATCTTTGACCCGAGGCGGGGAAAAGGCAAAGGTGGACGAGTTCCCACTCTGGCCACAGGGTGTCAGATGAATACGAGCAGCCCTTCTCCGAAGCCCTAGAGAGTTCCCATATTTGTGTCAAGTACTGGGTGAAAAGCTGGCAAAGATGGCTTGCACATCCGAGTGGGGCTCCGCCCATTCCATGTCATCCGCATCAACGAGATGCCCTGTGCTGGGGCTGACAGGCCCCAGACCTGTATGCAGTGCCTTCGGAAAGCCCCGGGGCACAGTGGCCGGGGGTCCACATTGGACAAGTTATGTCCATCTGCACCAAGCTGCAGAACAAGGAGCATGTGATTGAGGCCCTCCCTACGCAGAGCCAAGTTCACGTTCCCTGGCCTCCAGAACACCTACATCTCCAAGTAGTGGGGCTTTACTAATTTTAATGGGAATGAATTTGAAGACATGGTGATTGAAAAGTGGCTCATCCCCAGTGACTGTGGGGTTGAATGTATCTCTAACGGCCGTCCCCTGGAAACATGGTGGGCTCTGCACTCATGAGTCTCTGCTTCCACCTTAACAGCCACACACAAACCCTCTTCCCTGTTGGCAACTACAGATTTCTCCCCAGGCACGCATGCCAGCTTGCACCTCAGCTGCTCTGCTCCCTGAGAAGTTGGCGTTCACCTGGTGAAGGTTGACTTCATTCTGACACCCAGTTGTAGAAAGCCTAATGTTCACTTTCCGTGGTATCCCTTTTCATTTGTGGGGAGTTGTGATTAAAGTTTTGTTGCTTTAAAAGATGCTAGTGTGAGGCAGTCTGCCATAGGGTGTGCATCATTTACTTGAAGAGTTAAGACATGAACTGAAATAATGGTAGTTACTGAATCATTCTAGACTACTAGACTATATATGTAGGAATTAGAAATGATCTTTATCATATTTTTGTCATAATCCCAGCGTAGCCTATTTGGAGACCTGCAGGAGCAAGTGACTTGGCTGTTTAAATTTCTTCAAATTTGTCTATTTTGCCTCCGATGGGATTACTTCCTTTTCACAGTCACGGCTGTTGAACAGTGCCATCTAGTGGACAGTGAGGAACTTGTTGGATCAGAGGTGGTTTGACGGACCAGTTAAAAAATCCTTAGTTGGTCACTGTTTAAATACCCCAGTAAATAATTATATTCGAGTGGTTTATAGACATGTATAGGCAAAAAAAAAAAAAAAACCTTTCAGTTTTAATATGCAATCTGAATACAAGCACCAGATTATTTAATGAACCACCACCTTTTGCCACTAAAGCTAACACAGTGGGGCAGCCTTCCTGGAAGGAGTAACCTTCCGGGTCAGGGCTGGGAGCGGCTTGCTAGGGAGAGGACAGCATTAAGGAGACGCACGGGGTCAACTGAGCGGAGAAGTTGTAAGTTTGGTCGGCATCATGGCAGGACACACGAAGACATTTGTGGGGGGGCTTATGTGGATTGTCTTAACCATGTGCTAAAGGGAGGAGGTCGGGTTCAGGTTATGATTTTGAGGAATGGAAAATACTTTCTATATGCTTTGCAAGGCACAGGTGGCTCGGGGGAAGTGATCCCTATGTGCCCTTTATCATGAGCTCCTGCTTAGTAACCCTGTGTGACCTACCTTGGTGCTATGACCCCCACACACAACACCCATCCTTGGTTTTGACTCCAGGGTTGTCTTTTTTTTTTTAAGATTTATTTATTTTTAGAGAGAGAGGGGGAGAGAAACATGATGTGTGAGAGAAACAGCGATCAGTTGCTTCTCACACCTTCCAACTGGGGACCCGGCCCACAATCCAGGCACGTACCGTGAGTGGGAATTGAACCAGCAATCTTTCGTCTGCAGGCCAGTGCTCAGTCCACTGAGCCATGCCAGCTAGGGCCAAGGTCTTTTTCACAGACCAGACACAGAAAAGATGGGCTGATTTACAGAGAGGTGAAGAGCTGAAGTCAGCTGTGAAAGCCTGAAGTCAAGAAGGGGAACTCACTTTGTGTGTAGCCAGCGGCCAAGAGCTTGCCAAGACTTCATTTCTGCTTGAACGTCACTGCTTTCATTAACAGCCAGATTGACTGCTGTGAGAGCCGAAGTACTTTGTATACTACTCAGTTGCTGTACCTTCCATACGGTTTCAAGGAGTAACTAACTATCAAGGTGTCATAGCTTTTGTAGTAAGGGAAAACTTGAGTTTGAATCTCAGTGACAGACCTGGTAGGACACAGCTTTGTATCTTTGCTATATCCCAGTTCGTAGTGCGTAGGATACTGAGTAACACTCATTAGACCATTCCTCTTCCTCCCGTGGCTGACAGTCCTGATCCGGTGTGGGAGAGCATCTGTGGTAGGTTGGCATCTAGAAAAGGAACATTCTGAATCCACGTGTATAGTGTGTGCACACACACAGTAAACTAAAGCTGTGAGAGCACTGAACTTGCCCAGACATCGTTAAACCCGTATCCCAGCTACCAAAAGGAAGTAACCGGACACTAATTTGTACGGGTGCTACATCCCACATTGTGTGGCAGAAGAGAAATGTACCGGGACAGAGTGTAGTTTATTAGCCAGAAAAGGGAATTCATATTCAGGTAGGTCCAAATGACATTATGCTATAAAGCGGGAAGGGGGGAGAAAAATAAATATTTAACACAAGTTCCCCTTCATAATCGCTGCCTTGATGTTTCCTAAATTCTACACATTTTTTTTTTAAGATTTTATTTATTTATCTTTAGAGAGGAAGGGAAGGAGAGAAGGAGAGAAACATCAATGTATGGTTGCCTTTCGTGCGTCCCCTGCTAGGAACTGGCCTGCAACCCAGAGATGTGCCCTGACTGGGAATCGAACCGCGATTGTCTGGTTCGCAGGCCCGCGCTCAACCCACTGAGCTACACCAGCCAGGGCTAAATTCTACACATTTAATACCGTATCACTCACTGCCTGGAGGAAATGGGCCTACTCAGATGTTTTCATACTTGAGGAGCATCTAAGCTAACAAAAAGGTTGGAGGGAACAAGGTTAATGGTCAGAGGAATTGCTCCATCAGGGATCTGTCTCCCCAGCCTTCTGAGCCAACAAATGTTTTTAACAATATAAGCATTAGGGTCTTCTTTCCCCAAACTCATTTCACCAAGAATTAGGTCACTAGCATGGAATTCAGAAAGTGGAGCGAATACTTTCATTAGATGAGTTTGCTTTGAAAGCCTCTGTCAGGCAGGCATGATGTCTTAGCTTCAGCTGTTCTGCACGGGTTGTATGGGTGGTTCACGCAACAGCAAAAGCAAAAAACCCTTGGAAGAAGCGCTGGCTGGTGTGGCTCAGTAGATTGAGTGCCAGCCTGTGAACCAAAGGGTTACTGGTTTGATTCCCAGTCTAGGCACGTGCCTGGGTTATGGCCCAGGTCCCCAGTGGAGGGGCACATGAGAAGCAACCACACATTATTTCTCTTTCACCCTTCTGTCTCAAAATAAATAAAATCTTATAAAAAAAAAAAACAACAAAAAACCTTTGGAAGAAAATCACCCAGGCTTGAGACTCGTGGTTGACATTTAGGGGAGCAGCGGGACATAGTCTACTCTGGGATTACGTTGGGCTTGAAATTAATTTCACATCATAATTAAATCATATGCTACCTATGAAAGCATTAAGCAAAATATACTATTTAATGATTTGAGACACATGTTGAAAAATAGTATTAAAAAGTCAAAAACAAAGACTTTCCAAAACATTTGGTGGTGAGGGGTGGAGCATGGAGGCGCTCTGAGCTGCACACATGAACACACTCCTGTCTGCCTCCCCTGCTTACTGGCTGTAGGAACCGGTGCAAGACATCAGTTTGAGGTCACACCAGGACAGAACTGGAGAAGGCTGATAGGAAACTCGTGGCCTGGAAGGACCTCCCTGATAAGAATCCAAATGGAGAGTTTAAACCAATTTCCCAAGCTCAGAAAGTGTTTTTTTTTTTTTTTAATTTTTATTTTTTAATTGATTATGCTGTTACAGTTGTTCTATTCCCCCCTTCATTCCCCTCCACCCTACCCCCCCATCCCCACCATTACCCCCCTTTAGTTTATGACCATGTGTCTCCAGTCCTTTAGATTCTATATTTCCCATGCTATTCTTGCCCCCCCCCCCCATCTATTTTCTTTCTACTGTCTATGCTACTTATTTTCTGTACCTTCTCCCCCCATCTCCTCCTCCCACTCCCCTGTTGCTAACCCTCCTTGAGATCTTCATTTCTATGTCTCCACTCCTGATCTAGCTGTCCTTTTAGTTTGCTTTCATTTTAGGTGTGGTTGTTAATAACTGTGAGTTTGCTGTCCTTTCACTGTTCATGTTTCTTTAACTTCTTTTTCTTAGATAAGTCCCTTTAACATTTCATATAATAAGGGCTTGGTGATGATGAACTCCTTGAATTTGATCTTATCTGAGAAGCACCTTATCTGTCCTTCCATTCTAAATGAAAGTTTTGCTGGATAGAGCAATCTTGGTTGTAGGTCTTTGGATTTCATGACTTGGAATACCTCTTTCCAGCCCCTTCTTGCCTGTGAGGTCTCTTTTGAGAAATCTGCTGACAGTCTGATGGGAACTGCTTTGTAGGTGACTGTCCCCTTAGCTCTTGCTGCTTCTAGGATTCTCTCCTTCATTTTAATTTTGGCTAATGTAATGATGATGTGCCTTGTTGTGTTCCTTCTTGGGTCCAACTTCTTTGGGACTCTCTGAGCTTCCTGGATTTCCTGAAAGTCTATTTCCTTTGCCAAATTGGGGAAATTTTCCTTTATTATTTGTGCAAATAAGTTTTCCACTGGTGGCTGTGCCTTTCCCCTTTCTGGTACCCCTATAATTCAGATATTGGAGCGTTTAAAGATGTCCTGGAGGTTCCTAAGACTCTCCTCATTTCTTTGAATTCTTGCTTCTTGACTCTTTTCTGTTTGGCCATTATTTGCTTTCTTCTGGTCCACTCCATTGATTTGAGTCCCAGTTTCCTTTTCATCGCTATTGGTTTCCTGTGCAATTCCGTTCATTTCAATTAGTTTCGCCTTCATATGTTTCTCTAATTTGTGGCTATAATCAACCAGATCTGTGAGGATCCTGATGACCAGTGTTTTAAACTGTGCTTCTGAGAGTTTTGCTATTTCTTCATCGCTTAGGTCTATGGGCTCAGGGATTTTGAGAATTCGCGACATTTTTGGTCTGTTCTGGCCCTTTAAGTGTGAGAAGCGGCGCCTTGGACTCCCAGGTCGCTGGGTTGTGACGCTGTATGTGGGGGCGTGGTCAGAGCGGGGAAATGGCGGCGCCATCTACTGCCGCTTGCCGCGGGGACGCCGGGCCCCGGTCCAACTGCCCACTCCCTCGCCTGTCCACTCTCGCACAAATAGGCGACCCCAGTCAACACGCAGCACCGCTTCCCCGCTGTCTCCTCCGCGGTCACTCGCCTGGTCACTCGCTCGGTCGCTCACTAGGTCCAACCCTGCGCCTTTCCTCTGGATTCCGCGCCTGAGCCCGTCTGACCGAGTCCTCCGGTGCAATCCCGCTCCACCAGCCACTGGTTTCGCCCCTTACCGGTCAGGCTGAAGAATTTGTTGTTAACGGACTTCCAAAAAGTTCAATTTTCCGTGTTCTGGCTGTTTTGTGTTGCTAATATTTAGTTGTCCCTAAACTTGGTTGTGTGAGAAGGCACGGCAAATCCACCTATACCTCCATCTTGGAAGAAGTCAGAAAGTGTTTTCTGATGCAAGAGAATCTAAGACAAAAGAGAAGTGAAAGGTGGAACAGTATGGACATCGTGGGTGTGTTTTGGAGAAAAGAAAGGTACAAAACAATGTTGTGCATCAGCTCTTGGTAACCTTGTATTCATACAATGGTGCAACTCAAAACCTAACTGTGCAAAGGATGTGATTTACAAGTGTGAAGGCCGAGGCAGTAGGGAGCAGTGCCGTGCTGCCCCAGTTGCTGAGGTTCTGGGGTGCAAGTAAGAACTCAGGTAGGACCAGGGATAGTTCAGCCAATTCAGTCCTGGTCGTGGAGTGCCAGCGTGAGTCCTGAAGATGTAAAAGCTCCAATGTAAGGGTGACAGTTCAACAGGTTTCCTAAAGTTCATATTGGCAAAGGCATGAAGTTGGCCAGATGAGGTTACAGTGGAGACCAAGAACCAGGACAGGACCCAAGAGAGATCATTGTTTTATTATTTAAAAATTTTTATTTTTGAGGGGAGAGGGTTAAGGAGAAACATTAATTGGTGCCTCCCATATACAACCCAACCAGGAATTGAACCCTCAACCAAGGCATGTGCCCTGACTGGGAATTGAACTGGTGACCTTTCAGTGTACAGGATGATGCTCCAACCAACCACCAGGGTGAGAGATCAGTTTTAGATCAGGCGCATGCTGTTTTCCCTCTGAGATGGCTGGCCTTTTTACGTCTATGAATATACTGCTTGTTGAAGCACCATGTGGTTTTCAAACTGGAATTAGCAGCTCTCATCCAGGTCAGTCTGGTAAGCATGGATCTACCTAGTGTGTGCCAAGCAAGTGAAAGCTCGCCAATTTATTGTGAAGCACACGAAAAGGGTATGTAACCAGTGAATGTTAAGGCCAAGTTTCCTGAGAATGGCTCTCTCCTGATAAACATTGTGCCGCAAAAACTTCAAGAATAAAAGTAGGAGACTGGTGAAATGGACCAGGAAGAGCTAACTGGTGGACGTTGACCCAAGTCAAGAAAGGCAGCACCATCACGATGGAGAAGCACCTGAGGATGCCAGTCACCAGCCTAGGGCGGTGGGCGGTTCGGTCAGACCTCTCACGAGGGCAGGTAAGTAACACTCAGTGGCTGGTATTTTATATGCAGTAGTGAGTGAAGGACTATAAAATATGCTCACCAGTTGCTACTATACTTGTTTGTATTTTAAACACTGAACTACAGTAGTGTTTTTAAGTTGATGAAGAGTAAACTCCCACTTAAATTTTTTTTTCTGCCTTTGCTAGGTCTTACCTTATAACTGAGTTCAGCTCTGTACTGCATGGATTGGCTTCAACTGACCGAAAGGCTAGTTGCATGGATTGACTTCAGTGTAGGAATCTTACTAAGCTATGAAAATAGAGCTACTTAATTTGTAGGGAAGTGCTGATTTGTCCAAGTTGTATTAAGTGGGATTCATTGTGATGCTTCTGCATTTGAGGCAACTAACATTGTTGCCTCAAATGTTAGTTGAAAATAGCATGCTGTGTAATTTAGCCTGTGGTAACGGTGACAAATAACTGTCTAAACAAACGGTTTATCATAATACAGTTTTTTGAGGGCTTGCAACACTGTTTTTAAGTATGTTAAAGGCTTAAACCATTTAACTTGTGCTCCGAAGTAACTGTAATATAATCTTAGTAGTAGAGATTATGAAGTTTTACTTGTATGTTTGTCATGTTTACAAGCTTAAATGTGGATACCAGAATTCAAACATTCTTTAAAAGTATGTATCTCCTTAATATACTGATCACAAAGCCAAAAAAAAGTTTGAAATTTACAAAAGAAAGTTCTTGTTTATTCATCAGCCTAACTTCCCCCCTTAGACAACAGTTGTCATCCATCCCATTAGCCAAGACAGTGGACGTAACACATAAAAACTAAGCAACCTGCAAGGTTACAATGTGGGCTTCCCACTTTTTCAAGTATGCTTCCTAAATGGGAAGAAAAGGCTGGTAGAGAGCCAACTTGAGATGGAGAACACAATAGTGTACAGATGGTGTGTTGTAGAACTGTGCAATTTTGTGACTGTCACCACAATAAATTCATAAAAAAGAAAAAAGGCGATTTCCTCAATATTCTGCAGATGCCAATGGAGGGCTGGATATTTTCAGTAAAATTCAAATGGTAGGACTGTGTGACCCTCAAACAATTCAGTGGTTAACAGCAGTCACCTATTAAAGCCAAGACTCCAAATTAAAGCAACTTATCAAGGTCACACAGAAAGTAGAAACACTATTCAATCCAGACGGACCAACTTCAGGCTCTTCCTTCAACCCTCAACAGTTACTGGCAGCTATCTCTGCTGTGAAAACTGATTTGAAAGGGCATATTCTCATAATCGCAGCTTTTAAAATTAACGTGGGGGTTCTGTTTTCAATTAAATGTGTTCATAAATGACAAGCGATGGAGCTCCCTGTCTTCTTTTCAGTTGGGCCATTAGGACAAGTAAGCTGAGGCACCTAGGTGTTACAGTCCATAAAGTCTGAAGAAAGTGGAAAAAAGCTGCTAAGAATAAAAGCCATGGGGGAAATGTTTCAGCAAAGAGCACAATGTCCCAAGAAAATGCTGATAAACCACCTGGATTATGAAGAAGCCAGCCCATTTTTGATAAAGTCCTTTTAATGAAAAATGTAAAACCCCTTTCAACTTGAATGTACAAAGCCATATGTAACACTTGCACTTAACAAATAAAAGCAAGTCAATGTTTTAAAAAAATACATCATTAAATGTATATATGTATATATTTACATAGCATATTAAGTTTAATATTTAGCTTTAAAAGTTCACATAAATTTTTAGCAAAATGAGACAATTTTAAATAAATTACACCTTTTGAAAATGTTTAATTGTACAGTCAATAGCTTCAACAAAATATTGAAGTGTCTGTATTTAGTATCTGCTTTATATACTTTATATTTTACAATTTTTACAATTATTTGGCAGTAATTTTCTGATTATGACATGAATGCTGTGCGATTCAGCAATTTCCCAAATGCAGGCGATAGCTGGTGTTCGTGTCCTATTCTCACAGTAACTGTCTCAATGTAGTGAAAAATATCGGTTATTTTAGTAAACTGTACAAGGTCACATTTACACTTGATCAACAATATAGCATAGAATTTCGTATTTTTTTCCAAAAATAAATACATCATTTTAAATCTGGCATTTTCACAAACATCATATACACTATAATACAAAAAACAGCTACGAAGTGCTGCTTTTTAAATGTAGCTTGTTTTAATAACTAACATTTACTCATAGGAGCTGCGACTGATGCTATACTGCCGTGGTGTCAGTAACAAGTAATTACTACAGAGAGAATTTCTTGGCACTGATGGTTTATGAAGTTTAAGTCAGGGTACATCTGTATATCATCATTCAAGAGGAAGTCATCCCACTCCAGTGGTGCACAAACAGCGAACTGGATGGAACGCACCTAATTTTCTTCCATATCCTCTGTTTCATCTTCATGTATTTTCAAAGCTCTCACCGTTTCCTTCACTGCATGATATAAGATGTTTTTAACCTGAAAGAGATGTTTTAGAATTATGCTAGGATTTCTACTCACTTTAGCTGGAGATGAAATAATAAATGAAAACTGTTGCATTAAAATAATTTTTTAAAGGAAAGTCAAATTCAAGAGAAATAAGTGTCAGTGTTAAAAAATATTAAACCAAAAGCTAAAATCAGGACCACTAAAAATTATACAGTTAGGTGCTTACTGATGCCAATCTCTGGCCATTACCCTAAGTTGACAAACGAGGCTGTGACTGTCCAAGCTGGTGTGCACGTATCACAGCTCTGAGTATAAAAACCTGCGACATGGCCGCTCTCACCTGCAGTTTATCATCATAGTTGATTTCATCCTTCAAAAGCCTCAGTTCCTGTGTTAAATGAAATGACTGTACGAGATGTTCCGGAGACACAAAGTCTTCAGTTACCTGAATGCAGCTGTGAAAATTCTGTACCTACCCCCAAAGAGAATACAATGTAAATTTTAGGAGGTGGAGATAAAGAAAAGCAAAGTTGCACAGTAACAGTAAACACAAAGAACAGTTCACCAGAAACTTACAATATTTTCTCCAAAATATCAAAGGCATTTCAAAGCAAAAGACCACATTTTGTGGGAAAGTCCTATTGCTGAAAAACTTCATGTAAAGTGACTCTGTAAATTGAGTATTTTTAAATGATGAAAGGAATGTTTCCAGGAATCCTTCAGGGAGGCCAATAAACAGATCCTAAGTCGATTTTGTTAAGGTGGATTTTTTGGTGTTACTTAAATAGAAGGTGCTAACTGGAAAGTCTCTGTTTTACTAAGTGCAATCAGCCTTGATGTTTGCCGCTACTCCTTGGGCTGCTGTTAGCTTTGGTCCTTTCACTGCGAACTTTTGGACCAAGAGAATAAATGAAAGAAAAGGAAATGAAACTTAGTTTAATTATTTGTGAGGAACTGGGGTGGAAACTGTTGTTCTAGACAGATAATACTGACCACCAGAGTTTGAGAATTAGGCTGGGATTTTGTTTGTTTGTGCCTTTCTTTCAAATTAACTAATGAGAGATAACCTTCAGTTTCCCAGTGGCATCAGTACAACTGCTTTTCAACAGCTGTCCCTCTCCTGACTAATGGTTTTCACAAGAAGCTGGTGCATGTGTGTTATTGGTTGAACATGTACCAGCTGACTGCACACGCGTCACTATTTCATAGAACTTTCTGTTAATGATCGTATGACACAGAGGACCAAGCTCATCCAGTCTCGATTTTGTGAGGGTTGTAGGTTGTCTTCTAGTGATATTGAAAATGGTAAAATTCTGGGAAAGGAGAAATAAAAGACCTAATTGGTGACAGAGTAACAGAATTCCAATTCCTCCTCTGGGCGAAACGATCACCTGAACAGCTGCTGACATCTGCAGGGTTCTTTAAGTGGCACAGAGCCTCTATGGAGAACTAGAGAGCATATATCTCTACCTAGTTTATTCATATCTCTATATGGATATGAATGAACATTCTCTTCCTTTTTAATCATTAGGTTGTTGGTTCCTCTGCAGGACGAACGCAGGGGATGCCCCACAATTTCAGCACTGCTGTGCACTCTCACTGGGTCTTCCCTGTGTGTCTGTAGAACAATGCTCTGTATTTCACAGAGCAGGAAACTAAGGACAGGAGGTTTGGCTCCTGTTCCAAAACAAATCAGCCAATACATGGCAGGTCAACAGGAACCCAACTCCTGCGACATCCTCCTAACAGGCCTACTTTAACTCAGGTCACACCAGCACACACAGCCTCCAAGTGCCTCATCTTTTGCTTTTTTAAACATGCCCTGGAGGTATTAAGTCCTTCAACAGTTTTAGCAGGTACAATTTAGCACATCTAACTACATCTTTATAAATTCTCTCTTCATTGGTATTATAATTTTGTTTATACATCATTTTCCTGTTTTCCTTTAGCTCTTAGACTTTAAGTCAACTGTCTTAAATGTGCCACGGCCTACTAAGTCCAAAATCTGGGCCCCCTCACCTCAGGGCAAGCTTCTGCTGTTCTATTTCCCCCTAAGAACAGGCCATTCTTTCCCGTCATCTGTGTATGTTGTGTAACTTTTTTTGAAAGCTGGACATTACAATATGGTAAGTGGAAATCTGATTCTCCCCCACCTCAGGTTTTGTTGCTGTTGATTGTTTAGGGCTATAGCCATCCATTTTGTGGCTTTTTCCAAACCATTTCACAAACACTGTATTCCTTGTCAAGTGTGATCACTAAAGTCTGTTCTGTCATCTCAGTGGTCAGCCAGTGACCTCCTGAAATGCCCCCAATCAGCTGCCCTTTTCTTAATTAAGCAGTCCCCTGGTTGATAAGTCTTGGATTAGACTTCAGAGTTCTGAAAGAGCTGATTCTGTTTTTGCCAGTTTATGGATGCCTTAAAATAACTTTCCAACAGTGACTTTTATTAGCACTTACAAGATGCTATTCATGTTTCCTAATGACTTCAACCTGACTTACTATGCTTAAAGATGTAAGGGTTAGTTTGGAGAGACAAGATTCAGTTTTAAAGGGGAATGCATCTAACATCTCATTCCACTTAACCCTTTCTTTGGCCAGCTTTCAGTCATTTACGTTTCACTTCCTTGACAGACTGTTTTATTCAAACTTGTCTTAAAGAATCAGTTGTTACTAGGAAATATAACTTTTTCCTGTTCATAATAATAAGGTTATTATCTTGATGCTGTGACTGACATATATACACAGCAACTTACTTGTGAGAACTTAAGAGTTTAAAGGTTTTGCCAAAGTACTTTTTAGTCACATGAATGAACTTACTATAAATGACCAAACTCAGTAACTCAAAAGTTAAGGTAAATTTTATCATAGAAAATTTTATGTTAATTGAAAAAACCTGCCATTTAAAATAAAGGGTACTATAAATCTTAAGATACCAGATATGAGACAAATTGAATCCCAGAGGTCAGGGTCCACCTGCTCCACCTACGGATACAGGGGTTTCAGATTTTTCATGTTTGCCAACAGATTAAATTTTTTTTGTTTTATTGATTCTAGGGAGCAGAGAGGAAACAGAGAGAGATAAACATCAACTGGTTGCTTCCTGCATGTGCCCCGACTGGGTACTGAACCCACAACCCAAGTACATGCCCTGACCAGGAATCAAACCTGCAACCTTCCAGTTTGCAGGAGGAGGCCCAACCAACCCAGCCACACCCACAAGAGCTAACAGATGATTTTTAAAGTCTGTAATTCTAGTTTTAGAATTGAAAGAGGGCTGCAGCTATGCCACTTTACCTCAGCTGGCTGTGATATTCATCTGAACACCCCAGCAGAGCTTCCTGTTTTCTGTTTGGAGTCTCAGAATGCTCCGTAATGACAAATGAAAGAACAAAACATAGTGTGCGTTCCCTTAGCGCTGCTGGCCCCTGCCGTGAAGTTTCCTTATGATGAAACAGGTTTTTTGTAAGTATCTTGGGTTTTCAAAAGCATCCTATTTGTGTGATTTTCAAAGTGTGGTCCCCAAATGGTGGTAGTATCAGTGTCATCTGGGACCTTTATATATAAAAATGTAATATTTTGGGTTCCTCTTCAGACCCATGGAGTCACATGTTCTGGGGTTGGGGCCTGGCAATCTGTGTTTTATTTTAATCAAGTGCTCCAGGAAATTCTAGTGTTTGCTAACCTATGAGGAGTACTCTGAAGTAAGAGAAGTACTGACTTCAGAGTTTGGGATTATTTTAAGGGCCACAGGCAGTTATTGCAAGTGCTGAAGCCACCAAGAAAAAACTTTCAGGACCTCTAAGGACTGAATAAACTGTAAATAATAAAGCATCTCAAATCCAACTCCATATTGTGAACAGTTATTCCTTTCAATTCTCGCTCCAACCACATCGCCACAGCTCGCTGAGTCATGAACTACACCCTCTCCACAGAGGACAGGTGCCTGTGCTCTCATCACACCACACGAGGGGAGCAAGGCCAAAGTTCCTCTGCTTCCAGCTGGCAAATCTGTGCCAAAATAAGCAGCACAGAAGTTTTTGTCTTGGAACACTATCAAATTCAGTGGTAAAGTTCAGAACAGAATTTGCCAGTTTAGGACATACATGCTGCCTCAATCTATGTAAGTGTAACATCTTTTTACCTAGATGAAATTTAGTCTCTATAATCTAAGGGAAATTTCTACATCTCAAAACACATTTTCCTATGTACTTAAGTGTACAGTCACAATTGGAAGTTGAGTCCAACCTAAGTAAACTTTCTGAAATAGTCAAAGACATAGGAAATTTGTAATTTCTAAAAAGAGCACTACACACATATATAAATAAATTATATATAATGAATAAAATCAATAAAATTATATACATATGAATAAATAAGTTATGGAAAATCACAATTTTGTTTTCATCTATACTTTGAGTAAAAACAGTATTGAGTGACATCTTCATGCCTTCAGGCTCCATAAATATTTAAGTGCATTTTTCTGGGCATGAGAGGAAGCAACAGAATAACCCTCCCGAAATTCCTGTCCTCATAAAGCTTATATTCCAGTGGGGGGGGGGGGGGGAGGCGGCTAAAAAAACAATCAACAAAATTAAATAACTTATGAAGCATATTGGTAGGTAATGAGAACCATGGAGAAGAACAAAGCAGGAACAATGGCAGGGAGATGGGGTACATAATTTGCCGGTTTAAAGTTGGGTGCCAGGGGAAGACCTCACTGAGAAGGTGACCTTTGAGAAAAGTCTTAAAGGATGCAAGGAGCAAGTTTTACCAGATGTCTGAGAGGAAAAAGAATTTTAGGCAAATGAATTCAGAAGTGCAGAGGCCCGGGAGTGGGAACATACTTTGTGTGTGTGAAAACGGTAGAGGGCAAGGAGGGAAGAGGGAAGGGCAGTGGGAGAGGCAGGCAAGGAGGGTGTGAGGGTGCACGTGGGCGTGTAGACACAGGATACAAACAGACTGCTGAGAGCCTCGTGAGGCTCTGAAGCACAGCGACATGGGAACTAAGCTTTTTCTTTTCTTTTTAATTTAAAAAAGATTTCATTTATTTTGAGAGAGAGGAGAAAGGAGGTAGAAGGGGGGAGGAAGGGGGGGGGAGAGAGAGAGAGAGAGAGACACCGATGCTAGAGAGAATCATCAGTTTGCCTCTCCCACCCCCTCAACAACTGGGATCCTGGTCCACAACCCAGGCAGGCGTGTACCCTGATGGTGAACTGAACCAGTGACCTTTAGCTTGGAAGGCCAGTGCTCAATCCACTAAGCCACACCAGCCAGGGGGGAGCTAAACTTTTTAACAGGATAACTACTAGAAAGTAGCAGCAGCAGAAAGACACGTACATGCACGAAATCTCTGTGGTAACAGTGGCTACCTCTGGAGGAGAGGCACTGGGGGCAGAGTTAAGAAAAACACAAATTTTCACTGTGAACACTTACAATGTTTGAATTTTCAAAAATCGTATCAATGTATTGTACTTTTCAAAAGAAAAATATTTTTAAAACAGTCTTTTCAAAAACAGTACTGGAACAAATGAATATCCATATGCAAAAAATGTGAGTCTTGATCCATACTTTGTACTATAAACAAAAATTAATTAAAAACAGAGACCTAAATGTAAAAATAACAACTATAAGAATTCTAAAACAAAACGCAAGAGAAAATCTTTGTAATCTTGGGCTAGGAAAAAAATTACAGATACAACAATAAAAGTATGATACATAAAAGAAGAAAACTGATGAATGAACTTCATCAAAATTTAAAAATGGCTCTTTGGAAGACACTTTTAAGAGAAGCCACATTCAGGAGAATATACTTGCAAAGTACCTAAGACATAAAGGGGTTATAAGTAGAATAAGGAACACTCATATCTCAGTGAGGAGAAAACTCAATTACAAAAACAGACAAAATATTTAAACACACATTTACCAAATGGTAAATAGTTACAGATGGTAAATAAGTGAACATGAACAGATGCTTAATATATTTAGATATTAAGAAATTGTAAATTAAAACCACCATGAGATACGTATGCACGCTTATTCAAATACTTAAAACCAAACTGACAATAAGCAGAAGAAATATAAGTCACAAACAGTGCTTTGGGGAATGGAGAATGGTACCACCACTGTGGGAAAAAGCCTGGTAGTTTCTTATAAATTATTCGCCCATTTACCATATGATCAAGGCAATCCCACTCCTCTGTATTTAAACAATGGAAATGAAAACCTATGTTCATATAAATAAGTGAACGTTTATAGTGCCTTTTTATTGCCCTAAACTGGAGACAGAAATGTTCAACTGGTAAATTAATAAACAAACAAAACAAACAAAAACTTTGGTACATTTACATATGAACAACTATACCCAGAAATAAAAAAGAAACAATTACTGACACACACAGTAAGGACAGAAACTCAAATGCATTACGTGAGTGACTCAAAGGCTGTGTGTTGTACAGCGTAGCTCCAATCATACAGGCAGATCTACAGGGACAGAAAACCGTGAGCGGTTGTAGAAATGCCGAGTGGGGAGAGAAGTTGACTAAAAAGGTGCAGGAGGCAGTTTCCTGGACTGATGGAAGTGTCCTGTGTTTTAATTGTGTTGTCACCTAACCACCTGTCAAAACTTACCGAACCGTGTACTAAATAAGGGTGTATTTTAGTGCATGCAAAAAGGAAAGGAAAGGAAGAAGAAAAAAGCAGACCAACCTGCATCATCCAGTTCAACACTGAGAAAATGGATAATGGATAAACTGAACTGAACATGTGAGTAGGAATTTTCAAGACAACTTGTATTATCAAAGAATTATTTCTATTTATAAAAAGATTTACTGAACTGTTCTCTTAAATAGGCCACTCCTTGCAGGGCATATTCCATTTAGATACAGATTCACAGTTTTCTGATAAGAAGCAACAAGTCAACAAAATTATATGTGGGGTAAATCACAATTAAACCCGAATCATAAATGATCCAACATGCCTGAGATAATCATGCAAGTCCATGGGAAAATAAAACAATTTAACATAATATGTTAATGAAGGTATTTAATATACTTCCCCAGAAAGTTAACGTAGAGAAAAAGCTGGTATGTACTTATTATACTGTTATATTCCACTATCATAAATGCTATTTGAGAAACACAATGATAATCCTAACCCTAAACCCGACATCTTAAAAACTAAGCAACTATTACAACTTAAAGAATGTTTGTGCTATTATTATAATAGTGTCCCAAATGCTAAACAGACAGTAATTGCATATATAGTTATAGGAAGTGTGGGAAACTTTCCTTGGTCAAAGTGCACATGACATACACCTCAATTATCAGGCAGTAGAAGAGGTATGGAATCCAGTTTGAGGCAGACTAGCTTTTTGGGTTCTTGGGTTTCGTTTGTATGCTTTGGTACTGCCTGGCCTGAGTTGATCTGTGGTAGCTCTGGTTAATTCTAGGAGTCTTTTTGATGCTTTAACCCCAGCCTCCACACTCACCATCTAATTGTACTGTTCTAGGTGTTACAGAGTCAAGCCACAGAAACAAAGATGAGGTGTTTATTTTAGTTTTTAAGTTTTCTGGATCAACACTTATAGGTAAGAGGTACACTGAAAGCCTGAGTTTTGAAATGGTCTAGCAATAGTTCATTCTACTCACACTTAAGTGTGTTAGAAAATGTATGATCTTGAACTCTTAATATACCCCCTCCCATGGAAAGTTTTCAACAATGGAGAACTGCATATGTAATACAGTAAGTCCTCACTTAATGTTGTCAATAGGTTCTATGATTTTCAGCAAAACCATATACAATGAAGCTGATTTTACCAGAGGCTAACTGATAGAAACAAGAGTTAAATTCCTATGGCATACTGAAACATTACTTGAGGACTTGCTGTACCTACCACCCCCCCACAAAGTCTTAAAAATTAGATTTCAACCCACTAAATCAGAGACAATGCAAAAATGGAAATATGACTGATGTTCAAACAAGTTATAAGTTTTTATGTACCTGATGAAGTGTTCCTGCTGGTAAAATAATGGCATCACCAAGGAACTGAACAAGAGTGCAGGTTCTGACTCCATATTCCTCAAACAGTCTTTGACGGAGCTTTTTATTCACATACCAACTTTGATCACGTATTGGATCATGTTCTGGTAGAACTTCAAGGCCTTGCTCTTTTGAAATCTGAAATACAGATTAAAATGAAAATATATGTTCCAATATAAGTAAGGGAAATGGTAAATCCTGTTCTGTTAAATTTCATTCATTCATTCATTCAATTCCTTAATGTTGTTCAATTACAGTTCTCTGCATTTCCCCCCCACCCCTCCACCCTACCCCCAGCCAATCCCACCTTCCTCCCTTGCTTCCACCCTTCTCAATTTTCTTTACAAGTCTTCTGTTCTCAGAATCTTATGGAATGATTGAGATTAAGTTAGAGAAAATACTCTACAACAATTTGAAAAGCTAAAGGATGTTAAAACAACACTGCACACTGATATGCTGTTAACAGAGTGAATCATATTCTCTTCTCATCTTCTCCTTCCACTGTGAAGTTTGTATCCATTTGGTTCCCTCCTTATAATTGTTTCAGGAGTATAACACAAAGCCCTGGCTTGTGGGACTTGGTTGGATCATCATCCTGTAAACGGAGTGGTTGTTCTGGGATTCTTAATGGTTGTGGGTTCAATTTCCAGTCAGAGCACGTGCCTGGGTTGTGAGTTTGCTCCAAGGTCAGGGCACATGGGGAGAGATACCCGAACTATGTTTCTCTCTCGTATCGATGTTTCTTTCCCCTCTCTCCCCCCTCTCTCTAAAAATCAGTAAGCACGTCCTCAGGTGACGATGAAAAAAAAAAAAAAAAAAGAAGAAAGAGTATAATGCAGAGATGAGGAAAAGCTTAGTTTAGTACCTTTCCTCCCAAAGTCAAACCACGAATGCTCTTTTTTTTAAGGTAGGTACCGTATACCTTTTAAGATAAATACCTTGATAGTAAACCTCTGACCCTTGACAAATCAATTTCAAAGGGCCTTTCACTGTCCACTGAATAATCTTCTGCTTTAAAGAGCATGATTTACAATATTTTAAATTAAAATACTGGTGTTCTCTGGGATAAGATCACAGGGACCACATGAAGAAGAAAAGCTGCAATGATGGTTCCTTAAAAGAAACCCTTATAGTTAGAAAATTTATAAAGTATTTGAACAAAGGGTTTAATTATTTCAGATGAATGTGAACAACTAAATTAAAGGTACGATTACTCAAATCCCAGTCTATTCAAATAAGTATCAGAGAAATCAGATGTGATAGAATAGTATTCCCCAGGTAAACAACAAAAAATGTCAGTTAAAAAACAAAAGATCAATGGATTGAGCACGGGCCTGTGAACCAGACAATCGCGGTTCGATTCCCAGTCAGGGCACATGCCTGGGTTGCAGACCAGTTCCCTGCAGGCCAATTCCCAGCAGGGGACGCATGAAAGGCAACCATACATTGATGTTTCTCTCCCTCTCTTCTTCCCTTCCCCTCTAAATAAATAAAATCTTAAAACAAAACAAAACAAAACCAAAGAGATCCTACATTGTTTAGATATTTCTATGATACATTCATGTTTATATCCCAATCCCCATTCACTACTTTTCACCAAGGGTAACATCTGACTCGTCCACAGATTAGTTTTTGTTTTATTTTTAGAAGATTTTTAAAATTTATTTTTAAAGAGAGAAAGGGAGAGAAAAAGACAGGAAAAGAACATCAATGTGTGGTTCCCTCTCACACACCTCCTACCAGGACCTGGCCTGCAACCCAGGCACGTGTCCTGACAGGAAAGCAAACCAGGGGTGACCTTTTGGTTCGAAGGCTGGTGCTCAATCCACCGAGCCACACTAGCCAGGGCTGAAGCCACACCATCAAAAATTATTTAGTGACCTTATATTGAAGGCGAAACAAAGTTATACATTAAGTCCTTGCTCAAGGTGAAGAGATAAACTATTTGTAACCTAAATTATACCTTTTGAAGAAATTCCCTTATCTTATCAACGTCTTTCCCAGCATAAATATGCCACAAAGCACCAGGTATTTCACTTGAGTCCTTCAATCGTTTTCTTAAAATGTCATCCAAATCTTCTTCTTCAAATTTCTTGAGTATTCCTGAAAAATAGGAGAGCATTTTCTTTTTTTAAAAATAAACTAACTTACTAATTTATTTATTTGACAGAGACACTGATTTGCTGTTCCACTTATTTATGCATTCATTAGTTGCTTCTGGTATGTGCCCTGACTTAGGACCCAGCTCACAACCTTGGTGTGTAACGGTAACACTCTAACCCAGTGAGCCATATGGCCAGGGCCAAGAGAGTGTTTTGACACTGGTCAGTATAGACTACCAACAAGTATAGCTAAGTCTCCTAAAACTGATCTATCAGAGGCTGTATATTATTATTACCTCACTAGACTGGGATTCTTAAAGAGGACATAAACCCAAAATATCTTGTAATTCCTGGGAGATCTCACTTATTATTGGTTAAATTGTAATCAAATGCAAATGCCCTGTGAGTTGTGATTTTGAGGAAACATCACATGATTCTTCTAAACTGTTGGTAAACTAAAAACTGCACACGTATACATACATATGTATGAACAGAAAAAATGATAACTGTGGTTATTTCTAAGTGAAATATATAGGAAGGTCTTCTTTTCCAAATTCCTAATTTCACAATAATGAACATATTAAAGCAATGTTCTCTGAAGAGACGAAATCCACTGCCTGCTACAATGAATACATCAGATGTTTCCTAATTCGTGACAATAAAAGTGTTTTATCTTCAAAACTGACTGCAAGCTGAAAGGCACCAGAGGGATACAGGAAGAAACCGAAGTGTTTGATATCAAGCTGGGAGACAGCTTCCTCCCAGACAGAAATGTGGGCAGAGGGAACTGACCCTTTTCTGAACCCTCCCCCAGCAGAGCAACATAGCCAGTAGGTGGGGGCCCTACTGACAGTGTTTGCCACGCCCCTGGAAATCCCCAGACTCCATCCAACTCAACTGACAGGCCCAACCAAGTTCCTTTTCCATAGGAATGGCTGGTCTTGGCTCATGCTTTATAACTTCCTAAATCGCTTCAAACATGCAACAGCCAGCCTCAGTGAGCCCCCAGCCCCCCCATGTCTTGCTAAGTGGCCCCAGGCCCAGCACTAGCAGCAATCAGCTTGTCTTTGCCTGGGAAACTCCAAGCCCAGCACAAGTAGCAGCCATCTCCGATTGCTTTATATTTATAGTTCAGCCAGCGAAGCCCTGGGCAAAACACAGGTGGGGGTTGACCTTGGCCTGCCCTATCCAGAAAACCCCAAGGCCTGTGCACCAGGTGGACAGCTATAGACCATATGGGAGCACTGCTACCCTGTACCTGCACAGCTGATTCTTCATGGAGGGTGGGAACTGGTGGTCAGTGGTCACACCCAGTCCTTGAAGCTGACTAGACTGGGTAAATCTCTCCCATTAGCTGCCACAGCAATCAAGGTTCAACTAAAAGAGGAGGGGGTACTCAGCCCACAAAACAGGAGCACCTCAAGTATTAGCCTGACTTGGAACATAAGGAAGTAAAAAATAACCAATCAGAACAACAAGAAGAAAAAAAGATTTAAAATCAAGGATAGTATAAGCAACCTCTGGGACAACTTCAAGGAATCCAACATTTGTACCATAGGGATACCAAAAGGAGAAAAGATAGTGAGTAAGAAACTGGAAATCTATTTGAAAAAATAATGAGAAAAAACTTCCCTAATTTGGTGAAGGAAATAGACATGCAGGTCCAGGAAGCAGAGAGAGTCACAAACAAGATGGATACAAAGAGGCCCACTCTAAGACACATCATAATTAAAATGCCAAAGGTTAAAGGTAAACAGAGAATCTTAAAAGCAGCAAGAGAAAAGCAGTTAGTTACCACAGGGGAGTTCCCATAAGACTGTCAGCTGATCTCTCAAAAGAAACTTTGAAGGCTAGAAGGGACTGGCAAGAAATATTTAAAGTCACGAAGCAGGGACTTACAGCCAAGATTACTCTACCCAGCAACAGTATCATTTAGAATTGAAAGGCAGATAAACAGCTCCCCATACAATGGGTGATAATGAAGTAGTTCATTGTCACCAAACCATTATTATATGATATATTAAAGGGGCTAATTTAAAGAAAAACAAGATCAAAACTATGAACAGTAAAATGGCAAAAATATGTATCTATCAACAAATGTATCTAAAAAACAAAGGAAATAAGGAGAACAAAGATGGAACCATGAATACAAAGAGTGTTTTGATGGGTGCCAGACTAGAGGGAGGAGGGGGAAAATGGGTGAAGAGGTGAGGGGATTAAGAAGTACAAATAGGTAGTTACAGAATAGCCATGGAAATGGTAAGTACAGTAAAGGATATGGAGCAGCCAAAGAACCTATGGGTGACCCCTGGATACAAAGAATAGCCTGAGGGAATGGGGGCTGCTGGGTATATTGGGGCAATGGCAAAAAAATTGGGGCAACTGTAATAGCATAATCAGTCAAATATAATTTAATAAAAATAAAAATAGTAAAATTGGCTGCAAGGGTTTATTAAAACATTTATTAAGTGTTTACAATGTCTAGACACTGTCCTAGATTAGAATTAAGAAACATACAGTTGAGACCTTATAGAGTAAAAAAGAATATTAATAAATGTATGGAAATAAACAAAATTGTCGCATTGTAAGTGAAATCACGAAAGTACAGAAGTTCACAAAGACTGATTCAATTCTCAAATGTTATCTATGTAATGTATGTTTATAAAATGTTTTCCTAGAATATTACAGTTGATGGTTTTCGAATGTGTTTTCTTTACAAAATTATAACTTGGCAACCATACACAACATTTTCCAACAATTTTTCTTTAAATTTCATGGCTCTGCAAATTAAAAAAAAATTCTCACAGGGAAGAGAAAGTTTATTTTCATTAGTGAAGACTTCTAGGGGCAGATGACCATCTGAGTTACATTTTGAAGGTTAATGACAGGAATTTGTAGATGGAGGAAAAGAAAATCTATTAAGAAATAGTTTAAGTAGGTCAGTATTTCTTGATGTGTTTTAAGCATTATTACATCCCTACAACATTCCTTTTTCTGTGACCACCATCTGGCAAAAACTTTTAAGAGAGCTTAAGAATTAAAATGTTAATGAATGTTTTTGAAAAAGACCAAAAATTACGCTACAAATGGATGGGAGGTGTGCAGAAACAAAAATAAATAACAAAGTTCTAGCATTTGAGGACATGAAAGAACAACAGAGAAAAACATGCATAACCTCTGTATTGTAGGCTAAGTGTTTAGGGGATGATGTGAATAAAGTACAGTTAAGTATGGGAGACAATTACTCCTGCAGCACCACATGCTTTGAAAGCATAAATAATCTCAACCACAGATCACATATTTCTGTGTTAGAGCTGGGATTACAACTCAAGTATCCCTGACTCTTAGATCCCTGGGAGTTGGGGAGGCAACGAGTGTTTGTCTATTATAATCAATAGCAAAGAGAGCTGAAAGAGAAGGTAAAAAGTTCCTATAGTTTTGGGGGAATTTAGGAGGGGTACTACATAAGCTGTCAACTATACAGAAAGTTTAGTAAATACTATAATAAAACCCTAAGTCCTTGGCATTTAGGCACTAAACTGGAGGTGCATTCTGAGCTCCAGATACAGAAATGATGATCTAAGTGATGGTTGGAAGCCATCCATTTCACAGAAGTACATGTAAACTAGAGAGAAAATAAATAGTCTGTTGCTACTTCTTAAGGTATTAGGAACCAGGGAGTTAAGTATCAGAGGAGCCAAGGCCAGTATGTGAAGACCAAGTAGTGATTAACAGTGCCATTTACTACAGAGGTGGCAAATAATTAAAGGACCAGAAAAAAACTACTGAATTATTCCATTGTGACAGCCATAGCAAAAGTAGTTTCAGTGGGGTGGTAGGTATAGAGACCAACCTGTATTCAGCTGAAACGTGAAAGACAGCAAAGAATTTGTTATGAGGTCAGAAGCAATAGGATAGTGGCAAGGAAGATGTGGTCTGAAGGAGCTTTTCTTTTGAAAAAGAATAGTCCAGAGTATGCTCCTACTCTGAAGGAAAAAAAGCCAGCGAGAGGGAAAATTTAAAGGTCTACATCTATAAAGAAGAGAATAACAGATGGAACAAGGTTTCAGAGTAAAATCCAGAGGACAGAATGTGAAATGTATGTTGGATAGAAATGTTATTTCTACTTAAAGGAAATGGCCCCTTCTAAATGACACTGAAGGGGAAAAAAGTCATCTTCAGAGCCCTAGGCCTTAGTTTCTATTCTTTAATAAATGTTTATACGTGAACTTCATAGTCTATATTCAGTAACGCAGTATTTAATGATAGAAAAGGAACAAACAGAAATATCCACTTTTAAAATTAAAACTCCTATTATGTAAAAAGACAAGGAAATAAATTAATCACTTCTCAAACAGTAAAGATTAGAATATTCCTATATCCACTGTAATTCTTTTTGGAATCTTTGCTTTTAACACACATTCTGGATAATACTAGTGTGGGTGGTTATTCAACTGTTATTCCAAGCACCAGTATTAAGTTTCTTTACCTGCTTTTGAGAGAATGCCATTTCCTTTTGCTATGCCAACATAGACCAGAATATTTACAACATCAGATACTTCAATGTGGAGATTTGTTGTTCCTATATCATGATCTTTAGCTGCAGCTACACCTGTGTATGAAATAAAATGTTATTTGACAATTTTACATATTCCAAATCAGCTCTATGAGAGAAACTTAATTGTAATTTGAGTTTTACTCTCCTTGTTCCAAAACCTGTCCCCAAAACCCACAATTGATGAAATGTCTCATAAAATTCAAATCAATTGAAAAGAAAAACATTTTGCAAGGAATAGCAGGTACTTAATTATATACTGTCAGTTAACTCCTAATAAGTCATCACACAACTTATCTTTGAATACAGGTTAGTTAAAATTCAATTCCAAGTCAACAGAAATACAAATATATATGTACCATAGGCACTGCACAACCTGGGTCCTAGATCAGGGCGTACAAAAAATCCTGGCAAATGAGAGGCCAAATTGAGTTTTCCTTCTGGATTACAATATTCTGGCAATGGCAGGCTTTTTAAAAGATCTTCATATCTGAAAAATAACATTGATTTCTTCTGAATAAAAACTTACATTTTTACATGCATTCCAATATATAATTTTTAAGTTGATCAAGGTCTTACGGTTTTTGATAGGTAACACTTTCTGTGACTTCATTCAAAGTTTCAATGAATGCATAACACATGGGACTCAAAGAACAGAAGTGATACTGCAACTGCAATGCTGCCTAATCACTAACTAAAAGCACCATGATAGGGCCCCAAGTCCTTCACATGAGCATTCTTTCCTTTACTGACCTAACATAAACACTCTTTCCCACTGAGACTACAGAAAATCAGTTTTGTATTTTAGTTATTTATTTTAATTGAGTAAGAAAATCCCTAAAGGTCACATTTTTTTCTTCCTTATCTTATTTTGGGGTACAATCTCAGCTCAACCTCAAGAAGCTAGAAGTCAAAAACAAAACAAAACAAAACAAAAAAACCCCAAGTTTCACCCTGGCTGGTATAGCTCAGTAGACTGAACATGGGCTGTGAACCAAAGGGTCACCAGTTTGGTTCCCAGTCAGGGCACATGCCTGGGTTACAGGCCAGTTCCCAGCAGGGGATGCACAAGGGGCGACCATACCTTGATATTTCTCTCCTCTTCCCCTCTAAAGATAAATAAATAAAATCTTTAAAAATAATAAACAAACAAACAAACAAAATCTAAAAAAAAGAAAGAAAGAAAAAACAAGTTTCAAAAGACATACCTTGCTGGCATCATAGTCTTGAACTCTTCTCCTGAAGGGCAATCTTTCAATTTTAAAACAACTGTTTCTCCACTTTTCATTTTTTGCCGTTCTATAAAGAATGCAGTTAATTACTAAGAAGATAGTCTCTGCCTTTTTATTTTTATGTTTGGAGAAATGTAAAGTAAATGATAATTCAATTGTTACACAGTAGGTACTTAATATATGCTTATATGTTGGCTTCAGTTCTCATATACTTAGGTAGTTTTAAGACTTGCTCCTTATGTACATAAATTCTTTTAAAAATATTTCTATAATTGTTATAAAAATTACATTTTTGATTTCCAAAATGTTTCACATAGATATCACGATTCAATTTTCTAAGGCTTATGGGATTGCCAAAAAATATTCCCACTGTGATATAAGTAAACATAATTAAAAGACTTGCCAATGGCCAAAGGAAATTAAGTGTGGAGAATAAGAGTAGGACCCAGTCTCTCATTTCCAAGCACAGATGGTCCCTGACTTCAGATGGTTCGGCTAAACAGTTTTTCAATGGTGTAGAAAAAGCAGGAATTCAGTAGAAACTGTATTTCTAATTTTAAAATTTCATCATTTTTCCCTTTGCTCTATAGTAGGTTAATTGTGTTTATTTTGCCCAATGTAAGTAAAGTAATTAACACTTAAGGCAGACTGGGCTGAAGCTATGATGCTCTGTAGGTTAGGTGAATTAAAGACATTTTTGACATGATAATTTCAATTTACAATGAGTTTACCAAGATATAACCCAATTCTAAATTGATGTGTATCTGTACTTGTTTATTTTTATTAGACAACAAAGTAGTATACAAGCTTAAAAGATTAAATATCTGTTGTCTCTACAATTTATTGTTTGAGGGGTATATGTTAAACAAAAACAGTAAAACACACAAAAAAACAACATACTTGAAACTTCTTCAAAACCATCCCAGAACTCCTTAACATTGGCATTTGAAGTAATGCTGTCTTTGCAGTTCAGAAGATCAGCTTGGTGGTCTCCAAAATCAAGACTAATTGATTCTGCCTTCCACAAGCTCATGTTCATTTTCTTATGTACACCAGAAACCACTGCAGGCTTATGAATAGATAGATAGATACAAGTTAAAAGGTATATGGAAACTTCCAAAATTTTACACATACAACAAATGTTAAGTTTCAGTACTAATGACAAATTGTGAGAATTAAGAGACTATCAAAGATAGTTCCTGACCTGGAAAGATGTTCACAATAGATTGTCAAAAAGAAAAGGTGGTAAAAGAATACCATGTAGAGTACATTGCCATTTTTTAAAATAAAAAACATGGCAATTTTCAGGAAAGTGTAAAAGGCTATAGTAAAAATTTCATTTCTTGCACTGACTGGTGTGGCTCAGTGGGTTGGGTGTCACCCTGCAAACCAAAAGGTCACAGGTTCCATTCCCGGTCAGGGCACATGATTGGGTTGTAGACCAGGTCCCCAGTAGGGTTGTTATGGGAGAAAACTAATCCATGTTTCTCTCCCTCCCTTGCCCTCTAAAATAAAATCTTTAAAAATTTTTCATTTCTTAAGAGTATAAATATGAATTTTTTGCTTGATTTATTTACAGATTAATTTTTATAGACACAACATAACCTACTTCTTTATTTATATGTATGTAATAGATGAATTAAGATTTTTAAGTAAAAGTTTGTATGTATTCTGAGTTTGTGTCACTTATATACATATAATCTTTACCTCAACAAGGATCATGACAAATAAAAATATTAAATAACTAGGCATAACAAAATTAAATTATAAGCCTAACAACTATTTCCAAAGAGCAAATCCCTCCATTTAAATAATATGAATTCAAAATTCCTCAGGGCTCTATAAACTCAAAACCAACAATTAAAGATTTATAGCTAATGTGAAAAACAAAATATAAGAACAAACAGAAACAAAACCTCTTAGGCAATCTGATGTATTATTCTCTGTTGTTTTTTTTCCTTTTTTAATTCCATTAATGTAGTTTTAAACTGCCATCTGAAATGTGTACCAAATATTTCACAAGTTTTGGTCAAATAAAAAATCATTTTTTATTTGAGCTGAATTAAATGATGAAGAGAAGGAGCATTTGTCATTCAAGACTTTATGAACTAACTTAAAAATAAATAATCTATGGGTAAACATTAAAGGCAAAAACATGTACACTTTTTATCAGTTCAAGAAAAATGCTCCTAGTATTAATATTCAATTAGCAGATATGAAATCTGTTAACTGGACTGAACTAGAAGTATATAAAAAAAGATATCTAAACATGTAAACATGTTTGTAAAAACATGGCTTTATTAAGTCTCTTGACTGATAAATTGTAAAAAAAAAATCAGTGCTTCCTTGTTAACTCATACAAATCTGGCCAAATATAAGAATTCAGAAACAATCGTTGTGGTAACCTTCTGATATCTTACTTCCACGCCAAATGTGTTTAGTACTGTCTTTCCCCTTTCCTTCTATTCCTAAGACAACAATTTGTTTGTTCCTCTGAAAGTGTACTACGATCAGCTTAAAATACTCACTTGTCCATGTTTCCAACACTCTTTGAAAAGCTTCCAATTATTAGTATTTTTATAATCCTTAAGCCAAAGAATACGCTTCTCGCAGACCCAAGAATGTGGTATATCACAGTACGATTGGTTTTCATCCACGGCAGAGTTTCTGCTTTCTTTGGGCTCCTCTTTAAGCTCTGATTTTACACTGATCTTAGGGGCTTTATTTGGTGGAATTTTGTTTTCAACAACTGAAGCAATTATGTCATCAAGAATATTTGGCATAGTCCTTCCACTTTTACCACTCTATTAGGGAAAAAAATCATTTTTTGAGAAGAAATGTATACATTTTAAACTTTCATTTTGACTTACTATTAGTATAACAAACAACTAACACAAACAACCTACTTGCCTTCAAAAATATGTAATCATAACTTTCATTTTGACTTACTACTAATACAACAAACAACTTTCTTGCCTTCAAGAATATTGTAATCGAGATACGGATTTGTAGTCCCTACACTGTTCCTGAGAGGTGGGAACCAGAGCTTCGGTGGTCTCCATGTGAGGCCAAGTGTGCAGGAACTAGAAGAGTGGGTCTTTTACACTGTTTTAGGGTTGAAGCAGTTGGGTGCAATTTCCCATATACTTTCAATAGCCACTAAAAATTTATGTCTATACAATTATCTGTGTGTATTTACCTCTGGAGAATAACTAAAACAAAAATTGACTTCTAAATATTTTAAGTAACAAAACATTTACTTCCATGTTACTTCCCCTATTAGTTAGATATATGGTTTTCAAATTTTAAAGAAGTATCTCAGGGTTCTTCTGGCATCAAAACATCCCTCCCCCAACTTTATTCACCTACAGGGAAAAAACAAAAATCTCCAGCTTTCAAGTTCTAAGTTATAATGCGAATAGAAACACGCCTAGTAATTTAGTACACTTGATTTGCTCTGCCTCTATTTATTGTGTAGTTCACAAGTGAATCTCCAAATCATCTAAACTTAAGGCCCATATATAAAAGCCAAAAATCACTCACTGGGGTTCCCATTGAATATACTGGAGCAAAGGCAATGCCGGCATCTGTAGAACCCACACGTAACTTGCCAGCTGTTGTGGTCAGTAAATCCCGTAAGGTTGAGCCTTGTTCATTATTCTGGGACATGGGCGGTGACATTCTGCTGTTTGGAGAATCAGGATTCTCTTGTTCTCTCTCTTCTGTAATTTGCTTTTCAAGGGCAAATTCTTTATTTTCTGAAATAAAACATTTTAATAAAATTCAAATAAAATTAAGCATTCTGCTAAAGTACAGACAAAACTAGCACGCTGTATTTTACAGTGACAGGTAACAACTATAGCACTACTGATTTATTCACCTGAACATACACCAGATGATGGGCTAGATGCTTCAAAATGCAGTCAAAGAGTTTGGATGTGAGAAGGCCTTCCTCAATACCTTAGACATGTAGCTGAGTTTATACCTGCCACAAATGAAACTGCTACAGCTAAAACAGGGAGAAGGAACACACGAGTAACAAATCCACTGCCCTGGTGGCTTTACTGATATGCTCACCTAGAAATTACTCTGCAACTAATTTTGATGCAATCACAGAGCTCCTAGTAAGAGAAGACAAAGGTTTTATTGAACCTATGCCACAATGCAAGTGAAAGATAAAAAGTAAATCCTTTTATGTGAAAAGTACACTAATGTATAATAGTACATTGCTGCAGGGAGAAGAAGGGGTAAAGAGGACTAAACGGTAATGGAAAAATATAATAAAGATAATTTTTTTTAAAAGTACATTGTTGGTTATATTATAATACTCTGTCATACAGCTGACCCTTGAACAGCACAGGGGTTACCTGTGCTGATCCCCCATGCAGTCAAAAATCTACATGTAATTTCTGACTCCCTCAAAGTTTCTCTCCTGACACCTGTGGAGGACTGGTTCTAGGATATGGCCCACCCCACCCATGGACACCAAATCCCTGGATGCGCAAGTCCTCTGTGTAACATGGTGCAAATCGATGCATATAGTTGCCCCTCCACATCTGTGGACTCCCAACTACAAATCATAAACAGCACAGGTATTGGTTTTTAAAAATCCACATATAAATATACCCATACAGTTCAAACCCTTATTGTTCAAGGGTCACTGTATACTTAGGTAATTTATTATATTTACCTTTTTTTTCCTCTCTGGACTTCTGCTCTGCAAGATCTGCTAACCAGTGCAGTGGTGACTGGGATTCTGGAGGAGTTAACTTGCTGTCTGAGCTTACATCACTCCCTGGGCTGCTGTTGCCACTACCCTCAGACTTCTGAGGCGTATTCTGCTGCTGTGACTCAGGCATGCACAGAGAAATTTTATTACTGTGATTAAGTACATTCTGTAAAACCTACAAGGGTAGAACAATTGAATTTTTAAAACACTGTCTCTTCAATTATTAATTTAAGTTACAAGGAGTCATTTCTATAATAACACAATTTAAAAAATATATGTCTTAAATTGGGTATCAAGTAACAAAGCTGATTACTTTAACCATTCATTGTATTTGATTAATTAGAAATTTATACTCACTTGAGACACACCATTCATTGTAGGAAGAGTACCAACTTGTAAATTCTGTTTGTTAGAACAATGACAATGGGATTTAATACCATATTTTTCTCTAAGAGTGTGCATCACATCTAGAAGATCTGTCAAGACTACAAAATATAATAGTGGTTAATAAAAAGGTTACGACTAGTAGCTAAAGATTTTAAAATTTTTTTTCAGTTTTTCTTGCGCCTTTTTGACTTTTATATTTTAATTCAATCCTGACATCTAGTATAGGTTTGATCATTAAACCAAATTCAGTCTCCATTCTTTTCTCTCTTACCTCTATTATTAAAAATTCAGTGTTCAAAAAAAGTAGAATAATCTTTCATCATATATCTAACTTTTTCATAACCCATTCTAAAATGGTTCCTCTGTGTTTTATTTAAAATCCTCACCCAAGCCAGAGGATATGTTTACTGATTTTAGAGAGACAAAAACGGGGAGAGAGAGAGAGGAAGGAGGGAGGGAGAGAGGCAGGGAGGGAAGGAGAGAAACAGCAATCAGTTGCCTCCCAAAGGCATCTGGACTGGAGATCTAACCCCAAAACCTTCTGGTATAAGGGATATCACTCCAACCAACTGAGCCACCTGGCCAGGGCTCCTCTGTGGTTTTCGTAGTAACAGGACAGGGCTTATTAGTTTTATTGTACAGAGGATCCCAAGAACTGGGTAAGAACAATTTCAGGTTAGAGAAACATTATCCCTCTCCATTCTATTATACTCCTACATATGCTCAAATAATCTGAATCAACTAAGTGCTGTTACACTCAGTAAATAACGTACACTGATACTCACCAGAACTAGGTATAATTTGAGTTGGCATTAAATGCTTGTGATCATGAGGCTGTCCCTTCACACACTTTATCCAAGCATACAGTTCTTTATCTGTAAGATTATAACATTTACTTCTATATCAGTCATCGTTGCACAATTATAAAATTGATGGCTTATATATAAACAGCTTAACAATTACATAAAATGGCAATGGTAGAATTCAAATGTATGGTTCCTAAAAAAATCAGACAATGCCACTACTCTAATAATTTTATAAAAACTGGATACAAAATTGATTTAGCCTTTTCTAGAATGACCATGCTTTATTATCATTAATGTATTAGTTACCTTTCTTCTCTGATTCTAGCTTCTCTGTAGCTAATTCCTTTTGCCTTTTGTTTTTTTGTGTGCCAAACATGGCTTTGGCTTTCACCCAATCCCAGTACATTATATTGACACTGCTGCTAACTCATTTTCCTTTTATGCTTCAAAGACATGAAGACAAACTGTCATGAGACATGCCACTACTGCATAGACAGTGACAGAACAGAAGCTGTGATGTCCTAAATTATAGTGTGTCAGAGAGTAAGATAGAAAGACAAGAGTAATCAACCAGTTAATAGCTGTGGACCAAGGAACAGACTGGTCACATTCTAAATGTATGTTGGGGCATTGAGTCAACTTTTGTACAAATCATCAGCCACCACAGCATCCTTCTTATGCATGAACTTTCAGAACCATTGCTCATCACCAATCAAAAGCAGTAAATATTTCTTCCTTACAGAAGGTGCACCTACCCTAAATTGTTCCCCATTTCACCTTTCTCTACCCCACCTCCTCAACGGTAGCTAATGAAATTCTTTCAAACACAACTTACACCTTTCTTCCCCAGAATATAACGAATAAAGAGCCCTTCAACCTCAAGATGGTGGACAACTCTGTCATTTCTATTCAGCCCAGGTGCCTGCCTATTGGTCAGACTGCATACCTCAGGAACTGGTCTTTTTCTGCCTACCCTTTCTCTTGGAAAAGCTTTTCGTCATGAAAGTTCTTTGTTTAACAAGAGCATTTAATTGCTACTATTGCCTTCAAATAAGGTTCCATAGCCGGTGCGGTAAACATATTAAGGCATAGCACGAGGCATATCATATACAGTAAAACTATTTAATTCCTTGATCTCAAAAAGATCATCTCTATAAATTTAATGACAAAGACAACTACTTATGATACGGCTTTAAGAGTTTCAATGAATACCACAAAAAGCTCGTTAATTCACCATTTAAAAAAAACACAACTAAAACCATTATTGCATCAAGTGTCATACTAAATAAAATCCAAATCCAGTCTAAAACTTTTTAAAAGAGCTTTGACTTCCCCCTCCAAAGCCTACATAGCAGTAACTTATGCTTTCTAACTGCTTATATTTTAGACACTTATGTTAATTACTACTCTGTCAAGTTATAAACTAGTCGAGTTAGTGTATTACAATATTTAACAGTGAAATAAGGAAATAGGTAACAGAATATAACTCAAGGTATATGAATTATCCTCAGAAAATGATATGGTGACTGATACATTTTAAAAACCGATACCCTACTATTGTTCAAAACAGAATTCAGACTTATATATACAATACCTATAGCAAAATATAATAAATTAACATCAATTTCTTTTTAATTTGGCAAAGGAAAAATACAATTATGAGACCAGAAAAATATAAAATGCATGTCATGCAGTTTTATAGCAGTGCAGCTACTTCTATCAACTGAAAATATCCAAATATATTTTTAGGGTTTTGAAGATATTTAATTTCCTAAAATGCCTTCCTTTCTATGACTTCATATTTTACTCATATATAATACCTTTTTCATATCACAGAAACACCAAGAAATAGATGTTGGACATGCTTCTCCACTTGCTCAGGTCTCTTTGTTAAGTCATGGGTATTATAAGAAAAAAAGATTACAAAGGATGAGGCTTAATAATCCTATCATTAAACAAAAGATATTGATGGCTAACTACATGATCATCTACCTGAGAAACATTAGTCTAAAAAAAACCTGCCTGAAGGATAAAAGTCTGTTACTAAGCATGATTTTACCTCTAATACTCTTGGTTTAAACCCTCTCATTTCATTAAAGACTTACCCCAAACAAAGAACTCAATACTTTCAAGGCTACCAATAGCAAGTAGCTCCTTCTAAATCAACTTGAAAGGCTTTGCTAAAAGATTTTTAGCATGAAAAAGGTACAATCAGTTACTTCCTTTTGAAACTTTCTGCAGCTGTAATTAACATGCAGAACACTGTTTCTGTGCCATTTTATTTATCTAAAAACTAAACAGTAATAGTTTCAATGGCTGTTTTCATACATAATGTAGATTTCCTCTTCATTCTGTAAAAGCTAGGGAATAAATAGTAAATGTCAGCATATTCTTGAACAGGCTGATTTGAACTTTATGCACCAATATTTAGAAATACAACTGACACTAATAAGTGTTCAACTGCAAGTTATGAAAAGCTCTAATTAATTCTGGCTACGTTAAGAAGCTATTTGCTGGAAATGAGAGGATGAGGATTAATCCACTAATCAAGCAGAAAAGGTGCCATTTTATTCTAAAAACCATGACTACTAATAAACTGTGGTAACTCCTTTTCACAACTTCCTTCAAGTAATGGTTTATGGAAGATAGGAAAAAACGTTACACATATCTAATCTTCCAGATGAGTGATCCTAGAGAAAATGGACATTATTAAAAGTTTAATTCAATATAAAGTCATAAACTGACCTCTAGAACTCTTCCTTTCCTTTGCCTTGTAACAATCCAAGCAGACCACAAATCCACATTTTTGGCAGACCCAGTGAACGTTAAACAATGTTGCTTCACATGCATCACACATCTCTCGGACTCCTCTCACTGCTCTTTTCCAGGCAATTTTGGCTGAAATACAGAGAAATAAAAATATAGGGGCAACAGACTCTCTTTCATGCAATCTTTGCTGAAATACATGAAAACAGAAATGTAAAGGCAAACCAAAAACTTTAAAGGATGTATTAACGAAAGACCAACCAACTGCAGGTTTCTTGAAGTAATTAGTGATTCCCTCCAGAAAAAATACATCTAATTGAAGGATTCTCAATCTGTACACTTTTGACATTTAGGAATACATGTATCCCTGTTGCAGAGGACTATCCTGTGCATTGGCGGGATGTGTAGTGGCACCTGTGCCCTCTACCCATCAGATGCCAGTACTCTACCCCAACATTTACATAAGTAAATATTTAAATTAACCTACTTTCAAACAAATCTATAACATAGTTATCATTTGTGTTTTACAGTCATACAGTTTAGCAAGGAGTAAAAGTTGAGATTTAAATATACATCTAACTTTAAAGACTGGTGACTTCAAGTCAAGATGGCAGTGTAGGTACACACAGCACACCCTTTTGCACAACCACATCAAAAGTATAACTATAGAACCATCACCATACAGAAATGTTAGAAGGACTTCTGCCAAGATGGAGGCGTAGGTGGAAGCACTGCGCCTTCTTCCACAACTAAGTTTAAAAACAACGAAGTTTTAGCAACAAAAATGCAGCCAAACCACAGAAAATTGAACGACACGAAGTCCGACAACAACAAACCCTTCAGCCAAACCGGTAAGAGGGGCAGAGCCAACAGCAGAGCAGGGTCGGGCAGGAAACATCCACCAGACCGACCCTGGGTGCACAACCCAGGTGCGCCAGCAGCCATGGGCGGATCCCAGGTGTGGAGAAGCGGGCGGACCCACTGAGGGCACAAGGCGGTAGACCCACTTGAGGGCTGATCGTGGTCACGCATTCACTCGCAGATAAACCAGTGAAGGAGCTAGCAGTGAGACAGACCGCGCAGGCCCCAGTGGCAGGAAGCAGCAGAGGGAACTGCCATTGTCCCTCTCTGACCCCGTCCCCACATACAGCGTCACAAAACAGCAACCTGGGTGTCCCCACTCTGGTAAATAACTAAGGCTCTGTTCCTCATTCGTAACGGGCACGAACAGATCAAAACATGGCTCAAGAACTCAGAGCCCCAGAGCAGACAAATCTAAGCAATGAAGAAATAGCCAAATTTCAGATGCACAGTTCAAAACACTGGTGATCAGGATGCTCACAGAACTGGTTGATTTTAGTCACAAATTAGAGGAACATATGAAGGCTAAACTAATTGAAATGAATGGAAATACACAGGAAACCAATACTAATAGAAAGGAAACTGGGACTTAAATCAAAGGAGTGGACCAGAAGGAGGAAAAAAATGACCAAACAGAAAAGGATGAAGAAATAAAAATTCAAAAAAATGAGGAGAGGTTTAGGAACCTTCAGGACATCTTTAAACATTCCAACATCCGAATTATAGGGGTACCAGAAGGGGAAGAGGTACAGCCACCAGTGGAACACTTATTTGAACAAATAATAAAGGAGAACTTCCCCAATCTGGCAAAGGAAATAGACTTCCAGGAAATCCAGGAAGCTCAGAGAGTCCCAAAGAAGTTGGACCCAAGAAAGAACACACCAAGGCACATTATCATTACATTAGCCAAGATTAAAATGGAGAGAATCCTAGAAGCAGCAAGAGATAAGGGGACAGTCACCTACAAAGGAGTTCCCATCAGACTGTCAGCGGATTTCTCAAAAGAGACCTTACAGGCAAAAAGGGGCTGGAAAGAGGTATTCCAAGTCATGAAATCCAAAGACCTACATCCAAGATTGATCTATCCAGCAGAGTTTTCATTTAGAATGGAAGGACAGATAAAGTGCTTCTCAGATAAGATCAAATTCAAGAAGTTCATCATCACCAAGCCTTTATTATATGAACTGTTACAGGGACTTACCTAAGAAAAAGAAGATAAAAAAGATGAACAGTGGAAGGACAGCAAACTCAGTTATTAACAACCATACCTAAAATAAAAGCAAATTAAGAGGACAGCTAGATCAGGAGTGAACCATAGAAATGAAGATCACGTGGAGGGTTAGCAACAGGGGAGGGGGAGAAGGAGAAGGGGGGAGAAGGTACAGAAAATAAGTAGCATAAACAATAGGTAGAAAATAGGGGGGAGGGCAAGAATAATATGGGAAATATAGAACCTAAAGAATTTGAGACATGTGGTCATAAACTAAAGGGGGGATGGTGGGGGAGGGAGTATGCAGGGTGGAAGGAAATGAAGGGGGTAAATAGAACAAATGTAATGGCATAATTAATAAAATATATTAAAAAATGTTAGAAATTGAGCTGAATCAAAATCCTACAACTATGGAATTAAAGAAGCCACAGCGACATGACACATTAGTAGGAGGGTTGCAGAAGCAGAACAGGCTGTCTCCACACCCACATGGGTCAGATAAAAATCATGAGGGATATCTTAGGAGCAAGAGGTTCCACCCCCCAGCCCAGGGATATGTCTCTGTAGCGTCTGGCTGTAAAAACCAGCAGGGATTGAGGCTGTGGAAGACAAACTGCTAGAGTCCCAGGCAGTTACCCTTAAAGGGCTCTCAAGCATAGATTTGCTCAGACTCACTCTACCTGAGGTCCAGCACCGGGTGAGCAGACTAAAAGGCATCAGAGACATCCCAGGAGGAACTGAATTATCTAGTATCAATGCAGGAGCTAGGTGGGGAGCTTTCTTCTAGGCAGAGGCCATCATCCCTTTTCTAAGCCTTCCTCCCACCAGAGCCAACAGGTAGGGACCATACCTGAGACTCCATCAACCTGGCTCCCACTATTTCCCCCATCCTGGTGATTCCCTAAGATCTCGTTCACTGAGTTCTATTCCACTTTTATGGCCCACGAAAACTATTTCCAGTGGCTTTTACATATGAATGGTTTGTCTTGGCCCATGCTTCAGATTTTCCTAAATTCTCTCAAACTAGCAGCATCTGGCTTCAGCGAGCCTCATACCTTTAGGTAAGTTGCCCCAAGTCTGGCACTAGTAGCAGATGGCCTTGGTTTACAACTTGGCTTCTCCTGAACCCCTCCAAGCACAAGCACAGGTAGCAGCAACCTGCAGATCACTTTGTAGCCAGTGCTGTGTGACCCCTGAAGGAACACAGGTAGTGGTTGACCTGGGATGTGCCAACAGCAATCAAGGCTTAACCACAACAGGAGGGTGCATACAGCCCACACAGTGGGTGCATCCTGAGTAACCAGATTGGGTGACAGCAGAGGTTGTGTCACTGGGCTTACAGGACACCTACTACATAAAGCCACTCCATCAAGCTTGGGAGACATAGTAGCTCCACCTAGTACATAAAAGCAAAAACAGGGGGGCAGCAAAAATGAGGAGACAAAGAAACATGGCCCAAGTGAAAGAACAGAAAAAGAATTAAACCAAAAGGAGAAAAGCAATCTATCAGATGCAGAAGTCAAAATACTGGTTAGAGGATGCTCAAAGAACTTAGTGAGGACCTTGACAGCATAAAAAAAAAAAAAAACAGAAACATAGGATACACTAGTTGAAATAAAAAACAATTTACAGGGAAACAATAGTAGAGTGGATGAGGCTGAGAATCAAATCAATGACTTGGAACATGAGGAATCAAAAGACAATCCATCGAAACAAGAAGAAAAAAGAATACCCCCAAAACAAGGATGGTGTAAGCAGCCTCTGGGAGAACTGCAAGCAATCCAGCATTTGCATTATAGGGATACCAAAAGGAGAAAAGAGCAAGAAACTGGAAATCTATTTGAAAATATAATGGAAAAAAACTTCCCTAATTTGATGAAGGAAATAGACATGCAGGTCCAGGAAGCAGAGAATCACAAACAAGATGGATACAAAGAGGCCCACTCCAAGACACATCATACTTAAAATGCCAAAGGTTAAAGATAAACAGAGAATCTTAAAAGCAGAGAGAAAAGCTGCTAGTTACCACAGGAAGAGTTCCCATAAAACTGTCAGCTGATTTCTCAAAAGAAACTTTGCAGGCTAGAAGGAACTGGCAAGAAATAATCAAAGTCATGAAAAGCAGGGACTTACAGCCAAGATTGCTCTAGCCAGCAAAGATATCATTTAGAATTGAAGGGCAGATAAAGTGCTTCCCATATAAGAAAAAACTAAAGCAGTTCATTATCACCAAACCATTATTATATGTAATGTTAAAGGGGCTTATTTAAGAAAAAGATCAAAACCATGAACAATAAAATGGCAAAAATATGCATCTATCAACTATTGAATCTAAGAAACAAAATAAATAAACAAGCAGTAAAAAACAGAATCATAGATACAAAGAGTGTTTTGATGGTTGCCAGATGGTGGGTTGTCAAGGGAACGGGTGAAAACAGTGAAAAGATTAAGAAGTACAAATTGGTAGTTATAGAACAGTTGTGGGGATGTAAAGTACCATAGGGAATAGAATGGCCAAATACACATATGCAAGACCCATGGATGGACAACAGTATCCATGGGGGATTGCCTGGAGGATTGGGAGTTAGGGTGGTAACTGGGTGGAGAGGGACAAAAGAGAAAATTTGGATCAACTGTAATAGTATAAGCAATAAAATATACTTAATGCTGAAATTTCCCAATTTCGCATCCAAAATGTCTTTGTCGTGCTAAACTGCAAAACCGGCAAAAACAGCAAAATACTATTGTGATTTCACAAACTGCTAATCCATTCATTTCGACCTCAATGGGAAAATATCTTTTAAAAAAAAATCCTCAACAGAGAACATTTTTTTCATTGGTTTTAGGGAGAAAGACATCCATATGAGGGAGAAACACTGACTGGTTGCCTCCCATATTGCCTGGATCACACCTTGACCAGAGATCAAACCTGCAACCTTTCAGTTACAGGAGGCTCCCACCAACTGAGTCACATTGGCCAAGGCAGAAAATATCTTTTACCTTTAGTATATATAAGTGCTTTTGTACATAAAAAGTGTCATTATCAAAGTTAAAAGTCAACATAACGAGGTAGGATTAGGGACTTTGCCCAGATTAAAACATACTTCAGATTTGTTAAACAAAATGTAAACAATTTTATGTTCTAAGTATTTAACTTCCTTACCATCCTTTTTCACCCAGGACAAAGCTGTTTTCTCAGATGTTACTAACTGACAGAACTTATCACCTATTATATCCAAGATGTATTTTGAAGTTTCTATGTCTAGTTCATCATCTTCATAATTTTCATGTGTCCATAAACTCATAGCTTCATCGTCATATTGGTCAGGAGAAGAGAAACCATCTATTCTAACTACTCCATTTTTACTAAATGACAATCTGAAATATTAAAACATAAAAGCATTAGATACATAAATGTCTAGTTATTTTAAAGTTCTAAATGTATAATTATATATTTATATTAAATATAAATATGTAAGTTATATTTACAATTAGAGAACACAGGGTAGTCCATATATACACATACTTTAATTATTAATTAAATTTAACCAACTTAGATAACTGCTATAATGTTACACATGACAATGATAAGTAGTATCAATTTTAGGTTATTTGAAGAAATGAGATCATCTCTATCACTTACTTATACTTAACTACTTAATTCCAGTCAAATAAAAACTATGACCAAGTATCTGGTGAGAACAAGATTTAAAACGTTAGCCAAGTGCTTCATACAGCAATGCTGTCATTTTATACATAATTAAATCAGAAATCTCTAAAGTTGAGAATGCCCAAAATCACATTAAGACTTTCCCTGTAGGAATATTAAAAAATGTCAAGTAAATATACAGGGTAGGGCAAAGTAGTTTATAGTTGTGAGAACACGAAACACAGTTTGTTCTTGTGGTATTTTAAGCATTGTATTATTTTCCATACAAACAACTGTAAGCCTTCTTTTGCCCCATCCTGTATGTACTTTTCATTAAAATGACACTTTATTAACTTGATTTAGAGGAACAACGATGAAACTCTTAATAAGTTTATTAGAAACCAAATTGTGTTATTGCCCTTTAGCTTCTGACATCCAATTAATATAACTGGTCAGTACAGAAGTTTAAGGTAAATGGAAGGCAACATTTTCTTTTCTTACTTGCTGGTGGCTATCACTCAATTATGTCTAGTTACTCTCAAACAGGGGACACTGAAAATTCACTACAAGTCATTCTGTACTTTTCAAATGGATGCTATCGACAATATTGCTTTTACTCCTTTTTTCACATTTCTTTCTTACCCTTTCCCTTTAAAAAAAAAACGGTATCTCCCTTTGTCATAACCCATCATCTTGTTTCAGCTTGATGTTATTTTATCTACCTGAATATTGACTTTTTTCAAACTTTTCTAAAATTTTCTTATCTCTTCAAATAATTTTCCTTTGATTCCTCTTCATCTTTTCTGCACTCTCATGTGTGCTATAATGTGTAAGTATTTGGGGGATACTTTTGGCTAAAAAACCCATGAAGTAAAGAAGTAAGAAATAAAGCTTGTTGTCCTCCTACAAATACATACTTTTGGGGTCCCCACTGAGCCAACAGCAGAGTGTATTTGCCAAGCAAAGTTATCTCCTAACTTCTTAGGAAGATGATGCTGATCAGTAGGGAAATTATTATAGCTAACATTAATAGAGTATTTCATATGTGCTTGGTGTACTACAATTACACCTCTGTGCATTTTATATCATTTAATCTTCAGGAAATTCCTCTGAGATTGGTACCGCTATCATTCACATTATGCAGCTGAGTGAAGCTGAGGTGTAGTCCTACCACAACTAATAAATTCATACAGGTACTAAGGAACAGAGCAAGGAATGAAACCCTGGAATGACTGATTCTAGAATCTGAGACATTTACCCTCTACTGGCTGGGTTACCCAGGTTTGTTTAGTTGAACTCTTACAAATCTACCCTTAGGATTTAGTAATAAAGTATTATTTGGTAATATTAGTATTATAGTTACATATAGTTAGTTATTTAGTAATATATAAATATTATAGGTTAACAGCAACTGTAAGTTGCTTTATATTTATAATAAAACCTGTGAAATATGACATGATACTAACAATTTTTTTGGTCACTTTCTAACTTATATTTTATAGCTCTGTATGTTTAATAAGGCAAAAGTATAGGTATTCCAATGTACTGCACTGATTTTAATATATTACCTACATTATTTACCTAGATTTATATAGACTATTTGTTAGCTAATGTACGGATATAAATACGACACTGTTTTGGCCAAAGTGTAATGTATTTTTAAAAATCTTTATATGAAACAAGCTGCTGTTTCCTATCATTTTCTAGAAAAAAATACTAAAATTTATCATAAAGGAGGAATAAGTCAGTAGAGAAAGGCCATATGAATGCACATAACACTACATATGAATTTAGCCCAATAATTAGCTATTGTTAAATTTAGTACTAAAAGTTTAATATTGTCTTATAATGTTTCAGAAACAAGGGGGCTCCTGTCTCTAAACAGAATTCTCAGAAACACTGTATATTTTCCATCACCCAAAATACATACTTCCCCCCATTACACAAATTTTCACT
Organism: Artibeus jamaicensis; assembly: GCF_021234435.1. Taxonomy (NCBI): domain Eukaryota; kingdom Metazoa; phylum Chordata; class Mammalia; order Chiroptera; family Phyllostomidae; genus Artibeus; species Artibeus jamaicensis. The sequence goes on from NW_026521788.1 coordinate 16,351,266, forward strand.
TACCGTCTAAAGTAGTAAAATCTACAAAACACAGGTGAGTGAGTTGGTTCTTCTTCTTTTTTACTTCGAATAAGTCTACATTCTCTGCACTTTTGCAAATTAGGCCCTATCTCACAGCAGGAGTCATCTTGTAAGAATGATTCCCCAGTTTGCTTCAGCTTCTTGACTTTACGCCAATCTTTTAATACTGAACGAGGGATGCCAGCTGTAAAACCAGTAGGAAAGTATTAGCAAGATTATACCTTTTTAGAAAAGTATACCCTTGAGATAAAATTCAAGTCAATTACACAATTGACAATATATTAAGACTGTAGAAAAGCAGCAGAGATTATAGTTCTAGGTACTCATTAACTAAAAAGTCCACAGTAGCACTTATTATATTCTACAAACCAAATGAACTCTTGGTATACTACACTATACTATAAATGCAGAATACTATAAAAGCAGAGCTGAGTATATATCTTTACATATGAAATATTCTTCTTTGTATGACAGCAAATATGAGAATCAGTCATTTTCTAAGTAAAGCTAAAAATGCAGCCCTTTTATATAAAAACTTTGGCATAAGTAGGAAGCTCTTTCAAGATCCACAGAAAGAACCTAAAGACTAAAAGTTAATACCTTTAAGAAAAACAGGCTAGTTTCAGCATACTTAAGTTTTGAAATACTACTTATTCTGATTCTTGAAGGTAAGTGTGGCTCATTAAATCAAGAAAGTGGTGATTTTGTAACATCAATGTTATGGAGAAGAACTAAGTCATTTCTCCTAATTATCTCTCCTCTTATTACAATGTCTTCCTTTGGTATCAATATATTGATTGACAGAAGCAGTATTTTAAAAAAACTTGAAAGGAAAAAAGCCAATTATTATTAACCTGGCATATCTTTTTTCAAGACAGAAAGACAAATAAGGCACCAGAACTCTATAGAAAAACAAAACTTTGTCAGAAAAAAAATTACATTTATATAATACTAATCATCTTATAGTCTATATTGTTGCTCCATCACTATTATTAACTTGAACTTAGTTGTTGTAATAACACTAGCTCAAGTAATCAGTCATCTATAGAGCAGGAAGAACTCAAAACACTATACAAAAATTGAAGCTTGTGCCTTGGCTGGTGTGGCTCAGTGGATTGAGTGTGGGCCTGTGAACCAAATGGTCCCTGGTTCGATTCCCAGTCAGGGCACACGCCTGGGTTTCAGGCAGGGTCCCCAGTGCGGGGCACCAGAGAGGCAACCGCACGTTGATGTTTCACTCCCTCTTTCTCCCTTCCCCTCTCTCTAAAAATAAACAAAACCTTTAAAAAAACTGAAGCTTGTCTATTGAATTTTTAAAAATCTATAATTAATTAAAAGCGATCTATGTTGTGACAAGCAGTATTTGTTGACTCTTGTGTTAATACTGCCCATGTTAATGCATCTAACATCAGATATGAGATTTACATCATTCACTGTTTCTATTATGTTAAAGAATAAATTCTATTTCCTACCTTTGTGTTTTCTAATTATGCCTATTTCATGGAGCAGAGGCAGTATAACTATTCTGAGATGATATACTTCTTATAGAAACTTGTAGCAGAAATCTTGTCCTGAGTTCCCACTATCACTTACCTGTTAATAATATATGCAGTACAATTACAGCAAGACCGTATATCTTAAGATAGAATTGTGTTTATAAAACTCTAGGGTGGGCAACTCAAAATCAGCTTGTATTAAGCATTTCTAGGATTGCTGGTTCTTTGCAAACTCTTCCCTCTTCTGTCTTTAACTTAGGGCAAGGAGCCACTTGACCTAATCTACTAGGGAAATGTGTATGTGTGCGCACATACCACCCAGAGAACAATGTTTCCAGAAGGCTCGTGTAAAGGTTTGTTATTTCCTCCACTGTATATAAGACAGATTTCTCCTATGGACTGTATAAAATATCCAGGGCTTTTACAAATCAGAATGAACAACAGAAATGGTATACTGCTGATAAATTTTTATTTGGTACACTTGATTCCAACCACTGGTATACTTTTTAAATTTATTATGTGAGAATAAACTAAACGCAATCTACTTCTGTTCTGACTAGAAAATAACTATTAACCAATATGCTTTTACATTCCAAATAATGAAATAGTTCAAAAAGTATGAAAAACCATACCACTGTAAACAATTCAAATAGTATTACAATTAAAACCCAGGCGTTTCAAAGCGAATCTCAACTGTGACATAAAATAGACAACGGCAAATTTTTAATGAATGAATTACAAAGATATGAAGGTCCAGGTTATATGAACAGTTTTAGATACAATTTTTGCTTCTGTTTAGACAGTAAGACTGCATCTAACTCCTTTTATAACTTTTACTGGAAATGTCTGTCCAGTAACTAAAACTTCATCTTTCAATTCTATTTTACTTGGCAATAAAAATACCTAACTTAATGGATATTTCTGCTTTCTTTATACCTAGGAACCTTTTCAACCTTAGTTCTCAATTTACTAGCAAAATGCTCAAAACAGCTACTCTAGCAACAGAAAACTAGGAAGAAAAAGAATTACTAGAGACAAATACATGTTAATCTTTAATTTCTGATATGCTAACACCTTAAAAATATTTTTGAGACACACAAATTAACTCTAATTATAGTTAGTGCACTGATTTTGTGCATCACAGGACTTAGATATATTTATAAAATAATATAAAAATTAGTCGTAAAAAAGCAGCTAACTTCAGAAACATACTGTATGTGTATTTGTGTATGGATATACATGTGTATAATAGCATATGTCTTCATAGTACAATCTCTTAAGTGCAGACTTTACTCACTCTTAAAAAAATAATCCTTTTTATTGTCACCCTAAGACATTTTTTCATTGCTTTGTGTGTGTTTGAGAGAGAGAGAGAGAGAGAGAGAGAGAGAGAGAGAAAGAGAGAGAGAGAGAGAGAGAGAGAGAGAATGAGAATGACTGTTTGCTTCTTGTAGGCTCCCTGACTTGGAATCAAACCTGCAACCTTTTGGTGTACAGGATTATGTTCCAACCAACTGAGCCACACCAGCCAGAGCTTTACTAACTCTTTTTGACTATGACTGATGACAACCTCAGTGAACATTAGAAAGACAAAGGCTGTATTTAATCCATGAAGTATATTATCTATTCAGGTTGAGAAATTAGATTTATAAATTCCCAATTCAGAGAATTTTCTAGATGGCACAGAGTAACAGCAAGTCAACTCTGCCCATAATTAAAAGGTGGCATTTAATAATCACTTATTATTTTGGACTTGGCAATAAATGGGACTTAACATAGCCTCTCTGATGTTAGTACTCAGTAGGTGAGGTTTCACTAAGCATCACTTGGCACGGGGGGAAATGCTGATTCCAGTCTTTGTCTCACAATTCTCACATGGGAAACATGTACATTTAATTTCAAAATGAGAACAGAATATGCACTTCATTAAAAGTAAATTTTATAAATTTAATTTCATAATTTTATTAAATGTTAAAAACTGGAAGGTTGCTATCTTTGTTTTTTTAAGTTTAACTCAAATATTTGAATATACAACACACCAAAGTAAATGTTAATGTGAAGGAAGACAATTATTGATCACACCAAGTCCCTTTAGAATTCATTGGGGGAAACTAGTACAACACTGGAGAAAGAGAAAGCAACGCTATATAATCCAATGCTCAAAATAAATGGCAGGTCCTTCTATCTATATTAGCATTTCAGTTTCTCAGCCTGTCTCCGGTTGAGCCTGGAGTCCTTTGTTCTTTCCCTTTCTGACTCTCCTTTACTATGATTCCACCCTCCTGGTTTTCTCTCCTTCACTTTGTCTCTGATTTCCAAACAGGCATGTGGGAAAACCTCATTCAGTAAAAAAGCCCAAATGCCTTCAAGCATCCAAATGCTTGTGAAAATAATTTCTTGAATATCCACATTGTCAGGGACATTTCATATACTGTATGTGAATAAATACAGATATAGTGAAACCATTAAGGGCTTTCTGCATTGTGCAACATAACTGAAAAGAAATAAACCCATGGGAAAAAATTACTTCTGGACTAAAACTATATACAAAAACACTTTATAGTGAATGTTACTGGCAAGTGTCACTTATTTTGCCACCAATGAAATCTAAATATTACTCACAGTTTAGAAACTTTTACCTATTTTATTTTTCTTGAATATAGAAATGAGCACCGAAAACCATAACCACCCTCATCTCCATTTTTATTTAACTTTTACCCATTGTTAAGGACTGCTTGAATGATTAGCATTACTATTCCAAGAATATACAGCATTTTTTACCTGAGATAAAAAAGAAATAAATTTACGTACCACTATTACTGTTGCTCTGCAACTTCAATTTACTTTTTTCTTTGGCACTCCTGCTGAGAACCCCATTGGGTTTTAGATCTTCCTCCATGTCACCTTTTCTTTTCTGCATATCATTTTGCTTCTTTTTGTAAGTTGGCTTCGGTTGCCTTTTAGTCCTTTGCTCTGACTTGCTTTCACTTTCATCTGAGTCTCCACTTTCAGAACCAGATTCATAAGTTCTTTTGGCTTTTCTCCTATTGACTTTATCATCTTTTACATATTTATCAACTATGATCTTAGTATCTACACTACTTTGTATATCATTTGATGTAGAGGCTATTAAATTAACAGAACATGGCTTAATAATTTCTGAAACAGAATTCCCTGAATTCTCCATTTTATTAGTATTTTTATCTTCTTCTGAATGTCTAGTAAGCCAGGCTTTTTTTAGTTTAGTATGGTAGTTTGGTTGACTTGTCTGGGATGCTTGCCCACTTCCTACAGAGTTTGCTTTGTTTATTGTACTACACACTACAGTACCATCCAAGAGAAGGGAGGCTGAAGATGACTGATTTTTCACAGCATTAGGCTCAGTCTCACTAACGTTACTACTTTTATACTGAGCTGCAGCCAATGCTGCCTTGTGCTTTTTTAAATGAATAAAATCAGTTGTGCCTGAGAACCCAGAGCTGGGCTGAACAGCACTTACTGTCTTACTACTGGCTGGGGTAACTGGAGCTGTGGTGCTGACCCTGCATTCTTGTGTTTGAGTAACTGAATGAGTGACATTTTTTGAAGAGGTACATTCTAAGGATTTAGAGGGTAAAATTGTATTTGATAAAGAATAAATTACTTCAGACCCACCCCAGCTGGAAGCACTGCTGGTAGTGGAAGCAGATGTACTTACAGCAGACACAAGTGAACTGGGAACATCACCCTGTGAGACTGCCTGAAAGTTTTTTGCAGATTTTATGTGAGTACTGTCTGAATTCACACTTGGCAGAATTATTCTTCCAATCTCTCCAGCTTCTGCTGGTTTGAGGCAATCTGTTTGATTTGTCTCAGTTGAAGACCTTTCACTAACTCGATCTTTGGACACTAACTGCATTACTGGCACACTGTCAAGTTTTGTACTAGAAGGTGGACGGACAATGACAGATGCCATAGCAGCTTGTGACTTTCCAGTGCTTTTCTCTACAAGCCATTCAGCTTTCTCTTTGCCGAGGTTATTAGATTTCCACATTTCTGTCAAACTCTGTTCAGAAGAACTCTTAAAATTTGCCTGAGATTCTTTTGGCTCAGGAATTAGAGTTGGAGGTTTTTGTGATTCTTGAACTTTCCCACCAGCATTTACAGGCATCACTGGAGTTAAAGTTGGAGGGGAGAGGCTACTGTAGCTGCTTTCCTTTCTTTCCAGGCTGTGATGAATTGGTGGATGAAACACTGGTGCTCTATGTAAAGCAGGCATACTCCGGAGTGTGTTTGTAGAAGAAACTGTCAAATGGGTAGGACTCCTACAATCATTTCTGAAGGTTGTTACTGAGTGAGAAGCCATTTGATGGGGAAGATGTTCTGGTGTTTTGCCTATTAAACCTTCACTTTCCAGTTGGTGTTTAATCAAAGGTGGCGGTTTTGAAAGAGATGATATAAATGAAGTCAGAGTTTGAGGATTAGCGGCTGCTACAAAGGTATTATTCTGTTTTTCAGTGTAAATATTTGAAACCTCTTTAGATGGGTATGACCTTGGCGGTTCATTGACCACGCTGTTAGACAATGTAGTGAAATAGTTACTTTGGGGCAAACTCTGAGGCAATGAGTGCTTCATTTTATAAAGATCTGATACTGAGCATTCCATATCTTTGTCTTGTTTGAGGACATGGCTTTTAGGGCTAGAAGATGACGATGCTACTCTGGAATAATGATCTCTCTCACCCTCAAGCCCCTTGATTTTAGTTGTAAATGGAGCAACATCAATGCTTTCTTGAAGAATTCGACGGTGTTCCTCCTTATATTTGTTTAATCTCTCTCCAGTCTCCTGGGGTGGTCTCTGTAATGGATTCATCAGAGGCTCCACAAAATGCCTGTGCAAGTGACCATCTTTTCCAGTCTGTGACCTATTTAGATCCAGGTCATTTTTTGCTGATGTGGATGCAACAGAACGTAATGGTTCAATAAAAGCTTTCCTCTCCAATTCTCTGCAAAGAAAATACACAAAGGTATGGTGTCAGATAGGTACTATGATCACATCATAAATATAAATGTCTAACACTAACTAGGTTGTACAACCTGAAACTAGTATGATGTCAACTATAATCAAAAAATAAAATTTTTCTTGAGAGGAGAAGGTAGAGATAGAGAGAGGGAGAAAAACATAAATGTGAGGGAGAAACATGAATTTGCTGCCTCCTGCATGGGCCCGGACTGGGAATCGAACCAGTGACCCTTTGCTTTGCTGGACAATGCCCAAACAACGGGACCACACCCCCTGTGTCAATAAAAATTTACTTTAAAAATACACAAAGGTTTTTGTAACCATTTTTTCTTACATCACCCAAAAATAGCTTCTATGCAATATCATTCTATTATCGATGGCTCTAGTAGTGCTTAGCTGCCTGGAACTTCATTAAAAATAATTTTGTTAGACTGTATTGTGACAGCTGTCATATCGGGAAACATTTAAAAAAGAAACTTATAAACACCAGTGAATTTTTGTGCAGCCATTTTAATACTGAAGATGGAACAAAATACGAAACATTTTGGGCACATCTGCTTTGTTGTTTTTTAATATTATATTTTACAGATTATTACTACAGTTGTATTGATTTTCCCCTTTGCCCCCTCCACCCAGCACACCACTGTCCCTCAGGCAATCCCCCACAACTGTTCATGTCCATGGGTCATGCGAATAAGTTCTATCGCTACTTCCATTTCCTATACTGTACTTTATATCCCTATATTCCCATGGCTATTCTGTAACTACCTATTTGTACTTCCTAATCTGCTCACCTCCAAACCCATTTCCCCACTCACTCCTCCCCTCTGACAACCATCAAAACTCTGTATCCATGATTCTATTCTTGTTTGCTTTTGTTTTTTAGATTCCGTTGTTGATAGATATGTATTTTTGCCATTTAATTTTTCATAGTTTTTCTCTTTTTCTTAAATAAGTCCCTTTAACATCTCATATAATAATGGTTGGGTGATGATGAACTTTAGTTTTTCTTGTTTGGGTAGTGCCTCATCTGGCCTCTGATTCTAAATGATATTTTTGCTGGGTAGAGCACTCTTGGTTGTAAGTCCCCGCTTTTCATGACCTTAAATATTTCTTGCCAGTCCCTTCTATCCTGCAAAGTTTCTTTTGAGAAATCAGATGAGTCTGATGGGAATGCCCCTGTGAATAACCAAATGATTTTCTCTTGCTGCTTTTAAGATTCTATTTATCTTTAACCTTTGGCATTTTTATTATGTATCTTGGAGTGGGCCTCTTTGGGATTCTCTGTGCTTCTTGGACTTGCCTGTCTATTTCCTTCACCTACTTAGCGAAGTTTTCTTTCATGATTTTTTCAAATAGATTTCCAATTTTTTGCTTTCTCTTTTCCTTCTGGTACCCCTATGATGCGAACATTGGACTTCTTGCAATTGTCACAGAAGTTGCTTATACTATCCTCATTTTTTGGATTCTTTTCTCCCTTTTGTTGTTCTAAGTTTTTGCTTTCTTATGTTCCAAATCAATCACTGATTTGAATCTCGGCTTCATCCACTCTACTGTTTATTCCCCATAAATTGCACATTTCTTACTGAATCTTTTTTTATGCTGTTGTGGTCCTCATTAAGTTCCTTGAGCAGCCTTCTACGCAGTGTTTTGTACTCTGTACCTGATATAGATTATCTCCATTTCGTTTAGCACTTTTTCTGGAGTTTTGATCTGTTCTTTCTTATGGGCCATGTTTGTCTCCTTGTTTCAGCAGCCTCCCTGTGCTTGTTTCTCTGTATTAGGTAGAGCTGCTCTGACTCCATGTCTTGGTAGCATGGCCTAATGTAGATATCCTGTAGGGTCCAGGGGCACAGCCTCCCCTATCACACAAGCTGAGCACATGAGGTATGCCCTTCATGTGGGTTAAGTCCACTCTCCTGTTACATTTGAGTCTTGGTTGCTCTTGGCAGATCAATGGGAAAGATTTACCTAGGCCAGTTAGCTGCAAGGATTGGCTGTACCTACCTCTGTCCTCCATAGTGGATCAGCTGTGCAGGGACAGGGTAGTAGTGCTCTGAAGTGGTGTGTATTGTCCACTGGATGTGCTGGCCCTAAGGTTTCCCAGGTGGTTCTGGCCAAGGTCAGCCCCCACCTGTTTTTTTGCAAAGGGCAACACTACCTGAGCTAGGCTTGGAAATTCCAAGCCAAAGCCAAGCTATGAATCTAGGTTGGCCGTTGCTTGTGCCAGACCTGGGGCTCACTGAAGCCTGCTATTGCTTGTTTGAGAGGATTTACTAAGTTGTGCAGCATGAGACAAGGTGAGTATTTCATATGGAAAAGCAGCTTGGGTGGCTCCAAAGTTGGGTGGGGTGGAGTCTCTTGGAGACATCCAAGGTGGGTCAAACAATGTCAGCCAGGTTGATGGAGTCTCAGATGCGGCTCCAGCCTTCTGGCTCTGTGGGAAGAGGGTTCAGAAAAGGAACAATGGCTTCTGCTTGCCTTGCTGTCAAACATCTCAGTCTCTCATTGTGGGCCACTGGTGACTTGTAAGCTGCTATCCAGGTACTGGAGCTCAGAGGGAATGAGTCTGAATAGGTGAGTCCATGTGTAGGGGTCTTGAAGAGGATCTGCTTGGGGGCTCCATAAGTTTCTTCCACTAACCTAATCTCCACTGGTTTTTTCAGCCAGAGGTTGTGGGGATTTATCTTCCTGGCTCTGGAACCCTAGGCTGGGGTCCTGCTGGGGCTGGGACTCCACACTCCGAAATAACCCTCCTGAATTTTTACCCAACACTTGTGGGTGAGGGACCAGCCTGTTCCCCATCTGTGCCCCTCCTAATTTAGATGGATGTGGTTTCATTTATTACATAGCTCTCAGACTTCCATTCAATTCTACTTCTGGCAATTCGGAGTGATGGTTGTTCTATATTTTATTTGTAATGTTGATGTGGTTGTATGAAGAGGCGAGCCATCTGTGTATGCCACCATCTTGATGGAATGCTTTATTTATTTCAAGAAAGGTAAAAATGAAACCGAAATGCAAAAAAGATTTGTGCACTGTATGGAGAAAGTACTCTCACTAATCTAAAATGCAAAAAAATGGTTTGTGAAGCTTCGTGCTAGAGATTTCTCACTGGACAATGCTCCACGGTCAAGTAGACCAGTTGAAGTTGATGGTGATCAAACTGTGAAATTATGAGAAATTAACTGACAACAATCAATATGTTATGCCACATGGGATAGCTGACATACTCGAAACATCCAATCAATAAAGTTATGGTGAAAACGGGAAAAAAAAATGTGTCTTCTTAAAAACAAACAAACAAACACCATACAGACTTTTTGTCCAACCCAATACATTAAAAAATAGATAGAATAGCAGTTGTTTTAACCCTAGTTTTAAGACAGTTATTAACTTAAAATCACCTACTTAGAAACTGTATTAGGAATAACTATAAAAGAGTCCTGGCTGGTGTGGCTCAATAGATTGAGGGCTGGCGTGCAAACTGAGAAGTTGCCGGTTCAATTCCCAGTCAGGGCACATGCCTGGGTTGCAGGCCAAGTCCTCAGATGAGGGCACGTGTGCAAGGCAACTATTACACTCTCCAATAACGATATTTCTCTTCCTCTGTCTCCTTCCCTTCCCCTTTCTCTAAATGTAAATAAATAAAACCTTTAAAAAAGGGAATAACTATAAAAGAAAAGGCATTTGTTAATGTTAAGCACTAGTCAACTTACTCTTTATGATGATCTACTAAACTTTTTGTCAATGGTGGACTGGAATGTGTTGTAATTTTAAGAGGCCGATGAGGTTCTGCGCTGGATGGTCTGACAGGAATGTGACTAAGTAATCCAATACCGTCTGCCGAGGTCACAGGAGTGGGTTGATGTAACCACGAGCTGGGAGAATTCTATAAAAAAAAACCCCAAAACCACACTTCAGTTCATAGAAAAAGCTAAAAGCAGCACCACAGTAGGATTTAAAGAACAGTATATTTATGAAACATGTGACTTTTTCTAAATGCATCTTATGAGAAATATGCAGACAATAAGTAACCAATATAATTAAGAGTATGTTAAAAGTAATCAGCATTAAGATAGTAATTTCTAGAAATTTATTATTTATTTTGTTGAATGTAGATTTTGAAATCATTGCCTTTAACATATCAAAGACTATAGCAGGGGTGTCCAAACTTTTGGCATCTATGGGCCACACTGGAAAAAGAAGTATTGTCTTGGGCCACACATGAAATACACAAACACTAACAAAAACTGATGTGCAAAAAAAGGTTTTAAGTAGATTTACAATTTTATGTTGGGCCACATTCATAGCCATCCTGGGCAGCCTGCAGCCTACAGGCTGGACACTCCTGAGTCACTGTAACTTATATGATTGCCTGAAACTCTATAATCAAAAAAATTTATGTAAGTACTTTAAAAACTCAGAATTTGTTAATCCTAAAATATATTTCACTACATACAGAAATTATAATCAAGTTCATTAGATAATTTTGTCATGAAAAAGAACAAACATTTTCAATGTAACAATTTACTTAGAATTGGCAGAAAATGATGTTTCAAGATTCAATTGTACTCCATTTCACTATAAACTCTAAACACTGTTGGGCCATTAAACTCGCAGGAATGTAAGTATAATAAAACTATTTTTTTATATGTCAGTATGTTGCCTTTCTCATACTGAGTATCTGTTGACATTGATCTGTAAATTGACAACATCGAAGGACATGCTTATGAGTTGTTTTTATGCTATGACTCACTGACATTCTTCCAGAATATGATTTATTGAGTACACATACTGGGAAATATAATCCTTCGATTCTGATAGAGGAAATAAATTTTACATCTCTAGAAGATAATGCAGAAGCAATATATTACACCAAAGACATAGTGCTGTTAAATTACTTAGATTACTAAGAATACATTATAAACCATAAACCTCATGAGAAAAAAATATACATACACGTATTATGCATGTACACAAATATTCAAATGTTTAAAAGGCTTCAGTTCTCCAAGACGCATAAGTTTTAAGTGATAATCAATCATGTGAATGGTGTTTACTATAAAATAACATTAAAAATAACTACCTAATTGATATTTTACTTTTATTTACAACACTAGGTTTAAGAGTTCTTCACTTTTGTTCACAATGGCTTTACATAATAAACGAAAATTTGATATGTCAGCTTTAAGAAGTATGACCAGTTAACAAAATATTTTATGCTGTAATAACATAGAAGCTAATTCTAGTACAAACACTGAGAGAGGCTCCTAACCAGACCATTTCTAACAGCTACTCAGATCTGTTTTCCAGGTTTTGGAGGTTATGGAATTCAACTCAAGAAAATTTGTCAGCTCTTGGTCCCCATGCGTTCCTCTACCTAGTCTGTCCAATTACCAGCTGCAGCTACATTCACAATACATGAAAGTGAAGGGTCAGAGTAAAAATGTGGATGTACTGGGCACTCAGGTCACCAGGACTGCTTTCGATTCTGGCAAGAGTGTTCTTGATGTGATTAGTGACTCTTCATTAACTGGAACTATGTAATGTACACATTCTGGAAAGAATCGCCCTACTGTAAGATCAATGGCCCATGAGGCTCAGTTGGCTGGATGTCATCCCGTAAACCAAAAGGTTGTAGGTTTGGTTCTGGTTCATGGCATATGCCTGGGTTGAGGGTTTCTGCAGTCTGTGGTTGGGGCATGTGCATGCAAGGAGGGAACTGATCAATGTTTCTCTCCTTTTCTTTCTCCCTCTCTTCTCCTCTCTTTAAAATTAATAAGCATGTTTGTGGGTGAGTACATTAAAAAAAAAAGAGTGGGATTGGGAAACTTATGATTAACAGTAAGCACAATTCTTCTAGAATTGAGATTCTCCCCAAATCAAACTTAGGGATGCTGAAGAATCAATCCTGTAGGTCCCTGATGACTTCATTAGAGAAGGCCAAAGCTTATGTGAAACTGGAGTTAAAGAAGTTGATGTTTGTAATGGGAATAAACAAGTAATATCCTTCAAAAGCGGTGGGGTTCTATTTTGAAATCTTGATGCCCCTTACCACCAAGGTCAACTATCACAACTTGGGAATTAAGAGAGGACTCACATCCACAGTCTATGTCATTACTGCTACCCAAAATGTGTAACGGCTCCTCTGACAAACCTTTGGCACAAGGAACACCATACTTGCACCTACTACTACTACTAACATGGCTCTATGTAAGCAGTATTATTCCTAAAGTAAAGAAGGTTGCCAGTATTATCTTCTATAAGTTACCACCCCAATGTATCTATTGTGGATCTCTCCCAACTTGCGAAAGGTGTCAAAAAATACCCATGTTCATCGTATCATTATTAACAATAACCAAGGTATAGAAGTAACTCAAGTCCAAGGACAAATGAATATGTATCAATGTGGTATAAACATAAAATGGAACATTAATACAGCTTTAAAAAAGGAAATCCTGTTACATGCTACGAATATGGCTAAGCTATTATCAAAATTGTGCGATGTGAAGAAAGCCATAAAAGAATAAAACCTGCGTAATTCCACTCAAATGTAGTATCTAAAGCAGGCAGATATCATAGAAACAGAGAGCAGAAACATAGTTGCTAAGGACTCGGAGAAGGGGAAGGAAAACTTGTGTTTAAAGGGTATAAAGTTTTAGTTTTGCAAAATGAAAAAGTTCTAGAGGGCTGTTGCACAATAACGTGACTATACATAACAGTACTGTGACTTAAAAAGCTAGGATGGTAAACTAAAGTTACATGGTTTTTATCATAAAATAAAAAGAAAGAAGGAAAAAGAAAGAAAGGAGGTTAGAAAAAATTCTGAGGCACTGCTGAAGAGAATCCTGGGTTGCCTCAAGGACTATGTTAAGTTGTCTCCTAAAGTTTAACAGGGACCCCCGCTCCCCCATTTTTTATAATGAGGCTGGTAATGCCTTCAACAATTTCTTAGTATGAAAATGAATTTTGCTAGAGAAACCACATAGCCCATGAAGGAATCAGATCATTATACCATTACTTACAGCAATATTCTATCGGGCAGAAAAAAATCTAAGCCCCAACTTTACTGCCCAATATTGGGACCCTCTAACTCTGGCTCTCTTAAGAGAACAAGAGGATTAGATTCATAGCTTGTAATATACATCAATATGATGAATCCAGCTGGGGGGGTATAACAATTTGTCTTTTAAGAATAATTTGATAACACATATATGAGAAGCCTTTCAATTTTATATGATTTTAAAAATATTTACTCATTCACATTAGACAGAAAGGAAGGGGGAAGGGCAGTTGGGAGAGAGAGAAAACACTGATTTGTTATTCCACTTAGTTATGCATTCATTGGTTAATTCTTTTGGTATGTGACCTGACCAAGGACTGAAGCCACAATAACCCTGGCATATTCGGCAATGCTCCAACCAACTGAGATAGCTGGCCAGGACCTATTAATTTTTAATTCAGAAACTTCACTTCTAGGAATTTAGCTAAGCAAAAACAATTATGAATATGTACCACAATTAATTCAGAGTTCAGATTACATGGCTCCAAAGTTAGAATTGGAAAGTTTCATTATATTTAGAAAAATAACTCAAAAATTTTAATGCATTTTACAAAGCATTTGAACATATGTAGATTAACACATATATTGATACTTGGTTAAATACAACATTACTTACCCTCCTTAATGATGATTCAGCATTAACTGCATTTTCTGGGTGAACCCACTTAGAAGAAGGCAGACCAAGTCCTGAGTATGCATGTGTTCCATTTGGATATTGCCAAATAATTGGATAAAGACCAAGCTGACTATATGAAGCAGAAGGATGGGCTTGTCCAAGAAGGTGAGGTGACTGATGCTGTAACAACTGTTGCTGTTGCTGGTGTGCTAGTGCTAAGTGGCTCAAGCTGCTGGCATGAGCAGTTTCTAATCGTGGGTGGCCACCAAGTAAGGAGGCAGTGGGCACTCCAGGTAACACAGCAGGAAGTAAATGAGGGTGATGAACAGAATGGTGTGGACCACTAGTCAGAGGGTGAGTGTTAATGGTAGGCAATGGAGTTTGACTAGATGATCCAGCCAGCAGGTGGGGTGCAGGAGTTAAGGCAGGGTGATGGGTACCTGGATTTAAACAGGTTCGATGGGATGAAGAATGAAGAGGGAAAGGATGTTGGTTTAAGAAGGGTGAAATGTGATTAGCTCCTGTTTCTGATCCAATAAGTGCAGGATCTCTGTAAACTGTGAAATGCTCATTTTTATCAATGATTAGAGGGCTCTTTGTAGTATCCAATGTACTGCCTCGAGAAGGAACTGGATGAAAACTGCATCTTGATAACTCATGTTCTATCTTATTTACCAGTCTTCTTTCACCAGCAGCATGGCTGTTAACATAAGTGGCCTTAGGCTTTAGAGAATCAGGAGAATGGGTAGTTTTGGATTTAACAACTTCGGGTAAGGGACTAGATTTTGTCTTGTGAGCATCCACTGAAGCATTAAGTTTAGATTTTAAAATCTCTGGGGGTGGACTTCGCTTACGCAGCTTATCTTCCATCACAGAAACTGAGCTTAGAGAAGATGCATAAGAGACATACTGATTTTTCTCTTTTTCCATAATCAGATGATCATTTCCTGATGGAGCATTCTTAACATTTGATTGGGTTAAATCTACTTTAACTACATCACTGACCCAACTCTGGTCAGAATCTTGTTTTGCTGTTTCCAAGTATTTTGCATTTGCAATAGAATGTTTTGAATCACTAACATTAGAATCCATTTTCTGAAGTGTCTGAAGGCCAAAGGTATTTGAGTTTTCCTGAGCCACCTTTTCAGAGTTAGTGTCATTTGTAATATCGATAACACATTTTGGTGTGGGTGGTCTGGATGTAAACTGTTCCTTCGGTAATAATTCCACGGTATGAGTTTTTTCCATATTTTCCTGAAGAAGTAAATCATTAGAATTATGATCAGAAAGTGTGGCCTGTTCTGATGACTGAATAATAATTTTTTCTTGAAGCTGAGAGTCAACAAACTTCTGCTTCTCTGTTTCTTCATGTTTTTTATCTTCTTGTATTTGATCCCAGGGAGGCTGGCTGTCCATTAGTGTCTCCTCTCCTGCCTTCTCATTATTTTCGGATTTTTCTTCTTCTCCATTCACCTTTGAAGTATTTTTATTTTTTAATTCATTCTCTGGTTTCTGCTCTAAGGGATTATTTATTATTCTCTTATTTGAATTTTCTGAGTCACTGTTCTCAGAAAAGTCTGAAATGTTGTCTGTTCGTAGTCTTTTCATATTTAGTTTCTTTTCATCCTCCTCAGGTTTCCTTCTTTTGTTCATCAACTGTTTGTTTTTACCTTTAGGATTTTCTGCAAGATTAAAAAAAAGTGTTATTTTTCATATTAATATTAAATAAATACGTTTTAAGTGTACTTTTTAAAAATTCTCATTCCCTTAAAAGAAAAAGTGGAGCCTACCTCCTCGTCCTATATAATCGTATTTTTCCTCCTTCATCTTCTCTTCATCTGGTATGCTGCTATCTGAGCCCTTCCTCCTATTCGAACGGATATTTCTTTGTTGCTGTTGCTGGTGTGTATTCTGTTTTGGTACAGCAGCTTGGGAGTTCATTGCTGGTCTGGGACTATTTGCCTGGGCACGTGTATAATGACCCTAAAAAAGAACCAGTTGATAATGATTTGGTTACTACCTGATCCTAAATAACTTAAGGGAACAAGTTTTTACAGTAATCTAGAACTAACAACATACATACGTGAACAGCGTTGCTATTTTGACTGGCACGAGACCTTCGCCGTGATGTAATGCCAATATTTTCACCTTTTAACAGAGAGTGAACAACATCATCCAGAAAGGTCATTTGAACCATAGAAGGATCGACATTCTGTGGTTCTAATACCTAATCCATGACACAAGACAAGAATAAAAATTAAATCCAATCAGTTAACCAATGTAATCTTAGGTACACATTCATTACTGAGTAGAAATGTCTAAAAATCAGTCTGGAATCCCTAATTTATATAAGATACTGCTATACTTATAATAAGTCAGTTTTAACAATCATAGAGAAAATTATGTTTTTAACTTTCTTCTGAAACCTACTGCTGTACCTATGCTAACCAAAAATTAAAAAGCAAATGTATTCAAGTACCCCCTGAAAAACAAGGATAAAAATTAATGAGTGTAATGCTAAGTTGAAAATGTATTTTAAAAAAAGGAAACAATTTTCAAAAAGCAGGTATAAAACTAAAGGGTAAAGCTTAAGCAGGACAAAAATTGAAGACAAAAATTGTTTAAATAAATAACACTAATAATAATTTGTAAAAGACAGGTTAAAGAAAGAACTATTTTAAAAACTAAAAGCAATTTTGTTTCTGAGATGTGAAAGTTTATCACTATTTTACAAAAAATAGCAATAAATAATATAGTTATTAATCTGACTAAATTTTAATGAAAGTATTCAAATTGTTTATAAACAGGGACTCATTTATTCGCGTACTCTCTACAACCCACACAGGTAGGATGGTGTAAATATCTTTTTTTTTTTCCAGGAAAATAAATTATAGCTTCAAAATACTTGAATCAACACTTTCAGACTGTTACTTAAAAATGTCACTTGAAATTTGTATCCTTATTACTCACTATAAAACTTAACAGAACATACCAACTCCGAAATTTAGTGTGAAAAGGACTACAGTGTTTGTTAAAGTTCTCAACAGTACAAACATTTATGAAATATTTTATCCCTGGAGAAACAAGATAGCTAGCTTTATGAAAAAATTTAGCTGACCTAAAGATAAAAAAAAAAACCCAAAACACTATCAACTAATAGTCTGATGTCTGTATTGCAGAAATTTTATCAATGTTGAAATAAATTTGGCATCATTATATCCCTGTGAACTAGAGACCCCTCTGTAACATCTATATATTTGAACTTAATAGGGTTATATGACTAAAATAACAAAGATTATTTAGTGTCAATCTGCTGATCCATTTTTGGGGTGACATGTAATATCTGAATTGTAAATATTTCTCTAAAAAAATATTAGCTGGACTATTTACCTGATCATTCATAACGATCATGGTGCGAGTGAAGAGATCATGATGAGTAATTATGCCAGTAAACCACTGGGTGGCAGAGTCTTGTCTATATACTCTCACTCTGTATCCATTTAAGGAATAAGGACCTAAAAAGAAAAGAACCCACAAGAAATAAGGATATCTTAAATGGGGACATTTTCTTTTAAAAACTATCTTTTAGGAGAAACAGGAGTTATGTTACAGACGAATGATATACTTGAGTCTATCAGTTCTCAAAAACATGTATTATAAGACAGGTGAATACATGTTAATGATAACTAAACACACTGAACTAGACACAAATACTAATTCAATGGAAATAAAGTAAGTCAGAAAGAATGTCTCTGGGATCAAGAAAGAAACTGGTATGGTTTCGAAGGTATTTAGCAAGGTTGGCGTACATAACTAAATGGCTAAAATGAAAAGGTAATTTGGTACTTGATGCCTCAGCTGCTAAAACTTTATCATAAGAAACTACAGATTTTGATTCTTTTGTGACAGCGAGGAAAAGCTGCCACAAGTCTTAAATCATGTAGAGACTGTTAAGTGAATTTATGAATTCACTTAATGCTTTGACACTAAAGCATTAAATGCCTTTTTACAAAGCATTTGATACTAAAATTTTGATACTAAAATGCTTTGTAAAAAAATGTGGTATACATTTGGATTAAACTCACTTTTTAAAAAGCCATCTACATATAGGTATGCCATATCTTTACAAAAATATGCCTATTAAAACTCACTCCATAGAGGAACATATTTGGCGGGGCAAGTAGGTTTACTGTTGTATGTGAAAGACTTTATTCTTGTATTATTATTATATAATTTTCCATATGAACTGTAAACTTGCTTTTGCACCACGATGTATAATGGAGATACATTTTCCCCTAATTTACAGGTACTAAAATGACATGAAGTAATTTAGAATGTTAACAAGAACTGGCAAGTAAGGGAACACGTGTGCTAGTGCACCTTAATGGGAGTATTTATACAGTAACAATTTACAAAGTACTTTCAAAATTTGCAAGTGCTCACTTAATCTTCAAATCTTAGGTACAGTTTTTCCCTTTTACAAAAATTAAGAAAGTGAGGTTGATAGGTTAAATAAATTAAGTGAAATGACTATAACTGGATTTTATTTTTGATTTTTAGATCAATATTTTCTTCTACAGTGGTATTTAACATACCGATTAATGGTTTACTATTTATTAGCCAGTTTTAAAATTCTTTATGCCAGTATCAACCTAAAATAGAAATCAACAGATCTGTAGAAAGTATTCTATATGACCTGCAAATTAAATATACTCATATCCATATCAGGTATATAAAACTATAGTCTTTGCTAACTATGAAAGAATAAGACTATAAATTTCTTTCTAAATGTAATATAGAAAAGACTTACAGAATAACTCCAAATAACAATCAAATTTCAATTCCCAACCAAACAATTAGACTTAGCCTCACATAATTCTGCATAAAATGGCAGGAACTATACTGCTTTAGTATTTTCACCTCTTAAGAATATGATAAGAAAACAGAGTTATTAAAAAATATTAGCCTGGTTTCTCCACTAAATAAATTGTAAAAAAACAAAACAAACAAACAAAAGGTAAGACAGGACGTAAAAACCAATCAATTTGTGAATATTTTTTAATGCCCTGGTTTATTATTATATCACTCAATCTCATTAAAAATCATTCAAGATGTTTATGAGACAAATGGAAATTCTGAGCATTTAGTATTTGATATCAAAAAACTACTAATGGGGGGGGTTTAGAAAAAGGTTAAAAAACTATTAATTTTTTTTAGCATGATGGCTTTATATATAGATAGAATGTGGCAATGTCTGGAATTTCATAAAAATAAATGGGAATATAGATGTAGCAGGATCCACCATCGTTATATAGTTGCTGGAGCTTAGAGACAGACACATAGAAGCTCACTGAAATATGTTTTGACTTCTCCATATTAAAAGTGTAAAAGGTATTTAGCCTAAAAATTTAGTAAGTAGATAATCTGCTGCCATACCCATACAAAACAACTTTAGGATTATCTCTATTAATACTTAAATGGCATGAAAATTGAGGTTTCAGATAAATATGGGAATATTATCAACAAAATCCCTTTTATAAGCACTCAACATATTATCAATACTTTACACATCATCCTAGTTTCAGTTCAACTTCACAATAGTTTGATTACTTTTACAGATTTTTACTGACATCACTAAGAATTATAAAATCTCATTTGTCAGAAACTCATATATTGTAGACAAACTTGTAACTTACTAAAAAAAGAAAAAAACTAAGACTAGTATTAAGATAATCACAGAGGAAGGCAAACTGAAATAGTCCACTTTTATCAGATACCAACAGCACTCTTCAAAGGAAATCATTTGTGGCTTTAGGCAACCAGCTACTGCAAACAATGCTTCCTTTTCCAGGAAGGACACACCTAAGGCAATCTGTAAATATGGAAATTTTTCCTATCAACAAAACATCTGTGTGGCTCTAATTTCATGCCAGGCAGTTAGCTCAAATTAGTTAATAAATTGGTGAAGTTATCAACTTTCTATTATTATAATTTTGATTTTGCTATTCTTTCCCCAGAACTGTATATAACTCAAAATATTAGACTGGCCTTTCAATTTATATTGCACATAATGGAAACCACCTAAACCAAACAAGAGAAAATGCCCAGGTAAAAACAAAAAACAGAAACACAAAACAAAACTTCAAAATAGTTACCTTGCATAAAAATCTCCTGAACCTTCTGTTCCTTTACCCAAATTTTCACTTCTTCCTGAAGTTGCGGGTTGTCCCTGAGAACTGGGTTTAGGCTGTCTATGTCGTCCTAGAATTAGATTGAAAAAATACCCATGTTATGCTATTATAACATTAATGGTTACTGATTTTCCCTCCTATACATTCTAAGAATTGAAAGATATTCCTTGATATAAATGTATGCAGAAACACAAATTCGTAAGTTACAGTTCATTAGTAATTATATAATAATAGAACACAACAATTAATCCATGGTAAAATTGGCTCCTTGACAACAATGTCCTAAAGGCAAAAGCTAAAATTTACTCATGTGTTTATAACTTAGAGTATGGTCTTATACAAGTCACTCTTGAAAAGGGTTTCACTGTTAGAAACAATATACAAATGAAACAGCATCAGGTCATCTAGGACTGGCAGCAAAAGAATCAAGTTGAATATTTTAGCGACAATATAAATACACAGATGAATTACTGTCTTCCCATAATGCTTAAAATGTTAGTTCTAAATGACAAAAAGTCATTATCTACTGTCTTGATTTAAATGTCATTAGTTCTGTCCTACTCAAACTCATCTGACCAGTAACTTCACTGTTAAAAGTTTTATTTTTCAAGCCAGTGTCAAAGCATCCAGGCAATCAAAATTACATTATTGATGGTATTATCCTTGTAACAGGGTGGATCTAGACACAGAAACAACCGGTTCTCTCGATGGAGATGTGAATCACACAGTCACATGGTTTCCCACAATCTGTTGGTCTCCCGCTGGACTCTCTGACATTCTGTTCTCTCTCTCTCAAAGCACCTCTGCTGCTCCTGCATTTGAGATCAGCGGCAGGAGCCCTAGAGTGGAGCTGGGAAGAACAAAGCAGCACTGTCAATTGGCGGCCCTTAAAAAAACAGACTGGTAGATGACGGAAACCAGTGAATAGAAGGAGCTAAATGAAGAAAATTATATCTCTTGAATAAAAATAATCTGGCAACTTGGAAAAGCCAAAGTGGCTGAACAGTAAAAAGAAGAACTCCTAATCAAGCAGGGTCAGCCATACGTCGCTCTTCTTCTCTAAAGTTTATCTAAGTAAAGCTTTCCTTCTCATCTCATCCCTGCTTTTAGGGAGAAATCTGAATTTTGGAATAATATTGTGGTAGATACTCTGATCAATTTCTTTCCTTCCTGGTGAACACTGACAGGTGAAGTCCTTTAAAGCAATCAAATATGTTTCTTGAAAGAGATACAGAAGTGGTACTTTATACCAGAGGTAATAACTAGAGTGAAAAGTGTCACACAAAAATGTAGATATAATTTGTCATTTTGAAAAAACAAAAATGCCCATGATATGTCTTCCTTTTTGCAAAAAAACTTTCTGGGAATCCCTTTTCTGCACTCCATACCCTTAATAATATACGGTACACTTGGCTAACACCATCGTTTTCAGATTGGAAAATAACATGGGAATTTCAGACTAGAACCCTCTTGATGCACACCAGGTGACATCTATGTCATCTATGACAGACAAAACACAGGAAACTTTCTATTTCCCAAGGAAAACCATTACCATGTCCAGACAGCTATGGTAGCTACCAAGTCTCTTTTAAAATCTTTCTTACTTTAACTGCCATACACAGATCCAAGCTTAAAGCCTTGGAGTCAAACACAGAATTCCTAACTTAATAGTCTTTCAAACATTTGAATTCTGGTTTTATGTATCTGTAAACTCAAGTCTTTTCTGGTCTAAATACCCACCACATACAGGTACAAGTATGATCTACCTGTTCTGTGTACTGAAATTTTACATTTTAAACTACTGAAATATAAAGGTTATTTGCTGAACATTTATTTATAGTTTACTTATTCAACAGGTTAAAATAATTGGCTATATTTCCAAGATCATTAAGACAACATACAATATCTTCTCAACAACGATCAATATTCATTTTTAGTAGAAAAAGCATACCACTAAATAAGGGTCATCTGACTCTATTCACTAAAATGACCTTTACATTAAGTTCAAATATCTGTGTATAAATTTCCTTATCTATACTATACCCGCAGAGTAACTAATATCTGCCTCTTTCCACCTTAATATGGTTTTATAAGATTTTTAAAAATACCAAAACCAAACTTCTGATCAGGATGGTGGCACAGGTAAACACAGCTTGCCTCCTCACACAACCACATCAAAATCACAACTAAATTATAGAACAACTACCATTCAGAACTGTGAGATATCAAGTTAAGTGGAAGTTTGACAATTACAAAATTAAAGAAACCACATTCATCCACACTGGTAGGAAAGGTGGAGACACAGAATGGTCCCACATAAAACTTGTGGTGAAAATTCTGGAGGTGTATTTTGGGAGCAATAAATCCCAACCCTATACCAAGCCCCAGCCCAGGTTTCCAGTCCCAGAAGATAAGTCCCCATAACTTCTTGCTGCAAAAACCAGCAGGAATTGAGTCAGTGGAAGAAAATTCTGGAGTCCCAAGGAGTTACCCTTAAAGAACTCATACATGGACTTACTCACACTCACTCCCTCTGAGCTCCAGAACTGGAGTAGCAGCTTGAAAGACACTGGTGGCATACAGGAAGGAACTTAAGTGTCTGGCATCAAGGCGAGAACTGGGGGACACCTTTCTCCCAGAAAGGAAGGGAGAAGCCACTGTCCCTTTTCAAAGTCCCCCCTGCTCACCATGCCACAGAAGTATACCTGAGACTCCATTAACCTGACCAACATGGTCTGCCCCCAACTCTGAAGATCCCCTGAGGCTCCATGCCACCAAACTTACAGCTGTTAGCAGTGGTTTTTCATATGATTGGCTGGTCTTGGCTCAAGCTTCACAACTTCAAAAACCCTATCAAACAAGCAACAGCAGGCTGCAGTGAGGCCCCAGGCCCATACCTCTTGCTGAGTGGCCCAAGGCCTGTAACTAGCAGCAAGCAGCCTAGACTCACAGTTTGGCTATGCCTGGGAATCTCTAAGCACAGAACAAGTAGTAGCCATCTCATATTGCTTCATAGCTGAAGCAAGATGGCCCTGGGCAACACACAGGTGGGGACTGCCCTTGGCTTGCACCACTCAGGAAACCCAAAGAACCTGCCCATCCAGTGGACAACTATAGGCTATGTTGGAACAGTATCATCCTGCCCCTGCACAACTGACAGTCCATAGGTGGCAGAGGTTCCTGGGTCAGGGTCACAGCCAATCCTTGTAGCTGACTGGCATGGGTGAATCCTCCCACTGATCTGCCAGCAGCAACCAAACCTCAAATACAAGGAGGGTGTACTCAGCCAACAGGAAGGGTGCACGTCCAGTACCCAGCTTTGGTTGTCAGAGAGGTTGTGCCCCGGGACTTTTCAGGACATCTACTACATTAGGCAATAATACCAAGACAGATAGAAGCTCTACCTAATATAAAGAATGAACACAAGGAGGCTGAAAAACAAGGAGAGAAAGAAACATGGCCTATAAGAAAGAATAGATCAAAACTCAAGGAAAAAAAAACTACATGAAATGAGGATCAGCAATCAGAGGCAGAGTTAACAACACTGGTTTTAAGGATCCACAGAGAAACAAAGGACACACCAACTGAAATAAGAACAACTTATAGGGAAATAAGTACAGTGGATTAAGCTGAGAATCAAATCAATGACTTGGAACATAAGGAAGCAAAAAACAACAAGGATAAAAAGAATCCAACAACAACAACAACAACAAAAACAACAAACCCAGGGTCATGTAAGCAGCCTCTGGGACAATTTCAAACATTCCAACACTTGCATCATAGGGGTACCAGAGATTGGAAATCTATTTTAAAAAATAATGGAAGAAAAATTCCTTAATTTGGTGAAGAAAATAGATGTGCAAGTCCAAGGAACAGACTCCCAAACAAAATAGATGCAAAGAGGTCCACTCCAAGACACATCATAATTAAAATGCCAAAGGCTAAAGATGAACAGAGAATCTTAAAAAGCAGCAAGAGAAAAGCAGTTAGTTACATAGAGGGAAGTTCCCATAAAACTTCCAACTGATTTCTCAAAAGAAATTTTGCAGGATACAAGGGACTGACACATAATATTCAAAGTCGTGAAAAACAAGGACCTACAACCAAGTTTGTTCCACCTAGCCAAGCTATCATTTATTCATTTTGAGATTTTATGTATTTATTTTTAGAGAAAGAGGAAGGGTGGGAGAAAGAAAGGAAGAGAAACATCAATCCTTGGTTTCCTCTCATGTTCCCCCTTACTGGGGACCTGGCCTGCAACCCAGGCATGTGCCCTGAACAGGGATTGAACTGGCAACCCTTTGCTTTGCAGTCCGATGCTCAGTCCACTAAACCACACCAGCCAGGGTCCAAGCTATCATTTAGAATTGATGGGAAGATAAAGAGCTTCCCAGACAAGGAAAGACTGAATCGGTGCATTATCACCCAGCCATTATTATATGAAATGTTAAGGGGACTTACCTCAGAAAAATTATGAACAATGAAATGGCAAAAATACATTATCTATCAAGAACTGAATCTAAAAAACAAACTAGCAAACAAGAACAAACAGAATCATGGCTAAGGAAAGCATTTGATGGTTGCTAGGCAGGGGAAGGTTAAGAATAGTGTAGGAAATATCGAAGCCAAAAAACTTCTATGAACTATAGAGGAGAAATGTGGGTGGGAGAGGGTGTGCAGAGTGGAGGTAAGTGGGGGGGGGGGGGGAATGGGACAACTGTAATAGCATAATCAATAAAATATATTTTTTAAAAAATAGCCACGGGTATATAAAGTACACTATAGGAAATGGCATAGCCAAAGAACTTATATGCATGACCCATCATGGACATGAACAATGGTACAACGATTGCCTGAGGGAGTGGGAGGTGCTGGATAGAGGGGCCAAAGGGGAAAAATTGAGACAGCTGTAATAGTACAATCAATAAATTTTTTTTTAAAAATACGAAGACCAATTTTCTGAAAATATCCAATTCTGAATTATCCATGGTATTAGGTGACTTTGATTACTAAATTAAAATTCATGATAATCATCAAAACATGTAGTCTGGTTATGATAGTCATTTTGTTACTAAACTCCTCTATGTATAGTACTTTGAAAATTACAGGTACTTCTGTTTATTGTACTACTCATTTCTATTGTTAGCCTTTTAAAGAGGCTCACAAAAATATAAATTATTAGTTCTTGTAAGAGTTGCTAACAGTCAGGCAAACAAAGTTTCTCCCCTTTATTTTTTTATTTTAATTTTTCAGAACAACACTTACAAAAAATTTATTTATTTATTTTTAGAGAGGGGGAAGGGAGGGAGAAAGAGAGGGAGAGGAACATCAATGTGTGGTTGCCTCTCACATGGCCCCCACTGGGGACCTGGCCTACAACCTAGGCATATGCCCTGACTGGCAACTGAACCAGTGACCCTTTGGTTCATAGGCCAGCCTTCAATCCACTGAGCCACACCAGCCAGGGCTCTCCCCTACATTTACTGACTTTAACAATTTTGTGAAAGTGTTAAAAATCAGATACAAGGTAGGATAGATTCCAAGAGATAAGAAATTAGGATCTGTAATTAAAATTGCTATAAATATTCACTATCTTTCACAGAGTGCAATTGACTGATGAAGAATTCCAGCTGTCTGGTGTTTGAGATTAAAAGAATAATTGCACAATATATCACTTTTCAGTAACTGTAAAGTCACCTGCACAATTTTAATTTTGAATAACTAAAATGTTTCTTAGTTTCCCATAAACAAACTACCCAGAGAGCAAATGAATATCATCTTCTATCAACATCTTCTTTTTTCATACACCCTGTCCTACGTATTAACATTGCTAGTTATGACCTCTAGAAATAGAACTTGTAATTGTAAATGACTAACGGGGGAAAAATCAGTTAAACAGGATCTACTTCAGTAGAAACTTATATAAAAAACATGAAAAAAGTTCTAAAAAATGCCTTAAATGCAGTTGTAGACTATCCTGTTAACTTGTGTGCTATTCCTATTTTTGTAATAGAGCATTTTAACTCTAGTTGAACACTAATGGGGCACTATGATATAAATAACAAAGAAAAATAGCTAACATGACTGCATTTTTCATGGTTCCAATTCTATCCATTTCACATCATCAGTTAATCCTAAGAATTTAATAAAGTAACATTAAGTTATCCAATATCAAGAAAGCTCTGTAAACAGCATAGTTACTAGAGCTAAATGGTCTGTCCTTTTCATAAAATGAGAACTGTAAATACAACTGGAGGTTTGAATTATATTCATAATGGTGGTTTACAGGATTATATACATATTAGATGCACATTTATAAAAATCTCTGGTTATAAGTTGTTGAGATGATGGAAACCTTAGTTCTCTGACCTCCAGTCTAGAGGCCTAGGTAAACACACTTAGCCTCCTTGTACAACCATAAGAAAGATCAAAGGTAACCTCAAAACAACAACAAAAAAAACCCTAGAACTGCCAGAAAACTGAACTATTTGGAAGTCCGACAACCAAGGATTTAAAGAAGCCATATTCATGCAGTTATAGGGCAGAGATAACTCAGTGAGGTGGTAGCGAGGTGTCCACCAGCAGAATTAGCAGGCCAACATTCACATCTGGTGGATAAAAATTTGGAAAAGTACCTAGGGAACAACTGATCCCAGGCACAGGCCAGACTGTGGAGTCCATGGTTCCAGCACCAGAAATATAAAGCCTCATAACCTCCGGCTATACAAACCATTGAGGTTAAAGCAGCAGAAGAAACTCCCAGTCTCTAGAAGAGTCTGTTTAAAGGGCCTGCATGGACCTGTAACTTAAATGCAAACTCATCCACTTTGGGACCGGGGCAACAACTAGAAGGGTGCAGTTGCATACAGGAAATGGGTAAAGTAAGTTGAACAGAAGTGAGTGCCCAGCAATCCTCCAGCAGCCAGAAAGCGGCACTGTCCCCTCTGACCCCTCCTCCCACTAATAGAGACACAAAATGGTGAAGTGGATTGTCAGAGCCATTACTTAGGGTTCTGCCCTATATAAAACAGGTGCACTAAGACAGGGAGTCAAGGCAGATCTACCTTATACAGAGAAACAAACACAGGAAGCCTGCTAATATGAGGAGCCAAAGAAATACGGCCCAAATGAAAGAACAACAAAACCTCAGAAAAATAACTAAATGAAATGGAGATAGCAAACCTATCAGATGCAGAGTTCAAACCAATGTTGATGGGGCTGCTCAAAGAGAACTCACTGAGTATGGCAAAAGCATAAGGGAAGAAATGAAAGCTACATTATTATTTTGTGTCTTTTTAAAAGAGAATGAGCCCTGGCTGGTGTAGCTCAGTGGATTGAGCTCGGGCCTGCGAACCAGACAATCGCGGTTCGATTCCCAGTCAGGGCACATGCCTGGGTTGCTGGCTGGTTCCCTGCAGGCCAGTTCCCAGCAGGGGACACACAAAAGGCAACCATACATTGATATTTCTCTCCCTCTCTCCTTCCCTTCCCCTCTAAAGATAAATAAATTAAATCTTAAAAAAAAAAAAAAAAAAAGAGAATGAAACTGACTTCAATAGCAATTATGCCTCAACATTTTTAATCTCACAACACACATGCACCCATTACTAAAATTCCACGACCCACCAAAAAATACATTTTTGCCAATCTGACAAAAATACAAAAACCAATCATTTTGATTCGTTCACACTGCATAAGTATTTATTGTGTTAGTTGTCGTCATTTTTTATTTGACAATCTAAAGGAAAAACGTCAGTGCCTCTCACTAGGTGGGAATTGAATGCTTTAAAAATTCAAAACAGGTTACAAAAATCATTCTTTTAGAGTAATATTGCCTTTCTTTTTTTATTTTTAAACATTTTACTTGTTTATTTTTATTTTTAGAGAGAGGGGAAGGAAAGAAAAAGGAGAGGGAGAGGAACATCAATGCATGGTTGCCTCTCACATGGCCCCCCCCCACTGGAAACCTGGCCCGCAACCCAGGCATATGCCCTGACTGGGAATCAAACCATGACCCTTTGGTTCACAGCCCGTGCTCAATCCACTGAACTACACCAGCCAGGGCAATATTGCCTTTCTGACATTGTCTTGATTAAAATAACCTACCAATCTTTCCAAATTGTTTTATTTACATTTCATGGCTCAGTTTTAGAAAGACAATTTCATGAAGCACATAAATGTTATAAAAAAATAAAACTGTATTAGGCCCTTTGCAATAACAATTTACTTTAATCCATAAGAATGAAAATTAGAAAGTGATATTAGTTCATGATTCATTTCAGAATTACCCTAACTGAAACCAGATAGCATGATCTGAAATTATTAAAACGAGAGTACTTAGGATGAGTATTCCATCATCCTCAAAAATGTACCTTGAAGCTTGCTGCCACTGAAAGCAACCAGGCATTACATATCCATCCAAATATTTAAGGAATATCCCCCTGAAACTTTGATTTGGTATTACTTACCATTATTTATCATTAGATAACTAAAATAGAAATGGTTATGATGAATTTACATACATACATAGCATGAGAAACTATAAAAACATTGTAATTCCTAAAGTTTTAGAAAGTTTCAAGGTTTTAAACAGCTGTTTCTCTGAACTTGTGATTTTCCATATTAGTACTAAAATATGATAAGGTAAAACCACCACGTTCCTATATTATTTCATATATATATGACTCGACAGCTATTCAAAGTCTGTTTTCTGTTTAATTAAAAAAGTATTTTCTGCCCTTGCTGGTATGACCTAGTGGACTGAGTGCCAGCCTGTGGACCAAAGGATCGCCAGTTCAGTTCCCAGTCAGGGCCCATGCCTGGGTTGTATGGGCCAGGTCTCCAATAGAGGGTGCATAAGAGGCAACCACACATTGATGTTCCTCTCCCACTCTTTCTCTCACCCTTCCCCTCTCTCTAAAAATAAATTTTAAAAATCTTTAAAATTTTTTCTTGTGTTCAAATATTGAATAATCTGTAATTCCCGTGAACTTAGATGTTGCTGTTAATGTCATTTAAAGTGAGAAAGGTTCTAACTAGAGTGATCACTGAATATTTTAAGTTATTCTCTCTACTAGTTAATTTTGACATGCTTTGATTTAGAAAAGTGACTTTAACCTGGAGCCTTTCATCAAAAGTTATCAATACAAAGAAATAATCCCATCAAAACTGTATATTTAATATAATCCAATTTAGA
The DNA here is from genome assembly GCF_021234435.1 of Artibeus jamaicensis. NCBI lineage: Eukaryota > Metazoa > Chordata > Mammalia > Chiroptera > Phyllostomidae > Artibeus > Artibeus jamaicensis. The sequence goes on from NW_026521788.1 coordinate 16,380,854, forward strand.
AAATGTTGTCATACTTTTAGTCAACTCTTTATAGTTAAAGATGTATCCAGTTAATCTATATAAACTAAAATATGCTCAGTGGGGCATTATTATTTTTCAAAGCCTTCACAGCCTATCAATAACTTATAGTATTTGCCAAATGTATTTTTCCATAAAGATGAGAGTATACAATCATTACTTCTTAAAAATAACCTTTATTCACTGATTTTAGACAGATCAAATTGTTGTTCTACTTATTTATGCATTCACTATATTTTTAATTGATTTAGTATTTATTGTATTTCTTTCCATTACAATTTAATCCCCTTATACACCCTCCCGCCCAGCATTCACCACACTGATGTCCATGTCAATGAGTCCTTTTTCTTTTTTGCTCCATCCTTTTCCCCCCAACTCACTGTCAATTTTGCTTTCCATCTATGAGTCTGAAAGTTGTTTGCTCATTAGATTCCACATGCGAGAAATCATATGGTATTTGTTTTTCTGATTGGCTGGTTTATTTCACTTAGCCTAATGTTCTCCAGGGTCATCCATACTGTCAGAGCATAGGATTTTCTTCTTTTTTTCCTTATTCCAGGTGAATAGTATTCCATGGTGTAAATGTCCCATAGTTTTCTTATCCACTAATCTACTGATGGACACTTGCACTCCTTCCGTACCTTGGCGATTATAACGCTGCAATGAACACAGAGTTGCTTATGCTTTTTCAAATTACTGTTTTGGGTTCCTTCGGACATATTCCTAGAAGTGGACAGCTGGGTTGAAAGGCAGATCTATTTTTAATTTTTTGAGGTATCTGCATACTGCTTTCCACAGTGGTTGTATCAGTCTGCGTTCCCACCAACAGCGAGAAACAGTTCTCCTTTCTCTACATCCTTGCCAGGACTGGTTTGTTCATTTATTAATGATAGCCATTCTGTCAGGTATGAGATGATGTTATCTCATTGTGGTTTTAATTTGCATCTCTCTGACGATTAGTGACACTGAACATGTTTTCATGTCTATTGGCCATCTGTATATCCTCTTTGGAGAAGTGTCTCTTTAGGTCCTTTGCCTATAATTTTAATTGGATTGTTTGGAGGTTCAGTTTTGCTATGTTCTTCACAAATTTGGATATCAACTCCTTATCAGGTATATCCATGAATATGTTCTCCCATTCTGTGAATTATCTTTTTACTTTGTTAATGATTTCTCCTCTGCCGTGCAAAAAATTCTTAGCTTGATATGATCCCATTTGATTATTTTTCTTTTGAATCCCTAGCGTGGAGAGATATCTGATAAAATATCACTTTGAGCTATGTCAGGGATTTTGTGGCCTGTGTTCTTTCATGATTTTCATGGTTTCAGGGCTAACATTTAGATCTTTGATCCATTTTGAATTTATTCTAAGTTTGTGATGTAAGAAGGTAATCTAGTTTCATTTTTCTGCATGTATCTGGCCAATTTCCCCAACTCCATTTATTGAGTAAACTATCATTTGTCCATTGTACGTTTGCTTCCTCTGTCAAATATTAATAGATTATAAAGGTGTGGGTTTATTTCTGGGCTCTCTCTTCTGTTCCACTGATCTATGCCTGCTTTTATGACAGTACTATGCTATTGTTAAACTAACCAACCTGTAATCAGCAGCCAGGCCTAAGCTCCACAGGGTAGCACTGAATAATTCCCACAGGCCAGGTGGGGCTATTTGGAGGAGAGTGCTTGGGCTGAGAAAGATGGCCATTGCAGTATGGAGAATGATTCAGCACAGGGATCCTGGGAGGTATTCCTTCAGTTCTCTCCCTAGAGCCATCAACTCCAGGCTTTCCTGAAGCATTTCTACTCCACTCTTCCCTCCCTCTGCCAGAGCCCAGGGAAAGTGGCTGCAAATAAAATTTGTGCCTCGACCCTTAAAGAGGCTTTGTGTCTCTAGCTGTCTCTCCCTGGCAGACAAAAACCCCTTTCTGGCTCTGGTGGTGTAGTCTGGGGAGCCCAGCTTGGGGTTTGACCCTATACTTCTCAGGGGGAATTCCCTAGCCACTGAAACAACCGCCCCCCAACTTCAGGTGCTGCCCATGGGAACCCAGCCAGCCCTCTTGCGCCTCCTCCACACATCCTACCAGTTTGACTGCAGTGAGGTGTCATTTTCTGTCTGTTCATGGTTATAAGGCTTCTCTCTGGCTAGTGTTCACTTGGTTATTTAGGCTGCTTTCTCTACAACTGAGTTTTAATTCCAGTTTGGTCCAGGGAGGAAGTTAGTGTAGCATCCACTTACTCCTCTGCCATCTTGGATCTGCATTTACTGATTGATTCGTGTATGTGCTCTGACCAGGGACTGAACCCCAAATATTAGTCTATCAGGACGATGCCCAATTAACTCAGCCACACTGGCCAAGGCTCATATATTCTTAATACAAGCAACTTTGACTTTATTCTTAAATGTAAAGTACTATATAGTTACCTAAGTTTATTAGGAATACAATGTTTCTTGTTCAAGTCTACCAGTATTTTTCCAGGATAATTACTGTTAGTATTCTTGTTAAACATTTAAATGAGTTTTGAATGATCTACTCCAATTCTGTTTTTCTAAAAATCCTTGTCATTGCAGTGAGATCTGGTAGACTATGAGGTTCTCATGTATAGCTCTGTATGTATTTTCTACTCAACAATTAACTTTCAAGCAATCTAAGGAAACAGATGAGTAAAAAAAACAAAATTATGTACAAGAAGGGTCTCTCTCTTTTTTTAAAGAGAAAAAAGTGTTTTTTTAGTTGTTCATATACACAACAATAAAATACAACAGAGCCGGTAAAAGTATTTATGTAGACACACAGTTACTGACATGGAAAGACGCTAATGACACAGGAAAAAGAATAATACTGATGTGTTTCATATTGAATTTGTTAAAAAAACAAATACAGTCTCATAGTTAAGTACAATGGGTATGTACAATCCATAGAAAATAAGCTCATTTGGACTTTTTGATATTGATTGATACACTTGAAAATACTCTTTGCATTCTCTTAATATACTTCTTTATGACACAAGCTTCTCAGGTAATTTCATAAAAATCAGTACAAATAAAAATTTGGACATGTTGCTATGTAAATTCTTAGTTACTAAAAATAGAGTTGAAGGCCTCCAAAAAGAATGGTTTATTTAATGCAATTCTATTAATGTCATGGATTAGATCAAGTATAATTCAACTGAATGTCTTATTAATAAAACACTATATTTATAAAAATGAAACTCTTTAAGTCCATCATCTTTTGGTACACATTAGGTGAGAAAACAAATTTCATGGAACTGGAGGAACATATTTTCTTTCACTAACTGATACGCTGTGGTATAAAGAAACACTTAATTACGCATTTGATGGCAAACCTCTCAGTAAAAAGCTAACACAAAAGTAACTGAATTTTTAAAAAAGGCAATTTAGAGATCAGCATGCAAAATAGACCAAATTTTATAATTGTTGTAAAAAACAATGTGGCATTTCAGACTTTGTACTAGAAGATCAAATACCTGCTTCTACAAGCTTTTTGCCAATATAGCCATTTAAGAAAACCAATGTAGTGAATACAAACAAACTTCATCAGTTCTCAATTATTTACAAGAGAATTTCTTCTTTTATGTATCTTGGACCAGTTGCCCCGTTACTCTTACACAGAGTAAAGAATTATTACTCTTTATCTCTATATTGCCTCCCCTACAAAGTAGCAGGTTTAATACTCAGTTTTTACAACTGAACCAAAATGAAGCTACTATAATAAAATCATATCTCCTAGCCTTTAAAACAATAACAAAAGCAAAATGTAAGGACTTTGGATTGTTGGCATTACCACTCTTCTGTCATCCTAGATGAGTAGTATCCTTAGGTCTCAATATGGCTTAAATATGTCCTGTTTAACTATGTATGTATGATTTATGGGTCAAATCAAGGGAGTGAACCAGAAGGAAAAAATGACCAAACAGGAAAATATGAAGAAACAAGAATTCAAAAAAATGAGGAGAGGCTTAGGAACCTCCAGGACATCTTTAAACGCTCCAACATCTGAATTATAGGGGTACCAGAAGGGGAAGAAGAACAGCCACCAGTGGAAAACTTATTTGAACAAATAATGAAAACTTCCCCAATCGGGCAAAGGCAATAGACTTCCAGGAAATCCAGGAAGCTCAGAGAGTCCCAAAGAAGTTGAACCCAAGAAGAAACACACCAAGGCACACCATCGTTACATTAGCCAAAATTAAAATGAAGGAGAGAATCCTAGAAGCAGCAAGACATAAGGGGACAGCCACCTACAAAGGAGTTCCCATCAGGCTGTCAGCAGATTTCTCAAAAGAGACCTTACAGGCAAGAAGCAGCTGGAAAGAGGTATTCCAAGTCATGAAATCCAAAGACCTACAACCAAGATTGCTCTACCCAGCAAAGCTTTCATTTAGAATGGAAGGACAGATAAAGTGCTTCTCAGAGAAGATCAAATTCAAGGAGTTCACCATCACCCAGCCCTTCTTATATGAACTGTTAAAGGGACTTACCTAAGAAAAAGAAGATAAAAATATGAACAGTGAAAGGACAGCAAACTCACAGTTATTAACAACCACATCTAAAACAAAAGCAAACTAAAAGGACAGCTAGATCAGGAGTGGAAACATAGAAATGAATATCTCAAGGAGGGTTAACAAGAGGGGAGTGGGAGGAGGAGAAGGGGGGAGAAGGTTCAGAAAATAAGTAGCATAGATGGTAGGTAGAAAATAGATAAGGGGAGGGCAAGAATAGTATGGGAAATACAGAATCTAAAAAACTTGAGACACATGATCATAAACTAAAGGGGGGGAATGGTGGGGGTGGGGGGTGCCAGGTGGAGGGGAATGAGGGGGGGAATAGAACAACTGTAATGGCATAATCAATAAAATAAAAATTAAAAAAAAACCATTTAATTGACAGAAGCATATGCACAAATGTTAACCTCATTTAATCCTAACCACCCTTTAAATACTATGATAACATTCTTTCAAATGTAAAGATGAGTAAACAGTCAAATATTAAGTAATTTACCATCAATCACATGGTCTGGAGGGAGGCAAAGTAACAAGTATCTGCCTAACATCAAAGCCCAGGCCACATCAAAATTTTGAACACTCTCTGCTGGGCATTCAATAATTTATTTATGATATTAGTAATATGGCACACAGTTAAAAGAAACTCAACTAACCCAATTATTTTATTGTTATTTAATTAATATAGAAAATGATGTTACTAAATTAGGACAAGTTGACAGAAATATAGTATTCCAAGATTTGGAACAGATATCCTAGAACATATCAGATATAATTAATTTAACAAATTATCTAAAAGGATTTTGGAATAGAACATACTATATTAATATATACACTCTTTTATGTCACCTCATAAGAGATACCAAATCATAAGATACTATGTATCTTGCTTTATTCATTTATAATCAAGATCAAATAAAAATAATCAACATTATTTTCATTGTATTAATTAGTTTTATTTGGGTTTCTCTGCTATTCTCCTTGCCTTCCTAAAAAAATGTTCTTTTGAATACTTTATGCAGACCTAAAAATATTTCTGCACTTTTAATATACAACTTGCTAAGTATTACCAGTATAGTCTTCTCAATTACCACAGAGCAAAAATCAAAACAATTAAGTAAAACTTTTAAAACCACTTGAAGGAAAATGTGTTTCCTTCTAAAGCCACATGTCAATATTCTTTGTGATACCTTTAATAATAGTTTTGAACTTTTTATGGCAGTTCAAAAGTCTGTAAGGCAATTTTTCTTTCAAGTTATTTATCAGCATGGTTTTTACAGAGTTGAGTCATCATGGGTTCAACCTATTGAGTCACCTGCTTATAGCATCTGCCAACCACAATTTACTAACTGTAGCTTCCTCAAACTTAAAACCGTATAAACTCAGGAAGGTCAGGAACTGTTTAATGTTTTCCAAAGTAGCAACTGAAATACTCTTTCAGAACAAGGTAAGTTTTTTAAAAAATTAAACAGAAACAACCCTCTTGTCCTGGATAAACACCCCACCTACGGCAGTCTCACCCTACTTTCATTCCCCTCTGCTGGGGTGAGAGGTTGTTCAACCTAAGAAACAAACAGTATTTTATGCTTACATATTTTTTAGAAAGTATTCTAGTAAAAATAATTCCTAGGTTAAGAACACATACTGAGCTAGAGTATACATATAATTGTGCCCATAACTACTGAGTATAAGAGTTTCCATGTATTAAAAAAAAAAAACTCTTAAAAATATAAAATGCAAAAGATATAATTTCCAAATTAATGTCACACCAAATACTTTTGGGGCTAATATTCATTATTTTCAGTGCATTATCATAACCTGTAAACTTGAAAAGCTACTATATTTCTCTTTGCACTAGAACATAATTTAGTGTGAACTAAAATAATCAACACGTCCTGTAACTTGATAGACTTGGTTCTGCTAAGTGACTTCATCTTTTATCATATAATCCCCATTTAAAAGACTATCTGTTCCCTTCAATAGGGCCTACGTTGAGCAAATATGTAAGAAAGGCATTGTTATTCATAAAAAAAAGGCGTTGGCTGGTGTGGCTTAGTGGATTGAGAGCTAGCCTGTGAACAAAAAGACTGCTGGTTCAATTCCTGGTCAGGGCACATGCCTGGGCTGTGGGTTCTGTCTCTAATGGGAGTGTGTGTGACAAGCAATGGACTGATGCTTCTCTTGAACACTGATGTTCCTCTCCCTCCCTTCACCTCTCTCTAAAAATTTTTAATTTTTTGAAAAAGAGAGTTAAAATTACGACTCCAAAGTATCACAGTACGAGAACAACTTAATTACCCACCACTTGTTAAGGAAGACTGTAGGCATGATGTGTAACAATGTTTTATATTATAGTCATTGTTTTGCTATTCCTAATAGGAGAAGTTTAACTTATCTAGAACAGTGATATATTCATCCTTTTTCATTTCACCACACACAAACTTAATTACTAAAATTCTGCAGCATGCCAAAAAATGTTATATTTTTGCCAGTCTTACAAAAATAAGTATAAATTTAAATCATTCACACCAGGCGGCTATTGTTGTATTGGCTGTTGTCATCTTTTTCTTTGACAATCTTAAGTGAAGAGGTCGGTGCCCCTGACTAAAAAGTCAAGTATTGCATGTTGTAAAATTTCTTGCAGCACAATGGTTGAAAATTGCTGATCTATAACTTCCAATTAGAAAAAAAGGAAAGACAACATAAACCAAATAAGGTATGTTAAATGTTTATTATAGTTTCTGTCTACAAGAAAGTTTTTATATTTATAAAAATAAGAAAATGTATGAAAATCCTATTATAAACTCCAAATAAAAATACTTCTAGAGTTCCTTCATTAAGTGACATCCTAAACGTAATTTAAACTTTCCATCTAAACTCATGGTTATCATTAATGATCGCTATATAATGATATATTCATAATTATTGATTGATGTAAAGTGTCATTGCCTCTATAGCAAACTGTCCCAGAAATACAAAATTTGAGTTGTAATATTTTTCGTTTCTTTTGTGCTGGTGTAGCTTCTAATCTACCATGATCATTTAAAAAATCTCCTTCTGGCTTCTCATGTGCTAAGGTAGAGGTAACCAGATTAGACAGTTTGTTGAAATTATGTCTGAAATAGTCTCTGAGTTTGGGACTAAGAGGCTCTCTTGTGAGTAAAATATATTAGGACTGTATTTTATTCAATAAGATTTTGAATACCCGATGTTAATTACTAGGCCGAGAGACTGCCACTATATATAAAAATTTCCACCCATGAGGATCTTACAGTCTTTTGGAACAGACTAACACACAAATCAATGCAATACAAATTAAATAAAGTTTTATGTAGGATTTGCCCTCTCAATGTCATCTAGTGTAACCACTCTACTTAATACTTTTAACCTGCCTCACCCTCTCCATTCCTAATTGCTCTTACCTTGCCTTACACTTTTCCTTTTGTCCTGGAAGTAATTAAACTGTCTGTCATATGTTATCGTTTACTTATTACATTTATTATCTTCTGTGTCTCCCCCTAGAATTTAGGCTCCAAGGAGGCAGAAATTTTTGAACAGTGTCTGGCACATAGAATCAATTATTAAATGAATAATAGTATGGCAGGATAGTCTGGACTAGAGTTATAGATTCAGAAGACAGGGTTTTAAACAACAGGAAAAGCACTGGAAATATGACACTGCTAAAGGTGAATAATAAAATGAAGATACCTGAAAGGAAGACTGTGGAAAACCATCCAATATTAAAGCTGGAGAGAAATAACAGCTAGCAAAAGAGGACTGATAAAGAGTAGGGAAATCTAAACAGAAACGTCATAGAAGCAGTAAGAATAAATAATTTCCAAGACTAGAAGTGGAGGCAGAAGCCAGGCTGTAATAACTGAAGATGTTACTGGGAAGTGAGAAAATACAAACATATAAGGTCAGATTGTGTTTCTAGTAACTCTGGCTATGAAAGTTAAGAAGTGAAGAAAGAGAATAAATAGATGTAATGAGATTACCTTTACTTTTTTACAGTACAAATAATTGAGGAACCTATTTATACCCTAAAAGAAAGAAAAACACCAAACAATAAGTTTCAGATATGGTACATGGAGCAAGATATCTTGTGAAGATGGCTTCCAGACCACAAGGACAAAACACAAGACTAGAGAGGAACACTTCCAAGACTATAAAACAAAAAACTCGAATGAATATAACCCACTAGGGATATATCCTAAATATAAAAACAAAACAAAACAAAACAAGACAAAACCTGCAACAAAAAATTTAGACTGTTCTCAGCAATAACACAGTTGGCAATAATGTTAAGTGTTGTTATTGTAAGTCAGATTAGTTGTGTAACACAGGATGGAGCAAATTAGTAAACATGACATTATAATTTGTTCAGTCCTCATGTTGCTGAGAATTTGTAACTTTTTGGAACAAGACTATGTAAATAATTAGAACTAACTACATATAGATACTCTTAAAATTTATGCACACACACAGAAACATTTAGTGATGAAATGATGTAATTAGTGGGATTTGCTTTAAAATGATACACAAGAATAGTATGATAAGAGAAATATAAGGCATGCATTGGTAATTTTGAAAGCTGGATGATGTAGGCACATGGGAACTCATTTTATCCTTTTATGTCTTAAATTACCTGGGGGCACTGGGGCAGGTTATCATGCCACTCTTCCACTCACTCCATAGGCTAACACTCTAATCTTAATCAGAACAAAAAAACCCCCCAGTCTTTATAGTAGCCTATAAAACCCTAACTTATTCACCTTTATTACCTTACTGCAGTTTTTACTAATCTACATATAGCTGTCTCACTGCTAGTCTTTCAGTGTTTTCATTTTAGGGCCTTTCTATTTTTCTATCTCAGCTAACAATTCCAACTGGGTTTTGTTTTTCTCTGTAGCACTTATGGTCTTCTAATATACTAAAATAGTTACTTTGACTGCTTTCTGTCTCTTCTTGCTAAAAGGTAAGCTACACAAAGGCAGACATTTTTTGTTTTGTTTTGTTTATGGCTATACCTTAAGTACCTAGGAACTGTACCCAATAAAATATCTGTAAAACTGAATTAGTCATCATAGAAAAAAGGAATACATCTGAGACAAGAAAAAAAGAGATAAAGAAAGACACAAAAATAGGTATAAGGACAGGAAGTTAAGGGGGTTCCTGCTTGTAACCTCAATTTCCTTTGTGCTGTTGTGCTACAGGAGAAAGGTCATCTACTAAGAGAAAAGAAGGAAACTGAGTAGAGAATTTGGAATTAACGCCTTTAGGAAGTGGAAGCTCAAAAGGAGCATAGAAAGTGATACCAACTGGTACTAAAGGCTCTGCTGAGATGGGAGACAACAGAATGACACCAAAACACATGGGTGGAATTTTCTCCTGCACTGTTAAGCATTTAGGGTAAGGCTTCCCAACATTTTTCTGCAATGATAAAAATGTTATATGTATCTGTACTGTACCGCATATGGTTATTTCAGCATTTAAAATGCCTAAGGAAATGAATTTCTAAATTTACTTGTACTTAATTAAATTTAAATAGCCACATGTGGCGACTAGTGGCTCCCAATAAAGAGGAAGGCATTTTTAGGGTATGAAAAAAAATAGTATTACCTTTCAAAGATAAGAACTTTAAAGACAGAAGTTATAGAGAGGCAAAGGTATAAGGGAGGAAAGGTACTGGTAAAAATGGTTGAAATAACATACAATGGAAGAAGTACCTTGGCTGGGGGGAAAAAAACAACAAAAAAAAAACTGGAAAAATGTACAAAATTCAACAATTCCATGACACACTGTTGAGGTGCTAAAGTCTGTGAATGACATCTAGTTTATCTGCTCAGGGTTTACAAAAACAATTACTTCTAATGGGCTTCTTGGAAGTACACAAATCATGAACTGAGATTTATCCAAGCAGACCTGTTTATTTCTGAAATCCTACTATATCCATTCTCTTTATCAGAAACTGGTATAAAGTTCTTTCATATACACTATCTCATAGACCACGGCAACAGTATCACGAGGCAGGTATCACATACCAAATTTTATAGTTGAAAAAAAATTAAAAACCACTAAGTGGTTGAATGTCTTATCCAAAATTTCAGGCAGTAAGCGGCAGAGTTGAACGCAGCATCTGAGTCCAAGTTGGCCTGTTGTTGTACTACCAAGTTCTGATATCTTTAAGAGATGTGAACTTTTGACTCCCCACAAAGAGCCAAATTTCCTAAGATACATTTTATTTATGTGCTATGTACCATAATATGAATATGAATAGATATCTTAAAAAAGAGTATCAAAAAATATGGCAACTTATTCTTTAAATGTTGGTGCTGATTTTGGTTCTTTTCTGTTTTTAAGTTTGATTAGTTTGTAAACTATTTGCTTTTAATTATATTAGCACTAATTCAGACACTTTGAAGTACTTGGAGTTCTGGTGCAAAAGGCAGAGACAGCTACCCAAGTCATGTCATCACCCAAATTGAATTAATAAAAATTTAAGTATAAATGTTTATTTATACCTATTTATGGAATGAGACAGAATGAAAAAGAATACTTTGGGTGTGACCAAAAACAATAAAAACCAAATTACTAGCCCAGCCCTCTTCTTTACAGTGTTGGTAGTCAATATCATTAACTACACACTCATGGCCACAGCAGAGCCTCACAGTCCTTCCAAACACTAACAACAGGCCAGTCAGACGCTACTAAGTGATTCAAGTTTGCCTGACATAACATCCATGCAATAAACATTATGAAAAATTCTTAACAATGGGCTTGGTTAAACACTGGATGGAATTGTTAGTATGTGATGAAAATTAATTGCTTAAAAACAGGAATGCAGGGGGGAGAAACAATATAAACCCATCCTTCTGAGGTGGTTCAGGTATGTACTACATTTTGAAAGTTCACATACTGAATGTCTTAAATATTGTTAAATTTTAAGGCTGTATTATATATTCAAGAGGGGTTCCCCCAAACCGGAATCATCTTCTGGAGGGCGGGCCCCTTGAAGTACAGGCTTCTCCAGCTAAGTGAGTGTTCTAGGCATCCACCAGTATCAGTGTACCAAATGGTGTTGTTTTGAGAGGCTGAATTTGGCTTCAGTGAACTTTTGAAGATTCTTTCAATGCTTCTGCCCATTTCATGATGGGTGATTTATGAGCATACCTGCCCACACACGGCCTAAGTGTTCAGCAGTTTTTCACCAAAACCAGTAAGACCTCTGTGCCCCTCCCTCCCTACTCATGAGATCTGCCTGAGCAACCTTTCTTTTGTTTCCAAGAAAACAGTCCTCAAAGGGAAATGTTTTGCCAGTATGGAAGAGAAGAAATAAAAAAGCAGCAGAAGCACTAAAAGGCATCAAAATCGTCAAGTTCAAAAACTGTTCCACGCAATGAAAAAAATGTCCTTGATAGGTGTATTGCCTCAAGTGGAGAGTACTCTGAAGGTGACTTAAGTTTAAACATGTGAGAATAAACACAGTTTTTAATAAATAAATTTCGATTTTTGTTGGGTACCCCCCATGTACATGAGAAGACTTATGTATCTAGATTTTTTATTCAACTGTTGTACAGAATTTTCTATTTCCAAAAAAATGATTATTACATAAATGGTAGAGGGGAGAAGGGTTAATTGGGAACAATGACATGTTGTTATTTCCCTGCAAAATACCTAACTCCCAGGGCTCCCTAACCCCCCAAAAAATCTAGAAAAGTACTAGATTAAAAAATTTTCTTACATCACTTATAAATTTGAGATATATAAATATCCCTATTTAAGTGCAAATATGATGAAAGCATGTTACCCATTTATAATTAAATCATTTATTAAATATCTTGGTCTGAAGGCCTCAGAGAATGTGTGAGTGATACAAAAAATCTGATCTGGAATTAGCCTGAATTGGTAAAGGATCCTAGACAGCCAGAAGAAAACATCACAGTATTGAGATTTTAAGAGGAAAATGGAGCACTAGTATCATTCAGAGCAATGTAATACTTTCTCTCACACTTAGGGTGCTGGCAGCAATTGGGTGCTTCCACTTTTTCAGTTTTCTTAATCTACAGTCTTATTGCTCTAAATAAAGCAGGGGCACTGAAAAAACGTGTGGGGATGGTTTTACCCTTAGCATAACAAATGGGAAGAGGACAATAGGCACTTAAGTACGCTAAAGCCAGAGATGCTTACCATCCTACAATTCACCACAAAGCAAAGAATCAAATTTCAACAGTAGTCACAGGTGACTGTTAATTTTTTGTCAGTTTTGCTAGGCTATGGTATTTAGCTGTTTCATCACACACAGTCTAGATGTTACTGTTAAGGTCTATTTTAGATGTGATTAACATTTCAGTCAGTAGACTCAGTAAAGCAGATTACTCTCCAAAATGTACATGGGCTTCATCCAATCAGTTGAAGGACTCAAGAAAAAAGAATGAGGCCCCACAAAGAGAAAAAATTCTGCCTCCAGACAGCCTTTACACTGTTGCCAGAATTTCCAGACTGCTGCTCTGCCCTATAGATTTTACATTTGCCAGCACCCTAAATTATAAGTGAATTCCCTAAAAACTACCCCCCTCTGTGCCCCCACTCGGGACCACTTCCTTTCTCTCAACACAAATGCTTACTGGCACACACATCTCAATGGTTCTGTTTCTCTAGAGAATCCCAAGACAACCCCCTATTCAGAAACACTGTTAGCTTTCCTTATCTTTTCCCGTCTTTTAAACCCTTGTCTTCTGAGAAAAACAATAAAACAGGCAAATATGTAGTATTACCGCATCAACTTATTACAAAATACAAAACACTATGAATATACCTCTATTTTAGAACTTTCAGTATGTTGCTATAATTGTACTTAAGTATCTCTCCCTGACTTGAAAGAGACTTTTACCTAGCACAGTGATGCGAACATAGCAATAAATGAAGGCCTTTATGTTATAGTTCAACAACCACTGGGTCTTTTTTCTTTGAATCTCAAAAACTCAACTTCTCTAAAAGGCAGGCTTGTGTCTATTAATTTACATAACAGGAGTTGTACTCCGAAGACTGATCAAAGTGCTTCAGAAATTTAACAGTTCAGCAGAATAGTATACTTTAACACAATATACCTTTAGAGTTAACAACCATTTGGACAAATTATACAACTGTAGAGAAGGGAAACAAAGTGGTATCTCAAGTAATTAAAAGTGTAGTATCAGCATAAGAATAGACACATTAGACTAAAACAGAATATAGAGCTTAGAAAAAAAATTCTGGAATAAATGGTCAACTGATTTTCAACAGGGGCGGTGCCATGACTATTCAATGGGGAAAAGATATATCTTTTCAACATATGGTTTTGGAAACTTGGATATCCACATGAAAAATAACTAAGTTGGATCCTTACCTTACAACCATATGAAAAATTAATTTTAAATGGTTCAGAAGCTTAAACATATGTAAGAACAAAAACTATGACACTCTTAGGTGATATTTTTCATGGCATTGAAGTTGGTAATAATTTCTCAGCTATGATACCATAAGCATAGACAACAAAAGAAAAAAATGGTCAATTGGACTTTATCAGACTTAAAAAAATATTGTAAGTAAAAAAAAAAAAAGTAAATCAGACCCCCCCCCCCCCCCCCCCCCAAAAAAAAAACAAAACAACCTTTTAAGGCCCTGGCCGAGTGGCTCAGTAATTGAAGCATCACCCTGTATACCAATAAGGTTACAGGTCTGATTCCTGGTCAGGGCATCTACCTAGCTTGCTGGTTTGATCCCAGCCAGGGAGTATACAAGAGACAACTGATTGGTGTTCTGTCTGTCTCTCTTTCTCCCCCTTTCTCTCTATCTAAAATCAATAAAACCATATCCTTGGGTGAAGATTTAAAAATAAACTATTAAGAAACTGTAAAGAATTAAGTATTTAAAAAAGAATTATTAAGAGAGGAAAAAAAACCCCAAAGAATGGGATAAAATATTTGCAAAGCAACTATCTGATAAGAGACTGATAAAACAAGTCAACAACAACAACAACAGAAAAACAACTATGAATGGGCAGAGAACTTCACACCCTTTAGGGTGGCTATTATTGAGAAAATAGCCCTAGCTGGTGTGGCTCAATGGATTGAGTGTTGGCCTGCAAATCAGGGTCACCAGTTTGATTCTCAGTCAAGGCCCATTCTTGAGTTGCTGGCCAGGTCCCCAGTTGGGGGTGCATGAGAGGCAACCGCACATTGAGATGTTTCTCTCTCTTTCTCCCTCCCTTCCCCCTTCTCTAAAAATAAATAAAATCTTCAAAAAAAAAAGAAAAAGCAACAAGTATTCTTAGATATTGAGATATTGGGACCCCTGTTGGTAGGCATTTAAGTGATACAGACACTGCAGAAGAGAGTTTGGATCTTCCTCAAAAACACAAATTTCTAAATGCTCCTGAAATTCCATTCTCAGGTGTGTATACCTGTAAGAATTGAAAAGCAAGACTCAAACATGTATTTGTATACCAATGCTCATAGCAGTCTTGCAACAGCCAAGAGGTGGAAACAACCCAAATGCACACCAATAGATGAAGAGATAAACAAAATGTGGTATAAATGTAAAATGAAATATTATTCAGCCCTTAAAGGAAAGAAAATTCTGACATGGTATATAACATGGGTAAAACTTCAGGACATAGTCAGTGTAATAAGCCAGTCAAAAAAGAAAAAAGAAAAAAGAACGAGTATTGCATAATTCTATTTACATGCAGCTCTAGAATAGGAAAGAAAATATAGACCAAAAAAGTAGACCAGAGATTACCAAGGGCGGGGGGAGGAGTGTATTGAGAAATGGGCAGTTATGCATAGTTACTGTTTTAATGAATACAGAGTTTCTGTTAGGATGATGAAAAAGTTCTGAAAATGGAAAGTGGTGATGGTTGTACAACTTAAAGTCAGTGAGAATTGATACTTAAATGGTTACTTTCATGGTTTTTATCTTTTCAACAAATGTCCTTTATTCATTACTCCATGAAGACAAGGAGGTTGAGGTCACTCAGGTGGCTAACCCAACTAAAAATGGTTTCAAAGGCTCCTTTTCTCATCACCATTCCACCTTCACTGGAAAGGTATAGTTAGGGTTTCAGCAAGAGGAGCATACAATTCACATTCTGCTTATTTGTTTGATTTCATGTATTTATAACCAGTCCTGCTGTCCTAGTAGCTTAACTAAATTATATTCATTCTGAGACAACTTAATACAGATATCCCCTCTGTATCTCTCACACAACCAGGGTGGATTCTTTATACCTCCCTGGTGTCTGCTATTTAACTACATTTTCCCTACAGTTAGAGTTCTATTTTTGTATGTGTATTTCCCCCATTAGATTATAAGCTCTACGAAGGAAGGGTATTTGTCTTCCTGAATATGAAACAGGAGACCCTCAATATCTGGGGGAAAAAAGCCAACAACAGCAAAAACAGCCCCCAACACTTATTTTTTACTAAGGCCTAATGTTTGCCTTTAGTCTGAAGCTTAGGAAGATTTACTGTAGATTTCAGAGAAATCTACAGGTTGAAAGGGCTTCATTACAAAGTAATTATTTTTCAACTTTAACTTTTAAACAAATTTAGAACACTTCAAGATACCTGTATGCAAAATAGAAAAAAAAAAAAAAAAACCACCCCTAGGCTGCTGAGGAAATACGTAGAGTGCAAAACATCTTCATCTGTTTGGATTTACTGCCTAGGGAACAAATAAATGAGTTTGAAAAGGATACAGTTTTGGCATATAATTTGATGCCAGTGTTTGAAAAGTCTAGGAAAATTGTTCAGGCAATAAAATTAAGGGAAAAATTAATCTTATATTTAGGAAAGACATCAATTCTGAGAAAAATAAAGTGCCAAACAAAAGAATGATGTGTAGGGGAGGGATTTGGAGGAACAAATATGAAGGACACAGGGACGAGAACTAAGGGGGGTGGAAATGGGAGGGAGGTGGGGAGCATGGGGTGGGGGTGGGGGGCTGGGACGGGAAAAATAGACAAAAAACTGTACTTGAAAAATAACTAAATAAAATTATTAAAAAAGAATGATGTGTAAATAAGGGACACTTCCCATTTTATAAATAGCTTGCAAAGGCAGTGTGGTATAGTAGAAATATCTTGGATTCTCAAGTTTTTCATTCAAGTTCTGTTTAGGTTACCACTAGCTGTGTGAACTGAGATGCCAAATCACAACTTCCCTAAAGCTCATTTTCTTTGTCTGTACAAGTTACTATCATAAATTCTTTCCCTACCTTGTATTTCTTACTTCTCCTTTCAAAGCCATCCATTCCTCTACACTCTATTCTCTGCTTTTACTAGGAAAACACAAATATTAGATCTAAAAGATCTTATAAGGGGAAAAAGAAGAGGGAGATGGGAGAATCAAAACAGACACACAAAAGTCACATGGAAACTAGTATGATGAGAAGCAAAACTTATGAGTAAGCAAAAGAAACCTATCTGCAGAAAGGAGATTGAGGAAGGGAGTAAGAAGGAATAGAATATGTGACTTGAGTTCCTGGCTTTGTAGTTCCTAATTCCATTTTGAATAAGGTTTAGTTGTATGCTCCTGCTATGGATATCTGATATCCATGAAATTGCCTGTTAAGTCTTTATAATATCCACACTCTTTTCAAATTTAATCTCATGTAAGTGGGTTTCTATTTCTGCTACCTCTTCACTTATAAATTATACTTCTCAAAGACTTGTGTGCATTAAATAAATTAATACACCCTGACACGCCCTGCCTGGTGTAGCTCAGTGGATTGAGCGCGGACCAGTGAACCAAAAAAGGGTCACTGGTTCAATTCCCAGTCAGTGCACACGTCTGGGTTGTGCACCAGGTCCCCAGTAGAGAACATATAAGAAGCAACCACACATTGATGTTTCTCTCCCTCTCTTCCCTTCTCTCTAAAAATGAATAAATAAAATCTTTAAAAAAAATTAACACACCCTGAAAGCATTACACAAAGCTAAGATAGTAATACAATTTATTTTTGCCCATAAGGCTAGCATAAAAATTAACTAAAATAATGAACATAAAAATACTTTTGAAATTGTTAAACTTTACAAATGTAAAATGTTAATAAACTAAGAAATAAAATTTTAATTTTGAGATTTTAAATATTGTGACTATTCTTAAGTAAGAATTTGCACTTGGGCAAATGGAATAAATAAAAATTAGGAACCCATTTTGAGTGGCAGAAACCCGAAAATCTTTCTCAATAGTAACTAGGGATAGCTTAGAATATTTGGAATCTCGTGTCTACAACATAATTTCACATACTTTAAATTCATAACAGCAGGCACAAAAAAATTAAAAAGAGACTGGCAGACTTTTCAGCATATGATCATAACAGATTTGGTACCAGGAGAGAACTATTGCAGACTGTGACTTATGAATGTTTTTAATCTGAATATTGCAGAACAGCTCATACTGGGGCCAAATTTCAGTCAAAATAACATGTTCCTGGACTCCATGGATACATTTTCAACACACAAGTTTTGCAACCAATTTTTACAAATGAAGAACTCCCTTTTTAATGGCAGCAGATATGCATTTGGGGTAAATCAACATAACTGGATTTATGGGACCTTAATATTCATGCTTCATAACTACCTTTGAAATTATGGCTATACAAAATCAGGCAGGTGGGAGATAAAAGAAATACTTAAACAGTGTACAGGGCAAAAAATACTGAATATTAAAACATGATGTAGCAACTTTACATTTTTTAAAAGCCTACTTAAATAAGGAAGTACAGTGACTCTGTTTTAGTTACTGGTTCCCCTTTTCTAATAGTCCATTCTACTTTTTAGGCTTCAGCTTGGTTCCACTATTGCAAGCTGTCACTTTTGACTAGAGATGGAATAAGGCCAAGTACTACACAATAGTAGCTTCCTGCTCTGGCCTCATCTTCTAGACCACCCCCAGGCCAAGGCCTCCCCACAGATGCTGATCCTACCAAGCCAATAATCCACGAGCAGTCAGTTCACAGTTACGGCTATGATCCTTTGTTTTTTATACTCTTGGCACAGTCACCCTTCAACCTCACATTTCTCATTTTTAATGACTTTATGGCAATAAGGCACCTCTAAACTTCAATCAAATGCTAATATGAAGGCAAAGTAAAAGAGAGATGCATATAAAAGCTCAGGGATTAAGTGAGAAATGTGCCCAACTTCTGCCAAAATACAATTCAGAAATAGATACATGAAAGTACAGAATACAAAGCTCTCATTAAGCACTATTAATCCAAACAATCCTGTTACTACAATTTTGCATAATTATGACCTGCACTGACACTGCCCAACTCCATAGTCTTCTCTTTTGAGATAAACCTAGATTTAGGTTTGATGTGTCTTATCCCCGAAACTAAAGTAGGAATTTAACATGAGTAAGTTAACACTGCTCAGAAATGGTTGTTTTTTCCACCTTGAGTAAAAGTCCACAGAATTATGGCCCTAAGTGTTCTGAAATCCTCTGAAAGGAGCTTCAAAGGTCATTCAGTTATCTTTTTATTCAATGCTTAGAGGACTTCCAAACTGGCAGCACTCATCCAACATGACCTATTAGCCCAAAGCCAAACCAACAAAAAACAAACAAATCATATAAACAAAAAACCCCACCACCCCAAACAATTCTGTTACTTGAGTATCACACTTTTTGAAAGAAAAATAACTAGGAGCAGGAAACTGAACTTGTGCTTTTCCCTGTGGGGAAAAAAAGGTGTTTTGTGGAAGACAATACCACAATAGGGTTCTGCATCTTTTCTAATATCATTTTCTTAAAATAATAGTTTAAGAAGTCATCATGGAATCTTATCTAAATACACTTCTTAAAAGGGGGAGAGAGAAGAAGGAACACCACTATGAAGACTTGTTCTGTTTTACATTGACCATACCTTGAAATGACAGTGATAAAGTTTATCTAGCACCAGCTGCAGAGAGAACAACGAGTTCCAGAGACAAGACAGATTGTTAAAAGTAAGAGGCCCAGTGGTGGCAGAGTAATGACCAATGGTTGCAGTGTACTGTACAAAAGGAGTTCAAATTAATAAGATCTTTAATATATCATTTTATTTATTATTCATAACAACTCTGAGGAAGATAGTATGGTTATCTTATATATGAGGAAACCACTCATTTATATTTAGAATGCTTTAAGCTTTCCCAGTGTCACAAACTAACAAAAAAGCTAGAATTTTAAACCATGTCTTAGGTGAGTTGGCTTCAAAATTCACGCTCTTAAAAATTATGCTAGATTGATGATTCTCTAGGATGAATGACTCTAGTGAAGACCCAATCAATTAGCTGCTTCTGTTATATTACAAAACAGATGCCACTGTATGTAGAAAATTTTGTTATTCTCTTCAAATTTTCCAATGATTCATATGCCCTACAAGATAAAAGCCATTTAGTAACTGCACTCAGCAATCATTTCCCTTTTTTATCTGACCCCAGAATACTTACTTACCTAGTATGATGTCTACCATTCAAAATCCAACTCTGTTCTCTAGCTAGGCTGATGCCTACTTTCCCCTAAAACAACTGATCACTCATCACTGTGTTCTCTCTCCTGTCAAATGTCTGCCTCAGCTTCCCCATCTTTCACTTTCATCTCCATTCAATTTTTACCTCCTTCATCAGACTTTAACCATTTCAATCTTTACCAACTTCTTTCTTTGTATTCTTGAAGAATCCACTATGTATTTCATGACTGCTTAAATAAAAATATTCAAGGAAATTGTTTTTATACAAGTTCTTGTCATGGATTATAATAAACTCCTTAAAAAAAGACATGAACTTTTAAAAACCATTAAGCAACTAGCAGGATGTTGTGAATGGGAAAACCACAGAATTTAAATAACTGTTAAATGAATAGTCAGTTGGGATGTTTCCAAGGCCAGACATTAAAACATTTTAAAGGTAAGTCAAAGGTAAGTACAGCCTAAGCATAAAATTTCCACTTAAAGACTTCCTTTTTTAGGAGAGAATCAAGTGAGTCAACAGTGGAACACCAAGAGTATCTAACCCCTTCTTCTCTGCTGTGGGTCTGATACTCTTATCACAACTACAATGCAGATGCTCTCATTTAAGGCCATATGGGGGTACAGGTATGTTCCATGCCCATGTCCTAATAGAAGATGTGCTTCCAGTGTTTCTTATAAATTCCTACCATGCATCTCTCTTAATATCAAATTTAACCATCATTGCAAAAACAAGAAAACTAATTTTTATATTAAAAAAAACAGCAAGTTTGCTGGGTAGTTTCTGGAAGTCTATTTTACTTTGAGTAAAATTAATGACAGAGTAGCAATTTGATACCAGAAAGGAAAAAAAATCAGAGGAATTATGGGACAGAAACATTTACCTAACTACACAAGAAATCCTGGACCAGGTCAAATTTCCATTTCCTCCATAGGAATTTTATAGTTTTAAAATGCTCTGAAGTGATACATCTGTTACTATGAACTGAAGTGACAGTAAAGAAAAACTCTATTCTACCCACCAAAATAATGCTAACACAAAGTTCTGTTTGTTTCCTTCTGTAAACTATTAGCAGTATCATCTCAGTACCCCGGGGAATAAATGTGCTTTTAAGACAAATTATTACCAACATGATTTTTAAACTTTTGTCAGTGGCTCACCTATGTCAAATATTTAATTCAAAATACAGCATTTGGCTAGTAACAAACAACCAGTTAATTGTTTACCTTGGCTGATTGAGGGCTATATTTCATCTTATATTATCTCAGCTTTGTTGTGAAGGAATTCCAAACTCCATAGGACAATAATAAAAATTTAAAAGGAAATAACATATTATCTCTGCTATACTCCACTCCATAAACTACTGGTAACTTATCCTAGGCAATCAACTGAACTATTTTAAATCAACCAGAAGTGTTGAGCAACAACTATCTTAGGAATATTCTGAAATCACAGCCAGTAAGTTTATATAATCAATGAGGGAAAAATTGTGGATCAAAATGAATTCTAACTGGAAAATGAACTTTCTCACTGAAGGACTGCAGAATGATGAGATATGTAGATCTGATAACAGTCCAGACACATGCATTAACTAAATAATGTAAGACTCTTCTCTGTTCAACTCTAGGTGATATTTAGTGCAGGCAGTAAGAAAATACTAAGGTTTGCTCCACCCATTCTTTGTCCTTCAATCAGTAATTCACAGTACAATAACATTATATGTAATGTTTAGTAAGGTAGTTCAATTCCTATATTCTATAATGATACTCTGTAGTATTAATAGTCTTATCTCCAAAGTATATCTATCAGCTTATTATAACCCAGAACTTCAGACAGCATCATTCCTTTAGGTCTTGGATGATTCCACCTTATTATAGTGAAAATGCCTCACTACAATGAATTTTTAAAACACAGTAAGGTAAAGTATAATTTTAAACAGGTACATTCTGCTTCAAATTTCTAATGGTTTTAAACTAGTGCCCTTTGTACTTATGCCTCTATTACCTTTAACAGCAAAGAGGCCCTAACCAGTGTAGCTCAGCTGCTTGGGCATGTCCCACAAAGCATAATAAAGTCACTGGTTTGATTCCTGGTGATGGCCCACGTCCAAGTTGCAACCAGGTCCTGGCTGGGCGTGTGCATGAGGCAACCAATCAATGTTCTCTCACACATCAATGTTTCTCTCCTCTTTCTCCCTCATTTCCCCTCTCTCTAAGAGTAAATAAATAAAATCTTTCAAAAGCAAAGAAGATTGTAATCCCTGGGAAACAAATACTTGACTAAATAAAGCAGAGTAACCCAAAATAATTGGTTATCAGTCATGTAAAATTCCTATTATCCTTTATGAAGCAATGAACCTGAAAACTGTAGGTGTGCATGGCCAGTCGCCAAAATTCAGGACAAAATGATTTCAAAATCATGCTAAAAGTTCATTATGATATGGTTTTTATATGAATTTGGTTAAAATAGAAATATTTCTTAAAATTTCTGTCATCACTATCCAAAGTAAAGCAACAATACTAAAGAAACCATAACTCAAACAACAAGCCCAAAACTATAAAAGGCATCTTTTATTTTTTTCTTCTCTCTTCCCAGCTAGATAAAAGACAGTAGAATCTGTGAAGTTCTCTCCTACTTCTCCTCTCTTTTCCCTTACCCCTTTATTCAAAGAAAGTCGACTGTAGCCAGGCAATTATCAGGAAATCTAAAAGGCGGAAGCAGAAACTAATTTATGTACAGAGGAATGAAAAACTAGAAGTAAAAATGCCATGGTATGCTGCTTCAGTTGCTAATATGCATTGATTTTACTGTCTATAAAATGGTGGTTTGGTTTTTCTGTTCATCCAACTTTCTTTCCAAATTACTAAAAACTACAAACTATGATGGCTGCATCGCAAATTCCCCAACTACATATCACCTAAAAACCTGGCTAAATTAACTAACAATACATGCCATCTAATATTCAATGCATTGAAATCATTCAGAGACATCATTGTAAGACTCAAATCAGTGACCTAAAAGTGAAAATATCTGTTAATTTCAAGTCATCTGTTTCCTAATCATTACTTTACAGGACATTATCATTCTGATATTTTAAAAAATAGAACTGTGCAACTATAAACTAAAGTGAGCACACTTCTACAGAATAAAATGCTGACAACTCAAGCAGGAAGATGACAGATGGAAATTCCC
The DNA here is from genome assembly GCF_021234435.1 of Artibeus jamaicensis. NCBI lineage: Eukaryota > Metazoa > Chordata > Mammalia > Chiroptera > Phyllostomidae > Artibeus > Artibeus jamaicensis. The sequence continues at coordinate 16,404,081 of NW_026521788.1, forward strand.
ACTACAAAAAAATTTCATTAGATTTACAGCAAAGCATCATTTGTGGGAATTTTTAAGCCAATGACTTTTACGTGTGCTCATCACTGTATTCACAAAGGCCATTCCCAAAGAAGACTTTTCCTCATCACACTTAATGTGATGAGGAAAAGTCTTCTTTGGGAATGGCCTTTGTTAATGGACAATTAACATCTGTATTCAAAAGAAACTGTCTCATGAAGTTGAAAATAGGAAAACTTCAAGAAGACCATTTATAAAACTTGTTCGATTTCCTCCAAACCCTTCTGATTTATATGGGATTACCCTAAGGTTAAGATACATTGAAACACTATTTACAAAAATCTATGCCAGTAACAGCTGCCATGTTTAAGATGCCAAGGAATTTAATGTACTGTTTGGACAACTGGTTAGAGAAAAGCATTCTGGGATAAAGAGACTTTAATTATATTAACTCTAAAATTGTTTCCTTTACCTAGAATGTGTCCATATTTAACAAATTCATCTAACTAAATATTTTTGAAAAACTAGACTGAACCATCTTAGGTCTCTGGAGTAAATTTTTATTTAAAACATTACAGCATGAGTCTATAATGTACATAGATTTTTAAATCTGATTAAAAATACTAAATATAAAAATTAAAACATATACAAAAAAGCCCTACTGTAAACTGTTACTCCTAAAACTGATAAATTCTAATGATATGTTAGATCCTAAAGTGCTCTTATTCTTTCCAATTTCTAAAAGCTGCAAAGTCACATAATTTCTGAAACACAAATGGTTAAAATGTCAAGTGAATGAATCACTTTACCTCTAGAAAATATAGCATCCCTTTGGGGTCTTATTTACCTATACTAGCAGAGCAATGTAAGCAGCTAACCAACAAAGATAATGATACAATTCACCAAAACAAGTTAAGAGTAGCTCTTGTACTTTTATTTTTAATAAAATGATAACATTATCAGAAGCTAAAGTAGATTAAAAATATTTTTAAAAACCCAGACCTATGAAATGTTAATATTAATATTCTTTCACTTATTACAATTTTAAATGAACATGTTGTATAGTATTAGGCCATCTAGCAAAAGGGCTTATTTTTAAAGTAATTTCTACATAATGATTTCACTTCTCAAAATCAAATCCAAGCTGATACTTCCAGAGTGCTTGCTACAGACTCACCTAGTCTGACTGCCACTAAAAGAAATAAATTACAGTTAAGGCATATATAGTAAGCTAAACATTTACAATTAAAAACAAAACAAAACCCAAGGAAAAAGCTGTAATACCTCCACTATTAAACTGGGACTTGCTATGAATTTTTGGCTACACAGAGCAACAGCTAACAGAACAAAAATGAAGCCATTTGATGAAATAAGAAAAATAATGTGAAAAGACCAAAGCACGTGTATGTAGATGTTATAATAGGAAATAACATTTAACTGAGAAGACTATCTCATTTTGGTAGATCTAATAGAAAAGGCAAATAATTAATTACCTAAGTATTATAGCCCTACACACAATAAATCACTGCTCATTAACTCCAGCACATGTTCTTCCCATAGAAATGAAGCCTCTGCATTTTATTATTGAAAAATAGCAACTATTCTGAAATAAAACAGGACTGACTTTCAGCTCCATTAAAAAAAAAAATCAAATAGTTCACCTACCCTTTCCTTCAGTGGAAACCTATAAAATATATAGATTTAATTTACTCTAAAATCCAAATATACAAAACCAAACTTCTTTGAAAATTTTACCTTTACTCTTAAAAAAATGAACTGATAGAACTTCATTAGAAATTTAAAACATTTACCTGACAACTTTCAATGCATTTCTTCACATGATTTAAATCTAAAACCCCACTACAAAACGCTTTTCAAATTAAATGTATTTGTATTTAATTGCAATGATTAGGACCTAAAATTTAGAATCTGAACTATTCAATTAATGACAATCTAAATGAATATGCCCACTTAAAAAGAAAATAAACTACTGATACATATGCACGTAATAAACACTAATCTCATTTAATTACATTAATTCACCCAATTCTTAACTTTTGAGCTGAAGACAAAGATAATTTATACTAATATATAACCAGTTATTTTCTAACAATGAATGTTATTTTAATGGCAGGGGCTTTATTTTTGCTCATTTGTGTATTCCCATTGACAGAATGCTGCATGGCTCATAATCAATTCCAGGTATATACTGGTTGATTGAATAAATGAATCATTTATCCTATAATCAAAATTTATTCAATGCACTGAACTGCATTCCCTGCATACCTCCATGTTAGCTGGAATTGAGCATTTAAAGGAGTGTCTGAGTATTAGTGAAGGATAATGAATAATTAATTTTAAAAAGGAACCTAAAATTTCTTACCTGGTAGGGCTGAAAGGCACTATCTTCAGTTAAAAAATCCAGTTGTTTATCTACAAGGAATTCTACCGCAGTGATAGAACTGGGTATACTTTTTTCAACCAAGGGTTTGAAAATCTGGTGAGAGAAAAAAAAATTCTAATGGTTACTTTCTGGCTTTTACCCTAAAAACATGAAAGGTATATACAATGTATTACTGTCATTATTATAATGGTTTTAGGGTACCAATTAATAGTAGTGCTTTTATACATACAATAGAGTTTATATTTATTAAAAAGGAGTAGATTTATAAAAGAAGATGGAAAAATTCTAATATATTAAGCCCCAGTTTATAAGAGATATAATTAAATATACATGTGTATAAAAATGTCTGCTAACATTAAAGGAGAAATTGCTTCTGAAAAAGTAAATTGGGTAGAACATATTTACCCCAACTCTTTAAATTTTTTTAAGTAATAGAGCAGGTAAAATTTATATGTGTAATTTGTTTCTTAGCTCACTCATATCACGGATTTTTCAATGATCAGGATGCATCTGGTCTTTTAACTCCGCCCCATGTACTTACTACCCACCCCCGCCCCTGTCCCTACCCAAAGCACAAATAAAAATCCAGCAGCTTCAGTTAAGAGCCGCATGGGGGAGGGGAGCAGGAAAAGAACAGGGATGTAAGTAGTATTACACAAAACCCGTCTTTCAGTAAAGTCTTTCCAGATCTCCACTACTTAAAAAAGAGCGGGTAGGGGGGTTAGAATCCATGTTCATTTGATTATTTTAAAGACTCATCTTTTACATAAAGGGTTTCACCATACCTTGAGGTGGGGGAGGGAGTGAGAAAGGCTGGAGACGAAGAGGAAGGAAATAAAGGTATTATGCATGCATTTTGCTAAATGACTATCACCCTCACTTTCGAAATGGAAGTAGTCTGTATAGAAGAAACCAAGTGTCTTTTTTATATTCCTGATACTGTTCTGAAACTAAAAATTAAAAAAAAATTGTACCATCTTACAAACAGTTCCTTTACTACAAAAAGAATCTTAAGTTTAAAAAATAGAATTAACCAACTCAGTTTTTTAATTACTTGTATGAAATGAATAAATTCTTGCCACAAGGTTAACTTACGTGACCAAAGCAGACAGTAAAAATCCCCAGGAGATCCAAAAGCTGTTGTGTTTCCCCCTTCTCTTATGTCTTAAATCTAATGTCTTTCTAATTGGAATAAATACTCCAAGGAAAACCTTTTTAAGATTGTTAGTTCAGAGTGGCTTTTAAGGAGTTAATTTATATATTTATGAAATTCCTTTAAAAAGATTTGGATTCGATTCATTGAGGAGCCTAACAAACAAGTAAGCTAAAACCAAGAGAATATGCATTTAAAAGTACACCTTATTTCTATACTATCCACACTGTGAAACTGTAATATTCTCTTTCCTAAATTAAAACATGAAATAGTTCTTACATTCCCACGTAAATGTTCAGTAGTTATGATTAAAAAATCGAATCACACTAAGATCCTTTCCTGTCCTAGTGCTAACCTTTTAAGTTAATTGTGCTACACATGCATGAAAAGTCTTTTTATTTAGGTTAGAAATTCCACTTTTAAAACAGGTAGTCCCCCCATTATGTTGTTACTACTGTTGGTATTTAACATTTTCGTTTACCAAGACTAAATTCCTCAAATATCATTTCATAAAGTCCTATTCATAGTTTTTCCTAAAAAGTGACTCAACTTTTTAAGTAACTCAAGAGCCCCTATTTTATTTAGACTCTAAAAATAAAATACCTACCACTTTGTGACACTGGCATGAAATATGTAACATTTTCGTATTTTGTGTTTAGTTTTTAGTCAACTAGAAAACATTGGAACCGTTTGCAGCCCTTTTAATCTTTGAACTTTATCAAATGCTCTATTTCTTTTCAAATAGTACCATGTCAGGTTAACTCATGAAGGTTAACAAAAAGGTCCACAAAAGGTATTATCTAAATGACTAAGAGATACAATTCAATTAAAAGGCATTTGAAAAAAAAAAGTAAACTTCTACTTCTGAGTGCCTCTTTCTTACGCAAATAATACAGGTGTTTTGCATTTCCTATGAGACCTAGTCATTTTATAATATGAAAAACATTCTTGTATAGAGGATCTCTCAGAACTCTGCTTTTTAAGGTAGGTCAAGAGTTCTATGGATAAATTTGAACAAGCCAACTTATAATTTAAATCACTGAGTTATAAAAAATAAATAAACACAGTTTAGTTTCTAGGCCAAAATTAAGACAAATTTCTCATAAGGTAGAACACAGCTACCAGAAAGGTTAAAAGACCGGTTTTATAATGTTCTATTCCCGACACAAGAATACTTAAACAATCGTATGTAGCTATGGAGGTCGTACGTATGCCATCCTTCTTAAATAGAAAATAAGGCCACGACTTGCAAATTTAAATGTGCAATTATATTTAAACTACAAATATGTTCCCACCAAGGTCATTCAATATTTTTATAGTACTTGTTAAAGATATACCTCAATACAGATTAAATGAGAAATCCTGAAATTGTATGACCGGTTCCTACTTTATGAAAAAATTTCAATTTTTCAAACATCTCAAAACATTACTAGCTTGAAAATGAAACAAATGTTTAAAAGCAAATGCATCCTACAGATTTTATGAGCCTGTACTAAATATTTCAATGGTATAGGTGACTGGAATGTAAAGAAACTAGAACTCATGCATAACTAAGTAAATGAAGACTGTAAAGATATATCATTCTATGAGGAACTTCCATAGCCCAAGGGGAAGAAGCAATGAGTTACCATCTGATGAAAGTCACAGTAGAATATGACCTTAATGAAAAAAGAACCCAAACTCCTGTATTTCCAACTGATTAAAGCCTTTGAAAATCCAAATTGAAATGATTAAATTAATTATTTAATAATATTCATGGTTGAAACAATACTTTTTCAATTTTATCACTGAATTAAAGAGTTCTTTTAAGGGCCCCTGTCGGTGTTAACCATATTTTAAAAATAGTCTATGGCCAAAATAAATAACTCAGTTGAGAGCCTGCATTTTTGGTAGGGCCTACCATGCTATAGGAAGAATGCTTAGAACAACTGTATCCTGTTTGGGGCTCCATGCTACACCACATTCCATTAACATGAGGAAGAGGCAAACAGATGAGCCCTCCTCAAAAAAACATTTTTAAAATAAATCAGCTACGGCTCTCCATCATAACTCAGCTGCTCAAACAAGCCATGTTAAAGCTCACCACTTAACATTTAACTGGAAAACCATGGAGTTTATGTCTGCAGCCTGAGTTTCTAACAATCTCCGGTTAACGTTTAACAATTTATTTTCCAAGTAAAAAACATGAGCTCAGTAACTACAAAAATCTGGTATAAATCTTACTAAAGAAAAATACTGAAGCAGAAAACAATCTAAGTAACATTTTAGAAGTTAAAAAAAAAAAGCGGAACTGGAGTGACTTGAAAGAACAAAGTCCAAATTCCCACCCAAGCAGGTCTATTGAAAAACACGATACTGTTAGCAAACAAGTTGGGGGTGGGGATGAGAATACACCACACAAAAAAACCCTTAGAAAACACCCCCCACTTACTTAAAACACTGTATTCTAAAAACTCTAATCTGAAATATTTTTCTGTAAATAATTACACTCTAGTTCTTAAAATAACCTTTTTACAGTGTTATGAAATTACCCATACCATAAACCTCTTTCTTAAACAAATGAAATAGTTGAAAATTCATAAAACTAAGAACACTAAGACTAGATCTATAAAAGGCAGCGACCTTAATTCCTAAGACTGAGAAGCAAAACCAAATGTAAATTAAGACAAAAGAAAAAGGAAGCAGAAAAATACAAACCGTACTTTGTTCTTGAGAATTTTAAAGTATCTTTAAATCTCAGAAATCCACGACCCGGCTTTAAAGGTCAAGAAGTATAGCTGACATTTCCATTTTGTTCTTGAGCAGTATTTTAAATATATCCTAAATACTGTTTAAGTCTTCAAAAATCACTGGCAAATGGCTCTCAAACCAAGCATTTCTGAGATCACTTGAAGCGTCGTCATTGTATAGGAAGAAAAGCCAAGACCACAAAACGAAGCAGAGGCTGTAACCTAACAAGTCTCCGACGAGCAAATGACGATTTTCTGTCTGCTCTGGCTCAACTCTGGCAGTGATGAGGGCTACAACTCGCTCTTTGTCATCAGCAGTGTGGTGTTAAAGACCAAGAAATCCTGCAGCTGAAGCACTACTGCATCCTCCGATCTGGGTCAGGATAATTTCTCTTGAGGTCGCTTACATAACCAGTAAGATACTCCAAATAGAGAGAACAGCCATCCATCAGCTAGAGAAAGCCTTTCCCACTGTACTCTCTGCGTGGAAACAAACTGCAGTAGCTTCCAACAGTGCAGACACCCAAATGAGACCGACTACTTGGCTTAGGGCACACTGAGAGAAGGGAAGAGGCGGTGCTCTGTAAACTGTAACTAATCCCCGTCACAGGTGCTGATGGAGTCACTTCCAGCACGAGTCACATTACTGGTGATTACTCATTTGGCTGCGGCCATAGAGACTGGCTCATAATTTTAACAACAGACAAAGACAGACTAGTGGCTAGACCGAAAGCTCAAGTTTACTGTCTCCTTAGTAAAGCGAATGCAAATGTAAAGTTTTTGCTTTCCAGATTTAATTAAAAGGTGAGAAAGTGCAGAAAAACAAGTACTACATAAATATCTCTCAAGTTGGCAAAAATGAAACATAACTCCAAATCATCAAAAATACTTTCAGTGTTTCAAAGTAAAGGATTTATTTTTAGTATAATCATGTCTCCTTAAAAAATACTGATATAAACAACTTCAGGAAAAAAGTCATTTTTGAGAGCAACAGTCTAAGTGAAATCAAATGGTAAAACCAAACAATCTCAGAGGCACTTTATTAAAAAGAAAAACAAAGTGATAATAATTTTGGCAGATTTTAAAAAGTACTGAAAATTTTTCATTCATTTAAAAAACAATTTAATATAACCTGCAGTTATAAAAGCCCACAATTTGAAAGCATAAAATATGTATTTCTGATGGGTCATCTAAAATGTGCTCTTAACTTCTTTCTAAACTGGAGTTACATTGCCCAGTATGGTAGCCACTAGCCACACGTGGCTACTGAGCGCTAGCAATGTGATTAATCAAAAATAAGATGCTTGCTGTATGTGTAATACATACGTTAAATAAAAAAAAAGTCAGATACTTGAAAGTACAAAAAAACATTTATTTTTAAATATTGTACGTGAATGGTTTTATAAATTTGGCCCAATGTAGGTATCTTACTTTCAATAACTTTAAAAAATTGCATTGATTTTTTTTACGTCACGCAGGGAACCAATTCGTCAAGTCATGTTAAGAGCAAAACTTCCAGCTACCAGCCCTGTCAGTTTCATTTTACAGAAAAACATCATCATGTTAACTACTGAAAAGAAGGTATTTTCAATTTAGTATACTCATATACTGAACTTGGACTTGTAAAAATCTAGATCAACCCTTTTTTTTTGTTATACAAATGAAAGGTAGTATGGGTAATGATTATTCCAAGAATATCAGTAATATATAGCTCCAGAACTGATGGTTTGTTTCTACTTTGATTATGTATTCTAAGATACAGGATTTCAGAACAAAGAATTTTTTAAAAAATATTGAGTCAAGTAAATACTAAATCATAAACAACCAAAGAAGTCATTCATAATTAAATCACTTAAGACATGACTATAAAATATATATGGAAATAAAAGAATTTGCAATGTCCTATAAGTTAGCAAAACAACAAGAGGATAAATATGGTAGTCTTATTCTGAGCCCCAAACAACAACAAAAAATAGAATGATGGTTATTGTTATAAACCATCAAATTTTAAATATATTATACAACATTCCTACGATTTATTGTATATTAGAAGTGAGTTCAAAGTTTCTTAGGATTCATCTTACAATCGCACATAAATTCAGGCTTGATTATATATTATATAAATTTAAAAATAGCTGTCTTGTTTCCTCAAGTACTATTAGTTCCCTACAGAATCAATAGCACATAGAACTACAGTTAGCCACAATAACTGCCATAATATTTATATATTCCTAATGACATAGAATGTTATAATTTTTATAAGATCAAAATAAACATCAATAGAGAAAAAAGCTTTTTCAATTTCATACTACATCAGGGCTGGATTAAAATGAGATGCTTCTCCACTACTATAAAGAAGTAATAGTCAATTCTTAATGCAAATGAGTGCACAGAGGTGCAACTACTTGAAAATCACAAATATCATTTTAATATTTAAGTTTAATTTGACATATTCTTATGAACATGTGATTGTGAGTGTGTCCTTGTACTCTGGTAAATTTCTAACACAAACAAAAACAACGAAATAACAATATAGAGAACCTACTTGGTTAGTAAGCATTAAGTTGCTCAGCTTTTACATCAAGTCTCTTAATTATCTACTGTTCTCACAATTCCTTAGCTGTGACAGAAAACACCTTTCAAACAATAAAAAGCACCAATTTGAGGAGAGCAGAATTTCAGTCCTTTAAACTGGTTGTCTTTATTGCTTACATATACCTTCCTTAACATATTAAGGAAGAAAGTTGAAGAGTTACTGTTAATTTTTCTTTTCTTTCCTTTTTTCTTCTTTAGTTGGGGGAGGGGGAACAGAAGGTCTTTTCTGGCAGCTAAACAAGGCTAGAGGAAGAGGAAACTACTCTAGTTACTGCCCAGAAATACACATCTCTGACTTCCTTCCTTTTTAGCTGGTTTCTAGGTTACAAGCTGAATAAATCAACAGAGGTGAGAAAGTAAACAGAGGTTAAAAGGAAGGCAACATTGTATGACTATCTGAAAAAAATCTGTTTCTTTCAATAATGTGGAACCTTACAAGTATAATGAAGAGTTAAAATAAAAAAGCATTTTGGCTTCATTTACCAGGGACCATAAAAGAAATTCCTAACTTTATAGATATAGAAGCTTAAAGAAGTGGATTTTTCTAAACATAAAGACTTTACCAAAAATCAAAAACCTCTAATTTCAGTGGCCTAGCATTGTAAATATTCATTTGCTCATTCACTCAACACAGGGGAAAGGGAGAGAGAAAAGTACAGAAGTGGGAAACTGATCTGCTGTTCCTTGTACAAGTCCCAAATGGGGGGATGAACTCAAAAGATAAGCATGTGCCCTGACCAGGAATTGAACCTGCAACCTTTCATCTTTCAGGCTAAGTCACAACCAACTGACCCATACTACTCAGGGTAACTATATTTTTAGATGTAAGACTAGGAAAGAAAATGAACAATAGTAGTTAAGAGGATCTGATTTGATATTGTCTCATAGGAAGACTAACTAGATACAGGAAAATATTTTTCAATATTTTCTCTACTGTACTAGAAATCTATGAAAACATGTAATGAAAGATGTATCTCTTGAATTACGGTAACATCCACAGGAATAACTTCTTCACATTAATGAATCCAAGAAGATACTCCAGGTACTGCCAAGGTTGTGTAGCACAGTTTCTTATCTTCTATAGACTAGAAGTTTTGCAAAGGTTTCCACATGCCATAAATCTAATTTTACTGACTTATAAAACTCTCTACACCTCCCTAAAGCATGAAGCACATTCCTTCAACCACTATGTATTAGACATCTTGTATGTACCAAAGCAATATTCTTGACCCTGGGGCCACCACTGTGAAAAAGACAAGCAAATTCTTACCCTGGCACACTGCACAGACTTTTAGAAGGAAACAGACATTTACAGAAAAATCTCAGAAAATATTACAACTCTCCTAGGAACTTAATTAATAGCTGGAGATCTAGAATTCCTTTTCTTTTTCCACTATATCCTTGATAGCTGTCAAAGTCATCAAAGAAAGGAGGTGCAAAAGAATGTCCATTTTTGGACTTCCGCCAAGATGGAGGCATAGGTGGAAACACTGTACCTCCTTGCACAACCAAGTTAAAAGACAACAAAGCATTAGTAACAAAAACGCAGCCAAAACACAGAAAATTGAACTATACGGAAGTCCAACAACAACGAACCATTCAGCTAGACTGGTAAGAGGGGCAGAGCCAGCAGCGGGAGGTGGGTTGGACAGGAAAGATCGCCTGACCCAGACACACAGGCAGCTGTGGGCAGATCCCAGGTGTGGGGTAGCAACAGGTGGACCCAGTGAGGGCCCAAGACAGAAGACTGACCACAGTCACACATTCACGCGCAGATAAACCAGCGAAGGAGCCAGCAGTGAGACAGACCTCACAGGCCCCAGCTGCGGGAAGCAGCAGAGGGGACTGCCATTGTCCCTCTCTGACCCCGCCCCCACATACAGCCTCACAACCCAGTGACCTGGGTGGCCCCACCCTGGTGAACACCTGCGGCCCCCCTCCTCATACCTAACAGGCACCAACAGAAGATGGCTCAAGAAGAAATCAAAGCTCCAGGCCCGATAACTCTAAGTGACCAAGAAATAGCCAACCTATCAGATGCACAGTTCAAAACACTGGTGATCAGGATGCTCAAAAAACTGGTTGATTTTAGTCACAAATTAGATGAACAAATGAAGGCTAAACTAATTGAAATGAAGGGAAATGCACAGGGAACCAACAGTGATGGGAAGGAAACTGGGACTCAAATCAAGGAAGTGGTCGGGAAAAAAGAAAAAAATGACCAAATAGAAAAGAATGAAGAAACAAGAATTCAAAAAAAGGAGGAGAGGCTTAGGAATCTCCAGGACATCTTTAAACGCTCCAACATCTGAATTATAGGGGTACCAGAAGGGGAAGAGGAACAGTCACGAGTGGAAACCTTATTTGAACAAATAATAAAGGAGAACTTCCCCAATCTGGCAAAGGAGATAGACTCCCAGAAAATCCAAGAAGCTCAGAGAGTCCCAAAGAAGTTGGACCCAAAGAGGAACACACCAAGGCACATCATAATTACATTAGCCAAGATGAAAATGAAGGAGAGAATCCTAGAAGCAGCAAGACATAAGGGGATAGTCACCTACAAAGCAGTTCCCATCAGACTGTCAACAGATTTCTCAAAAGAGATCTTACAGGCAAGAAGGGGCTGGAAAGAAGTGTTCCAAGTCATGAAATCCAAAGACCTACAACCTACAACCAAGATTGCTCCAACCAGCTAAGCTTTCATTTAGAATGGAAGGACAGATAAAGTGCTTTTCAGATAAGATTAAATTCAAGGAGTCATCTTCACCAAGCCCATATTATATGAAATGATAAAGGGACTTATCTAAGAAAAAGAAGATAAAAAGATGAACAGTGAAAGGACAGCAAACTCACAATTATTAACAACCGCACCTAAAATAAAAGTAAACTGAGAGGACAGCTAGATCAGGAGCAGAACCATAGAAATGAAGATCACATGGAGGGTTAGCAACAGGGGAGTGGGAGGAGGAGAGGGGGGAAGAAGGTACAGAAAATAAGCAGCATAGACGGTAGGTAGAAAATAGATATGGGGGGGAGGGCAAGAACAGTAGGGGGAAATATAGAATCTAAAGAACTTGAGACACGTGGTCATAAACTAAAGTGGGGGGAAATGGTGGGAGAGGGGGTGTGCGGAATGAAGGGGGAAACAGAACAACTGTAATGGCATAATCAATAAAATATATTTTAAAAAGAATGTCCATATTTTTAATGTTGCAGATATCAGATATTTTAATGACATACCATTTAGCAAACAAAAATCATTGTTGAGAATAATAAAGCATGTAATATTCTATGCAAACAGTCTCTGTATTTTTCAGTAAGCATTATGAGTGAGTCCAGTGCCCTTTTCATTCTAGACTTTCTCAACACTAATGTGGCATGTTTCTACCTCTAGAATAGTTGCCCGAGTTTGTCATCTCTGTGATTTCATTTTCCCAATCTCTCTGATATATAGTTCTCTTTCTCCGACTATTACTAGGTTCACTTAGTTTATAACTTTCAAGGTGTGTGCTGTTGAGATAACCATTTTTTTGGTGCACAAATAAATTAATAACTAAAAACTATATTTTAGACCCAACATTTAACATTCTTCTAATCTGTATTTTATACTGTTACTAGGACGTAGTCATGTATATCCTGTCACTGCATAAAACCAAATATGAATAGAATTAAATGCTTAACCTACTTTGTAAGTTACTCACTTTTTCCAAAACCATTAGAAGTACTATTACTACTTCAGAAGTAGATACCTCAAAATTCATTAATATAGTAATCATGCTTAATGATTTATTTTCCCTTGCTCATATATAGTACCTTGAACATTTTATCATTTTCCTTTAAACCTCTTTTAATAATATGTCATTTTTCTATAAATTACTCCATAACTTTCAAATAACTTTGATAAAACATCCAAAAAAGATTTTGGAACTAGATAAATCAATTTTATTATTTGTTTTACTTTTTAAAAATATATTCTATTGATTATGCTATTAGACTTGTCCCTTTTTTTTCTCCCCTTTATTCCCCTCTGCCCATCACCCCTCCTCCCACAAACATTCACCCCCAGCATTGGTTTATGTCCATGAGTTGTACATATAAGTTCTTTGGCTTCCCCATTTCCAACTATTTCTAACTTCCCCCTGTCCATTCTGTACCGGCCAATGATGCTTCTCATTCCCTATACCTTTTCCCCCCACGCTCCCCCTTCCCTACCTCGTTGAAAACCCTCTATGGGATCTCCATTTCTGTGATTCTGTTCCTGTTCTAGTTGTTTGCTTAGTTTGTTTTATCTTTATTTTTTAGGTCTAGTTGTTGATAGTTGTGTTTGTTGTCATTTAACTGTTCATAGTTTTGATCTTTTTTGCTTAGTTTAGTTATTTACCATATGAAATATTAAAGGACATTTCATATAATAAGGGCTCGGTGATGATGAATTCCTTTAACTTTACCTTATCTGGGAAGAACTTTATGTACCCTTGCATTCTAAATGATAGCTTTGTGGCATACAGAAATCATGGATGTAGGTTGCTGGGTGTAGCCTTTTCATCACTTTGAGTACTTCTTTCCAAAAAGGTTTCTTTTGAGAAAGCAGCTGATAGCCTTATGGGAACTCCTCTGTAGGTAACTGTCTCCTTTTCTCTGGTTGCTTTTAAGATTCTCTCCCTCTCTTTAACCTTGGTTAATGTAATTATGATGTGCCTTGGTGTGTGTTTCCTTGGGTCCAACTTCTTTGGGACTCTCTGAGCTTCCCAGAAGCCTATTTCTTTAACAAGATTAGGAAAGTGCTCCTTCATTATTTGTTCAAGTAAGTTCTCAATTTCTTGCTCTTCCTCTTCTGTTACCTCTATGATTTGGATGTTGGAGTGTTTAAAGTTGTCCCAGAGATTCCTAAGCCTCTCCTCATTTTATTGAATTCTTATTTCTTCATTCTGTTCTGCTTGAATGTTTATTTCTTCCTTCGGTTCCAAACTGTTGATTTGAGTCCCCATTTCCTTCCCTTCACCCTTGGTTCCCTGTATATTTTTCTTCATTTCCTTTTGCATAGCCTTCATTTTCCCCCTATTTTGTGACCATACTCAATTATTTCTGTGAGCATCCTGCTTACCAGTGTTTTCAATTCTGCATCTGATAGGTTGGCTATCTCCTTGTCGTTTAGTTTGTTTTCTGGTGTTTTGCTCTGTTCTTTCATTTGGACCATACTTCTTTGTCTTGGCATACCTGTTATGTTATCAGGGGCGGAGCCTTAGGAGTTCACCAAGGTAAGGGCAACCCACTTCACAGCTTTGTGGCACTTTATGTGGGGAAGGGGCCAGAGAGGGAACAATATTGCTTGCTTCGCTCTCCATCTGCTTTCAGTCACTTCTCCCACTACCCACAAGCAAATTAGGTCCTTCTGGTGCTGACTCTGGGTGGGTGGGCTTATGTGTGTTCCACAACTCCATGCGTCTCTCTAACAAATTCTTCTGTGAGGCTGGGAATTTCTCCTGCCACCACAGGCCCCACAGGTTTTTACAGACAGACTTTTTTTTTTACTTTTAAAATATATATATTTTATTAATTATATCATTACAGTTATTCCATTTCCCCCCTTCATTCCCCTCCACCCTGCACACCCCCTCTCCCACTATTTCCCCCTTTAGTTTATGACCATGTGTCTCAAGTTCTTTAGTTCTATACTTCCCCTACTATTCTTGCCCTTGCCCCTATCTATTTTCTATCTACTGTCTATGCTACTTATTTTCTGTACCTTCTCCCCCCTTTTCCTTCCCCCACTCCCCTGTTGCTAACCCTCCATGTGATCTTCATTTCTATGGTTCTGCTCCTGATCTAGCTGTCCTCTCAGTTTGCTTTTGTTTTAGGTGTGGTTGTTAATAATTGTGAGTTTGCTGTCCTTTCACTGTTCATCTTTTTTATCTTCTTTTTCTTAGGTAAGTCCCTTTAACAGTTCATATAATAAGGGCTTGGTGATGATGAACTCCTTGAATTTGATCTTCTCTGAGAAGCACATTATCTGCCCTTCCATTCTAAATGAAAGCTTTGCTGGATAGAGCAATCTTGGATGTAGGTCTTTGGATTTCATGACTTGGAACACTTCTTTCCAGCCCCTTCTTGCCTGTAAGGTCTCTTTTGGGAAATCAGCTTATAGTCTGATCGTAACTCCTTTGTAGGTGACTGTCCCCTTCTCTCTTGCTGCTTCTAGGATTCTCTCCTTCATTTTCATCTTGGCTAATATAACGATGATGTGCCTTGGTGTGTTCCTTCTTGGGTCCAACTTCTTTGGGACTCTCTGAGCTTCCTGGATTTCCTGGAAGTCTATTTCCTTTGGCAGATTGGGGAAGTTCTCCTTTATTATTTGTTCAAATAAGTGTTCCACTCGTGGCTGTTCCTCTTTCCCTTCTGGTACCCCTATAATTCGGATGTTGGAACGTTTAAAGATGTCCTGAAGGTTCCTAAGCCTCTCCTCCCTTTTTTTGAATTCTTGTTTCTTCATCCTTTACTGTTTGGTCATTTTTTTCTGCTTTCTGGTCCACTCCTTTGATTTGAGTCCCAGTTTCCTTTCCATTACTATTGGTTTCCTGTGTATTTCCCTTCATTTCAATTAGTTTAGCCTTCATATATTCCTCTAATTTGTGACTAAAATCAACCAGTTCTGTGAGCATCCTGATCTCTAGTGTTTTGAACTGTGCATCTGAAAGTTTGGCTATTTTTTGGTCGCTTAGATTTATCGGCTCTGGGGCTCTGAGTTCTTCTTGAGCCATCTTCTGTTCGTGCCTATTAGGTATGAGGAGGGGAGCCGTAGGTGTTCACCAGGGCGGGGCCATCCAGGTTGCTGGTTTGTGACGCTGTATGTGGGGGCATGGTCAGAGTGGGGCCACCCAGGGTGCCAGTTTGTACAGCCAGAGATTTTTGAGGCTCTGGTTTCCCATCATGGAACCCTGTGTTATGCTGTCGGTCTCACTCCCCAGTTGTTCTTCCCAGCTTGTCCACATGTGAATGTGGAGCACCCAGTCCACCAGCCAACACCTTGCCTGGCCTGATCTGTGTTGCCTTGCTCTGCAACCACTCCACACCAGCTGCCTGTCTTCACCCTTCCTACCAGTCTGGATAAATGTTTCTTTCCTAACTCATTGGTTGTCAGACTTCTATACAGTCAATTTTCTGGCAGTTCTGGTTCTTTTTTGTTTTTAAATTTGTTGTTGTCCTTCTTTTGGTTGTACAAGGAAGCATGGCTTATCTACCTATGCTTCCATCGTTGCCAGAAGTACAATCAATTTTTTAAATGTACTTATCTTTTTAAAATAAACTTTTACAGAATTTTATTTATTTATTTTTAGAGTGAGAGGGAACAGGCAGAAAAAGAGGGATCGAAATATGGATGTGAGACAGATATACTGACTGCTTGCCTCTGGTATGCACCCCTACGAGGGACCAAACCCAGACGTGCTCTGACCAGGAATCAAACTGGTATACTTTCACACTTTGTGGAACAGCACCAAACCAACTGAGTCACACTGGTCAGGGCTAGAAAAGTCAATTTTATGAAAAAGCTACATTAGGAATGTTGTAGGAAAGGGGGAGGGGAAAGAACCCAATTACAGAGAACTAGCTCTAACAAACAGTACAACATATTTCAAAGTTCTAACTACCATTAACATTGTGAATTTGAAGTATGAATTAATAGTCATCAATGAAGAGTTTAGAAAGTCCCAAAAGAGCAACACGAGAGTATGGGAATATAGTGGAAAATGGAGAGTATTTCCAAAGCAGAGGAATAAAAAGAGAGGAGAAAATTTGAAAAAAAAAAAGAAAAAGAAAAAGAAAAGCAGAGTATTAAAAATGGAACTTCAGGAATCAGTAGTCTCACTTTTATAGATGAGTGTATGACCACTCAGAGATTGTGATTTTTCTTGTCAAAATCTTTTGTTCACAGAAGCCCTGGCAATAGATACAACCTAGATTTCCTAATTCATAGTTGAGTGATTTTTATATTGTAAGATGGTGTGAAAAGAACTATATTGGTTTCATAATTGTTGGCATGAAGTGACAAAGAGCAAAGTGCTCTGCCATCTGCTGAATAAAACTTTAAACTTTGAACTTAAAATGGAGGAAAATGAAACCACCCTAGAAGAAACTGACAAATCATATATTAAAGAAGAAAACAGGTAGAACATAATACATTTACTTAATATGTGTTAATGGCAGTTATATCACTTTTCAGAAAGAAGAAATAAGCAGGACTAGAAAATAATTCAAATAAAGGGGTTTTTAAAGCTATGTTCAGAAATAGGTATGTTCAGAATAATTAATAAAAAATAATTAGATAATAAAACACTAATAGTTAAAAGTAAAGTTTATTTAATTCCTATTTTGTTAGTTATTTCTCTCAAATATAAAATATAATCTAAATGTTATAAATAAACTAAACCAAAAAGGACAGGCAGAGAATCCTTTTTGTTTTAAAAAAACAGAATTAATTTTTCTTACAAATAACACAATGGTATTAAAGATAACTTGGAAAACAAAACAAATGAGTGAAAAGGATCCCACAGTTTTCACCAAGAAGTCAACCAGTTAACCACTAATTACGCTTTCAGCCTTTTTTTCTCAATCATATTCGTTATTAAGTTTCCAGATATATCTAACTTATAAGTTGCTGGTTTTAGTTAGTACTCTTTTCTTTTTTCATGTTATTACATTGCCATCCTTTTAAACAGCTTCCTAATGAATACTTAAGGAAATATACATTAAGTTTTAATACATATTTTCTTAGTATTAAATATTTAAGGCCCTTTTCACTTTCCTAATGTTACAAAAAGCAGTAAGAAAGTCTCCATGCTTTTATTAAACTAAGAAATTAATGCAAGTTTAGATGGCTTAAATAAGTTACATGTTAGAGTATTAAATTGTTATAAACTCAGAGCCATGACTACTAGTCTTTGAAAAAAACCAGGTCATTAACAAGATACTAGGGATAGGCATCTGTTAACATTTATAAAGGAGAAAAGGGGCAAGTCACAAACTACATGCTAGTAAACTTGAGTTCCAACAAAATATGAAATAGATAATTGATGAAAAAAATCCCCACAAAAACCAGTGATTAATAAGGGCCAATAACAGGGTAGGGCAAAGCAGGTTTACAGTTGTTCATATAGAAAATAATACAGTAACTAATAAATAACAATAATACAATAAATTCTGTGTTTTGTGTACTCACAACTGTAAACCTATTTTTGTTTCACCCTATATATTTGTTGAGAATAATTTGTCTTTTAATAAATATAAAGGTTACTTTGTGGACACAAGTTGGTAGTGGAATAAGTGGAAGTTACATTCACTTTCTCCAAGGATTGAATCTGAATTACAACTAAATTGTAGAACAACTAACCTGAATAACCAAGTGGAATGGCTGGCCCTACAACTATGTGCAGCAGGTGAGAATCCAGAACAGAGTATCAGTTGCAAAGGGGGTTTTGAGACCCCCTTGGGAGTGGGGTCTCAAACCCCACAGCCTGGACAACCAGGGCCAGGAAAAGGAGCCCAGATAACATGTCTTTGAAAATCAGCAGGAATTCCACACACCCCCCCCAAGTGTGAGTCCTGAACCTCTTAGAAATGCAGGTGCCCTCTTAAAGAGCCAACACACAACATCTCATTCACTGCTACTCACCCTGAGCACTGGCAGAGAGATGGAGATTCAGAGCACAATGGGGTCATGCAGGGAAAGACTGGGTTGTTTAGCTTCACTTCAGACAGAGGCCTGGAGGGACAGTTGCCAATGTCACTATGTGCTGAGTTCCCTACCACACTGCACAGAGACTTCATCTTTCCTTGTCAAGCATTCCCTCTTCATACACATGACATCAGTCTGGCAAGATACACTAGCTCCACCCTCCTGACTGCCTATGGTCCCATCCTGCAGAGTAATCAGCTAAGTGAAGCCCACCTGGTTCTGCAGTACAGTGTTTCTTAGAAAGCTTCTGAAGTTTATGCAGTCATTGGATATAAGACGCACAAGGAGATACTGAGTTCTGTGGTTGTAAAACGAAGGCCATTTTTCCCGATGAGACCCAACCAGCACAACCATTGCTGTGCAGAGCTCTCACTCCACACAAACAAATCTTAATTTGTTTTAGCCTGATGAACTATCTGGCTTTCACCTTGACAACCCCGAGACTCCAACCCATTGCAAAGGTTTGCAGGCCCAGAAAGGGGGCATCTGGCTTTGGTATACCTTGAGACTACTGCTGAGTGGCTCCAGACTCAGCATGATGCTGAGTTTGATTCTGTATTAATCTGATGACCACCACTGTCCCTAACTTCAAAAAACTCACGTACTGTCAGAGGCTCATTCAGTGACTGAGTGTAACAAGCAGCTGACAAGTGAAGGCACATCGTGGAATGCCTGGGCCTTCTGCTGACCTGTCCCTTGCTTGGTACTGGTGGAAGCTGGCCTTGTTACATAGCTTGACCCCTTCTATAGCGCAACCACGCCCAGCACAGGCAGCTACCAACTATGGATGGCTTTGTAGCTCCTACCTAAAAGATAACCAAGGGCTGATTACAGACAATGTCTGACAGTGACATGCGCCAGAGACCCACCCAAGGGGCCCCCAAACCAAACTCCTAGTGGCAAGCTTTAGACCACATCAGACCATGACCCAATTAGCTCCACAAGTGACAAACCCATAAAGAGATCTCTGTAGGCACCAGAACCTGCTGGGGTGAATTCTGATTCATGGGGTTGGCCCTCAGACAGCAGTTCATACACTGTGGTCTGGGTAAATCCTCAGTCAGCCAGTCTGAGGGACAACCCCACCCATGGAAAAGCCAACAGCATTTCAGACTCAAGTACAACGGTAGCTCACATAACCCATATAAGGGACATTCCTGGAGCATCTAGCTCAAGCGATTGGTAGCTTCATCATAACAACATGCCTGCTCCTGCATCACGTCTTGTGCAGGGTTTTTTGGTGAAACATCAAATCACCCAGGTGACTCAGCCCTTGTAGAGCCCACATTTGGTGCCCCAAAACTTCTCACATTTCCCAACTAAAATCACATTTGAAAGGCAAAAGATTTCAGACTTGATGAAATTCAGGAAAATACAACAGTGCAGCTGAGGGTGATTAGGAGAACTGTGTGAGGTCCCAAGGTGCCTACTTTGAAGGGGACTGAGGCATCACTGTCCTATATACAATGTTTCTTGTATCTTCTTCAATAAACGTCTTACTTTTCAAATTACATGGCTGGATATGTTCTTGACAAACCTCATATGCCCTTATGTTTGTACATGACTGTTTCTCTGACATTTTTTGTTCAAAAACTAATTTTAAAATGTATTCTAATTTTTCTTACTCGTTTCACTGTTTGTACTTTGCAAAGCTGAACAGACTATTTCTTTACCCGTTTTGTTCATTTCTGTCTGGCAAACATCTGTTTCTTGTGCAGCACAAGTAAACAAGGCTCTGCAATTATTTCCCCATTACCTCCTTGTTGTCAAAAATTCTGATGCTGTCAGCAACAATCTGGAAGCTGAATTTTTCAACTAACAAGGGGGATTCACAATTTTCCCTTAAGTGTGACACAGTAGCTATTTTACTTATCTTAAAAATTAATAAATTTGGTGCATTTTGTTTATGCACAGTAAACTAAGGAGTATTTACATTCAAAATAATGGTAAAGTAATTAAAGTTTCAACAATATCTTCCTTTAAGTATTGATGATTTATGCAAACATACTGACATCCTTGGTATATCAAAGTACTGCAGCGCCAAGTAAAAAGACTACAATGGAAGACAGAACTTTTCGTAGTCTTTCGCACTAAAGTGTTTTAATTCAGTTAGAAATTATTCTTTTAAAATAAACTTTCCTTCCATTCTAATATGTTGTAGGACAATTGAAAGATATTTCAAAAAAGTACAGAGAATACAAATGAATACCCATAATGTAAGTTCAGCTCGGTAACTATTTTAATAAACTTCCTTTAAACAAAGTCCCTTTCCTCTCTGCTTTTAACCCCTTATAAAATTTTTTATTATATTTCATTAATTATGCTATTACAGTTGGGCTGATTTTCCCTTTTTGTCCCTCCACCACACAAGACGCCCCACTCCCTCAGGCAATCCCTGTACCATTGTTCATGTCTATGGGTCATGCATGTAAGTTCTTTGGCTACTCTGTTTCCTATAAGACACACTCCATGGCTATTCTGTAACTACCTATTTGTGCTTCTTAATCCCCTCACCCATCCCCCATATCCCCCCTTACATCTAGCAAGAATCAGAACACTCTCCATATCCATGATTCTGTCTCTGTTCTTCTTGTTTGATTAGTTTGGATTTTAGATTCACCTGTTGATAGATACGTATTATTGTCTTTTAATTGTTCGGTTTTGATCTTCTTCTTTGTCTTAAATAACTCCCTTTAACATTTCATATAACAATGGCTAGGTGATGATTCATGCATTCAGTTCTTTCTTGTGTGAGCAGCTCTTTACATCACTGCCCCATCTTAGTGCATGTCCACTGATCATATATAGAAGTTCTTTTGCTTCTCCAGGTCCCATACTAGTCTTAACCTCCCCCTGTTTTGTACCTACCATCTAGGTTTCTTACTGACTGTACCTTTCCCCACATTCTCTTCCCTTCCCTCTTCCCCACTGATAATCCTCCACATGGTATCTATTTCTGTGATTTGGTTCCTGTTCTAGCTGTTTGCTTAGTTCTTTCTTGTTTCTTTTTTCTTTTTTTTTTTCCGATTGGTTGTTTTGAGTTTGTTATCATTTTACTGTTCTTATTTTTGGTCTTTGTTTTCTTAGATAAGTCCCTTTAACAGTTCATATAATAAGGGCTTGGTGATGATGAACTCCTTTAACTTGACCTTATCTTGGAAGCACTTTATCTGCCCTTTCATTCTAAATGATAGCTTTCTTGGGTAGAGTATTCTTGGATGTAGGTCCTTGTCCTTCATGACTTGGAATACTTCTTTCCAGCCCCTTCTTGCCTGCAAGGTTTCTTTTGAGAAGTCAGTTGATAATCTTATGGGAAGTCCTTTGTAGACAACTGTTTTCTTTTCTCTTGCTGCTTTTAAGATTCTCTTCTTTCCTTTAATCTTGGGAAATATAATTATGATGTGCCTTGGTGTGGGTTTCCTTGGGTCCAACTTCTTTGGGATTCTTTGAGCTTCCTGGTCTTCCCTGAAGTCTATTTCCTTTGTCAGATTAGGGAAATTATACCATTGCAACCATATTCTACCATTTCTGTGAGCATCTTGATTACCAGTGTTTTGAACTCTGCATCTGATTGGCTGGCTATCTCTTCATCGCTTAGTTGAAGCTCCAGTTGTATTTCTTCTGGAGCTTTGATCTGCTCTTTCACTGGGGCCATATTTTTTGTGCCCGTGTACCTGTCATGTAGTAAGGAGCAGAGCCTTAGGTATTCTCCAGGGCGAGGCCATCCATGTTGCTCTGTTGTGGTGCTGTATACGGGATAGAGGTCTGAGAGGGAACAATGCTGCTTGCTCAGCTCTTGGCCAGTTTTCAATCATTTCTTCTACTACCCACAAACAAATCGGGCCCTTCTGGTGCTGATTCCTGGGGTGGTTTTGTGTACTTTCTAGGGCTTCATGGATCTCTCCAACAAAGTCTCTTGTGAGGCTGGAAGTTTCTCCTGCCATCACAACCCCCACAGGTTTTTACCACTAGAGGTTTTGAGGCTTCATTTCTGTGTGACATTTATCCACATGCAAATGTGGGCCCACATGGTCTGCCAGCTGCTGTCTTGCCCACTCCAGTTCTATAGCCACTGCCTTGTTCTGAGTCCTCTCTACATCTCCTCCTTGTCTGGAGGAATGTTTTCTTCTTTAACTCCTTGGTTGTTGGACCTCCATACAGTTGGATTATCTGGCAGTTCTGGTTATTTTTGTTTTTAAATTTATTATTGTCCTTCTTTTGGTTGTGCAAGAAGGCAAAGTATCTACCTACATACACCTCCATCTTGGCAGGAATTTATAACATTTAGCATTTTAATTATGATGTGTCTTGGGGTAAGCTTCTTTGTATCCATCTCTTTTGGGACTGTATGTACTTCCCGAACTTGCATGTCTATTTCCTTCATCAAATTAGAGAACTTTTATTATTTTTTAAATAGATGTCCAACTTCTTGCTCTTTCTAGTCTCCTTCTGGCAACCCTATGATGCAAATGTTGGATGTCTGAAGTTGTCCCAGAGACTACTTATACAATCCTCATTTTTTATTCGTTTTTCTTGTTCTGATTGGATGTTTTTTGCTTCCTTATGTTTCAAATCACTGAATTGATCCGTAGCTTCATCCTTTGTACTGTTCTTTCCCTGTAAATTATTATTTAAATTAATGTATCCTTTCTTTCTAATTGGATCTTATTTATGCTGCTGAGGTCCCCAGTAACCTCTCTGAGCATCCTTATAATCAATGTTTTGAACTTTGCCATGGAGTGACTGCCAATCTCTATTTCATTTAGCTCTTTTCCTGGAGTTCTGATCTGTTCTTTACTTGGGCCATCACCGTCTCATTTTGGCAGCCTCCCTATGTTTGTTTCTATGTATTATGTAAAGCTGCTTTGACTCTGTGTCTTGACAGTGTGGCCTAATGTAGTAGGTGTCCTATAGGGTCCAGTGGCACAGCCTTACTTATCACACAGGCTGAGTACTCATTGTGAGTCCTTCATGTGGGCTGAGTATATGCTCTTTTTGTAGTTGAGCCTTGGCTGCTGTTAGCAGATCAATGGGAGGACTTTTACCCAGGACAGTTGGTAGCAAGAGTGACCACTTACCACCAACCTCAGCCCTCCATAGAGTATAAGCTGTGTAGGAAGATGGTGGTAGTGCTCCAATGTGGTATAACTTTCAACTGGGTGTGCTGGTCTTGGGATTCCCGGGGTGGTTCAGGCCAAGGTCAATCCCCACCTGTGTTTTGCTCAAGGCCACCCTTGAGCTATAAAGGGTGCCTGAGCTATAAAGCAATCTGTGGTGGCTGCTACTTGTGCTGGGCTTGGAGATTCCCACACAAAGCCAAGCTGTGAATCTATGGTGGCTGCTGCTACAGCTGGGCCTAGGGCTCATGGAGGCCAGCTATTATTTCTTTGAGAGGATTTAGGAAGTTGTGCATATGTAAAAGAAACTCAGGTAGGCCCTTAAGTTGGGTGGGGCACAGTCTCTGGGGATCTCCAAGATGTGTCAGTGTCAGCCAGGTTAATGGAATCTCAGGTACGGTACCTGCCTTCTGGCTCTGTGATGTTTAGAGAAGGGACAATAGCTTCTGCTCGCCTTGATGTCAGACACTTCAATTTCTCACAATATGCCACTGGTGCCTTTCAAGCTGCTACACTGGTGCTGGAGCTCAGAGAGAATGAGTCTGAGCAGGTGAGACTATGTGTGGGTTCTTTAAAATAAACTGCTTGTGGATCCAGCAGTTTCTTCCACT
Source organism: Artibeus jamaicensis (assembly GCF_021234435.1). Classification (NCBI taxonomy): domain Eukaryota; kingdom Metazoa; phylum Chordata; class Mammalia; order Chiroptera; family Phyllostomidae; genus Artibeus; species Artibeus jamaicensis. The sequence goes on from NW_026521788.1 coordinate 16,428,417, forward strand.
GACTCAATCCCTGCTGGTTTCTGCAGCCAGAAATTGTGGGGACTTATTTTCCTGGCACTGGAACCTGAGCTGGGGGCTTGGTATGGTGCTGCAACTCCTCACTCACACAATATCCCTATCAAATTTTTATCCACCACATGTGGGTGTGGGACCAGCCTGTTCAACGTTTGCGCCCCTCCTACCAGTCCAGATGGATGAGCTCTTTTTCTTTTTTAGAAGATTTTATTTATTTATTTTTAGAGAGAGGGGAAAGGAGGAAGAAAGAGAGGGAGAGAAACATCAGTGTGTAGTTTCCTCTCTCATGCCTCCTACTGGGGACCTGGCCTGCAACCCAGGCATGTGCTTTGACCAGGAATCAAACTGGCGACCCTTTGGTTAGAAGGACGGCACTTAATACGCTGAGCCACACCAGCCAGGGCAGATGTGATTTCTTTAATTCCACAGTTGTCAGAATTCTATTCAACTCATCTGATGGTTCTCAGTGATGGTTGTTCTATATTTTAGTTGTTCTTTTGATGCAGTTGTCCAAGGGGTGAGCCATGTTTGCCTATGCTGCCATCTTGACCAGTGGTATCTTGTATGCTTTCTTAGTTCAGGTCAGTTTCTGTTTTACTGAGGACAACTTCCTTTAAAGGGATGAGGCAAAGTCCCAAGGTTAACTAGGGAAGGAAAAAACTGAGACCCATTAATGACACCCAGGAACCTTACCTAAGTTTATCTCTTTAGAGTGAGGAAAGTTTCACAATTAGACTCTTCAAGGATAATAAAGATTCTTCCAAGGGTCTTAGTTTCCTCCAGTTTCAGACAGCCTGTAATCAGTGTGGGCAAACAGACTTTGGAATGCCTGTGGATTTAGCAGTGTTTTATAGCTCTTCAAACTTGTGAAGAGATCAAGTTTTCTTGGGAGATCCTAGAAGCTTCCTTGCACTGACCATTTGAACACCTGCTTTAGAAGCTTTTAAAAGTTGAACAAGTTTTCCTAATTTCAGGAATTCTTAAGTTTATCGTTACTGCTTTTTGTCACATTTAGATCAGGCTATATTTTGTTTTAACTTTGAATTGTATTCTACTTGGCCTTGGAAAATATGAGCACTTAAAAAGTTACATTATATTTAAATTAAAAAAATCAAACCATTAAAAGTGATCATGGAACTATGCATTTTTCTTCTTTGATAGAAGAAATGCTACAAAAAGAAGCAACTGTTTATAGAACAGCTTTATCAACAGGTCAACTAACAATGCCTGTGTACAATACTTTCCACTGCCATTTCCTTTGCCAGGAAGGAGAGAATATTCTCTACCTTTCTTTTACTCTTTGTTATGGATCATTATGTTTATTACTCTACTTTTTTGTGAAAAATCCTGAAACAGATTCTTCTAGACCTTGATGCTGAAGGTACAGAATGGTGTTAACCAAGTCCTAGAACAGGTCTTCAAAGGGTAGCCCCCTGTCCAGTAGTATCAGCAATAGCAAGGACTAATTAAAAACGCAATTTCTTAGGCTTCACTCCCCACTACTTGAAGCAAAAATCTAGGGATGGGGCCCAGCAATCTATATTTTGACAAGTCCTTGGGTAATTCTGAAGCACTATAATGTTTGAGAACCAGTAGGTTACAGTAATTGTTCTTATTTTTATCCTTTTTGGTATCAAGGAACTCTCAGAGTCTGAAGAAAGCTATAGCTCCTAAAGCAAGAAATGTGTAATTCTGTACTACAATTTCAAGGGTCTCCAAGATCACCTGCAGGACTTCTTAAAAAACATTTATTTATGTATTTATTTATAAAGAGAGGGGACGGGAGGGAGAAAGAGGGGGAGGGAAACACCAATTGGTTGCCTTCTATACGTGTCCGAATGGACTGAACCCATAACCAAGGCATGTGCACTGACCAGGAATGGAACCGGTGTCCTTTTGCTTTGCAGGACAATGCCCAACCAACAGGGCCACACTGATTAGGGCACCTTCTGGACCTTTTAAGAATATACATTTCTAAGCTTTAATCCTGATGATCTACTGAATCAAAACTCTTGAGAATGAGGCACTGTACTGTAAATGCTTTTAATACTTCATTGATAAAAATCTTTTCCCTGCTGTCTTAACATCCCCACAAACTGGCTATAAGGACCCTGCCCATGTGACCAGATAAAGGTTGGCTCCTGCCACAATTTCTCCTTCCTGCCCTCTCCTGACAATGATGCAGTAACATTCAAATGCACCAATAAAATCCCCTTCCTCCCTTTCTTATGTATTCCAACCATACCCCCAACAAATCCACTGGTGCTTGTGCTCTTTCTTCGTTTCCCACCTGCTTGGTTGAACCTGCTTCCTTGTGGCATGCAATGACTTTATCCCTCTAGGACTTATGAGTATAATAACCTTTGTTTCCATGTGCCTCTCTTGTGGCTATACCTGACTGATCACCACATTAAAAAACAAAACCAAACCACAGGAGTGGCCCAGAAATACTTACTTTTAAATTGATACCTCCATTAAGTCTGAGGTTTAGTCAGCTTTGAGAACCATGAATCTTGGTCAAGGACACATGACTTACAGAGACTATATCTAGAACAGAGTGCCCCAGTCCAGGTCTTAGACATTCTCTAAACAGACAAGTCTCCAGGTCACTTTGCTAACTGAATCTCCTCCTTTCTCAGGTAGCACAGAACTCCGAAATAGCTTACCGAACAATAGCTTAATTGGAAAGCTGTTCATTCTCTACGTGGGGATATTTGAACCATGTAGACATCAATGTCACATACCAGATTTTCAACTTCAAATAATCTAGAGCTAGCAGAGAATAAGCTCTTTGGTATAATGCAAAAAGATATCTATCTATAGATAACCTGACTTCTTAAAAATATGAAGTTAAAACAGCAGTCCTGCAAAGTGACAATGGTGCTTCCCTAGATTACACGGAAGGAGAGAACACAGTACAAACAGAAAACAATATAGCCCTGGCTGGTGTGGCTCAGTGGATTGAGTGCCTGACTGTGAACCAAGGGGTCACTGGTTCGATTCCCAGTCAGGGCACATGCATGGTTTGTAGGACAGGTCCCCAGTTGGGGGTGCATGAGAGACAACCACACACTGATGTTTCTCTCCCACTCTTTCCCCATCCCTTCCCCTCTGCCTAAAAATAAATAAATAAAATCTTCGGGGGAAAAAAAAAAAACCAATACAATTGTTAGTGCGGTTTCCTCTCCATGCTTCAAAAAGATAAAGATTTCAATCATTGTTCCCTACTTTCTACTTACAGTAGGAGAAACAGAAAAGAAGTTCCTCAAGAGAAGACATAAAGAGCCAGAAGTGTGGTTAATCATTCAACAAAAGATTTCAAAGCTCATTAAAACTGCCTCTGAAGCAGCAAACATTTCCCAGGCCACATGAACTATGAACTCAGACTGAGCTGATTCAAGATTGTGGCTCAGAGAGATGGCCCAAAATTACACCACAGACTTTCCTATTGAGTATAATCAATTCTAGCAATTCATTGTTTTTGGTTTATTTTGAGGGAGGGGTGGACAAGCTTAGGTGTCCAGTCTTGACACTTAGAAAGTATATATGAAGTTATAATTTGAGATGCTTATCTTTAGAAAAATATATTCAAGTTACTCATTGAAATATAAAGCATAAAACATTCACTAGTAGTGAATCAAGATTTCAAGGCACATACTTTGCTATTAATTATTTATTTAGTTAGCAAACATTTACGAAGTACCTACCCACTGTGCATGGTATTATATACAGGAAAGTTAAGAATTATCCATTTTTATTTTCTCTGGAATATTTCTAGATAGAAAAAAAGAAGTAACTGCTCTTATACAATGAAATTTAATAAGAGTAAATGTTCATTACCTAGTTCAGGTTCCAAAAAGCCACTGCTTTAGTATGGTGGAAAAGCACAATCTCACCTCATCCCTCACAGGTACACATTACTATATTATGTCGTAAAACTTGCATAGTAACTTCTGATGCAAAAAAGGATTAGGAAGTTTTATTCGTTCTACAAGTATTTACTGGAACATCTACAAAGCGTTGCTGAGCACTGTCCCAGAGACACTGGATGATGTCAAGGTGAAGCTAAACAGAAACTCAGTATGAGGTAAGAATGTAGTGTGGTGTGAATGCTAAAACTACTACCAAAAAATGTTCAAATACATGAACAGTCCCAATATATTGAGATGACTTCAAATGGAAATTGTTGGCCTCCCATTCAGAAAGTCATAGACATTAGAATACAAGCAAAAGTAGGTGATCTGGATAGTGAAGGTCTCTCTATAATCAAATCATGTTAGGATTGGTTAAAGGAACTGGGAATGTTTATAAGCTCTTTGTTATACTTTAATATACAGGGAAAACTTGATGTATCTTGTACTAAAGCAGAGGACCTCATCCTGGGTTTAAATCAAACAAACAAACAAACAAACAAAACCAAAGCCTTCAAGAAATCCAGAAAGTCCTTGAAATTATTTATTGAAATTTATGACTATAAGCATTTTTTCCTAGAAAAGATGCCACTGATATCAGGATTTTCAACAGAGTCCCTGACCCAAAAGATTAAGAAACAATGACTAGAAAATAAACTAAGTCCAATGTGTAGCCAGATTTTGGTTCAATGTTAGGAAAAGCTTCATAACTACTTTAGCCTTATAATGTAGTAATATCTCACCAGAAAAGCATTTCTGTAGAGGGTACTTATTTACATGGCGTACTACAATATGAGAAATTGTGGATACACTTTCAAATCTGTCATGGCTTTGATCTGAAAAGATATATGTTTTGAAATCTTATATGTAAAAGGAGCAATAGTTTTCAATAATTTTCTAAAGAGTATTAGGCTAAAATCATTGTTACATAAGAATTTTATTTATGGGGGGAGGTATATGACATAATAGCTATAAGTATGTGCTTGTTATAATTTTTGTATAATATCTACTTCTGTTCTAGATAACAAGCAAAAAAGGGGTAAGTGAAATTCATGACATTGTTAGTACAGATAGAAAGTATCCTGCATAGTATATTAAACATAGAAAGAATAAAAGGGAATAAATAGAAAATACGTGGGAATATGAAATAAATGTAATGCATTCATTAAGCTAAGATCATGTCACCTATATAATATTGATAACTACATGTAGTCCCTAAAAAATGATCATTTATTGGTGTTACCCTTTATGGCCTCAGATGTCCTCTGCCAAAAATGTCAAAGATTAAAAGTATGTATTCTCAGCAAATCTTTGGTAAGTTACACTTGTGACCAGGATTACTTATTCTTGCAAAAGTAAGCATGTATTCATTCCAGGCTCCTTTCCCTGGGATGAGTTCCAGGCTCACGTCCAACTCTAGTACCCATAGTTACAAGTATGTTATCAGCAGGGAAGGCTGTGTGGTGTAAACAGGACAAAAGAACTTCAGACTCATAATTTAGTATTGCCTTCCTTTCACCCTACTATGCCCTATCCTGACTGTGCTGTGTGAATCCATCTTGTATCTTTCCCCTTCTTTCTTTTTAAATTTTGAAACACACTATTTCTTAGAGCAGTTTTAATTGAGTGTGTAAAAGAAAAGAATTTCCATTCATCCCCTACGTCCACACATGCACAACCTAACCCACTATCAACATCCTAAGAAAGATTGAGACATTTGATATAATAAATGAACCTACACTGCCACATTATCATGACTCAAAATTCAAGGTTTACATTATGGTTCATTCTTGGTGGTGTTTAGACAAATGTATAATATGTAACCATCATTATAGTGTCATACAGAAGTTTCACTGCCCTAAAAATTCTTTGTTTTTGTCTAGTCATACCTCCCTTCCCCTCATGACTGATATTTTTTACAGTCTCCATAGTTTTGCCCATTCCTGAATGTCATATAGTTGGAATTGTACAGTATGTGGCCTTTTCAGATTGGCTTCTTTCATTCCGTACAATATGTACTTAAGGTTCCATGTGGTTTCTCTGGCTTCAGAGTTCACTCCTTTCTGGTGCTTAATAATAATCCACAGATTGGATGTACCACAGTTTATTTATTCATTCACTGATTGAAAGACATCTTGGTTGCTTCTAAATTTTGGTAACTATAAATAAAGTTGCTATGCATATCCATGTGCAGATGTTGTTATGGAAAAAAAGTTATCACCTCATTTGGGTAAATACCAAGGAGAATTATTGCTGGACCGTATGATAAGAGTATGTTCAGCTTTGTTACAAATTGACAAACTGTCTTCCAAAGTGGCTGTACCATTGTACATTCCACCAGCAATGAATGAGAACTACTGTTTCTCTATATCCTCATCAGTATTTGGCGGTGTTACTGTTCTGGACTTATTTTTTTCCATTCTGTAATTGAACAGAAAGAGGGTTCATCCACCTTCATTCTGCCTAACAGCAGAACCAAATAATCTGCAGTGGAGAAATTGCACTTTTTTTTTCTAGCACTATGCAAGGAAGAGGGAAAGCTATTGTTGAAAAGTCTGATTTTTAGCCAAATTTCTTAATTCTAAAGTAAATATTGCAGCGCAAATGAAAGTTTGTAGGCTACTGGCTGAATATTGTTTAAAAAATTAAACAATAATATTTGCTACAGTAAAATTTTACATGAATAAATCATGTCTGAAATATTTAAAACTGAGGCATTTTAGAAATGTCATTCATTATTTAAAAACATGATTACAGAGCAAAAACTTTAAGATGCTCACAAAATTATAATAAACATGTATGTGAAAATCACAGAAATATTTAAAGATTAATGACAGATGCACAAAATCAAACATGCATAATACAGCTTCATTTTTAAGATTTTACTTATTTATTTTTAGAGAGAGGTCAAGGGAGGGAGAGAAACAACTCGCATGCCCCTAGCTGGGAGACCTGGCCAAATAACCAAACATGTGCCCTGACTGGGAATTGAACTGGCCACCTTTTGGTGTGCAGGCGAGCACTCAAGACACTGAGCCACACCAGCCAGGGCTAATACTGCTATTTTCGAACAAAGAGAAAATAAAAAGAATAATACTTTAAAAAATATGTGAATGTTCTCTGAAGCGGTAAAAGCAAGCTTAGGTGAATAATAGAAAAAGACTTAGGAAAAGGTTTACAGGAATTAATTTCTGGGAAAATCCAAAAACTTATGAAAATTTCTGAAAACACTGGGAAACATTAAAAAATGGTTGGGAAAAAGTTCCTGTGGTTATTCTACAGGAAAAGGCTCTATACTGGCAAGATACAAACAAAAATTACCTAATAAGCCCTTTCTATCTCTAATGTGTCTATCTCTAGAGATAAATATTCAGACTTGGCATTCATTTTGCAATAAGAACACAAAAATGAAGAAATGAAGACTGGCTATGGAAGTTTATGTGAATATGGTGGCATAGGTAAACACAGCTTGCATCCTCTCAAAACCAATACAAAATTAAGACTAAATTACAGAACAACCATCACTTACAAACATCAGAAATTGAGTCGAATGGAAGTCTAAGAACTACGGAATTAAAAACCAACAACAACATGCATCTAGACTGGTAGGAGGGGCAGAGACATGGAACAAGCTCTCCCACATCCACATGTAGTGGGTAAAAATTTGAAAGGAATATCACAGGAGACAGGAGTCCCAGCCCCATACCAGGCCCCACAACCCAAGATTTTAGTGCCAGGAAGACAGGTCCCCTTAACTCCTGGCTTCGAATACCAGTGAGGACTGAGTTGGTAGAACACATAGCTAGAGTCCCAAGAAGTTCCTCGTAAAGAACCCACACACAGACTTATTGAGACTCACTCCCTCTGGGCTCTAGCACTGGGGCAGCAGCTTGAAGGGCACTGGTGGCATACAGGGAGGAACGGAAGTGTCTGATATCAAGGTGAGAGTTGGGGGGCAGCTTTCTCCCAGACAGAAAGGCTAGCATAGCAGAGGCCATTGTCCCTTTTCTGAACCCTCTATCCGCAGAGCCACAGGGCCACAGAGCCACCAGGCAGATGCATATCTGAGATTCCATCAACCTGACTAGCAATGCTTGCCCCACCCTGGAGATCCCAAGACTCATCCCAGTCAACTTAAGGGCGTACCCAAGCTATTAATAGAGACTTTAAAATATGAATGGCTGGTTTTGGCTCATGCTGCATAACTTCCTAAGTCCTCTCAAACAAGCCACATCTGGCTTCAGTGAGGCTCCAGCCCCTGTACCTCTTCCTAAGTGTCTCCAGGCCCAGCACTTGCAGCAGCCAGCCTAGATTCACAATTTGGGAATCTCTAAGCCCAGTACAAGTAGCCACTATCTCAGATTGCTTTACAGCCCAGGCAGGTTGGCCTGGAAGAGAACACAGGTTGGGGCTAACCTTGCCTGTACCACCTGGGAAAATTCAGAGCCTGTGCAGTATTTCCCACTTCACCCCCCTCCATCCAGCACCCCCTACTCCCTCAGGCAATTCCCACAACATTGTTCATGTCCATGGGTCATGCATATGTTTTTTACCTACTCCATTTCCTATGCTGTACTTTACAACCTCATGACTATTCTATAACTACATATTTGTGCTTCTTAACCCCCTCACCTCTTCACCCATTCCCCCATACTTCCCGTTACATTTAACAAGAATCAGAACACTCTCTAAATCCATGATTCTGTCTGTTCTTCTTGCTTAATTTGATTTTTAGATTTATTGTTGAGAGATATGTATTATTGCCATTTAATTGTTTGCAGTTTTGTCTTAAGTAATTCCCTTTAACATTTCATATAACAGTGGTTGGGTGATGATGCATACATTATCTTGTGTGAGCAGCTCTTTATATGTCCTTTGATTCTAAATGATAGCTTTGCTGGGTAGAACAGTTTTGGCTATAGGTCCCTGCTTTTCATGACTGTAAATATTCCTTGCCAATCCCTTCTAGCCTGCAAAATTTCTTTTGAGAGATCAGCTGACAATCTTATGGGTATTCCCTGTGGTAACTAACTGCTTTTCACTTGCTGCTTTTAAGAATCTCTATCTTTAGCCGTTGGCATTTTAATTATGATGTGTCTTGGAGTGGGACTCTTTGCACTTATTTTGTTTGGCATTCTCTGTGCTTCCTGGACTTGCACACCTAGTTCCTTCACCAAATTAGAAAAGTTTTCTTTCATTATTTTTTTCAAATAGATTTCAAATTTCTTGCTGTTTCTCTTCTCCTTCTATTGAGAAAGGAGCCCTATGATGAGAATGTTGGATCGCTTGAAATTGTCTCAGAGGCTGCTTACACTATCCTTATTTGGAGGATTCTTTTTTTTTCTTGTTCTGATTAGTTGTTTTTTGCTCCCTTATATTCCAAATCTTTGATTCTTGGCTTCATCCAAGCTACCATTGTTTCCCTGTAAATTGTTATTTACTTCAATTAGTGTATCCTTTGTTTCTGACTGGATCGGTTTTATGCTGTTGAGTTCCTAAATTCTTTTAATTTGTTTTTTATTGGTTTTCCAATCAGTCATCTCCATTTTCCCCTGCACTATGTTCTTTGAGCATTCTTATAAGCTGTATTTTGACCTCTGCATCAGATAGGATGCTTATCTCTATTTGTTTAGTTCTTTCTCAGAAGTTTTGATCTGTTCTTTCATTAGGACCATGTTTCTTTCTCTCCTCATTTTGGCAGCCTCCCTGTGTTTGTTTCTGTGTATTAAGTATTGCTGCTATAACTTTCTGTCTTGGTAGTACGGCCTACTGTAGTGGGTGTCCTGAAGGGTGGAGTGGCACAGCCTCCTCTATCACCTAAGCTGGGTATTTGAGGTGTGTTCTTCAGGTGGGCTGAGTATACCCTCCTTTTGTAGTTGAGCCTTGACTGCTGTTGGCAGGTCAATGGGGAAGGGGGTTTACCTGGGCCAGACAGCTGTGAAAATGAATGTAACCACTGACTACTAACTTATGTCTTCCATGGAGAATCAGCTGTGCAGAGGCAGGGTGGTGGTGTTCCAACGTGGTCTGTAGCTGTCTACTGAGTGCATGGGCTCTAGTGTTTCCCACGTGATACAGGTCAAGGTCAGCCCCCACCTGTGTTTTGTCTGGGGGCCTCCCTGCATGAGCAAAAAGCCATCTGAGATGGCTGCTACTTATGCTAGGCTTGAAGATTCCCAGGCAAAGCCAAGCTGTTAATTCAGTCTGGCTGCTGCTACTGCTGGGTCCAGGGGCTCACTGAGGCCAGCTGTTGCTCGTTTGAGAGGACTTAGGAAGTTGTGCAGCATGAGCCAAAACCAGCCATTCATATGGAAAAGTCTCTATTAACAGCTTGGGTGGGCCCTTAAGTTGATTGAAGTATCTCAGGGGATCTCCAGGGTGGGGCAAACATTGCTAGTCAGGTTGGTGGCATCTCAGATATTTCAGGTATGAATATGGCACAAAGTTACCCTCTCAGAGAAGTTAAAGGCATATTAGTAATTTTGGAAAAAACTATATATTACATGTGAACAAATCTGCCTGGTGGCCCTGCAGCTCTTTGGCCCTGTGAATGGAGGGTTCAGAAAAGGGACAATGGCCTTTGCCAGCCTCTCTATCTGGGAGAAGGCTGCTGCCCCAACTCTCACCTTGATATCAGACACTACATGCCACCAGTGCCCTTCAAGCTGCTGCCCCAGTGCTGGAGCTCAGAGGGAGTGTAGAGGAACTTCTTGGGACTCCAGCTATGTGTTCCACCGACTGGTGTTTGAAGCCAGGAGTTATGGGGACTTATCTTCCTGGCACTAGAATCTTGGGTTGTGGGGCCTGGTGTGGGGCTGAGACTTCTGTTTCCTCTGATATCCCTCCCAAAATGTTATTCAACACATGTAGATGCAGGACAATGTGTTCCATGTCGCTGCCCCTCTTACTGTCTGGATGGATGTGGTTTCTTTAATTCAGAGTTCCATTCAATTTGACAACTTTCTACAGTTCTGAGTGACAGCTGTTTCATTTTTTAGTTGTAAATTTGATGTGGTTGTGCAAGGAGGCAATACCTACGCTGCCATATTGACCAGTGAAAGTTAATTTTTAAAAAGCTCTACTGAAAGGCAGAACTACCTTGTTATAGCCACCATGTAGTTTTAAATGAGGCTACTATGTAAGGTACAAAAACCATCTTGAAGTCACCAAGTTAAAAGGAGAAATTCGCAGTTAGGGGTTCTTCCTGAAGTACAAAAAAATCTTCTAAAGTTAGTATGGTATTTAGAAAAATTTTGAGTATTATAAAAGCCATTAAGTATTATAAAACTGAAAACTTTAATAATTAAATGTTTCAAGCCCATGAGTTCTGTCATCTTGCCTTGATCTAGAATGAGGTACTTTAATAAAATGTAAACTTTAATTTTGAGTAAATTTTCACAAGCAAGCTTCTTTACATGCAAAACACTTATAATCTAGTTCCAAAGTGTTAGAGGACAAATTTTTAAATGTTATGGTCAATAAGTACAATTGGTAATTAAGCTTGATTATTATTATTTGCAATAGTTATGTTCTATAAAGTCACCAAAAACACTGAAATACCAAGTACTGAGTTGTGGCCCTAGTGGAAATACAGGAGCAGATTCCTGTGAGCCTCTGGTTACAATATTTTCATCAACTTATCAAAATATAATCTTCTTTTACATGTGTTTCTGTTTAAAGACACCTGCTTTAATATGTAATTGATTCATTAACATTGAAATTAAGGCCAACAGCACTGTGACTCATGCCTAAATGTTTATATAACCTTCTCATCTATGAAATAATCTGTCTCTGATATAAAAATTTAACTATTGCTGGGTTTAAGTCATTCTTGAATTTAGTGGGAATAAAAATAGTCTGGCTGGTTAGAGCTAATATTTCAGGTATGAATATGGCATAAAGTTACCCTCTCACATAAGTTAAAGGCATATTAGTAATTTTGAAAAAACTATATATTACATGTGAACAAATCAGACTTTCACAGACAATAAGAAATGCCAAGTTTTAAGTGCATCATTTTCATAGACACCTATTTCTTCATTCACCATTTGATTTTCAAAAGCCATGTGGAAAGGTTAGATTAACATCAGACCTCAGACCATTTCAGAGAATGATAGATAACATTCTAAAAGGAAGAGATAAGACAGTTTACTCACATCTGCAACATGAAAAATTTGGACAAGATGACATTTTAGAGTCCATTATGCTGTTCTAAAACTATAGGAGTCTAACATTCTTTCAAGAACTATCAAGGGCCATGAAGGCAGGTTGTGCTATATCTTTAACAAACAATTCAATGTTTGATAATATACATGTACTACACACTTGACAGTCTGAAAAATAATGGGTTCAGTTTATAGCCCTGATAGATATATCTGGATGATAGGACTCCAACTACAGCATCAGCTGGAGAAGAGCATGAAATTGTAGAGAGAAAATGACAAAGGAAAAAATTTTAAAATAGGAAAAGAAAACAAGTATAAGGGAAAGTTAAAAATGAGGCATTAAAGTTAGAATATATAATATAAATTATACAAATATAAAATATTTTAGAGTTTGTTATATACATTTCCTAGGACTGCTGGAATAAAGTACTATGGGTGGTTTTAAAAAAATAGAAGTTTACTGTCTCACAGTTCTAAAAGTAAAAGGTCTGAAATCAAAGTATCTAGAAGGTCATGCTACTTCTGAAACCTGTAGGGGAGGAGTTCTTCCTTACCTCTTTCTAGCTTCTGGTAGTTTGCTGGCAATTTTTGCAGTCCTTGGCTTACAGTTGCTTCACTCCAATCTCTGCCTCTGTCATCCCTCTCTGTGTCCATTTCCTCTCTTTTTATAAGGATACTAGTCTCACTGATTTAGGGCCCATCCTAATAACCTCATCCTAAGTTGATTACGTCTGCAAAAAACCCTATTACCAACTAGGTCACATCACAGCTACCAGAGGTTAGGGCTTCAAAATACCCTTTGTAGAAAACATATTTTAACCCAAAACATACTATTTTAAATATCTATATATTTGAAGTGTTCTTTCCACATCACTTCAAGAGAGACTGCCATATTTGTTCTAATCTTTCAAAATGATTAATCAATATTTTACTCATTTAACAAATATTATAGACAGTCTATACAATGCCAAGAACCATCCTAGGAACTATGCAATATGGAAAATGTTTAGAAATAAAGATATCTGAATTATTATATCTGTAAGTGCTAAAAATGTATGTTCTATTACAGTATATTAGCAAGTTCATTTTAAAAGATACATTAAAAACATAAAACTATACTTGAACAATAATTACATAAATTTTTAAAAAACTAAAAATAAAAGATACATTATAACAGCACAGAGTTCACCTTTGTTTCAAATGCCCCATAAATAAATGTTCCACTATTACTGCCCATAATTTTTGTATATTGTTAATCTACACCAAAATACAAAACTAAAATAATCTGCAGCTAACCAAATAATGTCAATTCCTATGAATTCCAAGCTGTACATGAATGCCTTTATCCTTGTTTTCACATCTCAAGACTGTAAGCAAAATCATTTCTGTAAGAAACACAGAGAAAGTTGAAAAGGTACCCAGTCTTCTTCAATGTTCAGTTTTCTGTGGATGATTAAATGTTTGCATTGTTTCACTTTATAGTAACAATAATGATCCTTTACCTAAACTATTTCTAACAAATATGTATAGACTATAAAATAATTTCTTAAAAGTAGAACATCTGAGTTAAAGCATATAATAATAAGAATTGCAAGTAATACATATTTTTTAAAGAAAGAGAAAGGTATAATACATTAAACAAATGTGTTACTTAATGCCTACTCCACTAGGCAGTTATCACACTTCATGAATACAACATGCAACCAAATAGCTAAGGTAATACGCTAATTAAGTCTGGTCAGAAAGCAGTGTTAATTATAGTACTAATTAGGAGGCCATGGTCAGGGACTCAACCTCACATATTGCTTTATATGTTTGCTTTCAAAGCCACAAAAAACTCTCTAAAATAATGTTAGCATGGTCATCAAAAGTATAGTAAAACTGATAAAATATTTTACTAAACGCCGGCTATCTCAGTTTGTCTAGACATAAAATATTCTGCACATCTTTCAAATTTGCTACTTCAGGAAATAATATCATAGCTTGGAGAACTGAAAAAAGAAAAATATCCTGTCACAGGAAGTGTACTTTTATAGAACCATCTTCCTTATATGAAAAAAAACATTTGCGAGCTATATATTTTCTTTTCTGAATGTTAAAGGTAATCATATAAACCACATAATATTGCTTGCAGGATGAAAGTTAAGACCTAAGAAAAAATCATTAGGAAAGAACCATCTAATAAACATTACATGTTCAATTTAAAGGACTCAGCAGATTTCCTCAATAGTTACTAAAATATATACTACAGCAAGGGCAATAAGAAAAATGCTGACAATCAATGTCTGTCAGAAATATGAGGTACAAAATCAAAATACACACAGGGAAACATCAGTTACCCTTTTACTCTAGTAAGTATGTACAATTTCCTTAGCCCAGAGTCAACAAGATTTAACAAATCTTTGTGGTTTTTTTTTAAGAGATATTGTATGTATATTCAAGCATGCATACACAGGGAGAGGCGAAAGTAGATTTACAATTGTCCATATATAAAACAATATAATAATTAATAAAATAATAATGCAAGAACAAACTTGGTGTTTCATGTACTCACAACTGTAAACCTGCTTTTGCCACACCCTGTACGTACACATAATATACAGACCATGTATAAAAAACTTTAAGAATATTCTTTTGTTTTGCATTTTTACAAAAATGTACTATATTCTGAAAACCAATCCATTCCCTATCAATATATTCAGAAGGGATTCATTCTTTTTAATAGATGGCTGCATTCCACTGAATGGATGTGTAATATTTACTTAATAGATATTCAGGCTGTTTCCAATCTTCTATTGTTACTCACAAGAAGAAGCCTAGTACTTAGGTCATTTCCCACAAATGCATGTAGACTATAGAATAAATTCCTAGAAGAAAAATGTCTGAGCATGTTATTAAAACTGCTCTCCATAAAGTTTATATCTAATACACTCATACCAGCAATGAATGAGTGGTAGTTTTGCCACACTCTTCAAAAAGATGTTAATAAAACTTTTGATCGTTACTAGCCTTGTATTTGAAAAATGGTACTCCATTATAGCTTTCTCTTGCATGACATTCTCTAAGATAGAGGTTTATCTTCATAGACTGCTAAGTCTGGAGAAAATGTGAAAAGCAATATTTATAAAATAGTGTAAATACATTTTACCTCATTTACAAATCATATATGAATGTCCAAACTTCATCATTTTAAATATTACTTAAGTTCTGGGCCTATCAGTCTCACACCGAGACAAAAGTTAGTGAAATCTCTAGTACTAGCTAGATTTAGTAAGGACGCCATTTCTCAGGTCAGATCTTATTTAGAATTAGGCCCAATTATGGCCTCTTAAAATGTAGATTTAAGTCATATTCCAATAATAATTACCTCTTAGAAACCAAGAATGGTAAAGACCCATTTTCTACCTCGAGTTTACAAACATATGTAGAAATTTTATTGAAACTCAAGAAAACTGTAAAAGGGGAAAAAACTATGTTGTAACATTCAATAAGCATGTTTAAATATAATTTCTTCTTTTACTGACTGACCAACTCTTGACCAAATGAATGAAAACTTTTTATTTTTTGAGGCATTTTATTTATTTATATAAAGTATATTTTACTGATTAGACTATTACGGTTGTCCTTATTTTTTTCTCTACTTTATTCCCCTACTCCCTGCACACACCCCTTTCCACCTGCATTCCCTCAACTTATTTCATGTATATGGGTCATATATATAAGTTCTTTGGCTTCTCCAGTTCCTATACTATTCTTAACCTCCCACTGTCTATTTTGTACCTACCATTTATATATTTTTTCCTATTTATATTTCTTATTCCCTCTACCTTTCCCCCCATTCTTCTCTCTCCCCCCTCCCTACTGATAACCCTCTATGTGATCTCCATTTCTGTGATTTTGTTCCTGCTCTGGTTGTTTGCTTAGTTTTTTTAGGTTCAGTTGTTGGTAGTTGTGAGATTGTCCTGTTCATATTTTTGATCATCTTTTTGTTAGATAAGTCCCTCTAACATTTCATATAATAAGGGCTTGTTGATAATGAACTCCTTTAATTTGACCTTATCTGGGAAGCACTTTATCTACCCTTCCATTCTGAATGATAGCTTTGCTGGATTGAGTGGATGTACGTCATTGCCTTTCATGATTTTGAATACTTCTTTCCAACCCCTTCTTGCCTGTAAGGTTTCTTTTAAGAAATCAGCTCATAGTCTTCTGGCAACTCCTTTGTATGTAACTGTTTCCCCCTCTTGCCACTTTTAAGATTCTCTCATGTTGGGTAATGTAATTATGATGTGCCTTGGTGTGTGCTTCCTTGGGACTCTCTGAGCTTCCTGGAGTTGGTGGTCTATTTCCTTTGCCAGACTGGGGAAGTTCTACTTCTTTACTTTTTCAAATAAATAGGTTTTCAATTTCTTGCTCTTCCTGTTCTCCTTATGGCACCCATATGATTTGTATGTTGGAACGTTTAACGTTGTCATGGAGGTAACTAAGCCTCTCGTTTTTTTTATTTTTTATTTTTTTATTTCTTGCTTATTCATTCTGTTCCAGTTGAATGTTTATTTCTTCCTTCTGGTCCAAACTGTTGATTTGAGTCCCAGTTTCTTTCCCCCTCACTTTTGGTTCCCTGTATATTTTTCTTCATTTCACTTTGCATAGCCTTTACTTTTTCCTCTATTTAGTGACCATAGTCAATCACTTCTGTGAGAATCCTGATCACCAATGTTTTGAACTCTGTACCTGATAGGCTGGCTATCTGTTCATAGTTTAGCCCTGTTTTTGGAGTTTTGATCTGTTTTTTTCATTTGGGCTATATTTCTTTGTCTCAGCATACCGGTGATGTTGCAAGGGCAGAGCCTTAGGTATTTGCCAGGTTGGGACAATCCGCTTCGATTTGTTGGGGCACTGTATGTGGGGGAGGGGTCAGAGAGGAAACTATGGCCCTTGCTCAACTCTTGCCCCATTTCAGTCATTTCCTCTGCTACCCACAAGCAAACTGGGCCCTTCTGGTGCTGATTCTCAGGTGAGTTGTTCTGTGTACGTTCTAGGACCCTATGGGTCTCTACAATGAACTCTCCTATGAGGTTGAGAGTTTCTCCTGCCACTGCAACCCCCCACAGAGTTTTATAGCCAGAGGATTTGAGGCATTCTCTTCCCAAGACGGAACCCTGGGTTTCATAATCTGTCTTACCCCCCAGTTGTTCCTCCCAGTTTATCTGTATTCAAGTGTGGGACAACTAGGTGGCACCTCAGCTGCCCATTCTTCCAGCCACCACCTTGCCACATGTCCTCTCTGCTCCAGATGGCGATTTCCACCCCTCCTACCAGTCTGTATGAATGGTTCTTCTTTAACTTCATGGTTGTCAACTTCCACAGTTTGATCTTCTGGCAATGCTGGTTGTTTTCAGGTTTTAAATTTGTTGTTGTTCTTTTGGTTGTGCGAGAAAGCTAAATTTTTCTATCTATGCCTCCATCTTAAAATTCGTTTTAAAAAAAAATTTACTTACTTATTTTTAGAGAGAGGGGTAGAGAGGGAGAAAGTGAGGGAGAGAAACATCGATGTGCAAGAGAAACCTGTTGACTTGCAAGCACCCCCAACCAGGGAGCTAACCCACAATCGAGGCCTGTGCCCTGACTAGGAATCGAACTGGCAACCTTGTGGTTTGCAGGGCTCTGCCCAAACCACTGAGCCACACTATTCATGGCTAAAATTTTTTAAGCCTAAAATTCCTCATCTATTACCTCACTTTATTGGGAATCATCCAAGGAAGAGAGGCATTCCCCTAATTATTAAACAAGACACCAGGACACTTTTTTAAGAACATGGGTTTTCTACTGAACATAGTTTGAGATACATGTCCCAAAATATTTTTAGACTAAACCCATACTTCTTACCTATACCAAGGTAAACTAAAAGTTTCTTCTATTCAGGGCTCTCTAACTATACTTTGCCCATGGTTTAAATGAATCCCAATGCCAAACAACATTCTTTTGTTTTTTAAGCCTTTATTTTTAGAGAGGGAAAGGGAAGGAGAAAGGCAGAAAGATTAATTCGAGAGAAACATCTACTTGTTGCCTCTTGAATGCACACCAAACCTATAACACAGGTATGTGCCATGGCCAGATAACCATCCACCTTTTGCTTTGCAAGACAATGCCCAACCAATTGAGCTGCACTAGTTAGACCCAGATGAACTGTTCAACTAGGGATTACATATGTAAATCATATCATGTTATTTACCAGTACTGTTATGTTGTTTTCTAAGTACTTTAGACATTTCAAGCACCTATAATTAGTAACCAACTATTTAGTAGCAGGTGTTTTAAAAAAATGTTGTACTTATTTTTAGAGAGAGGGGAAAGACAGGAGAAAGAGAGACAAACATCGATCAGTTGCTTTTCCTATGTACCCTGACCACACCCTAACCAGGGAATAACTACAACCCAGGCATGTGACCTGACAGGGACTCAACCCGTAACTACGAGTTGAGGCCTAACCAACTGAGCCACACCAGTCAGGCATAAATGCATGTTTTTTGCAAAATATTTTTCATGTTTTGGCAATAACATGACAGTTACTTTGACAGTGCTTTGCCCAGAAAAACAGTCACTAAGAGCTAGTTTCCTGACTTTGTTGAGACAAAAATCACCAAGATTTTGTTCATTAGATTATATTAAAAAAACTCTAATTTATTACTAACATTTTTCTGATAAAAGAACAGTTTCCACTGTCTCTAATATATACATTGAATTACAGTTAATAATATGATTATCTGAATAAGGACCTTGAATTATATTAATTAATGTGCTTATCTGAGTAAGGAACTTGCCTTACTCATCTTTGTATTCCTCGCAGCATCTTTCTATTAGAATATCTTTCATATAGGTGGTGCAAAATAAAATAAAAGTAATAAAAATCTCTTAATTCCTGTGACCCCAAAGGGGGCAAAGAGGCCAGAGGAAAATTTCAGGCTACTAAAAACCATCTTAAATATCTTAAATATGAACAATAGTTAGCTACTGCCTTTGTTATTATCAGGAATGCAATCACAACAACTCATCTTGGATATCACAAGGAGATCGTAACAGAAGTTTGGACATAAGGCTGTCTCTACTTTTCAGACATTAGCATGCACAGATTGCTGGCTGTATCTAAGAAAATAAAGATTTAGGATTCAGAGCTGGGAACTTAAAAAAAATCAGCTGCTGGTTAAACTTCAAGTAAAGGTATCGTATCATGCTTTATTTGAGCATTCATACAAAACTTTAAAAAATAAAGGTTTTTTTTAGGTTGGCATAACTGATTCTAAATGTGAGATTCTTTCATTTACAATGTAAAATCAACCATCTGAACAAGAATGCCAACTAACATAACAGTACGTATAGTAAAATAACTGAACACTAAGTCAAGGTGGAGACTCAGTGATCAAAAATAGCAAACAGTTGTGATTACTCATGCTTTTCTTTCTTTTTTTAATTTAATCTTCATTGTATTTTTTTGCATTACAATTGAGTCCCCTTATATCACCTCCCTCTAGCAATCACTACATTGTTTTCATGTCCATGAATCCATTTTCCTTTTTACTCAATCCCTCCACCCTCTAACCTCCCCCTTCACTAGCTGTCATCTGCTCTCCATCTAAGAGTCTGTCTCTGTTTTGCTTGTTAGTTCAGTTTGTTCATTAGGTTCCACATATGAGTGAGAGCATATGGTATTTGTCTTTCTCTGACTGGCTTATTTCACTTAGCTTAACATTCTCTAGGTCCATTGATACTGTTGTAAATGGTAAAATTTTCTTCTTTTTTACAGCTAAGTAGAATTCCATTGCGTAAATGACCCACAGTTGTTATATCCACTCATCTACTGATGGACACTTGGCTGCTTCCATATTGACAATTTTAAATAATGCTGCAATGAACACACGGGCAATTCTGTTTGTTTGAATGTGTTTCGGGTTTCTCTGGCTATATTCCTAGAAGTGGGAGAGCCGAGTCAAAAGGCAGACCCATTTTTAATTTTTTGAGGTATCTCTAATCTGCTTTTCACAGTGGCTGTACCAATCTGCATTCCCACCAACAATGCAAAAGGCTTTTCCACATCCTCACTATTACTCATTTTTACTCTCTATAAAAAGTTTATCAGTAAAGGTTAATTGACATCATTTGAAATTGTACTTCACTGTAAATTCCTATAAACATGTAATATTCGAATTTGAATTAAGAGAAAATCTGAACAGACTGATTATACCCAATATCATGCCAAATGTCATTAGAGAAATGCAAATTAAAACCACAATGAGATACCCCCTGACACCTGTCAGAGTGGCCACCATCAATAAATAACAAATAAGGAACTTCCAGCCCAGATAAAGGAGGAGGTGGAGACACTGTCCTCCTTGCACAACCACATTTAAGGACAACAAAGATTTAGGAAAAAAAAACCACATCCAGAACAGAGAGAAAATTGAACTGTACCTAAGTCCGACAACAATGAACCATTTATCTGGACTGGTAAGAGGGGTGGAGTCCACGGTCAGCTGAGAGGGGTCCTGGCAGGAAGAGGTAGAGGTAAGCAGACCTGGGTGCAGGGAGGAAAGGAGCAGACCCAGGGAGGAAAAGAGCAGACCCAGTGAGACCCGCAAGGTGGTTGGCAGACCAAGGACACACATTCACTCGCAGATAAACCAAACAAAGAAACAAACAAAAAAAGGGGCAGTGAGACAGACCACACAACCCAGGGGCCCAGTGATGGGAAATAAAGCCTAAAAGCACTGAGTAAAAAAATTTCTGAGGGTCCAGGTGCTGGGAGAGGCTCCCAGGCTCAAAGAGAGTTCGTTAGGGAGACACACAGTGTCCTGGAGGGTGCACAATCTCACACACCCAGGAACCAGCACCAGAAGGGCCCAATTTGCTTGTGGGAAGTGGCAGAGGGGACCAAACACCAAAAGAGGGCGGAACATGCGCCACTGCCCCCTCTTTGACTCCACCCCTACATAGAACGTCACAACCCAGCCATGGGTTGTCCCACCATGGTGAACACCTAAGATTCCACCACTCATACATAAGAGGTGCAAACAGATCAAAAATGGCTAAATCAGAAGAACAAATGAAAGGCCCAGAACCAATAGTTTCAAGTAACCAAGAGATAGCCAACCTATGAGATGAACAGTTCAAAACACTGGTAATCAGGATGCTCACAGAACTGGATGAATTTGGTTGCAAATTAAACGAAAAAAAATGAAGGCTACATTAAATGAAATGAAGAAAAATGCACAGGGAACCAATAGTGATGAGAAGAAAACTGGGACTCAAATAAATGGAGTGGACCAGAAGGAAGAAAGAAACAACTGAACAGAAAAGAATGAAGAAACAAGAATTCCAAAAAAATGAGAAGAGGCTTAAGAACCTTCAGGACATCTTTAAACACTCCAGCATCTGAATTATAGGTGTACCCGAGGGGAAGAGGAAGAGCCACAAGTGGAAAAGTTATTTGAAAAATAATAAAGAAGAACTTCCCCAATCTGCCAATGGAAACAGACTTCCAGGAAGTCCAGGAAGCTCAGAGAGTCCCAAAGAAGGTGGACCCAAACAGGAACACACCAAGGCATATCATAATTACTTTGGCCAAGATTAAAATGAAGGAGAGAATTCTAGAAGCAGCAAGAGATAAGGGGACAGTCACCTACAAAAAAGTCCCCATCAGACTGTCAGCTGATTTCTCAAAAGAGACCTTACAGGCAAGAAGGAGCTGGAAAGAAATATTCCAAGTCATGAAATCCAAAGACCTACATCCAAGATTGATCTATCCAGCAAAGCTTTCATTTAGGATGGAAGAGCAGATAAAGTGCTTCTCAGATAAGGTCAAGTTAAAGGAGTTCATCATCACCAAGTCCTTACTGTTGTGGACCGCTCTGCCTGGTTTCAGGAATTGTAACTACCCCACCATGGCTAAGGATGAGTGAGTGACCTCTGGAAGGCGAGCCACAGGAGACAAAGCTTGTCTCTGGTAGCAAATGCTGCCTCAGTTTCCTCCCTGCCCCCAAAGCATGGTCAGAAGTCCATGATGGGTAAGTGTCCTCACAGTGGGGAGCAACCTAAGCCAGACTCGATCACTTGGGAGCCCATCATGGAAGGACTGCAGGGGGTGGGGGCTGCAACAAAGAGTGAGCAATAGACCCTTGCGCCCCCCCCCGCTATGTGACATAGCCTGAGTCCCCATGTCCTCTGGGAGAAGCACTTCCTGGCTCTAATCCACTTAAGCCTGAAAACCTGATGGGGAGGGGTGCAGCTCCTTGCTTTGCTAGAGCAGATGGCGGGTGGGGGGGGGGGGATGTGGCATCACAAAGAATTCCTAAAAAACCTGTGAAACCTGCTCTGCTAAGAGTGCTTTCATTCATATGTTAAGGGTCCAACAGGAAATCCTAAAGTTTCTGAAAACTCCCTTCCTAACAGACACTGACTCAGACCAAGCCCTCAGATTTCTTTGAAATGTTATCTACTGTTTGATCTTTGCCACCCTGTATTCCTGTGTATTACAATCCAATAAAAGCCCCTGGAGGAAGGGGCTCTAGGCCTTTTCCCTCAGAGAAACTAGCCACCTCGTCTCCCCAAGCAGATCATGTCTTGGTAGTGTTTACTTTCATCCATGGTGGACGGGGGGGGGGGGGGGGGGGGGACACAGACGACTTGCAGGAAAAGCCGCCCCCACACCTTACTATATGAAATATTAAAGGGACTTATCTAAGAAAAATAAGATAAAAAATATGAACAGTGAATGGACAGCAAACTCATTAACAACCACACCTAAAACAAAAGCAAACTAAGCAGACACCTAAAACAGGAGTGAAGGCACAGAAATGGAGATCACATGAAAGGTTAGTAACAGGGGAGGGGGAGAAGAAGAGGGGGAGAAGGTACAGAGAATAAGTAGCATAGGTGGTGGGGAGAAAATAGGGGAGGGCAAGAGCAGTGTGGGAAATGTAGAAGCTAAAGAACTTATGAGACATGGACATGAACTAAAGAGGGAGAAGGTGGGTGGGAGGGATGTGCAGGGTGAAGGGGAATGAAGGGGGGAATGGGACAACTGTAATGGCATAATCAATAAAATATATTAAAACTAATAAATTAACATATAAGTGTGCAAAGAAGGAAATTCTTGTGCACTGTTAGTGGGAATGCATATTAGTGCAGTTACTATGAAAAACAGTACAAAGGTTTCTCAAAAAAATTAAAAAACAGAATACTTATGACCCAGGAATTCCACCTCCAGGTATGTATCCAAAGAAATTCAAAACATTTACTCAAAAAGATAAAATCACCCCTTTTGTTCACTGCAATGTTATTTACAATAGCCAAGATATGGAAGCAATGTAAGTGCCCATCAAATGACAAGCATATAGAAAAGACGTGGTACATACACATACAATTGAATATTACTTGGCCATTAAAAAAAAAAAAGGAAATCTTACTCATTGTGACAATATGAATGACCCTAAAAGTTATTATACTAAGTAAACCAAGTCAGACAGAGAAAAGGAAATACCATGATTTCACTGAAATGTGGAATCTAACCAAATAAATAAACAAACAAAATAGACTCAGAAATACAGAGAACAAACAAGGTTGCCAGATTGAGGGGGGCAGAGAACTGGGTGAAAAAGGTGAAGAAATTAATAACTACAAATTAGTAGTTACAAAATGGTAAAAGGAATTAAACTATAGCATAAAGAATATAACCAATAATATTGTAATAACTATGTATGGTACCAGGTAAGTATTAGAATTATATCACTGTAATCACTAGGTTATATATCTGAAACTAATATTGACTCTCCATTATAACTGAAAAATACAATTAAAAGTGTAACCCACTATAGAATAAATATATCTATATAGCCACCTATATCTCTATACATGGATATTATACATATATAAAGAGAAAAAAGACATCTTTCATATTGACCAAGCTATACAGTTAAACAGGCAAAAAGCAGGGGGAAAGTTTTACACAAAAAGTTCAATCACAGCCTAAGTTAGCACTGAAACATGGTAAGAAATTCTCAAGTAACAGCATTTCCTGTATTCAGGAATGAAATACATTCCTGTATTCCAATCAGATTATCTTGATTTCTATTTGCATGAATCTTTTTCTATCCCTTTACTTTCACTGTGTCTTTTGAACTGAAGTGGGTATCTTGTAGGAAGCATACATATGGGGGTCTTATTGACCTGTCCATTCAGTTATCCTACATTCCTGTTTTCCAATTAAGAAATTACCATTAACTGCTCAGCATACCCAGCTAAACAATGACTAGATACACCTAGAGACAAAGATATATGGGTAAAGGTAAGGATTGTTCAACCATTTGTAAAATGTTAAGTACTGGGATGGGTTAATAGATTTTTTTTTTTAAATCTAGTTCTTGGCTAGGGTTCCTACAACAAAAGGTGATTATGAAGCTGATGCTAACATTTAATAGGGAGTTAACTCTGCCCAGAACCAGTACTGAGATTTTATTACTGCTGACCTTTCAAAATCATGTTTCTAACAATAAAAAACCAAGTTCTCATTGGTTATAACATTCATGCGTATTTTTTAAAAGATTTTATTTGTTTATTTTTAGAGGGGAAGGGAAGGAGAGAAGGAGAGAAACATCAATGTGCGGTTACCTCTCATGCATCCCCTGCTGGGAACTGGCCTGCAACCCTGGCATGTGCCCTGACTGGCAATCGAACCACGATCCTTTGGTTCGCCAGCCCGCTCTCAATCAATCCACTGAGCTACACCAGCCAGGGCTTTTCATGTGTATTTTAATAAAATATTTTTATTTGGGGGGCAGACATATCCTCTTTTTTTAAAGGTAAATTTTTGTAATAGCATGTGTTATGGGCTGCATTGTATCCCATCTTAAACATTCATATGTTGAATTCCTAATTCCTACTACCTCCAAATGGTAACCACATTTGGAGACAGGGTTTTCACATAAGTAATTAAGTTCCGATGAGGCCATTAGGGTGAGATACCATCCAATATGCCCAGTGGCCTTATGAGAAGAGGAAATTTGGACACAGTACAGAAGGGAGGTGGTGTGAAGATATATGGAGAAGTTAGTCAACTTTTAAATCAAAGGAACGAAGCCTGGAACAGATCCTTCCCTCAGAAGGAAGCAGTTTCGCTGACACCTTTATCTTGGACTTCTCCATAAATTTCTGTTGAAGGCAGTCAGTCTGTGGTACTTTGTGCAAAGTAGTACAGCAGGTGTTTACCGTCATTTAAGATACTTTACATAAAAAGTTCTAGTGAAACTGGGAACCAATACAGGAAAAAAAGTGAGCAATGTATATGCTGTCACCACAGAATTCTGTCTTCTGAGCAAAATCTCAGAATGAGTCACTATATCCTGAGAAAAATTCATACTAAACAATTCTGGCCTCCACTGAAGCAGGGCTTTTGGGCAAAATGTTATGTGGCAAGCAGAGAAAAAGAGTTGATTAGACAACAGTTTACTTCTTCTCCCCTTTTATTTTTCTTCAAGTAGAGTGAGGCTATCTTTGTACTTGAGCTTTGATATGCAGAGTGACACATTTTTAGGTAACCGATATTGCCTACAAGTTTCACTTAAGCAGTAACTACATAAACATGGTGGTATACAGAAACTGTTAGATGTCTCTTAACAATAAATTAAAAAGGATATGCGATACACTAATAACTAAATTTTGCCTTGACTTTGACAAAAACTCAATTTTTGGATCTTTTTGTGCAATTTAGATCCCAAAACTTGGTAGTGACCAGCAGCGTGTGTGATGAGTCTAGAGCACTCTTCTAAAAAATACACTTTGCCTTACCTATTCCATGTTTTTTAATCTTAAAAGCATCCAAAATATTTTTAAAATGTGCATTTAATTGCAATGAGTAAAAATATCCACACCATTGAGCCTGTAATGAAGTATAAGAATTTTAAATATCATCTACCTATTAATAATACCATATGTGTCATTGACTTAACAAAATAACATTTTAATTTTTTCCCAATATTCATGTAAACACTACAATAGAAAGAAATTTTGTGGGTGGTCTTACTACCATATGAAACACTGAAACACAGTGATATAAGAAATAGGTATGTCACCCTGGACGGTGTAGGTAAGTGGACTACAGCCTGGGAATCGAAAGGTCATTGGTTTGATTAGTCAGGGCACATGGTCTGGGCTGTGGGTCAGGTCCCCAGCTGGGGGTGTGTGAGAGGCAACTTACTGATATATCTCTAGCATGTTTCACTCCCTGTCTTTTTCACTCCCTTTGCCTATTAAATAAATAAATAAATAAATAAATAAATAAATAAATAAATAAATAAATAAATAAATAAGGGAGGGGAGAGGAAGGGGAAAGGGAAAGGGAAGGGAGGAGGGAGGGAAGGGAGGAGGGAGTTTATCTATAACGTTGTTTTAATGTCTTTGTCTTCCACTTCCTTTATTTACACAATTACTGCATCCATTTCTATTGACAGTTTGCCTGCATACAGTGTCTGTTAATTAATTGTCCACAAAGTACAGGACCTAAGAATATGGGAATAAAAATTCTTATACCAATTAAAAGTTCCTTTGAAATTAGTGCTTATGATTTTTTAATGGTGTATAAAAGCTAGTCCTGAAATTGACAGAAAACTTTAATAAAGTGATCCTTCATATACATTGTTTGAAACACCATTACCTAGGGTCTTTTAAATTTATTTTTAATCTTCACCAGAGAGAGAGAGGGAAACATTGATATGAGAGAGAAACATTGATCAGCTGCCTCCAGCATACAACCCACAACCCAGGCATGTGCCATGGCCAGGCATCAAACCCCTGATGCTTCCATCTATAGGATGACGTTCCAACTGAGCCACACAGGCCAGGGCTGTCACCTGGATTTTTAATTCTGAGTTAGTATAGATGTTGTTAGCAACAGTGTACAAGGGTTCACTTTATTCCTCATCCTTGCCAATACTTGTTATTTGTTGATTTATTGATGACAGCCATAGAGACAAGTGGGAGGATTTTTCCTTGTGGTTTTAATTTGCATACTCTGATGACTATGCATCTTTCCATATGTCTTTTGTCCATTGGTATGTTCTCTTTGTGGCAAAATATCTATTGAGTATCTCTGCCCATTTTTCAAATGTATAGTTTACGAGGGAGTTGATGTTAAGGTGTATGACGTTCTTTATGTATTTTGGATATTGAATCAACCTTATATAGCAGGAATGAAATCCCAATTGGTCACTGTGTATGATCATTTTAATGTATTGTTGAAATGCCTTTGCTAATATTTTGAAGATATTTGCATTATGTTCCTCAGGGATACTGACCTATAATGGCAATGTCTTTTTGTGGTTTTGGAATCATGGCAATGCTGGTCTCATAAAATTAGGTGGGAGGCTTCCCTCTCCAATTTTCTGTAAAACATCAAGAAGGGTAAGTGTTAATTCTTCTCTTAATGTTTCATCAAATTTACCTGTGAAGCCATCTGGTCCAGAATTTTTGTTTGTTGGAATGTTTTGATCATTGTTTCCATTTCACCAATTGTTAGTCTGTTCAGATTTTTTGTTTCTTCTTGATTTAGTCTTGGAAAATTGTATACTTCTAGGAATATCCATTTCTTCCAGATTGTCCAATTTGCTGGCACATTAACAGTTTGTACAGTAGTATTTTCTTCTAATCCTTTGTAATTCTAAATACAAATATCTTTGTATTCAGTTGTTACTTCTCTTTCATTTCTGATTTGACTTGGGTCCTTTTTTTCTTTATAAGTCTAATTTTCTGTCTTGATGATCTATCCACTGATGTCAGTGGGATATTAACGTCCCCTACTATGACTGTATTATTGTGTGTTTTTCACTTTTTGTCTGTCAGTACTTGATTTATATATTTAAGTACTCTAACAGTGGGTGCATACATCTTTACAAGGATTATATCCTCATGTTAGATTTATCCATTGTCATTACAAAATGTCCTTCTCTTCTATGTCTTGTTATAGGTGTTGTTTTAAAGTCCATGATGTCTGATGTAAGTATCACTACCTCAGATTATCTTGATTTCTATTTGCATGACATATCTTTTTCTATCCCTTTACTTTCACTGGGTCTTTTGAACTGAAGTGGGTATCTTGTAGGAAGCATACATATGGGGGTCTTATTGACCTATCCATTCAGTTATCCTACATTTTTTGACTGGAGTATTTAATACATTTACATTTAAAGTAGTTATTAATAAGTATATAGTTAATGCCATTTTATGACTCATATTTAAATTTTTTTCCTTCTTCTTAAAAAAGCCTCTTTAACATTTCTTGTAATACTGCTTTGATTGTAATTAACTCCTTTAGCTCTTTCTGGTACAAAAAATTATTTGCCCCATTTTCAATTCTAAATGATAGTCTTGCTGAGTTGAGTGTTAATTAGTTGTAGGTCCTTGCTTTTCATCACTTTGAATATTTTATACCAATCCCTTCTGGTCTGCAAAATCCATTGAGAAATCAGTTGACAGTCTTATAGGAGATTCCTGGTAGGTAACTAACTGCCTACAGTTAGTTTAGATTCTCTCTTTATCTTTGGCATTTTAATTATGATGTGTCTTGGTGTGGGCTTCTTTGGGTTCATCTTGTTTAAGCCTCTATGTGCTTCCTGGATTTGCATGTCTTTTTCCTTCTCTAGATTAGGAAAGTTTCATCTCACTCATTTTTTCCTTCAAATAGGCTCTCAATCCCTTGTACTCTTTCTTCTATTCTGGTAGTCTTATGATATGGATCCTGTTATACTTGATGTGTCCCAGAGGTCCCTTAAATTATCCTCATTGTTTAATTTTTTTCTTTTTATTGTTTTTAAAAAAAATTTTTAAAGATTTTATTTATTTTTTGACAGAGGGGAAGGAAGAAAGAGAGGGAAAGAAACATCAGTGTGTGGTTGCCTTTCACACACCTACCCGCTACTGGGGACCTGGCCCACAATCCAGGCATATGCCCTGACTGGGAGGTGAAACAGCAAACCTTTGCTTCACAGGCCAGTGCTCAATCTACTGAGCCGCACCAGCCAGAGCTCTTTTTGCTTTTCTGATAGGGTGTTTTACACTAGGTAGTATAAATCATTGATTCAGTTCCCTGCTTCACCTGATTGGCTGTTGATTCCATCTAATGTATTCTTCATTTCTAACTGGTTGTTTTTTAAGGTTTCTGTGTCTTTGAAATTCCTCACTGGGTTCATCTGCACTTCCCCTAAGTTCCTTGAGCATCTCCGTAGCCAATGTTTTGAACTTTATCTCATTTGTTTTTCTAGAGTTTTGTCCTATTCTTTCATTTGAGGTATGTCTCTTTGTCACCTCATTTTTGCTGTCTCCCTGTGTTTCTTTCTATGTATTATGCAGATATGCTATGTCTTCCAGTTTTGGCAGTGTGGCCTTAAGTAGGTATCCTGTGGTACCCAGTGGCAAAGTCTCACATTCACCTAAACTGGGTGCTCCAGGGTTATCTCTTGTGTGGGTTGTATGTGCCCTCCTGTTGTAGCTTAGCCATGACTGCTATTAGTACATCAGTGGGTGGAATTGACCCTCAGGCTCACTGGCTGTGAGAACTGGCCATGACTATAGAGGATGAGCTATTGTGTGGGGGCTGAGCATATGAAATGAGACTTGCTTTCGTGGGGCTCTGGTGCATCCTAAGTCTACACTTTGGATGTGCTGTTTTTGAAATTAATTGGAAGGTGCTCTGAAGCAAGCCAGGAAGTGTATGCTTTCTGGGGCCCCTTAGAAGGGGTTCTAGTGTATGCCCAGGTCAGCTCCTGCCTGTACTTGGCCCAGGCCACCTGTTAGGAGCTACGGTGTGGTTATGTGGTTGGTAGCTGCCTAGGATGAGCTTGGAGGCATCTGCAAGAGACAATGCTGCAACTGACACTAGTACTGGGCTTAAAGTCACTTAGCGAGAAGTATAGGGAGTTCTGATGCAAGCGACTACTTGTTTGAGATTTGTGGATTTTGAAAGATATTTAGGATATCACACAGTGCAAGCCAAGACCAGAAGTTCGTATAAACCAGTGCTGAAAGAGGTTCTTCTATAATTAGTTATAATTTTAACATGGTCATGGGGGGAAGTGAGCACAGTTTATGTACTCCACCATCATGACTAGAACTTTGGGAAGATTTCAGAATTTTCTTTACTTGGTAGTTTTACATTTAGTTGTGTTATATGTTAAGAGGTCTTTCACTCTCTTCCTTGACTCTCCGTGTGCCCATTTTATCTTAAAGTTCTCATTCCACACCTCCTTCTCTTACTCTCTCTACTCGGAAAATCCATTCCCTAATTCCATCAAATAGTTTCTTATTTTTCTACTTTCCAAAGATTCCTATTATCTGAATATGAGTAACTATTTTTCTCCTGAGCCTCTCAAGTTTTCTTTTATGTTTTCTATTAATTTTTCCCTTTTTGTCTGTGAGAATATCTCACTCTGCTCTTCCAATGAACTATTTTGTTCTTCAGAAAGATTCATGCTATTACTTCTCCTATTTTTATGTCATTTCAGCTATTGTATTTTTACACTAAATAATTCTTTTTACTCTTTCATAATTTCTTGTTTCATATAATTAATATCATAACTTTTCAGCATTATGAATTAGGGTAATTTTACATTCTTCATCTGTGTATTTTTGTATTTCTACAACTAATAGAAACTGTAACACAACACATTATTTATCTCTTCTTTAGGATGTATTATTATTTGTATGGTCATTTTCTTACAGAAAAATTCACTTAAGTAATGTATATGGGAAAATCCCAGACCACAGTCTTCGTCAGCCTCAGTGAGCTCAGGATATAGAGGTGGGAAACATCTACAGTAGAGAATTCTGGGCAGCATAAAAATCATCTCTCTTCTCAAAGAACAATTGCTTGAGAAGGCAACTTCACATTTTGTTGAGGTGAATAGAATCATGAAAAAAGATTCTCCTTAGAGTATAATTTATCAATACTAGGACTCTCGTAGATATGAGATTGCAAAGCAACTGTCTATACTTCTTGTCCCCTGAGAAGCAAAGGGCACAATCCTAATTTGATTTCCTGGGAATACCTGTGCCAGAGTTCTGAGACACTGCAGGTATAAAGAGGTTAGACAACTTTAGTTCAAAGGGGAGAAGCAAGAGCAGAACCCCAATAGTTATTTTCCTATTTTTCCTCCCACAGCCAAAGCAAGCTGCCTCCAGCTCCCAAACAAAGCAACAGTCCCTCTTCCACATCTTAGAAGTTCCTCATTATATGTTCTGAGACTTTAGTGTTACCTTATAACTCCACTGAAGATGATCCTGTGTGAGGAAGCTAATAGGCTAACTGAATATTTCTTTAGTAATCTGAACCAGGACATCCTTTATTTTTTTTATTTTTCAATTACAGTTTATATTCAATATTATTCTGTATTACTTTCAGACGTATAGCAAAGTGGGTAGATATAATGTACTTTTACAGAGAGGTCCCTTGCTGCTTCAAGTACTCACCTGGACCCATACATATTTTTCATGATATTACTGACTATATTCCCTATGAAGTTCTACATCTCTGTGACTATTCTGTAGCTGCCTATTTGTAGTGCTTAATTTCTGAACCTTTATCATTTAGCCCCGCAACCTCCCACCCCTCTTACAACTGTTAGTCTGTTCTCTGTATCTATGAAACAGTTTTTATTTTGTTCATTTTACTCATTAGATTTTGCATATAGTAAAATCATATGATATTTGTCTTTTTCTGTCTTATTTCACATAGCATAATACCCTCTAAGTCCATCTAAGCTGTTATAAAACATAAGATTTCATTACTTTTATGGCCAAATAACACACTGCATTGTGTATACATCCAACAACTTTTTAATCCACTCATCTACTGATGGCAATTGGGTTGCTTCAATATCATGGCTATTGTAAACAATGCTGCAACAAACATAATGGTGCATATATTTTCTCAAATTAGTGTCTTGGGTTTCTTCATATATATACCCAGAAGTGAAACTGCTGAATCAATCATAAGGCAATTTCATTTGTAATTTTTTGAAGAACTTTTATGCTGGTTTCCATAGTGGCTACACCAATCTGCATTCCCACTGAGAAAAGAACAGAGAGAAGAGTGTAGGAGAGAAATGCCTACTTGGCCAAGTCTGAAGCAGAAGTGGGATAAGAGAGTAAGAAGAAGGGTAAAGGAAAAAAAAAAAACTGTATTCACAGTCATGAAGGACAGATGCCAAAGCCAAAACACAAGGAAAGACTGCTGGCTACAACAACCTAATTAAGCCTAGAGATATAACTGGTGTGTCCTGAAGCAAAAATTAGAAAAGAATATTATTTCATCATAAAACAGAAATCACTCTGAAAAGAGCAACAAAAACAAGGTCAGGAAAACTAAAAATAAGCTATTATATATCCATGGCATACTTAGATATGATATAAAATGAGATGACAGATACAGAGACTTATTTTTTTCTTTCTAAAAACTATAAACAATAGTAGAAACAAATCAACAGGTATAAATTAACTAATGCTTTCAAAATCTAAGTAATAATAGTGGCTAAATTATATTAAGCTTACTACGTACCAGAGATCATGTTACACATTCAAATAAACTTTCTTGTATGTCTTCAGCTCTGGCTGGTGTGGCTCAGTGGATTGAGTGCTGGCCTGTGAAACAAAGGGTTCAATTCCCAGTCAGAGCACAGGCCTGAGCTACAGCCTGGGTCCCCAGTTAGGGGTGTGTAAGAGGCAACCACACATAGCTGTTTTTTTCCCTTTCTCCCCCTCTCTCTAAAAATAAATAAAAATCCTTAATAAAATTTTAAAAATCTGTTAAACTATCCTGGATGTCTTTAAATAATACTAATATATCCTTAAAGCAATGTCACTTCTGGCACGTAATAGATGAAGAAATCAAGGTTCAGCAAAGTTACTTTCACAAAACTGAGTACGTGGTTGAACCCAAACTCAAACTCTTATCCTATGTGAATCAAGAGCCCAAACTCAACTATGAAGCATACTAAGACTCTGTGGGAGAGGAAATGGTACAAAATAGGGGCCTTACCCCAAGGAGCTTTCAGTGCTGATGGAGATCAGATGAAACACACCAAACACACCACAAAAAAAGAAATTATTTCACACTGACCACAACTTACAAATAGATGTGCCAGGAAACAGCATTGCTAGAATGAGAATTAATTATTTAAAATGATCAATGTTCGCCATCAGTTAATGTGCAATGCATTTAGCAGTGGCACAGTATTTTCCTTATCTTCTTTTTTTAAAAGAAGGAGATAAACCAGTATATTAACAAAATCTTTGCCTATGAAGCTCACAATGCTACTATGTATGGGTGTATGCGTAAAAGGGGAATGGTGAAAGACAGAAAAGTAAACAAATAGGTATGTAAGATGGTGGTAAGTACTTTAAAGAAAAATGTAGCATTTAGGGAGAATTGAAAATTTCAGGGTGAAATTTTATATTGGGTAGTCATTGTTTAAGTCTAATCAGAGAAAGTTTAATAGAAGAGAGAGAAGTTGAACTAGGCTTTGAGATCAATTTCAAGTTAGACTGTATATTGCTGGCATCATAAAATTCTTGGACTGCTTCAGTACAAACCTAACACTTATTTTTACCATGTACCGCCAGGTGGATGGCTTTCATTCAGTAAAATGACCAAGATGCACAGTCTAATTTTCAATGCTATAAACTAAGAAATCTGTTTTTATAAGCACAATGAGACTACATCGTCCTCTTAGGGACACACTTATTAATTGAGATCAGTGATACTGATACATAAACTAGAATGCAAATTTATTATTTAAAGTGATCAATGTTAGCTGTCAGTTAATGTGCAATGCACTAGCAGTAGCATAGTATTTTCCTTAGGGAAGCTACTTTAAAAAATCAAGTTATAATCAAAATATTACTTGGTGAACATGAATAATGTAAAATAGGGAAATAATCAGCCATAAGAGTAGAGTAGGACATCTACTGCAGACAGTGCTTGAATGGGTCATTCTAGTTTTTGAGTCCCTGAACTTTCCCTTTTCATATCTAAAGCCTTAACTGAATCCCTCTTTTCTTCCCTTCCAATCTCTAAATAGGAGAAAATACAGCTGATTAGATAGACAGCTGCTTAATAAATTCCAATTACATTTTAATTGCATCCCCAAATCCTAAAGTATCTATTTGACAATTAATTTACAGTATAACTAATCAGTTTATTTATACAAAAATATCTTATTTATTTCAGAGACAGCTAAGCGTCATTCTTGTTGGAATAAATTTTATTGTATTTCCAAGTTTTTACAGGCCATATATTACAGATGTTCTCAAATGGCTCCAATATGTCCTAATGTGCATATTTTATGTAGATCAACAAACATATAATTCCACATACATTAATGTACAGTTTGTACATAACTGTTAAACTTGTCACAGCACAGTTGTTCACCAAATTAAGAAAAATATTTTAAAAGACAACAGCGATATATAGGAACGCAAAGATACCAGTATAAGCATTATATGTTGTGGTGCAACTAAAGCAACTTGTAAAGATCATGAGAGAAACATGAGCAACAAATAGGTGACAACTAGGAAAAGAAATCTGTAACTGACAGTGTAGGGTAGTAGGAAGAAATCTGAATGTTTCTGAGAAGTATAATGACACAGTAAAAGTCATGTTTAAAGGAAACTAAACAGCAATTTATTAGTTAGAAATCAGTACTAGTATGAAGTCATTTCTATAAAACTGAGATAAAATACTGAAAGGCCAGATGAGACTTATGGAGGTTAAAAAGAGGGAACTAGAGAACTGGACTCTGAGCACATTCTATAAAAATACCCAAGATCCTCCAACTTGGAAAAGACACACCTTTATAAAAAAATGTTTCACTTTCATTCCACTACTATGTCTCATGAATTTAAATAAGTCTATACAACTATAGTTTCATCTGTTATAACTCAATTTCTAAAAGGATGAAGCAAATGGAAAATTAGTTTACTATCATTAAATATATGTATATTATGTTAGAAATGTGTGTGTGTGTTTGTTTTCAAATACATAAGCCTTTCGGTGCTTTAGGAGGATAAATTTTGTCCTAGAGAGATACCTACCACCAACTGAAAATAAGAAAGCTCGCAAAAGGTACATGATATAGCCTCTATCAAAAATGTAAGTTAAGGGGAGATCTAGTATAAGACTCCAAGTTTCACATTTTCATTATGCTGTTTAAATGGTCTTTAAACAAAGTTGTTTTAAACAATGGTCCGAAATTTTTAAAAAAGTAATAAAATACTATCTTAAGACATCTAGGCAAATGTTAACAAGCAAATATATATGAATGGATTGGGAAAAAATAGGCTGTGTCTTCCTAACTCTTCTTTGTCTATATTTGACAATTTTCGTAAGACAAAACACAGAAAGACTCTTCCCTGAATTAATTACAAATATATATTACATTTTCATAAATGACATAAATAGTATCCGTCAATATGTGTGAAGTGTTGGCTTTATTTTTAAAGTTTTGTTGATAAGGGCTTAACATCACAGTTGTTTCTTATCGAAATAATTTTTGTTTATAATTTCAAATAGTCAACATACACATATAAATAAATATGGAAATAATTTCATCTAAAGATAAGTGTTTTTTTCCCATTTAGGCTACACAGTTCTTGAAGACATTGATATATATCATTGTATCTTTCCATTCCAAGTACATAACATGTGCTTAGCATATAATATAATCTAATAAATGCCTAATAAATAGTGTATCAAAACATCTAATCCAGTTTGAGATATATTTTAACTTTGCTAAAAAAAGAGTTGTTTTTAATTCAGTTATTTTGAGGCAGAAATTCTGGTTATATTAAAAAATGTAAATAGAAAATATGTAGAAACATTATTTACATTTTGCAAGATTTAGGAATCTTAACATTTTTTTTCTATAGATGGAAAAAACTGTTAACCTTAAAGGGTATAATACGAATTTTTAAAAATAATGAGTGAAAGACAAATACCATTTTGCTTCACTCATGTCTCATGAACAAACTGAACTAACAAGGAACATAAAGTCAGACTCATAGAGAACAGGAGTGACAGCTATGGTGCAAGGCAGGGAGAGAAGGCGTTGAGCAAAAAAGGAAAAAGTACCATCTATAGACATGCACAACAGTGTGGTCACTGTTGGGGGAGCAGGTATAAGGGGTAAATGATAATGGAAAAATACAATAAAAATTAATTTAAAATGAAAATTATGAGTCATTAAATACAGTTTTTAGATAATAAATATCTACGCTCTTTCTTGTACATGAAAGGCAAAATAATGCTGCTAGAGGTTTCTCCCAAAAGATGAATTTCACTGAGTAAAAATGCTGCAACTATCCTGTAGTGAGCTTACTGACTAGCCTGCAAAACTTGCCCATCTAGTTGCCATCCACTGACAATTATAAGGCCGAAACCAAAGAGCATTAACCACACAATTATCCTGCTATAAAAATGAAGAAATGCCTTTGACACTCTTTATTTGAGCACTTACTATGTGTCTTAAAAGATTTTTTTCAGTATTTGCAAATGAAGTACAAGGTCACTTTTTCCTTGGTGTCATCTCTCAGTTAAATTTTGAATAATTCTTATTACTGTTTTCAGCATATTAATATATAAGGACAGACAGTTTTCTGAAGCTAAGTACCAAAATAAAGGCACAAAACTATTTCTCAAGAAAACTAAATAAATCAAAGACTAGCTTGCTTACTGACAAAAAGCGAAAATCAGGCGATTCATGGCACCGTTAAATAACCTTCAAAGACTGTACTGATACAATACTATTGACAGAGAATAGATTAAATAGTGACCACAGAAGAGGAATAAACATATCTCACTAACCTTTAGGATGTACCACTTTTTTAGTATTAAATTTGATTTACTGGCATCAAATTTTTTTTATCAATAAAGGTGAAACAGCATGGTCTTGCTATTACTTCTGAATATAAATTTGGGTTCATACAAGTTTTAAACAAAGACAGGTTTTACTTTTTTTAGATTTACAAAAAGACAATTGGGATTTCACTTTAATAAACAGTATTAATTTTATGTTCTTTAAATTATCATAGTAATAAACACAATATAATCTGTAACTATGCTAAATTTACACTATAATTACACTAAAAATAGTGTATAAATATGCTACAAGTACATTTCAAGAGGTTTTTTAAAAAATTCAGTTGTGACTTCTTTTGTTTTTAAATCTTGTTCCCTACCTATGGAGTTCTAGTCCTTTACAAAAAGAACTGACCCAGAAAAATGGAGACACAACCTCGTGACAGAAGTTCAGATACGGCAGTCTGACAAAGTGCCTCTGCATGTGCTACCAGAGACTGCTGTACTAGGTATTCCAATCTTGCTAATAAATTTTTTAAGACAACTGGCTTGGATACCCTGTCCAAAATTGGTTATGATCTAGGAGTGGGAACAATGCAATGCAAGAAATGTCTTGGGACTACTATATAAAGTTAAATATACGACTTCATAATCAGTTAATAAGAACTTGATTTCAAATACAATTGCTCTAAAAACTTGCATGTTCATTGTGATGTGCAATTTGAACCATTACACCTGTTTTTAAAAAATTCCTATCAAATAATATCTAAAACCATTTTAACATCTTTACTAACCCTATAATATAGCAAAATAAAATCTAGGCATGTGGGTTTGTGTAACTGTGTACTTATCAAGGTGGCTGTATAATGCCTTCAACTTCATTTTTAAGATTTTATAAGATACTCTGATATTGCATATATGCTCTAAAAATGTTTAATTTCAGTGATATTCTCCTTGGTTTTATTTCAAATTTCACCTAGGAATTTAAGAGTTCTGAATCACTGTTCTATCCAGATAAAAAATTTGGAGGAAAAGGAAACCTTGTATGTTGCTGGGGGAGAAAAGAACAGAAAGTTTGTTAGGCCCTGGCTGGTGTGGCTCAGTGGACTGAGTGCTGGCCTGTGAACCAAAGGGTTGCTGATTCGATTCCCAGACAGTGCACATGCCTGTGTTTCAGGGCAGGTCCCCAGTAGGGGGCACATGAGTGGCAACCACGCATTGTTGTTTCTCTCCCTTTCTTTCTCCCTCCCTTTCCCTCTCTAAAAATAAACAAACAAAACCTTAAAGAAATAAAATGAAAGCATGTTAAGAAGAAATCTGAAATAAAGTATGCTTTGGGCCCTGGCTGGTGTGGCTCACTGGGTTGAGCATCGGCCTATGAAACAAAAGGTTGCTGGTTTGATTCCCAGTCAGGGCACATGCTTGGGCTGTAGGCAGGTTCCTGATTGGGAGCTTGTGAGAGGCAACTGGTAGATACTTCTCTTCCTCTCTTTCTCCTTCCCTTCCCCTCTCTAAAAGATAAATAAAATCTTAAATGAAAAGAGTAAGCTCTGGAAGAATCTGCCTTTGAAATTGTGAAGCCTTAACAAGGCTGCAAAACATCTCCATTTTTTTCTTCTTTAAAATTAAATTTACTGGGGTGATGTTGGTTAGTAAAGTTGTATAACTTTCAGGTGTACAATTCTATCATACATCATTCTGTATGTTATATCGTGTGTTCACTACCCCAAGACAGGTCTCTCTGCATCATTTGTTCCCCTATACCCTATAGTACAAAGGGTGTTGCATCCCCCAAACACCCTTTCCCTGATAATCACCATACTGTTGTCTGTGTCTATGAGTTGTTTTTTTGTATGTGTGTGCTTAATAACCTTCACCTTTTTCACCCAGCACCCACCTTTTTCGCTTGCACCTCACTCCCCTTCGACAGGTGTCAGTCTGTTCTCTACTTATGAGTCTGTTTCTATTTTGTAGTTTATTTTGTTCATTAGATTCCACACATAAGTGAATAGTACTTGTCTTCCTCTGACTAGCTTATTTCACTTAGCGTAATGCTTTTCAGGTTCATTCATGCTCTCCGAAAGGATAATATTTCCTTCTCTTTTTATAGCCAAGTAGTATTCCATTGTGTAAATACACCACAGCATTTTTAACCACTCACCTACTAATGAACACTTGGGCTGCTTCCAAATCTTGGCTATTGTAAACAATGCTGCAATTAACATAGAAGTGCATATATTCCAAGGTTTTTAATAGTCTTTCTTTAAATTACCCACATATCTCTAGATAAATGAGTATCATAAATATAAGGAGATAAGAGCCAATAACTAAGTCCTGTATAATGTGAAAGAAAGAAAAGCAATGTTATTTTCACAACTACTGAGCCATATTTTAATCCTAACCATAGATTTTTTTCATGTTTGACTGGCTTCCATATTTCAATCCCTAAAGCTATTTCCTGGGACATTTTAATAAAATCTAATGCACAAAGAAAAAAGAAGAATTAAAAACTCAATGTTAACTTACAACAGAGAAATATCAAAGATTCTCAGCACTCACTGTATGTTTCATTAAGGTGTTATCATGGCTCCTTGGTTGCACATAAATCCTGTCTTAGGAGATCTTAAAGAACCCACACGAGAAGAACTCAACAACAAAAAATAAGGAGAATCTTGGCTAACAAAAGCTCATTTCTAATTCATGTTCACTGTACTATCCCCAAACTCTCTCAATTTTGAAATCCTTCACCATGAGATTTTGTGTAAAGTCAGAGAAAATCTGCCATCATTCCCTATAATAAACCATTAAAGTGGCAACCCTATTCCTCGAAGCATCATCCTCATGTGGATTTCCTTTCTTCCTAGTCATATGAGGAACAGGAAGCAGTTCAGGCTGGGGGAAAGTATAGTTAGTGACATTCTGCATGTCTTATTGCTACAGCAAGAAAACACTTCACATTTACAAAGTATTTAAAAATCTGAAATTACAACAACAACAAAACTCTCCATATTCATCATCCTACCTAATCATAGATGAAATTGGGACAACAATTGAGTTAAATGATATATAAGCTCATAAGGTTTATAAGAGAGCTAAGATTAAAATCCATGTTAGCTGACAACTAACACAAGTGTTCTTTCTATACAGGTAAAAATTCAAGATCAAAAACAAACAAAGAACAAAACAGCAAACAACAGAAATACTATTTATGAAGACCTTATCTAGAGCTCTCTACAGCAGATCTGAAGATGATCTAAAGTTCAGAGTTTTTTAAAAAAAGATTATTCAAAATAAATCTTAAGTATGTACCACGACAAGCTCAGACGTAGTGATACCATTTTAGGGAAGCCTAGGGCTGACTACACAGGCTTCATGGAGTGCATAAACTTATGAAATTAAGAGTCATCAAATATCTATCAACTTTTTACTTTCAATTAAGTTACCTTTTGTAGTAGGACAAGTTTTTTTCCCCTACATAAAGATGTGATAATTGCCAAATACATGTATTTCCTTCATCCCAATGTAGTCTTCTTGCTTAGTGGGAAAACACCCCCACCCCCAAAAAGATAAACGTAGTCTATACTTTCATTAGCGTTCTCTCTGAATAGATACATAAATGACTGTGATGAGTCCCTAACAGATCTAGCAAGCCCAAGGGGAAGAAGATGGTACTGCAAGGAAAGGAGTGATATGAGAGAATCACTGAAACATAAAGCATTATACCTGTTATTCTTTTGACTGCCCAGCTTATGAAAGAAACTCTTTCTTATGTTTGGGGAAACCCCTATTTTTTCAAGCATCTCTCACTATAGAAACTGGAAAATACAGATGTGTTCCAAACTACATAGTTAGTAACTGAATGCTCTTAATCAGACAAATCTGCTCCAGACTTTGAATCTGAAGACAATGTAAAGAAGTGAGGGACAAGTGAACTCAGAATAATTATACATATTTATAGTTAAAAAATGTAATGGTTAACATAAAAGATTTGCATTTTTTAACCACCATCTGGAATGAGGAGAAAAGACAGATACCATCTTGTTGCTTCTTCTCTCCTTAATTCATTTGGGAAGTAGGGCCAAGAGTCCTACGATATGCTTTGAAGCATGCCTGAACAGTACACCAAGCACAGTGGTGCTGCTGACTCCACTGTGGCTTATTTTTACACCTCACCATCAGGCCCTATATGTTCAGAGTATTTCCACTTTTGTCATCCTGGTTATTTTCTATGGTGGTAAAAGGAAATCCCGCTACTTTCTGGAGACACCAAGGTGGGAACACAATTAAGACAGCAATCACCCAAAATAAGAAAAAAAAAAAGCCCTGGCTGGTGTGGCTCAGTGGATTGAGCTCGGGCCTGTGAACCAAAGTATCGAGGTTTGATTCCCAGTCAGGGCACATGCCTGAGTTGCAGGCCAGTTCCCAGCAGGGGACGCACAAGAAGCAAACATACATTGATATTTCTCTCCCTCTCTCCTTCCCTTCCCCTCTAAGGAGAAATAAATATAATCTTTAAAAAAAAAAAAGAAGTCATCATATAAATCTAATATATTAATGTCCTAATTTATATAAAAGCTTTAATTGGCTAGTTCTTAAAATTAACGATCAAGAGAAACTAGTAAGAAACTACAATCCTAATGTTAAATAGAAAGGTGCCTCAAGCTGTATTTAACTAATGTAATATGGGCACCCTTTCTGCCTCTTCTAAAATCCGTAAGGATAATTACTCTATACCTATGATAACTTTCTCAAGAGAGAGAAATCTGTAAGACAGAAAAGTGCAGAGGAAATATAACAGATGGATAGTTTCCTAATTTGCCTAATAAGGCAGTTGAATTTAAACCATTCCTAGTGCCTTTTAGCACAAAGATTATATAAATTTACATTTAATAATTTGTACAGTAAATTTTATAACTTAAAAATGCTTGTAAGCTCTGAAATAACAATGAAACAAATTTTACTTATCAACGCAATGGATTCTTTAAAACTTAAAATATAAAACACAAAGTTGTACTTTTGTAAGTTGTTTTTCTACTAATGTTCATAAATATATCAGCAGCCATTATACTACACTATATCAATCCACTAAAAATTATAAGAAAAATAATGAAAGAAGATCCTGGTTTATCTACACACATTATTAGCACTGTACCCCTGAATATATCAGTCACATAACATCTAACAGCCTATAAAGTAATATACAAGAACAGCTGAAAATAAATAATGGCAACATCAAACTTACGGGACACAGAGAAAGCAGTACTGAAAGGTAAGTTCAGAGCAGTACAGGCCTACCTGAAGAAGATAGAAAAATCTCAAACTACCTAACCCTACAGCTGAAAGAACTGGAAGAACAACAAACAAAGCCCAGAGGGAACAGAATGAAGGAAATTGTCAAGTTTGGGGCAGAATTAAATGACATAGAAAACAATTCAAAGGATCAATGAATCCAGGAGCTGGACTTTTGAAAAGATAAACAAAACTGACAAACCTTTAACCAGAGTCATCAAGAAAAAAAGAGAGAGGACCCAAATAAATAAAATCAGAAATGAAAGAGGAAAAATTACAACTGATACCACACAAATACAAAGGACTGTAAGAAGTTACTATGAAAAACTATATACCAAGAAACTGGACAACCTGGATAAAATGGACAAATTTCTAGAAACATACCATCTTCCAAACCTAAACCGAGAAGAAGCAGAAAGCCTGAATAGTCCAATAACAACAAGTAAAATTGAAGCAGTAAAGAAATCCTAACACACAAAAGGCCTGGACCAGATGGCTTCACAGGTGAATTTTACCAAACATTTAAGTAAGAGCTAATTCCTGTCCTTCTCAAACTATTCCAAAAAATTCAAGAAGAGGGAAGACTCCCAAACTCTTTTTATGAGGCCAGTATCATCCTAATTCCAAAACCAGATAAAGACACAACAAAGAAAGAAAACTGAAGGCCAATTATCACTGATGAACACAAATGCCAAAATCCTTAACAAAGTACTGGCAATCTGTATTCAGATATGCATAAAAAAGATCACACACCACGATAAAGTGGGATTTATGCCAGGGATGCAAGGATGGTATAATATTCACAAATCAGTAAGTGTATATACTACATAAACAAAATGAAGGAAAAAAATCACATGATCATATCAATAGATGCTGAAAAAGCATCTGATAAAATCTGGCACCCATTTATGATAAAAACTCTCAGTAATGTGGGAATAGAGGGAGTATACCTCAATATAATAGAAGCCATATATGAGAAACCTACAGCCAACATCATACTCAACAGGCAAAAATCAACACTTTCCCCTTAAGAACAGGAACAAGACAAGGGTGTTGGCTCTCAACACTCTTATTCAACAGAGTACTGGAAGTTCTAGCCACAGATATCAGACAAGAAAAAGAAATAAAAGACATACAAATTAGAAAGAAGGAAGTAAAACTGTCATTTTTCACAGACAACATGACAGTATACATAGAAAATAGGCTCCACCAAAAAAACTAGTCAACCTGGTAAGTGAATCTGGCAAAATAGCAGGATACAAAGTCAATATTCAGAAATCAATGGCATTTTTGTTCACCAACAATGAACTATCAGACAAAGAAACTAGGGAAAAAAATCCCATTTGCTATATAGCAACAAGAAAAATAAAGTACTTAGAAATAAATTTAACCAAGGGGGTAAAAGACCTGTATTGAGAAAACTATAAAACACTGAAGAAAGAAAGTGATGAAGATAAATGGAAGCATTTACCATATTCATGGCCTGGAAGAATTAACATTATTAAAATGTCCATAAAAGAGTAATCTATCGATTTAATGCAATTCCTATTAAAAAATAATGGAGTATTTCACAAACATAGAACATTTAAAAAATTTATATGGAATCATAAATGACCCCAAATAGCGACAGCAATTTTGAGAAAGAAGAACAAAGTAGGTGAGATTACCATACCTAACATCAAACTATATTACATGGCCATGGTAATAAAAAACAGTCTGATACTGGCATAGGAACAGACATCCAGAACAATGGAACAGAACAGAGAGCCCAGAAATAAACCTATGTCTCTATGGTCAATTAATATTCAATAAAGGGGGTAGAAGTATAAAATCGAGTAAAAACAAACTCTTCAACAAATGGTGTTGGGA
Source organism: Artibeus jamaicensis (assembly GCF_021234435.1). Classification (NCBI taxonomy): domain Eukaryota; kingdom Metazoa; phylum Chordata; class Mammalia; order Chiroptera; family Phyllostomidae; genus Artibeus; species Artibeus jamaicensis. The sequence continues at coordinate 16,472,558 of NW_026521788.1, forward strand.
TATGTGGGCAGCTACAAGCAAAAAAATGAAATTAGACCACCAACTTATACCATATACAAAAATAAACTGAAGATGGATGAAAAACTTAAATATAAGTCATTGTACCACAAAAGTCCTAGAGGAGAACATAGGCAAGAAAATCTCAGCTATACCACGCAGCAACATTTTCGCCAATATATATTTCCCTAGGGCAAGGGAAATAAAGGAAAAAAATAAAGAAACAGGACTATATCAAACTAAAAAGCTTCTGTATGGATAAAGAAATAGTCATCAAAATGAAAAGGGAACTGACTGCATGGGAGAATATACTTGCCAATGACACACATCAGACAAAGGTTTAATCTCCAACATATATAAAGAACGCATACAACTCAACATCAGGAAGACAAACAATCCAATGGGCAAAGGATCTGAATAGACACTTTTCCAAGGAAAACATAGAGATGGCTTATTCATATGAAAAGATGCTCAACATCACTAGACATCAGAAACTCCAAATTAAAAACCACACTGAAGTATTATCTCACTCCTGTCAGAATGGCCACTATTAATATATCAACAAACATCAAGTGCCGGTGAGGATGCGGAGAAAAAGAAACCCTAGAACACTTTGTGGGTACACAGACTGGTGCAGCCACTGTGAAAAGCAGTATGGAATTACCTAAAAAAATTAAAGATCGATCTGCCTTTGACCTGGCAATTCCACTGCTGGGTAATATATCCAAAGAAACCTTGAAGCACTAATTCAAAACAATATATTCACCCCTATGTTCACTGCATTATTTACAATAGCCAAGATTTGGAAGCAGCCCAAGTGCCAAAGAGTATATAAATAGATAAAAAAGCTGTGGTACACTTACACAACTGGATACTACTTGTCTGTAAAAAACAAAAAAATGTTATTCTTTCTGACGGCATGGATGGACTGGAGAATATTATGCTAAGTGAAATAAGCCAGTGAGACAAAGACAAATACCATATGATTTCAATCATATGTAGGATCTAATGAACAAACTGAACTGACAAGCAAAATAAAGACAGACTCCTAGATTGATAGCAGGCTGACAGTTCTGGGATGGGTGGGCAGAGCATAAGGTTGATGGAGGGATGAGTAAAACTTAAAAGAGAGAGAGAACTTATAGACAAGGACAATAGTAATTGTGCTTGGGGGGTGGAGGTGGAAGAGGGTATAGGGAAGATAAATGGTGATAGAAAAAAATATTAAAAATAATAATATAAATAATACAAGAATAAACTGTTTCACATACCACCAATTATAAACCTACTTTTGTTCCATCCTGTATAGTGAGGAAAATAAAGCTTTAAAGAATGAGCAAACAACCTAAAAAAAAAGCAACAAAAATTTTTAAATCTCATTGGATAATTTGAATAGACAAATTAAGAGTGACTGGTAATATTGTCACATAAATTCTTTAAAATGAAGCTCAGAATGACAAAGTATCAATCAATAGGAAGGATAAGACAACAGAAAAAAGGACAGAATTAGAAGATCTGACTTGTGAAGTCAGAGTTCCAAGAGAGTACAGACAGATTAAAAAGTAAAATAAACTCACTGTTCATATTAGAAAAGAAACACCCCAAATTAATGCACTAGGTATTCACTTTAAGACTTAAAAACAAAGAAAATAATAAATTCATAGCATAAAAATAGAAAAAATAAATATGAGAACAAAATGAAAGAGGAAATAAAATACAAAGGGAAGTATAAATACAGCAAAAATCTTGGTTCTTTGGAAAAGATTAGTAACAATGACAAACTGATAAAGTAAATCAAGGGGAGGAAAAAAGAAGCTCTAATGAACAACATTCAGAAATATAATGCCTACTAAAGACTTTAGGTCTCACAAAATGAAAAGGGAAAAGAATTATTAACAACTTTAAGCAAATAAATTTTTTAAATGGATACATAAACTCATCTCTAGAGAAATGCCATTCACTAATGACAAAGTTAAAAACTTAATTATTACTACAGATATTAACAATAGTTGAATCAGCACGTAATCATCTGCCTCCCAAGAAACACCAGGCTGAGCTTTACAGTTATGTCCTATGAGGCTTTCAAGGAACTTTATATTCCAATCTTAAAAACATCTTCCAGAATAAAAGGGGAAAATATTTCACAGCTCCTCTCATGAGTCTTGGATAACTTTCACACCAAAAGCAAAAAACAATGTATAAGAAAAACATTGCAAGCTAATCGCATTCAGAAATACAGATTCAAAAAATTCTGAAGACAGTTACCAGCAATCCAACACCAACAATATATAAAAGATAATTCATTAGAACTAATTTGGGTGAATCCAATAAATCTAGTGATAAATATTATTTAAAAACTATAAATGCCAATCAATATAGTACAGAAGTAGGGGAAGATCATTAATACATGAAGTATTACATAAAATTCAGCAGCTATTCATGATAAAAATAATCAGGCAGAAGAGAACTTTCTTAACTTGATAAAGGACATCCACAACAAAAACCACATTTAATGATGACAAAGAAACCTATAATCATATTGGTTCAATACTTGAATGGCAGTCTAACTAAATAAAGACAGGGAAAATAATATTTCTTTAATATGTGAAAAGATTAAAAATAACTGTCATTATTTATAGATAATATATCTCTATGTTAAAAATTCCAATTAAAAATTCTGTAAGGTTGTTGGATACAAAAGTGAAAATTTTAATTTCATTTAAAATTAATAATTGTACCCAGCTAACATAAAATAAAACTTTGTAAAAAGCATGACAAAGTAGCTAGGAAAAAATTAACAAAAGATATGTAAGCCTGTTATGTATAAAATTAATAAAGACATTCTGGAACACAAGTACAGAAAATAACAGAAACTTGAATAGGAATATCAACAGAGTGAAATGTAACTAAACTGACAAAACTGCAATAAAAACAACAGTGATTATGGTGGAATTTGACCAGGTAATGTACTGTTAAAACACGGTATTCTTGAGTTCTAGAATGTCACTTTCAGTCAATCCATTTGTGAATTCTCTGTTCAACTGTTTCTACTGTGTATTGTTTTACTTGTTTTTTCATCAGGTGTTGTCCTGTATCCATTTAGGCTAAACACAGATATTCCAATCAGTTTTGACCATCAGATACTAAAAGTGAGAAATTTAAGAGATAATCTAGGTTTTACTGATAATATTATCTTTTCTGGAGTAGACTAACATTTGCTTTTAACAGGTAATTTAAAGCAAAAAAATGCTGTTATTTCAGGTTATCTTAATCCAATCAGTGACTGAGATGATTCAAAGCTGGGCTTCGATCCATTTAAAATCTGGTCTGTTGCAGTATATGAGTACTATTTAGGGCAGTCTTTCTTTCTTTCTTTTTTTTTTTTAAGATTTATCTATTTTTAGAGAGAGGGGAAGGGAGGGAGAAAGAGAGTGAGAAACATCAGTGTATGGCTGCCTCTCATGCGGCCCCCACTGGGGACCTGGCCTGCAACCCAGGCATGTGCCCTGACTAGGAATCGAACTGATGACCCTTTGGTTCGCAGCCTGTGCTCAATCCACTGAGCTACACCAGCCAGGGCTTAGGGCAGTCTTTCTTAAATGGGGGCGATTTTTGCTCACCAGGGCACACTTGGCAATATACGGAGATGTTTTCAACTGCCACAGTAAGAGTGGAAGATTGGTACTGGCATCTAGTGAATATAGGAGAGAGATGCTGCTAAGCATCCTTCATTGTACAGGGAAATTCCACACAACAAAGAATTATCTAGTCCAAAGTGTCTACAGTGCTAAAACTGAGAAACCTTGATTTAGATTATAGCCCCTTGAGGTTTCAACATAAAACCAAAGAGGTTTAAGCAAAGAGCTCTCCTTGGTAATCCTAAACCTCCAACTATTGTTTCCATAGTTCTGCAAGTGTGACAAAATGACTGCTTGGCTTCTCGACCTCTCAGTGGCCTTTTCTGGAATCTGCATCGTTAGGGAGAAAGAAGGCCTCAAACCTAAGTCTTAATATACCAACTACTTTTTTTCCACTGAGCTTTCGCCCTATAATTCTTCACAGCTTTGGAGACTGTCTAATTTTATCCAATTTTACTTGTTTTATCCAAACAAGTATAACAATACACAGTATAAACAGCTGAACAGAGAATCCACAAATGGATTATGCAGGCATAGTTAATGTGGGGTCAGGGAGGGGAGATCATGAAATAGAAATGAGTTAGGTCAGAAATAACAATGTATCAAAAATAGCTCAAAAAACACGTATTTTCTGACCTCCGCAGGCCTTATATTTAAGATTGTTGGTCCCTGGCTGGTGTAGCTCAGTGGATTGAGCACGAGCCTACAAACCACACGATCGTGGTTCGATTCCCACTCAGGGCACATGCCTGGGTTGCAGGCCAGTTCCCGGCAGGGGACTAACCAGAGGCAACTATACACTGATATTTCTCTCTTTCCCTTCCTCTCTAAAAAATAAGTAAATAAAATATAAAATATTATTAAATCAGGTTTCTATAGTTTTAAAAAAAAGATTGTTGGGAGGTAGATTGGCCCAGAGGTCCCTGTGAAACAGGGGAGACTGGGAGAAGAGGGGAATGCCCCACTTCTGCAAAAAGGTGGGGGAGGCAGGTGGGGAGTGGTGCTGACAGAGGAGAAGGCACAGTACTCAAGAAACACTGTGTATCAAAGGCAGGCGAATGCAGTCCCTGTCTTCCTGAAGGAAGGGGCTACAGAAGGAGGCTGTTGCCTGTGACAAGTTATAAACAAAGACCCTGTAACTCTGAGAAGTACTAGAGTCAAAGACACTGGGGAGCTGACAAAAATGGAAAAGTGAGGCAGTGTAGGGAAAGCTGGACACTCCCACTGGCTTCCTGTGCACTGGGATTTAGAGAGGGCCTTTTTAAAGAAAAAGCACAGAAAGTCTCTCTCCCTCCTCTCTCTCTGTTCAGTGATTGATCCAGAGCAGCCACTCTCTGGTACAGGGGCTTTAGGTACAGGACTTCAAAGCTTGCTGAAATCTTACTCTGGGCTCTTGGCATTTGGATGTTCTGGGCCTAAGGCTCAAACAAGAGTTCACATGGGACCAAAGAGATGCTGGCCCCACCAAGGGCTTTCACCCCACATGGATGGGAACTCACTCCTGGAGGCAGAGTCTCACACTGGGACTTGTGCCTCCTTGAGCTCCAGCCTGTGGGCACTGTGATCCAGTGTAGCACACGCCACACGGTTTGTGGATGGCTACATGGAGACTGAGAGCAGCACAACCCAGATCCTGAAGAGCTGCTGCGAGAGGATGGCAACTCTGAAACCCACAGGTGCACATTCCAGAGATGATGGAGATGTTTGTGTGACTGACTTAAGGATAGATAAGGAAATGAGGAACTTGTGGGCAAGGTTTTGGCTTGTAGTATTTTGGGGAACAAGGTAAGTTCTGGGTCTCATGAGAGACAAGGGCTCAGCAGCAGTGCTCTTAGCCCCTTCAAGGTTGGAACCCTGTTAATAAAAACCTGTTTCCTTCGACACAAATCACTGGGTCATATAGAAGGGTGACAAGCAGCCAAAGCTCAGTTTGCAGTTACAAGATTACTAACATGTCTGAAATCAATAAAGGAATGGTCTGATGAAGCTACACAAAATGTTTAGTGTTAGCTGGCTCTTATGAAAACCTAAATAAGAAGAGAAGGCACTGAAAAAAACTGTCAGATTTGCCAATTAGACTAATTAAAAGACACAGAGGCTTTAAAATTTATATTGAATTTCCCTCCAAAATCCACCTGGCTTATGTATATTTGATTTTAACTGAATTGATATAAAAGATATTTATAAGTTCTCAAGGTTTCTACATAACTTAATTTCACATAAAATTTCTTTTAAGTCAGATTCTCACAGCTAACTGCAAATTACAATCATTTGTATAGCTCTTAACCTGATCCTCCAGTCTAATTTCAGGTTATTTAAATCAGAACCTTTGAGGGCTAGACCCAAACATCAATGTCCAAGACTGTTTTTATAGTTTATTGTAAGACGGTCATTTTAATTCCTCTACATGTTGTCTATAGTTGCAACAGAGACCATGTGGCCAGTAAAGCCTAAAATATCTATTATCTGGTCCTATACTGAAAAAGTTTGCCAACCCAATTGCACTAAGGCAAGCACAGATATCTCAGAACATTTTATGGTGTAAAAGCAACCATATACCAGCTTTATTCTTATATTTTTTGTCTAAACTTTTTCTCACCCTTATATATAAGATTAGGAACATGAATGATGAGAAATATGACTCTAACTAAACTCGTTAAGATATAAGACCCTGGCTGGTGTGGCTCAGTGGATTGAGTGCTGCCTTGCAAACCAAAGGGTCTACAAGTTTGATTCCCAGTCAGGCACATGCCTAGATTGTGGGCCAAGTTCCCAGTAGGGGGTGTGCAAGAGGCAACCACACATTAATGTTTCTCTTCCTTTCTCCCTCCCTTCCCCTCTCTTTAAAAAATAAAAATAAATAAAATCTTTTAAAAAAGAGAAAAAAATAAAACTTGCTTTTTTTTTTTTTTAGCTTCTCTTGAGAGACTGAATGATATCGGAGAGACTACTTAACAAGATCCTGGGTTTTCTTGCAACACAATAGCTTAACTTGCCTGCTTTTATGTGCACCTTTGTACTGTCAGCTCCACAGATGTTATCCCTAAGGGCAATGTTAGTACCTGCAGAGAAATGACACCTGGGTCTCTTGTTTGCAAGACCTTCTCTCATCAGTCCAAGGTTAGACCCTGTCCAGCCATGTGGGAGTGTTGGTTTATGAGTGCTGCAGCAGTGGGCATAATGAATCATTTACCCAGTGGACATAAAAGACATAGCACATGAAGTAACTTTAATAATTGACTTAAAGGGCTAACAACTAGCAAGTGTCTTTTAAAGAGCTACCCAAGGATGAAAGGGTATGTTTTCTTAACCATTTTCTGTAGATGATGAAAAGTTAGGATTTGCCCTCTTCAAGTCCACTCCTTCCAAATAGTTGTATCCAGAAAGAAATTTTCCCACTCCCCAACTCTGTCCCCATTATAACAGAAACAGAAATTTAAGTCCCACTCCTCAATACATGTAAAATTTGTACAAAAATATATTCTATGAAAATGACTGGTAATCTCTAGACTTAATAACTGCAAGATGTCTTAAGATGTGAATCCGATCCTTTGGGTTCTGGGGTTTTATTCCTCCAAAATAATCTATCTTTAAAGTTCAAAAGAAAGAGAGTGACAGACAGATATATAGACTTGCATATATACAGGATGAGAAGTAGTGGAGGAATGAAGGAAAAGCATTCCAGGCTGATTCAGTGACTGGAATAAAAGAAGAGACAATATAAAAAATTACAATTAATTTCAGTAAATTATGAGTTGATAATGCCCAACTGCCAGGATGGTTGGTGATTTCATTACTTTTTTTATTGTCATTAATAGAGCATAAACACAATATGCAAGTATAATGATTATATATAGTATATATACTGACTTGGGAAAAATATTTACAAGTCACATATCTGAGAAAAGATTTATATCCAAAGTTAAAAAAGTAATAAAAAGTTTTAATGGACAAATTATTTGAACAGGACTTCTCCAAAGAAAACAGGTAGTAAATAAGCTCATGAGTAGACTGCAAAACCCATTACTATTAGGAAAAAACAAATTAAACCAAAAGATAATGACATACCACTACAGACTTAATAAGATGTCTAAAATAAAGCAAAAAACCAACTCTGACAATACCAAGTAAAGAGAAAGCAACTAGAACTTTTAGACCTTTCAGGTGGGAAATCAACACAGAAGAGCTACTGTGGACAAGTTTGTCAGTTATTTATGAAATTAAACATCATCTTACCATATGACTCAGAAATCTTCCTCTGAGTTATTTGCCCAAGGGAAATAAAAATTTATATTCATATAAAAACATGTATATGAATTTTTAGAAACATCATTCCTAATCACCCCAAACTAGAAACAAGTTATATTTCAATGGGTGAATGCATAAACAAATGTGATACACCCATATACAGAACTACTTCCTCATTAATAAGTGCAACAAACTACTAATATGTGAAACAGCATGGCCAAATTTCAAAAACCATCATGCTAAATTTTTTAAATGCCAACCTCAAAAGATTATATATTATATAAGTGCATTTAGATTATATGAAATTCTGCAAAATGCAAAAACTATTTACAACAAATAAGAGGTCAGCAGTAAGAGAAAAACTTAACTAAGAAGGCAGCAAAGACATTTTCCAGAGTAAGGGAACCATTCTGGCCTTATTGTGGCAGTGGTTACATGAGTCTGTGAATTTGCCAGAACATATGAAACCGAATGTGAAAAAATAAACACATTCCACTGTATTATGTTTTAAAAACACTTTTTGCAGAAATTGTACTCAAGTATTTATAAAAGTAATCTGTTTACTTTTACATAAAGAAGGTACAAAGCAAAAAAGTACATATAGACCAAAATGAAATGGACCCAACTCTAATGGCAGTTATTCTGATAAAATATTAAGTATGACTTATTTTACTCCTTACAACTTTCTGTGTCTTTCAAAAATCCTAAAATGGACATTTATTACTTTTATAACTAGGAAATAAATGTCATTTTTGAAAAGTGAGTTTAGATACCACTTACAAAGTTTCTTTGAGTAGCTGATATACAACTAAGAATAAAGTCATGGAAAGGGAAAATAAAAGAGAAATCAAATAAAGAGGAGGCATAAAAGCATAAACAGTGTCTTCATATTTCCTTCTACTTTGGTACTGTTTTTAATAACCTCAAGATATCAACCAGCGTCAGAGAATATATTATCTCTTCTCTTTTATACCATAATTTAGCTTAATTAAAATGCTGTTTTAAAAACTAGTTTAAAATCTATCTTCTAGTGAGAACATCAGTTTTAAGGAAAAGAGGGAGTCTGAAAATTTCAGGATTTAGGTGCTCATGCATGATGATATACCAACAATATTTTCATACCAAAAGTAAAATTGGCCTCTGAAGGTAACATTTGCAATAAACTTTTAAAATAAAGGAAATGATATAAAGTAAAGAGAAAAAAAATACACACACACACACAATTATATAACTATTATTCATTCTCTGATTTAAGCTTTTTACATATATTAACATTCAATCAGAAATAAAGGAGATGAATTTTCTTAATTGTAGGTAAGAAAGACATAGAGGTCAACGAATAAAGACATGCTTACAATTTTTAAGGGCTATTCATTCAAATGGTTCTCAAAATACATAAAATATTTAAAACAATATTCATAGAAAATTCCATCCCTTTTCTCCTTTTCCTGTATCTATCTATCCTTCAAACACATACCCCAATCTGAAACATAAACAGTGAAGGTTAACTACAATTACTGGTTTCTCAGGTATCCTCGTCAAGTTCACTTATGTGTCTGTAAGTAGATACAAACATGTACATTAATTTTTCTCAACTATTTTAAATGTTTTTTTTTACAAAAAAGTAGAAAATTATATGTGGAACTCTACATCTATCACTTAATGAGATAATGCAATACTACATTTAATTATTAAAATGTCAAATATAAAGCTAAATAAAAGTTCCACGATGAAATGTTATGAACACACAGATTTAGGTTTCAAAGCTGTCAGCAACACTGATGTAAAATTGTATATAAAAACATGTTAATGATTTATACAACTGTAAGTGAAAAGGGAGATTTACTAAGAGTTAGTTGAGGTTACTTGCCTATCTCCAGTAAAACATTAACCCCAGTGAGATCCTAAAAGGCCTCTTTAAAGTATGGCAACTACAAGGTTTAGCCTGCCTGTGAAGAAGTTACCTAATTTAAATGAGGGACCTCCATTTTCAGCACACCAGCATTTTAGGTGGAGTGGCTAAAAACACACAACTGAATAGAGAAAATACATTTCATAAGTAAACAATACCATACCAATTCTTACTTCTTTATGGCATAAAGTGAGTACTTAAAAATACCCAAATAAGAAAACTGAGAAACTGCTATGTACTTTTTCTTCTGCTTGCAAATTCAAGCAGGGGATGGAAATAGCAGACATTATTCTATTCTCTAAGCTAAAACGAAGCCTGAAATCTCATCACTTTCAACTCTATGACATCTTGTAAAATTTTTTTTCAATTAGGATATTATATGTTAATAAAGCTCAGATTAAAAATAAATATTTAAAGGTTTGCCAAAAATTTAAGATCTAAAAACAGTAAGTATCACTCATTTTTAAGCAAAGCAACCTAAGGATTGCTTTCCAATGATAAAAATGTTAAGAAAACATCACAATGTCATCAAACTACCAAAAAGTCTTGGAAGTTGAACAAAAGACATATCCTAAGCATGTGTCATTATACCATGAGAATTCCTAAGTGTCACCTCCTCAGGCCATGAGACCATGATGACCCACCACAGCGTGGGTCTTTGAATTAAGACTAGCTCTGAGCATACAACATGACTAATAAGGAACTTGATATACTCCACAGGTGTGATCCATTTCTACAAACAGTTTACTGGGTCAGGATAGCCTAGGTTTTAATCCACAACTGACCAATCACGATAAGTAGATCCATAGTCAAGTTGCTTATTACCTTGTAAGCTTCAGTTACCTCACCTGCAAAATGTATATGATAAGGATGTTATGAAGACTGAATTAGATGATACAAAGGAGATTTATATAGTACATGGTATGGAGCAAAAAGTTATCAATAATGTTTTTGTTTTCATATACTGTATGTCAATGATGTTCAAGATGCTCTAGTACTATGGAGAGGAAAATAAAAAAATCAGTTCATGTCCTGGAAGAAAGATAGAAAAGGCAGACAACTATAACTCAAGGATTCACGTAATGTTCATTTTTTAAATAAAACCTGTTGTACTTACAGATTCTCTTATTTCAATCAATAGAATTCTTGAAATGAAGAAGGTATATGAGTTACTCTGGATTTGTAGAAATTTAATAAGCAAAGATAGATAAAAGGGCTTTATAGGTGAGGAAAAAGCATAAACAAAAGAACATAAGAATAAAAATATATAGTATTTCTGAAAGCAGTTAAATATAGACATGAGTATAGCATTGTGGGAAGTACAAGAGAAGGATAATACATTTAGTAAGGTCCTAAACTCACTAAAAAGATAATTCACAGATTTCAAGAAGTAACAACTGACTGTACATAAAGAGTTTCTAAATAAGCAAATTATTTAACAGGTTAAGGGTTTTTATAACCCTTAACATTCTGTTCTGCAAAAGTAAAATAAAAAATCTGGCTTATAATTGAAAAGGAAAGCATATTACTTCATAAGCATCATACAATGTCATAAAAAATTTTCTACCTATAAAATTATAAGTAGAAAATATTTCTCCATTTGTTTCAATAAAATTTCAGAAAAAAACTTAGTATTTTTTGTAACTCTGAAAGGTACATACTAAATGCTTTTTTGTTTCTCTTTCATACAGATTAAAACTGTTACCTAATGTAATCTACTGATTTGAAAATCACTCTACCATTTTACTTATGATTAATAAATGATAAATGTTAAAAACTTTTTTCATTTCTAAAAGTCAATGAAGTTCTTCTATATGAGTAAATGCATTTCAAACTTACAACCAATTATAATCTATGTGAATAATTCTAATATATATATGGATTGAATTAGCACAACACTAATTTTGAGTCTGCAATTCTTAGAAAGTATTAAGGTCACTTCACAATAGTCATAATTAAAAAATAAGAACTGCAGAGGAACTCTTACCTTGAGAGCACGTACTGAATGGGGGCAAGTTTGAGCTGAGGTTCACAGAGATTTGAGGGAAACAATAACAGAATGCAAAGAATCTACTCAAAGCCAGTAGACTCACAAGAGACTGATTCCTCTGAACCCTAAAACCACAAAGGACTGACTAACCACATACTGAGGTAAGAGGAAAAATACTCGACTCTCTTTACTTCTGTGTGTCTCCGAAGAAAGTTGGGTTGGTATGGAACAAATGTAGCTTTAAAAAAGTGTCTTGAGAGTTGTAACCACAAACCAGCCTTCATAGGGATTCATTCACATCACCTTAGTGATATAAAAACTAACTTCCAAGCTTTGAGTTTAAAGTAGTCTAAGAAGATCATGATGGTACCATGGAGTCCTCTCTGGAGAAAATCTACCTTCATTCCAGGTCTCAGAATATTCTCACAAAACTCCCCCAATCATCTCAGTTGGAAAAGGAGTGTGTAGGAAGAAGGGTAAAGATTAATTAAATATAAAAAAACAAGGTAACATGACTGAAAACCAGCAGACAGCAAATTTAAAATGAGAATTAACAGATATAGACTACTACAGAATAATTATAAATACTATATGTTTAAAGAAGTAAAAGACACATTTAGAAATGTGAAGAAAACAATTTTTTTAAATGGGTAAGCAGAACTAGAAAAGAACCAAATGGAACTTCTAGGTACAATAGAGATTAAATTAAAATTTTTGGAAAAGCAATGGATACAAACTTATTAGATACCACTGAAAATAACAAGTAAACTAGAAGTCAGCTCACAGGACAAAGATTAAGAAATAAAACAGTAAGAAATACCCAGATATGCAGGAGATGTGATGAAGTTCACCTTAAGTCTAATTCAGAGTTCCATTAATGGAGGAAGAGTTCTAATACTGAACAAAAACAACCATTTCCCTGTTTCCATGGAATACAGTTTAGTTAAAAACCCTGACAATCATCAAATAATCACATAAACATATAAAACTATATCTGTGATAAATGAAATTAGGAGAATTTACTAATAAGTACTTTCCTCAATTTAGACCACAGGTTTTGACAGCTCCTCCATGAAGACATGAAGTAATATTTGAATATGAATCCAGTTAAGTAGGGAAGTATTCTACGCAGAGAGAACAGTATGTGCAAAAACGTATGAGGCAGGAAAAAATATTGTTTTCCAAGAACTCAAAGATAATTAATTATAGGGGTGGGCTATGAAAAATAATGGGGCAGCAAGTGTAGGGGTAGTTCTTAGGCAGCAAGTGTAGGGGTAGTTCTTAACACTCTTTAAGAGCATGATCATGTAGTCTGTTAAATAATTTGGTTTTCCCTAAGTTAATGAAAAGATACAGAAGAATTTTAAGCAAACAAGGCGTAAAATTAGATTTTGAGTTAGAGAACGTTCATAATAATTGACTGCTTCTTTTTGAGAATCAAAAAACATTGAAAATTCTTTCTAAATCCATTACCGAATTAACATTTTTATAGTAATCACTACAAGAAAGGACTTAAGAAAGTCATTAATCAATTGACCCAACAGTGAAGAACTACCCTCATATTACTAAGTGAGAGATAAGAAAAAAGTTGTTGCCAGATATCTTTGTGTTTTCTCGTATGCCAATAAAATGATATTTAACATTTTTAATTTTCTTGACCTAAAACCCTTTCATGCTTCTTTGCTCTATTTAATTTTTAAATTTCTGATTGTATTATATTATTTACTGTGTTTAACTAGCTGGATCATCTTATTACCCATTTATAAATTTAACCAACATTTTTCATTTTTGTAGTTTTTATGTATTTTTTAGGTCTCTGGATTGAATAATAGTATGTTTTTATTTTATGCAATCAGGACAAACGTGCTAAAAATTTTTATATAAACTTGTATGTTTCACCTTTTCCTCTTGTTTTAAAAATAACTTTATAATTTTAGTTATCTTTGACATTTACTTTTTTACCTTAATTGTTTAAAGTACTTTTCTATTCAAATCTTTAATGTCTTTAGTTTTATTCTATAATTTTATCACTTTCTAATCTTTTAGTTGTTTATATTAATCAATAACCTTTATATTCATTTTAAAATTCTAATCTAATTAAAATCTAATCTCAGCATTTTGTTGAGAAAATTAGGGACTGTGTTTGAAAAACAAGGCAAGTATTTCTCTAATTTTTCTCATGTGTTGACCTATGTTTTTATTTTAAACACTTACAGATGAGCAGGAAATTGAAAATAAAAGTTACTTAATTTTCCCTAACAGTAACATCTTGTGAAAAACTGTATGACAATGTCAAAACCAGGAAACTGATTGGCACAAGCTACAGATCCCATTTCACCAGCTTCACATGCACTCATATTGGTGTATGTGTGTGTATGTATGTGTGCGATCTACTCAATTTTATCATATGTGTAGACTCATGTAACCACTACCACAATTATAATAAAGAATTGTTCCATCACTATAAGGATGCTTAGTGCCCTCACACCACTTATAAAACCTTGAAACTGAGCCTAAACTGATTTACATGAGAAAAGGTATAGGGTTACTCTTGGAAGAGAAAGTTTCAGGCAGTTCTGTAGAAGAGGAAAGACTTTGTAGAAGATAAAAGACTGAGAAATAGGCCAAAAAGATTTTTTGAGAAACAGCTGTGTGAGAGTAGGTCTTGGTTGGGGGAAAAGACATGAAAAGATTTTGTATTTTTGTTCTGTGTTCAATGATGTCTTCTCCACTCTGAAAGGCAGGCAGCCTCAGCTTTATTTGGACTACACAATGATAAAGTTTCAAGACTAGCTGATTTAAAGCCCAATAAAACCCTAATTTGGCTGAAATGGCAGGCTACATACATCACTACTTTTCTAAAATATAATTCATCTGGTATTCCAAAATTACTCACAATGTTCTTCAAATATGCTACATTTAATTAAGGACTACTTGTATTCCACTGAGGAAAGAAAAACTATGCTTAAAGTTTGTTTTGCATTTAAAAATTTAACAGTATTAGAGTTACAGAATCTATGTAACAGTACATTGTAGTGCTGCATCATGGTAACAAAAGGATTGCAAAAGATTTCATTCAAACCCTTACATATCACAACTACATACATTATTACTGACCATTACACTTCATAGATTACAAAAAAGAAAATACTTTATCTGCACATAACAGCATATGCCAGTGATTTCCTGGCATTACTCACAAAACACTGGGAGATAAAATTTAAAATGCTAAAAATATTTCTAAATCTGTAATTATTTCTTGACCAGGAAAAGCTAGACCTCCTTTCTTCACTATGAAGGTAAATTACTTTGATATGCTTCAACTCCAAACCCTCCTGGAATAGAAAAGACTTTGGAAATCATTCTTACCTTCCTTAGAATCCTTAGGGGAACCCCAAGGTTAGCATAATCATTTTTGGGTTTAACCAGTTTAGAAGGTACTACAATGGTTTGGATAGGTATATGTCACAGTCCATACATTTACTTCAACCTTATAACTGTAAGATATTAAAATTAAATATCTTAACAGTTATACTCTTAACTCACAAAACAGTAAATGCATATCATATTATGCCAAGTATAATGCGCCCCTATACATAATGTGAACTCATGTTTTTGGTACAAACTTTGAGGAAAAAAATCATTTGTTTTATTTTTTTAATCCAATTATTTATTTATTTTTAGATACTTGTTTTTTGTTTTCTAAAGGAATTTTTATTTTTGAACATACAGATATTGTTATTGCTTTTAGAGTTACACTTTTAATGCATAAGCATAAATAAAAGAATTAATAACATTTATATAGATACAGAATTAGTACTACCCATGTGTAATGCATATCCTTATTTTTCTCTAAAAAATTTGGGCAAAAAGGTGTGCATTATACACAACAAAACATAGTAAGTTTTCTATTTATTTTTAAAACAAGATTTGGGGGAAATATTTACATGTTTACCAAGAAGAGAAGTGGATAGAAAAGTCTAAAAAGACATATAACAACCTGTTACTAGGGATACCTATGGAAAATACATGGAAGAGAATGAGAGAAAGCAATCACTTGTAATCTTTTAAAAGTAACTTTTAAATTTTTCAATACAGAGTTGCTCTGTCCTCAGTAAGTTATACTTAACCATACCATGTCTTAGCTCACTAGTCAAAAATAGGGATAATGAAAGTATCAACCTCAAAGGGATCTGATGTAAAAAACAGAAACATGGCTGGAACTTGGTAAGCCTTCCCAAATTAAATAATGTTACATTATCCATATTATTTATCACATGTAATAAAATAATAAAAACAAAAAATTTTTCAAGTGATAACTATAAAGATGCTTTAAAACATTATCAAGAGATCTGTATTTATTTTTAACAGAACTCTTCACAGTTAAGGAAGCATGTGTCTGTCAGGCATCCAGGATCATTACTTTTGGAGTCACAGTAGTTGCATATGCTTAGCATATATAGTAAATGTTTTGTTTTTTTTTAAAGATTTTATTTATTTTTCTTTAGAGGGGAAGGGAAGGAGAGAAGGAGAGAAATGTCAATGTATGGTTGCCTCTCGTGAGTCCCCTGCTGGGAACTGGCCTGCAACCCAGGCATGTGCCCTAACTGGGAATCGAACCGCGATCGTGTTGTTCGCAGGCCTGTGCTCAATCCACTGAGCTACACCAGCCAGGGCCATATATAGTAAATGTTTAAAAAAATTATTAAATAAAAGAAATTACCAGGTAACACACATATAATGCTGCTGCATTTATCTGTAGCCATTTATAAATTAAAAGAAAGAAGTATACATATAAAAAAAGAACTTACTTTCCATTTAAAGTTTTAATTTATTTATTTTTAGAGAGAGGGGAAGAGAGGGAGAGAGGAGAGAAACATTGATGTGGGAGAGAAACATCAACTGGTTGCCTCTTGCACATGCCCCAACCGGGGACTGGGCCCACAATTCAGGCATGTGACCTGATCTGCAATCAAACCAGCAATCTTCACTCCAGTCAGGGTGAGAGAATTTACTTATGTAAGGAAGTATGTGTAGACTCGGTTGGCAGTAACAATACCAAAGCAGGACTGTCCCCTGACAAGCTGAAAAATAGTTCTCATATTACAACATGAAGTAGATATGGCTACCACATTTCTAGACAGAAAAAAAAAAAAAAGAATCAACACTCTCCACAGGGCCATCCATGGTATGGAACTGCAGCTGTACTGTGATCAGTTCTAAAAGTAAAAGTTACCATTGGGTTTAGAAGCCCTGAATCCATTTCCTAGGATTTGACTCACTGCACAAAGAACTGCTCACTGCATAAAGAAATGCACTATTTTTAAAATGAGTTAAGCATACAATCTCTGATTATTGTTATTTATAATAGCTAAAGAGAAAACAAGGGAGAGTGTTGGTGCAGATCCTGATGCTGGACCAAGCTTAGGTTTTGGTCAGACACAGTTATAGCCGCTATCCACAGATCTACTTCTACAGGGAAAAATTATGCTCAAAAAAACAAATAAAGATATGTAAAATAATGGGAAACCAGAGAGAAGAACCAAGACACTTCTCCTGGCTAGATACAAAGTTTTACATGGTTATTAAGAACCATTGGCATCAAAACAAAAATCTTATTGCAACACTCTCAGAGGTTGGATGCAAGGCCCCGTTGGGAGCACAAGTTGGGAGCACAACATTTAAAGGACTCTAAACAAATCTGCTTTATTCACTCTAGTTTAGGGAAACCTTAAAACCAAGAAGCAAAGATGACTGTGAGAAACCCAACCACAAATTGCCTGAGCTGGTATTTGCACAATATAATCAAGATATGGCCTGAAGAGAAGGTCTGGATTCCTGGGATTCAAGTTAGTAGTAGCTGGAGTCCAAAAATCATATACATACATAAAAGTGGGAAAAATAGGGCAGAAAAAGGATGTTTCTGGGACTCTGTGCAATGGGAGCCCCATGCACGAAGAAAATAAATCTATTCTTGAAGTCCTAATGGAGGCTACGGTTAGACTGAGGGGATCTAGGAATGTAAGGGTTGATGAAATTAATATATTTTGATACAATTGGAGTATTTAAACAGATTTTAAATAAAGTGGTCGCATCTCCTCTGCCTTTTATAATACTAAGTAGGGAAAGGTTTCTCCTACTAGCATTATAAATCATTAGGCACATAAAGACACTTTAAGGAAATATTGATTGGACATGCTAAATGAGAATCAATGAGAATGCTCTAAATCACACAAATTAATTTCAAACAGAAATAAAATAAAATAGAAGCTGGACAAATTCTTTGTACAATAGCCCTGTAATTGGAACTTTAAAACGCAGTATCCTTTGATAATGCACTTATTTTTCAGGCTACATTACTATAAAAGATACCATTTTGGATCAAGGCATGAGACCTACTGGGATTTTGGACTATGTGCTATACAAAATATACAACTCTTGGCAGATTGATCACTAACTAACTTGATAATCAAATGCTTTAAAGGGCCCCTATTTATAATGGAGAAACCGCGGAAATGGCATGCCTCACGTGCCCTACTGTGCTATACTCAAATACTTCTCACTTCTGTTTTTGTGGAGAGAAAGCTATAAAACAGAATTTTTAAAAGTGGGTTTTTCGATTAAAGCAGTAGGTATCACATGGTAGGCCCAAAACTCCCTTAAAAAACAAACTTCCATCCTGAGACAAGGAAGGATAGAGGTGGCCTTATGTCACTTTCTAAATTGCATCTAGGTGTGACTATGCCTCATCTAGAATTAGTCATAAAATTGGAGTACAAAAGATGTACCCTAACTGTACTTCATTAGTACACAATGAATGCCATTGGCATACAACGGTAATAATATGCATGGTAGATTAAACAACACTGGCAGACAAGACAGAAAAGGAATTTAGGGGAGATTGGTGCTGATCTAGACACTGTGGGAAAAACTAAATTCACTTTTAATGAGGAGTAATGTTCAGAAGAAAAAGACTTATGAACTAGAATGACCAAATTAGAATGAGTTCTCTTTCAGGTCACACTAAGCCATGTAAATCTATGAGCAAAGAGTAATTCATACAGAATTAAAAACATACTTTAAATAATTTTCATTATATTTTACTTTCTCATTTATATTTTATTTTAATTCTTTGTGTTATTAAGAAGAGATATTAAAAGGCTGTATTAACAAACACAAAAAGTAGCTATCAAAATATATCCTAAAATAATCTAACCTACTTCATTTGAAAAAACTATTTCCAAAATAAAAAAAATATGATATAAAGTTATTACATTAAAATTTCCAATTTCTTCAAAAATCACAGTTGCTTTGATTAAAGACAAATTATAGTCAGGGCATAATCCTACCATTCTAAAAAAATTATTTCAATTACTGTATATTTTCTAGTTACATAATTTTGACACTGCCTATTATAGTCAAGATTTGTGTTTTCCACTTGAATTTTATTTGTCCATATTTCCCTAAAGTATTAATAATTATTATTTTAAAGCTGCATATTTCAGAATATTAATTTAATAACATTCATAAACTGTTGAACATCAGAGTTGTTTTACTTTTTCTTCTTTAGTAAGATTATAATGAACATGATTCTGTATGTAACATTACGTATTTCATTTTTATATCTGCAGTGCTGCCATACTTTCTGGCTTGTATAAGTTGTCTGATAAACATTAACTGAAGTAAATACAACTTCTACTTTTCAAGAATTATTTTGTAAGGATAATTTCCTAGAAGTAGAACTAATGAATCAAAGTATACGAAATTCCTTATGGTTGTTAAAACATAATACTTTCCCAAATAATGATGTTATTTTATGATGCACAAGAAATGAATGCAAGGTCCTGGCTGACTTGCTCAGGTGGTTCGACTGTTGTCCAATGTGCCAAAGTTGCAGCTTTAATCCCTGCTCAAGGCACATACAAGAATCAACCCACTGAATGCATAAATAGGTAGAACTGCAGATTCATGTCTCTCTCTCCCTTCTTCTAAAATAAATTTAAAAGATTTTAAAGTTTAATAAAAAAGAGAAATAAATGAATGCATATTCATACATTGCAGTCCTCCCCAGTATTAGATTTTATCATTTGAAAATTTCAACACTGTTTATATATAATTTGACCTCATACAGTGCTTCACTGTGCAGAGAATAATGCTGACATTAATACTGTAATAATATTGTCTTTGCTACCATTTCATTAATTACCAAAGTATAAAAATTAATAATTCTAATTCTGGAAACAATTATAAATATGTAAAAAAAACCCTCATTACTACAAAGAGTTTTGAATGTAGTATGTCTTCACATTTTAGTGAAATTTGGTTGAGGTCATAATGTAAACCAAGTATGGCAATATAATTGCCAGACAAAAATACAGTTTTGTCCCAAAGACCAGTAAATTCTATTCTACTTTAAGTGAGTTTCTTTCAGAATGGAGAAAAACTAAAAACTACTTTCAATAGACAAAAAAATTTTAAAGAAACATTTTGATAAAGGTTTACATGTTTATGATCTGATCACAATTCCTGGCCAAACAAGAATAACAAATCTATAAAAACAAAAGCTGCACTAAGAAAGAGGAAAAGTCTGAGGTTCCTAAAACTTACTACAGAAATTCAGATAAATTATTGTAGATTAGCATATTTAGTTGACAATGAGATGTTAAGTTTTCTCCTTCTATCCTGCGACAATTTAAGGAAACACATTTGTATCTAATTAGAATGAGGGCGTTTATTATAAGCATTTTTATTATATGTTTTGACTACTTGCCATGTTTAAAATTGGAAACTTTTACCAATTTTAATACTTTTACCACAACTGGCTGCTTATGTTTTCCTGCCCTCTGATCTTAGCATAAAGTAATAGCCAGGACACTTGAAATAATTCCCAGTAGGGTTCTTTTTCACTATCTAGGGTAAATTCATCGCTTTTAAATAAGCAATTAATCACTATCTAAGATGGGCTAAAGGCAGTGTGCTAGACTCCTAGGAATGATACAGAAATGACTATGACATGATTCCTGTCCTCAAAGAACTTACAATCTAGTAGGGAAAGATAGACATACAAACAAATAGGACTAATACAAAGCAGAATGTGCTAGTAGTTAAAACAAAGGTACAAACATAGTTCTACAGGAGTACAGGATGGTGAGATTAATTCTGGCTGGGGTGATCTGGAAGATGGGCCAGCAGAAAAGTAGTAGAAAACTCTGCCCCTTAGAAAATGCAGCAGTGTTACAGCCCAGCTGGGTTAGGGTCAAAGCCCCACTCCCCACAGAAGGTTTTCCTAAAGGAGATGGAGCCAGGGCCCTAACCCAGTTAGGTAGGTGATTCGTTGATTTCATTTATGAGTGCCAACACTTTCTTTCCCTGGTGCAAATAAATGTGATTTCACAAATATTTTACTTTACTTGAAAAATAAATAAAATTTAACAATATATTAAGTAACTTTCATAAAAATGTAAGTTACCTAGGCCTCAATAATCAGAATGTCCTCAGGTGGTACCCTGATCATACAGGACCAAACAAATAAAACATAAACACCACTTCAGCATGTTGCATGTGAGGTGCTCCAATAAATGTTTTGCTATTGATATCCTGTGAAGAAAAATACAGAGACTATGCCAGAGAAGTAACCTGTGTATTATAATATCCCATACTTTGCTAAAGTTTTATTTATTTTTACATTTAAAAAATGAACTTCAGAATAGGTTAACAAGGTAACATAATTTTCTGCTCTTGTCACTGTTTCAAGAACCAGCAGGTATACTGTCAGTTTCTACTGACTTCTTATAATAAGTAGACAAAGTAATATAACAGAACCAATATGTAATATTTAATAGGTACCAAAAGAGGGGTAAAACAACTAGAGAGAGGATAATAAATATAAAGATGTGCTTAAATACAAAAGAACATGAAACCAAGTATTGTTCATAGAATTAAAAACATTAAATTTGAAGAGAAGTGAAGAATATTAGTTTATACAGCATTTCATTCTACTGCCACCTAATATAGATCCCTAAATTCCTCAAATTTGTAGACATTTTGTTTTGCTATACATGAATATAAAAATTCTGAATTTCAGTAACTGCTGCTCGTCTATAGCCTTAAATAAGCCTCACTGTAATGAACAGATAGGAAAATAGTAGAATCTCAGACATGCACTATACATAAATGAACATTTGCAAAGTTTTTATAAATCTTAATATGATTGTTTTTAAAAGACTGCCAAGTGTTCTGATTTCGCTTATTAATTCTATTAATTTACACCATCACTTGAAACAAAGAAAGAAAACAGGAAGGGAGGAAAACACAACCTGATTGTCTGCATTAGGGAATATATCCCATTATACAGATTTTCTTTAACTATAAACATATAATTCAAAAAGACTTGGTATCATAAAATTAGCTAAGGAAATCACAAAATAAGTATGACAAAAGGTTATTTATAATAGCTGTAATATAAAGAAAATTTGTAACAAATACTAGAAAGACACAAAACCCTAGTAATTTAAAAAAGCAACAATTACAAAAAGTGTAACTTCCTAATAAATGTGAAAAAATATTTATTACATTAAAGAAATGCAAATAAAAACAATGAAATAGTACTTTAAAATATCAAATTTGCAGATCTAGGGAAAGATGTTCGGACTTCCGCCAAGATGGAGGCATAGGTGGAAGCACTGTGCCTTCTCGCACAACCAAGTTGAAAAAGAACAAAGTTTTAGCAACAAAAACACAGCCAAACCACAGAAAATTGAACTACACGGAGGTCTGACAACAACGAACCCTTCAGCCAAACCGGTAAGAGGGGCAGAACTGGCAGCAGAGCAGGGTTGGGCAGGAACGATTGACTGGACCGACCCAGGAGCACCAGCAGCCGTGGGCGGATCCCAGGTGTGGAGAAGTGGGTGGACCCACTGAGGGCTGATTGGAGTCACACATTTGCGTGCACATAAACCGGTGAAGGAGCTAGCAGTGAGACGGACCATCCAAGCCCCAGTGGCAGGAAGTGGCAGAGGGGACCACCATTGTCCCTCTCTGACCCCGCCCCCACATACAGCGTCACAAACCAGCGACCTGGGTGGGCCCACCCTGGTGAACAACTAAGGCTCCGCTTCTCATACCTAACAGGCACAAACATATCAAAACATGGCTCAAGAACAACTCAGAGCTCCTGAGCCGATAAATATAAGCAATGAAGAAATAGCCAAACTTTCAGATGCACAGTTCAAACCACTGGTGATCAGGATGCTCACAGAACTGGTTGATTTTAGTCACATATTAGAGGATCATATGAAGGCTAAACTAATTGAAATGAATGGAAATGCACAAGAAACCAATAGTAATGGAAGGAAACTGGGACTCAAATCAAAGGAGTGGACGAGAAGGGAGAAAAAGATGACCAAACAGAAAAGGATGAAGAAACAAGAATTTCAAAAAATGAGGAGAGGCTGAGGAACCTCCAGGACATCTTTAAACGTTCCAACATCCGAATTACAGGGGTGCCAGAAAGGAAAGAGGAACAGCAACAAATGGAACACTTATTTGAACAAATAATAAAGGAGAACTTCCCCAATCTGGCAAAGGAAATAGACTTCCAGGAAATCCAGGAAGCTCAGAGAGTCCCAAAGAAGTTGGACCCAAGAAGAAACACACCAAGGCACATCATAATTACATTAGCCAAGATTAAAATGAAGGAGAGAATCCTAGAAGCAGCAAGAGATAAGGGGACAGTCACCTACAAAGGAGTTCCCATCAGACTGTCAGCTGATTTTTCAAGAGACCTCACAGGCAAGAAAGGGCTGGAAACAAGTATTCCAAGTCATGAAATCCAAAGACCTCAACCAAGATTGATCTATCCAGCAAAGCTTTCATTTAGAATGGAAGGGCAGATAGAGTACTTCTCAGATAAGGTCAAATTCAAGGAGTTCATCATCACCAAGCCCTTACTGTATGAAATGTTAAAGGGACTTACCTAAGAAAAAGAAGATAAAAAAGATGAACAGTGAAAGGACAGCAAACTCACAGTTATTAAGAACCACACCTAAAACAAAAGCAAACTAAGAGGACAGCTAGATCAGGAGCAGAACCATAAAAATGAAGATCACATGGAGGGTTAGCAACAGGGGAGTGGGAGAAGGGGGGATAAGGTACAGAAAATAAGTAGCATAGACGGTAGGTAGAAAATAGATGGGGGGGAGGGCAAGAATAGTATGGGAAATACAGAATCTAAAGAACTTGAGACACGTGGTCATAAACTAAAGGGGGGGAATGGTGGGGGACGGGATGTACAGGATGGAGGGGAATGAAGGGGGGAAATAGAACTGAAATGGCATAACCAATAAAATATATTAAAAAACAAATAAAATAAAAAATAAAATAAAATACCAAATTTGCAGATCTAAAAATGGTGTAATATTCAACTGAATCCTTCATTCTTAAGTTGTAAAAATTCTCCTTTTACATGTTTGTTTGGGTTTTAAAACAAAATGGTATGAAAGTAAGCAATCAATGCTTACAGGAAGTGGGTCTGGTCAGGGAAGGGAGATGGGGTGTTAGGTTTGGAGGTGAGATAAAAAAACTCATACATGAATGGATACAATAGCTGTAAGTACAATGTTTAAATAATTTATGGAGTACTGGGAGATTTTTAGATTATTTTCAAGTATGTGTGATCCTAAATTTTAGAAGTAATTAGAGATGCAGAGATTTATCACAATATCAGTTATTTATAATCACAAAAATTTAAAAACCATAATATCAAATATTAAGAAAATGGAATATGACATGATAAAATATTATGCAGCCATTAAAAGTTCTAGGCAGCCATTATTGCCTGTGAAGAGACATGCATAGCATAAAATATTAAGTAAAAAGAAGTATAATCTAAATTTTTAATGCAGTCTTACTTAAAACTATGATTAAAACAAAACTGAAATTTGTATCATGTTGTTTTGCTTCATTTATTAGTTTTCATATTTATTTGCATGTATCTACAATCTTCAGTGTTTTCTATATATAAGATCATAACATCTGAAAATAATTTTCTTTCCAATTTAAATGCATTTTTTTCCTTTTTCTTATCTAAATTCTCTAGCCGGAATTTTTAATGCTGTCTTAAATAGAATATCATCCTTGTCTTGTTCCCAGCCTTTCACTATTGGGTAGGATGTTGACTAAGCAGAAGGATAAAAAAATCAACATAAAAGTCAGATGTATTCTACACTCTAATAATAAGCAATCTAATAGACTGATTCCAATTACAATAGCATGAAAAGAAATAAACTACTTAGGAATTAACTATGGAAGTGAAACTACAAAATACTTCTTTAAAAATTTAAAGAAATAAATAAATGAAAAGACATTCTGTACTTATGGATTAGAAAGTATAATATTATAAACATGTGAATACTACCCAAAGTCATCTAGTACAGATTCAATGCAAACCCTATTAACATCCCAAGGTTTCCTGAAGAAATGAATACATCCCCAAACTCATATGGACTTTCAAGGGACACAAAGTAGCCAAAACAATCTTGAAAAAGAACAAAGTTGGAGGACTCACACTTCCTGATTTCAAACATACTATATAAAGCTATAGTAATAATCCAAACAGTGTGGTACTGGCATAAGGACATTTAGACTAATGAAACAGAATACAGAGCCCAGGAGTAAATTCTTATATATATATGTTCAAATAGTTTTTAGCAAGAGTGTCAAGCCAGTCAATGAAGGACAGTCTTTTCTTCAATAAATGGTGATGAGAAAACTGGATAACCACAAAAGCAAACAAAAGAAGTTGGACCGTTGCCTAAAACTATAAACAAAAATTAACTCTATATGAATCAAAGGCCTACATTTAAGACTTAAAACAATAAAACTCTTAGAAAAAAAACATACAACAAAAGCTTCATGACATTCAATTTGGCAATGATTTCTTAAATACGTCACGAAAGGAACAAGTAATAAAAGAAAAATAAACAAATTTGACTTCATGAATATTTTAAATGTTTGTATATCAAAAGATACTGTTAATGGAGTAAAAAGACAACCCACAGAATGTAAGAAAATGTTTGCAGATTTCATCTGATAAGGGATTAATATAGAGAGAACTTCTAAAACTCAATTAACATACAATGAAACAACCCAATTCAAAACTAAGCACAGGATGTGAACAGACATTTCTCCAAAAGAAGAGACACAAATGGCCAATAAGCACATGAAAAGATGTTCAACATCACCAATCATTAGGGAAATGCAAATCAAAACCACGAGGACATACCACCTCACTCCGATTAGGATGGCTGTTATTAAAACTAAAAATGACAAGTGTTGCTGAGAATATAAAGTAGAACTGCTAAGAAAAATGGTATGGAAATTTCTCCAAAAAATTAAAAAACAGAATTACCATATGATACAGCAATCCACTTCTGGGTTTATGCCCAAGAGAAATTAAAGTATGATCTAAAAGATAAATGTACACTGTGTGCACAGCAGAACAGTCAGCAAGTGGAAGCAAGGTAAGTGTTCATCAACAAATAGATAAATACAATACAGTATATACCTAC
Organism: Artibeus jamaicensis; assembly: GCF_021234435.1. Lineage (NCBI taxonomy): Eukaryota > Metazoa > Chordata > Mammalia > Chiroptera > Phyllostomidae > Artibeus > Artibeus jamaicensis. Next base: position 16,498,913 of record NW_026521788.1, read on the forward strand.
AATGGAATATTATTCAGCCTTTTAAGGGAAGGATATTCTGACAGGCTTCAACATGGATGAATCCTGCAGACATTGTGCTAAGTGAAATAAGCCTGTCACAAAAAGACAAGTACGTACTGAATGATTTCATTTATATAATTTTTCTAAAGCAGTCAAACTCAGAGACACAGAAAGTAAAATTGGGTTGCTAAGGGCTGAGAAGAGGAGGGAATGAGACCAGAGTTTCAGTTTTACAAGATGGAATAAATTCTGTAGATAGATGATTGATTGTATAACAATGTGAATGTACTTAATGTCACTGAACTATGTATGTAAAACTGACTGAAATGGAAAATTTTATAAGCATATTTTTCAGTTGACTGTTTTTTAATTTTAATTGTTGTTCAAGTACAGTTTTAAGTCTTTTATTCCCACCCCAGCCCACCCCCTCAGCCCTCCCCACCTCCCTCCCATTTCTACTCCTCCTAGTTTTTGTCCATGTGTCCTTTATACCTACAAGCATATTTTAACACAATTAACATTTTTTTAATTCTGTGGTAAAAAACAGAAAGCAGGAAAATGTCTTTTATAAAAAATACATCAAATAAGTTGATTATTTGGTGGTGAAAGTAGAATGATCATGATGCCTACTTTATATCATTTTCCAAATTTTTTACCACGTGTACTTTTGTGTGCATTGAAAAAATTAGTTGAAATTTTAGAAGAGGTTTAGTTTTGTGAGGTTAAAAGCTTTGACAGAGAGAAATTTCTGAAGTTATGAAAAAAATATTAAACAGTATTTCCTATAGAAATTATCTCCAAAATAAGTAATTTATGAATATCCATTAGAAATTCATCTTGATTTTAACTGTCTCTAAGAAAGGGCAAAGGTTTTCTAAAGTTATGTTTTGTCATTAACTAAGACAGTGAGGCATACTCATTGGTATTACTGATGTTACTGCTTCCTCCTTTTAAGCCTTTTCATGCAAAAGTTACATAAATGTCATAATTACAAGTTTTAACCAATTTTTGAGTTAAGATTTATAAAATCAAAAAGCATGTTAGTCATGGTTTTAAAAACTACATAATTCATAATTCAACATACTCATTCAACAAGTAATTTTTAAAACCTATCATGGATAAAATCATCTTTATTTTGCTAAAGTATTCAAATTATCCTGGCAAAATCATAGCTTATGATATCATCTTTCATCACTCCACATTACATTTTTCTTTTAAAAATGCCATTAATTTAATTCACTTCATCCCTTTTCTCCTTCCCTGTCTGTCCTTTTTAAACACTTATCTCCTCATACTTTTAAAACATCAACTAAAAAAGAAACATTATAATTAATATAATTATTAGCAAATAAAAACTATCCTTGTAAACAATTAATTCATGTTTAAAAGCTCTGAAAGTAACTACCCTGGCAATATTTATACCAAATATCTGAAATAATGTTTCAATGGCTTTCAAAATATTTCTTTCATATCAATGAAGAAAATTATTTAATACAAGCATATACTGTATACCTATTACATGCTAAACACAACCAGAAAACAGAAATAATAATGGTTAAACAACTGTGGCTTTTTTAATACAATTAATATTCTTGTTTAGCGATCATGTTGCTTTTTATAAAACTCTTCAAACTGAAAATTTATTGTAATCTGTTTTGGACCACTCTGCCTGGTTTCAGGAATTGTAACTACCCCACCATGGCTAAGGATGAGTGAGTGACCTCTGGAAGGCGAGCCACAGGAGACAAAGCTTGTCTCTGGTAGCAAATGCTGCCTCAGTTTCCTCCCTGCCCCCAAAGCATGGTCAGAAGTCCATGATGGGTAAGTGTCCTCACAGTGGGGAGCAACCTAAGCCAGACTCGATCACTTGGGAGGCCATCTGGAAGGACTGCAGGGGGTGGGGGCTGCAACAAAGAGTGAGCAATAGACCCTTGCGCCCCCCCCCATATGACATAGCCAGAGTCCCCATGTCCTCTGGGAGAAGCACTTCCTGGCTCTAATCCACTTAAGCCTGAAAACCTGATGGGGAGGGGTGTAGCTCCTTGCCTTGCTAGAGCAGATGGCGGGGGGGGGGGGGGGGGATGTGGCATCACAAAGAATTCCTAAAAAACCTGTGAAACCTGCTCTGCTAAGAGTGCTTTCATTCATATGTTAAGGGTCCAACAGGAAACCCTAAAGTTTTTGGAAACTCCCTTCCTGAGAGACACTGACTCAGACCAAGCCCTCAGATTTCTTTGAAATGTTATCTGCTGTTTGATCCTTGCTGCCCTGTATTCCTGTGTATTACAACCCAATAAAAGCCCCTGGAGGAAGGGGCTCAAGGCCTTTTTCCTTGGAGAAACTGGTCACCGCTCCTGGCCTCTTTTTCCTCAGAGAAACTGGCCACCTCGTCTCCCCAAGCAGATCATGTCTTGGTAGTGTTTACTTTCATCCATGGCAGACCAGAGGACTTGTGGGAAAAGTCACCTCCACAGTAATCTATAATATTTTCTTAAATGAAACATTTCCTGGTATGAAGTTACCTATTATTTAAACATATAATTTCACATTAAATATTTGCTATTATCCACAATCCAAGGAAAACCATATGCTATTAACTGTTCCATAAAAATTACCTTTTATCTACAAAGTCTTACTTAGCAAAGTTGTTTCATACTATACACAAGCCAGTGAACTATCTTTACAATCCTTTAATCCAATTTATGTTTCCCTAAAGAACAGAATAAACTATTAGTGCATGAAATATCCCGAAAGAGTACTAACAAAAAGACATATAAAGCCTTTGCATTCTCTCTCCCTCTTTTAATATGGCAGCCTCAGGGGAAAAAAAAAAGAATAAAAAGTAGACTATGTCCCTAAAAGACTTTCTGGCTGAGGACGAAGGAACTGGTAGAGGAAGCACCTATGTCCCTCAGTCAACTGGGCTCATGAAACAGACAACCTCTGGAAGATGTTTCAACTACTTGTCACAGTAATGATAATGATGGGTATAAGGCACCTCTCCAAAGGACTGTTCCATCCTCTCCATTGCTCCACAGGCTGCTCAGGAACCCAATACTTAGGAGCTGTTTTCCTATATTGTTACCCTACAATGCTTTTCTAGAGCACCTGCCATATGAGGTGATAGAACACTCCATCAAGGAATTCTTTAGGGGATTATATATCAGAGTAGTCTGTTTACCAAGTGAACCCAGCAATCCAGAGAGGTTGAAAAGTTTTGGTTATACTGAGTTTGAGGACCTAGATTCCTTGTTCAATGCCCTGAGAATCAATGAAGTGTCTCTAAGTTACAGAAATTCTAGCAGACACTGCTGATGAAGCACAGGATAAAGACAAGGATGATGGTTCCTTTGGATGAGTTAGAAACTGAGATTCTGACAAAACAAATTGATGACTACCCACCTAGCATAAGTGATGACAGCTTTGGAGATAAGTATCAAGATCATTATGATTCAGACCAATACCGTGATGGGTATCAGGATTGTTATTATTATGACCCAAGCCAGAATATGGATTGATGTGGGGACCAGGATCACTATGATAACAGAGGCAGCAGAGACTATGATACAGGCTATGATTCCAGGATAGCCAGTGGCAGATCATTTGGTAGTGCGTATCATAGAGATGATGACTACAGAGGAGACAGGGACTGCTATGAAGACAGATATGACAGACACAAAGATTACTCTTAGAAAGATTACACATATAAAGATAGAGATCCCCCCACAAAGACCCAAACTGAACCTAAAGCCCTGGATCACTCCTAAGGAAGATGATTCCTCCTCTGCTAGCATTTCTCAGTCCAATGGAGCAGCCTCTATCATCTTGAGAGAAGCAAAACACAGCTGCTAGAGAATGAAAAGTAGAGAAACGGCTACAGGAGGAACAGGAGAAACTGCAGTGTTAGCTGAATGAGCCAAAAGGGAATGGTGGAGTTCAGAGAGACACCCAAGCTGGCAAAAGTTTATAAACTCAGGAACAGGAATGGAACAATAAAGACAAGAAGTACAGCAGCACAGATTGGAACATCAGCCACACCTGGCAGAAACACACAAAGGAGAGAGTGTGGGAAGTCTTTAGAAAATGAAACACTCAATAAGGAGAAAGACTGTGACTTTCCAACTTTTAAGCCTCCCAAACATGAATAGTCCCTAAAGGTAATTCCAGCTCCTCCACCAAAGGAGAACGCTTAGGTAAAACAAAGTTCTAACCCTCCTACTTGATTTCACAGCTTGGAAACAGAGCAGTAGTCCCCTACAAGTGGTTAGGGGAAAGTAGTTCCAGCTCAACCATGTGAGAAAGGACCAGCAAGGAAAGCAGATGAAAATAAAGTACATGGGATGAGTATCCCAAAAGGTCAAAGAGGGAACTCCAGCCATGGCTCAGGAAATGGTGGGAACAGAGACCACTAGAAGGACTCAGATAGGAAAGATGTAAAAACGATAAAGATTCTCAATCTGCATCTGAGTAAAGAAACCTGAAGTAAATCTACCCTCCTTCAGTTCTACAAGCAAGTATGCTGTTCTCTCAATTGATGGTGATGATAAAAATGAGGGAGAAGATTACATACAACAAACCTCTACCTCCTGTGCTTTCTCTGAGTCTCTAGCCATCCTGGAACATTGGAGAGCAAATGAAACTTCTATCCAGACAAAACAGAATAAAATTCACCATCTCCTGGAGACCTTTCTTAACTTCACAAAAAATAATTACAAAAATAAGATGACATTCTTTTGCATGTTGCTGCAGCCTTTAAATTATTAACTGAAGAACTGCCATCATAGCTAGCAGGAAAGAAACATGTCTTAACAGAAAATCTGTGTGTTTTCATGATATATACAGTTGCCTGTGTGATTAGTGCCTAGAGTCTCCCAGTTAGCAAAATGGCTACGACAGTGATGCGGTGTTTAAAATCTGGTTGGGCAGTAGGGCAGACGAGAATAAGAGTGTGAGATTCCTACCTTTAATTCTCATTACCCGGATGTTGCATATGTGAATTCTCAAACATTATCTAAATGAATTTTCCATCTTTGAAAAAGTTTTTTAAAAAGATACAAAGTTGTTTAACAAAATCAAAGAGTATTTTGAAATTTCTGCCAGATATTTCAGACCCTCTTCAGCAGAGGGTCTGAGACCCTATAATCAGCAAGATAAATCTAAATTTACATTCAGTTCTTGTTCTTTTTAAAACAAACTGAAAATGCTTAATAAAACAGAAAACAATCTTACCAATGCAGGCCAATAGGTCTGTTTGCTCTTTGATCCCTGAGTCTGGCTAGGGTTGTTCCTTCTGGCCCAGATTAAGTGGTATTCCACCAAGAAAGCTGAAAAATCTTCATAAACTCTAACCCACTCTCGTTTATCCCATTCAAGATCATCAAATTCCACATATACCTATGGAAAAGAAAACATAAAATGCCTTAAGCAATAAAGCGTATAAGCTATGAAGGTGAATTAGAAAAGACTTCAATGAATTCATTTTTCAAATTAACGTTTTTCTTAAAATCATTATTTGAGTAACCTATCCTTAACCACATAACTCCTACTTAATATATAAAAATATAAATCATAACTCTACTACAAAAAAGCAGTTTACAAAATGTTGGTAAGTACAGACTGACCAACATACAAATATATACTAAAGAACTGTAGATACAGCTTTGACTCTAGAAACAGGTTGGAAAATATTTTCTATAAAACACCAAATAGCAAATATTTAAAAATTTGCAAACAATATGGTCTCTGTCAGAACTATTCACTTATGACTTTGTGGTATGAAAAGTCATATACAATATGTAAATGAATGAGCTTGAAAATCTATAGATACTAACAGAATGAAAAACAGAAACATGATCATCTTAATTGACACAGGAAAAATTTTTGACAAAAATCACTCATGATTAAAAAAAAAACTTTAAGAATAGAAGGAAACTTTCTCAACATATAGTAACGGTCATACTAAAAAACCCACAAGTAACATCATACTCAATGGTGAAAGACTGAAAGCTTTTCCTCTACACTAGGAACAAGACAAGAATGTTAATTCGGAAAACCAAAGCTAACTCTTTTATAACTCATTCAATCATTCTACGCCTTCTTGTCCCCCACTTTTATCCCTTTTTATTCATTTTCTAAAATTATCTTTCATAGAGCTGTCTTCCCTACTAGGTTATGAGTTACATCAATAACAGTACTGTTCTTATTTACCTTTTTCTTACACTCATCCTTTGCTCCCTTATACCTGAAGTGTTTCAGTTTTCGTTTATTTAAACCCTGTTTGTTCTCTGGCCTCTCGAGTTCTTCAGGAAGTATTTAACCCCCACTTTAACTCAAACATAGCTTTGAACTCCTATAAGCAAGTTATTTTTCACAGTTTATATCATCATATGATAAAATATTGCCCTGTATTCTTCAGATATAATGAGAATATCTTTATTCACCAAGGGTAGGGTAGAGCTGTTATAGTGTCCAAAACACTGTAACAGCTGCATACATACAAATTGCTTAATAAATATTAAGTATCTTCTGACTCCTACTATCGTGGACTTTTAAACATGGAAGACAAAGTAGTAAAAGATGTTTGACTTTGAGGTCTTCCTTTTTCAGGAAGCTAGTTAGATGTGCTTATCTACTAGAACTGGTATAGAGAGAAATACATTGTTCAAGGAGATAACATCTATTCCTAGTTATCCACACAAAGTCATAGCAGAAGCCCAAGTCAAGGAACATGACTGTTGGCTTCTTACAAAAATGCATCATTAGGGGTTGAGAGGAGGTTTATCTGGTCTTATACAAAGGTTGCAAACTACTGGGTTGGTCAAAAAGTTCATTTGTTTTTTTCCATAAGATGGCTATAGTAGTGTTAATTGTCTTTAACTTCATTCAAAATAACTGTTAGATTGTACTGACAGTTGGCATATAAGCATGCATTTAAAAGAAACATCAAAATTGGTGAATTTTTGTGAGCACTTTAGTACTGACAATAGAAGAAAATACAGAACATTTTTGGTATGTTATGCTTTAGTATTTCAAAAAGATAAAAACAAAACTGAAACACAAAAAACAATTTGTATAGTGTATGGAGATGGTGCTATGACTGACTAAACATGTCAAAAGTGGTTTGAGAAGTTTTATGCTAGAGATTTCTCACTGGATGATGCTCAACAGTCAGGCAGACCAGCCGAAGTTGACAGCAATCAAATTGAGACATTAACTGAGAACAATCAACATTATACCATACCATAAAAGCCAACATACTCAAAATACCCAAATCAATAAATTTATTTGTCAAAGTGAAAACTGTGTTTTTTATTTTACAGAAAAAAACTAAATGAACTTTTTGGTCAACCCAATATACCAATTTCTCTAATACTTAAAATTTTATATGATTCTCCCAAACAGCCTGGTACTGGCATAAGAATAGACACATAGTCCAATAGAACAGAACAGAGAGCCCAGAAATAAACCCAAGTCTCAGTGGCCGATTAATATTTGACAAAGAGGAAAGAAGCATAAAATGAAGTAAAAATAGCCTCTTCAAATGGTGTTGAAAGATCTGGACAGCTACATGCAAAAAAATGAAACTTGACTACCAATCTACACCATACACAAAAATAAATTCAAGGTGGACAAAAGACTTAAATCTAAGTCATGATAACAAAGAAGTCCTAGAGGAAAACATAGGCAAGAAAATCTCAGACATTCCATGCAGCAATATTTTCACTGATATGTTCCCTTGAGCAAGTGACATAAAGGAAAGAATAAACAAATCAGACTTTATCAAAATAAAAAGTTTCTGCATGGCTAAAGAAAACAGCATTAAAATGAAAAGAGAACCAAGTATATGGGAAAACATACTTGCCAATGATACCTCAGACAAGGGTTTCATCTCCAAAATATACAAATAACTTGCATGAGTCCATTCCAGGAAGACAGACAACCCAACTAAAAAATGGGCAAAAGACTTGAACAGACACTTCTCTAAGGAGGACATACAGAGGGTCCAGAGACATATGAAAGAATGCTCAGCATCACTAGCCATCAGAGAGATGCAAATTAAAACCACAGTGAGATACCACTTCACACTGTTGAGAATGGCCATCATAAACAAAGCAACCAATAAGTGTTGCAGAGGATGTGGAGAAAAGGGAACCCTAGTGTACTATTGGTGGGAATGCTGACTGATGCAGCCACTGTGGAAAAACAGCATGGAATTTCCTCAGAAAATTAAAAATGAAACTGCCTCTCGACCCAGCAACTGGACTGCTGGGGTTATATCCTAAGAACCCTGAAACACCAAGTCAAAAGAACCTATGCACCCCAATGTTCATAGCAGCACAATTTACAATAGTCAAGAGCTGGAAGCAACCTAAATGCCCACCAGTAAATGAATAGATTAAAAAATCTATCGTACATTTACACAATGGAATGCTATGTAGCAGAAAGAAAGAAGGAGCTCCTACCCTTTGCAACAGCATGGGTAGAACTGAAGAGCATTATGCTAAGTGAAATGAGCCAGGCAGTGAAAGACTAATACCATATGATCTCATCCTTTAAGTGGAACCTAATCAACAAAACAAACAAGCAAGCAAAATATAGCCAGAGACATTGAAATTAAGAACAATCTGACAGTAACCAGAGGGGAAGTGGGAGGGGATAATGTGGGGGAAGGGATTTCAGGAACAAGTATAGAGGACACATGAACAAAACGGGGGGAGGGGGGGAGGTGAAAGCTGGAGAGGGAGGTAGGGATGGCTGGGGTGGGAGGGAAGTGGTGGGGGAGTAAATGCAAACAACTGTACTTGAACAACAATAAAATAATTTTTAAAAATTTGTAAGATTCTCATATATGATTATTAACTTGTGTTATAAATAGGCTTTTGGAAACTCTAGAAAACTGAAGCAGAGACAATGTTTGGGAAAACCCGAGCGCTATCTTTGCTGTGCTCTCACAAACAAATATAATACAGCCTACTGACAAAATATTTTAGTCAAGACCTAAAAAAACAATGTTTGTAAACATTTCCCTACCGTAAAGGACATAAATTCAAAGTAAAGTCTTCCAATAGCAAAGACCTTGACACAAAAACAAAAATAAACTACTGAAACTCATTGCTTATCCTACATGCTGCTTATGCTGGCTCCCTCTCACATCCCATGGGAAGGATGCACAGGATCCAGGCTGAACACCTGTGTACCCAGAAAACACTGACTTTAAGGAGACTTCCCACTTTTATAGTAAAGTAAAAGCTAGTCTGCTCTTTGTTGGAGGAAGCTATTACCTCAGTCCTCATTGTTGCTCACTGCAAACAAAACTCTGAGAAATACCCCAGGTAAAGAACAGTCAGGGTTTTGCATTCTTGTCATACTAAGCAAGAAATGCAGGGATACTTGGTGTCTTGTGTTGGATTCCTTCTACCAACACAGATAAGATTTTGTATCTTGGCTAACTGAATTAGTAAATAATCTAGCCTTACAGTGTATGGGTATTTATGTGGTGTAAAGTTTAAGAAGGTATAGCTTCTTTCCACACATCTGCAAACCACATAAAATATTTAACATACTATTTTTTTAAAATTATGTACTACTTTATATTAACCCCCTTATCATTCACCTCTGTTGGGTCTTTTTGTCTGCTTACTTCCCTATCTTACTAAAATACAAAGTCTGTCCAGAAAAAGTTCAGCCACAGTTAATATAATGAGAATGGTTTGCTCAACATCAATATGACCTGGTGGCCAAGGAGGGTGGACTGGAATGTGCGTGTGTGAACAATGATGAATTCACTGTACTAGCCAGTGGGGGTGGTAGATGCCATTGAGTGAGCGTGTGTACTTTGTGGCTGTCACATACAAAATGACTGAGCAAGTAGAGCAATGAAAATGTATCAAATTTTGCATTAACCTTGAACATTTCTCCACTGAAACTATTCGGATAATTCAGACAGCTGTAGGTATGGGCAACTGGTGATTGGCAGCTTCATCACGACAATGCACCTGCTTATGCACTGCACTTCATGCAGTTTTTTTATGAAACATCAAACCACTCAGATGATTCAGCCCCTTTACAGTCCAGATCTGATGCCCTGCAATTTCTGCCTTTTCTCAAAACTAAAATTACCTTTGAAAGGAAAGAGATTTCAGACCATCAGTGAGATTCAGGAAAACACAACAGCTGATGTTGACTAGGAGAACTGTGTGAAGTCCCAACGTGCTTACTTTGAAGGGGACTGAGCCATCATTGTACAATGTTTCTTGTATTTCGTATCTTCTTCAATACATGCCTCGATTTTTCATATTACCTGCCTGGATACCTTCTGAAAAACCTCATGTGCATCTTTATGTTCATTGAAGCCTTCTGTATGATGGACAAACTACTGAATAAACCCAAGAATCCAACAACAGATAAGTGGATAAAAAAGCTGTGGTACAGGCTCTGGCCTGGTAGCTCAACTGGTTGGAGTGTTGTCCCGATACATTAAGGTTGCAGGTTGGATTCCCAGTCAGGGCACATACAAGAGTCAACCAATGAATTCAAAAATAAGTGGAAAAATAAATTGATGTTACTTTTTTCTCTCTCTCTAAAATCAGTTTTTTAAAAAAAAATCTATGGTACATATATACAATGAAATATTACTCAGCCTTAAAAAAAGACCAACACCTTAACATTTGCAACAGGATGGATGGACCTAGAGGATATTATGCTAAGTGAAGTAATTCAGTCAGAGAAAGACAAATTCCATATGATTCCACTTATATGTAGACTCTAAAAAATAATATAAATGAACAAATAAAACAGAAATAGACTCACAGATACAGAGAACAGACTGATGCTTGTCAGTGGGAAGGGGAGTTGGGATACTGGGTTAAAAATATCAAGGGACTTTAAGATGCACAGATTGCTAGTTATAAAATAGTTATGGGGATGTATAGTACATCATAGGAAATACAGTCAACAATATTGTAATCACTATGTATGATGCCAGGTAGGTACTGAAAATATCAAAGGGAACACTTTATAAAGCAGTGGTCCCCAACCTTTTTGGCACCAGGGACCACTGACTCACATGCTGCTCACCTCCTGCTGTGTGGCCCAGTGCCTAACAGGCCACAAACCAGTAACTCATCTGTGGCCAGGGCTTGGGGACCCCTGCTGTAAAGTATATTATTATCTGACAACTATGTTGTACACCTGAAACTAATGCAAAATAATGTTAAATATAAACTGTAACTGAAAAAACTTTTTAAGGAAAAAAAGAGGACAGATGATAACATGTGATCCCTCCATGGGTATAACCCAGGCTTTATAACTGACAGAATAGAGCCTTAGAAAAGGATTTGATTAACTACTTATATTTCTGGGGCACTGAAATTATTTGATGTTATCAGTATTTTGAAAAACAAAGAGAAAATGAAATATTGTTTCTCTGTACTAAGTTATTCATGGTTTTAATATAGAATAAGTAAGACTCAAAGTTTTCTAAATTTCTTAATCAGTGACTTTTTACCTTTTCTACACTTCTGCCTACCTGGATCTAATCATCTCTAAGAACTGCTCCATACCATAATTCTTTAACAATCTATTCTAATTCTGTTCCTGCTTTCTTATTTATCTTGAATAGTCCATTTTCAATGTCCACCAACCATTCATCATTCAGCAAATACTGACTAAGGATACATCTCTGTATACTGCAGTCATTCCCCCATTTACAACTCATTCTGAATCTTATATAGTCTCTCATCAGGTCTCTAAACTTCCTAGTTTCAAGATGTATTTCAGAAGTCTTCTAAAAAAGAGAGGAAAGAAGGGAGGGAGGCAGAGAGAGAAGGAGGGGGGAAAAAGAAAATTCTATCACTTGTGCCGAGTCAAAAGTCTCTCCTCCTATGTCCTCTTGCAATTTACTTCAGCCTCTATCAAATGCACTTAGTAGCCTAAATTGAAATTATTTGTGTCCTCAACTAAATTATGTCAGTTAATGATACTGATTCAATTTAAAAAATAAGAAGTGAAGAGAACTGACATAATCTCAGGCAGTGGGTAAATAGATTCACTAGTGTAACTCCTTTTGAGTAATGTCTGAAAAGTATATATTACTATTAAGACTTTACTTCAACTATAAAAGCTAGTTCCCTCTTGCAGATAAAAAATATGAATTTTAAAATTTGAGAGAAAAATATGAGAAATACCCATCTCAAAAAACATACAATGTACATTTTTGAGGCGTTATGTACATTATGACTAAATATACTTCTACTATCTCTAAGAGAAGCCAATCAAGAACATAATAAGCATCTCTTTCTATTAGGGTGGACCAGTGATCCAGTTCAACAGAGACTGATCTCTGACTGAAGAAGTTAAGCACCAGATCCCAGAAAGCTGCCTTGATTTCTGGAGTCTCAGGTGGAAAGAGCATACATAATGCTGCACGCTCCTGGTCCTACTCCAAACAGTTATCAGTATTTTAAGACAAAAAGTGGAGAGTATAAGAGGAAATATATCAAAGTATGTTTAGGACATGTATGTAAAAATGAAAAAAAAAACACTGATGAAAGAAACTGTAAGGTCTAAATAAATGAACAGAGGTACTATATTTATGAATCAAAAGACTCAATACTGTTAAGAAGTGAATTCTTCCTAAAACTGTTCTATAGACTCAATACAATTCCAATCAATACACCAGCAGGATTTCTACAGACCCTATAAAATTTATATGGGAAAGGAAGGGATGGAGAACAATTGTGAAAAAGAAGAAAACAGTTGGATAACTCACACTGTTTGGTTTCAAGCCTCAAAATAAAACTATAATAATCAAGACAGTGTAGTACTGGGAAAAAAAAGACGCAGGTCATTGTAGATATTAAAGTCGAGAAACAAATCCATACAGAACTGATAACTGATTTTCAATAAATGTACATATGCAATTGAAAGGAGATAGCCTTTTTATTGAATGTTGGGATAATTAGACATCCATGTGCCAAAAGAAAAAAAAATAGAACTTCTACTCATACTTCACACCACATACAAATACTAAACCCAGGAAGGCTATAGACTAAAACAGTAAAGGTGAAACATTCTGAAGAAAACAAAATCTTTTGTGACTTTAGGGTAGGCAAAGAATTCTTAGAAATGACTTCAAAAGCATAAACCATAAAAGAAAAAAATGTAATAAAGTAGATGGCATTAAAACTTAAAATTTTTTGTTCTGCGACAAACGATGTTGAGAAAATAAAAACAAAATCCGCAAACTAAAAGAAAATGTGTATCTAAAATGTAAAAAAAACTTACAAAATTCAACAAAAAACCCAAACCAATTAAAAAATATGGAAAAGATGTGAACAGATATTTCACCAAACAAGATATGAACATGGAAAATAAGGACATGAAGCGATACTCAAAATCATTAGTCATTAGAAAAATGAAAATTAAAACCACAAGGAAATATGTACCTACCATTACACACCTAACAGAATGGCTGAGTATTCAGCCATGTGAGATAAAAACTTGTATTTCTGAAAAACATCTGTATACAAATGTTTATAAAAGTTTTATTTTTAACTGACAGAAGCCAGAAACATAACAATGGGAATGGATAAACACACTATGGTATTTTCATAAAGTGAAATACTTCTCATCAATAATAAGAAATAAAGTATTAATATATACAACAATATAATCAATCTCAATTGCTTTAGGATAGTTAAGTCTGATTCAAAAGGCCATATAATATATGATTTTACTCACATAACATTCAGGAAAGGACAAAACAAGGAGGACTGAGAATTGATTATTTGGTTATGCAGGATTACAGAGGGGTAGATGGAAGGATTTGAAGGTTTGAATTCAAAGAAGTTGTAGCAAAAGAAAATTTGGGGGGGGGTGATTGAGCTGTTCTGTGTGTTGACTGTGGTAATAGTTAAGTAACTATACATTTGTCTTAACTCACAGAACTGTTCATGCCTCCCAAAATAAATGTTACTCTAATTAAAAAACAACAACCTGTAAATAGAAAATTTAACCAAAAACGTAAAGGAGGAAGAATGAACATCATGAATAACCATGCTCCTCCCTTCTTCTAAATGCATTATTATACATATTGGGATTATACTATATATATAAAGGGTTGTATGCCTTTTGGGATCAAGGACGGAAGAAGATGGCAATCTCAAAGGCTATATCCTAATATGCAGGTAGACCAGAAATTTTTTGCAATTATACCACATTATTGTGGCACAGGTTGATCCCAGGATCCTTTATCCTTGAGAAAAAAACCCTGTTAGTGAGACTCTGACATACCCACTTACACTCTCTCTCTTGTGCTGAAAGGTAAATATGGAGTAGAGATGGGGGTGAGGAAAGCACTACAGGGAACACTGACAATTAACAATTAAACTAACTTTCTCTTTCTCTCTCTCCCCACCCCTCAAAACCATATAACTGGTAATGTAGTAATTTCTGTGGGAAGAAAGAGCACTAACAGAAAAGCGCGTCCTAAAATGAAAAGGACATAGATCTTGGGTTCCAGAAAGTTTAGGATATGGAGCCTTATTTATAAGCTTGCAAATGTTTTGTTTACAAAGAGCTCTTAGAAAGAATATCCCAAGTTTAAAGAAGACAAATTAATAAGCACAAGTAGGCACTAGAGCACAGTATTAGGTATGACTGGTGATTCCCCTAGGGACTTTCCCTAGGTTCAAAGTAGGATGGGGGAGGAAGCAACAGTTGATACACACTATATCTTAGTTTCACAGAAATTCCTTTCACTTGAAGGATTTTACAAGACTGAGTAAGTCTTATAAATCAAACTCATTGAGTAAGTTTTTCCATCTAACAAGCCCTATTAATAGAAATTGTTTCATTCTCAATTCTTATTAGGTGAACAAAAATGCTTGAATTTAATAAATAATCACAAAGTCCTTCAAGTGAAAATTTACCATTATTGACTAACATCACCTTTCATTACAAGAGAAAGCTAAAAATATTTAAAATTCATAAATAATTCTTCAATGATTTACTATGGTAGATCACTTACTCTGATTTTGGATATATGAAAAGCTATTTTGAGAATCTAATTGCTCTTTTTTTCATAATGAACTTTCCCTTATAAAAACAAGAACATAATGGATTCCTATGTGCCCATTATCCAGCTTCAGCAATTTTCACCTCATGGCCAATCTGGTTTTAACTAAGAAATTACTCTGCAAATATATGTATTGTCAGCCAACATTCAAGTTCCCAAGAATGGTCTTTTTTTTCTTCTAGATTTGTTAAAATTAAGATCCAAATAAGTTCCACATTTTACAACTGGTTGAGACGACTCTTACATTTCTCTTTATCTACTGATTCTACACTTTCTCTTTTCCTCCTGCAAATTTCTGTTAAAGAAATCAACTATATTCAAAGTAAAAAAAAAGCAAGGACCTAAAACCAAGATTACTCTATCTAGCAAAGCTATCATTTAATGTTGAGGGACATACAAAGACCTCCCTAAATCACAAAAAGCTAAAGAAATGATAATGGGTCTTCTTTAAGAAGAAAAAAATTAAAAATGAATAATAAATTAGCAACAAATACATATCTATCAACAATTACTTTCTTTTTATTTTATTTATTTTTCTATCACCATTTATCTTCTCTATATCCTCTTTCACTTCCACTTACCCCCTCCCCCACCACAATCACCATACTGTTGTCTGTGTTAATGAGTTGTTCTTTTTTTCCTGTTTTGCTCTCCCTCCACCTCCTAAATCTCAAAAAACTAAACAAACAAGTATAACAGAAACAGAATCATAGAACATTTCATAGTTGCCAAAAGAGAGAGGGGTTGGAGGCTGAGGAAGTATAAATACCTTTATACTTCCTAAAGGTATTAGGAAGTATAAATTGGTAGTTACAGAATAGTCATGAGGATGTAAAGTACAACAAGCAGAACATAGTCAATAACCCTGTAATACTATATAAGGTGTCAGATGAGAACTAGATTTATCAAAGTGATCACTTCGTAAGCTGTGCAAGTTTCCAATAATGGGGTTGGATACCTGAAACTAATATAATATTGTATTGTGAACTGCAATTGAAAAAAATTTTTTTAATTATTTGAAAAAAAGGAAATCAAGTCATTTATGCCAGCCTTCAATTATCTGTATTTTGCTGACTATCCACTTGAGACATTTTTAAACATGTCCCTCTGTCCTTGTATTTTCTATAATTTTTACCCCTAGAGTCTTCAATTCAGAAGTGATAGAGAAAACAAGTTTATACACGGTACTGTGTTCGTCATTAAGGAGCATGTGTATTGCCTTATATCTTTCTGTGATGATAACAGCCAATGAGGAACATTGTCTCAATTCAGTACTTCATTGAGAGTTGCAAAATAGTATTATTTTACTTTTATCATTCCTTCATAGCTTACCATCTGAAATGTCTATTAAGTGAAAATTCCACTCATCAAATCTTTGGTTTCCAAGAGGCAGCTTAGAAAAAGAAGGAAGGATAAATGCTTGATTTTTATGAGTTCTTAAAATAATGAGTTGGTGTCCTAACCTTCAGAATGGTACACGATGAGTTTGTTTTTTAGGGGAATCAGTAGACATATAAACTCTAAAGATTTAAATAAATGTAGTATGCTTCAAATCACTGCAGTTGTTATTCCTACTGCTGTCAAATTTTGCCATCTTTGGCTAGTGAGAAACTCTTCAGCTTGTTTCTGAGCCTTTTAGACATGACCTTACAGTCTTTAATAGCTTCCTTGTTTCTAGCGTAACAAAATATCCAGTATAACAAAATGGTATAGTATTATCATCATGTCCATCTCTTGCTCCAGACCTGAAATCAACCATATCCAGGAAACCCTGGTACATTTCGATTGGAAACAGCATTCAGAGGTAACATGGGTTCTAGGACTGCTCATTTCTTCTGAGTTGGTCACTTTAGGCCTTTCACAGTGGTTAGAGTCTGTATGATTTTTTACTGATACTTCCAAATAAAATTCTACATTTTTCAACTGCATTGATTTTATTACACAACGACACTAATGTAATTAAATTAATTGCTTTGTTGCACAATATATATACAACAGCTTGGGAATAAATATACTAATACTGTTTTTATACTGTTCTAATATATTAGTTCTAATAACTAATATATTAATTACAGTTTTTATATTGTTCTTTTGTCTTCAGGTTATAAACTAGGCATGTATAATCAAATTACTGCTTTTTAAAGACAATTAATATTTCTTTCCTATGGTCATACTATTTTGGCTTCTTTATTTCATTTTGCTTTCACTTCTAAGTTTCTTTTTTTAATGATAAAACTTGTTTTAGAATTACATAAAATATTTCAATGGTTTCAAAGTCACACCTAGAAAACAAGCTAGATATATTAACAGAACTCTAGCTATTTCTTCTATCTCTGTTTCCTATAGTTACTTAGTTTTTGGTAAATTCCTAGATTTTAAAAAAGTTGTAAAATGTTATATATACACAAATATATTTTATTAGATAAAACATACTTTAGGGATTTTTTGTATTTTATTTTCACTTCATAATAATATCAAGACCATGGCAAAGAAGATATTCCTTATTTGCTTTACACCTATATAATATTCGATTGTATTATAATACTCAATTGTATAATTAAATTATTTTTTAAAAATACTTACTGACTTGAGAGAGAGCAAGGGGAAAAAAGAGAAAGAGACATTGATTTGTTGTTCTACCCATCATAGCTTCACCAGTTGATTCTTGCACCTGCCGAGACCAGAGATGGAACTCATAACCCTGACATACTCGGATGATGCTATGATCAACTGAGGTACTCAGCCAGAACCCTATTGATAGAAATATGGGTTGTTTCATGCTTTTGCTACTACCAATGCTGTTGCTTATTTACAAAAGCCAAAAAATGTAAACCACCCAAACTGTCATCAACAAATGAATAGATAAAAAGATGTGATGCATATACACGGTGCAATATTATTCAGCCATGAAAAAGGTCAACATAGCCTTCCATTTGCAACAATGTGGATGGACGCATTATGCTAAATGAGGCAAGTCACACAAAGATATGAAATGTATGATTATCACTTATACATAGAATCTTTAAAAATTATACCTTAAAAAAAAGGTAAAATCGTGGTTACCGAGAAATTTGGGGGTTGAGGGTAGATAAAAGTAATGATGTTTAAGGGTACAAACTTGAAATGAATAGTAAATAAGCCATAAAAATCTAATGCATATTGTAACTAAAACAGACAATAATATTGCACTATAATTATTTAATGTGATAAATATTGCTATATTGGCAATCCTTTTTCAATACATAAATGTATCAAAGAATACATTTTACACCTTAAAGTTACACAATGTTAATGCTCAAATTTATTCAATTAAAACACCCAAATTAGTGCTGTAATGAATGCAGACTTGTACATATGTCATTTTCTATTTATACCAATGTATGTTCGGGATATATTCCTAAATAACAGTGAGATTTTTCTAGATCAATAAATATATAACTTAGCTAGACATTGCCAAATTCCCCTTTACAGAAGGTTTCAATATTTCGTATTCCAATAAGCAATGTTTCAGAGAGCCTGCACCTCTACAGGCTCACCAAATGGGTGTGTTATCAATTTGGGAGGAGCGGTGAATGAGAAACAAAGCACAAATTAGTATCTTGGTGTAGTTCTGTTCACTTCCTCCTTTTTATTTTCTATTTCATTGATCCACTGTTATCTTTAATTCCTATACTGTCCTTATTTGCTCTTCTTTCTATCTCTTAATGGAGAACGTTAAGTCACTGATGTTATTTTCCTCTTTCCAATATAGCATTTAAAATTATACATTCCTCTCTAAACCTTCCTGAAGTGAAAGCCACACTTTCTGATTTTCTGTATTTTCATTATCATTCAGTTTTAAATGAATTACAATTTTCCTTGTCATTTCTCTTTTACCCACAAATGTTGTCCAAAAGTGTATTAATATCCACACATTTGGTGTTTCTTCCACAGACACCACACTGTTACAAATATCTACTTTAATACTAGTATGATCCAAGAACAAATGTATTATTTCCAGCCCTTTAAATTTATTTAGAATTGTTTCATGAGACAGCATATAGTACCTTTTGATAAACATACTATGTGCATTATGCAGCATGGGTGTGGTGTTTTATAAATATCAATTAAATCAAGGTGATTGATGGTATTCTCCAGATCTTGCTACTTTTTTTATGTGGATGTTATACTAACTACCAGAGATGGGTGTTAAAAGCAACCATGACTGTGAAATTGTCTATACATAATGTCTGTAACTGTAAAATTTTGTTCCATGTATTGTGAAGCTGTTAAAATGCACACATTTGTCACTTTTATATCAAAACTGTCAAACTTTTTCTCTGATAATACTCTTTCTTGAAGAGTACTTTAGCCATATCAGCTCTCCTGTACCTAATCTCTGCATGGTGTATCCTTTCCTGTCCATTACTTTCAACTGATCTAAGTCTTTTCATTTAAGTGAATTTCCTGTGGAGCACATATAGTTGGGTCTTACTTTTCTTTTTTTATCTGTTCCAACAACCTACGCCTTTGAATTGAAGTGTTTAATACCATTAACATTTACTGCAATTATTAATATGGTTGAACATATCAATTTATTAAGTTTTCTGGTTTTCCTGCTTTTTTGGTTCTCTGCTCCTTTGCTTTCCCTTGATTTGCATTACCTGAGTACTTTTAGAACTGGATTTTAATTAAAATATTAAACTTTCAAGTAACTACATTAAAAAAAAACACAGGAGGAACTTTGATCACTGCGTCTCGATTTTTTGGAGCATCATTCCATAAACCAGAAGATGATGAGCTTGATTCCCAGTCAGGATACCTGGCTGGGTTGTGAGCTCCGTCCCTAGTCCTGCACATATGGGAGGCAACTGATTGATGTGTCTCCCTTGATCCCTTTCTCTCTTTCTCCCTTCCCCTCTCAAAAAACACCTCCTGACTTCCTGACTTCCCCCAAAATGGAGGCTTAGGTGGAAACACTGTTCCTTCTTGCACAACCAAGTTTAAAAACAACAAAGTTTTAGTAACAAAAATGCAGCCAAACCACAGAAAATTGAACTATACAGAGGTCTCACAACAACAAACCATTCAGCCAGACCAGTAAGAGGGCTGGAGCCAGCAGCGGAGCTGGGTGGGGCAGAAAAGATCCCCTGACCCAGGCGCCGAGACAGCCATGGGCAGATCCCAGATGTGGAGTGGCAACAGGCGAATCCAGTGAGGGTGCAAGGTGGCAGGCTGACCAAGGTCACACATTTGCACACAGATAAACTGGTGAAGGAGCAAGCAGGGAGACAGACCTCGCAGGTCCCAGTGGCAGAAGCAGCAGAAGGGACCGCCATTGCCCCCTCTCACCCGCCCCTACATA
Source organism: Artibeus jamaicensis (assembly GCF_021234435.1). Taxonomy (NCBI): domain Eukaryota; kingdom Metazoa; phylum Chordata; class Mammalia; order Chiroptera; family Phyllostomidae; genus Artibeus; species Artibeus jamaicensis. Next base: position 16,519,333 of record NW_026521788.1, read on the forward strand.
CAGTGTCACAAACTAGCGACCTGGGTGGCCCCGCCCTGGTGAACACGAAAGGCTACCCTCCTCATATGTAACAGGCACAAAGAAGAACACTCAAAGCCCCAGAGCCGGTAACTCTAAGCACCCAAGAAATTGCCAACTTATCAGATGCACAGTTCAAAACACTGGTGATCAGGATGCTCAAAGAACTAGGTGATTTTAGTCACAAATTAAAGGAACATATGAAGGCTACACTAAGTGAAATGAAGGGAAATAGACAGGAAGCAATAGTGATAGAAAGGAAACTGGGACTCAAATCAAGGGAGTGGACCAGAAGGAAGGAAAAAATGACCAAACAAAAATATGAAGAAACAAGAATTCAAAAAAAAAAGGGGAGAAGCTTAGGAACCGCCAGCTTTAAACGCTTCAACATCCAAATTATAGGGATACCAGAAGGGAAAGAGAAAGAGCACGTGGAAAACTTATTTGAACAAATAATGAAAACTTCCCCAATCGGGCAAAGGCAATAGACTTCCAGGAAATCCAGGAAGCTCAGAGAGTCCCAAAGAAGTTGGACCCAAGAAAGAACACACCAAGGCACATCATCATTACATTAGCCAAGATTAAAATGAAGGAGAGAATCCTAGAAGCAGCAAGACATAAGGGGACAGTCACCTACAAAGGAGTTCCCATCAGACTGTCAGCGGATTTCTCAAAAGAGACCTTACAGGCAAGAAGGGGCTGGAAACAAGTATTCCAAGTCATGAAATCCAAAGACCTACAACCAAGATTGCTCTATCCAGCAAAGCTTTCATTTAGAATGGAAGGGCAGATGAAGTGCTTCTCAGATAAGATCAAATTCAAGGAGTTCATCATCACCAAGCCCTTCTTATATGAAATGTTAAAGGGACTTACCTAAGAAAAAGGAGATAAAAAAGATGAACAGTGAAAGGACAGCAAACTCACAGTTATCAACAACCACACCTAAAACAAAAGCAAACTAAGAGGACAGCTAGATCAGGAGCAGAACCATAGAAATGAAGATCACATGGAGGGTTAGCAACAGGGGAGTGGGAGGAGGAGAAGGGGGAGAAGGTACAGAGAATAAGTACCATAGACAGTAGGTAGAAAATAGATAGGGGGGAGGGTAAGAATAGCAGGGGAAATACAGAATCCAGAGAACTTGAGACACGTGTTCATGAACTAAAGGGGGGGGAATGGTAGGGGAGGGGTGTGCAGGGTGAAGGGGAATGAAGAGGGGAATGGAACAACTGTAATGGCATAATCAATAAAAAGAAGAAAATAGGAGGGAGAGCAAGAAGAGTATGGAAAATATAGAATCTAAAGAACTTGAAACACGTGGTCATAAACTAAAAGGGGGAATGGTAGGCAAGGGGTGTGCAGGTTGGAGGGGAATGAAGGGGGGAATAGAACAACGGTAATGGCATAATCAATAAAATATATTTTAAAAAATAAAAAAAAATAAAAAGCATGTCCTCAGGTGAGAATTAAAAAAATTTTAGGAAAACAAGTGTAATTAATTTTTTTTAATATTTTATTTATTTACTTTTAGAGAGAAGGGAAGGGAAGGAGAAAGAGTGGGAGAGAAACATCAATGTGTGGTTGCCTCTCGTGAGTCCCCTGCTGGGAACTGGCCTGCAACCCAGGCATGTGCCCTGACTGGGAATCGAACCGCGATACTCTGGTTCGCAGGCCCGCGCTCAATCCACTGAGCTACGCCAGCCAGGGCAAGTACATCTCAACTTGGACTAGCCACATGATGTAGTTGATGGCTAACACATTAGAAAGAGCAGCTCTAACTTACTTTGTAATACAAATGTCTTTCTTTGTTTTTATAAGAAGATACTGAACAGTTTTTGTATCTTATGTTTAGCAATTCTGAAGTTCAGAATTATTCAGTACCATAATGAAGTAAATTATGATAAGCATTTTTAATAATTTATGTTTTCAGCATAGTAATTTAATAGAACTTAATTAGAAGTAAATCTAAAGATTTTAACCAAAACAATTTGTACTGACACTTCTACATCATACAAATTGGCACAATACTTGACTTTCTAAATCTTTTTATTTAAAAATTACGTAATTTTCTGTGTAGTAAGCTATCATTTGAGGGGTTAAAAATGAAGGGATATATATGTAATATCTATATACCAAAAATAATAAATATAGTGGTTTCTGTAATTATGGATTTCATATTTGACACTAGCACCGAAGTCTATTCTATTAAAAATTAATTAAGCCTCTATTATCTGAGAATACGGCAGGCTATACTACAAACTTTTTCCACAATCATTTTTGTTCTCTGAAGTTTCACAAACCTGTGCTGAATAGAAATTAAAAACAAATCTTCCCCAAAAGACATATCACACTGAATTCTATTCGAAATGAATGAAAAGTTATATATGTTCTTAGACTGTAAGAATGTTGGAATTATTGCATATATTCTCAATTGCATGCTTCACAATAAATCCAGAGGTCTGATTGAGAATAGAAATTCATACCAAACAGCATTCATAGTTGCAAGAGGGGGTAAGCTTTCTAGATGCCAAAGCAAAAGATATTGAGTTAAGTAAGTCAGTATTTACTACGTGATATAAAAACAAGTCATTAATTGCACTGCAACAATCTTCACAATACATACATTTATTCAATATGCAATCCTACAATGTGGCCTATATACACTCTAGTTTAAGTTTCTATGATGTGCTTAAACAATAAAGTATAAATACTCAATCTATGAATTTACCTCAAGGTAACTTTAGAGGTGCTATTCGAGACAAACAACAAAAGCTACAAATGAGACCCCATATATGATTTAAATTTTCTATTAGCAACATTTAAAAAGTAAAGAGAACCAGGTAAATTTTACAATGTAATTTTATAGCTACATATTTAAATAATTGATTAAATTTGCAATCAACAAAAATTAGTAATGCAATATTTTACATTCCTTTCTTTATACTGTCCTCAAAATCACATGTTCCTTTGCATTTATAATTCAGACTAACTATATTACATTGCAAATGCTCAATAGTCATATGTGGCTAGTAGCTATCATACTGGAAAGTGCAGGTTTAGCCTATCTGGAAGAATAAATAGAGTATAGCTTAAGCAGTATGTCATGATTTTCTCTTGCAATTAGACTTTGATAAAGATTAGAGAGTTCTGTTAAAACATGGAGAGGGGATTTTTGACATTAGAACATAACTAAAAAAATCTATCAAATAGAGAGCAGGGTTGAGTTAACCATAGCTTGTGTTTGAATGAATGACCACCTATCTTCACAAGGAAATAGACTGAGGGGTGGAACCATAATCTTCCATAAACAGCCCTTCTGCTCCAACACAAGCACAAGTAAATCCAAGGTACTATGTCCAAAATTCTGGCTATTAAAATATTATTCTACATACTGCCATAAAACTCAGCAATTCTACTCCACACATCTACTAAAAACATGTCCACACAAAGATTTGTATTCGCATGTCCAGAGGAATATTATTTGTAATTGCAAAGAAGTAAAAACAACTTAAATATGTGTCTATCCACCAGTTAGTGAAAAAACAAATGTAATATAGCCATATAATGGAATACTATTCAGTAATAAAGACATGAACTGCTGATTTATACATAAATGAATCTCAAACAAAAGCTAACAAATAGAAGACACAAGACTATGTATTATGATTCTGTCTGTGTTAAATTCTAGTAAAGTCCAAACTATTGTGACAGAAAAGAAACTCAGGGCCAGGAGTGAAGACTTATGGCAATGTGACATGAGGAAATATTTATGTCACATTTACTTAAAATAGGTAAATGCTTTATTATATAAACATTATATATCAATAAAGATATTTTTAAATCAATTAATGTACAATCTGAAAAAAATTAGTACAGACTATTTTCAAAAGCTAACCAACATTTACATTAGTCATCAAAGTAAGGAAGCTTTGAGGTAAACTTTTCAAAAAAAATATATAGCTGACCCTTGACCAGGGGTTAAGGGTACCAACCCCAGCCTCCCTCGAAGGTCCCACACAGTCATGAATGCACATACACTGGGTCAGCCAAAGAGTTCATGTGTTTTTTTTCTATAAAATCAAAGACACATTTAGTTTTTCATAAAATAAAAGATACATTATTGTCACCAATAACTATTGATTTGGATATTTTGAGTATGTCCACGATCACCCCCATGGTATAATGTTGACTGTTCTCAATTACAGTCTTTATTAGATCATTATCAACTTCAAGTGGTCTATCTGACCATGGAGCATCATCCAGTGAGAAATCATGAGCACAAAAATTTGGAAACCACTTTTGACACGTTTGATCAGTCACAGCACCTTCTCCACACACTGCACAAATGTTTTTTTTTTTGGCATTTTACAGTTGTTTTTACCTTTCTTGAAATAATGAAGCATAATATGCTGGAAATGTTTCATATTTTCTTCTATCTTCAATATTAAAATGCTACACTAAAACTCACCAATTTTGATTTTTTTTAAATACACACTGACATGACAGCTGTCACTATACAACCTAACAAAGTTGTTTCGAATGAAGTGAAAGACAAACTAAGTGCTACTAGAGCCATCTTAAGTTAAAAACCAAATGAACTTTTTAGCCAACCAAATACTTTTCATTCCCAAAAAACTTAACTACTAATGGCCTACTGCTGACTGGAATCTTACTAACATAAAGAGTCAATTAACACATATATGGGTTATATGTATTTAACAATGTACGTTTTAAATGTTTGTATTTAAAATTTTTTTATTGTTGTTCAATTAGTTGTCCCCATTTTCCTCCCATTGCTCTCCCCTTCTTATAGTAACGTAAGCTAGGGAAAAGAAAATGTTATTAAGAAAATCATAAGGAAAATACATTTACAGTACTTATTGAAAAAAATCCATGTATGACTAGAGCTGAGTGGTATAAATCCATGTCATTCAAGAGTGAACTGTAGTTGAAATTTTTGTTTACCTTTTGATTACAGATAAAGGCTGATTCATTATTGTTAAATTTCCCAATGTGGTTTATACTCAGTGGAAACTTTCTAAATGCATAACATTTAATTTACAGTACACCAAGTGTTTTCAAACACTTTGCTCATCCTATATTCAACATAATCTTACAAAGAAAAAAAGATGGATATTATTTTAACATATAAGAAAACTGGTATCACAGAGGCTAAATTCCAAAGGTTCATCACCTAACAGGGCTAGGACCAAAACTGAAGATGGGCACACTGCTGAGGAGTCTGGGATGCCTTCTACTACATTTCTTAGTGATTCCATTTTTAGAAGAGATATTTTACATGAGCCTAGATTATTAACTTTTTAATTAAAACTACCTAATCACCAACCTATTTTAGCTATCCAATATACAGGTTCTTTCCATCCCCTAAATCCCCATTCAAAAGTTTCGTTCTCCTCCTCCTTTTGGTAAAACACAAATCCTTTGCTGCATTACATCCTATTGCTAAGACTGAAATGTAGCATGACTAATTACAAGTATCGATGAAAAATAAAGGCAATATAAAAACAGTCCCAATTCTGCCAGCTGAGAACCTGGCCTGCAACCCAGGCAAGTGCCCCAACTAGGAATTCAACCAGCAACTTTTTGCTTTGCAGGAGGATATCCAATCCATTGAACCACACCAGCCAGGGTTTCTTGGCTATTCCTTTTTTCTTTCTTAATTAAAAGTTTTAATTTATTTTCTGGAGACAGGGGAAAAGAAGGAGAGAGGAGAGGGAAACATCAATGTGTGGTTGCCTCTCATGAGCCCCCCACTGGAGACCTGGCCCTCAACCCAGGCATGTGCCCTGACTGGGAATCGAACCGGCAACCTTTTGGTTTGCAGGCCCACACTCAATCCACTGGGCTACACCAGCCAGGGCCTCTTGGCTATTCTTGAACATTAATTTTTCCTATAACATTTTTAATGGGACTCCTGAAAATCTATTACAATGACCTCTGAAGTAACATCAGCAAAATCCACCATATCCTCAACTACTCTGAATTCTGTATCCTTTGCCTTCTTCCTTTAAATAAAATATAGCTCTTCTTCACAGACATGGTTTTTTTGCTGGAACCCTCTCAAGCTATGACTGTTTTCCTTCCCATGTCCCTTACACTACTGAGCTTAGAAATGAATTAGATTGCTCTTTATTCCTCAATGCAAAGAACACTCTCTATCCTTGATCATCCATCCTCCCTCAACCATTCCTTTCCCCTCCCCCAGTTACAGCTTTTCTGCAACCTTAATTACAAACACTTTACTCCTGGAACACCACCTTCCATGTTTCTAGCTCATCAATCAGCCCAACACTGAACCTACAACTTTTCACTACTGCATTATTATACTACACTTCTACTATAAAGTATGTAAAACTAGAAAAGCAATTTGCAAAAAATGCTAATAAAAATTATCCAAGAGTTATGTACTAATTTTTCTTTGTTTCCTAAATTTTCCAAGAGTAAGCATACATACTTTAAAAATAACACTAATTTTTTTAACACACTTGAAATCTGTACCCCAACAAACTCAACAAAAAAGGTTTAAAACATGTAAGGCTTCTATCAAATACTAGTAGAATAAGGGGGAAGAGAAGCCATTAAAAGATGGAGTTAGTCTCCATTGTACAATTTGGTTCCAAACTTCTTAAGTCTGTGAGAATGGGGCCCCCTATAATTACATGTGTACAACCTGCATGGTTAGATGCAGTCAAGAGTAGGGTGGGTCCCATCTTTGCCAGATGGCTCAGCTGGTTGGAATGTGGTCCTATCCTGATGTTGGAATTCCATACATCAGTAATTGCAGGTTCAATTCCTGACCAGGGCATTTATCTAGGTTGTAGGTTCTCTCCCTGGCAGGGGCACTTACAAAAGGAAAGGGGCACTTATGGGACAATACAAGAGAAGGGTGATAAATCTCTCTATCTCTAATCAATAAAAAATATTCTCAGGTGAGAATTAAAAAAAGCTTGATTACAAATATATCATATAATTCAAGGGCCCATTTGAGATCCAGAAATTTATCAATGAAAAAAATGAGTAAAGAATAAAGAAGCCCTCGCTGGGGTGGCTCAGTGGATTGAGTGCCAGCCTGTGAAACAAAGGGTTGCTGGTTTGATTCCTAGTCAGAGCACATGCTTGGGTTTCAGGCCTCGTCTCTGGTAGGGCATGTAGCAGAGGCAACCACACACTGATGTTTCTCTCCCTCTCTTGCTCCCTCCCTTCCCCTCTAAAATTAAATAAATAAAATATTTTTAAAAAGAATTACTTTAAAAAAAAGAATACAGAGGAGGTTCTTATATATATAATTACTGCCAGTCAGTGCATTTGATTCTTCATAGTGCTCAAGCACAACCTCTTTCTGTTCAGGTTAACAGACCACCTCTTTTTTCAAATTTATTCATTATTATCAAATGTGCTATTTCTCCCTAATTTTATATCTCTGACCTTGAGAGAATGAGCAATGCTGTTGATACTGACAATGCTATGGCACTTCCCAACCTTTTTGTATTAAAATAATAAAGACTCCTCACCTCATTAAAAAAAAAAATTAGGGGGTAGGATTTGGAGTCTTTATTTGCATGATGACAGGCCAATTAGGAACCAGGAGTGGGAACTTCTGTCCATATAAAGCAGCTCCCCTCTGGCTCTAAGAGCACACTTTCCCTTTCCACCAAAGAGTAAAGACAATATATCCCTGACTGAACTGAAACATCAAAGATATCTCGCCAGAGCAGAATGGAACCAGCCAGCACGGTCCAAAGAAGACCTGTACAGAGCGGATCAGATCAGTGAGGAGAGTAGAGCTATTTAGCTCAAAGGGGCCTGGCCCAGGGCTGCCTGGCCCCCACAGCTGCCTCACAGCTGCTGTTTTCACAGTCTTGCTGTATCACAATTGAGCCGTTTTGCACTGAATAAAGTTTCCTTCTTCACTGCACTCCAAATTGGGAATTCCTATTAGCGCTGAATTGACGCCAAGGACCACGGGCTGACAATGTGTAAAGCACTTAAAACAGTGGCTTAGACAGAGCAAACATTCTGGAAATTTCTGGAAATGTTAGCTATTATGATTATAGAATAACAGCCAAAGGGGAGGGGTGTTACTATTTTTGTCAGTCTGTGCTACCTTGTGGAAAATAAATGTATTATTAAAAATGAAAAATTGTTTTATGTATTTATGAAGTACAAAATGCATTGTTTAATGAAAAATTATCTTTAAACAATTATTATCTTTCTCTTCATGTCAGTTATTCTTCCTTTAAACCATTTCCTAGTCTCACGTGGTAAACTTAGATTGAGATAGGTAAGAATGGTTTAAATTACTAGAGTGGTAGAAGTGAGAGGGGTTTGAAAGGATGTTATAATAGTCTGCCAAAACTTGTAGATTAAAAAAAAAAATCAGCCAAGTAAACATTTATCAGAACAGAACAAATGTTAATTGTCTTTAAAAAAAAAAAACAAGCCAAAAAAACCCCATGTGGAGTGCCCACTATTTCCCCAAAACGATGTTGACTATTTCGTGAATACTCTCATTTCATCACATAAATTTAAAAAAATTAAATGACAGATTGTTTGTAATCTGTCATCTTTACACAACACTGTATATGTAAGACAAAATTTTGTAAAGCAATGATTAAAACATTCACAGGTGTACATTATTTTCAAGTTTGGAAAATTGCTTGTAATAATGAATAAAAATAATATTTAGGATTATGCAGATATATTTACCTTGAACAATACTACTATTTGTTAATTAAAGAAATTTCCTTAAGCCTCAAGATTTCAAAAAATAAACTTCAAAGTTAAAGAGCTTATCTAAAAGTACATTGGGGCAAGTTTCTCATAGAGAACAACTTCCTGTATTTTTACCAAATATCACTAAATCCATTGTATTATCATGCTTCAGGACAAAGATCACAGGTGACAAACACAAGGCCTGCAGGCCCAATCCAGCCCTCCACCTTGTTTTATCCAGCCCAGCACCCCGTTTCTACCTAGCAGCAGCTAAGCTCTCACTTAACTGTTAAGGATTAGTTATATTTATAAAATTACATTCGGCTCGTTGAAGGCAACCACAAAGCTGATGTGACCCCCTGTGAAAATGAGTTTGACACCCCTGAGATAGATGATGAGGCATAGCCAGGTAGTTAAGTTGGTTAGAGTGCTGGACCAATATGCCAAGATTGTGGGTTTGACCTCTGGTCAGGGCACATATAAGAATCAATCAATGAATGCATAAATAAGCAGAACAACAAATCAATGTTTCTCTCTCCTTTTCTCTTTCTCTAAAATAAATAAATAAGTAATTTTTAAAAAGACATAGATGGTGCTATACAACCATAGAGCCATAAATCATAATTACATTCAGGTATAAAGTACAATCTCTACTCATTGATACTGAAACATTTCATTTGATATACTTTTTAGGCAGATGTGTTATTTGTGCAAACAAATCCTCAGCTAATGAAATTTAATCTCTACAATGAGAAATAATATTCAGTTACTAATGAGAAAATCTATGACATATTCCACATATTCATCTTTTACACTTACAAAATCCTCTTTCATTTTTATAGTAAATCCAAGTAATTTCTTTATATTTCAGGTAAAACTACCACCAAAACAAAAACAGAATATACAAAATTACTGTTTTCTAAAATTAGCTTTTCCTCCCTTCCTTATAGAGAATAGGCTCTCCCCTGCTCTCAACAATAACATCTATGGTAGATGAACTCTCAAGAAACAAAAAAAATAATAATAAAACTAACTGATTTTAAAATATTAAGAACCTAAAACCCTTCATTAAAAAAAAAACTAGTAATAAATTACCATTAAAAATAAACAATGAGAAAGAAGTAACTGGGTAGATTCAAAAAATACTTTTAACATTTTTGTTAAAATATACTTTCCTTCCCTCTTTTAAAAAACTGCCCTTTGTATTGAATAAATAAATAAAACTGTGACTGTGTGTTTATAACTCATCTCAAAAAAATGTTTTAGAAATATTATAATGACCTATTCCCATCAGGATAACATAAAAGTGAATGTGACAAATCCAAGATTTCAGGACTTAAATTCCATCATGTTGCCTCAAGGTATAAAATAGCTTTCAAGAGCTCCAGGTGTAAACTGGGAAGAATCCCTGTATCTTTCTATAATCATACAGTGATCACACTATATATTAGACTTGCTAGATTGCCACTATTTAATTTACATTTTAGAATCTGCCATTTGTTGTGGAATAAGACGCAATATGAAAATTTCAAAAAGGATATCAAATTACCTCCTTACTTTCACACTTACTATCAGCTTCCTATGGAACTAGATTAAGTTCCATAGGAGCTTAATGAACTTAATGCTGGATGACAAGGCCCTAATCATTTTTCTTCACTCTTCTGATCCTGCTACAGCCCCTAATCCCTTACTCTACACATGGTACCATGATTTTCTTCCTGTTCCTGTAACATACCATGCTCATTCTGCTCTCATGGAAGAAGAGAAGCATATGATAAAATTTGATTACAATACTCAAAAACAGGAATAAAATAATGTTTAGAACCTAAAGCAATGTCAAGAGAAAATTAGAAAAATAACAATCTCTGAGCCCTGCTTTAACTCTTTAAAGAAAAAAGGTCAGCATCAGAGATCTGGAAATATTAAGTGTCACTAGGAAACCCAAAACATGGCCCCAGGCTAATATAAGTTGTCCTACTACTCTCAAATGTACATTACTTATCCAAATTGTATGAGCTTTTTAAAACTTCACAAATGTATATCCAAAATACATCCTACACAAATATCAATTCAGTAAGACCAACAATGAATAAAGAGTACTGAGAATTATTATCATCTAAGACAATGAAGGTCTTAAATTCAGATGATAAAGTTATATAAGTGATTCCATGGAAGATATTATAGAATGGTATTCAATACTCTATTATCATTACCTTCCAGGTCATGTACTACAGTACAAAAAGTATATTCTCTAGAGTTAGAATGCTGAGACCATGAATAATTTCTTTGAGCCTTAGTTTTCTAATTAGTAAGAGAGGTAATGAATGCTTCAAAGGGTTGTTGTAAGAATTAAACATAATGTAACAAAATTTTCAGTTACATAATGTAACTGAAAAAAGTACTACCATATTTTGGCTTTCTTTTTTTCCTTGACCTGAAAATATGATGCACTTCATAAAAACAGAATATGTTTAGCTAGAGATTTGTCACCATGATCAATATTGCATTGTATTAAAATGTTATAAAGGGGAATGGCACATAAGGTACAATTATTCAGAAAAACAACAAATTTAATTTTAAAAGGCGTCACAGAAATGGGTCAACTCATTCTAAAATGAGAAAGGGTAGGAGGGAGAATTAAGAACAGACATACTAATATTTTCAATCTTGGGTATTTTATAATCCAGTATTAAACCACACTAACTTTTAAGGTATATTTAATATTTTGACATAAAGAGGTAAAAATGATCTTTTGTTCACATGAAAAAAAAACAAGGAAAATGAAATTTGCTATTGGAATATAACAACATGTGTGTATAATTTATCTTTCAGAAACTGATAAAGAAAAATAACTGAGTAGCAGACATAGAAGGCACCCAGAAATCTATGAACCCAAGGGTGATAACATGAGAATTTGGGAAGGAGAATAATGAGAAACAACAATATTTATAAACATATCATAGAAATTGGCCATATAGAGAATGTTTTCTTAACATTAAATTTTAAAGTAACACAGATATAGAGCATAACAGTGAAAAGAAATATCTACTATGTTAACACTTGTCTTAAGTCCATTTCTTAGGAAATTAAACCCAAAAGTATAAGTTATTGCTATTTACCAACTGCAGTAAATAAGGATAAATATGATACAGTTCTTGCTCCCAGGGAGATGTAAATCTTATTTTTAAAAATGGCAATAAATATTTACCGTATTTTTGGATTATAAGATGCACCACCCCCCCCAAATCTGGGAGAAAAAGGGAGGTATGTCTTATAGTGCAAATGTAGCTTACCTGGCTTGCTGTGGGGCTGGGGTGGTACAGTGGAGTCACAGGTTATTAAATATTTTTAACACATTTTTTGCTTCAAAATTTTTTTCCCCTATTTTCCTCCTCTAAAACCTATATGCGTCTTATGGTCTAGTATGTCTTATACTCCTAAAGATATAGTAGATAGCAACCCTTATAAAATAATACCATCATACAGCTTTTGAAATTTAAGAAGTTTATATAATACATGAATGTACATTCTCTCAATTTTAACATCTAAATTCTCTCAATACACACTGATAAAGTAAATATTTGGCACTTTTATAGGTAAGAACGACAGACCCAGAAAGACTGATTTATCCAACATTGTAAATTTGGCAGAGCCAGAACTGAAACCTAAGTCTACATTTACAATACCACGTGTAGCTCCAGAAGGAAATACCATTCAATAAAGTGGATGGGAGACCAAGAGAGCAAAAGTTAGTTTTTAATTATATAGATGTAGGTAATTCTAATGAGAAGTGGTAGGAGATATTCCTTATGATACAAACAATAATAAAAGTAATATCATCAATATTTTATTTCCCAGGAACTTAATAAATGTGAGTGAACTGAATAACGGTGAGGAGTGAGTGAAACAATATGGCTATATCATTTTCTGATGTGAGATTTTAGAAGGACATATGAAGAAAGAAAATGTAAGAATATTTATAAATTAATATAATAAACATCTAGATATTGTTTAAGATATCATAAACATAAGAATATTGCCAGAATAAACTAAACTTTATAAATAATGCCAAAGCCCATTGACCGAATAAATGTAAGAGGATGAACTAAGAAGGAACAAGAATATTGCATGGGAAAGATGATGTAATGTTAACAGATGCAGAGAGAATAAAGAACTACTCACACCTCCTCTTTTGCATCCATCTTCTCCACCAAGGAGAATTGAGTAGAAAACTGGAAAAGGTAGAAGAAACATAGTTATAAAGCAAATGAAGTTGAAATGAGAAAAGAAGACAGTAAGAGAATACCCAATTTTTAAATTATTTTTTGTTGACAGAGCCTAAATAATCACAGGCCCAAACTAGGCATTCATCTCTAATTAATCTGTAATACATTATAAGAAAGGAAAGTGATTTCTAAAATACACTGATTCTGGAAGTAAGGAAAACTTTTTTTATGTACCAAAGAAACATAACTCAAGTTTAAAAGGCTCTTGAAAATGCATTTATATAAGCCTGCATCTAAATATACAGAAACTATTATTTGCAAGATGGCTTGTAAGCACTACAAAAGAAAAAGGTTACACCAAGAGCTGATTTAATTTCATTAAAAGTAATCCTAAACTTTTTCTTTATCAATAAATTTCCTTTTAGGCAGACTAGTGTAACTAATATACTAGATTTTTTTTTTTACTATTTATTTTTAGAAAGAGGGGAAGGGAGGGAGAAAGAAAAGGAAACACCGATGTGCAGGAGATATCCATTGCCTCTTGCACATCCCCAACTGGGGACCTGGCCTGCAACCCAGGCATGTGCCCTGGCTGGGAATCAAACCAGCAACCTTTGGTTCACAGGCCAACACTCAATCCACTGAGCCACACCAGCCAACACACTAATATATTAGATTTAAAAAATTATGATATTATGGGAAAAGATCTGAAAATATTTTAGGAATAAAATGAAAAGTATAAGCTGATTAATAATACACCACACTAAATACTCATAGCTGGGTAAACAACCATAATTTATAGCATTAACCAAGAAGTAAAGTAAATCTCACTGAATTTTTTCAAAAGTAATCCACACCGCTCTATCCTCATACTTAAATCAAGATATCCAGGTAGACTCAACAGAATTCAATGGTAAGTGAATAATTTAACATGTTAGATAAGTTGAAGATCCCAAAAGGTTTCAAAAGATTGGAAAATCAGGCAAAATAACTAATATTAAAGTAACAGCAATAGCAGTGGTAGCTGACTTTGTGCAGTAAAAGATTAAGCTAAATCTAGAGTATGGCAAAGTTGATAAACACTCCAATTTACAACAGAGAAGCCCCAAAGATTCAACAACTAGATGAGGGCCAAGTAGGGCTAATAGGAAAAAGAAGACTGGTCTGTTTTAAACAGCAGCTAGACTCACAGCTCTCTCCCTATCTCTAGCCTCTCGAGTGTCTCCTACTTTGGCAGAAAAGGTGTCCCCTCTCCCACTAGAAAAGGTTATTAGAGGGTCTCTAAATAAGAGAGTGTATTAAAGCAAGCTGAAGGCAGACATTAGTACTGAAACAGGATTAAGTAAAAGTTTACATAATGAAATATGTTGAGAACCAACACTCTCCTCCTACTCCCAGTCTATTTTTACCTCAATGGGCAGTAACTGTGAGAGCCAGGGAAAAGACTAGTAGATTCCTCTGGGAAATCTGACCAGTTAAGATACAAGACCTAAATATACTGGCTTTAGGTGTTTCCCAAGTAAATGGGATCTCAAAACAGACACAACTACAGCCAACAAACCCCGTCCACAAGCTAGAGGTCCAAGTGGGCTTTTACTTTTAATTAATTTTTTTTAAGAGAAAGGGAAAAAGGAGGGAGAGAGAGAGGGAGAGAAACACTGATTGGTTGTCTCTCCCGTATGTCCCAAAGAGAGACCTAACCATAATGTAGGCATGTTCCCTGACCAGGAATTGAACTCGTGACCCTTCACTTTGCCAGAGGATGCTTAACCAACTGAGCCACACCAGTCAGTGCCCAATGTGCTTTTAAATATGAGTAGTCAGAACCACCAGATAGTTCCTGTAAGTGAAACACCATATATAAAAGAAAATAATACACAGAAGAAAAAGTGACTACAAAGAAAATAAGACTCTAAAAAAAGAACATACCAAAAAGTGAATAATACTCTCAATAAGAAATATAACAAAACACAGAAATAGGGGGTTATCAAAAATTAACCATTTGGAAAACAAAAGTTTTATGAAATTAAACTTTAACAGCAAACATTAAAATGCAATAAAAGGCTTAGAATATACAGCAAAAAAAAATTTCCCACTAACTAGAACAAAAGGAACTTCAAAGAGAAAACAATAAAGAGGGGTAGCACAGTCCCATATCCCAATACAAAAGACCCAGAAAAGAGAAAAAGAATATAAAATTGAGAGAAATGAAGAAACAAGTCAAAAAATTTCCCTAAACCTAAACTCCAAGTTCCCAAATTAAAAAGCAACTCCTCAAGTGCTACACACATACCACTTTTTACACTTCAATAAAAAGAGAGGTATACCTAGAAATCTAATTTTGAAATTTCCAAACATAAAAAGAAGAGATCTCATATGTTTCTTTCACGTAAAACATCAAAAAGCAAAATTATGTGGTTTTTTTCAAAAGCAACATCAGAATCTGTTAGACATTAGACCAATACTTTTAAAAATTTCAGGAAAAGTAATTTCCTATATCTAACCTAGAATTCTATATCTAGTCAGATAGTAGTCCAGTTTGAGGGTAGAATGCAAATACTGTCAGATGAACAAGCATCAAGAAGTGTCCACACAGGTAGTCCTTTTTTAAAGAAATTACTGGAGGATGTAAACTACCAATAATTCAAGAGAATAAAGCAAAACATGAAATCCAGGGAAAGAGTTCAATGAGAAGGGAAAGAGAATCATCAGAATGATGACAAAGCAAGACCACAAGAGGTCTAGACTTTAGAGTATCCAGATATAAAAGCCCCAGGAAAGATTACATAAAGAAGATAAAATTGATAAGATACCTAATATACATACTTGAGTCATGTTAAAAATGATTCACATAACTTGGGGAGTATCTGACTAAATCT
The DNA here is from genome assembly GCF_021234435.1 of Artibeus jamaicensis. Classification (NCBI taxonomy): domain Eukaryota; kingdom Metazoa; phylum Chordata; class Mammalia; order Chiroptera; family Phyllostomidae; genus Artibeus; species Artibeus jamaicensis. Next base: position 16,535,189 of record NW_026521788.1, read on the forward strand.
ATGACAAGTCCACAGAAAAGTAAATAAAGGGAGGAAATGCAAAATGTTGGTTCCAAAACATGTATTTTTTCCAAGAAGTTAAAAGTCAACATATACAGAGTAGACAACCCAAAATATTGTTTATATAGTCATGATAATATAAACATCAAGTATCCATTTAACCAAAATTAAAATATACTCTAAGTACATATGGTTTGATATCAGTGTATCTATTTACATTTTTATCTACTCTTGATATTCTGGAAACATAATTTTTAAATGTTTTAATGTTCTTTCTACCATGTATTATTTCCAGAATACACTCAAGTATCATTAGCAGTTCAAAAGCATGGTCATTGAGGAACCACTTGTAACTGAAACCTTGTTACATACAAAAACACCATAGACAGAAAGTTCTGAGAGGATGGATGAAATATGTCTGGGATGCTGAGCAACACAGCACTCAGAACACAGTAGGTTCTCAAAGAAAAGAATAGATCACATAAAAAACTTTGTATGAAGAATATATACAAGATGTGAAATTTATTTATATTTATGATAAACCACTCCAAGCATGGTGATATAATTTTATTACAATTAATCTCTATTTTTTCATTTTATTTATTTATTTTTAGAGAGAGGAGGAGAAAGAGAGAAAGGGAGAGAAACATCGATGTGTGGTTGCCCCTGGTATGACCACTGCTGGGCATCTGGCCCACAGCCCAGGCATGCGCCCTGACTGGAAATCAAACCAGTGACCCCTGGTTTGCAGGCCCAAGCTCAATCCACTGAGCTACACCAGCAGGGCTAATATTTATTTTTAAAAAACTTTTATCCTCTGGCAACATTCAAAAGTCTCACAGCCCCTTTGTGAATGCATGGAAACATCAAGTATCTGAGAAACCAATAGTAGCAGGCACTAGGTATTTCTAATTTAAAATATTTTAACCATTTACAAATGACCCCAAAATGACATATAACAACATGTTATTTATAACAACATGTTATATAACAAAATGACATAACAACATGTTATTTCACCTAGGCACAAATTTAATAACATATACTTTATGGCTTTTGTGCAGAGAAATTTACTAAGTAAAGTACCGTGGTTAAGCAAAAAACATGCACAGCTCAACAAAACTATGGATTTCTCCTAAATCAACACATCTTCACATCTTTTTTAAATCTCAACTTAGTCTATCATAAGCTAACAGTTGTAAAGAAGAGTTAATGTTAGTGATGAAAATAAAAACTGAATAAGTAAGAAATTGATGGTTATCTGTCAACATGGAGACCACTGTAAATACCAAGGGCAGCATGAAGAACAAGTCTGAAATGAAGCAGCTGTTCAAAATATGTTGAAATAATAATGACTCTGAGATTCTCATCTCTAGATACACTTTCATCCAACTTTTTGTTGTTTATTCCCAATGACACAGCTCCATGCAATACTGTTTGATCGTCATCTCAAACAATGTACAAAACATATCATCTTTCCTTAATGAGCTCTCTTTCTCACATTCCTTATGTACCATAAAGAATATTTTCATTCTTCTTGTTGCGATCCTTGGGAATTTTTCCCCCTAATCATTCTCCTTCACTGACATTTCAGTCTTGTTTTCACAATCAGGCCCTACACTTCATTCACATTCCTCATTATTGCCCTGTACCTTTCACTGCCAATATCATAACTCAGCTCCTACCTACCTTATGAGACGTAGTAAAACAGCACTGATAAGGAGCAGTCAATGTTCAAATAGTGTTCCACAACTCAACAGCTGTGTGAACTTGGCAAATTATTTAACTTTTCTATGCTTCAACTCCCATAATCTGTGCAAAGGGGTTAATAAAAGTATCTATTTCCTATGGCTTTTATGAAGATTAAATGAATTAACATATATAAAGAATTCAATACAGTGCCTCACATGTAGTAAGCCCTATATAAGCCTAAATGTTTCAAATTATTCTGTCTCCAATCACTTTTTTCTTCAGTTTACCGACTACTGATGGACAAATTTTCTTAGAATATTTTCTTCTTTCCATATCATGACTAAATTCTGAATCAAGATTATGCTTCTAAGTCTTACATTTATCTCCATTACCTAGTCCAGGAGTAGCAAAATACAGCTCACAAGCCAATCCACCTGTTTTTGTATATAAGCCTTTATTAAAACACAGCCACCTTTCATTAATTTATGCATTGTCCATGGATGCTTTCTTACACTGCTATCAGAGGTGAGCAATTGATAGTCAGTAAAACATTCAAAATATAAAATGTTTACTATTTTATCCTTTATAGAAAATGTTTGCTGATTCCTGATTTCATTCAGTCTTTTATCTGTACTATTCTCTCTCTAGAGTCAGCACATCTGAAATAAAACTCACCTTTTTTTGTATATTTGCTCCTCTCAACTTCCCTACATGAATATTTAACAAATATTTATTAACACCTTATTACATACAACAAACTGCTCTAGTTACTGGGTAGGCAGCAAGAAACAAACAAACAAAAAAGCTCCAACTCTAAAGTATATTTGATTTTGGAGGTTAATAAACCAAAAATAAGAAAGCATAAACTTAAGTCCATGTCAGGTGATGATAGTAAGTGCTTTTGTTTTGAAGGAACACAGAGTTGTCTAGGATAAGATAGAATAATAGAATACTGGTGTGTTATTTTAGATATGATGGCATTTCAAATGACGCAACATTTGAACAGGGTTCTGAGTTACAGAGTGAATTACAGGAATGCTTTGGAAAAATGCAATACAAAACACAAGGAACTCAACCCTACAGTCAGATGGATGCCACCTTAAAATTGCATGCTAAGTACCGCACTTGGCTCACTCTAGTCCCAAATCCTGCTGTCACTGACTCCTATCCAAAATATATGAAGACCTCAGATCTTCTATTAATCAAAAAAGAAAAAGACAATCCAATTTTTTATGTGGGTATAAGATTTAATGAGACACTTCAATAAAAAGAATATATATCTGAAGAGCCAATAAACCTACGAAGATACTTAACAAATAACTCATCAATGAAACACAAATTAAAATTAAATATAAATATGAATGAACAAATATAAAAAATAAAACTACTGATACATACACACACCTGCCGCAGTTTTATTTTTTATGAATTGAAAAGTCAAGCGATAAATTTGTTGAAAATTATCTGGGGATTTAAAAAAAATTTGGATAAGGCATACAGAGACTAGTACTCTGAATCCTTAATTATGAAATATTGTAGCTGTAAGTAGAAAATTACTTGCCTCCTACGTAAGAAAACTGACAAAGCAAAGTTGTTTTCCACAGAAATGTAAGCAGGTAGTTTTCATAAAGTATACAGTACTTTTGAACCAGAATTATCTCATGCCAGATTAGCAGCAAACAGGAAAATGTAATGAAAGGCAAATAATTTCCATGTCTAATATTTAAAGGTTAATTACTGACTTTTGCAAAGACAATTCTCGCTTTATAGATACTTGGCTGTAGCAATTCAATTTGAATATATTTAAAAAGTGTTTTGAACCTCCTATTTGTAACAGAAAAATGGTAAAGAATGAGTAAGATTTCCATATCATGTAGAAGAGAATTTTATATCTTAATGTTTTAATCTTTTAAAATCTTATTTACATATTTTTAATATATAAATAAGTAAATACCTAAGAATTGTACTAAAAAAATGTGCAATTTTTTAATGTATTTATATATCATATTATCTGGCCCATAAACCTAAATATATTTATCTATTGATCTTAGGTTCTGTTAGTATACATTGTCACACTTCCTCCAAATATTTCAGAAAAAGTAGTATTTATTCTAAACATGCAAAAAAATTTGAAATGTACCCAAATGAGTTATCTAATTCAACTGAGCATCCAATCCAGTTTGTTACTGACATCATTTACCAGTAATAAGTTCACTAAGTAGCACGATTAGCATTTTCACACAGCAAAAATTAATGAAATGACAATAGTACAATTATTAAGTTTAAATATATAAAAGAAATAGAAATACAATAGTATAATTACTAAGTTTAAGTATAAAATGATCAATGGTAAGTGCATACCAGCATATACTACAAATCATAATCCTTTATTTAAAAGAACTAATTCAGTATATAAACCTATGTAACATATAACTTATAAAACCATAAAATGGAGCTATGTAAGATTATATATTTTTAAATTTTCTTTAAAATGAAATCTTTTTAAAAATCTCACATTTGACACAATGTAAAGCAACTGCAACGCCCTATGGAACAGCAGCACCTGCAGGAAAATATCCAGTCTCACGACTACTGGTACTATGAATTCATCATTTGATTCTCAAACATTAAAGCGCTCCCTCTCCCCCTTCCTGTACTCTGAATGGATAAAGTTGAAGAAAACAGTGCTTAGAGTGTTCACACTGAACTCCCACAACTACACAGCTGAACCTCTTATATCCTCTAAAAAATGCTGTCCTTCAGAGGACAGATTTTAACACACATTAGTGTAGCATCCTGCTCCTAGCTAGGAGTTCCCGATAGGACAACTTCTCAATGATATATTTAACCTATATGGAATGTCTGTATTTCTAAAACTACTTGCAATTAAATAAAGACACGAAAATAAATTATACCTGCAATGTTTAACCTACAGAAGGAAAAATATGACCTAAGCAAAATATAACATACATCACCCTTAATGTTAATATCATAGTCAAAAATATTCTAAATAACAAAGTAAAATATTATTCACACAATTAGAATTTTCTTAAATTTCAAATTAAGTAAACATTTAAAAATCACCTAAGCTGTAATCCATGATTTGGGAAAAATAATCTACCTATTTTGTCAATATTTTTCAAAGTGTTATTAGTATTTTAGAAAACTTTTGATATTATGAAAGTGTTTAAAATTTCTTTGGCATGTTTCTAACCACTAAATGTCTGTCAAATAACAAGGGGAAAACTGTCTAGTTGGCTGATCATGCTGTGCTGGCAATCTCTCAAACATCTGTGAAAGGTCAGATTTCCATTGCATGGAACCAATCAATGGAACTACACAATTCTCCTAGTGCTATAAGAAGCTGAACAAAGACTATTTTATGTAAGTAATGACACATAACTTTCGCTTTGTAATAAATTGTAGCAAAGTCAACCCTTTCTCTTCACAGAATTCATACATTTAAAATATGATTATAAAATTCTATTTGCACTGTATTCTAAAATTGTATTTATTATGTTCACAAGGTGTATATATATACACACACATATATATACACAAATATGACTCTTCATTCTACTTATTGAAATTCATAATTGACTTTTAAATTTTACTCCAAAAAAGTACTTCCAATGATTCCAATTAAATTTTAACATAAATATTTACAGGTACAATTTATTTAAATATGAATATTGTAACAGAAGTCCACTGAATTCAGAGTGATTCATTTTGCAACTAATTTACATTAGTAGACAACTGAGTTAGTTTATAAGATATATTGATAAAACTAAAACTGTCATATGAACATTCAGATTTTTCTATGATCACAGAGACTAATGCCACATACTTTGAAAAAACTTTTGACCAAAATCATCTTAAATACATTACATCTCTGGGAACTTGATCAATTATTTATAAAACTAATGAAACAGAACAGATTACCAAAGAATTATAGTTCAATATTACAAGAATCATTTTCATTCAATGTACATACTGATATACAGATAAGGTATTCCTTAATGGGTAATCCATTTTTAAGAGCAGAAAGGTTAAAGCTAAATATAAAAGTTAAAGTACTCTTCCCCTTCAAGGTACCACTCCTATGTATTAAACACTAGAACTTCTGTCAAATTTTTTATCTAAAAATCATGGCTATAAGGTGATGATAAATATTAAAAATGTGTCATTTTATATGTCTCCCAAAACTTTAGTAATAGTTTTGTCTTTTACTAAAACACTTTGAACTATTCAAAGCTTTTAAAAAATAACTTCATGTCAACATTTTCACATAATAGGAATCTTCTCTCATTTAAAAATGTTAAAGCTACTCTGAAATATGAGGGGGGACCTCCCAAAAATCCTGTAATTACCTTTGCGAGGGGAGACCTTTTGTAGTACAGGTTTACCCCAATAGGTGAATGTTCTAGGAGTCCATCTGTATCAGTGTACCCAGCTGTCATTGTGAGAAGCTTGTTCAGCTTCAGTGAATTTCTTTTGAAGATTCTTTCAACATGTTTGCCCATTTTCTGATGGGTGATTACAAGTGCACCTACCCACACCTTGCTGAGTGTTCAGCAGTTTTTGACCAAAACTGGCATAGAATAACCCCTGGGCCCCATCCTCCTTATTCACCCAATCTCACCCCAAGAGACTTTTGCCTGTTTGTTCCCCAGCATGAAAAAAATCCTGTAAGGGAAACATTTTCCCAATGTTAAAGAAGTGAAATAAACAGAAGCAGTAAAAGGCGTAATATGAGTTCAGAAACTGTTTCTGAGCAGAAAAAAACAACTCAACAGATGTACTGCATCGAATAGAGAATACTTTGAAGGTAACTGAAATTTTAACATATAAGAATACACAATTTTTATAAATAAATTCTGTTTTGGGGGACCCCCCTCATAAATAGATCCTAAAAACCTATCTGTGATTATGCCATATACTTCCATAAGTTACTTCCATCGTATTGTAGATATAAACTGTTTCCTTCCAGACAATGAAAAACAGAGAACTTACTTCTATTGAAACTATCATTAAGTTTTAAATAATCCAATCCTTCAGCAAAACATAAAGAAACCGGGTAGAGTCAAGTTAGGACCATGTCATTTTCCTGTGTAATACAGACAGGTTTTTCTTTTTCTTTTTACATTATTTCCTATTGCATTTTTTACATTACCAAGTTTTTATTTTTCAATGAACCCAACAATTAAATGATAATTTTGCTGTAATAACTTTCACATAAGCTAAAAAAAACCCCAAGATTTGGGACTATGTTAAATATTTTCCAAGACTATTACTACCACAGAAAGAAAGCTCCCAGGTAATGCTGATGCTACTGGTTGGGGGATCACATTTTGAAAATGACTATCCTGAAGAAAACCTGTAACATGCAGCCTAACAAAATACGTAATCCATTCAGCACAGAAATCCATTTCAGAAATCCATTCAGAAATCTCTTCAAGATTTTTCACTGCCAATAGTATAATATCCAAATTAGGACTAACACTGAAGGTATTACAAAAAATAAAACCATGAACCTTATTTTCCTTTGCATATAATATTATGTACATAAAGTCTGTGTACATAATATTTTTAAAGCGATACTAAAACCATTCAATGTTTTCTATGTACTTACATATAAACAATAGAAGCTGTATCCATCTAAAAGACATGTAAATAAATATAGGGTCCCCTACTTACTATGGTTCAACTTATGTGACTTTCTGATGGTGCAAAATTGATACCCACTTGTATAAACCATATTTCAAATTCTTTCACTTCTGTATTTATTGAGGTTTTTAGTTTGGGTTTTTTAAAGCCAAGGACTAACAAGAGAAAGAGATATAAACAAAACAGTGTCAGCTGCTGTGCCCTGAGGTTGAAAGATCAAGCAATATACTTACTTGGTAGCCTCTCCAGGCTAGATATAACAAAGTCAACCCATGTGCTTTAAGAAATTAAAGGTGGGAGACAGGGGAACACCCGAAAGAATTATCAAAATTTCCGAAGCTCACACGAGCCTGAATGAGTTCCACTTCTCAACAAACAGGAGTGACTGACCTCATAATTCACAAGGCATCAAGAGAGTACTCAGAAGGATTTGTAATGGAGAAGAATTAGCCCTAGACTAAAAGCTGCTCTGGTTGCAACAGAAAAATCTTAAGAAACAAGACATTTCCCCCAAATCTAACTATTTTCAAGTAACTTGACTGCATCTCAGAATAAAGTCAAATGTTTGTAAGAATACAAAATAATCTAGTACATGACAAGGTAATATTAACAGTACCTGGCATTTAAAGAAAAGTTACTAGGCATCCAAAGCAGCAGGATTTATGACCCATAATGAGAGAAAAAAAAAAAAACCTCAATCAAAACACCCAAAGGGACACAAATGACATTTTAAAAACAATTACTAGATAAGGAGATTTAAAAAGCTAATGATTATAATTCACGTGTTCAAAAAGTTATTGAAAGATCAAACACTATAAGAATATACCTGGAATACAATTTTAGAGATAACAAACTTAAACTGAAATTCTAGAGATGAAAACAATGATGTCTAATGTGAAAAATACACTGGATGGACTAAAAGCACATGAGGTATTACCAAAGAAAATATTAGTGGAATTTAAAATCAAGCAACAGAATTGATATAAAATTAGTACAGAGAAATAAAAGCCTGAAAAAAAATAATGAAAAGAACATCACTGAGTTGTGGGACAACTTATAGCTGAGTAATATATATGTAATTACATTAGCTAAAGGACAAAATTAGAAGAGAAATACAATTTTAAAAATGAAGGACCAAATGTTTTACTAATTGAATAAAAATTAAACTTACAGATCAAATAATCTCAATTAAACTCAATCTCAAGAAACACGAAATGACACCAAAGTCAGTCAAACAACCAAACTGCTTATAAGTCCCTGGTAAAGAGAAAATCTTAAAGTACCAAGATGAAAGAGAAGATATGCTATGTACAAACAAATGTAGTAGTTTTCTGAAACACAAAAAGTCAGAAGGTAATGCAGCATTTTTAAAGTATTTAAAAAAAAAAGGAGACTTCTGCCAAGATGGATGCATAGGTGGAGATGCTGTGCTTTCTCACAGAACTAAGTTTAGAGACAACAAAATATTAGCAACAGAAAACACAGCCAGAACACAGAAAATTGAACTTTTTCAGAAGTCTGATAACAACTGGTGGAGCAGGCTTGCACAGGAAAACTCGGTCAGACAGACTCAGGTGCGTGCTGAACCCAGGTGTGGGGTTGCAACGGGCACAACCAGTGGATCCAGCGAGGGCGCAGGGCAGCGGGTTGACTGTGGACACGCATTCGTGAGCAGATGGACCGGCAAGGAAGTGGGCAGTGAGATAGGACCGAGCAGGCCCCAGCGGCGGGAAGCAGCAGAGGGGGCCGCCATTTCCCTGCTCTGACCCTGCCCCCACACACAGCATCACAACCCTGCAACCTGGGCAGCCCTACCCTGGCAAACACCTAAGGCTCCGCTCCTCATACTTAATGGGTGTGAAGAGACCAAAAATGGCTCAAGAAGATCTCAAAGCCCCAGAGCCCATAACTCTAAGTGACCAAGAAATAGCAAAACTTTCAGATGCACAGTTCAAAACACTGGTGATCAGGATGCTCACAGAACTGGTTGATTTTAGTCACAAATTAGATTCACAAATTAGAGGAACCCAAGAAGGAACACACCAAGGCACATCATCATTACATTAGCCAAGATTAAAATGAAGGAGAGAATCCTAGAAGCAGCAAGACATAAGGGGACAGTCACCTACAAAGGAGTTCCCATCAGACTGTCAGCAGATTTCTCAAGAGACCTTACAGGCAAGAAGGGGCTGGAAAGAGATATTCCAAGTCATGAAATCCAAAGACTTACAACCAAGATTACTCTATCCAGCAAAACTTTCATTTAGAATGAAAGGACAGATAAAGTGCTTCTCAGATAAGGTCAAATTCAAGGAGTTCATCATCACCAAGCCATTATTATGTGAAATGTTAAAGGGACTTATCTAAGAAGAAGAAGATAAAAAAGATGAACAGTGAAAGGACAGCAAACTCACAGTTATTAACAACCACACCTAAAACAAAAGCAAACTAAGAGGACAGCTAGATCAGAAGCGGAAACATAGAAATGAAGATCTCATGGAGGGTTAGCAACGTGGGAGTAGGAGAAGGGGGGAGAAGGTACAGAAAATAAGTAGCATACACAGTAGGTAGAAAATAGATAGGAGGGCAAGAATAGTATGGAAAATATAGAATCTAAAGAACTTGAGACACATGGTCATAAACTAAAGGGGGGAATGGTGGGGGTGAGGGGGTGCAGGGTGGAGGGGAATGAAGGGGGGAATAGAACAACTGTAATGGCATAATCAATAAAATTAAATTTAAAAAAAAGTTTAAAGAAAGCAAAAAAAAAAAAGCAGCCATCAGCCTAGAATTCTATATCCAGAAAAATATACATATTTAAAAAGTTAAAAAAATAGTTTTACAGATGTGCAGAAGCTAAAATAATTCATCACCAATAGACTTGGCTTTACAAAAAATATTCAAAGAAATCCTTAAGGCAGAAAATAATGGCAATAGATAGAAATCTGGATTTATACAAAGAAATTTATTCCTTGGAATTGGCAATTTTGTGGGTAAATATAACTCTTTATACTAAGTATCTGTATAAGGTAATTGACAAGTTTAAAGGAATAATAATTTATTGTGGGGTTTATACTATACACAGAAACAAAAAAATATAACAGAACAAAATTTAAAGAAGGGGCTGCATGAGCTTATAAGGTTCTTAGATTATGAAGAAAATTTCACTTGGTACACTTGTGGTATGTTAACAACAGAGTATAATCACAAAGTACCACTCAATACAACCAAAGACTTATACCTAATAAGAAACAAAGGAAACGAATGTAATCATGACAAATATGTAATTCAAAAGAAGACAGAAAAGAGAAGAAAACAGATTGAAGAACAGAGGAGGAAATTAAAAACTAGCAAGATGGTAGAATTTAAACACTTGTAAAGCATTATCCGCTGCAGCATTATTCACAATAGCAAGAAGTGAAATACATCCAGATATCCATCAACAAATAAATGGATAAAGAAAATGTGGTGTATGCATGTAGTAAAGCACTATTTAGCCATAAAAAGAATGAAGTTATGATACTTGCTACAACATGAACATTAAAAACATTATGCTAAATGAAATAAGCAAAGAGAAAATGACAAATACTGTATGCTTCCACTTATATAAAGTATCTAGGATAGGCAAATTTTTAGACACAGATTAGATTAATAGTGATTTGGGGGGGTTAACATGGTGAAATGGGAAGTTATTGTCTAACGTGTACAGAGTTTCCGCTTTGGGTAATGAAATAAATTTAGAAATGCTGAATATAATTAATGCCTTTTAACCGATCACTTAAAAATGGTTAAAATGGCATATTTTATGAGATATGATGCATATGTATTTCAACAGAATACAATCAATCAACACTACCAAGCAACTGAATTATCTCTTATAAGAACACTCTACCCAGCAAAGCAAAATATGCACTCTTTTTGAGTAGATGTCAAGTAATTACCAAAATAAACCAATTCCATGCCATAAAATAAACATCAATATAAATTATTAAAGTTTAAATCAGGGAGTACTACAATGTAAAATGAAAGGACCCTAGACAAACTCAAAGCCCAATGGAGAAACAAACATCTCCATAAATGTAAATGCACAGTTACTTACAAAAGTTTGTATTATTGTAACAATGTTTGTTACTGCACTTTATGTTTTCCACATTTAAGAGACCAATATACTTTTTAAAATTATTAGTCTAAAGGCTACTATTATAACATTGGTTTGTAACTCCATATTTTGTTTTCTATATTTAAAAGACTAATCAATTTAAAATAATTAGTTTATGTTTTGGGGTACACAATGTATAACAATGGAATTTTGAAGGCATCAACCACTAAAATGGGTGGGGTAGGAGCTATATAAAGAGGCAAAGATTTTTTTAATGTTATAGAAGTTAAGCTGGTATAAATTCAAACTAGAGTATTATAAATTTAGGATGTTTAATGTAATCCCCATGACAACCACAAAGAAATAGCTATAGAATATACATGAAAGGAAGTAAGAGTAATTTAATGATTTCACTAAAAAAAAAAAATCAAAGCACAAAAGACACTGATGCAGAAATTGAGGGACAAAAAAAAAGCTACATATGGCATATAAAACCAAATAAAAAAATGACAACAGTCCTTTCATATCAGTAATTACTTTAAATGTAAACTAGTTACTCTCTCCAACCAGAAGACATAGAAGGCAGATATCACATAATCTAACTATATGCTGCCTACAAGAGACTCACTTTGGATCCAAAGACCCCCCCCCCCCCCCCCCCCAAAAAAAAGGTTTAAAGTGAAAGGTCGGGAAAAGACATTGCATGCAGATGGTAACTATACAAAAGCAGGGGTGGCTATATATTACACACAACAGACTTAAAAGTTTTAAAATAAGGTTTTAAAGGAGACAAAGAACAATGTATATTAACATATGTCCAATAAGAGACAATATAAGTTGTAAACATTGATGATACACCTTATGATAGACCAGAAAAACATATGAATTAAAAACTGACAGAATTGAAGAGAGAAATAGTTCTACAGTAATTGTTAGAGACTACTACAATAATGAATAAAAGTAGATAAGAGACAAGGAAATAGAGAACTTAAGTAAAGCATTTAGATCTAACATAAATACAGGACAGTCTACTCAACGAAAGCTTACACATTCTTATCAAGTGCACATGGGACATTTTCCAGGGCATACCCTAACTAAGGCTACAAAAAGTCTTAACAGATTTTAAAAGGTAGGTATCTCGAAAAAAGGTAGGTATCTCAGAAAGCATCTTACAATGACCGCAAGGGGATAAAGTTAGAAATCAATAAGGAGATCTCAAAAAATTCACAAAGTTGTAGAAAACACATCAAATTCAACAATAATCATCCACCAAGCGAAATTTAATCTAGAGATACAGAGATGGTTCAACATATGAAAACTGATCAATGTAATACAGCACCTTAACAGAATGAAAGAAAATAAACACATGATCATTTCAATTGATGCAGAAAGAGTAACAAAATTCAACACCTTTAATGATTTTAAAAACCCATAATAAACTATAAATACTAGCAAACTACTTCAATATAATCTAGCCAGAGCATATTACACAAGAAAAACAAAAGGCATCCAGATGGGAAAGATGTAAAATTATCTCTGCAGCTGATATGAACTTGTATGTAGAAAACCCTAGAGATCACACACACACACACACACACTGTTACACCTAACTAAACTCAGCAAAGGAGATGTTGCAAAAACAATTTCATTTACATTATCATCAGAAACAATACTTATTTAAAAAAAAAGAATTGATCAAGGAGATGAAAGGCTCATACCATGAAAACTTCAAAATACTGCTGAAAAAAATATTAAAACAGTGGAAACACATACTATGTTCGGGGTTGAATGACTTAACCTTTTTAAGATATCAATGCTAACTAAAGAGACGTACATATTCAATGCAACCCCTACCAAAATCCCAATGATGTTGTTCTGCTGAAAAAAATTTTTAAATCCTAAAATTCATATGGAATCTGAAGGGATCATAAAAAGCCAAAACCACCTTGAAAAAAAGTTTGGAGGACTCCCACTTCCTAAAATCAAAACTTAATACAAAAGCTACAATGGTATAGGCATAAGACAAACATATAGACCAATGAAATAAAACAGAGAGCTCAGAAAGAAATCTCACATATGTGGTAAAACAATTTTTGACAATAGTGTCAAGAACTTTCAAAGAAAGGGTTGTTCTGTTTTGTATTTGTTTTTTTCTTAAAAAGACAGCAGACTTTTTACAGCCTAGGCTGGTATGGCTCAGTGGACTGAACACAGGCCTGCAAACCAAAGGGTCGCCAGTCAGGGCACATGCCGCACATGCCTGGGTTGTGCACCAAGTCCCCAGTTGGGAGTGTGTGAGAGGCAACCACACACTGATGTTTTTTCCCCTCTCTTTCTTCCTCCCTTTCTCCAAAAATAAAGAAATAAAATAAAATAATAAAGGACAGTCTTTTTTACAAATGGTCTGGGGAAGTGGGTATTCACATGCAAAAGAATGAAGCTGATCTTTTCATAACGCCACATGCAAATATTAACTCAAGCTGAATCAAAAGTCTACATGTAAAACCTAAAACAATAAAACTTAAAAGGCATATAATAAGCACTTCGCAACTTTAAATTTAACAATAGTTTATTAGATATGACACCAAAGGCACAGGTAACAAAAATACAGACAAGCTGGATTTGGTGAAAATTAAAATTGTGTTCATCAAAGCCACCATCAATAAAGTAAAATGGCAATACAAGTAATAGAAAAAATGCTTGCAAATCACGTATCTCATAAGGGATTAATATCTACAATACAGAGAACTTCTAAAACTTAACAAAAACTCAAAATTCAAAAAAAAAGGTCAAATGATTTAAATAAACATTTCTACAAAGAATACATACAAATGGCCAATAATGAAATAAAAAGATGTTCAACAGCAATATTACGAAAAGGCAAATAAAAACCACAAGAAGATACCACTACACACCAATTAGAATGGCTAATACTGAATACAGCAGTCCTCGCTTATCCACAGGAGATATATTCCCAGAGCCCCAAGTGGGATGTCTGAAACTATGAACAGTACCAAACAATATATATACTATATTTTTCCTATATGTAGATACCCATGATAAAGCTTAATTTAAAAATTATGTACAGTAAGAGATTAACCATAACTGATAAAAATAGTAACATAATGTAATGAAATTTATGTGAATATAGCCTCTGTCTCATAATACCCTTCTTCCTATAATGATGTGAGATGATAAAATGTCACTTGACGAGATGAAGTGAGGTGAATGATGAAGGAATTGTGACATAATGTTAGGCTACTTATTGACCTTTTGGTATAAAAAAAGCACTTTACATTTTCTCTTTGGCATTATCTGAATTGCCAGCATCACTACTCCTGCACTTTGGGACTTTACTAAATAAAATAAGCATTAACTTGAACAAAAGCATTACTGTACCAAGACAGTTGATCTGTTGACCAAGAGAGCTACTAAGTAACCAATGGGTAAGTAGTGTATACATCTGAAAGGGTAGTATATACAGTGTGGATACTATGAACAAAACATGATTCATGTCCTGGGCAGAACAGAACAGGATGGCAGGAGATTTCATCATACTACTCAGAACAACACACAATGTAAAACTTATGAGTTGTTTATTTCTGAAATTGTACACAGTATTTTCAGACTGCAAGAAAAGCAAAATCTCCGATGAGAACAGGGTATAGTAAAAAGCAAACAAAAAGTGTTAACAAGTATTTGAAAAAATCAGAACCCTTGTAAACTGTTGGTGAAAATGTAAAATAGTACAGCCACTATAAAAAACAGTATGGCAGTTCCTCAAAAAATTTATAAAGTAATTATATGATCCAGCAATTCCATTTCTGGGTATACATCCCCCCCAAATCTAAAAGCCTGGTCTCATGGAAATATATGTACACCCAAGATTATAGTAACATTATGCACAAAAGGTGAAACATGGAGGTGACTACTGTCCACTGACAGATGAATAAACAAAATATGATATATACATACAATAGAGCCTTAAAAAGAAAGGAAATTCTGCAAATTGCTACAACAGGAATGAATCTTGAGGATATTATGCTAAGTGAAATAAGCCAATCACAAAAAGATATTATATGATTTCACTTACATTAGGTACTTTGAGCGGTGAAAATCATAGAGACAGAATGGTAATTTATCAGGGGCTGAAGGGAAGGCAGAATGGAGAGTTATTCTTCAGAGTTATGAAGATGAATGGCAGTGATGGTTGCACATTATAAATGTACTTAATATCACTTAATTATACACTTGAAATAAAGATGGTAAATTTTGTTATGCCTATTTTACTACAGTAAAATATTGGAAAAATATCCCAATGAAATAGCTCTCCCCACCTATGTGAGTATCTAAAATTAAAAAGGCTGTGCTAAATGTTGGTGAGGATGTGAAACAACTGGAGCTTTCATGCAAAACTGGTATCAATGGTGTTTGTGCATGGGAAAGTATGGCACTTTCTTAAAAAGTTGAAGATAACTGGCATGACTTAATCTACTGCTAGGTATTTTTTTCAAGAATGAAAGTACATTTTCATAGCACATTTATTGTAATACCCCAAAACTGGAAACAAACCTGTTGTCCACCAACAGAAAAATGGATAAACAAATTTTGGCATGTACGTGATGGAATACTCCTCAGCTACGAAAATAAACTACTAATCCACCCAACAATATGAATTTATCTCTAATAATTATGCTGAGTAAAAGAAGCCACAGAGCCCTGCCCAGTGTTGCTCAGTTGGTTGGACTGTTGTCCCATGAATGGAAAAGTCATGGGTTCAATTTCCAGTCAGGGCAGATTCAGTCCCAGTCAGATCACATACAAGAGGCAACCAATTGATGTTTCTCTCTCACATCAATGTTTCTCCCCCTCTCTCTCCCTCCTTTCCCTCTCTCTAAAAGATTGGTAAGCATGTCCTTAGGTGAGGATTTAAAAAAAAAAAAGCCAGATCAAAAAAAAAAAAAAAAAGCATACTATACGATTACTTGCATTTTCCAGAACTCTGTATAAAAATAATCTACAGTGACAAAAAAGCAGATCAGTGGTTGCCCGAGACTGGGGGGAGGGCAGTGGGAGGAGAGAAGGAATGGAAGCAGGAAGGGGGGTTACAAAGACATTCCAAAGAAACTTTTGGGATTAAGAGATATGTTTTAATTTCATGATTATGCATCTTTTACCTATGTTTATACAGTTGACCTTTGAACAATGCAGGGGCTGGGGTGCCACCACCCCCTCCCTGCATAGTCAAAATTCCATTTAAAACTTTTGAATCCCCCAAAACTTAAGCTGTCCCTCAGTATCCATGGAAGGGCAGAGGGATTGGTTAAAGCACCCCTGCAAATACCAAAATCACTGGATGCTCAAATCCCCTATATAAAATGGAGTAGTCAACCCTACGCATCCTGCAAACAGCACAGGTATTTACTGAAAAAAATCTAAGTATAAGTGGACCAAAGCTGTTCAGGCCCATGTTGTCCAAGGATCAACTGTATATATCATTTAAATATGTGCTATTTCTTGTAGGTAAGCTATACCTCAACAAAGCTCTCTCTACTATAAATGTGTATATAAATTCCCTTAGAGTGGGTTTACTCTTTAATTTCAGATTAGCCTACAATGGGGACCACATAATATACACTTGGTATTTATTCATTCAACAAACATTTACTGAAACCAAATGCATAACAATTGCAAAGTTTTCTGACTTCATACATGTGTACATTAAAAAGTTCTCTTTTGACTTTTAGGTTTTTTACTATAAAATAATGTATCTCAAATTAAAGTTAAACTTCAGGAAATTCTAGGATATTGCTTTGTATTTTAATTAATTAAATAAATCGCTACTAGCTACTAAGCAATGTTCCACGTACTTGTAATACAGGAGTTACCAAAACAGGCAAATCCTCATTTCATCACACTTAATTCTAGTGTAAAAAAGTAAGTAAAATGTTTAATCTGATAGAAATCAGAGACAAGGTAAGTAGAGTAAGAGAGGAGATACAAAATATAAAGGAGAGAAGGGGGGAAATTTTAGTTAAGGCGGTCCGAGAAGACCACAGTGAGCAAGCTATTAATATTGAACATACTTACCTGGGGGAATGTGTCATGTGGTTATCTTGGAGAAGAGTACTCTAGGCAGAGAAATAAGTGCAAAGGGCACAGGGGAAGATAATACCTGAATTATTCAGGAAATAGCAAGGAGGCCAATGGGGCTGGAAAAGAACATGTAACTCAGAGAACAGAACATGAGGTTAAAGTGGGCCAATGAGAAGAAGGCCATTTAAGTCTTTTATGACTTACTCTGAATCAGTTTAGATGCTTTTGGAAGTATTTGATCCTAGAAGTGATGTATCTGAATACTTGCTATAGGTACTTTATGGGTTAAGGACTACTATGGTTAGGCTAGTTAGGTACCTACTTATTACTAAGTAACTAGTTAGGAGGCTACTGGAACTATTTAGAAGCTACAGGAAAACCTAGACAAAAGATAATGTTGTCTTAAAACTACACTGATAGTGACGGGAGAGGGATTCTATATGCATTTTGAATGTAGAACCAAAAAGACTTTGCTGACGGGTTGGATATGAAACATGAAAGAAAGTGGTCAAAGAGTACTTCAAAGGTCCTGAACTGGGATGATGGAGCTGCCACTCCTGGTTGATGAAAACTCAAAGCACAGCATGTTTAGGGACAGAGTTATCAGGAGGCCAGTTATGGATGGGTTAATTTTGAGATGCCCATTATAAATCAGAATGTAGACAATGAATAGGCTGTTTCAAGATCTCAGTTTCAAAAGCAAGGTCCCATCTAGAATATAAATGTGAGGATCGTAAGTATATTGACGGTATTTAAGGTTAGAGGAACAGGTTTGCTGATCAAGAACTGGAGTGCAGATACAAAAGAAAAGAAGTCCAAGAACTGAGCCCCTTAGAAATGAGGAAAACCAACATAGTAAATTTCAAGGGAGAAATGAGAAAAGTAGGAGGAAAAAATGAGGTGAGCACAATGTCATAAAAGCAAAATGAATAAAATATATGAAAGAAGAGAGGATGATTAACCATACTAAATGCTGCTAATAGGTCAGGTAAGATAAAAACCAAGAAATGACACTTGATTTTAAAAGAAACAGGTCATTTGTGGCCTTGATCATAGCAATTTCCCTGGAGTAATGGAGCAAAAGCCTGCTGAAGTTCAAGAAATAAAATGAGTCAAGAAACTGGGGTCAGTTTCAAATATTTCATATGTCAAAGGGCCAAAAATACAATAGGCACTACTTTCATTACAATACAGGGATTCCAATTTTCTTCCAATCACCAGGAAATGCCTTCCTTTGCAACACAATTTTTCTTACTATTATATTTATGTTTCAGGTTATCTGTAGGTATTGATATAACTCTGGGGAGAAAATATAAGCACTTTATAAACACAATAGAAACCAACTTTTAAATAAAAAATCTGCTCAAGAGACTAAAATAAAAACAGGACACTCTAAGTTTCTTAAGCTTGACCTTATACAGAGCCTCCCATAAAGCACAGCACATCACAAAAGCACTCAAAGGTTTATAGCTTCCCTGACCTCATCAGAGTTCCCCATGTCCCTACATTATTTCCACAAAGTTCAAAATACCTTTTTCACCAAAGAGCAGCCTATACTATAGTATGTGGAAGATTTTTAAACAGAGGAACAGAAACCTCTCATTTTAAAGGGTACAAAATGGTAATAGATTTAGATTTAGATATCCTCCCCATTTTCCCTATAATCAAATTCAACATGTGTCTCACCTCTTTCATTTCCTTCTGCACCACTAAGTGAGCAGTCCAATTTCTCTGAGTCTGTACATTTTCCTTCTAACCTTGAGGGTACTTTAACTTTAACATAGCTCATAATATTCCACAAAATTTAAAAGGACAGAAATGATAAAGGTACTAGCTTAAAATCTGAAGAGATTAAATCTTATTTTCTATAGCTCTGTGGCATTATTACTGCAACTAAAAGGAATCAGTAGTGTAAGTGTACTGCCCATCTAATTCTGGTATATCAACTATGATAGAAAGGTTAAAGGAAAAAGCTCATATTTATTGTTTTATTAAAATTAAAAAGATCCCATTGAAGATATTAAAAATTTCTAAATGTGTCATTGATTGCTAATTTTGTCAAAGTCAAAACTGCTTTAAAAAGTAAAACAAAAAAACTTCATTTCAACAAAGTCTAAATAAAAGTTTAGTCGAAGTTTATTTAGTTTATTTAGTCAAATAAAACAAAGTTTTGTCAAAACCTGGATTATTTCTTTTCAGAACTATATAAAAATAGAAATGAGAAAAGAGAATAGACAATAAATTAGCACCTAATACACCTAAGTTTGTGTTTTTGGTATTTAGTAAAACAAAATATTTTCCTCATATATTTTAAAATTTCAGAAGTAATAGTTTCAGTCAAGATCCAGAAAGTATAACCATCTGTTGTTTAAAATAAATGTTTTGATCTACTATTTCCTAAACTCTATCAAGGCTCAAAATATTAAAACCTGAAGAAAAGCCATAAAAAGTTATAATGTACGTAAGATCAGTTTCCTATTCTCCATGGTTTAAACTTCACTAATTTAAGTTTCTTGAGGAATAAAAGCGTAACAGTCCTCTGAAAAATGTAACACAGCTGAGAAATCATTTCAGAATGGACTCCATTGCAGAGGACATGAAAAAGAACCCTACAGATGACTGACATATATGCTACCCTCAACAGACTGTAATTTTATGCTGTATACAGGACTTTGAAAATGCATTAGTTAAAAAAAATGATAGCTTAGAAAATAATATGAAATAAGTGAAATGCACTTTAAATGTTAAGAAGTCTGAGAGTATTAACACTGCTTTTAATAATAAATAATCACCAAAACATCTGTATTTTTTAATTATATTTCATTGGTTATGCTATTACAGTTGTCCCAATTTTTCCCCAATTTGCCCCACTCCACATAGTACCCCCCCCCACTCTCTCAGGCAATGCTCCTTGCCATTGTTCATGTCCATGGGTTGTGCATGTATGTTCTTTGGCTACTCCATTTCCTACATCGTACTTTACATCCCATAACTATTCTGTAACTACCTATATTTACTCCTTAATCCTCTCACCTTTTCATCCATTCCCCCATAACCCCTACCATCTGGTAACCATCAAAATGCCTTCCTTATCCATGGTTCTGTCTCTGTTCTTCTTGTTTGCTTAGTTTGTCTTTTTTAGATTCAATGGTTGATATGTGTTTAATGCCATTTTATTGTTCAAAGTTTTGATCTTCTTTTTCTTAAGTAAGTCCCTTTAACATTTCATATAATAATGGTTTGGTGATGATGAACTTTAGTTTTTTCTTGTCTGGAAAGCTCTTTATCTTCCCTTCGATTTTAAATGATGTGTTTGCTAGGTAGACATGTTTGGCTGTAGGTCTCTGCTTTTCATGACTGTGAATATTTCCTGCCGGTCCTTTTTAGCCTGCAAAGTTTGCAAAATCATATGACAGTCTTATGGGAACTCCCCTCTACATAACTAACTTCTTTTCCCTCAATGCATTTAAGATCCTCTCTTTATCTTTAACCATTACATTTTAATTTTAATGTGCCTTGGAATGGGTCTCTTTGCAGCCATCTTGTTTGGGACTCTGTGCTTCTTGGACTTGCATGTCTATTTCCTTAATCAATTTTAAAAGTTTCCTTTTATTATTTTTTTAAGATTATTTATTTATCTTTAGAGGGGAAGGGAAGGAGAAAGGGAGAGAAATGTCAGTGTATGGTTGCCTCTTGTGGATCCCCTGCTAGGAACTGGTCTGTAACCCAGGCATGTGCCCTGACTGGGAATCGAACTGCGATTCTTTGGTTTGCAGGCCCCCGCTCAATCCACTGGGCTACACCAGCCAGGCTCCTTTCGTTATTTTTTCAAAGATTTCAAGTTTCTTGCTCTTACTGTTTTCTTTCTGGCACCCCTATGGTGTGAATGTTGCATCACTTGAAGTTGTCCCAAAGGCTGCTTACACTATTCTTGTTTTTCTGGAATCCCTTTTCTTCTTGTTGTTTTGATTGGTTGTTTTTTTGCTTCCTTATATTTCAAATAATTGATTTGATTGTCAGCTTCATTCACTCTATTGTTGATTCCCTGTAATTATTCTTTATTTCAATTAGAGTATCCTTCATTTCTGACTGGATCTTTTTTATGCTGTCGAGGTCTTCACTGTGTTCCTGGAAAATCTTTTTAAGAAGTGTTTTGAACTCTGCATCTGACACATTGTTTATCTCCATTTTGTTTGGTTCTTTCTCTGGAGTTTTGATCTGTTCTTTCGTCTGGGCCATGTTTGTTTCCTCATTTGGCACACACTCTGTGTTTGTTTCTATGTATTAGGTAGAACTGCTATGATACTATGGCCTAATGTACTAGGTGTCCTGTAGGTACAGTGGCAGTCTCCCCTACCATTCAGCTAGGTATTTGAGGTGTACCCTTCATGTAGGCTGAGTATACTCTCCTCCTGTAGTTGAGTCTTGATTGCTGTTGGCAAGGTACTGGGAGGGGTTTACCTAGGCTAGTCAGCTGCAAGGACTGGCTCTGACCACAACCTCTGCCCTCCATGAAGGATCAGTTTTAGAGGGGCAGGGTAGTGTTGCTCTGACATGGTCTGTAGCTGTCCACTGGGTGCACAGGCTCTGGTTTCTCCTGGGTGGTATAAGCCAACATCAGCCCCCATCTGTGTTCTGTCTGGGGCCAACCTATACAAGCTCTAAAGCAATCTGAGATGGCTGCTACTTATGCAGGGCTAGAAGATTCCCAGGTGAAGCCAAGCTGTGAGTCTAGGCTGGCTGCTGTTAGTGCCACACCTGGGGCCACTTAGCAAGAGCTATGGGACCTGGGGGCTTACTGAGGCTAGCTGTTCCTTGTTTGGAAGGATTTAGGAAATTGTGAAGCATGAGCTAAGACCAGCCATTTATACGGATAAATCCTGGTTAACAGTTTGGGTGGACCGTAATTTGAGTGGAACAAAGTCTCAGGGGATCTCCAGAGCAGGACACGCAGTGTTAGCTGGGCTGATGAAATCTCAGATATGGTACCCACCTGCCGGCTCTGTGGCTCTATGGGGGAAGGGCTCAGAAGAGTGACAATGGCCTCTGTCTACCTTTCTGTCTGAGAGATAGCTGTCCCCCAGCTCTTGCCTTGATGACAAACAGTTCAGTTCCTCCTTTCATGCCACTGGTGCCTTTCAAGCTGCTACCCCAGTGCTGGGGTTCAGAGGGAGTGATTCTGAATAAAATCGTGTCTGGGTTTTTTAAGGGGAATGCTTGGGACTCCAGAAGTTTCTTCTACCAACTCATTTTCCAGTGGTTTTCACAGCTAGATGTTATGGAGATGGACTTATTTTCGTGGCACTGGTACCCTGGCCTGTGGGGGCTGGTGTGGAGCTGGTACACCTGGCTCCTGAGATATTTTTCCAGAATTTTTATCCACTACATGTGGGTGTGTGATCAGCCCATTCCAAGTCTCTGCCCCTCCTACCAGTCAGATGGGTATGGTTTCTTTACTTTCATAGTGGTCAGACTTCCATTCAGCTCAACTTCTGACAGTTCTGACTGATGGTTTTCTACAATTTAGTTGTAGTTTTGATGTGGTTGTATAAGGGGGTGAGCTGTGTTTACCTATGCTACCATCTTGACTGAAAGTCAAAACATTTGTATTTTTGTCTATATTTTTGCATATAGAAATCTGTATTACAATTTTACTTAAAGATGAACTCTAACACCTAAAAGTAATGCTTTATAAAATAAGTTTATGTTTCCACTGATTACAATTATAAAATAAGAGACATGTAAAGAAAATAATATCTTTAACAGTCTACTGAAAACTGCAGGCAAGATTTAAGATGCTAATGGCATTATCATTTCAGTTTTTTTTAAAACATTTATCTTACATATGACCTCTACTATAACTTTGTTAAGCCCATTAGTAAAACAGCTAGTAAACAATTACATAAGCTGAATATATATAACTCCCAGAAAAATATGTAATTTATTTACATATTATTAATTCATGGTATGTCCACATACATTTAAAAATCAAAACATACCTGGCTGGTGTGGCTCAGCTGGAGTGTCATCCTATAAATACAAAGACTGCTGGACCAGTTCCTGATCAGGGCACATACCTAGGTTGTGGGTTTGTTCCCTGGTCAGGGTGTTAGTAAGAGGCAACTAATCTCAAAAGTTTGTGTCTCATATTGTTGTTTCTCTCCCTCTCTCTCTCCCTCCCTCCCCTCTCCTCTCTTTAAATCAATAAGCATGTCCTCTGGTGAGGATTTAAAAAAATGAAAATATACAGCATCTAAAATAAACCTAACAACACAAGACCAACATTTTAAAGATTGCTGAATTAGTTTTAAAAAAATGGAATAGTTGAAGGAATATTCCAAGTTATTTCAAGTAGAGATTCAATAAGAGATGTTAACTGTTCCCAAGTTTATGTATAAAATGGTATACAATTCCAAGGAAAATTATACCAAGATATTTGTGAGGGAAGGAAAAATGACAGAGGGAGCTATAAATTTTTTAAAAATTAAAGACATAAAAATATTATACACATAATCAAGTGGGATTTGCACTGGGAATGAAAAGATGGCTTAGCATACAAAGATCAATGTAAATGCCACATTAAAAGAATGAAGGGTGGGGGGGTACACATGGTCATTTCAATTGATTGAGAAAAAGCATTTGACAAAAGTCAATACCTTGTCATCATTAAAAAACACACACAAAAAAAACTAACAAGAGAAGTACCTCAACATAGTAAAGGTCATATATAAAAATTCCACAGCTAACATCATACTCAATGGTAAAAGACTGCAAGCTTTTTCTCTAACATCAAGAACATGACAGGATGCTCATTTTGCCACTTCTATACAATATGGTTTGAAACTTCTACATAGAAAATTACACAAAAAAGAAGAAAACATCCAAATTGAAAAGAAAAATTATTTCTGTTTGCAGCTGACAGGATCCTATATGTAGAAAACACTAATATTTTCAGACTCAGAAAAAAACTGTTAGAATAAACCAATTCAGCAAAGTTGCAAGATACACAATAAAAACAGCATTTTATACACTAACAATGAGCAATCTGAAAAGAAAATTAAGACAATAATTCCAGTTAGAAAAGCATCAAAAAGAGTAAAATATTAAGCAATTAACCAAAGAGGCAAAAAACTGTACAATGAAACTATACAATGAAAAAAAATTAAAGACAAATAAATGGAAAGACATGCTGTGTTCATTTATTGGATAATGTAATAATACTGTTAAGCTATCAACACTAAAACTGTTAAGCTATCAACACTAAAACTGTATTGGATAATGTAAATAATACTGTTAAGCTATCAACACTAAAAGGAACCTACAAATTCAATACAATGTATATCAAAAGTCCAATGCTATTTTTTACAGAAATAGAAAAATCAATCCTTAAATTCATATGGAATCTCAAAAGACCCCAAATAGCCAAAACAATCTTGAAAAAGCACAAAGTTGGAGGGCCAAGGGGATACAAGGGAGCTAACTGGTAATGGAAAAAACACAATAAAAAAGATTTTTGAAGTTGGAGGACTCACTTTCTGATTTCAAACTTCCAACAAATCTAAAAGCAATCAAAATGGTGGTGTGTGTACAAAATGGCTTGTAAAAAAGTACAAACCTGAACATATATTAGTACACCAGTGTTCATAGCAGCATTACTCATAGGCAAATGATAGAACCTGAGTTATCAAGTGTCCATCAACAGATGAACAGATAAATAAAATGTGGTATGTACATGCAAGAGAATATTATTTAGTGGTAAAAACGAAGTTATGATACTTCACAAAACATGGATGAACTTTAAAAAAACATTGTACTAAGTTAAATAAGCCAGACACTACAGGACAAACATTGTATGACTTCACATCTATGAAATATGGGAAAGTTCAGAGACAGAAAGTAAACTAGGGATGACCATGGGATAGAATAAAAGGGAATGAAGAATTACCATTTATTGAGTACAGAGACTCTTTCTAGAATGACAAATTCTGATGATGGATATTGGTGATAGTCGCGTCGCACAAGAATGTGAATGTACTTAATATCACTAAGTGTTCAAAATACTAAGTTTTCTGTTATGAACATTTTATCACAATAAAAAGTTTTAGCCTTGGCTGGTATGGCTCAGCTGGTTGGATCGTCATCCCACATAAACCAAAGGGTCAACAGTTTCATTCCTGGTAAGGGTGCATGCCTGGGTTGAGGGTTCCGTACCTGGTAGCAGTGCGTGCAGGAGGCAACTTATCAATGTTTCTCTGTTACATCACTGTTTCTCTCCCTCAATTCCCCTCACTATAAAATCAATAAACATGTGCTTGGGTGAGAATAAAAAAGTTTAAAAAAACCTAAATGCAAGAATGTCCAATATATTTTTGAAAATGAAAAGTAATAATCAGAGGTTAGTCTTACTTATTAAAATTCTATACAACTATGATTATTAAAATACTCTAGTCTTATGTAACAAGAAACAGTGGGGAAGGGGAGTAAATGTTTTTAAAATAAATAATTTTGAGTTAGAGAGAATTTCTTAACTAAGACATAATATCCTGAAGTCAAAGGAAAAAACTTAGTAATACTACAAATGCAAAGCCATGAGAAATGCAGTATGAACATGTAAAAATAGAGACTAGTCGATTCCCAGTCAGGGCACATGGCTTGGGTTGCAGGCCAGTTCCCGGCAGGGGACACATAAGAGGCAACCATACATTGATATTTCTCTCCCTCTCTCCTTCCCTTCCCCTCTAAAGATAAATAAATAAAATCTTAAAAAGAAAAATAAAGACTAGAAAAACACACAACCCATGTAAAAAAAAAAAAAAAGGAACAGATGTAAATACAAAAAGAGCACCTATAGATCAGTAAGAAAAGAAAATCACAAAATGGGCCAAAATATGAACATGGTACTAGTATTTTCTTAAAATAAGGCCAATAAACACACAAAACTCAAAAAAATGCATAAATGCAAATTAAAGGAGAGTACCCTTTTTTTGCCCATCAAGCAAAGACTATGACTAATATCCAATACTGCTGAGTGTGAGAAAAACTGATGCTCTTGTAAACTGCAGTGTTGTGGACCACCCTGCCTGGTTTGAGGAGCTGAAACCCCTCATGGCTAAAGCTCAGTGAGTGACCTTCGGACCATAAGCCACGAAGGGGACAAAGCTTTTCTCCCTGGCAGGAGCACCGCTTCTGCTTTTTCCATAACTGGCCTCAAATACTTGATCAGTTAGCCAATGACCCATAAGATTCCCCAAGGGGTGAGTCACCTAAGACAGGCACGATCACGTGGTGGAGGCCCCAGGAAAGGACTTGGGGGGCTATGGAGAAAGGGGGTGATGGACCATGGCAACGCCCCTCACTCTGATGAAGCCTGAGTCCTCTGTGAGAAGTCTCCGAGAATTCTTTGGCTATCTGCCTCCTATACCTGACTTAAGCCTGGAAACAAATAGAGGGTGGTGCAGCCTTGTGCTGGGAATGGCCAGTTCCCACGTAATCAGGCATAAGAAAGAATTCCTAAAAGTTCTGTGAAACCTGCTTTGCTAAGAGTGCTTTCACATGGCAAGAGTCTGAGCAGGACATGAGTATGTCTCCCAAAGTTTCTGCAACCCCCTTTCCTGACAGACACTGACTCAGACTAAGCCCTCAGATTTCTTTGAAATGTTATTTACTGTTTAATCCTTGCCACCCTGTATTCCTGTTTATTACAACCCCCTGGAGGAAGGAGCTCCTGGCCCTTCCCCTTTGAGGGATCAGCCACCTCTCCTCCCCAAGCAGATCATGTCTTGGTAGTGTTTACTTTTATCCGTGGAGGATGGGGGAACTTGTGGGCCAAGTCGCCCCCACACTGCAGGTAGACGTGTAAACAGGTACAATTTTTATGAAAATTAGTCTGTTATCTCAGCTATTAAAATGAACTATGTACATGCACCAAGACCTTTCCATCTACCTTCAGAAATATTTGTAAAGCCTAAAAATGGGACAATTACTATGTTATTCATTTCACCCAACCACTCCCTAGACATACCACAATTTCTGATATTACAATTAGGCCCTAATTTTCATATTATTCCTATGGTTTTGCCAAAGGAATCCTGTTCTTTTTTTTTTTTTTAAAGATTTTATTTATTTATCTTTAGAGGGGAAGGGAAGGAGAGAGGGAGAGAAACATCAATGTATGGTTGCCTTTCATGCATCCTCTGCAGGGAACCAGCCTGCAACCCTGGTATGTGCCCTGACTGGGAATCGAACCGCGATTTTCTGGTTCGCAGGCCCGCGCTCAATCCACTGAGCTACACCAGCCAGGGCGGAATCCTATTCTTAAAGCGACTAGTTT
Source organism: Artibeus jamaicensis (assembly GCF_021234435.1). Taxonomy (NCBI): domain Eukaryota; kingdom Metazoa; phylum Chordata; class Mammalia; order Chiroptera; family Phyllostomidae; genus Artibeus; species Artibeus jamaicensis. Next base: position 16,563,073 of record NW_026521788.1, read on the forward strand.
GCTTTTTCTCATTCTATTCTCCCTACCAAAACTATTTTACTCCTCTTCTCATATTCTAATTGCCAGTTACTTTTCAGGATTCAAAATGTCCTGTTTCCTCAGTAAGTGCATCCTTCAAATCTGTATCACTCACTTCTGTGAACCTATACAGTTATCAATGGTTATCACTCATTAAGCCTTTAAAATTAATGATCAGATTACACATGACAATATGTTACATTTGATTAAGGTTGTATACCAACATACAAGTTTTGAACACTACCTGGTATATACTAGGTGTTCAAATATTTGTTGAATAAAAGCATTTCAACATTTATTCAGTATTTATTGAATGACTGTATATTTATTGAATATATTATCTCATTCACAGAACCATTTTGTGAAATGTTCTTTTTATTCTAAATTTTCTATTCATCACTGATATATCTTTTATTGCTAGTCCTATCAGTTATTTACAATAATCTCACTGTAATTATAAATGTATTTTTCTAATCTATCAATCTCAGCATTGTTTTAAGTTATTTCATAGGAGCTTATAAAATTAAAATTGTAACTTCTCACTGAATAAATTCTTTTACCATGACAGCCTCTTTATCCCAAATAAAGCTTCATGCCTTAAATATGAGACGTTAACATAGCCATGTCTCTAATTAGCATATTCATGAAGTTTTTCCCCGTTCTTTACATTTACCTTTAAGTATTCTGACATCTCAGATGGATTTGTTATAAACAGCAAATAGGTATATTATGTTGGTTTTCTCCTTCAGCTTTGATAACCTGCCTTTTAAGAGAAGCATTTAGTCATCTATGTAGGTTACAATGATATCTACATATATTATTCTGTGCTTTCATTTTTCTAATTTTTGTTCTTTGTCTCTTCCTTTCTTGTCTTTTAAAATTTTTTATTATAGTTTCTTCCTTTCTACTAGTCTGTATGTTAATTTGTCTATTATTCTGATTACTCTAGAATAGCTGTATCCAACAGATCTTTCTGCAATGATGAAATTTCTGAGTCTCCTAAACCATGGCCACTAGCTATATGTGGACATGCAATGTGGCTAGAGCAAATAAGGAACTAATTTTTTAATCATTAAATTTTAATTAATTTAAATTGCCACAGAAGGCTAGTGGCCACAATATCACATGTCACAACCCTAGAATTTCCCACACTGTAAATCTGGCTGACTGCATACTCATGGTGTGGTTTAACATGATCCTCTACCTGCATATGTCCTATAAATAGTGGTTGAATATTAAAGCTTGATTACATGCAAGTTCAATAATTTTCAGTGAAAATACTTCGATGGCTAGACTGTGTACTTCCTACTATATCTTATAAAGAGATTCATACTGTGTGGTTTTCCTTTTAGTGATGCTCAAATTGATCACATATTAATGGGAGAAATGAGACTATCTACACTTGCCCAGATATTTGCAAAGAAACTCAAGAAAGATAACTGAATTAATAAAAACAGTTACTTAGAGTGGCAGACTAAACTGGGCTGATGAGGGCAGCAGTGAGTGAAATTATTCTGGATATAGCATTTTAGGTTGCTTTAGTAACTAATAAACACTTTTTAGTGAAATAGGAATTTTTGGTTCTCCTCATGCTCAAGATCAAAATATCTAGTTATGAGGTAAAGAAAATAGCACTGTAAGTAAGGAACTCCCTCCAAGATTTTCATGAATACTAAAGCTCAACCCTTATCCACTGGAAGACTGCAATGAATGTAAGATAAAAACTTGAGAATCACTGACTTTAGTCAGACACATTAGGATCTTTTCCTGTAGGTTCCCACCCATCACTAACAAATTATATACTTGGATCACTTCAGTTTAATCTCTTCCAGAAATATCCTCAGTATGTGTCATTTTATAATTATAACTTTGATCTTTAATTACTGAGCAAGAGTTATTCATTTGCCATAATAATATTCATTGTCATTTATAAAATATTTTTTCTTTTTTGGGGGGAGAGGAGAAGGGAAGGAGGAAGAGAGGGAGAGAAACATCAATACGTGGTTGCCTCTCACATGGCCCCCACTGGGGGCTAGGCCCACAAGCCAGGCATATGCCCTGACTGGGAATTGAACCGTGACCCTTTGATTCGCAGCCCAGCTCAGCTCAATCCACTGAGCTACACCAGCCAGGTCGATATGTATGGTCTTTAACAACAGTTGAATGCTATGTAATTCTCCCTGTATCTGCTACCAGATTAAAAATTTTCTGTCAGTAAAAGTTTCTCTTTAACACTGGCATACTCCCTTCTTCCTGAAAAAAAACAAAAACAAAAAAACTACATAACATTTTTTTAACCTGAGAAATGATTATGAAATGAAACTAATAATAAAATAAAAGCTGCTCTAATTGAAGAGGTTGAAGATGAGAATTCAGTACCCTCAGGTTTCTTCTTTTCCACCTATACCCTCTGGTCATTCACTTGTCTGGTCATGCCACCCTGCATGAGCTACAAAACAATCTGGAGATGCCTGCTACTTGTGCTGGGCTTAGAGGTTCCCAGGCAAAGCCAAGCTGTGAACCTAGGCTGGCTGCTGCTAGTGCTGGGCCTGGGGCCACTTAGCAAGAGGTATGGGGACTGTGGGCTCCCTGATGATGGCTGTTGCTTGATTGATAGGATTTAGAAAGTTGTGAAGTATGATGCAAGACTAGCCATTCATATGGAAAAGCCACTATTAACAGTTTCAGTGGGCCTGTAAATTAGGTGGAGCAGAGCCTCAGCCTCAAAGGACCTCCAGGGCATGGCAAACGGTGTTAGCCAGGTTGATAGAGTCTCATATATGGCACCTGCTTGGGGCTCTGTGCAAGGAGGGTTCAGAAAAGGAACAATGGCCTCTGCCTACCTTTCTGTCTGGGAGAAAACTGTTCCCCAGGTCTCACCTTGAGACCAGGTACCTCAGTTCCTCCCTGTAGCCACTGGTGCCTTCAAGCTGCTACCCCAATATTGGAGCTCAGATGGAATGAGTCTGAGTAAGTCAGTGTGTGGGTTCTTTACAAGGAACTGCTTAGGACTCCAGAAGTTTCTTCTACTGACTCAGTCCCTGCTAGTTTTTGTGATCAATATGGGGACTTACCCTCCTGGTACTGGACCCCTAGATTGAGAGGCCTGGTGTGGAGCTAATACTCCTCACTCCTGAATTTTTTATCCACCACATGTGGGAGTGGGATTAGCCCATTCTGCATCTCTTCCCCTCCTACCAATTTAGAGGGATGTAGTTTTTTTAATTCCATAGTTTTCTGACTTCCATTCAACTCAATTTCTGATGGTTCTGAGTGGTTGTTGTTCTATAGTTTAGTTGTACTTTTCATACGGTTGTGCGAGGAGGAAAGCCGTGTTTGCCTATGACCCCATCTTGACCAGGAGTGATCTATGTAGTTTAATTAATGTGGTTTTGAAGAAAAAGACAGAGAAAAATAAAACCATGATGCTATTCAGCACACTGGAATAGTTTACCAATTTTAAATTGTTTCAGTTTATATATCTTACTTTATTGCCTTGTTACTAACATTCAATCTACAGAATAACAATTGAAGAAGAAAATAAATCTTATATTAAATATACGAAGCCATTTTACACTGGATGGCAATGCATAACTTTATCCATATACTAGCATACTGCTTCCTTTGACATTCCTCTGAACCTAAAGATAATTTCTGAATCTTCAACTTAAAATTTTGACAGACAGATCAGATTCTTCAGCTCCTAAGTGACAATCTTTCACAAGACATGAATGAATCACAGACATCTGGCTTTAAAAAATTCTAAAATCAATTCTTTTAATGCCTAGTTTCTACTGCAATTTCTGTTTTTACATTCTCTAGTGTGCGACAGGAAATCTACATTTACCATACATCATTTTCATAATAATATAATATTAGAATTCACCTGGAATAATGAAGAAAGTAAATCCAATTTAAAATTTAAACCCCTGCCATAATTCCAATGTAAATAATCCCAGCTAAGGAGATAATTAGATGATACTTTCACTGGTTTCCACAGGTAACTGAACCCATTCAAGGGTTAGTAAAGTAAAAACTCTTCATAATACTAAAACTTTATTTGCCCTTTTCATTCTTATTCTCTCACCAATGTGCAAAGCAGTTTGCTATAAGGTACAGGTAGTATCACAGCACTTTCTGACAAGTAACTGAATGTGACAACTAACTTTTCCATTTTAATTTTTAGTACACTAAAAATCAATAGATATAACACACAAAAAGAAAAGCCCTAGGATCCTCAATAATTTTTAAGAGTTTAAAGGGATACTAAGACTGAAAAGTACTACACAACTAAGGTCACTCACTTTGCAGGAAGATCACTACCAGTACATGCCACTCAATATTCTGCTTAGTGGTAAAAAAGTTACAATATATGTAAACTCTGCCTTAATTTCAGAAACATTAAAATGTGGAAAATGTATATCTTAAAATAAAAAAAAAGAAGATTTCTAGATTCATGAACATTTTGTAAAACACTGTTTTTTTTCCACAAACACAAATGCATATTTAATACATCATTTGATTCAACAAGAATATCTTCTCACTTGACTCAGTTCATGCAACACCAAGAAAAATCATTTTTAACAAAAGAGATATATCTAACATCGGTTTGACATCAGAAACTTTTATGAGTAAATGAAATTTAAAAGGAAACAAAATGCATTTCATGACTTCATAAACATTGGGTTGTAATATTTTTTAAATTACAACAGATTTGCTGGACACCACAACACTTTCACAGATGAATAGTAAATTTTAAATTTCAAAAAATAGGAACAAGATTGGTGATACTAAACACTAGAGAAATGGAGTTTGGACTTTATCAGATAAGCAAAGGAAAAACTACTCAAATGAGCTAAAGGAAAACTCAAGATGAGTAACTGGGAAAAGGAAGAAACTTCAAAGTAAAAATATCACTGAATACATGCCTGGAGCAATGAGGGTTTGAAAAAAGTGGTGGTACAAACTGGGGAGGGGAAGGCTGGAGAGGGTGTGGAGAGAAGACTGCAATTTGAAGAAATTTGCAGGCTGAGAGCTGCTGCGGGGGCAGCAGGTGGGCTAAGGTACAGGAAGGATAAATGGTGATAGACAGAGACTTGACTTAGGGTGGTGAATATATAATGCAGTGTACAGATGATGTGTTGTGGAATTGTGCACCGACAAGATGTATAATTTTGTTAATCAGTGTCACCTCAATAAATTCAATAAAAAGGAAAAAAATTAAAATAAATTCCTGAATAAATTCTTTCTTAAAAAGAAAGGAATTTGTAGGATTCAGTAAGTACTTACATTCTAAGTGATGAAGAGGTAAAGGATGAAGTTTTTTTCATATCTGGATGAGATTTCAAGATAAGTCTCACAAGAAAAGCTAGTTTCACATGAAGACAATAAATTACACTTCAGACGCAAATGTAGGATGTTCATATAAAGACAACAGTTGTCTTTAGGATTCAAATTAAGGTCAATGCTCAAGCTGCAGATTTGTGAGTAATGATGAAAAGCAGCATAAGTATATTCTCCAAAGGGAATAGCAAGATTGAAATACAACACACACTAGGCAAGGGGCTGCATCTTTAATACTAAGAAGGCTGGAGGAACTATAGCCAGGAAAGGAAGAAGCAATATCTTACTTCTTTTGATTAATTTCAACTATTGGGTATTTTCACCAAAAAAAAATTAAATCATGAAGGAATAGATCTTGAATTATTTCAAGGCCCAATTTTGTACTAATGAAATGTTTATTTTTCTATCTCAATTAGTCCAATGATAAAAATCTAAATCCTACGAACATATCTTGATCATCCAAAGAAACTCTAAACAGAAATCACATTATTTACACGGAACTGTGGTCCTTGTAATATAACAATAGGTATGTCATTAATGAAAAGTTTCATTAAGTCAGAATTAAGAGTTTTCAGGGCAGATCTGAAATTTATTTTTGCTTAATAAACACTTTATTCTAAAACATTTCAGATAAAAACTATTAACATCACAATTCCACAATGGCATATGAAGAAAAACAGGATCTAGATCAATTCCATTCACTGATTTGATAAATGAAAAAACCAAGGCTCAAAAAATTATAAATCAAGTGAAATGTTAAAAGTATTTTTGAGAAATATTTCAGTGAAATCTAAGGTCATTTAAGTGATCAATTACATATATTTATATATACTTACATACAATTACTATTTACTCAAACTAATTTCAATAGACACTCTACTAAGAATGGTTTTGTTGGGCTGATATCAACAAATATAGATGACATACTGTAATTGAATTTTGCAAACTATTAAAAAATGTGTAATCCAAAATTTAAATTCAAAGAAATATAACTACTCAACAAACTTCAAAAGACAGATTTCAGTATATTCATACTTTTTATTAAAAACTCTAATAGGTTTATAATTATATTTTAAAGTATTTATCTATCATGCTCAAATTCAATAACAGGATCCTCAATATGACTTATAATTCCAATTGGCAGAGTCCAGAAAACTGGACTAGACCATGTTATAAACCTTAGAATTTTAGTACTATGTTCAGCCAAACAGTAATGTATAAGCTGCTTTCTAATAATTAATTGTGTATTTTAAAATGAAATCAATAGGTTCTCTATTATAAAATTAAAATTGTTTTCATCAATGAGTTTATTACTAGAAGAATTTTATACAATAGCTAAAATATAAATTCTACATGAAAAAAATTTTGTTCCATTAAATAATTTCAGGGAATGTTTTGGTATTTTGAAAAATTTCAATTTTTAATAAACAACCACCTTAAAACAAAGGTACATTGTGTAAAACACGTTTGTTAAAAATCCACAATGAGCCCTGGTTGCTGTGACTCAATTGACTGGGTGCTGCCTACAAACCAAAGGGTTGCTGGTTCAATTCCAAGTCAGGGTACATGCCTGGGTTGCAGGCTGGGTCCCCAGTAGCAGGTGCACAAGAAATTTTGATGTTTCTCTCCCTGTCTCCCTCCCTTCTACTCTCTCTAAAAATAAATACAAATAAAACATTTTTAAAAATCCACCATGAAAAAAATGTTTATCTGAATATGAAACAGAAATGTAATCTGTCAAATCTTGAAAAAATGAAATTAGCAATATTTCTTACCACTAAATCACTACCATTAAAAACCATCAGTATTAGTTTTTTTAAAAAATCTCTCATCTCAAATCCTTTCAACTAGAAGTGTTTTGGAGTTCAAATCTGTTAGATGTTATAAAGTTGAACAAAATATATATTGTGGTAGTTGAGTATAATAATATAGTATATATATAGTATCTATGTTGTATGTAAAAATGCAGATATTATATATAAACCTGTGGAGGTTAGCGTACCCTAAAATTAAGTATGTTAATATTTCTCTTACAAAACAAAAATATTCTATTTATATTAGTTTTTATTTTTAAAAAAAAGAGTTCAATCAGTCAGGTTTTCTAGTTGAATCATTAAGAAACATTTTGATGGTACCAGAACTGCAGATAAGGAATAGTGTACCTATGGCTATTTATCTGGCCGACACTAACATAAAATAGAAACATACAATATTTATGGCATATGACTTAAAGTAAAGGCTGCAATTTCTTGTTAATTTCTAAAATATTAATGATACACCACTATCCTAAAATTTTTAAAATATAGCACAGTTATTAATATAAAAGTTCAAGTTATATATTTTTAATTTATAAAGTTCAATATTTGTGTTTTATATACATTAAAATAATTCTTCAAGGCTTTGGGATACACCTTCACACAGTAAAGCAGAATATATCACCCTTCCTTAAAATCATCACTTAAGTTATTCAGAGTTGGTAAGACAAAAGTCTAGTGTCTTAACATCAAACAATATACAAGGCAAGAGTATCAACAAAATACCTTTCATATTCTTTCAAAAAAAATGAAATGAAATACTACCATGTGTATCAGGTAACATATTTGTGGTTCCAAATCAAGAAAAACCAGACCTGACTGGTATGGCCCAGCAGATTGGGCATTGTCCTGCACAACAAAAGGTTCTCCACAGACTTTAAGGTTGCTGGTTCAGTTTCTAGTCAGGGCATATGCCTGGGTTGCAGACCAGGTCCTCGGCTGGGGCCTTGTGAGAGGCAACCAATGAATGTTTCTCTCCCCCTTTTTTCTCCCTCATTTCCACTCTCTTTAACAATAAATAAAATATTTTTTAAAAAGGAAAAACCGGACTTTCGGCCAAGATGGAGGCTTAGGTGGAAGTAAAACAACAATGAACCATTCACCCAGACCCATAAACCAGATGAAGGAGCATGCAAGTGAGACATACCAAGCAGGCCCCAGTGGCAGGAAGCAGCAGAGAGGACCACTACTGCCCCTCTCTGACCCCGCCCCCACATACAGCATCACAACCCAGCAACTGAGTTGCCCCACCCTGGTGAACACCTAGGGCTCTGCCCCTCATACAAAACAGGCGCAAACAGACCAGAACATTATGGCTCAAGAAGAACTCAAAGCCCCAGAGCCAATAACTCTAAGTGACCAAGAAATGTCCATTCTATCAGATGCACAGTTCAAAACACTGGTGATCAGGATCTCATAGAACTGGTTGATTTTAGTCACAAATTAGAAGAACAAATGAAAGCTACACTAAGTGAAATGAAGGAAATGCACAGGGAACCAATAGTGATAAAAAGGAAACTGGGACTCAAATCAAAGGAGTGGACCAGAAGGAAGAAAAAAATGAACAAATAGAAAAGGATGAAGAAACAAGAATTTAAAAAAAAAAATGAGAGGCTTAGGAACCTTCAGGACATCTTTAAACTTTCCATCATCTGAATTATAGGGGTACCGGAAGGGGAAGAGGAACAGCCACCAGTGGAAAACTTACTTGAACAAATAATAAAGGAGAACTGCCCCAACCTGGCAAAGGCAATAGACTTCCAGGAAATCCAGGAAGCTCAGAGAGTCCCAAAGAAGTTGGACCCAAGAAGGAACACACCAAGGCACATCATCATTACATTAGCCAAGATTAAAATGAAGGAGAGAATCCTACAAGCAGCAAGACATAAGGGGACAGTCACCTACAAAGGAGTTCCCATCAGACTGTCAGTGGATTTCTCAAAAGAGACCTTACAGGCAAAAAGGGGCTAGAAAGAAGTATTCCAAGTCATGAAATCCAAAGACCTACATCCAAGATTGATCTATCCAGCTAAGCTTTCATTTAGAATGGAAGGGCAGATGAAGTGCTTCTCAGAGAAGATCAAATTCAAGGAGTTCATCATTACCCAGCCCTTATTATATGAACTGTTAAAGGTACTTATATAAGAAAAAGAAGATAAAAAAGATGAACAGTGAAAGGATAGCAAACTCACAGTTATTAAGAACCACACCTAAAATAAAAGCAAACTAAGAGGACAGCTAGATCAGGAGTGAACCATAGAAATAAAGATCACATGGAGGGTTAGCAACATGGGAGTGGGAGAAGGAGAAAGGAAGAGAAGGTACAGAAAATAAGTAGCATTGACGGTAGGTAGAAAATAGGGGGGAGGGCAAAAATAGTATGGGAAATATAGAATCTAAAGAACTTGAGACAGGTGGTCATAAACTAAAGGGGAAGAATGGTGGGGGAGGGGGTGTGCAGGGTGGAGAGGAATGAAGGGGGGAAATAGAACAACTATAATGGCATAATCAATAAAATATATTTAAAAAAAGAAAATGCAGAAATAAAGTAACATCAAGTGAGAAGGAAAAAAATGCATTCTCAGGTAATATTTCCATATTGTGAATGCACATCTATTAAGTATACAGTTCAGTAAATTTTGATGCATGTAAACAACCCTGAGGAAACTTCTTGTTCTTTCTTGTCCATCCCCATCACCCACATATTTTTCACTTTTAAAAATTCAGCCTAATATCTTGTCTTTTACAAATATGGTATTTGTAAACCCCTCTCTTTACATCATTTAAATATCCATGTAAGAAAGCAATTGTTTTGTTTTGGTTTTTTTAAGATTTTATTTAGTTATCTTTAGAGGGGAAGGGAAGGAGAGAGGGAGAGAAACATCAATGTATGGTTGCCTTTCGTGAGTCCCCTGCTGGGAACTGGCCAGCAGGGAACTGGCCTGCAACCCAGGCATGTGCCTTCACTGGGAATCGAACCGCGATTGTCTGGTTCGAAGGCCCAGAAAGCAATTGTTTTTTAATATATCCATATTTAACTTTGTTATCTTGACTTCACCAATAACATGCATAATTTAAAACTACATCCTAATTTTCATGTGTCTACTAATATAAAATATTGTAAAAGAATACAAAACAGCATTCCATGTTTGTATTGAAATAATATTAAAATGCTCAACTATAGTCTAACTAGCTTCTATATAAAAGCCAAGACAATTTCCTATCAGAGTAAAAGGAGAAATTCACTACATGCCTTTTACCGAAAAAGTAAGTTACTGAATTCCCAGAATTGTAGAATAATCATGATCAAACTTCAAGGAAGATTCTTTTTCTTCCTTTCAATGAAAATAAACAATGAGAAATTTTAAATGACCTCTACTCTGCTTATTTCATATTTGAAATACCTATAAGCAAAACAAACATTTTGCAACATCAAATCAACATTAATACATGCCATATGACAACATATATCACAACTATAGTCATGAAACGGGTTTACAGAAACTCCCACAGAAATATTAAAACATGTACATATACAGATAGATACTAAAGTGATTTTAGAATTGTGATCTTGCATATACCTTTATATAAAAAGAAAAAATATTCCCAAGTGTGAAATTCTCTATGAAAATTAGATGTCCTAGGGCTTAGTAATAAATTTCATGGATCATGTGTTCCTAAACCAACCTTAGGAAGCTTATGAATGTCTTGCCTCTACTCTGCCCCCTTATCTCCAAACTGTCCCCCAGTGAAAATGCTCTTTGTAACACTGACAGAGCATATCCTGTCTCAAAATCTCACACGTTCCTACACTACTGAAGGAAACTACTGGCAGTGTCATAAGTAAGGAAAAGAAAAAAGAGACAAAGGTTCAGCTGGGCATTTAGTATTTTAATTTACAATGTGTCTTGCTTCATTTAAAACGGTATAAAACCCTGGAACAGATGATTTTAAAAAGCACTATTCACTTCTAATAACAACAACAAAAAACCCAACCCTATAGAAGAAACAGGAAGGGAGAAAGAAAGGGAGGGAGGAAGGAAGGAAAGGTAGGAAGAAAAAGAAAGGAGGGACTGATAGGAAGGCGGTAGGGAGAGAGGGGAAGGTTAATTTTTATGACCCTCAAATAAAAAATTTTCATTTTCATCGTTTCCGGTTAGAAATCCAAGAATCTACTGGGGAAAGAGGTGGAATCTGGCTACCATGCCACAGCCTTTGGCCTCAAAAACACACTCTAATCCAAGGACGGACTGGAAAACAGAGATCTCTCTTTCCATCTCTCCCTCACGTTAAACAACCTTACGAATAAGTTTCAAATCTCCAACCTGTGCACTAAGACTTTTGCGAGAAAAGGGATGATGGTGAATCTGGCCCCTTACAGCCACGAGGGTCCAGACTGTCCCGTCCCCCTCCCCAACCTGTCAGGGCAGTACTGATCTTGCAGACCCGCCTTTCGAAAAGGTCTCCGGAGATGATGGGAAGTCACAGCCGAACCACTCCCGGACAGCGGCCAAGTAACCTAACCGGGGGCGGGGCGACGCTGGGGAGTCCCGTTCCCTCATCGGTCTTGTCCAGAGAGCCACTTGCCGGGAGGCGATGACCCCGTCAGAGGATGTGGGCAAATCCGCCTTGAGCTCCTACGAGGGGCGTGACCGCCAGTCGGCTGGGCTGAGCAAAGTGCCAGAGCTAAACCCCTCAAGGTATGGCTGCGAGAAAGTGGGGGTGCAGGAGTGGGCTGCGAGAATGAGGGGTACAAGTCTCTTACCGCCAGGTCCGGACTGCGGCAGTCCCTATGTGACACAGCTCGGATGACCCCCGCTCGCCAGCCCCGCCAGCTGCGTCCACTCTCCCCGAGCTTCTGCTGCGTCTCTTCGCCGACTGCCACGCACAGAAACCGCTTCCCCACCAGCTCTGGCCGCGTCTCTACCGCCATAGCAGACGCTGCCTAAGTGGCCGTTGCCTTACCCACTGCTAGGGAACCAACGAAACCCCACTCCTACCGTCCGCCCATGCTGCGGCGAGCGGACCGGAGGACAGTGGCAGCCCCGCTAGCTCGGAGTTGGGGCGCACTGCACGCTCTTCCCAGAAGGGCACAGCGACCTCGGCTCCGTACTCAACACTCTCCTGTACTTTCCATCTCGCATTCTCTGGCTTCAGCTTCACACACAGACACACTCCCCCCACACAAAAACGTGACAGCAATCCCTACACAGCCATCGGAAACCCGAGGCAGCCTCAACTACCGCAGCGCCCTGGCCAGTACTACTCCGCCTCCCCGTCTGCGAGCAACGATGTGAGACGACTGCGTGTCTCCTTCCGCCGGCGCGGGCGGGCGGGGAAGAGGGTCCCAGGAACCACCGCAGACGCAAAGTAGTGCCCACACTGCGGCAATCGCTGCGGGACCGGCCAGACTAAGAAGTAAAGAGAGAAGCAGGAAAAGGGAATGCTCTCCTCCAGGAACAGCATCAAGAGCATTTGATGTCTATCTTCCCACTCTTCGCTCCGTTAGAAGTGCAAGGCGAAAGTGGCACGCTGGTTTCCAGTCTGGGTCACAAAATAAACTCCAAATTAAAGACCCCATCTACAAATCGAAGTGTTGTAGAACACACGGTGCCTACCATATGAGAGTAGCTGAATTTCGCCTGAATTAACAATCCTGTAGTGCCAGCAAAGCAGAGCACCATTTTCCCTTGAAATGTAAGCCCACAGACCCAGTCACTGCAGAACAGTCCACGACTTTAAATGAAACTGAAGAAAACACTGTCTTCCACTGTCATCCTATCATTCTTCCCATTTGCGGCTAGTTACGTGCTTGAGCAATGCAGAGATTTACACGTGACTACTGCTTTGTTGTAAGAAAGCCAAACGCCGCTTAAGAGCTTTTGTCAATATTCTTAAAATTCACAAACTACCACTTGACCAATTTGGGTACTTTTAGTGCAGTACTAGTACATACCTCAAACTCACTAATCAGATGATAAAAACGGGAGAGGCTCCGGATTCAGTTGTTAGAAAATACTGTGGAAAGAGGATTTTGGCCAATCACAGTTCAGAAAAAGTAATTACGTTTACTTTCCATCCAATCGCAACAAGACTTTGTAACCCTTACACATACCGATCTCAAACTTGGAACAATTACGCCTTCATTGATCTCACCCTGTAATCCTTGCAAAGCAAACTTACAAATTTCTATTTCAGATATAGTTTCTAGTGTTTTTAAAGGGTAGCTTTTAAAATCCCAGTTATTGTCAGGGCCACTAAATGATTACAACCAACTACAAAAATCTAGCACAACGAAAAACATTCGAAATTTTGGTTTCTTAGATTCTATTTTCCTAATCCTCTAGTTCAAAAAAAAATTCCTTTTTAAAGAAGTTTATGCATGTTTAATAATATGGATGCTTAGAATAAATATAAGGTTTTTATCTTCTTTCTTAGAAAACCAAAGCTAAGCTGTTTTAAGCGGGAAAGAAAAGCATGGCCACTGCTAATAGGTTAGAAGCCAAAATAACGGGGAAATAGATTTTAATCAGTACAGTCTATTTTTGCTATTCTAATGACCAAATACAGAATTATAATATATCAACATAGGAAAACCGTTCCACAATGCATATTGGCAAATTGAGAGGAAAAATTAATTTTCTGTGTGCAATTTTATTTACAGGACCACTCTTTTAGTATCTAGTATATAATACTTAGAAATCATTTTGAAAACTACAGTCTTACATTTCTAAAATCTCAACCTGGATTAAGTAGCCAGTAAATCTGGTGAAAATAACTGAATATATGAAAAGAGAAAAAACAGAGTAAGATCTGTACTCAAATACCAAATTCTCAAAGACTTGCTTTGTGATCTTGGACACAACACAATTGTTATGAAAACAGTCTGCTTCCTAATCTCTGTGATCTTCTAGGAACCAATGAGAAATATAAAAAGTAGTTTTGAAAAAAGAGATGCAATTAACACTATTACTACATAAATCCCATTTACTCCCTGATTAACGTGGCTCAGTTGGTTGGGCGTCATCCTGCGGACTGAAAAAGGCTGCTGGTTCGATTCCGGGGTTCAAACCCCAGTCAGTCACATCACATGCCTGGGGCTGCAGTCTAGGTCCCAGCTGGGGGGTGTGCAAAAGGCTACCTTTCCCCCACACATCAGTATTTCTTTCCCTTTCTCCCTACCTTTTCCTCTAAAATAAATAAGGTCTTTTAAAAAAATCCCATTCACAGTATACACACTGTCAGGATGCCTCACATAAAACTTTCAGTTGACTTCAATTTTATAGGCAAACTGTTCTAAATGGATCACTTCCTCTGTGTTTTTGTTTTTGTGTTTAAAGGAATTTATTCAGGTGACATTGCTTCACAAACCCACACAGGTTTCAAGCATACAACTCAACAAAACATCATTTTTACACTGCACTGTGACTCTCACCAAATGCTGAAAGCTGTCCTTTTAATAAGTGCTTTGAAAAGCATGTAAATCCACTAAATCAATGAAAATATTTCAAATGCAAATAAAGTTTTCATAAGGCCATATGTCCTCACAACATTTTCAATCAAATGTCCTATATTCTTAATACTAGAATATATTCCAATAATATTTTATGAATCCCTTGACTACAGCCAGTACCCAGAGTATACAAGACCAAACATCAACAATTTGTGGATATTTTGCTATTGGAGAAATTTGAAAAGCATTTTTTAAAGGTATAATATAAAGGCCTTAAAAGACTTTTGTTTGCTGGCATTTTTTGCTTTGCTTCAGGGAATGAAGCAAAATTTTAATTTTGCCAGCAAATCAAAACTGTAAGTCATATGGAATTAAAATAAATTTCAAAGTCAGATTTGAAACCTTACAATATTTGTTCAATCAGTTGCCTTACAACCTTTGCTTTCATTAAGATCCTCAGAAAACGAGAGAAGAGGAGGTCAAAAAAAAAATGACAGTATTAGTCAATGTAAAGAAAAGAGTAATAGTGTTTTTCACTATGTAGGCAAAGAAAGTAACAAAGACATATTTAAAATGAGTATGTTTAGTTATAGAAGCTGAAAAATTAGAAATATAGACTAGACCTTCTATTTCTTCCATCGTCACATGTAAATATGTATATTAAAGATATTCAGAGATATCAATTTAAGCAAATATCTTATAATCTATATAAAAGATACACTGGGGATCATTATTTTATCTTTTTAATCTATAATAATTTATCGTAAAAACTATTTGTTTACTTTTCAAAAAACTTGACTTAAAAATGTTTTCACTGCAATGATAAGGTGCAAAATTATCCACTTATCAATAATTATTAATTCATGAAATTCAGTAAATAGCCAACCAGTTATAAAACCATCACTTTTTAACTTCATGTAGTTCGAGAAAGGGCGAATTATCTCATACATACCAGTATCTTGTGTCACTATAGATGTCTGTTTTAAACATCACAGATAAAACAATAGATTTTTTAAATTTTAGTATCTTGTAATATTAACCACCACTTACGAACAGAACACTTACTATGTGAGACACTATCCTAACTACTTCGCAAATGTAATCTCCCTTTATTTTAAAGATAAAGAAAATGAAGCTTTAGAGAAATGTAAGTTACTTTTTAAGAATATACATTAAGCCCTGGCGGGTGTAGCTCAGTGGATTCAGTGCGGGCTGCGAATTAAAGGGTCGCCAGTTCAATTCCCAGTCAGGGTACATGCCTGGGTTGCAGGCCAGGTCCCCAGTGGGGGACACATGAGAGGCAACCACACATCGATGATGATTCTCTCCCTCTCTTCCTCCCTCCCTTCCCCTCTCTAAAATTAAATAATAAACAAATAAATAAAATCTTTAAATTTGTTACATTTATTTTTAAACCTTAATTTTTTTTACTATTTCCCTATTTACTTATTTAAACTGAATTCCTCAATCACATTTATAATGATAAAGTAACTCAAATACCCCTTCCTCAGGGAAGCAATATCTGACTCCCAGATTAAGTCAAATCAACAATTACAGATTTTCAAACCATTTCTGATTTGTCTTACTAAAGCTGTATTTACACCATTTATTGTGTAACTGACTGTTTTGAATTTATCTCCCTTGACAGAATGTAAGCTTCATAAAGTCAAGGACAATGTAGCCTGTTTATAACTATACTCCCAATATCTACTAAGTCTTGGAAAGAGCATATACTCATAATAAATGTTATTGAATTAATGTACTTTTTTCTAAATACAACCCAACTAAGAGGAACTTAGAATCTCTAAATGAAAAGTCCTAAATCAAGTTCATGCTCTTCCTAATGGGTTATTCACTGCCTTCAAGATAATGAATGTCCTATATACATTAGTCTCATTTCATCATGAAGGTACATGTGAAGCCCTCATAAAATGTGAGCTTCACCAGAAAAGCAAGGTTTTTCCTGGGATTAATTTCTAAAGAACACATAAAAAGAAAGAGTTACAATTCACAAGAAAAACATTCATCTTGTTACCAAACTACCAATTTAATGCAAACCCAAAAGTGGTCCTGTGAGTATGTATCCAAAACACCAGTCTATTCTTAGTATTTTAAAGAGAACCTGTCTCAAATAATGTCTTTGATGGAGCCAACATACAAACATAACTTTCTGACTGTGTTCTTGATGCCAGGTGGAATGAGCAAGGGAGATAACGAAGAAAAGTAGAAAGAAAGGAAGAAGAAGCAATCTCTACTAGGCCTTTTCATCGCACACTCTCCAACTTTGTCATAACCAGTTTCCAATTTAAATTCTGGCTGCACATGAACCTACCATTCTTTTCAATATTTTCTATGAAAAATGAGACTATAAATCCAATTTTTAATAATAATAAATTTAAAATCATATCAGAATGCACATAACATTGCATATTTCCTAACCTGTTGTGGGAAAAGCCACAAAAAAAAAACAAAGAAATGATAAGCTGCCATGGAGCATTCAGCAAGGGTCTTCACAGTATGACCCCACAGCACTGTGTCTGTTCATTGCCCCTCTCATAAATGCTTCTAACTATTAACAACTATTAAAATATGCTAGATAGCAGTTTGCACTTTCCATCTTCAATTGTTACACTAGCTCCATGACTTATGAACAAGTTAGGCTCCTAAAGGATTATGTTCTTACAAGTCTCACAAGCTTTCACTATTGCTACAGGTTAGTTGCTGCAGAGCCACTGAAGAGCCTATTTATATCCATGACAATTAAGCAACAGAGCTTCTACACTTGTATTTAGCAGGGGTGTCCAATCTGCAGCTCTCAGGCCACATGCAGTCCAGCATGGCTATGAACACGGCCCAACACAAAATCCTAAACTTACTTAAAACATTATGAAATTTTTTTTGTGATTACTGTCACAATGTATTTAATGTGGGGCCCAAGATGACTCTTCTTCCAGTGTGGCCCAGAGACACCAAGAGCTTGGACATCATTGAAAGCTATCAATGAGGAAACATCAAAGTAAAATCTAAGCTAAAGATATTATGTGAGGACTTCCGCCAAGATGGAGGCGTAGGTGGGAACACTGGGCCTTCTCACACAACCAAGTTTAAAAACAACAAAGTTTTAGCAACAAAAATGCAGCCAAAACACAGAAAATTGAACTACAAGGAAGTCTGACAACAATCAACCCTTCAGCCAAACCGGTAAGAGGGGCAGAGCCAGCAGCAGAGCTGGGTCGGCCAGATGACAGATCCGCCCAACCGACTGGGGCGAGAGAGCCAGGCACGCAGGCAGTGGGCAGATCCCAGGTGTGGAGTAGTGGGTGGACCCACTGAGGGCGCAAGGCTGACCAAGGTCGTGCATTCGTGCCCACATAAACCAGTGAAGGAGCGAGCAGTGAGACGGACCACGCAGGCTCCAGCAGCGGGAAGCAGCAGAGTGGACCACTATTGTCCCTCTCTGACATTGCCCCCACATACTGTGTCACAAACAAGTAACCTGGGTGGCCTCGCCCTGGTGAACAACTAAGGCTTCGCTCCTCATACCTAACAGGCACAAACAGATCAAAACATGGCTCAAGAACAACTCAGTGCCCCAGAGCCGATAAATCTAAGCAATGAAGAAATAGCCAAACTTTCAGATGCACAGTTCAAAACACTGGTGATCAGGATGCTCACAGAACTGCTTGATTTTAGTCACAAATTAGAGGAACATATGAAGGCTAAACTAATTGAAATGAAGGGAAATGCACAGGAAACCAACAGTAATGGAAAGGAAACTGGGACTCAAATCAAAGGAGTGGACCAGAAGGAGGAAAAAAATGAACAAACAGAAAAGGATGAAGAAACAAGAATTCAAAAAAATGAGGAGAGGCTTAGGAACCTTCAGGACATCTTAAAATATTCCAACATCCGAATTATAGGGGTACCAGAAGGGGAAGAGGAACAGCCACCAGTGGAAAACTTATTTGCACAAATAATAAAGGAGAACTTCCCCAATCTGGCAAAGAAAATAGACTTCCAGGAAATCCAGGAAGCTCAGAGAGTCCCAAAGAAGGTGGACCCAAGAAGGAACACACCACGGCGAATCATCATTACATTAGCCAAGATTAAAATGAAGGAGAGAATTCTAGAAGCAGCAAGACATAAGGGGACAGTCACCTACAAAGGAGTTCCCATCAGACTGTCAGCTGATTTCTCAAAAGAGACCTTACAGGCAAGAAGGAGCTGGAAAGAAGTATTCCAAGTCATGAAATCCAAAGACCTACATCCAAGATTGATCTATCCAGCTAAGCTTTCATTTAGAATGGAAGGGCAGATAAAGTGCTTCTCAGATAAGATCAAATTCAAAAGGTTCATTGCCACCAAGCCCTTATTATATAAAATGTTAAAGGGACTTACCTAAGAAAAAGAAGATAAAAAAGATGAACAGTGAAAGGACAGCAAACTCACAGTTATTAAGAACCACATCTAAAACAAAAGCAAATTAAGAGGACAGCTACATCAGGAACAGAACCATAGAAATGGAGAGTTAGCAACAGGGGAGTGGGAGAAGGAGAATGGGGAAGAAAGTATAGAAAATAAGCAGCATAGATGGTAGGTAGAAAATAGATAGGGGGGAGGGCAAGAATAGTATGGGAAATATAGAATCTAAAGAACTTGAGCCCTGACTGGTGTAGCTCAGTGGATTGAGCGCGGGCCTGTGAACCAGAGTATCAAGGTTCGATTCCCAGTCAGGGCACATGCCTGGGTTGCTGGCCAGTTCCCAGCAGGGGATGCATAAGAGGCAACCATACATTGATACTTCTCTCCCTCTCTTTCTCCTTCCCTTCCTCTCTCTTGAAAAATAAATAAATAAAATATTTTAAAAAAAAAAAAAAGAACTTGAGACACGTGGTCATAAACTAAAGGGGGAGAATGGTGGGGGAAGGGTGTGCAGGGTGAAGGGGAATGAAGTGGGAAATAGAACAACTGTAATGGCATAATCAATAAAATATATTTTAAATAAATAAATAAAAGGTATTATGTATTGACTCAAAAATCTCAGCATGCTAACTATATTTCACTGAAGTTCTTCCCCACAAATGAAGCTAGACTCTACACAACAAAGAACTTTACAACCAAAACATATTTTTTGAGGCACATTTTTCAAGTTAATGGCATCTGGCTTCAAAGAAACAAAACCAAATCAAAGTAAGACCTAGTGGTAAAAATGGGAAATCTTTAGTCACTTTTCCCCCTGGTAGATTCTAGAAAATTCTAAGCCACACAATTAAATATGAGATTTATAACATACTATGAAACATAAACATTAAAAATATTAAGTTTTTAAAATAAATATTAAAGTACTAAAAATAAGTTACTCCAAGTAAAGTACTGTCTTCACTCCACATGTGCTTTACTACTACAGATAATTCATTTACTCAATTAAAGAGAGTATATATAGCAGGGCTCCAATTCCAAGGCTTGTGTTCACAGAAGTTCAGTGTTTTTCCTTTAAAAATCACAACTGATCCCTGACCAGTGTAGTTGGTTGGAGCACCACCCAGTAGACCAAAAGGTCAAAGGTTTGATTTCCAGTCAGCCACACAGGCAGGTTTCAAGTTCAGTCCCTGGTTGGGAAGTGTGTAGTTGCCGAGTGTGCAGCTGAAGAGTGTGTGAGAAGGCAACTAGTTGGTGTTTCTCTCTCCTCTCTATTTTTATCTCTCTTTCTCTTCCTCTCTCTCTAAAAAGCAATGAAAAAATGTCCCTGCGTGAAGATTGAAAACAAAATCACAACTGACATATATAAAAACCAGATGTCAAAAAAAAAAGACTTTAAGTACAAACTTAAAATTAAAACCAACATTCCCGAAACATCTTGCTACTCTAAGGTACACTTTGATAATACCTAAGATTAAATAGTAAAGAGATAATACTCAAAAGTCTAACCAACTTTGCTTTTTATAAACTATGTAAACAGGTTAAAACCGGTCAATCCCCATTCTATACAGCCATTTACAAATGGATGTTTTAAGATACGTATCCCAAATGCAACAAACTAGAAATCAGCATTCACATAATGTAGTGTGTAATGAAAAGCGGGAATCCAGGAAGTTTCGGTTACTTCTACCACTAACTATTGCATACACTGAGCGAACCATTTTGCTTCTCTAGGGATAATATATAATATGTAAGGCTGTTATAATCCTTATACTTTCTAAAGGTTTAACATCTCCTATCACATAGGGTTCAAACCTGCAAAATGTTAAAAGACTGACAAAAGTAATTTAGGAAAAAAATGTTCTTAGCCAGAAGATTCCTTCTCAAAGGTCCCTCAGGAAATATACATATTGATCATTAACACACACATACTAATAATGCAGACCAAAAGATTTCCCATTAAACACCATTGCAGAATAGATTCTTTGTCCTACTCTCCAAATTTGCTCTTAAAACTAGCATATTAAAATAATCTGTTAGAACTTCAGTGGAGGAAGTTTTAGATACTATGCATTGGAAATAATGTTTGTATTTAAAATTTTTACCTGGTATGCCTTTATAGTCTTCTTTGTTTATGGTGGCTAAATAATCCTTTCTTCACTTATTTTAATTACAAAATTATCTTAAAATCAATTGTTTCATGTGCTTTTAGATCTAAATTTACATGGATCCTTTTCCTCACTTGTAACTTATTTTTGATATTCACAAGTTTTAAATTTTTAGAGTCAATATGCTAATATCTATATGTTTCAACCCTAAGTCATGCTTAGCTCATACGCAGGCATTCTGTATTTTCTTCTAGTAGTCTTATGATTCAATTTTGTATAATTCCTTTAAAATTAACTGATATTATCTACCCCCGAGGGAGGGACAGGAAATCATCTTGGCTCCAAATGATAAAGATCCAATACTACTGGGGGAAAAGTTAAACAGAACCTGCTCTTTAAGAGTAAAGTTGGTCTTGGACAAGCGATAGGGTCCCATACCCATGACCACTAAAAAGCAAACCTGCTCCCAGTAATAACTAACAGCACTCTACTAACAGAAGGAAAAAAGGAGTACAGAGAGAACTTTGCTGAAGTACAGATGTGTAAGTGAGGCCTAAAAGATACAGATGGAATAAAAACACTGAGTTAAAACTTTCCAGTAAATTTACACCCACCTGAAGCACGGGTGATGACAGACAAATTTAAAGTTGGTAACAGAATGAAGGTAACCAAAGCAACAAAAAGACAGAAACCCTGATCAACTCCAGGTAAGACTGATTCAATAATCCAAAACACAAGTCAAACCTTTTTCTTGGCATAAATATTAAATATTTCAATCTCTACTGTCCTACAAATGATGGCTGGCATTCACTCAAAAATGGGGTGACTTCCTTGGTCACCGAGGCAGCGAACTACCATTACGTTAGCTCTAAGGTGTATGAAAGCATCTACTTAAGTCTTTCATTTATACCATTCCTACAAATAGGGTTATTTAGTAGCCTGCCCCCCCAAAAAATGTTAAGCCACACAAAATCTCAGAAACAACTCACCATCAGGAGACAAAATAATCAATGGAAGCAGACTTAAAAGATAACTGATAGAGTTATCAGCCAAGAAATTAAAAATAATTATAAATAATGATGAGGGCTGAAAGAGAATACGTAAACAACATGCATAATCAGATGGCAAATATCAGATACAGAAACTACAAAGGCTGAACAAAAAATAGTAAATGAGTCAATCAAGACCAATGTGCAAAAATCAATTATATCTCTATACACTAGACATAAAAAACTGGAAGTCCAAATTCAAACAGTACCATTTATAATAGCACAAAAACATACAAATACATACAAATGTAATGAAATATGTACAGGATGTCTAGGCTGAAAACTATAAAGTATTGATAAATAAAAGACCTAAATAAATGGAGAGATATACCATGTATAAGTATTAGAAGACTCAATTCTCTCCAAATTCATCTATAAATTCAAAGTTACCTCAATCTAAACACCAGCAAAATTTTTTAAATATATTTTATTGCTTATGCTATTACAGGTGTCCCATTTTTTCCCTCCTTTATTTCCCTTCACCCTGCACCCCACCTCCCACTATTCCCTCACTTTACTTCATGCCCATGGGTCATATATATAAATTCTTTGGCTTCTCTATTTCCTATACTATTCTTAATCTCCCCCTGTCTATTTATGTACCTGCCATTTATGCTTCTTATATCCTGTACTTTTCCCCTATTTTCCCCCTGTCCCCTCCTGTTGATTACCCTCCATCTGATCTCCATTTCTGTGATTCTGATCCTGTTCTGGTTGTTTGCTTAATTTGTTTCTGTTTTCTGTTTTAGTTTTGGGGGGGTTTTTTGGTTCGGATGTTGACAGTTGTGAGTTTTTTGTCATTTCACTGTTCATACTTTTACTCTTCTTTTTCTTAGATAAGTCACTTTAATATTTCATATAATAAGGGCCTGGTGATCATGAACTCCTTTAACATGATCTTATCTGGGAAACACTTTATCTGCCTTCTATTTTAAATGCTAGCTTCGCTGGAGAGAATAATGTTGGATGTAGGTTCTTGCCTTATATGACTTTGAATACTTCTTTCCAGTCCCTTCTTGCCTGCAAGGTTTCTTTTGAGAAATCAGCTGACAGTCTTATGGGCATTCCTTTCTAGGTAACTGTCTCCTTTTTTCTTGCTGCTTTTAAGATTCTCTCCTTTTCTTTATCCTTGGGTAACGTAATTATGATGTGCCTTGGTGTGGGCTTCCTTGGGTCCAACTTCTTCGAGACTCTCTGAGCTTCCTGGACTTCCTAGAAGTCTATTTCCTTTGCCATATTAGGGAAGTCCTCTTTTATTATGTTTTCAAATAAGTTTTCAACTTTCTGCTCTTGCTATCTTTCTTCTGGCACCCGTACGATTTGGATGTTGGAATGTTTTAAGTTGTCCCAAAAGTTCATAAGCCTCTCCTCATTGTTTTGAATTCTTGTTTCTTCATTTTGTTCTGGTTAAGTATTTATTTATTCCTTCTGGTCCAAAGTTTTGATGTGACTCCCTGTTTCCTTCCCTTCATTGTTGGTTCCCTGTATATTTTTCTTCCTTTCACTTTGCATAGCCTTCACTTTTTCCTCCATTTTGTGACCATACTCAACCATTCCTGTGAGCATCCTGATTACCAGTATTTTGAACACTGCATCAGATAGGTTGGCTATAACCTCATTGCTTAGGTCTTTTTCTGGAGTTTTGATCTGTTTGTTCATTTGGAATATATTTCTTTGTCTCAGTGACCCTGTTAGGTTGTAAGGGGTAGAGCCTTAGATATCACCAGGGCAGGGCAACCCAAGTGGTTGTATTTAGGAAAGGGGTCAGAAAAAAAACAATGCCACTTGCTCAGCTCTCAGCTGGCTTTCAGTCACTTCCCCTGCGACCCATGAGTGAATAGGGCCCTTCTGTGCTGATTCCCAGGTGGGTGGGTTTGTGTACATTCTAGGACCCAATGGGTTTCTCCCCACGACCTCTGCTGTGAAGCTGGGAGTTTCTCCTGCTGCCGCAACCCCGACAGATATCTGGAGCCAGAGGTTTTTAGTCTTTCTTTTCCCCTGATGAAACCCTGGGTTGTGTGGTCTGCTTTGCTCCCTAGTTGTTCCTCACAGTCTATCTGCACATAAATGTCGGACCATCGGCTGTCTCCTCACCTGCCCAGGTCCTCCAGCTGCCTTCTTGCCACATGTCGTCTATGCCTTGGCTGCCCATCTCTGCCCTTCATACCAGTCTGGATGAATGTTTCTTCTTTAATTCCTTGGGTGTCAGACTTCCATACAGTTGAATTTTCTGGCAGCTGGTTATTTTTTGTTTTTAAATTTGTTGTTCTCCTTTTGGTTGTGTGAGGAGGCAAAGTGTATCTACCTGTGCCCCCATCTTGGCTGGAAGTTGAAAAGCCAAACACCAGCAAACTTTTTATGTTGACATTGATGAGTTCATTCTAAAATCAACAAGGTACAGCAAAGGAAGTGGAAAAGCCAAAATAATTTCGGAAAAAAACCCCTGGAAGATCGATACTATCTTATCTCAGGAGTATACTCTAAAGTTACATTAATCAATTCAGCATGACAACAGCAAAAGAGTAGATAGATGAATAGAAAAAAATGGAGTGTCCAGAAATAGACCCAGATTATATATATATTTTTTCAATTGATTTTTGACAAAGGTAAAAAGTGCAATTCAATGGAGAAAGGATAGTGTCTTGGGAAAAACAGTACTAGAACAATTAGACACCCTCATGCCCCACCAAAAATAAGATAAACCTTGAGCCATATCTCATACCATATACTACTCAAATTAACTCAAAATGGATCACAGACCTAAATGTAAAATACGAAATTAAAAACCCTTCTGAAAAAAACAGAAAATTTTCATGACACTGGGTTAGGCAAATTTTTTTTTAATTCATGTAATTAAAAATTAAACATCTCTAAAATTAAAAACTCCTCTCCAAAGGTTACAGGCTGGGACAAAATATTTACAAAATGTGTATCTCATAAAGAATTGGTATCCAGAATATTTAAAGGGCTCTCAAAATTCAGTAACAAAAAGAAAATTTTAATGGACAAAATTGAACAGATACATCAAGTAAGATATTTTTGAATGTCAAATGAGCATATGAAAAGACACTCAACATCATTAGTTATTAGGGAAATGGAAAGTAAAAACTACAAATGAGATACTATTACACACTATCAGGATGGCTGAAATTAAAAGAATAGTAAACCTGGGAATACAAATACTGAGGATGAGGATCTCTCATACGGTGGTAGCTGGGAGGAGTACAGAATGGTACTGCCACTCTGCAAAAACGGTGTGGTGATTTTGAATAAAGTTAAACAGCTTTCACATAATCAAGCAATCCCACTTTTAGTAAAATGAAAATCTATGTGCACACAGAAACAGTTTACTCAACTATTTATAGCAGTGTCATTTCAAATTGCCAGAAGCTGGAAACAACCTGCTCAACTGGAGAATGAACAGACTTTGCCATGTTACTCAATGGTAAAAAAGAACTGAATATGGATACATGCAACAATATGGATGAACCTCTGAGGTTCAGGGGTCTCCAAGGACACCCTCCGTTTTAATGATTCACTAGAATTCACAAAACTCAAAAGAGCCATTTTACTCATGATCACAGTGTATTATAGCAAAAGAACATAGATTAAAATCAGTAAAGGAAAGATAGGTATAAAGCAAGATTCAGAAGAAACCAGGCTTCCAGTTGCCTTCTCCCAGTGGAGTTGTGTAGACATACTTAACTTCTACCAGCAAGAATGTCTGACAACATGCACTGAATAATGACAATCAGGGAAGCTCACCTATGAGTTGGTGTCCAGCATTGTTATTGGTTTGAAAGGTAAGTAGAGATGACCTTAGTCTCCAGCTCCTCTATAAGTCAAGCTAATATTACTTGGCTCATGACCTCCACTTTACTGCCAGCCACACTGTCAGCACAGGCAACCTGCAATAGGTGAAGGACCCCAAGTAAACAAAGACACTCCAATCAGGCAGGAGTACCGAGGGATGTTCCAAGGAATTTCGCAGTACCTCCCAGGAATGGTGCAAGGGCCAAACCTTAGGCAGCTGGGTTGCCCATTCTCAAAACAACATTCTGATACTGAATGTGTGAACTTTTCTCATATCAACTAATATTCCAACTCTCCAGAAACCAACTGGGTATCCCAGAAATTCATTTTAATGCTGACACTACTTACTATCCAGTCAGCATCAGACAGCTCAGGCTTTTGGGATCAGTTCCACAAGACCGCCCTCACTTCAGATTCCAGTAGCATGTTACCATACTTCTAACTTTGCTGGAAGGTCAGGGGGTTCCCACAACCCCCACCTCTTTTCTGGTTCAATAATTTGCTAGAATGACTAAAAACCTCCAGAGAATACTTTATTTACTATTATCAGTCTATTGTAAGGACACAAATGAACAGCCAGATGAAAAGGTACCCTTCCATTAAGTGGATGTGTTCACCAACTCTGAAGCTCTCCAGTCTCGTTGTTCAAGGATTTTTAATGTAGGCTCTATCCATGGGCATGATTGATTAAATCACTGGTCGTTAGTGAGTGAACTCACATTCTAGCCCTTCTCTCCTTCTTGGAGGTCGGGGGGTGGGGGGCTGAAAGTTCTAATAACATTGGTTGGTTCTTCTGGCAACCAGCTCCCATGCCAAAGCTATCTACGTATGGGACCACCTGAGAGTCACTTCATTAGCATAAACTCAGGAATGGTTGAAAAAGGCTTGTTATGAATAACAAAACATATATCCTTCAGGAAAGTACAAGGTTCTTAGGAGCTCTGAGCCAGGAACTGGGGACAAAGACTAAATATTTCTTTCTTATTATGTCACAGGAATGTTATTCCTTTGCTGCACAGTCTTAAAATGCATTACACTAAGAGAAAGCAACCAAACCAAAATGGCTACGAAGTGTATGATTCCATTTATATTGACATCGTTGAAAACACAAAACTACAGGGACAGAGAATAGATTGCCAAGGTCTGGAGTGGGGGGGGAGACTACCTGACTATCAATGGGCACAAAATAATATTTCTATCTTGCCTGTGGGAACACCTGTGTAACCATCAGGTGGTTACACAAATACGTGCACTTATCAAAACTCAAAAACTAAACAGAGAATGATGATTTTCTGTTTGTAAATTATAAATTGATTAACCTGATTAAGACAATAATACAGATAGATACATTCATCTGAAGCAATATCCCTTAAAAATGGCAAATACAAAGATTATATAAGTAACAAAACAAATGTCTTGGCTACATGAAAAGCAATAAAAAATTTATCTTGGCTATGCAGGTACTTTATAAAAATTATGAATACACATACCCAAAGGAAAACATTTTGACTTATTGGCTGGCAGGATTATAGGTGACTATTTTCTCTTTTCTATTTCAAGTTCCATTGATATTGTCTATGATAACAAGCAAATAAGCTACTTAAATTTATTTATAATGGGTGACAGTATGATATTGGTAGGCAGAATTCGAAAATGACCCAAACCCTTGTCTTAATATTCTCTCTTTGAGGGTGAGTGGGGCTCGCAACTTGTTCTTCATGAATGAAATATAATGAAGGTGATGAAATGTCACTCCCGTGATCATGTTACTTTTTGGAAAAGATGAAAAGATTCTGCAGATGTAATTAAGGTCCCTAACTGACTGTCATTACATTAATTAAAAAGGAGATTTTCCTACCTAATAAGGTGAGTCCTTTAAAAAAGGTTCTATAGGTCAGTAACTTTCCTATGCCTTTGAAAAAGCAAGCTGCCCTGAACTCTATAGCTAAAAACATGTATTCAGCTGACAACCATGTGAGCTTGGAAGAAGACCCAGAACCTCAATGACATCTCAGCCCTGTGAGATCCTGAGCAAGGACTCAGCTTAAACTACTGACCTCTGGAAACTGTGAGATAATAAAACTGTGTTGTTTTAAGATACTAAGTGTTGCAATTTGTTACACAGCAATAAAAGACTAATCCAGTAGATCAAAATTATTTTCTGGAGAATCTTGGCTTTACCTGGGGATACCCCCTAAACTCATCTCAAATTAGAGGAAATGCCCTGTTCTTGTTAGGCACTCCAATTTTCATAAAAGAATGTGAACCTTGACGCAGCTTCACTGAATATTTCATCAATAATACAAAAGATCAGTATTCCAGAGAGTTGTCAGGAAATATCATTTCAAATTCACTGCTGCCTACCACCTAGGCAAAGGCCCACATAAAATGATGTTTATGGAGAACTGCCTGCAGGACACTTTATATGGTCCATCTACTTACTCTAAAACTTCAATTCTTTGAGGAGGGAGAAGGGAGTTACTATCAAAATCTCTAAGGCAACAGATGGCTATGGCATTGTATATGCCTATTTTAATGAAATATTTCCCATATTTTAAAAAAGACTTGTTTTTGAGACAAACCACAGAAAACAAAATTCAGTAAAATTTCCTGGGCCAACAAGAACAGCTATAAGAAAATTTCTCTTTTATCTATTATCTTAACTAATTTGCAACAGAGGATACGGGAAGAACTCATAACAAAATGGAGGGGAGGAGTGAAAAATGGATGGGAAGTTTTTATGTTTGTCTAAGCTTTAAAAATATGGGAATGAATTCACTAATAACGTACTGAGGAACCCCACAGAGCAGGAGTGGGGTTCCTAGAATGTAGGTATCATACTGGTTTGCCAGAAAGCTGACTTCACTGGAATTAATCCTGGATGGGCTTCCACTGACCATTCTGAGGAATGTTAAAAAAAACCAGATCTTGTCCTGGCCAGCAAGGCTCAGATGGTTGGAGTGATGTTCAGGTACAGCAAAGAGTGGGGGTTTTAATTCCCCCAGCAGGGCACATACTTATGTGGTGGGTTCAATCCCTGGTGGGGTGCATATGAGAAGCAGCCAATCGATGTTTCTCTCTTATGTCAGTGTTTTCCTCCTCGCACCAATGTTCCTTTCTCTCTTCCCCCGTTCCTCTCCCTCTAAAATCTCTAAACATATTTTAAAAAATAGATCCTATTTATTGGAGGGATGTGGTTTAGAATGCTTTTCACAATGAATTACATGGTGTTATTGAGCCTACAATCAAGAAAAACTTTTTGGTCTTAATACTAGGAAGTCACGCTTTCCCCTGGTAGGTGTTTTGTTTGCATCATATAGACACTATGAATTATGGTACCAAGCCAGTTTTCTTTCTCTGTAGGCTGCTAGAAAGCTTTATTCTACATATCTCTTAGATTTTAACATTTTCAATCTTTCACTCTGAAAATTTTCATATATTCACATTAGTAGGGAGTTAATAGAAGAGTCATGTTTTTAATCCAACTGATACCTCAGCCTTGGTTTTTAGACAAAGAAACTGACAATGTAAAGAATAAAAGAGAAAAGACAATGGAAACAGAAACTCCAGGTAGAGGAGACCTTTAACAACGGAGACAAGTACTGTGAAAAGGAATGAAGTCGAGAGTTGAGGAGCTGGACAAATTTAAGAGCCACAGTAGACACAGAACTACCAGAATTTACTAAATATAACTACGGTAATCAAAGATGAGTCCCAAATTTCTGTTAGGTAATTAAGACAATGAGGATCTCAGTAACCAAAAATAAGGAAGAGATTTTTAAGACTAAATAGTACCATTGACTTCCTTTGGGTAGTAAGATGGCCAAAGATTTTTCTTTTTTTTTTTCCATTCTTCCTATTTTTATGGATTTTTGAAATACAGTACTGAGGAATACTACTATGAAAAAAATAAATGCTACACTGACAGTTTTTTAAAAATCATCTTTAAACTAGTATTTTTAAAGAAATAATATTTAGTTTTATTCCAGAGGTTGTCCCATGAGACATCATTGTTTTTTGACCAATATAAAAGGTTCTGATCCAGTTGGAAAGGACTCACATTTATCATGAAGCAGACAGAGGCCATCTTTTGAAGAAATTTCAGACCTTAAGTGGGTCTACAAGATAAATTAAATGAGGGTAACAAAGAATCCTTCGGAAACAGCCTAAAATGTAGTTTCACAAGCCAGGACCACTCCGAGGCCTGGCACCAGGCCTGGTAGCGCTGAAAGCTGTGAACAGGTGGTTATGGGATGGATGCAATCTAGCTTCCTTCAGTGCCTATTACTGACCATTTAAATTTTTATATAATACTGCTTATGCATCACAGCCAGTTTTAACACCTAGAGACAGAGACGCTATTTCTGATAGCACATCTGGTTGAAACTTTTTTTTGCTACATTCCTATTACATCACTTAATAAAATAAATGAATGAGAAATGAGAAAGCCCTGGATCATAGCTACTAGTATGAAACAAACAAAAAAAGTTCCCTTTTTTTGTGAGTCTCAACAACAGTCTTTTTCCTACTTTCATTCTATTTCACAGGAAATTAATTTTCTAACAGGAAAATGGTAAGCTTTTTCATCATTCAGCCCATAATTCATATTTGTATGTTAGAAAAATTATGTATAAAACAGTCATTGTAGATTTATCAGAATTAAGGCTCATATTTATAAATTTAATAAATGCCACTCATATGCTGACATACTACAAAATCATTTTAAACATTATTATATACTAAATCCTCAAATGCTTTATTAAATTCAACTATATTCATTGAGAAATAAACTGTTTTTCTTCAGAAACTAGGTAGGATTTTTTTTTAACTTTTTAAAAAGATTTCTTTCTTTATTTATATTTAGAGGGGAAGGGAAGGAGAGAGGGAGAGAAATATCAATGTATGGTTGCCTCTCATGCATCCCCTGCTGGGAACTGGCCTGCAACCCAGGCATGTGCCCTGACTGGGAGTAGAACCGTGATCATCTGGTTAGCAGGGCCATCCATGCTCAATCCACTGACCTATACCAGCCAGTGCAGAATTTTCTTTTTTTTTTTTTACTACAGATTTAGTTAAAAATAATATGAAGCCTTCTTCTAGACTAATAGTTAATAGAATGGAATAGTTTTTAATCTTATTTTACCTAATTTCTATTTTAAGATTAAAAAAAAATTAAGATGCCTTAATTTTAAATTAGGATTTGAGAAACTTTCACTTGGAAATTATATTGCTAGAATACATCCAAATTCGAATATTTATTGCAACTAATGTTTCTACTGGGTAAAACACTTATGTTTTTAAGTAGTAGACAGTAATTTCCTTTAAAAACCAAACTGATTTTTTCCTTTTAAAAATGAGTTGTACTCAAACTGAATAGCCTGTTTTTGAATTGTTTTGTCAATTATATGCATTTTATTTATTAAAAGAATTTTTCTTTTCTAAAAAATATGTTGACATTTCTTTTTGTTGAAATGGATTTGTTGTTTCCCTTATGCATTCATAGGTTGATTTTTGTACGAGCCCTGACCAGGGATTAAAACGCGCGACCTTGGCATATGGGGACAACACTAAACAACTCAGCTACCCAGA
The DNA here is from genome assembly GCF_021234435.1 of Artibeus jamaicensis. Lineage (NCBI taxonomy): Eukaryota > Metazoa > Chordata > Mammalia > Chiroptera > Phyllostomidae > Artibeus > Artibeus jamaicensis. The sequence goes on from NW_026521788.1 coordinate 16,594,679, forward strand.
AGGAGCTCCAAGAGTTTTTTCAATTAGAGTTGACATACAATGTTATATTAGTTTCAGATGTACAAATTAGTGGTTAGATATTTATATAACTTATAAAATGATCATTCCAATTAAGTCTGGTACCCATCTGACACCATACACAGTTATTACAATATTATTGACTATATGCCCTATGCTGTACTTTACATCACTGTGACTATTCTGTAACTACCAATTTGTAGTTCTTAATCTCTTAATCTATCACTATGATAAATTCATGACAGCCATTACATGAGAGCAAAGAAAGTGACTAATTTGCCAAAGTTCACAAAATTAGTTAAATGCAGGTAAGTTCATGGTTGATAGAGCAAAGTGGAGGGAGAACAAATCTAACAGTACTATCTTCTTTTCTCTTTGTGGAAAAGACAAGGTCATCTGCTAAGAATAAGAGGAACATAATGAGATTGGAAATTTGGGGACAATAAAAAAGTAACCCCGTGAAAGTATTAAAGGACTGCCAGAGACAATTAAGGACCCGGATGAATCACGAAAGACAAATTCATAGTGACAATGACCTGTATGATTTTTCAACAGGAATACATGCATGTAAAAAGGCTAATCATACAATTAGACTAATGGTTCTCAACTTAGGAGGATGAGGTGGGCAATTTTGTTCCCTTGGAAAATTTGGCAATATCTGGAGACAATTTCACTTGTTATAACCTGCATCTAGTTGCCACTGGCATCTAGTGGATAGAGGCCAAGGATGCTGCTAAACATCCTACACTGCACGAGACGGCCTTCCACAACAAAAATTTACCTGGTCCTAAGTGTTAACAGTGCTGAGGTTGAGAAGCCCTGGGTGAGAACAATCTGGGTTCGGAGATTTCCTAGACAAATCAACAAAAAGATGATGAGACAAAAGAGGTGATGAAACTGATCAGAGTTAGGTGAAAGAACATAAAGGTAGGTAAGAAAAAATGTTAATAATGTAAGGGGCCTAAGAGGGAAAGGCAAAGTGGCTTGTATATTTGAAATGCCTGAATAGTTGACATGTCACCAATGAAAGAACATTCCTATTGGGTGAGTGCAAAGGCAGGAAAACTTTAAAGTACACTAAAGAGATAAATGGCTAGCCCAGAAACGGCAGTGACGGATAGTAAGGCCAGAAGTTCCACAATCTGTGAAGTCCTTTTATGCCAGGCTTTACCCTAAATGCCAAAAAAATATACTGATGTTTTAAAAAAGAAAGTAACAAAGATGTAAGCAATGCTTCAGGAAGACAGATCTGAAAGAGTAAGCATCGAGATGAATTAGGGCAGGGAAAGTAAGAGACAGAGAAATCATTCAGGAGATTACTAGAGTTATCCCAGAATAATGTTATGAAGACGCTGACAGTTTTCAACCTTGAGCAAGAAAAAAGAGGAAACTATCATTAACTGTGTGAACCAAGCAGGATGCTGTTATTTTTCACATTCATTATCTTGTTTATTCCTGACTTAACATTTATTTTTTTTTAAGATGTATTTCCATTTTACTGATGAGGAAACTGAGATATAGATAGGTTTCAAAAACTATGTATGGTCATATAGCATGGATGACAGAGTTGAGATTCATTCCAGAATGTTCTGATTTTAAATTCCCACTTTTAGGAACTGACACAATAAGAGCTGTGATTTTCAAAAAAAAAAAAAATGGAGGAGTAGTTGGAGGAGATAAGTTTATATGTCTGCCTATATCTGTTTCATAACCTCTGTACTTTATAGTCGTAGGATAGACTCATATGTGTTACACCTCTTTGCTTGGACTGAAGGCCCTCTTAGTGTACCCTGCTTTTAAACAAGAGTGGGGCTCCATCAAACCAGAGGGCTTCATCCACCTGGACCTTCCCTAGAACCATAACAATAGCATTTTTAAACAGTATTTCAAATGATAAGGTTCCAAAGCCACCACCTTAGAATAAGGCCAAATTGGAAAAGAAATATGGTACTTAAATAAAAGAAAAAATGAACTGCATACTAGGGGAAAAAAGATGACTATCTTAACATTTCCATGAAAAACTAGTAACCCTAGGTTCTTTTAAAAATGGGTTGAAGAAATCTTTAAAAAATGAATATTTATAAATCACTAACATATTTAAAGATAATACTACTGATACTACATCAGGGACATGTTTTCAGAGATGATCACAAATATTTAATTAATAAGACAGCAACAGACAAAGAAAATAAAAACAAAGTTTTATATAACATATCTTAGGTGAGTAAGGTGAGACAAACTCTACTTTTCCCATAATTTGATAACTGAAGATACGTCACAGTTATGACACAGTCTCATTTTTTGCTATAGGTAGTTGAAAAACTGCACGGGGTATATGAGGAAAGCTGGAGAGGAATTTCAGGTGCTATCATGTGTTGTTTCTTACCGGCTGCTGCTTATATGAGTGTGTTCAGTTTGTGAAAATTCACTCATCATTATATGAGTGTTCAGAGTGCTTCAATATACTATAAATTTGTTAGTTGCTATATGAAATTTATGTGCAATGAGCCTGAAAGATCGATGGAAGACAGTACGCTGGATTTAAGAAAGGAAAGAAGGATGTAGCAGGAATAACTCTGAGTGAGAGAACAGAGTATAAAAGGTTGTGAGAGGGGGGATCAAATTTAGTGTTTGTGAGGTAGAGCATTGCAGGTGACTGAAAAAAATTACTCTATCCTTGGAAATGAGAAGAAATAAAATGGAACTGAAAGTTGGTAGAGACGATGTCAAGGAATGAGGAACCAGGTTGCTGGATGGATCACACACTTCCATGAAAAAGATACTTTGAGGGATGGCAAGAATAGAAAGGAAGAGAGTGAGCTTTATTCTTCAGCAAGTGGAGGTCCATAGGAAATAGGAATGAGGAAAGGAAGAAAGTGGTATAATCAGGAGGTATAAACTTCAAGGTTCTGGGACTTTCACAAGAGGAAAGAATAATGTTCTGGAATTGCCATGGACAGTGAGGAGTAGACACTAACCTCATGACCATCAGGGTGGAACAAACATTGACAGAGAGAAAAAAGACCCAAGTTTCAGTTAGGGAAGGTAATGACCAAAAAGCCATTAGTTTTCCCCAAAACAATAACAACTCAAAGAATTTAACAAAAATTAACTGTATAAAATGACAACAAACTCACAACTATCAACATCCAAACCCGAAAAAACAAAACAGAAACTAAGCAAACAACTTCAACAAGAAGAGAATCACAAAAATGCAGACCACATGGAGGGCTATCAGTGGGGAGGGTGAGGGGGGAGAATGGGGGGAAAGGTACAGGGAATAAGAAGCATAAATGGTAGGTGCAAAATAGACAGAGGAAGGTTAAGAACAGTATAGGAAATGGAGAAGATAATTCAAAAAACATTATCTGAATATTTTACTTTACTTTTTTTTTTTTTAAGATTTTATTTAGTTTTCTTTAGAGGGGAAGGGAAGGAGAGAGAGAAACATCAATGTGTGGTTGCATCTCATGCATCCCCTGCTGGGAAATGGCCTGCAACCCAGGCATGTGCCCTGACTAGGAATCAAACCAAGGTTGTTTGTTTCACAGGCCCATGCTCAATCCACTGAGCTACACCAGCCAGGGCTTCTACTTTTTTTTTTTTAAGATTTTATTTATTTATTTTTTAGAGAGGGAAAGGGAGGGAGAAAGGAGGAGAGAAACATCACTGTGTGGCTGCCTCTCACATGTCCCCTACTGGGGACCTGACCCTCAACCCAAGCATGTGTCCTAGATGGGGAATAAAACCAGCAACACTTTGATTTGCAGGCTGGCACTCAACCACTAAGCCACACCAGTCAGGTAAATATTCTACTTTTCTAAACTACTGCTCTGATAAAAATTCCAAAACAGACTCACATCAAGCAAGACAAAGAAAAAGATGTGTTTAGTCTTGATGCAAAACATTTTTTCTTCACTTTCCCCCCCAAATTTTTTATCCCCTTTATCCCTGTCCCTGCCGACCAGAACCCTCCACCATTCTCCCCACTGAGTTCATGTCCATGCATCGTACACGTAAGTTCTTTGGCTTCTCTATTTCCTATACTGTTCTTAACCTCCCCCTGTCTACTTTGTACCTACCATTTACGTTTCTTATGTCCTGTATCTTTTTCCTCATTCTCCCCCTCACCCTCCGCACTGATAACCCCTCCATGAGATCTCCATTTCTGTGATTCTCTACCTGTTCTAGTCATTTGCTTAGTTTCTGTTTTTGTTTTTTCAGGTTTGGTTGTTGATAGTTGTGAGTTTGTGTTCATTTTACTGTTCTTAGTTTTGATCATTACTAAGTCCCTTTAATATTTCACATAATAAGGGCTTGGTGATATTCTTTTAACTTGACCTTATCTAGGAAGCACTTTGCCTGCCCTTCCATTCTAAATGATACCTTTGCTGAATAGAGTAATCGTGGATGTAGGTGCTTTCCTTTCATGACTTTGAATACTTCTTAATAGCCCCTTCTTGCCTGTAAGGGTTTTTTTTTTTTGGTTGCTGTTGTTTTTTGAGAAATCAGTTGATTGTCTTATGGGAACTCTTTTGTAGGTAACTGTCTCCTTTTCTGTTGTTGCTTTTAAGATTCTCTCCTTATCTTTAATACTTAGGTAATGTAATTTTTTTAAATTTTATTTAGTTATTTTTCAAGTACAGTTTGTCTATTTTTCCCATCCCAGCCTCCCCCGCCCCTTGCTCCCCACCTCCCTCCCATTTCCACCCCCCTTAGTTCTCGTCCCTGTGTCCTTCCTATTTGTTCCTCCAAATCCCTCCCCCATTTTCCCCTTAACTTCCCTTCCTTCTCTCCTCTGGTCACTATCCCTTGTTCTCTATTTCAGTGTCTTTGTTTTTTGTTTGTTTTTTTTTCTGCTTGTTTGTTTGTTTTGTTGTTTAGCTTCCTGTTAAAGGTGAGATCATATGGTATTTGTCTTTCAACACCCGGCTTATTTCACTCAGCATAATGGTTTCCAGTTCCATCCATGTTGTTGCAAAGGGTAGTAGCTCCTTCTTTCTCTCTGCTGCATAGAATTCCATTGTGTATATGTACCACAATTTTTGGATCCATTCATTTACTGATGGGCACCTAGGTTGCTTCCAACTCTTGGCTATTGTAAATTGTGCTGCTATGAACATTGTGGTGCATAGGTTCTTTGAGATTGATGTTTTAGGATTCTTAGGATATAATCCCAGCAGTGGAATCAAAATAAAAAGCTTCTGCATGGCTAAAGAAAACAGTATTAAATTAGCAAGACAACCAACTGTATGGGAAAACATATTTGCCAATGATACCTCAGACAAAGGTTTAATCTCTAAAATATACAAAGAACTTACACGACTCCACTCTAAGAAGACACCCAACCCAATTAGAAAATGGGAAAAGGACTTGAGCAAACACTTCTCCAAGGAGGACATACAGAACATTCAGAGACACATGAAGAGATGCTCAATATTGTTAGCTATCAGAGAGATGCAAATTAAAACCACAATGAGATACCACTTTACACCAGTCAGGATGGCTATCATAAACAAAGCAACAAACAACAAATGTTGGAGGGGTTGTGGGGAAAAGAGGTCCTTAGTTCACTGTTGGTGGGAGTGCAGACTGGTACAACCATTATGGAAAACAGTATGGAATTTTCTCAGAAAAATAGGTAATGTAATTATGATGTGCCTTGGTGTGTTCTTTCTTGGGTCCAATTTCTTTGGGATCCTCTAGGCTTCCTGGACTTCCTGGAAGTCTATTTCCTTTCCCAGACTGGGGAAGTTTTCCTTCATTATTTGTTCAAATAAGTTTTCAACTTCTTGCTCTTGATCTTCTCCTTTGGGCACCCCTATGACTCAGACGTTGAAACATTTAAAATTGTCCCAGAGGTTCCTAAGCCTCTGCTCATTTTTTTGAATTCTTGTTTCTTCATTCTGTTCTGTTGGATGTTTATTTCTTCATTTTGTTTCAAATCTTCAGTTTGAGTCCCAGTTTCCTTCCCTTCACTTTTAGTTCCCTGTATTTCTTCCTTTATTTCCCTTTGTATAGCCTTCATTTCTTCCTTCATTTTTCAACCAAGCTCAATCATTTCTGTGAGCATCCTGATTAGCACTGTTTTGAACTCTGAATCATAAAGGTTGGCTATCTCCTTGTCACTTGGCCTTTTTCTGAGGTTTTGATCTGTTCTTTTGAGCCATATTTCTTTGTCTTGGCACAACTGTTATGTTGTAAGGGACGAAGCCTTAAGTATTCCCCAGGGCGGGGCAACCCTCCTCACTGCGTTGTGGCACTGTCTGTGGGGGACGGTCAGAGAGGTAACTACGCCACTTGCTGGGTCTGCTCTAGCCCCACTTTCCATCAGCAGGTTGTGCCCTTTCAGATGGTGATTTGCAGATGGGTTGATTTGTGTATGTTCTCAGACCCTGTGGGCCTCTCTATGGACTCTCCCGTGAGATTGGGAGTTTCTCCTGCTGCCACAACTCCCACGGATTTTTACATCCAGAGGTTCTGAGTCTTTAGTTTCCCACACTGAAACCCTGGGTTCTGTGGTTTCTATCGCTTCCCAATTGTTCCTCCCACCTTATCAACCCATGAATGTGGGGCCTGACTGGTCTACCAGACACCGCCACCTTGGCTGCATCCTCTCCACCCCAGCTGCCCATCTCTGCCCCTCCTACCAGTCGGGATGAAATGTTTCTGTACCTTCTTGGTTGTTAGACTTCCATGAAGTTTGAATTTCTGGCAGTTCTAGTTTTTTTATTTTTAAATTTGTTGTTGTCCTTCTTTTGTTTATGCGAGAAAGTGAAGCATTGCTACCTATGCCTCCATCTTGACGGAAACTACTGGGCTGCTTTCTCCAAACACTTGGTGTATCAGTACATGAGCAGATCCCGATGCAAAACATTCTTGTATCATCTTTTTATATTTCTTATTCCTCTGTCCCACTGATATTCCCTCTTACTCTTTCTATTCTCTTATTCCGTTTTTCAGTTTTTACCTCCTATGTTCTTTTCACCAAATAAAAATTTTAAAGTTAAAAAAAAAAAAAACTAGAAGCTAAAGACTCTAATTATGAGAAACCATGAACAATACAACCAAAACAGAGTAAACTGAAAAAAAACTAAAGCCACATGTCTTCTGAAACAACAAATAATACTTATTGAACTTTAAAAAGTTCAGAAATAAAATTTTTAACTTTTTAATAAATAGTTGGCCTCTTGACCTGAAAGGGATAGCTCGGAGGTCTTCTAACATTCCTTCCAGTGTGGCCATAGGTCTCATCTCCCCTCAGAGCCTCAGGCAGCACTAATATCACACCAGCCAAGATGCAGGGGGCATGGGAGCTTGCTGAAGAACGGGGGTAGAGGGGCATGGGCCCGCTCAGACCATTCCTCTTTGCTTCCTGTGGTCCAAGCACCCTTTTCCATGTTGTATTCCTCAAACGTGCCTTGCTGCCCCTTGTTAGAATGCACTTTCCCATTCTCAATCTTTAAACCACAGCTAAATCACCACCTCTTCACATAAAAAGCCTTCTCACACACTCTCACCTAAAGTGACTATATTTATTCTTCCTTCCTCACCCCTCTATTGCCTTTTTATCACTTGGCACAATCTATAATTATTTACTGGCATGTACAAGGTTTGTCCAGAAAAAGTCCATCCTATGTTAATATAACAAGAATAGTATGTGTGACATCTATGTAACCTGGAAGCCAAAAAGAGTGGACTGGAATGCACATGTGTGAATGACAACAATTTCACTGTATTAGTCAGTGGGGGTGGTAGACGCCTCTGAGAGACCAGGTGTACTGGATGGCCATCACATTCAGAATGACTGGGAGAGTAGAGCAACAAATCTGCATCAAGTTTTGTATTAAGCTTAAACATGCCTCCATGGAAACTGTTTGGATGATTCAGAAGGCTGCAGCTAAGGGCAACTGGTGATTGGCAGCTTCATTCCAACAATACGCCTGCTCAGGTATCATGTCTCTCACAGAGTGTTTTGGCAAAACATCAAACCACCCAGGTGACTCAACCCCCCTAGAGCCAGATTTGGCACCCTGTGACTTCTGACTTTTCCCAAAAATAAAAGCACCTTTGAAAGGGAAGTGATTTCAGACTATAGATGAGATTCAGGAAAATGTGATGGGGCAGCTGATGGCAATTGGGAGAATTGTGTGAGGTCCCAAGGTGCCTACTTTGAAAGGGTCTGAGGTGTCACTGTCCTATGTACAATGTTTCCTGTATCTTATATCTTCTTTAATAAATGTCTCTTTTTCATATTACATGGCTGCATACTTTCTGAGAGACCTCATATTTGTCTCATTAACAAGAACGAAAGCTTCATGAGGGAAGAGACCTTGTCTTATTTTTTTAAATATTTTACTTATTTTCAGGGAGAGGGGAAGAGAAGGAGAGAGGGAGAGAAATATCAATGTATGGTTGCCTCTCGTGCGTCCCCTGCTGGGAACTGGCCTGCAACCCAGGCACGTGCCCTGACTGGGAATCCAACCTCGATCCTTTGCTTCACAGGCTGGTGCTCAATCCACTGAGCTACACCAGCCAGGGCAAGACCTTGTCTTTTTAATTATCAACTTTCAAAGCAGTGGTTCAGTAAATGTTTTTGTCGAATAATCAATAAAAGAGGTACCAATAACAACACTAATGGTAATGGTAACAATAAAGGCTAACATTTACTGAGCACTAAATCACCTGCAAGACACTCATACTGCATGATTTACAGATAAAGTACCAGTTTACAACCCTAGAAATGAGAAAACAGACAACGGAGCTGTTAAATTACCTCACCTATTGGTCACACAGCTTCATGTATGAGCCTCTCCACAGGGCAGTCCAAAAGTAGGCAGAGAAGAATTTACTCGTTAGATGTAGAAAATCGGAGCTGTTCTTTTCCTTAACTACTCTACCTCCATCTTTCCTCTTACCTTTCTCATCTTGGTTTACAATTACAGTTCCTCTATTTCATGACCACCTTCCCTTGTTGCCTCTCACAATTATTTTTAATTACTGACGCATTTCTCCACTCTATTCGATCTGATTCAAAATAACTTTGTAATGTACTTCAGTATTTATATGTGATATTTTAATATAAGATAATTAGTATTCACTAAAATATTACACAAAGATTATACTACAATTTTACTTTTTGATAAGGAGGAATTTGCACCTACACTCTTGACCCTCCTTTCTATTGTATCATGACTCTCATGCAGTAGTCAGTTTGGCTGTGGACTGTTTAAAATAAAGAATGAGAAAAGGAGAAGCTTCCTTTTCTTTCCTTTCCTTTCTCTTGATTTCCAAAGAAGAAGGATGTGAATATAAATGCTATATAAGCTTCTCTATAGCATAAAGAGCCCCTTCTTCACTATGTCTGAAAATTTGCTTTGGAGGACAAAATTCAAATTTATGCCTTGGTATTGTCTCATTTCACACTGTCACTACAAAATCATGGTTGTTCCCATATCAGCTTAGAGCTACAATCCTCCTCAGGGGAAAAGGCAGGTTTGGGCTCCAGACTCTTTCCAGACAAATAAGGGAACTTTCAGAGCCCTTTCTAAACAGTTGAATCAGATAGCTGCCGCAACACTTCTATTGGAGTCCCAAGAGGAAGTGTTCTTGCCAACTTCAGAAACAGCTATTTGTCATCACAAAAGAGAATTCATTCTAAACTAAAGGGGGAAAAAATCCAACCTAACAGAAATTCCTTGCCCTTACACAGTTATTTTTAAATAACACATAGAATAACTATAACTTTTCCTTTGAAAGGCAAGCTGAATCTTCAAATAAAATTTCCTTCCAAACAAACAAAGTCTAACAAAGTTACTCATAAAAAGGGAAGTCTTCATCTATAATAAAAATTTACATCATTTTGTAAAAGTTAATTAGTAAATATAAATAATCATTTAAAACGCAAGAAAAAAATCACCTTTTTTTATTCACCAAGCTGAAACTTGCAACTCGAAAATGGGGCCTGGTGTAGGAGGAGGAGAGGGATCAAAGCAATTAGAAATAATTCAGAGAAATAACTCACCATGGTTTTGCCTGAATAGCCCCAGTATTAACTAAAGTCTCCACATTGTTTTAGCTGTGAGGTTCTGATTAAAATATGAGTCTAAGGTAACAGCTGCATTCCAAGGAAACTGTGAGATAAAGGTGTTAGCTTTCTATTTAAGTGAAAATAAGAAAGATGATTTAAAATTGAGATTTTAAAATTGGATATACTTCTTTCAATTTCTCTCCCTTCTTTTTTTATTTCCCCCTGTCTTGTTTTTTCAACACCTTTCATAATTCAAGAAAATTCTCTGGATTATACAGACTTGATGAAATTATGTATTTACAGAAAATAAATTTAAATAGAAACTTTTAAAATCTAGGTTGAGGACTTCTGCCAAGATGCAGGCGTAGATGGAAGCACTGAACTTTCCCACACAACCAAGTTTAAAAACAACAAACTTTTAGCAACAAAAATGCAACCAAACCACAGAAAATTGAACTACATGGAAGTCTGACAACAACAAACCCTTCAGCCAAACCGGAAAGAGGGGTAGAGCCAGCAGCAGAGTGGAGTCAGGCAGGAAAGATCCTCCGAACCAACCTGGGCGCACAACCCAGGTACCCCAGCAGCCGTGGGTGGATCCCAGGTGTGGAGAAGCAGGTGGACCCACTGAAGGTGCAAGGCGGTGGACCCATTGAGGGCTGATCAAGGTCACATTCCCATGCAGATAAACCAGTGAAGGAGCTAGCAGTGAGACGGACCACACAGGCCCCAGTGGCAGGAAGTGACAGAGGGAACCGCCTGTCCCTCTCTGACCCCGCCCCCAAATACAGTGTCACAAACCAGCAACCTGGGTGGCCCCACCCTGGTGAACACCTAAGGCTCTGCTCCTCATACCTAACAGGCACAAACAGATCAAAACATGGCTCAAGAACAACTCAGTGCCCCAGAGCCGATAAATCTAAGCAATGAAGAAATAGCCAAACTTTCAGATGCACAGTTCAAAACACTGGTGATCAGGATGCTCACAGAACTGCTTGATTTTAGTCACAAATTAGAGGAACATATGAAGGCTAGACTAATTGAAATGAAGGGAAATGCACAGGAAACCAACAGTAATGGAAAGGAAACTGGGACTCAAATCAAAGGAGTGGACCAGAAAGAGGAAAAAAATGACCAAACAGAAAAGGATGAAGAAACAAGAATTCAAAAAAATGAGGAGAGGCTTAGGAACCTTCAGGACATCTTTAAACGCTCCAACATCCAAATTATAGGGGTACCAGAAGGGGAAGAGGAACAGCCACCAGTGGAAAACTTATTTGAACAAATAATAAAGGAAAACTTCCCCAATCTGCCAAAGGAAATAGACTTCCAGGAAATCCAGGAAGCTCAGAGAGTCCCAAAGAAGTTGGACCCAAGAAGGAACACACCAAGGCACATCATCATTACATTAGCCAAGATTAAAATGAAAGAGAGAATTCTAGAAGCAACAAAAGATAAGGGGACAGTCACCTACAAAGCAGTTCCCATTAGACTGTCAGCAGATTTCTCAAAAGAGACCTTACAGGCAAGAAGGGGCTAGAAAGAAGTATTCCAAGTCATGAAATCCAAAGACCTACATCCAAGATTGATCTAGCCAGCTAAGCTTTCATTTAGAATGGAAGGGCAGATAAAGTGCTTCTCAGGTAAGATCAAATTCAAGAAGTTCATCATCACCAAGCCCTTATTATATGAAATGTTAAAGAGACTTATCTAAGAAAAAGAAGATAAAAAAGATGAACAGTGAAAGGATAGCAAACTCACAGTTATTAACAACCATACCTAAAACAAAAGCAAACTAAAAGGACAGCTAGATCAGGAGCAGATCCATAGAAATGGAGATCACATGGAGGGTTAGCAACAGGGAAGTGGGAGAAGGAGAAGGGAAGAGAAGGTACAGAAAATAAGTAGCATAGATGGTAGGTAGAAAATAGATAAGGGGGAGGGCAAGAATAGTAGGGGAAATATAGAATCTAAAGAACTTGAGACATGTGGTCATGAACTAAAGGTGGGGAATGGTGGGGGAGGGGTGTGCAGGGTGGAGGGGAATGAAGGGGGAAATAGAACAACTTTAATGGCATAATTAATAAAATATATTTTAAAATATAAATAAATAAATAAATAAATAAGTGAAAAAAATCTAGGTTGACGCCTACACAAAAATCACAAGCTATTTTCAGTAGACCAAAAACAAAACTTGTAAAGTATAGATTTTTACAAACGTATGGTTGCCTCTCATGTGTCCCCCTGCTGGGAACTGGACTGCAACCTAGGCATGTGCCCTGACTGGGAATCAAACTGGGATCCTCTGGTTCGCAGGGCTGTGCTAAAGTACAGATTTTAAAAATAATAAATTCAACCACACCTAAAGAAGTAAGGATAAATATTCTGCTCTCATACATATTGGTTTATGGTCACACCCATTTTCACAGACCACACAAATGACTACCACACAAAAGGAAGTGACAAAGTCACATAAAGGTGGAAAGGCTAGTCAAATTAGAAGGATCCCAAAGTACTTTAGGAATGTTTTCTTTGTAACACAGATCTCTAGGTCACATTGCAAAAATAAAAAAGAATGTGTGAGAAAAGTGAGAAATCAGGAATTTCTATAACTGATAAAAAGCAGGGTATATGATTTCTGGGTATCCTGACTTTGAATTAGTTTTCAAAATACAGAAAATTATTGATCCATACTAAAGAATTACAAAACTACATTATAAAATAAGTTTCTGGGTTCCAAAAGTGCAAAATATATCTTCAATTTAAAATGTCATATTAATTCTATACTTTTCAGAAGCAAACATTATTTAACTTCCTTTGATAGTGTATAAAAAATCAAAATAATGTGATATCAAATAAATGAAAGTAATTCAGTTTTAAGATTTTACTGTTGGGGGGGTATGAAGAAATGGGCATTTTACCTGTTAGTAAAAGTTGTAAATTATAATAAATAACCTTTTCTAATGGCAATTTGGCGGTATATATAACAAAGTTTGAAATGTACACACTCTTAAATTCAGCAATTCCTTCTGTAGGAATCTCGTCCTATCTAAAAACATTAGCCTCTGGCTGATGTGGCTCAGTGGGTTGAGTGCTGGCCAGCAAACTGAAAAGTTTCCCATTCAATTCCCAGTCAGGACACATGCCTGGATTGCAGGCCAGTTGCCCAGTTGGGAGCGTGCAAGAGGCAACCAATCAATGTATCTCTTGTACACAGATGTTTCTATGCCTCTCTTTCTCCCTCCTTTCCCAGCTCTTTAAAAATAAATAATTTTTTAATATGAAAAATATAAATAAATAAAAATAAAATACAAAGACAAATGAACAAGAATATACACACATTGATATTTCTTGCAATATTATTACTAACACAGAAAACCTGAAGAGAAATAAAATGTACATTGATAAGTGTTATAAATTTATAAATGAGGAAACTGAGGCTCATACTTGTCAGGTCACTTGTGCAAAGACAAAGGCATACCATATACATGGCCTAAACAGACAACTACCGAGAGTCTGTTCTCTCTACTTTACTCCTCAAAGTTGAGGTCATGTGCTATCACCTTGAGGGAACTTTCCTTGATGGCCATCTTCCCTCTGTGTATGATGAGCTTGCTATGAGCTTTCATACCAAAGCCAAATATTTTAGTATTTATAACATACTAATTTAATTATTAGCAAAGGCAGGACAATGTTTTTTTTATCTGCTTCTCCAAGGGCCAAGCACAGAGTCCATACATAAAAAAAAAAAATAAAATAATTTTTTTAACAAAGAGGCCCTGACCAGCATGACTCAAGTCGGCTGAGCATCATCCTGCAAAGCAAAAGGTCACGGATTCAATTCTTGTCAGGGCACATGCCTGGGTTGCAGGCTGGCGCCCGTAGAGCTGTGTGCGAGATGCAATCAATCGATGTTTCTCTCCCTCTTTCTAATCTCACTTCCCTTCTCTCTAAAAAGAAACAAATAAAATATATTTTTTTAAAAACCTTATTTTTTAGATCTCATCACTGAAAAACTAAGTAGTAACATACACCTGTAACACCCAGACTGTAGTCTCTAAATACCAAAGTTCTTTGAGCAAATGGCCGATTCTAGGTCTAGAACAATTATAAGATGACCCTGGGATGTCCTAGCGTACCAAAAACAAGGAAGCAGTCCAGGGCTACTAAAGTCATGTCAAGAGAATGTAAGAGCCTACTTGAGGAGTCTTTTACTAGCCAATATGAACATCAATAAAGAACTAAAACATCAAATATTTTAAAATTCCCAAATCCATAAAAAATATTATTATTTCATCATCCTTGGAGGATCCTAAAGAACCAACTTATTAGTTTCAAAATTGACAAATAAGAATAAACACTGAGCATTTATCCTTCCTTTCCTATTTAAAACTTATCTCAAAGTAACAAATAATTCAAAAGGGAAAATTTCTCTATTTAAAAATATTTTGGTTATTAAATATCAGGAAAGAATGACAAAAAAAGAATATGACCATTTTGCAACCCCTATGCAATGGATCTATGCAATGACCATCAATGGCTAACAGATCTTACGTGCCTCTTAGTAGAAAAATACTACTTAAGAGAGAGTTTTGCCAAAAAACTCAAACCTGAACGTGATTAAGCCTCTAAACCTAACTACCAATCTGTAAGAAATGCAGGGGCAGAAGGACATGTTAAATGATACAACAAGTATGCATCAGCAAAATCAAAACTGATGGAAACTCTAGAATAAATAGCCTAATTTTCTTCAACAAAAGTATATAGTGATGGGGGTAAGAGGGAGAAAGAAGAAACTTTCAGATTAAAAGAACTTAAGAGATAGAACCCTGTTGTATAGACCTCATTTTTACTTCAACTCAAGCAAACATTTTTTTCCCCAACAGAAAAAATACAGACACTTGCAGCAAAGATGGAGGTGTAGGTAGATACACTTCACCTGTTCACACAACCAAAAGAAGGACAACAACAAATTTAAAAACAAAAACAACAAGAACTACCAGAAAATCGAATTGTATGGATGGTAGTCCCAACACCTAAGGAGTTAAAGAAGAAGCATCCATCCAGACTGGTAGGAAGGGCAAAGACCTGCAGCCAGACAGAAAGGATGTGTGGCAAGGCCATGGCTGGCAGTCCCACATTTTCATGTGAATAAACTGGGAAGAAAAACTAGGGAGTGAGACAGACTGCACATCCCAGGGTTCCAGCACGGGAAAAGAAAGCCTCAAAACTTCTGGCTGTAAAAATCTGTGAGGGGTGTAGCAGTGAGAGAAACTCCCAGCCTCACAGGAGAGTTCAATGGAGAAACCCACAGGGTCCTAGAATGTACACAAATCCACCCACCCAGGAATCAGTACCAGAAGGGCCCAATTTGCTTGTAGGTAGTGGGGGAAGTGACTGAAAGTCAGCTGACAGCCAAGCAAGTGACATTGTTCCCTCCCTCTCTGACCCCTGCCCCACAGACAGCACCACAATCCAGGGACACGGGTTGCCCTGCCCTGGTGAATACCTAAGGCTCCACCCCTTTCCATGTAACAGGCATGGAAAAAAAATCTGGCCTGTATGAAAGGACAGATCAAAGTTCCAAAAGTAGAACTAAGCTATGAAGAGATAGACAACCTGTCAGATGCACAGTTCAAAACACTGGTAATCAGAATGCTCACAGAAATGGCTGAGTATGGTCACAAAATGGAGGGAAAGTGAAGGCTATGTTAAGTGAAATAAAGAAAAATATACAGGGAACAGACAGTGAAGGGAAGGAAACTGGGAGTCACATCAACACTTTGGACCAGAAGCAATAAATAAACATTCAACTAGAACAGAATGAAGAAACAAGAATTCAAAAAAAATGAGAAGAGGCTTAGGAACCTCTGGCTTAAGAACAACTTCAAACATTCCAACATCCAAATCATATGGGTGCCAGAAGGAGAAGAACAAGAGCAAGAAGTTAAAAACTTATTTGAAAACATAATAAAAGAGAACTTTCCTAATAGAGCAAAGGAAATAGACTTCTAGGAAGTCCAGGAAGCTCAGAGAGTCCCAAAGGAGTTGGACCCAAGGAAGCCCACACCAAGGCACATCATAATTACATTACCCAATATTAAAGACAAGGAGAGAATCTTAAAAAAACAGCGAGAGAAAAGGGGACAGTTACCTGCAAAGGAGTGCCCATAAGAATGTCATTCTCAAAAGAAACCTTGCAGGCAAGAAGGCACTGGAAAGAAGTATTTGAAGTCATAAAAGACAAGGACCTACATCCAAGATTACTCTATCCAGCAAAGCTATCATTTAGGATGCAAGGGCAGATAAAGTGTTTCCCAGATAAGGTCAAGTTAAAAAAGTTAATCATCACCAAGCCCTTATTATACGAAATGTTCAAGGAACTTATCTACGAGAAAGAAGATGATCAAAAATATGAACAGTGAAATGACAACAAACTCACAACTACCAACAACTGAACCTAAAAATAACAAAAACAAAAACAAACTAAGCAAACAACTAGAACAGGGAGAGAATCACAGAAATGAAGATCTCATGGAGAATTGTCAGCTGGTAACCGGATCTCAGAATTGTCAAGACAGAAAATCCCTGTCTTAAGTATTTACATGACACCTAGCAGACAGTCAATAAAAGCTCTTTGATCCCTCTTGTAGAGGTAAAAGGTTGGGGGGGGTGGTGAGGGGAGGAAAGCATATGTAGATTAGAATGAAAGCAGACTTGCTTCAGTTTTCTAACTGGCTCAGTGTCCCAAGTAATAGTAGCAAAGAGGTGCCTGGACAGAAGGACTTTCTCTACGATGGGCTGTCATGATGGGAATGAGACTGATCAAAAGACTGCACACAGAAGTCCCTTCTCACCTCTGGTAAGTCACCTCCCCTCTAAGACACATTATAGGATATCTCCCCCCTACTCTCATCCTCTTACATGAGTCTCTGGGTTTTAGTACTTTTGAAGTAAGCTATCCTTATTGGTAGAAATTACCCTTAATTTTGAAGTCATGGGATATTCCCTTGAATTCAAAATACATGAAGCTCAATCAGCTCACCTCCATGTTTCTTTATCTTTCCTCTACACATGTCATTATTTTCTTCTGAGGTGTGATACCTGAATTTTTATTCCTAATCATCTTTACCTCCTTCAATATATACATGCATACACACACACACACACACACACACACACACACACACACCCCTAATGCCACGTAACCTGCAGTGCCTACCTTTAGTCAGATTTTATTTCCCTGCCTGAATGTTAGGTTTGCCATACTGACTTGCCTAAGCCAATGAAATGTGAGCAGAAATGTGACACACCAGTTCTGAGCAAAGGCTTCTTGTACATGTTTCTGTCAATTTTGTTGTTTTTTTTCTTCAACAGCCTGTCCCAAGTAGGGGTTATTCTTTCAGCCTGAATCCCGGAATGAGAAGAGAGATGGAGCAGAGCCCAGTTAATGGCAAGCAACATGTAACACAAGCAAGAAACAGACCTTTATTGTTGTAAACTACTGGGAATTTAAAATGATATGATTTGCAGCAAACCTAGCAAAAGCTAAGTAATATATAAAAATAAAGGGGTGGAGAGAATTTTTAAAGATTTTTCTAAAAATAGCACACTTCTTTTCCTTTACCAGCAAATTTTTATTATGAGAAAAATTAGCTCGCAGGCTAATTTAGTTAATAAAAAATTATGTCTCAAGAGAAACAAAAATGTATTTCCATGTAAAGACCTGTACATGTATGTTCATATCAGTATTCATAATGGCCAAAAATGGAAACAATTCAAATGTCTATTAAATAAGTGCTATATATTCATATAATAGAATATTATTCAGCAATAAAAATGAAATATGAATACATGCGACAAATGGTTGAACTCTGAAAACATTTTGTCAAGTGAAAGAATACAGTTACAATAGATCGCATATTGTATGATTTTATTAATATGATTGGGAAGTGACTGCTAAAATATATAGAACTTCTTTTGGGGATGGTTAAGGGGTTTTAAAACTGATTGTAATGATGGCTACACAGGTCTATAAATATGCTAAAAATTATAGAACTGTATGCTTTATTTGGGTAAATTACATGGCATGTAAATTACATCTTAATAAAGCTGTTATTTTTTAAAGAATATAAATAGATGGTTTTAAAAAGTTAAATCAGTATAAATGAAGTCAATTTTCTGCTTTAAAGTCATACAATCTTTTTTTGCAAACAGGGAGAATACCACTGGAATAACAACCAGACTAAAAAGCCCTAAGTACCTAGAAAAGAGTACACAGTTTAGAAAAAGCTAAGAGCAAAAGCTTAAGAGAAAGTTTTAAAAATTGATTCTGAATTTAACATCATATGACATAGATTCAAAAAAGTGAAGCGTTCAGAACAAAGAAAAAGGAATCCGAAAACACTGAATAAATGTCAAGGCAACCAATGACTGAATTATTCTATACAAGAGTACAGTAAAATCGTTCTTCACCTTGGAGAGATATAAATCATTCAACAAATATTTAGTGAGTAAGCTGGGCCTTAAGGTGCATGAAGGTCATTTCCCAGACACTTCACCCATGCCCAAATCTGGAAATGAAATGATGGCACCTACTGTGGCCTATAAACTGCAGCAAAGGCACCTTAGAAGACTTATGCACTTGTTGGGGAAAAAGAACAGAGTCATCACCATATACTTTAGGGAAAATGCTCATCTTCACTAAGTGAGTAATGTGAAATTCTAATTTGTGCCTAGATAAAATTATAAAAATTACTAGTTCCTGGGTCTCACTAACTTGGAACAAAAACTGACCCCACTTTGTCCTGGGCTGACAGAATGATGGGGCAGGTACTTGGTGCAGTTGGAGCTTTACCTGAGATCTTCAAAGAATTGGAAATCTCCCGTTTCCTGCTTAGATGGTCTCTAGGTGTAATCACTGAAGGAGATAAGAAAGCAGCAAAGGTGCAATAGTTGTCTAAGAATTAAGGGCTCAGGGTGAACAAAGGATCTCTGTTGACAATAGGAAGAGTTAGTGCAGTCAACAGTGATTTGAGCAAAATTGTTTTGACTAATCTTGTGTGCACAGAAGTAGGGAAAAAGGTTGCCCTTAGCCAAAGAGTTGAGAAACACTGGCATTTAAATGGTTGGGGTCAAACAAGAAGAGTACTCATCAAACCAACAGTAGATGATGTCTGAAGAATTTCAGTTAAAATTACATTTGGATAAAGTCAGATTTTCTCTTAACCTAAGGGATATCTTTTCAAAGCAATACTGATGAATCAATTTCAAAACGTATTATTTTAGTAGTTAGCTGTTATTCTCATTTTTCAGTGATAAGAAATTAACCTCTAGAACTAAAATAGGGTCCACAATAAATGCAAAAATTGGCACAATGTTGGACTGAATCTACCAGAAATTAACCATTCCCAAATAATGTCTAATTTATATGTCAATGCAGTTTTAAAATGAAACTATCTGTGACAACCAGCTTTTGCTACAGCCCACTCAGACCACCAAGCCAGTTTGAAATGAAGTTTTTCTCTCATCGTTTAGTAGCTCCAGGCTTGAAAGGATCATTATACCAGTAAAAACTTAAAAACCAATTCTTGAAGACCAGCTTCCCTTTGCCTCATATTTTATGTAGCAATTTTGAGTGAAAAGAAATTAAATGGTTTAAATGAAAATATTCTTTAGAGTAAATAAATAAAAAAATAAAATTTAAAGATACTAGCTCCTGTACCTTCAAGGTCTCGAACAGCTAAAATAAATAACTTAAGAATGTTTTCTTTGCACACGAAGTATGAATAAAGGAGGAACGGCAGATACACACACACAGACTATACCTTCTTCCTTTTCTCAACAAGTTTACAAAGTAGTCCAGGAAACAAAATAATCAACTAATGGTACAGCTGTCACTGACTTTGGCAATAATAAAAAAGAGAGTAGCCATTTTGTTGGCTATTAAGCAAACAATCCCTCCATCCCCTGCCCACCCTCACTCCCTAGGGGTCATCCTTCTCTCTATCTGTGAAATCTGTCTTTATTTTCCTTGTTATTTGAGTTTGTTCATTAGATTCCACATATGAGTGAAATTATATAGCATTTGTCTTTCTCTAACTGGCTTATTTCACTTAGTATAATGTTCTCCAGGCTCATCCATGCTGTCACAAAGGGTAAAATTTTCTTTTTTATGACCAAGTGGTATGCCACTGTAGAAATGTGCCATTGTTGTTTTATCCACTCATCTACTGATGGACACTTGTGCTGCTTCCACACCTTGGTGATTGTAAACAACACTACGATAAACACAGGGTGCTTATGTTCTCTCAAATTAGTGTTTTGGGCTCCTTCAGATATATTCCCAAAAGTGGGATCACTAGGTAAAAAGGCAAGTCCATTTTTAACTTTTGAGATATCTCCAACAGTTCACTATGGCACCTCAGTAATCCACTCACTACTGAAGTTAAAGCCTATTACCCCCTCACCCTGTGCTCTGTGAATGAAGAACAGCTGTTTTGTGTATAGGATGGAGACTTTAAAAACCTGCCAGCTCTTCAATTCTCCCTGCCCCTACAACTTCCAATATAATAAATTCTTTGCTCAACTCCATCTTCCTTGGGGTTAAAGAAGAGGGAATCAATTCTGGGCAAGTAAAAAGATCAATCTTTGAGTCCATAATCTGTAATATAATTTCAAGAATATGAGCTGCATAGCTCTAAACAGCAGTAACAGTAATAAAAACAGAATGGCTAATAATCACTGAAATCTTAGTATGTATCAGGCAATATGCCAGTGCTTATCTCATGTGATCCTCAAAATAACTTCCTGAAGTAGGTACTACTATTATACTAATTTTGCAGATGGAACAACTAAGTCTTAGAGCTAAGTAATCTATGCAAAATAACAAAGATCTTAAGAGACAAAGACTTGATGTCAGAAGGCCTGAGAAACAAGAATGTTAATGGTTAAGCTCCAAAGGTCTCAACCTAAAGGCCACAGGTCATTTTTAATATTTGAAAAGTCTAAAAGAAATAACCATTTAATTGCAAAATGACATACAGGTCTCCAACAGGTCTCTAAAATTGTGGAGGTTTTTTTTTCCCTTTAGTTAAACTTATGCCAACTCAGTATGGGTAGCATATGCAGCTCTAATCACAGTCCTTGTTTTAAAAATGGGGAGGCAAGTTATTAATAATTAAAGGTTTTGAGAAAAAACATTTTTGTAATATGGAATTCACAGTAGATAAAACAATTTAAGAACTCTGTGTGTGTGAAAATTTTGGGAGACAATGGACTAAAACCACCTCAATGGTCTGTGATAGTTCTAACATCTGATTCTCTGCCCCAAAAATGTTTCTACCCAGAAATAGTGTGTCTGCTCCACCCTCACTCCAGCCCCTTCATCCCTCCAAACTGCACATACACAATCCACCAGCTGCCTTTTATTACCAGTGCCAGGCCTAGGAAACTCTGAGATTAGCTCTCACTAGGATGAACTGAATGAAGGTAAATGAAGTTAACCCAACATTTATTCTTTGCTGTGAATCCTAGGCAATTCTTTCTCTCATTCTCCTGGCTACTTACCAACTTAAGCTCTGTCCAAATGCCTAGTTCTGCTTCTTCAATGACTAAACACCTTCTGGAAGTTGCTAAGAATATGGTCATTGAGTCTCCATCCTAGCCCCCTCTCTGAGATCTGCACCATTCTGATGGATTTAAAAGTACCTAACTCCATCAGTGTCCACACACTGTGTCTCATGATCATCACTCTATTCTGTTTCCCTGCTCGCTCCACTTTAGTTGCTACAAGCCACATTCTCATCATGACACTCTTAAATGATCATTGTATTATGAATGACTTTGACTGGGACACATTCTATAAAATGCTATGTGCAGCCTATAGACAAAAAGTGTAATATCATACCCAGTGTATACATTCATTATCCACTTCTTTCCTGACTAGAGTAAACCACTCAGAATCCATAGGACATGATATGGCTAACCTCACAACCCCCCCATCCCCAACTCCCTGAATGAAGCAATGTATGATTGATTTACTTGGAATCTTTATAAGTCATTTTTATTATATGATAACATCAGATCATCAATAACTCTTAGCTTTTATTCCCTATTTTACTTGCTTTAGACACATTTTCTCACTCTGTGGGCCAGGTCCCTGGTGGGGGTATGTGCAAGAGACAACTAATCAATGTACCTCCCACACACTGATGTTCCTCTACCTTTCTCCCCTCCTTCCCCTCTCTCTAAAAATAAACAAAAGTAAAATCTTAAAAAAAAAAAGTCCCTGGCTGGTGTAGCTCAGTGGATTGAGTGCAGGCTGTGAACCATAGTGTTGCCAGATCGATGCCAAGTCAGGGTAAATGCCTGGGCTGCAGTACAGGTCCCACAAGAGGCAATCACACATCGATAATTCTCATTCTCCTTCTCTTCCCCTCTCCCTAAAAATGAATAAATAAAATCTTTTAAAAAAGACTTAATACAGTCTAAAATATATCAATAAATATTTACTGTAGGTATTTGGAATATAATAATGAAAACAGAAAGACAACATTCCTACTCTAACAGACTTTACTTTCTGAGTAGAAGAGGCTACAGAAAACAAGAGCAGAAGCAGTGGTTAGCCCTATCGCAAGAGAACTAAAATAGGATAATACAGAGTGATTAGGTGAATAGGTTAGAATGGGTAATAAATAGAGGGAATCCTAGAATCTGAATGGCATCAAGAAGCCAATCCAGAGAAAAGAGTTGCTCATTCTGGAGCAGTAAATGCAAAGATTCTAATACAGAAAATAGGATGACATTTATGAGAACAGAAAAAACGCCAGCATGGCGGAAGCTTAGTGGGCCAGGAGGAGAGCATCAGATGAAGTTGCAAAGGCATGCAAGGACCAGCTCACACAGAAGTTTGATTCAAGTGCAAGGAAAGCCATTTGTCGGGGGCCTTAAGCAATAAACAAAAGTCCTGACATTTGTGTACTAAAAAGGCCACTCTGGTTGTTATGCACACAACGGAATGTAACATGTAACAGGTCAAGAATAGAAATAGAAAGATCAATTAGAAAAGTTAGATTTGGAGTAGTCCAGCTGACAGAGACGGTAGTTATGGGGAAAGGGGAGGGCAACGTGGGGAAAGGGGGTCAAATACATGGTAATAAAAGAAAATTACACTTTAGAGTGTCTATAATTTTCTAAATACGATGTTTTACATATTACACACCTTAGATAAACTTTCACAAATTTGGCTGGAGCCAAAAAAAAAAAAATTCCAAACTTCCAAAATATCCTTAAATGAAATAAAAAATATATATATATATATAGTGTGTGTGTGTACATATATATATATACCTATATACAATATATTTTCCTGTATATATAATGGAATATTACACAGCAGTGGAACTCAAGGAACTACAGTCACAAAGTAACAACAGGATAAATCTCAAAAACATAATATAAAGTACAGAAGAAAAGGTGGTAGGAAGAAAGAACACGGACTGTCGGGAAAGAAGCATGAAAAAAGGATCAAAGCTTCCTTGACCAAAAGGGTACACGATCTTTCTTTTAACTAGAAATAAAATAATTTCTTAATGAAAAGTGATAAAAATATAAGAAAATTTCAAGGTAAAAAGAGTGAAAATTCAAAGATTTAGAGTTGTACAAGTATTTTGGTCAAGTCCTTCCTGGGTTAGAGCTGGGTGGGATTGGAGCTTGATCAAAGAAATTCACAAACTTTGCAGTCTGAAATAATAGAGTCTGCCTCTTGCCATACAGTATAATTATATTATCTAATTATGGTGAGTTTTTTAAAAAAGATTCCTGGGCCCTACCCTGAGAACCTGATTTAGTTTCTATGTGGTGAGAACGGAGAATCTATTCTTTTAAGAAGCATCACACAGGTGCTGTGAATACAGGTTGCACAAATAATTCTGAGATACATGGCATGGAGTAACTTTTGAGAATATAACAGAACGAGGACAAAAACAGAACTTTTAAACACATACTTGATGGGCCCCCCCTACACACACACACACACACACACACACACACACACTGAACCAAAGGCCTGGGATCAATTCTTAGAAGTGGTACTCAAAAACAAAGACCTGGCATCAACAAAAATACAAAAATGTGTAAAATTTCTTCCCCCAATTTTTCAATAGGGACTTAAGAGTACCATACAACTACACCAATACTAAGCAATAAAATTCTATTTCATACTTGCTAATTTAGCATTTTAAAAAAAAAGTGTCTGTACTTTAATAATTAGTGAAACTGAAAATATTTCTCAGTGACCTAGAAAAAATTTATTAACATGAATGTCCACAGCCCTCCTCCCTCCATTATTATTTCCCCTTCCTAAGAAGGAATGACATACCAATATTAAATTGGTCACTGTAATAGAGGAAAAAGTAAGAAATGTTTGCGGGTGGGGGGAATGAAGCAACCATGTTAACTGGATTTGAGGAAAAAGCTTTTCAGAGTTTGAGATGTAAGAAGCTCCAGGGCAGTAAGAGAAATGAGGACCAAAGAGCATACGAGAATTATTAATATGGTTATGAATCAAATTCTCTGTAATGCAGTTTGAGGACAAATGGAATTCCTTTTTAATAACTTTTGGTATTGAACTATGTTTCATGAACAAGACCCAGTTCTGAACTTGAACCACTCATATCTCTAGATTAGTTAGGAATACAGTACGTCCTGGCCACTTGCACTACTTCATAAATTGCCTTTGTGCATCTTCCTACTGAGATTTATTTTTTGATTAATAAACTTTTCATTTTTTTTTAACTTTCATAAAAGTTTCTTGGAGCCAAACAGAGGACACGACTCAATAAACTTCATTTTTTAGATCAGTTTTAGGTTTACGGAAAAATCCCATACACCTTCTGCCCCACACACATACACCCTCCTCCACTATCAACATCCCCCACCAGTGGTGCACTTGTTCCAGCTGATGAACCTATATCGACATATCATTACCACCCAAAAGTCCGTGCATTGTATCTGCCTCTTTATCCCCTCCTTCACCCCTAACCCCATGATAACCACAAATCTTTCTATTGTCTACATCGTTCTGCCTCTTCCAGGATGTTATATAACTGGACTGATAAACTACATAGCCTCTTCAGATTGGCTTCTTTCACTTAGTAAAATGCATTCAAGTTTTCTTCATGGCTTTCCATGGCCTGATAGCTCATTTCTTTTTGACCCTAAATAATATTCCCTTATCTGGGTATACCACAGTTTTATTTGTCCATTCACCTACTCAACAATATCTTGGTTGTTTCCAAGTTTGTGCAACTCTGAATAAAGCAACTACAAACATCCATATACAGGTTTCTGTGTAGACACAGTGTTTGACTTCTTCGGCTAAATACCAAGGAATGTGATTGCTGGATCTGCTAAATCACAAGGTAAGTATATGTTTAGTTTTGTAAGAAACTGCCAAACTTTCTTCCAAAGTGTCTGTACCATTCCGTTCTCGTTTTAGATTTTGGCCATTCTAATAAGTATACCTCATTTCTATTTGCATTTCCCTAATGATATGTAATGTTGAACATCTTGTGTTTATTTGCCATTTGTGTATCTTCTTCGGTGAGGTGTCTATTCAGGACCTTTGACCACTTTTAATCGGGATTTTTTTTTTCTGATTATTAAGTTTTAAGACTTTTTTGTATATTTTGGGCAAGTCTTTTTATCAAACGTCTTTCGCAAGTAAGTATTTTCTCCCAGCCTCTGACATATCTTCTCATTCTCCTGACAGTGTCTTTCACTGAACATAAGTTCTTAATTTTAATAAAGTGCAGGTTATCAATTATTTATTTCATGCATAATGCCTTTGGTGTTGTACCTAAACCTCACTGCCATACTCAAGGTTACCTAGGTTTTCTCCTGTTATCTTCTAGGAGTTTTATTAGAGTGCTGCATTTTACATTTAGGTCTACGATACATTTTCAGTTAATTTTGGGAAAGGCATAAGATCTATGTCTAGATTCATTTCTTTGCATATAGATATGCAGTTGTACTGAAACTATTTGTTGACAACACCATCTTTGCTCTAGTGTATTATCTCTGCTCCTCTGTGTCAAAAATCAGTTTGACTCTATTCAAATGGATATATTTCTGGGCTCTCTATTCTATCACATTGACATACTTGTCTATTCTTTCAATACCACACTAAAGCAGCTTTATATTTAGTCTTGAAGTCAGGTAGTGTCAGCTCTCTGACTTCGTTCTTTTCCTTTAATATGAATTGGCTATTTTGTGTCTTTTGCCTCAGCATATAAACTTTAAAGTCAGTTTGTCAATATCCATAAAATTATTTGCAGTGATTTTGATTGTTATTTTACTGAATCTAATCAAGTTGAAAAGAACTGACCTCTTGACAATAGTGAGTCTTCCCAACCATGAGCATGAAAAAAACACTCCATTTATTTAGTTTTTTTATTTTGTTTATCAGAATTTTCTAGTTTTCTTCATAGAGATCTTACACATATTTTGTTAGTTTGTCCCTAAGTAATTCATTTTGGGGGACACTAAAATAAATGGTATTGTGCTTTCAATTTCAAATTCTGCTTGTTTACTGATTATATATAAAAAAGCAATTAACTTCTGTATATTAATTTTGTACCCTGCAACTTGCTATAATCATTTATAATCCAGGAATTTTCTTGTTTATTCTTTGGGATGTTCTATATCGATGATCTATATAGAAATAAAACTGAGAACAAAGACAGTTTTATTTCTTCCTTCCCAATCAGCATAATTTATGTTCCTTTTCTTGTCTTATTATATTAGCTAGGATTTCCAGTATGCTGTGGAAATAAATGGTGGAACATCCTTGCCTTATTCCTGATCTTAGTGGGAACACTTCTAGTTTCTTACCATTAAGTATGCTACATAGTTGTTCTTCATCAACTTGAGGAAGTTCCCTCCTCTATTCCTTGTAGTTGTCCCAGGTTTTGGATACTCTGCTCTGTTTTTTTTCCCTCTCTGCTTTTAAGATTTGGAGTAGTCTATTATCATATCCTTAAGCTCAGAGATTCTTTTCCTGAGCAATGTCCCAAACAATAATGGACACATTAAAGGTATTCTTCATTTCTGTTTTCCAACTTTTCGTATTCTCTCCTAAAATTTATACCTCTCTGATTATCATATCCATTTAGTTTTGTATGCTGTCTTTTTTTTCCATTAAAACTCTAAACATATCAGTAATGATTTTTCGTTTTTAATTCCTGGTTTGACAATTCCAAGATTCCTTCTACATCCTGACTCTGGTTGTGATGATTGCTCAGTCTCTTCAAACTGTGCTTTTTTGCCTTTTAGTATGCCTTGTAATTTTGTTGTTGAAAGGTAGACATGATGCACTGAGTAAACACAACTGTGGCAAACAGGCCTCATGGAGGCCTTATAGGAGTTATATATTTCCCTTCCCCTACATGTATGGCAAGAGGGGCTCAAATTGGGTTTTTCCCTTCCTCCAAGTGGAAAGCTAGAGCTGGCCAGTGTTGAGTATTTTCCTTTCCCCACTTAGTTTAGACTGTAGCAAAATAGTTTCACCTGAGGACCCACCTTGTTAAGAAAAGCAGAATGCTTGGGTGTATTACGAAATGATTCCTCTTCTCCACCCTGGCCATAACCCCCACCCCCTATCCTAGCACTGGATCCTGCGGAGGTTTTTGCTTTGGTAAATTGTGAATCTCTGACTCTCTGTTTTTCTAATTTGGGGGGCAGCAGTTTTTCCTGTGACATTTCTATGAAGGATCTAAGAAAAGTTGTTGGTTTCCTTAATGTGTTCAGCTTTTTACTTGTTGTTAAAACAAAGTGGCAACTTCTAAATTGTTTATATTAAGGACAGTTTATATTAAAACAATCCTTGGTCTGGTTTTACAAGTATTTTTCCCAGTTTGTCATTTGTCTTGAAATCTTATTTATATTGTTTTTTTGAAGAATAGGAATTTTAAGTTCTTATGCAATTAAGTTTGTAAGAACTGCCTTTTTGGTTTCTGACTTTATGGCATGCTTTGAAAGACCTTTCTACTACCAAGATTACCTTCACCTATATTTTCTTTTTATACTTTTATAGCACCTTACATTTCATATTTAGTAGAAATAACTTTTCCTTGAGTTTTTATTATAACTGGCTGGCTGTCACAAAATATTTACTAAGTCAGTCCACCATGTTCCAACTGATGTAAAATTACACCTTTATTTTAGACTAAATACTGTCACAGATCTTGGCTCCTAGGGTCCCCAGTGTTATGGATGAGATGAGATAAATTCACACAGACTACCAAGTCCTGTGGAGGAAAAGGGACAGCTTGATTTCTCAAGAGGAGGGAAAAGCCTCGGAGTGCCTCGACCACCCTCTCAAGAGAAGAGTGCTCAACTCTTGCCTTAACAGGCTTTTATTGGGTTCAATCTGCATGAGAATACAGGATGTATACGTAAAGCTCATCAACCATTGTCAGGCAGAAATGATTAAACAACAGATAACATTTGAAGAACTCTGAAGACTTATTCTGAATCAGAGTCATATAGTCAAAGGGCCATAAAACTTTGGGGTACAAACTCACTTCCTGTTTGGACCTTTATCATTTAAACTGAGGGTATTAGCAAAGCAGGTTTCATAGGATTTTATGCATTCCTTCTTAGGCCTGATCGCCCTAGGGAACCTGCCCTTTTCAGCACAGGGCCGCACCCACTTCCAGCATTGTTTCAGGCTTAAGTCAGGCAGGAGGAGTAAGGCAGCCAAGAGATTAGGACACTTCTTGCAGACAGAATGAAGACTCAGGTTATGTTAAAGCCAAGGGCCAAGGGGCAAGGGTCCATCACCCCCTTTTTCTATAGCCCACCCAAGTCCTTCTCTGAAGGCCCCCTCATGATCATGCCTGTCTTAGGTCGCCCCTCCCTTGAGGAATGTTACCAGTCACTGGCTAACCGTTCATCCGCCCAGGGCCAAGCAGGATGAAGAGAAAGGGGGAAGAGGTGGTGCCCCTACAAGGAGGATAAGTTTTGTTTCCTAAGTGGCTTAGAGTCCCAAGGTCCTTTACTCAGCCTTAGCCACAGGGGATTACAGCTTCTGAAACCAGGAAGGGCAGTTCCCAACAAAATACCTACATATTGAGTCTGTTTCTAGACATTACTCTGGCAAAACAAACAAAAAACCTGGTTACATAGTCTCTGAATGGAACTGAGTAGCTGAAAACAGGCAACAAATAACAAACTTTTCATTGTTTACCCTTCTGAATTTTATTCCACGTACTTTGAATTACCATTAAAAAACATCAGTAAAAAATTGCTAAAGTTTTGCTTACTAGACATGCTGAAATGATCATATATTGAAGCTTTCTGCAAATTACACTGTAATCCCATATGCACCTGAATAACACCTGAAATCATAGGTCTACCTTGATTGTAAAACTGGGTACTAACCTAGTCTATTTTAAAT
The DNA here is from genome assembly GCF_021234435.1 of Artibeus jamaicensis. Taxonomy (NCBI): domain Eukaryota; kingdom Metazoa; phylum Chordata; class Mammalia; order Chiroptera; family Phyllostomidae; genus Artibeus; species Artibeus jamaicensis. Next base: position 16,624,186 of record NW_026521788.1, read on the forward strand.
GAAGAATAGCGCAAACCCTCAAGTATGTCTTAAGCTAGATATTTCTCTGCCATTTAACATAAACCAAAAACCATTTTTTTACCCTAAAGGGGGAAAATAAGCTCTTCTGTCTAAATCCTTAATTGCTGTAAGTAAAGCTACTATCTCAAATTTATAAGAGCCTTAGATATGCTTGATTCCTTACTATGTGTTTTCCATAGATCCAGCCATCATGGACATATTTTGCTTTCTTCATTGTTAGATGGTAACTATTTTTTTCTATTAATATCTATAGTAAAATATTCAATTCAGAATCTAATCTTTCTATTCTACTGCAATCCAATTGTTGTACTTTTAATATTCTTTCTTTATAACTTGACTTCACAGTCAGATGCCAAATGTGACCTCTTATAACCATAATACCATAATGCTGACCAGTCACAACACCAGCAATATCCATCTGGCTGGCGGCAGATGGAAAAAGAACAGTTTTTGTCTTTTAAGTCATTCTCTTTAAGACTCTCTCCCTCATACTATTTTCTAAACAACTATTAAATGTAAACTTATTTAGTAATTTTAGCCCTTCTTCAATACAAAAATATTTTTAAGTACTTGAAAAGACTCCTCCAATAAAAATGGGAGGGTGACCTAGTATTTAGTCTCATTAGTATACTCACTAATAATTACATAGAGTAGATGCTATCTCTGTGCCATGTGATTCTGCTGTCACTACCTGCTCTTCTGGGCACTTTCACATTCTTTTCTTTTTAAATGAACTCCTTTAAATGTAGAAGATGCATAGTCCACGTATTCCCCAGGAATATTAAGTGCAGATGTAGAAAAGAAAGCAATTCTTTTAATAGAGGCTAATTATCTAAGGCTTCAAAACCAATTGCACTTTATTTACATAACATTATCATGCTCATTTAACAAGAAATAGATTGACTTGCCAAACAGCATATTACTGGTATTAGGAATAGGTCTCCTGATAGAATGTCTTTTACCCTAAATAGGTGACCTCCTACCATGATTCAACTCAATACCCAAAGAAAATTGTCTTTGCAGAACACATGAAGGAAGCACTTCACAGCACAACAAATGAATACTAGTGAGTATATGTGTATATCTACCTATGTATATTCAGTATTTAAACAAATAATTTTCTATCTTCTGTATAGAAAATGATCTCAAGTATGCCAAATGAAATCACATTTCAAAAGGTTCCAGGCAACAGGTAATGTATTTTCTTTTGTCCCACTGTTTTTAGAGCCTTGCCTTACACCATGAAGCATTTATTTAATGGACGTCTATTAATAGATCTTGAATATCCCAAGGCACAGCCCAACACACAAAGACTAGAAACACCCACTACTAAAATCTAAGCACTTTCCATGAGAAGTTCCTCCTCAGTTGAAGTCACTCTAAGTGTAGACCAACAATACTCAACCATATCAGATTTGATGTTCCCCTTCCATAAAATATTTCCCAATTTCTGCTTTGTCACCCTAAAATGAAATTAACAATATACTCACCGACAACTTCAAACAAATCCATATACCGTAAATATAAATGGAAGAGAAACGAAAATAATTCATAATATATTTCAATATATTAATCCTAAAATAAAACTGAACTAGAAGACATATAAATGTAATGCATAGATAAATGCTAATTAGCAGCTGCAATTGCAAACTTGTTTGTGATGCAATTTTCCAAAACTGTCAACAACTCTTGGTCAAGTTGTGAAGGAAACAAATCTTCCTTTCATACATCAGTTGCATGTGAAAATTAACAATGGAAAACTCAGTCTCAGTAAAAACCATGAGTTTATATGTAAAATTGAGGTTTTCGGTTCAGATTATTACAAATAAATACACAAATGTCAGGCAGGATATTCCTAAACCATGCAATACATTGTGACACTCTTTGTTCAGAATGGCCCATGCACCACAAAAAAATATAGAATCCTTGGACCCTACCCATCAAATGCTGGTGGTTAGCCCCTGTCATTCCAAACAAAAATTTAAAAAATTAAAATGTTTCCCAACTTCCCCAGAGAGGGCACTCCCCACCTGGAGCCACTACCTTAGACATAATTCAACTATCACATTATAATGTAAAGAATGCTTAGGAAGCATGGCCTAGAGTGCCAGTTACCTATAGGCTATGTGGTCATTGGCAGTGAGCTATCTAAACCTCGGTTTCCAGTGTATCAAACAGATATAAACACTACCTAGGCTTTTTGTTGAGGTTAACTCAACAATGTAACAACATGAGTATAGCAGTAGTAGGTGGTTTCCAACACATGGCACACAGAGAAGTGAAGAACGGGGCTATTTTAGATAGAGAACAGCAAAAAGTAACATAAATGGGGGGAGACTGAAGATAAAATAAACGTACAAAATGAAACTTAACACACAGGCACTTAGGGACAGTTCAGAGAGTAGCCAGCAGTCCTATATATCTCAGCACCCCCTAAAAGCATTAATGTATTATGATGCAGTAAAATAATTAATATTCAGAATGATGACCTCAACGTTAAGAACACAAGACATTTTTCAAAAGACTTCTACTGTACAAGGCTGAAATTTTGTAAAGTTGTTATACTTCAGAGAGTGACTAATATTATTTAAACTTTTATTGGGCAATTATCCTATTCTAGACACTAGGAAAACACAAAAGATATCTAATATGCCGTACCTGTCCTCAAACATTTTATCATCCAGTAGATTAGACATCAGAAAACAGCCATAATATAAAGCAGAATGACACGGGTATTAAATAGAAAATCAAGTAATAGATTATGGAAGCCTAGAGAAAATTCTGAATAATTCTCTCCGAGGAATATTGAGGCCATCTTCATAGCACAGGACATTGGAAAAACAAGGATTCTGACACAGAATGCGGACCAAATCACTAAAAAAAAAAAAAAAGTCCAGGCAAACTCACTGAGCATGAAAATACAACTTGGCTCAGAGAAGAGAGGTGGGAGAAGGTTGGGAAGGCAGTAAAAATTCGGGCTGTAAAAACATTTCAAGACTTGTTCATGGAAGGATTCAAATGTCACTAAAATGACTTTTAATTTTATTGCACAAGAGTTTCCAGAAAACTGGTGCTTATGTGGCACACCTGACCCCCAAATAAAGCTGAATGATGGCCAAATATAGGATTCTGAACAAATGCAAATTTTCATTAATGAGACCCCTAAAATTAAAATACATTTTTATTATGAATAAACAAAAAAACCTAACTTAAGAGTAAAAAACAGCATCTGAGTTCATTTCTTAAATAATCAAAATATTACTAAATCTATTGAACCTGGTAACTCAAAAGAACTCAGGATAATCTTAATCTTATATGTGTCCTTGATTTTCTTCCAAGCCTGAGAAATTCTTAAACGTGTTATTTAGCATTGCTCATGTCACCCCTAAAGGGCAAGAGGTAGCCTACAATATTATTAGGCTCTTTTTACTATGGGGAAACTGAGGAACAAATAGAATAAATTATGGTACAGTCACCAAATAATTATTGTGTTCTTGTACTTTAGACTCAAAGACCACATATCATCCATTATCCTTCGTACCATCTGACTACTAGAATTATTTTTCACTTTCATCTTAAGTGAAAAAAATGTAAGACTAAACTTTTAAATCAACTTTTCAGCTTGATACTGCCACCAAAAAAGTTTTAAAATTCTACCTCTTGAATTATGCTATCTGCAAAAACTGCAAAGTGTACCCAATAATCCAACCTCACAAAAAAAAAACAGACAGCTGGAAATAGCAGGACAGGTCAGAAATCCTAGGCACAGCTTTACTTTGAGAATCTGGCAGGCTCAAACATGTGTCTGTAAAACAGGCTTTGCAAATGCCGTGATGGGAAGGTGCCCTAGAAGGCCCAGGACAGTGTTATCAACACTACACCCACTGCTGCAAACATGAAACCCAAGGTTTTCCTCCTTGCCCCTCCCCGCACTGCACCACCCACCACCTTGAGAATCCTGTAACACGGTAAGGACTGTGTAAGTATCCTACCGATGTTCCCTTCAAAATGAAGTACTTTAAGGATGCCAAGGGCACCGGATCTCAGTGAACAGTGAGAACACCGGATGTGGCTAAACACAAGTCAAAATTTTGCCTCTTCAGAATCTATGGCCTGGTCCAAGCAATTCAATCTTACAGAGTTCCTGCTACTATTTTTCCACACACGCACAGACAACCCTACATACACGTCCCCTTCCTCTGCCGCCTGCCACTACCTCGCTCCACGCCTGGGGGACGTCCCAGAAACTTAGGGAGGGGCCGGGGTTAGAGAGCAAAGTCAGGCCAAGAGACCCTCTGGCCCCGACAGGGGTCTGGGGTCTCGCCAGCCACGACCCCAAATCCCCGCCGACCAGACCTGGCCTCCGCCAACGCGCTGCTGCTGCCACCACCTATCAGCGGAGCGCAGGGGCGGGGCTGGCTGGCTCTGTGGCGGATCCGCCGAAAGGCGGGGACGGGTGAGAGACCTACGGTCTCCCAACTCGGGCCGCCAGGCGTGTACACCGGGCCCAGTTTCCGAGGGTTCCAGCTCGGCCCCAGGGAGCAGGCGAGCACGCAGTCTGCCGTTGGTGGCCTGGTCCGCACCCGCTCGTGTCCACCCACCTAGGAGGTGGGGTCCAAACCTCCGGAAAGATGGTGTCCTGGATGATCTCCAGAGCCGTGGTGTAAGTGCTACTCATAGCCCCCCGTAGTCCAAGTGATGCCCGGGGAAAGTGTGGGGAGAGCCCCGGACCACAAGGGAAGGCCCGGGCCTAAGCAGGGGTGGGCTGGTCGGGCCTCGGGCCTGCCCGGGGACTGGGGGGGCCCTCGGCCTCCTTACCCCTAATCCACGTTGCTGCGAGGCTCCCTGCGGTGGACGAGGGTCCTGTGGCTGCGTCTGGACTGCGCGCGGCCCAGTGGCCCTGCTCCGGCCACGCTGAATAGCCAGGAGCTCGCGGCAGGCGGTGCGTGCTCCTCGCTCCCTCTCCCTGCGCTGCGGGGCACCGCCCTACCGCCGGGAGCTGCGCGCCTTGCGGCTGCAGCGGCGCCCTGCGCAGGCTCCACAGACGCTGAGCGTAGCAAGATCCGAAATCCTCCTGAGGATGCAGCAGCGGTAAAGGTCTGATCCTTTGTAGCCTGCGGATGGTGCGTTGCTTGTGTGTCTCGGCTGCAGATTGCCATTCGGTCACGTGTGGTAGGAGGAGAGATTTGTCTAAAAACCCAAGACGGCTCCTAGCTCAGATCCCTGGGAAGGATCCCAGTTGCCGCGTGATTTAGAGTTTACCGAGAAAGGAGCTCATTGTTGTGTGGTGACACCCGCCTGCTCTCCCAGATTCCAGAATTTAGCGGTTTTAGCAGAAATATATAAGTGAGAGGCTGCTGGTGTCCATTGCCTTTGTTCAAGTTATCGGTTCATTTCATTGTGATCTCACCAACAAGTACTACAGATCCGAAAAAAATTCTTGTAGTTGTGTTTACTCTAAAGTTATTTGACTACAATTTAAACTAAATTCTCCCCATCCTTTTCATCTTACCCACCTCCTCACAAAAAAAAGTAAACAACAGTGACGTAGTAACAAGCCAGGGACACCTGGATTTATTATTCATGATCTCTGTAGGAGTAATACTATCTCAGGAACTTTATGAAATGTTTTCATGTGACAGATGGCTGCTCTGATTAGTTTTAAAATGTGGAAGAATAAAAACCATTAGCAAATATTTAATTCTGTTTCTAACTAGGGCGAAAGCTAAATTTTCTGTGAATTTTGGGTTTATTTTGTTAGCGAGTGAATTAATAGTTTAGTAGCCATATTCAACCAGATTTGCAATAGCATTCAAATTTTATCATCTGATTACCTTAATGCAGTTTATCCTTCCTCTGTACAGTTTCTAATTTTAGATCAAGAGCTTCCTGTGTTTGTCTGTACAAAACTAAAATTCGAGTAATAAAGGCATATCACAGATGTCATCACGTTTTTTAGGCTTTTTGGGTCTCTCTCTGAGTGTCATTTACATAACACAGACATACCATTTTTGACCTAGTAGAGGTCTATCAAGTGTTGTGTCTGTACCTAGAAAATCGGGTGCCCCATTAAGAAACTATTTTTTTTCTTTTTTTTCTTTGATTTTCTGGGTTCCTTTGACCAGTTCTTTAACTGATTTTTTTTTTAAATCTGAAGCATTATTGATTTCATTTCATTACTCAAGTCATATTTTTGTTTTTTATCATTGACTATGAATATGTCTTTTCTAGGTGCAGTCTGTATCACAGCAGTTAGTAACAGAATTGATCTGAATGAAACAGAGTTCGGGTACACTATACCTACAGGCCAGATCAGAATGTCAAGTTTTGTAACCCCATGCATGCTACAGGGGTTAGACAATGAATGAAGGCATTGTCTAGCCACATGGCTGGAGGTATCCGATTGGAGAATCAGAAAAAGCAAGGGAACCCTGGGCGGGTGGCTTGCTTGGGGTGTTGTCCCATACACCAGAAGGTTGCAGGTTCCATCCCTGGTCAGGGCACATACCAGAGACAACCCATCAATATTTCTCTCTTCCTCTCTCTCTCTCAGATCGATAAACATGTATCCTCAAGTGAGGGTTTTTTAAAAATTTTTTTAAAAGAAAAAGAAAGGGATATTACATTTGAGGTGAGTCTTAAAGAACAAACGGACTTTAGACAAAGATGAAAAAGAAAATTCCTTTATTCCAGATAAAGGAACTACTGTGAGCCAAAGCGCAGATTAGTTATGGAGATCTTGAGGGACTTGGGGAGAGAGAAAGCTGGAAAGGTAGGGTGGGGCTTATTTCAAGGAATTTCAGAAAGAACTGATAAATTTTACTAGGGAGCGACGGCTTTGCTTTGGAAGATGTTTTCCCTTGCTGTATAAGATGGTTGTACATGGAGAAATACTGAAAGCTTAGAGGGCTTCCTACCTGGAGAGAGGGGATTATAATTATAGCCTATGGCATTGGAAGCTACAGAATTTAAAGTGTTAGACAAAAGAAAGGGAGCAAAAATGGGAGGGAGGAAAGGTCACGGAAATGTATTTCATGAGCCATTGAACATTAGCATATTAGAAAGCCCACTTGTCAGGAGACAGACCCATCATTCTATTTCACCCCTTTGCTCATCAGTTTCTCCACGTCAGTGCACTGAGTGCTTTCTATTCTTTTGATTATGTTGTTATGAGGACACAAAAAAATCAATCCCAAGGTCTTCACAAACTTGGAAACCTTTTTTACACCAGGGAATAATATTTACTTAATATCCTTTCTAACCCATTTGAATAGCCAGCTAGTCATGAGCCTACAGAAAAATCAGACAGCTCTCTCAACATGAACCTCTGGTGGCATGCACAAGGAACATAAGTAACCTCTGTAACTAGAGCCCCCTGGGTACAGGAGCACATGAGCGCTTTCTTCCCAGACCTTATGGCAGACCATTGCAGGGAAGAGCACTGGCTTTGAAATCAGACCTGGATGCCAGTTTAGTTGTGTGGTCCTGGGAAACATACTAACCCCATCTAAGCATCAGGGTCCTCGTCTTAAAAAAGTTATATTTATATCCTTAAAACTGTTGTAAAGATTAAATGAGTTTAAACCACATTAAATGTGTTATCTTACATTTACTGTACATTCAGAACATAATACATAGATTCTTTCATAGACAAGGAAAAGTAAGATAGTATAGAAAGAAGTATCATTGGACTACCATTGTGAAACCTGGAATCCATACCTAGTGTTAGTTACATTAACTACCTGAATGAACTTGAGTCAGTCAGTCTCCTACTGACTGTAGACCTCAGTTTCTGTCTTTAGATATAAAGGATCTGATCTGGTAATCTCCAAACTTGCACAACTCTAGCATCCTGTGATGGTGTGAGAGGATTTTTTATTAAAATCGATGTACTTTAATTTTATAGACAAGAGTCAAAGGTTAGTTGACAATTAAGGTTATAGTAATCTGAGATTACCAAATATTATATTCATACATGATAACCATACCGTACCTTTTGAAACATGATTCTTATAGATTGAGGGAAATCTCACTCTAACTTTTTTTCTTTTTTAATCCTCACCTGAGGATATGTTTATTGATTTTAGAGAGAGGGGAAAGGGGAGAGACAGACACACAGACGTCTATTGGTTGCCTCCCCTATGTGCCCGGACAGGATCAAACCCACAACTATTTGGTGCACAGCATCATGCTCCAGCCAACTGAGCCACGTGGCTGGAGCGCTAACATTTTTTAAAAAGACTTTGTTTATTTTTAGACACAGGGGAAGGGAGGTAGAAAGAGAAGGAGAGAAACATCACTGTGCGGTCGCCTTGCGTGCCCCCAACCAGGGACCTGGCCCACGACCCGTGTATGTGCCCTTGACTGGGAATGGAACTAGTGATTTCCCCAACATTTCCAGCATACTGAATGTTTAAACTTTATATCTTTGATTTGATCAGACCAGTATTTATCATTTTTATAGACATTCGCCTATTTTTAATTTTGCTTTTTAGATAATTTATAATATTTCATTATACGTAATGCCTCAATGTAGTTATAATGCTAAATGGATGTCATTTATATGTACTTTTTTATGTGTTTTCAAAGGATAAATCCAAGAGGGGTATATCTAAGTCCATGTCTATACTTTTATGGCAATTGATATGAATTGCCAAATTACGTCCCAAAAGGATATTAATATTTTACATTGCCACCAATAATGTGTGAGTGAGTAATGTCTTTATCGTAACATAGCCAGATTTAGGGGGTTAATTTTTTTATACTTTCCTAATAAGTATAATGGATCTCATTGTTTTCTTTTTCATTTGAGTTATTAGCAAGGTTAATATTTGTCCTGATATTTATGAATTATATCTCCCAGGGTGCAAATACTCTGTATGTACTTTACCCATTTCTCTCTTGATTACTTGGTAATTTACTTGTTGGAGCACCTCACATAATAAAGAAATTAGCCTTAAGTCATATTTGATGCAAATATGTTTCTCAATCTAATACTTCACTTCAGGTATTTTATTTTTAGTTGCATAGGGAATATAGTTGTAATGCAGTTTTACTTGTTTATTTTTTACTTTGTGATATTTCACTTCTAAATATAAACTAATACATACTCCAGATATTTGATAAGGACAACTTTCTCATATAGAATTGGATGAATTTGGAGACTTCCTTTTTCATACATCAGTATTTCCCTTTTTACATCAGTAACACATTTTTATTTTTGTCTAACAACCTTATTATCTAGCAGTTAATAGAACCTCAATCCTTTTTGCTTAACTCATTCTTTTCAATTATATTTAATGGGTACCTTTAGAGTCTAAATTGCATACTTTAAAAACTGTGCTCCAGCAATTTTCCCCCTTTCCAGCATCCACTGTTTTCCCTCTGCCAGATCTTCCTTGTCAGCATTCAAACATCTGGTATTTCTCCCATCTTAAAACGACAACAAAAACTCATCCTATTATACTTTTCATCTTATTACCTCATTTCTCTCCCACTCTTGACAGCAAAAACTCCACAAAAGAATAGTCCTCTGTTCTCTTCTCCAAATCCTCTGTTTCAAGTCGCTCCCAAACACATACCATTTAGGCTTTGCCACCACCAGCCACTTCATTGAAATTGCCTCTAGGTCAGCAGTGAGTGACCTCCATATGGCCAGATTGTTTGGTCCCCATCTGACTTAGCAGCTTCTGATACAATTGCTCACTCTCTCCTTGAAGTACTTGACCTTGCTTTTCTTTCCTTATAACTCACTGGCTACTCCCTTCTCAGTCTCCCTTGCCCCATTCCCCTCCACCACCACATGCCCTAACTTCTTAAAGTTGGCGTGTTCAGGTCTCAGTTCTTAGATCTTCTCTGTTTTCTATCTGCACTCCTGTGAGGACTCTTATTAATTTACATCTCCAACCTGGACCTCTGCTGAACTCATGATCACATATATTTAGATGCACGTTAAGTATGTGATAGAAAGAACTGTATTAGGAAGGAAAACATTCTGTTTCTTCCTTTGAAGAATTTATTTCTGCTCCTTCACTTCAAAGTATATCATCACCATCTTGTCCTCTCTTTTATACTTTCTTCACTTTTTTGTCCAGTTTTACTCTTTTTTTGCTTTACTTTCAGTAAAGATGAGGAGAAAATGGTATGGTCTATTATGTGCAAAGATATAAAAATTATTAAAAAGTTACTTTAAAAGGTACAAAGATATAATAATTTGAAAAGGTTATAGATATAATCATAAAAATATAAGTAAAAAGGTTATAACTATAATCTTAAGTTTCCAAATTAATAGATATAAAAAGGAGGCTAAAGGGCTATAAAAGACCAAAATAAAGAAGGCAGTAGGTGAGGGAATATATAGACAAAACAAATGCTAGAAATAACAAGCAATTAAACAGATCACATCCTGTTAAGAGACATACTGCAATACTGGGAATAAAAATCACAAAGAAAGTTATAAATCGTGATTAAAAAATAAAAGATCTAAGTCCTGGCTCATGTAGCTCAGTGGATTGAGTGCAGGCCTGCGAACCAGAGTATCACAGTTCGATTCCCAGTCAGGGCACATGCCTGGGTTGCAGGTCAGTTCCCAGCAGGAGATGCATGAGAGGCAACCATGCACTGATATTTCTCTCCCTCTCTCCTTCCCTTCCCCTCTAAACATAAATAAATAAAATCTTTAAAATAAATAAATAAAAAGACAAAAAAATAAAAGATCTTAATAAATACATAGGTTATATTAATGTATCAATAATAGTTGATGATTATCAATTCTTCCCAAACAGATCTATTAATTCAGTGGATTTCCAACAAAATTTTGGTTGTTTTTGCATTCTAGGAACCTAATAGTTCATAGGAAAAAGCAAAAGTTCAGGAATCAACAAGACAGTGGCAAGGAACAAGGAAGGAAGATTTGCCCTATTAAATATTAAGATTTATTACAATGTAGTAATTAAGACAATGTAGTATTTGTGCAGTGCTTGACAATAGACTTAATAGAACACAATCAAGAATCCAGAAACTAATCAGGTATATATGGAAATCTGCTGTGACAGAAGTAGTACTCAAAACCAGTGGAAAAGGATGGATAATTTAATAAATAGTGTTGTGAAACTTGGTAATCTCTTGCAGGGGTGGAGAATGGAATTATATCCTTCATAGCAAACTGAAAACTAAATGGTTAATGGATTACCTGCCTAAATGTGAAACCTAAAACATTTAAACTTTTAGAATATAGAATATCATTATGATTATGATTTTGTAGGGAAGAATTTTTCAGACCCCTCAGTATAAGTCATAAAAGAAGTGACATGAATGTAGCCTAATGTATATCTGATGCTCATTCTGTATCAAGCGTCATTCTAAGCCCCTTTAAACTAATTTGCTTATATCTCGTAGCATCCTAATAATAGAGGTTCTGCTGTTTTCCTTGTTTTGTCATTGAGAAATACAAGGGTTAGTCTGCGGCCATACCACCCTGAACACGCCCGATCTCGTCTGATCTCGGAAGCTAGCAGGGTCGGGCCTGGTTAGTACTTGGATGGGAGAAACAACAGTGGTAGTTAAATATCTACTTCTGCTACATTCACCATCCCGAACAATAATTTTATCTTTGCCAATCTATATGGAAATACCTCATTCTAAATATCACTTTCAGGCTATAAAATTTTTAAAACAATTTAGAGACCCACAGTGCTAATTTTCTCTATCCATCAGTAGGTTGGGGGCTTGGGGGAAGGGTGTGTGGAGGAAGCCAGCACTGAGAACTGTGGCCCAGTGAGGGTAAGACATGAAGACAGTTTGTAACATAAATAACTAACAAAGCAGTGAGTTAGAAGATAAAAATAAACAATCTAAAGTGATATGCACAAAATAAACCAGGCCCCTCCTAGAAGGGGAAACCAGTGGAAATAGCATATTGAAAGATACACGAAACTCATTAGTTTTCAGGAAAACATAAATTAAGAGTACATTGAAATTCTATTTCACACCTCCTCCTAGATGGCAAAAGTTACAAAGTCTGAAAATACCAAGTGTTGACAAGGATGGGTAGAACAACAGGATTTTTGTTTTTAATGCCTATTTAAGAGTAAGATACTGCAACTGCTTTAGAAAACAATATAGCCCTAATTTGCAGTTGTCCACATTCACATACCCAATAATTTAGCAGTTTCATAACTGAGTAGAATTAGGCACATGGACCAGGAGACATTTGCAAGGACATTTACAGGAAAGTTCTTATAGCAGAAATCTACCAAGAATACTAATTGATGTGGAGAAGTGAATGGGAAAATAAATGTTGGTATATTTACATAATGAAGTAAAACTGAATGAGATATCACTTACAAGCATCAACATGGATTAACATGATAAAAAAAAAAACCAAAACACTAGTTTTCCTAAGAACAAGATATGATTGCGTTTAGCATGATAGCATTTTAAAGGTCTTATCATAGGTGAAACTAAACATGTAATTTAGATATATACATATATGCAAAACCTGTTTATAAAAAAAATAATAAACACAAATTTTAGGATCAGAGTTTGCTCTGAGAAAGTGCCCTAGCAGAAAGGGCTGTGTAATAATGGTATTGGTGGTATTCTACTTTGAAGTTGGATGACTAATTCACTTCATTATGCTTCATAATTTAGAAGTATTGTCATATCTTCCTCATATCCACTGTTACTTTTTTTAAGTGCTTAACACTTGCAGTGGGTCAATACCAACATATCTACGGTAACTAAAGGGATAAGCTAAGACAGCAGGGAGCAGATATAGCAAGAAAAAAAGATGGCCGCCCCTGTTCTAGCCCATATGCTCGTTGCTGGTGTGGAGGCCAGTTTTAGTGCTTAGCCAGGCCCCAGATGGAGGGGGGGAAGGGGCTGCACCTGTCGTGAAGAGTGTGCGAACAGAAGGCCAGAAGCACTGTGAAATCACCAGGCAGGCTTGTCTTACGTCCCTTCCTTTTCTCAAAGCTGGTATGAGCCCAGTAAAGAATGTCTAGTGTCTTATTTACCCAAAGGATTTTCAAAGTTTTAGAAGTCTGTACATAGATGGCCACTTAAAAGCTTTCTCTTTTTTTTTTTCCTTAGTTATTTCAGATGACGGTAGTTTTCTTGTTTACCTGTTTGATGTGTGGGATATGGCTATAACAAGTAACTGTCTTAGAAACTGTATAAATTAATGTGCTTTCACAATGGCTACTTTCATATTAAGACAGACCTAAGAGATGATATTGATGTTGAAATGTAGAATAATATTCTTAATGTTCGGTTTGTATTCTTAAACAATGTTGCTTATCCATCTTGATAGTTTAGCGGTCCAAAAATGTTACATTGCTTAAAATTTCCTAATGCCTAGATAAGAATAACTTAACTTTTAGGTTGTGTGTTTCACAGCAATTTTCCAGTATTGAAGAGGAGGTAACATTAGTCCTAGAATCTAGGATGGGTTGGAACCTGTAATTGGATATAATGAGATAATTCCTAACATTAACATTAATGCTAATGAGTAGCTCTGATTCCTTATGCACACTGAACATCATTTGTACAATAGGAAGAAGGTGAAAAATATTAAGTGGAGATATTTGTGTTCTCTACGGGGCCAGCATTGCTGTGGGGTAATGTGCCTAATATAGTTGTCACCCACTGATGGCCAGGACTTATTTGGCCTGTCCCTTGCTCCCCTGTCATTCCATGTGCTGTGCTTACTTGGTAGAAGAGAGGGACGTTCAGAGCCTCACAGCACCTCCGAAACATAACAGTGAGACATTAGTTAGTAGACTTCCAGTTCTGTCTATGGGGATTTCTAGTTTGAAAAACAAATAAAAGAGTGGTAGCTTACAGATAGGCTCTGAAATCAGTGATTTTTTTTTTTTTTTGGTTACAGTTTTATGCTTTGCTAACCTTCAGTTCCTCAAACTAATCCTAAAACTTCCCGATAAATGGATAAAATTTCCTAACCTTACTCATCCATGGTAAGGAATTTTGTATGATGGGGTACTTTAAAATTACATCTTTGAACCAGAAAATCAGTTCTATATAGATTTATAAATGTTAAAAATTAATACTACTGTTTAATTTGAAAAATAGTGTTGTTAAAGTGATAACTTTCATCTCAGAAATCTTAATACAGTTATTTTTGCTTTAACTGAACACATGAAAAATTAAGAGTATCCATTTTCATAGACATGTGTTAGAATCTTCATTTAGATGAAGAGTTCTATGAATGTAAAACTGTATTTAAAAGCTTTTAGAACACCTTTTCTAGACCCCATTCCCAAAGACTCTCTCTTCATGGATCTGGGATTGGGCCTAGGCATCCTATTTTTAAAAGTTCGCCAAGCACTCAGAATGCACAACCAGGTTTGAAACCATCACACTAGAAGTTAGGAAATAGAAAACCTGGGGGTGAATATCTTGAGAAATAGTAACGTCACAAAAATACCGTAGAATTGAACTGTCAAATACTGTTACCACTTTAAAACAATGAAACAAAAATTGTAAAATACCCTTAGTTTGGTTTTTAGTGACTGGTTGAATTAACACAAAGACATTTGAGTACCTAGAAAATATTCGAAGCTTAGCAACTAGCAACATGAGAGATCTACAAAAAAGTAGTCTTTCCAGAAAAACTTGGTGGGGCTTTTTAGATTGAATTACAGAAATATTAAAGGAAAGGAATGTGGTGGAAGGAATGTGTGGATTTTATTACAACACTCTCTATAGTATTTCATGAAGGAAATTCAACCTGGGGATGGCATTGTGTATTCCCAGCCAGCACGTGAACACAGTCTAGCTGACAGTAAAAGGCCATATTTGTCAGGCTGGCTGAAGAGCACATGGGCAGCAATACACATTTATGCTGCCTTCATTCTTTGTATATAAGGTAAAAACATTAGTATTTTTACGTCTGATTATTTATAATATACAGACTTCAGAGTTTCATAAAATTAGTATCCCAATGGTTACTTTTTGAGTCACTACAAGCGATATCAATGCTTCTTTGTAGTTTTATGACTTAACTTCTTCCCTAAAAATAGAGACAGTTCTGCTCTTGCTTAACTCACAGAGGTTGTCAAGAGACACAAATACGATAATCTGTGTGAATATCCTTTATACCTACGTGGCTTATACGGAAATATGTTATCAGTCCTTGTTCCTTAAACAGTCCATTTGCATTATAGCAAGGCACTAAAGAGTATTTCAGAGTTGCAGCCCTTTCATTAAAGAGTTAGTAGAATTATAATGCAATGAAAGACGAGGCAAAACAGACTTCTGAAATGTATTTATTTCTTTTTTGTTGCTTTGTTTTATATGTTAATATTCTCTCGACACCAACTCATGGACCTTAACATAAGTAAGGTTACTCTAAACATTTGTGAGCCTACATTGCCAGCCCTGTCTAACCTAGGTACGATCTCAGCGCCTCACTTCCGTCTCAGAGTGCATTCCAGGCTACAGGACACCGCACGCTCAGTCGGAGTCACTGCATGCAGCCCTACAGTCCTCTTCCTCTAGCTGTTCCTCCTGCCACTGATGCCATCTTCCTTTATGTTTCATTATGCCTCCCAGTGCTCCCCAGCCACCCGTCCGGCAGTGTTGATTCAGCCCCGACTTTAGTCCCAGAGAGTCTGTGCTAACTGCTGCCCCCAAGGCCACCTGCAGTTGCTTGTTTGTTTTTTCCTGCTTTCAGTTATCTGTTGCTGCATAACAAACCACCTCAAAACTTACGTGCTATCATGATTTTGTTACACATAGAAAAGAACATTGGCTTTCTTTAACCTTTCTAATATTGTGATCACACAGCAGCCTTCTCTTATTTGGAATTATTCTCTAGCT
Organism: Artibeus jamaicensis; assembly: GCF_021234435.1. Lineage (NCBI taxonomy): Eukaryota > Metazoa > Chordata > Mammalia > Chiroptera > Phyllostomidae > Artibeus > Artibeus jamaicensis. The sequence continues at coordinate 16,640,047 of NW_026521788.1, forward strand.
ATTTCATACATTGGAAAGATTCTGGTGCTTTAAAGTTTTTTTCCAGTGCTAGTAGACCTAAAGTCTTAATTTGTGGTGCAATAACAAAATTTGCAGGTATCATCTTTAAATATTTAACTTATAGCAACTTTTTCCCTCTCTTTTCCTCATAAATGGACCCAAGTTCTAGGATGATTTGTTTCATTTGCCTCTATTTGGTCAGTGAGAAAGTAAACTGATTGTAAGTGAAGAAGAAAATGGGGGATTTTTCAGTTCTTAGATGACCATGACTCATACTAGAAAAAGTAGCATACCTTTAGCTTATTAAAAAGGTTGATTTGACTGCTTTTCATTTTTAAGATTTTATTTATTTATTTTTAGAGAGAGGGGAAGGGAAGGAAAAAGAGAGGAAGAGAAACATCAATGTGTGGTTGGTTGCCTCGCACACTCCCCCAACTGGGGACCTGGCCCGAAACCCGGACATGTGCCCTGATGGGGAATCAAACCAACAACCCTTTGGTTCGCGCAGGCCGGCACTCAGTCTGCTGAGCCACACCAGCCAGGGCTGATTGTTAAAGAATAAATTTCTTAAGGAACAGTCGCCACAGGTTTAAACATTTGGGTAAAGAACAAATATATTTTCTAAAAGTGGGTTTTTTTCCTCAGTAACAAATATAGGCACACATGACTTATTGCAATACTATTTCTGGGAAGCAATCCTTGGAGGAATGTTCATTTTTTTAATGTTTCTCTGCAGCTGATGTGTATGTTTTAAAAAGAAATTGTTGGAATTTGTCCAACTTTTCTTTTATGTTCCTTTCCTGAGGAAAGCTGTATGGTATGTATTTAAAGTTCAATGTGTTGCTATGGATACGAAAAAATAAGAGATAAATAAAAGGTAGATCTTTGACATTAACAAGAAAATCATTCCGTGAAAAGAATTTTTTAATGAAGCAAAATATGTTTTAATCAAGTTGAGAGTAGATGCTCTCCACAAAATTAAGGTGAATTTGATATGAGGAAAACAACCATTAATCCAAATGAATATAATATTGGAAAATATAGCTGTTTTTATATGTGTGTTGACATTAAGACATGCTATTGAAGGAAGTAAGAATTCTGTTACTGCTCTTCTGATGTTATAGTTTAATAACCTCAAAATAAGATGTAAAAAAGACGTCATTGTATGTCAAATTGAGAATTAAAGTTGCTGATACATATATATATATATTTTTTAATTTTATTTATTTATCTTTAGAAGGGAAGAGAAGGAGAGAAATATCAATGAGTGGTTGCCTCTTGTGCATCCCCTGCTGGGAACTGGACTGCAACCCAGGCATGTGCCCTGACTGGGAATTGAACCCTGATCTTTTGGTTCGCAGGCCCGTGCTCAATCCACTGAGCTACACCAGCCAGGGCTGATACACATATTTTTAAGTGGTGAATTACATGTAACCTGCCAGAAAAAATACTACTGCTGCCATAATTTTCTAATCCTAATGACCATTGCAGTTTCTTAAAGGTCATAAAAGAAAGTCATAGAACTGTTTAAGATTGAATATTTAGCACGTTGTCAATTTCTTTTGTCACTTTTTCATTTTCTGGACTCAGCTGAGGCTATATTTATCTATTAGATTATGCCTACAAAATACTTGGTCCTGCCTTTCTACGTATAGTAAAGAGTTCTTTAATTTTATTCTTTATTTTTAATTTTATTCTTTCTGCAAATATTTATTGAGCTCCTGTTGTATATCAGAGAGTGTTCTAGGTTTTGGGGATGCAGAGCTCAACTTGGTAGCTTTGGTCCAGAAAGGATACCCAGCACATGGAGATTGTGGGACAGTAATACTAGCTAACATATGTATGGGCTTCGTATCATCATGTGCCTAGCATAACTCATTTAATGCTCACAGCAAGGTAGTCACTATTATTATTGCATCTTAACAGAAAAGCACATAGAACAAAAGCTTAACAACTTGCCCAAAGTCATACTGCTAATGGCGTGACATCAATTACAAACAAGATACTGTAGAAACCAGGGAGAAGCAGTTCCTAACCTAGGGAGGTAAGGACATTTTCTAAGAGAAAAATGACCTTTTATCGCCTTCTTTGAAGAAATTTTCCTTGAGACGAGGCCCCAGTTAAAGGGGGGAAAATATGTCGAGGCATAAAGACAAAAATCACATGATTCACAGGAAAACAGCAAGTAGTTCAGCATCATTGGAGCACCAAGATGCAAAAGATAAGATTAGAGAAGGTGTAACCTTCTATAGCTTGATGAGTTGTTTCTTTACTGAGAAAGCAGGGAAAAACAGTTGAAAGAGTTTAAGTAATGATATAACTAGGGGACCTGGGGAAAGTGCTGATGAGGGCAGAGAGTCCCCATGAAAAATAAGAAGGGTCAGAATTAAGGCCAAGGCAAATGTGTATCGGACATGGGGACAGACAGACAGCTTTAGGAGGGGCAGGAGTTTGACAAAACCTGCTGTTTCGATGTGAGGAGGAACAAGGAATTTCAGATGGGAGGCTTAGATTACTTGAGTGGGAGGCATCGCCATTTTGTGAGATAAGAAACTTGAGAAGAAGAACAGGTTTAGGGAGAGAAAGAAATGATGAGCAGGAACAGCGGCAACTGCGAGGTGTTGAACTAAGGAGGGTGGTCAGAGCCCTTTCAGGTCAGGAAGCAGCACAGAGGGGAGGGAATAAGATGTATTTGGCAACATTCTCATCTTCACTCGGGTGTTGGTTCACATGTGTTATTAGGCTTCATAATTTGCATGTGTATTATACATGTTCTCTAACATGCATCAAATATTATATAGTAAAATTTAGAAAGTAACACTTGGTGAAAGTACTATAAAAAATACCTCAATGCCTTAGGATTTTGAGAAAACTTCCCAATTAACTTTGTATGTGTATACATTTAGTTAAATGCCACTAAAGCAAAGACATTTGATTTACATAGTCCTTTCTTTACACATTAAAAATTAAAAAGAAAAAACTAGAGTATCAATGGCCATCAAAGAAGCTATCACCTGCTGCTCTGTGGTAGTTATCACATGTTGGGTTAAGCTCCTTGCTATTTTATTTTTAACAAAGCAAGACAGAATTGGCTATTTTTTTAAAAAAGGAAACTTTGCCTTTTAAATTGCTTTTGGTTAATATGGGTCATAGTTTGTCGTTTTGTGTTGCAGTAAAAATAAAGCATCTTGAAGTAAGTCAGACAAAGTCAAGAACCGTATGATTTCACTCATAGGTGGGATATAAAACAAAGCAACTAAAACAGACAAGACAAACAAAAACTCATAGACATGACAACAGTGTGGTGGTTACGAGGGGGAAGAGGGTAGGGAGGTGATAAAGCATAAAGGGGATCAGATATATGGTGATGGGAAAAGATTTGACTTTGGGTGGTGAGCACACAATGCAACATACAGATGGATGCATCACAGAATGGTATGCTTGAAACCTGTGTGATTTTTATTAACCAATGTCACTCCAATAAATCTAATTTAAAAGTAAAGCATCTTGTTTGGAATCGAGGTTTTATTTAACCTTGCAATTTTAAATATGGTAGTTAGGAAAGGCTTCAGTAAGAAGGTGAGTCTTTAAACAAAGACTTGAGGAGGTGATGGGTTTGGCCATGCAGAAACTGGGAAGAGAATCCCAGGAATGGAGCCAACCAAGTGCAAACCCCAAGGCGGAGTTCTGCTCAGCATAGGAGGTCAGTGGATGGGGCAGAGCAATAATGTAACCAGATATATAGACCTTAGACCTTTGTAAAGGATGTTGGAATTTACTCTTGAGTGAGGTGGGTTTTGAGCCAAAGAGTGATATTATCAGATTTTATTTTAAAAGATCCCTCTACTATGGAAAATAAACTATACAGGCACAAGGAGAGAAGCCTGGGGACCAGAGAAAGCTGGGTAGTGACTTGGACCAGGTTGGTATAAGCTGTCAGATTCTGGATTTATTTTAAATATATAATGCAAAGGATTATTTGACAGATTGGCTATGGATATTAAAGAGATGAAACTGGGTGAGTTCACGTGAACTAGGGAGTGAGTATACCTTCAGAAGAGAAGAAAATCGACAAGTTATTTCTAAAACGTATATGGAAATGCAAAGGACCAAGAATAGCTAAGACAATCCTGATACAGAAGAGAAAAGAATAAAAATAGTGGACATACTTAGATATTAATAATGGGATGAATTCATCAGACAGCAAGATTTATTACAAAGCTACAGTAATTAAGACAATGTGGTATTGGGACAAGAATAGACAAATAAGCCAATGAAAGCGCATAGACTCTAGTTGGAGTCCCATCTACAGGGCAGTGAGGAAAGGTTATTTACAATAATGGTTCTGTGTCCATATAGCTGTATAATCACAGCCCCCAACTCAGACCATACACAAAACACCATTTCCAGTCTGATTGCAGATATAAAGTAAAACAACAAGGCTTCTTGGATATAATAGAGGAAAATGTCTTTATAACTTTGAAATAAGGGAAACAGTCAAAACAGGTCACAAAAAGCATTAGTCATAAATGAGAAGAGTGATAATGATACATTGGAACAGATTAAAATTAAGTAGTTCATGAAAAAACACCATTAAGACAGTGAAAAAGAAGGCAGAGTGGGAGAAAATATAACATGAAGGTGACAAATGGCTCACATTAAAAAAATATAAACAAAAATGGGCAAGGGACTTCACACCAAAGAGGGAGTAGAGGACTCATGCAGATAGCCAAGAAACCTAGAGAAAGGTGCTTTCACTCTTCTTTCTGGAGTGGTGGCAACATCACAAAATGCTGGACCATGTTTCCATTCCCTTTGCATAGTTTTGGGAAAAGAAATATAGCATTCTGTGTCTTTATTTGTGCTTATCAAGCTAATACTGTGCCCTGGCTGGTGTGGCTCGGTGGATTGAGCACTGGCCTCTGACCCAGAGAGTTGCTGGTTCAATTCCCAGTCAGGGCACATGCCTGGGTTGCTGGCTGGGTTCCCAGTTGGGGACATGTGAGGGGGCAACCACATATCGATGTTTTTCTCCCTCTCTTTCTCCTTCCCTTCTCCTCTCTCTAAAAATAAATAAATAAAATATTTAAAAAAAAACAACAACAACTTTAAAACTGGTTAGGAATTGGAGATTTTTCCAATTTTATCTAAAATTTGAATGGGGTATGCATTTAAAGAAAATAAAAATCTATTCTTTAACAGTAAGATTACTATTTTAAGAAAAGCTTTACTACCATAACCATCCATAAGAATAAGCATAAATAATATTTTAGGCTCATTCACGCATAACCTGTTTACTAAGTGCTGAATGCTAAAACCGGGGTACAGGGACAGTGATATATCAGAAGAATATCAACAAAAACACTAACATTTTATATGTTAAGAGAAAAATGATCACTGGGGAAGAAAAATGCAGATATATTATCACAAAATGCATTATTTTGTTATGATGTTTCAGAATTTGTTTTGACTCTTTTTCAAGATGTAACCTACAAGTAAAGACTGCCCTGCGTGGCAGTTACTGATTGTCATAGGAGGAAGGTTTTCATTAGGAGGCATTGGGATCCAGGGTAACCAGCGTGTGTTTAGCAGGGACTGGAAGTGATAAGGATGGAAAAGCATCTGTGTTTAGAACGCTCCAGTGAGCAATCAGCACTCTCCTGAGATGACCCTTTGCTGTTGCTAGGCACTCATTTCTGTTTCCGGAGTGGGTGGCAAAATTATATAATGCTGAACCACATTTCCATCCTCTTTATATTTCTTTGGGGAAAGAATTAGAGCCCGCTAGTTTTTTTTATTGTATACTATTAAGTTTTTTCAATTGAGTAAAAATTGAGATTGTTCAAATTTGGCCTAAAACTTGAGTGGTTGTACATTTCAAGAAAAGACATAAGACATTATGACATTTTGGTCCTAATTACTATGTCTCCTAAACAAGGGTATTGTTTTTTTTTTTTTTAGCCACAAGACTGCTGTCGCCTAAAAAAATTATATGTAACATTGATTAAGACATTAACACCTAAAGTACAATTCATATTCAAATTGCCTTATGTAGCTGCACTGTTGTTTTTAATACAGAATTCTGTCAAGGATCATGCATTGCATTTAATTGTCAGTTCTGTTCAGTTTCTTTACCATAGACCAGTCCCCCATGATGAGGAATTTTAACACCCCTTTTTTTTTCAATTGATAGATCAACTGCCACTTGTCTCATCATTTTAATATTGTTTTTTAGGGAGAAAAGCAGCCAAGTCAGAATTGGTAGAGATTATTAAACATATCATTTCTCAAGAGTGGAAGCGGGGTCATCCAAAACTGCTTTTCATGAAACAATCAGTGATGTTGCCTAAGAGGCAGAAGGCTGGGTAGTGCCAACCAGCCAGCATGCTGGTTTTGTACTGCTGTGATTACTGATGTCAGAATTAAATTAGGTGGTGGTGTAGCTCTTGTGGCACATGTTTACTTTATTTTTGTGTTAGTTGTTACTCAAGATAGGATGAGGCTACCACCTCTCCAATTTTTTTGTAGAAAGCAAGTACTTAGACATTTAATCAGTTGATCATCTCAAGAGAAGAGAACAGAATATTTTTAAATGCTTTTACGGTGTTTAATTTTTATGTTCTGGTTGGAGTTTTTTATAATTTAATTTCTGTTATTGTTTGTTTGCTACACAAAATAAGGAGAGCAAACCTTCTTTCAACCTCATTAATGAAAGACAGTAACCCTTTTTTCAGGGTGTCTATGGAAAAAAGGGAGAGTTCTCAACATAAAGAGGGAGATTTTTCTAGCCCAGGGAGTGGCATCAGAAAATTTTGCTGAGTTGCAGATACTGGAGGTACTACAATAAGATTTGAACAACTGACATGAAGGAAGTGGTTTAAGAAATATGAAAATAGTATGTTTTGATTTCCAAGTCATCACAAATTTAAATTAAAAACAGTGGCGAGTTCACTGTTGTGTCTCAAATGCTAGAAGACACAGTACCTGGCTCGTAGTACGCTCTCAGTGATCCTGTTTTGTGTGTAATGGAGAGGAAATTTTTTGAAAGCACAATATTAAACTCACTTTAGATCAGGTGGAGCCAGGTAAAGAGTTGTGCTCATCTGTGAAGTGACTGTAGGTGACTGTTACTTGGATTGCACAGTAGGTGTGAATATTCAGTGGGAAGACTTAACAGCAATTTTAGATGACTTCACTTCACGGAAGTTCACTTCGTCATCACATTGTACTGAATGAATTGCACAGAACAGGATAGAATCTGTGTTTGTGGCTTTTTCTTACTCATCTTATTTGTTTAGAGGCACAAGTATTTGAAGAGTATTTTCTCAACATTTTCAGAAGTGGTTTGTGTGTAATTTCTCTTCATCAGAACCTTTTTTGAACCTTAGATTACAACTGAGTTCTCATTATCTTCAATGTTGATGAGGCTAATGGTAAGTTTAGGTTCTAACAGATCCTTGTGCTTAAAGATTGAGATAAAGAAAACAGTTCTTCTGAGTTAAGAATTACTCAGGAAGCCCTGGCTGGTGTAACTCAGTGGATTGAGTGCTGGCCTGCGAACCAAATTAACCACGGTTTGATTCCCAGTCAGGGCACATGCCTGGGTTGCAGACCAGTTCCCAGCAGGGACACATGAGAGGCAACCATACATTGATGTTTCTCCCCCTCTCTCCTTCCCTCCCCCCCCCTTCCCTTCCCCTCTAAAGATAAATAAAATCTTAAAAAAAAAAAAAAAGGAACTACTCAGGAAGCAGTTGGTCAGGTGATGTAATTCTAAACTCCAGGTATAGCCACCTAACCAGTTTAATAGGAGATTATATGAATGTTGATTAAAGTTGTGGACATTCCTCTAGGTAGACTCTGTACAATATCAAAATGGGTCTCAGATGTCTTTTTACTATATATGATAGTCGTATATTGGCAGGTCACAATTACAATTACTCAGATAACTTCTGAATGTTGATTTCATTCGCTACTAATGTTGAGGATCTGTGTGCTATTAGTTATACATTGTATAAAGTACAAAGGGTTGTTTTCATTTTTGTTTTTGTTATTTGTTTTAGGTATACAGAAAAAAGAACAGGTCTTAAAATTAGAAAGTCTGTATTTATTATGTTTTGGCTTCCGCACTTGCCAGCTGCTTAATTTCTAAGAATATCAATCTGTCTTATCCTCATACCTTTGTTATCTGTAGAAATAGAACAATAAATACCTACCTACCTATGAATTTCTTATTTGTAATGACAGTCAGAACAGAGAAATTACTCCTGGTAAACTGGGACAGGCTGTAGACTGAGGGGATCATCACCGTTTAGCTGTGTGAGCCAGTCTATGGAACTTCGTCTGCAGGATGTGGTGTTACTTGAGTGCCGCAAGGGTTTGCAGTCCCGGGTAGTGTAGTGTGCTCTATTTTGAGTTCAGCGTCCTTTTTCAACATTTCTCTTTGGTTTGGGTCTACCACACAGTAAGCCCTGGTGGTGAGGAGTGGGGAGTGGCTGAGAAGAGAGTGAAAGGATGATGAAGTACATTTCGATTTACTGTGGGTTGATCTCTTTCCCCTGGTTTTATCTCAGCCGTCCTTTTAGAGTAGAAATTAGAAGCTCTGGAGTAAATTTAGTAGTCTAGCTCTGACACCATGAAAATTCCAACCTTCATAGCTCCTGATGACTATAATTAAAATATGTATGAAGTCTTTCAAGGGAATTTTTACTGTTTTTTCCTCTCCTTGGCAGTTTTACACTCGTATTATTGGTTATAGAATTTAGGATTTGGGTTTCCTCATGGGTTTGACTTTTTCTTCCTCTATGCAATTTTCATATTTCTCTTTAAGGCCACTTAACTGTTTTTTACTGAATGGGAGTTCTCTACTATCAGAGATTCTTAGCAACAAATCTCTTTTTCTTGAAATTCGACAAATGCATATTGGCAGTGATAGTGCGCAGACTTTTGTAGATAATGGCTGCACGGCCAGTGGCCTGGCGCGTGGGAAGGTCATGGGCACACTGTTATCACTGCACCTGCCACCACTTGTATCACTCGGCCTTGAACAGACACAAATTCATTATTTTTAAAGGTTTATTAAATTCTGTCACTTGAGTTTATGTAACACTTTCTCTTTTCCCTACAATCTCTTACATTTATTTTAGTGTCTTAAGGATAGAGCTTGGCAAAAATCAAGGTAACTGCAGTCATTTTCACATTACTTTTAAAAATCCAATCAGAGTGAAACCAGCTTACTGTTTTGACAGCATATTGCTTACTGTTTTGATGAAGCATATTGCTTCATCATAGTTTTAATAAAAAAGTAAGCATAATGTTGTCACCCTTAGTTTGTTGAAGATGCAGAATTCAGAAATACGAATTCTGGAGCCTCACTTCCAAAGATTCTCATTCCCCAATTGATTCTTCTACACAGACAACTCTGGGAGTTACCGAACCACTTAGAGAAGATGCTTTTGAAATAATTCTCAAGAATTTAGGATTTCTCCGAGGATTCTACAATCAATGAAATTCAGGTCTCTAAAAACAACTTAATTACATTTGTCTCTTATTAATTTGCATTAGTGTCTCATTCATTGAGGTTCTTCAGAAAGATTTCCTTTGAGGGAAAATACTGCTTTAAAAAAAAGTCAGAAAGCTATTGTGATTAGGTAATTTCTAGGATTCCTTATTATTTAAGATTCTGATTATATTTTGTTAGATTCCTTGAGTCTATGTTAATATTACCCACCTAATATTCAAACAGAATTGAACTAGGATACAGGACTGAAAACTATTGCCCTCATTATCTTTTTTATTTTGCTTTAAAGCCCTTTGTAAACTCGTTTGCCATTATAGCTTGCCTTTATGATTTCACTAAGTTTTGAGAATTCCCACTGCATACAGTGTTTCATTGTCCTCCTGATAGAAACATACTATAGTTTCCCTTGACAAAGAACACATAAAGGCAGTGGTGTGCCCATGATGCTTAACGACTGGAGGAAAGGGGACTGATTCATATCATCTGCTAATCTCCATGACATAATTACTCCCTACAAGAAGCCTATTTAAAGTGACCAATGTGATGTCACTGAATGAGGAGCTGGGAAGAGATATGCACGGCATACTTAGAATTTCTACAGCTAGTATAAATATAAATAACTTTAAGAGCATAGCAAATAGATAGTAAAATAATTAGGAATAAATAATTAGGAAATGATGAGGTCCTGAGAGTATTTCTACTTTTTGTTAACGCTTTTTTCTCTATTTAAATTATTTTACTATAAGATATCAAGAAAGTGTTTCCATGCTTATCTTTGGGGAAATAGATTGTTTCAAAATGGGAGAATACTTCTATTTTGTATTTTCTACCTTATTCTGTTATTTAAGTTAATCTATATTAAATTTATGAACAACAATAAAAAACGCTATTGAAGAAAAGGCCCTCCAGGTGATTTTGATGTGTGGCAAAGTTGAGGAACTGCTGGTGGTTCCCAGTTGCAGCTGCCTAAACAGTTTTTCTTTGCTCTCTGGGATCTTAGAGACGAATTTTGTGCTTGATTGCAGTGACTACTACATTTTAACTACCTGAACTTTGTTGTGTTCTTTCAAATTATTTGAGAAATCTTTTGCCAAATGTATATGTTAAAATAAAAAGAAGAGACTTATGACTAGAAAAAATAGCAAATAAAGTAAAAAAATGAAACACTGGAGAATACAAGGGTAAATATGCCAGCCTCAAGACACCCACCATAGTTGGTATAGTTGAGCAGCAGATTTTGGCTTTGAGCTTCCTGGCAACCAGTAAGCTTTTCATTTTGCTAAATTCCAAAGTAAATCTCACACACGGAAGTTCACATACAGGAGTGGGGAAAAGTAGGTTTACAGTGTTGTACTGGAAAGTAATATAGTAAGTAATACAAGAAAAAACTTTTTCACATATTCACTACTGTAAATCTACGTTAGCCCACCCCTTTTGGAAAGTGCCTAACATCCTGCCTAGTATAAAATGTTGATAAATAGTTGCTGTTAGGACTCCCTGGTGGTCTAGTGGCTAGGATAAATAGTTGCTGTTACTAGTAATTACAGAAAGATTATTCATCATAGGATTAAAATAATAGACATACAGGAAATGATTTCACTGACTTTCATCTATATGAGGGAATACTACACTATGTAGTTGTTGACTTATGTTCTTAAAGAATATTTAAAGATATAAGAAAATGCTCATAATGTAACAGTGAAAGGGCAGGGTAGAAATCTATAGGCTCTAAGATGTCAATTAATTATGCTAAATTATGTCATGAATACTATATTTTGAAAATATTGTCTTTAAACTATGTTGTTTAAAAATTTTAGAAACATTTTCTAGGGAAAATAAAACTTGAAAAGATTATACCAAAACGTTAAGAATGGATCCCTGTTAATATTTCTTAAAAGTAGATGATAGGTATAGGGGGATTTTTTATATTAACACTATTCTATTTCTGTGTCTTCATTTTTCATAATTTTTAAAGAATGACAAAAATCAAGAAAGAAGTTTAGATTTTTGGAATTAGTGCTATAACTCATTTAAATGTAAATTAACTCTTGATTGGTTGTGTTATTAAACAATTACTGATGCTTTTTTAAGGATTTTAAAGCATTTGAGATGTCAGACTTATGAAAAGTCTTACAAAATTATAACAAATATGTTTTAAAATGTGTGCAATAGCCTTTAACAAGAAAGATGGTTCATTAAATAATGGAATTACTGGTGGTTTTTGTCTTTTAATGCTTTCCTACATCTTCTAAAAATTCTATGGTAAGCTGATTTTAGGTTCTTAATTACAAAAGCAAGCTCTAATCATTTTTTAATGAAATGCTGATAATTTGTATGCTTAAATGGCATGCTAATATTGAGAGCACTCAATATTTGCTTCTGAGATTTGTCTTTGAACGTGCCATTTATTCTCAATTTTGGTGAAGGATGCATTGTCTCTAAATATCTGTCCAGAAAATAGCTAATTCAGGTATTTTCCACATATGAAAAATGATGTAAGGAGCATTTCCCCAACTAAATTTCCATAAATTCTTTGTTTTTTTAAGTAGTGTTTTTCAATGTAGTCAGTGTTCATATAGGCAACTTTACCTTAATGGGAGGAAAGGGTGTCATGAGTATTTTGGCAGAGTTCTCCCTCTTTAGGTAAAAATAAGGCTAAGAGGCTATGAGTAACTATTTTTTTCCGCCTCTATAACTGAAGCAATATTCACATTTATAGGTGAATTTTATTTGTAGCAAATAACTTCCTTTATAAACCATAAGTTATCTTGTAGGTGGCCTTCTAAAATAACCTTTATTTGATTCTATACACTGCTCATGCGTTGGCTTATGCCCGACCTCCCAGGTTGCAAACATATACAGTAGGACCCAATTTTTAGAGAAAATAAACTATAAAATATTACAGATGTTAGTAATAAATTACTCAGTACTATTCATATTGGAGCAGTAATAAATTATAATATTAATAGTGGGGGGTCTTTAAAAATAGTCCCACTATTCACTAAGACATTTAATCTTTCCCATATTCCAAATGAAACACATTATTGCTTTCTATTCTTACAAAAATTAGGTGTTAGCAATATTGTGTTTTATTCATTTGACTGGCTATATTCAGTATAGAGGTTAAAAAATAAAGGCAAAGCACCTATATGCATAATATCAACTAGCACCCAGTCCTTACTAAATGTAAGAAAATTATCTGTTTTGAAAGTTAGTTATATCCTTAAAATAACACATCAAATAACTTGAATTAGAATATGCTAAAGGCAAAATGACTAATCCTGACAAATTTTGAAGTTCAAAACAAGAGTAATTTAGAAGTCTATGGAAGAGGTCAAATTGGGGGAAGGGTTGAATTAATTAAAGCAAGGGGAAAAGAGGAAGAATAAAAAGGAGAGGAGGAAAGATGAGAGTGGGAAGCATTGCAGGCAAGGAGCAAACATTCCAGGACTGAAGGAGTGATATAAGACAATATTGAAGGAACCATACTGGCTTAGATGGTTTATATAAAATAGTGGTTTTCAGATTATGTTCTGATTCTGATGACTTCCTTCAGGGGCTCATTGGCAAGAGGGTGAGAGGCATTAAAGCAAGGCAGCATGGCAGGTACATTAGGAGGATCGATCTGACAGTGGAGCCAGAGGCGTGTGTTGAGAAACTAGTGAGTGACTCCAATGAGATGACATGAACCGAGGTGTATTATTAGCCACTGGTTTGAAACTAAAAGAGTGGTGGGATGCATGAACTCTCACCAAGGAAAACCAACAGGACTGGGTTGTAGATTGGGTTCGTGTAGATGGCTGTCCACTGATGGAAATGAGGAATCTCAGGTTGAGTTTAAAGTTTAAATTCAGTGGTACTAGAGTATATGGGACTATGGAAGATAATACATTGATTGTGATCTGATTTTAAAGGAAATACAAAGTGGATTGAAATTATTAATTAAGTATGTAAACTGTAACTTCGATGGGTAACTGTGGGATTCCACTTGAGTCAGCAGTGAGGATGAACACGGCAGTAGTTCTATTCTCACTGATGTCTTATTTCTTAAGGTTAGAGATTAGTTCCTTTCTTAGAAGTTACTAAACTGGAAATCTCTGCCTTTGGTAGGGGGAGGGGGAGGCTTTATTAAATTGAAAAGCCCTGGGTCCTGTGGCTAAACTAAAAATCCCATTATCCAGAATCTAGGGATTGGCTTCTGGTAAAGTAGCATTCACAGGGTAGGTAGTATTTTTAGGTAAAGCAGAGACTGGTACCAATATGGCTGCCAGTTGGTATGAATAAAATTCCCAGCAGGAGAAGACTTGATATTCGTTAGATCTGGTGACATCAGCCTAAACTGCAGGCTTCAGGGATAAGAAGGTTACCCAGGACTTAACTGCCCCTCACCAAAATAAAATAAATAGATAAACTGGAAACAAACTAATAATTTCAGATGTAGATATTTAATTGCTCTCAGTATAAGAAAGGCTTATTTAGTATAAATGCAAACACTTATTTAATGTAAAAATTCATAAATATACAATATGTGTTATGGGCTGAATTGTGCCCCATTGCCCCTCAAAAATCATATGTTAAAGTTCTAATCCCCCGTTATCTCAGAATGTGACTTGACTAAAAGGGCAGTTAAGTTAAAATGAGGTCCTTGGAGTGGACCTTAATCTGTTCTGACTGGTCCTCTTACAGGAAGAGACCAGGACACACTCGGACAGCAGAGGATGACCATGTGAAGACACAGGGAGAAAGTAGCCATCTGTGGTCCAAGGAGGGAGGCCTCAGAAGAAACAAGCCTGCCAATACCTTGACCTTATGTTTCTAGCCTCCAGATTATGAGAAAATAATTATCTGTTGGTTAAGCCACCCAGCCTGTGGTATTTTATTATGGCAGCCCTAGCAAACATAATATAATCTGTACTTCAGCAAACTTCATAAACAAAATCAAAAGATAATAGTAACCTAGAAAAATATTGGTGAACATGTAAAAATAGACAAAGAAGGGCCTAGAATCAATATTCCAGTAACAATGAGCATACCAAGCACCCAGATCTTGGCCTTAAATACAATCCTGCAATAAAACAAAGAAAGCATCCTGGAGAAACAGCTGATTCCAGGAATGAGGCAGAAGTACTCAGTAGGAGCCTGGTACATAATGCAATGCCAGAAAGTAACACATTTTTTTAAAGCCCTTTCAGTTATAGAGGTATGTAAAATGGACACAGGAACCTACTGAAAGACTTCCCAGTGTTCAAAGCTCTGAGCAACAAAATAAAGTATTACTGGAATAGAACCCAAGTGTAAAATAAACATATCTATGGTGATACAACTAAATCATTAGATAAATAAATAACTAGGGGAGAATAGATAACATTCCTGTGCACAAAAATTCCAAATAACTTATATAGGTACTCTGCCTTCAAAATGGAGCATAACTCCCCACTTAAATGTGGCCTGTGCATAGTGATGTCTAAAGAGCACAGCAAGGAAAAGGGGGAAGGGGCAGCACTTCACAGCGGCAAATCTAACAAATGCCGTAGCCTGCTGGTCAAGGGTCTGTGAATATCCATATACAGTTTTACATGCAATACCCAAACCCAGGAGATTAACCAAATGCTGATAAATATGGGATTATTTAAATAAACAATGGGAATCTCAGCATAGGCTGTACAGTAGATAATACAGTAGAATAATATTTGAGGACGGAAACTCCCATGATACAGTATGTGAAAATGCTGATTGTAAACCATATATATTCTGTGTCATGCCATTTCTGTGTCTTTTCTTCCATTATATGTGTATGTACATATCCCTGGGACCTGGGATGTGTGAAATAACCTTAGCAGCTGGCGTGAAAACAAGTCCTAGTTGTGATTTAGCCATTTTATAAATGCTTAAAATAGTGTTATTTTAATGTGTGTGTTGCAGTAAATGTATCAACCCTTGTTTCCCAGCACTGTCATTATAATTAGCAGTGAGCGACCGCTTTTCCATTGCCACAAACTGTGTGTGTCATGTTTGATGTCTATTACACATGGATAAAAGTAGGGTTTTGCATAGAGTAAAGTTTTGTCTGTGGTTACCTCTCGCTAGTAGGGTTGGGGCTCTTTTTTTGCATTTTTCTACTGGAATATTGAAATTATATTTGTTTAAAAAATCAGTGTATTTTCCTTTTGTTTTTCTGAGAGACTTAGTTTATACACAAGTTTGTATTCATACAAATTGACAGTGTCATGTGTGTTCCATGTACTTTCTCTTTTTCTGTTAGATGATATTTTCATGAGGTCTTAAAAGTACTGATTAATCGTCTTGTACTTTTCACTTTTAGGTTGGTGTTTGGAATGCTGTATCCTGCATATTATTCATACAAAACTGTGAAAACCAAAAACGTGAAGGAATATGTAAGTATAGTTTTATGAGTAATTAATTTTAATTTAACGTACCCATTATGTACAACACTAGAAAAACTCATTATTTTAGAAACAGCTGGCATAATATTTTGGGTTAAAAATGTAATATAAATGTGAAGTACTAAAATTAGTCTTTTTTTTAAGATTTTACTTATTTATTTTTGGAGAGAGGAGAAGGGAGGGAGAAAGAGAAGGAGAGAAACATCAGTGTGTGTTTGCCTCTTGTGTGTCCCTACTGGGGAACTGGCCTGCATCCCAGGCATGTGCCTGACTGGGGATCAAACCAGCCACCCTCTGGTTCACAGGCTGGCACTCAATCCACTGTGCCATACCAGCCAAGGCTGAAATTAGTCTTCTTTAAAAGTAAATTCCAAAATGGAGTGTCAAAAATAGTGCACTGTGAGTTTGCATTTAAATAAGTGTGATTCCCAAATGAGTAACTGAATTATCTCTTATTCATTGTCTAGTTTTATAGTCTTATACATTTATAAATACACTGAGAATGTATCTCTATGGCCCCAGAACCTTTTCCTTTTTTCGTAGGTGTTCTGTCACTTTCTAATTGATTTAAATATGCATGTACCTCATCACTACTGACAGTTGCAATCATCAGCCTGCTTTGTGCTTGTATGGAATTAAGTATTCTGGATATTTCATATTGATGGAATTATGCATGACCTTTTGCATCTGGCTTCTTTCACTTAGGCTGTTTTTCAAGATTTATCTGTATTGTAACAAACATGTATCGATATTGCATTCCTCCCAAGGGCTGAATAATGTTCCACTGTATGCATATACAACATTGTTTCTCCTTTCATCCACTGATGAACATCTGGAATATTTCTACCTTTTGGCTATTCTGAAGGGTATCGCTATAAACATTCACGTATCGCTATAAACATTCACGTACAACGATTTCTTTGAGTACCTGTTTTCATTTCTTTGGGTTACATAGCCATGGTTCTTTGTAAGGGATCTTCGATGATAGCCTAGTCATCCAGTTGTTTAAATGGTCAGAGATCAGATGATGATACTTTATAGTATTTGTTTAGGGTCCCTTTTTTCCAGGCAGGGCAGGGGGAGTATGAAACTTTTATAATTAACCACTTCATTGAACTTTGATAGTTGTTTTTTCTCTTTTCCATAAAACTAATTTTTGAAGTGAAGTATATACAAATCAATCAAAATGGTAGAATATGTCTAGCAATAGAAGAGAAGTTGCTTAGTTGAGCTTCGAAATTGTTCTTTTTATTATATATCTCTTAGATCTAGGGTTGGTGAAGTAGCCTTAAGAGATGGAATGACTTTATGTCCTAGTAATATAAAGTGATTTTATAACTGGTTTGAAGGGACATATTTTAATACATGTTATAATAAATGCTCCAACTGTTGTTTTATAGTTCTGGTATACATTCATTTTTGGACACAAGCACTTACGTTAACAGTGCTTCTCAAGCTACCCATAGTAAAGGACCAGTTTTGATTTTTTAAATTTCCACAAGGTCATAGACCAGTAGTTTTGTAAGGTAAAATTGAAAACTAATTACTATTAAAATGACGGGAAAACCCCAAAACATGAAATACCACCCATACTTTTTCATTACTAGATTCAGTAGATATAAAATTACAGTACTATCAATTTTTTATAAGAAAAGATTAAATACTCCTATTTGTGACAACATGGGTGGGCCTTGAGAATATCATGCTAAGTGAAATAGGTCAGAAAAAGCGAAGAACCATATGATTTCACTCGTGTGTGGGATATAAAACTGAAACTCAGACACAGACAACAGTGTGGTAGTTACCAGAGGGAAGGGCATTGCAGGGTCTGATAAAGCAGGTCAGATATTTGGTGACAGAAAATGATTTGAGTGGTTAAACACACAGTGCAATATATAGACGACGTATTATAGAAATGCACACTAGAAACCTTTGATTCTATTAACAACCAATGTCACCAACAAATTTAATAGGAATTAAATAAATAAAGCAAAACAACCTTGCACTAATTCATAGACAACACTTTGCCCGACCATGAAATCTTAATTGAATTGCAGTTTTCTATTAATAAAAATGAGTTGCTCTTCATTTCCAAATACCATGAATATGAATGAAGGTGGTATTATAACTACTGACTAGTACGTAGTAAATGTACTGCTCAGTATATTCCTCCTTTTTGGGGAGAATACTTGTGATACTGTTATTAACTGAGGTCTTCAGAGTCTGATTAACTGTACAAGTGAAGTACAGGGTAATATGGTTCTCAGTTTGGGGTCCGTTTCATTTATAAAGTAGTATAGACCCAGGATATGAGATAACTGTGGCTCTGTTTGTGGGTCTTTGTGCATTATTTGTGCTTAGGTTATTCTCCTGTCTTCCTTCACAAACCTGTGTGATTTTGTTGAGGGGAAACAAAGCTAAGTACAAATTGTGAAAAGTTTAGGTGAGACACTCAGATAATATGAGGATATTATCAGCATATACATAAATACCATCCTCAAAAATTAAAGGTAAGAAGATGACAATAAGGAATATAAAGGTATAATAAATTGTGATCAAAAGAAATAGACCTTTCATGTGTAAATTAATGTTGAAAGAGCAGAAAAGATGGTATTATTTAGGGATTGGCCTAAGAACCATTATAAAATATTAGTCCCTTTCTTACTATACATCAATTTAACTTTGTTAATGTTAATTTTTAAAGACTCAAAAAACATGGATTTATGTGTTTTATTCCCTTAATACGACACTCAAATTTTTATTACTGAATTATCTATAAATTTGGGATTAATAAGAATGGTCTGACCCTGAAATTTTAATTGTGCTTTATAAATTAAAGATAATTTAACCTATGAAAGAGAATTCATTAACATGCTTATTCAAACTAATGGAAAAACTATAAAATGGTGTGTTGATAATATCTATACATTCCTATTTGTGTACGTTTAGTTATATCCTTTACATATTGCCTTGCACAATTGATTTTAGTGATTAACTCATTATTAACAAAATGGGAATTACCTGTGTATAATTTTGCTTTAGTAATACGAGTCTAAAAAAAGGTTGTCTTAACCATCTCTTTGGGAATATCAAAATAATGAGTAATTGAAGAGAAACTAGGGAGGCAGAAGGCAGGTGTCTGGAGTTGGTTTGATAACTACATGGTAATCAACTCTGCTCGACAAATAAAATGAGAGCTAAAAGCAAAAAATGATCAGGTACTAAAAACAGGAAAGGCAGGACATCTGCCTTTGACAGGGAAAGATGATACAACGCTGAAGACCTCCTGTGACCAACTGCATGCCATCAAGGCTGCTAGAGAGACTAAACTGAGATATCATATTAGAATAACATTTTACATTTCTGTAATTCACTACCAATTTCAAAATACTTTAGTATTGTGTCCTATTGCTTCTGTAACAAATTACCACTTACTGGCTTAAATAACACAAATTTATTTTCTTACAGTTTTATAGGTCAGAAATCTGAAATGGATCCACAGGGCTACATTCCTTCTGGAGGCTCTAGTGGAAAATTGGTTCACTTACCCTTTCCAGCTTCTACAGACTGCCCACATTCCTTGACTTAGGGCTCTCCTCAAGTGAGAAATGTTGAGCTGAGACCTTCTCACACTGTGGTCTCTCTGGTTCTCTCTTCTGCCTCCCTCTTCACTTATAAGGGCCCTGGTGATTACATTGGGCTCACCTGACTAATCCAGGGTCCTCTCCCCATCTCAAGGTCATCTGATCAGCAACCTGAATTCCATCAGTAACCTGGTTTCTCCTTTATCATGTAAACTAACTCACTCACACACTTCAGCATAGGAAGTGAACACTCTGGGAGTGGCGAGGAGACATTATTCTGCACATCACAATATCTCACTGATTCTCACTACAAGTCAATAAAGTAGGTGGGAAAATATTCCAACATTATAGGCTCCGAAGTAAATTAACTTGCCTGGGTCACATGGATCATTAAAGAAGGAATTGGATAGCTTCTGTTTCCAATATTTTATTCTTTCTCTTCTTCCATGTTATTTTATCTTTAGAAAAATAGGTGAGGATCCTAGCTTCACACAAAAAAAGGTTGAAATAGCTTTCACAACCAGCCAGTGAATGTGCTTCTGATTAATTCCAAGGTAGACCTTCAGGGGCAAAAACTATATAGGTATTTTCCAAGGGCGGTGAGGCAGCTTAACCAGTTCTAGAACAGGACCCATAAGCATCTAAATCAACTGTGATCAGAATGGTTGAAAATGAAATGGGAAGTTTTTGAAAGTTTGTAAAGTCTTGGCAGTTCTTTAAGTATTTCCAGCTTAAATTTACTTCTGACCAAAAAATTTGTATATTATTTTCTTGCTGAGTTTCAACTAAGCTTAGTTATTCAGTTTAACCTTTGATGATAACAGTTTTGTCAGAGCTCTGTCCTCGTAAAATTTTCCTGTATGGCAATCCCATCCAAATTTGCTTCCTCTTATAGGGTTTTTTAAAAAGAAAATTAACCTTCTTAAAATTTTCCTGTTATATTTTTAATGCCCTCTCATACTATTTGATATTATATTATTTATTTGGTTTTGTCTTTCATACCATAGTTTTATTGTTTTGTTAATCATTATATTCCCATACATATAGCAGCACATGGTATATGGTAGGTACTCAATATTTTTGGAATGAATGGATAACTAAGTAAAGAAAGAAGAGTTGACTTTTAAGTGTATATCAAATACTAAATTGTGTTTACAAGAATGTGTACATTTCTTAAGTAGATTGGTCTAGTTTCTCAGCTTTGATTCTGCTGGGTTAAGGAGTATATATATATAGTCCAGTCCAACTTGTCCCAAAGACCATTTTCTTTGAGCTGTTTGGTTATTACCTAAATGCTACTGACATCTACTTCAAAATTATTTTCAGAAAGCAAACATTTTTATTAATTTACTTTTTTCCACCCTAACTACTACCATTCCTTGTAAGCCTTCGAATCGCAGATTGCACCTGATAAAACAGATGCTGTGTTCAAATCAAAACACATGGGAAGTGCTGTGTGTTTTGGCAATCTTCCTTTCTTCCTTTGCCTATTTTTAAAAGCGAGCTTTCCTAGGATATAATTTCCTGTATAGTGTGGCTGATATGGCCTACTTAAAGTCTTTCAGTCTTGCAGTAATTGAAATGTAAACTTACTGAAGAATTAGTATGGTTTTGCAAATTTTTTCAGGCTTATACCATTTTATGACTTGAAAATAGAGTGTTTACTTCCAAGTGCTATGTAATTGCTATAGCTTTTCTAGGAAACCAGTGTTTTTATTCTAAGAATGTTGAAGAAAGTGGCAATGAAAAGATTGTCTAACAGCACATAAGAATCAAAATCAGACATTTGGCCCTGAGATTTACTGTAAGCAAGACCAAAGAACAGGGAAAACTCTGGGAGATTACTCTTGTAAGGGTCCATAAATGGCTCCCCCAAACCCCACTGACTTGGATTTTGAAAGCAACCTAATTTTTGACTGAGTGTTTGAGTGATATGAAAATGAACAAACAGCGCTGGCCGAAGAGCTCAGTCCGTTGGAGTGTCGTCCCAAGGGACCCAGTGCGGGTTTGACCCCTGCTTGGGGCACATGCAGGAGCCGACCAATGACTGCGTGAGTAAGTGGAGCAACAAATCAATGTTTCTCAAATCAATAAATTAAAAATTATATTCATTTGCTTCAAGGGTTTTTGTAAGGAATGTAAAGATTAAACCAATAATTAAGGTGGGAATTAAAAAATGTTTTTTGAAAATCAGTTTTTTCAGGCCACATACTTACCTGTTTGTTTTTCATCCTGATGTACTTTTAATTTACTTTTTATTTTTATGAAAGTTGTATATTTAATTTTATAACTTTAAAACCAAACCATTTTACAAAGCTTGCTATAAAAAAAACAGAGGTTGCCTACCTTCTCTTCATCTCTAGAGGCAACTACTTTCAATGCTTTTATCCAAATCCTTTAGTGTGTATATTTACATATCTAATTAACATACTTATACCTTTGCTATTTCTCAGTTTTTCAAACGGACGTTACCAGTTGACTTCCTTCTGTTGTATTAAAGATGATTTAGTAGTTATCCGCTGTGTCACTAGACCATACACATGCATCTTTCCCTGTCCCTATAGCTACCTAATGTCATTACAGTATACTTTGAATTGGATCAGTATTCAATATCTACATTATTTAGGCTAAATTAGAAAGAAGCAATAGAATATGGAGATAAACAACACAGCCACCAGAACCATGGTCTTCAGGTTATCATCACAGCCCTATCCATTACTAGCTCTTTATTCAGGTTATTAGACCTTTCTGTGCCTCAGTTTCCTTTTCTGTAAAATGAGAACTGTAGTAGTACTGACCCTCTCAGGTAATTGTGAAGATTATATGAGTTATCAAACATAAAGCATTTATATCAGTACCCGACATATAACAGTATGTTATATAGGATTTATAAGATGCATGTAAGATGCATGTACACATCTAACCTCTATATAGTATTCCACCATCGCCATTCCTTTGCCACACAGTGGTTTGTTTTCCCTGCTGTTATTCATTGTGTTCATTTCTACTTTGTTTATTGGTTTCTTGGGTTTTTTTACATTCATTTGATATTCTCTGTTCTTATTGCACATTTAGACCCAAACTCTGCCACAGCTGTGTGAATTTCTCCTCAGTGTACTCTCATCCATGAGATATTCTGGACTGGCTCTTGTTTTGGATCCTCAGATTTCTTCATCTCCTGGCTTTCTCTTTCTTAATTTACTTCCTCATTTTGATAAAATGCATCTTTCCTAAGAAGGCTAGCTTACAGGTAAAATTTTTGAGATGCTAGGTTGGAAATAATTTTCCTTCAAGGCCTTTCTCCATTGTTTTCTAAGCTTCTAGTGTTGCTGTGGAGAAGTCTGAAGCTATTCTCTTTCTTACCTACTTGTAGGGTCTTTTCTACATCCTGCCATTTAAAGTTTTTATGATGATGTGTATTAGTGTGAGTGGATTGTAATTGATGTTGCTAAACCTTCAGTAGTTCATTTTAATCTAGGAATCAGCTGTGGGGAATGTGGTTAAAATTTATTTCTTTAATGATTTTCTCCACTCCATTTTTCCCTGTTTGTTCTATATGAGATTTCTTCTATTCAGTTACAAAGGTCTTATGCATAAGACCTCAGCACGTCTTTCTGGGGAACATAATTCATAACCATTTCCTTGGAAAATTATCTGTGTGTGTGTATGTATTGTACCAGATATATTCTTTAGAGAAGACTTCCATTCTGAAAGTTACTTGGTTGCTACACTATGATGGGAGAATCTCTCAATATTCAATTTCTAAACTTTTACTTAATCCCTATTAGCCCTACTCTAAACTGCCAGAGATTTGCAAATACAGAGAACCTGCAGTTCTCTTTCCAGAGGATAAGCCCAGGGTTCTGCTGGGGCACAGAGGGGTACCCAGGCAGCTAAGGTGAGGGTGGAGCAGAGGGCCCACCTATCCCAACTTGAACTAATTGTTTAAATTTCTGATCTTTTTATTCTTTCCCATTCCTTTCTTTTTGCTTGATTTTATGATAGAGTTCTTCAGTTTTATCCTCTAATCCTTCAATTAATCTTTCAATTTCTGCACCCATGTTTTTAATTTCTAAGAGCTCTTTTTTTTCTCAAGTGTTCCTTTTTCTATAGTGTCCTATTCTAATTTTGTTTAAATTATCTTCCATTTTGTCAGAAGCTATGAGTAGTAGTTTTTTAGACATGTTCTTCTTTCCTTTGACTTTTCTTTGTTTGTTTCAGGTTCTACTTTTTACTGTATGATTTCCTCAGATGTTGGGTGACCCTTAATTTTCTGCACATGTTTGAGTATTATATTAAAAGGCTGATTAGAGACCTGTCCAGTATAGCTCAGTGGATTGAGCACAGGCTTTAAACCAAAGGGTTGCCAGTTGGATTCCCAGTCAGGGCACATGCCTGGATTGCAGGCCAGGTCCCCAATCAGGACCATGTGGGAGGCAACCACACATTGATATTTCTCTCCCTTTCTTTCTCCCACCCTTCCCCTCTCTCTAAAAATAAATAAATAAAAATAAAATCTTTTTTTAAAAAAGGCTGATTAGAAAGAAGGCCTGTACCAAAGAAAAGGTTTGCTGACTGTGATCTTCACTAGGCTGGCCTGACTAGGCAATTCATTTCTTCCTAGGGCTTCCATAAGGAAGTACCACAAGCTGAGTGGCTTAAAACAACAGAAATGTATTGTGCCACAGTTCTGAAGGCTAGAAATACGTAATCAGCATAGGTCCAGGGCCACGCTCCCTCTGAAACCGACTGAGGAGAAGAATCCTTTCTTGCCTTTTTCTAGCTGCTGGTGGTTGCCAGCAATCCTAGGTGTCCCTTGCCTGCAGGCTGCAGCTCTTCAGCGTCTGCCTCTGTTGTCTCATGATATTCTCTATTCTCCCCTTGAGTGTCTAGGTTTCTGAGTATTGTACGTTCTTCTTTTAAGAACACCAGTCATATCAAGTTAAGGGCCCGTCATACCCCAATATGACCTCGTCTTAACTGATTACATGTTCAGTGACCCTATTTCCAAATGAGGTCACATTCTGAGCTACTAGGGGTTAGAACTTTTCAATAGTCTGCTTGGACGGCCTTAACAAAATACTATGCACTGAATAGCTTAAACAACCCAAAATTATTTTCTCACAGTTCTGTAGGCTGGAAGTCTAAGATCAGGGTTGGTTTTTAGTGAGGTCTCTTTTTTGCTTATAGATGGCCGCCTTCTCTCCCTGTCCTTACATGGGTTTTTTCTGTGCATGTGTTGAGAGAGAAATCTCTGGTGTCACTTCCTCTTCTTATCAGGACACCTGTTCTCTGGAATTAGAGCCTCACACTTATGACCTCACTTAATCTTAATTACCTCCATAAAGGCCTTATCTCCAAATACAGTCCTTGGGGGTTAGGGCTTCAACATACGAATTTGGCTGGTGGCACAATTCAGTGCATAAGAGCATATCTTAAGCATAAGGTCTTAGGCATAAGACCTCAGCATATCTTTCTGGGGAACATAATTCATAACCATTTCCTTGGAAAATTATGTGTGTGTGTGTGTGTGTGTGTGTGTGTGTGTGTGTGTGTGTGTTGTACCAGATATATTCTTTAGAGAAGACTTCCATTCTGAAAGTTACTTGGTTGCTACACTATGATGGGAGAATCTCTCAATATTCAATTTCTAAAGTTTTACTTAATCCCTATTAGCCCTACTCTAAACTGCCAGAGATTTGCAAATCCAGAGAACCTGTGATTCTCTTTCCAAAGGATAAGCCCAGGGTTCTGCTGGGGCACAGAGGGGTACCCAGGCAGCTAAGGTGAGGGTGGAGCAGAGGGCCCACCTATCCTTAAGTGACTGGCAGCCATTTTCTCTGTCTTTTGCCCTTTTTGGCCAAGAATTGTGCCACCAATTCTTGAGCCCTTTGGGAGCTTTGCGATGACAGTTGGGTTGGCTTCTGTTTTTCCCGCTATGGGCTAGTATTCCATTTTCTCAGGCCTCTTAAATCAGTTACTACTTACCCATTTCCTCCTAGTTCCAAAAATGTGGTGCTCTCTTCTCTTTTATACTGTTCTGAACTTGGATCTTTTTAAAAAATCACTTTTTCTGTTTTAATGAGATTTGTGGTGGGGAACCAATTAAATGTGTATATTCAGTCTACTGTCTTTACCCAGATTTCCAAAATGAACTTGTTACTGGGATACTGTAGTTGAATTATCCTATGATATCAAAGAACACTTATTTTATCATTAACATTGTTTTTTAAGATGTGTTCACATAAGAGAGATTTAATGGTAATACACAGCATTTTTCAATCTCTGCCAATAATTTTAAATTTTAATTTTAGCTGACTTTCAGTGAATATATGTGTATCTTGTCTTGAGTTATAGTTGTAAATCAGGTTTCGATAAATCATACTTTTCACTTGAAAGAGTTAAATAAAATAAAATCACTTGGGACATTTCATTATCCTTTAATGAAGTGAATCTACTTACATTTACTTAAGTTAGCTGTCAAGTATTCTTTGTAAACTTAATTTTTGATGTGCCAGGTTTACTTACTATATATGTAACTCATAGCAGCCTGAAACTTTGCTGCTGAAATAATTGATAATGTTATTCTTATCAAGTGATATATACTCTACCTTATGTTTTCTAAACACAATTTCTTCATGAACATCTCAGGATCATTACAATGGATCCACTTTAGAAAACAGGTATTAAATTTGAATAAGGTTGTGTAATTGGGGAATTGTAAATGAATGCCTAACACAGTTTCTTCTAAAATTTTAGCATGTGAATTAGAATACCCATTTTTCTGTATGAACTACATTGAAAGCATTCCCACAACTTTCACGTCAAGATGTAGCTGACCAACCACAGCTGCCTTGTCTGTCCTTTTCTGGCTCCCGATACAAATGCTTTGGAAAACAGAAACAAAGAAAAAAAATTCTCACGGTAACATTTAAACTTACGGTGCTATGCCAGGCATTTGCTAATATCTAGGAAAAACTTTACCAGCTAGTGCCAATGGAAATAGATTTTTAAAAACAGGGACAGAAACTGATGTTTCCACTGAAGGAAACGTTAGGTAATAAATTGGAAGGAGGCCTAGCCACCTCCACCCTAATCCCCGGCGATGGAACAGTTGAAAATCATGAAAGCTACAGCAACCAAAAACCTCAGTTGTCACCACCCTCCCTGCAGGGACAACCGTGTTCAGAGGCAGCCAGTGTTCTGCCTCCCCCTTATCTCTTCAGAGGCTATAAGCTCACTACTTTGAAGAAAACCCCAATGAGTTCCAAAAGGGAGAAATAATAATTGCATACAAGAGAAAATACAAATGTGCTGTACCAGATGAATTTAAAAATTAAAATGACAGCAACATATATTACAGTTTATAGTCTTGAATATAATAGCTTTATAAACCTGTATTTTGAAAAGGAAGGGGGAAATGAAACATTCAACTCTCAAAGCAAGAAAAATATCAAAATTAAAGGAATTTATAAAGAAAGCCAGCTGAATAAAGCAATAAAAAAGTAAAAATAAAAGTATAAATGAAGTTGAGAGAATGGCAATATCCAAGAAGTGTTCCCTTGCAAAAGTCTGGTAAGATAAATACTTGAAATAGCTTTGATAGGGAGAAGAGTAGAAAAAAGGTTTGACAAAGTGAGAAACAGGAAAGGGGTTAAACAAAACCCTGGCTGCTGTGGCTCAGTGGATTGAGCATGGGCTGCAAACCAAAGGGTGGCCAGTTTGATTCCCAGTCAGGGCCCATGCCTGGGTTGTGGGCCAGGTCCCCATAGGGGGCACGGAAGAGGCAACCACACATCGATGTGTCTCACCCTCTCTTTCTCCCTCCCTTCCCTTCTCTCTAAAAATAAATGAATAAAATCTTTAAAAATAAAAGCACAAAAATTTTCAAAAGGGGTTAAGTAAGCAATGCTAAAGTTGACAGCAATATTGAACTATCTAAAAAATTTTTTAAATAGAATGTTTTCTAATAATATAAGACATACCAGGTCTTTTTCCTTTTCAGCCGAAGGTTACATTATTTGTGAAAAGAAAGCTCCTCTTTTACACAATACCAGGATCCACCTTTGGCATGCTCAGATATATACATCATCTTTCCATTATGTAGTTAGAGAAATGTAGTGCTTTACCAACTACAGCTGTAATAATCATATTGTCAGCCAGATTGCCACCACACTGAGAGGACCTCCCCAAAATGTAAAATCTAGAGCTGTTCCTGAAGATTTTAGCTAAGAAAAATAAAACTTTTCCTCAAAACCTCATGGAATTTTAAAAGCTCATGAGATTTGACTTTATTTTAAAATATTATATCAACTTTCAAAGATTTCCAATAGGCATCTTTAAAAAAGTATCTAACACTCCAGTTGTATTATGTTAAATCCTGAAGAAGACTGGCACAATAAATTAAGGAAGCCACCTGGGGAGGTTTTTGTCATTAACATAGTGTTTGAATATAACAGCCTAGTAATCAGCATATTTACCGTGTCTCTATAGGAGGCAGATTTAGATTTACTCTTAGGGAAGACTCTGCAGACACTTCCTCCTTGGAAGGGAAGCAGCGTCCACCAAGTGGTTACTGTCCAGATAACTGGGCTCTTGGGTTGGGTAGACAACAGGAATGGTCCTCATGGAACTTTGGGGTGAAGAGCCTGTAGAATTCCATTTCCTGAGTGTTTTGCTTAAAACTTGTGTCGGCTCAACTGATAGCCCTTAAACAGTGCCTTTGAGAACTGGACAAAAGGCCCAACCTCTTGTTTTATGAGCTTTTTGGGTTTGGTTTTTTTTTTTCCAATCATTGTGTTCCTGTGCAGTGTTATTTAAATAAGCGTACATTTTAACTTTTTACACTTAACAAATTATCTCACAAAACTTAGTTCATCTTCTTTTCTTCAAACCCAGGTCTCTTCTTACGTTCCCTTTATGAATGATACCACCTTGCTCCACATGGTATTGCCGGGACATGCACAGAGGAGCCTCCTGCTTCCGTGCTCCTCAGACTTTAAGGAGCATAGGCATTCCCCAGAGGTCTGGTTGAAATGCAGATTCTGATTTAGTAAGTCTGGCCTGGGCTTGAGATTCTGCATTTTCAACAGGCTCCCAGGTGATGCTGATGCTACTGGTCTACAGACCACAGTTCAAGTAGCAAGAATTGTGTGCATGTTCTCAACTGTGGTTACACATCGGAAACACTCATGAAACTTCCCTCTTAAACATCTCGCTGCTCTCTCTGCACCTTGTGATAATGGGACATAGGAATGGATGTAATTTTTTTTTAATCCCCAAATAATTGTTAGCCACAGCCAAGGTGAAAATCATTAAGAAGTACCCTATTTTATTGTGAATAATTATCACTTGTGCTTTTAAAATGCTTCAGTATGCAGATGGGCACTATATAACATTGTTTTAGAAACATCTGTATTTAAATGGACTAATTAACAACTTGGAATATATTATAGAAAATATTATTTTAACACAATTAACCATATGTTGGAACTGGGAGGGGGTAAGACTTTGAGTTGGACTTCATCCTAGTTGCCCTGTTTTAGGGTTGCCCATATACAAAATTTTTTGTCAATAAAATTTCCCTTTAGAATCATCCATCTTTTTTCCCGCATCTTTCTCCAGGCTCCTTGCTCCTCTCCCCATGTTTGCCCAGGGCCTTCAGGCCGTCCTGCACTCTGGCCCTTCCTTACCCCGAGTCTCCTGTGTTCTCTTACCTGCTTCTCTCTGCACTCACCCAAACGTGAACCTCAGTTCTCTCTGTGAGGGCGATTGCACGTGCTTTTGGAGGGAAGTAATTTGATAACAGAGGATCATTTCAGTTATGACAGGGATTGATTTTTCCGGCAGCTTTTTTCCTACCAGTCTGCTTCTAAAGGACACTGTGGCCCTGGCTGGCGTGGCTCCGTTGGTTGGAGTATCTGTCGTCCCCTAACCAAAGGGTTGTGGTTTCAATTTCTAGTGTGGGTGTGTGATCCCAGTCCCGTTGGGTGTGGGAGGCAATCTGATTTCTCTATTGCATTGATGTTTCTCTGTCTCCCTTCCCTTCTCTCCAAGAACCAGTGAGGAAATGTCCTTCAGTGAGGATAAAAACAAACATTTTTTTTGGTTGTTTTAAAAGACTTTTTCACTATCTGCATAATTATTGCATGTCTAAAGTATGCTGTCAAGCCTATAATATAAAGCTACAACCTGTATATAAAGAGTGCCATCTTAGCTAAAGAATGACATTTTTCATTTACTGTATTAGCCATATAATTTTGCTAGTCACCTGGAGAAAGGAGCATCCCTTTTAGTGGCTAGGTTATTAATTTACTTGTGGAAATAGCAAGATGGAATTGACTGTGTCGACAGATGAGGTACAGGGGGACCATGGTGCCTAAGAAGTGGTACCAGCCCTTGGACGTGCCTCAAGTAGGAAACGTGTGTAATGGGCCAAGAGTTTGGGAACACTAATGGAAAAAAGAAGGTAGCCCGACAATTTAGAATGGAAACTCGGATGACCTCTAGGATGTCCTTTTAGCCCAGTTTACTGTTCTCTATCTGAGTAGGCTCTTTACCAAACTAAAATCTGGAGAAATTCTATGTGGTGTTATTGAAAGGAAACTGTGCCTCTTACAAATATTTATTATTCCACATAAATCAACATAACTTTAAACAATATAAAAAGTGAAGTCCTGGGAATATATCCAAAGAAACCTAAAACACTGATTTGAAAGAAAATATGTACACGTATGTTCATTGCAGTGTTATGTACAATAGCTAAGACATGGAAGCAGCCCAGATGTGCACCGTAGTTGAGTGGATAAAAAAGCTGTGATGTGTTTACACAATGGAATACCACTCGGCTGTTTTAAAAAAAAGAGTATCTTGCCCTTTGTGACAACACAGATGCACCTGGAGGCCATTTTGCCAAGTGAAATAAGTCAGTCAGAGAAAGACAAATACCATATAATCTCACTTATATGTGGAGCCTAATGAGCAAAATAAACTAACAAACAAAATAGAAACAGACTCATAAATACAGAGAACAGACTGACAGCTATCACAGGGGAAGGGAGTTGGGGACTGGATGAAAAAGGTAAAGGGATTAAGCAAAGAAAAATAAAAACCCTCATTGACAACAGTTTGGTGATTACCAGAGGGAAAGGGGGGGGGGGTAGCAGGAGGTAGAAGAGGGTAAAGGGAGATAAATAGTGATGGAAGGAGACTTGACTTGGGGTGGTGAACACACAAACATTATACAGGTGATGTATTGTAGAATTGTACACCTGAAACCTGTATAATTTTATTAAACAGTGTCACCCCAATAAGTTCAATAACAACTTTTTTAAACGTGAGGTGTGAATTCTGTCACTGTGGATGGAGAGAGCTATTTTGGACGGAGAGGTTATTTCTTCCTAAATTTTGCTCCTGGAAACAGTGTCTAAAAGCAGTTCCTGCTTCCTACATCTTCTTTTCAACACATTTTTAAAAAGTAATTATCTAGTTTGAAAACATTTTTGCACTTTTTTTCTTATCTCAAGTTCCTCAGACTGTCAGGGTCAGGGGGTGAGAGACGTGGGGCTTCCGTGATTCTAGGGCACTGGGAAAGACTGAGGCGTTATTGTTGCAGTATTTCTAGTTACAATCCACCCCATTTTAACACCAGAAACATCTATATAATGTGAGGCTTTCTCCTTCCAAACAGCAGGATATTCTGGGTGGTCTTTGGCAGTGGTACCTGTAAACCGCAGGTAAACCATGTTGCTGGCAGTTCAGCATCTGAAAATGTAACTCCAGCGTAGCTGAGTCTCGAGGTGCTGTATAAAGTAGACACCTTTTTAAATGGGGCAGTGGGGTACCCCAAAGCTGAAGAAGCCCAAATCAATCCGAGCCTAAAATATTTACCACATGCCACATCTTTCAAAACAAAGCAAAACAAAACAAAAACTGTTTTCAGCCATGGTCTCTAAACACTTTGGATTAAACTTCAACTAGCTTATTTCCAAGCATGCTTGTAACTTAGCACAGCTCTGGGAAAAATCCCATCGCTGAGCCATCTGGGTCGGATAAAAGAGGGAGTTTTTCTATCTGATTTCACATTTTGTTCCTTTTGTTTTGAATGGGGGAAATCATTATGAAGTAACCAAATTATTGCATAATGTTAATGAAACAGGGAAAATCTTTTCAACTCTATAGTATTTCTAAAGAATTCTACATTAGAAGTTCTCTCTGTTGTCTCTGAAACATGGTGTAGAGTGAATGTTTAGGGTGCGTTGACTTGAGTGAATAACTAATAATGGTCACAAAATAAAATCCTTTTTGGGTGGTCTGAAATTCAGCAGTGTTTATTTCTTTTCAGACTCAGCAAAGTTTTTTTTTTTTTTCCAGCAAAGCATGTTTTCGCATTTTATGTTCTGGATTTACTTAACTGTGGTTATCATTGAAGTCATTATGCATATGTAATTTTTAATTTTCTTATAAAGTCCAACATTAATTGCTTTATGATTAAAGAACATGAAATTAAGAGATGTTGGGATGTTGTTTACTCTTTGATAACTCTGAAAACTGTGACAACATAGGCTATTTTATGTTATAAACTGCTGTTTGCAGTCCAGAGTTACTTGTTTGAATCTTGCATCAGTTCAGACCTTAAAATTAAGAAACTTTTAAGTAAAAGTCTGTGCTTTTTTCACCAGGCTCAGGGTACTGGGTCCTGAGAACATGATGGTAAACAAGGCAATTTCAGTCCCTGTTAGTCGTTACAGTCAAACAGCAGAGACAGACGCTAAGTAAACCATTACACAGACATGTTGCAATGACAAGTACAGTGCAGAGTGTGGCCCTAGGGAGGGGCAGGGGCGGTCAGGGAAGGCTTTTCTTTGGAAGTGCTAGTTTATTCAGATGAAGCAAGTGAATAATATATAATAAAATGGTAGTTATATGCTGGGTCAGACATTGTGCTGATGAGCACCTATTCTTACTCTTATTAATCAAATCCATGAAAGCTTCTGAGATTAGGAATGCCTTGACCTCAGGGCTTATGATGATTTCATGTCAAAAGACTTTGTTTATAATAAGCCTTAAGTAATATTTACCAAATTAATGTATCACATAATTTTTTTCATCATACAAGTTTAACTTAGTATAATTATGTCATTTAACTTCTCTGTATTGATATGGCTATTATAATATCACACTAATCATAGTATAGAAAGAATAAATTATATAAAGATACAGTGTAAGAAAAATATTTAATTAATGTGCCATTACTGCTATTAACCATGACCCTTAGAAATCTATAGCCACCTGCTTCCCAACGGGACATAATATCCCATAAATATTTGGGGACTATGCATTGCTCTCAGTTTCTCTGCGGGAGATCTGGAAGATTGTTTTACAGTTGTAGTTTACTTTTCTTTGCTCTATATGTTTGGGGATCTAAATCAGTTTCATAAAAATTGTCTTAGAATGTGAATTATAAGGATTTGTTTTGTTGAAAAATGTTAAAAGATCATGAAATGAGGCGAGCTTTTCTCTTGGCATCTGGATAGGTAAGTGCATACCTAAGTGGAGCATGGCCTTTTGACAGTAAATTTAGCCTGTGGGTATATTCGTTTTACAGCATTCTCTCAGGCTTAAAATATCCTCCAATTCCTTTGAGAGAGTAAAGTTAAGAACACCATCACATGACTGTCTGGGTTTCTGAAATGCTAAGGCTTTGTGAAAGCCTTATGGATTCTGAGTAGTAATAAAACAAGTACTGGCTTGTTAAGTGTGATAACCTCATCTATGAACTATATAAACTGGAATGTAATTTTAGATACTATGGTTTTATATCACAGATGATACTATAATCATCAAAAGAAGCCTTGCCTAATTACAAGAGTGTATTTTCTTAGAAAATAAGTCAATTTTGAATGATTTTAAGATTCCATTTGAGAAATCTTTTATTTATATTAAATTAAATCTATATTAAACCATTCATCACATTCCTCTAGTTGTGAAAAATGTATTGGGTAGAGTGTTCCATGAGATGACAGCCATTGCATTGTAACCACTTTCAGAAGAAGTTTATTACCAAATAATTAGGGAAAATGGAAATTACAATCTTGCTTATAAGTTAGCCCAGTTTATTAATTCTTCCAATAAATATTTTTGAACATCTGTTTTGTGCCAGGTACCGTGCTAGGCATTAGGTGTGCTCTTGGGAAAGAAAACGAGTAAGCGAAATAGACGATCAAACAACTCTTTCATGTAGTCTTCTTCATGCTGACTTTTATGCACTTCACTCTTTTTTTTTTAAATATTTTTTTTACAGAGAGAGGGGAAGGGAGGTACAAAGAGAGGGAGAGAAAAATCAGTGTGAGAGAGAAATCTTAATCCGTTCCTTCTCAGATGTGCCCCAACTGGGGACCCAGCCCACAACCCAGGCCTGTGCCCTCACCAGGAATCAAACCAGGGACCTTTCACTTTGCAAGACAATGTCCAGTCAACTGATCCACTCTGGCCAGGGCTGCACTTCAGTCTTTGGATATCTCAGACGCCTATACAGAGTATTTACTTTAAACTGAACTCATATTTCTAACAAACTTACAATTCATCTGATTTTTGGGCCTATCAAAAATAGAAGGGGATTGCTAATGAAGTCATATATACTGACAAGGAAGCTGGTAACTAAGGTATTCACACAGATAGAAGTCACATTTGCCAGAGGCTCACACTAAAATACAAAATAATATTTCTCCGACTCTGCCCCAGTCTGCAGCATGAGAACATCAATCCATCCTATCCTTCAGTTTCTTCCAAATCCTTCTGAGAGTCCCTGGGAGTATCTCAACCAGAATTTCTTAAAATGGTAGTCCTCTTCTCCATTTCTAGATCGCTGTGGTAATATTAGCCATCACCACCAACCAGTGGCTGTGCCACAGATGGCAGCTATGGCACTGTGACGGACACCTGTGTAATTCTGGGACCACTGCTCCCATAGCCTTGCTCTCTTGTCTCCACAGAGATTAGAGCGTGACCCTTCATATTAGGGTAGGCTGAGCTGTTGTAATTATAAATACAATAAAATGCAGAAGGAATATAAAAATGTTTTTCTCTCACATAACAGTCCAGCTTAGGTGTTCATTTCAGCAAGGATTTCTCCTCAGGCAACCTCTTAAGAACTGGGGCTCTGCCCGTCTTTAACATCACAGAGCTCCCAAGGTGGCTCCGTTCTTGATCTCCCAGCCAGGTCGGGACACGGGTGGCCGAGAAGCATTGGCCCTGGTTGGGCCACTTCTCAGCCACCACTGTTATTATTATGCCTATTTATGGACAGCACACTGTCACCTCTGTTTCTCTCTTGTGTCGCTGACCTAGAACTTTCATGGAAGCCCCCTGTCTTTAACACCTGGAGCAGCAGAGAGCATCCTTGGTCACATAATCTGTTCCACTTCTACCCTAGGCTGTTCCCTTTTCCATCTGTATAGAAACATCTTTTCTCAACCTTTACTGTTCCTCTCAAATCTGCTCATCCCCAGCTTCAACAGGTGGCCTGCCCTTCTGCAGACTAAAGTAAAGGCCATCAACTGTGACCACTTCAACCCTCTTCCCAACATGACCATTCTTCTCTTTCCTCCTTGCCCTGAGGAAGATGCATCCCTGTTTCTTTCTTGAGCCCACTCTTCTTCCTAATCGTATTCTTGCCTGTTTCATCTGGGATCTGGTTCCATTAAGTATTTTTGCTCTCTAACAATTTGAATCTCAGCATCTCCCTGGTAAAATGGGCCATCCTTGAGGGTATAAACACGCTTTCATTTTGCCTCATGCTACTTTTTATTCTCCCTTCTTTTTTCTCTTTAAATCAGATCTCTTAAAATACTAGTTTATATCTACCCATCATGTCTTCACCCCCACCTGCCGTCTGATCTTCTGCACTCCCAACAAAAAAGAGCACACTAAGCTGTGTGCAGGCCCATACTCAATCGACAGTTCACCATCGTATATTTACTGAGCACCTTCTGCACCCCGCACAAAGGATTCATCAGTGCACAAAATAAAGTTTTTGCCCTCTTGGAGTTTACATTCAAGTAGGGAAAGGCGGGGGGGGGGAGTAAATATTTGTTAGATGTGTCTATGATATGTGATATGTGCTAAAAAGAACAGTAAAGCAGGATGAGGGGATTAGGAGGATATTGATATTTTAAGCAGCATAGTTAGGAAATTATTTGATAATTAATTTGAGTAATTAATTATCTGATAATTATTTGAGCGGAGACCTGGAGAAAGTGAAAAGGCTCTTCACAAGGGGAAGAGCATTTCAGGCAAAGGCGACAGCTCATCCTAAGGCCCTGAGGCAGGAGGAGATCCACACACAAAGGACGGTAAAACTTCGGATGTGACTGGAACAAAGCAGGGAAGGAGGAAGAATTCATCTGAGACCAGAACGGCAGCCTGTGCCAGAGCCATAGGGCCTGCTAGGCTGTGGTGAGATTTCCGATGGGGGCCATTATCAGAGAGATTTGAACAGAGGAACGACATGAGTTGGCTTGTGTTTTAAGGAGATAACTCTGACTGCTCTGTGCAAAATAGACCCAACGAAGCAGAGTGAACAGCTATGGGAATAATCATAAGGAGATTATGGTCCCCTGGGCTGGGGAGGTATCTGTGGAAGTGGTGAGAAGGGGCTCCGTTCTGGATACGTTTCAAAGAGCTGACAGGCCAAGTAGTGCTGGAACCTTCTGTCCCTCCATTGGAGCTTCCCCCCACATTCCACATTTCTTCTCCTTCCTTACAGCCCAGGAGGCTGATCCATAGACATGTCTGGCCTCCTTTTGGGTTTGGCCCCTGTGAGGCTCCTGCAAAAGATGTGAACGCAGGAGGGAACGTGAGGTCAGAGTATTGTGCTCAGACTTCCTGGCCCCACTGTTCGGCTGTGACTGCCTGAGCTGAAGCCCTTCCCTACAGTCACACTGTCTGGATTCCAGGAAACCTTTCCCACTCATCCCTCCTTTGTGCCTAGGGCGAATGCCACTCCCTGCCGTTGCCACCTCAAGGGTGTGCCGCTGTCCTTTACTGATTTTCCTCAACTTGCCCACAACTTTATAAATGGCCCCTTTAGTAAGCTTTCCTTAAATTTGTATTATCTTGACTCATCCTGGAGCTGGAGCATCTAATAAACTTCTTTTTTAATCAGTCATTTATTCATTTTTCTCCCCAGTAAAATGTTAAATTCTTGAGGATAGAAGCTTTTATTACCTGCTTCTGTTCCCCTGGCATGAGTAGGTTTTGCTACAGTACAGCTTTTTCAATGAGTGTCATAATGCAATGATGCCACTTGAGTCCTTAAGAATTGCCTAAATTATGTTTACTATGAAAGATTAAAAGTAAGGGGGGGTGTGTGCATGTGTGTCTTAAAAGGTGGGTTGTGATTTATTAAAGTTACATGTTAAGTGACTGACTTTTATTTACATGCTATTTTAATAGCACTTATTTCCATTATATTGTTGGCATAAATTTGTAAGATTATCAGTGTGACTATTTTCCTACCAGTTTTTTTTTTTTTTTACTACTACATTTTGTTATTGATGTTTTCTGCTGGTCTAACAAATGTTTTATCATCACAGATTTTTTTATTGTACTTATACTTTGGTGACTTGCCCTCTTCTTTCTTTTTTTAACTTGGACTTCTGTTTTTCCTTTGGGCATAACCGTACAGTCTGCTGAGCAGCCCGAGGTATAGTTTTAATAAGAGCTTTGTTGAGTAATCATTAGGTGTAAAATCTCAACCATTAATTTCCCATTAATTTTTCCATTAATTTCCCATTAATGGAAAAAAAGAAGCAATATCTTTTCAATGTTAACTTTCTTTGTGGTCATGCCTATGAGTAACACACATGCGCGTGCACACAATGAATTGATTTAACTATTGCCCAGATTCAGCTATTCTTGAGCTCCATATTTCTAATAAGGAGAATGAAAATTCCATGAGGCTAAGAGAGCATATTGTCAAAGAATGTATTCATTAAAGAAAATTTAAAACCACAGAGTCTTACTTATATAAAATTGTAGCAAATTTCCCAGGAAAGTGGCCAGGAATACCTTATTGACTAGATAGTTTGTTGTATTTTAACTAAAAAAAGCATACCTCTCTTTTTTGACATTATTTTTGACATAAAGCTACCCTTTATTTTTGACATTGTTAAATATTCTTACAATTTAAGTAAATATGTTTTGCTTTTTAAGAGATAAGCATTATATACAGTATTTTAAAGCAGTTACTTATTTTGTGGGTTTTAAAGCTAATTTGGTCATTTCATTTGGGGACTGAATACTCATTTGACGATACTGAAGCCAGGTTGTTTTTGATCCAGGAGACGCGTCCCGGCCCATCTGAGGGCCAGACGTTCAGGGCACATCACCACAACTGCTTACCCTACAGTACCTTTCGCCTTTACTCAAGTCTTTCATCAGGCAAATTATGACTCTCTATGAGTATTATTTATTATTATTTTTCATTTGAAAGGTCACAGTCAGAATGATGGTTATGAAATTGTGAAATAATGGAAAATTATTTGAGTCTTTCTCAGTTTCCTAAACTTCCTTTGAGAGAGACCAGTTAATTGAAGCCTCCACTTTCCCAGGAGAGACGGTGATATACTCTGCTCTCTGAGTCTCTGCGCTGAGTACAAGAGAGGGAGAGAGAGTTGAAAAAACTTGGTTCAGAGACCATCATCTTTTGGCTGTGTCCACAATCGCGGAAGGAGGGAGGAGAACTCCCCGGAGCTCCTTTTAGAAGGACACTGATTCTTGAGGGCTCTGCCTTTATGACCTAATTCCTGCCCAGCAGCCCCACCTCCTGACACACATTTGGGATGAGGATTTTAATAGATGAATTTTGAGGGGGACACATTCAGTCTGTCCACAACTACCACCGTGGTAATGAAGTAGAAGAAAAGAGTGTGTGAGAGGCAATAGGCTTATACATAGGAAAGAGGAGGAAGAAGACGCTAACCTTAGACTCTCAAAGTGCGTAACTAGCATTCTGGATGTAAGAAATACAGGATTGTTCTTCAGTTTCTGAAAAGTTTATATAGATGGAGAAAATGGGAATGCAAAATTTAAAAAGCCAATACAGATTAAATGTGGTCATACCATATTATACTATTTTATATAATGATTAAATAGTTGATAGCCTTCCAAAAGAAGGCTATAGAAAAGAATAAGATCTTTTACAGAACTTTCCTTTAGTTAGGAGAACTATATCCTGTTTTTCCGGTTCTTTCATTCAGATCCTTATGTTACATTGTAACAGGCCCAGAGATTTGTTATTCTTTGTTTCTTGTACTCCAGGACTGTTGATGCAGTGGTGTGAGGAACTCAGACAGGAAGTCTGTTGAAAATTCAACCGTCAACTTCTGCACTTGACCCAACATACCGTACATTTAAAAATATACATGTATATATGCCCTGGCTGGTGTAGCTCAGTGGATTGAGCATGGGCTGCAAACCAAAGGGTCGACAGTTCAATTCCCAGTCAGGGCACATGCCTTGGCTGCAGGCCAGGTTCCCAGTGGGGGCCATAAAAGAGGCAACCACACACAGATGTTTCTCTCCCTCTCTTTCTCCCTCCCTTCTCCTCTCTTAAAAGTAAATAATTAAAATTTAAAAAAGAAATATATGTGTGTATATATACATAATTATTCAGTTACAAATAATTTTACTCTGTTATTTCATAAGTATTTTTGTTATTTCCAGGTTCGGTGGATGATGTACTGGATTGTTTTTGCTCTCTATACTGTGATTGAAACAGTAGCAGATCAAACAATAGCTTGGTAAGTTCTAATATTGAGAAAGGACCATACTACAGACTCATTAAGGGGTGTCCTGAGTTCTTATCCTGCCTTTTGCTGTTGCCTAAGTAAATTTGATCAAGTTGTTTAATTATCCAATGTCTTGTTTTCTTTATCCGGTTTTCTCATAAGAACATTGCTTTGCTTCCAGTTCCTCTCCAATAAAGGCAGTCCGTTCTTCTCCCCATGTGCCACTTTCTGCCCATCTCCCATACATCTTGTAATCTCGGAATAGAGAAATTGGTTGCCAGCTTTTTTTTTACACTGATGACATCAGGCTCCTTTTCTTTATCACTTCCTAAAAGCCGCCTCTTTTGACACCCACAGCATCTGTTTTTAACACTCCCTCCCTGTCCTTAAAACTCTCATCTACATTCAAATTAGATGGTATCCATGAGGACACCCACTAACCGACAGCTCCTGGGCTGCTCAATTCCAAACCTCTAAGACAAAATTAAAGCATGTTTGTGTCCTCAAGGATTTAACATTTTACTGAGGGGCAAAGACTTCATGGGACAACTTGCATCTCCTCGTGCTGTATTTCAGGAGTGCATTTCCATCCAGACACAGACAGGTCCTCCTTTCAGAATCTGTGCATTTCCTGCCTTGCCAGTTTCTTCAGCTGCCCTCACTGTAAAATCTATGGCCTAAATAAGCCCAATTGCTCTTACTGACTTCTTTCCCAGGCTACTAAATGAGCTGAAAAAAAATCAGTCAGTTGCCCATATAGGTATCAATTTGAGCTCACCTTTCCTTTCACTTGTTTTTGGTCCCTTGCTACTCCCCTCTTGTACCTGTTTCAGACCTTTACTCCTCTCTCCTCGAACTGTCTTTCTGACTTTGCTGTTCTCATCCCATTCTCACGGCACACTAGGTCACACTGGATTGCTAGGAAAAAATGAAGTCATCAGAGTTAAATGTGCTTAGCATCTGCCCTTACTTACAAACTTCTCTGTAATGTATCTTCATCCATCTTCCTCTTCCCTCTTCTGTACCAAAGCTCATTCATTTACTTGTTATGTTTTTGATATAGGGGTTTGGGAGAGGTTTTTCTGTTTGTTTTTAAATGGCAGATTCCAAAACATGCTAGATCTCTTAAGTGTCAAAGTTCTCTTTTTAAAGATTTCAGTTGTGCTGGTTGCAAATTTAGCATACACTATTAAAATCTGAACAATGCAGGGAACGTTTACCACAGTGAGAGTCCTGATACCCCTGAGATTGCACCATCACAGAGACCTTTCTTTGACTGCGCAGTCATCAGTCATCATGTCTTATTACCTGATACCCATCTGCCCTTCAGAAGAGTCCAGATTTTTCATTTATTGTGTATCTTAGTGCTTCTCTGACCAGAGGACGTCGATCCCCTCGTGCTGTATTAGTTAACTTTTGCCATGACAACAAACAACCCTAAGAGCAGAATACATTCCAAACACTCACATTTATTTCCTGCGTGAGGGAAAGCAGTCAGTCATTGCTGTCTTCTGGGCTTGACTATTTTAAGTGTCTTTTCTTTTGGGAACCAAGGCTGGGGGAGTACTTGCTGTCACAGCAGAAAGCAAAAGTTTAAATCAAGGGTATGGAAGCGATGGGGGTGAGGGAGTCAAAGGGCATGTAAATCGTGTGGCATACCATATTCTGTTTGCAACAGCAGGTCACGTGGTTAAACCCACAGTTATCGCTTAGGGAAGTGGATTCAGCCTACAAAGAAGACACTGCAAAGACACATGGAAAAGGACATGGGTTCCATCTAACCCTAATTCCTAGTCTACCACAATGGTAGTTCCATTTCTCGTGTGAGTGAACAATTTAGGTCTGCGAAGTGCTGCAATTGTGGCCAAATGAGATGAGAGGGAAAGTTTTCTGAGAGCTCTGAGGATGAGAAAATGAATGTGTGGAGTAACATTGTGCATTTGGAGCGTACAAATGCTTGTCCTGGTAATTGGAGGTGCACAGGTGCTGCTGTGGCAGTGGGCTCTGCAGATGGAAAGGTGGACCTTACCGCCCCGGCTAATGCTTGTCAGTGCCTTCTCGGACTGAGCACTCAGTGGCCAGCATCCCTGGTCTTGCTGAAATGGAAGAATCTTGACTAGAAGGTGTGAACCTCTGCAAGAATCAGGTTGCTCTTGTGTTAACTGATCTATATTGAATGAAATTGGTTTGTCAATTCAAACATAGTTGTTTGAACTTCTTAAAGTTTTTGTTATTTGCTCATTGTCTGTAGTTTTGTTTTCACAGGCATTTTTTCCAAATTTTTTCTTATTAGGTTCCCCCTGTACTATGAACTTAAGATTGCTTTTGTCATATGGCTGCTCTCTCCTTATACCAAAGGAGCAAGTTTAATATACAGAAAGTTGCTTCATCCACTTCTTTCTTCAAAGGAAAGGGTAAGATATATAAATTATTTGCACAAATCACATGCTTTATGCTATAAAGTTTGTGAAACATTTATATTATGGGGGAAGTCCTATTTTTTGGCTTCTGGACCTTCTGCTTAAGTAAAATTAATATCTATGTGTTTGGATTTTTTTTCCCAGGAGATTGACGATTATATTGTACAAGCAAAGGAACGAGGCTATGAGACGATGGTAAACTTTGGGCGGCAAGGTTTAAACTTAGCAGCTACTGCTGCTGTTACTGCAGCAGTGAAGGTAACTTTTTATTTCCATTTTTTTTATCCAATAGCACATTAGGTCTGCAGACAAAGTAGTGTGGCTTTTTTGTCAGACCATTATAAAATGTTGGCAGAATTTTGCTTTCTGTTTATTTTCATAAAACTGGGAAGAACAAGTATCTAATTTTACAAGCATTTTTATGCATTTTTTATAACTAAATATTTTGAATCTCTTAATTGATCACAAAATTTGAGGTAGCTAATAAATAAAACATACCAGGAAATGTCATTTTGTCATAACTTTTCTACTTGATAACCTTAAAGTAGTTTGAGTGAATCACTGTTAGTGAAGATGACCAATCTTTCTTTCTCTGTCTCTGGTGTTCTCTCTCGGTGGCAATGTCTTGGTAGGATTTCTGGCTTACTTCTGCACCCCTACTTCAACCAATTTGAGGTAACTGATTATTCAAAATAAGGCATGAAAAAATTCTGTTTTTAAAACTTGAGATTTTACTTAGCCAATACTAATGTCATGTGTTGTGTTTTGCAAGCCAAGTTATGAAATGAGTGCCTCTGTGAAAACTTGCATTGTGGCTTTTTGATTTCTTTGCATGTAGTAATTAGTGTGGTTTATTTTCAATGCAATAGCATAATTGATTTTAGTGTGTAGTATGTGGAAAGAAAACAGACTTCAGACCCAGAAAGTGCTGAGTGTGACTTTCTAAATAACCATCTGCAATTTATTTAACTGCTGTATTCCCTAGTTGCTTCATGTATGAAATGGGGATACTATACCTCTCTGAGAGAGCACAGTAGGAGCCTAGTGAGCATTATGTACCTATATCAGTTCAAGGGAAATATACCTATCTCAGTTCAAGGGAAAATTTGAGTTTGTTGCTATTAAGTTAAATTGAGACTAAATAGTATTCTAGCCTTTGACTTAGACATTTTCAATTTAGTTGTCTTGAACTAAAACAATTTATTTCCATTTATGGAAATAAATATTCTAGTTAAACAGTGATTTTGTATAATAGTAGTGGCAAAGGGATAGAAAATGTCAAATGGAATTCCTAAAATAAACCTTCTCTTTTCAGAGTGATCTTTGGCTCAAGCATCCCAATTAATATGGTCAGAAGATAAGAAATTGGCATTATATACTAGAAGTGTTACATTGAGGATTAAGTGAAAGCAGTAACTATACAGCACTATTGATTATTTGCAGTTTAGAATACATTGCCTATGATTGGGTTTTGAAGGTTTTTTTATTCATATAAATATAAACAGATACTAAAATAGCAGTATTTTCAGCTTATTTAAGGACTATTTTCCATTTTAGAAGAAGTGCATTTGCTTTTTATTTTTTGCTTAATGAAAATGCGTTTCTAATTTCCATATCTACTAAAAAAGATCATCTAGGAGATCCAACATTCAACAAGCAGGAACGCTACCAAGAGACAACAGATACAGTTATCAAAGAAATAATACAGTAATATTTCTCAGAACAGAAGGACATAAATCTCCATATTGCTGGGGTCTAGAAAGTACCCAGAACAATGAATAAAAAAAAGACTAAGTGGATCTACTCCTAAGCAAGGTTTTACAGTATTTTGTCATGTATAATGCATACTTTTTTTGCCCAAATTTTTGAGGGAAAAATAAGGATGTGCTTTATACATGGTAGTACAAATTCTGTATCTATATAAATGTTCATTATTTCATTTATGCTTATGCACTAAAAGTGTGCCTCTAGAAAGCAATAATGATATCCATATGCAAAATAATATCCTGGAATATGATCATCAGTTTTGTTTCTAAAAATAAATAAATAAATAATTGAATTTTAAAATTAAAATGAAAGTTCTTTTCCTGAAAGTTGGGCCAAAAACATGAGTGCACATTATACACAGCAAAATATAGGAAAGGATTCTAAAACACCAGGGATAAGGAAGAAATTCTTAAAGATTCCAAGTGAAAAAAGTGTGTCACATTCAAGTGATCTAGAATCAGAAAGACATTAATTTCTAACTAGTGACAATGGAAGCTTGAAGATGGAAGACTGATACCATCCAAGATACCATAATGATTTTCACCTTCAAATTCTGAAACAGTGACGTTCTCAGTCACATGTCACCTTAAAATAAAATTTTTACTTTAGACATGCTTAGTCACAAAATTTACCTCTTGTGCATCCTATGTCGGGGGGTGGGGGGTGGGGGGTTATGCTCTGCCAAAATTAGGGAGTAATCCATGGTAGAGGAAAACCATGGGACTTGGGAAATTGGGTACCCACCACAGAAGGAAGATGACAGGAATTCCCAGAATGAGCACTACACAGCCAGTCCAGGAGACAGCCAGCCAGGATGGGATGGGCAAAGGGTGCCAGGGCGGGTGTCTCTGGGAAAAGTATGGCAATAAGAGTATCTGATAAGCCCTGGCTGGTGTAGCTCAGTAGATTGAGCGCGGGCCTACGAACCAGACATTTCAGCGGTTCAGTTCCCAGCAAGGGACTCATGAGAGGCAACCACACATTAATATTTCTCTCCCTCTCTCCTTCCCTTCCCCTCTAAAGATAAATAAATAAAATATTTTTTAAAAAAGTATCT
The DNA here is from genome assembly GCF_021234435.1 of Artibeus jamaicensis. Lineage (NCBI taxonomy): Eukaryota > Metazoa > Chordata > Mammalia > Chiroptera > Phyllostomidae > Artibeus > Artibeus jamaicensis. The sequence goes on from NW_026521788.1 coordinate 16,684,589, forward strand.
GATAGGTTTAATCCTATGCAGGGTGATACTGAAATCATTCAGCCCATGCTGTGACGGGTCAGAGGACACACTGGCTGTAGGTGGCAGGTACCACAATGCAGCTGCACCTCCGCCCTGAGCACTGTGGAAAATGTACTGGAGGCCACATGAAGAGGGAGAGCTTTGAACTGCTAAACAAATGAAGTAGGGCAAAGGGGTCATTGTAACTCTGGCAAACTGTAGAAGAAAGGAAATGTAATAATGAAGCATGACTCAGTTCAGCAGTGAATAGCATTTACATCATAATCATGAGAACACACTGTGGATTGCAACTGTCATTTTTCTCCATTGGAAGGATGGGGGAAAATGAAGAAGGGGTAGAAGAGGATTAAAATCCTCATCTGCCATGCAGGAAAATAGAGGTGGAAACTAGTTGCCTGTGGGGGGCGGGTGGTAGGGGGCGATGAAGAGGAGAAGGGGACCAAGGGCTTGTATTTATTCACACCCCAAAGAGGATGCTTTCTGAATTGCTCATATTTAAAAAGCATCATCATTCAATACAATTCTTCAGTGAAACACTAAAAATTAAATTTCATCTTGAAGAATTGTTTAGAGAATACAGACATTTTAGAACATTGTTTTGGGAAACACAGAAGCCTACAGATTCCTTTTTTTTCCTCCTCACTTAAATATAGTTTATAATTCTACTACTTTGTGGGACACCCTCCCATGTTTTGTGACTATTTTGTGGGATGTTTATTTTATTTCGACTTAGGTTTACTACATCCAAAATCTTTATGTAGGGAATCAGAAATCCCCACTGTATTATCTTATCTTTACTAACCCCTCTTTGTTTATTTTTATATTATGCTCTTCTGCCATTGGTATTTAGCATCTCATATATTTATTTAGCATTCATTTATTTAATACCTACTATATGGTAGGTGCTGAGAATGCAGCACTGAATGAGATGGATGCAGTCCCTGCCCTCACAGGCTGAAATGAACATCTGTATACACTAACTAAAAAAATTCCATCTCGTCGTTGGTTGCCAAGAGCTTCCCCTTGCCCTTCGTGATCAAAACAAACATTATCCCACAGAAATCTTTCTGTAGAAAGACTATAAAAAGTAATCATATACCTATATTTCTGTGTCTTTTTTGTGATTCACTGTTTATTTTTATTTAATATATTTAATAACTTAAAACTACCTCCTCCCTTCAGAGGCAGGAATCATTTAAGTTACATTGCAAAAATCATCTAAGTTACATTGCAAAACCAGCCCTTATCCCATAACTGGACTTCATTGCGGAACTTTCCCTTCTGGATTGTGATGCCTTGACTCTTTTGTTACCAAGATCACTGCATGTGAGGCCGCCCTTGCCATTCTCAGTGTGAGCACAGGAAGGTTAATTCCACTATCCTGGATTGTATTCATTAGGAACAGTCATTAAATATGCTGGATGTAACATAGTGGTAACACTCTTTGCTTCGAGTTGTACTGGACCTATTTTAAAGTAGCTGAAATTAATTTCATCTCTGGAGATGTCAAAGAAAGACACTGTGACAGAAGAATCACTGAACCAGACACTTTATACCGAGGAATAAATTGAAATGGAAATAAGAAATAGGTCAAATTTGAGGAGAAACTGTAAGAAAGCCAGTAGGAAGACTTGAGAGTTATCATAAAATTTTATAATATATAGTTTGTTAAAAATAACTCTTAGGCTGAAGATATTTGGATTCTTGGTGTGACCTTTAAATATTGGTAATGCCCCTGACTGGGTTTCCCAGGTTGAGCCACCAGAGCATGTTAAAGATGAAAACAGGAATTTAATCAGAGCATTTATTACACCGTGAAGCAATTTTCTGAAAATGTTACTCAGTTCTATGATCTCATTACCAGGCATCTGTTCACAAGGTCAGTGTACAGGTTTATTTTGGCTGAGCAAAGCATAAACATACGAAGGACTTTCAAGGATTTTGCTGAGGATGTTCAGTACTCCCTAGCTTTTCACGTGACAGGTGCAGGTGGCTTTTGTACAGATGAACAGCACCACTGCCAGTCATATTAACCAGCTCTTAGGTTTCTCTCTGGCAGCCTGGGGTGAATTCTTTAGCAGATATTATTTTCAAAAAATCAGTTATCACAGAAATTAGAGCCTTACAGGTAAAACTGATGAACTCCAGCTGACTGTAAGTGTTCATGATTAGGTCAAAGATCTTGACATCTTGCTATTTTAATGGCTCTCCGTTTGTGAAAATATTTGATGATATTTAGCTGCTTATTAGCAATTTTTACAAAAAGCAGCTGTTCAGACAATGGGAGAAAAGATCATGCTATTTTTTTCTATCATCTAGGAAGCAGAATGTTATAATGAACACGGACTTCTCTAACAGACAATTGATTTGCATTTTTTAGTCCTGATCCTGTCATGAATTAACCATGAGATTTTGGACAAATTTGCACTGATCTTAAGTATTATTTTTCTTTCCTGTAAAACAAAGGGGTGAAACTTGACTTTTAAAACGCCTTATGTCTCTGAGAGTGGTTCTCAACGGGGTTGTTTTGCCTTCCAAGGGACATTTGGCAGTGTCTGGAGACATTCTGGGTTCTCATAACTGAGGGAGGGGAAGCTGCTACTGGCATCTAGCGGATAGAGGCCAGGGATGCGACTTCATATTCTGCAATGCACCAGGCAGTTTCCTTGCAACAAAAAGTTATCCAGCCCAAAATAGCAGTGGTGCTGAAGTTGAGAAAGTATGATGCCCTGAAAGTGCGATGAGTCGGAAAAAGCTAAAAGGATATATAAATATGTATGGGTAGTTTTGGTGGTAGATTACAAATAATTTTTCTTTTGTATATTTTTGTCTGTACAATTACTTTGATAAATATATATTGTCTCACTTTAAAACCACTAAAATATATTATTCACTTTATACAATTGCAGTCAATTATATTCTAATCTTAATCAGATTAATTGTTGAATGTCCATAGGGAAAAGAGATTTTCTAAAATCTGGAAATTAGCCTTATCAGCAATTATAATGTAATATGGCAAGGATCAACAGAATTATAGCTTCATGGCTATTCATTATTGAAAGTATAGTAAGAATTGTCCTGTAAAAGATTGTTGATATGCTTGTAAGCTTATAAAGCATTGCTGATTATGATTTTAAACTCAATTAAAATGTAAGGATAATAGAATATTTTATACAAAGATGCCGAAAAGCACAGTAAATTCCCCTTATTTAACACAAAATATAGTGATTTCAATGTGATATGTGACCAGGAAATGAAGTTACTTCAACAAAGGCAGAATTATTTGAGTGTAAAAAGTTAGATTTAGTCATATGCGCAGGGTCCCTTTTTACAAATGCCAGCCACAACCCTGGACACTTGAGTAACATTCAGATGTCCTGGTGCCCTTGGGAATGAGAGCTCTGTGTGGCAATAGCTCAGGTTCTGGTTCTCAGCTGAAGAACCTCATGCTCCAGTTCAGTTCTCAGCTGAAGTTCCCAGAGTTTCCTTGTGCTCTATCTACCTGGTCCCAGCCCTTCTAACCAGGCAACCCTGTGGTATTTGTTCTCGGCTTTTTAACTGGGTGTTCTGAGCCCATCCTAGTTCAGACCCTAAGAACTTGGAGCCACTGAAGGGTGTAGAAATATTTCTGCTAATGACCAGTCTTAATATAAAATATTCCATAGGATACTCCTTAATTATGTTCACTTTTATGTTCTTATAACCTTTCTGTTACTTTCTCTTTGATTTTTAGGATTGATTTTAACATACAAAGTGTAAATACAGTTCTGCAGAAAATAGGATATAAAATGCTGAGATATAGAATATCCTTAAGGATGGTAATTCTTTTTCTCCTTATCAACTAAAAACGCTGTTTCCACACATATTTTCCTCCTTGACTGGAACCGTTCTTCATTTTTCTTATACTTTTTATTTAATATTACATAAAGCAAATAGAAGAAGATAAACAAAACATTATTACTTTGAACAAAACCTCAACACCTTTTAACATTGTTGACAAATGACTATAATGTCTTATTTGTGCCCACAAAACAGATAAACAGTTTTTCTTTTAATTAACAGAGCAAGGAATTAGATGTAGGAAAAATGAATAGGAAATGAATCAGAAATTTTTATTATGCATCTCATTACAATTAAAATTTCACTGTACCATATGTGGTTAATTTTGCAATATTTAAGAAATTGTTGAAAAAAGAAAAAATCACCTATGCCACCTGCCTAAAGATTACACTGTTCATTTTCGCATATTCCTGCTGTCTAGTACATATTTGTAATCATATTATGCATGTTATTTAGAATTCTGAGGTAGAGGGGAAGTATTTGCACTTATTTTATTACAGACATCATTCCTTTATTAAATATGGACTTTTTGTGCTAAAGATACGAAAATTGGAAGGAATGGGTCTCCACTTAGCTGTAATGACTTGGTAATTAGACCTCTGCTTAGGTACTTACAATGTATATATATTTCTTTAAGTTCACAATAGTACATTAATTTTCTCTTTCCATATTAGCTTTACTTTGGGCCCATAAGAAAACATACAGTGGAAAATCTTGATTTTTTTCAAGATGATAATGGCTGTTGAAATGTTGGGGGTCCTCAAAAGGGGTACACAGGCTTTTTTTTTTTTTTGCCTTTCTGGGACTTTCTTGAAACCTTGAGGAGATTGATAACACTTAGGGCTTTAGGGTTGGTTGCTCAAGACCTACATTAAAATATATACTGTAAATAAATCACCCAGACACCTCAGAGTAGGTCCTTGCTTACCTTTATTTTAAACCTGAAACAAACCTTTGATGGATGGTATAGTCTACCTATGTAGATACCCATGATCATACCTGTACTTTGCTGCTAAACCTCTCTGCCTAAAGAGGCCAGTGTTTACGTTTAAACAAGTTGCTGTCTATGGAGAACTTTTGCAATCAAGAGTAATGAAAAGGAAGGGGCATAAAAACAGTAGTTTATTATCTGTTCAATATCAGTACCATACTAGGTACATTAGGAGAGTGGAAGCCTAAGGTTTATCCATCTCATCTAGTTTCTTAAAACCCTGTTCTGGAGGCAAAATAAACACAGCACAACAATAGAACTAACAATAATGTATAGGTTCATTTGTGAGGAATGCCCTAAGTAATTAGCTGATTATACTCAAAGATGCCAAAGTTTGTGTATGATACAAAGCTAGACTGATTCTACGGCACTTTGACTCATTTGCAATGTGAGATGTACCCTCTTGAGTAGGAGGATTTGTTTGGGAATTATAGCCAGACTTGGAAATTACACCTGAGTCAAGTAGAGGGAGTCAACATACTTATCAGAGATAAGTATGTTGTTTATCCTTTGTGTAGCAGTACGTAGAAAGGCAAGAAGTTTTGAGAGAAGAAGAAACAGAGGTGAGGTAAAGAAAATGACAGTTCTGAGAAAACAAGGTATCTATTTCAGATGATCAACTGGTCACTTCCTTGTAGTATGTGTCTGAAATCTTCCATCTGCCATCTGCCTAATAAGTAAATGACAGCTGATAAAGAGGGGAAAAGTATAATAAATTAAACCATGCCAAGAGCATTTAAACATGTGTCAAACCCAGTTATTTTTATTGAGGCTATAGGTTCCTTAATTAAATAATCCCTTTTCACAATTTTATATATGGTAGAACTACAACGCTTAAGAGGGGCAAAGTGTTTGTTTGGTTTCAACATAACATCACTAATTCAGAGTAGCTGAATGAAGACCTTTCTCTTCAGTGTAAAATGCATGCTAGCAGTAATACTCAAATGTTTTGTAGTGCCATAGGCTTTGAAATTTAGAGATAAACCTTTATCAACAAATTTCTGTGGTGGCTTTATAACTAGGCATGTGTATGAGAAGAAGAAATAAGTGTAAAAAACCATTAGAAGAGTATTTTTAATCCAGCTATAAATAAGAAATGAATCACTTAAATGCCATGTAAATTATCAAAGTCAGTAAATTCAGAATTTTTTTCCCTCTTACAAAGCTTTATACTTTGAGGGGCAATCTAGTTGTGTTTGAAAGGTTCTAAAATATTGCTTTCAGAGCTGTGCCCTGATGTACTTACTCACTGCACTTTCTGCAGCAATGGTAACGTGTCCTATATCTGCGTTATTGAATACAGTTGCCACTGGCCACGTGTGGCTAGTGAGCATGTGAAATGTGGCTAGTACAGTTAAGGAACTGGATTTGTAGTCTATTTAATTTTAGTTAATTTAAATTTAAATAGCCACGTGGGTTTTGTGTCCACCATGTTGTTAAAATGGCTTAAAGTCAAATTGTATACTAGTAGATATGCCTTACCAAGTAGTGCATTCATTAGCTGATTGTCATTTTGTATCCAAGATTCTTAGGCTCTTAACTGTTTTTTACCTTGTTCTAGGTAGTAACATTACCACTTCTGACTTAGTTTAGCGTACAACCGTATCTTTCTTACTTTAAAAACGTTCTTTTAAATCATAAACTTTAGCCCCAAGTACTATCTTTAAGAGAGATAAAAATTATGGGTGCTATTTACTCTGAGGGAAAGCTCATCATACATATTTTACACTTTAAAATTAAATATAAAGCTGAATGTACTGATGTCTACAATTCACTTTGAATGCATTAAAAATTATTTGATAACGGATAAATGGTAGATAGCGATAAAGAAAATAAAGCAAAATGTAAAAAGTGTACTTTTCTTTCTTGGATCTCTCACTGTCTGTTGAATAGAGCCAAGGGGTGATCACTGAGCGCTTGCGGAGCCTGAGCATGCACGACCTGACCACCATCCCGGGGGACGAGCACGGGGGACAAAGGCTGTACCAGCCTCTACCGGACACAAGAAAGAAGAGTAAACCAGCCTCCGGTGAGTCAGCAGGTGTGCTCCTTTGTTTTCATATGTCATTCCTTCACAATTGGGATTTTGAGTCCAGCTGGGTAGTAAAATAATTCCAGGTAACTCTGAATTTGGGCAGACAAAATGTACTTGTAAGCTTGTATTTTTGAATTTTACACTACCTGTAATTAGTGCATGCCTTCTGTTGACTTTGGAGATAATCCAACTAAGAAAGTGGAAGTGGCCTTTTATACTGCCACATATTTTTAGAAGCCATGGGTGTGGTTACCACCGCCTCCCCACCACCAGTACTGGTTCTGACCTGTGATCACTACACTTAACCTACAATGAATCTGTGGAGTTCCATAGTTAAACATTCTTTACTGTAAATGCTATGAACAAATAAGGATATTGACTCACGAGATAAAAAGTTTTAAGTAGGTGACAAAAGATGACTCAGTTTGAAAATAGGATTATTTCAATGGAAATTGTGCTGTAATTACATAGTATTTCTAGTTCAAGAACTAACTTGTAGGCATATTCTAATGTCAGTCCTAAAAATAGGTGTAATCATTTTGATTATGAGGTCTGCTGTATCATTTAGCTGATTTGGGCTAGTTATCTGAGTCCTTTATCAGCAGTTTATTCATAAGTATACCTTAGAATCGGTTAAGAATTATATTCCAATTACTTCAACACAAACAGGCTTTTACATAGGAAAATCCCTGACATTATTTTTATGATAGTTGTCTATTAAGTTTAAAATGGTGTGACAAAGAATATTTCAAGACAGTGGCATGCTATTCAGTTCTTTTGTTTAGTTCCAACCGTGAAACTGAAATACATGAAGACTTATAAAAATACGAAGTAAATGGTACAGTACAAGAAAGGTATTTGTTCAGTTATAAGATTAAAATTTTAATGTGCATTATTTTGCCCAACTTTCCTACAGAGTAGTATGTATTCAAACTTTCTTTCCCAAAGAAAAAATTAAATCAAAACTTTCTCTCTTGACAATATTTTTAATAAAATAGGTTCCAGGAGGGATAGGTGAAGAGAAGATGGTAATAGATAATCTAGAGGGACAGGAGTCCATATATACATGGCAATTTATCAAATGAGAGAAAGGTGGCCGCTCAGATTGGTGGGAGAAAAAGCATGTTAAAAAGTGGTGTTAAGCCCTGGCCGGTGGGAGCTGGCCAGTGGAGCATCACGCTCAGCTGGTTGGAGCATGATCCTCTAAAACAAAAGGTCACAGATTCAGTTCCAGATCAGGACACATACTCAGGTTGTGGTTTCAGTCCTTGGTCCAGGTGCATGGGAGAGGACAACCAGTCCATCCGTCTCTCTCCCTCTCTCTCCGCTCCCTCGTTCTACCTGCGCCCTAAAAAAAAAAAATAAGCAAATGACAAAATGCCCTCTGGTGAGGATGGAAGAGAAAAGTGTTAGGATAACTGCTAGGCTTAGAAGGTTGCTGTTTCTCTCTGTCTCTCCCTCCTTTCCTTCCTCCTTTCCGTCTTTTCTCTCTAAAAGCAATGAAAAAATGTCTCCAGGTGAGGATTTTAAAAAGAAGTAAAATGTAAAACTACCAAATAGTGAGGAAGGCTCCCCATGATAACAACAATACAACAACATGATACAAACTATAAGGAATAGTTTTGTTTCATGTTACAGGCAAAGGGTTCAGATCTTAAAAATCGAAGGACCTTTACAATCCACTTATCATCAATTTTGTCAAAGAATACAGCTGACCAATTAATACATAAAAAAGATATGTAGCCTCACAGTCAAAGAAATAGTAAACTAAAATCATAATATAAATAATTTTTATTCACCAGATTGGCAAAAAGTAATTTTTTTAATTAATAGTGCTCTGTGTTGTAACTATTCTAATTGTCAGTTGCTGCATAATAAATCACCTCCAAACAGTAATTGTTTAAAATCGTGGTTACTAATTTTGTTCAGGAATCTGGGAGTGATTGGGCTTCGCAAGGCAGTTTTTGCTCAGGGTCTCGTGCCTCCGCATCCAAACAGCAGCTGGGGCTGGGGTCGTACTCTGAAAGGCTTCTTCACTCACGTGTGAGTGAGTCACACAGCGGCGGGGGAACAGCTCAGGCTTCTCCAGCATCTCCTCTGTACCTGGTCTCTGAGGATCATTGGACTTCTTACCTGCAGCTAAAGGCTCCCAGAGCCAGGGAATGTCCCAGGGGACAAGTGTCAGAATTTGTGGACATGTTTTAAAATCACCACAGCAAGCTCATTGGGAAACAAACATTCTCATGTACTTTTAATAAGAGTTTAAAGTGGAATAATCCTTTTGGATGACAATCTGGCAATAATTATTAAAATTTATTCCCTTTAACTCAGCAAGAAACTTCTAGAAATATGCCATAAGGAAATAATCAAAGGTCCGAAGATACACGTACAAGAACATTAATCTCGTTGTTTATAGTAACAAAATATTAGAACAAACCAATTACCTAAGAGAAATGATTGATCAGAAAGATGGTTTATTAGCCATGAAAAATAATAATGTCAATCTATACTTACTGACATGAAAGCAACCAGATTGTGGGAGAACATACAATAACAATGAAACAGCATGTGTGTTATAATTCTGTGCCATAGAAATGCAATAGATGAAATGCATTAGTGTATGTAAAGGGTATTTTTCAAATGTATCTACATAGTGGAAGGGCTGGAAGGATATTACTAAAATATTAACAGTGTTTAGCTCTGAGTGGTAGAATTTTAATGATTTTTTAAATTCAACCTATTATTCAAAATTAGAAATAAAACAACAGCACTCTCCCTTTTGAATAATAATTAAGTAGTCATTTTTTTATCATGATTTTTTCTATTTCATTTACTTTCAAGATTCCTCAAGAAAAAAATTGATTAGTTTGTAAGCGTGAAAATTGCATTTACTTTGCAAAGTCTGTTTACTGGTTCTTGTGATCAGTACAGGTATCTCAGAAGCTCTAATTGTTCACACAGCAAATGCAAATATGTGGAAAAGTGGGTCCCTTTTGAAAACTCATCATGGTCAGTTTGTTATACTAACCTCTGAGCAGGTTGAGGTTAGCATGACAAGGGAAGTCCTCCTGATTTGATGACATTATTTAAGTCTGCCTGTTGACATGATGGGGAAAGAAGAGCCCTGCAAATGCTTTCTTGTAAGGAAATGGGTGCCTTGAACGTGAACAAACATCACATTTTGAGAAGTGGAAATATTTTTTCTGCAGAAAACCTGCCACTCCCATGTTGGTTACAAGTAGTTCAGTATCATTTCAATTCCAATGCGTACAGAGATTTTTTGTTTGTTTTAGGTGTTTTACATATTTTTATTTAATCCTTAAGATGACTATGCACGTTTAGTATTTTATCTTTATTTTGCAGATGAACAAACTGAGACTTAAGGAGATTAAATTACTTATTCAAGGCTATCTACTCAGTGACAGAAATGAGGTATCTGAGGTTCCTAAGCTAAATTTTACTCTTTCAATTTGTAAAGAAACTACACTTAGTGACACAGTTGGGCTGGAACCATGAATTCAAATAATTTGAGCAGAAAAGGACTTTAGCGATGCTTTAGCCAAAGGTGGCAAATAGGCAACACGCCTACCCCCTGCTCCCCTGCTCAGGCTGGCCGGCATTGCTGATGGATCGTGGCACTCTCCCACACTGGCTCAGAATCCCACTTCACACAGCGCCCCAGGCAGCTGGTTCAGAGCTGGCATTGACACAGAAACCCATTCATCATGTCCTCTATCTCACCACCTTACCAGAGAAGAAAACAGAACTGGAGAAAGGCATGGCTCACTCTGGGCCGCACAACTAATAGATGGCAGAGTATTGGGGTCAGGACTCCTTCCACCAGAATAGCTCACGCTCCTTCCACATCAAACTTTCGATGAGTCTGCCCTTACATTAATAATTAATACATGGAAACACAGTGTCTGGTACATACTAAGTACTGGATCGGTATTGACTATTATCATTATAAGGAGAGAAAACTTAAAATATGCCATCCCTAAGATGTACAAACTGAATCAAATCAGGTCACATTGCAAAAGGATCTGCTAGTTTTCTAAAATGGTCACAGAACCATGGGCTGAACTAGCCAAACAGCTGCAGCCTCAGGCCCAGGCCTCGGCAACAGGGCCTCCTCATTCTTTGGTTCCCAGTCACTGCTCCTCGGAAATATGCTATGGAAGGCACCGTGCTGAGAGCTCTCTGCAGTCTAGATTGATGATGTGAAGCAGCTGACCTTCAGGTGGCCTTTGTGTGGCACCAGCAGTATCCCACTAGCTTTACCTTGCTCGGGCTTGGCAGAACTATAAACCATTCAGCCAGTTAAACCCCTGAGTTCCTGCTCGATTCGGCATCCAGATTGGGGTTTCTCTCATAATCTCAGGTTTCCTCCATAGACTTGGAAATACTCACATAACGTTCACTAACATTATTTTCAGCACTCACAGCAAAATTTCCATGCATATTCATTTCTAGGTATTAAGTGGAATAGAAAATGCATATTTTAATGAGGATATTGAGCTTGACCCCTCTCTTTTGGAGGCAGGGCTTGTTTTACTAAGTTGCTAAGTTAAACTTAATAATTTCTCCTCCCACATTTGGCTGCTTTCTCTGTCCTTACTCCTTACACTTCATCATTTCTGACCTGCCATATTACAGTAACCCCACTGCTTTCAATGGGGTTTTCAGTCTCATTCACCTCTGACTCATTCTCTAAAGTACAAGAAGAATCTTCTAAAGAACCCAAATCTAATCATGTCACCCTTCTGTTTAACATGCTTCAGTGGCTCCCCATTGCTATCCAAAGAAATCCAAACTCAATTGCATGTGGTGTACTAGCTCCCCGACCTTGTTCTCACTCCATCGTGTGCAGGCCAAATAGAATCCTGGGCCTTTCAGGATTTAGCCAAGTAACCACCTCCTACAAGAAGTCTTCTTTCACAGCCCACTCCTCCACCCCAGGCTGCATTAATTCCCCTACTGTATGATCCCATAGCACCTTGTTTTTTATCTTCCATTGGCGGCATCTCTTTTGGCAGGGATCCCCAACCTGTGGGGCTGCCAACCAGCCTGGTACTAGTCCGAGGCCTGTTAGGAACCAGACCGACCGCACAGCAGGAGGTGAGCGGCAGCCAAGCAAGCAAAGCTTCACCGGCATCACCACCTGAGCCGCACCTCCTGTCCCCCCACCTCCCACCCACCAGCCCCACCCCATGGGGAAGTTATCTTCCACAGAACTCATCCCTGGTGCCAACAAGACTGGGGACAGCTCTCTTACAGGAGTGAAAGGCCCAGCAGAGTCCATTTCCCCCATTAGACTGTAAGTTTCTTAGGGTAGAAAAATGACAGTTTTGTCTTTCTCATCATTTTATCCCCATGATTTAACACACTGCCTCTCACATGGTAAGATTTTTTAGATATTCGTAGAGGAAAGAGGGATGTCATCACCTTTACTGAAACTATAATTATAAAGCTAGTAAGACTTTTTTAACTGACATTAGGAAACTCAGAAAGAAAAGATTTATATATAATCATTTTATGATTGATATTCCAATTTCTTATCCTATAAAATGAGAGGCATTTGAAATAGCAAGGATTGTGGTTTTTGAACTGTAGTCTTACGCTTCATCTGTGGCCTCAAAGAACTTCCTGGTCACAGATGCTTCCTTTCTGACTCTCTCTTAATTCCTCATACTCTGTTTTATCTTAGATCACTTAGATTAGTATTGGGAATATAATGTTGGCAGTAACAACAGAAAAATCTAGAAATGACAACCTAAAAATATTTGTTCTGGTTTATTGTCCCCAATTATAGAAGTAATACAATTTTTATTTTAATTTTATATTGATTTTAGAGAGAAAGAGAGAGAGATGTAGATTTGTTGCTCCACTTACTTATACATTCATTGGTTGCTCCTTGCATGTGCCCTGACCAGAAATCGAACCAGCAGTCTTGGCGTACCTGCACAACACTGTAACCCCCTGCGCTACTCGGCCAGGGCACAAAATCACCCAAAAGCCCACTTCCAGGGGATGCAGTGGCTTCATTTTTATGTTTTTCTTTCTTTGTTTCTATGTGTACATTTTTCCCCACTTAATACTGCACCGGGAGCGTGTTCCCATCCCCACCCCAGGCTGCACCAGCCTCCTTACAGCTCTTCCAGGCAGCCACGCTTCCGCTGCCCACCGCCTGTGCACCTGCTGCCCCCTCTCCCTGGAACGCACTTCCTGGGACTGCTGCATGAAAACCGAGGGTCTTGGCCTCAATAATGACTGATTCTCCTCTTGAGTCCTTCCTCATCTCCAGCCTAGAAGTCTGGCAGCATAAAATTGTACTAGCTTAATATACAAAGATGTTTATCTTATTATATACTGCTTATTATACTGAGATGTTTATCTTACTATGAGACTAAGAAGTTTATTAACAGCTGTTTGCGGTTGGCTCAGTGAGTCCTCAAGTTACACAGGTCCTGGAAGAGCAGATTAATGAACATTTATTTGTTTAGTATATTTTTATTCACATGCAAGAAGTCTATTTTTACCCCCTTCTGATCCTGGAAAATTTGCTACTTTTGTCTCTAAGTACCATAAGATTCAGGTATTTAGACCTGGCTGATGTGGCTCAGTGGATTGAGAGCCAGCCTGTGAACCAGACGGTTGCCAGTTTCAATTCCCAATCAGGGCACATGCCTGGGTTGTGGGCCAGGTCCCCAGTTGGGGATGTGCAAGAGGCAAGCACACATTGATGTTTCTCTCCCTCTCTTTCTCTCTTCCTTTTTCTCTGCCTAAAAATAAATAAAGATCTTTTAAAAAAAAGACTCAGGTATTTATGTTCCTTCTTAATAGGAGATATGAAACTTCAGGGGAACTTGCAGCCATACTTCTATCTTTATAACCGACCTAGTACTCTGGTTGCGTTAGACATGGGCCCCTCTTTTGCTCCATCCAGGCAGTGGGTCTCAAGGTGTAGGCCCTAGACCAATAGCATAAACATCACGGGAAACTTGTTAGAAACATAGATCCTCAGACCTGGCAATCTGTGTATTAACTAACAAGTTCCCCAGGTGACTAATAATTGTCTAAATTGTGAGAACATCTGCTTCAAGAATAGGAAGGTTCCATTCCCTGAATCCCAGTGTCAGGATGCTCTCAGACTTCCTGACAATAATCAGCCTGACTGCCTGGAAGTTTGCGTATTTGCTAATGTTAGGTCTTTGTAGCTACACAGTGCAGCCTATTAGCTCACCAGCCCAATCTCTTACTGTCCTACCTGATGCCGCCTCTTTTCTTTGACTAACATCTCTTATCATAGCCTGTGGTGTTTCTGATTATTGTAGCCTGTCTGGCTGTGTTTTGTCTCAGCAACTGTAGAGGCATTGGTTTAACAAGTATCACCTGCCCCCAGTGAACCTAACTTGCCCAGAATTCTAGCTCTTCTGGGACTTACATGACTCCATAAGTTCACCCTACCATTCTCAATCTTGACGAAAGGTTTGACACATGGAGTGGAGAAAACCCTTAATTCCTAATTAAAGTCAAAGGTACAAATGACAGACTAAAACACACAATTGCTTAGGTTATTTAAAATTCATTAAAAGGGAAAAAGGGTAGGAAGAGACTTTTCACTATATATCTATTTTTATTATTTGATTTCTTAACAAGATAGATAGATGTGTTACCTACTGAAAAATGCATAGTAAAAAGGAATGGCCAGGGAAAACTTCCTGGAAGAAATGGTTGTGAGCTTCATTTAGAGTAGTGCAAGGGACAGAGATTGATGATGGAGGGTAGGGAGCACATTACAGATGAGAAAGGGGAAGGAGTAACTGGGTAAATGCAGACCATGCAAAGATCTGCAGAGTAAAGAGGCAGTACTGGCAGGTATCTTTTTACCAAAACATGCTGGTTTTGACGATTCATTCAGACTATGGAATTCCACTGAAAGACGGAGATGAGAAAACAGATGAAGAGGCGAGTGGGCCATATTCAGATGATGAGATGTTAACACACAAAGGGCTTCGAAGATCGCAAAGCATGAAATCTATGAAAACCGGGAAAGGCCGCAAAGAGGTTAGTCAATTACAGAGTTGTTTTCCTAATGATTTAACATTAAAGGATTTCCCTGCTGCACCATCATTCAGGATATTAATGGTCCATAAATGAAGGTTTGGAATGGTAGACCCACAGTCACGTTTAAAATTATTTATTCAGATCAGATATATTAGGATCTCTGAAAATTTCAAAGGTGGTAAGTTCCTAGTCTCCCACTTTACGTAGACATGGTAATCTTGCATTGCAAATGATAGGGCTGCTGTGAGTACCCAGTGCCAGCCCTCCTCAGAAGCAAAGGAAGCAAAAAAAATTAACTACATAATTTTGCTTTGAACCAATCCTATATGAGGATTAAATAGTAAAAGTTTATTTATAATTAATTATGTATTGTCTTTGTGCCCAGAAAGCAGTGGACAATTCCAACAAATGGCCTCAGATTAATTACTCTGAGCAATGTACCAAGCAAAGGATAAGTAATAACGGTTAATATTTCTGTTATTAAAGATAATAATCTGTAGCATATATCCAATATGGAACCAACCATATTTTTTAGTATATAGAGTTGTCTTTTGAGTACACACTTACAGGATAATTGATTCTTTTTGTCAGAAAAGTTACAAATTATTACTGTATGAACTATTAAATCTTACATAATTTTAAAAAGTAACCATCTAACTTATAATAATAACCCATTTCTCTCTTCAGGTGCGGTATGGGTCATTAAAATACAGAGTGAAGAAGAGACCACAGGTGTACTTTTAGTCATACACTTCAAGTATCCCAAGACAAATTATGCTAAAGCACCAACTTTTTTGTTCTAACATCATACATTCAGGATTTGTGCACTAAAATAATTCTTTAAATTGTGGCGGTGATAGGGTTTATTTTCATTAATTTAAATACGTTTTTATTTCTTTAACAATTACTTTCAAATGTTGACTACTAAAGGTAGTTATGCAAACTATGTGTGTGTGTAGATATGTCAGAAATAATAGAAAACTGTATTATCTGTTTTCAAATTCATCAAAAGCATGGAGTGCCCGGGGTGTAAGAGGAAGCACAAACCCACAGTATACTTGAAAAGAGTCTTTTTATGGTTCCAGATACATCAGTCTTTGTGTTACTGTGTTTACCTCCATTTATGTTGTAGCTATCACATGAGGACAGTAATTAAATAGGCCTCTAACTGCAGCAGTGATAGCCCAGGGCATAATATGAGATAAAGTATGTTTTATATATTCTTTAAATTTTTACTTTTTTAATACTTTATGGTTTTTCCACCATCAGCTGAAAGTTTTCAAAATAAATATTTGAAAACCAGGTATCCACATAGCACTTTTTTTTGTGACTAGTTTTGCACACTTGAAAATTGTTTACTTATTTTATGACTGTACGTTTTAAGTTTTACGGACACTATCCTTATTATTTGTCGTATTCTGACGAGTCAAATTTATGCCTTGAATGACATCATCTCTTTTCCTGTGGGTTTCATTTGTTAAATTTGCTTGATTTTAATAGTATAAAAATACAGCTAATTGTTTGGTTCTAACTCTTTTTAATTATCTTCTTTACAGATAAGAAATTATTTAAGTCATTCACCAGTTTTCGGTATTTGGCTGTGTACAGTGTGGTTGAACTCAGCGTGTGTTTATTAACACTGGTTACATTCTCAGATTTTAAAAGTGGTAGCTTTTGTGAAATAGAGTTAGAGACCAGTATGGCACTTGGGACTTTTCTAATTCGTGAAAATATCCAGCAGCCAGTCTATTCACAAGCTTGGCACTTACATGTGCTGCTGATTTATAAATCTGGCATTAACTAGAATAACTTGGATCACTTCTTTTCTGGTTGGAATAATTTCCTTAAGATAGTTGCCAATGGAAAATGAGGATGTTGCTAATATCACATATTAGAAGCTATTAGAATAGATATTAGAAAAATATCATTTTTTAATCCAAGATATTTTTGAATTACTAGACTGAGGCATTTTTAGGTTGCATTGATAGCTACATATTATGAACTATAAGTCAGTCTATTTGGTGATGGTTTTAGTAATTAGTAATGAAATTTGTACAATTATTCTCTAGTTAATCTACTTGGTAAATCTACTTGTTTGTCCAAAAGTAAAAACAGCGAGAAAGATTTGTAAGATCTTTGACTTTTCTACCTTTTAAGAAATGAAGCCAGTCACCAGTGTCTGTTCAGGACCTCCCAGGGTGGTGGGAAAGGACAGAATATTCACTCAGGAGCACTGTAGTGTAATTCAGACATTTCTCTTAATACAAGTCTTAAAATATTTTCTAGATTACCTCACATTCTTGATATGTAACACCAAGTAAAAATTCATTTCATTTTCTTTTCTCCCAGTTTATTTCTAGGTGTACATCCATCTACTTTACTAATTTTTAGCCCCTTAGTTTCTGGAAAGACCTTTAATTTCTTTCAGAATCCAAAACTCCCATGAATTCTGATTATAAACTTTGAAAGAGTTTTATTTATATTGCATAGTCCTGGACTTAGCAGTATAAATGTTATGCCACGTTTGTCTTTCCTGCGTGAAGGCAGTGTCATCTCAAATTGCCCGACAGTGTCATGAGAGTGACTTTGTATCAAAAACATTACCTGTGGGGGCTGATTAGCACCATTATATCATTTCCAAATCTAATTTCATTATCATACCTCTTCTTTAATCATAGCGAACTTATACTTTCCTAAATTGGAAGAATTATGAATCCCTCCACACTTCTAGAATCAAAACATTTAATCAAAGACAACGCCAGTTTCCAAGAGGTAATGCAGGTCCTTCTGTTTAATTACTCTCCTCACACAATGCTTCCTCTGATACATTCTGCTGCTTACATCCTTACACAGTGATGTCGTTTTGCTGTTCTGTCATTTTCTTATTCTCCTTTTCTTACATTTCTTAAATGTTGCTTCTTTTCTCATGTGTTTTAGCATGTCCTTTCCTTTGAACTTTGTGTAATAAGTGTATGCATTTTAGTTTCCTTTAAGGTACAGCAGGTGGTTTTTTGTTTCTATGCTTTCCTGTCTGCAGTTTTTAAAAGAGGTCAATTCGTCCCCAGACCACAGTGCCTTCCCTACTACCACCACCTGGTGACTGGGCATCAGATGCTGCACAAGCCTATTTTGGTAGCTGGTAAAGTTTACGCAGAAATTGTAGCCCTTTTATCATATAAGCATTCAACTCGTTCGATAATGTTAACTATTTCCAGAGTTTACTTGGAAGTAAGAGTTGTTCTATTCTTAATTTACCATGTTTTTTTCTGGTATAAAAAATGAGCCAGAGATAAGCCTGATTGCTAAGTATTTAATTACATAAACCCACCTAAGTCCTGAATGAGATTTCCTCCACACACTTTACTATACAGGTGGATTTGGCTAGAAAGTGATACTGCCACCATTACTAACGATAAATACTTGACTACACAGATCGATGGAACAAAACTGATAAAGTGTTTTCAGGGAATTTACTCCATGTGTTACCACCAAAGATTTCTACAGTGTTATAACACATGTAAATATTCCAAATTTCTGAGAGGCATTGGTTAGATAAATATATTGCCTTTTTTTTTAATAACACAGTTTATGCTTCTGGAATGCTTGACTTTTTGTGTTGTTAAAAATAATTCAGTACTATCTTATCTTTAATATCAATCATTTGTATTTTTAATTGGAATGGACTAAATTTTTATTTTGATATTTTCAGGAAACTTAAGGAGTTAGTGTGTATTGAAAAGCAATTTCCTGTTTTCATCTGTGTGGGCTGATTGGTTTGCAAGGCTAATAGGTAAACTTTGAGAAGGTCATTGTCAGTATGACATGCAGTATACATTTCTTAGTGAACACCACTGAGGAGTAAAGCTTTCTGAAAAGAAAATACAGCTTTCTCTCTACATGTGTTTAAGATATAATCTTCTAAGGCATCCTACAGGTATAATGTGTATTAATTCTTCAACCATTGACCATGAATTGACATTTTTTTTCCTAAAAACCTTTTAAATCTATGTACTTTAACAGTTAAGAGAAAGCAATTTTGCAAACTTTGTAAAGGCCTATACACTGCAGAGGGGTAACTTTACAAATGTATTTTTGAAAACTTTAATGTAAAATAAACGTTTTCTTAGTGACAGCTTGTCTTCTTTTCTTGTGTCAGAGTATGTATGTTGGGTTTCATGAATTGATAATTATTTATTAGTCTGTTTTGATTAAATAGTAGACAACATATGCACACACTTAAAACTGCAGATGAGCTCTGGCTGGTGTGGCTCAGTGGATTGAGTGCTGGCCTACAAACCAAAAAGTCACTAGTTCACTTCCCAGTCAGGGCACATGCCTGGGTTGCAGGCCAGGTCCCCAGCTGGGGGCATGTGAGAGGCAGCCTATCGATATATTTATTAGATACACATCAATGTTTCTGTCCCTCTCTTTCTCCTTCCCTTCCCTTCTTTCTAAAAATAAATAAAACTTTTTATTAAAAGATTACAAATGACAGAGCAAATTATAAAAATCATGTACACTCTGGAATGTTTATCCATAGGATTAAGAGAAATACTGTGTGGTTGAATTTGTATGTTGGAAAGGGAAGATATGAAAAAACAATTAGTAGAAAAACCTTAGCCATCAATCTGTATTGGCTAGATGTCTCAGACATAAAATAAAACACAAAATTCAGTTTTAGTTATCCTGGGGAATCTTCTGGGTTTCCATCTGTTGTAAAATTATAGGTCTGTTTGCCTCGCTTTACATTTAAGCTTTAGAGAAACCCTATTTTAAAAAGTGTCTTGTGTTAACTTCATTTTGACATACAATGCGTGATAAAGATTCCAAATGGAGTTACACTTTTATTCTTATTAGGAGGTATATCCTTTTGATGATCCAAAGAAGTTAACAATTTAAATAAAAATTCTAAAGGACACATGGAAATATGAACTTCGGCATTTTCCAGTGTTTTATTCTCCCCTTAGAGTCTCCAAACTACGATAGTAGAGAAAGGGGAATGTACTTGAAAAGTAACTAAATAAAATTTAATATTTAAAAAAAAAAAAAAAGAGGTTTGCTTTCCTGAGAAAGACATTCATAGAACAAAAATCATGTCAGAGACTGATGTATTGTTCCCTGAAAAACATTCTGCCCTTTTACCTGCCGATCAATATTCTAGCCTTAATCATAACTTTCCTTACAATCTGGTTCTGGTAATGTTTTTTTAAATAGCTTTTTATAAGGTAATGCTTTGAATTGAAATTTCAAAGCATAAAATTGATAATTGGGTATAAGTGTAGGCTACTAAAAGACTGCTCAACAAAGCAGGAAAATTATCATATCTACCCTTTGCTCGCCTGGCAATCCCAAATTAAGGACAAGAGGGAGAAGAAAGAAAAAGGAAAGTATGGTATTGGCATTATGTGCTCAACAAATTACCATCAGTTTTATTTCGTATAAAAACATTCCTTGAGTGCCTACTGTGTACAGTAGACCTGGTTTCTGCATAAAGCTTGTATCCAAGTAGGATAACATCACAGTTTAAGGAAAATAGCCCTTACTTACATAAAACAAATTTACTATTACCAGATCTTTGGGTTATTTTAAAATTATTAATGCTGGGATTTCTTGGTGGTTGAATAATTTATTTGGTTTCTCTTAGAGCAATATTTTTTTTCTTTTAATCTTTGGATTCCTGCTTTCCCTTACCTACTTACTTCAGATATATTAGTAAGTTCTTTTGACTCTCTCCAAAATGCATCCTGAATTTGACCATTAAATTCACCTCTCCTCCAACTTTCCCTAATTTAAGCCATCATCATCTCTCATCTGGAGTACTCAGGGCATAACTTTTACTTAAGTCAGAATTCCTTGAAACCTTACTACGTTTTTAGTAGCCTTGCACATTTTTCAAGGTGACTTTTGACCTTGAGTCCCATAGAACTGTCACACTTCCTTATCCCTCCAACGGGTGTCTTTGAGAGATACAAGGAGAGAGAAGGTTGTGAAGAGTGAAGGAAGGTGACAAACAGGAGCAGGTAGTTTTGTACATGATCCCTAGAAAAGTTTTTCTCTTCCAAGTGGTGTTGAATGCTGAAGTTTGGAAAAGTTGACAGGAGTTGATTAAGTCAGGGTGGAGTATCTGGTTGAATTATGTCTTGACATGATGGTCTCTCAAAGTCCTGGGAAAGAATGTGCAATACATGTGGAGGTTTTTTTTCCTTTTGGAATCTTTAGGCCTAATTTAAGTTACTCTAGACTTGAGTGCCAGGTGTCAACAGGAAGTATCCGCATTAGTCAGAATTGTCCAGAAAAATGGAACCAATAGGGTGTGTGTGCAGGTGTGTACAGTAAGTCCTCACTTAAGTCTGTCAGTAGGTTCTTGGCAACTGCAATTTGAAATAGAAGGATGTATAATGACATGAATTCTACCATAGGCAAATGGATGGAAGCAGGAGCTATGTTTCTATGGCATATTTCTGGTCACAGAAACATCACCAAACTTTTGAATAAATATACAAAAAATACTTAATCTTAAACCTGGAAATAAATGTGAGCTATACATACATTCAAGAAAGATTAATAATAAGTAAGATTTTTTTCCAACTAGCCAATTCCAATTCACCATCACGGGTGGCTGAAGCCTGCTGTGGCAGCCCCGTGAGAGGGGAGCTAGGCCTGGACAGGATACCCTTCCATCACACGCATGTTCACGCTTACACTCACTCACTAGGAAGAGCCAATTGACCTCAAGTGCACAGCTTTGGGAGGTGGGAGGAAACCAGAATCACCAGCGAAAACCCATGCATACGTGGGAAGAACGTGCCAACTCCACACACACACAGTGGCCTCACGGAGAATCTATTTTCCTCATTAAGATTACCAAAAAAATGTTGGAGGAAACATTATTTGAGGATCTGCTATACACCGTCTCCTACTGCTTAACAGCATGGATACATTCTAAGAAATGCTTCCTTAGGCAATTTTATCGTTTTGTGGACATCATAGAGTGCACTTGCACAAACCTAGGTAGTATAGCCTACTACACCCCTAGACTGTATGATATAGTCTGTTGCTCCTAGGCTACAAACCAGTATGTGTACAAAACAACATGAGATTAAATCAAATGAGAGAATGATGCAATGAAGAGATGCAGGAACACGAGATGTGTGAGGCTGCTGTGGGCGTAACATGGCATACTGTTTTACAGCAAGCTTTCTTTTTTAAAAATACATTTAATTAATTATACCATTACAGTTCTATTCCCCCCTTCATTCCACTCCACCCTGCACACCCCCTCCCCACCATTCCCCCCCTTTAGTTTATGACCACGTGTCTTGAGTTCTTTAGATTCTATATTTCCCATACTATTCTTGCCCTCCCCCCTATCTATTTTCTACCTACCATCTATGCTACTTATTTTCTGTACCTTCTCCCCACTTCTTCTCCCACTCCCCTGTTGCTAACCCTCCACGTGATCTTCATTTCTATGGCTCTGCTCCTGATCTAGTTGTCCTCTTAGTTTGCTTTTGTTTTAGGTGTGGTTGTTAATTGTGAGTTTGCTGTCCTTTCACTGTTCATTTTTTTTATCTTCTTTTTCTTAGGTAAGTCCCTTTAACAGTTCATATAATAAGGGCTTGGTGATGATCAACTCCTTGAATGTGATCTTATCTGAGGAGCACTTTATCTGCCCTTCCATTCTAAATGAAAGCTTTGCTGGATAGAGCAATCTTGGTTGTAGGTCTTTGGATTTCATGACTTGGAATACCTCTTTCTAGCCCCTTTTTGCCTATAAGGTCTCTTTTGAGAAATCTGCTGACAGTCTGATGGGAACTCCTTTGTAGGTGACTGTCCCCTTATGTCTTGCTGCTTCTAGGATTCTCTCCTTCATTTTAATCTTGGTTAATGTAATGATGATTCGCCGTGGTGTGTTCCTTCTTGGGTCCACCTTCTTTGGGACTCTCTGAGCTTCCTAGATTTCCTGGAAGTCTATTGCCTTTGTCAGATTGGGGAAGTTCTCCTTTATTATTTGTTCAAATAAGGTTTCCACTCGTGACTGTTCCTCTTCCCCTTCCGGTACCCCTATAATTCGGATGTTGGAACGTTTAAAGATGTCCTGAAGGTTCCTAAGCCTCTCCTCATTTTTTTGAATTCTTGTTTCTTCATCCTTTTCTGTTTGGTCATTTTTTTCCCTCCTTCTGGTCCACTCCCTTGATTTGAGTCTCAAGTTTCCTTTCCATTACTATTGGTTTCCTGTGCATTTCCCTTCATTTCAATTAGTTTAGCCTTCATATGTTCCTCTAATTTGTGACTAAAACCAACCAGTTCTGTGAGCATCCTGATCACCAGTGTTTTGAACTGTGCATCTGAAAGTTTGGCTATTTGTTTATCGCTTAGATTTATTGGCTCTGGGGCTCTGAATTGTTCTTGAGCCATGTTTTGATCTGTTCGTGCCTGTTATGTATGAGGAGAGGCACCTTAGTTGTTCACCAGGGCAGGGCCACCCAGGTTGCTAGTCTGTGACGCTGTATGTGGGGGCGGGGTCAGGGAGGGACCGTGGCGGTTCCCTCTGCTGCTTCCTGCCACTGGGGCCTGCGCAGTCTGTCCTTCACCGGTTTGTTTATCTGCGGGCAAATGCGTGACCGAGATCAGCCCTCAGTGGGTCCGCCCGCTCTCCACACCTGGGATCCACCCACAGCTGCTGACGCACCTGAGTCGAGTGCCCAGTTCAGTCCGGTGGATATTTCCTGCCCGACCCCACTCTGCTGCTGGCTCTGCCCCTCTTACCGGTTTGGCTGAAGGGTTCGTTGTTGTCAGACTTCCATGTAGTTCAATTTTCTGTGGTTTGGCTGCGTTTTTGTTGCTAAAACTTTGTTGTTTTTAAACTTGGTGTGCAAGAAGGCGCAGTGCTTCCACGTACGCCTCCATCTTGGCGGAAGTTCTGTTTTACAGCAAGCTTTCTTTACAAGCAGAGTACACACTAAAATTACAGTAAGTACATAAACCAGTAACAGTTGCTTATTATCATCAAGTATTACGTACTGTATGTAATTGTGCTATCCTTTTATATGACCGGCTGTGGCATCACTAGGCAATAGGAATTTTCAGCTCCATTATAATTTAATGGGCTACCTTTGATAATTTAATGGGCTACCATTGTATATGTGTCCAGCGTTGACCAAAATGTCCTTATACAATGCACGCCTATAATATGCATAAAGAGGGGTGGAAGGGAGATTTATTGATTGACTGATTTTAAGGAACTGACCCACGTAATTGTGGAGTCTGGCAAGTCCCAAATTTGCAGGGCAGGACAGCTGACTGGAGACCAAGGTTTGAGATGTTGCAGCGCCAGCAGGAAGGTATTCTGCAACCAGAATTCCCTCTTGCAGACTTAATTAGGCCCACCTACATTATGAAGGGTAATGTGTTTTACTAAAAGTCTACTTCTTTAAATGTTAACCTCATCTAAGAAAACACCTTACAGTAACATCTAGACTAACGTTTGATCAAATATCTTGAGGTCCATGGCCTACCTAGTTGACACCTAAAACCATTGCAGTCTCCTTAAATTAAGTTTGGAAGAAAACTCCATTTACCCTGAAATACAAAGTTATTTGGCTAATTTGTTATATAGAAATTACAAATCTTGAATCTTACTGGTTTATCTTACAAAGAAAGGGAATATTGCCACACATGGTTTATTTGGAAGAGGAAGAATAGTGTAAGGCTTGTGATGCCCTTTGTATGCTGTTGTGGTAACAAACATTTGTGTGTCAGCTGGTTTTCACACTTTGGAAAGAGGTATCATCCTATTTTATAGATAGCAAACCGAGACTCAGTAGTGATTAACCTGGGAACCAGCCACAACAGTTTTGGATTTAGCCTCTTGTGTTGTTAATCCCATTACACTTGGTTGTCTTGGCAATCACAGAATACTTAAATAGCTAACAAATGATTCTCACCAAATATGTATTAGACAAAAATTTTGGATTACTTTATCAGAAGATTAAACAGTGAAGTTTTAAGTCATTTGAAGTTAGTATTAGATTCTGCTTCAAGTAGCTTCAGTAAGGAAAGGATGCTTTTAAAATAAGTAGGAAAAATAAAGATAATTTATTATTAATTATTGGTTAAGACAAACAGGAAGAGATGTGAAGAGAGGATGTAGCTTAAAGAGGAGGAGTATCCTCCCAGAAAGTGCTTCCCTTCCTTCCTCGCCTTCCCACCAGCGTCTGCTCCCTGGCTTCCTCCCTTCAACCACACCTTGTAAACCCTTTTATATGCTCTGTTGACAAGGAGAATGTTTGTGTGTTGTTCTGTACTGGCTTTTAACTAATAAAACACACAAAGGAGGCCAAATGCCTTTTTACACAGGAGATGAACTTTATTCAGTCTTTAAATTGAAAGCGAGTACAGTTAGGGTAAATAGCAGGCGACAGTTTCCACATGTTCTGGGGAAGTGGCACTGTATTATTTATAGTTTACAGCATGTGTAAAATTAAAGCTTGCAGGGGGCTCCCAGGGAGGTAAATTAGACAAAGAAGGAGAGACTTGGAAAATTCTTATTTGGCTATATTCTGAGCAGATGCCTATAAAAAATAATTTTGTAAACATTGAACATTAAACAAGATACAGAGAAGGTTGTGGTCTCTACCTCGCAGTAACAAATTCCAAAATTAAATGTTTTGAAGGCTGAGGAGGTGGGAAAATCTTACTTTGTAACCTTAATAGAAAAAAAAAAAAGGATTTCAAAAGAGGTGGGGGGTGGGAGGGAATTGTCATGTAAAGGATGTACCTCCCAAAGTGCAAAGTGAAATTGCATGAGATCTGGTTGATATTTGACCCGACAGTCTCAGAGCACATTAGACTGCAGCAAGTAATTGCTTCCTCATTTAGATTAGACAATGAGTTCTCTCTGCAAGCTGCTCTCCTCTAAATAGATTGTATAGAGTAATTGAAACAAGTTCTACTGGAAAGTGGAGTGACCCATTCCTCAAAGTGTGAGAGCAGAGCTATGGTAACCTCTTAAGCCTGGCCTTCATCCTGTTCCTATTTAGGGAATCCGCGGGGCAGCCAGCGTGAAGTGCAGTCTGCACTTCGCCAGCTTTATTGTTTAGACTTGAAGGGAAGGTCATATGCCCTCTTTGACAGAGAGGTTTATGGGCTCTCTCTAATTAGCAGCGCCCTCCACCAGACAGACTGTTGGCCATCTTCCAAGAACAGGGTTTGGTAGCGGCCACTGATGAAGGAGAAAACAAGGTTATTTACCCTGTGACTGTAATTCTTGGCACAAGTTCTCTCTTTACACCAGGACACGTTTTTCTTTTGTTCCAACTTGCCTTTGGAATTCTGAGCAGGGCGTTGAGGGAAATGCGACTATATATTTGGTAGTATAAGAATCCATATGTTAGCCTCGCTTTTTTTTAAAGCTGTTCTAAGTCTTCACAGTTCAACATCAATTTTTTTAAGGCAACATATTCAGAGCGTTGCTTGTAAATGCAAATGCTTGAGCACAAGCCCACACACAACCTCAGAAAAGAAAGTTTAGTTTGCAACATATATGAAATAACGGCAGTATGTACGTTAGGACACTTAGAAATCCCAGCGGTAAAATGTGATTGGGTTTAGCTAGTAACGGAGTGTTAAAAGGGTACTGGGAATATATTTGGCTTGTCCTGTTCTGTCAGTTCCGTAGGATGGTGGGTTAAGCTGATAGAAATGCTTTCTGGTTGATTTAAACCAGATGCTCAGACTATTTTTGTCTTGTTTGCCCGCGCTGCAGCACTGAAAAAGGCAATACTGCCCCCCTCGGCGGTCCGCCAAATGCAGGCCGGGAGCCTCGTCTCCTCCTCTAGGGCCGGCCGTAAAAACCTTTCAAATCTCCATTATTATTCCAGGCACATTCCAAGGGGTTGAGTCACAGGGTTCACTTGGCTTTTCTCCCATCCCGAACTGCCCGTACCGGGAGGAATATGACCTCCAACTTCAAAAAATAAATCCATAATCGGTCAAAGAGCGCTTTAGGGCAAACCCCAAATACAACCCTACCCTAAAGTCCCCCCACACACCTGGGGTTTGCTGGCTGCACACCTGGGGCCCCACGGCCAGAACTAGGGGCTCATGGTCAGAACATTGGGGCTTTTCTGTGGGGAGTCCCGTAGGGCTGCTGTTTTCCCTGTAGGTTGGAGAATCTCCAAGGGCTGCTCGGCTGCGGGGCAGGAGCTACGACGGAAACTTTTCGTTTTGGCAGTGTGTCTGGGAGTGCTGGAAGGCCAAGGCGGGGCACCCTGGGGGCTGAGGTTCCGCTGGCTTTTAAGTCAGCTCTCATGAAAGCCTCCCAGCCCCTCCCATGCGCCCGCTGGTACTCGCTGGCCCCTGGGCCATGGGCGGGGGAGCGCGCACATCTGGCCGCCCCAGAGCCACATCTGGAAGACTAACCCCCGCACCCAGATGTTTAATGGGCCAGGAGAATCCAAGAATCCGAAGGGCAAGGCTACTGCGGCTGTGGCTCCTGCCTGCAGCCCAGACAGCTGGGGGGTCTAAACTTGGGAGACTACCTGAAGGCTTGAGGTGGACCGGCCGGGGCAAGGTTTGGGGTAGTACGGGTAGGGCTCCAGTCGGGTTGGGAGGCCGCATTGGGCTGCTGGAGCCAAGCTAGAGGGTAGGGGTGTTGGAATGACAAAGGCTAGAGAAGGGATTGGGGGAGGGGTGGGGAGAGGTGGTTGGATGCCCGGGGGTGTGAGGGCCTTGTAAGTGCCTCGCCTCGCCCCGCCCCCTCACTGAGTCCGACTCACTACAGGGGATTTTACAATCCAGGTTCCCAGGTGTTGGTACTGGTAGGAGGGGGGAGTGACAGGCGGCCACATTTCCCCGCCCTCCTTGCCCTCGGCTCCAGCTAGAAGGAGCAACTGGTCCCGGCACTCCCTGCACCTTCTTGCGACGGGAGACTCCTTTATCCCCGAGGCCTTGCTCGTCTTTCCCTCTCTGCTCACTCCATCCTTAACCGTGAGAGGGAGAAGCAAAGTGTGCCCTCTAGCCTTTCTCCAAAACTTGAGCCAGTCGGAGAAGCCTGCGTAGCCACGACGGGCGCGCCCTTTGGACGTTGATTTGCGTGCAGGAATTTGACGTCTCCTTGGGCATCAGTGTTTGCCAAGGAGTCAGGGCTCTTTTCGGAGATTTTGTGTCTATTGGATGACCTGATCAGAGCAAATCCTTTACAGTTGAATTGTATAACCAAGACGAAGGCAGACCGTGTTCTTACTTAAAAGTTGTCCTTCATCCAAGTTGTCCTTAGATTTTCATCTCATGGTGTCAACACCAGGTCATCAGGCAAATGTTTTGTGACAATTTGGAGAATCAGCGCGGTGAAATATCTTTAAACAAAACAAAACAAAAAAAAACTAATCACAACCGACAGGGAAATGTTCAAAGATATTCATTCTTTTTCATCTAACAGTCCCAGTCATTATATATTCTCCACCAAAATAAAAGGAACCCTATTTACAGCTTTCTTTAACTTATGGGGAGTATCTCCAGTTAGGGGCAAAGTGCATGAATAGGGTCTGACCCCACCTTAATCACCAGCTGAAACTGAACAGTCTTTAGTGTCTCCTCTCCCAAAGACTGCTGGGCTTCCTTGAGGACAAAAGAATACAGGGTACCCCAAACACTACTCGGGTACACTTTAAATAATAGCTCTTCTATCGCTTAAGTCCGTGACCTATGGCAACTTACTCTGCTTTTTGGTGCCTGGTGCCTCGGTTTCACCATTTTAAAGTGTAACTGTATCTGTGTCCTGGAGGGGTGTGTAAGGATTAAGGATTAATGGGATAATGTAAATCAAGTGCTTCACACAAAGCCTACTGCATAGCAAAAGCTCAATAATTATTATTATTAATGACAGTAGGCTCTGTTTGTCACTAAAATAAAAGCTGTGAATGTGGACAGTTGGAAAAGACCCCCTCCAGACTTCACCCTTTTAAGAGTATGAGTTTTTACCTCTGTTGAACAAGTAAAACCTGCAACCCTGGTCACATCTCTAAATCTATACCCTAGGAGAGTTTTCCGTCTAATCAGAGGAAATTGGATGAAATGATAATGATGCATAGGCTTTTCTCATAATGTAACTTTTTTAAAAAAATAAAATGCATTTGACTTCTAGGTTTCCCATTATAACCACTCCCAGAGAAGATTACTCTTCTTTGAGAAAATTTCGCTAGGTTGATGGTAATGTATCAACAGATGGGTGCAAAAAAAAATTTCTTTCTTTACCTCCTCTTCCTTTTTCTGCACATCTCCCTCTCCTTTTGCTAATTATAGAGGAATCTAACTAGGGCAGCCTCTGTATCAAGTGAAAATGTGGGAACTTAGAAATGCACATAAAATGTAATTCTGAAAAAGTCAAGGCTATTGTGTACACATGGCAGCTGCTGGAACTGTATCGTGAGTCTTATATTCTACAGGTTCAGTTTCTTCCACTTTAAAGTGAAGGGGTTAGGCTGGCTTTTCTTTCCTTCACAGACACTTTAGTTTCTAAAGGTAGCTCTGTCCAGGTAATATTTCTTGTCTACACCAGGGCTTGCAGGGATACGAAAGGGACTTTGAGCAGCTTTGGGCTTGCGAACGATCATCATTGGGTGCTGAGGCTAAGGCAGGACCCCAGACCAGCCCCAAAGAACAGTTGACTCCTGAATGATGCAAGGGTTTGTGGTGTGAACCCTTCCCCTCAGATGGGAAAATCTGTGTAAAACTTAGGATTCTGCAGTCGTCCCTTTGCATATGCAGATTCAACCAACCAACCGCAGATTGAACATAGTGTTTTTGATCCTGAGTTGGGAATGTGAAAATACTGTTTCCGTAAGGGGTTGGTTGAATCCACAGAGGCAAATCCTGCCAAATGAAAGGGCCCGTTATGTTTACTAAAAAAAAATAATGTGTAAGTGGACCTGTGCTATTCCAACCTGTGTTGTCCAAGAACCAACTGTATAAAGCAAGGCAAATTACTTATAACCAGGTAAATGCTAACATATTTCTATGTGTACAGTGGATATATTCATATCATATGCATTGGCATGTGTACTTTAAATATATGAGGTACCTTTGTGCTTATATATAGTACATCCACAGTATAGATTCTATATACACACAGATCCTGCCTTTGGTAAGTTTTTCCACCACCTGCACAAAAGATAGAATTTTCTTCCTCTGGGCAGGACCGGTCTTACTTTTCAGCAGAAGGGCTTAGATGGTAAGGTAGGTGTCCATGATTCTGACTGGATGAGAGAAGTGTGCCCCCTTGTGGGTTTCCTGTCATGTTAACTAGAAAATCCGCCAAGAAAGGAGGATGGTGGTGGCCCTCAGAGTCAGAGCTGGAATCCCATTTTACCTTAAAATGTCTCCCATACAATTTCCCCTCATCATCTTACTTGAGAAATGTTTTCCAAATAATAATATGTCCTCCCTTCCCATCACCCTAGATTCCTCTCCTTTGTGCCCTACTTCCAATCTATCAGCCGCTCCTGCCAGCTCTAATTATAGCTGTGGGTACGAATGTGGATGTAGATGTGTCGGAAACCCCACCCCCTTTCTCTACATTTTGCACTAGCAGCTAGTCCAATCATAATCGTTTCTTGGCACACCCCCTGCAACAGGCTTCTAGTTATTCATTCTGCTTCCACTCCTTCACCCTGAATTTCATTTTCTACGTAGCAGCCAAAGTAGCCCTTTTCAAAATATGAATGAAATGTGCTCACTCTCCTATTACAAAATTCTCTAGTAGTCCCCCATCAACACTTGGAATAAAAGCCATACACCTAACCATGACTCATATGATTTGACTCTTGTCTAATTCTCTCACCTCATTTCTGTCACATTCTTCTTTGCTCATTCCTCTTTAGGCACACCAGCCTTGTCACTGTCCTCAAAAAATATTAAGCAGACTCTTATTTGGGTCTTGGCTTTCACTGTTTGCCCTGCCTTCAACCCCCAGATCTTCTCCTGGCTTTCTCTTAATTCATTCAGATCTCTTCTCAAATGTCACCTCGGAAAGGATCCCCGATCATCTCGTATAATACAGGCACAGCATCGCCGTAGCCGTTCTCTAACAGATTGCCCTGGTTTATTATCACATCTCTTATCAAATCTCTTAACATTGTACTTGATTATTTTCTCTCGTTTAGAATGTATCTAGAAGGCAGGTTCTGTGAGGGCACGGACTTGCTCAGTGTTGTTCAACAAAACATCTCCAGTCTAAAACAGTGCTTGTGCCCTGACTGGTGTGGCTCAGATGGTTGGGCATTGTCCCAAAAAGCAAAAGGTTACCAGTTCAATTCCTGGTCAGGGCAAGTGCCCTGACTGGGAAAGATGTTTCTTTCTCTTTCTCCTTCCCTACCCCTCTCTCTAAAAAAAATAAAATAAAATCTTAAAACACTGCTTGTCTTATAAAAAGCACATAATAAATCATTGCTGAATGGATGGGTAAAAAGAGTCTCCACTCTGAAAAGCAAAGGAGAAACAAGGTATCCTTCAGTGTAAACTCAGGTAAAATGTCATGCTCTCCCAGTCTCATGAGCTTATTCCTGATTGATTCCTGCCCCCAGATGGATATTGGCTATTGGAAAGAAGTTTAATGTACATGCATGTAAGTATATGAATCAAACTATATTCAACCAATGTGGGAGGCAACTGGGGAGAGAGAAATGGAGAGAGAAAACAGTGTAAATAGCATGATAATTCTGTTTACTATTTTACTCAGAAAGTGTATGTACTGAAATAAACATGAGACATGAATCTGCTTTCCTCAGTTACTGTTTGTGCTCTTTGTATTGTGATCGGTGTGTCATGCTGGGTGTTGAAAGATGCTGACTGTTTTAACAGCATGGCCTGCAAATGTCAGGCAGTTGGAAAATGAGCTTGAATCCTCAATATACCACACTAGTGTGTGACCTTGGGCAAGTTACTTACTCCTTCGGTACCCCAGTTTCCTCTTCTGTGACAGGGGCCAATAATAGGGCATCCTTATAAGGATATTATAAGGATTACATAATTAATGTTTGCAAAGTACTCAGAACAGCCCTGGCCAGGTAGCTCAGCTGGAGCGTCGCCCCTGCAACACCAGAGTTGCGTGTCTGACCCTAGCTCAGGGCACGCATGAGTAATGAGGAGTGCGTGGAGGGGCGGAGCAGCAGGTCAGCATTTCTCTCTCTCCACCCTGCTTTCTCTCTCTCTCTCTAAAATCAATAAAACATATGAAAGCTCTCAGAATAGCATTTGTAACATAGTAAGCTATGTGTGAGTATTTTTGAAGGAAACATTTAACAAGGACAGTAGACTGTCCTTTGTGACTGTCCCCAATGACTTTATAACCTAAGATACTACTCCACTGTGATTGGCACTGGAGATTTCATCATGGTTTCAGGTCAGTGATTTTAGTTTTAGCACCAAGCACGATAATTGTCTTGTAGCTGTTTCTGCTGCAACATCTACTCTGAGGCATAAATTTCATTTAGGCCAAAGTAGCTGTAACTTTGCAAAAGAAATTGTTCCTTCAGGGAATCACCCACTCTATTATAGTTGAGCAAAAGATGTTCCTTACTTTTTAGCGTTGTTAGTTTTTCTTGGCTGGCTTTTCTATAACATAATAGTGTTTTTTTGGTAGTGGAGTGTCACTCAGCTCTACAGAAAAATAAATATTGGTGCTTTTCCTCAACCTGTGTGCCAAATCATCCCTGAACCAGAGGAGTTGAGCCAGATCATCTCTGGAAGGCTCACTAGCTCTCCTTTTTCATGCTTTTCATGAAAATGAAAAGAGCTCAGAAATGAAGTTCAGGACTTAGCACTATGTTAACTCTGTCTGGTTGCCCTGTGAATCATGGACTATTGAGATGGTTTAAGCTCCACCGTATCATCTGGAACAGACTAAGTTTAGGCCAGAGTAAACAAGAATAAAATATGTTTGAACTGTAGACACTGTTAGTACCCATTTAAGCTCAATATTTTACTACTCTCTCCAGGGCCTTGATCACTCATTCATACATATCTGCATTAAAACCTCTTGAGAAAGAACTGGAAACCTCCATGCTAATGTTTGGTATAATCCCCTTGAACTTATTCTACCTGTGATAGATTAATAAACATACCCCTGCATGTGTACTAATACACGCATCATTCACGCATTCATTCAGTAAACATTGACTGAAGGTTTAATATGTGCGGGGAATTGTACTAGTGCCAGCCACCAAACTGGTGCCGATACTACCGATACTGCCTTCTAAATATCCTTTTAATTTTGTTCTCTCCACTCAACCCCCTTGTCACTATTTTTGGTCAAGGTGGGCTAAGCCCAGCTGCTGTAGAAAGTGGAGCATGAGACTATATTTATGGGGTGCCAGCCTAGAATGGTGAGAGTGGCGGGGGAGGAGAGATGTGACTAAGGCAAGGGAAGATGTGACTCAGGGAGATGCCCTGTGTTACCACACTGAGACTGTTGTGCAATGTCATGACAAATCACTCCAGCAGGCATGATGTCTCTAAAGGGTTACATCTTGGACTAGTCCACAGCAGAGAGAACAGAGGAGAAATGTATCTGCTGGCATCTCTCCTGGCTCCATTTGCTATTGGTGAAGGTTTATCTCCCAGAGAGCTAAATGCCCCCAAACTTGTCAGTTGTAGCATATGGCTTCTTGGTGGCTCTCAGGAGGGCAGATCCCATGTCCAAAGTGTGGTACTTCATACAACTTCAAAAGTAAAACAGCAGCTTGGCACTGATGCGTCTCCGACCTAGAGAGGGAGAAGGGAGAGGAGGCAGTCAGGGGCTCTGAGAAGGTTCACAAGGTGTGAGTCTCATATAAGCAAAGGCTTCATAGTTTTTCTTCCAGATTCTTACAGCTGCCTAAGTGGACTTTGTACCGATCACACCCTCTTACCCATTCTTCATACTGTACCTAACGCGATCTTTCAGACTGAAATCTTTCACAAGCTCTCCTTAAACTCTCTAAAATATTCCATCCTTATCCCACAGCATGTCAGACTCCACAATCCCCCCTTGCCTGCTTTTCAGTCTTCTTGTCAAAGAGAATTTTTTGCCAATACATTCATATGCTCATTCCTCTCAAGCTCCTTGTTAGCATTTGTTGGGTTTTATTTTCTGACTGAAAAATTAAGACACTCATTATAGAAAATTTGGAAATACAAAAATACAGAAAAGGCATAAAAATCAATTACCTTGAGGAGAAAAAGTCTTGTTAACATTTTGGAGTACATTCTAGCCATATTTTTTTCTACCCATTTTTTAAAATCTCAGAGGCATATATTAAGTAAAAATTGTACTTCAAGATTACTTCACTGACGTTTATATTTAACCAAAAGTGCATGTCAAGACCACCCAAATGCTTCAATTTGATGACATGTACTTCACTGCAGTATATCATTGCTTTGATTTATTTCCTTAACTGTTACTAAAATACGCATTGAAAGTGTATGTTTATATTTCGGAAATATAGCACATAAAAAGTCCTCTGTAAACATAACCCTTTCTCAATATATTTTCCTTCTCTTAAGTAAAATAGCTTAATAGATAATGTAAAAATCACAAATGCAACTATTGGCTTTTGTTTTACTATATTGGGAGAGATAATTTCAGATAATTACAATAAGTTGCTTTCCACATATTGTAGCCTAAAACTAGATACAAAATTTGCCTCATAATGAGGGCTTGACAAGAAATTATTTTATGATTCTATAAATACAAATATATTTTTATTCTTGCTACTATCAATACATTGACATAGTAACATCACAAATTGCTACTTTCTCCCAATTTGTGAAGTATGGACTTTCCACAGTAGGTGCTAAAATTCTTGTGTGTTAAAATAATAATAATAACGTGGTCAAGATTTTGAAAACAAGAGCAGAAAAATGATCTTTAAAAACCATTCTTATTAAAATTGCATCAGCATTTCTAAACAAAAATAAAGCTACTAAATAGTAAATGCTTACATAGTCAAGTAAGTTTTAAAAGTCTGACATTTAAGAAACAGTGAAATCAGGTTAAATCCATGTAAGTGTCATGAAAACCCCTGCATCAGGGTTCTGTCCGGGAAACGGACTCTGTACCATCCTAACTTCTCCCACAATTATTTTGAACCACCATTTCAGTTAGATAAAGCCTTTAGGGTGCAGATAACATCACACAGAATGATGTTAGGAAGGCGTTGTTGTAATTCTGGCACTAGTACAATTTCTAGCACTTATTAAGGATATTACTGCATTTCACCTTTTAGTCTTTTTTTAATGACAGGAAGTTCTTATTCCTCAAGAAAATATTAACACAATCATAAATGAAAGGCATCTTTTGTCTAATGATTTATTAGAAAACCCCTTATGGCTCATTAAATAAGCACTCAAATATTTTACTTAAGACAATTAGAAAAAAACCTGCATGTTGGCCATGTTTTATTTTAAGCATTATTTTCGTCTCTTAGGCCTTCAATTAAAGGATATAAATCATAGACACCAAAGCACATTTTAAAAAATTGTTGTTCAAGTACAGTTTTCTGCATTTAACCCCCATCCCAGCCCACCCCCCACCCCCAG
Source organism: Artibeus jamaicensis (assembly GCF_021234435.1). NCBI lineage: Eukaryota > Metazoa > Chordata > Mammalia > Chiroptera > Phyllostomidae > Artibeus > Artibeus jamaicensis. The sequence continues at coordinate 16,720,120 of NW_026521788.1, forward strand.
CCTTTCCTACCTTCTTCCTGTCTCCACCCCCTTGTTATTGTCCATGTGTCTTTTATTTTAATTTTTTTATATATTTTTTATTTTATTGATTATGCCATTACATTTGTTCTATTTCCCCCCCTTCATTACCCTCCACCCTGCACACCCCTCCCTCACCATCCCCCCTTTAGTTCATGAACACGTGTCTCAAGTTCTTTAGATTCTATATTTCCCCTACTATTCTTACCCTCCCCCCTATTTTCTACCCACTGTCTATGCTACTTATTTTCTGTACCTTCTCCCATCTTCTCCTCCTCCCACTCCCCTCTTGCTAACCCTCCATGTGATCTTCATTTCTATGGTTCTGCTCCTGATCTAGCTGTCCTCTTAGTTTGCTTTTGTTTTAGGTGTGGTTGTTAATAACTGTGAGTTTGCTGTCCTTTCACTGTTCATCTTTTTTATCTTCTTTTTCTTAGGTAAGTCCCTTTAACAGTTCATATAATAAGGGCTTGGTGATGATGAACTCCTTGAATTTGATCTTATCTGAGAAGCATTTTATCTGCCCTTCCATTCTAAATGAAAGCTTTGCTGGATAGAGCAATCTTGGTTGTAGGTCTTTGGTTTTCATGACTTGGAATACTTCTTTCCAGCCCCTTCTTGCCTGTAGGGTCTCTTTTGAGAAATCCACTGACAGTCTGATGGGAACTCCTTTGTAGGTGACTGTCCCCTTATCTCTTGCTGCTTCTAGGATTCTCTCCTTCATTTTAATCTTGGCTAATGTAATGATGATGTGCCTTGGTGTGTTCCTCCTTGGGTCCAACTTCTTTGGGACTCTCTGAGCTTCCTGGATTTCCTAGAAGTCTATTTCCTTTGCCAGAATGGGGAAGTTCTCTTTTAATATTTGTTCAAATAAGGTTTCCACTTGTGACTGTTCCTCTTCCCCTTCTGGTACCCCTATAATTCAGATGTTAGAGTGTTTAAAGATGTCTTGGAGGTTCCTAAGTCTCTCCTCATTTTTTTGAATTCTTGTTTCTTCATATTTTTCTGTTTGGTCATTTTTTTTCCGTCCTTCCGGTCCACTCCCTTGATTTGAGTCCCAGTTTCCTTCCCATTACTATTGGTTTCCTATGCATTTCCATTCATTTCAATTAGTTTAGCCTTCATATGTTCCTCTAATTTGTGACTAAAATCAACCAGTTCTGTGAGCATCCTGATCACTAGTGTTTTGAACTGTGCATCTGAAAGTTTGGCAATTTCTTGTTTGCTTAAATTTATGGGCTCTGGGTCTCTGAATTGTTCTTGAGCCATGTTTTGATCTGTTCGTGCCTGTTATGTATGAGGAGATGCACCTTAGTTGTTCACCAGCGCGGGGACACCCAGGTTGCTGGTTTGTGACACTGTATGTGGGGGCGGGGTCAGAGAGGGAGCAATGGCGGTCTTCTCCACTCACCTGGTCCGCTACAGTGCTCGCCCCCAACTGTTTTTCTGTGCACAAATGTGCAAACCCACTGCCTCACGCGGGGGCCTGCGTGGTCTGTCTCAATGCTCATTTCTTCGCTGGTTTATCTGAGCGCGAATGCGCAACCACAGACAGCCAGCCGCGCAGCGCTTTCCCTGAGTCCACCCATAACTACCCCGCACCTGGGATCCGCGCCCTCGGCTGCCTGTGTACCGCCTGGGTCAGGGGATCTTTTTTGCCCAACCTGCTCCACTGCTGGCATCACCCCTCTCACCGGTTTAGCTAAGCAGTTCATTGTTTTTGGACTCCGTATTGTTCGATTTTCTGTAGTTTGATTGCATTTATTGTTGTTAAAACTTTGTTGTTTTTAGATTTGGTTGTGCGAGGAAGCAGTGTTTCCACCTACGCCTCCATCTTGGCAGAAGTCCTGTCTGTCGTCCATGTGTCTTTTATACTAGTTCCTTCAAACCCTTCCCCACTTCACCTGAAATTCCCTTCCCTCTCCCCTCTGGTCACTGTCAGCCCGTTCTTAATTTCAGTGTCTTTGGTTATATTTTGCTTGTTTGTTTGTTTTGTTGATTAGATTCCTGTTAAAGATGAGATCATGCGCCATTTGTCTTTCATTGCCTGGCTTATTTTGCTTAACATAATGCTAAAGTATATCCTTAACTAATATTCTAATTATATGTAAAGGATTCAATCTGAACAGAAGTAATTATTTTTAAAGTCTAAGTTTTCAGAAGTTTATCTTTTTAAAAATACAATCTGATTTACATTAACCAACAGATTAATTTAAGCTATACTATATAGTTATAAAAGCAGATTTTAATTTTGTCCCATGCTTTTAAAAGAAACAAGGTTCTGAAGTATGAACTGAATCTAAGTTAACATTCATGAAGACTCAGAAATTCTATCAACTTTCAGCCCGATGTAAAGTAACACCATAGTTATACATAAACCATTCGAAATTAGAGCTTATAGTGGAGATGTCAATGAGCCATAACTTCTGTATCTATAATGACGGGATCTACCAAACTTCTCATGATATACAACAGATGACAGAATTTGGTGGAGTTTCCAGAAAACTAACACAATCAGAGCTATAAATAAGGAATACATTGTCTACTAGAACATAGCAAGGCCAGAGCATTAATGCTGTTGAAAGTGAATGGGATTTCAAGTGAACTCTGAAACAGAATATAAGCAGACCGCAAACTACACCGTGGGGCTCTTTATACTTATGTATAAATCTATGTTTTTAATAATTATTTTTAAGAGGAAAATATCTCTTTCTGCACTGCAGCAGACAGTGATTTCCGCCCCCCCCACTTCCCTGACTACTGTGCAATTTTTAAACCCTCTTCCAGACTGGCATTATCTCATCGTGATTTCTCCCTGAAGTCCGCCTGTCAAAATTTCAGCAGCCTTTCATGCTTCAATGGTCTTGCAGAGTTCCTTCCTCCTCTTCCCAATCTGAGCAAAAGGAAGGGGAGGGGGTGGCCTGCCAGCCTGCCACTATCCTTAGTGTTTTATCCTCTGTTGTCTGGAGCAGCGGGAGCGCATGCTCAAAACTGCCTGTTTCCCACCAGCCACATGCAGGGCTTGGGAAACCGGACTCCCGCCTGCCAGTCCTAGGGCATTGGTTCTAAGCTACACGGTATTAATGCAGTTTCTCCTACCTTGCAACTTCTCTCTGCTCATTTCCAGAGGTGGCAGCCACTAACCCTAAGGTTCTCAGTCTTACCGGAACCTCTGTGGATGTTTGTATCACCTCCACACGCAGATTTCACCCCAGCATGGGTCAAGTGTGGACACCAGCATCCAGCCTCCTTCCTAAATCTTTTTCTTTCACCTCTTGAAACTGAAACTTTTCCTAGACTTTCTCTTTTTTGGCTGGAAGGCACTGCGCGTACATAATATCCTACTGTGCGAGGTGACATTTGCCCTTTCTCTTCCCTGGGGCCATGAAGGCAGGCTGACTGACATTTATAGGAGGAATAAAAAAATACATGGGTTCTGTATTTTCCAGGTAATCCTCATTATTCTACAGGAAATGATATCCAGCAATGCTGATAACTTTCTTTTTTAAAGGTTTTATTTATTTATATTTAGAGGAGAAGGGAAGGAGAGAGGGAGAGAAATATCAATATGTGGTTGCCTCTCGTGTGTCCCCTGCTGGGAACTGGCCTGCAACCCAGGCATGCACTCTGACTGGAAATCAAACCGCAATCCTCTGGTTCGAAAGCCCACACTTAATCCACTGAGCTACACCAGCCAGGGCTGATAACTTTCTTATCTGGGATCCATCTTCATGCTACAACATTCTGGTTGAAGTCCCAGAAAACAGACTCCGAGATGAAAACTTTTGTGTAAGAAGATTCTAAGGGTGCGTGCTCTTAGGAAGGGTGTCTGCAAGGGAGAGAAGGAGACAAGAGTGGGTAGAGACAGGTTGAACTGAGACGCCTTGTAACAGAGGGCTCAGCCGATCTCATTAAGAGTCCTAGAGTTGAGATGGCCCTTCATGTTTTTCCCAAATTGAGGCAAGAGGGCCTGTCCTTCATAGCCCTGAACTGACAGTCAATGACTATGTGTTGCCTCCTGGGAAGGGGACAGGATCTGGGATGAGGCGGCTGCTTTCAGCTGCAAGGAATTCTCTAGAGCAGCAACTTTCGACCACTGTGCCATGGCAGGCACACTGGTGGGCCAAGAGAATTTTTAAAACATGCACTGCTTGAGTATTTATTTCAGGGGCATTGACCTCATTTTCCTTAGTGTGTCAAATTAAAAAAAAAAAGAGACAATAGACAACAATAGCTGTCTGGTGTGAATAAATCAAAATTATACCTCTCTTTTTGGTCAGATTGGCAAAAATGTATATTTTGATGTGCTGAAGAATTTTAGTAATTAGTGTGTGTGTACCATGAGAGTAAATAAATAAATAAATAAAAGGTTGAAAATTGCTGCCCTAGAGGGCCTAAGATGAGAACTGTCACCCGATGAACACAGGCAGCTGGGCAATGAGTGCTATAGTCCTGAAGAGGGCTTTGGGCTGCATCACAGCATCCACCGGAACTTACCAGAACTGAGTTTGCTGCCTTCCTGTTATCCATATTTTTTATGCATGGAAACCTGGGATGCAGGGAAAGTAATTAGATTGAGTCGCTAGAGAAAAATAAGTGACTGAGATCTTTTACTTCATTTGGCCTGCAAAATAATTCTATCTGGCATTTCTTGTTAACTCTCTGTTATGGACAAGGCCACTGAGGTTGGGAAAGTCTAAAGGACTCCTCTACATATTTAAAATTAGCAAATTGTACAGCAAGGATTCACATGATCTAACTCCAACTCTGTGCTTTCCATGTCTCACACACTGACATGATCTAGTGAAAATCTCTCGAAGTAAAGGCATTTCAGTACTAGAAGAGACTTCAAAACACAGTCCTCCTACTTGCTCATTTCTCAGAGAGGTAAAGGAAGTTGGTAAACTGTTCAAGGAGATGAGGTTGCTGAATAACCTCTCTGGGTCTCAGTTTTCTTCGCTGTTCAATGGGATGAGCAGCACACCTACAGAGTAGTTTTAAGATTAGAATGCAGTAATCGATGCAAAATAAACTTGAAACTGATTTAAATGGTGCAGGATTGTCAATGTTTATCCATTTTGACCCTACCTGGTGGGTAAGAAGGGTCACCCAACTGTTAACAACAGCCCATTCAGGCCAATACTGCAGAGTGTAACATTTAAAGTTTTGGGAGTGCTTGTACAGAAAATGAGTTTATGATTTAACAAATTCTGTTAGTTCAGATTCCTGTTCAAAGGTGGACAGTTTTCAATAAAAACAAAAGCAAAAGCAAAAAAACCCAAAACACTTACTTTCTGGCAGGTTTTGATTAGCAGTTACATCCTGGGATGTACTTGCTGTGAATAATTCTTACTGATACTCAGAATTCAAAATTGCATAACTTCCTATTCTCAGATAAATAAAAGCACAGCCTGGTGTGCTTTGGTGGAAACTCCAGAGTTCCTTCCTTTGAACTTTGGAATAACTTCTGACATTAAAAAAAAAAAAAAGATCCAACATAATTTTGTGTTTTCTTTTGTCATGCAGGCTAGGTTCCTAAACCACAGTTTAGCAATTTAGGTTATGTGGTTTCTTTATCTGCAAATAATCACAATTTCTGCTGTATTAGTTTCTTAGCATGGAGTTTGGAATTGAAAAAAGTCTATGAGTTGATTGTTTGGCTGTTTCTCTTCTGGAAAACTCACAGTAAATTTGTATTCTATGTTTTTAAACATCACAAAATGGAAAGTACAAGTCATAAGGTTGTTCATAACAACAATGATGCTATCTTTTTAGAGGACAAAATGGACATTATCTATTTCTACCTAGAAGTCACCCTAAAACTTAACATAATAACCATGTATTATCTTTCACAGTTTCTCTGCGTTAGGAATTCTAGAGCAGTTTGGACAGGTCGTTCTGGCCTGCGGTTTCTCATGAGCTTGTAGTCAGAGGTCAGCAGAAGCCTTGTAAAGGCTTAACTGAGGCTTGAGTAGCCACGTCCAAGAGGGCTCACTCACATAGCTGACAAGGTGGTGGTAATTGTTAGTGGGAAATCTCTGTTCTTTTTCACATGAGCTCTCCAAAGCCAGTTGGTGTTCTCAGAATATGTCAAGTGACTTCCCCCAGAGTGAGCAATCCAAGAGAACAAAGTGAAGCTGCAATCTCATTATGACCTAGCCTTAGAAGTCACCCGTCATCAACTCTTAATAATTACCATCACCCTTCACCCCTGATTCAGTGTGGAAGGAGACTACACAAAGACATAAATAAGAGGAGGTGAGAATCACTGAGGGTCGTCATGGAGGAGTAGTCAGCTAGTGTGTGAATTCCAGTCATTTAAATTATCATGAATCAAACATGCAGTAAGAGAAGTCTGACAGCTCTCTTCACCTTCCTCCAGGGCAGGAGATATGCCATGACAGCTAAGAGAGATTCAGTATAAAAAATCCAAACTCTCCTGGACATTTAAACAGCACTCAAAGCCTCAATCAGAAATGGGTGAGTGGTCCATCTGGTTGCCTCCTCCAACTTCTGAAACCATTTTCGACCCTCAGAATCCCAAGCCAAGTGTTAAATTTGTTGTGTTGTTTACTTACTTAGTTGCATTAACATTTATTTTTTAAGTATATACCTTTAAATTAATTTGAGAGAAAGAGAGAAACATTGAGTTGTTTTTCCACCCACCTGAACAGGGATCTAACAGCAACCTCAGTGTACTGGAACCACACTGTAAGGAACTGAGTTATCCAGCTGGGGCAAGTCGTTGTAATGTTTACAGGCAAGTAGATACAGCCCTGGCTGGCTTAAGTTGTTTAGAGCATCATCGCACACACCAAAAGGCTGTGGATTCAATTTCTGTTTGGGGCACATACCTACACTGCATGTGGGTTTGTCCCTGGTCCGGTGGGTACAGGAGGCAACTCTCCATGTTTTTCTCTCTATCAAAAATCAATAAACATGAAAGAAAGAAAAGAAGAAGCAAAGTAGGAAGGAAGGAAAGGAAGAAAAGTAGGCACAGCCAGCAATGGGGAAGATCAAATGTGGTATCTACACTTCAGGCTCTCAGGCGCGAGGAGCTCTTCCTTCCCCCTAATATCTCAACTCTACCAGAGCCATCATTCCATGACTACACCTTTTGTAAAAGGATTTGAGTGGGTGCTGAGAAGTCTAAGCATACGATTTTCCACCTTCCAACTCTAAACTCCAGTTGGATGGCTAATAGGTATCTTCAATATATCATGTCTAAATTAGAATTCTTAATATACACCCCTGTAATACTCAAAGCCTGTTCTTCTCAATCTTGATAAATGTTATCACCAACACCAGCCAATCAGCAGCTCAAGTAAATGCCTTAAATAACATCTTGATTCCTCCTATTCTTCAACCCTTAAGTCTAATTCATTAGTACATTTTATTATTCTCCTCCAAAATCTATCTCAAATTCTTCCACTCTTTTCTATCTCTATCACCCTTATCACCACCATCACCACCACAACCCTAAACTAAGTCACCGCCATCTATTGAATGAAGCAAGAGTCTTTTCACAGGGTATCATTTTTTTTTACACTTAGAGTTCTCTTTTTTCCGTTTTCCATTCAACAAACAGTGTGGGGTCCCAGGAAATCAGAAGGCAGCCCCATGTCACTGAATACCTGGGATGTGAATATTAGAGAGAGACCACCTCCTTTCCCATTTTAACCAAAGATACCTCAAGGGAGCACCACCAACATCTTCATCATCTTTTCCCTTGTACTCTCATTTAGACCTGAAAATGGGCATGTACACTCATTCTGTTTAGACAGGATCACTGTAATGCAAATCTGTGAGCTTAGAACATTGAAGCAGATTTACTCACAGTTTACACATTACAATAGTCATCACAACTTTTTGTTGCCCTACAATTAACAGTATGTGGTGAGAAGACATGCATGGATAGATTTTGTAGGCCATCAACCTTTTCAACAAGCCAACCTTAAACCCCAAGGTGATAGAAACCAGTGCTAGAATAAGGTTGAAGAGGAGGGTGAGAGTCAGTCTATAGCACGTTAAGTAAAAAAACAAAGGCAAGTTCTGAGTGTGTATGACAAATAAAGAAACCCCATGAAAATGATGATAGATGTAGATCTTTAGTCAAACATAAATGGCCTGTTCCTTTTAATATAGATTTAGGGCCATCTCAGTTTTTGCTTATTGTTCTTGGGGGGTACAGGACCAGAAGTTAGCTTGACCAAGACAAAAGTCATATGAATAATGAAAAACTCACTATGTTCACCTTACAGAGGAAATGACATATATAGTAACTGAGAGGGGAAACTAAAAGCATCTAGTGAAATACAAATTTCTTGGGCCTTTCTTATTTCACTATCTATCTGGAGTTCAAAAACATATCAATGGTTGAATAATTTGTACAGAGATTGTGTACACAATTAGAAATATTTTTCTTATAACTAAAAATATGAGAAATATTCTTTAAAATGAAAAAGTTTGACATCAGTACCAGCTCTTTTGACTATATTCATAATGAAACTTTCATCAGGTGGAATAAATTTAAACTAAATTCACACTAAATGATTCATAAGATTGCCCTTACATTTTCCCCTCCAAATTTTGAATTTCCCACCTTGAGTATTAAAAGAAGCCATTAAAGTTGTTACCAAAGACTAATCCAAATAAGAGTATGATTCAGGGTTGGTGAAAATACTTTTTTTTCCTGCTTGTGTGCTCTGTCTGTATTTATTCACTGTCCTAGGTTAAAATTGTAGTGTAGTTTACTTTTTAAATAGCCTTAAATGTTCATGTAAAATTCATAATAAAATGAAGAGATGATTATTTACCATAAGCTAGTCATGACGCCAATCCCTAAAGCTAAATCAACATCACAGATTTTCAGTCCTAGTTTCAAACACTGTGAATATTATCTACAACTACTTCCAGCTGTTTTATAGAATAAGATTTCCCAAATATTTTGATTTCACTTTAATCTTGGAACTCTTTAAAACATTTTTTGAAGGAGAGAGTGTTCGATTCAAATAAATAATATTATTTGAACCTGTAAATATATTTGGATATCATAGAACCATGCAATGAAGGGGAAGTATCCCCATTTACTGTTCTTTGGCTTTAGTTGATAAAGTTGGAAAATTGAAAAGAAGGCCCAAAGAATCAGAAGGCTAGGTTTCTTTCAGCCCTGGTTCTGTTGCTTTCCCACTGGGTGCCCCATTTATATTATAAGACACTGACCACCTGTGACCTTTATTTTGTCTTTTCAAAGCAGAATACTGTGACAAAACAGAAGGAATGAACGTGACAGCACACTGTCCTGTCAAAATATAAGACATCTTAATCTTTTTATGTAAGGATGGACATTTGGAGATAGATGCTACCTATTAAATAAAATATAGCACTAGATTTTTAAGAACAAATGCATACTTGAAAATATCTTCTCAGTCTTTAAATCTTTTTTTAAAAGATGTTTTCTTATTTGTTTTTAGAGAGGGGGTAAGGCAAGGAGAAAGAGGGGGAGAGAAACATCAAGGTGTGGTTGCCTCTCGCACACCCCATACTGGGGACCTGGCCTGCAACCCAGGCATGTGCCCCCACTGGAATTGAATCTGTGACCCTTTGGTTCACAGACCTGCTCTCAGTCTACTGAGCTACACCAGCCAGGGCTCAGTCTTTACATCTTAAGTCAAGCATTAATGAATGAATGAACTCTGAAAAATTATAGAAGGAAAACATGATTCAAAAATTCAAGAAAAAGAAACATCTTAGGACTGATTAATTAGAGAATATAATAAAATTTCTATAATAAATAAGGGCAATTCATTGGACATTGAAATTGATTCTTCAAACAGAAATTAAAGAAGTGTCTGAGCATTCCATAAACTGGTACATCTTGGAATGTTTTAATCAATAAAAGGAAACTGACAATGATGTGTTGTATATTGGCCTGATTTTTTTGAGCTTTGGAATTACTTTTATATTTTGATTAGTATGTAGCTTATGAGTGGGACAGTCTTAAAACACCATGAGTGCTTTCCTCATTTAATGCAGGTGATGAATCACCTTGGCTTGATATGAATAAAAAGAGATCTCCACTGCATGGCCGGATAGCCACTGCTACCAGTTTTTGTTTTGCCTGTTTACTTTCGCTGTCTGTAGCTTTTGCTCTACCCCCTGCAACACCATGCCTGTTGACACCAAAGACAAACATATAAGAATACCAACACCAACATCAAACATATAGGAATAAGCCATACGTTTTCAGATTGGTCCAAGCCAGGTTTTCACTTCTCCCACTCAATACTTTCCTCTCATTCCAGTACTGTTTCACACGTGCATGATATGTGTTTACAGGTGTGGTTGATGATGACAGACAACCTAAACTGATAAAGATCATCAAAGTATCCACATTCCCGGCCTTGTATCTACATGATTATTGCTGAATAAATATACATTCTTTTGTTTTAAGTTACAATAAAATGTTTAATGTATGCATCTTTTAAAACTGTGACCCTTTACTTTAAATGCATTTTTTATTTTAAACTGAGCAACGACCAGTCCTGATTGTGTCAAAAAAAAAAAAAAAAAAGGCTGCCATGTGCTTCCCCAGAGGGCAGATCTACACATCTCTATTAATCATAGAGACAGATAGGTGCTGGCTCAGTATAGGTAGGAACTTCCAATGATTAGGACTGTCTAAAAAATACTTTGTTAGTTGATAGTCCTACACTTCGGAGGTTTTCATTAGAGGCCGATAAATATTTGTTATGGGGTTGACTCATCCACACACCCATTCACTGATCTAATCATAAAAATGTATTGAGCACCAACTGCATGCTTAATATACATCTGATACAAAGGAGGAGGATTTCACGGTGCGATCTGCAAGGAGGTGCCAACTCATGGAGCTTAGTCTAGAAGACTCAAGTTCAGATGGTGGAGGGGATGGAGCAAAGAAGGAGCTGAACACAACAGCCTGATTTTCTAATCAGAGTATAAAATTCCAGCTAGGAGCATATTAGAAGTACAGAATTTCATGCCCCACTTTAATAAAAATCTATATTTAACAAGATCCCAGGGTGATCCTGTGTTTGAAAAACACCGTTCTAGGTTTGTTTTTAACCCTGAGATTATCCTTCTGTGACAATAATGAAAGATCCTGGAAGAGTAAGTGGCTTTATGAGGATTAGAGCCCTGGGGTGACTTTCCTGTATGGGACCCAGTTTTCTGGGTGTCGCCTTAGTGTAGACCTAAGCTTCCAGATCAGTCTGGAGAATTCTTACATTCAAATGTCTTTTTCCTAGCTTGCTCTGTTGGCAACCTCTACGCTACACCTCCATTCCCCTTCACTAGGGCAGCGTGTGCCTGACTTGGGGATTTCCACAAACAATCCAAGACTGAGTGAAGCCAGCAAGAAAACTGATTTACACCTGAGTCATTCCAATGTTGATACCTCTCTGATATTTCATACTTATTGTAGGAAACATGGATTTTTCTTAATAAAAGTTAAAATCAAATACATGCACATACACTACACGTACATCAGATTGTATTAGTTTATGCTTAAACATGCCGTTCTCAAGCCTCGGGCCACTGTCTTCCTGGTCCTGCATGCTGGTCATCTGTCCTTCTGTTGGTTACTAGAGCTTTTTTCTGCATTAGGATCCTTGAATATGTGATTTTCTCTACATAGATAACTCTTTCCCTGGCATTCAATGGGACTGTCTCCTCATCACTGAGGTCTCTGCTCAGGCTGCACATTCTCAGTGAGGACTTTCCTGATCACCTCATCTAAAGCATGTCCCTTTGTTATTCCCTCTGAAGTCCCATGATTACTTTCCTCACTGTGCTTCTCTAAGGATCTCTGTGATTTTATTAGGTTTTGACTTGTTTATTGTCCTGTTCTCCCATTTGTGAGGGCAAAGACCCTGTCCTATTTTCCATAGCACGGTGCCTCTCTCATAATAGGCTCACAGGAAATACCTGGTCAGTGAATTTGTGAATGTAGTAAAGTCGTTTTTTTTTTATTTGAAAGTTCCATTAGCCTCAGTGAAGTTATAGCCAATTATTACCATTTGCAGAAAAGTTTCACACACATGAAATAGAATATTTTCTAACTTTGATTGTAAAAGTAGGGTAATTAAGGAAAATAAAGATGATACATTTTCTTTTTTAGGCCTAGAATGTCTGTCTGTTTTGTCAGCTGTAACCTTGATATTACTATAGGTTTGTTGTAGTGTAGTCTTTTCCATAAGTAAAATGACATCATTTTAGTACATTCCCCCGCCTTTTAAATCTCTGACAGTGCTATTAATTAAACACAAAGCCTGTGAAGTAAGCCTAGAGTCACCTTGTCCTTCGCTGGCTTCCTGATTGGAAACTTCACCTTTGGCCCATGACCACATTCATTTGGCAAAAAGTCAGTTTATTTGATGGGTAAGGAGGACATCAACATGTCCCTTTTCTTGGCTAAATTAATTCCCCTCCTCAGAAATACAGTATAAATTGAACCACATGTCAAATAAACCTGCAAATACTGTTTCTTCTAATTCTCCAAATGCTACCTAGCTTACGTGAGAAATAGAGAGAGCAACAATGGGGAGACTAGCAACAAATCTAAGCTCAGTGAATTGGTCAGCCCGGTTCTTCACTTGGACGGCAGAGCTCATCCTTTTTCCCTTTCCGTTCACTAAGTTACAGGTTTTTTGAGGATAAAAATATTGTCTTCTTGTTTTTGCAGTTATGCACACATCTATGTTGACTGTTTGACTCATTTTTAGTATTACTAACTATGCATTATAAAGTGGTTTGGACTTTACTGAAGGATGTTTCACATAATATAGACTCCAATAGAAGTAAACATCATTTTCGTATTTAAACTCCTACATGCTTCACTGAGCAACACTGAGTAGGGCATCATAGTTGTAACTGATATATTTTTGTGTGCATACTATGTACTAGACATTATTGTATATAATTCACATATATTATCTTACTTAATATTCTATCATAGCATGCCAGGCATTTAAATATATGTGGAAGAACTAATGTAGCAAATGGTCCATTGTAAAAAACTTTATTGTTTACTTATTTGTTTTCCAGATTTAATGAGATGTGGTTAACATATAACATTGTATGAGTTTAAAGTGTACAATGTGATGGTTTGTTTTTTTTTATGATCCTTCTCCTTCCCCCCTCCCCTGTTAACTCTTCCCTCCTCTCTTCTGGTTACTGTCAGTTTCTTCTTTATTTCAATGTCTCTGGTTATATTTGCTTGCTTGTTTGTTTTGTTGATTAGGTTCCACTTATAGGTGAGATCATATGGTATTTGTGCCTCACCACCTGGCTCATTTCATTTGGCATAATGCTCTCCATTCCATCCATGCTGTCCAAAAGGTAGGAGTTCCTTCTTTCTTTTTGCTGTGTAGTATTCCATGGTGTAAATGTACCATGGTTTTTTTTATCCATTCATTTACTGATAGGCACTTAGGTTGCTTCCAGTTCTTGGCTATTGTACATTGTGATGCTATGAACATTAGGTGCATAGGTTCTTTTGAATTGGTGTTTCAGGATTCTTAGGTTATAATCCCAGCAGTGGAATTGCTGGGTCAAGAGGCAGTTCCATTTTCAGTTTTCTGAGGAAATTCCATACTGTTTTCCACAGTGGCTGCATCAGTCTGCATTCCTACCAACAGTGCACCAGGGTTCCCTTTTCTCCCCAGCCTTGTCAACACTTGTTTGTTGATTTGGTTATGATGGCCATTTTAACTGGTGAGAAGTGGTATCTCATTGTGATTTTAATTTGCATCTCTCTGATAGCTAGCAATACTGAGCATCTTTTCATGTGTCTCTAGATCCCCTATAAGTCCTCCTTGGAGAAGTGTCTCAGGTCCTTTGCCCATTTTTTAATTGGATTGTTTGTCTTCCTGGAGTGGAATCATGTGAGTCTTTATATATTAAAGTGGAGTCTTTATATATTTTGGAGATCAAACCCTAGTCCGAGGTATCACTTGCAAATATATTTTCCCATACAGTTGGTTCCCTATTCATTTTGCTGATGTTTTCTTTAGCCATACAGAAGCTTTTCATTTTGACGAGATCCCATTTGTTTATTCTTTCCTTTATGTCCTCTGCTCTAGGGGACATATTGGTGAAGATATTGCCGTGTGGAATGTCTTGAGATTTCTCTCCCTATGTTTATAGTGTACTATATGATGATTTGATACTCATATATTTTGGGATATCTTCACCACAGTAAGGTTAGTTAACATATCCTTTACCTCACATAATTTCCATTTTGTTTTTATTATAGTGAGAACATTAAAGCTCTGCTTTCATAGCAGCTGTCAAGTACATAATACAGTATCACTAACTACAGTCCCACGACATACATTAGACAACCAGAACTTTCTCATTTTATAACTAGAAGTTTGCATCCTCTGACTAATACCTCCCCATTTCCCCATTCCCTGGCCCCTTGCAGTCACCCTTCTATTCTGTTTCTCAGTTCGATGTTTTTTGATTCCACACATGAGTGAAATTACACAGTTTTGTGTTTCTTTGAGTTATTTCACTTTCCATAATGCCCTCAAGGTTCATCTGTGTTATGGTAAATGACAAGATTTCTTTATTTTTTATGGCTGAATAACATTCTACTGTATTATTGCAGTACATTTGCCCATTGATAACATGATGTTTCCATGGCTATTGTGAAATAAAAATGAGAATGCTGATACCTTTTCAAAATAACAATTTCATCTTCTTTGGGTATATAGCCAGAAGTAGGATTGCTGGATCTTGTGGTAGTTCTATTTTTGCTTTTCTGAAGAACCTCCATATGTTTTCTGTATTTACATCCCTGCCAACAGTGCCCCAGGGCTCCCTGCTCTCCACATCCTGTCAGCACTTGTTATCTCTTCTCTTAGGCTCTGACTGTGTTCGTGAGATTCCAGAGTCCATGGTCTTGACAAACACCCTATAAAATGCCTCTGATGCTTACTTAAGTTTCTAATCATTGATTGTTGATTCTTTTATTTTTTTAATATATGTTTTATTGATTATGCCATTACAGTTGTTCTATTCCCCCCTTCATTCCCTTCCACCTGCATACCCCTCCCCCACCATCCCCCCTTTAGTTTATGACCACGTGTCTCAAGTTCTTTAGATTATATTTCCCTTGTTATTCTTGCCCTCCCCCCTATCTATTTTCTACCGACTGTCTATGCTACTTATTTTCTGTACCTTCTCCCCACTTCTCCTTCTCCCACTCCCCTGTTGCTAACCCTCCATGTGATCTTCATTTCTATGGTTCTGCTCCTGATCTAGCTGTCCTCTTAGTTTGCTTTTGTTTTAGGTGTGGTTTTTAATAACTGTGAGTTTGCTATCCTTTCACTGTTCATCTTTTTTATCTTCTTTTTCTTAGGTAAGTCCCTTTAACAGTTCATATAATAAGGGCTTGGTGATGATGAACTCCTTGAATTTGATCTTACCTGAGAAGCACTTTATCTGTCCTTCCATTCTAAATGAAAGCTTTGCTGGATAGAGCAATCTTGGTTGTAGGTCTTTGGTTTTCATGACTTGGAATACTTCTTTCCAGCCCCTTCTTGCCTGTAAGGTCTCTTTTGAGAAATCCACTGACAGTCTGATGGGGACTCCTTTGTAGGTGACTGTCCCCTTATCTCTTGCTGCTTCTAGGATTCTCTTCTTCATTTTAATCTTGGCTAATGTAATGATGATGTGCCTTGGTGTGTTCCTTCTTGGGTCCAACTTCTTTGGGACTCTCTGAGCTTCCTGGATTTCCTGGAAGTCTATTTCCTTTGCCAGATTGGGGAAATTCTCCTTTATTATTTGTTCAAATAAGTTTTCCACTTGTTGTCTTCCTCTTCCCCTTCTGGTACCCCTATAATTCAGATGTTGGAGCATTTAAATATGTCCTGGAGGTTCCTTAGCCTCTCCTCATTTTTTTGAATTCTTATTCTTCATGTTTTTCTGTTTGTTCATTTTTTTCTTCCTTCTGGTTCACTCCCTTGATTTGAGTCCCAGTTTCCTTTCCATCACTATTGGTTTCCTATGCATTTCCCTTCATTTCAATTAGTTTAGCCTTTATGTGTTCCTCTAATTTGTGACTAAAATCAACCAGTTCTGTGAGCATCCTGATCACTAGTGTTTTGAACTGTGCATCTGATAGGTTGGCAATTTCTTGTTTGCTTAGATTTATGGGCTCTGGGTCTCTGAGTTGTTCTTGAACCATGTTTTTGTCTGTTCGTGCCTGGTACATATGAGGAGCAGAGCCTTAGGTGTTCACCAGGGCAGGGCCACCCAGGTGGCTGGGTTGTGATGCTATATGTGGGGGCGAAGTCAGAGAGGGACAATGGTGATCCCCTTTGCTGCTTCCCGCCACTGGGGCCTGCGAGGTCTGTCTCATTGCTCGCCCAGCTCCTTTGTGGAGGAGGAGCCTGGTTTATCTGTGCGTGAATGTGTGACCACGTTCAGCCTGCCGCCTTGCACCCTCAGTGGGTTTGCCCACTACTCCGCACCTGAGATCCGCCCACGGCTGCCTGCAGGCCTGGGTTTCATGCCTGGGTTGGTCCGGTGGATCTTTCCTGCCTGACCCTGCTCTCCTGCTGGCTCTGCCCCTCTTACCGGTCTGGCTGGATGGTTCATTGTCAGACTTCAGTATAGTTCAATTTTCTGTGGTTTGACTGCATTTTTGTTGCTAAAACTTTGTTGTTTTTAAACTTGGTCATGCGAGAAGGTACAATGTTTTCACCTATGCCTCCATCTTGGTGGAAGTCTGAGTGTTGTTTCTTTTAGTATTCCCCAAATGTAAAATTAGGTAAAAAAATAAAGTCAAGGAAATATTTGAAAGAACATTAGGATGAGAATCTGGAGACATGGGTCCTAACCAGCACCTATCATAAGTGAGATGGCCCTTGGCAAGTTATTTACCTTCTACCCCTGATGAGGTATTTGGATGGAAAATTCTATGATTCCATTTCAAGGCTCTTACAAACAACTTGATTAAAAAATGGAAAGGTCATCTGTGGCTTATCTATACACATAGTATATTTTTTTACTTCTTACAAGTACTATGTAGATGCTATCTTTGCTTACTATTTGTAATTTTCTAAAACATTAACTTCAGGGAATAATGACTTAGAATAAATGATCACAAAAGAGTGACAGTATATCTGTCAGTCTTTATTGCTTCTATCAATTATTAATAATTAGTATTATTAAAAGTGAAACAGCTAATCTAGATTGGGAGTTTTTAACCTGAGTGCACATTAGAAACATCAGCACAGGGATGGGGCGGTGGGAGTAGTCTTGAAAATAATACAATCTTAGAACCTCCACAGGCCAATTATATAATAGAATCTCTGGGTAGGGCCTGGGCATCAATATTTTCAAAATGTCCCCATCTTGTGATTTTAATGTGTAGCTGGGATTTCCAACAGCTGGTCTCAGTTAGATCAATGATTTTCAACCAGTGTGCTGCAAGAAATTTTGAAACATGCAATACTTGACTGTTTAGTCAGGGGCACTGACCTCTTTCCCCTTAGATTGTCAAATTTATAAAATGACAACAGCCAATACAACAATAGACATCAGTGTGAATGAATCAAAATTATACTTATTTTTGTCAGATTGGCAAAAAATGTAATACATTTTTTGGTGTTCTGCAGAATTTTTATTTATTTATTTATTTAATCCTCACCTGAGGGTGTAGTTATTGATTTTAGAGAGAGAGGGAGGGGGACAGAAAGAGAAACATTGATTTGGTTACCCCAATGGGGGATTGATCCCACAACCTAGGTATGCACCGTGACCAGGAATTGAACCCCCAACCTTCTGGTGTACGGAACAATGTTCTAACCAACTGAGCCACCTGTCCAGGGCGCTATGTCGTGGAATTTTAGTAATTAGTTTAAGGATGTCATGAGATGAAAAATGTTGAAAAATCACTGGAATAGATCATTGTTTTTTGCACTAATGTTTCTGATCATTGCTTAACAGCTTTTTTATGAGCCAACTACTTCAGTAATACAGAGGCCTAATGAACCATCAATTGTTAATCCCATACCAATATTTCCTTACTCTATTAGTATGATTTAGGCTCATAGGATGTTTTTATCAGCAACCTCATGTCAATCATTATGGTTCATTTTCATCTTTGAGTACTTAATAATTAAAGAGGTACAACAGTTCCCTAGCTTAGAACTTGATATTTTTTAATGTGGAAGATGATCATCTTGCTATCTGAAAAAAAAATGTTGTGAATTGGCAATCTGAGTTTTGAAGTTTCTTTTTGAGTTTTATAAGTTGGCTCATTTTGAATCTCTATTTAAAAAATAAATTCATGATTTCACTATATTTTTCTCCCAAATTCTTCAATAATTCTTTTTAAATTATTTAATAACTATTATTATTTTTTTGTAGAGAGAGTGAGAATAAGGGAGTGAGAAAGAGAGGGAGAGAAACATTAATATGAGAGAGAAACATTGCTTGGTTGCCTCTTGTACACGTCCCAGCAGGGGACCTAACCTACAACCCAAGCCTATGCCCTGACCGGGAATCAAAATGACGACCTTTTGCTTTATGGGACAATGCTCAACCGACTGAGCCACACCAGTCAGAGCTCAAATTCTTCAATAATTCTTAAGTCATCAGTTATTTCCACAGAGAAATGTTCCCTGAGGTTTTCATTAATTCATTTCCAGAGAGTGCAGTAGTAAAACTTGAATTTTTATTTACAGATACTGAAAATGTCTTATCATTAAAGGACTCTGAAAGTTGTGGTGAAAGACATCCACTTCAAGGTCAGGACACAAAGGACACTCAGCTCATTGGACGGCTGATTAAAGGAATTATTGCAAATTCACAGTCAAAATATTGAAACAGACTTGGTTGATATTTATTTATTTACTTATTTAGCTGCTGATTTTCATGTGCTAGAGGAAAGGAGGTTATTATATAATGCACAGATGAACTTGCAGTTCATTGCACCAATATATTTGAAAGGCTTATTTAGGACCCTCCCTGGGGCTCAAGAAGGCCCACTGTCTAGTCAGACAGCAGAGCCACTGGCCCTGGGCCACTGCCGTGGACCAAACTTGGGATGACCTAGTGAAGTCTCTTTTTTCCAGGGAAGGGGTGACAGGGAAATGACACCCCTAATCCTTCCTCCAGGTGTGAGCCGCCTGCCAGAGCACATGGAGAGCCCTCTCAGTGGGAGCCATGGCACTGAAGCATGGCACAATGTCCTTTATATATCCACCTATGCAACTCAAGGCCAGGACTGAGTCTGAGGAATGAAAAGAAAAGACAGGGGTACCCAATGTTACAAAAGGTCTGTCTGCTTGTTTGTCACCCCTGACATCTTATTTGTAATCCTACTGTGGACAATAGGCTTAAATGTAAATCAAAACATCTCTTCCTTAGAGAATGAAGATCTTATGTTCTAGAGGTTTTTTTTTTGCCTGTGTTGAAAGCTGGTTCCTGGATTTCAAAGTGCTCCTGTGAGAGGCAGCAAAAGAAAAGACTCCTCCTAGTTCAGGATGCTGCTGAGAAGGAGCACTTATGTAACCCCGTGGTCTTATTCACAGACACTTTTATTCTCCACTTGAATCTGAAGTAGGCTCTGATTATAAAACTGATCCAAAACTAAGCAAACCTTCTAGATATCTACCAGAAAAATTTGAAAATATTTATTCCAAAGATACGCGCACCCCCTTTACTCATTGCAACATTATTCTCAATGGCGAAGGCAAGGAAAGAACTGAAGTGTCCCTCAACAGACGACTGGATAAAGAAGATTTGGCGTATACATACAATGGAATACTCCTCAGCCATAGCAACGTGAGTGGGAAATGCTGCCATTCACAACAGCATGGATGAATCCTGAGAATATCATGCTGAGCCAAATAAGTCAGACAGAAAAAAATCAAGAGCCATATGATTTTATTCATATGTGGGATATAAAACTGAAGGCTACAAATAAAAAACCAAGACAAACTAATAACTCATAGACAGACAATAGTATGGTGGTTACTAGAGGGAGGGAGGCTGGAGGAGGTGATAAAGGATAAAGATCACTGGTTGGTATGGCTCAGTTGGTTGCAGCATTGTCCCATAAACACAAAGGTTGCAGGTTCGATCCCCAGTCAGAGCACATACCTAGGTTGCAGGTTTTATCTCCAACTGGGTGCTTACAAGAGGAAATCAATTGTTTCTCACATTGATGTTTCTCTCCCCTCTGTCTTCCTCCCTTCTCCTCTCTCTAGAATCAATGGGCAGGTCCCTGGATGAGAATAAAAAGTAAATAAATAAATAAATAAATAAATAAATAAATATTTAAAAGGATAAAGTGAGGTCAAATATATGGTGACAGAAAGAGATTTGACTTTGGATGATAAACATACAATGTAATGTACAGATGATGTATCATAGATTGGTACACTTAAAACCTATATAACTTTATTAACCAATGTTACCCAAATAAATTTAATTTTTAAAAAATTAAAAAAGAAACAGGGTGGCGAAAACCACCGGTAGAACTGCAAGGGTACTTTTGTTAAAAGAGAAATGCCTTTACTGAGGGTCAACGGGTGCCCGGGTGGGGGAGGGTGTGTAGGAGGCCCCACACTGAAAAGTGTAATGACAACAGGCACTGCTGATGGTGTTGAACTGCTAATGATGAATTTACTTATTGTAACACTTACAAACATTGCACTGAGTCTATATGCACATGTTAGCCTACCTGCGACTGGTAAGATGGTGTAATTACATTTTCATATTCAGAGGGACCTAAACTGATTTTTTAATGTTTATAAAAATCCTGTGCTGTATTCCTAATCAAAAGATTTTACATATACTGTTCACTGAATTATGAAACAAATAATATTTGTTTCATACATCAGATTTATTTTATATTTTGTTTTTTAACAACCTGTACTTTCCTTGGTTTTTAGAAGCACGCACATGCATTCTTTACACACTTTTAAAGAGATAATAAAGGCCAATGTATTTTTTAAATGACTTCTTTTTAATCTGATTTCTCAGGGTTTCTGAAGAGCTTTCTTTTTAAAAATGCACTTAAAAATTTGCATACTTTCTCCTTCACAATTGTATTCCTTCTATCAAGAAAAATGTCACAAATATCTTTTTTACACTAGTAGTACTTTGGCTCACAGCTTGTATGTAATAAGCTCACAATAAATATTTATTGATTGATTGATTTTATGTTACATGTGGGACACAATCTATATTAATGAGTTTTCACACTCCCAGACCACATCAAACTTACTGAAAGGAGCAATTTTCCTTCTGTCTTTGTTTCTTTACTTATCATTCATTCTGCATTTGCTGAAATGTATCCTCATCAGTTGACTGAAAAGGCCTTTGATGAGGTCACTAGTGGCTTTCTATTTGAAAAGCCTAGTGGTTACTTTTCAATCAATATTCTTCTGGATGCTTCCATGCTATTTTCTACTTCTCTGCTCCTTTTCAGCATCCCTTATAGATTTCTCTTCCTCTGAAGACCCTTAAATATGGTGCTCATCTTAGTGACCCTTCTCTCTTATTTCCCCTTCCTTAGGGATCTCATTCTACTTGCAGGATGAGATCTACTTCATTGTTATTACATGCTGGTCAGCCTTACACTGACCTGTCCAGACAGGAGCTTTTCCTGAGCTTTGGTCCATATTTCCAGGCATCTGCCAAACATTTCTACCTGGATATCCCAAAGGCATCACAAATTCCACATATAAAAATTAAATTCCTCATCCTAGCCCTACAATTCCCACCCCACCACATGACTCCTCCTTTTTACCCCCTTTATCATGACTTAGTGATCTCACCCATTTGCCACCATCAGTTGCACCAGACAAAGAGCTTGGAACTATTTGCAGAGGTGGCCTCTGCTAATAGCTGTGAGAGAATAAATTCCTGATTTTCTCTGCCTGGTGACAGTCATCCCTCAGCAGTCAACTGAAGCACCATCTTCTTTTTGAGGCCTTCATCATTCCCCATAAAACAGAGTTAAATAACTCTAATGTCTGCATACCCTCTATGCATTTACTTACATTTGCTATAACACAAAATCATGTTGTATTATGATTGATTATATACATCCATTTCCTTTGCTGGACTCTAAACTCCTACAAGATCATAACAATAAGAAAAAAGAACAACTAATTAGTTAGCATTGTTGGATACTAGTAAGCCAACTCATTATTTTGAAAATTGGTAATAAAAAGAAAGAAGTAAGCATTTATCCTGTCTACTCAATGAACTGTACTTCTGGAGAACTGTATAGCAAATGAGGCAAATTTTTTTATTTTGGCTAATAAATGAAGACAGACTAATAGAATTATAATATCATCATTATATAATCCTTAATGAATAAACAAGGCTAGACATTGAGCACCCAAATCTGCTAACATGGTCAAATGAGAGATAAACAGATATTAGTTTCTCCTGATGAAAACACATACTATCTATTAAATACTCTGCCAAAGGCAACCAAATTTGAATCTTTTTAAACCTGTTAGATTCAGTTATGAATTTAAAACTGACAAACAGAAGACTGTGTTAAACAATACCACCAGTTCACAATCAGCAAAATCCAATCTGTGTCTCTAGGACAAATGACCTAGTTCTTAAAACAAATAGTTTACGAATAAAATTTTAAAACAGAGATGGAAGGAAAGCCTAAAAAATTTTTAAAAGAACTAAGAAACATGTAGTCAATCATAAAGAGTGAACTTTATTTGGATTTTGATTCACACAAACTTAAAAATTAGTATATTTATGAGACTGGGAATGTTGAACACTGATCAAATATATATACTTGATGGTATTAAATAACACCAAATGTTTTAGGTATGATAATGGTATTGTCATTACTTTTTTAAAGAACTTTTAAATTTATCTTTAGAGGGGAAGGGAAGGAGAGAGGGAGAGAAATATCAATGTATGGTTGCCTCTCCTGCATCTCCTGCCGGGAACTGACCTGCAACCCAGGCATGTGCCCTGACTGGGAATCGAACTGCAATCCTTTGGTTTGCAGCCCTGAGTTCAATCCACTGAGCTACACCAGCCAGGGCTGCCATTATTTTTAAAAATACATCTTTTATTTTATTTTTAAAAGATTTTATTTAATTAATTTTAGAAAGAGGGGAAGAGAGGAGAGAAACATGGGTTGGTTACCTCTTATATGTGCCCCAACCAGGGATAAGCCTGTAACCCAGGCATGTGCCCTGACTGGAAGTGGAACCAGTGATGTTTTGCTTTTCAGCATGACACCCAATCAATTGAGCCACACCAATCAGAGCTTTGAGACTTCTTTTAAAGATACATACTGAAACATTGCAGATGAAATGGTATATCTTGAATGGGCTTCAAAATTACACAGGAGGAAAAAATTCAATGGGATATAGTTGAAATAAGATAGACTACGTGTTTAAGATTCTTGAAACTGAGTGATGGGTCAAAGGATTCATTGAAATGTATAGTAATACAAAAAAATTTTTTTAGGAGTCTAAGTCTTTGATTCCTAGTGCAGAGCTCTTTCAGCACTCCATTAAATTGGTCATGGGAAAAAGAAAGCAAAATTCTAGAATTTCCTACATTTTTTTTAAATTGAAAAGTGTTCCCAAACCAAGGAAAAAAGGCAGTGGTTAAAATCGTCAGCTCTTGGCGTTCATGAACTCTGATTTCTCATCTGACCTTGCCAAGAGAATCTCATGTGATATTTGACAAGATTAGATTATTTTGTCTTGTTTTGTCACTTTCGAAAAGTGGCCAGAGGTCAAGGTCCACATATGACTTATGGGCTTCCACCATTTGTGTTAAGATGGTGCATAAAATGAGTTTATTTTAGGAAAAAAAATCAACTTTTAAATAACTATTAGTACAGTGTATTACATGACCTTCACAGAGGGGAAAAAAGATGTTTTATATGAAAGGCTGTTACTGAGCAAAGCTTTTTAAGTAACAATATTATTGGCTCAATATAGTAGGATTATTTTTCCTTCTAACATAACATCTCATGGTTGGGGTTCTCTACAACTATTCTTTTTTCTTTTCATGGTTTTCATTTTTGCTTGTTATTTGACATAGATGATGTTAATAGTTAATATTTTTATACTGGTTCTAATCTATGGTTTACATTAACTTCTTGTATAAAGGGCTGACCTTCCTTAGATTTCAAGATGTTTTTCAAAGCCAATATCCATAGCAATGTTTGCAAACAAATGAAAAATTATCATTTGATATTGAATCATATATATATATATATATATATATATATATATATATATATATTTTTTTTTTTTTTGTCTATGTTGCCCCAGAAATAAATGAGGGGGCATCAATTGTTTTCAACTCCAGGCATCTAGTTGAGGGTACTTTGTCAGCCAAGGAAGCTGAAGGTCATCCTAGAATTCCCAGTTGCTTATGTAACAACTAGATAATATCCTTCTGTGCAGTGGTCCTCTCTCCATGCTAATCCTCTCCAGAGTATTTGGACAGAAGTGTTTTCTCAGCCACAAACCTGTGCCTACCCTAATTTTCTTTCTCATATCTGTAAATAATTTTGTCCAAGATATACTTATTCATCTGTTTCATATACAGATAGTCTCCCTTAGTGTAAGCTTCAAAATGTTGCCATGGCTATTGGAAACATTTTTTTAATAAAGAAAAAAGTATATGCAGGGTAATTACAGAGCTATTGCATATTCTATAAAGGGAAGAGAAAGAAAGGGGGGATACAGTTAAAAGCAAAATGGATGCACCAGAAACTTGAAACTTCCACAATTCACAGAAATTACTGATGACTCATGAGTTGAAATCCTTGCTCTAGAATACTGAAAGGGTATAGTAATATCTAAACAAAATGCAGTCCATAAATTTTGTATTGAAAAAAATGTAAAAGGAGCACAATGACGATATGCATGTATGTATGTGAAGGAGATATTTCAGAAATGTTCAAAACTAGCTGCTATTGGTCAATAGATATTCTGTTGGGTCTGCCATAAGTGTTCAGAGAGATACAGTATTAGAATGGATCTGGGACATAGTGTTAGAAGTTCATAAATAAGATTTGTAATTCACAGCCCAAACATTTTTTTTTTCAATGAACTCTGAACTTTTTATTGGCCTCCTGCCCTGCCAAGGGATGCCCCACTTCTGCCGCCTTTAATGCCTCAAAACGTTGGTGTCCTTGCCCTCAGGCACCACTCTGCCATCCACAATCCTGTGGGTTGTGGTCCTTTGGATGGTTTGCAAAAAGTAGGTCTTGTCCAGGGGGTCAACAAGATTGAAGTCCTCCCCTTCTTCCAGTAGGCTGTGGTAGGTGGCAATCTCAGCCTCCAGCTTGACCTTGATGTTCAGCAGGGCCTCATACTCCTGGGCCTGGCACTGCCTCTGTGCCCAGGTCTGGACCAGCTCTGACTCCAGGGGCAGCAGGATCCCACTGAGTTATTCCACCTGCAGGGCATAGCGCGTCTCTACCTCCCTCAGGCTGTTCTCCAAACTGGCCTTCAGGTTTCTCATTGAGCCCAGGTCAGCCTCAAAGGACTGGACCCTCCATCTCAGCTCTGTGAGTGGCATCTCAGCAGCAGTGGTCCGAGAGGTGACCCTGTGGTGCTCTCCTCAGTCTGATGCCACCAGTACTTGTCTAGCTCCTCTCGGTTCTGCCAAGCCAGCTCATCATACTGGGCTCAGATGTCTGCCATGATTTTGTTGAGGTACTGAGATTTGGGGGCACCCAACTCCACGGTCAACCCAGAGTTAGCAGTCTGGTTTTGTAGAGTATTTATTTCCTCCTCATGGTTCTTTTCCAAGAAGAGCAACTCTTCCTTGAGAGCCTTGATCTCCATCTCCTGCTGCAGCCAAGTGATATTGGTGTCATCAATGACCTTTTGGAGCTCATTGATGTCATTCTCCACACAATGGCTGCCCAGCAACTCATGGCCAGCTGCATCTCATACCCGACTCTGAAGCCATCAGCAGCAAGATAGGCATTGTCAGTCTGCAGAGTGATGCATCATTGTCCACAGAATTTGCAAAGATCTGAGCCCTCAGGTCTTCTATGGTCTTGAAATAATGCCCCCAGTCTCTGACCTGGGGTCCCTTCTTCTCTAGGTATTCCCTTATTTTAGTCTCCAGTCTCCAATTACCAGCCTCCAGTCTTCTCTCCCTCTCCACAGAGGAGGCCAGGCAGTCATTCAGGCACTGCATAGTCTCCTTCTTGCTCTGGATGCCCCTGTGACTGCCAGACCCCCTCTGCTGGGCCATCCCTGTAGCCAGGTCCTTGGATTCCCAGCTGCCCTTCATGCTGGTGGAGTGGGACACTAAGATCTAGGAGTCTGAGCCCCTGGTGCCTGAATAGATGCTGGCTGTGCTGCTAGTTAGCAGGATCTTGTGGCTGGGTGACTGCTGGGAGCCCAGGGTCTGGTAGCTTGTGGAGAAGCTGGAGTGTATGCTGAAGCTCATGTTGTTCAGAGAGGAAGGCGAGAAGCCAAGTCTCAGATTGAAGCTGCCTAAGCATTCTTTATGTTGTTCTCTATTATATAATCTTTTCAAAAATGGGTTCATAAGGCATATTAAAGAAACAAAGGCTTAGCTATCCTCCAAATGGTAGGATGGATTTGCTTAACTTAGTCATTTGAACTTTTAATAATTGTTTTTTATTCACATACTACCAGAGAGTCCTGTATTTCTATAAATTGTATTGAGAATCTTAGCTATACGAATAACAACACTCAAATACTGCCGTTTTCAATAATATATTTGATGACCTATGCAATAAAACATGCTTAAACAATTTAGGAAGTTGTATGATTTTTAACCAAAATAGAACCAGATTATGGATTATTAGTCATTGTGTGGCAGAAATTGGCTAGATGTTCACCAATTCCATTTCTTCTTCCTGGATACACAACAGGACCCAATCCTGCTTGCAGTTTGGTGGGTGTTATCTGACTAGGTTCTGGCCACTGGAATGTGGAGTATGTCACTTCCAGACTTGTCTATAAAACATCCTGAGTGATCCTCCTTGCTCTCTCCCTTTTCTTACTGGCTGAGTGATGACCAAGCAGAGAAGCCCATGGAGGCACAAGGGGATCGCAGAGCATAGTACAGAAATAGCCCAGATATCTGAGTCACTGTCTGGAGAGCAGCCTCCAAGGAGAGCTGCCCAGACTGTATTGGGTAGGGAGGTAAGAAAGAAAGAAATGTTTTAACTAAGTATCTTCTTACCCTGTATATGTATATCAAATCATCATATCATTGCACTTTAAATATCGTACAATTTTATTACTAAGTTATACCTCAATAAAACTAAAAGAAAACAAAGTAAAAAATGAAAAAAATATTGTTAAGACACTCAGCTCTGGGAGGGTACATATTAATAGCTGCTAATATTGATTACCATGAAGAATAACATTATTTGCAGGTATTTGTTTTGCCACTCCTTCATTTACTAACAGCCACTGTGCTCGGTGTCTTGTCTCTGTTTCCTACGTCATGATCTGAATTTCTTACCCACTCCTAGAACTCTGACGCTGATCCCGGCCCCTATATCACATAGGCCAAGACGTTTTGTACTTCCAAGGAGAGCTCAAAATTTTCAACCCAAGATTCACAGTTGCATTGTGTTCAGATATCAGAATTTCCTCTCAATATTTCAGAGCAAGAAATTTTCATCCGTGTTTCACCATTAACCTTAGGCTGTGGAAGTTTCTTAATTTTCTGATGTGTCCACTTTGCCTTCATTACTTTCTCTCGTAAAGTGTATAAATAACTCTATTTTATAGTTACCTGGTATGTATTTTTTTCCTCTATTTTAAAAAAGTTTCTATATTGGGAAAAACCCAGTCCTCTTTCTGTCCTTCTCCTTTATTCTCATACTATGGCCACACTTTGAACACTTTGACAACAAATGTAAGGGGTTTTTCCTGCACTAAGCAATTCTGCAACACCAACCGGGTATCCTATCATTCAACTCAGTTCTGACACCATCCACCTGGACATAGGGTGCTGTCCCACAGGCTAAGGGCTCAGTCTCACCCGGCTGCCCCAGTCCTCCAGATGCGCATCACAAGTCCAGACTGTCACCTGCACTCGGACCAACTGGCTCTAAGCTGGAGGTTCCCATGACCTCCAACTTATAGTGTCACAATATTATCAGTGAGATAGTTACTTATAATGCTATTATAATACCTTATAATAAAATTAAAGTTATTTTAAAGAAATGAACACACATATATAGTTTACGAAAGAATTATATTAAGTCCACTTAGGATGCAAAACATGATACATTAAAAATGCCCATTGTATAAAATAAATGTAGAATGGCAATTCACTTATGAAAGCTACTTATGTGAGCTGAAAAGCCTAAGATATACATCATCATAATCTGAGACTTTTTTTTGTAACATTATAATCACCTCATTCTTTTCTAGAAAAATGCTACATAACACTATCTCTTTTCACTATAAAAAATATGGGTATAGTAATTTTGCCTTGAGTAGAGTTATAACTCATGTAATGTTACAACTTGGAGGAAAAACCATAGCAGAAATCAAAATTAGAAGTAAATAATGTTTAAAAGTTCATGTCAATTCTATAGTTAGAAATGTGAAATAACAACTGAGAATACATTGTCTCATAAGATCAAAGGGCTGTAGAAATAACGATGACCAATATGTTGTGACACTTATTGCCTAAAAGTGTGGTTACATACATTACCTAATTCGTTTCTCACTAAAACCTCTTCGAGGCTAGAACATTATTACTATCCCTGTGTCATGGACAAAGTTCCTGAAACCTGAGAAGTTTTACCTATGTATTTTCTACCTCAGCTAAAAGAACCTCCCCCTTAGGAATCAGAGTTTTTCTGGTTCTTGAATTGATTCTTTCCTTCAATACTGCACACTGGATTCAGAGTCATGAGGCCTGCTCTCATCCCAGGCTCCGTTAGCTGGGTTATGTATGAGCTCGCTGTCTCTCATTTGCTGAGATGAGGACAGCGGTATGTGTAGGTCAAGGCAGTTGTTCCTAAACTGCAGTGTGTGTCAGAATCCTTTGGAGGGCTTGGTTTTTGTTTGTTTGTTTTAATAGAGATGTAATGGACATATAACATTGTGTAAGTTTAAGGTTACGACATGTTGATCTGATCACTGGAGTGTTTGTTAAAGCACAGATTGTTGAGTCCTAGCCCCACAGTTTCTGAATCAGTAGGTCTAGGGTATAGGGCTAGAGTGGGGTCTGAGAGTGTGTATTTCTTTTTTTTTTTAGTTGACACAAAGGCAATTTATTAACAGAAAACCATAATTTGAAGACTCCTGTTCACAGACGGTGACCACAGTGACCTCTCTGCCTGTGGGTGCTATCGGAGGGTATGGGGGTGACATCCTCTATCCATCCAATCTTCATTCCCAAGCAGACAAGTGCTCTGACAGCTGACTAGGTCCCTGGTCCGGGCCCTTGGCCCGATTGCCTCCTGTGGCCCAGTGCTTGATGCAGAGAGCAGGGATACGCAGGTCCTTGCACCCCTGGGCCACGTCCTGGGCAGCCAACACAGCAGCATATGGAGAGCACTCATCTCTGTCAGCCTTCACCTTCATCCCACCAGTCACACAGAGGATGATTTCTTTGCCAGAAAGATCAGTGACATGGACAAAAGTGTCATTGAAGGAAGGATGCAGACACCAAATACACTTTCTCCTTCAGCCACCTGCGGTCTAAGACTGAGGACCTGTTCTTCTTTCTTTTCCTTCCCCTTGTGAGGTGCTGTTTCTGCTTGTTGGGTCCAGACTCCACCCCCTGAAAGCAGAACGTGCATCTCTAGCAAGTTCTCCGGCCATGCTGCTGCTGCTGCTGGCAGAGACCACTGTCTGAGAACTGCCGGGTGGGATCTGTTAACCGTCACTCTACCAAGAGTCGGTTATATTTATTTACCCGCGGCATTCTATTTGTCACTTAGATTGTTAATTGTTTATATATGTGTGCATGTGTATGTATATAATATGTGGACATATTTTTATATATATATAATATGTGGACATATTATATATATATAGATATATATACATATATATATATATATATATATATATATATATATGTATGTATATATTTGAGGTATTTTCTGAGAGTATTTTTTGTTATTTTTAACTTTAGGTTTTCCCCAAATTATTTGTCTTTGCTCTGTTGTGTCCTTGTGTTGGAATTACAACTTAATAACTCTCATATGAAAATTATTTGGGATGATCATTCTGGGTAAGACTAGTGTTTAGAGTTAGCATTGTTTATTAAATAAGTGTCTGCTAAAGACCAACTTTCACTGTCTGAAAATAATGTCTGAGTTGCCACTCAAAATTGCACCTTGTGTCCTCTCAGGACTGCTGTTCACCAGTTTTTATATTATAAAGAGTGAGAGGTGAAGCATTATTGTTATGGAAACAAAAAAACAAATAAAGCCAAGTGACTGAAGTACGGTATGTGCTGTTTATTTGTTCCTCTCCTTTTCTCCAGCTACCCTTGGAACTTGAAAGTAATTGCACAATCTTCCCATGCTAGGAGAAATCCCAGTATCTGGGTCACAGGAACACAGAGTCTCCAAGAGAAGCAGACCCAGGAAGGGCCACGTAAGGGAACTAAGATTGGTAAAGCACCTTATCCGTGCCTGGCTCTGTACTGAGTTAGGAGGGAGTAATGGTGACTAAGGCCCAGCCCATAAGGAACTGATCATTTAGACAAGTAATTAGAAAATTATGATACCTGTGTGATAAACAGTATGACGCCTTCTGCCTACGAATCCCATGGTTCAAAATAGAACTTACTTTTGTTTCTCTTAAGTGCACCTCGCTCAAGCTTCAAGAGAGAATCTCATCCTAACAAGTTAAAAATAGCCATTTTTTTATCCATACAATTTATTAATTTTTGTATCTTTCAAGATTACCTTTTACAGACTAAAGGTAATCTTTTTATATTTTTAAATATGGAAATAAACAATAGCTGCTGTTGGTAATCCTAAAGGGTGTTACCTGGGCTTCACCAACCAGGTCTAAAGTCTTCAGATTGAGGTTTTTGTGCTCTGGGGAGAGATGAAATTCACTGTCGGGGGTTCAGGGGTCAGCCGCAGGCTAAATGTCTGCAGACCCAGGCCTCCGAACACTTCAGATTTAGATCAAGGACTAGAAACTCCTGATGCGTAGCCTTTTACTTTGAAAAAGAGTTAGGAGAGAACATCCTGACCCTTAGGGATTTCTACAGGCTTTTTATTGACAATGGATCCACTTACTAGCTGATATGCCTTCTTTATTTCTAATTATGGAGACCATTTAGCTATTTGAACTTTCTGTTAGTTTAGTTTTACAATGACATGTTTTTGGTTTAGCTTCATTCTCTCATAGGGCTTTGGTTTGAAATATCCCGGAAATGGAATTTCATGTCTTGTAGCTCCCTAATTTAGAATTGTCCTTTCATTTCTTACAGTGATTTTTAGCATGACACATTAATAAAAGTTGTCTCATTTATTTCCTCTCCTTGTTTCTCTTTTTTCATCTGAGTTACTCTCCCTATCTCTTGCATAAAGAGCCAAATAATGTCCCACAAGAACCATATTATTTGGACAAATTAAAATAATAATGTTAGGACAATATGGTATTTATTTCTAGACTTTTTTTTAGACTTTCTGTATTAAAAATAATACCTTGGACCCTGACTGGGTGGCTCAGTGAGTTAGAGTGTCCTCCTGATACGTCAAGGTTGAAGGTTCAATCCCTGGTCATGACACATACAAGAATCAACCAATGAATGCAAAATAAGTGGAACAACAAATAGATATAACTGTTTTTCTCTCTCTCTCCTTCCCTCTCTCTTTAAAGACAGTTTTTAAAAATTACCACAGATTTATGTTGTTTCAGATATTTATCTTCCTATTATTCTCAGGAGGGAGACACATTTATTACAATCTCAGTTTCATACATGGAAAATGAGTGATTTGTCTGCAGTTTCAGAGTTAGTGAGTAGCAGAGGTGAGCCAGTCTCATTTCTCTAGGATTCTCATCCTAGATGGTGTTCTTCGTAGTAGATTCTATAGCTGTTTTTGCAAGAATATGATTTATAACATGATAATGGCCATTTAAAAGAAGCATTGGTTATAAACTAGGTTTTATTCTTTACTGAAGCTTTGTATAGGTTTTCTCTAATAATTTCAAACGGATTTTGCTTTATTTTTAGGTTTGTTTAGAAAATCGCAGATGGCATGAAATTCTATGCGGTGTTAGGTGTCACAGTATCATGACTGGCAGCCTTGGCAGGTGTATCAGTTACCTCTGAAGTTTCGTCCTTCACACTTCTTTGTATGTTATTAAAATAGCCACATGGACCAAACCGAAGCTTGGATGTATCTTCCCAGGAGTTTATTATATTTAAAAAATAAAGAGTTATGTGGAAAATTTGAACATGGCATATCACGGGGCATTCACATTATGTCTGAAGTATGGAAAAGGGTTTACTGGGGCTGATGTGGGAGTAACGGGGTTTTGACTGCAAGAAAGCACAAAGGAATTTACTGAGATGATGGAAATGTATTTCTTGACTGGGGGGAAGGTATATGGATACATAAGTTTGTCAAAAATCATCAGCCTATACACAGCAAATGGTATATACTGTTGCATAAAAATTATAAGTCAATCAATTTGCTTTGAAAAGAAAAATACTCACACATTTGTTACGATTCATGCATTGAAGTTATTTTCCACGAGATAACACTTTCATAGAGAATCCCAGTGAGTATCAATATGGTGCCCAGCAGTAAAACAGGGAACACTTTCGGGGATTAAAGAAAAGCAGGTCCCTGATAGTGGGGGAGACTTCCAGCACTTGCTGTGAGGCGATTTTCAGTCAGGCGTGAGGTGACCTTGCTGGCTCTGGGTCAAGGCCACCAGGGTTTGGAGGTAGTTTACCATCTGATGGCTTGGGGACCTTGAGAGAGTTAACTTCTCAAAGTGTCCATTTTCTCGTGTATAAAATGGAGATAACAATGGTACCCTTGTTGTAGTGTGTGCTAAGATTAAACAGGACAGCATATGCAAATGACCTAGCATGTAGAAAAGGCTTATTAACTATTAGTGTTTATATCTAATTTCACTTTGTACAGGAACATGGAGATCCAGAAGAGAAAGGATGCAGGCAGGAGCAAGTCTGTGTAGACAGATATCTCTTTTTTCCCTAGTTTTTGTTTTCCTTCGTAATGTACATCAGGCTCTCATGGGAAAAAAAAAAAAAACCGTGAAGAAAAAAACAACATTGTTTTCTATTTCCAGGAGAAGGATGGAGTTTGGATATATTGAGCTAAACTTGAGAGACTGAGCTAAGAGAAAGCACCAGCTGAAGGTCTACAACATTCTCAACTTGTCCCAATGGTTTTGAGAAGATAAATGTAATGGCAGGCAGCTGCTCTCCAATCTTTGCCCTCCTGTCTTCACCACAGCAGGTGATTCTGAACCACACCAGACACAAGGAAAATAAAGCTCTGCCAAGTGGTACCTCACACTCACAATTAAACCCACAAATCAGGACTCTATGAATCATCATGCATTCTGATTTCAGATTTCAGCATTATGCTTAACCTCAAACTATCCAATATTTAAGATCCATTAACATAATCAGTGGAGAATGATGGGTATTTGAGTATAGTGTTTCTGCTACTAGGTTTAAAAATGAGTCTGAGATACGAAACCTTGCTCTACTTGACTTGCTTTTCACTCAAGCACTTACAAATTCTGTTTATATTCTTGAAGGGAAAATGAGTGAGTAGATTTTTGAAATTTTCTGTGGAAAAAGAAAGATAAGTAAAAGCATTCTGGAAGATTCATTTCTTCAGAAATACTTTCCCAGTAGCTCAGGTTGTGTGTATGTGTTAGACATTTTATGGAGTTATTTGGCAGAGTTTTGGAACTCTGGGATATGGAAATGATCTGATTTTTTTTGCTTTGAAAAATCTGGCTGAGTCTTCACTTTTTGAAGTCTAAACATGAAAGCATAATTACCTTATAAGTTACTGTGCACGTTAGTTTGCAAAGGAGAAAAGGCAGAGAATTAACTTTGCTTAAATGAAATGAACTTTCACAATTGAATCCTTTTTTGGGTATGTGCTTCCTGAATCCTTAAGATGACTGTGTTCACAAGGTGACACAGAAAAACAGAGAAGATATTGCAACATATCACTCATAAGAATGGAAATGTAAGCCTGAGCATAAAATCAAAGACATCTGCAGGAACAACGAAAACATGTGACTTAACATCTAGTGTTCCAAACCAAGTGAAGCACCTGAGTCTTTCCTGGCAAACTGTGTCAGATATACACGTATGCATCTACATGAGGTCTGTCCAGAAAAAGTGCAGCCATTGTTAATATAATGAGAATGGTTTGTGCAACGTCGCTGTCACCTGGCAGCCAAGGAGAGTGGACTGGAGTGCACATGCATGAACAGTGACAACTTCACTGCACTAATCAGTGGGGGTGGTAGATGCCATTGAGTGAGCATGTGTACTGTGTGGCTGTCACATTAAAAATGACGGAGCTAGTAGAGCAACAAATCTACATCAAATTTTGCATTAAGCTTGACCATTTCTCCACAGAAATTATTTGGATGTTTCAGAAGGCTTTTGGGGACAATGTAATGGTACTGCAAATAAAAGCATGGCACAAACTTTTCAACGATGGTTGAGAATCTGTTGAAAGTGATCCATGTTCTGGAAGGCCTGCAAAGTTTTTTTGCAAAACATCAAATCATCCAGGTGATTCAGTCCCACTACAGCCCAAATATGGAGCCCTGAGACTTCTGGATTTTCCCTAAATTAAATCACCTTTGAAAGGGAAGAGATTTCAGACTGTCAATGAGGTTCAGGAAAATATGACAGGGCAGCTGATGATGATTCCAACAAAGGATTTTGCAAGTGTTTTGAACAGCAGAAGAGACAATAGGTAAACTATGTGAGGTCCCAAGTTGCCTACCTTGAAGGGGTCTGAGGTGTCATTATTGTCCTATGTATAATGTTTCTTGTATCTTCTTCAATAAATGTCTCTGTTTTTCATATTACATGGCTGGATACGTTCTGGGAAGACCTCTATCTATCTATCTATCTATCTATCTATCTATCTATCTATCTAGGCATGATAGATACAGATATATAGATATACCCTTAGTTAAGTGATAATGTGCAGGAGAAGGCCTGAGCTAGTCCAGATTAACCAACTATGAGAAAGTGATAAAGATTGTCCCATTTTGTCATTTATTTTAGAATAGATTTTTCACATTAAAATATCTAGTTGGTTGATTGTTTCAAGCAATGTGCATAGTTTTAAGTTCCTCTTGATTATGGTGTGATTGGTAGAATCTATAAGAAATTTGAATGATTTGAATGTTGTCAGTAGGAAAAACTAAACAGAATTACTAAACATTTGGAGAAACTGTTTACTATGGAAAAGAAAAACACTAGACTTAGGTCTCTGGATACTTAGCAAAAGAACTTTGACCCACAATCAGGAAATTTTATTGATAATTAGAGTTTGCTAGTAATGTTCATGAACTAATCACATCAACTCCTTGGACAGTTTGCTCTTCTTGAAAAGAACTGAGAGAAGGTGGGACTTTATGTTCTCAAGCTCTATAATTCTGCACTATCTAAACTTAGATAAAATTTTCTACATATCTACATACACAGAGAGAGTATGATGCCTCTCTTTAAACATTATGACTTTAGTGTAGTTTCTCAAACCCTTCTTTAATAAATCATGTGATACTTACGATAGATTAAAAATATAAAGAATTGAACAGTAGTCATATCACTATATAAACTTCCAGGTGGAGATGATGACTTGAATACATACATATATTAATAATTTCAATCTCTTCTGAACACCCACTTAAACTATATGTGGAAGACTTTTTAATGGAGGGCATACACCTGTAGTGACAAAGAGACTGTGACAGTCTCCCAAACTGAAGAGTGAAAACCTACCTACGAATTACATATATTCGACCCTTTATAGTTGATCTTTTTTTTTTTTTATGTCCAGGCTTAGTTTGTATTTATTTTCACATGCAAAGGGAATCCACAGCAATATCGTTTTAGAAGCTGAAAGGCAGATGCTTGAGTGGGAATTGACTTACTCTTACTAAGTCTGTGAAAGCCAAATTCTAAACTGATACTAGAAAAAGGTGAGAGCCCATTGAATTTATACCACACGATCTGAAAAGCCTCAAAATTGGTGACAGCAGGGATGCAGGGTGGAAGGAGTGAGCAGGGGTTAAACCTGAGTGGACTGATTAAAAGCTAATGAGGACTGGTAAGAAGCGTTCAGATCCTGAGGTCCCAGCCACTACCACAGTGGTACTTGCTCTTTTTGGAGATGATAAAATCGAGTCTGTGAACTGGAGAAAATCAAAAACAATTGAGTGAGCATGTAGACACCATACCTGAAAGAAGGGGATTGATTAAATAAACACATGTACTGATTGCCAAAACCCCCTAACTCTCTTCTCCCACTCAGTCCCCTAAACACTGACGGCCAATCCTTATCTGACTGGCAGGAGAATAAAAGAAACATGTCCAGGGAATTTGACTAGTGAAGGAGGAAAAACCTAACTATATTGCCTCAAAAGTTTTCCCCCAGAAAGTTCAGCCACCTACTCGGAAACCTCCCAGCCCCATTATAGGGAAGATTCACCCACATGCTCAGAAATTCTGATCAGCTTGTCCTCCTCACCTTTAAACATGAGCAGACAACCAAGGACTAATAGATACTTAATGAAAATGTCTAACATACGGGCTAGAGAATAAATAAATGAAGTAAACATCTTGGAGAAAATGGCAGTTTTGCAGAATAAAGGTAACTTTAAGAAAACTACTATCATCTTCTGAGAGTTAGGAGAGGATATTTTATATATGAAATAAGAGTAGAAATCTATAAAAAGGCACATTAAAAGAAAACAGCAACGCTCATGAGAATTTAAAACATGATAATAGAAATGTAAGATAAAGTTGAGGAATTATCCCAGAAAGTGCACTAAAAAACAAACAAATAAACGACAATAAAAACAAGACAGAGAGAGAAAGAAGAGGAGAATGAGAAATATAACCAACGGTAGAATTCCGAAATCTGAATAAAAGAAATAGCAGTAGGAGAGGAAACTGTCAACAAGATGACTCAAGAACATTTCTCAGAACTGAGATACATGAGCTTTCCAGATTGAAAGGGCATAATGAATTTTATATTCAGTCAAACTATTAAGTGTCGAGGCAAGACATTTTCAGACTCCAAACATTTATCTCCCCAAAATAACCTCTCAGAAAGTTGTGGGATGATATGTTCCACTAAATGAATAAATAAAGGGAGAGGAGGACACAGAAAAAAAGACCAGGATACACAACTCAGGGAAGATTAAGGGACTCCCCAGGATGACAATGAAGGGAGTTCCCAGGATGACAACTGTACATCAATCTTAAAGTCCAGACTGGAGCAAAGTGACTCAGAGGCAGGTATGTCATTGTCGTTTCTACCTAAAAATGTCTGGGTGAGCCTTGCCCTGTCCTTATCTATACGTGGCTTTCCTGGGTCATGTGCCAGTGAGGTTCCATCTCTTCTCTCCCTGCTTGGGTCAGCTTGGGTCACACTCATCCCTCCCTGAATCCCTCATCCCCCCAACATATTCTGCATGGACCTATTCTTGAGAGCTGCAGGTTAGCCAGGCTGAGATGAGAAACAGCAAATACAGACAATATTCCTAACTGATATTAGCTGGCCCGTTCTAGGCCAATGTCCCAGTTGTGGTAAGATAAAGTCAGCCTATGACCCAGAATCATACTGTAAGCCTCCTTCTGTAAATTCCTCTTTTCCATAGGACATTATTTTTGCACAATTTATCTATCTATCTATCTATCTATCTATCTATCTATCTATCTATCTATCTATCTATCTAGTTCACTTATTTCATAGCCATATAATATGCTATTGCTTGGCTATAACTTACCTGCTCTTTGATGATTTGGATTTTTAGGTTGTTTACTTCTTTGTTGTTACAAACAACGCTTCATGAATATTTTTGCACAGTCTCCCTGTGAGCACATAAAAGAGTTTCTCTTTGGTTTTTACTTAGAGAGGGATTGCTGGGTTATGGCATTTGTGCATAACTTAATGGATATTTCTAAATTTCCCTAGTAGTTTTTGCTAATTGTACTCCCATCAGCAGTGTATGAAAGTTTCTGCTGCTCTACCATCTCACCAATACTTGTCTTACCAGACTTACTAAAGCGTGCAAATTAAGTGTCTGTAAAATGCTTTCTCATTACGGTTTTTATTTTCATTTACATGTGACCAATGAGGCTGAACATCCTCTAATGTTTATTCGCTATTCAGATTTCCTGTTTTATGACTTACCTGTTCATATCTTTTGTTCATTTTTCTATTTGAGTAGTCATCTTTTCCCCTAGATTTGAGGAAGTTATTTATATGTTCTAAATAATGATCATTTGTTGGTTATAGATATTATAAACTTCTTTACCCAGAGTGTGGCCTACCTCTTCACTCTTGTTTATAATGTCTTATTTTTGGTAAACTTTAAAAATGTAAAGTATAATGAACACAAACAGAGTACACAGAATTTACAGGTATAGTTCAATAGATTTTTACAAGTAAATATACCTATATAAATATATTATGTGTATTTTGATGCACTTTAAAAATGTGCTTGAATTAACAAATCTTACTATGGTTTTGGATTTGTGGTTTAAGAAATCCCTATCCAAATGTCATAAGCACATTGTCTTATTTTTCTTTCAAACATTTTAAAGTTTTACATTTTTACATTTCATGAACTTGAAATATTTTTACGGGTGTATAGTTTGAAGTAGTGATCCAGTTTTTTTTTTCACATGGATAACCACATGCTCAAGCACCAACTGACTGGTCACAGTCACCCTCTGATCTACCAATCCACCACTTGCATGCATTGAGATTCCACATGTGGGTGAGTCTAATTCCCAGGCATCTCACATGTTCCATGGGTCTGTATAAAGCTTTGTACACTCACTGTCTTAATTATTGGAACTTTATCATAAAATTTAATATTAGGTAGAGCAAAGATTGCTCCATGTTCTGTACCATAAGCTCCAGCTGGGAACTGCAGTATGAAAGCACTCAAATATCTGTGCAAACTCAGGTTGGTGGGGGAAACTGCACCAGACTTGTGATATCAGTTTTGCCTCATTTGGGTGTGTGGCTTTTTGGGTGGGTCACACTTGTGTCTGGGCTTCAGCTTTTTTTTACCTTAAAACATGTAAATTTGAATTTGACTGGCTCCACCAGGTCCCTTCCAACTCAGAAAACCCCGACTCTATTGAATTCATTTTGCCTATTTCCAACAACTCGTTCCCTGTGCCCAATAAGAGGCAGTGTGTTGTGAAATTCACCACTGGAAACAAATGTAATCCGAACACTGATTTTTTTTTTTTTTGGTTCTTGTGTTTGAGGGCTAAATGGATTATCAATTTGTTCTTTAAAAAAAATCAGGTTCAACTGTCTAAGCTCAGGAGAGAAACAACTATGGTTGATTTCTCATAAAATTTTCATCTATTTTGTTCATACTTTCTAAAACTTGTTTTACATACAGATTTTAGTTGGTCTCACTGGGACTGTGAAAATACCTCTTCCTCTTTCAGAATGGATTATTTTGGGTAGTGATATAAATGAAAATCAGCATGTAGTGTTTTCTTGGCCGGTTTGAACTAGAACCACAAGAAGAAATGTTCCTACCTTTACAAAACAAATTAGTTCTATAGTGACATGCTATAACCAGCGTGCCTTATTTTAAGAACTATATCTATCTACTCATTCACATTTATGAAATAAATACTCAGGTAAAGGGGAGATGTAATAAATTGTTCACAGCACCGAAGACTTAAAATTTTAAAAATGAGGTACTATGGCAAGACAGGTATCATGTCAGGATTTTCTTAGTTAGAAGGGGTCTATGGAGCCAGTCAGATGTGCACGTTTTAAGATGAGAAAGCTAAGGTCCAGCCATGATAAGAGTGACTTGCCCCCAAATTCAAACTAGAGGACCCCTTTTTCTCCAGGAAACTCTTCTAGATGAATTGAAATTTATCTATGTGGTTCCCTCATATTCTTAAATTATAATATTAAACATACATTTAAGGGCAAATCCAGGTTTTGGGGAGTACAAAATAATTTAATGGGGGGAGGCTTTTTAAAAAGGGGAATAAAAGAGAATATTTATTTAGAATAAGAAAAATAGCACAACAGATTAGTGAAGATTTTTGTACTGTAGTCCCTTTTTTTTCTGAGATCTCTTTCTGCAGTTCGCCGTAAACACATACAGTGTTTACGAGGCCAGCCTGCCTTCCTTGCCCACTGGGAGCACCACAGGGCCCAGGAACAGCCAGTTTTTGTGGTTTCATCAGCTTCATGGTAAATCTACTTCTGCAAACATCACTCACATTATTTCACTGGTGCTAAGAAGCAGTACAATACAGAAAATACAATCATCTATGTTTTATTTTTTATGTCATAACAAAAGCCTGAAAGCACATTTGCTATCATATGTAGTGGAACACATGGTCTTTAGCTAAAAATAAGGATAAGAAATGATGGCTTTTATTTTTGTCTGTAACATGCTAGACTCTCTCTCGTTTTTAGATGAGGAAACAGAGGCTCATAGAAGTAAAGCAAGCTGTCCAACGAGCTGCAGCTATTTGCATTCTAGCACTCCAGCCTCCCACCAATGCTTCCAAAAATGACTCTGTTCAGATGCTCTAGGGGGCCCAGTACAGAGGATGCAAAATGACAAATGAGGCCATTTCCTGGTGGCGGAGCTCAGAAGCACGAAACAGTTCCCCAAAGATACTAGACTCACATCCCTTTGGAAGCCTTCTTAACAAAAATAACAAACCACACAGCCGGTCGGAGGTAGAGTTTGGGTTTTTTCCCAACATTTTAGTTTTAAATGCATTACGTAACTGGAGCCTGCTATGTAGCACTGATTTCAATATACTTCTTTTTAGCTTGGGATTTTATGCTTTTTATCCTTTAGTAGAATATAGTAACATATTCAGAATTTATGATTTCTAGATTGTATCTTAAACTCCTGGTGGATATGTTAATTGCCCAGAGCATGCTGTTTGAAAGCTAAAAAAACTAGTCTTGGTCCTGCTTCTGCTACCAGCTGCTTTCTGAAACTTGATGATTGCTCTCCTTTGGATGCAGCCTCCAATAGTCTTAACCTCTTTCAATGTAGGGCCTTTGGCTATGAAATGACCGTATTAGACTTAAAACTCTGAAACTATTAGACTGTCCTCTGAAACAGTCTATGATTAAAAAAATTTTTAACAAAAGATTGATATGTAGGAATGTTTATCCCAGCATTATTCATAAGGATGGGGTGGGATGGGGGGAATTAGAAGTAACCTAGGGGACCTACTGGCAGAACGCTTAAGTAATTTGTGTTGCATTATGACCATGGGATATCATTCAACTGCTACGAGCACCAACCTAGGAATACATCCTGCAGTGCACGTAGACCTTAAAAAATATTATATAGTGAAAAAAATAGCAATAATCACTCCTGTATATAGAATAACACTAGTTACATAAATTAC
Organism: Artibeus jamaicensis; assembly: GCF_021234435.1. Lineage (NCBI taxonomy): Eukaryota > Metazoa > Chordata > Mammalia > Chiroptera > Phyllostomidae > Artibeus > Artibeus jamaicensis. The sequence continues at coordinate 16,761,817 of NW_026521788.1, forward strand.
AAATATTTATTTTTAACACAAAATAACAGTATACATTTTGCAAAGATAAGTGTATATTCAAATATGTCAGGTGTCACAGCTGGGGCTGGTATTTGGCATGGAGATGAAGGAAGAAGGGTCTGTTAGTGGAAAGAAGCAGTTTGCATGGGCCAATGATTCTAGTGTGTCAATACTGTGCCACACACAAAGTTCTGTAATAGTCACTTGCTCAAGAAAGGCTATGTGTTTGTAAAAGTCAACACAGAAAATAATCAACTAAGAATAGTATGGAATATAGAGTGATGAATATAGGAAGTAAAACCTCATGTAAATTCAAACTTACTGATAAAGTAAGGATAGATGAATTTAAGGGTACAATGGAAAATTATCATTAGAATCAGGTCCTCAATTCACAAGCATAAATATAGGTGGAATTTGGGTCTTGAAGAACTTACAGGAAATCCACATGTGATAATAACGAAAGGTTAAATGCTTTCAGCATTGGACACTCACCAGCTTCATTGTTTCTGTTGTCTCCTTCGTTCGGCCAGATTATTTTTGGCTCCACTTTCTCTGGCTTGCTTCTATAGGCAGTGCTGGGCTTCCTTTTCCTTTGGCTGCTGTCTTGGCATGCACGTTATTGATACTTCTTTTAAAGAAGTAAATACTTCTTGTTTTGGCCACACCCAATGTGATCTCCCTCTCTCTTTTTCTCTCTTTCACACATACACACACACACAGAGCTACTCCTAAAATATTGAATAAAGCCAACCCTGCGATCAGTGGCTTAGGAGTGAAATTCAATACAGGGGTAAAAGAGGTGATATAAACATGACAATATGAAGAACAGTGTTCCAGAGAATTCCAAGATGTTATGTGTTCCATAAAAAAGAGATGACTAGGACCAAAACTTTTTCTTATTCTTTACCATAATCTCCATTCTCATAGCCTAAATCTAAATATTCAAATGATATTACTGAATATGTTAGGTCTAATGTTTTATCTAGAAAAAAACTTCTAATGATCATAAATCCCATTACCAGAAGGGGACTAGGTTTTAAGCCCCCTACAACTTTTTCTGTGACCACAAACTAATGATTTCTCTCCTTTGAGTGTATTTTTGCTTTGGTATTTAGAGACTTTGTAAGATTAGCAAATTTACGATATAGAGGTCCAAGATAATGTTTGTTGCTTAGAATGGAAAGAGTTTGAAAATATGCCATTATTTTACTTTTGCCATTAATAGGGAATGAGAAGGTTCAGGTTAATAAACTTCCTAGATACCTCACATTTTTGTTTTTGTTATCACTGTGATGTTTTATACTCAGCACATATGGATGTTATAGTCGATGAAGATAAAAATCCTCTGCATTTTCACTTCCCTATGCAAATGTGCAATGTGTGTGGCTTGTTGATGACCTTTGGGGGATTTTTTTTTTGAGAGTTCATGAAAGGGTGACTTTATTAACAATTCACCATGCCTTAAGGATAAAGCCATTCATGTTCTTCTTTTAACTGAATTTATTGGAGTGACATGGGCTCACAAAATCATACAAGTTTCAAGTATACAACTCAACAAAACATCATCTGCACAATGCATCGTGTGCCCATTGTCCCAAGCAAAGTCTCTTTCCATCCCCCTACCTTGGCCCACTTCCACTCACCCACTCCCTTTCCCTCTGGCTTTCACTGCACTGTTGTCTATCCCTATGCATTATATACGTGTTTTCTTAATCCCTTTATCTTCTTTCATCCTGCCCCCTAATCCTCCTCCTCCCAGACAGCTGTCAGTCTGTTCCACGTATCCATGCCTCTGTTTCTAGTTTGTTCATCAGTTTATTTTTTTCATTTAATTCCACATGTGAGATGATATGGTATTTGTCTGTCTCTTTTTTCAAAATATATTTTATTGATAATGCTATTACTGTTGTCCTAATTTTTCCTCCTTTGTCCCCCTCCACCTGGTAACCCCATTTCCTCTGGCAATCCTCCACCTTAGTGCATGTCCTTGGGTCATGCATATAAGTTCTTCAGCTAGTCCATTTCCTACACAGTCTTAACATCTCCCTGTCTATTTTGTACCTTCTAATTTGTACTTCTTAATCTCTGCACCTTGCCCTCCATTCTTCCCCTTCCTCCTCCCAACTGATAACCTTCCAAGTGACCTCTATATCTATGATGTTATTTTCTGTTCCACATGTTTGCTTAGTCTGAGTCTGTTTTTTATAGATTCTGTTGTTGATAGTTGTGAATTTATTGTCATTTTAATGTTCAGTGTTTTGATCTTCTTTTTCTTAAATAAATCCCTTTAACATTTTGTATGACAATGGCTTGGTGATGATGAACTCTTTTAGCTTTACTTTGTCTGGGAAGCACTTTATCTGCTCTTCCATCTAAATGATGATAGCTTAGCTGGATAGAGTAATCTAGGTTTTAGGTCCTTGCTTTTCATCATTTTGAATACTTCTTGCCAGTCTCTTCTTGACTGCAAAATTTATTTTGAGAAATCAGCTGACAGTCTTATGGGAACTCCTTTGTAGGTAACTATTTGCTTTTCTCTTGCTGCTTTTAATATTCTCTCTTTAGCTTTAAGAATAATTTATTTATCTATTTTTAGAGAGAGGGGAAGGGAAAGGGAAAAAAACATCAACGTGTGATTTCCTTTCATGTGCCCCTTACTGGGGGCCTGGCCTGCAACCCAGGTGTGTGCCCTGACTAGGAACCAAACCTGCCACCCTTTGGTTCACAGGCCCACGCCTAATCCACTGAGCTGTGCCAGCCAGAGCCTCTCTTTATCTTTAAACTTTGGCATTTTAATTATGATGTGTCTTGGTGTGGTCCTCTTTGAATCCATCTTGTTTATAACTCTCTGTGCTTCCCGGACTTGTGTGTCTATTTCTTTCACCAAATTAGGTAAGTTTTCTTTCACTATTTTTTCAAATAAGTTTTAAATTTCTTCCTCTTCTTCCAGCACCCCTATGATTCAAATGATGTACGTTTGGAGTTGTCCCAGAGGCTCCTTAGCCTATCCTTGTTTTTTTGGATTCTTTTTTCTTCTTGCTTTTCTGATTGAATGCTTTTTCTTCCTTATTCCAAATCATTGATTTGCATCTCAGCTTCATCCACTCCACTTTTTTTTTTAAGATTTTTATTTATTTATCTTTAGAGGGGAAGGAGAAGGGGAGAGAAACATCAATGTATGGTTGCCTTTAGTGCATCCCATGCTGGGAATTTGCCTGCAGGGAACTGGCCTGCAACCCAGGCATGTGCCCTGACTGGGAATTGAACCGCGATCCTCTGGTTTGCAGGCCTGTGCTCAATCCACTGAACTACACCAGCCAGGCATCCACTCCACTTTTAACTCCTCATATATTTTTATTCATTTTACTTAGTGTAAGCTTCATTTCCACCTGGGTCTTTTTATGCTGTTGAAGTACCAGGTGAGTTCCTTAAGTACCCTAATAGCCAGTGTTTTGAACTCTGTATCTGTTATATTGCTTATCTTCATTTTGTTTAGTTATTTTTCTGGATTTTTGTTCTGTTCTTTCATTTGGGCCACATTTCTTTGTCTTTTCATTTTGGCAGCTCCCCTGTGTTTGTTTCTTTGTATTAGGTATAGTTTCTTTGACTCCCTGTCTTAGTAGCATGGCCTATTGTAGAAAGGCACACCATGGGTTTGGTGAGGCAGAGCCTTAGGTAATCACCTGGGTGGGGAGACCCAGGTGAACCAGGTTGATGGAGTCTTAGATATGGTGTCTCTACCATGGCTATGTGGGGGAGGGCTCAGAAAGGGGACAATGCCACTGCCTGGCCTCTGGAGTTTTGTCTGGGAGGAAACTGTCCCCTGGTACTCACCCTGATGCCAGACACTGCACTTTCCCCCCTTATGCTACTGGTGCCCTTCCATATGCTGCCCCCATGCTGAAGCCCAGAGGGAGCGAGTCTGCATGTGTGCTAAGTCTGTTGCGGACCCTTTAAGAGGAGACTTCTGAGAATCCTGCAATTGCTTCTGCTGCCCCAACCCCCACTGATTTTTACAACCAAGAATTATGGGGACTTATCTTCCTGGAACTGGAACCCTGGGCTGGGCTGTCTGATATGGGGCTGGGATCTCTCCGGAATGAGGGATCCCTCCCAATCCACCACCCATTGGTGAGACACCATTTGTTCTGCATTTCTGTATCTCTGCCCCTCCTACCAGTACAGACTAATGTGACTTCTTTAATTCCTTGGTTATTGGACTCCAATACAGCTTAATTTTCTGATGATTCTGGGTGATAGTTGTTTTGTAGTCTAGTTATAATTTTTGCTGCAGTTGTGTGAGGAGGCCAGCCTCCATCTTGACCAGTACTCACAAATACATCTCACATCTGCGGAGCAGCCTGAAGTTCATGATGGATTTCCCAGCACTTGATATTGGCGTAGAAGATGAACTAGTGAAGATTTCCCAACATCTGAGTCTTCTAGGACCTTCTCCCAATTCAGGGATGCCTTTTTCATATTTGTCTTTCTCTGACTAGTTTATTTCATTTATCATAATAATCTACAGGTTTATCCATGCTATTGCAAGAGAAATTTTCTTTTCTTTCCTTTTTTCATGTCAAAGTAGTATTTCATTGTGTAAACATACCACAGCTTTTTGACCCACGTCCTATGATGGGCATTTGGGTTATTTCCAGATCTTGGTTATTGTAAATAGTGCTGCAATGAACATAGGGATGCATATATTCTTTGAATTAATGTTTCAGGTTTCTTTGGATATACTCCCAGAAGTGAGATCATTGGGTCAAAAGGCAGTTCCATTTTTTAAAAAGATTTTATTTATTTATTTTTATTTTTTAAGGATTTTATTTATTTATCTTTACAGGGGAAGGGAAGGAGAGAGGGAGAGAAATATCAATATGTGTTTGCCTCTCATGTGTCCCCCACTGGGAACTGGCCTGCAACCCAGGCATGTGCTCTGACTGGGAACCAAACTGGGATCCTTTGGTTCGCGGGCCCGTGCTCAATCCACTGAGCTATACCAGCCAGGGCTATTTATTTATTTTTAGAGAGAGGAGTAGGGAGGGAGAAAGAGAGGGAGAGAAACATCAATGTGTGGTTGTCTCTTGCATGCCCCCAACTGGGGATCTCGCCTGCAACCCAGGCATGTGCCTTGACTGGGAATCAAACCAGAGACCCTTTTGTTTGCAGGTTGACACTCAATCCATTAAGCCACATCAGCCATGGCTCATTTTAAATTTTTTGAGGAACTCCATAATGTTTTCCACAGTGGCTGCACCAATCTGCTTCCCACCAACAGTGCACAAGAGTTTCCTTTTCTCCATATCCTTGCCAACATTTATATTTTGTTGACTTATTGATGATGGCCATTCTGACAGGTATGAGTTGATATTTCATTGTGGTTTTCATTTGCATCTTTCTGATGACTAGGGATGTTGAACATTTTTTTCATATGTCTTATTGGCCACCTATATGTCCTCTTTGGAGAATTATCTATTCAGTTTTTTAATTGTATTATTTGTCTTCTTGGTGTTGAGTAGCATAAGTTCATTATATATTCTGGGGAAAAAACCTATCAGATATATTATTGGCAAAAATATTTTCCCATCCAGTGGGTTCTCTTTTCATTTTGTTGATGGGTTCTTTTGCTGTACAAGAGCTTTTTAGTTTGATGTAGTTCCATTTGTTTATGTTTTCCTGTGTTTCCCTTGCACAAGGAGTTATATCTGCAAAAGCATTGCTGTAAGAAATGCCTGAATTTTACTGCCTATGTTTTCTTGTAGAATTTTTATAGTTTCTCAACTTACATTTAAGTCTTTAATTTATTTTGACTTTATTTTTGTGTGTGATGTAAATTGATAGTCTGGTTTCATTTTTATTGCATGTTGTTCAATTTTCTCAACATCATTTATTGAAGAAACTATCTTTATCCCATTTATGTTCTTGCTTCCCTTGTCAAATATGTATTAACCATAAATGTGTGGGTTTATTTCTGGGCTCTCTATTCTGTTCCATTGATCAGAAAAAGAGCACCCCTAAGGTCCCTGCTGGGAGCAGGCAGCAGACTTCTCTGCAGGACCCGAGTGCAGCAGAGTGGTGTTGCCAGTAGCTGGGGAGCAAGGCAATACAGTCCCCGGGCTGCTGCTGTAACAACAGGAGTGCTTGACCCTGGGAAGGTGGTGTTAGGGTCTCCAGCAGATTTGCTTCTCTCCCAGGCAGACTGAATCTGCCAGATGCCCTGGCCCAACTGCCTGGCCTCTGGCATCTGGACCTGCACAACAGCTTGTTGGTGATCCGACTTATGTGTTTCGTTTCACAAGCTGACTCACCTAGAAGACTCCACAAGGATTACAGTGCCCTCAATGTCCCTCACAATGGCAGGCTGGCAGAGTTGCAAGGCCTGCCCCAAGTCAGGGTCTTCCTGAGCAACAGTCCCTGGGGCTGTGACTGCCACATGGTGGACATGGTAGCCTGGCTCAAGGAGACAGAGGTAGTGCAGGGCAAAGCCTGGCTCACCTGTGCATGTTCAGAAACGATGAGAACCAGGTCCTCCTGGAACTCAACAGCTCCACCTGGGCTGTGACCCTATCTTCCTTTCATTCCTGAAGACTTCTGGTCTTCCTAGGTATTGCTGTAGCCCTTATACTTGCCATTTTCCTACTCATTTTTTTTTATTTGAACCATAAATGGGTAAAAGAGTAGATGCATACCACCAGAGATGCATGCAGAAATTACATGAAAGGGCATCATCATTGCAGATATGAAATCGATGTGGATTCTAGGTTAACAAACCTCAGCTCTAATTTGGATGTCTGAGAAACACGCAAACAACGACGCCTGTACATGAGATGTAGACTGATTAAGCTTTACCCTGTCCCAGGCTTGCTCCATTTCCACTCTCCATTGTAGACACCACTGACCTTGACTGAAAGCAGTGAAGGGAATTTGCATCCTTGTCATGTTAAGTGTCTTGGTATGGTGTATAAATATAAGATGGTGAACAATTGCATGGTCTTTTACCCTCTTCCTTTCCTTGGGACTCACCATGTTGGGAGGGATTTTTCAAGTTTCAGCATGAACATGAACCCCTGGCTGCCTGTTTCTGGTAGTATAGTTCAAGGTATAACAAGTGTACCAACACAGACAGCATTCAACAAGAGCTGTCTCAACATTTTTGAGAAAAATACTCTATTCATAGATAGTAATAGTATCAGTTTTATTCCTATGTACCTAAATTCTGAAGAAAATGACTGCATTTTATACGCTGCCTGCAGCCCTTAGCAAGCAAGCTCTTCAAAGTAACTCCGTAGCACATAGGAGCACCAGCATCCGAGAGCATGCTTATATTTTACTGTACTGCGTATTACAGAAAATACCTTGCAACTTCAGATAACTTTTTTGACAAAGTAAATTACTTTTTTTCTGTTTGGAATAGTAAATTACTTTTTGATTGCAGTTTATATGAAACTATACAGAAGTTGTTTTATAAACTGCATTGAGATCCAACAGGCTGGGTTGTTTTTAAAAAATTCAATAAGGGTTCTTAAAAGAATTGTTTTAAATGCCCGAAAACCAAAAAAACAAACAAACCATTCTTTTGGAATTATTCTTGACTTTGTCGTGAATGGAAAAAGTGAACTTAAGAGTAATCTTGAAGGTAGCTGGGAGACCTTAATTTAAGGCATGGTCATAAAATTTAACAGCTGGAAGGGTCCATAAAGATTATTGATTTCAATTTCTTGATTTTCAGATGAGCAAACTGAGACCAGGAAAAGTTAAGCAACCTGACGAAAATCACAAAGTCAGGACTTGACACTATAAATGCTGATGAGGTTATAATTTTTTAATCCTCACCCAAGGATATGTTTATTGATTTTAGAGAGAGAGGAAGAGGGAGAGAGAGAGAGAGAAACATCCGTGTGAGAGAGAAACAACACTTGTTCGCTTCCCCTGTGCTCCCTGACCCGGCTGCAACCTGCAACATTTTGGTGTGCAGGACGACATTCCAACCAACTGAGCCACCCGACCAGGTAGGTTACAATTTCTTTTCCCCCATGATACTTACTATAGGCCCTGAGATATATTGTAAGTTATATGAATTTGGTTTATTCCAGTTGCAAGTGATTAAACAAAACTTCCAGGCTCTGACCAGTGTGGCTCAGTTGGTTGTGCATCGTTCCATAAGGCAAAAGGTCTCTGGTTTAGTTCCCAGTGAGGGCACATGCTGGGTTGCATTGCAGGTCTGGTTCCCGGTAGGGGTGTGACAAGAGGCAACTGATCAATGTTTCTCTCTCACATCAATGTTTCTCTCCTTTTCTTTCTCCCTCCCTTCCCCTCTCATTAAGAATAAATAAATTAAATATTTTTAAAAACCCACAAAATCCTCCAAACCTAGCCTAATAATTTAAGGAAAGGGGAAAATTATGGGTTCCTGTAATTAAGAAGTCTAAGGGAGTACAGCTTCAGGCATCCCATGATCCAGGAGCTCCAATAATATTAACATACCCATTGTCTTTATCATGGATTCGCTTCACTCTTATTTTCAGACAGATTCTTGCCTCATATTTGAAAGATGGTGGCAGCAGCTCCAGACTCTATATACTGTCAGACTGAAGTTTGGTAGGAAAGTGCCAGGGGTTCCAGAAATAGGCTCACAACATCTGATCGACTCTGATTGAGACTATGTGCCGTCTATAGAGCAGTCACAGAGGCCAGGAGAAATGTGATACGTTGGTTGGTTTAGGCTTGGGCCACACAGTCTCGCATAGTGAGACTCAGCACACAAATGATCTGAAAAAAGTTAAATACAAGATGGTGACGGAAGGAGATGTGACCTGGGGAGGTGAACACACAACCCAGTGTACACATGATGGAACTGTGCCCCTGAAACCTGTATAATTTTGGTAACCAGGGTCACCCCAACAAATTCAGTAAAAAGAGAAAAAAGTTCAATACATTATGGGTCATTTATTATTTTCTAACAAACTATTATATAGCACTTACTCTGCCAGATTGTTCTTTTAATTTATTTATTTTAATTTTATTTAGTTATTTTTCAAGTACAGTTTTTTTGTCTATTTCTCCCATCCCAGCCCCCCCCTCTCCCCCCTCCCTCCCATTTCCCCCCCCCCCCCCTTTCCTCCATCCCTCCCCCTTTTTCCCCTTAACTTCCCTTCCTTCTCCCCTCTGGTCACTATCCCCTTAGAACTTTACAAATATTAACCCCCTTACTCACCTTAACAACCCAATGAGATAGGTAGTGTTGCTATCCCATTTTAGAAATGAAAAAGCCATGGGAGAAATAGACAAAAAACTATACTTGAAAAATAACTAAATAAAATTATTTTAAAAAAATAAAATAAAATTTGAAAAAAAAAAAGAAATGAAAAAACCAAGTCACAAAGAGGTTAGGTAATGTGGCCGATGTCGCACTGTTTGTGATCTGCAGAGCAGCCATGATTCGGAGGCAGTCTTGCTCCAGAATGCCTGCTTTGCAATTGCAGAGCATTTTAATTCTTTCCCTTTATCTAGTATAACTATCTTCCTACTACAACAGTTTACTAAGCTGCGACTAGATTTTTCTTCCTTCTTGTCACGAGGAGGCTGATTACCAAAAAAGGTAATTGGTTTACAGGTGGGCTGGCAGGGCCTGAGCTAAGAGAGAGAGAGATCCAATTCAGTGAAGGTAACAGCTAGCTCTCGGTGTCCTGGCCTTCCTTTTTAAAGAGTCTTTAGGGCTCTTGTAGAATGTGTTCCCTTGCACACTACATTTGCTAATTCTGGGAACTGAGAAGATTTGCCAATAAGTTTCTTGGAGATGGATGACTTTTAAAATGTCAAATGCAACATTGAGCCGTTAAGTTGTGCTGTTTAAAATGTCAGGAAAAACCATTATTTTTGCAGACGGAGCTTCAGTGTGGTCTGATTTCAAGTTTGTGAAATGACTTCTGTTTTTGAGAAGAATCCTTCTTTTCTTAGTTTGAAATGTTGCTCTTGTTTTGTCCAGAGAAGAGCGGTCTATGAGGCAGTGCTGGCCTCCACATCCAGCCTAACTCAGGGAAACAGCTGAACTCCTCCAAGGTGTTTCCAACCCCTGCTGGCCCAGTCTTCTCAGAAACTCTGCAGACAACTAGCCACTGTCCTTCCCTCTCCCCACCTCCCTTCTCCCTCCTCCCCCAATAGCTGAGCTGGAGTGATGTCCCCTCCAGAATCCATTTCCTGTTATGTTGGTTTTTCTATTTTTTTTTCAAATCCTCCAGTTTTAGAGACAGAGAGAGACATTGATGTGAGAGATAAACATTGATTGCTTACCTGCTGAAAGCACCCCGACTGGGGATCAAACCCGAAACCTAGGTAGGTGTCCTGACTGGGATCAACCTGCAGTCTTTGCTGTACTGGACGATGCTCCAATGGAGCTACCAGCCAGGGCTCCTGCTATGTTTTTTTAAGCCACTTTTCTGCAGAGCATGGGAGGGAAGAGTAGAAGAGAACTTACCCCCCAACAGAAGATTATATTTGAGGGATTTGGAGAGGAGCAGCCTTCGGTCAAGTACCTGATAATGACCAGTCCCAGTGGGGAGTTAGAGCCTTGAGGTTTTGTGTCTATTGCTCCGCACCTGGTATTGTAGGAGCAATACAATTTCATCCAGGTACTGTCCAGTGATTAGGAGCTTGAAATCAAACCACCAAAAAGTATCCCCAAGTTTGACCGATACCTCAGAGTGGTGGGGAGAGAGGTCATAACTCCCCTTGTTGAAGAGGGAATGAGACCGGAGGGGCTAGAGCTGCCTCTGTGGTCTGTGAACCTCCAGCCTCATAACGTACTATTTTAGTACAGTCAGCCCCTCCTCCACTTGCTTCCTCTCTCGTCATGACCCAGCTCGATCATCCCAACTTGTTAGGTTGTAGGAGATGACTCCCAACCCACCTCTGCATCTGAAATTATATGGTAATGTCTGTCACATAATTTACAAGAAACAATTAATTTGGGGGAAGGCAGGAGTAACTCTGCCTTGATAGTGTAGGAGACTGCCATCTTGTGTCTTAGCAAGACTCGATATGAGTATGTTATTTACACATTTATTAGAAGCACTTTGATTAGAGTGAGCCACATGGCACAGAAGCCTAAAGAACTGGATTGCCTGTCAAAGGCCCAGTTTTTAGCCTGAACTTAGAACCACACTAACTGACATTGAACAAATCAAAATCTTTCTGATTCCTTTTTTCTCTCATAAAATGAGGAAATAAATGAGATCATTTTTAGGAAAATAAAAATATCTGCTTTCTACCCAATGAATAAGATCTGTATCTAAGAAATCAGATTTTTAAAAAATATTATTTTCTCTTTCCACGGTCTTGGAAGTGTATATGAATATTTGTCCCTGTGTAACAGATAAGAAAACTGAGATACAGAGAGATTTATAGCTCACTTAACAACAAACCCCAAGAGAGCTTCTGTTCTCCTGTGTGATACTTTGTTGATGAGTCACTGACCTACATACATCACAGAGGCCATGCTGGCTATTCTACCCTGGGAGTAACACAGTCAAGTCCGTGGGTATGAGTAGCTTGGTTCCCAGATTGTTCAGCTGGGAGATGATATTTAGAAGGATTGCTGAAAAACAATTCTAACCAAGCGAAGCATTAGTCAGCTTGGGAAAAACTTTATGGCTTGGGAAGAACTTCTCGGGGAGGAAGAGGTAACAGTATATTCTATACATTCCAGGAGGACCATTTGCACAGTCAGTGGGGGAATAATTTGTTTTGGACGTACACAGAGAAAAGGGAAGTGGTGGGGGAAAGCAGACCAGACTGGAAGTTAGGAGACTCCTCTTACAGGCCAACTCTGCCGATTAATACAGGGCAAGCTACATACCCTTTCTTACCTTAACTTCGTTACCTGTAAAATGGGAGGGTGGGACTAGACGGTCTCCAAATTTCTCTAAGTTCTGACATTACTAGATTCCTTCCCCAAGCGTAAACTTTCTCCGGTCATAGCAGTGATTCAGAGGCTTCTCCTTAATTTTCAAAACAAGTCCTATAGGATCAGGGGGATGTCCCTCTGTGGTCTCTCTCTCCCCAGGCTCTGTGTTCTCTTCAGCTTACAGGTAGCCTTTCTTAAACGTAACCTTGTCGAGGCCGACCGGTATTATTGAAAGTGGTATATGTTTTACTCTCCTGAGTTGGGCTCTGTCGGTTCCACGTCATTCATTTCAGGGTCTCTCCCATCAGCACACATGCGGCCTTGCCTTCCATTTAGTAGAATTGCATCTCCAGAAAACTGCAAGTCCATGCTTGCTCAATATTTCAAGTATGACTATTCCTCAAATTTGAATGCTCATTATTTAATCATTTCTTGTGTAACTTTCATGGTATGCTGCTGATATGTAAATATAGAATTCTGTCACTCAAATGTACAATTATTAGTTAACTATTACTTTTTTTATTAAGGGAACAGCAACTAATATGTGCATATGATAACATGTGCATATGATTTTATATACACATACACATTTTCCTCTGTGCGTGATGTATTTTATTGGCTTAAAGAACTGGACTATATCTGTTCTTATATTTTTAATTTTATGCTGGAGCTCTGGTTGCAACTATCTCCTACTTCTTTCTACTACTTGATTATTATAAAGTCTTTATGTAGAGCTGAAGTTGCAAGTGTCCTTCAAGATCATCTGTGATCCAACCTTTTACTTTCTAGTTAAGAAAACAGAGGCCCCAGGAGGTCGCGGTGTCACTACTGGTCACAGCCCAGCGAGAGCTGGAGCTGACGGGCCTTGCTTCCCAGCCCCTGATGGTTTCCCTGCTGCAGCTCAGTAACACTTACGGACACAACACAGGACACACACGTGAGTATGTTTACATAGATATAAACAGAAATATTCATGTTTTGCTTACATTCTGTTACAGAAAGGTAGAGACATTCGGGTATACATTTCCCTCATGAACGGCTCAGAAATGTGCATCTTAATGAATATTATTCATTGGTGAAAGAAAATATTGCTAGGTGAGTAGAAGATATGTATCCTGTTTCTTTAGAAGCCTACTTCACGCTGTGCCAAGGGGATAGAGGAGAAGTGCTGGTTAATAATTCATAGTGTGCATTCATCTCTAGTCCTCTGACTAAAATATTAATTCTCCACCGATCAGCACTATTTGCTTTCTGCCCAGGCAGTATGCAGTGTGCAGAGCGTTCGGTGAGAGGGCTGTTTCCTAGACTCATCAGGGTCCCCTGTGTTCCGCCGGTAATTTACTGACTTCATTCATTTGTGGTAATGAGCACACCGTGTAGAGGGTGCCAGCTGCTGGGATTGTCTTGGGTGCCTTTTTTCTACAGCAGAACAATGTCAAAAGCACAGCTGTTTTTTTAATTTAGTATTTGCCGCATGTGCCTGCTTTCTTATTACATTTTTAATGGAACAGTGCAGGTGAATATAGAATATAAAAAAATCTCAACTCACTTTCTGTTAATAAAGCGAATTTATTTAAAAATATATTGAGAAGTGTATGTGGAGGTGTATATGTATTCTTAAAAAAAAACAGGTCTGGAAGTTGGGACAAAAAAGATTTGGTTTAGTGATCTAGAACTTTATAATTGTATTGTGTCTATACTTTTTTACACATAGATACATTTAATATAGGCATACATTTTGTGTGTGTATGTATAATCTGTAAATTTTTCATAAATTATAATCCAAGGGATAGAAGAAATTTAGTATGTAAGCCATCCTTTACTATATGTGTTAAAAGAGAGAAGCTTTTTATATTTTGACTTTCAAAAAGGAAGTTAATCTGCAAATCATTCTTTGTTTATTGTGAAATGCAGTTTTAAATTTTTCTCTGAGAATATCTGTTTTTCCAAATGTGGACATTTCAACCAAATTGTGAAGCCGTGAGCGTAGCCTATCTGAGGAGGAACCAGCGCTTTTGCTGCTTCCTCATTTGGTCACTAGTTCCTTCCCTTTCTGTCCCTGGTTCCACGGCAGGGATTGAGTGCCTTGCCCTGCAGACCAAGGGCCACCACGAGCTGCCTCCTTTCACCCCTTCTCTCTCTGACTTTCATCTCTGCCTTCCTCTTTTTTGTCTTTTTTTCAATAGAAACCTTTCTACTTTTATCTTCTCTCACTACCTCTTTAAATTTTCTGTTAATTTAAATAAACTCAAGAATTTCAAGGGCTCTCGGCACACCCAAGTCTGTGGGCTGAGCTGGGTACACTTTACATACTTGTAGTTTCTCATAGATGGTGAGCCAAGGATATGGTACTGTGGGACACTTGGTTGCTTATAACATACTTTAAGGACAATGGATTCATGTTACAATTGCTCCTGCTCAGTTGGTGGTCTGGTTTTTCCTGAAGCTCCGTGAGATAGATTTTCTCTTTCAGTAGTCATTTATGCAATTCCTGCAATTTGTGGGGAAAAGGATTTAGTAATTTTGCTCTACTCTTGAATATTACAACTGTGCTACTTGGCAAGTCACCATTTGCATTTATCCAAGAAAAAAAATATATATATATATATATAATCAGGATCCAGCAAGGAAATCAGAAACCACTTTAAGTATTTACAAGAGAAGAAATTAAATACAGGAATTGTTTACACAGGTGATAGAGAACCTAGGAGCAAAACAGAGAGAGAAGTGAAGGAGGCAGAGTTTCAGGTAAGGCCCCAGGAGCCAGGGTCAGCTACCAGCACCTGGAACTATGACAGCTTTATTCAGCAGGAGCTAAAGCCAGAGAGGAGACCCATCAGTAACCTGAGAAGCCACTCAAGGTGGAGGGAGCTGTGGCCTCAGGTTTCTTCCCACTCCCATTCCCCTCCACAATCTTATGTCAGTGCTCAATCCCAGGGGGCAGCCAGTGACAATGGAAACCAGGAAAAGCAACCTGCAGAGGCCTGCTCCCCCCTTGCCCACAACGCAGATCTGAGTAGGATGGGGAAGGGTGGACGAAACGGGAAGGGGAAGAATGCATCCCACAGTGCATAGGCTGAGAATACCCACGCTAAAGTCACCACCTAACCCTAAGTGAGCTCTCTTGATCCCCAATACTGGCAAAATCTTCATGTGGGTTAAGGAACCTGAGGGGTCAGGGACCACAGACACTGAAGGTTATCCAGAGCCTACCTGTGGCTGCTTGAGCTACCTTTTCTTTGGGACTTTGTGGCTTTATTTTTCTATTTCCTCTCGCCCCCTGCCACTACTTCCTTTCTTAAACTCGCCCTGTGATCACTAGTCAGAATTACGTAAGTTTTCTGGGGAAAACCTCTACTCTTCTTCAGCTGGCTCACAGCCTTGCTTTAGGGTTAGAATAATTAAGTCAAGGATGATGTCTGCAGAAGAGTTGCTCAAACATCAGCAGTGGGATCAGGTCTTCTCCAAACACCTGCGAAGGAAGTGATCTCTGAGTACTGTGGGGGCTTCTTTGTCCCATACGGCATCACACATTGCCAAATATTTGAATCATTTGGGAATGTCTTTGCAATCCTGATAAAACATGGGTTTAATTTTTATATAAAACTTAAGACAATTTATTTACTTATTTCTAGAGAGATGGGAAGGGAAAGAGAAAGAGAGGGAGAGAAACATTGAAGTCTGAGAGAAACATTGATGAGTTGCCTCTTGCACACACCCTGAGCAGGGACTGAACCTACAGCCCAGGCATGTGCCCTAACCAGGAGCTGAACCGGCAAGCTTTGTTTTGCAGAACACGCTTGACCAACCAAGCCACATTAGTCAGGGCAAATACAGATTTCTCGAGGATAAAGACTTCCCTATAAAACATTACATTCCACAGGCAGTGCCACTCAAATAAGAGGTAATGCAATGTTTTTTATTGAAAATGAAGATTCTGATGGGGGAAATCTAAGCTGTAGTTTCTGTGCTTTGGGGTGAGTTATATGAAGTCTCTGAGGCTCATTTTAAAATAGAATTTTGACGAAAGAACTGCTTCTATGATCTTCAATTACAAAACAAGCAACTCGAGGGCAAGGGCAACATCGTACACTTAACGCACAGCATTTAGCACATCGTCTTCTACTAATAAGATGCTCAATACATATTTAACAAGGAAAGATCTGACTGACAGTTAGAAACATGATTGGCCAAGCTTTTAAAATATGAACATCTTTTGAAATTTTCTATTTAAAAAATTTACTAGAAGTAATAAAGTTAAGAATGGACTTATCATGAGTCGCAAACAAATGCCTATCAGGGATCAAGCAAGTAATGAGAAATGAACCTGGTTAAGACAAAAGAGAATGGTGGAGACTGTGGAGACAGGGGGATGGTTGGAGAGAGCTGTAACTGTCATCTCTAACGGGATGAGCTGACGTTCTGTCCTAGCCAATTGTCCTATAGAAAAATGGCAGTGATGTTGTCAGAACTTCTGGATATATATGAGAAATTTCTCTATTTGTGGCTAGGTTACCTACCTAAGGGATTCTGCTAAACACATAGCATACATCAGAAAATAATCTATTTCAGATTTCCAGGTGTTAATAATATTTATAGTTCTTAATAAGGTACTTATTTAAGATGCTTTGGGATTAGCTCATGATTTGGGAGCTCTAATTCCCCCTGTCTTCCTTTCCAATTTTAGCTGGAATACATCAGTGCAACTTTCTGTTGTACTCAGGTGCAGAGGTAACTACAAGGCAGGAAAGATTGCTCTTAGCTGTTGCCGAACTTTGACTTTCTATTGCCCAAGTACTAGCTGAGTAGTTGCTTTTTCATATTACCTTCCACAATAAACATGGAAAAAAACACCATGTGAATGATAACAGATTTTCCATCAACCAATAGATTATCAAGAGGTGTGCTTACTATATAGACACTATAAAGATTATGGATACTCCTGTGCTTAGAGGTGATTGACTCAGATAAGTGCACTATACTGTTGACAAGGCTGGGCTTGTGAGTTCTTGTGGTCAAACAACCAGCTAGTTTTATACACAAAAGTCCTCTGTGTACCAGAAGAGAGTAATGGCTCAAGCAGAGCCACTCGAGTTTCATAAGACCTATCCCCATTTGCAGTTGATTTGATGTTGAGGGGAGCTAATAAAGGTAGAAAATGAGTCATTTTCCAGCATGATATAACTAGAATTGGTTCTTAGCCCAGAAAGACATGAGTCAGTTCAGTCCTGATTCAGTTCCCAGTCTGATGCACAGTGACTCACTTCCCTGTGTGATGTCATGTTTGTTCCTTGTTAGATTTGACCTCCTCATTGTTTCATTGTATTAGGGTTGTTTTTTTTAAAAAAGAATAAACTGAGAATATTGTAGAAAAAGATGAAATATACCAAGGAATACATAATCAGACTAATAAAAAAGCCTTGATTTTTTTACAATGAGCCTGAAGGAGTAATTAAGCTTTAAATACCTATATTGTTGTTCCCATCTATTAGGATTGTTAATTTCCAAATAGCCTAGCTATTAGCCAACATTTTGCATGTAGAAAAAGAAAAATTGTATAACAGTAGTTCAGTCATTTGGTACATGTATTTATAAAAGGCAGCTGCTATTAAAAAAGACTTAACAATAGATGGTCAAATTAAAGAAGACGCAAGGATTGAGCATTCTAGAAAGATACATTAATTTATATACAGGAAGTAAACCAAAAACATGAAACACTTATTATGTAAACCATGGGCATTTTTAGGATACTTAGAATTATTTAAATATTATTTAGCCCTGGCTGGTGTAGCTCAGTGGATTGAGCACGGGCCTGCAAACCAGACAATCGCAGTTCGATTCCCAGTCAGGGCACATGCCTGGGTTGCAGGCCAGTTCCCTGCAGGCCAGTTCCCAGCAGGGGACGCACGAAAGGTAACCATACATTGATGTTTCTCTCCCTCTCTCCTTCCCTTCCCCTCTAAAGATAAAGAAATAAAATCTTTAAAAAATATGTTATTTAAAGATTTTTGTGTTTATATTAGTTGTGAAAGAAGTTTGGTGTTCATGGCTATGTTGAGGGTCAAGTTTGGAAGTTTAAAGAAAAACAATTGAAATATCTCAGACACTCTATGTTGAAAAGAATGACTTTGGTATTCCTCCCAAGGCAGATCAAACATTCTCATCCTTACTAGATAACTATACTGGGAAAGTCAAAGCTATGTAAGTTAAGGTTATTTTGATGGCAAGCAATAGAAACCGCTTTTCAATAACTTAAGCTACAGAAGGGATAAGTCTAAGGGATAATGAATCAAAGGAGTTGTTAACAACTAAGTCTCAAAATACATTGGAGGTCCCAGATTAGATACTTCTGGAGTCCCTAGGACTCTGTCAACTTGCAACTTTGCTCTGATAGCCTTCTATATTTGTTTCTCACTATTCATGTTTCAAATGCCTGGAAGAATGATCCGTTAATTAGCCCACCTTGGTAGGTGTACTTCCCCTTGGATGAATCATGTCTGATAGAGGGCTCTGATAGAGTGCATAATTCCTCCTGGGAGAACTGTTATGAGCTGGCAGTCATCCCAGTGTGTGTCTGCGACAGAGACCATTCGGTTTGCTCTCCAACTTCTTTCCCTTACAGCCCCAATCATAACAGTGTTTTTATTAGTCCTGTTGATTAGTGATTCTCAAAGTTTTATGTTCATATGAATCATTGGGGAATCTTGTTAAAAATGCAGATTCTGCCCTGGCTGGTGTAGCTCAGTGGATTGAGTGCGGGCCTGCTAACCAGAGGATCACAGTTCGATTCCCAGTCAGGGCACATGCCTGGGTTGCGGGCCAGTTCCTGGTGGGGGACGCATGAGAGGCAACCAACCATACATTGATATTTCTCCCTCTCACCTTCTTTTCCCCTCCAAAGATAAATAAATAAAATCTCTTTTAAAAATGCAGAATCTGGCCCTGGCCGTGTAGCTCAGTTGGTTGAGTGTCATCCTGCAAAGCGAAAGGTTGCCAGTCCAATTCCCAGTCAGGGCACCGCCTCGGTTGTGAGTTCCATCTCCAGTGAGGATGCAACCGATGAGTGTTTCTCTCTCACCTTGATGTTTCTCTTCCTCTCTTTTTTCCTTTCTTCCCTTCTCTCTAAAGATAGATACAATAAAAATCTTTTTTAAAAATGCAGATTCTGATCCCATAAAACTGGGATACTACCTAAAAGTCTGCAATTGTAGTGAGCTCTCAGGCGATGCCAACAATGCCAGTCTGTGGACCACTGTCTCAGCAGCAAGACTGTGGAAGAGATTTTTGGCTGCCTAACTATTATCCATTCCCCTCTTCCCCTTTTCTGATAGCGCAGAAGTCTTTATGCAAGTATTTACTCCTCCCTTTACACAGTTTATGTGCTTTGGGGAAAACTGACCGTAATCCTAGCTCAATGGTGGGTACCAATTGGCTTTAGCCAATCAGTCACTCAGTGCTATTTCACTGAATCTTAAATGGTGGCTGGTAGGTAGCAGGTACTCAACAAATATTCATTAAGTGTTATGTGAATTGATGTGAGCACAGGTACGTGACATGGGCTTCTCTAATTAAGATGAATTTCAGGACACTGGCTTAGCATGCTGATCTGGAAGCCTTTCTGTCACTGGATGTGAATGTTTGAGAAATGATTATGACCGGCAGCCTTCCTACATCTATTAGGGAAGTCTGCCTTAGGATGAAGTGGACACTACAGAAGGCACAGCAAAGAGACAGAAAGAACTGGGCTATTGACAAGTGCATTGAAACTTTGGATTAACTACCCTATATCCACCCCAGCAGTTACAGGGACCAAAAATTCCCTTTAATTTTATAGCCAGTTTTAGTTGGATTTTCTGTTAGGACGTAAAGAGTCATGATTGACAATGGCAAAATGTTTATTCCATTTCAAGGACATCCTATTTGGGGGCAATGTGGGTGCCTTTATGGGTTACTGTGGTCAGAAAGCACCAGGGTCAGAAAAGCGTTCTACAACATCCTGTGGTATGGATTTAGAAACAGGCTTTATTCGAGACATGTACAAAGACAGTGTCAGCAGGAAGAGCAGAAGTCTGCGATCTCAGCTTGTCATTGATCTAAGGAGAGGCTGCTACTGGAATATGGATGTATGTTCCAGGAGAGGGGCCCTGAAATAGGGAAAGCGAGAGAGCAACTTATCAGAGGGGGTGTAAACAAGTGTGGGGGGACAGGCCGGCCGACTCCAACCATACCGAATGGCCTACTGCGCTCCAAGTACTTCGTGGATCATCACTTCTCAGTGTCTAGAAGTCTTCTGCACCGTGCCGCCTCCTGGAATACGTCTTGCTGAGCACTCTGCCCACTAAATTTCCTCATGATCAAAGCTGGCTCTTCCTTTAAATTTCAGCTCAGCTATGATTCTCTCTGGGAAACATTCCCAGATCTTTAATCCCCATACCTAGCACAATTAATCATTGCTTCCTTTGAGTTCCCCTAGCACTTGGTTCACACTGCTAGTTTACACTTAACACCTTGTTAAGCAACATACTATGGCCTCCCCGAGATTATGAGTTACCCCGGGCATAGAGACCTTGTTTAATTTGTCTTTATAACTTAAACCCTACTGGGCGGCTCTCCATGGGACTGATCCTGCTGGCCCCACTGCGGAATCCTGCCCTTTATTCTCCTCTGGTGGCATGCCTTAAGGCCAAAATGTACTGAGATGTTGTACAGGCCTTTCCCTGGTGATGAAAGAATCTAAAGATGGACTAAGTGCAGCCCATCAAAATGCTGGACTTTGTACCCAGGCTGGAGATGATCGAACATGTTTGGGAGGGGACAATACTGGAAAGAAAGGAAACTCCATCTTTCAGAACAAATTCCCAGAAGGTCCTTGGACCTGTCGCCTTGGAGAATAGCCACTGATACAGAAGGTGAGCTAACATTTAAAAGGAGCAATACAATGTTTTTGAAATAAAGATTTCCCCTTTTTGACCTCTTCTCAATGTAATTGTATTGCTGTTAACTGTATTAGCGAAGCTTAATATCCAAGATACCGGGAAACACTCCCAGAAGCAGCTGTGCATGTGGCTGTTCACCAGTCTGCTCCCACCACTAGCGCATATGGGGACGCCTAGGTTGTTCCTGTTAGAATACTAATGACAACAGGCACTGGAATCAGACCACACGGAGTTAAGTGAAATAGTCGATGCTTTTATTTTCATCAGGCTAATGAACTTCAGAGAAGATTTGCAACTGTACACCTTGTCCTCTACAGATTTTTAGAACAACAGTGTAATGTCCACAGTGATAAGAAACAGCAGGTCTCATGGTTTTTCTGAAGATTTATTCAGTCATCTCAGGACACACCAAAAAGCAGGCTGATGCCAAAGTACACAGGCCATTGGGCGTGAGCCTGCCGGAAGTAGAGAGACTGGGAGGCCTAATGGAGCGGCTGGCACGGGGACAGTCTGCAGGCCCAGTCTGGTCTGCATAGCAGCTGCACATGTTCCTGGGCCCAGAGCCAGCTGGTGGCTCATGGCAATGGTTTCTGGGTCCTGGCTCCCTCCCAAGACCAGCCCAAGTGCCTTAGCCTTGACCTAGCAGTGGCTTTGTTCTGGCTCCAAGCTGAAGTTGGACTCCCTGAGCCAGAAGGTGAAGGCAGGCCCTGACCCATGCCCTCCTTCGAGCCTGACAAACAGCCTGCTGTAGGTGGGGCTAGGGGCCAGCAGGAAGGGCCAGTCTTCCAGGGTTAGCCAGGGTCCCTCTAAGAACTTGTGTAGTGGTTCAGCCCTCTCTGGGGTTGGGGGGGGGGGGGGCACTTCGGTGTTGCTCTGTGTGCATTGAGCCCTGAACTGGTGTAGAGATCTGTCCCGAAGATATCAAGGGATGGAGCAGGAACTTGGCGAACATTCCCCTGACCCTGACTGACTCAGGAATACTGAGGGGCAACTCAAGGACTGGATTTCAAAACTGACCTTGATTTCGCAAGAGCATCATCCCAAAACAAGGTCTCCTAAAAAGGATATCAGGAAAACCACAACATTCTTAAAATAAAATGGATTTTAATCTGTTAGAACATTTCACAGACACTCTAAGTAAAAAAAAAAAAAAAAAATCAATGTTTTCAGTCTCCGTCAAGGGTGGCTAAAGCTTCTTTAGAATATTTTAGTACCTTTATTGATTGGAATGGGCAATCAAAGTAAAAGCAGAGTGCTTGCTATGCAAATAAAGCTTCCAGACAAGTCTCCAGTCTTCCTCCCGGAACAGATTGCCATCCCGAGCCCCTCCCAGGTGGAACTCTGAAATCTGCTTTTAAAATCCAGTCTTTATTTGCATGCCCCTCCCCACCCATGTTTCAGTTTAATTCTCCCAGATTAAGAGAAACACAATAAAGGAGAAAAAAAAATTGTTTTCAGTGCTTCCCTTTTCACAAACTCTTCTTTTGGAAACCACAGCCCGGGATCCCAGCAGAGGTTCCTGGGGGCTTTAAGAACATCAATCAGTTTCGCAGCTGGAGGCTGAGGCTTTCCTCAGGGAAGACTTTTTACATAAAACAGATTGTACTTTGTCCTTGCCAGGGCAGACAAAGGTTTAAATTAAATATGCAGCAAGCTGCAGTTGGCTGCTGGCCAGAGCCTGCAGGGGGAGGGCGGGGAGGGAAGGGAAGATAGTGTCCCCACTGTCCTTCCTTTTTCTGCAGTTGTTTCTGCTTCCTGTTTCTGCTTTTCTAGTGGAAGGAGCTTAGAGTTCGAAACAAGTCACTCAGCCTCCTGGGACCTCAGTGTCCTCTTCTATACAGTGAAGAGTTTGAGATGATCTGTGAAGGTCTTTCGCCCTATAGTTAACCTGTGTTATTTCTAAATTCAGCTGCTTGGAGTTCCAACAGATGCCCCAAGCCTCATCTATTAATAAGCATCCGCAAGTTCCTAGGGCGATCGATCAGACTTTGTTTGCCTCCCACCCCACTGGCCAGAAAGGCCAGGCTATGAGAGAAGGAGGCCCAGTAGAGTGTGGTAAGTGGCCATCGACCCGCATCTCAGTCTGTGGGAGGGATAGCGGTAGGGATTTTCATGAAGTGAAGAGCAAGAGTCCTCAACAAAGGGACTGGCTCCAGCCAACTCAGCTCAAGCCAGTTCTTGCCACTTGGGAATGTGGGTCACCGAGATGCCAGTTCTCTCCTTAATGTGAAAGTTCTAAACTTTTAAGTATTGGCAACTAATAAACTAAAACAAACAAACAAACAAACAAACAAACAAGACATTGTGGCTCTCACAAAGTAGACAGGTCTGTGAAGTGAATTCAACGTGAAGAGTCACTCGGCCAGGTTTGTGGACCGTAATAAGAATTTCTGTCCTCTATTCCACAGAACTGTTCAGGGAATCTGTGTATTTAAAAGTGTGTTGTAACCTCTAGGGAAGTACTACAGGCCCGAACAGTAGAACCTTAATAGGCTGTTCAAACATCTATTTCAGTATAGAATTGTTCCACTAGAAGTTAATTTTCAAGAAAAGAACTTGAGCCATATTTAGGTTCTCAATCAACTCTTGGCCTGGGAATTAATGTTTTTGTTCTTTTATTGCTTAAAAATAATTCCTACCTCAATGGGTCATGCTATTAACCTTGTGGGGAAAGTAGGCTATAACAGAATTCTTATTTACCTTTCGGGGGCCCCAGTGCTTCACGCCAGGAAACCTGGCCCATGACCCAGGCATGTGCCCTGACTGATCATCGAACCAGCGACCCTTTGGTTCACTGGAATACATATTTACATGACAGAATTCCACTTTGCATTCTGTAATAACAACAATCTTTTATCTTATTATTAGCATATTAGATGAAAATATTTTAGTATATAATCGAAGATTAAAGATTTATATAATATAATGTATCATGCATTTTTGTTGATATTTTTATTATGTAGATACAAGTGTGTTCTACAATACTCTACTAACTGCAATAATAAGTCTGCAAAGACAAGCAACTTGAGAGGTGGTGTTCTCTTTATACAAAAGTATGATGCATAGTCTTTTTGTCTTGAGAGAAAGAATCAAATGAAAATGGGATTTAATCCTTAGAAACATTCTTGTTAGTGGCTAGATTATGTCTTTTGCTATTCTAGCTGTATAAGAAATTCAGATTTTAATTTCAGGAATGTATATGAAATATATTACAACTGTTCTAAGTTTACTTAAGTAATGTTCAAGTAACAAATAGGCACAAGTAATCTACTGGGAAGCAAGGTAAAATGACTTCTTCTTGAAATGCCTTAATTTTACCAAATAATTGATGTGGTACCTAAATATTAAATTATTTCCTTTCACATGTATAGATAATGATTCTCTATTTCCAGTTTTCATTGCTTAATCTTAATAAATTAAGACAGAAATATTTAATTTCTTCTCTTTTCCTCTAGAGTTTGTCTCATTGTCTTCTCCTGTATTTAAGCTTTTTATTATTATGTTTAATCTACATAGTAAGTCTCTTGGATTTGGTTAATTAATTTATAGTTTCTGACTTACAATTTAAAAATATATTCTACATTTTTAAGCTTTGACGTATAGTATAAATTGAAGACTACAAGTAAATACTTTCCTTATAAACAGGGCAACATGTGACATCTTTACCAAACGTGATGGCAGTGGCACATTCAGGACGAAACCTGCCAGTGGTCAGGACAAACACCCGGTGTGAACAAATCACTGTCCCAGACCTACTGGTTCTTCTTAACCAGTTGTAAACCTCCAGTTATTATCACTGGAATCATCACAGAATGGGAAACACCAGAATGTTTGTTTATTCGTCGGAATAACTACCCACTAGCTTCCACGACAGACCAACTCGGAAATCTAAAGGACTTTACACAACACGAATTTATTTCTCATTCACACAAAATGATAGTTGATCAGCAAGACTTCTTTTCCACTCAGAGACCCTGGGTTCCTCCATCTTGTGACGCTACCATACTGATCCGTGGCTTCCTAAGTCAGTGCAGGACGGATAGAAGAGCTGAAGGAGTGAGTCATCCTAGATCTCACCGGTGCCTGACACTTCTGCTTTCCTTTCCGCAGGCCAGGATGCGACCCAGGTCTCTAACCTAACTGCCAGGAAGAGTAGAAAATGCAGGGAAGCACATCAATCGCTTTGCGCCTCTACAGCCCAAGTACCTATAGGGATTTCTGTCCGACATCACACATTTATTCAGTTGTTGGTGCTGCTGACCCATGGCCTGATTCTGGACTTCTTTTCTTCACTAACCAGCTCTATCACACTCTCTCCAATCTCAGAGGTGGTGTTCAGGAGGGACAATCTGATTGGCTTGTTTATCTTCCTTGTGTGTTTGGGTAGAGGCCTTGTTCAAGGCCACGTGAAACGCACTGGCCAGTCTACAGACAGACTGCCTGATTACGTCACGCCTGGGTTAGCCATCTCTGGAAAAGACTTTGGGAATCCATTGCATTGGAATTTGAAAATAAACAAATAAATGTAGGGTGTGGCAAAAGTAGGTTTACAGTTATGAGTACATGAAACAGTTTATTGTTGTATTTTATTTATTAATTATTGTATTATTTTCCATAAGCACAACTGTAAACATCCTTTTGCCCTACCATGTAAATTTGGCAAAATTATTTGGAATAGTGAAGATTTAAAACATATCAAACAATGTCTTCATTGTTATTATATTGTTACAATATCATAATAATTACAAAATCAAAATTTGTCAAGGTTTTGTAAAGAACTACAGCTTTATGTTTTCAATCTATTCAAGTAACATGAATTAAGAGTAGCTGTTATAGCCCTGGCTGGTGTAGCTCAGTGGATTGAGTGCGGGTCTGTGAACCAGAGAACTGCAGTTTGATTCCCAGTCAGGGCACGTGCCTGGGTTGCAGGCCAGTTCCCAGCAGGGGACTCACCAGAGGCAACCATACATTGATATTTCTCTCCCTCTCTCCTTTCCTTCCCCTCTAAAGATAAATAAATAACATTTTTAAAAAAGAGTAGCTGTTATAATTGTTTGTTCACAGACGAAGGTGTACAAAAATGTAACTTCATTTTTTTCAATAGCTGAATTTAATTTTTATTTTATATTTCCATTCCACAGATGAAACAAAACTTAATTTTGCTAAATTGCCAGCCCCCCTATATGTGTCCAGGGTTGCATCGAAGATTCAAGGGGTTTGTGTAGTGTCAGGGCATTTAAAGGAGTATAATCCTGCCCTCTGTCTATATCGCTTCTGGCTTTCATGAGATGCTAATTGTGGCAGAAATCACCACTAATCCATTTTTTCTTTTAGTCAAAAAAACAAACAAACAAACAACCACGCCTCACTTTGGGGTGGACACATGACTGCCCACCCAGTGACTGTGTTTCCTAGCCTCTCCTAAATCCAGGTATGATCATGTGCTTAAGTGCATGCTGGCTTGCCATGAATGAGTGTGATGAGTGAACTTCCAGGTCATAGCCGCAGCCATCCACATTCCTTTTTTCCTTTCTCCTAGGCTGGATTGAAGATAGGGTGATGGTGAGCCATCTCTTTTTCTGCAAAGGCATGAGGGCAATCTTCTGAGGAGGGGCGGACAACAAGATACAAGGAACTTGGGCTCCTGCCTGACCTGGAGGAGCAGAGCTGCTACAGCACCCTGGACGGTCCCTTTGCACCCAACTTCTGTGTGGTAGAACTGAGTGTTCTGTCTTAAGACTGTGAAAACAGCTGAACCAGAATCTCAGAGGGTACACCTACTTTCTGAGGTAGCTCCTTCGGCATCCTTCCTTGTTTCCAATCGCCAAGTCTTTCAGCCTGTTGCTTCTCAGCCCCTTGCTCATGTTGCTGTCTGTGTTGGTAATATTCTAATGCTTGCTTCCCGACTGCACTATGAGAAACTCTGTTTCCATGCTCATTTTGCATTCCTGGCATCATCCGGCAACCGCTATGCCACTTTGTGGCTTCGGGAACTCTGTGACACTCTTACTGGACAAACTGCCTAGACACAGCACGCAGATTTTCCATCTGCTCCTGTGGAGCTGGACACAAGAATCTAGAGAGCCCTGTGGCTCCCAGATTCTACCTGGAGAGCTGGTCAAATGTTATGCTGTAGAATCCCCAAACATATCCGGGGATTCTTTTATTCCTCCTTCTGACCAGAGGACTCGGTTTGGGATCAGACTCAAGGTTCCTTCTCAAGAGCCGAAATCTCCCTATTCCGCCCCAACAGACAAAACCTTTCCAGTCTTGAGAACAGAGAAACCTCTGTTCTAACATGTCAGGTTTTCCTTCTAAACTTTTTGACTTAATGCCTGGGCTTAAGTTTTAAAAATATTCTGTTTTCTGGGTTCTGTGATGTCATTCCTTCTCTGAGCCAATTAAGGCAGAATACCTCATGAGACGGAGGGTGGTGATAACTAGAATAACATAGAGGCGTGGAAGTGCCTCATTCTCTTTCAAAATTTCACCTGTCATTTAACCAGCAGCCAATATTGCCAAATACTTGTCTTCTAGGAGTTTCTTCAGTCCATAAATAAGAATTATTTGTCATAGTGCATTGGAAAGTTCATTGGGTTGAAATTTAGGTTTGTGTTCTAGTCCTAGCTTTTCCCTCTTTTTTTAGAAGCATAACTTCTATGTCAATAGTAAAGTTCAATTCCAAATGTTTGTCTCTTTTATCTGTGGACTTTGGTTCTGTTGATTGTGTAACATTGGGAAGTTGACCTGGATTTCATGATTCAGTTTTTAGTCTGTATTTTCATAGCACTTTGCACTTGGGATACAGGGAATATATGTGTAGTAATAACAGTTAATATTTAACTAACTTTTCTAAGTGCCAAGTATTACTCCCAGGGCTTTACCTATAATAATTCCTGTGTGACTCATTTATTAGGTAGATACCGATATGTAATCCAAAGAGAGCTAGGATTTAAACCCACACAATCTGGTTTCAAGGACAGTGCTCTTAATTATTAAGCTAGACAATCTCTTAGAACAGGAAATAATTTGAAGGAAAAGAGTAAGACATGTGTTGTAATTATTGGAGTACTTTCCTAGTTGATTCGTAAGTACCATCTTACAAAAGTGAACTGACTCAACTCTTCCTAAATTATCCCAAACTTTAGGGATGCTGAGGAATAGCTGACTGGATGTTCAGAGTAGAGTTATTTAAATTATTAAGCTATTAATTTTTATACAGTGAAAACTAAATAGTTAAGTGGCCTCCTTTCAAAAAAAGAGTTTAGGTCAGGAATCAAACAAGCAACTAGATTTTAGTTTCCACTGAGAAATAATAATTCAAATAGTATTAACAAAGTAATAATCAAGTAAGGGTATCCTTAGCTTTTTTGAGTTTTGCTCACTGAAAACAAGTGTATCTGGGCCAAACTGTGTTAATTGAAATATAACTACATGATAAAACTTTGTCGCCATCTAGTGTCAGTAAAGAACATTGCAATATTATTGCTTCTTCTTTTTTTTTTTTTTTTTAATCTTTCTTCCTCTGGCAGCCCCCTTCTATATCTGTGTCAGTTTTAACCAGGGCTCCCACGGAGTACTGTCTGATTCTTTTACCAGCAACCATGGATTCTGTAGACTGTAGAATATTCAGATTTCAGAGAAATATTTCATTTCATGACATAAATCATCTCTAAAGCATTGTCTATTTTATGGGAATACTCTCAGGGGACTATAAGAATTTTTATCTAAATTAGAGATGGTGTTTAAATCCTTGGCATGTGCTCACACCTAAAGGTCCCGTTACTTGAGTTCCAAGATCCCAAACATGGGAAAAATTATTATGACATGTTTTAGACATTTAGAAGAATATGAAGAATAATCTAACAAATATTTAGGTAGCGGCTCACCATATTAGTTATCTGCTGCTATGTCACAAATTGTCTCAGATGCAGTAGCTTAAACAGCAGACATATCTCACAGTTTCTAAAGGTCAGGAATCAGGGAGTGGCTTAGCTGGGTGGTTCTGGTTCAGGGCCTCTCAGGAGGGTATGGGCAAGCTGTAGGCTGGGGCGGCTGTCATCTCAAAGCCCAGCAGGGGTTGGAGAATCTGTTCTGCGCTCGTGTTATTGGCAGGTTTCACTTTCTTGCTGGCTGCTGGCCAGAGGCTCAGCTCCTTCCACAGGCAGGCCTCTCTTCTTAGGACTTGCTCCCCCCAGAGCAGGAGAGGGGACAGAGCATGGGGGAGAGAAAAAGAGCGAGAGAGGGTGGATGGAGGAAGGGAGGGAGAGGGAAGCTACAGCCTTTTTTTAGAACCTAGTCTCAGAAGTAACATTTCAGCTACACCATATGTTAGTAGTCACACAAACCGGTACCGTGCGGCGGGGTGCCACACGAGGGTGCGAATTCCCGGAGGCAGCGGTCCCTGGGGCCATCTTGGAGGCTGGCTACTACACCCACCACCACGCTCTACAAAATAGTAACATTTTGCCCCATTTGTGTAACTGCCTCAGAGAACGAGTTTAGTCCGGAGCTAAACTCTGAGAGGCAGAAATGGGAAACAACTTTTCCTCCCCAAATGGCTTTCAACCGCACTGTGCTATATTCCTCTTCCTTGTTCTGTGATGGACACCTCTGGTACCTCTTACAGCATTTCGCTCACATTTAGCTGTACCAGGAGCCCCATCTTCAGATTTGAAAAAAGCTTAAATGCAGCTCCCATCTTACGTCCTTAACTCTTCTTGCTGCTGACTCCATGAGAAAGGAGATCATCCTGCTGTCAATAAATTTTCTAACTCTTCCCACACAGGCATATGTCTCCTAAATTCTAAGGGACTTCACGACTTGCAGCCAGGGGAGCGGTGGGCAGTGGCAGCTTGTGCTGGGCTAACCCCCTGAACCTGTCTCTCAGGCACCTTTTTTCTGACTTTCCCGTGAGCCAAAGCAGCCCCACCCAGTGTCCTGCCTGTTGCTTCTCCTATTCTAAGTCCTTCCTTGTTTCACTGTCCTCAGCTTTCATAAACGTACTCCTCCAATCTTTTTCCTGACCTTTTCTTGCTTCTTACCTGCTTTCTAATTGTTCTAGCATGGGGTCCAGCACATGGATTAAAAAGCATCAGATACAATCTGTTGGCCAATGCTGACTGGTCCTCGTTCCCACCACTAATCTAAGCATCCAAGCACAGGTACATCTGGTGGGCATGTAGATTATTTAGAGAACCCATGAATGGGACTTCATGCAATTCAAGTCATTTGCCAGTCGGCTTATTGAAATCTGCTCTCAGCCTTTGCTCCACATCTCCCGGACTTCACCCTACATGACCTCTTCCTGCCCGGGATCCCTGGCTTCAGTCAGGAAGCAGTGGTTTGGGGTGCCAGGGTCTCCTCAAGATGGCTCATGCCTAACCTATCTTTTATTTTATTTTATTTTTTTAATCCTCACCTGAGGAGGATGTTTATTAATTTTTAGAGAAAAAGGAAGGGAGGGAGGGAGAGAGAGAGAGAGAGAGAGAGAGAGAGAGGTATGGAAACATTGTTGGGAGAGAGAAACATTGATTGGCTACTTCCCATATGCTTCCTGACTGGGGATTGAACCCACAACCTGGATATGTGCTATGTGCCGTGACTGGGAGTTGAACCTGCAACCTTTTGTTGTACTGGACAACACTCCAGCCAACAGAACCACTCGTCCAGGGCACCTAGTCTATCTTTTACATCCCTGCAGATCCTTTTTTGTCAATGGGAAAACATCATGCCTCCTTTTCCTGCCAAAAGCGTAGCCATCTAGTAAGCTCTTTCTCTCTCCCTGTAACTGTGTGCTGCTCCAGCCAATCTCCTGCCTTTGGAATTCTCCAGACCATCTTTAGAAAAATTTGATGTGAATCCAGGCTCACAGCAATTGATAAGGCTCCATCGACAATAAACATGTCTCGATTTCAGTGATATCAAAATACGAAAAAAATATATCACAGAAACAACAAAATGCAATTGTTGCCTGAGGAAGAACAGATCAGCACGCCTTAGAATTAAGCCTTTAGGCTTCAAAAGCTATATCTAGGTGAGCAACAAAAAGAGACAGCCTTGTTAAAAGCAACTGCAAATTACAGGAGAGGTTCCCCCATTTACTTTTCTGTCCGCATCAGTACAGAACACACTTTAGCAAAATGTCACATTCTCACATGTCTCAATGACATCATGGTTAGCCCAAGCTTCTGGAAATCAGGAGATCGATGTTGTTCACCACAATATCCCAGTTCCTGGCATAGTGCTCGGTGTAGAGCATGTGTGTTAGTCTGCTTGGACTGCCACAACAAGATGCCACAGACTGGGTGGTTGAAATGACAGAAATTTATTTTCCCACAGTTCTGGAGGTTGGAAGTCAAGATCAAGGTGCTAGCAAGGTCAGTTTCCGGTAAGACCTCTCTTCTTGTCTTGCAGATGGCCTTTCCTCTGTGTGTGCATGGAGAGAATTCAGTTTCTTTTCTTATAAGGGCACCAGTCCTATTGGATCACGACCTTATTTAACTATAATTGCCTCCTCAAAGGCCCTATTTCCAAAATAGCTGCATTGGGGGTTAGGGTTTCAACATATGAATTTTGAGTGGAGGGGGGGCAAAGTTCAGTCCCTAAGAATGTGTCTTCAATAAGTACTTGTTACGTTAACATCATTTATTTCCATAGATGTCCCTATTTCTGATGGTTATATTCCCTTAATATGGTGATTTTCAAACGGTGTGGTACAAAAGCCACACTGGTGGGCTGCAAGAACTTTTAAGACATGCAGTACCTGACTATTTAGTCAGGGGCATTGACCTCTTTTCCCACAAATTGTCAAATAAGAAGGGAACAATAACCATCAGTTGTGAATGCCCTGTCTTGAACCACAAATATATAGGTCATATAATAGAGTTGCATCTGATTGGGTAATTAATTCTTGGTACCAGAAATCCTTATTTACAAGTAGACACCTGATTTTATACAAAGTCACTTTGGAGCAAACAGAGTACATAATTAACTGCTATTACAATTTTTTCTAAATCTATCAAAATTACACCTATTTTTTGTCAGATTGAAAAAGACACACACACACACACACACACACACACACATATATATATATATATATATTTTTTTTTTGCTGTGCCTCAAATTTTTAGTAATTAGTTTATGTGTGCCATGAAGTAGAAAAGTTTGAAATTTGTTGCCTTCACATAATTTGGAGCTGATCTAGGCTCTCGTATGTCTGCGTGGGTTTGGTACTTTCCTTCCTTTGTGGAACCCTTCTGAAGATATTGATATCCCTAGTCTTCCAGGTGCTCTCTTACATTTAATAATTTTGGGTATATACAACATTCTTTCCCGAATGGCCAAAATGAAAAGACAGAAACCCATGGCCCGCGATGGCCAGGATGCGGGCAGCGGGAGCGCTCGCACACCGCTGCCGAGACTGTAAGTTGGTAAAACATTCGGCAAACTCTTTGGCAGCATGTCAAAGCCAAGCACGTGCATACCCTATGACCTAGAAAGTCTACTCTTTGGCATTTATCCAACAGAAATACATCCAACATCCGTATGTTTACCAAAATGTTCAGGGCAGCACGATGCCTAATAGTCTCAAACTAGGAATTGCAGAAAAGCCCATGAAAAGTAAATAAATAGATAAATTTGTGGTATAGTCATGACTCAATGAAATCTTATACAGCCATGAAAGGCAATGCTTTACATCTGCACGCAACCATATGGGCGAACCTTCACCATACAAAGGTGAGTGACACCGTGATGTACAACGTGAGGGGTGGCGGAAGCAGTTCAGCCCCGCTAAGGACAATCTGGGTGTGCACCGACTGAGGAGAGTAAAGACGAAAACTGAATGAATAATAAACAACAATAAAAACAGAATGAAATCAGTTGTTATTATCACCACGTGCTACCATTCTAAGCAACATTAGTGAGAAAATGTTCCTTCCAGCCGGGGCAGAACATGCCTTCCTACCTTCTACCCGACTCCCCCGTCACTGGAGGGAAGGATGCGTCCACAAAATAGTCTATACTGTGTGATGCTGTACACGAAAGCACAGATATGGGCAACGCCGATCCAACTGTTGGCAGTTAGGATAGGTTTCTCGTTTTCTAAAATCTTTTGGGATAGTAATTGGAATGGAGCACGCGAGGATTCCAGAGCCTGGAAATGTCCTGGATGCTGGTGACAAGGGTGTGTTCATTGTGAACAGTCACTGAGCTGTGCTCTTAGGATGTGTGCATGTCCCTGTATGTTACACTTCAGTAAAATTTTTTAAAAGCTGCAACATATTTTTAAAAAATTAGATATACTTAAGAATTATCATTCTGCCCAGAAATGTATTTCTGGCTTGATCTGGCAGGAAATCTTGCTGTCTGCTTTGAAGGAAATTTCCATCAGGATCACTCATCAACCTATAAATGATACTTTTAGAAGCAGCTCCTAAAAACTCGGCACAGACATTTATTGAGTGACTGCCACATGGGAGAGGTACTGAGCTCTGATTATAAGATAGAAGAACTGCTTCTTTCGCTGAGAAGAAACATTGATTTATAAAGCAGTTGAACTGCTTGGGACTTAATCATATGAAACTAGACATTTACCTTTAAACACAGATGGAAGATAACTTTTGTAATATCTCCTTTGCTGTTTCTGTGGAGCGTGAATTCTTTCTGAGGTCACTAACTTTGCAGAAGAGAGACAGCGTTGGAGCAGGGAAGAATGAGAGGGAGTGGACAGCATAGACAGATGGCAAAAGAAAAAGCTGAGGAAAAGTAAGAGAGAAGACATTGCTCCTTCTGGCCCCATCAACCAGAGAAGTTAATAAGATTAAACAAAGCAAGCCCTCATTCACTGTCACTGAATAGCAGAAAGGACACCTCTTCACTCCAATAAAAAGTAGAAAGGATGTCACCTCGGGATAGAGGGCTCATCTTTAAATTAAGCTCAACCTTATGAAAAATCCATTTCCCTATACTTATCTTCTGTTTTCTCCTGTGAAGTGGTAAAACTTCTTCACTCTCTGGTGTTAGAGAGGGCCCTCTGCTCTAGCCCAGGGGGTGGCTATAAATATCTCAGGTTTTGGGGGGCCGCTGGCATTCTCCGTTGCAGCTACTCAGTTCTGCTATTGAAGCGCGAAGCAGGTATGGACAGTGTGTCCACGGATGGGTGTGGCTGTGTGCCATAAAACATTTGGACACTACAATTTGAATTTCATATGACTTCTTAGGTCCCAACCATTATTCTTGTTTTAATTCCTCCCCACTACAACAATAGCCTAAGGCTCTATGTAAAGCCAGTGACATAAATATTGAATGTAAAAAATTAGTTAAATTTAAGACAATTAAAAATTTCTAGGAGCAGTGATGTAGAAGCCAGAAATTATAGCAGCAGCTGGAGACTGTAGGGCAGGCTTGTAAGGCATTGCTAGGCTCTCATTTTGGTGCCTCTTCAAACTCCTGTTCAACTACTCGAGACCCCTTCAGTGGAAAAGGTTTGTGGGAGAGGCAGAGCCAGGCCCCTCGGCCTCTTAGCTGTTATCAAGAGTGCTTCCGTTCTAGTTTCAAACTTGCTCACTTCCCCCAACAAGTCAAACTCAGGCCAAATAGGCTCCCCCTCCTTAACAGGCAGTTTGTGGACCATCTTTACATATCCCTGAGGGATCTTACTAACCATCTCCAAGTGACTTACTAATGTATTCCTCCCACTCATCCGTCACTCCTCATGGAAGGAATTTCGGTGAATAGGACAGTTCTTTATCTGGTTACATTTCCTGCACTATCTTAGCGCTCACCTGGCTCTTAATTCAGCTCAGTGTGTAGAGTCAGGTTACTAGTGGGCTTTGGCAGAAGGCAGCTAAAACCCTGAGCTCCCTGGTGGAGGAGCATGCAGTGTTTCCAGCATAGGGAGAGAGGGGTCTCAGGGAGAGAGGACACTGCAGAATATGCTCTGTGAAGTACTGGGGTGAACTGCTGTTTGGATGTCACAGAGGGGCACTGGATTGGGTGAGAGAGGCATTCTCTGCACCCCTGTACAGTTCTCTTGTGCATGAGATGTTGGGGCGGGGGACAAATGCCACTCCGTCTGAGGGGAAGAGACTGACAATGGGTTTCAGAGGTGGGGCGAGGTGATTTGTGCAACTTTGCAGGTGAAGAAGGCCTACACAGTGAAACTCACAGAGGAGCCTGTCACCTGGGAATGCAACCCGGTAGTGGACACCCAGAAAACGATGGTCTGGAGAGTGTGGATGTTAAGATTAGGAACACAAGCTTTGGTGTCAGGTTCTCCACCACGTACTAAATAACCTTGGGCGATGTCTTCATCTAGAAATAGAGATCTAGAAATAGAGATGATAAAACCTACTACATAGGATTGTTGAAAGATTAAGTGAAATAATATGTGTAAAACATGTGGTGATTTAAAATATCAGAAAGAGACATGAGTCAGTAACATATGAGATATTCCTGGCAATGTGTCCCCATTCGAATCTATAAAAAGTGGTTTGGCATTTAGACACATGAGTCACATATGTTTCCATGTGCCTTGGGTGGCCGTGAAATTAAGTGATTTTTCCCCCCTTCAAAACCTTATCCCTTTAATAGAAAAATACAGCAAACACCATGCAATATGTGAAAAGGACCACTTATTTATTATCACTCCATGTCAAAAACCATCTGGACCATTTTCTTGTAGCAGATGTTTGCCAAATTAACTTTGGAAGCAGAGAATTCATGTAGGGTATTTCTGTTAGCACAATGAATGCAACTAGGACAGATACGGATAAATTTTTCAAAACACCATTAAGCCATATTACAGTCAGGTAAAAAAAACCATGGTGACTGCACACAGTTTTAGAACTTGCAGAGTGCTCAGGAAAGGTCAATGAACTATCTCTTAATCTAAAAGAAATTCATTTAGCAACGATCCGAAATTCGGAAGAGCTTTAAAAACACGACCATGAAGATTTAAAAACATTTAATTCATGTTGTTCATGGTGACGGTAATTATTAAGTGTGATACTGCGATTTATAATAAGAACTGTCTATTTGGTCTTTTTCTCCTGCTTGGCATGGAGCTCCTAAAACCCTTGAGATTTTTTTTTTTTTGTGACAGAGCCATAAAGGTGTCTTCTTAATGATATGATTTTTGAAAATTTCCTAAGTAGAGGGTCTGGTTGCCAGTGGAGCCAACCCTGTGATTAGAGGGTTGGGACTTTCAGCAACCTACCACTTTCCCAGGAGGGGAGAAGCCCTGGAGATTGACTTCAGTGATGAATGGCCAATGATTTAATCGGTCATGCCTCTGTAATGAAGCCTCCAGGAAAACCCATAGGATGGGGTTTGGAGAGCTTTTGGGTTGGTGAACTTGTGGAGATTTAGGGAGAGTGGTGTGCTCTGAGAAAGCATGGGAGTTCCATGACTTTTCCCACTTACCTTACCTTATGCATGTCCTCTCTCTGGCTGTTCTTCATTATACCCTTTTATAGTAAACTGGTAATCTAGTAAGTCAAAAGTCTCTGAGTTCTGTGAGCCACTCGAGCAAATGAATCAATCCAAAGAGGTAGGCACTGGAACCTATAATCTATAGTCAGTTGGTTAGAAGCACAGGTAACCGTGACTGGCATCTGAAGGTGGCAGTCTCATAGAATGGAGCCCTTAATTTATAGAATCTGTTGCTATCTTGAGGTTGACAGTGTCAGAACTGAGTTGAATTGTAGGACACCCACACCCAGATGGTGTCAAGAGAATTGCTTGGTATCGATTGGTACCAGCACTGGGGTTATTGGGTTCCCAAGACAGAAGTCAAGAGGAAACTCCAGAGACGTTTCTAGATAGATTTTATTAAACTTATGTTTAAGTACAAGGGAGGCAACACATAGAAAAGAAAGGTTCTCTGAACTGACCCAGGGGCTGGCTCTGCTTGGCTGCTTTCATAAGCTGGGGACAAAGCAGGACTGAGTGAAAAGGTGGGCATTTCGAACAGGTAGGTTTGTATGAAAAGGTGGGCTTGTGAAGGGTTTGGGGAAGTGGTATTTTCCATGTCAGAGTGGGGTCACTCCCTCATTTTGTGGGGCTGCTTGGCAACTATATTACTGAGTGACCTCCCTGTAGGGGCAAGATTATGCTGTTGTTCATTACCACCACCCCAGGAAAATCATACAGCGGCCAAACATTGATCGACTGTGCAATGCAGAACAGTGGTTTCAACATCTTCTGACCACTTGGTCTTAACTGGGCCTCCTGGCCCCTCCATCATTTTCCAATCCCAGGTCCCAGTCCCAATACTGTTTCATTTTGGTGAAAAAAATCCCCACAATTTGGAAGTGGGTGCAGAATCGTCTTAAAAAGTTACCTTATGTTGATTTTTAAGGAGCATGTAATTCACAAACGCATTGTGCTAGGACCTGGGAATAAAAAGTCTCAGTAAGATTTAGTCTCTGCCATCAGAGATCTTTCAGTCTGAATGAACGACAGGTAAAGCAGCATACGCAGTGCGATTAAGGGTTAGATTCAGATGTGCCTCAGAGGCTGTGACGTCCAGAAGGCAGCCTTATAAACCAGACTGATGCGCCAGGAAACATTTCTTGAAGGGGGTAAAAACTGAGAGATGAGGGAAAGTTTGCAAAGCAAACAGCAGGCGGGGATAGGTTGGGACATCATTAGCCATTTGACTTTATTTCTGTAAGCAACACAAGACAATAAGATAATAACGACTATAAGATGTAATAACTTGAAGATATCAGTCTCTAATGCTGTCAACAAGCTTGTGTTAGCTTGACTTTAATCCAGTATTGCCTTCTGCAGAGAGCCATAGAATATTAGAAGCTGAAGGGCTGTGTCATGTATTAATTCCATTTCCAATATCAAAATCTTCTTAAGATACCGAAGTAATCCATGTTTTTATAGGTACTGAAAGGTAAGAGTACTGAAAAAATTGAGGGGCAGTGGGCAGCAATGGCAGATAGGACCAGCCTTTGCCCCTTTGGGCCACTGACCCTCAGAGGCACCTGGCCTCAGCGTCAGGCCTCTCCTTCGTTAAATGAAAGGGTGGGCACAGGCAGGGGGTGAGTCAGCTGTTGCCTGGGTCTGGCTGGATTCTTCTCGTCGCCCTCGGAGTCTGGCTGAGCAGCTGCGCTGCGCACCTGCGCACGCTGGGGGCCCTG
Organism: Artibeus jamaicensis; assembly: GCF_021234435.1. Classification (NCBI taxonomy): domain Eukaryota; kingdom Metazoa; phylum Chordata; class Mammalia; order Chiroptera; family Phyllostomidae; genus Artibeus; species Artibeus jamaicensis. The sequence continues at coordinate 16,799,817 of NW_026521788.1, forward strand.
TGCCGCCTGCGGGGAGGTTGTGTGCCTCCGGGCGAGGAACCCACGGCTTGTGCCCAGGATGTTTTCTTCTGTGAAAGTCGTTCATAAGGACCACTGTCTCCCCAGCCCCAGCTGGAGCAAGGACGTGGGACTCCTCTTTGACCAGTTCGTGAAGAAATGTGAAGATGGCTCCTGGACACATTTGCCTTCATGTAATTAATTCTAAACTAAGTCAAAGGTGTCAACACTTCACAACCTTTATTTATGCTTATTTCCCTACAGTCTAAAGCTTGTAAAAAAAAAAAGTCACAGGCCTGGCTCTTCACTAGAAGCCTTGAGGACTGTCTGGGCTCCCGAGGCTGAAGCTCCAAGACAAGCAAACAGGGCTTTCCCACACAAAATCTCAGCCCCCCTCAATCAGCCGTCTCCGCGCAGGGTCTGGGCGGCAAGTCCGTGCCCCAGGCCTTCCAGAGCTGTCTCTCAGTTCGTCTGAGCCCTGTGGGTTTCTGGGGTGGCCCCGAACACCTGCTGGTTTGTTTCCAAAGCTACCATAAATGTTTTGGGGGCTCGTCTCTCAGATACATATCTTAAAAGTTTGGGTTCCCCATGTGGGTTTCAAACCATTTGCACCTGAGGGGGCAGCTTTTTGTTTTGACTTCCCTGCTGACTGCGGGTCCTGCACCAGGGATGGGGTTTACAGAGAGGTGGTGTCCCCGCCTCCCCTACCTGCCTGCACGTGGGCCTTCTCTCATTGGCTCTGATGAGGAGGAGTTGCTCAAACAGTCCTGAGGTTTTTTTCAGAGGAAGTTGTGTTCCATATGTAGCTATAGATTCCATATTATTTGTGGGATGAGTTCAGGATTCTCTTGCCGTCTTGAACCAGAACCTGATTTTAAAAATGCAAGTACTTAATCGTGCCTTTTAAAACAAAGTCTGAAGTAAATCAATATTTCCATCTTTCTCTTGAGTAAGACCAGTAATTTTAGAACGCTTTAACTTCCTTCAGGTATTCTTTCCATTGTCTTCCTTCAAACAGCTTTTCTGTCTCCTGTGCTATTTTTATTTATTTTACTTACTAGATCAGGGTTTATTTCATTATTTTTAAATGATTTATTTATTCTGTTTTTCAATTGTGCTATTTCTATTTAGTAATTTAATTATATTTTGTTTTTCAATGCAGAAAAGTTATCATCATCATTATTTACTTTTTCAAACATGGACTATTTTCTAGAGCAGTTTTAGGTCCACAGCAAAACTAAGTGGAAAATACAGGGAGTACCCATAACCCCCTGCCCCATCCTCATTGTTTTTATAGTCAGTTCTTATTTAAATCGACCAAAACATGTTCTGATTTGTTATTTCCTATTGCTCTCTGCATGCCTGACCTTCCTTCTGGATTTCATTTAATTCATGTAAAGTGAACCTCGATTGTAATTTCTAGAAATGAAAAGTAAATATACTTACGGTTTGTCTGTTTGGAAGACTTCTTGTTGGGTCGCTTGATTGATTTAGTCACTAGACCTCCTCCCCCTGCCCCATATTTTTGTGAATGAGCTCATCTTCATGGTCATTACCTCATTTGAAAGTCCCAGGCGTGCCTGGGGTGGGAGGCCACCCATGGGATGGTTTTTTGTTTGCTTCTGGCCACATGTAAAATGTTCATGGGTCCCCAAACAGTTTTTGTTTTAAATAATTTTAGACTTACATAAGAGTTGCAGAAATAGTACAGGAAGTTCCCATATACCTTCACTCAGCTTCCCCTCTTTCTGTAACCCTTAGCCTTTAGCAATTTTATTAAAAATTTTGAGCTCAATTCTCCCTAAGGGCTTATATGGTATCCAGGGGTGTGTGTCCCAGCTAAGCAAAGGCGTGGGTCCTGTTTCTTGCTGTGGACACCTGTCTTTCTCAGATTTTAGCTTATTTGTTGGCTCTGTGACCTCAGTTTCCTGTTGGGTTCATAAAAAGTTGTTAACTTGTAGTTTGCCCAGCTTGTTGTTTTTGTAAGTGTGGGGGTGATGCTTTCCAACTCTCTATTATCTCATCTGGTGGGATTTTCTTCCTAACTGGATAGTTCATTTGTGAGGGGAAGGACTGCGTTGCTCTCATTTCCTGTGTTACACAGCAGTTAGCATAGCCCTGTGCTCATAGCAGATGAGAATCATTTTTGAAATACACTTCTTTTGAGCACTCTATAAGTATTTTTTTCTTAATTGGACAAGAAGAATTTTATTTTTCTTTAGGCTTTATCAAACACTTCTTTCAGTTTTGGCCCATTGGTAGATAGACTACAGTGCATTTGGCATGAGATTATAATAAATTCAAGTTAATTTTTCTTTGCTCTGTGATTTTTAGTTTATAATAGAACTGAGTCGCTGGACCAGCCAAAAGCTAAGTGCTTCCAAGCCTGGTATTCGTATATGTGAAGCAAGAACTACTGACAAACACGTTGAAGTATTTTGCTCGTATGTTTTTCTCTTTTGCCTCTGTGGTAAGACATTTTCCTAGCTGTGCTTTGGATTTTTCCCATTCCTGTTTTGAAATTTCCATATGGGGTTTAGTCACTTGGTGAAATACTCTGAGATTCCCTGCTCATCATCAGGGTCAGCTTCGGCTGCAAGATCTTTGACATCTTTGTGTTTTTCTGAGCCTGGGTTAACTATGTTACTTGCTGCCTTCTAACCTTTATTCTCCTGCAGTATTTTATGGTTGTGAGTATGGGCTGTTCCTTTCAACAGTTCTGCGTCCTCAGGGAAGCACTCCATCTTGTCTGTTCCATGGTTTTTGATTGTGACTCGTTGCTACCCAGCTGTGCTATCACAGCTTGAATCACAGCACCCCAGGGCACAGGCCATTTTTCTTTAGTTTTGCCTGTTCCTCATCTTCTTTGCCTTGACTTTGTTTTAGACATAGATTTTAACTGAGCCGATACTTTCTCATTATTTTGTTTCTTAGTGGCTGGTTCTAGTCTGTCTCTTTAAAATAAAGTCAATTTTTGTCAATTTCTCCTTTTCTTTTTTTCCTATTTGGCAATGCTGAGATTGCTACCGCTCTTGACAGCTGTTATCCAATATGTCATTACTCAGCCTCGTAAGTAATTTTAGAGTGCTGTGTGCCCCTGACTGTGGAACACAGTGTTACCAGTATTCTGAGAGTTGTGCATCTAAAGGTGGGGTGACCTGGGGGAGAGCCTGTAACATTTGTTCGATGCCTTACAGCTTACAAGGGACCTTTATGTGATCTTGTTTAGTGCTTACAATAAGCTCAGGAGGATGGCAGTACATTACAATCTCCTGTTTTAAAGTCAAGGACCTTGAAGGTCATAAACTTAAATGTCTTCCCAGGGTTGTCTAGCTAGAAGGTGATAAAGCTGGGGTTTAAACTTATGTTCCACCAGTTCTCTTTGTGTTATAGGATCTTATCTTTTTAATACCATTAAAATTTCAGGTTGGGATGTGTAGGTGGATTTCAGGCGCAGTTGTATCCAACTCAAACAATATTATCAGGGCCTACTCTTTCTTTCTCTTTCTTGGCTCTGCTTTCCTCTGAGTCGACCTTCCCTTTATCCAGGCTCTTTCCTTGCAGGGCAGTGTGGTTTCCAGGAGCTCTAGGCGAATATCCTCCAATCCAGAGAAGAGGAGAACATGCTTTTTCGATGGAATACAGAGATTGCTTCACATTGTCTCTGGTTACCTCATATGTTTATCTCTTAGCCAATTACTGTGATCAGAAGGTTGTAAAGTCCCTGGCTGGCTAGCTCAGTTGGTTAGAGTGTTGTCCTGCTATGCCAAGGTTACAGGTTCAATCCCTAGTCAGGGCACATATGGGAAACAATCAATGAATGCATAAATAAGTGGAACAACAAATCTCTCTCTTTCTCTCTCTCTTTATTCCTGTCTCTCCCCCACTTCCTCTCTCTCTATCTCTCTCTCTTAAACCAACATATGAAAAAAAGGAAAACAAAAGATTGTTATACTCTGATTATGCAGGTCTGAGTACTGAGTCACATGACTTCTCCTAGAGTCAGAAGAGCAATCAACTGGCTCAAATGGCAGGAGAGTGGGAGGGAGGTGGCTCCGGAGTCGAAAACTGAGATACTGTTACCAGACAAGACATGAGATGTCTTCTGTGCTGGGTATTTCCACGCGCCCCTCAGATCCCCTCAGCACCCTGCTCTGTGCCTCAGGAGTCTAACTTGTATGAATCTCATCAATGGGAGTCTTTTCTTCAAGCTTCCAGTTGTGTTTGGCCAATAGAGAGCTCTGACAAAAGATTAGAATCAAAGAGAAGAATGACAGAGGGTTATTTGTTCCAATAGCTGCTTTTCTGTGAGGGTACCATTTATAACTGAAGGTCACAGCTCCCGTCAGGCAGCCCTTTTTACTTCGCTCGCCACTGCTGCAAGTACAAACCAACTCTATGCTTCTTCTGTCCATGCGTCCCTATACCTAAGACATAAAGTTGTGGGAGAAGGGGTCCTAATGGGCCATGTGGGTCTCAAGCCCATCTTTGGCTGGAGGAGGGCAGGACACCTTGACCAAACTGTTTTCCTGGTTCCTTCAAGCCTATAGTGGTAATACCCCTGGGGTATTGCACAATCCCATTTTCTCCTCTCACTTTTGTACAAGACCCTTGTATTAAACTACTCTTAAGTTGTCAAATTTGAGTGCGCCAACTCATTCCTGCCAGGACCTGATTAACCTCTGTAGGCAGGGAAGTAGAAACGCAATCCACACCACATGAAAAAAATGTTTTGGAGCATGTGCAGTGTTAGATTAGGAGTTGAGAAATTTTAGGTGGGATATCATCACTGTGATCGAGATAGGTAGAAAGGATGGCCACAGGGAAGAGGGAGCAGCACAGCTGTGCGTGGCTCTGTTTAGATCCTTCACTGAAGGTTTCTAGTAGTGCGTCTAGAAATGAGGTAGGCCGCCTGGGAGGTAGTGAGCTCACCATTACTGATGGTTTTCACATGGTAACTGGACATCTCTAGTTACAGCCTTTTTCAGGTTTTTATTTTCATTTATTTATTTTTTGTGAGGGGTTCCTTCATTAGATAGTTTGTGGACTTACATGACCTGTACTGTTCTTTTCTCCATTCTACTCATTCGAATGATTTTTTCTTTTCTTCTGTCCTGTGGGGACCCATGCTTTTTTACTGCCTGGCGGGCCTTTTGGTGTTGAGAGCAGAGTTTTTTTTGTGGGTGCACCTGCTGGGGCCTGGAGTCTTTGTGTTAATGGCATTCCTCCTCGGGGTCATGCTGGTTCCTAGGCTCTCCAGCATCCTGAGTGTCAGGGATCAGAAGCAGTGAGCTGTGCTTTGCTCTTTGTCATCAGTTACATGTTGGAGGCGTGAGGAGACTCCCCCTGTGCTGTTACCGTCACCAACTAGCAAATATCCTCGAGTGGAAGCCATGGGGAGACAATCTGAGGCTCAATACTAATGTCCATGTTGTCACAAAGAAATCAAGCTATTAGTTTGGGAGTCGTAAAATTACATCAGTAAGCCCTGGCTGGTGTAGCTCAGTGGATTGAGCATGGGCCTGTGAACCAGAGTATCTTGGTTTGATTCCCAGTCAGGGCACATGCCTGGGTTGCAGGCCAGGTCTCCAGTAGGGGACACATGAGAGGCAACCACACATTGATATTTCTCTCCCACTCTTTCTCCTTTTCATCCCCTCTCTCTAAAAATAAATAAATAAAATATGAAAAGAATAAAAAAAATTACATCAGCAATAAGAATTCACTGTACATTAACCATTCGGACTAATTTAAAAATCTCTGAAATGATGTTCATATTCTTGCTATTTTATGATTCTACAAATGTTCTTTTTTAAGAGAGGGAGAGGAAAGGAGGGAGAAAGAGAGGGAGGGATACATTCATCTGTGGATGCCTCTCATGTGCCCCATGCTGGGGACCTGCTTTGCAACCCAGGCATGTGCCCTGACTGGAAATCAAACCAGCAACCCTTTGGTTCCCAGCACTCAGTCCACTGAGCCACACCAGCCAGGGCATCTGCATTTAAAATGTTGAATTAAAAAAGCTTGTAAGGTTTTATAAGCTCAATCAAGAACTTTCTCCCCTAACCCTAATTTGTTCAGAAAGAATCAAATTCCTGAGACAAATTCTTCCACCATGCAGGTTGTTATGGACCTATTGTATCAGCTGGGTCTGTTACAAATGACAGCCGCTGGTCTGGCCAATTCAATTTAAGAAGGAATTTACAGGACTGAAGGAAAAGTTGAAGAACCAGGCTTGGAAAGGATGATTTGCAGAGCAGCAGGAGTCAAGAATCTTGAAAAGGCATTGCTGCAAGCACAAATCAACTCTCACTGTGTGTCTGTCCATGAGTCATTATACCTAAGATGTGTAACTGTGGGAGAAGCAGTCCTAATGGGCCGTTTGGGCCCCAGGCCCATCTTTGGTTGGAGGAAGGAGGGCACCTTGAGCGAAAGTCCTACCGAAGCTGCACACTTTGGGAGAGGTAATATCTCAGCATGTTGGAAAATGGAGACCCACTGACCACACCAACTGTATAGTAGTTGAAGAATTACTGCATAAAAATGGAGATTGGAACAGTTGTCACAGTAGTTCTGAGGTGGTATAGCCTATCCTAGAAAAGTGGATTACGGTTAATGTGGAAAAAGTACTGACTCACAGACGTATATTTAAGAAATATCCATCAAGAGAAATAACATTATTTCAAAGGATTATGATTCCACCGTTTTTGTCACATAGTAGTTTTAGGAGTTTCCTGGGAGTAATGAAATATTTTCCAATACAATATAGGTCTAGAGCAGGGGCCAACAAACTTTTTTTCTGCAAAGGGCCACCTAGTAAATATTTTAGATTTTTGCAGGTGACACAATCTCTGTTGCAACTACTCAACTCTGTCATTGCAGAGATGTGCCTTGACATGTCCTGCCCTCCATCTACGAGTCTGTCTCTATTATGCTTGTCAGTTCAGTTTGTTCATCAGATTCCACATGTGATGAAATCATACGGTATTTATTCGTCTTTCTCTGACTGGCTTATTGTACTTAGCACAATATTCTCCAGGCCCATTCATGCTGTCCCAAAGAGTAATATTTTCTTCTTTTTTTATAGTCAAGTATATTCCATTGTGTAAATGTATCATAGTTGTTTTATCCACTCACCTACTGATGGACACTTGGGCTGCTTCCAAATCTTGGCAATTGTAAATGCTGCAGTGAACACAGGGGTGCTTATATTCTTTCAAATTAGTGTTTTCGGTTTCTTTGGATATATTCCCAGAAGTGGAATTGCTTGGTTATAAAACAATTCCATTTTTAGTTTTTTGAGGTAAGTCCATTTTGCTTTCCACAGTGGCTGCACCGATCTGCATTCTCACCAACAATACAAAGGGTCCCCCCCTCCTGCATGTCCTCACCGGCACTTGCTGTTTGTTCATTTACTGATGATGGCCATTCTGACAAGTGTGAGATATTTCATTGTGGTTTCAATCTCCATTTCTCTGATGATTAGTGACATTGGCCATCTGTGCGTCCTCTTTGGAGAAATGTCTGTTCAGGTCCTTTGCTGATTTTCTTAAACGAATTATTTTTTTTGGTGTTGAGCTTTACAAATTCTTTATAAATTTTGGATATTAACCCCTTGTCAGGTCCCTAACACCAGTTCCTACACTCTTAATCCCAATTTTACTTGAAATTAAGTAATTAGGCAGAAAGGCCTTTCTGGCATGACTTTGCACTGCATTAGGTGCTCCTAATGGCTAAAACGCCAAATAAACCCACATGTAATAAGGAAATTATATTTTAGGAACTATGAAAATTTAATAGAGATGAATGGCCACTTTCAGTAGAATTAACAAGGGATGTATTAGGTACTGGCGTTCAGTTTGTGGTGGCCCTCTTTGGGTAGGAAGCTTTTGGCTTTAGTTCTGGCCGTGACAGCCATTTATCTGCGTTATAACCTTGAGTTCAAATATCTGTTGTGTGCCCACTACAGACCTGTTTTTGAGGAGCTCCCACAAAAAATGTGGTAATGGGTATGGAGGAGGGAATTGGGGAAAGAGGGGGATTCACCAGCGAGTTCAAAAGAAGTCCCAAGGCATATATGCAGTTGGGTAAAAAAGTGTTTTTAGACAGCTGGCCTTGGGGGATAGTAGTCTTTGTTTAGGAAAATTGCTTCATCAGCCCTCTATTGTTATGTAAGGTGAGGGCTGGAAAGAATGGTCCATAAAATGGCATCTTGGATTGGAGTTTAGGTCCTTCGGTTTGACTCTAAAAGGATGTGGTGACTTTAGTTACCATGCAGGTTGCTCATACAGTCTCTTAATCACCCGTTCCCTCCCCCAGGACAAGGCAAAGTGTACCATTTGCTGACTTCTCACACATGCTAGACAGCATATTTGGACTTTCCCACTTACTGCTGCTCTAGAGATGTTAATTTTAACTTAATTTCCCTTGGATGTGAATACCAAAAAGCCGAGGAGGGAATGGCTGACACTGATTTGCTACAGGCCTGGGGATATTTTTGGTATGTGAGTCAAGAGGAAAAAAAAGCCACAGAGAACACAGTTGGAGCTTCTCTCACGGAAAATACAGCTCCCAACAAACCCTGGGCCGGTGCTCGCCCTGTGACCTCCAGAGAGGCGTTCAGTCTCAGGCTGGGTTTTCCTTCAATGAAACAAGGGCAGTTGGACTGAATGATCTCAGATAACTCCTCATGCTGTGAATTCTGAGTCCAAAATTTCCTTCTTGATATTGAAGATATATATAATGTTTTCTCTTCTATTTTCAGAGGAGACAATTCATCCACAGAGAAGAGTGGTGACAGGATTCTGGGGGAAAAGAAATCAACGTGTTTTCTGAATCTTTTTCTTTGTTTCTTGCTCCCTCTCCTGTCCAAACTCCAGTTTACTCTGTATATGTTCACATTTTGAAGTCCACTGTATCAACTTAGGCTCTCCTGTTTGAAACCTATGCTATTATTGTACTTTTGGATATTTCCTGTCTCTTCTTTTATTATTTATTGAAGTGAAATTCAAATAACATAAAATGAACCATGTTTTCAAGTGCATAATTCAGCGGCATGTAGTAACATTCACAATGTTTCGAAAGCAACACCTTTATTTAGTTCCAAAACATTTTCATTTCCACCACATAAAACCTCTCTCCATTTCCTCCTCCCCTCAGTCCCTGGCAACCTCCAGTCTGCTCTGGGTCTCTGTAGATTTACTTTTCCCCCATATTTCTTATAAATGAAATTATACAATATGTGACCTGTTGTGTCTGGCTTCTTTTACTGAGCATAATGTTTCCGGGTTCATCCACACTGCTGGGTGTACCAGTACTTCTTTCTTCATGGCTGAATAGTGTGTGTGTGTGTATACATCGATTTGTCTGTCCATTCATCTGTTGATGGATACTTCAGGTGTTTATTTACACTTTTTGGCTATTATGAATAGTGCTGCTGTGAACATAAGTGTTTAAGTATTTTTTTTAGCACCTATTTCAACGTTTTTGGGTTTATACCTAGGGGTGAAGGAGATCGCTATGGAAATTCCATGTTTAACTTTTTGAGAAACTGCACACTGGCTATATCATTTTACATTCCCACTAGGAAGGCATGAGGGTTCTAATTTCTCTACATCCTCTCCAACACTTGCTACTTTCCATTTTTTTATTATAATCATCCTAGTGGATGTGAAGTGGTACGTCATCGTGGTTTTGATTCTTTCTTTGATGAGGTCATAAGAGATCTTTCCTATTCCCACCACCCCAACCCAGCATAACCCAGCCACTTCCTTGCATGCCTTCCTCAACCCTGCTCCAAGGGACAACTCTGAGGCTTTGTAGGAAAATCTTTTACTGACTCTTTGCTTCTCCTTAACAGAAAATACGTTAAAGACTCACATGCCAAAAGACGGTATGAAAGCCAAGAGACAGGACATATTTTGGTTTTGGTGAACGTGCGCTGTAGGATGGATACTGGGTGCTTCTCTCTGAGGTAGTTCTAGGTGAGGCAGTCAACAGCTCCTGGACCTCTCTTCTTGGACAGGCATCTCCTGGAGGGCCACGCCAACTCTCTGAGCCGCCTGCTCTCTCCGAGGGGACCTTGAAGCTGGTTTCTGTTCCTAACTGAAAGTGTAGTTGTTATCCTCATCCACCTGAAGAACTGCTGCTTCTGCAGGGAATGCATTTGGGTTGCTACCCTATTGGTTACCTCTTGAGGTGACTACACTCAGGTTTTTTATCTGCAGTAGAGAGAGGTGAACACGACTTCCCCTTCTGACCTCGGACTTCAGTGTAACACAGTCCGTGAGGTCCGCCAGGCCAGCAGATGGCTGAGGTTAGCCAGGGTTAGTTGCTTCCCATTGCTGTCTGAGTGGCCTCTCGAATCAGTGATTTTTTTCTTTCCTCAGATAGCCTTCCTTCTTCTTGCCAATCACTCAAGGCAAAAGTCGACACTTTATATGATAAGTTCAGTTTTTTAAAATGTGAGAGGGAGGTTCTTCCTGATTAATGAGATTTGCCTACTCTCACAAAATTAAGCATCAAGGAATTAAAAATTATTTGATACTTGGAACTAAGACAAAAATATAGGCAATATGTCTTTTTACCTACATGGGATCATGATTTTGCAGGCCCACCCATGGATTATTTAGGCAGCAGAATATACTTTGTCCACCCAATTAATGTTTCCAGACTTAGTGAAATTACATGTTCACGTGTGGATTTGGCAAATAAATAGAAAAGATAACAGATAATATTTCTGTGCAGTAGAAAAGATAACTCCAAAGGTTATGGCTTATTGCTCTGCAGTTCGTTAGCCTCTATTTAACCTAGTGATCTTATTCTAATGTTGTTCCAGATACTTAAAGGTTTGCAAACAGATCTGCAACATGCTCTTTGAATGAGTTTTACCATCATATTGGTTCCCTCAATAATTAACAAACTAAATAACATCTTTGACAAATGTTTATTTTATACTTGTATGAGAGTCACCTCTTTAACCTCTTGAAAACTATGCTTTGACAAGGGTTTCATAGACATTTACTGGGAACTGTGGGGAGGATGGGACTGTAGCCCCTGTGAAGGGATTGTGTCCTCTGGGGACTCTCCTTACACGCTTTGCTGGGCAACATGATCACTGATCCATTGGCTGGCTCTGGCTGAGCACCGCAGATTTTGGGGGGTGGAGGGAACATCTGGTTCCTTTAACTTTAAATCTGTGACTGGAGTATTTTGAGGCCTTTCCTTCCATCGCCAATGTTGATTCTGATTAATACTGAGTAGTTCTGAGACTTCTGCTTCTGACTTCCCCATGCTCTTTTGCTCTTTAGGATCTTTTATTCACACCCCAAACAGCCAAATGGTAGGTCCTTGCACATCTGATTCTCTGCATCTTCTTCTCCTGACTTCTGGACTTAGAGGTTCAATGAGCTGGATTTTCAAGTCACTCTTGGTACCTGTTGAAACCCTATTCTTCTGTTGTCTGTGAGGCACTCACCTGGTCTGGCCAGGGGAGAAACCCTGCAGCAGAATTTTTCACAAGAGCAACCTGTGAGTTCTAAAGTAAAACCTTGGCTTCAGACTGATTTGTGTCTTTTCTAGTCTTGGAGGATGAGTGAGCCTCCTGTACTTGGAAATAACACTTCTTACATCAGTTCCTCTGGCTGTTTAATCTCCTAGTTAACTCATCAGCAACTTAGACTGTTCTTTCCTCCACCCCCACGGCCAGTTATCTCTTTCCACAGCTCAAACCAGAATTTTCTGGAGTGTGGGTTCCCTTTGATACTCCCTGCTCTTCTCCCACCCCTCAGTGAGCCCACACCTCTTCCTTTTAGTTCAGGATTTGCTCATCTCATCTTCTCCATGCTTCTTCAATGGAACGGTCTCTTGAGAACCAGGTCATGCTTTACTGATTTAGACTCAGGAAATTTCATTGGTAGGGATTCTTTCTTGCCTTTCTATTCTGTATTATAGCAGAATGGCTCAGTGTGGCTTGTTTGAAGTGTCTCATTTCTCTGACTTTTGGTTTTCCATGGTAGGTGTGGGCCGAACAGCTGAGGAACTAGCCCTGTCTCCAGGGGTCCTGCCTGTCCTGACGTAAACTCAGCCTTCTTCTCCAGCCACGGAGAAGTATCAAGTGTTGCTCTAAATCTGGGAGGATGCCGATGTTCTCAGTTATCTGTCTTTGGGTAAAAGGTCTTGTAAGGATGTCTCTGGCCCAATCTTGTTAGAAGCTAAAGGAGGCTGTGATGCTGCCCTGATTTCTCAGGTCATCAGAATCTTCGTCATAAGCATTCAGGGGCAGAGGGCACACTGTCTCCATGCTTCTCCAGTAGCACTTTTCATACTGTCATGGAGTACGATGATTTAAGCTTTAGGGATCCCCTACAGTGCCTAGAATAATTGTAAGAAATGTTGCCCAACCTGTGTTTGATGAATAAATGAATGAATCAAGTAAGGGGATCTATTTTGGCATTTGGGTCCCACTTTGGATTGGGCCCTGACTAGCTCACACATACCATTTCCTGGGTCTGGCTTCATAGTCTTCATGATTGAAAATGTTCTTGTAATATAAATTTAAGAAATGTCATTAAAACCTGGGATCTTCCTATTTTTAAAATTCTGCAAAACACAATTCCGGTCTGCACTGAGAAAATTCCAGCTAAAACATGGCAAGTCTGTTGGGCACATGTGAGACAAGGACTATGCTAATAGCTCAGCTAGAAACTGTGGTTGTACCAGTGGAAAGAGGACAGCTGTGGAGTTTCGATGCTGCATTCCTGACTAAAGATTAATTACACTGTTTGGTTACTTAGTATAAAAAGAGAGTAGCATTTTCCTTGCATAAATTGAGTGCATACTGAGAGCCAGCACTTCCTTTCTGGACTTAGAATGGGGAGCCCCCTCCCCCAAACTGGAATTATCTTCTGGACGGCAGGCCCCCTGTAGTACAGGCTTCCCTGCTAGGTGAGTGTTCTAGGGACCCATCTGTATCAGTGTGCCAGCTGGCGTTGTTGTGAGAGGCTGTGTTTGGCTGCAGTGAGTGTTTTTTTAAGACTCTTCAACATGTTTGTCCATTTTATGATGAGTGATTTACGAGAGTACCTGCCTACATTGTGCTGAGTTGTTCAGCAATTTTTGACCAAAACCAGCATGGCATGACCCCCGGTGCCCCACTCTTCTTATTCACCTAATTTCATCCCATCCCCAGATGAAAAAAGTCCTCAAAAGGAAAGAAAAATGGAAGATGCACTAAAAGACATCAAAACTGACAAGTTCAAAAACTGTTTTGAGCCAGAAAAAACATCTGGACAGGTATATTTCATCAAATGTAGAGTACTTTGAAGGTGGCTGAAGTTTAAATGTGAGAATAAATACACAATTTTTTAATAAATAAATTCCATTTTGGGGGTCCCTTCTTCATAGACTGAAGAAACATTATTTTAGGTTTAAAGACTTCTTTCTTTCTTTCCACTTCTCTTGATCCTATTCTCAAGCTGTTGTTGATAAGATCTCGGGGTTTTTCCAACCGGGACAACTTGAAACATAAATGAATTCATTTTCAAATGAAATATATGAGAAGAGCAAACAGCTCTGGAATGTATTTTGGTGATTGGCTGTTTGGCCAGAAGAGAAAGGGCAGGAGTTGGCTGGAAATCTTCGTTTCAAATCTGTGTTCATTTAGCATTCTTCTTTCTACGTATGTCACCTTCCTATTTTAATGGAGGGGAAAAACCAAACATTTTTAAGCATGCATTTTTTTTCTGGAAAAAGATTTAGTCATAAAATAAGATTATGCACAGTATTCGTGCAAGTGAATTTTGAAATTTTTAAGAAGTAAAATGAGGCTCAAGTGTTTCAGGGACTGGAGTGATGAGTACAAGTAATGACAGCGGAGAGAGATGTCTCTCATCATCTTTGTGTACAGGCAGCCAGGAGATAAGAAGAGAATAAGTTTGGGAGAATTTAATGAATAATAACATTTTTAGGAGAGGTTTATGAAACTTGGCAACTTTCAATTTCAATACCGATGTACTTGGAAAAAAAAGCAAAAATTTGTCATCAAAAGAAAAGGTGGAACAACATGTGACTCACAGTGTGCTGAAAAGACTTCAGAGGTTACTTTGCCCATCTCTTTATTTCACACAAAGGAAACTGGGGCTTAGAGAGTTTGAGTGACTTATCCAATGTCACCCAGTGGCTTAATGGCACATCCTGGGGTTGAATCTCATCTTCTCTTTAATAAACCAATATTCCTGTGTTGTTATGACTGCCTGCTGCAGTTAATCTAGTGAGGGCCAAGGTGAAGGTTTGAGAGGACCCTAAATACTCCAGCTGAAGAGTCAGACCTGCGGAGTAATTTACAATTCCATGACCTCGCTGTGCAACTGTGTTCACAGCTCACATTATTTAAAATGTGCTAGTCTCTAATGGATAATTTTACAGCAGACTTCTATTTTTAAATTTTTGCGCTAGCCCTTTGGAAAGCATTGGAAACTTCCAAGGACATTGTAGATATTTTGGATCGGCTTTTGCTGTAATTAAAGATTTTGGGCTCTGTTGTGCATTTAGATCCATGTGAAGCAAGGACTTTTCTTTTTTATTCTTAACTGAGGACATTTTTCATTGCTTTTAGAGAGAGAAGAAGGGAGAGAGAGGGCTTTAGAGAGAGAGGAAGGGAGGGAGAAAGATCGAGAAACATCCATGTGAGAAACATCAATTGGTAGCCTTTAATACGTGCCTCATTGGCAGACTTTTGCACAGGCCTCCACTTGGGGACCGCCCTGACCTGGAATTGGACTTGCAACCTTTCCGTTTGTGGGACAACACCCAACCAACTGAGCCACGCTGGCCAAGGCAGGGACATTTTAACTTCACTACTCCACTCTTTTGGTAGCTGAGAATTTGGACTTTTAAAAAGTGTCCTGACACATGTCTTTGTCAAGGTATTTCTAATTGGTAAACATTATTGCATTTGATTCTTTCTGAAAGGGTTGGTAAGCTTGTATCCTTTTTTTTTAAAGTTTTTTTCAGGCCTTCTGAAAAATTACCAATTTTTTCTGACCGTTTGTTGCCTAAATTCCTTTTCCCCCACTCTAGCTAACTGAATAGAATCTCTTCTCCCTGTTTCCCTGACCCTTTTCCAACTTTACTATTTAATTTTGAACGGGCAAACATTTTCTGTAAGACTTTATTGCCTCTTTGAGGCTGGATGAATTTTTTTACTATAAATCATGCAATATTTGTCCTGTTGTGTCTGGCTTATTTCACTGAGCACAATGTTTTTAGGGTTCATCCAGGTTGTGACATGTTTCAGAATTTTATTCCTTTTTAAGGCAGAGTAATACTCCTTTGTAGGTAGATACCACATTTTGTTTATCTACTTATATTTGATAGATATTTTGGCTTGTTTCTATCTTTTGTGATTGTGAATAATGCTACTAGAAGCATTGACCACAAGTATGTGTTTGAAGCCCTGCTTTTGGTTCTTTTTGGCACATACCTACAGGTGACATTGCCAGGTCATCTGAAAATTCTATTTTAACATTTTACAGAATCACCAAACAATTTTACATTCCCAACAGTAATGCCCAAGGGTTTAAAGTTCTCCACATTCTTGCCTATACTTGTTATTTTTTCATTTTTTTGATAATAACCATCCTAATAGGTGTGAAGTAATATCTAACTGTGATTTTAATTGGCATTTCCCTAATGGCTAGTGATGGTGAGCATCATCTTCTCCTGTGCTTGTAAACCATTCATAAATCTTTGGAGAAATGTCTGTTCGAGTGCTTTGCCTATTTATTGGATCAGGTTGTTTTTTGTTGTCAAATTGTAGGAAATCCTCATGCATTCTTGATAGTAATCTCTTTTTAGATACAATAACTTGCAAATATTTTCTCATTCTGTGTGTTTTCCACTTTCTTGATAGTGTCCTTTGATGCACAAAAGATTTTAAGTTTGGCGGAGTTTAGTTTATTGGTTTTTGTTGTTGCTGCCCCTGTGAGGCTTACTGCGTTTGGAGAGTCAAGCAGGCTGGCGACTTGTTAGAACCATGAGGTGTGGGCTGTGCAGCGACAGCGTGCCTTCGCCTTCGCAGCCGCAGTCACCAGCACGGGTTCTGTGTCGCTGTGGGAATTCCGCTCAATCCATGGCCGAAGCACAGGCCATTCTCACATCAATAACCCAGCTAGCCACTATGTGGACCAGGGGGCACAGACCCCCATAGTTACAAGGGCCCACAAGGAAATATCAGTGTGGGTTTGGCTGAATGTAAGACAATGCTGAGGAGGTCACTGCAGCTTTGGGCTAATACTTGCATCTAAATCCTGGCTGCACTATTTACTAGCTGTGTGAGCCTAGGCAAATTACTCAATTCTCTGTGCCTGTATTTCCTCATGGGGAATATGGGTATAGGAGCCCTGAAAGCATTCACAAGTTAATACACAAAAGGGCTTGGAATAGTGCTTGGCATATTGTAAGCATTCAACAAATGTTCTTATGCGGATTTAACGGATTCAAATATGCCGAACACTTAGAACAGTACCTGCTGCAGCCAGTATTATTCCCAGCTTATGACATTCAAATGCAAAGGTCTAAAAAAGTTTTAAAGAAAGAGTGAACACCAAACAACATATTTCAGTGGGCTGAATTCAGCTCAAGGACTGCCAGCTTGCAATGTCTGAAATGAGACCAGAGAATTTTGTCAAGCCTCCTGGTCAGAATTTACTTCTAAAGGTGTTTCCTCTGGCTTTACTGGGACCTTGGATCCTCTCCCTCACCCCTCCCCCACCTTAAATTCTCACCTGAATAGAGCTTCTTCCTCTAATTTAAACTTTGCTCCTAGTGTCTTTAATGCGGGGACCTTCTTGTAGTCTTCCCTTCCCTTTGGCCAGAACCCATGCTGACTTTCTCCTCCAGATTCCTGGGTCCAGCAGAAGTGGCTCCGTCCACCTTATCTACTCACAGCATCTCTGGACCTACATCCCATGCCTGTCTGACCACAGGTTGGTCCTAAAACACAGATACACATTTCTATGGACCCAGCCAATTCCAGTGCGGTGGCCATTCTCACACATGCCTGGTGCTAATCCAGGGAGTTTTAAATGTAAGCACAGCTGTCTTTTAACAGGTTCAGGAAAAAATGGAGACTCAACATGAAAACTCTAGAAAATTTGAGATTCTGGGAAGCCACTCCATTGCTTCTACTCATTAGTTTCACAGATTTTTAAAAACATTTCTTTACCTATGCTGTATCCTGAAGAAATTATCGTTATTGCTTTTATAAGTTCAATCACTTTATTAAAGAATGTATTGTCATATTCAATCAAATAGACTAAGGATTTTTTTGTATGTTTGTATTATCCATTCATTTATCTATTCTCAACACATATATTTTGATAGGCACCAAGATTATAAAGGTGAAGAGATATGGTTCCTACTTCCCAATAGTGAAGAATTTAGTGTTACATGGCTATGTTCTCAGTCTGAATTCGGTGGAACACTTGGGAATTGGTAAATTAACAGCGAATATCTATTGAGCACTACCAGTTGCAAATGAGTGAATTAAAGCTCAAAATGGTAGCACTGTAATTAGGGGTTAAAACAATATCATTGAGATCATTGGGACCCTGTCTCTCTGTATTTCTCAGTTTTACCTGCTTCCCTTGGCTTCATTTTCTGGCACTTGGTTCTCAAAGGGGTGGCAGGATGGTCCCCAACAGCTATTGGCATACATGGTCCTTAAAGCCAGTGATCCTAGAGTCTTCCAGTCTCTACATTTTTAGTCTCATGGTGGGATACTGATGGTCCTGTTGCATATATGCCCACCTCTCGACCAACTCCTGTAGTGGGGGTGGTCAGATTTGGGTCACAGGCCATTCTCACATGACCTCACACCAAAAAGGTGTTTATGCATACAAATTTACAGATGTCTGCCTCAGGCACTTTCCATGAATGACTAGAAAGATATATTTAAAATCTTGAGATGGAATGTTTCTCCTGTGTGTGTTTATTCATTTAAAACTGGTTTATTTAGACTACCTCAAGTTCATCCGCTGGTCTTCAGTTCTGTTGGAGTTGTTTTATATACAATTATCAGTAATCATTAGGCATTGTTTTAGGTGCAAGGATGTGGTGCCTATAAGGGAAGCGCCACCCTGAGCTCCAGTAGCCCAGCCTGTCTGGTGAGGTGACCTGGGAATCGGCTCTCATACCACTGGACTCATTTACTCCCTGGGATACTACTGCTCACCCACCTCCCACCCGGTTTGTTGGGGCATAACCTGGCAGGAGAGTAGTCCAGAACTTCAGGAGATCTGGGTGTTTAGTGTCTATCATGATACAAAATACTCGATGCTTATTTTGTTGCAAAGCAAATATGACTGATTTGTTTTAATGAATTATGTTTCACATTAAATAATGTGCAGGACAGTTAGAAAATAAAAATGGCCTTAGAATTTTTATTCTGACTTTAAAAATGATAAATGCTTGTTGTAAACAATTCAAGAAATATAGAGAAGTATAAAGAAGAAAGAGTAGAAAGCACGGGGGGGGGATGGGCTGGGATGGGAGTAAAAGACAGAAAACTGTACTTGAACAACAATTAAATAAAAAAAATTTTTAAAGAAGAAAGAAAAATTGCTTCAAATTCTGTCATTCAGTGATAAATACCATTAACCTTTGATGACCATCCTGAATAGCTTTCTGAACATTTCTCTATATGTATATTATGCATATATATATATTATTACGTGTCTAAAAGAGGCAGGAATTAACGCTGCATTTTCTCGAGTGTCTTTGGAGTCCTTTGAAATGCTCATATGAGCTATCAAGCATTTTCCATATTAACCTACAAAAAAATGAAGAATGTTTGTCTACATATTTGTCCACCTGCACAATTTCCTTATAGAAGCAGCTGCTGGACTTGTCAGTCTAGCTTTTGAATTCCTTGATTTCTGCTTTTCTTAAAGATTAAAAAAAAATGTTACTCTATTATAGTTGTCCCAATTTTTCCCCTTTGCCCTCCTCCGCCCATCCCATCCCCAACTCCCACAGGATTTCTGCTTTTTCTATGTTAAGTCCTTTTTGTTTTCCTTAAGTTTTTGTTGTTCTTTTTCTAACTTCTCCATTAAATTCTTAGTCATACATTATGGCAACCAAATTGAGTCTTGTTTGCTGACCCTTCTTTACCACTAGAGGAAACTAAAGAGTTAGACTAAGTAAACATCTTTCTGTTTTGTTAACTCTTAACTTGGAGTAAAGAGAGGCTGGCGACCTTTTTACATAGCCAGCTGTAACAGATGGTATTGCCATTTACTTTTGTTTTGAAAGCTAGAGGCAAATAAGTATATCATCTGGGGTGAGCTCAGTTAAATTTAAGGTTGGAAGAAAACAATTTGGGTTTTTCTGCTAGATGAAGATGTAACAGCCTACTCTAAATGTCACGGCCAAAAGAAATGTTACCCTCTGCATAAACTTCAGGAGCTCGGACTCACTGGCAGGCTTAGCATTCAGTGTGGCTTGTGAACTAAAGGCCTTAATGCTCTTAACAAAGCTCGGTGATTTCTCTGAGTTGTTAAAGCAGGAAGTTTCTGGAAATCATATTTCCTCTGTTGATTTACTTAGTGTAGCTACTCAGGTCCTGCAGTCTCCAGCCATAGGAGCTGCCCTTCTGGGGGCACCAAGAGCTCAGCTTGGAGTCAGAATCTGTGCTCAGCCACGTAATGAACTGTAACCTTGGTCAAATCTCCCACCTCTCTGAGCCTTGGTTTCCTCTCCAATAATCTAAGAATAATGAAAGAATTAAGTGGGCTAATGAATCGAATATATGGGTGATTTTCAAAACATTTAATGATGTCTTTGGCCAGTCATTGGAGAGGGGTCTTAGAGACCTCCACTTGTGATTTTAACTTCTGGGAAAGCAGACAAAGGTAGTCCTACAGGAGGAGCTTGGATGATTAAGCTGCTATAAGAAAATACTGTTAACAGGATGGAAGATTTGGTTCTTGGTGAGATCTCTCTTTCTAGCTTGCAGTGACTGCCTTCTCCCTGTGTCTTCACCTGGTGGGGGTTGGTGGCAAGAGGGAGGAGTGGAGGGAAAGAGAGAGAGAAAGAGGGAGAGAATATGTGTGCTCTGGCCTTTTTTTATTTTTATAAGGATACTAGTCTCATCAGGGGACCCTACCTTCATGACCTCATCTAAACCTAACTACTTCCAAAGGTCCCACCTCCAAATACCATCACATCGGGAGTTAGGGCTTCAACATATGAATTTTAAGAGGGAGACACAAAACATTCAGTCCATAACAAAAGCATTTATTTAGTCATTGGGAATAAGCCCTGGCTGGTGTGACTCAGCGGATTGAGTGCCAGCCTGTGAACCAAAGGGCCGCCAGTTCAATTACCAGTCTAGGGCACATGCCTGGGTTGCCAGCCAGGTCCCCAGTAGGGGGCGTGGGAGAGGCAACTGCACATTGATGTTTCTCTCCTTCTCTTTCTCCCTCCCTTCCCCTATCTAAAATAAATAAAATCTAAAAGAAAATAGGAATAAGGCTCCTGTAATCTAAGTAGTTTCAAAGTTGAAGTTGCATAGTATCACGTAGATTGCTATTCAAGTTTAGTAAACTCAGCAATGTGGAAACCAAATGAGAGCTGTTGAAAGGATTTTCCAATCCACTTTTTGGTGCTAGTTTCAATTCTCTTCCCCCCAAAATTTCAGAGAAGTTAATTTGGACCTCGAAAGTCAAGAGCTTGGTAGCCATTGACAGAAAATAAAACTGACACTTGGATGCACTATGCGTACTGAGAAGGGTAATATTCAGTTGCACTGTAGGAACATGCATTGCGCTCTTACTGTATTCTGAGAGCAGTGCTAGACCCTGCAGGCAGTAGAGAGAATGAGCTGACTTCCCTGGTTTCAAGGAGTCCTCTTAGTAGAAGCTTCTGGTTGAATTAAAGAGGGCTAAAGTTACACATTTAGTTATCTTTTGAAAACTCTGAAAGACAGACCTTTGGACACGCTATGATTCCAACATGGTGCAGGGCAGACGAGGTGGCTGCAGTTGTCATTGCTGTTGGGCTCTGCACCTTCATACAGCCAGTTTTAGTTCAGGCTCCATTGCTTACGAATTTCATGCTTCTAGGCATGCTGAATAACATGTCTCTCTGAGGTTTCTCATCTGTAAAATGGGCCTAATAATAGAATACATGTGAGGATTAAATGAGATAATCTGTTTAAGTGTTTATAATAGAGCTTTAAAAAAGAGCTCAATAAATTTAGTGTGATTATTACAGGCAGGAAGGAAGGGATGCCATAAAACTAATAGTAGTTCTTGGACTCGAAAACTCCAAGCCCAAGTTTTTGATACACTATTATTCAATTGTTCTTGAAGCTTCTACATTATTAGCTATCAATGTTGCTATACTCAGCAAAATGTAGAACATCTTGTAAAAATATGGGACACCCAGTTAAATTTGAATTTCAGGTAAGCAATAAATACTTTTTAGTATAAATATGTCTCAAATATTTCATGGGTCATCATTACACTAAACATTAATTGTTATTTATCTGAAAGTAACATTCAGTGGGGGCATCCTGTATTTCATCTGGTAATCCTAGTAGCCTAGTAGTTGTGCGACTTAGGTTCCTTAACATCTGTGCCTCAGTTTCCTCATCTGTTCAATGGGTGATCAAATGAGTTATTATATGTAAAACACATAGAATAGTGACTGATTTATAGTGAGTACTCTATGAATTATTATAATAATTGTTACCATTCAGATGGGTGCTTTACCCAGTTAATGCCAGGTTGCTGGTGGTAAGGCCAGAATCTGGAGGATTCCAGAGACATTTGAAAAATCACATGTTAACTCTTATAGCATTTAGCATCCCATTTTATATTATCTTTAGAATAAAACCTTAAAATGAAATCAAAAGAGGCCCCATCCTCATAGCAGCTCCCTTTGGCTTTAATGATTTTTACTCTCCCACAAATTCTTACGACAGGATTGACAACCATCAAGGAAAATTCAGTTATCTTCATTTTTCCAGTTTTGTCCTCAAAAGCAGTGCTGAGCTGGAGCTGAAACTGAAAGGAAATTTCCCAGCCTCCTCATTTCGTACAAGATTCAAAAAGCCTCTCTGAAGAGTTTTAAGAAGTTCCAGCCAGTTCAGAACTGTATGTTGGACATAGGGCTTACAGGCCTTCAGCCCTCAGAATTTTTTAGATGAGAGGCTCTGAGGTGAGTTGTGGGTCTGGTGTGGGAGATGTTTATATATTTGTTAATTTAATCTAGATATTACATTTTAAATTTCCTAAAGGTTAGTGTTTGCCATCATTTTTTTTTCTGCCAGAGTTTTTACTAAAGTCAGTGACTATTCAAGTCTTTGGTTGAGAAAGTAGGTCATCTAAAATTATTTCTCTTTCACTTGAAGTATCCTTCCAACTTTCTATCCCTCTCAAAACTTCAGTTGTCAAAGTTCTACTTACCTTTCTAGATTCTAATAAATTCCACTTCCTTGAGGCCATCTCTGAATCCCAACAAAATGAATCTTTATGAGAACATTTATCACTGTCCGCCTTCGGGTGGTGGTGCACTCTCCCTGGGGCGGGGGAAGGGACAGATGCCATCCGTATCTTTGAATTTCCCATGATGCCTTAGAGGTAGCTGACTGCTCAGTGTTTGTGGTATTGAGCTGGAAATATTGCAGCACTTGATAGGATTTCAAAGTCATTACAAACTACTCATGTTTGAACCTTTGCAGACCAATCTGAAAAAGTAGCTTTTGATAAAATAGGTAAAATTCAAATATGGAAAATAGAGATTTTAAAAAAGGTCCAAAGCATTATAATGTTTATATTATCAGGTTCCACAGATAAAAATAGGTTGGTGCATGAATAATTCACAACAGACATAGGAAATAAATGGTTTGATGGAAATTCTCCGAGTTAGTAGTGAGAGGAATCCCTTTCCTCCCTTCAGGTGAAGAAAGGTGCTATCTGTGGTATAGACAAGGGCTAGCTTGTCTTAAGACTTTAAGCTATATTAAAGGATCGGACCTCTCACCAGGGTGGTTGCTTTCCACTTACCCCACTTGCCGCCTCCTCCTCCCTCTTTCTCTCCTGCCTGTGCCCAGGAGTCTGACCCTTTCAAAGTGCCTCCCCCTTGTTCACCTGCTGGCTGCCTTCTAAGTAGTTTGGTCAACAGATGGCAGCCAGAAGAATAGGAAAGCAGGCTAGGGGTACTCTCTTCCTCTCTGTTTTCACATTGCGTCCCTGGCAGCAACTGGGTCCCTCTGCAGCAACAACTCCCGCTGGACCTCTCTCTCATAATTAGCCTGCCCGGGTCCCACAGGAGATGACAGTGTCTCACTCTCACTAGTCTCTGGGTGCCTTATCACCCGTTTCCTAAACCCTGCCTTCACTTCTGTGACAGGTCCTTTCATTAAGCTTTCTTTATTTAAAACATCTGCATACATTTTCTCTTCGTTGCAAGGTGTTAATAGCTACACCATCCAAAGTAAAGGCTTAAAAATGATTAAAGCCTTTTGAGCAAAAGCTTAACCACATTTACAAGGGAAGTCTTCCTACAGTACCCAGTAGGGGTTGGCAGCAGAGGCAGTACAAAGGAGAAGAAAACATGGTCTCCGTCTTAAGTTAGTCACAGCCTAGTGCTGGGCTCTCTAAAGAGATTTTTAGGTTCTTGGAAAAAGGTTTCTATGCGGACCATAAGAAGTAAGTCTGAAGTGTGTACTGATAATGATCTGTAGAAGAGAGACCGGTTATGATGGGGAGGGAGATCCCCAACACAGGGTGCTGAGCACAGTGTCCTCACGTTTCTTTGCTTTGGGCGTATGGTGCCGATTACAATTTTTTTTGTGCAGCAGCACATCATTAGCAAGGTTAATATTATTTACAAAACTTTTAAATGTCATGAAAGAAAAATTTAAGATTAGAAACTAATCTTGAAGACACTAGGCATTTTTCTTTCATAAAGCAGGCAAGTACTCAAAGTTTGCTTTTTTCTTCTTTTCTTGTGAAGACAAGTGACTATCAGGTATACTCTAGGAGATTCAGGAAAAATTAAGTATGATTAATCTGTCTCTTTGAGTTAAAAGTTGTTTTAAAATAATGAAAAGCAGCTGCCTTTCAAAAGAAACTCATGTGACAGAGAGAGCATTTTGAAAAAATAATTGAGTTCTTACTCATCATTAAGTAATTTTGTGGCTGAAATTAATGTAGTAATTTTTACTGATTAAAAATTTTCACAGCTGCACACTTCAATTTGGAAACAAAAGTTTCTAACTTATATGATAATCTTTTAAATGATGAACCTCAGAAAGTGTTGAGCCCATTTGTTAAAAATACATATTATACCATTTTCCAATGAGTTTGGACATGACTTCAACAAGATGAAAATTTGAGGGCTTCAGATCAAGAAGTCTGTGTAGGTAAACACCATACTTGCTTCCTCCCATGACCTCATCACAATTACAACTAAACTACAGCACAGCCACATTGAGAACTTTCTGAAGTCTAGCTGAACAGAAGCCCTACAACGAAGGATATAAAGAAGAAGACATGTCTAGACTGGTAGGGTGCGGAGACTTGTGGTGGCTTAAAATCAGGAGGGATGTCTTTGCTGCAGAGGTCCCCCTAAGCAGCAAGGGAGCCCAGCCTCACACCAGGCTCCCAGGTCAGGACTAGTGCTGAGAAGAGAGGTCCCCATAACTTCTGGCTGTGAAATCCAGTGAGATTGTGGCTGAATGAGACGGAGGGCTTCTGGACTCCCGGGCATTCCTCTTAAGGGGCCTGCACATGAACTTACCCACCGACAGACTCACTTGCTCTGAGCTCTAACACTGGGACAGGAGCTCGGAAAGCACCATGGACCTATGAGGAGGAACTGAATTGTCTGGCTTCAGGCCGAGACCTGGAGGGGCAGCTTTCGCCTAAACAGAAATGCTGGCAGAGGCTATTGTTCCTTTGCTGAACCCGGCCACTGCAGGTACGTGTGGGCACCATACCTAAGTCTCTATCAATGTGGCTAACACTGTTTGCCCCACCCCACCCATTTTTCATTCCTGCCTAAACCACTCCCAGTGGCTTTTCCATGCAAATGGTCTGTATTGGCTTAGGCTGAGGACTTTCCTGAAACATCTCAAAGCTTCACAAAACCCAGATAAGCAGCATCTGGCTTCAGCATGTCTCATACCTCTTGTTAAGCAGCCCCAAGTCTGGCAGTAGCACCAGCCAGCCTCAATTTGCAGCTTAGCCTTTCCCTGGCATGTCCTAGTCCAACACAAGTGGCAGTCATCTGCAGATCACTTTGCAGCACATACCAGGTGATCCTGAGCAGGCAATAACTGGACTTGTCCTGTATCAGAGCCTTTCCTAAGAGGCCCCATAACCAACACACCTGATGGCTAACTTCAGATAACACCAGAGTCTTACCCAACCACCTCCACAAGCAACACACCCAAAGGGCAGACTCAGCAGACACCAGAATTCCACTGAAGCAAATCCTCCATTGGGTAGACCCAGCACAATAGCTCCTCCACTGTAGTCATTGCCACTCCTCACAACCAATCATTATAAGGGTTAATCTCTCCTACTGATGTACCAATAGCAGTCAAGACTCCACTACAATAGGAGGGCACATGTATTCGCATAAGGGGCACACCCGGAGTACCAGGTCAGGTAAACAAGAAGACTGTGCCCCTGGGCACCACAGGGCCATTCTACAACATTAGGCCATTCTACCAAGACTGAAGATGTAGCAGCTCTACATAATAATATAAACAAACACAGGGAAGCAACCAAAATGATGGGAAAAAGAAACATGTCCCAAATGAAAGAGTAGAATGAGAGTCCAGAAAAAGAACTAAACAAAATGGGGATAAGCAAACTACCAGATACAAAGTTCAAAACACTGGTTATTGGAATGCTCAGTGACTTCAGTGAGATCTTCAATAAAGAGCTAGAAAACATAAAAAGGGAGATAGAGAACAAAAAAGAACAAGTCAAAATGAAGAGTACAATAACTAAAATGAATACAGTACAAGGAATCAACAATAGAAGGTGAAGCAGAGGATTGAATGAGTGATTTAGAAGACAAGATAGTATAAAACACCCAATCAGAAGAGCAAAAGGAAAAAGAATCCAAAAACATGAGGATGTTTAAGGAGCCTCTGGGACAATGTCAAGCATACCAACATCCCCATCATAGGGAAACTTAGGAGAAGAGAGGGAGAACAAGGAATTAAAAACCTATTTGAAGAAATAATGACAGAGAACTTCCTTAACCTGGTGAAATAAATAGACACATGAGCCCAGGAAGTGCAGCCAGTCCAAAACAAGATGAACTCAAAGAGGGTCACACCAAGACACATCATAATTCAAATGACAAAGGTTAAAGACAAAGAGAGAATCTAAAAAGCAGCAAGAGAAAAGCAGTTAGTTATCTACAAGGGAGCTCCTGTAAGACTGTTAACCGATTTCTCAACAGAATCATTTCAGGCCAGAAGGAATTTGCATGAACTATTCAAAGTGATAGAAAATGAGGACCTACAACCAAGATTACTCTACTCAGCAAGGCTGTCATTTAGAACTGGGGAGATAAAGAACTTCCCAAATACTAAAGAGCTAAAGGAGTTCATCACAACAACAAATGTTGGAGGGGTTGTGGGGAAACGGGGTCCTTAGTTCACTGTTGGTGGGAGTGCAGACTGGTACAACCATTATGGAAAACAGTATGGATTTCTCTCAGAAAAATAAAAATCGACCTGCCTTTTGACCCAGCAATACCACTGCTAGGATTATATCCTAAGAATCCTAAAACATCAATATCAAAGAACCTATGCACCACAATGTTCATAGCAGCACAATTTACAATAGCCAAGAGTTGGAAGCAACCTAGGTGCCCATCAGTAAATGAATGGATCCAAAAATTGTGGTACATATACACAATGGAATTCTATGCTGCAGAGAGAAAGAAGGAGCTACTACCCTTTGCAACAACATGGATGGAACTGGAAAGCATTATGCTGAGTGAAATAGGCCAGGTGCTGAAAGACAAATACCATATGATCTCACCTTTAACAGGAAGCTAAACAACAAAACAAACAAGTAAGCAGAAAAAAAAAACCCCAAAAAACAAAGACACTGAAATAGAGAACAAGGGGATAGTGACCAGAGGGGAGAAGGAAGGGAAGTTAAGGGGAAAAGGGGGGAGGGATTTGGAGGAACAAATAGGAAGGACACAGGGACGAGAACTAAGGGGGGGGGGAGGAAATGGGAGGGAGGTGGGGAGCAAGGGGCAGGGGAGGCTGGGATGGGAAAAATAGACAAAAAACTGTACTTGAAAAATAACTAAATAAAATTAAAAAAAAAAAAAAAAAAAGGAGTTCATCACCACCAAACCAGTATTACAAGAAATGTTAAAGGAAGTTCTTAGAAGAAGAAGAAGAAGAAGAAGAAGAAGAAGAAGAAGAAGAAGAAGAAGAAGAAGAAGAAGAAACATCTGAATAGTAAAATGCCAATAAGGACATATTTATCAATAATTATTTTCAATATAAATGGATTAAATGCTCTAATCAAAAGACATAGAATGAATGAATTGGATAAGAAAAAAAGACCCTTACATATGCTGCCAACAAGAGACTCATTTCACATTGAAAGACACACGCAGGCTGTAAGTAAAGGGATGGAAAAGATATTTAACAAAAAAATAGAAAAAAAAAGCTGAGGTAGCGATACTTATACCAGACAAAATAGACTTTAAAATATAGGGTATAGCAAGGGATAAAGAAAGACCCAGAAATTCCATTTCTGGGAATTTGTCTGAAGACACCTAAAACAGTAATTGAAAAAAAAACACATGTACCCATATGCTCATTGCAGCATTATTTACAATAGCCAAATTTGGAAGCAACATAAACAAATGGGTAAAGAGACAATGGAATATTACTTAGCCATAAAAATGAAATCTTATCTGCAATAACAGTGATGGACCTAGAGGTATTATGCTAAGTGAAATAAGTAAGACAGAGAAAGACAAATACTACATGATTTCACTTACACGTGGAAGCTAAAAAAACAATAAACCTACAAACAAAACAGAAACAAACTTATGGACACAGAAAACATTTTGATGTTGCTTAAATAGGAGAGGAGTTTAGGGCATGGATGAAAAAAGGGAAGGGGTTGAGAAGTACAGATTGGTAGTTACAAAATAGTCACGGGGATGTAAAGTGCAGCATAGGGAACATAGTCGATAATATTGTAATAACTATGTAGGTGTCAGATGCGTACTAGATTTACTGGGGTGATGATGTCATAAGTTTTACAAATGTCTAACTACTGTGTTGTATACCTCAAACTAATATAATAATTAGGTATGTCAAATGTAATTAAAAAATAAGAAAATATTAAATTTTAAAAAAGGCAAAAATTTACTAGGAAAATCTCAAAAAGTTATTTTCAGGTTGATGTATAAAATTGAAAATTGAGTATGATGATTCAATAAGTACAGCCAATAACACACATCTTCTGTTTGACTTAATAACTTTTGTGAGGTATTTTTTCCAGCTGTGATAGATATTAAAGTCAAATACTGAAATTAACTGAATCTAGAACTAGAGCATCCGCTTGCTTCATCCCTAAATATTTTACTAAGAGTTCCAGTAATACAACATATATAATCTCCCTGCTCTCACTAAATATTAAATATTTTATTGTTTAACTTGATTATGCAATTATTTATTTTAATCATTACTAATTTAAGTTATGAATGGTTAAAGAATCTTGCCTCTATTAAATAAATAAAACTTATTTGAAATATTTATACCTTTTATCATTTCAATATTTCTTTATTCTGTACATGCTACATGTAGGTCCTTCCACGTCATTGGAGCTGGAGGACCTCTGGAGTTCCTTTAGCCCAGCCCTGTCATTTCAGCAGTGAAGGACTGGAGGCAGGCGTGGTTAGAACGCGTCGCTAGAACCAGAACCCAGGTCGCCCCGTCCCCAGGACAGAGTCCTTTTCTCCACACCACACTCCCTCTAGGCGGTAGTATTGTAGGAACAGTAAAATACAGACTCCACTCTGTGTCTTCTAACTGGCAGCCTATTTCTGGTGCAAAGCAGTAAGTCCATTGATGAGGAAAAATAAGAATTTTCCAAACCTCAGGAAGGCATGGCTTTGTGATGACAGCTCATTCCACTCTGTTGTCTTTGGAAGGGCAATAAAGTCAAGGCGGAGACCTTGAACTAGATCTGGAACTCGGGATTTGTGTCACAGTCTACATATTTCCAACTCAGTGCCAGTTATTCATTCCTTCCATTTAGACAACAACAAACAGTAAAACCACAGACGGGAGCAGTGTGAAAAAAGTCCTGACCGGGAAGAGAGAGGGCTATGACTATCACGCAGAAGCATTCACTTCCTGAAGAGAGACCCAGCTGTACTCTGTGTTCTTTGGGGGATGGTAACTTGGGTGTGAAAAGAATACCGGGGCATGGATGTTTTCTTTCTTCATTGAGAAGGCAAAAGTTCATTAAATGGGAAAAACAGCCACAACTCCTAAGACAGTATTTCCAACCGATAGAGAGCTTACGCTGGGGAGGGAAAACCAGAGTCGATGTGTGCTTTAAGATCCAGTCAATTCTGATGCTTCATCTTAAACCTAGTCTCTAGCTTACTGAGTCCTTGGTGTATAAGATCCTTGAGGGTAGTGCTACAGGATGGAGACAAATTCTAGGCCTTCCTCTGCCACATGCTAGTTGGGCATATGATTGAAGGGGACTGAGCTGGCATCTTTTAAAAAAATATTTATTTATTTTTAGAGAGGGGAAAGGAGGGAGGAAGAAAGGGAGAGAAACATCAACGTGTGGTTGCCTCTTGAGTGCCCCCTACTGGGTACCTGGCCCACAACCCAGGCATGTTCCCTGACTGGGAATCAAACCAGTGACCCTTGGTTTGCAGGCCAGTGCTGAATCCACTGAACCACACCAGCCAGGGCTGAGCCGGCCTCATTGTCTGCTGCAGTGTGAGAGCAAGGCCTTCCTTTTAGGAGTTTAGAACACTGCATAATGCTAGACACATAGTAAGTCATCAATAATAATTGTAGTACGAAATATTTCACATGTAGAGAGGGAATAGAGAAGAATACAGTGAATGTTAGTACATTCACCTTTCAGCCTAATGAATAAAATGTTAAACCCTGACTGCATTCCTTTCTCTGCCTTTTCCCACACAGGTAACCACAATCTTGAACTGGTGCTTGCATTCCCATGGGTATCTTTATATTTTTACTAGAAATGATGGATAGAATATTGCTTGAATGTTTTAAAACATAATGCTATGTATTATTCTATAATTTCACTATTTTGCTTCAGAATTATGTTTATGAGGTTCATCCTTGTTGATTTGTGTAAGTCTGGTTTGTATCATTTTCATAAGCTTTTTACTCATTATCTTAATGAGGGATATTCAGGTTGTTTTAAGTTTTTTTTCCCTACCACAATTAATGCTACAATTACAGAAGTTTCTGTGTGACTATGTTTTTCTCATTTCTAAAATAAAGTCAGTGCACCTTCCCTGCCTATATCAAGGGATCCCTTAAAATGACATTTTTAGAGCATTTTTTTTCCAGTTTACAAAATGCCTTGAAGTTGATCACAGCCTCCCACAGATGGAGGCAGGACCCACACCGGGGTTTTCTGGGTCTTGCACTAAGGCTTGTTACAGCACCTTATGCTGTGAAAGGCCTTTATAAATAGCAAAAATTTTCACCAGTCTGAAATGTAGCATCATCTTTGCCAAAAAGTACCTTTTGCAGTAGCTCAAAGCCCGCTTATTCTTTTTGCTTATCTTTCAAATAGGATTTCAGATTCCACGGCTGAAATTTCCCAAACCAAAGTCTTGCAGAACAAATTCAATTTTCAATTTTCCATCCTGAGGTAAACATGGTTCCTCGCAGTAACCTTGGCATTTGCTGCCTGGTCAATGTGGCCTTTTAGTGAGTTTCTCTATAATCAAGATTTCCATGGATTTTTTTTTAGTTGAGTTTTTCCAAGTATAAAATTAGTACAAGATTGTTATATAAGGACTTGGAAATTGTAAGTGTGGAAAGAAGAAAAACCCACCCAGAAACAAGCACTGTTATCATTTTGGCACATTTCTTTCTCATTTTTTCAACATGTTTATATAGCTGGGCTTGTGCTATTGATGTAGTTTTGTACCCTGCACTTTCCACTTAACATTATAATGTAAGCTTTCCCTCCATGGATTTCTAGTGGCCAAAATTTACCCAGAAAGCAAGTCTGTGTCTCCAAGGAAGGTCATTCTCAGAAAGGAAAAAATTCTGTTCTTCACAAGGTTATGGGAAAAACCCCTCTTACTTGGTTTAGGCTATTTCTAAATAACTCTTTATTAAATGTGCAAGTAAACTTCTGCTTTCTGTTCCAGTTTGGTTTCCATAAAGATAGTGGCTGGAGTAAATAAAGTATGTAGAATGTGTGTGTTTGCACATATAATTATATGTTACATGGATATGTAAATATGTGGACAAACATGTGTATGTTGTGTGACTACATATTTGCACTTACACACACACCCATGCTCACACAGAGACACACACACCCGGTTGGAGAAGGTATTGCAACAAGTAAAACAAAAAGTACATTATGTTATTTTACATTTTGTCGAGTCTGTTATGATCTCAGGATTCTCCATTGAAAGGGGTGAAATAATTACTAACAACAGCTTGTAATCCAAGTTAATGATGTTGGAAGAGCTAATTATCCATTCCAGGTGTTCTTTATTAGTCTAACAATACAACCTGTAACAATGGACTGTTTCATTTATGAAGCTAATTAGAACTAAACAGACTTGAGTTTACAGTGCAACTAATTACAGGTAATGAAGACACACTAGGTTGGTAGTATCCATAGAATAACTAGCTTTGAAACAAGAATCTAGTTTCCTTAGATTCAATAAACATTTTTGTAATGTATGTAGAAATCAAGTGAAAAAATATGACAAGGAAGTTTTCTTTGAAGAATCCATCGTCAACTTTAAAAAAGTTACTTTATGGAATAAAGTCTGATACTTTAACTCATAACATATGTAAAGGGATAGATTTCCCCAGGTAAGGTGCAACACACAGAGAGCCAATTAGCTGTGAAATTATGAAATAGGTTATTTTTCAAAGTGTTGAAGTGCTTTTGAAAGTAATAGTGAATAATACTGATATATATGTATACCCCAATTTACCCGAATTCACTGCAGCATTTTTCTCTGACTCCAGAATGTGTAACAACTTCACCTCTGTCACCACAGAGGTGGAAAATATTTATTTTTTAAAAATATATATTTTATTGATTATGTTATCACAATTGTCCCAATTTTCCCCCTTTGCCCCCCTCCACCCAGTACCCCCTTCCCTCCAGCAACCTCCCCCTTAGTTCATGTCCATGGGTGGTACATGTAGGTTATTTGGCCTTTCTATTTCCTATACTGTTCTTAACATCCCTCTGTCTATTTTGTACCTACCATTTATGCTTCTTGAACCCTGCACCTTTTCCCCCATTCTCCCTCCTTCTCCTCCCAGCTGATAACTGTTAGAGTCGAGGAGGAAATAAGTTGTTTGTGCTAAGCTGTTTGCTCACTCAAGCCTGAGTAGAAACCGCACCCACCCCCAGGCAGGTGTTCCAGAGAGTTAGGAATTGGTCAGAACCTATAGAGGGCTTCCATGTGTCAGGAGTTGTTGTTAAGTGCTTCACACCTGAGCTGGATATCGCTAACTGCCACCTTTGCTTCTGGAAACCCGCTTGCTTGCCCGCTTCTATAAGAACCCCAGGCTGTAAGCGTTAGGCGAGACTCTCATTTGCAGCCATTTTGGCACCGAGTCTCCGGACACCCCGAGAGTTCGCCCCTGCGCAGGTAAAACTTTGAAACTTTGGCCAATAAAACATCTTTGACTGCCCGACCGTCTCCGACCCTTCTTGCTTGTGAGAGCGGAATGTAACACTTGGAGGCCCCAGCGAGATTTTTTTCGGCGAGGACTGGACGGGCTGCTCGAGCAAACGTAAGTAACGAGGATCCTCTTTTGGTTTTGGAAGTCTAGACTGCTTAACCCTGAGGTGGTAGGTAAGACGTTGCGGGCAGTCCACCCAGGGGCTCCCAGAAGAGGGGACGCCCTCGGGAGGAGTGACTAGGTCACTTAGTTTTCAGTTCCACTCCGTGACTAGGTCAAGGAGTGTCAGTTCCCTTTTTGCGCTGCGCTGCGCCAGACGTAGGCCTGAGAACCGCGGTTCGCCTGTGTGTGAGAAGAGGTTGTGTCTGTTCGTGAGTTTACTGCTAGTCCTGATTATAACCTTCCTTGCCTCCGAAATTCCCTGGGTCGTCCGGCGCGCCGGGATGGGCCAGAGCGGATCCGTGCCCGGGTCACCCCTTGATTGCCTGTTAAACAACTTCTCTGACTTTCAGAGGCGCGCCAGCGGATATGGGGGACCCCCGCCGGACCGGAGTGCCTCCGGACCCTCAGCCGAATTGAGTGGCCCCCCTTCGATGTGGGCTGGCCCACCGCGGGAACCTTGGATCTTCCCCTCTTGTTTGCTGTCCGCGCCACTGTGCACCGGGTGCCCCATCCGGACTGTTGTAGGCGACAGATGAGTCAATACACGCTCTCGGAGACGAAAATAGGTTTCAAAGATTTCTAGTTTTATTGATTACAAAATAATAGTCCAATTATAAATTTGGTGGCCAAGCTTTACCTGCGTAGGGGCGAGCTTCCCAGATGTGATCGGAGTCATATTAGCTTCTCAAAGCTACAGATGGAAGTCGCGCGTGGCTCACAGACTACGGGGGTTTTTATAGGGCAGAGCAAGCGAATGCGGGGTTACAGAAGCAGATGTGGCAGTTAGCTATTAGCCAGGTTGCTAAGTTAAAAAAACGGCGAAAGTCTCTAATTGGTGGGTGAGAGCTGGGGGGTCTCTTCTGGCGGGCCTTGGTCAGTTACCTTATTTGGCTAGGAATTTTTAACCCAGCCGTTCCCTGACGTTTATTTATTACCCAGTCTCAGGAACTGCAGATGCCTAACGGCTGTTTGTATGTTTCTACTGCTAATGGCTATTACACGGACCAATTTGTTTACATTGATGTCTGGGTGGACATAGCCACTGAGCCCCGGGTATATTCGGAAGTGCATGCAGACTAACAAAAGAGGGCGGAGAGCTATCTGTGTAACTACAGAGCAGGAAGGACTGAAAAAGGAACTTGTGAAGGGAAATCCAAATGCGGGGGGTCTCGCACTGCAACCCCGGCTAGACCCAGGTTATACCCTGTCCTGCCCGGTCAGCCTGAGGATCTTCTGGATCCAGCCCTAGCGCCGCCCCCATACCTAATCCAACCTCAGCCAGACTCTTCCGAGGAGGGAAAAAGATTTCAGAGCCCGCCCCATACTCGTGGCGGCACTCAGTACGGTGGGGGGCACAGGCCTCCCAGGCGGAGCGGATGCAGCCGCCATTCTACCTCCTCAGGCGGGGCGGCCATTTCACCACCGCGAGAGGCCCCCACGCGCCGGATGCGCCGCCCCCACGCCTGATTTATGTACCCTTCTCTACTAGTGATTTATACAATTGGAAGCGCCAGAACCCCCCTTTCTCAGAAAAGCCTCAGGGATTGATTTCCCTTTTAGAAACTATCTTCAGGACCCACCAGCCCACTTGGGATGACTGCCAGCAAATTCTGCAAACCCCGTTTACCCCAGAGGAGAGAGAATTATGAGGGAAGCAGCAAAAGCCCTTATGGGGAAGAGGGGACGACTGCAGGGGGGAGGAAAGAATTAGAGGAAGTCCTACCCTCCCAGCCTCCAAACTGGGATCCGAACTCGAGCGGCAGAAGGGAAGCACTCCTCCAATATCGCCAGGCTCTACTGAGGGGACTTAAGGCAGCAGCAAGAAAGCCCACAAATTTTAGTAAAGTAAGTGAGATTATTCAAGGGCGGGACGAATCGCCCGGAGCCTTCCTAGAACGGCTGATGGAGGCATACAGGGTATACACCCCATTAGATCCCGAGGCGCCCGAGAACAGAAGACTAATTAACATAGTTTGTGTAACCCAAGCAGCCTCAGACATTAGAAAGAAATTACAGAAGCTTGAAGGGTTTGAGGGAGAAAATAGAAGCAAGCTCCTAGAAATAGCACAGAAAGTATATGTAAACAGGGATGACCCAGAGGTAGGGAGAGCAAAAGAAGTCGCCAAAATTCTGCTCGCGGCACAGAAAGCACCTCAGAAAGGAAGAGGAAACGAGAAACAGCAGCAGGGGAAGCAGAGGCCCCGACTTGGGAAGGACCAGTGTTCACACTGCAGGGAGAAAGGCCACTGGAGGCGAGACTGCCCTAAACGGAGAGGTGGGAACAAAGGACCAGTGTTCATACTGCAGGGAGAAAGGCCACTGGAGGCGAGACTGCCCTACATTGAGGGGTGGGAACAAAGGACCAGTGTTCATACTGCAGGGAGAAAGGCCACTGGAGGCGAGACTGCCCTACATTGAGGGGTGGGAACAAAGGACCAGTGTTCACACTGCAGGGAGAAAGGCCACTGGAGGCAAGACTGCCCTAAACGGAGAGGTGGGAACAAAGGCCCAGAACGTGGCCCAGAAGTCCTCCTCCAAACCTTCGATTGACGGGGCCAGGGCCCCATACTTGTTGGCTCCCAGGAGCCCATGGTCACCCTAACTGTCGAGGGCGAGCCAGTGAACTTCCTAGTCGACACGGGAGCCACCTTTTCTGTCTTAAAACAACCCCGGGGGCAAGTCCAGAAGGCGACCACAAAAAGTGTAGGGGCAACGGGCAAGGCTGAAACTTACCCCTGGACAACTGCCAGGATCGCTGACTTGGGTCGAGGCACTATCACTCACTCTTTCTTAGTTATCCCAGACTGTCCATACCCGCTGCTCGGAAGGGACCTGTTGCAGAAACCCCAAGCTACGATAACCTTCAGACAACAGGAAGATCCCGAGGCAGGAGCCAATGTGGAGGTAACGGTCCCCCTCTCCGAGGAGTACCTGCCGGCTGCACTCCAAGATGGAGACCGAGAGGAAGCGGGAGTCTCAGAAGCATTGCAAATGCAGGTCCCGGGGGTGTGGGCAGAGACTAACCCGCCTGGACTGGCCATTCACCAGCCACCAGTACTGGTCCAGCTGTCCAGCCCAGCAAGCCCAGTCAGAATCAGGCAATACCCCGTCCCAGCGCGGACCAGGCAGGGGATTGTGAGACACTTGCGGCGCCTGCTAGAGACAGGCGTTCTAAGAGAGTGTCAATCCGCATGGAACACCCCTTTGTTACCTGTCCAGAAGCCTGGGACCCAGGACTACCGCCCGGTGCAGGACTTGCGAGAGGTAAATGCCCGAGTTGAGACGATACACCCCACCGTGCCCAATCCGTATACCTTGTTGAGCTCGTTGCCCCCAACTCATACCTATTATTCTGTTTTGGATTCGAAAGATGCCTTCTTTTGTATACCCCTGGCCTCACAGAGTCAGGAGATTTTTGCCTTTGAATGGAACGACCCCGAAAACAGACTAGTAGGGCAGTTCACATGGACTAGATTGCCTCAGGGGTATAAAAACTCACCTATGATTTTTAATGAGGCCCTCAGCAAAGACCTCCAGGGGTTTCGGAAATCTCACCCCACCATAGTTCTCCTCCAGTATGTAGATGACATCCTAATAGCAGCTCAAGAACAGGAGTGTGAAATGGCCACCCTCGACCTGCTGTGAGACCTTGAGAGGATGGGATACCGAGTCTCAGCCAAGAAAGCTCAAATCGTGACCCAAACTGTAAGTTACCCAGGGTATAACCTGCAGGGGGGGGCTGAGAACTCTGCCCAGCCAACGGATTCAAGCGGTTCTACAGATTCCAGAGCCGACCACCAAAAGGCAGGTGCATGAATTTCTAGGGGCTGTAGGATACTGCAGGCTGTGGATATTAGGTTTTGCAGAGATAGCAAGGCCCTTGCATGAACTAACCAGGGGCAAGGAGGACTCATTCATATGGACCGAAAAAGAGAGACAAGCCTTTCAGACCTTAAAAGAGGCTTTAGTAGCTGCCCCAGCCCTAGCCTTGCCAGACTTGACCAAGCCTTTCCAACTGTTTGTAGCAGAAAAAGAAAGTATAGCCCTAGGTGTTTTAAGTCAGACCCTGGGTCTATGGAAAAGGCCCGTGGCCTATTTATCAAAGAGACTCGACCCCTTTGCATCTGGGTGGCCTGCCTGCTCGAGGGCCATTGCAGCCAAGTCGCTGCTAGTCAAAGAAGCGAGCAAGCTAACTCTGGGACAGGATATACAAGTCATTGGTGAACACTATATAGAACAAGTCCTACAGTCGCCCCCAGACAGGTGGTTATCTAATGCGCGGCTGACACAGTATCAGGCACAGCTGTTAAACCCTCCAGCAGTGCAGTTTCTCAAGACCACTGCCTTGAACCCAGCTACCCTACTACCAATACCAGATGCTGAGATTGTCTATAACTGCACTCAGGTTCTTGACAGTGACCGGGGCCCGCCCAGACTTGTGGGACCAGGCCTATGAAGGGGCAAACCTGACCCTCTTTACTGATGGGAGCAGTTTTATAAAAGATGGACAGCGATTTGCAGGAGCAGCAGTGACCACAGAGGATGAGGTGCTGTGGCAGAAGGCACTGCCCAAAGGAACATCTGCACAGAAGGCAGAATTGATAGGGCTAACCCAAGCCCTATGAATCTCTGAAGGGAGAGTCGCCAATATTTATACTGACAGCCGCTATGCATTTGCCACTGCCCATATCCATGGAGCCATCTACGAAGAAAGAGGCCTCCTAACCGCAGGGGGAAAGGACATTAAGAACCGTGAGGAAATCCTCACCCTCCTAGAGGCCGTATGGCTACCCAAGAAAGTTGCTATCATACACTGCAGGGGCCACCAGAAAGGAGACTCCCCAATTATAAGAGGAAATAACTTGGCCGACACCGCCGCCAGGGAGGCTGCTACAGGCCGAGGGGACAACCTACTCTCCCTAATACCCCAGCCAGGGCTGCCTTCAAACCCCAAGTACTCTACAGAAGAAGAACAAGAAGGAATTAAGCTAAGAGAGAAGAAAAATAAAGATGGGTGGATAGTACTCCCTGACGCTAGAATATATTTACCTCAAGAAGTATTAAGAGAAATAACTCAAGACATCCACACCAGCACCCACTTAGGACAAAATAAGTTAGAACAGCTAATCAGAAAATACTACCTTGGACTACACCTAAGGGACATAATTCACTCAATCTCCTCACGATGTAAGGCCTGTGCCAAAGTGAATGCCCAGAACAGGAGGCTGCCCTGCTTCATGGGGTATCGAGGAGGAGCCCCAGGTGAACTTTGGGAGGCTGACTTCTCCAAAATGCCTAGAGGGAAATCAAGGTACAAGTATTTGCTAGTTTTAGTAGATACTTACTCTGGGTGGGTAGAGGCTTTCCCCACGAGAGGAGAAACTGCCTCCATAGTCTTTAAAATTCTAATGAGAGAGATTATACCTAGGTATGGGATACCCCTAGCCATAGGGTCTGATAACGGACCTGCATCTGTTTCCAAGGTTTCACAAGAATTAGCAGCTAGGCTAGGGATTGATTGGAAACTCCATTGCATTTACAGACCACAGAGTTCAGGGCAAGTAGAGAGAATAAATAGGACACTTAAAGAAACCTTAATAAAACTAAAAGAGGAGACCGGCGAGAATTGGGTGGAGCTACTCCCTTTTGCCCTCTTCCATGTGAGATGTACCCCTATATTAAGACATGGGCACCCTTTGAAATACTATTTGGGCAACCCATACCTCTGGTTCCTAAATTAACTAAAGAGGAAATAGAAATGTCTAACCACAACTTCCTTAGGCCCTTGCAAGCGCTGCAGAAGATTCGGAACGAAGTGCGTGCCTTTCGACAGGCCCAGCGCCAAGGCCGCCAAGAGTGGGGAGAGAAGACACCAGAGTCACTGGAGCCTGGGCAGTGGGTATGGATCCTTAACCACAGGAGAGGAAGCCTAGAGCCTCGGTGGATCGGACCTTTCCAGGTACTGTTAAGCACCCCCACAGCTATTCGGGTAGCAGAAAAACCATATTGGATCCATCTATCCAACACCAAGGCAGCCCAAGCGCCAGAAGAAGGATCTCAAAGATGGAGAGTCCAGCAAGACCCAGGCGAGCCCCTAAATCTCACTTTCTCCCGCTCACAGGGGTGTGGCTCGCCTGTTGGGTCACACTCACGAAGGGGCTCGCCCGTCAATGGGTCCTGGTCAGATTCTCTGACGGTGAAGTAATTGCCACAAACAACACGGGAAGCAGTGGCAAGGTGACCCTCCAGGCCGATCTCTCCCAATGGTTTGGACATAGACTTTGTGATGGGAATGGACTCCATTCTGATGACCCAAACAAAGCTCAAACCTTACGAGGGGCTGCGGGAGAAGGGGGATCAAATTGTAATAATATTTAAACCGAGATCTGTTCCCCACAGACCTCTACGCGTGTCCACATAGAACAGGGAATTATGAAACATATCTACAGGAAACTTGTGGGGGGGCTGGAGACTTCTATTGCAGAGAATGGGGCTGCGAGACAATTGTCGCACCCCCTCGTGGACACCGAAGGCAAGGAAAGACCCATTCATTAGCCTCACAAGAGACAAGTCCAACCCGCCAGTAAGGAAGGGGAACCCCCGCTGTGCCCAAGATAGGTGCAACCCCGTCACAGTGACAATCCTGAACCCCAGCGGACCAGGATGGGATAAGGGACGCACCTGGGGACTACGTCTGTATACCTCAAGGTGGAACCCAGGAGTCCTCTTCACCATTAGACAGATTCCTCAAATAGAAGGGCCAATCATGAAAGGGTTTGGAAATGGCTTGCCGCCAAGGCCATCCCAGCCTCTCATAAGTCCCCCTAAGGCTCCCAGCAGACCAGAGGCACCCCCCCCAGAGGAACCAACAGGGGCTGACCATCCAGAGCCCCTGGGCAACCAGGGTCAACATTTAGAGAGCACTAGTCATAGGAAAATGAGTCAAGGGTTTGACCTATTGCCAAAGGAAAGGGAGAAATGTTAGAGTCAAGGAGGAAATAAGTTGTTTGTGCTAAGCTGTTTGCTCACTCAAGCCTGAGTAGAAACCGCACCCACCCCCAGGCAGGTGTTCCAGAGAGTTAGGAATTGGTCAAAACGTACAGAGGGCTTCCATGTGTCAGGAGTTGTTGTTAAGTGCTTCACACCTGAGCTCGATATCGCTAACTGCCACCTTTGCTTCTGGAAACCCGCTTGCTTGCCCGCTTCTATAAGAACCCTAGGCTGTAAGCGTTAGGCGAGACTCTCATTTGCAGCCATTTTGGCACCGTGTCTCCGGACACCCCGAGAGTTCGCCCCTGCGCAGGTAAAACTTTGGCCAATAAAACATCTTTGACTGCCCGACCGTCTCCGA
Source organism: Artibeus jamaicensis (assembly GCF_021234435.1). Classification (NCBI taxonomy): domain Eukaryota; kingdom Metazoa; phylum Chordata; class Mammalia; order Chiroptera; family Phyllostomidae; genus Artibeus; species Artibeus jamaicensis. The sequence continues at coordinate 16,840,286 of NW_026521788.1, forward strand.
CCCTTCTTGCTTGTGAGAGCGGAATGTAACAGTAACCCTCCAAATCTCCATATCTACTGTGATCCTGTTCCTGTCTGGTTGTTCACTTTTTTTTTTTTTTGATTCAGTTGTTGATAGTTGTGAATTTGTTGCCATTTTAATATTCGTTGTTTTGATCTTTTTCTTAAAATAAGTCCCTTTAACATTTCATGTAATAATGGCTTGGTGATGATGAACTTCTTGAATTTGACCTTATCTGGAAAGCACTTTGTCTGCCTTTCCGTTCTAAATGATAGCTTTGCTGGATAGAGTAATCTAGGTTTTCGGTACTTGTTTTTCATCACTTTGAACACTTCTTGCCAGTTCCTTCTTGCTTGCAAAGTTTCTCTTGAGAAATCAGCTGATAATCTTATGGGAACTCCTTGATAAGCAACTCTCTGCATTTCTCTTGCTGCTTTTAAGATTCTCTCTTTATCTTTAACTGTTGGCATTTTAATTATGGTGTGCCTTGGTGTGGTTCTCTTTGTGTCCAATTTGTTTGGGACTCTCTGTGCTTCCTGGACTTGTATATCTATTTCCTTCGCCAAATTAGGGAAGTTTTCTTTCATTGTTTTTTTTCAAATAAGTTTTTCTGTTTTTAAAGTATATTTTATTGATTATGCTATTAGTTGTTCCATTTTTTTCTCCTCTTTATTCTCATCCACCCTGCACCCTCCCTTCCACTTTCATTCACTGCCCCCCCTTAGTTCATGTCCATGGGTCATACATCTAAGTTCTTGGCTTCTCCATTTCCTATACTATTCTTTTTTTTAATTAAAAATATTTTATTTTATTTTATTGATTATGCCATTACAGTTGTTCTATTCCCTTCATTCCCCTCCACCCTGCATACACCCCCACCATTCCCCCCTTTAGTTTATGACCACGTGTCTCAAGTTCTTTAGATTCTATATCTCCCCTACTATTCTTCCCCTCCCCCTATCTATTTTCTACCTACCATCTATGCTACTTATTTTCTGTACCTTCTCCCCCCTTCTCCTCCTCCTACTCCCCTGTTGCTAATCCTTCATGAAATCTTCATTTCTATGTTTCCCATCCTGATCCTAGCTCTCCTCCTAGTTTGCTTTTGTTTTAGGAGTGGTTGTTAATAACTGTGAGTTTGCTGTCCTTTCACTGTTCATCTTTTTTATCTTCTTTTTCTTAGGTAAGTCCCTTTAACAGTTCATATAATAAGGGCTTGATGATGATGAATTCCTTGAATTTGATCTTATCTGAGAAGCACTTTATCTGTCTTTCCATTCTAAATGAAAGTTTTGCTGGCTAGAGTAATCTTGGTTGTAGGTCTTTGGATTTCATGACTTGGAATACCTCTTTCCAGCCCCTTCTTGCCTGTAGGGTCTCTTTTGAGAAATCCACTGACAGTCTGATGGGAACTCCTTTGTAGGTGACTGTCCCCTTATGTCTTGCTGCTTCTAGGATTCTCTCCTTAATTTTAATCTTGGCTAATGTAATGATGATGTGCCTTGGTGTGTTCCTTCTTGGGTCCAACTTCTTTGACTCTCTGAGCTTCCTGGATTTCCTGGAAGTCTATTTCCTTTGGCAGATTGGGGAAATTCTCCTTTATTATTTGTTCAAATAAGTTTTCCACTGGTGGCTCTTCCTTTCCCCCTCTGGTACCCCTATAATTCGGATGTTGGAGCATTTAAAGATGTCCTGGAGGTTCCTAAGTCTCTTCTCATTTTTTTTTTTAATCTTGTTTCTTCATATTCTCCTGTTTGGTAATTTTTTTTCTTCCTTCTGGACCACTTCCTTGATCTGAGTCCCAGTTTCCTTTCCATCACTATTGGTTTCCTGTGCAATTCCCTTCATTTCAATTCGTTTAGCCTTCATATGTTCCTCTAATTTGTGACTAAAATCAACCAGTTCTGTGAGCATCCTGATCACCAGTGTTTTGAACTGTGCATCTGAAAGTTTTGCTATTTCTTGGTTGCTTAGAGTTATGAGCTCTGGGGTTTTGAGATCTTCTTGAGCCATTTTTGGTCTGTTTGCACCCATTAAGTATGAGGAATGGAGCCTTAGGTGTTCACCAGGGCGGGGCCGCCCTGGTCCGTTGTTTGTGATGCTGTATGTGGGGGCGGGGTCAGAGCAGGGAATAGCGGCCCCCTTTGCTGCCTCCTGCTGCTGGGGCCTGCTTGGTCCCATCTCACTGCTCACTCCCCTACCGGTCTGTCTGCGCACGAATGCGTGACCACAGTCAACCCACAGCCCTGTGCCATTGCTGGGTCCACCGGTTGCTCACTGGGTTGTTCACTTGGGTCCACCTGTTGCAACCCCATGTCTGGGATCCACGCACCTGAGTCCATCTGACCGAGTTTTCCTGTGCAGCCCTGCTCCACTAGCTGCTGGCTTCGCCCCTCTTACTGGTCAGGCTAAAGAATTCGTTGTTATCAGACTTCCAAAAAGTTCAATTTTCTGTGTTCTGGCTGTGTTTTATGTTGCTAATATCTTGTTGTCTCTAAACTTGGTTGTGTGAGAAAGCACGGTATCTCCACCTATGCCTCTATCTTGGTGGAAGCCATTTTCTATTCTATTCTTAACTCCCCTCTTCTCTGGTCTATTTTGTACTTACCATTTATGCTTCTACCTTTCCTCCCATGCTTCCCCTTCCCCCTCTCTGCTGATTACCCTCCATGTGATCTCTATTTCTGTGATTCTGTTCCTGTTCTAGTTTGATTGTTTTTTTTTCAGGTTCGATTGTTGATAATTGTGAGTTTGTTGTAATTTTATAGTTTTTATCTTCTTTTTCTTAGGTAAGACCCTTTAACGTGTCATATAATAAGGGCTTGGAAATAATGAACTCCTTTAACTTGACTTTATCTGGGAAGCGCTTTATCTGCTCTTGCATCCTAAATGATAGCTTTGCTGGATAGAGTAATGTTGGATGTAGGTCCTTGACCTTCATGACTTGGAATACTTGTTTCCAGCCCCTTCTTGCCTGCAAGGTCTCTTCAGAAAACAGCTGATAGTCTTATGGGAACTCCTTTGTAGGTAACTGTCTCCTTTTTCCTGGCCACTTGTAAGATTCTCTCCTTATCTTTAATCTTGGGTAATTTAATTATGATGTGTCTTGGTGTGTTCTTCCTTGGGTTCATTTCTTTGGAATTCTCTGATTTTCCTTGGACTTCCTGGAAGTCTATTTCCTTCACCAGATTGGGGGAGTTTTCCTTCATTTTTTCCAAATACGTTCTCAATTTCTTGCTCTTGTTCTCCTTCTGACACTGCTGTGAGTTGGATGTTGGAACATTTAAAGTTGTGCCACTGGTTCCTAAGCCTCTGCTCATTTTTTAAAATTCTTGTTTCTTCTTTCTGTTCTGGTTGAATGCTTATTTATTCCTTCTGTTCCAAATCATTTATTGGAGTCCCGGTTTCTTTCCCTTCACTGTTGGTTCCCTACATATTTTTATTTCACTTTGCATAGCCTTCACTTCTTCCTCTATTTTGCATCCATACTCTGTCATTTCTGTGAGCATCCTGATTGGCAGTGTTTTGAACTCTGCATCGGATAGGTTGGCTATTTCCTTGTTGTTTAGTTCTTTTTCTGGAGTTTTGATCTGTTCTTTCATTTGTGCCATGTTTCTTTATCTCAGCATGCCTGTTACATTGTCAATGGTGGTGCCTTAGGTATTTGATGGGGCAGGGACAACCCACTTTGCTGCATTGTGGCCCTGTATGTGGGAAAGGAGCCTGAGAGTGAACAATGCCACTTGCTCAGCTCTTGGCCACTCTTGGCCAGCTTTCAGTCACTTTCCCTGCTACCCACAAGCAAATTAGGCCCTTCTGGTGCTGATTCCTGGGTGCACGGGCTTGTGTATATTCTAGGACCCTGTGGGTCTCTCCAACAAACTCTCCTGTGATGGCAGGAATTTCTCCCACTGCCACAACCCCCACAGGTTTTTACAGCCAGAGGTTTTGAGGCTTTAGTTTCCTGTGCTGGAACCCTGTATTATGTTGTCTGTCTCTCTCCCCAGTTGTTCCTTTTGCCTTATCCACATGCAAATATGGGACCTCCCAGTTTGCCGGTCACCACCTTGCCCTCCCGGTCTGTCACTTTGTCCTCTCTGCCCTGGCTGCCTGTTTCCATCCCTTGTATCAGTCTGGATGAATGTTTCCTTAACTCCTTGGTTGTTGGACTTCCACACAGTTTGATTTTTCTGGCAGTTCTGGTTGCTTTTTGTTTTGAACTTTGTTTTTGTCCTTCTTTTGGTTATGCAAGGAAGCAAAGCGTATCTACCTACACCTCCATTTTGGCTATAAGTGTTCAAATAAGCTTTCAATTTCTTGCTCTTCCACTTCTCCTTCTGGCACCCTTATGATTTGGATGTTGTTTCATTTGGAGATATTCCAGAGGCTTCTTACACTATCTGTTATTTTAAATTTGTTTTTCTTCTTGCTGTTCTGGTCGAATGCTTTTCTTCCTTATGTTCCAATTCATTGATTTGAATCCCAGCTTTGTTCCCTCAACTATTGGCTCCCTGTAGATTTTTCTTTATTTCACTTAATTTAACTTTCATTTCTTCCTGGATATTTTTAATTTTGCCCTACTCAATGAGGTTTTTTAAATAAAGATTTTATTTATTTTTATAGAGAGGGGAAGGGAGGAAGAAAGAGAAAGAAACACCAATGTGTGGTTGCCTAGGTGCACCCTCCACCAGGCACCTGGCCAGAAATCCAGGCATGTGCCCTGACTGGGAATTGAACTGGCAACCCTTTGGTTCGCAGGCTAGCATTCAATCCACAGTACTGGGGCTTGACAAGTTTTTTGAGTATCCTGATCACTGGTGTTTTCAACTCTGCATCTGATAGATTGGTTATATCTGTTTTGTTTAGCTCTTTTTCTGGAGTTTTGATTTGTTCTTTATTTGAACTGTGGTTCTTTATCTCCTCATTTTGGCAATTTCTCTGTGTTTTTAATATGTATTAGGTAGAGCTGCTTTGACTCTGGGTCTTGGTAGTGTGGCCTAATGTAGTAGCTATTCTATAGGGTCTAGTGGCACCCTTCCCTTTCACTAAAGCTGAGTACTTGAGGTTTGTATTTCGTGTGGGCTGAGTTTATCCTCCTCTTGTGGTTGAGCCTTGGTTGCTATTGGCAGATCAATGGGAAGGATTTACTGAGGCCAGTCAGCTGCAAGGACTGGCTGTGAACACTTACCTTTAACTCAGTCCTCCATGGAGGATCAGCTGTGCAGGGGCAGCGTGGTGGTTCTCTGATGTTGTTTGTAGTTGTCCATTAGGTTGTCAGGCCTTGGGCTTTCCTGGGTAGTGCAGGCCAAGGTCAGCCCCTACCTGTGTTTTGCCTGGGGACACTGAGCTATAAAGCAATCTGAAGATGGCTGCTACTTGTGCTGGGCTTGGAGATTCCAAGGCGAAGCCAAGCTGTGAATCTAGGCTGGCTGCTGCTAGTGCTGATTCTGGGGCTCAGTGAGGCCATCTGTTGCTTGTTTGATAAAATTTAGGAAGTTGTGAACCATGAGCCAAGAGCAGCCCTTTCCGAAAAGCAGCTTGGGTGGGCCTGTAAGTCGGGTGGGGTAGAGCCTCTGTGGATCTCCATGGTGGATTGAACAGTGTTAGGTAGGTTGATGGAGTCTCAGATATGGCACCAGCTTGCCAGCTTGGTGGGGCAAGGGTATATAAAAAGGACAATGGCCTCTGCTCACCTTGATGCCAGACCCTTCAGTTTCTCTCCGTATACCACTGGTGCCTTTCAAGCTGCTACCTTTGTGCTGGAGATCAGTGGAAGTAAGCCTGAGTAAGTGAGTCCATGTGTGTTGGTTCTTTAAGAGGAACTACTTGGGGCTCTAAAAGTTTCTTCGACTGACTCAATCCCCACTTATTTTTGCAGCCAGAAGTTGTAAGGACTTATCTTGCTGGTGGCTGGAACCCTGAGCTGGGGGTCCTAGTGTGGAGGCAGGACTCCTTGCTCCTGAGATATCCTTGATTTTTATCCACTACATGTGGGTGAGGGACCAGTCTGTTTCACATCTGCACCCTTCTTACCAGTCTGGATGGATGTGGTTTCTTTAATTCCGTAGTTGTCAGACTCCTAGTCAACTTGACTGACGGTTCTGAGTGAGGCTTCTTATATATTTTAGTTGTAATTTTGATGTGGTGATATGGTGCAAACAGGCAAGCCACATCTGCCTACACTGCCATCCTGACCAGAAGTCGTGCTCAGTTCATTTTGAATGTGACTGCCACACAGTACGCATGCTCACCCAATGGTGTCCAACACTCCCACTGACTAGTACTGTGAGGTTGTCATTGTTCACCATGCACATTCCAGTCCACTCTTGACTGCCAGGTTACATAGATGTCACCTAAAGCATTCTTGTTATATTAATAATGGCTGGACTTTTTCTGGACAGACCTCGTATAATGCAGTGTGACTCAGCCATAAAAAAAAAATTCTTGCTATCTGAAACATTATAGATGGGCCTAGAGCAGAAATCCCCAACCCCTGGCTGTGGACCAGTGTTTGTCCATGGCCTGTTAGAAACAGGTATTGAGCTCCGTCTACTCTGCCTCACCCTACTCATCCTTAGCAGGTGGTGAGTGGCAGGTGAGAGCCTGAGCTCCACCTCCTGTCCACCCCCATGCTTGCCTCAGTTCAACTCCTTCTCCTCCCCCTCCTTGTGTGGAAAAATTGTCTTCCCTGAACTAGTCCCTGGTGCCAAAAATGTTGGAGCCTGCTGACCTAGAGGGTATTATGCTGAGTGAAATAAGTCAGACACAGAAGGAAAAAATGCCATATGATTTCACTTATATGCGGAAGCCCGAAAACAAAATTAGCCAACAAAAAAAACACAATCAAACTCACAGATATAGAGAACGTTTTGATGCTTGCCAGAAGGGAGGGAGGTTGGGGGGATGGGTGAAAAAGAGGAAGAATTAAGAATTACAAATTGGTAGTTACAAAATAGTCATGGGGATATAAATATAAGATAGAGGATATGGCCCTGGCTGGCGTAGCTGAGTGGATTGAGCGCGGGCCTGCGAACCAGAGTATCGCGGTTCGATTCCCAGTCAGGGCACATGCCTGGGTTGCAGGCCAGTTCCCAGCAGGGGACACATGAGAGGCAACCACATATTGATGTTTCTCTCCCACTCTTTCTCCTTCCCTTCCCCTCTCTCGAAAAATAAAGAAAAAAAAAAAAGAGGATATGGTCAATAATATTTATGGTGTCAGATGGGTACTAGATTTATTGGGGTGATTAATTCTTAAGTCCTATAAATGTCTAGTCAGTATATTGTACACCTGAAACTAATATAATGCATGTTAGCTAAAACTGAAAAATTAAAAAATTATTTTAAAGGAGACCAAAGTCCTATTGTTTATTGGAAGAAAGCTTGTATAGAATTTGAGAAGACTTTCTTGAAAATAGATGGGTCTATAATCTTGTAGCGGGAGAGGGAGAATGTTTATTTTGGGAGAAATTAGACATTTGAGTGTATCCCCAGGGAAAGGGAACTATACTTGATGAATTAGGATAAATTATTGTGGGAGTATTACTTAAAGTGACAGACAATTGGGGTAGTGAAAGGTATTTATCAAGATCTGCAAAAGTTAATCTGACATTATAATGCATGGAGGTTATGGGCCAAAGACCTCTAGGATTTACAAAACAAGAACTATTAGAAAAATATGAATAACCTACTTGTCCATTGAAATTCTTGTTTTGGAGAAACATCCAAGCATTGTAAGTACTAGCAAAACACACATACAAAAAACAAAAGTACACACAAAAACTTCCAAACAGAAAAATGGAGAGTACAAATGAAGGGTTAAATAAATGATCATAGACACATTAAGTGGATTTGTTGTGCCCCCACCCACCTGCCACTTTCCAGGAAACTGATGCTCTTTCTGGGCATTGGGGCCCATGTAATTGAACCAACGTAAGTCCTACCATGAATAATTTCACTTTATGGTGCATTTTATTCCAGATCCTAATTAGTAAGCCTACTCCTTTTAGAATTCTTCCATACATTCTCATTTCTGAAGCTCTTTTATAAGTAATTTCTTGCACTCCCCCTATTGGCAGACACAGCTATTATCTGTAATTGTGAATTTCACAATTGCCAAAGTCACATGTTTGCTAAGTACCAAAACCCTCTGTCTTTAATTTGTTATGCTATTAGGACAGCCTTAGGATGAAGCGGAAGATTATTATTAATAGACACTTAGTTTACAGCAGGGATGTCAAACTCATTTTCACTGGGCGCCACATAAGTCTTGTGGTTACCTTCAAAGGGCTGAATGTAATTTTAGGATTGTATAAATGTAACTACTCCTTAACCAGGGGCAAGGAACTTTACATTTGGCCCTTTGAAGGCAACTGTGAGGCTGATGTGGTCCCCAGTGAAAATGAGTTTGACACCCCTGGTCTACAGGAAACCCGTCATAGATGACCACTTTCTATGTAAGGGTTCATTTTATAATTGTTCAACATAATAATGGCCTAGACTGTAGACCAAATTAAAATGCATACCCAGGAGAGCTGTACTCCTTTAGTTCTAATTCACCAATTCTGTCTCCTTGAATATAAATGATCTGTCTTCTTACTCTGAGATTTTGCTATTTAAGACTGACTCAGTACAATTTCTGTAGTATGTTAAAAAACAATTCTCTTTATCCCTCTTTCAAAGGTGAATGCATCTGACAGATGTTGTCATCAGATACCACTCAGTCGATTTCTGTGTGCTTAAGGCCTTATCAGTGATGTTTGGAGTTGGGCAGAGGTTTTATTTCTATTTTATATTTTCTTCTCCTTCTCCTAACATTTGAGTAAATGGTGGTGGGTGGGTGTGCAGACAGCCGCTTTCTCATCCTTCACGGCTATGTGGGGATAAGATGAGTGTTTTCTCCATAGAACCCCCTTTAAAAAAAAGCACAGTCCCTTGTTTTTGAGGGGGAAAAAATCGGGGGAGAAGAAATAAATAACACAGCCAGCATTCTTTATAATTGTTTATAATTGGACTTGTGTGAAATGATGATATATATGGAGTGTGTGTGTATATATGTGCGTGTGTATATATATTTGTGTGTGTATACATATATACATATTTATATGTATATATGTATATATACATATATTATGTGTATATATATACACATATATGTATACATATATACATATACACAAATATATTTGTATATCCATATATACAAACATATATACATATATACACACATATATTTCTGTCCTAAGTTTCTAACACAAAACTTCTCAAACCATTGTATAGAAGGGTGTTAGGAGGATCTTTTGTCCTAACACTTTGTCTTTGACCCTAGTTACTGATTGAGCTCCTAAATCCCTTTGTATTTTCTAGCGGAGGAGAGGGGGCCAGTTTCCCAGAGGAAAAAGACCTTGAGCAGTGGTCAGTTTCTCAGGGGCAAAAGGTGTTGAGCCCCTTCCCCTCCAAGGGTTTTTACTGGGTTGTAATACACAGAAATACAGAGCAGCAAAGATCAAAGAAATCTGAGGGCTTAGTCTGAGTCAGTCAGGAACAGAGTTTTAGGGTTTCCTGCTTGAACCTTAACATATGAATGAAAGCATTCTCAGCAGAGCAGATTTCACAGGTTTATCAGGAAGTCTTTGTGATGCCAGATTTTCCCCCAGGACATGCTCTGGCAAGGCAAGGAGCTGCACCCCTCCCCATCAGGTATTCAGGTTTAAGGGGATTAGAGCCAGGAAGTGCTTCTCCCAGAGGACATGGGGACTCAAGCTATGTCAAAGCTGGGGGTGGGGGAGTCGGGGGGTGAGAGTCCATTGATCTCTCTTTGTTGCAGCCCCCCCGAGTCCTTCCATGATGGCCTCCCAAGTGATCATGTCTGGCCTAGGTTGCCCCTCCTCTGAGGGGTCTTACTTGTCAAGGACTTCCAACCATGCTTTGGGGGCAGGGAGGAAACTGAGGCAGCATTTGCTACCAGAGACAGGCTTTGTCTCCTTTGGCTCACATTCCAGAGGTTGCTGACTCCTCCTTAGCCACAGGGCATAGAATCACAATTCCTAGAACCAGGCAGAGCGGTCCTCAACATTCTGCCTGATATTTTCTATGCAGTTTGAATGTTGAATCAAATGTTTCCTTTTGAAGAAGTGATTAGAAGACATGTTAATTGTTCCCATTTTTGTCCATTTTCAAGTAATTTGATTTTTTTACTTGAATTTCTGTTTTCTATATAACAAAATGTATAAATAAGTAAAGATCATGTAAAACTTTCATCCCAAACTACAGGTGACTAAAAAGCCATATTTTGTAAATACAAATATAGTTTTTGTTGTAGGCAACAGATGAGTCAATGCACGCTCTCGGAGATGAAGATAGGTTTCAAAGATCTCTAATTTTATTGATTACAAAATAATAGTCTAATTATAAATTTGGTGGCCAAGCTTTACCTGCGCAGGGGCGAACTCTCGGGGTGTCCAGAGACACGGTGCCCAAAAGGGCTGCAGATGAGAGTCGCCCGTGGCTCACAGACTACGGGGTTCTTATAGGGCAGAGCAAGCGAATGCGGGGTTACAGAAGCAGATGTGGCAGTTAGCTATTAGCCAGGTTGCTAAGTTAAAAAAACGGCGAAAGTCTCTAATTGGTGGTTGGGAGCTGGGGGTCTTATCTGGCGGGCCTTGGTCAGTTACCTTATTTGGCTTGGAATTTTAACCCAGCCGTTCCCTGACATTTATTTATTACCCAGTCTCAGGAACTGCAGATGCCTAACGGCTGTTTGTATGTTTCTACTACTAATGGCTATTACAGTTTTAAGTTTTGGTTGGAAATTCTTTCCAGTAAAATTGATTGACTCACTACAACAAAGAAACAAATAATTAAACCCAATTGAGAACTTAGCTGAGAAAAGATTTTAAAGCAAAATTTCTACTTAATTTTTTTTGTTTCTAATTTTATTTATTTTATAATTAAAATTTTATTTTTAATTAGAGTTTACATTCAATATTGTTTTATTTCAGGTCTCTAGCATAGTGGTTAGACAATAGTATACTTCAAAAAGTGCTCCCCTTTATATTTCCAGTACCCACCTGGTATCATACATAGTTATTACAGCATTATCGACTATATTCCTTATGCTGTACTTTACATACTGACTGCTCTGTAACTACCAATCAAAAAGAGATTTTTAAAAATAGGTTCAAAAATAAAAATAAAAATAGTTCAATAATCTAAGTTTCGTGTTGCACTCTGCTTATTAAAATAAAGTGTATTGATGACAAATACTTTAGAAAACTGTGTCTGAAAGAAAAATATTTTTAGGTTGAAGGCAATTGCCCAGAGGCAGGGATACAATCTTAGTCTGTGATCAAAAAATGTTATCATAAAACAGACTCCACTCTGCTTTTACAGAAATTGATGATTATCAAAAGAACTTAAGAATTACTAAAAAAAAAAACTATGGCCAATAGACCAGAGAATGGGGAAAGGGCTGAGGCTTAACTAAATTCTTTTACTTGGGTCATTTGGAGGTCGGGAAGAATTGATTTGTTACATTCGTCTTTAAATTCTCCCTCTTCCTGCTCACATTGCCTTTAAATTTCTGTCATTTGTGTTTTCAGTGGCTGTTAAGAATGAATCAGCTTAATTGATAATTAGACTAAATTATTCTTTCTTGGGAGACATTGATCAACAATGCCAGTTTCTTGGTAGAGGGACCTGACCCAGTGGTTGAAGAAAGCCTAGCTAGCTATTCAGAATGTTTCAGTCCTGTGCACAAGAAATGTGAAGAACTAACTAAAAGGGATAGAAGTAGTGGTGCAAAATAAAGTATGAGTCTACTTTTTCTGCTCTTTGAATGTTAAATACATCACTTATTTTTCTGTCCAGCATCCATGTTTTGGGGGAATTGCCCCTCCTTCACTCTGTGCCATTCTTGTGGGGCTTATAGATCATGGAACCTCACCTATGACCATAAAGGGTGGGGCATAGATGGTAGGCACCTGACCCAGGTTAAGCGAATCAATGCCTTCTTCTGAAAGTTTAAATCGTTAGGATGATACCTTTTTCCCATACCTTCTGTAGCACTTTTTATTTCTTGTCTTGCTGACAATAACCATTCTAACAGGTGTAAGGTAGTGTACCTCACTGTGGTTTTGATTTGCATTTTGCTTATGGCTAGTGAAATTGAGCCATTCGTACGTCTTCTTCAGAGCAGAAGTTTCTGTTCAGAGCAGAAGTTTCTGCCCTGCCCATTTTTAAATAGGATTATTATTATTTTGTTTTTGTTCCATTGCATGAATTATTTATATAGTTGGATACTAACCTTTTATTGGAGATTTTATTTGCAAATATTTTCCCCATTTGATTGGTTTCCTTTTTTTTGTTGATGGTTTCTTTAGATGTGCAGAAGCTTTTTAATGTGATACAGTACCATTTATTTTTGCTTTAAATTTTCTTACTTTTGAGTTTAAATTCACAAAATTCTCTCTAAAAGTAAGATCCTTAAGATTAGTCTGTATGTTTTCTTTTACGCATGGTATTGTTTCAGGTCTTATATTTAGGTCTTTGATCCATTTTGAGTTCATTTTTATGTACAGTATCAAATAGTAGTTTAGTTTCATTTTTTTTGCATGTGGTTTTAAAATTTTTTTTAGCACTACTGATTGAAGAGGATTTCTCTTCTTCATTGCATATTTTTGACTCCTCTGTTGATAATTAGTTGCCTGTAGAAACCTTGTGCATTGTGTCAGAAAGCAGACTGGTGCAACCACTACAGAAAACAATATGGAGTTTTCTTATACTCTAAAACTTAAAATGTAACTGCTGTATCACCCAGCAATTCCACTTTTGAGTAACCAAAAATCCCTGAAACAATAGATAGAATATGTGCACTCCTATGTTATTTACAGAGTTATTTACAATAGCAAAGGTGTGGAAGCAATCCAAGTACCCACCGATAGATGAGTAGATAAGAAAAGCTATGCTACATATATACAATGGAATATTACATGGCCATAAAAATGAGATCTTACCATTTGTAACAGCATGGATGGACTTACAGTATTTTATGCTTAATGAAATAAGTCAGCCAGAGAAAGACTAATACCACATGATTTCACTTATATGTGGAATCTAAAGAGAATAATCAAAGACACATATCTGAAATGGAGTCATAAATACAGAGAATAGACTGATGGTAGCTAGAGGAAGAGGGGTTGGTGAAGTGGAAGAAAAAGGTGAAGGGATTCGGAAGTACAAATGGGCAGTTGCATAATAGATAAGGGGATGTAAAGCACAGCTTGAAGAATATAATCAATAATACTATGGTGACTACATACGATGCCAGGTGGGTGCTTGGAACAGCAGAGGGAACACTTTGTAGAGTATATGATTGTCTGATTGACCACTAAGCTGTGCACCTGAAACTGGTGCAAAATAGTATTAAATATAAACTATAGTTGAAAACAAAAGGAAAATTATTTTTTCATATACATGTGGGTATATTTCTAGGACTTCAGTTTTGTTCCATTGGTCTGTGTGCCTGATTTTCTATTAATACAATACTGTTTTGATTATTGTAGCTTTGTAGTATAATTTGAAGCCAGGGAGTGTGATATCCCCAGCTTTGTTCTTTTTTTTTTTTTCTGGATTACTTTGGTCATTTACGGGGTTTTTTTTTTTTTTGTAGTTTCATAGAATTTTGATGATTTTTTGGTTCTATTTCTTTAAAAAGATGCCATCGAGATTTTGTTGGAGATTGCATTAAGTCTACATATTGCTTTGGGTAATATGGCCATTTGAACTATGATGATTCTTCAAACCCATGAACATAGGATATTTTTCCATTTCTTTGTGTCTTCTTTAATTTTTAAAATAATGTCTTATAGTTTTTGGTGTGAAAGTCCTTCACATCCCTTGTTAAATTTATTCCTGGATACTTAATTTTTTAGTGCTAAAAATTCTTTAGCAAAAAGAATTTTTTTTCTGAAATTTTATTATTAGTATGTAGGAATGCAATGGATTTTTGTATATCAATTTTGTATTCTTCAACTTTATTGTTTGTTTATTGTTTCTAATAGCTTTTTGCAAGAGTCTTTAATGTTGCTGTGTAAAGAATTGGGTCATCTCCTGATAGTGTACATGGAAAAATCTTATAGACTCTGCCAAAACACTACTTGACCTAATAAATGAATTTGGCAAAACGGTGGGATACAAAGTCAATTTTCAGAAATTGAAGGCATGTTTGTACACCAACAATGAAATATCAGAAACAGAAATCAGGAAAAGAAATTCTATTTGCTTTAGCAATAAGAAAAATAAAGTACCTAGGAATAAACCTAACCAAGCAGGTAAGAGACCTGTATTCAGAAAACTACACAACACTGAAGAAAGGAATTAAGAAAGACACAAACAAATGGAAGCATATACTATGTTCATGGATTGGAAGAATTAACATCATCAAAATGTCCATACTACCCAAAGCAATTTATACATTCAACACAATCCCTATTAAAATACCAATCACATATTTCACAGATGCAGAGCTAAGATTTCAAAAATTTACATGGAACTATAAACAACCCTGAATAGCTGCAGCAATTTTGAGAAAAGTAGGAGGGATCACAATACCTGATACCAAACTGTATTACAAAGCCACAGTAATCAAAAAGTCTGGTACTGGCACAAGAACAGACACACATTGATGGAACAGAATAGAGAGCCCAAAAATAAACCCATGTCTCTGTGGTCAATTGACATTTGACAAAGGGGACAGAAATGTAAAATGGAATAAATATAACCTCTTCAACAAATGGTGTTGGGAGATCTGGGCAGCTACATGCAGAAAAATGAAACTTGACTACCAATTTACACCATACAGAAAAATAAACTCAAGAGGGATAAAAGACTTAAATATAAGTTGTGGTACCATGAAAGTCCTAGAGGAGAACATAGGCAGGAAAATCTTAGATATTCCATGCAGCAATATTTTCACCGATATGCCCCCCTAGAGCAAAAAACGTAAAGGAAGGAAAGAATAAGCAAATGGGATCTCATCAAAATAAAAAGCTTCTGCATGGCTAAAGAAAACATCAGCAAAATGAGAAGGAACAAACCATATGGGAAAATGTATTTGAAAATGATGCCTCAGACAAGGGTTTGATCCCCAAAATGTATAAAGAACTCACATGATTCCACTCCAGGAAAGACAGACAACCCAATTAAAAAATGGGGAAAGGACTTGAACAGACACTTCTCCAAGGAGGACATACAGAAGGCCCAGAGACATAGGAAAGAATGCTCAGCATCACTAGCCATCAGAGAGATGCAAATTAAAACCACGATGAGATACCACTTCACACCCATGAGAATGGCCATCATAACTAAATCAACAAACAACAAATACTGGTGAGGTTGTGGAGAAAAGGGAACCCCAGTGAACTGTTGGTGGGAATGCAGACCGGTGCAGCCACTGTGGGAAACAATATGGAATTTCCTCAGAAAACTAAAAATGGAAGTGGCTTTTGACCCAGCAATTCTGCTAGGATTACATCATAATAATCCTGAAACATCAATCCAAAAGATTGCATCATAATGCAATCTTTTGCATCATAATGCATTGATTGATTTGCATATGTTGAATTATTCTTGTGCCCCTGGAATGAACTCCACTTGATTGTGATATATTATTATTTTTTAAATGTATTGCTGTATTGGATTTGCTGGTATTTTGTTTAGGATTTTTTTGTTTATATTCATCAGAGATATTGGTATCTAATTTCCTTTTTTTTTTCTTTTGCCTTGTCCTTGGCAAGTTTTAGTATCAGGATAATGTTGGCCTCATATAATGAGTTAGATAGTATTGCCTCTTCATTGATTTTTTTTTTGAAGAATTTCAGAAGTGTAGGTATTCAATTGTCAAATATTTAGTAGAATTTACTCATCTAGTCCTGGATTTTACTTTTTGGGAAATTTTTGATGACTGTTTCAATTTCATTTTTATTGATCAGTTTATTTAGATTTTCTAGTTCTTCATGATTCAGTCTAGGAAGATTATATATTTAAAATCTTGTGTATTTCTTCCAGGTTATCAATTTTGGTGGTGTATAGCCTCTCATAGTATTCTTATGTGGTCTTTTATATTTTGTGGTGTCTGTTATCAGTTTTTCCTCTTTCATTTCTATTTAAAAAAAAATTTATTTATCTTTAGAAGGGAAGGAGAAAGGGAGAGAAACATCAATGTATGGTTGCCTTCATGCATGCCCTGCTGGGAACTGGCTTGCAACCCAGGCATGTGCCCTGACTGGGAATCGAACCGTAATCCTCTGGTTCGTGGGCCTGTGCTCAATCCACTGAGCTACACCAGCCAGGGCTTTCATTTCTATTTTGTTTTGAGTCTTTTCCTTACTGAGTCTAGCTGGAGTTTTGTCATTTTTCTTAATCTTTTTAATGAACCAGCTGTTTATTGCTTTATTTTTCTATTCTATTGTCTTTTTCGACTCTATTTTAATTCTGCTCTTATTTTTATTATTTTCTTCCTTCTACTGACTTTAGTTTTTTTGTCATTTTTATTTTTTTAGTTTCTTAAGATGAAATATTAGGTTGGTTATTTGAGATTGTTTTGTTTCATGAGTTAGGCCTGTAATATACACTTTTCTCTACTGCTTTTATTGTATTTCAGAAATTGTGATATGTTGTATTGTCTTTCTCATTTCTCTGTTTCTTTTGATCTCTTGTTTTTTTCTTTGACTCAGTCATTGTTTAAGTAGCATGCTGTTTAATCTCCACCTATTTGTGGCTTTTCCCACTTTTTGCAGTTGATTTCTAATTTTAAAGCACAATGGTTAGAGAATGTGTTTGGTATGATTCCAATCTTCTTAAATTTGTTGAGGCTAGTGTACCAACATATGGTCTAGCCTTGACACTGTTCCATGGGCACTACAGAAAAACGTGTAACCTCATGTTTTAGGATGAAAAGCTCTGTAAATATTGACTATGTCCATTGGGTCTTATGTGTCATATAGGGCCAATACTTTCTCTTTGATTTTCTGTTTGCATGATCTATTCATAGCTGCAAGTGGGTTATTTAGGTTCTCTACTATAATTGTGTTTTTGTCAGTTCTGTTAGTAGTTCCTTATATATTTTGGTGCTCCAAAATATGTCTTCTTGATCTTTTGTACCATTTATAATTACAAAATGTCCATCTTTGTCTTTTGTTACCTTTTTAAATTTTGAAATCTCTTTTGTTCAGGTATAAGTAAGGCTATACTTGCTCTTCTCTGGTTGCCATTTGCTTGGAGCATCATTTTCTACCCCTTCACTTTGAGTCTGTGTTGTATTTATAGCTGAAGTATGTTTCCTAATGGCAGCATATGGTTGGGTTTTGTTTTCTGATCCTCTACTCTGTGCCTTTTAATTGGTAAGTTCAGCCCATTTATGTTAAGGTGATTATTGATATATGAAAATTTTTATAGCCATTTTATCTTTTGTTTTTGATAGCTCTGTGTAGACAAGTGTTTCTTTTCCCTTGTGTTTCTGTTATTTCAGTTGGTGATATTCCATGATTTTTTTTCTGTTCCATCTTTTTTTATATTATATGTCTCATTCCTAGATTTTTTTGTGGATGACATTGGGTTTATGCACAAAAAATTTCGTATATAACAATAGTCCTTTTTCTTATGATTGCATCTTCTCTCCATTCACGTGTGCAAGTTCAGTCTTTAGCTCTTCTGCCCTTTTGTATTTTTTGTCTCAAATCATTCCTCTTCTTTATTTTAGTAGCTATTGTCTTCTTTAAACAATTTTTAAATATTTTTTCACCTTTATATTTAAGTGTTTAATACCCTTTTCAAGGTTTGCAATACCCTGAACAAGGGTTGCAGTTCCTGCTTCTGTTTGTCTGTTAGTCATCTTGCTCATAGTTTTGTGTTTTTTTGCTTTTTTGTTTCAGGTAGAACACTCTCTAGTATTACCTGTAATATAGGTATTCTAGTGGTAAATTATTTTAGCTTCTATATGTCTGGTAAGGTCTTCTTTAAACGATCCTCACCCAAGGATATGTTTATTGGTTTTAGACAGAGGGGGGGAGGGAGGGGAGGAGGGAGGAGGGAGGGAAGGAGGGAGAGAAAAAGAGAGAAACACCTATGTGAGAGAGAAACATTGATGTGACAGAGAAACATAGATCTGTTGCTTTCTATGTACACCCTGACCAGGAATTGAACCTGAAACTAGGTGTGTGCCCTGACTGGGGATGCAGGCCACCACCTTTCGGTGATGCTCCAACCAACTGAGCCTCTTCACCAGGGCAGTCTGGTAATGTTTTTATTTTTCCTTTATATCTAAAGGACTTTACTAGATACCTTATTTTTGTCTGGTGATTTCTTTCTTTCAATAATTTGAATACTTGATTCCACTATCTCCTAGCTTGTAGGGTTTTTGCTAAAAAATTCGATGTTAATCTAATGGGATTTCCTTTATTGGTTACTATCCTCCCTGACTGCCTTGAGAATTCTTTCTTTGTCATTAATTTTGACAGTTTTAGTGTAATATGCCTTGGAGAAGGTATTTTTTTTTGAGCTGAGATAATTAGGTGTTTGTGTTTTTTTTTGGTTCATGGGTCTAGTTCTTTTTATAGGTTTAGGGAGTTCTCATTGGTTATTTGTCTGAATAGTCTCTCTGTTCCCTTTTCCTGCTCTTCTGGCATACAAAGTATTCTTATACTGCTTATTTTAATGGTGTCAAAGAATTCTTTTTTTATTTATTTTTTACTCTTAATTTTGTCTCTTCTTTCACCTAAGTGATTTCTTCTTTTGTATCATCTATAACACTAATTTTTTCCTCCATCTGGAATGCTGTACTTCCTATGTTTTCCATCTAGTTCATTCTTCATCTCTTTTATTGAGTTCTTAAGCTCCAGAATTATTTTTTATATATAGTTTCAGTCTCTTTGGTGAATACTTCTTTTGTTCATTGATTTTATTTGTGAGTTTGTTGTTTTGCCATCCTAAGTTCTCTTGTACCTCAGTTTTTCTGAACTTTATTCTTGAATTATCTGTCACTTAAATCACATTCATCATGTCTTTAAGTTTATTTTTTTTAATTTTTCATTTTTAATTATCTTGTTATTTATGGTGCTTGATGGATTATTTCTCTAGGCATTTGTGAGAATGAAAACTGTTTTAAGAATTTGACACTTCAGTGTTTACTAGTTTGATAGTAGAGGTCTTTCTTTGGTTTTCTGGTAGATGACACTGAAGTGCAAATTTTTATTTTCTCTTACCTGAACTGCTGGGGCTTCCAGGATCTCTGTGGGGGTGGTGTTACCTTGGCCTTGGAAAACCCCCAAGTTCCTTGAGGAGGTGCACATCCCCTTTATGACCCAGTCTAGGGGCATCACTGCTGTGGATCAGAAGTGGTAGGCTATTGGTCTTCTTTGTGTTCCTGGCTCTGCCTTCCCATAGCCAAAAGCTGCCAAAAGGCCATTCTTAGTTTACCCAGCTGCCTCTACCAGATTGTGCCTCCATGGGCTGGAAGATGGGTGGATGGAGGAAATCAGGTTCCCAGGTCTGCAGTTCTGCTCTTCCTCATGGGTTTAGCTGTGGTGAGTACAGACCACTTAGGATGTGATTTCCCCCCTCACATGAGGACATTTTTCATTGCTTTTTAGAGCGAGAGAAAGAGGGAGAGAAAAACATCAATGTGAGAGAGAAGCATGGATTGCCTGCCTCCCATACGTGCCCAGGCTGGGGATTGAACCTGCAACCTAAGTATGTGCCCTGACTGGGAATTGAACCTTCAATCTTTTGGGTATAGGACAATGCTCCAACAATCTGAGCCACATCAGCCAGGGCTAAGATGTAAATTTTTTCCCCAGCCCTTTCACAGGATCTGCCAAATGAAGACTTTATTGCTGAGTATGGTCTGGTCTGGTCTGTCCAGTGGGGGCTGCACCCCAACCCTCTGCTCAGATAGGCCCACCTTCAGGTGTCTCAATACGCTAATATTTCAGTTGTGTTTGTATGTTGAGAAGGAATCTTTTGGTGAATTATAGCTGTCCGACTTGTAGTAGTTGTGAGGGGAGGAACCTGAAGGTCTTCTCAGGCCACCATGCTGCTGATGCCCCTTCCTGGAGCATCTTTACATACGCTTGTTTGCCATCTTAGTGTCTTTGATCAGGTGTCTGTGAAGCTCTATGGTGCATTTTCTAATTGGGTTGTTTTGTTATAGTTGTGTTTTTTTATATTTGAGTTTTTTAAAATCCTCACCTGAGAATCTGTTTATTAATTTTAGAGATATGCCAAGAGAGAGGGAGTGGAAACATTAATGTGAGAGAGAAACATCAATAGGTTGCTTCCTATACAGGCCCTGACTGGGAATCAAACCCACAACCTTTCTGGTGCACGGGACAGCACTCCAACCAACTGAGCCACCTGGCCAGGGCTTAAGAGTTATTTGTATATTTTGCATAACAGTCCCTTATCAGATATGGGTTTTTTTGGAAAATATTTTGTTCCAATCTATGGCCTATCTTCTCATTCTTTGGACATTGTCTTTCATAGAGAATTTTTTAATTTTAATGAAGTCTAGCTTATCAGTTATATCTTTCAGGGATAGTACTTTTGGTGTTGTATCTAAAATGTCATGTCCATGCTCAAGGTTATCGAGGCTTTCTGCTGTGTTATCTTCTAGGAAATTTATGGTTTTGTGCTTTCCATGGAGGTCTGTGATCCATTTTAAGTTAATTTTTGTGGTGGGTAGGAAATCTGTGCCTAGCTTCATTATTTTTTTGCATGTGAATGTGCAGTTGTTCCAGCACCATGTATCCAAAAGGCTATCTTTGTTCCATTGTTTGTTTCTTTGACAAATTGACTATATGTTTGTGGGTCTATTTCTGGTTCTGTTTTCCTATTCAGTTTCTTTTTCTTTCTCCTGTAAATTCCTCTCCTCTATTCTGTACTTGCCCAGTGGAAAGGCTTGGCTTTATTTATGGTTCTGAGTATGCTGTCTGGCTCTCTTGTTAGCATTTCAACATTTACCATTTGTGTTATAAAGGGCCATCACTTGGGACTCATCAAGTTTCCACCAGAATTCATGGCCCTTCGTAGAATATACAAGTGGCATGTTTGCTCTTCTTGCAAAACCGACATTCTAACAGGACATAATACTTTTGAGAGCATTTTGCTCCTACTTGCCACCCCCCTGCAATGTCTCCCTAAATTATATTTGGCAGATAAAGATTTTTTTTCATGAATACTTAAAGTGCAATATAGAATCTATCAGTTTCTGTTTTTTTTATCTGCCTCTCTGTTTCTTTCTGTATTTTGTCTCCATCTGTTTTAACCACCACCCTGCATTTAGAGTAATATTCCCATTATGAAACATTTCTATATATGGATTTTTAAAATAAATTTGTCCTGAACTTCTAGTTCACATTTTATATGAGCTACAGCCAGCATTCATGTGAATTTTCAGTCACTCTTGATGGAGATCATTTTAAAAAGACATACCTGGGAGTTGGAACTAAAAAGGAGGGAAACCAGGTGGCAAAACAGGAACAAGACTTTTTGCTGTGCAGCCATTGGAAAGAATCGGGAAGCTGAGCCAAGGTATACCTGGGCCAGACGGCAGCTGTATACCACAGCACTCCTGCTTGTCTGTGAGCAGGAAGAGGGAGCCTGGTGAGGTGAGAGAGACTGCTGGAGCCAGGGCCTGGGGTATTGCAACCGTCTAGTATGTTTCCAGCCTAGAAATATTATGGAGGCGTTGAGGCTGTACAACCCAGAGCATAGGTGGGAAATCTGAGAAATACCAACTTAATTACAGGTTAAGCTAAAAAACATTATAGAAAGTTGACTCAAAGATTTTTCATCTCAAGGTTCAGATAACTATGGAGACTGCTAGTGTCCTACTCAATACTGACTGCTTTTTTTATCCTCACTAAAAAGAATTTATTCTTTGAGGCAACACCCCATCTGAAAACTGCCTTACCCAGCCTCCTTTGTAGTTAAGGGTAGACATGTGACTAATTCTATCCAATGGGTACAGATGGAAGTTGCTGAGTTGAGGGCTTCATGGAAAGTATCTTAAAAAGCAGACTAACTTAGTCTGCAAGGTCCTTTTGCCCTTCCCTCTTCCTATCTGAAATGAAGTCGTGGTCGCTGGAGCTGTTGTGGCCAATTTATAAATGTGGTGATACCTCGAGGTTAAAGACATATGCTAAGCTAAGGATTGTGGAGAAAAAGATAAGAGGCTGGGACACTGATGACATCACAAAGCCACCATATTGTCCCGAGGATGCCTTCCTCTTTATTTATTTGCATGTGAGAACAGTTGTCGGGTCTCTGTCACAGGTGAATATAATTTCTAGTGGACAGAGATTCTTCATCTCTTAGGCCATCTTGAGGCATAGGAGGGAGATGCTTCCCCACTCTGAGCCATGAAATCATAAAGTCATTTATCCTTGAATAGAGAACCAGACATTGAAAAAGTTAATCTTTTTATTTCAGATTAAAACTCACTGTTTTTCTTTCAGATTACAGAAATAATGAATTCTTGTTATAAGAAGAAATTCAAATAAAACTAAATTGTACAAAATGAAAAGTGAGACTATCTTCTGATTTCTACCATCTAGAGTAACTACTGTTAATTGGATTTTGTGTTTTTTTTAAGAAATTTACTCTTTGTATATACATACATGAAAATAATTTTAAAAATTATTCTTGACAAGAATGTTTTCTACAAGGAAACTAAATGTATAAGCATCTGGGGGAGATCCTGATATTGAAAAAAGATTGCAACCATAAATGGATAAAATTTACTGCACTGTAACTATTGTTGTTGTTTTAATACATGTAAAATATCATGGATAATCTCATATCCTTGAGTGATTATTTCAAATCCACATTCCTCAGTGTCAGCAGATTGCCTGACCTGTTCTTCCACAGGAAAAATAGAGGTTATCGGGTGGAAACTCTTTTGCATTACTGCCCTCCACCTACTCTGTGCACACCTCACCTTCCCATCTTCCCTTGGGTCTGAACAGATGTGTGCCTTTCATCTGTGCACTGATCCCCTCCCTCCCATCTCCTATAGATCTTGCACCATTCATTGTTTTCTTTCCCCTGAGTCTTCACCCTCTTCTCTGTTACTCCACTCAACAGGTAAAAATGTTCAACTCTCTTTTGTCTACAGATACAAACTCAAATTTTTCCCCTGACCTTATATCTACTGCTAGCCAATGCTCTTTCTCATCACAGCATCACACTTGAGAGCGTGGTCTACATTTGCAGTCTTCCTCACTTTCATGGAAATCTAGCTTTGGTCTCCATCATTTCAAATGGTAGTTCCTAAGTGATCCATTCAGTGGGTATTATTTTGCTTTTATTTTATCAGCATCTGTTTCTGCTGGCTACTCCCTCCTTAAATCATTCTCCCTTTGTACTCACATTGTCTTCTACTTCTCTACCTCATCACTTTAGGTTCTTTTTAGGTTCTAGTTTTAAATTTTTTTTTTACTGCTTTTTAGCCCCAGAATTTCTCTACAGGAATAACTTACTGACCTAGAAAAAGAATCGTGGGTGGGTAGGTTGAAACTGTGTTTGCATAGAACTTTCCCTGTGCTCAAGAAAACACCAGTTGCTATATGAAAGACTGGGGTTGGGATTAAGTGAGAGAAAAAGGATCAAAAAGTTTCATTTTAGTACTATTATTGGACACCTACTCTATTTCCATGATTTGCCAGCTATGAGCTGATGACAGCAACATATACTGAGTTAGTAAAAGTCTGCCCAGAGCTAGAAAACTAAACGTATGTCTAGGTTTGAATAAGTAAATATGAGCACTGCTAATAAACAGACTGTGACAGTGGACACATTTGTAGAACTAACTGCAAAATCCACAAAGAATATTATTTTTCCCAAGGTCACACTGTATCTATCAAATGCAGTAACAATCCTTTCTCTTGGGTGATTACAGTTTCTTGACCAGTGACCCCCAAACCTTTCTCTGTTTATTCTGCCTTCCCAACAAAGACTACTGAGATGTACAAAATTACTACTGTGCTCGCTTCATGACTGCTTCCACTTCCAAAGCACATTCCCTTTTCTCCTAGTCCTCCCTCAAAGACTGTTAGGAACAAGCCCCAACCCTACAAAAAACTCCTTCTTATTCCTTCTGACCTAGATGGTCAAGATTTCTCATGGTGTGTGTTCTTCATTGTTGCGGCAAGTTAACCTAATTTTGTTGGACTACCTTTGTGTTCCTGGTAATTTTTATTGATTAGCTTTATTGCTGTAGTTCTCATGCAGTTCTTATTCCTGATTCATATTCCAACTACTTACCAAATATTTCGGTAAAAACTTGTGGGTTTTTACCAGTGACTTGAATAAAACATGTCCAAAATTGAACTCATCATTTTCTTTTCCAAATCTGCTTGCTTCTTCTTTCTTTTGTGTTAGCTAATAGGTCCATTATCTGTCTAGTTATCAATTTATTTTTTAAACCAAAATTTTCAAGTCATTCCAGACTCTTTTCTCATTTTCATTTCACTTATTATCAAGTTCTGCTATGTATAGCCCTTAAATATGTCTCAAATGTGTCTTTGATCTTCAGCTTCATCATTCATGAGACTAGATGCCCATCATCATGAATTAGGTCTTTACCATTTCACACCTAAAGCCCACTCCCCCCCATTTCCAGTATTATTGCTCCAAGAACTAGGGACCTGTTATTACATGCGAATACGTTTTGTTAAATATGTAAAATAGTCATTAAGCTCTCTATCCACGTATGTTAAAATATTCCCACTTTATGTTGAAGGCTAGTATTTTACTAATGTTAGTCACACAAGGAAGAAATATAACTCTCGAATTAGAAACAAATAAACAAAAATGGAATGCCTCCATAGACAGCATAATGGGAATCTGTTTACTTGTTTTGGTGTTGAGACTCTACTAGGAGTAGTGGGTTGTACTTCTTTTATAGAAACAGAACTGGAGCTGGACATATTGTCAATGCTTGGGTCTTCCATGCAGGTATCTTAGATGGTGTGTGTGTAGTAGACTATAACCTGTGAGCCTCCTAAGGAAATATCTGAAACCTGCAAGTGACAAGCCCGACTGGCCACAATTGTGTTCTTTCTATTCTTCATATTGAATTCTTTTTTATTCTGCCTTAGAATAAAATACATTCTCTTCAAAGGTTCTCATTTAAACTTCTGTGTTTAGGGTTTAAGAAAACAGATTTTTATCTATTTCTGAACTAGGCTATGAAGTAGCTCTTAGTACCTGGGGAGAAGGGATAAAGGGATATCAGAAACCACTTGGTTAGTCGTAGGAGATTTTACTTCCAGAGCTAAATTGAAGAGTTTGGGCTTTGTTAAATTAAAAGCTGTGGGAATCTCTGATTAAAATCATTCAGTACCTCCTTTGATTTTTATAAAGATAAAGGAAATAACTAGCCTAGCTTATAAGAACTTTAATATCCAACTCCCATCCTATTTTTACTCTTCCATTCTTCTACACTTTCCTACACACACGCACACATACGCACTCCAGCCACCTAAAAAATGTTGAGGTTTCACAAGATGATGCTTTCCTCTCTGCCTAGTTTTTTTTTTTTTCCAATTTCACTGCTGTTACTTTTATTTTTTCTAACTACCTATCTTGAACATGGTGGGAACATATCTACTGATAGCTTGAGAGCAATATACTTTATAACTTCTATTCTCAGAAAGGGACTGACTTTCTTAGTTTCAATTAGAGCAGTCAGAGACAACAGCTTTGGTTGGCTTGGGTTGGGTCAGGTGCCCATTCTGGAGCAGTCAGTTGTGCTGAGGGGGTATGAGATCAAGCAGAACATGGCAGAATCCACTGGAACCATGTGGTAGAGTAAAGGCAGTAGCATTATTCACATGTTGGTGGGAAGTTACTATGCCCAGAAGAAAGGCAGCATTCTGGACAGGCAATACTTTGGGTTTTCTATTCTCTTCTGCCTTGTGAAGTAACACTGGTTTTTTTTTTGACTTGTACCTCTCACACCTAGCATAGAGCTTGGTATATGATATATTTAATGGATGCTTCTGCTGATAAAATAAATGTTCTCATTCACAAAAGGAACACTCTAAAGAGGACCAGAGGAGGGTATAGAAGTGCAGGAAAGAGTTCCAGTTGTTGTGAGATCTGTTTGAGGGGCAGTAAGTAGATAAGGTTTGTACACGGGTAATTCTGACATTCCTTTTTGTGGTCAACTGAATGTAGTGGAAGAGAAATCACAGAGCTCTTGGCAGATCAGATTATCTCTTTAGCTTTAGTTTTTGGCTTCTGATTTTATAAGGTTGTCTGGTAGTTGTTTACTGTTCTGTCATATTCTGTGGAACATCTATATTTCTACTGTCTACTCTCTGCTTTTAGGGCACATTCTTAATTTTTTCTTAGCATTTTACTCAGCAGTTGTTCAGTAAGTGCTAGACAATAGCAAAATACTGCTTATGTTTTTATGGAATACTTTGATTTTAAACACATCTCAAGTAGTTAATATTCAGTTTATAGAGCAGTCCATATTGGTGCGTTTCTATCTTGCAAGATCTATAAGGTTAATTTCAAGTTGGGAAGACTTTTTAAGTTTCCCTTTAATGAGTTCAATTCCTTTTTAAAAACCAATGAACTTTTTATGTTTTTTGGTTCCTGTGGGTTCATGCTGAGTTAAAAGAAATTTCATGTCACCACTCATTCAATCATTTTACTTTTTCATTTTTATTCATTGTGGCAGAAAAAGCACAGAATTTTTCAATCATGAAAACCTGAGACATCAAAGGTTTGGTATTCATGGTTTAAATTTTATGATACTAATGGAAACTGTTCCTTAAATGAAAATGGTCTAGAATGGGGTACCTAAGAATATAGTGATACAGGAATCACTTTTACATGTATTCAGCAGCCACTATATTCCATTTATGAATTTATATTCAACATTTTAATTTAGTATTTAAAAGGTGGCTTAGGTGTATCATCATATATCAGTGTTTATCTTTGCTGAAAAGAAAGCTGAGGACTTCCTTATTGGAATTATCAGGAATTACACTGTAATATGCAATGAAAGGAATTCTCTTCAGGAAATAGCTCCCTGCGGCCATCTCTTGAGATGAAGAAAAAGCTTTTGGAGAAGATGCTCTCCATTGTAAATGCTTTGGGATGAGAGAACAAACAGGGAGGATCAGCGACTTTGCCCATTGTGCGGGATTGCCTGTTGTCAACTTGGAATCAGCTCCAAATCCTTTGTATGATTTATTTATTTTTTTTCAAGGCAGACAACTGGATTTCTTAAAATCTTTCTCTTCCCTCTTCTAACCCTGAACCTAGGTTGGAGTCTGCCAATGAGAGGGAGCTGGAAAGTGGAAGAGGAGAGGCCATTTTCCCCTGAGGAGGTGCTTAAGACAGATGAAGATGAGGTAACTTCTTAGTGAGCTTCTTTAACACATTAAATTCCACATTATAGGCTCAAGCTTTTAGCAATGAATTCTGCTTCACTCCCCCAGCTCTTTGAGCTACCTCTAATTCCTGATTCAATCCTCCGTACTTGGAATGGACAGAGTGGCTCCTGTTTTCCAGACTTGATCTTGACTGATAGTACCTTCATACTGCTTACCACAGTTTTGTTTGATTATCAGGCTTCCTCACCTCCCAAACATGTGTCCACGTGGGTCTTAGAATTCTCCAGGACGAAGGCAGAATTTAGTGGAGGTACATGGGTCAATATGTAAAGTTGCTCAGCAAAGTGAAGGGATGATCAGGAAATGGGGAGAGGGCAGCTTGAGGAAGACCAGAAGGTGGTGCGAGGCTGTAAAGAAAGCATTTATGTTTCCATATGATTAGGTATTTCTGAGCAAAGAAACCTGAGTTCTGGGTTGAAGGACAAGTCCTGGTATTTAAGGGTTGGTTAGATCAGAAGAGGCTGTCCTGAGAGGTTATCTCCCCTGAGGTAAGTGTTTACTTTTCAGAGTAGAAATAAAACCCAGGACCACAGAGACATTTCAGGGATTGTGAACTTGATGCTTGGCTTGCTTCTGGAGACATTTATTTACATTCCAAAGGATCAGTTTCAGGATCCTTTTCTTCTCTTCCCAAGGAGAATTTATTGACATTAGGGAGGAAAGTTTTCTCTCGGGAAGGGAGGGGGCACAACTGCTCTCCTATAGATAGGCTCCCAGATTCACATGTTTTGGGTTCCTTGCCTACAGTACAGATCCTGGTACGTGGGTGGTTCTCACTGCATAGTCCCAGGAGCAAAGAATTGAAGCAGAGGAGAACTGATGTGGTTATTGCTCTAAGTAATAATAATTCTGCTCCAGAAATCTTGCGCATACTCTCAGAATAACATGAATGAATATATATCCAAAAACTTAATAGATACTAGAATCAGATGGTTTGAACCTCAAAGGTGGTGTTGGGAGGTTTTGATGTACGAAGAAGTATGACCTGGAGAAGGCCCCACGTAGGTTGCCAGGGTTGATCCCAGGGATTGTGGAGCACAATGGGGATGAGCAGCCCCCATCTCTGCGCTGTGAGAGTACATTGTGCCATCACCTTCAGCTCTGCCGGAAGAAGTCTTATTGAAAGAGGCTTCAGGCTTCAAATGGAATTCGACCTCACATTTACGAGGAGGCAGTATGCAAAGTGGTAATAATTATGTAATTTGGGTTACAGATGCAACTTTACTCATCATTCATTTGGGCAATATTTATCGAGCATTTGTTATGTACAAAACTATTCTGCTAGGTGCTGAGGGACGACCTCTGTCCTTAGGGAGTTTACATTCTAGCACAAGAACCAGACAGAATATAAGCAAACAAAAGAGTGAGAATATACTTACAAACTGTGATGAAGAAAAAGAATAGGGTGTTGTGAGAGGAAATAAAGAAAGATGACCAACTTTAAATCAGGTGGCCAGGGAAGGCTTCCCTGAGAAAGTGACAGCTGTGCTAAGACGTGAAGGGTGGGAAGGAATTGGCTGTTTGAAAAGAGGGAGTGAGAGCTCTCCAGGTGGAGCAACTAGAAATTACACACTGGATATGAAATGCAGCCCCTCAGAGATGTGTTTAAGTGAGGCATTTAACACTGTGGGTATTTCTACATTGGCTTGTTGTTGGCTGTTTCTTTACCATTGTAAATGTGATAATGATACCTATTCCTTAGGCGGGAAGTTCTGCTATCACAGAGACGTTGATCTAGCAATGACCGTCTTCCTCTAACTTGCTGATCCAGATAAACTCTGTTCCTTAGCTGAAGTCAATGGAGCATATCTTAGTAGGGGAGTATTCTGTTAGGGAGGTTTTTTTGGAAGTAAGGGAAATTGGCCACAGATGAGTCCTATTGCCATCCAAGACCTTGGTTTCTGATAAGGCCTTCTTCTTTTAGAAGGAAATCTTGAGGATAAAAATTTCCAGCTTTAGTACAAATGTCAGTGAGAGAATTTCTGGAATATGGGAGCTTTTCCTTGGGTCTCTCTTCATGCAGATGACCATCACTTTCACTTATGCCTACGTCTGCTTTGAGTTGGGCTTCTGGGGTCACATCTCCTTTGCCATGTGTGACTTACAGGCAAGCAGGTAGGCAAGCATAGTCTGAGGAGGCTTGAAATGAGAAAGAAGAAACCAAGGATGTAGCAAAGGGATGGAGTTATGAGAGCTTCTTCATCTCTGTATTTCTAGAACTCTTTCACCCATGAGAGTGCCCTGAGTGTGTTTCTTTTCCTCCCAATGAGCCAGATGTGAACTGGGATTGGGGATTATGGCGATTAATTTTAAGAGTCTGAAATCAGAAGGATTTCTGCCGTGATGTATACACTGATAAATCAGGAAACAACTTGGTTTTTGTAATGGCTTCTCAACTGGGATTTTATAGGTTGTACCTTATCAGAGTCACACATCCCTGGGAAGTCTATTTGTTTCCTGTTTTGCTTAGGTAAGTAATATCCCTAAATGATCATGATAGGATCCATAAATCTAACTTTGGAAAGATTAGGCACTGGCTATTATGATTTCATGGTGAGTGGTTATTTTGATGAAAAAACTCTCAGCAGAGAGAATGGGAAGCAATAAAAAAACTCCCCTGACCAAAATCATTCATTTACTGAATGCTTCTGTGAAGGAAAGACAAAAAGGGTTACTAGATAATCCTCACATTCTCATTGGTAGTTTTTCCTTTATCTTGATCTGAATTCTTAGAAATACAAAAATATCACCTCTAAAATTGTAATTCGCTTTCCAGAATTTAAGGCTTTTAAAGATTCCACTTCTTTAGAAAAGGAAATAGACCTGTCCCCCGCCTATGTTCATTCTGTCTAGGTGTCTGCCATTGTCAAAGGATGTCAGAGAGGGCCAGGTAGGAAGTCATATCTGGAGTGAGTGAGAGCCAACCACTAGTCACAACTCAGTCTTAGTATTTTAAGTGCCTTGGTGAATACTGATTCCCATTTTCCTCCCAGGTATAAGCAATGACTCATTCCTCTATGCCTGCCATCAAACTTAGTTCATCATTCATTCAGTAAATATTTACTAAGTCCTAACCATATGCCAGTAATGTGCTAATCACTGGGTATATGACAGTAAACAGGAAAGATACAGTCTCTTTTCCTCTCCTTTTCCCTTCCTCTTTATAATCTGCAAAGAAGACACAACAAACAGTTATTATAAAAGATTATGTGATCCATACAGTAGAGGAAATATCATATGGCTAGTGCAGCATATAACAAAAATGAGTAACATAGTTTGAAGAGTCTAGAGAGAACTGAGGTTTAAGTTGAAACCAGAGGAGGTGGTGGTTAGACTAAGGAAGGGAATATGCATGTCAAGCACATTGAATAGTTTGGGAGAAAGAAAGGAAAAGCCCCAGACCTATAAATGAAATGATTACACCCACAGTTTAGAGATATTGAATCTGGTTCAGAGCACAACCTAATGTTGAAGAAAGAACATGAGAAGCTACATTGAAGGTCCTACATCTCTCCCTGCTTTACTTGTACCTTGTGATGAACTTGTGTCCTTGCAGTTAGTGATGCTTGGTGTTGAGTGAGATCTCTGATTTTTGTGAATGGGATAAGGTAGCCATGAGAATGCCCTGCTCATATGTCCTGCTGTGGGGAGCAGAGTTTACTGAATCCTCAGCTCTTCTCCTTACGGATCCAGCACTGTTTTTACACCTACGCCACACTTCCTCAAACTGCTCCCAGTTAATGACTGAGCACAGTGGGACTACTGATGCAGTCATTCCCATGGGATGCATGGCTCCTCTTGTGGGCAACTTTTGCTTAAGGACTTCCCAATGGCCTGGTTGAGACTTTCTTGGCTTTGCACTGCAGTCTGAGAATTTTGTCCCTAATCCTTCCTATCCTTTTCACAGATACCAGAGGTACATCATGGTCTGAAGGCTCCCCCTGCCACCAGGCAAGGTAGCTAAGGGTGAGGAAAATATAAAATAGATGGAGAAGGAGAGCAATGAGTGTCTGTGTGGTTCTGAGGTCAACTGCAGTGATGACAGATGTAAATCACCTCTAACCTCCTTTTCTGTCTCTCAGGAAGGGGGGGGAGGTCCATGGGAACCATAAGGGAGCAGCTCCTCAAACCTGTGTGGGGAAGGAGATCTATTGACTCTGGTGACCATGTCAGTGCACCAGTCAAATGTCCTACTGGGAGGGGAGCATAGTTGACTGATGGTTCTGCCGCCCCATCTCTGAATCACAGCTGAGTTTGCATCAAGTCTGCATGTCCTCTGGGCTTCTCCTAGTCAGCCACTGAGTTCGGTGGGACTACTGGTGTAGGCTTATCCCTGAGGGATGTGGGCCTCCTCTAATGCCCAATTTTGCCTTGAGGACTCCCCATCAGCCTGGCTGAGACTTTCTTAGATTTATCCTGTTGCCTGAAATTCTTGTAATCCATTCTTTTACCTCTCCCCATTCTTTAAAACTTCTCAGACCAGCCTGGCAGTCTGAATTCTCCTTGCCTACTCCTGCTTCCTCAATCATATACTACATAGGTGTTTTTCCCAATAAACCTCTTAAGTATCTACTACATATACTGTCCTCTTGGGTCTGCTTCTCCGAAGACCTGAAATAACAAACAACATGTTTGTGGAACAGAAAGAAGTAGGTACAATACGCTGAATAGTGGAAATGAGGGTGGATTGAGTCAAGAGGACTATGATGGTGAAGGGTTTCATCTGCTATGTAAAGCCTTTTGGATATTGTTCTCAGGAAAGCCACTGAAAGATATTCAACAGACGAGTGACAGGTTTTAGAAAAACTACTCTTGTTGCAGGGTGGTGAATGAATTGGAAGGGAGCATGATGGGAGGTGGTGTGTGTATTGTTACCCCCACAGTGGCCAGGGAGTAATTCATTATATCCACTCTGTCTGTCTTGGGAGAGTGTCAAAAAAACCCAAAGGCTAGTGGTAGCTACTCAGCAAATGTTTGCTGAGAATATTTATTTTTCTCTAGATAAAAATATATTCTAACATCCTTTATCTTTTTGTGCTTGTGTGTTAGCCTAAAATCAATATCTCTTCTCACACTGAGCTGGCAGCCTAAGCTGGGAGGCACTTCAGTAAACTATCTATGATCACTCTTCTTTGCAATTCTGATTACCTTTCCCACAGGATCTATACTGTTTTGGTACCAGCTCTGAGGAAGAAAATTAGCTATTACTTTCCTTCTTCAAACTCAATTTCAGTTTTTGCTCCGTCAGGTATTTCTAGAAGCAATTTATTTGTATCTTCAACCATTCTTTCTGGTTTAAATGACAAAATAGATGCTAAAATGGCAAGGAGAAAGATTTGGTAAGAAATTTTGTTAAAATGGCATTTGTCTTAGTAATACAAGCACAATTATGTTATTTTCGTATATCGTGTTACTATATCATATAATCTATCATATTCTTTCTATCTATGTATCTACCATCTATCTACTTATCCCTTAAAAATATACAGGAATTTCTGTGACTAATAATATCTGCATTCATTTAAAAGTCTGGAAAATTGTATTGTAGGCAGCCATTTTTCTCATTAAAAATAAGGGCTAACGTAAGAACTCAGAATTCACTGATTAAAGACACTGGTTCTATACTCACCATTTATTCCCTTTATTTTGAACTTGATTACTTTCTCTCAAAATTATACTCAGTTCCATATCATGAATCACTTCTTGTTATTTGGAAGTCAGTTCCGAGTTGCTATCATAGTCTGTTTCATATTTGTCTGTCACATGTAAGTCCAGTAGTCTACTTCCATTGTTTATTTTATCTCTAGAGGAACTGACTTGTCATTAGGGCATGTAAAGAACTTACTGGAATCTGCTCTTATCAGATTTTGACTTCAGGCAGAGAGTAGATTTGTAATCTGTCTTGCTTTGCTCACTGTGTCATCCTGTGCTTTAATTTTGTTTCCCTAGATTCACCTTTCGGTATAAAGGACAGGACTGTGCTGTGCTCTTCTGTATCCCAGCTGTGCTCTAAATACTGCTGAGTAACATGGAGCATCTTATTCTCTTTGTACTTAGAATTGTTTTTACCTAACTTAGGACTTATACATTCCTAAGAATCACAAAACATTAAAAATGAAAGATGTTAGAATCATCAAATCATAAAATATTAGAATCATAAAATATTAAAAATGAAAGAGATGTTAGAGCTCATTTTAGTTAATTCCCCAGTTTTAGATGATGACACTGAGGCTCAGAGATGTCACCTGGCTCACCTGTAAGGTCACAATTGTATTAGCGTAGTCTTTTCATCAGGTCAGGCTAACTGCCGGAAAAAACAACCTTTAAATCTTAGTGACATATAAGAAGCAATAAGGGCTTATTATTTACTCACACCATAGTCTATGTAGGTCCTTTGGCATGGGGTTGGTGTGTTCTATGCAGTCATTTAGAGACTCAGTGGTTTTACCATGTTACAGGACTGGATCCCCTACATCTAGCCAGCAGACAAGGAAAGAGAGAGACAGTGTAGAAAAGGCACATTTACACTCAAGTCTCTTAGGCCCAAAGTGACAAATTGCTTCCACCCATGTGCCCGTGGTAAGAGTTATCCATGTGGCCCCATCTAGATGCAAAGGATGCTGGGAAATTTAGTTTAGCTGGGTATCCAGGAAGAGAGAACAGGTGTCTTTCCATAAAGCAGGGATTTTCAAAGTATCATCCCAGCAGCATCAGTATCACCTGAAAACTTATTAGAAATGCAAATTCTCAGGTCCAGCCCATTCCTAGAGAATCAGAAACTCTGGGTGATTCTTGTGTTTTTGACAGATGCTAAAATTTTGAGAACCATTGACATATCCTATTAGACATAGTTCGGTGGTTCTCAACTCTGGCTATACATTAAAATCACTTAGGAAAACCTAAAACAAAATAAAGCAAAACAAAATTGCCTGTACCCCTGTACCCCATTATGATCAATTAAATAAAAATATCTAGAAGAGGACCCAGGCATTGGTATTTTAGAATAAAAGTTCTTTGTGAACAAGTATGACAAGTCTCTCAAGATTGTCAGCAATCCTCCTGCACCACCAATTGCTTGGCCCCCTGGCCAAGGTCATCCATGACAACTTTGGCATCATGGACATGCTCATGGCCACAAGACTGCCACCACAACCACCCAGAACACTGTACATGGCCCCGGGGGGGGAGCTGTGGCATGATGGCTGAGAATATCATCTGTGCTTCTGCCGAGGCTGTGGGGCATCATCATCCCTGAGCTGAATGGGAAGCTCACTGGCATGGCCTTCTGTGTCTCCACCCATAGTGTGTTGGTTTGGATCTGACTGCTGCCTGGAGAAAGCTCCAAATAGGATGACATCAAGACGGTGGTGAGGCAGGTGTCAGAGGGCCTCCTCAAGGGCATCCTGGCCTATACTGAGGACTAGGTTGTCTTGTATGACTTTAACAGTAACACCCACTCCTCCCCTTTGATGCTGGGGCTGGCATTGCCCTCAATGCCCATTTTGTCAATCTCATTTTCTAGAATGAGAATGAATTCGGCTATAGCAACAGGATGGTGGACTTTATGGTCCACATGACCTCTGGACCAGCTCTCTGGATCAGCAGCTCCAGCAAGAGGAAGAAAGGCTCTCAGCCTCTGGGAAGCCCTTGTTCTAGATCGATCCTCCAATACACTAAGAATCTCCTGACCTCCATAATTTCCATCCCAAACACCTGAAGAAGGGGAGGGGCATAGAGAGGCCTCCCTTGTCATGCATCATCAATAAAGTTTATTGTACCAAAAAAAAAATCCTGGTTATTCTATATGTAGCTAGCTAGGGCAGGAACTATTTATTCTGCATGATAAAAACTACAGTTTCTGTTTCTTTTATGGTGTAGTATATGGTGTAGTGTATAGTATATGGTGTAGTATTCTCATTTAGTATAGCATGCAGCTTATTATCCGTGTAACTTTGGGTAAGTCAGTTAACTTCTCTGAACTTCTGTTGTTTTTTTTTCAACAGTAAAATGGGGTATAATACTAGAACCTACTTTACTAAACTGCGCTGATTGTAAGAAATTGTTTATAAAGTGCTTATTTAACAGCTGGCGCACAGTCAGTACTTATGCATAAAAAATAAATTTGTTATCACTTTTGATTGCTTTGTTGAGAGAAGTACAGAGAAAAAATAGTTACTAAAGCAGAAATCAGGAGACTTTTCATCATGTCTTCCTTTACATTATTAGGTTCTCTCTCTCTCATCTTTTTTCCCCTAAACCCAAAATTTGAGACTCAGATTTGGAATTATTCACCATTTGGGAAAGTCTGTACTATTATTTTCTTTCAGTGGCTACATTCCCATTGCCTCCAATTAGACGTGCTTTAAACACTGGACTTGGGCAGGACAGTGATCTAGTGTTAATGGAAACAAGGGAGTTGGTTCTCTCACACTGATAGCTGCTTGGAGACCACGTGGTCCTGATTGACAGGTGGACATTAGGGAAGTCTGGTCATTGGCTGTAAGTGGCACCTCTATAGTGTCTGAAAAAAATGTGGAGATGCTTGTCTCTCTGAATTTGATATGCTTTCTGTTAAAAAGAAAATACATCACATGGTTGTATTTATGTGTATTTATGTGGTGTATTTATGTGCAATCTATGTGGTTGCATAGATTCTTTATTAACATACAGTTTGCTGATAATGGTGAAATTTTAGTAGAGTCTGGATTACCTAAAAAAGGTGCTCCAGAAGTTTATCCATCCACTGAGGCCTCCTAGTGAGACAGCTTAACCCTGCAGAAATTTCAAGTAATAAAGCTCACTGACAGGGAAAAACAGCTAGTTTATTTGTTCTTATTTAACGGAATTAAGGTTAGAGTCTACTTTACAACCAATGATTTTTTTCTGGTCTATATTTGCAAGATTATCTAAAACACTAGATAAAAGCTTATATTGGTTAGTGAAACTCTCTTTGACTTGCGCTTCAAGTAACTTCTCTTTAAAAATGCTTTGGATGACAGTTGTGATGGATGAAGCTTGGAAACTAGACAGAAATTGGTGCTACATTTGATAGAGAGTGGATGAATCATATTAGGGTTAATATTCTGACAGCCAAACACTCACACGTAAACTTCCGAATGGATATAGATGGTTCGGTCTATTCAGACATCCTGGCAAGGCTGAATTTAAGGTCCTGGTAGGATGCCGGTTTGCGAGAAGCATAATTTTCCAGAAAGTAATCTCAAAGCTCAGTGTTGACAGTTTGGAGCTCAAATTTTATAGTGTCTCTAATGTTATATAAATCACTCAATATCGCTCTGGATCTTTTTACTAACTGTAAAATGTGTTTCACTGTGTTCCTTTCACATATACCTCATTGTAGTTCTCACTCAAATACTTCATCTTTCAAAGATTAAGAAAGAATTAAAAAATATTTCTGACCAAGTTATAGTCATTTGGAAGGCTTGTAATTTTATGCTACAAAATTCTTTACTCTCTGTGCCTGTGTTATGAAAGCAAGGACGTGTCAGACCAATTAGGTTCTGGAGACAACACAAAGCGTGGGTTCGGGGCAGTCAGGAACCAAGTTCTGTACGGAGTCAGACATGAGTGCTGTTATTTACTTGGCTTTGCTCATTTCTCTGAGCAAGGGGGAAATCTCACTTTTTTAGAAAGCCATTTTACTCTGTGGGTTCATTATTTTGACTGACAAATGGAGACGTAAATTGACAGTGACTTCTAAGCTAAGAATACTATGTATGTTTACAACAGTAGGGAGCTGGAATCTTGTCAGTTAGTATGACATCTATTTAGTTTTAGTTTCTAAGGTTTCCAATGGAAAAAAATACATAACAAAATTCTATGACTCTCAATGAATAAAGCCTTTTTAATGCTAGGGAGGTTTACTGTTGGCACTGGCTGCTCTTGTGGGGGACCTTGATGAGAGTACGTTAAACTCTCGTCCAGAGGTAATGGGGAAATTCTTCTGTCTTCAGCAAATATTGAGTCAGCATGGACTAGGTGAAGGTCAGGAAGCCAGGCAGTGAGGATGCGACCTGTTCCCGGCATCCTAGAGAGGCAGCATAACACCACGGTAGGCGGCCGTGCTTTGGGAGTCAGGCCTGAAAGGGAAACCTGGCTCAGCACCCAGAATATGTACAACTCTGCCCAGCTGACTCAACTCCTTAGGTCAAAATGAGCTCATTTGTAAAATGGGAACATTATCACCTACCCTGAAGGTTTATTGTGAGGATTACGTTAGGTAACATGTTCCAAGTATTTGGCGATGAATGTCAAGGCCTGGCACTTAGCCGGTGCTCTCCCTTTTCAGGCAGCCCTCCTACTGGTCTTCCCTTTTTGGTCCCTTTGCAAATTTAAATGCGCTGACAGCTTCTCAGATGCTCTCTATCATATTATATGTCACTCAGTTTCTCTGAGGATGTTTTTCATTACCTGTGAAGTATGATTCATCATGTTCCTGTCACACATATCTCATTGTAGTTCTCACTCAAATACTTCATAGTAATTAAAGATCTCCAGTGTTCATTGCTGTTGGGAAGGATTTTGAGTTGTCATTTACATTTTAGTATAATTTTAAGTCACTGACCTTCCTCTACCTCTGTACGCAGCAGGAGTCCCAACTTGGGTTTAGATGCAGCGCATGCTACATCTCAGTCATTTCTAGAAACTGCTGTAGGGGTCACATGGTAGTCATTTGCATTAGATTCTAAGTTAGAACTGATCCCAAAAGGATATAGAAATGAGGTGGCCAGGTTTGAGTCGGGGGCAGTGTCCAGGAGCAGAGGAGAGAGCTGATTCTGAGCATAGTGCTATGTTAATCCCACAGGCATGGCCCTGTGCTACTTAACATCCTGGGCCCACTGCCCTTGGACAAACTTGAGGCCTGAGGTGGCTTCTACTGAGGACTGTGAATAAAATTCTCTTGGTATTGGAAGCAATTGGAGATGACAATTTCAGTGTAAACATTAGCACTGTCAGCATAAGGCATTGTGTACTTGGACCAAATGATATTGGGCAACTGTAGCAGTGGTGGCAACTTTTGAAAGCTTAGGAGGTAGTGTTTCTGGTGGTTGCTGGGAATTAAAGATTACTTCACTTTTTTTTGCCACCCACCCCACCCAAGATCAGAATGCTTTCACCCATTCCTTGAGTTTGCGTTGCTGCCATGACTTCCCTTGAGCAGTGCAATGTGGTGGAAATGATGCCATGTAACTTCACAGGCTGGGCTTCCGAAGATGTGTAGTGTTGAACTTTACTGCTTAGAACACTCTTGGAATCCACTCCCTGCTACGGTCCAGCTGCAGCAGGTCTAAGGGTCCCCTCGAGGTGAAGGTAGGAGTCGGTGCGGAAATCAGGCAACTACGCAGCTCAAGGCAGGTGATACTCTGAAGACCTTTACTGAAAGTAAGGCTAAAGCTTTTATACTATTCTAGCTGACAAGCAATTTCAGCTGGCAAGCGATTTCGGATTCGTTGGCTTTTGCAGTTACTGTTGCTATGCTTCTTGGTCTGAACAGGAACTTGGCTGTCTGCCTTGGTTAGGCTGTCGCGGGGGGCCTATTCTTATTCTGCATTTTAGATATGTTTAAAATTGACTTGGTGGGTAAACATGCCCTCCATGCCACGTCCACCAGGTTGGAAAATGCTTCCTTGAAGTCTTGGACCTCCCCTCCTGACTTTGTCAAGGAAGGGATCCAACTGTGGACGTGGCAACTCCCCACACTGTGGGAAAGGCCAAGATGCCACATGGGGAGGAGGACTGAGGTTCCTTGCTGACAGTACCAGTTGCCAGCCAGGAGTGGGGTCATTTTGGATGGGGCCACTGCCAAGGTCTCAGATGACAGCATGTGAAGCGGAATAATCACTTGATCAACCCATGGAATCAAGGGAAGTAATAAATTCCCAATGTTCTAGCCATGAAAATTTGGGGCAGTTTATAGAGTATTAAATAGAGACTATTTGAAGTGCAGGAATAGTGCCCAAGAGCTAAAAGAGAAAAGGAGGAAAATAGGAGATCCATGGAATATTCAGCAGGACCGATGATTAAGATAGCATTGAGATGCATTCACAGGACTTCCAAACCTGTAATTTTTTGAGAGGGGAAGATGGAACACCCGTTTATAGGAAAGAGATAGTACTACCAACCTCTTAGGGTTATAATGAGATTAAGAGGGATAATGCGTGTGAAACAATTAGTACAAACTTTGGCAGGGACTAAGTAAGGAGTAGCCATTTTTTGGTACCTTCATCTTATGTCCACTAACTTCAAGTTAGTCCACTAATTTGGCACTCAACAGAAAATAGCCACATTAATGATATATATTGGGTTGGCCAAAAAAGTCCACCTAGTTTTTTTCATAAAATGAAAGACATCTCCCTTGTGGTATAATGTTGATTGTTCTCAATTAATGCCTTGATTTGATTGCTATGAAGTTCAACTGGTCTGCCTGACTGTGGAGCATCATCCAGTGAGAAATTTCCAGCACGAAACTTCGCAAACAACTTTTGACACCTTTGATCAGTCACAGCATATTCTTCGTACACTGCACAAATCTTCTTTTGTGTGTTTCAGTTTCATTTTTACCTTTTTTGAATAATAAAAGCATATAATGAAAATGTTGCATATTTTCTTCCACCTTCAATATTAAAATGACTACACAAAAGTTCACCAATTTTTGTAAGTTAAGAACAAACGTACTGATATGACAGCTGTCACAATACAATCTAACAAAATTGTTTTGAATGAAGTTAAAGACAACTAAGTGCTCCTAGAGCCATCTTATAGAAAAAGCAAATGAACTTTTTCACCATCCTAATAAATCTTATTTCCACAGCTAGGTGAATGAAAATTCTCTAAATGGCAGACACTGTAGCATGTACACTTTGTGTGATGTAGGCTCTGAATAAATATGTGTTGGTTGTTTGGCGAGAAATAAGGTAGATGGTATCTCTTTTAGAATTCTAGTCTCCTACTAAAAGCACAATTCTAAGGATCGATGAATCCAGAAGCTGGTTGTTTGAAAAGATAAATAAAATTGATAAGCCTTTAAGCAGGCTCATCAAGAAAAAAAGAGGGAGAGGACCCAAATAAACACAATCAGAAATGAAAGAGGAGAGATTACAACCGATACCACAGAAATACAAAGGATTGTGAGAAATTACTATGAAGAACTGTATGCCAAGAAACTTGAAAACCTAGGTGAAATGGACAAATTTCTAGAAAAATATAATCTTCCAAAACTCAATGAAGAAGCAGAAAACCTGAACAGACCAATGACAGCAGACAAAATTGAAACAGCAATCAAAAAACTCCCAACAAACAAAAGCCCTGGACTGGATGGTTTCACAAGAGAATTCTACAAAGCATTTAAGGAACAGCTAACCCCTATCCTTCACAGACTATTCCAAAAAACCCAAAGTAATGGAAGACTCCCAAACTCTTTTTATGAAGCTAGCATCATCCTAATTCCAAAACCAGATGAAGACACAATAAAGAAAGAAAACTTCAGGCCAATATCACTGATGAACATAGACGCTAA
Source organism: Artibeus jamaicensis (assembly GCF_021234435.1). Lineage (NCBI taxonomy): Eukaryota > Metazoa > Chordata > Mammalia > Chiroptera > Phyllostomidae > Artibeus > Artibeus jamaicensis. Next base: position 16,881,290 of record NW_026521788.1, read on the forward strand.
AATCCTCAACAAAATATTGGCAAACCACATCCAACTATACATTAAATATTTTATTTCTTTTTTTATTTTTAGAGAAAGGGGAAGGAAAGGAGAAAGAGAGGGAGAGAAACATCAATGTGTGGTTGCTTCTCACATGGCCCCCACTGGGGACTGGTCCTCAACCCAGGCATATGCCCTGACTGGGAATTGAACCGAAACCCTTTGGTTCACAGCCCACACTCAATCCACTGAGCTACACCAGCAAGGGCCCAACTATTCATTAAAAAGATCATACACCATGACCAAGTGGGATTCATCCCAAGGATGCAAGGATGGTACAATATTTGCAAATCGATAAATGTAATACATCAAATAAACAAAAGCAAAGACAAAAATCACACGACCATATCAATAGATGTGGAAAAAGCATTTGATAAGGTACAGCACTCATTTATGATGAAAACACTCAGCAAAGTGGGAATAGAGGGAGCATTCCTCAACATAATAAAGGCCATATATGAGAGACTTACAGCCAACATCATATTCAATGGGCAAAAACTAAAATATTTTCCACTAAGATCAGGAACAAGACAAGGTTGTCTACTTTCATCACTTCTACTCAACATAGTATTGAAAGTTTTAGCCACAGCAATCAGACAAGAAAGGGAAATAAATGGTACCCAAATTGGAAAGGAGGAAACAAAACTGTCATTGTTTGCAGATGACATGATAGTGTACATGAAAAATCCTATAGACTCTGCCAAAAAACTGCTCAAACTAATATATGAATTTGGCAAAACAGTGGGATACAAAGTTAATATCAAGAAATCAAAGGCACTTTTGTATACCAACAATGAAACAGCTGAAGCAGAAATCAAGAAAAAAATTCCATTTGATATAGCAACAAGAAAAATAAAATACCTAGGAATAAACCTAACCAAGGAGGTAAAAGACCTGTACTCAGAAAACTACACAACACTGAAGAAAGAAATCAAGGAAGACACAAACAAATGGAAACATATACCGTGTTCATGGATCAGAAGAATTAACACCATCAAAATGTCCATACTATCCAAAGCAATTTACAGATTCAATGCAATACCTATTAAAGTGCCAATGACATACATCACAGATATAGAACAAACACTTAAATTCATACGGAACCATAAATGACCCTGAATAGCTGCAGCAATTTTGAGAAAGAAGAGCAAAGTAGGAGGGATCACAATACCTGATATCAAACTGTATTACAAGGCCACTGTAATCAAAACAATCTGGTACTGACATAAAAACAGGCACAAAGACCAATGGAACAGAATAGAGAGCCCAGGAATAAACCCAAGTCTCTACAGTCAATTAATATTTGACAAAGGGGGCAGCAGCATAAAATGGAGTAAAGATAGCCTCTTCAGCAAATGGTGTCGGGAGAACTGGACAGCTACATGCAAAAAAAATGAAACTTGAGCACCAACTTACACCATACACCAAAAAATTTGAGGTGAATAAAAGATTTAAATATAAGTCATGATACCATTAAAGTCCTAGAGGAGAACATAGACAGGAAAATCTCAGATATTTCATGCAGCAATATTTTCACTGATATGTCCCCTAGAGCAAGGGATATAAAGAAAAGAATAAACAAATGGGATCTCATCAAAATAAAAAGCTTCTCCACTGCTAAAGAAAACGGTATTAAAATAAAAAGAGGACCAACTGTATGGAAAAATATATTTGCCAATGATACCTCTCAGACAAGGTATCTCCAAAATATACAAAGAAACATACATGACTCCACTCTAAGAAGACAAGCAACCGAATTAAAAAATGGACAAAGGACCTGAACAGACACTTCTCCAAGGAGGATATACAGAGGGTCCAGAGACATATGAAAAGATGCTCAGTATCGCTAGCTATCAGAGAGATGCAAATTAAAACCACAATGAGATACCACTTCACATCTGTCAGAATGGCCATCATAAACAAAACAACAAAGTGTTGGAGAGGATGTGGAGAAAAGGAGACCTAGTGCACTGTTGGTGGGAATGCTGACTGGTACAGTCACTGTGAAAAACACTATGAAATTTCTTCAGAAAACTAAAAATAGATCTGCCTTTTGACCCAGCAACTGTACTGCTAGGATTATATTCTAAGAACCCTGAAACACCAGTCCAAAAGAACTTATGCACCCCAATGTTCATAGCAGCACACTTTACAATAGCCAAGTGCTGAAGCAACCTAGGTGCCCATCAGTACATGAATGGCTCAAAAAACTATGGTACATTTACACAATGGAATTCTATGTAGCAGGATCTCCTACCCTTTTTGACAGCATGGATGGAACTGGAGAGCATTATGCTAAGTGAAATAAGCCAGGAGGTGAAAGACAAATACCATATCATCTCACCTTTAACAGGAACCTAGTCAACAAAACAGACAAACAAGCAAAATATAATCAAAGACACTGAAATTGAGAACAGGCTGACAATGTCCAGAGGGGAGAGGGGAGGAAATTTCAGTGGAAAATGATGAAAGGTTTGCAGGGAAAGTGTAAAGGACACATGGACAATAACCAGGGGGAGTGGAAATGGGAGGGGGGAGGGGAGGGCTGTGGGGGCAGACTGGGATGGGGGAAAAGGCAGAAAACTGTACTTGAACAATTAAAAAAAAATTCACCCGACCAGTTAAAAAAAATTAAAAAATTTTAGAAAAAGTAAAAAAAAAAACCAAACAAACAAACAAAAAAACTAGTCTCCTTTACATTAGGCCCATGTGCCAGTTTGTAATTTTAGCTGAATTTCCAAACTGAAAGATAAAAACTGATTAAACCTTGACTACCATGGGCACTTATTAGAAGGATACATAATGTCTCATGGGTATTTCAGGTAGTACTTTTAATCCAAGTGCTCTTTCCTCAAGGAGTTTTGTCTATTTTATTGTCCTTAGCTGAATCAGCTACACACACCGTGAAGCCCCAGGTTGCTATTTCTGGAGATATGCACAGCTTTGTTTAGTCAATGTCAAGTACCAAAATAGTGTTGTAGTTACTGGCAGAATGGCCTCATCAGGCCTTGAGGAGCTGAATCCTTGTTAAGTTGCAATGAAGCCATTTGATAGTAGTAGGTGACTGGCCCTTTAAGCCAATAACCTGTTGGCTATTATCACCTGTGTCATAAATGTAAGCAGTCACTAGGATTTCCTCAGCCAATTAGCTGACTGTGTTTTGTCATTCAGCTGTGGGCTAGAAGTATGTAGTCTTGGTCTATTATGGCAACAACAGGGGGGTGTGTGTGGGGGGGCATGTATGGGTGCGAAGTGTTAAATACATCAAAGCTCTATGAGCAATACAGCCCACTCTAGTTTCTTTTAGAATCTAGACAATTGCCTCTATTCATAGAAAATTATTAGGTTGGCCAAAAAGTTCATTTGGTTTTTTTCATAACATGGTTCTAGTGGCATTTAGTTGTCTTTAACTTCATTTGAAACAATTTTGTTAGATTGTACTTGTGACAGCTGTCATATCAGAGTACCATTTTTGGCATATTATTTCAAGAAAGGTAAAAATGCAGATGAAATTAAAAAAAGATTTGTGCAGTGTTATTTGCAGTCTGGGGCTATGGGCATTTACGTACAAGTCTTTGTGTGGACATATTATTCTCAACATTTTCTCATTCTTCTTGATGTTGGTGCCAGATATTGGTGGATGCCAGATACCATATTTGGTTAACACTCGCATAAACTACATCATGAAAAACAGGAGAAAAAGGGGCAAGAAAAAACAATTAGGTGAATTTGATAAGTTTCTTCTGAAATGCTGAAGATTTTACAAGTATTTATTGCCACAAATAGCATATTTCAAAAAATACTTGGTGTACAAAGGTATGTGAAATTGAAAAAGTCACTGAAAAATGTACAAAATAATCACAATAGTGCTAAAATTAATGTATAATTATGTAAAATACAAAATTAGGATCAAAGTGTTATTGGAAAAATTGGTTAGAAGAACCTTCATTCATAATCCCTAATTTAGAATTTCAGACCAAAAAATCATTAGGAAATTGTTTCTTATGCAAAACAGATTTCAGTAAACAAAACTGAGACAAATTCATTTCAGGCAAATTTCATTGTTAATGGAATGAGTTTGGATAATTTAATTGGACATAGATTGCAACAGGAGAGGTTGAAGCTGGGCTGGTTCTTGTATTTCTCTTATGAGCTACGGGATAGATAGAAGTGTCATTCATGGGGATGGAAATCCAGGAACGGAAGCAGAATTTATGGTGGACAGATAATGAGTCCAGGTTTATTTGTGCTGAGTTTGAGCTGCTTGGAAGATACCCAGGGAGAGGCACCCAGTAGGCAGATTAGTGGAGTTCAGGCAGAAATCTGGTTGGAGGCAGGCACCAAGCCACTAGCACACAGGTGTTCAGACTGATGTGAACACACGGGGAGCATTGTCGGGGCCGGAGGAGCTCTGCAGGGCACTCTCATCCCATGGGTCTCTCCCCCTGACCTTTCCTTCAGGAACCCTGGGTGTTCTAATGCACTAGACATGTCCACATGTCAGGTACATATGGCTTCTGCTCACACATGTGTGTCTAGGGTGATTCTGAGAACAGTTTGGCTCCATATATCTATTCCTCTACACTGGGTCCATGTCTGAATTCTATGAATAATTGGAGGTTGGTGTTTGTTAGGAGCTATAAAGAAAAACTGGAAGGACTCTCTGAAAACCACATAAGCGTCACTGCTCTGGAGCTCCTCCCACAAAGTGTTGTGTCAACAAGAAGTGGGAGAATGTGGCAGAGGCCTTTGGTGGCCCTGACACCCTCCCTGCTGCCCGCCTCTGGTTTGAGCCTTAGCTGTGGCGGATGGTTCTGGTGGACTCAGACTCACCTTGTCCTTATTCTGATGTCTGCCCAGAGGTCTCCTCTGATTCTGCAGAAGCCCACTTGGCCTGTATGCAGTTGCAGCCCAGAAGGCAGAGGAGTCAGCACTCCCCTCACTCAATGGGCCTTGGCAGCCAGCCGTCCTTCCTTCCATGGACGGCCTGGGAGGCAGCCTGTGTGCCTCTTAGGGGCCCTGGTTGAACCAGGCTCTGTTCTTACACGGTGACCTGGATCCTTAAACTTTCTCTTTTTCCTTCTTTGTCTTACTCTCTCATTCTTTCGGTCTAGCGTCCTGAAGCAATCACCTGCACCCGAGTCCTTCCCGCAGTCTCCATTTCTGTGAGAACCTCCTGTGAGAGGGCCAGCTTTGCCTACTCTTCAGTAGCTTTGCACCTCCCACTGGCCTTGGCTGTGGGAAAAGATGGTGGTACCCAGCAGAACAGCAGCGTGCCGTGGATGCAGCAATACCCAGCCCAGAGCGGCCGGTGGGGGTGGGGAGGGGTCAGGGCGAAGGTGGAAACTGAGGTTGACACTGGCAGCACTGTGGGCTGGTTGTGTCCATGAGCATGAGTAAGTCACAAAAGTACTTGGTAGCGACCTTGCTGGAGGCTGGGAACGTGCCTTCTCGGGGATGGGGAAGAGTCAGTAAAACATTGGTTGTGGTATAATTGGGAATTGTCAGAACGTGTGTGGCTGTGGAGGCAATGACTGATGACAATGAGTACAATTTCCTAGGAATAATGTAGTGGTTCTCAATTTTTGATCACAACAGAATTACATGGGAAACTTTTTTAAAAATACAGGTTTCTTCAAAGTAGAAGCCTTGAGAGAAACCTTTCTCTCAAGGTTTGGCTATGTGTATTTTCAAAGATTCCCCAGCTGATACTATGCCCAATAAAGTTTGAAGATCTCTGTTCAAAGAGGGACCAAAAAAAAAAAAGACCAGGGACAGAAATCTGAGGAGACATTAACACTTAAGACGCAGGTAGAAGAAATGAGCCTGCAAATGAAGGTAAGACGTAGCAGTCAGAAAGGAGGTGGCTACGCCCAGTGAGGGAGAGTTAGAAAAGGGCTTTGGGATGGGGGAGAGGACAACGGGGAGAAGGGTTTTCAGGAACTACCACAAAGGACACATGGACAAAACCAAGGGGGAGGGTGGAAGCAAGGGAAGGAGGGAGGTTTGGCTGAGGTGAGGGGAACTGGTGGGGAAATGCAGATAACTGTAATTGAACAACAATAGAATAATTTTAAAAAGAAAGACAAAGGACATTGGTGGTGACATTGGTAGGTTCAGTTTCTGGGACACAGTAGGGGTGGGTGTCAGATCTCAGCAGATTAAGGAGGGAGCTGAAGAGGGAGAAGTACAGGAGGGCACTACCTCACTTTCACATGGCTTGTAGATCTAATTTTGCCTCCCACCAAATTGTACCGGCTCTGCAGGACTGCGTCTGTGATGGTGAGCAAGTGACCTGGGGGTTGTTATGGTCCCTCAGCACCAAGAAGACTGTGGTGGCGCCACGCCTAGAAAGAGGACATGTGAGAATCTCTATTAAAGTCTCCAAGAAATTCAGAAGAAACAAACAAGCAAAAAACCAACCAAACAAACAAAATCAAGCATTTCAAAAGAGTGGTACAAAGAGTGGTACTGTATTCTGAGTAGGTTGTCTACATAACACCCGTTCCCTCTCGGACGGTTTGCAGGCCGTCACTCCCTGGCATCATGCCCCACAGGGGACCTGCGGTGTCTGGGAGGGAAAAACTCGCCCATCTGCTGGGTCACACTTGTCCTGCACTGTGGCACAATGCCCTTTAGATGGCGATAAATCTCCACCTTTTGAGCCTCCCTCCTGGCTTTAGGTCCCTTCAAAAATTGCTTTCTGGTAGAGAAAAATGAGAGGCATTTCTTTATCATTGACTGGAAGCTGCTGAGAAAGCTCTTCCTTGCCTTTTAGTTTTTGAAAGGCCTTGGAGCACCGACAAGAGTCCGGTGTCTGGAATATGGAAATCTAAGTGAGGAAGGGGCTGCTGCTTTTGAGTACCCCAGAGCCTGGGTGTGTTGGTAGGAAATGCAGGCTGTAAAGAGCTCCAGGACAGCTTCCCTGCTTCTCCCTGTGTTCCATAGTTCTTACACTTCTTAACAGGAGCGTGGCATTCAATCCACCACAAGGTAGGTGACACAACATGGGCCAACTTTTCTGGGTTTTGTTTTTGTTTCTGTCTTTTTTTGCACTGATGCATGGGCCAGGGGCCTTAGAAACCTCATTCAGCACTTCCAGGTAGGTTCTATTATTATCCTTTTATTTAAATAGGTGAAATGCCTGGCTAAAGTCAGTCAGGGATTGATGTTACAGCTGGGACTTGGTCACTGTATTGCCTCAGAAACAATGTCTAAAAGCACGCTTAAACCTCTGGAAATGGAGCCCTGTGGTGGGCTCAGGGACCAGTGTCTGTAGGGAGTGTGGCTCAGGACCGGGGGCTCCGGCTGCCTGCAAGGAGCAGAAGGGTGCCCTGGAAAGAGGGGGCAAGGGAGTTCCCAAGAAGATTGATGTGTGCATGGGAGCCAAAGATAAGGTGATTGTCCTCAGTGCTGCCAGGATCCGGCTCCACCTGTGACTTGGGACTGGATTTAATGAATTAAGGCTTTTTAGTTGGGTTAAAAAAATAATTTTGAGCCATTTGCATGCACTCTATCATTTAATCTCATGTAACACTACCAGGTATTATGATCTCTTCCACATATGAGGACACTGAGGCTCAGAGTGGTTAAGTAACTGCCCAAAGGTTTCACAAAAAGTTAGTGGCAGAGTCCTGGTCTGTCTTCCCCTGGCTTGCTCCTGATCTCTTCCTAGGCAGACCTCTCTGTAGTTGGTTCATTAGCTAAGCTGCTCAGCATGGCCACTCCTGGAGGCAGAATCAGAGACATAGTGAGGGGGGCATGAACTTTGCTGGAATTCTGAATCCACAGGCTCCTCTGTGATTATCCAGAGCAGACACGATTCAAGCTGCAAAGAAGTAAATAGAACGAAAAGGGAACTTTTGAAAACCCTAGGACTGCCAGACCTGAAGGAAGGACAGCATTTCTGCTCAGTGGCTGCAACAGTGGGAGAGAGATTTGCATGCTGGGAGCTAGGCCCTGCACAACTGGAATGAAATCCTGAAGTCAGCCACCTGCTTCTAGTCCTTTGCCTGGTTATGTAGCTAATGTTAACTCTGTTGGTACCTTATTCAGCTGCTTGTAGTATTTAATAGCAACATTAATACCATTGCCACCTTGATTGCAGTGGGGCAGGTAGCAGGGCTCCGTCCTGGTGATCAGTGGGGTGACGGACTTTGCAGCCACACTGCCTCCCCTCCACCCGAATGCTCAGAGTGCTCTCGCTGTGTTATCAACATCCATCCTAAAAATGCTGTTAATAGCTCTTTTCCCCTTCCTCCGAGGATCCTTAAATGCTTTGCATGTGTTCCTTCCACTGAAGGATAGAAGCTTGATGTTATAGTTTATCCCCATTTACAAGACAGATAACCTTAAGAACAGATTGGAAGCTGAGATGTGCCTCCACATACTGGCTTGCCTTCATGTACGATGCTTCTCTCAGGAAATACAAGAGTGCACAGAACACAGAAGCCTGTTTATGGAAATACAGAAGAAAAACATTTTGAACATCCACTTTTATCAGCACTGCATTTTTCTACTTAACATTAATCTTTTGGTTCATTTGTATTCTTTATTAGAAACACATACCCACATTTGCAAAGAAAGAAAATTAAGAGCTTGTCAATCATATAAACGAGTTGTCTGAATGTTTTCATTTAATTGGTTTTATCTAAATGTCTTTTTCCCCTGCACCTTAGCTTGATTTTTCCTTTCCAAATACTTTTAGGAAAAATTTGTTTTTTTCAGCCTATCAACTAACATTTATTAAGCTCTTTATAAGAGTCATATATATATAGCACTATTCAAGGCTCTCTGGGGGAAACAGTTTTGCATATATTTTCCCTCTATAAAAAAGAGCTTACAATTTATCTGGGAAGAAACCTGCCTATCCATGGCTATGTATGTGAGTGTCATTGCTTCTATTGTTAATGTGACAAAAAGAGGCACAGATAGGTCTAGAACTTCACAGGGGAAAAGAGCTCCATGACCAGGCACTGCAGACATTGGCTTCAGTGAGGGCTATCACTCATTCATCCACTTAACAAATATTTTCTATGCCAGCTGCTGAGTAGCTCGCTTGGACTATGTGGATGGATTAGAAGAGCTCTTTGAGAAACTTACACATAGAGGAGGAAACAAGCAGTCAATTATAATCCAAGCACAGGTGACAGGGGAAGAGGTAGGAGTTTCCATAGTAGGTATTTCCTAAGGGGAACACTTACTGTATGAAGTATAGTAAGGGAGGCTGAAATCTAGCCTCTAACCTCTCCTCAAGGGGTACCCAGAAGTGTGATTATTTTTTTCTATTTTTAAATTTATTTTTAATTTACCTATGATAAAATATACTCTTATTGATGTATAGTCTTATGAGTTTAAGCAAAGTCCAAGGGGTGTAATGACCACCAGAGTCACTGCATGGAACAGTTCCATTCCTCTAAAATGACTCCCTCCTCCTCCTTTGTAGTCAAGCTCTCTCTCACCCCCATCCCCTGGAAGCCACTGATCTGTTCTCTGATCATATAGTTTGTCTTTTCCACAATGTCATATAAATAGCCAAGTGTCAATATGTCAAATAAATATAAATGGGATTATCTAGATTGCAGCCTTTTGTGCCTGGCCTCTTTCACTCACAAAAATGCGTTTGAGATTCATCCATATTGTTGCAGGTATCGATTGTTCCTTTTCACTGCTGAGTTGTAGTCCCTTGAATGGATGGATGTTCTACAGTTCGTTTACCCATTCCCAAGTTCAGGGACATTCCAGTCATTTCCAGGTTTTGGTGATTATGCATAAAGCTTCTATAAACATTTGTAATATATATATACACATATATATATATTTGTATATGTGAACAGGTTTCTATTTCCTTTGAATAATTATCTAGGGGTAGGATTGCTGGGTTGTATAGTAGGTGTGCATTTAGCTTAATATATATGTATATTAAGCTATATATAAAAATAAAATAAATTTTAAAATATTTTAATTAATTATGCTATTATAGTTGTCCCATTTCCCCCTTCATTCTCCTCCACCCTGCACACCACCTCCCACCCACATCCCCCCCTTTAGTTCTTGTCCATGTGTCATAAGTTCTTTAGCTTTTGCATTTCCCATACTATTCTTGCCCTCCCCTATTTTCTCCCCACCATCTATGCTGTTTATTCTCTGTACCTTTTCCCCCCTCTCTCCTCCTCCCACTCCCCTGTTGCTAACCCTCCATATGATCTCCATTTCTGTGGTTCTATTCTTGTTCTAGTTGTTTGCTTGGTTTGCTTTTGTTTTAGGTGTGGTTGTTATTAACTGTGAATTTGCTGTCTTTTTACTGTTCATATTGTTAATATTTTTTATCTTCTTTTTCTTAGATAAGTCCCTTTAACATTTCATATAATAAGGGCTTGGTGATGATGAACTCCTTGAACTTGACCTTATCTGAGAAGCTCTTTATCTGCCCTTCCATTCCAAATGAAAGCTTTGCCAGATAGAGCAATCTTGGATGTAGATACTTGCCTTTCATGACTGGGAATACTTCTTTCCAGCCCCTTCTTGCCTGTAATGTCTCTTTTGAGAAATCAGCTGACAGTCTGATGGGAACTTTTTTGTAGGTGACTGTCCCCTTATCTCTTGCTGCTTCTAGAATTCTCTCCTTCATGTTAATCTTGGCTAATGTAATTATGATGTCCCTTGGTGTATTTCTCCTTGGGTCCACCTTCTTTGGGACTCTCTGAGCTTCCTGGATTTCCTGGAAGTCTATCGCCTTTGCCAGATTGGGGAAGTTCTTTATTATTTGTTCGAATAAGTTTTCCACTTGTTGCTGTTCCTCTTCCCCTTCTAATACCCCTATAATTCAGATGTTGTAACATTTAAAATGCCCTGGAGGTTCCTAAGCCTCTCCTCAATTTTTAAAATTCTGGTTTCTTCATTCTTTTCTGTTTGGTTGTTTCGTTCTTCCTTCTGGTCCACTCTTTTGATTGGAGTCCCAGTTTTCTTTCCATCACTATTGGTTCCCTGTGCATTTTCCTTCATTTCCCTTAGTGTAGCCTTCATTTTTTAAATCTAATTTACAACCAAAATCAACCAGTTCTGTGAGCATCCTTCTCTTAGGTTGCTTAAAAGTATTGGCTCTTGGGCTTCGATTTGTTCTTGTGTTTGAGCCTTTTTTTTTTTGGTCAGGTCATGCCTGTTACATATGAGGGGTGGAGCCTTGGCTATTCACCAGGGCTGGTCAACCCACAATGCTGGGTTGTGATACTGTAAGTGGGGGCAGGGTCAGCGGGGGAACAGAGGTGTTTGCTTCACTCTCTCTTGGATTTCAGTCCTGTTTGCTGCCTCCCACAAGAAAATTGGGTTCTTCTGGTGCTGGTTCCGAGTTGGGTGGGCTTGTGTAGATTCTAGGACCCTGTGGATTTCTCCAAAGAACTCTCCTGTGAGGCTGGGAGTCTCTCCTGGCACTTCAACCCCCACAAGTGTTTTCAGTTGGTGCTTTTAGACTTTCTTTCCCCAACCTGGGGCCCTGGGTTGCGTGGTTTGTCTCACTACCCATTTTTGCCTGGTTTATCTGTGTGCGAATGTGTGACTGCAGTCAGCCAGCTGCCTTGTGCACCTCACTGGGTCTGCTTGTTGCCTCCCTGCATTGGGGGTCTGCTAGTCACTGCCTGAGTGCCTGGGGTCTGCCAACTGCTGCTTTTTCCTGCTGTGACCCCTCTCTAGTGTCCAATGACTCTGCCCTTTTTACCGGTCTGGTTGAATGGTTGTAGGACTTTAGTACAGTTCAATTTTCTGTTGGTTGGTTTTTTTTTTTTAATTTTACTGATTATGCCATTACAGTTATTCTATTCCCCACCTTCATTCCCCTCCACCCTGCACACCCCTCCCCCACCATTCCCCCCCTTTAGTTTATGACCACGTGTCTCAAGTTCTTTAGATTCTATATTTCCCCTACTATTCTTGCCCTCCCCCCTATTTTCTACCTACCATCTATGCTACTTATTTTCTATACCTTCCCCCCCTTCTCCTCCTCCCACTGTCCTGTTGCTAACTCTCCATGTGATCTTCATTTCTATGGTTCCACTCCTGATCTAGCTGACCTTTTACTTTGCTTTTGTTTTAGGTGTGGTTGTTAATAACTGTGAGTTTGCTGTCCTTTCACTGTTCATATTTTTTTATCTTCTTTTTCTTAGATAAGTCCCTTTAACATTTCATATAATAAAGGCTTGGTGATGAACTCCTTGAATTTGATCTTACCTGAGAAGCACTTTATCTGCCCTTTCATTCTAAATGAAAGCTTTGCTGGGTAGAGCAATCTTGGTTGTAGGTCTTTGGATTTCATAACTTGGACTTCTTTCCAGCCCCTTCTTGCCTGTAAGGTCTCTTTTGAGAAATCAGCTGACAGTCCGATGGAAACTCCTTTGTAGGTGACTGTCCCCTTGTCTCTTGCTGCTTGTAGGATTCTCTCCTTCATTTTAATCTTGGCTAATATAATGATGATGTGCCTTGGTGTGTTCCTCCTTGGGTCCACCTTCTTTGGGACTCTCTGAGCTTCCTGGATTTCCTGGAAGTCTATCGCCTTTGCCAGATTGGGGAAATTCTCCTTTATTATTTGTTCAAATAAGTTTTCCACTGGTGGCTATTCCTCTTCCCATTCTGGTACCCCTATAATTTGGATGTTGGGCCGTTTAAAGATGTCCTGCAGGTTCCTAAGCCTCTCCTCATTTTTTTGATTTTTGTTCCTTCATAGTTTTCAGTTTGGTCACTTTTTTCTTCCTTCTGGTCCACTCCCTTGATTTGAGTCCCAGTTTCCTTTCCATCACTATTGGTTTCCTGTGCATTACCATTCATTTCAATTAGTTTAGCCTTCATATGTTCCTCTAATTTGTGACTAAAATCAACCAGTTCTGTGAGCATCCTGATCACCAGTGTTTTGAACTATGCATCTGAAAGTTTTGCTATTTCTTGGTTGCTTAGAGTTATGGGCTCTGGGGCTTTGAGATCTTCTTGAACCATTTTTGGTCTGTTCACGCCTGTTAAGTATGAGGAGAGGCACCTTAGGTGTTCACCAGGGTGGGGCCCCCCAGGTCGCTGGTTTGTGATGCTGTGGCGGCGTGGTCAGAGCGGGGCAGTAGCGGCCCCCTCTGCTGCTTCCCACCACTGGGGCCTCCTCGGTCTGTCTCACTGCTCACTCCTTCACGGGTCTATCTGCGTATGAATGTGTGACCGTGTTCAGCCTGCCGCCCTGCGCCCTTGCTGGGTCCACCCCTCACTCAGGGTCCACCCGTTGCAACCCCACGCCTGGGATCCGCGTGCCTGAGTTTGTCTGACCAAGTTTTCCTGTGCAACCCTGCTCTGCCAGCTGCTGGCTTTGCCCCTCTTACCAGTCTGGCTGAAGAATTCGTTGTTATCAGACTTCCAAAAAGTTCAATTTTCTGTATTTTGGCTGTGTTTTCTGTTGCTAAAATTTTATTTTCTCTAAACTTGGTTGTGTGAGAAGGCACAGCATCTCCACCTATGCCTCCATCTTGGTGGAAGTCTGTTGGTTGTTTTTTTTGTTTCTAAATTTTTGTTATCTTTAATTTTGGTTATGCCAAGAGGCACAGTGTGTCCACTTACACCTCCATCTTGGCCAGAAGTCTAATCTATCTATTAACTTAAAATAAAACCAAGATGAAAACAAACTGTTTTATAGTGGCTGTACCAATTTGCATTCCTATCAATTGTTCTGTGTCCTTTGCCATAGTTGGCTTTTTCTTTTATTTTTTAAAAAATATTTTATTTATTTATTTTTAGAGAGAGGGGAAGGGAAGGAGAAAGAGAAGGAGAGGAACATCAATGTACAGTTGCCTTTCATGCCTGGGGTGCCATCAGGGACCTGGCCTGCAACCCAGGCATGTGCCTTGACTGGGAATTGAGCTGGCAACCCTTTGGTTTGCAGGCCTGCACACAATCCACTGAGTCACACCAGCCAGGGCAGCTTTCTTTTCTAAATTTACCATTCTAATAGTTGTGTAGTGGTATCTCATTGTGGTTTCAATTTACATTTTTCTAATGACTAATTATGTTAACATATTTTCATGGACTTACTCATCATGTGCCTGTATATATCTTCTTGGTGAAGTGTCTTTGAAATCTTTGTCATTTAAAAAAATTGTGTTCGCAAATTCCAGTCAAGAAGGCAGCATGAGCAGACATGGCTCCCGTCTTTGCACAACCACAACAAAATTACGATTAAAATATAGAACAACCATCACTCAGAACCATCAGAAATCGAGTTGAATGGAAGTTTGACAACTATGGGATTAAAGAAACCACATCCATCCAGACTGGTAGGAGGGGAGCAGACATGGAATGGGCTGGTCACTCACCCACGGGTCATGGGTAAGAACTCAGGAAGGATATCTTGGGAATGAGTGGTCCCAGCCTTACTCCAGGCCTCCTCGCCTAGGGTTCCAGTGCCAGGAAGATAAGTCCCCACAACTTCTACTGTAAAAATCAGTGGGGTTTGAGTCAGTGGAAGAAACTTCTGAAGGCCCAAGCAGATCCTCTTAAAGAACCTATGCACAGACTCACCTACTCAGACTCCGAGTTCTAGCACCTGGGTAGCAGCTTGAAAGGCACCAGTGGAATACAGGTAGGAACTGAAGTGTCTGGCATGAAGGTGAGCAGAGGTCATTATTTCTTTTCTGAACCCTGTCCCCACAGAGGCACAGAGCTGTCAAACTGGTGTCATATCTGACACTGCATCAACCTGGCTAACACTCTTTGATTTGCCTTGGGAGATCCCCAGAGACTCTGCCCTACCCAACTCACAGGCCCATCCAAGCTGCTTTTCCATATGAATGGCTACTCTTGGCTTTTGCTGTACAACTTCCTAAATCCAATCAAATACGCAACAGCTGGCTTCAGTGAGCCCCAGGACCAGCACTAGCAGCAGCTAGCCTAGATTCACAGCTTGGCTTTGCCAGGGAATCTCTAGGCCCAGCACAAGTAGCAGCCATCTCAGATTACTTTATACCTCAGATAGAGTGGCCCTGGAGCAAAATGTAGGTTGGGGCTGACCTTGGCCTGTACCATCCAGGAAACCCCAGGGCCAGCACACCCAGTGGACAGCTACGACCATGTTGGAGTACCACCAGCCTGCCCCTGCACAGCTGATCTTCCATGGAGGGCAGAGGTTGGTGGTCAGTGGTCATAGCCAATCCTTGCAGCTGACTAGCCTGGGTAAATCCCTCTTATTGACCTGCCGACAGCAACAAAGGCTCAACTACAAGAGGAGGGTGTACTCAGCCCACACAGAGGATGCACCTTGAGTACCCAGCTTGGGTGACAGAAGAGGCTGTGCCACTAGACCCTGCAGGACACCTACTACATTGGGCCACACTACCAAGACCCAGAGTCAAAGCAGCTCTACCTAATACATAGAAACAAACACAGGGAAGCTGCCAAAACAAAAGGACAAAGAAACAGGGCCCGAATGAAAGAACTGACCGAAACTCCAGAAAAAGAACTAAATGAAATGGAGATAAGCAATCCATCAAAGGCAGAGTTCAAAATATTTGTTAAAAGGATGCTTAAGGAACTTAGTGAGGACCTCAGCAGCATAAAAAGATCCAGGCCAAAACAAAGGATACAGTAATTGAAATAAAGAACAACTTATGGGGAAACAACAGTAGAGTAGATGAAGCCAAGAATCCAATCAATGATATGGAATATAAGCAAAAACAACAACAAGAACAACAAAACCCAATCAAAACAACAAAAAGAAAAAAAGAGCCTCAAAAAATGAGGACAGTATAAGCAGCCTCTGGGATAACTTCAAGCCTTCCAATATTCACTTCTTGAGGACACTAGAAGGAGAAGAGAAAGAACAAGAAATTGGAAATCTATTTGAAAAAATAATGAAAGAAAACTTCCCTCTGATTTGGTGAAGGAAGTGCAAGTCCAGGAAGCACAGAAAGTCCCAAACAAGATGGATGTTAAAAGGCCCACTCCAAGACATATCATAATTAAAATGGTGAGGATTAAAGATAAAGAGAGAATCTTAAAAGCAGCAAGAGAAAAGCATTTAGTTACCTACAGGGGAGTTCCAATAAGACTGTCAGCTGATTTCTCAAAAGAAACTTTGCAGGCTAGAAGGGATTGGCAAGAAATATTCAAAGTTGTAAAAAGCCAGGAACTGCAGGCACGTTTGTGCTACCCAGCAAAGCTATTATTTAGAATTGAAGGGCAGATAAGAGCTCCCCAGGCAAGGAAAAACTAAAGGAGTTCATTATCACCAAACCATTATTACATGAATTGTTAAAGGAGTTTAAGAAAAACATCAAAACCATGAACAATAAAATAGCAAAAAACCATATCTATCAATAATTGAATTAAAAAAAAACTGAGCAAACAAGGACAGAGACAGAATCATGGATATGTCGAGTGTTTTGATGGTTGCCAGATGGAAGACAGGTGTTCAGGAGTGAGTGAGGAGGTGAGGGGATTGAGCAGTACAAATAGGTAGTTACAGAATAGCCACGGGGATGTTAAGTACAGTATAGGGAATGAACTATCTTGTCTTCATTAAATTGCTTTTGCTTTTTGTTAAAATCAATTGGCCAGGTTTATGTCGGTCCGTTTCTGGATTTCTCTTCTGATCCATCCATCTATGTGTTTCTTTTTTCTCCAATATGAATGTGCTAAGTCTTAAGATAACAGAAATAGACACAGTGAGAGGGAGTGTGTGGGAGAAGATAATGTGGGAGGCAAAAGGAGACTTTCCAGGAGATATAACCTTCAAGCTGCAGTCTGCACTGGCTAAGGGTGAGTCAGGGCGGATATTATAGGTCATTTCAGGCTTTGGGAACATCATTCGAAAGCGGGAGGGGAGAAAGAAGTGGGTGAGGAAGTTGTATGATTCACAGTGTGGCTGGAAGAGAGGGCGAGAGGTGATTCATCCCAAGCCAAGGTCAGGTCAAAGGAAGTGTGGATTTGATCCAGAGAGTAGGCTGGAAGTGTTCATGTCAGAGGAGGGCCTTTAAGTAAGTCTCCAGGGTGGGTAAAAACCACATTCATGTGTTCTATTGTCATTCAATCACTGCATTGTCTCTATCTCTAAAACAGGGAGATTTGTTTCCAAAAAAAGCAGCCTCCAGTCCAGCAGCCCAATCGCTTTCCAGAGGAAACAGCCCACTCAGTCCAGGCCCCACACAACCCTCTTTATAGGTACCTGTGGGAGTTGAAATCCACTAGTCTTTTTCCCCTTCTGCCCCTGGCACCGGAATGAGGCATTGTTGAGTCACTGTGCACTTCCCACAACAGACCTGCAGGTGGCAGCCAAACCAAGGCACATCTCTGAAGCTGCTCATTCATCAGCTTTTCATTCAGAGCAGCTTTAATATTGCAGTAATTTGGTGTCTGCACGACAGCAGGCTTGTTTTTAAATCCCCCAACCCTGGAAATAATATTCCCTAAGTCTTTTGGAATCAAACCTGCTAAATAGAGCGTAGCATATTTCCCAGTCATTTGGGCCACACTGTTTTCTGAATGGGTGTTGGCTTCAGTGGGAATGTTCTCTGCGGCTGTGGATCATGGAGAAGATGGTTCTGATTTGCTCTGGTAAGCTGAAGAATAGCCGTGCTCATGGCATGAAGTGAAATAAAGACAAGGGCAGGAGACACCCCAGAGCCAGGCGAGTAGAGACAAAGGAAAGGCTGAGCGGGATGGGTGGTGAACTGGGTGCCCCCCTGCCCGGCGTTATTCTGAGGCACGCCTCAGCCAGGTAAGCCTCTTCCTCAAAAACACTTTTTCCTCACTGGTCCTTACTTCTGGCATTGTGTCATGGAGGACAAAACTTTTCACAAAATTCGAAGTTACTACCTGAGGGGAGTCATCTCCCCCCATGCTCTCTCTCCTCTCTTCCAGGTTATCCACGCACGTATAGCACTGAGCAACTCTCCTTCCAGACACTGTTTACAGTCTGTAATTATACGACTGGGGGGTGATATACAGGGTGGGCCGAAGTAGGTTGACAGTTGTGAGCATGTGAAACAGAGTTTATTCTTGTATTATATTCATTAATTGTATTATTTTCCATATGAACTATGGTAAATCTACTTCGTCTCACCCTTGTTTTTACCTTCTCTATCCTCTACCAGATGGTAAACCCCATGAAGGCAAGGATGGTTTTGTTTTTGCCTAATTCTCTATCCCACACATCTGGCAGAGCTCCTGGCACGATTATGGCACAGTTGCCTACCTAGTTGTTACATGATTACAGAAACAGGAAGTGCCATGTAGGACCAGGGGTAGGTCAGGTTGATCCAGGGGGAAACTCTGTGTCTGTCATTATCCGCTCTGTGGGCTTGGATGCATTGCCTAAGTTCTCCAAATTCCAGTTTTTTCATCTGTGAAGTAGGGAAAGAATGCCTGTTTTGCAGGGTGGTCATGAGTATACAGTGAGAAAAATCAATGCAAAGTGCTTGAAACTCAATAAATGCACAACTATGATAGCTACATTTAATGGAGGAAGCTTCATATACCACTTTCTGGGAGAAACAACAGGGTCGTGAATTCACAAGGGCATGGCGTGGCTAACGTGAGAGATTGTCTTAGGGTTTTGATAGAAGGGAGGGAGGGAGAGCTGTTGTGGTGACGGTACCGCTGCTGTAGCTGCTGAAATGGCGACTTGGAAGTCCTGAAACCATTACTGTGTTCTGTGCTGGGTGCCGAGTGGGAAAATGCCGCTTTGAGTCAGAATAAATACCAAGGCGACTAGGTAAAGCTGTAGGTTTCAGAAGGAATGCAGCTGGATGATTGACATGAGTCCCAACGATGTAAGGCCGAGAAGCCAGTCCGAAAGAACCGGGTTCAGTGCTGCGGCCCACAGTGGGACACTGGTGCAGTTAAAGGAGGCCACCGGTGAGGGTGGTGAGGGGTCGGTGTCCTCTTCCCGAGAAATGCTTTTAAACTGCTGCACTACATTACTTTAAAAGCATATCTTTTTAGAGTGCTTTTAACTATTAGGGATATTTATAATAGCTGAAAAGTACAAACAATCCAAAAATCCATCAGCTGATGATGGATAAACAAAAGGCAGTATAGCCACATAATGGTATATTATCCAGGCATGTAAAGAAAAGGAAGGACTTATACATGCTATACCATGGGTGAAACTTGAAAGCATTGCGCTAAGGCAGACGGGAAAGGACAAATGCTTTATGGTTCCACTTAGATGAGGTATCTGAAATAGTCAAATTTATAGAGACAGTACAATAGTGGTTGCCTGTGGTTGGGGGTGGGGATAGACTGCTAATGGGTATGGGTGTCTTTTTGGAGTGATGAACACATTCTAAAATTAGATTTTGGTGATGGTTTTACAACTCCGTGAATATACTGAAAACCATTGAAGCATACGCTTTAAATGAGAGAATTGCATGGTATGTGAATTTTATTACAGTAAAGATATTGAAAAGTATTAGGGATAGATCAGTGTTTCTGAACTGTGGTTGCACATTTCTATCAACTGAGGAGGCTGAAAAAGAACTACTCCCATGGTCCTACCTGCTACCAATTAAATCAGAGCATCTGGGAGGTGGGGCCTGGGCCCTGGGCTTTTGTGAAGCCAGAATTGAGAGCTTCTGGATTGGGTGATTGAGGAAGTACCTTTTGATTTTCTTTTTAATCTCTAGAGGACCTACTATAGGCAAAGAGTGGGCACTCAATTTGTTGTTGTTTTTATAAACCTGTGCATATGTTTCTGTTTAGTTTCGCTTGAAGGGAAAAGAATGTCTGAACAACATGGCCTTACTAGCATCTTTCCCATTTTACGATTTGTGATTAAATTCATCTGTTGCAAAGGTGATAAAAAGAGACAAGCATTTGTTCTGGTGATGTCTGGAGCTTTAGTACAGCTAGAAACCTTCCATTCATTTAAATTTACTAAACAGAGGTAATCAGAGGGCAATACCGTGAATACTGTCGTGCAAAAATTACACTCCCCACTTAGAGAAATTAAAATGATTAAGGTTCAGGAAGAAACTTTTGTTCTGTTACCAGAGTCATCACTATTAGAAGCAATTAATTGTCTAGTTATTATCTGCAGTGGAGGGGGCAAGTCAGACCTGCCTCGTTAGGCCCGCCACTGTGTTTCCTGAAGAAGCTTTATAAACAAATGTCCCCGTCAGAAGGCTTGGGGAAGCTGGCCAGGACCTGCTTGTGTTGCAATAATCTTTTAAAGATGGAAAGGGTCACTGATATCTTGAATTTGCAGTGCAAGAAATAATATTGGAAACTTTAAAAATAAACACATTAGAATAGAGAATGACATCCTACCAAATTGGATTTTTAGAAGGGCAACTCTAGTAGCATGAAAGGAAGAAGAAGAGATAAAGGAAAATTACAGTTACTGGCTTCTACTGTGAGTCAGACATGAAGCTTAATGAATGCTTTATATACAGTATATCGTTTTGTTCTGTTCCTAATCACCTTTTTAGGTTAGCATTGTCTTTTTTTGCAGATGAGAAAATGAGGCCTGAGAGGCCACCTATTTTGCCCCAGAACCCAAGCTTGTAAGGGGAGGTCCTGACCCAGCTGCTTGTAACTCTGCCAAATTGTCATTCTGGAGAAAGGCTAGATTATCTGTGCTTGACAGCCATGTATGGGAAGGGGCCCTGAACATCAGATGACCCAATTCAAATTCTAGGTGGTCCTGGGCCAGTCACAACCTCTGCATCCCTGTGTTCTGGGTTATAGCTGAGGGTGAGAACGTTTGCCTCGTGGAATTAAGAGGCAAATGAGTTAACATTGGCAAAAGTTGGCACAGCCTAGGCGGGACATTACTAATGTCAAGCCAGCAATGTTGACTTTTGGTTTCTAAGCTATGGAGTAGCTATGGAGTAGCTTGCATTGAAAAGGAGACCCATCGTGGTACAATTCACAGCCTCACACTAACCATCTTCTTGGAACACTGTTTGCACCAGGGTCCGGCACGAAAGCCCAGGTTGCAGAAGGCTCCCAGTGGGCTCTGTCTGGGCAGGTATTTTTGTCTTCAAAGGAATCGTTTTCCTGCCTTGAGTTTTCAGTCTACAAACCAGGAAGAATATATTGAGCACCTGCTCTGTTAGGTGCTCTGGGAAATCACTGTGTTTTTAAGGAATTTAGCATGAATACCAAAAGAGAGATTGTTCATTTAAAATAAATGACAAAAAATAAACCAATCACATACACCCCTAGGGGAATGGAAAAGTGCTGTAGGTGGAGAGCAGGGCCCATCCGCTGGGCCCTTTCCGCCGGGCTTGTCTCTCGCTGGTTCTAGTTCCCTCTAATCAGTTTCTTCATATCCCCTGGATAGATCCTTTCTCTATACAAACATACGGGTATATATGGCACCTTTTATCAAAATACCAGGTGAGACACTCTAACACTTTTCTGTACTTCACGTTTTAAGATGCACAGTAGGTCTCAGGTATTGTACCATATGGGTGCATATTGATCATCCTCATTCTCTCTAGTGGAATTCCTTTGTATGAATGGACCACACTTTACTTAATGGCCCCTTATCAATGGTCTTTTAAGGTTGTTTCCAGGCTTTTGCTATGTGAACAATTATGCAATAAATTCTCTTGACAAAGAGTCATAATTCATGGCTAACTTGTGTGGTTTAGACTGTAAGAAATTCTCATTTCACAGCTTGGGTGCTTATGGCCTTTGGGGGTGGGATGGTCTTTTGTCCTGCACAACTGTTTTTTTTTTAAGATTTTATCTATCATCTATCTATCTATCTATCTATCTATCTATCTATCTATCAATCAATTAGAGAAAGGGAAGAGAAGGAGAAAGAGAGGAAGAGAAGTATCAATGTGTGGTTGCTTCTCACACACCCATTACTGGGCACCTGGCCCACAACCCAGAAATGTGCCCTGACTGGGAATCAAACCAGTGACTCTTTGGTTCGCAGGCCAGTACTCAATCTACTGAGCCACACCAGCCAGGGCTGTTTTGCCTACTGCATTATTTTTGGCATTTTGTCTCCTCCCAAGTTCCAGTATGTTCCCTTTATGGCATGGCAACCAAAAATGCCTGCCTCATGCCATTTCTACATGCTCCTAGGGGGGATGCTATTGCCCCAAATTGTAACTACCTCAAAGGCAGGGAGTTAAGAATTGGAAGCTTTGGGAAGGGGGCAGAAGGGGCACATTAACAGAACTCTGAGGACTGCCACGGGTTTTGGGAACAACCTGAGAAACAGCGGAGGCAGAGTCACCTCACTGAGGCATTACCCTTCTTTCTTTGAACGTAATTGCTTATGCCCAGAGAGATGGGACATTACCTATAAAGCTGTTTTGCCTGCCACACATTCCTTAGTCTCTCGTGTGGGTCATGGGAGCATTCATGGATCCTTGCACCAGCTTCTCCCTCCAGGCTGCCACATTGGTCCTGGGGCTGCAGGAGTGGAGATGCTGGCCTGTGGCCTGTTCACCAATAGTACAGGCAGGGGCAGCGGCACAGCTGGAGTGGGCCACCAACCTGGCTGTTGACAGATCATGCAGTGCTTGAGTATTCACTCTGCCACCTCTGTGCAGTGAATGATAAACTCCCAGGAAGTCAAAACTGGAAGGGACTTTTAATATCATCTGTCCCCTCTTGATTAGAGGGAGGGAGTCAGGTTGATGTGTACATCAGTTAGATGCAAAAGAGCCTGCAGGTAAGTGGTGTTGAGGAGACTGTGATGGACTCCAGGCCAAGGGAAAAATGATAGAAATCAGTGGTTTCCTTCCTGCTTTTTACATAAGATTAGAAAAGTTACAAGAGAAAACAATGCAGATTTGTAGTCTCCACCCCAGATCAAAGAAATTAGACTTTCTAGAACTGAGGTCTGAGAATCTGTGTTTTTATTGTGATCCTCAGGTGAGTCTTATTACCAGTAGTGGACAGGTAGTCAAGCTAGGGAAGCTGTGATTTAAATAGACTCCAACCCAATAATTCCCACATCACAAACACAAGTGTTGGAGGAGCCTGAAAAGGCTGCCTTGCTGGCTGTCTGTCCTGTTGGTACAGAAAGCATATATGCTAGGTGGTTAATTATATTGGCATTTACTCATTCTGAAATGTTTACAAAGTCATTAGAAGTCAGGTTTGATGCTCACTGACCTTTAAGGAAGGAAGAGCCTTTAAACAACAGAGAGAGAGAGAGAGAGAGAGAGAGAGAGAGAGAGAGAGAGAGGAAGGGAGGGAGGGAGGGAGGAAAGAAATGCCAATTTCAAAGGTTAATTAGAACAAAACACAGCATGATTAGCTGGAATCTGGTTTGCAAAAAAAAAGGTTTTCTTTGTCATTAAGGGTAAGAGATCATCACTTCTGGGTTGTTTTTCTGGATCTGGAATGTGAATGCAAACTTCTTAGATATAAGAATCCTCCTAAGTATGAGCCTTGGGGGCGGAGTTGGGGGTGAGACTGAGGATCTGAGGAAAGATCTACTCCTGTCCTAGATCGGAGTCTTTCCTGGCTTTCCCAGCACTTTTCAATTTTTTTGCCTGTCTTGCTGGGAAGATTTTTTCAATTGCACATTCAAAGCTTTTGCTCCATGCGGGCACATAATGAAACTGGACCCTTGTCTGTTCCCACTTCAGTGCCTAGAGACCACCACCCTACTCTGATGGTGCTAAGCCTCCCAGCATCCCCGGAACTGCTGGCTCCCCAGGCAGAGCTCTGTGCTTGCCATGATTTCTTGGCAATAAGGATGAGGCTGACTAGCTATGTGGCCTCAAAAAAAAAACAACAAAAAAAACAGCTTTTCTCTGTTTGCTTTTTGCCCTTTCAGATTCATTTCCACTCTGTTTTATGCCCTGAGAGGCTAATTCATGCGCTGGGCATCACTCAGGCTTCCTTGCTGACTGACTTCCTGCTGGGTTCAGCCAGAAGGAGTCCCTTCCCTGCTTGGTTGGCAGCCTTTGCCCTAGAGATGGCTTCTTTTTTCCATGACTAAATCTCTTCCTGCACAGTGGCTCCTTCATGGCTCTGACTGAGCTCCCCTTGCCTCACCTTCCCACCTAGAGGTGGTGATGGATCCCTCTGTTGGTAGTCTCTGGATACTTCATCCACCCTTGGTTACCCTGATCTCTGAACACCTCAGTAAATAATCCCTTTAAGAAAGTTTCTTCAGTTGTACACCTTTAGAGAATATTTGTTTTTATCTAAGTCTCTGCCTCATAGGCTTAAAAAAAGCTGTCAACTGGGGAAGCAAATCTTCCTCTGCCTATTTTGGTGTAATTGTGAGGATAATGTAAGATCCCATGGTGGCGTGTGCTTCAGAACTGAAAGCATTGAACTGTAGGGTGGCATCATAGTTGCTGCTGTGATGACTTTTAGTAAGCTCTGAGATATCTTCATAATCCTAACTCATTTTACACAGTTTTCATTATTTGATATTCACACAGGAAGCACTTGATTAATTCAGTGAACAGAAAGTGAGGAAGGATGACAAGACCATCTTTCAAATATACAGACTCACCATGTTACTGAAAGATACAAGAGTGTCTAGTTTTACCATCTTTGTCATTAATGGAAATTCCCTTTCAGATATGGTAATGGGTTGATTGATATGTGGTCCTAGTTTTCAAAGTTTTGTTAAGTTTTTGTTTCTGTCTGGGTTCCATAGGTGTTTTCTTGAAAGTTAGAAGTTATGTTAGGGGTTCTGGCAAGATTTCACTTTAACTTGAAAGCATGAAAAAATCCTTGAAAGCATAAGGATAGATCAGGGTAAGGGAGGTAGAGAATAGATTGCCTATTGAATAGAGAAATCACAAACACATTTGAGCAGAGAGACCTGAATGACATGGAGGAGCAAGACCAGCAAATATCTGGAGGAAAGGCATTCCTGGCAGAGGGAACAGCAGATACAGAGGCCTGGAGGCAGATATGCACTTGGCATGCTTGAGAAACATTCCAAGGAAGTTAATGGGACCAGAGAGGAATGAGTGAGGGTTGGTATTAAGAGCTGAAGTCAGGGGGAAAGCTGGGGGCCAGATCTTGAAGGTCCTATAGGCCATTTGAAGGGCTCTGACTGGTCCTTGCAGTGATGGGAGACTCTGGAGGGTTTGGAGTAGGGAAGTGAAATGATCAGAGTTTCAGTAAGAAGGATTTTTAGTGGCTCTGTGGAAAATTCTCTGAAGGGGGCAAGGGTGGAGTGAGGATGATTAATTAGAAGGCTTTTGGGGTAATTTGGGGAGAAACGGTGATAGCTTGGACTGGGGTCATTGCCATGGAGGTCATGAAAAGGTTGGATTCTTTCTGGGTGTATGTTGAAGGCAGAGGTGGCAGATTTAATCATGGATTGGATGCAGGGTATGAAAGAAGGGAGTTAAGGATGACTCTGGGTTTTGCCCTGAGTCACAGTGGTTAAAGGATAAATAAATGAATGTCTAGTGAGGGCAGTAGTGCTCAACTGGGGGTGATGTTGCTCCCCATGGGACATTTGGCAATATATGGACACAGTTTTGTTTATCACTGTAGGGTGGGGAGTGTGTATCACAGAAGTCTAGTGGGCAGAAGCCGGGGATGCTGCTAACCTCCTACCATACACAGGCCGAACCCCCCCCACCCCATTCCCAATAAAAAGGTATCTGGCCTTAAAATGTCAATAGTGCTGTGGCTAAGTAACTGGGAGTTAGGGAAATCACTACTTTTTTTTTTTTTCTCTCTTTCAGTCTCTTTCTTCTCTTGGCTTTGTTCTCTCCCAATGATCCACCCACCTCTCCTCCTTTCCTGCCAGCAAATGGGACCTTTCAGCTCCCACATCCAAATTCAATTCATTGCATATAGTCTCTTTGTCCTAATTTCACATTTTCAGGAGGGAGTCTTTCATTGGCCCCGAGTTGTCTCCATTTCAATCAGACGTGTCAGAAGGTGGGCTCAAGTACATCCCTGCCCATTTCACAAGGACTGTGGGAAAGATATTCCTGGAAAGAGTGTGGGTGAGATGGGAAGTTTAACTGGAGTGTCCGCTGTGGGAACTGAGAGGATTCAACCTAAAGACCTGACTCCCGGGGACCCTGCTGAGCCCATGGAATTGTCCAGGCTTCTGCACTTTTAGCCCAGTTCTTTAGAACTAGCAGGAGAGAGAAAGCGTGGGACAGGATGGACCGCTGAGGACCTCCTGGGCCTGTTCAGAATCTGGCTCCCCACAGAGCTGGACAAAAAAAGAAGGCTGCTGGCCGTGTTTTCCCTCTCTTTTTAATTGAATTTGATGATAGCATATCTTCAGAGGAAATCATCTGCAGCAACAAACACTCATAGCTAGTGACTGGCATGAAAAACAATAGTGGAGAAAGCGCATGGAATGCAGTGTGTATTTATTGCGACATATGGCTCTTCTCCTGGAATTTCATTGACTATATTATCCAGGCAGGAACTTGTTTTCAGAGAGAAAGGGGCATTCTGCAGATGGCAGCATATTGACATTATTGTCAAAAAGAGAAGAGACTATATCAGGCTCGTATTGAATCAAACATTCAGTTAAGAATTAGTCAGATTATTTTTCCATACAGCAGTTTTAATATTTCCAGCCCACTGTCCCACATGACGAATGCACTATTCACAAAGAGATGTCTTCGAGGGCCTTAGAACAGTGCCCATAAAAACTGTCATAGGAACAGAATGATGATGAGGAGGAGAAGCTAAGCTGATCAGGCCCTGGGAAGTGCAGGTGGACGGCTGGCTTGGGCAAAGCGGGAGACCCTGGGACCAGTGCGCCTCCTTTGCTGCTGCTCCTGCTGGTGGGAAGTGCCTGCATTATACAGGTCTTTTTGGTGAGGCTTTGAAAATCCCTGTAGAAGGGCAGATATTGTCTAATAACAGCCACGAGAGGCCATTTGTAACTAGAATTTTTATATACCATGCACCCATTTAAAGTGTACAATTCAAAGGTTTTTAGTATATTAACAGAATTGTGCCTCCATTACCACAATGTGTTACAATGTTTTTCTTACCTCAGAAGAAAACCTGTACACATTGTCTCTGAAGCTCCAGCCCTAGGCAACCGTTAATCAACTTCCAGTCTGTATAGATTTGCCTCTTCGGAAAATTTCATATAACTGGTGTCATGCAATAGGTAATGTTTTGTGTCTGGGTTCTTTTATTTAGAGTAGTCTTTTCAAGGTTCATTCATGTCGTACGTAGTATGTATCAGCGCTTCTTTATTTTTTATGGGTGAATAACATTCTGTGCTATGAATCTACCCCATTTTATTTATTTGTTCATCAGGGATGGATGTTTGGGTTGTTTCCAGTTTTTGCCTATTAGGGCTAATGCCTCTATCAATATTCGTGTATGGACCACTTACACTTATTAGCACTGATTAGTTCAACTCAAAGGACAACTGCTCTGGAAGTCGGCCACGACTGACCCTCTTCTCTCTTCGCCCTTTGTCCCCGCCCCAGGACTCGCTCCGTTCTCAGAGTGTCTCGCACGCCTTACCATTATTACTGCCTGTTGCACTCCAGTGTGACGGTTTTCTCATCTCACCTGTCACCTCTTTGAAGTAAGGGCCATGGTTAACTCCCTTTCCTATCCTGGCACCTAGTAATCTTAGGTTTATAACTAGTTCTATTTCTTAACTAATGGCTGGATTTCCAGGTATGGACTTTGAAAACAATGAGTTTTTATATCTTACTCTTTTTTTTATTCACTTTTTTTGTTCAAGTGTGGTTGGCATGCAGTATTTATTGGTATAACCTAGTGACTCGACATTTACATACCTTGTGATATAACCGCCGTACTCAGTCTAGTGACTGTCACTGTGCCAAGGTATCACACTATTATTGACCACATCCCCCTTCCTGTTTTTTACCCACCCCTCCATGTCGATCCCCTCTGGCAACCACCAGTTTGTTCTTTGTCTCTATGAATCTGTTTTTGTTTCATTTTATTTAACCTTACTTTAGAAAGGGATTTTAGAACCTCCGTTTGGCCTAAAATTTCCCATCTTTTCTGTTAGTCTTCCTGGGTCCTTTTTGGCCATGGCCAAACTCAAAGGTGGCTGGAAGTTGTCTGGATCGGTCATTCACGGTGAACCAGAGGGAGGCACCAAGGAGATTCATAATATCAGATTTTTTTGGTTTATCTTTACCGTGTTAAGTTATCGTTTTGGGTCTTTCCCTTTATTTTACTGTCTGAGCTCTGAAGGCAGAGGAACACCTAATGGGGTGTTGATTCAGTGAAGAGTTAGGGTAGGTGAACAATACCTATCATGAAAGTGTGGGGCTGTCGTCAGTGGGGGGGCTTCTTGGACCTGGTGGAGGACAGTGTGCCGCTGTCCGTGACAATCTTGGGCCTCTGCTCAGCCAGAGCCGCCATCTTTCATATTTTTTACAGGAAGTGATCAGATCTTCCTTTAGGACCTCAGGGGTCTGTGTGCTCAATGTGACTTTTGAAGATGATGCAGCCCTCACAGCCGACTGACAAAGGTCAAAGGGAGTGGACTGAGTTCTCTGACAGGGTGGCTTCAGGACCGATATGGGCAAGGCTGCCACTCACTGCTCACTGTGGCTTCTGTGGCTTCCGCAGGGCCCCTGAGTCCTTACAGAGCCCAAGAGTGACATGGTCAGACTTTCATTTAAAAGGCTCTTTGTCTGCTGTTCAGAAAATGCTCTTTGGGGGGCAAGAGCAGAGTGAGGGTGACTAGTTAGGAGGCTTTTGGCTAATTTGGGGAGAGATGGTGGTGACTTGCTTGTTGTGGTAGAGGTCATGAAAAACAGCTGGATTCCGGGTATACGTTGAAGGTGGAGGTGGCTGATTTAATCATGGATTGGACGCAGAGTATGAAAGAAAGGAGTTAAGGATGACTCTGGGTTTTGCCCTGAGTGACTGTGGTTGAAGGACAAATACACAAACGTCTAGTGAGGGCAGTAGTTCTCACCCCTACGCACCCTCTCACAGCCCTCACCTCCTGGTTTGAGACTGCTTGTTCGCCTGTCTGTGGTCTCGCTGGACTCCATGGTCCTGGACAGTTGAGACTTTGTTCCATCTCTGTGTTCACAGGCCAAGTCCAATACAGGACACTCTGTAGGTTTTCAGTGACTGTTTTTGAGTGGGGCACTTCCTGGCATCCCTTTAGGGCTTGCTGAGGATGTAGGCACAAGAAGGAAGGGCTTGAATGTGGTAAACAAGTGTCTGTGAGTGTAGAATGAAACCGGAGAACTTGACACATGTTTACTCAGAGAGGGGGCAATCCTGGAGTTAAAGCTTTTGTTCTGTTGAGCTTGTCTAAATGGCCCAGATGAAGAGATACTAGTTGGATTGGATGGTATCTCTTTGTTCTTGGGGTGCTAGACCTTTGCATATAGCTTCTGGAATGATTTACAGCTCTGAACTTTTAAAAAAGGCATGTGGCTTCAAAATTGTTTTCCTTTTCTGATTTGGAATTACCTCAGTTTGTTGAAGGCATCTTAAAGGATCTGTTTGTTTCTACTCGAATAATAACCCTGGGATGTGTATTGCATTTGGTATTTTTCCAAGTTCTTTTAAAGAATTGTTTCAGGGAACCCACACAGCCACACAGGGTTGAAAGCACGTCTTCTTCCATCATCCCGAATGCTGATGTGATGAAGCTGCCTACTTGGAAGATACTTGGTACATCTAACTTTAGTGAATATGTGGCAAAAATTTGCTTTTCTATTTTTATAAGCAGAACACTGAGAATTAGAGAGGTAAGAGTTATGTAGTATCGAATACAAGTCTTCTTGATCACCATCTCACCCATCTCTAAAGAGTTTGCCAATGATTTGTGGTGATGACACACGACTGCTTTAGATGGGTGCTATATTCTGGGAACAAGTGCATTCCTGTCTGTTGTTCTGGCTCACTCTTTGGATTTCTTTTGCTTTCCCCTCCTGTTGCCTGTCCTTTGAGAATAAACGGCCAGGTAATCAAATCAGTGAGGCATCTCCATAAAACAAAACAAAAACTCAAAACAAATGAAAGTGGTGTTTATCTGCAGGTTTTGAGAGACTCCAACCACAGAGGTACTAACACAACAAATAACATTGAATTTCAAAGCTCAGAAGCCCCATCATTCTATTCCATAGCAGCACCAAGGGACATTTCAAGTGCACAGAACACTAGAATGACTAATGTGGCTTTTTCTCGCTCCTTTAAGGACTCACTAGTGGCACCATTCACCCTGCAGTTAATCAAACCCTAGTTGGGGGATTGTGCTTATCTTCAACAACCCCAAAGACTGTAAGCCTCATGAGGTTGTATTTTTAATGTCTATACAACTCTCACTGGGCTTCTCATGTGCTGAAATGCAAAGAAGAGCTGATTTTAAATATTTATATGAATTGGATATTTCCATCTGAATATTTTACCTTTAAGTCAAACTCAGTATGAGTTTACTTAGTCCCCTCTTTGTTCTTATCCCTGGCTGATGTGGCTCAGTTGGTCGGAGTATTGTCCCATAAACCAAAAGGTCCCAGGTTTGATTCCTGGTCAGGGCAGATGCTGAGGTTGTGGGTTCAGTCCCCTGTGGAGGCATGTTCAGGAGACAACTGGTCGATGTTTCTCACACAGCGATGTTTCTCTCTCTCTCCCCCTTCCTTGCTCCCTGGAATCGATGGATATATCCTCAGGTGAGGATTAAAAAAATAAAGTGTTGGTGGTAAAGAGAGTGTTTTAAAAAGGAAAAAAAGAAAAAGATTTCAGCCTGCTTACATGGATGGCACTGGCAGGATATCATGAATTAGAGAAGGAGAGGGAAAAATGAGAACAAACAAGGGTAGGGCTATAAAGTAGAGACCCCACGAGGCACATGTGCTACAGGTGAACTACAGATTTGGCTTTATAACACTACATATTATAGGAAACCCGGCTTGTTACACAGTTCATTGTCCATATAAGAGCCGGCCTGCCTCCCAGGAGGAGCATAACCCCGGGACCCTGAGAGCCTGAAGGGGTTTCTGGAAAGCTGTCCATGAGATTCACAGCTCTCTGCTGGCCTGGGCTCTCCAAGGAGGTAGAATTTTGAGTGTAGAGAGGAATGGATGGATTGTATAGCTTTCAACCAATATTTTATAAATTTTACTTCTCTCAGCTGAGCTTTTGTTCAAGTGCAGTTTATTTTTAAGGGAACACATCTATCTTGTTCCTAAACTAACTCTCTCTTCTGCTTTTATTTTTCTGGAAGAAAACTATAATCATACAGCCACATATGACTGTATGTTTGTAGGTGTACAGGACTCCTTTCCTTGTTTCTTCTATATCCAACTAGTCAGGAAAACCCGTTCCTTTCTTCCTTTCTTTTCTTCTCCCTCCCTCTTCCTCTCTCCTTTCCTTTGTCTCTCTTTCTGTTCCTCCCTTCTTTCCTTCACCACTTGAAATGTACTAGACTGACAATGCATATGAAGGCATCATATTAAATACATGCAACAATTGGTGAGGGCACTGACCAATCAAAAACAATGATCAGTTTTGGCATATTGGTAAGGTTCTGAAAGCCTTCTCCCGGGGCCAGGCATAAAATCTTCAGTTACTGGACTGAGGCAGAAAGTAGTTTTGGGGAGTTCCAGGAGAGAGCTGGGGGGTAGGGCAGGCACAGGGGTAAAAGGGTGGTTTCAGGTAAGGGGCTACTCACTAATGAGCATAGGTGTGTTTCAGTATTCTAATAGCTGATGGAGCTGCATTGGTGGATGCTAGCGTATATCAACCCTGGGCATGCGGGTGCCACATAGATGACTCAGCCATGGCTCCTACACGAAAAACACTGGAGTTCACTGCCTTTACAATGTGTTCCAGAAGCATCCTTTCCTCTTTCTGTCTGTTGCCATGACTGTGGTTTAGGCCTTGACTATCTCCAATTTCACTGGTTATAATGACCTCTCAGCTCATATTTCTGAATTTTAATTTCTTTCCTGTCTTGTTTTCTCTCTTTCAAATGTTTCAAGTATGTCCTGCCAGAGATAATTCCCTAAAATACTGCTTTTATCACTCCAAAACTGTCAATGGCTTTTCTCTTCCTTCTAGGATAATGTTCACACCCGTTAGCTGGGCATTTGAGGCTATTTTATACCTATACCACTGCATCAAGGGATATGGTATCATAGAAGGACAAACCCTGATCCCCTCTGTCCTTGAGTAACTTAAAATGGGCAGTGAAGGCACAGCAGAAATGTTATGTAGTACGAGTGGATGTGGGAAACAGGCCGGTGGTGGGTGTGGGTGGGGCAGCCCGATGGCGCTAACAGGGTGATCGGGCAGAAAATCAAGCCCCTCACAACCACCTTCTCTTGGTAAGCTGAGAACAATGAGTCCCTCGGCCAATAGGCACTTGATTTCTAGGTGGTTGAGCATGGGATGGAGGAGGAGGGGTTTGAGAATCTGAAAATGAAACCTGTTTTACTTTTCGAGATGCAATCCCAGGATGCAAAGCTTTTTCAAAGTCTAAGCACCTGAGTAAATTCCAAATTGTGGTAAGAGTGTGTTTGTGACTCATTTGTACATATCTAGCCTTCCTCAGAATTTTACCCTCAACCCTCAGTAAACACTGGGCGGTTCTGGGCTTGACTGGATTCATGGGACAAGCCCTGGAGAGAGTGTCCAAGGTCCTTTTCCTGAAATGTTCTTTAAGAGAATGCATGGCTCAGTCGTCCCTGGGCTCAGGCCAAGAGAAATAGTTCCTACCTACCACATGCTCAGAGTCTACCATAATTTTACCTGGGAGAACCTTCCACACAATCTCATTTAATCTTTACCAATGTCTTGTAAGATAGGTGCTAAGAGTAAGCTGAGGCTTCAAAAGGCTAATTTATCCAAAATCACCCAGTGTGTAAAGCCTACCATCTTGATTGTGGGGCTACAAGAATCTAGGCTCTTTCCACTCTGTCCTTATGCTCTTCTAAAGCTAATACTTTTTTGGGAGGGTTGGCAGGACAAGGTTGCATATTTCTTTCATCTGGCACGTGACAATGAGACTTTAAAGTCCCTAAAACTCATTGCTATTTCCCCTTATTGACAAAGGCTGTTGACCATTTATCTACCCTGGGGAACAAGGTTATTCTCCTTCTTAGGCAGAAGTGGCTTTATTTCGTGATCGAGTGACCCCAACAAGCCTGTCTGAAGCCCTCAATCATATACCTCCACAATAACTTCAGGCTCTCTTTCGGTTTTAGATATTGGAGGATTTTTTTGCTTTATGTGCTTACTTACCAATATCCCCACTATTATCCCCAGCTTACTTCACACATCCAGATCCTGCTAGGGTTACCTACAAGTTATTTCACAAAGTTGTCTTTTCCTAATAATCCCTAAACTACCACTTTAATTAGGTTTAATCTTTTCTGTATGCTTTTGACTTGTCTTCCTTAAGAAACTATAAGCTCCCAAGGAAAGCAGAAGGTAAACAGCATTTGCTGACTCCCTCAGACACTGTGCTAGGAGCTTATATATAATTTTGACTGCAACAACTAATATCCTAATTTTACAGGTGAGGAAGCTGAAGCTCACTCGGACTGTTTACACATGCTTGGGTAATGTTTAAGAACCAATAGGGGCTATGGCAAAGCTGAAAGCTATTTGTGTCTGAGCCGATTATAACTTAAGCCCAGGGGAAAGGGACTAATTCTCAGTACCCAGCAGAAAGTAGCCTTAAGGAAAAGGCCATCTGACAGGAACTGTGGCCTTCAGTAGGAATATGCAGCCAATCCCAGCAAACAACAAGCAGAGAACCAGAAAAATTAGTACCCTGACTTCCTCTCTTCCTGCCACCTGATTTCCTGCCTGTGTCTCCTATTGGCTGAATCCAGCTGCAAGCTGAATAGCAAGAGAGTTCCTCAGTGAAATCCATGAGTCAGCCTCCCCAAGCATGAAACAGGGCAGCAAAAGAGAAGCAGTGTAAATGGGTGTGAAAGAGAGGGAGAGATTAGGGATAAGTCTGAGTTTTTTGTCTGGGTCGTTGTGTGCATGGTTGCATCACCAACAGAGACAGAGAATGCAGGAGGAGTTCCAGATTAGAGAAGCAGATGATGAGTTCCACCAGGGCAAGTAGAATTTTAAATGCCTATGTGGTGACCAGGTGACAGGGTTAAGTAGGGGGCACTGGAGAAGGGTCTGCACAGGAGAGGAACATCTGGGAGTCTTCATTCTACAGGGGAATAATTAGGGGAGTCAGAGAGAGTTCTGTGTGTCATGGGCATGGTGGGAAAACAGGACCCTCTATGGCAAAGGACTAACTTGGAAGTCAAATGACCTAGATTTGGTTTGCCACTTCTTATTTAACCTTGGAGACATTACTTACCTGTGTTGACATAATGTTTTCTCAGCAAATGTAAGAGGAGGTTGGACTAGGTGACGTCTATGATGCTGTAGGACTTGCAGTCCTATTGGGAGGAAAACCATAAAATAAGCAGAGATTAAAGATTGTATTCTCAAGTGTATGTGGATGAAAGTCCTAGAGAGCACTGGTCTTCCAGTTAGTGATTATTATTTAGTGATAAGAAGTTACCAAAAAATCATCTAAGGCACATTTTCATGGAATTATAATCATAATAATAAAAACAGACAACATTCATTGGGAGCTTACTGTGTGCCAGGTACTCATCTACAGGCTTCACAGGTATCAGCATGTAATATTCACAACAACCTTTTGAAATAGTGTTGACCAGGAGCCTCCATTTTACCGAGGGAGAAATAAGGGAGTAACAAGGTTAAGCATTTTACTCAAAGTCATAAGGTGGGAAAGATTCACACTTAAGCTGGCTCCAGATCCCAAGCATTTAACCACAAACTATTCACTGGGAAAACTGTAAGCTCTGGGGAAAGAAGAGTCTCAGCAGCATCCACAATGAAACTACTGGGTTGGCCGCAATGTCTGTGTGGCTTTTCCCATGAAATAAAAGACACATTTTTCATTTTTACCATAACTTTGTTGATTTGGATGTTTTGAGTATGTCGGCTATCTCCCACATGGTATAATGTTGATCACTCTCAGGTAATGTCTCAATTAGATCACTATCAACTTCACCTGGTCTGCCTGACCATGGAACATTGTCCAGTGAGAAATCTCCAGCACAGACCTTCACAAACCACTTTTGACATGTTCAGTCAGTCACGGCACCTTCTCCATGTACTGCACAAATCTCTTTTTTTTTGTATTTCAGTTGCATTTTTCCCTTTCTTGAAATAGTAAAGCATAATATGTAAAAAAATATTGCTTACTTTCTTTCATCTTCAATATTAAATGGCTACACAAAAACTCACCAATTTTGATAAGTTTTTTAAAAATGCACACTGATATGACAGCTATCACAATATAATCTAACAAAATAGTTTCAGATGAAGTTAAAGACAGCTGAGTGCTACTAGAGCCATCTTACAGAGAGAACCAAATGAACTTTTTGGCCAACCCAATAGTAATGATTTTAGGTCATTACTATCAATGATTTTTAGGTTAACTAAATTATAAAAGAAGCCAGGTCAGGAACACAGACTTGCCACTTATGATATAATTACCATTTGTAGGAATTTTGGTTGTTGACTAGTATTTGCACTACATTTGCAGGACTAAAATATACTGTTCATCAGAGCATTCTGGTAAAATTTTTTGAAAATTACATTATGAACACACACATTAAATGTATTATGCCCTCACATACATTAGTATATATGAATTCAGTCTTTTGTGCACCTCATTGCCTCATATTCTTCTCCCCCTGCCCCCCAAGAATTACTTTTTCTGAACCGTGCTCGGCTATGTCACTCTTGACGGCGAAGCAGATGGGTGAGGATGGATGCAGCTGGTCCCAGTAGTACTGTGAGGGTATTGTTGAGGTCATCACATACTTACACTCTCTAATGACTTGTTTTTGAATAAAATTCTCTTGTGGTCTTGTTAACATTAATTAAAATTCCTAAAGCAACCATTCTGGTGTTTATAGAGACCCTGTGAAAAAGCAAAAGATCAAGTTTTTTTTTTCACCTTGGGCTCTTGAAAGTTTGAGAGCGGAATCTGTGGCCAAAGGGCGGCATATGTGCTTATGCATTTTTAGCTTTATTCCTGGACCCACTTTATAATCCTCTGTTTGCTTTTTAATTTTTTTCATCTGTTTTATTTTATGCCATCTTGTTGCAATTTATGTTACCATAACCAGGAACAAGGCACAATTTAAATAATATATGTGGGCATGTATACCCACTCACCACACATGCTCACACACACAGAGCATTTCGGACTCTCCAGGAGGCCGTGTGAGCTTGCCAGCACAGGGGGACTCTCAGGGTTCTGTGACTACTCAGCACACTTGCTGATAACCGGGAGGTCATCAAAAAGGAACTGGTAATTAGGAGGGTTATCACAACCATCAATTTACAATCCCTTTGATGAGCATTGGTTGCTCTTAACGACTCACTGAAGATCAAGTCACTCTGCCTTTCAGCAGCAATGTGAGCTTAATAAGCATTAGTGTGATGATGACAACGAGTTCACAATCATCTTCATAACAATAACAATTTGGTCCAGGCGGGGAGGGAAAATATTCCTGACTGGGCTTGCTCGACTGTGACGGAAGATGGAAAGGCAGAAGCTGGTGGAGGGAGTGAAAGAGCTTGTGGGGTCAAAAAATATCAAACGAATAAGCCTAAAAGACATGGGGTTGAGATGGGGGGGAGTGTGTGTGTAGGATTGCAGGAGGTTGTAGTGGGAGTTTGGTTCAGAGTAAGCAGTGAGGGAGGCCTTGCCCTGGAGTGTGTAGGCATATGAGCACTTGATTGAGATTACCAGCGGTGTTGCCTAATATCCGTGATCTTGGGCAAGTCACCGGGCTTCTGTGTGTCTGTTTCCTCATCTGGAAAAACATGGTCAAAAAGTACCTATCCCACAGGATTGTTATGGGGGAGTAGATGATATAATTCATGTACAGTGCTTCAGTTAGTGCTTGGTGCATTGTAGGTGTCTAATAATGTAACAGTGGAAAAAAATTCTATCGTTGAGGAATTGTAACCCACCCCACCTTTCTTTGGACATTGTTTCTGTAAGTGCTGACTCTGACTAGTAGGTGGTTTGTAAATGGACAGCACATTTTGTATGAGAATTCTATGGACTAACTTCAAAATATATAGACACTGATCTTGGGGCATCCCAGCTCTGGATTTGCTGACCTTCATCCCTGCAGCCAGGATGATGGGGAGCCAGGATGACTAAACCAGGATGATGCACACCATCACTTGCCTTATCAGACTGTGCTAGTCTGCAAGTAGAGAACTTTTCAACCTCTTCCCTTGATCTCTTTGTTCTGTGCCCCTCTCTCCTTATAAAAACCTCTGCCTCCACTGAGAGGTGGAGATGGGCTTTGAGACGTGAGTCCCCCATCTTCCAGGTGGGTGGTGCCTGAAAATAAACCACGTTCCTTTACATCAGCACCTGCCTCCCAAGTATTGGCTTTTGTAGCAGCAGGCGGCCAAACCTGCGTTTGGTTACAATAATTGCTGGTGCTTAGACTGCTGCTGCTAAATCTAGTACAGAGAATGCCGAGATTCTTATCTCAGGCTTCCAATAAGATTGTGCAGTGTTTTGAAAGTGGAAATGTAATTGTGGGAGCCATCTTACATTATTTAAGCAACACAAATACCATATATTTCATTTGACACTTCATTATATATTGTGTTCTCCTCATCTCATCTTCTTATATACATTGCTTTACATCACATGTAAGCCAGGATGGAACATCTACACTGTAGAGGTTCAGTAAATACTCACTGAGTTAAATTGAAGGGTGCACTTAATATTTGGGGATAATTAGAAATTAGTGAGCTTGACATGGATAGAACTGGAAAGCATTATGCTAAGTGAAATAAGCCAGCCAGTGAAAGACAAATACCATATGATCTCACCTATAAGTGGAACCTAATCAACAAAATAAATAAGTGAGCAACATACAACCAGAGACACTGAAATAAAGAACAAACACAGTAACCAGAGGGGAGGGAAAGAAGGATAATAGGGGGTAATAGTGAAGGTCCCCCAAGGAACATGTATAAAGGACATATGGACAAAGCCAAAGGGGACAGGTTTGAGGGTGGGAGATGGGAATGGGTGGGGTGGGGGGACATGGTGGGGTGAAAATGGAGACAACTGTATTTTAACAATAATAAAAAAATATAAAGAGAAAAATTAGCTTGAAATTTTAAAAAACAATATTATCATGAAAATGCCAACAATAAGTGTATGCTAATGTAGGGTTTTTTACCTGTCTAAACCTTTCATAAACATTACTTTACATAAACCCTATGAGGTAGGTACCATGCTACAACAAAGCTCATTTTGCAGACAAGGAAACATATGGCTTACGGTTTCCACCTTGTGCTAATAAATGATGTAGCTTGAAGCCAAACTCAGGTCTTTGGACACTTCCAACATAGAAAATGGTTTTGTACTGGTTCGGTTTTAGGAAACCTGAGATCTGTGATTAGCTGATTATTCGCCTTGGTGGGATTGCTCTCCTTCATCTCTAATGTGAAAAGGACTACAAACTCAGATTTTCCTGGGTGAGAGAAGGTGGCATGCATGTATGCAGCAGGTTGAGATGAAGAAAGGGGAGTGAACTGTAGTAACCATAGATCCAGGCCCCGCCTGAAGGGGGCAGGTGCTAATCAGTTCTACCTGATGATTGGCAGGTAAGAAACAGAGGCCTGGAATGGCCAACACTTATGACTTTTTTTTCAAGAAAAGCCCCCGATTTTTTAAATGTGAATCTCCCAATTTTAGTATTGATGATGGATACAAATTAAAAGCAAACAAACAAATAGCAAGTATCAAATTAAAATATGTGGGCCAAATGAGGCCCATGCTGCCAGTTTGCCATCTCGATGTCAGATGATTTTCATGGTCCTTTTCAGCCCTAAGATGCAGCGAAAAAGGCCAATAGCTTCCTGCTGAAAAGCAGGAAACCATTTATGTCCACTCATCACGGAAGCTCACCATCTCTGTTTCCATTAGAGAATATTCACTGGTTCCTGGGGGTGATGCCACTCCGAGTCTCCGGGTTCTCCCTGCTGCAGAGAGTATGGAATTACCATGCACACTGCAGTGAGTGACGGGTGTCGAGGCAGGGGAGTGAGAGCAGACCTGGGTTTAATTATGTAAATCTGTGGCTGTGCTTTAATAAGACACTGCAATAAAACTGTCATAACTGCCAAGTTTGGGAAATAGGATGAGTGAAGTTTTTATTCCTGGTGCTATATTTGGGAAGAAAAATGCAGAAGAGCTGGTTCATCTTTGAAAACCTTCAGAAACATGTCAGGGATTCCTGAGCTTCTTGCTCCTGCCAAGTGGCATTTGCAGTGACAACTGGCACTGAAACCCCAGCAGCCCACACAGAGCTCCATGGGAAAGAAGAAAGCCACATTTTCAAGGTTGATACTTTATAATGAGACCTCAGAGAGACTGAACTTTCTATAGTCACCTACCAACTATTTAAACTAGTCAGTACACTCCCCTTTTTTTGCCTCACAGCCTTGCTTCTGCTGCCCATTCTTGGATTGTGACAAAAGACAGGGTTTGGCAGTAGTGGGATTGGTAGGTGGCAGGTATTCTTTCCCTACCCTGTGGTGGAGGCCGGGATGCTGCTACCCTCATTTTAACCATCCGCATGCATTTTTCTTTAAGATTTTATTCATTTATCTTTAGACAGAAGGGAAGGAGAGAGGGAGAGAGATATCAATGTGTGTTTGCCTCTCATGTGTCCCCCGCTGGGAACTGGCCTGCAGCCCAGGCGCGTGCCCTGACTGGGAATCAAACTGTGATCCTTTGATTTGCAGGCCCCATGCTCCATCCACTGAGCTACACCAGCCAGGGCTCTTAGTTTGTTTTTAATACATTTCAGCATTTAAAAAAGTTTCCATCTTGGTGTTACAGGGCTAGAATTGTCATGGCCAGAATTCTATTGGTCACGAACAACAGAGGCCCTCTCGAAAGGGCTAAAATGGCCTGTAGGAAAGGAGTTCCCAGAACAGATGTTTTGTGCTTCATAGATGGCATGAACTTTTATCAGGTTAGATCTTTTCCCAAGAAAGAAAAATGAAAGGGTAATATACTCTCTCATTTTTCAATAAATAACCAAATAACTTGTGTGGAAAAAGAGAAGAAGAGTAAGAAAGAAGAAGGGGTGGGTTAGGAGTGGGGGTGGGGAGACGGGGGGGGGGGAGAGAGAGAGAGAGGTTGATTATACATGAAAAGAGTCTTCCGAGCCACGTCAGTCAATGCAGTGTGTGTGGACTGTGCACTGGATCCTAAATTAAACTGTTAAAAATGTCTATGTGCATTAGAGAACTACTAGGAAATATTAAGGAATTACTATTAAAATTGTTATGTATCATAATGATATTGTGGTTGTTTGTTTTTTTAAGTGTTTATCTTTTAGAGATGTATGCTGAAATGTTTATGGATACAATGGTGTAATGTCTGGGATTTTTTAAAAAGGTAATCTGGGCAGGGAAGAGAGTGGTGGAGGCCTATCACTAGCTTGTACTTATTGGCAAGATTCGATTTGAGTTTTAAAGAATTTTGTGAGCTAGTTGGTAAACAGTCATTATTGAAAATTCTGTGCATTTACCATTAAACGAACTATAGTGTTATAGAGGTAATAAATACTCAAAACTTAGAGCTTTCTAATCACTTTGCTACAACCACTGTTACTCATGCTCTTGAGATTTTCCCATCATTGTCTCTGTGTGGTGGGAAGACTGCATGACTGAGTGCTCCTGCACTGGTCTACCC
Source organism: Artibeus jamaicensis (assembly GCF_021234435.1). Taxonomy (NCBI): domain Eukaryota; kingdom Metazoa; phylum Chordata; class Mammalia; order Chiroptera; family Phyllostomidae; genus Artibeus; species Artibeus jamaicensis. Next base: position 16,922,040 of record NW_026521788.1, read on the forward strand.
AGTGTCCATTCAGTACCATCATTCTGGTAACTGGAAATCAGCCAGAGAAATCCAAAAAGGCAACAAGTCAGGGGTTTCTCCCGGGAGAGCCAGTGGTAATGAATGCATTCACCACCACACCACTGGGGAAGTAAGAGGTGGTTGGGTGGAGCAAGATTGTTCGTGAGTTGAAAACAGCCGTGAAGTGGAGGGAAAAGAATGTGTGGGTTCAGAACATTATTCTCCGTACTCTTGTGAATGTTAAAATTGTCTATACTAACAAGTTTAAAGAAATATGCTGGTTCAAGCATTGACTTGAAGATATGAGGTTGCAGGACTGAGGAATCAGACAGATAATGAAGACCCTGTGGTACACAGCAAAGAGCAGTGACCTCAAGGTCAGGAGACGTGAATTCCTTGACCGGCTCTTCTCCTGATGAGCTGTGGAACCTGAGGAAGTCATGGACTCTGTGTCTCCTCATTCCTAAAACATGGTTTGCATTTAGTAAGTGCGTGTGGCATTCATGACTATCAGGTGAGTGCAGGGAGGAGTTACAAGTATTGGTGAGATTACAGAAATGGACTAAAGAAGGATTGCAAAACAAGAAAATTATCCTTCACCACTCATTTCCACATATTCTAGATAAATACGGTACCTTGGAGTGATTAGATATCTCTCAGAACCTTTTTCTCTGGAGTAATTTTAGCCTCTTCCCTCATGATGATGGAGCCTGCTGGGAAGAGAATTAATTATGATTACAGAAGTGGCTGTACCATAGAAGTTAAAAGTGCAGACTTCAAAAAAGTGGAAGTAACCCAAGTCTTTATTAAATGGTGAATAGATTTTGGAAAGTGTGATATACCCATACAACTCAATATTATTTGGCTTTAAAAAAACGATAGAAGTACTGATGTATCCACTATACGGATGAAACTTTAAAGAATTATACTAACTAAAAGAACCAGCCACAAAAGCCTATATTGTATGATTCCACTTTTATGAAATGTCCAGAGTAGGCAAATCTATGGAGACAGAGGAAGAGTAGTGATTGCTTAGGGCCGAGGGCTAGGAGGGTGGGCAGAAAACGGCTAAGGAGGTGAGAGGTTTCTTTTCGGGACAATGAACACACAGTTCATAAAACTGATGATTGCACAACTTTGTAAATATACTAAAACCATAGACTTGTATATTTTAAATGGCTGTGTTGTATGTTACATGAATTAAATCTGAAATCCGTATAAAAAAAAACCCAGTCCAGCCCCAGGCTGCTTGGATTCAAATCCTGGCTCAACTCACTTATCAGCTGCGGCACCTGAACTAAATTGACAACGTTTCTCTGCTTATTTAACCCACCCCTAAAATGGGTATAAGTTGAGACTTCATCATAAGGAGAATATCTCACGGAATGTTTAGGGAGATTTAATTTGATTCTCCCATAGAATACATCAAAATGCTGTCCTTTCAGTGTGCCCAATTTATGGAAAGGAGACAATAAGTATTAGTTACTATCATATGCGTGGAAGAGGGGAACACTTTTCTTTGCTAATGGAGGAGAGGAAGAAAGAGTCACCTGATGACCATTTTTCTACTATTTAATCCTGGCTTGGGGAAGTGAAAATGTAACCACACAGTTTCAGGTAACAGCAGCTTTAGTGAGTGGAACAGTGGCCTCCTAAAGATATGTCCTGTCCTAAATCCCACCCACCCACCCGGGCATGTGATCTCTGTGGAAAATGGGCTTTGCACATGTAATTACGTTAAAGCTTTTGGGATAAGCTTATCTTGGATAACACTGGGGGCCTGAATCCAATGGCACGTGTCCTTACAAGAGAAAAGCAGGGGGAGATTAGACTTGTAGAGGAGAAAACCACATGAAGACGGACTGAATCAGAGGTTAAAGTTATGCAGCCTCAAACCTGGAACCAGCAGAAGCTGGAAGAGACAAGGAAGGATTCTTCCCCAAAGCCTTCGGAGGGAGTGCGGCTCTGGTGACACCTTGATTTAGGACATCTGGCCTCCACATTGTGAGAGAATAGATTCTTATCGTTCTACACCTCCAAGTGTATGGCAGCCTGAATAAATTAATACACCAGTAAAAGGTTACACATTCTGAAACTGCTTTTCTGACAGCACTCCCTCTCTTGATATGTGTATTAAAGATGAGTTTTTCATTCAGGAAGTCAAGCTTTTCTTTATAGATGCAACCTGCTCTTTTTATCCCCACAGAACTCCTTCAGGCCTGGGCTCCCCTAGTTTAGGAGGCCTTTGACCCCAGCAAATTCAAGCCATTCTTTACTCTGAACCAAACTCTACCCACCTGGCTCTTTCTTGCTCTTCTAAAGTATTTTCTGTTGGTGCCACACAATTTCCTATGTGCTTACATGTTCTCTTTTAGTATTTTCTGATTATATTACATGTAACAATCTCTACAAGTAGGCATTTAAGTTCTTGAGTATAACAAATAATATAGTTCTTTAGATTTTGCCACAGTACTTAGACACATAGTGCCAGACACATAGTAGATGAGTGAAAAAAATGACTCAAGGCAAGTTGGACATTGTGAAATGACGGGGAATTTATCTTTCTGCCTTCTTTTCCTGATCCCCATTTCTGTCCTCTCTACTTTCAGAGCCAGATCACTTTCTCAGTGGAGGGTGAAGGATGTTAGGGGTAAATGCTGGCCAGATTCTTTTTCTCAAGGGCAGGCTCCTAGAAATATTGGATTCTTCCTTTGACAGCTTTCACTTTACTCAGATAGCTCTCTTGAATCCTCCACTAAGGATGGCGAGGATAGCATTGGGTTTCTTGTTCCCCAAATATTCTTTCTTTGCATTATGGATTAAAAACTTGATAAGATGGGCATGCTGAACAGAACAGATCAATGGTGTGAAACTGTGAATTTGCTCAGGATATCATCTGTTGCCTCCGAGTTTAGGAGCAAGCACGTGGTTCTTTGTAGATGTATCAGGAAGAGTACTGGCCTGGGAATGAAGAGGCTCAGACTCCAAGCCTGGACTGAACACTACCTGCTGTGACTTTACGTGAGTCAACCTCTCTTGCAGTCCAGTTTTCCCAGTGATAAAATATTTGAGTTGAACTAGGTGATCTCTAGGCCCTTTTATATTTGAATATCCTATAATTTGGGGTCTCATTCTTAATCACCTGAGTGCTCTATGTCTGACATAGGCTGTATCAGCCAGGAACAGAAAGTTCACTAAGTATTTCTACAGAGGGAGTTTAACACTGGGCATTGGTCACACAGGTGTTGGTGGGCTGAAATAATAAGCAGAAAACTTGGAGGCACTCTGGAGTTGATAACCGAAGGAAGCAGCTACCAACTAAATGATAACACAGGAAATATGTTGGGGTTGCTAGAACCTAGCAACAGCGGTAGAGCCCCTTGGGGCTCAGATATCTGAGGATGGCACCGTGTGCTTGGCTGGTACTGTTGCTTGAGGAGCTTAGAGGAAAGACTTTACAGAGCTGGGACTCAGATTTCTGAGAAGGAGGCCCTAGCGCTTCTAATGGGGCGTGAGGAGGCCATTCTGGAAGTGTCAAAAGTAGGTGGAAGCTAGGGGTGAAGGGTCATTGATGGGGTGATAGTTCTGGGTAGCAAACACATTTCTCTCCCTGTCCTCAGCCTCCCTGGAGAGCCTGAATAAGCAGAATCTGACATGGAGCCAGCTGCTCAAGGAGAAGTGTGGTTTTGAGTCCCGGTCTCAACATCAAAAGGCAGTACATGAAAAGACAAATTTGGAAAAAGACAATAGCCTAATGACCAGCGTATCTGTTTTATTTTTATATTATACATTTACAGATGTTCAATGTATGTGTGCTGGAAAGTAATGTTCCTGCAGCAGCAACTTTATAATCTCTTTTGGGTGCAAGAATCCAAGGAGATTCACCCAGCCAATAAATGAGTATTTGATATGAAGAGTAAGACTTGCTATGATGGTAAAAGGGAAGATGTATAGAGGCAAAGGGAATGATGGGACTGTTTCCCACCTGCTTGATCAACTAAACAGAACTCTTATAATAGTGCGACCTATGCAGTGTGAGACTGGCTCAGCTTTGGACCTTATAAATGGGTTTTGGTTGTGCAAGTGCTCAAATCTAGAATAAGAGATTCTTACCAAAAAGAAGCTCTGCTTGGATGCTGAGGGTGGAGCTCCAGCAGAGTCTGTAATGTTGGGCACCCGCTGCAGGCAAAACCCTAAGGGCAGCTCCCCAGATTCCTGTCCCAGGTCACTGAGGCAAACACTAATCTAGACACTGCAGTGAAGGGATTACACATGTAACTAAGATTATAATGGGATTATCCTGGATTATCTAGGTAAATACAACCCAATCACTTCACCTCTTCAAAGTAGATATATTATTATTCTGGCTAGAGTCTGAGAGATGCGGCAGAAGGGGCGGCCCATTGACCCATTGTTGCTGGCTTTGAGGATGAAGGGAAGGGGTCAAAGAGTATGGGCAGGCTTGCCAACCTGAGAACCACTCCGAGCCAGTAGCCAGTGAAAAAACCGAGATCTCAGTTTTACAACTGCAAAGGATTGAATTCAGCCATTATCAACCTGACTGAACTTGGAAGTGGATCCATCTCTGGGCCTGAATAAGTCACAGCCCTGCTGACACCTGGCTTCTGGCCTTATGAAAGCAAAGAACCAGCTGAACTTCCCAATGCCTTGCTTTCTAACCTGTGTGTGTGAGCCACTAAATTTGTAGTAAATTGTTACCACAGCAATGGGGAACAAATACTGCACCAAAACAGTGCTCTAGGAAAATCGCTGTTCTTGTTTTTTTCCTGGTGACTTTGTTCATCTGCCTGGTCATTGGGCTGCTTTGGAGGCAGCCACTGGGGGCTATCCTGACCTGTCTGAATTCCTTTGGTGGCTCCGCAGAATGGTGGCATTTTGGAGACCCTCCTTCAACTGTCCTGTGAATGATTTCAGAGAGAACCTGACTGCATTCTCTGTGTACTATCAATATAATCAATAGGGAGTCAACCTGTCACAACAAAGAGGAATGATAAAAATTGGGATGGATAACTGGTATAAATGTTGAAGGCAGAGTTGGACTGAATCAAAGAATTTGAACTCTTTCTTTTTCCCTTTTCCTTAATCATACTACGTTTTCATGTCTCAGGGGACCCATCGCTTTTATGGGCCATCAAAGTGGAGTGGTTGTATAATCCAATTGCAGATGCGATTGTTAAGCCAAATTAAACTGTCAGGAGCTCAAGTGAGGCTTTTTTGTTGACTGAAGCTCAGTTCACTCAGCAAACAGCATATATGCCTTGTAATCCTGTCCAGATAATGGGCATAGCCCCCATGGAGGAAGAATTAGCTTTCACTATTGTTTTCTTGAAATCTCTTTGGAGGAGAGGCTGGGTATCAAGCTGTATCTATTTTTTTTTTTGACTCATCGTTTACAGGGAAACTGTTATTACAGAGTGTTTCTGGTCTTGGACAACAGCTGTTTTATTAAGTGATTTCAGATTTGTGGACACCAAGGGGTTAGATGAGCTGTCACGCGTTTCATACCACAGAAAATGGAAAGCTCTTATTGTTTTCTTTATTTCCTGTTGATAAATCCCATTACACATTTCTCACCACTCTTGAGGCAGAGCATTTCAAGGTTTTATTGTACTTCCCTAGTTGTTAGCCAGCTGATCTTTGGCCCCCAGCTTTCTAAGTGCTTCTTCATATTTTTTGAATATACAGTAATATTTATTAGCTTTTCCTCCCATAGACCATATTTGAATTTATGGCACCATACCAAAGGAAATATGCTTTATTTCTTTGCTTATTAGTAAGATCTCATTTCTGTGTAATGCTCTTACCTTTTCAAAGTGTGCTTCATAGCATTTTCATTGCATTAGATGATTCTACAATGTGTGACATTTCGAGAGGGACTTAAGGTAGTTTCAAGCCTCACTTTGAAAGGAGCACTGCCTGTTTGGTTGTCCTTTGCTGGGCTCAGACACTTGACTGTGTGCAAGCTGGGATCCCAGGTTAAGTACAGTCCCTTTCTTTAAAAATACATAGGGAGATCTTTTAGCGTAGGACTTTATATAAAAGATAAAAGAGTTAGTTGAGAATGACTTTGTGGAATAAACAGATATTTAAAAGTATAATTATGAGAGCTATAATCTATATGAGTTAAGAAATTCTTCTCTTTTAATATCAGGTAAGAATTTGTTCATAATGATCTTCTTTCCACTTCTTAGGTTCTTTATATTATTGTGGGAGTCTTTGGTGCTAGCTGTCCATCTCTGAAGAATTCTTATTAGTTTCCCCTTTGGGTTTCGATGCTGTTTTTTTTTTCTTTGACCTAGATGTGAGACTCAGGTGATTTCCTTACTTTACACACACACAGTCATCTATACAGTGCTCTCACTCAGGGTCTTTGCATGTGGCATCCTTTACTGAAGGTTTGGTGAGATGAGGAAGGGGTTGTGATGACAACACTGGCGACATATTCAAGTTGTGTGTTAGACATTTAGTTCTTAAAAGTTCTCTAGCATTTTTGGCATGTTATTCAGTCATCCTCCTTTCTTTTATCTTACTCCCTCATTTTCCTTCTGTTTACTAGCTCCCCTTCACTTCTAATCCAAAACGATTTATTAGTCAATGCTTGTTGCTTTGCATCTTCTGCCAATATCGGTACTATTGACATTCTAGGCTGGATAATTCTTTGCTGGATAATAAGGGTCTGTCCTGTGCATTGTAGGGTGTTTAGCAGTGTCCCTGATCTCTACTCACCAGATGCCAGTAACACATGCCTCCAACTTCCACCCCTAGCCTTGGTTCAACAACCAAAAATGTCTCCAGACTCTACAAATGTCCCTGGGAGGAAATCGACCCCATCTAGAACCAGAGCTTATACCCTCTGGTTTCAACTTTTACCTCAATGCCTTATTCTAAACAAAGTTCTTCCCAACTTTGAATGGAATTCTAGGACTAGCTTTTAGGATGCCTTTTTCATCCTTCTGCTTAAGTAATACTTATTGATGAACACTGTATACCAGACATTGTGCTAAGCATTTTATGCACATCATGTCATTTAACTACACGGAGTTATGAAAAGTTTGTTCAAGTATATACCTATACATATATCTTCTTAATTAACTATATATATTATACATACATGAATATATTTATATATACACACAAATATACGTAAACAAGATGCCCGAAATCCTCTGGCCTCATGGAAACACACTTCCATGTGAAGGGGTGGTTTAATTGGCTTAAATAAACCGCATCTCAGGTATAGTAGAGACCCGCCCATGCTCATCCTGTTGGCTCTGAGGGTGCCCGAGGCAGGGCTGAGATCTCCCGAGTCAGTTCCAGTGTAACCTGCTTCTTTTCACTACCCTCTCTGCTGGACTCTATCCCCCATCCCCACTCCTCTTTGTAATTTCTAAGAATAAAATCAACACAATGCTGTTTGTGTTGTGAATAGTAGACATTTTTTCTGAGGGTTATTGGATAATGAAAAAGAAACACTGCCTTAGGGAGATTAGGGAAAGACTTGGAATTGAATATCACACATCGCTGATTTTAAATGACTCTTGGACATGCTTTTGGCTGAGAATTTCTCACTGGTTTCCTTTGTCCTCAGTCCTGGATGTCATCCCAGGTTACCAGCCTTTCCTTCTCTTTTTTTCATCCTTTTTTCCCACCTCCAAGCCCCAAACCATAAGTTATCTAACATCTTGAGCATCCTGTGCCTGTTCTTGTCTCCTGTTGGTCCACATGGAGCACACCACACTGGTTCTTCTTTGTGTCAGAGCTCATATTCTAATAGTACATGGTAAGGGCTTGTTCCGTCTTTGATTGTTCAGTATCAGATGTTAAAATATATTGTCTTCATCCCCTGTGTTTCTCTTGCTCTACCTGTTTTTTCCTATTGGATTTCTTCCACTGTAGGAATCCAGCATGGAGATGCTGGCACTGGAGGAGGTGGGCCTCAGAAGTGCACCCCTGCCCAGTGTTTCTCAATGATGTAGCTTAGCCATGGCTGCAGAACTACAAGGTAGAGGCTGAAGGAGCCTTAAAGACCCTGTTGGTTTCCAGAAGGAAGGGAACAATATTGAAAAAGGCTTTTTTCATAAGTCAGAAAGCTGTTATTCTGTTACTATTTTCCTGCCACAGTATCAGATATTTTGGCAGGGGTAGGGGAATATTTGTGCTTATACATTCATGCTCATTTACAACAACCTTGAGTGGTAGAAGGAACAGTTTGTAGTATCATCATTGCAATATTCATTGTTTTTAAATTTCCTTCCTTTACAGTCTCCCAGCACCTTGCTTTTCAGTGAACCACATATTTAATTTCACTTATGGTTAGTTATTTTTAGTTTATAGATAAGAAAAACTAATTCTTAGTACAATTAAGTTATTTGACTAAAACAAAGTGATGGAATAAGAAAAAATCTACAAAGTGTGCAAAAGCTTTTCAATTATTATTCCTAATATCCTCCTATAATATTTAAAGAAGATCATTGACCAATTAAATTAGGTACTATTTAATAAGCATTTAATGTAGCACTGATGATAAGCTAGGTAGATACTTGAGAATGCTTGTCAGTGGGATGAATGAATTGTTACGCAGTTCTCATGGGTACTGTAAGTAGTATTTTTCTAGATGTGAAAAGCAAATATAAGAGAGGGGATCTGACTTGCCCAAGATCCACAGCTAGGAATCAGCAGAGCCAGTATTCAAATGCAAATATTTGACTTCAAAGCCTTTAACTTTTGATGCACTCATATTATCTGCTTCCTACATTAATTAATTAAAATGGTGCATGCCTCACAGATATCTGTTAAAAAGATTTTTAAAATTAGATAAACCTGTTGTATAGATAGAGCCCACTTCACTGCATTCCTCTAACCCACACCTGTTTGATCTAGTCTAGGTGGGATTTTGGAAATGAACATGATCTCCAGGAGAACCTGAATATGTGTCTTGTGAGGACTGAATAACTTTTGTGGTAGCCAGCTTCTGAGGTGGCCACAGGGACCCCTGGATCCTGAGATTCACATCCTGTGGAGACCCCCTTACAGACTACCAGGGCTGGTCTATGTGGACAATAACATGTGGCATAAGTGAGGGTATTTTGTTATGGCAGCCAAACAGACTAAGACATGTACTTTACAGGAAGAGGTTATAAAAGAAAAAAAAATGACTGCACCTTCTGTCTTAGGCACTCTCTCTCAGGGCCCCAACTGAGGGAAGTCTCATGAGTGCCTGATTCAATTTTCACCTAGCCACCTCTCCTGCCCACTGTAGACCCTGCTCCTGTAACCCTCTTTCTCTTCTCAGATCTCTGGGGAAAGTTGGTTGCCATGTTGTGAACAATCTTATGAACAAGACTAGGTGGTTAGGATCTGAGGCCTGGGAAGAACTATGTGAGTGAATTTGAAGTGGGTTCTTTAGCTCCAGTTGTGCCTAGAGGTGACTGCAGCCCTTGATGACAGTTTTTGACAAAATCACATGAAACTCCTTGAGCCAGAACCACTCAGCCAAAACCTGGTCAGATTCCCCACAAAGCAATTCAGCTCTCCCTGGCCTTTCTCAATTCACCACTGCATTCGCTTTCGTACATGACAGGGCATTGACTATTCTTCCTTTCTTTCTTTTACCTCACCCCTCTCTGTAAGGGGCCATTGTGCTTTTCGATAATAGCCTTTCTCCCCTATGCTTATTTGATAGGAATTTGTGAACACCCCAAATGTTGAGACAAAACATCTGTTACCTAAGTTTTATATTGTTCACTGAATGAAACTCGTCAACAGCCTGTGTAAAAATCATCAGGTACAATAAGCATGTATGACAGTTAATTTTATGATTCAATATGACTGGGTCACAGGGAGCCCAGATAGCTGGTGATGTATTATTTCTGGGTGTGTCAGTGAGGGTCTTTTTGGAAAGTATTAGCATTTCAATTGGTAGACTGAACAAAGAAGACCCATCCTTACCAGTGTTGATGGGTATCATCCATTCCACTGAATGAAACAGAAGGGCAGAGAGCACCTTTGCTCTCTCTGCTTGAGGTGGACATCTCTCTTCTCATCTCAGACATTGGTGCTCCGGGTTCTGAGGTTTTTGGACTTGAACCAGGACTCACACCATTGTTTTCCCTGGTTCTTAGGCCTTCACATTTGGACTGGAACTATATTACCTGCTTTCCTGGGTCTTCAGCTTGCAAAAAGCAGATCATGGGACTTCTCAGCCCTCACAATTATGTGATCCAGTCTCACATAATAAATCTCTCTTTATAAATGTATATTTACAAAGTCTGTCCAAAAGGTATCCAGTCATATAATGTGAAAAATAGAGACATTTATTTAAGAAGATATAAGATACCATTGTACCTTGTATGGTACAATGTACCATACATTGTACATAAGACAATGATGCCTCAGTAGCCTTCAAAGTAGGCACCTTGGGACCTCACAGTTCTTCCAATTGCCACGAGCTGCCCTGTTGATTTTCTTGAATCTCATCAACAGTCTGAAATCTCTTCCCTTTCAAAGGTGATTTTAGTTTTAGGAAAAGCCAGAAGTTGCAGGGCACCAAATCTGAGCTGTAGGGGGGCTGAGTCACCTGGGTGATTTGATGTTTTGCCAAAAAACTCTGCACAAGACACAATGTGGGCGTTTTGTCATGATGAAGCTGCCAATCACCAGTTGCCCATAGCTGCAGCCTTCTGAATGTTTTAAATAGTTTCCACAGAGGAATGTTCAAGCTTTAATTCAAAATTTGATGCAGATTCATTGCTCTACTCACTCAGTCATTTTAAATGTGACAGCCACACAGTACACATGCTCACTCAGTGGCATCTACTCCCCTTATTGGCCAGTATAGTGATGCCGTTGTTCACACATGTGCATTCCAGGCCACTCTCCTTGGCTGCCAGGTTACATTGATGTCACACAAACCATTCTTATTATATTATCAATGGCTGGGCTTTTTCTGGACAGACCTTGTACATCTATTGGTTCGGTTTCTCTGGAGAACCATGAATAATGCAGCAGGTGTGTGAGGGGCATGATGGTGATGTGCGTGTACTGTGGTGTTTGATAAGAGGTTTTACAACACTGGGCCTGGCAGACTGGGCCCCAGTTTCACTCCTGATTCTGCTATGAACTAGCTCTGTGACTTTGATCAAGTCCTGCTAACTTCCTGCCTCATTTCTCATCTGTAATAAGGAAATGAGATTATTATGAGGATGGGCTGGGATAATAAATGGGACAATGCATTGAAGAGTACAAAGGGTAATACAAATTCTGTGTCGAATTAATCAGGGTTCTGGTTACTATGACTGTGCTAAATAATCCATCACATGATAGATAGTTTTAAATGGGAATAAAGGATCTTCCTTCCAACAGAAGTGGATTTGCTTTAGAAAGTGGAAATGATTTATCATCATCAGGATAGTTTATGATGGGTATGCCCATTGATTGATTTATTTGTTCATTCAACAAATATTTACTGTGTGCCTATCAAGTACTAGGCACTGTTTTTAGATCCTCAGGGCACCTAAATAAACACAACAGACAAAGACTCCTGCCCACATTCCTGGTGGGTGAGGGGCCGGGCTGTGCTTGGAGCTAAGGGAGAGTGGCTGAAAGCTTCAGTAAGCAGTCTGAGGTCCATCTTGTGAATCCAAATAGGCACTATATTAGAAGAGGGAGCTGGGGTAAAAAGCCAAGGATTCGAGAACAAAGGAAGAGACAATGAGTGAGGGTTCCAAGCATATCTAAGGAAGGCAAGATCTGGAGGAGTTTTTGAGCCAAAGGAAAAAGTGACTACAGTAACATTTTGGGCAATTCAATGGCTCTAGAGAAGAGGGGATCCTGGTTTAAAAAAATGGGAAAAAATGTAGTCAAAGCCCTTGATGTACAAAGGTGGATCTGTCAGTTAGTTGAAGGGGAGGGACTAGCAAGAACTGAATTGCTTTACACGAGAGAATGAGAAGAGAAAGGGCTTTTGGGAAACAGACCAATTTAGCAGGAGTGAGAAGATCATCAAGAGGAGATGGCTGTAAAGCTGAATGGAGGGCTTGAGCTAGAGTATAGAGAGTGCTTTACCTGGCTAAGTATTTGGAATATAATTCTCTATGCAGTGGGAATTACAGATGGTTTTAGAGTAGAGGAATAATCTAATCTGAGCAGATCCCTCTGTCAGCAGGGTGTTGAATTGATTGAAAAAGAAAGAGGTGAAAGAGATTATATGGAGAAGAAAAGCAAGTTGACAATTTTCTCTCTGTTCAGAGGAACATGGGGTTTCTTATTCTATAATGTGAAGCCATCTGCAATCCTGGCTACACATAAGATTCCTCTGGAAAATGCTTAAAAATGTGTTGGTTCTTAGGACCCACCCCAGACTCATTTAATCAAAATCTCTGTGCTCTGGACATAAGGTTTTTTTTTTCTTCTTTTTCTTTTTTCTTTTTTTTTTTTAAGAAAACAGCTCTGAGTGATTTTGAAAGAACCGAGAACCAACGCTATATGGAAGTGGAAAAACTAAGCCACATTCTCATGTTTTATTGCCATATGTTCATAATTCCTTAAAAGGAAATATTTATCACCTTAGGCTTGACAAATAAGCTTTTGTTCTTCCATTAGATTGTAGTGGACCCTCTCAGAGTAAAAGAAAATGGTTGATAGAAGCATAAGGTAGCATTTGAATGCTGGTCACTCTGTTTATGAAGGTTGAGAAAGGAGCACGTGGTTAAGTGTGAAAGCCCCACAGTGGGATCTGCCTGCCTGATCCACTTTCCAGCAACTTACTGTGTGACTAATTGGAAATTGCTTAACTTTAATTGGACTCAATGTACTCCTGGCATATGATGAATATTCCCTTAATATTAACTATTATTGCTAGGGATCTTGAAGAAACCCAAAGACTGAGATGTTGTTTTAGATACGTTTGTTTGGGTCACTTCTCATAAGTTTTCTAGTTAGCCAGGCTCGTGATAGATGATGGCTGACCAGCAAAGATCCAACTGGTTCAGAAGACAGTTCTAAACCCCTCTGTGGGTTTTCCAGGATGGTCTTGATTTTCATCACAATTTTGGAGATCATCTTGGTATATCAGAAGGATGTCAATGCACAAAATGAAAAACGTTATATGATATAATAAAAATCATCTTCAAATGGTAACCAAAGTCTCAGGCCCATGAGAGAGAAACATTTTTTTAGAGGGTTACAGATCATCATCAGGGGGAATTGCTGGGGCAGATTTTCAGAAGTGACTTTTGCTTGTCCTTTAATACAAACAGTTTTCTAAATTAAAAGGATTGAATTATGTTGACCATTTTTCTCTTGTTTAGCCCACAGATGGGGTGAGGGTATACAGGGATCTTTCTGGAAGGGGGCAATGGGAGTTTTATGGTTTAGTAAACCATTTTTCTCTGTACCCCTTTGGCTTCTAGCTGGGCTTAGGTAAGCTCTTCATTCTTCTAAGCACAAGACACTTTGATGACAGAAAGGACCACCATCATTGGTACTTATTTTCTCTCAGCAAATGGTTTTGCTGTTTTGACCTAAACTTGTGGCTCTGTGTTGTACTGCCGGAACCATCTCTTTGGAAGTTTCTGACTTGATTGGTTAGTTTACCTTCCCTCAGGCATATGATTAGGTTTATTTCCTTTCATCCTAGTGTCTAATAAAATTGCATTTTTTTTCTGCTTGCCAAGAATGAGGTGCGAATCAGTGCAGCATGGAATGGACTGGGCTTGAAGTGAACTTGGGACACCCTAGAGCATGAGGTGAAGAATTTTCTCCCTTTGAGTAGCTAGACTGTGAGTATCCAGGAGGCAGGGGCTATGTTTTTGGTCTAGAGACCAAACGTGCTGCTGTAGAGAATGCAATGGACTATTTTTCAGGGCCTTAGCTTCTAGGCCAGGTGTAGGAATCTCTAGGGGGATGAGCCAATCATCTAAGAGAATGTTCAGCCCCCTGTTCAAAGGCTTCCATGTTAGGTAAGGATGAAAGAGGGCCAAATAGGAGACATGAGCTTTTAATTAGAGCTTTTAGGACAAAAAGAGCCCAGAGTTGTTACCCTGTCTACCTCTTGCAATCAGGCCAGGCTGGATTTATGATAGTTGAAATGCATAAGATGTGGTTGTACCAGTTTACATTGGTGTCTTTTTTGGCTCAGTTTATGAGTTTGCCTGCGTGCTAAATCACGAAAGCTTTCTGCTTACTTTTCAAAGAAAACATTGACTTTCTTCCAAACGGAAGCACATAATGAATAGACACATTCCTCTTTCCCCCAAACCTAGCTGAGTCACTTAAGTTTGCTCCTTTTTTCTCTGTTTCTCTTTGATTCCTTTGCTTTCCTTTTTCAGTTTTTAAAGTAGTCCACCAGAGTTTAATTGCTCAATGCCTTGCTAAGTGTTTGAATTCTCTTGGGGGCACTTATGTGTTTCCTAATGCAGGACCAAACATGGATGAGTTTCAAGCAAGTGGATAATGTGGCTTGGCAGGAAATAAGGGAAGCCTTTTACACTTGGAAGATGCCACCGCAGCAGCACTGTCAGATCAGCAAATTTAAATAATCCTGGAGCACTGGGGCATGGACAATGTCTTGCCTATGCTGTGGGTAATATTGCAGAATCAGTGATAAATACTACAGTGCTAGGAATTTCCCCAAAACTAAAAAATCACTCCTTCAGGCTTTCCTAAGAAAAAAGTTGAAGACTTGCAGAAACTACAATATGGGAATAATGGAATATGAGACAACAATCCTCTTCATTTTATTTAAGATAGCAGTATTGCTACTTTTACTAACATCACTGCTGTCACTCCCACTACTGGCTGAAAGTTACTGGGTACTTCCTTTGGCCTGGACACTGCATTCACTACTTCATATGCATTCCCTCACTTTACATTCATTTGCTCACATCAGTCTTATGAGGTAGGTGCTACTGTTATGTTTAGTCTACACTTGAGGAAGCAGGTATTTAGAAAGATGAAATAACTGTCTTAGGATTTCTAGCCATGAAGTGTTGGAGTTGAGACTTAAATGCATCTGTATTTGCTCAAAGCTTATATTCTTAACTAATATGCTAGTTATTAATATATTATTGTAAATCTGTATATGTATATATGTTGATTCAATATTGGTAAATTATATTAATTAGACTAGGTCATTTTTCTTAGTATATGAGTGTATGTGTTGTGTGTGTGTGTGTTGCTGGACTGTGCTGGTGACAAAGTAAGTTATAGAAATGGACAGAGCTATTAACCTGAGCTTGGAAAGGCAAGATCCGTCAGTGGGGACTGAGGATGCCTCTCCACACTCTCCTTAGAATGGATTGTAAACATGGTGTCCCTGAACCAGAGAAATCAAATCTAAGGGGAGAAGGCTAGAGGGCTAAAGACATTTGATTCAAGGAAAGTGGTTTGGGCATTGGTCCTTAATTGCAGCAAGATGTTTAGCTAGATTGTGGTCGTGAGAGACAGGATGGTTCTCGCAAAGGCTAATTAATTATGATGGCGCCCCCCTGAGCAAGTTTATTTTAAATAGCATTAATTATATTATTTGTGTTTTATATCTACACTGTTTATTTTACTTACTTTTTTTATCTTTCTAACTTTAAGAAACATTAATTTTTAAAATGTAAATTATATAAGTTCTGCTAAGAAAAAATAGTTTAGGCCAAGAAGAACCCAATTGGGGAGGCATTGAACCCTTCAGGACTGGAGTGGTAGTATTGGCTAAAAATGAGGGCAACGCGAGGGGAAAGGAAGTTTCAGGGGAGCAGTTGCTGATGCAGCTACTCTTCTCTGCTACTGGATTTCCTCCATGGGGTTTACTTATTTTAGCCTTTGTAGGATTTCTGTTTGATTTCTTTCAGGCATGAATCTTTAAAACAGAAATGTTGAGGTTAATTGAATCACCTTTTCCAATGAAGGGCAAAGAAGACAAAGATAAATTGACTTGCTAATAAATAGATGGAAAATATAAACTTAAACACAAATCTTATCGATACTGTAATGAATTTATTTGTATAAATTAATGATTTTAAACTTCCTTTTTTCAGATGTGTTCTCTTAAGTAATTTGCTACCAATAATAAGGGAAAGAGATTTGCAAAAACCTTTATTAATATTTTAATGTATAAACTAGTGTGGAATGAAGGTTATATTAAGTCAGGATAGGATAGGCTTTGTGCATTAACAAACAACCAAAGTCTCAGTTGCTTAAAGCAATGAAGTTTTATCTTGTTCTTACTGTGTGTCTACTGTGGATAATCTCGGGGATCTGCTCCAGATTATTCACATTCAATGGTGAAAACTGATGGAATCTTATCATATGGAATGTTTCTTGTCACTGTGGCAGGCAGAAGGAAGTGAGCAAATCAATCATTGGCTCTTGAAGTTCGGAGGAGACACATTTCAGTTTTGTTCATATTTAATTACCCAAAATAAGACATATAAATTATCTATCTAGAACAGGTATGTCAAGCTGATTTTTATCGGGGGCCACATTAGCCTTGTGGTTACCTTCAAAGGACACAATGCAATTTCCACTCCTTAACAGTTAAGAAGTAGTTACACTTATACCGTCCTAAAATTATTTTGGCCCTTTGAACGCCACCGTAAGGCTGATGTGGCCCCTGGTGAAAATGAGTTTGACACCCCTGATCTAGAAGAGGTAGAAGTGAGATCCTACCATGTGCTTAGAAGAAAAGGAATTAGAATATTGAGAAATAGCCAAATGACCACCAGAGGTAAACCTTTTTACTCCTGTGAATCTTTCTCCCTTGCATTCTGTGAGGATCATGAGTGTGGGGAGATGAGGCTCACAGCCTATCTACTGTTGCATAGCCCACGGTGGTCCCTACTTATGCATATCACCCTTCGTATCTGCCATGGGGACCCAGGCTGTGAACTCTTGCCTCAGATAAGAAGGGGAGGATCAGTTATTGTCTCAAGCTGCTGCAGTTTAGAAACTCCCCAACTCGTTCAGTGGGAGAGAGGAGTGAGGACAGGAGGACCTCCTAACATGGAGCTCCTGGGAACCCCTCCATAACTGATGTAGGCTTCTAGCAGTAATGTTCTAAACCTTTCCTCTGAAGATTTTTTTTCCCATCTCAGCCTAGCTACCCACCTAAAATCTGGGGCTTGAATAGCTTACTTTGTAATAAACTATCTCCACTCTTTCCCAATAGTTAACATTTATTGAGCACTCACTGCACCGGCCACTGTTGGAAGCATTTGATATATATCACTCCTCATTTAATCCTCATAACAACTCAGGGAGCTGGGTACTGTTATTCCCCCATTTTACAACAAAGGCACAGAGGGGTTAAGGAACTTGCCAGTAGCTAGGGAAGTCGGAATTCAGTCCCAGGCAGTCTGGCTTCAGAGCCCACTGTATGACCTCTTGGCTACTAGCACAATATAATATGTAATATTTGGAGAAAATGAGCTCTATTTGAATGTGGTTATGAACAATAAAATGCTCAATGATGCCAATAGCAGCTCACAGAGATTCTCAGGGACCAAAATCCTCACAATATTACACTCTCTCTTTAACTCAATAGGATAAAACTAATGCAGATGCACCAATGGCCCAGCAGGCATCTTCATTTTCATAGAGCTAAGGCAGAGCACATTTGCATGATGAGTGCTAATAAAGTTACTGTCATGACCAGCAGATGACAGGTAGGTAGGTAAACTAAAGGAACATCTGTATTTTATTTTATCTTATTTTATTTTTTAAAGATTTTATTTAACTGTTTTTTGGACCATAAGATGCACCTAGGTTTTAGAGGAGGAAAATAGGGAAAAAAAACTTTGAAGCAAAAAATGTGGCAAAATATTTAATAACATAAATAACATAATATTTCACCAATGTAAATGTAAACAGAACTCAACAGCAGCATTAACAACCATTATTTCTCCCAAATTTGGGGCAGGGTGCATCTTATAGTCTGAAAAATATGGTATTTATTTTCAGAGATAGGAAGGGAGGGAGAAAGAGAGGGAGAGAAACATCAATGTTTGGTTGCCTCTCACGTGCCCCCTGACTAGGAACTGCAACCCAGGCATGTGCCCTACACTGAGAATTGAACAAACAACTCTTTGGTCACAGGTCAGTGGTCGATTCACTGAGCCACACCAGCCAGGGTGAAACATCTGTGTTTTAAAGAAACACAAATTTCTAAAGACCTAAACTCATTACCATGTGCACACAGGGTGAGGCTTATAGAATTCCTGTAGGAAATCATTATTGTAAAAATAAACTTACAAGTTTCTTAAAGCAAAAGGGGTCTGTCTAAGAATCCATCCTAAAGACATGGGAACTTATTCCATGGTATGCTGGGGAATGTTTAAAAATTGGGTCTCTGGGAAAATAAACCTTATTTGTACTGGTTGCCAATTTCTGTGGTGTAAATACTCTCACCATTTCAATTTCAAGTTACCAATTTGATATAACTGAATGCAGAGCTGGAAAGAGATGCTAAGAATAGGCTTCTGCAAATGAATAATACCTAGCTTTGGCACACCAGTGACATTAGATGGGAGAAAGAAGACACCTCAAAGTTCGGCTTTATGAAAAATGTATGAGGTCCATTCAGAAGGTATCCAGCCATGTATTATGAAAAAATAGAGACATTTATTGAAGAAGATACAAGATACAAGAAATATTATACATAGGACAATGATGCCTCCGTTGCCTTCAAAGTAGGCACCTTGGGACCTCACACAGTTCTTCCAATTGCCATCAGCTGCCCCATTCTATTTTCCTGAATCTCATCAATGGTCTGAAATCTCTTCCCTTTCAAAGGTGATTTTGGTTTTGGTAAAAGGCAGAAGTCAAAGGATACCGAATCTAAGCTATAGTGGGGCTGAGTCTCTTGGCTGATTTGATGTTTTGCCAAAAAACTCTGCACAAGATATGATGCATGAGTGGGTGTTTTGTTGTGATATGTGGGAGACCATTCTGCATGGCGTGGGCCCAGCTCCCACTTGGAGATGCATAGGACCCACACCCACGGAT
The DNA here is from genome assembly GCF_021234435.1 of Artibeus jamaicensis. Taxonomy (NCBI): domain Eukaryota; kingdom Metazoa; phylum Chordata; class Mammalia; order Chiroptera; family Phyllostomidae; genus Artibeus; species Artibeus jamaicensis. The sequence goes on from NW_026521788.1 coordinate 16,941,051, forward strand.
AGGTTCTCCCATGGGTGATCAGGCCTGCAATATTCCTAGGTTGCTTTGAGTCTTTCTTTTTGCTAAAAACTCCCTCACTCAGATTTGCGGCAAACATTTACTGCAAAATCACTTCCTAAAATCCATGCTAAACCTTCCTAGGACCAGTGTAACCCATCCCACCACTTTTGCCCTTTTCACTTGCAAATATCCCTCTTCTGTGATGTGATTAGCAGCATTGGCTCCTTTGTTTGCTGTAAAAGGTAACCACCTAAAGCAAACCTGTGCATAGTAAATGAAGACCATCATGTAATGTGCCGAGAAACCCAATAAAGGCTGGTCATGGCGAGGACCAAGGCTTTTGCTCCCCTTGAGAGAGAAGCCATGCTGTCCCTTTTCCTCCATCAGACTCTGTATTCCATGTGAATATCTCATTTCACCCATAATGACGCGGACACTGCGGGCTGGTGTCTGCATCAGTGATGAAGCTGCCAATTACCAGTTGCCCACAGCTGTGGCCTCTGAATCATCTGAGTGGTTTCCATGGAGGAATATTTAAACCTAACACAAAATTTGATGCAGATGCATTGATCTACTCACTTAGTAATTTTGAATGTGATGGCCACACGGTACACATGCTCACTCAATGGCATCTACTGCCCCTACTGACTAGTACAGTGAAGTTATCTTTGGTCACACATGTACATTCCAGTCTACTATCCTTGGCTGCCAGGTTACATGGATGTTGTGCAAACCGGTTTCATTATATTAACAATGGTAGGACTTTTTCCAGACAGACATTGTATGAGTCAGATTTGAAACAGCTGAATTGAAATAAATATACCATCATATCAGAGCTGTGAGAAATGTATGAATTCCTTTTTTTTTGTTTCTAATATCATGGAAACACATTCTTTTCAGATGCATTCTTATAATATTCCTTTTGTGCTGCTTTTTGGGCTTGTTCTCTATACTGCTTAAAAGTTGCCACTTTCAAGCAATTTAACTCTGAAAGAGAAAGACTAAGACTGGGACTCAGGAGTGCTGAGCGCTCCCTGCGCTTCTGCTGCTGAGTAGCTGAGATCTCTGGGGCATATGACCTATCTTAAAGTGAGGGCACTCTTTTATTTTAATTTTTTTCAAAGATTTTATTTATTTATTATTAGAGGGGAAGGGAAGGAGAAAGAGAGGGAGAGGAACATCAATGTATGGTTGCCTCTCACGCACTCCCCACAGGCGAACTGGGCCTGTAATCTTGGCATGTGCCCTGACCAGGAATCGGACCAGCGACCCTTTGGTTCACAGGCTGATGCTCAATCCATTGAGCTACACCAGCCAGGGCAGGGCAGTCTTTTCAATCCTTCTGGATGTTTATGGTTTTAAGTCCAGTTAAAGGGGATGGTGAGAAGGAGAAGAACATAAGGTAAATCAATGGAAAAGAGGCAGAAAATGGAGAAATAAAAAGAAAAAAGACTGCATGGGGGTGCTGAGAGGGACAGATGGAATTGAGAGAAAGGTGGAAAAATGAACATTTATTGAGAACCTACTATGTGCCAGTGATTATAAGATTTTGCCTGTGTGATTTTGAAAAGCACTTCATTTATACCATCTAACTTAATTTCTGTACCAACTTGATGAGTGATTACTGTCTACATTGTACTATGAGGAAATGAGCCCCAATGAGGACTTACTCACCCAAAGTCACACTACTAGTGAGTGATTGAGCTGGAGATCCAAAAAAAAATGGTATAAAAAACAAACAAAAAACCAAATCCCTCCTCTCCCCCCTCCCCCTCCCTAAGAGGCCTGAATAGCTGTAAATCCTGACTTCTTTGCACCAGGCCGAGCTGCCTAAATGGGCTAGAGGTTTGAGAGGATTGTTAGATAAGATCACTCCCAGGAGAGCGTTTGGGCTGTAACTCTTAAGAATTATCCTTTGACATGTTTGTTGATTTTCTGCACTGCTCTTTACTCGCTCAAATCTTTAAATCTTAAGAGGCTCCAGTCTGAGTAGGATGACTAAAGCAGCCCTTAAGACAGAAATTAGCTGCCAGCATGAGGCCCTCATCCCCAGAGCACTGAACTCTATTTTGGGGCCAGCTTTGGCTCTGGGATGGAGGTTGCCCTTTGGATCTCTCTGAGGAAACAGTGGAGGAACGTAGGTGTCTCCCAGACTTGAATTTAAGCATCAAGGCTAGGAAAGACAAGGAGAAAGAGAGGGAGAGGGACACATGGAGATATTCAAATAATGGGCAGATTTTTTTTGTTGCCGGTAAATGCTACGCCATCAGGACACTGCTGTGTCTGGCTTGAAATGAACCTTTGAGTTGGACATCTGCTTTAATGAGTAAAAATATATTGATTAAAAGGTCCAGATTCCCTCAGCTCCCCAGCTCTGGAATCTTCCTGCTTTGATAGCACAAATCAATACTCTACTGTGAAGGTTTAATCTCTGATTTGTGAAATAAGAACTGTACAGAGTCCAGTGAGAACTGCCTCAGGGCAGAGCAGAAGCACCCAGTGGAGAAGCAGCAGTGGGGCATTGACTGGCTCAAGGCAAATTTATGTACCACTCAGGCAGCTTTTGCTCAGGGCGTGGAGCTCTGGGACAGAGCCCTGGGCAGCTTCACACGGCTCCTCCTGCCATGGACTGACCAGAAAGGGATCAGATTCCGTGCACATGCTGTTTTTATTGTATTATACATACATGTGTAAATATCTCTCTGTTATGTAGAGTGAATGCCATGAACTTGAATTATAGCCATCACCCTGAGTATACTTGCTGTTGGGTGATTTGCATCATGCAGCCTGACTGCCTTTTTCATTCTGTGCTGAGGTCCTAAAGGTGAATTAATCACTTCTGATACTGGATCTGTGCACATCTCCTTTGTTCTTGCTAACTGAAATCACAGGTGAAATATTTTCTTGGGCTGGAGAGTAAGCACACATTTTTGAGTTAAACAGACCTGTTTAAATCCTACATCCTACAGTTAAACAGACCTGTTCAAATCCTACATCCAATATGCATTAGCTGTATGACTATGGAAATCATTTAATCTTGCTGAGCTGTTTTATTTTTTCTTCCGGGGCCATGAAATGTAGATAATAGTGTATTTAACCTCCTAAGATTTCAAGGACTCAGTGGGATCCAGTCAGGGGGATGTTTAGTGCACTGCCTAGTATGCAGTAAGCTCTCTATCAATTGAGTGTTATAATATCCCAGTGGTTCTTTTAGGTTAATAAAGCACTAGTTGGAATCTGAATAAGTGAGGGACTAAGTATTACTTTATCCAAGTGACTATTTCATTTCTCATCCACCTTCTTCTATTTCTGACTCTAGATCCAAGTCAATTGTTAACTAGAGTCAGAAAGGCCTCACTGTCCATTTATTCCCTATCACCAAAACCATAAAACAATGTCAAGACATCAGTTCTGCACTGGCTTTCAGGGATGAATGCTTGTGCTTTCTGGGCCTTAGTTTTCTTAGCTTTACAGGAAGGATGAGGTCCCAGTTGATTTGACGTCCCTAAGGCCCCTCTACTGGGGGTATTTCTGTATGGTTCTTTAGATGGTTGTTTCTGGGAACTTTGTCCTTTCCCCTTAATGTCTGCCTATGACTTAAAGAACTTCTCTGCCTTTTCCACAGTCTTCCGTTTTTCTCCAGGATGAGAACTACTTTGCAGGCTGTTTCCTGTTTCTTTACGCATTTTCAGGTTCCATTGGTCGGCCCTCACTGACCATTATGTACAAGTGATTTTTCTTCTATTTCTCCTTCCCTAAATGCTGCTGTGGTGTTGCCTATTTGGGGGACTGAATGATCCTGAATAGTACACCCGTTGTGTTAGTAAATGAGATAAACAGGGTATTTTGCAGATGCTGAAACCAGATTCTTTTCTCTAAGGTGCTCATTAAATTCTGCATGACTTCTTTCAATGAAGACCAAAAGAAGAAATTCCTCTGATGACAGTACCGGGACTAGGTGTTCTAAGGAACAAACAAGCAAGCAAACGCAGGGTCGGTATGGATCACTTACCTGATCATGTCTCTCATTTTGCTTTGGTAGGTGGAAATCTGAGAACCAGAGAGCCAGGTTTTGTGACATGCATTTTGTGTTTTCATCTTTAGCCTGAATTCATTTCACTTTTCCTTAATTTATTTTTCTCTCATTTAGATTTTTCACTTATTCATTAAAAGTCCTGTTCTACTTTTTAAATTTTGATGGCCTACCTCTTTACAGTAGACTAGGGTCAGGTCAAAGTAAACAAGTGAATACATTCTGTGCATTTTGTAGAGTGAGCACTTATATCGACTTGTGCAGTCCAGTCAGTCATGAAATTATCAAATTGGCATATGCCAATTTCAGCTCAGAATGCGTAGGGATGTTGGAAAGATAAAACACCTCATTGAGACATCTCTGGTGGTAAACATTTGCCATATAACATAATCTAATCATAGGAGTAAACATACCATTATATTTTCATCCACACTCAAGGGGAGAAAGATTATATATTCTGTCTGCCACATATAGTTAATGTAATATAATATCAGATTTTGTCTCAGTCAAAACTAAAAACTCCGTATATGCCCCTTGCCCTTCCTTTGACTATCATTTCTGCATTCTGATCCCAGGGCACCACCATGAGTGAGAAGCCCAGCAATACCTCTGCTCATCAGTTCTGCGATTTGAGTACCTTGACCATTTTACCTCTGACTTTGACTGTATGATCTCGTCAGTTCATAATTTGTCTCTCATTAGAATCAACCCATTTCCCATAATACTTTGGACACATTTTAACAATGGCTCTTTCTGGAAATTAAAAACAATTAGTACGCAGAGGGGTAATGTTATGATGTGGATTGATAGGCAAGGGAGCTAACGATTTTGCCAGCATCTTACTTGTGTGATTCACAGACTTCTAGGTGGTTTCCAGTTACAGAATTTACTACAGTGCTTTCTTTCTTAGTAATAGCAGCAAGACATGCGCTAGTTGTCAACACTTTCTTTGCTTTCACTGACCGCCTTGGAGAGTGTGAGGGCCCTCTCACCTTCTAGAACTGTAATGGCACCAGGGTGGAGGCTATAAAGTCACTGCAAGCCTCTCCTGATGTTAAACTGATAAAATCCAGCTTTACCCAGAGACAATGATTGTGCTCACCACTTATTAGTGATGACTCAAACCATTGGACTTGCTTTGAGAAAATAAAGGGTTTTCTTCTAAAGGAAAACTCTTCTTTCAAAACAGTGCAAATCCTCTAAAAGTGAGACTTTATCCTGGGCCCTCCTTTGTCTCAGGCTCATAGAACCTTCTGTATATCACCATGACCTCCCCAGACAGGTGTAAACTGCTGGTATCAATGGGTGCTCATTTTCCAGATCCAGAAACACACCAGTGATACAGCCTACAACAGTTCCAGAATATCTGAGTGCAGACAGATGTTTACAGGCCATAGGTTCCAGCAGACCTGTTACAATATCTTGGTGTCTTGCCTTGGTGTCTTCGCAAAACCCACTGTCCTTAAACATACCATTGTTGAAAGCACATCATATCATTCCACTTAAATGCAAGGAGGGCTGGGGAAAGCAGCCCACCCACCCACCAGTGTACTCAGAAAGAGGAATCAGCCTTGGTTAGCATCTAGATGTCTGTTGCAGTTTGGAAAGCATAATAGAGTCCCCTTGTGAATAACAAATACAACCTTCTAACTGCCTGATAACACAAAATCCAAACAACTGTCATGGAACTAATGAGTTAAAAGGCCAAGGAGCTTTAGATACAGGAAATAAACTGAACTTGGAACTCCCATTTCTCAGTGGGAGAAAACCAAACTGAAACGCAGATCTCAATCAAATCTGATTTCTGCCTTGGTTGATATTCAGTGCAGTGAGAAATTGACAATGTGAGTTTGAGCTGCAGCCAGAGGCTGAGAAGAAAGTACTGAGAGATCAATCACCCAAAGTTCTAAAGAAAGGGAGATGCTCTCTTTTGTTCAGTGGCATCGGAGTATTAAAGAACAGGATGACATCTGATGAAACTGGGGACTGTCCTAGAGAAAGTAGTTCTTACTCTTAAATTCCTGTATAACATCAATAACCACAAAAGTGAATATTTATTGAGCATTTACTCTGAACCAGCCAGTTCCCCCTGTATTATCTTATTTTCCTTCATAATAACACCAAAAGGTAAACACAGTCTTATTTTACAGATGAAAAACCAAGACTTCAGAAGTTAAGGAACTTTCTAAAGTCATGTAGCTATTGCCCTATAGATATATAGATCCAGGTTTGTCTAACTTTGGAGCCCATGCTCTAAGGCTGATGCTTAGAAGCTGTCATCACAAGGTCTTGGACCTTATAAGAATTCTTATTGAGAGATCATGCAATGATACGATGTCTGAAATTGGTTTCATGTTCATCAAGGTGGTGGGAACAGTGGGTGTGCGAATTCACGAAATAAGCATGGTCACATATGGAGTCCTTGTGATGCTGGAAGATGATATATGAAGGTCATAATATTATGCTCTGCTTTTGTTTATGTTTAATATTTTACATAAGAAAGACTGGCAGATGGATATATAGTTATATGTTTTAACTTAAACTTTTAAGGTTTGACAAAGAGAAATTCCAGATACACATGTCTGATCTTCTTGACACCCCGTGCCTCTAGAATTTTACTCTCAGCAGGGGATAGTGAGGCACAAGGGGGGTTGCAAGTCACCTTTCTTGTCTTTCCTCTTAAAGATGGTGACTGCATTTTCATTTTTCAAATATGGCATTTCCTCTTGTTTCCTTATATGTAGATAGTGTTATAGCCTTTGCTCTTTCTGTTTGAAAACCTCAGCAAGTTTTTCTGCTACTCAGTTTGGCAATGGAGTGTCTAAGGAACACACAAAATACCCTGTAATACAAGAGGCAGGAGGCATTAGATGAGATGGATTTAAAGAGTTAAGACAGACAGCAGGTGTTATTTGGAGACCAGAAACCAATGTGAAAGTGGGAATTGAAGGAGGAAGCAGAGACATCAGTTAAACTATTTAAAGGAAAAAGAGCCCAAAGTACATCATAAAGCATAAAAATGTGAACATTTATATCTTCATTAAGGAGAATATTAATTAGAGTTGAGTTGTTGCCTGGTTTATAGTTCCCTGGACTAAGATGAGCCTCAAGAAAAGCCCAGGCAGAGAACTGCCAGCCTGGATAATTACCACGGCTTGTCTTGGGGTTTGCTCCCGTCTCACAGACAACATATCTGGCAGCCAAGTGAATAGGCCTGAGTTGTCTACTCATCAGGCAGGACAAAGACCAGGCTTTTGGCCAGCTGCCGAAGTGGACTCCTTCTTACTTTTAATGGAAGTGGGAGAACATCTGAGGAGTCTTACTTGGCAGTGGCTCAGGACCTCTTTTTCCTGATGCGTGGACTGTTCTCGCCCAGATTCTAGGTGCTCATGTGGACTCTGTCTCTAAACCACAGTGGTGTGCACCCTAGCTGGTGTGGCTCAGTTGGATGAAATGTCATCCTATAGACTGAAAATTTGTGGGTTTAGTTCCCAATCAGGGCACATACCCAGATGTGGGTTCAATCCCTGGTTGGGTTATGTACGAGGCAACCGATCAACATTTCTTCCCCTCCCCCCCCCTCAAAGCAGTGAGAAAATAATAACAACAAAAACCCCACAGCGGTACCCTAGGCACCATGCCCCTCTGGTCTCAGCAGCAAAGAGTGAAATGGGGTATGTGACAGTTGGAGGATGTCCTCTTGCTCGAATCCAGCCATTTTCTTTCTGACTTTTGACTACGTGTTGCATCTATGATCCTACACTTACCCACTGGCCCTGATGATTTTATTTATTTTCATTGGATCTTGATCCTTTAGTTCACCTTTAAGGAGGAAAAGAACAGAGCAGGGATGGCCAGGAAAGTAATGGGAAAAATGGGATAAAAAAATGATAAAGAAAGGTGAAGGCATGATTTGAAATGGAGCACGCATGTTCTACCTAAGGACAATCCAATCACAGTTTCTAAACAAACTCTGGCTTGGACACATAGCAGTGATTGCATTTGCCCTGTGGGTTCGCAGTTTGGAACTTCTAAAATCGATTGCCCCTTTTGCAAATTTCTCTGTGTTTTCATGGAAATGTCATTTGGGCCTACATAGTTCTAGGCTAAGTTTGTATGTGGAGTGTCTATTGTTTGGATGCAGGTAGAAAGTGTCTCTTGATGAGGGTGCACAGAGCTCTAGTCTTTCTTGATGCTGATAAATCCCTAGTGCCTGACCTTAACCCCAATTACAGAGAAGGGGGACCATGTCATCAGTGCCTTCCCTACACCCACATTTACACTCCCTTGGTTTTAAGGTGCCTTGATAACTTCTGGACTCTACAATGCAACTACACGCACTAATCTGCACTAAAGTGTTAAAGGTTTAACTTTGCATTGTGTCCAGAGTTGTTTCTGAGGCTCATGGAAAAGTTAGGCTTAATCCAAAGGCATACTCTCTAATCATAGATTTACATATATTTTAATACTAGGATGGTGAATATACTTTTAGAAGTTTATAGAAATCAGGTGGTAAATCCTGTTGATAGCTTTACTCAACCTCCATTTCTACCTAGCCCTCCTCTACGGAGAGTTCGGAAAACTAAAAGCTACCTTTCCAATAGCTCCCCAATCAGATGTGCCAAGGCACAGAAGGCGAGAAGGACGTGGTGGCCATTTCCCTGCCTTATTGTTTCTGTTTCTGCTTGCAAACAAGAAGGTGGAAACATGAATGATTTCTGCATCCATATTCCAGGGTCTAATCTCCAGTTTCCTGAGTAGCGAGAGCAGCTATTGGCTGCAGTATCTTCTCGATTCTGCCCCTTGGTTGACCCTCAGTACATGGATATGATTATGGATTTATTTCTCCAGTGGCAGCCTCAGAGATGGACCGGTTTTGTGCTGTTCTGGGAGTCATTCTTGGTGGCCCACCTTAGAATCTGCTGCTTTAGCCCTTTCACCAATTCCGTAAACTTTGAATTCCCTGCATTAAATCCCTTCCTGCTAGAAATACCTAGAGTGCTTTGTGCTTTCTGTGTGAACCTTGACTGTTAGAGTCTTCAAATGGTTAATATTAAACTTACTCATTAACTTAGTCCTGTTCCTGGAATTGAGCCCTAATTCTGTCATCAAAACAAAGATGGCAAAAAGGAGCCGCTCTCAGAGAGAAGACCATGCAAGTGTGGGAACTGAAGTGCCACAGCCGTGGTATTGACTTGAGTCTAGATCAGTAATTAGTTGTCACTGGACCAGGTGTTCCTTGGTTTGAATGTTACAAATGTCCTGGGTTTAGGTCACTGGGGATTGTACTGGCAGCCTGGGATCTTTTTTTTTTAATTAAATTTAATTTTATTTTTAGCTCTCTTGGTACTAAAGGGCAGATGAAGGTAGCTTAAATAGGCAATGGGTATGCGTTTGCCTGTTGCCTTGGTCTTCCTTAATTGTTGAGCTAGATCAGTGAGGATTATGTTCTCATATTTCCTAGTGGGGAACGTGGCTTGGTGTGGGGATAATTGAATTGGTAATGGGAAGGTGGAAGTGTTGTTTTGTGCTGAAATATTCATTTCTCCCGTAACTGTTGAGTAAATGTATCCATTAGTGTATGCACACAACCATCCTTAATCCTCTGAGCATTCCAGCAGCAGGTAGGCACTTCCTGCTGAGAAACAGATTTGAGTGAGATGAGCATTTTTAAAAGGAGCACAAATCTGTTCACCATCTGGGGAGGCAAGAATTATTCTTCCGTGTTTAGCATGAATTCACAAGACTTCAGGAGAGGGGGAGCAGAGATGTTGCTCTAAATTTTGGCTGCCTAGTGAATTCAGCTTTCTTCATAGCAGCTGCAGCTGAAGATACTCCAGATCACACAATAGCTTAAAGGAAAGTGGGGGATGCCTCCAAGGTCTTTCAGACAAGGAATGGCCATAAGTGACATGAGCTTCTGTACCAAAGTCATCATTTTTTCCAAGATAGCTCGATAATCATTTTTAGTTATCTATAGATATTACTTCTTAAATATTTTGCCTTACAGCAAATGGCCTTGCCCCATACAGAGAAAACATCCCTTTCTCTATACTTCCATATTTCTAAATTTTATTTAATGATCACTCATATAAATGGTGATTAATGTGCACCAAATATTAACTCAATGCTTATAATGATCTATGGATGTAGGTACTATTATTTTCCTCATTTTATACATGGACAAACCAAGGAACAGAGGGATCAGAGAACTTACCCATGGTTACGCAGCTGGTATACCAGGGTTCCAAACCATGTGGTGGGTCTGGACCCCACTCCTGCAGACTGCTCATCTTCCTCTTATTTATCTGAGACACACACCATCCTGCTTTGTCCCCAAGGCCAGGGACACTGCATTTTGTACAGATTGTTTACTCCCTAAGTGGGCCCAGTCAAGGGGCCTTAAGGGCTAAAATTAACCTGCCCTCTTCACCGAACTGTGTGTTCGAGTGTGCAGCAGCCATCCAGAGGAAGAGGACTCTTTTTCTGGTTTGGACTAAGGTGCTGTTTGGGATAGCAGGTCTCGCTGTGATGCTCCCTCTGCACCCTGGATCCCACTCCTTCCTGTCTCTTCCAACCCCTGGAACTTTAATGATTTCCCATGCATGAGCAAGAATTTGACATGACGAATAACACGAAAACTATAATTTTAAGTATCTGGTCTTTTTGTATAAAAGCCTTTAGTATACTTGAAGGAAGTTTTAGTTTCTCTTGCCTATACCACAGGACCTGTATTTAAACCCTTTCATGATCTTCATAGCCTTTTCCTGGGAGTCTTTTGAAGTACTCTAGGTCCTTCTTAAGTATAAATCTGGTCAAGAATGAAAAGCAAAGCCACCCTAAAAGTTAAACTAAAGTATCAATTAAACTATGGAGCCCACCTGCCTTTTGCAGCATTGTTTCTATGGAAGAGTATATTCTGAGTTTCATTTCAGGATGCCTGGAGAGCTTCCTCCTCTAACCGAAGGGGTTGAGAGTGGAAAGCCGCTGATGCTAAATAACACTGAGGTCATGGCTCCTGAGGTGACTGAGTCATCTGCAGCCAGATACACTTCAGTACACGTCTTCCGACTGCCTCCCCAGATCTGCTCCTGACATAGGCAGCCAGACTGAGTTTTTAAAAATATAAGTGTGATTGTGACCCTTCTCTTCTTAAAATCCTTGAGTAACTGCCATGAGGATAAAATCCTGAACATTGCCTACGAAACAACCTGGCCCCGTCCCACCCTTCAGCGCATCTTGGTCTGCTCTCCTCCCCGTCACTGTTCTTTAGCCACAGGGTCTCCTTTCGGTCAGTTCTAACGCCGTCGGCTCCCCCCCACTGTGGTTTCTTCCTCTGTGCTTTTCCATTGACCTAAAAAGTGCTGTTCCTTTCTTCTCACCTGCCCAACTGTGACTGATCCTCCAGATCTTCCACTTAGATGTGACTTTCTCAGGTAAAAATGTTTTTTGTACTGAGGACATCACACAGTTTTTTCCTTTATAGTCCTATGGCAGGTTAAAATTAAATGTATTTAATGTCTCTCATCCTGAGCAGATTGTAACTTCTATCAAGAAGTGTCTGTGATTGACTTATTTTTTTCCCACCACCTAACAAGTTTCAAACAAATATTTGTTAACTGGATTAATGAATAAATGAACTACTGAAAGAACTAACCAGATTTAGCTTGCATATGAGACTGTGTTTTCCCCTGCCTAGACTGCAAATTTCCTAAAGGCACTGGCATTGTCTTCACTCACTTTTATGGGCCCTGAATCGTCTAGCACAGGGCTTCGCAAATAGTGAGCCTTAGTAAAGAATTGCTGGCTAATTAATTGAACTGCCAAGCTCAGATGACTAAGTTAAGGTGAGGAAAAATAAGAAAAAGATTACAATGAAATGTATTGGGTCATTTTGATGAAAGAGTGCAGCTTAGTGTTTCAAAGTATGGTGATATACTGGCCCCTGCTTATGTCTAATGATCAACAAATTGGTATATTATGCCCTGTATTGAGTCTGCTATTTTCAACCTGATTGCTAATTTAAATGATGATTTTTATTTCCACTAAAACTGTTTGGTTAGCATAGGTAAAGGTGTTTGCCCTAAGTTAGTAATAGCTGCTAATTGTATTTACTCTTGTTTCTGAGAGTAATTGGTATTTTTTCATCAATTTGTTGAGAGGCCAAGGACCACCAGTTACAGGTGTAGCTTGTTTTATTGCATGTCACTTTACTGTGCTTCACAGATGTTGTTTTTTGTTGTTTGTTTGTTGTTGTTTTTTTTTTTTACAAATTGAAGGCAAGGCCCTCCGCCAGCAAAAGAATTGTGACTTACTTCGTTGTGATACTTGCTTTATTGCAGTGGTCTAGAACCAGAGCTGCACTCTATCCCAGATATGCCTGTGCTGTCAAAGCTCTTTCACGTGTTTATCTCATATGCTCCTTTTCCAGTCTTTGCCTCATTTATAGCTGAGGACTCTTGGGCTCATAGAGGTCAAAGGATTTAGCTGAGGTCATCTGGCTAGATAACAAAGGAATCTTGATAGTATATTTTTCAGGACTCTTTTGGTCACAAGGAACAAAAGCCCAGTTTGAACTAGAGATTGGCTTTAGAGAAAAGGAATATGTTGCAGAGTTTGGAATTGTTTAAAGAATAGAAGAAAGAATTACTGGAGCAGGTCAACTCTAGAGCCTTCCAGAAGTGGAACCAGAAGGCTGAGGCCTGCAGGAATTTCTTAGTTGTTCTCATATCTTAGTTGTTTTTTTTCGGGGGTGTTGGCACCATCAGGCCCAATTTACCTGTTAGTACAGGACATGTGTGCGGTGTGAGGTGATGTTGCCCCATGGGTCACAGATCATACTGCAGCTATCAAAGATTTGTGCATTTATTATGACAAATTTCCAGCAGAGGGCACTCCGTGTCTTTTCTAACAAAAATCAGGACCGTGTTTCGAGGAAGAGGTACATTTTTTTATTTGCACCAAGGTGCCTTAGTGGGTGCTGGGACTCAAGTCTCCCAGTAGCTCTGAGATTATGCTCTTCTTGATTATAACTGAGGAAGAAACAAAATTTTACCCTGCAAGCTCCAGCACAGAGAACCTAGACAATAACTTGGATGAATTTGGCTCGGGTCCCATCTGGTATCAAGTTCTGTGGCCGGGGTAAGGTTCTGCGATTGACCCCTCAGACACTGCATTCCTCCCTATGGCTGCCTAGTGCACACCTGTCTGCACAGACTCTTGTTCCTATATTAAAACTCCATCTAATGCCTACACAGTGCAGTGAATCTACATGTAATCACAAACATGTTCCTTCTTCCTCCAAGGGAGGTATCCCGAAGTATCACCAACTACTGTGTCCACTAACAAGTTCAGGGGCTTGGGGAGAAATGTTTTTCTTTCAGGTCAGATATGGCACCTCAAGATTCCCAAACCTGTGGGCTTTTGGACTAGTTTAATCATTTCCAACCCATCCAATCATATGGGAAAAAGAGAGTAGCTACAATAACAATTCCTGTTTGGAAAAGAGGAAAAATGATAAGCAACATAAATGAAAAAACTCCAGAGAACAGGCCATACTTCACCCAACAGGACCAGGAAGGCACGTCCATTTTTGACTCACTCTCTTGGCTACCATTAGGTTCTGTCCCCAGGAAGCTTCATCTGGATCATTCCCCTCCATGGCCACAGTAGATAGGGAGACAGCTCATGGGATGTTGTATTCCTTCAGAAGCCAAGCTGCTGTCATTATGGTTATAGGAATCTGGGAATTGCCTTAGAGATGGAGCAATTACAGGCTTCTAATTTAGGAGTTTATCTAGCAAAGTGCTTCTTTGAAAAAGCTAATTGGCTGTCAATAATCAGTTTATTTTGATGGGCTCTGTTAACTTCTAACCAACCAGCAATCTTGTTGAGTCATAATATTTGACTCTGGACCCTGTCTTGGAAATTCATGTCTTCTAGATAAATACCTGTAGGACTTTGCCCATCTTCCTATGGCCTCTGTTTAATAACTTCTCTCAAATGATGCCTCAGGGCAGCCGAAATGGTAGGCTGAGTTGGTAAAACAGAACCGACTGACCTCTAGCCCCTGGTTGCATTCCAATTATTTGCACATTATGATGAGAAAAAATTACCACTCTTTTTCCAGGGGGAAGTGCACAGCAAGAGTTGTTTGGGAGAAGTCTGTGTGGTCAGGATTTCTTCATTTCTAGGTTACTCCTGGGTATAACCTCTCCTTGTCTATAAAATAACTTCACCATAGAACAGCAAATTCATCTTTAAGAGTTTTGCATGGATTTCTGACCCTTAGCAGCTCTGCATCACTAGCTACAGACAGAAGGAGCCTTTGTTTTAACAACACTATATATCTATCTTTTTATTTCCTATCCATTTTAAGAGATGCCAGTGTGGACTGAGGCTTATGTTCCTTTGAAGGACCTTACTGAAGGCCATAAGAAGTACCCAGTGCACTCTTATTAATATTCTTCTGCCATGCCACCAAAATGTTATGGTCTGGCTGCCTAGATAGGAGAGGTAACAGTTAATATTTACTTTGCTTTCACGAGAAGGACTGGGAGTGGTGTGATTCTCGCTGTCTCTCCCTCGTATCCACTAAGCCCAGACTGTCATTCCTATACTCCACTTGCTGATAGTAGTTTCTATATTAGTAATCTTGGTATTGACAGTGGCAGAAACTCAAGTGTAACTAGCTTAAGAAAAAAGGGTGAGGGTGGAATTATTGGAAGGATCCTGGGCAGCTTACATAGGAGTTACAGGGAGAAGCAGATTGGAAACTTCTGTGACTGGCACTGGGGAATTGACTGTCTGTATCTGTCTCCTGTTCTGGGTTCTCTCTGTATGTTGACTTCCTTTGCTCAGACTCTTCCACGTGGCTGTAGGAAGCTGTGGGTCAGATCCTTACATCTCACAATCAAAGCACAAAAAGAGGTTCTTTCCTTCTTGCTTCAGGAGAAAAAGACTGGAGAAGGACTCTGATTAGCAGGGCTTGGACCGTTCATTGGGTTAGTGGCGGGGGGTGGTTGACATCACTGAACTCCCTGGCCTAATTCTCAAGTATTGGGAACTCTGATATCCTCTGTGTGCTATATAGTGATAGTTGCTCGATTCATGAGTAGTATTTTGTTTGTATTTACAGACAGTCAAAATTAAATATCCCAGCAGTTTTGAAACCATACCTGAGCATCTGAGGATATTCTTCTAATGGTAACCATAAAAACCATTACCCATTGTCCTCAGAGACAACCAACTTTCCTTCGCAGATAGTGCTGCCAATTTTTCTTGCTGATGCCAGCCTTCTGGCTTTGGAAAAACAGTCACGTTCTGCCCAAATTATGCTTTTGATGAATGTGGTTCCTGGATATTCAGCTGGGACAGTGATCTACAGAGACAGCAGTTGAAATGGCCAATCACAGGAGCCACTGAATCACGCCTGAGTGCAGGTGTGTGATTAACAGCAGGTGCTGAAGATGTCAGAGCTGGCAATAATTGGAATCTTCCTCTCTCCTCACCTTAGCGATGCAGTAGGTTTCCATGGAACGGAAATTTCTGCAGAAAAATAAACTTTGTCATGAAACAGCTGCTCCCTGGATGCTTAGAATAGAAAGCTCTGCAGTGGGAGTTATTTTGTAAAGGTCTATTTTCTGTTTTGCTAACTTGACTGTGAATCCCTTCAGATCAGGAACCGGAGTTTGTGCTTCCTTATGTACTTGTCCTGGAGCAGTTTTGTGTACACAGAGCTGAGCTGGAGTGAGAGGGTCATAAGGAATGTTGGGATCCTGATACCCCTGGCTTTAAAAAGTGCATGGAAAAGGCTCCCCAGTCTCAGCTGGGGTAAGCACTGATCTTGGAGCCAGTGAGTACCTGGTTTCTAGTTCTCTTTCTTAACTTGTCTAATTTTTGGAGCAAGAACATGTATTAAATCCACAAACATTTGACTGAGTGACTATTATGTGCTAGGACCTGGGAGTAACGGTGAACTTGGTAACATCCTTTTCTTCAGGGAACTTTTATTTATTGCGGCAGAAGAATATGGAACACAAACAAGATACTAAGCAAGATAATTATAACTGATCAAAAGTTTCATGAAGGGACAGGGTGATGTGACAGAGAGCAACTGGAGAAGACTTTTAAGATAGGAAGGACAGGGGTGAGATGCATGGGAGTTAGGAATGCAGGCTATGGAACAAGACAGTCTGGGGTTCAGACCTCAACCTCTTCCACTTACCATCTGTTTGTCTTCAGAAGAGTAATGTAACCTCTCTGAGCTTCAATTCAGGTTGTTGCAAGGATTAAAAAAAATACAGACGAAATGCATGATAAGCACTTGTTATAATGTATTCTGGCCATTGTCCTCTGGGTTGTGACAAAATGATTTTGAATGTCTTTTCTAGAAAATTCTAGACTTTTGTGGTCCAATTTTCTTTTTTTCTTCTCTTTAAAAAGAAGAGGAAAAGTAATTCTCATTACTTTTCAGGTTTCAAAAGCTTTCAGTGAATAGAAGATGGGTAATTGCCATTTCTACTTAACTTCATAGTCTTTGAGCTGAATGTTTTTAAATAGGAAGAAGCAGCTAGAAGTGTTACAAAGTTCAAAATCTATTACCTAAAGGATATGGTTAATATTGCCCATCTTGAAGTGTAATTGTCTTTTTAAGAGTGGAGCTGGCTGAAGAAAGCCTTGGTTGATTAAAATAAATTCTAAATCAACCATTAAACAAAAATTGCTCTTAATTTAATTCATTGCATACGGTCCCAGAAGGTGACAAACCAAAGGATTTGTGGGGTGAACAGAATAGATTTATTGTTTCTCTGCATTTACATGTAAACAGATTAGGATGAATGGTTTCTCACACGACTCCATTCAGAGACCCTGAGGTGCACACCACCCCACTCGTGGTGTGGCTGAGGGGGCTCATCCCAGTGGTCTGCAAGGCAGAAGCACACTGTAGAAAAACTTGAGCCCAAGAGCAGATACTGTGTTTTCCTCCTGACCCTGCTATTTCCTTATAGTGTGAATGAATCTGTGTATCCTTTACTTCCTCACAAACATTTTAGGCATTCTCTATTTACATATATTTTCTATGAAACCAATTGCATAGAGGCTGAAATGTCCACCTTATGAAGTCTCTTCTTTGGTTTCTAAGCAGTGTCCCCATAAAAGTTTTACTTAAATGTTTATGGAGGGAAGAACTTGTAAGAGAACTCTTCTTGCTTGTCAGTATGCTACAATTGTAAGTTAAAGGTACCAGTCACCCACCTTTGCTATGTATTGGAGTTAACACAGTTAGGAACATATGGGCCATATGGGTTTGAAATGCAGCTTTATTAATTGCCTGATAATTGTTCCCTCCCCCATACAGTCCTGATGCATTTGACTGAACGGTGCGGAAGGATATGACTGAGATCAGATGCTCAAATGGGGCTTCCTATGTCCCTGCCCTCTAGGGCCTCTAGACAGAGATTAGGGCTGGTGTGATCTACCCATTTACCTGTCACTGGCAGGGAAGCTGGGGAATTGCACATCTCACTGGCCAGATGGTTCCTGGTGGGCCAACTGCATAGTGACGAGAAGGAAAGGATGGGGGATAAGGATCGAGAGAGAGTGCGCATGCACACAAGAGAGGTCTCTGCTCCTGCTTCTGGGCTGCCCACCGGTTCCCAGAGGTCCTGATGGAAGATCGCTCGTCTACGCTTGTGAGAAAAGCTGCTCAGCAAACTCTTCATTTCTTTCCCCACTTTCACTTTCATTTTCTTTTTATGTATTTATATCTTCATTAGTTCAAGTTCTTAGGTGGTCCACACTCTGGTACCCTATGTTCGTTGTTGTTAGTTTGGCTCATTTTCCAGGCACTTTCTGACCTTTTCATGATTCTCTAGTGCACCCACCCCATGATCTATTTCCTCAGCCTTCAGCTAGTCTCAAGAACTACTTCTTCTCTGATGTTTGCATTTAATTATACCATAACATTTTTTTCATAATAATCTTTGATGCCTTAACACAAAGTTGCAATTCATATAAAAATTTCAGGTTTCAAGGTAGGTGAATGGAGGAAATATTTTAGTCACAGAAAATTTCTCTGTCCCTCAAATTATGTAGAATCATGCTCTGCTTATACACAAAATTGCTCTTGGCCATGGTCAACTCTCATAGGTAGATTTTATCCTTACCTGAATCTCTGGCAAACTGAATCCGATTGCTTCCAAAGACATGTAAGGAACTAAAAAAACAAAACGTTATTCTCTCCATGTGACAGTCTCTAATTTAGTATGAGAAGAGTTGAAAGAGCTGAGGATGTGTAGTGTGAAAAAGAGAAACTACCTGGGGAAATGTGATATCTGTTTCACGTATTTAAAATCGATTATTTGGAGAGTGTTTGTTCTTTCATATCCAAAGGGTATGACTGGGAGCTTTTCATGGACTCATTTGCAGACTTGGAGAGTTCTTCATCCAGGGAATAGGCTGCCCTTGCTTCCTGACCTTGGAGATGTTTAGGCAGAGGCTAAGCGACTGCCTGCCACAGTGCTGCGGGATGTCTCCTGTGTGGAGAACGAGGTTAGCCTAATGACTTCTAGGATTTCTTCCCATGCTGAGATCTAATGGTGCTTGTGTTTTCTCTCCTCTACCTGTTGTCTCAACTGCTTAAGGTCTGGAGAAGCATTTGAGGAACAGCACTAGAAACTTCATAAGTCTATAGTTGCCAGATTTCTTAGCTTTGTTACAGGCAAAACAGCACCTGGAATCCTTGGTCATGGGATATTAGAATAAGTTTATAAAGGAATTGATAAACCAAGGAGTATTGTGCTAATATTCAAAAGGTATTTTAGGATTGTAAGATTTTCGGGATATTCATGTTATTAGCCTACATAACTAATTTTTAGAAATTTTTATTGAATTTATTGAGGTGATATTGGTTGGTAATATTATATACATTTCAGGGGTACAATTCTATAATACCTCATCTATATATTGTGTTATGTGTTCACCACCCCAAGCCAAGTCTCCTTCCATCACCATATCCCCTATAAATCCTGTTCTACCTCCCCTCGACCTCCTCTCCCTCTGGTAATTACCATAGTCTGAATAATTTTGTTGACAACAGTCCTCTAATTCTTAATACTTGACTCACTTTAAATAAACTTTTAATAATTCAAGTATATGTATATAGGGAGATGAATGCACAAGTCTTAAGTGCAAGCTTGATGGGCGATCACAAAGTGATTATCTTGTAGATCAAGTAATTCCATATGATTCCAGGATTAGAACTGCACCTCCAAGGTCCCCACCCTGCCCACCTGGGTTCTTTCCCAGTATTTACCCCACCATTCTCTCTCCAGAGTCAATCATATCTGATTTGTAACATTGTAGGTGGGTTTTGCCTGCTTTTGAGTTTTATATAATCACACCAGCAGCATGTAAGCATTCCAGTTGCTTCACATTCTTCACGGCCCTTTGCATTACAATGTGTTTTTACTTTGGCCGTATTGGGGGGTATCATGATGTCACACCAGTTTTTAAATTTGCTTTTTTCCTGATGACTAAGTGAAGTTGAACACTTTTACTAATGTTTGTTGACATTTCAAATATCCTCATTTAAAAAGAATCTCTTTATGTATTTTTCTTAATTTTCTACTGGATTGTCTGCCTTTTTGACTTGCAGATGTTATTTATGTATGTTAAATATGAGTTTTTTGTTGTTATATATTAAACTATTTTTCTACTATATGCTTTTCATTTAAATGTGTTGATGGTATATTCTTACTGAAAATAAATTCTAATTTTAATATGGCCCAATTATCCGTTAAATGCTTTTTGTATACTATTTCAGAAATCTTTCCCTACTCCAAGTTTATGAAACTAGTATCTTACATATCATCTATTGCTGTCATTTTAACATTTATACTTAGATCTAAAATCTACCTGGAACTCATTCTTGTCTGTGATGTGAGAAAGGGGTCAGGTTGCCCCTCCACCCCTCATAAGAGTATCCAGTCTGCCTTCCTAGCCTATGAGCCTTCCTAGTGTATCCAACCAAAAGGTTGGTCATCCATGCATCCTTTGAATTGATCTATGACCAAAAGGGGGAACTGTGGATGAAAAAGTGTGCTCTATGGAAAGTAACCTCACAGAGTGATCTGATCATAAATTTCTAACTGGGCAGGTCATGGTGGCTAGTCATGCCCTAGGCCTATAACTTCTTTAGTGAAGGTTTTAAGCTGCTCTGTTTGTTGTCCTTGTGCACCTGGGTTCACACACCTTTGAAATACCAGAAGTAATATCCCTCGAAGGGGATATTTATAACCCTCAAGAGAGAATATAATCTCGTTAACTGTCCTGTAATCCAATTCCTGCCTTTCTTCTTCCAACCTTGTGTTCCGTCCTGAATTTCAAATGCATAAAAGAAGCTGCGAAACTGTTATTCTGTGAAGCATTTGAGATCTTACTCTTTGGCTCAAATACGCTCTCATAAAAATTCTCAAAAAAAGAAAGAAAAGAATATCCAATTTGCCCATCACCATTATTGAAAATCAATTTTGCCCACTGATATGCAGTGCCAGCCTTGATAGAAATTAATTGTCCATAAAACCGCGGGACTCTTTCTGGACTCCTCTGTCGCAGTGTCTGTGTGTCTCTTTTGTCTCAGTTACCATAGCTTTGTGTAAGTCTTGACATCCAGTAGTATAACTCCTCTAATTTTGATCTTCTTTAAGACCGTCTTGACTGTTCTTAGCCTTAGCATTTCCATATAAAATTTTGAATCGGTTATAATTTCTGTGATTTAAAAACAAACTGCTGGGGTTTGGAGACAACTAGTTAAGTCATTAACCCATTCAGTCTAAGTTTTATAGTTTTCTATGCAGAGGTTATGTATATTTTTTATTAGATTTATTCCTAGGTGTTTAATTTTTTCTTTTTTTCTTATAGCCATTTTCAGGGACCTTAATAATTTCAATGCCTGAATTTCAATGTCTCAAAACATGGCTCTACTATTGCCAGCTTTCTCTAAATTTCTGCAGAAACACATTCACGTAAGCAGACTCATTGGTTGGTTTCAGTTTTCTTTTTAAATGCAGATATCATTTAAAATATTACTTTTTATTTATTTGCTTGTACATAGAATTATTACCATTATTTTTTACATTTCTGTTTTATCTAGGAAACTTGCTAAGTTCACTTATGAATTACAACAATAGCTGCAGATTCCTTTGGATATTTTTAGCTGCACAAAGCATCTGCAAATAGTGATGGCAGTTGTTTTTTTCATTTCTCCTCCTGTTTTCCTCCACCCTCCCTTTCTTCCTTTTTTCTTCATCTCCTTTTTTCTTTTTTTTTTCTTTATATCACTGCTAGAATCTCCTTGACAGTGTTAAATATAAGCAGTGATAGTGAATTTCCTTTTCGCATTACCAGTCTTACAGGGAAAAGCTTCCTTATTTCACCATTAAGTGTGAATGTTTACAGTAGGCTTTTTGTTTGTTTCCTAGTTTTGTAGCTACTTTATATCAGATTAAGGAAATTGTATTTCTAGTTCGCTGAAGTTTTTTCTTCTTTTTACCATAAATAATGTTGAATTTTGTCAAATGATGTTTTCTACAATTCTATTAAGATGATTATTGATTTTTTTCTCCTTTATCCTGTGAATACGGTGAGTTATATTGCATTTCCTGAATAAATTTAACTTGATCACAATGTAGTCTTCCTATGATACTGGAGTTGGTTTGGATTCTACACTGATCTACACTAAGAAATTACAAAATTTTTTTGTAAAGATATGAGTTTTCAAATGGGCTTGAAAACCATTTGTTTCTCTTAGATTGAATATTTTCTCTGCAGTTATATTTACATTGAGGACTTGATCAAACATCATTCTGATTGAATATAAATAATATATTCTTTTTTGTGGATGAAGAGCTCACTATATTTTCAACTATTTTCTCTGAAGAACTTTATTTTCTACTAGAGCTAGAAAGCAGGATTTGTGTATATTGTACCTGGCTAGAAATTATAGAAATATTACATTATTCTTTATTACGGACTATTTTCTAATGTTTTCTAACTAATGTAACTTAATAATTTAATAAATGTAAGAGTTTTCAGGGTTTTTATTTATTTATTTATTTATTAAATATATTTTAATTGTTGTTCAAGTACAGTTTTCTTCCTTTTATTTGCAGCCCAGCCCAACCCCCCCCACAGTGCTCCCCACCTCCCTCCCATTTCCACCCCCCTTAGTTTTTGTCCATGTGTCCTCTATATTTGTTCCTGTAAACCCTTCCCCTTTTCCCCCTGAAATTCTTTCCCCTCTCCCCTCTGGTCACTGTCAGCCTGTTCTCTATTTCAGTGTATTTGGTTATATTTTGCTTGCTTATTTGTTTTGTTGTTTAGGTTCCTGTTAAAGGTGAGATCATATGGTATTTGTCTTTCACTGCCTGGCTTATTTCACTCAGTATAATGCTCTCCAGTTCCATTCATGCTGTTGCAAAGGGTAGGGGCACCTTCTTTCTTTCTTTCTGCTGCATAGAATTCCATTGTGTAAATATACCATAGTCTTTGGATCCATTCATTTACTGATGGGCACCTAGGTTGCTTCCAGCACTTGGCTATTGTCAGTTGTGCTGCTATGAATATTGGGGTGTATTTTGGATTGGTGTTTCAGGGTTGTTAGGATGTAATCCTAGCAGTAGAATTGCTGGGTCAAAAGGCAGATTCATTTTTAGTTTTCTGAGAAAATCCCATGCTGCTTTCCATAGTGGTGGTACCAGTCTGTAATAGTTTTCAGGTTTTTTAAAACCTCCATTATTTAATATGTAGGTCTGATGTTAATGTTAATAAAAAAGCCTCATAAGGAGGTTTTATACTCAAAGTGGTGGGAAGGTAATCTTCCTCTCTTCCTCTTTCCTAACCAAGGCTCAAGATGAATGTCAGCAATTAAAAGTTTCTGATTGAAGCTCTCACATGCTTTGGATTATTTTCTCCTATATTCTTCATTATGATGGCTCTTTGGAAAGGACCCAGTCAGGATTCCAAGGTCCACAATTTAGAGCACTGGGAGAATCTACACAAATTCAGAGCATTTTGAGACTGGGGGTGTGGGGAGTGGTTATATACAATGACTCTTTAACTGTATGGATTGATTGCCAAGGAGATAAGGCCCTGCAAAGCTGAACACACACTGCCCCTTTGATCTCTTCACAGTGCAGTGTAGCTTGGTTTTGATTAGGAGAGCAGGGTGAAGACTTGAGAAGATAATATAAAATTAGGACATATGCAATCTCTGTGACAGTATTCTTTTCTAAGTGATTCTTGGAACAGAATTTAACATTTCCATGGCACGCAGCCAGATCTTGATGTCAAAAAGTCTCCTAATGACCTGTGAACCAGAACAATCTCAGCCTTCCTGAGCCATGTGGGACCCTCGGAGGGCATGCAGACTATTGAGGGAGGGGATTCCAATAACAGTAAGTTACCCTTAATTTCCAGATCAGGAAACTGGGAAAGAGACTTGATGGTTCTGGGTTCTGCACAGTTAAGATCCAGAATTGGCAGTGTGGCTGCAAGGCCTTCTGGTTTCAGTCTCTAAAAATCTTAGTTTTGACTTCTATATCATTTTGATGTCTATTATAAACACCATTTGGCATTTGATGAGCTTCAGTATTTGCTTTTCTTATTTTTCCTTCCTTCCTCCCTCCCTCCTTCCTTCCCTGTAGAAGATAAGGGAGTATCAACATTTGTGCCCTTATATGTTGCTTGCTATTGTTATCATGGGAGCACATCAGCCAGCCTGCCTGATGGAACTGTCCAACACCTGTTTCTCTCTCACTTTTGTCTACTCACGTTTTCACAAGCAAGTTTCAATTTACCAAGTCTTCTTTGTCTGAATTTGATAATTGCATATTTGCTTTAATCCTTTTTATGTTCTTCTAATATATAAAGTAGAATATAGGTCATATTCTTTATCATAATTTCATTGCTAGAGATGTTCAGGCCCCGTGAAATGGAGAGTGTCCATCTGGGTCAGAGAGCAGGTGCTGCGGGGCTGATGCGTCCTGACACAGCACAGCAATGGTCCTGACAATCTGTCAGTACAGCTCCAAAGCTGAGAGTCTTCCTTTGTAAGCCTCATTCTTTTTTGTTGTTGTTTTAAATATTTTATTTATTTATTTTTAGAGATGGATGAAGGGAAGGAGAAAAAGAGGGAGAGAAACATCAGTGTGTGGTTGCCTCTCACACATCCCCTCTTGGGGACCTGGCCCACAACCCAGGCATGTGCCCTGACTGGGAATCAAACCAGTGACCTTTTGGTTCGTAGGCTGGCACTCAATCCACTGAGCTACACTAGCCAGGACTGTAAGTCTCATTCTTGTTTTTTTTGTTTGTTTTTCTTTTTAAAAAATTTTTTAAACATATAGTTTATTGATTATGCCATTACAGTTGTCCTATTTTCCCCCTTCATTCTCCTCCACCCTGTGACTCCCTCCCCCACCATTCCCCCCCTTTGTTCATGTCCGTGTGTCACAAGTTCTTTAAATTTTATATTTCCCATGCTATTCTTGCCCTCCCCCTGTGTATTTTCTTTTCTTTATTTAAAAAATATTTTTATTGATTATGCCATTACAGTTGTTCTATTTCCCCCTTCATTCCCCTCCACCCTGCACACCCCTCCCCCACCATTCCCCCCCTTTAGTATATGACCATGTGTCTCAAGTTCTTTAGATTCTGTATCTCCCCTACTAATCTTGCCCTCCCCTATCTATTTTCTACCTACCGTCTATGCTACTTATTTTCTGTACCTTCTCCCCCCTTCCCCTTCTCCCACTCCCCTGTTGCTAACCCTCCATGTGATCTTCATTTCTGTGTTTCTGCTCCTGATCTAGCTATCCTCTTAGTTTGCTTTTATTTTAGGTGTGGTTATTAATAACTGTGAGTTTTGCTGTCCTTTCACTGTTCATCTTTTTTATCTTCTTTTTCTTAGGTAAGTCCCTTTAACATTTCATATAATAAGGGCTTGGTGATGATGAACTCCTTGAACTTGACCTTATCTGAGAAGCTCTTTATCTGCCCTTCCATTTTAAATGAAAGCTTTGCCGGATAGAGCAATCTTGGATGTAGATACTTGCCTTTCATGACTGGGAATACTTCTTTCCAGCCCCTTCTTGCCTGTAAGGTCTCTTTTCAGAAATCCACTGACAGTCTGATGGGAACTCCTTTGTAGGTGACTGTCCCCTTATCTCTTGCTGCTTCTAAAATTCTCTCCTTCATTTTAATCTTGGCTAATGTAATGATGATGTGCCTTGGTGTGTTCCTTCTTGGGTCCAACTTCTTTGGGACTCTCTGAGCTTCCTGGATTTTCTGGAAGTCTATTTCCTTTGGCAGATTGGGGAAGTTCTCCTTTATTATTTGTTCAAATAAGTTTCCCACTGGTGGCTGTTCCTCTTCCCCTTCTGGTACCCCTATAATGTGGATGTTGGAATGTTTAAAGATGTCCTGGAGGTTCCTAAGCCTCTCCTCAGTTTTTGGAATTCTTATTTCTTCATCCTTTTCTGTTTGGTCATTTTTTTCCTTTTTCTGGTCCACTCCTTTGATTTAAGTCCCAGTTTCCTTTCCATTACTATTGGTTTCCTGTGTGTTTCCCTTCATTTCAATTAGTTTAGCCTTCATATGTTCCTCTAATTTGTGAGTAAAATCAACCAGTTCTGTGAGCATCCTGATCACCAGTGTTTTGAACTGTGCACACGAAAGTTTGGCTATTTCTTCATAGCTTAGATTTATCAGCTCTGGGGCTCTGAGTAGTTCTTGAGCCATGTTTTGATCTGTTCATGCCTGTTATGTATGAGGAGTGGAACCTTAAGTGTTCACCAGGGTGGGGCCCCCCAGGTCACTGGTTTGTGATGCTGTGTGTGGGGGCGGGGTCAGAAAGGGCCAATAGCGTCCCATCTGCCTCTTCCTGCCACTGGGGCCTGCATGGTCTGTCTCACCGCTCGCTCCTTCACTGGTTTATCTGTGTGCAAATGTGTGACCGTGGTCAGCCCTCAGTGAGTCCACTGCCTTGCACCCTCAGTGGGTCCGCCTGGTACTCCACACCTGGGATCTGCCCACAGCTGCTGGTGCACCTGGGTCGCGTGTCCAGGTCAGTCCAGTGGATCTTTCCTGCCCAACCTCGCTCTACTGCTGGTTCTGCCCCTCTTACCGGTTTGGCTGAAGGGTTCGTTGTTGTCAGACTTCCATATAGTTCGATTTTCTATGGTTTGGCTGCATTTTTGTTGCTAAAACTTTGTCGTTTTTAAACTTGGTTGTGCAAGGAGGTACAGTGCTTCCACCTGTGCCTCCATCTTGGCAGAAGTTCTTTCTTGTTTTCTATCTGTTAAATACACTCTTAGAACAGCATTAAATGCACATTTAAAAAGAAAAATCCTGCCCAGATCAATGTGGCTCAGTTGGTTGGATGTCACCCTGCAAAGCAAAAGGTCACCAGTTCTATTCCCAGTCAGGGCACATGCCTAGGTTGTGGGTTTGGTCACTGATTGGGGTGTGTAGGAGAGGCAACCGATTGTTTCTCTCTCACACTGATGTTTCTCTCCCTCTCTTTCTCCCTTTCTTCCACTCACTCTAAAAATAAAGATGTAAAATCTTTTAAAAAATAAAATAAAATATAAAAAGAAAGATACCTATAATTCCTCCATTCAGGAATTATTCAGTTTAATTTTGTATGTTTCTCTCTACATGCTTCATTATCCACTTGTTAAGTTGATGCACTTTAGAAGTGTTAACAACCCTTTGGACAAGCTAAAAGCAATAGAAATGTAATGAATGTGGGATTTGTTAGAAAATCTTAAGCTTCGATTTTCTTTCTTTGGAAAATCATAGTGGTGATAGGTATTCATATAGACTATTCACAGACTCCTTTCCATTTTGATGCAGTTGTGGCATAAATTGTTTTATCTTGACTTTACTCTAGGGCTTTTAGAATTAGATTTTGCCGGAGTCAACTTTGACTTAATGCTTGTATGCATTACAGGTATTAGAAAAAGAATCCCATTCTCTCAAAAGTCTCCGGAGCACTAGCAAACTAATTAAAACCACCCAGATTGAGTAAATACACTTTTGATTATCCGTAACACAGTAAGTTATTGTATAGGCACAAAATTTGCTCAGTACTTGAGGGGAAAAAACCCAGCCTATCATATACAGTGTCTGACATTCACTCAAAGTGTACCTGCATATTTATAAATGTTTCAGTATCTTTTTATTGCAGAGACCATGGATTAGCTCAGATGGCTCAAGTATGGTACTAAAGGGTCCAAGAACATGGGTTTTAATGGCAGGTAGGCAACTTTGACTATTTCATGACCTTAAAATCACCCTGACTTGAATGAATCTGTCAGTAGTTGCTAAATGCCTGGCATTGGCACAAAGAAATATTTGATGTGATTTTACAATTTATTTTTATGTTTT
Source organism: Artibeus jamaicensis (assembly GCF_021234435.1). Classification (NCBI taxonomy): domain Eukaryota; kingdom Metazoa; phylum Chordata; class Mammalia; order Chiroptera; family Phyllostomidae; genus Artibeus; species Artibeus jamaicensis. The sequence continues at coordinate 16,968,535 of NW_026521788.1, forward strand.
AGTTATTATTCAAGCAAAAGTGCAGACGAGCTATTACAAATGTATGTGTCAAATTTAGGGAAAACATTTTCATGCTCACCACACTAAATGGTGGTATAGTGATAATACCTCATATTTCAAGGGGTCAGAAGGCAGTTGTTTGAATCCCTGCTTTGTTACCAACTAAAAAATAGGGCAAAAACTTTCTGAGCCTATACCTCCTAATCTGTGAGGTGAAGGTCAAAATGAAAATTGTAAGTGTACATACTCTTGATCAGAATTCTAATGATAGACATAATTTTGATTTTCTTTTTTTTTATGTTTAATATAAATTTGGTAACTTCTTTTAGGCTTAAGGTGGTATTCAGTTACATTTATAAACTAGTGCCTGACCAGAGAGTAAGGACTGGTGTAGGGAGCAGATGAGATGACAGGTAACTCAGAAAGCTCTGGAATGGATCCCTATACTGGTTTTAGGAATGGGAGTATAAAAAGAGTCAATATTTGCCTTGACATAGTACCAACATCTCCCTTATGTTTACCTGGAGATTGAAACCAACTAAGATTCTCTACACTTTTGTATCTAATCATACAAATATTCTTAACTATGACTTTGGTCATCAGAAATCTTTTTGGATGACATCAGAGGACCAACATACAGAGATTGGAAACTCTTTATTCCCAGTTCTTTCTACCCGTTGAGTGCTTTACTTGACTAACCGTGATTGACCAAGGTGAGGGCAGCAGAGACAGAAGGAAAAGAGCCCCAAAAGTCTGGGTTTTTTACCAAAAAGATACTGAATTATTTGTTAATTTGTTTGTTAACTTGCTGTGGCTCATTTATTCATTCATTCATTCAAAATTGACTGAGAACCTATTATGGACTCAGGCATGTGTTAGCTGCTACATGAACAGATATCACTACCTCGGTCTTGAGTAAAATGAGAGAAATCAATTTGTCAATGAATGTTTCTTGTATTCTTCAGTTGTACATAACAAATCAACTCTTCTTTTGGTTTGTGTTATTAGGGTTGATGTTGTTAATTTCTCAACCTTTGTTCCCATAATTTCCGGTAACACAGCCCCATATTTCCATCAGGAAGCTGTCCTTGCACAACCTTCAGCCCCATATTGCAGTTCGGGGAATATTGACCTCTAGGGCTTTGGCATCAGAGGTCAAAGCTACAGCTGTCCCACTTTGCCACCCTGGACTGGAAATGTAACCAAAGCCAAATCAATGAGACATTGATAAAACATAAGGAGACTTTTTCTGGAGCTTCTGAGAAAGAAAACTTTGTCTTCCTCTGGAGAATATGAGAAGAGGATATGAGGTCTTGAAAGGTTTTTGACTTTTGGCTAATGAGATAAGCATACCTGGAGGTGCTAGGTACTGACATGGTGGAGTCTGAGGGTAAAACCAACACCACAGAAGGCATGTAAGAGAATAGAATCAGGTACTGGTGATAATGTTTTGGATGCTGGATCAATTCTCATAGAAGCAACTTTATCTAATCCTAGGTATATACCCGAGAGAAGTGAAAACATGTATTGGTTCAAAACCCTTGGTTGTATAACTAGTAGTAGAATTGCTGGATTATATGGTAACTCTAAGTTTAACATTTTGAGGAACTGTCAAGCTCTTTTCCAGAGTTGCTGCATAATTTTATACTCTCACTATCAATCTATGACAGCATTCCAGTTTTTCCACGTTTTTGTCAATGCTTGACTTTTTGAGTAGAGTCATCTCATTAGTATGAAGTGGAATCTCACTGTGATTTTGATTTGCCTTTCCCTAGTAACTAATGACATTGAGAATTTTTTTTTTCTTAATAGCTAAGATTTATTGAGCACTTACTATGTTTCAGGAAATGTTATAAAGACTTTTTATTTTTTTTTTATTTTTAATTTTTTTTTAAAAAATTTTATTTAGTTACTTTTCAAGTACATTTTTTTTATCTATTTCTCCCATCCCCCCCCCCCCCCCCCAGTCCTCATCTCTGTGTCTTTCATACTTGTTCCTCAAAATCCCTCCCCCTTTTTCCCCTTAAGTTCCTTTCCCTCTCCCCCTCTGGTCGCTGCCCACTTGTTCTCTATTTCAGCGTCTTTGTTTTTATTCTGTTTGCTTGTTTGTTTTATTCTTTAGCTTCCTGTCAAAGGTGAGATCATATGGTATTTGTCCTTCAATGCCTGGCCTATTTCACTCAGCATAATGCTTTCCAGTTCCATCCATGTTGTTGCAAAAGGTAGTAGCTCCTTCTTTCTCTCTGCTGCATAGAATTCCATGGTGTATATGTACCACAATTTTTGGATCCATTCATTTACTGATGGGCACCTAGGTTGCTTCCAACTCTTGGCTATTGTAAATTGTGCTGCTATGAACATTGTGGTGCATAGGTTCTTTGAAATTGATGCTTTAGGATTCTTGGGGTATAATCCTAGCAGTGGAATTGCTGGGTCAAAAGGCAGGTCAATTTTTATTTTTCTGAGAAAATTCCATACTGTTTTCCATAATGGTTGTACCAGTCTGCAATCCCAGACATTGAGAATTTTATGTGTGCTGTTGGCCACTTGTATATCTTTTTTGGACTTGATTTAGTTTTTGAGTCAGTGTGAGTTAGATTTTTCTGTCACTTGAAGCATAGAGTCAAGAAAGGTGTGTTTCACTTCTGGGGAAGAGTTGCAGTGCTCTCCATCTCTCTAAATGATCTTTTAATGCACTGTAATGTTCAAACAAAAAGTTGTAAAAGTAGTAAGTATAATTCCTAATATATTTTCACTAGAACAAACCTTGGTAACCTTGGTAAGATCAAGAAATAAAACACTGTTATCACCCTGGGATGCCACCTCACACTCCTAGTCACTCTTCCTCTAAACTTTAAAAATATTAGATAAGTTTTACCTATTTTTAAACTTTATATAAAGGCAGCGTGTACTGTTTTATGGCTAGGGTCTCTCATTCAACACTGCTTTTCTGAGATCCTTCCAGGCTGTTTGGTGTGTTTATTTGTATTATAGTTTATACATTTGTATTGCAGTATAGCTTTCCATTCAATGAATTTGCCATATTTTATTTATCCATTCTATTGTTTATGGACACTTGAGTTGTTCTCAGCTTTTGGATTAGAGAAGTACCCATATTTTACCATGTATAATACACACATTTTTGCCCAAATGTTTGAGGGAAAAATAAGAATTCACATTATACATGGGTAGTGCCTAAATACCTTGTATTTGTTCTTGTGTTTTGTAATTGTTACATAAAACTTCTTTACCATAATATGTTGAAAAATAAATGCTAAAATTTCTTTATAATACAAAACACAAGCATCTAAATATAAATGAATAAAAATTGAATTAAAAAATTAAAATGAAAGAATTTCTTCTTTGAAAGTTTGGGCCAAAAATGTGGGTGTGCATTACACATGGCAAAATATGTAATACTGCAATGAATATATGTGTACATGTGTTTTGGAATTCTTCCAATAACATGAAAATTTTCAATGATAATACTAGAAACATTATTGTTTAACCTTTTACATGTAGATCTGTAATTCCCCTGTAGTTTTATATGTCTTTAGTTGGTTTAGTCCTAGGTATTTGATATTTATTGGTGCTCCTAAAAAGTCCTCAAGAAATGATTTACTTTTGTTACCAGCAGGCAGTTAGAATGGGGAAGTTCACCTTGCCTTAGACTGGGATTGCTCCAAATCAGTGCCTTGCCTTATCATTATTATTTTTTTGAGAGCTAGGTGTCTCCTATTATCCCTATGCAACAGAATGAATGTTTGTGTGCCTCCAAAATTCATATTGGAACCCTAATTCCAATGTGATAGCATTTGGAGATGGGGCCTTTGTGAGGTAACTAGGTCATGAGGTTGGAACCCTCACAAACAAGATTAGTGCCCTTATTGGAAGAGTCAAGAGAGCTAGTTCTAGCTAGTTCTCTTTCTGCCAAGTGAGGACACAGCAAGAAGACAGCCATCTGTATACCAGGAAGAGGGCAACTGCCAACAACCTGACCGTGCATCCCGATCTCAGACTGCCAGCTTCTAGATCTAAGAGGGTTGTTTGTTGTTTAAAACCACCCAGTCCTTAGTAATTTGTTATAGCAGCCTGCACTGACTAAGACATATTGTCTTCCAGAAGTCTCAAATTAAAGCCTAAGTGTCTATCAGGGATCTTCCTCTTTGGTAGCTTCTGAAGTATTTCAGACTGTTTTCTCCCCAGCTCCTGAGGCTGTTAGCCAGGGCTTTCTAAATAACTTTTCACACGCCACATATGAACCAGCAAACCATCAAGGGCAAATGTGGGATCCAAAATGCAACTCATCCCTCGTCACTTGCTCTTTTTTCACTTTAGGGTCTCAGACCCACAAGTCTTGGCTGCCTTGGTAATAATGCTTACTTCTTCAAACAAAGCTTTTCTAGTTGTGAGTAGCAGGAAGATTAGTCTGATACTAGCTTCACTGTCATAGCCAAAAATGGAAGTAGAGGAGGGTAGTTAAATGTGTAACAGCTGGCTTGCAAGGCCAGGGAAGGGTGGGCAGGTTTAAATTTGTAGTCTTTGCTGATTTCCATGGTACAGATCCTTTCACTATGGCCAGTTTTGAGCAACTGACATGATACCAGTTGAGGAAAGAAGTACACAGTTGGCTCTCACAAGGTGTTACAGCCAGACACCAGCATGCTACTGAGTTGAAATCCACTTCAACTGGCCATCTTCTCCAGTGTGGTAGAAGGAAGCGGCTTATTCTATATTGTCAATGCCCCCACCCTCATTATCCAGATAATGAGGGTGCTACCCAAACCTTGTGTATGGGATTAGTTTATAAGTAGATGGGGTCCCTGGAAACATGGAGTTTTGTGTCTGGAATGTACATTGGTAAGACACAAAATGTTGTGTGGGTTCAGAAGGGGAGATAGTCAGAAACATGAGGTAATCTGCAGTGGATGTGAAAGTATTCAGAAATCCTAATAATAATTATAACAAATATAAAAAAACCAAATGACATAATTTCTACCTGTGATTGGTGAAATGATTGAAAGATAAATTCTGAATACAAAATTTCACAAATGAGACTACCCAGAGCCCCAAACTCTCATCTGTTGTTGTGGGGAAGAAAATTATTAGAATCATCCTGGAAAAAATATGTATCCAAAGATTTAAGAATGGTTTTTACCCTACGACCATGTAATTTCACTTTCATAAATAAACCCTAAGAAAGTAATCAAACCTGGCAAGAGAAAATGGGAATCCACTTAAAATGAAATTTAAAAAAATGATAGAATATATTTGTATGGAATAAAAATGTTTTTCAAGAGTTTTTAAAAATATTAAACATGGTAATGTAAAATTAAAAAATCAGGATATAATGTAGTTTACATTTTACTAGATTTTGTAAAAATAGAAATTTATATATAAAGAGAAAAAATAAAATAGCTTTAAACAAACTGTATCCCTTGTGGTAGAATTATGGTTAATTTTTGTTTTCTTCTTTTTACTTTTCTTCATTTTCTTTTCTAAATGAGATTGTATTACTTTTATGTTCTGAAAAAAAGCCAGTAAGCATGAGAGTAGGAGGAGAAAATATTAGTAGGCAAAGAATATTTTCTGTTAGAGACTGATAACCAGTTTAATTGGGAGAATCTCATTTGCATCAAATGTTAATCCGTTAGAAAATCTGCTGGTGATATTTTCTTCTGCCTCTACGTCTGAATTTTCTTCTGGTGCCATATCATAATTTAACAAATAAAGATTAGATATTGAACAGAGAGAGGGAAAAAGGGATTGTTCTGGTATGGGACACAAATGCAAGGGGCATTTAACAACTAAGTTATTTCAATATTGAGTCACTTTAATACACTTTTGAACTTATTGTAGTTTCCATGGAACTATGACACAGGGTTCTGAACACAGCTGCCTGCTAGCCTTGTGCTAAACTCCACAGGCCCTGAACAATCAAGACATTTGAAAAGACAAAAATCCAAGCAAATTTGTGTTCCAGAGGGAGCATGTCTTTCTCACTCTAGGGCGTGGACAGACTTGCTAGGATTTTCATGCTTTTTTCCCCCCCACATTTTCTGGTTATTTTTCCTTCCAAGGACAAAATTCATTTAAGTTTCTGGAGATGTTAACTGACCAGCAAGGTTTTTCTGTTTGCTAAGTGACACTTTGATCTTGAGCGTTCTCAGGAACTAAAGAACATATATGCCAAAACAAAAATAAGTAAAACTTACTAATTTTTTCCCTCTTAGTGCCAAGAAAAGGGCCTCGAAGTTTAGAAAGTTAAAATTCAATGTTTTTTTGTTGTTTTAACCTGAATATATACATATATGTACATAAATATTTATTTATGTGTTTGTGAGTGTTTGTGTGAATATTCATGGGTAGCTTTTTACAAAAATTCAAAATCTTTTTTCATGAAAATGATCTTTTATGGTTATGTTTCCATAAAAATCTAATACTTAGCTCTTATGGGCTTAGTGAAATATTGTATATGTCTTTCAAAATAAAATTAAAACATTATATTTTTATCACATCTTACTATTTAAAAAGTGCTTTTACTGCAAAACATAGCATACATGCAAATATACGTATCACATATATGTACAGTTGAAAGAATAATAGAAAACTAACACCTGTGAATCCACCGCACACTTTAAAGCTGTAGAAGTCCCCTTCACATCTTCATCTGCAGTCTCGTCCAGCCCACTCTGTGCTGCCCTTTTCAAAAAAAATCTCTCAACAAAGTAGGAGTTGTGGATATTTCCTTAGTGTGATGAAGGACTGCTACAAAAACCCTTCAGCTAACAGAATTACTGAGTGCTTTTCCCCTAAGATAGAGAACAAGAAAGGATATCCATTATCTGCATTTGTACTCAACATCTTCCTGGAGGCTTTAGCAAATATAAAGGGTAAGAAAAAGAAATAAAAGTATACAGATTAAAATGGAATAAGTAAAACTCATTATTTATAGAAAACATGATTGTGTTTGTACAAAATCCTAAGAAACTTACAGAGAAACTACCAGAAGTAAGAATTTAGAAAGGCCCACTATACAAGGTCAATATATAAAAAGCCATAGTTTTTTCTGTGTTCTATGTATATGACCTTCGCAGCCCAGCTGGTGAAGCTCCAGGACCCGCCTTGGTAGGCCGGCCAAGCTCAAGGAGGCCTGGAGCTCCACTGCAGAGAGGTAGGTGCTCCAGGGGGCCCTGGAGCAGGTGGTGTCGCGAGCCCTGGTTTACAAGCAAAGGGCAGAGGTGCTGGGGCAAGCTGTTGTCGTTTGCGGTGGCAGCTCCAAGGAGGACTCTGGGGAAACTGGCCCTTAGTCTGCTTGGAGTCCAGTCCCCACCTTAGCACTCGCCCTGTCGCAGCCATCCCCAGTGCCTGGGCACCCTGGTCATTGTACAAGACCAAGCGTCCCTTGATCCCTGCCTCCCCCAGCCCACCACGTTCCCCATGAGTTCCCTCCCCCCCCCGCCCCCCGCCCCCCCTCCCGCACGCTGGCCCCAACCCTGGCAGAAGTGTGTTGCTCCTCACTCCCTCTCAGTGACCGGAGGAAAGCACATACAGGCAGGCAGTACAGAGGCAGGCAGTACAGACATTGATTTCCGTATCCACCACCCCGGGCCAGGCGCCCAGGAACCTGCAGGCAGGCCGGGTGGGGCCAGCTCAGTGGTCTTTGGGTCTTCGCAGTTCTCCACAGTCCCCTGGAGCGCGGCCCCACCCAGCCCAAAGACTGAACGGGAGCACGGGAGAGAGAGCTGGTGGGCCGTTGGGATGCCCTTTGCCCCTGGGCGTCTTTTGGCGGCGCAGTTTTCTCTTACTCCTGTGTCAAAGCAGTGTAAGCATCACGCTGGACCAGCCTGCCTGTGCTGGGGAGCTGGTAGCCAGGTGACCTCTCCTAGTGCTTAGACTCCAGTTTCAGGAGTGACAGCACACTAACGGCTTGATTGGCAACCTGTTTGGTGAGCCATGTCCCTGGCCAGCTGTTGCCCAGGCGTTCATCTCGCCGCCACCATGCGGGGTCTGGCCCAGATCCCTCACCCTAGCAGCCACTGTCCTCCACTGTTCCGTTGGCAGGCCTTTCCTGGGATCGCATGATTTTACCAACTGGGTTGTACAGCCTCCAGAAAAGGCAGTATCCCAGTCTTACAGGCTAGGCTGTGTCCTCATTGCTGCTCCAAGCTCTCTTTGAAACTCTAAGATATTTGCCTCTCAGGGACCACCCAGGAATGGTAAATATCCCTGCTCCAGGGAGTAAATGGATCCTCCTCTGTTGGCCACCTTAGCCATTTGTCACCCTTCTGAAGCCTCAGCCATTCAGTCGCCACCCCATCCCTCACCCCAGCCTTGCCTGAAGGAGACGGAGCCCTAGAAGAGGACAGGAAAGGCACAGCGAAGGGGGACTGTCAAACTAGTGACCGATACAGAACATTCAGAGAAGAGGCTTGCTACAGTGGCAGTGTGTACCATTAGCATCTAGGTCTCTGGAGGCCACTGAGTGTCACTTCCTTCAGGTACGGTCCTGGGTTTCTGAAGGGAAACCTCCAATCCAAGTCCTGGAAGATTAGACCATGTGTTCTCTATGAACTTTCATCACAGTCCATGGCATGCCCATCTGTGGTCCTGATGGGGTGTCCAGTCTCTTAGGAGGGTTGATCCAGGTACAGCAGGGCTTTCTGGTGCAGCTTCATCCTGCTCCCGCTTCCCAAGAGGTTGATGAAAGGGAGCACTTGATGAAGGCCACAGGCTCAGTTCTCCACCTCACTGATGTCCAAAGAGACCACACAGGGAGAAAAGCTTTCAGATTTGTTAAGGTAGGATGTCTTCTCCACCACACCTGTCAGTTGTAAGTCCTGCCACTGGGAAATTTCAATGCCACTGCTGCCACCATTGCCTCTGGTAGGGGCTGGGATGAGCTGCCCTCGCCTCTTTTTACAATCATTGCTGAAGACCCAGGCAGGCTTGGAGAAGACAGCTGAACACCAATGGCTTAATAAGGTTTGGGGGGATAAATCTGAAGCCATGTCAGACTGAAGTGCCTCAGCCACCTTCACCTGGCTGATCTGGATTATTACATTACCAGTCGCTACTTGGCTCACCTGTCTACCAGGCCTCAATGCTGTTTGCCCCTCTACCTTCTTCAGCACCAGACATTGATTATGAAATGATATTGTACGATTCTGATCAATGGAGGCTGTTCTACCCCCACCCCTCAGTCATAGCTGCAGCATCTTCTATTCTGACCTCCCCAAACCTCCGGTCATCTCAGTCCTATCCTTCAGGCTTACCTCTTTCAGAATGAAGTCACCTATACCTGTGCCTGTGGATTCTCCTCCTTTTTTCATTCAGAACCCCCCTTCCCCTCTATCCCCTCCACCAGCCCATCGTTCTTGAAGTCATATTGAACTGTCACAGCTAGCACATCTGTAGAGTCAGCCTCCCACCCTGGTTTGGACTTTGGTGTTACTGACTCGGAAATGACTTCTGCTCCCTGGCATTCATCTCAAGCCCCCCACCCCAACACACAAGGCTACAGGAAGAACATTCTGTTTTCCACAGTGCTTCCAGTTCTAAGAATATGTCTCCCTAGGGCCTTGATGCCTAGGCCCGGTTTCTGCCAGATGCCTGCAGAGTTGGTAAGCAGCCCAAATGCAACCTGCAAACTACCTTTGACCCAGGAGCCACCCCTCAGCCCACATTTGGGGCTGCTGATGGGCTGCAGCCTGGAGTCACCCAGTGACAGCTCTTTCCCTTTTGAAAACCAGGCAGCCTCGGTACAAGCTCTTAATTTAACCAGTGCTGCAGCCCAGACACCCATTGGCAGCACAATTCAGTTAGGTTTGTGGGTTTGATGGCCCCATTTCCTACCTTTGGCATCCCTGTCAGCACCTGGCCAGCCTTTGAGGACACCCAGGCATCATCTCCATTGGCACCACCACTACTTCTGTCTTCAGAGCTGCACGGAGCACAGTAGCTCACTGTTTGCTAGCACCACCGCAGACTTGTTTGTGTTTATGGGATCCATATCCCTTATGGATATCAGCAGGGAGATAATTTTACTTTTTCCTGGAGTCAGAGTACGTGGTCATCGGCCATTATTCCCCCTTTGACTTTTGTGAAGCAGCACTACTGTGAAAATATCTGTGCTTGCGGAGGCACTTTTATTCCTACCTTTGGTCAGAATAATTCCAATACCAGTGTCATGGTGATAGCAAGTACCAGTTTTGCCTTTGGGGCACCTTTGTCACCACTCAGGACTTGTGGGATATGGAAGCATAGGACCACTAACTCATCATTTTCTCTTAGTCCAAGTTGCAGTTCTCAGCAATTAGGAAGCAAAAGTTCCATGAGTGAAACTTGCTCTTCTGGGAAGAGGTTCAGTCCCATGCAGTTATGTCAAACTTCTCTTTGTCTTCCTGCTGCAACCTGGAGGCCCACATCCCAGGGTATCTGCATGTGTCAGAGAGTGTGGGTCAGAGAGGTCGTTAGTCTTCAACATTCAGGGCTTGAGCAGTTCCATTGTAGAAAGTAGAAGAGAGTAGAAGAGAATAGAAGAGAGCTGATGTTACCAGCATCAGACCTTTCCTTGGCTTTGACTGCTAGCTTGGATGCCCCAAGTTGTGGGTCAGTTTTCCTCTGGTCTTGGAACTGGTAGGATGTGCACCATGCTGCGTATAACTGCCCCTCTCTCCTTACTCATTTGCCTCAAAGCTCTACAGCTTTGTTCTTGCTAATTCATCCTCTGCTTATATGTCTTTGCTTTTGCACTCAATTTTGGAGGGATAATTGATGTGCTAATGGTGACACGTCTGGCCATACTTAGCTGTGCAGTTGTCTGTAGCCTGGTAAATAGGAAGTGGACATTCCTACACTTTAAGACTTCCATGTTGAATTCTAATGTCTCAGTACTTTTTTTAAAAAATCAGGGATGGCAACCCAGGAGAATGTATAATCCAGAAGAAGAGAGACAGGGTTACTCTTCCTTGTCTCTTCCCTCTGGGCCTCTCCCACCATTTTGACTTCTCTGTAGGAGACACAACTACTCCTAACTTGTGTTCAGAAACCACACTTTATAATGGCATTGAGACTCATGGGCCTGTAGGGATAAAGGCAGGGAAAGCTCACCCATGCTCTGTGATGGTTGGAAATGTTAACATGGTACACTTTACAGTTGTCATGCTGTTTAAAAAATCAGAATATCCTCTTTTCAGGGAAATAACTAGATAGGGTCAATTTGGGAAAATAACCAGTAAAACATCAAATTGCAAGAATTACATTTTTCACCCAGATCCAACTGAACTTAGAGTCCTTTTGCTTAAGTCCTTGTAGGCTGACATAAGAGAGTTGTTTTTTATTTGGAGATGGGAATGTTTGGAGGGTTTTAGAAAAAGATGGAATGATCTGACAAGTTTATTTTTAACTAAGGTATAACCAACATAACACTATATTAGTTTCAGGTGTACAACATAATCATTTGATGTTTGTATATATTGAGAACGATCACCATGGTAAGTCTAGTTAGCTTCTGTTCCCATACAGAGTTAACATTTTTTCTTGTGATGATATCTTTCTAAAGTTCTACTCTCTAAGCAACTTGTAAATATGCAACACAGTGTTACTAACTCTAGTCACCATGTTGTACATTATATCCCAGGAACTACTTATTTTATAACTGAAAGTTTGTACCTTTTGACACCAACTATAAAAGCAAGCCTATATGAGACACCTGGAAACATTTGATCACTGACTCTATATTTGATATTAAATAATTGTTACTTTTATGTGTGACAAGGATAGAGATATTTTGGTTATCTTTATAAGGGAGTATATAGTCTTTAATGATACACACTAAAATATTTTGTGGATGAAATAATATATTTATGGAATTTATAAAAAATGTAAAAAGTGAGAAAATGTAATAAGTATAAAGATTGAAGAAATTGAGGAAACCAGGGGGTTTATCTTTTAATAATAAAATGTTGAAAATAAGTGATGAATTCTTGCTTCTTCATTATATTTTTCCTGTTTTGTTTTTGTATGTCTCAAAATTTTAATTAAAAAGTGTTAAAAAACACAATTTCATGCCAATTATTTGTGTTAAGATTTTTTCTCTGTACCACAATTTATGTGATTTTTCAGAACAACATACTTTGTAATTATTTTGGTAACCTTTCCTTTTATGATACTGTTTACAATTCTTCTTTATATTGTGATTCTTACTGTTTTTTTTTATTAAAGGCCAGAAATATATTTAGATATGACTTTTTTATCAGGAGAGGAAATTACATGAGTGAAGCAGTTCTGTGTGAAATCTGTCCTGGCCCGAATCAGCAGCTGCTTTTGAGCTTCCATCAATTGTGAACATGCACTCTCAAGTTATTATTATTTTTTTAAACTATATTTTGTTGATTATACTATTACAGTTCTCCCAATTTTTCCTCCTTTGTCCCTCTCCAACTGGTACACCCAATCCCTCCAGCAATCCCACCCCCTTAGTTCATGTCCATGGGTCATGCATATTTCTTTGGTTACTCCATTTTTTTATACTTTTCTTAACTGTCCCCCTGTCTATTTCGTACCTACCATTTATGCTCTTGATCCTTGCACCTTTTTCTCCATTCTCTCCTAGCTGATAACCCTTCACATGATCTCCATATCTACTATGATCCTGTTCCTGTTCCGGTTGTTTGCTTTGTTGTTGTTGTTGTTATTTGATTCAGTTGTTGATAGTCATAAATTTGTTGCCATTTGATCTTCTTATTTTTCTTAAATAAGTCCCTTTAACATCTCATATAGTAAGGACTTGGTGATAATGAACTTCTTTAACTTGATCTTTATCTGGGAAGCACTTTATCTGTCCTTCTCTTCTAAAGGATAGCTTTGCTGGATAGAGTAATCTAGGTTGTAGGTCCTTGCTTTTCCTCACTTTGAATATTTCTTGCCAGTCCCTTCTTGCCTGCAAAGTTTCTTTTGGGAAATCAGCTGACCCTCTTATGGGATCTCCTCTAAAAGTAACTAACTTCTTTTCTTTTGCCACTTTTAAGATTCTCTCTTTATTTTCAGCATTTGGCATTTTATTTATGGTGTGTCTTCGTGTGTTTCTCATTGGATCAAACTTGTTTGAGACTCTCTGTGCTTCCTTCACCAAATTAGGGAAGTTTTCTTTCATTATGTTTTCAAATAAGTTTTCAATTTCTTGCTCTTTCTCTTTTCCTTCTGGCATCCTATGATTCCAATGTTAGGATGTTTGGAGATGTTCCTGATTTCTTATATTATCCTCATTTTTTAAAAAATATTTTTTCTTGTTGCTATTCTGTTGAATACTTATTTGCTTATGTTCCAAATCATTGATTTGAGTTCCAGCTTCATTCCCTCCACTGTCAGTTCTCTGTAGATTTTTTCTTTATTCCACTTAGTGCAACCTTCACTTCTACCTGGGTCTTTTTAATTTTGTTTCTACTCAGTGAGTTCTTTGAGCATCCTGATCACCAGTGTTTTGGACTCTGCATTCGTTAGGTTGGTCATCTCTATTTCATTTAGATCTTTGTCTGCTGTTTTGTTCTGTCTTTCATTTGGACCATATTTCTTTGTCCCCTCAATTTGGCAGCCTTCTTTGTTTATTTCTGTGTATCAGGTAGTGCTGCTTTGGCTCCCTGTCTTAGTAGAGTGGCCTATTGTAGCAAATGCACCTATAAATTGTGTGGGGCAGAGCCTTAGGCAATCAGTGGGTCCACTTGTTTTACTTCCTTGTGGCTCTGTTTGGGAGGAGGGCACAGAGAGGGGACAGTGCTGCTGCCTAGCTTCTGGAGGTTTGCTTGGCACTTTCCCTGTATGATTGGTACCCTTCCAGCTGTTGTTCTGGTACTGAATCCTAGAGAGGGTGGATCTGTGTATGTTTAAAGTCCATGTGGGCCCTTTAAGCAGAGTCTCCTGAAAATTGGGCAGTTTCTTCTGCTGTCTTAACCTCCAGTGGTTTTTACAATGAGAAGTTATTGGGATTATGTACAGTCTGGCCCGGAATTGCTCACTCCCAAGGTATACCTCCTAATTTTTACCTACCACACGTGAATGTGGGACTGCCTATTCTGCTGCCACCACCTCTCTGCCACACCATGTCTTCACCCCTCTCTACTTGTCTCCATGTCTCTGCTCCTTCTACCTGTCTGGATGAATGCGGCTTCTTTATATCCTTGGCTTTTGGACTTCCATACAGCTTGATTTTCTGATGGTTCTGGGTGTTATTTGTTTTGAGGTCTAGTTGTAATTCTTTTTGTGATTGTATGAGAAAGCAAAGCATGTTTATCTGTCTCCATTTTGACTGGAACTCTGAATTCCAAATTATTATTATTATTGACATGTAAAAAACTATACATATTTAACAATGACATATAACTCGATAACCATTACCACCAACAAGACCATAGACATATTCTTCGCCTCCCAGTTTCCTTCAACCTTTGACCATCACCTCCCCACTTTCCTCTCCCCCTGCTCTGGCAGTCACCATTCTACTGTCTGCTTCTAAGAGTTTGACTATTTTGTATTCCACATATGGGTGAGATCATACAGTATTTGTCTTTCTGTGTCTGGCTTATTTCATTTAATGTTATATCCTTTAGGTCCATCCATGTTGTTGTAAATGGCAAGATTTACATTTTTAAGGGTAAATAATATTCTATTTTATGTATATACCATATTTTCTTTATGCATTAATTTAACATTTAGCTTAAAAAGTAGAGAAAAGACTTGAATCCAAAGAAGACATACGAATGGCCAATAGGTATATGAAAAGGTGCTCAACTAATCATAAGAAAAATCAAAACTACAATGAAATATCACCTCACACCTGTTACGATGGCTATTACTTTTTAACTCTTTGTGAGGATGTAGAGAAAAGAGAGCCTTGGTACACTGTTTGTAGAAATGTAAAATGGTGCAGCCACTATGGAAAACAGTGCGGACAGTCCTCAAAAAAAATGGAGCTACTATATGATTTAGCGATCCTACTTCTGGTTATTTATCCAAAGGAATTCAAATCAGAATCTCAAAAATACCTACACATGTTTACTTGGCAATAGCTAAGATACAGAAATTATTTTTTAAAGTGAGGAATACTGATTTTTATATGGAATTCTCATTTTTCAAAGGGACAGAAGTACATATTAGGTATTTCTATGTGCTGATCACTGTTCTAAGCTGTTTGCCGGAAATTAACTCCATGGGCGAGACTCATTTGTATGGGTAGGGGGCCTGGAATGCGTGAGAAATGGTTGGGGGAGGTGCTTTTCTAGCCAACACAGGTGGGTTGGCTAGAAACCCCACAGTGGAGTTGGAGGGATGCCCTGAGCACCATCCTGTGCTTTCTTTCACTGACAGCCCAGAAGCACCTGTACACACTCTGCTGCTGACACAGGGAGTCTCCTTCCTCCAGTACTCAGCTTTCTCTTTGCTCACCTCCCTTCTGTTTTCTGCATTTTAGTTGTAGGAAGTGGAAGAGGGACAGTAAAACTCTCTCCAGTGAAAACGCCAAGTTATAAGCTTTTGTTTCTAGCTAGCCTTGAGCAAAACTCTCTGTTACAACAGACGAACTTAATTAGTAAATTGAACTTCTGTTCAAAACCTATGCAGGAATATATAGGTACTACAATTGCTGTTCCTTCTTAATTTGTTTTTGCCCTGGAGCTGTTACAAAGAAAGTGTCACTCTCCCAGATTCCTACTTCAGGAAGAGAGAGACCCATCAGGGTGGAACTCTCAGACTGACAATGCTGACTCTGCTGGGAGAACGTCGTCCCAGCCCCAGAGAGGCTCAGACCTCTAACTGCAGAGAGAGAACACAGCAGCATCAGTGAGTGGCAGCCTGTCCCCCAGAGAGTCTGAACTAGAGCTTCCAACAGAGCCCAGCCCTCAAGGAAAAGTCTCAAAGATTGTGCTTGGAAGACCAGTACAGGGAAGGGGGTTGGGGTGAGAAGAAGGCATCTCCTGCACAGGACCCGCAGGAGGGAGGGGTCCAGGCTGCACCAGAGGAACTGTACTTTCGTAGTCCCTAAGATGAATCGAGGCCTGAAAGAGGGCTCTATCATATCACTCTGTATGTTTCATATATACAGGAGGTCCCAGAAATATTAGTGCAGTTTTCAGCTTTAAGAATGTCAGAGTGTAAATGCTACAAAATTATAAAAACATAATTTGAAAGTTGAATTATTTACATTTCTTATATACTTATTGAGATTTGGGAGTTTTAAATAGTGGTTAATTTTATTTTTCAGGCTTTGTCAAGGTGATAAAAATGGACTGAAACAAAATAATAAGTTAAGCATTTATTTTTTACATTCACAGAAATATATAAACAAATCAGAAATGCAAATAATTTAACTTTCTGATGTCTTTTGAAGGCTTGTAGTATATATACTTTTGAAGTTATTAAAACTGAAAACTCCACTAACCTTTTTTCTATACCCTGTTATTATGGACTTGGAGGCTTGTATGGCATACATAGATCATTGGGTAGATGCCTATGTAGTATTCATATGATATATGTACTATAATAATTCAGTCGTTAAATATGTTTTCAGTATTTACTATGTGCTAGGCACTGGGAATAAAATAATAAACTAAAGATGCCTTTCTCATAAAATATATACATTTTTCTAATAGTTCACTATGCGTAGTTCTTATTTTAGAGTTTGGATTCAGTCATTACCAATAAATGCTTCATAAATCTTCATACATTTTTAGAATAAGAAACTTTTTTAAAAAATAGGATTTCTTTGAAAATATTGTTATTTCACCTTAGGAAGGGAATCATGAGGGCCACTGACAGTGGGATTCGGGCCTGTACTGTTTGGGTATGTTTGTGCTCACAAACGTCTAGTGGACTGCTCAGCAACTCCATTACATTTTCCTTGTCAGCTCACTCTGCAGTTCACACCTCTCCTCCCCCAACACCAATGCGCCTTCCTCAGCCTGCACATTTTCTTTCACTGAGAAGTAAAGAAGCAATCAGAAGAGAATTTGCATATTTTTCCACATGGTATCTTCTAACCCACCTGGATTTGCACCCAGATGCCCTCCTTCTCTCCGTTTCTAGGTGCCCGGTGGGCTGCAGACCAGAGTCAACCCCACTGCTTGTCTCCTAGAGCCTAATCTCTTTGGCCTACTAAGACTTTGTTTCTAAAATTTCTCCCCATCATTATCTTTTCCTCCCTACCGGATCTTTTCATCAGCATACAAAACACTGCAATTTCTTTTTTAAAAAAGATATGTATTTATTTATTTTTAGAGAGTGGAAGGGAGGCAGAAAGAGAGGGAGAGACACATCAATGTGTAGTTGCCTCTCACACACCCACAACTGGGGACGTGGTCTGCAACCCAGGCATGTGCCCTGACTGGGAATCAAACCAGCAACCTTTTGGTTCATGGGCCAGCACTCAATCTACTGAGCCACACCAGCCAGGACCAATTTTTTTTTTATAAGAAAAAAAGGTTCCTTGGCTCCATAATCCTCTCTATTGACCATTGCCTTTGCTCCCAAATCTCAGAAGAGTTGTCTATGCTAACTGTTTATGTTCCTCTCATTTTCTCTTGAACTTTCTCAGATCAGGCTTTTGTGCATCCCCACTCCACTGAAAACACAAGTCAAGGCTCAACTCAGTGACTTCCAAATAGCTAAACACAGTGGTCAAAATTCCAAGTCCCACACTTTTCTTACCAGCAGCATTTGACCCACTAGATCACACCCTCCTTGAGGAAGTCTCTTCTTCATTTGCCTTCCAGAAAACCATGTTCGCTGACTTTCACTCTACTTTCTTGGTTCTTTCTCTCTCCTCTCTCTTTCTCTTTGTTTCTTTCTTTTTAAATTTTATTGTTGTTCGAGTACAGTTGTCTGCATTTCCCCACCACCACTCCCCTGCAACACAGCCATCACCACCTCCCTCCCCTGATTTCACCCCGCACCTTGGTTTTGTCCATGTGTCCTTCATAGTTGTTCCTGAAATCCCTTCCGCTGTTTGGTTGGTTCTTTCTTATCTTGCTCTGAAAGGTGGAGCATCTGGGGTCAGATTCTTAGACCTTTGCTCTTTTCTTTCTACTTGAATCCTAGACCCATGCTCCTAAATCTTGTGTCTAGCAGATGGCTCAGATTTGTATTTCCAGCCCCATGTCTCTCTTTAGCTCCAGACTTGGTGTACTCAACTCTTGTCTCTCTATCTCTTGGTTGTCCAATGGGCATTTCAAACCTACTATGTTCCAAAAAGAACTCATGTATTTTTTCACCTCCAAACTTGCTCCCTTCACTGTCTTGAGAGTAGTAAATGGCAGGACCATTTACCAAGCCATATATTTCAGAGTCATTCTTAGATTTGACCACATTTTATCACTTTAATGCTACCACCCTCGTCCACCCTAATTTTTGTCCATCCTTGTCCAGTCCTGTCCTACTACAATGGTCTCCCTCTTCTTACTATCCCAGAAAACTCGTCCACATAGCAGTCAAAATACTTTTCTAAAATGTGAAGTTTGATTTGGCATTCCCATGTTCAGACTACTCTGATGGCCTGTAACAGCTGGAATGCAGTTTAAAAAAAAATTATGACCTACAAGGTCCTTCCTGATCTACTCTCTGCTTGCACCTCTGACCTTATTGGTCACAACTTTCTCCATCACTACCCTTTAGCCTGCTGATCCCGTTGTTCCTCCAGATCACCCAAGAAGATGCTGGGCCTGGAATGTTTTTCCCCCTGCATAGCTTCCCAGCTGGTCCCTGCAATGATACTTCTTTAGAGAGGACCTTCCTCACCATCCTGGGTAAAGTAACACCTTCCGTGAACCCAGGACTCATGCCAGATCTCCTTACCCTGCTTTGTATTTTTATAAAACTTATCCTGTCGTGGTAGAAGTTACATATCAATTTAAAACAATTTGTTAACTACCTCTTTGTATTAAAAGTTCCATGAAGGTGGGAGCTTCATTTTGCTGGCTCTAGCTCCAGTGCCTTGACATAGGAGATGTTCTATAAGTATTTTTTGAATAGAGAGAATAATGTAGAACAGAATCAGACAAAAATCTTATACTTACCAGTGACACTTTCCCTTCCTTTCTCCTCTTTCTTTTATTTTATTTTTACTTTTTCCTCTGCCTTCTTTTCCTTTGTTCTTTCTTATCCCCTCTTCTCTCTTATTTTTTCTGTTATCTCCCTCCCCTTTTCTTTTTTCCTCCTATTTAAGAAAAGTTACTCTTTTCTTAAATACTAATAAGACAAAGTAGTTGACACAATGGGAACTGATTCCATTTCTTAAGTAGTGATCTGAGATCTTGTGTGTGTGTGTGTGTGTGTGTGTGTGTGTGTGGTGGAAGAAGGAGGGAGAAGTGGTTGTACATAGGAGATGGGTGAGTGAAGGCTCTGCTTTTACTGACAGAAGAGTAAGAGAAAAGTCTATAATCTGAGGTACCTATGAGAATCAGGGGGGCACGCATTCTGATTTTTTAGATGCTGCATTACTCGGCTCAGCTCCATGCCTTGGCTTATGGTGCTGGGGATCCCAGGTGTGGTCAAATCAGGGGTGAGGGGTTACTAATATTGCATCAATTGCTAGTTACTTCTACCTTGGCATAGTCCATAAGATCATATTTCCTTGGGACAAAGGATCATCCATTGGATGGGTGGACAATTAGTGGCACAACTTTTGTTTCCTTTGTTTCCTTAATAAGTAAGCTCTGGTTGAATTAAGAAAGGTAATGATAAATTGTAATCCTGCCCCTATTAGCTGAGTTAATTCGGGAACCACTGAGAATCATGCCTGATGTGAATAGATCTTAATTAATGATTAAAGGTCTCAGAATCTTATATAAATAAGGCCAATTTCAAAGAAGTCCCCCACTTCTGTTCTCCTTCCTTCCTCCTCTGAGCACAAGGTGAGTTCTTTTTTGCTACCCCTATAAAGTTGCAGTTAATCATTGAAATAAAATCATGATATAGAATCATTGATATAGAACCATTACTATAGAATCATGAACTGGCTGGTCCTATCTAGGCAATGAAAGGAGAGTTTTTATAAGCTCTGGGAATCATTTTGCTTTCTCTCTAAGCATCTGTGGGAAGCAAATTGGGATTACCAAAGAAATCTTTATTGTCTGTGTGGGAAGTTGAGTACTCTTATAAATTTGTGAAAATTTTCTCAGCTGACAGAGAATTAATCATAAAGGGATTTAGTGAAGAATGCTCGAGTTTTGGTTCAATTAGCAAGTACCACTGCTCAACTGAGAGTTGAGCAATCTGCTCCCTGTATTCTTTTGTCAATTGATGTGTTAACTTTTTAATGTGTTGATTTTTGTCAGGCAGAGAAGCATAGAAATCTTTTCCATTTTGCTTGTCTCTAGCAGCGTACATTAGTGGAGCCCAGTAATATGGTTTTGAAATTGGGAGGAAGGTAGAGGGGAGAAACTGAACATTAATAAACATGAAGGTCAGGAACCCCAGAGTACAGAGGATTTTGTTATTCTTTCAACATTTGTCACCAGATGCTTGCTTCAAATAAGTCTGGCATTGAGAGATGGGTTTTAAGACTTGCATAGATGTGACAGCTGTGAAGTCCCTCATGAACTCTGAAAAGGCAATCTCAGTCCAGCTGCTTCTGTTTAGGGCTATCCAGAGTGAAAGTGCTTTTAGCAACTGATTCATTTCTGCCCCTGCAATGGCTTTGACAAACACTCAGTGCCAAATATGGGACTGGGTTTCTTGCATTTTTTCCTCCTGTCTGGATTCAATAGTAGTCTTGTGTTCTTGACTACCAGGGGTAGGCAAAAGTAATAATAAACCCTGTGGGTAGGGAAAGATAGTCTTAGTTTGGGGAGAGCTGAATTTCTGTAACCACCTTGCAAGATTAAACTCTATGGAGCATCTAAAGAGAAGGCAATACTCCAAATCAACAAATTGTATTGAAATGAATGCACATCTCATGCGTGTGGGGGTGCCCTTAGAGGATTTCCTCGAGGTAATTGATTGATGAAAGGAGTAGTACAAGGTTTATTTATTTCAATAAAATAAATATATTTTAATTTTTTATTTCAATAACATTAAGGCAGATATGCTTATTTATGGACAGATCTGCCCCTCCTATTACGTAGTCACCACACTGAGAGCACGAATCATGTTTAATTATTATTATTTGCTTATCATTAAGGACAGTATCTTTTATAAAGTCTAGCATCATGCTATGCATCTTAATTTCCCAATTAATTTTGTTTTTGTTGATGACACATTAGGAAGTTACAGCACTTGGAATCAACTAAAATGGACACTGTGTCAGGATTTGGGACTGAGGATGGGGATAGGGTGGTGGCTACTTACTACCTTTCAAATCCATAAAATGGTCTGCTCTGCCTATAAGAATAGAGGCCAAGCCAGGGCCCCAGGAATAGTTTCTTATTCTCTGCATCTGTACCAATCAAAATTTAACTTCTTTTTCATGGTCTGGCTCAAATATCACTACCTCTAAGAAGCTGACCCAAATTCCTTAGCTGCAATTAAGCTCATCATCTCTATTCTTAGAGCAGTGTTTTGTAATCTTGGCATTATTGATATTTTTTACCAGATAAATTTTGTTGTTGGGGTGCGGTAGGGGATAGGGATTGAAGGGGTTTCCTGTGCATTGTGGGATGTTTAACAGCATCCTTAGCCTCTACCTGCTAGATGTTAGTTGCACCTACCCAGTTGTGGCCACCAACAATGGCCCCACATATTGCCAAATATCCTCTTAAGGGCAAAATCACCCCTGGTTGGGAATCACTGTCCTGTAGCAGTTTCTTTGGACTGTCATTATTGCACTTGCCACACCTCCCTTTGTATTAGTGTATGTGTACTTATTTTTTAGACTTTACCCTCTTTTAGGAGAGAGGGTAACCTTTATTTTTCAGTTTTAGTAAGCTTTCTCCACCAAACTATTAACACATTGTATTTTTTATCGCTGTATAACAAATTACCACTAATTTACTGGTTTAAAATGATACCCATTTATTAGGTCACAGTTCTGTAGGTCAGAAATCTGGATCAGCTTGACTGGGTTCTCTGCTCATGGTCTCACAAAGTATTGGCCAAAGTGAGCTCTTCTGTGGGGACGCAGGGGAAGCTCATTCAGATGTTGGCAAAATCCAGCTCCTTGCAGTTGTACGTCTGAGGTCTGCCTTTCCTTGCTGGCTGTCAGGTGGGGGCTGTCACTGCTACAAGAAGCCACCTGCATTCCTTCTCATTTGCCTCCCTTTGTCATCAAGCCATCAAGGGCATATCGAATTGCCCTAGTGCTTCAAATCTCTTACTTTCTCTTGAGGCTTCTCTTCTGCTTTCTTCTGCCACCAGCCAGAGAAAGCCCTCTGCTTTTAAAGCTTGTTTGATTAGATCATACAATCTTCCCTCTTAAGTTTAACTGTGCCATATAACATGACAGAATCATGGGACTGATATCTTACCACTTTCATTGGTTCTAGGGATTTGGTTTATTATCTACACAATTGAGGTCTCTGGGGAGAGCAGTGTTCAACTCCCACAAAGGTCCAAAATGGCTTGGGATGCAAAGAGAGAAAGCTGGCTCAGAGTTATTACTGTAGTTGGAGGGTGGGCCAGCCTGAGGGGTCCTGTGCCCGAGGAGGGTCTTGCATTCTTTCAATCTCCCCTTTAGCACACATAGGCTTTCTTAGTGGTTCACTAAGTGTGGCAGAGGGCAAGAGGGAGGGGCAAGGCTTGAGAGCTGTCATCATTCAAACTTGAAAAAAAGGGAGTCAGACTCCTCATGACACAGCTGGTCATTTCACAGGACACTGAGCAAAGATCTTTTTTCAGATTTTTAAAAGACAAAGTTTAGACTTTTTCAATCAATTCCCTTTAATTTTTTCCTTAGCATATTCTTAAGTAATAATGAGCTATTACCCACAGCAGTTCATTTGTCCTCTGCTGGTGAGATATTCTCCTTTTGGTTTCAAAGTGTGGACAGTGGTAAATACTGTGCTCTCCCTACCTCCACCTTGGAATATGGAACAGTGAGGTCTGTCAACAGTCAGTGTTCGTAGTCACCACAAGGTCATTGCCTCCAAGAAGTGAGATGACTGGTGGTCCTCTTTTATGACGTAAGCGATTGACTGTCACAACACCTAATTTCTGAATTTATTTGGTATATTGAGAGATGGGTTTCCTATAATTTCTGATAGAAATATTATTGGCAGCAACTATGCATAATTTCTGTGATACAGAAGAGATATATTTTGGGTGGCATTTTTGCTTCAATTTATTTCTTGGTGCTTTGATTTAATTAGTTTTTTAAATGAAATCATAAAGGTCTTTTGGTACCATTGAAGCCATTTCTTCTCAAATAAAATATTGTTACATTCAAAGTACCCAACAAGTGTCCCCAGTTTGCAATCCAGAATTTCTAAGAGTCTCCTGGCATAAATTCTGAATGGCAGAATAAAAAGTAAGAATTGTCTTGATAGCTGGAATGATGGACTGAAGCCAGCAAGAATGTAGTAAGGATGTTGGGAGAGGATAATGGGAAAAACTTCTCAAGGGACCCATTGGATGAGTTTATCTTCTAATGGTGTTAGAGGCTATTAATCTTACAGAGCTCTTCCTTCATGAGGTGTAATTCTTCCACTGAAGCATATCATTGTGTCTACACTGAGGAAAGATAGGTAACTTACAACAGAGCCATGCTTGAAGTTTATTTTGCTTTAGAATTAAGATTCTGTGTGCTAGCCCAATTGGGAAGTGGAGGTGTTTAGTCTTAAAAAAAAAGATTGTGTGTGCATATGTGTGTGTGTGTGTGTGTTTCTTGATTGGTTGACTTGAACCTGATTCCCAGGGTAGCCTACTTTAAATTAAGTTGAAATGACAGACCTTCCTTGATATACAAGGTAGAGAGCATTGGTCCTTAAAGTGTTGTGCCTGGATCCCTGGGGGTCCCTGAAGTCCATCTCAGGGTATCTGCAAGTTCAATGCTATTTTCATAATAATACTGAGACACTATTTTCCTTTTGCACTGCTTTGATATTTGCACTGATAGCTTAAAAGCAGTGGTGGGTAAACTTCTGCCTTTTTAGAGTGAATCAAAGCAGTGGCACTAATTCTACTAGTAATAATTGTATTTTTCACTGCCATGTCCCTGCAATTTTTTAATTTTATGTTTATTTTATTTTTTATTGATTTATTGGTTGACATTGGTTAATAGAATGATATAGGTTTCAGACTTATAATTCTATAACACATCATCTGTATATGGTGTTGCGTGTTCACCACCCCAAGTCAAGTCTCCTTCTGTCAGCATTTATCCCCCTTTACTCTCTCTTATCTCCCCAACCCCCTTTGGTCCTATTAATTTTTTAAAAGCCAGTTTTACTTAAGAATACCCTTAATAAAACAGTAAAAACTATTCATTTGATCAAATCTCAATCCTTGAGTATATGACTTCTAGCATCAGTACAAGCAGAGGATTCCAGAGACTATTTAGCTCCCACAATTGTGGAAAGTCAAAACCTTGTAATAAATCCCTCGTTCTGTATTTTGTTTTTTTGATAGAACCCTGGCATTTACAAGTCTGGGGGAGGGGAGTTCATAGCTATCTTTAAAAAGTTGCATGGCTATAATGTAATTAATGTGAAGATTAATAGACAGAGACCTCGTGTTAATTGGAGTTGGGTCGGGAGGACCTGTAGGGGGTGCTGTCATGTACTACGTTGATCTTGGAATCCAACAGGAAGAACTCTGTTTAGAGCTCTCCCTATTTCCTTTTATCCTCTAGAAAAGAGTGTCCTCTTTTTTGTTTCTTTGGATTTCCTCATGATTGGCCATTAGACTGCATGTACCTAATTGTAGTTCTGTGTTCCTGAATAAACCCATTTTGTTGGTGAAATAACTTGTTTATTTGTTTAAGATCATCCTCAAAGGAGCTCAAAAAACTGCTCAAAGGAGTGTTACCGAACAACAAGAGGTCCGAGGGAGTGGCAATACAATATTTGGCCCACCTAGGGATGCCAAAAACTGCTATACAACGGGGGCCCCTCCCAAAAACAAAATACTAAAATCTACTGGGCCCTTCTGTCCGCCGCCAATTGGAAAGACATCTCTTAATGCCAGAGATTTGTGAAAAGGAAACAAAATGTTTATTTAATGCTACTCAGGCCTAATGCCTTCACTAAAATATCAAAGTCCTTTAGGTTGTACACCTACACCCACACAGCGCTCCCTTCTCCCACTGTCCCAACTCCGGGTACCGTAAATCAGGAAAAGAGCACAGGTCTGTGTTGCAGGCTGCTGGCACCGTCAGCTGTGTCACCATGCAGGCAGGATCTCGAGTTAATCCAAAGTACTGTGGTACCCTCTCATGGTCCACTGGCAAGAGTCCTTTGTACCCAGTTCCAGTCAAAGTCTCTCTTGCTTTTTCAGGCCCCGCGGCCAAAGGGGGCACCCCAAAGCCGCGTGGGCCTCTTCTACCAAAGCTGTAGGAGTCCGCATTCCACCAAAAGCATGTGGCTTTCTTCTTCACCTGGCTGCAGGGATCTCCATTCTGGCAAAGCTGCGTGGTTCTTCCCTTTCACCTGGGAAAGAGGGGGATCCGCACCCTGCCAAAACCACGTGGCTCCCTCTTTCACCTCACCAAGAGGGGGTCCTCACTCTGCTGAAACCGAGTGGCTCTCCCTTACATGACTGCAGGGGTCCTCACTGTGCCCCAACCTGCATGGCTCTGTCTTCACCTGGCCAAGCGGGGACCCTTCATTTCCCGGAGCCAGTCTTTTCCAAGCTCTCACCCAGGCGCTCTCACTCCGGAGCACAGCCCCTAGTTACATTCTGAGTCCAAGCCCTTCTCACTCAGGAGAGCAGCCCCTAGTTTCCATCTTGAGTCCCCAACCCTTCTCACTCAGGAGAGCAGCTCCTCGTTACCTCCTCCTGAGTCCAAGCCCTTTTCACTCAGGAGTCCAGACCTTAGTTACATCCTCCTGAGTCCCCGTGTTTCTCACTCAGGAGAGCAGCCCTTACTTACATTCTGAGTCCCAGCCACTACCTTCTCCCTCCGGATCCAAACTTGGCCACTCCTATTTAACATATCTATGAAACCAGTTAAAGGTTATAGATATGTTAAATAACCATTCCTCCAGAGGTTAGCTGCAAAACTGTTGCTATGCAAAACAGCTCTCAATGGCCTGGCTCCATTCGTTCCTTCCCCCTGGGGTGGGGGGGCGGCGCGGTGAGGACATCTTATATGTCTCTCCAATATTTCTATACACTTTGAATTCTGGACACTATTCCAAATCTTTTTTGGGGGTCCCCCCAGGCTGCACCCTGTATCAGGAGCAGTTTTTTTCTCTGTATCGATACAAAGCCTAGAATGATGTCCCTATGATAGAAGTGAGAGGCATAATGGGGTTGGACTCTGGAGACAAACTAACTTTAGTTGGCCTTAGGTTCCAGCTCTGTCATTAACTTGCAGCTTTGGTTTTCTCATCTGTAAAATAGTGATAATAATAGTACCCATTTCATATGGTTGTTTTGAGAATTAAGTGAGTTAATATTTGTGCAGTAGGCAGTTAGACAGACATGAGCAGGGCAAAGATGATTTTCCAGGTACAGAAGGTCACCAGGGCAGAAAGCTCCAGGTGCCTAGCAAGGGGCAAGACTGGGAAAACAAGGACTTGCCCCCAGGGTAATCTTTCCTCCTCCAGCATACCCCTGGCCACTTGGTTTAGAAACCCTGACCTTTCATATGACTGGTCATGCAGTTTGAACCCTCCCCTGACCTTTCCTTCCCTGGCATATAGCTATTCATGCAGATCATACCCCCTTAAGGGTGAACCAACAGGGGTGCTGGAGAACAGCCCTTAAGCATTAAGCCCCCATGACAACGAGGTTATGACCCACATCAAATACATCTAGGCCTCTCTTGTGTTTCAATTCCAGGCCTGGAAGAGCAGCAAAATCAGACAAGCGATGCCATGGTTGACCTCAAGACCAGCTGCATTGACTAATGTCCAGTCAGTGGAGACCATGAGCCTGAAAGGACACAGCTGGAAACCTGATGAATATTCTGTTGAGATCTTCCCCCGGGACCTCCCCTGAAATCCCCACCTTTAACAGCCTAAGACAGAGGACCCAGCGCGGTCAGCCTCTCGGGAGCACACCCTTGCCTTTGCCGTTCCCCTCCTCGTCCACCCACGGGCGTTACCGTTACCTTCCTCTCTTTCTTCTGGAGGCCCAAAGGGCCCTTCCTTTGCC
This sequence comes from Artibeus jamaicensis, assembly GCF_021234435.1. Classification (NCBI taxonomy): domain Eukaryota; kingdom Metazoa; phylum Chordata; class Mammalia; order Chiroptera; family Phyllostomidae; genus Artibeus; species Artibeus jamaicensis. The sequence continues at coordinate 16,995,772 of NW_026521788.1, forward strand.
TTTGCCACTTGTTTTCTGAACCCATTTCTTCTATGGCTTATTCTTCTACTATTGAGACTTTCTAAATAAACTTTCTCTTATAGTTTGAGTCTTGGCTCTGAATTCTTTCTTAGCCAGGACTCAAGTACTGAGGTTGCTAAACCTAGGTCCATTTGTCAGTAACAACTGGTGCTGTTCTTGCTGCCAACATTTGGAAAGTATTTCAAATAGTGCTTTTCATATAGCTAGTATACTTACGGTTCCGTTAAAATTTTAAAAGTTGTCTTTAAAAGTTACGAGATAGTTTTTTTCCCTTTCAGCATTTTTAATGATCACAGCTGTTCAAGAAAGTAGTAGATTATCTTGCAAAGCACAGAACCTCACTTGACCCTTTCCCGGGAGGCAGCAGGGAAAAGAAATATAGATTTCCAGTCTAAATGCTTCATTCAAGTCTTGGCTCAGCCATTTGTTAGAGGTGTCACCATAGCAAGTCATTTAATCTCTCAATATCCATGTCATTATCTACTGTATAATTTAAGTGAAACAATATGATTGAAAGTGCTTTGTTATCTGCGAAGTGTTCTTTAATGTAAACCTTGTTATTTCCTCGAAAGCTTTGATACAGAATCCAGTTGAGTTTCTTTTTGTTAGTGACACCAGAGAAAGGCTCCTCGAATCAAAGAGAAGTTTGGACTTGATAGTCCCTGTGGCTCGTTCTGGTTCTGAGCATGTATGAACTGTTTCTCAAGTGGCTTGCCTGTCAAGGTTTGTGATCAGATTAAAGGAGTTAATAAAAGAAGGATTTTTTTGACAGAGTGCGTGAGATGGAGCTGTACTAAATAAGGAAATTAAATCAGGCAGTCTTGGGGAAACTTAGCTCTTTCTACATATGTAATCATCATGATTCTAGTTGAGGCTGCTTTTCGCTATTGCAGAGGTCCTTCATTTGAATTACAGCCAGTTGCACTTGAAAGTGTGCAATTCCATCTTCTATACAAAGGTTTAGGACAATTTGACTTTCTTTTTTCCCTCTTAGAGCTTCAGATTGTTATGGTTAAAAATAAAGTATTTATCTTCAGTTTAGAAATCTAATCAAACTCTGAGAGGAGTGTGAAATAGAATAAAGCATCTCTTCAACAAATCCATCTCAATAACACTTTTGGACAATCAAAAAACCTTCAGGGCCACTCCTTAATGACTTCTGAAGTTTTAACAGATTTGTACTAAGGATGTGAGAAAAAGTGGAAATGGGTTTTAAAGTAGTGCTAACTTGTTTGTTTTAAAATCCGCTCTCTGATTCAGTTTTTGAAAAGGGTTTGCAAATGTGCTTCCATTAACACGTAGACTGATGAAGTGATTATGATAATGAGAGTGCTCCTTGCCTTTGCTTTGGAATTACAGGGAAACTGCTCCAAGGTAACACTTGGTAAATAGAAAAAAATGTTTCTGAGGTTAGACTCAAGCCCCAGAGAAAAAAGGATAGCTAACAATTTATCCCACAAGAGCTGGGTGATTCTCAAAGATGTGAGACTTTGGATATCCGCACCTAATGAGGATTCAAACACTACTGGGCAGGTTTAAAAGATCCCATGCTTCTTAAACCCTGAGCACATCAGAATTAACTGGGACATATTTTTAACGTCATCATTCCTAGACCTCCATCTCAGAGATTCTGATTTATAGCACTGCAATATGAACTAGAAATTTCTAGAATTTACATTGATATGGAAAGTTTTGAAGAACCTTTGTTTAACCTTTATTTGCCCAGGCCCCAGGCGCCCTAGGGAGAATGATGGGGCTGTCTAGGATAAGTAAACAACAGTGCATTAGCTAGGACTGAGATTAACACCCCTGCTGTTAAAAACTGACCTTCGAATTTAGCCTTTGTACTCTGCTTCTGCCCCATAGCTAGAACTAACTTCCCCATTCTGTTTCTGTATCCCGCTTCTCTACATAGACAAGAAGACCCTGTAAACTATAAAAATCCCAAGAATCCTTTGTTCAGGGCTCAGAATGTGGAGATTGATTCCTCTGGGCCTGTGCACGTTAATAAAACCTTGTACTCCAGAAACCCTTGGTGTCTGGTTGCTTCATTTTCCTGCAACAACATAAATATAAATTTTCAGGTATTTTGATAATCAGCAATGTTTAGAAACCACTATAATGGTACAGACTTTAGGAGCTTAGGTTTTCATAGAAAAGAGTGGAATTTTTAAAGTGAGTTTTAAGAATGGAATCATTGTGGGTAATATTTTAAAATTCTGAAATTGAAAAAATTTCTTATTTTACAATTTTTGAATGTGATTTTTAAACTTAGCTAAAGGTAGAGAGAATAGTAGAATCAATCATACACTGTATAAGGTAGCGGTCTCACCCTGACTGAACAATTGTCTCCATGCTGCCAATCTGGTTTCACCTGCTCTCCTCCCGCTTTTAAAAAAAGTCGAATATAACCCTAACCCTAACCTCTTCTTCTCTCTCTCTAAAGTCAATAAATAAAAAATTAAAAAAACTAAAATATTTTAAAGCAAATTCTAAACACTATCATTTCACATCTAATGGTCATGTCATTATCATATGTAACCAAATGACCAATAATTCTTTGATGCAATTTAGTAAAACCCATTCCATATTCAAAGTCCTCAGTTGTCTCAAAGCAAGTAAGTGGTAGAAGCTGGGATTTGAACTGAGGCAGTCAGACTCAAGAAGACTCTAAAATTCATAACTCATAGAAAGAGCACGTTGTAGGCAATCTTGATGCATTCGAACCTTGATTGCTAGTTTTGGGGGGCGGTCTTTCTTAGAGAAGTAAGAACCAGTTGTTAACTGTAATGGGGCAATAAGAAATTCAGAAGCTGAGTCAGTTTTTGTAGTTTAGTTGCATCATGCTGAGGTCCTGCGATATAGGGAATGATCTTCTGTCCACATCTGACACATGGAACTGGATGCAACTTGAACATGTTCTTCCAGATTTGCTGAGATCTGGGGACATTTTGTGGTAGGAATACAGATACAGAATACTGATCTAAGGTTGTCTTATGAAATATTATCTGATCTTTTCATCACACATAACTATGTTGTATCTATTGAGGCTTGGCCTTTGGCTCTTGGCCTTTGGTTTAGGAGGAAAGAAAACATAACAGGTGTTTAGTACATATTTACTGAATGAATGAATGAGTGGATGGAATGTAACCTGTATTTGGCATTCAATACATTGTAGATTACCTTTGCCTTATCACATCTGTGGTCCTAATTTATTGTAAATACAGTTTTTGTAAATAAAATGTGTGTAAATCATTTAAACTTTTAGGTGTGGTTAGAGAATTTACTTGTTAAGACCTATCTGGCAATGAATTCTTCCTGAAGGGAAGCAGCTCCATGCAATGGAAATGACATGTCCTATGACTTCTGTAGGGCAAGAAATACATTTTGAATAATTTTTTTCCTTTAAAGGTAACTGACATACACCTGTGTTTTAGAGATTCAAATATATCTCCTCAGTTTACCTCAGCACAGGGCAGTAGGAGAAGTTGCAGGTGCTAAAGGACCAGTGGTTTAGAGTCAGAATGGAAAACAGCCTACAGGACGACTGAGGAGAAAAGTCTCTTACCACTTTGATTCTCAAGTCCTCTGATGCTGGGTGTGCATTGTTAGTCCCCTAGTTTTTTGGGATAGAGGCTGGTAGGTCTTACCAATATCTACTTTCTTTTCTATTTGGCTTACCAGTACGTGAGCACATTTCCCAGCCTGCTCTGTAAGTAGGTGTGGTCATATGACTGAATTCCAGCCAGTAGGATGTGAGTGAAAGTGATGTGTACATCCCTCCTAGGTCTGGATAATCATAACTTGTCATGAATGGCCCCCAAACTCTTCCTCTGTCTGCGAGCTGGGGTCGGGCAGAGAACTTCGAGACTCCTTCCACATTGCCACCCTGCCCTCTCCAAAAGGCTTCAACGTTACCTGAGAGAGGAGCCTGTATTATGAAAACTGCTGGAATATGGCTGTTGTTTGCTACAGCAGTTAAATTAGCGTGGCTTACATAGTTTTTAAACACCAGGATGATAATATGGACCTGGGTCTCTTTAGGCATTTATAGAGGTCATAAGAGAGAGTGGTTTAATAGGTGCATGAACTTGGAAAACAAAGGGACTCTAATTTTCTGTGGTTATGTGGCTTTGGGCCAATTACTTAACTTTTTTAGGGTCTCAGTTTCTTTTTCTCTAAACTGGAGATGATCATAGTCCCCACCTCAAAGGATTGTTGTTAGAATTGAATGAAACTGTCTCTCAGAAATAGGAATAATTATTAATAAATTAGCTATTTTAAAATTGATCATAGATACCTTCTAATTTATTCTGGCCACTTTTCTAAGTGGTTGGTGTGGCAGGACAAGGTATTAGGGAAGGGTGTAAAGATTAGTAGGACTTATTTTTTGCCTTCAAAGACCCCCCAGTTTAGGAAGACTTGAAGGACGAACCAATAATTACAGCAGGTGAATACCTTTATGAGACTGTCAGCTTTTAAATTTGATGAGTATAAAATATTAAAATATTGTGTATTTAGCACACAAAAATATTCTGTGCTAAAGATATGCATCAGTAGGTGGAAGTAGAAAAAGGATTCTCTTGGAATGTGTTTATATATCTATATTTATATTATTTTTCCCTCAACTGCCTGATGAATTTATAAACTAAGCTGCTTTGCTGGAAGTCAACTGGCCCTTGTATCAGTGAAGAGGTTTGTCATTTCAGGACAATATTTGGAGCCTGGTAAAAAGCTAGAGATGATTAACTTACTCTAACAGTGAAAAAGAGAGCTGTGCTGCAGTGTATCTTCAAGGCTGACTTTTTAATGGCAATTTTACTGAGTCAATTACAGTACCTCTTTTTCTCTTACTCAATTTCACATCCACTGAACCATTGCGGTATGCAGAGGAAAATGCAGGTGGGTGATAAAACAAAAGGTTTGGGAATCTTTCCACACCTCTGGCACATCTGGGAATTTTTCCCCTGAAAAGGGCATGACACACTGAAATAGTAATTAGACTTTCATTTACCATTTTCAAGCTGGTATAGGCTTTGGAATCAAAGAGATGCCCCTGAGGTTAATACTTCTTCAAGAGCCTAGTAAACATTTTTTTCTCATGTGTAAACAAATATTTTCTGGAGCTGTTAGTTGCCAGGCGCTGTGCTAGGAGATTTGGACTTAAAGATGAGTAAATAAGATCCAAAGTCTACAGAAAATTCATCTGTACAAATAGTTACAATTTTATAGGTGTTGAAATAGATAAGTATTCTAATCATCATGGTGCCATTGAAGCCAGAGCCCTGTCTGCATGATGCAGTGTCAGGAGAGATGCTCAAGGGTGCAGTGGCTCCGCTGCTTCTTCAAGGGAGAAAGGGGGTTTGCAGGCAGAGAAGAGGGTAGCAGGACTGCAGGAGGTGGAGACTGGATGTGCTGGTACAGGGTCCTTTTCCATTGCCACGGCTTCTTGGGATCCTGAGTGGGATATTTTAAAGGATGTGAAGGGTCTTGGCTCAAAGAACTGGGAGATTTTATTAAATACGTAACATCTGCTAGACCAAGGTTGACGATGTTGTTAAGCCTAACTCAGAGAAAGTTTCACAAATATTCCCTAAACCCCCACGTGATTATTTTTTTTGATCCAGATTCCTCTCATCGCTATAACAACTCTCTTAATAAAAGAAGTCGGAGGAGAAATTTCTGACATTTTCTTGTCCAGAGGCCTTCTCTTCTTGGCCAGGTTATGGTTTATAATACTAAAGCAAAGTGCTCTGAATATTCCATGTTACCAAAAATTAACACATCAAGTAATTGAATTTGATACTATTAGAGGGATGGAGAAATATTCTAAAGCAATTGGTTGGAATCAAGGACATAAAAGTAAAGGCATGGGGGGAGGTGGAGGAGGATAGGAAGGTTGATGGTGATGGAAGGAGACTTGACCTGGGGTGTGAACACACAATACAGTGTACCAATGGTGTGCTGTGGAACTATGTACCCAAAACCTATACAATGTCGTTAACCAGTATCATCCTAATAAATTCAATAAGAAGGAAAAAATAAATTAATTAAAAAGACGTAAAGGCATTATGCAAATGTTTGGTTATGAAGATATCTTGCCTAGAAGGATAAAATCATACAATGAGAAATGCATGAGAATCAAGTTTCCTGTATGTTTAAATGTTACATTTTTAAAGAGTAATATTTGGCCTCTTTAGCAGCATATTTTTGCCAACACAATGGAAGAGGCATAAAGAAAGCACTGGGGGATATGCAGTGTTGGGAGAGTAAGAGAGGTAGGAGGGAGAAGGTAAAAGGAAGTGCTGAGGCCCATGGAGTAGCTGGTTTGATTTGGAGCACTTTGCATATCACATGGAGCTAACTCTACTGTAGGCAATAGCTTGTTCCTGAGTACCTAAAGTGAGTAAGAACTTTGTTTATATACCTTTCAGGTTACAAGACAATTTTCCATTCATCATCTCATCTGACCATCACAGAAGTTTGGAGGTAGTCTGGTGACAGCTCCAGGTCACACAATTAGAGATAGAGATGGATTTTTCTGAAGGTACTTTCTCTCTCATTGACTTGCTGAAAACAATTGGTATGACAGACCATGAATAACTTGTTATCTTTGGGCACTGAGATTATAATTGATAAGCTGGCTGGTAATGAGATTTTTGAACTTGATAACATTTAATTCAGGGGTTACTTACTGCATCTGACTTGAAGAATTCAAGCCACTAACTTCAGGGGCTATATTTTTCTCCTTAATTGTGACTTTGAAGGCTCATTGGCTGGGTGTTGAAGTCCCTGGCACCTCAGATCAGTTGAGGAAACTCAATGACTGGCTCTCTTGGCTGTTACTGAGCAGTGTGTGAATAGTCAGTAGGAGTTACAGACTTCAGTTATTCTGCTCCACCCTCCCTCCTCATTGTTCCCCAAGACAAAGCATCCCAAGTCCAGGCGTCTAGAAAGAAGAAAACCTCCTTCACTAAATCCTCACAGGGTGTGGCTTATTCCTTTTTTCTTCGTCCATTTCTGTGTGAGTTTATAAATTTCTAGTCTGTAATCATACTGTACTGAAAAGAAATGCATAGGCCTTGATTCACATTGTTTTAGACCACAATCAAGCCTTTTGTTCTAAAACAGTTCATTTTCTAAGTCTTGTCCTTGCAACAGGATTGTAAGTTACTGGAGGGCAAGGACCTTTCTTCTAGATCCTTTGTTTTCCACATCCTACCTTGGACCCCATTCAGCCTTTATACCTTGATTTTAGAAGGGCTTAATAAAACCTTAGAAATAGCAAAATGGAGTGGTTAAGAATTGGGCTCTGGAGGCAGACAGTCAGTCTGGCTTTTAACATTGCAGCTTCATCACTTACTAACTGTACAACCTTGAGCAAGCTATATAATAACTCCTCTAAGCCTGCTTCTGTTTTCTCAAATGTAATCTGGGGAGATAATATTTGAAATGATCCAATGTGATTATTGTGAAATTAAACTAGATATTACACTTCAAGCAGTTGGCACAGGGCTTGACACACGATTAATAAATGTTAGAGATCATCATCATCATCATCATTGTCACCATCTTTTTATTATCTTCATCGTCATCCTTGAGGACGGTTGATGATAATGTTGTTAGGTACACTGATAACTTGTTACTTTTGATTATTTTCATCCCAGAAAGTTCTTTGTTCTGTGCCACAGAGCTCTCTATCCTTGACTTTATTCTGTTTAGGTAAACTTAGAAGGCATAATTGGCCGGTTTAGGGCAACACAAATGTAGGGAGATCAGGAAATATAGAGCCAATAAAATTAAAGTTTAAAACAATGAGCTGAAACTGGCAAGGATTCATTTAGGAAACACAGTATATAGAATTGTATTCAAATTAAAGGTCAAACAAATAAAAATAAAATTGCTCAAGTACAGGATGGATGATAACCATCTGGATGGAAGTTAGTGTAAAAAAGTCATGAGAATTTTGGTGACCAGACGTTTTAGTTAAGAACGCATATACCACTTTAGGCTACTGCTATGGATAGAATGTTTGTGTCTCCCCCAAATCCCTATATTAAAAAATTATCCTGGCTGGTGTGGCTGAGTGGATCGAACACCAGACTGCAAACCAAAAGGTGGCCAGTTTGATTCCCAGTCAGAGCACATGCCTGGGCTGTGGTCTAGGTCCCTTGTTGGGGCTTGTGACAGCTGATTGGTGTTTCTCTCATACATCAATGTTTCTGTCCTTCTCTTTCTCCCTCTCTTCCTCTATCTCTGAAAATAAATAAATAATAAATAAAATCTTTTAAAAATTAAAAAAAGAAACCCAATGAGATGTATTAGGAGGTGAGGCCTTTGGGAGGTGATTAGGTCATGAGGATGGAGCCCTCAGGAATGTGATTAGCGCCCTTATAAAAAGAGACCACAAAGTGAAACAAGCCAGTCAGAGAAAGACAAATATCGTATGATTTTACTCATATGTGGAATTTAATGAACAAACTGAACTAACAAGAAAAACAAAGACAGACTCATAGATAGAGAGCAGATGACAGCTGGTGGGAGGGGGAGGTTAGAGGGTGGAGGGATTTAGCAAAAAGAAAAAAGGACTCATGGACATGGACAACAGTGTGGTGATTGCTGGGGGGGCATAAGGGGACTAAGTGATAATGGAAAAATACAATAAAGGTTAAATTAAAAAAGAGAGAGAGAAATAAAAAGAGAACACAGAGAGCTCCTTTGGCCCTTCTATCAACTGACCCAGTGAGAAGGTGCCGCCTAAGAACCAGGGAGCAGGCCTTCACTGGACATTAGATCTTTTGGTACTTTGATCTTGGACTTCCCAGTCTCCAGAACTGTGAGAAATAAATCTGTTACTTATAAGCCTCCCACCTTATGGTGTTTTGTTATAACAGCCCAATGAACTACTAGTGCCACATTAATCTGAGTGCAGTGCTCAGATCAAGAAAAGTAATAAACCTGCTGTTTATTGCACCAGTATGAACATCCCTGAAATGTTATGTTTAGGTTCAAGTACCTTTGCCATCATCTTTTTATCATTTCACTAAAGGTTTGAGCTGCTCTCTTAGGTTTGAGCTGTGGATAAAATGAATCAGCAGGAGGGCAGATTTGTGACATCATCCAACACCACCAGTCATTTAGTAGTTGATGACTCTGACCATGAATTTCAATATAGGGGCAACATTCTTTGTTCCTTTCTGAGGAGAGGTCCTTACCAGCTCTGGACTTGGCCTGAAGAGTCAATCATGTCACTTTATTTTCTGTTGAAGAGAGTTAGGCCAAGTTTCTTTTTGACCATTTCATTACCATCGTACTTTACCCTTCTTTCATCTCTCCCTCTGCTCCTCTCAATACCGCACGTCTCTTCTGTGCTTCCTCCCAGTTGTGTTTCCCCTGTGCCTGCTGCTGTAGCTCCTAATTTGCCGCCCTCCGTGATGTACTTCCTCTCTTTCCCTTAATGCAGCTAGTTAGATAACAATTTTACCTGGGATTTTCATAGCTTAATAATGACTTGTATGATAGTATATATTTCTGATTAAACTTTTGTTTAAAATATAGTGACATGCAGTGCTGTAGCCAAAAGGAGACTCGTGGCAATATTTTAGAACTTGCAGCAGGCTGGTGCAGGAGCTGTCTTTCAGAGGGACCTCATTATCCTGGCAGGCAGTTACCAGTGATTGTAGTAGGTGAGCGGCTGGTGTTTCAGCACATGTGAGCCTCCTCTTTGGGTAGGAGTGAGGGCTTGGCAAGGGGGATGAGAAGTTCATTAAACGTGGTGGAGACTAGGACAGAAAATTTGGGTTACTGAGGTTATTTGACTCTACTTTTAGCCTTAGACCAGAAAGGTTTACTGACATTAGATTTGATCTCCTTAAGCTGAGGGTCTTTTGCAGGCAATCACGACCTTATTTTCCAGTGCATTGGTGTTTATTGTTTTAGGCTATGCCAGACTAAGGAGAAAGAATATCGGGTAAGTGGGACTTTTAGAGGACAATCAAGATAGGCAATTTAGCTGCTACTTTAAAAAGTTGGAGAGTTCTTGTTATTCTGTGCATGTTTTACACCTTAACTATGCACAGGGATCTCAGTTTATACCCATATGAATTTCATTCTCTTCTGTAGTGAAGGGAACTGTGATCCCTTCACAAATGATAGCAAATGATTTTGCTATCATTTTTACTGCAAAGCTTAACTTATACATTTATCTTGAATATCTTCTGTAATTTTTTTGACTAGAAATTATGTCAGTTATATCATGAGACGTGATTAACATAAAGAATGATGGCTTACATGGAAGCAATTTTAACAGCAATACTAATCTAGTTGCAATTACTGTAGTCATCACAGAGCAAAATGTAGCATGACAATATCTTGAAGTGTTAACCAGTATATTTTCACAGTTGCCTGTCTTCCTTATACTTTAGGAGAGGGAGGCCATAGAAAGAATGATGAGCAGAAAAGGAAAGAGTAATTCAGGAACTCAGGGCAGAAGCAATAGTCAGAGAAAAGGTACAAGTGGCTGAACATTTTCCCTGACCTTGAGGAGAGTGTAGGACAGCTATGAGAAAAGTCAGGGGACCCTATGGGTCTTCAAGATTGGGAAAAAGGAAGTAGGACTGGACTTCAGCATGGGTAGTGTGACCGGGGACCTGGTTGGGCTCGGTGGATGCAGCATGGAAATGAATGGCATCCTGGGTAAAGGGTTGAGTTACCGCTCAGAGACATTTGTAGACCAGACACCTCAAAGGCCTCGGTATCGTGTTGTCTCCCTCACTCCCACTCCCCCTGCACCAGGTGCAACCCTGAAAGAAGGGGCCAAACCCTTCTTGAATTGACTGAGTTTACTCAGAATTGTCTATGATTGACATTTTTATCCCAATTGGAATAAGGATTTAAGGTAGACATAGCAGTCAGTTTTGGAAAAATAAACTTATATTTTTGTGTACCTGAATTTGTTCTCCCTACTGTTAATACTTCAGCAAACAGCAATTGACTGAATAATTGACCTTCAGTCAATTGGGTTAATTGCTTTCAAATTGGAAAAAACCACTTATGTGCAAGTCAGAGGATTTCAATTTTACTCTTGTTTTTGTAACCGTTTGATCTTTGGCATGTAATTTTTTCCTCGGGGCTTATCTGGCTCCATCTGTGGACTTGGCCTAGATCAGAGTTTCCTAACCTAGCAGTTTCCTTGGATAGGCTGCTGAGTTTTTCTAAGGCTTCTTGAATCTACGTAGGAACTAATCATTGTCTCTAGATGGAGTAAGTAACATGTCTTTTCACATAAGTACTAGTGATTTTTTAAATGTTTATAGATCCTATTGTGGTCAATAAAATGTGCTTAACTTATTTAAAAGCACCATTAAATTTATATTTTATTTTTGTAATTATCTTCATAATTAAACAACATGAAATTTATAAGTATTATTTAGAAATTATAGGGGAGTCCTTTGAGCTTAGACTTCAGTTTAAAATATGATGTATGCAGGACCAGAGGATCCCTAAAGCATAATTCTATTGGCTACAACTCTAAAATGGGGGTTTATGTTAATTAGCAATTAATATTACATAGTAATTGTAGAAATTATTGACTTTCACATGCTGATAGTGGTGTTTATTTAACTCAGAAATGTAAAAAGTTAATGATAAAGGAATAATTTAGTTATTGCATCCATACAATCTGTCTTCTCTAATACTGGAAAAATACCCTTTATCTCTAGGAGAGTGTAATAGTAAAAGCATGGGTTTAAGTCTTACTCTTTCTGTCTATTTGCTACCTGTGTAATACCAGCTGTGGTGCCCAATTTTCCTGAGCTTGTTTATCCCTTTTTCACATGTAAATAAAAGTCTTAATCTCACGAGGATGTATTGAAGATAAAATGAGATAAACTGTGAGCCCATTGTATTGTGTAGGCAAAGGAAAGTACTAAAAAATTGTTAGTTTCTCTCGTGTTGTTCTGGAAAGCCTATTCAATGTAATGGTGTAAAAGATAAAGTAAATTAAAACTGGCTTAAATATAAAAATGTGTAAGTTAAACATCGAATTAGCGGCCATTGAAGTTCCATGTTCACTGCCACCTCGTCCAGGGAGGGGTTGGAATCACAGCATTCCCTGTAACTAAGGAGCAATGCAGTTGGACCACCTAGAAGATAGTTTTGGCACTGGGCCTCATCTCTCCCCGAAGCTTGGAAGAGCTTTCACCTGTTTTCACCCCAAGACTTCCTTTCTTTCTGAGCAAGCACTGAGTGGATTTTTTAGCAGCCCCATTCAGCTGCTGCCAAGAATGAGATTCCTGGAGGTGCCCTCTATTGTGAGGTCTTGAAGTAGAACTTGAATGGAGAGGATGTGCTTTCAAAATAATTTATTTTGAATGCATACTCTCTTTGGTGGGGAAAGAAGGCACAGATGGCTGAATCGGAGGACACCTGCCAGCTCTTTCCTCGTGCCAGGCATCCAGTGAATCCAGGCTGTAAAAGAATGAGCTCTAGGAAAGTGAAGGCTGAAGGAACACACAAAGTACCCACATAATATGGTCCCCGGGACACCATTAGAAGAAACTGTTTTGGGTAAGCTAAAAGCTTCCCTCAGAGATAATGTTGATTTCTTGAGTATTTCTTGCATTGCAGACCCTGGATTGTAGAAATTGGTCTCTGTTTTTCCCTTTAGGAGCTGTTCTATTGGAGAGAGTGGCTTGCATGGGAACAACCAGAGGCTGGGAGACCTGGTCATTGCCTCAGCAGAAAGCTTGTCAGGATGTAAGTTTCTTGGCTTCACCTATTATTCTCCTTCAGCTCTGCCAAACAGTTGAGGTTGCTGGCTGGACGCCACTCCCTGAAGCTCTCTCAAAAGTTGTTTCAAATTTTCTGATCCTCTGATTTGAGGATCCCAAAGCAGTCACTTCTTTGCTTCCAGCTGCTTCATCTACTCATTCCTAAACACTGCTGAACTCCCACTGAGTTAGCTAAGTTCATTCAGGTTTCAGGGAACATAGAAGCTCAAGTTATGTAGGGTGATGGGGGTTATTGTAGGGAGACATGAGCAGGGAAGAAGACAGAGTTAGCTCGGTAGCCAAATAGGTGGCCCCGAGGAACTGAGCAGGTGTTTCTAAGTCAATAGCATCTCTAGGTACCTGTGTTAGTTTTCTAGGCCTGCCTTAACAAAGGCACTATAAAGTTGCTGGCTTAACCACCAGAAATCAATAGTTTCACAGTTCTGCAGGCTGGAAATCAGAGATCAAAGGATTGGCGACATTGCTCCCTCTGAGGACCGTGAGAGAGAATCTGTTCCGTGTTTCTTGGCCTGGCTTCTGATGGTTTGCCTGCTGTCTTTGCCATTTCTTGGCTTGTAGGAGCATCAGTCCAATCTCTTCCTTTATCTTCACATGGTATTCTCACTGTGTGCATGTTTGTCTCCAAATTTTCCCTTTTTATTAGGAGACCAGTCATGTCAAATTAACAACTTACCCTAATAAACTCCTTTTAATGTGATTACCTCTGTAAAGACCATATCTCCAAATATGGCCATACTCCAAGGCACTAAGGTTAGGACTTCAACATATGGGTACTTCAATGACAAAATTCAACACACAACAGTGCCTAGCAGTCACTCTAATTTTTGTTCCCTCAGACTCATTTATATTTCTGAATAAGCTTACCTTCCTCATTTTATATAGAGATTTTTTATCTTATCTACTACTGAGTGTCTTTGTCTATTCTCTTCTCTGACTTGTGGTTTCTGATGTCTCATGATCTCTCCTTACTAACTTTTGTCGGTGCACATTGGCTTCTACATTACTGTCTAGATTTCTGAATCTCCTGGGGGTATTGAACCTCCCTTCGAATTTCACTGGTTTAGTTGCTCACTGTGGAGTACAGAGAATCCCTCCTGGTGAGGCTCTCCTGTCAGCTACTTTATAGACTTCTGTGGCCTTTGTGGGTGGCGTGGTTCAGAACTGACCCCTGGACCCATTAGCCTTGGCCGTGATAGTGAGTCTCATGGAACACAGCATGGCAACCTGTTCAGAAATCATTTCCCGTGGCTGCTTTTTCTAGAAGGAGGCTGGTGAGTGTGCTTGTTTTTTAGAATAAGTGGTTGTGTGACCAACACTGTGCTAAACCCTGTGGTTTCAGAGAAAAAGCCATAGTTTCTGTTTGGTACTTTTTTTTTTTTTTTGCTCAGGTGTGGCATTTGCTTGGCTCCTGTAATGAAGACCACCCTGGCCCATACAGATCTGATTTCATGATTCTCTTGATACCAGAAAGTACTCAGAGAGCTCCTGCTCTTTTCCGAGGCCACTGGTATACTAAAAAATTAAGAAATTACTAAAGATCATTATAGATATTGCAATATAAATGTGTTTTGATATCATTGATTTTTAACTCTTTTGGCGATTCATAAAATAATTACAGTACAGTAGTCCCCTGGTCTGCAGTGTCTCTTACTGTGGTTTCAGTTTTCCACAGTCAGTGGGGACCTGAAATGAAGTGGAAAATTGCAGAAATAAACAACTCATAAGTTTTAAATTGACTGTCATTCTAAGGAGCATAATAAAATCTCATGCCACTCCACCTTATCCTGCCCAAGACAAGAATCATGCCTCTGTCCAGAAATCCACGCTGTGCGTGCTGCCGGGCCCACGAGTCACGCTGATGTCCAGGTTATCAGACCGGCTTCAGTGGTATTCCGATGCTTGTATTCAAGTAGCCTTTCTTTTACTTAATAATGTCTCCTAAGTGCAAGAGTAGTGATGCTGGGAATTTGAATATGCCAAAAAAAAAAAAAAGGCTGTAAAATCTTTTTCTTAAATGAAAATATATGTATGTATAGGGAAAAACATACTATATAGGAATAGGTCTACAGTTATAATACAAATAAATAATACAATAATTAGCAAGTAATAATACAATTATGAGTACATGACACTTTATTTTGGTATTATAACTGTAAACTTACAATTTGGTATTTAGCTGTAAACTTATTTCTGCCTACCCCTGTATATAGGGTTCATTACCATTTGTGTTTTGGGGCATGCACCGGAGGTCTTGAAATGTATGCCCTGTGGATAAGAAAAGGGCTACTGTACTTACAAAAGTATTACTCAGAGCTGGTCTACTAAACAGACACAGAAATACAGCTGCTCCATGCCTGTCTTCTTTATTCTGTCCTGTCAGAGTATCTCATACCCATGTCTAACCTCACTTGCAGATTCCATCAAAGGTCTAATAGTCAAAAGCTTTGTGACTGTGATGCCAAACTGAATGGTGTCCTTATCTATTCCAAATTTACTCCCTTTTCTTCCTTGAAAGGATTAGAGGCCAGAGATGCAGGCCCAAATTGGCTATTATTGAATGTACTTGGTTCTGTACCAGTTTTAGTTTCAACCACCTAATTCAATTATATAAATCAAGTAGCCCGCATTCCAACTAAAAATTCCCTTTGACATTAGAGGGATCATTAAGCAGCATGTTGGGCTGGACACTGCACTAGGCTCCCTGGAGAATACAAAACTAGTCAAGACAGAGTGTAGCTTCTGAGAAGCTCTGGTTGGTACAACTCCTAGCTCATAATCACTTTGTACCATTGTGTGAGCCTCACATTTTCCAGCTCTGGGTTGCAGGCATCTGCCCACATTCCCTGCACATTGCTGCCACTCCTCCACAGGTATTGATTCTAGAATTTCTCACCGATTTGTAGGTTTTATGATTTTCATTTTCCTTTGATTACGCTGGTCATTTAGCCTTTCTGCTGCTCCACCAGCAGTGCCTGAAGTTTATGTGGCGTCAACTAAAAGTAAAGGGTTTTAATGAACACAATGATTTGCTTTTCTGTGATTTATGAGGAGTTCACAGAGAATTGATTTCTTGAGATTTGGTGGTCCTTGGCAAAGCGGGCAGGGTTTTGTTGACTAGGTACAAACAAAATGAATAGGGAGGCCTTGACATTGGACAGATTGTATTTATCTGGCTTTGACTGATTAAATAAAATTAGCGAATTCAATTGTTTTATTTTTAGAACCATGGAATTCATTCAGAACCAGGAATTCATCCTGGTTCAAAAAGAGGAGGTTTTGTTTATTTGTTTTTGAAACAGTCACCTTTTTCTGTATGAGATAAAATTAGAAGTTGGAAGGACCCTTCCTTCATTTTTCCTTTGCCATCTTTGTGTTATTTGGAAGCTTGGAAATTCTCTTTTTTTTAAAAAAAAATGATGCCTTCTTACAATTTTAGAAAGTAAAGACTTAGAATATTAAGTCAAAAGAGAGCTTAGAAATTTTCCCTTGGTTCCCAGTTTCTTTCTTACTGGAAATAATCATTGTTACCCAGAACTCCATGATTTGAAATCTTTAGATCTATCAAAAATTTATTCAAAGAGTTAACCAAAGGCATGGAATTGCCAGGCTAGCTTGTGGCCAAGCTGAGGAGTACACACAAAGGGACTTTATGTTTCAATTGTCTTATAAGGGTTGGTGACCAATAAATTAGAAAGTTTTATTAATTAATTCAAAATATAGAACATGTCAAAGACCCCCAGATCTTCAGAGTATGCATTTAATAAACCCTGGTGTAGTTTGTTCAACCATTTTATAGATACTGAATTTGAGATCTCAAAAATTTAAATAATGCTATTAGAAGTCATATGGCTATTTTCCTTTCAAAATCAGTAAAAGTAATGTCACTAATACACAGTGATTATAGCTCTGTAGTGAGTGTTTCAGTGGAATTGAGCCCAGGATTTGTATGATTTACATTGAACTATATAAAAAAAAAGAAGAGTGAGACTCAGTTTCTCTTTCGCCACTCTTATCTCTTATCTTTTCCTCTTATGCTCTATCATTGTGTCATTATATGTATTTATATTTTTCTTGATATTGACTCCTTCCCAGCAACAGAGAGGTACAGAACGCCCATGGCCCAAAAGGAGGGATGTGAAGCAACAGTAAGAAAGCCCACATGAGCCACTGCAGCGTCCTCTCAGGCTCTCCCTCTGGGACTGGGTGTCCTCACGTCTCTTCCTCTCCTTGGGCCTCTTGCCTGCTTTCTTCCTTTCATTCTGCAGACTGCCTTTTTTCTGATGTTAGTGTGGAGAGGAAAAGTCGGCTCAGGTCTGGTGTACAGCTAAGAATGACCGGAGCTTCTGAAGTTCAAAGAGGGAAGCTGTGTTTGGCTTTCTTGAGTCAGGGCGCTGTGGATACTCCCCAGATCTCAGGGAAGGGGAATTAGGGACTGTTCTCTCACTTCACTGGTGTCTGCATCGTGAATGTAGTGCTCTACAGTTCACAGAGTGCTTTCCTGAAACATGAACTATTTTAATTTCACCACAAGCTTGAGAGTGGATATTACCAGTGCTCCCATTATCCACACTAGGGACCTGAAGTTCAGTGGGTTAGATAGTGCATTCATTCCTAGGACTGCCATAGCAAAGAACTACAAGCTGGATGGCTCCACACACCAGAACTGCATTGTTTCACAGCCCTGGAGGCTAGCAGTCTGAAATCGAAGTGTCAGCAGTGTTGGTTCCTTTTAAGGGCTCTGAGAAAGAATTTGTGTCGTGCATCTGCCCTAGCAATCCTTGACCTTCCTTAGCTGTCCTAGGTGTGTCACTTCACTCTCTGCCTCCGTTTGCACGAGGCGTTCTCCCCATACATGTCTGTGTCCAAATTACCCTCTTCTTGGAAGGGCAACAGTCGTACTGGATTAAGGTTCCACCCTACTCCAGTACAAAAATCCTTTTTTCAAATAAGGTCACATTTTGAGGTACTAGGAGTTAGGTCTTCAATATGACATGACATGACATCACAACACAATACGACACAACACAAAATAACATAACAACACACAATGCAACTCATAACACAGCTTGCCAAAACTCTGAATTCAAGCTTAGAACTTACAGCTTTTCAAAGGAACTCACTCTTTCACTCATTGTTTTGGCGATATTAAAGCACGCAACTACTTTGGCTAATTGATCCTCTTCTATTTTGTCATTTAATTAAGTGGTTATTCAATGGAGTAAATAAAGCCACTGGCTGATTTATCATTCACTATACTTAGTTATGCAAGATGTGAGGGCAGGAGTTTAGGAAGGGAAAATTTGTGGTCAGCCAGTTGTTTTGTCTCTTACTAGGTAAAAAAGATGATAAAAGAGTAAAAGTAAACATTTGCATGAAGACTGGTATAGTAAATATGCTCAATGCTGTTGCCAAATGGGTTCTGTGGAATTCATTTATAATTTACTTTCAGTTTGTTATTCCAGTTTTCCCCAGTCCATCCACAGGCTCAGCTACACTGAGCACTCAAAACAATGGATGCCCAAAGGAAGAGAAATTCTCTAAATATGAGTATGGGCCAAAAGGAATAAAATGAAAATAATGCTAATATCTGAATTCTCTGTTGTCCCATCCTTGGTCCTAAAATAGAAAATTTAATATATTTTTGGGGGGGATGGGATATGGCTGGAGTGACCAAGTAATTTATCATCCAAACTGGAAAGTTTTCAAGAGTTTAAGAGTGGTGCTAAAAATCATTAAAATGATCTCTTTAAAAATATTTACCGACCATACAATTGTTTTTATTTTATTGGTGAATCTATAGAAGAAATCCATTTGAGGGCTATTTAATATTTTCAAAAATAACATATCTGTGAATGATAGATATTTTACAAAATATTTTATAAGGCAAAGTTGTTTTAATAATTTTTTTGGTTGTTTCACCAAATTGAAATATGACAAAACCATTTTCCTTATGAATTTCTTCCTAATATATTAGGGATAAAAATTTATCTAATTAAAAGTAGAAATACCATAAAAATATCCTTTACTTATGAAATATGGTATATTCTGAAAACAACTATAGATTTCAAAATTAAATCATCAATTCCCTTTGAGTTCTCCTGAGTTGCCTTTGTAATCCTTGAAAGAAAGACATTTTTAATCCTTCTATCTGCATGTTCTGATTTTAATGATATTAATTTGTAAAATCTCTATTTGTTTTTGACGAAAATATTTTAACTGATATTGATAAAATACATTTAAAATACAGAGGACCAAAAATTGATCAATATCACTGTAGTATGTATAGGTTGAACTACAAAATAGTTTTATAAAAACTCAAAGCTTTCTGAAATACAGTTGAAAGCTAATAGTAGAAAAAAGTATATTGCCATGCTGAAGTTCATTTGTTTTGTTTTCATTCAATATTAGTTTAATCACAAAAATTTGTAGTTCATTTACTCTCTGTATATAAAATAAAAGCAACATAGCTTCTATTTTGATGGGTAAAATCATAGGTTATTTGGATGCAATTATGAATTATGTGAGCAACGCAACTAATTTCAAGAACATCTCTGCTCCATAGGTTTCTTAATTTAGTAAAACATTGTTTTTGCCATGTTATGTTCCACCAAAATTTGTGTTTATATTATTCCTGTAAAAATACAATTGCTTGTCTCATATAAACTTTTTAGCTAAATTTATAATATTTATACCTATGTCAGATGTTTCACTTTCAACAGAAGGAAGTTTCCAAAGGTTTACTTTGGTTCCACAAATTGGATGAAACAAACAAACAAATAAAAAAGAACCATTATGGAATGAAGTTGATTGATTTTCTGTTTGAAGCACCTGATAATTCTGACATCAAGCTAGTGTCATCTGTGTGCAAAGCTGTTCTTCTGCTAATGGAACCAACACATTGACAGGTATTGATTCTCTTTTGTATGCACAAGAACATTTGAAACAGAAAATGGAGAAACTTGAATAATTTTTTACTTTGAAAAGTCATGCTTTATCTAGTGATATGTACACACATTTTATGCGGTTGCATTTGCTAAATCCACTCTGGGTACAAATACTCTTTAAGAATTCTACTAACCTTTGAAGATATTTTTACCTTCTACAGCAGGACTTCTTTAGACTCAGTTTTTGTTTAGATTTTTCATATCTAAGCTATACTTTTTCATATTTGCTATTGAACCCCCTCTCTTGAAAACTGACAGCTTTGTGCATCCGGCAGACTTCAGCACAGGCCATGGGACTTGTGCATACACTGGCTGACCAGAGTCGGCAACAGCAAGGGTTGCTGCTCCTCCCACACTTTGTCTGGAAGGAGGTACCGGTCCCTGGCTGCCAGTGGTAGAGCATGCTTTGTTTTAGCTGTAGGCACTCTACCTGCGCTCTGAAACGGGGCAGTTGGAAGGGTCAGAAAAAGAGATGTTATCACTGGTCATCTTTGAGATGTGAACAAATATAAAAGTAGTTACGAATGTTTGTTTCATCTATGTGTTAATTTATCATTTGGATTTTTGCATGTGTTAGAGTGAGAGTCTAACTCTGCTCACTGTACATGTGTCTCACATGCTATGCCAGACTGTGGCAGAAGCTGGAAGTACAAAGTGAAATCTGTTGAACCCATTTTACCTTTCAAAGACATAGCTATTAAAGATAATATGTGTTCTTATAAAACTCTGGAACATGGTCTAAATAATACTAGAAACAGACATAAACAAGGAAGTGGGTATAATCACCCTAACTATAGCAGACATGAGTAATGGATCCTAGGATGGTTGTGCAAGTTCCTACCCTAATTTGGACCTTAGACTTGCTAGTAAAATTGTGCTCAGGGCACCATATTGAGAGGATGAATGCAAATCCCACACAGGACCCCCAGTCTGGGATTTGGGATGACACCATTTGTAGTCATCTGCTACTGGTAGAGTGCGGTAAATGTTTAACAACTGGGGGTAGCAGGGAGAGGGCAGGGAGAGAGAAGGGAAGCCCTAATTTGTCATGTTTGGTGATTTCTATGGTGTAAATATTACAATCATATTCAAGCTCCAAGCTTGACAGTCACCAAACTTGGTGATGGGAATTGCCAACCTTCCCTCCAAACTTCTGTGTAGTAAAGCTGAGGACTGTTAAAAAATCATTCTGCCACTTGTTAAAATGCTGAGAAGGCCTTCGTTCAGGACTATGGCGATAGGTGTGAAGACAGCTGCAGCTGGGGAGAGACGTGGGGCTCCACTCCGCACAACCAGGACAGGCGGACATCTGTAGGCAGTGAGTAGGGTGAGGTTGTCAGTGGATGTCAAGTGCTAAGCAGAGATATCAGGGGTAGGGGGATTCTGCTGAACTGACTCGACAAGATTTTTACTGAAGATAGGCCAAAGTGATCAGATATTAAAGGTGGGGAACGAGGAATTTGATTATGGGCATTATGGATGGGAGATTCTCATGAAACTGATTTAGAGAGATTCTTGCTATGACTGGGATATGCAGGCCTGTTAAGGACAAGATGGGGCTGAGGCTGAGCCTTAGCTGAGAAGAGGGCTGACAGGAGCTTTTTTTTTTTTAATTAAAAATTTTTTAAAGTTACAATTGACATTCAATATCATATTAATTTTGGATATACAACATAGTGGTTAGACATTTATATAACTTCAGAAGTGATCTCCTAATAGGTCTATTATCCACCTAGCACCATACATATTATAGTTATTGCAACTATATTCTCTGTACTGTACTTCCCTGTGACTAGTTTGTTAACTACCAGCTTGTACTTTTTAATCGCTTTGACTTTTCCACCCATTCCTCGCCTCTCCCCCACATCTGGTGAACCTGACTGAAGTTTGATGAAGGAGTCTTTATCAATGCATTCCTCACTGTCTTTCTCAAAACAACTAGAAGTAGGATTTTTGTCTCTTATATTGATTTATTTCCCCTAAGACCCAGTTATAGAACTATGTGAGTTTAACTGTCTTTAGCCAAACTGTCACAGGTGGGCACAGGTAACCAGGTTCTTGGTGATCACGGACAAAGAATTGAACCGAACATACGGAGTTTATAGCAGAAAGAGAAAGCAGATTTATTTATTTAGTACACTCCACAGAACATGGGAGCAGGCCAGCTCCATGCAGAGATTGACCTCTGAGGCTGGAGGGATACTAGTCTTATCAGGCAGATCTTTCCTGGCTAGTTTTGGAGGGCTTTTATTGCTCATGTACAAGTAGTTATATTACTTTAAAGCAATTGCGCATGTGGTCTCCCATAATTTCCCTTGATTGGCCACCGGGGTCACACAAAGTTAATTTATCATGATGCTATTATAAATGAAGCGGGGGTTGTATAGCATCTTCTTTGCAGGTCCATTCATGAGTCACCATGATTCAGAACTTTTCCAGAGAGCGGGAACAATCGGTCTTAGAACAGGGTCTCTGTCCTGTATCAATGACCTTTATCTTAGTTCTGGGGCTCCTCCAGAGTTTCCTCCCTCCTGACTATCTCCTGCTTCGAAACCGCTTTATCTTAAGAAAACGTAATGAGTCAAAAGATTGTTCCCTTTTATTTTTTGACCATCACACACTACAGTTCTGATTCCAATGACAAAGTGCAGGGGTTGTTCTACACCTCTGCTTCAGCAAGTCTCCACCAGTTGGGTGGCCTACAGTGAACTCAGTTCTGACCTCCTCTACCCAGAAACTGCATCGGATTCCACAGGTTAAGGACTTCTTTCCACAAGACTGCCCCACCCCCAGTACTTCTGATGTCAATGGCAAATCCGGGTTGTTACCTGTATTTCTAACTGACCCGCTATAAATCACAGGTCCTCATGAGCCTGCCTTGGGTTTAATTAGTTTGCCAGAGAGACTCAGACTCAGGAAACCAGTTTATTCCCTAGATTATCAACTTTTTACAGAGGATATGAATCAATAGCCAAATGAAGAGATACGTGAAGAAAGGAGCTTCCATCTCTCCGGAGTTTGGGGCAGACATGGCAGCACATGGCAGTGTCCTGGTTCACCAGTCCAGAAGCTTTCCGAAGCCCCTCCTTTTTTGGTTTTTATGGAGTCTTCATTACATAAGTATTACTGATTAAATCAATGGCCCATGGTGATTGATTCAGCCCTTCTCCCCTCTCTGGAGGTGAGGAAGGTAGGTTGAAAGTTTCAACCCTATAACTGCAGGGTTGGCTTCCCTGGCAACTGGCCCCCTTACTTAGGAGCTTTATAAAAATTATCTCATTAATATAACAAAAGACACTTTTACTGTTCTTGTGTATCACTTAGGAAATTCCAGGGGTTTTAGGAGCTCTGTGCCAGGAACTGGGGTGAAGATCAAATACGTATTTCTTATTATGAATCACAACTTTATGCACACTATTTATTTTCAGTTTATACACTGATCCGAAATATATTCTATAAACCTGAGAGTCTGCATAACTCTGTTACCTGTAGCCCCATCCTCTACCTGGTCAACACTGAGGGAAGGAAAAATCCTGCAGATGAAAATTTCTTTAGCATCTTCTTTCTCATGTCCTATCTCCCTAAATTATATAATGACAAAATGCTTTTAAAGGCATTCTCTATGAATTTTGAGACCTAAAGTATTTGAACCACAAAACTCTTAAATTAAGTTTGTTATGTTCTAGATACCACAGGGAAAATTTCAGTGGCTTGAGAAACCTCAAGTAATAAACCCTTGATATATGTGAGTCTGTTCTTGTGTATGAAAATAGAAAACTTATATTTTATGCATCAGTTATAGATAGTGTTCTGCAACATTTCCTCATAAAATAGGATGAGCTTTATGCTAATTTGACATGAATATTTCAATATCATTTGGCAAAAGGAACAAATATTTGAACCATCTTAAAAAAAAAAACCCACCTCAACCTTGGGGTTACCACATTCTCCAGTGGTTTCTTTAATTAGAGATTAATGAAGTGAGACCATCCCAGGCAGACAGAAATTAAATATACCAATCAGGAAGGAGACACTCATGGCATCTCTGGTCCACTGAGAAGCAATAAATGGATAAAAAGTTACCAGCCCCCAAACAAAGAGGGCTTCTCAGTCCCATCATACAGAACGGTGACTAGTTGGTATTCTTGCTGAAAAACTGGCGGCAACTGAAATCGGCACACGGGAGCTGGTCGTAAAACATGGCTGGGCATTTATCGATGGGTGGCGCTGGGACACACTTACTCACGAAGCGAACACAAATGCATCATCATCTGACTCCAGGATTTTTTTTCTTGACTTTTGCCATTTAGGAATTGCCCAACTTCTGTAGTAGGTGTTCATTTATCTCTCCCATTCTCGAGTTAGTTTTTTGGTGCTCCATTTTGGTGTATAATGTAGTACCCTTTATGTGTAGAAGGGAGGCTTCTGACAGCTTTGTATAGAGCAGAGATTCTTCCACGGAGACATGATTTATTGTAATGGTTTTCATGTTGTTGGAGCTAGAATCGAGACTATGCTTTTGATCTCCTTTGTAGTTCTGTTCTGTGAAGAGATATTTTTTCTTCAAATGTCAGAAATCTTTGTTGTCAGCAGGACCTGCCCCTCCCTAGATATATTTTTGCTTCAGTGTATTTTGTGAGGAGAAAAAAAAAGGCCCATTTTCATAGCCCTTAAACCTCCCCTGTTGAACAGTTGTCATTTCTCACCCTTGAGTAAGCAGGAAAGGGTCAAGTCTTTGTAATAATACCTCTTTACCTGGGAACATAACAACTTCCCAGGTATTATTGACAATTCTAATGGGGGGGGGGAGTGTATCTTTCCTTAATCTATAGAGCCTGCATGGCCATTTTAGAGGTGATGTAGCAGGTGATTACTAACTCTGAAGTACTGTTTTCCTGTCCAGGAAGGTCACTTTTGCAATACAATAGCATCAAAATTGCTTAAAGGGAAGTTAAGGGAAATGTTGAATATGTAACAGATGGGACTCTGAAACTAAAATAAGCTTCCTCTGAAGTACAAAGATTTATCAACTCTGTTTAGTTTTCTGCTTCTTCAGATGATGCCTCGCAGGAACAGGGTTGGGGCTGGGTGCGGGGAGGGCTTCAGTGAGAGAGGTACCAAGATTTAGGGAAATGCCTGGAAAGTGGAGCTTGATGTTTGAGTGTGTTTAGTTTCTTGCAGCTTTTCTGATTTCAGGCCTCCTCAAGTTGACTGATGGAGCTCATTGCATGAAGCTGCAAAGGTGCCTTTTTTTCTGGGGAAGAACGTCCTAAAGGAAGTTCGACTTAATTGCCTTCCTCTGAGAAAAACACTCAACCAAGTGATTGTTTGATGGCCTCGTAAAAAAATATGTGTTTCATTCGAAGTTTCCACTTCATCCTCAACACCTAGGTTTGATGGTGTGAAGAATAGCATGCTGTCTTTTCTTTATCCCCCGCTGAGT
Source organism: Artibeus jamaicensis (assembly GCF_021234435.1). Classification (NCBI taxonomy): domain Eukaryota; kingdom Metazoa; phylum Chordata; class Mammalia; order Chiroptera; family Phyllostomidae; genus Artibeus; species Artibeus jamaicensis. The sequence continues at coordinate 17,020,971 of NW_026521788.1, forward strand.
CATCAGGGAGTCACCCGGTGTCCATTAGATTTATACAAAGGCTAGTAGTACCAGGTATGGAACCCATGACTCATTTTGAAATTTTAACAGTTCTCTTTAGCTTGCTGCCTAAGTTGCAGCCTCCCCTGTGGCAGGTAGCTGGAGACTCTAAAACGCAGGTGGGAGACATGAGCCCTGAGGGCTGAATCTGCCCCTCCACCTTGTTTTATCTGGCCCGGCACCTTGTTTCTACCCAGTGGCAGCACCAAGCTCTCAGTTAACTATTAAGGAGTAGTTACATTTACGCAGTCCTAAAATTACATCTGGCCCTTTGAAGGCAACCACGAAGCTGATGTGGCCCCTGGTGAAAATGAGTTTGTTACCCCTGCTAAAACATTAGATTTTAAAATTTATGATTCATCAGAAAATTTCTGGTATCAGTAGAAAACCAACCTGTTGCCTTTGGTATTTCCTAGCAGTTAGTTGCCTCGGGATGTGCTTTATTCCACTTGTCTGACTGAATCCTTCCGACAGGATTGTCAGGTAGACATTACTTCCATCTTACAGATGAGGAGGTCGAGGCCCAGATGGTGAAGACTATGCGACACTTGGCTACATTTGAGTGAGGAATAGGAGTGTGTTAAAGCTGTGGAGCCCTGTGACCCTGAGAAGAGGACAGGATTGCTGGTCCATGTGCCCACAAGGGGTGCCCATCAGAGGAGACTCATGCCCAGATGAGGAGTAAAGTGGCCATTTATCCCCACCTTGACTATTCAAGTTACTCTGAAGTTCTGGGGCCTCACCTAATATAATAGAGAGGTCTAGCTAGATCCCTGGGGCGGGGGAGGAGAAACCCTGAGCCGGCACAAAAGAGCATGCCTTCCCTGCGAGAAGAAGGGAGGGGCTACAGGGGGAGGCTGCACTATAGTAAACAGGCTAGCGCAGTGCCAGCTTGCATTGTCCCGGCAACTGAGCAGCTCGGTGTGACACACAGGAAGAAAGGCTGCGCTCTCAAAGTGAGGCAGGTGTTGCAGGAAACCCCAAGGTGGCAGACTGAAGCCAAAGCAGACACATGACTCCGTACCCCCAAGTGACAGTGAACAAGCCAGTGTGTGACACCCCACCTAGGGAGAGGTGCTATGCCCCAGGTGGCTAGAAACCCTCCTATCTGCTTCTGGATCATGGCGGTAGAAGGCGGGGCAGACATGCCGTGCAGACCGATGAGTGTGGTGGATGCCAGACTAGATTGGCTGGGAATTTGGACACTCCTGCCTTGGTGGGACTTTGGGGTGAAACATTTAAGTGGAGGGCATTCTGAAACTTGTCCTTTTTGGCAGTCCCCTTGCCTGCTTGGTCAGGGGGAGCCAGAGCTTTCGAGGGCCTTGTTGACCCCGGGCCCATTCAGGGCTCTTGCCTTGCCGTCGCTTGCCTAGTCGGGAGCAGGCTTGCATGGATATGTGTTTTGCCAGCAGCAGCCTAGGGGATGCTGTGGCCTTGAACTCCATGGCATGGGCCTGGACTGCTTCCATTCTTTCGTTCTGAAAGCAGTGCACAGACGGTGGGCCAGGAACATTTTCTGGCCCTGGGGCACGAGCAGCCCTGGATGCCTGGTCCCTGCGTATGGATGGAGCTTCTGGCAGGACCAGCTGCTGTGATCTGGCAGTGCATCTGGGCCCAGGAGAGGGAGGAAGCTGTGGCGAGGCAATGGAGATTCTGACCCCACAAGTGTGCACTCCAGAGAGAGAGAGAGAGAGCCTGGAGCTGGAGAGACAGACCTGTTCACGGTACCACCTTGGGCCCCAGGGGACAGATAAGAATGAAGTGGGGTGTCTGGGCACTGATTCTGGTCCTGGAGGTGGCTGGCTTCTTTTTGTGTTTTCCAAAGAGAATGGGCGGGGGCAGGGGAGTTTCCAGCTTCCCCAAATTGGGCAACCTTTTTAGTAAAAACCTTTTTTCTTCCTCACCAATTATTGTGTGATGTCTTCGCATGGCAACAGGCTGCTGAATCCTATTTCGTTCAGCAACTCTGTCTGTAGGGACACGTGAGAGCTAATAAAATGTGAGCTTGTAATTGGACCCCATGCATTTTCTTCCTAAAATCTCTTTCTTCTTGTACTATTTTATCTCTTCCTCTCCAAGCTGGGCAAGGCCTCTCTGGTTGTCCATTCTCTTTTTGGAGGGATGTGGACCTTGATTCACAAACCCTGGGTGTTAACTTGATGATATCTAATTTAAGCAAATGTCTCTTACTGGCACAAACCAGTAAGAGTGGAAGTAGTAGAAAAATAAAAACCTTTTAAGAAAACTTAAAACTAAAAACAAAGGAAATAATATATTTGATGTAGTAAAGACCTACAGTTATGTTATGAAGTGAAAATTAAGGTAATTGTCTTGATTTGGAGCTTAGGTATATGGTTCAGACATTTTTTTAACCAACTAAAAGGTACAGATTATTCCAGACTTTTCCCCATAACTTCCTTTTGACCATTTTATTTCCTCTTCGTCTTTCCGATTTAGGGATTTATAGTTACTGTATATCAATCATCGTTTTTTAAATGGGGCAGGTGTGATTATAGTGCATTCTGAATTAGTTCCAGTTGTTTTATTTAAAGAGCCAGTTGTGATTTCTGGAAACTGACTTGAGAGGAGAGAAAGGAAAGACTGATGATAAATTGTGGCATCCCCATTTCGGGGAAAAGGTGCTCCGGTGGTAAGCCACAGGGACGGGCTTATTTAACTTTTCATTAATAATCTGGAAGAGGAAGTAAACAGCATGTAAGTAAAGCAGGAAGGTGAACCTTAGTAGGCTGATGCCAACGACAGAGGGAGCAATGGAAATGGTCCTTATGTTGTTTTTAAATCGAGGCGAACAGGAAGCACACCTGAGAGGGATGTTTAGGTGGAGTGGGTGGAGCTGCTGGGAGATGGTTGGGAATGCTTGTAAAACAGGAGTTAATTCAAAATGCATCCCTTGAGTTTTATTCTAAAGTGTCTGGGAATGTGACAACAATATCCCAATATATTAGTTTTCTCTCTCCCGGAATAACTATCTAATGTTGCCAATGACATTACCATTTCCTCAGTCACACTACCTCCAATCCTGCAATCTATTTTTAATTCATTATTTTTCTCTGTTTGTATTTAATAATAACTAATATTTATTTAGCACTTACTATATAAAATGCACTATGCTTAACAGGTTACATGTATTATCTCATTTACTCTTTGGGGAAAAAAATCTATGAAAAAAACCTCTAACTATAGTTGACCCATTTTGCAGATGAGGACGCAAGAGGTTTTGAGGGATTAAATAACCTGGCCAAGTCCTAATGTAAATCCTATACCAGTTCTCTGTACGCCTAATATATTGTCACCAAGCATAGTGGATTCTTGCTCGGTGTGGCCCCTTTCAGTCCCTTCTTACGCACTGTTTACAACCCTGCATTCATTTTGTAACTGGCGTTCCTATAAGTAGACTATCTCAGCCAGCGGAACTGACCAGACACCAAGTCTACTACAACCGCTAACTCCTGTAACTCCAGTACTCAGAAATATTTACTGACTCCCCAGTGTTTATACACCACAGTTATTTACATGGAAAACTTTGAAAGAATGTTTCCCTATTTAGTTATTATCTAACTTGTTCTAGATAAGATTTCTCTTTTTAATAAATAGCACAAGATAAAACCAAATCTAAACACAGATAAAAAAATAAACAGAGGAAAATGACCATGTGGGAAAAGTACATGAAAGCAGAAATGAACAAGTCCCTGCATATTTGCTATCGAAATGAAGATTGGCTTTCAGATATTTACATTAAGAATTGACATTCAAGTTGTTACATCAGTCTTGAGGGTGATAATGGAAAGAGAGGACTGACCGATAGGATCCATGATGTAACTTACTTCTGACATAGAGGTGGGTAAATTTCACCCATAATGCCTCCTGGCAGCATCACCCGGTTCTGTTCATAAATACACTTGGTGAGGAATTTTCCGTTTAGGTTAACACATCTATCTCCAAAATAAAGTTCAAAGGAAACTTGTATGTAGTAGTTCCCCCCTTATTTATTGTTTCAGTTTCAGTGGTTAAGTGTGTGCTGTTCTGTGTAGATGATGGAACCTTTTGCCACTTTGTTTTGTTGCTCGTGGGAGGTGAATTCCTCCTTTGTCCAGGGTATTCGTCCTGTATATGCAGCCCATTAGACACTTGGTAGCCTTCTCTGTTATCAGATCAGCTGTTGCGGTACTCTAGTGCTTGTCTCCAAGTATCCTTTATTTTACATAGTTAATAGTCACAGCATTCAGGAGCAGTGATTCTTACAGTTTGGATGTGGCAAAGAGAAGCTGTAAAGTGCTGCTTCCTTTTGGTGAAAAGATGTGTATGCGTAGGAAAAATAGTATACACATAGGGTTCCACACTATCCATAGTTTCAGGCATCCAATGGGGATCTTGGAACCTATCGCTCTGCAGATAAGTGGGGGGTGAAGGAGCCCTCAGTGTATTTTCTGATACTTCTGGCAGGGTTGCATTGGGTTTCCTGCAAGTGTTGGTATTCTTTATCCCCTGAAATGTGTCAAGTCAAGTAAATACCAGAAGTTAATCAAAGAAATACCACATAGTGAACCTCAAGACGGGAAACAAAATTTACTTGAAGAGTAGAGTTTATGATCCTTTGAATCAGTGGATTCAAAAAGTCACCTGAAATTTTTCTGTCAGACATTTTCCCCCTGGAGTTGAAAAGATAAAACTTGTAAAGCAATAAATGTGGGCAGAAAAATATTTTCAAATCCAGATACTTTATAGGCAAGCAATGTTAAAACATCTACAATCTCAACACACCAGTGTTCCAACTCTTGTGATTCCAGTAGATCATGTTCCAGCAGGTAAATTTCAGCAACTGCAGGGCACACTCCCGATGTGTGGGAATACATTTTCGCATGTGTCGAATGCTACGCTGAACGTTGTTTCTCTGGCAAGGCAAGACCATCTCGGGGAAGGCAGACTGTGTCTCACCAGGCTCTGAAAGTAAGCTTGTCTGTTTTCTTTTTTGTTTTTGTTTTCTGAGTTAAGGTTACTAGGGAGGCAGCCAGCCACTCAAACATTTTTGAGGTCTAGGGAGAATGATGTTATGCCATTGGTGAGTGTGGCTGAAGGTTCCAGTTTCTTAGAAAGGATTGGGAATGCAAAATTCTGAGGCAGGTTAGAAATTGTAAATAATGCTGTGCACCAACGAGGTAGGACCCATTGTGGGAAAACTTCCCATGTGGTGTGTACAGAGCAGAAATTCCGATAGAAAAGAAGTACATAAAATCAAGGCTATTATCATTATTGCCCTGGTCAAGGTGGCTCAGGTGATTGGAATGTTGTCCTGTAAACCTAAGGGTTGTAGGTTCAATTCCCAGTCAGGGCACATGCCTAGGTCATGGGTTTGATCCCTGGTTGGAGCACATACTGGAGACAAATGATCGGTTTCTCTCTCTTCCTCTCTTCTCCTCTTTCTAAAATCAATAAGCATGTCCTCAGGTTAGGATAAAAAATACTATTATTATTGAGCCTTAAGTACTAAGTTAAATCATTCTGGAATTCCATTGTGTTCTTCTTTGAGGATGAAGAAGGAGAATCCCTGAAGTCTGTTGACATAAGAATGTCCAAATCATAGAAAACTTTTATAAGATTTTATTAGAGTTTCTTTGAACTGAACAGAGGACATGCCTGGAAGCAAGTTCTCAACAGACTGAGAAAATGCTTCACAGAATGACAGTTTTGCAGTTTCTCTTATATTTGGAATAAGAAAGAAGTATAAGGAAAAATATAAGAAGGTTGGAGAAAGCAAAGTGGCAATTAGATTACAGGATAGCTAATCGATTGTGTGCTTTCTTGAGGGTGGTTAAGCTTCCAAAGGGTCTGAAAAAGAGGCATTTAAAAGGCGTGTTAACCTTGATACAAAGAAACAATGGACAGGGCTTGCTTAAGGCAAAGATAAACGTTTTAATAAAGAAGCGTTATGCCTGGGGCTTGACTTCTGAGCATGACTTTTAGGCTCAGATCACTATGGGAGGTTACTTATAGTCAGTGGGCTTGTCAGATTTATTATAGAGCTGTTTTTATTCACAATTCTGATGGCAGATACATCTTTATGTTCAACGATTTCCCTAAAGGAAGACACTAGGCTGGGGTGTCAAACACACGTTCACTGGGGGCTACATCAGCCTTGTGGTTGCCTTCAAAGAACCGAATGTAATTTTAGGACTGTATAAATGTAACTACTCCTTAACAGTTACATGAGAGCTTGGCATTGCCACCGGGTAGAAACAAGGTGCTGGGCTGGCTAAAACAAGGTGGAGGGCCGGATTCGGGTCACAGGCCTCGTGTTTGCCACCTGTGCTCTAGGCCCATGATTTGGGAGGAATTGGGCCTCACTTTTCTTATGGATTTTAATATTCCGAGGGATCTGTTTTTCCAGTGTAATTCCTAGCAAATTAACAACAATTGCTTTCTATAAAATAGCCAAATATGTAAAAATGCCAACTCAGAGCAGCTTTTCCATAATAAGCACAGGGCGGAAGTGGAGACCTGGGAGGTGCACACTACTGATGACCCTACTAAGACAAGAGGTGGGCCCTGGCTGGTGTAGCTCAGTGGATTGAGTACGGGCCTGTGAACCAAAGGATCGCAGTTCGATTCCCAGTCAGGGCACATGCCTGGGTTGCAGGCCAGTTCCCAGCAGGGGACACACGATAGGCAACCATGCATTGATATTCCCCTCCTTCTCTCCTTCCCTTCCTCTCTAAAGATAAATAAATAAAATCTTAAAAAAAAAAAAAAGACAAGAGGTGGACCAATGCACCAACATGGAGGTAACTCATGTGAGGGGATAATTCATCTTACAGTGCAGCTCAGGGCATTGCATGGTAAGGCCTTTTTAGGGAGGTTCTTGCCTGAGCCATTATCTACTTGTTCATGGGGCACTATTGACATGTTTTGCCCTAAATCTAATATATTTATTTTCCCACCCTGACTGGTGTGGCTCAGTGCATTAGGTGCCAACCTGCAGACCAAAGGGTTGCTGGTTTGATTCCCAGTCAGGGCACATGCCTGTGTTGCAGGCCAGGTTGCCAGTAGGGGGCACATGAAAAGCAACTACATCTTGATGTTTCTCTCCCTTTCTTTTTCCCTTCTTTCCCCTCTCTCTAAAAAATAAATAAGTAAAATAAAAAAAAAATTTTTCTCTCTCCTATTCCCACATCCTTGCCCCATTCACAGTTTCTGGCCATCATTTCCTTTATATGTCTATTTTAGCTCTCCGTACATCTCCATAAATCTAAAAACAGCTAAAAAGAAGGCCCTTCCCCTGCCAAACAACCACGATAATTGCAGAGCTCTAGGAAGTTAAGCAAACCCATCGTATTGAAAATTAGAGCTGTAGAAAGGGTTTCTGCATAGGTTTTTTTCTTTTTATTTTTTATTGATTTTAGAGAGAAAGAGGAAGGGAGAGAGAGCGAAACATCGATTTGTTGCTCCACTTATTAATGCATACATTGGTTGATTCTTGTTTGTGCCCTGACCGGAAATCGAACTCATGACCTTGGCATATTGGCACAATGGTCTAACCAACCAAACTACTTGGCCAGGGCCTCCTTGCAGGTTTTTAAATCTCTTTGGGTGGGATTTTCTGAGAGTCATTGTAAACAGGACTAGAAGGGCCAAGGGGACTAGAGGCAGGGTGGGACTGAGGAGCAGGTTGGGTTGGGGATGTGGAGCTGAAAAATAAAAGGAAAGTTTCCTACCTCCCCCCACTCTCCGGATATGGTGACAGCCCCCTTTGGTCTTACTTCCTACCAGTCATTGTGAGAATAAAAATTATAAATGTGAGATATCATAAGGGAAGAGGAAGAAGAGGGAGCTTTATTCATTTTACGAAGAAGGGAAGATATTTAGAAGACAATTAAAAAAATGAAAAAAGATCAGAGAAAAAATAAAAATAAATGTACTGGAAATAGACGCTAAAAATATAAAAGAATAAAGCTCTAAGTAAAGATTAAAGGTTAAACCTTAAAAAAAGATTAAGTGGATGAGATTTAATATAAATACAAAGGGCTACAGGCCAATGAGATAAAAGGTTAAAACCATGAAAGGAAAAGAGATAAAAGATTAAGATACAGAAGATAGGATGAAAAGTTAAAGGTATAAAGATAGATAAGATTAAAAGTTAAGCACAGGAAATAACTACTGGATTTTGCTGTGTAGCACACTTTCTTAAATTTTTGAGCAAAAAATAAGGCTGCAAGCACAAAAACATGGGTACGCATTATACATGGCAAAATACGGTAACATGCTAAAGGTAAAAAAGTATAAGAACGGAAAGACTTTGAAGGGAATAATTTAAAGAAAGTAAAACCAAAAAGCTTGAATATTGGACCACCAGATGAGCTGGAAGGGGCCAGTTGTGTAAGGGGAGACCAAGGCCAAGAAGCTGGCTTCCCACGGTGGAGTCCACAGTGGAAGAGGAGCCCTGACGTGGGCATGGGGACACTGTGGCCTCCTCAGTGTCCTGCCCTCCCTCGTGACGTTCATCTCCAGTGCCAGAGCTTCTGGACCAAGGCACTGAGACACCCTCAGATACTCAGCGTAAGCCAGCCTTTCCTGGGGAGAACTTCTCAGGTGAGACTGCTGAACACACCTGATTTGCTTCCTATTTTTTTCTGTTTCTCTACAAACTTTAGAATATTTAAAACCCATCAGAAGTTCTGTCTCTTTTAAGATGTCTTTCCTGTTTCCATCAGCTTGCATTGAAATGCCCACGGGCTATGAAATTAGGTGCTTGTTCAGATGACTCGATATTCCCTTATTTTATCTATGCATTTTTTGTACTTTCTAAAAGGTAAAAAGAGTGAGGAGGGAGGGAGTATGCAGCAGACTCTTAGGCCAATATCTTAGTTCAAATATTAGACTCATGCTTTCACTAAGATTTCATGCTATCTCCACGGAGAGAATTTTATGATTGTCAACCCATTTCCCACTTCTTTCTTGCCTTCTGAAGAAGTATTCTTTCTTACTGGAGGAGAGTTTTCTTTTGTCAGACAGATTTCTCCTGTAACAGTGGAATGCTTTTACATTAAAAGATCTGCTCCTATGGATCTCAAACATCTTAGTCTTACTTGTGAGTTTCCAGGAGAGGGAATCTGATTAGGTCTTGACCCAACTCTGGTTCAGGATAAAGCTAAGAGAAGTGAAAAAGATTAAATTGGATGTGGGGATTACATCTATAGAGATGCTCTGGAGTAGCTGCAAAGTTTGATAGAAATGGTTGAAGAGAAATTTTACACTTTTTTTTATGGCACTGTGGACTACGGATCTGAATCCTCTGTGTTTGATGAGAAACATAATCAAGGACTTGGGACTGAAATTATTTTTGGTTGCTGGGTTATGTTTCTTTGAATAGGAAGCCACTTTAAAAGTAAAATACCTGGATCTTGGTTTTATCAAGGTTACAATAAAGATTCCAAATGTGTAAAACAAATTTACTGAAGATAGCTTATGATAAAGCTATTTGTAATTGCATTATCATAGAAGTAACAAAAGAATGTAAGAATTAGAGATAATGTTTTAATCAGAAATGAAAAGAAGAGGTGTAAGGAGATAACTGTAAAAAAAAGATTCGTTCAGAGTCATCGGGTTTTTCAGAAAGGAGAGATGATGTGTGTGGATCTGAGGGCGCAGGGAGGCTTTGAGAGGTCAACCGTTTTCAGAGTCTTTAGAGTCAGCAAGATTACTGTTGGGTTTAGAATTGTCATGAGCAATAAGGCAGAGGAAAGAGGCAGGAAAAATTGTAGAAGCAGAAAAAATGTGAGTGCAGTCACTATTTGGGGAAGTGCAGTAAATGGGAACTTTATAAAAAATGAAGAATTCATTTCCAAAAGGCAAGTGGTTGGGGGTTTCTAGGAAGAGTCATTTGGGCTGGATCATGAACAGTCTTAAATATTAGAATAAGGAATTTGTAGTCTCAGCCACTGGTAGTCTTTGAAGACTTTGCTTTGGGGAGTGACATGATTGAAGTTATGCTTTGATATGGGATTAGGTTAAAGGAAGGCTTGCAAAGAAAAGGAAGAAAAAAATAGCTGGAAAGAAATAGGGTGATTGGGTTGAGACGGCAGGCAGTTTACTCATATCCACTTCTTCCCAACAGAGTTCCTTTGAAATGATATAAAGGGAATACTTCCATACCCACAATGGAAAACAGGGAAGACTGCTTGCTGTTGGTGCAATAGAATCTTCTGAGATATTTCTGAAAGGTAGCAAGTGGAATGGTCAGGTAGAAAAAAGGCCCCAGAACCTATAACCCAAAGTACCAACACGAGGCAGCACTGCTGTGGAGATAGGAAGAGGTGAGAGATGGCCCAAGGTGACTGAACTGGAGTGGGGTTAGGATGGGTTAATCAGGTTCCCTGACCTAGAAATTCGGGTTTAATGTGAGCAGATCTTTTGACTGTAAACATCAGAGCTATATGGAGTGGCCATGTTTCACTTGTTGTAGGAGAAATGTATTTGCAGAAGAAGAAGGAACAACACAGGACCCAGCAAGAGGAACTTAAATCTCATCTGCTTTCTAATTTGTGGTAGTGGACTGAACGACCTGTCACTGGCTTTTGGAGACAGCTTGGTGGCCTGTTATTATGTCCCTGTTCCACCTTAAATAAACCGAAGTTACTTACATACAAATCTTAACTGATAAAGAGAGTATGGTAGTTTTCAAGGGGATGGATGTAAAATGATAGTTTTTTTTTTTTAAAGGAGGTTGTTGCAAGATGGGGAGGGGCATGATTCCTTGCTCAATGTAGTGTTGCAAAATGTTAGCAACAACGCGGCTCTTAAAGCAACTCATTGAACTCCTCATGATACGTCAAATTAATGCTGTCTGATTGCAGTAAAAGGAAGAAAACCTGCTGGAAAGCACCCTGAGACCTCTTAATTAATATCAGCTCATTGACTAATAGTCTGAGGTGAATGGCGGTTCCATAGCCCATAACCTCAATCAGTCCCTGGAAAATTTCTCTGGCTTAATGTGTTGCTGTTTGTTATATTGTTTCTTAAAATTGAAAACAGTTTCAATATTCCCTTTGGAACTCTCAAATTAACTCTACTGCAAAAACCTAATTTATTCCTTTTCTCCTATACCACTGAAATATCTAGTAATTTCTGATATTTGAGTAACCCAAAAGTATATTCTTCAGACTGCCTCATTCACTCTGAAATAGCAGAAAAATTCTTTGTCAGACTACGTGTTTTAGTTTTTCATTTGGAATTGATTCTGTAGCTAAATTTTCCTTTCTGTGGAGCAGGATAATTTTACTCTCTGCCGAGCTTTGATTTTTCACTGTGGCTGATTTTCTGGAGAGATTTGGCATCATTAGTTAATGCTGCTCAGTTTAAAGCAGCTCATGGTGCCATGGTCCTTGAGCAGCCCTGGCCATAAGCAGAATTGCTGGGAAGGTATACACATTCATTTCCACAGTCCCTTTTTTATTGCCACTCCTCTCCCTCTTCCTTTTATTTTTCTGTCTCCCAGCTTCTCTGCATATATTGGGAGAGCTTCCGTGTTCTCAGGATACCCTGCACGGGGAGCTATTCATTATATTTGCCTTGTACTTTGACACACATCCAGGCCTCCTACTTCTATCAAAAACATTGCTGTTCCATGTCAAATATGCACATTCATTTTCAGATGTTAATGACTGAAAATATCTTAGAATATATGCTGCTAGGAAATCAATATGCTTTTAACAAGAGTCTTTAGCATGTTAAGGGGTGAGTCGTGGTGGGTATTTCAGGTCAAATGACAGGAGGGGCACTGTAACGGACAAAGCAGTGGACTCAGATGTTAGGTCTATGGCCTTTTTCTTTGTTAACTGACCTCCCAAATGTCTGCACTGTGTCTTAGGAAAGGGCTCTGGCTACTGGGCTTTTGCTGCCCTGGTTTCAGAAGCATGGGCAGCTGGTCCAATCAGACTCTCTTTTCAGAAATTTGAAACTGGACTCAGGAGAGAGTTGCAACCTTAGCATGTGAACTCGAAGGTGGAGGGGCAGCCACATTTGCCAAGTGACTGATGAGATGAGAAAGCCAGTCTGAGGAGAGGATTCAATGCCGGGGCAGAAAGGGACAGAATGAGACAGTGTGGAGGCCTGTGGGATTCACCTGGTCCTCAGACCTTTCTGTGTTCAGCCTCTCTCTCAGCAACTATGAGGTATTTGAGTAAGGTAAGGAGGGGTTCAGATGATGAAAGTCCTCAACTTCAGAATTGTCCTTCACCTTCCTGTTTATAACCATAAGACAAGGTGATGATGCTCTGTCTGGAAATATTAGGTGGGGTGGATATTTTAAAGAATAACTCTCTTTACATTATTAAGAAATATAATAGCTTGTACCTGTCTGAGGAAGAGAGACAACACCGTTCTTTGAAAATGTAGAGTGTTTAAGTTGGCGCCTGCAGTAGTGCCTTGAGAAATGCGTTGTCTGTCAATTGGAGCAAACGTCCAGTGTGGGGAGGAGAGTTTCTTAGCTGGTCAGCAGCGAGTGGCTAGAGCCCTTCAGCCCCCGGGGGCCTCCCTTCTTGTCTATGGGGAGCCTTGTCCTTGCTAGTTCACCACACAAACTTTAACTTTCCCCCCCAAAAATGTGTGTTATGATATGAATAAAGTTAGGAAGCTCTGACCTAGAGTAACTATTAATATTTATGGAGTGTTTGCTATGTGCTTTGCATTCTTTACCTTCTTTAAATTTCATGAGAGCTCTCCGAGATGGGTTCGCTTCTTATTTCAGAGCTAAAAAGAACAAGTCCGTAGGTTCAGTGATTTGCACAAGCCACACGCCTGGTAGGGTTTTAGAGCCGGGACACAAATTGGGGTAGTGTGGCTGTAGAAGCCAGAGGCTGCGCTTCAAGCTGCTACTCTCTATGGCTCTCCTACCGAGGTCTGCTGGGAGTTATCACAGCCCATGGGGGGAGAACAGGGGCTCACACAGGGCAACTGCGCCCCTCACATAGTACATCCTTCCTGAGACAGTTGGCCTACTACCTAGAGGATAGGCTATGCCAACATTTAAATGAAAGGTACTACACAAATATTAACCAATGGAATACCAACTGCTCTTTTCTCATCCCTGGCAAGGTGATTACCCAGCTTCTACACCTGTTAAGTAGGCCATTGGTATCCAAGTTGGGTTACTTGGTGTCAAGAGGCACAACCAGAGCAGTACTTACTCTTGATATTGTTCGCCGATGACCGTTTAACACAGCTGCTGCTTATCTTTGTCATCAAGGAGCCTCCCTGGTAAACCAGCCACATTCCTTACAAAGGCAACAGGACCGGCCATAGAGGACTTGTATTGCTTTGAAGCGTCTTGGGCTGGCCACACCCTTTGTGAGTTCCTTTTCCTGTAAATGAGTCAAGAACACTTTTAAAAAATCCTTTTTCTTTCCCTTTCTCTTCCAGTTCTTTCTCCTTCCCACCTGTTACTTGGGGAAGAAGAAATTACCTTTGATTATTGGTTCTTAGGCCTTAGGGCAAAGCAGTTACAGAGATGGTCACCCTACTCAGGATTTTTGAAATTTGAACCCAACGACGTATCTCTTTGGTTTGCTTAATCTCACTGCAGGTTTCTGTTTCTTGTCACCGAAGATTCCTAACTAATGGGGTTTAGGGAAGAGAATTTGGAGGTGGGTGTTGGATAGGGGAAATGGTTTCTATCCCTCAAATTAGGCGAAGGGCTGTTGGATACCCATTTTGACATGTCTCTCGATCCTGGATCTGAACCAAGCCACAGAGGTGGTGGATTCTGTCTTTGACATGGGATTTGACACTGCATTTTCTTCTTTATTTTTTCCTGGTACACTTTGGACGCATGACTGACCCACGAAAGCGTTTCCACCCTTAGCTTCCATTATTTGTTTTTCTTTCAGAAAACACAGTCATTACAAAAGAAGCACAACTGCTCTTGCCTGTTCAAAATAGAATAATGACATTTTCATAGCAAGTGATTGTGGGAGGAAGTGCGGGGATGCTGAGCTGGATGCAATCAGAGGTTTTTATAAAGAACCAGAGAAAGGTCAGTCACCTCTTAAAGTGACAGTTGTGAAAACAAGCCAATTTTAGAATTTGTCATCTTGCATTAACAGTGTACCCTTTTGTAGTTACTGATATCTGTTGGAGTAAATGCCAGTGGTAAAGAGCTTGACGGCCGGCTCTGCTGAGGGGGTAGAAGCCCTGCATTTTAGACCCGTGCACATTTCCTTGGCTTGCTGGGGGAAGATGCGGCGAGAGGTCTGGCCCGGGAGTCATGACTCGTCCTGCCTATAACTCTGGGCAGAGCTTCTGGGCATTGCAACTCATGAGTCTCACATTCTCTGTCCCATTATTGGTAGCACAAGTGAGTTGGACAAAATTATTTCTAAGATCTTTTCTAGCTTAAAAATTCTCTGATTTTAAATCCTAGTTGCTCCACTCATATGTTCTCCACATTTTTTTTTCTTGAGCAAAAAACTGGCTCCTTAAAAGTTTTTATCTAGTTTCTAATCACAGTAAACAGATGGTTTGCCAGTGGCGTTTTGAAAGAAAAGCCCCCGTTCAGCAGCATTTTCTCTAAATCTTTCTTGATTGGCAGTGAGGGAGGCCCTGGCTGTGGTCAGACCCATATCTTTGCATTTCGTCTCTTAGTCCGGGGTCCTTGTGACCTTCTAACCTCCCAGTCAGCTCCTTAGGCATTCTTCTTTTGTTGCATTTGTGCCTGAATGTCAGGCCTAAATGTGACATGATTAATGTTAGAATTACAGATTCTAAAAGCTGCAAAGAAACTGAGACACCATGGAGCCTGTGATGGTCAGTTTCATGTCCCACCTTGGCTCTGGCTCGGCTACAGTCCCCAAGTGATTCAAACATTGATGTGGGGGGTGCTGTGAAGGTATTTAATAGGTTTGATTAATGGTCATAATCAGTGGACTTCTAGTACAGGAGATTATCCTGGATAATCTAGATGGGCAATTCAATCAGTTGACAGTCCTTGAGGGCAAAACAGATTTTCCAGAAGCAATTTCTCCTATGAACTTCAGCTTCAGTCTGAGCCTGAGAGCTCCAACTTGACCTTCCTGATGGCCTGCCCTATACTATTCAGACTTGCCTAACCAGGCCCTATAATCACATAAGCCAATGTCTCACAGTGAATCTCTTAATAGACATCTCCTGGTTCTGTTTCTTTGGTAAAACACAGACTAATACAGACCCCCAAGTTCTGCATTTTATTCAGAAAGAAACTGAGGTTAAGCCCCAGAGTTCATTAATGGGAGAACCAGGTACTTCAATTCCCAGGCTTGCAAACATTCCTATTGCCTAGAATCCAGTTGAAAATGTGAACAGAAGGGCACAGGCTTAACATCTGGACTACTGCCACCTCAGTCCATGCTCTCAAGTATGGCTTGGTTGGTAGTCATCTGTTTTTGGATGGCTTTTGTACAAACTGTTGAACGACCTGGTGACAATTCAAGTATGGTATTCAGGAGTGCAGCAACCCATTGAGCCTTAGCAGTGGGATCAAGTACTCAGATTTTGTGTAAAGTCATCTAACAAGAGGTTGCAGGATACAGGAGTCTTTGGTATCAACGCAATCCTGGCAGCATGTATGAGCCAGAAGTTGGAGGAAAGTATTTGTCATGCTGCCAAGATGCCTCTTGCCTATGCCCTTCATTGTGCAAATGAAACTATGGGACTGTAGTTCTTAAATTCTGGGGATCAGACTGAGATGCCTTGGGCGATCTAACGCTGAATTTCTCAGCCTTGACATTACTGACATTTTGAGCTGGGCCGTACATGGTTGTGGGGACTGTCTTGTGCATTGTGAGAAGTTCAGCAGCATTGCTGGACTTTACCCACCAGAAGCCAGCCATACTCTCATACTCTCTCTGTTGGGAAAACACAAATGTACCCAGACATGGTCAAATGCACGTGGGAGGCAAAATTGCTCTTGATTTGCAACCAAAGATCCAAGGGAAGCCAGAAAACTGCACATATGAAGAAAACTTTGAAATAATTTAAGGGTATTTCTAGACTTCCCTGAGGCCATCCCTATGAATCCCAGGTTAAGAACCCATGCTTGTTCTAGTGTTTGATCTCTTCTGTATTCCTATTTGATATATAATTATCAAATTGTTAAGTGTGTGCATCTTGTCTACTAACTGGATTGGAAGTTCTTTGATCAAAGGAAGAGTGACATGTTTTAGCATAGTGTTTGCATCATTATAACTCTTAGTAAAGGCATTGACCAACTGATTGAAAGAACAATGGAGCTTCCCTGAGGACAAACTTTCCTACCTGGGCAGCCCTGTAGTGGAGGGGTTCAGAGCACTTACCGTCCCTCCCCCCCCACCTTAGAGAGACAGTAGCTTTTGGTCTTTACTGGTTAACATTGGGTAAAGTTACATAGAGTCTCTAAGCCACAGGTCCTCATCTCTAAAATGAGAAAAATCATACAATTATGGGCATGAAATTAGTTATTTATATGAAGCATTTGTTGCAAAAAGTCCCATACTTATCAGCTATTATTAATTGTGTTATTGTTCTTGTCTAGTCCTGGTTGACGTGGTGGCTGGTTAGATTTAGGAGGACTGGGATATCTCAAGGCAGGGAGGGGAACAGCAGAGGGGTTTGTTGCTACGAGAGGGTGAGTTGCGTGGCTGGGGTGGAATCCAGAACTGAGGACGGTTCCTTTGGCTCCGCGATTCTCAGTTCCCTCTCTGCAAAAGCTCCTGAGGGGCAAGGGATGCAACTAGCCTTTGAGCCTCCCTCACATGGCTCAGAGGGATGCAATTACTGATGCTGGTTTCTCGGGCATCTTAGCAGCAGGAAGCAAACCTTACGTGTTTTTCAGGAGCAGTAAGTAAACAGTGTACATTTCCCTGCAGTATAATTAGAACACCAGTTTGTGCTGTGAAATACAAGAGGGATCAAGTCGTTCAGAATGTACTTAGAATGGCCACTCGATGGGAGCCCCTGGAGGGCCTTGGAGATGTAGGGCACTGAGGCAGGTGAAACAAGCCCCCCTCCCGTTTGGGAAAAGGGTAGCCTTCTGACAGAATCTGCTAACCAGCCCCTGATTCCTTCTGCCACTGCTGCTCAGAGATGAGTTCCCTGCCCAATTAGGCAAGCTCTGTGAAGATTGCTTTCATCAAGCCTTGTTAAGAGGGAAAATAACAGAATGTTCACATCACTTTCAAATTTACTTTGAAGCTTGCATTTATCTGCCAGAAGGAAATGTTTATCTTTCCCTTGATCGGTTAGGTGAGCCCTGGAATTAACAGGTGATGTTTTTCCAAATACTACTCAGTTCAACACTATCATTATCCTTTTTCATTGCTAGGGATTAATGGCCGGGAAAATGAAGACTCTTCGTAGGGAACTTGGGCATAAGGACATAGAGCAATGTTTGGTAAGAACCCTCAGATCTTAACTAGAATTCGAAGTCTGAACGCACACTGCCTCTCCCGCTTGCATTCAATAATGGGAACTGGTGACAGAGATGGAAAACTACTGCATTAACCACCCTGACATGCTGCTTTTAAAAGAAATGCAATTCTCTCCCTCAAAACCTTTATTGGCTCTGCACTTCTTGCCATTTGTTATTAAATTCCCTACCCTGGATATCAAGATGGCTCCTCACCTGGCCTCATGCTACCTGGTCAACAAACACGTGTAGAATGATGAATGAGATAATCCGTGAAACATGCATGAGCATGATATCTAGCACATGATGGGAAGTAATTAGGTTTTATTAATATTTCTGTTTACAAAAGCGATTGCTTTTTTCTGCTTGGAATCAATCTACTATTCCTCCTTCTGCTAATGGTATCCCTTTAAGGATAACTCTCCCTTTTCCAATCATGTATTACATGACTGGCCAGTTACAGTGCCCCATTTCCTGTCTCTCTGGCCACAGACCTGCATTAACAGACAGACACGGGACTTAAACTGGGGAAAAGAAAAACTCTTTTCTGGCAGTTTTCAAACAGAAGCTGGAAGCAAAGCTTTCTTTTTTCCCCCTCTGGATATAAAGTTGTTAAAATAAAAGCCCAGAGCTGTCTGTGGCCATATTTTTAACTCTTGGGGACAGATGACCTAAGAAGGAAAAGCCAAGAAATAGAAAAAACAAAACAAAACAAAAAAAAGATGTGTGTGTGTGTGTGTGTGTGTGTGTGTGTGTGTGTGTGTGATATGTAAGGGAGATATGAAGACAGAAGAAAATACTAAAGCTGTAAAATCTGAGAGGTCTAAGTCCAACCCCACTCCTGAATTTCTTTGGCTTGGCCATCTGAGCATATAACTATTTCCTTTTGTGTTTGACTAATTCAAGGTGGCTTTGAACCTCGTGTTGGCCACTCACAATGTAAGGATAGATGAAGGACAGTCCCTACACTCAAGGATTTCCATTTCATGGAGGAGGCAGAAGTATAAATATTATAAGCAGTCACAATTTCAGTAGCAAAAATATGTCCTGCACAGCAAGCTGCAGCATGACAGCTGCTCCCCTAACCTTCCTCACTCCTTGGTTCTAGTTCCTGATGGTTCCAGACTTGTCTGGTGTCTGAGTATGTAGCTGTAAGAAATATCATCAGCTAGAATTTATTTGCTATGTCCCTATGCCACCTGGCATTTCCTGTGGCATAAGACATTTTTGTACATCATGATAAATTTGGAGATAGTACAAGACTTTCTTCCTGAGAGTAAGAATAGCTGAGTGACCCTCAAAAAATGCTCTGTAATAGGGCTTCTTAACTTCAGGTCTGTAGATCCCAGGAGGCAGCCACAAATAGATTAAAGGGGATAACCTTCTGTAATGTTATGCATAACTTCTAGGGCATATGATATTTTTGGAGGTGTGAGGAGACAGAGTCTATAGGTTTTACAAGATTTGCAGTGGTTTTTGAGCCAAAATGCACCACAGGGAGATCATGTAGAAGAACTCCCAAAATGCAATATGATTGTGGGGAGGAATGCAAAATAACAACCGCCCCCCCCCCAAAAAAACCCATCTCAAGTCTGCCTTAAATATCTGGAGCACACAGGGAATTCTTTTTGGCAAGTCTGGAGAACATGACAACCCAATTAGTCCAGAGTCACAAAAACTCTAGAAAGTTGGCATCTCTTCTAAAGGAATTTCCTAGGATAATCAACCAAGGACCTCTTCCAGTTTTAAGAGGTGAAAGAAGGATTATCCTTATATTCCCAGTAAGATAATAAGGTTAAAATGCCAATAGTTGATAGTCCTTTGCCTGAAATGGCCCCCCGATACCCGCATGACTTCCTTTAGTACACTATACAGTTGTTTCTTCTTACTAGTGAGGCTTCTATCTGTATTCTGCTTATATTTCTATACTGTTTAAGGGCACGATCATGCCCCCACCTCTGACACTCGTTATTCTCTTATCCAGCTTTCTTTATCTCCTAGCAAATATCATGCACTGAGGTGTCACTTATTTCTTTATGTAATTTAACCACATATTTATTTGTACTTTTTTCTCTCCCTCAGCAGGATGGAAGCTCCATGAGAACTATAGTATACTTGTTCATACGTTGTATCTCCAGCACTGAGAACAATTCTAGGCACAATGTACTGTTACAGAACAGACATACTGGGGCCCAGACTCCGGAGGATGGTATTAGTAAACCAACTGGGCCACCAACTGGGCTTGATTGTCCTCTGCCAGTTGGAAAGACATCTCTCAATGCTAGAGATTTGTGAAAAGGAAAGGAAATGTTTGTTTAATGCTATACAGACCTAACATAGTAACCTAACGTCTCCTTTAAACTATTAAAGTCCTTTAGGATATCCACCTATGCACATAGCGCTCCCTTCTCCCCCTGCCCTAATTCAGGGTACTGTAACTCAGGAAAAGAGCACACGTCTGTTTTTCCAGGCCGATGGCACCATCAGCTGTGTTGCTGTCCAGGCAGGATCTCTAATTAATCCAAAGTCATGTGGCACCTTCTCACAGTCTACTGGCAAGAGTTCTTTGTACCCATTTTTCCAGGCAAAATTTCCTGCTTCCCAGGCCACGTGGTGAAAGGGAGCACCCCAAAGCCACGTGGGCCTCTCCTACCAAAGCCGCAGGGGTCTGCACTCTGGCCAAGGCTGTGTGGTCCTCTGTTCTTCCACCTGAGCCAAGAGGGGGGTCCTCACTCTGCCAAAAGTGTGTGGCTCTTCTTCACCTGGCTGCAGGGGTCCCCACTCTGGCAAAGCCGTGTGGTTTTTCCCTCAATGGCTGCCATGTCTGGGTTTAAATCCCCATGCCAATCCTCCTCTGTATCCCCATTTCCAACTCCTCCCACAATCAGTTACACCTGCCCTGCATGCACAAAACAGCCCTGCATGTTCCTGCTCCATGTGTCCCTTCCCCCAGTTCATACCTTGGGGGAAGGGGTGAGGACATCTCATATGTCTCTCCAATATTTCCTATACACCTTGAGTTCTGGACACCATTCCAAATCCCTTTTTGAGGCCCCCCTCTTGGCTGCACCCTTTATCAGTACCTATTGAATGAATGAATACAAGATAAAATATCTTCCATTTGTTCCCCTACCTAAGTATTAGTTGTTCTTTCTCCATCTTGTAAAAACTGTATGACATAATAGTTGAATGCACAGGCCATGGAGTCAGATAGCTCAGACTGAATCCCAGCTTTGCTCTGAAAATATCTTAACTGATAATAGTTACAATGCTAAATGAGACGGAGAAGGCTTGCTGTCTTGAGAGAGGCATGAAAACCATGCACATCTTAGTTTCTCTGACTCAATTCTGTAGGTACAGAGGGTCTTTTATGGGTTAAGAGTAGACCTCAGGTTCAACTCTCAGCCCTGTTGTACATCATGGCCAAGTTACTTGACTTCTCAAGCATCAGTTTCGTCACCTCTCAAACAGCACGTTCATCGTTATCTCTGTGAAAAAATGTGTAAAAGCACTTAGTGGTGTCTAAAGCATGAGTTAGTGCTCAGTAAATACTAGCACTTATTACTCTCCACACAGGAAGTGCTTGGTAAAAGGTACCTGCTATCATGGAGTGTTTTCTAACCACTGTACTACCGTTCTGTGCTCTCCTGTGATATTTGGGATTTCCATTTCACCCACACAGTAGCTCTATTATCAGTGTGTGTGTGTGTGTGTGTGTGTGTGTGTGTCTGTGCTATATTTTCTCAAATAGATGAAATGCCCAGAAATCTTGCACTTACTTTTGACCTTCTGGAGGGCCCAGCCCAGTACCAAGTACATAGCCCCCTTAGTTCTTGGTGATTATTGGGGTGGGGAGTCCTGTCCTTCCTGCTCTTTTATCATTTTCTCTCTGTTCCATTCTGTCGACTTTAAAGAAAAGGCATTCTGTTAAAATGCACTCGTGTTCCTCCCTTAATGCTCAGAAAAGGGCTCTGTGCACAGAGGGGGCTCCAGATAAGCCAAATGAAAGCCTCTTTGCTTGCTAATACCTTACATGAGGAAGTACCTAATCCACCAATCAATTTCCTCTTGAAGCAGGACCCAGCTGTAGAGTAAATAGCTCATCTCTGTGATCTTTTGTGAAGGAGGAATTTCCTTAGAACCTTCACTGAAACCTGACCTCTTTCTTCCTTAAATTTTCCATCTGTAAAGGCAGAATAAAAAAGGTACTCAGTAAGTTTGTAACAAGACTGGGAAAATTTCTACCAATTGCTTCAGGCTGTGGCAACATGTGAGAGAAGCCAATTCTCAACATTAGCAACGTGGAACATTGTTGCCATTGTACTTTAGTGGTTACCTTCACTTCTGGTTTTGTTGGTTTGAAATACATCAATGATTAAAGATTTCTAGATGGAAATCTTGCAGGGTTTCGGGTCTTGGATTTTTTTTTTTTTTTTTTAAAGTTTAGCTGAGTCCTTGAGAAAACAATTCTTTAGGTCTCAGCTCTAACATAACATCACATCATTTGGAAGCCTTCCCCGACTTCCCAGTTAAGTCTGTTTCCTATTACACATGTTCACAGTGCCCCGTAGTTTTCCTTTAGAGTCCTCATCAGAGTTTGGAAATAGTTATTGATCTGCGTAACTATCTAGTTAAGGTCTGCTTTTTCCACCAGGTTAGAGATGAATTTTCTCCGTGGTATCTGGTACATTGTAGTCACTCACAAAAGTTTTGTTCAATAGGGAATCAGTGAAGAGAAATGCTCTTTGTTGGGGAGGAAACAGAGAAAGACCTCGGTCCTTTGAAAACAGCAAAGGCCTGGTGGTTTGACTTTGTGCACCTTCCAAGGCCTGTCCTTTCACGGAGAAGCAGGAAGACAGGCCAGCAGGTAACTGTTGAATGCAGCTGGTCTGAAACTCAGAGAACAGCATCTTGCTGACACATGTCTCTAAGCTCTTGGTAATGCTTAAGTCCATGATTAAATTTCATAAATAGTGTGTGATGAGAAAAATAGTGATTGGGATCAAAACAAGAAAAGGACCGGGGGCAGTTTCCAGAACGTGAAGGAAATCATTACCTCTTCCTCACCACTGTTACGTCTGGACAGGCTGCGATGCAGGCTGTGATGGCCAAGAACTTTCACTAGGGGGCGACCACAGGTACCTATGGGATACAGAGGAGACACACCTCTCCTTTTCTCATTGAGTTCCTTTTAATCCGTATGCATTGTTCCTTAGAAAGGCGTCTGTGGCAGGGTGGTGCCAGGGGGTTTCATTTCACTCATCTCTTCTTTGTCCTCTCCTCTTACTTACTTTATATTCCTCAGCTGCCCTCGAACAGCTCCTTCCTGTTCAGATCGGGGCCTTTGAGGCTCTGGGTATGTTTCCTCACTGGATTGCAGAGGACGCCGATAGGTTCCTAATGCGTGGCTGTAGTTCTTTCAGACTCTTCAGGGTAGAGCAGCCTCAAAACCAAAAAGCCTTTCTGTTGCTGGTTTTGATCCTTTTATAATATCATTTTGCTGAAATATTCTGTAAACAAAGTCTCTGTCTCTTTACTCTGCCTACTACTAGATGGAGGGTAAATACATAGAATAGTGTTTCCCAAGTTGTGTTTTGTGAAGGACCCGTTTCAGGAGATACATAGTTACTATCTACTCTTGCCGGAGTCTGTGCTAACCATTGTCGATAAAACAGGAAAAAACAGTCCCAGGCTGTCCTCTCATGCAGCTCACCATCTAGGGAGAAGACGGCTGTTAGTATGGTAATTAGACGGTTGTGTGTGACATTTTCATGTTAGACAAGTTTCATACATGAAAATTGTACAGTTCTGCGAGAGCATATATTCAGTGGTAGGGGTTGCTAACTTTTCTTCTCTAAGGGGCTAGACAGTAAATCTGTTTGGTTTCCGGGCCAAATGGTCTTTGATCCAACTACAAAATTCTGTTGCTGCCATATGAAGGCAGTCACAGAAAACATGCAAACAACATGCAACCATGAACGTGGCTGTGTTCTAATGAAACTATTTATGGACACTGAAATTTGAATCTCGTGTTATTTTCGTATGTCACATAATATTCTTCATCTGATTTTTTTCCATCATTTAAAAATGCGGAGACAGTTCTTAGCTTGTGGGCTGCACAAAATGGCCCATAGGCTATAGTTTGTCAACTCTTCCTGTAGGGCTTAGGGACCTCTCCTGAAGGAGAGATGTCTGATCTGGGAGCTGAAATCTGAGCAGGATAGCGAGGTAGACAGGGGGCAGTGGGGATGGTGACAATGGTGATGAAGGCTGGTGGGCAAGAACCACTGTAGTCTGTTAACAGTGTTGAACATAAAAGAGAATCCAGGGGGACAAGGGAAACATCAACACTGAAGATTCGGAGAAGTTTCTGCTGTCAAAGAAATCTATTTGGTTTTGCTTAAACCGATGTTTTCAAACCCTTCTTGGGCTGAGCATATATCAACATGTAGGGAACACAGTTTTGGAAATGCAAGCCAAGGGAGTCCTTGGCTATAAAGGAACTTCAGAATACGCTGTGAAGTTTTGTACCAATAAATTTATCCATGCCAGTGACCTTGGAATCCATGTAGTACTTTCATGTGGCTCTTTCTGAGAATTTGTGTCTCTTTAGTGAGGGATCTTTTAGGCGAGAATTTGACGCGACTGTTTTTGCAAACAGCTCAAGTGTGAACTTTCCTGGGGGCAAGGAGGTGGGCTGTATGGCTCCCTGAGGTCCCTGCCTGCCTTTTAATGGTGCATTGTAACTGCAAGAGAATAGAATGTATTGTACCAAACGCTCAGTGGGGAAAACAATGGCAGTAGATATTTAGCTGATGATGACATATGAATCCTCTGGAGAGCTGTGAAAACCTATGGATTCTAAGCTCATGAAACGCTTACTTGAAAATTCTAATATCTGTAAGTTTTCCAAGTGCTGTTCCATCAGTGTGGTTTCTCCCAGAGCATCCAAGTGAAACACTTTTGTCCTTCATCTACATGCCCCAGATACGTAGACGTTTTGAGTTGATTAGGCCATATAGTTGGATAGTAGGTTGAATTTCCCCCCCATTCTTCCAGTCATTTTGACTACATGACTTTAAACATGTACATAAACTATTTGTTGTTGTTTTCTGGATGCAGGATAATATCCTCCATCTAGTTCTTTTAAAATTCTTCACTATGGCCAGAGAACATTTCAATAAGTTCTTTTTGATCAGCACTTTTTACATTATGTTTCCTTTTTGGTCTGGGATGGCTTTCCTGTGATAGCCGTATGTTGGGTGAGTGTTAGGAGCTGGTTTGTTTAGGAAGCTGTTCGACACCATAAAATGGCAAATTCAAGGGAAACATCAACGGTTACTACCAAGTAACTGGATTTATTCTCTTTTCTGCCTCAGTGTCTTTCTCTTATTTCTGTCTGTGTCTTTTTAATTGCTACACCTCAGCCTTGGATCAAAACAAGAGAGAAATACGTATACAATTAGAGTTTCTGCTCTTTTGCATGGTGCTGTTGCTGAGGTACATAACTGATTCGAGTGATTCTGCGGAACTTTTCCATTACCCTTGTGGAGGAAGCAGCGCTCATTATACATCAGAGCAATCTGCTGTAAATGATGTATTTATCTTATTTCCTCTAGTCAAGTTTAAATCCTCAGTTGGCCTCTGTGTAAATCTTCCTTAAAGCCATAGAACATTAGAACTGAAGGGACCTTACAAATTCTCAGGCCAGGCTTTCTTGTTCTCAGAAGAGGAAACTGAGTGCTGGGATAGTGGCAGAGTCAAGGTTAACTGCTGTCTTCTGACGCCCCCTTCAGGACTCTCTTCGGCCCAGCTTTTGTTTGCCACACAGCCCCTGTGACTCTTCTGACATGTTTTTGATTTCCTATTTCACCAACTAAGCTCAATTAATAAAAAACTGCTTCTACTTTCTTTTTTTTAAAATTTTTTTTATTGATTATGCTGTTACAGTTGTTCTATTCCCCCTTTATTCCCCTCCACCCTACCCCCCATCCCCACCATCACCCCCTTTAGTTTATGACCATGTGTCTCAAGTCCTTTAGATTCTATATTTCCCATGCTATTCTTGCCCCCCCCATCTATTTTCTATCTACTGTCTATGCTACTTATTTTCTGTACCTTCTCCCCCCTTCTCCTCCTCCCACTCCCCTGTTGCTAACCCTCCTTGAGATCTTCATTTCTATGTTTCCACTCCTGATCTAGCTGTCCTTTTAGTTTGCTTTCATTTTAGGTGTGGTTGTTAATAACTGTGAGTTTGTTGTCCTTTCACTGTTCATGTTTCTTTAACTTCTTTTTCTTAGATAAGTCCCTTTAACATTTCATATAATAAGGGCTTGGTGATGATGAACTCCTTGAATTTGATCTTATCTGAGAAGCACCTTATCTGTCCTTCCATTTTAAATGAAAGTTTTGCTGGATAGAGCAATCTTGGTTGTAGGTCTTTAGATTTCATGACTTGGAATACCTCTTTCCAGCCCCTTCTTGCCTGTAAGGTCTCTTTTGAGAAATCAGCTGACAGTCTGATGGGGACTCCTTTGTAGGTGACTGTCCCCTTAGCTCTTGCTGCTTCTAGGATTCTCTCCTTCATTTTTATCTTGGCTAATGTAATTACGATGTGCCTTGGTGTGTTCCTTCTTGGGTCCAACTTCTTTGGTACTCTCTGAGCTTCCTGGATTTCCTGGAAGTCCATTTCCTTTGCCAGATTGGGGAAATTCTCCTTTATTATTTGTTCAAATAAGTTTTCCACTGGTGGCTGTGCCTTTCCCCCTTCTGGTACCCCTATAATTCGGATGTTGGAGCGTTTAAAGATGTCCTGGAGGTTCCTAAGACTCTCCTCATTTCTTTGAATTCTTGCTTCTTGACTCTTTTCTGTTTGGCCATTATTTGCTTTCTTCTGGTCCACTCCATTGATTTGAGTCCCAGTTTCCTTTTCATTGCTATTGGTGTCCTGTGCAATTCCATTCATTTCAATTAGTTTCGCCTTCATATATTTGTCTAATTTGTCCGTATAATCAACCAGTTCTGTGAGGATCTTGATAACCAATGTTTTAAACTGTGCGTCTGTGAGATTTGCTATTTCTTCATCGCTTAGATTTATTTCTGGGGCTCTGAGATCCTCCTGCGCCATTCTTGGTCTGTTCGGGCCCTTTAAGAAGTGGTGCCTTGGATTCCCAGGTCGCTGGGTTGTGACGCTGTATGTGGGGGCGTGGCCCGAGCAGGGAAATGGCGACCCCCTCTGCCGCTTCTCACAGCTGGGTGCGGAGGAGCAGTGCCTTAGGTGGTTCACCTGGGCCGGGCCGCTCAGAGTCGCTGGGTTATGACGCTGTATGTGGGGTGGGGTCAGAGCAGGGAAATGGCGGCGCCCTCCACTGCCGCTTGCCGTGGGGACCTGCCGGCCCGGTCCAATCGCCCACTCCCTCGCCTGTCCACCCGCGCACAAATGCGCGACCTCAGTCAACACGCAGCCCCGGCCCGGCTGTCTCCCCTGAGGTCGCTGGCCTGGTTGCTCGCGCGGTTGCTCACTGGGTCCAACCCTGCGCCTGGATTCCGCACCTGAGCCCGTCTGACCGAGTTTTCCTGCGCAACCCTGCTCCGCCAGCCGCTGGTTTTGCCCCTTACCGGTCAGGCTGAAGAATTTGTTGTTAACGGACTTCCGAAAAGTTCAATTTTCCGTGTTCTGGCTGTGTTTTCTGTTGCTAATATTTAGTTTTCTCTAATCTTGGTTGTGTGAGAAGGCACGGCACATCCACCTATGCCTCCATCTTGCCGGAAGTCCCCCTGCTTCTACTTTCTGTATTGGTGAGTACACAGCTAGAGGGAAAGGTAACTAGTAAGGGATTCATGTGGACTGGTTCCTGGCCTTCTTCATGAGCATACGCTCATTTGAGTTAGCTTAAGCTTGAGGAAGTTGGTGCCCATTTATCCCAAAGGACTTGTGTGCATACAACACTGTGCCAGAAACTTTAGGGGGACAGGTAAAACAAGATAGCCTAAACTAACTGATGATTATAGAGTATGGACTTATGCATAGGATTGTCAGAGAAAACACAAGATATCCAGGTCAATTGCAATTTTAGATCAATATCTTTTTCAGAATAAGCATGTCCCAAATATTGTATGCAGTATTCTGGGGGTCCTGCATTTATATTGGCTAAAGCTAGTAATTTTACTCATCGATGGGTGACTAGAAATTAATGATGAGGTCCCAAGGCTTCATGGAGATTAGAACTGGAATGGATCTTTGAGATCATTTCAAACTCTTTACATTAGATGAAGAGGATTTAGGCTCAGAGAAGATCAGGGAGTTGCCATGGTTTGCACATCTGGCAAGAGGCAATGCTTCGTCCTCTGTCTGTTTTCTATCTCTTGGTCAAATGTGGCATACTGACTTAATTAGTACAGTGTGCACCACAGACTGGTGTGTTCAAGAAAGCTCCAGAAGGGAAGTGAGACTTGAGCTGAGTTTTGAACGAAGGTAGAGTGGTTTGGCGAAGGTATTCTGGTAGAAGGGCAAGTGGAAGCAAATGTGCAGAAGCAGGAATCAATATTTGTTTAGTGAAGAAAGGAATGGGAAAGATGTCTCTGTGGGACGCGGATCAGTCCCAGGACGAGTGGATAAATCAGCTCTGTGTCACCACCAAACAATTTCGAGAGAAGGAGAGCTGTTTTGAGAATTTAAATAGCAATTTTTGAAGGTCCATAGGATTAATTTACCACTCAAATTGTTAGGGTGGTCACCTTATGTTTTCCTCAGATTTTTCGGTCTGATTTTTCACTTCGTCTAGGCAGGCAGAATAGCATTATCCTGTTTCCCTTTGGAAAATGAGCTTAGAGTAGGGATGGTAATTGTCCACTAAGATTTTAATTATAATTTTGATGGGGAGGCTGGCCTCTACCCATGCAGGGTGTACATACATGTGTGATGTGTGTGTGTGTGCATTTGTGTGCACTGGGGGAACCACTTGAGGCTTCCAGAGCAGTATGATCCAAGAGACAGATAGAAACCTTCGTCACAGAGGAATTATTTGAGTTCAGTGCAAAAGGAATATCTAATAAGCAAGTTACAGCCTTGTCTGAAATTCTTGGAGTAAGGAGATTGGTGGAGAGAAATTAGAGTTAATGGACAGGGTTTGGGAGGTCCATTGGCAGGAAACACACAAAAAAATCAGTGACCCTTGAGTAAGTCTGACCAACTTAGTAGCCATTTGCTGGGAGTTCATTTAACTTGGAAGAGTTGGAGGATCCTTGGGAAAAAGCAAGACTAAAATAATTTCTGAGTCAGTTCTTAAAGGAGCCCAGACTTGTCCATCTGTAGGGCCCACGTGGGGAGTAAACTGACCTAAGGAACAAAGAGAAGCTCCTCTTTTACCCTACCTTAAATGTTTCCTTACAGACTGGCTGACGGGAAGCAAATTATTGTGATTGAGATAAGCATTAGTTATTTTATCAGAGTTGAAAGATTTGACAGATTTGTCTTGGAGACATGACTAAGGAGATTGAGTTTTATGGCAGTTTAAACAGAAATAGAAGATCCTTGCTTGCTTTAAAGAGAACAGAGGACTGTCTAGAAGTTGAGCAGAGAGGATGTCAATTAGGTCAATAGGAGTTGAGTATGAGGTGCAGAACTGAGGGCATCAGATGACATCAGCATTTTCCTGTTGTGGACACTAATTCCCATCTCACGATGTGACACTCAACAGTAGATGTTCTCAGCTTCCAATTCTGCCCTACGCTGTAGGATCTGTGCTCTGAGATGAAACTGTACCATACCCGAATGAGTGACTTTTCCTCTGGAAGAGTCCCAGATGGGATGCTGAGGGCAGGGGCCCCATTGGGAAGTAAGGGTGAGAAGAGTTCACACACTGAACAGTCGATGCTCTCCTCTGGAAAACAGGTACCTCTTCTTCATGTTGGAACTGACACCAAGGGATAAACACCAGACACCCCGTTGCTGAGGAATGACCCAAACTGAACTTTTGAGAGTTGGCATCTGCATGTAATTACTTAGGGCACATGATTCTTTTATGGGCACTCACTTAGTAAAGCATTTACATTTATGTTCACAGCTCATTAGTTTGCTCGCGAATTTGATTTGAACATCTTAAGTAGGATTGTTTTCAATCTTTGGAGGCACTATAAACCTACAGTCATGCTCAACTGGCACAGACTGTTAGAAGGAAAACCATATAAGTAGCTTGTTTTGCAATCCTAGCAGGAGTTTTGTAAAGTAAGGCTGAACTGACCATGCATATTCTATGGGGAAGTTATTTATTTTTCTTTCTGAGCTCAAGGCTTACAGAATTATTGTGATCAAAAGCAGAGTTACTTGAAACTCTGAAGGAGAAAGAACAAAATTAAACGTGACTTTTGAATTGTTATAAAAAATAATAAAATAACAGATCTTTCAACCAGATATTTAATTTAAAAATAGCAAACATTGCAGACTTTCCAGAGACTGTCAATGGTTTGAGAAGCCAACTCAGTCTCTTCCCTTGGCTCTTGCACTGCTTGATAATGAGCGCGGTTGGTCATGTACCAGCAGCACATTCAGAAGCACACCATCTAGTGAAAAAAAACCCTTTTTTAAAAAAACAGATACATTTTGCAATTTATTCATGGTGCCAGGTGTTCCTCAGCTGTGTACTTTGGGGCTTGAGTTAAGTGCCTGCCGTTTTCCTTTTCATGGGAAAACTGTAAAATGAGAGATTTGCTGGCGTGCCATGCTTGATGAAGACAGTTCTTCCTTGTGTGTCTGCAGGCATGTTTGATTTCAAATTCGAATGCAATCTCAAAGAGACCTTTTCTTGCCTTGAAACTTCACTGTGGGTCTTGGTAGTGTGGGCTATACCTGGAGCAGGTACAGCTTATAGTCTGATTTCCAACATGTGGTAGAAAAAAGCAATTATTCCCTTGAAACCTGAAAAATAATCTGTCAGCTTTGATTAGTGTCTGTTTAGATAATCATATGGTGGGGAAAGTACTGGACAAATGCTCATCAGAACTTCTTATCCAAAATCAGAGTGTTTTTTTATTTTTTAAAATATGTTTATTGATTTCGGGGGGGGTGGGGAGAGAGAGAGAGAGAGAGGTGGGGGGCATCCATGTGAGAGAGAAACATCAATTGGTTGCCTCCTATTCTGCCCCTTAGGTACGTGTCCTGACTGGGAATTGAACCCTCAGCATTTCAGTGTACAGGGTGGCACTCCAGCCAACTGAGCCATACAGGCCAGGGCCAAAAGCAGGGCTTTTTATACACTTTTTATTAATGTAATTTATTCATAGGATGGTTATTCAGAAAATGAGAAAAAGTATTGGGGAAAGCAGTGTTAACACGAAAATCCATCTGTGCGAGCCTAGACTAAAACATCGGCGGTCAGACACGGGGAGAAACAGTCAGAGGCAGAGTGTCTTCTTCTGCCCCCGGTCCCCTCTGTCCAGGCCTGCCCTGTGGGACAGTCCTCAGGCATGTTCATGCCTTTCGTTGGTCTTCTCTCTGGCTCTGCATCTGGTTCCTTTGGCTCCGAGATCATCACATAATTCTCTGACAAATCGAATTTTTTACCCTTTCCACAACCCTAGACAGCTCTCCCAAGCAGCTGTGGAGATTTCCTCTCTATAGGAGTAGTTACTTCAGGTGTTCTCTGAAAGACTACAGATGTCCCCAAAGCTCTGGAATTTCTCACAACTCAATCTAGAAATCACAGCTGAGAATTGCTCCCCTTTAATTGAAGGTCACTCGTCCCCCCACCCCCAAATGCTGTTTCTTCAGTAGGATTGCTATGGTCTGAATGTTTGTGTGTCCCCCGACCCCCTCATGTGTTGAAATCCCAGTATCCAAAAATAATGGTATTAGAAGGTGGGGCCTTTTGGAAGTGATTAGGTCATGAGGGTACAATCCTCATGAATGGTATTAATGACTTACAAAAGGAGCTTCAGAGAGGTATCTGGCCTCTTTTACCATATGAGGACACAGCTAGAAGGTATTGGCTATGATCCCAGAAGAAGGCCTTCACCAGACCTTGACCATGCTGACGACTTCATCTTGTACTTCCCAGACTCCAGAACTGTGAGAAATAAATTTCTGTTGGCTGTTTACAAGCCACCCAGTCTATAGTATTTTGGTATAGCAGCAAGAAGAGCCTGAGATAGGGATTCTTAATGTTAGAGACTTCCCAGGTTGTGGAAAATGCTAAAGTTACAATTTTTATTTTACTCAGGTTCTAAATTGCAGAAATTTACCACGTACTAAGGAGCCTGTAAAAGAAACAAGTGAGCTTATCTGTGGCAATGGTGGGTGGGCCTTACACCATGGACTGCACTGCTCTAGAAGATGCCGTTCCCAAGACTCAAATATGAATGAAGCCCCCTGGAGTTGTGGTATGTGGCGGCACTAGGAGTCTTGGCAGTGAATTTGTTAAATGTCTTATCAAATAGATTTAAGCGGCTTGAAGACAGACCCCACATTCCCCATAAAGCTTAGCATAATACCTTGCATACGGCATGTGTTCATTAAAAATTGGTTGAAGGAATAAATTGGGATATGCTTCGCCAGAAAAAGTACAATAAGTCATACAAACTTTAAAGGCAAAAGAGGAAAGTTGGTTTTGTGTATTTTCTTTCCATATAACATTTGGAGGCAGAAAGCCTAGGTTCAAGATAGGACTCTAATATTTACTAGGCGAGTGCCCTCTTTGAGCCTGGCTCTTCTTATCTGTCAAATAACAACTGAGTAGCCAGCCTCAGAGGTGGCTGAGACGCAGATGACATAATAATCGTGTAGTAGTTCCTGTATGCAGGTATTTTCCCAGCTTAAAATGACCCCCTCGACTACTGATCCCAACTCTCCATCTTCAGGAATGGGCCACCAGTTGCCGTGTTTGTGTGAGGTGACCCAACATCTTGAAAATAAGGGATCAAATCAGCAGTGAGCATTTGACCCAAGCTGGACCACTCAGTGTCCCTGCCCTGGGAACTTGGAGATGGCCGTGACAGTCAGTCACCCTTGTCTGAGAGTGTAACTTGGGGAAGTAAAACAAGAACGCAGCCACCTTCTCCCATCCGTACTAACAAGCACGGAGCAGAAGATGTTGGTCTTCTAAGAAGTAAGGAAGAAACAGATGTGTGAAAAGAATCAGAGAGTAAAATGATGCCTACTTGTCCTCTGGGTTCCAGAAACCCTGCTGCATTTTTGCTTTTGGGGGATTAGAAACATTTTTTCTATCCTTATAATAAACGCCCACTTTATGCCTCAGCTACCTCAAGTCAGGTGTTGCTTTCTTCAATAAAAGCATTAAAGGATTTT
Organism: Artibeus jamaicensis; assembly: GCF_021234435.1. Lineage (NCBI taxonomy): Eukaryota > Metazoa > Chordata > Mammalia > Chiroptera > Phyllostomidae > Artibeus > Artibeus jamaicensis. The sequence continues at coordinate 17,053,739 of NW_026521788.1, forward strand.
GTGATGTATCTTCAAAGTTAATAATAATCTTTCCCCCATAGGTTTAAGTACAGCCCCAAAGCTCCTGTACCTCACAGTATAAGATCTGGGTTTTTTTTTAATTAACAAGGAATAAGGTCCTTTTCTGACAGTTTTGATCAGAAGCCCAGAATTTCCAGCTTATGCCCGTGTCTCTTCTTATTCTTTCTCAAGGTAACAAGCATCCCCAAATCAGCCTCGGTCTCCATGGTGATCAAGAGTCCCTTGTAGTATCTGCCTGGTGAGGGCCACACAACATGCAGGACCACAGACGTGCGGTCTGTTGAATTACTGCCGTGGGGTGGGGAGGTGTCAAGAATGGAAGCCAGGCTATTGAAGTTCTTTTTTATGTAATTAATGACTTTCCGTTTCTGCCTACCTTTTTGCTAGTGCAGCAGAGCAAGGTGCAGAGAACTGCCACAGAAAATTAGCTGTAATTTAGGTAATATCTCGAATGCCCTGTCAGTCACTTGATTATGTGATTGAAAGGAACATTTCATTTGGAGATTTGTAATTTTCTAGTGCTATTGGCGTTACACAATTACGTTTCCTGTCATTTATCACATTGTGGAATACCGAGACAAATATGCTTCTCCTTACATTTATCATATTACTGAGAAATACAGAGACAGATTTAGCCAATTGCTTTGCACCAAATGATGCCTGTTGTTAGCTGGGGACATTCAGCAGTTTTTCTCTTCAAAGAGCTCCCTTGAACATATTATGCAACAAGAGGATTTTTTCCCCCCTTAACTACAGCATTGCCTTCCAAAAGGAGGAGCCGGGCCTATCTGCCTTCTGCAGCAGGTGCACAGAGTGAACTGAGAGTGACGGTGCCACAGAGGAGCTCCCTTCTCCTTGGAAATCTGCAGGCGGTGGTGCCAAGGTGGGGGCATCCGGCTCCGTGCCTCACACCGGTAGCTAAGCATAAGCCTGGATGAGAGCTTCAGAATGTTTAAGTACCAACTTGGTATAGTTGTATTTAGAGCCACTTAAAAAAAATGGAGCTTTTAAACAAAGAAAACTAAACTATTTAATTGAGGAAGCAGGTAAAGAGCCTTTGGTGTCTTGCACAAAAGACATTTTCTATAGGCATTTAGGTATCCTTTAGCTCACCGACTGACCTATATTTTCTATAAAGATGGTATTAAAAATAATTCTGCCCTGGTGGGTGTGGCTCAGTGGATTGGGCACCAGGCTGCCAAACAAAGGGTCACTGGTTCAATTCCCAGTCAGGGCACATGCCTGGGTTGCGGGCCAGGTCCCAAGTGTGGGGTGCGTGAGAGGCAACCACACACTGATGTTTCTCTTCCTCTCTTTCTCCCTCCCTTCCCTTCTCTCTAAAATGAAAACAAATAAAAATCCTTTAAAAACAGGTAAACATCCCTGCCCTCATGGAAAAAATAATAATTCAATCTCTGCTCCTTGGTTTAACTGAGCCTTTTGAGTGGTTGGTATGTATCGATGCCTGATGCAGAAGTTTGTGCTGGTCAAAAATACAGGTAGTCCCACACCCCAGCCTAAGCTTACAGAACCACTCTATCTGGGACCCGAGACTCTGTATTTAAAGAAGTGCTAAAGGTGATTTTGTTAGGAACACTAAACCAGTTTGCAACCCTGGATGCTCATTAGAATAACTCAGGGAGATACTCTGGAAGCTTTTGATACCCTGGGTACACCCTAGAATTTGGGAGTAGGACTCAGGTATCATATGACTTTCAAGCTCTCCTGGTGATTCCAATGTTCAGCCACGCTTGAGAACCACTGCAGTGAACTATGGGAAAGTCACTTCACTTGACCCTTGAACAACATGGGGGTGAGAGGCACCGACACTGTGTAGTCTATAATCTGCATGTAACTTTTGACTCCCTCAGAACTTAATTACTAATAACGTACTGTGGACCAGAAGCCTTGCTGGTAAAGAGTTGATTAACATGTATTTTGCATTTTATATGTATTTTATCCTGTATTCTTATAATAAAGTAAGCTGGAGAAAAGGAAATGTTACTGAGAAATCGTAAGGGAGAGAAAATACATTTACAGTACTGTATATATTTATTGACAAGATTTGCATATAAGTGGATCTGTGCAGTTCAAACTCATGTTGTTCAAGGGCCAGCTGTATTAGGAAGAAGCACAGCTGGATTCCAGTCTTCACCACAGCAAATCAAGGCTGATCTGGGCTCCTGTGACTGCCAGGGACCTGATTTGGGGCTGGGGAGAATCATGACATTGCTGACCCTACCTGTGGTCTGAGGACAGCTGGTTCAAGGGGAGGAGGAGGTAGGTGTGGTCAGGACCAAGTTTCTGGGAGCTGGAGTAGAAGCCGAGGTAATGACCATCAGGGTAGGGTGAGGAAGAACACAGCCACACCACCACATCACTGTCCCACACAGAAGGTTACCTGGGCTTAGAAAGGCAGGTTAATTCCACCCTGCTTCTGCGGGAGACAGGGCTCTGTTTTCAGTAGCCTAAGACTGGGGGGATTTGAGCCTTCCTGCTGCAGGGAATCAGTGTCTCCAGCCAGGCTGACCTGGCAATAGTCACAATGGACCGACCGCTGCTGCCGAGTGCCACTCTGCATCTGAGAGCCCTCTCACGGTCACCCTGGTGAACACCTACGGCCCAGAGCACTGGCAAAAAGCCCCAAGACTTGAGGTCTAGTAGACCTAGTGTCTGCTGGTTCGATTCCCGGTCGGGGCACACAGACATCTGGTTCGGAGACATTGGACAGACCATTTACCTCTCTGTGTTTGTATCCTTTAACGGAGTTGGCCTTGGTTGGGGAGGCAAATGAGTCCCTATAGTGTTGAAAATTCATATTAAACGTAAAAGACATTTTTTACTCCCATGCCTTTAGGTACTCTGCTATATTAAAACGTGATTTAAACATGAACACTTCGCTCACTATTGTGCATTTCTGTGGCTTTTCAAAAAATTTCCACTCAGCCACACGATATCTGTACTGTTGGGCCTAGGTTTTGGTTGATGCCCAATCAAGACCTAACGTCAAGCACATAATTGTTAGTATCCACCCTAGTGATGGGACTGGTCTCTGATCAATTGTTTGCTTTTTTGTTTATTCAGTAAACTCGTGTCAAACTCTTACTGTGTCTCAATTACTATGCTAGACACTGAGCATGTGAGGATGAAAGGCACCATGTGCTGTCAAACAGCTTGCTATGGTGTGTGTGTGTTGGGGGAGTAGGTGGGGTCCAAAAAATTATTCTTTAAGCTATTTGTTTGGAATTAACTCTACAGAACAATGGCCAGCTTTATACCTTTCAAGACTTCTCGCCTACGTGACCTCCTGTGCGATCTTGTGTAGCCATCGGACAGACCCAGGAGAAAGCCTGAGGGGCGTCGGGGCTCACAGAAACCAGTGGGTTGCTCCAGGTTCCGCTGTTGGTGGGCAGCAGCATCAGGACTCAGGCTCAGAATCCCTAACTCCAGGTCTGATGCACTCGCAATGCACTTCAGTGGCTGCAGGGCTCAGCCATCAAACCCAGCCACCGACATATACACTCACACTCTTAGAATGATATTGATGCGATATGAATGTTTAATGAGTGACTTTTGAGTAACTTTTCCTGAGGGTTGAATGAAGTTGTTAGCAAGACATTCTGCATGTTTTGCCAGCCAGCATGCAAGGGGGGTTCTTTCCAAAACTGAGGATAACAGATGTGGCTCTGTGTTTCCCAGTGAGATGCGCTGCCCGGCAGGGGCCCGGTCTGGCCATCTGGCCAGGTGTGTGGGAGTCGAGGTCCGCAGCAACAGATCTTGGGACCAGTGCCAGAGGCAAAGTCTGAACTTCCTCTCTCCGAAGAGTATTGCCCGCCAGTGAAGTAAAAGTAATTACTTGTCCCTGCTAATTGAATTCTGAACTTTAAAGTAGAGGTTCTGACTTAGGTTAATGTGACATGGGCCAATTTAAAATTTTAACTGAAAAGAAAAAATGGCAATGAACCTCAGTGCTTGGAATGCAGCGCACGGGCTAAGTTCCTCGGGGCTGGAGCCAATGTTCACAACTTCTGTGGGCACCGGCCTCCTGCAGAACTGTCTTCCACATGCCCTGCTCGTGACCTTGGCTAATGCAAAAGGGTTACCTTACTATAAGGCAGGAAATTATTTTAGTCAATTTCATTCTGTGGCCTTTTTTCCCCACTAACTTTCCATGCTTAGTTTTGGGGGTGCTTTGGGTAATAATAATAACAACTAACATTTATAGAATAAATGTTATAATATACTTAGGTTAACTGATTTCAACATTCAGAACTACCCTGCTCCATTCAGCAGCTGAGTTAACTGAGACACAGAGGGGTTAAATTATTTGTCGAAAGTCACAGAGCTAAGTGGTGGCAGAACCAGGATTTACACCCAGGCAGACTAGCTGTCTGTTGAGCCTCTCTGAGTATTGTCTACATCTCAGGTACTGTGTGACTTCTCCTGCCCAGGATGTGCAGTGTCGCCACCTGGTGGCTGTGGTCAGCCTGGACTTCACAGTTTTTAAAAAATATATATTTTATTGATTATGCCATTACAGTTGTCACATTCCACCCTTTCATTCCCCTCCACCCTGCACACCCCTCCCCCTCCATTCCCCCCTTTAGTTTATGTCCATGTGTCACAAGTTCTTTAGATTCTATATTCCCTATACTATTCTCACAGGTTTTTTTTAACCGCGATGATGACAGGTTGGAAAGTGCTTGGCTTGAGTGTGGCATATTCTCTTCTGGTCTGAAATACAAATGCCCTGTGCAGGATGCCATTTAATACCAAATAACTCAGTCTTTGGGGAAGAGCTGGTATCTGACTTACAATGGTTTTATGATCTTTTGACTTTATGATGATGTGAAAGCCATAGGCATTCAGTTGAAGCTGTACTTTGAATTTTAACTTTGATCTTTTCCTGGGCTACTGATCTGTGGCACGCACACTCCTGTGATGCCTGGCCGCAGCAGCGATCACAGCTCTGCGGCAGCCACAAATCGTGGGTGCAGACAGCCCATGCTCTGCAGGGTACTGTAGTGCCAGTGTCCTTTGGGTGTTGTTTTCTGAGCATGTTTAAGGGAGGCTAGGCTAAGCTATGATGTCTGGCATATTAAATGAATTTTCAACTTATGGTATTTCCGACTTATTCATCTGGATGTAATCCCATGGTAAGCCAAGGAGAACCGAACCTGTATTGTGTGACGGTCTTGTGTGGGTCTTACAATCAGCTGCCATTGCCCTACTCCTCATGTTCCTTGCTGCAGGTAGAACCTGACCTGAAAGAATGGAAATTCTCACAGCTAGGCATCCCAAGAAGAAGGTAACTTTGGGTCTTTAGACAAGGGCAAGAAAGTACTTCTCCGGGAGCATTTCTGAGGCTGGTGAGTGAGCTGCCTTTGGGAAAGTCTAGCGAGGGATTCAGGACGGGTCTGCACCTGTGCAGTCATTGTAACGTACTCCCTGTGTCTATTTTTCCCTTTGTGTTGTTTGGTATCTAAGGGTCGGATGCTAAAGGTAGGACCTGTGACACACCTGGGGTGAAATAATCAGGAGACATGATTGTCTTCATCCATGAGGCCAGAGTGATGGTGGCGGCTGTGGTCACTGGCCGAGAACTGCTTCCCTTGTAAAGTGGAGTGGAGGGCAGTGGCTGGGGCAGGCTGACGGGAGCCAGGGTCAGGATCAGCCATGGCCGTGGTGCAGTCTGCTCTCACCTATTATCTGGGTTTGCTCCACTGAAAGTGGCAAGGGCAATAGGTACTGGGTCTGGAATACTAGTAAACACCCCTAGGAATTCCTGAGCCTGTTAGGCGTGATGGGTCCAGGGGACAATTAGACTTCCTGTTAATTTGGAGACTGAGGTCCCGGAATAGTTTCTACAGATGTGGGAGTGACATTGTTTGTCTCCCGAAGTAGCGATAACTGAATGTGTAGTGTATACTGGGGTGATTTGGGAATGGCAGAAATGGGCTGATACAGTGGCTGGGCTTTGCTCGATCAGCCACTGAGCTGGAAGTCACTCACCATTGTTGGAATTGCTGTGACTCAGTTTGCTTAAACCTGCTTTCAGAGAGTTAAGGGTTTTAGAGTTAAGAAGAGTCCTGCAACAACAGAAAAGTTTTTCTATATAACACTATATATATTTTATGTTTATTGATTTTAGGGAGAAAGGAAGGGGGACATAGTAAGAGAGAGAGAGAGAGAAAGAGAAACACTGATGTGGGAGAGAAACATCGGTTGATTGCCTCGCTACACAACCCAACCAGGGATTGAACTTTTAACCAAGGCAATGCGTCCTGACTGGGAATGGAACTCCCAACCATTTGGTGTACAGGACGACACTCCAACCAACTGAGCCTCCTGGCCAGGGCTAAAAGTGTATTCTTTTAAAAAAAATTTTATTGATTATGCCATTACAGTTGTCCTATTTCCCCCCTTCATTCCCCTCTACCCTGTACACCCCATCCCCACCATTCCCCCCCTTTAGTTCATGAACACCTGTCTCAAGTTCTTTAGATTCTATATTTCCCCTACTATTCTTGCCCTCCCCCCTATCTATTTTCTATCTACTATCTTTGCTACTTATTTTCTGTACCTTCTCCCCCCTTCTTCTCCTCCTACTCCCCTCTTGCTAACCCTCCATGTGATCTTCATTTCTATGGTTCTGCTCCTGATCTAGCTGTCCTCTTAGTTTGCTTTTGTTTTAGGTGTGGTTGTTAATAACTGTGAGTTTGCTGTCCTTTCACTGTTCATATTTTTTTCTTCTTTTTCTTAGATCAGTCCCTTTAACATTTCATATAATAAGGGCTTAGTGATGATGAACTCCTTGAATTTGATCTTATCTGAGAAGCACTTTATCTGCCCTTCCATTCTAAATGAAAACTTTGCTGGATAGATCAATCTTGGATATAGGTCTTTGGATTTCATGACTTGGAATATTTCTTTCCAGCCCCTTCTTGCCTGTAAGGTCTCTTTTGAGAAATCTGCTGACAGTCTGATGGGGACTCCTTTGTAGGTGACTGTCCCTTTATCTCTTGCTGCTTCTAGGATTCTCTCCTTCATTTTAATCTTGGCTAATGTAATTATGATGTGCCTTGGTGTGTTTCTTCTTGGGTTCAACTTCTTTGGGACTCTCTAAGCTTCCTGGATTTCCTGGAAGTCTATTTCCTTTGCCAGATTGGGGAAGTTCTCCTTTATTTTTTGTTCAAATAAATGTTCCACTTGTGGCTGTTCCTCTTCCCCTTCTGGTACCCCTAAAATTTGGATGTTGGAGCGTTTAAAGATGTCCTGGAGTTTCCTAAGCCTCTCCTCATTTTTTTGAATTCTTCTTTCTTCATATTTTTCTGTTTGGTTATTTTTTCCTTCCTTCTGGTCCACTCCCTTGATTTGAGTCCCAGTTTCCTTTCCATTACTATTGGTTTCCTGTGCATTACCATTCATTTCAATTAGTTTCGCCTTCATATGTTCCTCTAATTTGTGACTAAAATCAACCAGTTCTGTGAGCATCCTGATCAGCAGTGTTTTGAACTGTGCATCTGAAAGTTTGGCTATTTCTTGGTCGCTTAGAGTTATTGGCTCTGGGGGTTTGAGTTCTTCTTGAACCATGTTTTGGTCTGTTCGCACTGATACGTTTGAGGGGCAGAGCCTTAGGTGTTCACCAGGGCGGGGCCCCCCAGGTCGCTGGTTTGTGATGCTGTATGTGGGGGCAGGGTCAGAGCAGGGCAGTGGCGGTCCCCTCTGCTGCTTCCTGCAGCTGGGGCCTGCGTGGTCTGTCTCAATGCTTGCTCATTCGCTGGTTTATCTGCGCCAAATGTGTGACCGTGATCAGCCTGCTGCCTTGTGCCCTCACTGGGTCTGCCCGTTACAACCCCACGCCTGAGATCTGCCAGCCGCCGCCTGCATGCCTGGGTCAGTCTGACCGAGGTTCCCTGTGCAACCGCGATTTGCCAGTTGCTGGCTCCGCTCCTCTTACTGGTCTGGCTGAAGGGTTTGTTGTTGTTGGACTTCTGTATAGTTCAATTTTCTGTGTCTTGGATGTATTTTTTGTTACTAAAATTTTGTTATCTTTAAACTTGGATATGTGAGAAGGCATGGTGTTTGCATCTATGCCTCAATTTTGGTGGAAGTCTAAAAGTGTATTCTTTAAGGGGAATTCTTTTTTTTGGTATTCTCTTACCTTTTGACACCATTTTAAAAAATATTAAAAAAATAAATGTTAGTTGTAGTGTTGTAAATAAATGCTCCTTGTTGCTAGTTGGTGGAAGACTTTGGAAGGGTGAATGATTAATTTCTTGGAGCTTCTATTTCCTACCTGTAAAATGTTGGTAGTAATACCCTTTCATGAATTATTGGGAGTGTTCAACCTCAGTCTGATCTTAAACTGAAGAGTCTTCATGCACAATTAGAAGAACATTGCAATAACATTTTCATTCTAGACAGAAGGCTCTGTAATTTGGTCTCATTTTCAACATCTCCGTCCTCTTAAGCACTGTTGCTTTACCCTGGCATCTAAACTGGTTCAGTTAGACACAAAGATGTCCCTGAAGGCCATGCGACTATTAATGCCCTGGCTTAATTAAATGATATGTCCAATTGTGACAATACTGATTTACTTGCTGCGGGAAAAGTGCCAAAGCTGGCATTAGTTTAATCAAATTCAAGTGTTACTGTTTACTCATCACCTACCAAGTGATTCTCTGTGTGTGTATGTATGTGTATATAATTAAGGATAAATATGAATACATTAAAAACCATACAAATATAGAATAACAGTACTTATATAGGTCATTTAAGAGCATAATTTTCATGCAGGCTGCTGAGGATTTTATTCCTCCTTTTCTACCTCATGCTGTGGGTGGCAGCAGAGACCTGGGAAATGTTTTCTGTGGGATTCACATTACTTTTGGTGTGTGTTAATAGCAAGGAAATGATTGTACTAAGTAATAAGTAAATTGGGTCTTTATTTTTGAACTACAGTTGGCATCACTTTGTCATCTCTCACGACAAAGTGGTAAAAGAGGGCTGTGGTCTGGGAACCTCACTGAGTTGTCTTTTAAACAGGCTTTTTATTATTTTGTGCCAATAATCCTCCCTTTGGTTGAAGACCACAAGGCCTCTCCCTGGAGTCCCTTTCTTTTGTTTGATGCCTTACAGGTTGCACTGATCTGGCGGCTCCCTTCGGAGCCCCAAAGTGTGTCCGAAAGCTAATGCCGAACTAGAATACTGAACGTGACCCAGCACTGGAGTTCTCTGTGTACAAGTCAGTCCCCCTTGATCTGAGCAGTGACCAAGGTCTTCACAGCCCACAGCATCAGAGAACTGTGTGACTCCGTCTCTGGGACAGGAGCACCAACTTTTGACATAAATTTCAGTTCCCAGAGTGAAATAAAATAGGAAAACTGGACAGCAATGTCCACTTTTTACCCACTAAGTATTTCTTTTTGAGCCATGGGAGAGCAGGGAATGCTTTTATGAATGGTGGTGGGTGGGAGAGAAGAGAAAAAAGGAAGAGGCAAGGATTAAAAAAAAAAAAAAGACAGAAAAAGAAAACAGAAGACAGGTTGTAGGCCACTGCACATGTGCGGTGATGATGTTTATGTGAAGTTGTTTCTCTGTATGCGACGCATGCATAAAGGAGCTAGAAGACAAAGAATTACAGTCTATAAGGTTGCTTGTGATCTATTGTTTGGTGAGAAAAGCAGGTTGCATGTGAAGAGTATGTGTCTATTCAGGGAGAATCAAACGACTCAGCCTTCTGTATGTACCAATATGCTCAGATGCATCTAGATGAATGAGGATAAAGGTCTGAAAGACACATACCAGCTTTCACACTGTGCTCCTTGGAGGAGGGGCTGGAGGTGCAGTGCAGGCGGGGGGGGGGGGGGTCACAGTGGTGCTGGGAAGACGGTTATCAGCTCTTTACAGAACTTTGCATAGTTTCGCCTTGTAAACACTTAGGGGTTGGTTTTGCCATTTGAAAACCTCACAGTGGAAAAACTAAAAAACAACCCAGGTTACTTGTGTGACATAATTTGATGCAGACTTCCTTTTTTACTCTTCTCAGACTAAGAGGTTTAAAAAAAGACTGCTTGAAAACAGGCTGATAATATCTCTCAGATGGAGAGAGATTTTTTTCCTAAAAACCATCTGAGTCATTGTGGGTTGATTGAAAGATCCTCAATTTCCTTCCTATTTATTATGCCTAAATTTTCCACACCAGGTGGGGTTATGCATGGTTATCTGCCCTTAATGACTGCATGCAGAGAAAAGGTACGTATCGATCACTCTGTTATTTCTCCAGATGTAATTTTTTGGTCCTGTGATCATCTATGTTTCCGTGGAAGTATAAGAGGCATTTCTAGGTCCGAGGCAGTCATGAGAAGAAGAAATAAGGGCTTAGGAGTAACTATAGTGAACACTCAAATCATTTGATTTTGAGCTCCCACCAGTCAAACTCCTCTCTCCCTCTCTCCCTCCCTCCCTCCCCCCTCCTTCTCTCCTTCCCTCCCTTTCTCAATTATTTATTAACCACTGATTATGAGCCAGGCACTGCGCTGGTTCCCAGAGATACAAGACTCTGCCTGGAGCTCCTCTGGCCATGCCTAGGGGTGAGGCTGGGATACTCAGCTCTCTTTCCTCTGTGGCCTCATTAATGTTGCCCCTGCAGCCAAGACACTGAGCTCCATTCCCCTTATTCTAGCCAAGCTGCTACTTCTTCCACTTCTGCAACTGAGGTCCTATCGCTGAGGCCCACTCACTGCCCCAAGCAGCAGCTGTGATTGCTCTTACCAGTTGTTTTAGAGTCTTCCATCACTCGAGTGGGTGGTTGGGGCCACTTACTGCTATAGCAGTAAGGCCTGGGCCCTCCCAGCATCTCTGACTCTTGGCCTGGTCTTGCCCAGTTTACCCTGTGCCCTTTAGAAGAACAGGGTGTCTTCTCTCATGCTGGAGTCTCTTCCTTGGTCCACAGACCCTCTAATCTCATCACTTCTGTTATCCTACATACAATCCCATTACTCTTTCCCTCTTAGCCTCTCATTATGCGTGTGTGTATGGGTGTGTGTGTGTGTGTGTATCCATTGTTTTTTTGCTCTGAAATATTGTTAATGTGTTTTATCAGCAGACCAGCTACAGAAACTTCTTTCTTTCTTTCTCTTTCTTTCTTCCTTCCTTCCTTCCTTCCTTCCTTCCTTCCTTCCTTCCTTCCTTCCTTCCTTCCTTCCTTCCTTCCTTCCTTCCTTCCTTCCTTTCCTCCCTCCCTCCCTCCCTCCCTCCCTCCCTCCCTTCCTTCCTTTTCTTTCTTTCTTTCTTTTCCGGCTAACATTTCATTCAATTCTCTACTTCCCAGGTAGGAGGTGAGGCTCAAAGCTTTGTGAAGTTTGGTATTAGAGGACATCATTCTGCTTTTGTAATCTATTGACTTCTCCTAAACTGGTACCATTTAATTTTCCATTTCATCAGGAAAAAAATCCTCTGTGTGCTTCCATTTCTCTCTGCTGGCGGAGTTAAGAGCACAGGGGAAAATAGTTTGGGCTAGAGGGTTCAGAAAAGGCTATAGGGAAAAGATGAGACTTAAGGACAGAAGGGTTTGAATCCTAGGCTACTTTAAATTGCAAATCTGATAATCATCAGTGATTTTTCTCTAAAAATCCTGACATGATTCTGCAAAGAGAAATTCAAGACTCACTATTGCAGTGGCAAGTCTGTTGGGGGCGGGGGCCTGGTGGGGTAGGTGGGAGAGATTCTTCCTTGTCCTCCTTCCTACATGTTAGCTTGAGTTTGTGAATTAATCCTGAGTCTAGAAAAAGTGGAAACACTGCCTCGTTTACAGTCAGGAATGCTGTGAACAATGTTGTCTGTGAAATTTCGAAGACCATACCTAACAGGGTGGTAGAAGGGAAGGGTGCGGGCATGGTGCTGGGAAGGGAGACGGAAATAAAATAAGCTGGATGGGGGAGGGGAAGCGTGCACACTCTTCTGGGAGGAAGTGTGTATTATTGTCCTTCTCTAGCTCTGCCATGGTCATGATCTCAGAGAGAATATTGTTCTTGAATAGTGTTCTCCAATGCACTTCTGGTAGTTCTTAGGAGAAATATTATAATCTGATTGAGCACTTATTCTCAACTGAGAGCTGCAGATTTAGGTTGGCATCTCAGGCTCTAGTTTGGTATGTGCTCGTTGAGCACAAAGGCAAAGGATTACTTACATTGTATTATTTACATTGTGATTTCTCTCAATCTCTCTCTCTCTGCTAAACGTGTATAGTTGAATTTGCACAAGTAAATCTGTATTTGATGCATTTCCCCTTTAATCAATTATAATGTGATCGTTGTTTCAATTTTGGGGGTGTCATTTATTCCTTTGAGAATTTGTGGAAGGCTGTATATCTTTTCTCAAGAAAAAATACCCAGGAGTCTACATAAATACACCTGATATATACTTTCAGGGTACCCATTACCCATTTATAAAGCCCCAGACTGAGAGTAGTCCCATGTTGCAAGAGGGAAAGCTTCCTTCCATTTGGCTTGGAGAGAACAGAGGGAGCAGATGGAGTACATCAGCAGTGACAGGTGCTAATACAGTGGAGAAATAGGGGTTAAAGCACATAGGCAGCTCTGAAGACCCAAGAGAAAGCACGGTGCCAGGGACCGCAAGTGCTGAGGAACCCGAACTCCAGGAAGTCTGAACAGATGTGATCTAGCAGAGACCCCAGATCTGCAACCAAAAGCAAAGCCAAACAAAAGACTGATATGGACTGTTTGTTGCCCACCGAGTTTATTTTTCACAAGAACTAGTGTATTTCTCTGATATGTGGGGGAAGGAAGACCCTGGAGGATTTTCCCTAACACTTGGGCCAGAGTAAAACGAGAAGCGATGAGTTGGTTAAGCCCCAGTAGAACCGAGCCTGAGCAGAACACCTCTTGGGTTGCAATGGGGCCCTTGATATTTTTCCCCTTAGGTTATACCTAGGGTTCAGGTTTCATTCCATTAATTGCTAAGAGAATCACAGCTATTTCTTAACTCTCACTGGTTTTTGTTTATTAGATTAAAAATGTGTTTTCTATTTAATTTAACGATAACATAAGAGTAATTAATATTGCTAAAGTAGGAATAGAACATTCCAAAAGGAAGTTGCCAGCCATGTGTACGTCAAAGAAGAAATGAAAGTGTTTCAGGGTCCATCTGAGCATTTCAAAAGAGGGAGTACCCAGTAGTAATATCCGTGAAGAAAACTATTTGAGCCAAGTTCCCTTTAGCATTATTAACTCATATAGTCAACTTTCCCTGTTCTAGATAATAGTCTGCCAGCTATGGCCTGCAGGCCAAATCTGGGCCGTGGCTGAGTAGCTGTGACACCGATTGTGCAGCCCACTAACTACTAAAGGCTAAAGTATTTACTTTCTGGCCCTTTACAGAGACAGTTCTCTACCCCCTCCTAAGTCATCAAGCTTTCTAATGATTTGACTTTCATACGCGGGTAGAATGTACTGATTAGGCCAATGCAAATGTCCAATCTGCTTGATAGTTATATTTCTTATCGTAAAACTATGACTTAGATTCTTGGGATCTCTGTTAGCTTGAGTAGGTAACCTGGAGTCAGATTGTCTCTAGAACACTAACAACTAAGTTTCTGAGTGTTAAGTTGAAGGTAAGACCAAGGCCTGAGATGAATCATCAACCCCATGTCTGGTCTTGGTGACCCATGGGAGGGGTGTGCCATCTGGCTTTCTCTTGATGACTGCTCTCTAGGAATTGCTGGCTTTTCTCCTAAAAAGGCCATTTTCAACTTTTCAATTAGCAATAATTGCACCTTGGATAAACCTCAGTGGCTGTGATACTGCCACTGGGCAAAGCTCAAGTTTTCAAATACTTGCTTTATCAGCTTTGACCAAGCTGAAGAGCCTAAATTGACAAATCGGTCCTCTCCTTTTTTGTAATCTTTCTCCTTCCTTTTGAAAATATGTAAATGTAGCCATTGTCTTTTGTAGTCATTCAAATCAGTGCTAGATTAGAAAAATTCAATTGATCTGGGTTTCTCCAATTAGGGCTTGCAATTATTGTTCAATTCATGCAGCTCTGCATTTTTCCAAACTATCTCCATTGATTTAGTGTAGATTTGAGGACATACGTTCTTTTGATCACAATTAACTGAAATGACTATGAGATATTTGCATGGAACTTTTGAAATATTTATATACAGATACTAATGGCACCTAAAAGTTTACTTATTGCATTTTAAAATTTAAACAATATATTCTTCGTGGCTGGTCAGGAATTCATATTCATGAACCCTCCTCTACTACACTGTTACTCGTGTGTGTGTGTGTGTGTGTGTGTGTGTGTGTGTTTCTCCGGTTTCCTGAGGTTATCCCGGTGAACTGCTGCTGTCAGTTGCATGTGCATACACTTCCCAATCACATGGCCTTCTGTGGGTGGTATGACTTTTTCTGAAGAGCCCAGAACAATTCACAGACATGATCCCATCAGTTCCTGAAAAATTTGGGGGAATGTGTAGAGGCAGATACCATCACCTGGATTTTACCACTTGGGGGATAGAGATGCAGACCATTTGAATGGGAAACACCAAGTGCATGGCCCTTCAGCTCAGTGGGACGGCCGGGGGCCGGGGGGGGGGGGGGGAGGAATGAAAGGCTGATTCGCAGCACTTGATCAGTCAGCCAACCAATCAGGGTTTATTGAGTACACATTCTTCACTCAGCATGGGACCAGCTGCTCTGCCAGACCATTTAATGTCTTACTTATGTAATCTGGGGGTTCTGCATTTAAAAAAATTTTGTCATTAAATTTTTTTATGAATCAGTTGTAAGCTGGGAAGGAACACGCCAGGAAGGAATTATGAGATGAGTAAGGACATGGGAGGAGAGAGTCAGCTTTCGAAGGCAGGTATCCTCCCAATCCAATGGCAACCACAGATTTCTTACTCCATTCCCAGGATCATCTTCAGGGCAATGAATAAAAAGAACAGCAGTAATTCCAGTTATGAAGTAAGTTATCATTGCTAGCAAAATCCTGCATACTTAGGTATCTGTCATCCAATTAATTCTCTGACTGACCCTAACTATCAACACCCAAACCTCGACCACAGGTCATCACAGTCGTGACTGAAAGGCTTTTATTTTTTGTGCATTTTAAATGCAGCCAGAAATGAAACAACTTTAAATCTATACTATTGAGAAGAGATGGTACATCCTGAACCAAAAGTATCCTGATAGTATTAGTTGACCCTTAGCAATATCTTACCAAGGTACTTTAAAGGATAGCATAAAGATGAAACCCAGAAGACATAAAATACAGAATTGTGAGACTACTCAGAAATTATCCTCTATCTTATATACCCATCTATTTTCATAAATGGGAAACTGAGGACCAGAGGCATAAGGTACGTTGGCCCAGACACACAGTCAGGAGAAAAGCTATGAGTAGAAATCCATGTGCCCTGACTGTGTCCAGTCCATTTCTCTTCATCTTCTTTTGAGCTGTCGCCCTCAGCAGACAAAACAGAGCAATCAAGTTAGCCACCACCACCTGTTTTTAATTGCTTAATTAGCAAGCTTTGGTAAATCATCATCTTAAAAGAAATCATGGATTTCTCTCATTCACGTGAATGTTCTTTATTCAGTAGCATAAATGTTCTTAGAGACTTTATTTTGAGGCTTTGAGTTTGAGAAAGTGAGCCAAAATTTTCTGCAGCCAAACTCTCAATCCCCCTCTCCCTCCACAAACAAAACCTCTCTATGGCCATTAACTGAAACCTGGGTTTCTGCATTAGCAGGTGACACCAACTGCTTAATGAGGTGCCCCTGTGCAGTGTGATCAATAGAGAGTGTGGGGGTGAGGCACCATATCTCCTCTGTGTCTCCCCTGAAACTCACCCACTTTCTAGATGAATGCAGAGGGCATGGCGGGCAGTCAAAGAAGCAGGGTGAATTAGTGTCAAGGAACATCTTTTATTCATGGGAGAAATACATCAGAGGGAACTGAGCATGGCTTAGTTTTGTCACAGGAATGAAATAAGGAGCACTGGAGAGTTGGCACTCTGTCAAAATGCCATTTATGAGTTGTGCAGTATGTGCTTTACTTTGCACTTTGTGTGAAACTGTCTGGTTTAATTATGGGTTTGTTTATGAACTTCAGTGTGTACACATCTATGGAAACTCCTCAAAATGAGACACATGGTTAGGCGATTTAGCATTTCTTCTTTTATTTTTTAAAATATATTGCATTGATTATGCTATTATAGTTGTTCCAATTTTTCCCCTTTGCCCCCTTCCTCTCAGTACTCCCAATCCCTCCAGCAGTTCCCCTGCCTTAGTTCATGTCCATGGGTCATGCACATACATTCTTTGGCTTTTCCATTTCCTGTACTGTTTTTAACATCCCCTTATCTATTTTGTACTTACCAAAGTGTGCTTCTTAATCCCTGTACCCTGCCCTCCATTTCCTCTTTCCCTTCCCAAATGGTAACCTTCCAAATGATCTCCATATCTATGATTATGTTCCTGTTCTGCTAATTTGCTTAGTTTGTTATTTGGATTCAATTATTGATAGTTGTAAATTTATTGTCATTTTAATGTTCATCATTTTGATCTTCTCTTTCTTAGATAATTCCCTTTAGCATTTCATAGAATAATGGCTGGGTGATGATGAACTCCTTCAGTTTTAAATTGTTTGGGAAGCACTTTATCTGCCCTTCAATTCCAAATAGTAGCTTTGTTGGGTAGAGTAATCTGGGTTGTAGGTTCTTGCTTTTCAGCACTTTAAATACTTCTTGCCAGTCCCTTCTTGCCTGCAAAGTTTCTTTTGAGAAACCAGCTGACAGTCTTATGGGAACTCCTTTGTAGGTAACTCTGCTTTTCTCTTGTTGCTTTAAAGATTCTCTCTTTATCTTTAACCTTTCACCTTTTAATTATGTGCCTTGGTATGGTTCTCTTTGGGTCCATCTTGTTTGGGACTCTGTGCTTCCTGGACTTGTATATCTGTTTCCTTCACCAAGTTAGGGAAATTTTCTTTTATTATTTTTTCAAACAAGTTTTCAATTTCTTACTCTTCATCTTCTCCTTCTGGCACTCTTATGATGTGGATGTTGGAGCATTTAAACTTGTCCAGAGGTTCCTAAGCCTATCCTCATTTTTTTGAATTTTTTTTTTCCCTCCTGTTCTGATTCAGTGCTTTTTCCTTCCTTGTATTCCAAATCGTTGATTTGATTCTTGGCTTCATCCCCTCTACTATTGGCTCCCTATAGATTTTTATTTTTTTCACTTAATGTAATCTTCATTTCTGCCTGGGTCTTTTTTATGCCACTGAAGTACCCAGTGAGTTCCTGGAGCATTCTGATAACAGTATTGTGAACTGTGCAACTGATAAGTTGCTTATCTTCATTTCATTTAGTTCTTTTCCTGGAGTTTTGTTCTTTCATTTGGGTCATATTTCTTTGTTTCCTCATTTTGGTAGCCTCCCTTTGTTTGTTTCTATGTATTAGGTAGAGCTGCTTTGACTCCCTGTCTTAGTATTGTGGCCTATTTTTAGAAAAGCATGCCTGTTCAGTTGTATGGGGCAGAGCCTTAGGTAATTGCCAGGGCAGGCAAACTCATGTTACTGCTTTGCTGCTTTGTAGTGGAGAGGGCTTGCAGAGAGGACCACACTGCTGCCTGGCCTCTGGAGTCTTGCCTGGGGGGCACTCACACATCATTTTCTCCCCATATGCCACTGTTGCCCTGCTGCTGAATCCAAGAGGAAGTGGTCTGTATGAGTCCCAAGTCCATTGCAGTCCCTTTAAGAGGAATCTCTTGAGAATTCTGCAGTTCCTTCCACTGCCCAACCCCCACTGGTTTTTATAGCCAGAAGTTATGGAGGTTTATCTTCTTGGCACTGGAACCCTCGGTTGGGTGGTCTGGACTGGGGTGGGGGTCCCTTGCGCCTGAGGTATCCCTCCCATTTTTTACCTACCACACATGGATGTGGGACTGCCTATTCCCATCTCCATGCCTCTCTGCATCTCCACCCCTCCTATCTGTTTGGGTGAATGTGGCTTCTTTAAATTCTTGGTTGTTGGACTTCCACACAGCCTGATTTTCTGACAATTCTGGGTGATATTTGTACTGTAGTAATTTTTTCCATAATTGTGCATGGAGGTGAGGTGTGTTATGTGTGCTTCCATCTTGACTGGAAGTCTACTTTTTTTTTTTTTAAAGGTTTTATTTATTCATTTTTGGCAAACATACTAACTGGAGAGTTAGTGGCCCTGTGGCCCTGGGAAGTGGCCTGGCTGACATCAGTGCTGCCCATTTCCAGCTGGGAGCCTGAGACTGGACAGTGGTCAGGACCAAGCTGAGCTGCTTGGGAGACTGATCAGTGGCCACTTGCGGTTCTCAAAACACGATACTCTGAAGGGAAGCAGGAACTCTGGACACTGCCTTCTGTTCTAGTCTGGCTGAGAATGGCTGGGTTTCTCCTTAGGTTTTCTGGAGGGGATGGGCTTTCAGATCTGTCCACTTGCTCTTGCCTGGCCCCTATCCTCCTCTTTCCCATCTTCCTCCTTCTTCACAATTCCCTTGCATTTCTTCTTTTATAGATGAAAGGACTGCAGTGTGAATTATAAATTCCAAAACAATAGTGGTAACTGGAGGGAGGTGGTTATTTTGGGCTGGGGATCTCCCAGCATTTGGTGAGGAACTTGTACCAGTGGTGGAAATCTTCCCCAACAACTCACTGGAAGTCCCAAAACCATCCTCACCCTTGTCAGGTGGTGGCCTGGTAGAGACACTGCAGTATGTTTCTAGGAGACCCTACAGGCACAGAAATTCACAGCCATGAAGAAGGGCTCAGAGAGACATGTATTCCACTCCTGGTCTGTCACTCACATTTCTGTGCCTCTGTTTTCCTCTTCTCTGCAATGGTGGTAATTATGCTGTCTTTATATGGCTGCTCTGAGGAGGAAATGACATTCTGATCCATGTCCATGTACAAAGGTGTGCTCTTTTATGCCAAGTTCTCTCCCTTTCAGATTGGTAATGATGTTGTACTGGTACCAGTGGTGCCCTCTCTTTTCTGGTAGTAAGAGTTCAGCCACTAAATACTTAGCCTAGATAACTTGGTTTCCTTACATGTAAAGTGGAGGCATAATGAAGTCATATCACATATCTATTTTAACTGTATGAGTCCTAAAGAGAGAAAGAGGGAGGGAGGATGGGGGAAAGAGAATTTAAATAATGTGGTTGCTTATATTCACATTAACATTCAGTGAACATAAACCAAAAAATAATCATGCCATTGGAGTTATGAATCTGATGTTTCTTCACTGCATCTCAGCTGCTGCATGCCACACAAAGTGTGAGTAGTCTACCATGAGAGGCATGAGTCTGGTGCAGAAACATACACACACATACATATGCATGTGGGGTCCATGCTCACATATGTGTGTATATATATAAAATGTGTGTGTATCTACATTCCCAACAATGTTCCCTTAAGCACAACCAACTATGCTATTAGATGTTTCATCAGAGAAATTGCTACCTCTTCTAATGTGCATCACACATTGAAAGATGGTATGCTGATTTTCAACAGATTGTTTTCTTCAAGTGTGTCTTCTGGGGTAATTTTGACCATAGGTGTCTTTTTCTTCTCCTCTGACTTTAGTATTTAACCACCCATAAGACAACTTCAGTGTAAAGATCTATCCAGGATCATTGTGAGGATCAGGTGAGGTAATAGGTATGACAGAGCTATGAAAATGTTAAAGCAGGAGACAGATGCAAGATGCTATTGTTAATAATGACTTTTTTTCAATGAACTAAGGCATAGGTTTATTTTTCTGGTAGCAATTGTGTCTTCATTTCCTTTCCATAACCATCAATAGAAGTCCCTGCTGAACCTTCTCACAGCTGAGATTAAATTCTTAGTCAAATATATACTGTCAATAAATATGTGTTCAACAAGAACCTCTGGATATTTGGGTTCTTCCCAATCAAGACTAGACCCAGTTCAGCACTGACCAATTTCCAGATCCAAACCTCAACAAGGTGCCAGCCTACAATGCCTTTATTGATGTAAGCACTTAAAAATTTTAAGAGTATATATATACCTTTACCTAACAGCTGGGTCACATTTCCCCTCCTCATCGCTCATTTTTGGGTAATCCACTGGTTCAACCAGACTTAGCAAAAAATTGCTTGTAGTACTAGAGGCGTGGCATTAAAGTTTTATGGGGTATGTCAACCATCTGGAAACACCGGTTCCATAAAAATCTATTTAAATGCAAGTAGACCAAGAGTGTTCATGTATTTCAGTTATTCTGATTAATGTTCCACTTTTAGGAAGGGCACATACCCACACTTCTGAGATGTTACTAAGAAGCTGAGGCATTCTTATAAGGCTTTCCTAAATTGCTAAATTAGCTCAGTAACTTAAACATTTAGTACACATAGAGATTGTAAAGATCAATTTTACAGGGCAACCTATATAATGGCTTCTTGATTATAACTTTTCTTTCAGGCTTTGGGTGTATGGACCAAGGTGAAATGTTTTGTGTCTACTACTTTTTAGGCTGGATTAGCCAAACAAGGTGATCAGAACTTTCTGTGAAAAGATTACAGGAGGTCTTTGGGGAGAGTGACCACGTTGCCTAGAGTGGAGCCTAGAAATTTATCCTTTTAATTAGCTCCATAGACGAATCTTCTCTCAGACAAAACACAATGAAAGAAAATAAAATTTGTATGTACATTATATATGAATGTCAAAAGAATAAAATACATTTTTTTGCAGGAAACTTTTGAGAATTATTTTTTCTTTATTGTATCGTCCCACTCTGATTCTCTGATGCAGACTGCAATCTTTGAGGCAGACATGTCTTTTTTTTCAGCTTTATTGAGGCATAATTGACAAAAGTGTAAGATATTCAAAGTCTATATCATTATTGTTTGATATATGTATACATTATGAAAGGATTCTCTCATCTAGTTAATTAACACATTTGTCACCTCACTTATTTATTTATTCACTTTTGTGAGAACATTTAAGTTTTAGTCTCATAGCAAATTTCAATTATACAATACAAATTTATCACCTCTAGTCATGTTTAGACTAGCCAGGGGCTAATATATTTAGCTCCTCAGACCCTTTTCATTTTATAGCTGAAAGTTTATATCCTATCACCAACCTCTATTTTCCCCACCCCACCCAGCTTCTGGCAACCACTTTTCTACACTCTGGATGGTGAAGGAATTATGCTAAGTGAAATAAGTAAGACAGAGAAAGACTATCCCAGCGATTTTTCCCAGAGCCTAGGGTTTATTATTCACTAACCAATTTCTAGGTTCTAGTAATTCCAGGTCTTAGTAAGGAGCTTACAACTTATTTGACAAATATCAGAAAAATGTTATTTGCTAACTTTGGAAGTTTTAGTGATAATTTGCAAGTTCTTTAAAAATGAATGTAAAGCAAAACAAAAATGATAATTTTTCAGAGATGAGCAAGCTAGTGAGAAAAGTGATAATTTGGATTTGGGTGGTTTGGGAATTTTTAAATTTTTTATAGGAGCTCTTAAAATCTTAGTAACTCTGTAAATTCTTGGAGTTAACCATCGCAAGACTGTTTTTTTCTAAGGAGTCTAGCTCAATTTGCCACTAAGTTGGGCTTCTAAGGGCATTGGCCTTTGCTACTGAAAGCTATTGGTTATCTGTGACTCCTCTTTGGTGTCATTCTTTTCTAGACAATTTCTAGAAAGAAAATAGATTTTCAAAGAATACAATTTGATCCTGACAGAGATTTTGGTTGGTCTCAACAATGCTGACTTAGGAAAAACAAACAAAAATGAAAATAAAACCTTTAAGGCGCAGGTACTGTGTTTCTGAGCCATCCGTAGAACTGAGCTGAGTGAGAGGCATGTACCCTGTGATGGAGATGGAGATTAATTATTGATCTAACAGTGGACATGGAAAAGAAGTGAAGTTGCATTATGAGATAAAGGAAATGGAAATAGGTCATGAACCCAACCAACCAGCCCGGGAAGCAGCGGAAACAAGGGTCAAACAGGAGTCGAACTATGCAGCAGAAATTCTAGGAAGTACTAGGGCTCAGTCAGCAATTTTGTGAGCTTCATAGAAGAATAGACCTAGTTCACATCCTGGCTCTACTATTTGCTAGCCGTGTGACTATGATTGAGTTACTCAACCTCTCTGATCCTCATATTTCCTAGGTATAAATTATGTTAATTATGGGGGTATTAAAGAGCTACTAGAAGAATTACTCTTCATATTAGTATTATTACTGTGTGGTTCTGCCTACTAGAACTAATAGGAGACATTGGCCAGTTGTCCTGGGCATGTGAGTGAGACCAGCATGAGAGGCAGGTATGGATTGGCAGGTCACTCTGCCCTCATCAGAGTTGGTTATCTAGCATACTCCTCAGTCAAACACTGGCAGGATCCACCATATTGGTGAAGCTGATAATATTGTGTTCCATTTGTCTTCATTTCCTCTGTATCAACAACAGCTTGATTTTCTCATTAATGGAGCATTTGCTTAGGAATTATTTTCCAGAGAAACTTCACCACTAATTCCTTTTATGATAGCAAAACCACCAAGAAACCCCCTGTATCAGTTAGGGTCTCTTCAGACAACAGATGGCATTCTCAAATTGGATAATTTATGAAGAGTTTAATAAAGGAATTATTTAGAAAAGTGGGGCCAGGATGTAGAGAATCTACTAGGGTATTGCAGAACCCTGGGGCTTGTACCTGCTATATACTCTGCCCACCCCTTAACCTTGAAAAGAAAGGGGATGGAGAGGTTATCAGTCTATAGAGACAGCGAAAGCTCCCGACAGGAGCTGTAGTCTCTGTGAAGGATGAAGACCAACCGTGCAACCCTTCAGGGGAAGAGCTGAAGGAACAAATAGCCTAGCCTCATGCTCTGTGTTCTCTCTGGTCCATTTTTACTTTGACCCCTCAGTCAAAGCAGAGGGCAAGGGAGCCCAATGGGTCAGACTACACAGGTCAATGTCCGTCAGTCTGGAGAGGAATGGAAGATAGGGGCTGACCCTCTCTTAGAGACTCTTAGCTGCCAGGTATAGCCCTGGTAAGTGTGTTCAGGCCTATTAAGTGATGTATTGCAAGATATTTATTACAAAGATAAATTTGTTGCATCCTGAAATACCCCAGGGCTTGATGACACTGATTTAGAGTGTGGCAGATTCTACCCTGGCTGTACCACTTCTTATCTCTTATGTGCTCTTGAGTGAAAAGTTCCTCTCAGCCTCATTTTCTTCATCTGTGAAATTGGAGTAATGATACCTTTATGATGAAATTGTCACAGCAGTAGGGAAATAAATAAAAATATTTGTAAATATTTTATTTCAAATGACTCTATCACATACACATCATGAGAGAGTATAGACAGATTATACTTGTTGCCCTTCTATTATCAAAGTGTTATGCTTTATTTTGGGTGAAAAACTATGATTCTAGTGAACAAGAAATAAAACTGAAATCTATATGTGTTCTGTTAAAATATGACTTTGTTTCTCATTGGGGGGCTAAAAGTGTCATTCCAAGTGAAGATTGTATGTTAATTTATACCTATGGAAGCCTTGTATGACATTTCCAAATCTGTCTGTAAGATAATGGCTCTAAATGTTTTATGACTTTTAAAAAATCTAGTAAATGAAAAAAAGTGGTGTTTGGGGGTATATCATTCCTCATTGAAAAGCATTACTATTTCCCAGCAACATAAATCCAGAGTGTCTATAAGCAGGGGTGTCCAACCTGCAGCCTGTGGGCCACGTGTGGCCTAACACAAAATTGTAAATTTACTTAAAACAGTATAAGATTTTTTTGTGTGATTATGTATTGCAATGTATTTAATGTGTGGCCCAAGACAACTCTTCTTCCAGGGTGGCCCAAAGACGTCAAAAGTTTGGACACCTAAGGTAGGCTCTGTTCTTGAAACGTCTCTGAATGAATAGACTACAAGAGGCTGTTCTCCAGTGGCCCTTCCACCCTGGAAAGGTATGAGCATGATGAATGAAAGGAAAGAAGGCCCAGTTGCAGAAACCTACTGAAGAGCTCTCACGTGGAAGGCATTTTCTCTACTGTACTTAACTTCCTACATGCTCCTCCCATGTGGCCATTCCATTGAAGTCTGCCTGCCTCCCTCCCCCCAGATATGTTTCCAATTGCCTGTGATATTATTAAGTAAAATGTGTAGCTGGATTTTTCCAAAGAGATGCTGCTTTCATAAAGAACACTGAGAAAAAACCCAACACATGAATCCCAACTGAGGAATTATAAATACTCAGGGTATGTTGAGGGGCCCCAGGGAAGGAGAAGCTATCAAGTAGGAGACAGAAGAGGAGCAGTTAAACCTCAGATTGGTTAAAATGTGGATACTGCTGAGAAATTGCTTAGGGGAATTTAATTTGGCTGCTAGCGCAGAAGCTGGGCTCAGCTCAATTACCTCGAGCCTTTACAACTTCAGTAGTGAAGTTCTCAACCTTTTTTCTTCTTCCACATTGACTCACGTAGGAAGATATTTACATGCTCAATACATTCCCAGAAGCATAACCAGAATTTTATGTCAATTCCCAGTGCCTTCCGTTGCAACTTCTTCCATTTCCTTCTTGGAATATGAAGGAAAGAGGCAGGTTATCACAGGGAAAACCATGAATTTGTTCTAATACATATGAATATTAATATATGAGAGTGAGCATCCAAAAATACCTTGGTTCTCTTTTCAAATGAACTCCAGACTAGTCACATGTCATCACTGGTACAGCTATCACCTTGGCCAGAGCCATCACAGAATCTCTGCGGGGTTATCGAAAGAGCCTCCTTGCTGCTCCTCCCTTTTCTCCCCTGGTTTACTCCCAACATACTAGCCAGAGTGGGCCTTTGAAAGTGCAAGTAAGATCATGTGATGCCGTTGCACAAAACCTGTACTAGCTCCCTATGTCATTCAAGTAAAAGCCATAATCTTATAATAATCCACCTTTCATTACGTCTCACCTCCTACTGCTCTCGCACCTGCTCTGCTTCAACAATGAGATTGTCTCCTTCTTCTTCCTCAATATGTTGGGAACACTCTGGCCTTAGGGCCTTGGGACCAGCTGTTCCTCCTCTGTGGAGCAATCTCCTACCAGATTTCTGGATAGCTGACTTCCTTATCTCCGCCCAGGCTTTGTTTAATTGTCCTGTTTCCTCCAGGCCCACACTGACCATCCTATGTAAAGCAGCAGCTCATTCATCCCCAAGCCCCAATTTTTGATCCTGTTCATTCTGTTTTCTCCTCTCTTCACCCCTTTAGCTTACATCATTTAACATATTACATGATTTTAATTTATTTTTTTATCTTATAGTATGAGCTTTACCAGGATAGGTGTTTTTGCTTGTTTGGTTTATGATGTATCTCAAGCACAAAGAACAGTGCCTTGTACATGACAAACAATGAATAAACATCATTGATTGCAAAGAATTTGCTAATTCATTCAATGGGCATAAATTAAAATATTGACTCTGTACTTGGCATTGTGCTAGGTGCTGAGGTAAAAAGATGAGAACAGTCAGATATATTATATTTCTCTTCTCAGGCTGCTCAAAGCCTGGTGGTGAATTAGAGACATTAACCCAATATCTAGAGTAATAAGAGCTCCTGTTGGCTTTTGTGCTTATATTTGAGGAACCTGTCGATCTGAGATTTTGAATCAGGAAAGGAGATATTAGCCAAGTATTACTGTTGTCAAGGCAAAAAGAAAAAGGAGTCTGGACATTAGTGAGGAAAAGCTTTATTGAGGGGGCTACTGAATAAGCAGACTATCAAAGCCCCTGCCAGATACATTCCAGGAAAGGGGTGGGTGAGTAAAGATTTTACATGCAGAAACTGTGGAAAAGTGATGATGACGAAGTGAAGGGAGGTGCTAAAAACTGCCTGGGATGGTCTTAAAACTTAAAAAACTGCTCAAACATTACAACAACGGGAAAGTCACGGTAAAAGATGCTTGTGTCATGCCCCTGGGGTGAGGCGTGAGCCTGAGGTAGAGCAGGCAAGAGTGACGGAGGGAGGCCGACCAGCCTGAACTTGTGTCGAGCACAAATCTTGATCAGCTTTGTCAGTATCCATAAGCAAAAGTTAAGTTTTAACCACAAAGCAATTGATGGCCGGTGTTTCCTTTTTTAATATAATTGTTCCCTTTGGGGTTATAACTGCTTTATTAAAAGTGATGTGTTTATTAACTGCTTTATTAAGAGTGATGTGTTAAGGTGATCAGAAACAGTATACAGATCAGTAATAGGTTGTTCATTATGTCTGGTGGTCATTAGGTTACCAACCACAGCAAAGTCCCTTTAAATGGCCAGGGAATGCCAAAGGTACACCGCGTGTGCCAGGTGGTGTGTATAGTGATGAAGACCAGCATTTCCACTGCACCAGAGAAACAAAAGGCATCCCCTGGAATTCAGAAGTGGAACTGGATTTTGGAAACCATTGTGGAAGTCCTTTAGCCTTTCAGAATGGCCTTGATTTTACCACCAATACTGTTTTGTGCTTGTAACAAACGCCATGGTTTTGACCTTGTGGCAGGTCTGCAGTACCAGATCCATGCTGTTAAGCATATTCTATTGAGGCTGTGCATCTAAACACTGTAGGTGAAAGATGAGAAAACATTGATTAACATCAACATAAATCTGTTCATTGAACTATACAACCGATAGTTCTTTTGGGGCACATGAAGAGTGCTATAACCCGTACCAAGGAACTGCATTTTTATAGTGAAAAATACTTTGCACAGGAGGCCTTTCGTGAAACCACAGTATTTTAGGTTTTATTGGGAAAGTCAAAAGCTGCTCTCAGCTCTAATCACACATACTGTGGCCTCCCTATAAGTACATCTGGCATTTAGACTGTGAAATACCCTACTGGGTCTTGAATGCTCTGAGTTACTGATAAATTCTCTCGAATGTGTACCAACCTTTAAAGTAAGTCTATAAAAAAAATGTGTCTCTATCCAGAGGTATATAATTGTTCTGGCTGGAAGATTACAGGTGTACCTCAGAGTGTTGTGGGTTTGTTTTTGGACCACTGCAATAAAGTAAGTATTGTTGTACAGTGAGCTGTAATCTTTTTGTTCGTGGAAGGTCTTGCCTTTCAATTTGTAAAAAAAAAAAAAAAAAAACAAGAGCAAAGCCACATGTGCAAAGTGCAATAAAGTGAAATGCAATAAAACAAGGTGCACTTTTATTGGGACAGGAGGCAGGGAGAAAAAGCAGGGATCAGGGCAAGGGCAGGAATGAGAGGTAACATTTGGGGCATTCCTATTATGTCCCAGTCAATTGGGCTTACTGCAATACATACATCACATCATTACTTTCCACCACTACCTGTGATGGTTTAGGGTCCCTATTCTAGAGATAAAGAAATAGAGATTCAGAGGGGTTAATTAACCTCCCTCAGTAACAGAGCTGGAAGAGACAAGGTATGGGTGTGATGCCAGGTCTGTGTAATTCAAATCCATGCTTCACCCAGTCTCTGCTTCAGTGCTGTCATTTGATGTTTGACGTGGAGCAAATCACACAGCTGCTTTGAGCTTCTATTTTTTTTCTATTGTAAAATGGCGATACTACTACCAGTCCAGTCCACTTCGCAAAAGGTGATATTAAGTTAAACCTGAAAAAGTGTTAAGAGTTTTACAAATGCAAGTCCTTCTCATTATGGAATTGAAAGAAGTTAACATGATTTTACCTGCTTGGAATATGTCTGTCGTGTGGTTAAGGTACACTACTAGAGATAGAGGCTTGGAGGAGCCCCATTAATCACTAAGGATTTAACATAAGTCCAGGAGCACATGCTAAGTACATGGACAGACATTCCTTGGATTTAAGCATTGTTTATTACCTTGAGCAACTTACTTGATCTCTCTGCACTGGCATGTTCTTATTGGTAAAATGGTAATGACACCTAACTCAGAGAGTTTATCCATTCATTTATTCCACAAACATGCTAAATGCTTACTATGTGCTGGGCATTGTTTTAGGTGCTGGGAATATAGCAGTGGACAAAACAGTAAAAAATCCCTACCTGCTTACATTCTAGTGATGGATAAAAACAATAAATAAGAAAAACAAGTCAAATAAAGACCATGTTGGATGGTGGTAAATGCTAGAGAAAACCCAAGCAGGAAAGGGGAAGGGATTAGTAGGGATGGGATGGATGACTCCACTTTTAGACATGACGGCATAAACACTAAAGACCAAAGTAGCTTGAGACAGGGAGTCAGGAGGCTGTCCTGAGGTAGAAGCATTCCTCATGCAGATTGCATGTATATGTGGCATGTACAGGGAATTTCAAATGAAATAACATACATCAATCACAGTAGCTACTCAATATTTGTTGTTATGCATGAAGGAATAAGTGTCTATATGTGCTGCAAGGGGAATTATGAATCCAGAAAAAATGGTTTTGTAAGTAAAAATGCAAAGCAAGCCAAAGGAAAGCACTACTTGCTTCAAACACGTAACATCGGGTTAAGAAATTTCAATGAAATGTCTGTAAATCACCTGTCAAGAACCAGCTCCACCCTTGACTATGCCTGAAGACTTCTGCCGGCTTAGTTATTGCTCATTTGAAAACTAGAATTCAAAATGGCCTTGGGTAAATTTTATGACCTGCAGATCTATTAGAGGAACCAAGGAAAGATAGCTTTCAAGGTTGATGTCAAAGAGGACACTGAACTCCCTCAGTTCTTTTTTTGTAGTCGCTCCTATAATAGGATACTGAGCTTAATGAACCATAGGCCTGAGCAGCTCTAGCACTCATGATTCTTTTCAGTGACCGAGTATGACTTTTTACTAAACTCGGAGACAGCATGTAGGTTTTAACTCTTGTTCCAACTCTGGTTGACTGAGAATGACTGACTGGGGTGCAGTCCTGAGGACTGGCACTGAAGCCTGTCTGGGCTCACTGGGAAAGAGGGTTATGCTGGTAAACTTTATGGGGTAACTTGACTGTGCAGTAGGGTATACAAATATTTGATCAAACGTTATTGTGGATGTTTCTGAGAGGGTGCTTTGGATGAGATTAACATTTAAATTGGCAAAATGAGTAAAGCAGATTGCCCTCTCCAACATGAGTGGGCCTCATCCAATCAGTTGAAGTTCTGAATGGGACAAAAAGGACGACCTTCCCCAGAGTAAGAGAGAATTTCTCCTGCTCGATTGCCTTTGAGCTGGGACATATGCTTTTTCCTGCTTGTGAATTTGAACTGAAATATTGCTGTACAGTACTTGGGATTTCTTGCCTCCATAGTTGCATTAGCCAATTCCTTAGGAATAGACTTGTTACACATATAAATCTCGTATTGGTTCTGTTTCTTGGAGAACCTTGACTAATATAATGGTTATGATTAATTAGCAACATCTGTCATGTTGGTAGGGGTGGAAAGTGGTTGCTCATTCTCAAACTTTCTGTGATTTCCATGAACATCCTCATGAGAAACTAAGCCAAAGGATTCAATGTATTTTATTATAGGAGAGTGTTTAATAAAAGGCCAAATTCCCAGGTATGAAATAACAGAGGTGTTTGTTCCATAGGAAGAGTCTTCAAGGAGAAAGTTAAAATCTCTTTGACATTTGCAAAGCATCAGAGATTTGTGAATGGACCCTAGTTATGTTTGAGATAGACAGGAAAGTAATGGGAAATGAGGGTAGATCAAGCTTTGATTTATTTGGCCATTTGATACCACCTTTGACAACTTTGTCTACCCTGACATGTCAATAAAGTCATTAAAATGAAATCCGAAAAAGCATAGAGCATTAGAGCGTAACAGAGTTTCATTTCCGAGTCACGGTGCCCAGCAGACCAAGAGAAGCTGAGCCCAAGGCATCAAGTGACTGCTTAATTCCAGGCTGCCACTCACCTCTGCTTGACATTTGACAATGTACTTAAAACTGCTTCTGAGCACATGAAGGGGATGGATGAGTAAATAATTGGTTGCCCCTTTAGAAGTAGAAAATATTATGCTTGGGTTTAATTAACTGCCATAAATTACTCTCAGGTTAACTGTTCTGAGAGAAGCTACTTTTACCCTTTGCTTCCAACGAAGAAAAATCATTTGGGTCACTTACAGTTTCACTTTCTAAAGTAGCAGGATGAGGTAGCAAGTTTCTTATCAGTGTAAATATTAAGGGATATGAGATGCAAGTTCTGTGCTATGTTAGACATTGGACTAGAGAACCAGTAATATTTGAGTCCTCATCTGTCTCCACCAATACTTTCCTTTTTAAAGCTAACCATGGCAATGCTTTCCTAGCAAGGGCTGTTAA
This sequence comes from Artibeus jamaicensis, assembly GCF_021234435.1. Classification (NCBI taxonomy): domain Eukaryota; kingdom Metazoa; phylum Chordata; class Mammalia; order Chiroptera; family Phyllostomidae; genus Artibeus; species Artibeus jamaicensis. Next base: position 17,084,077 of record NW_026521788.1, read on the forward strand.
AATGAGCAGAACTCCCAAGTCCTTTCTATTTTTGAAAAGTTTCTTCAAGAACTCACTATTAATTTGAGGAAAGTTAAGACTCAGCCTGGAGAAATAATGGATAACTAACTCAGTACATGCTAACAGAAACTATGTGTAAAGCATGGTCCTAGACTTCATGGAAAACGCAAACATCAACACTTCCATCATCAAATATCGTGAAGGGTGCTACAGCGGGTGTTCTTCTAATTATAATGTGGGCAGCAGGCACTAAGAGTTTTAGAAACGATCTAGATAAAATGCTGCAAGTGGAAAAAAGAGGGAGGTGTTAGTTCCTCATAAACCAAAAGTGATAGATGCCAAGGAAAGCAGGTATGGATGGTTCCCTGGAGGAGCAGGCATTTGAGCTGAGACTTTACAAGTAGGAAGCTGAGGAAAGGGCAGTTTATTCCCAGGGAACTGGAATGACCAAGGCTCAGAGTTTGGCAAGCAGCAGGGCATTGAATGGGGATGAGATTGTTTGGGGGAGATTATAGACTTAAGTGTGAAGTGGGGGTAGCTGGGCTTATTTTACAGGTTCCTGACAGTGTTTGAGGTAGAGAGTAGCAAATCAGAGTTGAGTTTTAGAAACATGCCTGCAGTGTGGAAAATGTATGTGGTGGTGATTTGGGGAAGGAGTAACATCTGGCTGTAAGCTGCTTCCATCGCCCATGAAAATTGTAATTTGGCCCAGACTAGTTTTTTTGAGAAGAGGCAATTGTTGTGAAGGTAGGACTGGAAAGGGTGGTTGTGACTATTTGGCCGGGCTCTCAGAATGCAAGCACAGTTGGGCTGGGGAATTGTTCAAGCAAGTTTTTATCTCAGGCTGTAAATGAACCCTGAGGCCTGGATATCAATATAAGTCCTTGGCTGGGAGATGTTCTAAGAACACCTGGAAGTAAGAAGTGCTGCTCTTGACCAGAGCAAGTTGGACACTGACATCCTAGCAATTCCCAGTCTTCTTGCTAAGTTTTCAGCAAGATGTGGCTGGAATCAACTGTGTGCACAAGGTGCACAGTGGTGATTTGAATTGTAGGGTGGATTAAAGTGGTCATTGCTGTGTATGTGTGTGTAGGAGGTGAGTGGTGGGAATACACAAGCAGGCTTCTTTATTGGTAAATCTAGGGCTTCCTCAAAGAACTAAAATGCTGGCAGAGAATATTCCAATAATCCCGAGTTCCAGCATTTGACTTGTTTTTGTAAACATCAGAGAGCTCCTGGCGTGGGAGTCAGTGGGGCCAAAGCTCCAAGCATCTGAGATGCCACTGTGGTAGGTGAAGGATTAAGGTTTGGTTACCCTGTTTCTTGTCTTTCTTGTTTTATCTATCCTAGAATAATCTGACTTGCCTCCAGGTACATTGTTGAAACTCTTGTTGGAGGAAAAATGGAGAAGTTGGAGAAGAGGTTTTACATGTCTTCTGAAACAAGCTGCATTGTCTGAGGTTTTGATTCTTAGAAGCATTCTTTAAGGTCGACCTCACCAGATGTTACTTGAGTTCCACCAGACAGCTCACATTCAGACCTGCTGGTTTCATGTTTGCCAAAGTGACAGCAAATTAGACCTTCACCAACTTTGCCAAACTCACAGGCTTTGAATGGTAGCCTGGAGCTCAGCAGGGAGGGGCAGAGACTGAGAGAGTATATTATAAACACTTGAGGATGGGATTGGGTGGCTAGATGACTGGAGGAAGCCTTTCTTAGAAGGTGTAAATCAGATTACAGTGATGAGTAAGTCACTGGCTCAAGCCCTGGGTGATGGAACAGTAGTTGTTCTGGTGAGAGCAAAGTGGTCTGAGGATTTGTAAAAATTGGGAGTTCTGTCCTAGGCAGGTTACCAAGGCAAGAACCTCATTAAAGGTTGACTGGATGCTGAATAACTTGCTCTGTGTTTGACAGATTCATCCAGGGGTCATCTGGAAGGGATGCCAAATTATCCAATCCAGCGTTCTTATTAAGCTGGTGATGATACCAGGGCTCAGTCAGTAAGGGGTGAGGTGAAGATTCCGAGGACTCTTCTCTTCAAATCATCTGTAGCTTGTTACACTTCCTACATTTCAAGGTTGTAGAGGAAAGAACACACACACACACACACACACACACACACACACACACACACACACACAAACTGGAGTATAACTCTGACAAATAATAATGTTTATGACCATTTTAACTATTATTTTTCTCTTATGTACAGCCTGTTTGTGAAAGTTAAATTCCAAATTGCAGAGCAAATATAAATTCCCCATTGGTGATGCTGATAATCGATAGTAGAAATTTAATGTTGAAAGTGCCTTTAGAGCATGCCCCATCTACTCCCAGGGACTGATATGGTACCTGAAGCCCAGAGGGCTGAAAAGCAGTATCCAAGACACACATTTAGTGAATTATTGGCTGCTGCCTCAAATCCTTTTCAATGTAAGCTTGGTATAAACTAGTTTATAGTAAAAAGCGAGTGGTAAGAGCTGCCTCTGGGACCCAAGTGCCCTGACTCCTAGCTCTGTGCACTTTCTCTCAACAGGATAATGGTGTCTTTTCAGTCTTAAATATGAAAATTTCCTTAGGAATGGGACTTGACTCCACCTAAAAAGTGTCACTTTGACCTTGACTTGTTCACATGGGGGTAATAGAAGAAGCAGGTTTCTAGTTTCTGACTAGAATTACAGTATGACAGGGGCTCGGAGGAAACTGGTGCATTTTTCTAGGAAGGAAGAGACTGGTTCTAGAGAACAGACTTGATCTGTTTTGGTTTGGATGCAAAAGCATTTTCACATCACATCATAAGCAGCAGGAGGGAAACCCATCTAATAATTTGCCTCTTTCTTTTATTCATAAATCAATTGGATCAATAACTATTTGAAATATGAAAGCCTTTACTTGGCATGCTACCAAAAAAAGAAAAGGGAATATATTATAACTTTTTGGAGGAAAAGTAGCATATATTTTTTTTAATTTGAAAAAAATGGCAAGCATCAAAATCTGGCCTCTTGCCCTATTCTGGGGCTCCAGCAATACTGTCATGGAGTGTGGAGTTTGTGCATCAGTTCAGGTGCCTTACTGATGACTTGTTTGGATTCCAGGACAGGCACCAGATGTCACTTAGCTCACAGGCTTGGAGAGTTACTCTTAATTAGAACTCGAAGTTGCCTTAGTTGGAGGTAATTTTCCCCCCTCAGCTGAATAAATTAATTCACACTAAAGAGTCTGTTTTGGCTCCCATGTTGTTCTCCTTTTCCTAACAAAAGGGGATGCTTCATGATAGTGTTGGCCAGTTCTTAAGGATTACCCAAAAAGTGAACCCAAGCTAAAAAGAGAATTTCCAGTCAAACAGGAGCTCTATTCCACATGTCTTTTGCACTTTCTTAGTGTTCCTTCCTACTTTCCCAACACTTGTATCACATGTGACTTCAGAATATGTCCAGCTGCCCCATCCAATCTATCTCCACTGATTAGCACTGGAGAAAGACAGCCGCCTTTAGTCAACCATAATCTTGTTTGAGTTCAATAGTTCTATTGCTTCTGCCTATGAACATAAATAAGAGGAGCAAAAGCTTTAAGCTTTGGTTAGAGCTGATTTCACAACTACAGGTGCAGCTTCCGATAGAGACAACCATGGTTTTTATAACCAACTCAGATAGGACTAAGCTCTGCAGGGCACGGATTTCATAAAGACCCATGATCTGGTCTATCCCAGTGAGGCTAATCCTTTGTGGGGCCCGGGACTGAGCCTGTGATGTTGTTTGGGCCCTTGGGACTATATGGGAGAATTCTTTAACTTGGGGTTTTAAAGTGTAATCACTAAAAGAATTAGAAGAGAAGATAACAGCAACACCAGGGCTTGATTTTATACAGGTACACCTAACTGCTCATTCTAGCCTGTCAGTAGTCAATATTAGGTATAATGCATGGCTATTTCTTTTTGTGCTACTCTAGGTACCAACAATATCTTGTCAGTAAGAAATGGACTTTAAAATCTTTAGCTAGGGGCAGTGTTCATAATATTGTTATTTCTCACTAGCCAGGTAGAATATCAAATGCACAAGTCTTATTTTAGAAAGATCTTGACTTCAGTTTCTTTATCTGAAAAATGGTATAAATAATATATGCAGGGGTGTCCAACCTTTTGGCATCTCTGGAATAAGAGTTGTCTTGGGCCACACATTAAATTCACTGGGACATGTGATCACACACACAAAAATCTCAATGTTTTAAAAAATATTTTATTTATTTATCCTTAGAAGGGAAGGGAAGGAAAGAGGGAGCGAAATATCAATGTATGGTTGCTTCTTGTGTGTCCCCCACTGGGAACTGGCCTGCAACCCAGGCATGTGCCCTGACTGGGAATCGGACTGCAATCGTGTGGTTCTCAGGCCTGAGCTCAATCCACTGAGCTACACCAACCAGGGCAAAATCTCATAATGTTTTAAGTAAACTTACTATTTTGTGTTGGGCCACATTCTTAGCCATCCTGGGCCACGTGTGGCCTGTGGCCCACAGGTTGGATGCCCCCACTAGAGTGTTGCTGTGAGAATTAGAGAAGATGCCTAGCTTGCATATCGGTATTAGTTGTCATTGTTTTCACAATACTTGACTACATTTGTTCTTCAGTATTCTAACATTTAAACCTCCATGATGTCTTCATTTCAATGACAATTTTATCGAGAACAAAAGAATAGAATGTATTTTTTTTTAAAGAATTGTGGATAACTAGTCCCAGCCCCTTGTTTTAAACCAGAGGTTCTCAGTGTGGTGATTGGATTAGCAGCATGGGTCTCACCTGGGAACTTGTTAGAAATGCAGATTATCAAGGCTTGTCTGAGATAGACTGAATCAGAAACTCCAAAGTGAGGTCAGCAGTCTGTGTTTTAACAAGCCCTCCACAGGATTCTGGTACTCACTACAGTTTGAGAACCACTGCTCAAAAACCATAGTCATTGGCTGCAGTTTATCTTGCTTTGTTCGATGCTTCTAAATATATTGCAGTATAAATATGTACGCAACACACACCAATTTGAAACAAAGTGGGCACCATCTTGCAGAAGTTTTGTTGTGACCCATTTCTTGATCCTCTCATTCTGGGAACAGAAGACTTTGAAGTCAGAACGCCTGTTGATTCAAATACTGTTTCAGTGGTGTTTTTCTTGCCTGCTGACTATGACAGCATGTTAACTGTAAAGATTCAAACAGTGTAAAAAGAAGAACGATGTCAAGGGTGGCAGCGATAACCTCCAAAATGTTCCTGTCCCTGGGCTGTGACTCAGAGAGCGAAGTTGTTGTTTAAGAGCCTGATTTACAATTATTTCATTACCTATTATTTGGGAGTTATATTGGTTTATCGTGACACCTCTGAAGTCTGAGGTCTCTACCTGAAGCCCTAAGAGACATGGCCACAATAAATAAATAATAATGCCTATGACTATCTATACCACATAGAGGTAGTTTTTATACAATATTGGAAATATTCTTCCTTGAATTCTCCTCTTCAATGTTTGCAGTTCACCTTTAAAGCATCCAAAGTCCCTGCATATTGAGAGAAGTGATTAATAGCCTCTATGGATTTTCAAAAGTAAGGAAATATGGTGGCATGAATCCATGAATAGGAAACTTAGATTTTCTATTACATGTTCACTTTTTAAAGGGTATTTGGAAATGACTTTCTAGGGGGAATGTCAGTGAGTTTCTTAATATTAAAAATCTTTTCATTTGATGTTTAAAGGTGACAAATGCTCACATTTATACTGCTGTTCTTGCTTCCTATGTCACAGAATAGTTTCTTCTGAATGTATCCAAACCAGATAAGTTATTCAGAAGAATCTCTCAACTTTTACCATTGTGTGTGTGGAAATGTACACAGATATCTGTTCATTATACGCACTATATATTTTTGTATGTATGCCTAGAAATTGTATCCTTCTACATATAGCCTTGTAACTTCTCATGATATTCCTGGATGCCTTTCCTGGAGAATGGTAGAGCCTGTATTATAAAAGTAGGGACCCAGCGTCAACACTGTTTAGTGATGTCACAAATCAGGCATATGTTTGCAACTTGAGCCTTGGTCTTCCAGTTTTCTTGAAGTCAAAAAATTTCTGTGGGAAAGTAGTTCTGTGTTTCCTGAATTGTGGGTATGTCCTTACAGAGTGATTTTGTACTTGTTTCTGTACGGACCCAGGATTTTATGGGTTCTAGAAAAATTGTGTCAACTTTCAGGCTTGTAATTCACACCTGCTAAGCAAACATTTGAATTTCATACCTACATGTTGGATAGCTTTGGCATTAAAAATATTTTATTGTTTGTTATTACAGAATTTCCCAATTTTTCCCCCTTTGCCCCCTCCACCCAGCCTGCCTCCCACTTCCATAGTCAATCCCCACACCGTTGTCCAAGTCCATGGGTCCTTCAAATATGTTCTTTGACTAATCCCTTCACCTTCTTTCAGTCAGTACCCACTTCCCCAATCCCCTCCTATAACTGTTGGTTTGTTTTATGTATCTATGTTTCTGGTTCTGTTTTGTTTGTTAGCTTATTTTGTTCATTAGATTCCTCTTATAACTGAGATCATATTCTCTTTCTGTGTCCCTTTTTTCTGTTTTCATCTTTCTATTCATTTTTTTAAAAAATATTTATCTTGGAAGGCTTTTATTTTTTCCCCTACCAGAGCCTGGAGTAGACAGAAAACTTTCTTGAAACTTTTAGTTCATTGGGTGAAATTTTCTAATCCTTTTTAAAACATAGACTGGGTTATGCTTTTGTGGCTTTCCCTTTCTGTAGAGGTGACTTTTCAGCTCCTGTCTCATAAGTGAAGACTGTAGTACAATGGGTTGAATGAAGGCCACAAAAATGTATCTATGTCCTAATCCCTGGAACTTATAAATATGACCTCATCTGGAAAAGTGCTTTGCAGATGTGATCAGGTTAAAGATCTTGTGGTGATCATCTTGATAATTGACAGGTTTCGTTATAAGAGAGAAACAGAGGGAGACTTCAGACAGACAGAAAAGTGGAAGACTCAGACACATAGAGAAGGCAGTGGGAAGATGGAAGCAGGGATTGAAGTGATGTCTCTAAGCTAAGGAATGCCTGTAGTCACTAGACGTTAGAGTAAACAAAGAATAGGTTGTTCCTTAGAGACACAGGAGGGAGGGTAGCCCTGCTGATACCTTGATTTCAGGCTTCTGACCTTCAGAATTGTGAGAGAATTAATTTCTATTAAGTTGCCAAGTTTGTGGTTATTTGTCATAGCAGCCACAGGAAACTAATACACACGACATCTCCCTTTAGAGCTTTAAAACCTCAACCTCCAGCCCCAAGGACTTATATTCAGGCATGATTTCACTTCTGTCTTTTCCTCTCATGTTCCTCTAGGAACATGATTTATCTAGAATAAAATCCCCTTGGAATTGGAAAGATTTGCTATCCTTCTACTATGTATTTATGTTATCTTTGTAAAAAATACTTAAGATTCTAAAGATTAACACAATTACATTGGCTTTACAATTTATTACTATTCAGTGTTAAGAAAATAAAAATGAACTAAGCAAACAATTAGAACAGGGACTTCCGCCAAGATGGAGGCGTGGATGGAAACACTTTGCATCCTCGCACAACCAAATCTAAAAACAATAAAGTTTTAACAATAATAAACGCAACTAAACTACACAAAAAATCGACAATAAGGAGTCCAAAAATAGAGAACCACTCAGCTAAACTGGTGAGAGGGGCAAAGCCAGCAGCAGAGCAGGTTGGGCAAAAAAGATCCCCTGACCTGGGCTGGGTGGAGCGTAGGCAGCAGAGAGCATGGATCCCAGGTGTGGGGAAGCTATAGGTGGACTCAGGGAAGAGGCGCAGCTGGCTGTCTGTGGTCGGTCGCGCATTTGCGCGCAGATAAACCAGTGAAAAGGAGAGCATTGAGACCTCGCGGCGCAGGGTGGCGGGCTCGCACATTTGTGCTCAGATAAACAGGCGGGGGCAAGCAGTAACATGGACTGGATGAGCGAAGAGGACCGCCAAGCGATGAAGAAATAGCCAAACTTTCAGATGCACAATTCAAAACACTGGTGATCAGGATGCTCACAGAACTGGTTGATTTTAGTCACAAATTAGAGGAACATATGCAGGCTAAACTAATTGAAATGAAGGGAAAGGCACAGGAAACCAATAGTAATGAAAAGGAAACTGAGACTCAAATCAAGGGAGTAGAACAGAAGGAAGAAAAAAATGACCAAGCAGAAAAGGATAAAAAAACAAGAATTCAAAAAAATGAGGAGAGGCTTAGGAACCTCTAGGACATCTTTAAATGTTCCAACATCCAAATTATAGGGGTACCAGAAGGGGAAGAGGAACAGCCACAAGTGGAAAACTTATTTGAACAAATAATAAAAAAGAACTTCTCCATTCTGGCAAAGGAAATAGACTTCCAGGAAATCCAGGAAGCACAGAGAGTCCCAAAGAAGTTGGACCCAAGAAGGAACACACCAAGGCACATCATCATTACATTAGACAAGATTAAAATGAAGGAGAGAATCCTAGAAGCAGCAAGAGATAAGGGGACAGTCACCTACAAAGGAGTTCCCATCAGACTGTCAGCGGATTTCTGAAAAGAGACCTTACAGGCAAGAAGGGGCTGGAAAGAAGTATTCCAAGTCATGAAATCCAAAGACTTACAACCAAGATTGATCTATCTGGGAAAGCTTTCATTTAGAATGGAAGGGCAGATAAAGTGCTTCTCAGATAAGATCAAATTCAAGGAGTTCATCATCACCAAGCCCTTATTATTGAAATGTTAAAGGGACTTATCTAACAAAAAGAAAATAAAAAAGATGAACAGTGAAAGGACAACAAACTCACAGTTATTAACAACCACACCTAAAACAAAAGCAAATCAAGAGGACAGCTAGATCAGGAGTGAACCATAGAAATGAAGATCACATGGAGGGTTAGCAACAGGGGAGTGGGAGAAGGAGAAGTGGGGAGAAGGTACAGAAAATAAGTAGCATAGACAGTAGATAGAAAATAGGGGGAGGGTAAGAATAGTAGGGGAAATACAGAATCTATAAGAACTTGAGACACGTGTTCATGAACTAAAGGGGGGGAATAGTGGGGGAGGGGTGTGCAGGGTGGAGGGGAATGGAGGGGGGAAATAGAACAAATGTAATGGCATAATGAATAAAATAAAAATATATTTAAAAAGGAAAAAAACAACTAGAACAGGGACAGAATCACAGAAATGGAGATCATATGGAGGGTTATCAGTGCAGGGGGGTGGAGAATGGGGGAAAGGGTACAGGGAATAAGAAGCATAAATGGTAGGTACAAAATAGACAGAGGGAGATTAAGAATAGTATAGGAAATGGAGAAGCCAAAGAACTTATATGTACAACCCATGAACATGAACTAAGGTGGGGGAATAATGGTGGGAGGTGGGTATGGGGCAGAGGGGAATAAAGGGGAAAAAGTAAAAGAAATTCTACTTTTCCTGTATTCAGGACCTATATTCAGCGATGATATCACTTCTGTCCCTTCCTCAGTTTAATTTCAGGAACATGATTTATCTAAAATAAAATCTCCCTGGAATTGGAAAGGTTTGCTGCCCTTCTACTGTGGATTTATGTTTCCTTTTGTTTTAACTGGGCCGAAAGAAGAATTTGTTTTGTTTTGTTTTGCATTCTGCTATTGCTTAAAATAGACTTTTACTATATTTTATCCAAAATTTTTATGTTCATTTGTAGTAAGTAATTGATTTGCACTGAATCAGTCTGCCGTTTTCTTGGAAGGGGTAATCCCTGTATGAGTCAGGGTTTTCTATCGATACATCACTCATTGCTGAGAAGTGTCATGATCTGCCACCTGTCAGCTGAAGGAATGGAAAAGCTGGTAGTGTAATTGGGTCCTAGTCCAAAGGCCTGAGAACCAGGTGTGCCAATTTCTAAGGCTAGAATGAAAGGGGAAAAAAAGCAAATTTGCCCTTCCTTCCTCCACCTTTATACTATTCAGGCTCCTGGTGGATTGACACCCACCTGTACTGGTAAGGAAAATCTTCTTTGCTCATTCTACCGACTCAAATCTTAATCTCTTACAGAGATATCTTCCCAGACACAGTTAGGAATGATGTTTTATCAGCCATAGTGGCACACTTTAGCCCAGTCAAGTTAACATACAAAATCAACCACCGCAGTTCCCTTAAACACCCTTTCAAGAAAACTATTTAGAAGCTTATATGATTACTGGGTAAACAAATTTTGAACTATTTCTGTCTTTTGCCTATTTGCTATTTCTGAACTAATTTATAAATGACAGTGAAATCTGTTAATAGTCTTGATTTCCAAAGGAAATGTAACTTGACATTTCCTCTGTGATGTGAAGAAAAAACAGTATTAGTAAGGTAGTCCATTAATTATGCTGGTATCTTAATTTAACAGCATTCAAGGGCAGTGAAGTGGAAATCATAATGGGTTTTGAAAGAAGCTTAAATTAGAGTTATGTCACCAAGGTGGAGATGGACTAGCTGAAAAGTCAGCAGGAGAGAAGAGATGAGTTTCAAAACAAATGAGATGATTTAAAATGTTTAAACCAGGCCCAGAGATTTTGGCTATTTTCTGCGGTATTAATTAAGAGGTGCCAGGAAAGTCTTTTTGAATACAAAAAGATTTTTTTCTGACTTGTTCACTATTGTTTTTGTACTTCATCTTTAGATATCACCCAAACTTCAACTGTACCAGACAAAAGTTGACTCAATGACAAAATAATTCATACAGAGGTTGTTATGACTATTCTCATAGACATTAGATACCTGAATGGGGATAGGAGAAAGGATCCCAAGGCAATACTTTGCTCTGTAGTGATTGCACAGAAATCTAGTCATAGTTTAAAACTATATTTATCATTTCATAGTTTTTATGGGTCAGGAATTCAGTCATGGCTAATTGGGTCCTCTGCTTAGTAGACTCTCACAGACTGCAGTCAAGGTGCTGACCTTGAGTCTGTGGTGTCATCTGAAGGTTCTATTGAGGAAGGATCTGCTTTCAAGATCACTCACTCAATTGTTGGAAGACTTTAGATTACTTAAGGGCTGTTGGACTGAGGGTCTTCATCAGTTAGTGAAGTTACTAGTGAGATGTTAATAACTCACAAATGTTAGTGAGATGTTAGTGAGATGAAAGTCAATCTTTTTAAACTTAATTTTGAAAGTGACATTTTATCACTTTCGTCATAGTCATTAAAATAAAGTCACCTCATCCAGTCCACACTTAAGGGAAGAGGGTTACACAGAGTGTGGATATTAAGAGGAAAGACTCATTAATAGCTATTTTGGAAGGCTAACATATCTATTTAGTGGTACCCCCTTGGAGAGCAGTAACATTGTCTAATTCATTTACATATTGTCACACAGCCCAGACAGAGTAAATTACCCATAATAGAAAAGCATGGCTAATTATTAGTAGAATATCATCTTCTTTACTTACACTTTCTCATTCATACTGGAAATTATTTCAAAGTGTCCTCTACTGATTTCTCCTCATCTTTCAGATCTTTATAAATTGAAATGCCCTGGGCATAGGATTCTGATGTCTACATCTCCGTGTCTAACTCGGTCCTTTGGTGATCTTGTCTACTCTTATGCATTCAATACCATCTGTGACTTCCAAATACATGCCTTGATTTCACCTCTCAACTTCACACATTAGTTACCTGCCCATTCAACATCTCCCTTTGATATTAAATAGTTGTCTCAAACTAACGTGTTTCAAAAAATGAATTTCTCAACCTATTTATCTCTTAGCTTTCCTTTTCAGTAAATAATAACTCGTTCTTTTTTAAAATTAAAATATTTTATTTTATTTTTTTAGAGAGAGGAGAAGGGAGAGAGAAAGAGTGGGAGAGAAACATCAATGTGTGGTTGCCCGTCCTGTGCCCCCTACTGGGGACCTGGACTGCAACCCAGGCATACGCCCTGACTGGGAATCAAACAAGCAGCCCTTTGCTTCACAGTCCAACACTTGACCCACTGAGTTACAACAGCCAGGGCAACAGCTCATTCTTTTACTTGCTCAGGACAAAAGCCTAGACGTCAGCTTTACTTCTCTCTTTTCTTTCACATTACAGATAGAAAAAACACTGTTGCCTCTATTCTTTGCTTTCTCCACTCAAGTTCCAATCAGCATTAGTTGCCTGGATAATTCCAGCTGTCTCCTAAATGACTTGTTTTCACTGTTAGCCTGTTGGTTGTTTATTCTCAACTCAGAAACGAGAATTATTTTTAAAAAATATAAGCCAAATCTGCTCAAAGTTTTCCAAATTAACATGTCACTTGGAATAACATCTTTACCATAGCTTATGAGAACCTATATGGTTCCTCCCACCCCCAGTTACCTCTCTGACTATATTTACTTTTACTCTTTCTGCTTTCTCCACACATTCTAGACATATTGATCTTTTTTCTAGAACACACCAAACGTCCCCCTCCAAATCTTGGCAACTGCTCCTCACTCCCTGGCAGGTAGCCCAGGATAAACACATGGCTTATTTTCTCACCTTCTTCAGACTTCTGCTTAATGTTCCCATGTGAGAAAGGTCTTTTATGACCACTCTATTCAAAACAAAACAAGACCACAACCCTGACTCTGTCACTCTCTCTCTCCTTAACCTTTATTTTTCTTCATGGCACTAATCTCTCTCTCTTCTGTTTTCCTTCACTAGAAACTAAGTTTCCGGAGGGTTAGGGTCACTTAGAACAGTGACCAGCATGAAGTAGGCTCTTAATAACTATCTGCTGAATGACTAAATGGATGGTAAAATATTGCAGTTGATGTTGACTTTCTGTCTTTTTAGGTAAACAATATCAAGCTTTATCTTTTTGTAGAGAGAATGATTGCAAATTCCAGCTAAATAGATATAAAATGCTATACAGATATTTATTGGAGGTAGATAAAAGCTGGGTAAAGAGAAAAGGGAGCAGAGTCGAGAATCCTATGGACAGACAAAAGCTGTTGGCCTCTGTAGTCAGGATTATTTGGTTGTTATCTACTGTAGAAACTGAGTTTGCAGTAAGAGCTACTCTTTCCTGATCTGAAATTGCAGGGCAATTCTAGGGAAAGGAGTTGCTGATCAAAGACGGAAGTTGTTTTGGATAAAGTAAGATTGCTCACAACTACATATGCAGTAGTGTTTCTGGGCTAGGGCTTGTTTCAGCTTAGGGATTTGGGAAATGAATACTGAGAGCTCTGAATAGAACATACCTTCAAAGCTGGATTGAGGTGGTCTTTATGTGTCTAGCTACCTGTGATATTGTCTTTGTTGTATTTTCAGTGTACATATAGTTATTGTTGCTTTCTGAACTCTGGATTTCCATTCCTCATACTGCACTTCTCACACTTTAAATTATTATTACTAATGCAGCAGCCAAATTATTTTCTAGCCACCTACTAATTTATAAGATTTTTTACAAGATTTTATTTATTTATTTTTAGAGAGAGGGGAAGAGAAGGAGAAAGAGAAGAAGAGAAATATCAGTGTGTGGTTGCCTCTCATGTGCCCCCAACCAGGGACCTGGCCTACAACCCACGCATGTGCCCTGACTAGGAATTGAACTGGCAACCATTTGGTTCACAGCCTGCACTCAATCCACTGAGCTACACCAGCCAGGGTACCATCTACTGATTTAAATTCCCTTATTGGTAAATCAGTTTCTCTCCCTTTACCCCATCCATCATTAAGTTCCCAAGGAAATGGAAGAAAAATAGCATCTAAGGAAGGAGAATATGATGTGAAAAAATCCTACCAGACAGAATAATACAAAGCTACGTAGCCTTTTCTATCCTGATTTCAGAAAGAGAGAAGACAGACTAGGAGTGAAGCAATGAGGTTAGACATCGATCACCTTATTGTCTCCTCAGTGTGGGAATGGCAAGGGGCACAGATAGGATAGTAACATCCAAAAGGGATTTTGAGGATGTCTGAGAACCTTATGAATGCTGAGGCAGTGGGAATAGACTGTTGGCACACTCCTCAGCTTCAAGGGGATGCCATGTATTGGCCATGTACTTGCCTTGGAGGAGACAGAACACCAGTGGCACAGAGTATGGGCTCTATATATGAACCTGAGTTGAGACTTCTGGATCCTCACAGTACGTGAAGAGGTGGCACACCCCACTGAAAGGGCTGGTGTACCAAGAAATGCTTGCTGAATTAGCAGACTCCTGGAGCTGGAAGGAAGAGGCTGTAGGTGGTTACATTTTATAGCTGGGACAAATGATAGGAATAAAGGCTCTAAAAGTGAGTAGGTGCCACTGCGATGGTTAAATGCCCAGATAAGTGTAATCATATTCAGGAGGCAGGGGTAAGCAATACTTTGAAGCAGAGACCAACAATGATGTGAAGGACACGGGAAAGATATGAGGCAACCAACTCTTCTCCACCACCATGAAGTTAAGTTAGCCCCACTCCCATGGTGAGGAGAAGAAAGGCATGGAAAATTAGGACATTTACTTGAAAGAGGCCAAGTCATCCAAAGTAAACCAGAAGAGATTGGTATGCTCTGAAGTATAAAGTTTAGCCCCTTTCCCCATGTTACCTGGATGAGTGGGAGACTTGTGGGAATTGTCAGTTCAGTTAGAGAAAATAAAGCATTGCTATCATCTTTGCACATCTGGAAATAATTTGATTTAAGTTGCAATCATATTCTACTTAAGACTGTCTTATTCCCAGCTCCTCCCTCCAGCACCCCACCTCTCTCAGGTCAGAAGCTCCTTGAGGATAACAGAGATGGAGGGGTATTTAGTACACTTTTTCTGTGCTGAGGCATTTCACATAAACTATCTCATTTTAATCATCCCATTGTGTGATTGGTTGCTTTCTTACTTCACAGACCAGAGTATGCATCTAGAAGGGTAAAGTAACTTTCACACAGCTAATAAATTCCAGAGCCAAAATTAAATTTCAGATCTGTCAGACTCCAGATGTTCTTATTCATTTTGAAATCTTCCATCATACTTTCTACCACAGAATGACTATGTATAATGAGTTCTTTTCTGTTTGTAGGATAGCGTATATTATATTCAACTGCAAGTAAGTTGGTATATTAAGGTTCTCTAGAGAAACAATCAATAGAGTGGATAGCTATATCTATATCATATATATCTATATCTATCATCTATATCTGTCTAGTCCATTAATGTATAGAGATAAGATATTTAATAGGACATGTATCTCTAGGTATAGATATACATATTCTTATCTATCCATCCATCCATCCATCCATCCATCCATCCATCCCATGGGTGTCAAACTTTTTTCACTGGGGCACATCAGCCTCTCAGGTGCCTTCAAAGGGCTGAATATAATTTTAGGACTGTAAAAATGTAACTACTCTTTAACTAGGGAAAGGAGCTTGGTGCTGCCGCTGGGTAAAAACAAGGTGCCCAGCAGGATAAAACAAGGTGGAGAACCCATTCAACCTCAGACCTTGTGTTGCCACCTGTGATCCATAAGAATAGGCTCACATGGTTATGAAAGCCAAGAATTCCTACAACCTGCTGTTGTAAGCTGGAGAAACTGGAAAGCACGTGGTGTAACCAAGGCTCAAGAATCAGGAGTGCCAGTGTCTGAGGGCAGAAGAAGACAGATAAATGGAGAGAAAGCAAATTTGCTCTTCTTCTTTTGTTTTGTTCGGTTTGGGCCCTCAGTAGATTGAATGATGCCCATACACAGTGGGGAGGGCCATCTCTTTTACTCACTCCACCAATTCAAACATTAATCTCTTTCAGAAACATTTTTACAGACACATCCAGAAGTGATGTTTTACTGGCCATCTGAGCATCCTGGAATTCAGTCAAGTTAACACATAAAATTAACCATCACAGTAGATATTAACAAATTACTATAAGCACATGTACAGGAGAATGTATAACGTTGCTAAGGAATCTCAGACACTTGCGTGGTATCAGTGAGGTAGAAGCAAAGAAATTCAAGCCTTCAAGGAATGTCCATAAATTGCATATGAAAGAACTTCTATCTCCTGCCCACTGACCATTTCCTTATTGCCAGTCATCCAGATAGGATGTGAGGCCCTGAGTGTACGTAAAAGCTCAGTGATTACGAGGTCATGTTAATATAATCACTCTTTTAATTCCTTTCAAGTAAAGTACAATACTAGTACCTATTCTGATGGCTATAGAATCCAGGACAAATATATTATCCTCTGTGAGCTATAATGTTGTCTCAGCAAATCTCAGAGCAAGGGACAATCTGTGTTATTTTCTCAGTTATTACCAAATGTCAAAAGGTAAAGTGATGATCACTTCTAATAAAAGAATTGATTGTGCAATTTCTATCAAGGCAGATCCAATTAATATCTAATCCTTAAAAGTATGTAATTGGATTTACATATTCATATCTTTGCAATTAGGAGTTGGTATTTAAAGGTCACACTTTCCATCTTCCATTTTCTTTATCACAAAAACCTACTGGGGCATTTTGTTGTAGAATTATAGAATCAAGGTAAATACCTTTGCCTGATAACCTGTAATCATGAGAAATGAAAGGTTTTAGTTAGTACAGACCCTTCAGGGATACAGAAGTATTCACAGTCAATTTAAATGATATTAAGCTCCTGACATTCACAATTTATGTTTCACAATGCTCGTTTATAATTGCAACCGGTTTCGCTTTAATTTATACATCGGAAATACTTAAGTGTAAAGGTTAAGTTCTTATCTTCTAAATCTCAGGAGTGAATAAGATTCATCCTTTACGGCACTTTATGCTGGAGAGTGCTTCAACCCTTCTGACACGCCAGGATACCACAAAGTAAATTACAGATACCTGGGTATCATTTACTCCAGTGAAGTGGCAATTAACCCTAGGGGCCTGGAAGAACTTAAATCTGGCTACTAGCCTCTTCAAACTGCAGGTGATGTGCTAGGAAGATACTCCAGAAGTAGGTCAGGCAACTTTGCAGTAATGTCAAGTTAATAAGCCTATGATGAAGGACACAGACTGGTGTTTTATGTTCTCACTCTTAAAAAACACAGGTGATTGTGGTTACACTGTAAACTGTTAGGTCTGAGAGAATTCTTGGACTCACCCTATCATTGTGCGAGAAACACTTGCTCAGAAATTAATACATAGATGTTATAAGAACCAAGATGTTGAAAGCAGCAATAATATCCATTGCTAAAGAGCAGTAATATTAATAATTTCTTATATTGCTCATAGGGCATAAATAGGTATAAGCCTTTTTAGGACAATTGAGAAATTTCATCCAAAGCCTTAAAAATACGCTTTCTTTTTGACATAGAAAATTCCATTTAGAGGAAATTATTTGAAGGAAGAAATTATATATGTAAAGACAACTGTACTACCATGTTCACAGCAGTCAGTAAACTGTCCAAAATCCCCAGTAATGGGAATTCATAGTATGTTAAACTTAACGATAGAATTCCATATAGTAATGGAAAAATAGTATATTGGTATGGAAACAGATTCGTCAAGGACTTTTCAGTGAACATATTTTAAATAGCTTATAATACAGCTTATAAAACAACTTGTAAAACAGTGTGTATGATGATAATAATAAACCAGGATGATAAACCAAAGATTAATATTATTTATCTTTGGGAGATTGACATATTCATGATTCTCCTATTTTTATATAAGAATAAGCATTGGCAAAGGTGAACTATGAAACAGACATGGTATTATACTACTGCAAATGTAAAATTATGTAAAACAAATGTCACATCATACAAAAATTTCTGAAAAACTGAGCTTCAAGTCACCAGTGAACTTTTCTCCAATCTCTTTTTCTTTTATACTAGAGAATAATTCCTTGTTATGCAGTAAACAGGTTTTGGTTTAATGAATGGAAATCCTTCTCTGCAATTATTTACTACTTGTACTGAGTGATAGTTTAATAGGATAAGGATGTGTTATTTTGACACTCTATTAACAGTTATTGATAGATATGTATAGGGTAAGTGGAGGCAGTCAGGCTTCCTCACCGAGGTGTCTGGGTAACCAAGGGAAGCAGTGTTCCCACAGTCTCGGAGGGGCCTGATAAGTAGTGTTCTCACAGCCTTGACACTGGGTCCAACAAACAGTTCCTGTAGCATGAAGTGGGCTCCCATGTGCAGAATAATGTTATGCTATGTAATGTTCTGTCATTTTCCTGGCTTTGTTTCCCTCTAGTACTTAAGCAGGTAGGGACTCCCTGCTGGATGCCATGACATGTGCCATGCAGAAACGTGCAGGGAGACATGAAACTTTCAGCAAGTGTGGCTCTCCCACCTGTGGATAAAGGCATGCCAGACATCCCATTGGCTCCGTATTTTCCGTCTGCCCAAATATCATGAGACTGCCTGGCTCGGAATGGTTGCAACACAATAGGATTAGCAGGTTGACTGTTTTAGTTTTTAAAAGCCTCTTAGACATTTTCCCAAGGTTTTATGAAAGGGCAATACATCAATGATTACAATGAAATTATTAATTCAGCACTTCAAATGTCCAGTTCATACAAATAAGTCTCTTGGGTTCTTGTTTTGCTAATACCATGATTCCATATGAACTGTGTTTTATCAACTGACACACATACTAATGATGTTAGTAACCTATATATTACAGCCTTACTTATTTTACTTAGTTGACATATAATCAATTTAATTATGTCCCTTAGAAGAATTCTGAAATTAGTATTTGTTCTGGATATGTTAACACAAACATTGGAATTTTAACTTGCTCTTATGCCCCGCCTTCTGTAAGTCCTTGATTTCTCCTTTACTTTCCTGTTGGAAAGGGAGCAGTAGTTTTCTTACTTAAAAGGATCCAGCTGTGTTGTAGTTGGAATACATGAAATCATTGCACTGGTTTGACTTGAAAATCCGACTTTGTTCTTTTACAGACCTAAGGTAGTGGTGTTCCTACTGACACCTCCCCAACCTAAAAACATGCCCTTGAACTCAAAAACTGTCGGTCAGGCAAGAATGGTGACCTGCTTTTGGCAATGCTGATTTTCCTTTTTGCTAAAATGAGATATGGTGCTAATTGAATCTAACCTGAATAGCAGCACTTAGCACTTTAATTACTAAGGCCACGGTGCAGAGTACTAGCCTGGCTTGATCATTCTCACTGCCCATTCTATTAAGTTCTGGATAAGCCACAAAAGAATGAAAAAAATCTCTTTTACCATCCTTGACCAAATTACCCAAATAAAGGACTAAAGAAAGACTACAAGGGAGATTTAAAAAATTGTCTTTTATTTATTTAAAACATAAATACTATTAATGCATAAGAATGGATGTGAGGAAGCTTATAAAAATATAGGCATGAGGTTTATATAGGTAATAAAAGTGATAGAAAGCAAAATCAGAAACCATAAGGAAGAAAGGGAGGGCAAAGCTGAGATGACTCCCAGCATCAAACATTATATTTGTCCAGATCTTTCTAATATTCAAAAGCAAAGAAAGAAGTATGCTAGGGCACAGTTCCATGTCTAGTAAAAAGAATGACTGTAAATTTTCAGGAAAGACAAAATTTTTCTTGCACCTAAATCTAGGACGTGTTTAGAGTATAGATTCACATTGAAAAGATCTTGAATAACGTAAGTGGCCAGATTCGAAGGCCATCATTACCATGAAGTCTCTGATGTCTCTTCTTCCCCTTTGTGCTCAAACTTATTTTCTCCTCTGTCCTGCTATAGCGTGTCTTCTGTGCCTCTCGTACAGCATTAAACATATGCTTTTGTTATTGTTATTTATGGTTATATTTTGCTACCCCATTAGACTGTGATTTATCTTTTTGTCCCCAGCAGTGGCTTTGTTCATAAAACTAATGTTTGTTGAGTGCTTTTACTATGTGGCAAGTGTAGGCAAGGCTTTTATGTATTTTGCCTCATTTTATCCCCACAATACTCATCTTTTATTCTTTCCAATTTAGAAGTGTTTTTCCAGTTTTACTGAAATATAACGGACCTAAAACGTATGAATTTAAGATGTACAACATAATGATTTGATATAATGTGAAATGATTATCAAAATGTGTGGTATATTGTATTATTAGTTAAGATTCAACTTCACATAGTTACAATCTCTTTTTCCTTATAATGAGAACTTTTAAGATCTACTCCCTTGACAACTTTCAAGTGTACAATACAATATTGTTCACTGTAGTCACTATACGATATGTTACATCCCTAGAATTTATTTGTCTAATTAGTAAAGTTCGTGCCATCTGACCACATTCATCCATTTCCCCTTCCTCCTGCCAGTGGTCACCACCAATCTGTTCTTTATTTCTGTGAGTTCAGGTTTCCTTTTAGGTAACACATATCAGAACAATCACCAAGTGCTTGTCTTTCTCTGTCTGACTTACTTTGCTTAGTATAATGCCTTCAAGGTCCATCCATGTTGTTGCAAATTATAGGATTTCTTTCTTTTTTTAATAGATGAATTATATATATATATATATATTCATATTCATTATATATTCATATGTATATGAGTTCTGAAATAGATAGCTTTCATTTTCTCTATGCATTTATGCATCTGGACACTTAGGTTGTTTCCATGTCTTCGCTATTCTATGTAATGCTGCAGTGAACATGGAGGTTCAGGTACCTCCTTGAGATAGTTTCCTTTACATGTGTACTCAGCAGTGGAGCCATTGGATCATATGGCAGCTCTATTTTAAATTACCCAAGGAACTTCCATACTATTTTTCATAGTTGCTTGACCAATTTGCATTTCCAACAATAGTATGTAAGGTTCTTTTTTCTCTGCAGCCTCACCAACACTTATCTCTTATCTTTTACATAATAGAACATCTTTGAAAGTGTGAGGTGACATCTCATTGTGGTTTTGATTTGCATAACCATGATTATTAGTGATGTTGCCACACAACCTCTGTAAGTCCACCCTCTATACAATACTGTATTGTTCTTGTTTAACCAATGGTTTAAAGAGACAGGATAATATGCCCCAAACCTGTCATTTGATGGCTGATTGGTGGATCAGAATCCATGTATAATAAGGACTATGTCCAATTCTAGGCAGTGTTTTTATCATTTTTTAAAAGATAATTTATGGAGACATTCTGTATATTGATTAAAAATTATGTTTTACACTCCTGACCCCAATTTTTGGGACTTGGGGGAAAAGGTTTGGATGAAGTAGTTTAGATTGAGGGGTTGGGATGAATAAATCATGATGAAGTAGCCATTTATCTTGTATCGAATCCATACACTTCGGTCTTTGGACAGCCCCTCAGAATATGAAAATTGAGATCACTTTTTCTCATCAGGCAGATTACACTAATTTATGCTACAGTATCAAATGACCCTGAAATCTTAGTGGTTACAACAGTAAAGATCTACTTCATGTTCACTGACTATCCATCATGTGTTGGCTATGAGTCCACTGAATATTGTCATCCGTCTTTGTGATAACAGCTTCTGTTAGGTCACTGACAGCCTGTGGCAGAAGGAAACAAGACAGGGTGAACGTGAACTGGCTCTAAGAGTTCTTATTTGAAACTGACATGCATTACTTTTGCCCACGTTTCACTGGCAGAAGAACGTTACATGGACACTCCTGAGTTCAACAGGGTGGAGATGTACAAACCCCTTGCAAGAAGAGGTAACACAAATCACATGACCAAACCCAATGTCAACAGAGCAAGATGTAAAATATTCCCATAAGGAGAAAGACCCCAGGGGCAAAAGCAAAAATTTTTTGCAATGATGAAATACATCACACTTTTCCATTGCCTAGCTATAACAGGATTAGATATTCCAGCCTAAAGATTTATTATAAATAGTGGCAAAACCATGGTCATCTTAATTGGGGGAGAGCAGACTAATATAAAGTCGTAGTGTTAGTTTCACTAATGAGGATGAGAGAATAATCTGAGGCATCTTTTACTATTTCTTTTTGTCTCTCTGCAAACCCACCATGGAGTCTGCCAGACCTGGGCTCAAATGCTGAATTTACCACTTACTTAACCTGTGAGAACTCAGACAGGTCTCTGAGGCTGTTTTTTCAGATAATCGTAGCTGTGCTCAGTAACTAGCTCAATGTTATAATATTTTTCCTACTGTCCCATTGCCACATCTCGTTATAATTTTACTTATTTTCTTGTGCCCAGTACTCAGTGTACATCACGCTGGTGGCTTTCCACATATTTCAAAAGTGTTATTTTTCAACTCCCCTTCGTCCTCAACTTCTCAGGTTCTTCAAAGTATGGAACATTGGCCTGGTTCCTTATTGGATCTTGGACCCCTATTGTTCACTCACTTACCTCTAGATTTTTAATTCTTTCAACAAGCAGCCCAAAGGAAAGTATAACATATCCAGGAAGATATGAGGAATATTAAATATGCAGTGGGGAGATTGTTTCCTTGCTCTTAGACTGATGTGTTTGCATCAAATTTCATTAACCATATTGCATTGCTGAATTATTATTCTTTTGATGTTCCAGTTAACTGAAAGTGGGAGGGACAGCAAGTGAACAGGGCAGTCAAGAGACAGAATTTACTTCCTCATTGACAATCTCATTCTCCCCAGGACTGAAGGCGCCTGGGTGTAGGCCTACCATTTGCTCAGTGAGGAAATCAATCTGCCTTTTGTCTTCAAGAGAATGTAACAAAGGCTGAAAACACTGGCTGTTGTCCCTGACAACAGGGTGGGGGGGTTTGTGTCTTACTTGGGTGTAGGCTCTTTGTAGTTCTCTTTTGTGTTTCATAAAATCACAGATTCACATACTGACTTTTCAGTGAGATAGTTGTTATATACAGAAAATGTTCGAGGTTTAGAAAAAAGGTTGTAATAAACATTTGCTTTTCTTGTTCTATACTGATATGGGAAGCTTTGAAGAACCTTTGTTTACCCAAACCCCAAGCACCCTAGGAAGAGCAATAGGGCCGCCGTTTGGGAAAGCAAACAGCAGGATATTCACAAGGGCTAGGACTAGCACCCCTGCGGTTAGAACTAATTTCTGCATTTAGCCTTTGTACTTTGCTTCTGCCACGTAGCTAGAACTAACTTCCACAGTCCGCTTCTGTATCTTACTTTGCTACGTAGATAGGAAGACCCCGTAGACTATATAAACCCCAAGAATCCTTTGTTCGGGGCTCAGAATTTGGAGACTGAGTCCTCTGGGCCTGTACACATTAATAAACCTCATACTCCAGAATCCCTCAGTGTCTGGTTGCTTCATTTTCCTGTAACAATATCATTGTATTTATTGGGCAGGTAGAAAAAACAATGCACCCTGAGATAGATCATTTTTTCTGTTGGCTGGATAAATGAATGAAATTGGCTGGATAAAATGAATAAATGGGAGTGAGAGATTCTGGCTGGGGAGGCAAAGTCATCTGATGACTTTAGATAACAAACTGCCTGTGCGCTGGTTTCTGGGAAGACATAGAACTTGGCGAATTTCATTGTCTACATGGCAGGCACCAAAATTAACTTCTTGAATGTCCTCACAGTTTAATGTCTTATCAAAAGATAAGACATTCCTTATCTTTTTAGAGGGAGTTCAATTGTTCAAGATCTCTTAATAGTTAAGTAAAGTAGTCACTGGGTTGCTGGACAAACCTTTGACAATAGGATGCCCATTAGACTTCCCCATGAAAATGAAAATGGATCATTTTAGTTTGTTTGAGCTGACTACTTTGGTTGGTTTGACTAGTATTTCCAAACTCAGCTGAAATCAGAAGCTTTTTAAAGATCCGATTACTTAAGGATCTAGGAAGCAAGGAATCAGAAATTCTGAGACTGGTAAGTTGGAATCTGTGTGTAAAAGTTTCCCCGAGTGATTTCAATATTATCTATCCATGTCTGGGATTAGAGTATGTGGCTAAAAAAATTTGCCTTGCATATGGACTACTTTATTGATGAATAGAGAAACAAGCAAAGCAGCACATAAAAGCCTAGTAAAATAGTTCCCTATGTGTCACTAAAAGGGAAACCAGTTAAAAAAATAGATATATTTTGATCTATAATTAATTTGACTATTAATAGAAAAATGACTATCTCTGAGCAGGATGTTTTGGTTTAGTTCAGAATATTTATTATTTACAATTTGCCAGACACTGTGCTGGTTTCTGTAGAATATACACATAAGCTTTGATTTCCTCTTTTTGTAGAGTTTACAATTAAATTGCTATTTTGAAAATGTCTAGTTACTCCTTTGGAATGTTTTGAAGGTCCTGAGGTTATGGGATAAAGACTTACTCTCTTTTCAGATCTAATAGGTCAAGTTGCCTTATTTGGTTGAGTGGAAGAAGTGGGATCAAAAACACATTTGTTAACGTAGTTATGGTAGACAATGTTGAAGCTCAAAGCCATGACCCCTTTTGTCAGGTGCCCACCCTAGATCCTGAAGAAGTAGATACCAGTATCCCCTGCTGCTGGACCCTGCAATGTGGCCCAGTTCTGGCCAATGAGAGGTCAAGAGAAGTTTCCTGAAGCAGGTTCCTGGGAAAGAGATTTCTCTTCTAGATCAGAAAGAAGTACATAAATTACTCTATACCACCTCCTGCTTCCGGCTTTTGAGGATATGTTACTTAGATTTAGTTCAACCATTTAGCTGCTTCTGGGAAATACTAAGAGAGCCTCAGAGTCCCCAGCCCAGAGACCTGACACTGTTAAGCTTCTGAATCAGGGCCAAAAAACACTCACTTTCTCTGTAAGAAAAATGAACCTTCTATTGTTCAAGCCATTATTTGTTGGTTGTTTTCTTACTTGCAGTCAAAAAAATTCTTAACAGGCACAGCATAATGCAGGGCTATTTCCAACCGTTGGCTTTATTTTCGTTTTCAAGGTTTTAGTAGAGAAGTCCTTAACTCCTTTTTCTGGCTCAAGATGCAGATAAGATAACATTGTGGAGAAACAATTGTTCTGCATGCTCAGTTTACATTTCTCCTTATTCTTGGGGATAATATCCTTATTTCTCCTGGGGAGCTGCCTCTCTCTGACCCTCAGACCTAAGGTTTATTGGCAGTGACCTTACCCCTGACAAAAGGGTTGGAAATGAGCATTGGGCTTGGCAGATCAGTTTTTCACCCTTGTGGTATTGTGATTACTTCAAGGATAGGATCAAGAAACAAAGAGTGAGATCAGTTCCTGATGGCAGTAGTCAAGTAATATCACCTGAAGCCTTGTCTAAGTCAAGTAATTAGTATGTGGCAAAAATATATTCTTTTTGGCATGGATAGTTTGAGTTAAATTTCAATATCAGAAACTGACAGCATTTTCATTGTTAATGGCATCTGAGCTGGAATGTCTGAACATAAGCTAGGTGGCCACCAATCATGGATGCTACAAAAAGAATCCATGAATTTTGGGAAGTTAAAGTAAATTATGGATAAGGTTGCTTTTATTTTTCAAATTATATGATACTATAAGTATCCTGTGTCTGTAGGGAGATTATGGCAGGAGGAGAAGTGTGGTACATTAAGGGATGGTGAGCAATCTGCTTTAGCATAGTATATACTTGGTAAGTGCTGGATGAATGAAAGGAATTTCGGGGATGTGGGTATCATGGAAATAACACCAACTGTTGGCCTAAAAACATTGGTTATGATCCCATTTACAGACTGGGTCCCATTTTAAACCCTGGCTAACTGGATTGATCTGAGCAAGTCCTTAACCCATCAGTAACTAAGACAACTCATTTGTAAAATGGAAACATTTCAATTTCATTCAATTTCCATTCAACTTCATAATTGAAAGGAAACTTTGGGAGAAAAAATGTAATGGCAGGGAAATATTGTTTATTGAGGATCCTCATGGGGCAAGCATTGTGCTATATGCTTTGTCTTTAATTATTTTGTTTAATTGTTAAAACAAAGTGTTAAAATCAAATGTTATTTTATTTTATTATCCCAAGTTTTCCAGTGAAGTAATGGAAACCTAGGTAGGTTACTTAAATTTACCAGAAGTTGTACAGTCTGTGAATGGATGAGCTGGGTTTTATTGTTTCTGAAGTCAGAGGCTGAGTTTGTATTTACTGTACCAGACTAGTTCAAATGCTCTATTTTATAGACATGCTTAAGCCTGAGCAATGAATGAGTAACAAATCTGGTACTAGCTTTCATGTTTCCAGGGTTCCATGTGCTCTGCTAGTGATATCTGTACTGCCTGCCTCATTGGAATTATTGTTTGAAATCAGACAATGGCTAGGAAAGGGATTTGAAGGGTGTGATGTACTGTGAAATATCATTTGGAACCCTGAGCTTGAAATCTCTGATGTCTCTCTCTTTTTTCTTTCATCATTAGTCTTTGCATCTCTCTGCAAGATTTTTTTTCTTTCAGAGTGATTATCTTCAGACTACCATTTAATCCACTGGGCTACACCAGCCAGGGCTCAGAGTGGTTATCTGAATGAGACTGGCATTATAGCAGCCAGCAAATCCTTTCTGCACAGAAGATTTGGCTTAAATGAATTTCGGGGCTTGTCTCACATGCGAAGAACTACATGTATAGGCAACTACTAGAGTTGACTCAGTAGCTCTAAGGTGCCAAGGAGAGTATTTCCATGATTCATTCCTAAATTTGTTTGAGCTACTGATAATTTTTCTGTTACTTGGAGATGAAATGACATTGCACCAGATTGAAGCTGATCAGTTGAAAAACTACAGGAATTAGTCCACATGAGGGTACCCGGCCCAGGTCAGGTAAGGTGGAATCCTCCAGGAACTTCTAAAAGTGAGCTGGTAAAAAAACAAAAACAAAAACACATTCCTCATCAAATGGGTACACTTAACTGCAATAGATGTTGAGAAATAAGTATTTAGCTTTCCAGCCTCCAAGGTAGACAATGTTGTAATATTACCAATTTCTACTATTACTCAGTTCTCCTCTACTTCCAGGAACACTTCCCTGCCCCATGAAGTTAAGTGTGGGTATGTAGGTAGTTTTCTTGAACGTGCTATATACATGTGTCACTTTTAGGACAAAGCATTCAAGAGCCATGGTGTGAATCTCTGTGCTCCCTTCCACGTCACAATGAGCACAGAAATGCATGTTTGGGGGATTGCCCCAAGACCAAAGCAGCCTGATCACTGAGCCCTAGTACAGGGGGAAGCTGCCCTGAAAAATGAAGCTTTTTTACTTAAATCATTGAAATTGGGGGTTGTTAACACAGCATAATTTACATATCCCGACAAATACAGAAAGCAAGAGAAAGGAAAAGAATTGAAAGTAAGTAATATGCAGGCCAACTTAGAGAGTCTCCCAAAGGTGGGTCATGAAGTTCTTAATTCACTTGTGTGTTAGGGTGAAGTGGAAGAAGGCATGAGTAGCAGAGTCAGGACTACGATGATATTGCTATAAGCCTACCTACCATATACTTGAGCATGCTGCAATCGTCAGATGAAGTCTCCTTTATATTCTTCCAGAAAATATTAAACACCTTTCCAGGCACTTTCTAGGTACTAATGATGTCATGGTTAATAAAGTAGGTATGTCCCATGCTCTCATAGATCTTTCCTTCAGAGAACTCAGCTACTCAATAATTACTTATAAGAGTGGTAAATGTCTCAAAAAATGAAAAAATGCTGTTGGAGCCTATAACAGGTAGATTAATATAGGCTTGGAATCAGGGAATACATTTTAGAGAAAATAATATTTAAACTGAAATTCAATAAATGAGAATGTATTAGCCAGCCTTGTAGGTAAGAATGGGAGAATGCTGTAGGCACAGGAGACAGTAAAGGCTCAGCTCCAAGCTGAAAAACTGTATGTCATATTCAGGAATCAAGGGAAGACTGGTAGGAAGAGCACATAGAAAATGCAGGGGAAAAAAAGGATGCTTATAGGCCAGTTATCGTGTTTGATTCATTTGGATATTTTTCTCACCTCCTTACTCATTTATTAACTTTTCTACTCCTGCATCCTGTATTCACTTCCCCTCTCTCCCTGATAAGTCTGTAAGAACCTGTGTGCATACACTTTTCCTTATCTTGCTTCCCAGTGTGTCTTTAGCCCTTTATAGTGTTACCTCAGTACAGCTCTTCCATATCCCTTTGCTCCTGCTCCTTCACCCCCCACATTTATTTCCCTCTTTAGCTAGTGGCATACTCTGCCCAGGCCTTTGAATGACACTGCTTTTGGTGAATCCATCTAAAGATTCATATTTCTTTAAAGAAATTTCAATCCACTGCGGTTTTACTCAGAGGGTCCTCTGGAGTCTGCTGGGAATAGCACTCACTACTTGTGCTGGCCAACAGCTGTAGGCTGTCTCTCTCTGTCTTGTTGTTTAGATCCCTTAATCCTTCCAATGTTACTCTGTTGAAATCCAATAGTCCTGGGTGGCTGTATTCTTTGAACCCTTTTCTCACAATGCCAACTTCAATAACATCACCTGGCAGAGCCAAACCTCCTCTGAGCTTGTTCAGGTTTCTTTTATTTCATAACACATATTGCTTCTGTTTGTTTGATTTCTTGCAGAGAATTTAATACTGGCTATAATCTACATTTTGCAAAGAAAATGGACTGAATTCGAATCACTTGTGTTTAAAAACCATCATCACCCTGGCTTATATGTATTGTTTGCACCAACAAATATAAACTGAGATGCCTTTGGTAAGGCTGAGTACAAACATTTTACAGTATATATTTTTAAAGATTTTATTCATTTACCTTTAGAGGGGAAGGGAAGGAGAGAGGGAGAGAAACATCAATGTATGGCTGCTTCTTGTGCATCCCCTGCTGGGAACTGGCCTGCAGGAAACCTGCCTGCAACCCTGGTATGTGCCCTGACTGGGAATCAAACCGCGATTGTCTGGTTCAGAGGCCCACGCTCAATCCACTGAGCTACACCAGCCAGGGCTGAGTACAAACATTTTAGAACCTTCACTTAATGCATAGAGTAGAGGAACCTAAACTGGAAACTGCAGCTGTGAGGCGTGTGGCACAAACATTAATGAACAACTGCTCGGACTCCCTCTATTTCCTAAGGAAGATAATGGCCATCGTGCATTTCTTGCATCTTCTAGGTAACATTTCATGGTGTAGCCAGTTGACTGACACACAGTGGACTTACTTGAAGAGAAGCTGTGGCCCCCAATCCTGTCATAGTCCCTATTTCTCTGAGAGCTGGAGTTTCATACCAGTTCAGAAAGAAAAAGCCAGGGCCTGAATGCTATTCTCTTAGAATAAAAGTACCACTTGGAAAGGAAAATAGCATATGAAAGAGTCCCAGTCAACTTCCGTGTCTTGTTGTAAGTGATCTTAAAATGTAAGACCTATTTTTAGCCAGTGAGTACCTCCACCATTGGATATTATTACAGATAATATTATTTATTGAGTGTTCTACTCCTGTATCCTGTGTTCATTTCCCCGCTTTTAATATTATCTAATAATAACGCTGTTATCAGAGAAGGTAATGGACAATTTTCCCTTCACTCACAACTCTTCTGACACTCTATGTGTGTGTTTTGTACATGAAGAAAATTTCCGAGTTTCTGCAGACACCAACTGCAGGTGTTACATTACAGGACACCCTATAGGGTTATAGGATACCTATAGGACACCCTATAGGGTGTCCTATAATTCTGACACTACCTGGAATTAGTGTCAGACTCCACAGTTTAAGGGTTTAGAACTACAGGACCACCCTGCTTGCCCACTTAAGATTACCAGTAGTGGGTCTCCAGGTTACCTATACTTTTGTCTAACTTGGCTGCATATTGGGGTTCGATAATTTGCTATAATGGCTCACAGAACTCAGGGAACACTTACATTTACTACTTTATTGTAAAGGATACAGGTAAACAGCCAAGTGAACAGGTCCATACATGAGGTGAGGTCTGGAAGGGTTCTGAGCACCAGAGCTTTTGTCCCCATGGAGTTGGCATGTCTTGATCCCACCCTCCCAGCACATGGATTGTTCACCAGTCCAGACCAGAAGGTCTTTGAATCCCATAGCTTACATTTCTTTTAATGGTGGTTTTATCATGTAGGCATGATTGATTATTACTCAATATCTACCAGGGGTGTTCAACCCGTGGCCTGTGGGCTGCATGCAGCCCAGGATGGCTGTGAATGGGCCCAACACAAAACTGTAAATTTACTTAAAACATTATGAGGTTTTTTTGTGTGATTACATGTCTCAACGTATTTAATGTGTGGCCCAAAACAACTCTTTCTCTTCCAGTGTGGTGCAGAGACACCAAAAGGTTGGGCACCCCATTCTAGTCCTTTTCCCCTCCCTGGAGGGGAGGAGGTAGTTGGGAACGGGTTGGGGGTTGGGGCTGAAAGTTTCCAGCTTCTAATTATGGCTTAGTCTTTCTAGTGACCAGCCACCACCATTTTGAAGTAATTCGGGGGGCCACCAAGAGTCACGTCTTTAGAACAAAAGATGTTTCTACCATCCAGGACATTTGAAGGCATTTAGGAGCTCTATGTCAGGAACCAGGGACTGGGACTAAATATATATTTCTTATTATGTCACAGAAGGCCTTTCTGAATTCTTTTTCTGCTCTGTCTAAGGAAGTGTTCACTCAGTTTAATTGAAGATTCCTACTTTTTTTTGGTATCTCTTTATTCTGTCTGACACTATAGTTTAAAAACTCATTTTAATGTATCTCCCAGTGCCCGTCCCATTTTTTATGTTTAAATGAAGCCTGCTGTGTTCCAGTGAAGCATATTCTGACTGGAGTGGGATTGAAGATCCAGGACCCCTACTTAAGCAGGACCTTTCTGTTCTAGCTGTGGCTTCTGAAGGCCTCCATGGAACCCCTAATGTCCTGGGAAGCACAGTTTGTCCACACTGTTTTTGAAGAAAAATATACATGATTCATGTGTCTCTAGGCTAGTGGGAGCTCTCTTTCCTATACTTTGCATGAATTACTTGTTGTTTTGCTTCCACCTCTGGCTGTAATGCTAAAAATATGCCTGTAACTGAGACACGTTTACCAGATAGATCCACAGGATGAGTAGCAGCTAAAATCTGACTTATGGAAACCAAAGGAAAGTCAGGTTAGGAAATGTCAAGGCGTTGACTGAGTCTTGAAATATGTGTGTATGTCTCATGTTTAAGTTTTGGAAATAAAGTGAAGGAAATGAAAACAAAAATCTCCATAAAACTTAATTTTCTTCCCTGTATCAATCAGAGTCATTTCCACCGTTGAAGAATCCAACTACTAGCAAATATCTGAGTGTCCAAGATATAAACTAGATTCTTGTTTTGTCTAATAACCTGACTCCTCTCCAATTTTTATTTTTTATTTTTTAGGTATTGTTTATGCTGTTACAGTTGTTTGAATTTCTCCTACTTCGCCCCCCTCTGCCCAGCCCTCCTCCCACTTCCATAGTCAATCCCTACGACATTGTCCATGTCCATGGGCCCTTCATATATGTGCTTTGACTGATCCCTTCATCCTCTCTCAAACAGTTTCCACCTCCCTCCTCCCACTTACTGCTATTATTGGTACATTTCTATCCCATATTGGGAAATGGGTTGTATTAAAACAGTGGAGAAAAAAAATATAAGAGCATAGGTTTTATCTCCCTCTTGCTTTTTTCTTCTCAAAACATAAGCAGAGAAGTTTGGAGGATAGTATTATCCTACTGTACCAGAACCTTGACATCATGGTAACAAAGGTCTTTTGATTTTATAAGTTCATTAACTCAATACCTAATATGGATTAATATGTTTGGCAACTATTGTGTTTTGTTAAGCACTAAACACCAGAGCATCAAAATCCTATTTAGCTTCATAAGCAATGGCACAGCTATTTTCCCTGCCCCGGGCTTCACACCTGTGATTATCTTCTAAACTTCCTGTTTCAGAAAGTATTCAAAGTATTCCAGGTTGGTAACTTTATTTTTCTTTTTTTTAAGTTTTCTTTTTTTGTGCTGAAGAGATTTTCAGCAGTCTCAGAAGGCTAATCAACTTTCTCTGCATGAATGAACTTAATCTTCTTACATTAAGCTTATTCTATTCTAGGGAAGACTGTGCTTCCTATCTTACATTTGGAACTGTTTCACATTTGAAACATACAACCTTGCTACCATGAAAAGTTTTTCTCAAGGTGAGTGTATTTAGTGGATTTAATGAATTCATTTGAGGCAATGAAAACAAATTTGTATTTTTAATTCATTCAACAGTATTTATTGAACACCTGCTTACTGAATGACTGATAATGTGTTAAGTATGATGCGGCATTAAAACAAAGATATTTTAGGCCAACATAAAATTTACCAAGGATTTTCCTCTCCAATAATGCATATTTGTATTGTGATTAGCATAGTAGAGTGTTTAAATGGAAGATGATTAAATGTCTCAAGAATTATGATTAATCTTCAATTATTATAAAATATATCTTGCAGTTTTATATGTTTTCCCACTGTTTAAATAAAAACCAGTTTATGTACATGACTTCTAATAGAAGAGGATGAAATAAACTGGCTACAGGGCTGATATCTAGCTGGTTTGAACTCGGATATTGATGTGGATGGAAATTAAATTTAATGGAAATTAAATGGAAATTTTTTCCATTACCATTGAATTCCTCTTTGCCCCTCTCTCTGCAGCATTTACCACACTGTTGTCCATGTCCATGAGTCGTTTTTCCTTTTTGCTCAGTCCCTTGACCCCCACTCCTCTTTCCCCAACCACTAGCTGTCATCTGCTCTCCATCTATGAGTCTGTTTTTCTTGTTAGTTCAATTTGTTTATTAGATTCCACATATGAGTAAAATCATATGATATCTGTCTTTCTCTGACTGGCTCATTTCACTTAGCAAAATATTCTCTATGTCTACCCATACTGTTGTAAAGGGTCAACTTTTTTCTTTTTTATGCCTGAGTAGTATACCATCATGTAAATGTCCCACAGTTGTTTTATCCACTGACCTACTGATGGACACTTGGGCTGCTTCCATATCTGGGCAATTCTAAATAATGCTTCAGTCAACATAGGGGTGCTTATGTTCTTTCAAATTAGTGCTGTGTGTTCCTTTGGATATATTTCCAGAAGTGGAATTGCTGGGTCAAAAGGCAGATCCATTTTCAATTTTTGGAGGTATCTCCATACTTCTTTCCACTGTGGCTGTACCAATCTGCATCTCCACCAACAGTGCAAAAGGGTTCCTCTTTCTCCACATCCTCACCAGCACATGTTTGTTAATTCATTGATTATAGTCATCCTGACAGGTGTGAGATGGTATCTCACTGTGGTTTTAATTTGCATTTCTCTGATGATTAGTGATGTTGAGCCTATTTTCATATGTCTGTTGGCCATCTGTATGTCCTCTTTGGAGAAGTGTCTATTTAGGTCCTTTCCTTGTTTTTTTATTGGGTTGTTTGTTTTCTGAGTGTTCAGTTTTGTAAGTACTTTACACATGTTGGATAGTAACCCCTTATCAGATGTATCGATGAATATAGTCCCCCATTATGTGGATCGTGTTTTTATTTTGATGATTTCCTTTGGTGTGCAAAAACATTTCAGTTTGAGATAGTTCCATTTGTTCATTTTTTCTTTTGTTTTCCTTGCCCAGGGACATATATCTGATAAAAAATCGCTATGAACAAAGTCCAAGATTTTGCTGCCTATGTTTTCTTTTAGAATTTTTATGGTTTCAGGTCTAACATTTAAATCCGCGATCAATTTTGAATTTATTCTTGTATGTGGGGTAAGATGGTGGTCTAGTTTCATTTTTCTGCATGTATCTGTCCAGTTTTCCCAACACCACTGATTAAATAAACTATCTGTAGCCAATTGTATTTGCTTGCTTCCTCTGTGAAATATTAATTTACCATGAAAGTGTGGGTTTATTTCTGGGCTCTCTATTCTGTTCCATTGATTTGTGTGTCTGTTTTTATATGAGTACAATGCTGTTTTGATTACTATGGACTTGTAGTATAGTTTGATATTAGGTAGTGTGATTTCTCCAACTTTGTCCTTTCTCGGGATTGCTGTTGCTATGTGGGGCCTTTTGTGGTTCCATATAAATTTTTGAGATATTCTAGTTCTATGAAGTACATCATTGGAATCTTCATAGGAATTGTGTTGAATCTACAGATTGCTTTGGGTAGGATGGACATTTTAATGATGTTAATTCGTCCTATCCATGTATATAGTATGCACTTCCACTTATTTGTATCTTCTTTAATTTCTTTCTTCAGCGTCTTATAGTTTTCCATGTACAGGTCTTTTACGTCCTTGGTTAGGTTTATTCCTAGGTATTTTGTTTTTTTTTCTGAAGCAATTGTGAATGAGATTATTTTCTTAATTCCCCTTTCTGTTAGTTCATTATTGGCATATAAAAATGTAACTGATTTCTGGATATTAATTTTGTATCCTGTTACTTTGATGAATTCATTTATCAGTAGTTTCTTGGTGGAATCTTTGGGGCTCTCTATGAACAGTATCATGTCATCTGAAATAAAGACAATTTTACTTTTTCCTTTTCAATTAGGATGCTTTTTATTTCTTCTTCTTGCCTCGTTGTGGCTAGGACTTCCAGTAGTATGTTAAATAAGAAAGGTAAAAGCAGACATTCCTGTCCTGTTCCCTATCTTAGGGAAATTCTTGTAGTTTTTGCCTGTTGAGTATGATGCTGGCAGTGGGTTTGTCCCATGTGGCCTTTATTTTGTTTAGGTGTGTCCCCTCTATTCCCACTTTGCTTAGAGGTTTTTTAAATTTTTTTTTTGTAAGTGGGTGCTGGATTTTATCAAATGTTTTTCTGCATCTATTGCTATGATCATGTAGTTTTTAATCCTTCATTTTGTTTATGTAGTGAATCACATTTATTGATTTACAAATGTTGTACCAACCTTGAATTCCTGGAATAAATCCCACTTGATCATGGTGTTTGATGTTTTTGATGCATTGCTGTATTGTTTGCTAATATTATGTTGAGGATTTTAGTGTCTATGTTCATCATGGATATTGGTCTATTATATTCTTTGTTTATAGTGTCTTTATCTGGCTTTGGAATCAGGATAATACTTGCCTTGTAAAATGAGTTTGGGAGCCTTCCTCTTGAATTTTATGAAATAGTTTGAATAGGAGAAGTGCTAGTTCTTGGAATGTTTGGCAAAATTCACTTGTGAAACATCTGGACCAGGGCTTGTGTTTGTTGGGAGGTTTTAAATTACTGCTTCAATTTCAATAGGTGCAATCTATCTATTCAGGTTCTCTGATTCTACCTGATTTAGTTTTTGAAGATTTAGTATGTTTCTAGGAATTTATCCATTTCACCCAGGTTGTCCAGTTTGTTTGCATATGATTGTTCATAATATTTTCT
Source organism: Artibeus jamaicensis (assembly GCF_021234435.1). NCBI lineage: Eukaryota > Metazoa > Chordata > Mammalia > Chiroptera > Phyllostomidae > Artibeus > Artibeus jamaicensis. Next base: position 17,119,341 of record NW_026521788.1, read on the forward strand.
TACAATCCTTTGTATTTCTTTAGTGTCAGTTATTATTTCTCCTCTTTTGTTTCTGATATTATTTATTTGGGTCCTTTTTTTTTCTTGATGAGTCTGGTGAAAGGTTTGTCAATCTTGTTTATCTTTTCAAAGAACTGGCTCTTGGATTCATTGATCTTTTGCATTTTTTTCAGACTCTTCTTTTACTTATTTCTGCTCTGATCTTTATTATTTCCTTCCTTCTGCTCACTTTGGGCTTTGTTGTTCTTTTTCAAGTTTTTTTAAGTGTGAAGTTAGATTGTTTATTTGAGCTTTTCTTTTCTTTTCTCTTTTTTGAAATAGGCCTGTAATTCTATGAATTTCCCTCTTAAGATTGCTTTTCCTGTGTTCCACAGATTTTGGATGGTTGTGTCTTCATTTTCACTTGTTTCAAGATATCTTGTGATTTCTTTCTAGATCTCATTGTTGATTCCCTCATTATTTAATAACATCTTATTTAGCTTCCATGTCTTCATATGTTTTTCAGTGTTCTTCTTGTGATTGATTTCTAGTTTCATAGCATTTTAGTTAGAGAAGATGCTTGATATGATTTCAATCTTCTTAAATTTATTGAGACTTGTTTTGTATCCTAACAAGTGGTCTATCCTAGAAAATCTTCTATGCACTTGAAAAGTATGTATATTATCATGGTTTGGGTGAAATTCTTTGACTATATCAATTAAATTCACTTGATCTAGTGTGTTGTTTGAGGCTGCTATCTCCTTGCTCATTTTCTGTCTGAAAGATCTATTTGTTGAAGCCAATGGGGTGTTAAAAATCCTCGACTATGACTTTGTTTCTTTTGATCTCTCTGTGTCCATCAATATTTGCTTCACCTATTTAGGTGCTTCTATGTTGGGTGTCTAAATGTTTACTAGGATTATATCCTCTTTCTTGCTTGTTCTCTTATCATTATGTAGTTTCTTTTTTTGTCTCTTAGTATAGCCTTGGTTTTAAAGTCTGTTTTGTCAGATATAGGTACTTCTACCTCAGCTTTTTATTTCCAGTTGCATGAAATATATTTTTCCATCCCTTTACTTTTAGTCTGTGTGTACCTTTCAGTTTGAGATGGGTCTCTTGGAGGCAGCATATACAGGGTCTGGCAGAAGTAATACTTGCTTGAGTGTGGTTTGTAGGGTACATGAATGTCTTAAACAAGATGGATAGCAATGTGAACATTTCACCTAAAATGTCATATGGTGGGCTGGAGAATGATATAATTGTGTTACAGAATTACATGCTTATGATTTTGTAATAAACAATTTTATAATAAAAAAGGGACCCTGTATATGGGTCTTGTTTTCTCATCCATTCAGCTCCCTATGTCTTTTGGTCAGATCATTTAAACTATTTACATTTAAGATTATTGTTTTTTTTTTAAATTTATTTAATTATTGTTCAAGTACAGTTTTGTGTTTTTTACTTTCATCCCAGCCCACCCCACCAATTCCCCATCTCCCTCCCATTTTTACTCCCCTTAGTTGTTGTCTATGTGTCCTTTATACCTATTCCTGTAAACCCTTCCCCCTTTCCCCTGAAATTCTCTCCCTTCTCCCCTCCAGTCACTGTCCCCCTGTTCTCTATTTCAATGTCTTTGTTTTTATTTTGCTTGCTTGTTTGTTTCATTGTTTAGCTTCCTGTTAAAGGTGAGATCATATGGTTTTTGTATTTCAACACCTTTCAGGGATCATTTCTATAGTTTGTTATTAGACAAGGTTATTGTTGGTAGATACATATTTAGTGTCATTTTATAGTTAGACTGTTTTCCTCTGTTTTTTTTTCTTTCTCTTTTTCTTCTTCTTAAAGCAAGTCCTTTAATATTTGTTGCAATACTGGTTTGGTGTTAAACTCCTTTAGCTTTTTCTTGTCTGGAAAGCTCCTTATTTCTCCTTCACTTTTAAATTTTAGCTTTTCTGGGTAAAGTAGCCTTGAGTGTAAGTCCTTGCTTTTCATCACCTTGAGTGTTTCACAGCACTCCTTTCTGGCCTGAACGTTTCTGTTGAGTAATCAGATGACAGTCTAACTGGTGCTCCCTTGTAGGTAACTACGTGCTTTTCTCCTATGGCTTTTAGGATTCTCTCCTTGTCTTTAAGCCTTGTCATTTTAATTATGATGTGTCTTAGTGTAGGCCTCTTTGGGTCCAAGTTGTTTAGGATTATCTGAGCTTCCTTGGCTCTTGATCCCTTGCTCACTCTCTTCTCCTTCTAGTATTCCCATGATGCAGATGTTGCTTCACTTCATATTGTCCAAAAAATTTCTTAAGTTCTCTTCATTTTTTAAAATTCTTTTTTTTTTCATTTTGCTGCTCTGCCTGGGTGTTTTTTTCTACCTTGTATTCCAAATCACTTGTGTGATTCTCTGCTTCTTCTAGCCTACTATGTATTCCTTCCAGTGTATTATACATTTCAGATATTGCATTTTTAAATTTCTGTTTGGCCCTTTTTTATGGTTTGTAAAAAAAAGACTTTTTTAATGCTTTTGTGTATCCTTATAATTGTTACTCTAAACTCTTTATCTCATAAATTGTTTGTCTCCATTTAATGTAGTTCTTTTTCTGGAGAATTCTCTTGTTCTTTAATTTGGGGTCTGTGTCTTTGTCCCCCCATTTTGGGTGGTTCGTTATATTTTCTGCCTTAGTTGTTAAAGTAATCAACTCTTAAACAGATCAGGTGTTAAACTAATCAATCTGTAATCAGCAGCCCAGCTTAATTAAGCACTACAGGGTGGGGCAAAGTAATTCATATGGGTGGGCCCTTGCTTCCCCTCAGGCTGATGCCACTTGGAGGGGCCTGCTCTGCCTGCAAGAGATGGCTTTGCAGTAAGGAAAATGACTCAGCACAGGGATCTTGGAGGCTGTTCCTTCAGTTCTCTCCTTAAAGCAAGGGTGTCAAACTCATTTTCAACTGGGGCCACATCAGCCTCGAGGTTGCCTTCAAAGGGCCAAATGTAATTTTAGGACTGTATAAATGTAACTACTTCTTAACTAGGGGCAAGGAGCTTGGCCCTGCCGCTGGGTAGAAACAAGGTGCCAGGCCAGATAAAATTAGGCGAAGGGCCTTGTGTTTGCCATCTGTGCCCTAGAGCCACCAGCTCCAGACTCTCCTCAGAATTCTCTCGTCCATTCTGCCCTTGCTGTGTTAGAGCTCAGGGTAAGTGGCTGCAAACAAAATTTTGTGTGTTGGCCCTGAAGAGGCTCTGTTTATCTCTAGTTGTTTCTTGTGGCAGAGAGAAACCCTGCTGCTTTTCATAGCTGGATGTTATCTGGGTTCCTTTCTGGCTCGGGTACTATAGGCTGAGGAGCCCAGCTTGGGCTTCAGACACCACAGTTTTCAGGGGTTGCTCCGGCTGTTGGAATATCCTTCTGGAACTTCAGCTGCTGCTCATGGGAGTCCAGCAAGCCCTCTGGTGCCTCCTCACTCCTTACCAGACTTGTGGTGAAATGGTTTCTCTCTGTCCACGGTTATAAGGCTTCTCTTCAGCTAGTGTTCAGTTGGTTGTTCTGGATGATTTTTCTACAATTTGATTGCAATTACAGGTTGGTCCTAGAAGAGGTTAGTGTCACTTCCACTTACTCCTCTGCCATCTTAGATGCCCCTCTAGGATAGCCATAATTTTTCAATGTTTATCCACCCACCTTTTAAATTTTTATATGTATATTTGAAGTAGCTTGAAGACACAGTACACTTTCCCTCCTAGTATGTAAGCATGCCTATCATTCATGAGTCCAGTATTTGTTGGTGGTTCTTTTTCCTTTTGACATAAAATTAGCATACAATGAACAAATGAGTTTTAAGAAAAACTTAAACCTGTGTAATCAAAACCCCAAAAGAAGTGGAAAATGTAACCATCACCCCAAGAGGCTTCCTCTCTTCTTTACCAGTAAACCCTCCCTCCCCATCCCAGGTAACTACAGTTCTACTTTTTGCCTCTTCTAGAGCTTTATATAAATGGAACTATATCATCTGTACTCCTTTGTGTAAGGCTTCTTTCTCTCAGAATAATGTTTTTGAGATTCATCCATGTTCTTGCAAGTACCAGTAGTTTGTTCCTTTTTATTTCTGAGGAATATTTTTATTAAATGAATATGCCAATTTTATTGATCTGTTCTCCAGTTGGGTGTTTTCATGTTTTGGCTATTATGAATATAGCTGATATGAATATTTTATACAGGTCATTTTTTTTGGTGGACATATGTTCTCATCTCTTGTATAAATACATAGGAGGGAAATTTCTGGGTAAGTTTAGCTTAGTTTTATAAGAAGCTTGTAGAACTTATATAATTCTACACATAATTGCCCTGCATCTTTAATTTTTGGTGTTGACAGTTTTGAAATTTTAGCTATTGTGTAGGGTATATAGTCATATCTTATAATGATTTTAATTTGCATTTCCTTGATGACTAATAATGTGTACTATGTTTTGCCTATTGAAGCTGAAGAAATCAACTTCTTGGAAATCAAAACTTTGCCTCTTCCTTTCCAGAATTTCACTCGTGTGTGGGATATAAAACGGAAACTCATAGACACAGACAACACTATGGTGGTTACCAGAGGGAGAAGAGGGTAGTAAAGGGAAGCAAATGCAAAGTGATGGATGATGATTTGACTTTAGGTGGTAGGCACACAATGCAGTATACAGATCATGTATCATAGGAATGTACAGTTGAAACCTATATGATCTTATTAACCAATGTTACCCCAACAAATTCAATTAAAAAAGAAACTTTGTCTATTTATAAACTCAGTCACCCTTATGTCCTTATACAAGGAAAGAGTTTTCTGGTTCTGTACAAAGTAATGATAAGGGTGAGGTCTTTGGGGAATCACTCAGAAGTTAGTAGCTCAGAGATCTTTTCTGCTGCAAATATTTTTCTCCCCAGCCTACACATTCATTGTGAGAGGCAAATGAGATGATGATTAAAATGTGAGTTATTATTTCAATCTTACTTGAAATAATATTTAAAGAAGAAAAATAAGATTTTTTAAAGAAAATATCTCTTAACATATGTTATCACTTCTCAATCTTGATTTAGAGATTAGTCTGGTTATTTTAAGTGGAGTAAAACGGCTGGTCCGATAGTGGGTTATCAGAACTCAACTAAAGTTAGTGTCAAATGGAGTAAAATGAAGGGAAAGAGAACACTAGACAGTTAAAATGGTCAATGTTTTTAAAGGTGTGTTTGGAGAAGCCTGTCCGAAGGGATAGATGATTTGTTAGTGTGTTCTAAAGAATGAATAGGTGGTTTGGATGTAGGGTGCTTGTGTATTTATCAAAATCCTTTAAGACCGTCAGTTTGGAAGTCTTTGATTTAGATTTTAGATTTCAACCATTTAACTGAGACCCCATCAAATGGAGAACACTTTTGTTATATCATCAGTACTGGGCACTTTTTTTCTTTTTTAAATCTTTTTTGTACCTAGATTCGTCATGACCCTTTTGCACTACAGAAACTCAGCTCCAGGCAAAGTTTTACAGCACAAAGTGTTCACAAACCAATTCTGTCTCCTGCCAAAGGGAAGAAAATTCTGAGTTTTAGAGGAAAAAAATATCTGTCTCCCTGCAGGAAGAATAATGCATTAGAAAGAAGAGAAAGATGTTGTTTTCCCTCTCCTTTTCTGACCTCCCTCCCTTTTTTTTTTGTCTTAGCCTTTCTTTGAACTCAACAGGACTTTTTACTTGAACAACAAACACCCCTGTATCTCTAAGGCCAGCCTCCAGTTTCCCTGTTTAAAGAAGTGTATCTCACATGTTGAGGAAATAGGGAAGCCAGTATTATAGTCTTTTGCAAAATGCTTAATGGAAAATGAATTGTGTATACCAGGAGAATATTCACCATGATTTCAAACCTTTAAATCCTGCTGCTCAGCTTTTAGGCCTATGGTTTTAGTTCTTGAATAACAATTAGAAACTTTTTGATTAACTTTATCAGTTATTATGAAAACTCAATGTAATGCTAGCTTGTGAAATAAATTTCCTGTTTTTAGAGTCTTCTGTCACATTCTGAAAATCTCTTCTTAGCTAAGAAATTCTGACTTTTGATCGATAGTGCATTGCTTAACCTTCAGTCCTTGATATATTCCTATGCTGTGTATATTTAATTGTGTGTGTGTTTGTGTGTGTGGTTGAGAGTGGGGGTAGCAGCTGGGAAGATACATGCTTTTCTCTGTTTATTATTTTTAGGTTATTAATGATGATTGAATGAACCATTTAAACATTTCGAGAAGGAAGTTCTATTGAAAAATAAGTGACCTTGTACTAAAACCAAATCATTCAAATTTCAAAATTGGGACTCAATATCAATGCTAACTATTCTTCCTATATTTTGAGAATATTCTGCCCAAGGCATCACACAGAAATTTGTTTTTTTTCAAATGGAATGTCTAATTGAAACCAAATTAGAAATAGCTAAATGTAAAACTTACACAGTAATTAAATATTTTGATGGTTAATGTAGAATAGATGATCTACAAATATATGTATGTAAAATAATACATAAAATACCACGTTGGATTTTTTGAATCTAAACGTGTATACAGTCACTTGTTTTATCCTGCTTTTATTTGACAGTGACCAGAGGAGAAAGAGAAGGGAATTTCAGGGGAAAAGGGGAAGGATTTACAGGAACTAGTATAAAGGACACATGGTCAACAACTAAGGGGGGTGGAAATGGGAGGGAGGTGGGGAGCACTGGGGGATGGGCTGGGGTAGGAGTAAAAGACAGAAAACTGTACTTGAACAATAATTAAATAAAATAAAATGAAAAAAAACCCAAAACAAATATTAAACTAGTCTTGCATACCTGGAATAAAAAAAAGAAATATCAAAAATAAAGAATTATCTTAAAAGTACAGGCAACACATCCTATATTTTCTGACATTGTTCCAGTGTCAACTATCATGTTTAGTTGTTTCAACAGGTAAACTAGTATTATTGGATTATGACATAAGCAACATATTGTGCTCAGTTGGAAATTGGGGAGTGGTGCAGAGAAAATGGGGGAAATAGATTAGCTTTCTGAGCTTTCAGCTGAAGTGAAAGTGTAGTGAATCAGAGCAGAGAGATACAGTTCCCGTACAAAGATGCAATGGCTTCTGGCCAGAGGGACACTAGATTACTATTTGATTGATACTGTTAATGTGAAATGAGAAGCTCTTTAAAAACTTATGTTTGCTACTAATAGGAGGCATTGCTTTCCTGTAAATCTACTTGCCTTCTGATTTCTCCCAAATGATAGAAATTTACTCTCAATCAGTTCAGGTGTCTACTTCCCTCTTTTCCCCAGGGAAAGAGGGGCAGGCCCAGAGCACCTTTGAGGGCAGTCCAGTATCTAATATCTCATGGATTAAACGGCGATGCTTCTTTTGTCCCTAGGTGAAGGAATTTGTCTAGTGTCTGGGACATAAAATCTTGTCTTATAACGCTATCTTCTCCCCAATCAATTGTCCGGGTAGAATTCTTGTCTCTCCCCACAAAGCTGAAACTATTGACATTCAATAACCTGAAGACTCCTTTTCTCTGGCCTCTGATCTGTCATCTCAACCCTAGAGACAGTGACTACAAAAATGCCTATGTTCTGGAAATGGGGAAAGTTTAAAAGATGCCAGAGAATGTTGGGGGAAATGTTATGTATTAGCATTTTAAGATAGTGTGTTGTCATTAGTGTAAAGAAGGTGTCAATGGGTTGATGTGGGGATAGTGTGGCGGTGCCGGTGGGTAGGTGACTGGGGCAGCTGTGGGTGGACTGCATAGGAGAAAGACAAACATCTGAGTGACTCTCATGGGACCAACCTCCTGTTCTCTGAGCAATTATATCTTTTATTACAGGGACAGATGCAACTCCCTGTGTGAATCTGCTGCTATTCCCCCCTTAAATCACAGAATTAACTCTCCTTGTTCTGGTTTTACCACTACAAGTGACCTTCCCACATGCTTTATTTCCGGGGAGACAGTGACCTGGTCAGAGCTGGCAAATATTTGCCCCACTTCATGGATATGGTTCTTACTTAAAATGAAAACACTGGCTTTTTATTTTATATATACCACACCCTCCCCTGGCACTTGTGTACTTCACATTCTGGATTTACTCTGACAGTCCCTGACCTCTGGACTAGTGTGATTCAGGAGAAAGCCAGAGCCTACACATGGATTCCTATGGAGCACAAATTGGGGAAAACACCAGAGTGGCGACTGAATTGATTTCTTGTGCAAGTAAAGGTCAGCTCAAGGATTTTTTAAAAGTCTGTATTTTGTGCATGTCACCAGATCTCCTTAGACCAACCTTTGCTGGCTTTTTCTCCCATTGGCTCACTCAGGACTTCAGTCCTCCTGCTAGTCTTCCTTCAAGGCTTTGGGAAATTTCCAGCTATATCCAGTCAGTTACAACATGCCATATACTAAGCTGTTTCTCTTGTCTGGTACATTCACTATATGCATTGTTTGGTTCTTAATTTATGCAAAACGTACTACTATCATTGATGCTAGCCTTTGATTATACAGTGTTTATTGTTTTTCTCATCACAATGATGGCCCCCAGAAAGAACACAGACATGATATAGTATTTGTTCCCTTACATTGGATTCATAAATTGGCTTAAGTACAAGATTTCTGATCTCTTCCACTTTCTTTCTGTAAAGTGCGATGTTTATTTTTTTTTAAAAAATCATCTGGATGATTAGAAGTGTGATGTGCAGGAAAAGTGCTTAGAAGATATTTGAAGAGGTGATACTAAGTGAATCAGCAGATGAAGAAAATGGAAACACTCTTAAAATGTCACACGGTCAGGCTCACTCCTCTCTTTTACATTTGGACCAGGGTGAGTGACTGTAACACAGAGTAAGAATCTCTCCTCCACCCATTCATTTAGGCTTGGCCATATGGATTGTAATGACTAAGGCAGTCTGTTCAGGAACCTCTGCCCATGTTACTGGGCAACACATACCAGTCTTGTAGCAAATGAATACTGGCAGATTGTCATCAAAATAATAAGCCCATGGTCCAAAGGGAGTGAAGTTGGGTGCTCTTAATAAACTGTTGTGGTACTATTTTTGTCCACTGAAACCTCCAATATCTAAAAATCACCATGTTTTAAATATTTCTCCATTTGGTATCTAGAGCATCCCTCATACCCATCTGGTTTTCAAGGTCAGGTAATTTTATAGAATTCTTTGCCAAGTAGCTACTGTGATATGAATAAATTTATATGAAACTGAACTCTGCCAGCTAGTTACTGAATAAGATTTTTTAATGGAATGTACTGACAGGAGAGGGTAAAAAAGCAAACATAAAGGGTGAGAAATAACTTAATGAAAAGAACTACTATTTTCTTCAGTTCAGGAGAAAGACTAATCTATATTTAAAAGACAAACTTGCAAAAGCCAGAAGGGAAGAAGGATGGGATTTCAATTCCATTGAGACAGAGGAAATAAGTAAAACATTTCCAAGGAAAAAATTATATACATGCATGTAACAAAACAGTAATAAATACTTGAAATTGTTTAACTTTTTCTCAAATTCAGAGGGGTATGAACAATGATGCAAAACAAAAAATGTGTAAGTCTAGTTTGACTCAAATTTTTTTGAGTTATATTAAGGACCTCTTCCAAAACACCCAGCTGCAACAAAAATAAGTTTCTTAAAAATACAAGTTTTTAAGGAAAGAAAATAATTGTTATTTATGTGGGCCAAAGGAGAACAATAAAAGCCACTTAGTTCTATAACAGTTCCCTACTCCATCAAATTTCCTCTAAAAACAAAAAGGAGTCTGATGCTTTGGAATAATAAAGGCTCAATATACCAAACTAGAAATTGCATTTAATCTGTTTCAGGAAATGAATTTTTCTTTCTGTTTTTTTTTTTTGGTTAGATTTGTCCAAGATTCTCTCTGATTCTTGTTTCAAAGTTCAAAGTATTCACTAAGATTTTTGTGAACTGCCTGGCTGCCTGTATTCCTGTGTCTCCTTTGCCTCAGGGCTTCACTTCCCCATTGACTGAGTCTGTCTGCCTTGCATATTCTTGGATATGCAACTTAGTGCCTTCTTTATCACACACACACAGTGGTGTGTGCACATACACACATGCCCATGCTCATGAGTGCCTTGTACTTGAGCAGAAATGTGGTGGTGCATGAAAAAATGGTGCTTATGAAGTAGAAAAGAGTAACTTCAAAATAAATGTAGGCATTCAGATATTAAAATGCTTTTGACAATCTACAAAAAGTAAATTTCTCCTGGTTTCAAAGTAGGCTTAGTTGATGTCTTGTTATCCACTTTCTTCTCATCTGCCCCAGATCTGTGAGCTCCCATTCATGGATCACTCCAAAGAACTACAAGTTTGTTTCATTCTTTTAGATAGAGGCATTCAGTTCTTCTTAGCCTTCTATTCCTGACTTCTGCTTTTAGGCAATTTCACCTAAACTCAGTTTGATGAGCTACAGAAGAAAAGGACCTTCCATGTAAGGTCTCCCAATTTAGAAGGTAGGAGTGGCTGTAAATGCAAAAGTAAAATGTCTTCACTACACATTCTTTTCTTTTGCCACGTTTCAAGTCAATAGCAATGGGAAATCCATTCTTTACTCCCATGTTTTTTAAAGTAGGGAAACAGAACTTGGAGTTCTCCCAATTCTCCAGCTTTAAGGAGATGTAAATAGCCATCTTCTCCCTTTTTCCATTTCTTCAGTAACACAGCTTGCTGGGACATGTTGGGTTCTTAGAAAGACTTAGAGATTTGGTCCATGGTTGAGGGGTGGGGTGAGTACAAAGAGATGAAGATATAAAGGAAAGTGACAACACTGGCCTGTTCTCTATTATTTTCTCAGTGCTCACTACAGATTTAAATTACTGATATGTATTACTGCCCTTAAAATGAAAAAGTAATTACTAAGAAAAACTATATCAACTTTACAAATCATGCTTTTCTAACAATAAAATTGAAGAAGCTAAAGAAAATAAGACAAATTGAAACACACTCTTATCAATATAATCTAACAATTATACTCCTAAGTATTTATCCAACAGAGATGAAAATTTATGTTCACACAAGTCTGCACATGGATGTTTATAGCAGCTTTATTCATCATTGCCAAAACTTTGGGGGCAACAAGATGTCCTTCAGCAGGTGAGTAGATAAACTGTGGCACATCCAGACAATGGAACATTAGTCTGCACTAAAAATAAATGAGCTAACAAGCCATGAAAAGACATGCAAGAACTTTAAATGCATATTACTAAGTAAAAGAAGCCAATATGGGAAGGCTACATATTGTGTGATTCCTATCACGCGATGACATTCTAGAAAAGGCAAAACTATCGTTACAATAAGATCAGTGTTTGCCGTGAGTTGGGATGGAATAAGGGATGGATATGCAGAGCATTGAGTATCTTTAGAGCAGTGGAAATAATCTACATATTATAATGATGGGTACATATCATACATTTGTCCAAATCCATAGAATGTACAATACTGAGAAACCCTGAGGTAAATTATAGACTTTGAGTGATTTTATGTGTCACATAGGTTCCTCATTGGTAAAACTATTTCATTCTGGTGAGTGATGTTGATAATAGAGGAGGCTATTGATGTGTGGGGTAGGGCATACTGATATATGGAAAATCTCTGTACCTTCCTTTCAATTTTATTATAAACCTAAAATTGCTCTAAAGAAGATAAAGTCTTAAAAACTTAACTATAATACCATTAGCAATGGGCTAAGTGAAAAGAAAATTATTAATGTATTTCACTAGAGTGGCTATTATACAGTGCTTTCTATAACATGTTGTCTATGACCATTTTCTGTTAAAATTGCATCTACAGACCAAACCCCATGGGGATTTAACAGATATTTGTCCATTCCCCCCACCCCCCCCAAATGAAAAACAATTTTCTCAGCGTAAATTGCCTGAATTGATAGTTTTACTGAGAAAGTGCTTCCCTGATTGATGTTATTATCAGTTTGGGGGATTCATATTCCAGAACTTGACAGGGGCTAAACTTTTAGGAATTAACTTGAAGGCCTCCTTTTTGGCAAGAGATCCTATATTACTGCTTTGAAGTGCTTCCTTGAAGCTTCAGTTCTAAAAAAATTTTTTTTTTTTGAGTAGAATGCCTGTTCAATTTTTGGACTAGACTGTTGGATCTCAGAAATAAATTTGGATTCTGAAGCCTGCTTGTATGAATGTCAATCCTTGGACAAACATTCAGTTTTTTACGGTGACCTTCCTTTACTTTCAAGGGAAGCGAGGGAAGGCAGTCATTCAGGTTGTGTTACTAAAGGGTCATCTTTGGGCTCATTGCCACAAAATACATAAAACCATTCACATGAAATTATCTCCTTAAAGTTTGTTGATTGGCAACATAATCTTGGTGATATAACTTATTTCAAGATTTCCTGGATTTTCCCATCAGAAATTATTGTAGTTAAAATACAAGATACATTTTATAAAGGAGTTTCTTTTGGATCACTGGTGATTAAATCTTCACTTTTATGGTAGAAACTTTTCTCAAATATCCAGAGATCCTTGTCTTTCTGTTCTGTTTAAGGGCCAGGCGGGAGTGCTGGTCACATAATGGTGGTTTGTCAGCCGATAAACCTAACAATACCATCAGGATGGAGCAGGGGTTTTATTTTTTATTGGGGTATTCCCAAATGCTATTATCTATAGTTTTTTTTTTCCATTGGGCTATAGTTATCCCTGGAGAGGAATCCTCTAATTTCTTGTTTGAGGATTATATGTTTGGCTGCCAGGGTTCTAAAGGACCTGAGCTGGGAGAAAGCAGCTGGAGTTGGGTGAGGGTGGACTTGGGGTTTGGACTTGGTTTGTAGATGCTCAGGTAATTCCCTTTATTTCCAATGTAACTCTTCACTCCCTTCTTCCTTTGTGTCTCCATTTCCTTTGTTTAGAGCTCCAGGGCCTCTCTGATTCAACTCATTCTGAGGTAAATAAAACCTTCTGTCTTTTGCTGGTGTGTGTGGAGTGAGTGTTCCTTTTCCTGAAACATAAGGAAGCTATTTTTCTTTTGGATCTTTGGTTCATTCTCAGTTTGGATCTTTATAGCTTTAACTCCTAGTTTAGATATACTTGGATTTGGGGGATATATATATATATATATATATATATATGTGTGTGTATATATATATTTGTGTGTGTGTGTATATATATTTGTGTGTGTGTATAAAGCTTGGGTTTTTATGTAGGCCTTGCAATGGGCTAGATCTGTGATTCTGGATGTGACACATATTTTTCTAAATTTGAGTTGCCTCTTTATAAAATGAGGAATCACAAAATCTTACTGGATTTATATATACTGGAAGTATGTATAGATATTTCTTTATATAATTTTTTTCTTCATATAATTCTTTGTGACCTCAAATCATTTCTTATTTTATCCACTAATTCTATTAACTTCAGAGTCTGTGTTTTTATCTATTGTTAGTATTTTAGTTTAATTATTTGTAAAATTGGACTTGATTGCTAAGGTCCTTTACAACCAGAAGTTCTGATGTGGTGTGAGGCAGGCTAAAGGGGCCAGCTCTGGAGTTAGATGCCTGCATTCATATCACTGCTCTACCACTGTATAGTCAGAGGTCTCTGGTTACAAGGAACAAAGACCAACTAGGCTACCATCGCATGAAAAAGAAATTATAGGAAGGATAATGAATAACAGAATCTGTGTTACAGCTGGAAAACCAGAGAATGGGCATAAAACCAAGGGAGGCCAGGCAGTGGGGGTGTCAGTCAAAGTCATGTCCCAGAAACAACTTAATGAGGAAGCTGCTACTGGTGCCATTGCCACTGGATATTTGCCTCCAGCACACTCTTGATGCCACTGCCACTGCTGCTGTGTATAACTTCTCCCCTTTCTCTCCATTGTTGTGATTGGTCGTACTTGTGCCTTTAAGTCTTAAGGGACGGGGAGAGAAAACTTATTAATTAGGGTCCTCCAGAGATACAAAACCAATGACATCTTTAATTTGATTTAATTTAATTTTAAGGCATTCCTCATGTGATGTAGGGGCTGGAAAGTCTGAGATTTGTAGGGCAGGCTGGCGGGCTGCAAATTCAGGTAAAAAGTGATGTTTTATAGTCTTGAGTCTGAATTCCGTAGGGCAGGCCAGGGAGACTGGAAACTTGTGCAGACTGTTTTGTGGGTTGTGGTCATGAGGCTGAATTTCTGCTTCTTCAGGAGGAAACCTCATTCTTTGATCGTAAGGCCTTCAACTGATTGATGAAAGTCATGTGCAATATGGAATGCTGCCTGTTTAACTCAATGTCTACTGATTAAGATGTCAATTACATCTACAAAATACCTTCACATTGACATCTAGACTAGTGTTTGAACAACTGGGCAGCATAGTCTAACCAACTTGACCTAAATTTAACTGATACATAATTTAATGCCAATAACAGGATACCCCTTCAAATATTTCCTGAGTTTAAGACAGTGGATAGAGAGATGACCATAAAAAAACAAACAAACAAACAAACAAAATCCAAAAGAACAAAACCATTTTACAGCTGCCCACCATAGCCATTTTACTGTGTGGTCTTGGGCAAGGCATTTCTCTCTGTGCTTCCGACTCCAGTTTTGGGAAATAAGGATAAATACTTGTACACGCAAAGTACTTACAGAAGTTCTTGGAACAAGGTAAGCGCTCAGTAAAGTAAGGTGCTATAATTTTTTATATAACCACAGCAATGGAATATTTGTCACAGCTCATATATCCAACTGCCAACAATGTAGGTTACTCAGGATGAAACACCTGAATTCTATGGAAGAAAGTGTGATGTGTGTGTGCAACCAAAGGCCTTTAGTTTGCATACACAAACAGTGACCCTAATAACTGATTTATTGAGCCCTTACTACCAGCCAGTAACCATGCTGGGTATTTTACATATATTTACTTCTATGATTTGATTCATGCAATAATCCGGTAAGGTTTGTGATTCCTCATTTTATAAAGAGGCTACTCATATTTAGAAATATATGTGTCACATCCAGAATCACAGATCTAGCCCATTGCAAGGCCTACATAAGAATCCAGGTTTTTCTTAATCTAAATCCTGCTTTCGCAACTACTTCTATGGGCTGCCTATACTTCAGTCCAGACAGAAGGGTCATCTCCTTTCCTGGTGTCAGTTCCTCTAATGTTACCTTGGCTTCATTGGTCTGGAAAATGAGAATCCTGAGGTTTCCCCTGAACATCCAATTCAGTACGTTAAACTCTTCTGAGGATGATCTTTGTCTTTTATATTAGACATTAAAGTTGTGTTTTTTTTTGGTGTAGCTCTGCTTCTGCTTCCTTCTTAAAAAAATGGTTAATGAAATTTTAATGAGTATTTTGAATCAACTCATGAATGTAGAAAAGAAATAAAATAGAATTTAAAAAATATCCTTTCATATAATTAGAACAATTCAGAATTTAAAAAATTTCTATTCAAGAACAGGCTGACAGTGACCAGAGGGGAGAAGAAAGGGAATTCCAGGGGAAAAGGGGAAGGGTTTACAGGAACAAGTATATAAGACACATGGACAAAAACTAGGGGGGTGGAAATGGGAGGGAGGTGTGGAGGGCTTGGGGGTGGGCTGGGGTGGGAGTAAAAGATACGAAACTGTACTTGAACAATTAAAATAAATTAATTAATTAAAAAATTCTATTCATATAAACTAAATTAAACTATTTGAAATTACTTGAATAAATTTGGGTAATCATGGACATGTTATTTTATATTTAGAAAAAATTCTAATTTTTGAATATTACTTAAAAATAGTTTTGAATATATGATAGGTTGAGCACTTCATAATATCCATCACAGAAAAATGAAGAAAAAAAAATCACATGCAAGCCTTTCAATTGTGAATAGAAATATAAGGGCTAACTGGATCTGAACAGCATGAAAGCATGAATGAAGTCCATTTTCAGATGCAATTTGAATGAAACATTTGTTTTATAAGTCAGGTCTACAACCAGTTGAAATGGGGAGCAAAGCAATTTGTTGGGGGAAGGATAGAGTCAGACCTGATCTCAAACTTCAATGTTCATATGAATGACCCAGGGATGTTTTCAGAATGCAGATCCTAATTCAGTAGGTTTGAAGTGAGACCTGAGATTATTTTCAAGAAGTTCCCAGGGCTTACCTATTCTGTTGTCAGTGGGCCACAATTTTAGTAGCAAGGGCAAGCTACCAATTTTGGTAGGTGTCTGAAATGAGAAGACAATACCATCTGATAATCACAGTACTTGGTCACTTATTGTTTTTAGTCACTTATAGACATTACGGTATTATACCTTAATCCATTATGGTATTATAGAGTGTATTTATAGTATATTGTAGCATACACCATATGCAGTTATAGTTTTATAACACATATTATTGTAGCATATACACTATACATTTATGGTATTGTAGCATATTTATTGACTTCTAGATTAATGTTCATCATTTATACCCATTATGGTTATTATTCTTTTGGAAGCCAAAGGTAGAGATGGCTATTAAGTTAATCAGAGACCATTCCAGCCGGATGTTTAGTAGTGAGGTAGGGGAAGGAAAATGTTATCTACTGTTCCTCATGAGATACTATTTATACTACTTGACATGACATGTCTCATTTTGGTCCTATAACAATTCCATGTGAAGTATACAGAAGATCCCCCTTTTGCAGATGAGGAAGCAAAGTTTCAGGGAAAGCAATTTGTCAAGGCTAGTAGGTGGTAGAATCCGGGTTTGAATCTTGGTCTGTATGACTTGACAGCCCATATTTTCTTCAATGTACCATATGCCAGTCACATTTGTTTTTTTGTCTTTGTTTTTACATATTTATTTATTATAACTTTTTATTTATTATTTTATTTTTTATTTAATTGTTGTTCAAGTACAGTTTTCTGTCTTTTACTCCCATCCCAGCCCACCCCCCTGCCATGCTTCCCACCTCCCTCCCATTTCCACCCTCCTTAGTTGTTGTCCATGTGTCCTTTATACCTATTCCTGTAAACCCTTCCCCCTTTCCCCTGAAATTCCCTCCCCTCTCCCCTCCAGTCACTGTCCCCTGTTCTCTATTTCAGTGTCTTTGGTTTTATTTTGCTTGCTTGTTTGTTTCACTATTTACCTTCCTGTTAAAGGTGAGATCATATGGTATTTGTCTTTCAATGCCTAGCTTATTTCACTCAGCATAATGTTTTCCATTTCTATCCATGCTGTTGCAAAGGGTATGAGTTCCTTCTTTCTTTCTGCTGCATAAAATTCCACTGTGTATAAGTACCATAATTTTTGGATCCATTCATTTACTGATGGGCACCTAGGTTGCTTCCAGCTCTTGGCTATTGTAAACTGTGCTGCTATGAACATTGGGGTGCATAGGTTCTTATGGACTGGTGTTTTAGGGTTCTTAGGATATAATCCTAGCAGTGGAATTGCTGGGTCAAAAGGCATATTCATTTTTAGTTTTCTGAGAAAATTCCATACTGTTTTCCATTGTGGTTGTACCAGTCTGCAATCCCACCAACAATGGATTAGGGTCCCCTTTTCTCCACAACCTCTCCAACACTTGCTGTTCGTTGCTTTGTTTATGATGGCCATTCTGACCAGTGTAAGGTGGTATCTCATTGTGGTTTTAATGCTGGTCACATTTGGACAACATAGCTGCCATTGGTTTTTCTTTAGACATCATTGTCTTTTCCTTATTTTTAAAATTGTCTTAGAAAATGAGAAATAATCCAATTTTAAAAACCTACCCCCAATCGTTCACTAAACCTCCCTGTTACATCCTGTATTCCCATTTCATTCCGTAAGTCTAAACAGTCCTCTTCTCCTGCAGAGCTCTTGATGCTTTGTGATAACCTGGCTAACAGGGCATTATGATTTAAACACTGATTTAAAAACCAGCCTGTTCCTTCCTCCACAAAGCCCCAACCTTTGATCTTCTCTCAGAAGCAATTTCCGATCAGCCCTTTTTTCCAAGCTTGTGAATGTTTGGTGTGCAATCCTGCCCAGGCCTTCTCCATCTCCCCAAAATGAAGGTTGAGACCTTAAGTTCTACATTGTCATTACTGTTCTATTGGAGGTCTTAGTGTAGGATTTGGCTTTCTATAGTAAAGGAAAAATCAGATATAATGAACCTCATACTCTGGCTGTGTTGACACACTTTAGAACCAAGTGGGGGCTTTGGCAATTACCTAGTTCACTTGATCTATGCAGGTGAAACCAGATTAATTCAGCACTTTTTATCATCATTTTGTTTGGCTGTCTGTACTCAGAAACAATATCAGCATGACTTGAATTAATTGGGGGACTGCAGAATCACATTTCTTTAACCTTGTGATACAAACATAAAAATTCTGGCAGTCTATAATAAAGAGAAGAATGAAAAATTAGTTATCTAATATTTTTGAAACTGTTCAACTTTTTCTTAAAGGCAAGCCAAAATGTAAAATCAATAAGATTAGAGCTTCTTGAGTTGCATGTGGGTGGAAAATTTAGAGCCTTATCTTCTCATCCTTCTCACTCTGGGCGTATTCTCCTGAGACAGAATGCTACCTTGGAACATAATCTGCTGGAAACAACATGGCTCATCAAGTCAGGCTGACCAAGATTCAGGCTCTGACTCCTAAAATATTCTCACAGCTCTGACTGATGACTCCTGGCATTATATACACTTCTATCTCAAGACTAATTATTTATTTTATTAAAATCTATGGCTTTTGAAAAGGAATTAGGATTCATATATAACATGTTTGAATATTCACATGAAAGTGTTTGAATATTTCTGCAAATATTTGAACTTCCTTAGTATTTTATTCAGAGACCTATATTCAGCCAATTGTATTTCTAAAATCAAGTTATAGGGTCTTGAGTTAATAGACATTTTAGAAATGAAGGATAGAAAGATATGAATTTTGAATCTGCTTGGTATTCTTTCTTGCTGAGACCTCTATTCAAGCTAGGTCTCTAGCTGTGGCATGCACAATCTAGGAAATGTGTGTCCAAGGGATATATAGTATTCAAGATCATCTGCAGTCACAGGCACCTGCAGAGCTACAACAACACAGGCTTCTTGTAGGGGTTAGAGGTCTGGCCTGTGTGGCTATCATTTCAGAAAAACCTAGAGTTGATTCTAGTGTATAATCAGTTCTGAGAATTGCTGAATAAAGCTATCGAAAATTGGTGCTTTTATTCTGGTCCTCTTTGTAATGAAAGCAGGTCCTCAACAAAGTATAATCTTTGTATAGATAGGTTTCAAATCTGGGTGGATGGTGATAAGACCACATGGTCCAGTTTTCTTGTTCTGAATCCATATGTTATAGGGCCTACCCAATCTTCTTTAAATTTAATAACATTAAAAATAATATCTTTTAGTGAACAACTATTTTTATCAGCATTAGTTATCAGTTATCTGCATCAGTGCTAACGTTTACTAAGCACTTGCTATGATGTGCACATATAAAATTTCTTCTAATTCTTATAAAAATCAATTGTCTGAGCATAAATACACACCCCCCTTTTGTTTTACAGATGAGAAAATTGAGTCATAGAAAGGTCTGGGTGACATATCGAAGGTTACACAGGTAATGAGTATAGATTTCTGGCTGCTTATCTTTATATACATTGTCCCTAAGTTGTATACTAACCCTACAAGATAAGTATCAAATATGTACCCTCATTTTACAAATGAATATACAAGTAGCTAAGGCTTTGAATAGTTAAATAACTTAGATACTGAAAAGCAATCTAAAGCCAAACCCAGATAATATTTATTTATTATGCTTAAAAGAATATTTTTTTCCTTATCCCCTATGAGGGATTGAAGAGCCACACCTAAATAGAATTCTTCCCAAACCAATGTTGCTTTGAAAAGAAAAAGCTAGTATACACTATGATCTTTTAAAAGATTATATATGCCAAAGTAATCAAATGCTTGGATATGAGCTTTGGGGATTATAGATAAGACAAGCCTGAAAGTCCAAGAGACCAAACCTATATCCTTTACGTTAAATTTCACATTCAAGTTTATTTTAAATGTATAAATCTGTTAAACTATATAATTCCCTGGATTATTTACATTCTAGTCAGGGTGACTATTGAAGGATAGTGTAATTATAAAGTACAGTTTCCAAGCTGAATGAAATTGCTTGTTGTATAATAGGCCTGTGGGGGACTGACCTGTGGGAATGCCCCAAACAAATACTTAAAAATTATGGCTAGAGGTAGATGATATGCAGCCCCTGAGTTAATACGTGAAGTGAGAGATGGTTTTTGATTTGGAAAGAACATTTTCTTCTGCTATTCATCAAACTCAGAGAAACGATTAGACTCAGCAGTACATTTTCTTTTTGACTTTCTTTTCTATTTCATAACATCCCAGTTATGAAATAGAAATGGGTTACTGCTCCATCACCTTCAAGAACTACATGAGGAGCAACTCTTTGGGTGGCGGGATGAAATGTAGTTTATCTGCTAATGTTCAATGTCTGCGAGATTTTATTGTTTGAGCAGAGAAGAGCACCTTCCAGTTCTGCCACAGTCAGCTCTAATGTTCCATCCTCCTCCCCTCTGCTGCATTCCAGCATCCACAACCATTTCTTAGTTTAGCTTCCTGAGTAGTGGATGCTTAGTTTAGCTTCCAGTGACTGGTGGGCAGGTGGCTGAAGTATATATGACAGTGTTACATATTGCAGGCAAAATATAAGCACAGTGAATGCAATTACAAGAAAAAGCTAGCAATGATAAAGATGTTCTCATGCCCTTACTGATGTTGTTTTTCCTCCCTGTATGAAATGAATTCTTATATACAAGCAGTGCTTATCTGGCCCTTTTCTATGTGATCATCACTTTGTATAATCTAAGTATATAAACTTATGCTGAAATTAAGAGATATTCACTTTTTAAAATTTATTTTTATTTTGACATCTATCTGTAATGATATTTCTCTTTGCCCATTCGTCATTTTATTCCAGTCATATCTATATGAATGAAGGTGGAAGGTTCATAGCCTAAATTCCTAACTCAATTGTTCTGGTTATCTATTGTTTCATAACAAACTGCACCCATGATAGTTATATCCTATTATTTTATGTGTCAATATTTTGGCAGGGGTCAGCTGGATGAATTTATTCTGCTCTATGTGATGTCAACTGGAGCAGCTGGTTTTGATCTGGAGGATCCTGGAAAGGCTTCACTCATACCCCTGACATCTTGGTGGGATGTCTGGAAGGCAGTGCTCAGCTGGGCTGCAGGTTCTCTCCACAACTCTCAGGGTCTCTCCTTGTGTTCTTTCCAGTAGGGCAGCTGGTCTTCCTATGTGGTGGCTCAGGACTCCAAGAGAGCAAGACAGTGGAACCTTCCAGTTCTCTTAAATGTTGACATAGAATCTTGCATAGCATCTCTTCTTTTGTACTCCATTCATCAAAGTCATTAGAAATCAGCCCAGATTCCAGTGGAGGGGAATCCTTGCTCAGTAAACCTCATCGAATTCTTAGCTGTGTAGGATGTTCTCAAATTCTTTTGTTCTAAATTTATGGTAAAATACATCTAACATAAAAATTACCATCTTTATCATTTTAAAGTGTACAGTGTGATAGTGTCAAGAACATTTACATTGTTGTGCAACCAACCTTCAGAACTCTTTTGATCTTGCAAAACTGAAAGTTTATACTCTTTTCTTTTGTAAATTCAATTTTTTAATTTAAATTATTTTATTGTTGTTCAATTACAGTTGTCTGTATTTTCTTCCTACCCCTCCCACCCACCCCCTTCAAACCTACCTTCCTCCCTTGCTTCCACCCTCCCCCTTGGCTTTGTCCATGTGTCCTTTGTAGTAGTTCCTGAAAACCATTCTCCCCACTGTCCCCTCCCACCTCCCTTCTGGCTGTTCTTGGATTGGTCTTAATTTCAATGACTCTGGTTATATTTTGTTTGCTTTTTCCTTTTGATGATTATGTTCCAGTTAAATGTTCCATCATATGGTATTTGTCTTTCACTGCCTGGCTTATTTCACTCAGCATAATGCTCTCCAGTTCCATTCATGCTGTTGCAAAGGATAGGGGCACCTTCTTTCTCTCTGTTGCATAGAATTCCATTGTGTAAATGTACCATTGTTTTTTGATCCATTCATTTGCTGATGGGTACTTACATTGCTTCTAGAACTTGGCTATTGTAAATTGTGCTGCTGTGAACATTGGGATGAATAGGTTCTTTTGGATTGGTGTTTCAGGGCTCTTAGGGTATAATCCTAGCAGTGGAATTGCTGGGTCAAAAGGCACTTCCACCTCTAATTTTCTGAGAAAATTCCATACTGTTTTCCATAGTGGCTGCCTCAGTCTGCATTCCCACCAACAGTGCACTAGGGTTCCCTTTTCTCCACATCCTCTCCAACACTTGTTTGTTGATTTGTTTATGGTGGCTATTCTGACTGGTGTAAGGTGGTATCTCATTGTGGTTTTAATTTTCATTTCTCTGATGGCTAGTGATGCTGAGCATCTTTCCATGTGTCTCTGGGCACTGTGTATGTCCTCCTTGGAGAAGTGTTTGTTCAAGTCTTTTGCCCATTTTTTAATTGGGTTTTTTGTCTTCCTGGAGTGGAGTCATGTGAGTTCTTTGTATATATTAGAGATCAAATCCTTGTCCGAGGTATCATTGGCAAGTATGTTTTCCCAAGTAGTTGGTTCCCTTTTCATTTTAATGCTGTTTTTCTTAGCCATGCAGAAGTTTTTTAATTTGATGAGGTCCTATTTGTTTATTCTTTCTTTTATGTTCCTTACTTTAGGGGACATATTCATGAAGATATTGCTGCATGGAATGTCTGAGATTTTCCTGCCAATGTTTTTCTCTAGGACTTTTTATGGTGTTACAACTCATATTTAAGTCTTTTATCCACCTTGAGTTTATTTTTGTTTATGGTGTAAGTTGGTGATCGAGTTTCATTTTTTTGCATGTAGGTGTCCAGATCTCCCAACACAATTTGTTGAAGAGGCTATTTTTGCTTCATTTTATGCTTCTTCCTCCTTTGTCAAATATTAATGACCATAGAGATTTGAGTTTATTTCTGGGCTCTCTGTTCTGTTCCATTGGTCTATGTCCCTGTTTTAATGGCAGTGCCAGGCTGTTTTGATTACAGTGGTCTAATAATACAGTTTGATATCAGGTATTGTGATCTCTCCTGCTTTGTTCTTCTTTCTCAAAATTGCTACAGCTATTCGGGGCTGTTTATGGTGCCATATAAATTTTTGAAATATGTGTTCTATATCTGTGAAATATGTCATGGGTACTTTAATAGGGATTTCATTGAATCTATGAATCCCTTTGGGTAGTATGGCCATTTTGATGATGTTAATTCTTCCAATCCATGAGCATGGTACATGCTTCCATTCATTTGTGTCTTCCTTAATTTCTTTCATCAGTGTTGTGTAGTTTTCTGAGTATAGGTCTTTTACCTCCTGGATAAGGTTTATTTTTAGGTACTTTATTTTCTTGTTGCTATATCAAATTTAATTTTTTTCCTGATTTCTGTTTCTGATATTTCATTGTTCATGTACAAAAATGCCTTTAATTAAAGGACACATGGACAACATCTAAGGGGGGTGGAAATGGGAGGGAGGTGGGGAGCACTGGGGGGATGGGCTGGGATGGAAGTAAAAGACAGAAAATTGTACTTGAACAACAATTAAATTAAAAATAATAATAATAAAATAAAAAAATGAAAAAATGCCTTTGATTTCTGAGTATTGACTTTGTATCTGGCTATTTTGCCAAATTCATATATTAGTTTGAGTAGTTTTTTGATTCAGTCTATAGAATTTTCTATATACACAATCATGTCATCTGCAAACAATGACAGCTTTGTTTCCTCCTTTCCAGTTTGGATGCCTTTCATTTCTTTTTCTTGTCTGATTGCTGTGGCCGGGACTTCCAATACTATGTTGAATAGGAATGGTGAAAGGGGCATCCTTGTCTTGTTCCTGATGTTAGTGGGAAAGCTCTAAGTTTTTGTCCATTGAGTATGATGTTGGCTGTAGGCTTTTATCATGTTGACGAATGTTCCCTCTCTGCCCACTTTTCTGAGTGTTTTTATCATAAATGGGTGCAGTACCTTACCAAATGCTTTTTCCACATCTATTGATATGATTATGTGTTTTTTTAATTTGGTTTACATGCTGTATTATGTTTATTGATTTGTGAATATTGTACCATCCTTACACCCCTGGGATGAACCCCACTTGTTCATGGTGTATGATGTTTTTAATGTATTACTTGATGCAGTTTGTCAATATTTTGTTGAGAATTTTAACATCTATGTTTATCAGCTATAGTGGCCTGAAGTATTCTTTCTTTGTTATGTCTTTATCTGGTTTTGGGATTAGGATGATGTTGGCTTCATAAAAAGAGTTTGGGAGTCTTCCATATTCTTGAATTTTTTGAAATAATCTATGGAGGATGGGGATTAGCTCTTTCTTAAATGCTTTGTAAAATTTCCCTGTGAAACCATGTGGTCCAGGGCTTTTGGGTTTAGGAAGCTTTTTAATTACTGTTTCAATTTCTTCAGGTGTTATTGGTGTGTTTAAACTTTCTGCTTCGTTTTTTTTGGAAGATTATATTTTTCTAGAAATCTATCCATTTCACCTAAGTTTTTAAATTTCTTGGCATATAGTTCTTCATAGCCATTTCTTACAATCCTTTGTGTTTCTGTGGGGTCAGTTGTAATCTCTCCTCTTTCATTTCTGATTGTGTTTGACTCCTCTCTCTTTTTTTCTTGATGAGTGTGCTTAAAGACTTGATTTTGTGTGTCTTTTCGAAGAACCAGCTCCTGGATTCATTGATTCTTAGAACTGTGCTTTTAGTCTTTATGTCATTTAATTCTGCTCTGATCTTGGTTATTTCCTTTCTTCTACTTGCTCTGGGCTGTCTTTGTTGTTGTTCCTTGAGTTTTTATAGACATAGGGTTAGGTTGTTTATTTTAAATGTTTCTATGTTTTTTTAAGTAGGCCTGTATCGCTATGAATTTTCCTCTCAGGACTGCCTTCGCTGTGTCCCATAAGTTTTGGGTTGTGAGTTCATTTTTGTTTATTTCCAGGAACTTTTTGATTTCTTCCCTAATTTTATTCTTGACCCATTCATTGTTTAATAGCACACTA
This sequence comes from Artibeus jamaicensis, assembly GCF_021234435.1. Classification (NCBI taxonomy): domain Eukaryota; kingdom Metazoa; phylum Chordata; class Mammalia; order Chiroptera; family Phyllostomidae; genus Artibeus; species Artibeus jamaicensis. The sequence goes on from NW_026521788.1 coordinate 17,144,479, forward strand.
TTCAATCTTTATGATTTTGAGTGTTTTGGGTTTTTTTTCCTTGAGGTTGGTTTCTAGTTTCAGTCCCTTGTGGTCAGAGAAAATATGTAATATGGTTTCAATTTTCTTGAGTTTGTTGAGGCTTGTTTTGTGTACTATCATGTGGTCTATCTTTGAAAATATTCCACGTGCATTTGAAAAGAATGTGTATTTTAATTCTTTGGGGTGAAGGGCTCTATCTATACATATATCAATTAAGTCCATTTCATTTAGGGTATTGTTCAATGCCACAATATCTTTGTTGACATTTTATTTGGAAGATGTGTCCATTTTTTAAAAAGATTTTATTTATTTATTTTTAGAGGGGAAGGGAAGGAGAGAGGGAGAGAATTATCAATGTATGGTTGCCTCTCATGCATCCCGTGCTGGTAACTGGCCTGCAACCCAGGCATGTACTCTGACTGAGAATCAAATCTCAATTCTTTGATTCACAGGCCCGCACTCAATTCACTGAGCTACACCAGCCAGGGCTAGATGTGTCCATTTTTGACAGTGGGTGTTAAAATCCCCTACTATAATTATATTGCAGTCAATATCTTTTTTGAAGTTCTCCATGATTTTCTTTATATATTTTGGTGCTCCTATGTTAGGTACATATATATTTACTATGTTTGTGTCTTCTTGATGGATTTTTCCCTTGATTATTATGAAGTGACCTTCTGGGTTTCTTTTTATGGTTCTTTTTTTGACGTCTATTTTGTTCGATATGAATATTGCTACCCCGCTTTTTTTTCTTGTCCATTTGCTTGGAATATTTGTTACCAGCCCTTCACTTTTAGTCTGTGTAGGTCTTTTTTGTCCTGAGGTGGGTCTCCTGTAGGCATCATATGTGTGGGTCATGTTTTCTTATCCATTCCGCTATTCAATGTCTTTTAATTGGGGCATTTATTCCATTTACTTTTAAAGTTATTATTGATAGGTACTTATTCATTGCCATTTTCTTGTGCCTGTGTTCCTCTTTCTTTCACTGTTTTTCTTCCTGTTCTTAAAGCAAACCCTTTAGCATCTCCTGTAGAGCTGGTTTGGAGGAGGTATATTTTTTGTGGAGGAGGTTTTGTCTGGGAAGCTCCTTATTTGGACTGCCATTGTGATTGAGAGCCTTTCTGGATAAAATAGTATTGCTTCTGATTTTCATTACTTGGAATATTTCTTTCTGGCTTGGAGTGGTTTTATTGAGAAGTCAGCTGCCAGTCTTATCAAGACACCCTTGTATGTTACTTCCTATTTTTCCCTTGCTGCCTTTAATAATCTCTCTTTATCTTGGAATTTTGCCGTTTTAATTATGACATGTCTTGAAGTAGGCCTCTTTGGGTTCCTCTTGATTGGGACTCTGTATTTCCTGGATTTGTGTGACTTTTTCTCTTATCAAATTAGGGAAGTTTTGCATCATTACTTTTTCAAATAGATTTTCTATCCCTTGCTCTTCTTCTCCTTCCAGTATCCCTATTATATGGATATTATTATACTTCATGTTGTCCTTTATTTCGCCCCTCATTCTTAACCCCTCTTCATTCTTTCTGAGCCTCTTTTCCTTTTCTTGCTCATTCTGGGTGTTTTTCTCTACCTTGTCCTCCAGCTCACTGTTCTAATCCTCTGTTTCATCGAGCCTACTTTTGATTCCTTCTACTGTGTTCTTCAGTCTAGATATTGTATTCTTCATTTCCTCTTGGCCCTTGTGGATAGTTTCTATTTTCTTTTTCATGTTGATATAGTTTGCAGTGAGTTCACTGTAGTTTCCCTGTATTTTTAGTAATTCTCTGTGAGCTCATTGAGCTACCCAACAACCATTGCTTTGAACTCAATATCTGATAGTTGATTTGCCTCTATTTCATTTAGCATTATTTCTGAGACTTCCTTCTTTCCTTTCATTTAGGTATTGTTTTTTTGTCTTCCCATTGTTTGTGAGACTCTTCTCGTTAGCTTCTGCTTCTTAAATTTATGTGTTCTGACTCCCTGGGTTTATGGGGTAAACTTCTATGGTAGAATACCTGTGAGATTCAGTTGTGCTATCTCCTTGATCCCCCAAGCTCACTTGTCTTGGGCTGTCATTTATGTTGGCTCTGTGCATGTCTTTGGGTTTTGGTTGTTGTTGGGTCTTTTTTAGTGGGTGCTTCCCACCAGCTGGTTAACTGAGGGTCAGTCTGTCTACCACCTCTTGTAATTTGTTGTGCTGGTGAGGGCAGGTTGTGTTGAAGCTAGTTCTTCCGTGTGTACAAGGTTTTGAGGATTCTCTTTTGCTCTTGTTCAGTTGTTTGTACTGGGTAGTTTCTCCACTATTTAGTTGTATTTCCAGATAGGTCCTGGTTTGAGGTAGTATAGCTTCCATTCCGTCCTTAACCTTCTTCTGTTGTTATCTGTTGGTGGTTCCTTTGTTGGTGGGTTTCCTCTTCCTGCAGGTATCCTGGTGTTCACAGCTTCCACATACTCTTTTTAGTGACTAGTTGGAGGGGGTAGACAAAATTATTTAAGACAGTAGGGGTGTATTCTATGATATTTATAGTACCAGCCCATAGAGAAGAGATAGGAGATCCTTTGGATATGTATAGTGTTAACTGTGATATTTCAGCCAAGTAGCCACTTTTTAGAAAGGATATAAAGAAGATAAAACTATTGTTGTAGGGTGTGGGGGAGGATTTTGAGTTGGATCTAGAAAGCAGTGAGCTTGTGGGAGGTCATATTATGAGGTAAAGTGAGAGTAAAGGATAGAAAATAGGTGTAGTGTGTGAGAGAATAGAGTTAACCACAACAGTAATAAAGTTCAGGAAACCATGAAGTGGGCTAAGATCTGGGAGGGGTGGTGTGTAGTATTTACAATTGTATGGGACAACGATTATTTACAATAATAATGGGGCAACAATCATATGATGGAATCTATGTGATCTGGATAACCAGAATAGAAAGTATGGGACCTAGAGTAGTAGAGCAAAAGTGAAGTGAAAGACAGTTAAATACACTATGAAAGAGAGAACAAGAGAAACCAGTCAAACAATGCAATTTAAGCAGCTAAGTGAAGAAGACTAAACAGAAAGAAGAAAAATACAAAAATATGAATAAAATAAAAGATGTAGGAATAATAAAAAAATTATTCAAAATTATATAATACAAATATGCAATAACTTGCAAGTTCTCTGTAGTAGTAAAGTGAATTTGTCTCACTTTCTCAGCTTTGGAAATGCCCCCTCTTTGGGTTCAACTCTGGTCTTTTCACAGTTCCAGGTTTTTTGTCTCACTTGTGGGAATTTTTAGAAAAGGAAGGAAGGAAGAAGAAATAAAAAGGGAAAGAAAGGAAGAAGGAATAAAACAAGAAAGAAGGAAAGAGAGGAAGAAGGAGTTAAAAGATTAAAAAAAAAAAAAGAATTACTTAAAAAAAAAAAAAAAGCCTGCTGCTAGCTTCAAATGGGCCAAGCCAGTTTTGCTGGTCTTCCTGGCTGTAGCAGGCTGAGGGGGGATTGGTTTCGCTTTTCTCCCTTCTGATTGGCAGTCAGCCTCCAGCCCAGTTCCCCAGCAGCCTCTGGTCCCGAAGGTTTGGGTGTGCACTCTCCCTGGGGTTAGGAGTGTGGACTTGGGGCCTTCTTCAGAGGGCACTCTCCCTGGGGCTGCATGCATGCACGCTTGGCTGGGCAGCCTCTTGGCCCTCAGGTTCCAGTGCGCACCCTTCCAAGAGCTACAGGAGTGTGAGCAGGGCCTTCTGCAACACATCGGGAGCATCTGGAGGCTGGGTGGTGAGGAGGCTGGAGTGGCTGCTGCAGGAGAATTTCCCGAACAGACACCAAGTGCCTCTTTTTTCACGTTTTCCTTTTGAGAAACTCCTCCTGCTCAAGCCTGCCGCTCCATATGGAGGCCTGACCTCTCACACAGCCGAATTCTCCCACCAGACTGAGACTATCTGGGTCAGAGCCCAACTCTCAACTCTTCCCAGCTGGGGTCCACAGACTCCATGGGTGTTCACAGTCCCTGTGTATTTGCCACTTAGTCCTTTTCCCCCTCTCTGTGACTTCAAGCCACCAGGTCTCTCCCGGTGCTACTTAATCCTTGTTAGGCAGGGGAGGGAGCCATTGGCCTGGCCCCTTCCCAAGAACCCTGTGGCAGACCACTGGGCAAGGGGCTGAAGCCGCCCTGGTTCCTGCACTGGTCCTAGGGACTTTATTGTCCTGCAGTACTCCCCTTAACATCTGGTTTTTCAATATCCTCTACAGTTTTTGGTCTCCAATCTTCATATATGTTGGGGTACCATTGACTATTCACTCTGTTTCTCTGTAGATCAGCTAAGTGTTTCACCCATGTGCAGGGAGAAGTGAACTCTGCTTCCATCTATGTTGCTACCATCTTGTCAGCTCCCTGAAAGTTTATACTCTTTAAACAACCCCCCATTCTTTACTCTCCTAGGTCCCTGGCAACCATTCTGCTTTCTGTCTCTACAAATTTGACTAGTTATCTTATATAAGTGGAATCATGTAGTATTTGTCCTGTGCCTGGCTTATTTCACTTAGTATAATGTCTTTAAGTTTTATCCATGTTGTAGCCCATGTCAGAATTTTTCCTTTTGAAGGCTAAATAATACTCCTCATTTTACATACCACATTTTGTGTATTTATTCATCAATTGATGGCCTTTCACACTTTGACTATTGTGAATAATTGATATACAAGCATCTCTTTGAAATCTGCTTTAAATTTTTTTTTGATATATGCCCAGAAGTAGGATTGTTGGATCATATGGTAGTTCTGTTTTCTATTTCTTTGAGTAATTGCCATACTGTTTTTCTTAGCAGCTGCACTTCCTACCAAAGGTTCTAATTTCTCCATATTTTTTCTATCACTTGTTAATTTCTCTCTCCTCTCCTCCTGTCTGCCTCTCTCCCCCTTTGCCTTCCTCCTTCTCTTCCTCCCTCTTCTTTCTTTTTATATATTAATAGCATCCACCCCGGTGAGTATGAGGTGGTATCTCATTGTGGTTTTGATTTGTATTTTTCTAATGATTAGTGATGTTAAGCATCTTTTTATGTGTTTTGTTGGCCATTTGTACGTTTTTCTTTGAGAAATGTCTACTTGAGTTCTTTACCCATTTTTCAACTTTTTGTTATTGTTCAGTTGTAGGAGTTCCTTATATAATTTGGATGTTAACCTCTATTCAGGTATGTGATTTGCACATATTTTCTCCCATTCTGTAAGTTGCCTTTTTTTTTTTACTATTAATTTTTTTGGTTACACAAAACTTTTTACTTTGGATATAACTAATTTTATTTATCTTTATTTTTATTGCCTATACTTTTGGTGTCATACAAGAAATCACTGCCAAATCCAATGTCATGAAGCTTTTCCTTTCTGTTTTCTTTGAAGCATTTTATAGTTTTAGCTTTACAGTTAGGTTCTTTGATCCATTTAGAGTTATTTTTGTATATGGTATAAGGTAAGGGTTTAGCTTTATTCTTTTGCATGTGTATATTTAGTTTTCCCAGTTCTATTTTTCTCTCTAAAGAAGAGACTATCCTTTCCTCACTGAATGGTCTTGGCACCCTTGTTGAAGATGACTTAACCATGCATGTGAGGCTTTTTATTTCTGGGATCTTTATTCTATTCCATTGATTTTTTATCTGTCTTTGTGGAAATATCATATTGTTTTGATTGCTATAAATTTATAATAAGTTTTTAAATCAGAAAGTGTGGTTCTTCCAATCTTCTTCCTCTTTTTCAGTGTTGTTTTGATTATATGGGACTCCTTGAGATTTCAAATGAATTTTAGAATGAATTTTTCTATTTCTGTCAAAAACACTGTTGGAATTTTGTAGGTATGGCATTAAATCTATAGGTTGTGGTGGATATTACTGACATCTTACACATACTGTCTGTCAGTTCAGGATGTATTTCCATTTATTTGTATCAAGTTCTTAATATAGACTACAAACAAAAAAATTAGGTCTACTATAGCTGGGAAAGAAATGCAATGGTTTTGATTTTTCTGCCTTAGGAAAAAGCAATATTTATAGTAGTAAAATTAAATGTCATCTAACTTTATTCAGTGATTAAAACAAAACACTGCCTATTAAATTTATTTTAAAACTATTTTCCATTAGAGAACAGTTTTTGAAATGTATATGCATCTATTTCTGGCAAGTAAATGTTCTTTGTTTCTTTTTTATTTTCCATGGTTTTAAAACTATCTAAAATGGACATTCTGAGACTTGCCTTGATATAGTTATATAAATAGCATTTACTAGAAGACTCCAAATCCTTTGAGAACAATATCCTTTTTATTTTAGCACTTTTCTCCTATACTCATTAAATATATATTGGTTACTGAAACTAAGGGGACAAATAAAAGTATCAGTTACCTAATCATACCAGCAGCTAAACTCTTAGCACACATTATTTATCACACTCAGTCTTTCAGATCTATATCAAGTTACAACAAAAAGGCTTAATCTTTTTTCAAGTTCTGTTTAAGGGAAGAATGTTAAGTGACCACTTCAGCATTTTTCCTTATTTAAGAGTACCGAGACCTTATTATCACTCACCATTCCTGGCCTACAGGCTGAAGGCAAAGGAGTGCTCTCATTGGCAGTGCTCTCTTCTTGACTAAAGGATGTTTGCTTCATGTTGCTTTTTGACCTCAAAGGAATTATTTTTTAAGTGTCAAAATAATTTACTTTAACTTTAAATCATTTAAGCACAATTATAAGCAAAAATGGTTTAAATAATTTTTTCATGTAATTTTTCTGGGAGGATACACACATTCTTTTAAGTTATGTGGATAAAAATGATACCAAATGTTACAAGACCATGCCAACAGGAGGTTTCAGATGAAGAGAGATAAAACTTTCTAACAAACACCCTTGTGCTCCAGTATTATTAGGAGAAAAAAAAAAACGATAAAACAAAGTCAACTTCCTACATATTGGTTATGTCCTACAAATTCTTTGGAGATTAATTTTTTTTTTGGCTAAAATTGTATTTCTCTCTTGTGCAGCATGCAATACAACCAGAAAACCATCCATAAAATTTTTGAATTCCTTGTGGAAAGATTAACTTTCTCTTGTTATACAAACTCAAGGAGGCAAAACTTCCTTCTTAAGATTTTCAAAGTGAAGGCATTTTGATGGTTTTACCAGATAATTGATATAATACATAAATGGCACCAGTGAAGTGCTCTCTCCTTTCCATTGCCTAGAAATGCCCTTTGGATGAAATTCAATTTTTCAGATAACTACTTTCAATTAGAAGAAGTTTTGCCATTTTCAAAGTGTTAAATAAACTGTTTATTGGAAAGTGTGTTGACAACAATGTTATTTGTAGCTGCCTTTGCATATAAATACAAGTCCTTAAATCATATTATAACATCCTCAACTTGAACAAGTACACAAATGGCTCTTCTAAGCTTTTATGCTAAGAAAACATGAAATACTTTTCATTTTAAATTCCATCCAGTAATTTATTGCAAAATATGAACTACAGAATAGTGGTATGTTCCTGATTTCTCTTATATGTTCAGTTATTTTGCTCTAGAGTCACTCATATACTTCTAATGAATGGCAGCACTTGGAATTCTAATACTTCTGTAAGCAATTAATGGGAAAAGATGTGGGACAAAGAGAAGCCAAAGATCATACACAGAAGTAGCTAATAAAATAAGGGGCTTGTAACAGATGCAACAAAATTGAAGAATGGTGGCATGCACATGTGTGGGGGTGCTCCACCCACAGAGCACCCCTGTCCACCACAGATGAGAACAAGTCTAGCTAGACATGATCTGCTTAGGGAGGAAAGGTGGCTGATCTCTCAAAGGAGAAGAACCAACAGCCTTTTCCTCAATGGGCTTTTACTGGGTTTATTTTGCACAGGAATACACGTAAAGCTCATCAATCATTGTCAGGCAATAAAGATCAAACAATAGATAATATACAAAGAATGATGAGGGCTTATTCTGAGTCAAGGTCTGTTAGCTAAAGGGCTACAAAATGTTGCAAAACAAAGTCATATCTTGCTTGGACCCTTATCAGAAAATTGAGAGCATTCTTAGCAAAGTAGTTTTCACAGGATTTTTTGTATTCTTTCTTAGGCCTGATTGCCCTGGTGAACCTGCCCTTTCTACCAGAGGGCTATACTGCCCTGTCATTGTTTCAGGCTTAAGTCAGGCAGGGGAAATAAGGCAGTCAAGAGATTAGACTCCTTGCAGGCAGAATGAGGACTCAAAATATGTCAAAGCTGAGGGGTGAAGGTCCATCACCCCCTTTTGCTATAGTCCCCCAAGTCCTTCTCTGAAGGCCCCTTAAGACCATGCCTGTCTTAGATCATCCCTCCCTTGAGGAATCTTACCCATCACTAGCTAACCAGTCATGCTCGGGGCCAAACAGGTTAAAGTAAAGGGGACAGAGGCAGCACCCCTGCCACAGAGATAAGCTTTGTCTCCTTAGTGGTTTATGGTCCCAAGGTCTCTCACTCAGCTTTAGCCATGGGTGGGTTACAACTTCTGAAACCAGGCAGGGCAGTTCCCAACACACATGACTTAATAAAAACAGCCTTCCTGCTGTTCATTCTGAAGTTTTATTTCATCTTGAAAATGAATACTCTGCATTACTTATGGTATCTACATTCACTTGCATTACAGAAAATGGGTCAAGTTTATGAAGGGTTTAGTAAAAAAGGCAAATTTGTTATATCACAAGTTCTAGCCCCAGTGACTTGATAGTGATAGTCTAAATATTGTGCTGAGAAAATTTTTGTATAAATGTCCAGACTTACTATAAACGAGTACTGTGACTGACCCACAATGTCTGAGTGACAGATAGTGGGCAGGTGTTATCCGTGAAGCCATTTGTCATCCTCCGTTCAGGGGTTACATTAGGAATTTTAGTACCAAGGAAAAATATACTCTGAAAGAGCAGGGTTCATTGAAAACACAAACTTGATTTCATTCTTTTCTGTAGAATTTAAATATATGTCTCCTCAGTGTGTTTCAACACTTGCTAAGAATTTAGAGAGGTTGAAATAAAATTTACTTGTTTGATTTTCAATTGCTGGGGCAAAATTTTTAAAAATGCCTGTGTTTATCCCTAAAGCTACTTGGTTTTATTTTCTTTCATGGAGAAATTAAAAATCAGCCAATGGGGGAAACCACTGGTATAGCCACCCTGCTTTATACATATTCCTAAGTCCATTCACAGATGACAAAGTACATACCATGAATGATTTTATGTGGTTTCATTTTAAAAAAAAGATGAATCTTTATTTCCACATAATTAAATCTAATGAGTTTAATTGCGATCCTCCTAAATATCAAAGAATTTCCTGCGCCTTGAAGGTTCTTGAACTTTTTTGAAATTGCCCTTTAATAAAGGATCAAGAGGTGGCCGCTGGAAGGTTTCCTTCTGGATTTACAACTCAGGTGTAGATTTAAGGAGAGTGTAATTACCAGATACAATCCCTAAACAGAATTGAATTGCTTCCTGGGTGCCATGCTTGTTCCAGACTGACCTTCAACAGAAACCAGCAACACTGCAGCTCTGTGTCCTTGTTAGATTTCAGCAGGATCCAAAACATTTTTCTTCCTTTTTTCTAGGCACCAATGGAATAGGGAAACCATGCTTCTCCTTTGATAACTGTCATCCACTTGGTCAGAGGAGCAGAAATCTCAGTTATCATTGTTTTACCTTAAAAAAAAGACAGCTTATTAAAAGAGCAATCCTGAGAGATCCACAATAAATCACTTATAGAAACTGAACCAGTTCAACAGCCTCTAGACCAACCACCTGCTTGTTTTTCTCAGAAGGAAACAAATCATTCATTGTGCATGAAGACACAGTGGAAGACTGACCATGGAAAACCCTAAACCAGAAAATGGGGTCTCCTCTCCTAGGTTAGTTCACATTCTAGAAATAGTCAAGTCTAATTCTTCTACTTGACTCTGCAAAATAAGATTCTTTTGCTGATAGTTTTCCCCAGCCCCCAACCTCACGAATCTTTATATATAAGTGTTAGATTGCTATGCTCTTTTCTTTTTTTCTGAGGTGGAGCATTTTGGTATATTCAACATCCTAATTAGTCTTTGGATAATTCACTGCTGGGGTGGGCAGGAACCTTCTAGAAAACTCTGCTGGCCAGTGGAATTTTTAGGCCAGAACTTCTAACTGCTCCCCCCACCCCATAAATATGCTTGCACACGTACCTGCATGTATCTCACATACACAATCCTCTCGATTCCTTTATATCGTATCAAGGGTCCAAATAAAATTACAATGCCTGCTGATAACTAGGCTTCTAATTGCTTTTCTGAGGCAGAGAATGAGGGCAGGTAAGACATTTGTAGCAATTAGAATAGAGAATAGTCGTTTACCCATTCTTTCTGAATCGTACTCATCCCCGCATCCCTCCTTGACCTGCTCACCCCTTCCACCACCACTGCACCTCCCATCACCCTACACATATTTAATGAAAGTAATTGACCTTGTTATTTATGAATAATTATTTTCATTCCTTATACAAATGCTCGGCTACACACACTCTTAACAGCTTTTTTTTTTTAAACCTTGCAGTGCACATAACAAAATGTGAGGCATCTGACAGGCAGCCAGACACCTGTGGGGATCATTGTAAAACAGATGGTGCAGTAGCAAATTAGTTCAAATGTAGACATCACCATGTAATCCTGGAAAATGTTCACAGATGTGCCTTGTGACAATCCTGGTGACCCAGACCCATTCATCGGTTAGAGCATTCTGGTCAGAGGGGAATGATTTGCCTTGCAACAATGAAAAAAAATGAGCAAATTTGTGTTTTGGGAATGAAAGATGAATCTGAAGATTAGAAAGGATTCTTTCCTGAAAACTGTAAGCATCTTATCCTTTCTGGTGCTTGCTTTTTTTTTTCTTATTGCCAACAAGCTGTTTGCTCATGCCTTCTTCAGGCCTTCATAGGTACAGTTTGCATTCTAGGATGTCTTTTCTGTCCTGTTCAATTGGAAAATTCCTACTTATTTACCTAAATGTGCCCTGTGTATTACCTCCTCTGTGAAGATTTCTGAGATGCACGTATCACCCTGTACTAGCAAGGCAGGGTGAAGAACTTGTCTTCCCGTAATGCTTCTCCCATAGAACTGAAATTGTACCCACACTCACCTCCTTCCCTATGCTATGAGCTAGGAGCACCTAGGACAGTGTTGGGCATATATCAGGTTTTCGGGAAACATCTGTTGAAAAAAATTAGGGATGATTTCATATCCGTGCTGAGATGATAAGTTTCCTGTGGATCAGGACTATGTTTTGTTCAGTTTTTCTTTATATAAACCAGCCAAATGACTTTTAGAGAAGTACCTGATTAATGTTGCTGCATTTAATTGAGAAGAGGTGGGAAAAACATAGAACCAGGAGATAAGGGAATAGGATTCTAGTCCCTTCATGGCCAATAATTCAATAGGCAAGTCAAGATAAGTAATATAACTTTTCTGGATATTGGTGTCCATTTAAGAGAAATGGAGAATGACCACACATTTTCTGTTTACCGAACAGGCTTCCTATGATCAAATGTATTTTCTGGGTTGGGGAGTGCTTTGTGAAGAAAACAGAAGTTGGTATAGTGAGAATAAGCTCATAGTCTGAAGTCAAACTGCCTCCCTTACTTTTTGGCTGTGTGACCTTTGGTACTTTAGTTAGTGCACATGAGGCTCACTTCCCCATCTATAAATGGGGATAACGTTAGTATGTACCTCATGAGGTTATTGTGGAAAGCACTTAGTACAGTAACTATAAATACTAAGTCCTAACAAATGCAAGCCTTTAAATATTACAGTTTAACAATTTAAACAAAAATAAGTTGCTATTAATACTCAATAATGAATTATTAGTTTTCCCTTTACGACAAGTAGGAGAGCCTCCCAGAGGTGAAAAGGAGGCAACAATAGTCTTGCATCCTCTTTCATGGCCTCTTCCTCCAGCCCATTTTACACTTGGTTGTCACTAGCAAGGTAATCCATGGTAGATTCTCTTTTCCACAGGGGCAAGCCATTGGGACAGCAGAGGCTCTAGATCTGCCTCGTTTCTCCCCTGAATTCTCGGAAATGTCTCACTTAGAATGTGAGTGCTCTGTGATATAAAGGAAAATGTATATCTAGACAATTCTCAGAAATGGTCCATTCCCTTTCAACTTACCGTTGCTTGTCACCTTGGGTCCCAGATACCTGCTCTAGGCAGCTCTGATTCATAACTTTTCTAGGACTCATCCCACTTTTCACAAGCTTGAAAAGAACTTTTTTAAAAAAAAAATAATTCAAAGCAAAATTTACATTTTTTTCATCATAGGACTTCAGGATAACATAAGGCAGTTGCAACGAGAAAAACAGAAATTTACTACTCCAAAGGTCTATTTGCCAGGTCCTTTCTCAAGAGCTCTCTGTTAGCCATATGTCTTTCAAACCCTGAAATAGGACTGATCTTCCTCAGAGAGGAGGCACTTTAATCATGTCCCATTGCTCCTTGGCATTCAGACTCCTCTTTTCATGGGATGCATTAGAACTCAAACATACATATTACCTGCAAACTCATTCATCTTCACCTGTAGGGCAGGGTGTCCTTAGTGTTTGACAATGCATTCCTGAAAACTTGAATCACTGAGTCTTAAAGTCTTAAAAATGTGAGACTTTTATCTATATTTTGCAGGGGAAAAGGCTCAGAAAATTACCAAAGATAACCCTACTTTCTCTCTCTGGGTAAAATACACATCTTCACGGCTAAAACTCCTCATGCAAGTTGTCCCTTGAAAAGATAGGAAGGGACTTAACCTAAGTTGACATCCTAGCTTACTTCTAAGTAGACTGCCTATGACCACTATACCCTCCCTGTACTTGCTAATCTTTCACTTTGAAATGAAGATTCAGAATCCATCTCTGAGAACAAAAAACAAGCAGTTTCTTCCTCTTTCATTCCTCTGGGGGAACAAAATTTGACTATCAGGAAGTATGAATAGCGTTAAGAAGAAACTTAACCTGCCATCTAATTATGAGTAGGAAGATAAACTCAGTATCAACTTGTTCTTATTTAGAAGAGATTTTAGATGGCCCTTGAATAAAAATTAAAAAAGAATGCCTAAGTAATGTTTTCAAACATTATTTTAATATATCCAGTTTGACAGAAAATGCTGAATACAGCCTTTTTGTTCTGATAGTTTGGGGAATTTTTTAAATAAGACACATTGGGGAAGTTGGAATAATGAGATCTGCCAATACAAACTTTTGCTTCCAAAAGAGTCTTTATATATCAGAAGATAATCCTGATGCTAACTTTATCATCAGGGAAAGATGAAACAATATTAATGTAAGATGATAATAATTGCCAGTAAAATGAAATGTACTCCAACCCAGGAGTGGGTTGAGGGGAGGGACTTGGATTCAAATTACAACTCTGGCATTTGCTAGCCTTGCAAACTTTAGGAAGCTATTTAACTTCTCCTTGCCTGAATCACATTCCCATAAAAATGAGGATAATGGAAGTAACTGCATCATAGGGTTGGGATGAGATTTAAAATAGAAGGTATATATAAAGGTGATATATATGCTGGCATGATGCCCAGCATGAACTTTAATGCTCAAAACACCTTAGCTATTAATTATTGACATTGTTATTGCTGCTGCTGTTTTTTAGCTGGCCCAAAGGAAAATAAACTTATTGTTGTGACTTGTAAGGCACTCTCTCTTTCCTTCATCCTTTCAAGTTCAGTTCCACTGAAATATCTGTCACATGGATGGAGTGTCCTGGAATGAATGGGGTAGAAACAGTTCCTGATTTGGAGGAACTTGCTTTCTTACCAGAATGTTGCAAAGCAAAGTATACTAAGCAAAACAAGAGCAGCAAGACTCTTCTAAATCTTTTGCAATTGATTCATACTATCTTGTGGGTATCTTCCTTAAAATCCCACTTTATATTTTTATTTATGCTTTTTGAAGTTTATGTAAAATCAATATGTAGAAATCAGCTTTATGAGTATTGAATTTCTACAAAACGTTTCTGTTTGGAATGCAAGTCTCACTGATCTCTACTTTTTAGTACTATAAAAATGAATGGATGTGGTCCTTTATTGTACTTGTTGAATAACAGCTAAAAGACCATGAAAAATACAAATGATCTAGGAATGACTGTCTTAAAGTCCCCTGGGAAGAAAGAGAGTGGCTTGCTAAAAGCATTTAAAGAACAACAGGTGTGAGGAAATATGTTGCGACCCATTCAATTTATTCAGGTTTCAGAGCTTTCAAGACTCCCCCACTGTCAGCAATGGCTGTTGTCTGAGAGTCACAGGTGGGAAATTATTAACTCTTCAGGCATATGTTAAATGAGTAGGTGATGAAAATGGGAACAAACAAGGTACTAGGTGGATCCATCTTGGCTTTTACATTGCAACTTTTTCCACACTGCATACAGCCAGCATTTTTGTCATTGATAGGAACAAGCACCGGCAAAAGTGGGCTGGAGTTTACCAGCCTTGTGGAAGAGCCCTGGGGACTTGGGAGGGGCTCCTACTCCAACCTACTCTAACTAGCTCTACATAAGAAGTCACATAGGTATGTTTCTCCACCTTAAGCTTCAGCCTACCTTTCCAGAACAACAATGCCAGGTGAGGAAGGCTGCTGGAGGAATGGAGTTGCAGAATGAATAAAGGCCATGCTTCCCGGGGTGGGCGATAAGTCATAGCATGGCTCTGCTAGAGAGGAGGTTGCATGAGCAGGGCAGACATTAAGTCTAAGTTGGTTGTAAATGTTTGAGTTTTTTAATGGACTGTATAACTGGACCACATGCTCCCATTATGGCCGTCAATTGTGTGCTGCATAAACATTTGTCTTTACTGCTGTGTAACATCGCAACATGCAGCTGTTGAGGACATGGTGGCAGATGGCGTATGGTAGCCAAATGCTTTCTAGGAAGCAACAACAGGTTTGGGAGAATTTAAAAAGAGGTTCTGTCCATACAGAGAATATATATATATGTTTTTGCCTGTGGGAGTATTTTGAAACTACATAATTTGATCAACTGAAGGACATGAATCCTGTAAAGAGTTCCAGTCATTTTCTGGGACTGTATTCTAATAGATGATTATTTGAACTGAGACTTTCTTTAGCCAAGTGGGCAATATAACTCAAAACCAGAGTTGACTTTCTGGGGCAAAAAAAGCTCTGATTTTTGAAGATATTTGGGGAAAGATGAGAGAGAACACTCCGCTCTCTCTCTAGAGAGAATGGAGACCTCTGATGGGTGTCTAATCAACTCAAAAGGAGTCTGGAGGCTTTGGCTAGAAATACATGATAAAGATTTATTCAAGGGTCTTAGAAAGAAAAGTTAAGAGTTCTTATAGTAAAATGTGTATTCTGAGGATAACCAGTCCTGCATTCTTGGGCCTAGATTGGTACAGGAAGTTATCAGTCAGATGTCTGGCAGTCTGGATGAGGCATGCCTGCTGGTCTAGAGGATGGGTGCCACAAGGTCAGGTCCTGTGGCCTGGATATTGATTTCAGATGGATGTCAGGTGGCCTAGACATGTGAGTCTTTCAAGGGGTTACCAGAGGGTTATTTGGAGGTTTGGTGTATGTCTAGATGTATATCCAGGCATTGACACTGAACTGGGATGTTCAAAATATTTAAGTTCTCAGGTTAGTCAGACTAAGAATAGAGACTTTCCTCATGTGTCAAACTTTATAATGTTAATTTTGACAGCTTAGTTAAAATTTCTCTTTTCTTTCTTTCTTTCTTTCTTTCTTTCTTTCTTTCTTTCTTTCTTTCTTTCTTTCTTTCTTCTTTTCTTTTTTTCAGTAGCCATTAGAGGATTTTATTTCTTTTTCCTTTAAAGAAATAATTACCATACAATATTATATTAGTTTCAGGTGCACAAATAGAGATTATATATTTATATAACTTACAAAGTGATCACTTCAATAAATCTAGTACCTATCTGATACTATACATAGTTATTGTGATATTATTGACTACATTTTTTATGCTGTACTTTCTATCTCTTTGTTTTTATAACTGGCAATATGTACTTCTTATTTTTTTTAGTTTTCTTTTTTCTTTTTGTAAAGTATATTTTATTGATTATGCTATTATTATTGTCCATTTTTTTTACTCCCCTTTATTCCACTCTGCTCTGTATCCCTCTCCCCCTTGCTTAGTTTGTGATCATGGTCATACATGTAAGTTCTTTGGCTTCCTCATTTTCTATACTATTCTTAACCTTCTCTTGTCTATTTTGTGTCTACCAATTATGCTTCTTATTTGCCATACCTTATTCCCCATTCTTCTTGCTCCCCCCACTGATAACACTCCATGTGATCTCCATTTCTATGATTCTGTACCTGTTTTAGTTATTTGCTTAGTTCATTTTTGGTTTTGTTTTTTAGGTTCAGTTGTTGATAATTGTGAGTTTGTTGTCATTTTACTGTTCATAGTTTTGATCTTTTTTTTAGATGAGTCCTTTTAACATTTCATATAATAAGGGCTTGGTGATGATGGATCCCTTTAACTTGATCTTATCTGGGAAGCACTTTATCTGTCCTTCCATTCTAAATGACAGCTTTGCTGCATAGAGTAATCTAGGTTGTAGGTCCTTGCTTTTTATGACTTTGAATATTCAAAGTCCCTTTCTAGCCCCTTCTTGCCTGCAAGGTTTCTTTTGAGAAATCAGCTGGGAGTCTCATGGGAAGTCTTTTGTAGGTAATTGTGTCCTTTTCCCTTGCTGTTTTTGAGATTCTTTCCTTATCTTTAATCTTGGATAATTTAATATGATGTGTCTTGGTGTGTTTCTCCTCAGATCCAACTTCTTTGGGATTCTCTGAGCTTCCTGGACTTGTATGTCTAGTCTCTTCATCAGATTGGGAAAGTTTTCCTTCATTATTTTTTCCAATAAGTTTTCAATTTCTTGCTCTTCCTCTTCTCCTTCTGGCACCCCTATGCTTCGGATATTGGAACATTTAAATTTGTCCTAGAGGTTTCTAAGCCTCTCCTCATTTAAAAAAAAATATTTTATTTATCTTTAGAGGGGAAGGGAAGGAGAGAGGGAGAGAAATATCAGTGTATGGTTGCCTCCCGTGTGTCCCCTGCTGGGAACTAGCCTGCAACCCAGGCATGAGCCCTGACTGGGAATTGAACTGTGGTTGCTTGGTTCCCAGGCCCGCGCTCAATCCACTGAGCTACGCCAGCCAGGGCCTCTCCTCATTTTTAAAAAAATTATTTTTTACTTCATTCTGTTCTGGTTGAATGTTTATTTCTTCTTTCTCTTCCAAAGGTTTGAGTCCTGGTTTCCTTTCCTTCACTGTTGGTTCCCTGTATATTTTTCTTTATTTCACTTTGCATAGCCTTCACTTCTTCCTATATTTTGGACTGCACTCAATCATTTCTGTGAGCATTGTGATTACCAGTGTTTTGAACTGTGCATCTGATAGGTTGGTTATCTCCTTGTTGCTCAGTTCTTTTTCTGGAGTTTCAGTGTTCTTTCATTTGGGCTATATTTCTTCATTTTTGGCATAGATGTTATGTTATAAGGGGTGGAGCCTTAGATATTTGCTAGGGTGAGGTGACCCCTGTCACTGTGTTGTGGTGCTGTATGTAGGCAGGTGTCTGAGAGGGAACAATGTCACTTGCTTTGCTCTTGCCCTGCTTTCAGTCACTTCTCCTGCTTCCCACAAGTGCATTGTGCCCTTTCAGGTACTGATTCCTGGGTGAGTGGGCTTGTGTACATTCTAGGGCCTTGTGAGACCCTCCAATGGACTCTCCAGGGAGACTGGGAGTTTCTCTCACTGCAGCAACCCCCACAGGTTTTTATAGCTAGAGGTTTTGAGGCTTTAGTTTCCCACTCTGGAACCCTGGGTTGTGCGGTCTGCCTCACACCCCAGTTGTTTCTCGCAGCTTACCTGCACAAGAATGTGGGATGTTCTGGTCTAAAAGCCATCATCTCGCCTGCCCTGGTCCACCAGACATAGCCTTGTCACTCACCCTCTCTGCCCCCCTTCCCATCTCTATCCCTCCTACCGGTCTGGATAAATGTTTTTTCTTTAACTCCTTGGTTCTTGGACTTCCGCGCAGTTCAGTTTTCTGGCAATTCTATTTATTTTTGATTGTTATCCTTTCTTTGGTTGTGTGAGGAAGTGAAGCATATCTACCTATGCCTCCATCTTGGCCAGAAGCCATAATTTGTACTTCTTAATCTCTTCCCCCTTTTTATCCATTCCCCTCAAAACCCATCCCATCTGGTAATCATCAATTTGTTCTTTTCATCTATGAGTTTGGTTTTCTGGTTTGTTCATTTATTTTGTTTTTTACAGATTACACATGTAAGTGAAATCCTATGGTGTTTGTCTTTCTCTGTTTGAACTTATTTCACTCAGTATAATACCCTCTAAGTCCAACCATGCTGTTGCATATCTTGGCAATTGTAAATAATGCAATGGACATAGTGTTGTATATGTTTTTTCAAATTATTGTTTTGAAGTAATTCAACTTCAACTCAGAAGTTGAATTACTGGGAAAATGACTTCATTTTATATGTTTTCTATTTTCACTGTTTTCTCATGGGGAAAGTGTCTATTTTTGCTATGTGGTGTGTGATGTGACTTCTATAAGCAAGAATCAATGACGCTAATGAAAAAATGAAGTATAAGAACATTTACTGAAAAATGAACATTGATAACTCCAGTGCTGGTGAAAGTGTGGGGAGGAGGCACATTATTGGTAGAAATGTGAACTGCTATAATCTTTCAAAAATTTAAAATGCATATATTCTTTGACCCAGGAGTCCAACTTTTAGAAATTTATTTTACAACTGTAGTAGTAGGTAAGAACAAGAATGTTTGCTGCAAGAAATAGCTGAGAAAATCTGAATATCCAGCTTAGGAAGAATGATTGAATACAGTATGAGTTAACAATATTAAGAATAATACATTGATATTAAAAAGACATGTTAAACATATCATAAAAGGTATGTATGATACATTAAGTGAAAATGTCAAGTTGTAAATAATAGATAGCATAATTCTTTTATTGATAAAAATGAAAAAATACTCTATGTTTTTCTGTGTTTATTTATGAGCATTGGAAAGGTGTGGAAGGAATATGTTGGTTGCCTATGGGCATGGAATTGAAGGTGGGAAAGATTAGTAATTACTTTTCTATATACTTCTATACTGTTGGATATATTGCAATGAATATGCATTGCTTTTGAAAAAAATAGGTGGATAGCAGAAGCTGCATAAAAGTTCCCAGTCATAATTTTGTTTCATACATATATTAGTTTTTCAAGAACTCATGTGACTTTGAGTCATTATAAATATTATAAAATGAAACATGTTACGACTACATAGTGACCAGAAACCAGAATTAATGCATATGACTCTAGATGTTTTTAGACATCTGGATGCTTAAGCACACATAGCTGAGATATTCAAGTAGTTGCTGAATATAACATGATATCCACCATTCTGTGAAACTATGTAGTGTAAAAACAGAAGCCTGATCTGCTCTTTAGTAGTTTACACTTTCAACTGGACAATGTTGATGTGACTATACCAGTGAGGATAAATAACTGTTTTATGATGAATAAATCTGTTACAGATTGAATTGTGTCACTTCCCCAAAAGATACATTGATATTCTAATTTGCACTACCTGTGAACGTTACTTTATTTGAAAATGCGGTCTTGGCAGACATAGTCAAGCTAAGATGAAATCGTTAGGGTGGGCTCTAACCTGATGCAACTGGTATCTTTATAAAAGAGGAATTTTTTTTTTATTCAGAGAAAATCACATGGGAAGGATTTCATATGATGGAGGCAGAGATTGGAGTGATGAGGCTGTAAGCCAAAGAATGCCAAGGATTAAAGGTGTATGGGTTCAGAACAGACCTCCCCAAAATGTGTTATTTTGGCATATGAATTATTTTGAGCTGAAGGCAATGAAGACCTGTCAGGCTCACAAGAAACTTTTACTTCTCTCTTAAAGAATTTAAATGCCCATAATAAGAGTTCAATCACCAGATACAACTTTTTATGGCCTATTTATCAGGTAGGGAAAACTTCTAATTACTGAACACCTGCTCTTCTTATGGTCCTGTAATGACCTTCCTCCCTTCAATAGCCCCAAGATGATTGTCAGCTCAGAATGTCACCTATACCTAGTCTTTCCTTTATGTCTTTGGACCCGTCATGTATGTGGGGTCCCATTGTATGTATGTAATTAATTCAGTCACTTTATCTTGCCAATCTCTCTCATGTCTATTTCATTATACCAGACAATAGAAAATAGACGTAAGTTTCTTTCTCCCCTACACAGGTGACATCAGAAGTTGAGAAAGGCATAGACCAGATTCTCTATTAAAGACTTTGAGAGAGAATGATCCAGCCAGCACTTTGAGTTTGGATTTCTAGCCTCCAGAACTGTGAGACAATAACTTTATATTATTTAAAACCACCAAATTTCTAGTGCTTTGTTGTGGCAGTCCTAGGAAACAAGACCCAAATACATTACCAGAGAGGAAAAGGGAGGACAAAATTAGCATGGCCAACAAGAACCCATGTGTTGCCAAAACTACAAAACCAGTTGTATTTTGAGAATAATGCTCAGGGTGGGGTGGGGGTAGAGAAAGACAGAGAGAGAGCATGAGTGTACACTACTTTGGAAAAATTTCATCAATATTTCAGTATTGTATTAAATAATGTTTTGAGAATAATATTCAAAACTTCAATAAAAGGTAGGTTTGCAAAAATCATCAACAGAAACAAAATTAACAGTTTATAATTTTCCAATA
Organism: Artibeus jamaicensis; assembly: GCF_021234435.1. Lineage (NCBI taxonomy): Eukaryota > Metazoa > Chordata > Mammalia > Chiroptera > Phyllostomidae > Artibeus > Artibeus jamaicensis. The sequence goes on from NW_026521788.1 coordinate 17,165,285, forward strand.
TTTCATAATAAGCTGCTTATACCCAAATATTTTGATGTTATTTTCCTGAACCAAAAATCTGGTCATAGTTTCCACAGTGGGAAGGAAATTTTCTATTTAGGGCAGCAGCAAAGAGGTGAGGACCAGAGCAGTAGATAGAAAAATTATGAATGTGGAGTTTGGCAAATGGGTGGGGTATAGGCCGTCAGTGTAGTTAGTTGTAGAGGGGCATAGGATTTTCCTAAATGGGACCATTGTTACACTTCCTAGATGCATTAGCTTTGTGTTTTAGTTATTAAAGCACAAATGTATATTGCATTTTGCCATGTATATGTCCACTTTTTTCCCAAATTCTTGAGGGAAAATAAAGGATGCACATTATTTATGGGTATACTAATTACATACCATGGGCATAATAGCATGTGTAATAATCCCATGTATAATGCACACAAAAACATGGATGTGCATTATACATGGGGGTGCATTATACGTGACAAAATATGGTATATTCCATAATATTTTTGTAATCTTCATCTACTAAAGCTATTGCTGTTTTGTTGTTGTCTGTGTGCTTGTTTGAATACTTTACAACCAGGGAAATAGATGCTTTCTCTTGACAGTACTTCTGAAACTTAAGTGAACTGACAAGTAATTAGTAATAAAATGATTGCAATTATATAACTATTGGATTGGGAGTAGAGGTGATTTTCATCAAGTTGGTAATCAGATTATTTGTTGAAGTGCTTTGCAGGAGACAGCTACGGAATGTTGAAGGCTGACACACTGTGCGCAGACAACCACCTTGTACTTTAGGGACCACTGTCAGGGCTGAATGTAGAAAAGCCAGGCCTATGAAACTAAGCAGAAGTGCTATGTGGCAGCGAGTAATTCTACTGAGTGGAGGGAATCTGCTAATTTGATTTCTTCTGATGGACCAGCTCAGTCCAGCGGGCTCTGTCCTTATCCAATTAGAGACTAAAATAGGCCACCCACAAGGAATATATTTGCAGTTTCCAATTCTGTGAGTATAGAACTGTTTGCACAGACTACTGGATTTCTTTCAAGTCATATTTCTCCCCAAAGTTACAGGTCACATCAGGATTGCTTTCTATCACAAATGAACTTAAAGAACATTTTTGGAGTGCTACTACCCAGGTGAATATAAATAAGCAATCACAAAGCCTTTTTATGATGTAATCATCCCAGTATTTAAATGGTCTGAAAGTATTTTTTAAAATAAAAATATGGTCTTTAAACTTCTCTATCTGGGGCTCTATGAAAGAAACAGCAAACAGCTCCAGGGCTGGAGGGAAAACTGGCTGAGCTGGACTCACTGAAAGTCAGCACTGTCCTTGTGCCTTAAAGAAAGACTTAAGTCCCCCACCCCCAGGGTGTTTTTGATGTTATAGGATATTCATTGATTTTTAACATTTAACCCCATGCATAAGGTGAAATGTTACTGACTTTAAGTGATTTACTCCATGTCTCTGAAGCTTAGCATGAAAAATGTTGTTCCTGCTGGTTCCAACCAAGTTATAATGCTCTCAGAGTCACAGACAACAGTGTGGTGATGGCCAGAGGGGAGGGGGTGAGGGCAGAGGGGAGGTGGGTGAAGGGAGGGAAATGGGGACATTTCTAATAGTGTCAACAATAAAAATAAAGTAGAAAAAATGGTAAAACCTCTCAATAAGCTGGAAAAACATTTTTATAACCATTGATAGGTTTTGAACTTACTTAACTACAGTAAAAAGACCAACACAAGAAAATTTAACATTGATATAATGCCATATGTAATCCAAGTCTATATTACATTACAGCAATGTTTTTAACAAAGTCCTTTATAATTGTCCCTTTTGGTCCAGGATCCAATCCAGACTCACATTTTATGTTTAGTTGCCATGTCTCCTTAGTTTTTTGTTTTTCTATTAGAATAATGCCTCTTTAATTCTTTGTTTTTGTGCCTTGATATTTTTGAGAACACAGGTCACTTTCAGTCTGCCTGATGGTTTATGCTTTGCTCAGCAGGAACATCATTTAAGGGACAACATGTCTTCGGTGCAGGATATTAGGCGACCAGTGGTGTTTGTCCCAATATTGGGATGTTAATTTAACCACTTGGTTAAGGAAATGTATACCGGATTTCTTTGTGCATTTCCATTTCTAATTAGTCAGTTAATTGTGGGGAAGTATTATTACCCAACATTTGATAGAACATAAAACATTACAGTACGTGGAATAAGTGGCAGAGTACAAAAGAAAGTAAAAGTTTTATTTGTTCTGAAATAGTATAATGTTACAGGTCTTTGTTGCTATTATTAAACTATAATAAAAAATTAAAATACAGACTGTAAATGGCATACCCCTGGGAGAGTTTTCATGTTGTGGTGAGAGGCTTCTATTTGTGAGGTGTGTGTGTGTGTGTGAACGAAAAGAGACAGAGAGCCATTGTGATATGGTCGGGTGGGGGTGGCTGAGATGTGCTCATTCCCTACCACACCCAAGTCTACTCTCAAGTTGCCACTGCCAATCCATGAGACATCTCTGAACTTCAGTTACCTTGTCCATAAAACTAGGGCTCCCATTCTCCCCTCGGTGAGAGAGCACAAGAGATGAGATTAGACAGTGACGGTAGCTAACATTTGATAAATGCTCTCTATGTGCCAGGCACTGGCGTGTGGTTGGTCATTTAATCCTCCCATGAAGCAGGTACTGTTACAGATTAGAAGAGTGTGGAAATGCTCTGAGATGAGTAATGTTAAGTAACTCACCCAATTAGGCAAAAGGTAGACACAGAATTTAAACCTAAGAAGTCTGACTTCACAGTCCATGTCCTTTCTACAATGCTCTTGCCTGATCGTCCCCCAAATATGCACTCTTGTCTGTTAATTTTGTTGTATAGTCTTGCTGAGTTTACAATAATGGAAAGTCATGCATCAGAGATCAAGGGACTGGGACAGATTAGGATTATTGCAGGTTCATTTATCACTTTCCACTTCCCTTTCTGTCTCTCTGCAAAATCATTTTTGATGTTCCTCTGTGCCTTAGTATCTAGAAAAGGGTTTCTCGGCCATGCACTGTTGACATTTTGGACCTGGTATTTCCTTGTGGTGCTGGCTGTCCTGTGCGTTATTAGATGTTCAGCAGCATCCCTGGCCACTTCCCACTAGATGCCAGTAACACCCACCCTGTAGCTGTGACAACCAAAAGTGTCTCCAGAAGTTGTAAAATGTCCTCATGGGAGGGCAAAATCACCCCCAGCTGAAAACCTGGGGCCTTGCCAGTCAGACTTGCTAGGTCTCCCAGCACTGTTGAAAGTTCAGTGTCTCTGCCCTTGGTGGCTGTGTTCAGAGCCACTCTGGGCCTAATTTCCTTTGCTGTTAAAAAACTCCATTATTTGAATCTAGTATACATACCTCATACGGACTAAAATGAAAGAACAATTCAAAATATTTTAGCTTTTCTCCTCCAGCTGCTTGGAAAGCAAACTATTATTGCTAATTTGGAATAAGTGAAATTTGGTCTAGAGCCCAACTTGAGGCTGTGTTCTAATTCCTACTTCACCTTGGTGCCCTTCTTTGAGCTGCATTGTTACAGGTTTAAGGACATTGTCATAAATCAGAAGTCACAAATGCAAATGCTTATGGGGCAGTCAGCAGTGTGGAGTATGGAATCATCTAATGTAAGAAGGTAAGTGTTGAGGCCCACAGGGAACCAAAAGTACACACCCTGACTAGAGGCTTGGAAACCACCTTTTTAAAGCTCAATGGTGTATCTGGATTACATTTGGCCTGTGGACAATGGGCTAGGGGCCCCTGGGCGAAAATGATCTCTAAGAACACTTTTAGCTATAATCACTTCTTTTTTCTAGTTGAAATAATCTAGTCCTTTCCCCTATGAAGACCCTCTACTGTTATAGATATTCAATCTGAAAACTGCCAGAAAGGTTACACATTTATTATAATTCCACACTCTAACAATCCCAGCAAGGAGACTGAAAGTTAAAGCTCAATGTGTTTGCTTTATTGACCAAGTAAATAGCTCTTGTTAGAGCCCCATGTGTCATACGATTGCCTTGTGCTATCATTTGAAAGATATCAATGAAGCCCTGACCGGAGTGGCTCAGTTGGTTGGGTATTTCCCCACCAAATGAAAGGTCACTGGCTCGTTTCCTGCTCAGGGCACATGCCTGGTTTTGGGTTGGGGCTTTAATGGGAGATCTGCATGGGATTAAAGTTTCTCTCTCAAATTGATGTTTCTCTCCCTATCTTTCTCCCTCCTGCTTCCTCCCTCTAAAATATATATTAATAAATAAAATCTTTTAAAAAAAGACATCAACGAAAACACTTTCATGTGTTCATTTATTCATTATCCTGTCAGGAGGTGTTTATGTGGCACCTATTCTTTGCTGCGTCGTCTGTGCTGGCTTAGTGTTTTCCTACAGACTTGGTCATGCCCATGGAAGGGAGAAGATTTGTAAAACATGTAAATAGCTTGTTTTAATTTTGTGCATGTACTTCCCTCAGTACATCGTGCAGTATCATTAAGAGCCAGGTACAAATATTCATATTTGGTTAAAAGGGAAAAGAGGAGAAATCTGTAGGTTGTCCTCACACAGGCCTTCACTAGATAATGATTCACAATGGTGCCAACATGGGAACCTAAGAGTTAATTTCAGAAAGCACTTAAAATCTGAGAAATTTCTCTCTATAAAAAGAACAATATCCTGAGGCAGGCAATTATCTGCTAAAATGAAAGCAGGAAGACAAGCCATAGGATAACAACTAAAACCTCAAAGAACAGAAAATATTTATCAGTGGTAATTTAAAAATAAAATACATAAAATTAATCTCAAGGTCCTCCAGGATTTGCTTTCAATTTGTTTCTCTTTTTTTGTCAAAAATTCTGCAGGGCTGAGTTGTGGGTAATTTTGCTAGTGATGTAGAAAACAAGGGCCTGACCTTTCTGCACAATTATCAGGGAAAATTGAAAAGATATTCTTTATGGGAAGCCCAGATGTATTTATTGTGATGCACACTAACTTTCTAGAATGACTGCCCATTATGAATGCTAGCCCATAAAGAATAAGGGAAAAGGAAGCTATCACTAATTGTCTGTGATTGCCGTACATTGAAGCTGTACACCAGGATAGCAGGAATAATTACTTCTGGGGAGTTTATCGCCAGCACTTTTAATTCCAAGGGGACAACCAATGAGGTCAGTTTTGTGTGTACAAGCACAATGACTGGTAACCATAGTTAACGACCATTTGATGGCAACTGACTAAAGCCTGGGAGAGAGAATACTTTCATTTAAGAAACTCATTGAATTACAGCTATAGAAGGAGCCTTAGAGATTATATAATCCCATCTCCTTAAAGTATAGAAAAGAAAACCAAGACTCTGAGTGTAGCCAAGCAAAGCAGGGCCTGTGCACGTGGTTCCTTGGTGCATGAGCCAACAGTTAGTGTTGAGTGAAACAGGTTTTTATTTACAAGATTCCAACCTTGGGATGTGGGGGACAAGGAGCACTTCAGCTTAGAGCTCTGTTTTCCCACGAGGCCCAGCACTCCCCTTGCTCCCCACCAGGCTATAAGCCAAAAACAAGCGCAGTAGTTCCCCATCTCCTTATCTTATGCCAGCTGCACAAACAGTTCCCCATTCCCTTTAAATGGTACTTGCTGGTCTTAAAGTTGCCATCCTTTTGTAGCAGCTCTCTCCTTCAGGATCCGGGGTATGTTGTTCTCAGTCTCCATGTAATAGTTCAGGAAAACACGTGCCTTGTTGCCCTGGATCATGGGCAACAGAGTGGCCTTTTCATATGTCTCAAGTCCCAAGAGTCCAGACAGTGTCCAGGTCTGAGACGCAGCTGGTCTGAGAGATTAGCAGTGCCTTGCAAGGCAGAGTCCTTGGTGGCTTTGGAGTCAGCTAGAGTGGGCACAACCAGAGCATCAGCATGACGTTCTCTCCCTTACTACACCAGGCCACATGGTGGAATCCTGGCTACAAACTGCATAGCTGCTGCATTATTACAGGCAGGATGAGTGACCCTCCCACTACAAACTACATAGCTGCTACTTCACTATTGGTCGCATGCCTGAATTCCCTCTGGCTCATGGCTTTTTCCTCATGGCTACTCCTCTTCCTTCCCTTTCCTCACTCTGCTTGCATGGCTTGCCCCAATGGCAGACCAGCTGACTCAACAAACTGCCTAGCAGTTACATCATGGCTCTCTCATGTTGGACCAGTTTCTATTGTCCACATAACTCCTATCTCACTACTCACAGCATGACTGAAAAAAATCCCTTCTCTTTGGACCACCCTAACTTTAAATCCTGACCTAGAGCTCCCTATGTGACCTCACCTCCAGTCCCACCTACAAAGAGCAACATTTGCTAGTTGCCAGCATCTTCTACTTTCTCTCAGCTGCCATGTTTAATCAGGGCAAAAGTGACTCAGTGACACAGAGGGAATGGGAATGTCCTCCCTGCCTGTATCAGGAGAGTCAGGATGGGCCCTTAAAGTCATACAAGCCTTTTGCCCCAAGGTGGTAGCACAGCTATTAACTAGCTGTCAGCTTGCCATAGATATGCCAAGTATCTTAGCAGTATCACAGTAGCCTCTGTTTTCCCTTTCCCCATCCCCCAACCATGAGCTGTGGGGAAACATGCTTTCTATTGGGGTCCCTTTTGCTTTGCACCCCATTACACTAGTGGTAAAATTACTTGGACTATGTATAAAGTCTGGTCTCCTAACTTCCTCCCAGTATTCCTTTTGCTTCTTCAGGTTGCTTCTTAAGATGGTCAACTACCCTCTCTCTTAAAATAGATTCACAGTTGGAAATCAGAACCTAATTGGTGACATCTATCTGGCATTCATAATACTAAGACTGACATTCAGCAAAATCTGGTGACTGCACCCCAACTAAAACATTCCTGGGTTGACTGGAGTTTTAATTTTTCCATAGCAGACAAAAGGCTAAAGTTTATAGTATAGTGTGATTTGTCTGTCTTGAAAACATTTAGATCTTAGCCTTTGAAACTTCTGAAGATATTTATTTCACATTTTCCTGCTTACTGACTGCCTTGACATCTCCCAGACTGATCTCAGGAATCAGTGGGGATGGATGGCATTTGCTTTTTCCATCTAATCTCTCAGAATCAGAGGTGTTCTCCTGGGTGCTCAAAACATCATAGCCCACTCGGACAATTGGATGTTCTTTTTTTCATAACAAAGTTGACTGATAGTATCTACGAAACAACATCTGGGACTCCAAACATGCTTAAAAATGGAACTTTGTAGGATAACGTTAGGTAAGTTTTAATCTGTTGATATTAAAATAAAAATGTTGGATCTCAGGAACAATTAAAATCATTGTGTTATTTACACTGAGTCATTGGGAAGTATGAAATGTTAACTGATAGACATTACCTTTTACTTAACACTCTTATTTTTACCTGCCTGAAATTGCAGTGTCTGGCAGAGAGGTGCATGGAGAGAGGGGCACAGATACAAACACGCAAACCAACAAAAAAGAAATGTTGAACATAGTAGATAAACATATACTGAAATTTAAATGTCACATTGATTTATCTTAACCTCCTGAATGCAATTTATTTGTTTTTTATGTAATTATACAGTATAGAATGATTGTGAATGATTTATCTAATTATTTTTTACAGATTATAAAATTAATAGCATATTTAGTAGAGAAATTTAAAAAATTCAGAAACAGAAAGTAATAAAAATCACCCATAATATCACCACTTAGAGTAAATCAATGTTATAAAAGATATTATAAATTAATATAGCACATTTTACTGTTACTATCACAAGATTCCAACCTGTGTAGGAGAAGAAACCTGTAAGACTACAATCATGCTATGTTAAATAAACCTCTTTATATATAACTCATGTTGTCTGATAGAGGATTTAGGGTTTTAGAGAGTTTCATAAAAAGCAAAGAAGATGGCAGGTGGAATGAATAGATAGAAGAAAACTAAGGGTGAGATCATCAAGTGGAGGAGACAGAGAATATCCGCCATACTGACCTATGTGCTAGCCACGGTAACCACATATTCAGGTCTAAGAGTTCTAGCCATTGAGTGGAAAAGATAAACTTGGGTAGTTGCATGATTCACAAAATCCATAAAATACATATGACCTCTATGATAGTGTCCTGGAGAACATGTGATATATAGGATGATGAACTTTTTAAAAAAGATGATCTCTTGATAGGGATCAGTGGCCTCTTACCAAGAAATAATTAATGAAAACCAGTTCTACTGGCTGTGGGGAGGAGGGTGAGACCAGCCTAATTCAGTCCAGGCACCTCTCTCCTTGTGGGTCTAGAGAGTGCAAAGGTGCCCGGCAGGCAGGGGAAGCGGGTGTTTTAGGCACCCGCCTGTGGGGTGGCTGAATATTTAATGAACTTATCTAATCAGAAAATTAAGAAAAATATTTTTATTTTTAGCATTTACTCATGTTTTATGTAATTTTGAAAAATGATTTATTTCAAATTGTATATGGCAGGAGGAGACACCATAATTTTCTTAGTTCTTATGGCCTTTAAAGGATGAACCTGGCCCTGATTTGGGGGCACATCTTAGACTATCTATGGAAAGGGAAAATGCTTGTTCTTCAAGCAATCGCACTTAATGTTTTTTTGTCCCAATATAGTTTTGATACATGCTGAGCGGCAATGAGCTTGAGGTCATACATCCTGGCAAGTAGGAGTGCAGTTATCATCAGACCCATATTCCTTAAGAGACTACAGAGCTGGGGGCAGAAAAGGAGAGAAGAAGGCCTCCGTCCCACTCAAACCCCACCTGTGCACCGAGGCAACCGGACAAAGCTGTCCACCAGGACCACTGTTCTCTGCAGACACTGTTTGATTTTACCCTATTGCGTAGACGGGTGGATGCGGTAGGCCCTCAAGCATTACTGAATAGAATATGTCTGCTGTTATTTTTGCAGTAAAAAACTGCATGTCACTTGTAATTGTATGTCTCTGATGGTTAATTTCATGTATCTACTTTACTGGGCCAAAGGATGCCCAGATACCTGGTTAAACATTGTTTTGGATGTGTCTGTGAGAATGTCTCCAGAAGAAATTAGCATTTGAATTGGACTGAGCAGAGCTGACTGCCTTACCTAGTGAAGGCAGGTATTTTTTAATCCTTTGAGCTCCTGAACAAGACCAAAAGGTAGAGGAAGGTGGAAATAGCTCTCTCTACTGTACTGACAAGTTGGGACATTGGTCTTCTCCTGGCCTTAGGCTGGGACTTACACCATCAGTGCTCCGGTTCTCAGGCCTTCACATTCAGACTGGAATGTATACTACCCACTTTCCTGGGTCACCAGCTTGGCAGACAGTGGGACTTCTCAGCCTCCATCATGGGAGCCAATTCCTTATATCAGAACCAATAAGATACCTATACATGTATGTGTATGTGTATCTCTGTCTCTCTCTCTCTATACATATCTCTATCTATATTGATTCTGTTTCTCTGGAAAACCTTAACAATGCTTGACCTTGTAACCATCAAAATGTGGCCCAATAGTACCCACAGAACTCAATATCACCTCCTAGTGGCAATGCCTACTGCTCTAAGTACTGCTTACATTGGTGGGACAAAGGAGGAAGAATATATTTAATAAAAAGATAAAAAGTATCTGTGAATAATAAATCTTGCTATTATCAGAGCTGAGAAGACTGAAGCTGGGAAGTCATCTGGAAGGATGTAAGTCTTCACATGTATTACACTTAAAACGTGATATTAGGTGCTGAACAACTGTATGGAGAACAAATGTTCAGAAATTTTATTCCTTTTCTGAATTTCAAATGTGGACACACATAGCAATAGTGCCAATCTAATGGACAATATCTGGGTTAATGTTTTACGTACCTATGTTTACATTAATGTTTACATATTTATGTATCCCCGGTCATACATAAAAACAGACGCCATTAAAACCTGTTTGAGAGAGAACTAAAAATATATTAACTCATTTTTGAGAATCAAAGCATTTTTCCATTGTCTTTCCAAAGTCACCTTTTGTCATGTTTTGTTAACATCAGTATTCAGCCAACGGTGTAGGGCCTTAACCAGTTATTTGGGAACACATTGCATAATGATGCTTCTTTCAACATGGACTGCACGTGACAGGGCCCCATAAAATTATTATGGGACTGGATTTCCTGTATGAAATGAAAAGGTATTTGGTTCACAGGGATTTTTTATTTCCCCGATTAGAGCAATATCTGAGGGGCTTGGCAGTACCCGTGCATCCCAATCAGTCAGCCACTGGCCTTTCTCTAGCATAATGGAGCCTGTCCTCCCGGAGCTTCATGTTCAGAGGGCCCTACGGCCCTCCCCGATCTAACCTGGTGGTCTTCATTGTACTCTGCTGTATATTCTTCGTTGAGGATCTAAGAATCTACGAAAACATAAATCCCTAGGAGCTACCTTAACAAGTATTAAATGCCATCCCCACATTAATAAAAGCTTTCTGTGGTAGCGTGGAGATGCCTGTTCTTGTACCTTGGAAATAGTTTCAGGTTGTAGTGTTGTAAAGCATAAATAAGTTTTATTTCTTCCATCAGTTCAATGCTGGAGAGAACCCTTTGTGCCAGATAGGGTCAATGGAATCAAAACTAAATTTCTATAGTGAAAATGTTGAGTTCTCAGTTCTATACCCTTTCCATGTTAAACCCCTCTTTTTAAAAGAATACCATTAAGTTTCTTAATCTGATCATTGTTTCAATATACAATAGGCAGAACCACATGGCCGTTACAATACCCTGGGTTCCTTTATCTCTTCATTATGATTTCTTATTCCTACTGATCCTCAGGCCACCTTTCACTGCCTCCTGACAGTCACTAAAATGGTGATTTATGCCTTGCCCAGTCCTTTGCTCTTCAATAATTCTAATCAATTCAGCCTACATCCCTGTTCTTGGAGCAGCCTCAGCAGCTTTGACGTTCTATTTCTGACGCTGTTGAAAGGAAGCAGGGGAAGAGTCTGTGGGACAGAGTTTATGGAGTCCATGGCAGTGTGCAGTAGTGTCCTAGCCTTCATGTTCACTCACTGCTCACTCACTGACTCACCCAGAACGACTTCCAGTCCCACAAGCTCCGTTTGTGGCAAGTGCGCTATATAGGTGTACCATTTTTTAATCTTTTATACTGTAGTTTTACTGTATTTTTCTGTCTCAGTGTGTTTGTGTTATACTTGCCTGCAGTTTTCAGTATGGTATTATGTTGTACAAGCTCATAGCCAGGAGCAATAGTTTGTACAATATAGCCTTGGTGTGTAGGAGGCTGTATGGAAGGTACCACGTGGGTCTGTGTAAGCACAGTCTATGTTCACACAATGGTGAAATCGCCTAATGACACATTTCATAGAATGAACCACTTGCATTAAATGCTGAATGATTATAACTTATTTCAGAAAGGCTGACTAGAAACTTCCTATTGAGAGGGAGAATTTTTTCTCAGCAAAGAACTCTGTATTTGTGGTCCCCAAACAAAAAGCACCATTTGCCAGAATATGGCCCTACACAAAACAGGCAAATAAAAGAAAACAGTTTTTATTAGTGCTCAAATTAGTTTTGTAAATTTGATGCCACTTGTATTATGCATTGTTTCTGTTGATTGGGACCCTGCTGCCTGCTTGATATGTTAAACTAGGTTGGTTGAAAGGCACATACATGTCTTTGGTCATTTGTTGGAATCTTTTGTTTAAAACAGCAACACAGCTGAGTGGTTAATTTGTTGCTATTGTGTCAAATCAATTAACTTGGCAAGATTCCATTGTCAAGGGATGACCAGTTTGCCATTTGAAGGTCACCAGATGCAGCGGAGCAAGGGCGACTTTGGTGGTGCAACTTGTGAGTCATTTTCTAGTTAGCACTGTCATTGGCTGTTTTTCTCTCGCTTTATAAGTTGTATGAAATTTGAGACGACTCAGGCCGCTGACTCTTTCACGGGCTGGTTTCATAGATCAGGAATTCCCCTCCTGGGAGTGAAAATATATCTGTGCTTGGCTCATTAGAGTTGCTTATAGGGTCAGCCTTACCCAGAGGGTAAGCTGGAAGCCAATGATGTTGGTGGAACTGAAGAGCAAAAAGAAGGCTCTTATTTATGGAGGCAGAAGGAGCACAATCTTTTTGTGAAATATTGCTGTTAAAAATTCCCTGAGCCTCAATTTCCTCATCTTTAAAATGGGGGTAAAGATCCCTAATTTTAGGGTCATTTGTGGATAAAATGGAAGAATAAAACCAGTGCTTTACATATAGTAGGTGCTCACCACAGACTGATGATTACACCCAGATAATTGTCATCCCCACTGTCCTGTGGCCTATCAGGGAAAGGATCATCTCTGACTGAAATGCCATTTTACGTTAACTCTAAGTATGGACTTTTGCTTCTCTATATGATCCTTTCAGCTCCCCAGGAGAGAGAACAACTCAAGGATAAAGTTGGTAGCCTGGGGCAGAGTTCAGTGTCTGGCCACTGTGATAGATACACTTGTTGACAAGAAAGAACAGAGAATCATGGGAGAGACAGAAATACGGGCTGCAGGAGTTGACAGAAGCTGCCTTTGATTCAGGAAGCAGCCCAAACCTACTTCTGTCAATGGACTGAAACCAGGGCAAGTCCAGAGACACAGCCAGGGATCAAAGATCACTGGGAGCAGTGTCAGGTGGCTCAGCATGGGTGCAAGATTGGAAGTAAATGAAGCTGCTAGTTTCCATGGTCTGGAGTTGGTCAGGGGTGTTGAGAACTAATCCTTGCAGTGCAGAACAATGACCAAAGCCTCAAGAACAGCGAACCAAGGTTAGGCTTGTTTATGTAGAGAAATTGGGAGGCACTGCTACCTGTGAGGGCTGGGGGTGGGGGTTAGCAACCTGCTAAGAGGGATGGCAGGTGCCTTGTGAGGACATTTCTCATTCATTTCACCAGCTTTGCCCGTGAACTTATTGTTACTAAATTCCCAGGGATTAATTCCAGGTTCAAGTATCATATTCTATAAACTGGAAATCATCTGAACAATTCAGGTTAGATGACCTCTAATTTTAGTCTTTGTTTACTCAAAGTAAATGTACTTCTCCATGTATCTATTCACAGTTTTAGGAATTGATTTTGGCTTTTCAGTTTTGATGACTTTTGGTTTTTGGACACTGATTTGATTGGTAAAGAATGTGATTTGATGCAGAGACCCCAGTAAGAAATAATGGGAGATGCTTACAGTCAATATTCTTCCTGGCATTTATCCTACAGAAGGCTGGTCCCAATGGTGAGTCCAGATATAAATCCACATTTATTATTGAATAAAGAGGGGGAAAAGTTAGAAGCCAAAGGGAACAGGTTGGCAAGCTCAGATTACAAAGTGTCGGGCATTGTCATAGCCTAAATATGTGATAGGTATGTATATATATATGTGTGTGTATATATATATATATACAGTATTTTATATAGATATAGGTAATAAATATAGATGTAGGTATAGCTAGTCTTTTTGCTGTAAATTCCTTAAGGTTAGGACCTGCGTCATCTTTTAACTTTAAGCATAGCGTTGACATATAATCACCAATTAGCAAATATTTATAGAATTAATTAATTACACCCTGTATTATAAGCACTTAGTAAAAATGAACACACTGCCATAAGATGCTTACTATGCTCCAGGCACTACTCTGAGGCCTTGACATATATTAACCTGTTTTAGTCTCACACAGATTCTGCAAAGTCAGCTTTATCGAGGGGCCAGTGTGTTCGAGGTCGCACAGGCAGTTAAAGGCAGGAGCGGGATTTCGGCCCAGGCGGTTTGGCTTCCGTGTGTACATTTTTAATCACTATGCCATGATACAGAGATACAGAATTACAGACACAAAATTTGATGCTGTGGTGATATCGATTTAGTCTCAAGGGGACCCCTGCCAAAAGCCTATTAGTTTATGAGAATACAAATGAATAAAAACAAGTTTCTGGTTGCATGTAACTTTCTCTTGTGAAAAAAAAAATATATATATGTCAGGTACCATCAAATTCCAAATGAAACATATGGATTAGACACATATTCCTTTTAGGAGCCCTGGGGTGGCACTTCCAAAATTGGTGGTCAGTGCCCAGAACAGCTAACACTGAGGAACAGGGAGGGTTATGACACACACCCACGCAGCGTTGTAGAAGGACTCTGAGGCTACCCTGTATTGGGCACAGTGCTAAGTGATTTATGTGCTATGTCATTTAATCATCACCCCCAAATCGAGAAGTTAATACAGTTACCCTTGTTTCCCAGATGGGGAAACTGAGATTCAGAGGGGTTAAATAACTTGCCTGAGGTCAGAGTTAGTAGGTAATAGAGCCCAGATTCAAGTCCAGTTCCTTCTGACTTTAAAGTCCAAGCTCTTAAACACTGTCACACACACACCTAGAATTTATTTGGTGTGGAGCTCTGTCTGGAATGTTTTGATAAGTTAGGGCAGAAGTGGAAAAGCAGAAGAGGAAACAGAGCAAGATGTAGATGTAGAGGGAGTAATTTTTGATGATAGTCGAGACTTCGGAGAATTAGTTCTTGTTCAGATTCTAAATGGAATTCAGGCATCATTTTTAGAGTAGTTAAAAGAATGTGGCCTGAGGTGAGGGAGGTTGTGGTAATGACCTTCGGCAGTGGCTCGCAGTCCTTATGGCCATGGAGCCAAGTGTCCTAGAACCAGTTCACTGCTCTGGGACTCGCTTGGGAGGCCGATGGAGGTCAGGTGGTCATAGCCTCTGGGTTCTCAGCAAAAAGGGCAACATTGTAGCATCTCAATATTTTTTTTAATGGACATCTTCTCTTTCATAGAAAGAATCTGGTACAATGTTGGATAGTAAGGACTAAATTTGGATTATTAAGATTCTTTGACCCCAAGACAACTATCCAGTAAATTGTCCCAATGCTGAATGCTGTCGGGGGTGCTGTCTGTTCAGAAATGGAAAGATATTTTCCCAGGAACCGTCCTGCAAACCAACCCACCCCAGGGAGAGGTTGTGCTCAGGCCTGAGGACCAAGCAGTTACCCCAAGTTGGTTCACAATAAAAACAAAAATTCAGGTTTAATGAACTATCGAGGGAAACCCAAGGAATGCTGTGTATATACGATGCTTTGCAATAGACAGCTTTACAAAATATCACAGGGTGTTGCCTTCATAGACATATCCTTTTCTATTTAATTCTCAGATTTCTTTTTTTGGGGGGGTATGTATCAAGCACTGCTCTTGGTGCTGAAAATATGACTCAATGCTGGGACTTCAATCCAGACAATATTTTAGAATACGCATTAGCACGTGTTAGCTCATTGAGCACGGACCAACTCTCAGAGTTTGAAAGGGTATGCGTGTTTGATCCTACTCTACAAGTAAAGAAGGAGTGATCCTTCAATGTTTGTTCTTCAAGTAGTTAACCTGTGTTTTAAGCCTTGTTCTTCTCTTCAGTTTCCAAATTTATAAAAGTTTGGTAATGCTTTTTCTACCTACCTTATTGCACAATTTTAAATTAGCTGATTGATATAATGCAAATAAATGAATGAAAATAAAATTAATACTACAAATCCAACTCACTAATTAGAACTAAGTATTTAGAATCGTTTTTAAATCAATTTCTTACTGCTTTTCATCTTTGTTTTTTCCAATGTGGTAGAATAAGCTGCAGCAAAAGAGCAGTTTTCCGCATCCCATATCTGTAAATAGTAACAAGTTGCCACCAAACTACAGTGTTTATATAGAAGTACCATCTGAGTGCCAGGTTTCTCTTCATCTAAATATTTAATTAGCCACCACAGTTTAGGAGAAATCTAAAAGTATGGGATCATATTATTAGACTGATCTCTTGCATGGAACATTACAATAGCTCTGTCTACATAGAACAAATGTCTAACATGTTTGAAGAGGCAATTTTGTTCCCCAGCAATATACTAGGTGCATAAACATCTATAATGAAAAATACATATACTTAGGAGGCATGTGTGTTTACTCTAGAAACACTGCAATTAATGGATTCTGCACTCTAGCCTATGAAGTCTGTGGAGTCCCTATATGGAGTTTAGGGCTTTAAATTCTACAACTTTTTCTAGCTATTACTATATTTTAAAATTTCCCTTTATTACTTTTTGAAAGAGAGTTAGAAACTATGTATTCCCACTGTCTCATTTTCCATTCATTCCTCAGTGAATTACAATATGGCTCTCCTCACATTTATTCTCTTCCCAAGGTCATACCTTAATTCTTCTGTGTAAAGCAAATGGGCACTATCAAATTCTTGTATCCCTGATGTTGCTGCAGTATTGAACATTATTTATACTACCTTTTGAAACTATCTCTTCCCTTGGTGTGTATGTCTATGTATGCATGTATTTCCCTTTGCCTTGATTTATTTTTTGGATGTCCTAACTTAGTCTTATTACTGAACTCAATTTACCTGGCCTGCCTTTTAGAGTTGATGATATAATAATTCTATGCTTACCCTTTACTTCCTTCACTCTACTTTCATTCTTGCCTATTTCCATTACCTTTAGTGATCTCCATTACTCTGATGTCTCCAAAAGTTCTTCATATTTTTATGTCTTCCTTCTAGACCTTTCCTTTCCATTACAGCCCTGTAGAATTGATTACTGAAAACTTTTATATAAATATTCCATTCATGTATTCATGTGTCTATCCATTTATTCATTTACCATGGCTTTTTGTAAGTCCCACAAGCACCTTAAACTACATGTCAAAACCAGACTCTTCACATGCCATTTGTTTCTCCTTTATTTTCTCTCGGATACCTGGAAAAATTGTCTACTAGTCATAAAAGTTTAAAAAGCCTAATGACATATTAGATTTGTTAAGCTGGAATTTCTGGAGGACAAACCTTGTCTTGCATGTTTTAAGTCCCCTCAGGTGTTCTAGCACTCATCCAGGTTTGAGACATCTTCTGTGGACAGATTACAAATTCTGTGTGTGCATGAGAATCATCTAGGGATCTTGTTAAACTGAAAATTCTGATGAACTAGGTCCAGGTTGTGTCTTGAGTTCTGTATTTCTAACCAGCTGCCAGGTTATTGCAGATGCTGTTTGTCTGTGGGAAAATTTTGAATTTAAGACTTTAGATGATCCTTTGATAATCTCAACAGTCCATTTGTCCTCTCTTCCAGTTTTCTTGATGGAATATGTGGAGCATTCCAAAGATAGGATGTGGGTTCTTTCTCTCATGCTTCTAGCAGTGCACTTTCTGTGTGAATTAGGTATTGGATATGCCTTTGTCCTTTCTATATAGCACATTGTATTCCCTACTTTTGAACTAGACATATACCAGTCATGTTGGCTATAGGATTGCAGGAGCTGTGTAAAGTACCACATTATTTTATACATCCTACCTGTCTTTCAAGTTACAGTTCAGAGTAATTTTATTTTGAATTAGAAGTTATTCCTACATGCTCAAATAATGCCCTTTATTATCTTCACTGAAGTGCATTCATGCTATTGCTTTGTAGCTTTCAGTTTACTTGTCTGACTCTCCATTAACTATGAATTACCTAAGGGTAGTACTCTATAGCTTTAGTACGTAACACAGTACCTGGCACATTGAGAGATCCAATAACTTTTCACCAAATTAATTGTGGCCATTGTTGGAGTTTAAATATGATAAATGAATTTACATAGCTGTGCATTTATTGATTGAGATCTGGAACCAGTGCATCTCTAGATATTTTTTCCTGCCATTATCTAGCCAGGATAGGCAGCAAAACTGGAATAAATTAAATTTATTTTAGGATTTTATTTAAAAAGGCCTTATAAAAGTGTTTAAAAATAAATTTATTGATTTATTTATTATTGTTCAAGTACAGTTGTCTCCATTTTCACCCCACCATGGTGTCCCCCCCCACCCGTCTCCACCTCCCACTGAACCTACTGCCCTTTGGCTTTGTCCATGTGTCCTTTATACATGTTCCTCAGTGGACCTTCCCCTATTTTTCCCTCATTATGCCTCTCCTCCCTCCTCTCTGTTTGCTGACAGTTTGTTCTTTATTTCAGTGTCTCTGGTTATATTTTGCTTGCTTGTAATGTTTCGATTTAAGATGAATAGAGCAAAACAATGAGGTGGCTTCCAATTATTTGTGTTATTTCACCCCTTGATGGTTCGAAGGTTATCAATTCAAACTTCTTTGTCTATTTAATTTCTCAAATACTCCGAGCTTCCCTGGTGGACAAACTTTATAGCAAAACTATCATAGGAGCTCTGGAGTTTTGTAAGAAAATGCCACAAACTTTTACTTCTAAGGTTATTCTTTACCAGCAAAGCAATAATCAATGTCTATCTAGGGGATAAGAAATTGGTTCACTCATGATGGTTGGTGAAGCCTCAGCCCCTGTCTTTATTCCAGTGATGTTCTGTCACAACATCTGGCACTTGACACCAGCTTGATGTTATTGAACTTGGACTGGTTGCCTCATCACATTTCACACACTGTCAGCCACCATTAACCTGAATAATTAAGAGCTGGATAAGTCTCCACCTTCTAAGATGCTGTCACAAATGTGAAGGGTTTGGAAAGAATTTAAGTATTTTGGATAACTTTGCAAACTATTGAGATTGATCAGGTTGGACTCTAAACAAAGATGCTTTTAGAACAAAAGATTCACAGGCAGGCAAGTTTTCAAAATGGTTTCTTTTAGAAAATCTCATAGCTAAACTTGTACCTTTACTTTAATTTACTTTATTAATTTTAATTTAGTTTATTTAAGAAATCTACAAATGAAATATATAGATTTTTACCTTCTATTCCCCTTCCTCACCATGAGCTATTGAAAATATGTTTTAGTCACTCAATATTATCAAAATCAAAATCAATACCTTCAAACAAAGGGGACTGTCTGTTAGCCAAATGCCTAAGGCAAAGGAAAAATCCATTGAGAATGATACTTCATTTGTTGAGGTGAAATTTAATTGACTTGAATAAAACTGAAGTGTATCCAATCTTTTGTTTATTTAAACAATTCAACTACTTAAATGGTGATTTTAGACATGACTTTATGGTTTATCAAATTTAGAAGATAGCACTAATTTCAAAGCTTTAAGTTTAAATGCAACAAACCAGTTTTCTAAATATTAAAGAAAGTAAATGGTGTTCCATCACTCACAGGTTCTACAAGCTCTCGTACCCCGGGATAATAAATGCTGTTATCTAATTGAGCCAATTCTTATTAAGAAAATAGCTGTGAACATTCTATGAATAAGGGCCATTGACATTTTTCTCCAAAGCTCTATTTCAGTTTAAGAATAAGGCTTGCCTTATATCAGACACTGAATAAATGCTGGGTGAATGCAAGCCGTAGGAGTGCATCCTGGTTCCCACTCTAGGACGATGAACGAAGGAACTGCAGCCTACACTGAAGGTCCTACATGGAACCTACGTTGATTTACAAATATGAAGCAGAGAGTTTTCCAATTTCTTTCCTATTTGTGAAAAGCCAATTTGGAAAGAAGTTCATGTCAACACATTCATTTAAAAAAATTATGTCCTACTTTTTGTTACTATCCATGGCTTCCCCAAACTCTCAGGGTAAAGTTCCAGAACATACCTTGAAATCAAGGCTTTCAAGTTCTTCCAGAAGTTGCCTGTATTACTACTCTCCAGCCATGTCTCTTCCACATGCACTCAGTGGTCTTGTCTTGAAAGTCTTCTTTTATTCATGTAAATTTCATTTCTCTAGATATTCCATTTGGTCTTTCTAAAAATAGCATGTATTTTTTAATGCTTTTTAATATACTTGAACAAGTGTCTAATAGCTGTTTCAACATTTTTGTTTATCAAATCTATGACTTTTATGATTTTTGAGTTTATTTTTACTGACTAATTTTTCTCCTGGTTATGTGCCATGTTTTTCAACATCTTTGCACTTTTTGATTGGATAATTAATGTACATTCTGAATTTTATGTTGTTGAGTGTCTAGATTTTGTTGCCTTTCTTTAAAGAGTTTTCAGCTTTGTTTTGTTCTGTTAGGAAGTTACCTATGGTCCAATCTGAGCCTTTTCAGGCTTATTTTAAGCTTTTTCTTTGGGGACAGATCTAGTTGTAACCTTTACTCTAGGGGTAATTTAGCTTAAGTTCTAGGATAGACCAGAAATGTGGTCTTATTTCAGTTTTTCAAGTATGCTATCTTCGTTTTTGCTTTTGGGTTTTTGGCATGTTCCAATCTCCTTGACTCTAAGTTTTGTCTGGTTATAGGCCTCCATCGTACTTTGAATTTTTCTTCTTAAATTAAACATGCAATTACACATTTAATGAATGTCATTTCTTCTAGTTTGTAAACTCTATCACAACAGGGGAAATTAGCAATGTGCAGACACATTATTTCACGTGAAACAAATGAAACATATTTCAGGACTAGTACAGAGATAATTTTCTTAATGAGAACTTGGACAATGAAAAGCTGAGCTAGTCAGTTACCAATATACCTACTGAGATGAAGGTAGTAGAGATGCCAATTGTTTCCTTTGCTTATAACTCCTTTTCTTCTTCTTACCTAGCCCCATTTCCTTCTGAAATTCTCTTCCCGTAGATACTACTGAACAATCAGTTATTCATTTGATCCCTCCCACCTACCTGGTCATGACTGGCCAGAGTGGGGATAGTCAAGTGTAATAATGCAAGCCATTCATATTCTTTATTTCCGCATAGTTAGATTGTGGTTTTTTTCCCTTGAGGCAAAAAACAATATCCTCAGTGGGACTGAGGCATTGAGTGACAGGCCCAGTAGGAAACTTGGCTGTTTAGAAGAACATGATGTCCAAAAGATAAAGAGATGTCAGTGAGGGCCAGAATGGGGTTGCAGCTAGGTGCACTGGAGGCAAGCAGGCCAGCTGTGTCAACAGAAAACATGAGAAGACACTCGTATACTCTAGTTAATATTAGGAAGATCTTGGCATCAGGTATCATAAGATACCTGGGATACTGGGTCCCATAAGATACCAGTATCATGGGATACTGGGTCCCAGTTACAAAGTGAAGAGTTCATGGGAAGACTTCAGTCCTCATGGTGATTAGTTTTATTGGTTTTCTAGAGCTGCCATAACAAATCACCATAAACTTTGTGGCTAAAAACAACAGAAATGTATTCTTTCAGGGTTCTGGAGACCAGCAATTTGAAATTAAGGTGTCAGCAGTGTTATTTTCTTTTAGAGACCATGAGGGAGAATCCGACCCATGTCTCTCTTGTAGCATCTGGTAGCTGCTGGCAATACTTGACACTCCTTGGCTTGTAGA
Organism: Artibeus jamaicensis; assembly: GCF_021234435.1. Classification (NCBI taxonomy): domain Eukaryota; kingdom Metazoa; phylum Chordata; class Mammalia; order Chiroptera; family Phyllostomidae; genus Artibeus; species Artibeus jamaicensis. The sequence goes on from NW_026521788.1 coordinate 17,186,558, forward strand.
TGTGTTAGTGGTGGAAAAATGGCACCAGGTGTTAACCTTTGTTCAACAACCTTAGGTTTTGAGTTATGGCTAAGAGCATTTGGAGCCAAGACTCAAATTGTAAGAGAGAGTTTATTTGAAAAGTCTCAGAAATAGAAGAAATGGGCTCAGGCAGCAAAAGAAGGGTCCTTGGAGCTTTGGGAGGAGAGAGGGGAGAGAGAGAGAGACAGAGACAGAGAGAGACAGAGATAGAGAGAGACAGAGACAGGGGGCATGTTGTCAGGGAGACCTGAGGAAAGTAGGGAGTGGAAAAAGGTGAAGGTGTGAGAGAGCCTTGCTGGGTCCTCCATCCTAAAGGCTTTTATCTGAAGCCTCAGGGGAACTCAATAGGATATTCATCAGCTTTCCCACCAGGGGAGGGGTTTACCACTCATTGCCCTGGGTCCTGACATCAAGGAAGCAGTTCGTCTTGCCAGGCCCCACAGTCCCACCCACTGCCAGGCACCCAGGCTCTTTGCCCTGTGATCCTCTTCACCTGCCCCATTGTCCCTTTTCTGTCCATATCTATCCAACCACCCACTGCAGATGCATCTCTCTAACCTCTGCCTCTGTTGTCACAGAACCCATTTCTCTGTTTCTCCTGAGTCTGTCTGTTTCAAATCTTCTTATTCTTATAAGGACAGCAGTCATTGGATTTAGGGCCCACCCTAAATCCAGAATGAATCTCATCTTGAGATCCTTAATTACATCTACAAAGAAACTAATCCCAAATTAGGTCACATTCACAGGTATGGGGCATTAGGACTTGGACGTATATTTTATTGGTCCATTATTGAACCCACTGCATTGGTAAAGGCAGAGCTGAATCCTAGGTTAGAAAAACAAAGGTTCAGATACAATACCAAGTCACAGCTCAGGCACATATAAAGAAAACAAGAGCCTAATTGCAGGAACTCAAATTCGAGGTCAGAATAGGGTCAGTAATAAATTGAATGAAAGCTTAGTTCCTGGCATAGGAAGGCTCTTTCTCATTCTAACAAATTAAAAACAGACTTTGTTAAATAACCTAGGACATGGGAGAATCTGCCAGCTATAACAGCAGGAATGGTAGGTGACCCATAATACGAATTCCACAGTGGAATTCTGAGAGTTACAGACTCAGTAAAATAAAACAAATGCAGAATTTTTAAAGGAATTAACAACAATTCAACTTATTTATGATTTAGTAAGTTGTCTGCCCAGAAATTCTAACCAGCTCTTCAAGGTTCCTCCTTTGTATATCGCATAATTAATTTTCCTGAATTTAACATGAATTCTGACTTTCCCTTTTGCTACAAACCCAAATATAGAAAAATGGATATATAGCTTTTAAATTAGTACCCTTGTGGATCAGGCAAAACAAGACTGTAAATAGCTTGATTAAACTTTAACATAGTCACTGATTTCCTTTTAAATTTCCTTCACATTTGACTCACTCAACAAAATCAAATTTTTTATTACATAGTTGAAAAATGTATATCAAAAATGCCATCAATTCCTCATATTATCAGTAGACAGGAGTTTCCCAAACACTAAGCTTCTAATTCCATTTTTAAGAATTTTTTAAAGAAATGATGTCCCACATTTAAAAATATGTAAATATGTATACTTTAATACTCTCAGAAACATGTCTTGTCATTCTGTATTGGATCTTTTTTTCCTACTGTACCCCCCAAACTGGAAAAAAAGTTGATGAACTTGAACAGCTTCATTTTTCTGTGAATGCCTAGTGAACTTTGGAACAGACGTGAACACTAGTGATCATCTGACACCAAGGACTGGTTGGTCAGAGAAGCCCAGTCCAAGTTACAAAAGCCACTGACTTCAGAAAATAGGACATTGTTGTGCTCTTCCTTACCCAAATAGTGTGTACCTTGGCATACCACATGACAAACAGCTCTCTCTCCTTACAGAGCAAACATGGCTTCTCAGCTTCATGTGATAGCTCGCATTCACTTGGTGTTTGGTAGACCAAGGCCTTTGAAGTTAGTGTGCACAGGATGCAGTTCCGGTGGGGGCTTTGGTCAGGTGCCCCATGACCTCAGAAGATGACTGGCCATCCTTCAAGGCAGCTTAAAGAATCAGCTTTCTGATGACCCATCCTGGGGTTAACAACCCTAGTAAGCTCTACATCCAATACAGTTCTTTGGTGTCATCACTGGCCTGAAGTTTATGAGAAGACAGGCTTTGAAACCCTGGCCTCCTGACAGGACATCAAAGGGTCATCTTCTCCCCTCCAGTCAGTACATAAGAAAAGAACTAAAAAATGGCCACTTCACAGAATCCCTTGCATAGTGCCTGCATCTTTTTGATTTTTCTCTCTCACTGGATGCTTTAGAAAGCTTTTGGAAATTGCATTTAATCTATTCCAAAGGTCATAGCAACAAAAGTTTCTGCTCCATTGCTGTATCCATACTTGATCAGGCTTTACAATTTCAGTCTCTGTGGGTGGCTTTTTCTTTTTCTTTTTTTTTCTTCCCTTTTTTTGATGTAGCAGTGAATGAAAAATACTGGTGTTCATGTCTGCAGATGAAGCAGAACAGACTGCTTCTCTCTGTATCAGGTTGTATAGAAATAGAGTTCCCGTATTTTCTGAACTAAAATGTCAGTTTGGTTATCTGACAAATGCGAAGGACCTCATTGGAACAATGGGACAGAATATTTGAAATCCAGAGTGTTATGAGCAGCTGGGACACTTGTTTTCTGTATCTACAAGAGCTCGACTTCATTCAAATTTAGTGAGAGCTAAATGATTACTTGCATGGGGTCAGGTTCAAAGCCTGGATAAACTCTTAGTGTATGTTATTGCTTCCTTCCCTTCTCATTAGTTTCTGTTTGGTGTTAAGAATATATAATAAAAAGCAGCTTTCAAAGGTTTCCCATTTCCTTAGCCAACCATTAATAATGGTAGAAACACAACGCCTGTTTGCCAATCTAATATAATGAGCAGATTAATGAAAACTACATTTCAGGTTCCTGTAAATAATGATCTTATTTTTTAAATCACCAGGGCTGGTTTGAAAGCACTTGGCATAGGATACTCAATGATTTGAATTTAGTTAATCTGCTGGGTTGCCTTCCTGAGGAAACTATGTAAATAGACCTTTTCAGTTTGAACACAAGTCAGGTTTTTCAAAACCCTGATGTAGGGGACCGGTTTGTTTTGGCCTGGTAACTGTGACTCAGCTCTGTATGGAAAACCTACAGAAGTGAAGTGGTGGGCAGGAGCCAGACCTTCAAACTGAGTTTTCCCGTGGGAATCAGGCCTAGAAAACGCATAGACTGTTACAGCTTGCTCTTGCTAAAACTCCATCACCCTGGTCTAAAACAACAAATGTGTATTGTCTATCTTCAACATAATTTCCAAAGCTTGTGTGAATTTGCCCAAGGGCAGCTAAACAGCTCATCACCATTCCCCTCTGCATGTTATTTTCATTTCCTTGATTGTACCTAAAATGTAGGCAATAATATTCTATGTAATAGATAATAAATCTTTCTCTGATGTAAGACCTGAGAAAAACAATGAAAGCCTGCCTAGGCAAGGGTTGAGGCCCTCTCCTCTAGAGGGAGTGGCCGAGGCATCCATAGACACTCTCCCCTTGAGAGGGTAGCCATGCTGTTCCCTTTTTCTCCACAGGATTGTTGTCACCTGTGCATTCATTTTCATTGTCAGCCACAACAGGCGGACTCTGCTGGAGTCTACCACACCCTAATGTTACAAGGCTGAGAGAGAGAGATAAAGAGTAGGCAAATATCCTTAGCCTATAAAACAGATGAGAAAGCTAAAACACACTGGGGTTATGGGATTATGATCAGATTAGAACAATCAGAACAGCCTTGCTTTTTGTCAATTAACAATAGCAATTACTGACAGTAATAATAATGTGTGTTAAGTGCTTTTCATTAGTTATTATGTTCAGTTTGCAGAGTAACCCTGTGAGTATGATGTTATCCTCAGATTTAAGCTAATAAATCTGGGCATCAGAGAAGTTAAATATCTTCTTTGTGCTGACACAGCTAACAGGTGGTGGAACCAGGATTCGAAGCTGAGCAGCTCACGCAGGTTCTCTGAGCCTTGCTGGCCACTTGGCAACCATTCTTTTCACACCCCATGTTGGGACTGCAACTAATTACAGCTTCCCCGGAAAGGTTTTTTGTCATAGTCTTGATTTGCTTTGTGGTAAACAATATACTTTGCTTTCCATTATACACAAAAGGAGTTCGATAAACGTTAGAATGAGTTTAATTTTGTGATCTTGTTTTAAGACTTTGCATTCCAATTGTGTGCTCAGAAAAATAGGGCAGATACAAAGGGTGTGTGTCGATTTGATGAAGTCAGGTCCATTCACTTTTCTATGTGCCCCAGCAGGAGAATGCAGAGAATCTGCAGCCTGGTGCTAGTCTCCGAAAATGGGCAGGTCAGGAAATACTCTCTGTACGTGGGTCAGCCGAGCTGCTGAAGAGCTCTACAAGGTCAAAAAAAGGTCAAATGCCTTTAGTCACTACTAATACACAGCAGTAGGTGTGGCTATGAGGACACAGTAAACATGATTCTTAGCTATAAGACATTTTTCCATCCCAGCAATCCTCTGAGAAAATTTAGAAACCCAAACAACATAATTGTGCTAATTAAACTTGCCTTCAGTCAGAATTAGAGGTAAAAGTAGGTTAATTAACTTATTTATCGCCATCTTCTCCAGAGGAAGAAAATGCATTTTTATCTTCCCGGTAAATTCACTCCCCAAACCCACATGAGACCCTGAAATTCATCAGTAGTTCAGATATTTGTCAAGAAATACGAGCCTGAAATTTCTCTCTGGATCTAAGGGCTTGTTACCCTGTGGCGTATTATGGATAAGAGGTGCCCTGTGTCAGGGGCTAGAACTGATCGCGGAACTGGAATTACAGTTTCTTATCAGCCAAATAAAAAGACAGCCTCTTTCTTTTAGAGATACATAGTTAAACTTCAGTTTTTTTTTCTTAACCAGAGTTTTGGTAAGTTTCCTATTCCAAGTAGAGTTTTATAAGTTGGTGTTGGTAGCCCTGAGAAGTGAAGTCAGGACAAACTCAGGATGAGGAAAAATGACTTCCTCTTGGCATTTCAGTGACAAACTGGCTTTTTGTCTGGCAAGAAAGGTCCAGCAGGCTTGTCAATGGATTCTTTCTTAGAGGCCCCTAGTGTGAACTCTGTTGCTCAGCCCAATTATAGACTATCAGAAAGTCTCTATTTATCAGTGAACAGTAACTAAAAATGCATCCCCTATATTTTTTGAGCAGGAAGTCTTGACAGTTTACATGACGTTTAAGAGGATAATGGTACAGAATTTTTTTATATCATTTTTATATTTATGTCTAGTAAAATTTGCAAAGTTCAGAGACAAGTATTTATGCACTTAGCTTATAACTAACAATAATAATGATTATACGGAAAGTTTACTATATACTAAATACAAACTTATCTGGCCCTTACAATAGCACCGAGAAGTAAGTACCATTATTATCATCCAAATTTGGCTGATGGGAAACTGGGATAAAGAGTTGTTAAGACTTTACCAACTTTATACAACTAGTAAATGGCCAAGTTAGGACTTGTACCCAAGAAATTTATATGAAAAGAATATACTCTTACCCGTTATGATGTATTGCTTGTTTTAACTAGAAAACCAGGTTATGCAAACAAAAAACCTTCAATAACAACAACTACTGCAATTAACAATTATTTAGCATTATGCAAAGTACTTTTCTTATCTTGCTATACATATTTTTGGGTTTCATCCCCTCAACAATCCTATGAGGTATGTGCTATTATTATCTCCATTTTACAGATGGAGAAACCAAGGCATGTGACTTATGAATAACTTGCCTCCTGTCATCAGCACTAAAGTGGTATGACTGGGATTCAAACCCAGAAAAGGATAGGCGTTTTGACCCAAGCTCTTCAATTTATATTTGTTGGTGCTTATTAAAATTAGATATGCTCTAACATAAACTAAAATGGCTGGACACAAAAATTACATAAATAGAATCAAATTAATTTTCTAAGAAGACAAAGTGGGTTTTCTCTAATGATCCCTAATGAAATTATAAAAGTATAACTTCAAAAAGAAGAAAGAAATATAGTGACCTGTATTTTATAACCCATGGGCATGTTTTCAAAGAGGTTATAATGCAGATAAACTTCCAAGTTCAGGCTTAGTAAAATTTCTTTAATATTTTGAACATATTGGTTGTGTCTACATAGTCTGTTACTTTCCTTGTTGTTGAAAACCAAATGTCAAATATAGTGTCAATTATTTTATAATTTACATTTCTATTGAAGAGAGCTTGTTTAAAATGGTTGTTAACCACGAGTGTCTCTGCTAGACACAAACTTATCAAATTCTATGTGCGCGTGTCTTCCTTTTGAAACATAGTAAATATTTCTGCTTCAATAGTCCTGTCTTTAAAAAATAAAAGTCATAAACATTGAGGCTGGAACACACACTTGATAACCATAAAATAAAGCATTCCAGTCACTTCTCTCATTAATCATAGTTTATGATTCCAGGGTTACACCAAGTGCTAAATTAGGAGTTAATTATTGCTTTACAAATGGAATTGTACTTGATCTTGGTTGTTTCAGATATTAAGCTTCTCAGTGTACCCAAAAGTAGGCACTTTGTAATAAATACATGATCATACCCCAAACTTTTTCAGCATAAATAAACAGACCAACAGTATGATGCTCTCCTCTGCATTTTCTTTATAGCTATAATGAGGACATTAGACATGAAGGCATATGAAGGCAAATGCATATGCATGTTCAATTATTAAAATTCACTGGGTGGCTGTTAAAGACCAAGTTAGGCATTAAGGGACTGGGCATTTAGGCAACTCGAGCATGTGGATCATTACAGTAAAATTAAAGGACAGCAGAGTTGGGAAGAACCCTTCATCTGATTTAACTGCCATTTGTAACCAATGAGAAAATTAAAGTCCAGAGAAATTCACCAACCAGCCCTAGATCACCCAGGGAGTATATAGCCTAACCAGGACCAGAACTCAGTTTAAAGAATCTTGCCTCAGTTAGAAGAAGACAGCTTTCCCTCAGGAATTAATCTCATGTCTAATAAATTCCTTTACCTTGGCTCATCAAGAGTGGAACCAAGTTGCAAGCCCTAAATACAGGCTTTCCCATTCAATCTGGTGTATGATGTAGATGAAAAGTATGGGAATTAAATCATGGAGAAAACCTGGCACCTGTAGATGCTCCCATTAGCCTATGACTTTAAGAAAGCTTTTAAATTTCTTTGGCCCTCACATTCTTGCATTTCAGAGATTAAATTAAATTTTATATTCAGTTAGACTACTTGGAGCAACTAAAACATTCCTTTGCCTTTGGCTAAAGTTACAGCAATGTCCAGGGAGATAACCTGGGATACCTTGTGTTACTAGAAAATTCTGGATGGAAGCTGTGTATAAAAATGAGAAACAACTACAGAGCAAGAAGTACTCTAAGTATTAATATAATTTTTTCATATTAATAGTATAATATGCTATTTTATATAAGAAAATTTAAGCCCAGGAAATTAAGGATATAGTTTAAAGTCCTATTGCTATAAGGCACACAGCAAAGATTCAAAATGTGTTCTGCAGAACTCCAAAATCACATTGAATTGTCTTTCTGAAGAAAATGAAGTAGGGCAATTTAACAAATAAAGGGATACAAAGAAATTACAATATACAGTGACTCAAAAATAGAAAATTTAGTGTCATCCAATGTTATTTAGTGTGAGGCCAAACTCAATAACCTTTGAGAATATCTCTGTATCATAACAAGACAGGATGATTTTCAAAATGATGGTCTTGAATCATCAGTGAAAAGTAAATTCTTTTCTATACATTCTATTTTTAAAAGATTATAAAGTTCAAAATCAAATGCGTTAAAAGCTTATCAGGAAATCTCTATTATATAGAGTGATTCATTTCCGGAAGGTTCCAGGTGGCTGAATATAATTATGATTGGTAGTTATTTCCATAAAACTATCCTTGCTGTTACTTTGGAGAGGAACTAAATGGACTCTATTTTTTTTCAGGTGGCAAGGTTAAATTTGAGGCTTAATTAATGGTCCAGTCATCCAAAATGCTACATCCTGCTTTTTTCTTCCTGTACCTATTCATAGAGTTTATGAGCTGTTTTAGACCTTTAGAGTGTATGGCTCAGTTGAGTGGTTTGTCAGAGAGAATTGGGTGTTGTTTTTTCTTTAAGTTTACTGGAATAATGGTCATTATTTAAAATTAAGGATCAAGTTTCATCTTAGTTGCGTAAATAATTTTCATTTTGTTACCCCTCCCAAAGAATTCATTAGTGCATTCAGATTTTTATCAGTACATCAAAAGAAAGTGTGAAAGCATCTTTCTAGAATGTTAATAAATTAGAGCCCTGCAGTTAGTTCTCATGCAAACCCTGCTAACTGTAATAGAAGGTAAATTACAGTGCTCCTAGAATTTCATCCTAGTGAAAAAATAACAGCCTGTTTCACCTCATGTCTACAAACCTGGTGGTATAATTTCAAATGTATCCCCCTAATTAGGCCATTTTTGTGTTTAAATCCTTCCTATCCCTGTCATTACATTTAATAGTTTTTTTTTGAGAAAATAGCTGGAAATTTCTACCAATGAAAAGAGATTTTCTTTTATTGTTATTTTTTTATCTCTACATACCAATAAGATGTGCTGCAAATCATCTTAAAGATCTATACAAGCTGGCCATATTGACATTATAATAAAAGCTGAAACTTTTGCATGCAGATATTAAAGTATTAAATATTAAAGTTGATTTACTGACAGGTTTATTATAAGAGAGCTGAAATAAACATGAAAGTGAACGTAAATTGGATTATGTCATTTGTGGTTTGAGCTGACTGGGGTAGAACTAATTTTACTTCATAACAATAACACAAAAATGAACATTGACATTAATTGTCCTAAATAGTCAGTAGAGCAATGATGTGACTACTGCCAAAAATTAGTACAAATAAAATTTACAGTATCTCCATGGGTCTGTTTATTACACAGAATTGCTGGAAATATTAACCTTAGTATAGGACCAAAACATACATGCATCTGTCTTATGTGGTTTTGGAAGTTTAACAATGTATCAGTTTAAGAGATGAGCAAGTCCTTTCTTGCTCATTTTAAGTCTTTAAAAAAGGAGGAAGCCACAGATTTTTTGAAGATTGAGAGTAAACCAAAGAAAAGGGAAAGATCTCATAAGAATCAAGTGCCTGATATATATTGGACTGGCCAGAAAGTCTATATTTTTTTCCATAAAATAAAAGACACCTTTTTCATTTCAGCAATAATTTATTGATTTGGATATTTTGAGTATGTTGGCTGTCTCCCAAATGGTATGATGTTAATTGTTCTCAATTAATGTCTTGATTTCATCGCTACCAACTTCAGCTCTCAAGAAACTGGCAAACCACTTTCGACATGTTTGGTCAGTCACAGCACCCTCCCATACATTGCACAAATCTTTTGTGTGTGTGTCTCAGTTGTGTTTTTACCTTTCTTGAAATAATAAAGCATAATATGAAAAAATGTTGCCCATTTTCTTCCATCTTTAATATTAAAATGGCTTCACAAAAATTCACCAGTTTTGATAAATTGTTTTTTTTAATGCACACTGATATGATAGCTAGCTGTCACAATATAATCAAACAAACTTGATTCAAATGAAACTAAAGACAAGTAAGCACGACTACAACCATCTTACGGAAAAAAAACCCAAACTTTTTGGCCAACTTATACCAGGCACTGTTCAAAGCATTTCATATTTGGTATCATGGAGTGTACCCAATCCACTTTAACAAAATTGTTATCATCCCTGTTCAAAACACTCTTGTTAGCTTTGTTTTCATCCATCTCATTCAATCTCGTCTTGTTCCATTCTTCATTTATCTACTATACTCCTGGCACATCAGCCTCCTTTCGTTTCCTGGAGGCTTCTCTTCCCTGGGGGCTTTGTACATACTCTTCTATCTACCCTTAATATCTCTGTTCCCTATATCATTACCTATAATCCCACTCTTCAAATGGCCTATTCTTTTCACCTTTAAGCTCTTGTAACTATCTTATTTGGGGGACAGAACAAAGAGAGTCTGGGGATACTGTGGCTTAACAGTATGGACTTTTAGTTCTTTTTCATGTGAGAGCCCAAAGATTGGTGATGGTTGGCCATTGGAAGCCCCCGATTCCTTCCCTTGTCCTTGGAAAATACATTCTGCCCACCGTTCCCACAGTGGGAGCCATTTTCAAGGACTGCTGCTTTCTTTAGTGCCTTTTCGCCCTCTGTGTACAGGAGCTTGTTTGTGAACCTACAGTGATCCAAGTGTGGTAGGCAGCTCAGCCATTCTCATGCATGATATATTTTTGGGTTTATATTCCACTGTGCGTGTCTGCCAACTACTTGACAAGGGAAAAGGATGAAGGCAGTGCATATCTCATTGTACTATTACACTTAGTATATCTCATGTTAAGTGTTCTTACAGTCATCATCATCATTATCATCAACCATAGAACAAGAAATGGCTCAAATGTTTCTACTCATATTTCACTGACTGGAATTTAGTTACTTGCCTAATCTTACCTGCTAAGAAAGCTAAGAAATAGAATATATAGGTGGAAAGCCATGGCTGTACTTAAGCCTACATTAAAATGGAAAATAAGGAGGCCGATTACTGGGGGACAATATGGTAGTGTCGCACAGGGTGTGGTTTAGATGTCCTCTTTGCAGGAGATCCTCTTTTGACCACTTCCTCTACCAATAAAAAGGTTTTTCTTAATTTTTCATGTTTTTATGTATCATTGATTGTCGGTTTCCTTCATAGCAATTGTGCTTTGAATTATATTAACGAGATTATTTTAAAATTCTCTATCTTTTTAACCTTAAGTATCTTGAAAGTAGTAACGTTTTACTTTCCATTGTGTTTTTTATTCCTGTATGCTTGACACATGTGACATATGCAAATAACACTTGAATTTATAAAGATTATTGAATGAATGAATAAATGGAAATCCAAATAAATCTCCAGACAGGTAACATCTCAAATCAGATGAATTTATTGACTCAAACTTTGAGCAATTCATAGGAAAGGCAACAAAATTAATTTCTAAAGGACCAGGCAATACTCCTGGTGCAGTGATATCTAAATTCTTGGTCAACTATTCACTAGTAGTTTACAAAATCCACTCATTAAACCATATCCATCATTAAAAAAAAAAACAACTCAGTGATTCCACTCCTGGGTATATTCAAAGAAACCAAAACACTATTTCAAAAGAATATATGCACCTCTATGTTCATTGTAGTGTTATTTAATTAGCCAAGATATGGAAACAACTCAAGTGCCCATCAATAGATGAATAGATAAAAAAAATTGTGGTACATTTACACTGTAAAATATTACTTGGCTACAGACTCAGAGATACGGGGAACAGACTGATAAGTGCTAGAGGGGAAGGGGGTCGGGGGCCTGGGTGAAAAATGCCAAGGGATTAAAAGTATAAATTGGTAGTTACACAATAGTTACAGGGATGTAAAGTACAACATAAGGAATGCAATATTATATCAATAATATTATAATGACTGTATATAATGCCAGGTGGGTACTGGAAATATAGAGGGAACACTTTGTAAAGTACGTGATTATCCAACCATTATGCTTTACGCCTGAAACTAATACAAACACATATTGAATATAAACTGTAATTGAACAATAAAATTAAAGAACAAATAGAAAAGAATAGAGAAGAGCATAGAAAAATAGCAAATATTGCATATATAAGGGTATATATTGTTTCATAAAACTTTAGTTTCAGTTATATGTATGTGTGTGTAGAATATATGTACTTTTCAAGTCATGAAGTAAATGTAATTATTACTGTTAATAATGTACAAAAACAAAAGTTTGAAAGCCACTTCCTAATGCACTTAAAAAAAAAGTGGGCTCAAAGGCAAGGAAGACATTGGGAGGAAAAATCTTGATCCTTATAGAGCTTAATGTGACTTGTTGCACAGGCAGGTCATCAACAAAGTGACATAAATGGTTACTCATCTCTTCAGCAGTTCCATAATTTTCAATTGCATCTTTTCCAGCAATGCACTATCAAAGTATGTTTCAAAGAAAGGAAGGTTGTGTGTTTCAAAGCATTATTTCACCTTATTAGTCATAGTGGGCTATTATTTTCAAGTATAACTTGAATCATAACTTCAGAAATAACTTTGAATTATAGTTCAACTTGAGAACATGTTTTTATTTTTGAAATTCAGATATACCTGGGGAACTCATGTACTTCCTTTCATGTTTGGTCCTAGTTAATTGATCAATGGATTTTTCTAATGTGCTTGACTGTGAGGATCCCATGTTTCATTTAGAACAAAGGTTGATTTTCTCCTTTGAGCTCTTTGTATGGATGCAATTTTGTTATTTTTTGACTTCCTTTATTGTTAGTAGATTTTTTTCTCTTTCTCACTTTCTTTCTTACCAGAGGGATCTGAAATGAAAATAACATTCATCTATTGACCTTATTAAGATTTTATATTGTATTTTATTCCCCCTTCTAAAATCAATACAGTGTTTTCCTTCTGGCTCCACCAACTTTCATATGAGATTTACCAACTCCCAAGCAGTTTATAAAAATGTGTTCCATGCAATTCCACTGCTGCAATTATACCCTAAAAGCCCTGAAACACCAGTTCAAAAGAACCTGTGTACCCCAATGTTCATAGCAGCACAATTTACAATAGCCAAGTGCTGGAAGCAACCTAGATGCCCATCGGCAAATGAGTGGATCAAAAATTATGGTACATTTATACAATAGAATTCTACGCAGCAAAGAGAAAGAAGCTTATACCCTTTGCAACAGCATGGATGGAACTGGAGAGCATTATGCTAAATGAAATAAGACAGGTGGTGTGGGACAAATACCATATGATCTCAACTTTAACTGGAACACAATCAACAAAAGAAAAAAGCGAACAAAATATAACCAGCGTCATTGAAAATAAGAGCACTCGAACAATAGCCAGAGGGGAGGTGGGAGAGGACAGAGGGGAGAAGGGTTTTCAGGAGCTACTATAAAGGACACATGGACAAAACCAAGGGGGATGATGGAAGCAAAGGAGGGAGGTGGGTTTGGAGGAGGTGGGTGGGACGGGTGGGGAGAAAATACAGACAACAGTAATTGAACAACAATAAAATAATTTCAAAAAATGTGTTCCATGGACAGTATTAGAGCCAGAAGAGGGATTGTCCTGAACAGATAGCTTATTCAGAACCTAACCTGCTCCTTAGCACATACACAGATCTTTGAAATCAGCTGTGCATCATGTCGACCATATGCAGGAATTGCAAAAAAAAAAGTGAAAATGGCAAAATAATTTTTCTTTCAAAATCAGTTTTATTTGCCAGTCTACAAACAAAGAACAACTTTCTATAATAACTGACATATTGGAATGCTGAAATATCTACCCAGGCTTCTTTAAATGAACTTAATTCTCCTACTCACTCACTTGCACCATGCACCAGATGGGTAAAAAAAGAAGAAAATCTTCTACTACTGGCTTGCGGTCACAGGAATTCAGCCAGACCTCTACCTTTTTATATTTACTTTCATATTTACTGGGCCTTCAGCCTTTTTTTTTACCTCGGTTTTGCTCAGAGCATCATCCAGTATTAACAGCTAGTATTTTTTTAGTGCTTACTCTGTTTCAGGCATTATGCTAAACCATTTACTTGCATAATCTAATTTAATTCTCAGAACCACCCAGTGAGATAATTACTTGAATTAATTATCTATTGCTGCATGACAAATAACCCTAAGACTTCATGGCTTGAGACAACAAAAATCATTTATTATGTCTCATGGCTTCTGTGGTCCAGGAATTTAGAAATTTCTTAGCTAAGACACTCCCGTTTAGGTTCTCACATGCACTTGCAGTCAGTCTCTATCTGCGGCTGGGACCATCACAAAGCCTTCTTCAACACTCACGTGTGTAGTGCCTGTGTAACAGAACCACTGTGGGTCTGTTGCTCTGGGTTCTATTGTCTGTCACCAGTGAGAAGTGTGGCTCTCAATGGCAGAGTTTGGTAAAAAGAAGGGGAATTATTTAATGAAAAGTTATAAGATTTCTAGTAATGGCAGAATTTTGCCAGTAAGTCCAACTCTCTTTGAGCATCCGCAAACATACACAGTTCTGTCCCACCCCTCACCTTTGCCTAGTCAAGCCCGTCTCAAGCATGCCAGGTAGAGGCAGCATGTTTCAGGAACAAAGCAAAGCAAAGCAAAGCAAAACAAAATAAAACGAAACAGAAGTATGTTTCTTACTTCTGATTCCTCCCAGTAATGCATGCTTGGCTGGGCAGCCTCCCATGGTTCCCAGCACCATCAGCCATGTCACCGCTCTCCAGTTCTTAATCCAAAACCACGTGGTATTTTTTCCTGGCTGGCTCGTTCCACCCTCTTTTCACCTGCATGCTCCCGCTGCTGCACATGGCTGCCCACCTCTTAATTAAATCCTGGCTTGGATCCTCCTCCGTAACCCCATTTCTGACTCCTCCCACAACTGGCTACACCTGCTAGCACTCCTGTATTTCCCACGTTTCTTGGCTGCCATGTTTAGTCTGGGCTGACATGGTCCCATGGTGTGGAGAGAACTGTTTCTGAGCTCTGGAGCAGGTGCTGTAACTGGGGAAGGTGCCTCCTAGCTACATCATGGGTCAAAGTCACACCCATCTCCCTGGCCCAGGCAAACTATTCAGCATTACTATGAAGCTAGCCTGCTGCTATTGATATGCCAAGTAACTCTGAATGGACCTGCTCCATGTCTCCCATCCCCCAGCCAGGTCTATGGGGGGATATTCCATATTCCTAGACACCCCGAGCTCTGATCCCCTTTGCAGATTTGTTACACCCAGGCTTAGCTGAGGCTCATCAGGCATATCTATCTTCCTACTATCTCTTTGCAAAGTCTCTCCTACATGGTGGCTTCAGATTGGCTAGACTTTAAGGCATGGCATGTCTGGGGAGAGAGAGAGAAACAGACACACACACACACACACACACACACACACACACACACACACAGAAGAGAGGCAGATAGAGAGCCAGAGGAAAACTTTTTTACCTTCTCTAATTTAGTCTTGGAGGTCTTGCAGTTCTATTCAATATTTTTTAGAAGCAAGTCACAAAGACCAGTCCATATTCAAAAGGAGAGGATTTGACTCCACCATTTTAAGGAAGGAATGTCAGACAATTTACAGAAAACTTTTTAAAATCACCACAGTCAGCTCTCTGGCCACACATATGTATTCTTTCCACATCAAAATATACTCACCCCCTCCCAAGAATCCTCAGATATCTCACCTATTATGGCTTCAAGCTCAACTGTGAGGTCTCAGCTTTGAGGTCATCCAAATCAGGTTCTTAACTACATTCTCTGAGTATAGTTCCTGTCCATCTGAAGAGCTGTGGCCTCGAGACACAAGTTATTTTTCCTCCACACGTTCAATGTATATTGATGGAGCAGGCACAATAGAACTGCAATAGACAAAAGAGGAAAGTGGATGGCACGCAGGAGTCACTGGCTTAAAATCCTGTGGCTCATCTCATGGTATCAGTTTCTTAACTAGATCTCAGTGGTAGTACTTGGGGATTGTCCGCACTTTTGGTTCTGTACTCTTGAATACATTTTTTCTTCCCCACAAAAAAAAAACTTTGCAGCTATTTCTGTCTGCTTCTTGCTCATCATGATTTTGGGGTCCATGAGCCTCTGAATTTTTTACTGTTTCTGCCTCATTTGTGTCAAATTGGCAGTGAGGGTTTCCATTGATACCATTCTTTAAAAAAATTTATGGGCTTCTCATGAATCTTGTTGGATTCACTCCATTTGTCAAAACCCTGTGTTGTCTCTTTATGGCAGTCAGTGTGTATGGACTTTTTACATGACACAAGTTTTACTAGAGAGAGCTGGAGTCAAGGAGAACTTGTATAGCTACACCATCATTTATAAATGACCTTGATAATCATACAAGGTCAGTACTGTCATATTCTCCTCAATAGAAACAAGGCAAGAGGGATTAGATTTAACTTTGTGTGGTAGGAATGTCAAATAAATTGCAGATACAACTGATTTTTGTATCCCAGAAATTTACTGAATTTCCTTATTAGTTCTGACAGTTTTTTAATATAGTCTCTAGGATTTTGCCTATATAAGGCCCTGCCATCAGCAAATAGAGACAATTTACTTCTTCCTTTCCAATTTAAATGCCTTTTCTTCTTCTTTTTCTTTTTTTCTGCCTAATTGGTATGGCTAGGGATGCTAGTCTTATAGAAGTAGTGAATAGGAGTAGTGAGAGGAGGCACTCTTATTTCTGATTTTAGAGGGAAAACTTTCGGTCTTTTGCTACTAAGCATGTTGTTAGCTATAGGCCTGTTATATATGGCCTTTATTATGTTCAGGTCTGTGCTTTCTGTATTTAATTTGTTGTGTGTTTTTTTAATCATAAAAGGTATTGAATTTTTTCAAGGATTTTTCTGCATCTATTGAGATGATCATATGATTTTTTAAAAAATATTTTTATTGATTATGCTGTTACAGTTGTTCTATTCCCCCCTTTCATTCCCCTCCACCCTACCCCCGGTCCCCACCATTACCCCCCCTTTAGTTTATGACCATGTGTCTCAAGTTCTTTAGATTCTATATTTCCCATACTATTCTTGCCCCCCCATCTATTCTCTATCTACTGTCTATGCTACTTATTTTCTGTACCTTCTCCCCCCTTCTCCTCCTCCCACTCCCCTGTTGCTAACCCTCCTTGAGATCTTCATTTCTATGTTTCCACTCCTGATCTAGCTGTCCTTTTAGTTTGCTTTTGTTTTAGGTGTGGTTGTTAATAACTTTGAGCTTGTTGTCCTTTCACTGTTCATGTTTCTTTAACTTCTTTTTCTTAGATAAGTCCCTTTAACATTTCATATAATAAGGGCTTGGTGATGATGAACTCCTTGAATGTGATCTTATCTGAGAAGCACTTTATCTGCCCTTCCATTCTAAATGAAAGTTTTGCTGGATAGAGCAATCTTGGTTGTAGGTCTTTGGATTTCATGACTTGGAATACCTCTTTCCAGCCCCTTCTTGCCTGTAAGGTCTCTTTTGAGAAATCAGCTGACAGTCTGATGGGGGCTCCTTTGTAGGTGACTGTCCCCTTAGCTCTTGCTGCTTCTAGGATTCTCTCCTTCATTTTAATTTTGGCTAATGTAATTATGATGTGCCTTGGTGTGTTTCTTCTTGGGTCCAACTTCTTTGGTACTCTCTGAGCTTCCTGGATTTCCTGGAAGTCTATTTCCTTTGGCAGATTGGGGAAATTCTCCTTTATTATTTGTTCAAATAAGTTTTCCACTGGTGGCTGTTCCTTTCCCCCTTCTGGTACCCCTATAATTCGGATGTTGGAGCATTTAAAGATGTCCTGGAGGTGCCTAAGACTCTCCTCATTGCTTTGAATTCTTGCTTCTAGACTCTTTTCTGTTTGGCCATTATTTGCTTTCTTCTGGTCCACTCCATTGATTTGAGTCCCAGTTTCCTTTTCATTGCTATTGGTTTCCTGTGCAATTCCATTCATTTCAATTAGTTTTGCCTTCATATGTTTCTCTAATTTGTGGCTATAATCAACCAGTTCTGTGAGGATCCTGATCACCAGTGTTTTAAACTGTGCATCTGAGAGTTTTGCTATTTCTTCAACACTTAGATTTATAGGCTCTGGGGCTTTAAGATCTTCTTGAGCCATTTTTTGCCTGTTCGCGCCCTTTAAGTGTGAGGAGCGGCGCCTTGGACTCCCAGGTCGCGGGGTTGTGACGCTGTATGTGGGGGTGTGGTCAGAGTGGGGAAATGGCGGCACCCTCTGCTGTTTCGTGCCGCTGGGTGAGGAGCAGAGTCTTAGGTGGTTCACCAGGGCCGGGCCACTCAGAGTCACTGGGTTATGACACTGTATGTGGAGGTGGGGTCAGAGCAGGGAAATGGCGGCGCCCTCCCTGCCGCTTGCCGCGGGGACCCGCTGGGTTCCGGTCCAATCGCCCACTCCCTCGCTTGTCTATCCGGGCACCAATGCCCGACCACAGTCAACCCGCAGCCCTGCTCCCTCGCTGTTTCCCCGTGGGCGCTTGCTCGGTCGCTCACTAGGTCCAACCCTGCGCCTGCATTCTGCGCGCCTGAGTCCGTCTGACCAAGTTTTCCTGTGCAACCCCGCTCCACCAGCTGCTGGTTCACTTCTTACCGGTAAGGCTGAAGAATTTGTTGTTAACAGACTTTCGAAAAGTTCAATTTTCTGTGTTCTGGCTGTGTTTTCTGTTGGTAATATTTAGTTGTCTCTAAACTTGGTTGTGTGAGAAGGTACAGTATATCCACCTATGCCTCCATCTTGGCGGAAGTCTTGTCTGCTGTTTTCTGATCATATGATTTTTATCTTTTATTCTATTTGTGTGTTACATTGCATTTATTGATTTGGGTAAGTTAAACCATGCTTGTATTCCATGGATAAGTCTCGCTTGGTCATGGGGTATAATTCTTTTAATATGCTATTGAATTTGATTTGCTAGTATTTTGTTGAGAATTTTTGCGTCTATATTTATCATGAATATTGGTCTATAGTTTTCTTGTAGTGACCTTACATGGTTTTGGTATCAAGATAATGCCTTTGGTGTCATATTTACCTGATTATGATACTGTATTCTTACATTGGTGTCTTTGCATTTGATCTCCTTTTCTGGCCTTTCTCAGCCATTAAGTGAGGTCGCTGACTTACTTCTCTGATCTGCCAGGTCTTAGGATAACAGTGCACAGTCTCCCAGCATCTCAGGCCAGGCTTTCTGGTCAAGAGAGACTGGGGGCTATGCTCAGCCATTGGGCAGGATCAGGTGTTGATCTAGAATGTACTCCATGGTGGGGATGGCCTGTTGACTTGCAGCCCTAATTGGGCAGAACTGCCAACCATATAGCCCTCCTAAACATGGCCACTTGCTCTGCTTTGTGAATGAGCTGAGCCACTGTTTGAGATCAGCCACTCATCTCTGCTCAGGTGCTGAGGTCAGCAAGAACACAGGCCAAGATCTGTATGCTGGCTGCTGTGAACCTTGCACCCGCTTCTTCATCACTCGTTGATTCCCTCAGTGATCCCTGTGGTGCCAACCTTAGGGGAAGGGGTTATGAGGTCAGAGTAAAACCATGCAGACTGTTTCTTATGATTAATGGAGTTATGTATGTGTATGTGTCTTGCTTAGAAAAGCTTTTTTTACATTGGGGCCATAAAATATTCTCCTATAATATTTTCTAAAATAATTATAATGTCCACTTTTTATTTATGTGGTTAAAAAACATAAAATTGATTTTTTGTAGGCATTGTTAGAAAAAAAGATAAAATTATTTTGAAAGCCACATCCTAGTTCACTGCAATGACAACTGTCATAAACCAAGCATCTAATAAAGATATATATATATATATATATATATATATATATATATATACATATAGTATTTTTATTCTGTCTCTGCACCATTATCTAAATTACTATAAGTATCATATGATGTAATATCTGATACTTAGGGCAAATCAACCCACTTTATTCCTTTTCATATGTGACTTGGCTAACTTTTGTTTATTTCACTCCCATGTAAATTTCTTAAACTTTTTTTTCACATTTTTTAATTGTTGTTCAAGTACTGTTGTCTCCATTTTGTCCCTACTACTCCCGCCCACCCCAGCCATCTCCACCTCCCAACCCTGATCCTACTCCCCTTTGGTTTTGTTCATGTGTCATTTGTATATGTTCCTGAAAACCCTTTTCCCTCCCCCCCCCATTATCCTCTTCCACCTCCCCTCTAGTTACTGTCAGTTTGTTCTTAATTTCAATGTCTCTGGTTATATTTTGCTTATTTGTTTCGCTTGATTAGGTTCCACTTATAGGTGAGATCATATGGTATTTGTCTTTCACCACCTGGCTCCTTTCACTTAGCATAATGCTCTCCAGTTCCATGCATGCCGTTGCAAAGGGTAGGAGCTCCTTCTTTCTTTCTGTTGCATAGTATTTCTTTCTGTTCCATTGTGTCAATGTACCATAGTTTTTTTATCCACTCATTTACTGATGGGCTTCTAGCACTTGGCTATTGTAAATGGTGCTGCTATGAACATTGGGGTGCATAGGTTCTTTTGAGTTGGTGTTTCAGGGCTCTTAGGGAATAATCCTAGCAGTGTAGTTGCTGGGTCAAAAGGCAGTTCCATATTTAGTTTTCTGAGGAAATACCATACTGTTTTCTATAGTGGCTGCACCAGTCTGCATTTCCACCAACAGTACACTAGGGTTCCCTTCCCTCCACATCCTCTCCAACACTTGTTGTTTTGTTTATGATGGCCATTCTCACTGGCGTGAAGTGGTAGGTCATTGTGGTTTTAATTTATATCTCTCTGATGGCTAGTGATGCTGAGCATCTTTTCATATGTCTCTGGGCTCTTTGTATGTCCTTCTTGGAGAAGTGTCTGTTTAAGTCCTGTGCCCATTTTTTAACTGAATTGTTTGTCTTCCTAGAGTGGAGTTGTGTGAGTTCTTTATATATTTTGGGAATCAAACTTTTGTCTGACGTCTCATTAGCAAATATGTTTTTCTACATGGTTGGTTCTCTTTTTATTTTAATGCTGTTTTCTTTGGCCATGCAGAAGTTTTTATTTTGATGAGGTCCCATTTGTTTATTCTCTCCTTTATGTTCCTTGCTTTAGGGGACATATCGGTGAAAATATTGCTGCATGGACTATCTGAGATTTTCCCACCTATGTTTTCCTTTACTTCTATGTAAATTTTAAAATTTATTGATTTCTGCAATATAACCTGCTGAGATTTTGATTGTGATTGTATTAAAGCTATAAACCAACTTGGAACACTTACAATTTTATAATATTTAAACTTCCATAAACATGATATTTTATTTATTTTGTTAGACTACTTCTACATATATTGGCATAGATGTACATATACATATATATACATATACTTATTTATTTGATGTTAGCATAGTCTTTAAATTTTTGTTTTTTATTTTCTATTACAGTTTATATTCAATATTATTTTGTATTAGTTTCAGGTATACAGCACAGTGGTTAGATAATTGTATTCTTTATAAAGTGGTCCCCCAATATTTCAATTACTCACCTGGCAGTATATTTAGTTATTATATTATTTGCTATATTCTCCATGCTGTATTTTCTATAAATATTTCATTTTCTAATTATTACTTATAGATATAAATGTAATTGATTTATATTCACTCAGTTTTGTATAGTATGTATTTCTCTGCTGAGATATCTTATGTTCTCACTTATTATAAGCATTTATCTTACTGTGCATACTTATAATTTCTGCTTTAAAGTCCCTATCATATGATTCCAACATCTGATTTATCTTGAGTCTAGCATCTATTGATTGCCTTTCTCCAGAGATTGAGTTATTTTTTTCTTGCCTCTTCATATGCCAAGTAATTTTGGTATACATGTATATAGTGGACAATTTGAATGTTATGTTGTAGATATTATACATTTTATTACATTTTTCTAAGACTATCAATGTTTTGCAAGTGTTATGGGATGAATTTTGTTCCCCCCAAATTCATAGGTTGCAGTCCTGATTCTCAGTACCTCAGAATGTGACAGTATTTGGTAATAGAGTCTTTAAAGCAGTGATTAAGTTAAAATAAGACCATTGGTGTGAGCTCCGATCCAATACATGTCCTTATAGGGATAAGAAGATTAGACACAGACACACACATAGAAGGAAGACCATGTGAAGGCACCGGGAGAAGATGACTGTCTATGTGCTAAGGGGAGAGGTATCAGAAGAAACCTGCTATGCCAATTCCTTGGTTTTGGACCCCCAGAATTGTGTAAAAATAAGTTTCTGTTGTTTAAAGCATCCAGTCCATAGCACTTTGTCATGGCAGGCCTAGGAAACTGATATAACAGGCAATGAACTTGGCTAGGTTCAAATGGAAAGTCGTCATGCTTGTGATGCTAGTAGCTCAAATTTTAATCCAGATCTTTAAGCCTTAGCTGGAAGATGCTTTCTGTTTTCTTCATCAAGAAATGGTTCTGAGGTCAGTCAGAGATTTGGGCAGAGTTTAAACATGAACTTTAGGGATACCTCTCTATAGACTCCTTTTTTTCTAGGTATTCTCTCTCACCTTCTAATAGGCCTGGGTTCCCCAGGCTCTCCCCCTAGTTTCTCTGGTAAGGGGGATGACAAGCTTTCCATTAGAGTTTCAGCTACCCTAAAGGAAAAGCCATAAAAAAGGAAACTCAATCAATGCTAATCCCTCGATGCCACTTTTTTCTCCTCTTCAAATCTTCCTGACTTTATTCAGTATCTAGTCATGTTAGGTCATCAGGTTTGTGTTCTGTCCTAGTTTATAGCTTTTATTGACAGGGACCATTTTGTTAGGCATCCTCTTCTCCATATTGGAAGTAAAACTTGCATTAGCCTTTGAATACAGATTTTGAATGTAACTGGCTTTCTAGGTTCTATTAGTGATCCCAAATAACTTATCTCTAAATTTGGGTAGTTTTTGTTTTGGAAAAAAATAAAAGTCAGAAGATTATTGATAGTCGGGGTTCAAATGGTAAGAATGTTTTGACTTACTGCATGTAACTGATCAAAATTTTTTTTGTATTGGATCAAATGATTTTGCCAAAGGAACATTCTGATGTATTCAAAATTAGATTGTTTTCTTGATCAAAATAACATGATTTAGTTAATAATATTCAAGATCCTCACTCTTCTACATGGATCTTAGGAAAAAGAAGTCAATGAAAGATACTCCTTTTAACTTATTTTGCAGTCTTGGGAGAAGAAGACCAGTGAGATGATGGTGTACACATGTGTGTGTTTGTGTATTTCAATGGTCACTGAGGAGTCTTATGTTTTAGTAGTATTTTAATTCCATTTGGATGATTGAGACCTAACACTTTTTATTTACTTTCTTTAACTCTGTAATTAAAAAAATCCTCACAAGAGGGCCCTAGATTAGGAGAAACACTTATGAACATATGCTTTTTAAATTTATTGATCCTGAGGGGAAACACTGTGGGATACATAGATATCTACTATACAGAAGTCAGGGGCACAAAAACCATCAAGGCTGATACTGTTCCTGCAAGTGTTTTTCTGCCTTCAGCTAGCTAAGCTGCTCACAAATTCAGTATTAGGCAAGTTTGGATCCTTCATGACAAAAATGCTTGGCCAATAGAGGGAAGTGTAGTGAAGAAAAGATTATTTTATACCTAAGGCCAGATAATCAATACTATCCTCTTCATGTGCTTAAGATTTCAATCAAGCAGGGAAAGTCAAGCTGCAAATGTTATGGCAGCAAAAGCAATCCTAAGGGGCCTGTCACTTTATTGGTGACTGCCAAATGGAGATTTTTATCATGGACCCTTCATGCTTGGATTTTTATGGCACTGGAGTAGAAATCTTCTTACCTTGCCTTAGGTCCTTACCTGGGAAAACTTTAAGAGGAAAGCATTTTTCTTTGTTTGTTTGTTTTATCTGGAAGACTTTGACATCTATGCTGGGGAGAAATAGTCATCTGAGAGTAAGAAATCTTAGTTCAGAGAAGAAGATTCCTCTGACATGAAGATGGTCACTGTCAACTGGAATGCAAACTCTGTGGGAGGCAGGCCATTTTTTATTCATTCACTGTTAAATTTTCAGTATCTAGAGCAAATAATTGTATAAATGTAGGACAAATCTGCCAGGTAATTCACAGTTAAACAAATGTTTAGCCAGATGCTAGGCCAAACTCATGCAATGCAATAACATAGTTTCCCAGAATGGATTTCAAAACAATTAAAATGACTGTAAGTAGATGTCTCACAGGACAGCATCTCGGTACAGGGGGCAGGTGAATGGGTCAGAAACACATCTAAGAAACCCAAAGAAAGATCTCATAATAGGGAGAAAGGAACAGAATCTACAATCAGAAAAAAGGTCTACTAGGATAGAAGAGAATGAAATGTCAAATTTTTCTCAATATTTATTTATTTATATTTATTAATAGTTTATTTTTTGTATTTTATTTCCATTACCATTTATCCCCTTTACACCCTCTTCTACTTCCACCCATCCTCTTGAACCCCCACAACCACCACACTATTGTTTGTGTCCTTGAGGTTTTTTTTTCTTTTTAGCTGAATCCATTCACCCAGCACACTGCCAGAGCTGTCGTCCTGCTCTCTATCTATGAGTCTGCCTCTATTTTGGTTGTTAGTTCAGTTTGTTCATTAGATTTCTCATATGAGTGAAATCATATGGTATTTGTCTTTCTCTGGCTTATTTCACTTAGCATAATATTCTCTAGGTACATTTGTGCTGTTGTAAAGGGTAAAATTTTCTTCTTTCTTATGGCTGAGTATTATTCCATTGTGTAAATGTACCATAGTTGTTTTATCCACTCATCTACTGATGGACACTTGGGCTGCTTCCAAATCTTGGCTATTGTACATAATGCTGCAGTGAACGTGGAGGTACATATATTCTTTTAAATTAGTGTTTTTGGTTTCTTTGGATAAATTCCCAGAAGTAGAATTGCTGGGTTATAGGGCAGTTCCATTTTTAATATTTTCAGGTAACTCCATACTGCTTTCCACAGTGGCTTCACCAATTGCTATCCCACCAACAGTGCAAAAGGGTTCCACTTTCTTTTCACATCCTCACCAGCACTTGGTTTGTTGATTTATTGATGATAGCTATTTCTGACTGGTATGAGGTCATATCTCATTGTGGTTTTAATTTGCATTTCTCTGATGATTAGTGAAGTTGAGCACCTTTCATGTATCTATTGGCATTGGCCATCTGTATTCTAATTTGTAGAAGTGTCTATATAGAACCTTTGCCCATTTTTAATTGAATTATTTGGGGTTTTTTTGATGTTGAGTTTTGGAGTTCTGAATGGATAAGAAAACAAGACCCATATATATGGTGTCTTCAAGAGAGCCATCTCAGAAGGAAAGATATGCATAAATTAAAAGTAAAGGGATGGACAAAGATATTTCATGCAAATGGAAAGCCAAAAAAAACTGGGTTATTAATACTTATGTTGACAAAATAGACTGTAAAATCAAGGCTAAAATAAGAGACAAAGAAGGACACTACATAATGATAAAAGGAACAGTCCAAGAGGAGGATATAACCCTCGTAAACATTTATGCACCCACATAGGAGCACCTAAATATGTAAAGCAAATATTGATGGGCATAAAAAAAAGACATTGACAAAAATACAGTCATAGTAGTGGATTTTGGCACGCTATTGACTTCAATGGATAGATCTTCCAGACAGAAAATCAACAAGATGGTGACCTAAAATGACATACTAGGTCAAATAGATTTAATTGATATTTTCAGAGCTTTTCACCCTAAAGGTGCAAAATATACATTCTTTTCAAATGCACATGGAATGTTTTCTAGAATAGACCACATGTTAGGACACAAAACAAATCTCAATTAATTTAAGACAATTGAAATTATAGCAAGCATCTTCTCTGACCATAATAATGCTGTGAAACTAGAAATCAATCACAAGAAGAAAACTGGAAAACAAAGACATGGAAGCTAAATAACATATTATTAAACAATGAATGGGTTAACAATGAAATCAAGGCAGAAATCAAAAGATACCTTGAAACAAATGAAAATGAGAACACAACAACCCAACATCTCTGAAACACTGGGAAAGCAGTCCTAAGAGGGAAATTCATGCTTTACAGGCTTATCTCAAAAACAGAAAAAGCTCAAAAAACAATCTAATTTTATACTTAAAGGAACTCGAAAAAGAAGAAGAACAACAAAAAGCCCAAAGTGATTACAAGGAAAGAGATAATAAAGATCATAACAGAAATAAGAGAAATACATTCTAATAAAAAAATTACAAAAGATCAATGAATCCAAGAGTTGGTTCTTTGAAAAGATAAACAAAATTGACAAATCTTTAACCAGACTCATCAAGTAAAAAGAGAGAGGGCCCAAATAAATAAAATCAGAAATGAAAAAGGAGAAATAACAACTGACACCAAATAAATACAAAGGACTATAAGAAAATATTACAAAAAACTACATATGCCAACAAATTTGGCAACCCGAACAGAATTTATACATTCTGAGAAACATATGGCCTTCCAAAACTAAATCAGAAAGGGTCAGATAATCTAAATAGACAGATTACAACTAGTGAAATTAAAGCAGTAATCAAAAAACTCCTGGCACACAAAAGCCCTGGACTGGATGGCTTTGCAGGTAAATTTTACCAAACATTCCAAGAAGAACGAATACCTCTCCTTCTCAAACTATTCAAAAAAATTCAAGAGGAGGGAAGACTCCTAAATTCATTTTATAAGACCAGCAATATCCTACTTCCAAAAACCAGATAAAGACACTACAGAAAAATAAATTATAGGCCAATTGTGGCTTGTGTGGCTCAGTGAATTGAGTGCCAGCCTGTGAGCAGAAGGTCATGGGTTCAATTCCCTGTAAGGGCATATTCCTGAGTTGCAGGCTAAGTGCCCAGTTGGGGGCAGACAAAAAGGAAGCGATTAATGTTTCTCTGGCATATTGATGTTTAATCTCCCTTTCTTTATCCCTTCTTTCCCCAACTCTATAAATAAATAAATAAATAAAATAAGATACATAAATAAAATCTTTTTTTAAAAAGAAAATTATAGGTCAATTTCCCTGATTGATACAGATGCTAAAATCCTCAACAAAATTTTAGCAAACAGAATCCAGCAATACATCAAAAAGATTATATACCACGATCAAATGGGATTTATTCCAGGGATGTAAGGTTGCTACAATATTGACAAATCAATAAACATTATATAGCAAATAAGCAAAATGAAGGATAAAAAAACCTAATAGTAATATCAATAGATGCAGTAAAAACATTTGATAAAATCCAGCACATCTTTAGGATAAAAAGTCTCAGTAAAGTGGGAATAGAGGGAACACACCTCAACATAATAAAGGCCACATGTGACAAACCCACTGCTAGCATCGTACTCAACAGGCAAAAACTACAAGTATTCCCCTTAAGACTGGGAATAAGATAGGGATGTCTGCTTTCACCTCTCTTATTCAACATGGTACTGGAAGTCCTAGCCACAGCAACCAGACAAGAAGAAAAAATAAAAAGCATTCAAATTGGAAAGAAAAAAATAAAATAATCATTATTTGCAGATGGCATGATACTGTACATAGAGAACCCGAAGATTTCATCAAGAAACTACTAGAACTGATAAATAAATGCAGTAAAGTAGCAGAATACAAAATTAATATCCAGACATATTACATTTTTATGTACTAATAATAAACTTTCAGAAAGGGAAATTAAGAAAACGATCCCACTCACAATTGCTACCAAAAGAATAAAATGTCTAGGAATAAATTTAAGCAAAAATGTAAATCCCTGTACACAAAGAAAATTATAAGACACTAAAAAAGAAATTGAAGAAGATGCAAATAAGTGGAAGCACATACTGTATACATAGATAGGAAGAATTAATGTCACTAAAATGCCCATACTACCCAAAGCAATCTCTAGAATCAGTGTAATTCCTATCAATATTCTAGTGATGTATTTCACAAACTCAGAACAAATATTCCAAATATTTATATGGAACCACAAAAGGTCCCAAATAGTAACTATACTTCAAGGCCATACTAATCAAAACAGCATGATACTGGCATAAAAACAGATATAGATCAATGGAACAGAAGAAAGGATCCCAGAAATAAACCCACACTTTTGTAGTCAATATTTGGCAGAGGAGGCAAAAACATATAGTGGGCTAAAGATAGTTTATTCAATAAATGATGGTGGAAAAATTGGACAGTTATGTGCAAGAGAATGAAGCTAGAGCAGCTTCTTACACCACACACAAGAATAAATTAAAAATGGATTAAAGACTTAAATGTTAAAATTGAAATAATAAAAATCCCAGAAACACACATAGGCAGTAAAATCTGAGACATTCGCCATGGATGGTGTGGCTCAGTGGATTGAATGCTGGCCTGCAAACCAAAGGGTTGCTGATTCCTGGTCAGAGCACATGCCTGGGTTGTGGGCCAGGTCCCCAGTAGGGGACATGCAAGAGGCCACCACACATTGATGTTTTTCTCCCTCCCTTCCCTTGTCTCTAAAAATAAATAAAATCTTAGGGAAAAAAAATCTGGGACATTGCTCATAGCAATATATATTTTTTTATATTTCTCCTCAGGCAAGGGAAACAAAAAAAATAAATAAACAAATGGAACTACGTCAAAATAAAAAGATTTTGCTCAGCAAAGGAAACCATCAGGAGAAAAGGCAACCCACTGAATGGGAGAACATATTCTCCAATATACCTGATAAGGGGTTAATATTGTTCTTAATATTAAAAGTGCTTTTTATTATACATGTAACATGAGAATAACTAACAATTAAAAACAGACAGAAGGTTTTACACCCCAGAAGGAGAGACCCAGTGTTTTTAGTGTATGTACTGGGCCATAGCAAGAACTGGGAGATTTTTGCTTTCATTTCTTGTCTTCCAAAGCACAGTCACCAGAGCAGGCAAGCAGAATCCGCTGGTTTTAAATGAAACAATCCAGGGAATCACCTCAGTTCTTCAGTGAACACAATACAAAACAAAGCAAAACAAAAAACACACATACACACATAAAAAAAGACATGTAAGGCAGGGGCTCAGGACAAGGGCTATGGTGAGCAATTTTGGAACTAATGCTAGGATTACGCTTTAAATGAACTTTCTCTTTGAGTCCACAGAACATTCCATTTCTTCACGCTTAGCCATGGGTTTTAACAAATTACACTTGCCAGGTTCAGTTGCTTTTATGGCATCACCATGATATAAATGCAGCAGATTTTTTTTTTAAAAGATTTTATTTATTTATCTTTAGAGGGGAAAGGAAGGAGAGAGGGAGAGAACTGGCCTGCAACCCAGGCATGTGCCCTGACTGGGAATTGAACCGTGGTTGTTTGGTTCCCAGGCCCGCGCTCAATCCACTGAGCTACACCAGCCAGGGCTAAATGCAGCAGATTTTTTAATTGTTTACTCTTTCAATTAACATTCTATATTTTGATACATGGAGCAAAGTCCAGTTGCTCAGCCCTACTAACAGCTCAGCTTCTGACTTTATCAGAGAAACGGTGCATTAAAGTTGGGGAGTTTCCTCTGAGTTACAATGTTTCACGGAATCTGTTTTTAGCCAAGTCTAAAATTTGTTGCTTGATTTTCGAGACTCCTTACAATCTGACACCTTCTCTATGCTCACATCTATTATTCCTCTAGTCTAATGGCCGTTTTCTGACTGTCTTGGGAATATTCTATGCTCAGTCCTTGTTCTCTGTCTCTTCCACCTGAAATATTGCCTCTTTTTCTCCTCATATATTTCAAACCAACATTTTCCTCCTGTATCTATACTATAATACATCATGTAGAAAGTTTTTTTAAAAATGAGGCACAGCTGTGTCCTGGTGAGGAAGCATGATCAAAGCGTATCATGAATAAAAATAAAATTGTACTAGAAGTAAAATCTGATATGTGTACATATAATGAGGAAAAAAAGACAAATATTTTTTATAGCAGTTTTCTCTTGAGGAGTGTGATCTTCAGAAGAAACTTACCTTTTATTTTATTTATGTATTGTTTGAATTATTTAAAGTGTATGTATTGCTTTTGTGATCAGAAGAAAAGCTTGTTAAACATATTTTAAAACTGTACTTTCTGCATAAATCCTTCCTTAAAAACTATAATTCTTACTGATATGCTTCTCCTAAATTCCTATCTAACTTGTACTATATACCTCTAAGACTTTTTATAATGACTTCTATTAATTTGTATTTGTGGGTAGGTCTTAACTTCTTCAAGTTGCTCATAGTCTCACTTGAGAAATATGCATAATACTAATTTTGAATCTTCTCAAATTCCTAGAAATGAGCTAGATACAGCGTAGGTTCTCAGAAAACACATAAAGGTTGAGTTAGTAACAGAGCAGCATTGGGCTTGTAAAAATCAACGTCTGTTGATTCTGACTTCTTACCTGGCATGGGTAGGGCACTCTGTAAGTGCAAGGGTGGTGAGAAGATTGGGAAGGGTGAGAAAGAGGTCGGAGGTGATGGCAAGGATGAATGGTTTCTGAACTCTTGCTCGGCGGAAGTGGATTTTTCTACTTGGGAGAGAGGGTCACTGGCATTTTTTTATGGCCACAACAGCAATTAGGTGAATGCAGCAGGAAAAATGTTTTGGTTTTGTAGGTGTTTCTTTCTACCCTTCACTGGGGCAGGGGAGGAAAGAGAAAGGTTACTTCTCTTGAGGAAATTTCTGCCCTTTGCCCCCAAATTGTGTAGCACTGCCCATCCACAGGCTCTCTGTCCTTTTAAATCTATCAACTTCCTTGCTTCACCTGAAATATATATTGCCCATAAACAAAATCCTATCCCTTTCTCCCAGCCCTGCCAGCTTACCTGGCTAATGTGGGATCCAGTCTAGGTAGGGTCCATAACTTTTGAGCTTAAATTCCATGGGCTAATTTCATCCCCCAAATTCACTCATGATAATTTTCCTTTCCAAAGGCAGTAACCTCAGATCCTAGGGAAAACTAAGTATCATTATATACCAGGGACAAGAAAATGGTCCATATAGACAGGTAATTTTATATATTGAATGATAAGAATACACGCCAGTAAGGAACAGGTGGCAAACACAAGGGCCTGAGGGCTGAATCTGGCCCTCCACCTTGTTTTATCTGACCTGGCACCTTGTTTCTGCTCAGCAGCCATGCTGGACTCCTTGCCCCTAGTTAAGGAGTAGTTACATTCATACAGTCCCAAAATTACATTCAGCCCTTTGAAGGCAACGATGAGGCTGATGTAGTCCCTGGTGAAAACGAGTCTGACACCCCTGCAATAAGGATATAGAGGAATGTGAGGTCAAGATTGAAGGCAGTTTGAGGACAGACCAAGTTGAAAGCACTGATCTCCCTCTGAAGGTTTTATGTATGGAGAAGAGGTAGCGATTTTAGTGTCTAGATAAGTTAGACTTTCTCCTCACATGCTTGCTGTTAAGCTATTTGTATCATAGAATTTATCTTTTCCTGTGCCCTCAGAAGTTTTATGCTCCAAGGAGCTTGAACAATATATATATATTTTTTTTTGCCTCAGAGACTGAGCAAAAAGAACTCCTCTTTCACCAGATCCTAGAGACTCCATTGATATAGGTGGTCAGTCTCGTCTCAGTAATTTAAGATCTCTCTTGCTCTCTCTCGTCATCTTCCATTGTCCCCTGGCTTTGGTAAAATGTGGTTTTCCTAGCTCCTCCAAGTGTTCAGTTCTACCATATGAGTCTTTTCCATTTGGACTCATTCAGCTATCACTGAATTGGGTAAGGATCCTTTGCTCAGCAAAAATTTGCTGGGCAAAAATCTGACTGACTCAGGTATAAAACATAATACCCCTCCTCCCTCTCCTCCTTCTTCTCTTTTTGATGATTTCTTAGAGCGAATATCAGACCACCCCTTTACCAGAGTAATAATTTTACTTGGCATGGAGGGTGGGGGGGGCTCTGCCCACAGAACCTCTCCTACCCCATCCCCGTCCACCATGGATGAGAATAAGTCTACCAAGACATAATATGCTTGGGGAAGGAAGGTAGCCGATTTCTCAAAGGGAAGGGCCAGGAGCCTATTCCTCTATGGGCTTTTATTGGGTTTAATTTGCACAAGAATACAGGTAAAGCTCATCAGTCATTGTCAGGCAGTAATGATCAAACAATAGATAACATTCAAAGAACTCTGAGGGCTTATTCTGAGTCAGGGTCAGTTAGCTAAAGGCTATAAATCTTTGGGAAACAAACTAACTTTGTGCTTGGACCCTTATCAGAAAACTGAGGGTATTAGCAAAACAGATTTCACAGGATTTTATGCTTTCTTTCTTAGGCCTGATTGCGGGGAGGGCTACACCACCCTCCGTCATTGTTTCAGGCTTAAGTAAGGCAGGGGAAGTAAGGAAACCAAGAAATTAGGAGACTTCTCACAGAAAGAATGAGGACTCAGGCTATGTCAAAGCCAAGGGGTGAGGGTCCATCACCCCCTTTTTCTATAGCCCCCCCCCCCCAGTCCTTCTTTGAGGGCCCCTTCATGACTGTGCCTCTCTTAGGTCATTCCTCCTTGGAGGAATCTTACTTGTCGTTGGCTAACCAGTCATCTGCTTAGGGCCAAGCAGGGTGGAGTAAAGGGGGCAGAGGTGGGCTCCTGCCAGGGAGATAAGCTTTGTCGCCTTAATGGCATAGGGTCCCAGGGTCTCTCAGCCTTAGCCATGGTGGGTTATAGCTTCTGAAACCAGGCAGGGTGGTTCCCAATAATGGAGACCTTTAAAAGCTACCAATGTTTTGTAGTTGACATGGGAAACAAGTATGGGGTGAAAACTTGAAAATGGTCCTATGCAGCCATTATTCTTTTCTCCTGTGCAGGAGAAAAGAAAAAAAAAAAATTGATGTTGAGTGGGAGTTACTGGGTTTCTTGATTCATGCTCACGCTTTCAAAGGCTGAACTACCAGAATGAATGGGCAGGGTGGAGGAAATCAAAGAGACTTTAAGAGGTAGGAATAAAAAAGCACCAGAGTACCCAAGAAGACTTTAGAATTCCCTTTGAATTTTCTAGAGGTTGTTTTTACATTTCAAGTCAAGCTTAATCAACTTCATGTGTGGATTTGGCTAGTGTGTTTGGTGAGTCACGTCAGCATTGATGTCTGTCAATCGCAGAGTCTCTTGTCAGAGGATTGATGGATACTGCTATTTGATGAATTATTTAAGTCATCTTCAGCTTGGTTTCTTGACTCATGATTTGATCTAGCTGAACAATTTGTTTAAGAAAAGAGAAATCATTGTTGAATCATTGCTATGGAGAAACCTAGTTTCAGACTAACAATACACTTCTCTTGGAATTTTGAAACTTTAAGGGCCTTCAAAGAATTCCATAAAAGATTTATACAATGTTTGTTGGCCTGTTGGGCTGGTGTCTTGGGATATTTGTGTAATTGATCTTTTTTTTTTTTTTTGTAGCAAAAAATAAGTTTAACTTTCCCTTTTTCAGCTTCTCGAGTGAATAACAACTGACAGTATTGTCAGCTTTCTTACTTCTTACTGTAGATTTTACTGGTTTAGACCTTGCTTCCTTTTTAAAACATTTGACTTTTTATTGATATAACTAGTGTTACTAACAAATTTTACTCTATTTTAAAAAATGACCCATCTCTCCCTCACTTCCTTAGCAATATATTTCTGCTGTTCTTTCCATATTCTGTATAATTGAACCTCATTATTTCTAGTTTGCCTTTCCCTCAGTTTTCTGAGAAAAGTAGTGATTTGGGTGAGTAAGGCTATCAGTCTGAATAAAAAAAAAAAGAACACTTTTTAGAACAAAATCAGCTAATTTGGAAAGCTAAACTTAAGATGTTTAAATTGGATTTTCTAGTTTTAGAGCTGAGGTTATTTTTATTACACAATTTTGACCTAATCTTAGAATATTAATAATGAAATCATTATCTGTAGAAACCCAAGGTTTCTTCTGTTATCACAGAACTCTTACATTATTGACTAAAAATCTCGATCAGATATTTTTGAAATTCTTTCAGCATTATCACTTTTCCTACTCAACTTTATTAATTTCCAGCTTTACTTACTGGTATACTCAAATTTTGGTAACATCCTACTGAATGGTAGTAGTATTTCTTTGCAGCACACATGAAATGTTCCTTGGTACGTGGGAGAAGTCTCTAACCTTGGAGTGAGATTCGGGTTATAGACCCGACCTTATCCTTTACTGGCAGACCATAGAAATTATTAGCATTCTTAGTTCTGAGCAACAGAAATGAACCCTGGCTAATTAATCTGAAGCGGTGGTGGTGGTGAATGATCTGCAGAGTCAAAGTAAGAGTTGAACAATTAGGTCATAGGAAATTAGTCTAGATGCTGAGAAGCTTCAGTCATCTGGATAGCAGAAATGAATGGACAGTCTTTTTTAGAGTACTTCCAGTAGACCTCAAGTACTTTTAATTCATGTATTACTTAATTCAAGATTCTGATTGCTAGGTGATAGAATCTGATTGACTTTACTTAGTTTCATATGACCAAAACACAGCAAGGGGTGGTGGTGAGGGACCTTGATTTACAGTACCAAAATGACAAAGAGAAAACAGAGGGCGGGTACTGAAATGAAAATACATGGGAAAAGATCCTAAGCAGGCCAAAACAATGGATGTTCACTTCAGCTAGGTACTGGTCATGTAAGCATGAACAAATAAACTCCTCTGAGACTGATTTATTTCATTATTTTTCATTTATCAAATAGAAGTGAAAAGAAATTCTGTTCTAGCCGTGGCTGGTGTGGGTCAGTGGATTGAGTACTGGCCTGGGAACCAAAGGGTTGCCGGTTTGATTCCTAGGCAGGGCACATGCCTGGGTTGTGGGCCAGGTCCGCAGTTAGAGGCGTACAAAGAAGCAACCACACACTGATGTTTGCCTTCCTTTTTTTCTCCCTCATTTCTCCTCTCCAAATATAAATAAATAAAATCTTTTAAAAAATTTAAAAAAGGAAAAGAGGTTCTGTTCTATCTCATGGAGATACTGAGATAGCTTTAAGTGAGCTATCTCATTAAATAAGAGAATGAGATATCTTTAAATGATAAAAGGTGAAAACACATTGAAAATTGTTCAGAGTTTGATATAGGAATACTTTATTTCATGGTATTCTTTGTAGGACATTATAAATTGTTAATTAATAAAGTTTAGCATTCTCACCAGTACTGCATTTATTTTTGGTTCAAAATATAACTATCTTATATTGATACAGATTTCTGCCCTTTTAAATATTTAAGGTGTTTTAAAGACATTGTATTTCTAAGTTTAAAAAAAATGTCTATTTTATGCATTCATTTCTTATTCTTTTAGTTTCTGTTAACAGACAAAAGGCCACAGATAAATAAGATTTTTTGTATGTAAGTACATTTTGTCTTATTAATATATTAATAGAAAAAAAAGTATATAAATGATAGGTTTATTGTTCATTGAATTTTCTAAAGCGAATATACTTGTATTAAGAACTAAAATTTATTAGTTCCTGAAAAGTCCCCTTTTACCTTTTCCTAGTCACCATTTCACCAAAGATAATAACAATTTTTATTTTTATTTTTATTTCTTGGTAACTAGCTTTATGTGTCTCAACATTATGTTTGTCGGATTAATCCATAGTATTTCATGAATCAAATTTTCATTGCTATATAAAATTACTTTATGGAACCCGATTTATTTGTTAGTGGGAACCAAAAGTCTAATTTCTATTTTTATGTACCGTAAGAGTGCCGAAACTCTTCTTTGTTTCACTCTGCTTCTTACTGGCTGTCTAGGCTTTCGCCTCATGTAGTGCAGCTTAAGTATTTATCAGATATACTGACAGGGAAGCTGTTCTCTGTTGGTCTGATTTCTTTGCATCTTTAATTTTTAGAAACTCGTGGTTTCTCCGTTGCTGCCTAACTCAGAATCCCAACCTTCAATATTTGTCTCCTTAGTTCTGAGAGATTTCTGAGTTCTCTGGTGATTTCATTGCAGTCACCTCTTCTTGGTTTCTCAGCCTCTCTCCACAACCAAGAGAAGATACATGCCACAAGGAAAAAAGCTGGACACAGAATATTTGACTCACTTCATTAAGTTTCCTTCTTTCTGGTATTTGGACCCTGGAAGTTTTGATTTTCTCAGCAGCAATCCAATTGTTTTGGAAAACCCTTTTATATTTTAGCTGAAGTTTCATGTTGTTCTTCAAAAGAGTATGGGTCTGCTACATCTAGCGTCACCAGAAGTAAAAATTATCCCTGGCCGGTGTGGCTCAGTGGGCTGAGTGCCAGCATGTGAACCAAAGGGTTGCTCATTTGATTCCTGGGCAAGGCACATGCCTGAGTTGCAGGTCAGGCCCCCAGTAAGGGGTGTGTGAGAGGCAATTACACATTGCTCTCTCTCTCTCTTTCTCCCTCCCTTCCCCTCTAAGAATAAATACGTAAAATATATTCTACAAAAGAAGTAAAATTTACTGCCCATTTCTTCCTTTACTATCTCTTAACTATTTTAATTGATCTATAATTTATATGCAATAAAATGCACTATCTCAAGTACACAGACCTACAGATTGACAGATCAACTTTTTACTGTGTAACAGAGCACCAATATTTTACTTTATTGGTGGAATGTCTTAGTTCAGCTCCTGCAAACTCAAATTTTTGTAGAAGCATATTTTTGATTCATCAAGTTTATATAAATGTAAAATATTATTATCTCTAGAAGCTCATGAACTTGTTGGTCCTTGTCTTTACAGAGTTTACAACCTAGATAGGGAATTAAGGTTTACACACAAACTCACTTTATCTTACAGATTACATTACCCAGATGCTAAATTTCTTCCTTGGATGGGCAGGATAATTTCGTGGAAAAAGCAAAGACTCCGGGAGTTAAACGAACCTTGGATTTTGTTTTATGACTAGAATTTCAGAATGTTTTTATAGCAAGCCAATTAAACCCCAGCAACCATCAGACTTTCCATTCTGCAATCTGAATGATATCTAAGTGGCAGGATCATTGTGAGCATGAGATAATGTGGATTAGGGTCTAACTCACTGTCTGCCGCATGCTTGTGATGCACTGATATTAGTCACAACTCATTTTATACGCTGCTCAGCATTTTCTTCATTAGCTGATGTCTGCTCCCTTGCTTCCTTCCCCTTCTTCCTTAACATGATATTTCACTGGTGATTTGTATTCCTTTACCTCCTCACCCATGCTCAAGGCATGGAGGACACTAGCATATTATTGATTACTAATACTAAGCATTATTCTTCCCCCTCAATTACTGGGAGTTTCTTGGACACATTTTTTGTTCCTCATGTATAAAAGTGGAAAAGTGGGCTGAGCGCAGATGGGTGTCCCTTGATTGAAAAAAAAAATGACTGTAGTCAGGAAGAAGGGTGTACTTTTTAGGGTGTTAATACTTCATTTTCCACCATCCTGAGCTGTGGGGGTGACTTCTTTTGCGAGAGTCCCCCTGGTGCCATGGACACACATGAATGAGTAAATATGGCTGAGACAGGTTGAGATCTGTTTGGGGATGGAGGAGTGGGCTGTGGCCAGTTTCTCAGGGGAGACAGAGGCCAGCAGCGGCCAGTTTCTTCAAGGAGAAAAAGGCCCTGAGCGCCCTCTTCCATAGCCTTTTATTGGGTTGTAATACACAGGAATACAGGGCAGCAAGGATCAAACAGTAGATAACATTACAAAGAAATCTGAGGGCTTACTATGAGTCAGTGTCGGTCAGGAAGAAAGTTGTAGAAACTTTGGGAGACCTACTCATTTCCTCTTGGAACTTTATCACATGAATGAAAGCACTCTTAGCAGAGCAGATTTCACAGGTTTATCAGCAAGTTTTTATGATGCCAGATTTTTCCCCAGGGCATGCTCTAGCCAGGCAAGGAGCTGCACCTCTCCCCATCAGGTATTCAGGCTTAAGGGGATTAGAGCCAGAAAACGCTTCTCCCAGAGGACATGGGGACTCGGGCTATGTCAAAGCTGGGGGGCGAGAGTCCATTGCTTTCTGTTGCAGCTCCCCACCCAGTCCTTCCATGAAGGCCTCCCAAGTGATCGAGTCTGGCTTAGGTTGCCCCCCACTGTGAGGGGTCTTACCCGTCATTGACTTCCGACCAAGCTCTGGGGGCAGGGAGAGGAACTGAGGCAGCGTTTGCTACCAGAGACAGGCTTTGTCTCCTGTGGCTGGCAATCCAGAGGTCATCTCTCACCCTTAGCTACAAGGGGTAGAGATACAATTCCTAAAACTAGGCAGAGCGGTTTACAACACTGAGCCTCAGAGGCTTTAAACTAGGGTATCTGGCATCATCACCTCTTTCTTTCTAGTGGAAGCTCTGATCAAACTTTCTCAGAGTTCACTCCTGGAGAGCTTGGGGATTGTCGTGAGGCATGAGTTTTAATTTGGTAAAATTAAATCTCTTTGGTTAAATCTACTGTGAAATTAAAACCTTGACTCAAACCTGACATTCAGTAGGCTCCCTTTGAACGTGGCCTGATTTTACTGAACTTGAATGGCTACCGTAGCCGTAGGCCTCTTTCAAATTTTTCAGCTCAGCAGCCTGATGGGACATGCAAGATTATTGCAAAAAGAGGTACATTTGCACATGGGGAAGGAGCAGGCTGAGGTAGATAGATAGAGCATTGTGGGGACATTCTCTCCTTGTGTCTGTAGGTTAGGGTCCTTTGTATGTAGCTTGTGTCTTATTTAGTGACCAGATTACTGAACTGTGTGTGCCCTGAGTCTTTTCCCACTAGATTCTTCTCCGATTAATAGTATTACAGGGTTTTTGTTTTTTAAATATAATTAACAGTGGTGGCAAGATTATCCATCTATGAAATGATAACTAGTATTTGGTCTGATATTCTAGGTACTGAAGTTTATTTTGCTTAAGGAGACACTTAATTGGTATTACCTGATTAAGACTGCACTTTCCATGTAATTTGTTTAAATAAATGGAAAGTTGTTTCATTTTCTGTCTTCATAAAATTAAACAAGGCTAAAGTTTTAATTTGGAGTAACTTTAAGAAAATATATATGTATTTTTTAAGGCACAGTTCTCTTAATTTCTTAATTGATGGATTATTTACATGTAGAACACAAAAAACATACATCAGTGGACCAAGATTTGTACCAATATTTTGTTTATTAGGGTCCTTATTCCTTATCCCCATACCAAGTACAGTTAGAAGCCTTGGGTCTATGCTTCTAGAATTTTGGGGGGGAACAAGGTTACCACAAAAATCTATTTCTAGACTGTTGGCTTTTTTTTAAAAGTCAACATTTTATTTTAAAATACTTTGAGTTTTAAAGGAAATTTTAAGGATGGTACAGAAAGTTCTCATGCACTTGCATCCAGTTTTATCCTAGAATTTACATCTTATATTAATATGGTACATTGTCACAGTTAATAAGCAACATTGATACTCTAATATTAACTAAAGCCCATACATTATTTAGAATTCCTCAATTTTTCTCCAAGGTCCTTTTTCTGGGATACCATCTGGGATGATGGCATAGAACAGAGAAAGCTAAAATGTTTCTTTCTATGTGGCATAGAGGAAGTGAACTAATTTAATTACTTTAAGGAAAACCAAAGAAATAAAAATATCAACAGTCCGGTTTCATAAGTATAAATGCCAAATGAATGGTGCCTATTGTTTACCCAGAGACCCATCCAAAATTATTGCCTTAAAATGGCTTATTAATGGGTTATCCTAAATGAGGGACTCAGGCCTAGAAGAAATCAGACTGGAAGGACCTGGAGTTGAGTCAAGGCAAGGAAAAGGGTGGTTTGCGACTGCAGTGACAAAACCGGATAGAGACAGATTGAGCTGTTCCGATGCATTGTGTTCCGTCCACAGTAGTCCAAGGTCTGTTTTATTTTTTATTTTTTCCTGACAGAGAGTTTTGTTTGTGATTTTTCACAACCATTCTGAGGAGCAGGACAGCACAGAGTCGGTTTTATTCCAGTTCTTGGGAACCTTCGCACTGAGGCCAACCAGAGGTTCTGTTGCCGTGGAGAGCTAGATCAGATCTAGTGAAGTTCTTTTTCTTGTTTTCATTTTTGTTTAATTTTATGCACACTGTTTCACAGAGAAGCCAAAATATAATTTAAAAAGAAAATATACACGTGGGAAGTGTTTTCCAAGATCCCAGAACAAGTTAGAAACATTATTGCTTACGACCCTTCAATGGCCTAAGTTTGATTACTATTCAGAGACCAAAAAAACGACCTCTTAGGTTACTTCAGAGAAAATACAGCTAGTTCTTACCATTTAAATTTTCTGAATGGTTCTGCATCTGAATAGAGCAAGTTTGGGTTGTGAGGAAGATTGCATTTGTCTGTAAGTTTACTTTGTTAAGTTTCAGAGAGCCAGTGATAGAAACTGGGGAGTCTCTTCCTCCAAGAACCCTTATCTCAGAAACAGTGCCTGGCACTCCCGGGCTGTCCAGATCAGATAGCACGTTATGCCTTTATCTCTGCAGGGTGAGAAATTAGGAGAGAAATTATGTAAGGTTTTTCCTAACTTTATGGTTTTCTAACTTGGTGCTCTAATGCTAACATTGAAATTAAAGTTATAACTTATACCACAGCACAACCATTTGCAAAATATAATTATTTTACTTACTGGAAGGGTGGCTTTCAGATTTTCTTTCTATTTTTCTATGGACATTAACTATGTGGCTTGATTTACACAACTTTCCAAAAGCCTTCACTGGTACAATGGGGGTAAATCTGCCTGCTGTCAGAGCCGGTAGAGTCATGCACAGACACAAGAATGTGCAAGTCTGCTATTAGATTGAACATACAGCCCACAGGTATAAGATGTCTTCACACACCCAGGAGGTGTATCTTCATCTCATCACCAGCTGGCTCAGGATGTTTGAACAACTAACAAGAGAGACAAACGGCAGGTGCTCTGCGGAAAAAAATCTATCTTTGCCTTTTTCAGAGAATAGCTATTAAGGAATAGTAGTCTTTCTCAGAGAATGAGGTAGGTACAAAACAGTGCAAATTAACAAACAATTTGTTAAATAAATCACCTTTGCTACCATAATGGTCTTTACACACATCCCTCTGCCTCTTGTTACGCCCCACTTACATCTTCATATATTTGGTATCAGACTGCTCTTAAAGGACCATTGGTTTGGATATACTCTTCCTTAGGGAAGAGAACTTTATGGAGATCAGGTGCCCTGGCTTTATAGTCTAGGCCCTGGCTACGTTTTTGGTATTATGTGTATTTATTCTCTCAGCGTCACAGATCCTTACTCGAAGTAAGGATCCATGAACCATCTCTTAACTCTCCTGCTTTTTCCTAGGAGTACCACAACACCAGCAAGTTTTGAGTCCCCCACCCCCAACACACACCTCTTCACAAGGGTCTAAATCCACTGATGCTGCTCTTCTTTCACCATCCCTATCCTTTTCCCATCCTTGTTTCTGTCCTTGTGCAGCTTAGAGTCCCTTTCTTGTTTTCCTCTTTGTTATAATAACTTGGCAAAGTACACCCCCTGGTTAAATCCCCAAGGTCTCTTTTCAATGATTCATAGCAAATGGAACCAACAACAACATTTTGGTCTGGTTTGTCAGGACCACTTCCAATTGAAGTAGATTCGTGCTCTAGAAAATTAATAATTCGTTTCTCCATTAGTTTCAATTTGCATTCTCTGTCTCCATCCAATTGTGTTCATTCTATTTACACCCTCCAGTGGGCTGCCTAATATCATAACTTAAACCCTCCCTCCCTGTCCTGAGAACTAGTAGAGAGGTTCCTAATTTTTTTGCCCTTCACTTTGAAACTCCCCACCTGAAGCCCATTAAGAGATGGCTTTCTGGGCCACCTGCCCTGTGAGGACCCACCCACGTCTGCTGCTGCCCTTTCGTCAGTTCGTGTTCCCATTGCCTTAGGTAGGTGGCTGACATATATGCTGATTTGATAGAACTTACGGCCAATCACCTCTTTCAACAAGAATCACTTAATAATATAAGTACACTGGAAAATTAATAATATAATTACCCAGATGAGATGGGGATATACCTACTGTAGTTAAGATCTGCAGAGGGGAAAAGAGGATGAGTTTATGCATTAATTTTCCTCTTGGGAATTTCTTTCATATTTTGCAATTAATATGATCTGGGTAAAATTCTGTCTTCAACCTTGGGAGAGTCAATTCTCCGTATATGACAAGTGGATAATAATAATATTTACTGCACTGGGGTGTGTGAGCATATTGGGTTAATGTATGCAAGGCAATTTGCATAATACTGGTACATACTCTGAGTGCATGTGTGTTGAACCTGTTTTTGTTGACTACTTGTAAGCTGAATTATAATCTTTCTTTATCTTTCACCCACTGCTTTTAAAGAGTTCACTTCAACATAAGGTACTTACAAAGCTTTCCAATTTTCTCTGCCCCGGGTTCTGGCCTAATACCATGGTGATGCTGTCATACTTTTATTGATTGGCTTTGCCTACCACAGATGTTTGACCAGTGCATTTGATAAGTGAACATGGTATACCTGTTGTGTTCAACTGTTTTGTCAGGGGTAGAATTCTGTAGCAACTCACTCTCAATTTCCTCCAAGTAGACACAGAGTCATACACAATAGAGGAGA
Organism: Artibeus jamaicensis; assembly: GCF_021234435.1. NCBI lineage: Eukaryota > Metazoa > Chordata > Mammalia > Chiroptera > Phyllostomidae > Artibeus > Artibeus jamaicensis. The sequence goes on from NW_026521788.1 coordinate 17,228,940, forward strand.
GATGCAAAATAAGAAAACTCAATTCAGCATACGTGTAATGGGAAAAGTTCCACAAAAGGACAAAACATGTTCTTCAAAAGTTTTGGAAAAAATGGAGGCTATCTAGGCTGAGAGAATAAAGAAAGGATTCCTCAAGGATGTGGTCTTTTAGATGGAGGGCTTAGAGAATGGGCATGTAATGCTAAGATGTATCAATTTTCAAAAAATTTGATGGAAATGAAAAAAATTAATGTTATTATTAGAAAAGTTATACAGAAACAGATATTTCCCTTTGTGTGCTATTGTCATAAGAGTACATATTACTTTTGGAAAGTAATCTGGCTTTTATTAGAATTTAAATTATACGTGCTATTTGACTCAGGAATCTATTTTTGAGAGTGGATTTGAAAAAAAGTAATAAGTTATGAAGGTTTACTTACAAATATATTTATTTCAGCCTTGTGTGTAGTAGTTATAAAAGGAATAAAAAATAAAAATGCAATAAACTGAATGTTCCTGTATGAAAATGGTAGAATAATTAAGGACCACTTTCATTACAGGATGCAAGGTTGTTATTGATATGAGTAGAGCAGGTCTCTATGATTTGAGGTGAAGAATTCTATGTAAATAATGTGAGAAAATCTAGTTGTATACATGTGACCTCTTTGTAAACCAAATTTGACAGATTATTTGTTAAATGTGTATCTTTGTACATCTATTTGTTTTACATATAAAGGATGTTTAATTATGAAAATAATTATAAAACTAATCAAAACAGTCAATATTTATTAATAATGGTTGAGTATGTTATGGAAATATGGAATATTATGATGGCATATTATATTGTAACTAAAAATAGTGACTTCTAGTAAAATGCCATGGTGATGTAATGCACAGCATGGGTCTATTATTAATAATATATTACATATTTGAAGGTTGTGAAGAATAAATCTTAAAGTTTTTGTTACAAGAATAAAGACTCTGTGACTGTGTGTGGTGACAGATATTGACTAGAATAGTTATGGTGATCATGTTGCAGTGTATACAAATGTCCAATTGTTATGTTGTGCACCTAAAACTCCTATAATGTTGTATGTCAATTATATCTCAAAAATCATAATACTTTCAATGCGTTGAATTTAAAAGGTATTTTAAATCATTAAGAGTCCATTTTGTTAAATAAATGAATAGAAGAATATAAAAAGTAATGTATTTTGTACGTTTACATAAATTAAGGGAAGTGTAACTATTTGCCAAATCAATAAGAATGGTTACTTAAAAATGGACTTGGAAAAAGAAGAGAGGTAGATTTTTATTTTTCCACATTTTTGTTTTCAGTTTTAGCTGAAATTTAGTATTCAAAAATGCATGAATTATCTAATAAAAACAGAACAGAGCATTGATTTTCAATTTAAATAAATAATTAGATAAATAATTTGGCTGGGGCCATCATGCAACCTTTAAAAATACTAACAATTTAAAGAGATGGACATAAAATTTGCTCATGAAATTTGTTTCATCACTAGAATTTAAAATAGAAAGCTATGATTGTGTTTTGGTTTTATAGATTCAGATAATCTCAAAATAATGAATATCGTTTAAGATGAATCACAAAGTTTACGTCTGTAAGTGCTTTCTGTTCAAATTGGTCAACTAAGTTCATGTATATCTTTGTCATGCTTAGGCCCATAATCATATATTCTTTTTTATTATTTTTAGTTTTACTTTTTTATTGAATGCATTTGGGTGATGTTGGTTAATAAAATGATATAGCTTTCAGGTGTACAATTCTATACTATATCACCTGTATATTTTATTGTGCGTTCACCACCCAAGTCAAGTCCCCTTCCATCACCATTTGTCCCCACTTTATCCTCTGCTACCTCCCCCCCCTTCCTTTTCTCTCTGGTAATCACCATATGGTTGTCTGTGTCTATGAGGTGTTTTTTTTTTTTTTCTTAATCTCTTCACCTTTTTCACTCATCCTCTCAACACCCCTCCCCTGTGACAACTGTCAATCTGTTCTCTATCTCTGAGTCTGTTTCTATTTTGTTTATTCATTTGTTTTGTTCATTTGATTCCACATGTGGGTGAAATCATATACAATTATATATTCTTCATATTGAAAGACAGTTTAAGGACCCAGAACAATGAGTGATTATGGGGTCTGAGAAGTCTCCCCATTTGGCGGCCTGTCATCTGGAGACTCAGGAAAGACAGTGGTGTAATTCCAGGCGGAGTCTGAAGGCCTGAGAACCAGGGGAGACAATGGTATAAATCCCGGTCCAAGGGCAGGAGAAAATTGATATGCAGGCAGGAAGAAAAAGAGATGCATCTATTTTTTATTTAACAAAAAGAGCAATTTGGGAAAAGACAACAATAAATTATTTCCTTATAATTTCCTTTCTAATTCTAAAGAATTAGAGAAGGGGAGGGGAGCTGATTACAAAATGAATACTTTGTGATGCAAATAAAACATGTATACATCTTATGAGTATAAATAATAAGTGGGTTACTGGTAATCAGGGATGGTTTGAGATTCAGCAAGGCAAGATTGGTGACAGGCATGACTCCTGGGGAGAGGCTCAGAAACCAGCCATCTAGCAACACAGGCCCGGGTAATGTTTGAGTGGAACAAAGCCTGTAGAGGTAGAAGAGATAGAGTGAAAATGGCATGGATACCTTGCATTTCCTTTGGTCACTAATGGGCAGTAAGTGAAGCTGTTTGAGCAGGGGAATTACATGGCTCTAGCTATATTTGCAGGAGCACTTTCCAGCTCTAGGTTCAGGGTGGATAGCAGAGGACAAAGTTCAAAAGCTGGGAGAGTCCTTAAGAAGCTATTTACATAGTTTGGGCAAGAGATAATGACCTATCCTAAGAGGGGTGGCGATGGTTTGGAAAGAGAAAAATGAGAATGATATGTTGGAGGAAGGTTACACAGAGTTGTCAACTTAATAATAGTACAGATAATGAGAGAGGAGGAAGAGGAGGACTAGTCAATGGTGACTGAGAAAAATCACGATATCCTTGGCAGTAAAAGAGGCATCTGAAAGTGATTTGGAAATTAAAGGTGACAAGTGTGATTTATGGCAGAGTGAGCGACTAGTTAGCAACTGAAAATTGCCACTCAAATTGAGACTAGACTTAGGTTTTGTGAGACTTTTTTGTAGGGCAGGGTGAGTTTGCAAGTAGATACAGTTTACCAAAAAGAGGCTATGGAGAGAAAAGAAAAGGGACAGAGATAGGCCGTGTTGTTTGGAGTCAGAAGAATTCATGCAGCCATTGGGAAGTGTCCAGAGCAGCTGGAGGAAAATTAAAACAGCTTGGGTGATGGAATCCAACTCATGTTTGGCTAAAATATCTGTGTGCTTTACTCTCTTTTTATTTAAGTAGGCTGTTAGGCTGCAGGCTGTTTATTTAAATAGGTTGCCTCAAACCACCACTTTCAGTGGGTGCTAGAATCATTACAAAGGTGAAAGGAACTTCATAATGGGAGGACCACGCTGACCCCACTTACGCTCCCAGATCAATGCCAGCATCACTAAAAGAGGGGAACTGGCATGTTTCCCGGGATGTGATGTAACAGGAAGTATACAGTGCAACCAGTGCAATACTCTAGTCAAAGGAGAAAAAATGACTTAAACCAGATTCAACAGATTCTTTGGAGATACCATTTTACCTAAACCAAACAGGTATAGGAAGAGGGTAAACAATAGCATGAGGAAGTAATCCGTCAAATGCAGAATATGAGATGTTCTGTAGGCCAAGTAACTTAGTTTTATTAAATATAAATGACATAAAAGAAGGGGAGAATGGTTGTAAAAGTCCTAAGAATCCCCTACACACCTGCCCCCCAAAAAGGAAGATATGAGTGAGTATGATAGGTTGGCTCAGGTAGCATCATTGATCAATCTTTTTTCTTATTCTCCTCACCTTACCTATCACTAAACCACTAAGAAGTAGCGATTTTGTTTCTTAAATGTCTCAGTCTGTCCATGCTGCTCCAGTACCACTGCAACACCAGGTCCAAGCTGCTCTCATCTCCTGCCTGAACCACCACAACTGTGGTAGAACTGTCTTTCTTTCCTCAGCCTGGTTTCTGCCTACGTTCACCATGTTGTAGCTGGAGTGAGTTTTAAAAATGCAAATCTGGTCATGTGACTTTCCTGCTTAAATTACCTCATTAGAGAAAGACCTGTCCCATGACCTACTGGGCTCTCCATGATCTGACCCCTGCTCATCTCCCACTGGCTGGTCACCTTTCTGCCTTAGCTGGCACTTCGTTTCTTGAATGCCCTGTAGACATTTAACTTTCAGAGCCTTTTCATTGTTGTCTGTCCTCAGTCCAGGAGATCCTTTCCCAAAACACACACACGCACACACACACACACACACACTCACTCACTCACTCACTCACTCCATTTCAGGAAACGTCTTCCTGGAGATGCCATTCTTAGACATGACCACCTTGTACTAGGCTTCCTGTGTTTTTTCTTCAGAGTATTTATCACGTTTTATAATTACATATTTATGTGTTGGCCTATTTATATGTTGGCCTTGGGAGGCTATAAGCTGCCGGAGAGCAGGAGCAGTGTCAGTTGTGTCAGACCTTGTACTTCCAGTGCCTAGACAATAGCTGCCACCTTAGAGGGCATGACAAACATTTACTGAAGGAATGAATGACTGGTTGTTAGTGAATCTTCTGGACACTATGGCACCGTTAGTGCAGATTCCCAAGACTCTTCTCTCCACTTGGTTTTGTGTTACTTCATAGTCCTTAACCATACCCATTTCTTTCTGTTAGTTTAATTTGTGCTCAGAGGGAGCTCTCAAAATTTCAATTCTCGGGGTACCTTTTATGTGGCATTCAAATTATTTAAGGCATATAGTCAGAGTTATTCAATTGTCTTTGTGTAAGCTCCAGTAAAGATGTTCTCATTCATCTTTTGCTTTTCCATGTTTTAAATCTGCTTCTAAAGATCCAGCAGATGTCCAGCTCTGCCTAGGTTTTTTTTTTCCCCTTTTTCCCTTTCTTTCACAGATTCCAGGATGGTATGATCAGTTTGGCTCAGGGGTCCTATGGATTCCACATGTCTGATTAGCTTCCTCCCCTCCCCCTCCCCTCCCCCTCCCCTCCCTCCCCTCCCCTCCCCCCCCCCCCCTCCCCTCCCCTCCCTCCCTCCCCTCCCCTCCCCTCCCCTCCCCTCCCCTCCCCTCCCTCCCCTCCCTCACTTTCTCTTTCTTTCCCCCGCCCCCCTCTCTCTCATCTGAGTTAAGTTCAGAAATGCTGCTCTTTTTGTGCTTCTCTGATTTTCTGTTTCCTTAACTCTATTTAGCAAAATAACATGTAGATTATTACATCAGATACTCAATGATGTGTTATTTTAAAACATGTTATTAGTCTTTTTCATTTAACAGTATTCAAGAACATATAATCAATTCTAAATAATTTAAATAAGGATACACCCTTTTGAAAATAAAGCCTTATATTTTTGCCCAGAAGGCATAGGTGGGTGATTAGTTTTCATGTAAAGTAGCTCTTTAGACTTGAAGTTCCTTCTCCTTTCCCCTCTACCTTGTCTTCTGCAGTCCAATAATATTTTCACTCTTCCGTCTGAATAAAAAGGATTTTCCTTGTTCAGAATTTCCGTCCTTAAATTTCCAGGCTCAAAGAATAAATTGACCAAATCTGTGTCTCTTGTCAAGTGCAATTGTCCTCAGTTCTGGCTGTCTAGTAAATTCCCTGGGGAGATTTTAAAAGACACCCAGGACCATTTAGGACCCCTGGATGTTTTAATTTCATTGGTCTGGGCGGGGTATTGTTACCATTTTCTGGACAATCCAATGGGAAGTTAGAGTAGGAAACCTCATTAGCGACTGCAGGTGTTGGACTTTGAGAGTCCATCACTGGGCCAGCCTGTGGGTTGGTTCTGAGAGGAGACAGGCTGAACTTTTCAATAGTGCCGCTCTCATTCCAAACTAATATCAGCATGGAAAATGATGACTTGTGCTTAAAATGGGCTGGTCAGTTTTATTTCTAAAGTATTTTGGCTTTTTCCGGATATTCATAACCTCTGGCAAAGACTTCTAAATTCACATGTAATTTTAAAGTTTTTGAGAAACTAAATCAGGGAATTAAATGTATTTTTTTCCCCAAAGCAAACACTACATTGAGAGAAGCTGCAAACTGTGGAGGGATAAGAAGTCACTTCTGTCTCTGAACATTTCATAGAAACTGAACTTCAAGGTTATTATCTTCCCCTGGGTATTCAACAAGGGTGTTTCTGTCTCTCCTTGTTAGCCTTATGTATACTCATGCACTGGAGGAATTTTGAGAAAGAGCCGAGTAACTCAACAACTGTTATGTGCAGAATAATGCTTGAGCCCTTGATTTTTCGGAAAAAGAAAAATGAATGTGAAATTTGATTCTGTTTAACATCTTTCGTGCAATAGGTCCCTGAAATCTTGTCTTTACTGAATTTTGTAAATAAAAATACATTTACAAAACTAGCTAATGTCAAATAGAGGAGAAATTAAAAGAGAGGAGATGGAGTAGGATGCTTTCACGGAAAATGAGGATAGACCCGACCAGTGTGCCTCAGTTGGTTGGAGTATTACCCTGTACACTAAAATCTTTGGGGTTTGGATCCCCATCTAGCACATACCTAGCTTATGGGTTGGGTTGTGTATGAGAGGCAACTAATTGATGTTTCTCTTGCACATTGATGCTTCTCTCTCTCAAGTCAATTAACATATTTTTTAAAAAGAAAATGAGGATAAAAAAGAGTATGAGAAGATGAGAACCTGTTTGGGAGAGCTCCAGTGGGGATGGTTCTTTGCCAAGAAGAGGAAAGACTATTCAGAGGGAGGACTGGCAGGTGATCCATATTGGAAAAGCAAAATAGGCTGAGGGAGAAACTAAGCAGGTTTAGAGAGCAGACCAAATTTATGAAGTGTATTAAAATTAGAAGTGCCACTTGAAGCTTCTGCCTAAAATGAGTGGATTAATGAATGTGATTTGTTATCCCACCTGGAGACAGCCTATAAAACTCCTTAGCCAGGGAAAACATAGTTTGAATCAGTCACACAAAACAACTTTCTTCATGTCCCTAGTAATAAAAAGCTTTATCAAGATGATGCATGGGAAGAGTACAGTGTGTGTAACACTTTAGGATATTAGAAAACTTTTACATGCCGTTTACTAACTTATTTTTTATCGGTTCCCTGTAGAAATGGGAATGTTTATGGTAAACTTCTACATGAGAAGTATGCAACCTTATCCCAAGAAAGAGTTTTAGGATGTGATGAATGTAGGCTAGCCATAGCATTGTGTCCTTACTTTGTGGAGGTATATCTAGGATATTTTTCAAGCTAAGCAAATTCCAAACTCTCGAGGTCTCTATGACTCATGTTTGATGTTGAGGGTGGACACCATGGTCTCCAGCTCTCCAGTGTGGAGAAGGGAAGCAGAGGAGAAAACTAAGAACACAGCATCTGCAAAGGGATACTGAGTAAAATCAATACTGTCTTCTAATGGTCTCCAGGCTCCTACCTACCCTCCTCCTTCTATGATACACATATTAAAAGTAAAACTAAACTGACAGAATGCTTACTTTAGCTGAGAGAAATTTCTCTTTTGTTATCTAGTCTATGAGAAACTCTTTTTCCACTGGGAAATTTTCTGTGTACAACATTTTTGACAGATAAATATCAACTATTTGAGAGAAACATGAAATTTAGGTTATTTTCTTAGACCAATTCCAACCTCATTTTATTCTATAACTAGCTGAAGTTGATTTTTAATAAACTACTTTGTGTTTAGATGCTAAACCAAGCTGACAGCTACTTACATTCTTTGATGTGACCAACAAGCCTATTTTCCAGTCTTCCTTTAAATCTTGTGGTCTGGTCTTAATTTATGAACTGAATGAGCTCTCTAGTATTTAAATTTTTTAAAAAGTAATTTCTAACTATTGATTCAGAATCAATCTCTAATAGAGCCTTCTTTAATGGAGTAGAAAATAATGAGTCTGGGAGTCAAGTGCACCAAGTTTCAAGTCTACTGACTGCTCTACTTCAGGCTATTTGGATTCTTTGAGGCTAAATTTCCTCATCTGCAGAATGGAGTGGTGATAATAGTGTCTACTTGTTAGGATTGTTCTAAGAGTTAAATTAAACTTCCTGGAGGTGGCAGCATTTGAGTGAGCCCTGGAGGATGGAATCCATGTGATGGCAACAGAAGGGATGGTGCGTAGGGCATTTCACGAGGTGGAGAAAACAGTGTGAACACGTGCTTGAAGCTCATAAATGCAGAGGCTTTGAGGTCATAGGTGGTAGAGTTTGGTAGTTTAGGCTTAATAAAATATAGGTAAAAGTAGTTAGTGATTTGGAGAGAAGTAGATAAACTGATAAGATTTTGATTTGGAAGAATAATAAAGTACCATTTTTATAACTGACACTTTGTGGACATTCCCTCCACTTTCACTATGTGTTTTGCATGTCAAATTCCTGCTTTCAACTGCATGTTATTTAAGATAGGGCCATCAATTTACTTGAGCATAGATGTTGCCTTGAACTATGAAAAATAAGAATATCTTAGCACTGTACACTGTTACATCTTTGGTGACCAATTGCCCTTGGTTACTTAGGTCTAAGGGGTTTCATGGGACATAGGAATTTCAGGGAACTTGGACAGTGGCTTGTAGGTAAACTGGGATGGCTCATTGCCCTACCACCCACTTATAACATGGCCACAAGCTGCATATTGATTTTAGTACAAGCCTTGTTGTTGGAGAGCTGCTCTGATTATGTAAGGTGGAGAATAAATTTGAGAGACTTTGAATTTCAAGTTGCAGATACATCTATTGGTTGCCTCCCCCATTCCCCCAAGTGGGGAATCTGGCCCATAACCAGGCATGTGCCCTGACTGGGAATCAAACCCACAGCCTTTCGGTTCCCAGGCCAGCACTCAATCCGCTGAGCCACAACTGGCTAGGGCTGAATAAATTTTATTATATTCTATAAGAACCATGGCACCATCACATTTTTAAATTTGGAAGTGATATTATTACATGTATGTACTAAAGCAATGGTTTGATAGCCATGTATATGGTGGAACTGTAGTGAGACAGAACTCTTAGCACACAGGGCCTCCTGGAGAAGCCCAGATGAGATCATTACTGTACTATTGAAAGGTTCTGAGATAAGTGCGGTGCTCGTTTTGGAGATACCAAGAAAATGACTTTAATATGCTACTGTCTATAGATTTGGGTATTTAGTGCAGCAAGAGTAACACAATGGAGAAGTAAGGTGACTAATTTGGGTAGAGCATTTGGGGGAAGAAACTAGAGGAAGAGATTAATTTGACTTTTATATTAATAATGGAAATTAATCTTGTCCTATATTAACTGTCACTGCTACAAAATGGTTGTGACCAAGACTTCACAAAAGTCTTGGTCCCAAGTTAAAATAACTTTCTAATATTTTAGATGGATTTTCCCCAGAAGCAGGCCCTGAGATAAGGATTTAAATACAAGTACTGTATTTTGCCATGTATAATGCATACTTTTTGCCCAGATTTTTGAGGGGAAAATAAGGATGCACATTATACATAGGGATAATGACTACATACAATGGGTATAATAATCCTGTGTATAATGTGCATAAAAACATGGATGCACATTATACATGGTCAAATATAATACTTTATTATGGATTTGATTACAGGAGCTTAACTGAGACAAGCAAGAGGAAGAAGCCCAGAGAGTAATACCAAACAGATTATTGTGGTGGGTATTTGGAGCTCTGAACCCTGAATATCATTCTAGCATTTTATGTTAGAGTTAGCCCACATGAATGGCAAGGAAGCTAATGTATTTATCTTTCAATTCTTGTTGGTTTTTGGCTGACAGATGTTCCCAGAAGCATTAACTCTACTTTGTGCCATGATGCCTCACCATTTCAGTGCACATGGCCAAAAACGCAACTGGCAGTACTTGCATCTCTTCCACTGAGGTCTTCCTCTGCACGTGTGGCTTGTTGGAAGTCCCAGAGAATTAGAGCCTTTCTTTTCCCAGAAACAGCCTGGTTCGTGGTCCTCCTGTGGGGTAGCTTCCAGGCATATACTAATATTGTGCCCCACTTCCCACAGCTCTCCAGCTGAATTAGGTTTAAGTTACCTGAAGTGATCGTTTGCTTGATAATACAATTTCATAAGCTCTCTCCTATCCTCTGTTTCACTCCCCCACTGTCTTACCTGTGCTTGGTAGGATCAGCTCCAGCATTAACTCTCTGCACTGGAATCTTTGCTCCAGTATCTACTGGGGAACACCAAACTAAGGCAGATACAATATTACTTTTCATTTATTTAACCTAAAAGAAATATTAGTTTCTAAAAGTAGTTATAACTAAGAAGATGATATTTTATCAATTTTGAAAGAGAGTTATCGAGGAGAGAAGCAACAGTCATGTGCTAAGAATTGTTTCGGGTACGGTCTGACTGGGAGACGCTGAAGCATTATGGACAATTTCACAGGGTATTGCTAAGCCCAGCCTCTACTATTTCATTTTAACGATGACCAGATCCCCGCTGGGGGAGTGGAAGAAGGAAACATACATTCAAATGTAAAAATAATTTTACAGTTTATAACAGGTAAGTAATAGCGAGGCATCCTAATTCGTTCTTATTTTATACAAAAATATGCAGATATTAAAATCTAAAGAGGAATTTGTGCTTTAAAGAGAAATATGAAGCTCTGGAGGTTGTATAACTGCCTCATCACTCATCTGCTTAATGACTATGGTTATGATTTCAAAAAGGAAATACATACCTAATTATTTTACTGAATATTAAAGAACACAGTAGCCTACACAAGAACTTGTTTTGAAATAGAATGGAAAATAACAGATTATAGTCACAAAACCCTGACTCTATATTTTAATATTAATATGTTGCCGTGGTTTTTGGATACATTGTTTCAGGAAATTAGGCTCAGGTTTCCATATTTTATGAGGTGATTTCATTAGCCATAGAATGTCTATTTTTGTTACTTCTAAGGGGAGCTCTAGAACTTCAGATCATAATTGAAATATTTCACTGGTGTGGTTGCTTAGCAACAAACTTTTTGCTTAAACTTTTGTTACTTTAAACTTTTTAACTTGCTTTCAGCCGATTACTTTGCTATAAAATGTGTTTTTTCTCTCCATAACTTTAAATGCATATTTGTATCTGAGATTTTTTTAATAGACCCTGGCCAAGATTTGATGTCCTTTGAATTATTTCCATGAGTCAAGTTGACCTTGGATCACTGGAATTAATACAAAATATAGGAGTTAAATAAAGAACTTCAAAAACATCTCCAGTAATGTTAGGTTTGTTAAGAGCAGCAATTAACTCTGTTGTCAATCCAAAATAATGGACCCTGGACCTCACGTGTGCTTTCTCTCCCACCTCTTCCTCATTGTCTGAGACATTCCTCCCCAAGGCACTACCAATTGTTTCCCTGGTAAATTCCTAACATTATGATAGCAACATTTTTCATTTCTTTTTGTGTTCATGTGTTCTCCACGTAGGTTCACCAGGAACTGCAGGTTTAGTGGACAGTACATGAGCTCTGGAGTCACGTCGACTATGGTTAAAGTCATATGGGCTTACTGTGCTATGTACTTTTTCAGGTGACCACCTAAATCAGTTTATGACTCTGAGCCTTAGTGCTCTCATTTACACAAGGTCCATAAAAATACATCTCACAGGATTATTGTGAGAATGAGAGATAATGTACAGAGATTACCATCTCTAGATGTACATGCTCCAAAAAAAAAAAAAAAGGCAAAGGTGAAAACATGGTAAAAAGTGTTTTGGAGATCATCCAGGTTAAGCTCAGGATAGATTGGTGGGCCATGGACCAAACATGGCATGTAGATACATCAACTACTGATAAGCTTGCATTTGCTGGTCAATGCATCCTTCCCCAACAAATACATCCTGAGCTGTTACTCCCCAAGTTGGTAACCATGGTGTGTTTGGGAGGATGCAATTTATAGTAAGACAATATTCTCTTCTCTAAAGTCAGTGTCTAGTTTTGTAGTGGAGAGAGAGATTAAAATTAGTGAAAAATATGGTGTTAATCCAAAAGAATCTATGCACCCCAATGTTCATAGCAGCACAATTTACAATAGCCAAGTGCTGGAAGAAACCTAAGTGCCCATCAGTAAATGAATGGATCAAAAAACTATGGTACATTTACACAATGGAATTCTATGCAGCAGAAACAAAGAAGGAGCTCCTACCCTTTGCAACAGCATGGGTGGAACTGGAAAGCATTTGCTGGGTGAAATAAGCCAGGTGTTGAAAGACAAATACCATATGATCTCACCTTTAACAGGAACCTAAACAACAAAACAAAAAAACAAGCAAAAGATAACCAAAGACACTGAAATAAAGAACAGGCTGACAGTGACAGGGGGGAGGGAATTTCAGGTGAAAAGGGGAAGGGTTTTGCAGGAACAAGTATAAAAGACACATGGACAAAAACAAGGGTGTGTGTGGAAATGGGAGAGAGGTGAGAAGGGCTGTGGGGAGGTGGGCTGGGAAGGGAGTAAAAGGCAGAAAACTGCACTTGAACAAATATTAAAATAAAAAATAAATGTAAAATATATGGTGTTGTATATAATGTAAAAAAGTATTGATGATGAACATTCCTAGACATTCACTCTTTTTGATTCAGACAGCATAGTTTTTCATTTATATTCAGTCTGTAGCCCCTTATATGCATGTATCCATACTCCTTAGGAAGTTCTTACTTCTACCAGATTATCACAGACTCTACTCACTTCACTCAATCCATATCATTCATTTGTCTCTTACATTGCTCCATTCTATTCCATGGAAGTAAAATAGCATGGCCACTGTACAAACCCACTGAAGGCTCCCTGCAAACACGCCCACTGCCCTCTGCAGTGGTGGAAAAAGCTTGACAGCAGATAACTTTGTCCGGATTCTATTTCATCACTTGTAATCAATGTAGTCACAGAAAACTTAGTAATAACATATTTTGGGCCTGATTTCCTTTTTGACCAAATGGAATGAGGCATTTTGACCAAATGGGAATGATACACATTTTTAAGGGGAACAAAAATGAAATAATGTAACAAAAGTGCTTGCACAGGGCTAAGTACATAGAAGTTGATCAATTATATCTTTTAACATATTCATCATATAACAGACTTACATGAAAACTTAATATACGCAGGGCATCATTTTGGCTGTAGATATAATAAGAAGAGTATACATTCTGTCCTTGACAAACATATATTTAAGAAGAAAAAGAGAGCATGTAAAAAGGTAAATCATAGTAAAAATAAGCACTATTTTCTTTGCAGAATTCCATGGGAACAGCAAGAAGAGAACCACATACCCCATGGCACAGGTCAGAAAGGGCTGAAGAAGGACATGACATTGGGACTAGATGTTAGAGGAGGAACAGGAGCTGGTCATGTAAATAAAGAGATAAATAAGAAATATTTGAATGATTGAGCTTCAGAAGAGAAATACTAGTATTTCTTAGTCCATATTTCAGTTTTTCAGTGAAAACCTGTGCATTATGTTTTTCATAAATTCTCCTTGTGAAAGGAAAAGTGAGAGAGTTAGTGCCAGCTCCTTAGCCTGAAAATCACAGTCTTTTAGGGATGGAGCTCTATTTTAAGCATTGCTAGGAATGAGGCATTTGATGGTATTGGGTAGGGTCGGGAATGTGAAAATACTGTTTTCAATATGTGGCTGGGTGAATTTACGAATGTGAATGTCACTGTAGAGTCAAAAGCTACAGATGAATTTTTGACTGCACAGGGTTGGTTCCCCTATCATCCCCTGCCTGTGCCCCACCTCCCCCCGCCCAGGCTCAACTGTACAGCTAGCTAAGGTCTCCACAAGGTAAGAAATAATCAGTAAGGGCATGAATTGGGCACTTGTTTTTTATTTTCAATAATAATTTGTTTTATTCATGTTTAAGCATGGCTTAAATGCATTATTGCCCATAAGCAAATTAAACTAGATTAAATCTTCTCTAAATAGATATGAATTTCAAACATCTTTATTTTATAGAGGCTCAGTCTTCATTCTACTCTTATGTACTGACTCAAGGCTTGACAATATTATTAAAGTCAACAAATGGTTATTATCTGCAATTATTTATAGTTCTACCCCTGAATCATGAATTGGTAAGGTGCTATTTTCTAACATCTACAATTGATTGCTGATCTTGGTACTTCTCCTGTAGATGGTTAAATATATTCCAATTCCAGTGCCTGAACTAATGTATTTATTACTTTTAGCGCCCATGTGTTCACATCAAAATGCTACCACATGATGGTTTTCATTGGTTTAAGGTATACATTTATTTTGTCCTGCTACAGTTGTTATGAAATGCAAATGTTTAAGATGGCTTTAAGTCTCATGTATAGGTGACATTTATGTCAAAGATGCTGCTATTATGAGTTGGTTTGTTGCAGAGCTAAAACAGGAAGGCTGCAACACATTTCATTTGGGGGACTTCCCCAGCTCTGTGACAATGAACTACTTAGGACAGCCAATTGATTCTCTCCCTGCCAACAGTCCTAAGACCATGTTTTAGAGGCTTCTTGGATGGAAATCATCAACACATGTTATATCATAGATCTCTTTCTAAAACGACCCACTTTGCTGTGGTCTTACAACTGGTACCTTACTAGATCACTTTCACATCGTGCTGTCATGCATGTAATATTCCCAGAAATTGTTTGATTTGAGATGCTTTGCTAGCTCTTTTCTAGTTGGCCTTTTTGGCATCATTTTTTAGTTGGCACTGTTCCTGTGTTATCTGGAGAACCTAAATTTCTGCCTGAAATAATCTTTGGTGTTTGCAAAAGAAACCAACCTATTTTGCGGGGGTTCTCTCACTGCCTACTCTTCTTTTTTTTTTTTTTAAATATTTTATTTATTTATCTTTGGAAGGAGAGAGGGAGAGAAACATCAATGTATGGTTCCTTTCGACCCCCGGAACCCACCGGCTTGCCTACTCTTCTTAACATCTTCCTCATTCTCAAAAAGTGGGGGAAATCATTTCCTTTCTTCTCCAGCTATTCTTCTTTCTTATTCTTAAATCATGGCCACCTTTACCTACCTCCCTTTATGCCACCATTCCTAGTGAAGTGACTGTTTCGGGAGCTATTATCAGAAAGGTATATCCTGATATAAGACCCGTATATCAAGGTGAACAAAGGTCAGGATGGTAAATGATGAGTAATTTCTTCCAAATGCTTTAACAGAATCACTTCTGTTAAAAGAAACAAAAACAAAAAAGTCAAGCAAGCAAGCAAACAAGCAAAAAACCCCAACTCCTTATAATATGGTAGAGTGATTAAAGGCAGGGGATTTGATGTTTGATTCAAGATGGAATCCTGAATCTGCTACTTGTCAGTTCTGTGACCTTGGGAATGTTACTTAACGTCCTCTATGGTCCTCAGTTTTATCATTCTTACAGGGTAGACAGGATAATAAATAACAACAACATGCTAACTGAATAGTATTGAAGTCACGGATGAAGTCTCTAACAAATAGTATTTTTGTCATTATATTCTATAACCCACCCAAAAAGCTGTGAACATCAAAATACTTTCATAAGTGAAAATATAAAACATATTTGGAAAATAAGTTTCTATTTGTAAAACTCATTTGAAAAAAAATTAACCTGAAGAGATTTGAGAATACTCACACTTTATTTAGTGTTAATATTTATTCCATTTTCCCATGGAAATATTACTGTTATTGACTTTGGGGTGCTGCTGTAATACATAGGTTACCATTCTAGATTTAAAGAAATTCTGAATTCTGAAATACATATGATCTCAAGCATTTGTTTAGAAAGTTTGAAATATGGCATCACCAATTTTTTAATTTCACTCAGAAGTTGCTCATTATTCATAATGGTTCCTAGGATATCACAAAAATCACTGGCCTGGTTTACCAAAGGTCAGTGCTTGTACAGGGTATCACCTATATTGGCAAATTCCCCTTTTCAGAGATCTTGAGAGCACTTGAAATAAGCTGAGATCTCTTCTGTACTTCTGCTGGCACTTACGTGTTTTTCATACAAGTCATTTGCTAGAACAAAATAGAATTATCATAAGTATGAACAATGAATTGCTTCATGCTTCAAAAATTCTAATTTTTGAATGTCCTTCACCTCACTTATGGTATTTGAAAAGGCAGGACATTTTCTAGTCTTTTTTGTATATTGGTCTCCTTTGGGAATTCCTATGAAACAAGGTCTCTGGACATGGAATTCCAGAGCTTTTAGCACCCACAGGCAACTGTGTATAACTTCAACTGCCTTCAGCTCCTTGAGTTTCTTAAAGCATGCCATGAAAACTACAATTCCTTTCTTTCTTTGGTTGCTGTTTTTTTCTCCTTTACTACCTTCTCTGGGTATTTCCCTTTTTTGTCTTGTTTTTGGTCTTATGCATGGTCAAAATATCATTGTCTCCATTCATGTAACTCTAACAGGAAGGTGTATTAGTTAAGTATTGCTTGACAACAAATTACTGCACAATTTTGTGGTGTAAAACAACAAACATTGTTGGGTGTTTCTGACTCAGGCTGTCTCATGAGGTTACAGTCAAGATATCAACTGGGTGTACAGTCATCTAAAGGCTTGACTGAGCCTGTAGATTCTGCATCTGAGTTTACTCATGTGGCTGTTTGTCAGAGGCCTCAGTTCCTCTCTATATGCGGCTCTCTCTGTAAATGCTCATTGGGGTTTCCTTATAGCAAGGCAGCTGGGTCGAAAGGCAAGGTTTCAGAGGAACGGGACCATAAAAACCATATCATCTTTTATGATCTATCATTCAAAGCTACACAACCTCACGTCCAGCACAGTCTTTTAGTGATCAATTAAGGAGATGAGAAATGGACTCTACCTCTTAATGAGGAGTGACAACATTGTGGAAGAGAATGGAGAAATATGGCAATATTGCTGTGGCAGATTTTTCAGAAAATATTATGTCACACTAGATTTTCTAAATCATACATTCCTCAAGCCAGACAAGATCTATGTGTCAATGGGTAGGACCTGATTCTTCTTGGCAATGCAGTAAAGAATTACAGATCAGCAAGCCTATTAGTGCTTGAGCGAAGTTTATTAGTGCTAAGTTCTAATGGGAGGGCAAAAGCAAGGGTGGCAAGTACAGGATGGCCAGAGGTCAGGAGGCCAAAACGAATGAGTCCTTTGTTCTGAGGACTTCTATAGTTGGCAGGGTGAGGGTAAAGAAGTTACATTTTGATCGATGGATAAAATTGATGCCAGCTTTCCCTGAGAGACATGAATTACCCAAATGTAGATCCTTACCTTGCTCCACACTCTATTTGTTCATTTTGTATACATACAAGAGGAAGGCAGTTAACCAAAATTGTTTTATGGGCTTTTTCTTTGGGCATCGTAGACCCCTCCTCTTCCCCTTTCCAGGCCTAGGGATGAACACACAGTCTCAAGGTTTTCCTTTTTCCCAGCTAGTGGAGGTGATACACACAGACTTTCAAGGGTTCACCACCTCCTACACTATCATAGGATTGCTTATGTTATATGGAATGCCTGACAGTCTTATCAAACCAGGCTCAGGACTGCTGGGTCAATAGGTGAGACATGTCTTCCTTTTCTTTTAGCCTCCTGTATTAAGTTTTTTGTTAGATTGCCATGTGAGAGCCCTGCCTTTATTTCTCCTCTGGTCACTCATTACCAACTGCTATATAAGTGCTAAAAGGTGTCACCTGGCAACCAAGATGCTAGCCACTGGCTAGCAACAGTACTGCAGTCTTGGAACATAGGAAGAGTCCTATGCTATTTCCTGCATCTTATGGAGATCCATTTACACCAGAACCGGGGGTAGAAAGAAGGGGAGGAGTGAAGGGAGGACCACTGATTAGCTTCAACAATGTAAAGACAGATAGCCAGAGTTTTGTTCTAGTTTCGTTTTAGCCACCATCTTTGAAAAATTTATTCCCATTTGATTAGGCTGGTTGAAGACATAATAATGTAAACTCAAGAAATGTATTTTTCTACTTGGTTTTCTTACTTATGAATTCCGTAACCTTATTTCCTGGGGAGATAATTAGAAGTTAGATGTTGAGATCATCATTCTTTATTACTCAGCTGGAATGTCCTGAAATTTACCTTAAAAAGTGATTTTTGCTGAGCTAATTGCTGATTAGAAAAGGCTGATAGGAGATCACAGTGTGTTTATTTTAAAAGTCTGCTTTCTAAATATAAATGAAGTAGAGCCCATTATAGAATAATGTTTGCATGAGAAAATGCCAGGGGAATAACATAAGACCCACATCACAGAATTGCTTAGGATGAGATATGCTATGTATATCTATGTTCATTAGGGATATGTTTTGACCTAGAATATGACTTAAATCCATCACAAAAATGTGTTTCTTTTAAAAAATCATTGAGAGTGATAGTCCCTCTCTAATCTTACTTTTTCTCTCAAGTTAGAGAGGTAGGTCTCTTTTAACCAATTTTGTTCTAAGATGAAAGGTTTGTCCTGGAGGCTGTTGGGGTTGGTGCCTTGTCTGCCTGATTAAGTAGAAACTTTGTACGCATTGGTCTTACTGTGCAGTAGAGGACAAGAGAAGTGAAGAGCTAGGAAGAAGCCCTGTCTCCGCTATATTAACCAACCTGTCTTGTTCGGATCCTGTCTTGTTCGGATGTTCATACCGCTGGTGAGCAATCCTGTGCCTGATTGGCAAAAGCTGCACTAATACTTCTTTATATGTCCTTTGCTACCCATTGAACATTTCATTTAAAGCTCTCACTAATTCATTCTGTTTGTGTGTAACTTTATATAAAGCATCTCAGAACAAGTTACACAGCCAATATAGTAATTGCTGTACAGTTACTAAGCTGTACAGAAAAATGTGTAAAAATATATGTTAGACTAGGGAAGAAAAGCAAATAGGAAAATGAAAGGGAAAATTCACTTATTAAGAAATATTAGGACTGTAGATATTTATAAACTTGTCAGTTGTTTTCTAAGCAATGTCTAAAAATGTAGTAAAAAATGACCCTGCTGAGAGTTTCATTAATTTGGGACTGAGAACAGTTGGACATCAGCTTCTGTGGCTCTTGTATCATTGCTCTGGCTGAAGGGTAGACTGTTTCCCTACCACTGCTGGCTCTGCAGAGTCCATCTTCCTATTATTGTCTTTCAAGGTCCCTAATGATGAACCCACCCTCAACCCTGTGACACTTGATCTCCACACACTTCCTATTACACACAGTCCTTTAGTCTTCCTCAGGATGGTTTTCCTGTTCCTGTTTCATAGATTTTGTTCTGTCCTTTAGCCCATGCTGTTCCCTCTTTTTTCTCAGGAGTAAAGGCACATTTATTAAGTATATACTTTGTACCATGACTGACAAAGATGGAAGATGCAGTCTCTGCTTTCAGGAACTCAAAACACAGGAACTATGGTTGAGAAAATAAACTTTCACTTTTGAAAACACAAATATCCTGGTTTGGGTTATATAGGAGTCAGTTTAAAAAATATCATTGTACATTGCTTTTATGTGATTGCATACCACATAATCACCATCACCATCATCACACTTCATAATTTTATACCTCTTGTAGAATTTTAAAATATTATCTTGTTTGATTCTGTGGCAGTTCTTAGTTCTGTATTTTCCTTTCTACATTGTGGTTTAATATGTTAAAACATGAAATATATCCAAAATTTTAACCTAGGAAGTATATTTTGGAGCTGAGACTAGAATCTACATGCTCTAATGCTTAGCTGTGATCTTGTTCTATTAAAACCACATCGTTTCACTAATAATTAACTAAGGTCAGTGCACTAAATTAGAGCAAATTATCACTGGACAAAAGAAAAAATAATTTGGGTCTTGGTAAAGTATTAGAGAGAATAGCAATTCCAGTCAGAGGGCTCTGTGTCCTTCATGACCATGAGAGGACAATGGCAGTTGGTGGTCCAGGGGTCTAGTGCCAGAGTTAACCTTATTTGTTGAAAATATTGCTTAGGGTCAGACCTATATTTCTAAGATAGCAATGGAAGCTCTTCCTTTTCTACTTCCTCTTATTTAAAAAAAATTAACTCTAATATTCTCTGCTCTTAGATCCTCAGAGTCAAAGCCAACACTATTTGTAGTTCTAATTTTTCTTTTACAGAAAGGTTAAGACACAGCCGTATGCATCATCTTGGTTCCATGTAACAATGTGTTTTGAGTTCCCAGTGATTCATTCTCAAGTGGAATGCTATCCTTCTCCTTCCTTTGTAAAGAAATTCTGTTCTTAATTCAGGACCTAACTTACGCATCACTCTAGATAGACTTTTTAAAAAATGTTATTTATTTTGCTGATTGAATTCTCAAGTTCTGCTTTTATCTCTTACTGTTTTTCTGCCTGGTAATTGAAAGACTTAGGGGGGAAATGACTATGATAAGGTTACCTTTGCTTTCTACCAAATAATTCAGGTTCTCCTCTTGCATACATTTCAGGACTGCATTTCTTTCCTCTGTTGAAGTTAGCTGTGGTCACGAGACTATCGCTTCAGTCCGTGAAATAAGAAATAGTGAGGTCTAGTCAGAAACCCTGGGAGCTGGCCGGGGGTTTGCCATGTTGTGTCCCTCTGTCAAGGTGACTAAAACACGCTCAGTTGCTGGCTGCATGTTAGCTCCCTCTGGCATCTGCAATGCTATGTGACAGGAAGGAGAAATAAACTTTTGTTGTGTTAAATTTCAGGACATCGGGTTATCTGTTATTGCACCATAACCCAGCGTATCTGTCTTGTCTAAATTCTAAATGGTCTAGAGAAATAGGAATAAAACTTGAGAGAAAATAATACATAACAAAAATCCTCTGCCTCATCTCAACCCTGGGCAAATGGTTCTGAAACTCCACTTCCAATGTGTGAAGGGGAGATTTTCCCACCTAGAACAAGTATTTCTTCTTCAGACACTGGCTGATTGTTCTACACGTCTCCTCAACTCTGACAGCGTCTGCTGAGACATAACATCAGATTGCACAGGTTGAGGGTTCAGCCCTCTGAGACTTCCTCCCCCAATACACACACAGTCCCTTCAACTCTAGACATCAGTCAAAATCCCTGGTTACTACCTGTGCTTCTGACCACTGGCTGCCTACGTAATGAGAGTACTAACAACCACCTTCTTGGAGTCAGATGCCAATTAAAAATCCAAGTTGTTACCTATGCTTCTAATTTATGGGCTTTAAATCAGAGATTCCCAGGACCTCCTCCTCAGGTTCAGTTAATTTGATAGAGCAGCTCAGAGAACTCAGAGAAACATTTTATTCACTGGTTTATTATAAAAAGATAAAACTCAGGAATAGCCAGATGGAAGTGTTGCATGGGGACCATAGGGGAAGGTATGGGGCAGGGATGTGTACTCTGACTTTTTTTTTCCTAGGTAAATATGTTTATTGTTATAAGAAGATGTTAAACTCATTTTAAAACTGGCTGTATCATCCACATTCCCATTAACAAATCAGTATTTCTGTTGCCCATCTTGGTGCTGGTAGTTTTAGAATTTTAGCCATTATAAGTATGTGGTGGTATTTCAGTGAGGTTTTAATTTACTTTCTTTTTTTAAAATATATTTTATTGATTGTGCCATTACAGTTGTTCTATTTTTCCCTTCATTCCCCTCCACCCGGCACCCCCCTCCCCTACCACTCCCCCCTTTAGTTCATGAACACGTGTCTCAAGTTCTTTAGATTCTATATTTCCCATACTATTCTTGCCCTCCCCTATCTATTTTCTACCTACTGTCTATGCTACTTATTTTCTGTACCTTCTCCCCCTTTTAGGCATGCTATTTCTCTCTTTCTTACGTGATCACAAACCCAGAAACTCTTTAAATATTGTCCCTTTTTTTAAAGGTAAAATTGGTACCTGACATGTTAGTTTCCAATGTACTAGACATTAATTCAATTTTTGTGTACACCATGAAGGGATCACCACAATAACTCTGCCTTATTATCGCTTGTCACCATACAAAGACCCCCTGGGATTGAGTGACCTCCAGCCAGAAGTTGGGGGTGGGGCTGAAAGTTCCAGCCCTCCAATCCTGTGGTTGGTTCCCTGGAGCCAACCACCGGTTACCTCACCCTTAGGTTACCTAAGGGCTTTTCAAATGTCACCTCCTTAGCATAGCAAAAGACACTTTATCTCACTTATCACAGGAAATTCCAAGGGTTTTAGGAGCTTTGTGTCAGGGCTGGAGTCAAAGATTTCATATATGTATTTCTTATTGTAAACCACCATGTCATACCCGCACAAGCAAATAATAATGACAACGAACACAAAGTCACCTGTTCATCAGAACTGGAGTTAGATATAGTTCAATGCTGTGTGGTTGGTTAAAGATAGACAAGTGAAAGGATGGGCATCGACGTTTTGTTGTTTGTCAGTCAATGTGACACTGATTGAATGTTTCTTGGAAATAATAGTGTGAGGTTGCTTTATTTATTTACTTTATATAAAGATATTGGTCAGTTTAGCAAACAAACTTCCCTTTTTAGGGTCTTTTAAATTAACTTCCTAGAGGGTGCTAACCTCTGTACTATTACCCCCTGGGTGCATCTACTCTGGGAGAACTGTATTGGGGATTCCTGTAACCCCCACCTACCTTCCCCCCACCTTTTCCTCCTACTTTCTGACCAAGCCAAGATAAAGGCAGTGATTAGTTTAAAGGAAGGAAGTGTTGATTAACAGTTGAAGATTCATGACCTCTACAGGAATATTAGCCACATCAAAATCCAGTGACTTCAAAGGAGAAAACTCCATCATTGTCAATCAACAAATGTTAGATGTTTAAAATTATTTGATGTTATGAGGTTTTGAATTTAATGGGTATCCTTCACCTTTCCTTTAACCTCTTGGGAAATAACAAAAGAAATTAAAAAATGAGACATACATTTACATTGTGACTTTGCGATATTTTACTTTTTTTACTGTGGTTGAACAAACTATTTTAACTTTTTGAACTTCAATTTTCTCATCTGTGCAGGTAATGCCCATTTAAAAAGGATAAGGCATTCAACACACCAAAAGTAGTGCTCACCACATGGCAGATGCAATTGTTTTTCTTCTTTTCCTCAGCCCAAAACTTATTCAGTTATTATTTAGATAACATTATGAAGTAAAAAAAAAATCAGACACTGTATTTTAAGAATATACTGGCTATTGATTTTATATTGTCAATATATTTTATACTAATGTGTTTTTTAAATTTCCTTAACATTTGCAAATTTCAGACTGTGCCTGTATTTTGAGCAGAAGGAAAATAGCAAACTTAACACCAAGGCAAATTAAATGCAGGTGGATAAATTGTTTTCATTGCAAAAATATAATCTAAGGTAAATGCAAAAGCTTTCTTCCTGTAAGACCCTTTTGTCTTATAACAATTATTCCTAAAGCCCAACATAATACTGGCAGAGTAATGAGTCCATTTCTGTGGAAATGTACTCATTTCTATTCAGCTTGCTGATTCCCAGGGGAATTATGAATTCCTAGTTCGAATATGTAGTTCATGAATTTCAAGAAAAAAGTGTATGAGGAGTTAGCAACTGTTTACCTTTAGATATCAAGAAAATAGTTTGAAAAAACTAAAGACATGAAATAGAAAGAAATGAAAATCAAAAGACTTGTTATTTGTGAGTGTTACTGAAATTCCTGCACTCTTGTAAGTACATACTCATTAGGATGTAGATAGAAGAGTGGCTCTGATGGTTGCCAAGGGAGTCTGGACAGCCATTGGGAGGCTGTGCTAATCACTCCCTGTCTTCCGCATTGCTACTGCTCTCATTTACATTATCTGGCTCCTTTAAGGAATGTTTGACTCAAAATCCCATCTTTTCCTCTTCTCTTCTGTTACAGTGCAGTGTCTCTCTTCCTATTGATGGCCAGCCTCTGTCCTTGTCTTCTGGATCCCATCTCCTCCCTGCCACTCAAGCACTTTGCTCCTGTAGTTAGTCCCTCTTCCTCCTTCTTCATCAATCTGTCATCCTCTATTGGATTTTTTCCACTCAGCATGAAAACATGTTCTATGTCCTCCTACCTCCATAAAAACAGAATGCCTAATTTTCCCTTGACCTGACATCCTGCTTCTGTCTCTATGTTATTTGGGTACTTAGTGTCCCCATTTGGATGCTGGGCAGCCCTGTGCCAGGAAGTTATACAGGTACTGGCATGAACAATACTGGGAACCAGTAAGATGTGAAAGAAAGTTTATTATTTACACAATAAACAACAAAAGGATTCCCCAAGCAGAAGGGCTCAGGTTCAGTCTGAGTGAAGCAACAGCAAAGCAGGGTTGGGTGGTTTGGGCTTTTCTTGATTTGGTGTGGGCCTGGGGTAGGGTGAAATGGTGGGACCTCAATGCTGGGTGGGGTCTGTGTGGGTTGAACTTCTCATCAATATCAAGGGAGAGAGCATGTGGGTTTTCGTTGGGTTGCAGCCTCCTCACAAACTTCTGAAGGGTCATCTGAACCCCCCTCTACCCCCTACCCCCCCATGGAGGAGAAGGAGAGAGTGAAGGAAAAGGCAGGCCACTCTAGATGGATACATGCAGGTTTAATGAGCAAGGGAACTTTCCTACAAGGCTTATCATGGGTGGCCAGAGACTAGCAGTGTTTCACACCCAGTCACCAAATGTTAAAAATTTACATAGACTCTAACTGGGTGCAGTCACATACACAGGAGCCCTTAACTGGGTTTAGTCCCATACCCAGTTCAGATGGTCTCATTATTAATTTTCTATCTCAAGGCTGTGTCCTTAGGCAGCTTCTAGTATAGGGAAGGCAGCAGGAACGCACGTTAGAAGCACAGGGGAGGGAGTAGGAGCCTCCAATTGCCTAGGTCCAGCTCCTAAGCCAAACCAGCAGTCATGTCTTCCTGATGACCTTCCCCAGGAGCTTTTTTATTCACTTGTCCAATTGTAGGGCCCTAGGAACCAGCAAGACTTGGAGCATAAAAGCTGTCAGGGGGCAAACATCACAATGGACTCTTTATTATACTCTCTTTCACTTTTCTCCTTCAATGTAAAGTTTCTCCAAAAAGTTTCTAGTTCTTCACCATCACTTTTTAAATCCTTTCCAAATCACCTTTTAATTTCCAATATTCCACCAAAAGGATTCTTTTCAAAGTCATATATGACCTGCGTGCATATCACCAAATCCAATAATAGTTTTTTGTGCTTATGGTATTAGATCACCATTAGTCTTTGATCCATCTGACCACTTCACTCTTCTTGATACAGTCTCCTCTCTATTTCTGTGGTACCACACTTCCTAGGTTCCCTCCTATCTCCCAGGTTGCTTTTCCTCACTAACCTTCACTTGAGACTTCTCTCCCTAACCCTAAAATACTGGAGTCATTTAGAACTCAGTCCTCCTTTCCCTTTTATATCAACCCCTATGCCATAGCAGGTATCATTACCTTTTGTGGCTTTAAGTATCTATATGCTGATGCAATTTGATATCTCCATGTGGATATTTCATATTCTTACCTTTGGTGTTTTGCTCAGTATTGAGAAGGGAAGCAAAAGAGATTAGACACTGAGCTTAAAAAACTGGGGAACATAAGCCTGCTTGCTAGCCAGGAAGGTAGTGCTCCATACCCCAGGGGTTACGGCATTGCTCTGCTGAGGGGATTGACACTCCTTCCTCCCCCACTGTGGTACCAGATTGTTGGGGGACATATGGAGAGGTAGGTGCTGGACCATAGAGGCCTAGCAGTCTACTGAGAAGGTGTAAACCCAGCCAAAGCCCATGAAAGTTGGGGCAGTTGATTAGTTCTTTTGAAAAAGCACCTCATCTATCCCAAACCCAAGCTCCTGGATATAATTCCAGGGGAACAAAGAAGCTGTCTCTCTTGCTTGTAACCCACACTTGCACAGTGCATGTACCTGTTCTCTCCATGGCCACGAGGTTTTAGCAGCCACTTGGCTCATGGCCTCCAGGAGGAAGTCTGAATACCAAAACAGTAATGGAATACAATGGAAACACACTCTAAGCTAGCCAGATGACAGACTGGACTGGACTTTAATAAGGAGCATAAACTCTGGGCAGTGGCCTTCATCCTGGCCCTACTAAACACAAGATTGGACTTTTCCATGGCGTGGCTTCCCCACAATTGGTAAGTCAGGAGGGAAAACCCCTAATTGTACATCATCAATAAACCATACCACAGCCCCATCCTCCAGAGTGGGTCTCAGAACATTCTTTTCCTTGTGATATTGCAAGAACCCCACTTCCACTGATAACAATATAATTTTCAGGCTTAAAATCCAGGATATTTGAACATTCTCTTTGCACTTCTCATAGACACCTGAAACTTAGAGCTCCACAGGGAAGTCTGATTTCCCTTCTAAAATATGTCCCTTCTTTACTCTCCTTTATTTCAGTAAAGGATGTCACCACGCTTCCATGATTAAAGCTAGAGACCTAGAATTATTTTTGATTATTTATTTCTTCCACTCCCTCACCTTCCACATGTACCTCATCATCACTTCTCATTGTTCTACTCTCTAAATACAGCTCATTCTGCTTATTCTGCCTACCTTTAGAATAAGACGTCACTTGCCATAAGTCATCATTACTTCCTCCCAGGTCCACTGCGGGAGCCTCCCAACTCATCCCCACATTTCCACTCCTCCTGCAGTCCAGGTTCTCAGAATAGTCCAAGTGATGTTTAAGAAATAAATCAGATCACATTGCACTGCTGCTTAAATCCCCCCAGTGGCTTCCTGATGCACTCAAAGTAAATTCCAGACTGCTTGTTATGCCGTGCGCAGTGTCCTCATTGCGGCCGATGTGATTAGGTAGTTATTCTGCATTGTACACTGTTTCAAGTGCTTTCCGGACACACATTTATTATTTTAACACATATTATTTGATCTAAATATTATTATTATCTTCATTTTTTTTTAGCAGAGGAAATGAACCATGCAGATGTAAAGTAACTTGCCAATGAAGGAGCAACTTGAAAATAGTAGGGCTGGGATTCAAATCTGGACCATCTGGTTCCAGAATTCGCCCTGTTACCACCACATATTACTGCTTCGTATGCACAAAAGCATGGGCAAAGGGATGAGAGTGGTTATCTAGCGAGGCATGAAGCTCATGCTCATTCAACCATTTCTAAATTTACCAAGAGAAGCAAAGCCTCTGCATCACAGGTCTGGACTAAGAAGCTTTGTCATCTCTCTGAAGCACAGCTTTTACGCCACCAGTAGGTTTGGGTTTAGCCTGAATGGCCTTTTCCTTCTTTTCTTTCAACCCATGCATAGCATCAGTATGGCAACCTGTGGATTCCAGCCAGACAAGGTTGTGCTGCTTGCAAATGGCATGGAGAGGACATCAATGCCCAAATGAGACTTACTGCATGGCTGTGTGTGATGTGACTGCCTTAGCAGAATTGAATCCACCATCCTCAATCAGTATATGAAGTGCCACCACGGCTCCCAGCAAATTTTTTGGCACACTTGTCCATTCTGTAACCCATTCCCACAGTCCCTAAAACAGTAGCTCATCAAAGTCAATAAAACATTAATACTGATTCCTGCCTTGTGGGGGACAAGTGTGGGATACAGACTGAGTGAGGTCCAGTTCCTCGCCCTTATGACAAGAGGAAGAGACAGAAATTTTTACCAAGTATAACAAATGTCAGAAGTGAGAATGTTATTTTTTTAAAAAGGCGCAAAATGCTATCAGAGCACAGAGAAGAGAGCTTAATTTTTATAGAGGAAATGGGGAAGCTTCACGGAGTTGTGGGTCATGGGTGTTTATAAACTCAACAAATGTTTATTTAATTCTTACTGCATTTTGGGCTCTGGACTGGGTACAATATCTGTTTCATGGAATTTATTAATATAAGTTAGGTAGGTAAGGGAAAATATAATCTCCATACCGTTCTCAATTAATATTTATTTCCCATGATAGGGCAAATTTTGTCCAGTTTGGTAATTCTGCTTGTTTACAACATCTACCTATCTTGGTTGTGAAGGGCAGAAGTGAGAAAGGATGAAGCTAGCTGTTTCTGTCGTCTTCTGGAGAGAGATGTTCACGAACATAATGTTCTCAATCATCAGGTACTGAGACTCCAATATTCATGCAATAGTCTGGAAATTCATGCTGGAACATGAAATTGTAATTGTTACAGGAAGTAGTCCTGCCGATAGGTTGAAAAACATTTTGAAAATAGTCTCTGACCTTCAGTAACTCTCTTCAGCTTCTGACCTTCAGTAAATGTCTAGTTTTGTTGTTGGCTATTGGGTTTTGATGTATGAGAGAGGAGATGTGGGAGAAAGTGTGAGAAAAGAGTCTCAAAAATGCTATTTGTGGAGGTAATCCAACAGCCAGCACTGTTGGTTGGTCTATTATTTTCAGGTCCACTTGTTGAATATGACAGTCACATCAATGACATTGATTCTGCTCACTTGACTGGCTTGACATCCTCTTCCTCCCTCACTGGCCTTGAACATGTATGTGTGCTTAGGCACATGGTTTAGAATTGTTTAGCAACATTTCAGAAACCTATGCTTCCTGGATTATGTGTTTGATCTTCTGTGTGTAAATACATTTTACTCCTTGCCTCCAAATATCTGTGGCATGGTTAGGGATAAAAACACCACCAACATGAAATGATATTGAATGCTATGAATTGGTTCAGAACACTTTGGATTCAGAAAAGTCTAACTTTCAACCCTTACTAGTGCCCTAGCTAATCGTGTGAATTGGGGGAGTTATTGTCTCTAAGCCCATTTCTTCTGGTGAACATAAAGACAAATAAAACCTTAGAGTGTTGAGAAGATAAAGATAAAATAATCTATGTTTTTGATATAGGGTGAGGACTTTATTCAACAGAAGATAAAATATTATGACAATGAGTCCTCGGGTCAGAATCAATTGTTATCATTTCTACTGATTGTACTAATTAGTGTGACTGGGTGGAATAGTGACACCATGTCATGTCACCGGGACCCCTCTGAAGGAACTAGGTGCTCATTCCTAAGTAATTAGCAGTGTTGACTGCTAACAGCTCAAGACTATGTCCCTCTCTGAGGATTGCTCTCTGATGAAGGAGGTGGCCTTGCTCAGGGTTATGTCTGCTCTGAATGAACAGCTCACATGCAGTGGTTGGTCACTGTTGGGCAGAACAGAGTCCCAGACTCCTTGCCTCAATAAGAACACCATTGGAGGACTTCCACACGAGAGCTTTTTGAGCGACTAGCTGAGGCCACTGTTGGAACGGCACCTCAGTTTGTCTTCTTCCTCAGTTCGACCCTGCTTTCTTTGCTTCCTCCCAGTTGTTTTTGAGAGCACACCTTAGTAAGCCTCCTGCATGTACATCTCAACATCTTAGGGGTCTCTTTCCTGAGAATGCCGAGGTATTTGGGAGGCATCTGCATTATCTGACGTCACTCCCTGGTGTTTCCTTCCTCTAGCAAGGGGCACACAGTTTCAGAGGTGGAGCTGCTCAGAGACCCTTGAGGGCCTCTTGTGTTAGCAACAGTTAACCTGACTAAAGAACAAATGACTGTTTTGTTAGTGTTATCAGAATGGTTCTTTCTTCTTTTCTCTGAAAATTCCAGATTTCCTCAGGCTTTTCTGTATTTTCTGTCCACGCAATTTGGTTCACCCCAGATGAACGAACTCAGTGATTTTCTCCCCTGACCCAGGTAAGCAGAGACAGGAGTTGAAGAGAAGACAGCTGCTCCGGACATCAATTCCATATCTTCATTCCTCTGTTTTTTAGGAGGAAGTGACTGATGCTCTGCCAAGAGCATAATGAGGATTGAATGAGGAAATTGAATGTGAGTCCCCAAAACACTGCCTCTCCATTGGGTTGTGATTTTAAAGTGGCTGGGTATTATTACCTGACAAGCCCACAAGAGGCTTTTGAAAAAGACAAGGAAATAGGCTCACTTTTGTTAATGCTATGACTAGTTTAAATCAATGCCAAATTGCCAAAGTTTGGCTAACTTCAGACTATATCCAGGGCCTCTAGCTATGGAAGTTTTCCCTGTTAGGTGAACAGTTTTAAATAAATTATATAAACAAATCTTATTTCAATGCTTACTTACAACATGCAGAACACTTTTTTATCAATCCAAGGTTTGCAATGGATGACTCCTAACTTTGAGAAGTCTAGGGTTTGGCTGGATCATAAGAGATACTGCACAAAAAAAGTTCAAAAATTTGACTTCAGATGTTCCGAAGGCAATTCTAAAATCATAATAGCTTTCAAATTATATCCTAAGCAGGCTTCCATCACCATCTGTTGTAAATGCCTTGGTATGCATCCTTTATAAGGTGAGCAGATTTGCTACTATTTTAGCTGATTCAACTGAATATTCTCATACACAAAAGTACACAGCTATTTTCTTCCCTCCCTCTCTTCCCTCCCTCCCTCCCTCCCTCCCTCCCTCCCTCCCTCCCTCCCCCTTCTCTTTCTTTCTCTCTCCTTTCCTTTTCTTTATTTCTCTCTCTCTCTCTTTTCATTGTTGAATATCCAAATCTGTTTTTGAGAAAATTAAGGACAATGTGACTGAAATGCTAGTTTAATAGTAATAGTAATAATAATAATTAATAATAATAATAATAAAAGCCCAGCCATGAAAGATCTCAGATATTAGGGGGAAAAGGTCTATTTTCATACAGCAGTATTTTCCTTTGGTAATCTGTCATATCAACTTTAACAGCAACTATTGGACTCTTAAATCTTTCCAAGTGTTACGTGCTACAAAAAATAGAAAAGTTATTAAACTTGTGCCTATAGGGAAATATGAATCATGAAAATCCAATGAACTAGAATTAAAAACTTCAGATTTTATATAATTTATGTTGAGATGAGCAACACTAAACACCTAAATTTATTAAACAAAAAAACAGCAAATGAAGTTGCCTTTAGGCATTAGAAAATCTCTGTAGTGTTCAGAATAGTCTGCCTCTGGGAGCATTTCCTAAATACACAGCAATGGACGATAAGATCTGTTCAGGTATTGAGGCCATGTTGATTCACCAAACAGAGAATGCATTTTCAAAAGAAAAATATTGTATATTACCACACTTTTAAAAATTGTTGCTGTTGTTTTTTTAAGCAGAATTTCTTCTTGTCAGATGAAACTTTATCTGAAATACCAATTTATAAACTAAGTGAAAGTCCCAGTTTAGTAAAATTTATTTCCTAAAAATGCATTTAGTAAAATACATTGAAATATCCCAATGAAAGCTTCTTTAATAAACACAAAAATTTAAGTCAGCATGCCAATTTTATTTATTTTATATTAGCTGCATAACATAGAGAAAATTACCATTTACACAGATAAGGACCTGAACATAATATTTTTTTTCACATAACACCTTATAATCATGGTACACTTTTCAAATAAAGATCAGAAGAAACATTATATTTGGAGGTTTGCCACTAAATATTTCAACCTGGCAGCAAACATTAACATACTGTTTTTCTCTAATGTATTGTAATTTGAGATTGGTGTGTATGTTTCTTACACATTTTAAAAATCTCTTTAAACAAACATAAAAGTGAAATTTGAATAAATATTTAGAGATTTCTGAAACACCTCTTTCAAGAGTAGACAAATCTCCATTATAGTGCATAAGCAAAAAATTTAAAAAGTCATCCCCACCCCAGTGGATTAAATTAATGAACATATAGGAAGTGTGAGGGTTAGATATAAATTAGGCCTCTGATCAATTCTTTTTCTTTAAAGAAATTTCTAACTCTACTACTGATTCTGTGTCATCTACAGCCATTGAACCTTCATGAAGTTCATTTTCCTCACCTGTAAATTGGAAATAATACCTACCTCGTGTGTTTTCATGATAATAAAGTTCCTTCTTTTTAATGTTACATCATTATTAATATGATTATTTACCTAATTATGAATTGGTTGCGCCATTCTCCCATCTGCTCCATATAGTGAGGAAAAATGCCTTTTTAGTGAGAAAGGCTTTTGTTACAAATAAGGCCTTTGTTATAAAAAACGCCTTATTTGTATCAAAGGCCTTTACAGAACCATCTTTGAGGGGAAGCAGGGCATATCCTATTGTGCTTCCTTCCTTTTAGTTTGAACATTTGTATCTAAATCATTAAAATTTAATTAAGTTAGTAAAATTTGATTAAAATGAAGATTGTACGGCCTTACAAGAGATGAATGTTACAAAAGGTCAACCCGAAACTCCGTCTGTGTCTGTGTTCACAGCTGCCCAGAGGTCCTCTCTACCTGGATGTCACACAGCAGTCTCTGGACACCCACCTTTCTGCCTGAGACACCCCAAGAATTCTTTACTCACATGAAAGCTAGATGACTCTCAGTTATATTTGACTTCCTCTGACTCCCCTATCAACCAACTGCTAAGCCCTGCCAATGTCTCTGCTTAACACTCATAACCACTGCTACCTAATTTAGGCTCTTATTATGTTCTTACAGAATTAAATCAGTAGCTTCCAAATCCATGTTTTTTTCCTCCACCAAGTCTGAACGAAGCACTCTTTTCACAAAGACACATACACGCCTCAGGTGTGGCCTATGGGATGGAGTCCAAGCTTCTCAGGATCTGATCCCTGCCACTGCCCAGTCTTATTTTTCATCGACCTCTACAGCAGCTTTACTCTTGCTCTACAGGCCACTGTGCGTAGTTCTTACTATATACCTCGTGGTTTCATTTCTGTCTTTGGATTTCTTTCTCCTTTCATGTAGATAACCCAGCTCAGGTACAATTAATTCCAGGAGGTCTCTTCTGAGTGCTGCGTCTCTCACTTCTCACCTTCCTCCCAAATTAGTTTAGGTGCTTCTTCTTTGACATCCTATTGGTCCTTCTTCATCCCCTATCATTGTGCTTAAGATAGAACACTATGGTTCTCTATTTAGGTGCCTGTATCCTTCCGTGAACTCCTGGAAGAAAAGGCAGTGTGTCTTATAAATTCAGTGACCAGAACTCTTTCTGTCTCCCAGGGTGACAGAAAAAAATGTTTTTTTCACATATGAAATGAGTGAATGCATGAGTTTCTAATAGACTCTTTTTTTTGTAAAATCATTCCTTAGTCAATAATGGATTGCATCTATTGGTACTTCAGGTCTGTCAATTGCTTATTTTTAACACAAATGGTTCAGCATCCTTTGCCCTGAAGGTTGTCTTTATAGTACCCCACAAAGAACATGTGTGAGTAATTACATCCATCCTCTATTGTAGTGGAAAGTTTCTGTTTATTCTAACTAAATAATCATGAATGTCTGCACCTTGCATGTGCCATGGTAGGTGGCCATATTAGTGGGTGAGTTATAATGTTTAATTAATGGGGTTAGGCCGTTGTATAATTTGACTTTCTTACCCTGAATTTTATCGGCAAGCTCAGTGGGACATCCAAGGCAGACTGTATCTTTACATTCCTGAGCATTTACTAGGTCCTTTTAGAGGGCATGGGAGTGTGTCAACACAACTGTGGGAGATTAGGGGACAGTGGTAGTAAATTTATATGAGAGAGAGAGATTTAAAAGCACCCTCCTACTCTCCTACCAAGCATTGGTGAGTCTGGATAATGTAAGCCCCTGATTAAACCACAGTAGCAATATAAATTCATAGAAAAGATCAAGAAATGACAGCTCAGATCAGCTCAGAAATGTCAAGGGTTAGAATAGAATCATTCTATTATCAAGAAAACAAACAAATAAACAAAACCCATGACTAAGAAGCGAGGCATTCTCCATGGTTCAAGGAAGTAGTTGGAAATAAACATGCTGTATTTCCTCTTTACAACCTATTATTTAACGTACCCTGTAATTTACTTTTTATCTTCTTTATGTGTCTTCTCTGCACTGTAAGCTACATGAGGGTAGCAGTTCTCATCTTCATTGCTGTTTTCTCAATGCTTAGAACAGGGTGTAAAATAATAAGCACTCAATAAATATGCTCTGAATGAATGAATGAACGGTTTAGTAGGATACATTATAGCCCTAAAAATACTAATCAAAATGGATTTGGGAGAATAGCTGAGCTCATGTTCATTGAATCGCCTTTGGTGATAGTCCTCTCAAGTTGATTAATTCATTTTCCATCTAGAATTTAAGGTAATTATTAAATTCAGAAACTGATCAAGTACTTATTGAGCAGAAATACTAAATCATGCACTGTTTATCATTGGAATTTTAGATTCTATTTATTTCAAGATCACCCTCAGCCTAGCATTTTTCCACCATGTTATAGCTCCATAGAAATAAGCATTCCCATTTTCAATATTGTAGGCAAGATTTGCATTAAACCATGAATTGCACACATAATGATGACTATTTACTGAACGTGAAACCGAGCTGCATTTAATAAAATTTTCTCAAGCCCCGAATAAATAGCCACCATATTCACATATGTAAGAAACAAAAACACTTAGAAAATCAGTTTAACCAGCAATATTACAATAGTCTCAATGGAGTTGATGTTTAATTTATTGCACAATTTCACTGGACAAGGAGCTTTTTTAGTCAGATATCAATATACACCAACATCTCTTGAAGTATTGATTTCCTTAAAATATATATCTAGTAAAATTTATAATAGTTACTTATGGAACAGAACTGAATAGATATTGACTCTCTCCCTGCTTTTTAGGATTTGACAAAGTTAAATAGATGGGCTTAGCCCACTGTTTTATTTTTTCCACAAATAATGTCAGTATGCTACTTATTCAAGTTATTTATTATTTTTAAATAGGCTGGGTTTTTTTTTCCCGAGAAGCTAATTTCCAATAATGTTCCATCTGTTAACATGCAGTCTTTTAAGTTGAGCATTTCACTTACAGTCTGAATTTTGACAGTTATTAGTTCTATACCTTTAGATAAATTGCTTTCTAGACCTCAGATTTCTTATCTGTTAAATGGTCTTTATAGTTTCTTCTTTCACTAAAGATCTGTGCAATAGCTCATAACTATTTGAGCAATTTAGAAAATAAGAACAGACACTTACCTGGCAGGGGAGATACCATGATCACAAAGGTGGTTTTCCTAGGGTGAGGCTTACCCATTGCATTCCAGCTGTGCTCACCCCTGCGATTTTCCCAAGTGTCATCAACAGGAGTTTGAGCCTTTCAGAAAGAGAAAAGAAAGCTCTTATATCTGACATGCTTTTTTTCCTTCAATTTTTATTTAGGAAACATGCTATAAAAGGAAGAGACTGATAGAATAATAAATTTGTGGTGGAGCAAGTAGGCTCAGTAAGTATGCATCTGACTTCGTGGTCAGAATATCTGAATTGTCTTGCTGCTCAGAGATTAACACAACTTTTTCACTATGAAGTATGTCTATTTTTCTTTTGCCTACTTTTATTGTTTAAATTCATATGTTCCTTTTGTGATGGAAGTTAATAGTCAGCAAAGTTTGTATATGTGACAATAATTTTTCTTTCAAAACCAAAGGTAAACTATATTCATTTTTTCCCATTAAAGTATGGAGGTAAATTAATTTTACCTTTGTTTTTCTAAAATTGTACTGGACAAATACATACTATAGTATAAAAAAGAGTTATTATTGAGCTATGTAACACAAATACAAGTATATGCAACAATGCAAATAGAGTATAGTAAATATGAGTGTGCGGGATGATAATTTTAAGACTGTATATATTTGTTATATTCCTTAAAAATTGTATGATATACATGCATTTAACACACCATTTTAAAGACATGAAATAGAACAGTTCCATGTAAAGTAAAAACTTAAAGTGTCTCCCATGTGCTTGTTCTTCTGCCCTAGTTTCACTCCCTGCCTCAGGAGGAATGTACTAATGACCTATGGACACAGGCTTTTAAAAATGTGTCTTCAGACCATTTTGTATTTATTTATATGTATACAGAGTCTGTTCAGAAAGTATTCAGCCATACAGTATGAAAGATAGAGACATTTATTGAAGAAAATGCAAGATAATAAGAAACATTGTAATAGGACAATGATACCTCAGTCCCCTTCAAAGGAGGAATCTTGGGACCTTACACAGTTTTCTCTGTGTCTTTTCCACTGTTCAAAACACTGCAAAATCCTTTGTTGGAATCACCATCAGCTGCCCCGTGGTATTTTCCTTAATCTCATCAACTGTCTGAAATCTCTTCCTTTTCAAAGGTGATTTCAGATTTGGGAAAAGCCAGAAGTCACAGGGCATCAAATCTGGGTTGTAGTGGGGTTGAGTCACCTGGGTGATTTGATGCTTTGCCAAAAAACTCTGCACAAGACATGATGCATGGACGGGTGCTTTGTCTTGATGAAGCTGCCAACCACCAGTTGCCCATTTTGTTGTATTGCATCTCTCAACTGATGAAGAACATTAATAATAACTCCTTATTAATTTTTTGGCCTGGAGGGGCATACTCATGATGGACAACACCTTCCCAATCAAAAAGCACAGTTTAACATGGTCTTGATCTTGCTGTGACTTTGCTGCACCTTCTTCTTGACCATCTTTGAAGCGTTTGTGCCACACTTCTGTCTGTGCTGCATTCTTTGCAGTGTCTCCAAAAGTGTTCAGAATCACCTGAATAGTTTTTGAGTAGGAATGTTCAAGCTTAACACAAAATCTGATCCAGATTCATTGCTCCACTTGCCCAGTCAGTAACGGGAGCAAGACTCTTGAATGAGAGACCACACAGTGCACATCGTCACTCAGTGGTGTTTAGTGGCCCCAATGACTAGAGCAGTGAAGTTGTCATTGTTCACACATGCACATCCCAGTTCACTCTCCTTGGCTGCCAGGTTACTTCAATGTGGCACAAACCATTTTTGTTATATTAGCAATGGCTGGACTTTTCCCAGACAGAACTCATGTATTTATATATTTAGATGTTTTAAAAATACATGGGAATTTTTTCTTTTTTACTTGATACTATCTAGAAATTGTTTTATAAGCCACTATTTATATGTTTACAGAGTTCTTTTACTGGATGCATAGGAGTTCATTAATGTAATTTATTTAGTTCTAAATGTAATTTTTGGATTTTTCTGTTTCTTTTTGATTTCATGAAACAAGAGATGAATTTTTATGAATTTTATTTTCTTCCAGTGAAGCAACTTTATGATGTCTGAGTAATAAGATTATTGATCTTAAAGCAGAGTGTATTGATCAAGGGGATATTGTGCATGAGCTGTCAGTTTTCATGAGTAAGAAGAGTCACATTTTGTGGAGTTCATATTATCAATAGTTGTTGATTGTAGCCCTGGCTTATTTGATAGTCTAGCAAATTATGTTAAAAATTATTAAATGATTACTGGACTTGAAGACCTATCAGATAATCATTATATTTTTTACTATGGTTAATAAGCACTTTAAAAATTTTGGAAAATATAGAAAACATACTGTTATTTCAGCATCCAGACATAACTTTTGTTATCCTTTTGGTGTATTTGTTTTCTAAGTTTTTTCTGTTATTGTAGATGTATAAGTCTGGTTTCTGAAACCAGACATCTTGGGTTCAAATACCAGTTTTGTTATTTGCAAGCTATATGTTTTTAAGTAAATTTCATAACTGTTCCAAACCTAAATTTCTTCATAAGTAAGACAGGGGGTTATTAGAACCTTCCTCCTGGAGTATAGGAATCTAATGAAGTAGATGCATGAAATGTGCTAAGCCTGGCACTTAGTATACATTCAATAAGTAAATAAACAATTTGGAAGACACTGCACTAATTAGGTACCTTCTTTATTGATTTAATATTCAATATATTCTGAATGTCTCCATGTCATTAAATAGCCTCCTTAGTTTAATTTTAACAACAAAATGGCATTTTATTATATAATAATATAATATATAGTTCATAAAACAATCCACTATTATTGGGCAAATAAACTAGTTTAAAAATTATGCTGTTAAAAATAAATAGATTTATAGATAAGTTTTGTATTCTTTTCTGATTTAAAAAAATGAATAGCTAAAGCCAATAATATATGCCCTATTTTAAGAGTTTTGACACATGCTGACAACATGTTGCCAAATCCACGTGATGGATTTGATGGCTTTTAAAACCCAAGTTTTAAAAATTCAGTGATTGTAATTGAAACAATCCTATCTATTGCATTATTTTATATTGGGTGAAAATCTAGGTTAATATTGTAAAATAATAATGGCATGGATAAAACATGGGGTGTAAATTATGTAATACAAAAACAGGTGTCCAATAAGTGTTGTTTTTAAGAATAATTACTTTGAAAGATGGGATATGAACTTGTCATGTTCACAATTATATTGGTTGCAATGCTTTTGAAGTTATTCTTTAGCAATTGAACAATCCATGGACATTTTTATATATTATGGGAGATTCTTAATTTCTATAACAAAATATAATTGAACTTTAAAAAAATCGCATCAGTGTCGACTTAAAATAAATTGTTTGCAACATTTCTCCTACTCAACATCCAATTTCATTCTTAACCATAAACATATTTTGTTCCCAACTAGTGTGGCTGCAAAATATTTGGCCCTGGCCATAGGTTATGGCTGGTCCAAGCCAATTCTCAGGATGTCTTACAGTAATACGTGGCCCTAAGAACTTGCCCTGTCAATATGACTTGATTAAAAGTCTACTCAGAAGGTATTTGCTTGCTCAGGCTTTTCCTTTTCTGATGAGAAAGGAGAAAGGAGATCTACCTTTCTTGCTGTTCTCTCTTCTTCCATTCTGTGACCAGTGTTAGATCTAGGCAGCCTAGGAGGAATGAAAATCACCAGGCAAGAATATGGCACTGTGGGAAGCTGTCTGCAGACCCTGCCCAGGAAGATTACAGTCTGGGTTCGGCTTATCAGGCATCACAGGATGCAGCTTTCACCCAGCAACCAGCTCTAGCCAATCAGGCTCTAATACCCCAACCACAAGTTTTTGCATTTAAAAACCCTGATCTAAGAATGACCGAGTGAGTCCCAACCTCCCCTGATCAGCCCCACTTTCCTCTTAACCTTCCTTGGTTGGCTCCACTTTCCCTCTTATTCCTCACTAATAGACCCCGCTCTCCTTAGCTTGCTGCATTCATCAAGTTTCTTGAGTGACTCTGACATAACAACCAGTAGATCATCTCAACATCACTGAGCTTCTGCATCCACAGAACTGTCCACTTCCAAAATCCTTGTTGTATGGGCAGGTGCAAGCTCTCCTATTTATTTAAACTATTGATGGCTTTTCTCTTAATTGATTTGAAGGCTTTTTTCCCCTAAAACATAAACCCTAATTCTTTTATAATTGCATTTAAAACATGCTTCTTTAGAGAGTTCATCAAAATTGACTACTCTAGGAGTGTATATTACTTCATAAAAATAGATTGCTTTTTAAATGAGTATTTCAAAGAAATTGTAGAATTTAGAGTTAGAAGGGACCTTAGAGATCATGTAATTTATACATTCTCAATGGTGGTTGTTCATTAAAATTATCACCAGAACTTAAAAAAAATCATTTTTAGATCCCATGCTCAGGCACTGTGACTCAGTAGATCTCAGGCAGGACCCATGCATCTGTATTTTTTAAAACTACAGGATAATTCTAATAGATAACCAGGGATAAAGTTTACTGATGAATATCTATGCCTGTCAGACAGTGGTTTGTGGAATAACCTGTGATATGTAGATTTAGCGACAGGTTAGAATTTTGGAGTCTACATTGGGAAACTAACTTTATGCAATTGTATTACTAGAAAAGCCCAAGGTCCTGGTAAATAGAAGAAAAAGTTATTGTAAATTCAAGCTTACTGTATGTTGGGAACTGCCCTGCCTGGTTTCAGGGGCTGTAAACTCCCCATGGCTAAGGCTGAGTGAGTGACCTTTGGACTGTGAGCCAATAAGGAGACAAAGCTTATCTCCCTGGCAGGAGCACTGCTTCTGCTTCATCCATCTCTGGCCCCCAAAGCTTGGTTGGTTAGTCAATAATGGGTAAGACCCCTCAGAGGGGGGGCAACCTAAGCCAGACACAATCACTTGGGAAGCCCTCAAGGAAGGACTCGGGGGGGGGGCTGCAGCAAAGAGGGGGTAATGAACCCTCACCCCCCAGCTATTCTCACATAGCCTGAGTCCCCATTTCTGTCTGGGAGAAGTGCTTTCTGGCTCTAATTCACTTAAGCCTAAAAACCTATGGCAGGGTGGTGAAGCCCTCTGCTGGCTAGAGTGGTTCCGGGGTGATCGGGCATAAGAAAGAATTCATAAAGTCCTGTGAAGCCTGCTTTGCTAAGAGTACTTTCATTCATATAAGGGTCTGAGCAGGAAATGAGTATGTCTCCCAAAATTTTTGCAACCCCCTTACCTGACAGACACTGACTCAGACTAAGCCCTCTGATTTCTTGGAAATGTTATCTATTGTTTGATCCTTGCCACCTGACACTGATTCATGAGCTTTACCTGTAGTCCTGTGTGTTATGAACCTAATAAAAACCCTTGAGGAAGGGGCTCTTGGTCCTTCTCCTGTGACAGATTGACCACCTCTCCTCCCCAGGCAGATCATGTCTTGGTAGTTTTATTTTCATCCGTGGTGGATGGTGGATGGGGGACTTGTGTGCAAAGTTTTCCCCACAACTGTAGCCAATTTTCATTCTAGAAAATTAAAATATCAAGAATAGAATTTAATACAACTATTTCAACTTTCTTGTGCTTCCATGAGAACTTCACCTCTATATCCACTGCTCACCATTGTTCAGATTTTCAGAGCCTGCTGAGATTTAGCCCAATGGTGTGGGTCTACTGTGTTTAAGAGATTAGGCCAATTCAACGAATGGAGGAAACTTGGATGGGGCTGTTGGTGGGACATGGTGTTAGCTGTCACCATGCCTTCTCTAACTTCTAATTTCTTTACCAAAAGAAAGTGAATTAGCCACTAAAGCTCATCTGGGGACTTTAAAAAAAAATTCAGTTATATGTACAATTTCTTTAGAAATTCTTCCAGACCCCATCTACCAGGCCATTTTGTTTTTATTTAATGTATTCTCAAATAATGCAGATAATTTCTTATTAACAAATAACTAGTCTCTAAAATGAGCTCCAATAAGTTTGTACATGTAAAGTAAAGATTCCAAAATTACTTCTGGACCTGAAATAGTAAGAAAACATTTAAAATATCAAATTGTGCCCTATTAAAATGAGGTTTCCCCACTCTCTTGATCTTATTCAGCTCCAATGTAGCCATTGTCCATTTCAAACTCACTTAATCTTTTTTTGTTAATTGATGGCTCATACTAGGAAATGTCTTTATGTGTGTATATGTTCAGATACACAAATATATATGTTAGATATAGATTGTGCATATATACATTCGTACACACATTATGCTTACATATGAGTGCACATATAATAGATAGGGTTATACGCATGTACCTGATATATATGTAGTGTTTAAAAATGTGTATGAATATATCTGTATATACATATACATACATACACACACATATATTTATTCTAACATACATTAAATAGTCTCCCAGAAATGATAGAAAATATTTTGAACACATTTTCATCTTCCTCTATAACATTTTCAAAAGCAGAATCCTGGACTGCTAGTAGAATTTAAGGTATGCTTTAGGCCGTGTTAATTATAGGGAGTAAATTTTATGTAACTGCATCTGAATAGCTGTGGTTACTCAGGGTCCCGACTATGTTGTCCATCTTATTTTCCTCATGGCAGAAATTGGCAGAGAAGACTTAGGCTCCAAAGGGCCTAGACTCCCCACCTTGGCTCTGTCGTGTTGGAACCCGTTCGGGGCCAGTAGTCTGTGGCTAAATAAAGATTGCATCACTGGTCTCCATTCCATAGACCCCTCCTTATTTGCCAAACCGGAAACCTGCCTCTCAGGCTAAAGGTCCAGGATCAGTAAACAAGCGTCTTTTGCAAACACTGAGGCTGTGTTTCAGTGTGCTGTCTGTGCAGTACCCATGGGTTGGTAGTCTGCCAAAAATGATCTGATTATTACAGTTCCGCGGAACCCAGGATCTAAATTCCCTCTGGCATCCAGCATCGGATGACCAAGAGGTATCCCCTGGATCATAGCCGCAAAAACCAGAGCACTGGCCCAATGTGAAAGCTTCCTTCCAGGAGATACTGGCTCTTTGGGACACAAGACGGGGGCATGAAGATGGTGCCCATCAGCTGGACTGAGGCAGAGGTACAGCATATAGCAGATGTGCTCACCTGGAAAAAGGAAAAAAAACTCCCCAAAACCCTAGCATTAAAAAAAAAGAGAGAGAGAGAGCATGCGAGAAAGATATGGCACCTGCTATCTAGAGCCCTAAGTAGGGCCTGCCAGCTAGAATGAAGCAGAGGAGGAGTGTATATATGGTACCATCCTGAAAAGGGGGAAAAATGGAGCTGCGCTCCAGGAGACCTCCAGACGTGTGCTAAATTAGGTGATTGCCCTTTAAGACACCTGGTGCTTTAAAGTTAGCAAGGTAAACTCTAGGAGCCTCTGGATTCTCGGAGTCTCCTGAGCCCTGCTGTGAGTGAGTCTGGCCTTTTAGAGCCTTTTCTTAGTTTTTTTTATATTCTTGTGAGTCTTCTGAATATGAGTCCAGCTGGTTTTTAAAGCTAGATTTTGGGGGGCTTGTATTAAAAGTTGGGCATGTTTGGCATGTGTGGCTCAAAGCCTTCACTGCTTGGGCGGAAGCTTCTGGTTTTGAGTTCCTTCCAAATTGTGGGTCACTGGGCCAGGGGTGGGGAGTGTGGGGACTCTCAGCTTTTCCTACCTTCTTTGATTGTGGGCCTTCTCTTATTTGCCCTTATGCCTAGGAGTAGCTCAGAGAGTTTTAGGTTTGTTTTTGAGAGGAGTTTGTTCCATAGGTAGCTGCAGATTTGGCTTGCCCGTGGGAGGAGGTGATGTAGGCACTTGGTTATCATGTATGTGGCCATATTGAACCCATCAAAAGTCATTAATGTTTTAAAAAGCATTACTCCAGTTGATATGTGGAGCTGAGATTAGAGGAGGCCAAGAATTGATGCAGGAAAACCAATTAGCTAAGATAATTTTGGCTTGGACTAGGAGATAGAAAGAAATGAACCAGTTTGGAAACATTGGAAGATCACTGTTTTAGAGGATTTACTCACAAAGTAGATGAGAACTGTGGGAAATGGAGGAATAGAGGATCTCTTAGATTTTCTGCTGGGCATCTGGGGGTATAGAGACAGTTTATTGAGTTTTAGAACATTACAGGAAGATAAATAGCCTTTCCTGGCTTGGTCTTATTTCCTTTTTAAAATATTATTTTCCTTTTTATAGTAACCTTTGCTTTCCCTTTATATCATCTATTACAGACTAAAATTTTATTTTGGTATGGTGTTATTGGATTAATAACTCTCTCC
This sequence comes from Artibeus jamaicensis, assembly GCF_021234435.1. Taxonomy (NCBI): domain Eukaryota; kingdom Metazoa; phylum Chordata; class Mammalia; order Chiroptera; family Phyllostomidae; genus Artibeus; species Artibeus jamaicensis. The sequence continues at coordinate 17,272,311 of NW_026521788.1, forward strand.
TTCAAAAGATTGTAAACTTTATCTTCTTCACTCAGAACATGGCCTGGCACATGGCAGGCTATTAATAATTGTTGAGTGAATAAATGAGTATGTTGCCATTGAGACACAATGATGGGGAATCTCCAATTGGCTGTTGGACATAGCTATGTCTGAAGGTAGGAAGAGCGAATGGGCTGCAGATATTCACCTGCAAGATGATGCAATCACTGAGAGAGTAGAGAGAGATGAGAACAAAGTGAAGGAAAGGAGGAGGCGAAAAAAAGACCAACAAAATCTGAGTAAGGCCTCTGGCTGTAAAACTGTTGAGTCAGCCTTACACCTCAAAGCTAAAACAAGCAGCTTTCCTTGCACAAACTCCACATAATTAAAGGGGATCACAATCTTCCACTTTAGTTATTCTGACCAAAACTTTCCTTTCAAATTTTAATTCATCTTTCCGTGAAATGTATAAAGCAGAAAGAAATGCATTCTTTAGTAAATGCATGGAGAACTTGGGGACTCAAAAAACATATTTGATAAAAACTTATGGACAAAATTAAACTACCTTCCTCACTGAACTTGAAGTTTACAAGAATTCACATATGTATTAGCCATCTGTGGAATCTCTGCAGAAAATTACCCCTGAGAATACACCATTACTGTATTGAACCCAGGTTGCCTCTTCAAGCTCAAATGAGTGTCAGTGGCTAATTCACTTCCTTTTGGCAAAGAAGCTTTTGTGTTACATCATTTGTACCACTGTTACTGGATTGAGCCCAGGCTGCCTCCCCAGGCTCTTGTAAAACCAGTGAATTCCAAAAGTAAGATAAGCTTGATCTAATTAGTTATAACATGTTCTACATAAAGTAATGGTGTAATAATGGACGCTTTTTGTGACTGATAACCTATTGCTAAAGAAGAGGAGGATAATTATTTGACTGCTTATCTGTGGAAGAGAAAAGTTAAAGTACATTTTCTGGTTATATCACAGAACATATTTGTGGTGGGAATGGGTGCAGAAGGGACCAACAATTCCAGTCCATAACTCTTTCATTTTGTGTCTACACCTACTACTATTACTACTGTTAAGAATGACAACAATGAAAATGGTTTTGATGATGTTAGCTCATATTTTGAGTGCTAAAGGACTCTGCCAATCACTTAAAATTTATTATCTCATTTACACAACAAAAAACATAAGTTGTTATAATTATTTTTTCCTGTTATTCTTATGAGGAAAGAGAAGATTTGGGAAGTTAGGTGAATTCCCCGAGATGGTCCAAGTAATGAGTTGGTACAGGTGAGATTCCAGTGTAGATCTGTTTGACTATAAAGTCTGGGCTTATAACCTTTATCAGCCTTTCTAATGGTTATTTTTCTCTGCTGTTTGTGCAAGATCAAACTAAAATTAGATCTATAAAAATATCATGTAGAGGATTATACTCAGGATTCAAAACCTAACCAAAGCACGGATAGTTCTTTAGGCCTGCTCTGAAAATAACCAGCTGTTCTTCCCCTCACAGCTTTAGCCATACTAGCCTTCCATCCACAGGCTCCGGTTTGTCTAAGGAAAGCACCAGAGATCTCCCTAATGCTGCTTATGTGAATCTTTAAAATCCTATTATTGGTTTCTGAAGGCTTTCATCCATCACCCTCTCATGATAAATCTCTAACAAGGCTTTTGGTCCTCCTTTTACTTTCAGATTCCCTCATTCTCAATAAATTTCTCAGTGAAGTCACAATTAATCTTGAGTAGCACATTAACCTTGTTCATATCAAAGTAACCCAGCAAGTTTTGCAGTTTTACATGTGATTACAGACAGGTACCCCACATGCTGTGAATCTCCCCTTGCCATGGGCAGAAGGGTAAGGATAGCTTTCCAATCTCTGCTCCCATTTATCTCTGTTCTCTGGCCAGGCTTGAGTATCTGCAAGGCTCTGCTAGCCTCTCGGGTTTTGTATAACTCCGTTGATCTCTCAGAATTTTTCTCTTTCACCCACTTATCATCTGATAGAATCCCTTTGTCTCCTTCCATTTTCTTAAGTGCCATTGCTTAATAAACTAGTTTGAATAAAGATTTAAACTCCTCTAACTATATGAAAATTTTAAAGCTTTTATCTAATGGATGTTAAAAAAATGCTCCACTCAATGTCTGAGTGGCTGGACCACTCAGAATGATTTTCCTTCGGGGTCATTGTTGTTTTGCATTTGGAAATTCAGCTAATAACTTATAATCACTCTGCCTTCAAATGTAAGAAGGTGATTACTTCGTCAAGATTCCACTAGAAATAATTTCTTCCAACTGTGTAGTTATCAAGTTGCTGTCTTCAATAGCAGAAGTAGCCATGTTCAGGCTCATAGGCAAAAGCTTTCTCCATAATGTGATTGGAAGGTGACATGAGGCACTTCATCATTCAGGCCTATTTCTCTTGTTCATTTGCCTTGTAACTTAAAATTTCCACCATTTTATAACATTTCAGGTTAAGGTATTAGAGGCCCTCTTACAATATAGTTAAGTAAAGGTCACCTTTTAAGTCATTAATGATATTAATGTGAAATTGAGCTTTAGTTTTGAGTCACTTTAATGATTCAAGAAGGGCAAGAAGAGAATGACAGAGGAACAGTAAGATAAGTGGTGGTGAGCTGGGGTGTCCGGAAAGTTGTACATCAGGCGATTCTACATCTGGAAGGCAGGTTCGAATGGGGCACCTTGGTGGACTGTTCAGGAGACTCGGATGAACAATGAGGTTTTTCAACTTCAGTGAGTTTGGTGGGGTGGGGGAATATTTAGAAACTTTGAGGGTTAGGATAGAGAATCTGGAAAGACACTGAGGTATCAATGTCTATCTCATAATTCTGTCACGGTTCAAACTTATTTTAAAATGGATAATTAAATCCAGTACTTGTTTATTCTCTTATTATTTGTGATTAGGAAATCATGGTAAGGTCAAAGTGAAGACATTGCTGTATTTGATGACATTGGCCTGGCAATATATGCTCCTAATACAGTGTTCTAACTGAAGCTTCATGTCTGATGAAATCAGAATGATGCACATTGCATCAACTGGGAAATTTTCATGGACCCTTATGGAGAGTGGTGTGGAGAAGATCTGTAGATTCAGTTAACTAGCATGTTTCACTAGTATAAAGCCTCATAAAATATAGATTAGATGAAAGGAAAGCAATATAATATATGGAGTTTACCATGTGGAGAGTTACTTTTTAAATACAATGTTTAAAGATAAAATAATGAAATAGAGAGCAATTGTGTAGGAAAAAGGAAGAACAGCTGATCTGCCTATAATATCAATGATAGCAGATGAACTTCCTTATGCTAATTATTAGCCCATAAAAGGACAAGCCTTGAAAAGGGAAAATGGCTAAGTATGGGAAGCATAAAACCACTATTGCTGAAAGATGAGTTTTGAAAATTAGGCAAAAAGGTGAAAGCCATTATTATAGAGAAGATAAATCAGCAGAGCAGCTCACTAAGGATGCCGGCATCTGGACATCCAAAAGCAACAACAATTCCATTTTCTGAGTCAGACTCAAAGGGCTCCAGAAATATTGGTTCATCTAAAAGTCCATTATGTTTTTTCCATGTGGTGGCTCTAGTAGTGTTTGGTTGACTCTAACTTTATTCAAAACAATTTTGTTAGATTGTATTGTGACAGCTGTCATGTTAGTGTGCATTAAGAAATGAACAAAATTGGTGAATTTTTATGTAGCCATTTAAATATTGAAGATGGAAGAAAATTTGCTTTATTATTTCAAGAAAGGTAAAAATGCAATTGAAATGCAATAAAAGATTTGTGCAGTATATGGAGAAGGTGCTGTGACTAATCAAATGTGTCAAAATAGTTTACAAAGTTTCTTGGTACTATTACAGTTTGGCCAAATAATTCTTTGCTGTGGGGCTGTCTTACCCATTGGAAGGTATTTAGCAGCACCCCTGGCCTCTACCCACTAGAAGTCAATAGCAGGTGATAGACAACACGGTCTAAATATACAAGTCAATAGTTATTGGTGAAAATGAAAAATGTGTCTTTTATGAAAAAAAATAACAGACTTTTTGGCCAACCCAATATTTAAAAAGAAGAAAGGGACAGAGAACCTCATGGTCAATAAACAGCTAAACAACTCAGGAGAACTTAAGAGAAAACTACATCCACAGAGAGTCTTGAAAAGGCATGAGGGTTTGGAGGTCCTTTGTTTGTTTGTTTGTTTGTTGTTTTGAGATAATCAACTGGAACCACACTCTGAAATAAGTGTTTGAAAAAGAACAAATCTAGAAACAGGACTCATTTTCATAAGGTGTTAGGATCACAGTCTCTATGGATTGTTTGGATCGGGCAGGGAGGTTCTTTAAGTTCCGGAGTCATAGGGATTGATTCAAAATGATAGCAATGGGGAGCAGAAGGAGACTTTTTTTTTTATTTCCTAAGCCATTAATCCCCCTAATGGAGAATCCTTGCCAGATGTAAAGGAATTGGGAAATGGAGAATGAATAGAAAAAAAGGTAATGGAGAAATAAAGAGGTGGTAGTATGTATAAAAAGGAGAAAAAGACAAAAGACAAAAGACAAAGGAAACAAATCTAGGATTTTTTCAGCCTTTGTGACATACCTGATATCATGGTAGCTCACTTACAATCTTTAATTCTTAATATCCTTTCAACAAAAATATTGCTCCCATTTTCCAGAAGGTGAAACTGAGTCACAGAGACTAGCATTATTTAGTTCACATAACTGCTGGCATCAATTATTGAGGGCAGTGTTCGTGACTTGAACATCTGTGGTTTTCTGAATATATCAGGTTTCAGAAGATTTGGGCTTAGAGGACCTGGATTCAGTCTTTATCACATGTTAGTTGTGAGACTAATTTAAGCAACTATTTATTTATTAACTACTATTAGTATTTAAATGCTTTTTCTAGATGCTCAGGATGTAACAATGGATTCAAGAAGTAAAAATTCTACTTTTATAGAATACATATTTTAGTATGTATTTAATATGTCCCGGGTAGAACCTGGACATATTAGGTTAGTATGTTTGTCTAAGTTTGTTTCATGACCTCTAAAACGAAATGTATAATATGTAATTATCAGAATCTGTTACTATAGCCAAACTTGATAGTTGTAAATTATAATAGGCTTTGCAAATATTCCCCCTCTAATTACTTAGAACCGTACCTAGCCTGCAGTGGTGCTCAGGAACATGGGAGCAAAGCAGTGAGGAGAGAAAGGAAAACCATACAGGAGACCACAGGCATTACTGGGTGGGGAGTGGTGGCTTTGGGCATGGTTTGCTGGCTTCTGGTCCTAGACGGCCTGGTCATGTTTTTGAAAAGCAGAACAGAATGTTGCCAGAGATAGAGATTTTCAGGTCAGTCCCAGGGGAGAGGACTAGTATAGGGTCAATAAGGTAATGAAATAGGGGATGGGGTGAAAAAGACGGAAACATTCAGACTCATTGATCTGAGTGTGTTTAGGTTAGAGAGTTCATTTCCAATTTCCCTGGCCTCCTATCTTCCTCCTCACTTTTTAAGATAAGAAAATATAGTTCTGGAGTGGTTGGCCCTAAAATCACAAGTGGGATTAATTCTGAGTCAAGTTCAGGCCTAGACTAAACATGTAGCATTTAACAGTATAATATGTCTAGTGCTGTTGAGCTATTTCTGGCTCATTCAGTTTCCCAGGGGTAGGAAGACTGGTGTTTAACTGGTGTTTCTCATCTTGCAAACATTAGTGAGCCTGTGCTTGTCTCCTCTCTCACCTAGTGAGCCAATGGTCAGTTGAACTTTGAAGTGTTCAGATTTTACAGGTTTTCTGAAGGCAGAGACCAGAGCTCAGGTGTACACACACACACAACCACACACATACCCATAACACAAAGCAAGGTGTGGCTTCCCAAATGAAATGAGAGATGCTTTTGTGTTATAATAATATCATTTGCCATGCCAGGTGCTAAACAGAAGCAGGGTTGAACTTTGGGCAAGACTAAAACTTTGCTTTATTTTCCCACAGTAGCACTTACATGAGGTGCAGTTTGCCTCACCTGGTGCCACAGTTTACCTTCAAGGCGCTAGGAGTGGTGGTTGCTTCACAGTCTGTGAGGCAGTGTCTGCCTTGCCTGTTTACTTAGTGGTAAATGCCACAGTAACATCCCCCAGGGGAATGGCCATTGAGAGTGGATGTGAAACAAGGGGACAAAGGGGAGCCTTAGGTGTTGGAGATTTTTGTGATTCCAAAATACCCCATTCTTACTCTTTGCTATCTTTGCAGCAAAATTAATGCCAAATGAGTCAGTCTCAGGCAGGTAAGAATATTGACATTGTTTGTGGGGCTCAAACAATTCTTGCAGCTGCTTTTGTTTGAAGAGCTCTTGAACAATTTGATAGAGTAAACTATTTTGAATGTAACAAACAAAATGAAACAATCTCACTGAAGATACAATAACAATTTGGTGACAGCAACATACTGTATAATGATTCTACTCTCAAGTCTGCTAGAAGTAAATGGAAGGTTATATCTTCTGACTTGGGAAAACCTGCTATTTATAGGACCATTTATTTATGTCTGAAGCACATTTAAATATAAATTGCAATGCTTAATGCCTAGTTTTATAACATGTCATTCACAATCCATTAAGTATTTTATTGCTTGAATTACATAAGAAATAGATTTATAGCCCTCAATTATGGCATTAATAAGGGATGATGAAACCTCACAGAAGATCTTTTTCTTTTCAATTTTTACAGAACTATGTTGTCGAAGCATGATGTGAACTAGATTCTTAATGTTTTATTACAAGCAGACTAAAAACAAGTGTTCTGATGGGCAGAAGGTATAAGAGAAGTAATCTTCTCACTAAACATTATTGCTTTTATACCAGTGCAGAAAAATGCTGAAGTAATGTATTGGGCTTTTATAGTAAGGTATTTTAAATCTGTTTGGAAAATAAAGTTAGCTTTGATCTTATGACATATAGGTGTGACCTATTTCTAAAACGTTTCTCTTTTTGAGTAAAAGCACCAAGTACGTGATGAATGCAGTAGTTTGCTTTGATTTGTTTATTTCAGGCTAAAGGCACCAGTCTCACGTTTGGTTATATAATTTTAAAAGAACTTCAAGATACTTGAGCATCTTCATCTTTTGTTTGCAAAGGGTATGGGGGATGGGTCACTGAGTAGTAAAGGGGCTATATACTTGGACTAATGAGGACACTGCATTCCAAAGCCATCTGAGTTAATTATAGATTTAATCATTAGAAATAAAATAATGCAAAAAAGCAGAGTGGCCAGAGATTAATAGGGTTGAGGTTTCAGAAACTATTTAGGGCTGAATAAAAATGGCACTTGACAGAGAACATATAGAGCATGCACCTGGGAGAGAGGCATGGGGTCCAGGGAGTGGAGAACAGGACTGGGTTAACATTCTACAAGTCAGGGAACTGTGAGCTTGCTCAGGATGGATGGTAGAAGAAGGGACCCAGACGGATCCTGCTGATGAAGGAGAAACTTCACAACACCTTGAGCTTTCTGAGTCACAAAAGAATGCTCTCCCAGTAACACATATATATTTTTAAATTTTAGTTATTTATTTTTAGAGAGAGGGAAAAGGAAGGAGAAAGAGAGTTAGAGAAACATCAATGTGTGGTTGCCTTTCATGTGGCCCCCACTGGGAACCCGGCCTGCAACCCAGACATGTGCCCTGACTGGGAATTGAACCATTGACCCTTTGGTTTGCAGCCCACACTCAATCCACTGAGCTACACCAGTCAGGGCCCAGTAAGAAATATTGATATTGTTAAATATAGTGCTGCATTTAGCACTAATAATCTTTATAATGCATATCCTACTATTGGGGAAAACCCCAAAAGTCTAACTTCAGGACTGAGTCTGAAGAACTGACAGGTCGCCTTATTTAAATTCACAAGAGCTATAATAGGAGAAACTTACATAAAAGGGCAAAGCAGCTTTTCCTAGTGGTGGCTGGTAGGAAAGAATCCACACCCTTCCCAGGACAGGATCCCTTTTATAGGGGATTAAGAGTAAAACCATATGGTGGGTAGTCTTGTATACCACCACAAGGAACAACGCATTCCTAAGTTAAAAGATAACATCAGGCAGTTACCACAATCTATACATTCATTAACCTTTCTAGGGGCTTGACGTTTATCTTTGAGCGGCATGGTTTTCTGGGTAATCAGCCAAGTCTGAATCCTAGAAAGAGTCCAACATTTCCCATGTGCCTTTGTGCTGGGGCCATGTTACATCTACAGTGAGTTCCCCTACAGCTGATGTTTGGGAGAACCGTAACTGGCAGAATGAGAGAGGCTAACTTGTCTGGGATATGATCTAGTTCGAAACCGTATCTCCCAGGCAGAAATTAAAAGCAAGTTTAAAGCTTTTGAGGAGTCAGTGAAGATCCAGTGTGATCTGGAGCGAGCTCTTTCCCAGGAGGGAGGCGGGGCAGTGAGATAGCTCTGTAATTGCCATTTCTATGCAGAAAGCAGAGCACAGGAGGTGTAGAACCATCTGGCTCTGCTCCCTGTGCAGGAGCTATGTGCGGGAGAGCTTGGACAACCAATTTCACAGCTGATGTAAGGGTTTTAATCCATTTAAAATGATTGAGTATAATTCCTAAACTGTTATTTGCAGCTAGTTGTTAAGGAATTGTCTATATTTGTAAATGGTGTGCATTAATTACAATCTTATTTCTTCATTTAAGAGAATCAGAATGATTTATGGTGATAGAGTGACTTCTATTTGCTTTGTACCATTTATTAACAGAATAATGAATGTCTCTATTACTATTTTAAGTGTCTCATTTCCTTTTGCTATGGACATTATCAGTTTATTAGTCATTATTTTTCTGTTTCTAACATATTTCCCAGAAGTTGGCAGTATTTACCCTTTTGTATGCATGGCAGTATTTACCCTTTTGTATGCAATGCACAGTACAACCGATCTGTGTAATGAATGAAAATAACTTAGAAAATCATGAAATTTCTCCTTGGGAGGAATTTTAGAAATTATCTATTTGAAATCAAAATGTGTATTTTAAGTGAGTAGCCCCTTTACTACTCAGTGACCCATTCCCCATGCTGTTTGTCAACACGGAAGTCCAAAGAAGTGGAACAACTTGACATACAGTGAACTAATAGCAGTTCTAGGACTGAAGTTCAATAACATATGCATGAGGCACATATTACGAGGCAGGCAACATTATAAGGCTTTAAGCATACTTAACTGATCCCCATAAATGTTGTATGAAGTGCTATTACCCTTGTTGTTGTATGAAGGCCTGCTATTATCTCATTCTACAGATGAGGAAATAAGAGAGAGGAGAGATTTTCTCAAAATCACCCAGCTAGTAAATAGTAGAGCAGAGATTAGGACCCAAGGGGTCTGTCCCCGGACCTTGTCATTGTCAATCTCATATGTCCAGTGTTTTCCCTATCACATTCTAGGGATGTTTTTCAAGCTCATTATTTAAATTATGTTTATGGTTCTTTTCATTTAAAAAAGCATGAAAATATTTTTGCAATGGTCTAAAGGAGGTAGGGGTTTAGTAATATTCCATTTTAGAGATGAGCAAGTTCGAGGTAGAGAGGTAAACAGGTGTAGTTTACCAGTGAATCAATGGTAAGCCAGAGCAAAAACTCTGATTTATTTTTCCTACCACTCGACTAAGAAAAACTAGTTGATTGACCTCTCATGATAATGCCAACCCCGTCTCATTTTCTGTGTCTATTCTGTCTTCAGCTTCCCCAAATCAGGACTCCTGTTCCTGGACAGAGATGACCCGTTTCTCCAGCTGTGGCCCCAGCTCCCCTCGGCACTGCCCACAGTAGAGCGGGGTTTAGTATTTAATCATTCTGCTAGGTCACTGTGCTCACCAGGAGTCGGTCTTGCAACTGAGCACTTTCGCTGCTCATTGGACCAAGAGCAGAGCCAGCGTTTCCACTGCAGTCCCACGGTTTCTGACATCTATATTTTATTTCCCGGTGTTGCCATGGGATACTCAAAGTTGGGAACCCAAGAAACCACTTGTGCCCCATCATTTAACTGGCCATCTGTCAGGTCCCTGATTCTGAAAGCCTCTTTGTAATCTGTGTAGAGTTGTAGTCCCTTTGTAAGCAAGGTAGTCCCTGTAGTCCTCTTCTATTAAACATTCTGGGATAAGAGGATGAGATTACATGTGCTGTGTGAATACTGTAGTACTGTGAATAGAAGCCAGAAATAGGACCCTGGTTATTTTTCTAGCAACTTTTAGGGAAGCAGAGCTGGCCCTGGACTTACTCTTTGCCTTTTACCTTGTAACTATTGAAGTATCTCACACACTTTTCATTATCTTTGTAGCAAAGTCCCTTTCTGGTATAAAAATGCTATAAATTATACTGAGGTAAAGATGACTGACGAGTAATTTTTCTTTTTAGGTATTTTACTATATGTTAAAGCAAGGCAATATTTTAATCAAAAGTAATGATTTTGCAGGGAGGATAGCAATATTACAAGTTTTTATTTGATTGGAGAAATTTTGTGGAAGGTAACATATTCTTAGATACCCGATGCTACAATTCATTAGACGTAAACACTTACTGAAATAATTATACTCCCAAGGAGTAAGTAGCCTCTGCATTTCTTTTCTCCCTTTGTGTTATTTTTTTGGTAAAGGCAAATAATGTGGACTGAAGGAAAAGAATTGTTTCTGTTTCTTTTTATCCTCTGCCTTAAGCATATCATCTAGAAGAAGTTTGACCTACACCTTTAGGGCTGCGTGAACCAATATTAAGCTCCACTGGTTTGTTTGACCCTATGACTGGAGGAAATAGAAGTGAAAGAGATGCCAACATTTTCACAAAAGGGGTAGCACTACAGAGAAGTATCAAATGTGGCTGAGGGAAGACATGAGCAAACCACTAAAGTTGTCCTAAATTTACATTTTTCCTGTCATCCAAATAGGAGCATCAGGTACCAGGGTTGGAGTAGGGAGGTCTGAGAAAATACTGGAGCAGCGTTAGACATAAAAGATGTTGGCTATCCTTTAAAAGCTTGCATATAGTTACATAGTAATGTCTGTTCCTCCTTTTGGGTAGATTTCTAAGCATTCTACATTGAGTAACTCCTCAGGTCCTATCTGCAACTGGGTAGAAGTTCAAGGATAATAATATTAGCTGTTTCTGACAGCCAGATATCTACCATTTAACAACCTTGAATAAGTTTCTTGTACTTTCAAAACCTCAAATTTCCACATGAATAAAATGGGGGAAAAAATCCAAGTACTTACTTCAAAGGATAATTGTAAGGGATGCTATGAGATAATACGCAAAATGCTTAGCACATTTTTGTGACATAATATAAATGATACTTTGTTATAAGTATAACTTTGCTTCTTAGTGGAGATACCAGAAGGTTAAATAGTTCCCTCCTGATACCTCTAGTTAATAGTGGAATCAGAACTGCAATCTAACCTATTATCACTCACCAACTCCTCTTTCTTCTCCTCCTGGGAACAGTGTTTCCAGAGTGAAGAATTTTCTTCTTTGCTGAAGCAGCTGGTCACTGTCCTGTTTCAACTCAGGAATCCTTCTCCATTATTACCCTTGTCAAGTGAGAAATTGCTGTTTCTCCTACTGATCAACAGAGTGGTTTACCTATTGAGGTCAGTGGTATTGATCGCATCTGCTTCCACAGGGAATTGGTGAGCCATCCATCAGTATTAGTACCTTCAACTCCAATGGGGCCCCTGGGATGTTACAAGCTGTTGTCACAGGAAAAACAGACTCATGTTTCTGGACAATCAGGGAGTGATACAGAGTGTGTGAAGGTCAAAAGGGAGTGGAACTGGGATGTGGGTTTTTACTGCAGCTGATAGGCAGTTTTTTGATAACGGAGAAAGATTAAACAAATATAAGATTTCTCTTTTGCACCTTCTTTTCTATAGTTGTCTTTCTTCTTCTGTTTAATGAAAAATTTTTGAAGACTTTATCTTTTTTTTAATTAATTTTTTTATTGATTATGCTGTTACAGTTGTTCTATTCCCCCCCTTCATTCCCCTTCACCCTCCCCCCGTCCCCACCATTACCCCCCCTTTAGTTTATGACCATGTGTCTCAAGTTCTTTAGATTCTATATTTCCCATACTATTCTTGCCCCCCATCTATTTTCTATCTACTGTCTATGCTACTTATTTTCTGTACCTTCTCCCCCCTTCTCCTCCTCCCACTCCCCTGTTGCTAACCCTCCTTGAGATCTCCAACATCCGAATTACAGGGGTACCAGAAAGGGTAAAGGAACAACTACCAGTGGAAAACTTATTTGAACAAATAATAAAGGAGAATTTCCCCAATCTGCCAAAGGAAATAGACTTCCAGGAAATCCAGGAAGCTCAGAGAGTCCCAAAGAAGTTGGACCCAAGAAGAAACACACCAAGGCACATCATAAGTACATTAGCCAAGATTCAAATGAAGGAGAGAATCCTAGAAGCAGCAAGAGCTAAGGGGACAGTCACCTACAAAGGAGTCCCCATCAGACTGTCAGCGGATTTCTCAAAAGAGACCTTACAGGCAAGAAGGGGCTGGAAAGAGGTATTCCAAGTCGTGAAGACTTTATCTTTTTGGAGCAGTTTTAGGTTTATAGTAAATTTGAGAGGAAGGTACAGAGAATTCCCACATACCCCTTTACCCCATATGTGCATCTGTATAACCTCCACCACTATCAATGCCACAAATCAGAATTATTATTATTATTACTTTTATTGAACTTGTACAAACATATGTTGATCACCCAAATTCATAGTTTAGCTTAGGGCTTACCCTCAGTGTGATACAATCTGTGGGTTTGGGCAGTTGCATAATGAGTATATATAGGGCTCTTCAGATTCTCAGCTTCTACCTGAGTCAGTTTTGATAAACTGTGTCATTCAAAGAATTTTTCCTTTTAAAGTTTTCAATTCATTGGCATGATGTTTTTCAATATATTTCTTATTAGTTTTTAAATATCTATGAGGTCTGTGATGATACCCATTTTTCATCATAGTCAATGTACCTAGCATTCCAACAATTTTATTGATTTTTTTCAAAATACCAGCTTTGGTTTTATTTGGTTTCTCTATCATTTTTCTGTTTTTCAATTCTATTACTCTGTATTTCTTTTTTTCTACCTACTTTAGGCTTAATTTTAATTTCTATTTCTTTTCTCATAACTTAGGTTTACTTTATACTCTAGGGCATATTTATAATAATTATTTTAATGTTCTGGTCTGATAATTCTATTATCTCTGTTATTTCTATTGACTTATTTTTTTTCCTCACTATGGGTCAAGTTTTCCACTTATTTATGTGTCTGATAATTGCTTAATGGTTGCTGGATATGTTGAACTGTATGTTGTTGAGTGCCGGACTTTACATTGTTGTTTATTTTTTTTTCTGGTAGAAAATTCTTTGTGGATTGGCTTGATCTTTTCAGATTTATTATAAAGTTCTAGGGTAGATGTTAGGTAGTCTTTATCTGCAGATAATTTAGTTCCATTTCTATGGTATCACTCTTCTTGAGTCTCCATTAAATATTATAGTATTTAGTAAGGACTGTCCTCTTGGCTGAAGGAAATTAGGATGCTTTGCAGCTCTGTTTGAGTTGTAAGTATCACTTGTATCACAGTCCTGCAGTAATATTGTTTCCTTGGGATTTATAATGCTTGGCCTCTTTGGTTTCACCCTATGTATGTGTGTGAAATTCTATGCAGATTTCTGGAACAAAGTAGGCACCTTGGGACCTCACACAGTTCTTCCAATTACCATCAGCTGTCCCTGTCATATTTCCCTGATTCTCATCCACTACCTGAAATCTGAAAGGGTTCAAAGGTGATTTTAGTTTTGGGAAAAGCCAGAAGTCACAGGGCACCAAATCTGGGCTGTAGAGAGGCTGAGTTATCTGGGTGGTTTGATGTTTTGCTAAAAAACTGCATGAAGTATGATGCATGGTGGGTGCATTGTGGTGATGAAGCTGCCAATCTCCAGTTGCCCATAGTTGCGGTCTCTTGAATTATCTAAATAGTTTCCATGGAGGGATGTTCAAGTTTAACACAATATTTGATGCAGACCATTGGTGTACTTGCTCAGTCAATTTGAATGCAAATGCTATGGCCACCAGTGCACATGCCCACTCAATGGTGTCTACTACTGCCACTGGCTAGTACATCATTTTTCACACATGTGCATTCCAGTCCATTCTCTTTGGCTGCCAAGTTATATCCATGTCCCACAAACCATTCTGATTATATTAATGACAGCTGGAATTTTTCCATTCAGACCTGGTGTTTATTGCCATTTTATTGTTCATAGTTTTGATCTTCTTTATTTTCTTAAATAAGTCACTTTGAAATTTCATATAATAATGGTTTATTATAACCATTATTATATGAAGGAGTGACGATGAACTCCTTTAGATTTTTTGTGTCCAGGAAGCTCTTTATCTGCCCTTTGATTCTAAATAATATCTTTGCTCAGTGAGCAGTCCCCAACCTTTTTGACACCAGACACCTATTTCATGGAAGACAGTTTTTCTATGAACTGGGGTGGGGTGGGGGAGACAGCAGGTGGAGCTCAGGCATGGAAGGGGATTGGAGACAGGAGGTAGAGCTCAGTTGGTAATGTGAGCTGTGAACAGTGTCCACAGATGGGGACGAGGGAGGTTGGGGACACCTGAGGTAGAGCAATCTTGGTGTAGGCCCCTGCTTTTCAAGACTTTGAATATTTCTTGTGAATCCATTCTAGCTTGCAAAGTTTCTTTTGAGAAATCAGCTGATGGTCTTATGGGAACTTCCTTCTAGGTAACCAACTGTTTTTGTTTTGCTGTTTGTAAGGTTCCCTCTTCATCTTAAACATTTGACATTTTTTAAAAGGATTTTTAATTTATTTATCTTTAGAGGGGAAGGGAAAGAGAGAGGGAGAGAAATATCAATGTATGGTTGCTTCTGGTGCATCCCCTGCTGGGAACTGGCTCCTGCTGGGAACTGGCCTGCAACCCATGAATGTGCCCTGACTGGGAATCGAACCATGATCGTCTGGTTCGCAGGCCCATGCTCAATCCACTGAGCTACACCAGCCAGGGCAACATTTGACATTTTAATTATGATGTGTTTTGATGGGCCTCTTTGTATCCATCTTGTTTGGGACTCTGTGCTTCCTGGACTTACATGTCTATTTCCTTCACCAAATTTGGGAAGTTTTCTTTCATTATTTTTCAAGTAGATTTCTGATTTCTTGCTCTTTCTCAACTCCTTCTGGCACCCCTATGATGAGAATGTTGGAACACTTGAAGTTGTCCCAGCAGATGCATACACTATCCTCATTTTTTTGGATTCTTTTTTCTTCTTGTTGTTCTGATTGGTTGTTTTTGCTTCCTTATGTTCCAAGTCATTGATTTGATTCTTGGCCTCCTCCACTCTACTCTTGTTTTCCTGTAAATTGTTCTTTCTTTCAACTAGCATATCCTTCATTTCTGACTGAGTCTTTTTTATGCTGTTGAGGTCCACGCTAAGTTCTTCGAGCATCCTTATAACTACTGTTTAAAACTCTGTGTCTGAAAGATTGCTTATCTCGATTTTGTTTAGTTCTTTTTCTAGAGTTTTGATCTGATCTTTCACTTGGGTTATGTTTCTTTGCTCATTTTGGCAGCCTCTCTGTGTTTGTTTCTATGTATTAGACAGAACTGCTATGACTCCCTGTCTTAGTATCATGGCCTAATGTAGTAGGTGTCCTGTGGGGTCCTATAGCACAATCTCCCCTATCGCAAGCTGGGTACTCAAGGTGAGCCCTCCATGTGGGCCGAGTACACCCTCCTCTTTTAGTTGAGCCTTAATTGTTTTTGGCAGGTCAATAGCAGGCATCTACCCAGGCCAGTTAGCTGCAAGGACCACTGACCACCAACCTTCACCCTCAATGGAGGATCAGCTCTGCAGGGGCAGGGTGGTGCTGTTCCAACATGGTCTGTAGCTGTCCACTTGGTGCACACAGGCTCTGAGGTTTCCCAGGTAGTACAGGACTAGGTCATCCCCCACTGGTGTTCTGCTGGGGACTACCCTGCCTGAGCAGTAAGTAGTCTGAGATGGTCGTTACTTATGTTGGGCTCGAAGATTCCTGGTCGAAGACAAGATGTAAATCTAGGATGGCTGCTGATGGTGTCAGGCCTAGGACCACTTAACAAGAGGTACAGGGGCTTTGGGCTCACTGAGGCTGGCTGTTGCTTATTTCATAGGATTTAGGAAGTTGGGAAGCATGAGCCAAGGCCAGCCATTCATATGAAAAACTCATGGTTAATAGTTTGAGTGGGTCAGTAAGTTGGTGCAACAGAGTTTCAGGGGATCTTCAGGGTGGGGCAAACAGTGTAAGGCTGATGTAGTCTCAGATAAGGTACCCAACTGCCATATCTGTGGCTCTGTGGAGTGGGGACTCAAAAACCATACATTGGCCTCTGTGCACTTTTCTGTCTGTGAGAAAACTGTCCTCCAACTAACTCTTGCTTTGATGCTACACAATTCATTTTGTCCTGTGTGCCACTTGAGCATTCTGAGCTGTTACCCCAGTGCTAGAGCTCAGAGGGAGTGAGTCTAAATCTGTGTGTGGGTTCTTTAAGAGGAACTGCTTAGGATTCCATAATTTTCTTCCACCAACTCTATCCTGGTTGGTTTTTGCAGGGAGAAGTTATGGGGATTATCTTCATGGCACTGGAACCCTGGGCTGGGGGACTTGTGTGGGTCTAGGACTCTTCACTCCCACAATATGCCTCCAGAATTTTTGTCTACCATATGTTGATGTGGGACAAGCCCCTTCTGCATCTCTGCCCCTCCTACTAGTCTGGATGTATTTGGTTTCTTTAACTCTGTAGTTGTCAGACTTTCATTCAAGTCGATTTCTTATGGTTCTGAGTGATGATTGTTTTATATTTTAGCTGTAATTTTGATGTGGTTGTGTGATATCAGCCATGTTTACCTACATCACCATATTGATTGGAAGTTTGGTTATTCTATTTTATATTCCAATCGGCAGTGTATGAGTGTTCCTGTTGCTAACATTCTTGCCAATATTTGGTGTTGTCAGTATTCTGGATTTTGGCCATTTTTAGTAGGTGTGATATGCTATCTCACTGTTGCTTTACTTTGCATTTCTCTGATGATATATGATGTTGAACATCTATTTAAATATTTGTCATTTGTATATCTCGTTTGGTGAAGTTTCTGGCCCATTTTAAAATTGAGTTATTTTCTTATTGTTGAGGTTGAAGAATTCTTTGTATGTTTTGGATAAGAATTGTTTTTCAATTGTTTCTTTGCAAATATTTTCTCCCAGTTGGTGGCTTGTCTTATAATTCTCTTGACATTGTCTTTTTTTTTAAAAATCCTTTTGTACCCTTTTTTTTCAAAATTTTATTTATTTATCTTTAGAGGGGAAGGGAAGGAGAGAGCCAGAGAAACATCAATGTATGGTTGCCTTTCATGCGTCCCCTGCTGGGAATTGGCCTGCAGGGAACTGGCCTGCAACCCAGGAATGTGCCCTGACTGGGAATCGAACCGCAATTGTCTGGTTCGCAGGCCCGTGCTCAATTGACATTGTCTTTTGCAGAGAAAAATTTTGTAATTTTAATTAAATTCACTTTCTCAGTTACTCCTCTTATGGATCATGCCTTTAGTGTTGTATCTAAACAGGCATCAATAACTCTAACTGGT
Organism: Artibeus jamaicensis; assembly: GCF_021234435.1. NCBI lineage: Eukaryota > Metazoa > Chordata > Mammalia > Chiroptera > Phyllostomidae > Artibeus > Artibeus jamaicensis. Next base: position 17,290,020 of record NW_026521788.1, read on the forward strand.
GTGGCTCAGGGGGTTGGGCATCATCCTGCAAACCAAAAGGTTGCTGGTTTGACTCCCCATTAGGGCACATGCCTGGGTTGTGGGCCAGGTCCCTGGTTAGGGGTGTGCAAGAGGCCACTGATTGATGTCTGTATTGCACATCAGTCTTTCTCTCTTTCTCTCTCCCTTACCCTGTTTTTAAAAATAAAGTTTTATAAGAAGGGCATCAACATACCCAGGGTCATTTGTTATCTTCTAGGAGTTTTATTTTTTTATAACTTACCCTTCCATCTATGATCTATTTTGAGTTGATGTTTGTGAAATGAGTACCGTCAGTGAATAGATTCATTTTTTTTTGATGTGTGAATATTCAGTTCAGCTCTATTTGTTGAAAAAATCATCTTTGTTGCACATTACATTGCTCTTGTCATTTTATCAAAGATCCATTGACTGTAATTATGGGGTATATTTTGTAGCTCTCTATGCTGTTCTATCGATCTTTGTCTGTTCTTTCACCAGTACCACATTGTCTTAATTGCTGTTTCTTTATAATAATTAAAATCAGGTAGTGTCAGGCCTCCAACTTTGTTGTTCTCCATCAATATTATGTTGGTTTTTCTGGGCCTTTTGTTTCTTCTTAGAATCAGTTTGTTGCTATCCATAAAAAATCTTGCTGGGATTTTGATTGGCATTGCATTAAATCTATGTATCAAGTTGGGCAGAACTGATATTTAGACAATATTGAGTATTCCTATCCATGAGCATGGAATACTCTCATTTATTTAGTTCTTCTTAGATTTCATTAACTATAGTTGTGGTTTTACTCATATAGCTCTTATATGTATTTTTGCCCAATTTGTAGCTATATATTTCATTTATTGACTGCTAATATAAATGGTATTGTATTTTTTTAATAATATATTTTATTAATTATGCTATTACAGTTGTCCCATTTTTCTTCCTTTATTCCCTTCCACTCTGAATACCCCCTCCCACCTGCCTCCTCCCTGCCCCCTTTAGTTCATCTCCATGGGTTGTATTTATAAGTTCTTTGGCTTCTACATTTCCTATACTATTCTTAACCTCCCCCTGTCTATTTTCTATCTTCCATTTATGCTACTTATTTCCTGTACTTTTTCCCCCATTTCCCACCTGTTCCCCACTGATAACCCTCCATAGGATCTCCATTTTTGTTCCTGTTCTAGTTTGCTTGTTTGTTTTTTGTTTCTTTTTGGATTCAGTTGTTGATAGTTGTGAGTTTGTTGTCATTTTACTGTTCATAGTTTTGATCTTCTTCTTTTTCTTAGGTAAGTCCCTGTAAGATTTCATATAATAAGGGCTTGGTGATGATGGACTCCTTTGACTTTACCTTATCTAGGAAGTATTTTTTCCTGCCTTTCCATTCTAAATGATAACTTTGCTAGAGAGAGTCATCTTGGATATAGGTCTTTGCCTTTCATGACTTGGAATACTTCTTTCCAATCCCTTCTTGCCTGTAAGGTTTCTTTTGAGAAATCAGCTGATAGTCTTATGGGAACTTCTCTGTTGGTAACTGTCCTTTTCTCATGATACTTTTAAGATTCTCTCCTTAACTTTAATCTTGGGTAATGTAACTGTGATGTGCCTTGGTGTGTGCTCCTTGAGTCCAACTTCTTTGGGACTCTGTGAGCTTCCTGGACTTCCTGGAAGTCTATTTCCTTTGCTAGATTGGGAAAGTTCTCCTTCATTATTTTTTTTTCAAATAAGTTTTCAATTGCTTGCTCTTTCTCTTCTCCTTCTGGCACTCCTGTGATTTGGATATTGGAATGTTTAGAGTTGTCCCAGAGGGTCCTAAGCCTCTCCTCATTTTTTTCAAATTCTTGTTTCTTCATTATATTCTGGTGAAATGTTTATTTCTTCTCTCAGCTCCAAACTGTTGATTCGAGTCCTGGTTTCCTTTCCGTGACTGTTGTTTCCTGTACATTTTTCTTTATTTAATTTCTCATAGCCTTCACTTTTTTTCTGTATTTTGCAAACATACTCAACTAATTCTGTGAGCATCCTGATTACTAGTGTTTTGAACTGTGCATCTGTTAGGTTGGCTATCTCTTCATCACTTAGTTGTATTTTTCTGGAGCTTTGATCTGTTCTTTCATTGGGACTTTTTTTTTGGTCTTGGCATGCCTGTTATATATTAAGGGGTAGAGCCTTAGGTATTCACCAGGGTGGGGCAACCCATGTAGCTGTGCTGTGGCACTGTATGTGGGGGAGGGGTCAGAGAGAGAACAATGCTCCTTGCTTGGCTTTTGGCCACTGTCAGTCACTTCCTTGCTATCCCCAAGCAAATTGGGCCCTTGTGGTGCAGATCCCCAGGTGGGTTGGTTTGTGTATGTTCTAGGACCCTGTGGATCTCCCCAATGAACTTGCCTATAGGGCTGGGAGTTTCTCCTGACACCTCAGCCCCCACAGGTTTTAGCCAGAGGTTTTGAAGCATTCTTATCCTGTGCTGGAACCCTGTGTTGTGTTGTCTGTCTCACTTCCCAGTTTTTCCTCCTATTTACCTGTATGTAAATGTGGGACTGCCCAGGATGCAAGCAGCCACCTTGCCTACCCAATTCTCTAGCCATTGCTTAGAGTCCTCTCACCCTGGCTGCCAGTCTTGTCCCTCCTACCAGCTTGAATGAATGTTTCTTCTTTAACTCCTTAGTTGTCAGACTTCCATAGAATTAGATTTTCTAGCAGTTCTGGTTATTTTTTGTTTTTAAATTTGTTGTTGCCCTTCTTTTGGTTGTGCAAGGAGGTAAATTGTCTCTACCTATGCCTTCATCTTGGCTGGAAGTCCACAAATGATATTATTTCATGATTGAAAAGTATTTGAAAAGATCAAATATGTATTTGTAATAATACCCAAGTAAGTTCTTGCTATTGTAATTGTGAAGCATTGGGATAGTCCTTAGAATAAGTCTAGACTCAGATAACCTCTAGGGGAGTGCTCTGTCTCCTATAGGTGACTATGTAATGTAAATTTTTTAAAACTTGGAATAAGAGGAATTAACTGAAATTTATTACTTTTATGCATATTTTCAAAGAAATATACACATCCTGAAATATAATTGCAAAGAGGTCTTTGTGCATTAAAGCTTATGAATTTATTCTCTCCATTCACTGAGGGCAACATTGGGATGCATCTGTAAAATTAAAGCATGTGTCCTATGGGTCTATTTTGTTATTTGTCTTTTCAAACTTCATCATTGTTTCTTAAACCTAATAGCCCCTAAGTCCTCATCCTCTGTTATATATTTTTTGGTCATTATGTTAAGCACTCATGATCATGAAGAATTGTTGTTTTTTTTTTTTTTTTTGCTTCATTCTGACTAATAGGTCATTTAAAAGTAAAAAAATTTGGCAGTAATGCTCATATTTTCAAATACCTGGTTTTGTATTGGGAACACAAAATAACTTAGTTATTTTACCCTTTTCATTGGTTTTAAAGGCATAATCCTTGTGCATTTTATTTTATTTTTTGTTATATTTCTTTTGTCATGAAAAATATTCTGAAATTGGTCAGGTGAGCAATGTGGGTTGACACTAATTAGTTAATTACATCAGAATTGTTGTCAACTAAAATCATGAGAATTAATATTATGAAGTGAGGTAGGCAATTCATCAGAATAGAAATTTGGAAGAGTGTCTGGGCCCTTTTAACTGCTAGAAACTAGGGAGATCCTAGACTAGGGTCACAAAAGGTGAATAAAAATGATTTGTTAGTATAGATGTAAATAGATGGCCCCTCAGAGAGCCATGAGTTTCAGCCTCCTGCCTCCAGGTTGAAGAGCCCTTTCGTCATTTCAGGCAGGTGATTATTTCCTTAGTCGTTCCAGTGGAACAAGATATCCCAGTTTCCCTTTATAGACTGAATGTTGCTATGAGAGAAGGTCTATCTTGGGAATTAAGGTTTTTGCTAATTAGAAGTTACAGGCTGGTGTCACAGGTAAAATGTGGATCTCTTTCTTGATCATCTGGTTTGATTTAATTCTGATGATCCCCAGGTATTGTTTTGGGTATTTGGGATAATATGGAAAAAAAAAAGGATACAATACTTCTATCATAAACTTCTATTGTAATGGAGTAATATAGAAAATAAATAAATAAAATCATTTCAAATTGTGATAATTAGTGTAAAGTAAAAGAATACATTGGTGGGGACAGAGATGCGTTAGATAAATTGGTTAGGAATGGATGTGTGAGGAAGAGACATTTGGGTTGATACATATATAAGTAAAGAGAATGATTAAATAAATGAAATGACATGGTGTATTTAAAAAGAATTCCAGAGGTATGACCTTGGATAAGCTTGTTAGCTTCTGTGGACACCATTTTTTGTCCAGCATACATATGTTTTTATTAGTAGATTAAGTTCTAATAAAGATTTATCATAATCTGGCAGTATTTATCTTCATTTTCTAAGCAAGTGTTTCTAAATTGGAATGTTTGGCATCTCTGGAGGGGTATTGGAATTCTGGTGATTCCTCATTGGTAAAGATCTCAGAGAACAGCTCAGGAGAGCAGGCAGGTCTAGCTTTTCATCCATGCTCATTGTCCGACCTACAGCAGGCAATACTCTCAAAATAAGGCAGTCTAATACTTGAGGGACATTATTCAGCCCAAACAGGCTATGGCTGGCAAACTGACAGTTACTTCTCTGTGCACCTACATAGTGACAGAAAAAGATAGCTGGCAGTCTCATCTTTTCACTGAGGTTGCTGAAATAATTAAGGTTACAGATACTCACTAGAGGTATAAAATAAGCTTGACTCCTGGGACATAGGGCATGAGAGCCCTAAGGTCAAGCCTCTCTATTAGGGAGGGTGAGAAGCTGGTCATTAGATAGAATTGGCTTGTGGAATAAAGTTTCAAGCAATAAATGTATGAAAGACAAGTATATTCCACTCATGGAGGCTCGCTAGTCCTATCCTACCATCTCTTTCTCATTATATCCTTTTAAAAGCATTCTTCCTAACTCTCTTCCATGGGAAGTAAGTCTGAAAGATTCAAATAGCCTTCTGGAGAAAAACAAAGGAAGGAGGGGCTTAACTGACGCCAAATCTTCCTTCTTCAATGAGGAGAGGGCAAATGCTCGAGAGAAATTCAGTAATTAAGAAATCTATTTACGTTTGTTTTACTAGCCAGCCTCCAGCTTTGTCAACTATGTAAGCTCATTTTTTTCCTCACAGTGTATCTATTAGTATCTTGCTGAAAGCACCCAGATTTAGAAACATTACTTCCGAGAGAATATTTAAAAGGATGCACCAAGGAAAGCTGACTGGTTGGCTGGGATGATTGTTAGCAACGAAGCTTTCACGTAAGAAAAGACAGAGCAAGCATACTAATATTGAAATGATTTTATCAAATATGCTTTAATAACATGCTTTCTAAGACTGGAGTAGGAGGACTGTGATGATGAAAGAAACCTTCTCATCTGCAGATCCTTGGTAAGGTCTTTTCAAAATGTTTGCTCAGTTTCAGAATGACCATGTAATCTTATTAGAACAAGGTGTGCAATTAGAAGCTTATAATTACTAAGTATTTCTTAAGTTTCTTAATCTTTAGTGCCAGAATTTGATGACAAAATAAGTTCTCCAAGGAACAGAAAGTGCTTCCAGCTTTCTGCTGCTGTATTGGAAAATCAATTCATCCTTAATGGCTTGCAAATGATTCGGACTTCTAGAGTGCTTCAAATTTAGACTCCTAATTCGGAAATTTCAAAATCTTTATTTGAGGTAGTAATGCATAAAACTGCTCTTCCTAATTGCTAAGCTAACCCATTTTTTTTTGGTTTGATCTCCTAAGTGAAAATGTACTTCTAGGAAATAAATACTCAAATTACATAATTCAGATATTCTTTTGTCTTTGTTATTGCTTTCTTGATGTGTTTTATTTTATTTTACTCTTTTAATTGTATTTTTTTCCATTATCATTTAGTCCCTTAATCCCCCTCCTCAGCAATCACTATATTGTTGTCCATGTCCATTTTCATTTTTAGTCAGTCCTTTCATTCCCTACCCTCCTCCACCCCTTAGCTGTCATCTTGCTATCTGTGAGTCTGTCTTTATTTTGCTTGTTAGTTCAGTTTGTTCATTAGCTTCCACATAAAAGTGAAATCATGGTATTTGTCTTTCTCTGACTGGTTTATTTCACTTAGCATAATGTTCCCTAGGTCCATCCATACTGTCGCAAAGAGTAAACCTTCTTCTTTTTAATGGCCAAGTAGTATTCCATTGTGTGAATGTCCCATAGTTGTTTTATCCACTCATTTACTGATGGACACTTGGGCTGCTTCCATATCTTGGCAACTGTAAATAACACTGCAAGGAACATAGGGGTGCTCGTGGTTTGAATTTGTGTTTTGGGTTCCTTTGGATATATGCCCAGAAGTAGGATCGCTGGGTCAAAAGGCAGATCCATTTGGTGCAGCCACTGTGGGAAAGAGTATGGAGATACTCTTGATATATTTTAAAACTTGACTCTGAGATTGGTCTCTGTCATTGCTGTTATCTGTGTGTCCGGGACAGTTAACTTTGATCATCACCCAGACACCATTAATCAATGGCTGTCTGGCATTAAACCTGAGTACATTAAATTTGATATGAGTCTTAGTGGACAGCGCGTCTTAGGGCTATGGGTAAGATGATTTCTTTTTCAGTTTCTTAGTTTTAAGATATGATTCATGAATATTTTTTACCATTGGGTAAAATCAAAGAATGGCTGAAGAGATTGGTAAAGGTAGGGGGAAAGCAGAGAGACTTGGAAATTAAAATGAATTCTTCCACATTCATTTATATTACAAAACTTCAAGCAGCAATGTAGACATATTTAGGTCCCCTTCCACCCCCTTATGCCCAATTTTATCTTTGGCTCAGGTTTCTACAGTTAGCACCTAGGAATAAAGAAGGGGGAGGAGATTAGCAATTACCATCTACAAATCTTTATAAAGGTCTGATAATACCTTAGAGAACTGGTACAAAAAACCAAATTATAATAATCTGTTCACATATTGTTCCAACTCGTTTACTAATATGAATTTTCTCACCCAATAATGATCTGTTATTATCTAGTTTTAAAGATTTCTGCAAACAGTAAACTAATGTGTCACCCTTTCTGCCATCAGTCCTTTCTTGCTGTTGCTCCATCACTCAAAACTGCCACCAGATCCAGAAAAAGTTTGTTTCATTTTCTTGATGTTTGTTTCCTGTTCACTTGAAATTTCTGCTTCCACACACCCTGGTTTAAGAGTAGCATTTTTTTTTTTTTTTTTTGTTAAGTGACTCTGAGGCTCAACCTAGAATTTTTTCTTCAAAAAAAGAGTAATCCTCCTTTCAAGTTCCTGATTGTAGATTCTAAGTGCCTTGTGAGGGTTTCTTAACCTTTGCCCCATGCCCAGTTCTGGGGTCAGCCCCAAGCTTTTCCCACATCTCAAGGAAATCAGAAACATCCCAAGATAAGCTGACTAGAGATCAGAAGTTGAACTGGGTCATTAGTGTACCCTCCAACTATGAAGGTTTTCTTTCCTGAGTCCCTTTTATAACTGTTCTTACTGTTTCCCAACCACTTGTGCCCAGTGGAGGTCTGTGGCCTATTTCAAACTTCACGGAGAACTCTTTGAACCCCCAGAGGCCTCAGGGTAGTTCAGGATCATGTTGTTTTCAGTAGGAACTTCAGAACGCTTGAGGACTATTGCTTTATGTTATCACTCTTAATTGTAAGCTATTTTACAATTAAAATACATGTTTTTTCAAGTACAGTGGACATATTATGTCTCAGGTGTACAAAACCTAGTGATTAGACATTCATATAAACTATATTTTAAATTAAATGTGCTTTTTAAAGTTTCCCCACACTGTCTGAGGGACAAGATAAGAAACAATTTTATAAATTTTACTATTTGCTTTATTGTAAGAATGCTTTTGAGGACATGGGTCAGCACATTGCACAGTCACCTCCACAGGGAATCCCAGAGATGTTCCTGTCTGACATTAGCCTCCAGAATCCTTACGGGCTCCTGAGTAACTGGGCCATCTCCGGCATGTGTGGCTCACTGTAGTGTTCCTTCTTTTAGAGCAAACTACTGAAAACCTTGGCGTAAGACTTATTTTCTATGGCAAGTGTGCTGGTTTCATAATGTTTTTAATTTAAACTTATTTCTAATTCAATTCTATACACTTATCTCTGTTTTGAGTTCTTTTTAAGTTTCTTTTTTTTTTCTTTATATTATCTTGCCCAATTTATGTAGGGTGTCTTCAGTTCTTTCTGGACCAATTTGGAGAGTAGATAAGTAAATAACTAAGAGCTATTCTGTATTCTTACTCTGCTGTAGCTCAGCATTCATTGCAGTAAAGAATGAATTTTATCTGTGCAGGTACTTTTTTCTCCTTTAATCTTCCAGCCCTTTAGATGGATCTCTTAGTGTCCAGCCTTTAATCTTTTCCTGCATTATTTATTATTTTTGATGTTACAGTATTATTGTTGCTATTATTATTATTATCATTATCATTATTATTTTGAGTGTTCACTACTGACAAGGGCACAGCATATATTTCCACTTCAAAAAACAGTTCTCATTCAAAAGAACATTAATATAATTCTTAAGTAAGCTAGTATAATAGTCTCGTAACTTAGAGAGCAAAAAGTGATGTGAATTCCGTGCTTTCTCAAACATACAGTGAAAAATAACAAGACAAGACAGACTGTTTCAGAACTGTGAGCAGTGATACTCCTCTTACTGATTCAGTACCAGTAATCCCAGTTGACTTTATTAGCACTATCTGAAAGCATACTTTCAGAAGCGCTGAAAGCATACTCTGAAGCGCTGGAGCTAGGTTTATAAATTCGCTCTTAGTACCACTGTGCCAAACAATGTCTTGCAGTGTGTCATGGTGTACATCTTTACCTGAAGTTAAAATATCTTTCAGCTTCAATTTGGATTAATTTTTATGCCAAGAATATTCTTCTCTGGCCCTTAGCTGTCATCAGCCTAACAGGCAGCAAGATGATAAGAATGATGTTGGGGAAATGCATTTAGAAACTGGGTTCACGGTGAGCCTGGCCATAGTAGACCTGTGGATAGAAATATTTTAGATGTCCTTCTGTCTTGACAATTGTTAGAGTATTTTGTCCCTTCAAAAAAGTTGTGTAGTTCAAAGAATATGTGAAACATGGAAAATTCAGTAGCAATGAGCTCTAAGATGTAATGAGAGTTTAGTAGACAGAAACAGTTTATTTCTTTTGTTTTTTTATTTGGCAATATCTGTTTTGTTGTTGTCATTCAATTACACTTGTTTTCTCCTTCCATTACTCTCTTCTGTTCTACTCACCTTCCACTTTCAACCCTCCCCCCGTATTATGATTTCTTTACTCAACTAATTTTCCAAACTAGAAGTCTTTGATCATCCTCAATTCTTCCCCCTCACTTTAAACCAACAATCATTGTTAAACACTCATCTTTTGAATCCATCTAACTTCTTTGACTCAACCACTTCTTCTTTCAGGAATAGGTTCTAATCATTAGCTTTGTGCTTCTCTCAAGCAAAGCAGCTCCTGGGCCTGGCAGTAACTGAGTCTTTGCCCTGGGGAAATCCAGACAAGGAGAGCTGGAACCAGTTTTCTTCTCATGTGCCAAAGCCAAGAAGCACCAGGAAGAGGATCTCAATGTAACAGCTTTTAGACCCCATACGAACTTGCATGTTTTTTTTTTTTTTTAGTGATGAAGAAATGTAGGAGATGAATGAGTAAGCTGAGCTTTCCTTTTGAGGTGCAAGTATGCAAAGAAATGGGGGAAGATAGAAAATAATATCTTCTGAGGGACTGGAAGCTGTTCTGCTACTACACTGCTGGCCCATAGGGATATGGAATACTTTACTTTTTGCTACTTACAGGCTTACTGCTAGTTAGGGTGCTCCAACTACCGCACCTGAGAACCAATGAGCTGACAAAGAAGATAACAAATTTAGAGGTACCTAGTAGCCAGAGAGAGGGAGACCCAATAGATCTGCTAAAAGAGACTAATAACAATTTAACAATAAAAGAAATCTTAAGCACACTTGAGATTGAGGTATAGTAAAAAGAAACAAAAAAGCCCTCTAATTCTTTACAGTTAAAACAGTGTTTTATTTTAGTATAACTTTTTTGTTGCATTTCAAATTAATGCCTTGGAAGGTTAGGTGGAAAAAGTATCTCAAAGCCATGATAGAAAAGAACCTAGAGGATGTATCTAAGAACAACCATGTGAATAACCACTGTTCCAGAATAAGAAAAGAATCATATGAATCAGAGGCAGTTATTTAAACAAATAATAGGAGAAAAGGAGTCCTCATAATAAATAAAATAATTGAATTTCAGATTGAGAGAATGCACTAAGTTTAGGAAGATTTCATAAGAGAAGATATATGAGTATTCCTAGGTTGACAAAATTCTGAATTCTACCCAGTTGTCCCAAAATTTTTTATTGAAGAGGTTATAATTTCTTCAATTTATATACTTGGTTCCTTTTTCATAAGTTTGTTGACCATATATGTGTGGGTTTGTTTCTGGGCTGTCCTTTCTGTTCCATTGATCTGTATTTGTTCTTATGCCAATACCATAAAGTTTTAATTACTATAGTTTTGTAATATAGTTTGACATTGGGGGAGCATGATGCCTCTACTGTTGTTTTTTTTCAAGATTGTTTTGGCTATTCAAGGTTTAGAAGCAAATTATATGATCAAATTACAAAAGAGCTAATGTCTGCTGATTAAGGCACATATGACAGATGGTTGACCTCATTAATACTTGAGGAAATGCAATTAAAACCATTATTAATGATCATTTCAACTCATCAAATTTGTCTTAATATCAGAATTTAACCATAACAGGTGTTTATGAAAGTGTGAAGCAAAAGAAACTCATGCATGTATAATTGGTGTGAGTGCATATTGCTAAACAACCTCATTTATTTATTAAGCAAACCAAATTCAATACTTCCATTGCTAGTTAAACAATTTTGAAAGTTTCTTGCATATACTCAGAAAAAGAGGAGCACAACAATGATCATAGAAATATCATTTATATTTATAGAAATTTGAAAACCATCTGAGAGTTTTTCAACAAAAAGGGACAAAGTATGTTAAATTATATAATATTACAGATAAAAATGAATAAATTAGAACTACATGGTTGTCAAGCACATCAAAATTAAAACTAAACTGTAGAACAACCATTGTTCAGAACCATCTAAATTCTAGCTGAATAGAAGTCCTGAAACTAAGCATATAAAGCAGAAGCCATATCAAGGCTGGTAGGAGGGGAAAAGACATGAAACAGGCTGGTCCCATATCCGTGTATTGTGGATAAAAATTGGGAGGGATATCTTGGCTGAAGACATTTCCCCTGAGGAGTGAGGATCCCAATCCCACCAGGTCCCCCCGCTCAGGGTTTCAGTGCCAGGAAGAGAAGTGTCCATAACTTCAGCCTGTAAAAAACAGCTGGGTTTGTGGCTATGTGAGATGGAAGGCAGCTGGAGTCCCAGACATTCATTCCTCTTAAAGGACCCACACAAAGACTTACTCAGACTCACGGGCTTTGAGCTCTATTACTGAATAGCAGCTTGAAGGGCATCAGGGACATATGGAGAGGAAGAAAAGTCTGACATCAGGGTCAGAACTGGAAGGGCAGTTTTCTCCCAGACAGAAGTGTTACCATGAGACCATTGTTTGTTTAATGAGTACTAACCCCACAGAGCTGGTAGGGCACCACGTCTGAATCTCCATCAAATGACTAATATAGCTAGCTCTGGCTGGTGATTCCAAGACCCTGCCCCACCTAACATGTGGGCCAACCGAAGCAGTTTCCTGTGGCTTTTCCATATGAACAACCTGTCTTGTCTCAAGCTTCAGACTTTCCATAAACTTCTCAAACAAGCAGCATCTTGCCTCAGCATGTTCTGTACATTGTGATAAGTGACTTCAGGCCAGGCACTAGCAGGAGCCAGCCTTGGTTCACAGCTTGGCCTTTTCTGGACACCTCCATGCCAGTACAAGTAGCAGCCATCTGTTGATTGCTCTGTGGGCCCCAAAGCAGAATACAGGTAGCTGACTGAGGCCTGTACCTTCTGTGAGACCCCAGAGCAAATGCACCAAGTGGACAGCTACAAACCACAGTGAAGCACCACCCAACTACGTCCACAAGTGACAAACTCAAGGGGAGTCTCAGCGGGTACTGATGTCCTGCTGAAGTGAGTCCTGTTCTGGGGAGTGGGCCTCAGCATAGTTAATTGCCTGTGGTAGTCACATCCAGTCCTCTTAGTCAATCAGTCTGCGTGTAAATCCTTCCTATTGATGAACCAACAGCAGTCAAGGCTCAACTACAATAGAAGGGTGTACACAGTCCACATGGGATTTGGGAGCAAGAGTGCAGCCAGAGTGCCCAGCTTGGGTGATTGGGGAGGCTATGCCACTGGACCTTCCCAAACATATACTACATGAGGCCACTCTTCCAAGCCCAGGAAATGTAGTAGCTCTACATAATGCATAGAATCAAATACAGGGAGACTGCCATAATGAAAAGACAAAGAAACAGGTGCCAAATAAAAGAACAAAAATCCAGAAAAATTGCTAAACAAAATGGAGACAAGCAATCTACTAGACTCAGAATTCAAAACACTGGTTACAAAGATGCTCAAGGAACTTAGGGAAAGAGCAGATGAACATAGTGAGAACTTCAACAAAGAGAGAGAAAATATAAAAATGGAACTAGAAAGCATAAAGAATCAGTCAGAAATGAAGAATACACTAACTGAAGTGAAGGATACATTATAGGTATCAATAGTGGAATAGATGAGGCCAAGAATCAGATCAGCTACTTGGAAGATAAGGAATAGGAAAATATGCAACCAGAACAGCAAAAGGAGAAAGGCATGCAAAAGAAAAAGAATAGTATAAGGAGCCATTGTTATATCATGTGGCTGTGGGAAGGAAAAGAGAGAGAGCAAGGAATGGAAAATTCGTGTGAAAAAATAATGATGAAAAACTTCACTAACCTGGTGAAGGCAATAGACATACAAGTCCAGGAAGTGCAGGAAGTCCCAAACAAGATGAACTCAAAGAGGCCCACATCAAAACATATTATAATTAAAATGCAAAAGGTTACAGACAAAGAGAGAATTTTAAAAGCAGTAAGAGAAAGCAGCCAGTTACTTACAGGGGAGCTCCCATAAGATTGTCAGTTGATTTATCAATAGAAACTTTACAGGCCAAAAGGGGAATGGCAAGAAATATCTAAAGTGATGTAAAATAAAGACATACAAACAAGATTACTCTACCTAAATAACTTACATTTAGAAGTGAAGCAAAGATAAAGAGCTTCAGAGTCATGAAAAAGCTAAAAGAGTTCATCATAACTAAACCAGTATTACATGAAGTATTAAAGGATCTTTTTTAAAAGAAAGATAAATAAACATCAAGATATGAATAATAAATGGCAAAAAATACATATTTATCAAAACTTGGATCTAAAGAATAAAACAAGCAGAACAAAAAGAGATTCATAGATACAGAGAACAATTAGTCACCAAACGTGAGGGGATTTTGTAAGATAGGTAAAAAGGGGAAGGGACTAATAAGTACAAATTGGTCATTACAGAATAGTCATGGAGATGTAAAGTACAACATAGAGAACATAGGCAATAATATTGTAATAACTGTGTGTGGTGTCAAATAGGTACTAAATTGATTGGGATGATCACTTAGCAAGTTATAGAATGTCTAAGTACTGAGTTGTACACCTGAAACTAATATAATATTGTATGTCAACTGTAACTGAAAAATTAAAAATAGTTTAAAAATTAAGGCTACAGTATAATAAAAAAACAAACAAAAAATAAACAGGACTTTCAGCCAAGATGGAGGCATAGATCGATATGCTTTGCATCTTCACACAACCCAAAAAAAGACAACAACCAATTTAAAAACAAAAATACAACCAGAACTGCCAGAAAATGGAAGTGTATGGAAGTCTGACAACCAAGCAGATAAAGTAGAAATATTTATAGAGACTGGTAAGAGGGGTACAGACAGGCAGCCATGGCAGAGAAGACACATGGCAAGACAGTGGACCAGGCAGGCAAGGCACCAACTGGCAGACCAGGCAGTACCACATTCATGTGGAGATAAGCCAAGAGGAACAACTGGGAAGTGAGACAGACCTCAAAACTGAGGATTTTAACATGGGAAATAAAGCTTCAAAACCTCCGGTGGTAACAACCTGTGGGGGTTATGGGGGCATGAGAAAAATTCATTGGAGAGACCCATGGGGTCCTAAAGTGTATACACCCACCTGTCCATCCGAGAATCAGCACCAGAAGAGTCCAATTTGCTTGTGGGAAGTGCTCAAAGTGACTGAAAGCCGGGCGAGAGCCAGGCAAGCAGCATTGCTCCCTCTCCAACCACTCCCCTACAAACAGTGCAACAATGCAATAAGTGGGGTTGCACCACCCTGGCAAATACCTAAGGCTTTGCCCCTTACAAAAAAAACCTCCAGAAAAAGACCTAAGTGATAAGGAGATGGACAACCTATCAGAAGCAGAGTTCAAAACACTGCTAATCAGGATGCTCACAGAAATGATTGAGTATGGACAAAAAAATAGAGGAATAGGTGAAGGCCATGCAAAGGAAAGTGAAGAAAAACATACAGGAAATCAACAGTGAAAAGAAAGAAGCTGGGGCTCAAGTCAACAATGTGGAAAAGAAGAAAAACATAGATATTCAACTGGAACAGAATTCAGCAAGATATTCAACAGAAACAGAAGAAACAAGAATTCAAAAAAAATGAGGAGAGGCTTAGGAAACTTTGGGGCAACTTAAAATTCTGGAGAAGAGAAAGCAAGAAATTGAAAACTTATTGGGGGAAGTTCTTCATTATTTTTTCAATCTGGCAAAGGAAATAGACTTCCAGGAAGTCCAGGAAGCTGAGAGTCCCTAAGAAGTTGGACCCAAGGAGCACACACCAAGGCACATCGCAATTACATTACTCAAGATTAAAAATAAGGAGAGAATCTTAAAAGCACCATGAGAAAAGGACAGAGTTACTTACTAAGAAGTTCCCATACAACTACCAGATGATTTCTCAAAAGAAATCTTACAGGCAAAAAGGGGCTGGAAAGAAGTATTCAAAGTCATGAAAGGCAAGGACCTACATCCAAGATGACTCTCTCTAGCAAAGCTATCATTTAGAATGGAAGACAAAATGCTTCCCAGATAAGGTAAAGTTAAAGGAGTTCATCATCACTAAGCCCTTATTATATGAAATGTTAAAGGAACTTATCTAAGAAAAAGAAGACCAAAACTATGAACAGTAAAATGACAACAAACTCACAACTATCAACAACTGAACCTAAAAAAATAAATAAATAGAAACAAACTAAGCAAACAACTTGAACAGGAACAGAATCACAGAAATGGAGATCCCATGAAGGGTTATCAGGGGGGCAGGGGGCAGGGGGTTAAGGTACAGAGAATAAGAATTGTAATTGGTAGGTGCAAAATAGATAGGGGGAGGTTAAGAACAGTATAGGAAATGTAGAAGCCAAAGAACTTATATGTATGACCCATGGACATGAACTAGCCAGGGGGAATACCGGAGGGAATAGGGTACGGGGTGGAGGGGGATATAGGGGGGAAAATGGGACAACTGTAATACCATAATCAATAAAATATACTTAAAAGAAACAAGTGATTGCCCTACAATCCCCTCCTTCCTTTCCCCTCTAAAGATAAATAAATAAAATCTTTAAAAAAAAAAAAAGAAACTTAAATAAATAAATGTAATTAATAGAATCTAAAGAACTTGAGACACATGGTCATAAACTAAAGGGGGGAGAATGGTGGGGGAGGGGGTGTGCAGGGTGGAGGGGAATAAAGGGGGTAAATAGAACAACTGTAATGGCATAATTAATAAAATATTAAAAAATGTAATTAACCTTAAAAAAAGAACTACATGGTTAAATATTGATGAATGTTAAAAACATATTCTAGTGTAAAATCTTAAGGTGAAGGAAAACATAGTATTATTCAGTTTATATAGAATTGAAAAATATGTAAAATAATATATGAGGTTGGTCTAGAAGGTATCTAGGCTAACCTCAATATGAAAAATAGAAACATTTATTGAAGAAGATACAAGATACAAGGGACATTGAACACAGGACGATGATGCCTCAGTCCTCTTCAAAGTAGGCACATTGAGACCTCACACCATTCTCCCAATTGCTATCAGCTGCCTCAGTGAATTTTCCTAAATCTCATCTGCGGTCTGAAATCTTTTTCCTTTCAAAAGTGATTTCAGTTTTGGGAAAAGCCAGAAGTTGCAGGGTGCCAAATCTGGGCTGTAGGGGTGCTGAGGCAGGCACAAGGGTGACTTGATATTTTGCCAAAAAACTCTGCACAAGATGTGATGCATGAATGGGCGTTTGTTGTGATCAGGCTGCCAATCTCCAGTTGCTCATAGCTGTGCTCTTCTGAGTCATCTGAACAGTTTCCACAGAGGAACGTTCAAGTTTAACACAAAATCTGATGCAGATTCGTCGCTGGACTTGCTCAGTCATTTTGAATGCGATGGCCACAAGTACACATCTTCTCAATGGCGTCAACTGCCTCCACTGACTAGTACAGTGAAGTTTTCACTGTTCATGCATGTGCATTCCAGTATACTTGCCTTGGCTTCCACGTCACATCGACGTCATGTAAACTGTTCTTGTTATAGTAACAACACCTGAACTTTTTCTGGACAGACCTCGTTGTATATAGCTTAAGAACTTTAATGATAAAAACATAAAAAATGTTTAGAACTGATACACACCAAATATAGGATCATGATTCATTCTGGAGTGAGGAAAGAAGATATGTTTGCTCAGATGTACACCTCCAGGTTTATCAATATTGTCAGTATGTGTTTTTTAAGATAGATGTTATAAATTTTACTTTATTGTTTTTATATGTATGTCAGATACTTTATAATATAATTTTAAAGGACATATTCTACCATATGCATTTTATTTTTATTTTTATTTTATTTTATTATTTTTTAAAGATTTTATTTATTTATCTTCAGAGGTGAAGGGAAGGAGAAAAGGAGAGAAATATCAATGTATGGTTGCCTCTCGTGTGTCCCCTGCTGGGAACTGGCCTGCAACCCAGGCATGTGCACTGTCTAGGAATTGAACCACAATCTTTTGGTTCACAGGCTCGTGCTCAATCCACTGAGCTACACCAGCCAGGGAAACATTTTAAATGACTTTATATGGCAAAGATACTATAAACAAAGTCAATAAACTAGCAGTAGATTTGTAAAATCTATTTGCAACAGAGATGACATGGGTTTAACATGTTATACAAAAAGCACCCTTACTAATTGACAGTGAAAAGACAACCCAATAGAAAAACAGACAATAATAAATGTATAATCAACAAAGAGCAATTCATCTAATCAACCAATACAAGAAAAAATGATCACACTCAGAAGTGGTCAGGGAACTGCAAATTAAATAACAATTAAATGGTACTTTATCATTACAGACTGGCAAAAATTAAAAAGAGTAATGTCATTTGTTGCCAGGCTTACAGCAAAAGGTAATTTTATGCGTTATTGATGGAAATATCAATTGTTATAATCCTTTTAGAAATCAATTTTGCAATATTGGGTTAAAGCAAGAAAAATGTTATAAAAGAAATAATAAAATAACTTATCTGCTTTTTTGTTGCAAAAATTATATATTTATATACATATATATACATCACATCATAAACCAATGATGATATAACAACAACAACAACAATAAAACCAATGATAGCACAACCATTTAACAACAAAACAATAGCTCCGCTACATACTTCCTAGTGGACAGCCTCTCAGCCTCATTGTCCCTAGCTAAAAATTAGAATGGCAATCACTCTCCTAAAAGATAATTGGATAAGAGAGGTTAAGTTAATTTATGCAATAGTAAAACAAACCAAAACAAATCCTAAAATCTAGGTTGTTTAACAAATACAGGAATATACTTTGTTCTTAAAACATACTCTTCATTGGTCGGCAGAGTGAGTCTCCAGCAGATCCAGCATGACTGCATCTCTCTCTTTCTTTTTTTTTTTTTTTTACAGGAGTTTCAACAACTTACTGCAACTGGAAAAGAGAGTCTTTTCCCAGAGGGTAGGGAGAGGAATTGATGGTCTCTCATCAGCATTTAAATGCTTTGACTTGCATTCTCTTTTCTCCTACAGCCCATTGGCCAGAGCTAGTAAGACAATAACAAGAGCCTGGGGCTTAAAGAAGAGGGTAAAAGGGTGAGGGTTAGAAATTTCCACTAGTTTTCATGAGGATTAAATGAGAAGAGGTACTCCATGGTTTTTAGTTTCTTTATTACCCTTTATTCTTCAGGTTTAAAAAAACTGTCCTACCTGTATAACCTTATACTTCATACAATATATATGTTCACAAATCTAATCCAGTTTTTTGGTAGAAAAATTGTCCTAGAAGATAGCTTTGATCATGTCATTCCTTCACACTAAATATTTTATTGAGTCCCAACCCTGGGAATGACCTCACTACTTTGACATTCTAGACATTTCACAGTCTAATACTTAGGTACAAGTAGGAAATGTCTGCTCTTCATGACTGCCTTCACATCTCTTGGTATTCACTCTGTTACCGAACAACAAGAGGTCCGAGGGAGGGGCAATACAATATTTGGCCCACCTAGGGATGCCCAAAACTGCTATACAACAGGGGCCCCTCCCGAAAACAAAATACTAAAATCTACTGGGCCCTTCTGTCCGCCGCCAATTGGAAAGACATCTCTTAATGCCAGAGATTTGTGAAAAGGAAACAAAATGTTTATTTACTGCTATTCAGGCCTAATGCCACCACTAAAATATCAAAGTCCTTTAGGGTATACACCTACACCCACACAGAACTCGCTTCTCCCACTGTCCCAACTCCGGGTACCGTAAGTAAATCAGGAAAAGAGCACACATCTGTATTGCAGGCTGCTGGCACTGTCATCTGTGTCACTGTGCAGGATCTCGAGTTAATCCAAAATACTGTGGTACCCTCTCACGGTCCACTGGCAAGAGTCCTTTGTACCCAGTTCCAGTCAAAGTCTCTCTTGCTTTCCAGGCCACGCGGCCAAAGGGGGCACCCCAAAGCCGCGTGGGCCTCTTCTACCAAAGCTGCAGGAGTCCGCACTCCACCAAAACCATGTGGCTGTCTTCTTCACCTGGCTGCAGGGATCTGGCAAAGCTGCGTGGTTTTTCCCTTTCACCTGGGAAAGAGGGGGTCCGCACCCTGCCAAAACCACGTGGCTCCCTCTTTCACCTCACCAAGAGGGGGTCCTCACTCTGCTGAAACCGCGTGGCTCTCTCCCTCATCTGGCGCAGCCCCTCGTTACATTCTGAGTCCAAGCCCTTCTCACTCAGGAGCGCAGACCCTAGTTCCATCTTGAGTCCCCAAGCTCTTCTCACTCAGGAGTGCAGTGCCCCCCCCACCCTTCCATCCTGAGTCCCCAAGCTGCTCTCTTCTTCCTGGCTGCAAACTTGGCCACTGCTATTTAACATATCTATGAAACCAGTTAAAGGTTATAGATATGTTAAATAATCATTCCAGAGGTTAGCTGCAAAACTGTTGCTATGCAAAACAGCTCTCAATGGCCTGGCTCCATTCACCCCTTCCCCCTGGGGGTGGTGGTGGTGAGGACATCTTATATGTCTCTCCAATATTTCTATACACTTTGAATTCTGGACACTTTTCTAAATCTTTTTTTGGGGGGCCCCCCTGGCTGCACCCTGTATCAACTCCACATATTTATAATTCATACTGTGGGTTCTGCCCTCTTAAAAATAATTTCCAACAGCCTACACATCCTAGTTTCCCTTTCAACCAGTGTAAAGGCACACCCACCTGGGTTTCTGATTCTGATCCGATGTACTGAGGATAGTGTGGATAGCAACAAGAATCCTGGAGAATGAGTTCAGCACTTTCTAATCATCTTCCTCATGTGCCTTGTGTTTAGAGGGAATGGTTATCAGTCTTAATTAAGGGAAAGTTATATGAAAAACAAGCAGGTTTGTTTGTTTCCCTTTGAGAAATTGAAGAAGAAATCATAAGATTAAAGATTTTATTCCCCATGATAGAGTTCATCAAGACTACCAATTCTGATTATAAGATTATTTATGCGATACTTTTTTGAATAAACATTACTGGGGCAACTGGGCATGTAAAAGTGTAATGTCTGGAGAAAATTCATTCTAACAGATGTTTTAAATGCTGGGAAGACAGACTAACTTGGACTACGGTTTGGGGACCAGGGTCTGGGTTGCTTCTACACAGGGAGGTTAGATCATATAATTGAGCCCAGCCTGTATACAGTAGATGAACACAAAGGAACAATTCACCTGATGGAGAAAAATTGCATGCTGTGCAATGTTATCTATTGCTTCTGCTGTGACCAGATCTTGGGCAAACCTCCTACACTCATGAATATGATTCAGTTCTTGTGGTGAATGCCCATAAAACTGAGGTCAGTGTGCAAATTAGCATGAACATAAAACAAAGACTACAAGTGTAGAGGTAAACCAGAAAATGAAGGATCATCGTAAAAAAAAATAACAGACATTTACTTGAAAAGTGAGGAAGATATCTAACTCACATGGGCTGTGAAATGAGACATTTGACTCAAGTTTGGTCAAGCTGAAAGGCTCTAGCTACATCTGAGTTATGGCTTCAGAGACTTCATGGTTGAGCATGGACACAGATGTAAGTGGTTCACAACACAGTGTAAATGCTTTAGTAGAAGGAAGGGGAAAGTGTTTTCATAGTAGAAAGAAAGAGTTGGGGGAGCCAGAAAAGATTTGGGGACATGAAAAAGGAAGATGAGTATTGCAGGAGAAATTGAGTCACATGCTTCCACTTGGGGAAATTTAATTCTCCCTCATATTTTGGAAAGTAAGCGGTCAAAATGTACTTAAATCACACAAACTAGAACTATTTTGAGTAGGTGAGAAGTGGTCATTTTCTGAATGGAATTTTTCATTTTAATGGAAAAAGGGAGAAATGCTATAAAAAGTAGGGACAAATGGGAAAATTAAGGAACATTGGAAGGAATAAAGGAGGGTTGAGGCATAGAATTACTATTTTTATATTATCAAGAGTACAGTTTCTAATATCTGAGCTTTGTCTGACTTCTTGATTTTTCTCTGGGGAATAGAACATTTTCCACCTCCCTTATCCATGAGAAGATCTGAATCTAGTGAACCTGGAAGGAATGATTAATGTTCTTGTTGTTTTTCTGGTTAGACCAGTTGGAATTTGCCTTTTGGAGCTGCACGATGTAGTCTCTGACCTTTCTTAAATTTGAGTGTCTTCCTGTGAAAAGAAATTCTTTCATCTATGTGTGTCTCAAGAATCATCTTTTCCACCCTCAATTTAAAAATTGAGCTTTAAAAATATTCTAAAATATAGTTTAGCACATAAACTCAAGGTTTTCATCATATACATATATAGGTTCCAGGTCAGTACTTTTCAGACTTTAATGGGCATGTGAATTGCCTGATAAAACACAGATTCAATTTCAGAAGATGTGGGGTGAAGCTTCAGATTCTGTATTTCTTAGGCTCCCTGGTGGCGCAGATGCTGCTGGTCTGTGAGTCACACCAACTGCAAGGCAATAGGTGATTGTGTGGATGAAATAGGTCAGACCCGATGCTGGAATCTGCCTTGAAATTTTAGGACAGAATTCTTGTTCCCCTGCTTTTCCTCTAGTCAGCTTGATCAACTTTGAAGTGCAATGATTAAAAACTTTTTTCTTTGTCTACAAGCGCAGAAGAAGTTCTTTATTTCAGGGCCTCTGTCAGTGTTCCCCTTCTCAGTGGCCCTGGTGTTCTGGAGTCTTTGTTAAAAGAAACAAAGTCCAGGCATTTTCAGAGCCCTTTAATCGATACTATTGTAAATTGCTGCAGTATCATAGGATAATTGTTTTAGTATGTCTCACACATACTAAAACCAGTCACTGTAAACAAGACTTACTTAAAAAAGAGAACTATCCCTTCCCTCACTGCACACATTGCAACCACAACACAATATTTATGAGAAGGAGGTATGTCAGTGGATGTGGTAGGTAAAAATTTTCATGAGAGAGAGAGGAAATCAGCTTGTCCTTGTAACTGTTACTAAGTGGAAATTTTTTTTTACCTGGAGTAGCTTCTACATACTTCTTGTTGGCTGGCACTCACCAAACTTTCGTGTTCATTTTGAACTTGAGGGTGTTCCTCTATGTCCATCAATAACAGGTAGGAAAAATACCAATAAATATAGATTCTCCATGTCTCTCGTTCAATCAGCCATCTATTTACTGAGCTCCAATTATTTTCTAGACAACATATGGCTGTATGCAATTGATACAATGGTGAGCAAAACAGACTCTAGTCACTGGGTACTTACAGTCTAGCTGGTGAGAAAGAGCTTAAAAAAATCTTAGCATAAACATTTAATTACAATTGTGGTTAGTGTTTTATATGTTCTCTTCTTGTATTTATCACACTAACCCCTTTGGGTGGGTTTCTTGTTATTAGTAAGATGAAGAGAAGTCTCTTAGTAAACTAATGCAAATACTAGTAACCCAAGCTGATTCAACAAACCTTTTTGAAATGAACTCTACAATCATGAAGCCCTGGGTTTTTCTTCCATGAAACAATACCTGTGACAGAACAAGTGGGGCATTGTGGATATCCTGACTATGATAGTATCACCAGCTCTTCTAGCTCAAGTTCATTCTTTTGTCATCTTGTGTTTTGTATACTTGACAAACCCTCCTCAAATGCCTTTTCTAAGCTCCCCACAAGGTGGAAGTGGCTAGTCTACATACATGTTATTCTGCTCTTAGTTACTATTGACTTTATTTGTATATTGCATTTTCATAGTTAATTCTGCAGAGGCACCTTGGAGAGGGGTCATCTGCTTAGCTTATCTATTTCTCTTATTGTCTACCCTAAATTCATCGTTTGAGCTCATTCTTTTTTGTATTAATCAAATCCAGTTTATTTTAATTTTCCAATTCAGAATTTCCTTAACATCTTCCTAATAATTCTATACTTCTGCTCACAAAAGTTTAAGGTGCTCTGAGAGTAACATTTAAATGGAGACTTGATGGATAGCATACGTTGGCCAAAGCACTGGTTGCAAGGGAAGTGGGGAAAATACATGTATTTTCCTTAAGATGATGAGAGGGAAAACATTCCACTGAAGAAATCTGAAAAGCTTAGTGTAGTTGGAGCATAGAGTAGCAGGACATTTGCGCTGAGATGAGCTGGAGAGGAAAGATCATGAGATCTAATTAAGGATTTAAAGTTTTGTGCCATAAGCAAGGATGTAAGGGGAATTGCATGAGAACTTTTTACATGTGAGCATTGGTGGGACATGTGGTGACAAACTGGATTTGCACTTCAAAATGGAAAAAGGCCGAGGTTTTCTGAGACAAGGGAAGTGCAGGTTATGAACTGATGGCTGTTTCATCACCACTGTGATGGTTTTCACATTGTCTAATCAATAGAGGGGATTTTATATAGTGTAAGGTTAGAGACCCCAAAGTACCCAATTCTGATGGAAGCTGTTTTTACTAAGCAGGAATTGCACTAAGACTCACATCCCTTATATCATATGATCCTTTCCTAAGAGATAGTTTTGATGGGGGAAGATGAGAAGTCACTTAAAGTGACAGTGGGAACCAAGGTAGAAAAAAGAAAAAGGGGACACCACCCACTTCACAAATACTTATGACAATATCTACTAATATACTCCTTTATCTGAAAAATTATATGAAAGGAATATGAAATGAAGTCATAATCCCCCAGAAGTACTCATTAAGCATCCAGCACATGCAAGTACACAGTGTCTGGCTTGGCATCAAGGAACATTTCAGTGCATTCTTATTTGCTAGATGAGACACCAAAAGGAAGCCTATTACCAAGTGAATGTTTGCTCTTTGGTGATGGTAGAGGTAGTATCTATGTTGTTGATCTATCTCAGGCTTCATGGTTTTGGGTCTTGGTTCTGTCCCACAAATTGAGACTAAGTTGTTGATCCTTGATGATGTCCTTCCCTTCTCATTCAAGTCACTTTATCCATGAAATTGCAAACTATAAATGTGCAATTTACAGATCTGTCAATCTATCTACCTACCTACCTATTATCCTATATAGTATAGTTATGAATTTGTTGGATTCATTTCTTTTCTGAAATCAACCCTGTACCTTTTGTATTTCGTAGGGCAGAAAAAAAAAAGAGATTTATTTTAGCTTGACATGGTTTATGTGCTTGTTTCTGCGGAATCAATTACTTTGTTACTAATACTCATTTATTAGATAAGCTAGTATGGGTCATAAGGTCCTCAGAAGAGCTCTCCCTCATTACCAGTGTTCCGAGTGGGTCAGCGAGAAAGAGCCCTGTAGATGTGGCTTGTGCCCTCAGATGCTCAAGGGATACAGTTAGGAAAAAGTTTCTGAATATCAAGGATAATCTTAAATGCTTTTAAACTACTTTCTGATAACAGAATGCTAAGCAACCAGTAAAATCTCCATGTTAAAAAAATTGCTATCTTTCTGAGACCATGAGTTAAATGGTCTTATTGATCTGTGATTTCAAGGAAGATAAGACCTGGTTTATTTCCAAGGATGAAAGCTATAAACTCTCAGTCAAGGCTGTTAGAGGCAGCTTCTTCATGAAGAAAAAGAGCAGCTAAAGAGTCTAGTATCATAGTGCTGTCATTCCACAAGTTCAACAGAACTGGCGGTTTGGGAAGGTCAGACAAGTGAAGCCTAGGAAGGAGCAAATCCACAAGGCACACTCATGCATAGGTGTGGGTATGCACACACACACACAAGGCGTCTGCCATGTTGGTGTCTAAAGTGGAGCCAGAAGGCTGCTGCTTTTCATGAGTACCAGTGTGTCATTCTAGTTAGGAAAAGTGTCAGAGACTGGAGATCCATGGCCTCTGAATTCCTATTTCTAACTGTGTTCTAGGTAGATGGGTTCTGAATCACTGACAAATGGGCAGCAGTGACAAGGAGGTGAGAGCTCAGTAAGACCTTGATAATTTGCTAAGCTTATGCAAACTGGGCCCCTACTTAGCTGGTAAGTATTTTAGTCCCCTTTTATGCAAAACCCTTTTAATTGTATACCATAACTATAATAGACAGTGTATGAGAGGAACACCTTTGCTTCTGAAAAATTGAGAAAGACGAAAACTTAATTTTGGGTGAGAAAGTCATATAATGGGGAGGGAGGAAAGTCTAAGAGGCCAAAAGAAAGCAAGTTTGGGCTGCATCTAAGATCCATCGTCATCTTACCTATGGAAAATTATTACAACAAACTCTCTTTGATTCCTAGAGTTTATCACATCCTTTGTATATACCATGGTTAATACAGTAGTATTCTGGTGGATGCTCATTTGAATAGCAGTGAACCTTGGCTATTAAAAAAAGCACTTATAATGAGATCTAAAAAGTTACATAAAAGGAAGATTATTACTATCAACTCCATTAACTGTGTTTTCTTTTTTAAACCTAAAGATAAAAAATAAAAGCAATATGTAAATCATACAAACATCTCTTAGGAATACTTTTTGTTCCTCAGAAAATTAATTTGCATTCCATTGAATTAAAATGGAAAGGCTCCAAGCAAACAGGCTCTTGTGGCAAAATAAGAGATAAAAAGCTTATAGGGAGAAAATAAGTATCTACTGATGTCTTCTTATTTTTTATTTCCAAAGCACCCTGAGTCAGTTAATAATAACCAAAATTGCTCATATATTTAAAAGAAAATCTTTCAATTATTCAATTTACATTTTAGCTACTGACAAAAATTATATTGGTAGACAGTATCTATCTATCTATCATCTATCTATCTATCTATCATCTATCTATCTATCTATCTATCTATCTATCAATCTATCTATCATCTGTGTATTTATCTATCAACAATGAATGGTATTTTTGTAAACTTAGCATCTCTCTAAGACTTTTCCTGAAGTTACGCTCTTGTGCTACACTGGGAGTGAGATTTTTGTAGTATAGTCTTCATCCCCTTCAATTTACCAGTTTAAAGGGAAGATAGGAAATACAGTTTCAAATAATACAAACAAGTGAGTGAAGTGGTCCATGTAGAAGGAAAGAAGAACTGATTATGTTGAAATAACCAACTTTAAATTCCAAAATTAGAATATTTTTTTATGGGTGAACTCTTTTAAATCCAATGAGTAAAACCACTACACTCCAGTGGGAAAATGGGCAAAAGAGTGAACTGGCAATTTGCAGCAGAGGTGATATTAATTGAAGAAACAAAATTTAAATTTTAAAATTCACTAATAATCCATAGAAGTAAATTGAAAAGAGCTACAGGATTAACCTGTCAGATTATGATTTTTAAATGAAAATATCTAACTTATAAAATGGGTATCTCTTACACAAGTGCAGGTTGAAACAACCATTGGTGGAGCAATTTGTCTTATGTTTCAAGAATCTTAAAATAGTTCTAACTCAGTAATTCTAGTTTTGAGAATATAAACTAAGTAAATGATTCTAAGTACAAGTGTAAAAATATTACTGTTATTCTTAACAAAAAAATTGGTATGAGTATAAAAGCACAAAAATGGAAAGTCACGTTAAATAGGATACTGTGGTGGGCAGGGTGATGCACTCCTGCAGTGGAGACACTGTCAGGGGCCGTTTCAGGGGGGAGGGTGTTTTTGTCACACAGGCTGATTCTGGGTGGCTACGGAAAGCCACCTTGCTGAAGGTCACACGCTCTGCTCAAGGCAGCCCACACACCATGACTTAGAGGATTAAGGGCATAAAGGGCTGGCCATTTGACCAAGCACAGAACACATTTCAGCCCCAGCGCTTACTGTGGGGTTGACCAACCTCCATATGGGGCCAGCATTGCAGCCTGTCTTTCCCACCCCCCCATCCCAGATGTTGGCTCCGAAGGCACACCTTTAAAAATTTTTTCTTTTCACTTTTTTTTTTTTTGCCAGTGTTCCTTTTCTGAACCCTCCCCGACCAAGGGCACGCCTTCTTAAACATTTTGCACCTTAAATTCAGTCTGCTTCCCAGAGAAGACAACTACCACAGATAAGTACAACTTGTGGCAAATCTATAAGAAATGGACTCTGATGTAGAAATTAAAATGATTTTAAGGGAAAGATTATAGCAAATTAGGACATTGTCTAGGTCTGGTGGAGAAAACACTCAAATGCATAATTCTCTGTTTCTCTCTGTTTCTCTTTCCCTCCTCCCCTCTCTATCTTACCCACCCATGTAAATAGTACATGTGAATATAAAAAATAATAAAAAGAGTACAGTAATTTGAGCTATAGCAAAATTTTACTAGTGGAAATGTTTTGTCTTTCTCCCTTTTTCTCTGCCTTCCCCTCTCATTGATTATTAATGACCATGTATTACTTTAGTCATAGGCAAAACAAAAGTTTGAATAATAATCATGCTCAGTTAAAAAAGCGTTCTAAAAACACTGTGTCTGACAGAGCAGAAGCCTTGTGCTTCTGTTTACTTAAATATATAACAGTCCTGAGAACATCTGGCATACTATCCTAGATGTCTTATGATGTCTAATAATTTAGAAATAACTAGTAGGAATACAATATATTTAAAAAACAAGCTTAGGATGGAGATAAAGCCATGTGGTATAGTGTATTGCACATTTAAATAATTCCAGTGATATGTCAGCTAGGTTATTCCCAATGGTCCCCAGGATCTTGGATAATGTTCTACTCTTTGAATCCTGAGATGTCTAGTAACAATATTGTCCTCTCTGCCTTAGCTTAACTCACCATGGAAATATATGCACATTGACCCCTAAAGATAACTGAACTACTAATATCCAGTATATCCACAGGAATCACTGGAGAATCCTTTATCCCTTTTCTCACTCTCTTTCAGTTCTTGGTTTTATCTCTGTAATTCTGTGATTTGCAGCTTACTTACCCCCTGCCTCTTGGTTTTTGTATCAGTCTTGGTCTATCTGTTTTTCAGTTGTG
The DNA here is from genome assembly GCF_021234435.1 of Artibeus jamaicensis. NCBI lineage: Eukaryota > Metazoa > Chordata > Mammalia > Chiroptera > Phyllostomidae > Artibeus > Artibeus jamaicensis. The sequence continues at coordinate 17,318,101 of NW_026521788.1, forward strand.
TGTGTTTAGCAGACTGAACTAGCCTTGCTGACTAACTCTCTGGTTGTAGACAGCGGTCTTGTTACAGTACTACTTGTGTTCTCTTGCTGGCCCCAGGAAAACCTAACCCTGTATATGGGCCTCATTGTCACCTATGAGGCACATATACAGCTCTCGATAGATTTCATTTTTCCCCCCAATCTGAGCTGACCAAAGGCCTGTCACTTCACAGTCTTTACCAGCTGGAAGACAAATGGCCAGAAAATATGCTATAAATTAAAGGGTAGATTGACAAAATAATTTTTAAAAATAAAAATAAAACATACTAACCCTGGCTGGTGTGGCTCAGTGGATTGAATGCCAACCTGCAAACCAAAGGGTTGCTGGTTTGATTCCCAGTCAGGGCAAATTCCTGGGTTTCCAGCTGGGTCCCAGTAGGGGGTGATCGAGAGACAACCACACATTGATGTTACTTTCCCTCTTTAGAAAAATAAAAAATATAAATAAAATAAAACACACTAAAGAGCATGAACTGACAATGTGTAAGTACCCCAAATATCACAAATAAAATATTTTGGCAAACGTAACTGAAAAGGTAAAGTTAAAAACATTCTTATTACGTAAAAGAATTCCCAGAATGATATAAACTCTAGATGAATAAGGCCCCAGTACTTTTTAAGTTCTTGTTTCAAAAAAATTGTGAAAGAGGCAATATATTCAATTTTAAAATTTAACAGGTATGAAAGGTATCTGTGAGGTCTCCCTTGTAATCAGCCCCTCCATCCTCCTTGTGCCCCTCCTAAGCAACCGGTGTTACCAATTTCCAATGTAACTTCTAGACATAGTCTATGCATCTATAATCTGCTCTTTGTTAATAATATAATATTGGTTCAAGAGGGCAGGGTCATGCTCCATTTTCTTAATAGTTTCTCCTATAATACCCAGCACAATTTTAGGCATATGGTAGAGACTCAGTAAATATTTGTAGTATAAAACAGTAACCAATGCAGGCATTATTCTTGTCTCTGTAATCTCTTTTCCTTGCCTATACTTATTCAGCAAGTTTGATAGATTTACCCACAGAAGTAGTTCTCAGCTCTATACCTTCCCAATTTCTGCAGTCACTGTTCAACCTCAAGGTCTTAGGATGTGAAAGCCTCCTACAAGTTCTTGCCTTCTTACATATAAGTAATTAGCTCTGCAGAGAGGGGGGCAATGTGACTGTCTGACTAGAAGCATTGGATTGGTCCATCTGCCTGATTTCATATTCTAGCTCTGCCACTTACAAGATACCACTTGGTGCTCCTGATTTATTTGAAGCAAAGAAATATTTCTCTCGATGCAGTGGCTGCAGGAAGAATGAAAAATCACATTTAACCAAATGTGAATTGATTCTAAATTTTAAAAATTGATCTCTATAACTGATGTTATAATCAAAGTCTAAACTAGAGCCAAGGATGAGATAAGCAAGATGAGATTGATATTGAACAGCTGGTTGATGTTAAATCTCTCACAGAGCCAATAGAGTGTTGGTTTATTAGCAGGGCTGAGGGAGTTGTGTCTTATCCTCCAAGTGCTAATGGCACCTGTTTTTTCAAAGTACCAGAGAGAATGGTGTAACAGATTTCTGATAGTTCCTCCATGATGTAAGAATTTTCAGTGATGTGATAAAAATATTGTGATGTCAGTTGGAGTCTGGACCTTAGCCATAACTTTGGCATGCCTACATTGTCCTACTAGCTTCCTTAAATGTGGGAACTTAGATAAAACTCGAAGATATTTGCGTGACTTATGATACTAAAACTTACACAACTATCTATCGAATTTCGAGCTATTCCATCTGACTCTTGGTTATGTATATCAAAACAAGTTTGATTTATATTCTATAGTGTAAGTCTCTTATGGGTATATCCAAGATATTAGATGCATGACAAGTAAATTTATTCACTTTGCAGATGAAGTTTTACTATTTGTTTTGTTTTCGGATCTATGAATTGATGAGTAGAAGTTGACTAGGTAAATGTTTTAAAGAGGCCATTTCTGAACAAGCTTGACATGGCTCATAATCTCTCAGCAAGGCTGCCAAGTTTATAAGCAAGATTATGCTCCTTTTGCAGTGACAATAAATGGGAACAAAGACAGCACCTTTTAACATAATCAACATAGATTGCTGGTTGTACTGGACTCTTCCTGAAATAGACTACTTCTAAAGATGCTCTTTTTTGACCACTTCATGCTCAAACAAAAAATGATTTTTAAATCTCATGGAGTCAAATGTATATTTAATTCTAGATAAAATTTGTTAATTAGATTAAAGTTCTAAGTTAGAGGTGGGCAAACTATGTCCCACAGGCCAAATCTGGCTTGCTTTGTATAACCCACAAATTAAATGAGTTAACATTTTTTGATGGTTGAAGAAATCAAAAGGAAAGTAATATTTTGTGACATGTAAAAATTATTTTAAATTCAAATTTTAGTGTCTATTAACAGTTTCATTGGAATACAGACATACTCATATATTGTCTATGATTGCTTTTGTACTGCAGTGGCAAAGTTTAGATCCAACTGATTATATGGCTTGCAAAGCTTAAAATATTTATTGTCCAGCTGTCTACAGAAAAAGTACACTCTACTCTTTCTATTGCAGAGTACACTCTACTCTCTAGTCACTTTTTAGTGCAGAGAGAGAAAAATAGTATGCCCTTTTTAAGATAAAGAAGGGTCAAGAGAACACAAAGTCTACTGTGATTATGGTCCACTGTGGATTAAGAAATTGGTTGGTTTACCCAGACTGAAAATAAAAGCCACTGATAGACTAAAATAAATAAGAGTTATCACTAGCTATTCCTAATGAAGCAATCATTTCATTTGTCATTTCTATTATTTTTCTCAAAAAATGATGAGGGCAGAATCCAATAAAAATGAATCAAGAATAAGGGAAGAATGGTAGAACCTTTTTCTCTGTGTGAGCTCTGCAAATGCAGAATCTGCTTCCTTTTCTTTCTTTTTTTATTGCTTAGGTCATTACATTTGTTCTACTCCTCCCCTTCATTCCCCTCCACCCTGCACACCCCCCTTTAGTTCATGAACACGTGTCTCAAGTTCTTTAGATTCTATATTTTCCCTACTATTCTTGCCCTCCCATCTATTTTCTATCTACTGTCTATGCTACTTATTTTCTGTACCTTCTCCCCCCTTCTCCTCCTCCCACTCCCCTGTTGCTAACCCTCCATGTGATCTTCATTTCTATGGTTTTCCGCTCCTGATCTAGCTGTCCTCTTAGTTTGCTTTTGCTTTAGGTGTGGTTGTTAATAACTTTGAGTTTGCTGTCCTTTCACTGTTCATCTTTTTTATCTTCTTTTTCCTAGGTAAGTCCCTTTAACATTTCATATAATAAGGGCTTGGTGATGACGAACTCCTTGAATTTGATCTTATCTGAGAAGCACTTTATCTTCCTTCCATTCTAAATGAAAGCTTTGCTGGGTAGAGCAATCTTGGTTGTAGGTCTCTGGTTTTCATGACTTGGAATACCTCTTTCCAGACCCTTCTTGCCTGTAAGGTCTCTTTTGAGAAATCAGCTGACAGTCTGATGGGAACTCCTTTGTAGGTGACTGTCCCCTTATGTCTTGCTGCTTCTAGGATTCTCTCCTTCATTTTAATTTTGGCTAATGTAATGATGATGTGCCTCAGTGTGTTCCTTCTTGGGTCCACCTTCTTTGGGACTCTCTGAGCTTCCTGGATTTCCTGGAAGTCTATTTCCTTTGCCAGAATGGGGAAGTTCTCTTTTATTATTTGTTCAAATAAGGTTTCCACTTGTGGCTGTTTCTCTTCCCCTTCTGGTACCCCTATAATTCGGATATTGGAGCATTTAAAGATGTCCTGGAGGTTCCTTAGCCTCTCTTCATTTTTTTGAATTCTTGTTTCTTCATATTTTTCTTACTTCTGGTCCACTCCCCTGATTTGAGTCCCAGTTTCCTTTCCATTACTATTGGTTTCCTGTGCATTTCCCTTCATTTCAATTAGTTTAGCCTTCATATGTTCCTCTAATTTGTGACTAAAATCAAGCAGTTCTGTGAGCATCCTGATCACCAGTGTTTTGAACTATGCATGTGAAAGTTTGGCTATTTCTTCATCACTTAGATTTATCAGCTCTGGGGCTCTGAGTTGTTTTTGAGCCATGTTTCGATCAGTTTGTGCCTGTTACCTTAGTTGTTCACCAGGGCGGGGCCACTCAGGTTGCAGGTTTGTGATGCTGTATCTGGGGGGGGTCAGAGAGGGAGCAATGGCGTCCTCTCTGCTCTCCCGGTCGGCCTCGCTGCTCGCCCCCACCTGTTTATCTGATCCTGTGCCAGGGCCTGCGCGGTCTGTCTCAATGCTTGCCTCTTCACTGGTTTATCTGTGTGCAAATGCGCAACCGCAGTCAGCCAGCCACGCAGTGCCTTCTCTTATTCCGCCTGTAGCTACCCCGCACCTGGGGTCTGCACCCTCGGCTGCGTGCCACCTGGGTCAGGGGATCTTTTTTTCCCAACCGCTTCGCTGCTGGCTTCACCCCTCTCATTCGTTTAGCTGAGCGGTACGTTGTTTTCAGACTCCCAGGTATTGTTTGATTTTTCTGTGGTTTGGTTGCATTTATTATTGTTAAAAGTTTATTGTTTTTAGATTTGGTTGTGCGAGGAAGCAAAGTGTTTCCACCTATGCCTCCATCTTGGCGGAAGTCCCCTGCTTCCTCTTGACTTCAGTACTCGGTGCACTTAGCTGAGTGTCCCCTGACTGAAAGTTCCACAGTGGGTATTTTAGTGAATGGCACTTGGTTGGCAGATAAAGTGAAGGCACCTCTAAAACAGAGGCTGCAGGAGAAATGGAAAATACCAGGCATTTTCTTTGGAAGAAAGAAGCAGCAGAAAATTTCTCCTTTCTCCCTTGTCTGTTCCTAGCCTTCACCTTGACAACATGTTTGTAATCAATCTCTTTCTCCAGACTCATACAGATTTAATTCGTTCAGTGACTCTTCTTTATATCAGAATCATTATCCTTATTTATAATTTATAGACTTTAATTTTTCCTCTCTAGATACATGGTATGGTTTTTCTTGACCTTTATATGTTCCATAAATTCTTTTTGAATCACTCAATCACATTATCTACAAGGGGTAAGGTAACTACTTAACAGTGGTAGCAGGTAATTCTCTAAATGAGAATTCTCTCTTTCCCCAGCAGTGTGGTACATCAAAAAGAGCATCATACTTTTATCTGGGACAATTAGGTTTTGCCTTTTTGTATTCCCTTGATATATTGTGTGTCCCGAGAATGTTATTTTAGTTCTCTAGGCCTTCATTTCTTCATCTATAAAATGAAGATAGATTTTTGTGTATTTTTAAAGCAATATAGCAATTTTTAAAATATAAATTATTTCACAATAAACCCTAAAATATTTTTGAATTAAAGGAGTTATGTTAGTATGGGTTCACACCGTAAATCCAAATTTATAACATTTACTTTCACCGTCAAACATACAAACACAAACAGCATTAGTGGTCTCTAGAGTACTCAGATATGGTTCCAGTTCACAGCTGAGTATTTATTTTCAAGTACAGCTTTAAAAATAGTGAAAATATATTTGACAAATACTATTAGAATCAAGTAGAAGCCTGAGGCACCTCTGCTGAACTTTTGAAAGGCATCTATAATATACCTCTGAGCAGTTCCTTTGAAGGGCAGCATGCTATCAAGTCCTTCTGCAAGAAGTGGTTTCTTAAGAGCAGTATGCTGGTGTGCAGGACTCGCTTACCTACGTGCAGGATATAGTAGAAAAGGACCTTAAATGACACTTCATCCACTCTCCTGAGTATTGTAGTAACCTCTCTTTTTATGATATGTTTGCATGCTTAACACTATGCTATCACTAGGGGGCTGGTGATAAATTGGTGAGTAACACACATTTGCTGGTCTCGAAGACCTAATGGACTTTCCAAAGAAGTTATTCTTTATGTTTTAGATTTCACTTAATTTTACCACCTAGTCACACTAGCTGGAAAATTTGGGATCATTATATATGCCCCTCTTTCCCTTACCCCTACAGAGAACCAAGTCCCATTTCTTAAATAATTCTGTTTCTAGTGGTGCTGTTTTATTTCAGAGCTTCATTAACTTTTAACTAGACTATTTAAAAAGCTGTGATTCATCTTGTTTTCTTCTGTTTTGTTCTCATCTACATTGTTGACAGAGTGTTGAATGTAAAATTTAAATTTGATTATAAGACTGTCTACCACCGTTTAAAGAATTCCTAAGGTGCATAAATAAAGTCTAGACCTTTTTATGCATTTCACCATGATAGGGACCTGTCTTAGTCAGCTTGAGGTGCTATAACAAAAATGTCATGTACTGCATAGTTTAAAGAATAAATATTTATTTTTTCATAATTCTAGATGCTGGGATCAAGGCACTGTCCAATTTGGTTACTGGTGAGGGCCCTCTTTCTGAATTAAATTCAGTGTTTGAATTTATTTAAAAATTCATGAATTTGTTTTAATTTTCATTTCACTGGAACTTGTCAGTCAATTAAAAATATTTTTATTGCATCCTGAGAGAGGTAGGTAGCTTCTTAAAATGCTTGCATTGATTGAGGGTCATTTATATCAATCAGTATTTACTTAAAATAGCCATATAACTGTAAATAGTATTTTAAAAAACACATTATTATCTCTCTTATTATAAATATATTCTCTCATGAAGGTCATCAATTTTTTATTGAATGTTTAGTACACATAACACGCAGGATCTTTTAGTTATTTAATGTTATTTTACATAAATATTTGATTTTTTAAAAGATTTTATTTATTTATTTTTAAAGAGAGGGGAAGTGAGGGAGAAAGAGAGGGAGAGAAACATCGATGGATGTGTGGTCACCTCTTGTGCGTCCTCTACTGGGGACCTGGCCCACAACCCAAGCATGTGCCCTGACTGGGATTTGAACCAGCAACCCCTTGGTTCACAGGTTGGCAGTCAATCCACTGAACCGTATCAGCCAGGGTAACACTTAATTTTTAATACCTCATTTAGGGTTTGTGTAGAAACTGAACTTTAATGTTACTAGCCTGGCCTGTGTACCTGAGTAAATTAAAAGAGCAGGATACTCCCGATGACAATGACAGGAGTTACCCCAGACTAAACCCAGAAAGCTTTGCATATCATCTGTCTAACCTCATTGTTTCACACACTAGGAGATGGCCATCCAGAAAACTAATTCTTTGTCTAAATTTGCACAACTATTTGTCAATCAGGAAATCACAAAATATTCTACACTTTACCAAACAAGATGTAAGCCCAAAGATACTTTTCTTTTGCAAAAACAAAATGTTAAAACATAAGTGAAGTTCCTGCCATACTGTGTGGAGCACCAAAACTTGTTAGTTCTTTATTCTTACTTTGTTTTCCCATGGGGCTGGGTGGGAGAGATACCAGAGTTTTTATAACTCCACCAAGAGAGAATGTCTCTTTATACAAATTTAGCTGCCTACTACTGCGAGAAGGGTCAAACTATTCTGCTTTCTGTTACATACCTACATATTATTATTATTTTTTAGTTTTTGACAAGAGGTAGTAGAGTGGAGTGCAGTGATTAATTGCATGGGCTTTGGAATCAACCTAACCTGAGTATTATTCTAATTCTACCCATGACATTGGGCAATTTATTTAACCTTTCAGAGTCTTGGTTTTCTGCTTGTAAAATGTTGATAATAATATCAATCTCATAAGGTTTTGTGAATATTAAATAATATTAAGTACAGCTCTTAACATAGTTAAGCACTGGAATAACATAAACTACAATGATTTTTAAATTAACAAATAAAATGAAGCAAATTTGTATGTGTGCTTAGTTAGCCTATACATTGATGAAGGTAGAACAAAATCCTGTGGCTTGCCTCCCTGTCATTTACATGTAAGTAAAGAACATGGATTTCGTTGCCGGGTGTCCTTGAGTTTGAATCCCAACTTGGTCATTTACTAGCTGTGTCACTGTGGACAAGACTGCTTCTCTACAAATAAGTCAGTCACTTTCCAAAGACTGCTTTATTCTGTTTGGTTTTGTTTTTTATCTCTAAAATGGGAAAAGTAATATAAAATTCCTAGCAGTGCTAGGAAGAGTGCAGGGTCGTGTTTGCAATATACAGTGTAAGGCACTAATAGGAATAAGGAATAGGAGATGCAATAAAAGGTGGTGATCAACTGATTAGCCATTCCAAGGGAAGAGTGTTCAATATATCAAGCTTGCCCCCAGACTCAAACCCCTAAAAATCCAGACTGCTTAACCTGATTCCTTTAATGTAAAACAATTTATGTTTAGAGTCAATTTTCTAAATTAGTGTTTCTGACAATTTTCAAGAGTTTACCACGTGAATGCACTGCTTTGCTTTAGTTCATTGTTGTATCAGTGTAAATAGTAGTTGACTTTGCTGATTAACATCAATGCCAAAATTTTCTTGTAAAGATTTTGTCATCTCTTAAAGTATCATCTTTTTAAGGCTTTATTTCAAGTGTCCTTGAAAACAATCTAGTTTAAGCTGTGTCAGTTGTTACCTTCAATATTAATGATTATAGTATTTTGTACTCTATTCTGTAAGTGATGCAACTTACATAAAAACATTTAGTACTCCAAAAGAATTCAAACTATTCTTAAGATGATAAATTTTCCAGTATACTTTGGCAGGTGAAAAGGAAATCAAGTCTTTCTTTAATGAGATTTGTTCAGGAAATATTAATACTGGAACTTGTTTTGGTGCCCTATGACTAAGTAGTCTTTCCCAAAAGAGAATGAGAAACCGGAAAGAGAAAAAAAAAAAAAGGAAAATGGTAACGATCTTGAGAAATGGGATAATATCTCATTCATCCTCATGTTCCTAATATTTAAGACAGAAGCTATCATATATTTGGTGCCCAAAATACTTTTTGTATGAATGAATGAAGATTTGGATCAAACTTTTTATTCTACCTTATTAAGTTCTCTCAAAACTCATTTTGTGTACAGTTTTGGTATGGATAAGAATTTAATAGCAAATGGTGGGTGGTTTGAGTATTAAAACATCTCATATAACCAAGCTTTTCTCTCCTAAAATGTATGTGCTTATTTTTCTCTGTGTCGACATAGACTAAGATTGAGAATTTTATCTATTTTCCTTTTGGAGATACTTTGGTATTTACTTAGTAATTAAAAACTCTGTATGAGCAGAATTATGTAACTTACTTTTAAATATTAAAAAACCCCCAAACCCTAGACTTTTGAGGGCTATGATTTCTCCGCATTTATTTGATGGGTGAATTAATTGACAAAATTATAGAGTAAATGCTGTTCTTAGATTCATAAGAGAAAAGAAAAGGAACTGTATTTTTAAAGTTTTGTTTTCTAGAAGACTTTGCCTTCCCTCATAATTATAGTATCATTGAGAACTGGAAGGTGGTCAGGGTGTCTTCAGGGAAGTTAGTCATGCTGAAAGCATAGGTGAATTTTTTTCACGTTTGCGTGTGTGTGTGTGTGTGTGTGTGTGTGTGTGAGACTTAAGGTTGATTTAAAACATTAAAAAATGGCAACTAGAACTTAGAAAATGTGACTGAAAAGGTGGTCATTGTCTCATCTATTTCAGAGACAGCATAGGTTGTTGGGAATCCAGGCTTAAAAGTGTTTTTTGGTCTGCCAGTGAAGTCACCACAAGTGACCAAAAAAGTCCCTCCAGGAAGTTTATAGTGATAAAATTGTCTCAGTGTCTTTTTTCCCTCTCAGTATTAGGAAATTGTAAACACGTCCTAAAGATCTTACTTTCTTGTTTGAAAATAAAACTATAAAAAGTTTAGATTTGTAGAAGCTCCTGGTTTCCCAGTCTGGACCATATAAAATTATTCAAATCTCATTACAGCAGAGAACAGATGCCATGCATTAGCTTGCTGCAGACAATTAAGCTAGTCGGAGATGCTGAAAGCATTAGCAAAGGTCCCATTGTGTAAAACAATATGGTGCATATGGAGACTAAGAAGCATTTTAAAACGATTGGAGTATAACCCTAATGTGGAGTGGCAAGAGGAAGAATCTAATGCAACAATGATAATGTATTATTTTCTCTTCACAAAGAAAAAGATCCAGATCTAGATTAAATCATCTGCCAAATATGTGAGAGATACTTATGTGTAAGATTTTTAAAACAGGCAGTATTTGCTCTAAATCACAATGCATTACAAATCGAATTAGGTCTCTAGTAACATAGTATGACAAGATATAATGAGGCAAGGTATCCTTATCAGCTCAGACTTGTAATATGAAAGCTTGACATCAGAATTTTTCAACCCAATCCATTTTTATCAACTTATTTCTACCACGCTTTCAAGTTTTTGCCTTTACCAAGGTATTATCCAAATTAGACTGAATTTTTTTTTGACCACCATAGCAACATAGCATACATACACAATGCTGAGAAATAAAGAAAGGAACGTAGTCGGAATGAATTCAGGAAGAAGGTGGATTAAAGCAATTGAATGGAAAAATAGGCTACGGAAAATGGTTTCCTTAAAATATAGAATAACCAAAGAGTTTGGGAAAGTGAACAGTGAGAGTTTGCGAGTATGATGAGCAAATCATCAATATCTGACCATCTTTTGGGACATATGATTGGACAACTTTTCATTTTGAGCAGAGAATACTGCTGTTGGAGAAAAGGGTCGATCAGAAAGATGCTTAGCCCTGACTGGTGTGGCTCAGTTGGTTGGAGGTTGTCCTTCAAAAGATGGGGTTGCTGGTTCAATTCCCGGTCAGAGCACATGTCTGGGTTGAACGTTTGGTCCCCATCAGGCAACTGATTGATGTTTCTTTCCCTTGCATTGATGTTTTCTCCCTCTCTCTCTCTTCCTCCTTCTTCTTCTCTCTAAAAAATAAATAAATAAAATCTTTTAGAAAAGGAAGATGTTTTATACTTCGAGATAGAATTTTATACTTTGACTGACATATCACTTCTGCTGATTGCTTTTCGGAGTTACTCTTTATTCATTCCACTGGACATTCCACACTTTAACCTGGTTTGTCTACTCAACAAGTTCATTACCTTCTATTTCATGGGGGTAATTGAAGCCATAGAGTGTTTCTTTATGAATTCTCACTTTCTTACCAGATTGTCAATGACTTGAAGCAATTCTGTCATTATTCCTCCTCAATGCAAGCATGACCTGGGGAATCTTCCTTTGGGCTTTCTACTTGGTTCCATTAATGCCAACGTGTGCTGATCCTGTGGGGTACATGAGTGTGGCTGACAATACCAATCGCCAACCCAATATTTCTTTTTCCCTCCTGTCATCATTAGAAAACTCACGTTTTGCTTGGGGCAGCAATGTATCTGGCTAAAAGCCTTGCCTTACCAGAGTTTTCTTATAGAAAGTGATGACCCTTTGACACTGCTCTCACCTTTGCACTGTGATCAAAAGCCTGCTCAAAATTTCTGAGAAGGGATTTTCTTTCCTAATATAAGTGCTACCATTTTCACTTCCTTTCTTCTTGCTGGAAATGGAATAGCCGATGTGATAAGAAATGACAGCATGAGGACAGAAGCCTATGCTGATGATGGTGGAGTGGAAAACAGAGGAGGTATGGACACTGATCCCATTGTGAAGCCAGAGGTTTGAACCTGGACTCTCTACCTGTAAACTTCTTGTCACATAAGTAAGAGTATTGCTGGAGGAAAAATATGCTTGGAAGAAAAATATACAAATGCATTTTTTTTTTGTTTAGGCAAGGAAAATTTATTTAGTTAGTATTTTATTTTGTGTAGTTACCAAATAACTTTAATACACACAGGATTTGATTCCTAGATTTAGGGTTTTGAAAGTAAAAGGAAAAGTAACAAATGAGTGGCATGGAGTGGAGAAGGCAGGGCTACCATCCGCTTGAAGAGTCCAGTGACACCGACTGGACAGAGCTGTTGATGCTTGTTAAAAACTTGACCAAACTGATGACTGTTATTCCTTAGGAAAGTGACCATAGACTGACCAAGACTATCATTTTGGGAGAAATGGTAGAAAGTTTTGTTGTTTCTGGATGCTATTTCATCTTGACACTCTTAGGAAAGCCCAATAAAGAGGACAACCTTGAACTGGAGCTAGAGAGTCAATCTTTCCAGGAGATGGAAAGACTGTAGCTTTTAGATAATGGTGTGGAAAAGTCTTTGCAGTTGTCAACAGTGTCTGATGTTCTGGGAAGGCAATCCCCAGGAACCCAAACACACACCAAGAGGAAGCATGCTGTTCAACCTCTGCAGCTGCCAGAGGGCAGTTCCTTCAAAATGCCCACATCAGATGTGGCCATGAGGGAAGAACATGTTTCTAGGATAGCAGACCCTGGGGCTGTGGAGGGCAATGGACAAAGGGAATCCACCCATAGAAAGACAGTGAAGGAATGTTCCCCATGGCCAAGGCAGGGAGTCCTGTTTCTGAATGGAAAATGTTATTTGTTTGTATCTTTCATACTGCATATACTGAGAGAAGATAAGTTTTTTATGCATTCAGGTTTGCCAGACATGCAGACCTGTATAGTACCAAGAGTACCTGGGATTTAAGATGTGTATACCAGCTATGTAAGTCTTTGGGATTATCTCATTTAGGAGAAAGGGGAGTGTATGTATCCATGTTGGGTAGACAAAGGTTTGAAAATATGTCAGTTATTAATTGTCTGGTCAATATTCATAGTCATCCATTTCCTTTTTAAAAGAACTCAAGTTTGGAGCAGGTATCAGTTGTGTGGACAGCCATAATATTTGTCTCCTTGACGGTCTGGGAAATAGTGGTATTACATAGTTCCGGCAATGAAGTGTAAGCAGAAATCTGCCAAATAGTTTGCTTTTTTTGAAGAAGCTATTTCCCCTCCCTCTGCTCTCCTTTTTCCTGTTTAGGCAGTGGCAGGAGTGAGGGCAGAAGCTGGAGGTAGTGAACAGTGGAGTGGAATGATGGGAGGCACAGGGGCACTGCTGATGCGTGGTCACCACACTGGCCCCAGACTGTCAGATCCACACTTTCTTATGTGAGGGGAAAGGGCACTGTTCAGTTTAATCACTGGACTAGGATTTCTGTTATATACAGCAGAACAACAATTCTAAGTGATACGCGGAGATCTCTGGCTCTCCTCACCTTTTGAGATCCAAGGATCCAGTGTGAGGAGCCTTTCCTAGGGCCTTGTACCCATAAAAATCTCCCTTTTCTTTAGATGCTCTTTCTGTTCTGCACTCAAATATTTACAGAGTTTTCTTATCTTTAAAAGCTCAAGGCCAAAGTCATTGTATATGACACCAGCTCCATTACCTATATATTTTAGTTTGTCTTTTTAAATATGTAAACAACAGCCCTGGCTGGTGTGGCACAGTGGTTTGAGTGCTGGCCTGCAAACCTAAGGGTCGTTGGTTTGATTCCTAGTTGGAGAACGAACATGAGGGCCAGGTACCCAGTAGGGGGCATGCGAGAGGCAACCACATGTTGATGTTTCTCTCCTTATCTTTCTCCCTCTGTTCCCTTCTCTCTAAAAAGAAATAAAATCTTAAAAAAATTAAATGTGTAAACAATATACAACTATGTTCTGCTTATAAAATATTCACACAGAATAGAAGAACCAGTAACTTTATCTTTTTATTCTTTTCACTTCCTAAATCTGGAAAGTATCTTCAACTCACCTTTTTTTTTTCAAGTGTTGTCTTAATTCTTCGAAATTGGGTGTCTGTCTTCACCATGCCACTGGAAGAAGAGATTGGTGAGGAACATGAAACCTCTTGGATGATTTTCTTCAGAGATAATGCTGAATGGGCCATGAGTATGCAGCTCCTGCAGGCCAGTCCAGGGTGCTGTGGGACTCAAGACAGGCCCAGAGGTGTTCAAAACAGGCCCTTGAATAGACACTCATCTCCCTTCGCAAATCCTGGGTGGGCAAGCAAATCACAGACTTCTCCTTGTACATGCATAAGCTGTGTGGTTTAGTAAAAATGCCCTCATTACAAAAGTTAATACTAATGACCACAATTTCCATTTTTAAATCCTGGTAAAACACAATAAATGTAATATATAAATACTCCTTTTATAAAAACAAGTGAGTAAGTAACTTTTAAAAGAGCTCTCATAGTGTCAGGTTAAATTAATTTGTAATCAAATTTGTTGTGGAAACCAATTAATAGAGATTCTAGTATTTTATTTTTCTGGAACTTTGGCATTTTGTAGTGTTCTGCTTGTTTCTAACTTATTGCATGGTCTATCAATCTAGATACAAATATACTTTTGAAATTGCTAAGACATATTTGAGAACAACTGTTTTAGGTAATTTTTAAAAGGACAACAATGAATAATGATATATATATCAAAACTAAGAATTGTCTGCAAAAACTCAGATTTTCATTTTATATACCTGGTTTAGTGTTAATTTTTGGAAATTCCCTCCTTATTCCATCTCAACTGGTGATCAATAAATGTTCAGAAAAATAACAATATCTGACAACACAGGTCTTCATTTATCAGATAAGTCTGGACCAGAATGAGTTATCAATTTTGATTCACTCCTTTCAGAACAGTTTGAGCCTAATGGATTAGATTAGCAAGCATGAATAAATCTTAATTTTGTTGAGATTTATTCTTGTCTCATGATAAACACAGATAAATGCTTCTTTATCCAACAAGTTGCATCAAATAGTATCTTGCAAAAGTTAAATGTTAGCCTAAAATTTAATTTGTGGTGACATACTAAATGTAACCTGAGACACCGATGGTGTAGGTCAGAATGTGGTTTAGTGGACACAGTGGGAGAAGCCTACTAGCCAATAGATTATTTGCTCAAATGTACAATCATCCAAAATGTACATACATTCATGCAGTTGGAAAAGTGGAAGTTCTTTTTAGACAAAGAAAAAAATGTAGTCTTCAGAATTAAAATATTACCTAGCATCTACTGTTGATCACGCAACACTAGCTCTTAGAATCAGGAGGATGATTTATCATTTATCATAAATCTGGAACTGAACTTTAAAGCTTTGTTCTAAAGAAACTGTGGCCGCATCTGTGTAAAGGAACTGAGAGAGTGAAGGCAGGGGTGGTGGAGAGAATTTTCCCCCACAGTATGTCATTTTTGTGTATTTTGAATTGCATATCCTGTGCATGTAAAATCCATTTAAATAACCGAATAATAGAAAAGAGGAAATATCAAAACAAAATAAACCAATGCTTCCTATTTAGAAGAAAATGCCAACAATTCAGTATTTATAATGAATTTACATGTGGGCACCTCCTGCTCTATCAGACCATGTTCCATCCTCAGTGTATGCTTTCTGTTCTCTTTGAAATAAATTGATTTCTCAATTTCTTTTTTTAAAAGATTTTATTTATTTATTTTAAAAGAGAAGGGAAAGGATGGAGAAAGAAAAGGAGAGAAACACCACTGTGTGGTTGCCTCTCGTGCACCTCCTACTGGGGACCCGACCCACAACCCAGGTGTGTGCTCTGACTGGCAATTGAACCAGCGACCCTTTGGTTTGCAGGATGGCACTCAATCCACTAAGCCATACCAGTGCTCTGTTCTCTTTATGCATTGTTTCACCTGTGGTCCTCTCTGTCTTTTCACACTCAAAGTTACATTGAGTGCAGGGACTTTGCCTTATCTTTCTTTTACTTCTCTAGGATATTTTATGCACTTTCCCTATAGAAGATAATTCATTAAATGGTTGAAAAAAAAGTGAGAAGCAACAAGTACTGATTAACTCCTATTGGTACCATCTACATATGAAGGCAGAGTTGACAGCAATGTAGTGAAGCAGGTAAATGGGTGTTCAGCTAAAGTCAACAGGCACTGAATAGTTAATAGTTAACTTCAGATAGGGGGATCAAGGAAGGCAGGTGTATGCTGACTAAGAAAAGTTAGGAAATCTACAAGCCAGAATTCATAGAAGGAGAAGAGGTAAATAGGTGCTGAACATTTGGATCCATCAGGAGACAGAGAGGGTTGTCCTTGAAAGGGACAGTACTGTGAAGCACAGAAAATAAATTTGGGTCTCAGGGGAGAAGCCCTCTTGACACCTATTTTACCTGCAGCTTAAATATCAGAGTGTGTCTAGCTCTTCATTGGTGGGGCATGCAAATGTGTAGAACTGGTTAAAGAAAGGAGGCACGAAACCTATAGAATTGTAAAATGAAAGACTATTAGAGCTATAAGGAAATTAAAAAATTATCCAAGTCTAGTCTTTCTCATTTTATAGATGAGGAAACTGAGGTCAAGGGGGGTTTAATGACACAAGAGTTTAGGGTTAAGTGAAGACTGGATTTTCGAGTTTTAGATGATTCACTTTTATAGTATTCCATTATCAGTCCATTTTCTGATACTCAGGGTTATATTTCAGCTTGTGCTAGAAGAATTTTTCAACAGAATTATTGAGGGGTACACATAGCAACATCAGGAGGCTGATGGTAAGACTGTTGGGAAGCCTCTGGAATGAGCACCTTATCCTGGGTGGCTTACAGGTGTCTCACATTTTCATGCCAGTGAAAGTAAGTTAACATCAAATAAAAACTAAGAAGTTGTAATCCTAGGAAACCAAAAAAATTAAAGTTAACAGCTTCCAAATAATTGCCTCAGGTTTTCAGGAGCCATCTTTAAAATGAGAGAGTCCCACAAGCTCCTTTGGTATCCATCCATTAGATTGGCATTATAGGGCATTAATGTAAAAGGTATATCAGTAATAATAAACATTTCTTCACGGAATTGGATACTAGGTATAATGATTCCAAATAACTGGTTACAACATTAGCTGTCAATTTTACTTTTTGATTGGTTATTTGAATTTGAAGGGTTGAAAGGTTATATCTTTTTTATTGTTGGCAATAATTTTATACAAATATGTCATACAAAAGGGAATATGAGCAGATGACTCTACCATCTTAATCTATTTCTGCACAAGTTCATATTTAATCTCTCAGTCTGTAACTGCTTAGCAGGAAATGTGAATTCCTTTTCTCCTTAATAGACCCCACTTTGGAGTCCACAGGTTCACTCCAGCCTTAAACTTCACCTCAGTAAAACTCAGCCAGTCTTACTGCCAAAGGCCAATTTGCGTATAGATTAGCTGTCTCCAAGTACCTCTGGGAAATGACTATAAAGAATGAAGCAGGAGCCAGAAGCAGCTAGGTCTTTCTGAAAGGTTGGATAATAAAAGTGAAGCATTGGATATTATCAAGATAAGTGTGGAGAGTGTGCTGCTGATTCTTCCTAAGGTTTCCTGGAGGGAGGTTTGGGCTGAGTGAAAACTGAAAATCTATCAGGAACAGAATGTCATCAGTCAGTTGAAAGCTAATATCTATAGAAGTGCTGATCTTCAACTTTAGGCCATCCATATTAATACAGGAACCAGATGAAATTCTGTAAGATGACACTGCAATCACATAGCTAACCTCTCAAGATTTTCAGCCTGGGGTTGATGCTGTTGAAATATTTAGAAAAAAAATCTGCTAGGAAAAATTAACCTATCCAAAGTTTCCTATGCCTGTATCAATACTACTGTGAGATGTTAAGATTCTGTCTTGCTCTCCTTCTGTGTTGATTTGCATGCTTAATATTGATAATAAATAAGAATCACAGAAGGTTATTTCATTGACTCCCCTGCAGTGGAATAGCCTAAGTGTACCATATACTGGCTTTTCAGGTGAAGATGAATAACTACTGCATTGAGTAGAGAAAAAAAGGAACCTGAGAAGATGGCATTTTAAGAAATCTTTCTATGCTTGTTTAACTCCCTTTGTCCCTAAAGAAGACTCAAAAAGGATTTTTAAAACCATTTCAATGCCTGCTTTTATTTGATTTAAGCCATGTTCTAAGAGAGGCAAGTGTTTTCCATTCAGAGGGTATTATTTGGTCGCTCAACACTTATTTGTCTTTTCTCTCTTAGACCATTAGCCACAGTATCATCCCAGTAGTTTAAAAGCTGCTTTGAGTTTAATAAAATAATGGATATTATTTTGGAGTATCTCCAGCTGAAAAATTATGACAGAGCAGATTTCAGTCATTAAAAATTCTACTTGAAGATTACCCTTTTCTTTACTTGTAGTCATTCTACCCTTATCAAATATACCATTTCAATTTGTAGGCTAGAATAGTGACATTAGGATGTAGAGGAGAATTTCTTCCTTAGGAGAGATTCTGGAATCCCAGAAAACAGTCACTGTGACTGTGAAATAATGAGAATAAGAATAAGGACAAGCCTCAGTTATGTCCTAACAGCAGGCTGGATAATTGAATTATATTATTTCTATTTTATAAAATGACTTTTTTATATAGGCTTTAAAAATACCTTTTTAAGGATGAGCAGGAGAAAGATAAGGAGCCGAGCTTGTGAGTGACTGTGTTGAAACTGAAACTTAAGAGTGTCTGACTCAAAGCTACTCCCATTATATTACACTCTAATTCTTAGGCCAGTGCTAAAGTTATAGATATGTTAAAGTTTAGAAACCTTGTGGAAAAGTTTATCTATTTCTTCTCTTTTTCCTTCTCCCTTCTTCACTCCTGCATAATACATACAATACAAAAGTTCATGGATTTTTATACAGATGGTAGAATAGTGTTTGATGTAGAATGCAGTAGATTTCAGTAGCTGTTTGTTGTTGCTTTGAATGCCCTATGAAAAGATTGGATAAATAAATGTAACCTCAGTCACCAAATCACTAATGACATTAAGTGTGATTCTATATACAGTTGTATGTAAATTTAGAGATACCAATGGACGGGACAAATAAAAGGTTTAGAATAGTTGTCTAAATTTTTGAGTATTATGTTTTATAGCCACAGCTGACTAGCTGTGAAATACTGCCATTTTCACCTAATTTCATTCACTAGTTAATTCAGTCCTCTACTTTATTTAATCATATCTGGAGCCAAATAATTTGTATTCATTTTGCATTGTGTTTTTGCAGTGTCTCTTGATTGCTTTAAAAAACTAATACTGGCTAATTCAATTGGGATGTACTGAAGCAGTCTTTGAAAATTAACCACTGAATTTCTCATGCAAAAAATAGAACTATTTCTATTCACTCTTTGAAGAATGTATATTAACATAATGTAAAAGGTTGTCTTTTTAGTATAAAGCACAATACCCATGATATTAGAGGACAGATTTTAAAGAACAAATTTTGACATGAGGTGCTGGTGGACCCTCATAGGAATGCAGATTTTTTTAAATATTATTAATTTTTATAGGAGAAACTCTGGAAGGAATAAATCATTTAGAAAAGTGAAGGGAAGGTATTTCACTGATGCTTAATATACTAATATTATATCTATTGCATTATTTCTGTCATATTGGTAATGATAGTGAGAACAGAAATTATTAATGACTTCACAAAGGGTAAAGCATGTGGCTTTTGGCTTGATTGATGAGCAAGTTTGCTGGTTAAAAAAAATCAATCAATCAATGGAATCAATGAAAATATCTACTGGACATCACTTTTCATTTAACTGTATTGGGACCTAGTACCACTTCACTCCGTCTCCATTAATCGGATTGTATGTGGAATGTTAATGAAATGAAAACCTATTATGCCTCTTTTCATGGAACACAAGCAGTACTTTCTTGTCAGAACTAGTCAATTCTCTTCAACCATGATTACACGCCTCCTGCCTCCCTGAAAAAGTCACAGAATCTAGAAAGGGCAATTTTAATTCATCAGATATTGAGATGCAAAATAGTCTGAGGGAGAAAAGTGAAGACGTTGAAGCCTAACTCCTTAGTTTATATTCTGAATTTGTTATTCTAGCTGTATGACTTTATATAAATTACTTGATGATGTCTTGGATGTCTCTGTTTTCTTGTGTATAAAATGGCAAATAATGGCAGTTATTTCACACATTTGATGTTCAGATGAATGTAAGATGTGAAGTGCTCAGGATAGTTTTTGGTATATCATAAATATTTAATATTAGATATAACTGTTGTTATTACTATTATTATTTACATGACCACATTTAAGTTTTCTTGTTCTTGTTTATATTTTAGTTAAATCTTTATTCTTTTTCCCTGGGATTCCCACTTGGAAAATAAAGATAGCATTTTCTTGTTTTTCCTTTTGGAAATCAACTTAAAGAAAAAAAGGAGCGAGATCCAAAAATGTACATACCAACCCCAATTAAACTAAGAAATGTCTAAAATCCTAAATCATGAGATAAATAAATGAGTTTTAAATGTAAAGAAAATAGAGATTGAAAAGGAAATTGAAAGGGGAGTCAGACTTCAGTGATATCAATAGCATAGTCTTCTCCAGGGTTAGTGAGAGTCCCACCTTGAAGTATGAAGGCAACACCTGCTTTGGCAACCATGGGGTCTGCACTGTATGGCAGACCCAGTTTATGTTCCAATACCAGAGACAGAAGGGCTGACTTAACATTCTCAGAGATAAGCCAGCAGGAGTTATCTGTCAATCAAGCAGGTGTTGGAAGAATGACTGAACTGTGAGGAGACTTAAATCTCTTTTCCTAATTAGATATGGGAAATAAAGGCAAAACAGGGCTCATATGCACAACACTGAGTCATAAAGAAAATTGCTGCTATCCTGGAATGTGGTCCTGGGTCTTCTGCCACATATACCCACAGTAAATATTGTCTGAGAAAAATTCACCCCCTTCTGTAAGGGACATCAAGAGAAGATGCCAATAGAAAATATATATATGAATGAAAACATACACACACACACACACACACACACACACACACACACACACACACATATATATATATATATATATATATGCGAGCTCTGTCCAGAAAAAGGTCAGCCATTGTTAACATAATGGTAACAGTATGTACAACATTAATGTAACCTGGCAGCCAAAGAGAGTGGACTGGAATTCGCATGAGTGAACAATGACAACTTCATTGCACTAGTCAGTGGGGGCCATGGACATCATAGTGAGCATGTATATTGTGTGGTCCATTACATTCAAAATGACCGAGTGAGTAGAGCAAGAAATCTACATCAAATTTTCCATTAAGTTTGAACATTCCTCTGTGGAAACTGTTCAGATGATTCAGAAGATCACAGCTATGGGCAATAGTGATTATGGATCAAAAAATGGATAAAAATAAAATTATGCAAAAAAAATTTAATATACTAAAAATTAGAGATTTTAAAGGAGAAAAATGATATTATGGAAAAGAAAATATATTTATAGATATAAGTCAAGAACACTCTCTGGAAATGCAAGATCTGTGTGTTGTGGCTGCTAATGAATAAGTACACATGGACTACAGAAGTCCAGTGGAGAAAAAGTGACAGCATGGTCACTCTGTAAGTGAGAGAGAGGGCCCTGGCCCCTGAATGGACAGGCTTTTATTGCTTCTCTGGGTACATTACATTGAAGATGGTCCTTATTTACTATGCACTGGTTCACTTTAGGTGATTACCTTTTACAGATAGCAAAGGAGAAAATGTTGCTAATTACTTCAAAGAGAAGGATGTTGCCGACCAAGGGGAAAAGTGGTTGAACTGGTTACAACTCCATACTTGGGAGGTTTAGCACAGACTTTAGGAAGTTATAGTAAGCACTTTCTGCCTCAATTCAGGGTGAGGGAGTTTTAGCAAAAGCAAGTCTCATAGTGGCCTAGGTACAATACGGGCCTGATTCCTCAATGGGAGAACCTCTCTGTGGGTATGGTCCTATGTGCTGACTTGCTCCCCACTGGTTTTTCATGTGAAGGCTGAGCTACATTCCCACACCACATGGAATGGTTCCCTACAGTATGTTTAGACAACACTCAAGAAGTGTGGTGTTTATTCTTTATAATAGCAACTATGTAGAATTTTAATACCAGGTTTGCGAGTAATTTTGTTTTTATAATAATACTTAGTATGATTTAGTTAAATTTTCAAAAAAAATAAATGTAAATTTTCGGCTTTATTTAAATAATTAAAAATATTTTATTTATTTATTTTTAGAGAGAGGAGAAGGGAGAGAGAAAGAGTGGGAGAGAAACATCAGTGTGCATTTACCTCTCATGTGTCCCCTACTGGGGACCTGGCCTGCAACCCAGGCATGTGCCCTGACTGGGAATTGAACCGGCAACCCTTCGCTTCATAGGCCCATGCTCAATCCACTGAACTACGCCAGCCAGGGCTAAATAATTTTGTTTTAAAATCTGATATAAATTATTATAATTTGTATTTTGCCTTTTAATGTTAATGGAAAATTTTGGATATTTTAGGAAAAAACATGTTTAGAAACATGAAAATTATTATTCTACTTTTCTATTTACTTTATATTTTAGATAAAAATATATTCAAATTTTATAACTTTGAACACTTTATGTTTTAAGACCTATTAGATTATTATTGGTGATAAGCCCAAACTGTGTGAAAGTTTTCATTATAACAGCATGATCAATGGTTTTCTTTTTTTTTCTGCAGTGAGTGATTTGTTACTTTTATTTTATCTTTTTTATTTAATTATTTTTCAAGTACAGTTTTCTGTCTATTTCTCTCATCCCAGCCCACCCCGCCCCGTGCTCCCCACCTCCCTCCCATTTCCACCCCCCTTAATTATTGTCCCTGTGTCCATAAATAGTTTTCTTAATATGAAAGGAAATATTAATTTTATAGAATGAATTTAAAATAGTAGTTTTGGCCCATCAATAGAACACTCAGACATGATTAATAACAAATTTGATTCTTTGATATTTTTTCATTTTTATTCATATAACAAGCATAGATTTTTATATATATACTTAATTGTGTGTATTATATAATTTTGATACATTAATTTATATATAGACATATTTCAATTATATCATTATAAATGTATATTTTTATAGGTAAGAGGATAACATCGTTTTATTCAACAGTTTTAAAGCTTGATTTATAACATTTGAATATGTAGACATATGGTACACGACCTTCATTTGTACTCCTGCCCTAGACTGAAATCAGTGTTGGTCCTGGCCACTGTGCCTCCTGGATATTTGAACTTGTGAAGAGCTGTCTTGTAATAAAAAGATAGCTTTGCCTGCCAAGCAGGAAGCACAGTTTCCCACCAAGGACTCTTTACTCCTGTCCAGTTGCTCCCCTTCATATACAGAGTAGGTAGAAAACCACTAGTTTGTATAACCATTCATATACCACTGATATCTAACTTTATTTTTTTATTCTACTGAGCTCTTTTCTAAGAATGGTAGGCCTATGCATTGTTTTCTAAAAGTAATAAGAAAAAATGAATAGCTATTGGTGTTCAGCATCAGAATTTTGGAGCACAAAATAAAAGTTCCTGCCAGATAAGAACATAATAAGCAATATGGACACACAGTAAGAGATTCAGATGGGCTGGGAACTTTCCCTCAGACTCCTCTGTGAGGTGCAGTAGAGGACTTGCATCAGAATTTAATGTTTAACATTTTTGGTTCTCTGAAAGTAAGGATGTGTCATGTGCCTTATTACACACTATAGATTGACTGTCTCATATCTGATGATCATGGTTATATCAGATTACTGTCATTAAGCTTCTGGTACCTCAGATAAGGAGACGAAGGGAAGGAGACTTTATGATGGGATGTAGTCTTAAAATGACCTTTATTTTTATTTATTTTTTAATGTGAACTGTTAACCTTTGATTCAATGATCTTTTCTCAATCTATTTATTCTGATTTCAGTGAAGGGATACAGATATTATTCTTTTTTTAGGTAAAATTTATATGTATGAAATTCACATTTTAAAAGATGAGTTTGGATTAATATATGTCTGCATTCTATTATCACCAAGATATATAAATTTTAGTGCTTTACACTCTTGTTAAATTTTTGCTGAATAGCTGACTGCCTTACAGGGATGAGGTAGGTTGTTCAAGTTCACACAGAAAGTGTAGGAACTTCAATGTGCAATTCAAGTGTCTCTGACTCTGAAGCCTGGCTAGTTAAGTTTTGACAGAATGTGTTCATTTAAGGTCTATTCCAGAGACCTTTGGACTTAGTCTTCACCAAGACTGTTAGGAAATTCTCAGACACTGCAAAATAGTACCCAGAGTCTAAACCAATATCTGTTTTGTTCATGTAGAAAAGGAAGGTATTTCTGCAGTCTGCTTATAGCTTCATTATTTGGTGTGGTTAAATCTACTTTATTTCATGATCTTTTGAAAAATTTTCAAAGAAATATTTTATTCCTATCTAAAACTTACAAAATGGGGCTATAATTTTGTAATGTTTACAGGTTGGTAAGACAAAAAATATGCTACAGTAAACCACCTCCTCTTCTTTTTAAAAGATTATAACCCTGACTGAGCTTTTTTATGTGTCCCTTTAGGGCATTTTTAAAACTACATGATGTACAGTATATTTTTAAGATTATTTAACCTTTATAGGAAAAAAAGAGAAATAAATCTATTCAGAGGTAATTCAACAAACACATCAAAATCTACTGAGACCAATTATTTTAGCTACATAGGGTAATAATATAATTTAATATGGCACACCTACCCATATTTGTTGCAATAACTCCAGAATTTCTATTTAATAGCTGTTTTTAAATTCACTTTTTCTATCCATTTAAACTATCACTGATCACATGCAAAATTAGAGAATAATCAATCTGGGGGGCAGCGGGGAAGAAGGAGAACTAAGGATATTGACCAGAGATAAATTTTTTTTTTTCTACGTTTACAATTGCCTTTCCTTTCCAGGTCTAGTTTACTGGTTCATTCTTTGAAGACTCTGAGTCTTTATTTTGAGTCTGTATTATTTTTAATGTTATATAGTTAGCACCTGGATGTTTATATCCAACGAAAACAACAGCAACCAAACTAAAACAAGACCTCAAGGTTACAAGGAATGTCAAGGTCACCTAGTCCATAATTTCTACCAGGGATGTTCATCAGAAACACTGGGAAGGCTCCAGCTCTGCAGAATTAGATTCGCCAGGCTTTAGGTTTATGGTCTGAAAGAAAACTCCAGGTAATTCTGATTTGGATCCTTGGTTACAAACCATGATAAAGTCCAGTTTTCCGTCTGAAGTTTCAGCTGTCCAAATATCTGTCAGTAACAGGAGATCTTCATCTCCAGAGCATGTCTTTTTCTTCTTCAGACAGCTGTGATTGTTCCTTAGGTCCAGCTGGAATTTTCCTCTCTTTATCTTATGCCAGTCACCTTTGGTCTGCCAAGGATGTCACAGAGAAGAAAGATACAACTTCTTAAGTTTTCCAGTTGGTTTCTAAATCTGCAATCACAAGCCAATGTGTCAGCTGGGCATTTAGCAGAAGCACTATTTCTCTTATTCTCAAAATGATAGCTTATTATTTTATGTTAAACATGAACAAAGGCAAATAAAAATTTTACCAGAGCTATATACTGTAGTGAGATGGGCCATAAACCCAGAATAACTGACGGTATTGAAGGTCTCTGTGGTGAGAAAAGAAGGTGAGGGAGGTTTATGGCAAACCCCTATGGATGGGAGAATTTCAGGTAAACCCCTCAGATTCTGGGCAGGGTCTCGTCATCTGAGGTGGAAAAGTCAAACACCTTTTCAATTCACAGTTCCTGGCATACTAGGCACTGGCAGAGTTGGAGTGCTAATATGAACTGGCAGATAACATTGTATTAGTTTCAGGTGCACAACATAGTGATTTGATATGTACATATCTTGTGAAATGATCATCACAACAAGTCTAGCTAACATCCATTACTTCACATAGTTGCAAGTTTTTTTTTCTTTTGGTAAGAACTTTTAAAATGTATTTGCTTAGCGACTTTCAAATATACAATATAATATTATTAACTGTAGTCACTGTGCTATGCATTACATTCCCAGAATTTATTTTATAACGGGAAGTTTATACACTTTTGACCACATTTGCCCATTTCCATCACCCCTAAATACCTGCTTCTGGCAACTATATTTTTTTTTACTATTTTTAAAACACTATCTGTCATTCCATCCTTCTACTATAGTGGAGAGTGTTTCCTTACCTCCCATTTATTTATTCATTTATTTAATTTATATCAGTATGAAATGATGGATTCCTATTTTATTTAGTAAGTTGTAATTAGTTACTGTCATTATTTTTGATGCTCAAATTGTCCCAGATCAGCCCAATAGACGCACCTCCTATGTCCTTTGATATGTTCTCACCATTTTTTATGTAAGAGAATAATTACCTAGTACCAAAAGCTGTCTGGGGCTCATCGCGTTCTGTCCTTGCTGCTGCCCCATAGTCAGCCATTTCTCCAGGAAGTCCTGGTTTCTCCTAGTGGAGAATGGTATTTGGAAACCAAGATCATGGTACTGGCGTGTTATACAAATACATGTTTACATATTCAAAAACCATGAGTTCATACTAAAATCATCCATTTCAATCCCAAACCTCAGAGTTCTTGCTGGCTTTTCCCTTTCCTTTTGTGTATATACATTCTCCAACAGCAAGAGAAACCTGGATCTCCTTATCCTCAATATTTACTTATTTGCTCAGTGAATTTACAGATTTGCCCAATGTTAGTAGAAATCCTTCAGCTTTGGCAGCTGGCTCCTCTGCCTGCCATTTCATTTCTCCCACCACCGAAAAGTGCTCAGGCACTTACCATCCTTAACTGCCAGCAGACATGCCACCGATATGTCTCCAGATGGCTCCATACCACTTTCCCCTTTGCATCTGTCAGGCATGACCCTGGGACCTTTCCAGTCCCTACTCTGCCTTTTAACTATGCCATGCCAGGATGGGAAAGGAAGGGCCATTTCTGTATTTGTATGCTACCTCTGGGAATTTCATCAGATTTGTCTTCTAAACTCTTTACTGAAATTTCCATCTTATATATATATATTTTTTCTATAAAAGTGAAAGAAAAAAAATGTGAAAGTTATGCATTTATATATATGCATATATATATATACTCAACACATTTGAGAAACAAGTTGAAACTTATATATACATATACATACATATACATAATTTTCACAGTCTTTCATTTCTTTCTATTTTTAATTTTAAAATTAAAAATAATTTTAGAACATTTACGAAGATAGTGCCATTTCTGTCAAACTTTTACCCAACTTCCTCTAAGATTACTGTCTTACATAATCATAGGTAAATGATCAAACTCGGACCATGTTTTTTGTTCCTTTAAAAGTAGCATGCTATTCATGTTTTACAGATTCAGCCTAATGTCTTCAACCTCAGAAAATAGTTATTTTGAAGTTTTATTATGTTCTTTTTCTTATGTACTTTTCTTATGTACTTCTTCTCTATTTTGATCTATTCCCTTCCCTTCCCTTACTTTCTCCCTCCTCCCTTCCTCCTTCCCTCCTCTTTTTTCTTCTATTTAATTAACAAGGACTTATATCATGCTTATTATATTTCAGGTGCCATTCTAAACATTGTATGTACAAATATTAGCTCATTTGTACCTCTTAACACCTTATGTTGTAAGCATCATTATCTCCCTTCAAAGGTAGGGGAATTGAGACATGAAAAAGTTATATGAGTTGCCCAACATTGTGTAGATCATCAGTGCAACATCCAGGATTTGATTCTAACCGCTCTGCTTCCAGAGTCTGTGTCCTTTCCCACTGTATCATGCTGATTGTTGAGTTGTTGAAACTCTAGCTGGGGGCTCAAGCACTTATTGATGCTTGTAGCTTGATGAATAGGGATTTGGCCTATTTGTTAGACTACCCCCCACTGACATACTATATGTCTTTTCTAATGGACTAATCCTGTGTTTTCTAGAGATAGGTTCTCCAGCCTCCTGCCCAGAGGTGATAGGTGTAGCTGTTAGTGTACTGTTTGCTGAGATCCTTGTCAGTGATTAGGTCAAGAGTTATTGGAAAGATCACAAATGGAGTATACTCTGGACTGTCTATACTCTTATCTGCCTATACTCTAAATGCCTGTTTATACTCTTATCTTTGCCCAGGTGGTTTAGGTTGGACTTCTGCAATCTGGAAGTAAATTAGTACACCTATTTCATGGGAAATAGTTTAGTGTAATTTTTTAGTATTTAGAATTTTACACTTTTTCTAGCCTTTGTGTCTTTGAAGCCAACTGACACACTGGGATTGTTCTCTCCAGTGTTGACTATTGCTTAAGCATTTTTGTATGATCAGAAGATTTCCTATGGATACTAATTTATATTCTTTATTATTTTTAAAAGATTTTATTATTTATTTTTAGAGAGAGGAGAAGGAAAGGAGAAAGAGAGAGAGAAAAACATCAATATGTGGTTGCCTCTTGCAAGCTCCTTATTGGGGACCTGGCTTGCAACCCAGGCATATGCCCTGACTGGGAATTGAAATGGTGACCCTTTGGTTCTCAGGCCCGTGCTCAATCCACTGAGATAGACCATCCAGGGCTAATCCTATACTCTTGCCTACTCTGTTCATTGTCTTTTTAAGTCCAAAACTGAGTTGGGAGGAGAAGCATTTGCATCTACATTTGAGCATTCTTCTGGGATAATCATTTCGCTTGAAGTTTAGCAAGTTTGTGAGGTATTAGTCTTAAAATTTACCTTATTTTATGAGGTTCTTGTATTATTTTCTCTTTAGTTGACTAACAGCCTTCACTGGAACATATAACATTGTGTAAGTTTAAATTGTTCAATGTGGTGATTTGGTGTATAAACCTCCATCACCTCACATAGCAGCCACATGTGCGTATGTATATGTGTGTGATGAGAACTTTTAAGACCTCCTCTCTTAGCAACTTTTAAGTATACGATACAATGTTGTTAACTGTAATCACTATGCTGTACATTAGATTCCAGAACTTTTGCATCTTATACTGGACATTTGTTCTCTTTGACCACATTCACCTATTTCCCCCATGTCCCTCTCAGCCTCTGGCAACTACCATTTTACTCACTGTTTCTGTGAGTTTTTCTTTTTAATGATTTCACATAAGTGAGATCAGTATTTTTCTTGTCTGTCTGACTTACTTCACTTAGCATAATGCCCTAAAGGTTCATCCATGCTGTGGCAAAGGGCAGAATTTCCATGGGGGTACAGACATCCCTTGAGACAGTGATTTAATTTCCTTTGAACATATACCTAGAAATGGGAGTGTTGGATTATATGGCATTTGTAAAATTTCTCAAGAAACTTCCACACTGCTTTCCATAGTGGCGGCACCAATTTACATTCCCACCAACCGTACACAAGGGAGCCCTTTCTCCACATCCTTGCCAACAGTTATCTCTTGTTTTTTTTTTTTTTTAAATAATTGCAATCCTGACAAGTGTGGACTGATTTCACATTGTGGATTGTATTTGCATTTCTCTGGTGATTAGTGATGTTGAGCAACTTTTCATGTTCCTGTTGGCTATTAGTATATCTTCTCAGGAAAAATGTCTGTTTAAGAACTTTGTTCATTTTTAATCATTTTTTGCTATCGAGTTATCTGAGTTTCTTATATGTTTTGGATATTAATCTCATACCAGATACAAGATTTGCAAATATTTTCTCATTCTTCAGGTTGACTTTTTAGTATTTTTGATTTTTTTTTTTTTTTTTTTTGCTGAGGAGAAGCATTTTAGTTTCATCTAGCTCCTAAACCAGAAGTAAAATTAGGCTTATTTTTGCTTTTGTTGCTTGTGCTTAGGTGCCATATTTTAAAAAATCATTGACAAAATTGACGTTGAGCGTTTCCCTCTGTTTTCTTCTAGCAGTTTTGCAGTTTCAGGTCTTACATTAAGTCTTTAATCCATTTCAGTAAGTGTGATGCCTCGGCTTTATTCTCTTTTTCTAAGATTTGTTTGGCTATCAGAGTCTTTTGTGATTCCGTAGGAAATTTAAGACTGTTTTTTTTTCTATTTCTGGAAAAAAAAGTCATTATAATTTTTATAGGGATTACATTGAATCTACAGATGGCTTTGGGTAGTATGGACATTGTAACAAAATTAATTCTTCCAATCTGTGCACATGAGGTATCTTTCCACTTCTTTCTATCATCTTCAATGTTTTTTATTCATGACTCATAATTTTCAGTGTATAGATCTTTCACATTCTTTGTTAAATTTATTCATAAGTTTTTTGATGCTATTGTGAATAAGAGTGTTTTCTATATTTCTGTTTTCAGATAACTTTTATTTTATAGAAACACATCAGCACCCCACAATTGGGTGGGGCTGGAGACTGTGTTCCACAGTTTGTCAGGGTCACTGTCTGGGCTGTTGGATTGGATTGTGCTGCAGGCTTTGTGCTACAGTTGAGTGGGGTTGTTGTTTGGGCTCCCTTCATGGGCAAGGCTGTAGGCTGTGTTCAATTAGATAGAGCCGTTTGCTGGGCTCCACTGCAGGGTTGCTTGGTAGACTGGACTGCAAGGATGCTAATGGTCACTTTTCAGGTTTTCCAGAGGCTTTGTTCAACAGTTGAGCAGGGCTCCCTGCCTAGGTGGAGCATAGTATATGCTCCATGGATTCCAGGTCTAAAGGCTATGCTGAGCAGTTGGGTGAACCTGCAAGTTTGTTTTCTTTCTGGCAGGACAATAGAATGTGCTCCACAGCTGGAATGGCCTGCTGGCTGGGAATCTTATATCAGCAGAACAGCCAGATGAGCTCTTTCTCCAAATAGGGCCACCAGCTTGCCTCTACAAATGGGTAAAGCTGCTGGCTGGTATGCTCAGGTGATCCTGCAAGCAGGAATGTGGGAACGTGGTCCACCTACATCTGAGTACTGGCTGCTGTAAGCCTGCCCCCTTCGTCATTTCTATCTGATTCCCAGCGGTCAAGATCCATAAGTTCCTCCAGTGATCCCCATGAAGTGAGATTTGAGCATTTTATATGGATTTTATAATGCTGGGAAGCTGGATATCACCTCGGGCTCTCTATTGCCCACTGGAGAGACTGTAAGTCCAGGGGGCACTCCTGGCACAGAGCTGTGCTGGCCTAGGAGAGGAATGACGTGGTCAAATTGGAACAACCCATTTTTAGCTTTCTAATGTGACTTTTCTCAGTCCCTGTTTTTCATGGGGGTGCTTCAGACTCATACCTGGGTTCTAGAATTTTCACAGTGGTAATTGTCTACCAATAGTTGCTAGCTGGTCTTTTTGTGAGGGGTGATGATTAAAACAACCTTTGGTACCATATTGATGGTGTTGCTGTCCTTTTTTTGGGTGATTTAACTAGCCTTTTCAACTAGTGTTCAAGTCTTCAAGGGAAAAAGCAAACCTCAGTGTCCCAGATTTCTCTATTACCTCTCTCCTGGATATTCTCTAAGGAAGTGTGCATGTGTGTATGGCTGGGGTAGGGGTGGTGAGGTAAGAATTTATGCAGGCTCATAATAAAATGAGAGAGCCAAGGTCTTTAGCCTTTGTTTTCCTGACTCCTCTGATGTCAAGTGCCTTCTATTCACTTGATTGCTCCTCCCTTTGTTGGCTTAGTAGTTTCAGTGGCCGTATTCTGTCCACTTTGCCAGAGCCTGATGGTGCTTCCTGGATGACATAGCCTCCTCCACCCCCTACAGCCTTATTTACCCCTCTGAGGTCTGCTGTGACTTGCATTCAATCCTGCCTGGGTGACTTGCTGTTCTCCCTTCACCGGGGAGACATCTCTGTGGAAACTTCCCAGCCAATCTCTCCATCCCTTCTGAGCTGACTCCACGCTGCTGAGGAAC
Source organism: Artibeus jamaicensis (assembly GCF_021234435.1). Lineage (NCBI taxonomy): Eukaryota > Metazoa > Chordata > Mammalia > Chiroptera > Phyllostomidae > Artibeus > Artibeus jamaicensis. Next base: position 17,349,688 of record NW_026521788.1, read on the forward strand.
TGATGACACAACAGCCCACAGTGTCTCAGCATTGTTGATGAGATAGGAGACAGATTCACATGGACTACTGAGTCCTGTGGAGGAAAGGGGACGGCACGGCTACTCCCTCCAGGGGAGATCACCGCAGAGCGGCATGGCCACTCTCTCAAGGGGAGAGTGCTCCCACCCTTGCCCAGACAGGCTTTTATTGGGTTCAATTAGCACAGGAATATAGGTAAAGTTCATTAATCATTGTCAGGCAGTAAGGATCAAACAATAGATAGCATACAAAAACTATGAGGGTCTATTCTGGGTCAGGGTCTATTAGCTAAAGGGCTATAAAACTTTGGGGAACAAACTCATTTCCTGCTTGGACCCTTGTCATTTAACTGAGAGCATTCTTAGCAAAACAGGTTTCACAGGATTTTATATATTCTTTGTTAGGCCTGATCACCCAGGGAATCTGCTCTTTCCAGCACAGGGCTGCACTGTCCTCTGTCATTGTTTCAGGATTAAGTCAGGCAGTGGAAGTAAGGCAGCCAAGAGATTAGATTTCTTGCAGACAGAATGAGAACTCAAGCTATGTCAAAGCTGAGGGGTGAGGGTCCATTGCCCCCTTTTACTGTAGCCCCCCAAGTCCTTCCCTCGGGCCTTTCCATGATCTTGCCTGTCATTCCCCTCTTGGGGAATCTTACCCGTCATTGGCTAACCGATCAAGCATTGGGGGCTAGTTATGGATGAAGTAAAAGGAGCAGAAGTGGTGCTCCTGCCAGGGAGATAAGCTTTGTCTCCTTAGTGGCTTATGGTCCAAAGGTCACTCACTCAGCCTTAGCCATGGTGGGTTACAGCTTCTGCAACCAGGAAGGGGGGTTCCCAACAAACTGACAGTGACTCAGGGAACTAATTCCCAGGGCTAACCATGCTGTGTACTACTAACGTTATTTTGGGGTGGTAGTAAGCCAGGTAGACCAAGTATATATTGGGCAGCCGGCAAATCAGCTGCCTCCCAGAGACACAACAGTAAGGTCTCCCTCTACCACTTGCTTCGGTATATGAGGGGGACCCAAATAAAAACTGGAATTATTTTCTGGAGGGTGGACCTCTTGTAGTACAGGCTTCCACTGCTGTGTGAGTATTATAGGAATCTACATGTGTACCATGTACCATCTGGTGTTGTTGTGAGAGCTGCGTTTGGTTTCAGTGAAATTTTTTGAAGACTCTTTCAATGCATGTTCCCTTTACATACTGAGTGATTTACACACATATTTGCCCACACTGTGCTGACTGTTCAGCAGCTTTTGCCTGAAACTGGCATGAACCCCATGTTCCACCCTCCCTATTCACCTGATATCACCGCAAGCACCATTTTTTTTTTGTTTGTTTCCTGCATGAAAGTAGTCCTCAAAGGGAAACTTTTTGCCTATGTGGAAGAGGTGAAATGAAAAACAGCAGAAGCATTAAAAGGCATCAAATTTGATGAGTTCAAAACCTGTTTTGAGCAGTGAAAAAATCTTGATAGATGTATTACATCAAGTGGAGAGTACTTTGAAGATGACTGAAGTTTAAACATGTAAGAATAAATACACAGTTTTTATAAATAAATTTCAGATTTTTTGGAACCCCCCCTCATAACTCACATACCTTTTCTCTAAGTGGAAGATCAAAAAAAAAATTGGAGGAATAATTACTTATTCTCCTTTTCCTATCTCTCCTTTGCCCTTGTCTGTACTCGAATGCTAGGAAAAATATAATTCTTCATATTCTCTATATTATGATCTGAGTTATTCATGCTTATTTGCTGTTATGATATATTGGGATGGTTGGTGAAAGAATAAAGAAATTTAAAGAACTCTTTTGTAACAGTAATTTTATATCCCAAAGCCTGAATATTATCTTTCTGCTTTGCATTTCTTCTATGACAGGATCCAGTCTTCCCACAAACAAGTGAATATCTCCAATGGTTTAGAAAAGGCAAAAGATAAAAATTATTTTAAAACTTTCTGTAATATTACTATACAATGGAAGAAATAGGTATGGGCATTATATTCATGGAGCTCAACATCTACTCCTAATTTAGACAGTATCTTTCTAATTTTTGATTTTTTAAAACTTTTAAACTAGCTGGAATAATTTGGGTAAGCAATATAGAAATTTGAGGGTTTTTTTTTCCTCAAGAGAAATGTTTTAATTCTTAAAATACTACATTTAGGAAAAAAGAATTTTTTTTTTTTACAATTTGACCATTGTATTCAAGATTGTTTTATTTTTATACATTATAAAATAGATACTACTATAAAAGGGTGTCCTCATATAACATGTGGTAATTACTTTTTTTCTTTACTCATCTGATTCCAGGTAAGTGGTTTGACTATGATTTTCACTTGTAAGCTCTATATAATCTCCATATGATTCCTTCCACTTTTCATTGTCTCTCTGTAAGCTTTTTCATACCACACCAGTGGTGTGGGAATTCTGTAGTCATTGGAACAGCTTCTGTAAGTCATTTCAGAACTGATCCTACAGAAGATGGGTACATTTTATATGCTACAATAAATTATAATTCCTAGAACTAATCTTTGTTAAGAGGTGAGTAATAAAAGCACCATGTGATCTTTGTAATTTATGTAGAAAAACAATTTGGCTTAGTTTTTACATCTAGGATAGTGACTGACACATAATAAACATTCAATAAATACCCACCGTTGCCATTTTTATTAGTTTTCTACTTAATAATTATCTATAATTTCACATTAAAAGGTAATTAAATACTGAGCAGTTACTAGAGGGTCTGAAATATCTGGTAAATTTTTCATTCTATACTCTATTATTTTCAAAACTTGTTAGAAAAGCCTTCAGTAACAATCTTTTTTTTTTTTTTTTAAGAGTGTTTTGATGGAGCCAGTGATAGGGATATACTGAGTGATTTGAGACTTACCTCAAGATTATTCTTCAGACCTTTATATTTTGGTTTATTTTATCTTTGTGATATAATAGAGGACAGAATTACTTCCTTTTTATTTATTATCTGATCTCACCATTATTAATCACTTTACACAAATACCTCTCTTAAAAGCTACCAATGACCTCTTTCTTTCTTTCTTTTTTTTTTGACAAACCCAACTATCTCTTCAAAGTCTCCACATTTCAAGTTGCTTTTCTGCCTGTAACAGTGTGGACCATCCTTCTTCCTAGCTCTACTTCTTTCATTTCCCAATACTATTTAGATACTTATGACACTCTTTTATGGTTTTTTAAAAGAGAATGCTTGACATTCTTCTGTGCCTCATTCTTGCTTTGCCCATTAGCAATGTAGGCATTTTCAAGCCTTGGTTCTGCAATATGGTTTTTATATTACTTTTTTCATTTTTGTAGTAGGCAGATTCCAAAGGTATACTCCTGCTCCAGTGAGCTACATCTTTTTGTACTCATACACGGTTCTTGAGTCTTTGCTGGACTTTTGATTTGCTGGTAACCAATAAAATGTGGCAGAGGAGACACTGGGTAAATTCTGAGGTTAGGACAGAGGAAGCTTTACAGTTTACAGTTTCCATCTTGAGTTCTTGGAACACTCTTACTAAAAGCCTTGAGCTACCATCTAAGATACCCACTATCATGATGTGTCTATGATTGAGAGGCCGCTTGTAGGTATTGTGGATGACAGTCCTAGTTGAGCCCAGCCCTCTAGCCATCTCTATCAATGTGGGTTGTGAAGCCTTTGGTGGTCACAAATAAGTTCATTTGGCAGCTGAGTATTGTTCTGTGAATACCATGTAGAGCGGAAGTATGGCCCAGCTAAGCCTTGTTTGAATTCCTAACTGGCAAAGTCATGAGATGTAGTATGATTATTATTTTAGGTCAGAAGGAGGAAATGACTATATAGCAAATTATGCAGAGACTGTTGGTTGTCTACACAAGAAAAATGAAGGTTCCTTAAAACACAGCATTCAGAAAACTAAATTTCAAGTAGATTAAAGACATAAATTTAAAAAGCATAATTTAAAACTCTAGGAAGAAAATATAGGAGCATATAGTTATGGTCTTGAATTAGGGAGAGATTTCTAAAATAACTCAAAACCTATGAATCAAAAATGGTAAGATTAATACATTTAATTACAGTTAAAATTTCTTTGCCTCAAGTGAGACCATTATAAAAGTGAAGAGAAAAGCCACACTCCGGGAAAGGATATGATCAAAGTTTATTATACAAATAATTAATACTCAGAACATTGAAAGAACCCTACATTTCAATATGAGAAGGAGAAACAACTAAATAGAAACTAGGCAAAAGCTATGAAGATGTAATTCATAGTTGATAATCTAGAGGTAAAAAGGAAAAGTAAATTAACATCACAGTCATATTATTTTATACTCTTCACTTTTGTAAAAATTTTTAAAAATCCAATTTCATCACTAAATATTGTCTAAGATATAGAGCAATTAGCACTGTTAATGTAGAGGAGGGGTAGGCCATCTTTGCAGGCCCTGGTGGTTTGGAAGAGCTCAGGAGCCCAAATCTTCAGGGTCCCCCATTCAGATGTGCCTATCCTATATACATCAAGGGCTCAATATCTGACCAGGAGTTAGCAGGACAGATCTGCCTCAGTTTAGCATTCAGTGATTTATTTATTTATTTATTATTTTTTATTTAATTATTGTTCAAGTACAGTTTTCTGTCTTTTACTCCCATCCCAGCCCACCCCCCCGTACTCCCCACCTCCCTCCCATTTCCACCCCCCTTAGTTGTTGTCCATTTGTCCTTTATACTAGTTCCTGTAAATCCTTCCCTTTTCCCCCTGAAACTCCTTCCCCTCTCCTCTTTCCCCTCTAGTCACTGTCCCCTTGTTCTCTATTTCAGTGTCTTTATTTTTATATTGCTGGCTTGTTTGTTTTGTTGCTTAGAAGCTATTTTTGAAAGTCTGTAACTCGAGTCTGGTTTTTAGCTCTTTCTGCTCTTCCTTGCTAGGAGATAAGGGCCTCTTTTTAGTATACACAATAGGCCTTCTATCCTTCACTGTTTTCCATTACAGTTAACCCTTGAACAACATGTGACTAGAGGCACCAACCTCACACACAGTGGAAAATCCACGCATATAACTACAGTTGGCTTTCCACATAAGCAGATTTCCAGCCATGGAATTGACCCTTGAACAATGCAGGTCTGAACTGCATGGGTAAGTATGAGTATAAGTGGATCCACACAGTTCAAATAGCCTTGTTCAAGGGTCAACTTTGGCTGTTAATGACTCCCAGCTTTCATTATCTCTGTAGGGCATCAGTGCAACTTTATGATAACCAGTGATTCCACAGCCCTTGTTGGCATGCTCCCCTACCCTCCTTAATTCTTAAATTCTACAACATTAGCCAGGGTGGTCCTCCATGCTATCATACTTTTCCAAGTCACCACTAATAAGTGTTTAAGCCATTGGTCCACTATCTTGTGTCATAGACTGTTAGTGCCCCACATACCATTCAAGGATTTTCAGACAGTGAACAATTTTATTGACTCTATTGAGCCAATCCTATTGGGGTGGGAGGGCAATAGTGGGGGGAGAAAAAAAACTAAAGAAGAATTAAAAAAAGAAAGAAGACTCTATTTTACAGTACTCTTTCTTGGATTATATTTGGTTCCAACTATGTCTTTGGATCTTTTGGGCAGCAGATGGAGTTAGGATTTTAAGAGGTTTATTGGAGGGTAACATCAGTATGTTTTAAACGGGGGAGGATCATGATTGTGAGGGAAAAGGCTTCCTACTGTGAAGCTTACATGATAGTCTGTCTGGACCAACCCAATCAGGAGCTCCAGAGTAAACAGTACCCATGAGGGGAATCTGACTTTGGTCAGAAATAGTCAGGCTCTAGTAACTCCATTCTGTTCATTTTTTGGAGATCACCCAGGAAGAGTATGGCCTCAGCTCAAAACTGAGATGGAGCTTGAAGGTGCCACCAACTAGAAACCATCAATTAACTGTACTCCTCACAGCTGAATGGCAAGTTCTTTCTTGAAGGGAGTTCCCAGCAGTAAACCCCCAGGGTTCATACAATACTGAAGGGAAATCAATGCTTTTATGTCCATCATATGACAAATTAGGTTAATTACCTGAAATTTCATATGGTCAACCTTTTTCACTTCCAAAACTCAAATTTTTATGGTTTTAAATCTAATAACACTAGAATGTTCATGGTGGCTTCATGCACCTTAGTTTCTAACTGGGACCGGTATAATTGCCCATCAACAGTGGAACAGCTATGCAACCTGTAGTATATTAATGCAATTCATACTACACTGTACAGATGAGGTATTTGTACATTGCTACTATTACATATATCATGGATGAATCTCTTATGTTGACACAATGTTGAGGGAAAAAAAGCCAGATACAAAAGAATATGCACTGTGTGATTTCATTTCTATAAAGTTTAAAAACACAAAAACCTAACCAAACATCTGGTTCCATTTGGGAGACTGTACTGGAAGGGGACCTACTGAGGTGCTTTCCACATCTCGTTCTGGGAAGTGGCTACACAGATGTACATACAAGTAAAACTATTACTTGGAATGCTTAAGATTTGTGTATTTTTCTGCAGGCAAATTATACTCCATATAGAGGAAAAGCAGTATCATTGCAGTACATTTGTAGAAAAAATAGAAACAATATTGTCTATTCACATGATGCAATGTTATGTAACAAAGAGATATATGAAGTAGAATTAGCTTATGGATTTTAAACATGAGTTTAAAAACTTAAGTTGCAAACTAGTATGTTTGACGTTATCATTTATGTAAAATTTCAAAACAACCCTAACACTTCTGTTGTGTATAAATAGTAAAAGTATACAATATATGTCCTGAGAAATAAACATAATGACCATGATAGTTGTATCATAACAGGAAAGGAAGAAGGCTAGACTGAGAAGGAGGATAAAGAGTCCTTTAACTGTATTTGTAATTTTTTTCATTTATTAAAACCTGAGGCATATTTGATAATATATTAACTTTTGATAGTTTTTGCTGTTTGGTTACAGTTTGGAAGGAAAGCAGCACCATTATTCCTTACTTGAAATGAGGGGCTTATAGCAATGAAATGGAAGGCAATGGTGGGAATGGGTGAAGAGGTGCATGCAGGCTGCTCTTTGGTAGTAAACCTAAAATCACTATGGGTTTTCTAGGATGGCAGTTGGGAAAAAGCTGGATGTGTAGGTGGGGTCTGTTCAAGCAAGGACCAAGTAGAATCCATAAAAACGAAATGGAAGTTCCCTTCTCTATTTTTCATTGACCTTAAAGTTGTGACTGACCTGTGGAAGGAGCTGGCATCCTTCACTGCACAGCCATGCACTCATCTGTCCCAGGATGTGGAGAAGCTGGTGGAGCTCTAGTGAGAACTTGAGGCATTGAGAATCCAGTTGCTGTGAAAAGGTGAGCCAGCTTACTGTGTGGATGTGAAGGAGGGCACTCACCCTGCAGGATGGCGTCACTGCTGCTTTCTTTCCACTTGCCAAAACTCTTGTGTATTCTCTCATGTTTTGTGCAGCTCTCACCTGGAGATAGGGAAAGGAATGTTGGGAAATGTGTTCCAGCTTAGCCAAGTTGGCAGAAGGCTAGCGCATATATTTTCTTCTTTTCACTTATGCTTATTTCCTGATTAAAAATTACATGCATTTTTTTGTAGATTAGAAGCTCCTTAAAAGTAGTGTCATACCTTTAAAAAACCTATTGTATCTTTAGTATCTTGCACATACAAAGTTCTCAATAGGTATCTGTTAAATGAATAGTAATAAAATAAAAATATATATAAATACTTGTTACTTGTTTGGCACCTTTTCCCAAGAAGCAGCCCTGCCTCTTTTCAGAGAACCTTCTGGTAGACTTCAAAATGAACATTAGTATTACTTATTTTGGAAAAATCCAATTTATATTGCAAATTTCCACAGTACATCTGTCTGTCTTGAGTTAAGCCAATAATAGAGATCTACTATTCTCTGGCTTTCTTATATCTATCCAATTCATTTTTGCAAATTTGTCACATGGACATTCCCCATGGCACTATCGAATCATCTGGATTTCTTTTTCTTACCTTTTCATAAGCAGTAGCTTGCCATTAATATTTTAATGGTATTAGTGACTCCCCTGAGCCTGGGAAGGCTATTGTAGATGAACTAAAGACTGGTAGAGGTTCAGAAGATGAAGAGCTGCATCCACTCCCAAATAGTTTGCTCACTTTCCACATATGAGAACATACTACCACAGGCCATGAGCGGCTGTAATTAAGTTCTGTGATGGAGTGGTGGGAACTGCCTGAGTAAGATGGCTTCTTACTGTCATGTTCCTTAGCATATCTCACTGCTATTGATGTACATTCTGCAATACTTTCTGTTAGGTGGTAAGTTAGAGGAGTTCTGAATGTATTGAGTTTTTCTACACAGAAATGAACATGTATTGATTTTCATTAGCTTGCAGGTTTTTCATCTTATTATTTAGTCCACAGGCCAGGAGGTTTCTTTATCTTATTGATTTGTTTCCTTAGTCCTTACAGTGGGTTTCCTGTTGATTTTCTTAGGTCCTCAAATGGCTGTGCAATATTCTTTCTTCCACTGCAGTGAACTGTTTTTTTTAAAACCATATGTGGAAAACCCGTTAAGTTTATTATAATCTTCCATGTATGGAATAAAAAGATGTCTGAAACTTTCATTGTAAATAAACTGCCATTGTGCAAGAGCTATAAGAAAGAAGGAAGAAACTCAAAACAATCATATTATTTACCAATGGAACCTGATATTTACTCATTTAAGAGAATTTTAGAGAGATGTTTACACACACACCCATACAGTGGATGATACCTTGGGTTGTTTTCCTCTATGTATGTATATACCTCATTTATAACAAAAAACTTTGCTCATTGCCTAGGCACTGTGGAAATAGCACATATACCATAGTTCTTATTTTTGAGGAGTAAAAGACATAATTTCATTATAAGTCAGAAAAAATATTTCAAGGAAGCTATAATTAGGCAGAATGATTTTTTTCACCTTTCTTCACACAAATAAAAGGCCCTTAGTGCCAGGGAGGAGGGGAGAGTTTAGAAAGCAGCGTTAGGTGGTGTAGAAGCTCTGGGTCTTGCTTCCTCACTCCATCCTGAGCCATATCTTGAGAGCAACAGCTATGAGAATATGAAGATCTCTGAGACAGGTGAGGCCTAGGGAAAAGTGAGCCTCATGAAAGAGTTCTCCAAGCCAGGATGGTGAAACAGAGAACAGAAATTCTGATGTGGTATGTTTAGCATGAGGAGGCTGGAGACCACCTGCAAGTTTTCCAGAGCAGGGAAGGAGGCACTGCGGTGCCTGTGGCCCCTTGAACTCTTGTGGACTTTGGGGGAAGCAGCACTCTGGAGCAGGCAAGCCGCTGATGGTCAAGACAACAAAGGCGGCCAGATCAGTCCCAACAGGGATGGGATGACGACATGTTTATACCCCAGGAGACTGCCAGCATGGCAGGGGACATGCTGAAATGTCAGATGAAATAAAAAGTATCATCTGATGGAGAGGCCAGCTAGAACCAAGACACATATGGTTAAGAAAATGCCTTTTCCCACCCCAGAAAACCTCTACACGAAGGTATTAGAGAAAGAAAACACTTTTATTTTTGAATGAGCATTAAACCAGAATGTAATGCACCTCACTGATGATCTGCTAAGAGATTAAAAAGACAGAAATCTCACTCTTTTATCTAGGCAAGCAGGTACAACTCATTACATATGTGTTCTGAAGATAAATGGCAACTAGTCACACATAGTTAATTCTAAATTTATCTGGGAATTGGAGTGGTCATCTGTGTTACTTTATTGACTTTACAGAAAGGAAAATTTGCACTTTTCATATCTTTATGACAGAAGGTGGTTTTATTTTATTTTATTTATTTATTTATTTTAATATTAAATTTTATTTAGTTACTTTTCAAGTACATTTTTTTTTTAATCTATTTCTCCCATCCCACCCCCCCCCCCCCCAGGTCTCCCCCTCCCTCCCATTCCCCCCCCCCCCAGTCCTCATCTCTGTGTCTTTCATACTTGTTCCTCAAAATCCCTCCCCCTTTTTCCCCTTAAGTTCCCTTCCCTCTCCCCTCTGGTCGCTGCCCACTTGTTCTCTATTTCAGTGTCTTTGTTTTTATTCTGTTTGCTTGTTTGTTTTATTCTTTAGCTTCCTGTCAAAGGTGAGATCATATGGTATTTGTCCTTCAATGCCTGGCCTATTTCACTCAGCATAATGCTTTCCAGTTCCACTAGAAGGTGGTTTTATAACTTGGAGGCAGGTGCCTGTGGAAATGAGACCCCTCCCCCACCAACACCATACTAGGAGACGTGGGCACTACCCCACTTGATATTTGCATTTCCAAGGAATGGCTCCCTGGTCCTTGAGAAAGACATTTCTAGGTTGTAAAACTGGCAAAAGTTTTATTTTTTCAAAAGTTATACATACATTTATAATTACGAGTTTGTAAAAATCTGCTTTAAGAAAAAGGAGAGGGGGATACTCCTTCCCTTATTTTTGACAGGGAGAATTAAACCTCTTGTTGTAAATTCATATTTTCCTTACAAACCCACAGAAATTCTAGCAGCATTTAAGTCTCCTGAGTACCAACTTATGGTAAAGGAGGGGATGGGGGGGGGAAATCACAAATAAGACTGCGTATTATTTCTACCTGATGTATCATTGAATTTGACAAGATTTACCTGGAAGCTAGACAACTGGGACCTTGAGATAAACATTCAGTTCAATCTAAAGTTGTCCTGTGAAGCTGCACCTGTCCTGTATAGCCTTACACAGATGTGCCTCATTCCTGACCCAGGAACAGCTGGGCAGAGCCAGAGGTGGTCAGCAAGAGCAGCCTCATCTGCCTCTGAACGATACCTACACTTTCTATGTAGACTGTGATGTGCAAAAGGTTGGGAAATATTGGCCTATCACGTTTGTTTCTTAGTTCTGCAGTGTTACCTGGCAAGCTTACAAATGACAGTAATCAGAGGGTTACTATAATGCTTGCTTGATTAGAAGATTCTCAGTTGCCATCTGTGGTATGAAGGAACATGGGCTGAGCAAACATTATACACAGATAGGAAATTTGATGGGGTAACAGCTAGGTGTGAACACAGTGCAGCAGACTGGAATTGTTAAAATCTTTCAGGGAATTTGTTTATACCCTGCCCAGGGTGATCAGTTAGGGACTCCAGTTTGCAGAGAGAAAGGCTAATTGATATTTTTCAAATGTCACATTAGCACACATAGACAGAGTCAAAGTCAATTGTTTATTCCTTCCAATGGAAATATGAAGTGGTGGTTGGCTATTTGAGTGTCTCATGGTCACTTTGGTTTTCTGGATTGAGATTTTATCTATTGCTAGCATTTTGATCCCTAAAGCTCTCCTGTTTCATGTATCATGATCAGTTGACTAATAGAGTAAAGGAATTTTATAGAGTTGTCATCAGTGCAAGGGACACATCCTGAAATGATCCAAGTTAGGTTTTATTGTAAAATATTTGACTAAAGGTACAGACTGTTTTTTAAAGTTAGAAATGATGACCAACATGAAAGCTAGCATTATTGGCTTCTTAATGTTTTCCTAGTGCCCATTTCTTCCTCTACTCAGCACTTTGTTCTGAATATGTCTTGTGTGGTAGGGACTGTCGTAGACACTGTGAATGAGATGATGAACCAGACAGAGTCTTGACATTCAATGAGCTCACAGCTTTGCAGGGGGAAAAGGCATGTTAATAGATAAATTACAATTCAACAGGCAATCAATCTGGGAATATCAACTAGTAAGGCGGCAGTTAACTTTGCTCAAAGTTTCAAACACAAGGGTCTTCAGTGGTTCCCCAGTGCAACATTATTTTACTCTCTTGGCCTAGTGAGATTTAAAAAACTGGGATCTTTAAAATTTGAAGAATTCAGAAATGTTTTTGTTTTCTTCCTCCACTTATTAGTCATATAATATTAAACTATTCATTCAACTAGTCCTTTTGAGTAAAGATGTCAGTTATTTGCATAAATAGATACCCCTCCAGCAATATATAAACTGGCACACTCAGATTTTATAATGCCTGAGTTGTCTTGGACAATATTGTACTTAACTCTAATTAAGTAGATATGTGGTTTGGAGCACTAAAGGCCTTAAATAAATACATGTCCTCTGAAGCTATTTGCTGTATTTGCACTTTATGTCTTTTAACTTGCTTCAATTATACATATTCAGCTTAAATGCTTTGTTTGTTTGTTTTGGGGAGGGTTAAACTTGAAATTATAGGCTCCTCATATAGAAGATTTGATATTACTACAATTTCCTTCTGGTATCCTTATTTTTCTACTTGTTCCTAGTGGTCAACTTATTGTAGGCTAAATTTATTTAACTTCACTAGTGATCAAAGAAATACAGAGTTAAACAATAATTAGATTAAATGTTTGACTATTACATTAACAAGAAAGCATTTAGATACCCAATGTTTGGCAATGATGAAGTGAAACAATACTCTTTTGGTGAAAAATTAAATTAGTGTTATTTTCCAGAACACAATTTGGTGTTATTTATGAGAAGACTTAGGAGAGTCATACTCTTTGACCTGTTTGTCACCTGGCTTAAGTTATACATCAATGATTAGAAGAAAATTTTGTGTGTAAAAATGGTCATCATAGTATTATTTTCAATACCTTCAAACTGTCCAACAATAGGATAAGCATTTAAACTAGTGCTGGTACATAGTTTCAGACTATTATGGTAACACACATCATTTGTTATTATTTCATTAGTAGTTTTGAATGCTCATGTGCCAGATATGTGGAAAGCCTTAGCATATTTTCAAACACTTGATTATGGAGACACTGCATTAAGGAGCAAAGATGAGAAGCTTTGCCTGGGTTCCAATCTGGTTCTGCCACTTCCTGGCCTGTGTCTCACTCTCTGAGCCTTGGTCTTTTTATCTGGTAAAATAACTTACTTCATTAACAACCTAGTTGTGAAACTTAAAGGAATTAGTGTATTCGAAGCACTTAGTGAAGTTCCTGACATTGCCCATCTGCTGTGCATGCGACTACTATTTATTGTTATTTTATGGCAAGTGAAATATACTTGACAGCTGGGTTTTTGTGAACCTGACTCTAAAGCCAAAGAATTAAATATAATATTTGAATGGAAAAAGACTAAGAGTATAAACTGAAACCCTTACTGAATGATTATTTGAAAAAATAATTGTGCCAATATAAATTTTTAATCTATATAAGTTAAGAATGTCAGAAATATAAATGTTCTCTTTTGAAATAATTAATGAAATTAATCATACTTGGAGTACTAACTCCACTGATATAAATAAATATAATTTTGGTCAATTGAGTAATTTCTCATGTAGTTCAGGCTTATCATAGATACTTCAAATATTCTTGAAGTTATTCAGATATTTTTCCCTTTCCTTTTATACCCTAGGGCTGCCCTAAGTTTCAGGGAGAGGCTATGGAGTATCAGTTCATCAGGAGGGGGTGTATTGTCCTGGCTTTTTATTGTTGGCATTAGCTGCTGAATCCTTTTTCCTCCCAGCTTCTGTTAACTACGTTTTTTCCCACGAGAAGATGTGCTGGGATAGCACATCCCTGTTCACTTCCAGTGGGAATTTGACTTCCTCTCTTTACTTTCTCATCTCAGTTATTCAAATATTATATTTAATTCTTTGGCTTTAGGCAGTCAGGTTCACAAAAAACAGCTCTTACTGTCAAGTATATTTCACTTGCCATAAAATAACAATAAATAGTAGTCGCATGCACAGCAGATGGGCAATGTCAGGAGCTTCACTAAGTGCTTCAAATACACTAATTCCTTTAAGCTTCACAACTCGTCTCGTCCTTAGAGGATTCTAAGGTGTTCTCTCTCTCTGTCTCTCATTCTCTCTGACATTTCTGGTGTTCTTTTGAAATAAAAGGAAATTTTTAATATTCTAGACTGTTACCTGGAGCAGCCGAGACAGCTCTTGGGAGCTAACTGAGGTCCTCTTAACACAGATAAGCTGTGCACTTCCTACACTAATGAGGTCGCTCTGTGAGAGGGGTTGGTGGGGAGTGTCTATAGGAGCTTTAGCCAGCCTGGAGTTTCATCCAGCAATTTCTGCACAGATCTCCCCTGCAATCATAACTCTGGGGTTCTGAATCCCAAGGGACTCTGGGCACGTTTGCAGGGAAAGAAACATGCTTCTTTTTATGTACTGGAACTTTATCTCTTAAACCTTAATGATTTGCATTGGTGATAATGATTCCCATACCTGAAAATAATCAATGTTTTGTTTGTTGAAGGACTTTCTAATGAAATGCACTAATTTTTCCATTCCTTTTATTGATGTTTTTCTCCCTCACCCAGGAATTTATGTACTATGTCTACTGAGTTAACTAGGAAGTTTGATGGTGAGAACTTTGATAGCTTGATCTAGTGAGAAGCTGAAGCATTCTATAAAATGGTCAGATTGTTCCAAATCATATTGTAAAAAGTGACTCATAGTAAGCAACCATTGTATGACATTGTTTTCTACATAAGTGCAAATTCTCACAGTAGCCCAGAGGAAGTAATTATATATCCATTTTATAAAGAAGGCTCAGAGGAGTTAAGGCCAAAATTAGAAATTAGGAAGATGGTAGAGCTTGTTTTCAAGCCTAGGTCGGTGTGGCTGAAAAGACTTGATGCTGGTGGTGTGTTTATGTAAGCAAACATTGATTTATTTCTGTCCTTGACTAAGAGGTCAAATATTTTATATAGAAGATGTAAACACTATAAATTTGAATGTAAATTGTGTGTCTGAATCAGTATGTACACTTTTCTGAAAAAAGCTTCATTAGATTCTCAAAAGGGACCAGTGACCCAGGGAAAGGCTAAAAAATATGCATAATTGCTTGATGCAGACACTTCCTTGAATTAGAAAATTTTACTAAATTGGTTCTGAGCACAAAATATCTGTTTCTGATGTAATCTGCTTGCCTTACATAGACAAATACTTCAGAGACCCCCTGCTGCAGGAATGTAAGGTTTGTTCAATCCTAATATTCAACTATCTCAGTTTTTAAAAATGAAAAAAATTTATTTTTAAACCTAACTTTCTTTTGGTCAAGAACATTTCCACTGTATAAGAGAAGGTTTATTTATGAACGATAAAACATCAGGGTAATAATTCTATAAACACACTTTTATTAAACTATGATTATTATTCTTCCTTTTCTTCTTCCTCTTTCTCTTACCATCTCTTTATTTTCCCCTTGAGCAATTCAATCCAAAAGCAATTAAAAAGGGCCAAGCAACATACGTTTTTATACCTAGGGTGGTAGGCAACTCATGTAAGGGGGGTGCTATAGGTGGTATCTGAGCACAGGGTGTTGAAAAGTGTGGCAAGAGAAGAGAGATATCTGTGGAAGAGGGTAGTCCAGTGATGATGTAAGACTCATGCTGAGCATCAGGGTATGAGTAAGTGAGCAAGATATCCTTGTAAGAGGCAGGCTGGCACAGGATGTTGAGGTTTAACCTGGGTGAGGAGCTCTTCCTTGTGAAGGATGCACTGGCCCAGGGTGCTGGCACCTTAACTGTGTGAGAAAGGCATTTCTGTGTGAAGGTCAAATGCCAAGGAGGTCAGTGCAGACATTCATGTCCACGGAGTAGGGGAGATTGGAGAAAGCTGGGAGGGTCTGAGTCAGCTAAGGAGGGCATTTGTGTGGAAGGGCATCCCTCCATACTCCAGCACCCTGATGCCTGATGTGCGTCTGACAGCATCGCTGGGCCTCCCTCCTCCACAGACCTCTCTCTTCTCTTGGCACATTTTTCAACGTCCTGTGCCAGGCCACTACCTATCAACGTAGTTACCCTTCTCACATGGGTTGTACACCCCTTCCAGGGTGTGGATGCTCATTTTTCCTGGCCCATTTTAATGGCTTTTGTGAGATGTTGGAGCCTGAGTTGGGTAAAGCCATAGTCAGGTCACGAAGGCATTCACATAAGAAAGGGGTGGCAACAGCTATGGGAGAAAGATTATATAAAGGAGTTGATAAAAGCAGTAAATACATGAGGCTAATGGGGCCAAGTTTTTCATTGTTGGAAAAGAGTTACAAATATGGAAAGGGAGAAAACTGGGGTAAATTCTGCAGTGTTGAATTGGAATTGGTGGTGTCAATGTGAACCCGTGGTTTTCATTGTGTGTGTATATAGGTACAGATATGGATATAGATATAGATATACAGATAGATATCAATGTTTGTGTGTATGTGTGTTCTACAGGCATTTACCATGTCTGTCCACTGAGAAGGTCTGGGAGTAACATCTCAGTAGCAATGAGCACACTTAGCCCCCAGATCTTGTTTTCTGAAGACCATTCTTCCCTAAAAGGAATCAAGACACTTTGAGAACTGGGCTACTTCCAGGGTGGGCAAGGAAAATACAAGATGAGCCTGAAACATCTTGTTGACAAAGAAAGTGAGGAAGTGCTAAAATATGCTGGGGAAATAATAGCCAAATTTAAGGAGATTTTTCTGATTAAATCCAGGACAATTTGAGAATTAAATGAATAATGATAATAATGAATCATACTCCTTGAAAAAAATAGGGATCCATGAGTCAACATGACCACAAATAAATAAAATAATAAAACTTGATGAAGGACACATTTACATAGTCTCATCGTACCTCACCACCAAACACTTATTAATTACAAAGGAATAACTTTTCAGTGCAGAATCCTGGCATCCAGTGCCTTAATCAAGCTAGCATAATCAGTAATGGGACAAATCCAAAGCATGAGTCTGTCACCTGAAATAATGCCAGAAAGAGAACACAATATCACTTTTGTGATATTCCTGCCAAAGGTACATAACCTAAGTCTAATTATGAGGAAAAGCCAGATGAACCCAAGTTGGAGACATTTTACAAAGTAACTGGTCTTTGTTTCAAAAGTTTTAAGATTATGAATGCCAAAAAAATAAAGAAGAAAGAATACCTTTGTTCTCTTCTTACCTGTCATTGGCAACTGAGGGAGCCATAAGAAAAAGCATTATTTGAAAAGGCCCACTTAATAACTGTAAAAAGTATACATAATCATAATTATTTAACACCCTTGGCACAATATTTTTTGCTGAAATTTACAAAACACATAATTCCTTTAACAATATATGACTTTATATAGGACATTTGTAAAAGATATAAGTAAGTAACCCATAAAAGAAAAAAATATATAACTAATAAACTAAAAATAAAACTCCAAAATCCAAACCCACTCAACTTCAGTAGTGATTAAAGAAATGCAAATTAAACAAGAAAGTATTGTTGCCTATCAGATTAGCAAATTACACACAAAACATGCTAATAATGATGGCAAAAGTAAGGAGAATAGTGGGCACTATTATATTCTGTTAATGGGTATCCACATTGAGATAATTTTTCAGAAGAAAAATTAAGCACTATAGTTCAAAAAATTTTAATAAATTTTTATATTTTTTACTGAACAGTTCTATGAACTTGTCAAGTAAGTAATTGAGATTATATGCAAAGATATTTCTATAATAATATTTGTTGAAGTGCGGTTTCTATTTGCAAAATCTTATATTTTTATTTTATTGTTTAGATGACAAATAAAAACATTAAATGGCAGAGATATATATGTATATCTATATGTGTTTATCTATCTCTACCTTTCTATATAAATAATTAAAGATGTTTATGTCACATTATTAAGTGGAAAAGTAGGTTACAAAACAGTTTGCATGGTATGAATCCATTTTTATTAAAATACATTTATTTAAGTAAGCAGACACATTGAGAAAAGCTAGGAAAAATATACAGTCAAACCTCAGTTCTTGAATGTCTTGGTTCTGGAACATTTGGTTCTTGACTGAGCTACTCATAGGAAAAATGTCTTGGTTGTCTAGTAAAATTTGGGGTCTCGATTCTCTGCCCAATAACTCTTTCATGCAGATACCTGTATGATTGGTCACATGTCTCTCAGGCAACAATCAAAAGAGATTTGGTTTTTGATCAAATCACTTCTCGAAGAGTTTTCTGGGATGAATTAAGTTTGAGAACCAAGGCTCTATGGTACTTTAAAATGTTATTGCTGGTTATCGCCGATCAGTGAGATTATGGTGAATTTTAAGTTTGTTCATTCTTCTTGTTTGCTCACCTGTATTTGTTTTAAATTATACAGTAAGAATTTAGTACTTACGCAATTAAAATTTATTAAAACTCCATTAACACACACACACACACACACACACACACACACACACACAAGATTCCCATTATAATTATTCCATAGGTCATAAAGAATTACATTTTCTTGGTTTTTATTTTTCTTTGAAGTACAAAAAATCCAATCTTATAATAGGCCTCTTTTTCACAACAATTTCTTGCTCATTTTATAAAGCCTGAAACTTAAAAAAAAATAAAAGCATATAACTTGTCTTAAGGCATTTCCATAACTTGATCTAATCACACCAAGCTGCCAGAAACACTTAAGGAATTGCATTTTTTATTGGAGCCACATGGTGTTCAAGAAGAGTGAAGTCAAAATAGAATGAAGCAAACTAAATGCCCAAGATAGGCAAGCATGCCAATATGCCAACATAGAACAGTTCCTGTGGTGACATGGGAATACAAGAAAATTAAATGAATTCACAATGGAGTGAAAAGTACAGCAGTAATTCATGTTATAGAAGCTCTACGGGAAAGGAAAAAAATGAGATTTCATAAAGTCACAGCGAAATACAAATCCTTTATAAACTGTAATTTGAAAAGCTATCCTTCAGAATGTAGGCTCTTTCCCTCATTTATGAGGTTTTCTTGAGTCATCCAGGGTTGCAGTTATTTGTATTTCTAGACATTACTGAATTGTATTATGGTGGTGGGTCTCTCGAACCTGACTGAAGTGTGGGCAGAAACTGGGAGTAAGACTGTCATTCTCTTCATAGCCTCAGAACAGTGCCTCTGGTTTATAGTTAAGTGGAAACTTCTAAAAACTTAATCTTTATTATATTTTTTTCCATTACAATTTAGTCCCCTCGTAACTCCCTCTCCCAGAAATCACCACACCAGTGTCCATGTCTGAGTCCTTTTTCCTTTTTGCTTAATACTTCCATGTGCTCACCTTCCCACCTCACTAGCTGTCATCTTCTTTCCATCTGTGAGTCTGTCTCTGTTTTGCTTAGTTCAGATTGTTCCTTAAAATTCCACACATGAGTGAAATTATATGATGTATTTGTCTTTCTCTGACTGGCTTATTTCACTTAGCAAAGTGTTCTCCAGGTCCATCCATACTGTAACAAAGGGTAAAGTTTTGTCCTTTTTTATGGCCAAGTAGTATTCCATTGTGTACATATTCCATAGTTGTTTTATCCACTCATCTACTGATGGATACTTATGCTGCTTTCATGTCTTGGTGATTGAAAAGTGATGTTGCAATGAACATAGGGGTGCTTATGTTCTTTTGAATTAGTGTTTTGGGATCCTTTGGACATATTTCCAGAGGTGGGATAGCTGAGTCAAAAGGCAGATCTATTTTTAATTTTTGAGGTATCTCCACTATTTTCCACAGTGGCTGCACCAATTTTCATTCCCACCAACAGTGCAAAAGGGTTCTCCTTTCTCTACATACTTGCCAGTATGAGTTTGTTGATTTATTGATGATAGCCATTCTGACAGGTATGAGATAGTATCTCACTGTGGTTTGAATTTGCATTTTTCAGATGATTAGTGATTTTGAGCATCTTTTCATATGTCAATCAGCCATCTGTATGTCCTCTTTGGAGAAGTGTCTATTTTTATTGGGTTGTTTTTTGGTGTTTAGCTTTGTAAATTCTTTATAATTTTTGAATATTAATCCCTTATGCAATGTGTCAGCAAATATGATATCCCATTCTGTTGATTATCTTTTATTTTGTTGATGATTTCCTTTGCTGTAAAAAACCTTTTTAGTTTGATGTAGTCTCATTTGTTTGTTTTTTTTCTTTTGTTTACCTTGTCTGGGGAGATATACTTGATAAAATATGCTATGAGCATTACCTGACATGGTATCAGGTCTAACATTTAAGTCTTTAATCCATTTTGAATTTATTCTTCTGTGGTATAAGAAGTTATTCCAGTTTAATTTTTCTGTATATATCTTTCCAATTTTTTTCGACACCACTAATTGAATAAACTATCTTTAGCCCATTGTATGTGTGTGCTTTCCCTGTTGAATATTAATTGACTATAGAGGTGTGGGTTTGTTTCTGGGCTCTCTATTCTGGTCCATTGATCTATGTGTCTGTTTTTATGTCAGTATCATGCTGTTTGGATTATTATGACCTTGTAGTATAGTTTGATATTAGTGTGATTCCTCCAACTTTGTTCTTTCTCAGTATCACTGTTGCCGTGTGGGGCCTTTCATGGTTCCATATACATTTTTGAAATATTTGTTTTAGTTCTATGAAATACATCATTGGAATCTTGATAGGAATTGCGTTGAATCTATAGATTGCTTTGGGTAGTATGGACATCTTAATGATGTTATTCTTCTTATCCATGAACACAGTATGTGTTTCCACGTATTTGTATCTTCTTCAATTTTTTTCTTTAGTGCATTGTAATTTTCCAAGTACAGGTTTTTTCCATCCTTGATTAGGTTTATCCCTAGGTATTTTTTTCTTTTTGTAGCAATTGTGAATGGCATTGTTTTATTAATTTCCTTTTCTGTTAGTTTATTATTGGCATATAAATATGCAACTCATTTCTGGATATTAATTTTGTATCCTGCTACTTTGCTGAATTCATTTTATCAGATCTAGTAGTTTCTTGGTGTTTCTCTGTATACACTATGCAAATACAGACAGTTTTGCTTCTTCCTTTCCAATTTGGATGCCTTTTATTTCTTTTTTCCTGATTGCTATGGCTAGGACTTCCAATACTATGTTGAATAAGAGAGGTAAAAGAGAACATCCCTATTTTGTTCACAATCTTAAGGGAATACTTGTTGTTTTTGCCTATGGAGTATGAGGCTGGCAGTGAGTTTGTTGTATATGGCCTTTATAATGTTTAGATATGTTCAGTCTAATCCTAGTTTGCTGAGAGTTTCTATCATAAATGAGTTCCGGATTTTATCAAGTGCTCTTTCTGTACCTATCGATATGATCATGTGGTTGTTATCCTTCATTTTGCTTATGTGGTGAATCACATTTATTGGTTTGTGTTAATGTTACAGACATAAATAAGAACACCGACCCTTGAGGAACACAAGTATACATAAAACAGACAAATTGTGGTGTCTGATAGCTAAGATTGCTAGTGAACTAAGTGCCTAAGGAGCAAATATACAGGAGGTGGCTGACTCAGAAAGAAGTGAGGACTCATTTGTAAAGAGACAGTAAGTTAATTTATAAGCTGCTTTTCATACAAGTGGTATCCAGGCATCCTAAGGACGCCTGAAGTGCAGGAGGTTTTTTTAGGAGCAATGAGCGGGAGAAGCAGAGGTGAGCCATTTGATTCCTTCTTGCGTGTGCCTGCTGCCATTTTTGCTTCTCATGAGTGTTTCATTACCACTCATTTTAAGGATGGAGAGTGGCTCAGTGGACAAGCTCTGGACAGAGTCAGGTGACTAAGGATGGTGCACATTTTGTGTTGATGCTCTTCTAACATTTATTGCCACTTTTTTTGGTTGGAGCCACAGTTTCACTAGCAGCACCACCCTTCCTCTACAGTCCATCTGTGTGGTTCAAGTGGACTCATGTTACCTTTTGCATAAAGAGTAGGTATGTGACCTAGCCTAATCAGCATATTCTATCTCCCTATACACAGTGGTAGAATCAGTGTAGTGATGCAAGCCAATGAGGAGCTATTGTGGCTTAAATGTGATGAGCCAGCTCACATAAAAGGGAAGCTATCTTTCCACTAGACTTGAGTCTGATGGAATATAAATCTAAAGTTTCTAGAGTAATTCTGAGGACAGAGCCTGCCTGGGAATAAAGCCAACTTGGAGAGTAGTGCTGAGAGATGGAGAGGGAAGGACACCTGGACATCAGTTTTCGGCATCTGGATCCAGTTTCATTTGAAGCAACTCTCAAGCTTCTCATTTATGTGGCCAACTACACTTTCTTTCCTTTTAAGCACATTTGACTTGAGTCTTTTCCTTTTGCTACAGGAAGAATATAACAGAGTTGCATTAACTAGCTGCTAAGTAGTAGTGTGCCTCCTGGCAAATCTCAGTCTCTGACCAGGTAAAGGCCTCAGTTTCCTCATCTATAACATACAGTTATTGAACTACATATGTGTATTTCACACTTAGGTACAGACCATACCTCTTTTTCAAAAGGAATATTATATGTCATATTAATGTATAAAACACAAAGTAAAATGCTTTATTTAATCAAAAGTATAGAATTCCAGGACCCTGTTCACACGTCAGGAGATAACAACTTAAAGTCACAGGACAATGTGTCCTTTTTCCTGGCTTTAATATTCTATGATTCTAATTCCAGGAGGCTTTGTTAATATCCATGAGTGAATATTTCAGTATGAAATTCATAAAGTCTGAGGGGATGATTTAGTTGATAGGGGGAGATGAGATGGTCACTAGTGCAAGGAAACCTTGCAGTGGGGCAGGTATTCCAGAGTGAACTCCACTATCGTACCGGTAACAGCACCAGAGTATACACTGTCAATTGTGGTTATTAACTCCATTTTATTGATAAAAGTTATGACTGGGTGAACAGAGAAATATCTGACTTGCTCATTATTTTTTGTACGGTTGATCAGTTCTACCAAGAGCTCCACTTGAAATGGTTAGGAAGTAGTCATTTTACCTTAAGTGTGAGCAAGGACTTCATTTCTAAAATGGGTTAAGCCAATATACTGAGTGATCCATTTATTCTTTTTACACTGCGTCTGGATTTCATTACTGAAGAAGTCAAAAGGCCATTTTCATTTTGGACTCTGGAAAGGTCATTTGTTACTCATGTTTTTATTTCCCAGTTCTTAGTTTTGATGATGAGGAAGAAAAAAGAGAATGCCAGTAGTTTTTGATTAGTCTCACTATGAATTCATTATTTCCTGACTATGCCTGGTGGGTGTTAGACTCTAATTGTGTCTGTCAACATGGCAAACACATTTTGGATTTCATAAGACCACTGTAGACTGCCATTTCAGAAGAGGAAGCTTCAAATCTTTGGAAGCTTTTCTAGGCTTAAGGCATTAGAAGTCCCATATTGGGCCACTGGCATAGCATAGTAAATGAAATGACTCCTCACTGCACAAAAGCAAAGAAATAAGGAAAAATGTATGATTTATTATTTTTATGGGTAACATTGGCCAGGGCTCTAAAATATGATAACAATAAAAACAGTGATGGTTCTAATAATGATGTTAATAACATGGAGGTTTGATCTACCTAAGGCTATTATATTGACAATTTTGATTTCCAATAATGGAGTGTACATTTTATTCCAAGAAAATAAAGTAAATTAATCTTTCTAGTACCTGGGAAACAGCCTTTGTTTGTTTAAATCCTATTTTCATAACACCATACTTAGTACCACTGCAGAGAATTACTTGATAAAAGCTTCTGGTTATTAACATTCACAGTTTTTGCCCAGAAAATGTAACATTAATGTACTTAAGAATTTAAAAAACGTTTAGGGGATGATTATAAGCAATGTGGCTACCAGCTGAGTGAGGTCAATGGCTTCTGAAAATGCCTATTAGCAAATAAAAGGCATAAATATAGTATAGTATCTTCTCCAAGTTTATTCTTGTACCAGAAGAATAAAACAATTTGGAAGGAGACAATAGAGCAAACTTCTTGGTTTTGCATATTGATTTTTTTAAACCAGGAAGCTCTGAAAAAAAATACTTGAGAAACTAACAATCTGCTATTAATTTATCCATTTTTATCTGTCTTTTAAAGAAGTTTAAAAAATATGGTCATTACTTCTGAAAAAAAATTTTTTTCCTACTTCTCTCTGTTCCATTCTAAATCACAAAAGACATATTTTCTTGTCTTTAAAAGTGACTTTTATTTTTGTAACTTCTAAGGTCAATACTTAAAAGAGACATAGGAATTTAAAAATTGTTCTCTTTGTAGTAAATGGCTTGTGCTTTTTATGGTTACTATGAGGCAGGACCACAAAAAACCCCAGAATTTATTTATAAAACATGTATATTTATTCTTATATGTTTAAACTTCAGTCACCTTCAAAGTACTCTTCATTTTGATGCAGTTATACCTATTAAGATGTTTTTTTTCACTGCTCAAAGCCATTTTTAAACTTGTTGATTTTAGTGCCTTTTAGTGCTCCTGCCGATTTTTGTTTCACCCCTTCCACATTGGCAAAATGTTTCCCTTGGAGGACATTTTTCATCAGGGGAAACAAAGAAAGTTGCTTGGGGCAAGACTGGGTGAATAAGGATGGTGGGTCGAGGGAGTCACGCCATTTTTGGTCAAAAACTGCTGAATACTCAGCATGGTGCACTGAGTGTGGGTAGGTGCACTTGTACCCATCATGAAATGGGTGAGTGGGTTGAAAGAGTCTTCAAAAATATCACAAAAATATTTCTTCACTGAAATCAAATGCAGCTTCACACAAAAACACCAGTTTGTACACTGCTACAGATGGGTTCCTAGAACACTCACCTGGGGCTGGGGGAAGCCTGTACTACAAAGGGCCCACTGTCCAGAAGATAATTCCATTTCTTGGGGGACCCCCATTATATTATTAAAAAATACCTTTAAGTTTTCAATGGATATTTTTGTTAGTAGTCAGTTTGCTCATATTTATATCTTTTGGACTTTAGAATATTTATCAAAGGGCTTACCTTTTGGCCTGTTATGATGAACTTAACTTGAAAACACATAGAAATACTTCTCTGTCATTGTCTCATAGTGAAATGAAAAATGGATTCATTAGAAAAAAAATACTTTATATTTTATGTATGATATGTTTTTACCATTAACAAATAATTAACATGAGCATATTAAGTACCAGACACTGGTCTAGGCTTGGAAAATAAAGTAGCGAACTAAACAGACAAACATTACTGCCCACCAAAGAACTTGTATTCTGGTGGAGAAAACTACTAAGCCAACAAGTAAAACATGTAGTATGTTCGAGGAAGTTAAGAGTTCTGGAGAAGAAAAGGAAGAAAGGGGCCCAAAATGCCAAGGCAGAGGGTGGGGGAGTTGCCGTCATAATTGGATTGGTCCCAGAAACCCTCACTGGTGAACAGAGACTGTCAAGGGAGAACAACATTCAGACTTAGTTCATTTTATGTTATGTTATTATTTTACTTTACTTTAACTTTTTGATTAGTGTCTTATCTATTCTACTACACTGATAGCTCCAAAAGGAGCTATTAGTGTGGTAGACTGAAATCAGACTCTGCTTTTAGCTACTGCTGTATTTCAAGGTTTAAAACAATGAATAGAATATAAATGCTCAGAAATTTGTGTGATGTACAAATAAACCTTATATAATAGAGTCTAGAATAGTAAATTTTGGAAAAAATCGCATTAAAAGGTATAAACCACAGAAAATATTTTTAGGGAGAATTAATGTGATAAGTAAACTGAACTACTGTAAAAACTGTGTTACTTATTCACTTTACTTTGCCCATTTTCTTATAATGAAGTTGTCATAAGAACTTTATGTGAATTAAAGAGAATCCAGTGTCCTGTATTCAACTATATTGTTTGATATAACAGAAATTAATGAGATGTTTTGAGAATAAATTTTTCCAAATTGTGTTATAGAGAGCACTCAGTGTAATGAAAATGTGTGATATACCATTAAAATGAGTTTTATGTAAACAGAGATGTTTAGGAAATTTGTTAGTGCAAATTGTTGTGTGGATTATTAACAAACTGTTTCTAAAATTTATATAGAGACAAAAGGCCCAGAATAGCTAGCACAACATTGAAGAACAAAGTTGGAAGATGAATAGTACTGAACCTCAAGACTTAACTCTGAAGTTACCATAATTAAGATGGAGTAGACAAGTAGATCAATAGAACAGAGAGAGAACCCAGAAATAGGCCTACATACATATAGTTATCCAATCTTGGGCAAAGGAGCAAAGGCAATACAATGGAGCAAAGACACTCTTTTCAACAAATGGTACTGGGACAACTGGACACTCACGTGCAAACAACAGCAATAATAATAATAACAACAACAAACTAAGCACAGATCTTACACCCTTCCCACACAAAAAGGATCTTAACAACAACCAAAAAGAAAATGGGCAAAGGTTCTGGATAGATATTTCTCCAAAGAAGATATGAAAGTGGCCAATAAACATATGTAGAGGTGTTCATAGCTAATGCTGTTAGCTCTCAAGGATGAAAATAAAAACCACATTGAAATATCACTTCACACCTATAGTGTGGCTATAATAAAAAGGACAGGTAATAACAAGTGTCGCCAAAGGTATAAAAAATTGAAAACATCATGTTTCCAAATTGGAAACATACTTCTGCTGGGAATGTAAACTGGTGTAACCTCTTTGGAAAATACTTCTGCAGTTTTTCAAAGTGTTAAAGATAGCCCTGGCTGAGTAGCTTAGTTGGTTAGAGGGTCATCCAGATACACCAATGTTGTGGGTTCATTCCTCATTCAGGGCACATACAAGAAGCAACCAGCAGGGATGTCCCACCTGTGGCTTGTGGGTCTCATGCAGCTCAGGATATCTATGAATGCACCCCAAAACAAAATTGTAAATTTACCTAAAACATTATGAGATTTTTTTTTGTGATTACATGTTGCAGTGTATTTAATGTGTGGCCCAAGACAACTCTTCTTCTTTCCATGTGGCCCAGAGATGCCAAAAGGTTGGACACCCCTGAAAGGGAACAACAAAATGATGTTTCTCTCCCCCTCTCTCTCCAAGATCAATTAAAACAATTTTAAACGTGAGGTTACCATGTGATCCAGTAATTCTCCTAGGCACACATAAATCTTGGAGAAATGAAACCAGATGTCTACACAGCAACTGGTACTTGTGTAGTCATTGCAGCATTAGTCACAAGACCTTCAAAGCGGAAACAACCCAGCTGCCCCTTAACGAATAAAGAACAAGTGAAATGTGCTGTATACATGTAAGGAGTATTATTAGGAAATAAGAAGGAACAGAGTTACTGATACATACCACAACATGGATGAAGCTCGAAAACACTATGTAAAAAGAAGCCAGTCACAAAAGATTCTATGATTCAATTTATGTGAATGCCCTGAATAGACAAACGTATAGAGACAGAAAGATTAGTGGTTGTTTAGGGTTGGGGGTTGACGGGAACTGGGCACTGACTGTTAAAGGGTGTGATGTTTCTTTTGGGGCTGTGAAACTGAGGGTTTTTTAAAACAGCTTGGCAAATCTACTAAAAGCATTGTCTTGTACAATTTAAATGGGTGAGTTGTATGATATGTGAGTTACATCTCAATGGAGCTGTTCCAAAGAACACTGATGATATGTTTCTAGATAGAATTTTCTACACTGTTATATAGGACCCAGTGCAATGAGATAGTGTGATATTTCATTAAAACAAGCTTTTTGTAATTAATAATGTGTAGGGAATGCCAGTGTTATTGGTGCCAGAGCGCAAGCTTGATGACGGCTGATCCTGTGTCCATCTTTCACGTAATTGGATCCTCACAACCTAGGACAGTGTCTGTCACAGAACAAAATCTCGATAAATACTTGTTGAATAATTACTGGAAGCAAAGAATATTAGTTTCTTTATTGCAAAACTTCCCAGAGACTTTAATATGCATGTAACTCCCCAAGAGGGGAAGAACATGTGCAGAATTTGTACATTACTTCTCGTTCCATTGCAAGTAAGAGGAATGAAGTCAGATAGCTTAAGCCAAAGAAGAATTTTTTGAACCATCAGTGGGAGTTTAGTAGTCATTTTGGATTTAAGCATGGTTGAGTATAAGACCCACGTGGTGTCACTTGTATATTCTATTGTCAATCTCTTGTATGGTTTGTTGTTTATAATTTTTTTCCATATCATTGGCCATTGATCATTTTTGTATTATTTCATTCATGATTATTCCAGCAGAAAAGAAAATCTTTCTCTCTCCTTAGCTTGTTACAGAAAATATCCAGAATGTAGCCTTGATTTTCTATCTTGGCTGTGTGTGTGCATGTCCATAAATTATTCACCAGGGCGAAGAATGTGTTGATTTGTTTAATCAGGTTTAGGTCTCATGTTATCCTTGGGTATAGGGGGTGGGTTAGTTTTCCAGGCAAAAATAAGAACACTCTTACAGAAAAAAGAGAAATGGATATTGGCTGCAAAATACAATCATGCATTAAATTAAATCTAATCATATTATTTCTGTGCTTTGTAAATTAAAATCAAATCATATTACTCCTGAATTTAATTTTTTTTTATAACTATTTTTTGAATCACAGTTTCTCAGACTTGGTACCCACAGAAAACTGAGATTCTATGGTATGGGGTCAAGTGAACATCACTCTGGAGAGAGCCCTTAAGGCTCTAAGTAATGGTGAAAGTGGTAGAGGATCTGGGTAGTATTTGATAGCCTTTAATATAAGAAAGAGTCTGCATGCATGTGTGTGTTTGGGTGTTTGTGTCCCTATACATGTCTCAAATGGGATGAGAATAAGCAATTGTTAATGGTGATTGGTTGCTGCCAAAGGGCATTTTCCTCCCTCCATCCCTCCCTTTCTCACTTTCTTTTTTTCCTTTTGGGATACTGTGATGATTAAGTAAATTAACTACATGTTAAGCCCTTTGAACATATCTACCACATAGTAAGTGCTTAGTAAATGTTAATTATGGCAATGATGATTAATTATCTAATGCACTTCATACTTTTTGCACTTTAATGAGGTCACTGTTACAAGTTTTGATTTCAAAAAATGTCAGTTTCCAATGTCATTCCAGTGCTCTCTAAATGTCTCTCTTTCTTTGATCACAAACAGGTAGGGAAATTTTCAGAAAGACCACATAGAGAATAATGCATCAGAAGGTAATGAACCTAACAAAGTGTGCATCCAGTCTTTCTCCTTATACACATTCTTCTCTCTGCCTAGAATTGCCTTTTCCTCACATTTTCCCTGCTGTGGCTTCTTGAAAGACAGCTATCACAAAGCTACCACCAGCCTATCACAAAGTTAAACTCTCCTTTATTTTGGACTCCGTAGTATCTCTAACATAAAGGACTAGAGCTCAACACTTTTGTAATCATTTGTTTATTTTGCATGTATTGTTTCTCCACTAATATTTATGTGAATGTACACATGCACTCTCACATATATACATATGTATGCATTCTTAAACATATGATTTCATGTATGTAACAATATCATGATCAGGTGTCATATTGAATTGACTCTTATGAATATTTATGGAATATGAATGAAATAAAGGATAATTAGAAGGATAACAATCTTTCAATAAAATCATATTAAGCTTTAAAAAATCATAAAGCCTGTTCTTTGAGTTACCTGTTCTTTGCATTATCTGTGTCACTTTATTCCTATATTCATGGAAAGGAGTGACTTCAGTTATCCAGAAATGGATCACTTTATTCTATGTAGATACACAAAATATTTTTACCAAAAGTCCTTTTACAAGGAGTATTATATAGATATGGCTTCTGCTTCCTGGAGTGTGATCATTGAAAGTGCACTGACTAGAGTAGTCATAGAAAAATAAAGTATCATAAAAACAGGTGATAAAGCATATATATGCTTATATGTGATTATTTTTCATTGAGATGAATATATGATTGTAGAGATCAAGGTTTTAGAAGTTACCGATAATACTCTACAACAAACTTCATTTCATTCTGAAATAGTCTTGATGCTTTTCATTCTATTCCCACTGATGTTGCTGATTCAATGCTTCTTTCTCTTCTGCCTACTACCACAGTCTTTTCTACCCTGTTATCCCCAGTACTACTTCTGTGTGTTCCAATTCATCCTTCACGCTGCAGCAAATAACAGTAAAAATAGAATTGAGGTTCAGCCATGATAGAGTAACTGGGATTTGCTTCTCACTGTACACAACTAAAAAACTGGACAAAATATATGAAAAAAGTTTTCAGACATTGGACTTTTACAGCATAGGACTGCAATGCCTGATAGAGGGAACACAAAGAGGGCGAGCAATAACAAAGCCCTACATTTCAACCCTTCTCAGAAGATAGTGAAATGAAGGGAATCAAAAGCAAACCATGAAGTTTATTGTTTCTCAATGAATTGAAGAGATAAAAGCTAAAGTTTGAGGAGGTTAAGGAACCTGTAAATTGTAGGAAAGAATGACAGAGAGGAAGAAGCTAAAATATCGGGTTGGCCAAAAAGTCCATTTAGTTATTCCATAAAATAAAAGACACATTTTTCATGTTCAGCATTGACTTTATTGATTTGGGTATTTTGAGTATGTCAGCTGTCTTCTGCTATTGGCTTTTCTAGTGGGTAGAGGCCAGGGGTGCTGCTAAACATCTTTCAATGCATAAGACAGCCCCACAGCAAAGAATTATTTAGTCAAAATGTCAGCAGTACCAAGAAACCTCGCAACCACTTTTGACACATTTGATCAGTCATAGCACCTTCTCCATACACTGCACTAATCTTTTCTTGCATTTCAGCTGCATTTTTACCTTTCTTGGTGTAATAAAGCATAATATACCATAAGTGTATATTTTCTTCCATCTTCAATATTAAAATAGCTGCACAAAAATGTACCAATTTCAACAATTTTTTACATGCATGTTAATAAGATAGCTGTCACAGTACAATGTAACAAAATTGTTTTGAATGCAGTTCAAAACAACTAAATATTAGTAGAGCCATAGTATGAACAAAAATTAAATGAACTTTTTGATCAACCCAATAAAATTGTTCCAGAATCTGCATAAGTTTTTTATACATAGTCTATTACTCTATGTGGAACTACATATACAAAAGGTGAAACTTTATGAAGCCAGCCCAATGACAACCAGGAAAATGGAAGTAGAAAAATGACCAGTGCTCTTACAGGGCCAGGGGATTTTTGAGTTCAAATGAGCCAGAATGAAGGATCATTTCTGAATGTCAGGTACATTCAGTATGAGGGTCATTACTAAATAGTAGGGCTAAATTTGAGGGAGGACTACTTTAAATTTGCCCTAATAAAGATAAACAACAAGACTGTAAAAGGATTAAGCTTACTCTCAAGGAAATTAACTGCTTATCATAAAAAAAGTAATCTGACACTCATTGAAAGAATACAACAGAACTCAACATTCAGTAATGTAAAATTCAAAATCACCAGCATCCGATTAAAATATAGAACATGAGAGAGAGGACAATGGATCTCAAAACAAGAAGACATGGTGCGTGGGTGGGTAGGTGGGATGGGAGTAAAAGACAGGACACTGTACTTCAATGCCAATTAAAATATAATTAAACTAAAAGAAGAGATGGTGCATATATACAATAGAATACGACTCAGCCACAAGAAAAGATGAATACTGCCATTTTCAACAACATGGGTGGATCTTGAGAATATAATGCTAAACAAAATAAGTCAGAAAAAGCCAAGAACTATATGATTTCACTCACATATGTGATACAAAACTAAAAGCAAAAGAACAAACAACAAACAAACAAACAGAACTCATGGACACAGACAACAGTATGGTGGTTTCCAGAGAGAAAGTATGGAGAGTGTTGGAGGGAGGAGTAAAGGGTAGAAGGGGTCAAATACATGGTAATGGGAGGAGAGCTGAGTTTGCATGGTAATGACACGGTGCAATACACAGTAATGTATTACAGAATTGTATACTTGACACATAAGTGATTTTATTAACAATGTCACCCCAATAAATTTAATAAACAAAGAAAATAAAAATAAGCTAATAAAGACTGTCCTTGAAAAGATAGAAATAATATAATTAGCATATAAAGAATGTAAAGTGTCTGTTATACATATTCTAAATATGCTCACAGATTTAAAGGAAAACATGAACATAGTAAGAAGGAAAGTTAAAGAGGTAAAATGGACCAATGGGAGTTCTAGAGATGAAAAACTCATTATATAAAATGAAAAATTTACATGATCAAATTAAAAGAAATTTAGGCAATGCAAAAGATGAGATCAGTGAACTTGAAGCTGTTTAATAGATAACAATAAGACCATTTAAACATATATAAGGAAAAAAGAAACAAAAAAATAACATCCTCAATGGCACATGGGGAAATACTAAACAGTATAACATTTGAAAGAGGGGATACAAAAAATTAGAAAACTAATGACTGAAAATATTTTATCTTGATGAAAGCAACAAACCCGTAGACTTAAGAAACTCTGTGAACCTGATGTTAATATGGACACAAACACTCTAAGACATCATAATTAAAACTGCTAAAAATCAATGTCCTTTATTTTCTTACCAACAGCTAATTAATTCCATATAAGAGAGAAACAAATTCCTTATCTGAAACTGTACTAGCCAGTTAATAATAAAATGATATAATGAAATAGCTAAAAACTACATGTTTAAACCAAAATAAATCAAGAAGTGAGAAAATAATAACAAAGAACAATAGGAAAAATAGAAAATAATGTCAAGATGGTAGATTTGACTTTAAATGTATTAATAATTAATTATTATAAATTATTATATAAATTTATATATATAAATTTATAGATATATAAATTATAAATTATTATAAATGGTTAAAAAATGCCAATCAAGAGGCAGAGATAATCATACTGAGTGAAAAAGCAAGGTCTAACTCTATGTCGTTTACAAAAAGACCTACTTTAATAGAAGACCTATATAAATAAAATAAATGGATAAGGATTATGTACCTTATAAGCACTTATTTAAAAAAAGAAGCAAAGGTTATACCAATATCGCACAAATTTCTATCCCAAAATTCATTGGGAATTTTTATGAAGAGTCACTGCTGTGCTTGGCCCAAGGCTTTTTCTGTACCTAAATATGGCTAGTTGATTTTTAGCAGAGGCCAAGGGAATATACAGAAAAATGTTAGTTTTCAACAAATAATTCCAGAAAAACTATTCTATGCCAAAGTTAAACATTTTCCCTTATCTCATACCATATAGAAATTCAAAACAAATCATAAATAGAAAAGCTAAATTTATAATAGCTGTAAGAAAACAAGACATTACAAAGTGGTCTATAAGAAAATATTGCAATCCTGGATTAGGCAAACTTGTTTCTGATAGGACAAGAAATAATCACAGATTTTAAAGGAAAAACTCATAAATTTTACACAATAAAAATTAAAAACTATTTTTTGAAAGGTACCATTAAGAAAATAAAAGGGACAACAAATTTGACAACCTAGAAGAGATGTACAAATTCCTACAATAGGAGTGTCCAACATTTAGGCGTCTCTGGGCCATACTAGAAGGAGAAGAGTTGTCTTGGGTCGCACATTAAATACACAAACACTAACAAAATCTTGTGAGCAAAAAAAAGTCTGTGCATAATTTTTATAATATCCACCACCACAAATAGGCAAGAAAGTCCTCACATAATAATTCTAATTATGCAGCAGCCCTTTCGATCATCTTTTCAAATCGTCAAGCATGTCCCAAGTTTGTGATCACTTCTGTACATAACAGAAAATGTACAAATCTAAGTACTAAAACTCAGTATAAAACTTAGTGATAAAACTAAGTAATGCTTTAAGTAACTTTACGATTTTGTGTTGGGCAGCATTCATAGCCATCCTGGGCCTCACGCAGCTCGAGGGCTGTGGGTTGGACACCCCCGTCCTGCAACACACAACCTACCAAGACCAGATTGTGAAGAAGTAGAAAATCTGAACAGACTGACTCGTAAAAAGTAATAAAAAACCAGACTCTAGCAAACAAAATTCCAACATGCCCCTGACTGTATTTTAAATATTTATTGTGTCTAATGTGATTTTCATGCCTTCAGTTATTTCAATTACACTTTTTATGCCCTAATTTTATGTAACCTTCTCTTCTATCACTAAATCTGGTTTGACTTCTGTTTATAAACAAGATGTTAACTTTTTTAGGGCATAGAAAATGTGATGCAATTCTCTGCTCTTTCCCCAATTTCATTTTACAGTAATCTTTATATCTATTTTTCATAATTCATTTAAACTATTGAATGGAAGATGGCTAACCCCCCCCCCCCGCCCCAAATAATTGTATGTGAAAGGATACAGGTTAAGCGTGATCTAAATATTAGAATCAGGTGTGTGGTGTTAGACACGCTCTAACTCTATTGTGATGCCTTCTCACTGAGTTTTCCGGGGGGGTTACACTTAGCCTTTGAGCGGTTTAGTGCAGCTCACAGTGAAGCACCTGAAGACCTGAAGTATTATGGTCTGGAAATCACATATTTTCTCCATTCTTCTTCTCATTTCACTTCTAGCAGTTTCCTTCAGATAATCTGATATTTGATGATAAGCTAGAAATATCAGAAAGTAATATTTATATGTAACTGTCATTCACACTCTGAAACATTCTATAAATATTGAGAAATATAGTTGAATATTCAAGTGTTTCTGAATATTTCAGAATTTGGAAACATGAGGACAAATATTTAGGTGGCTGATAAAAAGTTTTCATCTGCTTATTGTATCAGCTAGAGTGTGTGATTTGATATCCCATTATTTTTCTTAAAAACATACATTATAAATACACCCTTGCAAATATATTCTTTATGTCAGGAACCAGAATTCAATGTCTTTAAGTTTTGGCTGTGTGATTAGTATTCTTGTTAGTATAGTTGAAGAAAACATAGGTATAAAAATTATTTTAAAACTTTAAAAATTATATATTTTTTGTTTAAATTAGTTAGACTTCAGCTTATACAGTGTTTGGGAGTGTTTTCTCTGCATTAAAGTGATACTCATCCCTTAGAGCCAGGACAGGCAATGTCTGTTGGATTTGTTCAGCTACTAGTTTCTTAAAAATACATTAAGAAATTTATCAAACCATAGTATTGTGATGGAAACCATTGAGTTTTCTGTCCAGTGTGTCTTCCCTAAGCACTAGAAAGCCACTTCTAGTGGTTTGGGCTCTAGGCAGCCTGTCTCATCTTGATTTAGTTACGAAGAACGAAATCTGGTCAGACTTGGGCTACTCACCTGTTCATTGTCAGGATTCTGGAATCAACTGAATACTAAAGACATGGCAAAAGGCTCAGCAGCAAAGATGAGCTGTTTGCTTTCGTGTACAAAGAAGATGTATAGAGACCAGAGATGAGAAAACAAGAGAAAATAACCCCTGGATTCTTACACTATTCTATTTGTCGGTTCTTTTTCTTTCCTGTAGCGCTGAGAGAGTTTGGAAGTCTTTGGGTCAAATATTTCCTTATCATAGATGATTGCCTCATAATAAATATCCCCCTCACTTTCCTTTCAACTCATTTTCTGGTTGTATCCTTCTCCTTTAAACCAGTAGAAGTTAGTTCTGTTATTTTCAACCAGAATCCTAATTAATGTGGCATCCACAGTTTGAGGAAATATAAAATGAAGTGATTTGGTACTTTTGTGAAGCAAAGGAATACACTGCAATAAAATGTATTATGAGGCAGTTTTAAAATTTGCATGTGAGTGTTTCTCTGATAAAAACAGATTTAGGCAAAGTAGAGAAGAGAAATATAACCTAATTATTTTCTTAGAAGCATAGATTTGTTCTGCTTATGTAAGTCAGGACCAGCCATTCCAATAGTATATATGATTAAAAATAAGTTTGTCATTTAAAGTAATATTGAATCATGTGGCATGAGTCCATTTGTCCATGAGTAGCTTTTGCAGTGTGCTATAATCTCTTATTGACTCCTCAACTCCTGTCCTCTAGTATCAAGTTTACAGAAATTCTTGAAAAGACCATGCATGGGGGACTCCAAACTACTCTTTCACATTGAAGTAGAGGGAAGGGAAAACTTAGCACACTGTTTCTGTGGAGGTAAAGGGCTACTTACATTTTCTGCCGTTTCCTTGGGATTCTCAGGAATCCATAAGACTTTTTCAGGCATATTCACATACATTAGCAAAAATGTGATATTCTCAGGGGAACCTCTGTTAGTAAGACTAATTTTATGTTGGAGCTGAAGCTGTCCCTTTAAGATTTTCTTCTGAGAGGGATTGGACAGGAAGATTTTGTTATTTCCCATAGATTAAGCCATCATACTTCTTTGATGAGTCCCACTATTGATCCGACAGTTGTCAGCTTTTGAATGACTGATGAGTCTATCTGTCATGTGCTCTCATTCTTCAGTCTTGTCCATTCAGTGACTTCTGTGGTGAGCTTTCATACATGGCCTGGTTACCTACTTGTTCATTGTGCATAGAGTAAATAGAGACATGGGCTGTTGAATGTATTAATGTAAATCTTTGGTGGCATCTCATTAGTCACGCAACAACTCAACTTGGAATATGATCACAGCAATGATCAGATTTCCCTTTCAACTTTTAATCAGCAATATCAAGCTCATATGTTATGATGTTTTTCATCAGTTATACAAAACTTGAGACATTCCTTTGATCCTGCAGGCTTTTAATCCCATAGCCAATTACCTTCACCTATCTTTCAGTTTTACATGTTTCCCTTCAATAAATCAGAATGAATGTCTAAATTACATGTGAATTCTGTCACTTCAGGTTTATTCCCTTTTCCACCTGAGTTGTACCTATTGAGATAGTGTTGAATTTTTATCCCTTCCCATTTTTCACAAACCAACTTCCATCTCAGGATTTTCAGTTAAGGTTTTCCCTGCTAGGCCACCTCTATTTTCATTACTTAGCATCTTGTCTTAAACAATGTAGTTGTTCATATTTTTTTTCATTAACCCATAGTACTCTGTAACAACTCTCAATATTCTACTGTTTTGTGAAGATATGTGTTTATTGACTATCTTAGTGTTGGTAAGTTCTGTGTATTTGAAAACAGCAACAATAATAACAGCAACAATAGAACTGAAATAAAACCCCTCCCACTTTTTAATTTAATCCTCACCTGGAAATATGTACATTGATTTTAGAGAGAGATGAAGGGAAAAACAGAGAGAGCCATTGATGTGAAAGAGAAACATTGATTAGTTGCCTCTGGTATGCACCCTGGCTGAGGATCCTAGATATGTGCCTTGACTGAGGACCAAACCCACAACATTTTGGTGTGTGGGATTATGCTCCAACCAACTGAGCCACCAGGCCAGGGCAAACCCTTTCAACTTTTTAGGCTAACATTAATTTCCCATTTTATTCAGTGGCTATTTAATTGGTTAGATATATATATAGAATTAAGTGTTATTATTTTAATGTTGGAATGAGAGACCATATAGTGTTCTCAGCTTCCCGTGCAGCGAGGCAGAACACTGCATGAAACGAGGTTTGTTTCTGATTGTGCACATTACAGATGAAACTAGTTTACACACAAAGGCTCAATTGCTTTTTGCTAAATAAATGCATAAGTGGACATATTTAGTAGAATGGTTGTAATTAGTATTTAAAGTAATCAATTAATGAGTCACTTAGCAAATATTCCAAACTGGTTTCTAAGAGCAATTTACAATCGTGTTGTATGTCAAGCTGTTTTCAGCAGCTGATTTTTGGGCTTTGAATATTTGGTTTCTTATTCAGACATCTCTGAAATTAACTGAATTTGTGTTTCAGGTCTTCCTCTTAGTTTTTGGATGAACTGACCTTGTGATGTTGTGGCCGTTGCCTTTGCATGCTTCAGTTATTCTGGATGATGGTGTCAGATTGCAGGCCCACTGTTTACGGGGTTGGATAGATTGTGCACTGGATAACATCATGGACACCATGTATCTGTAACCTCTGTGAGTACCCCTCACAGAAGGGAAGTATGTAGTGCACAGCCAGCACGGTTATGGGTAGTAATGCTGGCCAGAGGCTTAATCAATGAATAATTTTAAACCATGAGTGCTAGTTACTAATATCACCTAATGACCACTGGGTGCTTTAAATTAGTGCAGATCTGCTTGGTT
The DNA here is from genome assembly GCF_021234435.1 of Artibeus jamaicensis. Taxonomy (NCBI): domain Eukaryota; kingdom Metazoa; phylum Chordata; class Mammalia; order Chiroptera; family Phyllostomidae; genus Artibeus; species Artibeus jamaicensis. The sequence continues at coordinate 17,387,659 of NW_026521788.1, forward strand.
TGAATTTTCTCTTTCCAGTTTTAAGTGACTTTATTTTTTCTCATGAGATGAAATGGTTTTGATAGAAACAGACTGTCACATAGAAAATTCATGCATCTTGGTTCCCTGGGAAACCAGGCTAAGAATAGCTTTCTTTGCACATCCTGGTTTCCTCTAATGAGGGCCAGTTAAGAAATGTGAATGCCACAGTGTGACCTATAAATCCCAAGAAATCATTATTTTCTAACACTTTTTATGTACTTTTACAAATATTCATATTAGAAGCATTTCAAATATTTGCATGAATTTGATGATTTCCAGGGTCTTGTGCATGTATGTGTGTGTGTGTGATTTTTTCACTTATTGGATTAAAAATGAGCATATGTGAATCATAATGTATAGGTTTTGTGCAGCTACTTTTGATTTAAAAAGTTTATAAAGGTATGGATACTCAAAGTTATTTAGTTAAAACAAGCTTTTAAAATGTGCATCACAAATTGTTTCTATACTGCTTATATTTAAGTGCTTGATTTTTTATTATCTTCAGTATTCTCATTTATTGTAATTTTAAATTCCCATCTTTGAAAGGCTTTTGCTAAATTAATTTATTTTTACAGATAACTTGATAAACACTGCTTGGATATTAAACATTTGTTCCTTATTCAGTAAAGAAATTTTGGAAGTACTTTCCAAATGTAGCATGTGACAAGTTGCCGTTTTCTTCCTAAATTTTTACACATGCATATTTACTAAAAGTTTACATATATAAAATAAATGTCTTTTTAATGTTGGTATGCATTGCCTCACCATAAGAAAACATAAATAACCTATGAACCCCACCATTCATAGCAGCATAATTTACTATAGCTAAGTGCTGGGAGCAACCTAAGTGCCCACCAGGAAATGAGTGGATAAAAAGACTATGGCACATTCACACAATGGAATAATACACAGCAGAAAAAAAGAAGGAGCTCCTACCCTTCATGACAGCATGGAAAGAACTGGAGAGCATTATGTTAAGTGAAATAAGCCAGGCAGTGAGGGACAAATACCATATGATCTCACCTATAAGTGAAATGTAATGAACAAAACAAACAAGCAAGCAAGATATAAACAGAAGCCTTGAATTAAAGAACAAACTGGCCCTGGCTGGTGTGGCTCAGGGGATTGAGTGCCGGCCTGCAAACCAAAGGGTTGCTGGTTCAATTCCCAGTCAGGGAACATGCCTAGGTTGTAGGCCAGGTCCCCAGTAGGGGACACATGAGAGGCAACCACACATTGATGTTTCTCTCCCTCCCTTCCCCTTTGTCTAAAAATAAATAAATAAAATCTTTTAAAAAATTAAGAAAGAACAAACTGACAATAACCAGAGGGGAGGGGAGAGAGGGATAATGGGGGGAAATGGTGAAAGGGTTGTCAAAAAACATCTATAAAAGACACATGGACAAAGCCAAAGAGGGTAAGTAGAGGGTGGCAGGTGGGGATGGGTGGGCCGGGGGCCGTGGAGAAGTGAAAATGGAGATAGCTCTACCTGAACAACAGTTAAAAAAAGAAAACATATATTTGTTAAGTGTGTAACAATCACAGATATTTGTTGATGGTTCTGTATTCATAGGCAGTGAGAAAGGGGGAGTTTTTGCCCAGAGATGTACAGTTCGGGGTTTTGATCACTTTGTGGGGTAAGCTAACTTATTTTACCAATAAGACAAATAAGCATTCTCTTCCAGTAGAAAAATTATATAGAAAACCTAAGACATCTTATAATGCAAACAATTTTCAACATAGTAATGGAAGCATTTATGTCTGGCTACAACTAGGCCCTGAGTAATTATCTGTGTAAGTGCTTATGGACATGTCTGAATACATTAATCTAATTTTTTTGCCCTAGGTCTCAATAATCACTGCTTTGAGGTGATAACTCAAATAACATGGGTAGGCAGATTGGGAAAGCCCAATAATGTCCAGCTGTGGGGAAAAGTAAATGAACAAAGTATAAATTGTTCCTAGGCCATTTTTTAAAATGTACCACAGTATAAAATTATTTTGGCAGCATTTCAATGTTACTGGAAAGAGGTGGAAAAGACTAATAGATTGTATAAAATATTACAAGTGAGGACTTCTGATATCTGAAGACAATAATGGCTGCCTAGGTCTACATCTCCTATTATTTCTTCCCAAAATGGTAGAGAACACCAAGAATGGAAAAATAAAAGTACATGAAACCATGTGTTCAGAATAACTTAAATACAAAGAATACCCAAGTTTCCCTATAATTGGATAAAGTGAGAAGTGCAAACCCAGGACTTTATATCTAGTCAAAGTGTCCTACCTGAGTAAGAGCTATAGAAAAACAATTTTAACACCTTAAAACTTAGAATATTTTGGACCCATGAAACCTTCTGGAGGAAACTAATGAGGCTGAGATATTTACCCAACAGGTGGTGGCAAAAACAGCAAAAGTTCTGCTGGTGAGCATTTTAATACATATAAACAAAAATCTGTGATTAAAAAAAGGTAAGATTGAGGGTGGAAAACTAGGTAAAAATGTTTTATGTTTTAAAGTACTTGTGACAAAAATTATTATATATGAGGTCACAGAAATTTTCAGTGCTATAAGGTAGAAATACTGTAACCATCACTCATGTATCATAATGTAATAAAATTAGAAATTATTAACAAAAATGGAATACAAAGAGGCTCACCCACTTGAAAATTTTAATAAGAAATTAGTCTTAATGAAAGGGGAAATACAAGCTGAAATTACAAAATTTCTAAAACAATTATGAAAACATTATGTATCAGATCAATTATTAAAGTAATGATTTGAGAAAAATGCTTCTCAATAAATTATTTTATTAGTATAAATAAAAAAGTAAAAACAAATTAAGTATCTAGCTTAAAATTGAAGAGAGGAATAATAAGAAGGTGTAAGGAAGGAAGTAATAAATATAAAAGCAGAGTTTAATGAGATAGAGAACAGGAAAGAGTAGTAGACCTAATTAATTTAAATTCTTTTAATTAGTAGATATACATGTTGCTGGAAAACTTGATAAAGGGAAAAATAAATATGCAAAGAAGAAATGTTAAGGGAAAAGTAACCACTGAAATGAAAGAAAGTTAAAAAAATCATGTGGAAAAATTAACATGCAAGAGTAGGTAAGAAAACACTTTAAAAGCAAAGTTGCAAGGGAATCTAACCTTTTCACACTTTCAAGTGTGCTATTAAGGTACAGAATTAAGCCCAGGTGGTAACAGAAGGATGATAGACAAATGGGCCAGTGAAAGTGTAGTTAAAGGATGGATGTGGTATCTACTGATTGGAGCAATCACTGAATGAAGGGTGCTGGGAAAATGGGTAGCCTCTGGAAGACAATGGAATTAGATTCATACTTCATACCACTCACAGGAAGAAACTCCAGATGAATCAGCTATCTAGATGTAAAATATATGACCATGCAAGTATTAGAAGAAAACATGATTAAATCCCTTTTTTTTTTCACTGTGGCCCATGGGCCAAATTCAACCTGCCACCTGTTTTCCTTTGTGAATTCTTTAAAAATTTAATTTATTTTTAATTATAATTGACATACATTATTATATTAGTTATCAGGTGTACAATATGATTCAACATTTTTCTACCTTAGAAAATGAATATCAAAATGCTTGGTAACCACCTGTCACCATACAGTTATTATGATGTTATTGACTATTCCCTACACTGTACATTATATCCCCGTGGTGTGTTTTAAAACTGGAAATTTTGTACTTTGTAATCTCCTTCCGCTGTTCCACCCCTCATCTCCTAGGCATCAATCACTTTGTTATTTGTATCTATGAGTTTGTATTTATTTTGTTTGTTTGTTTATTTTGCTAGATTCCACATATAAGTGAACTCACACAGAATTTGCTTTTCTCTTACTTATTTCACTAACATAATACTCTCTAGGTCCGTTCATGTTGTCAGAAATAGCAAGATTTTATTCTTTTTTATTTGGATATATATACTGCATATTTATTCATTCATCTGTCAATGGACACATAGGTTGCTTTCATATCTTGGCTATTTTAAACAATGCTGTAATGCTGTAAATAGGGGTGCACATACCTTTTCAAATTATTGTGTTGTTTTCTTCAAATAAATATTGAGAAGTGGAGTTGCTGGGTTGTATGGTATTTCTATATTTGATTTTTCAAGGAATCTTCAAACTGTTTTACACATTGGCTTCATTAATTTACAATCCCATTCACAGTGCACAAAGTTCACTTTTCTCCACATTCTCAGCAACATTCGTTATTTCTTTTTTTTAATTTATTTTTTATTGATTATGCCATTACAGTTGTTCTATTCCCCCCTTCATTCCCCTCCACCCTACCCCCCCATTCCCACCATTACCCCCCCTTTAGTTTATGACCATGTGTCTCAAGTTCTTTAGATTCTATATTTGCCATACTATTCTTTCCCCCCCCATCAATTTTCTATCTACTGTCTATGCTACTTATTTTCTGTACCTTCTCTCCCCTTCTCCTCCTCCCACTTTCCTATTGCTAACCCTCCTTGAGATCTTCATTTCTATGTTTCTGCTCCTGATCTAGCTGTCCTTTTAGTTTGCTTTTGTTTTAGGTATGGTTGTTAATAACTGTGAATTTGCTGTCCTTTCACTGTTCATGTTTTTTTATCTTCTTTTTCTTAGCTAAGTCCCTTTAACATTTCATATAATAAGGGCTTGGTGATGATGAACTCCTTGAATTTGATCTTATCTGAGAAGCACTTTATCTGTCCTTCCATTCTAAATGAAAGTTTTATTTCTTGTCTTTTTGATATAGCCATTCTGATGTATGGGATATGATATGTATTATAGTGTTGATTTGCATTTCTCTGATGGTTAGTGATGTTGAGCATCTTTTTATGTGTCTGTTGGCCATCTGCATATCTTCTTTGGAAACATTTGTTAGGTCCTCTGCCCATTTTTCAATTGGAATTTTTGATGTTGAGTTGTATAAGTTTTAAGTATATTTTGGATATTAATTCCTTTTAAGATATATCATTTGCAAATGATCTTCTCCCATTCAGTAAGGAGCCTTTTCATCATGTTGATAGTTTATGTCACTGTGCCAAAGGTTTTTATTTTGATGTAGTCCTATTTGTTTATTTTTGTATTTGTTACCTTTTCCCTAGGGGACATATACAAAAAGAAATTAACACTGATGTCAGTGTTTTCTTTTAGGAATTTTGTAGGTTCAAGTCTTACATTTAAGTCTTTAATACATTTTTAGTTTGTTTTTGTATGTGGTGTAAAAAATAGTCTAGTTCCATTTTTTTGGCACGTATCTGTCCAGTTTTCCTAATATCGTTTGTTGAAGAAACTGTCTTCTCCCCATTTTATGTTTTTGTCTCCTTTGTCACAGACTATTAGACTAGAAAAGCATGGGTTCATTTCTGGCTCTCTATTTTGTTCCACTGATTTGTTTGTTCCATGTGTCTGTTTTGTGTGTTAATACTGTACTGTTTTGATTACTATAGCTTTGTATGCAATCACACAAGTATTAGAAGAAACCATGAGTAAATTCCTTTTTAACTTTTATCTAGGGATAGACTTTCTAACACGATCTCAAAATCCAAAGGAAATAAAAATAAATATTGAAAAATTTAACTACAAAATATAAAATATCTTAAACGTAAAATAGCATAAATATGTTAAAAAGAAAACTGACAAATTGCTGAAATTATTTTCAACACAATCAAGAAAAAGGTCAGTATACTAATATATAAAGAATGCTTTAGCCCTGGCTGGTGTAGCTCAGTGGATTGAGCACAGCGGGCCTGTGAACCAAAGGATCGCAGTTGGATTCCCAGTCAGGGCACATGTCAGGGAGGCAGACCAGTTCCTGGCAGGGAACACACGAGAGGCAACCATGCATTGATATTTCTCTCCCTCTCTCCTTTCCTTCCCCTCTAAAGATAAAAAAGTAAAATGTTAAAAAATAAAAAAAAGGAGTGCTTTACAATTGAAAGACAAAAAATCAAAATACACTGCAGAAAATGAGAAAAAGGTATTACTAGACATTTTACAAAATATATGTAAATGAATATGTCCCTCAAACATATTACAAAGGTTCAAGTATATTAATAATTAGAGAAATTAGATAAATTCTTATCAGATTGGTAAAAAGTAAAGTGTATGATGGCATATTCTGTTGGTAAGGTTGTGGGGGAGTAGACACTTTCATATACTGCTGATATGCAGTATCTAGAAACTGGTATAACCCTTCTAGAGGGCAATTTACCAATACTTAAAGCTACAGACTAAAAGTATCTCTCTCCCCCAAATTCATACATTGAAATGATATTAAGGTGGGACCATTGGGAGGAGGTTAAGTTATGATGGAATAGAATTAGTGCTCTTATAAAAGAGACTCCAGAGAGCATCCTTGCCCCATTTTCCAAGTGAGGGCACAACAAGAAGATGGTAATCTATGAACCAGAAAGTGAGCCCTTAGTAGACACTGAATCTACTGTCATTTTGGTCTTGGACTTTCCAGCTTCCAGAACTGTCAGAAATAAATTTCTGTTGTTTATAAGCCATTCAAGCTGTGGTAGTTTGTTCTAACAGCCCAGATAGACTAAGAGAGAATTTGGGACTGAGACGTGAGATACTCCTGTAACAAATACCTAAAAATGTGAAAGTGGCTTTAGAACTGGGTAATGGGGCAGATGAAGCTGGAAGTATTTTGAGGTACGTGTTAGAAAAGGTGTGCATTGCCATGAATGGACCGTTAAGGGCACTTCTGGTGGCAGTTCAGAAAGAAAAGAGGAGCACTGTAGAGAAACCTAACATTCTGCCTAAATAGAATAGAATATTGGTAGAAAAATGGCCAATTCAGGCCATTCCGATGAGGCCACAGGCAGAGCTGAGGGACATGTTATTGGAAACTGAGGAAAGGCTCTTCTTATTATACAGTGTCAGAGAGCTTCACTAAATTATGTTGAAGTCATAGTGTTTTGTGGAAGATAGAACTTTTCAGTGATGAAATTGAATATGTAGAAGAATTTTTATAAAAAATGTTTATAAAGAAGAATATATATTGAAGGTACATCTAAGCAAGTACTGAAGCAGCATCTTCTGAATGCTCATAGTAAAATTCAGGAGGAGAGAATTCACTTGAAGATGGAATTGTTCACCAGAGTGAAGCAGAATCTAAAGATTTACAAAATTTTCAGCCTATCCATGTTGTAAAATATGAGAAATCCTGTTTGGGAGAGGACACTAAGGGTGTGACCAGGCTGCCTGAGAAGGTGAAGACACCTAACAAAGCAACAGATATGCTTAACTTTTGATGCAGCAATCTTATTTTGTGAAATTTGCCTTCAACAAAATGAAAATAAAATGCACATATTTATTTGTTAGGAAAATTTGTAATTGCAAATTGTTGGGGACAATCTACCCATATATATGTGAGAAAAATTGGTTGACTAAAATATAGTGTATTCACACAATGATGTGCTATCCTGTTGTAAAAAAGAATGAGAAAGATCTTTATAAGCTGATATAAAGTAATTTCCAGGATATATTATTGAATGAAAACAGGACAGTGTCAAAGAGTATTCTACAGTATCCTATAGTATGGTACTATCTATGTAAAGAAGAAGGATAGCCCTGGCCAGGTGACTCAGTTGGTTGGAGCATTGTCCGGTAAACCAAAAAGTTGTGGGTTTGATTCCTGGCCAAGGCAGATACCTAGGTTGTGGGTTCAATTCCTTGTGGGGGTGTGTATGAGAGGCAACTAGTGTTTCTCTGTCACACTGATATCTCTCTCTCCCTTCTTCCTCTTTCTCTAAAATCAATGGACACACTAGAAAGACAAACAATCCAACTAAAAAATGTGCAAAGGACTTCAATAGGCACTTCTCTAAGGAGGGCATACAGATGGCCCCTAGACATATGAAAAGATGCTCAACATCACTAGCCATCAGGGAGAATTAAAACCACAATAAGATATCACCTCACACCTGTCAGAATGACCATCATTAATAAATCAATAAACAATAAGTGCTGGTGAGGATGTAGAGAAAAGGGAACCCTAATGTACTGTTGGTGGGAATGCAGACTGGTGCAGCCATTGTGGAAAATAGTATGAAATTTCCTTTAAAAGTGTAAAATTGAACTGCCTTTTGAACCAGTTATTCCACTGCTGGGAATATACCCTAAGAATTCTAAATCACCAATTCGAAAGGACTTATGCACACCTATGTTCATAGTAGTGCTTATTTACGATGGCCAAGTGCTGGAAACAGTATAAGTGCCCATCAGTAAATGAGTGGATAAAAAAAAGTGGTACATTTATATAATAGAATACTACACGGCAGAAAGAAAGAAAGAACTCCTACCTTTTGTGACAGCATGGATGGAACTGGAGAATATTATGTGAAGTGAAATAAGCCAGGTGGTGAAAGACAAATACCATATGATCTCACCTACAAAGGGATCCTAATGAACAAAACAAATGAACATACAAAATAGAAACAGAGGTGCGGAAACATGGAACAGATTGAAAGTTACCAGAGGGGTGGGGGGAGGGGAATAATGGTGAAAAGAATGGGAAGGGACTAAATAAGGAACATATATGGATGACCCATGGACACGGACAACAGTGTGGAAATTGACTGTGGGAGCAGTGGGTGGGGTGGGTAGAGGAGAGCACAGGAGGAAGAATTGGGACAACTATAACAGAGTAGCAATAAAAAATAATTTAATAAAAAATAAAATCAATGGGCATATCCTGGGTGAGAATAAAAAAAACAAAAACGTACTAAGCAAACAACTAGAACAGAAATGGAGTCACAGAAATAGAGATCACATGGAGGGTTATTGGTGGTGAAGGAGAGGGAGGACAATGGGGGAAAAGGTACAGGAAATAAGAAGCATAAATGGTACAAAATAGACAGGGGGAGGTTAAGAATAGCATAGGAAATGGAGAAGCCAAAGAACTTATATGTATGACCCATGGACATGAACTAAGGTGGGGAATGCTGGTGGGAAAGGGGGTACAGGCTGGAGGGGAATAAAGGGGATAAAAAATGAGATGACTGTAATAACATAATTGATAAAATATATTTTAAAAAATATATATACCTGTTATGCAAAATGAGATACAAAGAGTAACCAGAAACTAATGTGTTGCTGACAGAGGTTGGGTGGAAGAAGTGTGGAAAGAATGGGCAAATGAGAATGAGGAAGAAGACATGAGGGATGAGTGGTGCTTTTCTGAATATCCTTTTTTAAAGAAAAATAGTTCTGATGCTTTGAGCCATGGTGATTCTTCACATAAGCCAACATATAAATAATAAAAATTAACCAGAATTTTAATTGGTAAGAAACTAAAAAGGAAGAATATGTTAAATTTAATTGAAGTATTAAAATATATAGCATAGTCATACTAAAGACTGGGAATAAATTAAGTTTTCTTTTTAAAACAGCGTTTTGGTAATAGTACTTGAGGCTAAAGACAAAAAGAGTTTTGCACAAATATATTTTATTATACTCATGGAACTATACCAATATATCATTATATACATATGTATGTATATATATCACAAAATATATGTTGTACAAATGTTAAACTTGTTTCCCATGGAGCTAGGAGCATTACTTCTGAAACTGCTTTATATGTATTCCAGACCGAGAAAATAAGTATGCATATTTTGAATAATTGGGGCTATATTTCTCACTCAAAGTAAATACTTCATAAATAAGGAAATGGGATAAGTTAGAATGAACTCCCCTACTGCCTGCCCCTCCCTAATTGTCTCTTTCTCTTTCTCCTTTCTCTTTATCACTTCTGTATATATTAGATACACATACATAAAGTGAGAAATTGATATATGTATATATGCATACATGTACATATATGTAAATGACTAGGTTTCTGTGTATATACAAACACATGCATTTATATATGTATGATGCACATGTTTGTACATACATGTATGCTTACGTGTACACACATGTGTAGATAATACATCTATCTATCCACTTAAATATTCTAGCTCTGTCAAATGAATGAACTGGGAAACAGTATCAACTCAGTACCATTGAGATAAATCCAAGCCTGAGTTAGTGCAAGTACACAAATGACCCTGGAACATTTTCTTGTGCTAGAAAACAATGAAGTGCTCAAAAAATGATGAGGACTTAAAGAAAGAACACAGAAGTCTACATGAAAGGACCTCCAAAGGCTATCTCTGGGACACTTTGAGAAGCATAAATAAATATAGTAATATATTATAAACCATTGGATACAATAAGTATTTGGGAGCCCATATGAGTATAAATGTATAATTGAATAAATAAATGAGAGAGAAAAGACTGACTTTCCTTACACTAGAATTCTAATTAGTTAAATGTAGAAGGAACAATTAGAAATAGAAAATCACTCTGGCAAATACCCTAATAATAATAAATTTTGCAGGCAAGAATCATAGATGGATGATAAAATTGATGGGGAAAATTATGAAGAAAAATATTTATATAACCTCAAAGTAAATATATATACCATATTCATTAAATGCATGTTTATTACTTATTCATTAAAACAGGGGTATTTTTATAGTGCCAAACTTTGGCAGACACTACCTTATTGCAGCAAGCAAGTAAGCATGAGCAGTTACAGGTCATATCCACATCCTGTGTATCTGATATGATGCTCTATGAAGGAGCACAACATCGGTTCTACAAATAACACTTTCGTGATAGTTTTGCCAAAAAATAAATGTTCTAAAACTCTTCAAACTCCAACTAGGAGAAATTCTACAAAGTAATATTCTCCAAAATGTCAAAGTCATGGATGACAAAGAAAGACTGATAAAATGTACCATACTGGGAGACATGGTGTGGGATTCTGGATTAGATTCTAAACTATCACAAGGGTATTAAGGGGCAATTGGAAAAATTTGAATAAGGACTTTAGATTAACTGGTAGTATTGTTTTGATGTTAACATCTTGGTTTTAATAATGTTACTATGGCCAGGTACAATGCTAATATTAGGGGAAGCTGGGTAACAGTTATACTGGAACTCTAAATCATTTGTGTAACTCTAAGTTTGCATCAAAATAACAATATTCAAAATAAAATATTAGAGACATTCCAAAGAATTTATGGGAGTAATTGTTTTTTTCTTTTTTTGGCACTGTTTTATAGGATATTTTTTACTTCATTTAACTAGACAGAATAGCATTGCTAAATTGAAGATAACAATTTATTCCCTTAACCATTGTTTAATTAATAATCCTTCAAATTACAAGAAGGGACTTTTTAAAAAATTCCAGATTCCCAATGGATAAGAAACAATTAGTTGAGAAGATTGGAAATAACATTATGAAATGAATGAAACATAATGAACAATTAGGCTACTTTCTTCCATGTTCAACATTGAGGCAGACTGAAGAATTTATTTATTGAAAGGTACTTACACGTCATCCTTAAACTATATGTAAGACAATAGCATCCCTTGCCCATGGCAGTACTGTGACAAAGACCCTCCTACTACTATTCAGGATACAGAGCTACTCACTAGAAATGAGGTTGATACTTTCCCTACTGGAACCGAGGAGTCATTGAAGTCTTCTGACAAGAAAGGGCCTCCAAACGACCCCACAGGTGAAATCACTGTGAGTTTAGATTGAATGAATAATCTTAGTAAGTGGTAGGACTCATTTTACACAGTGATGGCTGAGATAAGAGGTCCCTCCAAATCTAATCTGCCCCTGAAAAAATGCCTACACATGAGAATGTGAATTAAAAGAGCTACCCTCTTTAAGAACTATAGTATGACACTCACAGAAACCGAATTGGCAAAGACATCACATAAGCAGTGGACAAGTGGCCCTCAGACTGGGTAGACCCAAATTTCAGTAGAAGAGAATAGTTCTTTCCTGTGGATTAGGAGACAGCTGGGAAGCTGGACTGACTTCTTTCAGTCTGAATCAGCCTTAGATTCTTGAGTAATTTTGATGGAGACATATTAAGAAGGAGATGTTCATATCCCTGCAAATAGTAGCATATATTTACTTGAGCAACTAACTGGAAAAGTAAGAGTTATGTCTTTATAATCAGGCTCAGAGCTTATGGCAAGTCATAAAGAACCATTGGGGTTGAATGGTACAGTGTTTATAGTGAAAAATTCAAACTTTATTCTCTGGGCAAGGTTAGCCAAGAGTTACCAGGCCAATATCTCTACACATGCTTAATTTCTGAAACTTATTTTTTCTGTCTTGAATTTTTGGGCTCATGTTTGATATATCTTTGTCATTTTCATTCATAAAGGAAATGATTGGTTCTTGAAACCAGTGAGAAAATCAGAAATGAACTTTCTTGAAATAATTCTTTATAGTTTAGCCTATCTGGATAAACTGGAGCTTAAGAAATAAATTTTTATTAAGGTTGTTAATGTGTCTGTTTCTAAATATTATCTGTATATTCAATAATGCAATGCCAGAACAGTAGAGGAGAGATCAAGTCTGTGTATATATGACACTCTTTGTTCCAGTTGCTTTCTGAGAGTCTGAGGAGGTATTCTGTGAAAGAGTGAATGACTTCTGGGTACTGCCCATGGTATTCTTACTCAGTGTGTGATAGAACAAACACAGTCTTCAGAGTCAGAACAAAATAGATTTAAATCTCATCTTTATTGCTTAGTAGCCATGTGACTTTGGGAACGCTAATTAGCCAGCCTGTCTGTGTCTTAGTTTTATGACCTGTAAAATAAAGGTAATTATATTTCTCTCATAGGTTTAATGTGAACATTGCTCTCCAAAGATGTGCGTGTCCTAATCACGACTAGGCTTAGGGGGGTTGAAGACCCCCTACGACACTGGCAGAGTGCAGCAGGAGGCATCATGGTGTCTGTGGCTTCTTGAGCTCATGTGGACTTTGTCTGGGGGAGACCGCACTCTTGGACAGGATGGTCAAGCCATGACAATAAAGGGAACTGGGTCAGCCCCATTAGGGATGGGATGATGATATACTTATCCCTCAGTAGAGTGCCAGTATGGCAGGAGGTTTGCTCAAGTGTCAGACGAAATAAAAAAGTATCATCTGAATGGAGAGATCAGCTAGAACCAAGACAAATATGGTTGAGTAAATGCCTCTTCCCCCATGGGCAAATATAATAAAAAAGAAAATCTTCTCCCAACCCAGATAACCTCTACACAAAGGTGTCAGAGAAAGAAAACACTTTATTTTTGAATCAGCATTAAACCAGAATGTAATGCACATCACTGGCAATCTGCTAAGATAGTAAGAAGATAGAGATCTCACTCTTTTATCTAGGCAAGTAGGTACAACTTATTACATATGTGTTCTGAAGATAAATGATAACTAGTCACACATAAGTCACCTTATATTTACCTGGGAATTGGATTGATCATCTGTGTTAGTTTACTGGCTTTATACAAGTATACCGTAGAGATACTGTGAGTTCAGTTGCAGGCCACTTTGATAAAGTAAATATCCCAATAAAGGCAGTCACACAATTTTTTTTTGTTTCTTGGTGCATATAAAAGTTCTGTTTACACTGTACTGTAGTCTGTTAACTATATAATAATGGTATGTCTAAAAAAACAATACATATTTTAATTAGAAATGTTTATTGCTAAAAAATGTTAACCATCATCTGAGCCTTTTGCAAGTCTTAATCTTTTTTGCTGGTGCAGAGTCTTGCCTTGGTGCTGATGGCTTCTGATTGATCAGGCTGGTGGTTGCTGAAGGTCGGGGTGTCTGTGGCCATTTCTTAAAGACTATAATGAAGTTTGTTGCAGTGATTGACCCTTTCTTTCACAAACAATTCTCTATAGCATGTGAGTTTGTTGGGCAGCATACTTTTAAAATTGAGTCAATCATCTCAAACGCTGCCCCTGCTTCAACTTTGTAATAGTCTAAATCCTTTGTTGTCATTTAAACAATCTTCACAGCATTTTCATCAGGAGCAGATTCTATCTCAGGAAACCCCTTTCTTTGCCAACCCATAAGAAGCAACTCGTCATCCATGACTGTTTTATTGTGAGTTTGCAACAATTCAGTCACATCACCAGGTACCACTTCTAATTACAGTTCTTATTCTATTTCCATCGCATCTGCTTTTACTTCCTTCTCTGAAGTCTTGAACCTCTCAAAGTCATTTATGGTGATTGAAATCAACTGCTTTCAAACTTCTGTAAATGTTGGCATTTTGATCTTTTTTCGTGAATCAGCAGTGTTCTTAATGGCATCTTGAATAGTGAATTCTTTCCAGAGGTTTTCAATTTGCTTTGCCCAGATCCATCAGAGGAATCACGATCTATGGCAGCTATAGCCTTATGAACTGTATTTCTTAATAAGGCTTGAGAGTCAGAATTATTCCTTGATCCTTGGGCTGCAGAATGGATGTTGTTTAGCAGGCATGAAAACAACATTAATCTCACTGTATATCTGTATCAGAGAGTTTGGGTTCATGACCAGGTGCATTGTCAACAAGCTGCAATATTTTTAAAGGAATTTTTTTGCAGCATGTCTCAACAGTGGACTTGAAATATTCAGCAAACAATGTTATAAATAGATGCACTGTCATCCAGGTTTTGTCATTCCATGTAGAGAGCACAGGCAGAGTAGATTTAGCATAATTTTTAAGGGACCTAGAATTTGGGGGATAGAAAATGAGCACTGGCCTCAACTGAAAGTCACCACTTCACCAAAGGTGTTAGTTCCTAACAAGAGAGTTAGCCTGTCCTTTGAGGCTCTGGAGCCAGGCATTGACCTCTCTCTAGCCATGAAAATCCTAGATAATTTTCCTTCTAATATGTTTGTTTCATTCACACTGAAAATCTATTGTGTAGTGTAGACACTTTCATTAATTATCTTAGCTAGTTCTGGCTAACTGGCTGTAGCTTCACCTTGAACTTTTATGTTACAGAGATGGCATTTTTCCTAATCTCTGCTGTCTTCAAACATATTTCTGTACCTCTTCCACCTCTCTCAGCATTAATATAATTGAAGAGTTAGGGCATTGCACTGGATTAGGTTTTGGCTTAAGGGAATATTGTGGCTGGTTCAATCTATTTAGACTTCTAAAACTTTCTCCATATCGACAGGAAGGCTGTTTTGCTTTCTTATCATTTGTGTGTTCGCTGGAGTAGCAATTTTTATATTCTTTGAGAACATTTACTTTTCATTCACAACTTTAATAAATGTTTGGTGCAAAAGATCTAGCTTTCAGCCCATCTTAGCTGAAGACATGTATTCAAGACATGCATTCTTTATAAAGCTTAACCGTTTCTAGCTTTTAATTTTAAGTGAGAGATATGTGACTCTTTCTCTCTCTTGGACACTTAGGTATCTGTTTCTATGGGGTTATTTCTTAATTTGCCTAATTTTAATATTGTTGTGTCTCAGAGAATAGAGAGACCAAGAAGAAGGAGAGAGGTGGAAGAATGGCCAGTTGGTGAAGCGGTCAGAACATGCACAATATTGATTGTTTGCCCTTTTATATGGACAGTTCGTGGTGACCCCCCAAGGACAATAGTAATGTGAAAGATCACCAATCATAGATCCCCATAATAATATAATAAACATGGCAAATTTTGAAATATTGCAAGAATTACCCAAATGTAACACAGAGACACAAAGTGAATGCATGCTATTGAAAAATGGCACCAGTTGACTTGCTGGAGTGGGGTTGCCAAACCTTCAATTTATAAAAAAATGAAGTGTCTTTGAAGTGCAGTAAAGTGAAGTGCAATAAACTGAAGTATGCCTGTACCTTGCTTTTAAAACAGTGAGGCTCCTTTTGGACTTCTGACCTCCAGAACTGAAAGGTAATAAATGTGTGGTCTTTTAAGCCAAGTTTGTAGTATTCATTACAGCAGCTATAGACAACGAATGTAATGTGTAAAGAGCCCAGCACAGTGCTTGGTAAATAATTAAATGCAATGTTGCTGTATTTCTAACCTTTCCCTATGTTTTTGGGTGATCTTCTATCTTAATCTCCAGCAAATTCTTCTCCTGAAAAATTTGCTATAAAATAGAACTCAGTCTGTCCACTTGAGTTGGGATTCTGCTATTTTCATTTGTGCAATGGGATAGATGAAATCAGCACTATTTGGACTATGAGCTAGCTAACTTTTTTTCTAATGGGCTACATATTCTATTTTAGGCTTTGTTGTTCATATGATCTTTGTCTGAACTATTTTACTATGAAGGTAGAGCAGGAAAGGAGCCAAAAGCAATATGTAGATGACCGTGTCTGTGTTCCAATAAAACTTTATTTACAAAAACAGTCAATGAGCTGCATTTTATCTGTGGTCTGTAGTTTGCTGATCCATGATTTATAGTCTTTCTCTTACTGTTTCTCTTCACCTTCACACAAGGTAATTTTTTCAAGGTTAAGGTGAGAAATAAAGGTGAATCAATTCCTTCCATCACTAGGACTCATTCAGAAGACTTTTCTCTGCTTGTTGTATCTGTTTCATCTGTGAGTTGGCAATCATAATAAAACTGATGACTGTAATAGCAACAGTCATCATGTAATCACAATAATTTATAGGACAATAGAGAAAAGATTTTTTATTTTCTGAAACCCTACTCCAGGACACAAGGCCACCTAGATTATTTATTGATCTCTACAGATGCAGACGCTACTACTTTAAAAGGAATAAACATTAATCAAAAATTTGCTAACTTGAAATCCTGAAGGTGCCATGTTCTGATTTCTAAAAACATAAAATACTCCGAATGCCCATTTGAAAGACAGTTAGAACCAGGGAATATAATTAGAAACTCATTTCAAGGTCTTAATTTCTCCTCCTTGGGTTGAGCAGTTTCAATAGGTCCATACTTTCCTTTTTGTCTGTTACCTGTGTCCACATGCTGTGTCATTTGCCTTCAAATGTGACTATAAGCTGAGCCCAGAATCCTGCTGCACAGGGAGGCATTATTGATTTCTTGGAGAGTAGCAGGAGGACCGGCAATGTTGCCGTGAAATGTGGCTGACAGCTTGTGACATCTAATTTGCTATAATGAAATCATGGGGTTCTCTAGCTCTCAGGCCTGGAGGAGAGGTGAAAGGTCATGAAAGTGAGGATCCTAAGCAGTCGGGCATGAAGGGTAATTCATTCGTACAGTTCAGTCTCATTCTGAAAGGAGATTAGGAGAATTCATCTGCTCTGAGTTAACCAGCTGGTCTTCTCAGCAAATGAGGAATTATAAATCTCTAATCGTGACTGTGAGGGTTACGATTAAATTGCTCAATCAGAAAATCTCATTTTTGGTTCCATTTTGAAGCCTTACAGATTGTTGTAAATATTAAACATAGAAAATTTTCTTTATTCATGAGAATACTTTAAGCCATCTTTTCAATTAGCTGTTAAGTCTCTTTTTCAATAATTTCTGTTAAGCAGTACAGCACTTTGAGAGGTTTTGAAGTCTATTAAACCCGGTCCCTGTTTAACTGATATGCTTTTCTTTTTCTTTTGTTTTCTTTTGGCTGTTATGAGGAAGACACAAAAGGAAAAGAAACAAGTTGATAATGGGATTTTTTTTTTAGACTCGGTGACTTTCAGGGCTCCTTACAGCCTCTGGTGCACATTCGGCTCAGTATCTAACCTTGATCTGAGGATCCCCTGACGGGCCTACAACCTCTCTTTCCTCAGATATATAATGAGTGAGATGTTGTGATAAACAGCTAGGCATCTTTCAGCATAATATTGTGATTTTATATTTATATTCCTATTCATGTAGTTGCTATCCTGTTTGGGTCTTTGAGGGACAAAATGATTGCTGAGTCATATAAGAAAGATGAATAAAATTCAACATATATTTCACACTAAAGGCTGCTTGTTCAGCAGTTTAACAAACTAACACGGTGTTTGGAGGAGCGCTGGAATAGACATTCATAGAAACTGCATTTTATTTTCAGTGCTGTCATTCCTTTTCATATAGTAACTATGACCCATTTAACTCTCTGAATCTGTTTCTTTATCTTGAAATGGAGTTAATAGTTGTGGTGAGTGAACCTGCAAAGGTGGTTGTGATTCAGTCTTTCCTGAAAGTCAGCCCCGATGTCTGGCTTCTGTCCTAGGGCCCAGGTGAATGAGGAGTGAAAGCACTGGGTGGCCTGGAATGCTTTGGCCTTCCTGGACCAGAGACCCAAAGTCTCCCTTCCCGGTCACCGAGGAATAAGTGAGCCAGCACAGGTGACTGTGATATCCTCAGTTTATTAATGCACGTTTCACACACAAATCAGTCCTAATTTAACAATCCTAACTTACCTAAACACACAGCAAGTCAAGGATACAACATAACCCCTCTACTGGAAGTGTAATCATTACAAAGTGTATCAAAATGAAATAAAAGTGGCGTTTTTCACAGGGAGGCTTATAGGGATAAGCAGTTCACCTAAATATCACAAAAAATAAAGGATTAGCAAACTTCCATTTCCCATTTTGGCAAACTAAATAATGTATACCAGTTCTCCACTGAGCACAGATATAACATCTGGAAATTCTATGAAAACATCTGCTTAAAGGCATTAAAGTATGAATAACACAGTGAAGGATGATCTAACCAGGATCTGCAGGTGAGAGCAGCCTGGACAGGTTGAGGATGCTGTGCCCTGAGAGATGGGTGTGAGCTGGTACTCCACAAGTCCCTGCAGGAGACTCTACCTCAGCATGGTATCATTCCAGTCCCCGAAATTGAGCTGAAGTGACCCCTAAGTGATAGCGGCCCCAGGTACCTGGCTGCAGGAAAAGTACATCTTAGTGGAAATATCATCCTGGTTTCCTTTGTTTTTTGTAGTTTTCCAAAACATTTATTAAAAATTTTCAGCAAAAAATTAAAAAAGCACAAAGGACGGTATGGACAAAAAAAGAGCTGAAATATTAAAATGACAGTAAAGAAGGGATCCATATAATGGAGTAATCTGATACAAAATAAAACTAACTTCCTATTACATTCTAGGATCTAAAGAAAGATTGAGAAGTTTGGCAAAAAATTTTAAAATGGGGAGAAATACAAACAGAAACAAAAGAATTAAAAATATAATAACTTAAATTAAGAACCTACTGGTAGATCTAAGAGCAGGATAAAACTGAGGAGAGATTAATAAATAGAATCTAGATCAGAACAAAGTGTGCAGACTAAGTACAGAGAGAAAAAAGGGTGAAAAAGATTCAGTATAAATGAAATAATCATATAGGATACACCAAAAAGGTTGATATACATTTCTTGGAGTCCTGGATTAAAAGCAAAAGAGTGGGACAGGAAAATATATTTAAAGAGATAACTGAGTATTTTGTCACAATTTCAAGAAGTTTCACAAATCATAAAGATGATAAACAAAAAGAATTCCAGAGTAAAGCACATCAGACCTCAGTTAATAAACCTCAGAAAAATAAAGAGAAAAATCTTAAAATCAGACAGTAAAAAATCAACAGATTGACTTTAAAGAAGCAACAGTTAGACTGACATTTGAATCGTCAACTGAAACAAGAAGAGAAGAAAAGCATAGGTCATTTTAACTCATAGGCTTTAATGTAAAAATGCTAAATGAGCCCTGGCTGGTGTAGCTCAGTGGATTGAGCACAGGCCTGTGAAACAGAGTTGCTGGTTTGATTCCCAGCCAGGGCACATGCCTGGGTTGCAGGCCAGGTCCCCAGTAGGGGACACATGAGAAGCAACCACACATTGCTGTTTCTCTCCCACTCTTTCTCCTTCCCTTCCCCTCTCTCTAAAAATAAATAAATAAAATATTAAAAATACTAAACGAAATATACTCAAGCTAGTCTAATAGTAACTAAAGTGTGTCACACACCCATGTTGGGTTTCTCCCAGAAATAGAAGCTTGTCGAAGATTTATAAATCAATGTAATTTATTTATAAAAGGAAAAAGTAACTTGATTATTTTAATATTTATTATTTAAATATGTTAAAATTTAAATATTTTAAGTATATTTTTATGTAAATATTTATGTATAATGTGAAAAATAAAACAAAACCTCAAGAAAGTAATTCGTCATGACTTGGGATAGAAGAAGCAAAAGCTTTGCCATATTGAAAAAGACTGATAAATTTTACTTTATAAAATTAACAGCTTTATATTTGGCAGAGGAGATAATTATAGCACATACATCCAGTAAGCAGTTGATATTCACATCACAAAAAAATGTTCTGTGTAATCAACATGAAAAGGACAAAGGTCAGCAGCAAAATTGGGCAAGATATTTGAGTAGGCATTTCATAGACAAGGATATCTAAATGGGCAATAGATACAGGGAAAACTGCTCAACTATAGTAATTATCATGGGGATGCAAATTAAAAAAATAATTGGATTCATTGATATGACCATTAATATAGCTAAAATAAAAAGACTGTCATTTCCAAGTGCATTCAAAGGTATGGAACACCTGGAATTTTATACACTGCTGGTCACTAACCACCCTATCTTAGAGAAAAGCTCATTCAGCAGCTGAAGTGGGATAGAGGTGGGTAGCTGGGAGAGAAATCTCTGGAAGCTTTTGCCTCTGTGGGTCAGCTGGCCCATCCCTCAGTCAGTGGTGCCTGCAGTTGGTGAAGGAGAGCAGAGTGTAGTGCAGAGGAGAAAAAGGGAAGCCGGAACATGCAATGCAACTACTGATGAAGATATCAGAGTCATTTTTTTTTATATTACGTTGCTTTTATTCCTTCCCTTCTGCTCCAGGTTTTGGGCAAATTTTAATCCAGCACCAGACAGGAAAAGCTTTCTGGGAAGCATAGCTCCCAGATTAATAAAATTGACAGGACAATTATTCAACACCTTTCATAATAAAAGTTTAACTATCTATAAGCAGACAAAAAGATGAGAGACATTTTCATAGATTGAAAATCCCAGACTTTGGAATCCAACAATCCTAGATTTGGATTTTAATAGAGTCTTTTACTATTTGTGTGATCTTGAGCAAATTACTTAATCCCTCAGGCTCTTAGTTTTCTTGCCTATAGAATAAGAAAGATGATATATGACTCATAGACTTGTTTAAGGATTACATTTTGTAATGCACATACATTTCTCAAGACAGTGACTCATTCACTGGGTTCAGTGCCTGCTTCAATAAATGGTTCCTTTTAGTAATGTTACTACTGTCAACTTGTAAAGATCCTTGGACATTAAAATCTTCTGAGGAGCTTTTAAAATACAAGGTCAGTCTGGAAAGAGTCCAGCCATTACCAGTATAATGAGACTATTTTGCATGGCATCAGTGTAATCAGGCAATCAGGGAGAGTGGACTGGAATGTGAACAATGACAAATTCACTGTACTAGTCAGTGGGGGCTGTAGACACCATGAAGTGAGCATGTGTACTGTGTGGCTGTCACACTCAAATCGACTGAGCGAGTAGAGCAATGAATCTGCATCAAATTTTGTATTAAACTTGAACATTCCTTTGTGGAAACTATTCAGATGGTTCAGAAGACCACAGATATGAACAACTGGTAATCGACAGTTTCATTGTGACACCACGCCCACTCACACATCACGTTTGGTGCAGACTTTTTCGGCAAAACATCAAATCACCCAGTATTCAGCCCCACTACAGCTCAGAGCTCATGCTCTCTGACTTCTGGCTTTTCCCAAAACTAAAATCACCTTTGAAAGGGAAGAGATTTCAGACCATCGATGAGATTCAGGAAAATATGACAGGGCAGCTGATGGCAATACCAACCAAGGATTTTGCAGGGTGTTTTGAACAGTGGAAGAGACTCTGGGAGAACTGTGTGAAGTCTCAAGGTGCCTAGTCTGAAAGGGACTGAGATGTAATTGTCCTATGTACAGTGTTTCTTGTATCTCATATCTTTTTCAATAAACGTGGATAACTTCTGGTCAGACCTCATATACTGATGCAGACTCTGCCAATAGAGACTGATTTGTTCAGTATATTTCTCTGTCAGTAAGGGAGCAGTGGAGACAGGATACCCTGTACCTCACAAAATTCTTCAGTCACAGAGCAAGTCAGACTCTGTTAGCTTTCTGTAGCCCAGCATCCTTTCTTCACAACTTTTGTTACTTTCCTGTGTGTTCTAGATGTATCTCAGAGGGTAGACACTTGTGTTCTTTAGATTTGCAAGTCACTGATGACCCTGAGTGGAAAGGTGAGAAATCCTTGAAAGGGAACATAGGAAATATCTTCATTTTAATCCACATTATTTTGAGAAGCTGTTACTGTAGAACACTGAAACTCATTTAGATTCCTGCTACTTACAGCTTCTGTGTGTGACCTTTAATGAACTTTGTGCCCAACTGAGGCATGGAATGAATGAGAGACATTCTCACTGTTCCCTCCTTATCACTGACTACAGAGAGAAGTAATGTCATACCAACCAGAACATAAATGTGAGATACCGTGGTGAATTAATTCAGATATGCTGAATACAATATGAGTGAAGAGAAGTGAAAATCTGCTTCTTAGAATTCAGTGGGAAGGTAACTACTATTCTTCAAGTTGTACATGAGATTCGTTTCATTGGCAGGCACTCCTTAATGCTTTAAAAGTTTAATAATCTCTGAAGAGGAGATGAAAGATATTTTCAATGCCATTTGTTACATGTTCTGGGAAAGTGCAGTGGAAATGGGAACATTAGGGTCATAGTGTGTTGTTATTGAAAATGAATCTCAACCCCTACTTCACATATTTGTATGTTTTTCATAAAATGAGGCCGCCCATATTTTAAGACTTAAGATCTGCCTTTCACATCTGCCCATCTATGGTTTGTAGGCTGCTTTATTTTTCTTTGGTGTGCTGGTTAGCAGTTCAATTATCAGAGTTGTATTTTCTAAGATTTGCCTTGTTTCACTCAAATCTATGGTTTCTATGAACTAAACTGGTGGTATGAATTACCAAAAAAGTGAAGAAAAACACAGCTATAAAATATTATGTTTTTGGAACAATTGGCATAGTCAAAGAACTTTGGAATCAAGCTGAGAAAGGAGCAATTTTTGGTGTTTAAATTTTGCTCTAAGTTGTGGGAAAAATTAAATCTCTTTCTACATCTAATGTCTAAAATGTTCCATGAGCTCCTCCAGGCAATAGTGAAAACACAAAGTCTGTCTTCTTCTGGGGGTTACAGTTAGTTCACCCTGCAAGTAGGGAAGTTCATTGCTGGCCAGAGCTTCCTTAACCACAGCTCTGTGTTGGCTGCTATTTTCCCCCTGGGCATGTTTTTCAACCCGTGGCCTGTGGGCTGCCAGTGGCCCAGGATGGCTGTGAATCCAGCTCAACTCAAAATCATAAATTGGCTCGCAACACTGTGAGATTGTTTTTGTGATTGCGTATTGCACTGTATGTATTGTCTGGCCCAAGACAACTCTTCTTGCAGTGTGGCCCAGAGACGCCAAAAGGTTGGACACCACTGCAGCCCTTGGTACTCAAGTGGTGCCAGTTCCTCCTTCACTAACTAGATTCTGAAATGATCTCCAGCCATTGTCTGTAGATGTAACAATGGAAACTGCAAAAGATACCAGTTGTCAAAAATAACATGTGCCAGGCACTCTCCCAGTTATCTACGTGTGCCTTTTTACCTGATCCTGACAAAAATGCTAAGAAGTAGAGACTGTTATTATTTTTCTCAGGGGTGTCAAACTCATTTTCACTGGGGCTCACATCAGCCTCATGGTTGCCATCAAAGGACCAAATGTAGTTTTAGGATTGTATGAATGCAACTACTCCTTAACTAGGAGCAAGGAGCTTGGCACCGCCACTGAATAGAAACAAGGTGGAGGTCCAGATTTGGCCCACGGGCCTTGTGTTTGCCACCTGTGGTTTATGCTATTACATTTGTCCCAATTTCTCCCCACTTTGACCCTCTCTGCCCAGCCCTCCCTGCACTTCCCTAGTCAATCCCCACTCCATTATCCTTGCCCATGGGCCCTTCATCTATGCTCTTTGACTAATCTCTTCACCCTCTGAAACAGTCCCTTCATCCTCCCCCCTCTTAATGCTGTCAGTCAACTCCATGTTTCCATGCCTTTAGTTCTATTTAGCACATTAGTTTATTTTCTTCATTAGATTCCTCTTATAAGTTAGATCATATGGTATTTGTCTATCATTTTGTTTATTTTCCCATATTAGATAAGGTTTTAAATAAATCAAATCACTTGGCCAAGGTTATTTGGCAATTAATGGCCTGACTGGGAATCAAATCGAAAACAGTCCAATCAAAATATCAGGTTCTTCACCCCCTACACGAATAAAAGAAATATTATTTCTCACACATATAGGTACTCTTATTTTAAATATAGATGCTAAGGTTAATTAAATGCCAGTTAAAGAGACACTGATTCTATAATACCTTTACTTTCACTGCCTGTTCTCTTATAAAGGTATCTCTACCCTAATGTGGGAAACACTCAAATTTACTTGATGTTTAAAAGCAGTTCTTACAATAGAAAATAAACATATGATGGGAACTACTTGTACTGCATTGTAAGCTTCTTGAGGGCAAGGAAAATTATTTGTTTAACTTTGTGTTTCCAGGGCTGAGCCCACCTCTGTTACATACAGGGAGGGCAATAAGTATTCGGTAAATATGCATGCATGGATAATGAGTCATATTGCTAGTTAAGGAGAAAAGTGGCACAGGCATCCAAATATAACATTTATGCAGCAAGGATTGGAGTGAAATGAGAAATTGGATGACGGTGTGGTAAACAAAGGAAAATGTGGGAGACAAATGTCAGAGCTAAATGAGAAGAATCAGATAAGCTAAAAAGGGCAATTGGTTTTTGGAACATTTTTCCTTCTTTGTTTTCTTAAAAGTGATACCAAGAGGACTCATTTTCAGATAAAAATTATGAAAGCCGTTATTGGAAATTAAATGCTTGCTTGATGTGTGCATTTTGGTTTCTTTGCATCCCATAGCTAGGTATAATTATTTAAATGTAATACACACCATCCCCCAAAAGAAAAAAATATATACATTTCATATCTGGAGAGAACACATTGAGTTTTGGGATCCCAAAAGAATTAATTGTTTTTCTACTTTGTAATTATAGGGAAACCAATGAGTGGTAATGAATATTTTTGAGATATGGCATGTTAGTGTTTCTTTGTTTTTTAATGTTGCTCTTTACAATTTTTTCTATTGATTTTAATTAAACAGTCCTCTGTTTATGAGAGACTAGAGGCAGTTTAATATCCTCAGATTAAGGAAAAGAAACAAAAGAGAAGAAAACATTTTGCAAAATTGATTCCTGAATTGTACTTTATGTTCTGATTTGAGCTGTTCTTCTTTCTTTCTTTCTTTTCTTTAAGACAGACTTGATATAGAAAAAGTGCACCCCGGGAGAGTGCTCTAAGCTTTCACAGCTCTTTTCTGCGGTGAATGGAGTTTCATTAATTTCATATGAAATCTTCTTGTGTGACAGTATAATTATAATATTATACAGCTTAGCTGGATGGCTTTAAATGATCTGCCAGCACAACCCCAGAAATGAAGGGTCATGCAGGGTACAAGGAGTCTTCAAGATTCCATTTTGAAAACTAAGTACTCTTGGCATGGGACAAAATTGCTAATGTGCTTTTATATTTGAGGTGACTTCTACTGCTCCTATGGTACCTTACAGTTCAGTACAATGTCTCTAATTCTTGAAAGGCCCATCACTTCAGTTTACATTCCTCTTTTCTTAGGGTAAGAACCTAGAAAAAAATGTACCGATCGAGAAGATAGCATAGGTAGGAAAGATGAAAGACTTCTCCTCTACCCCCACACTTTGGTATGAGATGTGAGGAATATAGTTCTGGATGTTAGAACTCACTCAGTAAACTGGAGACTTATTGAGGGTGTGGTGAGCAAAACTTTTGTCCATTGAAAGCAGCTTTCTTTAGTTCATCACACAGAGAGAACACATTGGCATTCAGAACTTTCCATGAGTCATTAATTGGCTCTTTCAGTATTACTTATTTGAATTTTTCCACGTCCATCAATTTCTTGGCAGATTGGAGCTCCTATTGCTTTTAATGGATGTTATAGGTAAAAGAGAAACATAGCATAAATGTAATCTCAGCCCAGAGAGAAGTCAGATTTCTTGCTCTCTGGTATGTATAGGTCTCTGTAACACACAGTTCAATTTTCACGGCTTCGGCCTACGTACTTGGAGAAAGAGGGATTCAATGAAGAAAGTTCAGAAATGGAAAACTGGAAGTTGTACTGTTATTTCCAGGTTAGTCTTATTGTGTTTTATTTTTTCCCCACAATGCTGCAACAACCAGGATGTTGAGAAGAGAAAAAAAGTCAAATTGATTGTATTACATTATGGAGAGATAATACATATGATATTTTATTTTGTTTTTTTTCAGTTCATTACAAGGAGGAAATGGCCACAGGATCTTGATGATACATTGTTGTGAAAATGAGTTGGACTAGGAGTTTATTTGCTGTGTGACTGAATAATTTCTTTGGTCTTTGGACGTAAACTTATTCATTATAAAGTGAAGATGGACTATATGGTCATATGAAATAGCTCTATCCTAAAATTTATTGACTCTCAGGCTACATGTCTAGCACTTCAACATTAGTGTTCTGTGCTAGACGAAGGAATTGGTGGGTGTATTTCTTCTTATTCAGTTTATAGACTGTCAGAATGAAACATTAAATTGCCAAGTGATTTTGCATGAACTTCCAAAAAGGTGCAAAATTAAAAAGCCTTCATAAAGCTCATGTCTTAATCTTCTGTGTTTGACACATTAAAAATGAATACATTGCCCTGGCTAGTGTGGTTCAGCAAACTGAGTGTCAGCTTGTGAATCAAAAGGTTGCAGAGTCCGGATCAGCGCACACACCTGGGTTGCAGGCCAGGTCCCCAGTGGGGAGCCCGCAAGAGGCAACCACACATCAGTGTTGCTCTCCCTCTCTTTCTCCCTCCCTTCCTCTTTCTCTATAAATTAATTAACTAATTAATGAAAACATCTGTCCTATACATTTAAAAAAATGAATATGTTTAGCCATCACATACTACTATATGTTAGGAATTCTTGTTAAAAAATTTCTCTTGCTAAGTTTTAATTCTTGAGGGCCCAAATGTTGAAGGAATGAAATTTTAGAATGTTATGTATGCATTGAGCAGCAATCCAGCACATTCTGGTACAATATGGACTATTATTACCAAAGTGTTATGTTATTTGAGAAAATAGAATTTTCTTTGAGTCCCTTAGGATGGCACAAGGCAAATTTTGATGTAGTGTCAAGTTAAATACTTCCAAATGCCAATACACATAATTACACAAAAAATTCAAGAATAGAAAGCAGGAATATTAAGTAATATGAATTTTACATTCTGCCTTGTATTTTACGAACAAAGCAATTTATCTTTTATTTCCTTTTTTTAGATTCTTCATGGCCAAAACAGAGTGAAGTTCAACAAATTATCTGGAGAATTTTGAAAAGTGTAGTTTCTAAATGTATGAATCTGGATTTTTAGAGAATACATTGAGTTTAAACAAGTAAAGGATTTTTTGTATTACTACTCAGTATACTTTAAATACTTTCTGAAGCAAATAATTCAACCAATAGCTAAGAAGTAGGAGGGCAGATAAAAAGGCAAGAAGGCCAGTCAGTAATGAGGAATGTATTGTCTTCCTCTCCCAAATTTATTTGTTTCATTGTAAAGAAAAGAATAAATTTTCTATTCAGAAGCAGTAAAAAACGTATTGGAAGATATGTCAGTTAGCAACATTATTAGTATCAGAAAAAGAAGAAAATAATCAAGTCTAAGATAAATGGTGTGATGAAGTAAAACATGGCCCATCCATTTGAAAGATAACCACTGAAATGAAGATGTTGTAGATACAGGCATATACCTAGGTCGGCAGGTCGTGTATGGCTGCCTGAAATTCTGGTTGGCCAGTGGCTTATTTTAACAGATTTTTGTCCCTGTCAAACTAGTTGTTAAATATTTGAAATATCATACATAAGATGTAATAATACTGGAAATTTTTTAGGGTATAAGGTGATTTGGACAGAGTTTCATGCAAAATTTAACAAAATGATTGATTTACCTATGTTTTAGAAAGCACTTGAATATTTTTTAAAAGTAAAATAACAGAAAATCAGTATAAAAACTTCTGACATTATTAAGACAGGAGATGGTCAGTGCGATCATTGTTAATATTATGCAACTTGACTGCCTAAGAGATGCCCAGGTGGCTGATAAATTTCTGGCTGTGTCCTGGAAGGTGCTACTGGAAGACATTAATATTTAAATTAGTAGACTGAGTAAAAAGATGCCCTCACCAGCATGGGAAGGCATCATCTGATCTCTTGAGAGTGTTAATTAAAGTGGAAATGGGGTGAATTTGCCTTCTCTTGCTTGGCTTCAGGCATCCATCTTGCCTGACATAACATAGACATAAGTACTCCTAACCCATAGTCAGTTAACGAAAAACATTTCAAAGCAGAAAATCATAAAAATGCATCTACAGAGAGATTAATTTTTATATTTAAAACATACAAATGTATATATTCACCAATCTTTCGATGAGGCAAGAGCTTTCTGTAAATCTGGGACTTATGATTAAAGATTCACATTGCCTTCTTATAGGCCATGTATACATAATACATTACTTATAATTTTCCTTTAGAGTGAGAATTGAAAACAGAGGCAAAGAAAATTGACTGCTGAATCCTTGCCAAGTTATTGTGACTGTTTTTTCCAAATCATTTGAAGACACTTCACCATTTTAATTTGATAACCATATTTTTATCTTATTCTTTTACTTCTTATTTAAAATTTTGTTTAGTTGCAGTTTACATTCAATATTATTTTGGATTAGTTTCAGGTGTACAACATAGTGGTTAAAAAGTCATGTACTTCACAAAGTGTTTCTCCTGATATTTCTAATACCCACCTGATACCACAAATAGTTATTAAAATATTATTGACCATAATCTCTATGTTGTACTTTACACCTCCATGACTATTTCGTAACTACCAATTTGTACTTCTCAATCCCTTCACCTTTTTTCACCCAGTCTTCCAACCTCCTTCCCTTCTGGCAACCATCAGTCTGTTCTCTGTATCTGTGAATCTCTTTCTGTTCTGTTTGTTCATTATATTGTTCTTTAGATTCCAAACTCTCATATAAGTCAAATCATATGGTCTTTGTCTTTCTCTGATTGACTTATTTCACTTAGCATAATTCCCCCTTCTTTAGGTCCATCCATGGAGTTGTAAATGTTAAAATTTTATTCTTTTTATGGCTAGGTAATATATCATTGTGTGTATGTATATATATGTGTGTGTGTGTGTGTATATATATATATATATATATATTCACCACTTTTTACCCTCTAGTCTATGATGGGCATTTAGGTTGCTTCCATATGTTGGCTATGTAAATAATGAACATTTTGGTGCTTATCTTCTTTTGAATCAGTGTTTTGAATTTCTTTGGATATATTCCCAGAAGTGGAATCACTGGGTCATAGGGCAGTTTCATTTTTCAATTTTTTAAGGAACCTCCATAATGCTTTCCCCAGTGGCTGCACCAGTCTGCATCCCCACCAACAGTGCACTAGGGTTCCCCTTTCTCCACATCTTCACTGGCACTTGTTTGTTGAATTATTGCTGATAGTTATTCTGACAGGTGTGAGGTGACGTCTCATTGTGGTTTTAATTTGCATTTCTCTGATTATTAGTGACCTTGAACATCTTTTCATATGTTGATTAGCCATCTGTATGTCTTCTTGGGAAAAGTGTTTATTCAGGTCCTCTGCCCACTTTTTAATCGTATTGTTTTGGTGTTGAGTGGTATGAGATGTTTATAAATTTTGAATATTAATGCTTTATTGGATGTATCATCATCAAATATCTTCTCCCATTCAGTAGGTTGTCTTTTCATCTTATGGATGGTTTGCTTTGCTGTTTCAAATTTTTTTAGTTTGGAGTAGTTTTGTTTTTTTGTTTTTTTTGGTTTCCCTTGCTCGAGGAGATATATCAGAAAAAAATATTGCTAAAAGAGATGTCAGAGATTTTAGTGTCTACATTTTCTTCTAGGAGTCTTGTGGTTTCAAGTTTTACAATGAAGTCTTTAATCCAGTTCGAGTTTATTCTTGTATATGGTACAAGAAGGTGATCTCATTTCATTTTCTTGCATGTACATGTCCTGTTTTCTCAATTCCATTTATTGAATAGAGTGTATTTAATTCACTGTTTGTTCTGGTCTCCTTTGTCGCATTTCAATTGATCATATGGGTATGGGTTTATATCTGGAGTCTCCATTCTGTTCCATTGATCTCGAATGTCTGTTTTTATGCCAGTACTATGCTGTTTTGATTACAATAGCCTTGTAGTGTAATTTTATTATCAGGTAGCATGATATCTACAATTTTGGTTTTCTTTTTCAAGATTGCTGTGACTGTTATGGAACCACTGTTGTGATTCCATATATATTTTTGGATTATTTGTTCTAGTTCTGTGAAAAACATGGATAGCAGATTTTTGAATGGTTTTATTTATTGAATCTTATGAAAAGATTCAGCTTAATTTTCACAGAAATAACAATCCCTCTTATTGTTCATATTTCATAAGTTTATATAATAGGTCATTACATTATTATATAATTAAATTACTTTACTTAATTTACATTATTATATATTATAAACACTCACAACTGCCATCATCAGGTTTGGAGCAATAAAGTAATTTTTGTGTCTACTCTAAAACATCCATAAGTAAAATATGCAGTTCATTTATCCAAATTCTATTAACTGCTCTATTAATGGTCTAAAATTTTGAAAGCCAACAAACCCACTGAAATATTACCATAATCTTTTTTCTTTAGTTATGAGACCAGGGAATTCTGTGGCAGTAGTTTGCCACAAAGGGTGATTTCACCAATGTAGTTTGCATGACTTTTTTTTTGTAAAGCAGTAAGCAACAGCATTAGATTTAATGACATGTAAGCCAGCATTTCTAAGCCATCAAAAACAAGAAGTTCCTTAGGATCTGATGGCAAGGAAGAAGAAATTAAAATGGCAATTATTTTCCCAGACTGGAATAAGCATTTTCTCATCCTCAGCATTCTAAAAACAAAACAAAACAAAAAAAGATTCCAGAAGCACTGCCTAGTTAATATAAATAACCAGAAGATATTAGTGGTTTCTATGATACTTCATACAGATCCCAATGCCAAACAGAACCTTAGAACATTTTGTCTTATTGGGATTCCCTTCTTTTGGGAGCCATAAAATGTTTCTAACCAATACTTACTCGGAAAGAAAGATTTTTTTAACAACAACTTTATTTGTAAAAGTTTTTTGAGTCAGCTTCCATCAGTTCCATCCTCCAACTCAACAGTGTAATCATGCTCACTCTCAGGACACAGGGAAGGAGGAAAGGGAGAGATTATTCTCTCTGGAAAAAAAAAAGAGCAACTTCCCCCCACCCCCCCACCCCACACACAAAATAAAAATTACAACAGAAAAGCAAACAACACGGAATTTTCTTCACATCCTACTCCAGACCTGGCCTCATTTCTTAGACTCTCTTTATAGCAAAATACACAGAAAGAATAGTCAATACTTGTTATCTCTGGTTCCTTTTGTCCTATTTGTTAAAAAAAAATTTCACTCTAAATCAATTTTCCCCTCTGATAGTCTGTGGAATTTGCTCCTCTCAACTTCATCAATGACCTCCACATTACTAAATCAAAGGGTGATTTCACAGTCTCACCTTACTTGATCTCTTGGTGGCATTTGACTCAGTTATCATACCCTCTTCTTTGATGTACATTTTTATTTTCACTTGCCTTCTGGGAAAACCTGAAACTTCTTGTTTAAATTCTATCTCACGGGCAACTCTTTTGAAATCTACTTTCTTGGTTTCCGAACCCCTACACTTTGGAGGATTTTAGGGAATAAACTTCTTTGCACCTACAAGTCCCCAGAGGATCTCAACCATTCCCAAGGATTTAAATATCATCCATACGCTGTTGATGTCTCAATTTGTTATGTAGCCTACACCTCTTCCCTAAAATCCAGACTTAAATTCTAACTTCTTTGATGTCTAATAGAAATCCCCAGATCAACATGTTTCAAACTGAACTCTTAATCTTTCCTCCAAACTTCTCATCAGCCTTCCCTGTCTGAGTAAATGACTGTGTTTTCCTTTATGCTGATTAAACAAAACTCTTGGACTTATCATGATTTAAGTAATCACACATTCTATCTGTTCATAAGTCCTTTATCTCTGTCTTTAAAATATGCCCAGAATCCAAACAATTTTTATCACTTCTCTACTCACCAACCTGTCTTTTACCTTGATTTTTGTCAATAATCTTCGAACTTGGTCTCTCAGCTTCCACTCTGATCTCCTATAGTCAGTCTTCACAGAGAAACTACAGTGATTCTTTGAAACACTGTGCAAGATCATCTTGTTCTTCTGCTGGAAACCTCTATTGGTTTTATTCCTTGTGTAACATAAAAGTCTGTGTTTATAGCAGGTCTTTAAGATCAGGCCCCTCTTCCCTCTCAGACCTCAGCTTGACCACTGGCTGCAACCCTGCTGCCCTTGTTGCTTTTCTTTTTCCTCTTTGACCAGAGAAAGCACAGTTTTTGCCTAGGGGTCTTAGCGTGGGCTGTTCCCTCAGCCTGGAAAACTCTTCCTTAATTTCATGCATGTGAATAGACTTTTTACTATTTTCAGGTTTTGCTCCAGTGATACTGTTTCATTGACTACCCTGTTTAAAATAGCAGTTGCTCACTCCCCAACATTATCTATCACCTTTCCTCCTTTGATTTCCTCCATAGCACTGTTTAGCATTTAACATGAGTGAGTTGACTATAGTGTGGTGTGTTTGTGTGCATGTGTAATATAAAAGGACACCCCCTTTTTTGCCACTCAGTGGAAGAAGTGTGGCTCTTTAACTTAAAATGATTGTTTGGTCAAGGGATAGTAGAATGGAAAATGCTTCTCTTCAGTGACCTTGTAGCCATCCTGCTGAACTTGAATGATCAAAAAAATCACTGAAATTTTACTTAGTCAACTTGACAAATAGCCATTAGATTTCAGAAATGTAGTTCTAGACAACAATAATTCATGTTCAGATTTTCCAAACAGTTGTTTTGAAAATAACTTTAGAGCCACTAGTCAGTGATACTAATAGTTACCATTACTGAGAACCCTGTAAGAACTGGAGGATATTTGTACATGTGTTTTCTATGCATATGTTATTTCATGTAATCTTCTCACTAACATTTTAGTGTAGGTATTATTACCTGAGCTCCAAGGTGAGAAAACTGAAGCTCAGAGGGCAAGGTAACCTGCTCTCTGACACTTGGTGAATGGTTCCCCTGTCTGGTGACAGGCCATGCATTCTTTCCACTAACTGCAACTTGTCTTATAAAGCAGCAATGGAGATCAATGGATGGGTGGACATAGAAGCTCATGGTTCAAATTTCAAAGTGATTTTTCATGTATTTTGGAAACATGCATCTTTCCATGTGCATTTTCACTGTTTGAAGGATATAATATCAACTTCTAGTAAAGGAAAAATTAAATAGCATAAATAAATTGAAAAATAACACATACACACTCTTTGCAGGCATTTGGGAGGATTATAAGAAAAATGACCTTACAGAAATCATGTGCTAATGAACATGATTCATTAGAATGTATGCTAATAAACGTGTGCTAATGAATACAAGTCACCGTGTCCCTCTTTCCCAGTTCCTTTTTTAAAACACTGATCTAGCACATCTATAATCTTATGAAATATACATGAATATTTTCACCACCTTGTATTTTTAGCTTTACTGACTGTATGATGGAAAAGTACAAGAGGTTTTTTAAATCAAAACACTCAGTTTTATTTCAGGATGAGTGCTTCTTGATATGTGGTCACTGTTCTTAATACTCATCGACAAGAAGGCACTTCATTGGTCTCCGTGCTGGACACCAAGGACAATCCCAATTCAAGAATAAAAACTTGGTAGATCTGCCAGCCATGCAAAAGACAAAAACACATTTTTTCCATCCTTTTAAAATTCCTGAGTCCCAGAACATAGTTCCTGAATCCAAATAAAATTTCACCAAGGAAAGAAGAGAAAAAACCTAAATGAAAAAGGTGCTGGTTGCATGAGAGATCTGCAGAATGCAGCATAATTATAATTACTACATGACAGTTATAGTCACTATAAAATGTTACAGCAAAAATTAATATTCTAAAAGATTTCATGACTGAGTGTTGTGGAATATCAGAGTTGATTTTAGTGGAAAGGTAATGCTGTTCCCTTGCCAGACAGTGGTGGTACAACACAAGAAGAGGAAGGAAGAGCAGAAACCATGGACAGATGTCATGTATTAGGTACTAATGAAAAAATGCTGAGGCAAAAAGAAAAGCCAGGTTAATTAACCCAAGAAGAGTGCCTTGAACAGATACTTAATGCATATTTATTCTGTGTGTCTTTCTCATATATGGAATATGTAGTATAATAAATTGTCTGAAGTAGGCTTACCCTTTTTAAAGTAACATGAAACTACTTGTATTTGATTCAATTCAGTAAACTTAATGCTGAGGGCATCTATAATGGGGCGGTTGAGTTGGGTGGCCAAAAATACAGGCAATAGAATCAGACAAATTTCAATTTTACTCTTTAGTCTGACATCCTCTAACTAGCTAGGTGATCTAGGGAACGTTCTTCACTGCTTGATTCTTCAGTTCCTGGGTTATTAGCACAACAGGGTGGTAATGAGAATTAAGAGAAGATTTATATTAAAAGTGGTTAACATAGTGCCTCTCACAAATGGAATTTAAAGACATTTTCAAATTATGATCAGTTATATTTGATTGGCTTCCTTCTCATCTTCCATTTTTTCTTTCTTTTGATTTTTAAGTTGGAGGCTATTTTGCTTATAAGATATTAGTTACCTTTATTCCTGGAGTTAGAGATGTTAAATCTCTTTTGGAAGAACACGACTTGATAGACATTAGTCATGTCAATGTGTTGTTGGGAATGAGCACAGCCGAAGATTCCTATGGCCTAAGGGAGGCTGTCTCTTCTCACAATTTTTGCAGTGTAGATATCTGAGATCATTGAGGTAGGGGTGAGCAAATTGGTGGTAAAACCAAGAGGCCTCCTAGGAAAAAAGGGTTTAAGACTCCGATCTTTCATTTTTTAAGAATATGAGCTTCATTGCAGTATAATATGCATACAATAAAATCACCAATTTAAATGTACATTTTCTGACCCGTTCACTTTCAATGTTCAAACTATTTGGTGACATCTCTGAGGTTGTCAAGAAGGAAAAGAGACCATGGGTCCCTGAAGGGAAACTTGCCATAAGTAGAGGAGAAGTAAGGATTAGTGTCTGGAGTCAGCCTCTGGGTCTGATCTGTATCAGGAGAATAACTAACTGCCTGTAGTTCAGCAGGTCTCAGGCCAAATCTTGGAAGTGCAAATGTTTTGAATGTTTCTTGGAGAAAAATGTGAAAAATATATAGATGCGTATGAATTTAAAATTCATTCAATAACAACAAAAAGATATAACTTTACAAAGCCTCTTTTATAGGGATATAAGGAAATGGTGACTGGAGTGAACCTCAAGAATGGTGAATTTTTCTTCTTTCCATTTGAAACTGGAAAAGTAGGTGTTTGTGCTGCCTGTTATAACCAGAACCAATAAGTAGAGACAAGAATTGAATCTCTGTAGGTGCTTTCTTCAGATGACCAGTGATCTGAGAAGATGGTGGGTTATGTATCCTGAAAGACCATCTTATATTTCTTCTCAAGCCAGCCTTTTTTGTAAGGAGAACAAAAGTTTAGGTAAGTGGTTTAAAATTCAGGAAAAATGTAGGTAAGGAGTTTAGAATTCAGGGAAAAGTTTAATCAGATAAAAGCTGCATTCTGGCAATTTTCCTAGCTTCCTTTAAACTGTTGACCATTTACTTTTTTATCTGTGTCCAGGGCCTGGACATCTGTCCCTGGAGCACAGGGGCTCAGATACCAATTCATTTTGGGCAGTCCTATGGCACAAAGGTCAAATTGCTTGTGGGTCTTTTGGATTCAGGATAGATCATACCTCCAGTTCCTGGAACTTTCCTAAAAAGCAAATAGCTTTTTACATGCATTAATTACTAAGCTTATTAACTACAACCTAAAACTAAAAATTTTCCAACTCTTGAGTTCCCCCATCACATTTACAGCAATAATAGCAATTGTGGTAGAGAATGGAACTTTTTACGACCCTGGCATACTTTCTTCATCCATGAAGCATTGTGTCCAGAGTAGTCCTTTTCACTCAGTTATTATGTGGGGTATGTGCCTCTTGGAGTAAGTAGTAGGAAAGCAGAAGTGAAGTTTTTGATAGTATATTGAAGGGTTATATTTATATTATTCTAATTACTGAAAGATATGTGACCTTATTTTGAATCAGAAGATGGCAAAATTTCATATATATATATATATATATATATATATATATATATACACACACACACACACACACATACGCACACACTACACACATGAGGTCTGTCCAGAAAAAGTCCAGTCACCATTAATATAACAAGAACTGTTTGTATAACAGCGAGGTAAGCTGGAGGCTGAGGAGAGTGGACTGGAACGTGCATGCATGAACAACGATGATTTTACTAGTCAGTGGGGGAAGTAGACACCATTGAGTGAGCAAGTATACTGTGTGGCCATTGCATTCAAAATGACTGATCAAATGGAGCAATGGATCTGCATCAAATTTTGCATTAAGTTTTTACATTCCTCTGTGGAAACAATTTGGATGATTCAGAAGGCTGCAGCTATGGGCAACTGGTGATTATCAGCTTCATCACAACAACACATCCTCTTGGGCATCACGTTTCATGTAGAGTTTTTTTTGTGAAACATCAAATCACCCAGGTGACCCAGTCCCCCTACAACCCATATTTTGTCTCCTGTGACTTATGGCTTTTTCAAAAACTAAAATCACCTTTGAAAGAAAAGAAATTTCAGACTGTTGATGAGATTCACGAAAATATGATGGGGTAGCTGATGGTGACTGTGGGAACTGTGTTAGGTCCCAAGGTGCCTATTTTGAAGGTGACTGAGGCATCATTGTCCTATGTACAATGTTTCTTGTATCTTGTATCTTCTTTAATAAATGCCTCTATTTCTCATATTACATGGCTGGATACCTTCTGGACAGAACATATATATATATATATATATATATATATATATATATACACACACACATATATAAAATGTATACTCACATGATCATTACCTGATTATTATTACTATTATTGTAATCTGTAGGTACAAATCCAGATGTTATTGAGTATGCAAAAAAGAACTAGACCACCTTTAAACACAATGAGTTTATAGTACATTAGGTGATATGTCATGTTTACAAATAACTTTTTGTTGTGTGAGTTGAGGCTATTATGTTGGGTTGTGGAAAACCCCCAGGGTTTCTACAAACAGAAATAGTTGAAGAGGCATTCTTGATGGGCAGTAGAATTATCATAAGCAGAAAGAGAAGTTCAAAAGTCAGTTGGAAGAACCATGAGTAGTTGAGTATGTCTGGTTAATGGGGAAATTCATCAAGCAGTAAGTGAATCAGTAGCCAAATCTTAGAAGGCTTTGTGAACTTGGGCTTTTACTTTTGTGAGGTTTGTGAGCTGAGAATGGCATGATATGAGACATGCTTTAGGATAGTTATTCTGTCACTCAGTGGATGAAGGACTGAAGAAAGAGTACTGGGGAAAGTGAGAGGATGGTGCTTTAGTAGCCTTGCGTCTGATTTGTTCAGATCTTGTGTTTGCCTAGAACTTTCCAAAACTAGGACTCCAGTGCTGTTTCATATGTAGTAATAACACTGTGCTAGGCTGTATTTGTACTGAGTTTTATGGGCTAGAATTTCAATGATTTTGTTCAGATTTTAAAGATATGGGGAAGGGCACTGCAGGAAGTGAGGCTTCATGTTTTGCAGACATCATTTCAAGTTGGTGGCTGAGACTGTGGGTGATATAGTGTGTAGGTCTCCTCACCGAGGAAATTGATATGCAGAAATTAAATGAAGATATAAAGACATCATCAGAATTACCACTCATGGCAACCTAAATATACAGTATGCCTTATTTAAATTAAAATATTTATTAATTAAACATAAAGCCCTTTGTAAATGGAGACACAAAAACAGGAGACCTAGGAGATGATTAAGATTTCAAGGACTATGCTTGCAAGGACTAAGATCAGATGTTTTACTGTTATGGTGATTCCAGGTGAAAATGGAACTTTTAATGCCATAATAATTTTCTTATTCATTGCTTTTAAATACTGGCCATGGATATGAATTGCTTTATACCTGTTTAGGTTCCCAGACCTCTTACAAAGGACCAAAATAGGCAGATGGAAATGGTTAGTTTTCAGTGCCTTCAGAATAGACTCTAAAAACATCTCCTCCTAATTTTTTTGTGTGACCTGAGGAATTTTTTCTGAACCATTCTCCAATGACACTAATGACTCAGGGCCTCTAGGCCTTTCCCCTGACCTCCCCTCCTGTCACTGCTGAATCTAGTGGGATAAATGGGGCAGCTAGACAGGGAAGCTACTTCAGCTGTGGTTGAAGTTATGGTCACCAATAGCATTATTTCCATCAAGCAATGGAACTCAGGTTCAAGCCCCATTCACCGGTTTCCGTGATGCGCTATGGAGAGTGTGTGTGGTTGTATAGTATAGTTGTAAGCCCATCAAGTACTACAGTCAAAGGCTTAGACATCTAAGCCCTATATAATTTTTAACAATTAACATATTAGTTAGCTACTGCTGAATAACAAATCATCCCACCACTTAGAAGGTTAAAGTAACAATCATTTATTATTGATCACAAGTTAAAATGGTCAGCTGGGTGGTTCTGCAAATCTGAGCTGGGGTTGGAAGGATTCTCTCATTCTGCAGTCAGCTGTGAGACTGTTAGGTAACTTTCCGGATAGTGTCTGGATTATCTCCTACCTATGGGGCCTGAGTTGAGACATCTGGGCCAATTTGGTCACCTGCACTTCTCATTTTCTGAAATGCTAGCCCAGGTATACTCTACAGGGAAACACAGAAGTGGGAAGAGAAAGTATGGAAGCCCACAAAGGCTTGTGAGGTTTTGAATTAGAACAGGCCCTCTATCTTTTCTGTCACATTCTATTGTACATAGCAATTTTAAAAACATTAGTGCACATTTAAGGAGTGAGAATATAGAGAATATAGACCACCCTTCTTGTTGGAAGGAGTTATAAAATCACATAGAAAAGGTGGTCGATACAGGGTAATATGAAGTATTGGGGTCATTTCTGTAATTGATCTCCCGCATCTAATAAAATTACAAAATCAAAATTAATAAGTATTTATTAAGTATCCACAAATCAAGCATTATTTTTAACTTTCTTTGCATTTGGTCATGAGAATACATATTATAGACTTTCAACAACAAGGAGTGTAGTTGATCAAGGTCCCCAGATGTTTGCAGAAAGCCATTTCTGCATTTGCACTAAAGCCATCATGCTTCCCATGAACTGTTCCCAACCAATAACTGAGCAAGACAGATACCAAACCAGGCTTGTTTCTGGCTGACATACACCTCCTCTGAGGGCTCACTTTCAACAGCCTTACCGAAATTGTAACCATGCAACATGGGGTTCACCTGCTTGTTATCCTAATACATGACCTGAAGATTTGTGTTGAAGGAAACAGGTTTTTGTTAATAGGATTCTAATTTGGGGGGGGGTAGGGGTGCTGGAGAGCACTCCTGTTCTGAGCCCCCTCCACAAGACTCAGAACTTCTCTTGCTCCCCAAAAGGTTACAAGTCAAAACTATGCTCAGAAGTCCCCATTTCCTTATCTGTCCCTTTTGGAGTTTAAGCCAGTCACAAAAAAACAGATCTCCATCCTCTCTGGGACGTGCACGTGTCAGTTTCAGAGCCATCTTCTTGCAGCAGCTCTCTCGTTTAGGATCTGGAGTGCACTTCTTTCAGTCTCTGTACCAGCCAGAACCTATGAGCCATGCTGCCCTGGATCATAGTGTCTCAGGGGCTGGAGCCCAGTGAGGCACCTGTCCCAGCTTGGGACCCTACCTTTAGGAGTGGGCTTCCAACCATGTGGGGTCTAAGCCCCCTGCTAAAACAGGCATCTGCCAGTCCCTTCAGTACCTGTTTAGGTGGGGAGCAAGGGCAAAGGGACTCAGTGTCCAAGAGCACCTGCAACCCAAAGTCCCAAGTCCAAGGACAAAAGAAAGCCGAGATCCTACACCCAGTGCCCAAAAGCCAGAGAGAGCTTCTCTCCACTTCCTGTTTAAAAAGTCCTCTTTCCCAGAATCCCATTCACCTCACTCTGGAAGTTAGTGGTATTGTCCAGCTTTTTAACCGATGGTCATGTTTATCTTCGCTCCTTTTTTCTGGGCCTGGGCAGAAGTCTCTGGTCACCCCGGGTGGGGCATCCATCCCCCAAAGCTCACTCAAGTGCTGTGTAGCCTGCATGACTTAGTAGCCCCAAGGTTCTGGGATGTTAAACTTCAGCCCTGGTTTCAATCCAGGAAGCTCTCTGCCCCTCCTCCTTCTGACTACACTGTGTTTATACCAGCCTCTTGCCCGGCTTGGCGATTTCCCTGCTCCAGGCAGCCCCTCCCTTTGAAGAAGGCTGGCTGCTTTAATCTGCCACCTTGGCACCCCTCTTTCCCCACTGCCTTTCCTGGCAAGAGGTGGAGCACTCTCTTCTGGATTTGGAGGTCCCCTTCCTGAATTGAGATCCCTTGCTTTCTAGCGATTTCTGCTCCATTCTACCCTGTTACAAAAATTCTGTAGACTGTACCTCAGTATAGGAGGTCACCACCCATCTTTCTTTCCCTCTCTCACTCAGAGGCAGACTATAATTGTGATATGATGACTCTCCAAGCTTCTCCTGATGACCCTCTTCCCAGCCTCCCATTAGGTGTTCTCCTTAATAAAATTCTTGCACTTTTAGTTGGGACCTGGCATTCACAATGGACTTTGCAGACAACTTGCACTAACTCACACTGCTAATTACAAATTAAGAAAATTATAAAAAGACTTTCAAGCTGTTTTTACAAACCTACAGAGAGATAGGTGTAGACTTACATATCTCTGTGTGTATGCCTGCAGCTGTATCTCTTTCCCTGTGTATCTGGGGTGGTAGGCTGTGGGTAATATTTATATGTTTGATATTTTGTTGGGTTTAATCTTTATAAAAATGTATTTTTAGAGCATATAAGGTTTTATAATGATGCTAGTGTATGCACTGGGTGGAATGAAATGAGGTCAATCACTTATTGAATTCCCATCAAATTTTTGACTTGCCTCCATATGCAAAATGTTCAGAAATTAAGAGTATGCTTATTTTTGTTTATAATGATTCCATGACTACTTTGGAACAGCTAGTTTCTTCTTATTTTTGTGGTTGGTGAACAGGGTGCTTTTGTGACTGTTACTGTCTTTTTGCTGACTATCACTCATGTGCTGATGTGACAACTAAGTAATTCACCAAACTGTTGGTGGGCCTTAACAATCTAATAAAGCACTACTGCCTAATTTTTCCTCATCATAAAGCCCTTAGGGAGACTAGTCAAAAACTGGCTGTGATTGACTGAAATGAGAAAAGATGCTCAACCTGTTGAACAGTGTCTCAGGCTATTTGCTATGGTATATGTACATGTATATGTAAATTTGAGTGTATGATGGGTATGTATACACAGACACTTGCCTCTGTTGAATTATGAGTATTTCAGCAACTTATTTTTAATACAAAGCTCTTTCCTTGATAATCATGGTAATCTTTAGACATTACCTATATCATTGAACAAAGAGAACAAAAGTCCTGTCTTTAAACTGGAATTGTTTTTTGTAAGAGTTTATTTTTATTATTTATTCATTTAGTTTATTAAAGTATAGTTAATATACAATATTGTATTAGTCTTAGAACATAGTTATTTGACATCACCCTACATAATAAAGTGATCACTATGCTAAGTCTAGTAACCAGCTGTCATCATACAAAGTTATTATGATATTATTGACTGTATTTTCTATGTTATACATTACATCCCTGTGCCATTTGTGACAACATGGACAGACCTAGAGGATATTATGCTGAGTAAAACAAGTCAGACAGAAAAGGTCAAATACTGCAAAACTTCACTTATATGTGGAATCTAAAAAACAAAACAAGCCCTGGCTGATGTGGCTCAGTGGACTGAGCACCAGCCACAAACAAAAAGGTCCAGGTTTGCCTACCTATAGGGGCACAAGCCTGGGTTGCAGGCCACACCCCAGCTGGTGGCTTGTGAGAGGCAGCCAATCAACACCTCCCATGCCCAATGTTTTTCTTCCTCTCTGTTTCCTTCCCTTACCCTCTCTCTAAACATAAATAAAACCTTAAACATAAAACAAATAAACAAACTAAAATAAAATTAGTCTCATAAAGAGCAAACTGATAGTTGCCTAAAGAAAAGGAATGGAAGGAAGGGCAAAAAAGGTAAAAAGAAATAAGAGGTACAAACTTCCAATTGTAAAAGTTTGATTGAGATCAAATTCACATAACATGCAATTCACCCATTTAAAAGGATAAAACTCAATGGTTTTTAGTATGTTTGCAGAGTTGTTCAATCATCATAATCAATTTTAGAATATTTTCAAAATACTAATCTCATATTCAATAGCCTTTGCCCTTCTACCTCATCCCTCCATCCCCACAGCCCTAGGTGACCATTAAGCTACTGTGGATCTCCCTATTTGGGGATTGCATATAAATGGAATCATACAATCGTTTCTTCTTTTGTGACTAGCATCTTTTATTTAGCATTATGTCTGCAAGGTTCATACTGCTATAGTACTTTATTTCTGTTTGTTGGTGAATAATATTCAATTGTATGGATTTATTTATCCATTCATTAGTGAATGAACATTTAAGTTATTTTCCCATTTTGACTTTTATGAATAATGCTGCCCTGAACATTTGTGTACAATTTTTGTGTGGCTATATGTTTCCATGAAGCATATTCTGGGAGTGGAGTTGTTGGAACATTTGGTAACTTTTATGTTTAATCTTTTAAAGAAACTGCTAGACTATTTTTCAATATGGTGGGACCGTTCTGTATTCCCACTATCAGTGTACGAGTGTTCCAATTTCTCCCCATCCTCATCAATACTTTTCATCTGCCGTTTTGTTCTAGTCATCCAAGTGAGTGTGAAGTAGTGTACCTATTTATATGGTGGCTTTGATTTGCAGTTCTCTGAGAAATAAAGATGTTGGACATCTTTTCAACTTTCTATTAGCTATTTGTATGTAACTTTGGGTACACAGGGTGGGACAACAGCAGGCATATAGTTTTTCATATGGAAAATAATACAGTAATTAATAAATAATAATACAAGAATAAACTCTGTTTTGTGTACTCACAACTGTAAACCTACCTTTGCCCCACCCTGTATATCTATTCAGATCCTTTGTCCATTTTTAAAGGGAGTTATTTGGCTCTTTATTGCCAAGTTTTAATAGTTCTTTCTATAGTTTAGATATGTCTCCCTTTTTGATGGTGGAGGGCTCTGGCCAGATCGTGGGGCAGTGGGGAACCATGATCTGGCCTGAGAGGCTGCACTCCCTGGAGAAGGGAGGGGTC
Source organism: Artibeus jamaicensis (assembly GCF_021234435.1). NCBI lineage: Eukaryota > Metazoa > Chordata > Mammalia > Chiroptera > Phyllostomidae > Artibeus > Artibeus jamaicensis. Next base: position 17,431,311 of record NW_026521788.1, read on the forward strand.
AGAGGAAACCCCAAGGTGGCAGACTGAAGCCCAGCCAGCATGTGATTACACGCTCCCCAGGGTAGCATGCCAGCACGCGTTAACTGAGCAATTGAGCAGCACAGTATGACATAGCAGAAGGAAGCTTACAGAGACACATGCACCCAGAGAGTGAAATGTTTGGACTGAGCAAAAGACCCTCCTCCTGGTCTTTGGCACACATAGGATGTTGGGATGGGACTTTAAAAAGAGTGTTGGTGGAGACTCCCCCTCTTTCCTTCCCCTTGCTAGCATGGTTGAAGGTCAAGGGCCAAGCGTTCCTGGGCTGACAAGCCCTGGAGATTGTGTGGCCAGGTGACAAAGATTCAGGCCCCACAGGGCAAGAATTGGTGACAGCACTGGCCACCAAAGCTGTATCACCTGGTCCGGTCAGCCAGTTACACACGGACTCAAGAGAAGATCCCTGAAGCTGGACTTTGACCTGGAACCAGATGAGCCACCAGGATAATCATGCTACAGTCACCTGCATACCCCAAAGGATGGTATTTTCAAATGGGAGAAAGGATTCCAGGTATGGCTTTGAACTAAACCATTGGTATAGTCTTACAAAGACTACACCATTTTGGAAGAACCTCTGCCAGAGCTTTGATCTGGCTGAGGGTGGACAGGTTATTTGCCTTTGGGTGTTTTAAAAGGAATGGACTTTGAGCAGAAGCCTCTTATTTTTCCAAAATGGTATAGTCTTTAAATAAAGACTCTTCCTTTTCACCAAACCACTGCCTGTGGAGTTTAGGAGAGGTGGGCAGCAGCACCCCACATGGCTGTACCATAACACCTTCATATAATAATATATAATTTGCAGGCATTTTCTCCCAGTCTCTCTGAGTTATATTTTCAGCTTATTGATGATGTCTTTTGAAACACAAAGGTTTTTTATCTTTGATGAAATCCACTTTATCTCTTTTGTTGCTTGTGTGCGTGCATGTTCTGTGTGTGAAATCAGTGTTGGTTTTAGAGGACCAATATTGGCACATGTTTCCTCCACAGGAGCAGTAGCTAAGTTGTCCGTCGCTCAGCACTGACATTAGTGGTGGGTCGCTGGCACACCGTGTTAGGAAAAAATGGAACAGAGAAAAGCTTTCCAAGGAAACAGGAATTGATAGTATTATATGCTATCACATGTTCACATGATTGATGGTTTGTGAAAATAACTATTATTTTCCCTGACTGCCTAAGAAGGAAATTTATGACATAGTTCAAAAATGATTTTGATGAGGAGAAAAGTAAATCAGGGTCGCCTTTCTTCTTCTTCTATTTTCTCACGAGTCCTGCATTCTGCTTAATACAGGCATGCTTCATTTTATTGCCCTTTGCTTTATTGCACTTCACAGATGTTACATTTTTACAAATTGAAGGTAAAAGCCTCCATCAGCAAAAAGAGTACCAATTGCTGTATTGTGATAATAGCTTTGCTGTGGTAGTCTGGAACTGAACCTGTAATATCTCTAAGGTATGCCTGTATTATTCATTTATTTGCTCAATAAATATTTATTAAGCATGTTCTAGAAACTTGTGGTATAGTGAATAAGACAGGTATAAGCCCTGGCCACTAGGAGCCACATTAATTAGTGACCCCCACCTCTGTACTTTTGGCTGACTGCCTTTGTATCACCCTTAACCCCAGGTTGCCAGATAGGAGCTCCGACATGAAGAGTTTGAAACCGCTTGCTCAGACCCCATCTTCTAACCAGGTTTATCAGGCTAGATGGCAAAACATATCATTTCTGGCCAGTATGTTACAAAGTCAAGGCACAGGTGAAGTGGTGGGAATAATGCTGTAGGTAGTTGCTCAGACTAAATGAAGCAGAGTTAGAACATTCCAGCTCAAAGAGTTGTATACCAGACAATGGTTTCAACCAGCATGGGCTTAAGTTTGTGGAAATTATGATTGTGTCATTTCTCATAGTCATTCTAACCTTGAAACAGAGCCAGAGAGACAAATTGTAGACACACTTTAAATGAGCGTTTCCCAAAGCCCAATGCAGATTTATTCAACTTGATATTTGGTGGTTTTTTTAAAATCCTCATTTGAGGACATTTTTCATTGCTTTTGGAAAGAGAAAGGGAGAGAGAAAAACACTGAAGTGAGAGAGAACCATTGACTGGATGCTCCTGTATGCACCCATACCAGAGATCAGAGCCCCTCAACTGGGATCAAACCCACAACCTACTTATATGCCCAGACTGGGAATTGAACCTGAAACCTTTCAGTTGTGGGAGGGTGCTCCGACCAACTGAGAGTCACACTGGCCAGGGAAGTATCTGGTGCTTTTTAGACTGGCATTTTTAAAATGAGCAAATGAACATAAAATCACCTCACAACAATTCTGCTATTTCAGCATTCTCCTTTTCCCAAACTTATAATCAGTTTTTGCTAATAATTTCAAGAACTAAAAATTTTTACTCTTACTATTGTTGAAAACTATTTGCTCTAATCAAACACATCCATCTATACTCGATCCATTTCTAAGAATTTCTGGTCTCACAAGGCTGAGAATGAAGCGTGCCCTTACAGAAATACCCAAATGAAGCAATTTTAGACATACCTAACCTAGCCAAAGCAGAATAATGAATATTGCATTGAAACTTTTTTATACTTAAAATATTCCAAACTTTAATTCATGACTCATTGATAGATCATTTCTTTTTAACAATGAATTTCAGCATGATCTACATTTTATCAAATCATCAAACAGAAAATGAAAACATCATCCAATTATCTAGATACATTTTTAACAATCATTTTGATAAAATGACACAGATGATTGATCATAGATTTTCCTATGAATAAAAATATTTTCAGATTGTGATGATACTACTTCAGTAGCTCCTGTAACTCTATACCCATTACATTTTTATTGTTTTATTTTTTCCTGTTCTTTGGAGATAATCAGATGAAACATAGTTGAACATTCCATTTTAAATTGGCTGGGTAGCCGTAAACTAATAGACAGATACATAAATACTCAATTGTTTCTACTTGTAATTTACACTTTTACCTGTAGGTAGGAAGTCATACTAGAAAATTAAAGGAAGAAAAGAGGTGTTTGTTCACCAGTTTGATCATCATACTAATAGAGAACTTTTTTTCCTCCTTGTAATGTACTCTCCAGTATTATATCTGATTCTTTCAAGATTCCATTTGACATATGGAATTGAAAATAAGGTAATAACAAGCCTAGTGCTTGAGAAGATTGTTTCTTTTCATTTTTTTGCTATTTCATGAGCACATTGAGAGTATGTTTTTGATCAAGAGCCACAGTTATACTTCCTATATTTGTATGGGAATATGAGTCTGATATGGCCTGAATGGCCCAACTGGCAAACCTATAAGCATGCACAGGTGTGTGAGGCTTCAGAGGAAATGAACTTATGCAGAGGAAATGAACCTATCTTATTTTAAAAATGATAAAATACTAGTGTGACTTTCTATTTTGATCTTGGTTTTCCTACTTATAGAATTAAAGGTAAAAATTCACTTTTTAAGGCCTGGCTGGTGTGGCTCAGTGAATTGAGCGCAGGCCTGTGAACCAATGGGTAACTGGTTCGAGTCCCAGTCAGAGCACATGCCTGCATTGTGGGCCAGGTTTCTAGATGGAGGGCATGTGAGAGGCAAGTACACACCGATGTTTCTCTCTTTTTAATAAAACCTGTAAAACATTCAGTTTTTTGTCACAACATAAAAAAGTAAAGCTAGTTTCTAACTTACAATTGACCAAAAAATAATATTGGTTAGAAATAACCAGGAAGGGTATTAAGCCTAAGTTTTCAATGTCAAAGGGAACTTTCGAGTGTTTAACCTCCTGATTCTAGGGAAAGTATAGAAAATGTATTTTTAGCTCATTGAAAAATTTAGATTGGTTTAGTTTGATGGCTGGTATATGAACTCACAATAAAATTTTACTTAATGAATGTTAATTGGTATAAAATATTTCTTAAGATTCAGACACTCGGGTAGGAATGTTTTCTGGGCCTGAGACTTCTGATCTGTAAATTAGAGGGTGAGGGTAAAGAGGTAATATGAAATGTTGTAGCTGAAATTTCTATATTACCGTAGGATTTTCCCCCTAAAACTGCTTTGTTCATGTTATTTTATCCTTTTCTTCTATTCTTTAAGAAAAATGTAAAATTAGGAGATTTCTGAGCAATGCTGAGATTGTCTTACACTTTCACTCCAGTATATTTTATTACAAAATAAGTATAATCAGACTGAAAAATCACTACTGTGATTCTAAAATACTGCTTCATTCCTTGCCCTTTTGAATCCCCTGCCTTTAATGCATCTTGAGGTTTCCTCCATCTGCCAGGGACATTTGACTAAGAATAAGCCATTTACATTGACAACTCTGAGTAGAGGATGGGGAGGTGACCAAACATTCAGGTGAGTCCATTTTTGTGGTTAAAAAAAAAGGCATCCGCTCTCTTGCCCAGTGAGGCCTGTTGAGCTGTTTTGCAAAGCTGGGCTCATAGTCAGGTGTGATACAATTGATATATTGCCAGTCCCCTCCCCCCATGCCGCCCTCGGGGCAAGGCCACTGAGCAAAGGTGCCCTTTGGAAATGGAGAGAGAGGCTTGGATTATTTCCTAAAATGACATTTTCAGCATCTAAAACCCTGACAGCTGGGTGGTTTAGCTTTCCCTTTGGAATCGTTGCCTTTCTTCTCAATGGTCTCTTATCACTCTCCCCCAGCTCTCTCTCGCTCACACAGATGGTAGTTCGGGAGATGGGAATGTTCGGTAGTAAGGAGAAAACACTGGTGCTATAAAAATAAGCTAGATTGTCTTCCCCCTGGGTTTCTCTCACCAGTGCAGCCATTGCTGCTGTCATGTCCTATTTGTAAAAGGTGAAAAACAGTTGGGGGAATAGTGGTGATAGAAAAAGTCAATGAATACATCATATTTTTAACATGAGTTTTTATGTGCCAGGGATAAGGACTTTTTTCTTGCTTTTAAATGCAAGTGTAACTTTTCAATTTTAAGGGATGGCTCTCTTCTCTCTCTGATTTAAAACATACTTACATGCATTACTTAAAAGACACCTTTAAGGTTGAAAATCTTTAAAAATCTATTGATGCTTATACTGTTTTTCTCCAAGAAAGTTAATTATGCCCAGTACAATTTTTTCTTATTTGTTTTTTAACTCCAGTCATTCCTATTGCTTATCATCAACTGTCAGATGATTGTAGGAAATATCAAGCAGTTACCAGGTGTCCTATAAAGAGTAATGATTATTGATAGATTTTATTTTTCTTCATTAAGATTGTAGATTTCAAAGGTACTTTGTAGTATACTTTATAAAAATAATGATGGTGGAAAAAAAACTATGGAGGTATTGATCGGGGCTGGTTCTGTTTTTTGCTGCACATTTGTGTCAGAGAAATGAGGGAGAGGGGTGGCGGATTTGGTGTTACCATAACACCCAAAGACAGCTCCAAGGGGAAGGTTAGGGTCAGAGGACTGCTGCCATCTTCAGTGTTCAATGTGCCTATCAGCAAGAATTTGACAGTGAGCACAGAGCAGGAGGTCCTCCCTGGGCCAAGGGAATTGATTTGACTTATGAGTCTAATCCAGGTTCATTACTAGCAATGATAAATGGCTTTATTTTTTAAAATACCACCACTCAATATTTAAAGAAATGTGCTTTTCCCCTTACATCATTGGGAAGTAGCATGTATAGCAGAAATAACGTTGCCTTTTAAAGCTAAGATAAAACCTGTCTTCTAGTTGTACCACTATTTACAAGCTGTAAAATTTGGGGCATACCATGTTACCTGTCTGTGTTTTATTTTCTTAATCTATAAAATCTGAATGATAATACTTGTGCTGCTTACTTCACAAAATTGATGTTTAATAATATATATAATCTTCCTTTGTGAGCTATAAAATTAAACATACATGTAAGTTGTTATTAGTGTTGATAGGTTAGAACACCTTTATATGTCTCCAGGTTATAATATTTTAAGTCTCTCAAAGGATGTAAAGCAAGATTGCTTTTAATCACAGAATCAATACAGTTCATAATGACATTTTTTTTCATAATGCTTGTGTTGAGGACTTTCTGTGAAGCTACCAGAAGTTCACCAGAGCCCTAGAGGTTTAGAATTAGTAAGAGATCATTTAACCCAAGATTTCTCTGCCTCACTAGACTTACATTAAATCAGAGGATTGGAAGAAAATCTCTTTGATCAAGAAAACCAGATTCTTGCTACCTCTAAAATATTCTAAAAATTTTGGGAATATTTACCTATTTCTCTCAGGTCTTTATTTACCAATTTTCAATAGTATTGCAAAACTATGTATGGTGCCAGGTGGGTACTTGATATATTGGGGGAAATCATTTTGTAAAGTATATGACTGGCCAACTATTATGCTGTACACCTGAAACTGATACAAAATAATATTGATGGTAAACTGTAATTGAAAAGTAAAATTAAAAAACAAAAATAAATGATGCTTATAATTGTTAGGTTATTTAGTTACAACTAAGGAAATTCATCTCTATTTGCCATTAAAAATAGAAAAATTATTAGAAAGATATTGAACCATCACACAAAACTGAAGAAAAATATTAACAATTTAGAACTCAGAAAAGAAAGCCTTTCTGAAGGTAGTCTTCTAAGGATCTTAATATTAATAGTGTCCTAATATTCTTTCTAATAGTGCCATTAACAGCACCAGATTCCTGACTTCTAGTTTCTCTTTCACTCTGATCTCAACACAATCTTTTCTTAAGAGAAATCTGAATAGTCCATCTAGGACTGATCAGTCAAGTTCTAGTTCTGGGACAGGTGTAATATCACAGGCATGGTCACTGGAATATTAAACTACCATTAAACTAAATGCATCTTTCTGGAATGGATTAACATAGTAGTGATTGATGTGGTGAATGCGTTTTTCCCAAAGTCCAACTGTAAAGACAGTAAAAAAAAAGTCATGTTATGTCCAAAGTGCAGGAGGTAGCTAATGCTAGTCTTAAACTTTAGAAAGATTCATGGAGAAGATAAAAGACAAATCCTGCAAAGATTCATCCTTTCTTCACAAGTTTAGACACTTCTAGATTAAAAAGTCTATTTCTGAGCATTGTTAGGTTGCTTCTGCTAGATAATAGAATAAGGATGCTATTGAGTTTGTCACTGTGACTATTTTCTTGTTTTAAGTCTTAAAACATCTATCAAGTTTTAAGACTCTGGTAGGTGGTTGCAAAGATCTACTTGTCTTGCAGTTACCCAAAACAAGTTTTGTTTGTATGTTCCCTTGCTCATTAAATTGCCACCTATCAACAAGGATGGACTGCTTCTTTCTTTGGTATCTTCTCACCCTCCATGTATGAGGGCCAATTTGTGAACAAACAAGCTAGATCAAATGAATTCATATATATACAGTTTTAAACAAAAGTTGACTTTACATACAAAGCCAATTTCCCATAGATTACATTCCTAAATAAGAGTGATATAACAATAACTATTTTATAAAATATAAATAATATTTTAAAGAATTTGAGATAGGTCATTTCTTTAACAAAAAACAAAAAGGGCTAACCATGAGCAATGGGACTTAGTTGCATTTAATACTTTGGTTTATCCAAAACAACTAGGAGGATGAAAGATTGCCATAGAATAGGAGAAGATATTGGTAATACATACATTTGATGAGGAACTCATAACCAGAATATATAAAGAACTACAAACCAATAAGAGATAGACAACTACTTTTTAAAAGACTTGTGTAGGCACTTCATCCTGAGTTTTACTAATGGTAAGTATGCTCAGAAATAATTAAGCTTCTTATAAATAATTTATTTATTAAAAATATTTTATTTATTTATATTTAGAGAAGGGGAAGGGAAGGAGAAAGAGTGGGAGAGAAACATCAATGTGTGGTTGCCTCTCATGTGTCCCCTACCGGGGACCTGGCCTGCAACCCAGGCATGTGCCCTGACTGGGAATCGAACCAGTGACCCTTTGCTTCACAGGCCCGTGCTCAATCCACTGAGCTACACCAGCCAGGGCTTAATAATTTATTTCTTAGTGTGAATAATTGCAAACAAATATAGAATGAGTTAGGAGAGGACAGTGGGTTATTAAGAAATGGTAACTTGAGGTAAGTATGTCAAAGGTAGAAAAAATATGAAAGGTCAAAGAATCATATTTTGTGCTTCTGATTTTGTTAGTAAATAAATTTTAGACACCTTAAAATATGCTTGCTTGAAAGTTGATTGGAGATGAATGGGTAGAGAAGATTCTTTTATAAAGTATGATTCCTTAGTATATTGTTAGAATCTTTGTAATTTGCTTAGATGACCTAGTCTACTTATTTTATTTATTTCACAATTTTTTAATGAGCACATACTATAACCAGGTACTTTGCCAGGTGCTAGAAATAAAGTGGTGAAAAGGATACACATGATTTCTGTTATCATGAAGAATGTTAAAGAGGGGTAGGATAGATAAAGAAGAAAACAAATAATTGTAATATATGTTGGTAAGTTGATATTGTGGAGGAAATGCAAAAACACCTAGGTTCTAGGAGTTCCTAACAGTCTGTACTTCTTAGCATTTTTTATGTACATTGATACATTGTCTTCATATTTTCTGAATGGTTGTTACTCCCAATTTCCCTCAGTTATGAGACTATCTGGCTTACTTAGCTGGACTTGAGCCTGGCTCTAACAAAGCCAATCAAATTAGTATTTGAAATTATACTCTAAGATGTATTTCTAGTGCTTTATGATTTGTAACACTGTGAACCATCTAACAGTTCTAGGAGAAAGATTCAGCTTTTTTTTTTTTTTTGATGAGAGAGAAGTTGGCAGGCTATTCTGTATAACTTATAAGAAAGAAATAGAAAATTGGAAGTTATGAAGAAAAAAGGGTCAGAGGAGAAACTAATCAATTTTTATTGTACATATATGCTAATATGTAGTCAGTTAAGAACAAAGTGGCTGTATCCATATAAAAATGAACTGAGGATATGAATCAGATAAAAAGTAGAGTAGGCAGATCAAATGGCATATAATTTACTCAAGTTAAATTCAGGGGGGAAAAATGTTTCCTCAAGTGAAATCATTGGATCATGAATTACTTTCTCAAGGGGAGAGCCTGGTCTTAGCAAGGCTTTAAAGATTTAACAGTCAGATAAATGCATCCTTTTCCACAACTGCACGGAAGAAGAGTCTGGGCAAAGGCAGTCAGGGTCCTTCATGAGCACTGTGCTCAGAAAGAAGTAGCGAGACTCTCCTGCCTCTCAGCTCTTCTCACTCCCACCCACAACCCAAAACATATAAAAGCACTCTCTTTTTTGTGACCATGTCAAGGATGATCAAAAACATGGTCCAACATTCCAGGATTTAAACTTTTGGTCAATGGACAATATGCTAAAGACAAAAATCTTTGAGACAAAGACACTCAGATTTGTTGACTTGTTTTGTTTTCTTCTTTTCAATGGCATTGATCTCTGTTGTAATTTTTATTATTTATTTGCTCTGGTTTGCTTTAGGTTAAATTGCTAACGTTTGTAGTTTCCTAAGGTAGAATATTGATTTTAGATCTTCTTTTCTAACATATGCATTCAATGCTGTAAATTTCCCTAAACACTGCTTGCACAAGATCCCAGGGATTTTGATAAATTAGATTTTCATTTTTGTTTAGTTTAAAGTATGTTTTATTTCTCTTCAAACTTCCCCTTTAATTTATTATTTACAAGTGTGTTGCTTAGTCTCCACATATTTTGCTCCATCAGTTTCTGCTGAAACCCAGTATTTTCCTCTTTCTCCAGATTTCACAGTGACTGTGTTCGTTCCCTGACTTCAGTTCTCTGATGGATTTAGGAAAAGTCATTGATATTTGGGGTTTTTTTTGTAGCAAATATTTTATTTATTTTTAAATATATTTTATTGATTATGCCATTACAGTTGTTCTATTACCCCTTCATTCCCCTCCACCCTACCCCCCATCCCCACCATTACCCCCTTTAGTTTATGACCATGTGTCTCAAGTTCTTTAGATTCTATATTTCCCATACTATTCTTGCCCTCCCATCTATTTTCTATCTACTGTCTATGCTACTTATTTTCTGTACCTTCTCCCCCCTTCTCCTCCTCCCACTCCCCTGTTGCTAACCCTCCTTCAGATCTTCATTTCTATGTTTCCACTCCTGATCTAGTTGTCCTTTTAGTTTGCTTTTGTTTTAGGTGTGGTTGTTAATAACTGTGAATTTGCTGTCCTTTCACTGTTCATGTTTTTTTTAACTTCTTTTTCTTAGATAAGTCCCTTTAGCATTTCATATAATAAGGGCTTGGTGATGATGAACTCCTTGAATTTGATCTTCTCTGAGAAGCACTTTATCTGTCCTTCCATTCTAAATGAAAGTTTTGCTGGATAGAGCAATCTTGGTTGTAGGTCTTTGGATTTCATGACTTGGAATACCTCTTTCCAGCCCCTTCTTGCCTGTAAGGTCTCTTTTGAGAAATCTGCTGACAGTCTGATGGGGACTCCTTTGTAGGTGACTGCCCCCTTAGCTCTTGCTGCTTCTAGGATTCTCTCCTTCATTTTAATTTTGGCTAATGTAATTATGATGTGCCTTGGTGTGTTCCTTCTTGGGTCCAACTTCTTTGGGACTCTCTGAGCTTCCTGGATTTCCTGGAAGTCTATTTCCTTTGCCAGATTGGGGAAATTCTCCTTTATTATTTGTTCAAATAAGTTTTCCACTGGTGGCTGTTCCTTTCCCCTTTCTGGTACCCCTATAATTCGGATTTCGGAGTGTTTAAAGATGTCCTGGAGGATCCTAAGCCTCTCCTCATTTTTTTGAATTCTTGCTTCTTCACTCTTTTCTGTTTGGCCATTATTTTCTTTCTTCTGGTCCACTCCATTGATTTGAGACCCAGTTTCCTTTTCATCACTATTGATTTCCTGTGTAATTCCATTCATTTCAATTAGTTTCACCTTCATATGTATATCTAATTTGTGGCTATAATCAACCAGTTCTTTGAGGATCCTGATCAACAGTGTTTTAAACTGTGCGTCTGAGAGTTTTGCTATTTCTTCATTGATTAGATTTATAGGCTCTGGGGCTTTGAGTTCTTCTTGAGCCATTTTTGTTCTGTTCACGCCTGTTAAGTACTGGGGGGGGGCCTTGGACTCCCAGGTCGCTGAGTTGTGACGCTATATGTGGAGGCGGGGTCAGAGTGGGGAAATGGCGGCACCCTCTGCTGCCGATTGCCACTGGGGCCTGCTGGGTCCCGTCCAATCGCCCACTCCCTCGCTTGTCTATCCACGCACAGATGCGAGACCACAGTCAACCCGAAGTCCTGCACCCTTGATGTTTCCCCGCGGTCGCTTGCTGAATTGCCCACCAGGTCCAACCCTGTGCCTGGATTCCGCGCGCCTGAGTCCGTCTGACTGAGTTTTCCTGTGCAACCCCGCTCCTCCAGCTGCTGGTTTCACCCCTCTTACCGGTCAGGCTGAAGAATTTGTTGTTATCAGACTTCCGGAAAGTTCAGTTTTCTGTGTTCTGGCTGTGTTTTCTGTTGCTAATATTTAGTTGTCTCTAAACTTGGTTGTGTGAGGAAGCACAGCGCCTCCACCTATGCCTCTATCTTGGCGGAAGTGAATTCTTGTTTCTTCATCCTTTTCTGTTTGGTCATTTTTTTCCTCCTTCTGGTCCGCTCCTTTGATTTGAGTCCCAGTTTTCTTTTCATTACTGTTGGTTTCCTGTGTATTTCCTTTCATTTCAATTAGTTTAGCTTCCATATGTTCCTCTAGTTTGTTACTAAAATGAACCAGTTCTGTGAGCATCCTGATCACCAGTGTTTTGAACTGTGCATCTGAAAGTTTGGCAATTTCTTGTTTGCTTAGATTTATAGGCTCTGGGGCTCTGAGTTGTTCTTGAGCCATGTTTTGATCTGTTTGTGCCTGTTACCTATGAGGAGAGGAGCCTTAATTGTTCACCAGGGCGGAGCCCCCCAGGTCGCTGGTTTGTGACGCTGTATGTGGGGGCAGGGTCAGAGAGGGACAATAGCGGTTCTCTCTGCCGCTCCCCGCCCCTGGGGCCTTCGAGGTCTGTCTCACCACCACTAGCTCCTTTACCCATTTATCTGCTCGCAAATGTGTGACCACGGTTCGCCTTCAGTGGGTCCGCCACCTTGCGCCCTCAGTGGGTCCGCCCGCTTCTCCACACCTGGGATCCTCCCACAGCTGCTTGCGCACCTGGGTCATGTACGCCCGGGTCGGTCCAGTGGATCTTTCCTGCCCAACCCGGCTCTGCTGCTGGCTCTGCCCCTCTTACCGGTTTGGCTGAAGGGTTCGTTGTTGCCAGACTTCCGTGTAGTTCAATTTTCTGTGGTTTGGCTGCATTTTTGTTGCTAAAACTTTGTTGTTTTTAAACTTGGTTGTGTGAGTAGGTGAAGTGCTTCCACCTATGCATCCATCTTGGTGGAAGTCCCTAGAACTTGCTTTAGACTGGCATTGAACACATGGTGACCTGTTAAGCTATTTATGTGACCGTAGACTATAACATTATTGTGTTTCTCAAACAATATAAGTGAGTGAATTTTAGAAGTAAATTTTATATATTAGGTTCATTTACCTTTAGGAAACATCTGCAATTTAAATATGTGAAATTTTATATGTTTGGCAGTAATTTCATATATTGGTCATGTTTTCCTAATGTTGATTGTATATCTGTTAAAGGTTATGATATTTGAAAATTCTGACTTTGTCATAGCATTTGGCATATTCTGGGAAATTATTCTGATAAAATAAATGTATTGTATAAAATTTCTGTGGTAGCCAAAAACCTATGTAGAGTCACAGAAAAAGGAAAGGATTTGTTCTGAAGAACCCAAGGTCAGTCAAATGTTAGTTGGTGTTTGTAAAAACTAGCTCTTATGGAAACTGTATACATATATGAAAAACACTTAATTGATTTAAACAGACTTGTTTACCATAAAACTTCTTCAAGCCTTACTGAACATGGGTACATTCTGAATCTCTGAGAGGGAGAATCCTCTTTCAGTGGAATTACTATTAAAGAGTATTTCAGAGAACACAGATTAAAAAATTCTGCATCAGATCATTCTTTTTAGATAGAATATGTTAAGACTGATTAATTACTTTTTTTTTTAGTAGAAAGTTTTTTTTCTTTGTTGGTGACTGGACCCCTGCAATGATAGAGTGCTACATTGCTATGGTAACATAGAAAGCAAACTGCTTCCAACCAGGGATATTTTTTTTCATGTAAAAGAACTTGTCAGAGGTTTCTCAAACTAATTTTTCCAAAGTAGAAAATGCGCTTAGAAAATATGTATGAAAAAATAAAAACTTTAAGTTTTATTGAACAAAAGTACAAAAATGCATTAGTTTAAAACTGCATTATGGGCAGAAATAACTTGTACAATTATTAAAATTGTACAAGTTTTTCATTATCATTATTTCATATAAGGTCTTAAGTATACTGTTTGCAAATGATTTAGAAAAGTTGTTTTTATTGCATTCTTCCAAGTTTTCCATTTAAGTCTGAAATGTCTTTGATATGCAGAAAGGAAAGTATATTAATTTATTAATAAGAATGTCAGAAAGAAAGCTAATTGACTGACATGGGAAATTTCAGTGGCATATAGATATTTAGGGCCCCCAAACACCATTAATTAGGAAGGCATAAAGGGACAAAATAAAGAATTACAATGATAATAAGATAATAAGTTGAACTAAGTGCCAATGATCTTGCTTTCTGCACCACTCTTCAAAGAGAAGCTGTATATCTGTGTGTACAAAGAAGTTGAAAAGTTATGTTCAATGTTTCCCCCAACTTGTGTATTAAAATTCTCACTGGGTTGGCTTTGAATGTAAACAAATATCTGCCTATTAGCGAGCAATGTGTCCTGCCCCTGAAAAACAAAGAAATACATATATAACAAAATTGGTTTATTTTTGTGTGACATACAAAATATTCCTCATTAACTTAAGAGAGTATCAATCATATACAATTATTTCAACAAATATTTATTCTCTCCAGGCCTGTGCACAGGAAGAAGGAAGAAATACAAAGATTATCAGACTATATCTAGGTTTTCAGTAACCTGCAACTTTGTAGTAAAATTTAGAAAGGATAGATTAAAGACAAGTAAAGAAGGGGATATTGATGGGGGAAGGTCTTGGAGCGAAGAAGCTCACAACAGAACAGGGTTTATATTTGTAAAGAAGAAAATAGCTAAAAATGTAGCCACTTCTTGAGGTAAAAGAGAAGAAAACTGGTGCTCACATTCAACTGTCAAATTTCCCTCTAAAGTATGATAATTGAATAAAAAGTAGAGAAGATGAAATCAATCAAGGTTTTGAAAATAATGAGAGAATTTCAATTTCTTATGGAGCATGGAATATCTTATAATAAATATATGAACTTGTGAGCGTCATTGAGGTTATGGTGGTAGTTGAATGACATAAGTTTGTCATGGGGTAAGTCAGTACAATTGATTTCTCTGTGTTACTGAAGAGCTAAGAAGAGGGAATGGGGGAAAGAGGGTGTTTTGGTTCATGTAGAGTGGAGATTGGCAAGAAGTTTAAGAAGGAGAAAGCATCCATAGTGGTCTTAAGTGGTTATTTATTTAGTAGCTATTATGTTTCAGAAACTATAGATGAGAAAGAGGATGCAGCCTTGTTACCTATGAATTTAAGATCTATTAAGGATAAAGAAAAAGCAGATGATTGCAATATAGAAATTGTGTGTAGGTTCAGGTCTTCATGGACATGGATGTGGTGTGTCTCAGTAGGATGGCATGAGTATTTCTTCTCTTTACTCCTTGAAATATTGAAGCTTGTGTAAATGTGTAGCCTTCTTTTGAGAGTACTACACAAAGCCAGATATACTTGAAGTTCTGTTTGCCATGACCTTAATTTCAGTATCAGATGAAAGTCAGTGATATTTTGTGTGGGATTTTTCTCTTGTATGCTATTGAGAAGCAAAAGTCATTCTGACTAATTTAAGGCTCAACTCCTAAGTGTATTTTGTGTGTATGATGGATGAGAGTTATATTGGTATTAGTCAGTACAGAATAGGCAGAAAAATGCTTCAAATTCTAGTATTACTAAAACAATCTTTCTAAGACATAATTAGACCAATAACAATTAGACCACCTCACTTGGCACTGAGTCTCCAATGGAGCTGACCTAATGAGTGATTAAGTAATACAGAGCCCATCTTACTTCAATATTCAGCCTGACCCATTGAGTTCTACCATAAAAACCAATGAACCAATAGTAAATCTATCCCTTTAATATATTTCAACCATGTCTATTATAACGCTGAGTGCCTACCATATCACATCATCTGAAAGAGGGCCTTTGTTCTAGAATTTCAAGCAAATTTACTGAGGGTGATTCTAATGAGACTGGCCTAGCTCAAATGCCTCACCTTGAACCAACCCCTTGAGCTTCTGTGATACATGGTGCTAATGGTTTATACAAGGTCATGTGTTTACCTTCCCAGTGAGACAGTAGACTTATTCCAGAAATTCCATGAATCCAAATGTTGGAGCTAATTGGAAAGAAAAAAAAATGGATTTGGGGAAGGCTATTCATATTCTATATTGGGAAGCTTAAATAGATCTTGTAGTTTAATTAGGAATTTTTCTGGAAGCAAATTTTTCTTTTGGCTTTGTAAGAGGTGAGAAAAACAAACAATACATTTGTATTCTCTCTCTTTTTTAAAAAAGTAAAATTGGGCCTGATTTGAACTAGATAATAGGGATTGTTTTAACAGAAGTATTTTTTTCTTCTGATAGAAGTATTGCTTTCTTAAATACCTCTTGTACTGTTTTATTCAAAATTAAATATTTGGAGTCTGAACTTCACATTTTGCCAAAGAAATTAGATTTGGCTCCAGACAGAGCTTTTTATTGGCTGCTTTCTTTCCTTATAGCAGGAGATAAATGAAAGAGGGAGGGGAGACACAGAGCAGCATAGGGGCGGGTAGATTGTTTTCAAAACAAATCCCTGAGAAACAAAGACAGGCTATTTTGTTCTAATACTTACTTAGACTTTGTGAGTTCTACAGCTGCATGTTGATTTTCTTCCAGATGAATCTGGCAGAGTCAAAGAAAGGTTTTTCTTCCAAAATTCCGCCAGCTTAGGTAAAAATATCATTTTTGTATAACAGATTATTCATTCAAAGATTTGACTTAGTGTTTAGTCAAGTATTGGTAAGGATTTTATTGAACAAAGGGTGATATAAATTAAAATTAGGTTCATTTTATTCCTTATTTTCAAAACTGTGTGACTTGTGAAGCATAGTTAGAAATGTACTTATGGGTGTCAAAGCACCATTAAACCATTTGTATGTTGTTTAGAAAAGAATGATTACAGATTATGTGGAACCACAGCATCCTTTAAATTCTCATGTCAACTTTAGAGTTTTCATATTAAAGAGGTAATATTAGCATATTTATTAAAGATGAGGTAATTAAGCTTAGGAAAATATTTATCTCATAGCTTCCCAAACAGAATATAATGAGGCAAAATATCTATAACATATTGATAATGCTATTTAGTTGGACCTCCAATAGACTTATTAACACAATATAGTTTAATTTTGAGAGAATTTATTTAGATACAGGTATTGGATGTGTTTAGTTCAATAATCTAAGATTTTACTTAAAGAAACTGTTTAGAGAAAGCCAGAAGATAACATGTTCACTCTCCCTTTAAGTGTCTGGTTTAATTCTTTCCCAGTTTCATTCCTTGGTATTTTGTCAATATCTTGTTGATACTGAAAAATCCTCCTGGTTTTGTTCTTTACATTCTGGAGCCAGAGTAGATTCTGAAAGTCAGGATGTATCTCTGACATGGGAAATCCGATAAACTAATAGATAGGAGACCTTTCTTATCTTTCTAAAATTTAAAGGATACTGAAAATCTGAAGGTTGTTGTGGGAAGTTTAGTTCTTCTTGGCCATGCAGTAGAAGAAAGATCAGCAAATTGGTTAGCATGCAGGCAGGGTTGTATTAATAATACACTTGTGGAGAAGAGAACGGGCCTAGCCCGAGGTGGGTGAGAAAGGCCTGGGCGCTCCTACTCTTGGTCCTGAGGATGTATCTAATTTGTGGAATGGGGTGAGGGAATTACATATTGATTTGGTGGGAGAAGGTAGTTCAGACTCCTACAAGGTGGGGTGTGACCTCCTGAGCATAGGTCTGAGTGGAGTTAAAAATCTGTTAACTCAGATTTTTATTTTGCTCCAGACCACCTCTTCTTATCCTTTGTAAAAACATATATGTGGCCAGAGGCAGTTAATCAAAGTTATTTATGAGTTTTTCCTATAAGTACTATGGACCCCTCCCACCTCTCCTTCTTCTCTTAAACTTCTACCTGACAATTTTGCCAAAAATGAACCTAAAGATGTGATCTCATGTATAATAGTGGGTAGCTTTCATTTTCTTTTACTCTTTCTCTATTTTCTCCATTTTATTTATTTTCTTATATTCCTATACTGCCCAAATGTTCTTTGTTTAAAACTTAAAAAACTCAGAGGTTTGCTTGTGATAGGTATGTAATTTATAGAATTTCCTTAAATACTTTAATTTGTAATCCACATGAATATTTTTTCTCTAATTGGGATGAGGAGAAGACTAAAGAAAGTAATTAGCTTTATTATCACCCGAATCTGCTCTGCCAAGTACCCCCTTACGTGTGAATGGTGAGGATGGCAACTCCTATTTGCTGTTGTCAATTTCACCTCCTATACGCTCATGGGAGATACCAGCCACCCTTTCTGATGAGTCTTTTTTGTTTGTTTGTTTGTTTGAATATATTCAAAACTACAGTCAAGTCTTTAGAGCTGGGGATCTATTTTTTTCTAAGCTCTGATAAGCTGACAAATTCATTCATTCAATAACTATTTTATAATTTAATTCTTTCTTTGAAGGCATACAACTTCATAATTATGAAATCACCACAATAAGTTAATTAACATATCTACCACTTCACATAGTTACTATAATTTAATTCTTAAAAGTAAACTGCTTTGTACATTTTGAGATGTTACATAAATATTCCCTCTCGTGCTTAATCGTAGACCAGACACAGGCGACACAGGGCCAACTCTTGTTTTTCAGTACTGGTCACAGTACAACTGCAGGTCACGCTGGTGGTTGAAGCATCTTATCTCTGCCACCCCCACTTTTCACATTCAACACTCCTCCTATGATAAAATTTAGGAAAAGGGTATATAATTGACTTTTGGCCATCCATTTATTGGGTTTGGTGATGATGATGGAAGAGGCCCATGAAGGAATGATTTCATTTTACTGATCACGTTATGGCGCTCAAGCCAGATGCCCTCACTGCACATCTGCCAGGTGGATGGTCAGTCACTTAAGTTTGACCAAAGAGTGTATTTAAGTTCAGTTTGAGAATTTTTCAACTACGAAAGCTCAGTTTAGCTTTTGCATTTCCCAATGAAAATTATTAAAAGTTAGAAGAAAATCTATGTGTCTTTCCTTAGATTTCAAAGGTCAGCAGCAACCCTCCCAGTGCTTCCAGTCACAGCCGCAGCTCCAGCTGTGGCCGAAGCTGCCACATCGCAGCCCAGTTCATGAATGTGAAAGGAAATGGCCAAGGACAGCACTTCCCAAAGGACCACAACTTAGGAAGAAAATGACTGGTGGACAGTAGAATTGCATACTATAATCACGTTAATTCTTCTGAAGCAATTTACTATTTTAAATGATTAAAGCTTAAGTAATGATCAACAAATATTTCCATAGTTCCGCATATAAAATTTGTATCATTTGTGAACAAAGATATTCATCTTGTTCTGAATTGATATCCACGAAACATTAAACCTTCAGATCAGATTTTTACAATGCTAATTTTGCTATTTTTTCCCTTTATATTAAGCAAGAACAAATGAGACCTGAATTTTACTGGCAAGATGACAATATCTGAAATTTGAAGTAGTTGGATTCAATGATGATATGGAGTTGATTGAACTGTTTCTGTGAATTGTTCCTTTTCCTGGGTAGCGTTTACAGAATTCAAGTATGAGCTCTGGTTTATAGCGACTCCATTTCACAGGATACATTATTTAAGGGAGGGCTGTAAACTATGTACTTTTTCGGAGTTGACTTTTTGACCTGTTCCTAGTTCATTTACTCATATGGCAATTATGGATTCAGTCCTGGTACATTGCATTCAATAAGGGGCAAGGAGATATGTCTGAAGTGGTCTCTGAAGTCTTTTTAAATGTAGAAATATTACAGAACAGAGGCCCAAGGGGGGCAATATTTGGCCCACCCAGGGATGCCAGAAACTGTTACTGAACACACACATACAGGTTCCTTATGTCTGCCGCCAAATAGAAAAGATGTCTCTCAATGCCAGAGATTTGTGAAAAGGAAAGGAAAGGTTTGTTTAAAGCTATACAGACTCAAAGTAGTGACCCAATGTCCCCATTAAAATATCAAAGTTCTTTTGGATACCCGTAGACACCCACAGTGCTTCCTTCTCCCCCTGCTCTAACTCAGTGGACCGTAACTCAGGAAAAGAAGTAGGTGTCTGTGTTACAGGCCACTGGCATCATCAGCTGTGTCACTGTCCAGGCAGGATCTCTAATTAATCCAAAGCCATGTGGCACCTTCTCATGACCTACTGGCAAGAGTTCTTTCACCCTTCTTCCAGGCAGTCTCTCCTACTTCCCAGGCCACAGAGCCAAAGGGAGCATGGTCCAAAGCCACATGGTCCTCTTCTACCAAAGCTGTGGGTGTCCCCACTCTTGCCAAACCCGCATGGTTCTTTTTCTCTCCATCAAAGCTGTGGGGAGAGGAGGGTCACCACTCTGGTCAAAAGCTGAGTGGCTCTGCTAAAGCTGCATTTCTCCTTACATGGCTGTGGGAGTCCCCACTCTGTCAAAGCCCTGTGGTACTCTCCCCAGTGGCTGCCATGTCTGGGTTTAAATCCCCATGCCAATCTTCCTCTGTACCCCCAATTCTGATTCCTCCTTCAATCAGCTACACCTGCCAGCATTCCTATATTATTCCAAGTTTACTGGGCTGCCATCGTGAGTCTGGCAGGTATGGCCCTATGTCACGGAGCCAATCTTCTCCAAGCTCCCACACAGGTGCTGTAACTCAGGGGACCTGTTCCCCAGTTACATCTTTAGGGGAGTGACTTCCATCCCCCTGGCTCCAAGCATGGCCACAGCCATTTAACATATCTAAGCAACCCGCCAAAGGCTGTAGATATGTTAAATGACCATGCTATGGATTAGCTGCAAGGCTGTGGCTACAAAACAGCCCTGCATGTTCCTGCTCTCTGTGTCCCTTCCTCCAACTCACACCTGTGAGGGGAGGGGGGAGGATATCTTATATGTCTCTCCAATATATCCTAGATACCTTGAGGGCTGGACCCCATTCCAAATCTCTTTTTGGGGCCCCCCTCTTGGCTGCACCCTGTATCAGAATCCCTGTATTATGAAAACCCTGTTTCTAGTAATTGATATTTCTGCCCTCCCCCTACTTTCACTCCCAAATAGCAATTCCCACATCTTTGTTCCATTGTGGTTTCTTAACTTATCCTGGCAGAAATAGGAGACAAAGTTCTTTTAATTTTTTAAATTCTTACCCAAAGATATGTCTATTGATTTTATTTTTAGTGAGAGAGAAAGGGAGAGATAAACTGATGTGGACCTGGCCAGCAGGATCCGTGTATGTTGTGGCTGCTAGTGAAAAAATAAACATGGACAACAGAAGTCCTGTGGAGAAAAAGGGATGGCATGGCCACTCTCTGAGAGAGAGAGGGCCAGAGGCCTCAGTCCCTGCCTGGGTAGGCTTTTATTGCTTTTCTGGGTACATTACATGGAGGGTAGTCCTCATTTACTATGCACAGATGCACTGCAGGGGACTACCTTTTACAGATAACAAAGGAAAGAATGTTGCTAATCACTTCAAAGAGAAGGATGTTGCAGACCAGGGGGAAAGTGGTTGATCCAGTTACATTCCATACTTGGGAGGTTTAGCACAGACTTTAGGGTTACAGTAAGTACTTGCTTCCTCACTTTAGGGTGAGGAAGTTTTAGCAAAAGCAAGTCTCATAGCAGTCTAGGTACAATGCAGGCCTGATTCCCCACAGGAAAACCTCTCCGTGGGGTGGTTCTTTATGCCACTCACTCCCCACTGGTTTTCCATGTGGAGGCTGAGCTACATTCCCATGACACATGGAACAGTTCCCTACAAGAAACGTGGATGTGAAACATCAATAGCTTGACTCCTGTATGTATCCTGACCAGGGACCAAACCCACAACATATGTTTGTGTCCTGACCAGGGGTGGAACATGCACCTTTTTTTTTTTTTTTAGTGTACAGGGTGACACTCCAACCAACTGGGGCACTTGGCTAGGGCGAGACAAAGTTCTTAATAATTTTTTTTTAGTATTTGGAATTCTAGACTTGTTTTGGAGTCATAATGGATTCCAAGTGGTCGAGCATCAGTCACATAGTGCTGTCTTTGCAGAGCAGACCCAGGTCAGGGATGCACCACGAGAAATCCAGACTTTAGAATGGTATGATAGGCATGAATGTCTTCTGTCATTTTTATTTACTTATGTCCCCAAAGCTTTTAACAACTTCTGCTGCTTTGACAAAAAAGATGCAGACTCACAAAATCAACACACACATATCCCTCTGCAGGTCCAATCCAGAAATAAATTTTAGATCATTGAAAGAAAGTAGCCATTACAACATATTTTCTAAATCAGACTTGAGAATAATCAGTTGCAATATGAGGAATTTAAGTTGAAAAATAGAGTTTTATATTTAAAAAATCACTGAGGAAAATTATAGAAACTGCATTTTAGAAGGTCTTTAAATTTAGGTTGTATTCTAGGTTTTAAAGATGATCTTACCTGTGGGCAGTGTGTGACCTTGCAAATGTTTTGATAAGTTAGAATTTTTCAAATGTATATGTCAGTCTCCAGATGAATTGTCTGTTTTTTAAGTTGTTAGATAATTTTTATTTCTGCTTTGGTTTCATACATTTTTTAAAAAACATATATATTTTTGGGATATACCACTTCCCTTTTTTAGTTGCTTGTTTTGAAGAATTTATAAAAATGCCTCTGTAATGAGAGGAATGCCAAAAAGTTAATGGAAATGTTAATTAATCATAAACAGAAATAATAGTAAATCATAATGTTGCAATCAACCAATATCTAAACCCATTAACCTCCAGGAATAGAAATGTTTTGAGTATGTAGTCAAGAAATACGAGTGTCCTGGAAAATCTAAAGGAAGAGCTAAATGTCGATAATGTGGTGTCTGGAACCTTTGAGTGATAAACTGACGGAAATAATTATATTACGTGTGATCAAAGCCAAAGCAATGTGCAATAAAATGTGGGGAGAGAAGGTGGGTCTTGAAGTTTAATCTAAAGAGTTTATTATGAGTGATTCAGAAAGCATTTTAGAAATTGACAGTACTCCAAAGATGATCTTAAACAGCTTATTCGGAACATTTGTTGGTTTAGATTCTGAATAAAGGAAGTCAATTATATTAGCTCATGGCATATTGGAGTTTTGATGTGTGTATGTGTGTGTTTAATTTAATTTCTCTGACATGTATTCAATTTTCAAAGTGCACTCTTTCCATATGTCCTGAAAGAGCCTTGGGGCACAAACTTTTCATAAGTGCTGGAGTCCCTATTAGCAGCTATTAAAACTGATTTAGTTTCTCCTGGTCTTTCCTATGGCATTTCCTGTTTAGCCAAAATGTTGCAGCTTCCTCTTTAACTTCATTGTTTTAGATCAGTGATTTTCAACCTTTTTCATCTCATGGCACACATAAACTAATTACTAAAATTTTGTGGCGACCAAAATATATAGTTTGCCCATCCGACCAAAAAAAAAGTTGTATTTTGATTCATTCATACCTGATGGCTATTGTTGTGTTGGCTGTTGTCATTTTTTAAAATTTGACAGTCTAAGGGAAAAGTGGTCAGTGTCCCTTACTAGATAGTCAGGTATTGCGTGTTTTAAAATTTCTTGTGGCACACCAGTAGAAAATTGCTGTTTTAGACAACTGAACAAAAGGAAAAAGCCTAATACGTTTAAAAAGAGCTGGCATGTACTTCAGAGTTGATACTGGGGAGAGGAGTCAGTAACACAGGTCATCCGTAACTCTCAAACCAGGTCGAGATGTTTAAACAGATATTTTTGCTTTTAATTTGAGAAATTATAAAACAAATGACAGGAGCATTGGAAGCTGCTGAGTTGTGTGTGAACACGCAAGCTCATCTAAATATAGAGTAATGTAAAGGTGACTTTCAAAAGTAAGGAAAACGTGTGGTGGTTATTCTATTTTAAAGGAAGGCAGCTTAAGCCTAGGGATTGCAAAGCAGAGATAAAGAACCCCACAAAATTCAGAAAGAAACCCTCTCCTGGATGATCAGTGGTAACATCGGATTTACTGTATGTTCTGGTGCACGTTATGAAATCCATTGTTTCTCTGTTTTTATTTTTTTATATTTCAGTAATATGCTTTAACAGAGAAGCAACAGGGAAAATAATTAATGGAAATGTAGAAAATGGAACAAGAGAATGAAGAAAATCATCACATGAATCATTATCAGACCAGCTTACATGTTTTTTCCTTTTTCTTATTTTTTGGAGGGTGTATTGTATTTTTTCCAGCTTTACTGAGGTACGTTTGACATAGAACATTGTGTAATTTTCAAGTATAAAATGTGATACTTTGATACACTTACATATTGCAAAATAATTATCACAGTTGGGCTAGTTAATACCTCAATCACCTCACATAATTATCATTTCTTTTTTGTGTTGAGAAAATTTAAGATTTACTCTCTTAGCAAATTTCAAGTATATAATACAGTATTGTTAACTATAGTCATTCTGCTAAATATTAGCCCCAGAACACATCCATCTTCTAAATGGAAGTTGTACCCTTTTAACCATGCCATTTCCATCACCCTTAGCCCCGGCAACCACCATTCTACTCTTTGTTTCTATAGGTTTGGTTATTTTAGATTCCAAATATAAGAGATGTAATATAGTGTTTGTCTTTATCTGCCATGTTCCAGCTAGCATAATGTCCTTAAGTTCTCACCTCCTATTCTGGTTTGCATCCTTTTCTTATGAGCTCAATGCCGATTGCATTTTATGTAGTGTTTCTAGCTAATATCTAATGTAAGGATTTTCATGATTTTTAGCTGTCAGAAATGGAACTGCAAAAAAAAAAAAGAAATGGAAATCACAGTGATTACCTTTCAATCTTTATCTTACTCCCTACTTAGCAATGCTAGATACAGTCAACTTCTTTCTAATAAGAAAAGGAAAACAAAAAAAGTGTTTTCTTCTCTCTCCCTTTCTCAGTCAGCATACTATCCTGATTTCATCCCATTTATCTGACTTCTCAATTTCAGTGTTCTTTACCGATTTTGTTTTCTGTACTAAATCTTAACATTTGCTTCCTGTCTCCTTAATCTAGACAGATTTTCTAGTTTATCTCATTTTCTAGCAGAGTGTTAAATACCATCTAGATGTGACTGCTCTCACATTTACTTCTATTCCTGATCTTTCCTTTTAATCCCCAGACATATAAATTGAACTATGTTCTTGACATTTCCATTTGGAGGTCTAAAAGATATCTATCTCTTAACCCCTTAATTTCTCATTGTTCTTCTCCAGTATTTTCCATTGGTAAATAGCATTTCTATTAAGCCTGTTTTTTTGTGTTGTAAAGCCAGGAGTAACATTTGACACTTCTCTCTGTTACCTCCCACTTTAATTCATAATCATGTCCAGTCAGCTCTGCCTCTAAGCTATGTATCTCAGATCTTTCGATTTCTTTCTTATCTCTACTGCCACAGTTTGGAACCAATCCACAGTGATCTGGTGGAGCCGTTCCCAGCCTTTCTGACATCAGGCACTGGTTTTGTGGAAGACAATTTTTCCTCATACTGGGGTGCAGGTAGGGAATGGTTTCAGGATAATTCAGGCACATTACATTCAAGCTCACTTCCCGCTGTGTGCCTGGTTCCTAATGCGCTGGACCTGGGTCCCATCCAGCCTGGAGGTTGAGGACCTCTGACTGGA
Source organism: Artibeus jamaicensis (assembly GCF_021234435.1). Taxonomy (NCBI): domain Eukaryota; kingdom Metazoa; phylum Chordata; class Mammalia; order Chiroptera; family Phyllostomidae; genus Artibeus; species Artibeus jamaicensis. The sequence goes on from NW_026521788.1 coordinate 17,456,446, forward strand.
ACAGACTTCGTACAGGTCTCACAGCATCTATTCTTTCTTTTTCTTTTTTTTAAAAAATACTGAACATATGTGTAATTATATATAATGATATATAACTTTTTTCTGAGTAAATTGTTTACATCCAAATTTTTTATGTGCAATGATCTAATATTTTTCTAAATATTATTTCACTATGATTTTAATTATGTGTTTAAATTACTTAAAAATTGAAGCTTATAAATATAGTTATTTTAAATATGAAATTAATGTTTTATATGTAATTGAATTCAAATATATACAAGTGCATGTATGTATGGATATATATACTAAACAGTGAAGGTCCTGGGTTGTACCTTTCACCAAAAGACAGATACTTCCTACAGACTTTTAAAAGTAAGTTTTCCTCATACACACAAAAATGCAAAAAATTTATAACTTGTTTTTCATTTAAAAATATATTGTGGCATTCTAAATCATTTTAAAATTCTACTTTTTATCCTTGGTTATAATATTTCTACTTTTTGTATCATGAGATGTGAAGAACAACAATAGGGAAAGTAGCCAGTGGTTTTGTTGGGCTGGTTGAAACTGTGCTTTGTTGATTGATCTGATGGTGATTTAAAGGATGGTGGGAAACAGACTGGGTGGAAAAGCCAGTGGGTGTTAGAACACTATTGCAGGAGAAGCAGAGTCCAGAAGAGACAGAAGTAGCAGTAGCAACAGCACCAGGTATCTGAGGTGTTTGGTGTAATGGTCCATGAGTACATACCGGTATATGTGAGGGTGGGTTGTTGTAATGATCCGTGACTGCATACTGGTGTATGTGAGGGTGGAAAACACATGGTGGTGTGAGAGGAGGGGAGAGAGGTAATTTCTGATGAGGGAGATCTTATCACTGAAGGACCAGAAGGGACATTGAAGGACCAGAGGGGAGAAGCAGGAGATCACATACTGATTGGAGATACTGTGCTTTTCCGGGCTTCTCTTTCCCAGTTGAAAAGAGTAAGAATAAGAAACGAAGTGAATGTTGCAATCTGTAGTGCAATGTTTAAATCTATGAATCATAAAAAATTGCATTTTTCCATGGATATTAAAAATAGAGGAGTATATAAAAGCTACATCATCTTGCCAATTCAGTTATGTTAGGTATCCCCTTAAAAATGTAGTTTATAGAAAATATCAACTCCATTCATTTTGTTTCTCAACACAAATATTTTTAAAAACTGTAATGTTGAAAATCACTGTGGTTAGTCTACCAGTACCCAGTTTGAAAACTAGTGTGTACTATAGTATAATAATATGAGGTCACTTAAAATCACATTCAGGGAAAATGTTTTATAGCATGTATACTGAAAACACTTATTATACTTATTTAAATATACTTACTAATATAGTAACTATAGTGATAGTTTATAATTATGTATGGTTACAGATGGGAAAAAGAAAAATATCAAAGTTCTCTTCATAAAGTCATTCAGCAACCTTATGAGACTTAATAATACTGAGATATTGAAAAATAGCAGAATATGGGGTTCTATTACTAACTTTGGATATATTTTTCTTCTGCTTTTTTATTATTTTTCAAGGAGCAAATTTTCCACTGTTGTTGAAATGGAATATATGTTGTATGTAATTATATTTTAAATAGACATACATATATACATATATCATTAGAAAAATGAAAATATAATTACATCAGTTTTGTAATAATGATTTGTGCCTGCAATTACTCTGCACGGGACAGAATGGCGTGTTGTAATAAGCACTGGTCTTGAGCTCATAAATATTGAGGTGATGTCCAAAGCTTTATGAACAAGAAAGATATTCACTATTTCGTGTATTCTGCGATGGATAATTTCAGTCTCTCATTTAGATATTTGAAGTGATTATATTATCTCATTCATTCTACAGTCCATATTGTCCTCAGCATATTTATTTTATGTACAATATCTTTTATATATTCTACAAGCTAAATGTGACACAGTAGATTCACACTGCAAATTAACTTTAGAATGATTCAGCCATCTTATTTAACTGACAGAAGTATAAATATTAAGGCAATAGCAATTTAAGATTAAAAACAAGAGGAGCAAACCCTTCAGGCAAGACAAACTGTGTGAGATTTCTACCCATTCCTAATCCATTGCTAAGACTTTGGGAGTTATCTGAAAGGCAGAATAGTTTAAATGCCCAGGATTGGCATTTAGACTTTCCTTTAGTTCATTCAAAATTTGGCTCTCAAAAGTTCATGCACAAATCAATAACTTACAAGATTGGATTTATAAAATCACTCAAACTATATCTGCACACACTGTAAGTGAGGTTTAAAGGGTTACCTTACCTTGCGTCCTGAGCATAGAGCCCAGCCTCCATGTGAGATGGATTCCACTGAACTTCACAAAAACAGTTTGATCATTTCTCCCTCAGAAAGTGAAGATCACTACACAGTCCGTCTACACCCACAGTTGTTATTAACTTAAGGAAGAATTTCTCATGGTTCATTCTCAAGTGTGTCCCTTTATCTGAGAGGCAGATTTACTGTCAGCAGGGGTTGTTTGTCTCCTGACCTTAGGGTGTGAGGTGGAGGCGCTGTGTTCAATCATCCGGCCCTTCCTTGCTTGGGGAGTTTCTCTTTACTAATTTCCGCTATTGACCCAAGTGACATATTGCTTGAGGCATGAGTGGTAATAGAGCCTTTAGGGTTAATGCTGGTATACTTTAAAGTTGCAATTAGGTGATTAAATATAAAATAATTCAACACAAAATGCTTAAATGTGAAGTTTTTTTTGTCAATTTTAGTCAAAGAATTCCCTTCTTATCTTTTATTTCAAATAGGTATAAACCTAATACCTCTTAAAAGAAAACAAACTAATAAACAAAACAAAACAAAACAAAAAAAACTTTGTGGAGTTTTTTCCTGTGCGTGCATCCTTCTTTCCCAGCAGAACTTCTAAAGTGAGGGTTTTCTGTTTTGACAAAGTAGAGAGCAGCTCTGCACAGGTGTTTTTTAAAAAATATATTTTATTGATTATGCCATCACAGTTGTCCCATTTCCCACCTTCATTCCCCTCCACCCTGCACACACCCTCCACTTACCTTCCTTCCCTTTAGTTCATGTCCATGTGTCATAAATTCTTTAGCTTCTACATTTCCCACACTACTCTTGCCCTTCCCTTATTTTCTCCCTACCATCTATGCTACTTATTCTCTGTACCTTCTCCCCCTGTCTCCTCACACTCCCCTGTTGTTAACCCTCCATGTGATCTCCATTTCTGTGGCTCCACTCCTGTTTTGGGTGTTCACTTAGTTTGCTTTTGTTTTAGGTGTGGTTGTTAATAACTGTGAGTTTGATGTCAATTCACTGTTCATATTTTTTATCTTCTTTTTCTAAAATAAGTTCTTTTAACATTTCATATAGTAAGGGTGTGGTGATGATGAACTCCTTGGACTTGACTTTATCTGAGAAGCATTTTATCTGCCCTTCCATTCCAAATGAAAGCTTTGCAGGATAGAGCAATCTTGGATGTAGGTCCTTTCATTTCATGACTTGGAATACTTCTTTCCAGCCCCTTCTTGCCTATAAGGTCTCTTTTGAGATATCCATTGACAGTCTGATGGGAACTCCTTTGTGACTGTCCCCTTATCTCTTGCTGCTTCTAGAATTCTCTCCTTTATTTTAATCTTGGCTAATATAATAATTATGAAGTGCCTTGGTGTGTTCCTCTTTGGGTCCACCTTCTTTGGGACTCTCTGAGCTTCCTGGACTTCCTGAAAGTCTATTTCCTTTGGCAGATTAGGGAAGTTCTCCTTTATTATTTGTTTAAATAAGTTTTCTACTTGTTGCTCTTCCTCTTCCCCTTCTGGTACCCCTATAATTTGGATGTTGGAATGTTTAAAAATGTCCTGGAGGTTCCTAAGCCTCTCCTCACTTTTTTGAATTCTTATTTCTTCATTCTTTTCTGTTTGGTTGTTTCTTTCTTCCTTCTGGTCTACTCTGTTGATTTGAGTTCCAGTTTTCTTTCCATCACTATTGGTTCCCTGTGCATTTTCTTTCATTTCCCTTAATGTAGCCTTCATTTTGTCATCTAATTTGTGACTAAAATCAAGCAGTTCTGTGAGCATCCTGATCACCAGTGTTTTGAACTGTGCATCTGATAGGTTGGCTATCTCTTGGTCACTTAAAAGTATTGGCTCCGGGGCTTTGATTTGTTGTTCTGATTGAGCCATTTTTGGTCAGGTCATGACTGTTACCTATGAGGGGTGGAGCCTTAGGTGTTCACCAGGGCGGGACAACTCAGTTGCTGGGTTGTGATGCTGTATGTGGGGGCGGGGTCAGAGAGGGGCAGTGGTGATTGTTCTGCGCTCTCTGGGATTTCCATCCCCTCTGCCGCTTCCCACAAACCAGCACCTTTTCAATTGGTACTTTTAGGCTTTATTTCACATCACGAGGGCCCTGGGTTGCATGGTTTGTCTCACTGCCCATTTTTTGCCTGGTTTATCTGTGCACGATTGTGTGTCCACAGTCAGCCAACCCCCTTGCTCACCTTACTGGGTTTGCTGGTTTCCTCCCCTTGCCTGGGTCACCAACCACCACCTTTTCCTGCTGGGACCTCTCTGCTGGCCACTAACTCCACCCCTCTTACTGGTCTGAATAAATGGTTTGTTGTTGTTGGACTTCCGTACAGTTCAATTTTCTGTCTGTTTAGATTTGTTTCTAAATCTTTGTTGTCCTTAAATTTGGTTGTGTGAGGAGGTACAGTATTTCCACCTATGCCTCATCTTGGCTGCCCTGCGCAGGTTTTAATGGCAGAGCAATTGGGTTCCACGCTCAGCTGAAGCTGATTGTGAGAGCTTGGGCCCCGTCCTCAGTCTCTCTGGGCCTCAATACTCTTATCTGCCAAATGGAGACCACAGTGGCCAGTACCTAAAAGGACTTTTCAACCAGCTTTTTTGAGACATATAACTAACTGAACTTGTTTAAAATTAGAATTTGATAATTTCTGATAGATGTATACACATGCCTAAAACCATCGCCACCTGCCAGGGTCCCACCTCCCCACAGGGTTATGTAATAATGTATGGGGAGCACTGAAGTGTGTGGCTAATAATAAAATTATTAGTTATTGCTGTATTCATTTTTATTCCTCAAATCCCTAAGGTTTCTCTTCAGTTCTACTCCAATTATTCCCTGAAATGTTATCAATGACCACTGTGGTTGTGAAATCCAAAGGCATTTCTTTGTCCTTATATTCCTGGTAATTTCTTCTGTATGTGATATGGCTATGAAAACCTGTGATGGAATTGATGTTATGAGTAGCTAACATTTTTGTGATGGAAAGACAATCATTGTGACTATGGAAAGTGACAAAATATTAAGCAAATTTATTAATTCCTTTAAAATATAAGTGCTTATATTGTGTTAAATACTGGAGATAAAAAGACCAGTAGACGTAGTCCCTGCCTGCCAGTAATTCCAAAAAACAAGTGGGAAAAATATATTAAAGAAAATCTTAGTACAGTGTGACAAGAGTGATAGTAGGTATACATCTAAAGTAATATAGAAATTCAAAGAACACATTTTTATGCCTTGGACAGTGGAGATGACTGCACATAAATTGATATTAAGTCAATTCTTTAAAGATGAGTAATAGTTTATCAGGTGGATAAAAACAGCTAGTAATTTCAATTAGCAGGAGTGTGCAGGGAGTTCACTACAGGTTAAAGGATAGGACAGGGGAAGGGAAGAGCCTGGATATGTGGTTAGAGGGCTCAATTGTGGCCAGAATTTGATGATCATAGAGGCCATTGAAAGGATTTTGAGTTTCAGTCTGTGAGTAGGAGGAAGTTATAGAAGGCAATGAAGCAGAGATATAACCTGAGTTGCTTTGTATCTGAAAAATATATTACTGATCCCAAGTGAAGGAAAAACTGGAGAAGATAGGATGGAGGCAGTGAGACCTTAGACCACTGCTTTGGTTAGTTGTTCAGTCTTTTGGTGAAATGAGGTTGCATTAAAGCAGAGGCAATGGGCAGACAACTGGGGCAAAAGTCCATCAAAGGCAGAGTCAATAAAATTTGAAGAAAGGGTGAGAGTTTGAGGGCATGGGAGAAGGTGAAGATGATTTAAGATTCCCACTTGGGAAATTCAGTTGACGGTGATGTTATTCACCAAGGTATGAAATTCACTGCTATATTTAACACACAGAAGTAAATCATTTTATTAGGAAACATATTCATATTATTTATTACCTGTACCCTACATTTTAGGAACTATCCACAGAGATAAAATTTCCTTGTTTGTGTGTGCTGCAAAATTTAAGAATGCCACTGAAATGGATTTGCTCTATAATATAGCCTTCCATATTTTTCATAGCACAAGCAATTTGAATAAATTATACCTTGGCAATATCTTCTTGACTTACTTTCAAGATGAAGCATCATTAATACTAAAACACTGTCCTAATGGTTTATACCCTGTCGTCATCTTATTGGCAAGGCCCATCTTATAAAAATACTGCAGTGTGCCAATTCCCCCTTGAACTTGCCGTATATTAAATTGAAGACAGACCTTGCATTTGGCTTTCATGTTTTAATCCTCTGTCACTTTTTTTCAAGGCCATGTAACTGGACTCTTGTGTGAGAGCAAAGTTCAGTGATATCCTTCACCTTGGTGTTGTGTCAAGTTTTATCAGGAGGGAAGGAGGAGCAGCACAGAGTCTCCACTGCTCTTTGACATTGCAGGGCTGGCTCTGTCAGATTTTTCTTAACTATGATGCTGAGGGCAGTCTGTTTCCTGCACTGAAAAGACACCTGGGTCCTAGTCCTTATTCTGCCACTAGCTTAAGTTTGACTTTGAGGAAACCATTTTACTTGCTTGATCCTTAATCTTATTATGTATAAAATAGGTCTCTATTCTCTCTAAAACTCTGAGTTTTCTGAAGGTCTGGATAAATTTAATTTCTACTAGTTTTGCTTTCCACTGCTTCTAGACCAGTTTTTTTTTTTTTTTTTACATTTATTTCTCATTTGAGAGAGAGGAGAAAGGCAGAGGGGGTGTGTGGGAGGAGAGAGAGCAAGACAGACAGAGAGAGAGAGAGAGGTGTGAGAGACAAACACTGATCAGCTGCCTCCCACACTCACCCCAACTAGGGAATGAGCTTGCAACTTGGGCATGTGCCCTGACCAGGAATTGAACTGGTGGCTTTTTGGTTACTGGATCATGTTCAACCAACCAAGCCATGCTGGCCAGGGCTAGATCAGTGGGTTTTAAAGTTTCTCAGTAAAAAGACAGTAAGAATTTTAAGAAAGAAGTAATAATGTGATACTTAAGATACTGTGAACAAATTGCTGAAATATACTACTTTTAGAATTTCTGATAAAAGCAAAGTTCTTACATATGAAGATGAAGATTCATTATTAGCCCAGAGGACTCTGAAAAGGGCAACTAGAAGCTATGAAATAACAGCCATGTCATCTTGATAGCGTCCAATTAGGCAAGAGCTGTAGAACTCATGTTAGGGTAATTTGAAGCAGATGCCAGCATTAAGACACAGATATGGGACATTTTCAAGGGCAACAGAACATGTATTATATAGGATAGCTGATGGCTCCATCACCATATCCCTTTCCGTGGGGTTACAATGGTAAAAGGCTCTAACCTGCAGCTGATTTTAGGCTCTCAGATTACTCCCACGGGCCTACTGTCCTCAAGGGAGACATACCTTCAGAGCTGAGGGTCATTACATTTTGATATATTCAATCTTCATGCTCTTTTCTCAATCTCCTATCTCACATCCCAGATGTGAAAGTCATAGTAAATATCTGAGCGTAGCACCCAGGGTTTTACCACCCTGGATCCAGGGTCCAGAAACACATGGACAACTTTGATAACCTAGGATTCTTATCTGGCAGAGCTGTTCTGTCTCATTGCTATTGCTGAGAGCATAAGTGGATAATTGCTGAGCATCAAATGTCAATACATTTTCTTAGAGCTGGGCTTAGTAGATCTAATTCTTCTCTTTTCATAAAAGTTTGTTTCTGGTTTTCATTCTACTCAGTTTGAACAGCAAACTTAAATTGTTCCCTGTTTCTTCCCTGGGAATAGTACATTCTCTTTGGAGTCATTATGGATCATCCCAACCTGCCTAACTCTCTTTTTCTTTGAAGAACCAAACAGGAATTATGAATACTGCCTTTGTGCCTAGGAGGGTGCTGGGTTGTGAGTCAGATAAAGACAGTAAAGGTTAGTGTTGGCAGTAGTAAAATAAATGTAAGCATGTGTGCAGAACAACTGGAGATAATTTTCAAAACAGTTTCATCTATTTAAAGTTTCCTGAGAAGCTTGGGTCATGATGGAGAGGATTGTAAGAGTTGTCTGGGTGGAAGAGGTTTTCCGAGCTCAGTACATCACAGAAAAGGTGTACAGATAGGATTTAACATAATTTGCCAGAAGTTCTGAATCCAAGGCAGGCTAATGGTTGAGGAGCTAAAAGAGGTTAGGGTAAAGAGAAAAGAATTGGCCTCTTCAGTTAGTGTAGAACCTTGGAAATGAGGCAGAGGAGAGTGGACCTACCACTTGATAAACAGCAGGTTGGCACATTGAATACAACACAATGGAAAAGACCAAGCTTTGGATTCTGAGTCCAAGCTGCTAATTGTGGTGCTCTCAGTTCATTACTGAAAGACCATATTAAACTTCCCTAGTATCTCTAAGCCTCAGTTTCCTTTGCTATAAAGCAGATACAGTGTCAAGTAGCAATGGCATGGATCTATTGTTGGAATTAAGTGCAATAATGCTTTTCAAGTACTTGACAGAGCCTGGCCCGGAGTTAAGCGCTCAATATGTTAGCCATAATTCTCATTGTTGTCTGACAGCCACAGGCTGATTGCATTGAATTGGGCAGAATGACCTTCTTCTGGAGCTCTTTCAAGGTTTTCCAAATTAAATGGGCTCTGATTTATTTCATAATGTTTATTGCTTTTTCTCAAACTTTAAGGTGTTCTTTCTCTATTGAAAGGGCTCCAATTACAGACCGTAGTTCCTGAAGCTTCTGAAGGCACTTTCTCTGTGTGAGTGTGTGCTTAGTTGAAAGAATCTCTGTGTTTATCCTCCTGGGAAGACAATGGGCTGTTTAGCAACAACATTACAAAGTGAGCTCATATACAAGATATTATCCATAATACCTAGGGTCTTTTCTAAACATTATTTATTTCCAGTGGGACAGTGGGTTTCCGTTTTGTATCGCTGCTGCTGAAGATTTTTCCCTTGGCAAATTGTCCTGCAGGATTTATGTTAGATCTCATGTCTTCAATAGACATGGAAATCTCTATGTCTGCCAATCTCACCAAGCTTGGCATTCAGCAATTCAGTCATCACTCCGGTTTATTTATTTTTTCTTGTCTAGAATTATCTGCACATTTTGTTACCACTGGGTTTAAATCACCTGCTGCTTCACAGGGATGGTTTGTGTGAAACCTACTCCTCCTCAAGTTTGTAAAGCTCTGTTGTAGACAATTCATTCAATTTTGTTTTAATGGGTACAGTTTTTCTATGCGTGGCAGCCTCCACAAACAAAACTTCTATGTAATTTCTGTGTTTCTGAAAACAAAATGAACTCATTCATTCATGCATTGCTCATTTTGGGGTAGGTGCTGTGTTAAGTCATGGAGATCAAGTTCCTCCTCTTAAACACTGACATTTTAGTGAAAGAACAAAACCTATAAAATCATTATAATGCAGCACAGAATTACTACAAGAGGAATGAAGAATTGCTGGACCAACTCAGAGAGGGCAGAAATTACCTTTTGGTTAAATTTTGAGGTGGGCTTGAAAAGATGAAAAAGAAGAGGAAGACTTATTTTAATAGTCTGTAATGACATGTATTTAATATCAAATATTTACAATATACATACATTTCTAATACACACAAATATATATCCAAACCAGCATGGTTCAGCCCTGTGCATGCATATATGCACCTTGTAGTTCAGTGAATTTCTTCATTTCATATGTCATATATCCTGTTGTGGGATACATACAAGCTAAATGACAAATTATATTGTCCACAGCACTAGTCTCCATTTAAAACTCAAAATCTGTTTTCAGTCATCACTTATTCTTCATTAAAAAGTCTCCCTTTTTTGTTTGTTGCGTTTGTATAGACACACTGGGCAAAGTGACTGTGTTCTCACTGTAGCTCCCCCTCTTGGCACAAGAGCGGATGTAGCCTGAACCTTCTCACGTTTTCTTCTGTCCCTTCAACTTCCTTTTTAACATCTTCTCTGAGCTTCCCTGCAGCTTTTCTGTTTGGGCATTTGTCCCAGGTCCTCACATGGAGCAGCCTCTTGTCCCTGTGTGGGAAGGAAGAACAGACGTTCTTCTTTTGCACTTTTTACAAGAGACAAACTCTCCACTGTACTATATCAGGCTCTGCTGGTACCTAAGATGTCTCTGGTCTTCCTCTCAGACTTAGTTCATAGATCCTGCAGAAATATATAGCACATTTACACATAGATGGCTCAGTTTTTGTGGCATTAAGTAATTAGTTGAAAAACAGTTTGTCTTTAAATGGCATGCATGTATTTTTTTAACTGAGCTATATTTGGTATATAACATCACACACTTTTAAGATGGAAAACATATTGATTGTCATACATATATATTGCACTATGATTACCTCTGTAGCATTATCTAACTCCTCTATCATGTCACATAATTATTTCATTTAGTGGTGGAAAAGTTAAGATCTGATCTCATAGAAATTTTCAAGTGTGAAATGCAGTATTGTTGGACTACATTCACAATGCTCTGCATTAGCGTCCAGAATTCATTCATCTTCTAACTGGAAGTGTGTATCCTTTGATAAACATCTCCCCAAACTCCCCCCTCCGGTCTTCTGGGAAACACCATTCTACTCTCTGTTTCTACATATTCAACTTTTTTTGATTCCACATATAAGTATGATATAATATTTGTTTTTCTCTGACTTAGCATGCCCTCCCAATCCATTTGTATTGTTGCAAAGGTAGTATTTACTTCTTTCTCATGGCTAAATAATGTTCATTGTGTGTGTACATATATATATATATATATAATGAATATATGGTATATATATACACATATAATATGGTATATCCTATTCATCTGCATGTGTACCCTTAGGTTCTTTCTATATTTTGGCTATCGTGATTAATGCTGCAATTAATATGGAGTACAGATATCTTTTTAATATTCTGTTTTCATTTCCTTTGGCTGTATGCCCAGAAGTAGGATTGCTGGATCATATGGTAGTTCTACTTTTAATTTTTTGAGGAATTTCCCTACTGTTTCCCACAGTGGCTACACCAATGTGCATTCCCCCCAAGTATACAAGGGTCCCCTTTTCTCCACATCCTCACTGACACTTGTTACCTTGTTTCTTCAGTTGTGAGGTGATGTCTCACTGTGGTTGCAATTTGGATTTTTCTGTTGGTTAACAATGCTGAGCATCATTTTATGTACTATTAGTATGTCTAGTCAATTCATCTGCCATTTTTTAAATCATTTTTTTGTCATTGATTGTGTGAGTTCTTTATATATTTTTGGTATTAGCCTCTTGTCAGACACCTGGTCTGTCAATTTTTCTCATTATGTAGTTTGCCTTTCCATTTTGATTATTTCTTATGCTGTGCAGAGTGTTTCAGTTTGATGTGGTCCCACATGGTGATTTTTGCTTTATTACTTGCATTTTGGGAGTTATATACAGAAAATCATTGCTAACGCCAGTATTAAGGGGATTTTTCCTTGTGTTTTTTTCTATGACTCTTAAGGTTTAATGTTTATGTTTAAGTACTTACTCTATTTCAGGTTAATTTTTGTGATTGGTATAAGATAAGGGTTTAATTTAATTTTTCTTCATGTGGTTATCCAGTTTCCCTAATTCATTTATTGAAGAGAATTTCCTTTCCCCATTGAGTATTCTTTGCTCCCTTGTCAAGTATTAGCATATTTGAAAGAAATCAGATTATAACAAAATTTAAGAACTACCAGAAGGTAATTTGAAGATTTGGAGGTAGAGTTGACAAAACTTTTTGATGGATTCAGTGGGGAGTATTTGAGGAAAAGGAAGAGTCCTTACCAGTCCCTTGATGACTGGCCTGATCAATTGGGTGCTGGGTATTGATGATGATGGTATAAAGATGGTGGCCAGAACAGTCTTTTAGGTTGAGAGAGGGGTGCCATTAAGAGTTCTCTTTCAGGTTTGCTAATTTGAGGTGCCCAACAAACATTCAAGAAATGATGTCAGATCTCTCCCTCTTTCCCTCATCATTCCTTGACAAATCAAAACATTATCACAGTATGCTTACAAGAACATTGAATTTTTAGATGAAGTCCTGCTATGCTATTTTCCTGCACAGTTTAGTAAATCTCTTACAGTCTCAGTTTCTTTCAATCAGAAAATAGAAATAATAATGCATTATGTAGGGTTTGTATATAAGGGTTAAGTGACAATCAGATGAATTAAATTAGATAAAGTGCCTGATTTATCATATAAGTGTGATGTCAATGCTCCCCTGGACACCAGCCTTCCAATCACAGCCCTCCTCCTTCTTTGTCACTTTGGATAAAGACAAAGTAAAGTTGAGGATAATTTAAAATATTCTGTAATTTTTTCCTAATGCAAAACTAGTGCTTTGTTGAAATGCTGAGGTTTAGAAGAAGAAAGGTTTGGCATTGGCACTCTAGAGCAGTACACATTGGAGACATTATTCCATAATAAATCTTGTAGTTTCCTTCCGAAGAAGCATAGTCACTTTTGTGACTGAAAAGTATCAGGACATGTAGGTCCTAAAGAAAACAATTTTAACCTGCTGACTGCTTGCACTAAGCAAATAATGAAGGAAATAATAGATGAATTTATGATTGTGAAATAAGTATTCATATTCAAGAAAGGGATTCTAATATTGTGAGCAAATAATTATATATTTTACTGTGTCCTTTTTCAAGGTCTACTCTGTGACTATAAACTAAAGGCATTATCATTATTATCTAATAGTAGATCACAATTCATGGATAATAGTAAGTATGAAGGGCACAATTGAAAGATGAATGGCATAATCTATAACAGGTGCCTGAGAAATGTTATGTTTTACATTAATTTCACTAAAATTATTATTTATACAATAAGACTTTACCCTGTGAACTAGTTAAACATTTTCAAAGTTTCTTGGTTGAATCACTGTTTTTTAGGTTATGCTTGGTTTAGTGAGAAAAAAGGAGCAAATTATTTTAATTAAAAACAAAATGTTTTTGCCCTGCCTGGCTGGTGTGGCTCAGTGGATTGAGTGCAAGCCTGGGAACCAAAGGATTGCTGGCTTGAGTCTCAGTCAGGGCACATGGCTGGGTGGCAGGGTACATCCCCAGTAGGCAGTGCTTGAGAAGCAACCACACATCAATGTTTCCCTTCCTTTCTCCCTCTCTTACCCTCTAAAAATAATTAAAATCTTTAAAAATATATATATATCTTTTAAAAGGGATTCAGATTAAATTCTCGAATCTAAGAGTAACACTGGTGTGGAGTATTGGAGTTTAGGAGGCTTGAGTACCAGGTGATTAAGGAAGAGTATGGCATTATAATAACAGTTACATAAGACTATCCTTCAACCTATGTCCAAAATATGCAAGGGGATCTGGTGATAGAGGTTCTCAATATGCTGATGCCTCAAAGAAAGAGAACATATAATCTACTTGGTCCATAGCCAGAGATTTTATGAAGGAAGAAACATTTGCACTGGAATTAATAGGTGAGCTGGTTAATTACTTTAAAAAATAATTTTAAGTTATAAAAGTGCTAAATGCTCTGTGTTGGTATAGAAAATTTGAAAAACATGTATTCACTGGACAAACTAAAGTCATCTATAATTTCTTTGCCCAGGAAAACTCACTGTTAAAATTTAAACATTCATTTCAGATAAACTTTTCATTTATATATACTTTAAAATATCTTTTTGTGTACTGACAAATCATATGTGTATAATTTTATACATTATTTTAAACTAGCATGTTATTAGTATTTCATACATTGTTAAACATTTCTATAATACATTATTTTAAAAAATTGAATAATATTCTATTATGTTAGCATCCTGTGATTCCTGTAATTTTCTCTCTATTAACAATTTGAGGTCCTGGATATAAATATAATTTCAAGTTTTAGATATGGGCCTAGGTGTAGAAGTAGGGAAGGTAACTATGTAAAGAAAGTTGTAGAACTGAGGCTGTCCAGAGAATATTTAAGAAACAATGAATAGATATGTGTGGGCAGCGATCAGGTATATGGAACCATTGTAGCAATCTTTGTGCTGGGTTTGGGCAGACTCAGTGAGCCGTAGAGGCAGCTTCCGGTGTCCAGGGTCTGGGGAGGCATTGCAGGGCTGCGTGTTGTACTGAGATGGAATCAGAGAAGTGTTTCAGGGAAATTCTCCTGCAAGGAGAATGTGGGAGTGAATTGAACAGGGGAGATAGTGAGGGGGAAGAGACAAGACAGCAGGCTATTTTAATATTGAAATCAAGGTAATGAGAGCTGGAACTTGGGTGATGATTGTAGGAAGCTAAAGGAGGAGATATTGGAGAGAGGAGTTTCTAAGCATTTGCCGTAGAGTTCTTTTTTTAATGAAAATTAAATACATTTTGGGGACACTTAGCACATATATTACTAGCCATTTTCTTTCTGAGTGCTGCTAAAACTAGTAAGTGCAATATAACGACACCACTAAAATAAAACTGTTTATCTGTTAATAATGCTGCAGTCTCATTATACAAAACAATATAGAGTCACAATTCTAATAGTATAGAATGAACTGCCAAAGGTTTTTTTTTTTTTTTTTACAGTTTAGAGGCTGTTTTTGACAGACTTAGGTTTTTAAAAAAAATTTCATGTAGTATTTTTCATATATATAAATAAGAGAGGTGTCTGCTGCTGCTGTTTTGCTAGGTCTCTTTTTCTGTCTAATGACGGCCTGACAATTCTAGGCATGCGGTAACTTAAATTGCTTTTAAGAGGGTTAACAACTTTAAATGTTTTTTTCTGTTTATTTTGATAATAACACCAAAGTAATTATTTGTAGAAAAATCTTTTTAGAGAAGGAAGGAGGCATAATGTTATAGGAAGAGAACTGGAGTCAGATTCAGGAGTGTCATGGTTTAAGCTGAGTTGGCCCTGGTGCAGCCTTAGGCAGGACCCTAAACATCCAGGCCCTCAGTGTTGCTAAAGCTACTCCTTCTATGATTTCAGAACCACAACTATTACTATGATTGCTACATGACTGCCATAGGACTATCACTACTGTATACCTGCTGCTGCTCTTACTATTACTGCTAATGGATACCTCCCACTCTCTCTATTTTTTTGGTGGGCAGAAACACTCCTCTGTGGGGACTTATGTGCATTACTTCCAACCCCCACGAGATGGATAAAATCATTTCTGTTTTACCAAGGAGGAGACTGGAGTACAGGGAAATTGAGTAACTAGCTCAAGGTTAAGTGGTGATTCTGAAAGTGAAACTCAGATCTGTCCCCACTGCCTCTGCAAAGCTGGAGGAGAAGCAGGCTGGACCTGATCTGCTATTGAAGTGTTGAGACGATTTAAAACCTGTAACTTCCAGAGCAGAGGAGCAGAAACCCTATTTTCCCTGCCAGATGGAGAAAGACAGCCTCATCTGTGTTTTCTGCGCTGCAGTCAATGTTACTAGTTTTTGAATCTTCGAATCTTTTAAATCAAATTTTGCAGATTTCACATGTATCTTCCCTAGCCAAATTTAAAGATTAACGTGATAACTTTGGCCTTACAAATACTAATAAATCACAAAAATTCTGATCTTATATCCTTCCTCTGTTACTATTTTAATGTAAGTGGTCTTTTAAATTCAGTGTCAGGCTAGACTCTTTTCCTGCCAGGGTGCATTGTATCTGTCTTGATTCCCACTTTATCCCTCAACAAATATTGGCTGAATAAACACCTTAATGAATGACAGAACATAAACTCTTGGACAGGTCATTTTATTAAAATATTTTGTTAAACCTAAATGATTTTATGATCAAGCCTTGTTTCCCAAACTATAATTGAAATGAATTGAAAATTGTTATGATTTGTGTATAGAAATGGGCTTAAAATAGTAGTGTTAGGAAATTCATATTCCACAAATTTGACAAGAAATTTAGCTTATGATCTCAAAGATTTAAATACCTAAACACATCTGTAGATGTAGCTGTGGGGACATTTTATGAGATAAGGAAAATTATGTAGTAAAATTAAATATTTTTTAAAGAAGTATTTTCTGTGTGTAAGAATAGGTATGATTTTATAACTTGGGTGATATTTGAATGACTACCTTTTAAAAGGAAAATAAACAACTTTTCAAAGATTAAGGATAAAAATTTGGTTGAGAAGAGATAGACAACCCTGTAAAATCTATTCACTTTCCCTTTTTTCTTACCCTGATTTTCCAGCTCTTCTTCTCTTAAATCTAATTTATTAAAATGAACTCTTTAGATAGAATTCATTGGTAATTTACTTTTTCTAGTTTAGAGTATAATTGAAGGTCATTCTTGGTATAATCCATATGACTGCTTTAATAATTTATAATAATAATTATAATTTAATTTTATAATTAGTGAATAATGAAGGTAAAGTACAAAGAGATTATCTCAACTTAAAATGATGCAAGAAATTGAGGCAATTATTCAGATACTTAGGTGTATAGAAAACACTAAGTGACTGTAGGAATAGTTTAATTTTTTAAAATCTTGATTGGAATTTCAGTTTATGTAACGTCAGGTAAAATAATGATATTTTAGATATGGAAGGCAAAATGTTTCAATATATGTATATTTAATGAATGAGGAATTTGAGTCTGATTTGAAACATTAAATCTTAAAGGTATCTTCCACTATCTTAAGATCAGCTGCTTTGGCAAATGGAGTCTTAGTGAACTGATTTCCCTTCTGCTTTAGGTCCAGTGGAGATCAGGGATGTGCTGCTGTTTCTACAGCGCTGCTCCTATTCCTCTGTGAGAGACCGTGAGCACCCTGCCGAGAGGACAGAGAGCAGCCCTGCTCCCCACGGGGCAGTAACCGACTTTGCTCCTGCCCTGGTCATGTCTGCTTTTGTCTGTCTTTCACCACATGATGTGAGCTGCTTGCCTCTTTGATGGTTAACAACGCCTGGATGAAATGTGGCTTCTTCCTCACAAGAGCAGATACACTAAGCGCTACTGTGCACCTCAGCGGGATTCGCTGAGGGAGAAGAGTATTCTGGCAAAGTCATTGGAACGTTTAAGAATTTCCTTTTCTTTTTTCCATTTTTAAATCATTTTCAGATACAGTTGACATACATTATTATATAGTTACAGGTGTACACTGCAGGGATTAGATGTTACATAACTTACTAAGTGATCATCCCAATAAATCTCACACTCATCTGGCACTATTATTGACTATATTCCCCAGGCTGAACTTTACACCCCCATGACTATCCTGTGACACCCAATTTGTACTTCTTAATCCCATCATGTTTTTCACCCATCCTTCAATCTCCCTCCCATCTGGCAACTGTCAAAATGTGCTCTGTATCTATGAGTCTGTTACTGTTATGTTTGTTCTCTTATTTTGTTTTTTTAAATTCAATTGTTGATATGAATATATCAACACATATGCACATATATATACACGTACATGCATATATAGCCATTTTATTGTTCATATTTTTATTTATTTCCTCTCCTTAAAGAAGACCCTTTAACATTTGATGTCATACTGGTGTGGTGGTGATGAACTCCTTTAGCTTTGTCGTGTCTGAAAAGCTCTTTTTTTTTTTTTTAAAGATTTTATTTCTTTTTAGACAGAGGGGAAGGGAGGGAGAAAGAGAGGGAGAGAAACATCAATGTGTGGTTCCCTTTTTGCGTACCCCTTAATGGGGACCTGGCCTGCAACCCAGGCAAGTGCCCTGACTGGGAATCGAACCTGCGACACTTTGGTTCCCAGGCCCCTGATCAATCCACTGAGCCACACCAGCCAGGGTTTTGAAAAGCTCTTTATATGTTCTTTGATTCTGATCGGTATGCTGGTAAAGTAATCTTGGATGTAAATCCTTGCTTTTTATCACTTTAAATATTTCTTGTCAATTCTTTCTGGCCTGTAAAGTTTCTATTGAGAAATCAGCTGACAGTCTTATGGGACCTCCCTTGTAGATAACTAATTGCTACTCTTTTGCTGCTTTTAAGATTTTCTCTTTGTCTGTAACTTTTTGCATTTTAATTATGATGTGTCTTGGTGGGGCGTCTTTGGGTTTATCTTGTTTGGTATGCTTCTGCACTTCCTGGATTTGTATATCTATTTCCTTTACCAGGAAAGGAAGTTTTCCATCATTACTTTTTCAAATAGGTTTTCTATTTAGTGCTCTCTCTTCTTCTGGTACCCTTATGGTGAGAATGTTGATACCTCTGACATTGTCCCAGAGTCTCCTTATGTAATACTCATTTTTTGGATTCTTTTTTTCTTCTCACTGTTCTGATTCGGTGTTATTTCTTCCTTATATTCTAAATGACTGATTTGATTCTCAGCTTCATCTACTCTATTGTTGATTCCCTATGAATTATTAATTTCAGTGAATATGTTCTTCATTTCTGAGTGTTTTTTTAATGGTTTCCATGCCCCTTTTTCTGCTGTTGAAATTCTCACTAAATTCCTTAAGCATCCTTATAATCAATGTTTTAAAATCTATACCCAGTAGATTACTTGTCTCCATTTTGTTTAGTTCCTTTTTCTGGAGTTTTGTTCTCATTGTTTCTTCATTTTTGCAGCCTTCCTGTGTTTGTTTCCATGTATGCCCCAGGTTTGGTAGAGTGGCCTAATGCATTAGATGTCCTGTAGGGTCCAGTAGCATAGCCTCCTCAATCACCCAAGCTGAATACTTAGGTCTGTGGAGTGTGTACACCCTTCTATTGTAGTTGAGCCTTGACTGCTGTTGGTACTTCAATGGTAGGGATTCACTACTAGGTCTATCAGGGGCAAGGACTGGCTGCAACCATCCAACTCTGACCACAATGGAGGATCAGCTGTGCAGAGACCCATCCCACAGAATAGGAGTTACTTCCACGGGGCTCTGGTACCCACTGCATCTTCACCTTCAGCATGTCACTTGTGGAGGTGGTTGGGTCATGATGCTTTGATGTGGTCTGAAGCTGTACACTGTGTGTGTTAGTTCTGGGGCCTCCTGAGAAGTACAGGCCAAGGTCAGCTGCTACCTGTGTTCTTCCTGGGGCCATCTGGTGTGAGCTACAAAGCACTGTGCAGATGACTTCTTCTTGTGCTGGGCTTAGGAGGCTAAGTTGTGAACCAGCCTTCTTCAACACTGGCTGCTGATTGAGTTCCAGGCCTGGTGCCTCTTAGCAAGAGGTATGAGTCACACTGAGGCCAGATATTGCGTTCTTGAAAGATTTTTAGGGAAACCTGAAACATGAGCCATAATAGGCCTTTCACTGGAAAATGCTTGGGTGGGCCTGAAAGTTGGTTGGGTTAGGGCCTTAGGAAATCACCAGGTCAGGGCAAACAACATTAGCCAAGTTAATAGAAACTTAGATATGATACCTACATACTGGCTCTGTGTAGAGAGGGCTCAGAAAAGAAACAAAGTGCTTTTGCTAGCACTTCTGTCTGGGAGAAAGCTACCTCCCGGCTCTCACCCTGGTCCAGACAATTCAGTTCCTTTATGTATATCTCTGATGCCTTTCTAGCTGCTGCCCCAGTGCTGGAGCTCACAGGGAGTGAATCCAAGTCTGCATGGGCCCCTTAAGAGGAACTGCCTGGGACTCCAGAAGCCCTCCTTCTCCCTCAGCTTTTTATAGCCCAATTTTATGGGGACTTCTCTTCCTGGCACTGGAACCCTTCAGTGAGGGGCTTATGTGGGGCTGGGACTCATTGCTCCTCAGGGAAGACCTCTGCAGCCAACATATCCTTCACAATTTTTATCCACTACACATTGGTGTGGGACCAGCCTGTTCTGCATCTCTACCCTCCTACCATTCTCAATATTGCTTCTTCAATTCCTGAGTTTTAGAACTTTTCTTAAGCCAGATTTTGGATGATTCTGAATGATGGGTGTTCTGTAGTTTAGTTGTAATTTTGATGTGGTTATGGGAAGAGGCAAGTACCATGTTTATCTACACTGCCATCTTGACCAGAAGCCAAATATTCTTCTTTGGAGACTAGATTGATCTTCTTGATTTATGCATAAGCACAACCAGTTATGTCAGTCTTGCTGGTCACTCATTTTTGTCCACTGAATCCCCACCCATCCTTTGCATTCAATTTTAGGAAATGCAGAATCTTGTAGCTTCTTATAGGCTAATTGGTTTAGTGAATACAGGCAATGAGCAGAGTAACATTTAGACCTCAAATTTGTGAGGATGAGGATACAGGTGGGCTTCCATCTCACTTCTTTTTAGGCTAGTCAATTAAGATATACTATAAAATACAAAAAAAATTATGTTTTGGCTGATTTGCTTAAAATGTCTGAATATAAACTTATTGTCTTATTTCCTTAATTTAAAATCATGGATGCAATTGATGAATGAACCATTTCATTTATCTTTTCTATTTATATCTTGTGTCATATCTGTGATCCATTATTTTCTACAAGGCCACTGTGCTGTTTGCTTTTCCAGGTCCATAATCCAACTTTCTCTACTCTGCTGTGTACCCTGTGTGAGCCTAATTTCTAAGAACTGCCTCAGTGTGTTCTCTTGCTTCTAAGTAGATTTGACAACAGGAAGAAGAAGTATGAAGGAAAGGGTGGGAGAAGAGTAGAGGTTATATATTATTTATGTTTCAAAGACCAAAATTTTGATGCAACTACTTTTCTCTACTGAAGATTATAGCTTCCTTTTCTTATAATCTAAATCATTGAGATACTTTTATTTTTCTATTATTATTTTTATTTTTCAAGTACAGTTGTCTTCATTTTTACCCCACCATTCTGCCCCACCCATCCCCACCTCCCACCCTTGATCTTACCCTCTTTGGCTTTGTCCATGTGTCCTTTATACATGTTCCCTGATGACCCTTCCCATTTCTTCCCCTGTTATACCCTCCCCTCTCCTCTCTGGTTTCTGTCAGTTTGTTCTTTATTTCAATGTCTCTGGTTAAATTTTCTCACTTGTTTTGTTGATTATCAGCCAGCCATCTCCACATGGATCTCTCCAGGTACTGCAACTACTGACTTGTAGAGTTGATAAAGGTTAAATCTGAGAAGAAAAATTCACTATTAGTTGTGCCAGGTGTAGGCTTATCCTTGTGTGATGATCAATCAAAGCCAATCTTAGAGGATAATTGCATTTTGGGGAATCCTTGGGATTTTGGACTGGCCTGAGGAAGAGAGGGCCACTTTACTATGAGGACAATTTATACAGGAGATTATAAAGTACCCTACATAAAGGGAAGACAGAGAACCAATTCTGGCCAGAATTACTGTTGCTATTGGCCACTGCAATTGGTTAAAGATGGGTTCATATTGCAATGTGCCAAAATGTGGATCTCCTGGAACTATTTCCCACCACTTCAAAAATGTTTACTCTTGCCATTAGGGTTGTGTATTCATTTCAGAGGGTGCCACAAAAAATTACCACAAACTGGGTGGCTTTCCATAGCAGAAAATTATTCTTTCACAGTTCTGGAGGCTAAGAAGTCCAGATCACTTTGTCAGCAGAGCCATGTTCCTTCTGAAGGCCTTCGGAAGGAATCCTTCCTTCTTCCTAGCTTCTGGTGGCTTCCAGAAATTTTTGGTATCCTTTGGCTTATAGCTATGTCATTCCAGTCTGTATGCCTATCTTCATAGGACCTTCCTTCCTAGGTATTTTTGTCTTTCCTTTCCTTTTCTTCTAAGGCCACAAATTGTATTTAGGCCCCACACTAATATAATCTAGTATGACTTCACCTTAACTCAACTAACTATATCCCACAAAGACCTTACTTTCAAATACATCACATTACGAGATTCCAGATGGGTATATAAGGTCTGTCTAGAGGGTATCCAGCCATGTAATATGAAATATAGAGACATTTACTGAAGAAGATACAAGAAACATTGTACATAGGATAATGACACCTCAGTCCCCTTCAAAGTAGGTACCTTGGCACCTCACACAGTTTTCTCACGCACCATCAGCTGCCCCGTGGTATTTTCCTGAATCTCACCGACTGTCTAAAATCTCTTCTCTTTCAAAGATAATTTTAGTTTTGGGAAAAGCAGGAAGTTGCAGGGTGCAGATCTGGGATGTAGGGGGCTGAGTCACCTGGGTGATTTGATGTTTTGCCAAAAAACACTCCATGAGACATGATGCATGACTGGGCACATTGTTATTTTGATAAAGCTTCTAGTCACCAGTTGCCTATAGCTGCAGCCTTCTGAATCATCCAAATAGTTTCTGTGGAGGAATATTCAAGCTTAATGGAAAATTTCATGCAGATTTGTTGCTCTGCTCACTCAGTCTTTTTGAATGTGATGGCCACTCAGTAAACATGCTTTCTCAATGGAATCTACCACCCCCACTGACTAGCACAGTGAAGTCATAATTGTTCACGCATGCACATTCCAGTCCAATCTCCTTGGCCACCAGGTTATATTGATGTTGCACAGACCATTCTTGTTATATTAACAATGGCTGGGCTTTTCTGGACAGACCTTGTATATTACTTGAGGACACCATTCAACCTAGTTTAGGTTACTTCTCATAGGTAATCTGACTAGCAAGAGAGATAGAGAGTGGGGATGGACAGAGAGAGAGAAAGAGAAAGAGAGAGCTTTGATAACCTTATTTGTGCATCTAAATCCTGATCAGTAGATCTATACATTCAGTCACATTAGCCAACACATTGACTTTTGCCTCAGATGGCATTGATTTAGGCCTTTATCACATATATCCTTATTCTTGCAATATGGTTTCTAATCAGTTAACAAAATTATGCCAATAAAGAGTATGTTTGGAATACAGTATCTTTCTTTTTTTGAGGGACTATGGGTTGTACCCTGGTGAGGCATGTATGTAGAAGTCCTGAAATGAGGAACTGAATAGAAAGAAAGATTAGTGGCCTGGAGCAGTTAGGGTAAGGCCTCATAATGGGTCGTAACACACAATAGTGCTCCATGACAAGACTAATGATGCCCAAGTGATTCTAATGTATAGTCAGAATTTAGAATCTGAAAAAAAAATCATGCTGAAGATTTTAACTTTGCCCCATAAACATGCTGTCAAAAGAGATGTCATGAGAGTCTGGGGACTGTATTCCAGTGATGGTGTCAGGTTTATTGTTGTCTGCATGTCTTATTTAATGCTCACAGCAACAGGATGGTTTAACTGTCCTGTTTATCCCATTTCATAGACGAGACTGCTGAAGCTCAGGTTTAAAAAAGTTAAATAACTGGCTGACACATAGCTAAAAAGTAGCAGAGTTGAAGCATGAACATATGCCTTTTTGACAACCAGGCCTTATTGTGCTACAGGTTTATTAAGATGATAAAACGAGTATCCTAAGAAAGGTGAATGTACTGGTGATATTCAGGATGAATTAAAAGTGGATGGCATTTGGCGCTGAGACTGGTGAATTGGTATTTTCGTCATTATGCTTCTGATCTCAAGCAATGAATCAAATCAATGAACTGTTGATTTGATCTGTGGCTCAGCAATCAGTCAAGAAAAGCAGAGAGATTTAGTATTGTTGCCTAAGATATGCAAATTGTTTCTACTGTGCATATTCTGCAGTGGGGGGTTGATCCCCTGTGATAAGTAATTTAGCTCAATTCTGTATGATATCATGGCATATAAATAATTTTTTATATAAAAGCATGTATATATGTACAATGATAGAAAATCAATCATTGTAGCATAAGATATTAACAAGAAAATTTATTATGTTCATTATTACTTCTCTAGGCTATTTACACAAGTATTCTCTCATATTACAGCCTTTAGTAAATTACAGTTTATTTGCAATTTACAGCTGTATTTGAGTTTCTTGCATCTTTTTTCATCACTAATGTATACTTGGTTATGCTAATAATGCCTTTATTATCATAAAAATAATTATTAATTATTTTTATATTGTGGTTATATACCTGGATTTAGCTTTTAGGGAAAATACTTGATTCATTGAAGGTCTAAAGACAGGCAACTTTTTGTTTTAACTCATTTTTTTTCAGAGTGTATATCATTGTCTTCGCTAATGATGTTCATATTGGTAATAGAATTAATTAAAAGCTCAATTGCATATTATATATGTTTTAATAAAATACTTAGCTGTTGTATTGAAAATATGTACTGATATAAAAATACATTATATTTATAATTCTCTTGCCTAATAGTGGTGGTATTAACATGCAAAACAATAAGGAAAAATTGTCAGCAGAAAACGAACATCAAAAAATCACTACATAGTGTTTGAATATAGAGGGTAAATGGCCCAAGAGAAAAATACTACATTGTAATTGCATTTCTTTACTTTCCTATAGCCAATCAGTCCTCTTTCTTCCTTGAGACTCCACATAAAGCATTTTTATTAGAGACAGTGATATTCAGTCAACATAATGATACTATCAGTTTGGCCAAATACCAAAATCAATGCCCTAGCTATTTGTCCAGCATCTGTGCTGCTGAAGGCAGTGCTTTTTGTTGACTCCATAAATTAAAGATCAGGTAGCACATGAGGAAGGCTAGAGACGCTGATTCCCACAGAAGCAATGGTGGGTGTTTTTGTCCTTTTTTTTGGTTCCCTTTCGTTGCAGTAGTGAAAGATTTCTAAAGAATCATCACTCATTTTCTTTGTGCCACTACAGAGTCAGGTCCATTTAGAGATATTGCTTCAATGACCAAGTGTAGCATCTGCTAATAAACAAATGATCAGTCCATTCTGAATACCTCTTGCATTGTGTCTTGATATCTTCTAGAGAGTACCATCCAGAGGGCCAGTGTCACTTTTTCTTGATGTTAGCTTCTGTGCAGTGTCCTCAGTGGATGCAATCCATTCTGGACAGCACATGATATAACTTCATGAACATTTGTTGATCTCCTGTTGTATGCCAGGATTTACTTAATTTAAGCCTTGCCATAACTGTAGGTGTTACTTTATATATTATTTTTGAGTTGAGGTAGTTGAAACTCAGAGAGCTAAGTCACTGAACCAAGGTAATCAAGCTGATAAGAGGAGATGTGGGAATCAAACTGAGGTCTTTTTGGCTTCAACCTGTGGTTTTCCTAGTACACCGTGATGTGCCTGGTATATTGCTGTTGTACTTTAATTTATGTGTTGATACAAATTATATTTACACTTTTCAGTACTTAAATAGCAAACAAAGGAACATAGGTATTCTGCATCATGAAGATAATTGCTTTGGTATGAGAACCTAATGCTTTGTTCCTATAGCTCCAGATCCCCCGTGAAGGTGAAGGACAAATTAACTATTTGGAAATGGTTAGCCATTTTCTCTTACTTTTTCTGTAGTTTGGATCCCTGGGAATAAATCCATTAAACTTAGGATTCCTTGTCGACAGAAGTTATATTTTATTTTTTGTTGTGTTTAGAGTCTAACACAGTGACAAGAACATAGAAGGAGTTCAATCAATACTTGTAAGTGAATAAATGAGTAACTCAGGGTTACTAGACCTCTTGGCTTAGCACACCTACATGGATTTCCTTTGTGAAGATCTGGCCTAATCATTGTGAAGGTGTAGAGGAAGGATATTACTGCATAATGGTTACCCTAAACCATGTTATATCTGATGGACTAACTCAGGGAAAACTGTAGTGACTTCCAGGAGAGCTGAATTCTGGAATTCTGGAGAAGAATTCTGCTACAGTGGAATCACTGTTAATTGTAGATATTAATTTATCATGTCTGCTTTACATCTCTGGACAGGATAGGGAAATGAATAAGACTTGAATATTTAAAAAATTCTGTACATGCATATCTTGTAATATCATAGCATATGAATTACTATGATAGTAATATGATAGTTTACTGTTTTGAACAAGGAAATTAATAATGCCAGAAGAATATATTCAATATCAAAATTTCTACTTGCTGGCAAAATAAAATCCAGAACATTGCCCTGCCTCCTTTTAGTTCTTTAATTATGTTGAATCCACTTCTAGCCTTGTCAGTCCCTGAGTTATTATGGCTGTTGACTAATAATGCATCATTAGTATGCCATAGTTAACTCTCTTGATGTACTACTTGAGAGGTCCAGGGAAGGGAAACTCCATAAGCAGATTGGCTTTAATTATTACAGGGAAAGGTACACTGGTAACCAAGTACTTCTGTTGACACCAACATGGATTTTTTTATACAAAATTATAATTTTCACCCTTAATTTGGGATCTTTTATTCAGTTCAACATTTGGCAATGCCCCTGCTGTTTACGTATATTCTCCTTAGGCCAATCTTATATTTAATGTCATCCAGCATCTGTTTCTCAACCTTCCCATCTCCCTTGGTATTTTCCTTCTATTGCACAATAAATCCAACCCGAATTCTCTCCATCTTTGAAAATAACTTGTCCTTCGGAAAGCCAGATCCCCCTTTGTGCTATGGTGTGGAAGTGTAGAATGAAGCAAAGCGAAATGTTTCCCTCTGGCATTCCTTACTAAGTATTTGTACTAATGTCATTTGTTCATATTTTAGATTCAAACTACACCAAACAAAGTTTACAGTAGAAAGAAAAAATTCCTATCATCTACTGATTTTATCTGAACAGAGAAGAAAAAGAAATGAATTGTGTAAAAGAACAATTGGAATTGCTAAGACCTGAAACAGCCATCGAGTTCAAGTAAAACTTTCTTCTATTGAATAATAATAGTAGTAAAATCAAGACATTATAATTACTCAAGTACAAGAATATGTTTATTAAGTAATTCCTATATCTTCAAGAAGTTTTATTATGACACAGTCTTGACATGTATTTGCAAACATACTCAGGGCAGGGTAAACAAAGCTAGAGAAAGCAGGAGAGAGGAAGAAATTTGCCTTCGCAACATGCTTTTGCAAGAAATGCACACACACTTTCCTCATCCATATCCAAATTTACTGTACAGCATGATTCTGAGGATAGCTTGCAACATGAAATAAAGACTCTATTGGTTACTGGCACAGTGAGTAGCTAAATATGGTTAGATTACTTGAAGGTAATTTTAACCTTTTTTCCTCAAACACTTTAGCCAAGAAAATATTAATAAAAGTACTTAGGGGAAAAAAAGCATTGAATAACTAAGGATATTTTTAAATGAGTATACATACACTAATGTGGAAGTTTTATTTTGTTCTGCTTGCAAATGTTAGTGAACTGTTTCATATTTTATGCGGTAAGCTCATCATCTCTTTGTGGTACTTAAAATAACATCTTCATGGAAATTTTAGAAATGCTTAATTACAGGATGCTGAGTATAACGCATACTCTGCCAGTAGAACATTACTCATTGCAAGCATACAAAATATGTCAGTGGAAAGAATTTTCAATCTAGAAAATACACCTCAACTCTCATTCTGGCAGGTGAGAGTTCCTCTTTTAGCATTTTCTCCCAATGTTGTTTTTGCTGCTTCTAAAGAATTCAGTACTGGGAGTTGAGTGAGAAGTCAAATGTCCTTTTTCCCTTTTTTAAGCTGTGATTTTAATTAAAGACACTTAAAAAGAGTACCAAAAAAGGCAAGAGGAAGTATGTGTGAGGCAGTAGGTTAGAAAAGATAGATTTTAGAGAGAAAAAATATCTTCAGGTCCTTTTCCCTAGAATAAACACAGCTTTTCAGTGATTTCATAGGGATCCCACTGTAACAGGTGCTGGGCAGTGGGAGGAGAAAGGGCCCCTGCGATCTAACAGGGCTGCCTTGCACACTGAGCAGGAGGCCTAACTGACCAAGAAGTAGCTCACATTTCCCCACGTAACTTTGTTTTAAAGGTCAGATATGTACCAGAAGCAAGCAGAGTAGGATACTGCCTACTCAGGGGAAAAGAGAAGTTCCTTCATTTTTTGGATAGAATTTAAGAAAAACTGCTCTATTTGACCTGCTCTTTTGTAAGTCATAGAGGAAGCATTTTATTGATCTTTGATACAGAACACCTTCTTTTACCCATTCAGGAAATTTGATCTCTTTCAGCAAGTTCCAGAGCCACCTCCCCATTGATTTCATTATTGCAGTGTGGAAGAGAAACCAACTTCTTAAGTTCTCCCCTCATTCATTTATTATGCATGCCTTTCATATTTTAGTTATTGTTGTTTTTAATTTAACAAGTCTTTGTGGAGGCGCTGTTATGTTCCCGGGTACACAGTGGTGAACTCTTCTGGAGCTCACGGTTTATATTCTGTCTCTGGGATCCTTTTTAATTTTTTTTTCTATGCTGCCAGTTTATCCAAGTCAGTCATACTCCTCATAAACCTCTCTTCTTTTTTATTTTATTTTTTATATTTTAAAGATTTTATTTATTTAGTTTTAGAGAGAGGGGAAGGGAAGGAGAAAGAGAGGGAGAGAAACATCAATATGTGGTTGCCTCTCATGCACCCCTTACTGGGGACCTGGCTGGCAACCCAGGCATGTGCCCTGGCTGGGAATTGAACCAGTGACCCTTTGGTTCTTAGGCTGGCACTCAATCCACTGAGCCACACCAGCCAGGGCTCTTACTCCTTTTTAAGCCTATCCTTCCCAGAGCATCTGTTTCTTGTTCTTCTCAAGCCTGTAGTATTTCTTTGGTGTTTCATCTACAGCCACATATTGCCATGTTAGTGTCCCTGGAGGTCCGCCAGCTCTGGGTGCCCTACTAACTAACTGCATTTGAGGTTCCCTGTCACTCAGACTTCTGTCTACAATCCCCCGTTCAAGTCATCAGCATCTGGATGAGCACTCAGTTTTCGGGGCTGACAGCAGGGTCTGACAGGCTCCCACACCAGTAGGGTCTTTACTCCAGAAAATTCCTCCATGTGACCTTAATCAGCTTTTCCTCCCATTCTTCTCCCAATCCCAGCGATTTTAAACTTAAAGCTTCCTCCTTTTCTTTACCACATCCCTCTCACTCTCTGCAGCCAACCTGTTCTCTTGATTCATAGAGAGATGGAGGCTACAAATGGAGAGTTTTTCCTTTTAATTTACATTGCAACAAATTACTCTTCGTCTTCATTCTAAATCTTCCTCCTGAGAAGAAGGCATGTCAATCCTCCTGCTGAAGACAAACCCCACCACCTGAGATCTTAGTTTCATCCCCAAGGGGTCTCCAGCCCCCTTGAGGAAATGTCCCCATCAATTTCCTCATTGTTTTTCATCAGCTTCATTACATGAGTCTTTTCTTTTAGTATAGAAATATGCTTGTTCCCCCAGTCTTGAAAAGTAACCAAACCTTATCCATTCCCTATTATTCATAGACACCTTCTAGAAAGAAGCCATCTTCTGGAAAGAAACACCTGCTCCTTTCGCTGCTCACCTCCTGGCACTTCCATTTTCTACCGCAGCCTGGTATCTTTCTGCACACTGTGTGGACTCCATTGTCGACTGCCCAATAGTCTGTCTACACACTCCACGCGCAGTGTTCTCGCCAAGGTCGGCTTCTAGTTGTGAAATTCATAAAAGGCCTTCCACTCTTCGTTTAGTATCTAACCTTGTAATAACTAACCTTGCAAACAAGTCTTTTCTTAAGGGTACTATTTTATTGACCTATTGAAACCCCTTGTTTTATGTTCTTTTTTTTACCCCTACATTTCTGTCTAGTTCTTCTAACCTCCTTCTTTGCATGTTTGTCTTCTTTTTCTGTCCATCTCTGTTGATAGTTCTATTTTTGGAGCCTTTCCTCTACTGTGTTCTGTTTTGTAATTTCAAATAACAGTCTTTGTTGCTAGTTACAATGTTCATATCTCCAATGTACTCATTGCCTAACCTTGGACCCTATAGTGAGTTTCTTCTGTATTTCTCCATTTGCGTACCTCCCAAGCATCCAACTGAGCATGCCTAAAACAAAATCCATTCTGTTTTCTACCACAAAGCTGATTTTTTTTTTGGTTTCAGCTAATGATATTACCTATTTGCCAAAGTCTTTGTTGCCTCATTCTTTCTTTTATATCCCACATCTAATTGATCGGTGAGTTCTGAAGATTCATCTTCTTAAAAGGTCTAAAATTTTTCTTCCTCATCCCCTATGGCATTATTTCACTAAGTTCTCTGTATTAGGGATTACATACTTAAACAGCCTTCTATGTCAGTGGGTCTTAATCTTGGCTATACACTATAGTCAATTAGGGAGCTTTAAAAAGCCCTCTTGTCCTGACCACACCCCAGAACTTGACATTAGGATACATGAGGATGGAGATCAGATGTTCCAATGCTCAGTAAAGTTCATCAGTCACTATCGTAAGCAGCCCGTAGGCACTGAATGCTAGGGATGTATAACTCAGATGCTAGTGTTGTGGTCAGAGTGGTATGTTAGCCTCTATACACCTGATCATGTTATTCTCTTTCTTAATACCATTTAATGCCTCCCCACCACCTTCAGCTAAAAAATAAATTCTATAGCATACCATTAGTGTATGTTATTTCTCATCAAATCATTTATTAATTCTAATAAATATTACTTGTATATGCTAAATCATTAAAAATATAAAAGACATACTTTAAAAACCACTTTTCTTCCACCAGTTTCTCAGCCCCTAGAACCTTTCTCTAGCTCCACAGGCAACCAATGTTCCCACCGCCTTGCATGGAATATTTAATGCATTTTCACTTTTTGAAGTGGGGGGGGTGGAACACTGTAACAGTACTTTGCTTCATATTATTTTCACTTGACAATATGCCTGGGAAATACATTTATCTCAATATATATGAAGAGATGGATTAGATTTTTAAATATAGTTGCACAGTGTTCTAGTATATGTATGTAAATCATTTAGGGAAAACCTGATTCCTGTTGTTTCTGATATTTTGCTGTTGCACATGGTTGCAGCAAACATCCTTGCATGTGTCACCTTGTGCGTGTGCAGCACAGATGTGTGCACTTTACATTTTGTCCTAAGGCTGTGCCTCTTTAGATTTCTCCCAGCAGTACCTGTTCCCCACACCTTCTCCAACATGCAATGTTAATCGGCTTTTTATATTTGTCCTTGTGTGTTCATCTCCACATGAATGAGAGTGAATATTTTTTCAAGTGTTGAGCTGTCCTGTGCATTTCTTTCTCTGTGAA
Organism: Artibeus jamaicensis; assembly: GCF_021234435.1. NCBI lineage: Eukaryota > Metazoa > Chordata > Mammalia > Chiroptera > Phyllostomidae > Artibeus > Artibeus jamaicensis. Next base: position 17,487,662 of record NW_026521788.1, read on the forward strand.
TGGTCTATCCGTTATTTCCTCCTAGCTCTTTTCTGTTTTACAATTTTCTAAAACATTAACTAAAATCCTAAAAGCAAATATTGTCAATTTTCTCTGAGAGTGTGGGGTAGATGTGGGAGGGAAAATTTGAGTGTATATTTACAAAGCTCACAAGGACAGATGGATTGAAGGGGATAAATAGGCTAGCAGGCACCCTATTCTCAGGTGGCATTCTTTTAGTAAGAGCCTTGAATGTCACAGGTAGCAGAGAAGGAAGACATGGAGCAAATTCTTTCTAGGTTGAAGAGCTCCTCTGACCTGTCAGTAACGACTCTGGGATGAATTCCTCCAGGAAGGACGCACAGTCAAATTTGTATCTGAATACCAAAGAGACCATGGTTGTGTTTTGAGCCAGGCCTTCTCTGCTTAATTATGTACTAGCAGAGACCAAACTAAAAATTTTAAATAAGGGAGGTTTTAGATAGAGAGTGCTGTTGTTTCTATGATCCCACATAAAGTCTGTGTCTGGGGAAATATCACAGTGGTTGAATTTTTCCCTATGAATCTATAATAAAATGCAATTATATCTGTATTCCATAGAACTAATAATATGACTAGTTATGAAAATAAAGTACATGATTTGTGAGAAAAAAATTTTTAAGCTGTCAGCAACATTTTATTCTCATATAAAAATGAACACTTGGGGATATTTTCAAAACAAAATTAGACTAAATATTTTATCAAATTTCAGTTATCACCATTTGTGGTAATGTGGTTTCTCTGTGGGCTAAACCTGTGTGAATAAAGGAAGCTCCAAGGATGAATTCCTAAAATTTAATCACAAATAATATTTTTGGGTTTTTTTTTTTTTGCAAAAGTGCTTAAAATGACAATGAGAAATCTTAGCAGTTAGCATGAAATGGGGGCTAAAAAGTTAAATTTGATACATCAGCCATATATTATGAGAGTGAGATTGTGGAATTATTCACTAAGTTCTCAGCTAAGGTCATTACTTTTTCTCTCTTTAGTTTTAACTTGCTTTTCACTCAATTTAATGCTCTTCCTAAATGACCACTTTCCACTTTTCATGGAAAGAAACACAGACCAGTCAGGTCATTGCACTATTGAGATGATTAGAAATCTTCTTCATGGAGTTTCAGCCTTCATGTTATATGGGGCATAACATTTATTTTTTATTTCTTAAGCCAATTTTTGTGTCCTGGAAGACAAAAATATGTCCACTATTGGCTCTGTTTTATACACACACACATAATATATAACATAAAATATAATATATTTATATATTATATTTTATGTTATATATCATATACATAACATATTAAATATATTATATTTAATTTTATTGTCGTTCAAGTACAGTGTCTCCCTTCCTCCCCTTCCCCCACTCCCCTCCACCCCAGCCATCCCCACCTCCCACCCTCGATCCTACCTCCCTTTAGCTTTGTCCATGTGTCCTTTATACATGTTCCTTGACAGCCCTTCTTCATTTCCTCCCATTTTATTCTTCTTCCCCCTATTTCTTAAATGTATGCCTATCTTGATTTAGTTCACAGTTTTCCTCTCACTCTATCTACTTTATTCATGTCACAGGGTTATAAAATTCTCTCATGCTACACCTCAGATGTGCAGAGAAATTGCAGTTCCCAAGACTCCCATCAGCTGGTTAGAGGAAAATTATATTTTAGTTATATCTGCTTTAAAATTTGGTGTGACTGAAAAGTGTTAATGGTCTCTAAGGTATCACATATTCTGAGAATAAAGAAAACTACCCAGTTTTTTGAAACTCTGCACCCTTTACACCATATTTCACAGGATAATGACAGGGATGTGCCTTTTGAGACCTACTGGTGGCGGGGTGGGGTCACGGTCCCCAGGTGGCCTGGGCCCTGGCCCTCCCAGTGTCCTGCCCGTTCTGTACTCATGGCGCACTGAAGCTCACTGGTCTTCACAGCTGGACTCACTGGCACTGCGGACTCCTCCACGGGCCTCATTAGGCTGTTAGGTGATACATCCTTCTTCCAAACTTGTTTTTTCTTTTTTGAGAATATCTGAGAATGCCTCTGGATTCTTTATTTGGTCTTGACAAAAGATATTTCTTTGAGACATCCCTTTTCTCATCCACATGTTTGCCTGAGGTGCAGACCCTCAGTTGCGTTCATTCTGCTTGAGAGTATGGAGATATTTTCTAAGACTGGTGGCCCTCAAAAGTGGGTCTAGCCTTCCCAGATGCAAAAAGTGTCTGTTACTCCACCCTCTAAACACCTCACCAGTGTGCTGCAGAGGACTGGGTCTTGAAAGGGCAGAAAAAACCTCTCTCAGGCTCTCTTTACCAGAGCTCTCTCTGTGTCCCCTTAAATCTGCCAGGCATAATGAACTATTGTTTCTCTAAGCCTCTAGTCTCAGGACTGGGAAGGTCACCAAAAGCATCCCCTGCACAGGTGTTTTAAAACTTAACAAACAGGACATACCTGACTGGAGCACCTGGGCCCTGGACCCAAATGTAACGGTGGAACAAATCGCGAAGCCTGCACTCTCAGCCGGAAAACTCCTGATTTACAACTAATTACCATGACTACCCAGCTACAACTCCACCCCTTTTTAATCCAATAAAAACTCATGGTACCTGTCCCTCAGGGCTGGGGCATTTCTCTGCACTAGCACTTTCCCTCTCCTGGGAAAGTAGAAATAGAACTTTGCTCTCTGCATTTTCTTCCTTTTGTGAATTCTTTCACAGCCTGCGTCACCAGCCACCCTAACAGATCTGGGTCTCAGGCTCCCATAATTTCCAGGTCTTGAAGAGTTATGTTCCCTCCTTAGGTTTGGGTAATCTACTCTTTCTAGAGAATCCACCTTTCTTTTCCCCAAGTACAATCCTCTCTGCCCTCATCATCCAGGGCATCTGACAAAACCTTCTTAATGGCTCCAATGTGCAGACTGAGTCTTTGAGATGTCTATGTTTATTAGGTCTTCCATGTAATTTGGGCAAAATAAAACTTTTTACTATAATATTTCTCCCTTACTTCAAACTTTTTCTCAGATGTCATGGACATCCTTCCTCCCCTCTTGACCCCGAGTCCTGAATTGCTCTTGCCAAACTCCAAGAAATCTTCCATTTCTTTTTGCCCTCACTCTTCAACCCCAGATGGTACCCAGTATAGCAGCATGCACTGTTACTCGTCCTCTAAAACTTAAACCTATTCTACCCATTTCTCTTATCTTTGTCAACTATGCTAATCACCTCCTTTCCCCTGACTGGTTTTCTCACAGTATCCCGTGTGGCATAAATCAGACCCATTGTTTCTCCCTTGCTTAAAATCCTTTAGGCCTATTATACGTAGGAGAAAATCCTAAATTTAACACTCTGCTGTACTTGGCACTTCATGATCTCGTCCTTGTCTCCTTTTGCGTCTTTCATCGTAGGTCACTCTATCTCTTGTCCATTATGCTTCAAGTACTAAACTTCTCTCTGTTCCTCAAACACAGTAGTTTATTCCTGACCCAGGAATTTTGCACCAGGGATCCTGACCTTCAGAAAGACTGTTCCCTGACTCTTGGCAGGAAAGAGCTGCCTCCATCCTGTTATGTAAATACCAGCTTGAGTGTCATCTCCTAAAGGCCTTCTTTAGTCCCCTAAGCCAGTACAGCCGCATGGTCCTTGGCTGTGGCTTTTCTTCATTTTCATTCCCTGTATAGTATTCGGCATTATCTTATGTTCTTCTCAGTAATGGTTTGCTTGGCTTTTTTCCCCATCTTCCTCCACTTCACTCCAGAGCAAACCTTGGTTCATTGGAGGTACTAAAAAAAGTATGTATGAGAAGAGGAAATCAATGAATAGGTGAATCTGGGTAGTCACAAAAGAGGGTTTTGTTTAAACAGCTTCTGCTTTGGCACCTACAGTGTCCTGGAGGGTAAACACTGAGTCCCTTTCTGGAGGAAAGGAAAAGAAAATATGACACAAATTAATATCCGGATATGTTTTCTGCCCACCATGTTGTAACTGTATTTAAATAAATGAAGACAGACGAAACTATATGACTTTCACTTTCTTAAAGCCAAGTAGACATAAGCAAATCCCTGAACACCTGTATTCTCATTTTTAAAACTTGAGTAGTAAATCTTGCCTCACAAAAAAATTATGAGAAACAAATGATATTGTACACGTGAAAGTGCTTTATAAAGTGTTGAAATAAAAGCTAACCTTTACAACACATTACATTTATGTCCCTGCAAGAGTGCATCTTAACAGAGAAAGAATGTAGAAGCAGAACACTTAATTTAAAGCACAACCTCATTATTAGGTTGGCCAGCCATCTGGTTTGCCTGGCGTTTCCTTGGATATGGGCCTTTTTGTGTGGACAAGGGGGATGATGTGGTCACATTCATCACTGGGTTCTGCATCAGTCAAGCCATTGTAAGGATCCAGAGTCAATTTCATGGCCTGTAAACACGAGGTATTAAGGTAAAGTCTGTGAATCCAGGGGGCGCTGAAATGTGTGTGGAAACACGAGTCCAGAATCTTTGACAAGTGAAGAAGCATGGAGGACAGTCACACATCAGAGTGTGTTTGTGGAGCAGATTTAGGAAACGGGGCAGCATTTTACCTAGTTTTTTAAAAATTTAACATAAGGCATCATAAATAGTTTTACAAAATATTTCAGTTATGCAAAATGAGGAAGTTCTAGAGGTCTCCTCTACAATGTATGTAGTACCTATAGTTAACAGTTCTATATAGTACATACATATTTTTGAGGGAAGATCTAATATTAATCCTTTTTACCACCTAAAAACAACAAAAATGTGAGCAAACAAACACAAGGGAATGCTAATGGTGATTATGCATGTGCCAGGCCCTCGACTAGCTCATGAAAATGCAGCAGTGAGGGGAGTGCAATCCCTGGCTGAGCACATCTCTGAATCCATCCAGTCTCCTCAATCCTATTTTATCTCAGCATAAGGTACAGTTCTTCCAGTTTTCCCTGCTCCTTCCTAGTCTCCAAGTACTTAAGTATTCTGAAACATGATTTGTATAGCAACTAGAGTGGTGTATTTAAATCAATAATCTAATCCTTTCACTACTCTGTTTAATTATTTTAATTGCTATTAAATACTAATAAAATAAGGAGCTTAAACACAACCTAAATATCTCTAGTCCTTTGGTGCCTCATCCTTGTTGTTGCCACAGCACCCACTCATTGCTGCCTCTAGTCACTCAGACCCTGATCCAGTTCCTCATATACCATTAACTACGTTCCTTCCCCAGGCCTACTGATGGTTCAACTTAACATCAACTTAAATGTCACTGCCCACAGAATGGGGAGAGCCTGGGGGAGCCCTCTCTTTATACATTGTCATGTTAGCTTGAGCTACTCCTACACAGTGCTTATTTTGATTGTAATTTAATAATTATTTGTGCAACTAGTTAAAGCCCCTAACATGACTCTAAGCATCATAAAGCATCAACCAAATCTGTCTTTTTTAATCTACTGCTGTGTGTTCCCATATCCCTAACTCCTGGTGTAATTCTTAGCATAGATTAAACAATTGGTAAATATTTGTTAAATGAACAAGTAAGCAAATTAACAGATGAATGATAGAATGAGAATCAAAGAATAACTTCTAGGAGCTCACAGTACATTAGAGAAATCTTGTAAAATATTTATATGCAGAAATGCTAATATATACTATGTTACTTTGGTTACATCCTACTAAGCCTCAGTGAGGCAGAGGATGCAGGGATCAGTACCTGCACTTGACAGAGAAGGAGACTGAGACCCTTATAGGTCAAAGTAGCAAGGCCAGGGTCCCATGAAAAGAAGAGCTAGAACCAAGATCTGATTTCAGATCCTACACATTTTCTTTTGCTCTGTCTCTTTTTACGTGAAAGGAAAAGGCAAAAAAAACCTAACAAGTGAATAAAGACCCTGGGTAACTCTTTAGTCTAGGAGCACATCAGGCAGTGAGTATAAAATAAAACTTCCTGTCTCCAACACCAAATAATCCCAGGGCTGCTCTTCCAGAAATAGCACCTGCTGAGGTGTGAGTGATCCGTGTTACTGGAGAGCCAGCTGCATGGGAGGTCGTGTGCGTGGCTGTGAATGAAATCTCAGTATCCCTGATGCTGACAGCAGGCCTCGCTCACACAGTGTGTGTTAACTCAGTACAACTGGTCAGTTATCAAACTCACTTGCAAGTCTTTTAAGGAGAAATTACTCATATCCAACCCCACTTCAGAGAGTGAGGAACAAAATCTTCAGAACAGAACCAATAAACCCACATAATTCTTTTTTTTACATTCTCCAGAAGATTTTGATTATCAGTCAGATTTGGGAATTATTTTATTCACTCCTTTAATTATTATAATTTGGATACTTAGGCATAGAAAGTAACTGAGAAAGAGTAAGTGGTTTGTGTAGTTAAATAATACAGCAGAGACCCAAAACTCAGGTGTTCTGACTCCTAGCAGCTGACATATTTATTTCATTATGACACATTCTTTTTTTATTGTTGTTGAAGGGAAGTTGTCTCCATTCCCCCCACCACTTCCCCTTTTGAAAGAAACACTATATCCTATAGAAACACTGTATAGAAACACTGTAAGGCCATGAAGACATTTTAATGACGGTAGCTGAAAAGGGGTGTTACTTGGGTTAAAATGCTCAGTCAGGGCTTACCATGTGTTAGGAAGTTAGTTACTTTAGGAACTCCCCAAATCAGTGGTCTTCAAACTCCAGTGTGGGTAGGACTCTGTTGGGGCCCCACACTTGGAAAGTCTGACTCAGTGGGGCCTTAGGAATGTGTGCCTATAAGAAGCCCCAGATGAGGTTCTCATGTGCGTAGTCAGGCTTTGGTGAACCTTGCTCAAAAGTGCCTTCCAGTCCCAGTGGGGTTAGTTTCTTCTAGAGTCGCGGTTGTGCATGATAACCACTTGAGGAATAAAATAAATAAAAATAACTGATGCTGAAGCCACATGCTAAGAGAATCTGATTTAACTTGTCTGGTGGGATAAAACCTACTTAACAGTATTTTGGTAAAGCTTTTTATATTATTCAAATGTGCAACAAGGGCTTTGGAAGATAGATTAATTGTTAGAACCACAGGTATTGGGTTTACTTCCAGATTAAGGCAGCAGAGATATTGAAGGAATTCTGATTGCCTCTGTGCTTCCAAGGCATAAATAAAATTATAAGGTATTTAACAAAGATAATAGAACACTCTGTGCTGACAATATGCTAACAGTTTTGTGCTTGATGATTAACGTATAATCCACTACTTGAGAGACTTTTTAATAAAGCATCGTTATGGGGCCACTTCCAAGAGGTATGAAGAAGCAAGCCAGCACGTGGGATTAAACAATTGAGATGAAGAAAGAGGAACAGTTTCCAAATCAGCAAGTTAAATCCATGTGATTTCTTTCAGAAGAGTTATTAATTAGACTGTTTATATTTTAATTGAAAAAACAAAGAGAAGTGTAGTTGTGTAATTCCTGAGAGGTAAGATTTATTTCCACAACAGCAACGGCAGTAACAACCACAAAAAACCTTTAATTACAATTCTGAATATTAATGGAGAAAACTGAGACTCAGTAAATATTTGTTGCTTATTTAGTTTTAGTCTGAAAGAAATACATCTTTCTCAGACTCACAAAGTAATATCCTCAAAGTTATAATTCCTTCTAGAATTGGTGCCTTGCGCTGGTGACTGAAATCATAAGCATTTTTGAATGTCAACTATGGAATAGAAACTATGCAAAATGCAAAGCAGGGGAAGATAAGGCCATGATTTTCAAGGATTTTCAGAAGTCTTAGAGCAATACCCTTCACACCTAGAAAAATTAGCAAAAGTACAGAAACCTAGAAACCAAGAGCACTAAAAGTTTGGTCTTGGAATTCTTATTTATTAATTTCATGATCTGGGTGAAGATTTCTTATCAAAATATAAATAACATAGTAATATCTCTTTAATATATACATGTATATATAGATATATAAAATATCTTTTTAAATATATTTTACTGATTATGCTCTTACAATTGCCCAAGTTTTCCCCCTTAATTCCTCTCTGCCCTGGACACCTTCTCCCACCTGCATTCCCTTCCACCCTCAGTTCATGCCCATGGGTCATACTTATAAGTTCTTTGGCTTCTATGTTTTCTATATTATTCTTAATTTCCCCCTATTTTGTACCAACCATTTATGCTTCTTTTCCCCTGTAGTTGTCTCCATTCTCCCCCCTCCCTTGTCCCTCTGATAACCATCCAATGATTTCCATTTCTGTGATTCTGTCTCTTTTTTAGTTGTTTCCTTAGTTTATTTCTTTTTAGGTACTGTTATTGATAGTTGTAAGTTGGTTGTCATTTTACTGTTTGTATTTTTAATCTTCTTTTTCTTAGATAAGTCCCTTTAACGTTTCATATAATAAGGGCTTGGTGATGATAAACTCCTTTAACTTGACCTTATCTGAGAAGCACTTTACCTGCCCTTCCATTCTAAATGATAGCTTTGCTGGATAGAGTTATCTTGGATGTAGGTCCTTGCCTTTCATGACTTTGAATACTTCTTTCCAGCCCCTTCTTGACTGCAAGGTTTCTTTTGAGCAATCAGCTGATAGTCTTATGGGAGCTTCTTTGTAGGTAACTCTTTGCTTTTCTCTTGCTGCTTTTAAGATTCTCTCCTTATCTTTAATCTTGGCTAATAAAATTATGATGTCTTGTTGTGTGCTCTTTGGGTCCAACTTCTTTGGAACTCAGTGAGCTTCCTGGACTTCCTGGAAGTCTATTTTCTTTACCAAATTGGGGAAATTCTCCTTCATTATTTATTCACATTTTTATTTCTTGCTCTTCTTTTTTTCCCAATATATTTTATTAATTATGCCATTATAATTGTTCTATTCCCCCCTTCTTTCCCCTCCACCCTGCAGATCCCCTCCCCCACCATTCCCCCCTTTAGTTTATGATCCCATGTCTCAAGTTCTTTAGATTCTATATTTCCCCTACTATTCTTGCCCTCCCCCTATCTATTTTCTATCTACTGTCTATGCTACTTATTTTCTGTACCTTCTCTCCCCTTCTCCTTCTCCCACTCCCCTGTTGCTAACCCTCCATGTGACCTTCATTTCTATGGTTCTGCGCCTGATTTAGCTGTCCTCTTAGTTTGCCTTTGTTTTAGGTGTGGTTCTTAATAGCTGTGAGTTTGCTGTCTTTCACTGGTCATCTTTTTTGTCTTTTTTTTCTTAGGTAAGTCCCTTTAACATTTCATATAATAAGGGCATGGTGATGATGAACTCCTTGAATTTGATCTTATCTGAGAAGCAGTTTATCTGCCCTTCCATTCTAAATGAAAGCTTTCCTGGATAGATCAATCTTGGATGTAGGTCTTTGGATTTCATGACTTGGAATACATCTTTCCAGCCCCTTCTTGCCTGTAAGGTCTCTTGAGAAATCCGCTGACAGTCTGATGGGAACTCCTTTGTAGGTGACTATCCCCTTATCTCTTGCTGCTTCTAGGATTCTCTCCTTCATTTTAATTTTGGCTAATATAATGATGATGTGCCTTGGTGTGTTCCTCTTTGGGTCCAACTTCTTTGGGACTCTCTGAGCTTCCTGGATTTCCTGGGAGTCTATTTTCTTTGCCAGATTGGGGAAATTCTCCTTCATTATTTGTTCAAATAAGTTTTCCACTTGTGGCTGTTCCTCTTCCCCTTCTGGTACCCCTATAATTCAGATGTTGGAGCCTTTAAAGATGTCCTGAAGGTTCCTAAGCCTTTCCTCATTTTTTAAAATTTTTGTTTCTTCATCCTTTTCTGTTTGGTCATTTTTTTCCTCCTTCTTGTCCACTCCTTTGATTTGAGTCCCAGTTTCCTTTCCATTACTATTGGTTTCCTGTGCATTTCCCTTCATTTCAGTTAGTTTAGCTTCTATATGTTTCTCTAATTTGTGACTAAAATCAAGCAGTTCTGTGAGCATCCTGATCACCAGTGTTTTGAACTGTGGATCTGAAAGTTTGGCTATTTCTTCATTGCTTAGATTTATCAGCTCTGGGGCTCTGAGTTGTTCTTGAGCCATGTTTTGCTCTGTTCATGCCTGTTAGGTATGAGGAGTGGAGCCTTAATTGTTTACCAGGGTGGGGCCGCCCAGGTCGCTGCTTTGTGATGCTGTATGTGGGGGCAGGGTCAGACAGGGCCCCCCCCAAGGTCACTGGTTTGTGATGCTGTATGTAGGGGTGGGGGCAGAGAGGGACAATGGCGGTTCCCTCTGCCGCTTCCCACCAATGGGGCCTGTGAGGTCTGTCTCACCACCGCTAGCTTCTTCACAGGTTTATCTGCGCGGGAATGTGTGACCACGGTCCACCCTCGGTGAGTCGGCCTGCTTCTCCACACCTGGGATCTGCCCACAGCTGCTGGCGCACCTGGGTCACTCACGCCTGGGTTGGTCCAGTGGATCTTTCCTGCCTGACCCCGCTATGCTGCTGGCTCTGACCCTCTTACCGGTTTGGCTGAAGGTTTCATTGTTGTCAGACTTCCGTGTAGTTCAATTTTCTGTGGTTTGGCTGCGTTTTTGTTGCTAAAACTTTGTTGTTTTTAAACTTGGTTGTGTGAGAAGGTGAAGTGCTTCCACCTATGCCTCCATCTTGGCGGAAATCTCTATTTCTTCTCTTCTTGTTCTCCTTCTGGCACCCCTATGATTCAGAGGTTGGAATGTATAAAGTTGCCCTGGAGGTTCCTAAGCCTCTCCTCATTTCTTTTTTTTTTTTTGGAATTCTTGTTTCTTCATTCTGTTCTGGCTGAATGCTTATTTCTTCTTTCTGGGCCAAACTGTTGATTTGAGTCTTGGTTTCCTTCCCTTCACTGCTGGTTCCCTGTACATTTCTCATCATTTCACTTTTCATAGCCTTCACTTTTTCCTCTATCTTGCAACCATACTCAACCATTTTTGTGAGCTTCCTGATTACCAGTAATTTTTCTTTCTTATGTTCCAAATCAATGAATTGGCTTCATCCACTCTATAGTTGTTTCCCTGTAAAGTGTTCTTTATTTCCATTAGTGTATCCTTCATGTCTGACTAGGTCTTTTTTATACTGCCTAGGTCCTCACTAAGTTCCCTGGGCATCCTTATAACCAGTGTTTCAAACTCTGCATCTGATAGATTACTTATCTCCATTTCATTTAGCACTTTTTCTAGAGTTTTGATCTTACCTTTTACTTGGGCCATATATCTTCATCTTCTTGTTTTGTCAGCCTCCCTATGTTTGTTTCTATGTATCAGGTAGAGCTGCTATGACTCCGTGTCTTGGTAGTGTGGTCTGATGTAGTAGGTGTCCTGTAGGGTCCCATGGCACAACATCCCCTATCACCCAAGCTGGGTACTTGAGGTGTGCCCTTCATGTGGACTGAGTACTGCCTCCTTTTGTAGTTGAGCCTTGGTTGCTGTTGGCAGATCAATGGGAGGGTTTTACTGAGGCCAGTCAGCTGCAAGATTGTCTGTGACCACTGACCACCAATCTCTGCTCCCCATTCAGTTGTACATGGGCAGGGTGGTGGTGCTCCAATGTGGTCTGTAGCTGTCCACTGCCTTTTAAAAATAATTTAAAAAAATTTTTCCTGCATAGTACTTCATTGTATAAATGTACATTTATACATTATATAATACTGTGGACTGTCACATGAATGAGAATAAATACTTACTATGTAAACCTATAAAATTTAGCATTCATCTATTATAATAGCTAGCATTGGGCTATTGCAATACAAATATCCAATTTGAAGCCTTTGAAACATTCTGTTTCCCTTTCAAAAATAATGAAAAAACAAACCACAATAATGTAGAAAACAGATTACTATCACCATTTTAATTTTAAATTTAATGATGATGCTATTGTATCCTATTTAACTTTTCCCTTTAACCAGTACACAAGAGGATAATATTTTGGAGATGGAGGGTGAATGATCAAAAATTTAATCAGGTGAAACTGTTCATCTGTATCACTCATATTAGCTGTTATTGGGACACAGATATTCTGACTCCATAGCTCCTGCAATAACTTTCTGTTATGTACTGAGTGTTTGTGTCCCCCATTCATATTTTGAAATCCTATACCCCAATGTGATAGTATTAGGAAATGGGGAGGTAATTAGTTCATGAGGATGGAGCCCTAATGAATAGTATTAGTGCTCTTATAAGAAAGACTCTAAGAGAAATGTTTCACTCTCTGAAATGAGGATATGATGAAAAAAAACATCCACTTGCAACCTGAAAGTTTTTTTACCAGAACCCAACCATGCTGGTACTTCCATCTTGGACTTCCAACCTCCAAAACTATGAGAAATAAATTTTTGTGGTTTATAAGCCACCCAGTCTATGGTATTCTGTTATAGCTGCCTGAGCTAAGACACCTTCACAGCAAAGGGATCATTAAGTTCAGAAGAACAAAATCAGAATTACAAATACCGGTCTGATTGACACTTTATATATAAAGAGTGTGCTCCTCAATGACTTAAATGTTAAAGGCAAAAAGAAATATTGAGATTTCTGGTCAAGATGGTGATGAAGGCAGACATGTCTCACCTCTTCACACAATATAAAAATTACAACTAAAATATAGAACAATCATGACTCAGAACCATCAAAAATTGAGTTGAATGGAAGTCTGACAACTACAAAAGTTAAAGAAATGTTAAAGTCTGACAAGCACAAAAGTTAAAGAAACCACATCCAACCAGACTGGTAGGGGTGCAGATGTGGAATGGGCTGGCCCCTCACTCATGTGTGGTGGATGAGAATTTGGGAGGGGCATCTTAGGAATGATCCCCAGCTCCACATCAGGCCTCCCCATCCAGGGTTCCAGTGCCAGGAAGATAAGTCTCCACAACTTCTTGCTGCAAAACAGCAGGAATTGAGTTGGTAAAAGAAACTTCTAGGGTCCCAAGCAGTTCCTCTTAAAGAACCCACACACATACTCAGACTCTCTCTCTCTGAGCTTCAACACCAGGATGGCAGCTTGAAGGGCACTAGTGGCATACTGAGAGAGACTGAAGTGTCTAGCATCAGGGTGAGCCACGGCTATTGGCCCTTTTCTGAGTTCCCCACACTCAGAGCCACAGAGCTAGCAGGCTGATGCCATATCTGAGACTCCATCCACCTGGCTAACACTGTTTGACCCCAGAGACTCTGTTCCACCCAAATTAAGGGCTCACCCAAGATGCATTTCCATATGAATGGCTGGCTTTGGCTCATGTTTCACAAATCATTAAATCCTCTCAAACAAGTAACAAGCCACCCTCAGTGAGCCCTAAGTCAAGCACTATCAGCAACCAGCCTAGATTCACAGATTGGATTTGCCCAAGAATTTCCCAGCCAAGCAGAGATAGCAGCCATCTCAGATTGCCTTATGGCTCAGGAAAGGTAGCCCCAGGCAAAAGGCCAAAATACAGCTGGGTGCTGACCTTGGCCTGTACCACCTGGGAAACTCCAGGTCCAGTGCTCCCCTGGCAGCCACCAGTCTCTCTCTGTTAGACTGTTTTTTGATTTAGCTGGCATTTGGGGAAAAAAGAAAGATAAGGAAGGAAGAAAGAAAAGAAGGGAGGGAGGGGTAAAAAGAAAAAAAAGGAAGAAAAGGGTTTGCGAGGGGTTTTAATGTCTCAGGACTTAAAGCAGAATACTTATATTTTGTTGGCCAGAACTCAGTTCCATGGCCAAATTTCCTTCAAGAGAAATATAGCCCAACTATGTATTCTGGCATTAAATGAAATTCAAACTAAAAAAATTATCTAGGAAAAATTTGGAGTTCTACTAGGGTATTGAAGAGGTTAACAAGCCAAATTTCCATTTTCTGCTGACTCCCATAAGTTTTAACTGGCATTAATGTATTAGCATTGAGTCCAGCTATATTTAGTTCTGGGTTTTTCCATTTCCTAAGTGCAAAGGGATCTTCTGAAGTAGTTTTAGATGCATTTTGGAAATATAGAACAAAGATTCTGGATATGTCCACATTTTGGGCATGTCATTGACTGTCCAAGATTCTTCCTCAATCTAGCTGTCATTTAAGAAATTGAGATCAAAGACTTTGATGAAGGTATATTGTGGTGGCTCCTGCTGCCCAAATGTGGTATATGAGAATTTAACCACTTGTTTCAGTCCCAAGGACCCCATGGCCAATCTACTGTGGCCAGAGGTGGCTGTGGGTCAGATAATTTCATTTTGCATGTTGGCCCAGCTGCTTGCTTATTATGGTAATCATGCCCATTCGGTCTCTGACAGAGATGTGCATCTTCTTGATCTCTGATATCTTTGGATCTCCTTATTCCCAATGAAGTCAAGAAAGTATTTCAAAATCACCATTTTCCTCCAATATTTCTGGTCCACAAAGAGCCACTGCATAAGTTTTTAGAAGGTACTGGAAGTGATTTTCTTTGGCAAAGAGTGGATAATTTGAAGGGTACATGATGGGGATTTCCGAGGTGCTGGAATGTTTTGTTTCTTGTCTACACAGCCACCTAGGTGGTTATTATGTAGACATGTCCCATTTGTGTCCACCTAGTACTCAGTCACCAGCAAAAGTTGTGGTCAGAAGTTGTGAGGATCAGGTGAGGTGGCTTTCTTTAGGATGCATGTCCTAAAGTGGCTAACAACTGGGAATTCTCCACTGACCACAGACCTGCAGTTGAGCACTAAGGTATTTTTAAAAGAGAATATTGCTTGAATGTCACATGACATAGGCATTTCTGTATCCATCTAGCAGTATATTTTAGATAACTTTGAAAAAATTTAAGTTTTGAAGTAAGACTCACCAAAACTTTCAAAAATAGCACAAACAAGTTTTAGGGACCCTCACTCACCTTCTCTAATGTTAATCTTACATAACTCCAGTATAATGATCTCAATTAGGAAATTAACACAGAAACAATACTATAAAGTAACCTATCGACCTTTTCAAATTTTGCCCTTTACTCATTTCCTTTCTGTGGACAAAATCTAATTTAGGATCCCACATTGCACAAGTAGGATCCCTTACTTGTCATGAATTATACTTTATTTTGTACATATACAATCATCTGTGTTAGATCCTTAAAAGCAAATAACCTGAACATAATATCATAAATATGTAGCAAAATGTTTGGTAATATAGTTAGGAAGTTAATAATTGTAGAATGAATAAACTCTGAAGGCTTTTCAAGGGCAGGTGATTATTTAACCCCAATTCCTAGTACTATACCCTCAGCTGATATTCAAATCATTCGTTTAGTAATTTGTTTAGCAATGAATGAAAATGAAATATATAAATTGGGTACTGCTCATGGCACAAATGACACAAATTCAGCAGCAAAAAATACAGTTCTTTTTTATCATTTAAAAATGTTACATTTGAAATGAAGAGAGAATATAGTTACAAGACAAGATAAAGCAAAGCATTTGGAATACCTTAGGGAGATGGTTTTGAATCTCGTTTTGAAATGCGTGCTTGCCATGGGTTATTAGAAAAGAGAAGGGGGTGATTTTTGCAGAGGATGGTGATGTATAAAACCACAGAAGTGTGAGGCAGGCACATGGGCACAAAACATGGTAGGGCAGAAAGCAGGATATTTCTTTTTTGTAATCAGTAGGCAGAGATAACTTATTAAAGATGTCTATCTATGTTCTGAGTACTAAATAATTTGAGGTTTTGAGTGATAAATTTCTTTCTGAACCTGATTGAATTTTGCATGATAGAAGCTTGTTTCATTCATTCATTTATTCATTCATACTTTGAATGGGTAAAAAGTCCCAAATCATATAAACCTAATTACTCATGGGAGTAGATGAAAGTGGATTTAGAAATAACAATTCAGAGTAAAATGTGGATATTCTTCCTTATCATATTCCTGCTATAGAAAAATGTAAAGTTAAATTTAAAATCTAGAATCTAAAGCACAATTTGCTTAGTTAATTAGTTTAAGAAAAATCTATTAATTGCATTATTTATTTGTTAAATTATAGCACTTTCCAGTTATTGATTTATAGTATATATTCACCATGCCAGTTATTTTTTGGTAGGCACTGTTGTCAGTCACTCTCCTTTTATTTTACCAACTATATACTAATGTTTTCATTTTCATATTGGTATACAGAATCTCTTATCTGGCTAAGTACATACTTTTCTGACATCTCTCAAAACTTTGGATTTTGTTTCCAAGTGCCTGTTTTTCTTAGAGTATGATAGCTGCAAATGGAATGAGATTTTAAATTAAGCCTGGTGTTATCCTGGGTGAAAGAGTTCAGCACACAGTGTGAAGGGGAGCTGAATACTTACTGTAGCTACTTTTCTTCTCCCAAGACTTTAATTCTCCTTCAGATGATTGGTTGAGAAGGCAGTGGCCAAAGACTCAGTGGCATAAAACTCAGTGGCATAATACTCTGTTTTTTTTCTCCCTCTGAGTTTGAAAGCCAAAGGCATAGCTAATAAAAAACAGCCAGAATATATTACAATATTTGTTGCATTTAAAATATTAGATTAATATTTCTTCATTTTTAATAATGAAAACAAAAAATATGAAAACAGTTTTGGTATTAGAAACCCCTTTAAAATGCATGGTTTTTGAACTGGTCATATTTATGAAGAGAATTTACACGCATATGTGTTGTGTTACAGTTGTCTTTGCTTGCATTAAACTATTTTTAAATGTGCTTGATTTGGGAAAAATGTTTAACTACAAATATCAGTTGTGTGGTGTGTAAATGTGACCTTCTATTTTTTCGTCTGCTGACACTGTGAAGCATATAAACCGAACTCCTCATTTTTCTCTTACAAAACTGGCTGCCCCCATTCTACATTCTTCGTTTCTTTTAATGGCATCATCGTCTGCGCAGTTGCTCAGATGAAACCCAGAGGGTTGGTTATCTCCATGTTGGAGCACACTAGATGGCCTGCACATTGAACTTGTGTCCATTACAGTCACACACCACAGAGCAATGATTTGGCCAGTGATGGGTCACACATGTGACTGTGGTCCCATAAGATTATAATGCAGCTAGAGAAGTCCTATCCCCTAGTGATCTTGTCAATGTCATAATGCCTCAGTGCCATTGATAGCTCATGTGTTTGTGAACAAACCTGTGCTGGCAATAGTATAAAAGTATAACACATACAATTTCATATCATACATAATATTTGATAATGATAATAAAGTACTAGGTTACTGATTTCTGCATTTACCATACTATATTTTTTATCATTATTTTAGAGTACTCTTCTACTTATAAAAAAAGTTTGCTGTAAAGAAGTGTGCCATTTTACTCCAGCAGCAGCTCGTACATCTGTTTACCTATGTCCCTTGATTGCACCATTTTCTCTTGTGTTGGATTTAATCTCATGCTGTTTTTTTGATTATGGCCCCTAATTTTATAATATTCACTGCTAATGTTGCCAGTAAGAGGCCACATTGAGTGATTAACCTGGAAACCAAATTAAAATGGATTAAGAGCTATGAAGGTATCATAAACTGGTGATGACCATTACTTGCACTTCAGACATGGCCCATTCCACCATAGCCACTATCACCTCAGAAGAACAAGGACAAAGTGATGGGAGCTGTTAAAGGACCTGCTTCATTGCAGGTAACTAGACCAACAAAGATCTAAGAAGGGCTTATATAACTACCTGAGGCAAGAAGAAACTTCTAATGACCTGGATTGAAGATCAGACCCAGATGCATATTCATCTCAGCACCATGAGGTTAATAGCTAAAGCAAAAAAGGTTCTTTACCATGTTGAAAGAAAGAGCTGGGCCCAACTGTGATGCTGAATTTACTGCTAGCTCTGACTGTTTGAAACAATTCAAGAATCATTATTTATTATATAAATTGAAAGTGCGTGATAGCTCTCCGAGTTCTGATGTGAAGGCAGCTGAAGAATTTTTGGAAACTCTAGATTAAATGAGAAGAAAATTACTTGCTAGAGCAAGTATGGATGAAACCTTCCTATTCTGGAAACAGATGCCTGAAAAGACATTCATCCCTGAGGAGGCCATGTCAATACTGGTTTTCAAGGCTGTTAAAGACGGGATATCAGTCTTGCTTGGGGGCAATGTTGCAACTACAAATTGAAACCCTTTGTGTTCTGGCACAGTGAGAATCTTAGGGCCTTCAAGTGTATCAACAAGTGTGCACTGCTAGTGTAAAAGGGCAATAAGAAGTCATGGATGACCTAGCTTGTCTTCTAAGATGAATTGCTATGTCAGTGAAACGGAGAAGTACTATTTGGAAAATAAGAGACTTTTCTAGATTTTGCTTATTGTTGATAATGCTTCTGAGCATCCCCCTTTTATTGGTGATCTTAATACCAGCATCAAAGTGGTGTTTCCTCCTCCAAATACTACCTCTCTCAATCAATTCAGGAGTTACAGCAGCTTTTGAGGCCTACTAGCTGAGGAGGAACTTTTTCCAGGCTATTGCTGCAACTGAGAAAGATGCTGAGGTGACACTGATGCAATCCTGGAGGGATTGCCACATCTATGACTGCTTTAAGAACCTGGCTTGGGCTTGGGGTGATGTCTCCAAGGAGTGCATAAATAACATCTGGAAGAAGACACTCAGATTTATCCATGACTTCAAAGGCTTTGCCAAGGATAAGAGGTTGCAGGAAACAACAAGGCTGTGGTTGGTATGACAGACAACTTTAATATGGGTGTGGATGAGGACATCATTGAGGAACTCACAGAGGTGGTTCCTGCAGAACTAAAGAGCAAGGAGTTGTTGGAACCGCAACGAGAATGCATAGATGATGAAGAGGCAAGAGAAATGAGAAGAAATAAAAGAACCACCAAAAAATTTACAAGAGAAAGGTTAGTAGGGGCTTTTGCAAACCTTAACAAATTTCTTAAAATTTTGAATACTTGGACCTCCAACACAGAAATGTTTCATTAATAGAGAGGAATTCTCATGCTGTATTATCTTCTTAAAAATCTATAATGAATAAAACAAACAAACCAAGCAAACCACCATAGACATATTTTTGTAAAGAGTGAGTGACCCCTCCTCAAGAAGATCCTCAGACAGGTCCTTCAGGAGGCACCCAGAAGAAGACATTGCCACTGTAGGATACGACAGCTCCTGAAGGCCTTCAATGGAACAAGGTGTGGAGATAGAAGATGGTGATGTCGATGATCCTGACCCTGTGTTGGCCTAAGTTAAAATATGTGTCCATGTCTGAGTTTTGAACAAAAATGTTTAAAAATAAAGAGTAAAAAAGAATAAAAATAAAAACAAACGGATAGAATAAGAATATAAAGAAAATATATTTTGTTCAATATGCATTGTGTTTATATTGCTGTTATTACAACAAAGTCAAAGTGGTAAAACATTAAAAAGTTTATAAAGCAAAAATGGTATAGTAAACTAAGCTTAATTTATTATTTAAAAACCTTCAAAAATAAATTTAGGGTAGCCTCAGCTTACAGCATTTATGAAGTCTGCAGTAGTGCATAGTGAAGTCCTAGACGTTCACCTTCAGTCACCATGCACTCACTGGCACCCAGAGCAACTGTCAGTCCTGCAAGCTTTGTGCATGGTAAATGCCCTATATAAGTGTATCATTTAAAAATATTTTATATCATATCCTTCCTGTACCTTTCCCATGTTTGGATATGTTTAGATACACAAATGCTTAACACTGTGTTACAATTGCCTACAGTATTCAGTCACATGCTGTAAGGTATAGCAGTAGGTACATAGTAGACTGTACCATCAAAGTTTGGGTTAAGTACACTTTATGATGTTCAAACAATAATGAACACATTTCTCAGAAAGTAACTTCATCATTAAGGGATATATAATTGTGTAGCAGCGATTCTCAACTGCTGTGCTGCAAGAATTTTAAAACATGTGATACTTGACTACTTAGTCATGGCCATTGACCTCTTTTCTCTTAGATTGTCAAATAAAAGATGACAACAGCCAACACAAAAATAGCCTTCAAGTATGAATGAATCAAAATTATGTCTATTTTTGTCAGATCAGCAAAAAATACAATATATTTTTGGTGGGCTGCAGAACTTTAGTAATTAGTTTATGTGTGCCATTGAGATGGCAAAGGTTGACAGTAGCTGCTGTCTAGCAATGATCATTCTTCATTTTAATGCTTCAGAGTTTTCTGAAGAAGACTGTCTGTCTGTCTCTTGATGCCAAGCCTTAGATCATTGTCTGGCACAGAACAGACAATAAATGTCTGAGGAGTAAGTACAGGATTAAGTGAATGAGTGATTCCTTTCTGTCTCTTATATCTAATTATCCTCCAAGGTCTATTGATTTTATTTTTGGAATACAGGCAGACCTTGGAGATATTGCAGGTTTGGTTCCAGGCCACCTCTATAAAGTAAATATCTCAATAAAGCAAGTCACACATTTTTTTTGGTTTCCCAGTGCATATACAGGTGATGTTTACACTGCACTATAGTCTTTTAAGTGTGAAATAGCTTTATGTCTAAAAAGACGATCTACATACCTTAATTAAAAATACTTTAGTGCTAAAATTTTAAGTATC
This sequence comes from Artibeus jamaicensis, assembly GCF_021234435.1. Classification (NCBI taxonomy): domain Eukaryota; kingdom Metazoa; phylum Chordata; class Mammalia; order Chiroptera; family Phyllostomidae; genus Artibeus; species Artibeus jamaicensis. The sequence goes on from NW_026521788.1 coordinate 17,508,169, forward strand.
ATCTGTGTCTTCAGTGCATCATAATCTTTTTGTTGGTGGAGGATTTTGCCTTGAGGTTGATTGCTTTTGACTGATCAGTGTAGGTTTTGTTAAATGTTGGGGTAGCTGCAGCAATTTCTTAAACTAAGACAACAATGAAGTTTGCTATGTTTGATTGCCTCTCCCTTCCCTTAACAATTTCTCTGTAGCCTGTGATGTTGTTTGATAGCATTTTACCCACAGCAAAACTTCCTTCAAAGTTAGAGTCAATCTTCTCAAACACTAGCATTGCTTTATCAAATAAGTTCATGTAATATTGTAAATCCTTTGCTGCTTCACCTTGCACTTAGATGTTACCAAGACAGCTTCTCTCCTTAAACCTCATGAACCAACTTCTGTTTGCATCAAACTTTTCTTCTGCAGCTTCTTCACCTCTCTCAGCCATTGTAGAACTGAAGAGTTAGGGCCTTGCTCTGGATTAGGTATTAGCTTAAAGGAATGTTGTGGCTGGTTATATTTCTCTCTAGAGTATTAAAACTTTTTCTGTATCAGCAGTAAGGCAGTTTCACTTATCATTTATGTGTTTACTGAAGTAGCACATTTGAAATATTTTATTTATTTTTTTATTAATGGGGATGACAAGTATACAAATCTCAGGTACATCATCTGTATATTTTATTTTCGATTTCCTTCAAGAACTTTCCCAGGGCTTCCAGTTTCTCTCTGGCTTTCTCTTGGGATCTTGGGCATTCTCAGGCTCTTGGGGATGCTTGGGTTCTTCATTTTATATGATAAATTTGCTCAATTGCTGAGCCAGTTATAAAACATTTACCAAGTCTTTTTCTACTAGTGAAGACATTTCTGATGGTTTAATGATCATGTGGTAGAACTGTTGACTTATGTTAATCATAATGACCTAAATAATGTTCTTACTTTTCTGAGCACTTACTATGAACTGGACATAGTTTTAAATATTTTGACATACTACTTTTAATCTTTATAACTACTCTATGATTAGGTACTATTAAAATTCAATTTTATAGGCAAGAAAAGTAAGGCAGAGAGAGATTAAAAATCTTTCCAAAGTTCTCACAGCTAGGAAGTGTTGAAGCTGAGCATTAATCTTGGGTAGCCTGGTTTAGGACTAATGCATTTAATCACTATTATAATCGTATGTTATAACACATACTTCAAAGAATATAGATCATATGCTCTTAAGACTTAAGAAGTTTAAGACGAGGATCATAATTAAATCAACAAAAGAAATCCAAATGGAGTGAACTAGAAAAGAGAATGAAATTGATAACTTGAAGAATTTTCTGAAGTAAGAAATGTGAGAAACTGCATGAATTTATTTTCAAACTTATATTAAACATCTATATGTTTTAAGCACTGTCCTTGGAACTGGGATCATGTTCCTAACAGTGAGTGAATTGTGTAAATGTAATTACTGATTAAAAGGTATTATAAAGTGGTGGCAGGAAAATGGAGGCAATTGTACTTGAACAACAATAAAAAAATAAGAAAAGAAAAGGTAATCTGCATAAACAATTCTCCCAAGAGCTCAAATTGCTTACACACTGTGCAGTTTTTATTAGAAGACATAAAATTTCTGTAGGGTGGCCTTCAAATTTCCCACTCAGTTATCCTTTACAACAGCCCACTATGAGGAGTGCAGGTGGCTAATGGTCTTCAGTTGAAAGAGCACGTAGGATGCTCCAGCATTCATTCCATGGACATGCTTCCCATAGGCTTCTCCAAGCCGAGCACTGAGTGTGGTGTAGGTGCTAGAGCCCAGCCACACCTGCTTTACTTTTGACTTTTCTAAAAGACAGCTTATTCTTGGTAACTCCCTTTCAGCTTAGCTGACGCTTTCTCTGAACTTCATTGCCTTCTGAAGCTTTCATACCTAATTTTGCCCTCTCTCCTTTATAGATTTTAGACTTGCATCTGGGCCTGCAAACTCTCCATACATATTTCTTCATCCTGTCCTATTTCTTTTATCTTTCCTAGCAATGTCCTTCATAGATTCCTGAGACTTCCGATTCTATCATGGTATCTATTTCTCAACAGCAATACATGTATTATATAGCAGATGTGAAAGATCATGAAATTTAGAAAGACTTTCTAAATTCACAGAGTATGTTAGTTCAGTGCAATTTTTGGGGAGTGGCAATGTTAGAAACCGCATGAATTCATTATATTCACCATATCATGAGTGAGATGGTGATTATTGCATCTATGAATAAAAAAGAAAGGCTATTGATAGGGAAGACATTACTTTTTTTAAAACTTAAAAAATTAGAAAGTTGTAAATAATAATGTGTGTGTATTGTGTGAGGAGAGAAGGAGGAAGAAGAGAGAAAATCAAAATTGAAAAATGTGGCATCCCTTTGTTAGTAGAATGAGTTTTAAAAGACTGAGAGAAATCATAATAAAGTTAGAAAATCAACTCAAAATATAAATCAGCCTTTGGATAATAGTTCTAGAAAAAGAACAGAGAAAGATGAGGGTGAAATATTTAGAGAAATATATAAAAGGACTCCTACTCTTTTTATGACAGACAAATAACACATACCAACACTCCCACTGAGGATAACTATGAAAGTGGGATAAAATTATTAAAAATTAAATAAAATAAGAACATTTTTTTTAAATATATCAGAGAGGTGCTGAATATAAGAAATTCTGCAATTCCCAGTCAGAGCACATGCCTGAGTTGCAGACCAGGTCCCCAGTAGGAGACACATGAGAGGCAACCACACATTGATGTTTCTCTCCCTCTCTTCTTCCCTTCCCCTCTCTCTAAAAATAAATAAAAAATATTTTAATAAAAAAAAAGAGAAATTCTGTTAGATACCGATAGGAGCTCCTATATACAGTTTGGTTCATTTTGGTAAAAGTGAAAGATAGTTTATTCTATTCAAATTTATACTCTTAATGATGAGCCACAAATAAAATTGTGGTTTGTTATTAAGTCTTTGATTTGAGATGGAGTGTTACTGAGTTGAAGTTGGAAACTTAATTTGCACAAATGTCTACCTGGGACTTATATTCAGAGGAAACAACAAAAAGAAAATGCTGTCTACATATTCTCAGGAGAAAACCCTTTGCTCATATTAAAAGTTATATGGTAATTAATGATGGGACAAAATGCGAATACTGAATGTGTGTATGTATGTATGTGTGTATATTTCTAATAATGTTTCAAAAATATTGTTAAGATAAAATAGTGGTGTCAATTTTGGATTGTGGGCACATTTTCCAAGGTCTCAGGAATACGTTCTAATCAGATTTTAAAAAGAATATGTCCTTTTTAAGTAAATAGTACTTTTACTGAAACTGACTCTGTCTCCGAGCCAAATCAATCTGAATCTGTTTGATAAGTGTCTTCAGTGGAAGAACTCAATTTCCTGGCCATGTTGGCTTTTGATGAAAGGAAAAAGTCTCGAAGAAAGAAGGATATATTTCTAAAATAGAATAAAGTAACAAAGAAAAGTTGGATCAATTACTGTAGAGGGTATTAGCAAACTTTCTAAAGAAAAATTCTTTATACTTAGTTTTTCAACATTGATGTAATATATACAATTTGCAATTTATCTCCTTTCAAGAGCATAAGTTCTATTGTCAAATCTGTCATAAATTTATATATTCAGCATAACTCATTTTATTAATCTGAGCTAAATATAGTCATATTTTCAAATTTTACTCTCCAGATCTAACCTGTTCATACTAATAAAAGGTCATATTTTTTCTTTTGTATCTATGCCAAGTCAAAAATTCAGAAATGTTCAAGAATCAAGAAACTTTACTTGGTCCATCTCTGTATCCATCTATGTATGCATCTGTCTAAAATTTGTGTTTTAATATGAATAATATTAAGAAGTTCCATAAGCTGTCAAAGAGGGAAGGTGATGTTTTCCACAGTGGATATTAGTTACAACTCTGTATCTTATTTTGGGCAAACACAGTTTAACCAACGTGATTATGAATATACATTTTTAAAGGAGAGGATTTATTTGCTCATCTAGTCTTTCTAAAAGTTTCTCAGAGCAGAGGTTATTTAATTTTATTTACTTGTTTCTTACATATTTTTTCAGTTCATTGATGCAGCCATTTGAAATGACAGGTATTAAATACCTGCTTTACTAGGGTCTTAGTTTTATCATATGAAAGTTAGAAATTAAAATGATTTAAAAATGTATACCATAAAAATCTATCAGTTTGATAGGGGTTGGCAAGAATTTGAGTTATTAATTAGTGTGGTACTTTCTTTGAAATAAAAAACATTGCCCATCCTAAGAGTGCATTCTCTTTCTTTTTTAAAAAATTAAGTTTGTTGAGGTGGCATTGGTTAGTAAGATTATACAGTTTTCACCCTGACTGGTGTAGTTCAGTGGACTGAGCATGGGCTATGAACCAAAGTGTTGCTGGTTTTGATTCCTGGTCAGGGCACATGCCTGTGTTACAGGCCAGGTTCCCAGTGGGGGCCACGTGACAGGCAACCACACATTGATGTTACTTTAACTCTCTTTCTCCTTCCCTTTCCCCTTTCTAAAAATAAATAAGTAAAATCTTTAAAAAAGATTATATAGTTTTCAACTGTGCGCTATGATACATGATCTATACACCATATTGTGTGCCCACCACCCAGTCAGTTCCTCTCCTGGCGCCATATATTTGGCTCCCTCTATCCCTTATTACCCCCATCCCCTTCATCGGGTAACCACCATACTGTTGTTTGTGCCTGTGAGTTACAGTTTTATATTCTACATATAAGTAGAATAATATGGTTCTTAGGTCTTTCTGACTTACTTCACTTAGCATAATATTCTCAAAGCCCATTCATGTTGTTGCAAAGGGCAGTATTTCATCTTTTTTATGACTGAGTAGTATTCCATAGTTCATATATACCACATCTTCTTTATCCAATCATCCCTCTTTGGAAACTTTGGATGTCTCCATGTCTTGGCCACCATGAATAGTGCTGCAGTGAACATAGGGGTGCATATATCTTTGTGAATAGATACAAAAGATGTATCTAATCTTAATTTTGGGGGGAAGTACCATACTGACTTCCATACTAATTATGCCAGTTTACATTCCCACTAGCAGTGAATGAGGGTTTCTCGCAACCTCTCCAACACGTATTACTCTCTTTTTCTTTACTTACTGATTTTCTTCTTTTTTGTAGACTTTGATCTCTACCTTAATAAGCATGTAAAAATACAGCATGTTAACTATGGCAGATAATTTTTTAAAATTTTATAAATGCACCTAACTATACATCCCTAAAAGAAATAATTTCTGGAATAATCAATGTTCTGAGCAAATACTCCCTAGTTCATGGAACAGTCAACTCAGTTGAAATTTGGTAAAATGAAGACATATTTAAAGTGTTGTCTTCCATTATTGTCAGGAATGTGCAGTCCATCAGAATAATCTTTAGCTGTAAGGCTTTAGAACTGGCAATCATTTCTCTGAAAACAGAAATTTGAAAATATACTAGTTTTACAGAAGTGAGTTTTAGATGAATAATTTTTGCAATTTAGATATTGTTATTTAATGATGCATGGTTTGTAAAATGCATGGTTTGTAAAATGCATGGTTTGAAAACACTTTAAATTCTGTACTTACAATTTATTTACCCTCTTGAAAATAGATTCCTACTGGGATAGTTATTAAGCTATTTTCTTTTAGCTCCAAACATACTTTTTATATGCTTTGTGATGCTGTGGCTGGGACTCTGAAAACTATTATTTCTCTTTTGGGAGAAACTATTAAATCACACCAGTAGGGGGCACTAGAGAAAGACCAGAAGGCAGGAGGTAAGAGAAGAAGCTGCTGCTTCTCTTTTGATTTTTTCACTGGAGTTGTCCAAGTAAAGGCCCTTCATATGAACAACAGCAGTTGGTCCCAATCTTCATTTTTTTTCTCTTGCCAAATCCAGAATCAGCCTACCATGCCATTCAGAAGTACCAGCGGCAGCCTGGCAGTGAGCTCAAGAGATGGCTCAGCTCCAGATCCAGGCCCTCAAATCCACGTTGTCATTTCTGATGACCCAATTCTTCCTTCATTGCCCCATCCCTAGGTAGGTAGGGCTGCTTCCTCTAGTTCCCATTTATGTGGTGCCTCAGTGTTTCCTTTCATTTATCCTTTAAGCAACTATTTAAAATTTTTATGCTTTTCTTTGCATACTACATATCACATATTTGCATTGGTTGTTGTATACGATATATTATCTGTTTCTATAGCTAGTGTAGTTTTTTTTCTGATTGTACCCTGATGGATATACCTGCTAGTATATACTGAGTGAACAAGTGAATTTGACATTTATTTTGTATTGTACAAGTGTTTTGTTTTCAAGTTTTCAGTGAGGATGTAGAGAGCTGGAAAGGTTATTGTTCCCAAAATGCAAAAATAACAACAAGAACTCAGAACAGTGGGAAAATTCACAAACTTTTTAACCTATCAAGAGCTGAATGAAGTCACAGGACAACAAACTAACCTACAATCTGAAGATACACAGTTGCCTTGATGAAGAGCCCATTTTTTTTAAATTAAAAAATATTTCCATTACCATTTAGTCCCCCTTTACCTTCCTCCACCTTGCAATCACCACAGTCTTTGTTGTCTGTGTCCATGAGTCCATTTTCCTTTTTGTTCAGTCTTTCACCCCCTAACACTGCTCCGCCCACCCCTGTAGCTGCCATCCTCTCCATCTATGAGGCTGTCTCTATTTCACTTGTTAGTTTAGTCTGTTCATTAGATTCCACTTATGAGTGAAAGATACGGTATTTGTCTTTCTCAAACTGCCTTATTTCATTTAGCATAATGTTCTCTGGGTCCATCCATGCTGTTGCAAAGTTCAAAATTTTCTTCTGTTTTTACAGCTGAGTAGTTTTCAGTTGTGTAAATGTCCCATAGTTGTTTTGTTCACTCATCTATTGATGGACACTTGGGCTGCTTCCATACCTTGACAATTGTAAATAACACCGCAATGAATATAGGGATGCTTATGTTCTTTTGAATTAGTGTTTTGAGTTCCTTCAGATATATTTCCAGAAATGGGATTTCTGGGTCAAAAGGCAGCTCCAATTTAAATTTTCTGAGGTATCTCCATACTGCTTTCCACAGTGGCTGCACCAATCTGCATTCCCACCAACAGTGTAAAAGGGTTCCCCTTTCTTCACATCCTCACCAGCACTTGTTATTTGTTGATTTATTGATGATACCATTCTGACAGGTGTGAGATGATATTGTGGTTTTAATTTGCATTTCTTAGGGGGTTAGTGATGTTGAACATCTTTTCATATGACTATTAGCCATCTGTATGTCCTCTTTGGAGAAATGTCTATTCAAGTACTTTGTCTATTTTTTTTTAATTGGGCTTTTATTTGTGTGTTGAATTTTATAAGTACTTTATAAATTTTGGATATTAACCCCTTATCAGATGTATCGGTGAATATATTCTCCCATTTGGTGGATTGTGCTTTTTATTGTTTTTTTCCTTTACTGTGCAAAAATTTTTTAGTTAGATGTAGTTCCATTTGTTTATTTTTTCTTTTGTTTCCCTTGCCTGGGGAAATATGTCTGATAAAATATCGCTACGAACAATGTCCAAGATTTTTGCTGCCTATTTTTTCTTCTAGGATTTTTTTTTGTTTGAGGTCTACCATTTAAGTCTTTAATTCATTTTGAATTTATTCTTGTTTGTGGTATAAGAATGTAGTCTAGGAATAAGCCTAACCCAGTATGTAAAACACCTGTACTTGAAAAAGTATAAGACACTAAAGAAAAATTGAAGAAGATACAGTGGAAGCACATTCTGTGTTCATGGATAGGAAGAATGAACATCATTAAAATGTCCATTCTACCCAAAACAATCTATAGATTCGGTGCAATTCCTATGAAGAGTCCAATGACATATTTCATAGAACTAGAACAAATATTTCAAACATTTTCATGGAACCACAAAAGGCCCTGCATAGCAATAGCAATCCCAAGAAAGAAAAACAAAGTCGGAGGAATCACACTATCTAATATAAAACTATACTACAAGGCCATAGTAGTCAAAACAGTATGGTACTGGCATAAAAACAGACACATAGATCAATGTAACAGAATAAAGACCACAGAAATAAGCTCACACCTAATAGTCAATTAATATTCAACAGAGGAAGCAAGGACATACAATGGGCTAAAGATAGTTTATTCAATAAATAGTGTGGGAAACATTAGGCAGATACATGAATAAAAAAGGGATAAAAGCTCTTATTATGGCATATCCACTAGGCGATGGTTAGTATTCAGCTAAAATGCTTAACAAATACAGAAGGCCAATTGCTGAGTATCAAGCTAATAATAGTAACTCTGGAGGCCATAGACACAAGGCGATTTCACACTCACTCCCACCTGTTACCCATGGAAATCATTGGTTGCTCACAATAAAAGATAGATGGCAAGGTTAAAGATCTAAGAATGTGGATCTAGCTCCAGGAGCAGTCCTGAGGGAACACCACTCTGGAAAGGCTCAAAGGCCCATCTGGATCATTCTTTGCTATCTTCCCTAGAAACAAAAGTCCTGAAGAACCACTGGGACAAAGGAAACAAATACTAGGACAGTTGTGAAAACCTTGGCAGCTAGGAAAAGTTAATATGAAAATGCCCTCTACCAATAATAAAATGTAATTACTTAATCCCTGCCCACAAAACCTGAGTAGGACCTTACTGTAAATTGAAGAGAGTTTTCCCATAATTCATGGATTGTGAAAGAATGAACCACTGTTGAGTTTGATGGGTTGTGCTGTGATGTATTGAAAGCTATTAAATGCAACTTAGAATGCCTAGTGAAAATCTTTCTTTTAGTTAAAGAAAATCCCTTTATCATTGAGAGGATTGGGATGTATGCATGGCTTAGAGCTTCATTTGGTGATTGGACAGGATTACTGAGATGGCCCCACCTCTGAGACAGGAACATAGTGCCTAAAACTGAGATTTAATCAAAATGGAAGAGTATGCCTTCCCCAGAATCTCACCATTAGCCTGACAAATAAGTATTGATTTACAAGTAACAGAAAGATATTGCTGGGGAGAAGGCAAGAGCATGGATGAGGGCTTTCTGTGAGGCTCAGGACAAAAGGATGGCCTAAAGTTGGGGGTGCAGCTATACATTAGGTATATTCTCTGGTGAATAATCCATTACCCTAAGCATAAAGGTGACATTAGAGGGATTTGAAGCTTATGGTGCACTATGGGTAATCACAGCAATAACAAATCCCAAATTCAACTTCACTCATGACAAGATTGAATTACCAACCCACACTAAAGATTTAGGAGAAGGACAGAAAGATATGTTCAATTCCAGACATAATCCTTTTTATCTCAGTTTCTATTATTGCATATGTCTGCCAAGAAAAAAATCACAAAGTATAGAAAGAAGGAAGAACAAATTTAAAGAGACAAAGCAACCAGTAGATCAATAATCAAATATGAAAGAGATATTAGAACTAATAGAGAATTTAAAATAAATGTGGATATTTAAGTGCTTTAGTAGAAAAAAATTGACAGTATGTACAATCATATTAGATGATTAGTTGAACAATTAAGGAGTTATAATAATATGGAATTAAATAGAAATGATACAAATGGAAAACATTAATAGAGATGAGAAAACCTCCAATTGGCTTATCAATAAACTCAACACAGGAGAAATAAGAATCAATAAACTCAAAGCTATGTCAAAAGAAATTATCCAACTGCAACAGAAAGTGATAAAGTAAAAACAACAAACCAGAACAGAACAGTTAAGAGCTGTGTAACAAAATCAAACACATGGCTTATTAGAATTCCAGAAGAAAAAATGGGTGGAACACACTCTTGAAGAATTAATGCTAAAGAATTTTCCAAAATTAATGACAATTATCCAACCACAGGTTAAGATTTATTTTTTCTTATTTTAATTGACCTATAAGGTAGGTGATTATATAAAGCAAAAATAGTGGCTATGTATCATGTTCTCACAGCTTATGTAAAAGTAAATTGTATAACAGCAGCACAAAGGTATGGGAAGGCGTAATTGGAATAATTGGTATTAGACCACTAGAACATCCTTATACTACTCATGATGTGTTATGATATTATTGGAAGGAAGAATCTGATCATTGAATATCTATATTGTAAAACCTAGGCGATCACTAAAATGAAATAAGCCAAGATTGGCAATAAAGGGAAATTGTAAAATGTACCTAATTCTAAAAAAGACAAGAGGAAAGGAAACAGCACTCTGGGGTGTTGTATTAGTCAGGGTTCTCCAGAGAAACAGGACCGTTAAGAGATATCTCTATCCCTATCTCTGTAGATTTAGAGAGATTTGTTTTAAGGAATGGACTCACACAATTATGGAAGCTAGAAATTCAGAATCTGCAGGGTAGGCCAGCAGGCTTGAGATCAAGGAAAGAGCCAATTTTGCAGTTTAAGTGTGAAGGCTGCCTGCTAGCAGAAGTACTTCTTGCTTGAGGGAGGTTAATCTTTGTTCTATCAGGTCTTCCACTAATTGGATGTGAGGCCCATCAGCATTATAGAGGGCAATCTGTCTTAATTGAAATCCATCTGATTTAAATGGGAACCTCATCCAAAAAAATACCCGGACAGAAATATCCAAAATAATATTTGACCAAATATGTGGGCACTCTGCCCTAAACAAGTTGACTCATAAAACTAAATATTATAGGTAGCAAAGATTTCTAAGTTATAAAACCAGCAGCATGATACACTAAAGCAAAAAAAAAGATAAATGGATTTCATAAAAATTCACGACTTGTGCTCATTAAACTAATAGAATAAGAAGATAAGCCATAGCTTGAGAGAAAATATTCCCAAACTATACACCTAAGTAAGGAATTGTAGCTGAAACTCTCAAAATGAATAGTACAAGAACAAGTACCCCAATTTTTTAAAAAGTGAGGTGAGGGTATTTAAGCAGACACTTCAGTAAAGATAAATAGTTGGTAAATAAGAATATATAAAAATTCAGTAAAGACACTTCAGTAAAGATAAATAGTTGGTAAATAAGAATATATAAAAATTAGTAATTGGATAAATAAAACTTAAAGCTACAGTAACACTAAATATTTACTAGAATGGCTTAAAAAATCTTTCTTTTCCAAGTGCCAGTAAGAATATGGAGCAGTTAGAATTATTCTAATTTGGTGGTTGGAAAGAAAAATGGGGCAGTCACTCTGGAAAAATGTGGCAGTTTCCTATAAAATTAAATATACATTTACCTATGACAGAGTAAACCTATTCCTAGGAGTATATCCAAGTGAAATTAGACTGATATTGGCAGACATGTAGTTGGGTATTTAGTGATTTTATTCATAAAGGGAATCCTGGAAACAGCCCCTAAGTCTCTTAACTATGGAATGTATAAACAAACTGGGGTATGTCTACATGTTAAAATACTACTATTAAAATGAAAACACATGGACTACCAATGCATATAATAATGTGGATGAGTGAAAATGCATTATTCTTAGTGTAAGAAGCTTGAGTAAAAATGCTGCATAGTATATGATTCTCTTTATGTGACATTCTTGCAAAGGCAACAATAAGGGACAAAACAAAGAGTACCAGTTTCCAGGTGCTGGGGTTGGGGAGGAGTTGACTTTAAAGGGGCATGGCTCAGAAATGTGGTTGTTGAAAAATAAATCTATTTTTTAAGAGTTTTCCCACTCATTCTGAAATAGCAGTTTAGCATTTATATCTTTCTTAATTAATTAATTAATTAATTAATATTTTAATTGTTGTTCAGGTACAGTTTTCTGCCCTTTACTCCCATCCTAGCTTACCTCTCCAGCCCTCCTCAATTCCCTCCTGTTTCTAACCCCCCTTGTTTTTGTCCATGTGTCCTTTATGCTTGTTCTTTTAAACCCTTCCTCTTTTCCCCTGAAATTCCCTCTCCTCTCCCCTCTGGACCTTGTCAGCCTGTTCTCTATTTCAGTGTGTTTGGTTATATTTTGTTTGTTTGTGTGTTCTGTTGATTAGGTTCCTGTTAAAGGTGAGATCATATGGTATTTGTCTTTCAACACCTGGCTTATTTCACTGAGCATAATGCTTTCCAGTTTCATCTATGCTGTTGCAAAGGGTAGGAGCTCCTTCTTTCTGCTGCATAGAATTCCATTGTGTAAATGTATCATAGTTTTTTGATCCATTCATTTACTGATGGGCACCCAGTTTGCTTCCAACAATTGGCTATTGTAAATTGTGCTTCTATGAACATTGGGGTGCATAGGTTCTTTCGAATTGGTGTTTCAGGATTCTTAGTGATATAATCCTAGCAGTGGAATTTCTGGGTCAAAAGGCAGAGCCATTTTTAGTTTTCTGAGAAAATTTCATACTGTTTGCCATGGTGGTTGTACCAGTCTGCAATTCCACCAACAGTGCACTAGGGTTCTCTTTTCTCCACAACCTCTCCAACACTTGTTGTTTGTTGCTTTGTTTATGATGGCTGTTCTGAGTGGTGTGAAGTGGTATCTCATTGTGCTTTTAATTGGCATCTCTCTGATAGCTAGCGATACTGAGCATCTCTTCATGTGTCTCTGGATCCTCCGTATGTCCTCCTTGGAGAAATGTCTGTTCAAGTCCTTTGCACATTTTTTAATTGGGTTATTTGTCTTCTTAGAATGGAGTCATGTGAGTTCTTTATATATGTTGGAGATCAAACCCTTGTTCAAGGTATCATTGGCAAGTATGTTTTCCCTATGGTTGGTTCTTTTTAATTTTTTTTTAGCTGTGTAGAAGCTTTTTATTTTAATGAGATCCCATTTGTTTATTTCCTTTATGTCCCTTGCTCTAGGGGACATATTAGTGAAAATGTTGCTGTGTGAAATATCTGAGATTTTTCTGCCAATGTTCTCCTCTAGGACTTTAATGGTGTCATGGCTTATATTTAAATCTTTTATCCACCTTGAATTTATTGTTGTGTATGATGTAAGTTGGTGCTCAAGTTTCATTTTTTTTTTGCACATAGCTGTCCAGTTCTCCCGGCACCATTTTTTGAAGAGGCTATCTTTACTCCATTTTATATTGCGACCCCCTTTGTCGAATATTAATTGACCATAGAGACTTGGGTGTATTTCTGGGCTAGCATTTATATCTTAAACAGTGCTATTTATCAGTATACTGTGGCATGTAGTAAAAATGATGAGGAATAAAAAGACTTTCCTGTCCTGAGTGGGAATTGCTATTTATTATTATTAAGTTACTCACTCTTATTACCATGTTGTTTCTGAAAATACAATGAAATGAAAGAATCTGTAATTTTTAAGTGTTGTAGTAAGGCAAAGGTTACTGGTTTAACAGGAGAGTTCTTAAATGCCATTGGTCATCTGTTTCCTTTTGTGCAGTAGTAGGACATTATTTATTCATTGCTGTTTCTTCTATTTCACCAGGATATAAGCTTTATTCAAGATACTTGTTTCTTTTGTTCAACACTGTATGTTGGCACAGTGCCTAACATATTTTATCTATTTTTTAAAAATTATTTTAATTTAGTTTATATTTTAAATACATAAAAACACTTTCTGTTTTTTTTTAGATTAATGGAGAACATTTATGGTTACATTTTATCTCCAGAAATGGATTATTAGTTACATCTTCTTGCATTTACAATATACTTAACTTAGCCAAATTTTAAATATTACTCCAATTAACAAATAGTAGAAGGAAATTCAATGGCATACTTTCATTTCCTCTCTTCTATCCTTACATTACTATTGTCACATATTTTAATTTTACATGTTAAAAACTCATATATTTTTTAAAGTCAATTACATATTAAATTATCATAAACAAGAATAGAATATTTTTATTACTGTCATCAGTAATAAAAACCAACCTTCCTTCCTTCTTTCCTCTTTCTGTGCATCATTTCAGGCAATTCTAATTTATATATCTTTAACTTCACTAAGTTTTTTCTTGGCTGAGTCTACTGTGCTAATATGTACATCAAGGAAATTCTTCATTGCTAATACAGTATCCATAAATTTCAATTTCTAGCATTATTATTTAGGTATTTTTTAATAGTTTACATCTCCTGGTATTGCCCATCTATTCCTGCATGTGTACCTTTTCCATTAGAGCTATTAGCACGTTAATTATGGGTTATTTTATTATTTTTATTTATTTATTTATTTATTAAAAGATATTTTATTTATTTATCTTTAGAGGGGAAGGGAAGGAGAGAGGGAGAGAAGCATCAATGTATGGTTGCCTCTCCTGCATCCCCTGCTGGGAACTGGCCTGCAGGGAACCAGCCTACAACCCAGGCATGTGCTCTGACTGGGAATCGAACCGCGATTGTCTGTTCGCAAGCTCATGCTCAATCCACTGAGCCACACCAGCCAGGGCAATTATGGGTTATTTTAAAATCTTTAGCCCTGGCTGGTGTGGCTCAGTGGATTGAGTGCCAGCCTGCCAACCAAAGGGTTGCTGGTTTGATTCCCAGTCAGGGAATATTCCTGATTGCAGGCCAGGTCCCCAGTAGGAGGCACTCAAGAGGCAACCACACATTCACATTTCTCTCCCTCCCTTCCTCTCTCTCTAAAAATAAATAAATAAAATCTTAAAAAAATAAAATATTGGATAGTTTCACCATCTAGTTGATTTCTGAAACAGGTTGTATCAACTGTATTATATCTTGAATAAAAATTTTCTGTCCTTTTGTTTTTATGTGTCGTGAAATTTCATATTGAATGTCAGACATCAGCTATTGATGAATAGCAAAGACTAATGTCTATACTATTTATACCCAGGCATGGGTATGCACCTTTGTTTTTAAGGCAGTCTAGGAAGTTGAGTCAATCTACTCAGTACTTGTCCTGGGCTTTGGTTTTATTACTGTTGGTATGTACAGTGTATATACTGCAAATTTCAGATCCCTCCAAGGGTGGGATATTGAGTCTTTTATTTAGTTTGGGTTCTGGTATGATGGATCATTCTCATTATTCTTGTTCAAACATCACCTTTCAACATGTCCAGAGATAGGGTCTCTGTTTACACTTTTGCCCCTTCCTGTGTAATAGTAGGAACTGTTGTTTGATGCTCTGTTCTAGGTTTGTGGTAGCATCAGAATAAGGGCTGCCAGTTCTCCTGGTCCATCCTCTGTCTGAGGAAGTCCTGAGCACCTGGGCCTTGTGTCTGAACCCTGTTCAAAGTTTTTTCCTGATATTTTCCATGGTATTTATTGCTCTTTTAAAATTATTTCTATTTTAAAGTGGCTCTGGTTTAAAAACTGTGGTGGGGTAGGTGAGATATGAGGTTGGAAAGAATAGCCAGGCTTTTGTTATCCACGTTAAGGAGGTTAGTTTTATACAGGGAGACATGAGGGAAACGGAAGCATTTAACAAGAGTCAGATCTTCATAATTTCATAGAGTCCCATTTGTTTCTTTTTTTCTTTATTTCCCTTGCTATAGGAGACATATAGGCTAAAATATTTCTATGAGAGATGGCTAAGATTTTACCGTCTATGTTTTCTTCTAGTATGTCTATGGTTCTGTGACCTAAAACTAAGTCTTTAATCTATTTTGAGTTTATTCTTTTATGTGTAAGTTGGTGGTGTAATTTAACATTTTTAAATGTACCTGTCTAATTTTCCCAAAACCATTTATTGAAGAGATTATCTTTACTCCATTATATGTCTTGTTTCCTTCATTAAATATTAATTGATCATATAGGTGTGGGTTGATTTGGGGTTATTTGTTCTGTTCCATTAATTTATATGCCTGTTTTTATGCCAGTACCAGGCTGTTTTGATTATAATGGCTTTGTAGTATAGTTTGATATCAGGTACTGGGATCCTGTCAACGTTGTTCTTCTTTCTCAAGGTTGCTGAGGCTATTCAGGGTCTTTTTTGTTGTTGTTTCATATAAACTAAAAAGCTTTTGTGCAGCAAAAGAAAACACAAGAAAATGAAAAGGGATTCTACCTTATGTGAGAACATATTCACCAATGATACATCTGATAAGGAGTTAATTTGCAAAATATACAACTTAGCAACAGGAAGATAAGCAATACAATTAAAAATGTGCTAAGGACCTGAATAGACCCTTCTCAAAAGACAACTTACAGATGGCCAATAGACATAAAAAAATGTTCAACATCACTAACTATCAGAGAGATGCAAATTAAAGCTACAATAAGATATTACCTCACAACTGCCAGAATTGCTACCATCAATAATTCAACAAACAAATTATGGTCTGGAGAAGATGTGGAGAAAAGGGAACCCTAGTGCACTGTTGGAGGGAATGCAGATTGGTACAGCCACTGTGGAAAGCAGTATGGAGATACATTAAAAAAATTAAAAATTGATCTGCCTTTTGACCCCGTGACCACCTCTGGGAGTATATTCGAAGAAACCTGAAACACTAATTTGAAAGGATATGTGCACCCCATATGCTCATAGCAACATTATCTACAATAGCCAAGATCTGGAAATAGCCCAAGTGCCCATCAGTAGATGAGTAGTTAAAAAAAGCTGTGGTGCATTTACACAATGGAATGCAACCCGGCCATAGAAAAGAAGGAAAGCTTACCTTTTGTGACAGCAAGGATGGACCTGGAGATTACTTTGCTAAGTGAAATAAGCCAGTCAGGGAAAGACAAATCCCATATGATCTCACTTAAATGTGGAATGTAATGAACAAAGTAAACTGACGAACAAAATAGAAACAGAGGCATGGATGAATGGAAAACACCGATATCTGTCAGAGGGTTTGGGGATGGAGGGAGTGGATGAAACAAGGTGAAGGGATCAGCCAAAGAGCATATATGCGTAACCCATAGACATAGAAAACAGTGCGGTGATGGCCAGAGGGAATAGGAGAGGAGGGCTGGGTGGAGGTGGGCAGAGGTGGGCAGAGTTGGGGCGAAATGGGGGCATCTGTAATAGCATCAACAATAAAAGTAGAGGGAAGAAAAAAAAGCAATAGCTAAAGTAAAAAAGTCAACAGAAAAAGAAGCATTTTATTTAGAACATAAAAATGTTAAGAGAGTTGGAAAAAATGTCAGATCTTTGAAGGACTCATGAATTTAAATAATGTTTTAAAATCTTTTCTCCTTTTGAAGGATAAATATTTTCTTGTCTCATAAAATATTTTTTAAAAATATCAAAAGAACAACATGTTTCAAGGAAGAAAGTATTAGTTTAGTGGCACATAACCCCTTCTGCGCTTCTGAAAGCAACAAAATCCCAAGAGAAATCTCTTGGTTTGAGAGAATTTTTAAGATTGTGGGTGGCTGTAGCCTTTAGAGTCCCGTGTGGGAAGTGTTTGTAAGCTCTGGCATTTGAGAGAAACAACATAAGGGAGGGAGGAATAAATGAATCCAACTCTCAGAGAGACTTATTTGATTATATTAAAGTGAAGAATGGCTGTTCCTTTCATTTGTCCTCCTAGTTGCTGTGTCCACATCTGGACCTTGGCATGTGGATTTTATATTGTCAAATTCCCTGTCCTTGCTCACTCCTTGAACTGAAAGCCTGCCTGGCTTGATTCAAGGCATAGAGACAAAACCTTGGAATACCAATTATCGTAAGTATTGGCTTCTCTGCCATAGATGTATGTTTAAATTATTGCTATAGAAAAATATTACCTGAGAACTTACTGATTATAAAAAATATTTATTTTTTCTTAAGATTTTACATTCTGGAACTCAGGGAGGCTCTTGTATGTGATGTTGGTTGGCTGGGATCACTCAGTCACCTGCATTTACCTTGTGGCTATACTGAAAAGTGTAATAAAGCTCCACTGACATGTTCGGCTGCTCCCTTTTTCTCCACTTGGCCTCTCCTTTTATCTGTTCTCTCTTCATTCAGTAGCACAACACAGTGATCTTTACAGCAAAATGGTTGGCTTCTCTAGAGAGAGTGAACCTGCCAGGCCTCTTACAGGCTAGGCCTGGTCGTAGCACTGCATCATTTCTGTTATAGTCTACTAATAAAGTCAAATTACAAGGGCAACCTGATCCAAAGGGAGGGTAAGCCGCCTCTGCTCTTTGATGGGTAGAACACCACGTGTGTCCATGAGGGAAGGGTTTAATGGCAGCCATCTTTTAAGGCTATATGCTAGAAAGCAAAAGTGACTCTAGTGGCAAAAATAAAATTGACTTACTCACTGGTGAGAGGGTCCTTGAAAGAACCCCAGTCATTACTCCCCAGATTGTTTCAAGAAACATTGTAGAGTTCTCCTTCATTAAAGAAGGGAGGAACAAAGGAATCAATGAGATTCAAATGTGGTAGAAAACTAGACACTGTAGTGTCTAGTAGTTTTCAGGACCATTCAGTAGTTTTGTGCAGAATACAATCATACAGGACCAGCCAGCACTCTGAGAAATCTCTGAGGCCTATTTGCAAGTAATTTATAAGCTTTTGTGATGATTAGTGTTATCTGCCAACCCGACTGGGCTAAGGGGGATCCATATAGCTGTAAAACTTTATTTCTGGATGTGTCTGTGATGTTGTTTCTTGAAGAAATTAGCATTCAAATTTCTAAATCAAATGGTCCTCCCCAAGGTGGATGGGTATCATCCAATCCATAGCAGGCCCGAAGAGAAAATATAGAGTAAATTCACTCTTTGAATTTAAACTGGGACATCCATCTTCTGCCAGTGGACATTAATGATCCTGGTTCTTGTGCCTTTGAAGTCAGACTGAATCACACCAGGGGCTTCACTGATTCTCCTGCTTGCAAAGAGATCATGGGACTTCTGAGCCTCCATAATTTTGTGAGCCAATGCCTACATCTCTCTCCCTATTTTTCTTTCTCCACCTTGCTGCCTCCCCCAGCACTGCCCCCCCCCTCCCCATTTTGTATGGTTCTGTTTCTCTGGAGAAACCTAACAAATACTCCTACTTGCCAACCAACTCTTCTTTTATTAGGAATATTTAAAAGCTCTTATGATATTGAATGGGCTTTTAAGTCTACTCTGGACATTAGATTGCAGTTTAACTTTTAAATTTAACACTTACATTTGATTATTCTCCCCTTAATTTTTATACATTCCCTGTATGTGTTACCACACCTGACCTACTAAGCAATGTGAGATGAAACAATACTCAAATGCTGATTTATGCTATGTACTTGGCCTATTAACATATGTGGCAGATTTGATCATAATCTAGTTATGTCTTGTTTTATGTGTTTGTTTGTTTTTCCATTGCGTCCAAAAACAGATGCTGACCGCTTGCTCTCAGATGAATATAAACAAACCACTGTGATAACGTTGCTAGGTAATGAGGTAGATGTTTCAGGAAGAATTCTTGAAACTAGAGATTCACTTAAATTGGAGTATGTGGTGGTGGTGATAGGACAAGCAATTTTACCTGCAATGAGACTAGAACTAAAATATTTGGGGAATGTTAATGAAATTTTGAATTCAAGAAACTAAGTGTAATATCTCTCCTAAGACAATTATTCCTTAAACCTATTAAATGACTTCTAGTGATTGCTTAGGCTATGACAATAAGTCTCCAGATTACACTGGGAATAACATAAAAGTTATCTTGTTTCACTTAATTTCGTTAGTATTTAAGGCTCCCAAATACATTTAATTAAATTGGTTCAAATGGTACTCTCAGTAGAAAAATAATTTGGTAAAGTGGTATGTGAGTTGGTGGGTTTTGACGCTTTAAAAGAACATATAATTATGCTTTTTTGAGAATTGAGTACATGACCTAACAGATATCCTTTTTGACTATTCACATTTTCCTTTTTTATGAGTCTGTTTTCATATTTTACAGTGTTTTGAGCATAATGGATGTTCACTAAATGTCTATGGTGTGATTATTTAGGAAGAACACCAATTTTTTTTTTGTACAGTGTATTCTATAAAAAATGAGGTGAGCATAACTCTGGGTGAAGGATTATTTAAGTCCATTGGAAAATCACATATCATGTCAGGAAAATTTTTTAGATTTACTTTCAAGGTAACCTTACAATAACTGTTTGAAAGAATTTTGAAAAACATTTTTCACAGTTACGTCACCAAAGGTAGCCTGTTGACTGACTATCGTGGCATTTAGCAATATCGAGGGGAAGTGTGGTGAGAGAAAGGAAATCAGAAATTATTGAGAAATTATCTTAGAATTCTAGGATTCTACAATTCTAAAATACCTAAAACAAACAAAAAATCCCATTAATTGGCTCCTCATATGAGTATTATCCATATAAACTGACTATATTTTATTTGCATTTTAAAATATTTTAAGTTAATACTTAATCTATAAGTTTATGTTTCTAAAGTTACTATACTGTATTAGTTTTAAAGGTTTGATGTTGGATTTAAATTTAAGAGAAATGTATATTGTTTTTAAAATGGAGGCATAATTGAATCTGATATGGAGAAGAGATGGTGACTTTTATTTTCTAGCTAACATCTAGTTGAGTGCATATAGGTTTTTTTCCAAAACAACTTTACTCCCCCTAAAATTGCAGGAGGTGGGGAAGTAAGTTTTGTCATATTTTATCTAGAAACACTGCGAGAAGGAAATTGGTTGATCTATGAAAAAATGTTTGTCACTAGATTGTTTTATTGAAATGCCTGTTTTTACCCACATATATATGCAAATGAAAAGAATATGAATCCTTTTCTTTTACTGTTTTCTAACATCTAAATGCAAACTGTTATTTAAGTCTATCCACATTTCTTTTTCAGTTGCCTTAATCTTTCATAAAATTTAAATGGAAAAGTTTCATCTTGCATGGTATAGTGTGAGTTTGCATTATTCAAAGTTAATTTATATTTTAAAATTTTCTATACATAAGCTTGTGCCTAAATTTTTCATAGAAAGTTCACTTTTGAAAAATAAAGAGTAGACAATTTAAACCACCAGATATGGTCTGAAAATGGGTTTAGATGCAGGAGACATACAGTTAAAAGGACTTCTATTATTCTCTCTCATTCCTGAAAGTAACAGTGTGCTGTATAGGTCAGGTGGCATTGAATTTATAAACAGCACTGAGGAAGATGCAGAGGGCATGATGGGACATTTCCACGGGTGTAATCAGGCCACCCTAACCTGATGATGTCACTGTACAAGGACCAGGACTGAAGTGGGTCTGCCTTGGCACTGCCTGTAACATGTGGGTTCTTGATTTTTCACAGGAATGATTTTGCAGTACAAGTCCAGGTGATTTTGAGAGTACATTTATTCAAACTGGCTCCAGTGAAACAAAGGAAGGGCTTAAGATAGAAGAGGCAAGATTATAGAAACTGGAGTGAGCCCAGGGGTGGCTGCCTTGGCCCTTTAGGAAAAAAGTCACAGAGGCAGAAGAAGTGAGCCAGTTGGGCTGTGTGGACACACAAAATAAGTCACCTGGGCAAAAGGAGGGTCCATGGGGATAGGTTGCAGGCGTTAGCCTGGGACAAGTTGCCGCTGCCCACTGCTCCCCTGGTTGCGAGTCTCCTGGAAATTTTTAGAGTTTAGGAGAAAAGAAGCAAAGATACATGCCTGAGGAAGGAAGTTGGGGAAAAGTGCAGATGTACTCAAGGGAGAGTGCATGCTGGGTGCTTTGTCTTATGGGTTTTTATTTCTTTTCCACAGACAGGAATTTTAGGGGAGGTCTTGGGGAGGATCTCAATAGAATAAGCATACAGAGGGGTCAAGGTCATTGTTTGATCAATTTCACTTTCAAAGAATGTCACCGGAAAGGGACCAGGACTGACGTGAGTCTGCCCCAGCAAAGTCTGAAATATGTAAACCATTTTCTCCTAAGTGTCCTTGTTTAGGGAAGATAAGATCTTGCAATTCATTAGCTGGATATAAATTGCTGGACTCTCTGTCTCATTTTCCCCATTCCACTTGCCAAGGAACTTCCCTAGATTCTTACTAACCTGCTTCAGGGACACAAAGGGTATTATTACAACTGGACACCAATTAGCACATCTCTGCTTCTGACTTAGTTGTCCCCCAAACTGCCCTCTTGAAGCATATCTCTGGTATGATTTGCACTCTAGTTCTCTAGGAATTAATACAGTGTCCATATTCCTGCTCTTTTGATCGGGATAGCTACCTGTGCAATCTTAAAACAGTCACCCATGCTGGTTGCTGAAGACCACCGGCTTGTGGCTTATGGCCACTAATGCCTAATGCAGTGCATACTGATCCACAGGCCAAGGGTGCTGCATGGTGCCTTTAAGTACTGGAAAGCAGCAACACTGACTGGTGCTGAGAGATATATATATATATTTTTTTGCTGAAGTCACTTGGCTTTTTAAATTCCCAATTTACTTAATTAATTTGGATGTGCTCTTTTATCACAGGCCCCTTGCCCGAGGACTCAGGCGTGAGTCTGTGCAGGCTGGGTGAGGGGACAGATGAAACGACAGGCTGTGTTCAGTATCTCCCCTCTCTGACAAAGGGTAATTTCATTTTGCACCGACTTTTACTTTTTTATCTCTTTTCTCATGGGTGAGCAACTTTGTTTTAGTGAAGACCTTGGTGCCTTATGAAAATTGAACACTGAAAATCCCAATCTTCAGTCTTTTAGAAATAATCAGACATCAATTTTAGTGCAAAATTAGGTACAAGTTGTAATTATTGCCATACTAATGATACATATTAAAGACAACACTTTTAAAATAATTTTACATTTTTTACTCTTTTATTGGGGAAAACATTGGGTAAAACAGAAGAAAATGGCATTGTGCTGTACCAATTGTATTAATCTTTTGGCCCAGAGTCACTTTATACTCTGCAGATGGTAAAAGGCTTTAGAGGAAGGCTTTCTCTTAAGGCATGAATAAACAGTGTCTATTACTAAGGCATATAAAATCTCACCTACTATGTCATCCATTTTGTAAGAAATGAAAAAAAAAAGGTGTATTAGGGCTCTCCAGAGAAGCAGACCATTAATATGTACATATGTACAAAATAAGGAATTGGTTTGCATGATTGCAAAGGCTGAGAACCCCCCAGATGAGCAGTTGGCAAGCTAGAGACTCAAGAGAGCCAGTGGTGTGTTTTCAGCCTGAGGCTGAAGGCCTGAGAAACAGGAGAGGGGAGGGTGTGAGTTTCAGTCCAGGGAGGAAGATCAATTCCCCCCTCAGTCAGTATATATATTCCATTCATATTACTTTCCTTATTTTATGTTCAATGGTAAACCTGCTGATTATAATTTATCTAAGTAAATGTTGAAGTTATTGAAATGACATTGGTTAACAAAATTATATAGATTTCAGGTATATAATTTTATAATACATCATCTGTAATTTTGCCTAAATGTTGGAAATTCACTGATGAGGCAGACTCAGAACATTCTGGACTTAGGTAATTATTTATCCCTTGAAAGTATTTTAAAAATTGCATTGTTTTTTAAAATATATTTTTTTGATTATGCCATTACAGTTGTTCTATTCCCCCCCTTCATTTCCCTCCACCCTGCACACCCCCTCCCCCACCATTTCCCCCTTTAGTTTATGACCACATGTCTCAAGTTCTTTAGATTCTATATTTCCCCTACTATTCTTGCCCTCCCCCCATCTATTTTCTACCTACTGTCTATGCTACTTATTTTCTGTACCTTCTCCCCCCTCCTTCTCCTACTCCCCTGTTGCTAACCCTCCATATGATCTTCATTTCTATGGTTCTGCTCCTGATCTAGCTGTCCTCTTAGTTTGCTTTTGTTTTAGGTGTGGTTGTTAATAAGTGTGAGTTTGCTGTCCTTTCACTGTTCATCTTTTTTATCTTCTTTTTTTTAGGTAAGTCCCTTTAACATTTCATATAATAAGGGCTTGGTGATGATGAACTCCTTGAATTTGATCTTATCTAAGAAGCACTTTATCTGCCCTTCCATTCTAGATAAAAGCTTTCCTGGATAGATCAATCTTGGTTGTAGGTCTTTGGTTTTCATGACTTGGAATACTTCTTTCCAGCCCCTTCTTGCCTGTAAGGTCTCTTTTGAGAAATCTGCTGACAGTCTGATGGGAACTCCTTTCTAGGTGACTGTCCCCTTATCTCTTGCTGCTTCTAGGATTCTCTTCTTCATTTTAATCTTGGCTAGTGTAATGATGATGTGCCTTGGTGTGTTCCTTCTTGGGTCCAACTTCTTTGGGACTCTCTGAGCTTCCTGGATTTCCTGGAAGTCTATTTCCTTTGGCAGATTGGGGAAGTTCTCCTTAATTATTTGTTCAAATAAGTTTTCCACTCATGACTGTTCCTCTTCCCCTACTGGTACCCCTATAATTCAGATGTTGGAATGTTTAAAGATGTCCTGAAGGTTCCTAACCTCATTCCTAAGCCTGTCCTCATTTTTTTGAATTCTTGTTTCTTCATCCTTTTCTGTTTGGTCATTTTTTTATTTCTTCTGGTCCACTCCCTTGATTTGAGTTCCAGTTTCCTTTCCATTACTATTGGTTTCCTGTGCATTTCCCTTCATTTCAATTAGTTGTAGCCTTCATATGTTCCTCTAATTTGTGAGTAAAATCAAGCAGTTCTGTGAGCATCCTGATCACCAGTGTTTTGAACTGTGCATCTGAAAGTTTGGCTATTTCTTTGTTGCTTAGAGTTATTGGCTCTGGGGCTTTGAGCTGTTCCTCTTGAGCCATAATATTTTGCTCTGTTCTTGCCTGTTAGGTATGAGGAGCAGAGCCTTAGATGTTCACCAGGGCGGGGTCGCCCAAGTGGCTGGGTTGTGATGCTGTATGTGGGTGCAGGGTGAGAGAGGGACAATAGCGGTCCCCTCTGTTGCTTCCCACCGCTGGGGCCTGCTTGGTCTTTCTCACCGCTCACTCCTTTGCTGGTTTATCTGCCTGTGAATGTGGTACCAAGATCAGCCTGCTGCCTTGAGCCCTCAGTGGGTCCGACCGCTGCTACTCCACACCTGGGATCTGTCCACTGCCTGGGAGCCTGGGTCACGTGCCCAGTTTGATCCCGTGGATCTTCTGCCAAGATGGAGGCGTAGGTAGAAACATTTTGCCTTCTTTCACAACCAAGTTTAAAAACAACAAAGTTTTAGCAACAAAAATGCAGCCAAACCACAGAAAATTGAACTATACGGAAGTCTGACAACACTGAAACATTCCACCAAACCGGTAAGAGGGGCAGAGCCAGCAGCAGAGTGGGGTTGGGTAAAAATTGCATTGTTTTTTTAGTTAGTAATAATCACTCATCTGGCCTGATTATTCTTAGAAATTTAAGAGCAAAGACATGGAAATTCAGCAATATAGCCTTACTTTTAAAAATATTTATGCTAGTTTTTGCAGAAAATACTATCTAAGCTAGAAGCTGGGTTCTCCAGCTGCTAATTCTATATGATTTCTATTACATTGTGTTGCTATACATCATCCTGACAGGTTCTGTGGAAAAGGGTGCTATTGTTAATTTACACCTTACAATGTACTTCTTGCCAAACAATATAAAAAATGACCAGGTATATCTTTTAAGGAGAGAAATGGTAATTAATTAAGTTCATTATTTTAAACAAAAAAATCATATCTAGTTTCAATGAAGGAAATATAAATATAAAAAAGAATAGAATCTGTTCATATCTTTGATCACTTAGGAGTTCTGAGGACTTCCTTTAGAGATACCAAATTTTAGGGTCTCAATAGACTTGGCTTTGCTCAAGGAAGGCTTTTCTTTGTCTAAATTTTTGATTACTTTCTATCTTTTAATCTTAATACTGCCACTCTCATCTCTTTTTTCTTCTTGTTCCTGTTCTCTGGCACATAATACATTCTATATTTCATGGGTGTGTATTCTGGAAAACAAGTCTAATATCTGTTTCAACATTGCTTGTGACAATTTGTTCATTTATTTTATTTAGTTAGGAATCTATTTGTGGCAAGAAAAAGACCATACAAACCAGTTAGTAAAGTGGGCTTTGTCTTAAGAACACAACAGGAATTCACAGGAATTTTCAGATGGCAACTCCCGTGAAATAGGACTCACTGGAAACAGAACTTAGGCAGATGGTCTTTTCCTCATGTTTTCTCTGTTCCTCCAATCTTCATTCTTTAATGACCAGCTTCCTTTCTGTGCCTTTAGGATATAGCATGAGCTCTGAGGCTATCAGATGAAAGCACATAAAAACACTCTTTTTAATGTAAAAAAAAAAATGAAGCATTGGCAGTACCATAGAGTTCAACTGAACGTAATGCCTAAAATTAAAATCCCTGCCTATGTGATCTTGAGCAACCAGTGTCTTGGTTTCTGTAAATTGACCTAATAAGAGAAACTAATTTGGTTGCTTTGTAGATTACATCAACCGATGTATTTAAAGGAGTTAATGGTTTCTGAATACATGTAGGCACTATACCATGTTTGCTTTCATTAGAACTTTTACTACATTTCTCTTTTGCTCTCATGACTCAACTTGCACATGAATTTTGACAGATCGGGGCTTTGACTGCATGGTATGGTATTCTCTCTCTTGTCAACTGCTACTACCGGATTCCCCACGGCATCTGCTCTCTTCATTTTGAAAGCCTATGGATTTGCTGACCTTAGTTATTACCTGTCACTTGTACCATACACCAGTAAGGGTTGAAGTGAACTAAAACAGGTAATTTGAGTCGTATAGTACCAAGCATGGTCACTTACATAGTAGGTTGTGTGGGTGGGCAGTTTCTCTAGTCAGTAAAACATATATTTCAAAAACAATCAAGTGCAAGTATCAAAAACAAATGAAAGACATCAGAAACAATGGAAGACTGCCCTGGCTGGTGCGGCTCAGTTGGTTGGAGCTCGGGCCTGTGCACTGAAAGGTCATGGGGTCGATTCCCAGTCAGGGCAAACACCCAGGTTGCAGGTTGGATCCATGGTTAGGTGTTCAAGAAGGCAGCTGATCAATGTTTCTCTGACATCAATGCCTCTCTCTCATTCTTCCTTCCTCTCTCTCTAAAGCAATGACAAAAATATTCTCAGGTAAGGGTGAAAAAAAGAAACAATGGAGGAGAGCAAACAAAAATAAGATATCTCTAACATAAAGAACAACAAAACTCTATAATTCAGGTTTGTATATCCAGTAAAAATACACCCCAAAAGTAAAGGAAAAACCAACATATTTGCAGATAACTGAAAGATACATTTTGTTGAGAAAATTTGTGTTCAGGACCTGAATTTAAATCAATAATAAAACATTTTTGCTAGATGGTTCCACTCCTAAATTCTATTAAACATTTAATGATGAAATAATACCAAAATTGCATAACTCTTTCAGAAAACAAGGGATGGAGCTTTCCTTAACACATATATCAGGCTACCATAACCCTAATATTGAAGCTCTGAAATTGTAACTCTGATATTTAAAAACCACATGATAATAAACATTTAAAAAATATAGACACATAGGGCTGAACACTCTGAACCACGATAACAAATAATAAATCAATTTCACTAACATATAGAAGCATAATGTATCATGTTCAAGTGGAATCTACCTCAGAAATCATGGTTAATTAATAATGAGAAAAACTTCAATGCAATTGAACACATTCACAGAATAAAAGGAAAATAATTGGACTTTTTAAATGGAGGGAGAAAAATCAATAGTCAATATCAATTTATGAAATACATTTTAAGAAAGTATAAACAGAAGAGAATTTCCTCAACCTTTTAGAAGACATATGCAAAAATCACACTTATTAAATGGTGAGATAGTAATCACCCCCCCAATATCAGAAACAACACAAAAATATTTTTTCTCATCATTTATATTCAATATTGTTCTCGGATTCCTCATAATAAACCAGAATAATAAGATAAGAAAAAGAAAGGAATGCTATAAAGATTTAAAATGTCATTATTTATAGAGGCATGATTATACATGTACAAAGTCCTAAGGAATTTATGAAAGATTCTAAGACTAATAAGTGAAATTAGCAAGATCACAGAGTACCAGGTACATACAGATACATACCAGGTACATAGTGTTTTATATCCTAGCAAATAAAAAATGTCTATAAAAATATAAAAAAATAAAATTGACAAAGCTATACTCATAATGGCAAAATATTTTCCTTTTCTGTATTTAGTATCTATAATAAAAAAGTCTTATAAATCAGGAAAAATAACACCCAAATAAAAAATAAGCAAAGAATAGGAACATACATTTAAAGAGAAAAAAAGTAAATTATAAAACATATGAAAACATCTTCAACCTCTCCAGTAATCAAAATGATGGCAATTTAAACCATAGTGAAATACTAATCTTCAACTCTCAGAAATCAACATTGAGCATGCACATTCTTTTAATTATACATTTAAAGAAATATTTTATGTTACATAATGTTAGAGATACAAAAAATCGTTGCCACCTGAAACCATTTTGAATCAAAAGTAATTTAAAGTTTCCCCAATTTCTCTAGTCTGGACTACTAATTTTGTGAAATCACGTGGTACTGTTTTAGTCTGGTGCTAATTTACTTTGATGAAAATGAAAATCAGCAGCAGTGTCCATTCTTCAATCTTACCACATATCATATATGAATATGTTATTTCTTCTCCAGATATCTTTAGAAATAATTTGGGTGGAGTACAAATTAAGGATTGAAGCATCAAGGCACATTCATGGCTGTCCAGAAAATCCCAGTAATGAAAACTGTCTGGCGTGAGACTTCTGTGGTTGCTGTGCCTCTTTTTTAAATCAAGCCAAACGGAAGCCCAAGAGACAAAGTAAAAATGGTGTCTTTCAGAAAGCAGCTGCAGTTGTCACGAACTACATTCAGTTTCTTCCCCTGTGATCTTTTTTTAAAATCTTGAAATATCTGCGGATTACAGAGATTAATATCCTATTTTACAAATAATGGAATTGAACATCGGAGAAGAAAAATGACTTACTCAATGTTGTTTAGTGACCAAGGGGCAGAAACTCAAATCAATTCAGGTCTTAACATTTTTGGACTAAGAAGTAAGTAATTTGATATTTCTAAAGATATATTTAGCAAGAGCTAAATACAAAAATACAGTCACTAGGAATTGCAGCATCTTATAAAAAGGACAACTATATTATAAATGTACATAAAATACATATATCAAACTTCACATACCTTTACAGCCAGTAGGAATGGGTGATATTCAAAAACCAGCCATCAACCTATACTTAGAATCTCAAGATTTTTTTCAATATTCTGTGAAAAATTTCTTCCTACCAATGTCTTCTTGTTGAGGTTTTTGCCTAAGGACCTTGAGGTCCTTTCAGTCCCAGGTTCACTGAGGTTCTTTGAGGTACTTCCACTCTGAGAGAGTAGATTAGAATTACCCTAATAGCAAATATAGACGGAGTTCTGTCTCCCATCCAAACTCCCCATGGGGCTTTTTAGCTGCCATGTAAATCAGCTGATTAAAATACACATTCTGGAAATGCTCAGGTCTTTTTCTAATGCTTCTTGCTAGCTGATTTCTATGGTACGTGCATGATGAAAAGTTATGACCTGTTGTTACAAATGTAATAATGGTCTCGTATTCTACATTACTAACATTAAAATAGACAAATATGTGTTTTATTTTGAATGTTGTGTTTGTCATTTAAAGAACATTGATATTAAAGAAACTGAATAGCTCTGATATTATTGGTGCATCTACATCATAGAAAATAAAATGGTGCCAGCTAGGAGACAGTGACCACTGCATAACCACAGTTTAATTAGACCACAGACTGTGTAGAACACTGGATTATCAGCACAAGCAGGCAAGGTCAGCCTTTGAACAGTTTCTGCTCTTTATAAATAGATATTTGAATTTTACAATTTATGGACAAGACCCAGGAAATACGGGAAATAAAAGCTCTTAGTGACAAATTAGGAGACCTATATGATAATTTATTTTGTGTCTAGCTAGCTTGATTTTAGATAGTTCACTTGATTATTGTCCTTCAGTTTTCTCAGTTATAAAGGTCTGTGTAATAACCTTGACCTGCCTTTACTTAAAAATATTACCTCCAGCAGGTCTCTCTAGCCTTCAGTCACATAGAAGCATTTTCAGCTTCAATAAAATCTTCAACTCCTTGCCTTAAGTTTCTTCACACCTTGTTTATGTGTGTGTTCAAATGCACTGCCATGAGTTCTTCACATGATGAGTCCCTCCTTTCTGATTAAGTGTCATCTTCTCAAATTGGTCTTGTGATAAACCCATCTATATAGATCTCTCCCTCCCACCCTTATCTAGAATTCTTTATCACAGGATCTTGCAGGATGTTTCTCTATTTTTAATCCCACACATGCACATTAAAATTAATAAATATAATAAACAAATAATAATTTATATATATATATATAAATTAATACATATGTATAAATTTATCTGGAAAAGTAACTGACTCCACTAGTCAATGTCTCCTCTAAGTAAATTAATTTCCACAAGGGCAGAATCTAGGGTCTTATGTGTGTCGATGCGCCTACTCTGCTCCATCTAGAATTTCTTTTTATGGAGCAATGGCTTCGGAGGGTCCCTTCTGGCAATGCAGATACAGAACTCAGGTGTAAGCCTGCTGGGGTGACATCTTCACCCACCATTTAACACTTGTCCCCAGACATTAGTGCTAAAATTTGCATGACTCTGAATAGTAATTTTTTATACATGGTATATTTTTAGTATAACTTAGGGGTCAGAGTAAATAGAAGATATTTGGACATTTGAATTTTAGCTATATTATTTGTTCCATTTGTCTAAAGTTCAAAAGTAACATTTGTTCATTCTATAACTATGATAATAAAAAACTAAATGTGCTTTAGTGTCCTTGCAGTTTAATTTTTAATTAGTTTCCTTGTTTATACATTTGTTTATTTTACCTTTCCCTATAATATTTTGCCAACTTACATCTGAATTCATTGAGTTTACTAGTTTTACTGCTAATAATAAGCCCTGATTCTTTTTTGCCTTCAATACAGTGCTTCGCCTCTGTGATCAATGATATCTAAACTACAACTCATCACTAGAAAGTATTTGATGAATGAATACTTAAGTGAAAGAATATTACACATTCTTTCTTTCATCCAATTTTAACTTTAATTCTATTTTTGTATTTGTTTGCATTTTATTTACCAATCAATAGTTATAAAAGAAATGAGGCACATTTCTTAATAATTGCACCATGTATACTTACTTTTTAATGGACTGTGTTTTACATTAATAAAACCTGTGATGTTTAACCTACCAGGTTTGTTAGTATTCATGAACTCATCTATTACCATTTAGCTGTAAGATATTTACTTTTTTCATCAATTTAAGATTATAAGAACTGATAGGACTTCATAATCTGCCCTTTAGAACTAGAACACCTTGGGGAAGTTATTTTTTCCTCAAAGCTTCACTTCCATTATTTGTAACATATAATATACCCTTCACTTCATGGCTATTTTGAGGATTAAATATAAAAGTACAGGTGAAGAAACCTGATGCTGTGTAACATGTAATGTCACATTCACTATTTTAGTTGTGCATCTTCTATCTCTTAATCAATGCTCTTCTAGCTGTTTAGGCTTCCTCCGTGAAGTTCATCTTCATACTTAGTAAACCCTCTTTAAATATTAATTTTCTCATACTATCTCCATCTCTTGTATATTTTCCTTTATGTTGCTTAGTAGAGACCAGATTATATAATGCTACATAAAATAGAACTTTAAAAGCATATGTATTTTGTTCTTTTTTGTGGATAACTTCATCATCCTCATGATACTAACATGGAAGACATTGTTTCCCTCTAGTTTGTTTAGTGTATGTTATTTATGGGCATAGATTTTGGGGGAAAACAAGCAGGATGGTAATAAGTAAACAACAGAGCAAATGCTGGCTGCAGAACTATGAGAGTACTCATGAATCAGGAAGAATTATACACTTTAAAATTGAATCTACCGTGTTCTCATTCCTAGTGAAGAACCTCTTGACAAGCTAACCCACTCGGTGACAATCTTCACATTAATCTAACTCTACTGCATTCAACACATTTGACCTGCAAATGCTAGTGGAGCATAAATGAGGCTTCTTCTGTGTCAGTATTTGTTTGGTATTCCTAGTACTAATCCAGATGGTTATACAATTAATTCTGCTACTACTCATCACTCTGTATTTTTTAATGAGTGAAACAAAAATTTTGTGCTTTTTAACAAAGCATGATTTTATTCTTCAAGCTGATGAAATAAATGGTGGAAGCTTGTTTTAAACAGCCTACTGCATTTCTTCATGTTTATGCAGGTAAGTTATTTTTAGGATGCAGAAAAAGGTACAAGCTTTAAAGATCAGCTGTTCAAGAAATAATACCTTCCACTGTGTGCAAAGTAAAACCAAATTAGGGCTGGAAATAAAAGAATTGCTTATCTTTTATTCTGAAAAATTCCAGCTTTTAAAAATATCAGTAGTAGATTCTATTACAAATCTGTTTTTTCTCAAGTAGCTTAGAAAATAGAGGCTAATTTTCACAATTACAATGATGCAGTTTTTTAGCAAAGCCACGCTATTCCTGCTAATGCTGATAGAAGTTGTAACTGGGGCAGCAGAACATTATATTTACATATGATGAGACTTGCAAGTGAATTTTTAGACTAATTTTAGGAAAAAAGATTAAATTCATTTGTGATCCACAATATATAATCTTTATGTAAAATTATTTATCTGCATAGATCCTGTCTAATGTTCAGACTCTGCAATACTTGATTTACAACTTAAATCTATACAATGTTCCCTTTCCCCGGCACTAGCGACCAGGTTGCTTCATTCCAGGCGCCACCCGTTTAAAAGTCTTTTTAAAAATGATTCTGTAGCTACCTACAAAAAACAATAATCATTTTTATCTTCTTCTGGGGCGATTATTTAATATGTTGTTTTTTAAAACCATTGGCATTTTCATCATACACACTTAACATAATGTAAGTTATTTTTTATTTTTCTTCCAATATTTGTACATGTCTAAGAAATAGGAAATTTGCAAAGCTGAGTTAATATGTGTGCACTTATTAAATGTAATTAAGATTTTTTAGATATAAATTGAACTTACTTTAAGCTAATATTTTAAATTTGTTCAGGTGAACCATATTCAGTCAACAGAAATAAAATTATTTGGTTGCAAACTTATTTACTCTGATGCACTGTAAAGTAAGGTCATGTGCCAATAGTATATAATTTTAAAAACACATTTGAGTAAATAATTCCATTAAACCACTTGCAAGTACTTTTTAAAAACAGTTTTATTATGAATGGATATGATAAAGAAAATGCTCAAGATATTTGGAAAGGGGTGAAGGGCTACAATTTTAATTAGAGTAATATTTAGTATGTCAGCAAGCGATTTTTAGAATGGCAGGGAGAATGGAAATAAATGAAGGTGCTGAATGTGAGTCAGGGACTGGGGTGTCAGAATTACTCTCCAGATTGAAAACAAACATCATCCAGCAATGTGACACACAGAAACACAGAGATTGTTCTCTACATCCTAGAAATAACATTTAGGGATTGGAAGTTGAATTTGCAGGTAATCAGACTCTTACTTCTCATAATCAGGGTTTATGATTTAAGATGAAAGGGCATGTTTTTATGTTTGAGGCATATCTTTGCTTTTTTTATCCTAAAGTATTAGATTTTTCAGGGGTGTGCAACCTGCGGCCCATGGGCCATATGCAGCCCAGGATGGCTGGGAATGCAGCCCAACACAAAATTGTAAATTTACTTAAAACATTATGAGATTCTTTTTGTGATTATGTATCACAATGTACTTAGTGCATGGCCTAAGACAACTCTTCTTCTTCCAGTGCAGTGTAGAGATGCTGAAAGTTTGGACACCCCGGACAAATCAAGAGCTAAATAATTCATTTATGTGCATAAGGGTTTGGGGTATTTTTTGGGCATCCAAGCATAAATGAAAAAAAGTTTTCCTAAAGGACAATAATTCCTACAATCAATCTATGAGGAAATTAAGGACAAGTGTTGAAATTGTGTATGCATGTTCATACACACATACATGTATGTATTTATGTATATATTACATTATATGTGTATATACATATATATGTAATTGCTTTACAGTCAAAGCAATTATTCAAAGGAATAAAAAATTATACAATGAACACTTGAGTTTCTTTCATTGCCCTTAAGAAATAGATCCATTGTTATGGTTATTGAAACCTGTTCTGTATCTATTTCCAAAATTTTTCATAATCCCAAACAGAAACTCTGTCACAATGAAGCAATAACTCCTCATGCCCAGTTCCCCACAACCCCTGGCCAATCTACTTTATTTTCTGCCTCTATAAATTTGTATATTCTAGATTTTTTCATGTAAGTGAAACTATAAAATATTTTTACTTAGTATGATTTTTCATGGTTTATCCGTAATGTGTCACATACAAGAACTTTTTTATGGCATTATACCATTCCATTGCATGTACATATCATGAGGTTTTATTATCCATTCATTGCTGATGAACATGAGTTGTTTCCACCTTTCGGCTATTGTGAATAACGCTGCTGTGAACCTTGGTATGTGAGTATGTCTTTAGCCCCTGCTTGCAGTCCTTTTGAGCGTGTACCCAGAAGTGGAATTGATGTGTTACAGGGTAATTTTATATTTAGCTTTCTGAGGAAGTGCCCAACTGTTTTCCACAGGAGTTGCACCACTTTACATTCTCATCAGCTTCAAGACTTCTCTCCACCTGGCGGAGGGGTTCACGAAAGGGTTAAATACAAACCAAAGCTTTTCTGCCATTGACACGTGGTCTTTTTCTTCATTCCCCACACATCTGGTTGCTGTATGCCTCTGACCGTGGTACTGTCTGACAAAGTTGGTGCTAACAGTTTCTGCTTGCTGTTTTAATTTTTCTGTGGGGAAACGGCACCTGGAGCTGCCTCCTGCCCGCTTTTGCTGATGTCACTCTCCACCTTGAGACACATTAGATGCCCTGTCTTCATCTAGAATGAATTCCTTACTCTGCCTTCCTTGCTCTGTGCTCCCTTGCTACATCTTCTATACATCTACACATTATCTATTGATGCTTATCATGCCTTGAAATTCCTTTTACGATGACAAACTCTTTGGGGCCAAGAATCGTAGTTTACTTTGGTCCCTACCCTATTTGAGGCTTGTGCAATTTAATTAAAATATAGTTTTGATTTCTTTTCTGAGAAAATAAAGTAAAATATTTAAGGACTAATAGGAGCCATCTTAGACTAAAATAATTCTCCTTGGCTAGTTCCTGAAGTGCAGTCCAAGGGGACAAAAATTATTTCAAATTAGCGAGATCATGTTTTAGGTGTGACTTTGAGCATTAACAATTAGTTGCTAAGAAGAGACAGCTTAAGTCATTATGCAAAGAGAACTGAGGTTGCTGTTTGGAAACCCAGTTCTATTTTTGTTTCTGGTCCCTCTGTGTTTTTGTCTGTTTTGTTTCCTTTGTTTGTTTTTCTCCCAACATTAAGAGGTTGTGGTAGAAATCTCTTAGTTATGTAGCATAACAAGATATTTGAGAAAAATAAGAATTATTTCAAACATTCTGTTGTAAGGTAATTTTTTGTATGTAATGCCTTTTTAAAACACAAACAACATAGACATCTTATAGAAAGGCTTTGTAGAGGTCACAGGGAAACTTGCACTTCAGGGGTACCTACATAGCCATGTCATAGATACATAGAAAAATTGTGTCTCTTCAACTATCAAGGATCTTTTTCCAAGTTAGATTTTATTTTCCCTTGCTGTTCATTTCTGCCAGATTTACCTTTATCACAGAAATAGTCAATAATTATTTCTATCATTTGCTGTGATCTTAGCCCTGGAAGTCGAGGTTCCAGGAAACCAGAAATCAGTGGGTTGGTTCCTTTAGGTCCTGTAGATTTCCCACAGTGGTGCTAAGGCAGAGGCTTCAAGACTGATCTGCCAAACCGGCAAGCAAACACACTCAGAACTATGTCTTTTGTGTAGAATCCCTTGGAGCTCTGAAGAAAAACTGTAACAATTTTTCTCATCAAAAGATTCTCTTGGTTACCATAGATTCCACATACCTTACTCAGTGTATAAAATATGCCTTATTATTAAAATAGGACAATTAATATGTCACTATCTTGGACTAGAATAACCTCATTTGCTAATTCGGAGGTTGGTTGTATCATTTACATGCTCTTATTCATATTTAATGTATATAATCATCATTTTAGCTTGTTACTTTTCTCACTTTATCATTTTTTGTAGCATCTCAAATTTCACAGGAGACTTTCAGTGAGACAGTTTATATGAAATTACTTTGCTATCTATACTAATAGGTTTTACAACTATTTCTGATTTTTAAGAGGTTCAAAGTACAGCAAGCACAAGATCAAGAGACTGAGTTTGAAGCAGACATAGCTACTTCTTGATTCACTTTAGTGAACTTGGGTCAGGAACACATGTATGTCTTATTTGGTCTTCATAGTGTTTAAACGTTTGGAGATTTTGCATAACTTGCTAAGTGAAAAACAAAAGAAACCCCCCAAAACGAGGCAACTTTGAGCTTACATTTTCCTGTGGCAAAAATCATTTGAACCAAGGAGTAACTGCTTTTTGGTGGAATTATCGGAATTCCCCAGTTTGCATTGTTCTCTACCAGACTCACTATAGCCTCAGTAGCCACTCTATGAAGTATCCTGTCCTCTAGAATTCTAGGCTTGTACACCTTGTTTTAAGGGCATGAACTTGACTGGAGTAATAAAACGGGTATCTTGCAGTATTTCATTTCCTTCTTTTATGTGAGATAGAAAAGATATTTTAAAACTACCTTTTTAATATTTATACTGCTGCTTAGAAAAATTATAGTGTTATATTACTATTGAATGAATAAGAAATACTTTTTGTTGCCACTCTGTGTGTGTATGTGGGTTCATAGTCCTGCTTTAAAGGTCAAAAGATGAAAGCAAATAAAATTCTAAAATGATTGGAAGGTGTCAGTCCAAATCTAATGATGAACTTTTCAAGGCAGGAATTCAGTATTTGCTCACAAATTCCTGTTATTAACACAATATACAGACAACCATATTGCAGAAGATGCTTCATTTGAGAAAGATGATGAGTCTTATTGTGTAACTGAAATTAATTTCTTTCTGTTCAATTTATCTTCTGAAAGCAGTTATAAGTTTGCTTATGGCAATCAAGATCCTGCTGGTTGGCAGCTTGCAACAGATAAGCTCTTTTTGAAATAGTTATTTTCCAATAGTGTTATTGAAGTTGAGCATATTTTAGTTCTCCTTCTCTCTTAACATTCTTTTACATTAAAGCTGTGTTTTCTCCTTTTAAAATTTTGTATTGAATGGGCCATGAATATGGAATATGGATCTTAACTCTGACACTTTTGAAGCATTCCCTAGAGGAATTAGAAATATCATGTAAAATTTGTCAAAGGTCTCATTTGGGCCAGAATAATTTAAAATAGGTCCAAATCATGTAATCAGCTATAATGGACTTATATTTCATTTGAGATGTGCATGTTCATATTGATATTTCAGGACAATATTTGATAATCAATATAGAATTTACACATTAGAAATTTCTTATTTTTATATGTATAAATAGCCTAAATATTAAAAGTATATTCATAGCTTAGTAAATATAAATTATTCTTCCAAGTATACGTGTAGAGCACAAAGTATTTTCTAAGAATATGTATTGAACCTAAAGTGTTGTTAGAAGGCAGGCCCTGTGAGCACAGGAACTGCATCTTTCCTCTTTGTCATTCCCCCCCGGCCCCAATGCCTAACACATAGTATTTGCTTAATAAGTATTCCTAAATGCTTATTAATATGAAATAAGTCAATATTGAAAAGACATGCTTTTTTTGCCTTTTTAGGTATTTTTTGTTTTTATGGCTGATTTTTAAAGAACAGATTTATATATTTTTATTTCAAATACCAAACTGAGAAAATATAAGCAATTTATATATCAAAGAATAAATGTACCAAATTTAGAGAGATAGCTCTTGTCAATCAATTAAATTGAAAAAAACCCCAAAAATCCCAAAGTGAACAACAGACATGACAAAACAAACCAAGAAAGAAAAAGAAACATAAATATGTCATGCCTCACTGGGTGACCTTCTAGTTAGTCATGTGTGAAGCCCTTTATCACTTGTAAGCCTTTATTAATCTTACTCTTTGGGACATAGTTTGCTAAAACTTAAAGTCTAAACTGAAATGGCAAAATAAAATAACTGCTTTTCTTGAAATTCTCAGAATCTCCATCTCCCTGCCAGTTAATATACAGGGCCTGGCACAAATGATACCCTTTTTTATTACAGAATCATAGGCCTGTAATTCTGCAATATAACAATATCACACCCAAGGACACCATATGACATTTTATGTGAAATGTTCAAATTAAAACTATAAATTATTACACCCATATTTACTAGAATACCAACCACATTCAAGCAGGCCTTACTTCTGCCAGACATTGTCTGTCAAAATCTGATTTGAAAGAAATAATTTTTATGGGGGATGGTCTGAATGATTAGCATTTTGCATATTAAGATGTTTTCTTTCATTAAATAGTAAATTCATACCATTCATTCAACTGATATTTATTGATATTTATTAAATATTAAACATCTCTTAAATGCGGATAAGTGAGCAAATCAACAAACAAGTGTTGGAGAGGGTGTGGAGAAAGGGGAACCCTAGTGCACTGTTGGTGGGAATGCAGACTGGTACAGCCACCGTGGAAAACAGTACGGAATTTCTTCAGAAAACTAAAAATGGAAGTGCCTTTTGACCCAGCAATTCCACTGTTGGGATTATACCCTAAGAACCCTGAAACACCAGTCCAAAAGAACCTATGCACCCTAATGTTCATAGCAGCACAATTTACAATAGCAAAGTGTTGGAAGCCACCTAAGTGACCATTAATAAATGAGTGGATCAAAAAACTATAGTACATTTACACAATGGAATTCTATGCAACAGAAAGAAAGAAGGAGCTCCTACCATTTGCAACAGCATGGATAGAACTGGAGAGTATTATGCTAAGTGAAATAAGCCAGGTGATGAAAGACAAATACCATATAATCTCACCTATAAGTGGAACAGAATCACCAAAACAAACCAGCAAGCAAAACAGAAACAAAGACATTGAATTTAAGAACAAACTGACAGTAACCAGAAGGGAGGTGGGAGGGGATAATGGGGGTGAAGGGGGAAGGGTTTTTACCAACATGTATAAAGGATACATGTGCAAAACAAAAGAGGGGTAGGACCAAGGGTGGGAAGTGGGGCTGGCTGAAGTGGGGGGGGGGGAGAAAAAAAGAAAATAAAATTAAGTAGTCTCCAACTCAAAATCGGGGAAACAATGTTATGCATCATATAAAAGCACTATGAAAAAAATGCTGCATAGGTAGAACCGATTAGTCAACCTTAAATATCTTGAGGGCAATCAGACAAAGCACCATAATTGAGCAAGTTTAGGCTTTTATAGGAAAATATAAGCTCAATTAAACTAAACTAAAATATATACTCAACTAAAGCAAACTGGGGTTTCAGCTAAAGCATCTCTGATCGTCTGAAAGATTTAATCATCAAGGAAGGGTAATACAAGGGCTCCAGAACAGAGCCCAGAGAGAATAATAGAATCAACAAGTGTGTGGAGATGAATAAGTACATTGCATGTTTGATAAACTGAAAGTGCTTAAGTAATGATTTTCTTTTTAGTTTCTCTATAATTAAGAATCATTTACCACATGAACATTGTACATTTGTTGTTCAGAAATTAGATAATATATACACACAAAAATCAAATAAACCATTAACTCCAGGATATGTATTAATGTTTTGCTGACTAAATCTGTAATAACAAGATTATGTATAGGGGCTGGGAAATATTTTTTACATCATGCAATTCATACTGTAAATTAGTATTCATCTACATAGGTAGTAAATGGTAAGTACATAAAGTTCCTCTCATTCCTGTTTTATCAGATATTCAACTAACCCTTATTGTACAGAGAGTATATTATTTAATTTTAAGAAAATATTATAAATGACCAATGTTGGCTATGGTGGAATAGCTTGTATGAGACCACTACCTCTGCTCACAACAATTGGAGAAGGGATATAAATTGACAAGCATAAGAGAAGACACCACTGGTTTGAAGGCATCAGAGAACTGCTAAGACAGCTGTATCTGGGGAGGCCAAATCATAGAGAGTGGGATGTGCACTGAGATTAAGGTTGCTTGAGTTAGCAAATAAAAATCTTGGAAGCCCCGCTACATTTGAGTTTCATATAAACAGTGAACAATTCTTAAGGATAAGTATGTCCCAAATGTTGCAGGAATTCTGAGTTTTTCCTGGCCATCCCAAATGAGGCAAATCTAATGCTTTTGAATGTGATTATTCTCTCAGGGAATTTGCTAATTTGTGGCAAAACGCAGAAGGCTGAGATTGTGGACACAGGCAAGGAGCTAAGAAGCAGAGAAGCCAGAAGAGCTTTAGATAATATTTATAGTCCCAGAGCATAAAATATTCATATTTGGAATTGCTAAAGTATCCAAGAGTCAAGGACTGAGGTTTTGGAGAAAAAGCAGGTGCAGAGAGAACTCAACACTTTCCTTTATACATATTTGCTGATTTAGAAAGGCAGAGAAAGAGGCTATCAAGTCAAACAGAAAGAAGATGAAAAGCAGGACATAGTTCAATGCACTCTCAGAGAGCTCAGAAGACAAATATTGAAAGACAGGAGGGCCAAGTTTTCTTAGAATCATTTGGGAACCTTGGAGAGTTACATGGAAGTGGGGCAAATCAGACTGCCACTGAGAGTAATACTTATATCCAACTTCAAATCAGTTCAGTCCCTGAAAAAATTGGAAGGACTTGTCCTTCCTCGACATCCCAGAGGGTGAAGTAAACCTTCTAAGGGGAAGCAGTGCATTAACCCAAATGTCTACATTTTTTCAAACAAAACATTTAATCTTGGTAAAAATTTACCAGACATACCCCCCCAAAAAAAAGCCAAGAAAAAGCAAAACAGAGAATGGAAATAGATCTGTAACATATCTAGATATTAAAGTTTGTGGATACAGCCCTGGCTGGTGTAGCTCAGTGGATTGAATGTGGGTCTGAGAACCAGATGGTTGAGGTTCGATTCCCAGTCAGGGCACATGCCTGGGTTGCAGGCCAGTTCCCAGCAGGGGACACACAAGAGGCAACCATACACTGATATTTCTCTCCCTCTCTCCTTTCCTTCCTCTCTAAAGATAAATGAATAAAATCTTTCAAAAAAATTTTTGGATACAAATTTTAAAATAACTATGACTAATATATTCAAGAGAATAAATAACATGATCGATAGTTTTATCAGAGAACTGAATTCCAAAAAAGGAACAAAATGAAAATTCTGGAACAGAAAAATGCAACAACTAAACCTAAGCATTCAATAAATAAGTTTATTGAGCTGGAACATAAATCAGCAGGGGGAATATTGAAAAGGGAGAATGGGGATATACTCAAATATTAGGGATAAATCTAGTAAATAATGAGAAAGCACTGGACAAAAATAAGAAACACCAGTGTCTGAAAGTGAGTCCAAATAAATGGACGTGTGGATCATGTTTTTGGAACAAATGACTTTGTTTCTCCTCAAAATGTACTATAAATTTAGTGAAATCCTACTCTAAACCCCAGCAGTTACTGTTGTGTGTGTGTTGGAAGTTGACAAGCTCATTCTAAAACTTATATAGAAAGCAAAAAACCAATAATAATCGAAACAATCCTGAAGGAGAGGAACATAGAGAATTTACACTACCATGTATCAAGAATTGTAATAAAGCTCTGTAATTAACATAGTAAATTTTGGGAGCAATAGAACAGAATAAAGCTTTTAGAAACAGCATCTATCTGTATTTATATCTATAGCTATATTTGTAATTATACCAATTTTTACTTGTCCCATCTATTCTATCATCTGTCTATCTATTATCTATCTATCTACCTACCTACCCACCCTTAATTTTTACAGAGATGTCACAAAAATTCAGTGGAAGAGGATAGTCTTTTTAATAAGCGCTTCTGGGTCAGTTGGATATTCCTGTAGAAAAGTAAATGTATCTTGACCTTCACCTCACACCAATTTCAGATGGGTTGAGAGCTTAACATAAAAGGAATTGCAAGAAGCTTTTAGAGGAATGCATGGAAAATAACTTCAGTGGAAGCAAAGATTTCTTTAATAAGACATAAAAAAGCAGAATATATGCATGTATTTGGTCCAGCAATTGTACGCCTAAGTTTATGTCTAAAAAATGAATGTATATGTTGTCAA
The DNA here is from genome assembly GCF_021234435.1 of Artibeus jamaicensis. Classification (NCBI taxonomy): domain Eukaryota; kingdom Metazoa; phylum Chordata; class Mammalia; order Chiroptera; family Phyllostomidae; genus Artibeus; species Artibeus jamaicensis. The sequence goes on from NW_026521788.1 coordinate 17,550,399, forward strand.
TCAATACCTACTGTTCATAGCAGCACTATTTATAACAGCCTGAAACTGGAAAAAACCCAGATGTTTATCAGCAGTAGAGTAGGTGAATATATTTTGTCATATTCACATAACTGAATACTGTAGAACAGGAAATTTCATGAAATATTTGTGAAGCAATACAGAAGAGTACATTTTGTATGGTTCCATATATGAGATTTAAAGCCAGCAAAACTAATCAGTAGGTACAGAAGCAATGACCATGGTTAACATTTGTGTAGAAAAGTGATTGGAAAAGAGTATGCAATAGGGGGTTCTGGTTAGTGGAAATATTCTGTCTTTAACCTTTTTTTATGGTTAAGTGAACCATATAAATAAGAACATACAATGGAATATATGGCAAGAATTCTTTTGCAATGGCAATACAGGTTTGGATAATTGAAAAGACTCACAAGACCCTATTGCACCCACTCAGTGGAAGGCAAACACACAATAGGAGAGGAGATGATGAGTGCATGTAAATATTAAGGCCCCGCAGAACTTCAGGTGCACTTTTCCCAGGTTCATTTCTTGGTTTTACAAGGGATTTTGCCTCCAGATTATGAAACTCCAAGATGTGTATGAATAACCTTGGCTGCAGAAATTCTTAGGCCAAGTGAGCCCATTTCGGCAGTTACACCAGATGCAAGTTGTCAATACAACAAGCTGGTCCTCGCATATACCAGGGAGTTTCAAGTTTAAAATATCCTCATAAATCATTACCCCACACATTCTTGGACGAGAGTCAGTACCACACTTTCAGGTGTCCCTTGGAGGTAACCACAAAGCTTTCCCAGTCTAGCAGTAAGATGATTTTGTCTTAAACCTCTTATAACTAAAACCCAGGTCAAGAAATAACACTTTTAATAAACATGACAGGTCCTTAAAAAAATTAAACATTAAATTATTACATGATGCTGAAATTGCATTTCTGGGTGTACATCCTGAAGAATTTAAAACAGGGATTTGAACAGATATTTATGAACCAATGTTCACAGCAGCATGATTTACAATAACTGAAAGGTGGAAGCAACCTGCATCTATCGACAGATGAATAAATCGACAGAATGAGTTATATACACACAAGGGAGTTTTCTTCAGTCTTTAAAAGAACATAATCGTGGTACAGATTACAGCATAGATGAACCTTAAGGACATTATCCTTAGTTAAACAAGTCAGACACTAAAGGACAAACATTGTGTGATGCCACTTACATGTGGTCAGATGCACAGAGAGAGAAAGCAGTTGAGTGGCTACCTGGGGTCAGGGGAGGGACCCTGGGGAGTTACTGTCTAATGGGGATGGAGTTTCAGTTTGGAATGTTAAGTTCTGGAAGTGAATAGTGGTGATGACTTTACAGCAGTACGAATAATTTAATGCTACTGAACTGTATGCTTAAAAATGGTTAAAATGATCAATTTTTGACATATATTTTACCCCCCCAAAAAAGAAAAAAAATAGCACTTTCCAGTCATTCTAAAAGCCCTTTTATGTGTTCTGACCCAATTGCAAATGCTTCTTCCCTCTCCAATTAAATATAATCCTGGCATTTGTAGTAACCAATAACTTAACATTTCTTGATGCTTTATCAATACAGTATGCATTCCCCAGATTCTACTTTAGTCTTGACCATTTTTTAAGGATCAATGTCTATTCTTTTTCAATCTATAATTCCTTATTTTCTTTATGATGCATTTCTTGAAGATCTGAGGGCATTTGACCTATAGAATTTCATTGTCTGTTTGAATAATTATGATTTGGTTTATCAAGTTTTTCTCCTAGGAACTTGATAGAGGTAGAAAAAGTGTATTATTAGAAACATTGCTTATGATAAAAATGACCACACATTGGCAAATAACACTTGTAGTAAGAGAAACTATTGATGAACTATAAATTATTGATAAGGGAATTCTATTTTGGGGGCTTACCTCAGTGTGGTGATTCTCATCACTGGTACGTGCTTCTGGGGTCCCTATAAGTCATGCCTGTATGTTGTTACAAGATGCATTGTTTCCAGTGGGGCATGTGGTTTTAAGCCAGGCTGCCTCTTGCACTTGACCAAGGTGAACATTTCCTTCCAAATCTTACTGTCACTTTGGAGGCTGTGTGGACTGCTGTATGGGCTGCTATGTGGACACCTACTGTCATTGTGTGGAGTGTTTGTCATGGCCCTCCTGATATCTGTTTCCTGTGTGATTTTTTACAGACCTGATGTCAAGTATGTGGCCCATGATTGTCTTGTGAGTGGGTATTAGATTGGACTTTAAACATTCACTGGTCTGCATTACACCCACTCTCGTATAGTGTTATAGAGTCAATTGAAATGCTTGCTTTTGAAATCGAAAAAAATTAGAAGACTAATATTATTATATATTTTACATTTTTATGTCATATTTATTTTTACTTTTTGTTTTGTTTTCACTACACATATAATAGCTTTTATAATCAAAATGTGAGGTTAATACAGGACTTTTTAGATTAATATCTTTTCAGGTAGTGTTATATCATTCAAAATACAGTGATACATTGATCACGTCCCTATAATAAGATAGTATTTATGTGGAGGTTATTTATATGCATATGAACAAAGGTGTCTTCCATTGTTCCTAAAAAGTAATTTTAGGGAAAAATATCTTATTCCTGGTTGATATAGTAATTACTAAAAAATATTTCTTTGAATAATTAGAAAGTGTTGATTTTTTCTCCAGAAAAATAAGTGTATTCAAAGGTAGTGACATCATTCACCAAACAGACTGGGTATGTGGGTTTTATAAAGTAAATATTACTGTCTCTTATACATTAATAAGTCACTATGGAAAGTTTCTCTCCAACTTCTGTAGTTCTGGCTACAGAAGTGTGAGATGTGAGATGGTTTCACTTAGAAGTGCATTTTTATCTATGATAAAATATAATATAGAGTACAAGAAATGGTGGAAGATTAATTATGGTGACTTTGTTTCAGATTTGTGACAATACGGAAATGTATAAATATTAAATTCAGCTAAAATCTTAGAGTTTAGTTTGTTTTCATAATGGATTAACATAGTAAGAGTTTTACTTAACTCCTCCCTTCAGTGTTTTTCTCAATATAGAAGGTTTTGAGTTTTGCTAGGACTTTAGACAAGTGTCACATTCTGCAGCCTACAGGAAAGTAAACTTGTTAGCTTAGAGTCGGGGGACAGGCAGACATAAGGGAAAAGCACTGTGTTTTGCGTTGGTTCACCAATGCGATCCAGATCTTTGTATTACTGAGATTGGTTTGAGGGCAGTGGGAGATGGAAACCCTTATAAAAGGACAGAAAATATACTATGTGGCAACTGTTGCTTTACAGATGGTGCTGTGGAAGTCGTCTAACTGCATTGATTTCCAGGTGTAGAGGTGGCGTGCACCCACTGTGTCTATACCCAGAGGTGTCTACAACCGTGAAGCACAGTGGGGCATATGAAAGGGCTTGGCTTTCTGGGTCAGGCAGCATCGACGCTGGACAAAGGTCATGTTAAATTCTTGGAAGGAGAGAAGAATTTTTTCTCTTTTTAAGAAAAACATTCATTGGAAAAGAGTTTTCATCTAGTAATGTTTTGAGTTATACTTTCCATGTGAGTACTCAGTACTGAAGAAATTGTAAAGAGAAATTGTTTTATATAATGGCTGTACTAATTTATATTCCCACCAACAGTGTTCGGTACTGATACTGGAAATTTGCTAAGAGAGTAGGTTTCAGGTGCTCCCCCCACACACACACACACAGAAAATAACTATGTGAGAAGATACGTCAATTAGCTCCACTGTAGTGATCATTTCACTATATAGGTATGTAACATTATGTTGTATCCTCTATACATATATAATTTTTACTTTTAAATTAAATGAAAATGACATAAAAGTTAATCGGACATAAACCTTACACTGAGAGGTTCATTATTTTAAGGAGGAACAAATGAGCAAATGTCTTTCAGATCACAGTGGAAGAATAAATTAATCGTGTTTAATAAAGTCTTAGAAAATTTCATTTTGGCTTATTAATGAAGGCTCAGTAAAATAATGCACATTGATTCTATGCATTATTTTCAGACATCCCCCAAAATCTCACACTGTTATGTATAGGGATCTTGGTAAACAAGGAGCTCCTGCTGGTATTAGGTACTCATTTTTCAACAACTGTTTCACTGACCAACAAAGGTATGTCAGGCACTGTGTGTGTACTGGAGATGCAGGTGGGGGCACAGTAAACACTGTCCTCGTGAGACATATGTTCTAGTGGTAGAGACAAATAACCAAAAATAAAATGCATCATAGGGGTGCTACAAGAAAGAAAAGAAAAAGTAAGAAATTGGAAATCTATTTGAAAAAATAATGACCATGTGTCTCAAGTTCTTTAGATTCTGTATTTCCCATACTATTCTTGCCCCCCATCTATTTTCTATCTATTGTCTATGCTACTTATTTTCTGTACCTTCTCCAAAGGGGGGGTAATGGTGGGGACAGGGGGATAGGGTGGAGGGGAATGAAGGGGGGGAAATAGAACAACTGTAATGGCATAATCAATAAAAAATAAATTAATAAAAATAAAATTAAATAAAATTTAAAAAATAAAAGAAAAAATAATGAAAGAAAACTTCCCTACTTTGGTGAAGGAAATAGACATGCAAGTCCAGGAAGCACAGAATCTCAAACAAGATGGATGTGAAGAGAAAAGAAGTTAGTTACCTACAGGGGCATTCCCGTAAAACTGTCACCTGATTTCTCAAATGAAACTTCGCAGGCTAGAAGGGATTGGCAAGAAATATTCAAAGTCGTGGAAACAGGGACCTACAGGCAAGATTGCTCTACTCAGCAAAGCTATTATTTAGAATGGAAGGGCAGATAAAGTATTTCCCAGACAAAAAAAAAAGCTAAAGGAATTCATCATCACCAAATCATTATTATATGAAATGTTAAAGGGACTTATTTAAGAGAAAGTTGCCAGATGGGAGGGTGCTGTGGAGGCATGGGTGCAGAAGTGAGGGGATTAAGAAGTACAAATTGATAATTACAGAATAGCCATGAGGATGTAAAATACAGTATAGGAAATGGAGTAGCCAAAGAAATTACATGTGTGACCCATGGACATGAACGATGATGTGGGGATGGCCTGAGGGAGTGGTGGGTGCTGGTGGAGGGGGGCAAAGGGGGAAAATTGGGATAACTGAAATGGCATAATCAATAAAATATAATTAAAAAAGGAAATGCATCATGATACAATTTTAGATTCTGTTAAGTACTATAAGAGAAGGCAAAGCAGAGACTTGCAATCTGCTTGAGCTAGGATGATCAGGGGGCCCCTCCGAGGAGAAGCATTCGTGAATCCTGAGTCTGAGTGATGAGGACACAGACGAGTGAGAGTGTGAGGAAGATCACTCCACCCAGTGCAAACCACACGCTGAAGGACGTACTTATGCTGCGTGACTTCATACTTGTTTGCTGATGGGTTTGAACTTTTAACTTTAGAATCAATTAACCTTAAAACTTCAGTTATTTTTTTCAAAGAAGTTTTCTCCTAAATCTTTTTTCTGGACTGGCAGCTCTTATACAAACACAGGCAATTTTCTTTTATACTAATTGCTGTCTCTTAATCACTGAATAATTACCTCTATTTAAAGCAGAGTTTTTCAGTGTTCCTCTAGAAGTCAGTAGGGGTGCTCCCTGAATTATAGGTGCTGTTTTTTAATACACAATGTGCAATGGAAATTTAAGAAATGTCTTTCTTTCTTTTGTCCAAATACAAGTATTTTGACAGTTTTGCATTTTGTTATTTTTTGACTGATCCCATGTTAAAACCACTAGAATAATTACATTAAAATAATTCACCTTATTTTGCAGCATGGGAGTCTAACATTATGTTTAAAATTAATAGTAACTATGATTTTCACAAGTTTAAAAACCAGCTTCCTGGGAAATGGAAAGTCTCACCTATTATATCAGAAAATAAAAAAGAAAGAGGGAACTCTATGACAGTAGTTTTTAGAGGGAGGAATTAGAGGTCAAAAGTTGTTTTGTCTTAAAAAATATTGTTTATATTTAACTTTAGCTTCTTTACTTTCCAGAGTAAAGATCTAAATGTTCTGGATTAACAGAGACCTCACCTATAAATAATATGTAATACTTAAAGTGTGCGTCCATGTGTATATGTATATATACACACAGACACACTCTATGTATGTGTGTATATATATATATACACATGCATACATATATATAAAGTATATATATATACTGTTCTAAAATAATATTAAATGAAATCGAGTATAAGCAAAACACATTACTATAGCCATAATTATAAATTATGTGGATCAAAAAGTATGTGGAATCATATAATAAAACATGCTTATAATAATGGCTTGATCCGCCATTCTGCATCTTACCAGCCCTAGAAGATTTATTGATGCCATCACATTAGGCAAGATCAAGACTGACATTCTAATAGGATGCTTTGTGGGCATCATTTAAAACTACCACTAAACCCTCTGGGTTTCTCTAGGAGACAAGCCAACAATACTACTTGAGAAGCTTGTTTCCATGAGATGGAAGGTTCAGGAGTCCTTTTAACAGCTACCCTGTTATAGTCCCAGGAACCTTGTTCATACGTGTGATTAGTTTCTAAAATCTATTTTGATGGAAGGGAGATCCTAGGTGACAGCATTTTCTAGAGAGACAGTTGGGATTTAGAAGCATGTGTCCTCAGGTAAGGGAAACAGTATGGCAGCCTGGGTCTGGCTCAGATCGTGGAGATACACGGGTGAGCTGTGCTTAGCTGTACCTCGGTCACCTGCGTGACCTCATGATTTAATACCCTCCTGCCCAAGCAGTAGCTCATTTCTATTTTTGGAAAGGAGAGATTTCTGGTATAAGAGAACATGTGCTATTATTAAGGGCTCTGCCTGTTAGAAATGTTCTTGGCAGCAAACAATAGAAAAATCTGACACGAAAAGGTTTATTGGTCCCATGCAATGAGTAGTCTCAGGTTGTAGACTTCAGGACTGAGGAGTTCACTGACGTGTTTAGGGATCTAGGCTTTTCCTATCTTTCTGCCCCTCCATCCCAGAGAGGAAAAGAAAACATTCTAATTGGGATTCAGAGACTTGTAGAGGTTTGCAATGACCATTCTTAAGATTTTTGAGAATAATATAAGAAGCTAGAAGGAGGAAATTCTGGGAGAACAGTTGTCTTCCTGTTAATCGAGTTCAAGATAGCTTGTTGCTTTGGCATTGAGGTATCACTGGAACTGTGGCCTGTCGCGCTCATAGGCAGGTAAATCCTGGGGCATTCTATTTCATCCATGCCTTTTATTCAATTTTGGAATGTCTTTTTAAATATATATTTTGCAAAGGAAAAGTTGAAAAGAGGATAGGAAATCATTCCAGTGTGATGACTTTAACATATGTAATGCAGGAGGTCCAGTCCAGGGATCTAGAATGCTCATTTGGGTAAGCCACAAAATCCCCAAAGCTGACTGGATGGAGAGGAATAGCCTTTATCACGGTACAGGGAGCTCCCAGGGCAGCACCTCACCTCCCTGGGTGAGGAGGGGTCCTCCTGCCCAGACTTGTTTAAGGGGGCCCGTGTCCTAGAGAAAGGAGGCACATGTCCCACACGTGACTCTAAACTGCATTACTTCAGTGCGTACATGTAGAAAGAAAAGGCCTAGAAGCAGTCACAGGACAGGAAGCCATTCCCAGAAGAAGCTAAGGAGGGCATTGCACTATTTCCCAAACAACGCACATTCCTTCCAGCAATGTCCCCAGGGTTTTTTCTTTGCTGGCTCTTTTCCTCCTTCCCTGCCCTGACTCTCCATACACACACTTACTATAAAACTTGAAAATAGAAAGCAAAGCCCCTCAACTGTTGTAAGTCATGCAATTAAAGTTAATTACATATAAGTATGAGCTATGGATCACTGCACAGACTGTTAAATTTGATTTCTTATTACCTATTGTTAAAACTGTGTAAGACAGAAAAAAATTCGTGTTTTGTTACTTAGTTTTTTTTTTCACCACTAATTTCATGTCAAAGATATTGGCATTTTTGTATGTAATGGTTATGTTCATAGAGAATGAAAGATAGCCACTTTAATATTATTTCAAAAGAGATAGAGAGCCAGGCATGCTGCTCTTAATATTAGCTAACATTCATTGAGCAATAATCATATCCACATATTACAGTAAACACATTACATGTACTTTCATGTGATCCTTGTAACAACCCTCAGAAGGACATATTATCATTAACATTGCTTTACAGAGGCGAAAATAGGTTCTGAGAGACAATGTAATGTTCTTTAATTATGAAACAGCATAGATATGGACCTGGATTTGAAACCAAGCATCTGGCCCCAGAGCTCTGCTTCCTGATATGGATCGTTAGCTTCATAATTGTAGATTGTTTTCTCCAACTGCTAACACCAGTGCCCCTCTCTAGTAATTTTCAGATAGGAGTGCTTCATTCCATCTCTTTGCAAGTCTCCAAAGTAGGATGATTATCAAGCTCCCCATTTGCATAGCATTTTATTTTTCTCCTCAACAGCTTATTTGCTATTAAAAATTGTTATTAACTGCCCTGGCTGGTGTAGCTCAGTGGACTGAGTGCCGGCTTGAGAACCAAAGGATCACAGTTCGATTCCCAGTCAGGGCACACACCTGGGTTGCAGGCCAGTTCCTGGCAGGGGACGCACAAGAGGCAACCATACATTGATATTTCTCTCGTTCCCCACCCCTCTAAAGAAAAATATATAAAATCTTAAAAATTTTTATTAACTTCATTAATACAGCATTGACTATTCTTACTCCCTGTATTTTATAGCCAGAATGATGGATCGGAAGAGCTATGCCTAGATGAGAAATATTTTCCTGAGTTTTAAGGTCAATGTTCCATGTGTGGCATATGCAACAGCCTTTCTCTCCTTTTCTTTCTCTCTGTCATAGGCTCCGATTGCAATTAAGTTACCAGGGTTGCCTTCATTTTCTTCTTTCACAAATGTAACCAGAACAAAGATACAGAGAGCTTTAAATACCGTCCCAATGTAACTTTGTTATTTGCACATTAGTTGCCTCATCAGTGCAGGCTGCTGTAACAAATTACCATAAACTGAGTGGGTGAATCAACAAATATGTATTAATCATGGTGGGGCAAATTTTAAAGGGAGGACCTTGAAACTTGGTTATTTATGGTAAAGGCACATCAACACAAGGTCTTCCTGGAAACAGACCCTTGCTTCTCAAAGGGTTTTGGTGTTCAAGTTCCAGTTACGTCCTGGTCCTTCGATCCCATGTGTGTGGGTTGGCGGGCAGGGAAGGTGTGCACAGCCGGACTTGACTTTGTTCCTGGTGCAGCTGGAGGCCAAAGCTCTCTCTTTCTCTGTGTGTTTGCCCTGACTGCATGACTTGCAGTTTTGGTCTGTTGTCCCTTAAAAGAAACTCAGATCCTTGATCAATAGAATAGGACCATTTTGAGCAGGTTCTGAGGCACAAACCCACACTGAGCAGCCCTTCCTTAGCTGTACACTGTGTGTCTCTAACCTGAAGACTGTGCCTGTGCTTCTCTGCTGTTACACTATCTTGGCTCAATCACCACTTTTTGCTGAGGTAATAGAATACTTATTGAAAATTCTCTTGCTTCTCCATGGTAGAAAGATTCAGTTTCTTTTTGGAGTTCAAGCTGAAAACAGATTTACATTGTGCAGCACCGTGGCACTTTCAGAAGGGCAAGACTGCTATTTAATTAATTCAAGCCCAGTGTTTCTACATGACATTATTAAACAGCCATTTCCTGCTCCTTCCACCTTCCCTATTAAGCAGCTCAGGGGAAGCCCTATTTAATCATTGGGACACTAAACACTGAGAGAGCCTTGCAAGCATTTTCAACAGAGCTCTTCCTCTGCTACATTCAGATTGACCGGGATGCGTTCCCAGACATGTCCTTGTGTCTATTGCTTTAGTTTATAATTGGAATATGCCCTCCAGTTATGGTCTTATGACCCCCTTAAGAATCATTTTGGGGGTGTCTGTTGAGGGTGAATGGATGGAAATCTTCAGGAATTATGAATGGCATATTCTACTCTTCAGTCTTCTGTTCTGTGATAATTAATTGGTGGTTACTGACCCTCTGTTGTTAGGAGGAACTCGTGCTGCCCGCTGGTCTTGTTTCATTTAGAACAAACCGAGCACACTCTTCATAAGACCACAGTTCGATTTTGATGAGCTGCTGGCCACATAACTTGTTTCAGATTGTTTTCTGTGACAGGTGAGTTTAGTGAATTAATCAAATACAAAGGAAAGAGTTCACTGCACTATTTTCATTAATATATAAGATAAAACGGAGAGAAGCTCTTTGTTAAATATGAATTAAATCAGTAACATTAAAATTCTACATTGGTAAATCTTCAAAACCATGCCATTCCATTATTTTCAAATATACCACAAAGATATTAGAATATGTAACAGTTATGTTTGTATAATATATATATTTTTTAAAAATCCATTGTAGTTATCTGTGAACTCTTCTCAATCACATTCTTCTCCTTGCTTGCCCAGGGGTTGTACGTTCACATGAACTCATTTCCATCCTTCTACAATCTAGGGGAGTGATGTCAGACTCCATGTGTTCTTTACAGAGGTAATAGAATTACCTGCCTTTTTCTCTCTCCCTTCATAGCTCAGCATTATGCTTTTGAGATCAATCCATGTTCACACATGTAGCTCTAGTTTAAGCCTTTTGATTGCTGTGTAGTTTTCAATTGTATCATTATATAACAATTTATTCTCTAATGAAAGACATCTACATTGTTTTTAGTCATTTTATATCATCCTATCTTCCTTTAAAAATGAGTATAATTAACATAAAATAAGCTTACACAGTTGTAGACACCTGTGTGACCATCACCCAGATCAGATGAAGAACATTTCTAATGCCCCAGAAGATCCCCTATGTGTTTTTCTGTTCAATACTTTTCCATCCTTCTACACCCACCAGAGCAACCACTTTCTGATTTCTACCATTGTGGGTGTTTTTTTTTTAATTTTAGGAGGTCATATAAATTGATTAATACTTGGTTTGCTTCCAAATATTAGGACACCATCAACAAAATAAAAAGACAACCCACTGAGTGTGAAAACATATTGGCTGATACACCTGATAAGGGGTTAGTGTCCAAAATTTATAAAGAACTTATAAAACTCAACACCAAAAAAACAAACAAGCAAGGAAAAATCTGATGAAAAAATGGATAAAGACCTAAACAAATACTTCTCCAAAAAGGATATACAGATGGCCAATGAACATATTGAAAGATGCTCAATATTACTAATCATCAGAGAAATGTGTGTTAAAACCACAGTGAGATATCACAACAAACAACAAGTGTTGACATGGATGTGGAGAAAGGGGAACACTTTTGCACCGTTGGTGAGAATGAAGATTGGTGCAGCCACTGTGGAAAGCAGTATGGAGTTACCTCAGAAAATTAGAAAAGGAACTGCCTTATGACCCAGAGATTCCATTTCAGGAAATTTATCCAAAGAAACCCGAAACACTAATTTGAAAGAATATAAGCACCCCTACATTTATTACAGCATTATTTAAACAATGTCCTTATTTCAAAATATACTTTTGAATCTAGTCTGATACTCTTAAACTTTTAATTTGGTTTTTATTTCATTTACATGTATTTTAATAATTAATGTGTCAGGTTCAAGTGTCTCAAGTTGGTATTGGTTGCATATTTACCCTATTCTTTATTCTGTTACTTTATTCCATATTTTTCTTGTATGATTTGAATATAATACAATATTTTGGTTTTTGTGTTGACTTTCTAGTGGTACCTCTTTGTGTTTTATTTTTAGTAGTTTCTGGTATTCTTAAGTCAAAACAGTCTACCATCAAATAATAATAAACAACTACATAAAGAGTTTAGAACCTTATAGTAGTATAATTTTATTAACTCTTCTTCCCTTATTCCTTCTTACAGAATTGGGTTTCCATCTTGTATTGTTTATCTTAAGATTGAAGTTTTGGTTGTTGTTTTTTTTTAGCATTTCTTTAGAACATGTCTACTTAGCATGGATTCTCTCAATTTTTTTCATTCTGAGATGTTGTTTATTTTACCTAATTTTTGAAAAATATTTTAATGAATATAAAATTTTAGATTGATGTTTTCTTTCTCCTACCTCATTAAAATTTCATTCACATTGTCTTTTATTCTTACCTCCATTATTTTGGATAAATAAGTTATCATTCATACTATTTTTCCCTTGTAGATTGCATGCCATTTTCTTCTGGGTGCTTTAATTTCTGCCTTTTCTTTCATTTTTGTAATTTTTATTATGATGACAAAGACATTTTAATGTTTAAGTATGATTTTCTTTTTATTTGCTCTGAGCTTTACTGAGATTCTTAGATTTGAGATTTGATATAGTTTATCAAGTTATTAAGTTGATTGATATCTCTTCAAATATTTCTAGTCTACATTCTCCCTTTCTCATGGTATTTTAATTAAAAATATGTTACTAAATTCTTTGATTTTATACTGTAGATCTCAGATCTGTATTTAATACAACAAAAGGTAGATTAGAGATCGAAATGAATTTTACTTACCTCCATGAAGAAATGCATTTTTTCCATAGTCAGACTGCTAAACGGAGATCTAAAAAAAGTAGTTTAGCAGGTTGTAGTTTGATTTATTTTAACACTGGCTTCAATGTTGAGAGTGGGATCAGGACTTTTCCACACAGAAGCTTTAGGTTTCTCAGCATTCCTGAGGTTCCAGAGATGTTTTGGAGCTTCACCGAGTAGCTGCTGATTTTTGGAACTGTGTGCTCTATTGTATTGTAACCCACCTGCCAGGTTTCTCATCTGCTGGTGTGTTGTCTTTGCTTTTCTCTTGTTTTCCCTACTCTCTGTGCCACAGGGGTCTGTCTTCTTAGCTCTGATGCCGCTCCCTCTACCTTGAGCAGGTCGTGGCTCTGTCGTCTGTAAAAACCTTGAATACCTAACACAAGTTTCTCTTCGCTCACTTGTTAGAACTTAATGTTGCATGGCAGAAAGCTTGGATGTTCTCAAGAAGTTTCTCTGATATCTTTTACCTTCCCTGGGACTCCTCAAATTGAGCGCTCAGGTTAACTTTCTTTATGTTAAGTTTCTTTGTGTTCTTTGGGTCTTCGTATCTCTTGTGTTTCCTTGCCCCTCTATACTCGACAACTACTTTTGATCACTATAGATTAGCATACATTTCATACAAATTTATATACTCGGAGTTGTACAATATGTACTCTTTTTATTTCTCAGAGTCCAGCCTCTTCACTCAGCAAAATTATTTTAAGACTTATTCATGTTATTACATGTATACATAATTCTTTCCTTTTAAGTGTTGGTTAGTCATCAGTGGGAATGCCAAAATTTGTTTATATATTTATCTGTTACTGAAAATTTAGATTATTTACAATTTTTTGGCTTTGACAAATAAATCTGCTTTGAACATCTATATACAAATCTTATAGACTTCTTGTCATTTTCTTGGAGACTATCTATCTATCTATGTATCCATCTATCTGTCACGTATTATCACCTGGTGAGTGTTTGTTTATCTTTTTAAAACACTGACAAATTGTTTTCCAAAGAGGTTGTACCATTTTATATTCTTACCATAAGTGTATGGAAGTTCCTCCACATTGTCAACAGTATCCAGTATTGTCAGTGTTTTAAATTTTAGGTGGTTTTGCATGTGTAGTTTTAATTTGTTTTCCCTAAGACTAGTAATATCGAATATTTTTATGTGCTTATTTGCTTATTTCTTTGTTAAGATATCTTTTGCTCACTTTATTATTATTATGTTTATTTTATTAATATTGGTTTTAGAGTTTTATACTCTGGAAAAATAATTTAGCAGATATATGATTTGGAAATATTTTCTTCAAATTTGTGTTCCAATCTTTCAATTCTCCTGAGAGTGTGTTTTGAAATTAGAAGTTCTCAGTTTGGTTAAGTTTAATTTTTAGCTTTTCCTTTATGGATTATACTTTTGTGGTCCACTGTAAGAAATCTTAGCCTACTGCAAGGTTACAATAATTTTCTCCAATTTTTTGTATAAATTTAATAGTTTTATGTATAATATGACTGATTTTAAATTAGCTTTGTATCTGGTGAGAGATATAGGTTAAAGTTTATATTTTGCTTATTGATTTTAACTTCTTTCCATACTATAAATTGAAAAGACTATCTTTTCTCCCCTTAATTAGTTTTGCATCTTATCAAAGATTATTTGAGCTTATATGTGTGGGTCTATTTCTGGGCTTTCTGTTCTGTTCTATTTATTCATTTCTCTTACTATTAATACAGCACTTACTTATACTGTAGCTTTTTAGGCCTTGAAATCGAGTAGTTTAAGTCCCGGCTTTGTTGTTTTGTCTGTATCCCTAGTGTGATTTGGCTGTTCTGGGTCTTTTGCATTTCCACATGGATTTTAGAATTAGCATCTCGATTTCTGGGAGGAACAAACCCTGACTCTACTACAAAGTTGATCTGGATTTTATTGTATTTAAAGATCAGTATATGGTGAATTGATATCGAGTATTCTGATCCATGAACACATTTTAGCATTCTGTTTTATATGTCTTCTTGAACATCTCTTGGAAATGTTTTGTAATTCTAAGTGTGTATGTCTTATGTATTTTTAAAATTTTTTTATCTTCTTATTTTTAGAGAAGGGGGAAGGGAGAAAGGAGGGAGAAAGAGAGGGAGAGAAACATCAATGTGTGGTTGCCTGTTGTGCTTCCCGCAGTAGGGACCTGGCCTGCAATCCAGGCATGTGCCCTGACTGGGAATCAAACTGGTGACCCTTTGATTTGCAGCTTGTGCTCAATCCACTGAGCTACACCAGCCAGGGCAATTTTTAACAGATTTATCTTTATTCAATCATTGATTTATTCAATAATTTGACCCTATTATAAATGGCAATATGTTCCACACTTTGATTTCTAACTGTTCATGGTCAGGATATTAAAACAAATTTATTTTCCTGTGTTGATCATGTGTCCTTTTACATTGCTAAACTCACTGATTATTTCTTATAATCTTTTATAGATTCTTCATAGTTCCTTAAACATGATAGCGCTGTATGTGAATACATTTTGTTTTCCCTTTGCAAACTCAGTGACTTGTATTACTTTTTCTTAGATTATTTCTTTCACTAGGTCCTTCTGTGCCCTGGTTAATAGAAATGGTGAAAGTGAACACTTACCTGGTGCTTGATGGTAGAAGGAAGAACTCAGTCATTGGCCTTTAAGTATGATATTAGCTATAAGTTTTTCATAATTGCTTTTTAGTGATTGTGTTGAAGAAGTTCCTTTTTATCTACAGTTTACAAAAAGTTTTTATAACGAATTGACATTCAATCTTGTCATAAAGTTTTTATGCATATACTGAGTTGATCATATAATTTGTTTCTTGAATTGAGTGATATTATATATTAGTAACTTGATTAATTTTTAAATGTTCAACCAACCTTTTCTTCTTAGGATAAACTTCAGTTTGTCATTAGATATTATATTTTTAGATGTTTTGGATTCCATTTGTTATTATTTTGTTAAAAAATATGCATATATTTATGAGTTATATGATCTATTGTTTTCTTTTTTCTCAATATCTTTTTTTCCGGTTTTGATATTAGGTTAATTGTGGCCATAAAAATAAAATGAGTAAGCCAGAGGTTTTTTTTACTTTAATATTCTACATTGAGTTGTATAGAATTGTTATCGAGTGCTTTTTTTTAGAAATGTTTGGTAGAATTTGTCAGTGAAGTTATTTTCAAGTTTTCATAGTTGAAAAAATTTTATGTACAAATTTCATTTCATTCTGCTTTATGTAATGCTTCGAATGCTTTTAATATTTTTCTTTGTTTAATTTTTCTGCTCATTATAACAAATGCCTTTATGACATGTCTTGTGTGATTTTCTTCATATTTTTATATTCGATGTTGAAATTGTATAATTATGTGGGTTTACAGTTTTCATCAAATTTGGAAAACTTTAGCTCATTATTACTTCAAAGATCATTTCTCTTTCTTCTTTTTTCTTTCCATTGATAACTTCAATTAGTCATATATTATATATTGTATTGCTGACAAAAATGACCCCATAATACTCTAATGAGCTGTTCATTTTTTTAAAAAGTCTTTTCTCTGTTTCATTTTTTGTTTCTTTTGCAGTCTTCAGATGCCAAGGAACTTTGAAGGATGTTATTATTATTTTTCACTAAGATGAAGAAGATAAAGAACTTAGTATGTTGAGTTCTTAACTGCTTCAATTTCTTCAGAGAGTGACTGTACATTTAATTATTTGAGGCCCAATGCTATTCATTAATTTAAATTTAATGCATAAGGAAAAGGGTTATCATAGGAAAAGTTCATGTATTCAACATTTATTTATTAAATTTTTATTTATGTAAAGAATTAGGGCAAGTGATTTGTGATATACAAAAGTATATGATGCATCACTCTTGCTCTCCAAGAACTTATATTTAAGAAGAAGAAATGCAAATATGCCTCAAGGAAACAAATAGAAGGATGCTAAGATGTCCTTAAAGATTCCCTAGCCCTTTGGTGCAAATGCCCTGCATTATCCCTAAAAATATAAATTTACTGGATTTTGCTTCTGTGATTAGGTTATATTATATAGCATAGTTGACTTTAAGATAGGGTGGTTGTCCAGGTGGGCTTGACCTAATCTTGTGAACTCTTTAAATGCAGATGTTTTTTCTGCAACTGTTAAAAACAGAGGAAAGTCAGAGATATTAGAAGAGTGAAATGGGTTTGACATGAGTAGATCCTATATCTCTGAGATGGAAGGAGCTATAATACAATGACCTGAGTGCACCCTCTATGATCAAGAGTGTTTCTGGTTTGCAACTAGCAGAAAATAGGGACTTTGGTACTAAAAATGCAAGGAACTGAATTTTACCAATAATGTGAGTGAACTTAGAAAGTGAATTCAGAATTTCTGATAATTACAGTCTCAGTACAGAACCCAGTGACATTCTGTTGGATTTCTGACCTATAGAATTGTGACCTATTAAGTGACACTGTTTGAGCTGTTAAGTTTGTGGTAATTTGTTATGGTAATATAAAATCATGCAGGCAGTATATAATGTGCTTATGAAACTACAACTACGATTGTACAATGGAGAGATATTCCTTTTGGTTGAGGATAATCAAAGATGGCTCTATAGTGTGTATGAAAATGAGTGGTGTTCTGGCTGGGTAGCTCAGTTGATTGGAGAGTCTTCCCATTCACCAAAAAAAGGTTGCTGGTTCAATCCTCAGTCAGGTGGGGTATTTCTGGGAAGGAGCTTGTTGATGGTGCTTACTCAGATAGATGTCTCTCTCTCTCTCTCTCTCTCTCTCTCTAAAATCAATAAACATATCCTCAGGTGAGGATGACAAAAAAAAGAGAAAGAAAATGAGTGGTTTTTGAGATTGTCAAGGGATTAAGACATGTGGAAAGTAAAATCTAGGAAAATAGACTAGCATGATAACAGAAAAATGAAAATACATTTTTATTAGCTGGGTTAGAGCATATTTTCAACAAAACTTGAAAAGAAGAAGACTTAAAATTGAATTTCTCAGTACAGTTTATGGCCAGTTGTGTTAGAATCTCTCAGTTTATTTGCTAAGGTGTAGATTTCTAAGATCTTCTCCAGATCAATTTGTTGAGAATCTATGATTCTGGATTTTAAAAACATCTCCAAAGCAAGCTAGCGAGCACAGTAGAACCAAAGGCATTGATACATGAAGCAGTCTGACAGAGGGGATAATGGTGGACAGAAGGGGAAAGGATTTGCCAAAGGTCGTGTATGAATCACCTGTGGGCATGGACAACAGTGTGGGGACTGACTGTGGGAGCGAGACTGATGGGCATCTAGGTTGCTTACAGCACTTGGCTATTATAAATTGTGCTGCTATGAATATTGAGGTTCATAGGTTCTTTTGGATTGGTGTTTCAGGGTTCTTAGGGAATAATCCTAGCAGTGAAATTGCCAGGTCAAAAGGCAAATTTATTTTTAGTTTTTTGAGAAAATTCCATACTGTTTTCCATAGTGGTTGTACCAGTCTGCAATCCCACCAACAGTGCACTAGAGTTCCCTTTTCTCCACAACCTCTCCAACACTTGTTGTTTGTTGCTTTGTTTGTGATGGCCATTCTGACTGGTGTGAAGTGGTATCTCATTGTGGTTTTAATTGGCATCTCTCTGATAGCTAGTGATACTGAGCATCTTTTCATGTGTCTCTGAATCCTCTGTATGTCCCCCTTGGAGAAGTGTCTGTTCAAGTCCTTTGCACATTTTGTAATTGGGTTATTTGTCTTCTTAGAGTGAAGTCATGTGAGTTCTTTATATATGTTGGAGATCAAACCCTTGTTCAATGTATCATTGGCAAATATGTTTTCCCATATGGTTGGTTCTCTTCTTATTTTAACACTGTTTTCTTTAGCTGTGCAGAAGCTTTTTATTTTGGTGAGATCCCATTTGTTTATTCTTTCCTTTATGTCCCTTGCTCCAGGGGACATATCAGTGAAAATGATGCTGTGTGAAATATCTGAGATTTTTCTGCCAATGTTCTCCTCTAGGATTTTAATGGTGTCATGGCTTATATTTAAATCTTTTATCCACCTTGAATTTATTTTGGTGTATGG
Source organism: Artibeus jamaicensis (assembly GCF_021234435.1). NCBI lineage: Eukaryota > Metazoa > Chordata > Mammalia > Chiroptera > Phyllostomidae > Artibeus > Artibeus jamaicensis. The sequence goes on from NW_026521788.1 coordinate 17,569,128, forward strand.
TGTAAAATGGTGCTCAAGTTTCATTTTTTTGCACGTAGCTCTCCAGTCCTCCCAACACCATTTGTTGAGGAAGCTATTTTTACTCCATTTTATGTTGCTGCCCCCCTTTGTCGAATATTAATTGACTGTAGATACTTGGGTTTACTTCTTGGCTCTGTGTTCTGTTCCACTGGTCCATGTGTCTATTTTTATACTAGTTCCAGGCTGTTTTGATTACAGTGGCCTTGTAATACAGTTTGGTATCAGGTATTGTGATCCCTCCTACTTTGCTCTTTTTTCTCAAATTTGCAGCTGCTATTTGGGGCCATTTATGGTTCCATATAAATTTTTGAAGTGTTTGTTCTATGCCTGTGAAATATGCCATTGGTACTTTAATAGGTATTGCATTGAATCTGTAAATTGCTTTGGGTAGTATGGACATTTTGATGATGTTAATTCTTCCAATCCATGAATACAGTATATGTTTCCAATTGTTTGTGTTTTCCTTGATTTCTTTCTTCAGTGTTGTGTAGTTTTCTGCATACAGGTCTTTTACCTCCTTTGTTAGGTTTATTCCTAGGTATTTTATTTTGTATTTTTGCTATATTGAATGGGATTTTTTTCTTGATTTCTGCTTCTCCTGTTTCATTGTTGGTATACAAAAATGCCTTTGGTTTCTGGATATTGACTTTGTATCCTGCTGTTTTGCCAAATTCATTTATTAGGTTGAGCAGTTTTTGGGTGGAGTCTAGGATTTTCCATGTACACTATCATGTCATCTGCAAACATTGACAGTTTTATTTCCTTCTTTCTGATTTGGATGCCTTTTATTTTCTTTTCTTGTCCGATTGCTGTGGCTAGGACTTCCAACACTATATTGAATAGAAGTGGTGAAAGTGGACAACCTTGTCTTATTCCTGATCTTAGTGGGAAAGCTTTTAGTTTTTGCCCATTGAGTATGATGTTGGCTGTAGGTCTTTCATATATGACCTTTATTATGTTGAGGAATGTTCCCTATTCCTACTTTGCTCAGTGTTTTTATTATAAGTGGGTGCTGTACCTTACCAAATGCTTTTCCTGAATCTATTGATATGATCATGTGGTTTTTTTGTCTTTGTCTTTGTTTTTGTTTATGTAGTGTATTACATTTGCTGATTTGAAAATATTGTACCATCCTTGCATCCCTGAGATGAATCTCACTTTGTCATGGTGTATAATTTTTTTAATGTCTTGTTGGATGTGGTTTGCCAATATTCTAGCAATATTGAGGATTTTAGCATCTATGTTCATTAGTGATACTAGCCTGAAGCTTTCTTTCTTTGCTGTGTCTTTATCTGGTTTTGGGATTAGGATGATGTTGGCTTCATAAAGAGTTTGGGAGTCTTCCATCATTTTGGATTTTTTCAAATGGTCTGTGAAAGATAGGGGTTAGCTCTTCCTTAAATGCTTAGTAGAACTCTCCTGTGGAACCATCTGGTCCAGGGCTTTTGTGTATTGGAGTGTTTTGATTATTGCTGTAATTTCACCAGCTGTTATTGGTCTGTTCAGGCTTTCTGCTTCTTTTTCATTCAGTTTTGGAAGATTATATTTTTTTAGAAATTTGTCCATTTCACCTAGGTTTCCAAATTTCTTGGCATACAGTTCTTCATAGTAACCTATTATAATCCTTTGTATTTCTGTGGTGTCAGTTGTAATCTCTCCTCTTTCACTTCTGATTGTGTTTGTGTCTTCTCTCTTTTTCCTTGATGAGCCTGCTTAAGGGCTTGTTGATTTTGTTTATCTTTTCAAAGAACCAGCTCCTGGATTCACTGATCCTTAGAATTGTGCTTTTTTGTCTTTATGTCATTTAATTCTTCTCTGATCTTGGTTATTTCTTTCCTTCTACTTGCTCTGGGCTGTCTTTGTTGTTGTTCCTAGAGTTCTTGTAGATGCAGGTTTAGGTTGTTTGTTTGGAATGTTTCTATCTTTTTTAGGTAGTCCTGTATTGCTATGAACTTCCCTCTCAGGTCTGCCTTCTCTGTGTCCCATAAATTTGGAGTTGTTAATTCATTTTCATTTGTTTCCAGAAACCTTTTTATTTCTTTCCTAATTTCATTCTTGACCCATTCATTGTTTAATAGCATGCTATTCAATCTCCATAATTTTGGGTATTTGGGGTTTTTTTCCCTTGGGGTTGGTTTTTAGTTTTAGTCCCTTGTGGTCAGAGAAAATGCTTGGCATGATTTCAGTTTTCTTGAATTTGTTGAGGCTTGTTTTGTGTCCTATCATATGGTCTATCTTTGAAAATGATTCATGCGCATCTGAAAAGAATGTGTATTTATCTTCTTTGGGATGAAGGGCTCTCTATATATCAGTTTTCACTGCCTGTGAAAAGCAAATCTGTTAATATTTTTAAAGCCCTAGTTTCCCAGTATCTGGGATCTTCCTTAGGCTTTGCCTCCCCAGAAAAATTCTGTATGGGTTCTTAGTCCTCCCTCCTTCCCTCCCTTTCTTCATTCGTTCCTTCCATTTTAAATAGTATGCACATTTAAAGCTTCTAACTAAGTTAAAGAAGAACAATTACTGAAATCTTCAGATGATTGGAAAAATGTTCTATGAGACAAAAACAGCTTTATCCTTAATTTTTATAATCAAAGCAAATGGATTGATTCTTTCTTTTATATTGCATATTTCCAGAAGACACCATTAGTTTTCCATGAATGTATTTCCTTTCCTGGTAAAAGAACTTCAGGGACTTCTGCTCTAATATGATTCTAAAAGTGTTGTAAAAAATTTTAAGAGAAACATTTTTGAAAGATGCTCCTGCATATGGTTGGGACATAAGTATTAATAAAAACTGTTCCAGTCAAGCTTTTCAGTGGCTATACTTTTCTAAATTTTGAACCACGATATGGACTCATAAATGCTCAAGATGTAGAGCTCGTATAGAACTGGTTTTTTAAAAGCCAACCAAAATCCCTCTAATATTTTCTCATAATACAGTATTATAGTTATGTTTTCTCATTTTATTAATATATAATTTACATTTAATAGAACTTTTCCTTTTTAGTTATAGCTCTATGAGTTTGGTATGTGTGCACATCCATGAAATTACTACCACAATCAAGTTATAGAATGATTTCATCCCTTTCCCAAATTCCTTTATCCCTTTGTAGGGAGTCCCTTTCCCCATTTCCAGTCCTGTCAATCACAGAACTGTTTTGTCTTCTATAGTTTTGTTTTTTCAGAATGTCATATAAATGCAGTTATAGAGTATGTCGCACTTTTGAGTCTTCTTTCATTAAAATAAATGTTTTTGATGCCAGTCTATTTTACTGCCTGTACTGGTGCTCTGCTCCTTTTTATTTCGTTACAGTATACCATTTCGTGCATTTCCAGTTTGTTTATGTGTTCCCAGATTGAAGGATATCTGGATTGTTTCCAGTCTTCTGTGATTATGAATAAGGCCACTATAAATATTTGTGTAAAGTTTTGTGTATGAACATTGTTTTTCATTTCATTTCAGTAAATATTCGGGATCGATGTTGTTGAGTCATTGGGTAAGTGTGGGCTTAACTTCATAAGAAAATGCCAAAGCAGTTTCTAAAATTGCTGTACTGTATTTTTTGTCTTTCCACCAACAATGCATTGCAATTCCTTGCTTCCTTGTCTTCCTTATTAGCTTTTGGTATTATCAGTTAATTCTTTTTGTTAATATAATTGATTCAAATGGATATACAAGATATCTTTTTGTGTTTTTAATTTGTGTTTCCCATATGACTAATAATATTGGTCATACAATTTAAGTTTAAAGCCTACATGAAAATATTTTGAACATGTCATTGATTTTCAATTTAGCTATTAACTTTTCTCTGTGATTTCTCTTCCACTACTTCCCATTCAAGAAGATGAGTTTTGTACTTTATTACTTCAAGAAATGTACTTGGGCTAAAAGTAGACATTTTGAGAACTTAGTGGCTTTCTTGTCCCAAACTTTAGTCTCTTGAGAACAATAGGTTTTGCGGAAAAAATTTTCTTACACTTTACATTATTTCCTCAGGATAGAGAAAATGGTGTTATGTGGTATCCTGAAGAGTGAAAACTATACCACTTTCCCAGAAACACATACAAAAAAGACATTTAGCTTGAAAGGGAATTGTTTCTGGTATGTTTTTAGAGAGGTGGTTTCATAAGCACCAGGTTTCTCAATCTTGTTAAAGGTCCCAGTTTCTTTTGTGCGGCATAAAGCTTTTGAGCTGCTGGATCTGAAGGCACTGGCATTACCTTGAGCCAGTATTTTTTAGCTGTACCCAGGTAACATGCGTGTATGTGTGGCTAAGGAATAAAAGAGGCTTCTTCTCAAGGACATGCTATTCTATGAGATTCTAGAATCTTGCCAAGACCTAGTGGGTAGGGGTATGGGTGTGCTCCAGGAAAAAAATCTAATCGAATTTTCCAACAACAGTGTGAGCCACTCATGCATGGATTTTTTTAAACATTATGTTTAGCACTGATTTATTTAGCATCATCTTAACTCTGTGTCTGATTTGAAACTGTCAGATATGTTTATAAGAAGAAGAGAGGACCAAAAGCTTTGAGTACAGGTATGCTCCAGTTAACAATGTGGGTAGAATTCTGAGAAAGGTGTCATTAGGAGGTTTTGTCTTTGTGCAGACAGCACAAAGTGCACTTCATACATACCTAGATGGTATAGCTTGCTGCACACCTAGGCTACATCGTAGAGCTGTCTGCTTTTAGGCTACAAGCCCACACAGCATGTTACTGTACAAAACAAGAGATTAAAGCAAGCACAAGAGAAAATGAGGCAATTAAGAGATCTGCAAGCCAGGAAGTAAGTCCTCACCAGGAACTGAACCTTGCCAGACCTCGATCTTGGACTTTCCTGCTTCCAGATCTGTGAGAAAAGAAAATTCATCTGATTAAGCCATGCAATCTATGGTAGTTTGTTATGACAGCCTGAGCTGACTGATACGACTCCCATAAATCAAGTGGTACTATTTTCATACAGGAGCATATTAACTCTTAGCAGTAATTCTTTCCAAAGAATAATAAAATGACTCTGGCCAGTCAGTGGATAATTATAGTATTTGAAGAGCCTAACATTCATGTCTTCTCAATTATCTTTTTTCATTTGACCTTTGCTTTGGTATTTTTCTTTTGTCGTGTTAGAAGATCTAAGGAGGGTGAGGCCTCCAGGTGTTCCCCTCCAGCCTCTTTAGACAAAGTCCTACAGGAAGAAGGTGGAGACGTTGGGTAAAATTTTTATTGGGAAGGGAATTGACAGATTCTAAGGTGCTATAAGTGATAGATAATGTCATGTTATGCCCCAATAATTCACTCTTTGAAACAAAAATCTAAGTTCATATAATCTATTGGAAAAATGATAATATAAATATGGTATCAAGTTCTATTGTGTGAAGAACTGGAAAGAAAATATTTATTTAAGTTAACTAGAATGAAAACAAATCTAAAATTCTTTTACAAGAGAATTAATAAACCTTTAAAATACTGCTCTTATTTTTGTTAATAATTAGTCACCAATTTATAATGTATTTTGGTATTTCTACAATATTTTAATAGTACAGTAATTATTCTCCTTTATTATTTAAAACACAATTGAGCAATTATTTAATTTACTTTATATTCATAAAAATATTTTTGAGCACTGGCTGGTGTAGCTCAGTGGATTGAGCACAGGCCTGTGAACCAGAGGATCACAGGTTCAATTCCCAGTCAGAGCACATGCCTGGGTAGCAGGCCGGTTCCCTGCAGGCCAGTTTCCAGCAGGAGATGCACGAAAGGCAATCTTACACTGATGTTTCTCTCCTTTTCTCCTTCCCCTCTAAAGATAAATAAATAAATAAATCTTTAAAAAATATTTTTGAAAAGATAATAGCAAATGATGGAAGGATTAACAAATTCACAACAATATTCCTTAGAGAAGTTAAAAACATGGGATCTTGGGGAGAAAAACTTAAACACAAATATCCTAATGCTTTTATCTTGTTTCAGATATGTCTATTGCAGAAGTCATATGGATTATTTTAATAATGGTTTTAGATTACTTATTTGCCTACAGACATCTTCAATTGTTAATCTGCTATTCCTCAAACTGTTATACATTGTAAAGTATTTTATTTTTAAGTAACATTTAGAAGTGTTGACTGATAATACTAATTATCTGTTTGAGGAGAATCTTTAGACTAAAACAATACCAGGTTGATGGTGGAAGAAAAATGAACACAACTGAGTATTTTCTTTTTTTTAAGATAAAACATTTAAAACTGTCAAAGGCAAAAACATTATTTAGTCAAAGAAAATGTTATTTGATAAACGATTAAATGATGTCTTTGATGGTGTTAGCTCTTTTAACTATTTTTATATGTTGGAACAAATGTGTGCTCATGGATCTTAATATTGCAAACTTATTTCTGCAAGAAAAAGGCATATTATTGAAAGGCAGTACTTATCAAAAACATGGGCTTTGGATTAGAACTGAGATCAAATTTTGACATCACATTCACTAGCTTGAGTCCAAGGGTAACTCCTCTAACTTCTCCAAGCCTCATTATAGTGTACTTAAATGGGACGGTTTTATGAGAATTATATTAGGTAATGCATTAAAGCATTTAGCACAATAATTTTACAAATAGTAAGCATTAGATAAGTTAGTTATTATAGTTATTCTGATTAGACAATTGTGTTTTTCATGAGAGAAAAAAATGATCTTTCCAAACAACAAAAACTTTGATGGGCAGAAATGACATTTGGTATAATGCTTTAAAAGTTTCCCTCACCTAGCTGGTGTAGCTCAGTGGACTGAGTGCCAGCCTGCAAACCAAAGGGTTACTGGTTCAATTCCCAGTCAGGGCATGTTGGGGGCCAGGTCCCCAGTAGTGGGTGTGTGAGAGGCAACCACACATTGATGTTTCTCTCCCTTTCTTTGTCCTTTCCTTTCCTCTCTCTAAAAATAAATAAATGAATAATTTAAAAAATGGTTTCCCTCCAAAGAAGTAGGGTCCTATGGAAAGTGGAGGTGCAAAATGTGGGAGGGTTGGGGGAGCCTCAGTGCAGGCCTGCTCCCTTTCTTTGACCTCCTCCATGCATCACACTTCTTTTCTATGCCATTACCATTGACATCTTCTTAAATCAATGTATACAAGCAGAAGTATGGGAATTTGAACACATACCTGGTATATTTAAACTTGCTAACTTAACACAGACATGACCACTTCTGCCCTCTTGTAAAGATAAATTTAAAAACTTCTCTTAAATCACTGCTATTCACTTGTTTTCCAAAGGCTGTATGGAGATATTTCATTTTAAGAACTTCACAGAAGAGAGTGAATACGGACATATTCATATTTTCATGACATGTATTTGTAAACTCTTTACTAAAGATAATTGAGACATTTAAATATTTCTGTCTGATATATTCATTATATATTAGTTCACAGAAATTTATTATCATGTTCTCTGGAATTTTTTATGCAAGATTCAGTGTTTTTGACTAGTGAGATTTAAAGAACCTCAGGTAGATATCAGTAAAATGATTTTTTTGCAATATTAGCTGTAGACTTGGTGCATTTTATTGCCCTAGGAACCATATTTTTATTACTCTGGGTGACATAACAGTCTTGTGTATGATCTCTTCTGCAGTAGTTGTATGACCCATCCTACAAAAAATCTGCTTCAACAGGTTAGTTTTTCTTCTACTTTAGAAACAAAAAGACAAACCTGTCATGATAATGAACTTTCTATTTAGCCATCAACATTTCTAATACTGGATATCTCAGAGCATCATGAACTTTTCTTCATCAAATATATAATTTTATCTCTGTATAATATATATATATATACATATATGTTAGATGCCTAATTTCTTCATATACATCAAAATTGTGTTGTTTACTTAACCTCTCCAAATTTTAGATTTTCTACTTGTAATAAAGGCAAATAATAGTCCCTATGATGTAGGGTTTTTACAAGGATTCAATGATATAATGTATAGTGTTTTTAACACTTTGCAGAATACTTCATATATAGCAAACTCAGTAAGTACACACTTGTTTAACTATTGCTATTATTATTTTAACATTAAGCACCCATATCTGGATGGCACTGACACAGTGTTCAAGTAGGCTGGGTCCTTAGGACGCTTGTCTCTCAATTCAACGTCTGGATCATCCTGGAGACTAGCGTGTTCTACTGACAACATTTTCCTTGAATGTGAGCCACATTTTCCTATTTTATTAAATCTCCAGCAATTTTGTACACTGGACATTGTGTGGTCCATTGAAGGAATGTGGATTAAGTTGTTTTGTAAATAGCATTCAGTTTTATTCTGACAGATAATTAGTTTATTGACAGATCTTTCTGTCTTGTTAGGCTTAGTTTTATTTTTATTTTTTTTTCCAAGTGGGCCTGTTTGGGTTTTGAGTGTGTCCCTTACCCCAGTACTCCAGAGCTCCAGAATAGTTACACCAGGCAGCTTTGTCAGTGGAATTGTTGTTTAGGTGCAAAGACAAGTAGGTTCCTAGTATTTCCTACTCTGCCATCTTTGCAGACTCTTCACTATTTTATTGCTTTTTAAATTAAGAGGTTTATCTACCAAACACAATGCTTACATGCCACTGAAATAATGAGTAAATCTGTGTTTCCTTTCTGTTTTTCCTTTTAAAACATTGTTGTCCTATTATCTACTTCCAAATTCACATTGATTGAGATATGTCTTTTCCAAACAATGCTTTGATGTCCAAATAAACTGATTCAATTACTGTATTGATTGTAAAGGAGCTTTCTAATCCCACAGAGTTTGGAGAACTCATATATATGCAAATCTCAAGGGTTATTCTAAAACAACACTCCAGAAAAGTGGACATATGTTACCACATTTCCCTGGCAAATTAGCCTAATAATTTTAGGCCTGTAATTTCATTCAACATAAGTTTTAATATAAGCAGAATGTTAAATATGACATGTACGAGTGGCACTTATTTCTCAATAGAATGTGTAGTGCCTGATATTCTTATTTTTTTCTTCTATTTAAAATTTCAGCTTTATTGAAGTATAATTGACATAAAACACTTTCCCTCATTGTGATCCGATATGCAAATACAGTGTGAAAGAATTCCACCCATCTAGTTAATTAACACATGCATCACCTCACATATTTACTTTTTGTCCATGGAAATAGTTCTATTTCCTTATTAAATTTCATGATACAATACAATGTTATCAATTATAGTCACTAGGTTATACAGTAGATCCTCAGACCTTATTCATCTTAAAGCTGAAAGCTTGTACCACTTTACCAACCTCTCCCTATCTGCCTATTTTCTTATTTTTGATGCCTTCTAATAACCATTGGCCACATATTATGGCATTTTGAATAGTCAGACAATGCTGCCTGAGGTTAATGTTTATTTTCATATTTTGAATAAAGGTGATTATTTTATGTGCATAAGTAAGTTTTTTTAGTAGCTATTTATTCTTTACCTGTGATATACTATAAATTAAATAAAAATTTGGACATATATTTATATAACATTTGTTTGAAATCCTTAATATTATCCTTAAATTAAACAATAACTCCCCCAAATTCATGTGGATTTTTTTCATATTACCAAATTTTGTTATCTTCTAATTTGGTTACAGCAATTATCTTTGGGTCAGAAAAAGTATTCTATTGTTAACATTTGGAATCAGTGTAAAATAATGGATAGGCTCTAATATTTATTTCAGGGAATATCTCCCAATACAAAATACTATTATGAAGTGATTTTTTTAGAAACAAATGCTGTTTCTTTTGTTGAGTCACTACTATTTAAAAAAATTAATACTAATTGTGATTTTCTAGTATAGTCAAGGCTGAGTTTTCCAGAACTTAAATGTGGAGATATGATATTTTTTTTACCAGACTCAAAAATAGAAAGAAATGCTAGTAAAAGACATTTATAGCACAGAAAAAAATTAGAATATCTAAAAAAATTACATATGGCACATGGGAGTACATTCACACATAATCTACTTTTGGATATTAGTGTAAATATATTGTTTCTGTTTTTTTAAATTTAGGAATTCTTTCAAAATTATATAGTTTTGTCTACTATTACTACAAAGTTGCATGTGTCACTATTGTTGATTATATTATTTCAAGCATTTATTAAACAATATGAAAGTGATATTTTGATAAAGCAAAGGGTATTAAAGTTATTTACCTTTCTGTACTCTTTGCCAGTTAGACGACTTTGTGCATAGGACTTAATCTCAAAGTTATTTTATTTGCTAGAATAATAGTGGGCATGGGTAAGAGAGCTAAATCCATGAAACTGTGGCTGAGACTTGTATAACATAAGTTCATGAAATTTTAGAACTAAGACATATAAAATTTAATCCCTTTAATTTAAAGAAAAATATTTTGAGGCTTAGAGCTGAAGAGAATCACTCTTATGTTCAAGTTTAGACATTTATCAAAGCTTGAGCTGATTCTCAGAGAAGAACACCATTTAATGCTATTAGGCAGAAAGAAAGAAAGAAAGAAAGAAAGAAAGAAAGAAAGAAAGAAAGAAAGAAAGAAAGAAAGAAAGGAAGGAAGGAAGGAAGGAAGGAAAGAAGAGAAGAAAGAAGAGAAGAGAAGAAAGAGAAAGAGAGAAGAAAGAAAGAAGGAAAGAAAGAAGAAAGAAAGAAAGAAAGAAAGAAAGAAAGAAAGAAAGAAAGAAAGAAAGAAAGAAAGAAAGAAAGAAAGAAAGAAAGAAAGAAAGAAAGAAAGAAAGAAAGATTCAGAAACATGGAAGTCTATGAGCAAATGACAACGAATGCAATGTTTTTATCCCTGCCAACGCAGAAAGCTATAGGTAAAGGTTACAGGTAGAAAGAGACATGGAATGTAAGCCAGAGAATTTATATAATTACAGAACCCACACCAAACAGTATGAATGCTGTAGTGTGGACAAATATTTAATTCCACCTTCCCTTTGAGATCTATATACAGTTACCTTCATACACTCCCCACCCCTTAATTATGTTGAGGAAGCCTAGAGTTCACTAAGTTTTCTTTAGCTGAATTTCATATAATTTTCCTTGACTCAGTGCTCTGCCTTCCCTTTGAATTAGTTGGGTTGTGGGTTGTCAAGACATCTCATGTGCTGTCTCTGTGTATTGTTGTTTCTACAATATTCACATACCCACAAACACATGTGCACATACATGAGCTCATTGAGAGCCTCAGTTCCCTGCATCCCAAGTCTCTTTCTCCAAGGAATCCATTTTTTTTGCTGTTCAAGAGCAAAAATTTCCACATGTACATCAATTTAGATAGTATTTTATTATGATTTACTCAAAAGAAATTGAGCTCTCCACATAGTTCTGCATCTGACAATGCTCCCTCCATAACATACATGGAAGTATTTTGTATTTTGTTATCAGTATGCCTCAAGCCACTTTATTTAAACACAGCTTGTACATTAGTTTATCTTCAGTATATAGCTCAAATTTATTTGCTGGGATTAAGTTTTTGTGCAAGAGCTTTTCTGTGTTCTTGTACATGTGAATCCAAGTATACCTTGCATCTTTTTTCTTAGCAAAATTTTGTTATTGTGTATTTAGGATCAATTTTTAGTGTATTAAAAAAGTTGCATACATTTTGACAGGCACTGTCACCAGTTTTTGAAAATTTGACCTAATTTTTTACTCTGTCAAATATATATAAGCACAAAATCACATACTTCATTGATAAAATAAGGTATGATCTAATCTCTTGGTTGAAAAATAATATTCAATTCTTTGGCCATTTGTATTTTTTTTCTTTTTTTTTTTTTTTAAAGATTTTTTTTTATTTATTTATCTTTAGAGGGGAAGGGAAGGAGAGAGGGAGAGAAACATCAATGTATGGTTGCCTTTCATGCGTCCCCTGCTGGGAATTGGCCTGCAGGGAACTGGTCTGCAACCCAGGAATGTACCCTGACTGGGAATCGAACCGCGATTGTCTGGTTCGCAGGCCCGTGCTCAATCCACTGAGCTACACCAGCCAGGGCCCTGTATTTTTTTTCTAGACAATATCTCTTGCTTTTACACTTTGCCTATTTTTCACTTCGGTTATATTTTTTAATTCACTTGTATAAGCCTTTACTTTTATACAAAAGTAAATTAGGCATGTACAATAAACCGTATTTCTGTCATATCTTTTAAAAATATTTCTCCACTTTGGCTGGTGTGGCTCAGTGGACTGAGTGCTGGCCTGCAAATCAAAGGGTTGCTGGTTCAATACCCAGTCAGGGCACATGCCTGGTTGCAGACCAGGTGCCCAGTACAGGGTGCATGAGAGGCAACCACATACTGATGTTTCTTGTCCTTTCTTTGTCCTTCCCTTCCCTTTCCTCTGAAAAATAAATAAATAAATAAATCTTTAAAAATATATTTAAAATATTTTCCCAATCTAACTCTTATATTTAGATCTTTGATTCATTTTGAGTTATTTTTTTAAATTTTTTTATTGATTATGCTGTTACAGTTGTTCTATTCCCCCCTTCATTCCCCTCCACCCTACCCCCCATCCCCACCATTACCCCCCCTTTAGTTTATGACCATGTGTCTCAAGTCCTTTAGATTCTATATTTCTCATGCTATTCTTGCCCCCCCTTCTATTTTCTATCTACTGTCTATGCTACTTATTTTCTGTACCTTCTCCCCCCTTCTCCTCCTCCCACTCCCCTGTTTGAGTTATTTTTAAAGTAATGTGGTCCTTATTTATTTTTAACATAATTTCTTATGAGCTAAGAGTTATAATGTACATTTTCCAATTATTTGTTTTCTGTTACATTCAGTTATTCTTGAATTTCTGTAATTTATGCTCTGTGAACTTATTAATAAATAAACTTGTGTGTTTCTGACAGTACATATTCTGTACATATTCTGGATTGTACATATTCTGGATTAAACGCTTTATTGCTATAAAGTAAATATGTGTCTTAAAATTGTATATATTAGAGTTTTATGTTAATATCATAACTCTGTCTAAAATCTCAGTATTTGGCAAGTCTCTTTCTCTTCTGTTTTTCTCAATAATCTGGTTTGTGCATATCTGTTTTAGCAAATAATTTCCTTTATTTTTTCTTTTTACTTTTGTGGCTACTTGTGACTTTCTCTTAATTAGGCAAGAACATTTAATAATTGTTTATTGTTGCAATAGTAACTCAGGGTTCTCCAGATAAACAGAAGAGAGGGAAATAGATATGGATATAGATATGTAGATATAACAGATATAGATATCACATATCTGGAGGTATATTATAGAAGTTGACTTGCATGATTAGGAAGTCCAAGAAATCCCACAATGTGCTTTCTGCCAGTTGTAGAACCAGGAAAGCTGGTAGTATAATGTGGTCTGTGTCTGAAGGCCTCCCTTTTTGAGTCCAAAAGCCTGAAAACTGGAAGTGTCCATGTACAAGGACTGGAGAAGTCTCAGTTCAATCAGGAGCAAACTTACCCTCCTTTGCTTTTATTCCTTATCAGCTATCTGGGCATCTCTTAGCCTGATCAAGTTGACGCATAAAATTAATTTCACATGGGGTGTTAATTCTGTCACTGTGCATTTGTTATTTTAAACTTTCCTTATTTTCCTATTTTATAATCTTGATTATGTTTCTGATTCCTTGATTTCTTTATGCATTTATCTTCTGGTAGTATGGACTGGTCTACTTTATTTATCTTTTTACCTTTATTAAAATTAACTTTATAGATCACTTACCCTAATTGATGAACATCTTTAATTGATACTTATTTGTAACTTTGAAAAATGAAAAAGCTTAAACTAATATTTTCTATTACTTCCATTTCTTTCTCAGCTTGACATTTTTATTGGATATTTTCTTTCCTATTACAAGTGATTTGTTTAGTATACTTATGACTTTAAATCATATATATTTACATTTGTTTCTTGGTACATCAACCTTTTCCATCCTATCCTCTTGAAACTGTGAGTTTCCTATCCAGTATCCATTTCACATTCTCCATTCCCTCTTCTCTTCTGCTTTCCCAACAGGTACCTGTTTTATACGAGTGTATATGCCCTTGCTCCTCATAGCAATATGGCTCAGAGGATGCTGTGTCTATACTCAGGTATTGAACCTTCTTAGCTTATGTATGCCAGTCAGCATACGCCTGTCCTTTTGATGACAATTATTGGTATGATAGTGAGCAGATGAAACACCCCAATTTCATAGAAAGAGAGGATTAATATTTCATGGTTGTGGGAAGGACTTGCTCTGACTCTCCACTGTCAAATGTGGTGGTAATGGTGGTGGGAGGCACTGGGGGGTACAAGACTTACTCTATGGCTCCTCAAAGGCTACTTACAACTATAAACATGTAGACTTGGAATTAAGCCAATCTTGAAGATTGGGTAATAGGCAAAAATATCCTGGGTCTTTGATAACATTATTGAGGTGCAAGTTCTACAACGGTTGGAGGCTTCACTAACTCTAGAATTCAGGCAAGTGAGATAATATTTTCACTGTGTAAGCCAATTTATATAAGAATTTGTCAAGCCAAGTCAGGCATATTAAAATAAAATAATATTTATTCACATTCTTCTTCACCTTTACTTCTCAATTAATATTGCATTTTAAGTTTTACATTATTAAGACTTTAAACTTCAACTGTACCATTATATTTCTCACTTCTCAGAGTTGTTTAGCCATTATTCTTCTTGCATATAAATTTGATACTTACTCCTTGAGTTTCTGCTAAAATCCTCTTAATTCGATTAACGAAATTCCTTCCTTAAGTAGTGTTTTTCACTTATTTTTCACAGGAAGAAATGCTCATAGCTAAACTTTTAAGAATTTTTATTACCACTATATTTGAATAAAACATTTCTTGGAAGTTGGCTTTTCTTTAGCACTTTAGTTATCTCTTCATGTCATCTGCAACACTCTTGGGTTTCAGATGGTTCCTCAAACACAGTGATCCCCTCAAGGAAGGGCCACTCAGTTTGGCTTCTCATTCCCTTTCTTCTATTCTAGTGGGAGCTTCTACTTTTCTAAAAGAAAAGGGAAATGTGCATAACAGGTTGTTTTGGCCCTCTTTTGAGAGCTCACAGTTAGGGAAGGGAAGTTCATAGGGAACTCTAAAAATACCTCTCTTTCCACCTCCTTCCCATCTCAGCTGTTTTTTTATTTGTTTTCTGTGCAGCAATATTTCTATTTACTGTTGGAGATAGTGAGCTCTTGGCATTTATGGTCCTTCTGTGTTTTATCTTTTGCTGTCTTTAAGCAGTGAATACCAAATATGTCTACAATCATCATTTTAGTGTTATCATTTTTTACTCTGGGGCTTCTTCCATTGAAATTTTAATGTTTTTTGGAGCTACTCTTTGTATGATGCTTCAAGGAATTATGCTACTTATCCCCTATACCTCTTCCCCAAATCCCCCCCTCCCCATTGATAACTCTCCATATGATCTCCATTTCTGTGATTCTGTTCCTATTCTAGTTGTTTGCTTAGTTTGTTTTCCGTTTTGTTCTTGGTTTTTAGGTTCAGTTGTTGATAATTGGTAGTTTGTTTTCATTTTATTGTTCACAGTTTTGACCTTCTTTTTCTTAAAGAATTGTTTATAACATTTCAAATAATAAGGTCTTGGTAATGACAAACTCCTTTAACTTGACCCTATCTGGGAAGTACTTTATCTGCCTTTCCATTCTAAATGATAGCTTTGCTGGATAGAGTAATCTTGGATATAGGTCCTTTCTTTTAATGACTTTGAATACTTATTTCTAGCTACTTCTTGCCTGTGAGGTTTCTTTTGGGAGAAAGACTACCTGTGAGGTCGTCTTATGGGAACTTCTTTGTAGATAATAACTCTTTTCTCTTGCTGATTTTAAGATTCTCTCCTTATCTTTAATCCTTGGCAATTTAATTATGATTTCTTGCTGTGTTCCTCTATGTGTCCAACTTGTTTTGGACTCTATGACCTTCCTGGACTTGTATGTCTATTTTGTCTCTCAGTTTGGGGAAGTTTTCTTACCTTATTTTTTCAAATAAGTTTTCAATTTCTTGCCTTTCTTTTCATTCTGGCATCCCCATAATTCAGGTATTAGAATGTTTAAAGTTGTCCCAGAGGTTCCAAATCCTATCCTCATTTGTTTGAGTTCTTATTTCTTCATTCTGTTCTGGTTGAATGTTTATGTCTTCCTTTTGTTCCAAATCATCGATTTGAGCTCTGGTTTCCTTCCCTTCACTGTTGGTTCCCTGTATATTTTTCTTCATTGCACTTTGTATAGCTTTCACGTCTTCCTTTATTTTACGGCCATACTTAATTCTTTCTGTGAGCTTCTTGATTACTGGTGTTTTGAACTCTGCATCTGATAAGTTGGCTATCTTCTTGTCCCTTAGTTCTTGGTCAGGAGTTTTAATCTGTTTTTTCATTTGGACCATATTTCTTTGTCACCATACACCTGTTACATTGTAAAGGGTGAAGCCTTAGACATTTGCCAAGTCAGGGCAACCCACACTTGTGGCTCTGTATGTGGGGGAGGGGTCACAGAGGGGACAGTGCCTCTCTCTTGGCTCTCCCCACACTTTCAATCACCTCCCCCACTTCCCACAAATGATTTACATCCTAGTTTCTGCCCTGGTGCTGATTGTCAGGTAGGTGGTCTTGTGTACATTCTTCACAAGACCTGTGGGCTTCTCCAACAGACTCCCCTGTGACACTGGAAGTTTCTCCTGCCACCACAACTCCCACAGATTCGTATAGCCAGAGGTTCTGAGGCTTTATTTTCCTGTACCCTGGGGTGCACAGTCTGTCTTGCTTCCAAGTTCTTTCTTCAGGTTTATCCTCACGTGGATGTGATATCACCTGGTCTACCAGCTGTTGCCTTGCTGTGTGTTCTCTCTGCCCCAGCTGCCCATCTCCATCCCTCCTACCATTCTGGATAAATGTTTCTTTAACTCCTTGGTTGTTGGACTTCCATACAGTTCAATTTTCTGCCAGTTCTGTTTTTTTTATTTTTTAATTGGTTGTTGTCCTTTTGGTTGTGTGAGGAAGTGAAGCGTATTTACTTGTGCCTCCATCTTGGCTGGAAGCCAATTTTTATATCATTAATGTTGCAGTAAATTTGAAATAGAAACACAGTAATGAAACATCATAGTTTAAAGTAGCTAGATTGTTTAGATAATCACAGCCATAACAACTAAATTTTGAGTGCTAAATGTTTATCAGATACTATTTAGTGATTTGCCTACATTGCATGCTTTAATCTTCACAAAACTATATAATTTGCAAGTATTAATGTTTCTGTGACTACTATGCAGACCAAAGATTAAAAGGTTGGGACCTTGTCTAAGATGAGCAAATATTAATGGGGAGTCATCACTTGACTTTAAGACTCTATGATTGACACCACCCCCCACCAAAAAAAAAACCAAAACCCTGTGGGGAGTATTTCAGGGGAGAGTATACAAAAATAGCTACTGTCAACACAAGAATTACAATTCTTTTTCAAAACTAGCACTTCTTAGACCTGAATAACATGTTTGCCTCAGCTAGAGAGCGGGTTAGAAAATTCAAAAGTGCATCTGGAAGACTTGGAATGGCCCATGGGGCTTTAGGAAGAGGTTTTGAATATGGCTGGGTTAGACTGAGAGGATTTTTTTTTCTATTATCAAGACCAATGGCAAGTTTATCTTGGGACTGGCCTAGGAGAAGGAACAAGTTTGTGACACTGGTGAAATTTTGTAAAATATGGGGTCAGCTGGATATCAGCTTATGCAGTGGAGTTCTGAGAACTTTGGAGAAAAAAAACGAGCACATCCTAAAAATGCATAAGCAAACTTCTAAAGGAATGATGCATCTGTGTTTAATGGGTGCTAATGGTTATGTAACCCAGGCTTTTGCCTCACTCTGCATTATATACCCTCAATATTTAATATTTGTGTTAACCATTTTTTTAAGTTCATTAAACTTATAAACCTAATTTTATAGAATTTTTCTATAAATTAAATATTTACAAATTGCTAATTTGTGAGTACTATGAAAATATACCACGTATTATTAATTTACTAAACCAATTACCTGGACAAATTTATGCAAATGAATGGATTCAGTCACGTGTTCTGTAACTATTAGTAAAACAGTAATTAATTTTTGCCTTTGCAAATGCCCCCATTCCCACTTGAAACACAGAGTTAACCAATTTATTTGAATGTGTTTGGCACACGCTGACTGCCGGCATCACTATGCTTAAGCCTTACACTTAGGTATTACATTAACCATGTTTCAAGCTCCTGTAAATTTGATGTTTTAATGTCTTCTCTCCATACATATGCTGGACAACTCCTGGTTCTAGACAACCTAATAGTTTAACTGAGCCACTTTGTCTTGGCCTCTTGCCTCCCTCGTAGTACTCCTGATCCTTTGGAAGACATCTTCTTTCCAGAGGTGTGCTCTTCAAATAGAAACCAATCAATCCAAAGCCCACACAATAACCACTTCCTTTATTGGGCTCTTAATGGACCACTCTCTACCTGTTCTAATTGCCAAAGGGCCAGGTACCAGAAAACTAGGGATGGCTGCTATATAACAGAGCCCACTGGAATTATTCAAGCAAGGTAATTCTAAACCTGCCTAACCTGCCTTGCCATTACTTCCTCAGGAAACTACAGTAATGTTTCATGTTCAAATTTTCCCTCTCCCTCTTCTCCTGATGGGCTTGGGTGCTTCCTTGCGTGTCTATAACCCCCCACCCCTACCCTGGAGTTCCCTCTTTGTGGGAACTCTAACAAACTATCTTTTCAGTGCATGAGTTTCCCAATCTGTTGTCCTTACTATACCTCCAATGTTCTATTGAAACACTTTATTTATATCTTAAAGCAGCCATGTAGTAGCTTTTTCCTCTAGACTCTCAGACAGTTTTTGACTTATCTCTGCATTCGCTGCCTCATCAGCATTTTTTCTCATACACAGTGGGGAAAGGTAGGTCATGTAAACTCTGTTTGCGGGGAAACTCAAATTTTATATGCAATTTTCATTAATCATAAGTTGATGTGAATTTGTAAAAAATAATACAGAGATTTCTGTATCCATTGTTCTGTTGATGCAATCCTCTGATCTTATCTTGCTTTGTAAAACATACTTTTTATCATCATTATAGATAGAAGCAGTATCCCAATATGAATATCATTGTCTATGAGGATTAAATGCTCAGTACGTGAATTGAACCACCATGTAGATGGACCGCAATTTTCAAAACTGTATTCAGACATGTTTTAATTTTGTAAATCGACATTGATTGGGAACCAGTTCCAATTTTGGACATTCATTCCTCCCATCTTGATTCTCGAATCTTCAGGAGAGTGTTTTGATATCTTTTGATTTCATATCTGATTGATTCTAAGCTCGTTGCTGCCAAAGCATCTCAGTACCCCAAGCAGCCAGGAACCCTGGAGGAGAAGGAGAAGAAAACTGATACGCAGTGAAAACTGAAGAAAACTCCATTTCGTGCTCTTACCCAAACCATAGTCAGACTTCTGTGCTGACAATAAATTCTTTATTTCTTAGGGGTTTTCTTTTCAGCCTTGTACCTTTATGCTTCCTTTCTTTTTGTTCCTTCTAGGCTACTTACTCACACTAGAGTTGGCATATTTGGTCTCATAGATCTAGAAAAACAGAAACAATCCTCATTTTAAATTGTTTTCCCTTTTGCTTGATGTAAAATGTAACAGTATAAGTAAAAATGCAAACCTAAAAGACTGAAATTTTCTGTTTTCAGTTTTAAAGACTATTCATTGAAATGAGCTTTTCTTTGCTTTATATGACACCAACAGGGGACAATTAACACTAGCAATCCTTTACTTCCCAAAACTATGATAATTGTCTTTTTTCTGTATTGAATGACAAATGAAAAGCTATATAATTTTTTTCTCATGTATTTCTGAGTATCTGCTTCTAAATGTACTAAAACATAAATTGAATATATATATTTTTGGTGAGCTGAAAATAAATGTACATACTTTGGTAGTCTAATATGCTTATAATTCCACTCAAAAGCTAGATCAAAGATTTCATCTTTTATACTACCTTTGAACAGAATTGGTTATTAGCAGTATTTGATGTAAAGGAAAAAGTATCTTGGAGAGAAATAAATCAAGAGAAGCAGCTTACATTATTTATTCTTCTAAGTCAATAAGTATCTTGGAAAATATTTTCTTTCTGAAAAGCTTTAGAATTGGAAAGAGCCAGGTTTTTGGTGGTTAATTCCTCTGAGTGCAAACCACAGTACCACTGTACTTCTTTAGGTGTGTTTGTGTTTTAACATCTTTTGGGGATTGAGAGAAACATCTGTACAACTTCAACATCCAAAGCCATACCTACCTGTCACATGCCTTATGCAAATTGTGTTCTATTCATTTGTATATAAACTTAGGTAAATAAAAAGAAGTATCTGCCGACTATTCAGAGATATTCTAGCTGCTACACTAGACTTCTATATGATGGGCATATCTTTGAAGTTAATGAACTCCTGCATATTAGTAGTTAGTTGAACATTTTCATGGTTAGAATATTTTGTGTAGTGCTGAAATGCCCTTAAGCTACTTAGTATTTTAAATGGAGTCATCTTAATGGATGTCTTTCAAAATATTAAAACAATTTCCCTGCTTTTGTAACAGTTGGGGTGGGAGACCACAATTAAATTGCATTGTTTGAGTCATTTCAAAAGTCATTAAACATAAATCATTTTAGCAGACAGAAGATCTTGAACTGATGCAAAATAAATCCCTGTTACTTAAAGACAAGATGTTTGGTAAGTATGAAAAAAATCCTTTGTCTTGGATAAAAGAAAGCTGTATCTACCATTGAAAGTAATAAATGCTCAAATAAATGCTCTCCATTTATTTCCTTTCAAAAAGATCTAAATGGATTTAAATAGCCCAAAGTATTGACTACTTTTAGAGAACACTGTGGAGATCATGCTGATCCAATTAGCAAATTGCATGCTTTTTATATGCCATTTTCCTTTTTATTAGCCAATTGGAAATAATATATTATCAAAGGGAAACTCACTTTCCTTTTTTATGTAGCACTTTGCCCCATGTGTCCCTAGCTCTGCTGCCACAGTTCTATAATATCTTTTTGAATATGGACAAGTACCTTAATTCTTTGTTCCAGTTCACTTTCCTGGGTAGGGGAGATAGCATCCCCCACTGCTATGTAGTAAATTACTACTCTAAGAAACTGAATGCCATTGAGAACATTAAACCTCAAACACTTAATGCACTTCAAGAGAACTAACCAAGATTTTTTTGCATGCTGACTGGATCCTTTAGACAAGTTTCAAAGAAGACAAATAATAAAAGTGTTCACACAGTACTTTGTGAAGAATTGGGATTCTTTTATGCAACATTGAATGATCACCCACCCAGAGTGTTTTGGGTAATTTTACTTAAATAGGAAATTTTAAACAGTTATCTACAATTGTTTCATTTGGGGAACTGCTTGATGCTGGTGGGAGGCATCTGTGTCATGAGCTCTGTGGATCCACTACAAGTCCTGCCAATCAGATGCAAGTGCTCCTGGTGCCCACTGGCTTTTCTTTGTGTGTCTCCAAAGAAGTCCACTTCAAAATCTTCATATTGACTGTATTAAAACTCCTCTTATTCTCTTCTTAAATAACATTTATCAGAATTCTATGCATTAGAAAGAAAGAAGGAGCTCCTACCCTTTGCAACAGCATGGATGGAACTGGAAAGTATTATGCTGAGTGAAATAAGCCAGGTGTTGAAAGACATACCATATGATCTCATCTTTAACAGGAAGCTAAACAACAAAGCAAACAAGCAAGCAAAATAAAAACAAAGACACTGAAGTAGAGAACAGGGAGAACGTGAGCAGAGGGGAGAGGGGAGGGAATTTCAGGGGAAAAAGGGGAAGTATTTACAGGAACCAGTATAAAGGACACATGGACAACAACTAAGGGGGGTGGAAACAGGAGGGAGGTGGGGAGCACTGAGGGGGGTGGGCTGGGGTGGGAGTAAAAGACAGAAAACTGTACTCGAACAATAATTAAATAAATTTTAAAAATAAGTTAAAAAAAGAAAATGAGCTCACTGCCCACACTACTGACCTTTTTGTAGATCTTCATATAGCCTATTTCTTTGTTTTTTATCTTTTTAAAAAAGTGTCCTGTCCTGGCTGGGTGGTTCAGTTGGTTGGAGAGTGGTCTTATAGAGCAAAAGTTTGTGGGGATAGATGCCCGGTCAGGGCACAGATGGCAGGCAGCTAACTGACGTTACGCTCTTTCTCCCCTTTTCTCTCTATTTAAAAGTAATAAGGCATATACTTGGCTGAGCATAAAAATGAATGAAAGAAAAAATGTATGAATGAATGAATAAATAAATGAAAAGTGTCCTGCCTTCTTTTAAAGAATAAACACTCCACCTCTTGTTAATGTCCCCTGTGGTCTTCACTAGGCTGTTACTGTCCAGTATGCACTTTAAATAATATTTCATTTATAGAATTTTCTCTTCTTATAATATTCTTTCCAAACCATTCTTAAAAAATACTTCCTTATTCTGACTATCCTCCTCATGGCACTGTTCTCTCACTACAATGAGTATGGCCTTCATTATGTCGCTAGTAAACAGAAAAATCACTGTAATCAATATAGAAGTTCACAATCAGATTTTGGGCACATGTACAATCTTAATGGTGACATAACCTGATCTTTAAATGTCATCCTTCTCAGATGACATAAAGTTAGGGCAAGCTCCCAATGCTGAATCTTATTAGTCAGGAGGTGTTGAATAGATAGGTAAATGAATAAATGGAAAGTAAATAGGACTTGGTTTCCTAAGACTTGGTTTTGTGTCATGACCACAAAGGAGAAACTTTTAGCAGGTGTTCACAGCCAGAGGAAACTTGATGCAGGAAGTTATTTTATTTGTCACAATTTCTAATGTAACTTGCTTATAATGATATAGCAGAGAAATTGGGTGGATTTATTTCTCTCTCATTGCAAAAATTTCCAGGCATCACTGTAGTGGACCTCTAACAAGGTTACCTTGGTACAAGGTGCCACTCACAGGAGTACCTGAGATCCTATATGTAAGAGGCTATATTTCAGATCAGTTTTGTCTCAAATACTATTTTTAGACCAACTTTGCCTCAAACACCAAGTCTTCATATGAATTCTGTCTTCTACTTCTGCTTATTGTAGGCTTGTAGAACTATGTGGGCAGGAAGGGAAACTTTAAGACTCACTTCTTTTGGTAGATTGATTTCAAAAATGTCCCCAAAATGTCACCTCTTTCTCTCTCTAGACTCTTTCTGATGTGACTGCAGATTGCCCCATTAAGATGTAGAATCATTACCCCTCACTGAGAACTGGGCTGATTTATTATTGACTTCTTTGACCAGTATAATCTGGTGGAAGTGACAATGTGCTGGGTCTGGAATAGCCTCAAGAGTTATTGCACTTTTTTGTTCATGTTCTTAAAACCATTTTACTGTCATGTGCACATTCCCAGCAGGCCAGGATCATTCCAGAGGAGACTACAGACTACGGATTTGGGTGGGGATTCTTCCCTTCTTTATGAATCTTTATGCCTTTCAGTTTTATCATTTCTAAAATCATAGTTTATCATTTTAAAGGCTATCTTTGGTTAAAAAATATAAGCACCGGCCACCAAATAGGCATTCAACAATACTTTATATTATGCTACGTTGTTTTCTATTCCTCTCTGAATATTTCACTGTTCCTAGTCCATTATTCAGGTCTGCTAAACTCAACAAAACATAAATTTCAAAACATGAATTTCATTGTAGTCATGTATCTATTTCATTTCTGGGCTGAGTTCTGAGATGCCAAAGATAATAAGTAGTGCATGAAACTCATGCTGAAGAATCTTACAACTTTTAATGCAAACTATTGATTAGGTCCCTGCTGTACAGGCTGCTTCACTGAGAGTCTGTGTCTCCTTTCATTGCAAAATCTCCAGTCTTGAAATTATCATGAAATTGTTTTATCAAAAGACAAAACTGGTCCTGTCACTCCTCTAGTTAATAAAAATAACAAAGAGGACAATACCAATTCTGGTTTGTTCTATGTTTCTAAAGAGTTTTCTCCAAATTTCTTATAGAACGAAGTCCCTTGCAGTCTTTTAAATAATCTCGTATCATCTCTAAATCTTGGTCTCTTATCAGTAAAACACAGATAAAATCTTTAAACATTTGATCATTAAATCGGATAAAGATTTAAATCACTTACAATGTCTATATAAGTGCTCAGTAAAAGGTAGTTATTTGTATTGATTCTATTCTAATGTTATTCTTACCATTTCAAGACCTTTAACTCAATTGCACAGGTAATGTTTCTTTTGCCAGATAAGCTAATATTCACAGGTCCAGAAATTAGAGTGTGAATATATGGTGAGGGCCATTTCTCAGCTTAGCAGAGTGGGTTTAAAACTTCTTAAGCCTAAAAACACAAATATGGGAACTATTTAATGCCTAGTTTTACCAAAAGAATAACATTTTAGGTATGTGCTTTCTAAGTATTTCTAGGGGAAAAACTCATTATATAAATGAGGAGACCAATGAGTAGTATTAAGAACTCAGACTTTCCTTTGCTTTGTATATTGGTCAAACACTTGCACCTGTACCTAGAAGACTCATGTACAGATGCAAATCTCTTTCATGTTGCTTAGACTTTTGCAATTTGAAAAACCTTTTATGCTATTTACCATCTGGGCTTGTGAGGGTTTTAGGATAAGATTACTTGTTTTATATGACATTGTTGAGAAATATTGATAAGAATGGTGGCAGAGTTTCAGAATTATGTAATATTTTTAATTGCTCCCATCTTAATACTTGCTGAGTGTCTGAAGGCTATTTTAATGGAGAAAGGACTTGAAAGGACTTGATTTTACTTTGGCAAGTAAAATAAAGGACTTTATTTTACTTGCCAAAGTAAAACAAAGCTTTCTACATGAAAAGGGGGCTTCTTAAAGAAATCATTTATAATAAAGTGCAGTAATGTGAGTCCTATACTAAAATACCATGAGAACTCCCCCTGGAACTCGGAATAAAAGGCAAAGTCCTAAAAATAGCCTACAAGTGCTTACGTGATTTGTGCCTCGCTTTTCTTAGCCATACCGATCTCTCCATTCTTCCTCCCACCTACCTGGCATGCTCCCACTTTGGAATATTTGTTCTTGCTCTTTCTACCAGAATACTTTTTCCAAATAGTCTCATGGCTCACTGATTCCTCCCCACTTAATCTTTGTTGAAAGTCATTTCCTTAGTGACATTTTTCCAGACCAGACCACATTATTTAAATTTTTACCCCACTCCTATATTATTTATTTTTATTTACTTAATTTATATGTTTACTTATATACATCTTTATTATTTGTTTATTTAAATGAAGTAAAGTTTCATACTGTGAAATGCCCAAATCTTATATATTCCCATGAAGATAAAAATATTTCCATCACCTGTAGGAGACCATTCTGCATGGTGTGGGCCCAGAGCCCTCAGTGGCAAACATTTACTGCAAAATAATTCCTAAAATCCATGCTAAACTTTCCTAGGACCAGTGTAACCAGTTCAACCACTTTTGCCCTTTTCATTTGCAAATATCCGTCTTCTGTGATGTGATTAGCAGCATTGGCTCCTTTGTTTTCTGTAAAAGGTAATCCCCTAAAGCAACGTGTGCATAGTAAATGAGGGCCATCTTGTAATGTGCTGAGAAACCCAATAAAGGCCTGTCATGGTGGGGGCCATGGCTTCTGCTCCCCTTGAGAGAAAAGATGCTGTCCCTTTTCTTCCACTCGACTCGGTAGTTTGTGTGAATGTCTCATTTCATCCATAATGATGCGGACACTGCAGGCCAGTGCCCACATCAAAAGTCTGTTTTATGGGAGCTTGGTGTAGAAGAACACTATCAAAGTAATCTTTGATCGTCACTTATATATTTTTATATATCTTTTTAAAAATTGTGTTTAAAATATAATTTGAAGAGTGTGAAAAATTCTGATGAGAAAGGAACTGGAAACAGTGAGGCTGACAACCATCTTTCTGGCAGCTTGCAGTAACTTACTAGTATTCTAGTAACTAGAATGCAGCTGTCTGATGGCTGACTGATTTAAACTATTAGGAAAGTCTAGCTAAATTTTATTCACATCACTATAGTATTTGCGGAGTTTACCTTATTACATGATATATAAATTCAATATGTAACTTTTGTGATTCATAGTATATTTTTGTTCCTAATGGAAGTCTGTAACAAGATGTCTCAAGGAGCTCTGAGACTTCTGGCTAGTTAAACTGCGTTAGGTTTAAATTAACTTAGAAATTGATTTCCTCTTCAAGCTGTGTTTTACTAAATGCGAAAGTATAGATTGTATCACTTCTTCAAGAATCTTGAAACTGATAGGTCTAAATTTTGCCTTTGAACACTGTTTCAACTTGCACTGTTTATACATGAAAAGTTCCACACCCCTGATTTAGTGGCAATGGCACTTACCTAGATCTCTAAGGGAATTTCTTCTCTGGCTGCAGGCAAATAGTGTAAACTGCCTCTTTCCCTGATGGCTATTTTCTACCCTCATCATCTGGAATGGGAAAGAATTTGGTAAAAGAGGAAAGATTGTCTTATATTCTGGAAGAGAGCACTCAGGTAAAAATTAAAAAAAAACACCCTGAATTGAGTGTATTTATGTCTTTGAATCATGATGAGTCTGTTCATTGTTCACTTTTGCTTTCATAAGTAATAATATCTCAGGTTAGTACTGATTTAGCAGAAACCTAACTCTACTGCCTTTGTTGTTCTATATACTCTTTCTAGATAATTTTATATTCTCCCATGGCATAAATAGCTTCTCATGATTATTGAATTAATTTGTTTGGGGTTAAAAAGTTTTATATATATAAATCTATCTATCTAGCTAGCTAGCTATCATTTGTCTATTTATATATATACACACAATTCTCTATATATTGTTTTGAAATCTCTTTGGAAGCTAATACCTTTCCTACTTAATAACTAAAAAATTCCTCATGCTAGTGTAAAAATATGTAGAAAATAATAACCTTTTTTCTAGAATTCACATTTTATAAAAAATGGATTTATAAAATAGTTTCCAATGGATGTTCCCTAAAAGAATAATTATTTAATCCACTTTTTACTATTGAATTTAGATTACACTAAATATTATTTTTTAAAAATCTATTTTTTCCTAAAGTTCTTTTTACTTTATATTTTAGCCCTTTTTCTTGGAAGAGGGGCTGGTTCCTGGGAGCTTGGAAGGAAGGGCAGTGTGGTTTCGGGACCTCAACTCCTCTGTTCCTTTCTAATTCGAGCTAAACGTCCACTCTTATTCTTTCTTTCCAGAATGAAAATGGTGGTTGGAATGAGGCATGTACTTTTTACTGGAACCTCAGACACCAGTGTGCTTCCCACCTAATAGAAAGAAAATGTTCCACCCTCTTGGCCATTTATTAGATGGCCAGTTAGGCAGAGATTAGAAGTGTTTCTGACCATTTTCTCTCTAGGAAGCCTAGACCCTAGTGCAGGGTCCTTTGGCAATAGGGAAGCATAGCAGAACATTACTAGAGAGTTTGGATTGAAAGAAAACATATGACTCGTCTTTACTTGAACACTGGTGCATTTCCTCCCCAGAAGGAATTTAGATTCTTTCTTTTTCATCCTCCACCAGTAAAAAAAAAAAGAGCCCTCTAAGGGGTCAGAAAACAAAGTTACCACATGTAATAACTTTTAATTTTCTCATCAGATAATTTTATCCTTAAAACAAGCCCCAGAGAAATTTAACATTTAAAAAGTACAGATTTCAGTTCTTCACAGACCACACAAATCTTCCATACAAGTTAGACCAATTTTTAAAGCTGTGTTTTAAAGTAACTTTAAACTTACAGAAAAGGCCAACATTATACAGAGAGCTTGTATTTACTGCTCAACAACATCTACTAAATGTTGACGTCTCACATAATACAATGGCGTCAAACCAGGAAATTAACATTCCTTATATATATTTAGTTTGAGTTTCGGTGTTTTTTTTCTATTAACAAACTGTATTTTTGTAGAGTAGCTTTAGGTTCCCAGAAAAACTAGAAAGTACAGAGAATCCCCCTATACTCTCCATTCCCACACATGCACATCCTCACCCGTTGTCAACATCCCCCGTCAAAAAGGTACAGTTGCTACAATCCATGAACCTACATTTGACATACCATTATCACCCAAAGTTTATAGTTTACATTAGGGTTTATTCTTGGTAGTGTATGTTTATGGATTTCGACAAATGTCTAATGTCGCCTTTCATAGAGAATAATTTTACCGCCCTAAAAATCCTCTATACCAATTCATCCCTGTATCCTCCTTAACTTAGGGCAAGTATTCATCTTCTTACCATGTTCATAGTTTTGCCTTTTCCATGATGTGCTATTGTCGGAATCACATATAACTTTTTCAGACTGCCTTCTAATAATATTCATTTAAGTTTCTTCTACGTCTTTTTCGTAGTTCGATAGCTCATTTGTTTGAGTGCTGATAGCTCCTTTATATGAGTGCTGGCACATCCATTGCCTGGATGTACAGTAGTTTGTTGATTTATTCACCCATTGAAGGATATCTCGGTTACTTCCATGTTTGGCAATCATAAATACATCTGCTAAACATCTGCATAAATCTCTTTGTGCAGACATAAGTTTTCAATTTATTTGAATAAATACCAAGGAACATCTTCTGGATCACATAAGTGTGCTCAGTTTTGTAAGAAATTTCCAGAGTGTCATCCAAAGGGCTGTAGCATTGTGCATTGCCACCAATGGTGACGAGAGCTCCTGCTGCTCTGTGTTGGTTGCAAGCATTTGTCACTTTTCGTGTTCTGGGTTATGGCCATTCTGATGAATGTGTAGTATTGTATTCAGTTTTTATTTCTTCTTAGTATCCTCTAGTTTTCAATAGTTGATCAATCTTTCCTTTCATGTTTTGAAACTCTTGAAGCATTATTGGTTATTTCCTAGACTGTTCCTCAATTTGGTTTTGTCTGATGTTTTCTCATGATATAATGACATGAAGCAATGTCGTTTTGACAAGAAAGGCACAAAAACAATCTGCATGTTTTTCAGTGTATTGTATCAGAGGTTGATATGATAGACATTACTTGGGATATTGATATTAAACTGATTTATTCATTATAAATCTGAATTTACTCATTTACTCATCAGAATCTGCTGAGTTTCTTCACTGTATATTAATAAATTAATCTTTATAATAAAGAAATACATTTTATGGGAAATCATTTGAGGCTAGTCAAAGTATTGTTTTTTTCAAACTTTAATCTTTGTAGTAAAGAAATACATCTTAGAGAAAAAACCATCAGGCTATTTGAGCCATATTTTTCTTCAGCCTTCCACCTAATTTTAGCATCTATAAGTGGGTTTATATATAACAATCCAGTATTATTAGTATTTATTTTGTTGATCAAATTGTTCAGCTTTGGCCCACTGTGGACTCCTTTAGTTTGGCTCCCATGTTCCTTCAACATCCTAATCTCCATTTTTTTAAAAAAAAATCGCACATTCAGTTTTTGGCAGTACAACTTGTTCTGGGCTCAATTACTTTAACAATCCATCTTAAAATATGATAGATTATACTCAGAGATAAAAAACAATGTTTCTATCCTGAGCAATTATATGAATCAGGGGATTCTTTTATTTTTACCATGTGGGTGTATAAAAATTGAAAATTGGAAATTCATTTTTGGATATTGCAAATGCTTAACTTTAGCTTACTACTGATCAGTCAAGCAGAGTAGTTAAGCAGGGAGTATGTTATTAATCAAGTTCTCAAGGAGATGTTAGGGCTGCAGATAAACCTTGGAGTTATTAGCATATAAACGGTACTAATTGTAGGACTGGATGGCATCACTATAGGAGAGAATATTATTAGACAAAAGAAAAGAGCTGTAGATTAGGCACATAGCAATTCAGTATTTAGGAACTAGAGAGAGAAAGAGGAGGGTATATAGCAAAGGATGATGAGGAGTTACAAATGAAATGTGAATGAAATGAAGAGTTTGATATACCAGAGCCAAAGGAAGATAGAATTTCAATAGGAAATGATTAGCCTGTGTTGTCAAATGCAGTTAAATTTCCAGCAAAATGAGCTCAAGAACAGAGCACTGGATTTAGCAAGATGATATTCTTATAACTAAGATAATATACTGTAGAGCTTATTCTAACTTTTTTGTCTTTCCACTATCACTCTGACGTTCTGCTTCTTGCAAAAATAGCACATTATTATATTTTCACTTTCACCTCATTTTCTCTCCCATTTAAAGGTTTCAAGTGGACTTGGGGATGTGCCGATAGGAAATGTACATTTCTAGCTCTTGGGGTGATAGATTTTTGTCCTCGTGGAAAATGCCATCTCCCTTTGCCAAATGTGTGTTTCCTGAAAGCTTGCAAAATATAGGTCTTCTCTCAAACATCTACATAAACCAGGTCTAATTTTCCTACATTGGACAGCCTTTTTTCATACATTTTGCTTTATGTCTGTTTGTACAGGGAGGGACCCCCCCAAAAAATGGAATTATCTTCTGGAGGGCAGGCCCCTTGTAGTGCAGGCTTCCCTGCTAGATGAGTGTTCTAGGAACCCAACTGTACCAGTGTACCAGCTAGAGTTTTTGTGGCAGGCTGTATTCAGCTTCAGTGAATTTTTCTGAAGACTTTTTTAACATGTGCCCGTTTCATGATGCATGATTATAAATACAACTGACCATACCATGCTGAGTGTTCAGGAGTTTATGACCAAAAAATGGCATGACCCCCTTGCCCTACCCTTTGTATTCATGGAATCTTGCTCTGAGAAACTTTTTTTGTTTCCCCCAATAAAAAAAGTCCTCAAAGAGAAATGTTTTTGCTGACATGGAATATGTGAAACAAAAAAAAAATGGCAGAAGCACTAAAAGGCATCCAATTGATAAGTTCAAAACTTGTTTTGAGCAGTGGGAAAAGAGTCTCGATACATGGATGTATTGCATCAAATGAAGAGCACTGTGAAGGTGACTGAAATTAGAACATATAAGAATAAATACACAATTTTTTTTAAAGTAAGTTCCAATTTGGGGGGTCCTGCCCTTGTATTTCCCTATTTTACTGAGGACTATTTTGCTCTTCTGTTTATTTTCTTTAGCCTTGTTTTAAAGTAGGTTTCAAAGAAAAGATAGTGGCAGAGTTTTTACAATGTAGCATAGAGAATGATAAAGAAAGCAACAGAAAATTGTACATAAAACTTTGTCATGTTCATTCTGTACCAGTCTTTTTTAAGAGTTTTACATTTCTATAGCCACTTGACATATCAAGAGATGTGACAATGTTGGATCATTTATTACTTACGCATTTTATTTATAAGAACAGTATGATATATTTTAATATCTTATCAAGAAAGACACTCATTTCTTTTTATTTTATTTTCCATAAGTAGAATTGATATTTAGTTGATATTTTATTATCCCAGAAAAATGTTAAAATACAGTTTTCAATTTCAAAGTAAAAAATGTTAAGAATTGCTAAAATATGATAAAGCTCCATAAATATTACTGCTAGTGATGAAAGCACATTAGGCAAAGTTAAAGATACCACCTTTATTACAGGTCAATAATAGATGGAAAGGTATGGCTTAGATATTATAAAATAAGGAGTTTACTAAATCCAGTTTCCAGAGTTAGCCTTATGTAGCTAGTCGTTGATGGTGCTGGACAAGTACATGTGCCCCACACACAGCAAATATTCTACTTAGCTTCTCACAACTAACAAATCAGATAGCATACTCTTTAGACAAGCAGATTCCACAGAAAGAGGAAAGGAATACAAGGGAACTATTCAGGCCTATTTCCCAGCCTAAACTCACTGAAAAAAAATGTACTTCTCTTTCCATGCGTAACTGAGGCGGCAGATTGATGGAAGCCTGTTAAACTTCTAATAATTCCTTCCATATTAGATGACAAAAGAATATAAAGTATGATCTTTCTCCCAATGGTTGAACTATTGGATATATGTTGCACTTATGTGTTAATTTGAGATCATTTTAAATTTTTCTATCCCGCTTTTCTATCACATAATATTCTATCTCTTAACTTAGTCAAGTTCTAAGACCTAAAAATGAGCTAGAACATGTTCATTAAACCATTTGGATCTGCCACCTTTAGACTTTCACTTTTAACAAATTGTGATTCTTTCATGAGCAATATGGTTTAGCACTTTTATGCTTCTTCAGTCATTTGTAACATATGTTTTCTAAATATTTCCATCCATCTTGATACTAAAATCTATTGGCACAGAGTTGTACATAATATTTTCAATAATTGCTTTAACTCTTCCATATCTACATGCTATTTATTTTATTCTATTTTGAATTCCCATTATTTAGATGCTGGCACATGGTAGGAGATTAATAAATATGTATTGATTATATTTGCTCTTAGATTCCTATTCCAGCATCAGTTAAAGGAATGGCACACATTTGATCTATATGCTTTTGCATTGGCAGAGTTCTCAAATTGAAACATAAGATTTCATAACTGGTTATTTATCCTACATTGTGTTTCTGCCCAGTACTATGGCTAAAGGAAAACAAATTTTAACGAAAGTAATTGTGTATGAGACCATGGAATTTAATAATAAACTATAACTTATTAGTTTTTGCTGTCTATGTATTAGAAAGTAGTACTGAGGATAGATTCTAGATAAATGTGGAATATTTTTCTCTCTACCTTCAATTAAGAATGTTAAAATAAAAGTCACCTAACATTTTATTTCAAATGCATACTTTTTTTGGAACTGTAAAGTTTGAATTTACTAGGTAGGATTATTTTTCATATTTTTCCCTCTCCCTTTTTTTTTTGAAATTTTGTTTTACTACCCACTCCTTATAAACCATAAATTGGTACTGCAGGTGACGAAGATCAAGATAGGAAGGAATGCAGTTGAAATATTAGAGGAATAAATCTAGAGATGGAGAAAGGATTCAAGAAAGAAAAATATAATTAAGAAACTCCAAATCACTCAGTTTTAAGCACAAAGTTTCTCCCATAGACATACAGATGTATGAAGGACCCATCCTGAAGTACTGCAGATGAAATCCATAATTAATTTTAACATGGCACCAATGATTAAATTATCATAGTTCACCTGCAAACTCACATTCTAATCTGTGCTTTTTGAGGTTTAATCTGGGGCTTCTCAGTCCACATTTCTTTGTTGCCAGTTGGGTCTAGTTAAGACTCTGCCAGTAAGGGGAGATTCAGGCCACCACAAGGTTTGGAGAGGGACCTGTGTCTTCCTTCTGCCTCTGTTTCCCCTGGATTCTTGTTTGTCTGTGATTCCTGTAAATGCCATACATCAGCAGCGTGTCTTCACTGTAGCAACAGCAGGTCCTTCCCATAGCAGCAGTTGAATCCAATGTGCAGTTTTCCCAACATTCTCAAAACCATTCTTACTTTTCCTCACTCCTCAGAAACCAGCACTTGTCAAGCAGTGCTTTCTCTTTGGAGATCTGAGCTTCAACTGTAGGGGGACCCCTTTCTACGTTTTAATAATTCCAATTACTTCTCTTTGTTCTCTCCCTTTCTGCCATTAACCACAGGAGTGGTTGCTGCTTCCTGCAGTTGTGAACTCTACAATACCTTACATTTCTCTTTGTACTCCTTCAAGTTACATAAACAACTTTATATGCAGTTAATAATTTTTATATTAATTCTCTCTGTTTACAGTACAGCTGTGATTTCTATCTTCTTACCAGAACCCTACTGATAGAAATACTGATATAGATATCAAGAGAATGTATCTATCACTTTTTTTTGTCTTAATCATATAATGAGCCATCCCATGTGGGCAGTATGTTCATTGGAGGCAGATAAATCAGGGTCCCAATCAGGCCCCATCACTTCCCTGTGAC
Organism: Artibeus jamaicensis; assembly: GCF_021234435.1. Lineage (NCBI taxonomy): Eukaryota > Metazoa > Chordata > Mammalia > Chiroptera > Phyllostomidae > Artibeus > Artibeus jamaicensis. The sequence continues at coordinate 17,603,084 of NW_026521788.1, forward strand.
TTGACATGGGATTGATGACTCATGGAATTTTGGGAGAGTTACTTTAACCTTTCTTAACTTCAGTCTTCTCAATATAACACCTACTCATAGGTTTGTAAGGATTAAGTGAGATAATGTTTGCGAATCATCTAGGATGTGTACAATACATGATACAGATGAATGTGATGAAGATTTTGGTAAAAAGAAAATATGTTTTAATTATTCAGATGTAGGTAAAGTTGGGTGATAACTATTGTTACTTTCAGTGTGAGGCTCTATCAATGTAAGTTAGGTGTCTTATTTTAAGGCCTGAAATTCTAAAATTTAGACTTATGAAGTGACATATTATTTACAAAATTAGTGACAAATATTGGACTCCTGTTTAAATCCAGAGACTAAACATCCTCAAAAACTAAAATCTCCAAAATAATGTTGTATCATTTAAGTTTATTATTTCATAGTGGAATCCTTGACAGTGTTATCTGTCAAGTTAAGCTTAATGAACTTAATATCAATAATTGTAATGCTATATACAAAGCAAAGGTCAGTGATAAAATTTATTCAAGGACCTTACTTTAATAATAAAAATTAACCAAGAGGAAATTTGCATTTGTCTGTAGTGCGCATCCCTTCTTAAGAGAGGCAATAGGGTGTGTTGTTTAGATTATGGACTTGACATTAGATGGCCTGAGTTCAAATTTAGACAATATCTTGCTAGCTCTATGAACTTGAACCATTTACTTAGCTGCATTGTGTCTCAGTTCTCCATTTATAAAATGTGGATAATTCAAGCACATAGGTTTATATAAACTGTTATAAACAAAGGATTTAGGACATTGCTTTTCATGTTATAAAAAAGATTGTGTTTTATCAAATATAAAATTCATAAGTAATATGTTAGTAGAGAAATTTCAAATTTTTCTCTTTTTTGTTATTAAAAATGTAGCTTTAAAAATTTCAGGTAATTACTTTGACTACATATAATTTTTAAAGCACAAGGCCACCACCTGAAAGGCAATTGCCACATTTCTACCATCTTCTCACATCACATTGTAATAACAGTAATTATATGGGATGGCAATTATATGTGAAGTTTTCATTAGTAACTAAAGTTTGTTGTCTGGTAGATACCTAAGGTTCTACCCCTTGCTACATAACAGGTGTGCTGAGACAAGAAAATATGACTCAAATGAAAGGACAGATCAAAGCTCCAGAAAAAATACAACTAAGTGACAAGGAGGTAGCCAACCTATCAGATGCAGAGTTCAAAACCCTGGTAATCAGGATGCTCACAGACATGGCTGAGTATGGTTGCAAATAGAGGAAAATGTTAGGGCTATGAAAAGTGAAATAGAGGAAAATGTACAGGGAACCAACAGTGAAGGAAAGGAAACTGGGACTCGAATCAATGGTTTGAAGCAGAAGGAAAAAAATAAACATTCGACCAGAACAGAATGAAGAAAAAAAGTTCAAAAACATAAGGAGAGGCTTAGAAACCTCCAGGACAATATTAAATGTTCCAAAATCCAAATCATAAGGGTGCCAGAAAAAGAACAAGAAGAACAAGAAGTTGGAAACAATGAAGGAGGACTTCCTTATTCTTGCAAAGGAAATAAACTTCCAGGAAGTCTAGGAAGCTCAGAGAGTCCCAAAGAAATTGTACCCAAGGAAGTACACACCAAGGGACATCATTATTACATTACCCAAGATTAAAGATAAGGAGAGAATCTTAAAAGCAGTAAGAGAAAAGGAGACAATTATCTACACAGGAATTCCCATAAGACTATCAGCTGATTTCTCAAAAGAGACTTTACATGCAAGAAGGGACTAGAAAGAAATATTTGAAGTTGTGAAAGGCAAGAACCTACATCCAAGATTACTCTAGCAAAGCTTTCATTTAGAATGGAAGGGTAGATAAAGTGCTTCCCAGAGAAGCTCAAGTTAAAGGAGTTCATCCTCATTAACCCTTATTATATGAAATGTTAAAAGGACTTATCTAAGAAAAAGAAGAAGATAAAAAATATGAACAGTAAAATGGCAACCAAGTCACAACTATCAACAAGCCAAACCCAAAAGACAAAACCAAAAATGAACTAAGCAAACTAGAACAGGGAGGAATGTGATTTGAAGAAAGAGAGGTCACATCAGCTTGGAGGAGATGAGGGGAGAATGGGGAAAAATACAAGGAATAAGAAGCATAAATGGTAGGTACAAAATAGACAGGGGGAGGTTAAGAATAATATGGGAAATGGACTTATAAGCCAAAGAACTTATATGTACAACCCATGGACATGAACCAAAGTGGGGGAATGATGATGGAAGGGGGATATAGAGAAGAGGAGGATAAAGGGGAGAGAAAAAATGGGACAATTGTAATAGCATAATAAATAAAATATATTTTAAAACAAAAAATAAAATAGATATTCAGTCTAAATTATGGTGTGAGGAATTGGCTAGTCCATTAACTCGACTGGGTATAAACTATTTGTTATCTCTTTTTCTTGAAAAATTTTTATGTGATGACCTTTGGCTAAGAAATAATCATCCCTCATAAAGAAGATATTGATTGCAAATGTGTTCCATTTGTGAAGACAATATGAATAAAAATTTGGTAAATTGTGAGTTACATCATAGGGAAAATGCATCCAGTTGCCTTGGCCACCAAAAATTAATTTAAACTGAATACTGACATTTCTTTGGAAGGATGGTTGATCTTTGCTTGTTCACAAAAAGGAAGACAGTGATAAAACAGGGGAGCAAAAGGCTGAGAAGAGTTTTTCTAGAGCACAGAAGTAGGTAAATTTGATTGATAGCTGGTATTACTCTGATTGTGTGGATCCATCAATATAATTATATAAAAGTGAAGAGTTGGTTTGAAATTTTCTCATCAATCTTCAAAATCACATAACAAAGCTGCTTTCTTACATGTAAGAAAGTTCAAGGGAATCAAAACAAATAAGGCTAGAACCATGAGACTATTTGGCTCTTTTGTCTTCACTATATTTCATCAAGATTTGCTATAAAATATGTGAGTACTAATTACTCATTACTACTCATTTCATATGAGTAAGAACTCTCAGGGTTTTTATTTAAGTTTGAATTTAACAAGAAAAAATGTACATGTCAATTAGAAACCAAAGTCCCTGTATTCACTCAAAAGACATTGATTAAACACATCTACTTTGTTCTAGGCTAGGAGCTATGAGTAGAGAATAAGACATACTTTTGAAAAAATTCATACATTTATAAATAAATCAGCCAGTTGGAATTTCTTAGAAATATATGAGTTTCTGCCCTTGAATACAATGAACCTATCTGTAGAATAAGAGAACAAGGGAATGAAGTAAAATAGCAATCTATATGACGAACTTACAGATATTTGCTGTTGCTACGTTTAGTCAATGGTAGGGTGAAAGTTTTAAAAAAAAAGTACTGTGATTTTAGGATGAGTTAAAATTTCAAGAGCATATGGATAAGAGTCATCTCACTCTAAGAGTCACACTAAGAGTCACACTAAGAGTCATCTCTTACTGTATGCTATACACTAAGAACATATCTTGCTCCCTGGCTGGTGTGGCTAAGTGTAGTGAGTACCAGCCTGTGAAACAGAGGATCGCTGGTTTGATTCCCAGGTTAGGACTGCAGGCCAGGTCCCCAGTAGAGGGTGCGTAAGAGGCAACCACACACTGATGTTTCTTTCCCTCTCTCTTGCTCCCTCTCTTCCTCTCTGTCTAAAAAATAAAGAATTTTTTTAAAAAAAGAACACATCATGTTATCCACTCAAGCCTATGTTTCATATCTTAAAAGGAATCTTGCCAATATACAGTGTATACAATCACAACCATGATAAATGAGAAAAAGTTAAGAGACCTGTGAATGGTAAAAATGTGTGCTCTAGTATTCTTGATGCGTGTGCAAAAGTATTGAACTTTTTCATTGGTGTTTGAAGGCAGACAAGGAAAACAGGGAAAAGTTATAGGTAGTAATAAGTGTTAAGGTTAGGTATCCTCTCAGAACTCAGGGGACACTTCCGCTGTGGGAGTGATGCTAGGTACTGATAAATGGCCTTAGCTGAAGAGAGCCTTCTCACCTGAGGGCATGTCTCCTCCCTGGAGACAGCCTAAATGTAATGGTCAACTGGTTTGCAGTTTTTTTATTGTAGATGCTATTGCCCTAATAGAGAATGAAGACTTGAGTATGGAGCACAGTTCAGTAGGTAACATGGATATATTCTATTTGCCCCAATAAGCCCTCAAGTTGAGCATTTCCAGGAAGTTCCATCATCAAGTGCCAAGGGTCTTTAGGGGAAAAAGCCCCTGAATGTCTGGAAGACACAAGAGCAGGTGCCAAAATGGGTGGTTTATACTCCTTACATATTTATATCTAAACCATGCTGGAAGTCCTGGGGGTTCCTTCTGACTAGTTGTCTAAAGAGAAAAGTATAGAAACTTCATTTACACAAAGCTGTACACAACATTTTGGCATCTACCCAGGATCCTACATTTCTCATCCCTAATTATAATTATATTTATAGCTTATTTTTTAAATTTTCTGTCTTTATCTACCAGAATGTACAATATACAAAAGCAAGAACTTTATCCATGTTATTTTCAGTGTCTAAAGCAAAGTCACAGAGTAGGTATGAAATAAATTGCTGTTGAGTGAGAGAATTAGTGAATGCGTATTTGAATTAATGCATCTTTCTTAAAGAAAAATATATCCAAAAGGATGAGGAAAGATATAATGATGGGGTGAGTTAAAAAATAAATAATGAGAAAAATATAGTAGCAAAAAATCAAGCAGGATATAAAAAGCACTCTTGAAATATGTGCCAGATGTTATGGGGGCTGATGTTATGGACTCAATATTCCCTGTTCCAGCATCTGTCTGCTCTTGAAATAACTCCTAGTCTAGCACCGAGTGATTAGGAAATAAATTGTTTTCATGGCTCACTCTTATAGTGAAAAACAGGATATAATAATGTATGCAAAAATAGATATAGTTAGTTACAAAATAACATGTTATCTTGTCATTACTCCAGTTTGTGCATGGGCTGTTGTAAGAAATGAAATTGCCATCGTAGAAAGAGAGTGGCATTACTTCCTTCTTGTTTGGCACTGCCTTTGAAGTTATGTATGACTTGCTAACAAATGACTGACTCTGAATCTAAATAATGAAACACAGAGAATGAATGACAATCCCAAGCAAGTCACACTGATCGGGTACAGGTATTCAATTTTTCTCTTGGTCATTCTACTGTGTAATAAATGCATAGGGATCTTGAAGCATGGAGCATAATAAAGGGAGATATTTTATATGTATTCTAACTTCAGACGAGATGAGATCGGGCGCGTTCAGGGTGGTATGGCTGTAGACCATGTATTCTAACTTCAAATGGGACTCCATCAAACTAAAAACTTTTTGCACAGCAAAAGAAACCATCATTAAAACGAAAAGATACCCCACTAAATAAATGGGAGGAAATATTCACCAATGATACATCTGATAAGATTTTAATACCCAGAATTTGTGAGAACTTATACATTTCAATACCAAAAAATCTGAACAATCCAATTAAAAAATAGGCAAAGGGCCTGAATAGACACTTCTTTAAAGAGGACATACAAATGGCCAATGAACATGTGAAAAAAATGGTCAATATCACTAATCAGCAGAGAAATGCAAATTAAAACCACACTGAGACATCTCCTCACACCTGTCAGAATGACTGTCATCAGTAAATGCACAAACCACAAGTGTTGGTAAGGATGTGGAGAAAACGGAACCTTCACACGCTGCTGTGGGGATGCAGAAGGGACAGATAAGAAAATTAGAGGACCTGCAGGGCAGATTCAATTTCCAAATACTAATTTTAAAAAGAGATGGAATTCAGATATTATTCAAATATTAACTGAAATAAATTTTCCAAGAACAATTTCCAATTTCCAAATTGGCACTGTAAAACAGATTAGTATAGACCTACAACAAAGCATTTATTCATGAAGCTGCAAACACTGCCTACAATTTCTGAAAAGGAAAAGAGAAACATCCAAGAAAAAAGAAACATCAGATTTCTCAACAGCAAAACTGCAAATCAGAGGTCAATATACAGGTTTTTAAAATTTTTTAAGAGAAACATTTCTTTTTCTTTGTAATGTTTTTTTTTTTATTGTTCAAGTACAGTCGTGTCCATTTTCCCAGCACTACTTTCCCCTGTTCTACCCGCCCCCACCTCTCATCCTTAATCTTATCCCTTATTTGGCTTTGTCCATGTGTCCTTTATATATGTTCCTTGATGACCCTTTCCCTTCTTTCCCCATTATTGCCCCCCTCCCCTCCAGTTACTGTGAGTTTGTTCTTTATTTCAATGTCTCTAGTTATATTGTGCTTGTTTGTTTATTTTGTTGATAGGTTCCACTTATAAGTGAGATCATATGGTATTTTTCTTTCACTGTCTGGCTTATTTCACTTATTTCACTTACATAAGCTCTCCATTTCCATTCATGCCTTTGCAAATGGTAGCAGCTCCTTCTTTCTTTCTGCTGCTCAGTATTCCATTGTGTAAAAGTACCATAGTTTGACCCACTCATTTACTCATGGACACTTAGGTTGTTCCCAGCACTTGGCTGTTGTAAATTGTGCTGCTCTGAACATTGGGGTGCATGCATTCTTTTGAAATGGAGTTTCAGGATTCTTAGGGTATAGTATCAGCAGTGGAATTGCCAGAGAAACACGTTTCCCATTAAAAAGTTTTAAAAAGTCACTTTTAAAAAAGTAAAACATGAGGTAAAATAGAAATCATTTTTAGACATTCAAGATCTCAACCAATTTACCTCTTATACACCTTCCTCAGGAAGCAAATAAGGAATATTCTTCATCAAAATTTACAATAACCCAGACAGAGACTGAAGCAGTTCAGGAACTCGTGTCAAACACTGGAGAACGGTGAGGTGACATGTACATGGCCCAAGGTGAAATGTGATCATCCTGCTTCCAGATTGAAGATTTACAATGATTTTTTGGGCCAAGAAATTGCACATCTTTTCTTGCAGTAGTAGTATATGGAATGGCAATAATGCAAGTTATTTTAAGAAATAAGGAAGAAATTTTAACCCTAACTTACACATAGTAAAAGAAGATTCACAGAACTTTTTGGTCAACAAATGACACACCTTTTCTTTCAGCAGTATCTTAAATAGTGCTAATGGAAATTTCCTCCTAGAAATGACAACCAAAGAGGTCAAGCTAGTTTTTTATTCAGAACTATTATCCTCATATATTGAATTCATTTTGTAGCTATAATTGTAAAGTGATAAAGAAAAGAATGTGTTATTCGCTGAGATGAATTACCTACTGAGGCAATTAAAACATCAAAACTTCACTGGTATGTACATGCACAGCATAAAGAAATATATTCAAACCACAAGAATTCTTTGAAAGAAAGGGCATTGAAATAAAAATCCGACAGTGGCAGATGTTCAATATTCTACGTATAAACACTACTGCTTTGCTGGCTCTGTATTGTGTAATGTAGCGCTTTGGTTTCCTAAGAATAAAAACACCACATATAATTACTGAGAACTAGTATCAAAGATACTAAAGGAGAATAACTATCAAAGAGTTTATATGGAAATTTTTTAATGCAAGGCAGATGACTCAAGTGCCCCTTTGCAACAAGACTGTAACTTGACATGTTTAAGAATTGGTTAATGATATAGGGGACCAACCATGGGGAAAAAGCTAGCAGAATATGTTTTATTATAAACTGATGAATTCATGCCATAACATGGTAAATCTTTTAGAATTTATGTAATTTAAACATTATGGTGATAAATGATTGAAGGACTATTTTCATATTAATTGCTGAGAAACACAGCTAGCCCTGAATTGGGTAAATATGAAAGATAGCATTGTCAAGCAGTGTGGTTTAGAATTTAGGTTTTGTGTACAAGTAATGTTCTGTGGGGTAGTCAGTCTCCCAGAATAAGAAGCTTGTGCCAGATTATAAATTGATGCACTACTTCTTCATAGAGAAAGTATTTTCAAAAAGAGCAACAATGAAATAATGTCAGCTGTCAACTGTATAGTCCATAAAGTTGGTTTAGATGTGAACTTTGTAAAGGCTATGTGTTATATTTTTAAATATTCTGTTATTTATATGATAATAAGGAAGATGATTATAAAAGACTGGTATTACATATAGAGATATGCTGGTTAGTTGAGGAAAATGTTTTGTTGAGAGTTCTTCAAATATGCAACAAACCCTAAATAATTCTTCAAGATAAACTGATTTTGTCATAGTTTTTAAGAAAGTGATTTGGACAGCCAGACTTGCTCACCAGTCTGATATATCTGACTGGTGTTTTTCCATTACTTATTACTTCTATGCAATGAAAAAATTTAACATGTTTTCAATGACAGACAATAATCAAGGACACATACAAAAGCTTAAAGTTTAGAATACTTTCTATACATTGTTATAACACATCCCATAATTTGACAATAATTATAAATGAGGTGGATAGTGATCTTGATGTTGAACATTTGCCAAAAAGGTTGCCAATGAACACCTTAACCATTTGGTACATCATTTTTATTTCATTTTCCATCCAATGGAAATCTATGCATAAGAAAGTCATGGATCCAGATATAATTTCTTCCACTGAAACCTGATTTAAATTTAATTATAAGTTTTATAAACAAATTGGTGGAACTAGCTACTGATGAGATTTGAAGATGAACTTCGAAAATGGAGCATCCCATGCAGCATTTTGGATGAAAGTTAAAGATGACTCTCTGGAGTTTGCTAAAACATTTTAAAAAATGTCTCTTTCCAACCGTGTGGGTATATGAAGGTGGGGAGTCTGAGCAGAAGGCCAGGAAGATGAACAGGGTCCCAGTGAATGCGACCAGGTACTTGGGCAGAAGGAGCCCAGAGACAATGAAGTGAACCTCTGCTTCGACTTCACTGAAAATCCTGGGAGGAGAAATTCTAAACATGTGTTTGATTTCCTGATTCCATGAGGATAAAATAACTGCCAGGAAAGAGAAAAGGCAACATTCAATTAACATAGAAATGTGGTTGCCTTTAATTTCAGGTGCATGAGTTAATGAAGTACAGCCTTTTCATAAAATAAAATGTCTATTGTTCTATTGATATGCTTCTGTAAGATTGGTTGCTAAGGGCATTATTCAAACACAAGATAGATATGTTTAAATATATGTTATCCTTTGCAAATAATGTCACATTAAAAACTTTAAGTACTGGTATGGACATTGTTCATTCAAAATGGATATAGCATTTAATATGAACAACTGTGTTTAATTTGAAACTTTTGTTTGCTTATGATAGAGTAATAACAAAATTTGTAAGTGTAATAGTGACTATATTAGTCACCAATACTCACATTTTCAGTAAGTAATAAATGTGGCATCTATAATTCTTTACTCTTTACCCTATATTTTACCTATTTTGGTTACATTTATTAAACTGTAGTTTTATGAGTGAATCTAATAAAACGATTAGAGCATATATTATGTAAGTTTTTATTTTTTCCATTTTGTGGTGATTTTCATTATACTTTACAAAACTATTGTTACATGATGAATTGGAAGTAAATATAACTGGCCTCTCAAACCAACGGCTTGAGAAAGACTTGACTACATGAATAAAGCTTTCTGAGCTTCCAATTTCTCACTTATATAAGGAATAGAACAATATATGATCTTAAAGGTAATAATTATGTCTTAAAAACCTGCCAGGTGCTTCTTGTTTCTTCACAGATCCCAGTCCCTCCAGTGCAGACATCCTTTTCTATAACCAGCCTGTACAGGCGGTCACAGAGATTTTATTACCTATGTCTTTCCCTTGATTGTCCTTCTATATAACACACAAATCAATTGAATTTCTTTTTTTAATCAATATTCTATACATGTCTTTCTCATATTAATTGAGAGAAATAATTACTATTTTCAGCATTTTCTAAATACTTAACCCCATGTTAAGAAGTTTGGGTATTATCTCATTATATTCTTCAAATGCTCCAATAAAATGCACATATTGGATCACCATTTTGTAGACAAAATACCTGAGACTCAGAGAGATTAAATAACTTGCCCAACATTGTACAGTTATAAAAAAGAGAAACCGAATTTGTAGCTGCTGTTGTCTGAATCTAAAATTTTAATGTTGTTGCAATATATTTTTCAACTTATCTTTAACATGTGATGTAGTGACCAGTACTTGAATAACAATTAAAATAAATAAATAAATAAGAAATACCTACTAAATGCATTATTCAGTACATGCAGGAATTAGTATATATAATTCAAAATAGTGGGAATTTTTAATTTGTGTGCATAAACTTTAAAATTAAAACATAATTTTAATGTTATTTTCTCAAAAAAACTTTAGGTATCATGAACATACATAATTATTTTATATATGTATATACAAAAGTCTGTCCGGAAGTTATCCATTCATATAATATGAAAAATAGAGACATTTATTGAAGAAGATACAAGATACAAGAAACATTGAACACAGGACAATGACACCTTGGTCCACTTCAGCGTAGGCACATTGAGACCTCACACAACTCTCCCAATTGCCATCAGCTGCCCCATTGTATTTTCCTGAATTTCAATGATGGTCTGAAATCTATTCGCTTCCAAAAGTCAGTTTAGTTTGTGGAAAAGCCAGAAGTCACAGGGCGCCAAATCTAGGCTTTAGGAGGACCAAGTCACCTGGGTAATTTCACGTTTTACCAAAAAACTCTGCGCAAGACAAGACGTGACACATGAGTGGGCACGTCCTTGTGATGAAGCTGCCAACCACCGCTTGTCTATAGCTGTGGCCTTCTGAATCATCCGAATAGTTTCTGGGAAGGAACTGTTACCTTTTCTAAAGTAAACTAGTGGCTTAAATATTGGATGGTTTTACAATCTAGGTGAGCAGATAGGTTTTAGTTTAATATTTCTCACAAAAATCTTATGATTCTAACCAGTAACACTTAGATTCTACTGTATCAATGAAACCTGCCTATATCTTCAGCTCCTCCATTCTACAATAGCAGATTAATTGGAAGGTTGTAGAAAGCTGAGCTTAATATAGACGAATAGTCCTCTATATTATGCATTAAAAATGTATAATTCCAGTCCCCACTTATTCAAAGCTGTATAAATACTTGCTTAATGATTTTAGTATTCCTAATGGGGTGTGTCCACATATCCCATTTTCTGTTTTCTACTGTACTATACAAAGTGGTACATATTTATTATTTTCCAATATAAATTTTACTGAAAAGCATTGATAATAATTTGTGATTTTTAAAGTAAGCTGTGGAATATACAGCATTGTTATAACTGGTTTTGAAATAAAAATAATAATGATGAGATAATGAGCATTTGTGAGTTTATAGTTTTCAAAACATTTTACATGTAATATATCAACAAGTAATTTAAGCCACCATATATTTTACAAGTGAGAAATGAAGTTGTTTCAAGTGAAAGTAACAGAAACTCAACTCATAGAAGTACGAGTAAGAAAGGAAAATTATTGGAAGGATACTGGCCTAGCTCCCAGAAGTGAAGGAAAGCTTCAGAAACAAAGACATTGCTGGAGATTACAGGACTAAGAACCAGAAACTTAATTATGTTTAAAACCATCTCTCTATGGAAAACTCTGCCTATGGCTAATTCACATGTTCCTGCTATTGACACTCAGATATCTTTATTTTATACATCTTCCCCCTCTTCCCATTGGTTTACACAGACCCTGATCATAGATGGAAACTTCAATGATTTGTATCTATAATTGAGTCAACTAGTATAGAACTACCTTTTATAATTTTTAGTTTTGATTTTCCTGTTATGTATTTCCTATTAGGGTAGGCACAATAATAGCAGGAAAAGCCTCAAAATGTAGCTTTAAAATTTATAACATTGGTGTTAGTAACTCTAAACCTGTAAACTAATTAATTAGTTACCCCCCAAAATTCAGGGGGCAGGTCAAGCTGCAATAAGTTTAAAGTTGTTTGTAACTATGTGCAGAGCCAGGGTGTGAGGCCAATCATTCCTCTCCCGAAGCCACGCCGCCTTTGTACCATCTGAGACCCTCTTTGTGTTGTCTCGACACCTACTGTCCTACCCCACATCAGTTTTCATGCTCTTAGGCCACTTCAGCTACTACATGGTGCTAATGTTGTTGCTGTGTCCAGCACCCTGTCCTTGAAAGTGACCATCATTGCTTCTGTCTGCCTGGCCTCATGCCTTTCCTGGTCCCTGTATGCCTTCATCCTGGTGACATTTGCCATGCAGATTTTTGCCCTGTGGCCTGTTGTTACAAAAGAAACTGAAGGCATGTATCTCCTCAGCTGTGTGAGAGTCGTGCTGTTCTTTGTACTCTCAGCCCTGAGAGGCCTGCTGTCCATTAGTGGGGTGGGAGCCACCCTATTGTTCTGCTGGCGTCTATCTCCTGCCTTTGCCCTTTCTATCACCTGCAGCTTTTTAAAGAAAATATCCATGGGCCTTGGGATGGGGCTGAAATCAAAGAAAACACGAAGGTTCTTCAGCTAAATTAGGGACCTCCATTCCATTGTTCAGGTAAACTGACAGACCGGCCAACTAGGATTTCCATTCTGGAAGCAGCAGGCTGATGTGGGTGGGAGCACAGACATCATTAGGGAAAGTGGACCCAAAGCTGGGATGGTGAAGGCACTTATCCTTTCTGTTGTTTGGTGGATGAAAAAGCTTTCTGGGGCACCCGGGATGATTGCTTCCCCACGTGTAACTAACTGTAACAAATGAAATGATGTGGTTTCTACTTACTTAAAACTAACAACATAATAAAATAATAATGGTTGGAGTGTGTTACTTATGGGTTTAGTTTTTTTTATTTTGCAGTTATTAAATCTGTATACATGGAAATTTAACCTGTGCCACACATATACCCCTAGATGCGCATTATTACTGTGCCATGTCAGGGGTCAGTTGTTGGCAAATCTCTACAGGCTGTGCAGCTTTTGTTCTTCCAGACTTGTGGCTTTCTTCAGTCATTTTTCAAGAGAAACAATGGTTTAGTTGGAGCAAAGAAAAACACCAAGAACAAAACAAAAGAAAATCCCTAGGCCCATAAAAGCAGCAAGACCAGGCAGAGCGTTGCATGCTTGACATCAGGAACAGCTGCATTGACTAATGACCCACTACCTTGGGTTGACCAATCAGTGGGAACCATCACCCTCAGGAGACACACCTGAAAAAGTTGATGAATATTCCATTGAGGTCCTCCCCTGAGACCTGCAGGTAAATGTGCTCAGGATGGAGGACCCCACACGGCTGTATGGGGGAAAATTGCATGCCTGCAATTTTCCCTATGACCTTCTTTCCCTTCTTTCCCCCTCTCCCCCACACCCCAGCTTGCCTCAACCTCTCCTTTCCCCTTCCTCTCTCAAGGTGCATCTCTCTCACTCTCTCTCCCCTAAGTTCCAAGGGCCCTTCAGTTTTGGCTGTAACTCCCATTTCTTCTATAGCTGACTTCTTCTACCTCTGTGACTTTCTAAATAAACTTGTTTTTCTTAGATCTTTAATAATCACTTTAATATTAATAGAGGTGATTAATACTTCTGTTACAGACTCATTAGTCTGCAAAAATAATCCAATTCAGTATTTATTATACAACAAAATAACTACCAAAGGATACTTCTAAATAAGTTAAAGGAAGTTATGAATTATTATTTTTTTTTTGCTGCAAAAAACTTTTGTTTTCATTTGGTCCAATCCATGAAAGAGGGCTCCAGGGTGATTAAAAAGATGTCTAGTGGCTTCAGGGTGAGACTCAGGAAAAAGCCAAACACCAGGGGGAAGCAGAGGGGCCTGTCAAAGGTCTCTGGGCCCCAAAGGCTCATAGTCATGCTTGAGGGTGAGCCTTTTGAAGAAATTATCACCCAGCCCAGCCTGGGGGCCAGCCAGCCTGCAGAGGTTAGTCAGGTGGTCACCTGTCTTCTTGATGAGTTTCACCTCCTCATCCAGGAAGTGGTTCTCCGGGAGGAAGTCACAGAGATGAGGGTCTGTACAGGCAGAGCCCAGGGCACGCAGAGATGGCTGCCGTGGTAGTCTGAGTTTTACCTCACTCATCTCGGGGAGTGTTCACCACATCCTGGAAGAGAATGCAGCCCCCATGCTTCTCCTAAGCCATTGTGGGAGAAGTGTCTCACGCCCTCCAGAGCCACATCGTGTGGTTGAAATAGAACTCCAGAGAGAGGTAGGTGGAGGAGGCCCGCAGGTGCGGGTTGACCCAGTGGTTGATGGCAGCCTCCTCTTCGGTCTAATAATTCAGACGAATTTGGTAACTTATGGTTGTTTGGCAATAAGGAGATAAGGTAAAAAAAATGGTTAGTTTTGGAGGCTGAGGATGGCTGAGGTGGTTCTGAAGGCAGTTACTACAAAAGAGATAGAGGTTGGTTGGAGGCTGAAGGAAAGAAGGTCTCTGGGTTTGTTTCATTTAAACACTGTTGAAGCAAGAGACACGGAAGAGACATGAGACTCAGCTGGGTCCTGACAGTACTGTCCATCTGCCTGAGTGCCTCGGCCATGGCCATGGGGGCTGACGGCAAATGGAAGCTACCGACTGGGGTCAAGAAGCAGCTAGACCACTGTCCCATCAAATCACACAAGGCACATCCTGCATAAGCAAGACATGGGGAAACCAGAAGACAAAAGGTATATTAAGGAAACTGTACTTATTTTACAGTTATATTCATTCAGCTAAATTAAAAAAACTTTTTACCTCATTTAATTTATCACATTTCTTCACAATTAAGTTCTAAGTGAATTATGGTGATAAATGCAAATGTTGGTGTGCTTGGTATACCCTGAAGAAATTTCAGGAAGGTAAGGAGATATCATAAATTGAATTAAAAAAAACTGGAGAACGTAACATGAGCTGGGGGGAGAGGGAGATTATATGTATATATAATCCTCTCCTGTTAGTGTTACCAGTAAAATTAGACTTGAGGGATGGGAATTTGGTCCTAGAGGAAGCAAGGAACTTGAGTAAAGGTGTCTGAGAGAGGACAGACATTTTGAGACAGATTTTCTTGAAATTACGTATAAATTTTATTAACTAGATTCTGAACAGGATTCTTCCTAAAGGCACATTACTTAAATAGCAGTGCTGTTAAATTAACCTTTGCTCATTGCATGGGGAGGCAATGTCTTACCCCAAATTTGATTTTTACATCATTTTAGGCATTTAGAAATGAGAAGAGACATTTGAAGGTTATTGGAAAGAAATGAATTGTGTTCATTATGTTTTACTATTTTTCTGATAACTGTCAGATACAGTCAACTTTTGCCTAACCTAGGAGCTTTATTTTGAGAATAGTTCACATCATTTGGCATATACTGAAAAGGCAAGCAAAAGTCATGCAAAAATCAATAGCTTCTATTTTATATTGTCTTATTTAAGTGAGATGAGTATGAGAGGTCTCCAAAGCAGAAGTAGGATCAATAGGTTTGCAAATTTTAATTGGGTCTTCTTTGGCTACTGTCAAAGAATTGTGTGTTCAGTTCTTCTGAAGTTTCATAAATAAGCTGAACATTTTTAGGAGAGTAACTTGTCTTTTCTTAGAATTGTATTTCTTCAAGCATTTTTTAAATTTATTGAACCTAATGGTGTAATGTAGAATTATCTATAATTGGAATAACTGGTACATTTAATTAGTATTCATTTCTCTTTAGAAGGAAAGGAATTTAATAGATTCCTTTTCTAAAGATGGCTAATATAATCTCACCAATATTTTCTTTATTTTCCTATATTTTGTGCTATTCCATATCAGTACTCCTCTGCTATGAATATGTTTATTTCATTTATTGACATCCTGCCCTTTTCATCTTCAGCCCAGTCCAAAATATTGACTTTGAAAGAGTTTTGGAGGTTTGGGTTGGGCAGTTATAAAAACATGTAGGAATTAGCATTGTTTTATTAAAGCGACTATATTGGTTAGGATTTTCCTAGATTCCTTCTATATATATTTTCATTATTTCAACTAACTTTCCAAAAAACAAGAAAAGAAAAGCACAATTTTGTGGGAGATTCCTATTTTTATTTGTAGGTACTTTACAAATGGTTGGACATGGGTGGGAAGAGGCTATGCTGGCATTTGAATACATATGTGATAACAAGGCCTATAATTTTCTATGTTAGTAGTGTTATCTGAAGTGTGTAACCCATACTGTTAATAGTTTGACATGAAAAATGGGCTTCCACATTCTAATGAGATTGGTTTGGAGTAACTAAAGACATAGCAGTCTCTTTACTGCTGGCTTTCTTGGAGAATTCACTAAACTTACGGTCAAAGCAAGGGTACTGGTAGGGTCCAGGAATACTGTTTATCAAAGTTATATGACCCCAGAACTCGAGAACTTTTCAAAAGTTGTCACTCTTACTATCCTTTACAAACTACACAAGGAAAAGCATACAGGAGGGCCTCTTGCCCCATAATTATGCTCCTCCAGGCACGATAAATGTTCTCAATAGGTATTAAACAGTACAAGTTTCCCAAGTGGTTCTTTGGTGCCCACCTGCAAATGTCACAGACTGTGCAGATATAAATATAGTCTTGGTTATGGAACACTCCTCCCAGAGGGCTTATTTGCGGGCTATGAGGAAGGGTTGTGCTAAATATACTCATTAGCGTTTTATTTTTTTTAAGAGAGGGAGAGAAACATCAGTGTGTGGTTGCTTCTCATGTGTCCCCCACTGGGGACCTGGCCTGCAACCCAGGCATGTGCCCTGACTGGGAATTGAACCGGCGACCCTTTGCTTCACCGGCCTGCACTCAAACCACTGAGCTACACCAGGCAGGGCACTCATTAGCTTTTTAGATAACATGAGCTTTATTCGACATAAATGACCAAAAAAAGAACTAACAATTCTGAAATTATTGAGCAGGGACGTGGTATTACGTGTTAACCTAATCAAGGGAAATAAAGTCTATTCAAATATTAAAGATCTGACTAGTATTTTGTTACAACATCCATCAATGACTTCAAAATTCAAATTGTAAGAGTGCTAGCCCCAACAAGGAATTATCATTAGAAAAATGTCTTCACCTAGTGGGCCGCATGGTGTTATCTCCCATGCATTCAGAAATGCACCTTTCATGCTCTTCTACAGACAGCCTATCCCGCAACCAGGCTGCAGCCTCCGCTGCACGTTTCTCCTGAGGCTGCTTCTCTGCCAGGCACAGGTGCTCTTCTCCTCTGGTACCTCCTGATGCTCCATCCTTGCTCAGAATCCTTTGCAGCCAGCCACCTTTCTGGATATCTCTTGGACTAGCTCCACAGTAGAACCCACTCAAATTATAACATTTCGACATTTAAAAATCAGGACAAATCAAAGTCTCAGAGAGAGGAATGTATCCTCCTTTCCCCCGCAGTCCTCATTTTCTACCTTTATTATCCTCTTACCAGGATGACTGACTGGAAAAACAGCTCTTCATTCAAAATGTAGAATGTGGTCTGACTCTAGGAATCCACCTAGGTGATCAGTGAGGACCAGTTTCCAGACTTCTCCAACATTCAGGTTATTGAGCCTTACCATCAGGTACAGGTCATGATGTGTGGTTTGGATAAAAAATAAAAGAAAACAAAACAAACCCCGGCACCACTACACACTGCTTTTGCTTTTTTAATAGTTTTTCTCCCCTGAATTACTTTCCTGGCCTTTGAAGGGTGTCCTTAAACTCCTGTGTGTAAAAGCTTCAATGGCTTAAGTAGTAGCACACATGGAAATGTTTGCCCACAACTCCTCAAGAAGTAGCAATAAATATGACACAGAGATGTCTTACACATTCCACGCACCAGAGAGAAAAGAGTGAGAGGAAAAACACTTCCCCAAAGCTGAGTTTGAATGCACATCTGTGTTTTAAAGAACAACCTGTCCTTCTTATTTTAAAAAAAAAGCAAATTCCTGGGCTCGACTTACAGAGATTCTGACTTAGGAAGCATAAGGTGGGCTTTAGGAATCTGCATTTTCAAGTATCACCAAGTGACTTTGAAACTGGAGATCTAGAAATTAAGTTTTAGAAAAGGTATTCTCAAAAGAGAAAGCCAATTTCTGGTGCACTGAGATAAGGACTCAAGTAAGGGTAACATTATTAAAGAGACCATGAAACTTTTAAATCTGTAACACCTGTATTCAGGTTGCTTCACTACATTTAGACATTCCTCACGAACAATGGATCGGTGCTTGTTTTACATCGCCATATCTGAAGTGCCTATTCTGCTGCTTCTACAATGTTTCCATTTTCAAAAATTAATTACTGGAAAAAATGCTGTCCTTTCAAACTAACAAAAAGAAAGCGTTCTTACAAAAATGAATACATGTTGTAATTAGACAACTGCAAGTGTCTTAGTTGCTATGCCAACCACCTTAGTTCCTTTTCTCACCCAGTTCGTCCTAAATACACCGGTGCTAGTTCCCCACTTCAGTCTCTCTGTTGGCTTCCTCCATCTCAAAGATTCAGAGTGAAGCTGTGCCCCGATGTTAAAAGCACTCTTTAATGTACACACACACACACACAACATTACTTCTTACTCTTCTCTTTTGTATACAATTTGCTGTAGCCAAACTGTTATACTAAATACATTTCTCTTTAATGTCTCATACACATATCCAACAATGTTTTTTTGTCATACAATTTTCTGCCTGAAAAAGCACTACTTTTATCTAAGTCTAACTTATCATTAAAAAATCATTAAAAATCACAATATATCTGTTTAAACACATCATCTTTCAAAGTTGATTCTCTCATAAATTCCTATTAGAAATTTTATATGAGGCATGTGGATGTAGTTTATGCCATTTATTATATATAAACATAGGTATATGTTATGCATTCTACATAAACATATTTCCTTCCTATTGATATTCAGCCTTTTCTTTTAAGGGTAGTCAGGTCAAATTTGTAATCTCCTTTTCTTCTTCATTTTTGTATCCCAAGTACCTTGGTTAGTGCAGACAAATACTATGTGTATTGAAAAAAACAAATAAATTATAAGGATTATATTAAGGGATATTTTTCTCTTAAACTTAATGCTTCAATAATACAACTCTCTTTAAGGAAAAATAACATATTTTTGCTCGAATGAAGCATGAATAATGATTATTCCTAAAATCAACAGAACAGTCAGTGTCTTCACAGCCCTGACAACTATTTGATTCAACAGCAAATGTTTTCCACTTGAGAAGTGTTCGCAGATCCCGAGGCATAAACATACACATTGGAGCATGAAAGAAGTTTTGTCTGCAGTTTGTGTGTTGCGGTTGTGGGAGCTGTTATGGCAGATGACACTTTTGCTTAACAAAAGCTGTTAAATTTGCTTGGATTTACTGCAAAATTTGATTATGTATATGATTCATTTTTACTCATAGTGGGATACTTGGTACATTTTGAGATAGATCTTGTCTATGTGAACCACTACGACCCATGTTGAGCCACATCCACGAACTTTTAGAATTCCTTGGAATTTTGGTTCCCTAAATGATCTGATTGACATTCAGTGAGTTATAGTCATTGAAAGTAGGTCAAGAGACTGGAGTTTTACTAGGAAGTCAACCACTGTGGTTACTGAGAAAGAGGTTACAGTGTGGTAGGAGGAACATTGGAGGTAATGTAGAAAAGTGAGCTTTCAGTAGAACAAAGCAGCGTATGTGTAGATCTTTTATAGGCAAACCTTGTTTTATGCTACTGCAGGTAACAGAGGACAAAATAATAATCCTTTAAAGGGCTTTAGGACAGTTTATGAGCAGTGTTGAAGAAACAAGTAGTTTTTGGTACAAGATAAGTTTTAAATGGTTAGTGTGTATATGTATATGAATGTATGTGTGTGAAACTATGAGAAGATTATGACCTGGAAATCACTTTTAATAAAACTTTGAAAGAATAGCTTCCTAAATTCTGAAGAGATAAGAGACCAAAAAAAAGACATTTGACTAAGTTAAAATAATTTTTGCATGTCAAAAAATAATAAGTGCAAGTTACAAATATGTGCAGCAAATATTTAGACTTATTGTATGAGTTTTATTCAAGTCCTTAAGCTCTTAAGACCTAAATATTTAAACAAATATATAAATCCTAATATGGGATTAAACAGGTCATTGACTAAAACCAGACACAAATATTTTAATATATTATATAGCTTTTTAAAGATTTTCATACCTAAATGTGTATACACATAAGGTATGAAAATTTGCATTAAAGAGAAAAAATAAATTTTATACCATAAAAAGTTATTGTCTATTCTATCATAACCTCCATATTTTCCTCATCTTTATTGTTAATGCTGTAAAGATTTTTATGCTTTCAAATTCTACAACTAAAGTGTAAAATTTATTTTTTAAAATTAATTGAAATATGTTTATTTTTAATTTTTTATTTAATTTTTAATATTTAATTTTTACTTTATTGATTATGCCATTACAGTTGTTCTATTTTCCCCCTTCATTCCCTTCCACCCTGCACTCCCCCACCCCTACCATTCTCCCTCTTTAGTTTATGACCGTGTGTCTCAAGTTCTTTGGATTCTGTATTTCCCATAATTCAAAAAAAATGAGGAGATACTTAGGAACCTCCAGGACACCTTTAAATGCTCCAACATCCGAATTATAGGGGTGCCAGAAGGGGGAAAGGAACAGCCACCAGTGGAAAACTTATTTGGACAAATAATAAAGGAGAATTTCCCCAATCTGGCAAAGGCAATAGACTTCCAGGAAATCCAGGAAGCTCAGAGAGTCCCAAAGAAGTTGGACTCAAGAAGAAACACACCAAGGCACATCATAATTGAAATATGTTTAGGTGAATATGTGATGCCATAAGGCATGGCCAGTTTATGGGTTTATC
This sequence comes from Artibeus jamaicensis, assembly GCF_021234435.1. NCBI lineage: Eukaryota > Metazoa > Chordata > Mammalia > Chiroptera > Phyllostomidae > Artibeus > Artibeus jamaicensis. The sequence continues at coordinate 17,623,966 of NW_026521788.1, forward strand.
TTGTAAAGCATTTTTTAGCCCTGGCCATGTGGCTCAGTTACCTGAAGCATCATCACGTACAACAAAAGGTTGCACATAAATGTTAAATTCCCTATCAAGGCAGACACCTAGGTTGTGGGTTTGATCCCTGGTTAGGGTGTATACAGGAGCCAACAAATTGATGCCAATCCATATTTCTCTCTCTCATTGTTATCATTCTCTCTCTCCCTCCCCTTTCTCTCTCCCTAAAATCAATAAATATATCCTTGGGTGAGGGTTAAAATATTTACTCAAAAGTTTTATTTTACTGTCTCACCTCATTTATAAAACTAAGATAATAATGACCAATAGTTGAAACAATAGTCATTTGGGGTTAACTTGTATAGGAATTTAAAAATAATCTGGATTGTTTCTGGCAGTTTCCAAACTAAAATATTACTTGGATTTTTATTTACCTATTAACATGAACAAAGGTCATAAGTCTAGAATTCACTATAGAGGAATTATACCTAGTACAAACATGTGGAAAATGTTGAACTGTATTTGTTGCTAGGAAAAACCCAAATTAATATAAATTGTTAAATATTGAAACTTTTTAAAAACAATAATGGACATAGAAAGACTTCAATTACACAGAATTGAGCATTTCTTTGATTTTTATAGAATAATTATGTTTAGAAAATTTAGAAAACATGCCCAAGATAGAAACATCATTAATAACAATCCTATTGCTCAGAGATAAACACGTTTCACATGCTGATGTAGCGCTGTCTGAACAAAGCACAGTTGTATAACTAGGGTGTGTATATATGGTCAGTGAGATGAACTGGTTTCCAACAAGAGAAAAATCCAACAAATAGTGCCAAAACATTAAATGGGTTAATGTGTACTTAACTAATAGTGTATGGTCAGAGAGTTCCAGTTTTGGTTAGGCAGATTTATGAAATCAGGTATTGGGTTAAGTAAGTGTTTATGATTTTCCTCAACTTTTGTGACTTTTGCATAGTTTGGTGTAACTTTAGTGCCATATTTTGGGGATTTGAACTAAAGGTGGGAAGCCAGCAGGTAGCCAGTCATGAGTCAGCTTTCCTGACTTTTAAGACACCGTAAAATGCTTTCTCAAAGGCCCCAGCGACACTTCTCTTCAGGACTACATGCTAGAACAAAGTCACAGAGACACACTGCTTTATAGGAAAGCCAGGGAAACTCACTGTCTAAACTTGCTAACCTTTAGAAGATGGTAAGGCAAAGAAATCAGTAAAAGCCTGGAGAATGGCTTTGAGGGAGCCAAATGACCGCATCTGCCACAGTGGGGGTGTGCATGGACCTAGAACCTGGGCTTCGTGTTTGAGTATTAACATGCATGTTTCACCTAAATCTAAGTAAAACTCATTCTAAGTAATTCATGTTTTCAACTTAAATGATAATTATTGGCTAGTGCTTTTTTTTTCATGTGCACTATTATTTATTTAAAACATTCCCTGTATGGTTAGTTAGTTTTTTCTCTTACAAACATTTTGGAAGTAAATCTGGATACACAGCCATAAGCACCCTTAATTAGTTCAGAGTGAATTACTACAAATTTCATTCAATTTCAACACAAACACTTAGATGAAAAAATAAAATAATAAAAGGTATATACCATATAATAAGTGAGCAAAGCCTGGAGGAGCTATGATAATATTGCACAGAATAAACTTAAAAATAACAAATATTATCAGAGAAAAGTCATTACACAAGTAAACATGTAAAGCTCATGCATCAGGAAGAATTAACAGACATGCATATATATCTAAGAGAACCTCAAAATACATGAAGTAAAACTGAGAAAATTAAAGGCAAATACATGCAAGTTAATTATCTGAGGTGAACATTTTGACACCTTTTACTACTTGATAATAACAAATGCAAAAAAAGGGTCAATAATGATATAAAATGTAAATAACCCTATTAACCACATTGGATTAATTGCTATTTATAAAGCACTGTGCATAATAATGCCAAAATGCTTACTCTTTCAAGTTAATGAGAAATATTCACCGATATTGATCATATTGTGACCATGTTTCCGTGAATAAATCAACTATTACAGACTATATACCATTATAGTACTAAGTTATAAATTAGGATAAACATAATCAATAAAATTACATTATCAAAAAGGCTTAAATATATGTAAATTAAACAACACAGTTCTAAACAACTTCTGGTCAAAGGAGAACTCATAAAAATTAGAAAATATTCTGAACTGACTGATAATTAAAATGTATTAAACCAACTCAGAGATGCAGTTAAGAAATAGAAGAAAACTCATTACTTAAAACCTAAAACTTACTACATATATTTCTTGCTTGAAAGAAAATGGTTTAAATTGACCTAAGTTTCTACTTCATGAAGCTAGATAAAGGAGAGTAAATGAAATACTAAATAAATAGAAAAATAAAAGATGAAATAACAATGGGAGTAAAGATAACAAAGAAAACAAAATTAGAGATAAAAGTTGGTTTTTTGAAATGGTGAAAAAATTCACTAACTCCTAGCAAGACTGATCAAGAAGTATAAGTTATGTAAAATATAAAATATGGCTGTGTGAATGTAGAACATATGAAAATTAAAGACTACCTATTATAAAAACATTGTGCATAATACCCCATAAAATATTAAATAAAGTATTCATTAACTTAAAATCAAAAGGGAACTATTTTTATGTACTGAAGGGTCATTACCATCATTTAAAAATGATTGTATAGAATTTATTATACAGCTCAATCACAACTATTTTTTCACAAATTTTATAGAAAATAACATATTCCTCTAAATTTCTTCTTATTATAATAAGTAGTAATATAATATGCATCTTTTTCATTATGGTATACACAGTCTGAATTTTCCTTTGGAGAAAAATCACTAAATGAGAATGGACTGATGTAAGGACTAGGATGCAAATTTCCAAATGGCCAATGAAAGAAGATTGTAAATGTTTACATTTCTGTTGACACCATATGAGCATGCTTATTTCCCTTAAATAATATTAAGTTGGTCTTTTATTTTTTTTAAATCTAGCCAGCTTCATGAAATATAGTCCACTAAATTTAATTTTGCTCTTCTTTGATTATAAAAGAGGTTGAAAAACAGCCATAGAAACTGCAAAATACAGCTAAATAACATATTTTTGAAATAAAATCTTACTTTGCATTATTAGCATTTGGTATAGGAATTTCCAGATATTTTGCCAGAAAAAGAGGCAACTATATTTGTATTATATAAATTACTTGAGATCCACTCTTCTCTCATCCTGCAACCAGACCAAACTAAACAGCTAAATCAAATTGTGCCTATCCTATTCTCTCTCCCAACAATTCAGAGGTAGTTCTCAACAGTGAAAATTGGAACTGAGGGGCAACTCTTCCCTATGTGCACCAGGAAGAAAAAGGAAATCAATTTATAAAGAATAAATGAGAAGGCAGAGGTGAAAGAGGTCAAGGGAGAATGGTGGTGTTAACTTGGTTGGACGGTGTGTGTAGCCAGCAAAAACTAACTTAGATCAGATCAGGTGTACCCTAGGAGCTTATAATATTAGTAAGTCTTCATGGTCAGACGTAGAGCTGTTATAATTTAGTAACAGCCTGGAGCTCCATGAAGATAGTTATATGATCATGTACCATTTCTACAGTGTGGCAATTAACCTGCATGTGGTAATTTGTGCTATAATTAGCTTTGCCCATTTTCCCTAGAGACAAATTGTCATAGCATGTGCCTATCTCAAATTACCTAGTTTCACTGCATTTCCCATCAGCATTAGTTAAAGGAGATTCTTTAAAGAACAAATTTGATTAACATTTTTATATTCAACCACATTTAAAAATGTGTAAACTGTAAAAATAAGCTCTTTTTAGAAGCACAAATAGGCAAATAAAGTTGCACTGATTAAATTATGATGTCTACAGAAGAAATAATATGGATTGGTATCTAATTATTGAACGTATTTATTTTTATCAAAGAGCTTTCCCTCAAGTTACTTGTGATTTCCTATAGCACATGTGTACAGATGTATGTTGTTTTATGTCACAAAATGACTTAGGGACCCAAATAAGTTATTTAAATAAACTCATAGCAATTAATGTTTCTGTAAGTCATACAAAAATATAATTATATAAGTAATAAATGTGTCTAGAATTAATTTCCCCAAGTATTTCTCAATGAACTCTTGTTCAAGTAATTTAGAAGGGAAATGCATACTTCTATGATTACAATATTTTTTCACATTGGGGTTTTAAAAACAAAGACATTGGATATAGAAGTTATGTGGAAAATCAAGACATTCATAGTTTTTAGTGTGATCATCTGCATGGGAGAATGTGACTTAGAATGGTAGCCAGAAGCAACCCTTCTGTGCTGCTACTCTGTGAGGACACATCTAAGGAGATGGAAAAAATGGGTCTTACAGATGCGTCTCTAACAAGGCAGTTTCCCAGTTTGGCACAAGAGCACATTTCCTAGGACTGGGCTTGTGAAGGTATGCAGTTTTCAGCTACCCAATAAAGGCAAGGGCAGGGCACCCGAGAATGGTAACACTATAACACTGCAAGTAGTAAACAGCGGAGCACAGACTGATATATTTTAGATTATTACCATTCCACTAAGACTCACTGCAAGACTTACATGGGGAAAGTGTGTAAGGGATGAAAAAAAAGGTTGAAGGTGTTTCCCATGTAGGATGCATCATGAAAGGGAGACAGTTGAAGAGAGAATCTTCAAATAAAAATGAACTGAGCCCTGCCTGGTGTAGCTCAGTGCATTGAGTGTGGGTCTGAGAACCAAACAATCATGGCTCGATTCCCAGTCAGGGCACGTGCCTGGGTTGCAGGCCAGTTTGGAGCAGGGGGACACAGGAGAGGCAACCACACATTGATATTTCTCTCCCTCTCTCCTTCCCTTCCCCTCTAAAGATAAATAAATAAAATCTTTAAAAAATGAACTGAGTTATCAAAACTGTTTCTTCTTCTTGCATAATAGCTTATTTAAATCCAAGGAAAATCAATGCCTCAGTTATCAGTAACTAATAACTCAGTAGATGAAGTTGTTGTTAATTATAATCAAAGTTAAATCCTGGCTTCCCTGACAATTATTAAATCAACACGTTACCTAAATACCATGAAGGAGTCTACTAATGTAATATAGCCTTTTAAAGAACATGTCTGAAAAAACGAACTGAAGAGGAGATGAAAATCCTCGTTAAGTCTGTGCAGTGAACAAAAATGCAATAGTTTCAAACCAAATTTCTGTGCACAGGTACACATCTGTGGATGTCATGTGTGCATATACTACCTAGTTGCATAATGTGTTTTCCTTGGGCACTGAAAATTTAAGTAAATACGTGGCAAATTGTGTGAGCCCGACCTATCGCTGTTAGAGTGGAAGATTACTGATAGGGAAGGGGAGGAAGATACAATGGTCCACGTGGTTATGAAACAGAGTTGGAGGCATCCATATGAAATCGCATTTAGCTATTACTGGTGCAGATGTTTACATATATCAATATTTAAAATATATGTACATGTGTATATTTATATAAACATATATACACATGTATATTATATACATGATATACATATGTATATTATATACATATTTTTTTGCTTTGTCTGCTGAGAGCACCTAAAATCAAGAAAACCCTTCAAAGAAAGGGTCTCATCAAATTGTGGATTTTATTTTCTAATACCAATTAGAAATAAAAGGGTTCAGGAATTCTTGACTAAATGGCTGATTCTAGGACTAGAGAAGGAAATATACAAAAAGAGCATGGGACTTGAAAATAAGAAAATTCTCAAAAATAAATTATAATTGCAGATATACATAAAGAGTGTCTAGTGGCCAAACATGGAATGATGTAAGTAACAAAATAAAGTAGTAATGGATTACAACACAAATTATAAAATAAACACTCATTAATCCATACTAACATAAATGAATGAATAAAGAAGTAGGAAGAAAAAACAACGCTCCCATGTAGAAAAATTTCAAACAATTTATGCAGTCGTTCCTTTCTCAATGAGGTGGAGCATCACACCTCACGCTCTCAGTGCAGGTTGTATACGGCGACTTTCTTCCGAAGAGCAGAGTGGAAAGCAGGGAGGGAAGTAACACTGGGATGCAGAAACCTGAACAAACACTTCCACAGCCCAGTGATCGAGGTCCACATCAACAGTGATAAGTCATGTTGGTGTGATGGGAAGAAAATGGCACTTTTCCTTTATGGCCTTCCTCTCTAAACTACATATACTCCTCATGTAGTCATGAGAAAATACACCAGAAAAATCTGCACCAATAGTTTAGAAAATAGCTGATAGACAGTTTATAAAATAGCTGACCAGTACTCCTCAACACCGTCAGGCCATCGAAATGGAAGAAGGTCCATAGTCAAGAGGACACATGATAAATAAGTGTGATGTGGTAATCTGGCTGAGATGCTGGAACGGAAAATGGAATTTAGAAAAAAGGTAGAGAAACCTGAGTCAAATATGGAGTGAATTAATAATGTATCATTTAATTCATTCGCTGCAGTTTAAATTAATAATGTATCATTTTGATCCATTAATTGGGGTTCATATTCATAGAAGATGTTAATAAGAGGGAAAATAGTATGGGCTATGGAGGACTTCTCTGTGCTATCTTCTCCATTTTTTTGGAAATCTAAAACTGTTTTAAGATCAAAAGTTTATTTCTTTATTTACTTTTAACTTTATTTTTATTGTTCACATTATTAGAGATGTCCTCATTTCTGTTCCCCAACTCCCTGCCCAGCTACCCCTGCCCTTGTCCCTCCTTCCTCCTGACCATCACCACACAGTTGTCTGCGTCTATGGGTTATGCTTATACGTTTTTTTGGCTAATCCCTTCACTTCTGTCATCTAGTTCCCCTGCCCTCTGTCCTCTGACAGCTGTTCGTCTATTCCATATATCTACATGAAAGATAAAAAAGCTTATTTAAAAAAATGGAACATAAAGAAGACTTCTACAGTTGCAGACATTTTGAATAATGTAAGCAAGCCAAGCAATTAATGTAGGGTTTTCCCCAGTTGTTTGTTTTCAACCCAGATATCATTTCAGTTTGACATATACAAGCACCCCCACTTAGGTCTGCAGTAACATAGCAACATGCGCTCTCTCTGCTAATCATTACCAGACTTACTCAGTGGGCACTATGTTTTGTCACACATAACCAACATTACCAAAAGGGATGGCGCATTATTTTCAGAGCCAATAAACTGCATATACAGGGTGGGGCCAAAGTAAATTTATAGTTGTGAATATAGAAAATACAGTTTATTTTTATATTATTATTCATTAATTATTGTATTATATTCCATATGAACAACTGTGAAACCTTTTGCACCACCCTGCACAATCTAGTCTCTGTTTGTCTGATTTTATACTCTCTCTATGTTCACTATATTCTAATGGTGTTGAATTCTTTACCTAAAACATGCCACTACCATTTGTTTCTTGGGACATTTTTATTTGCTGTTCCTTTCATTCTGAATGCTTTTCCCACAGATTTTGCTTGTCTGGCATCTTCTTATAAGCCAGGTCTTAGCTCAGTTTTTATGTCTTCAGAAAGGCTTTTCATAAGACCGACTTCTCAAAATAGCAACTTTCTCTAGCACTCACTGAATTCTATCAATTTGTTTATTTCTTCATAGAATTTGCCACTATCTGCAGTTATTTTATTTGTTCCTTTATGCATATTTTGTTTACCACTAATGTTAGCACCATGAATATAGGCATTATGTTATTTAGTTTACCAATGTACTCAATAAATATGTGTCAAATGCATGAAAGAATGTCATTGTCCTGTGGAATAAGGACATATCTGTAAACTTCGGTCTCATCTTCAGAGCAAATATAACTGAAAAATACACATGCAAACCACAAAGGGGCACCTGGCTTGTTATCTGTATAGAAAATGTCTGATCCTCAAAATGACTTTGTGAGACAGATGAAGTAGCTGACATTATTTTCATTTGAATATTTCCCATATTTGAATATCAGGATAATATTGGAAAGATGGAAAGACCCTGTTTTCTCAAGAGCAAAAACAGTAAAGTAATGGAGAGAAAGAATCCAACCAGTTTTAAGCCCAGTAGAGAAGTTCCAGGGGAGAGATAACTGTAACTTTTATGCTTAAGTGATTTCACTGGATTTGGTGAAAGTTTCATGAAAAGGGCTCAGACCCTATCTCACCATTCTGGGTGCCCAGCCATGCATTCTGTTCACATGTCCTGTCTAGAGCAGGGCACTTTAAGAGCAGATCTCCACACAGTCAAGGAGGTGGGTGTAGAGATGCTGAAGGGCTAAGATATAAACATGGAAACAGAGAGAGAATGAGAAGAGAGAATATATATATTCTGATTATATATATATATATATCCTGATTTTATATGTATATATATAAAATCATACATCAGCCATGATGTATGAAAATCAGAGACATTTATTGAAGAAGATACAACAAGATACAAGAAACATTGTAATAAGACAATGATGTCTCAGTCCCCTTCAAAGGAAGCACCTTGGGACCTCACACAGTTCTTCCATTTGCCATTAGTTGTACTTTCCTGAATCTCATTGACAGTCTGAAATCTATTCGTTTTTAAAGGTGTCTTTAGTTTGGGAAAAACCAGAAGTTGCAGGATGCCAAATCTGGGCTGTAGGGGTGCTGAGTCACCTGGTGATTTGATATTTGCCCCCAAACACTGATATACATATACATATACATATACATCTCGGAGCAATATGAGAGCAAATATAAGATATTAATATATATTTGCACTTATTCTATATGTGCATAGTACCATATAGAATGGTGTTACTAATGGTAGTACCACATAGAACATATATGTGTATGTGCATATATGTGTATATATGTATATATATTTGCTCTTATTCTAAATGTGTGTAGTACCTAGAAAACAAGAATTCTGAGCAGTTTTGAGAATCAGCATCTGCAAATTTTCACACAAATTGGCTATCCTCTCAAGAGGAGGTAAATACTGTCATTTTTAAATGTCTGGCAAATGGGTTTTGTAAAAACAAGATTGTTCAGGATTTCTGTGTTTATATTCTATGGATGTATTTAATGGTTAATATTTGTGCAAAATACAACTTTGTGTCAATCAAATCTCTTAACATACTTTTGCACCAAGAATCTTTGCTCTAATTTAAGATATTCCTAGGAAGAATATAAAAAGGGAGTTTGTTACAAGGGATGTTTTTCTCCAACATTACCTTCCATTTACTCTATTCTAAATGGTGGAAATCAGAAATGATTGCTCCCAAAAACTTTCAAATAAAATCCCAAGATATCCATCATCACAGCCCTTTATGAAATGTAAAGGGACCTATCTAAGAAAAGAAGAAAAAATATGAACAGGCTCAACTCAAAAAAACAGGACTATCAAGGAAAAAAAACAGGGAAAAAGATGGGGGGCAAGAATACGGAAAAAAATCAAAGGTTAGAAAAGGGGGAATAAAAATATGGCAATATAAAAAATTAAAAAAAGAAATGATTGCATGGATTATGAAGTTACTGATAAAATGCAGTTTTGAGTCTTAGGAATTTGCCTGATCCCCATGGCTCAGTTTTACCTAGTACAGATCAGGTCAATACAACACTTTTATTTTTCTGATACTACCTATGGATGTAACCTTGCTTGAGAAGCAAAAGTATTGTGTAAAGATAAATTGTGAAAGATAGCCAATGAGATGCTGTTTTGAAACACAAGGAAGACATTTTTTAGAAAGGCTTTTTACTCCACATTCATATCCCAATGCACATCATTTCTTTTCTCCCCACTTACATTATTTTCAAAAGAGTTTGCTGCATATGCTCACCGTATTTTTCTCTCCATTTTCCTTTAATCCATTCGAATTAGGATTTTGTTCCAGACACTCCACTGAAACAGCATTAACAAAATGACCACATGAGTTCAAACTGCCAAATCCAATGTAGAAGAATCCAGCTATCACAAAATAATGCTGTGTAACAAACCATTTTAGACAGTCAGTGGCTTACAAAACAAACCTTATTTCCATGCTAATGTGCAGCAGTTTGACTAAGGTTAGATTGATCTAGGATGGGTCAGCTGGGTGGCTTCCCTTCAGGTGGCTTGTTTGGCTCATGTTCAAGCTCGCCATGGCATTTCCCTTGTCTCCCTGGCCCTGCTGTTACCCAGAGCATATTTTTCTCATGGTGAGTGTTGAAATGTCATTGTCATATTTGAGTAGCAGGAAGGGAGAGACTTGAACTTATTTTATTTCTCTAAATTGTCCACACCACTAGTTTCAGTTCTGTCACTTCATAGGGATTATATGTTCCATGTCCTACATCTTCTTTAGCGGTAGTGGAATCTCCCATCCTCAGAGCTTGGTCTTCACAGTTCATTATACATGACTTATTAACTGTTTCACCTTGAAATCTGTAGGATGTGAACTCCACTTTTCTTAACACTACCTAGACTTACTTTTTATTCTCACCTATGCCAAGCCTGTTGCCTAGAACCCACTCTGACAAGTGTTTTCAAATTCCCGGTTTTCAGGCCAAGGAGAATAACCAAGTCAGATTAATTTAAACAGATGAGAAATATATTTGAAAAACATGAGATTTCTAAAAAATTAGGGGTAGTTCTGAGATAAGATTCATAAATAAAGGAGACAATATAGACTAAAAGGTTAGAACTACAATTAAAATCATGGTTTGTATCCAAATAATGGCAGGTTTTCCAAACATACAATGAGTTTCAGATTCAGGGCATACAAAAAGTACAAAATATTTATTTATTATTTCAATTGTTTTTCTTCTCCTCCTCTTTCTTAATAATTAGATATTCATATCTAAAACTGAGATTAGTGTCACTGTTTTTGTCTGATTATATCAAGCAAAGTTGAATGAATTGATTAAATTTGAATTGTCTCTGAAGTTAGTACAGTATCAGGAATCTTGAACGTTAAAGTTCTGGGAATTGTATTAGCAAGTCTAATTTTTTAGCGTTTAGAGATTTCTCATAACATACACAAACATAAGAAACTTGCTTCTGAAATTTATACTGCAGCCTTGTACTTAGTAACTTTCTATCTATTTTGCTCATTTTTCAATTTTATTTCTTCTTTTGAGATATAAATACATACTTGCTAAATAATGTTTACAGATTGTTTAAATCAATTTGTAAATTAACATTACTCTTTCATAAATACTCCAATATCTTCATTTTCATCATGGAAATATTGCCCACTGTTTGCCTTCAATTAAAATAAGTTACAAGTCTCTCCTGAAATATCTATCTTAAACTTCATAAAGGGCACTGACATTTTGCAGTGAGAATAGCATTATGTTTCTGGTCAAAGTTAAATAGTACTAACATTTCTTTTATTTATGGAGGAAAGAAAAGACAGCACTGCCATATGCTTTAATCATTTACGTGAGTTGCTTAACAAAAATTTGAAAGGCCTTCAGGCTCAAGAAGTATTGCTGCTGAGCATTCAATTGCAATTGCACGCTTCCAAACTGAGCTGAAAACAGCCTACATCTAAATTTCCATTTCAATTTCCTAAGCTTGATAACTTAGAGTTACATTTTGAGTGATTCTTTAGCAGCACAGAGGAGATGGATATTCTAGAAATACTAGTAATTTGGTTTTAAAGTCAAGTTGAAATTTACTTAATGATATTCGAGAAACATATTTCACCTAGAAATACACTGTGCCTTACACAACTAAAGCACCTAGTCTATTTTCTTTTCAGACTGTGGGGACATGGAAAATAAACTAATTAATTATCCTTGTTATTCATATTAAATAAATATTTTTGCTTGATTTGGATTATTGAAACTTTTTTTGCTTTAAATTGAACTATAATTCCCAATATTTTCTCCTTTACTTTTGAGTACTTTTTTTCAAGAGTACACACAAACCTTAACAGATTGACTTACTATGTTCTGTAACCTGTAATGCACAGGCCAAAGCCAGTGACATTGAATTGAAACAATTGGTAGCTAAACTATAAAACTGGTTTTATATATTCTGCTTTTATTTCTGATTATTTTTATGAATTTAAAGAATCAGAATATAATTACTTTAAGGAGTATTATTTTATGTCATATTTAATGTGTAGAGATATAAATACTTTTTAAAACAAGTAAGTATCCATAAAGTCAATCAGTCTAACAGAATTTATGTCTTTTTACTTTTTTGTATATGCATGTGCATGTAAGACACAGTAACACTAGCATATACTAGCCTTTTTCAGTCACTGTTAACTTATATGTTATATATTTTATCTTTGAGCAACATCTTTATAGTTACTATTTTAATGGTATCTAATGAACTTGATGTTAAATTATAATTTAAACTATTTATCCAAAATTGCTTTTATTTTCTCAAAGTAGTTTATGATTAATGGAGAACATTGTGTTGAATAATTTCCTAAGGATGATTTCTTAGGTATGGAATTATTGGTATATAGTAACATTTTCTTTATACTTTTTGTGGATGAGGAAAATATTACTATATATCATCACTTCATTTGAAATATTTTACTATTTTACATAAGCAGGATATATATGCAGCATCGGGTTTTACCATTCAAAAATGATATTAGTTATGAGATTATTTTTCAAGTGGAATTTTTCATCTCTTTCTCAAACCTAGTCCTGCTTTATCTTCTTCTGCTTTTCTTTGTGTTTGAAGATGATTTTCTAATTGGTTAGGGGCATAGCTAATAATGTACAGGGTTATTGTGTATTCAACTTAAGATGACATCTTTTGTCCTGCCTTTTACAATACTTTTCCCTATGTTTCATCATGCTTCTCCCTGTTCTAATTTCACATGGCTGTGTGGACTGAGAGCCACTGGAGGATCAACCACCTTTTTTCTCTCTGCTGCATATTTAAGCATTCAGTTCCAAATACTTAGATTGGCACGGGGAAGAAAAGAATAGAAAGTTGCGTAAGGACTTGATTATAAGGCATGCTTTTCACTTCTGCCTTTTACCATAAATTTAATGAATCAATACTTTCAATGTATTAATAAATGAATAGATAAGAAACATTCATGCACTAACTAATGTTTCATTTGGCTCAGAAAAGGACAATGAAAAATCTGAGTTATTTGTTTTTATTAGCAAGACATTATCCCAGGTTTATGGGTTCTAATAGTTATAGCCCCAGGCTACTTACAAATGTTCATGTTCATGTTCTTAGAAAGACTGCAGTCCATATACACTTGGCTTGGCCACATGACTTACCTTTGATAATGGGATAACAGTATTTGTGACTCAAGGGGGTACTTGAAAAGTGATTATGCTTTGGTACTTACTTTACTTTGTTGTTCTTGCAGAAACTGTGATCACTCTCACAGAAATCAGCCCAAGTTAGCCTGCTGTTCATAATCCCAGATGTAGAGAGCACCTCCTCCAGGTCTATGAGTTAGTTCATTGTAGACAAATCATCTCTTAGCTGACTGTTGGTGAATGTGTAAGCCTAAGAAATATCAAGGAAAAACCACCCAGCAGATTCAAGTCTATACTTAAAACACATACAATTGTGAGGACATAAATATTTTCAGACACTGAGTTTTGGGATGGTTTGTTACATAGCAAAAGCTAACAATTACATCTAGCTGTGAGTTGTTTCTTACCATAATAGTACAGACTCAGAAGAGTGTTAGGATCACCAGCTGTTATAAAATATTTATAGCCACTACAAATATTTTTGTAATATTTATAGTGGCTATATTTATGTAATAGTGGCTAGTGGTACTAGATTTCAGCTTTGAATAGTCCTACTTTTAGGGAAGTCATGGAAAAATATCCAGATTCACTGCCAGCAATAAGGCATTTTTGTATAAGAAATGTATTTGCTGTGGTCTCATGGGTTCTGTTGTCTCTAGTGAACCAATATGTTAAATAACATAAAAGAAAAAAATATATCAGAATAAGTGAGTACTCTACAAATTACCTGTATATGTGTATAATTATCAATCATATGTATGATTGATAATTATATACATGTACATGTATCAGCATGATGCTATTCTGTGCAGGTGTCTCCATGATTGTGATAGAGGACCTTACAGTATTTAAAGGATATGAAGCTTAACTTTACCATTTTATTTATTTATTTTTGCATGATATTTTATTTTATTTTTTCTCTTTCTTTTTTATTGTTGTTCAAGTACAATTGTCTCCATTTTTCCCCACCGCTCCCCCAACCTCAGCCATCCCCACCTCCTACTGCTTACATAGGTTTTGTATGTCCGAATGCAGCAATGATCAGCATCTGATCTAAAGTATATCAAATTGTTTCTTAGACATTTTAAACTTTTCTCATAATTTTCATTAAAATTTAAAAGGCAGTCAGTATTTTTTTTAAATTAATTCTGTAAACTGAATCATTTATAGAAACACCTCTTAGGCATTTACAACTACATAGAGTACTTATCCACTGAAGGACTCACTCACAGTTATAACTCTCCAATACAATAAAATAAAATAAGTCCAGGTAAAACTTCACTTGTGTGAAGAAATATTTCCTTGGGGAATTGTTACAACTATGATTTTTTTCAATAATTGAATATATCATTCAACCTTAACTAGAGACAAATGTAGTATTTAGAGATAAATTCTCAGTTCGACACGTGGAGTGGATTCCAAAGTTTTGAACTTTGTTTCGAGTCTGTAAACAACCCTCATTGAGTGCCTGCTGTGCATGGAACACCACACTGGGGTCAGTGAATGAAAGCATCTATCGCACAATTTTATGATAAAGGATGTTAGAATATAAATGTTTTCAATGGTGATCTTACATTTCTCGTAAACATTTCATATGCTTCTTGTTCCTTCTTATTTTCCTAGACTTTCCTTTTTTGTTTCTAAATATCTCAAGGTATAACTAAACATTTTTTTCTAATGAATGGTAGTTCAATTACATGTATCTCTTCAGAAAGTATCCAGCCATGTGCTATGGAACAGAGAGATATTTATTGAAGAAGATACAAGATGTAAGAAACATTGTATACAGGATAATCATGACTCAGCGCCCTTCAAAGCAGGCACCTTGGGACCTCACACAGTTCTCCCAGTCTCCCTCGGCTGCCTGTCATCTTTTCCTGAATCTCACTGATGGTCTGAAATCTCTTCCTTTTAAAAGATGATTTTAGTTTTGGGAAAAGCCAGAAGTTTCAGGGCAGAATATCTAGGCTGTAGAAGGACTGAGTCACCTGGGTGATTTGATGTTTCACCAAAAAATCTCTGCAGGAAACTTGATGTATAAGCAGGAACATTGTCATGATGAAGCTGCCAATCACCAGTTGCCCATAACTGTGGCCTTTTTTGTCAAATTGCTTCTCTCAGCCAATGAAGAAATTGAGGTAGTAGTACTCCTTATTAACTGTTTGGCATGGAGGGGCGTACTCCTGATGGACAACAGCTTTCTAGTAAAAAAACACAGTTAACAAGGTCTTGATCTTCCTGTGACTTTGCTACACCTTCTTTAGGTGTGGAGAACCAGGAGACTTCCTTTGGGATGACTGGGCCTTTGTTTTGGCATCATAGCCATAGACCAACCATTCACCTCTGGCTATGATCTTCTTGAGGAAATCTGGTTCACTGGTAGTGGTTTGAATTAAGTCATTAGCAACCGCAGCATGATGTTCCTTCTGCTCTGGTAGTAGAGCTGCAGAACACATTTTTCCATGATACATTTCATGCCAACATCCTGTATCGAAATCTCAGACACAGCAGTTTTTGTAATTCCTAGATCAACTTCTAGTTCTTTCACTGTTAGTCACTGTCTTCATTGGTTGCAGCCCATACATGTTCAACATTCTCAGGTGTTCTGCTTTTTGCAGGCCTTTCAGAACATGGATCACTTTTAACAGATTCTCAACCATCTTTGAAGTGTTTGTCCCACAATATTATTTGTGCTGTACTCATTGTATGGTCCCCAAAAGTGTTCTGAATCATCCGCATACTTTCTGTGAAAGAATGTTCAAGCTTAATGCAAAATTTGATGCAGATTTGTTGTTCTACTCACTCAATCATTTTGAATGTGCTGGCCACACAGTACACATGCTCACTCAATGGCATCTATCACCCCCACTGACTAGTACAGTGAAGTCATCATTGTTCACACATGCATTCTAGTCCACTCTCCTTGGCTGCAAGGTTATATCTATGTCATGCAAATTGTTCTTGTTATATTAAAAGTAGCTAGACTTTTTTTGTATGCATGTAAATATATATGTCTCATTCTTCTTTGTCTTGTTTTAGCAATGTGTTAAATCAATTAAAATAAGGTAAGATAGATTATGCTTATGAAGATGAAAGCAATTCAGGAGATATCAGAATGGTTAAAATTCTTTAAGATAGACAGTATGGAAGTAAAATTATGCTGATAGTAAGAATATTCCATGTTACACAAAAAATAATTTACTTATCACTTTATGGGCATTTATTTACCCTATATTTTATATGTATTTATTAATTTTCCCATTGATTCTAAATATAATAAGACAAAATCATACTCCTCCCCTCTTTAAAGTCCTTCCTTCTGTATGTGGGCCCACCTCTGTCAAACCTGGACTCAAAAGGTTTGTGTTTTTTTTGGTCCAGGGTCCACAGTCCTGCTATTGGTGTGGAGGCATTTCAATAGAGTAGTCTTAAGAGGAAATGCTTTGTCTTTCTACAATGCCATTCAGACTTTTTTGTGGAACAGAAAGGGTGATATTATCATTAACATTCCTTTCATAACAAATGATATTTATCAGAAAATTTTCTAGGTTTCTAAGCCATCACAAACTTAAAAATATATTTTACAAAAAGAAAAAATAAAGTTATTTCCACATTTCCCTTTTTAAAGTAGCTGCTATCTGGCTCTTATCTCAATTATGCCTTATTTGAAGATCAAAAGTATGTTTACCTGAAGAAAATATTTACAATTTCAAGTGCTTGAGTCACAATGTTTTCTAAATTTAGCTTTAATTTTCATATGTATTCAGGGATTTGAAATTCACTTTAATTTATTTTAGACAATATTGGGTTGCTAAATTGTGGTCAATAATTCCCATATTTTGATAAATTTACACTTACACTGTAAATGCTTTTAGGGTTTAAATAATATAATTGAAATCATGTATCTAAAAAAATCAGGGTAGTTTTTTCTTAGTCTCCTTATATTAAAATTATGTTAGCAATCATTCTATTAATTTAATCTCACATGCTTCATTTAGTTCAATGTCAAATAGAATCTTATTTCTGGATTTAAAATAGTTATACATCTAGATATTGGATCTTGATGAAAAATAAGTGTATTTATTTAAATATTTGTTCAAAATCTACTATTACTTCAGTTCTGTTACAATTTTCCTCTCCCCTAATGCCATTCCACTCTCTCTCTCTCTCTTGCTCTGAAATCAGGAATATATATTATTAACCCTGATAATTCAAGACTCATGGAACTATAGTTTGCAAAGTAGTTTATTTGTAGAACAAAAATTCAGAAAATTTTTGCTAAATGAATCCTCTCAAAAATTTATAGAAGTGTGTTTATAAGATACATGTATTTTTTTAAATAAAAATAAATACCTGCACCTTTTTAAGGTCACCAAATTGAAGTGAGGATGAAGATATATATCCTTAGAGTTTGAAGTCATTTTGGTATGGATTATACATAATCATAATAACATAAATGTGGCTAATAGATTTCAACTTTAGAACCTGTAGAAGAATCAATATTTGAAACCATTAGTTATGGTTGCAATAAAGTAAATCTGAAATAACTTAGTCATTTAAAATGTGAATGACAGAAACGAGAAGGGTTGGAAAGAAAAATTTAAAGTGCAGGAAGAAGTGATATAGGTTACTAGAACCCTTATTTTCTAGTATAAAGGATGTGGTAAATTAAGAGATGCTGTCTAAAGGTAATGGGGCAGTTAAGATGTATTATATTTAAAGGGTTTACATTATATATTTTTCAAGATTCAAAGGTAACCTACATAAAATTAAACTAAACATAGTATAAATATTGACTATGAGAAGATGTCAGGGGTCAGTTTGACTCAGCTGTTTCTTTGTCAATGTTTAAACATCAATAGGTTTTCATAATAGTTGATAAATTAAGGAATATAGATATTAACATATGATGTAGAGTTAAGGGACCACCAGAAATATTGAAATTACAAATACTGAAGGAGTTGCCACAGGGCTGTGGAACTAGAAGAACTTTCAGATGAACTGTGGTATTTATTTGATACCATCTGTATTTATTACTTTTCATTCTGGTATTATACTTAAAGAAAAACCTTCCAAAACAAAGTATGTTTGTGCAATTTTACTTTTCTTTAAATCCTTTCTTTCCTCAACTTTTCGTACCCTTTCTTCTTAATCTTACTAATAAAACTTTGTTTACCAGAACTAACTTATAATCAATGTAGGATATAATAAGAGAGGAAAATATGCTAAGAAAGATAAAATGTCCTATAAACTATGATTGCTATTAATTATGAGACATTTCAAAATTTAATAGCGTATTAAAGTTATTAATATGAATCATAGAATATATTACAAAATACCATATGTAGAAAATTCTTTTTTCCCAGACATTTTGAAAGAGTGCTGCTCAATAGAAATACAAAACAGCCATAAATGCTGCTACATATGTAATTTTTAATTTCCTATTAGCCACTTTTTAATAAGTAGCAATAAATTTGTGAAATTAATTTTAACAATATATTTTATTTACCCTAATGTGTACAAAATATTATTATTTCAACATGCATTCTGTGCAGAAAGTTAATAAGATATTTTACATTCTAATTTTTTTCACAAATTTTGAAATATTATATGTGGTTTAATTGCAGTAAATCTAGTTGGGACTAACCATATTTCAAGTGCTACTATTTGGCTAGTAGGTAACCTATTGGACCATATAAATATGGATCATTTCTATTGTCAAAGAATGTTCTATTGGACAGTGCTGGTGCTGGTATAGAGGAGAAAATGAAAATCAGGTAGACTTCAGTAATAAAACATAATAAATAGTGCACAAAATAGAGGCAAAAGATGCAGCCTTGGGTTTTAGGGAATATTCTTAGGAGCAAGATGCACCTATTCTTCATCCATGATAATATATACAGGAAATCACTGGTTAATTTGAGATTTTAATATTTTTCATTGGTATAAGATTATTCGCTCCAAAGGTTATTAACAATGGTGATTTATATTAATGAATTAAATTCATTTCCAAATATAAATCAGTTTTGTGAAATCAAGCACTAAGACATCAGAAAAGCAAGTAATAAGTGAGAAAAACTTATGTCAGTGCTTCGAAGATGATTTCATTCAAATTCCATAAAGTTCATTCTGATATGATTGTCCTTAGTATGTCTGACATACTATGTCAAAATCAATGTATTATTACATGTCTTTATAGTATAGTGAATGTGCATGCATACCTGTGTGTGTATAATATACACATGTGTGCGTATGTAATTGATCCCAGAAACAAGTTTTCAAAGTAAAAACAAAATGAAGACTTGGAAATGATCTGGTTATTGTGATTCTTATGGACCACCAAACAGAACAATGCTGCCCAAACTGGTTCCTATGACGTTTGTTAAAAGTGCGCTTGTCAGAATGACATAGATGATTGCTAAATCTCATTTTCTCCTGTTCTTTGTTAAACCAATGTGCTTAAATAGAGGCTGACATACCTTCTCTAAGAAAATGATTATTACACCATGATAATAAAAAATTTACTGAATTTTTATCTTCAATATAATTCAAATTATATCTGCCTCTGAATTTAAGAAATAGGATAGACGATTCTACTTTCACAATTCTTACTGTATATTGAAAATACTTCTCTCTTACTAGAGAGTTCTCCCCGGCTCTGCTCCCAACCGTATAAATGGAAAAAAGATAGAAAGAAAGAAATGAGGGGAAGAGAGGGGAAGATAGAGGGAGGGGTGTGGAGGGGAGGGGATGGATGGGATTTGAGTGTGGTGGTCCTGCAGTAGAAATTTAAATGCATCTTGGCTTCCTTGATTGCTTCAGTTCTCAAAGTCTTTGCAGTTCCAACAGGGTGACTGGCCTCTTCTAATTAGGATATTATAGAAAAAGACATTGAAGGAAGGGTTTTATGGCTATAGAATGTGAGTAAAACTATGCTGCTGTCAGTTTTCTATCCAGTACTATTTCTAACATTTGCTCAATAACTCATTGCCTTAGTCATTAGTCTCTCATGTGTAACATGGCTATTTGCCTGGAGCAAAATAGAAAAGGCACTACATCATTGTATTCCTATCATCTATTATGGGTGTAATATTTTCAAATAATTCCAGAAGGCTAGTTAAACATGACCTCCCTCTACTGAACCAGCAGGGAGTATTCGTCATGACATTTCCCTTTCCATGTGGAGTTTTCTCGTGTCTCTTTATTAACTTCCATTCTTTTCCCTACTCCTCTACTTAAATTTACTAATCTTTTAAAATGAAATTGATTAGCAGAGGCTGATGAAGGAAAATGAATATATAAAGGAAATGAGATGCTGAGCATTTTTTCACATTTTTTATTGTTCAAATACACTTGTCTCCATTTACCCCCACAATTACCCCCCCCCCCCACTCTAGCCATCCACACTCCCCACCCTCAATCCTATCCCACTTTGGCTCTGTCCCTGTATCCTTTATACATGTTCCTGAAAACTCTTCCTCCTTTTCCCTGCATTTTACCCTTCCACCTCCCCTCTGGTTACTGTCAGTTTGTTCTTGAGATGTTGAGCATTTTAAACCCTTTTCAGAGTGAATTAAAAACACATGCAGAAAAATGCATAAAATGTAAATGCATAGCTCTGAAAATATTATACAGTTAGCATCACTATAACCACTTTTCAGGTCAAGAAGTACAAATTATTATATAGTGAGCATACCCATAACTACTTTCAAGGACAAGAAATAAAATGTTATGGGTACCCTGGAAATCCTACCTCAGTAACAAATGGCTTTGTTTCTAAAGACAACTACTTTTCTCAATTTCAAGTTAATTATGCCTTACTCTCCTTGTAGTGGTACTACCTAAGAATACATGCCTAAATTAAATAATTTGTTTTTGTCTATTATTGAGCATTATGTGAATGGAATTATATATTATGTATAATTTAGGTCTGGCTTTTCTTGTTTAATATTATACTTAAGGGATAAATCCACATTGTTTTGTGTACTGGTATGCATTTTCTTATGATTGTTGTAAAGTATTTTAGTCTATGAATATACCACAATTTATGTACTAGTCTTTCTTCTATTGAACATCAAGGCTTTTATGATTAACGCTGCTATCAATTTTCTCACACATGTCTCTGAAGTCATATTCTTCTGTGTATCTTCCTAGGAGGAGAACTGCCGAGTTTTGCTATTTTTAAATTACTAGATAATAACAAACTGCTTTCCAAAGCAGTTTTATGAATTTATGTTCCCTCAAAGGAATGATAAGCATTTCTTTTAATTTGCACAAATACCTGAATTTAATTTTATCCCTTTTTTTAGTGCAATTCATTTTCACTTAAGAGAAACTTTAAGTTGCTTTTACTCAATGATTAATGCAATTGAACAACTTTTCAATGATCAATTAGACATTTAAACTTCTTCTTTATCAAATCTCATGCCTTTTTTGGGGAAGATGTTTATTTTTTATTGTTTTGTAGTCTTTGTTGTCTGGTTATACATTTTTTTTGATATAAGATTCAAAGTGGTTTCTGACTCTATCTTATTTTTATGACTAAATATTAATTCTGATAAACTTTATGATTTGTACTTTTTGAGTTTTGTTTAAAATATTTATATACCTTGAGGCCACAAATATATTAATTTACATTAACATAGATCCTTTAATATTTTTCTTTTTATTTTTAATATATTTACATGGAAATTATTTTTTAACCTTGTGAGTTGGTGTTACATTTTTCTTTTTTTTTCAAGCAAGGATGTCCAATTGTCTCTTTGTCATTTACTAAAAAATTGTACTTTTTCACTTTTCAGCAGTGCTCCCATTGTCTAACAGTAGATAGTTATGTACCACATGGATCAAAGTAGGTTTACAGTAGTTTTCACGGAAAATAATACAATAATTTATAAATAATAACAAAAATAAATTCTGTGTTTTGCATACTCACAACTGTAAACCTATTCTTCCTTATTTGTATGCCTGGTCTTTTTTGCATATTAGAATTTGATTCTACTGGTCCATTTCTCTGTCCTTTCAACAATACAATACTGTCCTGAATACTATAACTTTATATTAAGTAATTGTATCTGTAGAACAAGTCTTGCCATGTTGTTCTTCCTCAAGGGAATTTTGGCTATTTTTTGGCTTCAGTTTTCATAAATTAAATAATTGTGAAAAGGGTTTGCAGTATTTTGCTGCATATGATGCATACTTTTTTGCCTAAATTTTGAGGTAAAATTAAGGATAAATAATACTACTTATTATACATAAGTAGTATATGAAATATCTTGTACATATTCTTGAGTTTTGTAATTTGTTACATAAAATTTTTTATACCATAATATGTTAAAAATAAATGCTAAAGTTTCTTTATAATACAAAAAACAAATATCTAAATGTAAATGAATAATAAATTCAATTAAAAAGTTAAAACACAAGTTTTTTTCCTGAAAGGTTGAACCAAAGACAATGGTGCACATTATACATGGCAAAATATGGTATTTTATTAAAATCTTGAGCTGGAGAACATTACACTAAGTGAAATAAGCCAGTCAGAGGAAAACAAATACTATATGATTTCATTCATAAGTGGAATCTAATGAACAAACTGAACTAACAAGCAAAACAGAGACAGACTCATGGTTGGAGAACAGATGACAGCTAGTGGGGGTGAGTGGTTGGGGGTAGAAGGATTGAGCAAAAAAGAAAAAGGACTCATGTACATGGACAACATGGTAGTGATTGCTGGGGGGAGGAGGATATAAGGGAACTACATGGTGATGAAAAAATATAATAAAGATTATATATTTTTTAAAATCTTGATTTAAAATATAATTTTGAACTATACATTAATTTGAGTGATTTGACATCTTTATAAATGAGACTTTCAAACCCAACCATAACATAGCTGCCCATTAATTATTTTAAATTTATTTAAACAATATTTATAGTTTGTCTAAATAGGTGTTATGTTACTTTGTGATTTCAAAACATATTAAAAAGCTACAGTAATTAAGACTGTTTGGTATTGGCATTAAAAATGACATTTAGACCAATGGAACAGAGTAGAGAGCCCAGAAATAAAGCCATACATTTATGGTCAATGGATATTCAACAAGAGTACTATAAATATATAATGTAGAAAGCACAGTCTCATCTCTCAATAAATGGTGTTAGAAAAACTGGATATCCACATGCAAAAGAATGAAATTGGGCTCTTATCTCACATGACATACAAAAGTCAACTCATAATGAATTAAAAACTTAAATGTGAGACCTAAAACTTTAAGACTACTAGAACAATACATAGGACAAAGCTTCTGACATTGGTTTGGGCAATGATTTTTTTTGGGGGGGGCATTGATTTTCGGGCAATGATTTTTTTGGTTTGGGCAATGATTTTTTTTTTTGTCTATGATCCTCAAAGTATAAGCAACAAAAGCAAAAGCAGACAAGTGGTTTGTCATCAACTCAAAAGCTTCTGCACAACAAAGGAAATAATCAATAGAGTGAAGAGAAAGCCTATAGAATGGAGGAAACTCTTTTCAACCATCTACTTGATAAGTAGTTAATATCTAAAATATATAAGGAACTCAAACCAATCAGTAGCAAACAAACAAATGGCCTGAATAAAAAATGTGCAAAGGACCTAAGAAGCATTTCTTAGAAGAAGACATACAAATGGCCCAGAGTTATGAAAAGGTGCCCAATATCACTGATCATAAGAAAAATACAAATCAAGATGACTTTGAGATATCACCTAATACCTGTTAGAATGGCTATTACAAAAAAGGGACAAGTGCCGTCATGGATGTGGAGAGAGGGGAACCATTGTGTACCATTGATGGAAATGTAAATTGGTTCAGCTATTGTAGAAAACAAAATGGAGATTCCTCAAAAAATAAAAATAGATCTATTATACGATCCTGCATTTCACTTCTGGGTCTATATCCAAACAAAATGAAATTGGTATCTCTAAGAGATATCTACATTTTCAAGTTTACTGCAGCATTATTCACAATAGTCAAGATATAAAAATAACCCAAAGGTCCCTTGATGCATTAATAGGTAAAGAATATGTGATATAGATAGGTATAGATACATGAATAAACAAATGTAGATATATAAGTACCTATAAATAAAATGGAACCCTATTTAGTCATGGAAAAGAATGAAATCCTGCCATTTGTAACAACATGGACAATCCCAGAAATCATTTACCTAGTGGAATAAGCCAGACATAGAAAGAAAAAGACTGTATCACCATTAGAAAAAAGATGTCATTTTCTCCAATTTATATGAAGATTCCAAAGCGATTATTATTTAGAGAACATTAGATAAAATTTTGAAGAATACAGCTAGGGTCATCACTCTACATATTGAGTTATTACAAATTTGTTATTATGAGGAAAATATGGTATTTTTACCAGGAGAAATAGATAAATGAAACAGAGTAAACTGTTTAGAAACAGACCTATGTATTGAGTCACTTTGAAAAAGGCATCCCTGTAATGCATTGAAAACATGATCTTTTCAATAACTGGTCTTTAGTCACTTGGCTATTAACATAGAAAAAAATAAATCTTGACCCCAACCATATACCACATGCATATAAAAAATCAGTTTCTAGTGGATTTTAGATGTAAATGGGAAAGGTAAAATGAAGAAAGCTACTAGAAAAAAGCATAGGATATTATCTTCATAATATTGAGGTACACAATTACCTAATCATACTAAATATAAAAGAAAATGATTATTTTGGTTACATTGAAATGTAAACTGGATCACATTAATTATAAGAAATTTTTGATGGCATCAACTGATAGCCCTGTTAATAAGGTGAATGTCAAGCCACAGATTTAGCATAGTTTTGTACAATTCCTAACAAAGCACTTGATATTCTAAAATTAACAAGAAAAGAGACAAACACCTAGTAGGAAAAAACAAAAAAAGATTCAAGTGGGTACTTCATGTTGGAAAATACATAATTAGTGGACATAAAAGGTCTCAATTTAATTACTAATCAGAGGAAATGAGAACTAAATCTATATTGTGATAGTGATAATATTTCTGCAGCTAAATTACAATCCTAGCAAAATCATTTTTTGGCAAATATGTGGAGTAACTTAGATTCTCTTATAGTTTTGTGGGACTGTAAATATAGACAACTTTGTAATACTCTTGGCATTATCTACCATGGACAATTATGCACAATGACCCAGAAATTTCACTCCCTGAGTATGGTTATGAACAACTATGCATGTATATGTTCACCTAAAGGCATGTACAAAAATGTTCACAGAATCACATTTATAATAAAAAACAACAATAGGCAAAACCTTCAGTGTACATCAGTATGGAATGGATAAATAGGTAGTGGTATTTGAGGGCACAGGGGATACTTTTACAGCAAGGAAAACAAATTAAAATTGCCATAGTTTTGATTGTTGGTAATGTATCATTTCTTGATCTAGCTGCTTCTTCCACGCATTTGTTCAGTTTGTGAAAATTTATCAATCTGTTCACTTATGACTTGTGAACTTTTTTCTATATATGCTATATTTAATTAAAATATTTACTTAAATGTAAAAAGCTCAAATTAGCCAATAGAATTAAGCCCATCTTTATAATAACTTTGATGAGTGTCAGTCTTTATTGACAAGGCAAAAGAAGCAGAGATTTGTGTGCTGGATGAATTTTCCAGTACCATCTATGATTCATGATCTATGCGGCTTTGAAACAGGGTGAGCTAGGTGAACACTCAGACAGGTTCCCCATCACTTCATAAATGTGACTAAGTGCCTGGCAGATGTAGAGATTATAACACATCCCTTCTGGCAAAAAAATTTTAATGACTTTCAACCCTCTATTGTCTTCCTGCAAAGTATTTAACTCCTGTTTCAAATTTCATTTGTTATTTTTGCATACCCATCATCATAATGATAGTAATAGCCACAATAATATCAATAATGATAACAATAGCTAAAACTTAATATGATCCAGGTGTTGTTATAAGCCACTACACTGTATTAATTTCTTCAATCCCCAACCCAGTTTCCTTTGCTGGATATGATTATTTCTCTGTTTCAGAGCTGAAGAAGCTGAATCACAAGTTAAAACTGCTGTGTTGCAAAACTGGATTTGAATCTAGGTGGTTTGCCTCTAGATTCCAAACTTTTTAGCATTATGTTATTATACTGCCATATATGTACTTTGAACTCTTTAAGACAGGTTGGAAAACAGATACTTAGATGCATTAAGGTTTATATATAGTGAGTAATATTCTGCCATATTTACAGATGAGGAAACTAAAAACCCGCTTACTTAAATAATTTTTAGAGATCATGCCAAGAATAAAGTAAACCAGGACTGGATCCAGACTGCATTTCAGACTGGGGTTTCAGACTGGGTCTAGAGCTCTCTTTTTGAACCATACTACAAAACTAGAGAAATTATTTCAAACTAGTAAGGAAAAATGAGTGAATTTTGAAGCTTTCCACAAAGATCTGATCTTGGGGACACAGAGCATTCTGGACCTGACCTCATTCCCATATTCTTCCCGATGCTCACTCAGCCCTCCTGAAATGGTTGGGGCTCCCGAAACCTGTATATGTGTTTCTTTCCTTTTCTGTCATGCTCATCCCAAATTGACTTTCTTTTTGTGCTTTATCCTTGCGATTTAAAAGTCTAAAGGACCTTCTTATAATATTAAGAAACGTTACCTATAAGGAAGGTTATGGAAGCAGGGACACTACCTGTTTGCCCTTGTCCATGAGTCAGCATATGTCCACTTGAGCAGACTCTTGCGTCCTAGCCACGCTTCTCTTGTTATCCCTTAGGGAGTGGTGTTGAGTCTGAAATTCTTCCTCTGTGCTGGGTGAAGTAAAGGATATTTGCTCATTACAGCAGTGAGAGGAGTCTCGTGGGTGCAGTAAATGTCTTTACACTTTTTCCTTGAGTATAGCAGAACATTATTCAGAACTGATGCTCTTGGTGCATGAAGCATGACTGACAGTTTTATGCTCATCTCTTTATGGGTCCACAAAATCATATAAATAATTCTATTAACTACCAGGAATCCCCTGGTAACCATTGTGTGTGGTCGTGTGGTTCTTTGCAAATTCCTCCACAACTATGTAAGAAAGCTATTTATTTTGAAATCACTGAAGCAGTGAAAAGAGTGACCCTAATTTGCTTTTTAAAAATTTGATGTTTACTTTCCCTTTCTCTTCCTCCTTTATTCCTCTCTTCCTTTGTAATATTTTACTACTATTGAAACATTGTACATAAAGTTAAAGCACATTTTTTGAATATGAAGCAAGGAAATAAAGATTCTTTTAACTATCAAAAATAATTACAATGAGAATGCTTAATAGAACTAAAGACAAAAATTTAACCAACTAAGGTCTTAAAGTAGAAAAAAGAGCTAATTTTGTAGATTTAAGCATTTTATAGTTTTTATACAACTTACAACTGAAATTAATTTTTTGGAATTTGGCTCATTAACATTTTAATTACTTATCATATTTTAAAATAATATTATGTACTGTTTGATAAAATTAATAGTGCATTAATATGGTCTCACCTTTACAGGGACAGTTTGCAGTAACTAGAATTTTCAATTCTCTAATGACTTTTTTGTTTTGCTATGAAAAGAAAAAGCTTCTATATTAAAATGATGTATGAGGGCAAAAGTAAATTTATGATCTAAACTTGCAGCAAATCATTTGTATTGATCTGTTTTGTTTCCATTCTGCTGAAGCTAATGGAAATCATTTGTCACCTGACTTGTCTCAGCTGATTTGAAAAAAAAATTGTACCATTTATCTAACCAGCCTAAGGTATGGGACAAGTATACTGATGTCTGTAATCACCAAGAGGCCATCAATTTCCAGGGAAGTAGTGAACATGCAGCTGTATTGCTCATAGGCTTAAATAAATTAAATATTAATATGAACATATATATATAATACATCCCAATAAAACATGAACTATTGAACATATATTATCCAATAGACTTCTTTACTTATAAATAACATTTTAATAGCTTTTCTTTCAAAAATTAAAATTAAAATATTTGACATCAATTATGCTAACATTATATATATTATAATACAAGTTAAAACATCATTGGAGCAATGTGTTTAAGTAAATAACCTTTTCCTGACCCATAACTTCTTCTGAGTTAGGGGGAAGATTGAATGTGGGAAGGGGTTTGAGTAGAGCAGGGGAGAGTAATAGGGAGAAAATGGGGACAACTATAATTGAACAATGACAAAATTTAAAAAATATGGTGATTTTAGCCTTAATCTTTAATCCTAAATTTTGTAAGTAAAGTTTATTTGAAATTACTTACATGAAAACTTAAGGTATATATCTTTTTGTTTTTATACATGTGATTGATAAAGTTGGCCTTGTGAAGCCAACTATATTTGTATAGTTTTCAAATTCTCATAAGATGTGTCATCTCTATACCCCTGCCCACATAGTTCAGCTCAAGGTAAAAGGAAAATTAGTCTTACAAATCTTTTGTGACATTCCTTCAAAATATTAAAGAGTAGAAGTCATAGTACAAAAGATTATTTAAACTTTGTCAATGTGGAATTTTATGGTACCAAATCATCTCATATTAGGGCTGATTTACCCATGAAATAAATTCACATACAAAGCAGCACCATAGGGCTCAGGAAAAGAATGAGCAAGCTTCCAAAGTTACAATGTCCCTTTAATGCATATAAGGCATTTGATATAGGGTAAAGCAAAAGTATGATTACAGTTGTGAGTACACAGAATACAGAATTTTTCTCTTGTATTGCTATTTACTATTAATTATTGTGTTATTTTCCATATGAGTGGCTATAAACCTTTTTTTGCCCCGCTCTGTACATATTCCTGTTTATTTTCTAATGTACTTTCTGAATCTCCTCAATTTCTTCCCTACAATTTAGTAGTATAATAACACAGAGTTGCAGAATAGGCATTAATCTCCTAAAATGCATGATGTTGAGAACATGGTCCATTCACTCATTCATCCTTTATTTATTCAGTAAATATTTATCAAATACTTCTAGGAACCCTCAACTCTGATTGGACTAGGGATACAATGATGGAGGAAAGGAAATTACTGTCTAGGTTCTTTGAGAATTTAAATTTAAGCAGGGTAAGTGCATATAATTTAATCTATAGATTTTTCTTGTCTAATGACAAGTTGATAACATAAAGCAATTTGATAAAAAATAGAAATAGTAAGTTAGATCATACTGTTCTTGAAATGGCCTTTTTAGTCACCTAAAAGCATATTTGGGTCAAATCTATTATATAGATTGATTGTGTTTTTCTTTTTTTTTTTAATATTAAATTTTATTTAGTTACTTTTCAAGTACATTTTTTTTTTAATCTATTTCTCCCATCCCCCCCCCGCCCGGTCTCCC
This sequence comes from Artibeus jamaicensis, assembly GCF_021234435.1. Classification (NCBI taxonomy): domain Eukaryota; kingdom Metazoa; phylum Chordata; class Mammalia; order Chiroptera; family Phyllostomidae; genus Artibeus; species Artibeus jamaicensis. Next base: position 17,653,648 of record NW_026521788.1, read on the forward strand.
CCCTCCCTCCCATTTCCCCCCCCCCCCCCCAGTCCTCATCTCTGTGTCTTTCATACTTGTTCCTCAAAATCCCTCCCCCTTTTTCCCCTTAAGTTCCCTTCCCTCTCCCCTCTGGTCGCTGCCCACTTGTTCTCTATTTCAGTGTCTTTGTTTTTATTCTGTTTGCTTGTTTGTTTTATTCTTTAGCTTCCTGTCAAAGGTGAGATCATATGGTATTTGTCCTTCAATGCCTGGCCTATTTCACTCAGCATAATGCTTTCCAGTTCCATCCATGTTGTTGCAAAGGGTAGTAGCTCCCTCTTTCTCTCTGCTGCATAGAATTCCATTGTGTATATGTACCATGATTTTTTGATCCATTCGTTTACTGCTGGGCACCTAGGTTGCTTCCAACTCTTGGCTATTGTAAATTGTGCTGCTATGAACATTGTGGTGCATAGGTTCTTTGAAATTGATGTTTTAGGATTCTTGGGGTATAATCCTAGCAGTGGAGTTGCTGGGTCAAAAGGCAGGTCAATTTTTATTTTTCTGAGAAAATTCCATACTGTTTTCCATAATGGTTGTACCAGTCTGCAATCCTACCAACAGTGAACTAAGGTCCCCTTTTCCCCACACCCTCTCCAAAATTGTTGCTTTGTCTATTATAGCCATCCTGACTGGTGTAAAGTGGTATCTCATTGTGGTTTTAATTTGCATCTCTCTGATAGCTAATGATATTGAGCATCTCTTCATGTGTCTCTGGATAGTCTGTATGTCCTCTTTAGAGAAGTGTCTGTTCAAGTCCTTTTCCCATTTTTTAATTGGGTTCGATGTCTTCCTAGAGTGGAGTCGTGTAAGTTCTTTGTATATTTTGGAGATTAAACCTTTGTCTGAGGTATCATTGGCAAATATGTTTTCCCATACAGTTGGTTGTCTTTTTAATTTAATACTGTTTTCTTTAGCCATGCAGTGATTGTGTTTTTCTGAGCATCTAGAAAATTGTGAGCCCTTCCGATCAAGTATTTTAAGTTTTCCATATTTTTTATCTCTGTTAGAAGTTCATTCATATTTGTTGAACACATGAATGAATGAATGAATGAATGCTATAATTTTTGCCTGATGACTTAGCATTCTCTTTGCATTTTAAAATGAAAAGGGCTAAATTATACCAATGATATTTATAAAATTGTCCAATTTTTGGATATTATTAAATTTTTTTTTTGCATTTTTTATTGTTGTTCAAATACAGTCATCTCCATTTTCTCACCACTACTTTTCTCCACCCCACCCACCCCACCTCTGACCCTCAGTCCTTCCCCTCTTTGGCTTTGTTCATGTGTCCTTTTTACATGTTTCTTGATGACCCTTTCCCTTCTTTTCCCCATTTTTCCCCTCCTCTCCTCCTCTGGTTACTGTCAGTTTGTTCTTTATTTCAATGTCTCTGGTTATATTTTGTTTGCTTGTTTGTTTTGTTGATTATGTTCCTGTTAAAGGTGAGATCATATGGTATTTGTCTTTCACCACCTGGCTTATTTCACTCAGCATAATGCTTTCCAGTCCCATCCATGCTGTCAGGAACAAATGCCCATCTACTACTAAGCTATAAACTAGAGATTCTCTGTACTAACATTTAAGGTATATGTTATTGCAGAATACTTTCTAAAATTCAATTCCAACATTACTCTTTTGATGGGGCAATATAGATTCCTATACATGCCCTTTGTAATCCATGTCAGTAATTAATGATGTACTACTCTAATTATTGACATATAAAGATGTCTTTAATGCTAATAAATCTTAAATTTAAAAAGTGGGCTCTATACATTTAAACGATTAGGAGATACAATTCCAATGAAGATGAGAAACATATAATAAAAGTAAATAAATCTGTGCAATTAAATCATGTAGCTAGATCAGTAATATAAAACTGGTAATTAATATATGTACTCAAATATAAAGACATAACACTGAATGGGGTAGGGACTATATTATTGAAAAACGTTACTGAAACAACAGTGTACTTATTAGAAGACCATATAAAGTTTATAGCTACCAATTCTTTACACAAAAACAACCTTCAGATGGATCAGAGGTTTAAACACTGCAAGAGAGAGACTCGGAGAACAGGTTTATTTAGGACTACTGGATAATACCACAAATTTTTAAAAATTTTTTCAGAAATAGGAAGTTTAATTGATATTGAAAGAGTAGTCACTTTAATTTTCTGATTTTTCTGACTATTACCAAAATATCTAAATACTAATTAGTCTTACATTTAGACTACTTCTAAAGTTCCTAAAATCTTAGAGGAGGTGACATGCTCACAGGGGAAGTTAGATTGGGAGGTCTTCGACAGAATAGCTTTGTTTTTGTAGTAGCCTCCCCATTGTGTGTCTAGTATGAATTTCTTGTATTTCTTTGGTGTGCTCATGGCTATATCATTCAAATCCAGAAAGAGAACAAGAAACTTTATGGGATGGTAGAATTATGATTTTGCTTATTTTTTTTGGTTCACATTTTTTGTTTGCTTGTTTGTTTTATGTTGAAAACCAGAAACACCATTTTAAAATCATTAAATTTATCATTTATTTTCTTAACAACTGTTTCACTTTTTCCTTAAAATAAAATTAATATGTTATATTTTTTGTTTAATGATGTTATACTTCTTAAAACCAATAACATACTTTTGTTTATGTGCTATTATTACTTATTTACGAAGGAGACTTTTCATTCTCTAGAACTAGGTATACAACTAGTTTTTTACTTTATACATTCACATATAAATGACATTTCAAAAACTCTTGTTTTGAATGAGAGATTTGCTATAATTTTATTTCACATAAAATGAGATAACCTCATCCTGAAATGATTTTCTTTTTGATATGTTTCTTTTTGCAAAGTATAATGGTTTTTTTTCTAAAAAGAGTAATAATGGAGATATGAAGCTGGGTGACTGACTATAAGACATCAGCTTGGGGTAAAAGTACCTAAATAGATTAGATTCAGGTATGTAATAGGATCCCTACCTGCCATGTAATAGGATCTTACCCAAAGCCTTTCTCCGTGAGACTCTCTAATAGCCTTTTCTTGCTGTTACTTTCTATGAAACTCTAAGAGCCTTTTCTTATATTTTTCAAGCTTATAAAAAGTTCCTATTGAAGTACAATACACCTATAAAAAGTCTATACATCATTGATACATGGTTAAAAATTACCACAAATGTAACCCCTTGAAAAATCAGCACTTGGATCAAGAAATAGAATCTTACCAATGTTCTATAAGTTTCTCTTGTGCCCTCTTCCTGACACTAACTATATTTCTCTAGAGTAACTACTACATTAATATCTTCAGTTTAATTTTCTCTGTTTTTCTTTATTTAAAAAGAATCATACATATGTACAGTTTTACCTGACTTCTCCATAAATGTGATATTCATCTATATTGTTGTGAGTAGTTGTAAATTGTTCATTATAATTTACAAATAGTATTTCATTGTGTGACTACCACAAAGTTAACATAGTCATTCTTTTTTGATATTTAATGTTCTACCTCTCCTATCTACTACTTTAATATAATTTCTTTTGCTGGCCACCAAGTAACACTATTTTTCATATACCTTAAGGTAATTCCTAGCAAAGCTCTGTGATGTAAATTTCTTAACTATTTGCTTGCTGATCTTCCAGCAGAGAGAATACAGTTTCTTATTTTGGTGTTACATTCTGCGAGCTGGATCACAGAGTACAATAGCTGAGGCTTGGGGGAACATCAGCCTTTTCAATGTAACCAGTCCTCTCTTAGTCCTCAAGGGCTCAGAAGCAGAGAATGTAGAAACTGTGTTAGCTGGATTCAAGTGCAATTCACTGTATCATAAAGGCCACTCCCTTGCAACTCTCATTCTGCTACTACGTCCATGCCCTCTTTCAAGTTGAAACATCTTTTCTAGATTATGTAAAACCTCCCTATCACATATTCTACCTCCAGTCCACCCCAGAACACCTGATTACATTTTTACCTGAACAGAAAGAAAGGATGTTGGGATGCAAACATTTTCAGAGATACGATAAAGCAGACATTTCCACAGAGGAACTGGTTGAAGATGAAGTAACTCTATTTCCTAGGAGCTGTGGAGAAAGATTCTGCCTTAGATGTGTTCAAGAAATTGTTTGAGATGTACTTGAGGTTTGCACCAGGACAGAGACAGGGATATACATTGACTCCAGAGTCCTAGAAGTTTTAGACATCCCCTCTATACTTTTCTATTTATATACACATATTTTAGTAATCTTACTTCAAAAATTTTAGTGCTCCTAATTCTGTACAAATTCTATAAGGAGGCTCATTATTTCATTTTGAAATCCATCTAATCATTTTGATGATTGTAAATTGTGCATTCTTGTAGAAATATTCTGCTTCATTTTATTTGTTTGTCAATTGTATTTAGTTCAGAATGGAAACTCAATTGTGAAAAAAAAGGAACCGATTTTGATTATTTCTCCAGGAAAAAGCAGAAGTGACATGAAAAATGGTGCCGCTCATGAAATATACACTAGGTAGTAATTACCTGATGCATATTTGTGACATTGCATTTGTTTTGGCTAAGAAAATACAAATTCATTTTTTTCTACCCAGTCCTTTTGTGCTAACCTTAACTTTAAAAACATGTTTTTCTTTTCCTCAGAGTCCTTACAAAAAATTACCTTTGAGTGTCTTTGAAAATAATATTAAATTCAACATCTCTTTCTTTAAGTATATTTTTTCCCTTCAAGAATCTTGTGACCTCAGTATCTCAAATGCATAGTGGAGAACCACATTGAACTGACTGCCTTTTAATGACATTGTTTCTATCAGATAACTGGTTGTTGATGGATATTAATTATGGCATACTATCTTTTAAGTCCTACAGCTTATTCTTGGTTCTCTGAAATTATTTGAAAATTATGAGCCCCTGAAAGACTATCAGGGACATCACAGTGATTATCCATCAATTCTTTGGTTCTTTTTTAATAAAGTATATTTTATTGATTATGTTGTTAAGGTTATCCCACTTTTTTCTTCCCTTTATTCCTCTCTGCTCTACACCTCTGCTCTATACCCCCCACCAGTGTTCCCCCTCTTAGTTCATGTCCCTGGGTCATACATGTAAATTCTTTGACTTTTCCATTTCCTATACTATTTTTAACCTCCCTTGTCTATTTCTTACCTACCGTTTATGTTTCTTGTTCTCTTGTTTACTGTACATTTCCCCCTTTCTCCCCACCCCGCTGATAAACCTCCAAGTAATCTCCATTTCTGTGATTCTGTTCTTATTCTAGTTATTTGCTTAGTTTATTATTTTTTTAGGTTCAGTTGTTGATAGTTGTGAGTTTATTGTCTCTTTACTGTTTATATTTTTAATTATCTTTTTTTAGATAGTTTCCTTTAACAGTTCATATAATAAAGGCTTGGTGATGATGAACTCATTTAACTTGATCTTATATGGGAAGCAGTTTATCTGCCCTTGCATTCTAGATGAAAACTTTTCTGGATACAGTAATCTTGGATGCAGGTCTTTGCCTTTTATGACCTGGAATACTTCTTTCCGGCCCCTTCCTGCCTGCAAAGTTTCAAGAAATCAGCTGATAGTCTTATGGGAACTCTTTTGTAGATATTGTTTCCTTTTCTCTTACGCTTTTAAGATTCTCGTCTTATCTTCAATCTCAATTAATGTAATGATGATGTGCCTTGGTGTATGTTTCCTTGGGTCCAACTTCTTCGGGATTCTCTAAGCTTCCTAGATTTCCTGGAAGTCTATTTTCTTTGCCAGATTGGGGAAGTTCTCCTGGATTATTTGTTCAAATAAGTTTTTTCCATTTCCTGCTCTTTCTCTTCTCCTCTGGCACCCCTATAATTCAGATGTTTGAATGTTTAAAGTTGTCCCAGAGGTTCCTAAGCCTCTGCTTATTTTTTTTTGAATTCTTGTTTATTCATTCTGTTCTGGTTGAATGTTTATTTCTTTCTTCTGCACCAAATTGTTGATTTCCTTCTCTTCATTGTTGGTTCCCTGTATATTTTCCTTCATTTCACTTTGTATAGCCTTTATTTCTTCCTTTATTTTGTAGCTGTGCTCGATCATTTCTTTGAGAGTCCTGATTACCAGTGTTTTGAATTCTGCATCTGATAGGTTGGCTATCATTTCATCATTTAGTTCTATTTTGGGAGCTGTGATCTGTTCTTTCATTCTGGCCATATTTCTTCATCTCAGTATGGCTGTTAAGTTCTAAGGGGCAGAGCCTTAATAATTCTTCAGGGCAGGGCAACCCACTTTGCTGTGTTTTCGATCTGTGTATGGGAGAGGGGTCCGAAAGGGAACAATGCCACTTGATTGGCTCTCATCCCTCTTTCAGTCACCCCGCCACCACTACCCACAAGCAAATTGGGTGCTTCTGGTACGGATTCCTGTGTGGATGGTTTTGTGTACATTATAGGACCCTATGGGTCTCTAATAAACTCTCCTGTGAGGCTGGTAGTTTTTCCCACTGCCACAACCTTTACACCACAAGTCTTTACAACCAGAGGTTTTGAGGCTTTCTTTTCCTGTCCTAGCACCCTGGGTTGTGCATTCTGTCTCACAACCCAGAGTTCCCCCTGGTTTATCTGCACACAAATGTGGGACTGACAGCCACCATCTCATCCACCCAGTCTTCCTGCCACTGCGTTGCCCTGCGTCCTTGCGACCCTGGCTGCCTGTCTCTGCTCCTTCCACCAGTCTGGCTGTATGCTTCTTCTTTAGCTCTTTGGCTGTCATACTTTCTATACAGTTTGATTTTCTGAGAGTTCTGGTTATTTTTTAAAAATTTGTTGTTGTCCTTCTTTTGGTTGTGCAAGGAGGCAAAGTGTATCTACTTATGCCTCCATCTTGGCCAAAAGTAATTCTTTGGTTCTAAGCTTGATGCTCAGTATCTTATAAATGCCCTTATGTTTTATCTTTGTGTGTACCTTTCTTTTGTGATGTTCTTTCAGAGCACTCATTTAATAACATTTATATTTCACCAGATGAGATTAAAAAGGTGTTTTGAGAAGCCATTTCAAAATTTCAATTTCATCTTTATACTATCCTCATTTACTGGTGTTCTCTGAAATTCCTGTAACAACAATAGTATTTGTCTTGATACAGTTCACATTTTAATTCCAGTACACTTGCCTTTAATACCACTCTGGATGATACTACATTTTTTATTGTTGTTCAAGTATAATTATCTCCCTTTCCCCCCAATACTCCACCCCAACCCCAGCCATCCCCACCTCCACCCTTGATCCTATCCCCCTTTGGTTGTGTCCATGTATCCTTTATAGATATTTCTATAAACCCTTCCCCTCGTTCCCCCCCCCCCATTATCCCTCCCACCTTTCCTCTGGCTACTTTCAGTTTGTTCTTAATTTCAATGTCTCTGGTTATATTTTTCTTGCTTGTTCGTTTTGTTATTAGGTTCCATTTGTAGGTGAGATCATATGGTATTTGTCTTTCATCTAGGGGGCTTATTTCACTCAGTATAATGCTCTCCAGTTCCATCCATGCTGTTGCAAATGGTAGGAGCTCCTTCTTTTGTTCTGCTGTGTAGTATTCCATTGTGTAAATGTACCATAGTTTTTTGATTCATTCATTTACTGATGGCACTTAGGTTGTTTTCAGAATTTGGCTATTATAAATTATGCTGCTATGAACATTGGGGTGCATAAGTTCTTTTGAACTCGTGTTTTAGAGTTTTTACAGTATAATCTCAGGAGTGGAACTGCCAGGTCAAAAGGCAGTTCCATTTTTAGTTTTTTGAGGAAATTCTATACTTTTTTCCCACAGAGGCTGCACCAGTCTGCATTCCCACCAGTGGTGCACTAGGGTTCTCTTTTCTCACATCCTTGCTAGCATTTGTTGTTTGTTGATTTTTTTATGATGGCCACTCTGACCAATGTGAAGTGGTATCTCACTGTGGGTTTTTTTTTTTTTAGATTTTATTTATTTCTCTTTAGAGGGGAAGGGAATGAGAGAGGGAGAGAAATATAAATGTATGGTTGCCTCTCATGAGTCCCCTGCTGGGAACTGGCCTGCAACCCAGGCATGTGCCCTGACTGGGAATCAAACCACAGTCCTTTGGTTCACAGACCCACGCTCAATCCACTGAGCTATGCCATCCAGGGCTCATTGTGGTTTTAATTGGCATCTTTCTGGTGGCTAGTGATTCTGAGCACCCTTACATGTGTCTCTGGGCCCTCTGTATGTTATTCTTGAAGAAATGTCTGTTCAGGCCCTTTGCCCATTTTTAATTGGATTTTTTGTCTTCTTGGAGTGGAGTTGTGTGAGTTCTTTATATATTTTGGAGATCCTTGTCTGAGGTATCATTTGCACATATATTTTCCCATGTGGTTGGTGCCTTTTTCATTTTTCTGGTGTTTTCTTTAGCTATGCCGAAGCTTTCTAATTTGATAAAATCCCATTTGTTTATTTTTTCCTTTTGCCCCTTGCTCTAGGGGACATATTGGTGAAAGTATTACTGTGTGGAATATCTGAAAATTTCCTGCCTATGTTATCCTCTAGGACTTTTATGGTATTGTGACATATTTAAGTCTCTTGTCTGTCTTCAGTTTATTTTTGGCTATGGTGTAATTCAGTCATCTAGGTTCATATATTTTCATGTAGCTGTCCAGATCTCCCAACACCATTTGTTGAAGAGGCTATTTTTACTCCATTTTATGCTGCTGCCCCCTTTGTAAAACATTAATTGACCATAGAGACATGGTTTTACTTCTAGGCTCTTTATTGAGTTCCACTGATCTATGTGTCTGTTCTTATGCCAGTGCTAGACTGTTTTGATTACAGTGGCCTTGTAATATAGTTTGATATCAGGTATTGTGATCCCTCCTACTTTGTTATTCTTTCTCAAAATTGCTAAGGTATTTGGGATTGTTTATGGTACTGCTTTTTGAAGAAAGAAAAGGTTTTTTTATATGTGAGTTTTAATGCTTTTATTTTTATTTATTTATTTTTTATTTTTTTAAATTTTATTTAGTTATTTTTCAAGTACAGTTTTTTGTCTATTTCTCCCATCCCAGCCTCCCCCGCCCCTTGCTCCCCACCTCCCTCCCATTTCCACCCCCCTTAGTTCTCGTCCCTGTGTCCTTCCTATTTGTTCCTCCAAATCCCTCCCCTTTTCTCCCCTTAAATTCCCTCCCCTCTCCCCTCTGGTCACTGTCCCCTTGTTCTCTATTTCAGTGTCTTTGTTTTTTTCTGCTTTGTCTTGCTTGTTTGTTTTGTTGTTTAGCTTCCTGTTAAAGGTGAGATCATATGGTATTTGTCTTTCAACACCTGGCCTATTTCACTCAGCATAATGCTTTCCAGTTCCATCCATGTTGTTGCAAATGGTAGTAGCTCCTTCTTTCTCTCTGCTCCATAGAATTCCATTGTGTATATGTACCATGATTTTTTGATCCATTCGTTTACTGATGGGCACCTAGGTTGCTTCCAACTCTTGGCTATTGTAAATTGTGCTGCTATGAACATTGTGGTGCATAGGTTCTTTGAAATTGATGTTTTAGGATTCTTGGGGTATAATCCTAGCAGTGGAATTGCTGGGTCAAAAGGCAGGTCAATTTTTATTTTTCTGAGAAAATTCCATACTGTTTTCCATAATGGTTGTACCAGTCTGCAATCCCACCAACAGTGAACTAAGGTCCCCTTTTCCCCACACCCTCTCCAACATTGTTGCTTTGTCTATTATAGCCATCCTGACTGGTGTAAAGTGGTATCTCATTGTGGTTTTAATTTGCATCTCTCTGATAGTTAACAATATTGAGCATCTCTTCATGTGTCTCTGGATATTCTGTATGTCCTCCTTGGAGAAGTGTCTGTTCAAGCCCTTTTCCCATTTTTTAATTGGATTGGTTGTCTTCTTAGAGTGGAGTTTTGTAAGTTCTTTGTATATTTTGGAGATTAAACCTTTGTCAGAGGTATCATTGGCAAATATGTTTTCCCATACAGTTGGTTGTCTTTTTAATTTAATACTGTTTTCTTTAGCTGTGCAGAAGCTTTTTATTTTGATGAGATCCCATTTGTTTATACTTTCTTTTATGTTCCTTGCTCTAGGGGACATATCAGTAAAAATGTTGCTGCGCAAAATATCTGAGACTTTCTTAATGGTGTCACGGCTTATATTCATGGATTGGAAGAATCAACATCATCAAAATGTCCATACTACCCAAAGCAATATACAGATTCAATGCAATACCTATTAAAGTACCAATGGCATATTTCACAGACATAGAACAAACACTTCAAAAATTTATATGGAACCATAAACGACCTGGAATAGCAGCTGCTATTTTGAGAATGAAGAACAAAGTAGGAGGGATCACAATACTTTATATCAAACTGTATTACAAGGCCACTGTAATCAAAACAGCCTGGTACTGGCATAAAAACAGGCACATAGACCAACAGAACAGAAGGGAGAGCCCAGAAATAAACCCAACTCTCTACAGTCAATTAATATTCAATAAAGCTAGCAGTAACATAAATTGGAGTAAAAATAGCCTCTTCAACAAATAGTGTTGGGAGAACTGGACATCTATGTGCAAAAAAATGAAACTTGAGCACCAACTTACACCATACACCAAAATAAATTCAAGGTGGAAGAAGAGAGAAAAGTTTTAACTTTAAACAGTAATCACAAACTCACTGACCTTCATTTTCAAGGGATGACCAAGAAGGGAGATTCAGGGACAGGAAGGTTCTCTGAAGAGTCAGTTTTTTAAAATTTATTTATCTTTAGAGGGGAAGGGAAGAAGAGAGGGAAAGAAATATCAATGTGTGGTTGCCTCTCGTGTGTCCCCTGCTGGGAACTGGTCTGCAACCCAGGCATGTGCCCTGACTGGGAATCAAACTGCGATACTCTGTTTCACAGGCCCAAGCTCAATCCACTGAGCTACACCAGCCAGGCCTGAACAGTCAATTTTAATTAACTGATTTTATTAATGATCTTGATTTTGATGTCAGACTTAGCTCTTGTTTTTCAACTACACTCTAATATAGTATTTGTTTATACTCTGGTTTCTCTTCAGATCATATAAATCTTTCACCTGTTTTAATACAGTATTTGTATATTCAATGTAGATCATTACAAATATATATCTATCCTCTGATACAACATAACTGAATGTATTGATCACTTATTAATTTCTTTAGTAAAAGACAATATGTGACACTATTTATTAACTATATAAAGAACAATTTTCATCACAACATCTATGATAAAGTAGCATTTGGCAGAATTTGTTGTCCCAAGTTTAACGTTCAGTAATGCATAGATTCAACGTTCATAGAAGTTCATGGGGATAATTTTTTTCTTCCTCCTATTCCTCCTTGTCTATTATCTTCTTCGATATTTCTGTAAAGTCATATTTTCTCTTTGAAGTGCATCTGTATGATAACTGCAGAATCGCCTCTTCTAGTGGAATCTGTCACTTTAATTATGCCACATCTCCTGTGTCGTTTCTCAAACTTTGTCTTGCAAGTAGGCACTAGTGCAAACTTGTGACATGTAGTCTCGACAGCATTTCCCTGCGCAAGTTCGAGAATTTTCACATGGGCTAAAATGAAGTTTGACAGTGTCACGGCTGTATAGTCACTTTTTAGGCTCTGCTTATAAAAATAATTTATAGTAACTGGTTGATAGACTTGTGAAATGCTGAATATGATACTCCATTATGGAGACTCACAAATCATATTAGTAAATGATAAGATTTGAGAAAAGTCTAATTGTGGTTGAGTTATTTAGATTCTTTAATTTAGTTAAATTTATTTAACATATTTTTTCCCAACATTATCATTTTTTTAGGGAACAGCTCTGAATATATATTATGGAAGGCAATTTGGAAAATGCTAGCTTCAGTTTATAATGATACAGATATCAGAAATTGTTAAAAATGTATTGAATACTTCTATTGGGATAGCTATTATGTTAAGTGTTTCATATTGGTCATGAAATTTAATTTTCATGTAAACCTGTACAATTGCTTCTATTTTATCACCAGTTTACAGATGGGGAACCTGCCAGTTAACTATATTCCTCAGGATCCCTCAGCTGGCTGAGGCAGAACCTGTAAATAAACTTGAGGAGATTTTAGATGATAGCATACTTCTTTGAAAGTGTAGTATATAAATTGCTACTCAAAGTGTGGTTCATGGATCACATCTGTAAGCTTATTGGATATGCTCTATCAATGGTGAGTTCTTGTATAAGTTTGTGTCAATAGTAAGTGGGCAAAGGTCCTTGGAAATTGTTTCCCTCCTAATACACAGAAAGGATTCTCAGGGTAAGGTATTTTAGTTGCTACATGTCTTCTTTTACTTAAAAAAAATTTATTTTGCCTGGTGTGTGTATTTAATGTCTGATGGTTTTGCATCCATCCTGAAATTGTAAGGCAACAAACAATCAGAGGGAAAACAATGTGACTCCAAGGATTGTGAAAATACAAGATGGAAGGAGTTTAGGATTCTGATGCAATTAAGACATAATTCTTATCCTCAGTTCTTGACTGAAGGTATCTTATAATGTAAAAAATAAACCCCTATTTTATTAATTTACCATTCTCACGTTTACATTACCAAATTAATTTCTCAGTGTTTTGAGCAACATGATGTTGGCTCTTAGTTTATATGTAGTTTAGGAGAATAGAAAAACAAAATGTAAACTTTAAAACAAAGTTGAACATGTTAAGATGAATTGATTAGTTGTAAAATATGAAGTATCTGTCCATATCAGTATATTATCATCAAGTGTTAGATGTTGGGAACCACCCTGCTTGTTTTCAGGAGCTGTAACCCTGCCATGGCTAATGCTGAGTGAGCAACCTTCAGACCATAAGCCACTAGGGAGACAAAGCTTATCTCCCTGGCAGGAGCACCACTTCTGCTCTTTTTACTTCATCTATAACTGGCCCCAATGCTTGATTGGTTAGCCAATGGCAGGTAAGGTTCCCCAAGAGGGGAACCACCTAAGACAAGCATGATCATATGGAGGCCCCGGCTTTGACAAGGCATGAGTCCTCATTTCTTCTAATTCCTTGACTATCTTGCCTCCTCTGCCTGACTTAAGCCTGAAACAATGACAGAGGGCAGTGCAGTCCTGTGCTGGAAAGGGCGGGCTTCTGGGTGATCAGGCCTGAGAGAGAAAGGCTTGTGAAGCCTGCTTTGCTAAGAATGTTCTTAATTAAATCATAAAGGTCTGAGCAGGAAATGAGTTTGTTTCCCAAAGTTTCATAGCCTTTTAGCTAAGAGACCCTGAATTACACCCTCGTAATTCTTTGTATGCTACCTATTGTTTGATCCTTACTGCCTGACAATGATTAATAAGTTGTTGTACCTGTACTCCTGCACACACACGCACACACAAAAACCGATAAAAACCTGTCCAGGCAAGGGTTGGCACACTCTCCTCTTGAAAGAGTGGTCAAGCCACTCTGAGGCACTCCCTCCTTGAGGGAGTAGCCGTGTGGTCCCTTTTCCTCCACAGGACTCGGTAGTCCATGTGAATTTGTTTCATATCTCATCCATGATGCCACGGGCACTGTGGACTGGAGTACTTGTCACCTAGAATAATCAGAAATTGATTCAGTGGGAACATGAATGCCTACTTAGGCTTTGTATGATGGGTAAACTGTGAGTAGGTTATGGAGAAAAGTGTTTCTCCATGATTTGAAAACACAGTCAGTACAGCTATGCATGCGGGAATAGGCTTTCGTGCTACTGTTTGCTATTTTGTTTTAGGTAAAATTGATCACAGTATTATACCATAGAATAGGTTGAAATAAAGTTTGTAGGTGATGGGAGGTGAAACAGAATCACATAATGGGTAGCATTGAGAATCAGCTACAGGAATTTAACATCATAACCCTATTGGACATTTTAGTGATGCCAAAAATGAAATGAAGTAATCTGCTATAATGTTGATTTGAATTTTTATATTAAAGCAATTTTCTACAATAAAATTTTATTGAGTGAAACTTTACCACAAATAGTATAATAACCATTCTTCTTTAGATAGAGCATTATTTTTGATTCAAGTAAACTTGTAGATGTTTACAATGGTAGCCATTTACCAAAATTACTAATATTGTCTTTTTGTCATTTAAGACCATTTGTTAAATAAATGCTCCATTTACTGCCCCATCCTAAGAGGTTAAAGTATAGAAAAGAAAGAAATAATGGCATATAAAAAGAATCACACACAGGATATAACATGTACTGATAAATATAACTGTTTTTAGTTATATATATAATATATGTTCTAATTGTTCAAGGATGATAAGGGAGATTAAAAAAGTATCTGTCTAGGGGTCCTGACACATATTTAAAGAATCTTGAAGGAATTAATTTGCTTAACTGAATAAATAGAAATTGAGCAAGTATTGACTGATTCAATCAAAAATACTCTTAACATGTGCTATGTCTTAGGTACTCAGTGCTAGGAAATAAAAGCTAAATAAAATGGATACCTTGCTTTCAAAGAATGTGCATTAATATTAGCATCAATCAGATAATAAACAAATATACAGACATGATAAATGTGAACAAAAGAAAGGAGTGACATGATACAGAGCATTGCTATATAGGGTGTTGTTTTATGTGTTTATAATTGTGTGTTTGTTTCTTTAAGAAAAGGTAATATATGGATAATAACCTTACAGAAAAAGGAAGAGAGCCATTCAGATATATTTGGAAACTCATGATTGAGAAACAGCAACAAAAAATCAAATGTATTTAGAGCAGCATGTGCACACAGAAGTATTATAGGACATGAGGTCAGAGAGTTAGCCAGGAGTGGCACTTGTGCAGTCAGTGGTATTGAACTTGCACAGGCAGTTATATAAGCACTTGGATGGGAGGATCACTGGTTGACGGTGTTCTTGTAAAGCATGAACTCTGTCATCATTCTAGGTATGCTTATGCATTTGCAGAGCATCCCACATTATGTTATTAGGAAAGTAAATCTTTTAGGGTAAATGTGGTCAAAATATGGCTGGAGGATAGGCCTAGATGATGTGAGTGGATGGCCAAGAGATCTTTGGTATCTTCTCTGAGGAACTGATGATTTAGATAAGATGTGAAGAACACTGAAGACTTAACTGATGAGTCTGGAGGGTACATATTTGTATGTGTATATTGTGTATGTGGTATGTGGGGGTGTGTCTGTGTGTGTGTTTGGATTCACAAACAGACAATTAGAATGGTCTCAGGAAGATAGAAGCAGCATATGTGAAGATCATGAAGTAGATGGGAATGTGTACTACTGAGACCTTGAAGGAAAGCCAGAGTGGTTAAGGCACATAGACCAGGGAAAAATAAAATGAGAAAAGTCTAGAAATATAAAAAGAAGACAGAATCTTGCAGGCCATGTTATTGCTTTGGTTCTTTGTCCTAAGAGCAATGAAAATACAATAGATGTTACAAAGGAAGAGTAAACAATTAGATTTGCTTTTGAAAGATATTGCTAACTGCAATGTGGAGATATATTAAAAAGGGTAAAGACAAAATGCAGTAAAACACATAAGGAGGTATTTCAATAATCTCAGCTAGCAATGATGGTAGTTCATAATGATATTTTTAGCTAAGAAATTAAGGAAGATGAATGGATTCACATGACATTTTAGAACTAAAACAAGACAACTTGGTCATAAATGAGATATATGGCATGAAAAGAGAGACATTAATGTCAGAGACCGTTCTGCGTGGTGTGGGCCCAGCTCCCACTCTGAGATGCACAGAACCCACACCCACGGATAGGTTCTCCCATGGGGAATCA
Source organism: Artibeus jamaicensis (assembly GCF_021234435.1). Taxonomy (NCBI): domain Eukaryota; kingdom Metazoa; phylum Chordata; class Mammalia; order Chiroptera; family Phyllostomidae; genus Artibeus; species Artibeus jamaicensis. Next base: position 17,669,454 of record NW_026521788.1, read on the forward strand.
GGCCTGCAATGTGCCTAGGCCACTTTGAGTCTTTTTGCTAAAAACTCCCTCACCTGGGTTAGTGACAAACATTTATTGCAAAATAACTTCCTAAAATGCATGCTAAACCTTCCAAGGATGAGTGTAACCTGTTCAACCACTTTTGCCTTTTAATTGGCAAATATCCTTCTTCTGTGAGGTGATTAGTGGCATTGGCTTCTTTGTTTTCTGAAAAAGGTAACCATCTAAAGCAACCTGTGCATAGTAAATGAGGACCATCATGTAACATGCAGAGAAACCCAATAAAGGCTGGTCATGGCAAGGGCAAAGGCTTTTGCTCCCCTTGAGAGAAAAAGCTATGCTGTCCGTTTTCTTCCACCAGACTCAGTAGTCCATGTGAATGTTTCATTTCATCCATAATGACATGGACACTCTGGGCTGGTGCCTGCATCACATTAAAGATGTCTCCTGAAAAGATGTTAGTGCCGCTTCTTGTGATATGGAACAGTAGCGGAGACCTCAGTCTAGGTTGGGACATGCAGTTCCTTAGGTTGGCCTTCAGTGTGTTGAATTTGTTGAACCTGTGGCATTTGAATAGCATCATTGTTGCATGCGAGAAAATGAGGATAGCCTTTAAGGCACTAAGATGATCTAGTTTTACATTATTGCCTTATAAATCACTTTCTGGGCTTTATATTGTTAAATGAACTGTTAATGACATTATCTATACACAAAACACAAACCACACAAAAACCAAACTGCTAAACTTCTAAAGTTTAACAGCCCAAAATATACCTGTAGTGGATCTGTTTTTTGTTTTTGTTTCTCATGTTTCTTTCCACCCTTCACCAGGTAGAAAGTATTGGTCCTTTTCTCTAGGGCATTGCCCGGATTACATCCCTGGAAAGGTCTGAGAGGGACACACTCCTGTACCTTACACTCAAAACAAATTATAGATCATCTTGCAGGGTCAGGTGGAGGATAGACTTCTTCAATCAAAGGGCATCTTGATGAACTTTTGACTTCCAGTCAAGATACAGTGTAAATAAACATGCTCACCTCCTTGCACAACCACATCAATATTATAACTATAGAAAAGCCATCATTCAGAACTGTCAGAGATTGAGCTGAGTGGAAATCCTACAACTATGGAATTAAAGAAGAAAGCACATCAAAACTGGTAGGAAAGGTGAGCATGGGGGACAGGCTGGTTCTCCACTCACATGTGGCAGATAAAAATTGGGAGGGATATCTCAGGAGTGAGGGGGCCCAGCCCCAAACCAGGCTCCCCAGCCTAGTGTTCTAGTGCCATAAAGACAAGTCTCCATGACTTCTGGCTGTAAAAACCAGCAGGGATTCAAACTGCTTGAATTCCAGGCAGTTTCTCTTAAAGGGTCCATGCACAGACTTTCTCTGATCTCCAGTGTGGGAGCAGCAGACTGAAAGGAATCAAGTCATATGGGAAGAAGTAAAATTGCCCAGCATCAGGGTAAGAGCTAGGGGACAGCTTTCTCCCAGACAGAAGTGCTAGCAGAGGCTATTGTTCCTTTTCTGAGACTTTCCTGAAGGCCACAGAGCAGGTGCCATATCTGAGACTTCATCAACATGACTCACAGTATTTATTCAACCTTGGTGATTCCCTAAGACCTGGCCCCACCAAATTTTCAGACACACTCCACCTGTTTCCAGTGACTTTTCCATACAAATGGTTTGTCTTGACCCATGCTTACTATTTTCCTAAATTCTCTCAAATAAGCAGCATCTGACTTCAGCAAACCCTGTACCTCTTGCTAAGTTATGCCAGGACAGTCACTCAAAATAGCTGGCCTTGATTCACAGCTTGGCCTCTCCTGGACAACCCCAAGCCCAGTGTGAGTAGCCGCCATCTGCAGAAAACTTTGTAGGTCATGCTGTGTAATCCCAAACAGCACACAGGCAGTGGCTAACCTAGGACCTCCTAACAGCAAACAAGGCTCAAGTGCAACAGGAAGCTGTACATGGCCCACACAGTGGTCTTGCCTTGAGTATCCAGCTCAGGTAATAGGGAAGACTATGCCAATGGACCCTATAGGACACCTACTACATTAAGGAACTCTGTCAAGCCTGGTAAATAAAGTCCAGGAAAAGAACTAAGCAAAATGAAGAAAAGCAATCTATCAGATGCAGAGTTCAAAACATGGGATATAAGGCTGCACAAGGAACTTAGTGAGGACCTCAACAGCATAAAAAGGATCCAGTCAGAAGTGAAGGATACACTAATTGTAATAAAGAACCATTTACAGAGAATCAACAGTAAAATGCATCATAAGAATCAAATCAGCAATTTGGAACATAAGGAATCAAAAAACCAATCAGAATAGCAAGAAGAAGAAAATGAATTAAAAAATGAGGATAGTGTAAGGAGTCTCTGGGTCAACTTCAACTGTACCAATGTTTGCATCAGACAGGTATCAAAAAGAGAAGAAAAAGAGCAAGAAATTGGTAACCTATTTGAAAAAATAAGGAAAGAAAACTTCCTTAACTTGGTGAATCATGGAGAATTCCAAACAAGATGGACTCAAAGAGGCCCACTTCAAGACATCATAATTAAAATACCAAAAGTTGAAGACAAAGAGAGAATCTTAAAAGCAGCAAAAGCAGTGAGTTACCTTGAAGGGAGCCCCCATAACACTAAGCTGATTTCTCAAAAGAAACTTTGCAGGCTAAAAGGGATTGGCAAGATACAGTCAAAGTGATGAAAAGCAAGGAACTACAACCAAGATTACTCTACTCAGCAAAGCTATCATTTAGAATTGAAGGACAGATAAAGAGCTTCCCAGACAGTAAAAAGGATAAAGGAGTGGATCATCATCAAACCAGTACTATATGAAATGTTAAAGGCTCTCCTTTAAGAAGAAGATGATAAAAATATGAACAATATAATGGCAATAAATACATATCAATCAACCATTAATTCTAATATGCAAAATAAACAAACAAGCAGAACAGAAAGAGAATCAGAGAAATAGATACAGAGAATGTTTTGATGGTTGCCAGATGGGAGAGAGTGAGGGATGGTTGAAGAAGGTGAGGGAATAAGAAGTAAAACTTGGTAGTTATGCAGTAGTCGTGGGGATGTAAAGTATAGCATATAAAATAGAGTAACCAAAGAACACAGTCATGACCCCATGAACATGGACAATGGAGTGGAGGTGCCTGAGGGAGTTGGGGGGAAGGTGCTGGGTGGAAGGGGACAAGAGAAAATTTGGGGACCATTGTAATAGCATAAACCATAAAATATAGTAAAAAATAAATGAGAAAGAAGACACCTTTATGGAACTTTTTTTCCCCATCCTATTCCATTTTCCTCACTTTTTTAATGGAGCACTTGAACAAGATTTCCCTTGTCAGATTCTGAATCTAGGGAATCCATCCTAAGATACTTTACAGCAATTCCCTTCCCCTCTTCTAAAACTCTTCTGATCCCAACAGAATCCTGGGGTTCAACCTCATGCAAAAACAAATTGTTCTTCCTTTGAATTAAAATCCAGTCTTTGATTTCCCTGACAAATGTTCATGCTGTGTCTTTTATATATTGTACAAAGCTTGTGAATCACTTAGAAAAACCACAAACTGATGGCCACCCACCAGAGAAAACAACTATGGAGTGACAACCAGTCATTTTGGTCGAGTGTTTTAATTGACTTATTTTATTTGGGCATATTCCAATTATTAATCCTGCCATATCAGAAAGTTACAAAATCTGTTTTCTGAAATATTATTCAAAGGATACACTACTTATTTAATTCATATATGAAAAATGAGGTTTAAGGTGAAATAATTTTAAGATATACAAAATTTACAAATATAAACAGATTTGTATTTAGCTGAATTCTTCAGAGGCGTGAATATACTAATATGAATTATGAAAATTAGAAGATCCATTAGCATGTGATAGCTTCCAACATTATTTAAGTAAGAAACACTTCTATCACAAAGTATCTCAGTGATTTAGTGCCCCAAGAAATGACTTTGAGAAACTGTCTAGAACTCCCTAACTAGAACGCTCTACTGTTCTGTTTACTAGCATCACCAAGAATTTATATTCCCATCAAATAACTGGCTACACACAATGCCTTCAGGGTTTATAATTAAGTGTCATTTGATCAGTGTTTATCAGTGTTGACCCACCTATATCATTTAAAAAGCACTTCCATTTTCCCTGGAAACTCAGTTGAAAATGTCATCCATCATATTACTCACAACTTCTTATATCAAAACCCACATAACAATTACTTCTCAAAATTGATATTGAAAAAATGTTTATGCTTATACGGTGAGCTCCTTTTTGGCTTTGCTATGTGTAAATTTGGTGCTAAGTGTAATGTTAAATTGTAGTTACTAGCACGTTTAAGTGTCTCATAACATTAGAATATTTAATTTGTTTTCCATTTTTAGATGTTTACTTGTTTTATTTTAAATTGTATTTGAGAAAGCTACTTCTTAACTTTTAAAAGAAAATAGTCTTTGAAAATTTTTAAGTGATAGTAATAAAAGAGTGTAAACCTTTAATAAAATCTCTTTAATATATAAATTGAACAATAACTTGTTACAATACAAACAGCTTCTCATGATGTTATTGGATTCTGCAGAATATTATATAAACAATTTTTTAAAAAATTTTTCAGTCCGAGCAGGATGTGGAGCATTTCTATTGAAATTCCACTGCCCTTTAGCTTTCTTACCCTTGGGGGAAATAAATCTGAGATGAATTTCCATTAGACAAATGTTATTATGATGCAAAATATGGTTTGCTATGGCTGCAGGGATATGATTCACTGTGTTTTCCTATTTTGAAATCACAAGGGAATGTTGAACATCTTGGAATATAAACATGGAGAACTTTCATAACATCTGCTGCTAATTTCTGCCAGCTGAAAAGTGATAATGATGATGAATATATTTGTCAATGATGCAGATACATTGGTCTAACTAAATTAGCTTGCAAACTATGAGTATCTAATTGAAAATACATGATTTGTAATATCACCTGGTTGGCTTTATGTTTAGTTACATTTTAAATTGTTCCATTATCTTTAATTTTTTGACTTATATATTTTAAAGTCAATAAAATACTACAAATGGGAAATATATTAGTGTGTGGCAATCTGTTATCTTCATTTATTCATACATTGTAAAAGCAAAATTTGACTCATAGCTATACATTTAGGGCATGAAGCAGCAGTTATTAAACATGAAAAGTCATTTAATTGAAATGTACTTCAAAATGATGTCCTATAATTCACTATTTAAGAGATATATATATTTATTTTTAGAGAGAGGAAGGGAGAAAGGGAAAGAAACGTCCGTGTGTGGTTGCCTCTTGCGCCCCCTACTGGGGACCTGGCCTGCAACCCAGGCATGTTTCCTGACTGGGAAACTGATCAGCGACCCTTTGGTTTCTAGGCTGGCACTCAATCCATTGAGCCACCCAAGCCAGATATAATTTACTATTTTATTAGGAATCTATTAATATATATTGAGAGTAAATCCATCCATATAAGTAAATCTTAAAGGGGCTAAAATTAAGAGCCTTTTATAAAATACATTGAATGTATTTAACTATGTAACTTTTATTTATAGGATTTTTATGATAACAAACTCATGGCAGCTTAGTGTGTCCAGGCTGATAATTGAACCTTTAAACTTTGGAATTTACTGTAACAAACACTATAACATTTAATTCTTTGTTTTATACCAATAAATGGCAGAAAAGAAGGGCTCCTTTTTCAGAGAAACCTGGAAAGAATTGTTTTTATTTTTAACTAGAATAAATTGGGTGATAGTATGTTTGCCTAATAGGTTTTTGCAAATCCTCAGCAGTGGAATAGTAATCTACTTTAAGGGATCTCTATGTACTTCCTTGGTATTAGGCTTTGATTCAAAGTCACTGTGATTTATTATTTAACCAACATGCCGTTCTTATTAAATCTCAATTAACTGCATATTAGGGTGTATTTTACAGTTAGGCTAACAAATTGAGATAGGCATTATCAATAGCAAATGTTTTGTTTCTAATTTTGCGAAGTTAATATAAGTAAAGAGCTATTTATGGTAGAGTGACAGATAAAAAATGGTAAAATTTCTAAAGCCTCCATTAAACCTCAGAACAAATTTTAAGTAATTACTGAAGTACAAGAGGTGACAATTTTGTCTTTCCCCTGATTTATTTTGTACATGAAACCTACATAGTTCTTTTTACTATTCATCAATAGAAAGCAATGTAACAAGTAAAGATGTCAATATCAGGTACAGCTGAAGAGAGTCATTCTGCCAGTGTGACCTGCTGTTCTGCTAGTCCCTAGGTCATTACAGAGAGTTACTTCTGAGTCATCTCACATTTTCCTGCTTACATTCTTTGTGTTGATTGAAGAAATCTTTGCACACTCCCAAATGAAAATTGCAGGATCACACCTTGATGCCTTTTCTCATGCCACATTTCACTCCATCAGTACTCCTTTACTGCAAAGTTACCTGTTTGGTACTTTCTTACTGATATACTCTGGCACTCAGTAATTTCTCAGATAGATATACATTGATCGACTTCACTAATTTTTCACTATTTTCTTCTGTTTATCCTCCCTTAGTCTCTTTTGTACCTATCTTCTTATACTTTATACTTATTCACAGATTGCAAAGTCTATACTGTTTTTTCACATATTCTAGGAGTCCATTTAAATCTTCTCAAAAGATCAACTCATATTTCCTTAAAGCTCAGTCAGATTAGGTTGAAATCATATATCATGAGATTATTTGCTGAGAACTTTGTTTAATTTGTTTAACTGCCATGAGACTAATAATTCTCATCTGTAATAGAGGTTCTGGTTACTATCTCTTTATTTTTCTCCATTCTTTGCACATACATTTGCAAATGACTCCTATACTAAATTTTCCCCAAGTAAACCTAACTTCATTGTGTCTTCTGTTTTCCCCTGTGACTCTGACCTTCACCTTTCACTCTGTAATTTAAAGCATCAACATACAATGGTGTGGTCAAAAGACCTTTGTCTTCCAACTGCTCACTACTGAATACAGAGACACTGTATACAGAGAAACCCAATGAGAAACTAGTAGAAACTTCTTTCTAGCAATTTGACATTGTCACAACACTCAAACATGTCATTTTTCTTCTAATAATTCTTTTCAGCATATCCATTAATGATAGTTAAGAAATCTTAAAAAGTTAAAACTAGTTTCCTTAAAGATAATTTAAGGAGTATGAACAGAGTGAGTCTACTGTCCTTGAAGTGATGAGCTGATTCTTTGACACTTACTGTTTCAGTGGGTTTGCACAGCCACTAGAGACCAGGCATCAACAGCACCAGTGCTGGAAAAATTTGCCACTTTTGGCTCCCTGCTTGCCTGGTCCAGTTGGGGCATTTTATCTCATCTTTGCTAGCCCATGGATTGAGATTTAAACCATTGGTTACTCTGGTTTTCAGGTTTGTGGACTCAGACTGAATGACACCAGGGGCTTTCTTGGGTGCTCAGCTTATAGAGGAAAGGCTATAGAAATCCTCACTTTCCATAATCATGTGAAAGTGCCGATGAAAGATCAAATTATCTGGTTCTCCATTAGTTTTAATGACTGACCATACAGTGAGTGATAAATAGATAAACAAGTCTTTATTTGGGAGTGTGTATGTGTATAAGAGGAAAGAGGGAGGACTGAGAGGGGGAGGAGAGCACAAGGCCCTGGCAGTAAGATCCTAGAAAGGGAGATACTTACCTGTACCAATATTCTAATGCGAGGAAAGCTCAAAACTTTTAAATTATCCATGTGACAATTTACCCCTCACTGGGATTTTCCTCCACTTAATATTTGGTTATAGAAGAAAAAGAACCCTCAAAACTAACCCCCACACCCCAAAAAAACCCTCCAAAAACAATTCAATTTAAAAAAAGGGCAAAATAAAGGAATAGACACTTGTCCAAAGAGGACATGCAGATGGCTAATAGACATATGAAAAGATGCTCTACATCCTAATCATCAGAGAGATGCAAATTAAAACCAAAATGAGATATCACCTCACACCTGTCAGAATAGCTATTGTCAATAAATCAACAAACAAGTGCTGGTGAGGATGTGGAGAAAGGGGACCACTTCTGCACTGTAGGTGGGAATGCAGACTGGTGCAGCCACTGTGGAAAGCAGTATAGAGATTCCTGAAAAAATTAAAATTGGATCTGCATTTTGACCGAGCAATCCCACTTCTGGAAATATATCTGAAGGAATCAAAAACACTAATTTGAAAGAAAATAAGCACTCCTATGTTCATTGCGGCATTATTTACAACTGCCAAGATATGCAAGCAGCCCAAAAGTCCATCAGTGGATGAGTGAATAAAACAACTATGGGATATGTACACAATGGGCTATTCCTCAACCATAAAAATAAGGCAAATTTTATCCTTTGTGACAGTATGGATGGACCTGGAGAACATTATGCTAAATGAAATAAGACAGAGTAAGACAAATACCATATGATTTCATTCATATGTGGAATATGGTGAACAAACTGAACTTACAAGAAAAATGGAGTCAGACTCAGAGATGAGGAGAAGGTTGATGGCTGGGGTGGGAGGTTAGAGGGTGGAGGGATTGAGCAAAAAGGAAGAAGGACTCATGAACAAGGACCACAGTGTGGTTATTGCTGGGGGCGGGAGGTGTAAGAGGAGGTGTAAGAGGACGGAAAAAATACAATAAAAAAGAAGCAATAAATATATTACCAACAACACACCTACGAACATGTGTGTCCATTTCTATATCTTTCCATGTAGCATGTAATAAGGTTGGAATTGCCAGGTCATAGGTTTTGAGTGTACGTGTGAGAATACCAGCAGTGTATGAGAGTTCTGATTGCTGCACATCCCTGCCCAAATCTTGAGTTCTTCCTTTTCATTTATTCAATTTGGTGAGAGTTGCAGAGGTGTGTCACTGAAGTTTTAATTTTTCTCCAGAAACTAATAATGGAGAACACCTACTTTTGCCTTATTGACCATTTAGGTGTCTTCTTTTAAGTGCCTCTCCCAGTGTTTGTTCATTTGTATCAAATTATCTTACTGATTTATAACATTTCTTGGACTTTCCAGATGAATCCCTTCTGCCTAGTACCAGTATTAAAAAGAACTTCCTCCAGATTTTGACTTGCATTTAACTCTGTCAATTGTCTTCTGATGAATGAAAAAAAAATTTTATTAAGACCACCTTATCAACTTTCCTTTATAGTAGCTACATTTTAGTCCTATTTAAGTAATCATTGCTTATTCCATAGTCATGAATATATTCTCCTATATATTTACCGAAAACTTTATTCTTTCACACTTTCCACAGCCCCTCCTGTGTTGGTGTTTGTGTGAGGTTTGAGGCATGTGGTTAACTTAATTTGGATCTTATTGGTGTTCATACTATCATTAACCTGTTTGCATTAAAACCCTTTTTCTTTAAGCATTGCTTCAATTCTTCTGGTTTGGTGCCTCTCTTTTATTGTTTTCACTCTATTATTTTATGACTCTTGATTACTTGCATACCATTTTAAAGTGACAGTTATAATTTACATGTCAGTTCAATCCAAAGTGGAGTGAAAGCTAGAGTAAGATATGCTACATGATTTAAGTTTTGGTTTCTCGATAGTCTTCTCAGAGTGGTTGTTATCTACTCAGCAGCTATTGGAGACACTCTCTTAATTCTGCTGCTCCAATTTCCACACTAATTGCTTAACCTCTGGGTTAATAACATTTTTACTTATTGCTTAGCACAAATCCAGGAGAGGGAGAGGTCAACAAGTTTGTTTTTCAAATGGGCCCTCTGCCACTTCTTGTATAAATTGGGCTAGGCTTCCAGCTTGCTTCAGTGCTAAGAAGTTTATCCTCAATGCATGTAATTCTTAATTCATTTATCCTTAATGAATGTATGCCATCATAGCTTCTATTTCTTGGTTATATAATCCTATATCCTTTGAATTTGGGGGGATTTTTAAAGTTAAATTGTTTATGTTTCCCCTGCTGCTTTAAATGTATTTGTTCTTTTTCACATCTATTCTGCTATTACATGGAATTTTAAGGAAAAGTTACCTTGGCATAGTTGCTTGATATCTACTTAACCCAAACTTTTGTGATTATTCATTCTTACATGTTTGTGTTTCTTATTGGAACACTCACACAAATATATAGATAATATGCATATAAAATTACTGTAGTCCTCTCTTACCAACAATTTTGCTATATACAATTTCAGTTACCTGCAGTTAACCTCAGTCCAAAGAATATTAAATGGAGAATTTCAGAAATAAATAATTCACTTTTTAAATGGCATGATGTTCTTGAGTAGTGTGACAAAATCTAAGACTGTCCCACTCTGTCCCATCCAGGATGTGAATCATTCTTTGGCTACATATCCATAATGTATTTTACCTGCCTGTTATTTGTGTAGTGGTCAACTTGGTTTTCAGATCGACTGTTGGTTATGACAGTGATTTTGTTCAAGTAACCATTACAGTAGCTTAATGTTAACTCACAACAACCACACTATTTACCTTACTTCATCTCATCACATAGGCATTGTATCATTTATATCATCATGAGAAGAAAAGGGGTCAGTACAGTGCAATAGGATATACTGATAGAAAGAACTAGATTCACATAACATTTTTATAACATGTTGTAATATTCTACTTTATTACTAGTTATTACTATGAATGTTTTACAGTGTCTAATTTATAAATTACAATTAATCAAATAGACTTCTGGTCAAAAGGGAGGCATAGATAGATATACTTTGCTTCATTGCACAACCAAAAAAAGGACAACAGCCAATTTAAAAACAAAAAATAACTGGAAATGCCAGAAAATGAAACTGTATGGAAGTCTGACAACCAAGCAGTTAAAGAAGAAACATTCATCGAGACCGGTAGGTGGGGCAGAGATGGGCAGCCCTGGCAGAGAGGACCCTTGGCAAGGTGGTGGCTGGAGATCCTACATTCACATGCAGATAAACTGGGAGGAACAACAGAAGAGCAAGACAGTCTGCGCAACACAGGCTATCAGTGTAGGGAAATAAAGCCTCAAAACCTCTGGCTATAAAAAATCTGTGAGGGTTGGGGCAGCAAGAGAACATCCCAATCTCACAGGAGAGTTCATTGGAGGGACCCATGGGGTCCTAGAATGTACACAAACCCACCTACTTTGGAATCAGCACCAGAAGAACCCAATTTGTTTGTGGGTAGCTGAGGAAGTGATTGGAAGTGGGGCAAGAGCCAAGCAAGTGGCATTGTCCCCTCTCTGATCCCTCCCTTACCTACAGTATCACAATGCAGTGAAGTAGGTTGCCCCACCCTGGAGAATACTTAAGGCTCTGCCCCTCACAGTGTAACAGGTGCACTGAGACAAAGAAATATGGCCCAACTGAAAGAAAAGATCAAAACTCCAGAACAAAAACTAAGCAACAAGGAGATAACCAACTTATCAGATGCAGAGTTCAAAACACTGGCAATCCTGATGCTCACAGAAATAACTGAGTATGGCTGCAAAAATAAAGGAAGAAGTAAAGGCTACACAAAATGAAATAAAAAAATATACAAGGAACTAACAATAAAAATAAGAAAACTGGGACTCAAGTTAAAGATTTGGGACAGAAAAAAGAAATAAACATTCAACCGAAACAGAATGAAGAAATAAGAATTAAAAAAAAATGAGGCGAGGCCTAGGAACAGCTGGGACAACTTTAAATATTTCAACATCTGATTCATAGGGGTGCCAGAATGAGAAAAAAAGAGCAAGAAATGGAAAACTTGTTTGAAAACAATAATGAAGGAAAACTTCCCCGACTTACAGGAAGTCCAGGAAGCTCAGACAGTTCCAAAGAATTTGGACAAGAGGAGGACCACACCAGGACACATCATAATGAAATTACCCAGGATTAAAGATAAGGAGAGAATCTTAAAAGTAGCAAGGGAAAAGGAGACAGTTACCTACAAAGAAGTTCCCATAAGACTGTCAGCTGATTTCTCAAAAGAAACTTTAAAACCAAGAAGGGGCTGGAAAGAAGTATTCAAAGTCATGAAAGGCAAGGACCTATATCCAAGATTACTCTATCCAGCAAAGTTATCATTTAGAATGAAAAAGGCAGATAAAGTGCTTCCCAAATAAGATAAGGCTAAAGGTGTTTATCATCACCAAGGCCTTATTATATGAAATGTTAGAGGGACTTATTTAAGAAAAAGAAGATCAGAACTATGAACAGTAAAATGACAAGAAACTCAGAACTATCAATAACTGAACCTAAAAAACAAAAACAAACTAAGAAAACAACTGGAACAGGGACAGAATAACAAAAATGGGGATCCCACGAATGGTTATCAGGGGGGGGGATGGGGAGAATGGGTGTGGAAGTATAGGAGGTAAGAAGCATAATTAGTGGTACAAAATGGACAGGGGGATGTTAAGAATAACATAGGAAATGAAGAAACCAAAGAACTTATGACCCATGGACATGTACTAAGTGGGGGGAATGCTGGAGGCAGGGGTTGCAGGGCAGAAAGGAATAAAGGAGAAAAAATGGGACAACTGTAATCCATAATCAATAAAATAATCTTAAAGAACTTATCAAATGTATTTATAAAAATATAGTATAAATAGGGTTCAGTACTATTTTTTAGTTTCTGGCATCCACTGGAGTTTTTGGAAGTTGTCCCCCATGGAAAAGGTGTTAATACTATATTTGAATGTATGTATAATGTACATGTACACATATATAAATTCTGTAATTATACATGTATTATGTATACATATACATATATGTACACGTATATAGAATTATACACATAGGCATAGATGTTGGTATAAATAGATATGTCTAAATTTTTACACTTTAGAACATTGTGTATAGGAGGTTCATTCTTTCTGTGGATGAAATTTTTAATATTTTTTCAAATAAACTACTCAGTTTTGTATTCTCTATGTGTTTTAAAATATTAACATCCGACTAAGTGAATATTTGACATTCTAGCACTAATTGGGTGAACAAATTCTTAAATTAATAAAAACTAAAATTAATTTAGAGTCAGAAGTAATAAGAAGCACATTGTCTAATCTATATATGCCTATTCTTCATTCTTTGTTATTTTCCAGTAGTTGACATGATTAAAATAAGCAGGTTCTTAATGAGGCCAATGTTAGCTGAGATGTAATTAATTAATAAAATGTTAATGCATATCATGGGTGTCAGTTGCCCCTGTTGCTATTGCTAATTATTTTTTAAAATTGTGTGGGAAAGACTTGCTGCTATTAGACCAGCTGAAGCTAATTCATTATTGCTGGATATAATTATTCAAAGCACTCTCTGAGGTCAGTAATATTATCACTCACCTTACCATTTATTTTTAGGACAGTTCACACCAATAGAACAGTAAAACTTTTTAACAATCTTTGAAATACCATAATTCAAAGTAATGATATGCTTGCATGTTAAAATCTTCACTATCTATCTATCTAGTGATGTGCAACTGAGAAAATATTCACTATTTTCAAAGTATCTAATTTATTATTAGGGCAATTATCTGGGAAACAACCTACTGAGTACAACGCAGCAGTTTTATTAAAAATGCTAATATAAGTCTTTATTAACCAATACAGTTGTTCTGACTTCTCTATTCTTATTTACCATTTATTAACTTTTCCATTATTTAATGAATTTTTAAACTATGTAGAACATAATATTATTACTGAAATATCTGTATTTACTATCAATACCTAATGGTGACATGTTTGATTGAAATAAATGAGAAAACTTGAAGGCAGTACTCCAAAGTGATAAATACAATCTGGCAATGAAAAAACAGTGGTGTTATAAAATTAATATATAATGCTCTAAACATCTTTTTAGTATACTATATTTTATAATACAGAAGATGGTTTAAATGACAATACAAAGATATAAACTGTAGTCATGTGTGAATTAAATAAACTTAATTAATAAATAAAATAATTTAATCACCTGCTAAATTTAATTACCAAATCAAATCATTTAATCACATAGTAGTATAATTAATAAGGTCTGTAATTGGTGAAGGGAAAGCAAAGAGATCATATGAACTGAATTAAGGTAGTGATCTAAATGATCAATGGAATAACATTCTAAAATTTTATAGAACATAATAGAGACATTGAAGTGATTTCAAAAATATTCATGTAGTAGAGACTGGTAGAAACTATTGAACTCACATCCTATTATAGTAATACATAAAATGCCTCAACCTACTTGCCATATTGATTAGTTCTTTTCAATGGTAAGAAGACAAGAGCAATCTATCATTTCCTAGAGTTAAAAGGTCCTACTTCCATTCCATTCCACTCCATTCCTCCTATTCTATTCTATTCTATTCTATTCTATTCTATTCTATTCTATTCTATTCTATTCTATTCTATTCTATTCTATTCTATTCTATTCTATTCTATTCTATTCTCTCTCACTGCTAACTGGTCACCAATGATCCACAGAAGCCACCAAACAGAAAGGCTATACCCTGTGTCACTGTGTAACTGTGTACAGCAAAGCTCCTCAGCTAACACTGAAATGTTTAGGCTCATTGTAGTCAGTAGATGCATTATCTAAACTGATGCAACTTGTGTCTACCTTATATGTTGAGCATCAATCCCTTTGAAGCATCCTGAATTAAATCTGATTCAGTCTCTGTCCTTGGATGAAAAGTTTATAATATTTATTTATATCTTAGAAGCATTTTATACATTTTACTATCACTGGCTTCTTGAAATATTTTTTCCATTGAATTTCAGGCTAGCCAAGTTCTCAGGTTCTTTACCTACTTCATTGTGCTGCTACTTTTCAGATTTATTTGCTGGTCTCCCACTCTCCCTTAATTATTAGGATACCCTAGAGGAAGTCCTTGGATCTCCTTATTGCCTGTATTTCTGCCCTGGATAATTTCTTTCACACCCGTGGCTTCAATCTACATCTCAGATCCTAAACATCCTCTTGGTCTCTATCTCCTACACCCAAATCTTAACACCTCCAATTGATTCTGAAGACATTATAAACTTAACATGCCAAATAGAATTCTTTATTTCTACAAAAATTTATTTCTCTCTGTAGTCTTTTTCCACTTCAGTTTATGAATTAGCAGTCATCCAGTTATTTAGTATAAAACCCAAGGATTTCCCTTTGAGTTCTCTCTTTCCTTCATCTACTAATTCTGATCCATTTCAATCTTTCTCCTAGGTGTATCCTACCACTTCCCACCCTATCCACAGCTGCCTAACACCATCTTTCATCTGGAATTAGTAATTCTCACTAGAGAAGTTACATTATTTGGTTTATAATTTCAAAGGCAATAATATTGTAATTAGTTTTTCACTTTTGCTTTTTACTTTCTTAGACAATAGCAAGAATGACATTTTTAAAGTAGAAGTAAAATTATATAATTGTCCTGCCTAAGAATCCTCAGGTGTTTTTTTCACTGTGTTTTTATAAAATCTAAATTCATATCATGCATATACGAGTATGTTCATATAATACTAACATGCAGGCTGGTACAAAGTTGTGAAAGACTCTCAGAATCATTAGGTCAAAGAACTGAGTTTTAATATGCTTTCATAAGTCTAGAATAATGGCTCATAGTTCGTCAACTACTTCTGTGGACTTTAACAAACTTTCAGTTAAATAATAAGCAAAGAGTTCTGCTTTCTAGCTTGCTATAATCTGTAAATTTGAAATACATTATATCTGTATTTACACTGATGTAGGTTTTTACTTCAATTAGTTCTCATTGTATTATATTTTGTAACAGGCATATTTTCTCCCTAGAATATAGCAATTATCTTCTGCCTGAGTTCTCTACTTCCAGTCTTACCTTATAATGTTTTTGCTGTACCAAAGCCAAAATGACCTTTCAAAATTATGAATCAAGTATGTCATTTCCCTGCTTAGAACTTTTAAAAGGCTTCCCATTGCCCTTGAGGAAAAACAAAACAAAACAAACAAAACAAATGAGCTGTCTTTACTGTAGCCTAAAGATACTACTTGATTTGACTTCTGCTTACTTCTTTGACTTCTTTTCGTATCTTCCTCTTTCTCGTGCTCCTGTTCAATAGGCTCCATCCACATTGTCCTCGCTGTTTGTGGGCTGTGCCCTGCTTTTCTCTAGGTTATATTTTATGAGGCCATTCCTACTGTTTAGAAACAATTTCCCATACTGACACAGCTGACTTCTCATTCCTGTCTCTGCTCAGACAGGGCCTTTAAGAGAAGCTTTACCCCAGTGCCCTGAAAAAGTAATAATGTATCCCATCAGTCTCTATATAACATATAACATTACCTGTATAACTTCTTAGAATCTGAAATCACTGTGTTCACAATTATTTGCTCTCTGCTTTTATCCACTTGGGTTAAATTCACTGGGATTTCAGCCCTCATACATTGTGGTGCCTCTTAGCTCCTGGAAGAAGGCATCATATATAACAATTAATAAATATATACAGGGTGGGGCAAAAGTAGCTTTATAGTTATTTGTATGAAAACTATACACGGGTGAGTAGTTAGAAAAAAATCAATACCAAGGGCCAAATTGAAATAGTTTACACTTTTCAATTGTGAATTACCCCTATTATTTTTAATCAGGCTACATACCATAGTCCTCAAGTTTATAGCATGAGCAGTCTTCAACGTTTCTATTCAAGTAGAGAGTTGTTTTATCTACAGCAAAGTATTTCTCATCCAAAACAGCATGTTAGAATTATCTGAAGAACTAAAAACTCTACCAATATTCAGGCTTCTCTCCAAACTGTTGACAGACAAATATTTGAAGTTGGGGTATAGGCATCGATAGCTTAAAAAATGTCTCTAAATAATTTAAAAATATTCAGAATTATTTAAAAAAATAAAAAAAAATTAGAACATACTATGTAAATGTATTAAATCAACTGTTAGAGATGGAGTTCATCATACTGTACAAAAAAGCCAAAATTTTGTTATGCTACATGCTGCATACAAGACCACAAAGATTAGAAATGAGATTTTTTAAACGTACATCAGTAGGAATCCAAAAATATCTGTTACAGCAATATTAGGCAATATTAAACTAAGATAATTGGATTAATAAAAATAAATGAAAACTAATTATTCTAATAAAATAAATAAAAAGATACATCATAAAAATATTCAGAATTATAAACTACTGACCATAGTTTTTGTGAATTTTTATATTATTATAAATGTAATCTGTATTAATAATTGCATCTTTTATAAGAGTTCATTAAAATATTTAAATATTGTCTTCTTTTTAAAAATTATTGTTCAAGCACGGTTGTCTCCATTTTCCCCCCACCACTCCCTCCAACCTCACCCACCCCCACCTCCCACCCTCCATCCTTCCCCCCTTTGGCTTTGTCTATTGGTCCTTTACACATGTTCCTTGATGAACTTTCCTCTTTCCCCCTCATTATCCCCTCCCACTTCCCCTCTGGTTATTGTCAGTTTGTTCTTTATTTCAAGGTATCTGGTTATATTTTGCTTGCTCATTTGTTTTGTTGATTAAGTTCCACTTATAGGTGAGATCATATGGTATTTGTTTTTTACCACCTGGCTTATTTCACTTAAAATCCCAGCAGTGGAATTGCCAGGTCAAAAGGCAGTTCCATTTTTAGTTTTCTGAGGAAATTCCATACTGTTTTTCACAGTGGCTGCACCAATCTGTATTCCCACCAACAGTGCACTAGGGTTCCCTTTTCTCCACAACTTCACCAGCACTTGTTTGTTGATTTGCTTATGATGGCCATTCTAACCAGTGAGAAGTGATATCTCATTGTGGTTTTAATTTGAATCTCTCTGATGGCTAGTGATGCTGAGCATCTATTCATATGTCTCTGAGCCCTCTGTATGTCCTCCTTGGAGAAGTCTCTGTTCAGGTGCTTTGACCATTCTTTAATTGGATTGTTTGTCTTCCTGGAGTAAAGTTGTATGAGTTCTTTATAGACACTAAAATCCTCAACAAAATGTTGGCAAACTACATCCAACAACACAGTAAAAAGATCAAACACCATGATCAGTTGGGATGTCTCCCAGGGGTGCAAAGATGGCCCAATATTCACAAATCAATAAATTTAAAATATCACATAAACAAAAGGAAAGATAAAAATTGCATGATCATATCAATAGGTATGGGAAAAGCCTTCAATAAGGTACAGCACTCATTTATGATAAGAACGCTCAGCAAAGTGGGAGTAGAGGCTCTTGTCTTCTTTTGTTAACTCTGGGCATATTTGCTCATCTGTGTGTTTTTTTTTCTGCCCTCTCCCAACAGAATTCTTGTATTGATGAAAATTGGATTTTCCCAAGCCTTTATTGTAATATTTTTAAGGATAGAAAGTCTTGATAGGGATGCTACATTGCATCAAAATACCAAGTGCAACAGCTATTTTTGATTATCTGCATTTACAGAATTTCAAGGCACATCTGCTACTGAATGAACATATATACACATACACACTTTTGTGGTATATCTAACCCATGATTCTATACCAGGAACATCTGTGCAGCTTACTTAAAATATAAATACCTGGTGTTTACACAAAATCTATTGAGTCAGTAGCATTAAAAATGAGCCTAGGTATATTTATTATGTTTAATCTTCTCTAATGGAGAATTTTGACTATATTTAAGAGTCAAAAGACTGGAAATACATACTCATATGCCCATCACTTGTCCCCAACAAACACCAGGCCACTATTAATCCTGCCTCATCCACCACCTTATCCATTCCCTCTTCTTGGAATATTTGAAAGCAATCCCAGAAATCATATTGGTATGAATACCGAAAAGATAAAGACTCTTTAACATCATCACAGTACCATTATCATACTTAAAGCAGGTAAAAATAATTTTTAATATCATCAAATATAAGTGTTAAAATTTGCTATTATCCCTGCCCTCTTTTAAAAGTTTGTATAAATCAGGGTTAAAGACAAGATGATCTACAATCTATGTTTCTCTTAGTCTTTAAATTTCTCTCCATCTTTTTTTATCTGTCAGTTTATTTATTGGCAAAGCTACACTATATCGTCAGTAGAGTTTTCACCATCTGAATTTTGTTGATTTCATTTTCTCTTCTTCACAAAGAGCACAGGCAATATTGTATGCTTTCACAAGGAGAAATAAAATGACTGGTTGTTATTTTTCTTCTTATAATGTTAACAAGTGTTGACAATAGATTCTCTAGCAAGTATATTTAGAAAATTGATTCTAATGTATCTCACTAGTTAAGAAATGTACTGAGGGAAATGGTAAAATGTCTTAAGTCCTGAAGATGTACCAACAAAAGAAGGAGGTTAGTTGAGTATGTTTCATGTCCGATTCACCACTGGTAGTTAAAAATAAAGTGGAGGAAAGATAAATTGCTCTGTGTTCCCAAGGAGCAAGGAAACTGATTTCGTTAATTTTTAGCAGTTAAATTTTTATTTTTGTTCAAATGCCTTAACATTTTTATCACTGTATTCATGGACTTTCACTGAAATCAAGAATATAAATCAATACTTTCAAAATTTGTATGATTATTAGATATATATATATATATATATATTCACTACAAAAAAAGATTCTTGGTATACCCTATAGTAATATTAATCATAAGCTCTGGGAAAAGGGCTTGGGATTATACATTTGAAACAAGTATTGCAGAGAATTTGTTGACTAATAGAAGCCCAGCATTTATTAACTAATCAAAACAGAAAATGATGCCTTTACTTATTTTGTTTTAAAAGAAACAGTTAATTTTTTGTGATATTCTAAAAGTACAAGGCAAATTAAGAGAAAAGGATAATGGGATTCCATGTAATTCTAGCTTGCCCTTTATATGAACCAGGACGCCCCCTAAAAACGGAATTCTCTTCTGGAGGTCAGGCCTGTTGCAGGACAGGCTTCCCCACTAGATGAGTGTTCTAGGATCCCATCTGTATCAGTGCACCAGCTGGCATTGTAAGAGGCTGCGTGTGGTTGCAGTGAATTTTTTTAAAGATGCTTCCAACACCTTTACCCAGTTCAGTTTTTGACCAACAATGGCATGACCCTTGTGCCCCACCCTCCCTATTCATCTTACCTCACCCTGAGCAATGTTTTTTGTGTCCCTGGAGGGAAAAAGTCTTCAAAGGGAAATGTCTTGCCAAAGTAGAAGAGGTGAAACAAAAACAAAGGGAAGAAGCAGTAAAAGGAATCCAAATTAGTGAGTTCAAAAACTGTTTTGAGCAGTGGGGGGGGGATGTCTTTAACAGTTGTATTGCATCAAATAGGGGGTACTTTGAAGGTGACTGAAGTTTATTGGGTGAGAGGGGGGTGGAGGATGGAGGGGAATAAAGGGAGGAAAATGGGGCAAGTGTAATAGCATAATCAAAATATATTTAAAAATAAACACAAAGGAATACACATTTTTTAATAAATAGGTTCTGGTTTTTTGGGGGTCCCCTCTCATCTTTCTAGGTAGTGTGTTGATGAAACTACATGCATATATGTTCCAAAACTTTTCATTAGTGTTTAATACTGATTACTATGACAATGTCAAAATAGTTATGGAAACATGACCAAATGAATTTTTTATCTAGAATAAAAATGATTTGAATCAGTCTCAAGACAATTGGGAGCATGTGAACAAGTTGTCATTAAAGCATTAAATATGAAAGGTATTGAAGTTAAGTTTATGGCAAAAATATTGTTCGTTTTTTAAAGTTTTACTTTCATATTTTATTTTTCTGTTTTATTTTTGATTCCAAGTTGTACTGTAGTTATATTTGTTGTCAAGTCTAAAAAGAAATTGTATGTTCTAATTTTAAATGAAACTTTCCAAAATTCTCTTGGGCAAAAGACTTGTGATAACTAAATTTATTCTACTATTTTTATGCATGTTTTTAAAAATGGATAATATGTCGAACGATCAAAATGTTTCTTTCAGCGCCATCTGGAAGTTAATTGTGGTTGTTTAGTGGTAATTTGAAATATATTATCCTGTCATTTGCTGACTATTTCATCCTTTCTTCTTTTCTTATCATATTAAATTATACCAGGTTATCAGCAACATCTATCCCACCACCTGTTTTGTAAATAAAGTTTTATTGGAACACAGCCATACATATTTGTTTATACATTGTGAATGGCTGTTTTAGTGCTACAAGGCAGCATTAAGTAGTTGTGACAAAGACTGAATGTCTGTAAAGACTAAATTAGTTATTATCTAGCTATTTTCTGACCCTATGAGTATATATAATATATAGTACATATATATTACATATATATATGTGTATGTGTATATATATGTGTGTATATATAGACAGAGAGAAAGAAAGAGAGAATGAGAAAGGAATGGAAAGAGAAAGAAAGTATAGATAGAATGATGTTGTGGTCAAACACACACATATTTATATGGATTGTTTCTTATCATCTATTCCATTCATTTAGAATAGTTTTTGAAATTTACAGGACAAGTCTTATTTGCTTATTTTTGGCTTCTCTTTAACATGCTCATATTATATTCTAAAATATTAATTTTTGCATTTTCTAAATTTTTGTTTCTCTTTTATTCTCTCATTATTTTTCTGTTGGTGCTGATTTTATTTTACCATATAACACAGAGCAAAATCAAAGGCTAATGAAAACACTAGCTTTAGCATGAGATAAAGAAAATTGGATTTATGCCTGCAGCCAACTTGTCCATTACAATTAGGGAACAGAGGTTGAAGTGAATAGGAAGATACAGAGGGGAAAAACCTTCAGTTAGGAAAAGAAAGAAAGATCCAGGCACAAATAAAAGAGTCTCAGCTTCTAGCTTTTCTCATATGTGAACATTCGCACACACACATTCACACAAAACGCTAGTTACTCTCTGAGTTCAACTCAACTGACCAATTGTCTAAGATATTTGGGTATACGGAAGTCCACTGGCCGAACAGTGTATGTGAAACCTGGACATGTTGAGTAATGATGTAGACAGTCAGGGAAAATCTCTTGCCCAATCAAAATAATGTTGAAAAGAACCTGAAGAGTATTTTCCAACATGTTGGAACACCATTAGGCACATTAACAGAATAACAAATATTTTTATTTTTATCATTATATAATTGAAATTAAATTTTAATTTATGCATACTTTCTACATTATATTATTTAAAGTAATGATTTAAAAAACCTCCAGCCAACATTTTATAAAAACTTATACAAAGCCTTCAAATATTTCAAATTTAAAACTTCAAATATATACTTCTCTCCAGAAAAGTATATTGTGAGCTTTTATTGTTGTTACTTGGGATTCTCAAAACTCAGATGTACCAGAATCATTTGTAGAGTTCGTCAATATCCCAAGAGATTTTGAGTCAATAGTTGAGTTATTTTAGGGGGGCAGTAAATAGCATCCTTTATTTCTCTCCTAAGGTCAAACATGTAGGAGTTAATCTGATGGAGATGAAAATATTATTTTTAACTGACAATAGTAATGAGGATACACCTTTTGGTGTACAACTGAATGGGCTTATTCACTTTCCACTCCTGAAAGTCACCCCCAGTCAGTCAGTCACCTGCAGTGTAGACAGTCCAGTGCTCTGCTGGAGAGAAAGCTGCTCCTCACCACATTCTTACGCCTCAGAAACACACTGGCTCCCCATGAAAAGCTGGTGAGCTAATCAGGACCATTTTCTTCTCTCAAACTAATGAATCAAATTAATCTCTCTTTCTCCCAGGCAGAGGAATAAATAGGGTATAAGCCAAGACTAGTAGTGTTACTTTATCTTAAATATTTCTATGTGCAAGAGTAAGGAGGTAGGGGAAAAACCCTCTATCGCCACAGTATTCTTTAGTGGGTTTTATACATACTGTGAAATTTGAATTAGTAGTCATTGATATAAAACATCCTGCACATATAGGTTTGTATATTCATATTTGCCTATAAAAGTGTCATAATAGATTTCTATGATTATAAAAGATTTGACCTTGACTATTACCTATTGTGCTAAAACAAAGTGATTTTTGTTTAAATAAATGAGATTGTCATTGGTTGTTTTTAATTAGGGCATTTTGTTTATTTGTTTATAATCTCTGAATGTGTTTGAACAGAAATCAATAGTAGGTTTAAGATTTTTATCAATAACACGAGAATACAGGAGAAAAATTGGTGATAAAAGAACCCAGAAACACGGACAACTGTGTGGTAATTGTGGGGGCGAGGTGGAGGTGGAAGAGGGTATGGGGGGATTAATAGTGATGGAAAAAAATGAAATAAAAGAAAATTTAAGGATATTATTTTAGAAAATAATTTTTAATTATCAAACAAACAGAACTTAAAAAATTATATCATGCATTTCTTTGGATTCCTCTAGATGCAGACTGAAAGCAGGATTCCAGTCCAACTAGATTAGCAGGGCAATGAAAAAAGGAAGGAAAGGGAAGATTAGCCAATACGAGACAAGAGGCCAGTGTCTATTGTGGGCTGCTGGGACTTTTTCTCTGGACAGACTCTGAGCCACTCTAGCATGCATGCCTTGCATGCGCATCTGGTGGGATAGAATTCTTAATAGAATTAAGCTAGAATAAAAATATTCTAACTTAATTGTGTGTGGCTCACACATGTAATGTCTATCAAAAGCAGGCAAAGGATGGCCTGTAGGCCATGTCCAGTCTTATTATTTTTAAGAAAAGTTTTATTGGAACAGAGCCATGTTATCTTTTCCTTATAATGTCTATAGCTGCTTTCACACTACAATGACAGAGAACATATTGACCACAAAACCTAGGATATTCGTCCTCCATCACTTCATGTAAAATGTTTGCTGACCCTTGATGTATAGCAATTCAAATCATTGAAATGCGTTGAGAAGCGCTTTATGGTTCAACACAGTTTCATCTTGAAGAAACGCTTCATAGGTGCTTGAAAAGAACATGCATCTCGAAATTGTTGTGTCAGTTAGATACATTAATTCTTATTTGTTAGTGGGTGGTTCAAAAATTTTATATACTTAGTAATGTTTGACTACTCGTTTTATCAAATATTGGGAGATAGATTTATAAGGCTATACTCATATTTATATGGCTTCTTATTTTTATATTTCTCCTTATGATTCTGATTTAATATGTTTCATTATTTTTTATATTAGTTTAGAAGTCAGTTATTTGTTAGTCAGTTAATAAATATCAGAGATAATACGATTTGGACCTTTGACTTACAACAACCTAATATTAATTGACACCTTTACTGTACCTGGGACATGCGAGGACCTTAAAGCACTTTGACTCTATTTCCTCCCCTCCATATAGACTACACATACACACACACACACACACACACACACACACAATATGTACATCTATGCTATTTTTCCCTGTATTTACATGTCCACATCTATTTTCAAAGACTATTTTTATTTATATGGACTTATTCTCTATTTCTTTTCATTCCTCACACACCTCTGTGCTTCTGACAAGGATCATTTCCTCAAGTTGACTTCCTGCCTAAGGTTACTTTTTATAATTTCCTTTACTGCGAATGTGCTGATCGTGGAGCCTCTCAGTTTTTAAGTTAATATAACCATGTGTTTATTTTACTTTCCTCATTGCAGGGTAGTTTTTTATCAGATATAAAGTTCTAACTTGGAAGTTATTTTTTTTACTATATTAAAATATTCTTATATTGTATTCTGGATTATGTTCTTGCTTTTGAGAGGTGAACTGTAAGTTGAAATATTGCTCATTTGATGATAATCTTTCCCCTCACCCTTTACATACTTTTAGTATTGTGTGCGCATGTATGTTTAGTTTCACGCAGTTAAACTCTTTTGTTTCTTGATGTGAAATTTTTTTATTCTTACTTGAAATACATTGAACTTTTTGAAGCTTAGCTCTCTTGTATTTACTGTATTTTATTTCAATTAATTTTAGTTGTTTTTTAAAATATGCTATTTTATTTTTCTAGCTCTACTTCTTCAATAAAATGTTCTTTTTTGTTTTAAAAAGCAGAATAAGCGTTGTTGTTTTAAAATCTGTGACTGTTAATTCCACTACTAAAAATATCTATCATTCTTTTTTTTATAGTCATATTTTGTTCTGGTTTCTCTTCATACCTTTTATCTGGTGTAAATGGTTATCTTTGACTTTGTTCTGTACATGTGTTTGAAAAATTATTCATAGAAACAATGTGTGGCCTATGATCTTATTTGTCTTCAGAGATGATACCACTTTGCTTTTTATAATCATTTGGGCTGTGGAAATACAGGGTCATCTTAATTCAATTTCAGATGTTGAAATTTTCTAACATATTTCTTTGAATAGAAGCTAGGATAGATTCTATGCTGAGGGTATTTTACCTGTAGCTTATATTTAGCAAAAGGTGTCAGCTATGTTAGTTTTTTCCCATACATAATTTTTCCTTGGTTTTCAGGATCCAGTCTTGGCAGAGTTAAGGCTCTGCCTGTAGTTTTTCATAACACCCCCAAATTTGCCAATGCACTTCATTTCAGAATTTAGCTTTTACATTATAGCCACTGTAAATTTCTCCCCCTAGGTAAAGAATGTTTCTTTTTTTCCTCACTCCAAATCTCCATGGGTTAAATAGTGAATTCAGCAGATCAAAAAAAATGTAGTGGTTGGGAGGATAGAAACATTCAATTAAGTGTGTGCTTTTTCTTAATAGCCTCACATTCTAGTGCTTTTTGTTTGAAATATATGTGGGTTTTAATGATATCGTTCTCTTAGTTTGCAATCCTATTTTATAATGGTGCTTGACTGCATGTTTGGGTCCCACACCCCATATTTGTATGTTGAAGCCCAGCCCCTGATAAAATGGTATCTGGAGGTAGAACATTTGAGAGATAAATAGGTTTAGATGAGTTTACGAGGGTAAAATCCCCATGAGGGAAGACACCCCTCTGCAAACCAGAAAGAGGGTTCTCATCAGTATAGTCAGTGCAGGCGCTCTGATTGAAAAATTCTGTTTCCATAGATAGGGGGAGGGTAAGAATAGTAGGGGAAATATAGAATCTAAAGAACTTGAGACATAGGTTCATGAACTAAAGGGGGGAATGGTGGGGGAGGGGTGTGCAGGGTGGAGGGGAATGGAGGAGGGGAAATAGAACAAATGTAATGGCATAATCAATAAAAATAATTAATAAAGAAAAAAAAGAAAATTCTCAGTTTCCAGAAAAATTGAACATTAATTTCTGTGGTTTAATCTACCCAGGCTAAGGTAACAAACAATACAATAAAATTGGTTACACTTTACATTGTGTGTCCAGCCGGCTCCTGCTGTTTTTCCAAAGAGTCTTTTACATTTATCTTTGTAACACAAGAACCATGTGATCTTTGAAAAGTTACTTTCCAAGTGGTACTTTTTAAACTTTATGTACAGAAGATGAGAGCAGTATCTATTTCATATACAGTTGTGAACATTAAAAGGGATAATGTATTTAAAATATTAATTGAGATAATTCACTATAAAAGACTAAACTAAGAGCTGCCAGAGAGAAGTACTCGGTAAATAATATTGCTGAGCATTTCATGTTGTTTCCTTTCATTTCATATAACATACTACTTATTAGATTACCTGTTTTTTATAAAAGGGTATAACCCAGGAACTGCC
Source organism: Artibeus jamaicensis (assembly GCF_021234435.1). NCBI lineage: Eukaryota > Metazoa > Chordata > Mammalia > Chiroptera > Phyllostomidae > Artibeus > Artibeus jamaicensis. The sequence continues at coordinate 17,696,085 of NW_026521788.1, forward strand.
AAATGGAAGGGACACTTAGAATGAATTATTGAGAAAGGACTCAGGGCTTCCATGTTCTCTTCTGTCATGCCAAATTTCTGCCCAAATCTCCATGTGTTCACCAGTCCCCGCTATATGGGCTTTATGGAGGTGTCATTACATAGAAGTGATTGGTTAAATTAGTGGCAACTGGTGACTGAACTCAATCTTCAGTCCCCACCAGCCTGGAGGTCGAAAGGTGAGGCTGGAAGTTGCAACCTTTTGATCACAGGGTTTGCTCCACTGGCTACCAGCCCCCATATGTAGGTACATTCTAAATGCCACCTCATTAACATAACAAAAGACACATTGATCAGTCTCATCATTTAAATTTCAAGTGTTTCAGGAACTCTGTCACAAGAAGCTTTAAAAGACCATACATAAGACACTTATTGAAAAAGATGCAAGATACAAGAAGCATTGCCCATAAGACAGCGAAGCCTCAGTCCCCTTCAAAGCAGGTTCTCTGGGACCTCACCCAGTTCTCCCAGTGTCTCTTCCACTGTTTAAAACGCCCTGCAAAATCCTTTGTTGGAACTGCCATCAGCTGCCTCATCATATTTTCCTGAATCTCATCGATGGTCTGAAATCGCTTCCCTTTCAAAGGTGATTTTAATTTTCAGAAAAGCCAGAAGTCACCGGGCTCCATTTCTGGGCTGTAGTGGAGCTGAGTCACCTGGGTGATTTGCTGTTTCACCAGAAAACTCTGCACCAGACATGATGCGTGGGTGGGCGTGTTGTCATGATGAAGGGCATGGTATTTATTATATGTTATTTGGGTTTCTTTCCCAGTACAGGTGCTGTAGGCTGGGAAGCCCAGCTTGGGGTTTATACCCTACACTTCTGAGGGAGAATCCCCTGCTCCTGAAATACCCCTTCTGGAACTTCAGCTGCCACCCAGGGGAGACCAGCCAGCCTTCTCTTGTCTTCTCTGCACTCTCTACCAGTCTTGTTGAGGTGAGGTGTCTTATTCCATCCATCTGTTGTTATAAGGCTTTTCTCCAGCTAGTGTTCAGTTGGTTATTCAGGATGATTTTTTGTGTAATTTCGTTGTAATTCAAGTTTGTTCCTGGGAGGAGGTTAGTGTAGCTTCCACTTACTCCTCTGCCATCTCAGGTCTCTTGTCTTCTTTTTTATATAGTTTGTTGTTAATGCCTTTAAATGCAACTGATCTTTGTATGTTGATTGTATATACTGCAGCTTTACTGAATTTGTGTATTGTAGTCTTTTGGGTGGAGGTATTAGGGTTTTCTATGTATAGAAATATTTCTATTTCTATTAGGGTTTTCTATGCATAAGATCATGTCATATGCACGCAGAGAACCTCATTTTTCCCTTTCAATTTCAGATGCCTTTTGTTTCTTTTTATTGGCTGACTTTTCTGGCTAGGATTTTCAGTACTGTATTGAATAGAAATAGCAAGTAAGAGCATATTTATCTTGTCTTTAAAAAAGCTTCAACTTTTTATTATTGAGGATGATATTAGCTTCCTGCTTGCCATAAATGGCCTTTATTATGGTGTGGTATCTTTCTTTTATACCTAACTGACTAAAAGTTTTTATTATGAATGGATGTTAAATTTTTTCAAAATTTTATGCATTTGTTGAGATTATATATGATTTTTATCCTTCATTCTGTTAATGTAGTGTATCAAACTCATTGATTTGCATATGCTGAAATATCTTTGAATACTAGGGATAAATCCACTTCATCATGGTATATGATCCTTTTCACATGTTGTTAGAATCATTTGGCTAGTATTTTGTTGAGAATGTTTGCAAATATGTTAATTAGGTTATTGGCCTGTACTTTTTTATATCGTGTCCTTATTTCACTTTGTTTTATTGTAATGCTGGGTCTGCAAATTAGTTTGGAAGTATTTTCTGTTCTTCAAAATTTTTTTCAAAGGGTTTTAAAATATTCGTGTTAATTTTTCCTTAAATGTTTGGTAGAATTTACCAGGAGTCATCTTGTCTGGGTTTTACCATACTTTGTTGGTAGATATTTAGTTATTTATTTAATTTTAATATTAAATGCCTTTTCAGGTTTTCTACTTGTTTATGATTTCATCTTAATAGATGCTTTTAGAAATTTATCTTCTAACATATATAAACTCTATGATGACAGGTTATTTTTTGTGTTTTGCAACCAAGTGTTTGCCAAGTGCTTAAAACATTGCATAGTATGTAATAGACAAGGAAGGAAGGAAGAGGTAGAAAAGGGGGAAGAAAGGAAGGGAGGGAGGGAGGATGAGAGGGAGGAAAGGGAGGAAGGAAGGAAGAAGGAAGACCATACCACATAGTTTTAGTTGCATTTGTACCTCATTCCCAGTGTTGTATAGCAAAAGCATTTTTTTTTTTTTAGAAAACTTAGTATCCTAAATGTTGAAGCCTTTGAAAAATCATTTCAAACCCTGGGTCTCCATTATTTATCACTTCTCTCTTTCCCTTGACTATATCCCACAGACTAGTAACCTTGAAGTTATCCAATTAAAAAAAAAGCCTTTGGGGGGGGGTAGTAAGAGTTTACTGTGATATTTCTACTACCGATAGTGGGATACATTTAGTGGATATTTTTTAGTTCTGTCCTATGTGAAAATAAATCACATTTAGATGTTTAAAAGAGCTTGTATTTCAGTGTCACGAGTCTTTTCCAATGCATATTAACAAATCACATTGATTTTGAGCCATAATAAGATGAAGATGAATATGTAACACAAGTAAAATATACTTCATTTCTTTATTGTATATAGTCTTTATTCTGATTATACATTTAGCACACTTCCATTGTAAAAAGTTTAGAGAACAATAAAAATAGCTATCTCTTTACTTAAAATATTTTATTTTGACATTTATTGCTAAGCTAAATGCCAATGGTATATCATATAGAGTAAATATATAGAGTAGCTCCTCATCATTCCAACAATAATTGATCTATGAACACCTAGATGGCCAATGTCATGGTTTTTCTGAACCCTCATGTGCTACCACAGACTTCTGGACTTGGCATGTTATTGCCTATCTATAAAATTGTTACAATTTCCTTATCTCTAAAGGAAGAATATTTAGGGGCATAAGCTTTTAAAAACTGAATTTGGAAGCCTTGATCAAAAGTTAATAGGGGTTAGTAGCAAATCATTCTCTGTTGATTCCCCATGTGGCCCTGGCTATGGATCCTATTGGGATTTAGCCATAACTCTGTAAAATTAATATAATATCACAACATAGCACTATTGTTAGAATTAATTTGCACATAAAATGCTGAGAAACATGTATTTTTTAGGGTAAAGACTAATATCTTAAACACTACCCTCATAAGTACCTAAAACAAACAACTTCAATTGATATGAGTGCTCCATAATTTAGTAAATGGTGAGTGACTGAATATATAACAAACAAACAAACAAACGAAAAACCAATGGCCACACCATAGGTAACAACAGAACTCTGACTTATATTCTCCACAGCAACCAGCCCAGGAAATGGAATAGCAGTTTCTGCAGTAATTGTCCTTACCTCTCAGTAGTTAGTCAAAGACTGCCAATTTTCCTAGTTCCATCTCAGTACTGACCATAGAAAGCCAAATATGTTCTCCAAGCCAATCACCTGAAAGGCCCATTTCCAGTGAATCCAACTGAGCTCTCTCATGCCAACAAACTCCAATCAGCATAACTGAATACCTTCTCTTTTTCTTCAGTATAATTTCTTCATTTTTCTGTCTACTTTTGTGTCTCAATCAAATGCAATACATAATAGCTGATTTTATCATTTTGGTAGATTTTGTTTATTTCAAGAATCTTGAAAAGTTGACACAAATGTACAAAAATTCCATCAGCTACTTTATCATAGATATGTTTCAATCACACGTAAATCATATTTTTTCTAGGTAATAAACAGCAAATCAGGAGATGATTTTTGTGTCACATTTTAGAAAAGACATGTAGACAACCAAAGTGTCGTTCATGGTGCATATATACTATGGGATACTAATCAGCAATAAGAAAAAATGGAATACTGCCATTTGTGCAGCAACATGGATGGACTTTGAGTATATTGTGCCAAGTGAAAAAAGTCAGAAAAAACTAAGAACCATATGATGTCACTCACATGCAGGATACAAAACTAAAACTTACAGGCACAGGCAATAGTACTGTGGTTACCAGAGGAACAGGAGTAAGGGATGGTAAAGGGTAAAGGGAACCAAATATATTATGATGGAAGACGACTTGATTTTGGGTGGTGGGTACACAGCACCATGTACGGATCATGCACATAGAAATGAACACTCGAAACCTATATGACTCTATTAACAAATGTCACCCCAATAAATTTACTAAAAAGAAAAATGTAAAACAGTGACTATTTATGATATGGTAAATTTAAAACACTGAACACCCATCATGACATTTTAGTCTTATTTGGCAGAAGGTAATTCCTGTATTAAAAGTTTAGTTTTATTTTGAAGAAGAACTCCATTTTCCAAGAAGTGACTAGGATCCAATGTTGGGAAGAATGTGAAAAAATTGTCATCTAGGTATTAAACATAGAGATGCTTTTTTCTAGAAAGAAATATAGCATTAATTATAATTACACAAGTGTTCCAAATTTGGAGCATTTATATACTTATAAATTTTATTTTATTCATTTTTTGTTCTTTATATTTACAATTTTGTTTTCTTTTATTTTTTAATTTTTCCTCAATTTAAAAAATTTTATTATTGTTGAAGTATAGCTGTCTGCCTTTTCCCCCTACCCCAGCCATACCTACCTCCCTCCCCTGATTCTCCCCCTCTTGGTTTTGTCCATGTGTCCTTAAACAAAGCAACAAACAACAAGCATAAGAGAGGATGTGAAGAAAAGGGAACCCTAATGCACTGTTGGTAGGATTGCAGACTGGTGGAGCTGCTATGGAAAACAGCATGGAATTTCCTCAGAAAACTAAAAATAAAACTATTTTTTGACCCACCAATTCCACTGCTGGGATTATACCCTAAGAACCCTGAAACACTAATCCAAAAGAACCTATGCACCCCAATGCTCATAGCAGCACAATTTACAATAGCCAAGTGCTGGAAGCAGCCTAAATGTCCATCCATAAACGAGTGGATCAAAAAACTATGGCACATTTACATAATGGAATACTATGCAGCAAAAAGAAAGAAGGAGCTCCTGTCCTTTGGGATGGCATGGATGGAACTGGAGAGCACTATGCTAAGTAAAATAAGCCAGGCAGTGAAAGGCAAATATCATATGATCTCACCTTTAAGTGGAACCTAATCGACAAAACAAACAAGCAAGCAAAATATAACCAGAGACATTTAAATTAAGAACAAATGGACAGTAACCAGAGGGAAGAGGGGAGCAGATAATGGGGGGGAAAGGGTGAAGAATTTTCAGGAACAACTATATTTATATATTTAAAATATATATAATTATGCATATCTTACTGTGGAAGCATATTTAAAGTATATTTTTCCTAATTAGTAAGTTAAGTGTAATATCATGCCAGAATGGACTTTTCAAAGTTCTTACACAATATTAGACAAATCTGACATAAGTATTTTTAAATTTAAAATTTTAATTTCATAGTAAAGTGTTTGGAGGTTATCTTTCAGTGCCTGGGAGTTCCCACAGCCATTAGAGGAGTGCAGTAATTGTGTTTCATGAAAGTCACACTGACACTGTTGCAAAGGATGAATGAGAAGATGGATTTTCAGATATCCCTTGATAATAGTAAATACTCTTGGCTGATTCAGTTGTGTTCTAGATATATCTGATTGTCCAGAGTGCTGAGAACCCAATGACTTTACTGATTTGCTCTGCAGTGAAGAAGATAACATTTTGATTATGTTATAATATTGTCTCTAAGGACTCTCTTGAGAAGTGGAATTCACTTCTAATTTGTAGGGTATTCTGGTATTTCTTCATCCAATAGCATCACTAGTATTTCTTCATTGGGGTGGTAGAGATCTGTTAGCATTCTGAATTTCGAAGTATAGCTGTTGACTTCCCTCCTTTTGGGCTTCTCTGGTATCTCCGTGGAATCAGAAGCATGCGCCTGCATGGTGGTATTGAGTAGTGACTTAAGGCAAGTTACAGTTTGAACAGGAAACTCACCTCCATTCTGTGTAGGGGTGTCCAACCCACCACCGCAAGTGGCCCAAGATGGCTATGAATGCAGCCTGACACAGAATCATAAATTTGCTTGAAACATTACGAGATATTTTTTGTGATTTTTTGTATTGTAATGTATTTAACTGGTGGCCCAAGACAACTCTTCTTCCATTGTGTCCCAGAGACACTAAAAGTTTTGACGTCCCTGGGAGAGTCACACAGGCAATCAGTAGATGGGAAGCAAACCAGATGCTTTCCTAGCAGTTTCAGGGTTTAACTCATTTCAGCTCCTTTAATAAATATATCAGTCAGTGTTTGCTACAGTAATATTAATGGCAATCTTCACAAGTGAATCTGCTATGAAAACAAGTTTCTTTGGGCATGAGAAATACAGTGTATTTCCAAGATGAGAAAATTCTACTGTGTTTTTTTACACTGAGAAAATTTTCACTTGGCTGTTTTGTTTTGTGGAATACTTTACCAACCATAAGATGCTACATCCACACTAGTGATTTCATTTTTTTTTATCACAGTCCTCATCTGGACTATCTCAGTTTTTTTGAGTACTTTGGAACTTTTATTTTACAAACTGTTTTGTCCTGTTCTGGAAAAAATTAAGAAGATATTGTCATAAGATAGAAATACATATGTCTAAATGTGACATGTATATTTATTTCTCCTCTTGTTCTTATGTTGAGATACATATATTTATCTCAAAATCAAGAACAAATGAGTTTATACACATAGTATATATATATATTTAAAGTCATTAATTTGTATTTTTGCTATAATGTTCCTAAAAATTTGCCATCAGATGTTGATTTGGTTGTTGTTTGCATAACGTTTTGTATTTTGCATAGTTATTCTTTTTTGAAGGAAAAGTTGTTTTACACTAATAAATAGCATAGCTTTTTAAATAATTGAACTAATTTATTATAATAACAAATGAGTATAAAATATAAAAATTCTAAAATTATGGAGTTTTTAAAATGTATATAATTGATAAATTATATGGTTTTCTCTTATAATAGTTTTAAATGTTTTAATGGATATGTAGTTTAAATTTAAATATATAATACATTTAGTTGAATATTTAATAATACCTAGTTTGCTGTTATAAAATAATTCTTAAAAAATAAATAAAGTTTATTTTTAACACTACGCTATTTGCAAATGAATTTTTGTGCTATTTACAAATATGAACTTTGAGGTTTGTAATTGTTGCTGAACTATAGAGTTGGTACTTTAGAGTTACATAAATTTGGGGATAATCAGCAGTACTCCTTAGTGCCCATTAAATCACAATTTTGCCATAAGGTAATTCGGTCAGGGATATGGCCCATCTGTTGCATTGACTACAAAGTACATAATCTGTTTGAACCATCTTTCTTTTTCTTGTATAGAGTTTACCTCACTTATTTAATTACAATATACTTTCAGATTTTGTGTTTTGCAATATGTTTACTCAATGAAATTCTGTCCATATTGCATTCCTTATTCATTGAGTAGCAAGTAACATTTCTTGTTAACAGTCTGCATTGCTTATTGTTAGTAGTAGAATAATAGCACTGAATTATTTCTATTTTTGACAATTTTATTATGTGTTTATTATGTATAAAAAATTAGTGCATTTTATTAAAATCGTTCAAAATTTTCCTTCTTTCCTTGTTAAAAATTTGAACATCCTGTGAATATTAAAAAAAATTTGAACATCCTGTGAAACAGATTCATTTGTTCTCTTTTTAATTTTCTGGGACATTTTAAAATTAAAAATATTAGAGAATGTGGAGCTCTCTTTTGTCCACCCTATTTTTTATAATATTACAAATTATAACAGATCTTTATATTTTTGGTAGATTATTGGCCAGTATATTCTAGTCATCACCAGAGAGTTCTTTCAGGCAGTTTCTCTGATATACATAGATTCATTTTTTCTAGTTTTCCATGAAGAGTTGAAACTATTAGCTTCTTGTTTTTCTCAATTGTACAGGTTACATTAGAAGGAAAATGGACCATCATACTTTTGTTATATGACATTAGCACATTTTTTTCTAAAAGCTCTATAACAAAATATTTCACATTTCATTCACTAAAATAAATTGAATAATTATTCAACTATTTATTTCTTTAGTTGTTCCATTATGTATTATAGAATAAAATGTTCTTTGTCTTTTTAAATGTCTTCTGAATCCATTAAAATCTTAGGAGTACTTCTCATTCTTCACAGGATTTCTCGTTAAATGTACTGAATTGCTTAAATTTAAACATGTGTTTAAAATATTTGGAACTGGACAATAGCATTTAACATTTTGCCCATGGAAAACCAAAGTAATCATTATTTTTTATCATTTTGTTTTCTTTTGTGTAATGAATTGGCATAACTCTACTATGTCAGGAATTAATTTGATGTCGTATTTTAAATTTGGATCAGATTTACTTCCTACTCTTAAAGCATTGGCATGACACTTCTGCTGCAGAACAACTCTTCCACCAAGAAAAAAATAGAAAAGCTGGGTAAAATGATCATTTAACAGAACAGCTGGCTGAAGGCTTCTGGGAGCCACATCTTGGCAGAAAAGATGTGAGATTTTAAAATCAGAGAGAGAAAAGAAAGTGCATCCATGTCAGGGCAACCAGATATTTCCTGCTGCTTTCCCATCCCAGCAGGTATCATTAATTCCTAAGCCATATTTGGCAAGAGATATACACTTGTATATTGTATACTTTTTTATGTATGTTTTTGTTGGATAGAAAAATAACTTAAATGTATTAATAACATAGGCATTGCTAAGGCTAATCATATTTAATTTTGTGATGGGTATTTAACGTGATAGGTATTTTTGAAAATCAATGGAGTATTGCATATTTTTAAATTATTTTCACACTGAAGAGTTATTTTAGCAGATTTTTGAAAGTAAAGTATCTACTTTTACAAGTCTTTGCACCACCTTTTATTAATTGACAAGCACAGTGGTATATTCAATAATGTTAACATGTTCAATTTAGTTAACATGGCTGGGCCTTAAGGTATAGCATTTCATTTACTAGTTTTGGAAAATGAGAAGATTTTTTTACATAATCCTTCTGTGTTTTATCTTCTCATTTGTAAGTAGGACAATTGTGCTTTATACATAGTTAATGGTGCATTAATACAACAATGCATAAAGAGCAAAGTGAGAACTTGCTCAAAATTATGTTATTTTTACTATTAATACTTTTATTGGAAATGCATTAATATAAATAATAATGAGATGATTCTCAGTTATGACATTTTAAAATGTATTTTTAATGTGTGAAACATTTTTACTGTAATTATAAGGAAAATTAGCAAGTGTTTATTACTTCCTAGATAAGAAACAATCATAATACCAATCTATGTAGCTTTCCAAATTAATTCAAAAGACACAAAAACAGTTATTTTTCAAAAATTACTTTACAGTTTTACCTTGGTTGGTGCAGCTCAATTGGTTTGAGTTGTCCCATAAACCAAAAACTCTTGGGTTTGATTTCCTGCCACGGCACATGCCTGGGATGCAGGTTTGGTTCTGGGATGGGGCACCTGTGAGAGGCAACTGATAGATGTTTCTCTCTCATATTGATGCTTCTCTCCCTCTCACTCTCCATCCCTCCCCCCTCTCCAAAATAAATTAGCATGTTCTCAGGTGAAGATAAAAAAAAGTACAGTAGGGGGTGGGCTGGGCAAAGGAGGGCAAAGAGAAAAAATCGGGACAACTATAATAGAAAAACAATAAAAAAATTAAAAAATACGGTTTTAAGAAGTAATTATTAGTGAAAATGTGAAAAAATAAACTACTTCTTCCATTATAAAAGAAGCATATTTTTTCTGCCTGACAGATAATAAATCTACAGAAAGTAGAGATGATAGAGACCAAACCTGTAAAGATGTTGCAATATGCATGTCCACCTCTGATTAATAATTAGACCTGAGTTTATAGTTGTCTTTTATGGGTTATGTAGTCTTGGTTAACTTACCTGACTTAACTTACATTATTATAAAATGAGACTGATAATAACATCCTACTAACATTTTATGTCTAATAAATATAAAGTATTCAATAAGTATTAACTTTATACTATGACAAAAATATTTTTCCTCCTTAATTATTAATTTTTGGCATTATATTTAAAGTGTGGAAAGTAATAAAAATTTTAAAGTACTATGTTTTTAAGGATTAGTGGATATTTATAAAATAATTGATTTTTTAAACATTTCAACTAATATTTTATATGAGAAATGTGTATTTTAGATTTATAAATAAGTTGCCTAGAAAATAATATTAAGACCATACAATCTCCTTCATTGTACAGATAATATAACTGAGATGTTTAGACATTAATAGTATTTTTCCAGAATCACCAGGACTATTACTGACAAATCTAAAATTAAATCTCACATTACCTTCTTTCTTTTCTGTATTTTGGCTTCATAGCTAACTGTGTCTTTTAATTTATTGAGACCACTAAGAAAGGAATTGAGGTAAAACTCTGTGATTAATAGTGCCTCACTATTCACTCTAAGTCAGTTTCAGTTATGCTAGAACTCCTTACCATTATAATAGTTTTAACTTTTTTAAAAAACTTTTTTCAATGTTTTTGTTGACACTGTACAACTATATGTTTTGTTATTTTTTGCTGTATACATTTAAGGTTTATTTAAACAGGAATGTAATTTTTTCAAATATTTTAATGCTTGATTTTTATTGCTAACAGAACTGATATTAAGCCAAAATGTTTTCAAATATAATGAATATTTTACTTTCTGTAGAATAATATCATGGAGGATATCTGATTTAAAATGACTGAGAACATGCACACATTTTTGCCCATTTCTCTAAAATGACCACATATCTACATAAATATTGGTTAGGAGCTGGCATTAGATGAGGGATGTCCACTGGACTCTGGAAGATGCAAAATGAGAGAAATGTATGAACAGGTAGAATGTTTTAGAAAAGGGAAAACAACAAGAAGTGAAACATTTGCATCAATAACCTCATAAAATACTCTTCAGTGAGTATAACAAATGTATTCAAAGATAGTAATAGAAGTGGGGATGAAAGAAGGAGAATTTGTTAAAATTCTATTCAAGGAACATAGTTTTCCCCTGTATCTTCTTTCCCAATTTTCATTTTTTATAGACTGGAGAATACTCTTCATCCAGCAGGACGCAAGAGGTTTACTCTTTGGAGAAACTAGGAGGCAAAAGGCTCCACTTTCAAACACAAGGACAAAACACATACGTACACAAAGGAAGGAAGGAAGGAAGGAAGGAAGGAAGGAAGGAAGGAAGGAAGGAAGGAAGGAAGGGAGGGAGGGAGGGAGGGAGGGAGGGAAGGAAGGAGGGAGGGAGGAAGGAGAAAGAATAAAACAGAATAAATTAATGATAGTTCAGCTTCCTAAATGGGATCATGGAAACAAAGAAATTCTCCTCAAGCCTCCACCCATCCCCCAGTGTTGGTGTGAAAACCTTATCTGAGCATTTAATTAAAGATTGGACAGGCAAATATATGTGGCAAGTAAAACATATGATTTTTGTAATGGAATAATGCATGCATTAGCATTTATATTGATTTGATATTACTTAAACAATTCAGGAAATAAATCCAAAAGTTCATGCAATTGGTTAAGTTGAATAATAACCTTATATTTAGTTTTCTGTGTTCTAGATTGGTGATCAAATCCAACTTTTGGATTCATTTAAGTATGCTTTAAGTTTCTGGCTTAGGAGAGGCTATGAATTTTGGTATATATATATCTATGTCTATATCTAATTGATCTATCATCTATCTGTATATTAATACTAGAATTTGTCCATACTGAGGCATTTAGCAATGACCTTTTGCAAAAACTAAAATGCTGTGGCACCTTCACTGTTTCATCAAAACAACAAAACATGAAAGAAACAGGGTAACCTTCTATTCAAGGAATTGAAATGACCATCACTAAAAACTTATATAATCACTATTCTTCAATCATCTGATTAGATTTGGATTGCTCATGTCCACAGATTGTGATGGTCTGTCCTCCCGCTCAGAAGAATGGTCAGATGAGAACAAAGAACTAAAGCCATCAGTGTTCACATGCTTTTGGTTCTGGAAATTCTCACCGAAGAAGGAAAGAATAAGACTGTAAATCTTCACTGTGCTGCATTGTTTTAAGAAAGTGATAAAACCAAATTATCTAATCAAATCATTTGCTCATCACAGCAATTAGATTTTAGTTGAACAGTTTTCTTACCAAGAATTGCTTCAAGGCTTATTATGTCTTTCTGTGTTCAACAATCCTAAACTATTAATATTATATTACAATTTTATCCAGTCTCTGCAGTCCCTTAAAAGACAACTCAAGCTCAGGCTTCAAAACCATATGAAAACTCATTTATAATTTATCTCTGTAAGTCTCCAGCATAGCAGTGATCTTTACTGTAGCATGTTTAATAAAATGCATTGTCAACAGGGTAATACATTGGTCTGTTGAGAAAGCTGGCTTTCAACAGGGACTTTTTTCTGTTTTTTCTCTTCTTCTTTTTTTTAACCAAGTCTCCAGACTGCTTATAAAGTCAGAGTCCAAACATGCCTGAAATTCAAGCCAGAATCTTACGTTCTCTTGATAATTTTTAATTCACTGAAAACCATAGTACCAAGATGGTGCTAGTCATCTTTGAATAAAGGTAAAGTTTACTTGATTTATTTGCACTGGGTCTCGGTTTCAGGTTCTTATTTTAGTGTCCTTGAAGACTTTTTCATCACGGAAAGAATGTGGGCCTGAATATTTAGCCCTTGTCTGTGAATTCCCTTGATTTTCTGGAAATGTTATGTATTTACTGTTCTAGATCTGTTATCATAAGGGCTTTGGCTTTATTCATGTCTGTGGAATACCTGAACAGTATTACGACACTGCACTCCATAATATTTTTTCATTTAATGAAAACATTAACTAATGAATGGCTTTTAGATTTCCCTTCACCTCTGGCACCTGTAGGTTGAATTAAATTTCTTCTGGAGGAAAATATATTTTCAATATAAACCACATTTTTATCATATTTTAACTACTGTCTCTAGGTTTTTACGCTGTGAGGATTTCTGTTCCGATCTTATGGGTCTTCTCATTATTAAATACTAATTCATCCAAATGTATCCAGTCAAAACCTGGAAAAGAAGCAGGTGAGGGGAGAAAGCACTCTAAATGAATGATTTAAACCTGAAACAGCTATTTAAATTTCTAAATAGTAATACAATTTAGTATTGTTGTATTAAATTTAGATTTAAACAAATCTATTAAACAAATCTATTTAAACAAATCTATTAAACAAATAGATTTTCTATTTGTTTCCAAACAGATTGTGAAGCTTATGAAGAAGTTAAAATCGGGTGTAGAGAAAGAAAGGTGTTACATTCCTTTCTGGAGCCCAACTGTAGTGTTAGTAAATTAGTTACCTACCACTATTAGTCTTATTCAGAGACTTTTTCAGTTTCCATTTTATGCATTGAAAATCTTGTTATTAGATAAATACTAAGTATTTTATATATCCTATGATTAGGGTTCTTTTATTTTCAGAACCAGATAAAATATTTCTCTTGTTATCAAGTCTTGGTCACAGTAGAAAATTGTTTGATGTTTCTCAGGGAGATTTTTCTGCTTTTCTTATGTTCTTCATGCCTTCTCTCTATTACAGAATGGTTTTCTGGTATAAGAATATATTAGTTTTCCAGTTTATTGTCTTGCTAGGAGAATGATTTATTTAATTTTTGAATGTTCCACTTTTAAAAATTTAAGCAAATTAATGGTACTAGCTTAGGATGCTACTACAATGGATCTCATAAGAATCCATTGCCTTTCTGCTGCATAGGCAATTGCCATTAATTAACTTGCCATTACCTTGATCATTGAAAATACAAAGACAATAGATTTGGGAATTTATGAGATGGGAGGGTATAAGAAAAGATAAGGAGAGGTATTTCAAGAGGAAGACCTGTTTATCAATGTATATCCAAGTTGACCTGAAGGGTAAAACTATTTTTTAACTTCCTGTTGTGGTATGACTAAATTTATGATAATTCACAACTAATTCACTATATCTACACACTTTCTGAGAGGTCAAACTTTGACTTAAACTCAGAATTAAGGAACTTACTGTGTATTTAATATTTCCATCTTTTCTGTTATATACACCTTAAAAAAAACCTTGACTTTAGTGACTGATTTACTATCTGGGTTTGGTGGTAGAAGTTCTACTTCTGCTAGGACACATGTGGCAGAGTATTTTACTTGACCTTGTAAAATTTAAATGATAGTACAAAGGAATAACTTGGAGACTGTAAACATATGGGCACCATAACTGAATAATTTATACAAATGTAGAGAGGAAAGGAGAAAGATTATAAGCGAAGACAATACAAAAGACTAAATCCATATCCATTGTGTTGTTTATGTTAGTTACAAAATGATATAAAATCTCAAACTCCAAGCAAAATGTCTTATTATTTATTATCTTTTTCTTTTTGGAATATTTGGCATTATAAGAATTTTAAATGAAAACTGTAAGCCAGTGATTATATGTTGAAGTAGAATTATAACCAATTTCCTTTATCATAGTCCAAATATTCCAATATCCTGATACTTCCTTATAATCCTAAATGAAAATTCGTGTTTAGTTACCCATATCACATATGCAAATTAATTTACACATTAACTCCCAATTTTTATCAGTGAGAGAAATACACTAATATATATTGTTTATTTTATAGCACCAAATTATCAAAATGCTATTATTTACTCAACCAAATTAAGAGCTAAAAATAGTTTGATCGCTTCATCGAATAGTTTAAATCGTCTACAGTATGTATATAGCAATAGAAAGAAGAATCCCGAGGTCCATTATAAACCACCACTATTTCTTTAATGTATTGATATAACAAGATATTAGACAATTATAACTTCAGGTTATTCTTTGGCTAAAAGAAGATGGAAATCATTCAGAGCAAGTGACTTTCTTCCTTATGATGAGTATGGCCTCTTAAAATTCTTCAGAGTGCTACAAATGCCAAGGAGAAAATGTTTCATGCATCAAATCTCTCTCTCTGTCTTTCTCTTGACAAGTAGCTAGGCCAAGGGGTGGTTTGGGAAACTACAATCTCCCTATAATCTCCATAAACCAGCACTGTCAATAAATAAAATATTCAGATATTTTACCTATGCATCTCCAAAAGAGAAATTCTTGTAGCCCTATTTCTCTTTACTTAGATATCTTCCACTAATTTATGTCCTAGTGTTCAAAATTAATTTGCTAAGGAACATATGTACAAATTATTTACTGCCCTTTCATAATACAAAACCTGAATGTGCAGTGTCATACCTATTAGTAACACTGATGTTCATCGGATTCCAGTCCTCACCTGTGTTATGATTTTATTTGTTCACTATATGAAGTACTCTGCAATAAATTTTTTCCATGTCTATGAACATTTCTGTAATGATATTCATTAATTAAAAACATTAAAAGTAAATTCTTTTATTTGGAAATAAACTGAAGATTAGCACTTTACATGTCTTACTCATTTAGGAAAATTTTTTTACAGTGTTTGGATTCTTTCAGAATGGATAGAAAAGAAGTTGATTAAAAATAAGCATATCAAAAGGATTTATGTTAAAAGTTACTAATATAAATTATTGAGGGATAATCAGCAATTTTTTTTTGGCTATTGAGGGATAATCAGCAATTTTTAGCTGTCATTTTAATGCAATCATGTACAGATAAAAATTTTTGAGTCATAAGGTCTATTATTTAAAAATCATTTAGATATATAGAGATCAAGTATTTTGTCCTGATTAATACTATTACGACAAAATTACTATTAACAAAGCATTTAATCACTTAAAGTTCTAATTGAGACCTAATTTTTAGTGAAAATCAGTGGTAAAAACATTTCTTATATGTTCATTTTTCTATACAATTAAAAAAAAATAGGAATAGCGACCCATAGTTTGGAAAATAAAAGCATAGTTTTCAGGAATAATAGTGACCAAAAATATCATAAAATCTTTCTTTCTCTGAAAAATAAGTTAAAATACATTGTTAAATTTTTAGAAAAGAAAAAGATGCATAAAGACTCTTGGGGTAAAAGACACTCCAAGAAGAGAGAGGCATGTTGCTAAAAGATGTTTACCATGAAGTCCATGAAAGAAGTCTATTCTGTTCTATTGATCTATGTGTCTGTTTTACTGACAATACCATACTGTTTTGATTACTATACCTTTGTACTATGGTTTGAAATGAGGACGTGTGATGCCTCCGGCTTTGTTCTTTCTCAAGATTGTTTTGTCTATTCAGGGTCTTTTGAAGTTTCATAGACATTTTAGGATTGTATTTTCTATTTCTGTGAAGAATGTCAATGGAGTTTTGGTAGAGAGTATATAGAATCTGTAGATGATTTTGGGTAGTATGGAATTTTGACAGTATTCTCTTCCTGCTCGATGAAGATGACCCCTGAGGGCTATCAGAGTCAGGTGATTGGCAGCCTTAAAAGGTGAGGGACCAGATGTGTATACCAGCTTGTTCCAAGCAGAAGCTAGTGTTTGTTGTTATTGTTGTTGTTGCTGGTTGGGGAGGGCTGGAGGAAGAAGGAGATGTCCAAAGCCTTCCTCAATCTCCAGGGAGGATTTCAGCAGCATGTAGTGTACAAAGTTAGGAGCCTTGTCCTCAGGCAGCAGCTTCTAAAGCAAGCAGATAGAACCATTTCAGGGAAAGACTTGGAGATGGACATTTTTACCTTTTTATTGTGTTGAGCTCTGGGTGAAGAGCTGTTCAAGAACTACTTCTTTGTTGAAAGTCCTGTCTGCAGTCAGAGCCAGATGATCTGGGGATCGGTCCCTCAGGCACCAGCCATAAACTTGGAGGTACATATATGTGTTCAAGGTCTTTTCAGGGAGATACCGGTGACTCACTGAAGACAGAGGTCAGTGGAGGTGTTTGCAGGCTTCCTCAGCCTCGGAGGAGCACTGTAGCCAGCCCCTAGTTATGTGCTAAATTAGAAATATGCAGTTTAGACAGCACCTTTTAAAATATATAGATAAACCCTTTCAGGTAAATATTAGGCATTTCTACCTCCTCTCTCAGCACAGAGCCTTGGTGGGTGGTGGGTGGGGGAATAGTTACAGCAAGTACTTGAGTGCCTGTTAGGAACTACACTTTTGTTGTGCACACATTTGTGGGTTAGACATATACAAGTTTTACTGACTTTTACAGTCTGGTGTTTTGAGATTCCAATCCTCAGATGGAATCTTAAAGGTTGGTCACTAGATGTGGAATAGAGAGCCCAGAAGTTAACTCACACAAAAATGGTCAATTAATTTATAAAAATGGAGCCAAGAGTACACAATGGGGAAAGGATTGTCTCTTAACTGGATAGTCACATACAAAAGAATGAAACTGGACCCTTATCTCACACTATATAAAAAGTCAACTCGAATTGATTAATACTTGAACGTAACACCTGAAACCATAAAGCCCCTAGAAGAAAACACAGGAGGTGAGCTCTGTGACATTGGTCTTCGCAATAAATATTTGTATTTGACACCAAAATCAAAGGCAATAAAATCAGATATAAATAACTGGAAGTCTCAAACTACAAAACTTCTGTTTCAAAGGATGCTGTTGGGGCCCAGAACAAGCAGCCCCAAAATATCCCACAATGACATATTGATAATTTTGAATTGAAGTTACTTGGGAAGCAGTTCAGGAAAAGCATGTTGAGCCTCCTTTCTCTCACTAAGTGCAGATAATAAATTTCCCCGGTGAAAGAGGCCCTCCTTGCTCCAATAGGGTGAGGTAGGAGAGTTGGAAGAGACTTCCTCATTGCCAGAGTTAAGGAATTCAGGGCCAAAAAGCCCACATAAGCAAGTCTTGTTAATTCTTAACTAGTTATTACCCAAGCCCAAACTTTGCTTAGATTTCTCACAAAGGAGCACACAAACCTAAGTTTCTCTGTCCTGTTAAACCTTCAAAAAGATATTGTAGGTTTTTTTGTTTGTTTAAATAACATAAAGAGCTCCCTGCTTCTAACATTTCTCTCAGCATCATTTATGATTTCACATGTGCAAATACTAAATTAGTCTTTCTCCTCTTAATCTGATATTTTGTCAATTTTACTATTAGTCCAGCCATAAAAATCCAAGAGAGGTGGAGAGGAAAATTTCCCCTTTCATCCACAAAATCATAAATAAAATGAAAAGACATCAGCTGGAATGTGACAAAATATTTGCAAATCACATAAAGGCTACTATGCAAAATATACAACTCCATACTGAACACCAAACAAAACAAAGAAAAAACAATTCAATTTAAAAAGGGGCAGAGGATCCGAAAAGACATTTATCAAAAGAAACAAAAGACATGCAAATGTCTAACATGTACAGAAAAATGACTTTCAAAGACCAGAAAATAACCTTTAAAAGTTATATTAGGTGTTCACAGAAATCGAGAAAATATTTTAGACATAAGAGACAAAGAGGCTACTATAAAAATGACTAAAATAAAAGAATAAATTGTTCTTGTATATTAGACCATGATGCTGATATAAAATATTCACTGGATAGAATGAATAAAAAAACATTAAAAGGGGAAAATGAAATGAGTCATATGGGAAAAACATTGAACATAGACCTAAGAGTATATAGAAAACCATTTGATATATAACCAACTAATATTTGACAAAGGTGTCAGTAATACTCCATGTATAAAAGAGCCTCTTCAGTATATGGTGCTGAGATATTTACATGCAAGAGAATGAATCTAGACCTCAATCCCACACCATTAAAAATTAACTTGAAATGAATTAAAGATTTAAATGTAAAACCTGATATTGTAAAAATCTTTAAGGAAACAGGAAAAGGTTCTTGGTGTGGATCTTGGGGGTTTTATTTTTGAATATTATATGTAAAGCACAAGCAACAAAATAAGAGGGTTTCATCAATTTCAGAATCTCCTGCCCAACAAAATTATCAACAAAATTAAAAGGCAACCTGTGTAATGGAAGGAGATATTTGCTAAACCACACATTAGCTAGGGGATTAATGTTCAAGCTATATAAGAAACTCATACAATTTAATAGTGTAAGAACAAATATCCACTTTAAAAATGGGCATAGAACCCGAATATACATTTTTCCAAGGAAGATGTTCAAGTGGCCAAAAAGGTAAATGGAAAGGTTTCAACATCACTAATTATTAGAGAAAGTCAAATCCAAATCATAAGATATCATCTCTCCCCTGTTAGAATGGCTATCAGTGAAAATATAAGAAGATACAAATGCTGGTGAGAATGTGGATGAAAGGAAACTCTCAAGTACTGCTGGTGGGAGTGTAAAGTGGTGAGACAGTATGAAAATGCCTCAAAAAGTTAAAAATACAACTACCACATGATCTTGCATTTCTATTTCTCAGTCAATTCCAAAGGAAATGAAGTCACTATCCCAAAGGGATATCTACAGGCCTCTTTTTATTGTAGCATTATTTACAATACCCAAGATGTACAAACAACCTAAGTGTCCTGATGGATGAATGAATAAAGAAATGAATAAAGAAATATATATATATCACATTTCATCCATATATATATAAATACAGATTTAGATATACTTAATTATATATTTATTTATATAATGAAATACTATTCAGCTATAATGAATGAAATATTGCTCTTTTTGAAATTTGCTTATTTAGGTACCATATTTTTTTCTTTTTCTTTTTTTAAAAAAGATTATTTATTTTTAGAGAGGGGGAAGAGAGGGAAGAAGAAAGAAAGAGAGAAACATTGGTTAGGTATCTTATGTCACCATTCGGCATAAGATACCAGATTGGGGACCTGGCCCTCGTTCTGGGCATGTGTCCATCCTGGCAGAATCAAACCAGTGACCTTTTGGTTCACAGGCCAACACTCATTCCACTGAGCCAGAGCAGCCAGGAATGGATACTATTTTTTTCAAAACTGACATATCCTCAAATATATATTAAATTAGTCGATGCATGTTCATTTTTATCCTCTTATTCAATAGCTATTTAATCATTCACTACTATTTATTGATCACAATTATGTGTAGATAATTATATTTGGCCTTAATGGAGCATATGTAAATAAAATGGACACAGACTCTGCTAATCAAAATACTTAATCTCCAGAATAAAAGCATCAATGGTCATACATAACCACAAAGAAAAGTAGATCATTATAAATGTATAAAAGTATTATACATTTACTGTTTCGAGATTTCTGAGGAGGTACATATTCTGCAGACTTAAAAAAAAAAAAGGAAGGACTTGACAGGAATTACAATGTCTTATAGACCCACTTGGGATTGAGATAACATGTTTTCAATCTGTGGGAAAAATTACATCAGGCAAGCTGATTGAGCAAAAATTGCCCAATAAATTGTTCATAGATTTAAAAAATCAGTCTTGAGGAATGAATTTTCTGAATTAATATTAAAAATGTGTATACACATGCATTTAAATAGCCTGAACATAAATATAGAAGCTGGTTATTTTTTCTTATTAATATTAATATTTTCTACCTCAGTTCTTCTAAAGGGGAATATTTCTCATGTTTTTATTTCTGAGAGTGCACAGTCTAGTGCTGATCATAAAGTAGCAGATTGATAAATATTTGCTGATTGGTTTATCTGTGAATCAGGTTTAGAAAAGCAAATAATAAGAAAAAAACCTAGTTGCACTGAATAAATCCACATGCCTTTGAAATTACATTTGCATTATTCTTCAGTTTTGCGAGCTATTGAGATAAGTTGTACTTTCTATTCATCCATGCAAAATATTCCTGACTTAATAATAACTTGATAAAGAATCATGACATTGGGGAAGTATAGGATTTAGAAATAGCGAAATTGTGAAAGAGAAAATAGGGCATTTTGTACAAATTTATAATTTTGTTTCTTCCTTTGTAGAATAAAAATAACAGTAGAAAGTGTTGCCAGCAGTTCTTTGTTTAACGGAGCATACACTCTATGGCCTTACTTTATTTACAAATGCTTTTTTTCTCTTGGGGTTGCAGCTAGAATAGCAGGGACAGAGAAACAACAATTTAATAACCAGTCTGTGAAAGTCTCTCCAAAGGGTGATCATGAGTTTCCAACCATTACAATACAAGTAGATCTACTTGGGATTGAAATAACATGAAGTTTCAATCCCATGGGAAAAATCACACTAGGCAGACTGATTGAGTGGAAGCTATCCAATAAACTGTTCATGGACTTTACAATCAGTGAACTGTATAAAAGAGACTCAATTTCCTGAATTGCATGTCAAAATCTGAATTTCCATGACATATTCACTTGAAGTAAACATAACTAAGCAGGCTGGTACATGAACTCCTTGGGGACAGAGTATCACTAAGCAACTGCCTGACCTCCCAGCCAGAGTATTTTGCATGACTATGGAAGAATATTGCATATGAAAGAATATTTCACTGCATAGTGAAAAAAATGTATAATGTCATTTGCACGATTATTGGGTTTCATTAACAAAAATGCAATAGCTTCATTATTGCTAGCTGTACCAATTTGTACAATAAAAGTTCCTAAATACAGAAAGAACAGTCTTCCAGTAATGGCAGTTTAAGTAAATCATATCAACTACCCCTTGGAGGATAACTAGGAAAGCCAGATTAAATATACCCAAATATCAATTTAAAAGCACTGGCATACTTAAAAATTAATAAACATTTGTCAGTTGTGGTAAAATAACTGTAATATCTGTACACTTTACAGTGTGACTCTTTGATCCCTTCCAGCAGTAGATGTAGTCTTTTCACTGCTCTTTAAATCTATTCTGGCCTTGGGGGTTGGCTTTGGCCAAAGTAATTTGGCAGAGTGGCAGTTTGCCATTTAGGAGCCAAGGTTTCAGAAGAGATTTCAAGCTTCCATTCTATCTCTCCTGAACCCTTGCCACCACAATTAGAACAAGCCCAGGTTAGCCTGCTAGAGCTGAGCCAACCTAGGCAAGGACCTCCTAGACCAGCCAGCACACAGCCAACCCTCCACCCACCTAAGAACAGCCATATCTGGCTCAGATTAAAAAAAAAAAACAACATCAGGCAATCCTTTTTCTGTGTGTGAGAAATAATACATAAGAATTGTTTTAACCACAAAATGACTTGAAATGCCACTACCATCACCTTCTATATCAGGTCAGAAACCTTGGTTTTGTGATATATAGAGAAACAAGCCCAATATTGGAGGATAATTTTCCTTTTCCCTTGGTCAATGATTCCTGTTTCGAAAGCTTGAAGCATCAGTAACAACGACACTCAACCACTGAATTGTAATTCCACAGAAAGAAACAGTCTCCAAGGATGAAGGAAAAATTAAGGCATTTTCAGACAAAAACTATGAAAACTATGAACACATTTTTTATCAGTAGATGGCACAAAAGGATGTACCAAAGAATGGTCTGGCAGAAAGAAAATGTACCCATTGGATTTTGGAGATGTGAGGGAATAATCAGGGGAAGTACATACATGCAATTTTATTTTTCTAAATTTCTTAACATTTTTTAATATGTTAATAGAAGGGCAAAAAAAGTTGTTTGCTATTTTGACTTTGATAAATTGAGAATCATTTTGAAATTTCTAGGGGAATCACTAATGATTGTAAATAGAGTATATATTATATGTGTATATGTGTGTGTGTGTATCAACCTAACAGTGTAAAATAAGGGAGGATAAAATATAGGATGATAAAAAATAATCAAAGAGAACATAGAAATGAGGAATACAAGAATAGAATCATCAGAATAATCAGGCAAGCCCAAAAAGTTGATTTTTATCAAGTATATTTGATTTAGGAATAAATGTAAATGGTATAATTCCAACAGTAGAATTTCTGGGTCAAAAGGCTGTTCCATTTTTAGTTTTCCAAGGAAGTTCCATGCTGTTTTCCATAGTGGCTGCACTAGTCTGCATTCCCACTGACAGTGCACTAGGGTTCCCTTTTTTCCATGTCCTCTTCAGAACATCTTGTTTGCTGATTTGTATATGATGGCCATTCTCACCAGTGTGAAGTGGTATCTCATTGGGGTTTTAATTTGCATCTCTCTGATGGCTAGTGATGCTGAGCATCTTTTTATATATCTCTGGACCCTTTGTATGTCCTCCTTGGAAAAGCGTCTGTTCAGGTCCTTTGCCCATTTACTCCAGTTCAAAAGATCCTATGCACCCCAATGTTCATAGCAACACCATTGACAATAGCCAAGTGCTGGAAGTAACCTGAGTGCCCACCAGTAAATGAGTGGATCAAAAAACTATGGTACATTTACACAATGAAATACCACTCAGCAGAAAGAAAGAAGGAGCTCCTACCCTTTGCAACAGCACAGATGGAACTGAAGAGCATTATGCTAAGTACCATATGATCTCACCTATAAGTGGAACCTAATCAACAAAACAAACAAGCAAGCAAAATATAACCAGAGACATTGAAATTAAGAACAGAAAGTAACCAGAAGGGAGGTGGGAGGGGTTAATGGGGGGAAAGAGAGAAGGATTTACAGGAAAAACTGTAAAGGACACATGAACAAAACAAAAGTGTGGTAGGCTCAGGGTGGGGATGGCCGGGGTGTGGGGAAGTGGTGGGGTTAAAATGGAGACAATTGTACTTGAACAACAATTAAATTTTTAAAATGTATTTTATTAATTATGCCATTACAGTTGTTCTATTTCCCCTTTCATTCCCCTCCACCCTGCACACCCCTCCCCCACCACTCCCCCTTTAGTTTATGACCACGTCTTGTCTCAAGTTCCTTAGATTCTATATTTCCCCTAGTATTCTTGCCCTTTCCCTATCTATTTTCTACCTACCATCTATGCTACTTATTTTCTGTACCTTCTCCCCCCTTCTCCTCCTCCCACTCCCCTGTTGCTAACCCTCCATGTGATCTTCATTTCTATGGTTCTGCTTCTGATTTAGGTGTCCTCTTAGTCTGCTTTTGTTTTAGTTGTGGTTCTTAATAACTGTGAGCTTGCTGTCCTTTCACTGTTCATATTTTTTATCTTCTTTTTCTTAGGTAAGTCCCTTTAACATTTCATATAATAAGGGCTTGGTGATGATGAACTCCTTGAATTTGATCTTATCTGAGAAGCACTTTACCTGCCCTTCCATTCTAAATGAAAGCTTTGCTGGATAGATCAATCTTGGATGTAGGTCTTTGGATTTTATGACTTGGAATACTTCTTTCCAGCCCCTTCTTGCCTGTAAGGTCTCTTTTGAGAAATCTGCTGACAGTCTGATGAGCACTCCTTTGTATATGACTGTCCCCATATCTCTTGCCACTTCTAGGATTCTCTCCTTCATTTTAATCTTGGCTAATGTAATTGTGATGTGCCTTGGTGTGTTCCTTCTTGGGTGCAACTTCTTTGGGACTCTCTGAGCTTCCTGGATTTCCTGGAAGTCTATTTCCTTTGGCAGATTGGGGAAGTTCTCCTTTATTATTTGTTCAAATAAGTTTTCCACTGGTGGCTGTTCCTCTTCCCCTTCTAGTACCCCTATAATTCGGATGTTGGAACGTTTAAAGATGTCCTGAAGGTTCCTAAGCCTCTCCTCATTTTTTTTTGAATTCTTGTTTCTTCATCCTTTTCCATTTGTTCATTTTTTTCTTCCTTCTGGCCCACTCCCTTAATTTGAGTCCCAGTTTCCTTTCCATTACTATTGGTTTCCTGTGTATTTCCCTTCATTTCAATTAGTTTAGCTTCCATATGTTCCTCTAATTTGTGACTAAAATCAACCAGTTCTGTGAGCATCCTGATCACCAGTGTTTTGAACTGTGCATTTGAAAGTTTGGCTATTTCTTCATCACTTAGATTTGTCTGCTCTGGAGCTCTGAGCTGTTTTTCTTGAGCCATAATGTTTTGATCTGTTCGTGCCTGTTATGTATGAGGAGTGGAGCCTTAGTTGTTCACCAGGGTGGGGCTACCCAGGTCGCTGGTTTGTGACCACTGTATGTGGGGGTGGGGTCAGAGAGGGACAATGGTGGTTCCCTCTGCCGCTTCCCACCGCTGGGGCCTGCGTGGTCCATCTCACCACCGCTAGCTCCTTCACTAGTTTATCTGCTCATGAATGTGTGACCACGGTCCACCCTCAGTGGGTCCACCCGCTTCTCCACACCTGGGATCCATGCACGGCTGCTGATACACCTGGGTCACTCACCTGGATCGGTCCAGTGGATCTTTCCTGCCTGACCCTGCTCTACTGCTGGCTCTGCCCCTCTCGCCAGTTTGGCTGAAGGGTTCGTTGTTGTCAGACTTCCATGTAATTCAATTTTCTGTGGTTTGGCTATGTTTTTGTTGCTAAAACTTTATTGTTTTTAAACTTAGTTGTGTGAGAAGGCACAATGCTTCCACCTACACCTCCATCTTAAAAAAAGAGTAAATGTGAATGGATCAGAATCTAATTATAAGTCAAAGATGAGCCCATCTTTAAAAAATTCCCTAAAACTTTACTTTTACAAGAAGCATATCCATATGGATACAGAAATTTATAAATAAATAAATATATAGAAAGATAATAAAGCACCAATTGATAGAAAGTTGATGTAATTATATTTATACTGCTAAATCAGACTGTAAGGCAAAAAGTATTAGTAAAGTTAGGAAGGGATATTTTATAATGATAAAGCTTTCATTCACCTAGAAATAATCATTTATACATTTGTATGCACTTAATAAAATAAAATAGCCTCAAAATATATACAGCAAAAAATACCAATCTTTTAGGTAAAAGATTTATGTCTGAAATTCAAGTGGAATGACTTTACAAACCCCTCTCTCTACCTGGTAGAATAAGTCCCCAAATGGGAGATGGGTAAAACTGATTTGAATAAGGTTAACTAAGCTGACTAAAGGGATATGTTTCACTACATGTCAAAACTGCACAACATATACATCTAAGCAAATAGAGAATATATGCAAATGACCAAAAACATAATGACAAAGGTAAAACAGATGGATCGTCTCTGATATCAGTTCAACACACCTCACCCTTCCCTCAGAACTCAACACCCCAATCCACAACTCCATTTGCATACTATACACTCAAGCTCTCAATTTTAGTAATAAAATAATGCTGAATGTATAGGTTTTATATTGTTTAAATATAATTTTATACTTTTATTCATAAATTTACAGGTTTTGTAGAAAGTTTAGAACATAGAGAAGAAATTTAAAAGCTCATGAACATCATCAGTAATCCCTCATTCATCCCAATCTTGGTTATAAGAGAATAAACACAAATTCTAGAGTTAAATCCAAGTTCAAAAGGTGTCTGTGGCCTCCCACAGCTCTATGATTTTGAGGAAAGCTACTTCATTTCCCCAGCCCCAATTTCCTCAAGTATTAAATGGTTAGAGTAACCGTACTAGTTAAGACTGTGCTGGTTATAAATAAATCATTTCAATTACACAGGAGCATATTCAGAAATTAATTATGAGCATACAACAAAATGCCTCAGAATTTTAGATGCAGAAATGTACCGGGACCTCTCACAGATATAAAACTGGGAGTGAAGGGAATCTAAAAACAAAAGAATACTCACTAGCTGTCTCCCACATGTGTTCTTCTTCGTCACACGTTGCCCTGTTCTTCTTCTCCAGTCCTTACATCAGGTGAAAGATCACCACGAATGGTACTGACTGACTGTGTTTGGGCCAAACTCAGCCAAAGTCTGATTCACTCTGTGGAAGGAAACGGTATCATCTTTTACAAAATATCTTTTGAAAAATTGAGCATTTTAATGAAAGCTCAACTGTAGCTTGAATGGAGATGGTGAGGCTGATGAAGGAGAACTACATAAGCAGAGCAGCCATGACTTTGCAGAGCTGCTATGGAAATTAAATACATTTAAATCTCATAATAATTGATAATTATAATGATCAGAAGCATTCTGATTCAATGACTGATTCTATTTTGGAATGATTACTTTAAATCATTTTACTCCTTATATACATGTACATGTATATGTAAATCATATATACATATTTGTGTGTACATATATGTACTTATACATACACATACCACTTAAAAATTATACCATAAATAAAAGCATATAAATTTAAACTATACATTTTCAGTAAATATTATATTCTAACCTCTAAAAATATTTATTTATTTTTAGAGAGAGGATAAAGAGAGGGAGAGAAACATCAATGAGTGGTTGCCTCTCGAGTACCCCTCACTGGGGACCTGGCCCACAGCCCAGGCATGTGCCCTGACTGGGAATTGAACTAGAGACCCTTTAGTTCACAGCCCAGGCTCAATTCACTGAACCATACAAGCCAAGGCTATTCTAACCCCCTTTATGAGTGGTGGGGGTAAAAGGAAGACTAGTGTACTTGAACAACAATTAAATAAAAAAGAAAACACTTTCTAAACAGTGCTTTTGGCTGGCTGTAATCTTATTCTTAATATTCAAGTGTTATAATGGTTTATTTTATCTGAACTAATCCTCATCTTCAAGGTGAATTAGAGAGTTAGCCTAAACAGATTGAAAAGGATGGCAGCAATATCCTGAAATGGATTTGTGTGATTTATTCTATTTTCAGGCAATAATATCTGGCTGATAATACATTTTTAATATCAGATAAAAATGCACAGAAGAAAATTAAAGATATGCATATGAACATACCCTTCATAAATACATACACAACATTTCAAATTCTGTTAACACCAATTGTGAGTAACTTCATTTGATAGCTAGTCTCTTGTCATTTGTTTTGTGAGAGTTCTTCTATATGATTGGATTTTTTGATAAGTTTCAATAAAGGGAAACTAAATTAAACAAATTTTCAAGATTTTTTTCTTTTTCCCATTTATTTCCAGGCTCAGCATAGGGATTTGGAGTGCAGTTGGCTTTGGTAGCTATATCTGTCTTACATTCTCTGAGATTAGGAGATTTTAAAGATCTCATTATACTGTTTTTATTTGTAAAGCAGAAGGTATATTAACATAAACATGTAAAATAGCACCTTAGCTCCCTTTTGGCTCATAATATTTTGCAATTGCATTTATTTTGGTGAATATACAGGAGATATATCTATATCTATATGTAATTTATAAATATTCTTGCATTTTCTGCTTCATTGATGCTGGCTGTGAACCCAAATTATATCTATAGAATATTTTTATTCTTTTTCAAGTGCAGCTGTCCCAAATTTTACCCTGCTGGTATCCCCTGCCCCACCTACCCCCAACTCCATCAGTCAATTCCCACTCTGTTGTTCATTACCAAGGGTTCTTTATACATGTTCCTTGACTATCACCTTCTTTCCTGTTATCCCTCTCCTACTGCCCTTATGGTCATTGTCAGTTTGTTCTTTATTTCCATCTCTCTGGTTCTATTTTGCTCATTTATTTGTTTTGTTCATTAGGTTTCATGTATAGGTAAGATCATATGGTATTTGTCTTTTGCTGTCTGGCTTATTTCATTTAGCATAATGCTCTCTAGTTTCATCCATACTGTTTTTGAAGGGTAGGAGATCACTCTTACTGTTGCATAGTATTTCATTCTGTAAACGTACCACATTTCCTTGACCTACACATTTACCGATGGGCACTTGAGCTGTCACCAGCACTTGGTTATTGTAAATTGCTGATAGAAACATTGTGGGCATAGGTTCTTTTGAATTGGTGATTCAGGATTCTTAGGGTATAATCACAGCAGTGGGATCACTGGATTAAAAGGCAGTTGCATCTTCAGTTTTTTAAGGAGCTTCCATACTGTTTTCCACAGTGGCTGTACGAGTCTGCATTCCCACTAACAGTGCATCAGGTTCCTTTTTCTCCACATCCTTGTCAGCACTTGTGATTTGTTCATTTATTAATGATAGCCATTTGGACTTGTGTGAGGTGGTATCTCATTGTGGTTTTAATCTGCATATCTCTGACACCTAGTGATATTGAGCATCCTTTCATATGTCTATGGGCCCTCTGTATGTCCTCCTTGGAGAAGTGTCTGTTCAGGTCCTTTGTCCATTTGTCAGTTGGTTTGTTTGTCTTCTTGGTGTTGAGTCATATGAGTTCTTTGTATATTTTGGAGATCAAATATCCATAGAATTTTTTATGATTATAGTTGCTTATGGGCAAATATTCTAAGTTGAAAATATTTTATTTTCAAACAGGAAACTGAAGAGACCTGCAATTTTCACCTTTTCAAATTTGGGATAAAATATTGATAATAAGACAGATAAACTCAGCTTTCATTCTTTTTTAGGAGATAGTGAATATACTGATGAAAATAATGTGAAACTCAGAGAGGAGTCTTGATTACTGCAAAAGAAAAAAGTTTTTTTTACCATAAATAAAATGTTCTCAAATTTTGAGGAAAGTTTGTTCTGTGACACTACTCTTAGATATTAAAAAACATGAGGAAATAAAGCCCTTAAAATAATTGTGTTCATTTACCACAAAGACTTTATAACTATATTATGAGAGGGGGATTTGCATTTGCAAAAATCTTATTTTCTATAATTGCTTAAGTTAAGATTAATTAGATGATAAATTTTTGTTTCAAAGAATTGTCTACATTTGTAGATGGTAGTTACCACTAAAGAATTGTAAATAAAATTTGAATTTTTAACAATTTATTGATAGAGACATCAATTAGTTGTCCCCTTATTTATGCATTCATTGGTTGATTCTTGTATGTACTCTGGGGAATGAACATGCAACCTTGGTGTATCAGGAAAATGCTTTGTGAAAAACTCTGGTGCTATGTTAAGATTCATATGAGGCTTTGCTTGATGCCTATATTATGAGGCATCTAAGAAAAATAGCACCTCCTAAGATTCTGTCTGATTTATGTTAGGTAAAGATTGTCAAAAAAAGTCACAAGAGGGAGGTGGATTTTTGTAATGCTAAAAGTCAGGTTCCAAAAAATAAATAGCTCTATGTCTACATGAAATAAATGTTGCTACACCTTTTAAGAGACATGATAGACAGAGTACCTTTGTTCCTGATGCATGTCTATTTTCTTTATCAGGACTGGCTTTTAAAGTGAAATGGCAGCATAATGTATTTAACTAAAATGACTATTGTAATAAACAAAGACTACATCTTTAACTGGATTTTAATAGATAGTGATGACCTTTCTAAGAAATATATACTCTACCAAGAACAGCTAAATTAGAATAATACAGCACTATGCAAAAAGAGAAAATTCCTGAAAATTCAGTGGCTATATCCTCCACCAAATATTTCTTTTATGCATATAACTTATCTTGTAGTTTTGTGATTATTCAGGGCATTTGCCTGGGAATCTACTGATGACTTGGGAGTCTAGCTTTTTTATCTTATTCTTTATCTAGCTCAGTGACCTCACTCTGTCAAAGGTGCAGAGATTGTGTGGAACATTTACATTTTCTTCTTAATGCTTTGACCAGAAGTGACTATTCTGCTTCCAGCTTGTTTTTGCCTAACTTTAAGGAGATAGATAAATTAAAAATAGCATGTGGAATATTTGTTGATTGATCAGACAATTTTGAGGGATTATGTAAAGCTACTTGCTTTGCCAGATATTGAGACTTAGGAAGCTGTAATAATACTAGTGATTAGCAACAATGGACTATAATAGATAACCTGAAAATAGACCCAAAGACATAAGGAAAGTCAATAGGTTAAAGAAAAAATAAAATCCAATGTGGTAGAGATGGTGTTGTAGTGCAGTGGGAAGGAATTGTGTTTTCAATAAATGGTGTTGGACATATTGAATATTCATAGTGAAGATATGTTCTATTTCACACAATATGATGAAGTCAATAGGGTACATTCAGCATCTGTATGTGTAGATATCAATGACAACCTTTTGAAACATTTCAAGAATTTGGACTTGAAAAAATCCAAATTGGACTTGAAATTTTATATGACAAAAATTTTTTCAAAAAGGACAATATTTCCAAGCATTTAAAAAAAGAATGAATTAGACCACATTAAAGTTAATAACTTCTGTTCTTTCATAAGGTCTGGTTCAGAGACTGAAAATGCAAACCACAGCATAGGGAAAATATTTTGCAATGAACATATCTTCAAATAATTCAGGTCCTTTATATTTTTCTACAGTAGAAAAGAGGAAAACAACCCAACAGGGAAATGAAGAAAATAATTGAATAGTCACTTTGCTGTGGAAGATAACCAAATGGCCAATGAACATATTAAAAGATGATCAATTTTATTAGTTATTAAGGAAATGGAAATCAAAATCACAATGGGACACCACTACAGAATCGCTAAAATGAAAAATATACACCAAATTTTAGCCTGTATGCAACTGTGAATTAATTGAAACACTTCTGTAATTGGCAAACTAATTTTAGAAAGCTCATTCACAATACCATCTGAAAGTAAACATATCCAGAACTGTGGAATGAGGCTTCTGTTCCTTGATATAAACCCTGTAGAAATGTGTTTAGATATTTACCAAAATATATGTTCCATAATGTTTAAAGCATCATTATTCTTAAAAGCTCCAAGCTGGAACAATCCAATGTCCATCATATGCAGCAGAGATCAAGGGGCAAGAAACTTTCCCATCTGAGGCCAGATAGTAAATAATTTAAGACATATGCAGGACATATGGTCTGTAGCACAGGTCTTCCACTCTGCCATTGTAGTGTGAAAACAGCCAGGGAAAATACAGAAATAAATGAATATGGCTGTGTTTTAATAAAACTGTAGTGACAAAGTCATGGCTGGCCAGGTTTGACCTACAGGTCATAGTTTCTTTTCCTGTAGCATACATAACTAACTGGCATATTTAAACAATGGGACATTAGAGAACAATGTTAATGAACAGAATCCAACTAGATACATCAACATGGATGAATCTCACATGTCTTTGAGTGGAAAAAGAAGACATATAAATGTATTAATTTTAGAATTTCACTTAAAAACTGACCATCTGTAGTGTTAATATTCTAAAGAGTGGTTTCCTGTGTTGTTTGTGGGTGGGTGATAGGGGAGTGTGGAGACTGAAGGAGAGTCTGAACATGGGAGCTGCAAGGTGGTCTGGGAAATGGACATGTTCCATTTGAACTGGCTTCTGGTTAAACATGCATGCGTGCTTTGTGAGAATCACCAAGCTATAAATTTATGATCAGAGCATGCTGCTGTATGCACATTATACTTTGATAAATATCATTTTATAAATTGCATCAGGAAGGTATGGCCCTAAGGGAATTGACTGTCCACATCTCCTTGATCTAATACTAGTAGCCATTCGTGTTTTTCATATGCTCATTTAAATCTATTTGACTGTGCTAGAAAAATGACAGGAGATTAAATTACATTTAAAAGGGAAATATAAAACTAATTCTTATAAAAATTAACATGATTCAGTCACATGGGCATATATAAAAACAATATATATTTCTTTATATATATATATTTTTGTATTTCTTTATATTTTAATACATAACATATAACATTGAACTAATACATAAAGATCTATGTTCTAATTTATAATTATAACATGAGAATCTTTGGGTTCTTGGTTTTTCAACATTAAAATAAGACTATCTTTTCACTAAAAGTTTTCTTTTTAAAAAATGTGTGAAATAAATAGTTATAAGTGGGAAAATTTAAAAATCAATAACTTTATGGAGTTACTAGAATTCTTTCATGGCATAAAGATATAATATTAAAAATGTATTGCTAAGAGATTATATGGCAAAGATAAAATCATAAAATTATTTATAATTTTATGATGTATTTAAATGCAATACATCATAAAACTTCAAAATAGTAAATTGTTTAAGTAACTGACAGTGATCTATTTTTTAAATTTTTTAATAATTTGATGAAGACTTGATTATGTTTCATCTCTTGATTGTAAAATAATATTATGCATGTTTTTCTTTTTTTTGTTTTTCAGTTACAGTTAAATTCAGTCTTACTTTATGTTAGTTTCAGGTGTACAGCATAACAGTTAGACACTTATGTAATTTACAAAGTGATCCCATTATAAGTCCAGTACCCACCTGCCCCCATGCGTAGTGAACTATAATATTATTGACTATATTTCCTATATTGCACTTTACATCCCTGTGACTATTTTGTAACTACCAGTTTGTATTTCTTAATCCCTTCACCCAGCCTCCAACCTCCTCCCACCTGGCAATCCTCAGTTTCTTCTCTGTAACTCTGAGTTTATTTCTGTTTTGCTTGTTCATTTATTTTGTTATTTGCTCTTTACTTGTACTTATTCTATATATAAGTAAAATTATATGGTATTTGTCTTTTTCCTGACTTATTTCACTTAGCATAATACCCACTAGGTGCGTTCATGTTGTCACAAATGTTAAGATTTTATTCCTTTTAATAGCTGAGTAATACTCCATTGTGTGTGTGTGTGTATATCATAACTTAAAAAATTATTTTATTGTCATTCAATTACAGTTGTCTCTATTCTTCTCCCATTACTCTCCACTGCCCTGCCCAGCCCCTCTCTCATATTTAATCCTCACCCCATGGTCCTTGTTCATGGGTCCTTTATACTTTTTCCTTGACCCTTCCCCTTCTTTCCCCCTTTACCCACTCCTTCCTTTTGTTGACTGTCAGTTTGCTTTTTATTTCCATATCTTTGGTTCTATTTTGTTCCATTGTTTGTTTTGTTGACAGGCTCCACTTATAGGTGGAATCATATGGTATTTGTCTTTCACCACCTGGAGTATTTCACTTAGCATAACTTTATTTAATTATCTATATTTGGGCACTGAGGATGTTTTCGTATCTTGGCTGTTGTAAATAATGCTGCATTGAACATAAGGCTGAATGTATCTTTTTGAATTAGTGCTTTGTGTTTT
This sequence comes from Artibeus jamaicensis, assembly GCF_021234435.1. Lineage (NCBI taxonomy): Eukaryota > Metazoa > Chordata > Mammalia > Chiroptera > Phyllostomidae > Artibeus > Artibeus jamaicensis. Next base: position 17,730,086 of record NW_026521788.1, read on the forward strand.
TTCAGATTACTATCCAAGAGTAGAATTGTATGATCATAATGTAGTTCTATTTTTAATTTTTTGAGGACTCTCCACATTGTATTCTGTAGTGGCTGTACCAATTTGCAGTCCTACCAACAGGGCATGAAAGTTTTCATTTCTTCACATCCACTTGTTATTTGTTGATTTATTAATGATAGCCATTCTGACAGATGTGAGTTAATATCTCACAGTGGTTTTAATTTGCATTTATTGAATGATTAATAATGTATTGTGTCTTTTCATATGTGTAGTGGCCATCTGTATGTCCCCTTTGGAGAAGTGTCTGTTTGGATCCTCTGCCCATTTTTAAATTGAACTGTATGGGGTTTCCTTCATGTTAAATTGTATGAGTTCTTCATAAATTTTAGGTATTAACCCCTTATAAGATGTATCATTGGCAAATACCTTCTCCCAATCAATAGGTTGTTTTTCGTTTTATTGATGATTTCCTTTGTTGTAAAAAAACTTTTTAAGTTTGATTTAGTCCCATTTATTTATTCTTTTTTTCCCTTACTGAGAAGATATATCAGGAAAAAAATCACTAAGAGCAGTGTAAGAGTGTTTACTTCCTATGGTTTCTTCTAAGAGTTTTATGATTTTGAATCTTACATTAAGACTTTAATCCATTCTGAGTTTATTCTTATGTATGATGTAAGAAGGTGGTCTAGTTTCATTATTTTCACACATATCTGCCCAGTTTTCCCAGTACCACTTATTGAATACACTTTTTTTTACCCCATTGCATATAATTTTCTCCTTCATTATAGATTAATTGACTATATAGGTGTAAGTTTATTTCTGTGTTCTCTATTCTGTCCATTGATTTTTATGTCTGTATGACAGTACCATGCTGTTCTGATTGATACAGCCTTGTAATATAGCTTGCTGTTAGGTAGCATGATACCTGCAACTTTGTTGTTTTATCTCAAGACTGCTGTGGCTATTTAGGGCCTTTTGTGGTTTCAAATATATTTTAGAATTATTTGTCTAGTTCTGTGAAACAGCCATTGTTATTTTGATAGGGATTGTATTAAATCTCTAGATTGCTTTGGGTAGTATGGACATTTTAACAATGTTAAACTTTCCTATCTATGAACAAGATCTATACATCCATAGGTGTTAATTCTTCTTTAATTGTTTAGTAAAACTGACCTGTGAAAACATATGGTCTGATACTTCTACTGAGAGTCATTTTTGATTACTGATTCAATTTCTTTATCAGTGTTCAGATTTTTATTCAGATTTCTGTTTCTTCTTGGTTCAGTCTTAGAAGATTGAATATTTCTATGAATTTATCCATTTCTTCCAGATCATCCAATTTTTTGGTTTATAATTAATTATTCATAATAATTTCTTATAATCCTCTGTTATTCTGTGGTGTCATCATGGTTCTGCTTTCATTTCTAATTGTATTTATTTGGTCACACCGTTATTTTTTTTGATAAGTCTGGTTAAAGGTTTATTAACTTCATCTTTTTAAATAAACATCTCTTGGTTTCATAGATATTTTGTATTATTCTTTTTTTCTGATATATATTCATTAACTTCCCCTCTAAGTTAAACAAAAATATCCATTTGAGACATTTATTTTTAATTTATTTTTTATTATTTAATTATTTATTTTTAAAATGTATTTTATTGATTATGCCATTACAGTTCTATTTCCCCCTTCATTCCCCTCCACCCTGCACACCCCTCCCCCACTATTCCCCCTCGTTAGTTTATGACCACGTGTCTCAAGTTCTTTAGATTCTATATTTCCCATATTATTCTTGCCCTACCCCCTATTTTTAATTTATTTTTTAATAAAAACAATTAAAGAGTCAAATATTCATCTTGGAGCAGATCATTTCAAAAGATCCAAAGATAAAAGATGAGCTACAAGTTATTTTTTGACTCTACTTTATTTTTGCTCTGATTTTTAGCATTTCCTTCTTTCTACTCACTTTGCACTGTTTCTTCTAGTTCCTTGGGGTATAAAATTAGACTGTTTATTTGAAATTTTTGTTTGTTTCCTGAGATAGGCCTTTATTGTGATGAAATTTTCTCTTGCAATTGCTTTCTCTATGCCCCATAGATCTTGGGTTAGTGTGTTTTTATTTTCATTTGTGTCAAGGTATGTTCTATTTCTTTCTTGATCTCATTGGTAACCTATTCATTGTTTGCTATGATGTTATATATCATCTACATGTTTGTGTGTTTTTAGTTTTTTTTTTGTAATTAATTTCAAGTTTCATACCATTTAGTTGGGGAAGACGCTTGATGATTTCAGTCTTTTTAAATTTATCAACATTTGTTTTTTGGCATAATGTGTTGTCTCTATTGAAAGATGTTCCATATACACTGCCACTTTAGGGTAAAATGCTCTAAAATACTGATTAAATGCATCTGGTCTAAAGTGTCATTTAAGGACTGGGACTGTTTGTCAACAGGCACAGGGTGTCCCAAGTCTTGTTCTTGAGGGTAGCTCAGTTGGTTAGAGCACCATCCTGGTATGTGAAGTTCTATTTCCATTCCAGGCACATACAATACTCAACCAATGAATATACAGATAAGTGGAACAACAAGTTTATAGTAATGTTTCTTTCTCTGTTCTTCTCTCTTTTTCTTCCTCTCTGACAAAAATTAATAATAAATTTTTTTCTCCATGTCTTTAAACTTTGCCATTTTAATTATGATTTGTCCTGGTAATAGCCTTTTTGGGTTCATCTTTTATGGGACTCTCTATTCTTCTTGCACTTGTATGCTTATTTCCTTTACCAGGTTAGAAAAGTTTTTAATTTTGTAGTCATTATTTCTTCAGATTGGTTCTAAATCTCTTGTTCTTTCTTTTCTCCTTCTGGTACCCTATGATGTGCATGTTATGCTTGAAGCTGTCTCGTAAGTCCCTTAAACTACCCTCATTTTAAAAAATTCTCCCTTTCTTTTACTTTCTCTCTCTCTTTTTTTTCTCTCTCTGTTTTGATTGGAAATTTTCTACTACCTTGTCTTACAAACTGCTGACTCAGTCCTCTGGCTCATCTAATCTGCTATTGATTCCTTCTAATGTATTCATTGTTTCAGTTATTGTATTTTTCATTTTTGACTTTTCTGTGGTTTTTGTGTTATTTTTGGTGCTTAATATCTTTCTTATTGTTTTTCCTAAGTTCCTTGACCATCCTTACAACCAGGGTTTTGAACTCTGTATCTGGTAGATTGCTTGCCCCATTTGATTAGTTCTTTTTTTCCTGGAATTTTCTTCTATTCTTTCTTCTGACACATATTTCTTTGTCTTTTGATTTTGGCTGCCTCTTGTGTCTGTTTCTATATATTAGGAAGATCTGCTACATCTCAACATCTTGGCAGAGTAACCTTATGTAGTAGGTGTACTGTGGGGACCAATAATACAGTCTTCTTGATCACCTGGAATGCTCCAGGTGTGTCCCTCATGTAGGCTGTTTGTACCCTACTATTGTAGCTGAGCCTTGTTTGCTATTGGTAAGTTAATGGGTGGAATTGACCCTCAGGGTGACTAGCTGTAAGGATGGCATGGACTACAGTATAAAAGTTGTTGTGTGGGGGCTGAATTTGCCCCAGCAAGCTCTGTTGCCTGCCAAGGCCATCCTCTGGGTATGCTGCTTATGGTGCTAATCAGGGGGTGCTCTATTGTGGTCTGAACTTGGCCACTGTGTGTGTTGGTTCTGAGACCTCTTGAAAGAGACTCTGGTGAAGGCCAAGGTCAGTCACTGCCTGTGAATGGTCCTGGGCTACCTGGTAGGAACTACAATTAGATCAGCAGGTAATTTTCTATGCTGGATCTAGAATTCTGTGAGAGTGGCCATGTTTTGAACTGAGGCTGGCTTAGAAAAAGGCATAGTGCATTCTATGCCTGCCAATGTCTGCTGGTTGCCTGTAAGGCTCAAGAAATAAAAGATCTTGCGGCAGGATGCAAGTTGGGTCAGGTGGGGTCTCAGGGAGTCACCATACTGGGGAAAATGATATTCACCAGGTTGATGCAGAGATGTTTCTTGAAAGAGCTCTGGAGGTGTCCAAGTTAGGTGGGTAGAGTCTCAGGTAGTCATTAGGGTGTAGCAAGTGGTGTTCTCCATGCTAATGAAGATTTAGATTTGACCACGTTGGGGAAGGGCACCACACAGGAAAGATAGTAGCTGTTACTTCAGCCCTTTTCCTGAAGCTATTCAACTCAGTTTCTCCCTGTATGTATCTGGTGTCTCTTGAGTCTTTGTTCCTCAGCTGAAGCCTGGGGTGAGAGCCCAAGGGTGAGTGAGTCTGTGCAGGAAGTGATAGCAGCAGTGTGGTAGACTGCCTGACATCATAAAAAAGAAGCCCAAAGCTGGAGAGATAACCACTTAGCAGCCTTGGGCTCCAAAGGACCAATAAAGATGGAGCAGGATTTTTGGGCATGGTTTTGGGTTCTAGTCTTATTGACAACAGATGGGCTTTGTCCAGGTTTTCCAGCGGAGATGAGCCTGGAGCTAGGGAGTTTCCCATCCTCCCAAATTATGCAACTTTTGAATAAAAACCTCTTTTCTTCCCCTCCGAGCATTGTCTTTGAAGTTTGCCTATGTGCAGAGGTGGGCAGCTGAACCCCACATTTATTCAGTATAAAATCACTAAATTAATGTTTACAAAATTTAAAATAAAATGCAAATATTTAGGAAGGTAAGGTAAAAAAGATATTAAAATTTAAAATAAATTATGATAAAAAACAAATAATATAAACTGCATTTATGGAAACAAAAACTGTTTTTTTCAAAAGACATAGTCCAGAGTGAAAGAAAAAAGAACAATTATTTCTGACTGATGAAACCACTTATTTTTTTCTTCTACTCTTTGTAAATTTCCTTTAATTTTTCTATAATGATTATACATTATATTTTGAACTTTAGAACTGGAAAGCATTATGCTAAGTGAAATGAACCAGGCAGTAAAAGATAAATACCATATGATCTCACCTTTAACTGGAACCTAATCTACAAAACAAACAAGCAAACAAAATATATCCAAATCATCCAATTGGCAATCGTCCAGTGAACAAACTGAAGAACATTGAAATTGGGAACAAACTGACAGTAACCAGAAGGGGGAGGGAAGGGGATAATAGAGGAAAAGGGTGAAGGGTTTACAGGAACAACTATAAAGGACACAGGGACAATAACAAAGCTGGGTAGAAACAGGGGAGGGGTTAGGGGAAAAGGCAGAAAACTGTACTTGAACAACAATAAAAATCAAAAGTATCTTAAAATATAAAATAAAGTAAAATCTGGAAACAAAGAGATTTAAGAGACATCAAGACATTTTAACCAAATACAATTGTGTTCTTTTTTTCTGATTCCGATTCTAACAAATCTAAATAAATAAATAAATAAATAAATAAACACTTTAATGGTGACTAGACAATAGAAATATTAAGAAGTTATTGCTAATTTTGTTAGGCATTATGGTAGACAGAAGTCTAATATGGCTCTAGAGATTTCTGCCTCTGGTATACATGTTCTGTGTAATTCCCTCCAGGAATGTGAGTCAAGCCTGTGAATATGATGGGATATCACTTCCATGGTTAAGTTTTAGCATATGGCAAGGTGAAGGTATTTTAAACACAAAAAAGGGTCCTCAGTCAATTTTGAGTTCAGAAAAAGGTATTATCACAGGAGGACATGACTTAGTCAGGTACAAGACCTTACAAAGGGGACTGGGACTTCCTTGAAGAGAGACAGAAGTCCTATTGCCTCTGAAGAATTAAACTTCCATGTCTTGAGAGTCTGTGTGAGAGTACAGATGGCAAAAAATGCAGGAGCTTAGAGCAATCCTGAGTGAAAGCCAGCAGTAAAACAATAACCTCAGCCCTACAACCACAAGTAACTGAATTGAACCAATAACAACATAAATTTGTAGGAGGAATCTCAGCTCCAGAAATGTGTGTGGTCTGGCAAACATCTAAACTATATGGCATGAGACCCTGAACAGGAGACCTACGTAAGCAATGTCCAATGGTAACTGTGTGGTAATCGGTTGCACATCAAGAGAAAACTAACACAGGAGCTATAATGATGGTGTGATCATGTTCAGCACTGAAAGCCTTTATCTGTAAGATTCATGTACTGAAATGTTTAAATATTAAATTCAATGATATCTGAAAATGGAACAACTGTAATGGCATAATCCATGAAATATATTTTAAAAAGAAATAAAATCTTTAAAAAAAGTCTTTTGAAAAACTAAAAAAATTAAAAAATGAACAGCTAAATATATATGTTCTCATTTTTAAAAGTCTTTTATCTGTATTTAAGATTTAAATATTTTTATCATCTATGGTATGTAAGAGAGTTCAAGTCAATCATTGTTTATTAAACACCTGTGTGCTAGTGCAACAGGAATACAAAGGTGCCGAACACAATTATTCACGATCAGAAAGTATTTAACTGACAGTCCATATCAGTAAAAAGATTAAGTGAAGGGCTGGAGGAGAATGTCAGAAAAGTTACTTTAAGTTTAACTACCTGTAATTTCAAATATAGGTTTTATTTTTATTTCATATAAATCTCAAATTGTAATTTAATTACTCACAAGTTATTTGAAGTAGAATCTTTCAAAAAATATTTCTGCATGATTATATAAACCTCTACATATATTATCAAAGATAGTTAACATTAGGTGGCACTCTTTTCTTTTTGCAAAGAAAAACAAACAAACAAACAAACAAAACCTACTTGTATTCTAAGTTAGTCCAAAATAGAATCTTAGAGTATATAAAAATGGTAATTTAAACATAGCAGATGTTTTAGAAATTTTTTGTCTATCACATATTTAAATAGGAGGTGTTCTATTCACAGTGATATAATATGTGAGAAACAGAGGAATAAGCATACATGTAATAGGTTATATGAATCAACATCCAATGAGTATACTTTAAATGTTTCTATACACTCATTTTGGTTTGTTTTCATTAGGTTTCACACAGTTATTAATATTTTACTTTGCAATCTGAAGTCCTTGTGGTCAGGGGGAATTCACTTCTCTGTAGAGATATGAAACTTAGGATGGCATTGTTTATATTCTTATTTATGTTAATAATTATTTCATTTGCTTCAGCATCTAAAATCAGATTTTTTGTTCACTTGTTTAATATTGTTCTATGAAAGTTTTTATTATGTCTTTTCAAATTTAATTTACAGATTGTGTTGTAGATGCAATCTAAATAATTGGCATTTTAACATGCACAAATACTTTTCTAAGATCTTAAGTGAATGTCAGCAGCAACTGACTGGGGAACTGCACACACATGCACAATCACATCATGAACTGTTAACCACACTTTTAAAGACACATCTATGTTTTTGCTACTCTTTCAGGTTTATCCTTTTCTACCAGTTCTGTCGTAAACACTTATTAAATGGTCTTATTCCTTTCTTTTCAAATCATCCTCTATCCTATTGCCGTGGTGTTTTTTCTAAAACCCAAATCTTAAAAGGTTTACTACCACTTCTAATACAATGGCTAGTTACTTCTTTTGTGATTTTACCCATTTATCACTAACAAAAAATCTAAATGTACTTCCATAATTTTCTATAAAACATCATGGTATTTACAGTTCCTTGAGCAAGGTTCTGACTCTTTCATCCCCATTGTGGCACACGCTCTATTTCCTTCCTTCTCATTCCAACAAATTCATATTTGCCCACCAGAAAACGTCAGATAAATTTTAACCATGCACATAAATTAAAGTACTTTTCTTTCTACCCTATTCTTATATTTTAGTGGTGCACATACTACATTGTACTGGAATTGTGTTTATTTTCTCTCCATTAGATTTCAAGGGCCTTGAAGCCAGGGACCAGGTACCCATGATGCTTAGCACATAAAGGGGCAGAAGAGCATAGTTGTGAAGAGTACAGTCTCTGGAGTCAGGTATCTGTTTATAAATCCATGTTTAGCACTTATTAACTCTGCGACCTCACACAAGCCATTTAACTCTCTGGAGCACATGTTTCTCTTCTGTAAAATGGTAGTAATAATGACTATAATAAAATCAGCATAAAATGAATTAATATTTAGGCATAGAACATTATAAGTGTTCAATAACTATTTACAGTTACTATCATAATAGCTACCTAAATAATAATGATTACATGAATAAGCTAATTTTCATGCCACACTTTAGATGTATTGTTTGGTGAGTATTGATTAGCCTCTAATATTTTATATTAAAAGCATTTAGATCAACATCAGGACTTTCTGTTTTTTAAGTAAACAGAAAAATTGGCAATTTTTGACCTTATTCTTTGTTGACAAATTAGTTTTGAACAAAAGTACAGCAGCTCCCTGCGCATAAAAAAAAATGTACCTCCTGCCCACTGTTCACAGCTGCTAGCCTTCCCAGCATGAGTCTGTCATTTGTCATCCTCAGCACTTAAACGATATTTTTAAAAAGCTTTATCAATATATAACTCACTTAATTGTTCAACTCAATGGCTTTTAGTATCTACATACAGCAGTGCACTCATCACAGTCAACTTTAGACCATTGTCATTACCCTTCCCAAACCACACGCACCTTACCTGTCAACCACAGTTCTTCTGTCCCTGTTCCTCAACAACCACTCATCTACTTCCTGTCCTTGTATATTTGCTTACTCTGGATATTTCATATACATGGTCTCACACAATATGTGGTCCTACTGAGGGGTTTCTTTCATTAAGCATTGTGTTTTCAAGGATCATCTGTGTTATAGCAAATGTCAGTACTTAATTTGTTATTGGTATATAATGTTCCATTGTATAGGTATGCCAGATTTACGTATCCCTTTCTCAGTCGATGGGCATCTGGGTTGTTTTCATTTTTCATCTATTATGGACAATCCTGCTATACACATGAATATAAAAGCTTTTGTGTGGACACCTGTATTCATTCCCCTAAGATATATACCTAGGAGGAGAACTTCTGGATCCTACGGAAACTCTATTTTGACCATTTAAAGAACTACTAGTCTGTGTTCCCATGCTGCCACATGAGTTCACACTTCCACCACTTGGAGACAGGGTCCAGTTTTTCTACATTTTCACCAACACATTATTATCTGTCTTTTTTTATGCTATCAACAATATTTAGTATGAAGTGGTATCTCATTGTGGTTTAGCTATGCATGTCTGTAATGACTACTGCAATGAGCATCGTTTCACATGCTTATTAGCCACTTGCACCTCTTTGTAGAATATCTATCCACATCCCTTGCCCATTCTGATTGGGTTATTTGTCTCTTCATTCCTGAGTTGCAATGGTTCATTATATAGTATAGATATAAAATTTTATAAGATGTATGACTTACAAAAGTATTCACCCATTCTATGGATTATATTCTCACTTTCTTGATAGTTTTATGAAAAGCATAAGATTTAATTTTGATATTTATCTCATTTTTTCTTATTTATGCTTTCAATGTGATATAATCTATTAATCTTAGATCATGAAAATTTATACCCCTTGTGTTTTCTTGTGCTTGTATTATAGTTAACCACTTACAATTAAGTCTTTAATGCATTTTAGTTGTTTTTGTGTGTGATATTAGATAGCTGTCCAACTTCCTTCTTGTCATACGGTTTACCAGATTTCCCAAAAACATTGTTACAGAGGTATTTTTTGCCATATTGAACTATCATAGAAACTGTGTTCAAAATCTATTGACAAAACATGAGGCTTGATTTCTGGACACTCAATTTTATCCATTGACATATATGTTTATCCCATGCCAATTTCACACTGTCTGGATTATTGTATTTTTGTAGTAAGTTTGGGAATTGGGAAATATTCATATATTCATTTTCTAGAGTGCTTTGGCTATTTTGGATCCCTTGAATTTCCAAAGAAATCATAGTGTTAGCTTGTTAGGTTCTACAAAGACGTTAGAAGGATTTGATGAGGATTTTATTAAGTATCTATATCAATTTGTGGAACATTGTGATCTTTATAAAATTGTCTTCTGATCCATGAATGTGAGGTATCTTTCCATTTACTTAGGTATCCTTTAATTTCTTTCCACAGTTGTATGTGATTTTCAGAGTATAAGTTTTGCATGCCTTTTATTTTTAGGATTCTATTGTGAATGAAATTGTTTTCCTAATTTTGTTTTCAGTTTGCTTATTGCTACTATATACAAACACAATTGATTTTTGTATATTAAAAATGTGTTCTGAAGCCTTGCCGAACTCATTTATTAGTTCCATTAATTTTAGTGGATTCCTTAAGATTATCTATAACAAGATCATGCCATTTGCAAATACCGTTTTATTTCTTCTTTTCCAATTATGTCTTTTACTTCATTTTCTTTACTGAATAGAAGTGGTAATTGTGACATCTTTGTCTTACTGCTGGTTTTAGGGAAAAAGTGTTCAGTCTTTTTCATTACAAATGATGTTAGCTGTGGGATTTTATAGATGTTCTTTATCATACTGAGGAAGTTCCCTTCTACTCCTAGCTTGTTGGGCTTTTTTAACATTAAAAAATGTTAAATTCTGTCAAATTCTTTTTCTGTGTTTGTTGAGATATTCACAGTATATGTGACTTTTGTCCTTTATTCTATTGATGTGGTATATTACATTAATTGATTTTGAAAGACATTTTTAATAGAAAGTTCAGAGGAAAGTAAAATATTTATTAGATCCATATTTCAATTAAAGTAGAAAAAAGTGTTTCCCAAGTTGGTACAAATTTATAAGGAAATGAGAATAAATTGTGAAATGAGGCACATCTGTCTGATTCTAAAGTCAATTATCTTAGTCCTTTGATGAAAATCTAATGAGAGTTCACAATGAACACTTCATATTTGACTACACTGATTTCCTTTAGTGATGTGATTGGAATTTATAGACAGAATTAAAAATATGAATGGTGTGCCTGGATTTTAGCAGTACATGTATCACAGTTTATACTATACTTTTCAATAAAGGAAAATATAGACTGGAGGACTGGGCCTTCTTGAGGATTATTGCAATACAACTGGCCATGTTAAAAGATTTTCAATAAAATGTTTTTGAAGGATTCACACAGTGGGTCCTTTTTCAGTTCATACCTTGAATGATTCACTAAAATTATAAGATCTTCAGCCCAAATATTACCAAATTTTGAAGACTTAGATTACTATATTAATATATATCTTTCTGCTTTTTTTGATAGTTGTGGCAATACCTTTGTGCACTGGGGAATATTATTCATCCATAAGAAAATTGTTTGTCATTTGCAAAAAATGGATGAAATGAGAGGACATTTATGCTAAGTGAAATTAGCCAGATAAAGAAACACAAATAATGCTTGTATCAATTATATGTGGGTTATTTTTTAAAATGCCAAACAACAAGTAAAATGGTGCCTCCCAAGGTCTGGGAGTTGGACAAGACAGGGAGACCCTGGACAAAAAGTACAAGCCTTCATGTACAAGATGAATAAATTTGGGTGATCTAATGTATAGCATGGCGACTTTTGTTAATAATACTATATTGTATACTGGAAATTTCCTAGTCTTCAGTGTTTTTACCACTAAAAAAACAAGTGTTGACTATATGAGGTAATAGATATGTTCCTTGACCTCATATGGTGATCATTTTGCAAGAAATATATAAATGAAATCATCATGTTGTACATTTTAAACATACGCACTTTTATTTGTCAATTGTACTTAAATAAAGCTGAAGGAATAAAAAATCTATATTCAAGAGCTAATTAGCAAAAATGAATTTGTAAGTAAATTGGACACTGGAGAAATGAGTTCTCAGCATATGAGGCTGTCAAGCCACTACTGCTCTGAATAAACAGAGCACGAGCAGAGATTGTGTCCCATAGTCCCACGTCTTAGGAGCAGAGCTGCCTGCGTGTCTGGTCTGCAGTAGTGGTTGGTCTACAGGATTCTGCCCATCACATCATGCAGGTCTCTGTTGCCTGACAGCATGTGGGGCTGGCTGGTTGGGCAGTCAAAATATTGCTCTATATTTCTGGAGTGTGCCATTCACACAAGAAACCATTGCTTTCTCCTGAGGACAGCGAGAAGAACTTTCTCAGCTTTGTAAGAATAGGGTGTGATATTTTTATTCCTATTTGTTAGTAAATGTGTTTTGTCAGAAAGAATAGGGAAAAATATATGTTGTTATCACTTATCTTTTCATTGGACTTTATTTTCAATCCTGTAGTATTGATTTTTGGCTCTAATGTGACTTCAGTAACCACGCACTTTGCCCTGCCATCTTATTGCCTATGTTGTGGACAGATTCCTATGGGGATTCCATTGATTCCAGGTGAACAGCTTGTCACTGAAATTATCATTGAATAACTACCACAAATTAGCAAATGGAAGAACTTGGTTGTAATGCTTTCTAGCTGTGATAGGATGGTAAAATCATTCTTAACCTTAGTCATGCATTACTTTTACTGTGATATTGTTCATACCTGAACTTCCAACTTCTAGTATGTCTATATGTTCCACTGGTACCTTGCTTATGACATCCCCAGAATTGATCGATCTCTCTCTCTTTTTTTTAACTTAAGACATAGTATAGTTTCACTGGTAACTGCAAATATCATCACATTTATTTGCTAAAACCTGAAGTCTGCAAGTAAATTATAATATGCATTTCCTTGCTCCATATGATTAGATCAACAAGCCAGAACATTTAAAAAAATTTTTTTAATATCTCATGCTCCCGCTACTGGGGATCTGGCCCATGACCCGGTCATGTGCCCTGATTAGGAATTGAAATGGCGACCCTTTGATTCACAGACCCACACTCAATCCACTGAGCTACACCAGTCAGGGAAAGCCACAGCATTTTCGCCTTCTAAATGCTTAATTAATACATTCTTCTCTGATATCTTTCCTGGTAGACATTATTATTTTTATATCTAAATGTGTGTATATATGTATTGCATATACATATACACATGTATATATAACTGTATATACATGTATATATACATGTATAATATACAATAGATATATTGATAATGATAATATGCACGTATCTATGACATATTTTCATATAATTCCCTCTTAAATGCAATTATGGATATTTATAATAATGCTAAAGTATGCTTTTAAGTTTTAATTTGAAACAGTTTAGATTTATACAAAGTTGCAAAAGTAATGCAGTGATTTCAAATATGCCTTTTATTAGTTTTCCCTAAACTTAATATATTGCATAACCATATTGCAATGATCAAAACTAAGAAATTAACTGTGGTACAATTCTATTAACTAACCTATAGACTTTATTTGGATTTTACCAATTTTTCCATTAATGCCTTTTTCTTTTCTAGGAAAAGAATGTTCACATTGCATTTAGTCGTCATATCTCTTTACTCTCCTCTAATCTGACAGTTCCTCATCATCTGTCTTTTATGACTATGACACTTTTTGAGTGTACTTGTCAGTCGTTGTATAGAACGTCCCTCAATTTGGGTTTGCCTGACATTTTCTCATGTGAATTTTTCATTGTGGTTTTGCATTTTTGTCAGGCATACTGCACAAGTGCCTTGCCATCTCAGTGTATTATATTGAGGTTTTCTGATGTCAAGATGTCTTATTACTGGTAATGTTTAACTCAATCACAGATTAAAATGGTCTCTGCCAGATGTCTTCACTGTAAAGTTACTATTTTCTTCATTGTAATCAATAAAGTATATCTTGCGGGATATAGTTTGCAAGCATGCAAATGTTGTCTTTTTCTTCACAATTTTGACCTCTAAAGTTTGCATTTATGACTGCATTTTGCCTGCAAGAGTCATTACTGCAGTATCCTTAAAGTTTTAATCTCTATCATTCATTCCACATGTAGTAAATTAAAGTCTTAATTATTTATTTATAGCAGTATCAGCTCAAGGCCAATATATTCTATGGGATAGAAACCAACAATCTTATTATATTGTTGTTTTTGACAAATTGTTCCAACTTTGGCCATTGGAAATTCTCCAGAACTTTTATGTTCTTCCATTCTTGATTGTTCACTTCCTTATTTTGGCATTACAGTGTTCTCAGAATCATTGTGAATTTTTTTTGTCCCTGGACCTTAGAAATAAGAGCTTCTTCATGGAGCCCTGGTTCACTTTATTTGAGAAAGTAATTTGGAAACAAATATCTGAAATTACATTGTAAAGACCCTCTCATAAGATATACTTTTGTGTAGTATTTTTTGTTTCTTTTTGTGTTATATTATCTATCAAAATGTTGTTTTCTTATGAACTTGCCTTACATTTTCACATTCTCACTTCCTTCAGAGCATTTATAATTGAAAAATTATAAAATAGGTTTTGGTATAGTTTATGTTTAATTTTAGTTTCTTCTAATATCTTGGCTATTTGCTAAACACCTTACATATAGTAAAATTCTGTCCTTATGGTCTATATCTCTGTAAGTTTTGACATATGTATAGAGGAACCATCAGAATGAGGACCAGTTCCATCACCACCGCAATTACTTCGTGCCACTATGGGGTAGTCAACACTTCCTTCCATGCCCGGTCTCTGAAAATCACTAATTTCTTTGTCATCTCCATAGTTTTGTCTTTTCCAGAATGTCTTATAAACACAAACATACAATACGCTGCTTGTTGTGTTTTCCCTCTTTCACTTAGCAAATGCATTTTCAATTTTTGTTTCTTAAACATTTTCATAGGCACGTAGTAGTATCTCATTTGATTTTAGTATTTCTCTAATAATTATGTAAGTGTTTTTTATGGTTAGTTGCCATCCAGATATCTTATTTGGCAATGTGTTTGTTTAGGTATTTTCACCAATTTATTATTTTTTCCTTACTGTTGAGTTTTGAGGGTTCTTTATACACCTTGGATATAAGTCCTTTCTTGGAAAATGTGATTTTATAATAGTATTTTATTCCCGTCTGTGACTTTTAGTATTTATAAAGTACAATGTGCCACTTTTTCTTTTAACAGTTAGATTTTATATCATATCTTAAGTTTTTGCCTGATATTTCCCCTATGTTTTCTTTTAGATATATAGTTTTAAATTTTGTATTTAGGTTTTGTTGGGAGATAATTCTCTCTCTCATATTTCTACCTATCTTGTCATTTGAGCAAAGTCACTGATCACCACTAAGGATGAAATAATATAAAAATACGGGTGACATAGTGAATGAAAATGAAAGATCCTGTGAACAGCTACTTTTATTTGTCTTCTTCCCATAAATCTCAAGCCTCAAAGGACAAAAAAGATCAAAGAAGATATAAGACATTTAAAAATATATCTTAGAGCCCTGGCCAGTGTGGCTTATTTGCTTGGAGCATCATCCTGTTGACAAAAGGTTGCAGGTTAGATTCCTGATTAGGGCACGTAGCTAGGTTGGGTTCAAGTCCATGGGTCCTGGTGCAGGAGCTGATGATCACAGGTCTATTGCACGTGATTCCCCAACAGGCAGGTTCAGGAAGCACCCAAATCAATGCTTCTCTGTTTCATGCATGTTTTTTTCTCTTATCCCTCCCCTCTTCCTTCATCCCTCTCTAAAAAAGCAATAAAAAAAGTCTTCAGGTGAGGACAAAAACATAACAATAATAAAAAATATATATCTTAGAATCAAGAGAGGGAGAATTATGGAAGGGAAAATATGTTTCACTGGAAGTAAAGAAGGAAAGTTTCCCTCAGCTCATAAAATGAGAAAGAAGCTTCTTATATTTAGCATGGCTGTGAAATTTCTTGGTCGACGGTCAGGAAGTTGGCAAAACTAGGGAGAAAAAGGCTGTGTGATATGACAAGAGCCAATCAGGACAATCTGCGGTCCCTCAATAATGCCAATGCCAGAAGTACAAATGATACATGAAAACTAGAGTGCTGTTCCTGCTAAATTGCCCTCACTAAATGGAAAGATAAATGACTCATCATACCTCACATTAATGCCATGTAAAACATCAGAATCTGGAACCATGGCACAATTTTATATTGTGCGTTTGTGAGGTCTGGAAAGATGACTTAAACATTTTCCCAAACGTACTGCATTTGGTGATTTTTCATTTGCCATTTGATATGTAAATTTGTGATTTTGAGGTCCCCCCTTTTCCTGAGGAGAAAAGAAACTAAAACGATATAATTTACCTCCTATTATAGAACAGAGAATGTCTAATAAATTGGATATAAGTTAATCTTCATTAATCAAATTATATTTTCCTTTTGAAAAGGTATTCTTATAAATTGAGAAAAATTGTCTGTAATCATTATAAAATTCACACTTAAAAATTAAAATATACTATTTTATTTAAAAAATACAACTTGAGGTAATACAATACCATGAGAATAAATGCATATGTATTTTAATGTATTTGAAATAAAATGTAATTTCAAAGGATGACTAAAAATAGTTCCAGATTTGACTATATCTTCAAAGTTTTCATTCAAAAATGAGATTACTTTACACTTAAATGAAATGCAAATGACATATCATACATTCTACAAAAGTGGTACTATTTGTGAAATTATGGGTACTAAAAGACATATTCTTTCTTTTCTTTTTTTCTATATGTGAATGCCTAGATATCACTTTAGTGAATTCACTTGAGGGCAGGAGATCTTGCTTATTTCTCTCTTGACTATATAATTTTTATTATGCTTGAATAATAAACGTATATAAAAGGATCTTTTTCCAAAATTTTTATCTATAAAGAAGAAATGCTTTATGATTACCGAAGACTCATTGAATTCTAGGCAATAAAGTAGATAGCTTATATCTATTATTTAAGTTTTTATATGTACTTTTCAAGTAGAAACCTACATAAAAATTAATTACTTTAAAAGGGACTGTCAAAAGCTGCATGCTTGGTGCCAAAGCCGTGGTGTCAAAGTTAAATGGACACATTTTACCATTTGGGAAATGGAAATTAAGTAAGTTAAATAATGTCTGCAAGGTCACACAGGTTGTGATTGAAAAGCTCAGGATTCATCTTCAAGTTTCTTTTTAACGCTGAGATTCTTGCTGTTATAGCAACCGTCAGACGCACCATATTGAGTACTTAGTGGTCCCCAGGGCTGATTACAGTGAACTGAGAAAAGTACACTCAGACAACACTATTCTCAGAGATATAGTGAACCCAGGCCAAATCCCCAAACCAACAACTTCTTTTAATCAAAATCTTTTCCTGCAATTTCTGAATTTTTTCACCAAGAAACCTTGGTGAAGAGTGCTTGTTGGTTAGTTACACTCCCTATATCAGCTCCTGTTGATCGAGGTCCAAAGCCTGAGTGACTTTCAAAACACAATAATGATGTCTGTTCATAACATGCAAATTGGCAATTTTACCGAATATTTGGAGATGGCAGTGAAGATTATTTGCTGAACTGCTTAGTTTTCTGCCAATTCTTCAGCTCTGCCTTGCTTCAGCACAAATCTGTCTCCAAACCAGCACTAGCCACACTCAGACCTCTGGAACATACAACTTGTTTGTTTATTAAGCTACCACCCCACCACAACAGACACACAAACAGTCAGAAAAATAAAATTTTTCATGAAAAGTAACCATGTTCATACAATGGTCCTCAGGCCACAGTAAAGTCGTTATGGACACTGATCTGTAGGGCCTCACTCTGAAGTTAGCATTCTCTGGGTTCTCACACAGTTTTCCTCAAGCATGGGGACTGATGCAGGGCATGGAAGTTGTAATGAACATTTCTGGTTTATATTTCTGCAAATTGGCCATACCTTATCTTGTTACAGTACCTAGCAAGAGCTGGGTACTCTTCCAGTAACTCTTCTCTTACTGAAAGTGCTTCAGGAAAAGCACTCCCCTTTGTAACTGGTTCTTGTGTACATGACCAGATTGCTCAGGGCCAGCAAGGCCAGTGATGAGATGTGATGAGATGTTTGAGCTCTCAGAGAAGCATGCCGTCTTTTTTCCTGTTGGACTTGATTCTAGAAGTGTATACCTGTGGAATTTTTGCAACCTTCTGAGAATCATCTGTGGAGGAACAATTGAGAATGAGAACAGAACAGAAGACAATAGGCCCAAGAGAGATAAAGATATGTTCTAAGATGCCATTTATATGTTTATCAAGCTGTATCTGAGGTTGCTTATCCTTGTGCTTTTCAGTTAAAGGAGATAATGTATCTCTTGTTGCAATAAAACAATTTTAGTTAGATTTTATTCTACTTGCCCAGACACAGGCAAAACTATTTAAAAGGGTGGGTGGCATGAAATATTAGCCTGAAAATATTTTAATGAAACACAGTATATCTTCTTGAGGTTTCCAAAAATATCACCAAAGATGTACATAAATTTTATGGACAAAATATTCAATTTTTGCCCTGGCTGGTATGGCTCAGTAGATTGAGCACTGTCCTGAGAACCAAAGGGTCACCAGTTGATTCTTAGTCAGGGCACAGGCCTGGGTTGTGGGCCAAGTGCCCAGTAAGGGATGCATGAGAGGCAACTACACATTGATGTTTCTCTCCCCCTCTTTCTTTCTACTCTCCCTTCTGTTTAAAATAAATAAATAGAATCTTTAAAAAATATCAATTTTTCGTGTTTTGCTTTCTGATGTAATTAAAAATCACACACTCTACATACTAATGGCAAAATACTAGGTTATAATAATTTTGAATTATGTTTGTTATATTTAATTATACAAGTAAATAAATGGAGTTTCGAGTGATAAGAGGTATGATATACTGTATAGAGGACAATCTGCTGAAAAGGTGACAAAATGTACTAGGCTACAGTGACACGTGAGCTGATTTTTCACTGAGCAACCGTTATGTGTACGACATCTTCTTTTCTTATTTCTCTGTGTAGGTAAATCTTTGCTGACTCCTTTATTCCTCTACCTTCATGTTTTTCCATGACACCAAGCCAATTAAAAGGTGAGGTCCTTGAACTGTATTAAAACATAACCAACTGTAGTATGTTGAGAAAGCAGATGGGCACATTAATGTAACAAACAGTAAACCAATATTGCCATTGCCTTGGAACTGTCCTGGAATTCATCTATATTCGAACATTCTAAAGGATAAGCAGTCAGAGAAGGTACATCTTATACACCAAGCTGGGTCTATTTTCACAGTTGTTTCCTCCTACACTTAAATTATCCCTTCAGTTTTACCTTTTCCACATAGCTACTAACCTTAAATTATCTCCCTTTCTTCTCAAATTCAGGGCTGATATTAAAATTATGTCTCTAGACCTCTTTACATGACTAAAACAGGAGCTTGGCAAGGATCCTGTGGCTGCTTGGCTTCAGTTAAAATTGTTGCTGTTTACATATGACTATGTTCTTTACCAAGATATTTCTTTGTATTAAATTTATTGGGGTGAAATTGGTTAATGGAATTATACAGGTTACAAATGTAAAACTCTATAATACATCATTTGTATATTGCATTACATATTTACAACCCAGTCAAACCTCTTGTTGTGTACGATATGTGACTGCTTCTCTTTCTAATGAATTCTTTTAATTCCTTTATAACTTTCTGAAGTTTCCTTAGAAACTACCAGCCTAATGTTTAAACTTAATAATGGAAAAGGTGGTTATAAAAGAGCTCTGTTTAGAGAAGTAAAATACTTTTTCCATTAAAATATCTGACTAATATGAACTATTTATTTTTTAAATATTTTATTTATTTATTTTTAGAGAGGGGGGAAGGAAGGGAGAAAGGGAGGGAGTGAAACATCAGTGTGTGGTTGCCTCTAGTGCACCTCCTGCTGGAGACATGGCCTGCAACCCAGGCATATGCCCTGACTGGGAATTGAACTGGTGATGATTTGGTTCACAGGCTCACACTCAATCCACTGAACTATACCAGCCAGAGCTAATATGAATTATTTTTAAAAAGGTGTTTTTTCCAAAACCTATAAGGATAATTATGTATGCCTATGTATTTATATATGTATTAGTACAGTGTGATGTATATATAATGTTTATATGTAGTGTGTTTAACAAAGTCAATAACTTGATCTTTTAGTAAAAATAAAGGAAGAGTACAAACTTATTAAAACATCACAAACATATTTTCTTTACCAAAATATATCTCCCAACTTAACAATGGACTTGATATTTCCTTTGAGTATTGGTTTGAAGATTTAAAATATTGTGATGACATTTAGATTTATATGTCCCTGTATAATCACACTAAAATTTATATTTCACACTGAAATTTAAATGTGGTAGAGTATTTTAATAATGTCTATCAATTATTCATAAATATATTTTTTATTAGAAAAGAGGTAGCTATATTTCTTAACTCATATTTCATTCAGTCACAAGCTCTTAACTACTGTTGTGGGGGAAAAAAAAACTGTAAGATACCTGGAAGAGAAATCAGATCCTTAACAGAGTTTCAGTACTTTGGGGACTGATAGACTTTTGCTATAGATTGTAACACCATGGAGGAGGCTACTCAGCTGGGAGGCTTTAAATTAGTGATAGCCAATCTAAGCCTATAAAATATTTCTTGAAAGATCTGGCCTCCAATTCTGAACACAGCCAAACTGAAAGCACAATATTTGGACAGCCATCTGGTTCTGAAGTTTGCCAAGCTCAGCTTAATAAATAAATCTGATTTATGGGCATTAAATATAAAGTTTATTCAAAGCTGTGTAATGGAGGTTTTACAGAGACCATTTCTACATACACAGTATTTCATTTTCCAGAGTGACAAGAGTGGGCTTTTCAAGGAAAGTGAGAGGAGGATGCTTTATTTTATATGTGCTTTCCTGTGCTTTCCCTTTTGAGTTTGAAATACTGTTTTTCTTCATTAGTGTTTCTGCATTAAGTAAAGAGAAAGATGCTGAAATAAAATGGAGAGGGGCATATCTGTCAGCTTCACAACTTTTTCAGAGTGAGCTTAAGACTAATTAGTTTATTAGTCTGTTCCATGTTTTCATGTCTCTGGTTCTGTTTTTCTGGGTAGGTTATGTTGTTCATTAGATTCCAGTCTAAGTGGTATTTTCTTTAGCATAAAGAAAAAAAGTGGCTTATTTCACTTAGCATAATAGCCTCCAGTTCCAGACTGATAGTGGGGGGAGGGGAAGAGGAAGTGGGGAATGGCGGAAGGAAGGGGAAAGGATTAGCCAAAGAACATGTATGAAAGACCCATGGACGTAAACAACAGAAAGGGGATTGGCTGTGGGTGAGAGAGGTGGGCTGGGTGGAGGGGGACAAAAAGGAAAATAATTGGGACAAATGTAATAGAATAAATAAAACATAGAAAAAAGTTAGATTAAAACATAGCATTTGTAGATTATTATTATATAATTGCACTATATTTATATATGAAGATCATGTTCAAAAACATACAGAAATGAGTATATTACACACACCACACAACATATTCAAAGTGTCATTTTCTTTCCAGCTAGCTTGTGGAATGTCAGTGTTTGGTTATCAAATATTTGATGCATATTATACATATACATATATATTCATATATAAATACACAAAGTATATAAAATACCATAATAGTCTCCAGTATAACTACTACCCAAATTAAGAAATACAATAGGACATTATTACATCCTACATATGTGTCTATCTATAAAAATCTTTCCTTTTTCTATCTCATCAACATGAAATTTTATTATTTTTTTGTGTGCATATGGTGTTAACATGAATATATCCAAAAACAGTATGTTGACAGTATTTTATTATCTGCTTGTTTTAATTATTATGCATGCATATATGAATATATATTTCATTAATTATTTTATTTTATAATCATCATTATGTGTCTAACACTCGCTCATATTGGTTGCAGCTATTTCATTCACTTTCACAACTGTATAACATTCCATTTTATGGGCATGCCACAATAATAATCTATTTTGGGGTGGCTTTTTCTTGTACAATAATGAACACTGCTGTCATTAAAATTATTGCACATGTATCTAGCCTTGGTTTATGGGCCTTTGGGTGGATGCATGTCATCTTTACTAGATAATGTCAAATATTCTCCAACATGTGCTTACATATGCTTGAGGTCTGTCCAGAAGTTATCCAGCCATATAATGTGAAAAACAGTAATATTTATTGAAGAAGATACAAGATGTAAAAAACATTGTACGTAGGACAATGATGCCTCAGTCCTCTTCAAAGTAGACTCCTTGGGCCCTCACACAGTTCTCCCAGTCGCCGTCAGCTGCCCTGTCATATTTTCTCGAATCTTACTTACTGAAATCTCTTCCCTTTCAAAGGTGATTTTAATTTTGCGAAGAGCCAGAAGTCACAGGTCACCAAATCTTGGCTGTAGGGAAGCTGAGTTACCTGGGTGATTTGATGTTTTACCAAAAAACTCTGCATGAGGTGTGATGCATGAGTGGGCATATTGTCTTGATGGGGCTGCCAATCACCAGTTGCCCATAGCTGCAGCCTTCTTAATTATCCAAATAGTTTCCTCAGAGGAATGTTCAAGCTTAACACAAATTTTGATGCAGATTCATTGCCCTACTCACTCAGTCATTTTGAATGCAATGACCACTCAGTATCACACTCACTCAATGGCATCTACTTCTACCACCCCCACTAACTAGTACAGTGCAGTCTCCTTATTGTTTACACATGCACCTTCTAATCCACTTTCCTTGCTGGCCAGGTTACATAGATATTGTGCAAACCTTTCTCATTATATTAACAATGGTACCAATGGTTGGATTTTTTCCTGATAGACCTTGTATACCCACCAGCCCTGTATAATGAAAATGATTTCTTTGGTTGCCCTCCAGTCACTTAATATTGTCAGACTGTTACATTTTGCCCTTTCATTGAATGAAGAATATCTTAATATTTATTTCCTTATTTTATGTGGTTGATCTTCCGTGCTTTTGGGCCATTTGTGCTTCCTCATTGATAAAACATTTGTTTCTACTTTGGCAATTTTTCTGTTTGTAAGTTTTTCTTTTCCTCATTGATTGGTAGGAATTGTTATTTGTTCTTTATACTAATACACTGTCCATTTTACATGCTGCAAATACATTCTCCAGGTTTATGGCCCATATACTTTCACTTAGTGTATAGTGTTTTTGGACTCATCGTTAGCTCCAGCTCTCACTGGGCTCCTGGCAAATTGGAAGAGTCTAAGCATATATTGATGCTGCCAAAACTGTGGAGTGGAAATAGGGACTGAGCATGACAAGAAGTAGTCTAACATCTGTATGTTCACCAATGGCGTTTTGGAATCTCTTTGGTTGCAACCAATAAAACGACAGAAGGCCCAAAAAGTTGATGATGGCACTCAAAGACTAAACCCTAGCAGTGGACAATAGAGAATGACTCTTGGGTAAAGTATATGAAAATAACAGTACAGCTTATTATAATTTATAATTACAATAATTTATATAAGTTGTTATATAAATTACAATTTATATTTATAATTAATTCTGCCAATTAAGTTTAATACTTTTAGTTTCAATTTTCCCTCTTATTTTGTGAAATTAATTTTATTTCTAGGAAAATAAAATTATAAGAACAGAAGAGATATATTTTATAAAATTATTTATGTCTGTTGCAAATAATACAAAATAGTAGAAAAATTTAGATCAGAAAGTAATAGATATAAATATAAAACATTGCATTTATAGTTAATTTGATTATGTTTTTGTGCTGTATTATTTTAAAAACCTCCTATGAATTTTTTCAAAGAATCCAAAATGATGAAAACAGACGTATAATAAAATAATAAAGTGAGTATTTATATTGATACATTTTCAAACAAAATATTGGGCAACAGTCTTGGATCTTCTCTTGCACTCCGCACAGCAGTCAGTCATCACTGCTTGTGAATTTGACCTCTTAGTTTTTTCTTGTCATGTTTTCATTTTGCTCACATTTAAAATTCCACTAAACTTCCTAGGTTACTTATAATAACCTCATGATCTGGTTTGTTTGTAGTTACAACTCTTTCAATTCTTTCTGCATCTGAAAACAAAATAAACTCTCTAACAATCAAATGTTGTCTTTTTATGTTTAAAGTGACTTTTTTTTTTAACTATAAATGCATTTTTAAAAGTTCGGCACTTTAAAGTATCTTCAAACTCACAGTGTGGGATGGTAATGGGGGGTGCAGAGTGGGGGTCCTCTGAAAATAGCAGAGCATATCTCCCACAACCCTTGGCTGAGGGAAGGGGGGAGTGGATAATGCAGCATTTAAGATAATTTGCATAACAATGACAAGTTGATAGCTCTGTCTTTCCTGAAGGGAAGAGGACTGAGGCCCAGGGTGAAAGGTTTAAGAGTGTTTGGTGATTTGCAACATAGCTGGGATAGACAGATGGCCACTCCAGATGCCCCTATGTCACTGGGAACTCTTGCCCTGACTAAAGATGGCAGCCAAAAAAAGGTGAAAGATACTAGGGAACTGGCAAAAATGGCAGATGCTAATACACCATAGGAGGGGCCAATAGGAAGTCATAGAAAAAGTTCTGGGCTGAGCTTTTTAAGGAGGGCAGGCTGAGAAAGAAGGAAGTCCACCACAGGTCTGCTATTTAAGGAGTAAGCATGAGGTCTGCCATAAGAAAGAGGAAGAGGCTGCCCACTGGGAAGCCTGCCTGGAGAAGATGGCAGCAGAGCTGATGGAGCACTGCAGGACCTGCCTAACCAGGCATAGACTCGTGGGAGATGCTTGCAGCTGAACTCTCACTGGGAATGATGAGTTGCAGACTTCTACGTGTGGAGAAGTCATTCTCTTGGCACTGTGCCCCCTGGACCCTCCCACAGCCCAGTGTAACACAGCATATGTTTTCCTGAACAATGGTATGGAGGCTGAGAGCAGTGCACACCAGATCCTGAAGGAAAGAGCTGCTGCGGGAGGATGGAGACTCTGACCACAAGTGCACATTCCAGAAGGGATAAAGATCTGTTTGCAGAGCCAGTTTAAGGACAGATAAAAAAATGGTGAAGTTCTTGGCATGGTCTTGGCTTGCAGCCTTTTGGGGAGCAAGGGAAGTGCTGGGTCTCATGGGAGAGGAGGGCTCTGAGCAGGAGTGCTTTTAGCACCCCGCCAGGTTGGAACCCTGTTAATAAAAACCTGTTTTCTTCAACAGTAATTGTTGGGTCCTGTGTCAAGGTGTCACGTGGCAAACCCCCAGTTTGTTTCATTACAGTATAGCTTCTGCTTATATACAGGGTGGGATAAAAAGTTTATAGTTGTATGAAAAATATCTTATTCTTTAATTATTATGTATTAATTATTGTATTGTTTTCCATATGAATGACTGCAAACTTACTTTTCCCCCCGCCTTATATTCTTTGTGCTTTCTTTCCATTTTCTCAAACAGAGAAGAAAAAAAAACTTCGACTTTATCTGTCTATTCCCTAATATATTTTCTCTGTTCATTTTCAAATTTACTGTCAATTCCAGGTTTAATATGGTTTTATTAAAAACATTCTCTTATCTTTGAAATCTGAATGATCCAAAATATTAAATAATTTTTCTAGTATAAATTTATAACTTATATTATTATTATTATTTATCTTCTGTAGTGTAACACTGTACTCTGTGAAAGTAAATTTCTCTCTCATCACTTTATATCCGCATCACTTTATATCCGCATCACTTTATATGCACATCTTGTGCATGTGCAAAATGTAAGGCATATACTAATATATAGTATATATTACATATGAAATATAATATATGGCCAATACATATTTATTGCCTTGGTTTCAGGCTGGAGTGGCTGCATCAAAGGATACCAGGCTGGTGTCTTTGCTGCTATCATGTGCAGATGCCAACTAACAAGGAGAGACTGTTGTACTTGTACTTTACTGACATGAATACACATTCTGGCTGTCCAAAGAGTTGCCTCTAAGTGCTTCATTAGCAACACAGAATCACAGAAAAGTTGGTGCCCATGAGAAGGATTTGATTTAGATCAACATGAGAAAAGCAATGGTAGAAAGCCAGCAGATAAATTGTTTGACTTCCCTGTATATGGCGGATTATTTCACGGTAAAACTACTTTCATATATGTGTTCTCTGAAGATGTCCACCATCACTGAGCAAGGGGCTGTGTTCATTGTGAAGATTTGGCTGGCTCAATATTCCCTTTGCATTGGCTGTCTCTTCAACATTATTGCCTCCTCCCCTATCCTTAGTAAAGTGGTAATATGTAACATTTTCTTTTTCTTGAGTTGTTTTTATTTTCCTCTAGGAAAATTGCAGAGTAGAACTCCAGGTCCAACAATGGTGCCCAAAAGAAAACTCTCTGGACTTGGGGATAGAGTTAATTTGCCTACCTGTATGAAAACAAGAGAAACCAGAGGTGAAGTGAAACATTTCATATAATTTAGTGGCATCAAAATTACTAAAGTTTTCATTTGTGGATATTTGGGGTGAGGTGAAAGTAAAAAGTCAGGTGTTAGGAGATCAACTAGCTTCTGCCCTTACTTATCATATAGGAACAATGACAAAGATTGTGAAGTTTTGATGGATCAAAACTGTCCCCCCAAAACAACAACAAAAAGAAAATAAAACTGAAAGTTAATTTTTAACTTGAGACTTGCTTTGGAAAGCAGAAGTGTTTTCAGTAGTTTTAAAAGAGATTCTTATCACCTTTAATCCCTAGGAAGACTACTGAAAATCAGTCCTGCCATCTGACTCTAAAAGTTACAGGGCTGAAAAGAAACTAAACATGCAGCTCAAAGGTCTTTCATTTCAAACCTCTGGGAGTGAAACAGCAGGATCCCTAAACCAAGAATAAAAATATTTGAGTTAACAAGCCTGGGAATTTTTAGCTCTATAAAACCACTTCCAGGTAGTGAAAGCAATGATGGACACCTTGCTAAAATAAAACTGTCTCTGTGTCCTCTGAAACCTTCCACTAACTTGACTTAAAACTCAGAAGAAGACCATTATTTTTCGCAAGATCTAACCTCACTAAAACTCATGGTTTAAAAAAAAAGAGTCAAGTCTTAGAATATTTGCAACTAGAAAATCTGCACTCTGAGGAGAAATAGCCTACCAGCCAAGCAGCTGCAGGACTAGAGAATAAGTGTTAATAAATGTGTGTGGGGTTTTAGGATATTAGACCAGAGGAAACAAAATATAAGCCTGTTCATAGACTCACTGATTCAGGAATGCCCACTTATTGCAAAAAACTCAATATTATGTCAGGGTCGTTTGGACTTGATCCTGATGGTTTTTTGGGGTGTCTCCTTGAAACTCATAGATGAACATGACATAGAGAATTTGGATGATGTGTTGGAATGTCATTGAATTGAGATACAGGAAGGATATTAGGAAACTCAGAGAAGTGTCTATATTAGACTAAATTTACTCTGTCAGAGGTGATATCCAGCATGATTGTTCTCTTCCTGATCACAAGGAATTACTTTAACAGTGATAAAGAAGAATGATATGAAGGAAGCACTGGCATCTTTGGACAAATCCCTTACAGCATTCCACCTTGATATAAAATTAATATCAAATAAAATATCATTCATGAAGCAACAATGGATGAAATACATTTCTTCTTTCTTCTAAACAGCCTGAGAGCTTAAGTAGCTCTATTGTAATGCAAATAGGAGTATCATAGTAATTTTGGACGAATATTTTTAAAAGCAGTTATTGTGTGTCAGTAATGTTTATGATTACCCCAAATCCTTTAATGACTGTCTTGAGAGGCCAAATGCAAGGGCAAATAAATAGCTTTCAGAATAGACATTAATGGAGGCAAACAAAATCTTGTTAGTGGCTTGCTTTGTAAAAGTTCTTTAGCTCTTTTAGAGACTATTGAAGATTGAGAAAAGCAGTATATATTTTCCAATGCTATTTTTAAACATTCTTCCATCTTTTTCTTTGATCTGACATCTTTGGAAAACATAATTATTAAATCTATTTTAAGTCAGCATTCTGAATAAGAACTTAAAAATGTGTTAGTAGTTACTACTAATAATATTGGTTGATAATATCATTACCTTTACAAATGAGAAAATCTACATGACACACTTGCATAATTTGATGTGGATTCCCAAAATATTTTTAAGAAATCAAACAGAGGTGAAATTCAGTGGCTGTCGACATTTAAAATAAAATATACAACATTTT
Source organism: Artibeus jamaicensis (assembly GCF_021234435.1). Classification (NCBI taxonomy): domain Eukaryota; kingdom Metazoa; phylum Chordata; class Mammalia; order Chiroptera; family Phyllostomidae; genus Artibeus; species Artibeus jamaicensis. Next base: position 17,758,122 of record NW_026521788.1, read on the forward strand.
TATAATTAAGTTAAATATAACAAACAGCTATAAAATATGGTTAAAACTTACTAAAACATTTATGAAATAGTTTATTACAACATGTTTATATTTATAATCGCACTGAATAAAAAGTAGTAACCTGTATGGAATGTTTAACTATTCTAATACTGTGTTATTCAGCTCATCAAGCAAACTGTAGGAGTAAAACAATAATTATTTATATGTGTAGTGCCTTATATATTTGACATATTTTATTTATTGGATGTAACTTTACCCTTGTAATAAGCCTATGCAATTTTATTTTCAATCAACATATGCAAAATATATTTGTCTAGTTATTTAAGTCATTGTTTTCCTAACAGATGAGTAATCTTATTCTAGCATGCTATTTTATGTTTTCTCTTTTTAAACATTTCTCAGTGTGGTTTTTCACTTGTACATTTACTGTTGTATTGGATTTTCAAATTTATGTATTGATATAAACTACCTAGACTTTTGCTTGTTTACAGGTTAAATTTTTACTAGTTGCTGTAAATTAAGACACTATCTGATATTCAGTAATTCTTGCAGAAACTAAGCAGATCCTAAAATAATTGCACTGTAATATTTATATTAGAAAGAAAAAATATTACAGATCAAACAGCAATATCTTATTAACAAAATATGTCAGGTATTACATTATATCCAAAATAAAAATGTGGCAAGTAAAAGTCAGAAACTGAAACCAAGAATCATGGGATTAAAATGACACCTTTTAATAGCAAAGATTAAAATTTACATTTGAGATACAATTTTTAAAATTATTGCAATAAATATTTTTGCATCAGGATGAATATAGTGAAAGTTCTAGATATACAATTTGGAAAAATGCTTTCTTCTATTTAGTTCTATTAGTTGTATTTCTAATACTTATTGAAATAAATATGTGAAGATATTAAAATAGAAATCTTAAAATAAGCCTAGATACTTAAACAATACCAATGAGATTTATTAGCCTATCATAAAGATGCATTTTTAATTAGCATATGCTATTCATAAAAATAATTTCATTTAAGGTCAGAAAAAAAATTGTACAGTTCAAAAACAGAAATTGTACATGAATCAATCTATGACAATAAAAATGAAGTAGTCATAAAATGTCAATAAAAATATAAAATAAACAAAATTAATAACTCAAGAAACAAAAATCAGCAAAAAGGAGTATATTTCTGTATGTTGTTTTTCTTGGTGAAGGAAGGAATCAATCTATGTATCTGCTTCCAACATCGAGAAGCATTACATAAGGTGAGGGAGCTGATTAAAACAAGGGCTATGATAGGGCATCCTGCTGAGGTATTTCTCTTATTGCACACACATGAAAGAGGTAGGCACAGGGACTTACGCCGTAGGAGCCTAATGGGCAGTCCTTGCAGCACTGCAGTTGGGGTATCTTGCTGTTTTCCAGCAGCAGAGTTTGGAGAACCACGCCTGAAACTCAGAGGTAAGCACAGACCTTTGACTGATAACTGAGAGGGTTCCACTTGCTGACTATTTCTGTATTTCAGCAGAAACATTAGGAAATTTTTCATTTCTGAGAGCTTCTACAACTGAAAACTCTATAGAATAAAATAAACAGCTAGTCTATATTAAAGAACACCAGGCAAAATTGATGGTAAGCTCTCTTATATTAAATATAAGTAGAAGTGGAAAAAATTATAGATTTAGGGCCCCAAAATACTATAGATGTGTGAACTCTGAAATATAAAACAAATGTATAGAACTGTCAGATTATAAACTCGTAGATGAACAATGATACACTTTTATTAATGAAGAGAAGCTTTTCATAACAACCTTGTGAGACTTCTAAAAATGAGAAATGTGTTTGTTAAAAATGAACAAATGAAAGTAGTAAGTAGTAGACTAGACTCAGCTAAAGAAAGAATTAATATACTAAAGACTGAGCACAGTAATTGTAGAAAATATTAGAGACAGACAAGAAGATCCACTGACTAGTTTATTATTATACAATACTGTGGTCTTATAAATTCAGTGAATTTATAATTAATAACACTTGATGAGGCAAAACTTTTTGTTATCACTTACCAGGGTGTTCTTGGATTATTTTTAATTTTTTATGTTATATTAAATTTAGTGTGTAACTTTCAAGTTTTTTTTAAAGTACTGATATGTTGATTGGGATTATGAAAAATTACTAGATTAATTTGAAGGAAATTGGCATCTTTATCGCATTAATTTACCTTTTCCAGTAAATACATTACATATTTCCATTTTTGTAGATAACTTTGGTGGCTGAAAATTTTTATATTATTTTTCTTTTAGTTATTATACTTTTAAATAATGTTATATATTTCTATTTTGAGTAAAGTACATTTAAAAATTAGTTTCTGAAACTACTTTCTGCTAAACTGTAGAAAATATGTTGATCTTCTTTTTCTCATTTGTCTTATATCTGGCCACCCACTTAACAGTCTCAGATTCATTTTAAATAAGCAGAGCTTAGCTTCACTGAGCATTAGTGATTAAGGCAAAATCTACGTTTTCTTTTATGTTTCAAATATTATTTATCTGGAAATGCCTTTTATTCAAAAATAAAATAATGCATATTTATATATCACATTACAAACTTTCCAGATACTTTTCTATTACTATGGTATCGTTACTGAACAGAGGTCTGGCCCTGAGCACGTCTGCCTAAGGGCCAGCTGCATTGATAGGTAGGTTCTTGACTTCTGGTAAGAAAGTTTACAACAGGAGTCCAGGTGGCTATGAGGATACACTTATTAAAACTTGGTCAGTAAAATAAGAAAGGGCTTAGCATAGAAGAAGCAACAGGAGAACCTAGGCTGGGCTGCCTTAGCTCAGTTGAAATTCAGAAGAAAGAAAGGGGAGTTTTGGGACAGATTCAGGGGATTAGCTTTGGACAAGCTGCCAGCTGCCCACTGCCTTAGAATTCAGGAGAAGGAGGCATATTTCTATCCTGTGTAACTTCTGGTTTATGGGTGTGGGTGTATATAGGTATAAATTTCTCCTCTCTCCCTCCTTTTCTGATTGTTTTCTATACAAACACACACAATAACCTACACAAACGCTTGAACTCAAAATCTCTTAAGAGCTTCTTATTAAAGTATGATAAACTGAGGAAATAGTTATGGAATACAATCTCAAATAATTTTTGAAACAACTTAGCAAAACACAAATCCTAAATCTAAAAAAGGTAAAAAAAATGGTGAAATTGAAAGTAAACCAACACAGACTATCAAGCTAAGGGTTTTACTCTATTTTTTCTAATGCCTTTGTTTCCCATCTCATTTTACACCTCACAAGGGGGAGGACAAAAGTGGGTCAGAACCAGCTCCACACTTCCAGATCGCTGACTCAGCTGAATTCTCAAAGGAAAGTGGTGGTAAAAAACGGACAGAGACAAAGCAGTGATGTGAGAGTCTTAGGTGGTTCACCTGGGGCTGGATGCAGTAGTAGAACTTAAGTTTTAAATGTGAATTTCCTCTTCTACTCGTAGCCTTGGGAGATGTGCTAGGATCTTGTTATGATACCAGAATATTACTTGCTCTCTTAGCCAGGGATAAAATTTCAAAGTAGGACAAATTTTTCTTCCATCCATCACTCTTCTCAGTAATATTTGTCCTTCACCTTCTTTACTTATCCCAATAGAAAGATCAACTAACTAATACATTGATAGTGATGTATTAGTGATAGGGCTTAGCATAGAAGTGATAACAGTTAGAACAAGATTTGTTTCAGGATTATATGAATTTTCTCTGCATGTGTGTGTATGCATTTTTGAGCAAAGGTCATATACAGGATGAATAATGATTCATTCACATGGTACTTAGAATAAAATGTAAACGATTCCTAAAAACCTATGTTGTTGCCTACCATGAGTTGATCGTATGGTTCCTGCCCACCTTTCCAAATGTGTCATTCATACAACCACCTCTAGCCTTTTATGTTCCTGTTGTATAAACTGTCTGCTAGGTCTTAGTAAATATTAAGTTTTTTTGTCTCCCCCAGTTTTGATTGATGGCCCCTTATTGCCTATCAGATCTTAATCTGAATGTCACCTCAGTAAGGTCACCTGAACCACCAAATCTGAAGTTCTTCCTGCTAGTCTTAATGCCAGTGTCCTACTTTGGTTTATTTCCTTGTCTTCCTTAAGAAAATTCTGTGTACTTTGTAATATTTTTGTCCATTTTCTTTTACTTGTCTTTGTTCATTATACTACAAACATCCTGATGACATAGATTTTGTTCATCTTAGATAGAGTTAAAAGCTTAGCACATAACTTTATATGTAATTTTAGTAGCCCCTAATAAAGATTTATTTAATTAATAAATCAAAACTTAAAAGCTAGAATTTTCAGATATTGTGGTAAAAACACTATTTAGTTGAATACTCATCCTAAATCCCTTCAAGTCACACCAAAAACAGTGTACTCAAAAAGTGTACACTGTCTACTAAAAAAGCCAGCCCTTTATAATTAAAATTGTTTTAATACAAGGGGAAAGAAAGCAGAAATTAATGGAAATGAGTATGTAGCACAGAAGCCCCAGCCCCAAACCAGGGAGCTGCTTAAGTGTTCATGATATTCCGAAAAAAACCCACCCAGTTGACCAGCAGATGTGAACATGCCCTTTATTACTTACACCATGGGGGAGTGCACCTACAGCAGCAGTTTGGTGCAAGAGAGACCGCATCTCTCCTCCAGTCTCAGGCCTGTTATAAGGGGTCTCAGACAAAAGCAGCATGGGTCCAATTGCCTAAACCTATGTGTAGCCTGGAACTACATTACATCAGTGTGTACATGCAGATGGAAAAGGTCAAGAAGCAGTCAAGGGACCAGAAACCACTCCCAAAAGGAAATAAGGAAGGAGTCACAATCCATTCCCAAAACGATACACATTCCTCTGGTCAGCGACCCTCTGACTAGCCCTCAGTCATGGGAGGGAAAGGGCCATGTATTGACCTCGCAGGGTAAAATAAACCATCCCACCCTGAATACCACAGAACAAAAATACTGTTTTTACCATTTAAGCATTTATAAAGTTTTATATAGAATTCTTGAACAAAATGATTTCTTAAGAGATCTAAATAAAATTATTGACGCAAAATAAATTTTAATATAGATAAATATCATTAGAATATCATATTTCTTTCTAAAATATTGTTTGAAATTTTCTATGTAGATATGATGTTGCCTCAGTTTTTATTTACAGAATTATATTTCCCAAATTTTGGCCAGCTCTAATTTGTTATTTATCTGTAAATAAAACATTACCAGCTCCTGAATGAATTCTGCAACAAAAACTCCAAGCAAATAATGTGCTACCTTTATACCATTTCACCAAGACGACTCAGGAAATGATTATACACATAGAACAGAATAAAAATTTTAAGTAGTCTTCTTGAGATTTTATGTCATAATTTTAAAGTTTTTCTTTCTTAAAAATCAGAAAGCATAATGCTACCAGCTTCATTCTTTTTCTCATAATTGCTTTGGTTATGCAGGGCATTTTTAAAGTTCCTTAGAAATCTGATGATTTTTTGTTTATTTCTTTAAGAAAACATAATTGGGATTTTGATGTGGATCTCATTTTTCCTTTGGATAATATGTCCATTATAACTATGTTGACTCTTCTAATCCATGACCATAGATTTTTTTTTGTTTTTTCCTTCTATAAATTTAAAGAAAATAAAAATCAATATTCCATAAAGGGAAATGGCTTCAATTGATTTCATATCGTATTGTGACTAACTGAAGGTTTCAGAACAAAATAATAGTTTTATAGTATCACCAAATGTGCAAGCCACCCAGATATATCTGAAAATATATTCAAGGCAACTATTATTTCTGACTATGGAGGTCATAAGGACATAGACATTTATCACTTAGTATAGACAACATTGTTTAACTGACCCCATGAGTCTGCAGATACAGGTAATTGAAGTTTTAATTACAGTGTTGTGGTACTTAAACAGAATTGAGGTGTAACCTAGGAAACCACTGACATTTAGATAACAGAAATAATAAATGCCACCTGGTAAGAAATAATGGGAGTAAAATTCATTTTAAGAAGAAAAACAAGAATGGAAATGTATACATTATAGATTAAAATGACAAATTAAACACAAACATAAGCAGTCTATGATTTCATGTTGTGAGGGAAGAGGGTGATTTTTTAAAATAAAATTTAGAAAAAATCTATAGGTGTTATGGATTTTTAAACTAAAATTTACATTTTGCCCCAATTTTTTTTTCTTAGGAAAAAAAGAAGCTATGGTACATTTCTTGATTTGGATTTGGCCAATGATTTGGATTTGATTTTCAAACCAAGCTCTGTTATTAACTTTGTCCCTTAAGATTGTTGTTAAATATTTTAAACATCAGTGATTTTTATAAACATATAAAATAGGGATAATAAAACATACTTGAATGATTTCTGGGAGGAATATATAAAAATATGTGTAAAATTTTGCACACATTATATTTCCAATGGTAATAGCTATTAAAATGTTTTAGCACAATTACAGTGTTAAAATATTTTATTTATGTTCTAAAACTTATTTCTTAAAGATCATCTGTGTGTACATATATACTTTTGGATTTTGGCTGAGATGGATTCTGGGACTGTATGTATAAAGTATCTGTGGAGAAACTCTTGTTGATTTCTTCATTTTAGTTTGGAGGATTTGTCTTTTGCATTCCACCCATGCCCTTTCCTGTAACCCCCGGTTCCCTAAAGGGGTTTCTGCTCTGTGTTTCTGGTTAAACTTTCTACACTGACATTGCAAAGATAAACTTTAAAAAAATGTTCAAAATGTCTTTATTATGTCTATAACTTTCTTTGAAAAGAGTAAAAATATAACAATATCAGATGGAATGATGGGTACACAGTGGGCATATGGACATAGTACTAGAAGCAAGCAGGAAAACAGGCTTATGGCTGTCAAAGGGGAGGCATTTGGGGGCTGGCTGATTGAGGTAAAAGGGTTAATCAAAGAAAAAAACCTCGTGGACACAGACACCAGTATGGTGATTCCCAGAGGGAAAGGCAGGGTTAGGGGGCGGTGGAGGTAGAAGACAATAAAGTAGGGATAAATGGTATTGGAAAGAGATTTGACTTGGGGTGGTAAACACACAGTACAATATATAGATAATGTAGAATTTAATACCTTAAAACTATACAATTATATTAACCAATGTCACTCCAATAAATTCAATAAAAAGAATAAAATGTTAATTGTAAAATATACATGCCAGGTATAAGAATTTTCACAGTAGGCTTTTAATATTTGTGTATTTAAACATTTTCATAATTAGTTGTTGGGTAAAAAATTCACCTTTTCATCCTTCCTAAAATGAATTTATCCTGCATATATGTCTAAGCTAACTATTTTCCCAGTTATATCGTTTTCATCTATTGTGTTTTGTTTTCCCTTGAAGTTGAGGAAGAAAGAAAATGGTAATGAATATGGTAAGAATTAGAACCATGATAATTCCCATTGCTGTGTACTTCCTGGTTGTTGTGCTAAACTACAGTTAGTCAAAACAATGACCCAGCTGCTTGATCTAGGAAATACCTGCTCTGAAAAGTAAGACTTCAGGCATCTCAATATATTACTTGTCAAAATTAAAGCTTGTTAATAAAAACTTGCTTAAAGATCTTTCATTCTGAGCCCTGGCTGGTATAGCTCAGTGGATTGAGTGCAGGCCTGCCAAACAAAGGGTCACAGGTTCAATTCTCAGTCAGGGGACAGGCCTGGGTTGCAGGTCAGGTCTCCAGTAGGGGTTGTGCAAGAGGCAATCACATGTTGATTTTTTTTTTTTTAAGAAGGTCTTTCACTTTGCCTGCCTACCAATTCAAAGCTATTATTGTTATAAACTCTGTCCAATCCCAATCAGTTAACTACCCTCTAAAATCTGCCTTAAAATTCCCTCATTCATGTCCTAAAATTTATTAAATCCTTTTATAAAATTTCCATGAGAATTTTCAGTGGTTAATTTAGGGAAAGGATTATATTATCAAATTTATCCTTTTCAAAGCATCTACTCTTCAGTGTGCTTGAAACCCTTTCAAATTCAAGAAGCTGAAAGAAGCACTAAAAATATGTTGATATTTTCTTTATAAGCACTAAAATCAGGCTTATATTTTGAATTTGGAAATGATCATACATGTAAGTCTAGGGTTAAACAAATATTTGTAATAATCTTTAGCAATTTTAATTTTTTGTGCCCTGGCTTTACTTTTTATTTTATTGATTATGTTATTACACTTGTCCCAATTTTTCTTCCTTTTATCCCCCTCTGCTCTGCACTGCCCACCCTCCAGCATCCCCCCACCCTCTTTAGTTCATGTCCATGTGTTATATGTATGAGTTCTTTGGCTTCTCCATTTCCTATGCTATTAACATCCCCCTGTCTATTTTGTGCCTACTTACTACATTTCCTATTCCCTCTACCTTTTCCCCCCAGTCTCTCCTCTCCCCTTCTCCACTGATAACCCTCCATGTGATCTCCATTTCTGTGATTCTTTTCCAGTGCTAGTTGTTTGCTTAGTTTGTGTTTGTTTTTTAGGTTGATTTGTTAATAGTTGTTAGTTTATTATTTTATTGTTCATAGCTTTTGATCTTTTTCTTAGATAAGTCCTTTTAACCTTTAATACAGTTAGGGCTTGGTGATGAACTCCTTTAACTTGACCTTATCTGGAAAGCACTTTATCTGCCCTTCCATTCTAAATGGTAGCTTTACTGGATTGAGTAGTCTTGGATGTGGGTTCTTGATTTTCATGACTTGGAATTTCTTTCCAGCCCCTTCATGCCTGTAAGGTTTCTTCTGAGGTGTCAGCTGATAGTCTTATGGGAACTCATTTGCAGGTAACGGTCTCCTTTCCTCTTGCTGCTTTTAAGATTTCGTCCCTATTAATTATGATGTGTCTTGCTGTGTCTCTTCTTGGATGCAGCTTCTTTGCAACTCTGAGCATCCTGGACTTGCATGTCTAGTTCCTTCACACAATTGGGGAACTTCTGCTTCATTATTTGTTCCAATAAGATTTAAATTTCTTGCTTTCCCTCTTCTCCTTTGGCACCCCTATGTTTTGAATATTGGACTTATTTAAAGTTGTCCTGAAGGTTCCTAAGCCTCTCTTCATTTTTTTTGAATTCTTATTTCTTCATCTTGTTCCTGTTGGATGTTTATTTCTTCCCTTTATTCCCAAAAGACTCAGATTTGAGTCTCAGTTTCTTCCTTTCAGTTTTGGTTTGCTGTATATTTTTCTTTATTTCACTTTGTATAGCCTTCATTTCTTCCTTCATTTAGCAACCCTACTCAGTCATTTGTCATCATCCTATTTACCAGTGTTTTGAATTCTGCATCTGATAGGTTGACGATCTTCTCATGGCTCAGTTCTTTTTCTGAAGTTTTAATCTGTTTTTTCATTTGGGCCATATTTTGTTGCCTTAGCAACAAAACCTATTACATTGTAAGGGGTGGAGCCTTAGGTATGCATCAGGGCAAGGCGGCCCACTCCCTGCATTGTGGTGCTGTTTGTGGGGGAGGAGTCAGAGAGGGAACAGTGCTGCTTGCTAGCTTGGTGGGCCCTTGCCCCACTTTCCATCACTTCCCTCGCTTTCAGCTAGCAAATTGGGCCCTTCTGTTGCAGACTCACAGGTAGGTGGGCTTTTTTATGTTCTTGGATCCTGTGGTCCTCTCCAGTGAGACTGGGTGTTTCTCCCACTGTGGTGATCCCCACAGATTTTTGAGGCCAGAGGTTTTGAGGCTTTATTTCCTCACACTGTAACCCTGGGTTGCAGGGTCTGTCTCACTCCCCAGTTGTTCCTCTTGGTTTATACACACACAAATATGAGAAGTCCTATCTGCCAGTCTCTGTGAAGCCCATGCAGTCAGCCAGCCAGGTGTCCTCTGTGCCCTGGCTGCCCATCTGTACTCCTGCTACCAGTCTAGATGAATGTTTCTTATTTAACTCCTTGGTTGTTGGTTTTCCATGCAGTTTGATTTTGTGGCAGGTCTGATTGATTTTTGTTTTTAAATTCAATGTTGTCCTTCTTTTCATTGTGTGAGGGAGTGAAATGTTTCTACCTATACCTCCATCTTGGCTGGAATCTCTGACTTTTTCTCTTTAGCAATTTTGTAATCTCTCTAGGTGATAGACATAAAAATGCTTACTGAATTAAGTCTGGTGGGAGTTTGAACTCTGTATTTAATAGGTTGACTATCTCCTGATGGCTCATAGTTCTTTTTCTGGAGTTTGATTTCTTTTATGTATATATGTAAAAATATATATGTATAGTGTGGAGTTGTTATGTATATTCGTATATACATGACGTGATTCATAGTAGATTCTCAAAAAATAGTAACTTTTATGATGAATATTTTTTGTGTGGACATCAGTAAAAGAGATATATATTTACTGGCAATAAAACTAATGAGTTCACTGAAGACTATAATTTTATCTTTTCATCATTATCTAACTTTGTTACAGTCAGAAAATTATAAATATTTTGATGATTATAGAAAACATACATTTTGGGATGAATATTGAATCTCAAGGCCATATTTTATTCAAGCAAATAGTAATATAGTATCAGTTTTTTAAAGTCACGTATGTTCCTTTATTCAGATTTTTTATACATATATATCTATAGATATATATCTAGATATATCTATAGATATAGATATATCTAGATATATATCTTCTTCTGTTCCAGGATTCTATCCAGAAGAACATGTTACATTTAGTTGTCAAATTTCCCTAAGCTCCTTTTAGGTGTGAGAGTTTCTTTAATTTTTCTTGTTTTTTATAACTTTGATATTTATAGGTATCTTGGTTACTTATTTTTAACCCAGTTAAAACCTTGGTTACTTGGTTTTATAGAATGCGATCCTATTGAAATGAGTCTGATGTTTTTTCCTCATAATTAGACTGGGATTATAAGTTTTCAGGAGGAAGACCAGAGAGTTAAGGTGATATTTTGATCACTTCCCATCAAGAGTTTCAAGCCCAGTGTATTTTATTACCGATTATATTGATCTTTCTTACCTGGACAGTGAAATGTTGGTCAGTATTCTACACATTAAAGTTATTTTTTTCTTTTTTCATACTGTACTCTTTGGAAGGAGGAACTAGGTACAGCTGACATTTAAGTAGTAGCAAGTTAAATTATTCCTCCTTGAGGGAATAGTATGAACTTACATTATTTGTGCATACTAAGCTTTATATATACATATCTATAGATATTTCTGCATGGAACCATCTGTATCTACATTAAGCTAAATCTGAGTTCATAATGATGTCCCCAACTCTAACCCTTTACCACATGGATCATGCTAGATTACTTCAGTTGATCAACTGGAAACTCCCAAAACAAATATGAGAAAATAGCCACTATACACTATCTATTTAGTTAATTGTATGCATGTATAGTAGTATCAGAACTATTAACTCATACTTCCATAGGAAATAAAAAACATCATCAACTAGACTGTAAAGTTTATGTGCACTCTACTTTTAGTCTTTAAAATCCCATTAATCATGGAAGTTACTTGGTCAGCTCCCTTTATTCCTACTCCCTTCACAAATGATGTTTTATACATTTGTAATACAGGTAGATTATCTCGTCATACTTTAATTCCTTCCTGGGATTCCTCAAACTCCTAAGGGTTTTAATTTTTAATGTGTGAATATCAAAGTTGACTCTTTCGGCTGTGAAGTTCTATGATCTTTTTCAAAAGCATAATGTTGTGTATTAAACTTACAGATCATTCAGAATGGTTTCATGCCCTTCCATCCAAATTTCTATGATCCACTTATTCAGTTTTTCTACCTTCCCTCAACACGTATGGTAACCACTGGTCTCCTTTACTGTCTTTATTGTTTTGTCTTTTTCAAAATGTGGTATAATTGGAATCATACAGCTTTCTGAGACTGGCTTCTTTCATGTAGCGATATACATTTAAGGTCTCTGTCTTTTCTTGATAGGTCATTTCTTTTTATTAGGGAATAATATTGCATTGTATGGATGTACCACAATTTGTTTGTGAATTGACCTACTGAGAGCATTTTGGTCACTCCTACACTTGGGCTATAATAAATAAAGCTGCTATAAACATCTGTGAGCAGAGTTTTGTGTGTAGCCTAGTTTTGGGGTAAATACCAAGAAGCATGATTGCTGGATCATATGGAAAGACTGTCCTTATAAGAAATGTCCAAAGTGTCTTTCAAAGTGTCTTTGTTATTTCACATTTCTGGATGAGAGTGCCTGTGTACCAGCATTTGAGGTTGTCAGAGTTTCTTTGTTTGTTTTAGCCTTTTAATAAATGTGTAATGACATCTCAATTTTGCTTTTGTCTTCATACCAAATGACTTGGAGAAACATTCTATATGTTTATTTATAATCTGTATATCTTCTTTGATTATGTAACTTTTCTGATCTTCTGTTTGTTTTTTTAAATTGGGTTGTTTGTTTCCTTGTTATTGAGTTATATAAGTTACTTATATTTTAAATACATCCTTAGTCAGATATGTGTTTGAAATATTTTCTCCTAGACTTGTACTTTTGTTGCTGTTCTTTTAACAAAGTATTTCAGAGAATAGAGCAAATTCAATTTGAATAACAGCAAATTATTTCTTTTCTAAGGATTGTGATTTTGTTGTTAGTGTTTAAAACCTCAATAACAAACCCAAAGTTACCTAGATTTTTCTTAAGTTTTTTTTGTTTCTAGAAGTTTTAGTTTTGTATTTTACATTTGAGTTGGTCTTATTTTGGGATTTTTTCTTTTTCTTTTTTTCATTTTTGGTAGAGTATAAAGTCTGTGTCTAGATTCTTTTTTGTTCTCTTCTTATAGGTAGGTGTTCAATTACTGTAGCACCATTTGTGGAAAAGACTATTCTTTCTCCATCCACTTTGTGTGAGTTGATTTTTGGACTCCCTATTGTGTTCCATTGATTTATGTTTTCTTCTTCTTTTTGTCCATTCCATGTTGTCTTCATTACTGCAGCTAAAGTAAGTCTTGAAATCTAGTAATGTAGTCCTCAAAGTTTGTTCTTCTTCATTATTGGATTGGCTACATTTGGCCTTCTGCTTTCAAAATAAACTTTAGGATCAGTTCAGTTATATTTATGAAAGACATACTGGAAGTTTAATTGAAATTTAATTGAGTCTATAGACCAAGTTTGGAAGAATTCACATCTTAACTATATTCAGTCTTTCTATCCATGCACATGAAATACCCATTCATTTTTTTAGACCTTTGATTTGTTTGACCAGAGTGTTATAGTTTTCCATACATAGATCCTGTATTTTGTTAAAAATTATATCTAAATTTCATTCTTCTTTGATGCTGTTATAAATGATATTGTGGTTTTAATCCCAACTGCCAATTTTTTATTGCTGCTCTACAGAGAAGCATTTTACTTTTGTACATTAACTTTGCATCCTGAAAACTTTTATTAGTTCACTGGAAATTTCTACATAATCAGTCATGTCATCTTCAAAAAGAGGCAGTTTTATTTCTTCCTTCCCAATCTATGCACCTTTTATTTCTTTATATTGCCTTAATGGTGTAGTTAGGATTCTTTTCATGGCAGTGTTGAACAGGGATGATGAAAGGTGACATCCATGACTTGTTCTCTATCACTGGTAGGAAGTATCCAGTTGCTCATCATTAAGTATGATAGTAGCAAGAGGGTTTTTTTAAAGATGTTCTTTATTTTGTAGATATTTTTATTAACTTGAGTAAGTTTTCTACTATTCCTAGTTTGCTGGGGTTTTTACCATGAATGGGTGGTGGATATTTTTCAAATATTTTTCTGTACCAATTGATATGATCATATAATTTTTCTTCATTAGCCTAGTGATATAGTGTTACATTATTTGATTTGCAAATATTTTACCAGCCTTTTATATCTGGTATACATCTCAAATGGCAATAGTGTATATTTATTTTTATACAACATTGTGCTTTATTTGTTAATATTTTGTTGAAGATATTTACATTTATTTTTGTAAAAAATATTGATCTGTAGCTTTCTTTTATGTAATAATGGGTTTGTTTGGTTTAGTAATAAAGTAATATTGACCTCATAGAATAAATTATGAAATGTTCTCTCTGCTTATGTTCTCTAAAATAAATCTTGGAAAATTCATATTATTTCTTCTGAATTTGATCATTTCTAATTTGAAGGTTATTAATTATTGACTGATTTTTGATAGATATAGGAGGGTTCAAATTATTTCTCCTTGAGTGACTTCTGGTAGTTTGTATTTTTAAGTAATCATTCCATAGATAGATAGATAGATAATAGATAGATAAATAGATAGAAGTTAAACTACCTACTAAAATGTATCTGTTTTGCATTTGAAACATGTTAATTTAGAACTAGCTACAATGATCTGTGAATCCTATATATTGTGGAATATAAATAGAATCAATGACCTCTAGAGAATTTAATACTTGTTTAATTATTGAGATATTTAATACTAATTAGATAATAATATGTTCCTGGTTAAAATGTCACAATTATCAACCAGCTTTGTATGAAAAAAAAAACCCATAGGTATAAAATGGCCTCCTAATTTTTTCAACTACTGTGTTACAAAAGAGAGAGAATAGACCCGCAAAAGTGTGGCTGATGATACAAACCCATTACCTGAAAAATAGAAAGTATTTAAACAGTTAGCTAATAAAAATGGTGAGAACTATTACTACATGCATATATATACAGATTAATCTATTTTATTCATGCATTTATGGAAGAATAGTGTAAGTGGTAAGAGGTGATAATCATCTAGATATTTCTGCCTGGGAAGCATATCTTCATTGCTCTCTCTCTTTTTTTTTTTTTATCAGACAGGCATTTCTTTGTTTATGCACTCACCCCAATGAAGTTGAAATAGTAAGTCAAATGTAAGCTCAAGCTATATGTTACACATTTTCTTTTGTAAGTATCCAGTATTTAATGCTAATATTTTTAAAAATGTGGCGTATCTTGATACTTTAGAAAGTGATAATAAAGTGCTAATTATGAGAATGGAGGCGGATTTAAGATATATTTAGCTGGTAAAAATTGGCTAATTGAATGAAGGAAGAAGAAAGGAAAAAGAAAGAGGTGAGGTGAGTGGAGCGATAATGATGCTGCGAATTTTGACAGGAAGTAAGTGAGAAAGAGGCTGATAGTTTCCCTTGAAAGCACTCTTTTTTGTCCCATACAGGGCCATGTCATGTCCCCACTGACACCTCCCTTGAGCTTCAGTGTTGCATATTTAAAATTCTGCTGAATAGACACAGTTAAACTTCTCTAGGAGTCTCGATCTTGCCATACCTAATGCTGACTTTCTGATTCTAATTCTATGAAGGTTCTTGCATCTTTTATTGTGTATTAGTCTGCTTGGCTGCAAAAACAAAATAACATAGACTAGGAGTCTTAACATAAATTAAGTTTCTCCAAGTTGTGGAGGCTAAAAGTTCAAGACTGAGGTTTGAACTGAATTAGTTGCTTTCTTTAGGGCTAGCATATGGTCTCCTTCTTCCTATGTCCTCACATGGATTTTTCTCTCTGTACATGTATGTGGCAAAAAAGAAAGAGAGAGAGAGAGACAGAGAATACTCTGGTGCTCCTTTCTATAAGGGCACTAATCCCATTGCAGTGAAACCCACTCTTTTTTACCTCACTTAACCTTAACCAGTTATCTTCAGTGGTTCTTGATATCATGGTGTGTTTATTTCCTTTATTTAGACAGCCTAATTTAATAAAAATATTTAATATGAATTTAGAAGCTTAAACAAGTATAAATATTTGACATTTTTATTGTTTGAAAGTTGAGGACAAATATTGACAAGTCTGATCTTATGCTATCTCAGAACACTTTTGAACTAAGTAAAATTTATCTGTATAGGAAACAGTAGCTTATTAAGGCATATTAAATAGGCTCAGTGTGCATGCATCTGAAGCAGAAGCATAAGGCAGTGTTCATCCCTCATGTTTTAGCAGCTGTTTAATGAAAAGTGCTAGCTCAGAGTGTAGTTAATCTATCTAACAATTAATGCAACAATAGCCTGGGACCAACCAAAGACCGTGCTCATATGCAAATTAATAGAGACTTGGTTCTGTAGCCAGTTTTTACTTGGGAAGGAGATAGGGATATTCAAAATTCTTAAATTTTGAAGCTTCTATTTAATCACATTTTACTTGAACACACTGCATAGAACAGAATTTAAAGGGATAATGCTTAAGAGCCTAGCAGAGAAAGTCGATCTCTTTATGGTTACAGATGTACACATGTAGCCCTCACGGCTGAATGGACGCTAGTGTGTTTTCAGTGCATAGAAGGAGATAATTTGAGAGCAGAGCTCTTTCTAATGTTCTTAATAATATGAACTCTCTTAACTCAGCTCTCTGTAATCTAGTCAAAAGTGACCTAATATATTTAAAAAATGACAAATTGACTGTCATATATAATAAAATTCTAGTTTAAAGATTTTTTCTTAAACTGTTAGCTTCATGGGTGTAAGATTCTGAGATGTTTTCAAGTAAGATAATTGAAAGTAAATATTGCCTCCCAAAAGTATAAAAAATAATGAAAATTGTGAAGGATTAATTGGTTTGGGTCAAGAAATTGGTTAAGGTTGCAGTTGCAATTGTGACTAATGAAAGTGTTTCTGGGAATAAATATGAATAGTTCCTAGTCCCCGCAGTACCAGCCTCCATTTAAAATAATTAATTAACTATATAATTGGAGTTGGTATGATCACTCTTGTAATAGTGTATCGTGCATATGAAAAGAGTTAGTTCCTCAAAATGCTAAAGACATCCCATATGATACAGAAATTCCATTCCCCCCAAAATGAAAATATATGCTCACATAAAATCTTGTATAGAAATGTTCATAGCCAGATTATTCATAATAGTTCAAAAGTGGAAACAACCCAAATGTTCATCAATTGATACATGAGTAACACAATGTAATATTATTCAGCCATAAGAAGAAATGAAGTACTGAAACATGCTGTGACATGGATAAACCTAGAAAATGTTATGCAAAGTAAAAGTAGATTAGTGATTGCCTAGGGCCATGGAGGGACTTTGAGGGGGAGAAATGTTCTAAAATTAGTTTGTGATGAAATTACACAACTCTGGAGTATATTAAAAACCATTGATTCATATACTTTAAATGATTGATCTGTTCAGCATGTAAATTTATCTCAATGAAGCTGTCAAAATGGACATTGAGCTAACATAAAAATACCATTTGTATAAGGCTTACATATACAAATCTTAAGGGTTCTTCAATGTAAAACCAGATTGTAAAGCAGAAAAATATTGTTACTTTGGACAGTAATTTCCTGGAATAATATTTGTTCTAAAAATCAAATCTAAGCATACCTAAGAGTAGGTTTTAAAAATATCTTTTATAAGTAATCAGAATTTTTCTCATTTTTATTAGATTTAAAACAAATAATTTTAATAATAAAAAACACAACATAGAAACAGAACCAGAAATGAGACTTCTCACTCTCTCTCTGTCTCTGTCTATCTGTCTGTCTCTCATGCATACGCCCCACTACACACACCCCACAGAGTTACGCAGTGGACAATAAGGGCTTGGAAAATGTGTCTGTGAAGCTCAGTTAGCAAAAGATCTTTGAGTAGTGGCTTCAGGAAAGAAATATGTCTATGTTTGTAGATATGAATGGTAATGATTAAGGTGAAAACCAATCTAAAATCTAATTTGGGTCATTAAATAAATACTGGGAATATTGTGCATTAGCAGAAGGGTAAATAAAATCCTGTTACATAAATAACAGGAGATTACTAATAAAAGTCTTCTTGAACACACACACATATTCACACACAAATAAACCATTATATAAACCTGATATTGCCTTACTTTGGGCATATTTAAGATCTTTTTGTTAAAGAAATTAAAATTAAATCTTATATTTTTTATTTTTTAAGTTCTATTTCTTCCAATTTTACTTTAAAAAATTCCAAATTTATATGGGTGATGTAAGAATAATACATTAATACTGATATTTTGCTAAAGGATTTACCATAATAGCTTCAAATACTATTTTTTCAGAACTATTTTAGAGTTAGTTCTCTTAAGAACAAAAGTATTTTTTCACATAAATTTAATAAATTATGATACTCTCAGAAATTTAACATTCATTATTATTATCAAATATGTAGTCCTAATTCGGTTGAAATGTTGGTGGGATCATTTTCTGGATTGTTTATTTTCTCCGAGAAAAAGGAAGTCAAGTTATCAGCTACGAATGTGGAGGAGGGAAGTTGCATTGAGGTTTGAGGAAGGATTAGAAATTTTGACATATGAAGTAGTACTCTGATTGCTCAGTATGAGAAAATTACTGGAATATGGGAAAACTGTAAGACTGACAGCAGCACTAAGGGTCCACCTAAAGTTAGGAATGACCAATGCAATGGAGGCCAGTTGCATAAATTGTGTTTTTCTTTAATCGTATTCAACTGAAGGAGCACAAGGGTAAAGCAGAATGTGTTGGATTTAACAGAGCCTGAGATTTTGTTAATTGTATGTATTTATAATACCTTTTCCCCATTTGTGACTTGCATTTTCACCTAGTTTAAGATAGGTGGTTACTTACAGAAATTAGTTTTAATTTTAAATGGTAATAGTCCTATTTTCATTGAAGAAACATCTTAAGGAGGCTGATAAGAGCATAAACTCTGGACCCCAGGTGTCAGGTTTGATCCACTCTTTCTAGCCAGTATAGCTTTATCCAATTGCTATGCCTCAGTTTCCTCATTTGTAAAACATATAGGAATAAGACTCACCTAGTGAAGTTGTTAGATCAAAAGAATAATCCATTTAGCATAATATCAGTGGAAATGATCTTAATTTTGTCATTATATTTGCATTTTGTGCTTGCGATCTGTGCTTTTTATGACATATTTGCCTTAGATGGGCCACCAGAGACCACTTTATTTTTTATTAATTTCTTGGTTTGTAAATTGGATGTTGCAGTACCTTCATGAAGTACAAGATTTTCTTTGTTAAATCATTTTTTAAAATGTTATCTAAACCTCGGGCAGATACAAACTTCTGGACGGCCTGCCTCACAGCAGGTTGCGTTCTGGCTGTGCCGCTGGCTGAGGGGATGCACCAGGCTCCTGTCTGTGCAGCAGCCTCATTTCTCACTCCCGGCGCTGCAGGGACCCAATGCTGTATGTACCCCCCGCACTAAAACACCAGCTTGTAATCTGCAGGATGTCCTGCACTGTTCCAAGTTACCTTTATTCCCGGAGCATTTTCTTTCTTTATTTATAGCCCCTCTATAAATTTCACATTCTCCAATAATTTGATTTGATTCAGCATTTTGGTGTTAGTAATAGAGGGCAGAAGAATGAGAGGATATCTGTGACCTCCGTCTTCCATGTTGTGGAGACCACACGCCTCTCATTGTTTTTCCCTGTGCCTTTTCTTATGTTAATATACCTCAGAGTATTTTTCTCCTAAAATAAAAGCTAGTTGTATTTGATTTGGAAACATAAATCAGGCACCTTGATAAATGAGTTAATTTTATGGTAACAAAGTCATTATGGGTTAAATTCCACTGCACTTGGTGAAATTGTCATTTTTTTCTAAGTATAAAAGTTAAATAGCAATAATTTCATAGGGTTCACCATAATACTATTAGTGCAACATTCTGTAAGAACTTTTCTTGGTGATTGTTTTTCACCTAAATAAATTCGATAAGGATCATCTAACCAATTGGAAGAGGTTAGTAATTAATATAACCGGTTCCTTTTTGTACAACTCCACTCAGTTTAGGGAGATTTATTCTGTGCGTCATCCAGACTCCACATATTTACACAATGAAATTTTCCTAAAGGAAAACTCTGACCAACTGACCCACTCATTAGCAGTTTTTGATGGAGAGTTATGGCCAGCAAAGTGTAGCCTAATGCTCATAATTTTACTTTAGTCTCTCTGTGATCTCTGTCTGGTCAACGCTATTGTTCCTTCCCCAACGTATTCCAGTCCTCAGAAATTACACAGGGGGCCTTGTGAAACAACAATAACTTCGGCTTTTAACATTTGTTCAGGCCTCTCCTCCGTTAAAATCAATTTCCCAATCTTTGAGATTCCACTCAAATTCACTCTAATAAAAAGCTTTATTTCCCGGAGCATCAGTGGCTTTTTCTTCTGTTTCCACAGCTCATTGCTTATTTATTTATAGTTTCACGCTCTGTCTTGCATATTTACCAGTGATAATGAGTGTCTTAGCTTTCTAAAGGCAGAGCTCATGCTTTCTTTCATGCCTTTGCACCCAATAGACACTTAATAAATGTAACAGAATTGGTTGACTAATGAAACACACTTTAAAGTGTGCAAATCATTTTGGGGAAATATCAAAATAGTTTCCGATTTTGAAGTGAAAAAACCAGTTAACTTGTTAAAAAATAACCTAGATACTTTTTAAAAAAATAAACAGATGAAAATGATGGAGCCATATAATGCAAATAATGTTGTTTTTTTCTTTATTTTATTGTATGTTCTCCATTTATATTTTTTCCTGAAATAAGATTTACATGAGACAACTGGTTATTTAGCAAAGCTATGTGTTGCTTTTTAAATTTTTTTTATTTTATTGATTATGCCATTACAGTTGTCCCATTCCCCCCTTCATTTCCCTCCACCCTGCACACCCCTCCCCCACCATTCCCCCCTTTAGTTCATGAACACGTGTCTCAAGTTCTTTAGATTCTATATTTCCCCTACTATTCTTGCCCTCCCCCCATCTATTTTCTACCTACCGTCTATGCTACTTATTCTCTGTACCTTCTCCCCCCTTCTCCTCCTCCCACTCCCCTGTTGCTAACCCTTCATGTGATCTTCATTTCTATGGTTCACTCCTGATCTAGCTGTCCTCTTAGTTTTCTTTTGTTTTAGGTGTGGTTGTTAATTGTGAGTTTGCTGTCCTTTCACTGTTCATATTTTTTATCTTCTTTTTCTTAGCTAAGTCTAAGTCCCTTTAACATTTTTTATGCCACCTATTCAATCCCATATTTTGTAAACAATTGCTTATACCCCCTTGGTTCTTGAATGTCACAGAGCTGTGCACTGAGAATAGTTTATTTCAATTGAATAGCCATAAAATATCAAAATCACTATATGTCTGCAAAACCTAAAACTTTTTGGATTACTCTGAATTTAATATTGCACTTTCTGAAACCACACAGTGGTTTGCTGACATTTCTAAACTAATCCCTCATTATGGAATTATAAGCTCCTTAAAAACCCAGGTAAAGTACACCCTTCTTTTCCGATGGAATCAGACTGTGTTTTCTGCCATCGTCTCTGAGAGCCCAGCCACAGCTGTTGTTTCCGACTCCACCCTTTAAACACACACTTGTTGTCATAGGCCTTTTCACTGCATGTTTGCAGCTCTGATTATAGAAGTTGAATTCATGTTTTGACCTTTGTAGTGAAATCCTCACTACTTTCACTGCAGGTTAATCCACTATTTTTTATACTCAGGAAAATATGCAAATGTCAGCCTGTGAGATCTCTATGTAATGTTTGAAAACTATATAAGCAAAGCACTTGGCACTCTGCTGGCTCCAAGTTTTATGCTAATATTTAACTTTTGAATTATACTTTGTATGTTGTGAACTCTTGAATTAGATTTGGTTTCTAATGTTTCCCTTTATTTCTTAAGAACACCTGAATGCTTTATTATGAAATCCGCTTTTTCGTGAAAACACTGTTTGACAATAGGACATATTTTCCTCTGTACTATTTTTTTCATTAGCTATTACTGTCCTGCTCTTTCTTCTCGCTACTGCCAACTCTTCAAAGTCATTTATTCAAACATCGCAATATAAATTTGTCATAGTCTACAGAATAATTCAAACCAAAAATACATGATAAATTTATAACTATGTTTCTGGGGCTGGGTTGGACATCTTGAGAATTAGAAAAACCCTCTCCACGCTAAGTCACGCTGGTGTGTTTGTTCGGTGGCTGTGTGCAGGCTTGGAACGGCCTGTCCTGTTCTCCATTCCATTTCTCACCTACCCATCCATACTCAACCAGTGGCATCATCTCCCAGAGACCTTTTGGCAAACCCCTCTTCCGGGACGGATTAACTTTTCCATTTTCTGTATTCTCATAATACCTTGTTTATAGAGCTATAATGATAATGCCTTGAGTGTATGTTTTATGAAACTGTAAGCTCCTTTAAGACTCTGATTTCATCTTAATTATCTTATATCTTAGTTCCTTAGATTATAGCCCAGTAATGAGAGATAGCAGAGTGAATACATTCCTATAAAACCTTCTGCAAGATCATACACTGAAAATGACAGAGCTAGTGGGCGAATGAGGTTCGGGTGCGCTGCTCAGCATCAGTGTGAGTTTGTAATCAAAGTGCGAACAGAAAACAAGGGTGCTTGTCAGGGCCTGATGATTAAGTCTTATTTCCACAACATTTGAAAGGTGATATTAAATTCCTAATATATAAAATAGGCCATGGTAAAGAATGAACTTTATTCTAAAATTAACACTAAAATTAGACCAAAAAAGGGAGTATAAGTTTTTTTTTGAGGCTGCTGTTATGAAGACAAGAGAAAAGTCACAAGGACCCTGGAGAACAGAATGTGGCAAAAAATATTTCCAAGACTGAGCATGAGCACGTGGCCAAATACTGCAAAGATGAAAAGCCACAGGGCGAACTGTCATTGCGTATAAGATTGTACTTCTCCAATCAACACTTGCATATGATGGTATTCCTGTGGGTTACTGGGAATATCAGAGGTTAACCAGTCTGACTTCTGTGTAATACTGGTATTATCTTTTTATTTATTTGTTAGTAAACAAAAAACTTAAAAATGTAGTATAAACTAACATCTAGAAAATACTCATAATAATTTAATAAAAAATCAAAAGTAGTTTCCATATTAAAAACCTTTCAAACTTCTTAATTATGAAGTTTACTGTAAAGTGGTGGCAGGAAAATGTTTACATACTTGAACAGCAATAAAAATAAATAAATAAAAATACAAATAACCATGAAAGTACCATTTACTTTAAAAACCACACTCTTCCTATATAACCTAAGGAATGTTTTAACCCCACAAAATCAGTAAAAACAAAAAAATTCTATTAGGCATCAAAACAGGCACATCCCAGTTCAGATTCCCAGCAGGGGACACACAGAGGCAACCATACATTGATATTTCTCTTCCTCTCTCCTTCCCTTCCCCTCTAAAGATAAATAAAATCTTTAAAAAATAATAATAATTTCTGAATAATTAAATACAGTATTTGATAGTGGTTGGTCCATTACTCTAGTTGTGAGACATTTTGATATATTGGGACTCTTTAATTTGATTTGGTGGGAGCCCTTTATAGAGTGAGTCCTAGACCAGAATTATTAATGTACTGTATATACCAATTTTTTTTAGCTTGGTAGAAATTTTTTCCACTAGTGCTTTTATGCCCTTTTCATTAGCTCAGAAATGAGTTCAATAGATAGGACAGGCACCTGCTAGATGGTGAGAAAACAAGAACAGCTGTCAGAAAATATGACCAAATGCTATCAGTTCAGATTAAAGGCATTTCATTCAGTTGCATTCTCTGCATGCTTACCCTGTATGCCAGGCACCATGAAAAACCGGGGGGAAAGATGACAGATAAGTCTCTGCTCAAGTCTCTCCTCAAGGAACTCTTAAATGACTTGACATTCCAGCCCAGGCTTTTCATTAATTGTATACAGGGACTTGGTTACCATTCTGTTTAAAAAAAACATTTTTTACCTCACTCTGCTGAATTAAAATAAATGTCCCCATTTTTAGTATAAATATAGCTGTGCCTCTCTGAGTTTCTTGAGTCTGAAAATGCAGCCTGCAGAGTTGCAGTTGTTTTAGCAAAGGGACTCATGTCGTCATCTCTGCCTGAGGAACACCTCTGTCTAGAACTTCAGACGATTTGCTTCCTGTCAAGTCTGTAATTTTATCACTTTGCAAAATGAGGATATGAACCCCATTATTCTATGTTTCCTTTCAATGTAAGAAGATAGGCCTCTATTAATTTAATTAAAGTAACAATTTGTATCAGTATTTGGCAATTATATACCATTCCATCATAGGTTTTCAATCTGGTAGCATTCTGTAAATGAACAGTTCAGGCAAATGCTCGAGCCTGAAAAGCGAGGGAATATAATGTCAGCAAGTGGGTATGTTTTTACAACATAAACCTAATGATGCAATGTGTTGGAGGCTATGTGCTTGGCTACTTCCCAGCTGGATATCTTTTTGGCTGTTTGTTAGAATAAACATATTATAGGTACACAGTTTCAGTACTTAAGGTCATATCTTGGAACATTTTTGTTGTTGTTGTTTTACTTTGTAAGCCAGCCTCATATCTATTTAAGTACCTTAATTACATACTTTGAAATAATCAAAACTTTGTTCTCAAAGTTCAGGGAGAAACTAAAGCAATTGCTCCCCATGTTGAAGGAGACCTTTCAAAATGTTTCTCACATTGCCCTGGCTGGTGTGGCTCAGTGTATTGAGTGCGGGCCTGCAAGCAAAAGGCCGGCCAGTTCGATTCCCAGTCGGGACACATGCCTGGGTTGCAGGCCAGGCCCCCAGTACAGGGCATGTGAGAGGCAACCACACACTAATGTTCCTCTCCCTCTCTTTCTCCTTCCTGTCCCCTCTCTCTAAAAATACATATATAAGTAAAATACATTCAAAAATTAAAAACATGTTTCTAACACAAGGCACTATACTCAATCATTTTTAACAGTAAACTGTCACTAACTTAATTAGTTCCCATAATGGTCTTAAATACTTAATTTTGTGACTTTTTTTTAAATCAGAAAAGATTAAAATGTGGGCAGTGTTAACTGCTTCCCATTCTTGTTAATTCCTCAATCGTTGGGATTATTAAATTTTCCATTGAATGAACTAACATAAGCTTTCTTTTCTAGCCTAGATTCTGACTTAGGTACTCACATCCACTTTTTGAACAGCTTCTGATTAGGGAAGCAGAGACATCATGTTAATAGCTAGAGTGCTGGGTAATTAAAGTTTGTACGGAAAAATATTTTAATAATGTAATTAATTGAATTACATTATAAGTAACTCCTATTCTAAAACTTGCTACAATATATATTTATAGAATATATTAGATCTATTTAACTCCAGATCTTTTCCAAATAATGTAATAGAAACATAACAGCAAGATAACCAGCTGAATGAGGATCTACTAAAATTAATTTCCTCTAAGGCGCTAATCACTCCTTTTGGAATGATATCCAAAACTGTGTATTTGTTGAAGGAAAACTACTATAAATTGATAATTGTAAGTAAAATCATTAGATTCTCTCTCTCTTTTTCTCTGAAATAATTATCATTATAGTATTTAATAAAAATCCTTAGACAAAGAAGATAAACTAAAGTAAAATGATAATTGGACTTTTTTCTTGTTCGTGAGGTATCTATAACCTACTACATGGTGTGTATAATCAGCAGAGAACCTAGGAACTTTCCAAGAAAAACCAGTCAATACAATACCTCCCCCCTGCGTACACACCACTTCAATTTTTAAATTAGTGTGAAGTTAATGGCACAGAATGTACCTGGATAAGAGTAGAGTTTTATAATTGGATCTGTTGTTTCATGAGGAGTCATCTGCTAGGTCTTATGATAGATTTTATTATTTCTCTAAGCACTGACTGCCCTTCACTTGGAGATGAGTGTTAACTCCCACCCTGTTCATCTCAGGATTAGCCATGTGGCCTGTTTTGGCCACCAAATGTGAGTGGCTGACACATTATTCTGAGCAGAAATTTTATAAGTTACATTCACCGTTATACACCACCGAGAATTTAAGGTCATTTGTATGTGTTTATAGCACACCCTACACTATACTGATACAGTAATTCACACAAAACTGGGGTATATGAGTAGGAAAACTATCTTTAGACTCAGATCAGACCCAAAGTTTACTAAGCACAATTGGGAAATATACTTGGCCTTTTTTTCTCAAATACAAGAGACTGGAGTTTTAGGATTATCTCTAAAGTTCTTTTATTTCTTAAGTTATGTGATCCTATTCCTATTGAGAATCTGTGAAAAGGCTTATCATGAATAAAATTAAAGAAAAAAAATTTCCAAGAGCTGTGCTTAAAATATCTCTTTTAAAATATAATTTTAGTAAAAGGTTTTCTATGACAATTGACACCATTTTAAATTAGGTTTGTTTTCATGAGCAGCCCCAGATTATTACGTAGTATGTGATCAACAACTTAAAAAATTGTCTTTTTAAGCTCAATATCTATTTCAAGTACTGACTGGACCCAATACTGTTTAGCCTCCCAGATCAGATGAGATCAGGTGCATTCACTACGGTTTGGCCTTAGACTCAACATGTATTTCAGGTTGCCTGTTTTGACTTCTAACTGGTATGAAATATACCACATGTTTAGAATGCATGCATTGAATAAAAACTGACTTCAGGTATGAGGTCTGTATGGAAAGAGTCCAGCCATTGTTAATATACTGAGAACAGTTTGCATGACATCGGTGTAACCTGGCAGTCAAGGAGACTGGACTGGAATGAGCATGTGTGAACAATGATGACTTCCCTGCACTAGTTAGTGGGGGTGGCAGATGCCACTTACTAAGCATGTGTACTGTGTGGCCATTGCATTCAAAATTACAGAGTGAATAGAGCAACAAATGCACATCAAATTTTGCATTAAACTTGAACGTTCCTCCACAGGAACTATTCAGATGATTCAGAAGTCTACAGCTATAGGCAACTGAAAAGTGGCAGCTTTATTAGGACAATGAGCCCACTCATGTATCACATATTGTGCAGAGTTCTTAGGCAAAACATCGAATCACTCGGGTGACTCAGCCCCCTACAGCCTAGATTTGGCACCCTGTGATTTCTGGCTTTTTGTAAAACTGCAATAAAATCACCTTTGAAAGAGAAGTATTTTTTCTGACAGTTGATAAATTTCAAGAAAATACAATGGGGCAGCTGATGGTAACTGGGAGAACTGTGTGAGGTCCCAGGGAGCTTACTCTGAACGGGACTGAGTTGTCATTGCCTTATGTTTCTTGTATGTTGAATCTTCTTTGACAAAAGTGTCTACTTTTCATATTACATGGCTGGATACCTTCTGGACAGACCTCATATATATGCCTATGAATATATTTTATTCAGCAGTATTGATTCCAAAATTCATATAAATTCTATACACTTAAAAGTTTATATCTATTTATAAAACAATTACTAAGCTTTGTACATAACTAATATGGAACTAGACTGTAATTTCTTTGGTACTGACCATTTTACAGTTCCTGATAGGTGGTAGGAACTCATTAAAAATATGTTGAGAAATGACATTTTGAGGCCATACTAAAAAATAAAAAATAACCCTATCTGATTTTATACACGATCATGTTTTTGAGGCTAGAAAAATACAAAATTAAATGCTACATCAGAAATGAAGAGTTAAAATAACATCTTTGCGCTTCTAGCATTATTAATTGATTTATTAGTTTATTCATTCATGCATTTATTCATTCACTGACAAATGTTTATTGAGCCTGCTATTACTAGGAAGTGCATTAAGTAATAGAAAAACAAAAAAATTAAAATTTGGAAAAAAGTTACATTTGGAAAGGATTCACTGGAAATTATATAGTACTGTATATTTAGAAGATAAATATATTTAATAAAAACATGATATACCTAAAATGCTGATAGTTACATACATTTGTTTTGTCATGTTTTTATTAATGGTTGTTTCACTTGAAATAATTAAGTGGTCTCAAACTTTGTATATGAATTACTTAATTAAAATGTGTTGATGACTATGGAATAAGAAATTAGTTACTTTATTATAATGTACACTTTTTTATTAAATTATTTTATTTAGTTATTTTTCAAGTACAGTTTTTTGTCTATTTCTCCCATCCCAGCCTCCCCCACCCTGTGCTCCCCACCTCCCTCCCAGTTCCACCCCCCTTAGTTCTTGTCCCTGGATCCTTCATATTTGTTCCTCCAAATCCCTCCCCTTTTTTCCCTTTAAATTCCCTTCCCTCTCCCCTCTGGTCACTGTCTCCTTGTTCTCTATTTCAGTGTCTTTGTTTTTATTCTGCTTGCTTGTTTGTTTTGTTGTTTAGCTTCCTGTTAAAGGTGAGATCATATGTTATTTGTTTTTCAACACCTGGCCTATTTCACTCAGCATAATGCTTTCCAGTTCCATCCATGTTGTTGCAAAGGATAGTAGCTCCTTCTTTCTTTCTCTCTGCAGCATAGAATTCCATTGTGTATATGTACCACAATTGTTTGATCCATTCATTTACTGATGGGCACCTAGGTTGCTTCCGACTCTTGGCTATTGTAAAGTGTGCTGCTATGAACATTGTGGTGCATAGGTTCTTTGAAATTGATGTTTTAGGATTCTTGGGATATAATCCTAGCAGTGGAATTGCTGGGTCAAAAGGCAGGTCAATTTTTATTTTTCTGAGAAAATTCCATACTGTTTTCCATAATGGTTGTACCAGTCTGCAATCCCACCAACAGTGAACTAGGGACCCCTTTTCCCCACACCCTCTCCAACATTTGTTGTTTGTTGCTTTATTTATGATAGCCATCCTGACCGGTGTAAAGTGGTATCTCATTGTGGTTTTAATTTGCATCTCTCTGATAGCTAATGATACAGAGCATCTCTTCATGTGTCTCTGGATATTCTGTATGTCCTCCTTGGAGAATACTTTCTACAATCACCATAATGTGAGCTTTTCTCCTTGAATCCCAAGACTCACACTCATGTGGTATATGGAATTCCACCTTTTTCAAACATAGAAGGAACATAGATTACATGAAAAAAAAAGTTTATAAAATAGCCATCAAATAACAGAAGCAGATACAAAACAAACATGAATGGGAAATTTGAAGAAGTATTTAAGATTAGATTTGTAGTTTTTGATCCATCTGTATATTTATTATTTTTTATGTTCTGTGGACATTTTTTTTTCATTGCTTTTACAGTGAGAGTAAGGGGTGAGGGGAAAGAGAGAGAGAGAATAGTGATATGAGAAAGAAACATCAATTGGTTGCCTCATGTTCACACCCCAACCAGGGATTGAACTCACAACCTAGGTATGTGTCCTGACTGGGAACAGAACCCTCAGTTTTTCTATGTGCAGGATGATGCTCCAACCAACAGAGCCACACCGGCCAGGGCAAATCCATCTGTACAATTATCGATCCAGGTATCTAAACACATGAATATGCTGACTTGATGTTGACTATCACCCTTTAAATCAATATCTTAATTATAAGAATTTCATTATAAATTAAATAAAACATGATCATCATAAGTCAGACTCTTTGCACGCTCATACGCTTTTTTAACACTGCTCCTGTTTTTCTTTTCTCTATATTCAGTAATCCTCTACAAAGATCTTTCTCGCATCAATTTTAACTAAATCATTTATGATTCAATTTATTTGCTACCTCCCTTATGTAACCTCTTTTACTTTCTTCTACTTACACGCAGAGAGACATCTTTTTCTTTTGACATAAAATTACACATTTTCTCCAAATTTTGGTTATAGCATATCACACTTAGTTTTACATATTTGTGACTTCTCTATCCTACTCTATTACTGTTTTATACAAAGAAATGCTTTTTACTTATGCTGTGTATCCAGGAGATAAAACAAGAGTAGGTGGTACACAGTCAAGTATTAGGACTGTAAAAAATTCAACAATATTTTAGGTGAGACCATGTTTTAATAATGAAAAGTTTCATTTATATGCCTTGTCAAACATCCAAATTCCTCAGGGTTTTCTGAAAATTTCCATCTTATTACCTAAATCTAACATGAAAAAATAGTTTCAGTTTCTCTCCTGACCTTGAGCTTTTGTGGATATTCATTTTTTTCATGATTCTATCAACATTCTGCTTTTTTAGTTAAACTCTGTGTTTTCCTTACTTTCTCACTTTTTTTCTCTCAAGGTAAGCTTAACTTGTCTTTTAAATAATATGTTTCTCAATTCTGTCATTTCTAGAATTTCTCATTGTACATGCAGTTGTTAACTGAAAGAATTTTCTTTTTTAAGAATGGATTTTTTGAGTAGCCTTCAAAGCATTCCTAATGCCACTTCACATTTCTTTAATCTTTCCTAATACAACAAAGTAATTTTCTCTCTAAAATGTAAAAATAGTCATATTATTCTTTTGCATTTAAACCTGTCATGTATTCTTTACTTAATGAATTTTATTACTTATTGTTTATAAATGAGAGGACAAGTGACTTTGCCTAATATATGACTTTTACTTCTAGCAATATTCACAGTCCCATGCATCAACAATGCCTTCACACAGTCTCCCATATACACCTTTACAGTTCTAGTTTCCTGAATGGCTCAGGCTGTCACGCCTGGGCACCGTGAATTAGTTCTGCATTTGTGCCACCACTGAAGCGGACATATACTTTTACTCTAAGATGCATCATTAATATTTGTTTCTACTTCTTTTTTCAAAACGCGACTGTGAGCTTTTTAAGCATAAGAACTCTATTTTTATTTCTGTATCCCTGGTACCTAAAGTGGGGTCTGGTATGTGCAAGGCACAATATGATAAAATAACTGAATCAACTGCAAGGTGTGGGAGGGTGTGTACACACATGCACAATATCCACATACATATATGTTTACATAACAATGTGCTTAAGACCTGATTGGATAAGTGAATAGGTTATAATGTTTTTATATATTTATATTACCTTAATTTTTTAAATAATAAGCAAAAATAACTTTTTCCTCAAAGAGGAGAAAAGTTTTCAAATGTAGTCTACTAGAACATCAACAGAATTGTATTGTTTCAAAAGATAATAATCAAGTTGCAACATACAGTTAGCTAATCATTATTTCTGACATTTAAACTGACTCTAGCAGATGGAGGCTGCCTGAAGAATGTTGGTAATATAATTATGCCATTTTCTTGTCTTTACCTCTGACCCTTTGTGAGTTTTCTCATCTCTAATAAAATCTGTAGTCACAGCTTGCACATAATACCACATATTTGCATATTGATTAGTAGTGACATTATTACATACACCAAACCCTTTATAGAATATTTTTGAATAACGTCAACAATAAAAGAGGTCATCAAAATATAACCTTATTAAGGCTCCTTTGATTCTGTTAATAACTGATTAGATTTCATCAACTTTTACACAAAATCACTTAATATACCACCCAGTGTGGTAAATTATTCTCACGCATTTTTATTTCTCTTGGTTATTACTGTTACAGAAAAGAAGTTAAATGGTACACAATGTAAAGGCATACTAGTGAACTCCATTTGCCTTTTCTTCTGATTGATTATACTTAAAATGTTGGAAAATAAAGAGTTGCATACAGTCAGTATCAACTTATCTTGCAAGGAAAGTTGTTTTTGTTTATTGTCTCTGTCATTTTAAATATTAATGGTCTTAATAAATAACAATTTAAACTAAAGGTTCTTATATGGAGATCATGGATCATAGGATTTCTGAGCCCAATAAAGTTATGTGAACAGTTTACATACAAATGAGGGGAGGATGTACACATAGTCTTTTAAATATTCAAAGGAGACTTTGACTTAAAGTTTAACAATCAGAGATTTATATTAATAAATGTTACACATGAAACTGTTTCCCAGACTATGTAAAGTTTCCACTTTTTAATATATTTTACTGGTTATGCTATTACAGATGTCCCATTTTTTTCTCCCCTTTAGTTCCATCCACACTGTACCCCACCTCCTACCAGCATTCCCCCACCTAAGTTCATGTCCATGGGTCATTCATACAAGTTTTTGGCTTCTCCACTTCCCATACTATTCTTAATCTCCCCCTGTCTATTTTGTACCTGCCATTTATGTTTATTATTCCCTGTAACTTTTCCCTCATTCTCCCACCTCCCCCTCCCTGCAGATAACCCTCTATGTGATCTTCATTTCTGTGAATCTGTTTCTGTTCTAGTTGTTTGCTTAGTTCATTTTTGCTTTTGTTTTTGTTTTTTTAAGATTCAGTTGTTGATAGTTGTGAGTGTGTTTTCATTTTACTGTTCATAATTTTGATCTTCTTTTTCTTAGCTAAGTCCCTTTAACACTTCATGTAACAAGGGCTTAGTGACGATGAACTCTTTGGACTTGACTTTATCTGGGAAGCACTTTATCTGTCCTTCAATCTAAATGATAACTTTGCTGGATACAGTAATCTTGGGTGCAGGTCCTTGCCTTTCATGACTTCAAATACTTCTTTCCAGCCCCTTCTTCCCTGTAAGGTTTCTTCTGAGAAATCAGCTGATAGTCTTATGGGAACTCCTTTGTAGGTAATGCTCTCTTTTTCTCTTGCTGCTTTCAAGATTCTCTCCTTCTCTTTAATCTTGGGTAATTTAATTATGATGTGTCTTGGTGTGCTTCTCCTTATTCCCACTTCCTTGGGACCCTCTGATCTTCCTTGGACTTCCTGGAAGTCTATTGCTGCAATCATATCACAGTAAGGCAGAGTGTCTAGCTTGAACTGAACTTAATTTTGCTGAGAGAGAAGTCTGGAAACTGTTGAAAGCTGGGGTATATGACAGGAAAGGAAAGACGCTGAGGGGTGTTATGACCACCTAGATTTCTTAACTGGAGTTTACAGAGAAGAGAAATAAACTGCTATCTTTACAACAGGAGTCAATGGTACAAGTTGAAACAAGGCATCCCTGGAGTTAGAGAAACATTTTGTGTTGGTAGTTTTACATCTCAAAGGGCAGAGGAGGGATATATACTTTCAAGTTTTCTAAAGTAACTGCTCTAAGAGGGGTTTCAGGGCTTATCTGATTATCACCAGGTTTTGGCTGGAGCAAACCATAAATGTTCCTGGCAGCCTTGAGCCTTCTCAGGCAGGCATTTTAAGGACCCTTTATCAAAGGGTCACCCTTTCAACAAATGCTCAAGAACTAGAAGCTGTCCCAAGGCATAGTCAAGGTTTAGTGTGGAGGTTTGGACTGGGACAATTTGTGCTGAGAGCTCTGAACTTCTCAATTCCCCTCATGCTTTGGAGAACTCAAATCAAGAGATGATCTTTTCTTAGACATTGCTGTTAGAAATGCTGAAAATTGTCAAATGAAGATTCAAACCTAGATATGTCCAGTTCAAAACCTGGCTATTCTTTCTGCTATAGCACATCAACCTCATTTAAGTCAAAATCAATCTTTCCTGCAAATTCAGATTTAAACAGAGAGCTCAGTATAGTTTCACTGTAAAGTATAGGTCTAATACACATATGCATATTTAAGTATAAGAATCGAACATCCAAATTCTTGATTTCTTGAGTGTTCATCAAGAAAAAGAATTTTTAGCACTTTAAAAGTTCATTCAGTTCCTATCTCCTACCATAGTCCTGTCTCTGTCTTTCATAGATAACCACATCATGATACTGTGTTATTTATTCATTATGTTTTTAAAATATACTTGCCATATATGTTAGCATGCAGGCATATATTCTGTTATTATGCTAAGCTTTATGGCACTCCACAGATGCATTTTTTAAAATTATTCAGCAAAATAATTATGACTTGATTTACTGTGTAGTCACTTTGGGGTGGTATGGAACCAAATCCCCAAAACTTCTAAGGTATGTCTGTATAGATTGCTAAACCATATAGGGATGTTCTATAACTTACAATGGGTTTCATCTGGATAACCCATTGTAAGTTGAAAATATCATAAGTTGAAGATGCATTTGTACACCTAACCTACCAAATGTCATAACTTGGTTTAGCCTACTTTAATCACGCTGAGAACACTTACATTAGCCTATCATTGGGCAAAATCATCTAATATCAAGCCTATTTTAATATAAAGTATTGAATATTTTTTGTAATTTATTATTTGTAACACTTTTGCACCTTCCTAAATGTAAATTCATAAAATATATATTGATATGCAAAATAATGAAATATATTATAAATAGGTAAATACATATTTTATCTATTTACATAAATAGTGCCATGTATATAGACTTCTGTGATTTCTCTGTTGTTCAGATTTGGGCTTTTTCATGTCATATGTATGTTGGTACCTTTAATTATACATCATTCATTTTCATTGTACACCATATATGACTATTTTGGTAATGAATATTTGTGATATTTTGAGGCGATTTCCATTAGAGAGCTGCTAAAAATATTCTTTTATGTTTCCTGATATACATGTATAAAGGCATATCCAGAGTATATATCTATACATAAAACTTCTGGATTTTAAGGGGTATACATGTTCAATATCAGTAATTAAATAAAAATAAATTTTATGAACGCATGCATTTTCTATAAATTGATGAAAATTTCCAAACCTCTATATCCTCTATAAAACTTGCTGTCAAGGGGTTTTTATTGTTAGCCAAGTAGTATGATGATGCTTCAATATAATTTTTTAAGTCCTTACCCAAAGATATGTTTATTGACTCTTTTAGAAAGAGAGGAAGGGAAAGAGGGTGGGATAGTGAGAGATATTGATGTTAGAAAGACATTGATCAGTTTACCTCTTGTACGTGCCTTCACTGGGGATTGAACATTAAACCTAGGTATATACCCTTGATTGGGAATTGAGCCCACAACTATTTTGTTTATTGAATGATGATCCAACCAGCTGAGCCACTCAGCCAGACTAATGCAGGATGATGTCATTTTTCATTTTCATGTTCCTGATTGCTAATAACCTTGAGCATATTTCCATGTTTATTGTTATTTTATGAAATATCTGCCCTTGTCTTTTAGCCCTGTTCTTCCAGGTGAATTATTTATCTCTTTTATAACTAAATATTAGGATTTCTTTTTAGATTCTGGATACTAATGCTTGGATAAATATATGTTACAACTTATCTCTGTGTCTTTTCATTTTATAGTGCCTTTTGATTAGCTTAAATTCTAATTCAACACAATTGTGTCTATTCATCTTTCTTTTATGGCTTGCATGAATCAAATCTTATTTAATAAATGCCCCTCATGCCTGAAATCACAGAACTTTCCTCGAAAAAATTCTGTTGCCTTTACAATTTAAATTTAATATTCATGCGACAGTGATATTTTAAAATTTGTGGTTGTCTTTTCTATATACAGCAGCTATTTCAGTAGCAATTATAAATGGCTCACCTTTTATGGGTGTGATGGGGGGGAGCACAGGGGAAGAAATGGAGGCAACTAAACTTAACAGCAATAAAAATAAATAAATAAATGGCCCACCTTTTAAAAGTTATTTTGTGATGCTTAAACAAAATAAACATTATTTAACTATTGTAGACATAAATAAATTTCTATACTTGTGTTCATTTGTTAACTCTATGCTGTGTCATTTGCCCGTTTGTCTGTTTCTACATCGTTTGCTTCAAATTGTTGTTCAGGAGCTACTGACTATGTTTGGACTCTGGAGTCCCAATTAGGCTTTAGAGTCAACTTGTCAAAACTGCCTTTTACTCCCAAGTGACTTTGTAGTTGTTTTAGTTATAAGTGAGTCATTCTAGTTCCCTCCTTTAAAGATTTCTTTTTCATAAAGTTGCATTTGCTGACTTCACAGGTCTAACGTGAAAATCAAACAAAGGAGTAAACATATGTGAAAAACCCAATGTATAAAAAATATGAGACACCTGAACACCGTACTGAACAAATAGCCCTTTTTTATTCGTGAATATAAGCATGGGTACCTTTCATCCTCCTTATCTCATCCTGCCTACCCTGATCAACCTGTGATACAGGTATCACTATTTTAATACCGAACGAAGGCCTACCAGAGCTCATTTGTGCCTTTATAAATTCACCATCACTGTGCCCATTTGTTTAATAAGAAACTACTTTTTCGGTTCATAGATTGAAACTAATCTGCAAATTAAAAAATAGCTTGAAGAGTTCTGTAAAGCGATTGGAGGGTCAAGGGAACAACTTAAGTCATCTAAGAATGAGGACTTCAGTTACCACAAAGGTTTGGTGATAATACAAGATTTAGATTCAGAGTTAAGGACGATTTAACTGCTTGATTTTGATTAATTTATTTAATCTTTTTCTGTCAGTTTCCTCATATGTAAAACAATAATTCTAAAATATTGACCTCATGATGTGACTTTGATAGAGGCATGGGATGTGAAAA
Source organism: Artibeus jamaicensis (assembly GCF_021234435.1). Taxonomy (NCBI): domain Eukaryota; kingdom Metazoa; phylum Chordata; class Mammalia; order Chiroptera; family Phyllostomidae; genus Artibeus; species Artibeus jamaicensis. The sequence continues at coordinate 17,794,327 of NW_026521788.1, forward strand.
AAGTGCTTGCATACTTTCATGTGCTTTTTAAATTGTGCTCTGATTATTAAATTGTAGATGTAAACTTGCCATATTGTATGAGTGAAAAGAAATGTTAAGTGTCCTAGGTCAATTTGTTTGGGAAAGAAATCTGACAAATCTCTTTATAGAGCAAATAATCATTTTGTAATCCAGATAAAGCCACACAATTTGAATATATAAACTGAAATCCTTGAATAAGTATCTTCTTATGATGACTCAGTTATTTACTCATTCTGTAATACTTTTAATCTATATAAGTGGGAAACATTTCAGTTACTGCAAATGAATGAAGAACTAATCAAAACATTGTAAGAATCTTCTGAGACCATAGGACTAAGAGTTTATTAGGTACTCATTTATTATGCCACACATGTATTATGACTATTAGGATTTGTAATACTTTGACTTAGAAGTTACATTTTGCTGCCCTGACTGGTGTGGCTCAGTGGATTGAGTGCTGGCTTGCAAACTAAAGTGTTACCAGTTCAATTCCCAGGCAGGGCACATGCCTGGGTTGCGGGCCAGGTCCCCAGTAGGGGATGTGTGAGTGGCAACCACACATTAATGTTTCTCTCCCTCTCTCTGTCCCTTCCCCTCTGTCTGAAAATAAGTAAATAAAATCTTAAGAAAAAGAAATTACATTTTCCCTTTAATTGCAGGTTAACTAATCACTATGAAAATTTGTTCACTTTAACAGGCAAGAGAGGTCATTGCTGAAAAAAGCAAGTGTATAAATCAATATTTTTTCTATTTAATATAAGAACAAATGAGCTGAGAAGAGATATGAGAAAGTATAAAAAGCATTAATTTCCCATCTTCCAAAACAGAGCACCAATCAGTGTTTAAAGTTGAAAATTTATTTTTAAAAATCATTTCAATTCTTTAGTGTTTCTCATAGTCATTGTCACTTAAACCAGAGAACTGTGTTAGGATACTATACATTTTTTCTTTTATTTTTAAAGATTCTTTCTTTATTTTTAGAGAGAGGGGAAGGGAAGGAGAAAGGGAGGGAGAGAAACATCCATGTGAGATTGCCTTTCATGTGCCCCCCACGGGGGACCTGGCCTGCAACCCAGGTATGTGCCCTGACCGGGAATTGAGTTGGTGACCCTGTGGTTCACAGGCCGGTGCTCAGTCTACTGAGCCACACCAGGTAGGGCAGGTTACTGTATTTCTTCTGATAAAGAACCTTTATTTGAAAATATGTTAATTTTTCAGATTTTGTTTCTTTTAGATATTGTTTTAAGTCTTATACAATGTATACATTAAAAGAGAACACATTTATGTTTTTCATATTAGTATCTAATTTAAGGCATAAGTTCACACATATTAAGCAACAATAAAAATCTGCAATTCTCTTGAAGTCATGGAATTCTGCTAGAGAGCATCAGATAACATTAATTATTTAAATGTTTTTCTAAGCCTTTTCTGAACGTTTAGTGCTCTAGTGTAGCTAAATTTTATGGTGACTATACTGATTCTAATTACTTTGGCTACTAAATGGCTAATGGCTTAAAATATGTAAATCACAGTTCTCAGGAATGAATAAAGACTAAAATATCAGCCATAATCATTGCAATTTAGGTCACAGTATAACTTGTAGATAAAGTAAATCATTTTGTAAAATATCTGAAACACCCAAATCAAAAATAAGGATAGTTCATGAAAAACTAAACTTATTTTTTTCTGACTTAGTGACTCAACAACTTTGTAAGTAAAGAGTGTTAGAGTCAAGGAGGAAATAAGTTGTTTAGAAACTGCACCCACCCCCAGGCAGGTGTTCCAGAGAGTTAGGAATTGGTCAAAACGTATAGAGGGCTTCCATGTGTCAGGAGTTGTTGTTAAGTGCTTCACACCTGAGCTCATTTAGCCTATCGCTAACTGCCACCTTTGCTTCTGGAAACCCGCTTGCTTGCCCGCTTCTATAAGAACCCTAGCCTGTAAGCGTTAGGTGTGATTCTCATTTGCAGCCATTTTGGCACCGTGTCTCCGGACACCCCGAGAGTTCGCCCCTGCGCAGGTAAAACTTTGAAACTTTGGCCAATAAAACATCTTTGACTGCCCGACCGTCTCCGACCCTTCTTGCTTGTGAGAGCGGAATGCAACAAGAGAGAGTGTTCAAGAGAAACTAACTTTGAAGGTATGGACCTTTGGTTTGTTCTCTTGGAATAATTTGAATAAAAGTACAAATTTCAGAAATGGAGACTAAAATAGTGAGCTCTTAAAAATATTACTAAGGGTAGGGTACTTAATTTGAATAAACCAGAAAACTACATATATATATTTCTTTTCTTTTCCGCATTTTGCTCTGTTGTTTACTTTCCACAAAAATAACCTGAATGCTTATCTTCTAACAGGTACAACTGGCAGAACATACATAGATCCTATGTTGTCCATTGCCTATTTTAATAAACTTTAAGTTATAATTTACACACAAGAACAATTTCATTAGTTTCATGAGTTTTGTCAAATAAGCATTTTATTTTTTATTTTTTAATTTTATTGTTGATCAAGTACAGTTGTCTGCATTTCCCCTCCACCACTCCATCCACACCTCACTCAGCCATCCCTACCTCCCTCCTCTGATCCCACACCCCCTTGGTTTTGTCCGTGTGTCCTTTATAGTTGTTCCTAAAAACCCACTCCCCTTTCCACCCCATTATCCCCTCCCACTTTCCCTCTAGTTACTGCAAGTTTGTTCTTAATTTCAATGTCTCTGGTTATATTTTGCTTGCTTGTTAATTTTGTTGATTAGGGTCCACTTAAAGGTGAGATGATATGGTATTTGTCTTTCACCGCCTGGCTTATTTCACTTAGCATAATGCTCTCCAGTTCCACCTATGCTGTCACCAAGGGTAGAAGCTCCTTCTTTCTTTCTGCTGCATAGGATTTCACTGTGTAAATGTACCATAGTTTTTTGATCCATTCATTTACTGATTGCTTAGGCACTTAGGTTGCTTTCCCAATGTTCATAACAGCATAATTTATAATTGAACACAAAAAGATTTATTATTGATTTTTATACATAGTTTGCCTTCTGTATGGGTGTAGTATGTGTAGCCATAGAATAAAAGATGAGATTCTGGATATTGATAAGTACAGCATATTAAATACATAATATCTCTCTATTTTCTCTCAGATTTTTGCTTGTTAAAGATAAACTATTGACAAATATATATATAAGTAAATATATGCAGATATATATTTACTTATGTATCTAAGTGTCTATAACAGTCTTTGGCATAAAATAGGTCCTCAATAAATGCTATTAGAATACATGATTGAATTCTGTCTTAGCTCTGGCTGCCATAAGAAAATTCCATGGACTAGGTGGCTTAAACAGCAGAAATGTATATCTCACTGTTATAGAGGCTGGAAATTTAAGACCTAAGTGGTTGGGTTCTGGAAAGGAATTTCTTCCTGGCTGGCAGAAGGCTGCCTTCTCACTGCTGTGCTCTCAGGCCAGAGTGAGAAGAGGCTCCCTTTCTTAGAAGAGCATTAATCTTATATAAATTCTAAAAATAGATGATTAATTTGAATAAAAGTTCTTGCTAGGATTTTGTTTACAATTACAAGAAACCTATGTAAGGTCTTTGGGAGACTTAATGTCTGAAAAGCATTGCATTTTGTGGAGTGTAAACATGGTATACTCTTTTGTTCACATGGATTTCTAATTACTACTAATGTTATTTTATAGTTTTCACTGGAGGTGTTACACAACTTTCCTTAGTTCAAGTTCTAGCTAATAGTTGCTGTTTATTACTATACATAAGGTATATTTTAAAATTTCATGTCTCAGTTATTTTCTGCTAATATATAGAAATATGATTTATTTTTGCATATTCATTTTATAAGCAGCAATCTTGTGAATATTGTATATTAATTTTATTTGTTTGAAAACACATTTTAATTGTACAATGATGTCAGCAATGAATATTTTAGTTTTAATACTTCATTTCAACTCTTTACATCTTCATTTTATTTTATCTGCCTTGTTACACTGGCATACACAAACTTTGTAAAACTAACTCTTACCTTCCTAGTTACTTCTTCACTATTTACTACCCTTGTCTTATCAATTCTTCACAGATTTACTGTTTCTTTGTCTAAAAGGCATAAAAGCTTCCTTCTCTGTTCACTTCAGGTTTTCATTCCCTTGTGAAGGCTCCTATGTACCTGTCAAAAAAATCACATCAATAAAATGTGCATGTTTTTCTTCTGTAATTTGTTCCCTGTCAGTTTAATTCTTTGCCCCAGCCAGAGATTCAAAGAGGGTAGAAAATTTTCCTCCCCTACCAGTACAATGTTAACTTGAAGTGCCCTATCTTTGAATTTTCTTAAACTGTCATTTTTTTTGTGTCCAGTCTACTGTTAAACTCAATCAATGAATTCCAAATATCAAAAATTTTACAGATTTCAAGTATCTGGTAAAGTTCTTCGTATTTTTACCCATCTTTAAGTCTTTTTTTCTATCCTCTTCAACACATTAATAAAAGCTATTTTAATAGTCAGTTTTCCCTCCTCTTTTCATGTCTATTAATAAGAATTAATTGTACATCAGACTTTGGGCATATAGAAGCTGTAGAAATTCTGGATAATTTTATCTTCTAATAGACATGGTTCTTTTTCTTTTACTTGGTAAGCAAATAGAATAAGAGGCTGATTTTCTAAATTCAATGAGGAATTACTTCAGCTGAGGGCTATGCTACAGGTTTAATGACAGTTTGTCTGCTTCTTTCTTGGTTTATAAGCATATGCCACTAGGGCTTTCCACTGAGAGCTGGGCAGCTCTCTCTGTCTCTTTGGCCCAGTCAGCTCTTCAGAGATTTGGATCTTCACTCATTAGTGTCCTACTTCACTGCACTTCCAAATTCAATAACTGGCTTGCAGAAGAGGCCATGGTACATTTGTTATGAAAGATTTCAAAACAATGAATACAGCTTGGGGAAAGAGGCCACACATTTAGTACTTTTTATATTTCCAAGTTGTTGTGCCAACTCACATGGGCCAAGACCAAATATATGGACCATATCTACAATTAGCAAATGACCCCAGGAAACAGAAAAGCTATTGGCAGATTGTTCATAAAAGAGAGGCTATTCTTTCTAGAAATTTCAGTTCATGTAGCCCTGTTTTCCTCTACAGCTCTATTCAAGGTCTTTAAAAATATGATTTACAACATCTGTGGATTTTTTGAAGTGATGCAGTAGGAATATGGTCCGTCATTACTTTTTACATCATAATTAGAACCAGATTCTCTTTTGATTTTTATTCTAATACACTGTTTTTTCTTAAATATGCAAACCCCACATTAAGGGGTTTTCAATAATTCTGTTCAATTCCTTTTTATCATCATTTTAAAATAAACTAATACTTTTCTTAAAATACTAATGTGTGAGCACACTGTTACAAAAATGTAGGCTGACTGATTCTGAAATCACCAACTCCTACAGCCACAGCAGCTATTTTGAACATGGTATCTATTTGTGTTTTAGTGTGAAATTTCAGTTAGAAACTTAACAGAAGTATGAGAAACATTATCGAGTCTTTTCTTTACAGAAAAATCTATCTAGAAACAGCATGAAAACATGTATACATGTGTTCTGCCAAATTATAAAAACTCCCCAAAGTAAAGGAGCTCAACATACTCTTTAAGATTATAGGGGATAAACTTCAATATGTGCAATTGAGTTATTATCTATTTAAACATGTGATAGTTAAATTTAAACAAAGAGGTAAATTAGGAAGGTGTATATAAAATGTTGAGGTGAATGAAAATAGGAGAGGTAAAATAATCATTAAGTAAAAGAACATGTATTATGTATGCAATGTATACAATTTACTGCGATATAAAAAATGTTAAGTAATGTGACAGTTCCCTAGGTTTTCTTTAAAAGAGACATGATTTAAACTATTTTTATATGAGATTGAGTAAAATGAATAGAGATAAAGGCAAGTCCCTTACTGTGAATTAAAGTCAAAGAAAACAATATTTTTTCATAGCAAACTTTTTGAGAGCTCTGTCAGTTAATATACTTGTCAGTATCAATTGGGGTGGAAATTATTTTTGCTGGTTGGGGTAAATTTATTTCTTCTTACCCCAATAGGTTTGCTGATCTTGGAAAACATTCAGCAAAAATTGGATATTAAAAATAAAATTATTTTTTTGTTTCTCCTTACCATGTTTCAACTTTCTAATCAATTTATTTATGTCTTCCACCTTTTCTTTGCATGGTATAGATCCATCTACCAGCTTGAAGGGTAGATTGCCAGAAATAAAACTGTCTCTGATCTTTCTGTACTATCAGTGGCCTCCAGAATTCAATCATTCAGAAAAACAACCAACCAAACAAAAGCTAAAGTATCTTTAAAACCACATCTTATTAAGACATGAAAACACTTGATAAATTAGAAAGCAAATTCAAACTAACTACAAAACATTTTTGGTAATGAAAGATTTCTAAAATATTTAGATTTCGCAATGAGTTTATTCAATGACAAAGACTCATCTTTTGAGTGGATAAAATAGCTGTGGTCCATTTATACAATGGAATTCTATGCAAACAACATTGATGAACCTGGAGATTATTATGCCAAGTGAAATAAGTCATTCGGAGAAAGACAAATGCCACATGGTCTCACTTGTATGTGCAATCTAATGAACAAAATAAACTGACAAAATAGAAACAGAGGCATGGATACATGAAACAGACTGACAGCTGTCAGAGGGGAGCAGAGTGGGAGGGCTGAATGAAAGAAAGTCAAAGGATTAGCCAAAAAGCATGTACACTTAACACATAGACACAGACAACAGTATGGCGATAGCCAGAGGGAAAGGGGGATAAGGGTGGGTGGAGCTGGGAAAGGGGAACAGGATGGGGATGGTAAGAGACTGCCCTGGGTGCACAATGCAGCGTGCAGATGATATTTTATTGAACTTTACACCTGAAACCTACATGGTTTTGGAAACCAATGTCACTTCAATTAATTCAATTTAAAAAGATTCGTTTTTACCTTTTACAAAGGTACTTTAGTGTAAAATTAACTTAAAAATTACCTACATGAATTTTAGGTAATTCCTTCCCAAGGAGGTTCACCTATTCCTGAAAAGCTTAAGTTGAATGGGGAATATTTTCAGCACTTTGGAACTCAACTATTATACAGCAACCATCATTTATACAGCAACCTGTTCTATACAGCCACCTGTTCTAGGCATCTGGCATTTATTGGTGAAGTTAAAGAGACAATTATCTTTGCCATTCTAATAGGAGTGCCATTATATATCATTGTTTTAATTTGCATTTCCATGATAACACATGATGTGGAGCATTTTTTCATATGCCTACTTGCCATCTGTATATCTTCTTTAGTGGGGTATCTGTTAAGGGCTTTGGCCCATTTTTCAGTGAGTTTTTTCCTTTTTATTGTTGAGTTTCAACAGTTCTCTGTATAATTTAGATAACAGTCTTTCATCAGATGTGTGTTTTGTAAATATTTTCTCCCAGCCTATAGCTTGTCTTCTCATTCTCTTGAAGTTATCTTTTACAGAGAAGAATTTTAAAATTTTAATAAAGTCCAGTTTACTAATGATTTCTTTCATGAATCTACTCTTTGGTGTTGTATATAAAGAAACATCATACCCAGTCATCTAGGTATTCTCCTATGTTACCTTATAGGACTTTGAGAACTTGTAAGAACTTTACTATCATACCTTGTAGCCCAACATTTGGATTTTTGCAGCTTGAGTTCTGAAGTCACTTACAAGGCATAACTTTGCCTTCTGGATTTCCAAAACCACCTGCAAAACAAGCAGCCTTCCTGTGCTAACTCTACTGTTAGACAAATCGTACACCTTGTATCACCAAATTGTGTGTTCAGAAAGGCTTTTCTATGCTGTTCTTGAGGATTTATTGATTGATTTTAGAGAGAAAGGATTGATTGATTTTAGAGAGAGAGAGAGGAGAGAGATATTGATAAAGAGACCTGATAAGAGAGAGAAACATTTCTCATTGTCTCCCGTGCATGTCCCAAATGGGATTAAACCTGCATCTGAGGTATGGGTCTTGACCGGGGTCAGAACCAGCAACCCTTTGGTGTGCAAGAGAACACTCCAGCCAACTGAGCCATCCGGCCAGGTCAAGAAAAACTTTTTTGTTCTGTACTCCTGGGCTGAAATTAGGACATTGATAAATGCTTAATTATATTTTGCCCATTGTTGTTATCTCACAACCCCACTTTCTTGACCACTGAGTTTGCCAACTATTTCTGGAAAGTCAAGTTGGCCCCACTAAGCAGAAAACAAATGATGTAAGTTTATTTCCCCTAGCAACCCATCTCTCTCTTTTTCATTAGTGCCTTGGAATTTTTGCTCTTAAAAACCTTGTCCTATCTCTTCCATTTTGGAATGTATTCTTGGTAAATACCAAGAGTTACATTTCCTGCTTTCCAAACCATTATTTAAACAAAAAAATTTAATTTCTCAAAAGGTTCCTCTGAACTTTTTTTTACGAGTTTTATAGGTTTGTGTTTTATATATACAAAGTCTGTCCAGAAAAAGCCCAGCCATCACTAATATAATGAGAATGGTTTGCATGACATTGATGTAACCTGGCAGCCTAGGTCAGTGGACTGGAATGAGCATGTGTGAACAATGACAACTTCACTGTACTAGTCATGGGGGCAATAGACTCCACTGAGTGAGCATGTGTGCTGTGTGGCCATCACATTCAAAATGACTAAGTAATTAGAGCAATGAATCTGCATCAAATTTTGTGTTAAGCTTGAATATTCATCCACAGAAACTATTCAGATGGTTCAGAAGGCCGCAGCTACGGGCAAGTGGTGATTGGCAGTTTCATCACAACAATGCACCTCCTCATTCATTGCATGTCATGCAGTGATTTTTGACAACATATCAAATTGCCCATGTGGCTCAGCCCCTTTACAGTCCAGTTTTGGCACCCTGTGACTTCTGACCTTTCCCAATACTAAAATCACCTTTGAAAGGAAGAAATTTCAGATCGTTGATGAGATTCAGGAAAATATGATGGGGCAGCTGATGGTATTTGGGAGAACTGTGTAAGGTCCCAAGGTGCCTACTTTGAAGAGGACTGAGGCATCATTGTTCTATGTACAATGTTTTTTGTATCTTCTATCTTCTTTAATAAGTGTCTCTATTTCTCATATTACATATAAATGGCTGGATGCCTTCTGGAGAGACCTCATAAGTCTATGATCCATTTTGAGTTAATTTTGTCAAAAGGTGTAAGGTCAGTATCATTTTATTTTTTGTGCTTGGATGTCCTATTGTTCCAGAACAATTTGTTGGAGAGACCATATTTGTCCCATTGCAATGCCTTTGTTCTTTCGTGTAAGAACAGTTGACTATATTTATGGAGGTCCATCTCTGGCCTTTCCATTCTTTTCCATTGATCAATTTGTCTGGTCTTTTGTAAATAACACATTGTCATGACTACTGACATTTGAAAGTTACTCACCAAGGTGCAGTGATTTTTGGCATTTACCTTGCTTGATGTTCTCAGCATTTTCTGGTTCTGTGGTTTAGTGTCAGAACTTAATTTGCAGAACTTCTCAATTAGTATTGTTTCAAACATTTCTTCTGTTTCTTTCTCTCTTCTTTTTCTGGTGGGTCCCCTATGCAGAAGTTATTCCGTTTGTATTTGTCCCACAGTCTGTGTGGATAACCTGTTCTGACTTTCTCAGTCTTTGTGCTCTTTTGTTTTGACATTCTTTCTTCATCTGTGTCCAGGATACTAATAAATCTATAAAAGCATTCTTCATTCCTGTTTAAGTGTTTTTTTTTCTTCTAGCTTTTTTTTGTTTTTGGTTCTTCCCAGGTCAGTTAAACTCTGAAAATACTCCAGTAGGTTAGTTCTGGTTAACCTGTTTCCCTGGAGGGCAGGCCTTGTTAACAACACAGTGCTCTGGCATATTTCAAAATATTTTTGTCTCCACTGGCCTGAAGTCCTGAAGTTTGGGGTATTTTTCTATGGTGGTTGCTATGGGAACCTGGTTGTGCTCCTGGAAGTAAATTTCACAGTATTCTAGATACCTTTCTATGACTTGGCCCCCTGGAGTTTTTAACTCTCAGACTTGTAAGCACTGAGCCTCCAGCAATTTGTGGATTCCTTCAGTTTTTTTCTCTCTTAGCCCTTGCTCCTAGGACGGCCACCACTAATGAGTCTGCGCCCCAGGAACGATGACGCTGTGTATCGACCTGTCTGTTCAACTTGACAGCAGCAGTTTGCCCTGTGTTCTACCCTCTATTGTAGATCAAAAAGAAGAACTATTGATTTTCCAGTTTGTTCAGATTATTACTTTTAGGACTAAGTGACTTCCAAGCTCCTTACATGCTGAATCGGAAACCCTGAGAGTACTTTTAAAGAGAATTTAATGCCATGCAAAACAACACATCTTTAAAAAAGATGGAAAGGTAGCTTTTTTTATGCACTGCTTTGTTTCATGAAAAGCATATGAAACTCATGTATATCCTTATGTACATGAAGAAATCCCTCAGGAACTTGAAGTCAATAAATGGTCCGAGGCAATACATGGAACCCTTCATGAGGGCAAACTGTCATTCTGAAAAAAAAATCTATGACTATGATTATATTTGTGCAATTATTTCAGTTATTTGCTTAGTGCAATTAGACTGCCGTTCTTCTGAGTACTTCTATAGGAATGTCTTATTCATATAATAATACATTTTGATATTCTTTTCAGTTCAGTTATAGACTAATTGAATAACTACAAAAGGATATAAGTACCAACAATTATCTCTGTCATTTCATTCATTTTGCTGTGTTATTTCTTAGCTATTAATTTTGATTGATTTCTGGGAGAAATACATTTCCTTGTAAAAATAAATTGATTGAGAGCCTTCTATAAACTCCCAGCTTTAAGACAATTGCTAATCCTAGTATTATTACTGATACAACTAATAAAATGTAAAATAGGGAAGAAACCATTGTACCACCAGGAGGTGGGGAAGCATGCTATAAACATACCAAAAATATGGAAACATTTCTCTAAGATGTAACACAGATGGGGACAGTTTGACAACATTCTCAAAGGCTGACTCATTCAATTCGATAGAAAAGACAACATGATGAGCAAATAGATAAAGTTTACTTCAGTAAATTTCCACTAATACCCCCTAAGCTTCTAGCCAGGAGGAAAACAATAACTTATGTAATCAAAGATCATACTTTATAGTAGTACCTTTCCTCAATGAGGATTTTACCTGTAGCATTTAAAATAACAAACTTCTCTGCCTTCTCGTACTTTCACATTCTATCACTTCTCTCAGGTTGTCAAGCATCTGAATTGGAATATACACTCATGACACCAAAATATGTACACACTTTTGTTTACTTTTAGTCCCATTTTAACTGCATAAGGAGAATTTAGAGAGGAATGCAACAAACTCAAACACAAATTTTTATAATCTACAAACCAACAGTAGCCAAAGAGATTGCTGCCTATAATATCATCTTTATAAGAATAAATAAAGGTAAGAAATTATTTCTATAAACATTCCTAGAATTTTTTAACATAATAATTCAAAAGAAAGAGAACTCTCATATAAATAAAGGAAGGAATATAGTGCAGAAACTCCCAGGAAAATTTTCACATATATTCTTAACAAAACTTGAGCTATTTTAATGTTGTGTCTAAGGGGTCAGCAGTTGTCATAAAAATAGAATCATCCACCTAGATGACATTGGGTATAATGATAACGTTTTAGATACAGCATCAAATGTACCATCCATGAACTAATTGATAAACTGGTCTTCATTAAAATTAAAAAAAACAACAACAAACTTATGCTCTGTGGAAAACAATGTCCAGGGAATGAGAAGACAATCCATAGACTGAAAGAAAATATTTATAAGGCACACCTCTAATAAAGGGCAGTATTTAAAATATACAAAGAACCTTTACAATTGGGTTAGAGAGCAAACAACCTGATTAAGAAATGGAACCAATACCTTAAGAGACCCTCACCAAAGACAATATATATATGGGAAATAAGCATATGAAAATATGTTCCACATAGTATGGGAATTCAAATAAAAACAATGAGATATCTTTAGACACCTATTAGAATGGCCAGTATCTGGACAAATAGCAACACCGGTTGCTGGCAAGGACTTGGAGCAGCAGAAACTCTCGCATGGTGCTGATGGAAATGCAAGAGTACAGCCACTTTGGAAGATTTCTGGAAGTGTTTTACAAAACTATACATACTTTTAACAGAATGATCCAGCAGTCATGTTCCTTGCTATCTACCCAAGAAATCTGAAAACTCAAGTCCATATAAAAACCTTCACACAGGTGTTTATAGCAAATTTGTTTATAATTTCCAAAACATGGAAGAAACACATATGTCCTTTAGCAGGTTGAATGGATAAATAGACTATGAGGTATTATTCAGCTAAAAAGAAAGAGATAGCAAGCCATGAAAATACATGGAAGAGCCTTAAATACATTACTAAATAAAAGAAGGCAATCTAAAAAAGCTGAATAGAATCCAACCCTATGATGATCTGCAGAAAGCAAAGCTCTGGAGACAGTGAAAGGCTGAGGGACTGCCAGGGGTTGTGGGGGTGGAGAGGAATGAGTAGGCAGATCACAGAGCTGTATTTATCATATACTCATGATATCCAAAGAAAGTTTTTCATAAGTAAAAAATAAAACAAAAAATTTTGTATGAATTTTTTAAAGGTCAGAAAAAATGAGTGAGAACAAAAATGAATAATAAGTGGAGGGATGATTGCCTTAAAAACATTATAAATAACCAAGAAATATTTTTTCAAACATGGTTTTGGACAGATTCTTTTTTTTAGTAGAATAGTTCACAACCTCCTTCTAGGAAGTAATTGGCATTCATGATACAATGCTTAAGCAACTTTTATATAAACTACAAAGAATTAAACTTTCTCTGGAAAAGAAATACCTATTTACCTGAATGAGAGTTAAAAATCTAATATCTTCACCAGAATTATTTTTGATTATATTCAGTCTAAAATTGATTATATAACAATTCTTTTTTATGTAAAAATTCCAGTCAAAAGAAATTAATTGAAGTAACACACTTTCTTATGGCCTTAAAACTAAAATTAAAAAGTTGACATATGATCAAAACTAATTCTGGAGAAACTATTTAACTTAATGGAATAGTAACTACCATTTATTAGATGGTTCACCTTTCCCATAGCAACGACAGAGACCCCTAAGTAGATTTATTAATATAAGTAACCTGTACCACAAGATATTTTGGTGAATAACTGGTACACTCACATAAATTTATGTACATTATGGTTTATTTGGTTTATTCATAGTTAATAAATATTATTTATTAGTAACATCTATTACGCTACCTTAAATATCTCTCCTCTGCATTTACTCTTGTTGAATTGAACTCATTATTTTAGCTGAAAAAGACAGGTTAGTTCTTGCTTCAGTCATTTAACTGATTGTCATCCTCCCAGTTTTGCATAGTATGAAGATTTGATGAGCATTTCAGCAATGCCATTTATAATGATGTTGAACTAGGTAAGAATAAGGACAGCACATCATTAGAGATGTGCCTCCAGTCAATACTGTAATAGATTTACTTAAAACCATTTGACTAAATGTTACTCTACTATTCTTACTGAATAGCTATCTTTCTAAACATTTCTGCACTGGAAGTTGGAGGATTTGAAAAGGAAGAAATGTTTTTTAAACCATATTTTCTCTTCTACACCAGTGTTTGTCGACTCTCTCTGCTGTAGGTCAGTGTTTATGGAAAAGCCATGTAGGGGTATGCAGAGGAAGTGAACAGAGAGGCAATTCTGTAAAAATTGTTTGTTGTGTATTTGTTTTTTTGTAAGTAAATTTCCACATAATTTAAAGCAAGGATCTAACATTTGACTTACTCATTTTATATGAGCAATCTTAAGTGAGAAATTGGTTCTCATTTCATATAAATAAATGATGCTATCACCAATGTCAGTACTGGGGACATTTCTGCCTGTCCAGTGTTGAGAAACTTTGACCACAGCCTGGGCTAACAAGAGAGAACGTCAGGAGTAACACTGCTGGGAATTTCTGTCCAGCAAATTGTTTGTCAAATGCATTGATGTGAGACTCCGAATGGCTCCCAAACTGCTGGCTGCAAGGACAATAGCAACTAAGCACTCATTTCCAATTACCAAGAGGATTTAAAGTGTAAACTCGATGCCTCTTCTGTCAGCTGCTCGGAAATCTGGAAAGGGAAATCAGCAACATTTCAACACTAAATTGCTCAAAACTGTTGCATGTGTTTATGTAGCATTCTGGCCAATGCGCGTTTGGTGAACAAAATGTTAATGGTGAACAAAATGTTAATGTAGCGTGTTTGAGATATTGTTTCTTATGGGATGGATTTTGCTTAGAATAATAAAAATTGTTGTTTTGAAATAAGACATTGAATTTGGAGAAATTATTCAGGTGTTATATAAGCAAAATTCTCCCAACATATTTTTAAATTATAAAGGGATTTTTAATATGAATTTTATTTGTAGAAAAAAAGCAATTTTTTGTAATTATAAATTACATATAGAAAAATGACACACTAAAGCACTTTAATTTGGTGGCCTGAGAGTTAATCAATGTTTCAGACTTTACTTTTTTCTTAGTATTTTCTAAATTTTAAAATTTAAGGTGAGGATATAATGAAAGCATGATTAGAAAGAGTTGGCAACATTAAAAACTGTTTATATTTTATGTGAAGACACTTGATAATCTTCTTTCTCTGGATAATTTTCCTCATATATTCTTTCCTGCTCTCCAGATCTCTATGTACCTTTTTCTCTTGGTCTCACTTAGATAGTAACTCATTTAAATTATTGGTCTATTCTATAAACATTTGAATCAATAACCCTAATACAATCTTGTTTAGTTTTGACCCACCCTGGTGAACACCTAAGCCTTCGCCCCTTATACATAACAGGGACGAACAGACCAAAACATTATGACTGAAGCAGAAGAACAGCTCAAAGCCCCAGAGCCAATACTTGTAAGTGACCAAGAGATAGCCAACCTATCAGATGCACAGTACAAAACACTGGTGATCAGGATGCTCATAGAACTTGTTGATTTTGGTCGCAAATTAGATGAAAAAATGAAGGCTACACTAAGTGAAATGAAGCAAAATGCATAGAGAACCAATAGTGAAGGAAACAAAACTGGGACTCAAATCAATGGAGTGGACCAGAAGGAAGGAACAAACAACCAAACAGTTTTTCAAATTCAAATTTTAATTTTTAGTCATTTTATCTAATAGATGTCAAAGTAGGAACAATAAATATTATCATGACTCTCATACTAATAGAAAAATACACACATGAGTTTTTTATTTCATTAATTAATGAATACAACAGTAAGAAGTGATGACTGAATAACATTTTAGAGGCTAAGGTGTATACATATGATATGATTGCTATACTTGATATGGAGCCGGTTGATGTCCATCTGGGACATAATTCAACCCAGTCACTGAAGAGCAATTACTTCTCTAACAACCAAAATCAAATTTAGCATAGAATTGACTAAATGTGGGATCTTCAATTGAATTAACATTTTCACTTGTTTTGAGCTATTTTTGATTGCCATTTTGATTTCTTATTTCATCCACTGGTCATACCAGCAGCTGAGGTGTTGGGAGAACTGGGGAGATGTCTGTTGAAGGGTACAAATTTCTAGTTAGAAGATGATTAAATTCTGGGGATCTACTGTACTACATTGTGGTTGTAGTGAACAGGACTGTACTGTATATTTGAAACTGCTAGGCAAGTAGATTTTAAATGTTCTCACCTGAAAAAAAGAAATGGAAATTATGTGGTGATAGAAGTGTTAGCTAAATCTACCACTGTAGATTACAGTGGTAATCACATTGCAACACATATCAAATCAACATATTGTACACCATAAACACACACGGTGTTATATGCCAAATATATCTGAATAAAGCTGAAAATACTAACAATGAACTTCACAAAAAATACCCTAGAAATTACATATAATATTGGGTGCTGTATTTCTCATGGAAAATTGAAAGTACAGAGCAATGAAATGCATGGGTCCATGTTCTTGCCTTATTTCTAAGATTTGCAACTTTTTTGCTACAGATAAGAGAACTGATTTTCAGAGAAGGCACTATTTAAGGAGAGGGAAAGTACTCTCATTAAAATCTATTATTTGCTGGCTTGAATTTCTGTGACCTTTCCACCATTATAATTTAACACTAAACTATTCCTCAGTGGAAAATGAAGGTTTGAGTAACTAGACCCAGAGCAGGGCACAGCAAGCCATAGCCCACGGGCCAAATGTAACCTACTGCCTGATTTTGTACAGCCTGCCAGTTAAGAATAGTTTTAACAATTTGAATGGTTGAAAAAATTAACTGTAGTATTTCATGACATAGGAATATTATCAAAATTTAAATTTGAGTATCTGTTGTGGGTTGAATTGTATCCTCCAAAAGATATTTAAAGTCCCAACCCCTGTACTAGGAATATGACCTTATTTGGAACAAGTGTCTTTACAAATGTAATTAGTTAAGATGAGATTATACTAAACTGGGGTGGGTCCTTAAAGTCAAGGACTGGTGTCCTTGTAAGGGGAACATTTGGAGACACAGACACACACAGACAGAAGACAGCAATGCCAAGTTGAAGGCTGAGATTGGAATGATGCAGTTTGAAGAGACACCAGGACAACACAGAAGCTGGAAGACAGGCAAGGCAGGGTTCTTTGCTAGGGCCCTCAGGAGCATGGATTTTCTGATACTTTGAATTAAGACTTCTAGCTTCCATAACTGTGAGAGAATAAATTTCTGTTGTTTTAGACCACCCAATATGTGGTATCTGTTAAGGAGTCCCAGATAACTAATATAGTATCCTTAAGTAAAGTCTTATTGGAACTGAGCCAAGCTTGCTCATTTACATGTTGTGCATGGCTATTTTCACAGAGCAATGGAGATTTGACTAATTATGACAGAGACAGTCTGGTCTGCAAAGCCAAAAATAATTACTTCCTGATCCTTTTCAGAAAAAGTGTGCAGACCTCCCTGGTTTATAGTTTAGTTCCATGATTCATCTCTTGGATCTGGACCTACTTTTGCCAAAGCAGGTGAGACCCTCAGTGGGGATGAACAAATTCAGTGTTGTATTAGGTGTGGAAAACCAGTTGTGAGCTTGGTGTATGTACAAATAGCAGAGTATCTCATAATTACCAAGTATAATATGTATTTCAACTGCTACAAAATTACCTCTAGATCAATGACTTGTACATATTCTCTTGGAAATCTTCCTACTTTTATAGTTGTAAATTATTATTTGGTCTACTACACACACACACACACAAAATATAATGTTTCCTTTTGGCCCATGTTGAGAATTGTGAAAAAGTAAGAAATTTTGAATAATGCTGATTAAAACTGATTGCAGAAGCACAAGATAAGCCTGTTTTGGTTAAATCAAGGTCCAAGATCTTGTTTCTTGAGTCATGTCATATCTAATCACTTCACAGAGATCAGGCAGCCACAGCCCAGGTTTTGAAGTGTAACACCGCTTACCTGGAGGATGAAATACCACTGGTATTTGCCTGAGGCACTAACTCCAGAACTGACCAACAGCTGGGAATGTAATGGAGATGGGAAGACGGCAGGGTTCACCTCAAGCCTGTTCCAAATTGTTCCCTGCTCAGTGATTATCCACCCCTAATTAGAGGCAAGGTAACGTGGCACTGAATTTGCAGATACTGTTATTGCCATTAGTTTCCTTCAATTAAAACGACTAGCAAATGTAGTAAAACTATATTGATAAACTTATCCACCAGTTTTATAAGAAACCATGTTCTAGAAAGGAAGTGACAGGGAAAGAAAAATAGGCTCTAAAACTGGACTACTCTTGTGAATCAGTTCTCCATGAAGGTGGCATTTCCGTGTGTGCAGGAATTAACAGGCAATATGTTCTGGAATGATCTTTTCAGGGACATTTATAGAGACATATAGCTCTGGAAAGCTAGGTGTAGGGAATTATGAACAAAGTTTATATGCAGTCTTAAGTGAGTTAAAGACAGTGACTTCCTCTAGAGAGACACAGAGGCATCCCTCTTCTGGGGACGTGCTTATATTCCAGGGCAATAAAAAGAATCTCTTTTGCTCCAGAAAAGAGGCTGGGGCTGGACAGGTGTGGACAGTTTTGTCAGTAGTCCCTATGTGAGCTCAGAGTTTACTTGGGGCTCCTCTCCTGTAACTCCTCTTGATGTGTGTTAGTTACAAGGAGGCCCTCACAATGACACGCTGTGGGAACTGGGGTTCAGGAAGGCAGACTCCCACGCTCCCCCTTCTGCTTCATTTGCTCCAGGCATTCCCTGTCTTTGCCCCTGACCCAGAGGTCTCCTGTTTTATATTTACGTACATGACTTGTGGTAGGCTGACTTGACAGATTATAAATACTGTAGGATTTTAAACCTCCCACAGCACATTATTATGTCTTCAAAATTATATTTTCTGATTAAAAATATATATGTTCAGGCCCTGGCTAATGTAGCTCAGTGGATTGAGCACAGGCCTGTGAACCAAAAGGTTGCTGGTTCAATTCCCAGTCAGGGCACATGTCTGTCTCTCTTTCTCCTTTCCTTCTCCTGTGTCTAAAAGAAAAATAAATAAAATCTTAAAAAATATTCATATATATGTTCACTGATGAAAATTTAGAAGCTTAAAAATGTACAAATGTAAAATAAAAAATGACTCAAAACCTTTTTCCCCTTTCTATTATATATGTTTTATTATAGAATATTAATCACCATAATTTATAAAGTTTTCATTTTTGTTTTATAATTGTAAGTTTCACAACAGCTTACCATAAAGTCTCTTATTTAAATAGATTCATTGGTCATCAGACATATTGTTGCTTATTATTTCTGTTCACTTCTTACTTGATTGGATATAAGGTTTAGAAGAGTGTTTGTTAATTTGAAAATATTATCTTTACACTCCAATATCATCTTTGTAAGTTATAATATCCTGGATCACACTTTTTTCCCCTGAAAACAGTACTGGTATAAGCATAATGTGAGTCTCCCTGAGGAAAATGGCGTGTAGGAAACAATGGTCAGGCTGAGGAAGGTTTATCTCTTTTCCTATGTCCTCCAGGATTTTAACGAGGTTAAATCTCATTGTTCATAATTCTGTAAACATATCCATAGACACCATGCAACTTTTCAATTTTTTGATTAATTTTTCTCCTGGAAGCTTAATTATACTCATAATTCCCTTTTTTCCATTTCCCCATTTTCTTCCTCAGAAATACTAATGAAGAAATATTGATGCTCACACATCACATTTAATAGCTATTGTTTTTTCTATAAGTCTCTCTAACAGTATAATCATTCCTAAAACATTTTCTTCATTTTATAAAATCTTTTAAAAATCTTACTTTTCCACCTTACTTATTGTTTTCAGCATTATTTAGTCTCTTTAAGCTGCTTCCTATGTGAAACATGTCTGTGCTGATTCACCGAACTTCTTTCCCTGAACCCTGTCAGTTCTTGTCTCACTTCATTATGTTGCCTTGAGCTTTTTTCCTCAGTAATGAATAATCTGTCTCTTGATAGAGTAACTTAATATGTGGTGATATATTTAGTCACACTTATTTTACTAAGCTTAGTTGCAACTTTTGGGGGATGGGGAAGGGCCATTGATCATACTTGACCCGGTTTATTTTTCTCTGATTCTTTCATCTTCGCTCCTTTAGCATGTTATTCCATGGTGCCAAGTGAGATTCGGGAAGGTTCTATCACCAGCTGGAACTGCTGTCCCTGCTGTGCCAACAAAGACTGGATTGGTTAACTTCAACCATGCACCATCTTTTTTAAAAAAATGATTTGACAACAGTCTTTGAATTTAGAGTTCACAGTGTTTATTCTTTGTGCCTCCCCACATTGAGACAATATAAATTGCATTTGATAACACTTATAGTTCAGACTTGGAGATCATATTTACAGTCATAGTTCATCTTCTCTGTTGTCTGGAGGCAATTTTCAGGGAAAAAGAAAATTAAGTCTCTTTCTGTCACCTTAGAACCATTTATTTTTTAATTGGATACCCCAAAGAGCTCTTTATCTTAGTCTCATGATTTCCCATTAATTATCTTTAATTTTCCTAGTACATAATCATCTGAAAATAATGAAACATTTGGCATTCCCTTTACAAAGTTATACTACATAGTGACTCTAGATGAAAACAAAATGATTAATGTTTTATATACAATTTATGATGCAGTTTCCAGGAATTCTTAACAATTAAAATTATGGTTTGCCTACAAGTATATTCATATATCAAAGCTTCTATATTATTAATCCACTCTAACTTTCAATTTGTGTTTGTGTTTATTCTTGTCAAGAAAATATACCTTTCTCACAGAGTCCACTTTACAATTATATATGTTCAATCATTGTAATTAGAGGTGTACCTTATAATTCATACTTTATGTAGAATTAGTATAATAGCATTCTGATATTTACTGTCCAAACTTATAGTGCTTGGAAGTGCCTTAATCTATGTGTGCACTATGACATGATTTCTCTATAAGAAAAAAAATAAAAACTCTTAGTTTTTAAACTTGAGATACATAAATGGATAATTAGAGAACTTTGAAAATATGACATAGTAGTGTTTTATCCTAGTGCTTCTGAAATCCTTCAGAAATTAAAAATACTATGTCTGACTTACACTGCTTTCACTGTATTTCAGTAGCCCACTTACCATGATATAGGACAGTTATGTTTTCTATAAAAGTCAACCCACTATCAAGGCTGTTAAAACATCCACTGGCAATTATAATGTAGTTATTTGAATAAAGTGAATTTGGTTCAATCATTTTGTTCTTAATGAGTTCTGAGTTTTTTCTGCCTTTTATTTATATGTCTCTCAAAGTGTTTACATTATCTTTTGAATACAGTATTTCTAGCCAATGTTAGCTGTAAACACACCTCATCTTTTTTCAGTACATTATCTTATAAAGAAAGTTAATTATAAATCAGCTCAATACAATTCTTTCTTTTTTATTTTTTAGAATAGTTCCAATAATAAATCCACAATATTTTGAATCTATGTCTTTCTACTTTGAATCTACAAATTTCAAGTAAGAAAAATCTAGTATTTATCCTCTTAAAATGTTTAGAAATGTTAAAATCTTTAGAAATGTTCATATTGTTGTCTGTATTTTATAATAATATTTCATACATAATTTTATATTTTGTGAACTCAAATAATTGAGGGTTTTCAAACATGTATCAGAATTTTATCCACTTTTACAAGCCATATTGTTAATCTCAGTATCTGAAAAACCTCAGGCAGCCTCAATTTAGCTTACTGTAGGAAATATACTCTTTATATTGCACCTTCTGCCATAGATGCAACTACAGACTAATGACAGGTATCACAGTCTAGGGTTGTGACATCTTCAAGTAATTATTTGGGGGACAGAGTTGGGAATAGTCCTTAGACAAAATTTAATTGAAAAATTATTTTACAGATTAGAAGGCCCTTTTGGTTTGGGCCTGAAATATACAATTGTCAGTATATAATTATGAGAAAATATATTGTTTATACTTTTGTATGAATACATCACCTGGCCTTAATTAACATTTAATTATGAACATTTAAAAATATTCACAAAATTGAAAGAATTTTATACTGAACACTCATATATCTACAAGTAGATTTTATAATTAACTATACTTGCTTTATCATATCTATAATTCTGTCCTTTTATTTAGTCATAAAGCTATTTATCATATCTATATGATAGATATGCTTTATCATATCTATAATTCTGTCTTTATCATATCTATAATTATGTTTTTATTTAGTCATAAATCTATTTTATATGCTTTTCAATAAATTACAGGCAACAATAAACTTCCACAAAATACTTCTACACACATATCATTAACTAGGGTATTAAACTTGGTTAAGGTTTGTTTTTTGTGTATTTTGAAGTAAAATTTATGTACAATGAAAAACCTAAATCTTAAGTGTATAATTTGATTAGTTCTGGAAAAAATGCATACACCTGTGCTACTCCAAAATCTATCAATCTATTACCTTCACCTTGAAGAGTTTCCTTATGCCATTTTTTTCAGTAACTCCTTGTCTTTCACTTCCAAAGACAATGTGTTTTGATTAATTTTGTCTGTTAGAAATCCATGTAAATGGAATCATATGGAATATACAGTGTTCTGTAATCTTTCTTTGACACAGCATGATAATTTTGAGATTCATCTGTGTTTTGTTTGTACCTTGTTCTTGATAAGAAGTATTCTGCTGTGTACATATACCAAAATCATTAGCTATTTACTATTTGATAGGCATTTTTGTTTTTTATAGTCTGTGTTGTTATACATAAAGTTGAAAGTATTTTGGCTCAAGTCTTTTTTGTCTTCTAAAGTTACATTTATTTTGATGTGAAGTAAATGTTTCAGAGTGTTTTTTAAGAGTGTGTCAGAAATTTGCCAGAGTGGTTGTATAATTTCTCATTCTCATATACAATGTATAAAAATTAGTTCTTAGTTCCAATATCTATATATGACTATCTAAATTTAAATGGATTGAAATGAAGTTTTGTTCTGCAGTCACACTAGATGTATTTCAATTGCTGAACATACCTGTGTGTGAGTCTGTGTGTGTGCATGTTTTACCCTCAAAACCAAGGTATGGCTTCCAGAGTATCATCTAGCAACCAACACAATTTCATAGTGGCAGAAGAGTCATCAGTTACATTTTTGATATATCAAATCTGAATTAGTTTCTAACCTTAAAATGTTTGCTTTTCGGTCCTTCTTTGGATTCCAATACCCAATGCTACTAAGGCAATCCATGTATGTTTTATAAGTAAAAATTTCTAAGTTAGGATAAGATGTGTAATTAATATATTGTATATGAGCTTCATTGGTAGTATCCGAAATGGTTACTAAAATAATTGCCACTATTTCATCCATTTTATTTTAGGCTTTCCTCTGTGGGCCAGAAGAGAAATGAGGAATGTTTTCTTAAAAATCTGTATCTTGTATTTTGACATCATATCAGAAGACTTTTCTCTCTTTCCTCCAGGATTGCTCATGGTCTAAGATGTGGGAATTGAGTTAATTTATTTTTCTGTTCTTATATAGAAGGTAGATTTTAGGATCTAATGTACCCAAATGTCAGTTCTGTGTTATTTTTGAATAGTTGCCTTAAATAATGTTCTTATCCATTGTAACTTTTAATATGAAATATCCTATTATATCATTCTCCTGCCTTTAAGCCAACATAGCACCTTCAGAGGGACTCTAGCACAGCATTCTTAATGAGCAATCTATTAAAAGTGGGAACTCCAGAAATGTGAGCAGCTGAATATCTTAAAGAGTAAGGTCTCTTTTGACAGCTGGTGTTGGAAAAAATCATGGAAAAGTAGCTCAAATACCTGGGGAGGTGTTTGAGAATTGAATCTCAACAACACTGAAATGTCATAATATTTGCAGGGATAGAGGCAGGAACAAGTAGCTCATAAAAGTGTTTCTCATGTGGGTTCCTAAGGTGAAATTCAATAATGTTTCTTTATTGTACACATAAAAATGCCTCTGGATTTAATAACCATTCATAAGAGGCAGTACTACATAGGGTTTCACATGTTGATGTGAAACAGACTTTGATATAAGTCTGACTGTGCCACTCATCTGGCTATTACTCAATTCTTGTAAACTACTTTGTCTACTCATCTTTAAAATTGTAATCATAACATACACTACCTGGGTTGTTAAGAGGACTGTGGCCCAGAAAGTATGAACACTTTGGAAATTTCAATCAAAAGACCAAAGCGAATGAAGTAATTCTATAGCTGGACCTTTTTTTTGGTGAACTGACCATGTTACACAGGTAAATTCTAATGAGTCTTAAGACAGTAAACTGTGACAGCCACCATCTGGGACAAAAATGCAGCCTCCAGATTTACAGCATTAAATTTTGATAAAGCATTTTACAATGTAAACTACTTAATTGAATCTCTTTCTGGACTTCCTGTATATTGTCTTCTAGCTGAAATGATTTGTACTTCCTATGCTGTGTGTCTATTATTATTGATATTAAGGAAAAAAATCTCAAAATGAGATTAAATTTTATTTAACATATTTTATGTATGCCTGTTGATTACAACCTGTTTTATAACAGTACAGGAGAAAATATAGGATGCACTCTGGTAAGGTCAAAATAAACTAAATTTATAGCAGACACCCTATATAATTATAGTAGCATATATCATGTTAGGTGAGTAATATCTAGCCTTTATCCACACTTCAATAGTGGTAAAACAATTGATTTGCCAGATACTTTTTAGTCCACTTAATTCACTTTTTACTGACTGGGAGTGTGTAATCAACTACCCCATCTGAGTGAGAGTCTCCTTCCTCCCACTTAACTTGCTCAGTATTCCACTATTTAAAGCATATGAACTAGTCCCATGGACAAAAGAAGTGAAACTTTACCTTCAATACTGTGTTCTGTTTAATGAGTTTAATTTTTTAGAAATTTTCATATTTAACATTTTTTATTTAGCTAGATCTCCTAGTTATTCTTCAGTAATGTACAAAATGCCAACAATTCTAGTCAAATGTGTTTGGAAATCATCTGGCAAACCTGAACTAACTTGTGATTACAAACTGTTTAACCTTTGGTTTCTTTTAGAAGTTTTATAGTTTTAGCTTGCTTATGTAGATTATTACCTATTTTCTGTAGTGTTCACATCTATTTTAAGATAAAGAAGTAAGTTTATTTTTCTGTATGTGGTTATCCAATTATCCCATAGCTATATTTCTGTGAACTTTATCTTTTCAGTAAATTTCTTTTACATATTTTTTTAAAGAACCAATCAAAGAGAAATGTAGGGATTAATTTATGGATTTTTTATGTCTGTTTTTACATTAAGACAACATATTTGATTACGGTCTCCTTATATTGTTTGAAAGTATAGCTAAAGTGAGATAGTGGGTCATTCAATTTTGTCCTTCCTTTTATAAATTGCTTTGTTTAATCTTGGTCACCTTCATTTCAATATTAATTTTTATCTGCTTTTCATTTTCAGCAGAAAAATTCTGCATGTTAGGAGTATTATGCAAATGGGCCAATTAGGTAATTTGTTGAAGATAATTACCTCTTATTATATAAACTATTAGGAAACAAGATAAGGCCAACAGAAATTAGACGTTCTAGGAAAAATAGACAATTATTCTAGAATGTCATAATCCAAGTAAAAAGAAACAGCATGTAACATTATTTAGAACAAATAATTAAAGAGAAAGATCACAGAGACTATTATACAAAGTGAAATAAGCCATTTGGTCAAAGACAAATGCCACATGATGTCACTTATATGTTAAATCTAATGAACAAAATGAACTAATGAGAAAAATAGAACCAGAGGCATGGAATCATGAAGTAGACTGACAGCTGTAGAAGGGGATTGGGAAGGTGGGGACTGATTGAAAG
This sequence comes from Artibeus jamaicensis, assembly GCF_021234435.1. Lineage (NCBI taxonomy): Eukaryota > Metazoa > Chordata > Mammalia > Chiroptera > Phyllostomidae > Artibeus > Artibeus jamaicensis. Next base: position 17,819,924 of record NW_026521788.1, read on the forward strand.
AAGGTGAAAGGATTGTTAAAGAACATACATGAAATGACTCATAGACATGGACAGTGATGTGGAGACTAGGTGGAAGGAGGATAGGGGGGAAAAGAAAGACAACTGTAATAATACAAACACTAAAATATTTAAATTAAAAATTATTAACTCTCTAGATCATTTGGGGGATAATTACTATCTTAATTTATAGAGTTTTTATACATTAACAAAAAATGTCTCCTTTTTAAGCCAGGTATTTTAATTTTTTTAGCAATGTTTTGGAGACTTTAGTGTAACAAGTTTTGCAATTTTTTGTTCATTTTATTTATTGGCATTTTATTTTTTTTAATGCTACTTTAATTGATTCATTTTATTAATATTTTTGGATTGATTATTAAATATGATTGATTTTTAAATAGATATAGAATCCTTAAACCTTATTAAGGGTTTATTAATTTAAATAGTTATTGTCTAGACTCCTTAGGACTTTCTACATAAAAAGGCATGTAGTCTATGATTTAAAGGAGATTTGTTTATTTCTTCCTTATCCAGATTCCTCAACTTCTGAGTTATTGCATTGATCCAGCAAAACACTGAAAAGAATTGGTGAGTATAGAAAAATTCATTATGTTCTAAATATAGAAGGAAACAATTCAGTCTTTCACCAATAAGTGTGATGTTAGACATAGAGGTTTCATATCTGTTCTTATATTTAAAAAGTTTCCTTCATCTCCTAATTTTTGTAAGTGGATATTGAATTTTTTCAAATACTTCTTTTTATTTTACTGAGATGATCATGCTGTGGTGTCCTTTATTAGCACTGTTAATACAGTGTATTACATGTATTGTTTTTTGGATGTTGGGCCTATATGGCTTTCTAGCAAGATACCCACTTGGTCATGGTTGCGTAATACACCCCCCCTCTTTTTTTTCTGAATTGATTTCCTTGTATTTTGTTAAGAATTATATATCTGTACCCATGAAGCTGTTGGTCTATATCTACTGGCTTTGTTATCAGGTAAATGCTAACCTCATAGTATCATTTGGGAAGTGTTCCCTAGGCCTTTATGTATAGGATCTGTACTACTTGTTCTTTAAATATATGGTGGAGCTGATGAGTGATATCATGTGGGGCTGATTGTCTATACTGGAAATTATTTCAATTGTAGATTCAATGCATTTAGTTTTTATATGTCTTAAAACTCTCTAATTCTTCTTGAGTTTTTAATGCTAATTTGTGCCTTTTTTTGAGTCTTATGATAATCTGTGTCTTTCTTGGACTTTACCCATTTCATTTTGGTTGGGATGTTTTTGACAAAATATTGTTCATAATGTTATTTTATAATGCCTTTAATTTTTGTAGGTTTGTGGTACCCCTCTCTGTTTAACTTATGAGGTTGGTTATTTGCATAAATTTTAAACAAAACTTTTATCTTTATTATTTGATCATTTTCTACTGCTTTATATAAGTACATTAATATTTTTATATATATTTACCCTGTACCATGAGATGTTACACACTTACATATTAGTTCAGGTAGATTTTAATGTTAATCTTTTATTTATTTATTTACTAAATTTTAATTTTTGACACTATTACAGATATCCCATTTTCCTCCCATCTGTCTACCTCCACCCAGCCCATGCCCCCTACCCTTCCCTCTGGCCATCACCACACTGTTGTCTGTGTCTATGGATTATGCACATATGTTCTTTGGATAATCTTTCTTTCATCCAGTCCTCCCTTCTTCATCAACTGAGTGAAAATGCAGCCTACAAAATGGGAGAAAATATTTGTAGAGCATATATCTGATAAATGATTCCAAATATATAAGGACTTCCTACAGCTGAACAACATGAAAGCAAACAGCTTGATTTAAAAATGGCCAAAATACTTGCATGGATATTCCAAAGAAATACAAATGGCCAATGAGCAATGACAAGACATTCAACACTATGAAATTAAATCCTCAGCAAGATACCAGTTCACAAGCATTAGGATGGCTATTATATAATGTGCAAACAAGCAAACAAACAAAGAAAAACACAACAGAAAACCACTTAATTCAAACTCTTGAGCTTGTTGGTAGAAATGTAAAATGGTGAAGCCACTATGGCAGTTCCCGAAGAAATGAAAAATAACATTACCATATCATTCAACAATTCCTCTTCTTGATGTATGCCTGAAAGTAGGAAAAGGAGGAACTCAAACAAATATTTGTACGCCCATGTTTATAGCAGTGTTATTCACAATAACCAAAGGCAAAACACCCGAAATGTCCATTGACATATAAATAAATAAAATGTTATATATATAAATAATAAAGTATTACTTAAAAGGAAAGAAATTCTGACATGTACTGCAACACAGAACAACATGAAGAACATTATGCTAAGTGAAAGAAGCCAGCCACTATTGAACAAATACTGTATGATTCCACTTATATGAAGCACCAGAGTAGTCAAATTCATAGTCAGAAGTGGGATGGTGGTTGCTAGACACTGCAAGAAGGAAGGAAGGAATTATTGTTCAATGAGTATGAAGTTTCAATTTGGGAAGATAAAGTTATAGAGATGGAGACAGTGATGGTTGCACAGTAATATAAATATACTTAATATTGCTAAACTGTACACTTAAAAACAGTTATTATGGTATTTTGTTATATGTTTACCACAATAAAAATTCACATAGAAATAATAAATGAGCAAAATTGCAGATACCACCCAGCCCCTGCCACCTGCTTAAACTCCTCTGACACAAAATTTTAAGAAAACGCTTAAATTTCCCTGGCTGGTGTGGCTTAATAGATCGAGTACTAGCCTGCGAACCTTAAGGTCACCAGTTCATTTCCCAGTCAGGGCGCTTGCCTGGGTTGCAGGCCAGGTCCCCAGTTGGGGGAGTGTAAGAGGCAACCACACACTGATTTCTCTCTCTCTGTCTCCTTCCCTTCCCCTCTCCTAAAAATAAATAAATAAAATCTTAAAAAAACACTTAAATCATTATAAATATATACTTCGATAAAGAAAAAGTATGGCAATTGTGAGAGGATAAAAACTTAAAAATTCTAGCCCTGGCTGGTATAGCTTGGTGGATTGAGCACGGGCCGGTGAAGCAAAGGGTTGCTGGTTTGATTCCCAATCAGGGCACATGCCTGGGTTGCAGGCCAGGTCCCAGTGGGGGGGACACATGGGAGGCAACCACACACTGATGTTTCTCTCGCACTCTTTCTCCTTCCCTTCCCCTCTCTCTAAAAGTAAATAAATAAAATACATTAAAAACCCTAAAAATTCTGAGTGAGATTACATTTTTATGAAACTTAATTTGCCATTAAGTTTATATTCTTTTCTGTTCTTAGTGCTAAAGAAGAAGATCAAGTTCAGAATCTACTGAATTTTTACTTAGGAAAACTTATCTTTATGGTCCATCACTCCAACCCTTTTCTATGTCTCTCTAGGAATCCAGTGGATTAATATATTTCTACATATCCACCCTTAGCCAGACTTCTAGTATTATTTTTTATTAAATCAACTTGTCCTAGACCTTTTCATAGACATTGTCCTTCAGATTTTGCCATTAAACTCAATAATAAATTACCTCATGGGGCAAACCTTACTTCTTAATACATTACAATAATAGAGAAACGAAACTAACTGATATGTTAAATATATAAGATTCTACACATAAAGCTGTGACTTTACATACAGCTTTGCCCAATATTTAATGATGATGGAGGGAAGGAAAGGATAACAGAGACATATACTACTGTGGCTGGATGTGCTCACTTGCCAAATATACAAGCCGAACATTATCCTGGTGGCTCCAGGGAAAGGCAAGGTCACCTCCTTTTGCTCCTTCATACGAATACATACACTCAGGTATTCTAATAATCTCCACCCCATGGAGTTGACCTCAACTACTGAAAGACTCCAGGAAAAGAATAAACAACCGGGGGAGTCAGTTTCATAGCACTAAGCATAGAAAATGAGCAACCTCATTTTCAGTGACTATTATTTGTCAAGGGGAAGCAAGCAAGGCCTTAGTGACTTAGTTCTTATATATATGAAACTGATTTTATCTGAGATAGAAAGTTTGAGACCAGCCTATGTCTGATTGGCAGTTTTAAGTTCCTTTCAGAAAGGTGGAATCTCAAGAGTATAAGGAGGAAAGTTATAGGAATAAAAACAGACCTCCTTGGTGATTTGCACATGTAAATTTAGTGCATATATTTCAGTTATCAGAAAACTAATGTAGAAATAAATAAGTGTTCATTTTGAGAAAAAAATAAAACCAGAACAAAAGAGAGAAAGAGAAGGTCTTGAGATACAAAGAATAGCAAGAAGAGACATCTTCAAGGTAGAGTGGCCCAAGAGGACCTTTTGGAGAATGAACCATTCCATCCTGAATGATGAGGTCCGATTCCTCTGCACGGCCTCTTCTAGTACAGAAAAGTTCCTATTTTTCTGGTTCATCTCATTGTTTCTAAGTAGTGTATTGTGAATAATAAACATAGTATATGTATAAACATATACAAACACAAAAACCATACTTAAACAGAAGAAAATAAGAAAATGAAACAAATTAAAACACTTCTCAAATAAGAATAAGATATAACACATTCAGATAAAAGTAGGTTGTTATTCATGTGGAAAATAATACAATAATTAATAAATGGTAATACATGAATAAACTCTGTTTTCTGCTCTAACAGCTCTAAACCTATTTTTGTCCCCCTGTAAATCTGGTACTCTAAATGCAATTGGAAATACAGCAATTCTCAAAAAAGTCACAAAATATGTGAAAATCTAACGTAAGTAAATATTTTCCAGTTTCCATTTGCACAGATTTCACATTATGTAAAATGTAACTCAAGTTATTTTACTGCATGTGATCTATACCACTTTTCCCTAGAATTAAGTAGTAGCTTCCTGAAAACTAAATTTTTTCTATATTACATAGTTTTCTCACAGGTAAATTTAAGCTTTCATCCTTTGTGAAGAAAACTATTGTTTGGAATGCTTAAGTGTAAACATTTCTGGTTTCTAACCAATAAAGTTTTTCTAGAATCTTGAGACCCTATCATTCATGGTGGAACAATGGAGCTTCAGTTCTCAAACTTAATTCATCCCATAAAGCTCTTTAAGTGATGTGTTTGAAAACCAAATTTCCTCTGTCCTGGAGGGATGTATGGCTGATCATACATGTGCCACCATGAAAGGGCTGTTGGATTGAGAATCAAGACCCAAAGTTTTGTCAAACAACCAAGACTTTTTTCTGCCATGAATCACTTGGTTGAGAACTGAATTATTCAGGAACCGAAATGTTTTGAGAACCGAGGTTTGACTGCATTTCATTACACATGATATTCACTGACTGGTAAATATTGGGGCATATTCATGTAAGAGTGTGGAGCATTTTCATTCACTAAAAATCTAACAAAAACAAAACAATTTGTATAAATATCTGAGTAGACAAATTGACATTCTATTGAGACAGAATGCATATTCCACAAGCCAAGTGAACAAAACAGTAATTTCCATGGATTTTATTATTTCAACTGGCAGAGGGAGAAAATACAGCTGGCAGTGAAAGATGTCACCGGTTTTATACTTTCCAGAACATGTGGCATTTATGTCTAAAGACTAGCTGCAGACACCTCCTTTGGTAGCGTGTGGATGCAGAATAGTTAATGGACAATTACAGGGGACTGGCTCTAGCCAAGTTGCTTAATGGAGTGCTCTGGGTTTTATTTTTATTTATCATCATCAAAATATAATTACTAAGTGACTGTTATTATTGTTGTTGCTGTTTTCCTGATGATTTGGGTACTTTAGGTTGGTTTTACAAAGCTCATTAGATTTTGTTCCAGAAACAATGTGACTTGATTTTTTATCACTATCTACTCCCTCCTTGCCACTACCCTTAACAAAAACATGCTTTGTGGCACATTTTTAAAATTAAATAAAAGATCATGGTAAAGAATAGTTGAAATTATAGAGAGCTTTTTCAATACTGGAAATCAAGCCTAGAAAATACTCCAATAGTCCAATACTTTAAAAATTCCCTTTGGATTTTGGAGCCTGTGATTTAATAACATGCCTCGCAATTCACATCAATTTTCATTTATTGTTTTATATGATTATCCATGCTCAGAAAATTATATTGTTTATGTTCAATGTCCTTTCCATCTGTGTTCTGGTAGATTTTAAGGAAAAAATGGACAGCCTTATTTTTACTGAGATAGAGGATTTAACATTTTCTTTTAAATTAAAACATTTTTTAAAGCAGTTTAAGATTCACAACAAAATTGAGGGGGATTTAGAGAAATTTCCCATAAACCCCCTGCCCCACACATACACATGCATAGCATCTCCCATTATCAACATCCTTCCCCGGAATAGTGTATTCTTTTAGAATTAATTAACCCATCGACACATCATAATTACCCAAAGTCCAAATTTTACATTATGGTTTATTCCTGATGTTATGCAGTCTGTGGGTTTGGAAAAATGTATACTGACATGTACTAATTATTTGATATCATTAGAGTATTTCCAATACTTTAAAAATCCTCTTTTTTTCTGTCTATTCATCTCTCCCAACCCCCACCTCACCTGACAACCATTGATCTTTTTACTGTCTCCATAGTTTTTACCTTGTCTAGCATGTCATGCATTTGGAATCATATAATATGCTGCCTTCAAATTTACTTAGTTATATGCATTTAATGTTTCTTCATGCCTTTTTATGCCTTGGTATTTTATTTTTAGAGCTAAATAATATTCCAATGTCTGGGCTCATCACAATTTGTTTACTCATTTACCACCTGAAGAACATTTTAATTGTCCTTCAGTTGTTAAATGAAGGATATTCCAGCTGTCTGTTAAAGTCTTTGGCTCATTTTAAGATCAGACCATCTGTTATCTTATCATTATGTTTTGAGGTCTTCATATAATTTGGATAATAATGTGTTATCAGATGTGTTTTTTGCAATTATTTTCTGCCAGTCTGTGACTTATCTTCTCATTCTCTTGACATCGTCTTTCACAGAGCATTAATTTTTAATTTTAATCAACTCCAGTTTATCAATTCTTTCTTTCATGGATCTATTCTTCAATGTTGTATCTCAAAAGACATTACCATACTCAAAGTCATCTTGGTTTTCTCCTATGTTATTTTCTAAGCACTTTATAGTTTTGCATGTTATATTTAGGTCTGTGGTTCATTTTGAGTTAATGTTGTTGAAGGGTGCGAGGTCTGTGTCTACTTTCATTGTTTTGAGTGTGGACATCCAGTTGTTCCAGAACCATTTGTTGAAGAGACCATCTTTGCTACATTAAATGGCCTTTGCTCTTTTGTCAAATAACATGGGCTATATTTATGGGGGTCTATTTTGGGGCTCTCTATTCTGTGCCATTCATCTGCTTGTTCTTTTGTGAATACCACACTATCTTGTTTACTGTTGTTTTATAGTAAGTCTTGGAGTTGGGAGCCATCAGTTTTACAACTTTGTTCTTTTCTTTCAATGTTGTGCTGGCTATTTAGGTAGTTTTTCCTCTCCATATAGACTTTGATTATGTTTGTAGTTATCCACAGAAGAACTTGCTGGGATTTTGATTGCAGTAGCATAGAGCAAGTAGGGAGGGGCTGACATCTTGACAACATTGAGTCTTCCTACCACTGAACATGGAACATTTCCTCATTTATTTAGTTCTTCTTTGATTTTGCTAATCATAACTTTTTAGATTTCCTTTATACTTTCTATGTATATTTTGTTAGATTTATATGTAAGTATTTCATTTTTGGTGTGCTAATACAAATGGTATCATTTTTAAAAAAATCTTTTTTATATATAGTTGGGATACAATATTATATTGGTTATATCAGTTTCAGGTGTAGAATATAGTAGTCTGACAATTTTATACCTTATAATAGGTAATCACTTCACTAATTCCACTATTATGCTTTTAATGTCAAAATCCCATTGTTCATTGTCAATATATACATAAGGAAGAAAATGAATCTGCATATTAAACCTTTAGGCTACAACCTTGCCATAATTGCCTATCAGTTCCAGAAGACATGCTTGTTTGGTTTTTAATGTCTTCACACTCACACAGCACTTAATAGCTTATCCAGGTTTGTCACATATCTCGTCATGAGAAGTACAGTCTAATAAAAGCAGGATTGGCATTATATGCTTTATATAAACAAAATATGTTGAGGGTCTAATTAAAAGTCACCTCGTTAGTGTCTGACTGGAAGAAAAATCACAAGTTTTGACTCCGGGTCTTATGCTGTATGTATCAGTCTCAAGAAAAGTGTTTTAAATAAGTGATTTGGTGGCTAAAATTCCAGAACTTCTATCACTCACCAGTGTAGAGGTAATCAGTAAGGTCAAAGATCATTTGGGTTCAAGCACAAAATATGAGTTGTAGAGTGAATCACAGCTGGACTGAAGTTATGGGACTGAGCTGAAAGGGCGTATTTAAAGTCAAGCATGGGCTGAGATTTTAGAATGAATTGGAGGTGTGGATCACTTGATAGTTAATATGAGAAGGCCAAAGAGTTAGGGATAAAGCAAAATAAGTGAGTGCATTGATATTGATGGTGTCAGAATATTTCTGTGGCCAAGTCAGAAAGGCTACTTTGTTCATTCAATCAGCAAATGCTATTGAACACCTACAATGTGCCACATAAAGCACTTATAATAAAAGTGTGAAGGAGACAAATCCATGCCTTCACAGAAATTCAATTTTGAATGATAATATTTTATACATTTTTATACTTAGAATGATATGCTGATTCAGTTTTAATAGACACAATATACTACAATTTAATTTTCTCATGAGTCCTACTTCTGGAAATGAATTCATAATCCACATAGATATAGAGTACTGTAGAGCTTAATGAGTTTTTATGAAGGTGAAAAATATTGAAGAGAAGATGAACTTGTGAGCTGTTTGTCTGCCACTGATAAGCCCTTAGAAATAAAACAGACAAAAGAAAACTCTGAAAAAAATCAATTACTTTTCCAAACCGATACATGTAGAGATACTGTCGGGGTTATCAGATTCACATTTGTCTTATTTCTTAGACTTGGTTGTCCAGGTGTTCCTTACTGTCCATCACAGAATCACCACTCATACAATGATTTATATGAAGCTACATTAGAAGAATAATGATATTTCTCAACCACAACAGTCATGACTGCTAATTTTCACTTATTAAGGGATTTGCATTAACATACTTTTCAGAGGGGACATTTTGTCCCCTTTTGCCAGCAAAACCAAATTCATAAGCTGACATTCATAGTTATTCGGTAGTTCGTAAAAGTGCCTTGTCAAAAATGCTTTTTAATATTTCTTTAATTCAGACTCATAATTATCCCAGGAGTGAATGAACATCCTTTAAACCAATAAGCTAAATCAGCTAGAATATGCATCCCTGAGGAAGTTCTTACCAGTTAAACTGACTCAGACCTGGATTAATCAATAGAGTCAATCACTCACTTCCTCACTTAAAAAAGTTGTGCACATTCTTGACTATGTGCTAGATCAACAGACAAAAATATAGTTTCTTATACATTTGGAAACTGAAACTAAAACAAAATGGCAACAATGAAAGGACCATTTTCATAAGCATAAAAAGCCTAAAACACCAATATAGAAATCTAACAAGATATGTAGATGACTCTTCTACTTAAAATTATAAAATAGTAATTAAAGACATTAAACATAAACTAAATAAATGGAAGGATATTCCATATTCATATATTGGAAGGATAATATTTTTAAGATACTAGTTCTCTTAAAAATGATTTATAGATTACATAGAATCCAGTCAAAATACTTGCAGAGTTTTTTCTCCAAAATCAACAAGCTGACGGAAATTTAAATAAAAAGTCAAAATAATTAGAAAATGCAAAACTAATTTTAATAAAAACTTTAACTGATTTTTCAGTTTTATAAGTTACAGTAATTAGGATAGTGCAGTAACAATAGAAAGATAGGACATATAAATCATGCAACAAAATAGACAGTTCAAGAAGAGAGTCTTGCATAGATAGTTGATTTTCAATGAAAATACAAAAGCAATTTGACATACAAAGAATAGTATTTTTATTAAATGATGCTGAAATAGTTTAATACTCATATGCCAAAAATCTAAGGTCATACTGCACACCATATACAAAAATGAATACAAATTATATTTTAGAGTAAAATGTAAAACCTAAAACTATAAAATTTCTAGCGGAAGATAAAACCAACAACACAAGAGACAATTTTCGTGAACTTATGTTAGACAAGATTTCTTAGCCATGACACCAAACTAGGATCTATAAAAAGAAACAATTAATAAATCAAATTCCATGTAAAATAAAAATTTTACTTTTTCAAAGACAGTGTTAAGTATAGGCAGAGAAAAGAAAGACACTGGAAGAAAATATTTACAATATAAATTTGGTATCTGGGATGTATAAAGAACCCTCACACCTGAATAAGATAAAAACAGAAAACTCTATTAAAATGTTCACTAGTTGAAAAGATGTTTCACCAAAGAAGGTCAGTAGATAGTAAACGAGCATATGAAAAGTTGCTGAACATAATCAACAATTAGGAAAATGTGGATTTGACCAACAATGTAATGCCACTGCACACAAATTAGAATAGCTACAATTAAAACACATACATATACACACACAAAAGAAATTAGAACATCTGACAACATCAAGTGCTAGTGAAGCTGTGGAGATACTGGAACTCACATACATGATGATAGAAATACAAATGGTATGTCACTTTGGAAAACAGTTTTAGAAGTTTTTCATAATAATAAACATATATTTCCATATGACCCAGAAATCCCTCTTAGTTCTTTACTCAGGAAAGATAAAAACTTTTGTTGCCAAAAGAACTTGTACCCAAATATTTGCAACTTTATTCATAATCATGAGACACTAAAAGAACTCGAATATCTTTCATTTGGTCGAATGGATTAGCTAACCATGGTACATACATATAATGAAATCCTACTCAGCAATACAACTATGAGTTACTGATACAGACTAAAATATGTATTAACGTCAAATACATTATGTAAGTGAATGAAGATTGATTCAAAGGGCTGCATACTTCATGATTCCACCATTGACATTTTCAAAAATTCAAATATATATGTGTGTGTGTGTATGTGTATATATATAAATCATATTAGTATAAAAGTTGCCAGTCCCTTGAAAAGGAGTAGGGATGAGGGGCAGGGTTATATACAGAATGGCATGGGACATTTTTAGAGGTAATGAAACTCTTGTTTATCTTTGTTTTTATGGTATTTTCATGACTATATTGTATAACTAAAATCTGCTAACAGAATAAAATTAAAATATTGTCACAAAACAAACAAATAAGCAACCATTAATTAAATAAATAAGGTGGCTGGATGTATTAACTAGACAAAAGGAATCCCTTCACAAATATATCTAATCATCACATTGTACACATTAAATATTCTACACTTTTATTTGTAATGAATAAATTGACTCAATTATTACCCAAAACAAGTTTGTTAGGCCAAAATAAAAGATAAAGAGAATTTCCCAGCTTAGATGGGAGAGGTGCATCTGGCTTCAAGAATAAAAAGCTCAAATAATGTGTTTAATTATTTATATTTTTCAAGTTTTATTGAGGCATGATTGATAAATAAAATCTAGGTTATACAAACTGATTTTAAAAAGTCGTACAATATTGACTAATGCAAATATACATTGTAAAATGATCACCATCATCAAGTTAATTAACACGTCCATCACCTTCCATAGTTACCATTTTTTTGTGTGTGGTAAGAACACTTGTTATTAACCTTAGTCACTCTGCTGTACATTGCACCCCCATAACTTATTTATCTGATAATTAACAGTGTGTTCCCTCTAACCAACATCTCTCTATTTCTGTCAATACCCAGCCGCTGGTATAAACAAACAAACAAACAAGCCGGCACTTCTGTGTGGATTGGGGCATTATTTATAATAGCCAAGATAAGAAAACAACATGTGTTAATTGACAAATAAACATAATGAAATTTTGATTATATTTACATGTACAATAGAATATTATTCACCCACAAAAAGAAGGAAATCCTGCTACTTGCAACAAAAAATTATGTCATTGAAATGGTCTTTCTTTCAGCTCAAAGCTCTGCCTCCTGCACTCTGAACTTAATTAGGTTAGTTATTGCTGTGACCCTAGAAGCTCCAGGTTTACCATTCATTATCACAGCAGAGAGACACTAATGCTTAGCGCTAGACAGGTCATATGCCATTCCCTTCCAGATCAATTTCTATGAGAGAAGATATTGAATACTCTGACTGATATGAATCCATTCATCCCCAATATTCAAAGGATTAAGGATGCCATAAGAAAAGAAATAGCAGTTCTTTTTCTGGAAGAAGAGTGGGATATTGGGTGAAGGAGAAAAATAGGGGTCCAAAGAGCAGCTAAAATATGGCATACACACACACAAAGACAACACGCTGAGTAATTTCAAGGCTGATACAGTTATAAACCTGTAGTTCTCAGATACAGAGAAAAGATTTCAGACTAAGAAAATAAAGAAAGAAATTAGGAGGTTTGTTTCATTTCAGGTATATCTTAGAATAATAAGGTTTTTGTAACCAAGCACAAAAAAAATAATTTTAAACAGAGTGAAGTACAAAACATGAAAAAACATAGACCTGAAAGACAGAGTTGCTTATTTTTTTTTACTAAGAAATAGAATTGGTATTGCAGACTGGTACAACCAGTATGGAATTTTCTCAGAAAAATAAAAATCAACCTGCCTTTTGACCCAGCAATTCCACTGCTAGGATTATATCCCAAGAATCCTAAAACATCAATTTCAAAGAACCTATGCACCACAATGTTCATAGCAGCACAATTTACAATAGCCAAGAGTTGGAAGCAACCTAGGTGCCCATCAGTAAATGAATGGATCAAAAAAGTGTGGTACATATACACAATGGAATTCTATGCAGCAGAGAGAAAGAAGGAGCTACTACCCTTTGCAACAACATGGATGGAACTGGAAAGCATTATGCTGAGTGAAATAGGCCAGGTGCTGAAAGACAAATACCATATGATCTCACCTTTAACAGGAAGCTAAACAACAAAACAAACAAACAAACAAAATAAAAACAAAGACACTGAAATAGAGAACAAGTGGGCAGTGACCAGAGAGGAGAGGGAAGGGAATTTAAGGGGAAAAAAGGGGAGGGATTTTAAGGAACAAGTATGAAAGACACAGGGATGAGGACTGGAGGGGAGGAAATGGGAGAGAGGTGGGGAGCACGGGGCGGGGTGGGGCTGGGATGGGAGAAATAGACAAAAAACTGTACTTGAAAAATAACTAAATAAAATTTTTAAAAAAGAAATAGAATTGGAATAGCATGTTAATATTCTATGTAATGTTCAGACAAATATTAATTCTACATAATATTCTACAGGGTTCATGAAAATGATGCTGCCTTTTTATTACAGAATAATAATTATGTAATTCTGAAACATAATATATCATACTCAAGCATACCATATGAAATTTTGGGCGAAATGTTCAGATTAAAACTATAAATTATTACGCCCATATTATTGCTCTACCAACCACAGCCAAGTAAGGCGTTACTTGTGCCCGGCCCTGCATGTGAAATTGCTGACTTTTTCTTTCAGGCATGTGGGAGTAAAACAGTCTGAATTTAATCTTTATTATTTACTAATAAAATGGGACTTAACCAGGAGTTCAAGGTTGACTTATCATTTAAAAATCAAGACATGTACTCTACCATTTTAATGGCTAAAAGTAGAAAAAAACACACAATCTCACACTGATATGGAAATAAAGTTGAACACAGCCCACACTTATTCATGGTAAAAACAAAAACCAAAAGAAACAACTCAGTAACCTATCTGTAGAAGGAAACTGATGATAAAAATCACCTACAAAATTTTTGCCAAAGCTAAAATTATCTTGTATAATTGTGAAAGACAGTATATTTTCCATAAGTCAGGTAGACAACAAAAAATGTTCATTCCTACTGCTTTGACTCAGCATCATACAAGAAGTCCCAGACAATGTAATAAGGAAGAAAAAATAATAAGAAAATAGAAAGACCAAAACTCTCTTTATTCATCCACAACACAATTGTGTACATGACATATCCTAACAAAGCTACTTAATAGCTAAGTGAACTAGTGAGTTCAGAAATGTCTGAATATAAGGTCATTGTCACATGGACATAATTCATATACCTCTATATTAGCAACAAACATTTGGGGATTAAAATGAAAAACAAAAAAGAAGCAAAAATAAAATCTTTAGGAAAAATATATAAACATACAAAATATGTTCACTGAAAACTTCAAAATATTGCTGATAACCCACAACATTAGCAAGATAGCCAAATAAGTTGTTCTCTGAACAACAATAATTTTGCATCTAACCATGGAAAAAAATACCTTTGTGGAAGCTTTGGGATTTAGATACGAGACTGTGAAATTCTTGGGCAGCCCAATTGAGGACAACCATTTTGAGAATCCCAGCCATGCCTGGGTGGCTGACTTGCTTACCGTGGTTTCAGCTACAGACCTAGAAATCGCTTGGTACCCCTAAAAAATGATCTACCAAATGATGTCCATTTGGCTTGGTCTTATCATCAGACCATTTATTTGGCAAGGGACTCAGGAGGAATGATGCCAACCCACGCATGGGGTAACTGGCGCAACAATCTTAGTCCAGGCTGTGGAAACTGAAGTGGCTTGCAAACCAGCTCTATTCAGCCCCTTTGGACTCAGTTCAGGAGCCACATGCGGTTAGACCATAAATTCTGAAACCGCCTTATAACTGAGCTCCAGCCCATTACAGTCATATCAGCAAAGAGTCATGTTGGAACAGGGGCTCAGAAGGAGATAACTTCCATCTGTGCTCCTGGAGATTCTGTCCTCAAAAATTGGGTATAAAAAGAAGATCTCAACATGATAAAGGCCGTAAATGACAAATCCACAGCTAGCATCATATTCAATGTGAAAAGCTGAAAACTTTTCCTCTAAAATCAGGAAGGTAAGAGTGCCCACTCTCATTACTACCATTCAACACAGTGTTGAAAGTCCTAGCTACACCAATCAGGCAAGAAACAGAAATAAAAAGCATTCACATAGTAGAGGATGATTTATAATTGTCTCTGATTGCAGATGACATGATATTATATATAGAAAAGCCTAAAGATTTCACCAAAACACTGTTAGAACTAATAAATGAATTTGTTAAGTTTCAGGATACAAAAGTCAGCATATACAAACCAGTTGAATTTTTATATACTAACAATGAAATATAAAAAACAAGTAAGAAAATAAATTCCTTTTATAATAATAACTAATACAATTAAACACTTAATAATAAACAACTAGGAAGGTAAAAGGTCTGTACATGGAAAACTATGAAAGTGAGAAAAGAAATTGAAGACAGTAATAAATGGAAAGATCTCTTTTTTATTTTTATTTATTTTTTAAAGATTTTATTTATTTATCTTTAGAGGGGAAGGGAAGGAGAGAGGGAGAGAAATATCAATGTATGGTTGCTTCTAATTCATCCCCTGCTGGGAACTGGTCTGAATCCCAGGCATGTGCCCTGACTGGGAATCGAACCGTGATCCTCTGGTTAACAGGCCCGCGCTCAATCCACTGAACTACACCAGCCAGGTCTTTTTTATATGTTAAAATACTTTACTTTAGCACATTTGTTTTTTTCAAATTTTATTAATGTATTTACTTAACCCACCGTATTCAAAATGTTATTATTATTTTTTTAAATTTTATTTAGTTGATTTTCAAGTACAGTTTTTTGTTATTATTTAACCATGCAATCTACTTAAAGACTTTTAAATGAAATGTATTGGGGGTGGCATTGGTTAGTAAGATTATTTAGGTTTCAAGTATACACGTCTATGATACATGATCTGTTTATTGCATTGTGTGCCCACCACCCAGAGTTAAACTGTTAGGAAGAATAGGTGGCAAACCAAGGAAGGGAAGGAAAGGGACTCATGTGTCACCCATTAATTCAGCAGTCCTAAAGTCTGGTCAGATGAGATTGTCAGGTGTTCTGAAGATCACAAGAGAGACCATGATAAGTACAGGAAGAGGGAAGCCTTTGAAATTGTGTGTGTACCTTTTCCACTACCTGGGAAAGGAAGCCTTTGAAACTGTATGTTAATCTCAGGGTCCAGAGAAAGGAGGAGGAGGGGAGCCACCAGGCTTTCCATAAGCAGAAAACCCCCGAACCCTAATAGGTTGGGAGCTCAGACTAGCTGGTTGCCAGCTTGTGGCTTCCTGCTCAAGTTTATTTCATAAATAAACTTGCTACCACATTCCCACTACACTCTAACTCTCCTGAGTTCATCTCTCACGAGCAAGACAAAAGCTGAGAAGGGGAAACCCCATAACTCTGGTGTCCTGGGTAACAAAACCATCTTCCGTCACCTCTTCACAGTGTACCCCACCATCTCCAACCCTTCCCTCTGATAGCAACCCTACTGTTGTCTGTGTGTATGAGTTTCAGTTTTCTATTCCACAAGGGAGTGAAATAAAAAAAATAAGAAGAAAGATATCTCATGTTCATAGATCTGTTTATACAATTAATGTAAAAATGTAATTTTTTAACAAACCCAAAATAAATTCATAGAGAGGACAAAATTTTAGTATTTATCCTATTTGATTGCAAAACTTGAAATGGTTTTTGGCCAAATTGATCTCTGGAACAGAAGGGAATTCAGAAATAGATCTAAGATTTCTAAGCAATTCAATGGGGAAAAGAAAGCTTTTTGAACAAATGATACTAAAAGCTGAATATATCTATAAAATCATTGAGCAAAATGCTTTGATTCATAGCCCACATTATGCACAAAAAATAATTCATGATGAATCATAGCCCTATATGTAAAAGTTAAATGCGATTTCTAAAATTAAACTAAGGCAAATATTTTTGTTATATTAGTTTGGGCAAATAGATTTTAGGGCACAAATCAATGAAAGAGTAGAAAAGTCATAGTTAAGGAAATATATATGTATTTGAAAAAAACATTTTCACACCAAATAAAAATATTCGACACCATAATAATTGGGAGATGGTCCAGTAAAAATGGGCAAAATATTTTCATAGCTATTATATCATAGGAATATATATTAAGAGCCAGTAAACACATGAAAACATGTTCAGCATAATCATCAAGAGATACAAAACAAAAGCACAATCAGAAACTATCTAACATGTATAAAGGACACATGGACAAAATTAAAGGTGGGGTAGGATCAGGGGTGGGAGGTGGAGATAGGCGGAAAAGGAGAGAATAGTGGTGAGGGGTGGGAAATGGAGACAATTGTACTTGAACAGCAATAAAAGAAGAAAGAAACTACTTTTATACAATAGATTGGCTAAAATTTAAAAGTTTGACAGCATCAAATAATAAACAAATGATTAAGTTGTAGATGGACAAGAATTCTCACGCACCACTGGTGGGAGTGTGAAGCAACAGAATCATTTTGAAATACTGTTTATTGGTTTCTTTAAAAAGTAAACATATTCATCATATGACCCAGGTTTTCCACATCCAGGTATTTAGTCAAAAGAAATAAAATGTATGTACACACAAAAAACTTTTACAAGAAAGAACAAAGTAGCATTATTTATAATAAGCCCAAATAAAATAAAATCCAGATGTTCTCTGTCAGGCAAGTGGGTAAAGAAATCATTGCATATTCAGAGAATAAAAATCTATGTATTCAGTCCTGGCTGGTATGGCTCAGTGGATTGAGGGCCAGCCTGAGAGCCAAAGGTTGGTTTTCCAGTCAAGACACGTGCTTGGGTTGTAGGCCAGGTCCCCAGTAGGGGGTGCAAGAGGCAACTACAAGTTGATGTTTTTCTGCATCTCCTTCTCCCTCCCTTACCCTCTCTAAAACAAACAAACAAACAAACAAATAAAACAAACAAATACATAAATAAAATGTTAAAAATAAAAATTTATTCAGCAGCAAAAAAAAATACTGAGGTTTGGAACATGAATCAATCTCCAAAATATTATGCTGGATAAAAAAGCTGATTGATTCAATTCATATGAGTTGTCATAGTCAGTGCTGAACTAATTTGATAGAAATTAAAGCAGTGGTCACCTGGGGCCAGGGTTGGCAGTGGTGAGGGTGGGGGAGGTGCATATGGGAGGGTGGCTTGAATACAAAGTAGCCTAAGGAAGCTCTGTGGGGTAATAGAAGCATCCTGCTGGTTTTGTTGTGATAGTTACACATGTGCATGCATTCATCAAAACTCACTGAGCATTCCACTGTGCATTTCATCATATGAAAATAATTTCTCAGATTTTGAAACCTGACTTGAGATTTATCTTTGACTATAACATATTCTGTACACCTATGATGACTGCCCTTACATTTTTCTGTGGGTAAAGTATGTGGAATAAACAATTAACAATAGCATATTACAGTAATATCTTCTAAAATTATTTTTAATTTCTCTTCCTGGTGATAAATTTAAATAGTCACTTATAAGATAGTGGTTATTTATAATCGGTGACATTCTTTTCATCTCTAAACCTATGAGATTTACACTGATTAATGTTCAAAGATATTTGGATGACTTTGGATCGACCATAGTCTATAGGTGGTGATATCCAGTAATCAGCATGATTTCTTAGCCTATAATCCATCACCTTGAAATACATAGGACATGATGCAGAGCTGATTTACTGTAGCAGCCACTTCAGCACTTCTTACTATCACCTTAGCAAACCTTCTTAAAGATTGATAGAACAAAACGGTTGAAGTGTATACAAAGACTTAATCTCACAAAATAATTATTTTTTAAAAAAGGAGTTCACCCAATTTTCAATTTTAAATGAATACACCCAGTTTACTTGGCAGTCACCTCAATTTGTTTATACATTTCTCATAGACATTTCTTATTTTTTCTCTCTTTGGTCTCTCTGCATTCATGAAAAAAATGTAAGTGGCCAGCTATACTGTTCTGGGTGGAAACTAATAAAAATATTTAAATACTCTCTTGCACAAAGCTTACATGCAGAGGCAGTACTGCATAGTGGTTAGGAGTGTACAATTTTAGGATCGCCCACACCACTACATGATATGTGTGCTATGCATGAATTACCTTTCTGAATCTAATTTCCACCACATTTAAAAGGTGATAAATGACTACCCCACACAATTATTGTGGGAAATAAATTAGGAAACATATGCACGTTGACTCCAATGTCTGATAGATTTTAAGCACATAATAAATGTTAATGCTTATTATTTTGTGTCTTTTATTTATGTGTTTTTGGATTTTCAAGAGGCTCCTCTGGTACCTAGGGACCTTAATCAGAATTGCAGACTTACTGAGTATGTTGACATTAGAGTCTTCACACACCAAGTAAATGAAATGATATTTTTGCTTAGGCAGGCAAAGACTTAAATAAAACTCAGTAGGAGGAGTAGTTGCTGTAAATTATCTAGGCCACAACAATCACTTTTGTTTTGCTCACTGGTGAATCTCAAGCATCAATGTAGAACAATTGCTATATTATAGTGTACCTCAATGCCTGTAGATCAAAATAAATATTTATGGAAAAGTGAGATTTTGGGGCTATGTAATTTGTACTAGTCAAAGCTGATATTTTAGTGCAAAAATTTTAAACTACTTTTAACATAGTGAAATAATCAAAGTGAAAATATTGTAAAACTACATGCTTAATTTCTGAACATTGAAAAGTTTAACTCTTGGTTAAAAATTATATCTCTTAACTTGTTTGCTATATATGTAATGATAGACTAAAATAAATTTTCTTAAAAGAAACTTTAGTTAATGGGATCATTAAGATGCTCTTCACATGGGGTAACAAAAACTCATTCACCCATTTTACAGAGGCCCTCACAAAAGCATTTTGTAGTGTGTAACACAAAAGGATTTGTCAAATTCCATGCCTATATCACAGGCCCATAGTTATATCTTGTTTCCCAGTCTGCTTCTCCACCAGCATGTGTACAACTGACCTTTGATTATCATGGGTTTGAACTGCATGGGTCCACTTATACACAGATTTAAAAAAATAAATAAATACATTTGACCCTTCGTATCCTCAAGGTTCCCAAATGTAGATTCAACCAATTGTAAATAATTAAAATGAAAGTATTTTTGCATTCCCAACAGTAGATTCCCAACAGCAGATACCCAGCTGCTATCAAAATCAAATAATCTTGGATTGCAGTATGAAAGCAATACCACAGCATCAAAAATCTTTTGATTGATCGTGAAACAGCATAAAAATGCATTGCAGAGTTGAATCTGTGGATGCAACTACCACAGCATCAAAAATGCTGTTTGGATTGCATGTAGTTGAATCTGTGGCTGCTGTGAAGTCCAAAGTTACATGGGTATTTTTGACTGGCTAGGGTTGGTGCCCCTAACCCCTGCATGTTCCCAGGCAACCACTGCTCTGCATTCTATCTCTACATAAGTATGTGAAACACAGGGTTTTTCTTGTATTATTATTTATTAGTTATGCATTATTTTTCATATGAGTAACTATATACCTACTTTTGCCTCACCCTGCATATACCACTTCTGTGCATTTTATTTACATAGATGGAATCATATAATATGTAGTCTTTTGCATCTGGCTTCTGACTAATTTTAAAACACTTTGTAAATCATCAATATTTTAATATGTATCTGTATAAGTATTTGAATTATTTTCATTGCTGAATAGCATTCCATCATATGGATAAAGCACACAATGGTCAATTGTTTGCCACCACTACTAGCTTTCAATATAGAAACTATGCATTTCATTTATCAAATTTATACCTACTATTCAATATTTTCATAAACAATGTTTTCTCAGTTTTATTTTCATATTATTTGCTGATAACACATAAAAACATTATTTTGCCTATTCCAAAACTAATTTTAAAATACTACCTTATATCCTCCTGTGATTTTGCTAAATTTTATTAATTATAATGGTTTAACCTTGGATTCCTTGTTTTACTTCTTATTGTTAACTTTGAGTGCCAGTATTTTTTTTTATTTTACTGCATTTCCTAGAATCTTTTAGTAGAATATTGGATAGAAAAAGCCGGTATCCTTAGCTTCCTTCATGTATTAAGAGTATTCAGTGTTTCATAATTAATTATTAACTAGTGGCAGGCTCCTACAGATGCCCTTTATTATGCTGTAGAAATTTTCTTCTATGCTTCGGCTGTTGAAAGCTCTTGTGATGAATTCATATTTTACTTTGGTGATTTTTTCCTAAATTTTTTGTGATTGTCATGTATTTTTTACTCCTTTATTTTATTAATATTGTGTGTCACATAAATTGACTTTTGAATGTTAAATCAACCTTGCATTTTGGGAATAAACACCAGTTATTGACTTTTGCATTTTATGTAATTCTTTTTATATGTTGATTTATTTTGTTAATTTCCTGTGCTTTGTTCTTAAGGAGTATTTATCTCGAATTTTCTTTACTTATAGTTTATTATCTGTTTTTTGTATCACTGCATTTGACATCATATAATGACTAAGGAAATGTTCTATTTTCTGAAAAAGTTGATGTAGGTGATATTTATTTTTTAAATAATTTGAGAAAATCCATCGATGGAGTCTTAGGGTATGGAGTATCCTTTATAGGAAAATCATATAGTATAAGTAATTTCTTAACTTATTAAAAACAGATTTACCATTGTATTTAAATCAGTAATAGTGATTCTTTGTCATTCTGGAAATTTGGCCATTTATTCAAATTCTCTAGTACATGGATGTAAGTTTGTCCTCAATGCTCCCTTGAAATCCTTTCAGTTACTATCAATTCAGTAGCTCAGATTTTGCTTTGCTTTTTCTTAATGTGAATATTTAGATAATTGATTTGAGGTCCTTCTTCTTTTCTATTACACTCCTTAAAATATACAAATCCTCCAAGCTCCGTTTTAGCCGCATCCAGTTACTTTTTGTATGTTTTGCTTAAATTTAGTTCAAATCATTTTCTAATTCCCCTTTAATTTTTTTCTGTAACCTATAAATTATTTAGAATTTTAATTATATCATTTAATTTTCAAACATATGGGATTATGTTTAATTGAAATTAAATTATATCACTTAATTTTAATTATATCATTTAATTTTCAAACATATGGGATGCCCCAAGATTTGTGTGTATGGTGGATCTTTAATTTTATTGTTCTCAGAGAAAGTAATTTGTGTTAGTTTAGTCCTTTTAAATGTATTAAGACTAGTTTCATGGCCCAGCTTATAATATATCTTGGAGAGTGTTTTATGTGTGTTTTAAAAGAATCTGTATGTGCCATTATTAGATAAAGTAGTCAATAAATGTTAGTTAGGTCAAAGTCTTGATGTTATTCAAGACTTTTTTTATCAAGTCTTTTATATATTTTATCTAGTTGCTGTAGATATTATTGAGAGTGAAGTATAAAAACCCCCAACTGTTATTGTTGAGTTATGTGCTTAAACATCATCTTGAACCAACTAAAATATATATAACCACTTATTGTTTGCTTATAATTAAATTTCTCCAATCTGCTACAAATTCTTAACTGTACCTATATAAATTTATGCTTTTTTATTTTAAAATAATCACAAGTTTACAAAATACAAGAGAGGGTTTGATGCCCATCACAGAAATACTTCAGCATTAATTTCCTGTAAACGGGGACATTTTAAAAATATAATCTTTTCAAACAGAAAGTTGACATAATGTATTATTATTATCTGATCCTCAGGTACCATTTAAGTTGTGCAGATTTCCCTAATATGTGTTTTGTAGGAAAAGGATCTATTTCAAGGTCACACTTTGCACACAGCTCTCATATCTCACTCCCATGTTCAGTCCTGAAAAACTTCTTTAAATTTCACCATAATGACACTTTCTGAAAATTGTTAGCTAATTGTTTTATAAATTGTCCCTCAATTCCCTTGTGTTTGATGTTGTTTCAGTAGGAATATCATAGAGTAAAAGATGTCTTCATGATATTTTTCATGGATTATGGCATATTTTGTGAAATCAGTTGTATTTGGACAAAAAGATTTCCCAGTGTACTGGAAGCTGTTATGAAGCCTTAAGTCTAATTATTGTTTATTTATCTTTTGCCAACATTAAGTGGGTTTCTACTTTCTTATCAATACAGTGTTCTGAATCAACTATTAAATTGATAAAAAAATTTGTTTTGTATTATGGACATAACCCATAAGTTAACCAATACTAGATTATCACAGAATCAGGTACAAATTTTACATTTTATATAATAATTAAATAGAACCAGTCATATAACATGTGTAGTTATTTTCACTTTATGATTTTTTTATAATATTGACCAAGTGGGACAGCCTAAAAGTTAGATAAATCTCCATGTGGCAAATTTTTACTAAAGGGAAGTAGAAAACGGAGCAGGTTTCCTGGCATACGAATCATCTCTCTGCTTCCAGTCACCTTACAGCTGGTCTTGAAGTAGTGGCTAAAAGGACAACGGGTTACATTCTCTGGCTTCAATATTTTCCTCATCCTCCCTGCCCTGAAAAATTAGTCTATCCAGAAAATCATTTGCACTTACACCTTTTATAAGATTCTGTGTCTTAGGAAATATGGACTAAGATATCTTTTAAAGTGCATTGTAAAAGCTGTTCCTATGCTATTTGCATAGGCTTTGTCATTTGTATTATCAGCTCTGTCTCTGTCTGAAGACATAAATGGTTTACTATTTTGATTAGGTGTTTAGTTATTAAGGTAGATAAATATTTTAATACACTAATTTTTAGTCAATATAGTCCATTAAACAAGCAAATAATAGTTGACCTATTATTCAAAAATCAATCTTTCCTTACCAATGATATGATTTAATCATAAAGAAACAAATGTGAACTCCTGATTTATCAGGTGCACATTGATAAAATTTGTGCTAGTAACAGGAAGCCTTGACTCTTGATTCAGAAAGGTCTAATGGGTGTCATAGGAAAAAATCATGATTGCATATACTCCTGATTCCCCATGGATTTGAGAGAAAGTTTATGTTTTATGACTACACGAGTCTTGCTTAGGTGTTTGAGATGATAGTAATGATAATATTATTTGAATATTAGCAGTTAATTTTTCTTGTACTTTAAGGAGACAATCTCAGAAAAATAATGGAAAAAGCCAGAATAGCAAATACAAGGCTCAAACTTTGCTGTCACTTGATAACCTTTGTAGGTCCTACACATTTTAAAGTTCTCATTTTACATCATACAGGAAATATTAAAATATAATCTCCTAAATATATTTTTTGTTAGGGAAAATGAAATTAATTTTATAACTTGGTCTTTAAAAATATTTTAATTCATGTTTGACTTATATTTTCAATTCTCTATAAGTAAAGAAAATTTGGATATGCAAAAAAAAATTTAACAAACTTTTTGGCAACTATGGTAAGACAATTATTGCTACTAATAATTAATAAAGTTGACATAATGTTAATATTATAAAAACAATCCATATTGATTGCTAAATACTCTTTAATACTCTGGAGTAAATTATGTAAATTATTTACTTAAGGCCTAAATATTTCATTGGGTTTAGGTTGTATTTTTATAGTGCTAAATAGTATATAAATCATTGTCTGATTTTTATAATGGATAAAAGTTACCGAACAGAGAGTAAGTAGGTTTTAATGTTTCAATTACAATTTGAACACTATTTACTCAGTGTTTTGTTTATTTTTACCTTTGAGGATCTGGTTGATGGAAAAGAAAGACCAGATTTTTACATGCTATGAGGTCATAATTAAGAAGAGGAATTTAAATAATATCATCTTTATAAATAAAAAAGTATATATATATATATAGTACACATTAAATTCAAATAAAAGAGAATGTATAGAATTTCATTGCCTAATTATTTTCTTGCTAAAGCCATCAATTTATTCATAGTTTTTTTGTATAATGTAGTAGTTAGTAAGAAAGACAAATAGAACATATTTTCACTTACCTTCATAGCCTATTTTAACTTGCCATGTTCTGAGAATGGGTTCATAAAATAAGAATTTGAAGGATCAAGGGTAACTATTAGAGATGACTCCTATATCATTTGAAGATATTAAAGGCTGATAACACTTGAAAAGGTATAATACATTATAAGTTTTATGTTTTGATGGAAAACTTTTACAAATCTTTTAAGCTTTAGGAAAGCAGCTAAATCCAGTGAATTCACTGCTGATTGATCTCACTTCATCACTTAGCACTTTCTTCACTCAGGCACACATGCTCCATATGCTGTATAGCACAGTCAGGCTTCACGTGCTGAGGTCATTCCTTTCATGGCTCAGACCCACTTTCAACAGGCAGAGTTCAAAATAAGATTCACTTCTTGGGAAAGAGTGCTTGAAGTGAATGGGATCTTAGACCTGGTGCTAATGACACTTTGGGCTAGGTAATTTTCAGAGGGGAGGCTATCTTGTGTATTGCAGGATATTTTAGCAGCCTCTACCTGGTAGATGCCCACAGCACCATTTATTCAAGTTATGATAATAAATAATGTCTCAACACTTTCAAATGTTCCCAGGAGTGAGGACTTTTGGAAGTGGATGATAGGCAATAAATTAGTCTGATTCATCGGGGCATGGCTATTAGCCATCTTATCAGAGAGTTTGCACTTCTTGATCTCTTAGACTTAGCAATTCAGCTCCCCACTGAGACTGGAGTTGCCTACAGACCTCTTGGCTGTGTGGACCTGGGAAAGGATGTTTGGAGCAGTTAAGGCTATGAGTTCTGCACTCAAACTTAAACTTTGGTTCTGGCAACTCCATTTACCCTTTGATGACTGCTGTGAACTGAATGGTTCCCCACCCTACCCTCCCTCCGATTCCTGTACTGAAGCCCTACCCCATTAGAAGAGTCTTCAGGAATTAAAGTTAAATGAGGCTATATTGTGGGGTCTTGATCCAATAGGATTAAGAATAGAAACTAGCATGTGCTCTCTTTGTCTCTGCCATGTGAGAACACAAAAAACAAGGGATTCACTCATAGACAGGATGAAAGCTCTCATCCAAAATCAACCATGTTGGCACCTTAATTTCAGAACTGTAGTCTCCTAAACTGTAAGAAAATAAATATTTTTGTTGTTTTTTGTATGGTGCTCCAAGCTAAGAGGATATCTTTGCACAAACTACTTAAATAAAAGAAAATAATAAAATCTCCCTCAAGTGATTATTATAGTGAACAAATGAGATTACAGAGATAAGGGGCACAGTGCATATCTGCAGAGAATTTGCTGTCAATAAATTTTATCTTGGTTCCTTTCTTAGAATCAGAATTACAGTTTAAAAATGTTATTGTAGTTTATGGAAATCTATTTTATTTTGGTTCATGAATAAAAACCTATGTTTAATATTTTCCCTTTCAGTGTCAGGGTGACTGGATCTAGATCATTGGCTGCAGTCATTCCTTTGAATGTTATCATTATCTAGAGCTAGGATGATGTCAAAGACATCTCCTTTCAAGGATTACCTGCTGCCCTTGTTCTTGTTGTTGTAACTCATTGAGTTAGAGATTTAGACATTCTCACATAACCCCTTGAACCACATGCATGTTTGCTGAATAAGTGCTTACACTAAGCTATGCATACATAGATAGCTGCCCACACTTAGCCAGCAACAGCTTCTGCTTTGGGAGACCAGCTTCTTTCTCCTTCCAGTGGATTCACCCACTTTCCTGGGGCCCAAGGATGTCTCATGCAAGTGCTTACTTGGTATATCTAGTTGTGAAATGCAACACACAAAACTGTGTGTGTTTAATTATTTTAGACCATTGTAACAGTTTCTGGTTAATCCTTTCTCGGGTCCATAATAAAATTTTACATGCTTAAATACATAGATTGGAAGGAAACTGACTTCAGTTATTATATTTGAATATGTATAATATGACAATATACTTGCTTCTTCATTAACTCATTAAAAAATAAGATGCAATTGAATCTAACTGAAGATCTAATTACTACTGTAATTACCCAGTAATATTTTAGGATATTTGCAATGTGATTTGAAAATATGTATGATTTGGGCTGGTGAAAATTCACATATATTAACCCTACAGGCATTTCTTGCCAACATTCATAATTGAATGCAGTGATAAATTTACCTAAAGGTTAGTAAAAAGTAAACTATTTTTAATGCAAATTCACTTAGAACTTCAAATTTGTTGGGATTCTATTCATGAATTCTCTGGGCCGGTGTGTATGATCCATTGCACGAGAACAACATGACATCGCCTCACATAGAACTTGGGACCCAGGCATAAGCTCCAAGTGGAGACTCCTTCCTCTACTCTCAGGTAACTTAGAAGTATAAGTATAGCTGCTCTAAAATATTTCAGAGGGGTTTATTCGGTCTTCACAGTTTACATGCAGGTGTCATGCATTTCTACCTCAACTTTCAAGTAGGTAAATAAAACTAATGTAGAGGGGGCTGTTCATCTTCAGACCCACTTGTTCTCTATTCTGCTGAACACTCCTGAGAGGAATAATTCCCTTTCTCTGTTTCCTCGGGGTGATTGATGTCTCTGCAGACACACTTCCTTTGAAGGATCGCCTGTCCTGTAGCCAGTACTTAAAAGCTGGAAATGAAGTCCAGCAGGAGTTGTGCCAGTTTATTTCTAGTAAAAGCGTAGTAAAAGAAAGAGTATCAAAAGTGAAAAGGGGAACAAAGGGAAGGGAGAAAGTGATAGTCCACTGTCTTTTATCTATTCATGGGAATGGCCATTGTGTACTAGGGGTTTGACTCTCAGTGTTTGAAACTGTAACTTTGAATACTTTCCAAATTCAGTACTTAAAGTCCTCCTTTTTACCTTTGGAACTACCTTCTTACTAGTCTTCCCTCCACGCTGAAGTAACTTGCTTGAGTTTCCAGAAGTCTGAGCTGAAACTTAAAGTATTAGTACTTTCCTTTTTTTGACCTTAAAAATATGGGACTTTGGAAAAAAGTTGCTTAATATTTCTGGGCCTCTGCTGCTGCCTGCATAACACAAGGGATGGAGGGAGGTGAGCCCTGATTATCTTGTTAACTCTGAGACTCGATTCATATTACTGGTTTATTTGACTGCCCCCAAAGAACAGAAGCCGCACTTAAAGCCCCTGAAAAATCGAAGGAGAAGCACTGGAGATGTTGAGACACTATAAGGGGAAAAGTCTGAAGTAACAGACAGATGACAACCATGAAAATGAGGTAGACTAAGTTTGTTAAAAGCTGTAATTGTCAGGTATGAATGAACAGCTGTGCTCTCCAGACAGGACATATTTGCATATTGGTCAGATCAGGACTCTGGTTAGTTTTCCTTCCTAGAAGGAATTCCCATGTTCACCTTATCATTGTGCCGGTTCTTAGGTTTCCTGTTCTAGATCCTTGAGGAGTAACTCTGTCTTACTAATTTTTGCCCCTTTCACCTCACACATCATCTGGTATGTAGTAGGAGTTCAGATACATGTTTGTTGAATCGGATCAATAAACTGTATTTTGATCCTTTATTATGTAAGCATGATATACTAGATGCTACAAATTATTGATTCCAATAGTCAGAAATGCTTAGTACTCTTTCTGTATCACTTCTGCATGTCTATCGAAAACATGTATGATTTAATAAGTATAAAACACCATTGGGTTTTTATAAAATATGATCAAAAGTAATGCAAAATATAATAGGAAATGTATTGTCTCCGTGTTCCTTATAACATAGACATCATACTCATTGCTTAGCATATGGCTTGTGGGTTTGGAGAAATTTCTTCAAAACAAAAGTAAACTTATTTATTAGTTGTTTCAGGACTCATAATTCAAAATTCATGTCTTTTTAGGGATATGGATTTTGCTTAGAAAGAGAGCAGAGAGGGCACACAGTACCGAATCCAAGATAAAAACCTGATTTATTGCTGTAGCTTCATTCTCTGTAGACTTTCTTCTGTCCTGTATGACAGTGTGAGCATTTATTTCAAAATGAATGCCTTAATCAATAAGGATCATCTTTAAGAGTGTCAATTTGGCTAGATAAAGTTGCCCAATATAATCCCTTAGTGGTTAAAACTAAGTGGCACCTCCTTAGTTTTACACTGATCTTTGTCCACAAATTTCTCTAAATTAAAAAGCATTTTTGTCCTGTCTTCCATCTGTTCCTAACTTATACCCTTTGTGTATATAAGCAACCATGTTTTGATAAATAAATAAACATAACTGGGATACATTTTTAGACAGGTAAAACCTACTTAATTCAATCATAAGTTTCTATATATTGACCTTACCCTATGGTATTATTAAAATAGTAAATTTGATATATTTTTCATGTGGTTTAAATAAAACATTATAACTTACCATTTGCTAAATTAAACAATTTTTTATTAGTCAGATAGTTGCCAGGCATTCTTAGATTCCTCATTTCTGCACGCATGGCCCCTACGTTATGCCACATGATCAGAAAGTTATTCCTGCCAGTCACGGGCATAGCGCCGATTTTCAGCAAAACTCATTCCACTGACTTTCATGTGAACAGGGCTCTATCTGACTTATTTTGAAGCAATGAAATGATTCCTGCCGCTCCTCAGCATGTTAGTTTTCGTGCCAGTGAAGGCACAGATGTGTCTGAGAACAAGTTACCATTGTGTGCTAAGTTAAAAGGCTGATAAATTAAATACATTATGTGTTCACATAGTACACATATACATTTATACACATCTATTTACACTTACATATAGATTTACTTTTCTACATATATCTATTTTTATGAATTTATTTTGAATTTGTAAATAGACTATATTTGTTCTTGTCATCATAACATGTAGAAATGCATAAATCAAGTTTACTGATATAATCAAACAAAGAGCTTTAAATAGTTAAATAGTTTTAAATAGTTCATCATGCTTTTATTCCATGAGAACCTCTACTGAAGTAGGTAAAATGAAAAATGACACAATATCAGTAAAATAATTCTAGTTTTAAAATGAATCACATATATAAGAAATCTATTGATGTGAAGGAAAAACTAATTAAAATGGGGTTTGTGTATGTGAATAATTATACTTATTTACACATGTGTACACACTTGCACATACATGCAATATGTATGATTGTAGTAAACACTCTGGTGGTATTTACACCTGTTTGTCATCTTTGGGAATTGTAATTACAGAGAATTTTCACCGTCCACTGTACATTTTTGCATTTTTAAATGTTTGGTAAAGAACATGCACTAGTTTTAAAAAAATCAAGCGCAACATCTATAAATTTACTTATTTCACTATATAATTTTAGAAAATGTAGCTAAAAATACCTAAAGTGCTAGAATGTGTTTTAAACTTCAAAGAACTATTTCCTAGAATATCAAATTAATTTGGCTTTTGATAATTAAAGCATCTCTTAAAACTGTGTACATTCAAATACACTAAATATTTTTTCCTAGTCTTTACTCAACAGGCTTTCTGAACTTAGCAGAAGAAACTACAGTCTAGGAACACTTATTTTGAAGTTAGGGATCAATTTCAGTACTATAATCTAATAAAGATAGAGAATAGACTTTAGACCTGAAGCACAAAAGGAGCTTCCTCCATCCCAGTCCTTGATTGGAAGGTATTAATGGATACCTGCCTGACTTATTCAAACTGAGAAGAGACCATAGACCTGGATTCAGGCATATTCAAGAGGCTAAAAGAGAAACATAATATAATCTGTTGTGCATTTGAAACATTCATTAGTCGTATGGTACAATTGGATTAGACTTCAGTGGCAATAATGGCTAGAAAGAAAAAAAAAGAATATTTCTATTTGTTCCAAAAGTGTTTTGGAGATATATGATGGATATTTTCATATTATAGGCTGTGAAGAGGCCTTCAGAAAAAAACCCACCAAAACTAAACAGAACTGTATATAAGTGTTCTGCACACTTATTTGCCAATAGAACACCCCTTTTTTCATACGTCTTATAAATTTTTATGTTGTAAAGTCATTTAGTAAAATTGTTTAAAAGTTAAAAGCATCATTAATTAACCCCTTCCTCTGCAATAAAGTTTACATTATATGAATAAGGTTATGGTATTCATAGGGTTGAATGTAAATTTTTACAATTAATGATTGAGAGGACTAAAAACAATTTTGTTGTTATCAAAACAAATTCCAAAAATTCTCTAAATTCTCTGCAGTTTTGTGAAAGGTTTACACTTTTGCTCACCCATGAACTTTTGTGGAATTTTGACATAGGATTTATCACATTAACTTCTCATCCCCTGCAATAAAAAAGGTACAGAAACAGTACCCATATTAAGGAGCTCTTTAGACAGCATGAAGATGTGTATATGTAGGGACCTGGATATAATCCCTCCTGCCACCTGTGAATCTAAACACTTACTGAATATGCTTAAGACTTTTTCGAGAGCAGTTGAGTCAGAACTTCTACACATACATTATTTAATTAGAAAATAGAAATAACACAACATGTAAGTGCTAGTCTGTTTTCCCTAGAGCTAAAGTAATAACTAAATTAATAATTTCATTTAATAACCAAAAGTGCTATATCCACATGCAAATAATAACTGCATTATGTAATAGTGAACTTTGAGCTTTCTTTTCAGATTATGGTTAAAGTATCAGCAAGAAAGTGTCCTATGCCTAGTTGTACCAGATGGTTTGAAAATAAAAAGACTCCCTGGTTCCCAAAGTTCTGCCACCATATCTGTCATCTTGCCATGTTTTGTTTGAAGCACTATCTTCAGAAATCTCCTATTAAAATGTATAATGTCCAGTTGAGATTATGCATTATACATAATTAGGGATTTTACAAGCATGAAGACATGTATTCCAGTGGTTCTCAGTTCTTACTGTACATTGTTAGAATTATCCATGGAACACTTAAAAGAGGCTGCACCCCATCCTGTACCAACTATCCTGATCTTTGTTTGGACTTAGGCTTCTCTTAAATAAATCTTTTCAGGTGATTCAGATTCACATTAAAGACTGAGACCCACTTAAAGGAATAAATTCTACATGTTTCTATAATGTTAATACTACTATTTACTAAGGGCCAGCAACATAATTTGTGGGGCAACTGCAAAATAAAAATTCAGGGCCTTTCTTCAAAAAGGAGATAAAAATGACATTAAAGATACAAAAATACTGTTTAGATTTTTCCTGTATTTTGACTAGTTATGTTGTTTTGTATTTCCTATTTAATGTTGTTCTTAATTAGAATAAAAATTAGTTATTGGCATAAATTCTGCCATTTTTGATATGTTTTCAATGCCTGTTTTAAATGCAAGTATGAAAGCATACAGAATCAGTAAAATAGTAAAATTTGTATTTTTTATCTGACGTATGCATTGTGTTCTAGTAGAACAATGGAATCAATACACAAGACTAGCTCAAATGTTTATATTCCACTTCTTGATGTGCTCACATTCTACTTCTATGTTCTATCTTCAGCTTACCAATGAGTAAAAGAGAACTTTCCTTCCATGTCATCATCTTCAGTATAAGTGGTTGTCAAACATAGGCAATTAACATGAGTATAATGAACAAGATAGACTATTCTGATCTTTTTTATATGGAACCAAAAAAGACCCCAAGTAGCCTCAGCAATTTTGAGAAAGAACAAAGTTGGATCACCTGACATTAAACTGTATGACAAGGCCACTGTAATCAAAACAATGTGGTACTGGCATAGAAACAGACACATAGATCAATGGAACAGAATAGAGAGCCTAGAAATAAATCCATAACTTTATGATCAAAATATTTGACAAAGTGGGTCCAGGCACACAATGGCTTAAAGACAATCTCCTCAATATGTGGTGTAGGGAGAACTGGACTGGTACATGCAAAAAAAGTGATACTAACCCACCAACGTATACCATACACTAGAATAAACTCAAAATAAATAGAAGACTTAAATATAAGTTGTGATACCATAAAAATCCTAGCAGAAAATATAGTAAAATTTCAGATATATCATGTAGCAATGCTTTTGCCAATATATCTCCTAGGGTGAGGGAAATAAATGAAAAAATAAAACAAATGGGACTATATCAAATAAAAAGCTTCTGCTTAGCTAAAGAAACCATCATCAAAATGAAAACAGAACCGACCGTATGGGAGAATGTACTTGTCAATGATACATCAGACAAAGGTTTAATCTCCACAATAGGTAAAGAACTCATATGAAACACCAGGAAGACCAACCAATTAAAAAATGGACAAAGGACCTGAGTAGACACTTCTCCAAGGAATACATACAAATGGCTCATAAACATAAGGAAAAAAGTTCAACATCACTCGCAATCAAACCATATGCAAATTAAAACCACAATGAGACCAAACCAGCCAAAATGGCTACCATTAATCAATCAACAAACAAGTGCTGGTGAGGATGTGGAAAAAATGGAACCCTAGTGCACTGTTAGTGGGAATGCAGACTGCTGCAGCCACTGTGGAAAACAGTATGGGATTTTCTAAAAAAAAAAAGGAACTGGCTTTTGACCCAGTGTTTCCACTGCTGGGAATATAACCAAAGAATCCCCAAATGAATTCAAAGAACCTATGCACCCCAATGTTCATAGCAGTACTATTTACAATAGCCAAGAGTTGGAAACAGGCTAAGTGTCCATTGGTAGATAAATGGATCAAAAGAACTGTTTTTTTTTTTTTTACACAATGGAATACTATGTAGCAGAAGAAAGAAGAAATTACTACCTTTTGTGACAGCATGGATGGAACTGGGAACGATTATGCTAAGTGAAATAAGCCAGCCAGTGAAAGACAAATACCATATGATTGCACTTATAAGAGGAATCTGATGAACAAAATAAATTAATGAGTGAAATAGAACCAGAGGTATAGAATCATGGAATAGACTGACAGCTGTAAGAGAGGACAAGGGAGGTGGAGACTGGTTGAAAGCTAAAGGGATTAGTTAAAGAATATATATGAAGGACCCCATGGACATGGACATTGGCGTGAGGATGGGACATTGGCCTTAGTCAAGTTTCTTCAGAGAAACAGAACTTATTCATACCTCTCTTCCTGTCTCTCTCCTCCTACTTGCCTATCTGTTCATCTGTCATCTATCTATCTATATCTATCTGAAGAACTAGATTATAAAGAAATGGCTCATATGGGTGTGTAGACTGTGAAGTCCCATGCGCTGTATGTAGTCTGAGGCCTGGAAAAGAGCAGAGCTGATCATGTAAATCCCAGCCTCAGTGTGAGGCAGGAAAGGACCAATGTCCTGACTCAGAGACCCTCAGGCATTGAGAGCGAAGTCTCTCTTGCTCAACCCTTCTTTCTGCTCAGGCCTTTAAGGAATTGGATAAAGGCCACTCAGACTGCGGAGGATTGTCTGCTTTATTTAGTCTGCCAATTCAAATGTTAATTAAATCCAGAAACCGCCTCACAGATACACCCAAAATGTTTAGCTAAGTGTTTGTGCACCTGTGGCCTAAGTTGACGCATAAAAACACCCACCACAAATAGTGTTGGAGGAAAGCAGACTCGGCCTTACTTGATAGAAACTGAAGGTGAAAGATGCCAGGAGAGGAACTCGTTTTGCCGCCAAAGACAACTGTTGTTTGTAGTTCATAATTGAAACCTGGAGTTTAGATTTCAATAGCAATCGTTTGTCACATCAGTCAACAGCTATGGCAAAAAGGTGCTACACCTTAAATAAAACAATACTCTGTGGCTGTAAGCAGATTTTAAATGGTTTCTATCTCTTTTTATCCCCCTTTCCTTGATCAGTTATCTTCAGTTTTCCTTTGTTTGCTTAGCAAGTTTAATTGAGAATAATATTGGGGTGAGTTTCATGTTCAAGAAAATGCCAGATATCTTGCTAAGACAATCTGACCACTGATGTTCATTCTCTCTTGTTCTAATAAATTGCTAACGACACACCTATTTCTTGTTGTCACTACTCATTTTTCCATTTTGGAAATAGGGAATGATCCCAATTATAGTTCTTTGTTCTGTCATTTGTACCTTGTAGACTTAGGTCTCTCCAAACAAATTCATCTCATACTACAAGAATATTTTATAACTAGATTCAATTTCATCAAAATTTAGCAAATCTCTATTAATAGGATTCTCAAATTTGAGGACATTATAAAAATATACAATTCTTTGACAACAGTGTGAAACTCTCAAGTTATATTTAAAGTAAAATTTGCAAATAATCAGGTTTAGCATTTAGCAGCAATGTATACATACCTAATGATTTTTTTACATAAAACTGTAAAAGAAATGTGTAGTGACAGCACTTATTTAAGCCACAAAACTCTTTCAACTGACAGAGGAGGCATGCATAGTCTTAGTATCATCCCCTCCAACTCGTAATTTTAACACTCTAGCTACTTGTTTCAG
Source organism: Artibeus jamaicensis (assembly GCF_021234435.1). NCBI lineage: Eukaryota > Metazoa > Chordata > Mammalia > Chiroptera > Phyllostomidae > Artibeus > Artibeus jamaicensis. Next base: position 17,855,375 of record NW_026521788.1, read on the forward strand.
GAATCCACTGTACGATTTCATAAATCAATCAGTGAAGTGTTTTTGCTTCCTCCCCAACACATTAGTTAGTGTCTGAGTTCTTTTCTATGAGTCCTAGCAAATGTAACTACTGATTGCAAATGAATCTGTGTAAATGAAAGGAATGAACCACATTGGTAGTATCTGATTTTAATGTATTTACCAGCAAACCCAGAATAAAGTTGTTGTACTTTGTAGGTTATTACCTAAATATAAGTCCAAAGTTCCCTTTATGGTGTGTTCACAGTGTAGGCTTACTTTAACCTCCAGGGTATCCATTAATTTCCTACAACAGGCACAGTGCTAAAATACCTGGAGAAACTTAAGTTCCACTATTATTATTGCCAGGGCATTGTGTACTCTCAGTGCTGGGATGCTAATGACCAGCTTCTGACAGGGCTTTTCTGGTTCTGGCTCTTTCCTGAGCAACCAAATGCACACTTTTCTGGGAAAAGAGAATATGCATCTGTTCGTATAGAAACCTGTAAGAAAACTTTATTTATTGCTATTGTTGGTTTTTTATTTCCACTTTATATCTAAACCAGAATATTTGTTCCCTGAGAAGAAATAACACAAAAGACCAAGCCACCAAGTAACCATTTCTGGTACATTCTGTGCTCTGGGAAGAAGAGTCCCTTGGTTTCCGTAGTGGAGCACTTCCGGCCATGGTTTCAGACATTTTACATCACAGGTAGTAAGTGATGCTAGACCTGAAGAAGTGCAGCCATTGACATTTAATTCTATTAGCCACCAACTCTTACCTTGTACCAGTATGTAGGTCTAGGTTCTCACCCTGAACATGAGGTTTCGTGGGAGACAGCACACTTCAGAGTGTGAATCCCTGCTATTTCCCTTGTGCTGAGGTTCTCAGCGAGGGACTGCTTCTTCAAACCCACTTGTCTGTTAGCATATTATTAATCTTATAACAAAACTAAAGAAATGCTACTTCTGCAGGATTTGGAGCACTGGAGTTGAGCCCATACAGCTGTGATTTTTAGTCCAAACTATTCTGTTTTCATTCATGAAAGGGTTTCTTAAGTGAAATTTAGTTTAGAACTTAAATGTCTGAGTTGCAATTATTTTAGATTCCTGAAAAATGGTGGCACAGTTATTTTATAACCATCCACTGTATACCAGACATGTATTAGTTACTTTTCATGTTGTATCTCATAGCCCAATTAGCTCATTGTATTGAAGAAGAAAATAAAGGATCAGAAAGGTGGTGATTAACCAGAAAGGTAAGTACAATACAGAGTTTATAAATAGGAGTGTTGCAATTCGATTGCTAGGTTCAAAATCAGCCCAACAAATAAAGACCATATGAATTAAAGAAAGTTCATAATATATTTGGGTCTAATTTTTCTTATAAAAATGGTTTGAAAATAATAATGCTTACTTCATCGATTTGAAATTAATTAAGCAAATACATGTGAAGGACTTAAGAAAGTACCCAGCATTTCTCAAACATGTCATGTTTAATGACAAGCAAGAAACGTTAGTCATTATAGTAATGAAAGGCCATGTAGCTAAGTGGTGACAGAGTAGAGGATTCAACATTGTCAGCCATTTCAGGAACCCTCCATGTGCCCTGCTCATAATCAAAGCCCCTTCTTCCCTTCACAGGTCACCAGCATTTTGGTTCCCAAAAAGCAACTTCCTTGCTATGTGCATAGTTTTAGCATCCAACTATGGATTTCTCGATACTGTAATTTAGTCTTGTCCATTTTTTAAACGTGATGTATCTTCAAGTTTTTAACATATAGGTTTTCCTTCCAACTCTTTCTTATCTCTACAATTTATCTGTTGAAGACCCAAGGCTTTGTGACCTGTAGATTTTCCCACAGTCTAAACTTTGCTAGTTACATATCCATGGAATTGTTTTCCATGGGTTTCTGTCCTCTATGTTTCTTACAGAGAGCTGGATCAAAAAATTTAATTAAAGTCAGACTGAATCATGATGGCAAGATTATAGGTGATACCATGTTCTTTTATCCAGGGTATATGATATCTAGTTAATACTACTAAAAACATTTAATAGAAATAATTGATGCATAAATTCTAAAGCCATTCCTTCATTTAGGAAGTACAAGATGAGGATATCTAACTCTATCATTAAATTTAAATTATTAGTTGACATAGTTTCACAAGGAGTAATGTTTCTTTACATAATACTTGAATAACCACACGTAGCTTAAATATTAGTCACTATTACTGTTGGAGACCCTGTCCAGCAAAGTCTGCCTATTGTGGTTTACGATGAGAATCAATGCACAGGTGACAACAACCCTGTGTGGAAAAAGGGAACAGGCACGACTACTCTCTCAAGGGGAGAGTGCCTATGGTGCCTCGGCCACTCCCTCAAGAAGAGAGCGCCCTGACCCTCGCCTAGACGGGCTTTTATTGTTATCCTGGAGTCTTACATCATAGGAAGATTTATTATCTATCACAAAGAATATTATTGTCTACATTCTAGGTACAATCAAGAAAATGAAAATAACATGCAGAGGGGGATGGTGATGAGCTGATTAGCTCTGTCCTTGGGGAAAATTCACACAGGCTTTGGAAATTACCTTAAAGACAGACAATATACCTTTGTTGTTTTAGACCAGGGTGATGGAGTTTTAGCAAGAGCAAGCCATAGCAATCTATATGCATTTTCTAGGCCTGATTCCCACAGGAAAACTCAGTTTGAAGGTCTGGCTCCTGCCCACCACTTCACTTCTGTAGGTTTTCCATACAGAGCTGAGTCACAGTTACCAGGCCAAGACAAACTGGTCCCCTACAATTACTATCATTTAAAAAAAGTTTTCTTGACACAGTAGAATTTTATTATTTGTTCTAATCCCTGGTTTTGGTTTTTATTTTAGGGATTTCTGTTATCCGTGTATGGCATGTTGATTGTTGTCTTCATCATTTGTGACTGTCTCTTAAATCTCTTCCTATATTTCACTTTTATTTTAAAAAATTTACTTTGTCTCACCTCTTAAATCATTTAACAAATCTCTTCTTATATGTTTCATTTTAATCAATTTTATTTATCTCACCATATTTACCTTTCTCATAGAACTTATCTTAGACATTCATTTTTCTTTGTTTATGTCTTTTCCTTTTAATTTATCATGTTCCATATATCCAATGACTAAAACACTAAACAAGTATTTATTGAGGGAATGAACAAATAAAAGTTTGAATTGATGACCTTTTCATTAATACATGTAGATATCATCATATCATTTGGATAAGTTTCTGATTACAATTGTAAATATCCTAAAGTTAATCCTTAATTTATAATGATAAACCAACATTACCTTAGATAGGAATGCTTTGTTTTTATTTTTAATTTTATTATAAACATATATGTGTACTTGCCTATACATACAAATGCTTTCAAAATGTAGTAAGAGGAGAATCTGAAAAGGTTTTGATCTGAAAAAGACTCTTCCCTCTCACTGTGTTTCCTGCTCTGATTTTTCTTTTCTGGGTCAGTCACCTCAGTCACCGAGGCCTGTAGGGAGGTCTATGGGCGGTCAAGGTGAGTGTGGCTAATGCCCTGGTGTCAGTTTGAATCTCAGCTGAAGGCTCTAGCGCAGGTTGTTTTCCTTGTGTTCCTGGGAAAGACTTCTAAGGCTTCCGGTGGTGCGTGAAGGGGCGAGGCACACACATGCATGCATATGTGTGCATCGTTTAGTGTAAAAATATTATAACTATAATATGCTTGTGCAGATACAATTCTGGCAAAATCACGTTTAATGTTCAGAACATTGGGTAAAGCCAGATGCTAGCTCTGATAACCCACTCTACCGATTTCTATGTACATGACTTTAAATGAGCTACATATCAATTTACATCTTCATTTCTGTATTTATTTTCTATTGCTATTGTAACAAATTACCACAAATTCAGTGCCCTACAACAGCACGCATTTTCTTTGATAATTCTGAGGCCAGAAGTCCTGCCATCAGGGTGTCAGCAAAGCTGCATTCCTTCTCTGTTCACCTGCTGTTTCCAACTCTCCCTTCTGGAGGGAACCTGCATGCCTGATTTTCTCCGTTTCCACTGCAGACTGTGCAGCGGTTTCGACTGTCTCTCTGACTTCTTCTTCCGTCCTCACATCTGCTTCTCTGACTCTGACCCTCCTGCTGCCTGCTTCCTTAAGGATTCCCATGATTGCCTGCACCTGGCTCACCTTGACAATCCGAAGTAATTTCCCTGGATCAAGATCCCTAATATCTACAAAGTCCCATTTGCATTTAGGTAACATAGAGGAGTGGGCAAAAGTAGTTTTATAGTTCTGAGTATGTGAAGCAGAGTTTTTCTTGAATTATTTTTATTAATTATTGTATTGTATATTTGTATTTTCTATCTTGTTATTGCTTTGTATTCTTACTTATGATTTATCTTTTAGGTAATGATGGTTGGTAGTTTACCTACTCTCGCCCACCCCTATGTTTACAGTTCCAGGGACTGAAATGTGGACATATTTGGGAGGTCATTATTCTACCACAGTTTTTTTTTTTTTAATGAGGATAATAATTAAATTTGTCTTGTAGGATTGTTGTGAGATTCTAGTGATTTACTATATGCAAAACACTTAGAATCTGACTCATAATAATGCATTAATGTAGTAATTTGTGACCTGTTGGGGTTTGTGGGTGTTCTGTATGAGTGTAACACATTACATACAGGATTGAGGAATGTGTGTAGATGCCGGTGTGAACTTGTTTGTCTAGAAGTGTTTCTGTGTTTATTTATGTGTCTGATGAAGTCGAATCTATGTGCATGGATGTGTCCATCTGAAGCTGTGGGTAATTATCAGGTGGGATTCTATGTAGTTGGGCTGATCGGCCTCTGCTTCTGCTTATGTGTGAAGCAACCAGGAAATAAGGAGTCTTCATTATGTGCCTCAGCAGGTCACAGGCAGCTTCTGTACCATCTCACACCAAGAGTAACCACTTCATTTTCCATCCTTGCGAAGAACCAGGCTATCTCAGCAACCCATCCTGACACTCGAAGAGCAGAGACTCATTAAATAGTATTCTCTAGTAAAGAGAAGCATATTTCTGAATACTGAAAGAAAAAACTTGTATAATCATTCATTTTTGAAAATTAGTGCTTTATTAATCCAAAAAGTATGTACTGTTTTTCTGTTTGTCAATTCTAAAATAATTTTATTATGTTTTTAGTAATAACAATTTAATAGTTTCCTCTCAAAATTCTTTTAGAAAGTCAATTCATTTAGAATACACTGGTAAATAATGTAAGAAAGTTTTTTGACTGTTGTATACAAACTAGTTACTTTAAAAATAAGCTTTTAACAAGTGCATTACTCAGATTGGATTTTATTTTAATTTTTCTGCTCTTCTGAGTCTCAGACAGGGTTTGCTGTGAGTATCAAAAGAGAAAAATTTATGTGAAAATCCTCTGTCTAAGACAAGTATAGGAGCTTCCCTCCTTACTTGTTCTCATCTTCTCTGGGAATTGTGTTACAGTGTACTTTGCATAACAGTAAAAAAAGCTAAATTAATGAAGAAATCAATGCTTATGTTATAGATCCTTTAAAATTACATGTTGAAAATTCCCTCAAATTGTTCTGGAATCCAGCAGTTTTGCCTGCTGACTGCTTCGTTGTGACAACTGCAATCACATTGTCACATGATAATGTGATCACATGATCACTCATACCACAAATACTCAGTGACAGTAGACTTACCTGACTCAAAATCCAGGGTGTGCTGATTCTAGAGCTGAATGACTAACTCAAGAAGAAAACCAGTTGTTATCATGATGGAATGATCTCAGGTCTCTCTATATATTGAGGGTGGCAGAACTGCCCTCAGGCTCTGTAGTCAGACTTAGTGTTCTATTATTTTTCCTTAAGCTGTTATGGTTAATTACATCAAACTTCTAAAAATATCACCAGTGTGCTAAAAAGAAAAAGGAATGGTCAGTCTCATTCACAGTGAGGAAGAATACCAATTTTAGAGGTCAATACAGTGTCTCCAGAGAGGGAAATCAAAAGTTAGGTATTTGTAGGACTTTGGGTTCTGGGTCATTAATGAATATATTAGATGAGATCAGGTGCATTCAAGGTGGTGTGGCCATAGATGAATATATTATTCTTGAATCATTTAGGTGTCAGAATTACAAACACCTAATCTTGGTGGTTTAAATATATAGGTATGGTATAATTTAATTTAACATAAATAATTTTGTGTTTCATATTTTGTCAATTAGACATTTTAATTCTAATTTTTAAATTTAACTTTTCATCACAAGTGCTTATTTAATTAAATTTTTAGAGTTATTGTCATAGAAATATATACTAATTCTTAATATTAGATTTATAAAAGTGTGTCTGTGTCTAGACTCCTCTGAAATATGACTAAAACTAAGAATTCTCTTCCTAGGAAAATGCATATACATTCAAAATATTACAAAAATAATTTCAAGGGGGTGAAGGTATTTCTGAAATTTATTCATGAACATTTTTGTAATGATTTTATTTAAGGCTAAAACACTAGAGAAAGATTCATTAAAAATTTGAGATTAAGGGAATATGTCAACTCTATTATCACATATTTTTTCAAAAGCTCCCAATAGTAAGAAATTTACCAAGCAGAAAACCATAATAATTAGAGGTAGACAAAATTACTATTTTTTCAGACATTGTGATTATGCACTCAATCCCCAGAGAATCTTGAATTCTGAAAAAGATTAATATTAATAAATTCATTTAAGCATCTAGATACAAATAATATATGCAAAAATTAATAGCTTTCTCATATCCCAGCAATAACTAGGTCAAATATATAATAGCAAAGAGATAGTATTCCATTCAAAATATTAATGAAAAATGTGAGTGCCCAGGAATGTATAATAAGAAATGTGCAAGAATTATATGAAGAAAGCTACAAGCTAAAAAGTTGACTGAGAGTTGTAAAAGGAGATTTTAATAAATGTAGTGGAATAGTATACTCTTGTAAAATAAAACAAAATAGTACAAAGATAACGATTCTTCAAAATTGAATCAAAGCTTAATAAAATTTGAACTAAAATTTTGATGACTTTTGGTTGTAACTCAGACATATTTCTTAAATTAATATAAAATTAAAATAAACTGAAAAAGCTATGAGCTAATTAGAAACATTATGTTAAAGATTGCAGATATCCTGTTTAACATAATATCATATTTTATACAACTATATCAATTGAAACAGAATGAACAAAGTGAGTACTGGCAAAACAACACAGAGAGATCAATGGAATTGAATACATGGCCCTGAAGTAAAACATACTACAACATGATTAATTATGTTCTTTGAGATTATGAGGAAGGTCTTTTATTATTCTTTTAAAGGGGGTTGATTTGGAGAAAAGGTTTAAATCTAAGTGATTTTGGAAAAGTTGGATAAACATAATTCAAATACTATATGTTAATACATATAGAACTATAGACTTATGTGATATAAATTTTTAAAAAGGAATACAGTTAATAATTTTTGGCAAATGGAGATATTACTTGTAAGGAATCTTCCAAGATGTCCATTTAAACATTTAAAATGATGAATTTCTGTACAACCATACAAACCATGAATATCACTGAAAAGTGGAAGGATAAAGTTAGAATAAATATTAAAAAACCAGAAGGTTAATGTCCACAGCAAAAAAATCTAACTTTAATAATAATGAGAATAAATGCATTGTTATGCACTTACTTTAATCAAAACAATAATCCCAAATTCATAAATTTTTGAAATTTAAGTTAACCACCTTATGAGCCTAATTTAAAATACCTAGTGAATAAAACAAAACAAAACAAAAGTGCAGCTAGAGAGGTAGAACTTTTTAGTAGGAAGAGAGTTGGTGGTCAAATAGTGTCAAACGCTAAGCCAAAATTGGTATTGGATATCTAAGGAAGTTTTGAAATTTTAACATTGTTGGTGTCTTAACAGTCTCAGTGTAAATGTTAGAAAGAATGATAGTTGGTAAATCTTTTGCTCTTGGGAAGTTTTGGGGGCAAGCTAGCAAGCTAGCATATAATGCCGGCTTTTTTGCCTAGAATTTTGAAAGAAGCAGTAAAATTTCAAAGACAATTGATCCTAAAGGCATGTTCAGTAACAGACATTATGGGTGTCACTTGGGGAGACAACTGTGGAAAATGGTACCCTAAAACTAGAAGTGGCTGAGGAAAACTTACTTGTTGAGTCTCTTTGTTTCTTTGACATAGCCCTGTGTATAATTAAACTATTTAAGGCTGTGTGGACTCCAACAAATGAGAACTTTCTGTTTAAGAATGCCATAGACAAAGTTGATTTTTTAAAAAAATTATTTATTTATTTTAAAAATTATTTTTCAACTACAGTATTCTTTCTTTTACTCCCTTCCCAGCCCACCCCCCCCCCCCCGTTCCCCCACCTCCTTCCCCTTTCCACCCTCCTTGGTAGTTGTCCTTGTGTCCTTCATGCTAGTTCCTGTAACTCCTTCCTTTTTTTCCCCAGAAAGTCCCTCCCCTTTCCCCTCCGGTCGCTGTCCCCCTGTTCTCGATTTCAGTGTCATTGTTTTTATTTTGCTTGCTTGTTTGTTTTGTTATTTAGCTTCCTGTTAATGGTGAGATCATATGGTATTTGTCTTTCACCGCCTGCCTTATTTCACTCAGCATAATGCTTTCCAGTTCCATCCCAGCTGTTGCAAAGGGTATGAGCTCCTTCTTTCTTTCTGCTGTATAGAATTCCATTGTGTATATGTACCATAATTTTTTGATCCATTCATTTACTGATGGGCACCTAGGTTGCTTCCAACTCTTGGCTATTATAAATTGTGCTGCTATGAACATTGAGGTGCATAGGAAGTTTTAGCCACAGCTATAAGACAAGAAAAGGAAATAAAAGGCATCCAAATTGGAAAGGAGGAAACAAAACTGTCATTGTTTGCAGATGACATGATAGTGTATATGGAAAATCCTATAGACTCTACTCAAAAACTGCTTGAACTAATAAATGAATTTGGTAAAACAGCGGTTAACAAAGTCAATATCCATAAATCAAAGTCATTTTTATATACTAACAATAAATCAGCAGAAGCAGAAATCAAGAAAAAAATACCATTCGATACAGCAGAAACAAAAATAAAATATCTGGGAATAAACCTAACCAAGGAGGTGAAAGACCTGTGTGCAGAAAACTACACAACACTGAAGAAAGAAATCAAGGAAGACACAAACAAATGGAAACATATACCATGTTCATGGATTGGAAGAATTAATATCATCAAAATGTTCATACTACCCATAGACAAAGTTTAAAGATAAGTGTTAGACTGGGTAACTATGTATTTTTTAATGTCTCGAGCTAATGGGGTATTGATATGCATATTACACATGCTACTCCCTTGTTTTTTAATTAAATAATCATTCTTCATTATTATTCTAATACATTGTCCCAATTTTCCACCTTTGCCCTCCTCTGCCCCCCTGCCCCCACTCCCACAGTCAATTCTGACGCCATTGTCCATGTTCATTGGTCATTCACGCATGTTCTTTGTCTAGTCCCTTCCCCTTCTTTCCACCATTATCCCCTTCCTCCCTTCCTTCTGCTCATTTTCATTCTGCTCCATGTGTCCATGCCTGTGGTTCTATTTTGTTAGTTAGTTTACTCTGGTCATTACATTTCTCTTATAGGTGAGATCATATACTATTTGTCTTTCACTGATTGGCTTATTTCATTTAGCATAATTTTCTAAATAACAGGGGGAAAGTATAACATCCAATATAAAAATAGGCAAAGAAAATGAAAAAGAAATTCATGAAAAAATACTTCTGAAAGACTGATACACGTATAAGTACTCCATCTCACTGGTAACCAGAAAAAGAAAAGTAAATTCAGACAAGGAAATGCCATTTATCACTGTTGTCATTAGTAGCCTAGATATTAGTGTATGTGGCAACTATATGAGAAACTAGAATATGTGCAGATGTACCCATTACAAGAAAATAAATGAAAGGAAGGAAACCATGATATAGAGATTGCTCTAACTGTAGTCATTCTTGCTCTTGCTATCATAACATTATAATTTCAGTCAATATTGGTTGTAGAGAGGGATAACATTTTGAATTTTTTCTTTAAGTTTCTACATTTATCCAGGACTTTTTTGTTGTCAACACAGTCACCGTTGTCATCAACATTAATGTCATCATTATCATCACCATAATTATTTCTACATATTGATTTAAAGTAAAGCACAAGTCCTATGCAGATATTGTATTTTCATTAAACTTCTTATGAAATTTTATTTAATATTTAGAGGTAGCTTCTATAACAAGTTCAGGATTTTTGTTTTTCTTTTCATAATGGCATCAATTTTATATGTAATATGCCAAGTTTATTTCAACATGGCCTATATTTGTATAATGGAGTTTAGTTTTCCTATACTGGTAATTTTATAGCGATAACCTAGTAGAGGAACAAAGACCTACCAAACAGATGGCTTGCTTCATTCAGTATTTATATCTCAGTTTTGTTTAGGTTAAACATGAAGATGTTCAGGGAAAGTTGGTGAATTGCCATCATGACCATACTGATATGACAAAAACTGAGTAGAAATGCATTGATATATTTAGGATACTTCAGTTTGATCTCAGGCACTGAAGAAACACCATGTGATTTCAAATGAGTGAAGAAACAAGTGGATCTCAAAGTAAGTGAGTAGAAGATTATTTTGCAACACCAATGTTTGACAGACAATAGTTTGTTTGTTTTGGTAGACTAAAGAACCGAAAGATAATCTGGTTACCGCAAAGTTTATATAGTGACTTCAGTGAATCAAACATATAGCCCTGGAAAATTTCTAATTTATATTAGTCATCAGTTTCTTTAATGTTATGGTTTATAATCTTGCTATTGATTAGTAAAAAACAAATTTTATCCTTAATTCTTATAAACTTGTTCTCAATTTAACTATACAAAGAGCTAAAGTAGCAACTCAGAAATGTAATTGCTCTTATGCTAAAAGAACATTAGAATTGATATAGGCCTGCCATTCCCAGTTGTGACAATATAGAACTATCCTCTCTAATCATAACATATTCGGGTGGCACTTGAGCCTCCTAAATCAGGAGTAAACAGCCTATGGATTAAAAGCTGTGTTTATGGTTTTATGTCACAAATAAATCTACCTTCAAAGTTTATAGATGTAAAATCCCCTGGATTTTATGCATTAAAATAAAAAATATATGTATTAAATGAATAAATGGATTTACATTTTTTACCTAGTCATATGGCTTCCTGTCTCAATGTTCTTGGATATGTGTATTTGTGTGTAAATACTTTTGCACTAAAATTATTTCTATTACAATCTTCACTGGATAAATGACAGAATTTGGGCTCAAAGAGTTTAAGAACTTCACCTAATGTATTAAAGACAACAAAATCAGTCTTAAATCACAGTCCTCTTAATTTCTAATTCACTGAGTCCTCTCTGCCTTTGGACTCCAACATTGTACTTGTACATTAAGGGGTACATTGACTTTAATATAGGTGATGATTAGGCTCAAAAATTATTTTTCAAGTGATTCATTGGTACCACTTGGTGCCAACGAATGTGCTCAGAACTGATAGGATAACAGTGAGTGAGACATTACCTCTTTTCTATACTATAGAAAGAACAACTATACTTTTCTTCTATAGTTGTTCTTTAGAAGAAAGTAAAGAACAACTATACTTTCTTCTAAAGAACAACTATAGAAGAACAACTATACTTTTCCCTGCAAAACAGAAGCATATCACAGTGCAATACAATAATAATAATATTATTAATAGTAAGGATAAAAATAAAGAGAATCATAACTAACATTTTTCAGTGCTTTGTGACAGTAATTCCTACATGCTTTGTTTGTAAACTAGATAAACAAAATAACTCAGTATATCTTCACAATATCTTATTAAACAGTTATTCACTCTCATTTTCTTCTGTTTGTGTATAAGAAACTGTCTCCCTGTAGTTAAAAAATATCGCCTAACTAAATGGCAAAGGAATTACTCAAGTGAACACTATTTTTCCTGGACCTTCCCTTGAAACTACTGTATTATACTCCATATCAATTGAAATGCCTAGTTTTATAAAATTTACAGTGAGGAGCATTTAACAATTAAGGAGAAATGACCTCAGGGATACTTCACAGAAAAAATAAAGGTAAAATGGTCCTTAAAGCATGTGTTTAATAGGTATATTCAAGGCAGATGAGAGTACTGTACTTGTACAGAAACCACACAGTGAAGAAAAGCATCAACCTGTGAAAATACATGGCCTCCTGGCATTTAAGTTCCATGACAAGAGAGGCTATGTCTGATTCATGGATTAGTAGATCTCCTGTGCCTAGAATGAATTCTGGGTTATTGGTAAAAGGCATTAGGAGCAATAAACACAAGCCACCAAATTTTATATTTTGAGCCATAAACAATTTTTAGTATGGCACATTAAAGTTAGCACTGCAAGGATAATCTGCTAAGTGATTTGACTATTATATTCTGTCTTAATTTAGTACAATTTGAAAAGAATATTTTTTCTCAAAGCTTTCTCCTCCTACCCATATATACCAAAATAAATTTAATGAAAATACCAACCATATACAAATAAAGCCTTTGCAATCTAAAATTCTCACTATACTATGCAGTTTTGCAGGTTCTTCAGAGTGAATGTTGTTATATAATTATTGAATTTTTTGAGGTTCTAGCTTACATATTCTCCCTATTTTTTATTTTATTTTTCATTGTTGTTCGAGTACAGTTGTCTCAATTTTTTCTCCCATGAGTCTCTCCCATCCCACCTACTCCCACCTCCCATCCTCATTCCTGCCCCTCTTTGGCTTTGTCCATGGGTCCTTTATACATGTTCCTTGATGACCCTTCACCTTATTTTCCCCTACCCTCCTCCCTCTGGTTACTGTCAGTTTATTCTTTATTTCAATGCCTCTGGTTAGATTTTACTTGTTTATTTTGTTAATCAGGTTCCACTCATAGGTGAGATCATATGGTATTTGTCTTTCCTGCCTGGATTATTTCACTTAGCATATTGCTTTCCAGATCCATCCATGCTGTCACAAAAGGTAGAATCTCCTTCCTTTTTTCTGCTGTGTAGTATTCCATTGTGTAAATGTACCATAGTTTTTTGATCCATGCATTTACTGATGGCCACCTAGGTTGCTTTCAGCACTTAGCTATTGTAAATTGTGCTTCTATGAGTATTGGAGTGCATAGGTTCTTTTGCATTGGTGTTTTAGGATTCTTAGGGTATAATCTCAGCAGTGGAATTTCTAGGTCAAAAGGCAGTTCCATTTTTAGTTTTCTGGGGAAATTCCATACTGTTTTTCATAGTGGCTGCACCAGTCTGCATTCCCACCAACAGTGTACTAGGGTTCCCTTTTCTCTACAACCTCACCTGCACTTTTTGTTCATTTATTTATGATGGCCATTCTGACCAATGTGAAATGGTATCTCATTGTGGTTTTAATTTGCATGATGGCTAGGGATGCTGAGCATCCTTTCATATGTCTCTGGGCCCTCTGTATGTCCTCCTTGGAGAAGTGTCTGTTGAAGTCCTTTGCCCATTTTTTCCCAAGTGTACAATTTTTTAGACATAATTGGTCTATATTATTGTGCTTTCATTATTCAAAGTCAAGTCTTTTTCTATCAATAATGATATTTTCCTTACTCTACCCCTTCCTTTTTTTGGTCATCATACATTTGTCTTTGTCTATGAAGTTTTTTTCTGTCCATTGTTTTCATTTTTTATGGTTGTTCAAGTACAGTTTTCTCCACTTTCCTCCCTAACTCCTTTTAACCCCAGCCATCCCCACTTCCCACTTCTGATCTCACCCCCCCTTGGTTTTGTCCATGTGTCCTTTATAGATGTTCCTGAAAACCGTTCTCTCTTTTTCTCCCATTGTCTCTTCCCACCTCCCCTCTGATTACTGTCAGTTTGTGTTAAATTTCAATGATATTTGCCCATTTTTAATTGGGTTGTTTGTCTTCCTGGAGTAGAGTTATGTGAGTTCTTCACATATTTTGGAGATTGAACCCTTGTCTGAGGTATCATTGGCAAATATATATTCCCTTTTCATTTTGCTGATGTTTTCTTTAGTCATGCAGAGCTTTTTATTTTCATGTAGTCCCATTTGTTTGTTTTTTCCTTTATTCCTTTGCTCTAGGGGTCCCTTGCAATAGATGAAAATATTGCTGCATGGAGTATCTGAAATTTTCCTGCCTATGTTCTCCTCTAGGACTTTTATGGTGTCGCAACTTATATTTAAGTCTTTTATTCATCTTCAGTTTATTTTAGTGTATGGTGTAAGTTGTTGGTTGAGACAAGAAAAGTAAAGTGCCTAGGAATAAATCTCACAAAGGAGGTAAAAGATCTATACTCAGAAAACTACTCAACACTTAAGAAAGAAATTAAAGAAGACACAAATAAATGGAAACATATACTTCCATTTATGCTTCATGGATTGGAAGAATTAGCATCATCAAAATGTCCATGTTACCCAAAGCACATTTTATAGATTCAACACAATCTCTGTTAAAACACCAATGATGTATTTAACAGATATAGAACAAACATTTCAAAAATTTATATGGAACCATAAATGCCCCTGCATAGCCACAGCAATTTTGAGAAAGAAGAACAAAGTAGGAGGGATCACAATACCTAATAACAAACTGTATCACAAGGCCACTGTATCAAAACAGTCTAGTACTGGCACAAAAACAGGCTCATAAATCAATAGAAGAGAATAGAGAGCCCAAAAATAAATCCATGTTCTCTATGGCCAATCAATATTTGACAAAGGAGGCAGGAGCATAAAATGGAGTAAAAATATTCTCTTCAACATATCCCCCCTTTTTTTAATATGTGAGAAAAAACTCCTTTGGAAAGCTGATGAAGTTATGGAAGTTGTATCTCAAACAAAGACAAATCTGAAATATGAGCAATCTGGGTTATCAAACATTTTATAACATTAAGGAAAGTTAATAAATTCTTGATAAGAACATAGCTGGGTATGGCAACTCAACTATCATCAGTATAGGAATGGGTCCTAGATAAATGACACAAAATTATAATCAATCTTGAGTGACATACCAATGGTAATTTAAAATACATTTTTATTAAACTGTAATCACTGCTTCAAAAAAAATCATTGTCAAGCCAATACAGCCAAGGTAATTGAGCAGGAAACTGGTTATCAAGAATTGGCCAGGTTAAGTTTGCTAGTGCCATAGTATCACAGGGAGAATGTTTCTATTGGAAAATCAACACTAACAACTGGCTTTAACACGTGTAATTTCCAATAAAGGGGTGTAGTTTCTTAGGGTTGTGAATTTTTGGAGCATTGAGAATACCTAACATGTAAGTGACTTTTGGAAGGTCCATTTTCAAACTCTCCTTGCCACAGAGTTGCTGTGTAAGGAAGCTGCCATTTTATTCCTCTCTGAGAAGGATTTTCAGCTTTATAAAAATTGTTCTTTAAATATGCTCAGCTGCTGATTTCAGTAGAAAAATGCTAATGCTTCAATGATTTCATAATGATTCATGAAAATAAATCTAGGAATAGATGAAACACAAAATAACTTTTATATTCAAAGTCATTAGTAGCCATATAGGGGATTCTGAAAATCCCATTAAAAGATTATTTTAACAAGGCAAATTAATGGTCTCTTCAAGTTTAGAAAATAAACTTGATTAGTTACATAAAAAACTCATTACCCAAAAATAGTTTTCATATCTGAATAATCAATAATAGGCTGTATACAACTAACTTAAATACTTTTTTCATATGACATATTTGACCTGCCTTTGTTTATAAAATAAATGCAGCTGCTAAATATGTTTATATAATAACCAATTAATGTTTGATGGTCCATCAACTTGATCTATGAATTTTGTTGTAAGGAACACAAGTAAAAACTACTAAACTCATGGTATGCCATGAGGCAGTCAATACTCTTCTGGGGAAAATATTTTAAAATATTTTTTTCCATTACCATTTAGTCCCCTTATGTCCCTTTCCCAACACCACACTGTTGGTCATGTCCATGAGTCCGTTTTCCTTTTTGCTCAATCCCTCCACCCCTTAATCTCCCCTGCCAGTAGCTGTCATCTATTCTCTATCTATGGGTCTGTCTCTGCTTTGCTTGTTTCAGTTTCTTCATTAGATTTCACATATGAGTGAAATCATATGGTCTTTGTCTTTCTCTGACTGGCTTATTTCACTTAGAATAACGTTCTCCAAGTTTATCCATACAGTTGCAAAAGGTAAAATTTTCTTATGTTTTACAGCTAAGTAGAATTCCATTGTGTAAATGTCCCATAATTGTTTTATCTACTTATCTGTTGATGGACCTTTAAACAGCTTCCATATCTTGATGATTGTAAATAATGCTGCAATGAATATAGGGGTGCTTATGTTCTTTTGAATTATTGTTTGGGTTCCTTTGTATTTACTCCCAGAAGTGGAGTTGCTGGGTCAAAAAAAAAAGATCCATTTTTAACCAGAGACATTGAAATTCAAATTAATTTTTGAGATATTTACATACTGCTTTCCACAGTGGCTGCACCAGTTTCCATTCTCACCAACAGTGCAGAATGGAGTTGCACTACATCCTTGCACTTGTCATTTGTTAATTTACTAATGATAGCCATTCTGACACATGTGAGATGACATTTCATTGTGTTTTTTATTTGCATTTGTCTGATGATTAGGGACTTTGAGCATCTTTTCTTATGTCTATTGGCTATCTGTATGTAGTATTTGGAGAAGTGCCTATTGATGTCCTTTGCCCACTTTTTAATTGGGTTGTTTGTTTTTATGGTGTTGAGTCTTGTAAGTACTTTATAAATTTTGGAATTTAATCCTGTATCAGATGTATCAGTGAATATGTTCTTCCATTTCTATGAGTTGTCTATTTATTTTGTTGATGATTTCCTTTGCTATGCAAAAACTTTTTAGTTTGATGAAGTCCCATTTGTTTATTTTTTCTTTTGTTTCCCTTACCTGGGGAGCTTTATTCAATTAAAAAAAATTGAACAAGCAATGTTTGAGATGTTGATGCATAAGTTTTCTTCTAGGATTTTTATGGTTTGGGGGCTAATATTTAGGTCTTTGATCCATTCTGAATTTGTTTTTGTGTGTGCTATAAGAAGGTGGTGTAGGTTCATTTTTCTGCCCATATCTGTCAAATTTTCCCAACACCATTAATTGAAAAAACTATTTTTAGCCCATTTATGTGTTTTTTCCTCTATTGAATATTAATTGACTATAAAAGTGTGCATTTATTTCTGGGCTCTCTATTCTGTTCCATTGATGTACCTGTCTGTTTCTATGCCAGTATCATACTCTTTTGAATACTATGGCCATGAAGTATACTTTGATATTAGGAAGAGTGATTACTCCAACTTTGTTCTTCTTTCTTAGGGTCATTGTTGCTATGGGGGGCCTATTTTGGTTCCATATAGGTTTTTGAAATATTTGTTCTAGTTCTGTGAAATATGTCATTGGAAACTTGATAGCAATTGTGTTGAATTTATAGATTGCTTTGGGTAGAATTGACATTTTAATGATATTATTTCTTCCCATCCATGACCATCATATGTGCTTTAACTTATTTGCATCTTTTCAAATTCTTTCTTCAGTGTCTTACAATTTTCTGAGTGTAGGTTTTTACATCCTTGGTTACATTTATTCCTAGGTATTTTATTCTTTTTTTAGAAATTGTGAATGGGATTGTTTTCTTAATTTCTCTTTCTGTTACTTCATTATTAGCATATAAAAATGCAACTGATTTCTAAATATTAATTTTGTATCCTGCTACTTTGATAAATTTGTTTTTCAGTTCTAGTAGTTTTGTGTGTGTGTATGAGGGGGATCATTAGTGTTTCTATGTACAGTATCAGGTCACCTGCAAACGAAGACAGTTTTACTTCTTCCTTTCCAATTTGGATGCTTTTTATTTCTTCATCTTGTCTGATTTCTGTGGCTAGGATTTCTAGTACTGTGTGGAATAAGAGAGGTGAAAGTGGACATCCCTGTCTTGTTCCTGATCTTAAGGGGAATGCTTGTAGTTTTTGCCCATTGAGTATGATGTTGGCTGTGTGTTTGTCATATATATCTTTTATTATGTTTAGGTATGTTCCCTCTATTTACTCTTAGCTGAAAAAAGATTTTTAAAAAATATTGTATTTATTTATTTCTGGAAGATTGTGTGTTTCTAGGAGTTCATCCATTTCGTCCAGTTTGTTCAGTTTGCTGGCATGTAATTCTTCATAGTATGTTCTTACAATCCTCTGTATTTCTTTGATTTCTATTATTATTATTTCTCCTCTTTCATTTCTGATTTTATATATTTGTGTCCTTTCTCTTTTTTTCTTGATGAGCCTAATTAAAAGTTAGTCAATCTTGTTTATCTTCTCAAACAGCCAGCTCATGGTTTCATTGATCTTTTGTATTGTTTTTTTTAGACTCTATTTCATTTATTTCTGTTCTGATCTTAATTATTTCTTTCTTTCTACTCACTTTGGGCTTTGTTTGTTGTTCCTTTTCAAGTTCCTTTATATGTAAAGTTAGATTTTTTAAAACTTTTTTTGTTGTTGTTTTTTTTGAGATAGGCCTGTAATGCTATCAATTTCCTTCTTAGCATTGCTTTCCTAGTGTCCCACAGATTTTGGACTGTTGTGTATTAATTTTCATTTCTTTCAAGGTATCTTTTGATTTCTCCCTTGATCTCATTGTTGACTTTTAATTGTTTAATGACATGTTATTTAGCTTCCTTGTCTTTGTATATTTTCTAGGGTTCTTCTTGTGACTGATTTCTAGTTTCATAACATTGTGGTCAGAGAAAATGGTTGATAGAATTTCAGTTTTGTGAAATTTATTGAGTTTTGTTTTGTTTCTGAGCATGTGGTCTATCCTAGAAAACGTTCCATGTGCACTTGAAAAGTGTGTGTATATTCTGCTGCTTTGCTATAAAATACTTTGAGTATATCAATTAAATCCATTTGATTTAGTGTGTCATTTAAGGCTGCCCCCTCCTTGTTGATTTTCTGTCTGTTAGCTCTATCCATTGAAGTCAGTGGGGTGTTAAAATCCCCAACTGTGACTGTATTTCTGTTGATTTCTCCTTTTATGTCCATCAAAATTTGGTTTACATATTTATGTGCATCTATGTTGGGTGTGTACATGTTTACTAGTGTTGTATCCTCTTGTTTGATTATTCCCTTTATTATTATGTAGTGTCTTTCTTTATCTCTTACTATAGTCTTGGTTTTAAAGTCTATTTTGCTGGATATAAGTACTGCTACCTCAGCATTTTTTTTTCCATTTGCATGAAATATCTTATTCCATCCCTTTACTTTTAATCTGTGTGTATCTTTTGATTTGAGTTGGGCTTCTTTCAGACATGATATTTGTGAATCTTATTTTCTTATCCATTCAGATACCCTGTATCTTTTTTAAAGATTTTATTGATTTATCTTTAGAGAGGAAGGGAAGGAGAGAAATATCAATGTATGGTTGCCTCTTGTGAGTCCCCTGCTGGGAACTGGCTGTTGCAGGCATGTGCCCTGACTGGAAATTGAACCATGATTATGTGGTTCACAGGCCCACGCTCAATCCACTGAGCTACACCAGCCAGGGTACCCTGTGTCTTTTTGTTGAGCATTTAAGCCATTTACACTTAAGGCGATTATTGATAGATATGTATTTAGTGCCATTTTATTGTTAGACTGTTATGCTGTTTGTTTTTTGAATCATTTCTTGTTTTCTGTTTCTTTTTAAAGCAAGCTCTTTTACATTTGCTGCTGTACTGGTTTGGTTTTAACAAACTGCTTTAGCTTTTTTTTATTTTTAGGAAAACAGGGAAGCTCCTTATTTTTAATTCAATCTTATATGATAGCCTTGCTGGATAATGTAGCCTTGGTTGTAGGTATTTTCTTTTCATCATTTTGAATATTTCATGTTACTCCCTTCTGTCCTGAACTTTGTGACAAGTAAATCGGATGACAGTCTATTTGGTGCTGCCGTGTAGGTAACTACCTGCTTTGCTCTTCTGGCTTTTAGAATTCTCTCCTAATCTTTAAGCCTTGTTATTTTAATCCTGATGTGTCTCATTGTAGGCCTCTTTGGGTCCAACTTGTTTGGGACTCCATAAGTGTCCTACTTGTGTGACTTTGTTCTGTACCAGATCAGGAAAGTTTTCATGCATTATTTCTTCAAATAGGTTCTCAATCACTTGCTTACCCTCTTCTCCTTCTGATATGTATATTCCACCTTCCACGAGGTGGAATGTGTTATGCTTCATATTGTCCAAGATATTTTTTAAGCTCTCCTCATTTTTTTAAATTCTTTTTCATTTTTTGTTGCTCTGCCTGGTTTTTTTCTCTCTTATCTTCCCAAACACTGATTTGATTCTCTGCTTCATCTAACCTACTATTTATTGCCTCTAGCCTATTATTCATTTCAGGTATTGCATTCTTTATTTCTGGCTGACTTTTTTTTATGGGTTCTAGGTCTTTTTTCATGCTGTTGATTATCCTTATAGTCATTACTCTAAACTCTCTATGTGATAAATTGCTTGCCTCCATTTCATCTAGTTCTGGAAAATTCTCTTTTTCTTTCATTTGTGGTCTGTTTGTCTTCCCATTTTGGTTGTTTATTTGTAGTTTCCACCTTAAAACTTAAGCTAATCAGCTGCTAACAACTGATCAGTTGTTAATCTAATCAGTCTGTAATTAGCAGCAAGGCTTAAGCTTCATAGGGTGAGGGTGGAGTAATTCTTACAGCTGTGCCTATTGATTTCCCTCAGGTGGATGCCATTCAAAGAGGAGTGCTCTGCCTGAGAGAGATGGCTCCTGCGTGTGGGAAATGACTTAGCACAAGGATCCTGGTAGCTGTTCTTTCAGTTCTCCCCTCAGAGCCACCAACCCCAGAATCTCTTCAAGCATCTCTAGTCCACTCTGTCCTCCATTTGCCAGCATCCAGGGTAAGTGACTGCAAACAAAATTTTGTGCTTTGGCCATTCAATAGGCCCTCTGTGTCTCCAGCCATCTTTTCCTGGCAGAGACCTTGCTGCTCTTCATAGCTGGATATTATCTGGGTTTCTTTCCTGCTCTGGTGCTATAGGCTGGGAGCCCAGCTTGGGGTTTAGGCCACACATTTCTTAGGGGGAAACCCCTGGGTGCTGAAATATCACTTCAGCTGCCTCTGGTGAGAGTTCAGCCAGCCCTCTCACATCTCCTCTGTACCCCCTACCAGTCATGCTGTGGTGAAGTGGTTTCTTGCGTCTGTCTGTGGTCATGAGGCTTCCCTCCCAGCTAATGTTCAATTGGTTATTAAATATGATTTCCCTAAAATTTAGTTGCAATTCTAGATTGATCCTGAGTGGAGGTTAGTGTAGCTTTCAGTTATTCCTCTACCACCTTGTCA
Organism: Artibeus jamaicensis; assembly: GCF_021234435.1. Taxonomy (NCBI): domain Eukaryota; kingdom Metazoa; phylum Chordata; class Mammalia; order Chiroptera; family Phyllostomidae; genus Artibeus; species Artibeus jamaicensis. Next base: position 17,876,859 of record NW_026521788.1, read on the forward strand.
ATAACTCAAAATAGTTTTTTTCACATTTGAAAAAGTTTAATGAAGCTTTAATTGTATAGCTGAGGTAGCATAAGTAATTAAATACACTAATTTATCATATGTTGATTTCTTTTTTTAAATTTTTTTAGTTATTTTTTCAAGTACAGTTTTTTGTCTATTTTTCCCATCCTAGCCCTCCCCGCCCCATGCTCCCCACCTCCTTCCCATTTCCTCCCCCCTAGTCCTCATTCCTGTGTCTTTCATACTTGTTCCTCAAAATCCCTCCCCTTTTTCCTCCTTAAATTCCCTTCCCTCTCCCCTCTGGTCATTACCCGCTTGTTCTCTATTTCAGTGTCTTTTTTTTATTCTGTTTGCTTGTTTGTTTTGTTGTTTAGCTTCCTGTTAAAGGTGAGCTCATATAGTATTTGTCTTTCAACGCCTGGCCTATTTCACTCAGCATAATGCTTTCCAGTTCCATCCATGTTGTTGCAAAGGGTAGTAGCTCCTTCTTTCTCTCTGCTGCATAGAATTCCATTGTGTATATGTACCACGATTTTTTGATCCATTCATTTACTGATGGGCACCTAGGTTGCTTCCAACTCTTGGCTATTGTAAATTGTGCTGCTATGAACATTGTGGTGCATAGGTTCTTTGAAATTGATGTTTTAGGATTCTTGGGATATAATCCTAGCAGTGGAATTGCTGGGTCGAAAGGCAGGTCGATTTTTATTTTTCTGAGAAAATTCCGTACAGTTTTCCATAATTGTTGTATAGTCTGCAATCCCACCAACAGTGAACTAAGGACCCCTTTTCCCCACAACCTCTCCAACATTTGTTGTTTGTTGCTTTGTTTATGATAGCCACGCTGACCAGTGTAAAGTGGTATCTCATTGTGGTTTTAATTTGCATCTCTCTGATAGCTAACGATATTGAGCATCTCTTCATGTGTCTCTGGATATTCTGTATGTCCTCCTTAGAGAAGTGTCTGTTCAAGTCCTTTTCCCATTTTTTAATTGGGTTAGATGTCTTCTTAGAGTGGAGTCGTGTAAGTTCTTTGTATATTTTGGAGATTAAACCTTTGTCTGAGGTATCATTGGCAAATATGTTTTCCCATACATTTGGTTGTCTTTTTAATTTAATACTATTTTCTTTAGCCACGCAGAAGCTTTTTATTTTGATGAGATCTCATTTGTTTATTCTTTCCTTTATATTCCTTGCCCTAGGGGACATATTGGTAAAAATGTTGCTGCATAGAATATCTGAGATTTTCTTGCCAATGTTCTCCTCTAGGACTTTAATGGTGTCATGGCTTATATTTAAGTCTTTTATCCACCTTGAATTTATTTTGGTGTGTGGTGTAAGTTGGTGCTCAAGTTTCATTTTTTTGCACATAGCTGTGCAGTTCTCCCAACACCATTTGTTGAAGAGGCTATCTTTACTCCATTTTATGTTACTGCCCCCTTTGTCAAATATTAATTAACTGCAGAGACTTGGGTTGATTTCTGGGCTCTCTGTTCTGTTCCATTGGTCTATGTGCCTGTCTTTATGCCAGTACCAGGCTGTTTTGATTACAGTGGCTTCATAATACAGTTTGATATCAGGTATTATGATCCCTCCTACTTTGTTCTTCTTTCTCAAAAGTGCAGCTGCTATTCGGGGTTGTTTATGGTTCCATATAAATTTTTGAAGTGTTTGTTCTGTGTCTGTGAAATATGCCATTGGTACTTTAATAGGTATTGCATTGAATCTGTATATTGCTTTGGGTAGTATGGACATTTTGATGACGTTAATTCGCCAATCCATGAACACGGTATATGTTTCCATTTGTTTGTGTCTTCCCTGATTTCTTTCTTCAGTGCTGTGTAGTTTTCTGCATATAGGTCTTTTACCTCCTTGGTTAGGTTTATTCCCAGATATTTTATTTTTCTTTTTGCTATATAGAATGGGATTTTTTTCTTTGATTTCTGCTTCTGCTGATTCGTTGTTTGTATACAAAAATGCCTTTGATTTCTGGATATTGACTTTGTATCCTGCTGTTTTGCCAAATTCATTAATTAGTTTGAGCAGTTTTTTGGTAGAGTCTATAGGATTTTTCATGTATGCTATCATGTCATCTGCAAACAGTGACAGTTTTGTTTCCTCCTTTCCTATTTGGATACCTTTTATTTCCTTTTCCTGCCTGATCACTGTGGCCAAAACTTCCAAAACTATATTGAATAGAAGTGGTGTATGCTTGGCAACCGCTGGCTTGCTGTTTTCTCCTCCTCTGATCAGACAGGTTTCTCTCCCTCTTGTACTAGGAAGTGGTATCTGCTCTGTCCTACTCCATTGCCATCTTGAAAAGCCTCCCATGTCAAAATAGTTTTTTAACTAGGTATGTTTCATTACCTTGCATAATAATATACAGATTAAATACAACATTTCAGAAGTGCTATTTTTCCTAATAGAAACTTTACTCATCTCTTCCTATTTAAAAGAAATCCATATTAATTTCAAAAATCACTTTAAAATGTATTTAATGTGAAGAATTTATAGGGGACATGTGTATTTAAGGAGAACAATTTTCTTTTTTGTATTAGAAAATTGTATATATTGGTATAAATGTTGATTATAGTAAGAATATGAAATATGACTTCAAATTTTTCTATTTAATCATGGCTAGAACATGGACATTTTTTCTCTCCCTTCTGAATCCCCATTTTCATTAAGTGAAAATTACAAAAGAAGTAACCCCATCAAGCCAAACAGAAAGCACATGATGTGATCATCAGCAGATGAGAACTCAATGTCTGGAAAACAGAGCATGTAAACTAAAGTGATGGATAAAATGAATGAAGTAAGCTGCTGTCCAAGATACATACAGCCTATGTGAAAAATGGTTAGGTCAGAAGAAGTCTGTAAAAGGAGGACTGGTTCTGTATTTAACTATGAAACAACTAGACAGTTCAATCATCCTACATACATTCCTTAATATGAAAGCATAGCAAACATTTTTTTAGTCCCTAGTCAAAAACTATAGGGATTTTCCCTAAGGAAATTTAGTACACTGTTGGGTCCTAGTATCTGAGTTAACACCTCTGTCTAAATTACGTGCTCTTTACCTGGTTGTCACCCACACAGTCATGTAGTTGGAAGCACATCAACTGGGCCCTTCATTCTTGCTATGCATGCTCAATCAAAACCAGCAGCATAAGAGAAAAAAATGTAAACTAAAATACTTGTTAATTTCATAATGAGAGGACAAAAATAATTTGAGATAATACACAGTATCAACAAAAACAAATACAATTTAAAAGAAAAAAGAATTAGAAGGCTGCTTTTTGAAATTACTTTTTCAGAGCCAAGGGGAAAAATATAAAAGAAATAACCCATAGACACAGGCAACGGTGTGGTGATGGCCAGTGGGAAGAGGGGTGGGGCAGCAAAGCGGGGGAAGTGGGGACATCTGTAATAGTGTCAACAATGAAAATAAAGTAAAAAAAAAACAGAAAAAAGAAAATTACTTGGGGTTCAGGAAAAAGTGAACCAGCAGTTGGTGAAATATAATCTTAGGGTGACAGCTGTGCTGCTGCCGGTCCCAAATGAAAATAGGTCTCAGCAGAGCAGGAGTTTGAGAGTCTAGGAACAAAGGCCTGGGAAATGGACTGGAGACGTATGTGAAATTCGGGTTAGGGTAGATATAGTGTGGGTGTGGAAAATTTTTATATTCTTTTGTAAATAGGTAAGAATGGCTATTGAAAGTACAGGAAACAAAATATATTTATATGAACATTATTATCTGCATAAAACATTAAATATGATTTGAATTTAAGTGAATGATGGAAAGTAAGACAAAAATATTTTGTTTGGATATCAGAAACATTTTCTTAAGTGGCAAAAACACTGTGACGATAGGTTTAAAGAGCAAGAAAGTAATTCTAATGTACCAGTTAGCTTTGCTGTTAAAAATTAACTCAATAATTGATGTATAAGTTACTAAAGTATACAATTATAATAAAATTACATGATATATCTAATATATTCTAATAATATTGTATTTATATAATATTTAATAACACATTACACCATAATTTATATAATACATTACACATGTATATAATATTTTTTAGAATTTGGAGATGAACTGTAGAGAAAGCCAGAAGATAGGCAACAAATATAGTAAGGATAAATGTAGGAGGAGTTTGTAGGAAAAGGTGGCTGCTCTATGATTTTCATCTTAAATAGAGAAACATTTACTAAAGTAGGTAATGTAAGGAAGAGATGTTTAAGCACATTATTATATATCGGTGATATTTAAGAGAAGGATACAAATAAATAATGCATTGCATAATCAACCACCACTAGTGCACACTAATATTTCATTGTCTGGATGTTCACAGTTTGTTTAACCATTCACCTACTGAAGTACATACTGGTTACTTCTAAATTTTTTGGCAAATATAAAAAGAAAGCTGCTATAATCACCTGTGTGCAGGTTTCTGTGTAGACATTAGAATTTTCAGCTCTTTGGTAAATAGTAAAGAGTGCAATTACTAAATTGAATGGTAAGCTTATGTTTAGTTCTATAAGAAATTGCCAAACTCTCTTCCAAAGTGACTGTACCATGTTACATACCAGTCAGCAGTGAATGGGTGTCCTGTTGCTCTACAGTCTTGCCAGCATTTGGTGGTGTTGGTAGTTTGGATTTTAACTATTTCAATGATATGGTAGTGATATTTCATTGTTGTTTTAATTAGCATTTCTCTGATGCTATATGAACGTGAGTATCTTTTTCATAGTTATTTGAAATCTGTATATATTTTTGGTGAGGTGTCTTCAGATCTTTTGCCCATTTTAACAGGTGGTTTTGTATATTTTGTATAGTTCTTTGTATATTTTAGATAAGAGTCCTTTGTCAGATATATGTTTTACAAATATTGTCTCTTGGTCTGTAGCTTGTTTTTTCTTTCTCTTGATTCCCTTGATTGTGTCTTTAGTGTTGTATTTAAAAAGTCACAGCCAAACCCAAGGTTGTATAGATTTTCTTCTATGTTATCTTCTAAGAGTTTTAAAATTTTACATTTATACTTAAGTCTATAATCTGGCTGGGGTTCATTTTTGTGAAGGACCTAAAGTCTATGTCCACATTCTCTTTTTTATGTGTAAATGACCAGTTGTTCCATCACTATTTTATGAAAAGATGATCTTTGTCCCATTGTATTTTCTTTGCTCATTTGTCAAAGGCAGGGTGTCTATAATTGTGTTGGTCTATTGAATGACATTTTAAAATCTGATATAACATGTATAATGATCATTTTTACTATATCCTTTGGGGATATTTCTAACTTAATATCTGGGAAAGACTTAAAAAGGAAGAGAAACAGAAAAAAGAAAAGTTTAAAAAAATTTAAGTCTAATTTATTCTTACCCATAAAAATTGCTCACATATTAAATTATTGACCAAAATGTACATAATGCATATCATTTTTTGCTATAAGGAATTATTCCTTGAAGTAAATGCTAGTTAGAATTGTGGTTTCAGGATTATTTTAATGAATAATTTATTATTGTAAAATGTATGCATAAAGTCTCTTTTTACTCCCTGTACTTCTAGTTGACACTGATATAAAACAGTAATTTCTTTATCATAAATATCAAATTCCTCTAACTATTTTGGAGCAAACAGTTAAGGAGACGTAAAAGGAGATTTAACTAACACACAGTTTTGTAAGTGAACTTTTCCAGTTACTTTGCTTTGTTTTTCTTTCCTTGAATTTAACTAGTATAATCTGTCATAGAGTCCAGCATACCTAATACTTGCATTATGTCCTACATGTGATAAAGGAAATCAGTATGTAAGGACTTCATTATGAATATGATTGTTGGGTGATTCTATATCATTAGGGTTCAGTAAGTATTCTATACATACTGGAGATTCAGAAAGTATAATATTGCAGAAGCACAATTTATATGCATGACCTAGGTTTATATGCGTAATATGCATTTTAGAACTCAAGTGAGAAAAGTGGCAATGAATTATGTCAAATATATATCTATTTTTAAAAAATGAATCAAAGGGGATGCCAAAAATCTAAGTGGAACGCCACTTCCATCCCCCAGCGAGATTTGTTATATTTGAATGATAATTTCTTTTTTAAAGAAAATTTATTTGATTTCAGAGAGGAAATGAGAGAGAAAGACATGAGTTTGATTCTTTTATGTGCCATGACTAGAGATCAAACCCACAACCTTGGCACAGGGAGACAATGCTCTAACTAACTGAGTTACCTTGTGAGATGCCCAGCCAGGGCCAATTGTATGACGATTTTATTCTCTCTACTTAAATAGCATTATTTAGTTGTTATTTGTGCTTTTCATGCCCTTTATTCTATTAATATTCCATTTATCCAATAGGATGTTTTATAAACAATAGGCGATTTTCTTTTTCCCCTTTATACTGAGGTTGGATAACAAACAGTTCCTGAAGAAATGCTTCAAGTATTACTTACAAATCTGATTGTGCCATGATAAAAATTAGATTGGAAAGAGTGATTTGTCTTTCCCACATTTGACAAAGTCGACACAGTTGTTTTTTTTTGTATTATGTGAAAGTATCTTCTCAAAGAACTTATGTCATCTACATACCCATAAGTGCTCAACACAATGTCTGCCTCGAACTTAGAGCAAGAGGGGATCCAAGTGAGCATGCAAGAGGCGTCTCGGTGGCCAACCTCACCTCCTCCCACAACTTCACAATAACGTGAAGTAGCTGTAGTCCATGAAGTAGGGACTATAACAGAACATGAGATATGAGAGACATCAGATAATAATGCAAAATAAGAAATATATCATAATGTTCTGCTTTGGATGTGGAAGAATTTCAGTTTTATTAAATAGGAAATAAAAGTGGTAAATTATGAGAGTCAATGAATGGAAACATATATCACTCTTTTATTAGATTATTTGATCCCCTGACATATTTTCCAAAACCTTAATCACATCTCATTGGTGATAGCAAGCATTTCCCCAGGCATCCCTAAGAGTGGAAAATAAAATTTTTGCCCAATCCGAAATACAGATTCACTGGCAATAGGGGAAAATTTCAAAGATGGCAGAAGCTTCAAAAAGCACTGATTATTAACTATCTCATTGGTATCAATAAGTACACTATGGGTATTTGACAAAACATAATTTATTTACCCAGTGACTTACTAACCTGTGCTTCTCTGTTCTCCATGTTCTTCTGATGGCTGGGTGTGCATGGCATCAGTTTTCTTGTACTGTCTGATGAATCTCAGGCTTATTTTGCCATATTTAAACTAGATCTATTATTCATTCAACAAGCATAGGTCAAACACCTATTTATATCAGGCATGGTGCTACAGTAGTGAATCTGTCATGACAGACTGCAAGAGACAGAACTAGTCATGTTTTAGATATCCTCTGTAATTCAATAAGATCAAAGCACTGCATATGCTATTATGAGACATTTTTCTTATTTAGAACATTGAGAATAGTTTGACTACTTACAGCTTGTTTTTCGACTAATATTCTACAATGAAAAAAGAAAAACCTCACCAAATTGAGAAGAGCGATACTTTGTATATGGTGATAAGGCAATATTCATATCTGTAAAATCCCTATCAAGATTAAAAACACTATTGAGAAAGTTAAATTTCTTAGTATGTTACTAAGGAGAATTTGAAATGTTTGCGTGCAATAAATAAACTCCACGATGAATATTATTTTTATTACTTTTTTCTTAATTTACTTTATATCTACCACTAAAAAAGGAATAAACATATTTTACCTAAAGTGTTCTTCATTGTGTGTGTGTGTGTTTGTGTATATGTAGAGAGAGGGAGAGATAAAGAAGTGAATGTTTAGAAACTTAAATTTTATTATCATATATTTTTATGGTTATTTATTTGATGAGGGTTTTAACATTATTGTTATTATACTAAAATCTTTGAAAATTGCAGCACATAAACAATACATAAAAAGTTTAACGAGTAATGTCTGTTTTCAAATATACGTTCCTCAGCAATGGAAATTTTCACACATTTATTTCAACCTCAGGATGATTTCACAGTGTAGACTTTGAAACAATTAGGCAAGTTTTATACCAGCATTTTGTAATAGAATTTAGCATTAACCATTACATGTCCACAAAGTTAAATGGATTATTTATGTAAAAAGCTAGGAAATTATCTGTATCCAAAAAAATTCATTTCCTTTTGCATACTTCTTCACTAGCTGAGGGTTGGAAATGTGACTATTAAGGTTGTTTTGACACCAAGGATGCTCCCACGGTGTGTCCCCTTTCCACTTACACAAACATGTCGTTTAGCTGTAGGTTTGGGAGGTAAAGGCCACCTTTTGGATTTGTGCTGTGAACTTCCACCAAGAGGAATTATTCTTTATAGTAAGTTACAATGCACACCACGTTTACAGTCTATGGTAGTTCAGGTATATTTTGTTGCTCAGCTTAAGAGTTCATTTGGCAAACTTTCTAAGGATTTCTAGGGCTCCATTCAAGTATGATCATTTCTCTGCAGCCTTTCCTGCTACCCTCCCACTTTTAATCAAGTAATCTGCTTTCTGGGGTGTGCAGGGGGATTGTATTCTCACTGCATCTTTAACAAATCTCTTTTCTGGTGATAAAGATAAGCTATCCAGGAGTAATGTCTTATTCACCTTTCTGTCTCTAATATTTAGCATAAAACCTGGTACCTATTATGTGTTCGTAGATTATTTTAAAAATGAATATGTAAATAACTAATTCACAAGTTGCTCCTATAAATTTGCTTTTTTAAATGAGATTCTTTAAATCTGTGAATTAAAATTAGAAAATATTTTTCCCTTTTTTTCTAAGAATTACTCTCCATCATAAAATAGCTTGATGAAATACTAATTGCATACTCTGATTTATATTAAATATCAACAAGGAAAGGTGGCCTGTAACTAAGCTTTTTAATGATTTTATTCTGTTGTTAAATATTAATCAACTTTAAAAACTGCTATCTAATAATGTAAACAAAATCTCCTTCAAATTTAAAATAACTGAGTAGAAGAAGAACAAATTACGTTACTGACCGGGAGTTAGATGACAATACTGCCAGGGCTGTGGGTTTCATATGTGTTTCCAGTTACTATTACACTCTGCCATTTCTTCCCACTTGGTAGTTCACTTCTGAAAGACTGGAGATGAAGCTAACTTTAGCCTGCTGCTCTTCTATGTGTTTTTTGCAGTTTTGCAGAAGAAGTATTTCATAAATAACATGCAAGGTATTCTTTAAAATCCAATGTAAAATGTTTTGATGTCCACTATCAATAATAATGTGCAATATAAATCATTTCGTATTTTACATGTTTTTGTGGTTATTTTATATACTATCTTTTTGTGTATTTTAAAAGGCTCACTTTTTTGCTAAATATGGAAACTTTCGATTAGATCTGGTTATATTCTATCATAACTAATCCAATCTTACTATTTCCCTATTGAAACTTTCAGAGTTCCTTGCAGTTTTTAGTCTGCAAAACATCGATCCGGCCCTTTCATTTCCCAGGTGGTCCCTACTCCTCCCTCAATCCTAGATCCATAGTGTACTTCCTTTGTGCTCATGACAGCGAGAATCATGTCACATTGCTGCCCCTTGTGTGTATAACGACAAGTCCCATTTGCTTTTTATATCCTCGCAATGATCTGGAGAGACGTTCTTTACAGGAAAACAGTTCAGCCCGCATGCTGACCTGGTGAGGAAAAAGCGCAGAACGTCTGTTGCGGGACTGAGATGCCTGTGTTACATTTTGCATGACTGTCTCCCCAGCGCAAAGAATCTTTTTTGTGAATGGCAAGACTGTCCTAGGTTTAAGTTGCATTCACCTCACATGGAGAAAATATTATGAAGTGAGTAAATGTTTAAATATGTGTGTTATGTATTATGTGAGTAAATATTTAAATACATGCATATAGTTTTTAAGAGGTTTTTTTTTTAAATTTGGTACATAGCATATTTTAAATGATCCTGAGAAAAATTTCATCTTGCTATAATAATTTTCAACTTGGTAAATCCAGTGCAAAAAAAAATCTTATAATGAGAAAAACAATTACAAATATACAAACTAGATTTTACAATAATTCTCTGTGGGACTTCATTAATGTGAGTTTGCATTTTCAAAAGCCTGCATGTAATTGGACCATTATTCATCAAATAAAAATCAGTGGTTGCAAGGGAATTATCACAAATGATCTGATTAAATTAACAACACTTTCATAAGGTGGTTCTAATTTATCATTGAAAGTATATTAACATATCAAGGACATATTTTGTACTTTTAAAAAATGTCCATGATGTTGTTTAATGGTATGTTTTGGTTACCAGTATATCTGATAATCAAACTATATTTGTTAAATAAAGAACATTTTGTGATATTAAAATAGAGCAATATGAAAATAATATGTTGAAATCATTATGTCTATCAGGGGTTACCTAAATACAATAAGTGATAAGAAACTTTCTCAAGTGACTTTCATATTTTGCTCAAAACCTGATCTAAAAATATTATTTTAAAACAGCAAATGTCTCCACTAACTCCCAACTTATTATTTCTTCTTGGGAAAATCTTGTCTGTTTTAAATCTTGTAAATAAAAGCATGAAATTGTCCTATACATTGCCTATGAGATGTCAACACAGAAAACCTTGTGAATCCTCAACACTTAGAATGTCAAAAATGTATGTGATTCTACCTTCCACCTCAAACAACTTTTCCTCATGTCTCTAAGCCTCTCAGAATAACTTCAACTTTCTAGTCATTGTCCTTTCATTTGATAAACAGAACATAAAAATAGGTGGCATAAAACTTTGTGCCTAATTCAGAAAATCTGTGGTCAGGACTGAAAAAGCAGGAAGTGACATCAGGTCAGTAAGTTATATAAGTTTAAACTGGAGCAAAAGGGAGCAAATCATCTGAATTTCAATTACTTCTCTGTCTTTTTAGGCATGTTTCTAGGAAGTAAAATGCAGGGTGTATAAATATATATATATATATATTTTTTCTATGTATAAAAATAAAAATTCCTTTAAGTCTTTACATTTCAGCCCTTCAGTTTGAGAATCCTTTAGTAAGAAATTGTGTGTATAATACCAGTGAGATATTTAATATGAGTACTTTAGTTTGTCAGATTTTAAAGGAATAAAAAATAAGTACAAAATGCTGGTTCTAAAAAGTTGTTTTAAAAATTATCTATTCAGCTTTAAGGTGTAAAATAGCAGCAAAAGAGGCTTCTGAAGTCTTTCTGCTTGAAATTTGTAAGATATTCTGGGAAAATTAATATCAGCTTTGTATGCGTATTTGTCTTCTGATAACAAAAGTAATGAATACTTATAGTGGAAATATAAAAATAGCCTAAAGAACTTTTAATATTTCCACAATTCATTTATCTCTGTTCATTAACACTCTGATATATGAAGTCTGTCCAGAAGGTATCCAGCCATATACTATGAATAAAAAAGACATTTCTTGAAAAAGATACAAGAAACATTGTACATAGGACAATGGCACCTCAGCCCACCCCAGTTGGTACATTGGGACTTTAATACAGTTCTCCCAATTACCATCGGCTGCTCCATCATATTTTCCTGAACCTCATTGATAGTTTGAAATCTCTTCTCTTTCAACGGTGATTTTAGTTTTGAGAAAAGCCAGAAGTCTGGGGTCCCGAATCTAGGCTGTAGCAGGGCTGAGTCACCTGGGTGATTTGATGTTTTGCCAAAAAAACTCTGCATGAGATGTGATGCAAGAGCTTGTGCGTTGTTAGGATACAGCTACCAATTACCAGTTGCCCGCAGCCACAGTCTTATGAATCATCTAAATAATTTCGGTGGGGGAATGTTGAAGCTTAATGCAAAATTTGATGCAGATTTGTTGCTATACTTGCTCAGTCATTTTGAATGTGACAACCACAAAGTACACAAGCTCATTCAGCAGCATCTACCACCCCAACTGACTAGTACAGTGAAGTCATCATTGTTCACACATAGACATTCCAGTCCACTCTCCTTGGCTGCCAGGTTATGTTGATTATATTAACATTAACAATATTGACAATAGCTGGACTTTCTTTTATATTAACAAAAGCTGGAATTTTTCTGAACAGACCTTGTGTATATGTGTGTATGTATATATATATATTCTCCTTGGGAAAAATATATTTTTTCCTTTGTACCATTGTTGTTATACATTTTATTGCTACAGAGGTTATAAACTCCATCCTATTTTGTTAATATTTTAATTTTTAACAAAATTGCCCCCATACCCCCAGTTTGCCTGCCTCCTAACCCCCAACCCCCTTCCCTCTGGCCATCAGCACACAGTTGTCCATGTCTATGAGTTATGTATATACTATGTTCTTTGACTAGTCTCTTCACCTTCTTTCATCTAGTCCCCTCTGCTCCTCTCTCGTATCAGCTGTCAGTTAGTTCCATGCATCCATGCCTCTATGCCAGTTTCTGTTTTGTTCATCAATATATTTTGCTCATTAGATTGCACATATAAGTGAGAGCATACCGTATTTTTTTCTGCCTGGCTTATTTCACTTAGTATAATAATCTCCAGGTCCATCCACGCTGTTGCCAAAAGTAAGGCTGTTATCTTTTTTACAGCAGTGTGCTATTCCATTACATAAAGGTACCACAGCTTTTTTATCTGCTTATCTACTGATGGGCATGAGGGCTGTTTTCAGATCCTGGCTATTGTAAATAATACTGCTGTAGGGGTATATGAGTTTTTTTTTCAAATTGATGTTTTGGGAGTCTTAGCATGTATTTCCAGATATCAGATTGTTGGGTCAAAAGGCAGTTCCATTTTTAATTTCTTTAGAAAAATCCATGTTTTCCATAGTGGCTGCAACAGTCTACATTCCCACCAGCAGTGCACTAGGGCTCCCTTTTCTCCACAACTTCACCAGCACTTGTTTATTGATTTATTGATGGTAGCCATTCTGGCTGGTGCGAGGTGATATCTCACTTTGGTTTTCATTTGGATATTTCTGATGATTAGTGAAGTTGAGCATTTGTAAGAGATACCATGATCACTCAGATATATTTAAAAAAATATTTTATGTGTTGCTTTGGATAATTAGGGTTTTCTTTTTTATTTATTCTCTTACTGTAATTTTTCAAATTGTATTATATTTTCTTCTCTTTTAAAGATATATATGTGTATATATATATATATATAACACATTAAACACACAAATTATTTATAATACATGTCAAACTATAAAAAAACCCTAAAACAAGATTTTATATGCCTAAATTTCAGTTTAAGAAACAGTATTTTGTTGTGGGACATTTCAGATTAAGCTATACCATAGGCATTTTAGAATGTAGATCTAAGGCAGCAGAATTTATGTACACTAACAGTCCTATGACAGCCTTATAAAAGCTATCAAGTAAAATACTATAAAACAAATTTTAAATTACTGAGGAATACAAAAAGTATGAAGAGGAGCATCAATTAATTATTCTAAAAGCTATCTAAAATTTATTTTGAAACATGTTATATCATATTCATAATGACTTGTCCCTAAATCATTTCTATTTTAATATTGTGTCTGTTCCCTCAGTGATTGCCCTTTAAAATATGAGGTTTCCCTAAAATGCTTTCATTTTTTAGGGAAAAATTTAAATTCCCTGGTATATCTGTTTATTAGTGTATAATAGCACACTTCAAAAAATACATTGAAAAATATCTGGCATGTCATGTTACAGCAATATTTTATCTTTTTAAGATTTTGTATCGTGATTCCTGCAGCTTTAGAATTCTATATGCAGTTTAGTATCATTTTTCCAAATCACCTCTTGATTGCTTTTAATTCAAAAATTATTTGTATAAGAACTTTGTAATAATATTCTCCTGATCTTTGACCCAATATTTATTAATGAGGCTATATTTAATTTCTAACTCCCCAGTGTATATTGTTTATAAATTTGCAATTAATTTGAGATATTTTACATCCTGCTGGTTGAAGAATGTGTCCTGCATATTAATATGTTCAAATTCCTGAATCTCTCTTCACCAATCTTTTAATATGTAGCATTCATTTCACTTTCTAAATAGCTTTCAAACATCCATCTGCTTTTCTCTAGGTTCACCACCACTACTCAATTCCTATTATTTTTTACCAATTTTACTGAAATAGCTTCCTAATTAGTCCCTTTTGATCCTCATTCAGTCTCTTCCCTTTCTTTTTTCTCACCCCAACTAAAGTGATTTAGAAGATCTTTTAAACTTTTAACCTATTCAGATCTTTGTTAACACGGGCTTCTTCAGCAAAGCCTTTCCTGATATTCATGGGTTGTTTAAATTTACCTGTTTCATTCTTTTATAAAACAATACAATTGTCCTTAATAGCACTTTCCTTAGTTGTAATAATAAATATATTTTTATTATCATATATTTCTTTCAACAAGACTATAAACCCCATTTGCAGAAGCTGAATCTTTTTTTTTGGCCAAGCATATTATTCTTTTAGTTAATGGCTGTATGTGTAATTGTTTAAAATATTTGGTCAGTGAATTAATACAACATCCCCTTTGGAACTAATTTTGTTTTTACTATGGCCTAGTGGTTGGGTTTCAAATTGCGATCTAGAAGCACAACACTTCTTCAGAAATGCCTGCCTTAGACATTATCATGGTAAACTTAGGCACAAATATGCTAACTAGTATTCCTGGCATGATTTTTCATATAAAATGATCTTGAAAAAATTATATTTTAGTACTAAAATTACATATTTTAAATCCTTGGAGAACAGTCATTTTAAAATATGTGTTCAATCATTAATTAAAAAGGACATAATATTAATAGTACTAAGTGATAAGAACCAAAGGGAAATGTATACTTTTTTGTTATTTTTAAAAAGATTTTGTGTTTTATCTAAAAAAAATGCAATTTAAATCCCTGTTATATGACTGAGAGAGAAGTATGCGATCAGTGATTTAGGTGTATTTGGTGTATGCACATAGTGTTGGTTATAATTACACATCATGAAGGTAATAGTAAGAAATGGTATTCAATGGAGTTTGTTAGTGGGTTTAATTATTGTTTGATGCTCGACCCACTTCCCGAAGTGATACTTTTCTATGGTAAACAAGTATCATAGCATTCGTAGTAAAAACGCCCCCCTGTGGCATCCACTGACAGAACCTCAAGACAATCTTTTGTTCCTTTTATTTCTGTCATCTTTTATATTCATCCTGAATAAAAAAAGATTTACCTACGTATAATGGCTGCCAATATATAGTGAAAGCTCAATATGTTATCTACCTACTCCCCTTTATTTTCACTCTCTTCCTCAGTAACTGTGGGTGGAAAACCTATTCGAAAATGAATTTGAAGCACCATGTCTCACCCATTAGATTATTTGACAATAATCTTGAATCTTGAATAAAGAAACACACTTAAACATTTATACTTTGGAGCCAAAGATGTTTTCACTGAATTCTCATTAGTTTTAACTTTTTCAATATATTGATATACTTTAGTTACTTCTTGAAAATTCCATCATTAATAATGGTGATGTTTGTAAAAAGTGTTTACACATAAAATCAGTGATTGTCTACATGCCTTGACTCTTTGAATAATTGAATGATAATAATTGTTTATTAATTTTGTAATTCATGTAATTTTTGGTAATTAGTTCAATCAGTTTACTACCAAATACAATTCATTAATGTTCCTTTTTTTTTGCCCCTGGTAGGACTTAGAAATGATAATCAGTCACAAAGAGTGATTTACTTTATGTTTGTGGACACATATACAATAAGCCTTATAGAGAAGATTTATCAATGTTACTCATTCCTAGGGAGTGGATTTTAAACTCGTCAAGTGCTTATATTGGCAAAATATCCTCAAAAGCCACTTGTTCTTTAAAATATAGACAGATATATCTGATATATGTATCATATATGTATGAGTAGGGATGATAATTCAAAAGAAGTATACCATTCAAATGCAAAAGAACACATATTCAAAAAAAGAGAAAATATCTTTTTGGAAATAGAGACTTGATTCTTAAAATTCAAAGACATATCTCAGGAAAAAATATGTAAGAGGTAGATATATACTAGTGATAAAAAATTAACCCCAAACTTTAATGCTGTAATCTAACAAAACACCGGTAGTAATTTATGCTACGTATTCTTTTCATTGTGTTGAAATATGTAAGATTGATGCCATTTACTGGGTCAAATGATCAAACAAGCAATTTCACATGATTCAAACTATAGGATAACAGTGGCCACTGATTCAAAATCCAGTAGTTTCAATTGGAATATGGCAGCTACTTGTTGTCATGATACTAAAGAATATGTATGAAAGTCCACTCTTTTGGCCTAAAAGTTTTATTTGTCACACCATTGCCTAGACCTATTCTATGTATTCCTTTCTGGCAAATAAGCTGGGAAATATAGTCATTTCCATTCACAAAAGATAAGGAGAACCATATATTGGCAAATATTAGTAATGTCAAGACGGAGACAATCAAGTATAATACAGAAGAAAAATTTAAATAGTCCTTGTAATTTATAGCTACACAAGCCAGGAGAAAGTTGAATAGTAATAGTTCGAGAAGAATTAAAATAAAATCTAATACTTTTCTACACAGGTGACTTGACTTGCAATTATAGAGGCA
Source organism: Artibeus jamaicensis (assembly GCF_021234435.1). Lineage (NCBI taxonomy): Eukaryota > Metazoa > Chordata > Mammalia > Chiroptera > Phyllostomidae > Artibeus > Artibeus jamaicensis. Next base: position 17,893,517 of record NW_026521788.1, read on the forward strand.
GTATGTTCAAACCAACTGTAACTTAGGGGATATAGAGCATCAATAGGACATTCATAAAAAACAACGCAAAAACTTAGACCAACAAAACCCATCAACATAATAAAAATAAGTAAACAATTTAGAAAGAGGTATATCATGATTTAGAAGATAAATCTATTCACGTATAAGCAAAGTTTAAACATCTGTAATCAGTTTATATATGAAAGGGAATGCCATATTTTTAAAAATTAATTTTGTAAAAGTAATAATAATTAGAATAAGTTATTAGTAGGAAGAAGATTAATTGGAAATAAAGTTAAGTATAGTGATCACATCATATTTTATCTTAAAATCAGTGGATATTGCTTAATGGAATTATTGAGATTTTTTTAAAAAGTAACAAATCTTTACAGTTTTTAAACCATAGAAAATCTTGAAAATAGTATCTCCTATGACAAAGAATTATAGCTTATTTTAGCAACTTTTAAAATTTCAGTTCACTTACATTTTAGTTAGATTAAGTTAAAATCAATGTATTTTATTTTAAAGGTAACTTAGACAGTTTCTGATTTAAACAAACCATCTTTAAATTCATACATTAAACAAATATTTATTATATACCCACTTAGTGCCACTCTGTTGCTGCAGATACAACTGCAAATGAAAAAAAAAAACGCATTCTCTGCCTTTTTACAGTCTGCATTCTATAGGAGGTGCAATCCATAAAATTACCCAAGTAATCATATAACATAACTTTCAGTAAATATAAGTGTCAGGGAGAGAAATAAAGTGGGGGAAGGAATGGAGTGCACAGCTGCCTGCTTTAGGACAGTCAGGTAATTCTTCCCTGTAGTTATATTTTAGCAAAGATCTAACAAAGATATAAAAGTCATACATTAAATAAACCTCAAGGATGTGTAAAAGAGCATGTAGCAAGGCCCTGAGGAGAAATAACCTAAGGTTATTCTAGCAATAGCAAGAAATTCAGCATGACTAGACCTGAGTGTATCAGAGAACTATTTGAAGATGCTCTTAGAAGGACCATGCTAAGGAGTTGCATTTTGTTGTACAGGTGGCAGGAGGTCATTCTAGGGTTTTGAGTGAGGAGACAAGAGGGTCTGACTTTTATGTTTAATGGGTAATTCTCACCACAGTGGGGAAATATGACAGAGAGAAAGAGATGAAGAAGAGAGACTAGAGGCCTATTGAAATGGTCCAGGAGAAGCATTACTGGGAACTTGAAATTACTGGTGGCAAAAGTGGTCAAAATAAGAAAAATGTGATTTCTTTTATGAAAATGTATACATTTGGGGGTCCATAGAAAATAAATGTCATTTAAAGTAACAGAACTGATAAAATCTTTATTTGGGGAAAGGGGCAGGGAAACTCTTCATTCCATCCATCTATCTACCCATCCATCCAGCCATCCCTCTATCTATTCATCTATCCATCCATGTATCTGTGTATCTACTTACTTGTCTGTTATACACACACATATACATCTGGAAAAATATTCTACCATTTATTCAATTTGAATAACTTTTTCTCAGCATATCATTTTTGTCTTAATGAAAAAAAGATGCGTGTCATTTTTACAAAGCAGTGGCCTCAGTTATTGAAGAAAAGAGAGTGAAAAAAGGGACACATAGTGATTGTTAAAAACTGATGAATTAATGTGTCCTGGAAAAATGAAGTAATTTAATCTAAACACTTTTAGTGACAAAAACCAAGACTTGGTACTCACGAAATGAGAATGCCAAGTACCAACATATGTCACTATCTGGACATCTGTGCTTACTGTTTGCCATTCAGCATCTATAGAAAGAACAGGAAAAATAGGTAATAGCAACAGCTAACATGTGATAGGAATTAGAAGAATAAATTATCACAGTTTAAAGAATGTGATTTTATTTATAATAAATTTTAATCATATAGGAGTAATGCCAGAAAATAGATTAAGAACTTTTTCAAAAATTGTGGAAAAAACTTTTGTTTCTAAAATAACACGTTACTAATTAAATACCCAAGTACACTATGCTGCATATTTAGAGGGGAAATGTTAACATGCAACTTTGTCAGATTTTGACAGATTTAGGTTGTGAAATTTGGAATTTCATGATTACATGAAATGAATTCACAACAGCATGAGTTAATTAGACCAGGGTGTTAGTCGCAGCTTTTTAAACACCTAAACTAGGGAATAGATCAAATGGCATATTAAAAAAAATTGTGTAACACCACCAGCTTGCAATGTGTCACAGGGGGTCTATAAAATGCTAAAATTAAAAAATGTACATGACAACATTTTGAAAAGAATATAGTAGTCTTATAGCAGTGACAGTTGTTATGTAAATAAAATTCTATTTCCTCTCCTGTTTTCATTAATTAAAAAATAAAAGCCCTGTACCACTTTCACCCTCCACTATTATCTTTATCCAATTCTCTTTGTCTAAGTACTGCATTTGTCATCCAACCAAGTTACTCTAAATATCATAACTTAAAAAATAGGTTTTTAGGTTTCAAATTTTATTTTATTCTCTCTTTCTTACTCTCTTATTAATATTTCATATAAAACCACTAGTGAAGCTGAGACTAATTAGTTATCATTGTAAAGAATTCAGGGCTCCATGTGAAATATATTAGCTATTTAAACTCAAGGGGGTGTCTAAGATAGTTAAATAGTCCAGTTAAGTGTCCTAGATGAAGTTGCTACAGCTAAATACTACAGGAGTAACATTTCATTGTGAGGGAGAAAATATCATTTAATTAGAAGAGCTAAATTGACCAAAGTGTGCCAACAGAGAAAGAAACTAATTTCTCCAACTGGGATAAAAATCATTATTATGCAAGTATATTTTTAGTTTCATTTATTTGGTATATATTCCAGGCCATTCTGACATAAATCATGATGTCTCCAGAGGAGAGTACATTCTCTGCCTCACAGAAAGTTGAATGAGCTGTAATGTACTCAGCATTTAACTACACAGAGGTTTAATAAGAGTGATGATTTTTTAAATTTACACTGTAACTTTCCCTTAATGTAATAACACAAGTTCAAATCCACTTTTATTTTTGAATCCTTGAGAAATATTATTAGATACTTGGAAAAAGATTGTCATCTCTCTTAAAAATAGCAACAGCTAATGCTCTTGAGAGCAGTATACAAGGCACTATACTGGGTACTTTCAACACATTACTTATTTAATTCTCAAAGTCGTCCTACAAGAAAATAACTATTGTTTTACTATTTAAAGGTATAGTTCCAGAGACTTAAATATAAATGGCAGATCAGATAACAAAGACTCATGACCATGGAAATGCACTTAATCATTAGGTGAGGCTTCCTTGTAACTGGCAACATGGAAGCCCGAGAGCTATGGGTAGAACCCATATTTCTAATTGCTAATCAGACAAAATTTTACCCCTGCTTCAAAACCATAGTTTTCTCATGTTTATGTAATGGTTTCTTCAGCAATTACATAGCCTTCTACCATGTGTCCTTTCATTTCAGAGGGTACATAATACATTTGTTCAGGCATAAAGACCATGTTGCTGATGGCTGCAAGCTAGCATAAACTGCTTACCACCCTCAGTCACAAGTAGAGACAGAGTCCGTTTTATTGCACTTAATGTTATTGTGCTTTTCTACATAGTTTTTTACAAATTGAAGGTTTGTAGCAACCTACATTGGATAAGTCCGTTTTCCAATAAAGCTTGCTCACTTTGTGTTTCTTTGTCACATTTTAATAATTCTGACAATATTTCAAGCTTTTAAGTTATTGTTATAGAGCCAAACCTCAGTTCTTGAACATCTCCTGTCTCGAACAATTCCTTTCCTGACCAAGTTGTTCATAGCTATTAAATAAACCTTTGGTTCTTGTCCTGATAATGCTTTCATGCTGATACATGAATGGTCAGTCATACATACATCTCTCAGGTGATAAACAAAGAAGATTTGGTTTTAGAACCATTCACTTCTTGAACAGCTTTCTAGAATGAATTAAGTTTGGGAACCCAGGTTCCACTGCATTAGTTATAAGGACCTGTTATCAGTGATCTTTGGTGTTACTATTATAATTGTTTAGTGTACCATGAATCATACTCATAGAAGATGGCAAACTTCAGATATTTTGTGTGTCTTCCGATTGCTTTGCTGAGTGACTCTTCCCTTTGTTCCCTTTCCTCTGGCCTCCTTGTTTCCTGAGAAACAATAATATTGAAATTAGGCCTAATAACAACCCTACAATTGCTTCAAAGTATTCAAGTGCATCTCACTATAAATCAATAACTAGAAACAATTAAGTTTGGTGAGGAAATCATGTTGAAAGGCAAGACAGGCTTAAAGCTAGGCCTCTTACACCAAATAGTCATGTTCTGAATGCCATGGAAAGTTCTTGAAGAAAATTTGAAATGTTACTTCAGTGAACCCATGAATGATAACAAAGAGAAACACCATCAATGCTGATGTGGAGAAAGTTTTAGTGCTCTGGACGGAAGATCAAACCAGCTATAATGTTCCCTTAAGCCAAAGCCTAATTCAGAGCAGGTCCCTAAATCTCTTTAATTCTCTGATGGTTGAAAGAGTAAGGCAGATGCAGAAGCAAAGTTTGAAGCTAGCAGAGGTTGGTTCATGAAGCTGAAAAAGAGAAGCCATCTCTATAACATAAGCGTAAGGTGAAGCAGCAAGTGCTGATGTAGGTGCTGCAGCAAATTATCCAGAAGATCTAATTAAGATTTTAATGCAGGTGGATTCACCAAATAACACATTTACAAAACAGCCTTGTATTGGAAGCAGATACCATCTAGGACTTTCATAGCTAGAGAGGAAAAGTCAATTCCTGGCTTCAAAGCTTCAAAGGACAGGCTAACTCTCTTGTATGAGGCTAGTGCAACTGGTGACCTTAAGTTGAAGCCAAAGCTCATATACCATTCTGAAATCCTAGTGCCTTTAGAGATTATGCTAAATGTTCTGCCTGTGCTCTATAAATTGAACAAATCCTTAAGAATAGTGTATATTTTTATGACATGGTTTACTGAAGTTTTAAGTCCATAGTTGAGATACGTTGCTCAGACAAAAGATTCCTTTCAAAATATTATTGCTCATTTGGCAATACTGCTGGTCACCCAAGAGCTCTGATGGAAAGGTACAATACAATTAAAGTTGTTTTCATGCCTGTTAACATCCATTCTTCAGCCCATAGTTCAAGGAATAATACTGACTTTAGAGTCTTACTATTTAAGAAATACACTTTGTAAGGCTATAGCTGCCATAGATTGTGATTCTTGTCACAATCTATGGATCTGGGATAAATAAATTTAAAACTTTCTGGAAAGAATTCACCATTCTAAATGCCTTTAAGAACATTTGATTCATGGGAAGAGGTCAAAATACCAACAATATGGAGTCTGGAAGAAGTTGATTCCAACCCTCTTAGATGGCTTTGAGGGTTTTCAAGACTCCAATGGAGGAAGTATCTGAAAATATGGTAGACATAGCTAGAGAACTAGAATTTGACGTGGAACTGGAAGATGTGACTGAATTGCTATAATCTCATTATAAAAGTTTAATGGATAAGAAGTTGCTTCTTCTGAATGAGCAAAGAGAGTGATTTGTTTTTTTAATTTAATTTTATTTTGTTCAAGTACAGTTTTCTGTCTTTTACTCCCATTATGATGGAATCTACTCCTGCTGAACATGCTGTGAAGATTGTTGAAATGACAACAAATGATTTAAAATATTGCTTAAATTTAGTTGATAAAGAATTGGCAGGGTTTGAGAAGATTAACTCCAATTGTGAAAAAAGTTCTACTGTGGCTAAAATGCTATCAAATGAGAAACCAAAAAAATTAATGAGATTTTCTTAATTGAGATATTTGCTTTATTGTGATGGTCTGGAACTGAACCCATGATATCTTTGATGTATGCCTGCAACACCTAAATAGTTATCAAACACTATTGAGTATTTATTAATACCTAATAACCTCTAAGAAGTTGCTTAATGTAATTACCCACACACTTTTTTACTTGTTTATATCAAACAACAAGAAAAAAATATTCGCTATTCTGCAAATTTGAGATCCAAACCTTTTTTGTCCATGGAAAGAATATTTGGTTCTGAAATAGTTGTAAACAAAATTGTTGATGTAATACCAGTAAAAGAAAGGAATATGAACAGCAGATATGAGTCTTACCTGAACTATGGCCATAACATTAATATAAATATATTAAATTGTGAGGATTATATGCTCATTACGTCACCATTCTTCCTATCTTACTGAAAAGATCTAATTGTTAGAGTGTTTTGAATTTAAAATTTATGATTTTTTATACATCAAGTAAGTTAAAGTTCTACTGTCCTATCCTAATAAAGCTATGAGATTCAAGTATAATTTTTAATTTGTACTCAATTTTCTTATAGCATGCACTGAGCCCTTTTGAGTTGGTTATGCAAAAAGGAGACTTTAATTATTTGTAAAGTTATAAAGATAAACATCTGCCTATTCTTTGAAATAGATAATGCATCCAGAATTAAGAAGCATTGCAAGAAATTTAACTGCATAGAATTTAGATGTGTTATGTCATTGACTGGCCTGAGGTATACATTTAAAATATCAATGAGGAAATCGGTTGTTACAGAAGGGAGAAAGTTGCATCTGGAAACATGATATAGTATAGTAAAATGAGGTGAAGATGACTGAGATAATTCTTTATATTTCTCTTATACTTTTTGACAAGTTTAATTTCTTATCTGTAAATCTGGGATAATATTTATTGTAATGATTGAGACAAGGCTGATAAACTCTTATTTTACAAGCTAGCATAGAAATTACTTAGGACATAATTGCCTTTAATAGTATAATTTCCAAATCTCAGATGTCCAAATGAATTTTCACAGATATTATATAACTAAATGAACTATAACATAAATTTTATATAGATTATTATAACTAGAAACTATCAGAATATAGTGAATGCTTACCCACTTCAAGTTTACAAGAGAAATTATAATATTTTGTAATGTTAATATATAAAATAGTAAATACAATACTGACAATAGTTCAATAATATAATCAACATTTTAAATGTTGAACAAATATTAGTATTTTTCCATGTTTCTTTAATTACGTGTTTGGAAGTAGAAAATGGGATTCCTAGTGTACCTTTCTTCAGTCCCATACCAACAACACCTTCATGTTTCCATAACATTTAGACAGGTTTTTTCCTGACTCTAGGTTCCTAACCTGCCTCTCTAAAAAACATTTACTTTAGAAAACTTGTAACTGTAATTTTTTCCCTGCTTTTTTGAAATATTTGTATATTTTTAAAAGCCAGAAGCAAGTTTTAAAAACTGGGAATGTCTTTCTCAAAAACCTGGAAACCATCTCTTTGAAATGTATTAACAAGTGCTCAGAGAGTTAGCACCCCTATTTTCTAGTGGAGGAGTAGAGACTGACTTTGATGGCTCCCTTGTTCCAAATTGCAAAACTACCTCCTATTATGACAATAAAGCCAATTAGAAAACTCAGATGGCTAACATTCTACAGTACTTTCCCACTAGCTCACTGCATCTCTTTAAAAGCCTGACCACTGCTTCAGTGGAGTTAAAGTCAGACTTAGTTCTGGTCTTTCTCCCCTGTTACAATAGTGTGAAGTTTTTCTTACTGGTTTAACATTGTGCAATTTTTGCTCTGATGTGCATTATCTTCCATCCCTAGTTCCATTGAGAAAATCAGACGGTATTTGCAAAAAATCCAAAAATAAAAAAGAACTAAACAAAGACAAAAGTACACTGAATAAATTGATAGTTTTCTCAAAGACACAAGTATAATACTCTTTTTTTTTAAAGCAAGATTACAATTTTTCAGGTATTATTTCTAACATATTTCTCATCATATAAGATTTTTTTCAATATATATTCATAATTTCATCTTTGCCTAGTGTGGGGGCAACTTTGCCCCCAAAGTCCCCACATCTGCTATGGATGAAAGTGAAACTACCAAGACAGGATCTGCTTGGGTAGGAGAGGTGGCCCATTTCTCAGAGAAGAAAGACCAAGAGTCCCTTATTCAATGGCTTTTATTGGGTTGTAATATGGAGGAATACAGGTCAAGCCCATCAATCAATGTCAGGCGGCAAGGATCAAACAGTAGATAACACAAAATTTCATAAGTGAGTAACTTTTCCAGCCTAGAAATGAGTGCCAGTGTCTGTCAGGTAAGGGGGTTGCAAAAACTTTGGGAGACATACTCATTTCTTGTTCAGACCCTTATCATATGAATGAAAGCACTCTCAGCAAAGCAGGTTACACGGAACTTTAGGAACTCTTTCTTAGGCCTGATCACCCTGGATCCCACTCTAGCCGGCAAGGGGCTGCACTGTATTCCCCATCATAGGTTTTAGGCTTAAGTGGATTAGAGCCAGGAAGCGCTTCTCCCAGATGGAAATATGGACTTGGGCTATGTCAGAATAGCTGGGGGGCGAGGGTCCATCACTCTGTTGCAGCCCCCTGAGTCCTTCCTTTAGGGCCTCCCAAGTGATCATGTCTGGCTTAGGTTGCCCCCCCTCGGACAGGTCCTACCATCTCTGACTAACTGACCAAGCGTTGGGTGCAGGGGATGGAGCAGAAGCAGCATTGCCGCCAGAGACAAGCTTTGTCTCCTTAGTGGCTCGAAGCCCAAGGTTGCTCACTCAGCCTTAGTCATGGGGGGCAGTTACAACTTCTGAAACCAGGCAGAGCGGTTCCCAACAGCCTAGTATATAGTATAATTAAGTACACATTTAAAAGTTTGGCATATATGTTATAATCTCCATGCTTTTTTTCTCTGTTGTTGTCAGTTTTAAGGTAGAACAAGGAAGAACATAAAACTTCCATGTAATAGGCCTTGAGATTTAAGTCTGAAAATATTGGATGTAAACAAAAATAGATCATGTTTTGACAAGCTCTGTTGAAACAAACTTACCACCTACTGTGTCTTCCCCTGTAATTAAGCTTTTAAAAAAAAGACTACACGGTAATGCCAGATCATCCATTTATTCAGCATCTTTAAATGACTCACTAGGACTCCTTCATTTACAATGAAAAGAGCTGAGAAAGCTAATTACCAAACTAAGCTAGACACAGCAGGAACCACTAATCATTAGTCACACCTTTACCACACCTGGTACAGGAAACACATTTAGAAAAGACAACTCTTGCTTCCTATTATTATTTAACATGAACTTATGTGAGATTCTTGACACAAACTGTTGGTGAACAAATGTCCTCTCTAATTAAAGACAAGCTAATTTCAATAGCATTTATATGGAGAGTAAATAAAGAAGCTAAAAAGAGGTGATAAGTGAAAGTGTTCATGAATTAAACAGAAAAAGTCAGTGCTTCTCTTTCAGTCTCTATCTTGACTACCTTTTGAATAAATAAAAAAATTAGTATGAATCATTTTTAATGAATAAAATTGCTTATTTTGTCTGTCATTGTGGCAAACAACTAAATTTACATTCATTATTGGACATTTCCCAATACCACTATTTTTTAATCCTGCAAAGTGCTTTCAGGATTAATTCTAAAATATAATACAATTGATTTTCTTTATAATTTAATTGTATAATTTTTAACTATAAAGCCTAAAATTTAAATATAACAAAAAATGACAGAAAAAAAGAAAAGCTCACCATTTTTACAAATAGACACATATCTTTATCGGGGAGCTAAATAACAAAGAGGACCAAGCAAACAAAAATATTTGTTAACACTTTTTTCTTTTTTACACATTCTATATCTTTTTATGTTGTCTACAAAGCCCTTATAAAATACGTTATCAAATCCTGACTGCATATACTGTCTATAATATCACTGCTAATATCATTTTACTAATTCTATGAAAGAAAGCAGCCAAAATAGTTTGGCAAAAATGTTCTTTCCGAACCAGTATTGACTGTAATGACAATCTTTATTTTAGTAAGTGCTCACATTTCACTAATTTAAAGGTTCAGTTTAGAATCACGTCTATGCAATGCAGAAACATATTTAATGACACTCCGAACTCTAAAAATCAATGGTTAAAGTCTTAAGAGATCTACTCATAATATAATGTACTACAAAATTCCCTTACTTGTGCATTATTTAAAAGCAGCACTATTTTGAGTAGTTCACAAATTACTCCTGTTCTCCAGAATGTACTTTGATCTTCCAACATTGACATGTGTGAAGTGTGAGTCCAGCCTCTGGACATGAGCATTAGTAGTGGAACAGAGGTGGGCACACAAACCAAGCCGTGATGATCAGATAGATAGTCATTCTCTCCCAAGAATACAAAATATGGGCTGAAAGACAACCAATGAGTTTATATGTAGATGACTAAAATTTAAGTACACAATCTCTAGTATAGTGGAGGATCCAATTTCTGTGACTTAGTTTGAAAATAGATAAAGCTTGTCTTCAAAGAGAAGAAAAGGTGATGTAGATGTGCTAGGTAGCAGCTAGGAATGAGCAGCCAGAGAGGAAATAAAGGCAGGGCCCTCATCATTACAATCTAACAAAGATCTTAATGCAGGAGGCTAGAAACAAAGGAACATGTGTCACCTGTTGACCCAGCAATCTGGAGCCTGGTCCGATAAGATTGCAGCACATTCTGAACAACACAAGCAAAACTATGATAGTACAGAGGAGGGAGAGTCCTTGAGACTGGGCTCTGTAGCAGTGTTACTGATTGCCAAGTGTCCTGAATAATCCAAAGCCTAGAAGGCAGGAGGAGAGTCCTTGAAATTCTATCTACCATTTCCACAAAGAACCCCCACAATTACCTATGTTTGGGTAGCCACATCCCCCTGGGGGAAGCTGGCACTACCTTTACCCACCAATCAATCTGTAACTCTCCCACCCCCATCACACCAACTATATAAATCCTCAGAACAAAGGACCTGATGTCTCTTGCCACCCTTGCTCTTGCCACCCAAACTCTTGCCTTTCCCCCCTACTTTAGCTAGACCCATTCTCTTTAATGAGAACTTAGCACTAATAAACTTTGCACACTGATAAGGCTTGCTGATCTGTAATTGTTTACTGCATTGTTAAGAAGAACTGAGTTTCTCCTGTAACAGACATACAGAGAAAAGCTAAAGCGAGAAGTATGCCACAGGTTAGGTGCCCATCTCCAATTGCTGAGGTTTATCTGCAGTCATATTTTATAGATGCCACTCTTGTAGCTTGTAAGTAAAATTTTCGATTTTGTCCTGACAGTTGCTCAAGTTGTTTATTTTCTGTATGAGATGACCATAAAACTGTGCAGAGTCCTGGTTAATATGTCTGTTGCCCAAATTTCTTAACCAGCGCAATAGTTCATTTAATTTTATATAAGATATATTATTATTAAAATAATTTAAACAAATATTATTATGAACAATTACTTTTAATCATTGTTGTAAAGAGTATTATTTTAAATAAGCCAACATAAGTTTGGTTGGCCTTCACTTCAATTTCCAACTATGTAAATATATTTCAAAGGTTACTGAACACTTTGCTTTCAGTAGAGAGTAGTCTCCACTGAAAGAAGAGAAGTATATTCACAGGTGAATAGCTAGCAATAGCTTATTTGAGATCCCTGTCCATAACAGCCATTAGTTGTACCAATCAATTATGCCATTGTCCTTTTTGGAAACTGGAAAATAGGAAGCAGCCCATTACTACATGGCAGTATCAATGGAAAATGTAAAAATTATGTTGTTTATGTGAAATATAGGATGAGCAGTTTCAACTGCTATTTTATTTATCTGGATGTTAGGTAATTATTGTTACTTTTTGTGATAAAATATTTTTGCCTGCAATGATCTGAAAAAGTAAAATTTCACAGTTAATGCAAAAGTAAGTACTGAATTTCTCTCTTCTAATATCTAGATTTTTCATTTAAATAAAATGACTGTTGTTTCAAATTAATTTTATACATTTGGAATTTCAAATTTGGTTATACACTTATAAAAGCATAAAGCAATAGTTATTAAAGTTTTGTACTCCTGGCAAAGTTTTGCAGATATTTAAACAAAACTATCAATATAGTACTAGTCTGTGTTCTCCAAAAAACAGAATCAATAGGAGATGCAAACACAGATTTTTCTATCAGGGACTGATTAGGGAGACTGAGAAGTCTAAGATATCTTCCATCAGCAAGCCAGAGTGCCAGGAGATCCTACTGTATAAGTTCCTGTTGGAGTCTGAGTCCTAAGGCAGGAGGAGACCAATGTCCCAGCCTGAAGAATTCTGTCTTACTCATACTTTTAGTCCACTTCAGGACTTCAAAGGATTAGATGAAGCCACCCACATTGGGTAAGGCAATGTGCTTTGGCAGATTATTTTCTGATTATTAGATTATACTAAACCTTAATTTTCTTCTTTATAAATTGATATGTATTTTAAGACAGAATGAGAAAATTTTATATTTTTATCACTGGAAAAATAATTTGGCATAAAGTAGAATTATTTATGGACAGAATTCAAACTCATGAAGTATTATTTTTATTTCACATTCTTGAGAGTTTGAATTTTGCTTAGTTTTTTATTTTGGCTGGAATAATGCAAGGATACAATGTTACATACATTTCATAGATTATATTTGCTAGCCTGATTTGATTATATAAAATGCTCAGAAAACTGAACAAAATGATGAATTCTGATGTAATATCTCACTGAAAATTCATCTAACATGTTTTACTAAAAAAAAAAATCTCAACATTGATCAGTTTAATTGATGACAGTGGATCTGATAACCACAGTATCTACTAGGAGGGTAATGGGCAGGTGACCTATACAACCTGGATACACTGGATGAAGGGAAGATTCAGGTCCCAGGTGGTTCAGTGCATAACAGTGGGAGGTCTTATCATACTGCCCAGAATGGTGGGCAATTTAAAACTTAACAGTTGTTTATTTCTGGAGTTCTCATTGAATATTTTTGGACTGCTATTGACCGATGGTAAACAAAACCAAGGAAAGCAAAACCATGGATAAGGAAAACACACTGTATTCTATTTTTCATGCAGCCTAGTACCAATGTAACATGATACCATGCTTACCAAGGAGTAGGCATTTGGGGAGGGGCCATTTGGAGCATATTATAAATGATGAGATATCCTTAAAGTTATAAAATTATTTAAAATAATTGTTTATGCTGGCAATTAGAGAAATAGACTTCCAAAATATATTTGAGCAATTGTAGTGTCAGTGTTTTTGAAAATAGAGGCTTCTACACATGCCTAACCCAAGGTCCTTTCAATATTCAGTAAGAGTTTGATTCTGGGGCTTTTTTATTGCTTCCCAAACTGAAAAATGTACTAATATGCTGTGTGATAAGATAGTTCATACAGAGTTCCTCCAGCCCTGCCATTGTAACAAAAAATACTTTTTCAAATATTGTAAAAGTCTGTATAATATTATTCACATATGTTGAGTCTATTATCACATGGTCTTCTGCTAAACTGCATTAGATATGGACACAGGCTGTAGATTTTTTTGTATATATATATATATATATATGAATAAAACTGAACATTTACATTCAAATCAAGATTGATCAATGGTACCATGGAAATTAGCTTACCCTCTGATGGAGATGTCAAAATTGAAACACTCAAAGTTATGTATAAAATACTCAGTATATCATTAATTCCTTAACAGCTTGTTACAAACTGTATCTGCTGTAGAGGTTGGCAAAGAAGGTAGGGTATCAATGAGCTATCTTTTTCCAGTGTAAATATAAAGATAGAACTAGGGGAGAAGTGAAAAATAGTGAGGACTACATTTGAGGCTAGAAAACAATTATGGATAAACTTGAAATTTATTTAAATATATTAAAATTGACATAACATAAATAGGGAACAAATATATTTAAACTGTTATAATGCAAATAGGGAGCAATTGTTGTGTTTGACCAAAATAATAAGACAATAAAATTACTATAATTTGCAGTAAGATGAAGCATTTTTTTAAACATTTACATTTAGATCAAATATTTAAGTAATTAACAACAGCTTACTGTGGAACAATTCCGGAAGCCGTATTGGAAGAAAAAAGCTGATTAAGAGGCTTTCATTTTTCTGTGCATGCATTTGTTTTTAATTTAATATGAATGAATGACTGCTGTGCTACCAATGTTGGAAGCAGCAATAAAGAAGACACATAGCCTCTGTTGCCAGAGAATTTAAAGTAGAGCGAGAAAGGCAGAAAAGAAAAAGATTTGCAATTCTGTAAACGGAGTCCTATATTAGATCTGCTTACAGATCGTCCCTGAAGAATAGAAGTAGGATATAATCTAGATTGGAGAGTGAGAGATCACAGGAAAAATATTGAAGGCTGGAATATATAGATTGAGTTCTAATGAGTAAATAGAAATTAACCCAGTAAAATGGTGTGTGTGTGTGTGTGTGTGTGTGTGTGTGTGTGTGTGTGTGTGTATGGACAGGGAAGATCGATGCTATAATGTTAAAACCAAGGAAAATTATCTTACAGTTTTGAAGGTCAGAAATACAATAAAAGTTTCATCAGGTTAAATCAAAGAGTGTTCAAGGCTTTGTTCTTTTCTTGGTGCTCTGGTGAAGAATGAATTTCCTTTTCATCTGAGTTATTAGCATAAATCAGTCCTTTGCAGATAAAGGACCTAAAGCCCATTTTCTTGCTATCTGTCAGGGAGAGTAGGTCTCAGCTTTTAGAAGCTGGCATATTGCTTTTTTTATGGCCTTCTACTTTATCTTCAAAGCTTGAATATTAGTTTCTTATTGATGCTGTAATACATGATCATAAACTTGGTGGCTTAAAACAATACGAATTTATTCTCCACAGTCAAAAGTTTGGGCAGGGTTACACTTCTTTCAAAGATTTAAGAAAGAATCCTTGCCATTATGAGCTTCTAGAGGTTTGCTGGCATTACTTTACTTCCAGCTCCTTCTTCTGTCTTCAAAGTAGGTCATTCCAAAGTCTCATCCCATTGTCACATCTTTGCCACTTTGACCATCTTGCCTCCATCTCATAAGACTTTGGGCTCACCTGGATAACCCAGGATCATCTCCCCATCTCGAAATGCTTTTGTAACATTTAAGTAACATGTTAGCAATTTCCAAAGATCAGAAAGTAGTCAAATTTGGGGTGGGGGCATTGCTTAGCTTATTACCTCCGGCGGTGATGGGTCATGTGTTTCTTACATTGCAATTTCCTCTTCTACTCTTATTTTAAAGATTTGTAATTAGTTTGGGCTCACCTAGAAATGGAAAATAATCCCCCTGCCTTAAAATGTTTACCCTTAACTATGATGGGGTGAAGGGCAGGCTACCCCAAAATATGCCACTTTGGCAAATTAATTATTTTGAATTAAAGTTAGCCAGTGCAGGAAGAGCATTCTTACCCTCTTTTCTGTTCTCCTGAAAGCAGGAAGTGAATGTCCCCTGTGAAAGTTTTCCTCCCTACACCAGGAAGTAAAGAGACACCTTTGCCCTGGCTGGTGAGGCTCAGTGGATTGAGTGCTGTCCTGTGGACCAATGGGTTGATGGTTTGATTCCCAGCCAGGACACATTCCTGGATTGAGGGCCCAGCTGGTGAGCTGGGGGTGTGTGAGAGGCAACTGATTGATGTATCTCTTAGGCATCGATATTTTTCTTCTCCTACTCCCTCTCTAAAAATAAATAAATAAAATATCTTTTTCAAAAAAGAGACATCCTCATCTCCAGACCTAGGGAATTCAGGGACCAGAAGATTATGTAAACAAACTCAGCTTTGTTCCTTCACTAATCAGTACTCAACCTAATTTCCTTTGCCTTGTCAGTTATTCACAAATTTATCGTTTCTTTGTATAAAGGGTATAAAAGCTGCCTGTTTTGGTAATTTCTTTGAGTCTCATATCTCTAAAAACTTCCATACATAGTTAAAATTTGTTTTTCTTTTATTAATTTATATTACATTACTTTAATTCTTAGACCACCTAGAAGAACCTAGAAAGTTAGAGAAAATATTTTTTGCTCCCCAACAAATACATTCATGTCCCATTTGGCATTTTAGGAATTAAAACATAAATAAGTTTGGTAGGCACTATCCTGCCTATGACAGCTAGGTATTAGGTTTTACATAGGGAAAAAAAAGCATAGTGAATGGAAAAAAAAATAAGGCATATACTACAAAACGTACAAGTAGTCCTAGGAGTTTGAAATATACAGTAGGAGGCAAAGAGAATAGGTAAGAAATCATATAAAGAGTTTGTAATGTTAAAGAATTTGCTTTTTAATTTTCTTTAGCAAAAAGGAAGCCGCTGAACTATATAATAAGAGGAGTAACTGTTATACCAACAATTCTAAATAGATTATTTTGGTAGCACAATTGTGGGACACAATTATAGTACATGGCACCAGATATAAAGTCCATTAAGGCAAGAATTTTGTCTATTTTTTTAACTGCTATATCCCCAGCCCCTAGACTAATGACAGGCATGTAGTTGATGGCCCAAGTATTTGCTGAATGAAAGCATGATGGCTGAATGAATAACTTGCTAGTGAGACACTAACTTGTTCACATAGGGATATAGACATAAAATGGTGTCACAACCGAATTATGGAAGTGAAGAAGTTACAAAAAGATTAAGAAATGGAATTTACCAGTCTGAGACATTAGTTTTAGATGGGGAATAAGAAAGAAAAGATCTGTGATTGCCATGGTCTGGGGGAAGAAGCATTATGATACACTCACAGAGATAATTATGGAGGAAAGCAAGTTTTAGGGAAACAGAACTGTGGTTTGGACATGAATGTATCCAAGAGAAGGGTTGTCAGTCAAATAAATATGCAGGCACAGAGGTTAAAAGAGGGACATTGCTGATGCAAAAAAGTTTACTGGCTTCTTTTGGAAAAAGTAAGTCTGCACAAAAGATAGTCTCACTCAGACAGTAGCAATTTTCAAATTAGATATGGATATATGATCTTGTGAGATGTACTTAACGTGTTGTATTTAGTGACTTCTTTGTTAACGTGAATTTTTCCTAATACTTACAAAATTAGAAAAAAACTAAAGTATTATCTAGTATAACAAGCACGAAATATAAGTGCAAAGAGTTTATCAGTTCTACAGTTTCTCTTTAGGGACACAGATTTATGAAGTATGTAATGTTAACTGTTTCTAGAAAGAATAAAACAAAAAAATGGAGAGTATTTTATGGAAGATAAATATACCCTGTAATCCTATTTGATTTAGAAAGAATGTTCGCTTAGTGCTAAGTGTACTAGTACTAAGAATCAGTACTAAGAAGTACTAGTACTAAGAATCTTTCACTTAGTACTGGTAACTGAAGAGTTGTCTATTATCATTGGATTTTAACATAATTTTTATACTATATTAGATAAAGTTTTACTTGTATTTAGAATCAGTAAGATTTTATATTATGGATAAATTTTCTAGAATTACAAATCTAAAGTCATCATTCCTTGTGGTTTTTCAATTTCCATTATATGCTGTGAAGAAGACAATTATTACTTATAGCCCACTCTTATGAATACAATATTTTAGGGATCAAAACATTTGATCAATAAACTATATTAAATTCATACTTTCCCACTTTCAATTTTAAAGCCTTATAAAAGACACATACTTTGTTATTTTGTTATATTACAGTGACTTTAAGTAAACAGGGACTGAGCTAACAAGATAGTGCATTTTTTTAAGAAAGATTTATTGCCTTCTTAAAATCAGAGTTAAAGATGAAAAGGGAAGAATTTCTTATAAACATGAATGATAATAAGACAAAAAGTTCTTATAGCCAATATCTCTCTCTATGTCAATACAATCTATTCTGCATCCTAAATGCACAGAAACCCCGAGTATCTAAATTGAACTAATAATACTGAGGGTATTTGTTTTTTTCAATTGTTTAGTTTCAGGTCCTTAAATTTTATTTACTTATTTTTAATTTAACAACTTCTTATAAAATTTAGAATATAAACAAATATAAAAGAAATTCATCTCAATTTAATTTTATACATCTTCAACAAACACTGATATTCCTCTTGTTATATCTGCCACACTTTTTTTCTGCTGAAGCTTTAAAATGCACTGTGACACTTGTTGTTTCTTTTATAAATACTTTGTTATGGATGTATAATAAATCAAGACTTTTAAAACCATCTTCATAATACAAAACAAATAAACAGTAACCTCTTAATATTTTCTATTATTCTGTGTTCAGTTGTTCCCGATTATCACAAAAGTTTACTTTTATTCTTGATTTGCTAAAATCACTATCCAGTTTACTGACATGATTGTTTTTCTAACAATCTCTTTTCAAACTGAGTTTCCTTTTTTAGACTGATTTTGGGTTCACAGAAAAGTAGAGGGGTAAAGATACAGATCCCCCCACATCCCCACTTCCCCCACAAGTGTATAACGTGTCCTTTGTTAGCATCACTAGTCAGAGTGAAGCATTGGACACAATTGATGAACCTACATTTAAATATCATAATCACCCGAAGTCCACAGAGTACATTACAATTCAGTCTTCATGGTGTGCATTCTATGAGTTTGGGTGAATGTATAATGACATATACCCATAATACAGTCATACCTTCATACTCACTGGTTTCAGAACTCATCAAACCCTGTATTCCTTGCATTTTTAAGAGAAAAAATGTCAAGACCTGGCATTTACTCGGGATTTGTCACACTTGTTAAACTTGTATGAGTTACCATACTGCCCTGCAGAAGAAAATACTTCATCATTTGGTGCTTGTTGGTTTTGGCACTTGTCACAAGTTCCAGAATGAATTAACCATGAGTACTGAGGTACCACTGTAATAGCTTTATTTATTTATATACACATATACAATACATACAATATATATCATACATAACATAGGATATATGATATCTTCATCTGAGAACATGCTTATTGATTTTAGAGAAAGAAACTTTGATGTGAAAGAGAAACATCAATTGGTTGGCCCAACCTGGAATCAAATCCACAATCAAGTATTTTCCCTGACCAGGGATGCAAACCTGCAACCCTCTGGTGCATGGTACCATGCTCCAAACAACTGAGCCACCTGGCCAGGGTTACGTGTAGTATTTTCACTGACCTAAAAGTCTTCTGCACTTTGCCTATTCAGGTCATGCCACACCTCTTCCCCCAGACCATGGCAATCACAGATCTTTTCACTGTCTCCATAGTTTTGCCTTCTCTAGAATGTCATATACTTTGAATTATAGTGCGTAGCCTTCTCAGATTCATGTTTCTCACTTAGTAATACAATATAAGATTCCTTTATATCTTTTCATGGCTTGATAGCTTATTTCTTTTTAATGCTGAAAAACATTCTCTTGTCCTGTTGTACCACTGTTTGGGTTATTCTATAGATCACATTGAGAAGAAATGACATTTTGACAATACTGAGTCTTATCCATGAGCATAGAATATTTCTTCATTTATCTTGATCTTTGATTTAG
Organism: Artibeus jamaicensis; assembly: GCF_021234435.1. Classification (NCBI taxonomy): domain Eukaryota; kingdom Metazoa; phylum Chordata; class Mammalia; order Chiroptera; family Phyllostomidae; genus Artibeus; species Artibeus jamaicensis. The sequence goes on from NW_026521788.1 coordinate 17,912,953, forward strand.
TTCATAATAATTCTGAACTTTTCTTACATAAGTCTCTAACATGTTCATTAGATTTATACCTAAATTTAATTTTGGGGGTGATAATGTAAATGGCATTGTGTTTTTAATTTAAACTCTATTTGTTCATTGATACCATAAAGGAAAATCCTTGACTTCTGTATAATAACCTTGAATGTTACAGTCTTGCTATAATTGCTTATTAGTTTCAGCAATTTTTTTATTTTTAGTATATCACAGTTTTTCTAATCGAGATATCTTCTGTATTCTCTATGTAACTGATCATGGTTTGCAGATTTTTAACATGTTGGTTAACATGTTATATCCCATATAGTTTCATCAATTGGTATTTAGATCTAGAGGATTTATTAAATTACTATTTTCTCCTTCATTGCTTTCTATCTCTTTTCCCTTTCCAACCCTCCTTTCCTTCTTCATTTTTTCTGTCTTGTTTTCTTCCTTTTTGGTAAATATACTACACAGGTGATCGTGAGCACTCATTTTCACACCCCATTTGAGGGACGTAAACTCTGGCCATTCTGATTTAAATTTGTGATGATTGATTGAAGTGTTACCACTTCAATAACACTTCAATGGATGATGAAGTGACCCATTCATCATCAAGTCTTCAATAAATATTTACCTATTGGTTTTAGCAACCCTTAATGGATTGCAATTTGGTTGCTTTTCTTTTTTATTTAAGAAGTTTTTTGTTTCTGTTCAATTACGGTTGCCCTCACTTTCCCCCCATTATTCTCACCTGCCCTACCCACTCCCCATCTCCCACATTCAATCATTTCCTAACCATTGTCTTTGTCCTTGGGTCCTTTATACATGTTACTTGATTGACTCTTCCCCTTCTTTTCCCTATTACCCTTCTCAATCCTTCCCTTTGGTTACTGTCCTTTTGTTCTTTATTTCCATGTTTCTGGTTCTATTTTGTTGGCTGGTTTGTTTTGTTGATTAGGTTCCACTTATAGGTGAGATCATATGGTATTTGTCTTTTACCTCCAGGCTTATTTCACTTAGCATAATAAGTTATATATTTAAAGTACTTTAAAAATGGTTATCAAGAAATAAGCCAGAAAATAATAGTGGTAGAAATTTAAGAGCAAGATAATATTTGGATAACACAAAGGGTAGAAGTTACTTGCTTTTCTAATTCTGACATGACTTTCATACTTATATTTTTATTTACATGTATATTCTTCCAGAATAAAACAAATAACTTTCCTTTATAAACTACTTGGTTTCTTTACAATACTGTACTTGAACAACAGTAAAAAAAGTTTAAAAAAATATAAGGTCAGTATGTGACAAAAATATAAATGCTCTATTATTTCACTTTACTTTTATATATTCAGAATACTGTGTTGGGGTCAAATTAATTCCAAAATTCACCAATGAATTTTTTAAATATATTTTGTTGAACCATTATCATAAATTCACAATTTTTAAATCCATTAACATGCTATATCCACCATAGTCATTATCATTTAAAAAGCTTTAATGAATTATAATTGTGTTACAAAAAAACAGATTACACTTAATGTGTGCAATATGATGAGTCTGGACACATTTAATATGCAAATACCCATGATACTATCACCACAGTAAAGTATGGACATATTCAAAACCTCCCAGAGTATTTTTATTTTGTTTTTTTGTTGTTGCAGCTGTTGTTTATGGTAGGATGACAACCTGAGATTTACCCTCTTAACACATTTTGAAGTGCAGAATACCTTATTGACAAAATATTAGTTACAGTAGATGAATAAGTTCTAGACATCATTACTGCTCTTGAGACTCAAACCGTCTGATTTTTCTTCCCACTGGGAGCCTTTTCAGATTGCTTCCATGTTCCTGAAGACATGGCATCATTAGTGCTTCTGCTTTTAAGTCAGACAAAATGACCCTGCCTCACATTGTACGTATTTTGCTCAAAACAAAACAAAACAAAGCACAATATAAAAAATCCACTCATTCTCCAAATTATTTAGTGAGAATTATTATTTCAGAACTACAATTAGATGCTAGAATTGCTCATTGCTACTAAGCTGTTATTGATGTTTTTTCTATTTGTTGAGATAGGAACTACTCATTTTTAGGGAAAAAAAGTCATATGCTCATACTGTATTTTCAGTTCACTGTTTAAAAAGATAAATTTTAAAATATTATTTTAGTTCAATATTTATATCCCTTTACATTATGCCAAAAGTCTGTATGTATACACAAAATATATAATAGATATATAAATATTGCATACCAATATTACTAACAACACAATATATAAAATAATATAGTTTAAAATTTTATTATTATTGTCATTATTTGAAAAATATGTGTGTATATATATATTTATTTATTTATTTACCACTATGCATTTCAGTTATACAATATGTCATTTCAGTTATTTTACAGTTTTTGTCTGTATGACCTTACCTCAAATTAATTTGAGATAAAATTTAACTTAAATATTTTTTTTTAATTTGACTGATGGCTTTTTTTAAATGTTAAATTTGGACTTTAACTATGTAGAATATTTATATGGTTGGAAAGTGTAATAATACATTATATGTAGTCTAGCCTTTTTAAATGCTAGCCTTTATCTCTATTTCATAGGCCTCATTCTCTCCCTTTGACATAGGTGGCCATTAATATTTAATTTTTATCTTTTTAAAATATAAATAAAATTATATGTACATATATATGCCATTTATTTTTCTATATATTTTCTACTGTCAAAATGACACAACATATTTTTTGGACTATAAAACACACATTCCCCCCCCAAATTTGGGAGGAATAATGATTATTAATGCTGTTGTTGAGTTCTGTTTACATTTACATTGGTGAAATATAATATTATTCATGTTATTAAATATTTTATCACATTTTTGTTTCAAATTTTTTTTCTTATTTTCCTCTTCTAAAACCTAGGTGTGTCTTACGTTCTGCAAAATACAGTAATTAATACAATTCAGTATTGAGCTTGATATCCTTTATTCAAGGGAAAACAAGCCATGGACTTGGGCAGTGCAGGGCCTCGTAAGCAATGGAGCTCAATTCCCTAGAAATTTCCAACCACAGCAAGTTTCATAGAACATTAGAAGAGGCAATCTGGAAACAGGTCCTGATTGGTTAGGCGGTCAGGAATTTTCTTATAAGGCTAAGAAGTCCTATATTTAGGGGAAAGTAAGCTAGCTAAAGCTGAGTTGGAGAATTATAATCAGTCTATGCTAGCATTCCTTGACAGGTATTTTCTGTATTGTGACTGACTTAGGTTTACATTTATGACGGGGCAAAACCATTGGTGTGGTCTTTATTTTATGGGTCCTGATACACAAATGAACTTTCTTATTATGAAGAGGAGCAGAATTTACCACCTCAAAATGTGTCACTTTGATATGAGTATTATTTTGAGTTGAAGCCAAACAAAAGCCAGGAGATTTTGGAAAAGCTCTTTTCCCTCTCAGCTGCCTAAGTTTGCATTGGAACTGTGCTGTTACCAAATATGCCTTTTTACCTAAGAAACTTATCTATAATAGGACAACCTTGGGTTTCTGAACATTTTCTGTCTTGTGAATGGCTTTACTCCCCTTTTTATCCCCTAGTTCCTTATCTTTTTCCTTAACTCGGCATATTAGATAAACCTTAATAAACTGGTTCCCCTTTGAGACTCATTTTTTTATGAGTTCCTGTATGTACAAAGTTAAATTTGTTTTTTCTCCTGTTAATCTTCCTTATGCCAATTTGATTGTTAGACTTGCTAAAATAACCTATAAGGGTAGAAGAAAAATTTTTCTGCCCCTTCAACCAAAAATACTATATTTTCTCCTCTGCCATTGTTTTCTTACATATATATTATACACATGTAATATATTTTATATATATAAAGAGTAATATATAGAGATGACTTAAAAAATGTTTTGTTGTTCAATTACTATTATCCCTATTTCCCCCCTATTACTCTCCCCTGCCCTGCCCCCCTCCCACATTCAATCCTCCTCCTCCCATTGTCTTTGTCCATGGGTCCTTTATATACATTCCTTGACTTGACCTTTCTTCTTTCCCCATTATTCACCTCTCCCCTCTTCTCTGGTCACTGTCTATTTATTCTTTATTTCCATGTCTCTAGTTCTATTTTGCTGGCCTGTTTGTTTTGTTGATTAGGTTCCACTTATAGGTGAGATCATATGGTATTTGTCTTTCACTGCCTGAATTATTTCACTGAGCATAATGCTCTCCAGTTCCGTCCATGCTCTCTTGAAAGGTAGGAGTTCTTTCTTCCTTTCTACTGCCTAGTATTCTATTGTGTAAATGTAACACGGTTTTTTGATCCACTCATTTACTGATGGGCACTTAGGCTATTTCTAGCTCTTGGCTATTGTAAATAACACTGCTAGGAACAATGGGGTGTATGGGTTCTTTTGAATTGGTGTTTCAGGATTCTCATGGTATGATTCTAGCAGTGGAATCACTGGGTAAAAGTCAGTTCCATTTTTTTTTCTTTTTTGAGGAAATTTCATACTGTTTTCCACACTGGCTACACTAGTCTTCATTCCCACTAACAGTGTACTAGGGTTCCTTTTTCCCCACAACTTCACCAGCACTTGTTTGTTGGCTTGGTTATAATTGCCATTCTGACCTATGTGAGGTGGTATCTCATTGTGGTTTTAATTTGCATCTCTCTGATGGCTAGTGATGTTGACCATTCTTTCATGTGTCTATGGGCCCCCTGTATGTCCTCCTTGGGACCTGTCTGTCCAGGTACTTTGCCTCTTTTTTAATTGGATTATTTGTCTTCCTGGAGTGGAGTCATGTGAGTTATTTATATATTTTGAAGATTAAGCCTTTTTCTGAGGTATCATTGCCAAATACGCTTTTTCCATACAGTTGGTTCCCTTTTCATTTTGCTGATGTTTTCTTTAGCCATGCAGAAGATTTTGATTTGATGTAGTCCCATTTGTTTATTCTTTTCTTTGTATCCCTTGTTTTAGGGGACATATCAGTGAAAATATTGCTACATGGGATATCTGAGATTTTCCCCTCTATGTTTTCCTCTAGGACTTTGATGGTATCATGATTTATATTTAAGTCTATTATCCATCTTGAGTTTCTTTTTGAGTATGGTCTGTGGTCTAATTTTATTTTTTTTGCATGTAGCTGTCCAGCTCTCCCAACACCATTTGTTGAAGAGGCTATTTTTACTCCATTTTATGTTTCCATCTCTTCATTGAATAAGATGATGTCTCTTTATAGCTGCAAAATACCTCGGTATATGGATGCACCACAGTTTTTCAGTTGGTGCTTTATTTAAGACATTTGAGTTGCATTCTGCCTTTACCTCTTATTAATATACTCTAATGAATTACTTTGTGCCAAATTCATTTTGTGTTTTTACCAATCTATCTTTGGGATAGATATTAGTTTGTTAATAACAAGGAGACAATTCTAAGATGTCCTGAGTTAAATTACAGCAGGCCAGAGGGTGGAAGGAAGAGTCAAAAAAGTATTAACCAGTTTATAACTGCAGTACAAAACCAACCAAAGACTACTCCCATTCCTTAGTGTATGTTGGAATTGTTAAATTAACTTTCACAGGAATATGTTATGGAACCACTTCCATGCCAGGGGCTGGCCTGGTCCTGGCATGGGAATTTTGTGAATCAGATGAGCTCCAGGTCCTTGACTCACCCAGGGAAGATTTTATAGACAAACTGGAGTGAGAATAAAGCAAGTTTTATTTCTCTAGAGAAAAGGAAAGAGTCCAGGGTAGTAATGTTACTGTGAAAGAAGTGAAAAGTAAGCATCAAAGAGAACATGGGCCAACTGGAGAGTGGGTTGAATACATGGTCAATTCACTCCTGAGACTTTATATGTTTCCAAGGGTGGGGCATTGTCTCCAAGCTTTGCAGTGCCAAATTACGGGTCTGCCTTCTGGTTGAGAGGGGGCTTTGTTGTTGTGACTTCCATGACACCTCAGAGATTGCCTGCCATACACTGTTTCCCAGAGGTGGGGGCTCTGGTGAGCAGATGTGGATTTTGGCTCTTACTTCCTCACTGCAGTGTTGCGATCTTTCCCTAGCTTCTTTCTATCTTGCCTCAGCTATTTCCAAAATTATCTAGGAAGAGAGAATGTCTGGGTGCTATTGAACTCCAGGAGCTCTCTCATTTACACATGAGCTTCAGGGAGTCTGCTGTGGACTCTGCTGCAGTCTCTATCCCAGAACTAGCCCTGCTTCAGCTTCTCCCAAACCATTGGTCTATAGCTGATATAAATTCTTTCACACAGCTTACATCTTTTCCCCCAGCACCGTAGCTGAAAGATGTGCAAATCTCTGGGATGATGAGCATGTCTTTCCTACTAGCTAACCATGTTTCTGGTGGTTTAGACTCCGTGCTCCTAGACCAGGCCTTTTTTTTTTTTTTTTTTTTTTTTGCTAGTACTGCCATAAAAAGTCCTTTCTTTTAAAAAGACCTTCAACCCCAATAAATTCAATGAAAATGTGTTTTAATGTATAATAAAAGAACTTTCAGCTGTGGAACTTAAAATTTGTGGTTTAATATTACCTCTTTTTGTTTGGCTTTTTTAAAATCATGTGAAAGGTTTGGAGTATTTTTTTAATGTGGTAAAATTTTCAATTTTTTCTCTTTTTTCCCCCTGAATTAAAGTCATAATAAATAAATTCTTCCTCATATGGACAAAAAATGGCCACATACTAAACCTCACCAGCTCGGGGGAAGCCTAAAGTAACCACATAGGGCAGTCTGAAATTAAAACTTTCTAACTGAAAGCAAGTCATGGTGGGCAGTCATATGCTAGACTAGAATCTTCCCTGACAAGTCAATCTTTACCTCAGTTGAGCTAGTCTATTGTCTTTTTGCATCTATGATAACATACCTTTTGAATATCAAATTTCCTTTTTTTCAGACACTTAAAAGTACAAGCACCTACCAGAGTGGAGATTATGAATCCCCCCCATTCTTACTGTCATTGTGTTAATTGTTAACTGTTAACTATCCTGTACCCGCCTATATAAAAGAAGTATGTACCTATTGTTTTACGTTTTATCCACTCCCAGAGGTTTCTCTGCTTTGCTTTCTCTGCCTCCCTAATTTATCGTCACTGGATTTCATGTAACCCCCCCCTTTCACATCCTCTTTTGATTGTAATGTATAAAATAAGGTGCAAAACTGCCAGTTTCAGGAGCATTTTCTCAATTCCTTGAAGTTTTGCTTTCTGGCAATTGTCATCGGTGCGGCTCAAATAAACACAAAAAATTCTTATGGGTTTGGATATTTCTCATGTTGACACTGACTATAAAGAAACTATCCAGATTTTATTTCAGTACTTACAGCTTTTCTATTTAGATTTCTTAATCTACTCAGAATTTATTGTTTTACAGTGTAAAAATAAATTCACTTTTTACAATTTTCCAATTAACTATCCAGTTCTTTCTACATCACTTATTACAACTGCTTTTTCCTCCATTTATCTCAATGCCACCTGGGCCTGTCTAAACGATGATGTGTGTGCTGTGTTTCTGTTAAGGAGGTGGGTTGGCTTAGATGGATAATTCGCTTTGGTTTATCTCCCACCACTACAAGCGGAGGAACCTGATGACACCGGCTGGTGGAGAGAGACATTGCTGCCCTTCTGCTCTTTCCTTATTGGACTTGTTGGGACCTTGGCTTTCTGTGATGTTCCTCTCTCTGCCGGAGGAGGTCAGGCGATGGAACATAGAAGGGCAGGAAAATTAATGGAAAATTGCATATGATGAGCAAATTATTTTCTTTCTTCTCTCCCAGATGGACTATTCCCAAGTGCAGTATTTTTATTTGGTTTCTTTAAACAAATACCATGAGTTGGAGGTAATTTCAGTAAGGACTATCTTCAAATAGGTCCTGAGTCACTTTTCTTTTTCTTTGTTTCCTTTAGGTTTAAATTCTCTAAAATTTCCTTATCTATCAGCTGTTGCTTTAGGTTTTATTTACTTGGAAACCTGGGCTGAAACCTGTTTGTTTACTCTTATAGCAATCACAATTTCATTTATAAAAGCTCTGTATTATTCGTTAATAATGACCAACATAGCCTAATGTTCCCCTCGGTTTGACTAAAGTTTAGACAGGCTTTTCCCTGACTGTAAGTTTCTGATCTCCTTTATCTTATGTTACAGTAGGTAGTGAGTGAGTTGTTAAGAAAGAAGGGAATAAATTTAATCTGAAATTAAGCCTGATAGACTAGAGAGGGGCAGCTTCACAGATCCCTCAAAGGAAAACCACATCCACCACCAGAGGGACCCTTATCCTCAAGCAGTCAAACCTGCCTTCCAATTTCACCAGGGCAACCTGCTCATGGCCTGTTAACTGAGTTTTGAGGCAAGGGAGAGGGGAATAAAACAATAGGGGAAATTCCTTTGTTAGGCACATGCACAGCAGAAGCCAGATGACTAACCAGAGCTTTGAGGCATGCAAAGTAGGAGCTAAAATGGTGACAATAAAGGGAAGAAGTCTAGCCTGGAAAACATTGGTAAAAAGACTAGATACAATAAGGACATAAAATCCCAGAAAATCCAGGTAAGGAGTCGGATAGCAGGAGGACCCAGTGCAAGCTTCAAAAAATTAGGAAGACGTTTGGTTCGTTTGAAAGGAAGTTTAATTCTTCCGAAGTCCAAGGGAATATAATCAAAACCTAACAAAGGCCCAAGGTTCAGCTTGTTTGTTCATGGGCCTGGCAGCAGCTCAGGCTGAATTGTGGCACTGATTGGACCAGAGAGCAGCTGGGAGCAGAAACTATGCTGGAGCCCAGGGTGATGTGTTTGTAGTTTTGGATCCTGACTCTCCTGGAAGTTCAGGACCCACTTATGCTCACCAGGCCCAGGACTTCTGCAGTGAAATGGAGCTGAGCCACATGGTGGTGGATGAGAAATTAGGCACTTGGGAGCTGTCCTTTTGCTCCAGTAAATATTGTCATGATTGTTCACATTCTCCCATGCAAGTCCCCAGCACGCTTTTCTCAAAACTTCATGGAAAAATTCTATTTCTATTGGCAATATTTAGGGCCTTTACTTTAGAAAATTTGTAATTTTAAATTGTATGTCTGTCCCTTTGAGTTATAAATTTTTCATAAAGCTCTTTGCCAGGTTTACAACTGAGGAATGTCTTTCTGAAAGACCTGGGAACAATCCTTTTGAAATGTAATCATCAAGAAAGATGGAGGCCCTCTCTTCCAGTTTCAGTTGGAGAGTAGAACCTTACCCCAAGCTGTAAGACTACCTTCTCTCACGAAGATACAAGAAAGTTTAAATTTCTTTGGGTAAGTCAGTTAGCAAACACAGACAGCCACGATTCTCCTACCCTAACTCTTAGAAACTCCTTAGCCCATTTTTCCAGTGGACTTTAGCTGAAGTGGACTTTAACTCAGTAGACTAAGTTTTGGCCTCTTTCCCCTATTCTGATATCCTGGAATAAATCCTTCTTTGCCCACTTAATTGTGCCCCATGTAATTTTTCCTTTGACATTATCCAAGAGAGACAAAACCTTGAATATATTTTAAGGTGTCTTAGATATTCTGTGTGTATATTTTTGAATACTGTTATAATTAGCTTATCTCACTCTAGAAAAATTGTTCTATTAAGACCACTGTAAAGTTATAAGTCAATTTAGGGAGAGTTGTTGATTATATTCAGTCTGTCCAAAAACACAGTCCTTTCACATATTCTTTGTTAATTTTTTTGCGTAGCATTTTTGTATGAGTGATGTCTTTATAAATGAAGATGTGAATTTTGTTATGCTACTTTATTATGTTGCAATTTTACCAAGTAGTACTTTTTCAATGATTATTTTAGCTTTTACAAATATAACAATGTTTTTAATCTTATTTTCCATGCATATATATTTATTCTTTTTTGAAGTAAAACTGCTTTTGATTTCTCTGTTCCATGGAAATTTGTTCATATGAACCAGAAGGTAAAAATATATATGATTTTGCTAAGGGACAAAATTAACCTCAAAACAATTGAGAGGAGGCCAAAATTTCACCAAAAAAATATCTCAGATAAAGTATTCATGTTTTAATCAACATGATACTACATAGTCAATAAAGCAATATTTTACTATCAATATTTTATCCTCATTTTATACAGAAAAAATTTAAGCTCAAGTAGATAATCTAAAGCATCAATATTCATACATCCAATGAATAGTGCAGTTGCAATTTACATCTCAATCTATTTGATTTCAAATCCCATTTTGCTTCTACCACAGTAAATGATATTGCTTTCAAAGATGTCTGACTTAGATACAAGAAGGTATATATTATAAAGGACTGGCATTTTGGCCACAAGAAGTTTTTTTTAATTCAGAGGACATCAGAATCTGGAAAATACAAATTTCAGGCATATTGTCTAGCAACCAGCTGTGACTAAAATGGACAGAGAAGAGGTATATTTTGCCTCATATGCACATAGGCCTCTACTTTCCAGTCTAATTGAAATGATAAGGTTTAGAAATCATTAATCTGTATAACCTAATCATGATCCATAGACTTCAGAATCCTCCTAAAATATGTCTCTGTGGTAAGGGAATTAGTTTGAGCTACAGGATATTGAGACCCTGCAGGTTTGTGACAACTTTTACCTCTACCTTAAAGAATTTAAATTAGGAGCCTTACTCATTATAAGAATTATAACCAGGGGTAACTTTTTATGACTATCTCTAAGGCAGGCACCTTCTAATTGTTGCTCATCTGCTTTTCTCATCATCCTGCAATGACCTGTCTCCGTTCTGCAGTCCCAAAGTGCCTTATCTCATCTTGAGCTTGGAATGTCACACACTTCATTTTCTCTTTCTGTCCTTGAACCCTCTCATGTGTGTGGGATATATCCGACTCTCTTGTGTATGTAGCGTTCCCATACATATATATGTAGTTAAATTTGGTTGTTTGCTCTTGTTAGTCTGTCTCATGTACATTTAGTTACTGGGCCAGCATTAAAACCTTGAGTGCTAAAAACATTTTCTTCCTCTGTAGTGGCTTAGACAACACACATTTATTTCACACAGTCCTGGAGGCTGAATGTCTGAGGTAGGTTGCCAGCGTGGTTCAGTTTTTGTTGAGTACCTATTTCTTGATTTACAGAGGCCTGACATCTTGCTGTTTCCTTACATGACAGAAAGAGAGCTAGCTAGCTCTGTGGCCCCTTCTTGTAAGCACACTGACCCTGCTCATGATAACTCCACTCTCATGACCTAATTACCTCCCACAGGCCCATCTCCAAATACTGTGACATTAGGAGTAGGCTTTCAACATATGAATTGGAGGAAGGGGGACACAGATATTCACCATTTCAATACTTGAATAGTTTAGTAATAAGTCTAACTTTAGTCACAGCTTAATTCAATGTCTTAAAAATGTCACTAGGGCTTATTCTATTTTCTATTATTTCATTCCTATGTCTTGTGTTCACTTCCTCTGAGTCAGGTTCAGTCTGGAGGAAGCAAGACATCTACAGCAAACCTTGACTTAGTTCAACTTCAGTTGGCCATATCTCTGATTCTGTTCTACCATCCAAAGGTAATGTCCCATGGGTTTTGGTGGTTCTGCTGAAGCCATTCGTCCATCCCAGAATGATTCACTATAATCAGTGCAACACGATAATCTAATCGACTTTGCTGTAAATTACAAACTCAATCAGCTAAAGCTCAAGGTCTACCAAAATGAAGCACATGTGCTGATATTGGACGTGGAGGTTTACATCTATACTTTTCGTTAGAGTCATTAGAAGAGAATGAGTCAGTTTTAAAAAGAGAACAGAGACTATCTATAATGACTGTTTTGCTTCTCTAATTCTCAAAACTCTCTCACAGTGAGAGACGTTTCTTCAGTCACGGTAATTACACAATATACTCAAGTACTGATAGACTAACTTACCCAACCAAATGCCTTTGTGTCCAGTGGCATTGTCTGGCAAAATGCTTTAGTAGCAGTGCCTTTAATGGACATAATACAAAGCTTACAACTAGATTATCTGCATGGAGAATTAAATTCTTCACATTTGTGTCATGTCCCAAGACCAATCATGCCACAAGGCCTATCGTTACTAGCATGCTAATGTAATGTTACCCAGTTTGAATATGCGGGGCAACTTCCAATTGTGTGCAGGGGAATCAAAGATGATTACTTCAGTCCCTGCTAGAGAAACTGAAAAGAGTTGGGGGGAATTGCCTTTATCCTTTGCAGATGACGGTTAAAGAGAGAAATGTATTTGAAAAATCAGGGGTCAAACACAGATGATTATATACCATATTAGAATGTCAAGAGGATGAAATATATTATAGTATTAGTGAGGTGTATGGTGCTTGAAAGAAAAATTAAATTATGCTCTGCTATAGTAGATAATTTTCTCAGAAACGTAAGGATTTATTTATGGTGGGTATCTGCAGTGGGAAAAAAGTCTCAAGAACCATAGAAAATCTAAAAGACATGTACTAATACAAACTCTTCAGGGACACATGGCATGACAGCAACATTATCAAAATAGTAATTAATATAATCATGTATTGAAATAAAAAATATATTATAAATCGACTATGACAGTAACTTGGCAAAATAGCATGAGAGACATAACTAAAGCAGTTGAAACTGGCTATACTAATAACTTTCCCTGGAGTGAATTTCAACTCAGCTTCACATTGGCAAATTTTTTTTCTTTTATAAAGTTTTTCAAAAGGTTTGAGTTTGACATAGTGAGTCCTTCCTTCCTTCCTTCCTTCCTTCCTTCCTTCCTTCCTTCCTTCCTTCCTTCCTTCCTTCCTTCCTTCCTTCCTTCCTTCCTTCCTTCCTTTCTTCCAAACATTTTGAGTCCTGGAGGTCTTTGATGAGGGGTAGGGACGGGCAGGGGAGTTTGGCTGTAATCATCATAATTATAATTAAAATAATGGCTAATAGATATTGATTTACATACTGGAGGCCAGATTGTTCCAAGTACTTCTTATACTTTATCTCATTAAGTCTCAGAACACCTCTAAAAGTTAGGTTGTTGCCTTTTCCATAGTTTAGATGAATAAACCTAGAACCAAATTAATATATTAGCCTGATTCCAGGTAACAGCCAATTTTCAGAAACATTCACTTTGGTTTTTCCATTGGTGTATAAAACTAGTGGGATGTAATTGAAAACTATATATAAATATAAATGTGTATGTATAGTATAAAACTATATATATGTGTGTGTGTGTGTATCTGCTTCATTGTAGTACTTTCTGTGGTAGGATTCAAATCAAATGTATTGAAAGATTGGTGTAAGAACCAAGGCCTTACACATCATCATTCTTATTTGAAAACTGTCTTTGAAAGTACAACTCTGTGGCAAAATTTACTTTAGCAACCTCTGTTTTTCATTGTGCCAAAGTAATTAAGTGCATTAACTTAATCCATTGTCTATATAATTTAGGATAAATTAGGATATCTATTGAGGTGGGGGTGGTTGGGATGAGGGGAGTTGGGAAGAATGGAGACAATAGTATTTGAACAACAATAAAAAGAGGAAGGGGAAAAGAAGGTAATGTCTCCTTCTCCAGCTCCCGCCACCAGGGCCAAGTTTTACTCTGTGAGGCATTCTTTCTCAAAATTGACAACTGAAGTATCACATTTATAACACTGATTTTGTTTTAGTTTAAAAAAATTCTGTCACATTATTTATTACTCATTAATTATTCATTATTGATACCTGAAGTAATTGTGAAATATACTGCCCAATTTTTTTTCTTTTCTAAAGCAAATAAATCTCCAATCACTGGAAAAAGGAAAAAATATGCAAAGAGACTCACACATTAACCACAGTTGCTTTAATAGAGCTTCTTTGAGACATGAAATTCATATTATGCTTCATTTTTATTACTTTTGAAATAAGGTATTATATGTTGATTTAAATTCTGATTAGGCTTCTTTATGATATATAAACATTTGCTCACTAGCTGCCAAGTTTAATTCATGCCTACCTGGCATTCAGATTGAAAAGTGAAGTGACAGAGATGAATAGAAATTAGTCGTTTAAAGCGAGTGTTTCATGCTAACTTTGAATGAGTCATTCTATGTTATTTCCACAATCACAGTAATGAGAATGTTGAGTTCCATGAATTTGCAGTGAAAATGACTATGTAACCATCAGTGAACTATTTTCTTTGAGTTAATGCCTGTTCCTCTTTCAATTGACTTCAAACTAGCTTTTCTGAAAGACTTGAATGGTAAACAAGGTGGTTAACATTTCCTAAAATCCCCTTGAGCTTTTATATATTCCTGCTTCAAAATCCAACATGGTTACTTTCAACACAGTTTATGATATTTATTTAGTATCTCACAACATGCATGATATTTATGACAATAAGTCCCCACTTCTTATATATATATTTTGCTTTAGGCTCTCTAGAACTTTTCCTAATCATACTTGAAAAACCTTTTGGGGGGTTGTGATAATTGATCTTTCAAAATTGGGGTTGCAGTATCTTAAGTCAAATATAGTGTAGAAAAGAAAGAATTAAATATGTTTAAGCAAACAATTTCTACACAATAATGTCTAAAGGATAAAGTAAGAGAGTAAGGGAGCACTAAAATTAAAGTTACCCCCATCATTTTAGTCAATTCAGTGAGCTTCTATATAGACTATAATACATGCCACTTTCTTCATTAACTCTCTCTGTGGAGTATCGAAGAGGTAAGCAAGAAAGTAAAATAATTATTTGAGCAAAATAAAGTTCAGTGAAGTCAGAGTGGTAGTGGTTCTTCTATATATTCAATCAATAAACAATTGCTGAGCATTTATTTATTATCAAACATTATTCTAGAAATTTAAGTCAACCTGTAAATTAAGAGAAAATTACCAGCCCTCAGGAAGTTTACTTTTTAATTTAACAACAATAAAATTAAATGTAGTATATTTGATATTATCTTATAAAATATATTTTATACATAATGCTTTAATTAAGAATTATTAGGATGTATCATATATACATATTTGCCTGAAATAGGTTTATTCTTACATTTTGTAATATTGACAGTTTTATTCAGGTAGGTACTTCAGAGAAACAGTAGTTAAATCAGCTGTAAGAAATAATTATTTTATCTGTAACTATTTCATTGTGTTCCAACCATAAAATAGTTTAAATTTTTATATCATATAATATTACAGAATATTTTACCTCCAGAATATCTTTTACTCAGTCAATAGTTTTTTATTACTTATTGAATAATGAAGTTTATTAGATTAAAAACACATCTTATAGCATTACATAGTAATATAGCAGCAGAGAAAATAGCATTTACACAAATACTCATTCTGCCAAGCAAAGTGGAAGAGAGATATCAGAAGAGACACTTCTACAGGCTAAATTCTTCTGGCAATTCAAATAGCAGGCTAGAATATTTGCTTTCTGGCTAGAATCTTCAGGCCCAAAAATTTGACAATGCTTTAAAAAGTGAGTAGAATTTACATGTGGGGGAAGAACAGAGGCATAGATTGACTGAAGAAATGCAGGTATTTGAAGATTAAAAGCATTCAGAGTCCAATCTGAGTGGGGCTTTTGATGAGTGAGGACAGTAAAATATAATAGTGAAGCTATTAGATCAGGAGGCCAAGGGCCAGATCATTCTGTGCTAAAGATCTCAGGCTATAGTTGAAAGCCAATGTAAAAGCATAGGTAGACACATGCAATTGGTCTGCACTTCGTATACCACAGGGAAGAATAGTAGGTTTATTTCCTAGAATGGATTTATTAGCTTTTACATCTTACAAGTTTACCACCCAAACTGGCTAAGAAGTAACTCCCCTATGTGGTCACAAATGGCTGTGGTATAATTGCAAGAGTTGCAATGCAATGAGAAGAACCCTGACCTTAGGAAGAAACTGCATATGATTCCCCTTTTTTAATTATTACCCAGAGGTATGTTAAAGTCCCAGTGCCACAGTTTCTTTAACTATAAAAGAAGTAGTGAAAAATCTCTGCTGAGGTAGGTCGGGGGTCTGAAGTCTAGGTAGGAAATCATTAAAAATGCACTCATGAAATAGAGAAACCAAATCATCATCTGATTCTCACAAATTAATCTTTTTTTCACCCAAGGATATTTGTATTGATTTTAAAGAGAGAGGAAGGGCAAAAGAATGAAACATCAATGTGAGAAAGAACATTGATATGCTCCTATGCACCCCCCAACCAGGGATTGAACCCTAGATACCTGCCCCGACTGGGGCCAGTAACATTCTGATGCACAGGTCGACCCTCCAACCAACTGAACCACCCACCCAGGGCTTAAGCAAGTAATCTTAACTCATTCTAATACAAACTGATAAAGGACTCATATAAGAATATGAATAAAGTAATTACTTATGCAAATCAGATAAATGATACATGTGTTTAAACATGAGATTTATATTTTTCTTTGCTTTTTTCTTTCTGATGTATTTATATTCAGGTCACTCTTCAGTTTATTTACAGGGTTAAGTATGGAACACTACTAAATCTGCAGTTACTTCTACTCCCAACTCATGAAATCTTTAGTGACTACTCCTACCTATTTTTTTTAATCTTCATGTAATCTCTCCTAAGCCTCATGTAAGAAAAGGACCAGGCTTGTCTTTTATTGTGTATTTTGATGCGACACACTAACTCTGCATAAATGAAGTAGCAGTGACTCCCTCTACAACTCTTAGTCTCTCCTTTAGTTCACACACACACACACAGTGACATCCTGTTTTCTGTGTTTATTTTGCTTTGCTTACCTATTTGTCTCAAGTCTTTTCTAGATTCTTAGACTGTGTAAAGCCACCATTAAATGTGTAGAATTGAATGACATCTGGGACTCAGAATAAAACAGTCATACAAGTCAGTTCATCACATTTATGATGCTGTAAGATAGTACTTGAATGATCACTCTGATACAGGCCTTATATTTACAATCAGGTAAGGCCAGAGCAGTCAATTCCTGTGTCCATGTTAGAAATTAACCACAGACAATGTTGGAGTAGGGGCATGAGGGCTTGTGGGGCTCTTTGACAAAGCACTTAACTCAGCTTTTCATTTCTATGGAAGACAAGCAGATAGAATTGAAGAAATGACTGTAGATTAAAAAATGAAGGCATTTTCTGATATTTGACTTTAATGTTTGCTTCTTAATATTATAATGTCTTTTTTTTTACTTTTACACAACACTTCTGGGTAATGGCTTTGATAATCAGTTAATTTTTCTAAAGAAAAGAGGACCAAACCAGAGCCAGTTTTCACAGCCCTGACAACTGTACCTGACAAATATCCTACTTCTGAAATTTTATTATGAGCTTTAATTTCACACATCCCCTACAGACACTGGAATGCAAAATTTTCATGCAAAATTCTGTTCATATTGCCCATGGAGTTAATAACTTTGGGCTGCAAACACCTTGAGGAGTCTGGAAACCTGCCAGAGAGGAGTACAAACATCACCTCCTGCGGCTTCCTTGAAATCGCTACAAAGGTCACTTGACTGGAGCTGTTCTTCACCTGATCAGTCATCAGCTCAGCCCTTCATCCTGGTAATATTAATGTGATCTCTGGAGATGTTACGCTAATGAATACAACATAAATATTGAATGAAATACAGAATATTGATGAAAATGTTTCTTGCAAAAAGAAATTATAATTCTACACAGGGTCTAGGTTGAAATGCTAAATCTGAACAAAGGAAAAAGGAGACATGATTATTAAAGGCATCGTCATTACATTTGGAAAAAACCAACTGCTTTGATTGTCTCAGGATATTGATTGTCATGTAATTTGAGGGGCCCTGTCGAATAGGTGCAACTTTTTCAAAAAGTACACAACAAAAGGTTTTCTTTCTTCTGTGAATAAGTGAATAAGTAATTAAAGACAATGTCAAAAACAGATGTAGTAGAATCATAAATGAAGATTGAATACTAAAAAATGCAATTGGAATATTAGCAATACCACAGCAGGTAAAAGATATTCCAGGTGCATGCTCATATTATTTACTTAATACTTTCTGCTTAAAGAAAAATCAGAAAGGACTCCTCCTCTTTTAGATAGGACAGCAGTGAAAACAGAGGCATGGCTGGGGAGCTACACTGTGGACTCAGACAGATGACACCACCACCAGCTCTTACTCACAGCTTTTTATGCATATATCTCAGACATGTCACCCTGTCCCACTTTTTTACTGTATTTCTCTCCATTTAGAAATAAGAAATGCAAAGGAAGAACAAAAATCTCATAATTCCACATCCCAAACACAACCATTATTAACTTATTGGTGTGTTATTATTAAGCATGTTTTAGAGACATTTGTGTTTCATATTAATGGTAAATATATATAAATATGTAATTTTAAATAATTCAAAATTCAATGTATTTACCTCCAATATTTTGTAAATATCATTATTAATACCTAAAAATACTTAGTCCAGTGGGTTTGGTATAAACCTACTCAATAATTATATATTTAATTGCTTTTAGTTCTTAGGATATTAATAGAGAACACTAGAGAGGGGAGCAGCTTTATTAAAAACACTGTGTAAGCATTCTGGGGAGAAACTGTGTTTATTAACATACCCCTTTGAAATTTCTGATTTTTTAAATGCATGTGGCACCATTTGATAAGGCACCATTTAAATGTATGTGGCACCAAATGTATGTGGCACCATTTGATAAGGTAAAGAGTATCTGTTACAAATAAATTGAAAAGTGTCAAATATTATATATCAAATCATGGGAAAGGGTGGTGTGGCCAATATTTTAAATCATAAAAATTCTGGTCTTTCTTGACATCTAATAATTTAGACTTTTAATTTTTGGATGAAATAATCATGCAATTTATACTCATGTGAAATAAGCTATTTTCAAAAAATCAGATTTCCTTAGAATACCTAGATCATAGGCTTATTAGATTAGGAAATATAAAAATATTTAAGACTTTTGAGTTCTGTTACCGAAGTGTTTTTCATCATGGTTGTGTCAATTGTATTGTATCAATAATTCTCAAGTGTTCTTTTCACTTTACTTTTGCCAGTATTAACATTTAAAAATAATCATTGTCAAGTAAATTATATTTGATTTAATTATTAATTATAACTGACTTTTCCATGTTTACAGAATTTTGTATTTCTTGATTTGTGGATTTTCTGTGGATCTCTCTCATAAGTAAAAAAGTTATATTTACCATAGAGTAGAATTATTTAACTTCAAAGCAAATAAAAATTGGCTAAGTAAGTAAACTAAAGGCTATCTGTTACAAATAAAATAAAAAGTTTCAAATATATTTGAAGAATAGGAAAGGGTGAGGTGAACAGTAATTTAATTCATAAAATTTTTGCAGTATTTGACAATTTGATCATTTAATTTAGCAAAATTGTAAATCCATGATCAAGTCAGACATCCAGAAACATTGTTATTTTTTCTTCCTTCAAGAAGCTCAAAATAAATTCTGTGGAAAAACATAGAAAGATGAACAGTGAAAGGACAGCAAACTCACAGTTATTAAGAACCACATCCAAAACAAAAGCAAACTAAGAGGACAGCTGGATCAGGAGCAGAACCATAGAAATGGAGATCACCTGGAGGGTTAGCAACAGGGGAGTGGGAGTAGAAGGGAGGGGAAGGTACAGAAAATAAGTAGCATAGAGGGTAGGTAGAAAATAGATGGGGGGCAAGAATAGTATGGGAAATATAGAATCTAAAGAACTTGAGACACGTGGTCATAAACTAAAGGAGGGGAATGGTGGGGGAGGGAGTGTGCAGGGTGGAGGGGAATAAAGGGGGGAAATAGAACAACTGTAATGGAATAATTAATAAAATATAATTAAAAAACATAGCCACAGACAAATTATTCTGTGCAGCTATTAGTTCACAGCAAAAATGATAGCAGAAATAAGGAGGTGTATATAATAATTTTGAAGTAGAAATTGTAGCTATAAAGAAATATAGGAAATAATTTTAAATGACCCTTTTAGATGAAATATTGAAAGAAAAATGACCATAATCACTATTTATTAAAGAAACCTATTGCTATTTTTAATTAATTAAAATGCATTAAGTATATATTTCTCACCTCTTAGGGCTTTAGAAAATATTGGAGAAAAATGAGATTTTCTTACACCAATATCTTTAGAAAATAAGATACCTCAGAATAAATGGTGAATCAATTTAATAAATAATAAACTGACTACTTAAATAAGCAAATGAATCTATAGAAGAATTCTAACAAAAATTCTACAAAATATATTTAATAATATATGTTAAATAAAATTTTCCTTTTGGCTTTTGTATATTTAAAGACTCATGGAGAAGATATGCATTGTGACATGGAGTCTGTCAATTTAAAAGACTTGCAAAAATTCTGCTAAGAGATTGTGCCAAAATTACACGAAGAAGTCTATAAATTGCTCAAGGAAGCACTTTATTCATATCGCTGTTATGGTGCCCAGGGTTCTATATTATAATAACCTGTCAATGTGTCTGTCTCCTCCACTATACTGTGAACTGTTGAGGGCAGGATCTAAGTCTTAACCTTATGCCCCTGTACTTACCTAGTGATAGGCACTCAAGTAGATGTGTGGATGGCAGGGAGGCAGGTAGACAAGAAAGATTAATTGTACAGCATGAGTAGAATAGATTAGATATATGCAAAAATGCAGTTCTTTTACATTTTCTGCTATAATGTATTCACTTTTGCAAACCCCTACTTGGCTTTAGCACTTCATCATCTCTGTTCTTCTTCTGTGGTTTCATAATATCAATAGCAGCAACAATTTTTGCTTAGCACACATCCCGGCTAGGGTTAGCTGGATTACGTACTGCTGGGTCTTTCTGCATGTCTTACCTTCCAACTTCAATAGCTAAATTCCCTAAGCCATATACCCATATGTTTGATCATGCCATTTCTCTTCTTAAGTCTTCAACAGCTTCCCATTCAGAGTAAAAGCCAGAAACTTACCATGTCCTGCACTAATCTTTTATATTCTCTTCCCCTATTTTTTATCCTTACCTGCCCCTTCTGTCACTAGCCATCTTACTTTGCTGTAGCTCTGTTTCCTCATTACTCACAGAACTTGATCCAACATCAGGACAATCACTCTTGCTCTTCTTGCTGGAAATCCTCTTCCCCAGATAACAATATGGCTCTTTGCTCCCTTGTATTAAGAGCTCTGCTAAAAAAATAAGCTAATTAAAGGTCACCTGATCACAAAGCAGCAACCCACTGTCTGACTAGCTCACTAGATCCACTATACCCTGCTTTATTTTTCTTCACAGCACTCAGCATTTCTCATCTTCTTACACACTCTGTTTTTTCTTATTTGCTTATTGTTGGTCCCTCCTCTGGAATATAAAATTAATAAAAGCAAGGATTTTATTTTGGTATCTGTTCTGTCATCACCGTCTAAAATAGTATCTATGATACAGTAGACAGAAAAAAATTGAAGGAATGAGTGAAAAATTTATCATGTTGAGAATCTTTCATGAATTTCAATATAGCTTTGCTTATATGCCTTCTCTTACCCTAGTACACATGTTTTTCTAAAAATACTCTTTCCCACTCAAGCTTCTGTAATAAAAATACCAAAAACTGAGTGGCACAATTAACAAACATTTATGTCTTATGGTCTGGAGTTTCAGAAGTCCAAGATCAAGGTGCCAGCAGATTCAGTGTTTGGTGTGGACTTGCTTCATGGCTCATAGACAGCCATCTTCTCACTGTGCCCTCACATGACAGAGGGCAAGAGAGCTCTCCGATGTCTTTAATTAAATTAAATTAAATTTTAATTTAATTAAATAAAAAAGTTTAATTAAAATTTAAGTTAGTGCACTCAACTTTCTTTTTTTAATTTACTTATTTGTTGTTCAAGTACAGTTTTCTGTCTTTTATTCCCATCCCAGCCCAACAACATTGGCCCAACAACATCCGCTTCATCAACATTGACGTGGATCAGGAGGATGTATCACCCGTGAAAAAATACCATCAACAGCTTCACAACAATCACTGCCAGTAATGGCTAACACTTGCATGCTATATTGGCATTATTCTAACTGGTCTACACATATTAGCTCATTTTTTCCTCATAAAACTTTACTAATTAAATACTCTTATTAACCCTAAGTTACAGATGAAGAAACAGACTCATGATATAGGGTGCATTTTTTATGGTCACAAAATTGTAAAGTGGTGGAGAAGGGTTTTGTACTCAGGAGTGCAGAGACTGTGCCCCTTGCATTCTGTTACACTGTTTCAGAGCACAGTTCTTAAAATTCAGTCCATTGAGATTCTTACGATCTTTGTTCTCAGCAATGAGATGAGTTCTGCAGTGGAAAAGCACACACTGGCAGCTGAGGGGCAAATGATAGGAAATCTAGCTGGTAGCAAGAAAACATAGTTTATTGGTCTTATGCAATGGAAGGAGGCATGAGTCAAAAGTTGTTACACGAATCATCTTCAATTAAAGTCAAGGCCTCTGATTGAACATTGGTCTTGTTTGGACTTTATGTGTACCAAACCAAATTTAGATTCACAACAAAATTGAGAGGAAGGTACAAAGATTTCTCACTTACCTCTTATGCCCATTAGAATCAATTTTGAAATGACTTTATACTACATATTGTTTATGAAAAATGTATAATAGAATATAAAAATTATACACAAGCTATACACAAATTCATAATACTCTTCTAAAGAAAATGATTCTCTAAAATTAAAATTGTTTTCACCTCATTTTATTTGGAACTTATGAAAATTTGAGTTATCCCTACCTAAACCAATTAAAAAATAATTAAAAACAAACAAGTTAGTGTTTTTGGTAACTTCAAGAATACAGTAATGAATTATTATTATATACATATGTTTTAGATTAAATGTGAAATGGAATTTAAGATATTCTCATTTAGTGTTTGGATAAGTAAAAAGTGTCAAATGTTCTTTTATCTAATATGTAGAAATGATCAGATGGTAAGTAACCTATAACAGTCTTTTTCTATTAATAGAGGAAATAATTTGCTTGGTACATCATCAATTACAGAGATGTGTCTGTCAAAACAATAGCACCTGTAGGATTCCCTGTGGTGATACACCCCAAATAACAACTATGGCTTCACAGTTTTGCAGAGTATACATTGTCTTCACAATGTGCCCTTAATATTGTGGCAATAGCCTACCAATGTCACAAGTACATAACAAAAGAAAACAGTTTTTTTTAATTCAAGAAATGTTAGGTTTCTCTTTATCTTTCAAAATAAAATAGCATAGCCAATGAAAAATGACTTTTTACTACATATTGTTTATGAAAAATGTATAATAGAATATAAAAATTATACACAAGCTATACACAAATTCATAATACTCTTCTAAAGAAAATGATTCAAGAAAATGTAAGGATTTTACTGAAAGTGAAGAGGAATTTATCTTATCCTGTAATATATGACTTTCTAAATAAAACACATATTTAAAACATATTGGACAAAAACTAAATATTTATTAATATGCAACATATATAGTACTACATTTCCTTTACATTGCTCTTTATTTTCTTGTACAACTTTTAAAAAATACTTGCAAAAAATAAGAGTATCACGTACTCAATTGAAAAAGGCAAATTGAAACCACAGTGAGATATCCTATCATCCTCACATCATCGCAATGGCTGTTACCAAAAAGCCGTGTGTTGGTGAAGATGTGGAGGAAAGTGAACATCTGTGTGCTGTTGGTGGGACTGCAAATGGGGCAAACACTACAGAAAAAAGAATGGAGATTCTTAAAAAAACTGAAACTACATCTACCATACAACCCTAGGTATTTATCAAAGAAAGCAAAAACACTAATTCAAAAAGATATATGCACCCTTATGTTTATTGCCATATTTTTTTAGAATATCCCAGATATGGAAGGAGCCTAGGTGTTCACTGCTAGGTGTGTGAATATAAAATTATATAAATATAAATATAAATATAAATATAAATATAAATATAAATATAAATATAAATAAATATAAATATAAATATATATAATATTGCACAGCAATAAAAAAGAAAGATATCTTGTCATTTACCACACATGGGTGGCTTGGGAAGGTATTATGCTAGGTGAAATATGTCAGATGGGCAAAAACAAATACAGTATAGTTTTACTTACGTGGAGTCTAATAAAATAAACAGACAAAACAAAACAAAAACAACTCATAAAAAGAGTGACCAAAGAAATAGTTGCCACAGGGGAGAGGGACAGGTATGGGTGAAAAAAATGAAAGGGAGTGCATTTGATAATATCATAATATGGTGACAAATGATTACTACACTTATTTTATTTTTTAATATATTTTATTAATTATGCCATTACAGTTGTTCTATTTCCCCCTTCATTCCCCATTGTGATGATCACTTCCTAAGGTATACATATATTGAATCGCTATATTGTACATTTAAAATGAATACAATATTGTATGCCATCTATACGTAAATAAAAAAAGGAAAATAAAAGGGCAAATACAAAAAAGAGAGAGGAAAAATTTATCAAATATTTTATTTTTAATATTAAGTAATTAATATTTTATGTAGTCATTTGTGTAAATAGACAAATAAGTCAACTACACAGATGTGTTAATTATACTTGGTTTAATTGTACCAACAGAGAGAGATCAGCTGATAGATAGATTTATAAAATTTGGTCATATTTGATATGGAATTTTAAAATTGTTTTTAATTCATCAAAGTTTTTAATTCCTCAAATAAGAGAAATATAAAAGAAAACTGAATTTAAGCTGTGTGTTTCCAGCAGCACAATTTATAATAGCCAAGTGCTAGAAGCAACTTAGGTGCCCATCAGTAAATGAATGGATCCAAAAAGTATGGTACACATACACAATGGAATTCTATGCAGCAGAAAGAAAGAAGGAGCTCCTACCCTTTGCAACAGCATGAATGGAACTAGAAAGCATTATGCTAAGCAAAATAAGCCAGGTGGTGAAAGACAAATATCACATGATCTCACCTTTAACAGGAACCTAAACAACCAAACAATCAAAATATAACTGAAGACACTGAAAAGAGAACAGGCTGACAGTGTCCAGAGGGGAGAGGGGAGGGAATTTCAGGGGAAAAAAGGAAGGGTTTACAGGAGTAAGTATAAAGGACACGTGGACAAAAACTAGGGGGGTGGAAATGGGAGGGAATCGGGGAGGGCTGGGATGGGGGTAAAAGTCAGAAAACTGTACATGAACAACAATTTAAAAAAATGTACGTTTCTTTACAACAGTGACATCAGTTTCTATAATACTCTTAAGTTTCAAAAAGAGAATAATACATATATTAATAAGGGCACCACTATGCTTGATGTTTCAACTCCAGGCAGTATCACATGTAATAAAACATGAAAAATGGAACACTCATGATCTTTTGCATTCATCCTTTAATCTTCTGGTTATTAAATGTAAAATTTTGGCACCATATACATCTTTCCTCAGATATTTTTAGCCATTACAATGTACCAATGTCCACAAGCATTATGTAATATTGTGAAAAATTTCAGGTCATCTTATCTCCTCTATTAGAATTTTTCTTTTCTTTTTATTATTTTTGAAGTAAAAAAAAACACTTTCCATAGTCATTATATTAAAAAAGTTAAATGAGGTATGCCTCAATGTTGCCTTGAAAAATCTATATATTTTTAAATATATTTCTGTTTGGATTTCAGATAATGTCCTTCTTTTTTTAGTGAAAATGATGATGATGTTTTTACTGATATTCTTTCTAATCAAAATGTTGTATTCTCTACATGAGAGATACCAATTTTCTTTATGTTATGTGTGGTATGAATTTCTTATAGTTGACTCTTGACCAACACAGGTTTTCCTCAAGAACTTTTTCAGTAAAGACTTGTGGGTCCTTGGTATCTGCCAGTTTTTCTATCTGTGTTGATCACAGATTCAACTAACCTGGGATTTAAAATGGATTTTCACCTTCCTAACTGAAGTTTTTCAACTTCACATCCCCAGCCACAGATAGAAACTACTGTTTTTATCAGAGGTTTGTTGAATCTGCAGATCTGAAGGGCCCACTGCAGAGTCGAAATCTTTAGGCAGATTTTGGGCTGAGTGAGATGTCAGAGGTTGGTGCCCCTAAGCTCAGTGTTGTTCAAGGGTCAGCAGCAGTTGAAATAACTGACAAATGGGCAAATCCCATTTGTTATATCACAAATGTCTTGATATAACAGAGTACCCCTCAAATCCATCGCAGGAATATAAAAACAAACAACTTCTGGTCATCCTTGAAAACTGGAACTGGGGAAAGGGCATTAGTCAGGTCAATATCTCCACAGCGAGTTCCAGGAGTATGTTGTTCCAGTGAAGATATGTCTTTGCAGTGATAAGCTGCAGATGAGTGACCATCTGATTAAGTTTGGATGGCCCACATCCTTCTAAAGATTCAACTGACTTCTGTGTCCATCGAACTGGTAAGTTAAATAGGGGTGTTTTATGTATCACCCACTTGCAATTTTCCCAAATTGATTACTCTTTGCAGTTCCTGGAGGGTAGAGTAGTGCTTCTGCTTTACAAACTTGACAAGGAGGTCAGTTCCAGGGGCTTCGGATTAGCCCTTCTTACCACAATGGTCCTCATGTGTGAGAGAGCCAGTGTAATCGCCGAGAGCATCTTTTTCAATTATACTTTCCTGAACTGGGAATATACTTATGGTGGCTTGCAGACCAGCTGGGTCCACTTGGTCTGTAGTTCAAGTGAGCTGGCTTTGACTATGGTCAGCACATGCCTTCTGTTTACTGACGAGCCAAGATAGCATTTGGGTTCCCAGGAATTAGCATAATTTCAAAGCTACTGTATAGCAATCACTGAAAATTCTGTACTTTCCCTTTCCTCAGTGCTTATTCTGTTTTTTTATTTTTTAATTTTTATTTGTACTTTAGTTTTTTAATTACCATTTAGTCCTCTTATACCCCTCTCTCCCTCACAATCAACACACTGTTGTCCATGCCCAAGAGTCTTTTTAACTTTTTGCTTGATCCTTCAACTCCCTAACTTTACTCCTCTTAGCTAGTATCCTGCTCTCCATCTATGAGTCTCTCTGTTTTGTTGGTTAGTTCAGTTTGTTCATTAGATTCCACGTATGAGTGAAATCATATGGCATTTGTCTTTCTCTTACTGGCTTATTTATTTAGTATAATGTTCTCCAGGTCCACCCATACTGTAGCAAAGGATAAAATTTTTCTTCTTTTGGTACAGTCAAGTAGTATTCCATTGTGTAAATGTCCCATAGTTGTTTTATCTATTAATGTACTGAATAAGCACTCTATGTTCATTGCAGCATTATTTGCAATCATCAAGATATAGAAGCAGCCCAAGTGTCCCTCAGTGCTTAGTCATTCTAGAAAATAATTACAGATGGCTTTGGAGAAATCTTTGGGGGAAGATTTATGATGTGTGCTCATGGAAATAGCAGTCTTTCCTCCTGATGATTCAGCCTCCACCCCCTTCAATCAAGGGATCCTGGGAATATGAATTAACTTATCATAGCAAATAGGTGAAAGGGTAGGACTATCCAATTGCACGCCTCTGGTCAAGGTTTTGGCCTCCAGAGCTAGGGTTTGCCTGTCCTACAGAAAACACAATACTCTATTGGGCTGCCCAGGTATTTTCTTCCTGCTGTTACCATGCTAATTAGCTATTATCAAAACGATCTTTGTGAATCCATTTGTGCTCTGATTACCGATGTGTCCCTGCTGCTTATTAACAGTAGGTATACTCACCTTGTCTTTGACAGTAAGTGGTGTACTTGGCTTTCACTACTCTAGACCCCCACAACATTCACTGAAATCAAAGAGTCCATCTCAATGGCAGTATCCACCAGTCTTACCTCATCAAATGTGGGAAACAACCATTGGTACTGTTAACACTGGCTAAATGGCACTAAAGTGTTTACAATTTATATTTTAAAAGAACACTCTATATGAAACTGCCCTTCAGTTTTCATGCTGAGTCACTTATTTCTGGATTCCTAACATGATTTATATCCTAGGTAACCAAGTTATATCCTACAGCAAGTTTATGAACTGTGTCATGGTGGCATTTTTCCTGAGCTATCAAGGATTTGGAATTATTTTTGTTGCTTTCACCCATGGCAAAATAATGTGATTTGATCATTCTTAATACATATTACAGTTTCTTCAAAATTCTCTACCAATTTAAAATATAGAGGAACAGTGGGGAAACCTGCAACAGTGTAAACAATAAAAAAAGGAAAAAGGATATAGAGGAACAGCTTGACATTAATTCTTGGTTCTGTATAGATTATTGTTTTAATTTTTTAGGCTTGATTTGTTTTAAAGTAATCAAGTTATATTTTAATGTCACTTTATCATAGTTACTTTTGTTACTTTTGTTGCTTTTGTCAGTATTTTCTTGTCTGATTTCTTAGACCTTGTTTTTAAGTCAGGTATGCTTAGGTTTCCTTAGTCTTTTATTTATTTAACTTTTAAAATAAGAATTCTTTTATTTTTGGTTCTTTATGGGGATGGCTATTTCTCATTAATTGACTCTTCTCTGTCCACAAGTTTATTGCTTTATATTATGAAACTTTTATATATATTGTAGTATTCCTCTTAATTCTTGAAGAATTTCTCAATTTTATCTTTTCTAATATCTTTTCTAATACTGGTTTCTTAAGTTCTGAGTCAGTGCTTCACTATTTCTAAAATGAATTTAATTAGAAAATTGGACATTTACTTTAATATCAAGTTTTTTTGTATTTAGGTTCACTCTCTTTTCATTAATTCTGTGCTTTGTTGTCTTTATTCATTTTATTTTATATTTTATTTTACTCTATTTTATTATTTTATTCTATTTTATTTTATTTTTGTTGTTGCTGTGTTGCTGACTTCCCATCTACTTTCTGACTATCTGGGGCAAACATCCATATTGAGAACAACAGCAGTGTTGAGAGCAGAGATCTGCAAACTTTTCCTATTAAGAGCCAGACAGCAGATATTTAGACTCTGCAGGCCACACAGCGTCTGCCGACTACTCAACTCTGTTGCTGTGCAAAAGCAGCCATAAACAGGATGGAAACAAATGGACATAGCTGCATTCTAATAAAATTTTATTTACAAAAAGAAGATGATATTAGAAAACAATTTTCTATAATTCTGATTTCTAAATATCTTTTAGAAAATAACATGGCAAGGATATTTGCCTAACATCTCTGTAAGATAGAGTCCAAAGATTTCATTAAAGTAGCGTTCTCTCCTCTTTTGGAGATTTGACTCCATATCCAGGTAACAAAGAGTGAAACTTTTCCTCTTCCCTCTGAAGATATTTAACTACTTTCTACAGTATAATGATAAAGTTTGCCTTTGAGACAAGGGTTGGGGAGGTTTGCTAGCAGCTTCCTTATAAATTTCGGAGAATCCTAGGCTTAGTGTCCTTTGTCTGTAATGCTAATTTACCTGTGCAGCATCTACCGGATGAGCACTGCAGCATCCCCCATGGAACTGGGTGGAGGTGGGGTAGGCAGAGAGAACCGATGTAATAAATGTTTTGAATAATACATTGTTCGAATCATTGTTGACTTACTAGTGCCTTACCAGTTGTATTTATGGATGTTTGATAAGGCAATCTCAGGACTTGCTTGGACCTGACTTTAAAATTGTGGGTAATATCTGACCCATGGACCATGGCTTGCTGCCTTCTTCTCTAGATGATTATGGTTCTTAATAATACAATATGACAAGGAATGGGTACTCACCTCTCTTTAGTTCTAAGTGTCTAATTCTGGATATTTTTCCCAAATGGTAAACAAATGAGAATACTAGGAATAACAACCTGTATGAGAACTGCCATTTTATTTAATACTTGACACTGATTCAGTCTTAATGATTGAGAAGAGAACAAATCAGCATGTCACTGTGATCTTTATTCTCCAAAAACTCAAACTGACCCTTTAGTACAGTTGACAACAGTGAGAGAATTGGGCAATGTTCTTAATTGTGCCTTAAGAGTATCTAACAATGGACAGATGATATTTGCTACATATTTTAATTGGATTAGGTGTTTATGTTATCAAACCAAGAATAGGTACTATGGATGAATTGAAATCTCTTCTTTTATGCTTATTCGGCTTTGCTTATTTGCTTCTTTCTTTCTATTTAGCTCTTTACACATAGAACTCAAGTCTTCTGATGCTATTCTAATGCTAAGCTTATTTTGATTTTCCTTCATAATTATATTAATGTGGAAATAGTTTCAAATCCATGTAATTAAAACTCAAAATTAAAAATATATCTTGTTATAATGTTTGTGTAAAAGTACGTTAAAATTTGGGGTGAATTTTATTTTATTATTTTTTTTTATTGTTTTTTATTTTTTTATTGTTGCAGGCTATCTCTGTGCCTAGGATCAGTCTGAAGTGTACATTTAAGGTCTTCAAAGATCTTTTTTGAATCTTTCCCTGGGTGCGCGTGGTTGATACAGGGTGCAGCCAAGGGGCCCCCCCCCCCCCAAAAAAAAAGTTTTGGAATGGTGTCCAGAATTCAAAGTGTATAGGAATATTGGAGAGACATAAGATGTCCTCTGAATTTTAAATGTATACAAAAAATCTGCCCTGGCTGTTATGACTCAATGCATTGAGCACCAGACTGCAAAGCAAATGATTGCTGGTTCAATTTCTAGTCAGGGCACATGCCTGGCTTGTGGGCCAGGTCCCCAGTAGGAAGCACGAGAGAGGCAATCACACATTAATGTTTCTCTTCCACTTTCCCCCTCCCTTCCTCTGTCTCTAAAAATAAATAAATAAAATATTTTAAAAATGTATACCAAAAAGCCCATTTTGAGACAGTTTAGGAACCTGAGTTTAACTCTGCTCCTGGATTGCAAATTGCAGCTAAAACTCTAAACTAAATTTCAAATAAAAAGTAAAACCAGAATTTAAAATGCATGGAAATTCACTTGAAAGACAATATATAATTAAAACCATTCATGAAATATAATTACTCTTCTAGATATGAAATGTCACTTCAGTGGGTTCTTAAGTAGTAACAAAAGGCACCTGAACCTCCAACATGAATTTCCAAACATTTACAGCATATTCAAAGTTTCTTGCTGGAAAGAGCTAATTAATTTTGATGGATTCAACTAACAGAATAAGAAACGATAATCATAAAAATTTTCCCCTTTTTCAGGAGAACTAATACATGACTTAACCAAATCCAATAATGTAGATATAGCCTTCAAAAAATGCAATCCATATATCAACAAATATTTTTCCATGGAAAGTAAAAGAACACTACTTCAAAGGTCAGATTTAGCAGTGACATTTGAAAGGCTGTAGTTTCAATGAAGAATTCATCAGTCATACTTCATGACACCTTCTTCACTTTAACAGAAGTCTAGAGGAGCAGTTAGATTACATTTTTCTTTCTTTATCAGATTGTAAACTAACTATACATGTTGATATGTTCCAGACCATACATACATACAATAAGATGGGCTAAAACATGTATACTATGTACGGTGTCTGACTATGGTTAATTAGGGTGTATGTTGTATGTGCTTCTTTCTTCCTATACTCAGGATAAATGCTGGATGTGATTCATAATAGTGCAAGTCTCTTGTAAGGGAACGCACTTTCCACCTACACAACTGGATGTATGTGTCCACATACACATATATAAAGAGTTCTTTACAATTATATGTGCCTTAAGAAACCCAGAAGTTTATAGTTTATATGTATGTCTAAATATGTGTGTACACACATACAACTATATGAATTTAAATAAATGCACATATGTGCATGCATAGATGTGGCATTTATATATATATATATATGTAATTTCAGTGAATTTTTGTGCATTCTATATAATTTACAGTAAATTAATCTGTTCTTAGAAAGTGATTTGGCCAAATCATACCAGTTGCTACTTGGAACAGTTTGAATGTGAAAAAAGTTTCTCCAGTGCATCAAACTTCACAGTTACGTGTTATGTGTATCAGAAATTTCTGATATATTTATTTAAGGAGCCAGGTGGTTCTGGGCTTTTTTGATCATGTTCACATTTCATTCTGAGTGAATACATCCTACTTAGTTTATTTGCTCATAACAACTTCAGGAACATATTCTGGGCCAGGTAAACCTCCATCAATTTTGCACTTTCCAATAATCTTTTTCCATTAGTATTAGTATCAGAAAAAGGCTTATATCTCCTGAAAAAGTCTAGCCTGTCATTACTTTGTAAATGAAGTGAGAACACAAATGAGGATTTTTCTGTGTATATCAACTGTGGGGATACTCAAGAATTTAATTTATAAAATTTAACCAGCAATGTTTAAAAACTTATGAATTCTGAGTTCTAATGCCACTTTGGTTTTATCTTATTTTTCCTATGTTTATCTTTA
This sequence comes from Artibeus jamaicensis, assembly GCF_021234435.1. Lineage (NCBI taxonomy): Eukaryota > Metazoa > Chordata > Mammalia > Chiroptera > Phyllostomidae > Artibeus > Artibeus jamaicensis. Next base: position 17,945,372 of record NW_026521788.1, read on the forward strand.
TTTTGCCACAATTTATTACATTCTTTTGGAAATCTGGCTTATTCTTGCTGGGATGAGATGTGTAGATTAACTACATAACTACATAAGTTAAGCATAGAGGAATTATGAATAATTATACATAGAACATAATTTCTCTATGGGACAATTTTGATCAAACTATTAATATATTTATTTATTTTATAGTGAGTGCTAAAAATTGCTAACTTTTATGTCCATACACTTACTTTTGTAATCTCATTAGTGTTGGCCATTTTCATTCTTTTATTTCTTATTTTAAATTTGATTTATTGGCAAACAGATTATTCTCCAACTTATTTTTATTATAGACTTTGAAGTCAATACACAGCTATTATAGCTATCTTTATGTTGCTGCCATTACCTAAGTAATAAAAACTCATGCTTTCATTTTCATAACTACATGACATCTCATATTCTCATCATGAATAAAGAGTTATTACTCTGCTGAGGCAGTCATATTCTTTTATTGAAACCTCTGAGAATGGTAAGCTTGTAGCTCTCTTTTTCAAAAGAAAATTTTTCTCAGCATCAAGTAATTTAAAAGCTCCAACAAATAGTTAAAAACAAAGAAACAAACAAACACTTAATTGTAAATAGCCATAGCAATTTCAAAAAGGAAACTGTTGGGATTATACCCTAAGAAGTCTAAAACACCAATTCAAAAGAACCTATGCACCCCAAATGTTTATAGCAGCACAATTTATAATAGTTAAGTGCTGGAAGCAACGGATGTGCCCATCAGTAAATGAATGGATCAAAAAACAGTGGTACATTTACACGGTGGAATTCTATACAGCAGAAAGAAAGAAACTCCTACTCTTCACAACAGCATGGATGGAACTGGAGAGCATTATGTTAAGTGAAATAAGTCAGGCAGTGAAAGACAAATACCATGTGATCTCACCTATAAGTGGAACCTAATCAACAAAACACAAAGCAAGCAACTATAACCAGAGACACTGAAATAAAGAACAAATAGACAGTAACCAGAGGAGAGGGAGGAGAGCAATAACAGGGGAAGAAAGAGGAAGGTTAAGTCAAGGAATATGAATAAAGGATCCATGGACAATGGCAATTGAGGAGTTGAATTAAAATAGAAAGATGGCTGGTCGATAGGACAGAGAAGAGTAATGGGGGTGGTAGTGTAACAGGGCACAGCCAGGAGGGGTGCCCCAAAAAAGAATTTGGAATGAGGTCCAGAACTCAAGGTGTCCAGGAAATATTAAGATGTCCTCATCTCCCACCAGGTGTTAGTTGGGGGAAAAGACAAATGGAGCAGGGCCATTGAGAGCTGTTTTGCATAGCAACAATTTCACAGCTAACCTCTGGAATGGTCATTTAACACATCTATAACCTTTAACTGGTTTCATAGATATGTTAAATAGCTATGGCCAAGCTTTGAACCAGGGAGAAGGGAGTGACTTCTAACCAGGATGTAACTGGGGGCTGGTCCCCTGAGTTATAGTGCCTGCATAAGAGCTTGGAAGTGATTAGCTCCACGCCATGGGGCCACACCTGCCCAGACTCACTATGGCAGCCCAATAAAGCTCAGAGGATACAGGAGTCCTGGCTGGTGTAACTGGTTGTGGGAGGAGTCAGAAATGGGGTGGCAAAGGAGGACTGGCACAGGGATTTAAACATACATGTGGCAGCCACTGGAGGGAGCCATGCGGTTTTGGCAGAGTGCAGACCCCCTCTTGCCCAGGTAAAGGAGAGAACCACGCACTTTTGGCCAGAATGGGGACTCCCACAGCCATGTGAGAGAGAATTACCATGCAGCTTTAGCAGAGAACCGCCACTCGGCTTTGCTAGAGTGCTGACCCCTGTAGCTTTGGTAGAAGAGGCCCACGCGGCTTTGGAGTGCTCCCCTTGGTCACGTGGCCTAGAAAGCAGGAGAGACTTTGCCTGGAAAAAGAGTGAAAGAACTCTTTGCCAGTGGACCATGAGAAGGTGCCACATGGCTTCAGAGTAATTAGAGATCCTGCCCGGACGGCGACCCACTGGGTGATGGCAGCAACCTGAAACACAGATATGTGCTTCTTTTCCTGAGATACGGTACCCCAAATTAGGTCAGGGGGAGAAGGAAGCGCTGTGGGCATCTGTGGTTATCCTAAAGGACTTTGATATTTTTATGGGGACATTGGGTCACTACTTTAAGTCTATATAGCTTTAAATAAACCTTTCCTTTCCTTTTCACAAATCTCTGGCATCGAGAGATGTCTTTCCTCTGGTTGCGGACAGACGAGCCCGGTAGGTATTAGTATACCGTCCTTGGGAGGGGCCCCTGTTGTTCTGTAGCAGTTTTTGGCATCCCTGGGTGGGCCAAATATTGCCCCACCTTGGACCTCTGTTCTGTAACAGTAGGGATAACTGTAAACAGTAGGGAACAACAATAACACAATTTTTTTTAAAACACAAAGAAAATGAGTTTTCTCTATAAACCTATAATCCATGATTAAGGTGACCAGAAATCTATGTTTCTAGAACAGTCCCACTTTATACCTGTTGTTCAGACTGGTTACAGCTTTGTCTTGGGTTTATATATTTAATAATAGTTCCATTAAATTAAGCCATGATGAATTTGAACTCCATTTGTACTTCTAGCTTCTACTATGTTCTTGTTTAATAGCCTTTGAAATGCACATGTACTGAATAGATTTCTGATGCTAAATGTGGAGAAATCTGAAAGATATCTAGCAACAACCTGGTGCTTTCAAGAAGCAGCACTACTAACTTTTCAAGGACAGTAAGAAGGGCTTTGCTGATAAAATGAAACGTGCTGGGACTCTGGGACATCCACGGCTAGGGACAGCTACCTTTCGCTCTCAATGGAGGTGAGTATATGATGCTGCTGCCCCTGATGACTATGCACAGTCTCAACTAGCGAGCTGGCGCGACATGTTTTGTGACCTGGAAAAGGCACTGCCGGGTCCTCTGGGCTGCTAAGTGGTAAGATCAATAGGAAAGTGGGAAAATTAGGTTAAGTTTCCTTTAGAGAAATTGGCATGGAAAATAGGTACAGAGCTGTGCGGCATTGAGCTACAGAGAGCAGTATTTAAGGGAGTTTTTTTTTATATTGTAACGCTTTTTATCATTTAACAATAAAACTGTATTAGTGTGTTAAATATTGAAAGTACTTCTTTAATTAAAAGTTAGAGACTGAATTGAGTTTCTCAGTGTAGATAAACATATAACTTGAACAAAATATTTGTTGGCATTTATCATCTACCACGGGGACAATATTGATTTCACTAACACATGAAAAGCAAAAGACATAAATCTGCGGAAGAGACCTTTGTATCTATTTCACAGGTAGGAGGCTTGTTAAAGAAGCCTGAGGCAGAAGACTACTTTTAACACTTGTAGCTGCAAAAGACAAGTGTATGTTTCACTCCAAGAAGCTTGACCCTTTTATACTTTAAAAACTTAAATTATTGTTTCTTGTTTGATTCCAAGATTTTTTTTTATACACGTACAAAAAGTGACCTGGTAGCTCTTAAAGTGTTGACCTCATCATAAGATGTGTATCAGTGTCATCAGAATCTTTAAAAATTATTTACTTCTTTTTTACTGTTGTTCAGTTACAGTTGTCCCCATTTCCACCCCCGCCTCATGGCTCTCCCCTGCCCTACTCATGCCCCACCTTCCACATTCAATTCTCCCCCTCCATTGTCTTTGTCCTTGGGTTCTCTATACATGTGCCTTGACCACCCGTCTTAAAAATTTAACTTAAAATATCAAGATACTCTTTTATATAATTTCTTCCATCAAAGTTTAAACATGTTATATTATTGCCAATACTGCAGTAAATTCAGATAAAAAGTCTAACATTAAAAATAAAATTATTTGTCTTTGTGGTGATAATGCAAATATAAATTTTAATGGAGCATTATGTTGGTTTGAAAACAATGGTCTTAGGGAGTCAAAAAATGTAGCACACAGAATGTACTTGGATTCAGTTGATGTCCACATATAATTTAAAGTTGATTATAATCAAGTCACAAAGTTTTACTAAGCCAAGTAGATATTTAAGTTGTCAAATTGTATACATGTTTTTATAAGCATATAGAGTAACGGATGACAAAATAATTGTGACACAACTGAAGTTGAATAGAAGAAAATGCTTCAGTATGACAGCAAACATTTTCTTTCACTGCTGCCTGTTATTATTGCATTTTAGAAATATTTGAGCCTTTGAAAAACTCTTGTAAATTGAACTAAATGACTTATAATCCCATTGAACTTTTTTGCAAATGGTTTTTGTTAAATTCCTGTTTGCATTTTGTTCCCAATCTTTGGAAATATTTAAACAAATTTTTTCAATGAATGGAGAGCCAAATGCTTCAGCTTTTCAAGCTTTTTATAAATTGCACTTTTAAAAAGTGCTTGCAGCAAAGAAGGTACTGACATTTATCTCTATGAAAGCAAGAAAGAAATGCAATTAGGGGGCAAATGATGCACATGTTATAATTTTAAACTTCTATCCTTGTTTTTGGAATATTTCAACCTAAGAAAGAAATTTTTGATGGAGCTCCAATTTTTAACTGTATAAATTTCTATTCTGTAGTAGAATGGAAATAAATTTCAAAGGTATACAATTTTCCAGTATCTAAATTCAGTTAAATACTCAAAACTTATAAACATAGAAAACATTTGACAAGTTTTAATTCTTGTATAAATATATACCAAAGTTGCCCTGGCAAGGAAGCTCAGTTGCTCGGAGCACCATACTCACAGGCCCAGGTTGTGGGTTGGTCCCTGATCAGGCACACACAAAAATCAACCAATGAATGCGTAAATAAGTGGAATAACAAATCGATCACTCTCTCTCTCTCTCTCTCTCTTTCTTTCTTTCTGTCCCCTCCCCCCTACTCTCTCCCTACCCCTTCTTCTCTCTGTAAAAATCAATAAAGAAAATTAAATATACTAAAGTAGGTACTTGGAATTGAGGGGGGAAATGTACTTATGGAATCATTTCATCTATAACATTGGGTATGTATAGATTTTAATAACAAGACATAAAATTTAAAATATCATCAATTTAGCAGAACTTTATCTGAACTTACCAGATACCTCTGCATTGATTTTTTCTCAACAGAAAATATTATGCTTCACAGAGAAAAGTCAACTGAGGTTGTCAGAAAGTCAAATTGTAAACAATTTTAGAATACAAATTTGAAGATTATATGCAATTATATGGAAAGATTAAAACAACTCTATATTGAAAAATATATTCTTCAAAATAAAATAAAACCAGTGGCACTGAATTTTAGACAGGTATGGCTAGAAAACATTATTATATGTGGATATTATTTTAAAATATTTTTTAAAATTACAGTTGATGTACAATGTTATATTAGTTTCAGGTGTACAAATCGGTGATTAGTTATTTATATAATTTATGAATAAATCTAGTAGCCATCTGACACCAAAAATAGTCATTGCAATATTATTGACTATAATCCTTATGCTGTACTTGAAATCCCCATGCCTGTTTTGTAGCTACTAACATGTGCTTCTTAATCCCTTCACTTTTGTCACCCAGAACCCCAGTGCCCCTGCCCTCTGGTAACCATCAGTATTGTTTCTGTTTTGTTTATTCATTTATTTTGTTCTTTAGATTCTGCATGTAAGTGAAATCATATGGCATTTGTCTTTCTCTGTTTGATGTATTTCACTCAGCACAATACCCTCTAGGTCCATCCATGTTGTTACAAACAGCAAGATTTCATACTTTTTATGACCAAGTAATATTCCATCACATACATATATGTACCACCTCTTCTTTATCTGTTTGTCTATTGGTACACACAGTTTGCTTTCATATCTTGGTTACTGTAAACAATGCTTTAATGAACACATGAACGCATACATCCTTTTTGAATACGTGTTTCGAGTTTTTTCAAATGAGTACACAGAAGTGGAATTTCTAAATCTTTCTTTGTCTCTTGTGTTAGCCTTTGTTTTAAAGTATTTTCTTTTTGTTTGGTAGTAGTATACTACCCCAGCTTTTTAAAAATTTTTTCATTTTCATAATTTTTTTCACTCCTTTACTTTTAGTCTGTGTGTCTTTCGATTTGAAATGAGTCTTTTGTAGACAGTATACGTAACGATCTTGTTTTGTTATACATTCAGCCATACAATATCTTTTGATTAGAACATTTAATTCTTTTGCATTTAAAGTAATTGTTGATAGATCTCTACTTATTTCCAATTTATCATTCTTATTTTTTTATCTTTTCTTTCTTCTTCTTAAAATAAAGCATTTAACATTTCTTGTAATACTGATTTGGTGGTGATGAATACTTTTATCTGTTTTTTTAATCTGGGAAGCTCTTTATTTGTCCTTCAAGTCTAAATGCTTTTCTGGCTAATCTTGGCTGTAGGACCTTTCTTTTTTTAAATATATTTTATTGATTATGCCATTACAGTTCTATTTCCCCCCTTCATTCCTCTCCACCCTGCACACCCATCCTCCACCATCCCCCTTTAGTATATGACCACATGTCTCAAGTTCTTTAGATTCTATATCTCCCCTACTATTCTTTCCCTCCCCCTATCTATTTTCTACCTACCGTCTATGCTATTTATTTTCTGTACCTTCTCCCCCCTTCTCCTTCTCCCGCTCCCCTGTTGCTAACCCTCCATGTGATCTTCATTTCTATGGTTCTGCCCCTGATCTAGCTGTCCTCTTAGTTTGCAGGAAATCCAGGAAGCTCAGAGAGTCCCAAAGAAGTTGGACCCAAGAAGGAACACACCAAGGCACATCATAATTATATTAGCCAAGATTAAAATGAAAGAGAGAATCCTAGAAGCAGCAAGAGATAAGGGGACAGTCACCTACAAAGGAGTTCCCATCAGACTGTCAGCAGATTTCTCAAATGAGACCTTACAGGCAAGAAGGGGCTGGAAAGAAGTATTCAAAGTCATGAAATCCAAAGACCTACATCCAATATTGATCTATCCAGCAAAGCTTTCATTTAGAGTGGAAGGGCAGATAAAGTGCTTCTCAGATAAGAGCATATTCAAGGAGTTCATCATCACCAAGCCCTTATTATATGAAATGTTAAAGGGACTTACCTAAAAAAAAGAAGATAAAAAAGATGAACAGTGAAAGGACAGCAAACTCACAGTTACCAAGAACCACACCTAAAACAAAAGCAAACTAAGAGGACCTTTCTATTTATCATTTACTTCATGCCAATCCCTTCTGGCCTGTACAGTTTCTGTCAAGAAATCAGCTAATGGTCTTACAGGGCTCCCTTGTAGGTAACTGTTTTTGTCCTGCTGCTTTTAAGATTCTCTTTTTGTCTTTAACATTTATAATTTTATTTATTTTTATTTTTAAAATATTTTATTTATTTTATTATAGACAGAGGGGAAGAGAGGGAGAAAGAGGGGGAAAGAAACATGAATGTGAGGTTGCTTCTCACATGCCCCCTACTGGGGATCTGGACCACCCAGGCATGTGCCCTGACTGGGAATAGAACTGGCAACCCTTTGGTTTGCAGGTTGGCCCTCAATCCACTAAGCCACAGGGCAACATTTGCAATTTTAATTGTATCTTGGTGTAAGTCTTTTGTTTGTAACTCTCTGTGCTTCCTGTACTTTTTTTTTTTCTTTACCAGGTTAGGAAAGTTTTTAGTCACTATTTTTTCAAGTAGGTTTTCAATTTCTTGCTTTCTCTTCTCTTTCCAACACCCCTATAATGTACAAGTCTGTGCACTTGCAGTTGTCTCAGAGGCTCCTTGCAGTATCCTCATTTTGGGGGATTCTTTTTTATTTTTGCTGCTCTATTCGGATGTTTTTTGCTACTTTATTTTTCACATAGTTGATTTGATCCTCTGCTTCCTTTGAGTGTATACATCATTTCAGTTATTGTATTCTTCATTTCTGATTTGCTCTTTCTATGTTTTGTATCTCCATTTTTATGTTTCTTGTTGAAATTCTCACTGAATTGATATATTCTTCTGCTAAATTCATTGAGCATTCTTATAACCAGTGTTTTTTTTAATCTTCTCCCAAGGACATGTTTTTATTGATTTTAGAGAGAGTGCAAGGGAGAGAGTAACAGAGAGGGAAACTTTGATGTGAAAGAGAAATATTTGCATCCCAACTGGGGATTGAACTCACAACCTAGGTATGTACCTTGATGGGAAATCAGACTCACAACTTTTTTGGTTTACAGGACAGTGCTCCAACCAATTGAGCCACCTGGTAGGGCATAACCAGTGTTCCGAACTCTGCAACCAGTAGAGTGTTTGTCTCCATTTTGTTTAGTTCTTTCTCTGTAGTCTTGTCCTGTTCTTTCATTTTGAGACATGTTTCTCTGTCTCTTCATTGTGGCTGCCTCCCTGTGTTTGTATCTATGTATTAAGTAGAGCTGCTCCATCTCCCAGTTTTGGTAGAGTGACATTATGTACTCTGTGTCCTTTAGGGCCTAGTCATGCAACCTCCTGTCACTTAAGCTGGACACTTCAGGACACTGTGAGCTGTGTGTACCCTCCTGTGTTTGAGCCTTGATTGCTGTTGGCATGTCAGAGGGAGGGATTGACCCACAGGCCAGTCAGCTGTGAGAACTGGCCTTGAATACAACAGAGGAGATTCAGGGACCCATCTCACAAAGCAGGACTTGCTTCAGCAGGTCTCTGGTGCCTACTGAGTCTACCCTTTGAGTGTGTTTCTTATGGCTGATGCTCTGAAGCCGTCCACTGGGTATGCTTGCTCTGGGGCCTCCCAGGAGGTGTAGGTCAAGATCAGCCTCTATATGTGTCCTGCCCAGGGTCACCTGTCATGAGCTACAAAGAGATCTACAGATGGTTGCTACTTGTGCTGGGTCAACCTGTGGACTAAGGCTGGCTGCCACTAGTGCCTGGCTTGGGGCTGCTTAAGACTTATACCAAGACACAACAGGGCATATCTAGGCCAGATGCTGCTTGTTTGGAGTTTGTGGACCTTCCTTAAAAGTGATTTTGAGAAAGTCCACAGCATGAGTCACAGCAGGCCATTCGTATGGAAAAATGACTAGAATCAGCTTGGGTGGGCCAGTGACTTAGACTGGGTAGTATCTTAGGGAATTACAGTGTGGGAGAGAGGGTAAAGGTGTTAGCTAGGTTGTGAGGGACTCAGATATGGGATTTGCACATGCCTGTAGGGTGAAGACCCAGTAAAGGGACAATGGTATCTGTCAGCACTTCTGTCTGAGAGAAAGCTGCCCTTTCAGCCTTTGCCCTGAAACCAGATCATTCCATTCCTTCTTGTATGTCCCTGCTTTCTTTTGAGTGCTGCCCCTGAACTTGAGCTCAGAGTAAGGAACTTCGATCAAGTCTGTAGGCAAGCCTTATCAGAGACACCTGGGATTTTTGTAGCTCTCCATCTCATTCTACCACAATCCATGGTGGCTTTTACAGTCTGAAGTTAGCACTACAAGTTAGCACTTGTATTCCCAGCACTGGAACCCTGGGCTAGGGCACTGAGTGTGGGTCTGGGACCCCTGGATCCTCACCGAGGACCTCCACTGCTGAGACACCCTCCTAGATTTTTATCAGGCACACATGAAACCAGCCCATTTCATGTCTCCATCCCTCTTACAAGTCTTCACATGGCTGGCTTCTTTTGTATATTCTTAGTTGTAGGACTTGTGTCCAGCTAGACCTCAGGAGTTTCTCAGTTTTGGTCGTTCTATAGTTTAGTTGTAGTTTTGAAGCAGTCATGGCCGTGTCTGAGCACCGTGTTTACCTATCATACCACCTTAACCAGAAGCCTTTGAATGTGACTTTTAATAGTCGGATATTGAATAGTAAATGCAAAGATTTTGCTCTAAAGTACAAAGATAACAGAATTTTGAAATTAAGTATTTATAAGCCTACCAATAAAATAAAAATTTTTTTCAGCTAATAAATTTTTTTAAAGTATATAATTTTAATGATTTAAACACATTTACTCTAAAAATGCTCAGTTTAGTTGGTAAATTACATGGCTATTCTATTTCTTGCATATTATATTAGAAATCAACTACGCTGATATCCTAATTAAAGTCTCTCATGTTACAAATGACAATAAGAACTTATAATAAAAATGATTATATAAAAATTCAATATCCTGAAACTGTTAAAAGAGCCAGTACAACACATTTTTCTCTGCTCAAAGTGTGGTGTTTTTTAAATTGTTTTTTAAGATTATACAACCTGGGTCAAAGATAGTTTGTTTTCAATGTAGGTAAACTAAAATTATTCTCAATCCGTAAAAGGGAGTGTAAAGGAAGGATAATTTATAAAAAATTTTTAATAAAGTCAAATTGAATATTAAGTCCCCATCTCATCAGGCCAGCAGAAAACTAAACTCAGTCATTATTGAAGTTCCCTCTCTGTTTATATTTTTCAGTACTATCAAAGCATTTTGTTTCATTTATGAAAACATCCAGTTGTTCCACCTCATTCCATGTGGGTTATTGTTGAGATGATCATGATCCAAATCCATATGACATTTTGAAGTTTAAACGGTTCTGTGGCTTTCGAGGTACCCAGGGAATGAGAATACTTTCCAATCTCTCTGTGCCTCTAACTAGATTCTTGAACATTTTAAAGGAATGCTATATATCCCACGTCTTGCACAATCTATGTACCTCAAATCCCTCTTGATACTTGAATTAAATTCTCTTCCTTTCTCTGATCCTCACTATATATTTTCAAAGGTCCCCACCTCACCCTCCTTCCCTCCTAAAGTGCCAAGCATCATTTCTTCATAATGACAGGGAGAGGGATTGTCTTCAATTCTCTGTGGTAGCTTTACAATTTACTTGGAAGGAGGAACACTTACAGAAATGGGGAAAAGTAGGCTAAATTACCAACCATCATTACCTAAAATACCAGTCATAAGTAAGGATATGAAATAATAACAAGGAAAAAAAGACAAATCATACAAATAAATAATACAATAAATGAATACATAAATAATAAAATGAGAAGAAACTGTTTCATATACTCACAACTGTAAACATACATTTTTCCACCCTTCCATGGTCTGGCAACCTTATTAACCCTATTAAGCAGGAGTAGAGGAGAAACAATGATGTGAATACACTTTCCTACCACAAGTATGTATGGTTTCCTCTACCATTTCACTCAGGGCTGACACGTTCTCTTTATCTATTGCTCACTGAGTAGAGTGTGTTTTTCCTTCTGATTAGGATTGTGTAACAGAATTTAGGTATGGAGCAAAGTTTAGAAGGGAAATAAAAGGTACTAAATCACATATGCTATGTCTGAATTTTCAGCTCCTGTATCTATTATCTGTGTGAGCTTTGATAAAATACTTAAATGATTCTTAGGTCCTCATTTGGACAACAGTGATAACAATTCCAGAAATATTTTTTTTGTGTGTGAGAAACCTGTTGGCATTTAGTATTGTCTGTTCTATTTTTTCCCCATCTACCTCAAATTTGAGACAATTGGTAGTGACGGGTGCAGTATAATACTTTTGGACAAAATACATTTGTAATTTATTATTGATGTTACTTTATTATTATTTTGCTCCAAATATCTCTGGTGTTAAACTTCTCAATTAAAAACAATAGCAACAGCCCTGGCTGGTGTGGCTCAGTGGATTGATCACTGGCCTGAGGACCAAAGGGTCACTTGTTCCATTCCAGGTCAGGACACATGCCTGGGTTGCAGGCCAGATTCCCAGTGGGGAGTCACTCAATAGGCAACCACACATTGATGTGTCTCTCCCTTTCTTTCTCCCTCCCTTCCTCTCTATAAAAATAAATAAAGAAAATCTTTAAAACAACAACAACAATAACAAAATGATGAAATCTGGACCTTGCTTATCACAGAGATAAAACTAAAGGTCTCACTATCCTAATCCCCAGGTGTTGCTTAAGCCAAGTTTAAAAGATGTGAACCTTATCTTTTAAGTTACAAAAAATGCATTTCAATTTTATAGCAAGTAGGTTTCTTCAAACTTAGTTCAAAATTTCTCTGAAATAAAATGGGAACCTATCTGTGCTTTCTTACGCTTCTCCGTAAACCATTAGAGCTGTGTTTGGCTATCTTGTTAAATTTATATGTTTCTTACAATTCCCTACACATTTATTTTAAGACTACAAGGTCATGGCTACCTATTCACAATGGACCTCCTCAGATCTATATTTTCAACCTGAGGAGGAGAAGAAAACCTTCCCACTATTTTCTTAATTGGGCTCTCTCCAGATTTCCCAATAACTCGTATTTCTTTGCATCCATTTCTACAACAAAAACAGTTCTACCTCATTCCATTTTATTTTTCCCAGGCATGCTCACTCCTCCTACATTTAATAGGCTCATTTAGAGCAGTACAACTGTGTAGCCATTGTTTTTGAATTGTCTGCACTCATTTAACTCATTGGTGATATTTCAACAACATTATTACCCAGAAATGCTAAGGTAGTGGGAAAAACAGACTGATGTTGTTTGCATGATCACCGGAGAGCAGGGAGAAGAACTGGCAGTCGATAGTAACACTCAGTGGGGTAAGTGAGCTGAGCTGTTTGTTGTGGATCCTCTGGAATTAATTATTTTCCTGACCATAGATTGGTGGTATTTACCCTGGGTCTCAAGTGCTCATGGTGGCATTGCGATCCTGGTATTAAGTCTAACATTGCTAATTATTGGACCTTTGATTATAGTCAAAGGACCTTGTTTTAAAACACACACAAGCCTGTCACAAAGATTTAATTTGACATAACTTAGAGGGTGGTTTTTCTTTTTATGAAAAATATCTCTGTAGTGGCTGTGATTGCTGGAGATAATCCCACCCAAATTCTGACCTAGCTGGACCCTGGAGGACTCTTTTTGAAACACAATTTTAAAGATAGTTTTCTCACTAGCAAATGAACATTAAGGTCCAGTAAAATGCTTCCATATGTTAGTAAAACTTTAATGTTTTACACCATTTTGCTGTTTAGCTTTTATTCATTCAATCAAAAGGGTGAAATTACCTATATGGCAATAGGTAAATATTTAATGCATTTGTCACTATAGCCATTCTGTATATGCATATGCACACACACATATATGTATCTAATAGAAATGGACTATATGGATACTATAGATATCTACATATATCTATATAATATATATAGTGTCTATACATGTATATGTATCTATATATAAATAGATATATAGTGATGTCAGCAAGATCACAGAATGGGAGTTTCCAGCCCTCACTTTCCCACAGAAAGAATAATTTAACAAATGAGAATATACTGATGAGAGCTCAGAATGTAAGTGGTAGGTTGGAGCACAGTAAAGAGAAAAGATGCATTGAAAAGAGTTAAGAAGAACAGTTTTACTTTAATTGCATCACTCCTATCCGAGCTAGTGCAGCTCCTTGGCCTGCAGGTTCTTCTCCAGAGGAAAGGGACAGTGAAGTGAATGTTCAATTTCCTTAATCTTTTAAGGCACTAATAAGAGGTTTGCTTTTATTATGCTCCTCCCAAAATTCTGGGGAAATTGTCATAGCTAGATTGCTTGATAATATTAAAAACAAAAAGCAAAAATGGGTGAGGACTTTCAACAAGCAGCTCAGAGATTACAACAGTTGGCCCATGACCCCTGTTAGAGAATCTTCCAGTGGACCCCTGTTAGAGAATCTTCCTGTTAGAGGTAGCCAGCCCACTCAGAATCCCTGCCTGGGCTTACTGAGGAAGAGCTTTCCTTGATGAAGCCAGACTGTAAAGACTGGAAAAGATGACTGCTTCTTCAAATGCATAGACACCAATGCAAGGCTATAAGGATCATGAAGAATGGAGGAAATACAGCACTACCACAGAAACAAATTCAAGCTGCAATCATTCATCCTAAAGAAATAGAGGTCTACAATAGTCAAGACATGATATCAGTCTAAGTATTAAAAAGTCTATCTATCTATCTATCTATCATCTATCTATCATCTATCTATCATCTATCATCTACCTATGTATCATCTATCCATTATCTATTGAGGTAGACACTGGCCTGCAGTGTCCATGGCATTGTGGCTGAGAGGAGACAAATCCACATGGACTACCGAGTCCTGTGGAGGAAAAGGGATGCCCTGGCCGCTCTCTTGAGAGGAGATTGTGCTGACTCTTGCCTTGGCAGGCTTTTATTGGCTTTCTAATAGCATACGTCAAAGAAGGTTTTCATTCATTATACTTACATTTGCTTTAAGTAATTACTTTTTACAAATAGCAACAGAAGGGATGTTACTGATTACTTCTTACAGATTAACAAGGGAAAAATGTTGCAAGTGCAAGGGGACAAGAAGAATAACAGGTCTGGCTAGTCCATGGGAGAATTAGCACAGAGTTCCGGAAGTTACTTTAAAGATTAAAAAAAATTTATCTTTAGAGGGGAAGGGCAGGAAAGAAGGAGAGAAATACCAATGTATGGTTGCCTCTCATGGGTCCCCTATTGGGAACTGGCCTGAAACCTGGGCATGTACCCTGACTGGGAATCGAACTGTGATCCTTTGGTTTGCAGGCCTGCATGCAATCCACTGAGCTACACCAGCCAGGGCAAGAAGCTACTTTAAAGATATACAGTAAGCATTTTCTGCCTGAACTCAGGGTAAGGGAGTTTTAGCAAGAGCAAGTTACAAAGCCACTTAGGTATAAAGCAGGCCTGATTGCCCATCGGAGAACCTCTCCACGGGCATGGTCCTGCATGCTGACTCACTCCCCACTGGTTTTCCACGTGGGTACTGAGCTACATTTCCACGCCTTGAGAAGTAGTTCCCTACAATCTATCATCTATCTTATTCATATCTATCTATCTATCTATCTATCTATCTATCTATCTATCTATCTATCTAATCCATCTATCTATCTATCTATCTATCTATCTATCTATACATGAGTGTATATATATGGGTGCGTGTGTATAAAATTCAGACTTAAAAAGGAAAAATATCATTTATGTCAACATGGATGAAACTGAAGGCCTTTTGCTAAGTGAAATAGGTTGGCACATAAAGACAGATATTGTATAATCTCACTTATATGTTTAACAGATATTGTTAATCTCACTTATAATCTCACTTTATAATCTAAAATAGTTGAACTCATAGAAGCAAAGAAAATGGTAAGGCTGGCAAGGGTAGAGAAAATAGATGTTGGTCAAAGTACAGAAAATTGTAATAATGAAGAATTGATAAGTCTAGGAATGTAATGTACAGCATGACGGCTATAGTTAATAATACTGTATTGAATACTAGGAATATAGTAAGGAGTACACTTCAGGTATTTTATCACAGAAAGAATGGGAACTGTGAAAAAGGATTGTTAATTACCTGATCATAGTAATAATTTTACTATGTACAGTTGATCCTTGAATAACATGGGGTTTAAGTGTACTAATCTGTGCAGTGAAAAATCTGAATATAATTTTACCTCCCCCTAAACTTAACCTGAGTCATTTCTTGGTAGCCATGATGGATTGGCTTCAGGAACTCTGTGGATACCAACATTTATGGATGTAAATCGCATAGAACAGTACATATAGCTGGCCTTCTGCATCTATAGATTCCTAGCTGCAGATGTGAAACTTGGGGATATGGGTATATTATTTGAAAAAAGTCTCCGAAAACTAAAAGTAAAGGTGCCTTTTGACCCATTAATTCCACTGCTGGGATTATACCCTAAGAATCCTGAAACACCAATCCAAAAGAACCTAAGCATCCTAATGTTCATAGCAGCACAATTTACAATAGCCAATTGCTGGAAGTAACCTAAGTGCCCATCAGTTAATGAATGGATTAAAAAACTATGGTACATTTACATAATGGAATACTATGCAGCAGAAAGGAAGAAGGAGCTCCTACCCTTTGCAACAGTATGGGTGAAACTGGAAAAGCATTATGCTGAGTGAAATAATCCAGGCAGTGAAAGACAAATACCATATGATCTTACCTTTAGGTGGAACCTAATCAACAAAACAAACAAGCAAGCAAAATATAACCAGAGACATTGAAATAAAGGACAAACTGACAGTAACCAGAGGGGAGGTGGGAGGGGATAATGGGGAGGAAAGGGTGAAATTTTTACAGACATATAAAGGACATATGGACAAAACCAAGGGGGGATGGGATCAGGGCAAGGATGTGGGGGTGGTTGGGGTCCAGGGAGTGGTCAATGACTCCCATTGATGGCTGTCAATTTAATGGAGAAGTCTTTTATAAATTTTAGTGTAGTTTCATATATTAAGGCATGAGTCAAACGGACTAATATTAGGGTATTGATAGCTATGTCTAGAAATATCAACCAAACAATTGCTAAAAATTAACCATAATTTGCAAAATATAAAATGTATCTTATGGATAACTTACATTACCTATCTATCTATCATATGAAATGCTATATATATGTAGAGATTAGAAGGAGTTTAGGGCAACAACAAATTTAGAGAGCAGAATCTGGAGAGTTGTCCTTATCTGAAGACAACTGCAAATTCAGGTGGTTCCCAAAACCACCCTCAGTTTTGATATTTCACTAAAATGACTCACAAAACTCATTGAAAGTTGTAATATTCACTGCTAAAGTTTATTAAAGGCAAAAGATACTGATTAAGATCAGCCAAAGTAAGAGATTCACAAATTGGAATCTATCATTGTTCAAACATGCACCTTCTGCTGTCCTCATGCCTTAGAGTCAGCCCACATTACTGTTCATGCATTGATTTGTGATAATACATGTGGATTATTGACAACCAGAGGAGCTCAGTCACGTATCAGTGCCCAGAGTTTTTGTTAAGGTTGCATTATGTAGGTGTAATTGTTGATTATCCTAATGCATGATTTCAGTCTCCAGGTTCATTCATACTTCATGAACCAAAGTCTCCACCCAAAGTAAAATTAAAGGTTTCCAGCATAACCCAAAGGACTCATCTAAACCAAGACATGCCTACCATACATAATGTTTTAGGGGCCCAGAGTCTGGAAGGTGAATGAAAGGGCTAGAACTCTCAGGATAATGCCAAACTCTTCATTAAACAATTAATACATAATTTTAAATATTTGAATGATATTGTCACTAGTATTAATATATTGAATACCACTTTTATTTATATCCATGTAACTGAAAAGATGATGGCTTTTAATTTAATCTTTTGTGTATTTTCCTAAGTTTCTATCATGTGATATATAATTAAAAGTAAAAAAGCATATAAAATACTACTGTCAGAATATTTCATTCTTCCTACTAAAACAAAATGCATCAGAAATAATCTGAACCCTCTACCTTTTTACAATAATTACTCATTAATAGATTTATTTTTATATGACAGATATGGTATATATTGACAAAATATAATCGTTTTATTTAAAAATATTATTAAGTTGATAGTATTTGAAATTAAATTTCCTTTCACTATAAATTGCTGAGATTTAATAATGGCATTACTGTTTTTATTTGTCCTTTGTTTTGTTTTAGCTATTGACTAAAATTGTTTTCAAGGGTAGGAAAGATACCTTCTGTTTATTTGCATGATTCAGAATTCTGGAATGCTCTTTTATTAAACTCCTAAATCACAAAAGTATCTCCACATTTTATCTGAAGTACTTTTTATTTTTTCTAAAATGAATCTTCTTAGATTTGCTGATCTTTCTCAAAGTAACACCCCTGACATCACATGAATTTTAGAGGTTGAGTTTGAAATATTTTGCCATAAAATCTTGTTTTCCTCATTTGCAGGTCTGAGAAGAAAATATTAGATGACTTTCTGTGACACTTGCCATTAATTAAATGGGTTAAGCTTAAAAAATCTACTGCTTGGGCACCTGTTCATTTTTTTCCAAGTTAATTTTTTTTCTAAAATCAGTTTATCACCAGCTAAAAGATTGTTCCCTATAAAAAATTCTCACAACAAATACCAAAAATCCCCCTCAGATGTAGCTAAGAAAGTGAGATTGTTATACTCTCTTCCATTAAAGTTTCCCAATTTTATTAACATAAAAGTGACTTAAGCAAGTCAAATATAAATTCCTATTTCTTTTAAATCAGAATATTTCTACGGCACCCTGGTGTGGCAAGTCTGGTTTACACTTCTACCACAGAAGCAGCAGCATCTAAATTTAGGAACTGAGTTTTTTTCTCATAGTGCTTCATTGGGTAAAAATTATTTGTAGTAACAAGTTAGGCAGTGACCTAAATTTCCATCAGTAGAGAATTTGTTAAATAAATTATTGGGCAGCTAATAGCAATGAAATAATTTATAGCCAACAAGAAAATAGGTTATTCTATGTAAAATATGAAATAAATCTTCAAGATATATTAAGTAACAAAAGCAATGTAAAGTGTGCAAAAATTCTTGCTATTACTGAAATGTTCTTGCATAGTTCTTAATGTCCTTGTATTTAAGTACTGTTTCCTTCTAGTTTTTATTAATGAAGCCTTATTAAACAACTGAGACTTGATGGATTCTAATGAAGGCAGGGATGCTATTACTGTCCATATTAATGTTTTGTACCTGATTTGAACTAAACAGCAATGTACATTTCCTAAATTAATGATTTCAATCTAGTAAGAAATGATTGTTCTGAGGTCAGTCAATAAAGTAGTCACCGATTCATTAAAATGATGCTCGTCCTCAGGACGGATGAGTTTGGTGGAGGCAGAAGAGAACTGAGTGAAAGTGAATGGCCTGCTGCCCAGCAGCAGGGCTCTGTTAAGTTGTTCATGCTTCATAACATAAAAAAACAAACTTAAAGGTAACTGGGGAAATTTTATAAGATTTATCTTGGGACCCCTGACCAAACTGAAGTTACTCCATACTGAGTTGATGAGCTTTTTTTTTAATTCACCTTAAGCTCATGATCATTTTAGTTTAGCTTGCAGATTCAGTTCTTCACCAAGTCTTTAATTTATCCCTCAGAAAAAAATGGCAGTTGATTACTCTGATTGAGATTTCGGACTGCCTGCACTGAAGAAGTCCATTCATCTGGTGGCAAAACCTGTTTTACAATTAGCTGCATGTTCACTAGAACTTCTGACACGCTCAGGTAACCACTAATTGTTTGCTCCCTGACTGGTTCCCTTCAGGCCCTGAGAATACCAGTTCTCCACCTATTAGTCGCCTATGTACCCTGACAGTTCCACCACTGGCAAAGGATGCATGGAAATGTAAGCATGACTATCTACATTTAAAAATATCTATAAAGCTATATTAAGTCCTTCTGCAAAAGCAGTGGCAGACATCCAAATCATAAAGAATAAAATCAATTACGGAAAAATCAAGTATTCTTTCTCTGCTGCTGTGTGACATCAACAATTCCAGAGCAGATGGTCTAGCACCTGGCAACCAGCAGAACATCAAGATGCCAGGAAAAGTGTAAACTTTCCAGCTTGACTCATTTTAATGACTGTCCAGAGTTCTTTTAAAGAGATCTCTCCGAAGTGAGGATAACACCTGCACTGTGTGACAAAATAGTTAACTGACTTCAAACTTTTGTAATGAACACTAAATCGAGAAGCATGGGGAAAAGCTCATGATAAGAACAAAATCAAGACTATTTTACTTTTTACATTAGCTTATTGAATTATTTTGCTGTTCTAAACTGCATCTGAAAGCTTTTTGAAATAATTTACCTCTTGAGTGGATGTGGAAGTACTGGTTTTCAACACAGAGGTAGGGGAGCTACTCTAATTGTTGCAAATACATCCTGGAGTTTAAATGTTTAATAAAATCAGTATCTATCATCCTCAGGCATCTATAGAACAAAGGAACCAGGGGTACGGATAGGTTCTAACAGCATGTAACTCTAAGTGCGTTATGGAGCTACAAAATGTCAGTTCCATGGCATCTCTGGCAGTGGATTTACTTAATGCTTATTATTGGTTTAGGCAAAGTTTAAAATAAATCCTTTGTCTCGAGCCCATAATCATTAATGATCTGGGAGGGATTGGTCCAAGTGTATATTGAGAAGCACATAGCACAACCCACTGGAATTAAACAATTTTCTAGTTCCAGCAATAAAATGAGTGATTTGTCTATGAATAAATGAGTTAGCAGCATTGACTTATTTATCAATCAAAAGCTTGGCATGTTCCCTAAATTTTTAAAAACCCTTTTGTGAATATAGATTTTAAAGCAAAACTAAAAATATTTGGAAATCATGTTAAAATACCTTAGACTATATTTCAGATTCCTATTTTGTACAGTACTGGTAAGGGAGAAAATTGGATGACAATTTGACTGTATGTATCAAAAAGCTTTAAATTATGCATCAATTTCACCAAAAAAATTCTACTTTGAAAAATAAATACTAAGAACATAAATAGAAAAAGATATGGATAAAAACACACCAATTAGGGTAGTGTTTACAACAAAAAAATGGGAAATGATACAGATGCACACACCAGTGAATTGGTTAAAGAAATTGTTATCATCCTATATCAATGATAATACTAATAATCACAATTGCCATTATTGAGTGTCTACTGCATGTACCAGCCATGGTTCTAAGCATGTTACATGAATTCACTCCTTTAATTCTCATAGCTTTACATTAAATCTACCATTTTATCCTCAGAATTATCCTCAGAATTATTATTCTTTTTTTACAAATGAGGAAAATTAAAGTTGCAGAGGTTAATAAACTTGCCTAATGACATACCAATAACAGGAGGTGACAATAGGTTATGAGCCCAGGCTGCTGCTGTTAGCCATTCCCCTCATAACCATTAAAAATACTGAGTCTCTCTAAATTATTGGCATGAAACAATAGTTGGAAATTTTTTCAGTCTAAAACAAAAGCAGTTTTGAGAATTTTTTTGAGTAGTTTTATATACAGCACAGGTAATTATTTATAATTTCTCTAATTATTATATAAAAGTTTAATTTCAAATAAGCATGCTTGTTCTGAACCCAATAGTAGTTGCTATATAATAATCTATTATCAATAATTTTATATACTTATACTCCACCTACACACACACATTCATAAGCAGAAGAATGTGACATAATGTCATAGATATTTTGAGTGATGGTTATAAATACTAGTGAAGATTCCATGTTTTTGATAATGATTTGCAGTCTTGTTTTACTAGAAGATAAAACAACGCACATTGCCCAGCTGAAAATGATCACTTTCCATCTTCCATATTCTCAGTAGCTATTTGGATAATGTACATTCACCATAGAAGCAGGTGCACTGAGATATTAGAAAATTACAGTACACATTTGAGGTTAACTATGGAGACTCTTTCAAGTTGAAACCTATCTTATTTAATCCCTGACAATCCTGAGAATTTTATGAGCAGAATGTTGATTTATAAGTACACAGAAAATAGATCAATCTGTCAGAGATAGGTTCTATCTAAATTAGAGTTTACAAGTTTATAGAAAAAAATCAGAAATTCAATTAATTACCCAATTTAACTAAGAAAAAATTTAAAGATAAATGGTATGTATGTGTAAATGTATATGGTAATATATGTGCAAATATAGTAATAAATTGGTGTGTATATATTCATTATTTATATTTATTCATAAACTATATATAAAATCACTTTTCCATATATTTGCCTACCATTTACATATATCTTCTTTTGCTACAAAATGGCTACATGTGACATTAAGTTATAATTAGTTGGCTTCTTAGTGAATTTTAGAGTAAAAAGTTCAGTTTTTTGTGTAGAAAGAGGTTCTGGGCTAGACTACGAAGAAATTAGAGTTAGCATGCACTTTTGAACACATGCTTTTAAATATTTTGCTCTTCCTATAGTGATAAAATATAAGTAAAACAAGCAAGAAAGAAGAAATATTATAACACTCCTTATAAACATCATGGTAATTTTATAAACTATCTTCAATGATTTTCTCATGAAAAATAAATCAGAGAGCAATCAAGGGCAAAGACAAGGATCGCCATGCCCAGAAGTCTGGATGTACTTGATCTGTCTCTCTTAAGCAAGTACTCAGGAAAGCAGGAGTTGCAGAGAATAGCACAGCAAAGAGCTCATTGCTATATTGAGACTGAATAAAGGAAGCTCAGAATCATTTGAAACCATTTGCCTGCCACCAATGATAGTAGCCTCCATTGCATTCAAGCAAAATATTCATTTTATTTTCTAAGATTAGAACATCCTGGATCTCATTTCATTAAATCCAAGCAGTGAGCACCTCTGTCGGGCTGTGTCTGTCAGCTGTTGGGTGCTGCCCACAGTAGAAGTCAATATTAAAGCCCCGGTTTCTCACAGCCTACGATTCTGTTTTTCTATTGTTACATAGCCAACTGCACCGAAACTTGGTGCTATAAAACAATAGCTATTTTATTATGCTCATAAATCCTGAGAGGTCAGGAATTTGGACACATCCCAGCAGGGATGACTTGTGTCCCTGGTTGTATTTTCCAAAAATAACTTGCCTATATCTCCCATTACGCACATTCTTCTCTTCCGCAAGTTGACCTTGCTATGTTCCCATCAACATGTGGTGTCTAATTCTCCTCACACGCATCTGGGCTGGCCTGAGGGACTCTAAGGGCATCCTGTGTTGCTGTGTACCTTTTGAAGCTAGATCAATAAAGGCCATTTCTGTCTGGTTTTCACAGAGCATTTGTTGTCTAAACATCGTCTCTTGGAAGTCTCCCTCTCAGGACCTGTTTGTTATGCTGTGAGAAGCCCAAACCATGTGGTGAGGCCAAATGTCACATCTCTGTTTGATAGTCACAGTTCAATCCCTTCTTTACCTTCTGTCTTACAGTCTGGTTAAAGACAAATTTAGTTATTGGGGAAAAACTGGGCACTGCACCATTTATTACTATGGAGGAGGTTATATAATATAATTCAGACAAGGGGGAAGTGCTCATTTTATGAAATGAAGTCAGGATTACTGGTTACTAACTATTTTTTTCAGCAGTGAGGTCAACATTGTGTTAAAAGGTGGAATTTTTTACCTAGATCAATAAGGAAGATGGTAGAAAAGAAAATTAATTCTCAGAAAATGAGGTCTGTTTTTAAATTGTAGTTACTATAAGATAAACCCAACCACACACCGAAGAGGAGACGTTGGCTTTCCCACCATGCCTGGTCTTGTCTCTCACTCCTGGCAAAGCTCATCATCCTGCTTCCTGGAGAGCCAGCTCACTGGGTGGAGGCACCAGCCTTCATGGCATCAAAGCTGAAGGTAGATGCAGATTCAAGAGGCTAAAACACTTGTAGGAAATTCCAAGGGCCTGGAGGAAACTGATGTGTGATTAAATTCCAACAGGAGGAGTTAGCAGAACCTAGAAAAAGTGGAGGTGGAGAATGGCGGCAGAAAATGGAACAGAGGGGAGGCCATAATAGGAAAGGGGCATGGGAAGTGAGTGAGTGAGCAGGGATGGAGTTTGGAAAGAAAATTGTTCCTAGGAAAGTGGATGATTCAGGGCAAAGGGCTACTTCCCTCAATCCCCACTAGTCCTTACTTCCAAGCATTGGGGATATCAGTTTCACAAACAAACAATAAGTACAACTGCTTTACATCCTTCAGGTTTTTTTAATCAGAGAAAGTTAAGTAAACTTCTAAAGAAGATATGGAACAAACTCCTCCCGATAGACATGGAGACTTCACTAGCATTTCATCACTGACTAGTATAGACTATCTAGCCCCAGATGGCAATCGACCTGTAGAAGGAGCTCGGTGGGTTACAGTTGTGACTGCTCTAGTACCAGCATATAACTGCAGCCAAATATATTACTTATGTTAAAAATTTTCCATGGCATCTTGACAACATCAAGGGCTAAGAATGTCATCATAGCTTTTTATCAACTTTGCAGACAAAAAAGGTATAGGCATTGGAAACTGGGTAGAGGTACACTGATAAAATGTTTCTAATTAAGCCTTTTTTATATCCTATTACTAATTAAATGATGGGAGCTATTCTAAGTTGACTCTGCATCTCTGATTTTATCTACATGTTGATTTAATGGGTTGATCTGATATGCACTTTTATGTTCAAATTCCATATTGTTTTATCAGAGTGAGCACAGTGATTTCAAATTCACATTTCCAAATCAGCTGTTTGTGCAGAGAGGGAAAAATCACGTGATTGTGCGGTGGTAAGGACAAGGAAAGGGTAAACAGATCACATAGGTAAAGGAGGCAGGTCGGATGGTAGACGGGATCAGAGGTTCTATCTAAAACCTCATACAAAAAACAAATAGCCAGGCAAGAAGTTGGGTAGAAGCCTGAGAGCAAGACAAACACCCAAAGACAGAAAGAAATAGTATAACGATCTAATCCAATATAAAGAGACAAGTGGAACAGTCGTAGCAATTCCAAAACATAATAACTTGTTTGTGTGGCCCCTGGGGAACAGACCTGAGTGGGCCTGCGTGGGTACCTGAGGGCACCTGGAATAGCAAGTGAATGCAGCTGCCAAGTATCAGAAGTATCCACTTTTCAGTTCTTTCGTTGCTATTTCCATCTACTCTGTAACAACAACCAAAAAAATTTTAAAAACCCAAGGCTCACAATGGGTATTTAAACACAAATTGTGATAAATAAGATTTGGTCTCTAATGCACACTTAAACCACAAATGAATATAACCGGTAATGTATGTGATTTAGTGAATGGCAAATAGTTTCTGAATCTCAGACCCTGAATTTCTCCAAGGTCTTGGACAAGTGGGACAGCACTAATTTGCAAGTGCCCTGTAATATATCAAAATATAAACCATTATGTTTTAGAAAAAGTATTCAAGGTTTTATTCAGTCATAAATAAGTGTATGGGATTTCACTAAGAAGTACCAAAAACTGTTTTTTTATTTACTTTCTATGCCCTGATAATTTCTGAAAGGTTATATAAGAACTGCATTTTCATGGTTCTCTTAATAACATGAATGAGGGAAAGATGAGCTGAATTTTAAAACTGTAAGAAATAGTAATATGTCTCTTGTGATCCCAGTATCTTCTCTGGCATAATAAAGCCATTATTAATCATATTAAATATTATTTTCTGTAGAATATACATATTCATTATTCTTATTATTTTTATAAATAATCCTCATCTTTGCTCTTTCTCATTTTGCACATTCATTTTATCTGAATTTTAATTACAATGTTCAAAATCCAATATTTAATTCTTATAAGTTCTCTGTCTTGAAGTGATTAGTACATTATGTTTTCTGTAGTGACTGAAAGTGTAAACTCTTCTGTCTGGATTAGACTCTATGTTACATAAATTACCAACTACAAGACCTCAGGCAATTGATTGTCTCTGAGTCATAATTACTTAATCTGTAAAATTAGAATAATAATCACAAAACTCTCAGGATTACTTGTAAATAATAATTAATAATCCATGTAAAACTCTTAGCATAATTCATGGCAAATTTCACTCATTCATTAAATGTATTTTTGATTATTAATAATTGATTTTTGCAAAAGTGGAAAAGATTGTAGTAGAAGAAAGATGGAGGTACAAAGTTGGGAATTGTTAAAACTTGGAAGGAAAGAGCTGAATGTTCGGATAAAAAGAGAATGGTAACATTAACACAGATAGAAGAGAGTGAAGGGAAATATCTGCCATCCTAAATATCTGTCCCATGGGACAGCATGAAGCCCTTCGATAAGTTAAACAAAGATATGACAAGATCAGATTTAATTTGAGATGCCTGAATATTAGCTCTTCACTCTATAGAAAATGACTTAGGGTACAATAATAATATTAGAATCTAAGTAGAAGATGATGAAAAGTATGAGGGAAAACTCCCCCCTCCAAAACCCAGAATTATCTTCTGTTGGGTAGGTCCCTTATAGCCCAGGCTTCCTCCACTAAGTGAGTGTTCTGGGAACCCCTCTGTGTCAGTGTACCAGTTGCTGTTGTTGTGAGAGGGTGTAGTCAGCTTCAGTGTATAATTTTTTGAAGACTGTTTGAACATGTTTACCCATTTCACAATGGGCAGTCTGTAAATGCACCTGTTCACATTGCACTGAGTATTTGGTAGTTTTAACCCAAAATGGCAGGACCCCTGAGCTCCATTTATATTTTTGCTTCGCTGCATGAAAAAAATTCCTCAAGAAGAAACATTTTGCCCATGTGGAAGAGGTACAACAGAGATGGCAGAAGCAATAAAAGGCATCAAGATCAACAAGTTCAAAACAATTTTGAGAAGTGGAAAAGAACTCAATAAATAGGTGGAGAGTTCTCTGAAAATGACTGAAGTTTAAACATTTAAGAATAAACACACAATTTTTATAAATAAATTCCATTTGGGGGGGCTCCCTCTTGTATAACAAAGCAATGGCAATGGGGATAGGCAAGCGAAAAGTTAAGAATAGAAACAGAACTCAAGACTTACAAGATGAGGGTGATGAGGGAACATGCGCAGTTGAGGATCATTTTGAAGCCTCCAGGTTAGGCGATTGGTTAGGTAGGGGTGGCAGCAGAAAGAATGGTGACATGAAATAATAGCAATCGCTGGAGTCAGAAAGACTACAATTTAGAAGACTATGTTTCCTTGGGCAAGTTTTTTAACTTTTCAGAAAGCCCACAGGTGCATTATGGAGTGGGTGGCATCAATGAGAAAAGCTCTGGAGGCGAAACAACACACTGCCACAAGCATGTTATCTGATGAAATTTTTAATCTACCTTCCCATGAACTGAGAGGAGGAATGCATGGTATCACTTACAAAATTAAGAAGGAGAAATAACACTTTTTGGGAAAAAAATGCCAGCAGTTTGATTCCGGGTATTTTAAATTTAAATAACATCTAAAATCTATACAGACAGGATGCTTATATTTGAAAATTTATGAAAATACTAAGAAAGGGATTGACTCTGCAATTATATTCTAAAATTATTTGGGACTCATAGAAGCTAGGAGTAGATAGAATCATGTGTTTGCATTCATTCAAAAACAGTTTGAAAAGCATTGTGATATCAAGGACCTTAGAACTAAATAATTAAACTAATGTATAAATTACCCAAACAAGACAATGTGAAATTTATTTTAAAGAGGTTCCAAGTCTCCCAGGTCTTCCTAAAGAAAGAAAGAAGTGGTGGATAGGCAAACAATTGGGGATGCAAAAAAAGAAGGAGTGGGACTCAGAAGCTCTCAACTGATTATTATCCAGGGAAGATACATTTGGCCCATATATTTTACTTGTGTCTGGTAGTTGTATCTCTATTGCTCAGACACATGTAGCCAACTATCCTTATCTGGTGATATTAAACATTAAAATGAAAAGTAATCCTTTTATTCTGAATGTTGGCTCACTAAGCAGTCTGCCTATGAAATTTTTATCTCCCATCAATTTATCTAAGCAGTGGTTAGATGACTCCAGCACCCCCCCCCTTTGAATTTGTCCCCCCTTTGAATTTGTAATTCTCAGTGTAAATTAACATATTCATTTTCTAGCCTTTGTACTTCAGTTCCTGTGAGAGAAGTTAATGTCTGCCCTTCAGCAAAGATAATTACTCTCTAGAGTCACAACAAATGAGATTCTCAGCCTGAAAACTGCATGGCTTGAGGTTGAACTATGGTGAATTCACCAGGGAATTGCTACCCTGTTGGGTTTTCTTTTCTTTGGTAGTCAGTCAGTCTTACCTAAGTGTCACTAGAAGTTGGTCTATATCATTTCCAATTAATCTCGTGTGGGAATCTTATGATATATTTTTTTAAGATCTTATTTATTTATCTTTAGAGGGGAAAGGAAGGAGATAGAGAGAGAAATATCAATGTATGGTTGCCTCTCATGAGTCCCCTGCTGGGAACTGGCCTGCAACCCAGGCATGTGCCCTGACTGGGAATTGAACTGTGATACTCTGGTTCGCAGGCCCACGCTCAATCCACTGAGCTAAACCAGCCAGGGCTTGTTTAAGGTTGTTAAAAGCTCAATGTTAAAATCATATGCATATGACTGTGTAGCTTAGTTAAAACATTGATGTTTATACATTAATTATATCTGTGGTAGCACTGTTTAGTTCATACTGGAAACTATTATTTATTGTTCTTAATATCACAAGAGAATTAACAAATATTTGACAAACCAAGTGTGAACGCAAACCAGTTGATCAAATACAACCTTAGTAAAGTTGTGCAGTGTAAGGGCAATCATACACATGAATTCAGAAAGACACACTGTGAAGACATCATCTAGCACTTAAGCATATAATAATCATGCCGTACTACTAATAGTTGTACCGTTGCTTACCCTTTTATATCCTTGGGTAAAATTTGGAAATTCAACAGAAAAATGGAAGAGAAGTGCCAAAGCCATTAACAATTTAATGAATACATTTGAAATTCAATATATTCAAAAATAATGTTTCTCCAAAAAAAAACTGGTGGAGGACCACTGAAAGATCTTGGAGTGAGGAGATCTCTATTTAATCTCCCCATATAAGGAGAAGAGCTTGAAGATGCTGCTATTTAATAATCATAAGGGAGCAGAAGTAAATAGAGAGTTTTAAGAAGAAGGGTCTGTTCCAAAGAGGCCAAATAAGATGGGAATTTAAATACAATTTCTGGTAGAGGTGTATTTATTGCCATTTTGTTATTTATATTTTTAATCTCTTTTTCCTTCTTCATAAAAAAGAACCTTTAACATTTCATGTAAGGCTGGCTTGGTAGTGATGGACTCTCAGTTTTTTCTTTTCCAGGAAGCTCTTTATATGTCCTTCAATGTTAAATGATAGCTTTGATAAATACATACCCATCAACAATTGAATCTAAAAACCAAAATAAATGAAGAAGCAGAACAGAAAAAGACTCATTGATATAGAGAACATATTGACAGTTGCCAGGTGAAAGGGGGTTTGGTGGGATGGGGGAGAAAGGTGAAGGGATTAACAAGTACCAATTGGATGTCACAGAACAGTCACAGGGATGAAGGTATAGCACAGGGAACAGACACAGTAATATTCTAGTAACCGTGTTTGGTGTCAGATGGGTATGAGATTTACCAGGATGACCAGTTAGTAAGTTATGTAATGTCTAATCACAGATATAATTTAAGGTTTTTTTAAAGATTTTATTTATTTATCTTTAGGGGGGAAAGGAAGGAGATAGGGAGAGAAATATCAATGTATGGTTGCCTCTCATGAGTCCCCTGCTGGGAACTGGCCTGCAACCCAGGGATGTGCCCTGACTAGGAATCGAACCACAATCTTTTGGTTCCCAGGCCTGTGCTCAGTCCACTGAGCTAAACCAGCCAGGGCTTGTTTCAGGTTGTTAAAAGCTCGATGTTAAAATAATATGCATATGACTGTGTAGCTTAGTTAAAGAGCTAGCAAAATGTTTCTGCTTCTTGATTTATTTTGATTTTTAGATTCAATTGTTGATGGGTATGTATTTATCAAGGCTAAACCTGAAATTAATATAATATTATATCTCAACTGTAATTGAAAATTTAATTTTTTAAAAAAGCAGCACATTTGGAAGGTTGTATGTCATTGCTGGTGTTAACAGTGATGATGTTGCTGTAAACGTATTTCAGAAATCGGGCATCATTAACAAACATTGAAAGAAAGCATGGTCCTTCCCTGCAAGTAATTCAAGCTACCTAGAAAATTCCTCTTCTCTTTATAATGATTAATGAAAGCTGGTGGGTGGTTAGCTGTATCTAAGAAAAGATCATGACTTTAAAAGTAGGAGAAACTTGTGCATTTATTTATAGACAGTACAAATAAAAGTGGATGAAACAACTTAGAGAAAAATAGTAGAATATATTTGAAAGTCCTTACTTTATGTAGGCAAAAATTGTGTCTACTGATACAGGAAGAGGATTAAAATAAAACATTTGGCCAAGTTTCTTATCTTTTGCTAAGAGTAAGTAAGTACAGATTGTCAAAGTTCACTACTCTCCCAACATATTCAGAGCTAGCAAAATGTTTCAGTGTTCACTAAGAAGCAATATTTTTTAAACATTTTTTATTGATTATGCCATTACATTTGTTCAATTCCCCCCTCTTTTCTCCTCCACCCTGCACACCCCTCTCCCACCATTCCCCCCCTTTAGTTCATGAACATGTGTCTCAAGTTCTTTAGATTCTATATTTCCCCTACTATTCTTACCCTCCCCCCTATCTATTTTCTATCTACTGTCTGTGCTACTTATTTTCTGTACCTTCTCCCCTCGTCTCCTTCTCCCACTCCCCTGTTGCTAATCCTCCACATGATCTTCATTTCTATGGTTCACTCCTGATCTAGCTGTCTTCTTAATTTGCTTTTGTTTTAGGTGTGGTTGTTGATAACTGTGAGTTTGCTGTTCTTTCACTGTTCATCTTTTTTTTTATCTTCTTTTTCTTAGATAAGTCCCTTTAACATTTCATATAATAAGGGCTTGGTGATGATGAACTCCTTGAATTTGACCTTATCTGAGAAGCACTTTATCTGTCCTTCCATTCTAAATGAAAGCCTTGCTGGATAGAGCAATCTTGGTTGTAGGTCTTTGGATTTCATGACTTGGAATACCTCTTTCCAGCCCCTTATTGCCTGTAAGGTCTCTTTTGAGAAATCAGCTGACAGTCTGATGGGAACTCCTTTGTAGGTGACAGTCCCCTTAGCTCTTGCTGCTTCTAGTATTCTCTCCTTCATTTTAATCTTGGCTAATGTAATGATGATGTGCCTTGGTGTGTTCCTTCTTGGGTCCAACTTCTTTGGGACTCTCTGAGCTTCCTGGATTTCCTGGAAGTCTATTTCCTTTGCCAGAATGGGGAAGTTCTCTTTTATTATTTGTTCAAATAGGGTTTCCACTCGTGACGGTTGCTCTTCCCCTTCTGATACCCCTATAATTTGAATGTTGGAACGTTTAAAGATGTCCTGGAGGTTCCTAAGCCTCTCCTCATTTTTTTGAATTCTTACTCCTTCATTCTTTTCTGTTTGGTCATTTTTTCCTTCCTTCTGGTCTACTCCCTTGATGTGAGTCCCAATTTCCTTTCCATTACTGTTGGTTTCCTGTGCATTACCATTCATTTCAATTAGTTTAGCTTTCATATGTTTCTCTAATTTGTGACTATAATCAACCAGTTCTGTGAGCATCCTGATCACCAGTGTTTTAAACTGTGCATCTGAAAGTTTGGCTATTTCTTCATCACTTAGATTTATCAGCTCTGGGGCTCTAAGTTGTTCTTGAGCCATTTTTGGTCTGTTCGTGCCCATTAAGTATGAAAAGCGGAGCCTTAGTTGTTTACCAGGACGGGGCAACTTAGGTCACTGGTTTGTGACACTGTATATGGGGGCGGGCTCAGAGAGGGAGCAATATTTTATTATATGAATATACTGAAAGCCAGGTGAAGATTGTTATAAAATGTAAGAAAACTATTAGCAGTTCTGTAAAGAATGAAAATATTATTTTTAAAACCAAAATTGATCTTAAATCAGTGTTTGACTCTTTCACAATGACAAGAAATGTTTCCATGTGGGAAAGCCCATTTGATGGCACTCATATCCTAGAAATTAGTAATAATTTTAAGCTCATTACATTTTGTCTCTCTCACCACATCTCCATAATTTTATTATTATTTGATTGCCTATTCTGAGCCTACCTTAATAAGTAGCATCTGATAACAGCTCAAGTGGGTTAGAGTTTTTATATCTCTGTGTGGTTCTGTGTATGCAGATTTGCTTAGACATATTCAGCTTTTCTCTATAGTCAACACACAAGTAGTTTGTGTTTATCTTTAGAACAGGATAGCTGATAGAGCGAGTGACTATTGAAGACTTGGGGGACACAGTGGCCTACACTGGTGGCTACACATATATTTCAAAGTTTTACTTACTCAGTTCTCATGTAGATTTAGGATAAGACCACCAACATCACCTTTAATTAACCAGGAAATATTTAGATAATAATGATTTAGATAGTGTATTAGTCGTAGTGTCCAGGAACAGAACCAATGAATTATATAAATATAAAAAACATTTTATTATAAGGAATTGCCTCATTTATTGATTATGAGGGCTTGCAAGTCCCAAGATATGGAGGGTAAGTTGGCAAGTTGAATACCCAGGAGAGCCAATGGTAGAGTTCCACTACAAATGTTGGAAAGCTCAAAACCCAGAAAGAACAAATATTTCCATTCAAGACCTAAGACAGGAATATATATTCACACAGACGTGTATGTGTGTATCCATGTTCAAGCAGTCAAGCAGGAGGGATTTCTTCTTGCTCATGAGAGGGTCATCCTTTTTGTTGTAGTGAGGCCTTCAGTTGATTGGAAGAAGCCCAACATATTAGAGAGGCCAATCTGCTTGACTCAGTCTACCAGTTCAAGTGTGAATCTCATTTTTAAACATTCTCACAGACACACCCAGAATAACATTTGACCAAATGTCTGGGGACCCAATGACCCTGTCAAGTTGACACATAATAGACTTTTCATTATTTCCGAAGTAGCATTTATCACTTTAGAAATGAATAATACTGTGAATGATTTTTATCTCTAATTGATATCAGATTCACAAACCATGAGCTGTTTCTGACTTTAAAAAAAAATTTAACTGTTGTTCAAATACAGTTTTCTGTCTTTTACTCCCATTTCAGGTGACCCGCCCAGCCCTCCCCAGCTCCCTCCCATTTCCTCCCCCCCCCGTTTTTGTCCATGTGTCTTTTATACTTGTTCTTGTAAACCCTTTCCCTTCTGACTTTTGATGATTAAATAATGCCCTGCTTAAAACTCATCATAATATCATCATAATTTCAAATTATTGTCATAAAAATAAAAACAGTATTTTTTTAAATCAGCATTACTCATAAAGTATTTCCATGTAGCAAAACAGATAGATTTGTTTTATACTATTTATTCCAGAAGGAAGAATCTACAGATAGAACTCATTAAAGAGTTCATTTTAATTCAGTGTAAGGAACTACCATTTAAAGGCTAGATATGAGTAATAACAACACACTTATCAATAATCGAAGAACCCAGGTCATAGAGCTTAAATGTACTCTGGAGACCACACACGGTGTCCTTTCCTGTAGTAGATTCCAGGGTCAGGTAGGATGCTGTTTTAGAGCACATCACTGCCTAGTCCTCTAACAACTGTAGAAATAAATTTTTCACAGATTTCTAGTATCGGGTTTCAAATTTGCAAAAAAAAACCCCTATATCATAGAGAGGAAATTATTTCAAGTCAAATTTAAGTAAATTATTTAAGATGACAAAACTGGGATGTGCAATGCAAGTACAATAACAACAGCAATGCCAGGTTCCACAAGTGTCCTCGTGAGCCAGTATCTGTCCGAAGCATTTCCTGTCCTCCTCCTCAGCTAAGCTTTGCAGCATTTCTTTCAAGTGTGGATTATTAACCACATTTAAAAATGGGAAAATCAAGGCTTACAGAAATTATCTAAATTGTCTAAAGGCACAGATTGATAAAGATAAAACTTCTTATCAGTGATGCAGTATTATATGAATTTAGAGAACACCTTATTTATTCTAGGAGAAAATTACTTTATAATCAGTGAATTTTAGAGTTATAACATCAGGCTTTATTTTGTAAAAATCCTTACAGAATATCTATCAATACCCTTTAAAGTTTCATTAACTTCTCTGAAATTTTTTCAACAACATTATTTATATATGTATTTGTACTTCTCCGAGGAGAGATTACATATATTTAGTGGATTTGTCCCAAAGGCCTATCTATGACCTATACAAAATTAAAGACTACTGAATTTTGTTATAATATGTTCATTTGACAGAGGAAATAATGAAGATATAAAGTGGTTAAGTGATTTAATAATATTTAAAAACAGAACTGGACCTAGGAGAAATGGCTGATACTAAGATTAGATTAGGAAAAAATACAAGATGAGCCTGTAGTATTTTGTACTACCATATAGTAAGAAGTAAAAAGTAATTTAAAAAAATATGTCTTGTCAAGGGACATAGGAACCAATATGAAAGAATTTCCAATGGCCCAAAGTAAAACAATCTAGAATAAATAACACAGTGTTGATTTGTAGTCCAAAGTATAAAATAAATACTTATGAGTCCATACTGATATAAATAAATAATTAAATCAATTAACCATGAGGGACAACAGACAAATCTTCCATAGAGAAGAATTTTAAATAATACTAGAGAAACGTCTTCTTCCTAAGGTGGAATATGATTCATTTCTTATTGAATATAGGTTAGACTTAATTATTCACTTTGAAAGAACAGAATATAAAAAAGGGAAAATAGCAAATTTAGAATCAAGAAAATTGGCAACAGTACCTTAACCAAATAATCAAGGTTAATATCACCAGTATTATATCATCGTGACATCATGTACACTATAAAACAGTGTGATGACAAAGGTATATCATTTTTGTGGTAATTTCCCCCCACATCTATAACTGAGTATAATAAAAAGATATTACACAAACAAAAATTGAAAAACATTCTACAAAATACCTAGTCATTACACTTCAAACTTACAAGCTTATGAAAATAAGTCTGAGAAACTGTAATAGGTCCAAGGAGACTGGGAGGTACATGTAATGTGGTATCCTATATTTGACAATGGAAGAGAAAACACACATTAGTGGAAAAAAGTAGAGAAATCTGTATAAAGCCATTAATATAATTAATAATAATGTACCACTTAATTTCTTAATTTTGACAATTATGCTGTAATTATGTAAGAGAATCATATGTGGGGATATTGAACAAAGGCTATATGAGAACTCTCTTCACTACCTTTGTCACTTTTCTCTTAATCTGACAATTTTCCAAAGAGAAAACAAGAAATAAGCAGACAGAAGTTGAACCTATATCTATTCTCTTCTACTCCTATATTCTGCCTGCCAAACCAAATTAAAAAGAATAATTATATTTAAAGTGCACGAAGATTTTCAGCTTGCCTCTGATTTCATAAAGCAATCTAAGAAGTGGTGTTTTTATTGGCAGACATAGTCAGGGGTATAATAAAATATACAACCTAAATCCCTTGACATTTTAAAGCAATATTTAAAGTATTTTACAAACACTACTGAATAAGAGTAAAAGAATACTCACAGACAATCTCTTTGATAAATTCTATTTCAGTGCCTCTTTTTCCCCCTTATATCACAAAGCTTATTTATGTCATGAAAAAATACATTGATTATATCACCTAAATAATAATTCCATGTTAAAAATAAATGAAGTTTAATTCTTAAGAATTTCATTTAGTAGATGTTGGAATGGAAATACCCAGAGAGTATGATCTGGTGGTAATTAAGGGCACAAACAGGAGAATTATCTGACTTTCTGTTAGAGCCCAAAGCCAGTCATGGCTATTCTGATTAAGTGGGCAATAATATATTTTGGAGGCACAGAGACTCAGTAAAATGAGATATGGTTCCATTAAACAATGAAAGATAAATAAATTGAATGGTATACATTATAGGAAAACTGCTGAGATAGTATAAAAGAATCCAAAACGTAATTAATACTAGGTATTCATTGATCCAAACTCTATGAACATTACTTGACACTATGAAGTTATATATCATATTAGTTTTAGTTATTTAAAACTTTTCAGATAACAGCTGAAACCATTTCAGACACAGCATTCTAGGGCTTACTCCTTGCAGCAGTAAATCAGCGTTTCTACCCAACATTTTTTATGCAATGAAAGAACAGGGAAAGCCTATTATCTTTATGGGTAAAAGTATTTTTCTCTGTCCCTGAATTTAGGATAAGCATTAAGAAGCTAAGCTATATAAACCTTTAAGGTTTATATATTAGCTTTTGCTATAAGATTTACAGCTGCTTTTTCAACCTGCATTCAGCCATAGTCTCAGGCCACTTCTCAAATGGAGAAAGAAGCCATTACATAAAGATGTTAATTAGAAATGTACAGAAACCATGTAATTTTTCAAAGTAATTAAAGTAGGTATAATAATTGCCTTTGCATATTACTAAAAATTAAAATATTGAACAGTTTTCATGAAAGGAAAAACATTACTTTTTATATTAGAGCTTTTATATTAGAGCATTTACAAAATGGATGGATCTAGACTAGAGTGTATTGTGCTAAGTAAAATAAGTCAAGCAGAGACTTAACTTTGATTTCCAATATTGGTTTGGAATACTTGATATTTGGCATTTTTATTGTTTCTTTTTCTATTTCATTCTTTCGTTCTGTCCCTGCCATCTTATATAACTAGTTCAATCTTACCTTTTCCCTAACATTCTAAACTTCATAATTTGTATTTTACCATAAACATTTATGGCTCTTACTTTTGTTTGTATAGCTGGTTTAGATATCTAACAATTAATGGACATCCTAAATTATGAAAAGTTATCTTTGTGACCTGTCTTCAGATCTCTAGGCAAAATAGTACATCAGTGATTTAGGACAGATATTTGTTTCGATTTCTCAGATAAACTTCATTTTCATGTCTTTAACTATTTAACACATATTGTGAACTACCAAGAATGATCATCTTTAATGACCAAAAGAATTTCTAATGTAACATAATTATAAGTTTAAGAACCATTCTGGACAGTATCAACAGCATTTGAAATGAGCTATTTTCCATTGTTTGCACTCTTAAAATTGCAGTTTTTTAAAAAATTTATTTTTTTAAGTATAGTTGGTATAAAATCTTGTATATACTGGTTATATTGGTTTCAGGTATACAATATAGCGACTCAACATTTTTACACCTTACAATACAATTATTCTACTAATCTAGTAGAAATCATCTGTCATTGTGTAAACTTATCACAAATTATTGAGCATATTGCCCTTCCCCTTTTCACCTACCCTCCACCTTCTCCCTTCTGCTAACCATCCCTTTGGTCTCTCTTTTTATGAGCCTATTTATTTGTTTTGTTTTGCTTTGTTTTCTTTTGTTTTTAGATTCCACATATGACCTAACTATTGTACTTCTGGGTATTTATCCAAAGAAAACAAGAGCACTAAATTGAAAAAAATATATGAACCTCTATGTTCATTGCAGCATTATTTACAATAGTTAAGATATAGAAGCAATTTAGTTGTCCACCAATAGAGAAATGTATGAAGTAGGGGAAGAGAGAGAAAGAGAGAGATAGAGAAAGAGAGAGACTAGAATATTACGCAGAAACAAAAAAGAATAAAATCTTGCCATTTCCAACATGGATCTAGAGTAGAGTGTATTATGCTAAGTGAAATAGGTCAAGCAGAGAAAGTCAAATACCCTATGGAATTGCAATTCTGAATCAGAAGTTTTTTAGAGAAAAGTTATCTATAATTTAACTTTGATTTTTTTAGTCATGAGAAAAGTTTATGTAGTGCAAGTCATCTATAGTCCACATTACTATATACAAAATTATCCATAGTTCAAGTTACTATAATAGCTAACTGAATTAGGGCATGGGAATTAGCTTCATAATCACCAAAGACGAAGCTTAAAATCTTTGTTTCTAGTATGTCATTTGAGAATATAAATATCTATAAAGGACTAACAAGTCAATATTTTATGAGCCTATGTGTTCCATTTCTTGTTTGTTTTTTTAAATAAATATTCAGGATTAAGAATTCCTGTTTCTCCCTGATATCCATTTAAGTAGTTATCATTTCCGAGTGTTTTAAATGTCAACAATGACTTTAAAAGATAATTGATGTTCTCAACGAGGATGCCATATAAGACCACTTATATTTCTTCTGTATGTAAAATAGATAAAATATTTCCGTCCATGTTTATTGATGACTTTTTCTGAGTGAATTTTACATGTAAAGCAGCAATTCTGTGCTCCATTTGTGAATATAATGAAGAAAGCCCAAACCATGTGCTTGCAAACTTCACAATATAATGAAGAGAATTCATGAAATAGGCAAAAATATAAGTATAAGTGGTGAAAACTAAGCAATATATTTTTCAAAACTACATACAGACTTAAAGAAAGTGGAAATTGCATGTGGTTGTGTTGGGAAATAGAATAGAAAGGGATTAAATGAAAATTAAATAATTTAATGTTGGATCTTGTAAGGTGAATATGGGTTTCACAAATAATGGTTAGAATAAGAATATTTTAGGAAAACAGAAAAACAAGGGTAAAAAATGTGAAAGCAGTATTTAAGTTGTGTCAGATGGGGAATTTAAGACAGGTTAAGAAGTTATTATAGTCGTATATGTTGGAAATAAGTCTTGAAAAAGATAAATGAAAATACAAGTGGATAGGAGAATACATATATTACAAAAAGAAAATATTTCTAACTTCAAGGGAAAATATAGGAGAAAAATACATTTTGTTCAAAATTTGTTAGCAGAATAGAACTGCAAATCACATTATTTACAATATATACTATGACTTCTGAATTCATAACCTTAATCTAGACATCATTCTTGGTCTTGGAAATGATTAGTCATGTTTAACTGAATATTTCACAGATACTTAAAACTAAATATGATCAAGTGTAACTCCATTACCCTCTTTCTATACTCTCTCCTATTTCTGTTTGCAGTTCCCCCCGCCCTGAGGGTAGGGGGTGGCTAAAAGCTCTACCATCTATCCAGTTTTTAAAGTTAAAACTCTGGACATCACCTTTTATTCATGCACATATTTCCACCATTGACAGCCAGTAATCCTCCAATTTTTAGAGAGATTTAGAACAGCCTGCTAAATCTTTCCCAGCCCTGTGCCTACTAGTCCTTTTGTTCTACACTGACTTAGTTTGGGTCTCATCAGGCCACGTCTGTACAATAGCAGCAGCCTTCTGACAGGTCTCCCTCCAGCTTCACATTTCTTCAGTGAATTTTCTCCACTGCCTCCTAAAATTTGAAAATACGTATTGTGTCAAGAATCTTGCTTATTAAAGACTATACTTTCAGGAATCATTTCTATGGCTCATTACTAGAGACCTGAATGAGCCATTTCTAGGGCTCTTTACTCGTTTCTCTGAACCTGTAGAGCACCGGAAACCAGGAGGAGGAGGTGCAGTGTTCTCTCCTGAGCACGAAGCCGCTTTCGGTGTTGCTTTTGCAACTGCCAATAGCCATTGATGATCGTTCTTCTCTTCTTTTGGAAGATAAGAGGGAGAAAATGCATTCCGAGTGGTAAAAAAAAAAAAAGAAAAATTGTGCTTATTAATGATCCACTGAATAGATACTCGTTGCCTTCAAGGTTAAAAATAAACTTTGAGCCCTGGCTGGTGTAGCTCAGTGGATTGAATGCGAACCAAAAGATTGTGGTTGGATTCCCAGTCAGGGTGTTACCAAACAAGAGGTCCGAGGGAGGGACAATACAATATTCGGCCCACCTAGGGATGCCCAAAACTGCTACACAACAGGGGCCCCTCCCAAGGACAAAATACTAATATCTACTGGGCTCTTCTGTCCGCCGCCAATTGGAAAGACATCTCTCAATGCCAGAGATTTGTGAAAAGGAAACAAAATGTTTATTTAATGCTATTCAGGCCTAATGCCTCCACTAAAATATCAAAGTCCTTTAGGGTATACACCTACACCCACACAGCTCCCTTCTCCCACTGTCCCAACTCTGGGTACCGTAAATCAGGAAAAGAGCACACATCCCTTTTTCAGGCCACTGGCACCATCAGCTGTGTCAGGCAGGATCTCTAGTTAATCCAAAGTACTGTGGCACCTTCTCATGGTCCACTGACAAGAGTTCTTTGTACCCAGTTCCAGTCAAAGTCTCTCTTGCTTTCCAGGCCAGAGGGCCAAAGGGGGCACCCCAAAGAAGCGTGGGCCTCTTCTACCAAAGCTGCAGGGGTTCACACTCCACCAAGAGCATGTGGCTTTCTTCTTCACCTGGCTGCAGGGATCTCCATTCTGGCAAAGCTGTGTGGTTTTTCCCTTCCACCTGGGCAGTTATCCCCTCATGTCCTGGAGCCCATCTTTTCCAAGCTCTCACACAGGCGCTCTCCCTCAGGAGGGCAGCCCCTCCTTACATCCTGGGTACCAGCCACTCCCTTCTCCCTGGCTCAAAACTTGGCCATAGCTATTTAACATATCTATGAAACCAGTTAAAGGTTATAGATATGTTAAATAATCATTCCAGAGGTTAGCTGCAAAACTATTACTATGCAAAACAGCTCTCAATGGCCCTGCTCTATTGGTCCCCTGGGGAGGGGTGAGGGCATCCCACGTGTCTCTCCAATATTCCTATACACTTTGAATTCTGGACACCATTCCAAATTCTTTTTTGGGGGCCCCCCCTTGGCTGCACCCTGTATCAAGTGCACATGCCTGAGTTGCAGGCCAGTTCCTAGATGGGTCCAGTTCCCAGCAGGGGACACACAAGAAGCAAGCATACATTGATATTTCTCTCCCTCTCTCCTTCCCTTACCTTCTAAAGATAAATAAATAAATATATAAAAAAAGAAACTTTGAGCTTGTCACTTAAAATTCTTCTTGACCTGACCTTGTTTCTTACTACTTGCCTCTGTACTCACTGTACTTTTTCCATCCAAAACAAACCGTGGGTCACAAAACACCAAACAGTTGGTAAAACTGAACCAGGAGACAGCAGATCAGCAGTGGCCAAGGACCAGGCTGATAGGAGGAGTTTGGTAAGAAAAGTACAGGAGGAAAATTTTGAGGTGACAGCTATGTTCATTCATAATTTGGTCAGTGGTTACATGACTATACATTTGTAAAACTCACCAAATTTTATACCTAATTTTGCTAATTTTTATTGTATTTATTTATATTTCTTGAAAACTGAAAATAAAATGTCAATGGAATATATAACTAGAACTTGAAAATGAGTATAAAAACTAATGTTTATTAAAATAATGTTTTGTTATATGTAAATTATCAGGCATATCTCTATCAGAAGACATAAATGACCCTACAAATATTCAAAATTAACTCTGGGTCAGTATCCCCTATGAAATCTACTGGAATAAATCATTTAGTACCTTGCAGTGTAGATGGATTTGAGGAAAATAAGCCTCTTTTGAATGTCAGTAAGAAGGCAGACAGAGAAGTGATAATGGTCTAAACTATATGAAAAGGTTTGGAGATGGAGAAAAGAGCTTATTCAGAACATAAAGCTTGTAACCATACCATCTTTGTTAGCAAGTGAACATCACAAAATCATTTCTTTATAAAGCAGTGATAATATATTTTCTAAGTGCATTTAGCATTATAATATTGTCACTAAGCATACATGAAAAATGCAGGCAGATATATTAATGCAGAGCAGGTTCTATAATTGCTTCTGATCTCACTAATGATATGTTATTTAATTCATTATTTTCATAAAGTCCTATCAAATGTATATATGTGTATGTATATACATATGTATATATGTTAACTAAATGCATGTTTATATATAACAAAATTATTATACAAACTATTACATAAATAATTTATTGCATAAATAATTGTTATATATGTATATGAATCACCAAAAATCAACAGTCATGTACACCAACACAGATAACTTGCATATTTTTATTAAAAGTATTTACTTTTTAGATGAAAAAATGTCTGTTTTTATTGTCAGCTTCATATATTTGCAGCATATATTGTGGCAGAAAAGAGTCTCTTATCTCAATAAATTATTATTTACTAACAAATCTGTGTTAGTAGAATACATTTACCAAAATATAGAAAAGTTTTGGAAACTTTAAATGACAATAGGAATTAAAACCAGATATTTACATTTTATGTTACTTAAAAATTGCGGTTGTTTACTAAAATGTAAAGTTTGTATAAAAGTGTAGCAAATGGTGTTTGGAAACTATTTGCAAATAACATCATTAATTCCAATAAATGTCTAATCTCTGAATTTACTCTAGATATATAACAAATAGATTGGAGAAACTATTGAAGTGTTAAAGAGCAACCCAGAGGTCCAAATGGCATCACTTGTGCTAGATCCTAGATTTAATACCTAACATAATTGCTGTTTCTTCCTCTTCCAGAAATATAATCTATATCAACCACTTTGAATTTTTCTGGTCAACAGCAATGAGTTAATCCTTCACACCTGCCCTCTCCATCCCCCATAAGAAGAGGAGGTAATCTGCATGACACAAAACCTTGCCATTTCCCTTCCCCTTGAAAGGAGATACCCTGGTCTAAAACTAATCTTTTTTTTTTCACTTTTGTTAGTAGCTCTCTTTCTCACCCTTCTTCCTATAAAAACCTTCCATTTTGTACAACCCTTCAGAGTTTCCTTCTAGTTACTGGATGAGATACTGCCAGACTCATGAATCGCTTAGTAATGCCAATTGGCTCTTCAAATTTACTCGGTTGAATTTTGTTTTTAATAAGAGGTTGTATTTGAGTTGACATTCCCATTTGGTTGTTTGCAAAGATAGCTCCAACAATGCATGTGATCCTGCAAGTGCTTCAGCAATGTGTACAATGTTACTCTAATTCTTATCCCATTGGTGAGTGGAGTCTATTTCCCTAACTTTGAATGTGGGCTGTCTGTTAGCTTGCTTTAGAAAGCACAATGCAAAATAAAAACAAAGACACTGAAATAGAGAATAGGGGGACAGTGACCAGAGGGGGGAGGGGAGGGAGTTTCAGAGGAAGAAGGAGGATTTAGAGGAACTAGTATAAAGGACACATGGACAGCAACTAAGGGGGGTGAAAATGGGAGGGAGGTGGGGAGCACTGGGGGTGGGCGGGCTAGGATGGGAGTAAAAAACAGAAAACTGTACTTGAACAATAATTAAATAAATTTTAAAAAATTTTAAAAAAAGGAAGCACAATGCAGGGAAAGTTGAGCTGTGGAGCTTAGAGGCTATAATTGAAGAGGTCTTGATACACGGTGGAGCCGGGGGGGGGGGGGGAGTGCAAATAAAGATCTGGAATGGTGTCCAGAATTCAAAGTGTATAGGAATATTGGAGAGACATATGAGATGTCCTCACCCCCACCCAAGGGACCAATAGAGCAGGGCCATTGAGAGCTGTTTTGCATAGCAATAGTTTTGCAGCTAACCTCTGGAATGATTATTTAACATATCTATAACCTTTAACTGGTTTCATAGATATGTTAAATAGCTATGGCCAAGTTTTGAGCCAGGGAGAAGGGAGTGGCTGGTACCCAGGATGTAAGGAGGGGCTGCCCTCCTGAGGGAGAGCGCCTGTGTGAGAGCTTGGAAAAGATGGGCTCCAGGACATGAGGGGATAACTGCCCAGGTGGAAGGGAAGAACCACGCAGCTTTGCCAGAATGGAGATCCCTGCAGGCAGGTGAAGAAGAAAGCCACATGCTCTTGGTGGAGTGTGAACCCCTGCAGCTTTGGTAGAAGAGGCCCACGCTTCTTTGGGGTGCCCCCTTCTGGCCTGGAAAGCAAGAGAGACTTTGACTGGAACTGGGTACAAAGAACTCTTGCCAGTGGACCATGAGAAGGTGCCACAGTACTTTGGATTAAATAGAGATCCTGCCTGCACGGTGACACAGCTGATGGTGCCAGCGGCCTGAAAAAGGGATGTGTGCTCTTTTCCTGATTTACGGTACCCAGAGTTGGGACAGTGGGAGAAGGGAGCTGTGTGGGTGTAGGTGTATACCCTAAAGGACTTTGATATTTTAGTGGAGGCATTAGGCCTGAATAGCATTAAATAAACATTTTGTTTCCTTTTCACAAATCTCTGGCATTGAGAGATGTCTTTCCAATTGGCAGCGGACAGAAGAGCCCAGTAGATATTAGTATTTTGTCCTTGGGAGGGGCCCCTGTTGTGTAGCAGTTTTGGGCATCCCTAGGTGGGCCAAATATTGTATTGTCCCTCCCTCGGACCTCTTGTTCGGTAACAGTCTTGCAGCTTCTATTGTGTCTCTCTTGGAATCATGAGCCCACCATGCTATAAAGAAGCTGTGTCTAAACTCTCAAAGAATGAAGGATCATATGGAGAAAAATCAATACCACATGAAGGACTCTAGGAGAATTCGTCAGGGAAACCTGCCAGAGCATCTTCGGAATTATGAAAATATATATATTTTTTGCTCTAAGATTTTAGATGGCTTATTATATCAAAATAGATGATGAGAACACTCTAAATCAAAAGTAGGATACTGCTGTTACAGAAAACGACTCAGCCACTTTCGGGTGTATGGAGCAGAAGTTTATTTTCATGCACGGGTGACTCCCAGAGGAGTCAATCTCCAAATTCTGGGCCCCAATCAGTGGGGAGTAATGGCTTATATAGGGTGAGGGGGGCAGTCTGTCACTCGGACCCTTACTTCTGGTGAGAAAGCAGGAAGCAGCTTACAGAAGCAAGAAAGCGGAACTGCTGGTAGGAGTTAATATGAATTTCTTTGTTCTTACTCCTCAGTTACTTAGTTACTTGCTCTCCCTGATCCTGTTGACTC
This sequence comes from Artibeus jamaicensis, assembly GCF_021234435.1. NCBI lineage: Eukaryota > Metazoa > Chordata > Mammalia > Chiroptera > Phyllostomidae > Artibeus > Artibeus jamaicensis. The sequence continues at coordinate 17,989,591 of NW_026521788.1, forward strand.
ACTGGCTAGCTGCCCTCCTAGGCAGGCTATTAACCATTACATTTCATTACATTTATCTTATTGATTCACCAGCTAGCTCCCCTCCTGGGCAGGGTGCTACACTGCCATTACAGAAACCTAAAACATATGGCATTGACTTTGGCATTAGGCAGGATGGAGGAGGCAGGGTGGCAAAAAGGTTGTCTGGAGGCAGAAAGGGCAACAGGAAAGTTGCTGTTGGAGGTAATAGAAAAGGAGACCCATGCCATGCAGAGGCAGAAAAGTGGTAAAAATATCATCAGTTAACTGTTCACTGAGATTACAAAATGCATATTATAAACTTCTGTATTTGATTGAAGGGAATTTCAGGCAGATCGTTAATGTGTTGACTGTTCTGGGTTTTGTTTTTTCTTAAAACTGCATATTACAAGGTATACTAAACAAAGAAAATGTTTAGTTTACAGTTGGAATTTTAAAAGAAATATGAAAGTTTTGAATCCAAGACAAAATTGTGAGAAATAAGAAATCACTTTACCTCATTTGTTTTGGGGTATTGAACAGAGAAAGAAAATTTCCACAGCATTAACAATAGAAGACAATTGATTTGTCAAATAAAATAATTTAACTTAAGATTTTTAAAAAGTTGAGTGAAATGTTGCTGTGTTATTTGCATTAACTAGAACCATATGAAGTTGCATAAAATCAATCATTTTTCCCCCACAAAAAAGGGCAATTTTACGTGGTACAACCTCAAAGTTTTCCTTACTTTCCTTACTTTCTTCATCAATTTAGTTCACCTTAGCGTGATTCTCTTCTTTCTTTTCATTCACTTAACAAATATTTGGTCAGGACCTTTGATGAAAAGTACTGCGATAATAGAAAAATGCATTAGGTTCAATGTTCCCCTTAAGATATTTATAGTACAGTAAAACATAAAATTTTATGGAAGTATCTATTAAATCTGTAACATTTCATAATATACAAAGAAATTCTTAATTTTTTCAGTGTAATTTTTATGCTGTTACTCTGAGGTAAATGGAAAAAACAAAGCACAAAATGCTTCACAGAACTTTTGATCTTATGTATATTTTTCTAATATAACTTAGAAAAGCATAATTTACTGAGTTCTGTTTCCCCATCTGAAATGTACATTCCCTCCACATGAAAATTGGAATATTTGCTTTTTAAGCTTTCTAAGGATTAAAGAAAATACTGTAATTAAAAACTTAATTTCGAACATAGCTAATGTTAAGTCCTCAAATGTCAGACCAAAATGTCAGCCGTTATTATCATTAGTATTAGTACATTAGTATTGTTTTACTTTTATCACCATTTCACTGACAAGGAAAGCGGAGCCCAGTGAATTTAATTGAAAGTCAGTCATATGGTGGTGAATTCAGGTTTAAAAATCAAATCTTTTCACTACCAGCCCAGTCTTTCCATCTGTCATGAGAAACATCCTGGTCTCTTGACAACTTTAGTTAGATATTACCTTTAGGTACATCATTTCTACAAGATAGTCTTTAAATTTGCCTTGTGTGTCAGGTTCTCTAATATTTGCCTCTTTAATTTTAAAGTACATTTAACTTGAGAAAAACCTGAATACTTTGCCTCTTACGGACTTTTAAACAAAAATTACATTATTAATAGAAAAATTATTTGTTCAGGTTTTATGGGTTATTTTGGATGCTTTTTGAGAAGGAGAGATGAATAGTGACTTTAGACATAGCAGTTTTTTCCATATTCATGTTAAGCGAGACTAGTGGTGGTACAGTGTCTGCTTCTGTCAGGCACAAGATGCTCCTGAAGTCGGATCTGACAGAAGGACATCACATTGACATGACTGTGTGCTTGAACTTAGCGAAGTCGAAAACATAATTTGGTCTCATCACAGAGTACAGCTCTGATTTGATTGAATACCCTAGAAAATATTTTAAAATAAATGCTTCATATAAATTTCCTGAGATAAATCTGGTATTTTAGCCCGTTGAAACTAAAGGCACCACGGACAGCATTTATGGCCTTCTTTCCTAGTTTTATTATAAAGCCCTAAATCCAACTAGAAGTATGTGGTAATAATATGTTAAAATTCTATATATTGTGTTGGTTTGGTGTGATTCTGTTACCAAAGGATAAAAACAGGGAAAGGGATAACTGGTTCTTTTACAGTATTTTCCTCGCAGCTGTTTGCTGTCTTTGCAATTTCATCTCTATCCAATTCATTCCAATACTTTAATCTTCCTGTATATTCAAGTTGATTACTTTTAAATTTTCCTCTACCTTAAAATCGAGGAGATTCACCAGCATTATTACATTTACCAGCCCTGTATTTCAAACCATTTTAGTGGTTTCCTAATCTCAACTGATTTAAATGTAATCTTCTGTTACCAACTTTCAAAACCACCATGTGTATTCTACTCTTACCTAATCAGTTTTATTTTTAACTCCTCCAAAATGTACCATATGCTTGCTTTCACCAGTGTCTATGACATAAATGGTTTACCATTTTCATTGTAGGCCTATATAGAGATGCCTTCACTTACATTACTTTGCCCTTAAATCCCTTCTACCAGTAGGCCTATTCTGAACAGTGCCCTCAAGATCCATGTTATGTATGCATTTGATAATTGAAAAAAATTCTTGGTAGTTGATTGACTGAATTAGCAATTAATGATCTGTATGAGAATGAAATCCTAATAAGAATATTGAATTAAGCATGGTACCAGGAGTTTTACATTTAACTTTGGGCTTCTTAATTTGAAATGACTTAATTTGTGGATGACTAATGTTTCCACTCCTAAAATATTACAAATGATATTTAATTGGCTTAAGCCTAAGAATATCCAATTAAATATGTTATTGGGAATATTTATTTGCCCACTTGTATGTGGGTATCCTCAGGATCCCAGCAAGCTTGGGTAGAAACAACGCAAAAAAATGAGTCTTATTATCTCACATCATCATTGTTACTGTGTTATTACATCTATTTCCTTCTTTATCACTTTCCCTCAGACATTTATGCCTCAGTCTTTTCATTCCTTTAAAAACACTGCACTTGCCTTAATCTCTTTCATGTAACTTTTTTTCTGATCTCAGTTATTAATACTTTTATATTAGACATGTTTACTTTGACTTCATATCTTCAACTACCCTAACATCTATTCAAATCAGAGAACATGATACTTGGACTTATATCAAAGAAATAATTATATCTTTTACCTTTGATTTTTATTTAAAATAAAAAAAACTTATTTTAATTTTATTCTTATTTTATTAAATATCTTTCTCTACATTTGTTTTTTCTTTCTGCATATAAATATATTCAAATTTTTTACATCCATAAAATATGCCATTTTAAAATTAAATTCCTTGTAATCTATCATATATTTCTCAAAAACCTTGTGAGTGCCAAGTCTACACTGTAAGTACTTCCTAGTCATTGTTAGTTTTAGCATGAATTTTGACCTCATCAGCCTACTAAAAATATTCTTGTTAAATTTCTGCTGTAGTTATTCAATGAGCATTTTTTTTTATTTCTATGTTCTTTATTTAGTGGGTGGAAAAAATTGAATTCTTCTTTTGCTATGCATCATATAAGAGTTAACATCCTGAAAGACTCTATATTTGAAATTCTTATCATCCTATATTCTTCCTGGGAATTGATTGATGTCTAAGGAACAACCATACTCTATATTTATAATAGCCAAATAAATTTCATCTCACTTGCAATTGATTTGGTAGATTTTATTTCACTTACCTTAAAAATCAATATATGATCCAAATCTTTAATAGCTGTTCAAGTTCTAATAGTCTGTCAAGTTCTAAGTATCTAGTATCTACTTTAGTGGTTTATATGTTTGACTATATCTTGTTTGAAACTTTTTAATAGTCTTTTCATCATCTTTACTTGTCTAGTTCCGTCTCCCTTTATCTGCCCTTCTTTGCCACTAGTGAAATGCTTCCCACCCCCAAATATGCTCTCTCTTCAAAGTTCTTCACTTTTTCCCCTTTGCCTTTAGGTGAAAATCTAAATTATTATGTTTGCATTGAAAGCCCTTCAAATTCTCAACCTGGTGACTCACCAGCTTGATCTTTCTGGTTTGGCTTCCCACCTTAACCTTTATGCTTGGCAGATCCCAACTATACTTTGTTGTTTTATGCTTCTGTGCTTTTGCTGAAATGCTATTCTTCTTGGCACAGCTGTGCCTGACACTCCATAACCATTCCTTCCCCTACATTCTCCTATTCTTTGTTTTTAGCCCTTAGTGCTAAAAAATATAATGTTTTAAGATTATATTATATTTTTTGTTCATGTGCTTTATTTTATATAAAATATATTTTTGAGTTTAAGTCATATCTGTTTTAATTCATCATTATGGAATAATGCTATTAATGATATTGCATACAGTGACAGATTTAATTTAAAAATACTGAAAATATAATCATTATGAAAAAGAGTGATCTCTATATTCTTTAATTCTAAAAATGAATCCCCACAAAATGCTCAAAATATTTGAGAAATAAGCATGTTGGAAATGAGCCTGAGTTCAGAAACAAGAAACCTGAGTTAGTCGAGTCTTACCCTACTAATTTACCATCCAGTTTCTAAAAAATTAGTTATTCCCTCTCAACCTTGGTTTCCTCCTCTGAAAGATGATGGATTTGTACTAAATGTTTAAGAATTATTAGTATTTTTATTTAAAATGAGAGCACATCTATATGTAGTTATAACTTTAACCCAAAATGTTCATTTATAAAGAACCTTAAAGAACCATTTATAAAGAACATATCCTCAATAGTTCTCAATTTTTATATTTTTATAATAATTTTTTCATTCAGGGAGAATTATGCATTTTTAAATACAAAATAATGACATAACTGGCTGTACATCTGATTCTACCCACAATGATTTTTTTATAAAAATAAAGGCATGAGATGACAGACACTGTGTGGTACATGTTCTGTTTTAGAATAAAGAAAACATTCAGGATTAACTTTATTCTCTATGGCTGTGCAAAGGTCAAAAATATTCACAATTATCTTTAATATTTTAACCTGATAACATCCTTTTTCATATGCCATACAATTGCCTATCCATGAAGTTACATGATCCATCCAAGTTAGCCTGGTAAAAGGACACAGATTCTATTCATCATCTGGGTTCCATTTGATTGCCTTTTTGAACCTTGTATGTTCTTCACATTTCAACAAATGTGAGTCATGAGTCTAATGACAAAGTAAAAATGATGAAAGGATAACAAGGGGCTTACAGGCTAAGTGTATTAGATTTAGGTAATAATTATTTTGTCACTCATATTTTTGTTATATTTTTCTACTCAATCTAATATCAGACTGAAATGCCTGAATTTTTAAAAATAACTATAACACCTGCTGAAATCATATAAATATATTTTGCTCAAAATACTTAAAACTATATTCATCAGGTATAACAGTCTTCCACCTGGCTTTGCTCTCTGTCACTGAACATTACTAGTGTGCCTACTTTAATGAATAATTAAGGTAATATTTTTCTCAACTAAAAATAGCAAATAACATGATAGCGTAAATAGAAAAAAATTGTCCAAGAATAAAAGAGACAGAAATTTTAACTATCAAGAATAGAAATTTATTAAGGATTCTTCTCTAAGTGTAGACCAAACTAAACCCAGATGTTAGAAGAAATAAGCCTGAGAAACAGGGGGCTTGGTCAGTCATGTCTTTTACTGCTAACTCACTGTGCAAGTTCTAGAAAATCACTTACACTTTCTGAACATTGGCTTCCTCCTCCAAGAAGTTATAGTTCAAGATTGTAGTCAATAGTCAGAAAAATTGGAAAAGAAAATAAATGTATAGGGTGGGCCAAAAGTTGGTTTACAGTGTGAGTACACAAAACAGTTTGTTCTTGTATTATTATTTATTAATTATTGTGTTATTTTCTATATAAACAACTGTAAACCTACTTTTGCCTCACCCAATACAAGAAAACACTAAGCTTACATGTATTTATATTATTTATATAACAATTTTACCTTTCAGCAATTAGGAGAAATATGTCCATGGGGTAGGAACAGGGAAAAGTAGCCATGATCTCCTCATACTCAAATAGGAGCCTTTCATATTTAGTCTTTTCAGATAATTTCAGGGTGCATTCATGGCAGAAATGATATATAAGAAATTTTTAACAATGGAGAAGGTGATAATAATATCCCAGATACATGGAACACACTATGGGGAGTGCCCAATGAAGAATAAGAATTTATAGAACCACTTGTTGACCAAATGAGTGAACATATAAATTTTATGATTATGATGTTGTTTTTTAAAGTTTAAAATAATTTCTCTCATGAAACTAATATTCTTAAAACTAGGCATAGTTATAAAGGGAGTAAAACAATCCTTCTAGGAAGAGGTCTGAGGCACACAAGGGTCACAGCAAAAGTCAGAATCGAAGTGGGATCCAGAAGGGGAAGAGAGAGTCCGTTCTTGTGTTTATACTCAGGTTTCCACAGGGAAAGATCATCACACGTGTATGTCCTGTGCCTAGCTAGCATGTCTGCTGTTTGCTACTGATGTAAACATTGTTGCTCTAGAACACAATCTTGCTTAAACATCCCCAATATTGCATAGATTATAAGGATTTATTGTAAAATGGGGTGTTTTTTTCTCTTGAACTTTCACCAAAGGTTGTAGATAAACAGAACAAAGCAATTACAAATATCCCGCCCATGACTTTGGGAAAATGTAAAAAATTAAGTTGATCGAAATGATAGTGCAAGTTATTCAGAATGAACTTCTTTATTATTAAGAAAATCCAAGGTGGTTAACAGTAAAATCATACCAATTTTTATGGGAAAACAGATAACAAACACCTTTAATTGCAGCAGTGTGCCAAAGAGCACTTCCAATTCTGATCAAGGCCCTCATCCATTCCATCCTTAACACTTTTTAAAAAAACATTTTATTTAGTTATTTTTTAGAGAGGGCAAGGGAGGAGAAAGAGAGGGAGAGAAGCATCAATGCATGGTTGCCTCTTGTGCACCCGCTACTGGAGACCTAGCCCCAAACCCAAGTATATGTCCTAGACGGACTCAAACCCACGACCTTTTGATTTCCAGGCTGGACTCAGCCACTGAGAGCCACACCAGCCATGAACATCTTTAATCCTTTTTTGCTTTAATGTCCTCATTTGTAATATTAGAGAATTAAGTAAGAAACTAAGCATCTTTCCTTCTCTAAATTGTATATAAGATTTTTATAAATCTCTAAATTTGCACTTCTTTTGTCAGTTAAAAAATGAAACACTAGCATCCTCAGGAAAAATAAAAGACATTTAAAAATAATTACTTCTGGATTTAACCTGATCTTCTTAATCATTCCATTCCTCACCCAATTTTAACCAGTTTTCTTTCTTTTTTTCTAAGGGATATATATTCCTCTTGCAGTAAAGTTTTCTTAAAGGCAGGTGCAAATTAATCCACTACTTAAGCAAATTTCAGAATTTCTCATTGTGGATTTCAAATCACTGTTAATTTGCATGGGGAGTAATCTGCATTTCGTTTTGCTATTGGCAATATAGAAGGTGCATACTCTATATTGTGAACTTGAATAAAATCTCCCGGAGCCAAATTGAATCTTCAAATTATACGTTGTCTTTCTTATCTTCCCTTTAGAGAGAAAGCATGGCTAGGAAAAGTGCTTTGCCTAAAGTCACAGAGTTTGTTAGTAATCACTTCTAGATTAGGACTCAGGTCTTAATCTGATCTCACTATTTAATGTGCTTGTAATTACTCAATTTTAGTCTACTCAATTTTACTTTGCCAGCTGTAAGCATACAGTAAGAATACATACACATAAAATTCATGGCAAAAATAAAACCAATAAATTTTGAACATCTGTTCTCAAGCTAGTGTGGAAAAGAAATTGCTACTTAGAAGTGTTGTGTTGCTACTTAATGTATGTTTCACTTTGCCTCTTAGTGAAAATATTCTTACCCTTTTACTGCTAGTTCCTGGACTTAATATTACTAATTCCCCAGCTATAAACTGGCTTTTGCTATTGGACTGAAATAATAGATTATAGAATTTGGTTTAGAGTGTATCAAATGTTCTGGGTAGCCAATTTAGATTCTTTAAAAATATTATTTATTTATTTATTTTTGGAGATGGAGGAAAAGGGAGAAAAAGAGAAGGAGAGAAATGTCAATGTGTGGTTGCCTTTTGCAAACCCCCAAATGGGAACTTGGCCTACAACCCAGGCATGTGCCCTGACTGGGAATGAAACCATCACCCTTTGGTTCTCAGGCTGGCACTCAATCCACTGAGCCACACCAGCCAGGGCCAATCTGAATTCTTATCATTCACTTGATGTATCTATTCCTAGTCTGCTGCAACTTTATATCCCCCAGATGCTTGAGCATAGAAGATGGACACTGTCCCAATGGGAGATGCCTGAGAAGCTGTGCCCTTTTCCCACTTACTGACCTTTAGCTAATTATATAAGTACTTACTTGCCTTGTCTCTGGGTAAGACAACATTTGTTTTGCATCTCCAGATTCTCACTTGGGATCAAACTTTGGCTAATATTTTTTCGCACCATACTTTATTTACTTTTTCTTCAAAATTAGCATGTTTTACTCATTCTCGTTTTTAAGAGAACTGTCCTATAAATGATCTACTCAGAAATTCTCATCTCAGACTCTAGTTTTAAGTAGCCTGAGTCTTAGATGGTGATATGTGACATCAGTCCGGTGCTGGAGGAACATAAACTCTTCCATGCATTCAAAATGACTAGAAACAACAAGAACTAAATTGAATAGACTGAATCAATTCATTCACTCTGTCCTGGCAGAAGAAGGTATATGTCTACTTTTAGATGTAAATTTTACATGGTTATTTTCAATTTTCTCCTTTATATGACAACTGGTATTTAATATAAAAATATAAGAAATCCAAAAGGCAAGACATTTTAAAATAACATTTAAAAATACCCAATGAGACTGAGAGATAACATAAGCATTGGAGTTATCAGACAGGAACTGTGCAATAACAATTACCAATACGTTAAGTGATTGACAGAAATAGTTGGGCAGTTGTGCAGGAAAGGATGAGGCATGTTTGAGAACAATGGAAATTATTAATTAGGGTCACATAAAATTCTAGGAAAAACACTCTTAGAGATAAAAATACATCATCAACATGCACAGCAGATGAAAACTGAACTTGAAGATGGTTAAAGAGAAATTGCCTGCTACCTGGCTGGTGTAGCTCAGTGGGTTGAGCACGGGCCTGCGAACCAGACAATCGCGGTTCGATTCCCAGTCAGAGCACATGCCTGGGTTGCAGACAAGTTCCCTGCAGGCTAATTCCCAGCAGGGGACACATGAAAGGCAACCATACATTGATGTTTCTCTCCCTCTCTCCTTCCCCTCCCCTCTAAAGATAAATAAATAAAATTAAAAAAAAAAAGAAATTGCCTACACATAAACACAAAGAGAAAAAGAGTAAAAGAAAAAATGAAAGACTAGAACATCCAAGAGTTATGGGACACTATTGAACAGCATGAAATTTGTGCAATTTGAGTTCTAGAATGACAAAAATAAAGAAGGAAAGAAGGAAGGAAGGAAGGAAGGAAGGAAGGAAGGAAGGAAGGAAGGAAGGAAGGAAGGAAGGAAGGAAGGAAGGAAGGAAAAGCAGAAGGGAAAGGACACAGAAGATCTAATAAGAACTCTAGGTAAAATTAAAAAACAGCAATAACAAAAAATCCCAGCAAACTCTTTTTATTGAGTGTTGGTTTTGAAATGTCCCATTTTTAGCATTTTTTCTGTCTTTCTAGAAACGTAACTCTGCACTGTGTCTCTGGTGGTCCTAAGTGGGAGAAATTTTCCAACCCTTCCCAAATGGTAGCAGATCTTCTAAGTCCAAGAGGTTTTTTACCTTGTTGCTTAATATAGACAAATGGGTTCCCTTCTACCTCTTTCCTAGTAGTGATAGCTGTTTGCTTGGCCCCTGAGAGCCAGAGTGTGTCCCATCCTCCCAGCAGTTAAAGCTTTCTTTCATATGAAAAGAGTGTTTCCAGACATGGGTAGTATTTTTTTCTGGTTTCTAGGAATAATCAATAACCTCTCACATTCTGTGCCACCAAACTACTCGTCTCAGTCTGTTTTTCTTGCAGCCTCTACTGTGAGCACCTAGTGGGACCCCGAGATAAAGAATTTGCAAATGACAGGACTGCCCTTATGTCTGAGGTTCATGGTTTCTTTCCAAACTGATGTGCTGGTTCAGTATCAGCCTTTAATAATTTATTGACATTATAGTAGAATTCTTCTCTGCTTATGTGGCCAGATTGCTTTCATGGTCTGCCAAATGTGAAACAGTTTTTTGGTTTCGTTTGCTGTTGGAGAAACTTGTCACTGTTGAGAATTCAGTTAGCCTAATCGACTTCAATCTTTGGCTCTCTGATGGAATTAAGAAAATTCATGGTTTTTGGATATATTCCCAGCATTACTTGCAGAATACATGTGATATTTTCTTACTGCTTTCTACATCTTAAATGAAAGTAAAATTGACAACACTCACTTTAAACAATAAAATAGATTTATTTCCTAGGACACTGCAAGCTCAAGTACTTGATCTCCTTTCATGCCACTTCGGGAAGGGAGTTTCTCTTACACATCACTACTCAGGTTCCCTCTTTTCCATGTGGCCTGTAGAGTAATGACTGAGGAACATATAAATTAGGTCTATCTTGCATTCATTGATACTTTTCTTCCACTGGACTATAAGAAATTAAAATTGTATGACTGTGTGTTTAAATGTGTGGGTGTGTAAAAGAAAAGGACAAATACATGTTGAAGAAATACGAAGCTTCTGTTTATGGTGAGAACAGTAAATTGGACTATTGTCCTTTTAACACCAGGCAGCAGTATGTAAAAGTGGAAGGAGAACTATGAAGATATTCTGAAGATTTGAATTTTTTAATTCTTACCCTGCAATATGGGAAATTCACTCAATTTTTATACCACAACATCTACTTATATATATTTTCAAGATTTATATGATAATCACATAGGCTAATATTTTAGTCTCAATTATTGTCTTCTTCCTTGTGCTTAGAGCACTGCTAATAAAGTAGGAAGTGATATAAAACTGCCAGACCTGGTTGGAAATCACTAGGAAATTTATTTTAAATAAGTAATGAAAGCACTGTTTTTGAAATTAATTTTATGCGTAGGTGTGAATGACTTTATCAATTGTTAAAGATTTTAAAGCTATTTATTGGAATAAAATTCACTATGTCTGTAGAAAAACTCATTATTGACCTCATTTGCAGTTAGGTTCAAATAAGAAATGTAAAGTAAAATAAAAAGTTATTTATAATATGCAACTAAAAGTTTATAATCTGCAAAATAATTCAATTTTCTGCTCAGCTTGTATTCCATTCTGCATAACAGGATTTTAATACATACTCTCTACAAAGTACCTAAATGGCAGAAAAATAAAGCTATCAGTTAACCTATCACTGAATTATTATCAAAAACATCAAAAAATGTCAGATAATTAAGACACGGTTTAAACTGACATGCTACAACTCTATTTAATTGATTAATACTCTATTAAATTCTTTAATGAAGTGAGGTGTTTTATGTTGTGGGAGGCAGGAAAAACATTCTCTTCCCTGGGAAATAAAACTCAAATTTGGAAGGTATAAGAAACACTGAAATGCTAGGTTTCTGCAAATTTCACAGTGACTATTAACCAATAAGAATTCGAGGGATTTTAGGAAAAAGGGTAGTCAAAACCCATCTGGCTCAGAGAAAGCCAAGAATCACCTCAGCTTCCAGCCACAGGTGTCTGTCCTGAGACCTCAACACCCAATGCTTTGATGAGAGGATAACTTAACACTGTCTAACAGAAAGTGGAAAAACAAAGCCTTCACGAGTCCAGGATTTTCCCTCTAAATTCCCTCAAGTTCTCAGTCCACAAGACAATGGTATTGACTTTTTTGGAAACAAATTATCCTCATAGAAGGCATTTATAGGGAGACTCAGGTCTTTTAATTCTTCTCTCAAATTTGTGTAGATTCTAAAGTGGTATTTTAGAGCCTAAACGTGCTATAGAATATTCTGTAGCCATACACTATTTAATTCAAAAGGACAGGATAAAGGGAAGGGGAAAACAGTGGTTTCTGAATATAAATTGTGTAAGAGACTAACCTGACTTTAGCTTTATTTAGATACTCATCATGTCTATATTTTAGTAACACCACACATGTACTTGTATGTCCAGGTCAACGTGAGAGAAGACTGAATCTATATAGTATTCCCTCCTATGCTAATACACTGACCATGAGGGTATTAACTTGCCCTCAATGTTACTGAACTTTAGACAGATTTATTTCTGACCATAAGGTCCTAATCTTCCTTCTCTCAAAGAATTTACTTTCAAAAGTTTGCAATTGTTACTACTTCCCTTGTCTTTTCAGAAGTAAATCTTTTCCAGTCTCTTGCCAGTTTTAAAGCCAAGGAGGTCTTTCTCAGTGACCTAGGAGCCGTACTTTAGAAATATCATCAAGAAAGATAGGGTTCCTGTCTCCCAGACTCTGTGGGATAGCAGGAGCCTGATTTCTCTAAAAACTAATTAGCAAACACAGAAGAACTAATCACACTGAATAACCTCCCTCCTGTCCTTTAGTAGTTTTTATGACTTCTCCCAGCCCTTAGAAACTCTCCTGTGTTTTGTTTCAGCAAACTTGAGTTCGATCTCTTTCCCTTATTGTGATAATCTTGACCCCTACTTCTACAGTCTTGAATGAAGTCTTCTTCACCTGTTTAACTTGCACAGTACTTTTCTTTTACAACTCCAAAGTGGAAAAAAGCACTATGCATGTTAAATTTCACTTCCCAATGAAAAATATAACCCCCAAAATGAAAAGTGCTATGTATTACAGTTTTAATATAGTGATTACATTTAATGATATGATTCCAAAGTTAAAACATGCCTAACTATATTATCACAATTTTTTTACACATGCACATATATATAAATATACATAGTTGTTATTAATGTTAGAAAATATATAATATATATTTAAATTTACTTTAGGAATTCCATTATATACACATATACATATGTGTGTATATATATGTGTGTATATATACACAAACATAGACACATACATACATACATATATAGGAATAAGGACAATTTTCAAGTTTTCCAAGTATTTTCTTACTTCATAAGACAGTAATATAACTATCCAAGCAAATGACTATTTTTTAAAAAACATGAGCACAATAGGGATGCACACATGCATATATTTATACATATGTGTATATATATATGTGTGTGTGTATATATTAATGTGAAATTAATCTTATTTTATGGTCTCTGTTGTTGAAATTATAAGATAAATAAGTTATAGACTTTGAGCTCTTAATGTGTTTTTGTGAAGCACAGGGAGGAATTGTAAGGGAGTTGGGAAGGAAACTACAAAAACCAAAAGAATAAAAGGAATAGGGGGCAGATAGAAACATGTTTTGCAAAGAAGTCATGAAGGAGGAAAGTCTTGAAGCAAGTGGCTCTGTTATAAATAGCTTTGGTTTGGAGGCTGGAGCTTAATATTTTAATGAAGGGCTAATTTGGGCACCTTGAAGCTGTTAGTTCCAGAGATACTCTGGCATAAGGTCCTGTAAGAAGGGTCAAGTTTACTTTGAATTATTTTATTATTTATTTACTATTTTACTTAGAGCACTTGTCCCAGAGCCACCAATGAGTGGAGATAGTGACAGGAAACAATATTTGAGATGACGCATCTAAGACAATTTATACATGGTTGGTTGGGAAGAGCAACTGTAAGAAGTACTTATTAACTTTCTTCCTTAGAGTTTGTCTGTAATTGTGGGTCATAATTAAAAAACTGACTCCACAAAGTAATGCTTTTGGCTTAGGGTTTATGAACACCATTTTTTTATCTGAATAAAAAACTGCTTTAATTTTTTGTTTTTTTTACTCAAATTTATTAGAAAATGAAGGTAATGTGAATAAAATATGCATTTTACTATCATTTCTTTTTTTGAAATGTTGAAAAGAAACTTCTGGCAGTTTTTGAGTGTTTCTTTTTTAATTTTTAAAAAATTTTAAAGCATTTTTTAATTTAATTATTGTTCAAATACAGTCTTCTGTCTTTTACTCCCATCCCAGCCAACCCCCACAGTGCTCCCCACCTCCCTCCTATTTCCATCCCCCTTAGTTTTTGTCCATGTGTCCTTTATACTTGTTGCTGTGAATCCTTCCCCTTTTCCCCTGAAATTCCCTCCCCTCCCCGCCCCTCTGATCCCTGTCAGCCTCTTGTGTATTTCAGTGTCTTTGTTTATATTTTGCTTGTTTGATTGTTTTGTTGTTTAGGTTCCTGTTAAAGGTGAGATCTTGTGGCATTTGTCTTTTACCCCCTGGCTTATTTCACCCAGCATAATGCTTTCTATTTCCACCCATGCTGTTGCAAAGGGTAGGCGCTCCTTCTTTCTTTCTGTTGCATAGAATTCCATTGTGTAAATGTACCATAGTTTTTGGATCCATTCATTTACTGATGGGCACTTAGGCTATTTTCAGCACTTGGATATTGTAAATTGTGCTGCTAGGAACATTGGGGTGCATAGGTTCTTTTGAATTGGTGTTTCAGGATTCTTAGTGTATAATCCCAACTGTGGAATCGCTGGGTCAAAAGGCAGTTCCATCTTTGGTTTTCTGAGGCTATTCCATACTCTTTTCCACAGTGGCTGCACCAGTCTGCATTCCCACTAATAGTGCACTAAGGTTCCCTTTTCCCAACAGCTTCACCAGCACTTGTTTGTGGATTTGGTTATGATGGTCATTCTGACCAGTGTGAAGTGGCATCTCATTGTGGTTTTAATTTGCATCTCTCTGATGGCTAGTGATGCTGAGCATGCTGTCATATGTCTGTGGGCCCTCTCGGTGTCCTCCTTAGATAACTGTCTGCTCTGGTCCTTTGCACATTTTTTAATTAGGTTGTTTGTTTTCCTGGCCTTGAGTTGTATGAGTTTTTTATGTATTTTGGAGATCAAACCTTTGTCCGATATATTGTTGGCAAATACATTTTCCCATGCAGTTGGTTCCCTTCTCATTTTGGTGACATTTTCTTTAGCTGTGCAAAAACTTTTTAATTTGATGTAGTCCCATTTTTTTTTAGTCTTTATTTCCCTTGAACAGGGGTGTCAAACTCATTTTCACTGGGGACCACGTCAGCCTTGTAGTTGCCTTCAAAGGGCCAAATGTAACTTTAGGACTATATAAATGTAACTACTCCTTAAGTAGAGGGAAGGAGCTGGGCACTGCCAGCAGGTGAAAACAAGGTGAAGGGCCAGATTCAGCCCATGGGCCTTGTGTTTGCCACCTGTGCCCTAGAGGATATGTCAGTGAAAATACTGCTGTGTGGGATGTCAGAAATTTCACTGCCCATATGTTCCTCTGTGTTTTATGGTGTCATGGGTTATGTTTAAATCTTTTATCCATGTTGAGTTTATTCTGGTATTTAGTATAAGTTGGTGGTCTAGTTTCAATTTTTTGGATGTATCATTCCGGTTCTCCTAATACCAGTTGTTGAGGAAGCTATTTTTAACTCCATTTTATGTTCCTGTCCCCTTTGTCAAATATTAATTGACCATAGAGACATGGGTTTATTTCTTGGCTTTATATTCTGTTCCATTGATCTATGTACCTGTTCTTATGCCAGTACCAGACTATTCTGATTATAATAACTTGTAATACAGTTTGATATCAGATATGGTTATCCCTCCTACTTTGTTCTTCTTTCTCAAGATTGCTATGGCTGTTCAGGGTCATTTATGTTTTCATATAAATTTTTGAAATGTTTGTTCTAAATCTGTGAAATATTTCACTGGTATGTTCATAGGGATTGCATTGAATCCCTATGGGCAGCATGAGAATTTTAATGGTTCTTTAAAAAAAAATGAAATACAGCAGTCAGACCAGGCTTCCTTGAAGGAACAAATCATGTAGAGACCACATTTGTTGCAACAAATGATTTGTTGTCTAGCGCCTATCGCATGTTTTTTGGGAAGAACAGACTAATTTTCAACCACAGGGGAGCTGGGTATACTGTGTATTACTCCCTGACAAATATATAAACTCTGTTTTCAGTTTCTCTTTGAAGAATTGCACTTAGGAATTCCTAATTATACAGTATATCAGCTAAGAGATATGAAATGACAACTTAAAGTCTTTTTTCAAATACTGACTGCCATTTTTAAGTGATATTTCTTATAGAAGAACAGAAATTCATAGCACTTGACACTTTTTAAAACTGAAGAAAGTCTCCAAAGACTTTAACATCTGAGAGGTTTTACTGAGTATTAGAAGTAGCAACATTAGTGAACAGTTACTATGCTGGGAGAAATGGGCTATCTTAAGAATGTGATAACAAATGTGTTCTAAGAAATTAGGGACAACAAATTTTTCTCATGGAAATAGGTACGTGGTAAGTGGAGCAGACAGAGAATAGATTGCAAAGAACTCATGATAGTGAGCAGAGAGAACAGGAAAGGGAAAATTTTAAGTTTGTAAGTTTCTGATTACAGAGTTCAGTGTTTTGGTCTTTTAGCACTGATTATTTAACATATCAACATAATATAGTATCCTCTCTTTGGTTTTTTGTGTGAAGAGATTAATAGTATTAATTCAGTATTTCTAGAACTTTTTAATCTCTACATTCTAAATATTATGAGTGTGTTAAATAACAAAAGCATAATGTGTGATCTATTTAAAAGGCATAATAAAATATGTTAAAGTCTCCTGAAGTACACTTATTGGTGTTAGGTACCCTTTTCCCTAAGTGAGGATGGATGAGAACATTATCACATTAAGAGTGAGATTGTACTGTGTTACATTATTATGAGAATTCTAGCCCCACTAATATCATTTGGTTACTTCATTTCTTTGAATTTCATCCTTTCTATTTATAAAAAATATGAACACCAATGCCAACACATGAGTATAAATTAACATGATGTGTATTTCTAGAGCAGAACAGAGGACTGATCATTTGAAGCTGTGGCTGCCCATTTTAGCCTCCACGAGAAACTCTTCATAGCTTTATCCAAGTTTATCTCCAACAAAAAGCAATGCTACATACCCATGTTCTTCCATTCCAATGCAAGAAATTCATGTTGTTTTAATTGTGCTCTTAACAGTATGTAGTAACTTGACTTATTTCCTTAAGGGAAGGGATGATTTGTTAATGTGCATTTTCATTAAACTTTCTTAAAATCAAGCATGTGAATTTTGCTTCTTCATCCCTTATGTTTCATCCCAACTTTCTGGTGTTCTGTTTGCCTAAATTAATATGTTTAGCATTGAGTTGTGGAGTAAAACATTGACCTTATAGTACTCTCAGTTCTGTCATGATGTTGGCATTGTTAGATAGAAACAATTGAGCTTTATTTTTTATTCTTTCAGGAAAAAAAGTTGTATGCATGAGTTACAGCAGACACCACTAGTTAGCTGCATTTATTTCCCAAATCTGTATTCTCTACTATGTTTTGGCTAGGCGTAGACGGTGTTGTCCAAAAATGGTAGGTGGAGGTCTGTTTCTAGAAAACCTTTGTTTTGGGACAGGCGCTAGTCCACCTTCACATTCATTCTTCCTGCTGGAGGTGGTTGTACTGACTGGAGAAGTGCATCGTCAGCTCTGACAACTCAGAGCCCTTGAATCAATCCAACAGCTGACTTGCTCTACATTTCTTGTTACGTGAGAAAAAAATAATCCATTCACTTAAGCTTGTGTAAATGGCATTCCATTACAGCAGCTAAAAACTTTCCTCTTAGAGATATTTTTTATGTCATTTTTCCTTTCTGGACTTGAATCTTCTTGCAAACAAAAATAAATGTGATGGTTAACATTTATTTAAGATTGACCCACATAGCACATAAAACATTATCTCTGGGGTGTATCCGTGAGGGTGTTCTTGATGAGATTAACATTTGAGTCATTGGAGTCAAAAGAGGATTGTCCTCCAGAATGTGGGTGGTAGCATCCAGTCTATGCAAACGCTACATTAAAAAAAAAATAAGGGCAATGAAATGAGGAATTGACCCCTTTTACTTTTCGTCTCCTGCTTGAGTCGAGACACTGGTTTTCTCTTGCCCTTAAACTGGGGTTTCCACCATCCGCGTCCCTGGTTTCCAGGCTTTCAGATGTGGGCTGACATTACACTATTGGCTCCCCTCACTCCCAGCTTGTGAGTAGCAGGTTCTGAGACATCTCAGCTTTCATAATCACATGAGCCCATTTCCCATTATATATCAATATCGATATGGATAGGGATATAAATATATCTGTATTTCTGGAGAACCCTGATATGGTAGTGATCAGATAACAGAATGAAAATAAGCATTCTCATCGCAGATATCTTCATTTTGTCTCTCTCTTGTGTTTGCCCCAGTCAGGTTTTGAGGACTAAGGAAGAATGGAGAAAATGAAGCTAATCTAAAAATACATTTCTGTTTCAATCTTATCAATTTCGTCTCTCTCCAATCCATAGTAAATTGTTGCTTTTGAATCAGGTCTGCTAAAATTTGAATGAAAATAGTTATTTTAATAATTCTGACATGTTTCCCTTGGGGCTACATCTCATAGATTCATCTTCATGTGTGAGCTAGCAGAGAGAAATATCTTACAAATGAAGGAAATAATTTTGCCACCAATATTTAGGAAATTTATTTGATACATATATGAAATTAATAAAAATGGAGTATTGAATTTATCTTTTATTTCCATGTAGTTATTTTCAAATGATATATCCTTTCTTGGTACTCACTCAAATAGAGTTTTAAAAAATAAGTGTTAAAATTATCTTGCTTGTGCAGATTACAGGAAATGTAGCACAGAATTTTCTGTGTGATAACCCTGCTATACTAATTACATATCTTGTGTGCAACTCTGCTATCTTTATTATCAAAGGACTGTGATTATTAATTTACTAATTTACAGAAGTAAAAAATTAAACCCAAATAAAGAAACAAGAGATTTTACTGGATTTGTGGCATTGAGCTCATTGAAGTAAAGAACAGCAACAAAAAAAACTTCTTAATTGAATTCTCTTGGCTTACTGCCAGAAAAAGCTGTGAAATGTGAGAAGAAAAAAGGAAGGAAGTATGAAGGAGAAATGTCTCTATGAAAGGCAGATGTGTAAGGCAAATGTGAAACATTGGGGCCCTGTTCCAAACAGATTAAATGTGGACCCAAATGACTAACACCCTGCCCTGCAATATACGACACATTAAAGATCAAGGCAAAATCACTCAAGATACTAAAAACAACATCGTAACTTGATTATTTGTTAATCTGGACCCGATGTATTTGGATTAAATTCTGAAGCATAAATCTTAGATGAATTCTATCCACATCTCTCACATCCAGTCTCCTAACCAAGTTTGCATGTACCTAACCAGGTTTTGCATGCTTCCTGAGGGAAGCATGTACCATAAATACCCTCTCCTGAGGCAAGTGTTAGGCCTAAAACACCCTTATAACAGACCCATTTTTTAAAAGATTTTATTTATGTATTTATGTATTTATGTATGTATGTATGTATGTATGTATGTATGTATTTATGTATTTATTTATTTAAGAGAGAGGGTAAGGGAGGGGGAAAGACAGGAAGGGAAACATCAATGTGTGGTTGCCTCATGTGTGCCCCCTACTGGAGAACCTTGCCTGCAACCCAGGCATGTGCCCTGACTAAGAATCAAACCAGCGACCCTTTGGTTCACAGGCTGGCACTCAATCCATTGAGCCATACTACCAGAACCAGACTCATTTTTTAAAACTATGCTTCTGGCCCTGGCTGGTGTAGCTCAGTGGATTGAGCATGGGACTGTTAACCAAAGGATCACGGTTCAATTCCCAGTCAGGGCAGGTGCCTGGGTTGCAGGCCAGTTACCAGCAGGGGACCCAGGAGAGGCAACCATACATTGATATTTCTTTCCCTCTCTCCTTCTTTCCTTCCCTTCCCCTCTAAAGATAAGTAGACAAAATCTTTTTTAAAAACTATGCTTCTGAACTATATTTCTCTATTGAACTATATTTCATCATAGAATAGTTTAAAACATCACTCTATCTCACCTGAGGGGTGAGATACATACATCACTCCATGTATCCCCTTGGAACTAAAGTAGGCATCTAAATTTTTCTGTGGTTACTACAAAATGGTTTGATTCAAAACCTCTGTCCTAAGGCACTCCTTACACTGGGTCATCCTTTTGATGAGAGTCAAATGTGAGAAATACGGGGAAATTCAGCAGACAGTGAGTGGGGTGATGTAGGATAATGACAAAATGAGGTGGTAGGAAGCAGAACCCAAGATAAAATAGCAGCTGTGGTACAGGGGAGTAAGGAGCTGTAAGTAGAACAGAAAGTGACTGAGTCACCATCGTGGTGATTCACGAGACTGAGGTTTTATCTAGAATGGCACTTCAATTTTATGTGGTGTAATTGCACACTCCTTGGCAGTTTGTCATCTTTCCTTTCCCATGCACCTTTACAGTGTTTCCCCAAATATATTAGCCTGGCCTGAACATTTTTCTGCAACCTGAAAAATTCTAAGTAATGTAGTACACCAGCACAAATCATTATGAAACTTTACCAGTTGACGAACTATACTGAGGTCAAACTCCAGCCAAAATTTGAGCTTCACCAAGAGAGAAAACAGAGTTGACTGGGTTTTTTTTTGTGTTTTTTTGTGTTTGTTTGTTAGAGAGTAATACTTGTTTATTTATCTTTTACTAAATTCTCTGTTTAAAACTCTGAGCAACACTACAATATGTTTACTTTTTTTAAGACAGAAAATGTAATCAAGCCTTGATTAGTAACACTGGTTCCTCTCTCTTGGTTGACATACTACTGTTGCATGAGAATTCAAATACCTAGTTTAATTACAGAAAACAGTGTAAAATTTTCAGGTCTGTCATCTCTCTCCACTCTACACTTACCTCTATGCTACTCTGCAGGTCTTCCTCTCTGACTTCATCTCCCACGAGAGGCTTCCTTGCAAACCCATTGCACTGTACCATCTGGAACACTAGTGCACCACCGAAAACAAAGCAAAATGACACAAAATTAGGCAACATGGACATATTCTCTACTTGCCCTAAGAGAAATCTTCCTCTCACTAAGTGTACCTTAGAAACATATTGAGTGATTGGAAAGGGCTCATTCGTCTATTTTGTATCTTCTGAAAGATGGGGAATGATGTGGGAAGGGAGGGGGAATGGCAACTTCAATTGTTTTCTGATTATTCTTTCTTCTTCAAAAGTATTTTTGTCACACTCATGAAGACACTTTTTTGGGGGTAGGGTGACCAACTGTGTTGCTGTTTGCCTGGAACTGTTCTTGTTTTAATACTGTGAATCCTGTACCCTGGGAAATCCTTCTGTCACAGGCAAACCTGGACAATGAATCACCCTAGAGGTCTGAGTAATATCACCCAACATCCTTCCTGTAAATGTATGTCCTACTGTCATGTGACTACAGAGTCAAATATGGCTCCTATTTCTACTGCTTAACTGCATGCTTGAAAGTTCTCCTAGTTGACAAATGCTCTCCTTTCTAGGTTTGAGACAAATTCAATTCTGTTTTCCTCCTGTCTGTCTGGAAATTTGTCAAGCCTTTCAAGATTTCCCTGACCCCATTTATATTTAAATGTTGGTTTCTCCCATAAGCCTTGTTCTTTATTCCCTTCAGTCTATATGTTCTCCCTGGATGGACTCAATCACATTGGATTTAATTATCCATTATATACAAATTATATTTAAATACATCTCATATTTGATTTCTCCCATTTATCTATTACCTGTTGGACTAGTCACTAGAAGGTCACACTCACATCAGTATGTCCCAAACTGAAGCCTAATCTCTCTCCTGCTCTTCTATTGCTTATTTTGGTGGAAAATACAAGCATACACTCAAAAGCTTAAGAAATTAAAACTGTCAATCATTGCATTTATTTTGCCTACAGCTACCACATTCACATTCCCACTCAAAACATTCCCACTCAAAACTGGACAGGGTCCAGTTTGAAATATTGCACCTCACTGATATTTCTCATCTCCATTGACATAGCTTATCAATGAAACTAAGATATACGTAAATGCAAAAGAGGATGCTAATGAGAAAAACCATTGAAACATGAGTGTGTCAACCAAGACCCTTTATGGTCTTTGTGTCAGTTGAGATTTACAATGAAACAGCCAACGGGAGTGTGTGTGCACGCATGGGCCCATGTGCAGGCATGTGTGTGGGCATAGCAGGTAGATGATAGATAGGTGGGTAGGTAAATAGATAGATAGATAGGTAGATAGATAGATGATGGATAGACTGGTAGATATTTATTGTAAATAGTCAGCTCACATAACTTTTGGGTTGGCAAACCCAAAACTCTCAGTGCAGATTTGCAGGTGGAGACTGAGGGAGGAGTTGGTGCTGTAGTCTCCAAAAAGACTGTCTGGAGGAAGAATGCATTCCTCCATGAGCAACCCAGTTTTCTTTCTTAAGACTATTAACTGATTAATAGTCCAGATCTACTGATTTGAATATTAATCACATCTTTTAAAAAATACATTCACAGCCACATCCAAACTAGTGTTTGACTATATCTGAGTACCACAGCTTGACCAATTTGGCATATAAAATTAGCTATCATGTTGTTGTCTAAAACACTTTTATGTTCAATATCTTTCTTCTTCTTTGTATATTAGCAGTTCCAAAATGAGTCACTTTATTACATATATTCTTCTAGTCACCCAACACTATTCTCCCTTGCCTAGAACAGCTTCTCTATTATTCCCTAAAGGGTGGTTGTTCCTCTTCAAGATCCTGTGGACTAGTAAGCAACTATCCATCATATAAATATACTATTTGTTAATCATATACTCAGGGAACACTGCATTTCTGGAAGACAGGAGTGAGATCTTACTCAACTTCACCCCTTTTAGCCTTATGACAGTGACTATCAAATGAGTAGATATTGACAAATAAATTTTATATACGACTACCATTGTGAGGTATTGTGCTCAAATTTACTGGTGAAATGAAAATTTAAATGTAAACCTTGTCCTAAGAAATACAAAACAATTGAGTAGATGTAAGTAGAAATCAATGATTTTATGTATTACAACATGCATGACAGAGTATTAGAAGAAAATCAAAATGTCTCCATACCACATAGAAAGATTAGTTTTTTAGTCTATTCTTTTTCATTCTTCTGGTGACAAGATCTGTTTTATTTTAGCATTTATTTGGAGGAAGGGAGAAATCAAAACTTGTCTAAGATTCAGTTTTTCTATTTGCTAATGAAAATAGTAATTTAAGTGTGGTAAAACTATAGCACAGAAAAAGTGAAAAAGAAATGTAAACATTGACCTACTAATAAATAGCAAGCTTTCTTTTTTTTTTTTGTCCCATTCAGATGGTATAAATTATATTCACTGCCTGACATCAGGGAAAGACATTAGTGAGATTAGAAGTGGTTTTGTGGGCTAGGAAGTGACTTTCAGGCCTGAAGTTCATTTCTGTCTCAGGATGGAATTGTTTCTCAACCTTCCTGGACGGGTGGCACTCAGTACTCCATCACCAGTGAAGGGTCCCTTTGTGTTATTAACAGCTGTCATTCGATCCCTGATGTGCATGCACTCTCAAGTAGAGCTATAGTAAGTAGATGTTAGCTTATTTACATTGTATTGTTACATTTGTCTTATTTATTAAAAAAGCTCTTCTAGCTATGAATTTTCAGTGAAAGAATTGAACTTGGTAAGCTTAAAATCAAATTATCTATCTTCTATATAATTTCATTTTTATTCCTTTAACTGGGAAAAATTAATATTCCTTTTATATTCAGATATTTTCAAATTGTGTATCTAAGTAAAAATGACTGGGAATGTCTATTTCATCATCTCAGTTTTAATTGAGATTCCATTGCTAAGTATGTCTTGTAGAAAATTAAAGAATACTCATATATCATGTTAATTAAGATGTTAGAAGTATTTAAAAAATAAAGATGTATTGAACATGTATTATTTTTCTTAGTGACATACCATTCACTTACAGGGAAGCTTTGGCTTTCTATTTTTTCACTTTCTTCATTAAAAAATGGTCTTAAAACTTCTTTACTGGGGGGGAAACAAATTATACACGGATTATTGGTTATTTTTAGAGTAATGTTTATGGAAGCATTATATATGAAAATCAGTAGAAGAAGATGATTACAGTTTGAAATATAATAGAGACATTTAAATTGCAAGCAGCACATTGTATTTCACTAAAAGCATTCAAAATTGATGGTACAAGTACAGCAAAATCTTAATTAACTAATACCTGACTTGCCTTGAATTTTAATTACCCATAGTCTCCTCAAATTTGATTTTTAGAATATAATGATAAATGAAAGGGAAGAACAAACAATATAAACTCAAAGAACACATTTGATCATGCCGTTTTCCATTTGGACATCTTCAGTTAATGTCCTTGACTTTCCATTTCTTCTTCCCAATACACTTGCACTTTTCTAACTTCCATGTGCAACTAGAGTTGTCTTTGTAAATTGAAAATATCTGCTACCCTGCTTTGGTCTAAAGGTTTGAAGACTGCTCTATCTTCTTAGACTCAAGACAAAATTTCTTAAATTCATCTACAGCCCCCCATGGCCAACACCCCCCCCCTTCATCCCCATCATTATACTATAGCACAGGCCACCTGGCCTTCTTCTCTAACTGACCTTTTATCCTCCCTGCACTGTGTTTATACTCACTCTTGTCAAAGAAATGATTTCTCGGGAAATATCTTTCTACTCTTCTAGCCTAAACGATACAGATACATTGTAAACCAATAGGAACAAGTCTAATTCATGAGTAAATTTTACCTTAATCTGTATTTTTGAGGGAAATCTTTTTTTGGCATCCCTCACTCAACTAAACACTGTGTTATCTGCTCTCTTAGCACACCTCTTTCTTCATGATAATTATCACAGTTGCAACTGAACAAACTTTTTAAAGATTGACCGTGTTTGTAAACAACCAATACATCAAAGGTTCTAGCAAAAAAAACACAGAATCTTCCTTGAGACACATGAAAATAGAAAAACAACTTAAGTAAATATGAGACACAGCAAAATCACTTATAAGAACAAAATTTACAGATATACAGGTCTACCTCAAAAGGAGAAGATATGAAAAACACATTTCAATTTATTCTTTTTTTATTTAAGTGCCACACAGTTGGCATTTCTGTCTTTCTTTTAATTATTTTATTGTTGTTCAAGTATAGTTATCTGCTTATATCCTCCACCCTTCTCCCCGTACCCCAGCCATCCCCACCTCCCTCCCCTGCTTAAACCCCCTCCCTGTTTTTGTCCATGTGTCCTTTATAGTTGTTCTTGAAAACCCTTCTCCTTTTTCCCCCATTACCCCCACGCCTCCCCTCTGGTTACTGTCAGATTGTTCTTAATCTCAATGTCTCTGGTAATATTTTGCTTGCATGTTTGTTTTGTTGACTAGGTTCCACTTAAAGGTGAGATTGTATGGTATTTTTCCCTCACCACCTGGCTTATTTCACTCAGCATAATGCTTTCTAGTTCCATCCATGCTGTCCCAAAGGGTAGGAGCTCCTTCCTTGTTTCTGCTGCATAGAATTCCATTGTGTAAATGTACCATAGTTTTTGGATCCATTCATTTACTGATGGGTACCTAGGTTGCTTCCAGCACTTGCTATTGTAAATTGGGCTGCTATGAACATTGGGATGCATAGGTTTTTTTGGATTGGTGTTTCAGGATTCTTAGGATATAATTCCAGCAGTGGAATTGCAAGGTCAAAAGGCAGTTCCATTTTTAGTTTTCTGAGGAAATTCCATAGTGTTTTCCACAGTGGCTGTATTAATCTGCATTCCCACCAACAGTGCACTAGAGTTCCCTTTTCTCCACATCCTCTCCAACACTTGTTTGTTGCTTTGTTTATGATGGCCATTCTCACTGGTGTAAAATGGTATCTCATTGTGGTCTTAATTTGCATCTCTCTAATGGATAAGGAAGCTAAGCATCTTTTCATATGTCTCTGGGCCCTCTGTATGTCCTCCTCAAGAAAATGAAAAGTGTCTGTTCATTTGTTTACTGGGTTGTTTGTCTTCCTGGAGTGGATTAGTGTGAGTTCTTTATATATTTTGGAGATCAAACCCTTGTCTGAGGTATCATTGACAAATATGTTTTCCTGTATAGCTGGTTCTCTTTTCATTTTACTGCTGTTTTATTTAGCCATGCAGAAGTTTTTTAATTGGATGAGAGCCCATTTGTTTATTCTTTCATTTATGCCTTTTGTTCTAGGGGACATACAGGTGAAAATATAGCTGAGTGGAATATCTGAGATTTTCCTGCCTATCTATGTTCTCCTCTAGGACTTTTATGGTGTCACAGATTATATTTAAGTTTCTTATCCACCTTTAACTTATTTTGGTGTATGGTGTAAGTAGGTGGCTGAGTTTCATTTTTTGGCATGTAGAAGAGCACTCACGTGCTCTTATCAGATAGTGAAAAATAGTGTCCAGTATTGTTTGAAAGAATCCTGGAATGTGGTCTGAGTCCAATTGGTGTAAAAAGCTTCTGATTTGTACAATCTCCACTTCCACATATGAACACCAAAATCACTAAACTTTTCTCAAATTAATGAGGGCAATTGATTCTGTGCTGTCATTTGAATATTGTGTTAAATCTTGTCATTCTATTTAAAGGGAAATGGATTAAAAATTAATGTGAGTTAAAACTAATAACAGTACAGTTGGGAACTGGCATGGAATTATTAGGCATGTTGAAAATAGTGATATCCTGACCTTAATCAAATACTCACAGATGTGAAACTGATCATATGTTTAACCAACCCCCCCAAAAAAAAATTCTAAAAAGTAATATCTCAAAGGAGATGTGATGGAAAAAATAAAGAAATATGTAAAAGTTTGTGAAAAAGTCACCACACACACACAAGTAAAATCTAATTTCTCCAAACACAAAGAGTGATACCCATGTAGATAGGACAAAGTTTTAAAATAACTTTATACAGATTTCTCTACATAAGAAAAAATTAGTTTTCCTTTTGATCTTGACATTTTTTTAAAAATTAAGTAAAATTCTATTGAATCTCTCCTCAAAATATTCCTAATTATTATTTCCAGTTCTTATATAATAATAATCAGAATGTCTACAAATATTAATATGTATCATTTTGTTTTATAAAATATTGCTTCAAGCAAGGAGAAAGGAGCAAAATTTGAAAAGACAGAATAATTTAGAAAGCAAAATGTGCATTTGAATATTTTATCTAATGATGTACACATTGCAATCTTGAAGTCACCTACATACCCACACACAAATATACACACTTCCCCATGCATTTACAGTTACATTTATACTTATAAGATATGTGGTTTTTGTTCAATTTTTATAATTTCAATATTTACATACAATAACACTTTGATATGAAGTAAAAAGATTACCTCTTTTCCCTCTGTAATAATCATGATTAATATGTAGTAGTTTTGTTCCCCTACAACATGTTATCCTGAAAATGATCTCATGGAGCTAGAAAGGGAATATATCTTGGGCATCCTATTGTATTTGTTAAATTGGGGTCTACAGAGGATGACTTCATGAAGGAAGTTGAATAATTTTTCATTCTGAGAAAGAATTTATTTTGAACATTTGTTGATCCATGCCATTCTCTCTCTACTGACTGAAGAGCCAGATGACAAAATGTTCTGGAATATAGAGTATTAATTTCACCTTCAGCAAAATTGAACAAATTTTGTAAAGTGTGATGACTTTAGTCAATCTTTTACCTACCACTTATAAGAAATACAATCATTTCCAGGGGAGAGTACAGTTAAGGAAGAGTATCTCTTCACCATTATGCCTTTCACTTGATGAAATAAAGATGGAAACAACTCAAAGCAAAACAAAACAAATCTCTAGTTTTGCACTCAGGAATACCTGGTGATAGGTTGATAGTGTTTCTTTACTTTTCTTGGCCTCGGTTTGTTTAGATTTCATTACAGGAACATGAAGAACGGCCCAACCCTACTTTAGGGAATTGACATTAGCATCAAGTGAGTTAACATATGGGGACATTTTGAAGAATACCAAGTGTCATACAAATGTACTTAAGATCTCTAAGTGAAAGATGATAGTCATCTTCTATTCAGTGCAGAATAGGCTACTCAAAGGGAATTGCTTTCTGTTTTAAGAGTCACATAGACTGGAGCATATTCTGAGGTTATAAAACCAGAGGTAGAGAGAATTTGCTAACCAAGTCACAAGATAAAGGAGATAAAATGTGCCGAGTGAAAGGGGGTAGAAACGTTTATGATAGTTGACTATAGAGATAGAGATAGAACTGAATGAGTGGTAAGTACAGGAAAGATATTTTTGCAAATGAAAATATTGTCCTCAAATGGAGTTATTCAAATGTTGAATCAACTGTTTTTACAAGTCATATGTTTACTGGTATAATTGAAGATTAAGCAGAAGTTAAATTGCTGCATAATAGGAAAGCAGTAAAGGGAATTGAAACCTCAGGTAGGTAATCAGGTTGTATGGCTGTTATGGTTCCTGCCATTCTGATTTTGAAAAGTTGTGGTGAAAGACCATTATTAACAATACATTGTTAACTAATTTGGTTATTTGTTGTTGCATAAACAAACTACCACCAAACTTAGCAGCCTAGTACAATAATTTCTTCTCACAATTCTGTGAATTTTCTGGATCTTCAGCTTATTGTAGTATCATTCAAGGTGCTAGTTAGGCTGAAAGGTGCAAAAGAGCTTCACTCACATAGGTTTCAAGGTGGTAAGAGGAGACTTAGTTTAATTTCATGGTGTTTTTCCACATGACTGCTTGGGCTTCCTGATACAGTATGGTCACTGAGTTTCAACAAGGCATTTTACAACAGGCCAAAGTGCAGCTACAGTTCTCTTAAAACTGAGACACCAGTGTTACATAGTATTACTTCTGGAACATTCTGTGTGGCCAACCCAGATTCTATGCATCTGAAAATGCACAAGAGCTTAAATGCTTGGAGCGAGGATCATTGAGGACCATCTCTGAGAGTGGCGGCCTCAGTTGATAGTATTAGTTGTAAGGGCAAAAACAATGTACTAACAAACAATTTTAAACAGAAGTTTTAGAAGATGAAAAAGTAGCTCCAGACTTATTGGAACCAAGAGATTAAAAGGTAAGTTAAAAGATGAATATCAGAGTTTAAATATTTGGATTTGTAGACTTTAGTCAAATATAGGTTGGGAATGAAAGCAGTTTGGTCCAATGTAACAACTAATGAGCATTTAATAGGTGACAAATATGGAGCTTGTTTCTGAGATAGCAAGATGTGTCTTATAAAATCTCTTCACTTGAAATGCTTTCTAATTGGTTGACAGACTCAAAAGTAGGTAGCAATAACAATATTAAAAGAAATATTTATAAAACACTATTGAGAATACTTCTGAAGTGGCCACAGAGAGGAGATATGATCTCTTCTTCCAAAGATTAGTATAAAAGAGGGATAAAGAAACTAATTTTTATTATATGCTTTCTTTGTGCCAAGTAGTGTGCTAGGTAGCATTTCTCAATTAGACACTTTTCTTTTTCTTTTTTAAAAGATTTTATTTATTTATTTTTAGAGAGAGGAAAGGAGGGAGAAAGGAAAACTTCAAGCATTACCTTGAAGCAGGTATTATAATGTCCATTTTATAAAAAGAAATAACTGAGGATCAGAGAGATTAAATAACTCACCCAGCATTAACTTACCAAAGGACTCTGATTCTAGAATCCATATTGTTTATTACCCTGCACAACTAAACAGTAATAAAAGCAGACCCAAAGAAGTATTGACTTGAGGCACACTGAATTTGATATACCTTCAGAATGATTAGTACCCTCACATAAACCTGGCAGGGCTGATATCATATAAAAAGCCATAATGGCATCTATACATCATCTGCAGAATTTCTCAGATCACCTCCCATGTGCTTCTGTAACAGTTCCTGTGGAAAGCTAAGCAGGCCAGCCCCTGCCTGGGCTATTCACTAAATAAGAAGTTAGAAATGCTATTCTATGGCTCAAGATTGAGATATGGTCTAGAAGTGCATATTAGAAATCGTAAGTATTTAGGAGTAGTTAAAAATGCATGTAGAAGAAACAATAGTGACAACACTATATAATAATAAGAAGAAGAACGCGATTCTAATGTAGGCTAACACTGCAATGGCATTGCACATGCCATTCTGCTGCTGGGATATTATTCTATACCCCTCTCACATTTTGTTTAAGTAAATTCTATACTTCATTTGTATCTTAGCTTAAATTGTGGGGGCAACTTTGCCCGCAAAATCCATCCCATCTGCCACAGATGAAAGTAAAATTACCAAGACATGATCTGCTTGGCGAGGAAAGGTGGCCAATCCCTCAAAGGAGAAGGGCCAAGAGCCCCTTCCTCAAGGGGCATTTATTGGGTTCATTTGCACAAAAATACAGGTAAGGATCAAACAATAGATAGCATTCAAAGAACCATGAGGGCTTATTCTCAGTCAGGGTCAGATAGCTAAAGAGCCATAATACTTTGAGGAACAAACTTCTTGCTTGGACACTTATCATTTAAATGAGAGCATTCTAAACAAAGCAGGTTTCACAGGATTTTTTACATATTCTTTCTTAGGCCTGATCACCCAGGGAACCTGCCCTTTCCAGCACAGGGCTGTACTGCCTTCCCCATCATAGGCTTTTAGGCTTAAGTGGATTAGAGCCAGGAAGCACTTCTCCCTGAGGACATGGGGACTCGGGAATAGCCATGGGTGGGGTGGGGGTTGAAGGCCCATCACTCCCTCTTTGTCGCAGCACCCCCTAGTCCTTCCATGATGGCCTCCCAAGTGATTGTGTCTGGCTTAGGTTGCCCCTCTCTCTGAGGAGTCTTACCCATCTCTGACTAGCTGACCATGCTTTGGGGGCAGGGAAGTAAACCGAGGCAGCATTTGCTACCAGAGACAAGCTTTGTCTCCCGTGGCTCACATTCCAGAGGTCACTCACTCATCCTTGGCCATGGGAGGTAGTTACAACTCCTGAAACCAGGCAGAGTGGTCCCTAACATAAATATCTAAAATTACTGGTAGTTATAAAATAGTTCTGTGCATGTGTGCATGACTAAGAATAATTTAGTGAAAACATGGACATGAAATATATGGATACATTTGTGGAGAAAGGCTTCTAACTGTAAGGAACTATAGAATTTTCTTTAGCCTTGTTTAAGGACATCTCTTTCTCTTTTTTACATTTTATTTTTTATTGAGCTTATGGGGGTGATATTGGTTATTAAAATTATATAGTTTTTAGGCATATAATTCTATAACACATCATTTGTATGTTGTGTGGTCAGTACCCCAAGTCAATTCTCCTTCTATCACCATTTATCTCCCCTTTACCCTCTTCTACCTCTCCCAACTCCTTTTCCCTCAGGTAATCACCACACCGTTCTCTGTGTCTATGGGAGTTTTTTTTTCTTTGTTTAATCTCTTCACCTTTTTCACCCAACCCCTGAGCCCTTTCCCCTCTGACAGCTGTCAGTCTGTTGTCTGTACCACCATATGATTTCACTTATATTTGGAATCTAATGAACAAAATAAACTAACAAATAAAATAGAAATGGACTTACAGTTAATGAAACATTTCTTTCTCAATTCATTCTTTAAAAGTTGTTGTTGCTCAGCATTTTGTTCATACCGTACATTTAATTGACCAAAAGGACTCAATTGACATTTCATTCATTGAGAAATGTCTATCAGGGTGTCCAACCTGTGGCCGGTATGGCTGTGAATGAGGGCCAACACAAAATCATGAATTTACTTAACACTTTATGAGACTTTTTTGTGATTCCATGTCACAGTGTATTTAATGTGTGGCCCCAAGACAACTCTTCTTCTTCCAGTGTGGCCCAGAGATGCCTAAAGCTTGGACAACCCTGCTAGACTCTAGCTATCCACCGCATACTGGGTCCTGTATATAAGCTGGCCATATAAAACGGCCTGCATAAAATGACAGGAAAATACTTTCCTGCCTTAATAGAGCTTTTGCATTAAAAAAGTGATACACAAATAGATCAAATATTTGTACAAAGAAATTTTGGTTGGTTTTAGAAAGGATAATAATATGATGCTTTGAGAGAATATAAGAGAAGTGTAACTAGGCTGAAGAAATTAAGGAACAATTGGATCTTTCAGGGAATACTAGACACTGGTTGTGTACTGACAGTAATTCCAGAAGAACCAAAACATCACAATGGCCCACCATGCAGAGTAGGGACTTATGAGGTCCGGTGATCAATGGAGTTTCAGATCAGGTTCATCTGACAGGGGGTCTAGTAGATCCCTCAGTCCATCTTGTTGTGGTTATTTCTCTAGTTCCAGCTTGAATAACTGGAGTAAATATACTCAGAGAAGCTGACAGAATCTTTATAGTGATTTCCTGACAAGTGGAATGAGAATTATTATGGTGGAAAGGGTCAAGTAAAAGCTAATAGAATTGCCTCAACATAGGAGAATAGTAAATTAAAAGCAATGTCAAATTCTTGGAGGGGCTGCAGAAACTAATGCCCCCATTAAGGACTTGAAGGATATAGAGGCAGTGATTCCAGCCACATATCCATTCAAACTCCCGTTTGACCTGAGTACCTGTGCAGAAGACAGAGGGATCTTGGATGACAATGTATTATAGTAAGTTTAACCAGATGAGGACTCCAGTTGCAGTTGCTGTACCAGGTGTGGTTTCATTGCTTGAACAAGTAACGCATCTCCTGGTATGTAGCTATTTATCTGGCAAAAGCTTTTTTTTCTCAATACCTGTTAATAAAAAGCACATCAAACAGTTTGCTTCAAGCTAGCAAGGCCATCAGTACATCTTTACTGCCTTAGTTGAGGAGTATATCAACTCTTTGGATCTATGTCATAATTGAGTTCCCAGGGAACTCAGTTGCCTGTTGTTCGATATTACACTGGCCCATTACATTGATGACATTATCTGATGGACCCAATAGCAAGAAGTAGCAAATATTCTAGGCTTATTGGTAAGACATTTGCTGTCAAGAGTGAGAAATAAATTCAAATTCATGGGTCTCTACTCACTGAAATGTCTAGTAGGGGTGTCATACTAATTTCCACAGGGGGCCACCTCAGCCTTGCAGTTGCCTTCAAAGGGCCAAAATAATTTTAGGACTGTATAAATGTAACTACTCCTTAACTGTTCAGGAATTAAAATTACATTTGGCCCTTTCAAGACAATAGCGAGGTTGATGTGGCCCCACTGAAAATGAGTTTGACACCCCTGGTTTTGGGGGTACAGATGTATGGAAATGTTGAGATATCTCTTTTAAAATGAAGGCTAAGTTATTGCATCTGGTCTGTTCTATAATCGGAAACAGAGAAATAACACCTAGTGAGCTTCTTTTAATTTTGGAGGGAACATATTTTTCATTTGGGTAGGTTATTCCTGTCCATTTATCAAGTATCCAAAATAGCTGCTAATTTTGAATGAGGTGCCAAACAGGAGAAGGCTCTGAAACGAGTCCAGGCTGCTGTACCAGCTGCTCTGCCACTTGGGCCATATGAACCTGCAGACTCAATGGTGTTTGGAGCTTCGATGGCAGATGGGGATGCTGTTTGGGGTCTTTGGTAGGCTCATAGGGGTGATCATAGTGCAGGCCCTTAGGAATGTTGACCAAGCCAGGCCATCTTTTTGTAAAATAACCCTCCTTTTGAAACACAGCTTTTGGCCCTCTACTGGGCCTTCTAATAAGAGCTTAACCATGGGCCACCAAGTTATCGTGTAAGCTGAGCAGTCCAGAAGGTTGTTTGAATCACAAAGAAGGGAGTTGCTGTGTTTGCTGGACTGATCGATTCTGACTACCAGGGGGAAATTGGACCGTTGCTCTTCAGTACAGGTAAAGAATTCTGTATTTGGAATGTAAGAGATCTCTGAGGTCCTGTCTTACCATGCCCTGTGGTGAAGTCAGTGAAAAAGGTTTACAACAACCCGATTTAGGAAGAACTACTAACGGTTCATAACCTTCAGGTATGAAGGTTTGCATCACTCCATTAGGTAAAGAACCACAACCAGTTTAGGGGGTTTCTGGAAAAAAAAAAGAATGGCTAATGAAAGAAAATGGTTATGAATACCAGCTATATGAATACACTATATATGAAGCTGAGAGATTCATATATAGAGATATACACACACATACACACACATACTCTCTCTCATATATATCTCTGTTTTTCCCTCTCATAGCCCTTTATCATATACAATATAATTTACATTGGCATTGTATCATCATATTTAAAAATTTTTAATGTTACATCATACTATTTAAGTTACCAGATATGAAGAAGAGTAGATATCAACCAAAGACTTTGCATCCTTTTCTGGGGAAAGGGTTAATATGTTTCAAGTCAAACATGTGATAATTGTATTAAGTGGAAGGATGACCTTGTTATTGTCTTTATTTAGAGATTAAATATAATTTTAGAAGATGTGTTTGGTTGCCATTTTGATGAGTAGTAGACTTGTGATTGTTAATTTTATGTGTCAACATGGAAGGTGTTTTGGATGTGACTAACATTTTAGTCAATAAACTTTGAGTAAAGCAGATTACTCTTCATCTGCGGGTGAGCCTCATCAAATCAACTGAACACCTGGCTAGGACAAAATTACTTTCTTGAGCAAAACAGAACTCTCCAGAAGACTGCTTTCAGACTTCAACTGGACTATTAACAACCTGGGTTTTCAGAATGCTGGTCCTCGGACTGGAATGGGCTCTCTTGAGTTTCAAGCTTGTCAGCATATACTGCAGATTTTGAAGTTGCTATCTTCTGTAATTGTGTTAGACAATTCCTTATAATACTTGTATGTGTCTTTCTGTAATGCACATCTTGATTGAACCCTGAATAATACAGAAATATAGGCTTTTATTTTTTTAGTTTATTTACCAATAGGAAAGACAAAGAAGAGACTCTGAAGGAATTGCCAGCCTTGAACTATAACTACATGTTGGGTTATAATTTTTGCTAACTCTATGACAAACCTGTTTGCAGTATCACTGCCTTACTCACCAAAGACCAATAATACTTTTTTTTTTCATTCTGAAATGCAAGCAATCTAGCTCACCTCTTCAAATTTGCAAGGTGATTTTTAAAAACTGTGAATAAAAGTGGAAATTTAAATGATAAAAAAAAACTTCACTGAAACTTTATTTTGATGAATTGTTCCAGAAAATGCAAGGAGCAAGAATTTGATTGCTCATTCCTAGAGAATAGGTTTCTACATATTAAAGTGGTTCTTGCCAAATGTTGGCGTAATGAAGACAGAGAAAGCCCATTTCTCTGCAGGCCTGGAGCTTCTGAATAAAGACAAGCAGCGTGCACCATCATGCAACTTCATCATTATGCTGGCAAGACTCCTGTATTAGCAGTAGTTAAGAGGACACCTGGCTAACTGGGATTTACAGGATATATGATTTCCACCACATTACAGCTGGAACATTAAAGAGCATAACGGAATTTCTGGAGAAAGATACTCTGCAGTTGCCAAGAGTCTTAGTGTTTCACAAGAATGCCAAAACCAATAACCTTCTCCTTCATGTTAAGAGTGTCCAGCAAAGCTAATGAAGTGTTTGAGGTGGTGGAAATGGACTGATTCTTCAAACTAGTAAAAGCAGTTATGGGATCAGGCCATCGTACAAATGTTTCAGAGAGATTTCCATGAATTTCCAAGCAAACAAACAAACAAAACATTCATGTACCAACAGTATGACCACAGTCTATAAACATCCCAGGCCAACAAAAATCCTTTCTCTCTATTCCTATGCTCAAATTAAATTGAACTAGTTTCAGTCTGAGCCTTGAAACTAGCTTTGTTTTTCTCTCTCTGCAAAGCACAATCATACTTTTGTTTCAACATTCTCTAATTCAGGGGCTATCATCAGCTTGGCTTCTGGATTATTTGCTTATTTACAAAGGATTTCATATGTACTGTGCAGATTATCTGGGTCCAGTTCCTTTTTTTAAAGCAAGTTTAAACTCTGTTATTAACTAAAAAGAAAAAAATCAGAAATTAATTATATGGTTGTGTATCTAGAACAAGTTTTATCCTATTTATATTAAATCTTAGGAGTTTTATGCGTCTAATGAAGATTTCTGACACAAAACCAGGGAAGAGTTGCAGTTTCTCAGGTCTTCTTTATTTTTCTCTCTGTAACTTTTTGTATGCTCTTCTACAAATTGAAGCCAAAGGACTTTTTAAAATGATCATGTTTTAGGGTTTGGGTTGATTGATCGTTACTATATGTAGACCATCAAAGTTATAAAGCAATGGTATTTGAATTTTTCTATAAAGGATAGCTTTTATCTACATTTTATACATCTTGATGCAGACACTGGTCCGCAGTGTCCGCATCATTATGGATGAAATGAGCCATTCACGTGGACTACGGAGTCCTGTGGAGGAAAAGGGACGGCACGGCTTTTCCCTCAAGGGGAGCAAAAGCCATGGCCCTGTCTGGGACTGGCCTTTATTGAGTTTCTGGCACATTACATCATGGTCCTCATTTACTATGCACAAGTTCGATTTAGGTGGTTACCTTTTACAGAAAACAAAGGAGAGGATGCCAGTAATCACATCACAGAAGAGGGATATTTGCAAATGAAAAGGCAAGAGTGGTTGAACTGGTTACTCTGGTCCTTGGAATGTTTAGCATGGTTTTGAGGAAGTTACTTTACAGTAAATGTTTGCCACAAATCCAGGTCAGGGAGTTTTTAGCAAAAAGCAAGACTCAAAGTGGCCTAGGCACATTGCAGGCCTGATTGCCCATGAGAGAACCTATCCATGGACTTGGGTCCTGTGCATCTCTGAGTGGGAACTGGGCCCACGCCATGCAGAATTGTCTCCTACACATCTATTTGATTCTTTATAATATTTCCTCTTCCATCATACCCAGAGTTCACTTATTGTCTCAGTTCAACTTAGCTTTTTGATTAAAACTAGAAGATCAAAAATTATTATTCCACTTATTATTAGAAAAATATTTTCAAGGGGAGCCCAGTACCTCATAAAATATATTGTGATACTGTGTACTTATTAAAATAGCACTTGTTTATATATATGTAATACATTAAATATAGTTGTATGTACTATACATATCCATGATTTTAAGAGAAATTACACAAAATCAATAGTCTTTTATTATGGCAAAGTTTATTTTTTAAAAATCATTGCAGGCTTGTTAGTTACTTCTGAACTGACCTTTTGACATTTTATCTTTCTCCTTCAATATTCTTTCTTGTTCATCAATCAATGTTTTCTTTTTGTTGACTGTTAGTGAACAAAAGTAATGATGCAGCTTCAAATAATGAATCATGAAAAAGCTTTTGCCATTTATATCATCACTAGGACAGTGTGGTGTCTGCAGACAGTGTTATTTCCAGCCTGCATTCCTGGACACTGAGGTCAATAAAATTGCTGCAGGTCATAAAGGTGGGACATGAGACATGCTTGTGTGCAATGAATCTTCTGATGGAAAATGAATCACTGTTTCACCATGACAAAGTCAAGGTGCCCAGCGTCTGTTGGTAGAAATCTGATTGTGCTGTATTTTGAACTTGCTCCTTATATATACTTCTCATGATTTCCTGTATTTAGGAACTAAGATTTAGTCTATTTACTTCCTTCACTATTGCTAACTAAACTTTTCCAGATTTCTCTATTTGCTTTGGTATGTATACATAACAGTTTTCTGATTTCAACTTCATGAAAGGGTTTCTTAGGCTCTGCCGAGGAAGAAATGCCAATCAGCCACAAAGTTAGGCAGTATAGAGTTTTATTGGGGTTTGCGCACCAGGCAAGGTTCTCTGGTCTACAGACTGGGACCGGGGAAGTCGCGCCCAAGCCGGGAATATGGCAGGGTTTTATTTTGGTTGGCTTTCTTCATGGAAGCTGGGGATTGGTCCCCTTTGACCAAAGCGACAATATATCATTGGTGGCTTTCCTGGGGCTCAGGTTGCTATGCGGATATCCCTTTTGGCAAAGGCTGCTGTTTCGGCTCCCTGGTTTGACATCAGCCGTCTTTTCTGAGTTGTAGTTCAGCCGCCATTTGTCCTACCCTGCCCATCCTGACACTTCACCCCTTTGAAAACTCTCAGAAGCAATCATAGCCCACCACATATTTTAATCATTTTTTAAACCCTGTACTGCTATGTATTATAACAACCAGTGGTTATGGCTGACCAAGACACTCTGCTTGACCAAATTATTCAGGCCCCTCTGAATTTCTTGTTCAACTACACCCTGACTTTTCAGCTTCCATGGTTGTCTCTGCATTATCTGATTTTACCAAAACCCCTGCTAAGTCTGTTAGCCAGCCTCCTCTGTCATTGATATCTGATCACCCTCGGTGTCTGGTCAGGTTCTTCATCCATCACCACCCCCGAGGTACTGGGTAATCACCCACCCTGGCCTGCTGCGAGCAAAACTCCTGTTAGGCAAAATCTCCCACTCCCTCCACTGACGTTTCCTTTAGCCCAATCATGACTTCCTCAAGAATCCGTCTCACTTCTCAGACTAAATAGTCTTACTGTGAATGCTTCCATGATGCAATCTGACTTTCCAAGAAAGTTAAATTATTATATTTATTTACATAATTATTTTACTGTCTACTTCATTAAATTGCAGTATTTATGAGAGCTGCATCTGGGTCTCCCCTGCTCATCATTACATTCCGAGTGCCTAGTCATGCCTCCTGGTACATCGTGGGCTCTCACTCGATAAATAAGTTGAAAAAAATTGAATACATAAATAAATTGCTGTTCTGATTCAGGTTAACACATATTGTTTCTGGATTTTTGTTTTTTGTTTTGGTTGTTTGTTTTTTAATATCAATAATTGCCTAGGAATTAGTCTTTTTTTTTCTGAATTAGTGAAGTTGGGCCGTTTCTGTCTTTTCTCAGATTACATTTCAGTAAAAGGTATTTCTCAAAATCAAATAATCTTCTGAGGGGAAAATATTGTTTGTACAGGCTAACAAAGAAATGAATGTGGTAGTTTAGCTGATAGAAATACTTTTTAGCTGATAGAAATACTTTTGATGTAGGAATTATTACTTAAAATGGCTAACAGCAAGTCTGGGCAAGCATCACACACCTTCTGCTGCGGGGGAATGAATGACGCAGCTTCCAGATCACTTGAACTTTCCAGGTCCTCTTAAAGGTCAGGGTGCAATTCCTTCTCAGCTAAGGCTTAGCTCGGCTTTACCTAAAACATATCTCTGATTTTGAATTTTGCTAGAATGCGTCTTTTTATTTTCTTTCATTATCCTTTCCCTGGTCATTAGATAAGTGCCTCCATTTGATTCTCTCAGTTATCTCACTGTATTACTAATTTAATTCCCAAGTAACTGTAATGTAATGCTACCTGCTTAATATAAAGAGGCTTGTACTTATTCCCACCCCCCACTCAGTTTGTAATTTATTTTGAGTATAATAAGAATGTAATTCCACTTTAGTTATTTCCTTCAATTTATCTAGTTGCTTAACTACTGGTGACAGAAAGATTCTTTTTTGGTTTGGTCACTCACTTTAATAAAATCTTAAATTTCAAATTAATTTCTGAATAGATATTTCCATCCGCAGCAAGCATAACAAATTCTAAATGAAAGAGATAGTTGGAAATATCAAGTTGCAAGTAATACATTATATAAACATAACCATGAATATAGTCAAATTCACAGTCCTTATCTGGTATTTTATTTTCTCTGTAGTTTCCAAAACACCATCGTTAGATCAAGTTTTATACCAAAATTAGTATAGTGAATTGATAGACTCCTGTATGGGCAAAAGTAGATTTATAATTGTAATACAAATACATGATATGATAATTAGTAAATATTAATATAAGAATTAACTCTATATTCACATATTCAAAAATGTAAGCCTACTTTCTTTTTAAAAATTTTTATTTCTTTATTTTTAGAGAGAGAGAAAGGGAAGAAGAAAGAGAGGGAGAAAAGGAAACATCAGTGTGTGGTTGCCTTTTGCACACCCCCTGCTGGGGACCTGGCCCCACAACCCAGGCATATGCCTGACTGGGAGTTGAACCTGGGACCCTAGGGTTCTCAAGCTCTCACTCAACCCACTGAGCTACACCAGCCAGAATATAAGCCTACTTTGGTTTACCCCTCTATATGTATGTAAATATAATTAATATACATTTTTTATTTCTTAGTTTAAACCAAAAGTACCATTAAAATAGGCAAACTGAAACAAAGGGTGTAAGAAAGCTAATTACCAAGAGATATAAGTTGAAAATTTTGATCAGACTTAGCTTTATTTTTGCTCCCCATTACTAGCATTAGTAAAATTCCATAATTTTTAAAATATATTTTAACTAAAATCAAACTGCAAAAATATTTCAGGAACTTTTTCTTAATAAATATTTCTTTCTCTGACAATATTCTTCCTATTATTTGTAGGGAAGACCTTTAACATTTTTCATAAATTTCAAAGACTGGTTTTAGTTCATAAAATTCAGACAGATACCATTAAAAATAATCAGTATATGGTTTTATAATTCATTTATAAAATAGTATTTTCATTCATTATTTACTTTTGGATTCTACAGATTAACATAGCTCATAAACATTTCCACTTCCTGTTGATTTGTTTATTTTGAATCAATTGACTACAGTGAGTATGTGGAAATGTGGGAATATACAACTGTTCTATAAAGAAGTACTTCATTATTTCTAAGGCATCAAAGGAAAATATCATAATTTTCATTATTAAAAATGTGCTTGTTTCCTACTGTTAATATTTTATAAGCTTTGATATAAGCATTTCAGAAATTTTAGTCGGATAAATCTGTATGAAAGGAAGTGTTAATGTTACCCAAAGTTACAGAAGATAAAATGAAGGTGTAGAAAAGTTAATTTAATTACTCAGTGTAACACAGGTAGTACATGGTAAAACAAAGATTCAGACCTAAGCATTTGGAATCTAGAGCTCATGGTCTTAACTGCTACCTCACCTTGACTTAGGACAAGTCCTGAGTGGAAATCCAGGGCAGTTAAAATGTATTTTCTCTGCCAAGAATATCAGTGTGATCCCAGACACATTAAGCAACCACTTCAGCCAAGTTTTATTTTCTATAAAATGTGATGTTGAACTGCAGCATGATTTATGACTTTTACAGCTTTTTTTAAAGTTCCATATGATTCTATTTATTTTAACTGGATTAAAAGCTTCTTATGAGTAGGCCATGCTATATAGACCTTGCTCCCTTTATCTTACAAGCAAGTCATTAAACACTTCATAAATATTTCTTTTCTCAAAACCAGGAGGATGACATATATAAGAAGTACACAAGAATCTGAATGATTTTTACTTATCCAATGATGAAATTAGATGATTGATCAGGTAGAATAAGGAAATAGATCTGACTTCCCCTTAACCCCCTCCTCTCCACTATCTTATCAACTATGATGGTGTAGAAACCCTTACTTTGCAATACATCTGTACACACTCACACTGAAAAGCCTTGTGCAGAGAGACATCAACATAGAAAACTAGATACAAGAAACAGAAGTGTACCAATTTAGAAAAGTTATGTGTAGTTAAGGGAATGATGTCAACAAAAGCATTTATTTTTTTGATGGCGCCACCTTAGGAGTCTTTTCAGTGACAGACCCACAGCAAGATGAGGGTGCTTTTACTAGAACTGGAGCTGGAACATACAGCTCATGTATGAATTAATAAATAAAATCAATCTCACCTCTGTACACACTGGAAAAGGTGCTCCTTTGGTAAAATGGCTTTAGAACATAGCACATGCAGAGTGACGGAAGGTGGTTGGCATTTTGTTCTCTCATGTCCTGTAGGCTGAGCGGTTTTGTGCAGGGCAAATACTGTGAAACCATATTTGAGAGTCTTAATCAAGATTAAAGAGCAGGCTGTTACCTTGTCTCTTACAGTGAATGTTGTCTTTTTTTAGGGTTTTTAAAGTATAATATAAAAAGTGAATGGAGTAGAAGAAAATAGATATCCGTCTGCAACTTCAGTTGATAGAGACCAATTTCTGTGACACATAGGTGGAATGGCAAAGGTCAGTTAGTTCTTGTCAATCAATTTTCTGAAAGAAGCCAAAATCAAACAGGGCCAGGAATTGAACCATTTTTTTCTCACTGGAGAACTATACAATGTTAAAGCAGAAAAATTTTTAGAAATGGTCCTATTCCTTCATTAAATAGATGAAGGAAATTGAACCTAAATATGTTTTGGGACTTTGGTAAGATCAACGTTGCCACAAAGACCTTTTTAATGATTGACTAGAGTATCAGTGTAGTATAGAGAACATGTGGAAGGTATAACTATAGAGACATAAGTTTATTTAGCATCTTCAATCTTTCCCTTTTTGTGGCAACAGAGTTTTTCTTTTTTTCTGCAAATAAGAGATAACACAAATGGGGCTTCTGGTTTCATTTATTGATAGGTTCACTCAATGCACATTTAATAAGTGCTTACCAGCCCATTCATCTTATTTCTAATGAATGTCACTTTAGGATACATGCATCACCACCTAATCTCTGGCCACGTTGATTTTACAAAGTCTTATGTAAACACACTAAAAATTATCTATTGAGTACAGTTCAGTGGGTTAATATATAGCCTTATTAATCTTGTCCCTATTCTTATTTCTCTTTCTTCTCATATAGCATAGTAATGTAGAACATCCTGTCTCTCATATATTTCATATGTCACATGGATTTTCTGTTACTCCTTCACAATCAAAACTGACCACAATTTGCTATCCTCAGACACAGTGTTGTTAGAACAGTTACCTTTCTGTACTATGCTTCAGGTTAGTTGCTAACTTAAAACATAGTTGAAAAGAGAATATAAATAGAAAAAGGAATCCATGACTTTCCTCTTGGTTCAAGTGATCAGGCGGCTGCTTTTTTTCTCAGAACTCTTTTCATTTCCTACCCTACTTTTCAGTTTCTAAAAATAAAGTTATTATTTTTGAGCTGTATTTGGGAAAACGAATCTTTAGCATATGGTCTCATCACAGATTATGACAGTATAATTTCTTAGAATCAACCAAGGCTCTGTAATTATTCCTTCCAAAAGTTTGATTATTTTTAGGAAACTAGAATGGAAAAAAAGAAATGGGATTTATATTGGCATTAAGCAAATATGCTGTACTGATCAGAAGCTTTAACTAAATTTTTAGTCCAGTGTTACTATCTGTTTGAGTAACATATTGTCCTGCTGCTTTTTTTTTTAAAGATTTTATTTATTTATCTTTAGAGGGGAAGGGGGGGGAAGGGAGCGGGAGAGAAACATCAATGTATGGTTGCCTTTTGTGTGTCCCCTGCTGGGGACTGGCCTGCAGGGAACCGGCCTGAAACCCAGGCATGTGCCCTGACTGGGAATCGAACCGCGATCGTGTGGTTTGCAGGCCCGCGCTCAATCCACTGAACTACACCAGCCAGGTGCTTTTTTTTTTTTTTAAACAGGGT
The DNA here is from genome assembly GCF_021234435.1 of Artibeus jamaicensis. Classification (NCBI taxonomy): domain Eukaryota; kingdom Metazoa; phylum Chordata; class Mammalia; order Chiroptera; family Phyllostomidae; genus Artibeus; species Artibeus jamaicensis. The sequence continues at coordinate 18,033,235 of NW_026521788.1, forward strand.
CAAGAAGCTTAGCTGATTAAGTTGTAGACTGACACTCCTACAAACAGAAAGGCAGCTGTTTCCTCTTGCCTCTGGCATCTTCACGCACAGGTCTGTACTACCTGAGAATGTCTAGTAATTGATTGTCAAGGAACTACTTGCAAGCATACAGTATACCATTTTTGGAAGTTCTGTCATTTCAAACAAATTTATTCAGAACACAGAAATGCTCAATCATATTGTTGACAAATATTAATTGAAATCATGAGTTTAAAGAAAATCTGGACACACTCATGATGAAATCAAATAGGATTTATTATAGAAACAAGATAGTTCAGAGCCAGAGGGATCAGCAGGATTGTCAAAGAAATGTGAAGTATCCTTTGTTTCCTCAGAAGCCACAGTAGTGGATGATAACATTGGAATGAGTAAGGAGCATAATATAAATTCTAAGTATGACAATCTCTGGTAGGTTCCAGACTCTGTTCTTCTATACATATCCAGACACCACCTTATCTGGGCCTGATGTAGCTTATCAATCTTAGATATAGTATACTTGAGATATATAGTATATATAGAATATATTATACACATACATTTCATATATGTGTGTTCATATATAGGGTTTGGCAAAAGGTTTACAGTTACAACACAAATAAATGATATAATAATTAACAAATAAAAATACAAGAATGTGATGTTTTGTGCATTCATAACTGTAGACCTACTTTTGCCCTCCCCTGTGTAACTTGGGATTGAAAGGTATGGAATATAAATATAGTCAAATCCTGAATTCCTGAGATACAGGCCAGTTTCCCAGGTGTCTTTATGTAACTCATCAAATTTTTTATTCTGTATTTTCTAAGATTTTGACAGGAAACCCTGACTCTGCTCCATGCAATTTGGTAACAGTTATAATATGCCTTTGTTATTATCAGCAATAAACTAAACATTATTGGCTTCTAGAAAAAGTGTGGCTGCATCCACTGTTTACTACATTATGTCCACCTTAAACTGCAGCCAGATCTTCCCCATCGTTCCTCATACTAAGTGATTTGCTCATCTTCAGGCACACCTTAGATATTTCCCAGAGCTGCTATCTTTGTCTAACCTTCCTCTGGATTCAAAGAAGTTGCTTGTCATCTTCATGAACAACACCACATTTTTCTTCACAAGTGTCCTTTTTTCACCAAGTAGATATGATTTTTATTGTCCTTTGAAATGTTACAGACATTTTATTTCCCATTTGAGCTTCATTAATCTGTCTTGATATATAGTATATTATGTATTTATCTCTTCATGACTTTGTATATCCATTATTGATTTCATCCTACCCAGGATTTAACATCATGTCTTAGGTGCTTCTTATGTTTTATATATAAATTTTGTTGTTTCATATATATAGATAGTTGTTACACATACATATTCCAAATATATATATAATACAACATATTTATATGTATTTTATTCATTCATGGATAAATATGTATTTGAATGTTTGATAAACTTGGGACTAACTTTTTATATAATTTCATTATTTTTGATACAGTGAAATAAAACTTGATGAACACCAGAAGACAGACACTCAAAGGCTCTTTATTAGATGAAGTGTCCAAACACTTAATGTCCAATGCACATTGCCTATACCATTCTCATTTTCATGCCTCAAGATGGTAATCAGTAGTCTGATGACATCATAATTGCATGTGGTTGATGAAAGAGAAACAAGCATGTTCTTTAAGTCTATGTAGGCTCCACCAGGAAGCTCTTGCATCCAAGAAAGTCCCTCTTCCCCACTTTATTAGTTTTCCTTAAATAAAAAAATAGGAATTTGTAGAGAAATTCATCTATATCTTCCTTCTTACTAAAAACAATGGGACAATATATGTGTATGAGACATCCTCATAAAAACAGAAAACACATAGTTTTCACAGATAAGAAAGACTGATTAAAGGGATTATTGGATACTATCTATCTTCTCCAGTGCAGCCACAAAAAGGAAAATGTGGACTTGGTTACATTCAATTCTAGGTACTAGTATTTCAGTTTTATGAGGACCTGTGGTCAAAGGGCACGGCTAGCATTTCTCAAAGTCCATTTGTGGAGTTTCTGAGTGAGCCCCAGTAATAACTTATAACCCACAAAACTAATATGCACCAGTTTAACTTGGGTTTAATAGCTCTATCTAAATTTGCCTAAGAATTTTTTTGGGGGGGATATTGTTGATCTGTAATCATCTAAGATACCTACATAAAATACAGCTTCTAGAACTCACCACCGGCATTAATTAGCATCTTTGGAATCAAGACCTGGGATTCCAACTTTTTAACATGCTACTTTCTGATGATTTGAGTACCAGTACTTTAATGCAAATTTAATTAAAACCACAATTTGATGCTTAAACGATCATATCACCTCAAGTTCAATCATCATTATGGAACAATTTCCTACATTTTCGTGTCCCAACCATTTTACGAACCTTTATGGTATAAGTATTTTTTCTACATGTATCTTTTTGTTTAATAAGTCTTTACATTTTTAAAGCTATTTTGGGTTTACTACAAAATGGAAAGGAAGGCACAGATTTCCCATATAACCCCTGCTCTGATGCATGCATAGACTGCCCCACTATCAGTATTACTCAGCAGAACCGTACATTTTTCTTACCAAGAAAAACCTGAATTGACATATCATAATTACCCATAGTTTACCTTTACAGTTCACTGGTGTTCTACCTTCTCTGAGTCTGTACAATGCATTAGGACATGTATCCATTATGATGGTATCATACTGAGTATTTTCACTGCCCTAAAAGCTCAATGTTTCTATCAGTTCATCTCTCCCCAGCAGTACCTCTAGCAACCATTGACTTTTTCATTCTCCCTGTAGTTTTGCCTTTTCTAGAATGTCATATAGTTGGAAAGATATAGGGAGCAACCTTCTCAGATTGAATTCAGTTCCTAAAAGTCTTTTCATGGCTTGATAGCTCATTTCACTTTAGTGCTGAATGATATTCCATTGTCTGAATGTACCACAGTTTACTCATCCATTCACTACTTCAGGACCTCTTGGTTGCTTCCACAGTTTGGCAATTATGAATAAAGGTGGTGTAAACATCCATGTGCAGGTTTTTATGTGGATGGAGTCTTAAATTCCTTTGGGTAAATATCAAAATGTGATTGCTGGATCGTATGGTAAGAGTTATACTTAATTTTGTAAGAAACTAGCAAACTGCCTTCCACTGTGGCTGTACCATTTGGGATTCACACCAGCAGTGTTTGAGAGTTCCTGTTACTCCACATCCTTGCAAGCATTTGGTGTTGTCAGTGTTTCGGGTTTTTCAGGTTTTCATCATTCTTGTAGGTAAGTAGTGTTAGCTGTTGGTTGTTTTAATTGGAATTTCCCTTGTGACCTATGATGAGGAGCATCTGTTCATATGCTTATTTTTCATCTGTATATTTTCTTTGGTAAGGTGTCTGTTAAGATCTTTGGGTCACACTTTAATCAGTTATTTGTTTTATTATTATTGAGTTTTAAGGGTTCATTGCATATTTTACATGAACCCTTCATCAGTTTCTCCTACATTATTTTGTAACATTTTATAATTTTGCATTTTATATTAGTTTTGTAATCCATTTTGAGTTAAATTTTAAAGATAAGTGATTTGTGTCTAGAGTCACTATTTTGCACTTAGGTATCCAATTCTTCTAGTATATTTGTTGAATAGATTATCTTTGCTGTAGTGCCTTTGCTCATTTTTCAAAGATCAGTTGACTATGTTTATATAGGTCTATTTCTGGGCTGTCTATTCTGTTTTATTGATCCATCAGTTTATTCTTTTGCAAATATTACACTATCTGGGTTACTGTAGCTTTGCTGTAAGTCCCCAGTTTTGTTCTTCTTAAATATTATGTTGGCTATTCTGAATCTTTTGCTTCTCCATATAAAGAATTATCTGTGTGTGTACATATGATCTTGCTGGAATTTTGACTGAGATTGCATAGAATCTATAGATCAAGTTGGAAAGAACAGAAATCTTGACAATATTGAGTCTTTCTTCCTATGCATGAATATAGAATTTATTACCATTATTCATTTTTTAAATTTTGTTTGTCAGGGCTATGCCATTTTCCTCTTGTAGAGCTTGTATATATATTTTGTTAAATTTATACTCAAATACTTCATTGGGTGTGGCGGGCTCTGTCTGTGGGGGTCCCCCAGCCACCATAGATGAGAATAAGTCTACCAAGACATGACCTGCTTGGTGAGGAAAGGTGGCCAATCTTTCAAAGGAGAAGGTCCCAGAGCCTTTTCCTCAATGGGCTTTTATAAGGTTCATTTTGCACAGGAATACAGGTAAAAACTCAATCATTGTTAGGCAGTAAGGATCAAACAATAGATATCATACAAAGAATTCTGAGGGCTTCTTCTGAGTCAGGGTCTGTTAGCTAAAGGGTTATAAAACTTTGGGAAATAAACTCATTTCCTGCTTGGACCTTTATCATTTAATTGAGAGCATTCTTAACAATGCAGGTTTCACAGGATTTTATATATTTTCTTAGACCTGATCACCCGGGAACCCGCCCTTTCTAGCACAGGGCCTCACCACCTTCTGTCATTGTTTCAGGCTTAAACCAGGCAAGGAAAGTAAAGCAGCCAAGAGATTAGGAGAATTGAGGACTCAGGCTATGTCAAAGTGGAGGGGCGAGGGTCCATCATCCCCTTTTGCTATAGCCACCCAAGTCCTTCCCTGTGATCATGTCTATCTTAGGTCATTCCCCCCTTGGGGAATCTTACCCGTCATTGGCTAACAGATCAAGCATTAGGGGCCAGTTATGGATGAAGTAAAAGGAGCAAAAGTGGCACTCCTGCCAGGGAGATAAGCTTTGCCTCTTTAGTGGCTCATGGTCCAAAGGTCTCTCACTCAGCATTAGCTGTGGAAGGGTTACAGCTTCTGAAACCAGGCAGGGTGTTTCCCAACAATTGGGGGTGATAATGTAAATGATATTAGTGTTGTTATTTTCAAATTTTACTTGTTTTTGTTGCTATATAGGAAATCAATTGATTTTTAAATATAACCTTGTGTCCTGAATTACTACAATTTCTTACTAATCCCAGGAGTTTTTCTTAAATACTTTCTAATTTTTTTAAATCCTTTTTTAGATTTTATTTACAGTTGACATACAAAATTACGTTAGTTTCAGGTGTACACTCAGTGATTAGATGTCATAAAACTTACCAAGTGATCATCCTGATAAATCTCATACCCATATGACACCATACACAGTTATTAGAATATTATTTACTATATTCCTTATGCTGCACTTTATGCTGACTATTCTTTACCAACCAATTTGTACTTAATTCCTTCACTTTTTCTACCCATTTGCTCAACCCCCCTTCCATATGACAACTATTAAAATGTTCTCTGTGTCTGTGAGTCTGTTTCTGTTCTGTTCATTTATTTTGTTTTTTAGATTCACTTGTTGATAGATGTATATTTGTTGTCATTTTTAGTTTTCATATTTTGTATATTCTTCTTCTTTCTTCCTTCTCCTCTTCTTTCTTCTTGTTTTCAGAAGACTCTTTAACATCTTATGTAATACTTATTTGCTGGTGATGAACTTCTTCAGCTTTCTCTTGTCTGAAAAACTATCTGTCCTTCAATTCTAAATGACACCTTTATTGGTTAGAGTAATCTTGGTTGTAAGTACTTGCTTTTCATCACTTTGAATATTTCTTGCCAATCTCTTCTAACCTGCAAAGTTTCTGTTGAGAAATCTGCTGACAGTTTTATGGGAGCTCCTTTGTAGGTAACTAACTGCATTTCTCTGGTATATAAGAGTCTTTGTGTTTGATCTTTTTCATTTTTTTAATTGCATTTTTTCCATGACCATTTGTTGACCTTATATAGCCCCCCACAATCACTATGCAATTGTCTATGTTCACTTCTTTTCCTTTTTGCTTCATCCTTCTACCCCTGAAATGCCCCCTCCCATAGCTGTCATTCTATTCATCTACGAGTCTATTTCTATTTAGCTTGTTAGTTCAATTCATTAGATTCCACATATGAGTGAAATCTTATGGTATTTGTCTTTCTTTGGTTGGCTTATTTCACTTAGCATAATGTTTTAAATATGATGTGTTTTGATATGGGCATCTCTGGGTTTATAGTGTTTAGGACCATTTGTGATTCCAGGACTTGCATGTCTATTGTCTTTACCAAGTTAGGGAAGTTTTTCATTACTATATTTTTAATTATGTTTTTCAATTCCTTGCTCTCTCCCTTCTCCCTCTGGTATCCAATGATACAAATGTTGGTACACTTGAAGTTGTCCCAGAGGTTCCTTACATTATCTTCATTTTTTAAATTCTTTTAATCAGAATAGTAAAAAGAAAAAAAATCAATTTTTTTCTTTTTGCTATTCTGATTAGGTGTTTTTTGTATCCTTATATTCCAAATCACTGATTTGATTCTCAGCTTTATCTACTCTAATTTAGATTCCTTGTAAATTAGTCTTCACTTCAGTGAGTGTATACTCATTTCTGACTTTTTTCCATGGGTCTATGTACTTTCTCATGCTTTTGAGGTTCTAAGTTCACTGTGCATCCTTATAACCACTATTTTGAACTCTGCATCTAGTAGATTGCTTGTCTCCATTTTGTTAAGTCCTTTTTCTGGAGTTTGTTTTCTTCTTTTATTTGGTATATATTTCTTTGCCTCCTTATTTTGGAAGCCTCCCTGTGTTTGTTTCTATGTATTAGGTAAAGATGCTACATCTCCTGGGTTTGGTAGTAAGGCCTAATGTAGTAGGGTCCTATAGGGTCCATTGGCACAGCCTCCCTGTTCACCCAAGGTAAGCACTCTAGGTGCACTATGTTCCCCTCAGTGTGGGCTGTGTACACCCTCCTATTATAGTTGAGCCTCAGTTACTGCTGGCATGCTAATGGGATGGATTTACCCCAGGATGATAGGCTGCAGTGATAAGCTGTGGAGGGTCAGCTGTGTGTGCAGGGGCCAACCCCATGGAGCAGGACTTAAGCCAGTGAGGCTCTGGTTCTCTCTGAGTCTGCCCCTTGAGTGTGTCTCTTGTGGAGGTGGTTGAATGGTGCTTAGCCACGGATTGAAGTAGTCTATTAGTTGTGCTAGCTCCAGGTCCTCACAGGAGGTACAGGCCAAGGTCAACTGCCACCTGTGTTCTGCCTGTTAGTACCCGACATGAGCTACAAAGTGACCCGTAGATGGCTTCTAATAGTGCTGGGTTTCAAAGTGTCCAGGAGGGGCCAAGCTATGTACTGAGGCTAGCTGCCACTAGTGCCAGGCCTGAGGCCACTCAGCAAGAGGTATGGGGCATGATGAGGCCAGATGATACTTGTTTAAGAGATTTTAGGAAGTCTGAGGCATGGGCCAAGAGATGACATTTGTATAGGAAAGCCACTAGAAATGGCTTGAGTGGGCCTGAAAGTTGTGTGGGACAGGGACTCATGGAATCACTAGGGCAGGGTGAACAGTGATAGCCAGGTTGGTGGAGATGTAGATATAATGCCCACCTGCCAGCTCTGTGTGTGGGGGGTGTTACTCAGAAAAGAAATAGCGGCCTCTCCTTGCATTTCTGTCTGGGAGAAAGCTTCCCCTCCAGATCTTGCCCCAGTGGTAGACAATTCAGTTCCTCTCCATGTGTCCCTTGTTCCTTTCAAGCCGCTGTCCCAGTGCTGGAACTCAGAGGGAGCAAATCCAAATGAGTTCCTATGTGGGCCCTTTAAGAATGCCTGTGCTCCAGCTGCCCTCCATCTGAGTCAGCCACAATCCCAGCTTGTTTTTACAGTGAGAGTTACAGGGACTTTACTTCCTGACATTGGATCTCTGAGCTGAGGTGCCTGGTGTGGGCTGGGTCCCCTTGCTGCTCAGGTTTGAAGTCTGCAACCAAGACATCCGTTCTGATTTTTATCTGCCATATGTGAGTAAGAGGCCAGCGTGTTCCAAGCCTTTGCCCCTCCCACCAGCTTCAATGTTGCTTTTTCTTTATGTCCTTAGTTGTAAGACTTCTGTTCAGCTAGATTTCAGGCATTCTGAATGACAGTTTTTCTGTAGTGTAGTTGTAATTTTGATGTGGCCGTGGGAGGGTGGAAGTATCGCATTTACCTCCACCCACATCTTGACTGGAAGCTCCAGATTTTCTAGACAGCAGATAAAGTCATCTGTCAACATAAACAGTTTTATGAATTCCTTTCCAATTTGTATGCTTCTTTTTTCTAACCTTACTGCATTAGCAAAGACTTCCATTTGATGTTAAAAGCATTTGGTGAGAGGGGACTTGTACCATATCTTAGAGGGAAAGTTCAGTTTCTCACTCTTAACTGTGATGTTAGATACAGCTTTTTTGTAGATGGCCTTTATCAAGTTGGGGAAGTATCCCTCTATTTCTAGTTTATTGACTTTTTATTATAAATGAGTGCTGAAATACCTTTTCTGCATCTATTGATATGATTGTAAGATTTTTTTTTCGTTTTCACAATGTTAATGTCATGGACTACATTAATTTCTTTTCAAATGTTAAGCCAACTGTACATACTCAACATAAACCTCTCTTAGTCATGGTATGTAATTATTTTTATCTTGTTTTGGGTTTAATTTGTCAGTATTTTGTTGAGGATTTTTACATCAACATTCATGAGATATTTGTCTATAATTTTCTTGTTATATTGTTGTCTGGCCTTGTTTTAGGTGTATGGTGGCCTCAAAGAATCCATTAGGAAATATTCATTCTGCTTCCATCCTCTGAAGGAGTTTGTAGAGAATTAGGATAATTTCTTTCTTAAATGTTTGGTAGAATTCACCAGTGAACCCATCTTGCCTAACACATTCTGTTTTGAAAGGCTATTAATTACTAATTCAGTTTCTTTCATTGATATAGGCCTATTCAGACTATTTCTTTTCATGTGAATTTTAGCAGGTATGTCTTCCAAGAAATTAGTATATTTTATCTAGGTTCTCAAATTTGTGGGCATAGAACTTGTCGTAGTAGTCCTTTGTTATACTGTCATTTTTTATTGATCTATAGTGATGACCTTTCTTCCATTTCTGATATTAGTAATTTGTATCCTCTTTGTTAGCCTCATTTGAGGCTTATCAATTTTATTAATCTTCTCAAAGAATCAGCTTTTAATATAATTGATTTTTGTATCAAATTCCTGTTTTCAATTTCACTAATTTCTGTTCTGATTTTTTTGAAGATTCAATTTCCACATCTTTAAAGCAGGTGATAGATGGAAAGCACTTCACAGTGCCTGGTGTGTACTGAACAACAATAAATGTTAGTGATTGTTGTTACTATCAGGTTTATTAAGAACAGAGGGCTTTGGGGTATTTTAAAATGGTTCCTTTTCCCTCCCTCCTGCAGGGAGTAGGAAGGACTATGTTTATTGTGAAATCTGGTCAAGATCCTGGAGGTTAATCTCACAATATTCTTTCTCATCTGCCCATGACTTTGTCCCACTGGAGAGACGTCAGCATTGAGACTCCAGCAACTTCTCAACTTTTCCTATCCCTACCCTGGCCCACAGGGGTTTCAGCTCAGAAGTTTCCACACTCGTCAACCATAACTCCTTATATTTCTTGCCTTTCATGCCAGTCGTGGGGACAGTGGTTTGACCTTTATCTTCTGCTCTTACGGCTACAAGTAGAGCTGATTTTCAGTCTGTTCAGGTTTTACTTACAACTTCCAAGATACAGAATCAGAAACAGAAATCATTACAAGTATTTTAAATTAATTTTGAGTGCATTTCTAAAAACAATGATTTCTTCTTTCAAAGTATTTGCACAAAATATGGCCCAAAAATGAGATAATGAGGTTAGCCAAAGGGACGATGTGGAGTGGTGGGCAGTGTCTATACTGGACCAAGGATGGGTCCTAGTTTGTTGATAAGCACACAGCCAAACATTGGACAGTGCTCCACTATAACACAGACTTCTGTGTGCAACTGGCAGACAAGCGAACATTCTCAACACACACTGGAGAAATAGAAATGCTTGTTTCTATTTCCCAAAAGAGGAAATAAGCACACAAGGGCCTGGAAGACCTCCATGAGCCCACCATACCTGGGTTTCTAAGAGGACTGGTGCTGCTCTCACTTAGAGGCCCCTGTGGCCGATCAGAGCTGATTAGCCTGAGAGGCCCAGTGTGGGATAGAAGGGAAATGCTTCCTGTTCTCAAAGGTGGCAGCATTGTAGGGAGTGACCTTGGAAATTTCTGACTTCAATTCACCGGTGACACTTATTCTCAAGAGTTGCAGGATGTTTTTTTTTCTGTATTTTGGAGAATAGCTATTTTACCTCGGTTTTTGGTTTTTGAATTCCAGAACAAGAACCAAAGAAACATGTAGAGGAGTCTTTATTTATTTACTGTGTATTGAATTTAGAGGGGTGATGTGGCATAATAAATAAATAAAGGTTTCAAGTGTACAGTTTCATTAGGAAAAAAACAAAGTATTTGTACTAAATTATATGTTAAAGACAATATAATTTGATCAACTTTATGACTTTTTTATAGATTTAAACAACTTCCTATTTTGCCACTGTTATTTTTGTTCTTAGTGATAAAGATTTCTTTTTAAAGATTTTATTTATTTATCTTTAGAGGGGAAGGGAAGGAGAGAGGGAGAGAAACATCAATGTATGGTTGCCTTTCATGCATCCCCTGCTGGGAACTGGCCTGCAGGGAACCGGCCTGCAACCCCGGTATGTGCCCTGACTGGGAATCGAACCGCGATTGTCTGGTTCGCAGGCCCGTGCTCAATCCACCGAGCTACACCAGCCAGGGCTAGACTTCTTTTTAAAAAAATTTTTATTTATTTATCTTTAGAAGGGAAGGGAAGCAGAGAGAAAGAGAAATATCAATGTATGGTTGCTTCTCATGTGTCCCCTGCTGGGAACTGGCCCCTGCTAGGAACTGGCCTGCAACCCAGGCATGTGCCCTGACTGGGAATCGAACCACAATCTTTTGGTTCCCAGGCCTGTGCTCAATCCACTGAGCTACACCAGCCAGGGCATGATAAAGATTTCTTACCTGGCTATTAATTTAATTAATATATTTGACAACTTAAGTTGATTAAAATCATGCCATTATCAGATGTTATGGAGATAAAATATTAATAATAGAAAAAATGATCCTTTAGTGTCCCAACCATAGATGATATTTATATTTCTCTTGTGATTTTGCTTTTTTTTTCTGCATCAGAGGATGCTGTTAATCTCTTTCATTGCTTCATCCATACCTCCCTCTTCATTTTTCTTGCTGGCTATGACTGTCATCACAGCTGTATGCCACTGACATCGTTAGGCCAAAGGCCAGGGTAATGGTATGGCCTTCAGTGTGAAACTGTCATGTCTATAATGACAAACTGACTAAAAGGTCCCTAGAGTCTTCAAAGTAGATTTTACAAAAATGTAAAAAGAAAAAAACAACTACAATACTACAAACCAATTCTATCATTCACAAAATACTGAACATGTATAAATAATTATTTAAAATCATAATGATGATTTAGTTAATAATAATGAGAAGTGGGAAGGTTGCCTCCTCAATGAATTGGTTACAAAATGACAAAAGGGGATGAAATCAATTCAATGATAATTAAAATATAATGTGTAGTAATTGGTCGAGAGGCAAAATAATCATTCAAAAATTATGTGAGATCCTAGATGGTGTAGACAGAGCAAGCTGTTAATTGGCTCTGAATTCTTACCCCAGTTCAGAGTTAAAGGCCTAGGTTAAAGGAGTTTGTATTGTGATTATTTGTAACACCTTGCATTTATGTAGTACATTACAGTTTACAAAGCATTTTGACTTCTTGGTAACATTTATTCTCAGTTTACATGTTAAAAAAGAGAAAGATGTCAGTTACACTTTGACTTAAAATTTACAGCTAGTGACAGAGGTGACCCCAGAACTCAGGGTTTTTGGCTCCCAGCCCTTGTCCCACCCACCAGGACCAGCTCCTCACTAAGTTCACTGCTTAGGGGGCAGCCGCTTATAAAGGTCTGGTGGGCGCTTGCAGAGTGATTTGGGGGGGGTTGCCTCTCAATGGTCCTGGTTTTTGAGGAATTCTGAAGTCATGCAATTAATATTTGATGGTGAAAATTTTGGCAGTCTTTTGTCTCAGCAGGGCAATTTGTGTGAAATAGAGTATCTTGAATAATTTCTTACATCAATAAATTCTTTATATCTGATAACTAGGCATATGACAAAAGAGCATTTTCCTATTTTTAACAGATTCTAGGCAGACAAAAATTTAAATTGGGATTTAGAAAGATATATTTCGTATGTATAATTATTTGTCTAATGTAATGTGAGCACATAAAAGCAGCTAAACATTAAGTATTAAATAATTAGACAAAAAAGAACTTCTCAAATATCCCTTACACATCTTTCTTTAAGGAGTTAATAAAATAATAAATGTCATTATAGCAATTTCTTATTCATCAAGGAAAAAAATGAGTAGAAGAATTTGTATATACCTTTCCCTGATTTTCAAACTAAGCTCACAAGTTTTTAAATTACTGAAACTGTTCTAATAATTATTTTTAATGAATACCCACTATTAGTATTAAAAATCTTCATGTCTTCTTTTTAAAACCTTTTAAAACTAACTACAGTGTTCAATACATCACTTTTTTTTTACATAATTTCTGGTGTTATGAGTCACGTAGGCCCACCAAACTGTTATTTACTGACAGTTTTTGGAAGACACAAAAGAAATTCAAATTAAGCATAGTAATGAGAGAATTCTAAAGTTAGAGTAGGCATGATACACTGACTGCAAATGCCAACAATTTTTTCACATGTGCTATAATAAAAACTTAGATAAGGTAGGGGGAAAACTAAAAGGGAAAAAATTGCAGTCATAGTATGAGTTTTAATAGAAGCATCTTACAAACTGAAATCATTTTAGAAAAATAGCTTTAAGTTTGGCATTTTGTATGTGGTACTTTTTCAACCATTTAATGTATATTGCATTAAGAGATTCAAAAAAGAAATAGTCTTGTAATTCATCAGTATAAAAAAGAAAAATCAAAATGGTTTTGTCTGATAATTTTAATGCCTTTACAACTTATATCACATGATGCGTTTACAAATGTCACAAAGATTACAGGCAGCTGAAATGGAAGATAAATATTATTACACTTTAGATGGGATAACTCAACAGTATATTAGAAATGCCAGTTTCTTTTTGTGTTTAAAGGACTAACTTCAAGTAGTATGTTATGTCAACAATTCTGAGATATAGAGGCATAAGAGGTAAGGATCAAACTCATCATGACATCTAATTCAAAGAAGTGGGTGGGAGTATGTTTTTAAAATCCTTATCAACTATCCATTGGCCTTTTCAATTTTGTATGACCCACTTTTCAGTGAAGTGAATGTTTGGTTATTTATTTGTTTATGGTAATATAAAGGCTTTTGCTGAAAGGCAGCTTCTTAATAAATGAATGCCTAGAAATGTATGCATCTGATTGTATGATGGTATACCCTGAATGTTCAAGAGAAATAACTAAAATTTTTAAAGTATGGGAGAAAATTCAGTAATGGTAAAAGATGCAAACTATCTCATAACAAAAAAGAGAATATTATTTTATAAGGTAACAAATGAAATTAATGAAGTTATATGAATAATTACTACAGAAACAAAAATACATAAAAATAAACTAGAAAAAGTAGTTCCAAGTTCTTCCATATAAAATATTACAAAATTTTACTGGAAACATAAGACAAACCCAGATACAATGTAATTATGTAGTCATATATTTCTGGAAGGGGAAGGCTCACTACTGTTTAAATGTTATTCACCCACTGAAGTCCCTGTGGTGTGTTTATAGAAGTAGAATGTCTCACTTGTATGTCCAAAAAGTCTCTTCCCCACTGGAGGTTAAAGCCATAGGAGCTCATTTAGGGAAAAAGAGAACAAGTCCCTAAGACAAAACCAAGATTCACTGCTACAAGACAGTCTAGTCATCCTGGAAATTATCCCCATTTAATATTTCTTGACAAAGAACGCTTCCTAGTCATATAGTTCTAGTCATTAGGAAGAAAATGGATGTTTAGATATGGTAAAAATCTTCAAGGGAGGAAATGTTTAAAGCTCTGATCTTGTCTTTGGTGGTTAAATATAATTAAAACTCCTCAGGCTCATCAAGATAGTTCTGACTGAGGTCTGTTGGCAAGAATGTCACCACGGGTCCCTCACTGTGAGAAGATGGCTCTGATCTGGGGATCCAGACACAGCAGTGGGGTCCTGAGCATTTGTGGGCAGTTGGTTAGCTCCAGGAATGTCGTGCTGGAGGTGAAAGCTCCGATGGATCAAGTACCTGACATGGTCTTGTGCTTCTGGGAAAATGTATGAGCATTCATCTGTCAGTTGAAATAGCCAAAACCTTGGGAAACTGCTCAGAAGACACAGAATGTAACATTTTAAAGCCAGTTTGGCACCAAAAAAACAAATCCTACTGCTATTTGTGGAACTCTTTTGATCTCTAAGATACTACAAGTTCTCTATTAAGATTTCTTTCTATAAAACTAAGTAATATATTTATTTAAGAACACTTTTCAGTATTATTTATGTTACTCAATAGCTTCTCCAGAAGTTTTCATGAAGTTGTACCACAGAGTTATTCTCCATGATAGTTGAATTACTCCTTGACCATTGCTTGGTCTTTCTTTTGTGGGACCTTGTATGTTTCCTGAATAATCAACCTTCCCTTTTTGTACATTAGCCCTTAGAAAACTTATTGCTAAACTTACAGTCAAAAAGGCAATGTTTAGAAGATTGTCATATGTATTCTTACTCTTATTTTTTTTTCTTTTTCTACATTTGAAATATACTATTGTTGGGGTTTGATGTTCCTTGAAGCAGACTTAAATCCTTCTGCATTTCTGGTTAAACATCAGAGACCAGACCCTGGCACTGATCACCCCTCACTCCTAATAGTTCACCAAAATGATGGTAAAATATAAAATGGCAACATTTTTCTTGTGGGTTTATCCTGCTCTCACCATCATTTTAATGTTATTTTGCAAGAACAGAGAAATAAACTCAAACATTCACTTTGCCTTGTTTATACAGAAGAGAGAACAAACTTTTAAAAATAATAAGCTATCACTTTTTGATTGAACTTTAACCATGATAAAAGAATTACTATGTAAGATTGGAAATAGCAACAAATGGTAATTTTAACAACTGTCGTCTAAGTACCACATACTCTGCTCTGCATAGTAACATAGCCTCCAATTCTTATAGCAATGCTGTATATAGATAGTAAAATTGTTTTACTTATTCATATTTAATTTTTACTAGATAAGTCATTTAGGGAAAAAAAACATTTTCAATGTGAAAATTTACATTAAGACACACACACATATATAGGACAAAACTGAAAAGTCACTTCAATTTCTCCAATTCTACCCCCCTTGCTGGAGATGCTGCTACTGTACAGAGTCACATTAAGGAAACAACCTGTTATCGACTGCAGTGGTCCACATGTACATGCTGATCATTCAGTTTGGTGCTGTTCAGATAATCTCCACTGAATTGTCCCTCACCCCCAGAAAGTGATACTTCAAATTCACATGGACAAAGCCAGAGGGGGTAGGTTCAAGGGTGGGAGGCAGGGATGAGTGGGACAAGGGAGTGTTGTGGGGTGAAAATGGAGACAACTGTACTTGAACAACAATAAAAAAAATTTGTATCAGTTGAACAAAGCCAAAGTTCCCCTAGTGAGTCAAGAATGCTCCAATAGGATGCATTAGCAATTTTTTCTTAGGTGGAATTTCTACTATTTCTACTATTACCTGTAGTTCCATTGTTCTTTTGCAGAATTAACTTTGCTGATACTACTTTTCCCTCTGATTATACAGAAGACTGAAAGAAAAATATACATAACATTTTCTATGGACTAGACAAAGAGTCATATTGCAAGATAAAAAAAGAGGGGGAGGGAAAGAGAGACAGAGAGAGGGAGGAGAAGGGGGAGGCAGAGAGGACAGGGGGGAGAGAGAAACAGAACAGAAATTGCCCCGTTGGAATGCTTACACAAGACTGTTGTTGCACATTTAGACAGATGATCGCACATAAAAATTGGTGCCTGCCTGTCCTTGAGGCAGTTTGAGAACATAATTACCCATTCGGCAGTCAGGGTTGTCTTTTTCACGACTCAGACATTAGTTAAATGCCTATTTTCCACTTCACAAACTTATTTAGAGGTCCTGTTTTAGCACCTGTATTTCAAAACAACCCCACTAATATAAACCATCCTATGTAATGACTTTTATCTTAATGCTTAAAATTACAAGGAATTATTTAAGTAATATTTTGATAAAACTTTATTCCCAAAACTCTAGGAAACTTCTCTACAATCAAATGCATTAAAATTTGTAAAATACATGTTTATAGATAAGAACACAGCTGATACTTAGACTCTAGAAACTCAAGAAAGATGGAGCAGATTCCGCCACCACCTAGTTTCACTCAGAGCCTTAGCAGAAATGGGATGTGTCCCGCCAGTACCCAGAGTAAAGGGATGCAAACAGCTTTGTTATGCCCACTTCATTTGAAATTTGGTCTAAAATGTGACTTAGCAGCAGTAAGAAAATAAATAAATATGCTAGGTGTTATCAGTTGAATTTATTTCCCTTCTAAAGTCCTATGGTAAAGTCCTAATCCCTGATACCTCAGGATGTAACTTTATTAGGAGATAGGGTCTTGATAAAGATAAAGTAAAATGAGGTGATATGGGTGGGGCATAATGAAATATGACCAGTGTCTTAATAAGAGGAGAGAGATTAGGACACAAATAGATACAAAGGAAGGCCACCTGAAGACTCAGGGAGAAGATAGCTACGTATAAGCCACTGTTGAGAGACCAGCAAAAGAAACCAAGCCTGTTGACACCTCGATGTTGGACTTTGAGTCTTCAGAACTGTGAGGAAATAAATCTGTGCTGCTTAAGCTGTCCGGTTTGTGGGATTTTGTTATTGCTTCCCTAACAAACTAAGACACTAAGCATTAAAAAAAACCAACCAGTTAATAGAGAAAAGGCATACAAATATTGCAAAGGACACTGGTCAATAACTGTGTATGTTTGTAGTCACATGAATTAATATATAGGAAATAAAATGGTGATGAAGTTCAGATAGAGACTATGCATTAATTAGAGACTATGCATTAATTACTTAATGGGAATTTCTTCATTTAATAGGCCAAACTTTCCAATCCATGAAGATTTTCAGAGTATCAATTTATGAACGTATCAGCTTATTGAGTTACTTATGAGATATACAACATAATAAAAGATTTATTGGATAATTTTATCTTATTGGTATAATTATAGGATTAGAAGAGACCTTGATTTAACTGAGAGCTTTTTCCTTTGACTAAAACCAAATGGAATATACTTTCCAATCCACTCTTGTGAAAGAGGTTGTCTTCATAACTGGTCATGGGCGTAATTCTCACAATAGTCAGCCTCACATTTGCCTTCATTTTATAACACTGATTTCTGTCAAACCATGGTAATTTAGCTACTAATATCCTCAAATTGGCAATATTAGGGGGTAGATGTCCTCTTCTATCTTGTTAAATATTCTGGTTAATTCTTTGCTTTTGAAAAATAAAGTGAAGAAAAAATAAAGTGAAAAGAATCTGACTTTAAAAATACTAATTTTTTGTAGCATCATGCCAATTGCAGAATGATCAGCAGATTTTGTGGCACATGGGTTTAGTTGGGTGACTTTGGGAAATACACCTAATCTATAATCAATCTTTTTTTAAAAATGCAAAATGGAGATGCTATTCATCTTATAATATATGTGTGAAAATTCCACCAAATAATGCTTGTAAAGTGTTTACTGTGGTGATACTTATATCACTTGTTAAAATTGATAGCTTGCACATTTGAATTGAGAATGTGATAGGTGACAAGGGTCCATTTAATGCATGGTGGGCATTTGATGTATTTAAGTCTATACCATTTCTCAGGAAAAAAACCCTAAAAACAATAAGTCTGAAGTTGCGATGAGAGAAGGAGTGAGAGAAAGAGAGAAACCTGAGGAAGATTGGGGTGGGTGGCGAGACAGAGAAGTTTCTTGCATCTTCATACTCAAATCATCACTTTTACATAAGAGGAGCTACTTCCCCTTTCTATATATAAACTCTGAATTTAATTTTTTTCAATTTCTTTCCTCTGCTTTAGTGCCTTGAATACAGACTATGTGACTAAACCATCTCTGGCTGATTATTTCTTTAATTCTCACTCAAGATATATTTGCCAAATATTAAAAATCAATGAAAGATAAATTTCTGATATCCTTTTACAGTTAATTAGAGCCACTTATTATTCCTATACTAACTTAAATATCTGTAAATATATGTACATAACAAGCCACGAATATTAAATACTTTCCCTGTGTAGTCATGATTACTTGTATCGTTTACGTGTCTCCTCCCATATATATTGTTCTGGGGAATATTTTTCTGTTATTATCTAATTCTAGAGGTTTTAGTTTCTTTATTTTTATGGGTTTGCAAATAAGCCAGAGATCTCTCTGATCATGACCTGAAGATGTTTTAAGATGAGAGATAAGAGAGATATACAACATGTATGATTCCAGTGTCAGAAGATACAAGAGACTAAGATTTACTAGATATAAGTACATGTCTCAGCTCACCCAGGAGATACTCTGATTTTTGACTAGTCTTATCACTGAAATTGAAGAGTTCTGGGTAACTATTTTCATGAATCTAATGAATGAGGAGGGGCTGGGAAGGAATCCATATTGGATCTAACAGAGCCACAGGTGACAGGCAAATTTCACTGATTTCCAAAGTCACAATTCAATAAAGCATATTTTTCCAGTTTAAACCCAATCAGCTGAGCAGCCAGTGCAACCTGGAAACATTTCTCATCTATTTACCGCTGCTTTCTCTGCCTTAGCACATGCTTACTCGGCTAGGTTGCTAATCAGTTAGCTCTGTGACTGTGGATCAAAATCATTTGTGAAAATGGTGGGTATTCATCACATCTGAAACAGACTGAAAAATAGCTCCTACGCAGTCTATACACTGGAAAATAAAATTTGCTACTGAGAAAAGAGAAGAGGCAATTTCTGGCTTTTCAGAGGTAAAACTAATTGAGAGTTCCCAAGTTCCTTAAGAGGCGACCTGCAGTTACTGAGTGCTAGTGTGGTTGCAACTCTGCAGCTCTAATAGGGAGCAAAATATTGTAAACGTATAATATACCACAAAAAGTGCCTTGGGAAAGCACTTACCTTCATTGAGCATAATTGTTATTATGTTATATGATGCACTTAAATGTAATTGAGGACAAAACAAGTGTGTAATGGATCCTTTATTGTGAACTGAGACAATTCGTTTTTATTTTAAAATATGTTTATATGTATATTCATTTTTAAATTATTTTTATTGTTTTTCTATTACAGTTGTCCCACATTTTCCCCCTTTGCCCTCCTCTGCTCATCTCCACCCACCCCCACCAGCTTCCACAGTCATTTCCCTCACTGTTGTCCCTGTGTCTATATTTTGAAAGGATAAAAGTTACTTGAGGATTACTAAAATAGTCTTCCTACATTTTTCTGTTACACTGAAAAGTAGAACTGTTTGTTTTGCTTAAGTAAATTTGAAGTCTATTCGGGGTTTTAAAGAAAAACAATCCTGTCAAAACTCTGTTTCTATTTCTGAAAAACCCTAACTGGAAAATGTATCACATTAAATCATCTTTGAATATGTTCTTGTAAATGGGACATCGTCTATATAAAAAACTATGGCTACCCTCAAGGATAGAGAGAGTGTTGCTTTGCTGGGTGACAACAGTATTTATTTGAGTCTGTCTGTTTTCTGGGCAGCCCATGCATTGGGGTGCTGTGTGCTGAATGAATTTGTGATGTTGCAGAAGTCGTGGCTGCAATGGCCTCACCTCCTTCCTGGAGCTGCCTTGGTTTCCTTTGTTTTTACTAAGATCTAGGATGTGAAATGGTTCTGTGGAACACGGTGGTCCTGGACCTAACATTTGTCCAAGAGTTGGGCAGATGATGACATGAATTGCAGGTCATGGGCCAATATCATTAAGCTAGAATTGTTTATTATGTTTATTATGTTTATTATTGTTTATTATGTTTATTATCTATTATAAAAAGTGAGCAATTAATTAGTCTTGCTTTTAATCCTTTTTAATACCTGGCTCTTTCTTGATAAAGCTAGCCATTTAATAAACTTATTTAATTTGAAATTTCATAAAAATATCAAATAGCATACCCAGGACTTAATTGGAAAATTAAATAATAAAAACTATATACTTAATAGTCAAACCACCATACACCTTAGACCTGGACATTCTGATATGTGCATCATCAACTCCAGCTGTGCACTCAATTAAAAGTGAAGAGAAAATCAATATCTGATATATAATACCTTGTATATTTTACAAATATAGTTTTATAAAACATATATGCCATGTCCTATTAAATATATTTTTATATAATGCCTTGATTTGTTTTAAATATGTCATAAATATGGGAAATTCAAAAGAGCAAATTCTAAAATATAAAGCCCCCAAATTCTACTTGCAATAGGTAGAAGTAGATTTTTTTTTTAATATTAAATTTTATTTAGTTACTTTTCAAGTACATTTTTTTTTAATCTATTTCTCCCATCCCACCCCACCCCCCCGCCCGGTCTCCCCCCTCCCTCCCATTCCCCACACCCCCAGTCCTCATCTCTGTGTCTTTCATACTTGTTCCTCAAAATCCCTCCCCCCTTTTTCCCCTTAAGTTCCCTTCCCTCTCCCCTCTGGTCGCTGCCCACTTGTTCTCTATTTCAGCGTCTTTGTTTTTATTCTGTTTGCTTGTTTGTTTTATTCTTTAGCTTCCTGTCAAAGGTGAGATCATATGGTATTTTTCCTTCAATGCCTGGCCTATTTCACTCAGCATAATGCTTTCCAGTTCCATCCATGTTGTTGCAAAAGGTAGTAGCTCCTTCTTTCTCTCTGCTGCATAGAATTCCATGGTGTATATGTACCACAATTTTTTGATCCATTCATTTACTGACGGGCACCTAGGTTGCTTCCAACTCTTGGCTATTGTAAATTGTGCTGCTATGAACATTGTGGTGCATAGGTTCTTTGAAATTGATGTTTTAGGATTCTTGGGATATAATCCTAGCAGTGGAATTGCTGGGTCAAAAGGCATGTCAATTTTTATTTTTCTGAGAAAATTCCATACTGTTTTCCATAATGGTTGTACCAGTCTGCAATCCCACCAACAGTGAACTAAGGTCCCCTTTTCCCCACACCCTCTCCAACATTTGTTGTTTGTTGCTTTGTCTATTATAGCCATCCTGACTGGTGTAAAGTGGTATCTCATTGTGGTTTTAATTTGCATCTCTTTGATAGCTAATGATATTGAGCATCTCTTCATGTGTCTCTGGATATTCTGTATGTCCTCTTTAGAGAAGTGTCTGTTCAAGTCCTTTTCCCATTTTTTAATTGGGTTCGATGTCTTCCTAGAGTGGAGTAGATTTTAATTAAGTAACAAAAAATGGTGAGAAACAAATTGTTAGGAGTAAAATATTTCTTTAGATATCAAGGAAAATGAAGAGAAAAGAAATCTCATTAATGTGTGTTAAAAAATGAGATGTGCCCTGGCTGATGGGGCTCAGTGGACTGAGCACGAGACATCAAACCAAAGGGTTGCTGGTTTGATTCCCAGTCAGAGCACATGCCTGGGTTGGGGGTGTGCTAGAGGCAGCCACACATTGATGTTTCTCTCCCTCTTTTTCTCTCTCCCTTCCTCTCTGTCTAAAACTAAATAAGTAAAATCTTTTCAAAAGTAAGATGAGTGAAAGAAGAGACAATGGAAGTACTGAATATGATAGTAAGCCAGTCTGCAACCATGACCTACATCAGACCACAAGCTGACCAGTCCCCACACATACTCCCTTCTTTACAGCACAGGCTTTAGTTCATCTGAGCAAACCAAACATGTGTTTGCATTTGTTCTTCATTTACATCAAATAAGGCATTTAAAACGGCCATCTGTAAAACCACAATCCTACATATATATTTTTAATTAGTAGACAAATATTATCCACAAGTTTTCAGTTGTATGACATAACATTCAGATAGATTATGAATTATAAAGATACTCATATCTTTATAATACCCCAAATGAAGTAGAACATGAGAATCAGTTTAAGAGAGAGTTATTGATTAATGTTCCTGTCCTAAAGTCAGAGAAGATTTTTGAGTAAAAACTGCATGTAGAATGCAATAAATTTTTTAAATGTAGCAATGGAAGGCATATTAAAGGTTCTCTACTTAGAAAACCTCATGCCCTTCTGAAATGAGACCACTCTATCCACACACAGCCTTATCAGCAAATCAGGGTGCTTTATCATTTTTCTCTTTTAACTGGAAGTACCAATACAGTACTCTTCTTACATCACACCTCAGCACTCCTTTGTATTCCCATCCTAACCAGAGACTGGAAGGAATCACTGTATCTTTTTTCTTTTCATTTAACCATTTTTTAATACAAGATTGAGTATTGAGCATTCCCTCTTAAATAATCTTCTTGTTTCACAAATAAGGTTCAGAACAGTTATTTCACACTCATCTAGTAGGGCCAAGGATTAAAACCTATTTCATTTAATAATTTCATTTCTATGTCAAGTTGCCTCAAGCAAGCAAGTAGTCAGACAATGCATTTTGCACAGAACTTATTAATAGTCATTTTATGTATTGTCTGAAGACTATCACACTACAATAAGGATTTCTTCCCAACAGCAATTCAGGGTTTTATAACATTAGAAAATTTACTCTGTAATTAAAGTCATAAAAAGCATGCATTTATGACTTTAACAGACCATTAAAATATGCATAATTACCACTCTTTGGAAAAATGCTGAGTCATGGAGATACTTTTCTGGGAGTCATGTATTTTTATAAAGCATTTTCAAAAATCTGTACTTGCTCTGCCAATCTTTACTGCACACTTCACTGCAACAGAAGAAGGCATTCTTTCTATTGTAAGATCTCTTAAAAAATTCCTGACTTTCATCATTTCATGGCACTGGCTCTGATTTGAAATAATACTGTCTCTTTGTTTCCCCAATAAGAATGTACACTCTGTAAGAGCAAAGACATTTTTTTCAAAGTAGTAACTATTATATATGAATGAACCAAGGAGTAAATGCATGGTCACATGTAAAGAAAGAGCAACATAGCTACCTAATTTCCTAATAAATTTGTTATAAGACCTTCTCAAATTTTAGATCGTCTCGGGCAGAGTAGAGGAATGAGTAGTCCGGTGTCTGGTTATTCTTCCCTGAAAAGGAAATCTCAGGAAACTAGACACAGCTTTGCTGCCTTATTATATGAATTTGGAAAAACTATTTAATTTTCCCTGATCTTTGGAATAAAAAAGTTGGGCACACTTCCTGACTCAATAACAGTATTACATAGATATTTTGTTCCCTCACATTCAATTCTATTGTTCTCTTTGTTCTTCTCTTGGGATTCTTACCATAGCCAATTTTGACTTGGTTGTCACCATTTTGCATCTAGTCCTTATGGTTGCCTAGGAAACACATTGTTATTTCAAATCATCTCAGTAAAAAATTGAATTGGAAATTTATTAGTTATGTAACCTTCTAACTTGCTCTGCTCCCAAATTATAAGTAATTCTGAAACCTCATAGAAATTATTCAGAAGTTAGTTCTTTTTAGTAGAATAAGCAAAAGATGTTTTGGTGTTTTTGTTTGTTTTTTTGCACACAGATGTGCAACTTTAAATGTTAGAAGGTTTTGTTTTGATGAGTTTGTACTTTAAAACTAAACCAAACCAAATGAGCAATCCTTCTAAGGAGAAAAAGTGTGCTCCAAGCTGGCTTGACATTCACTTTGATATTACATAATTTGATGTTCCAGATTAATTGTTAGTAATCAAAGTTAATTTATTGGCAATTGCAAAGGGAAAATTTCCTTCACTTTTGTGGCTGAGTAGTATTCCATTGTGTAAATGTCCTATAGTTGTTTTATTCACTCATTTATTGATGGACACTAGGGCTGTGTTCATATCTTGGTGACTGTAAATAATGCTGCAATGAACATAGGGCTGCTTATGTTCTTTTGAATTGCTGTTTGGGGTTCCTTTGGACATATTCCCAGAAATGAAATATCTGGATCATAAGGCAGATCTATTTTTAATTTTTTGAGGTATCTCCATACTGCTTTCCACAGTGGCTACACCAATCTGCATTCCCACCAACAGTGCAAAAGTGTTCCCTTTTCTCCACATCCTCACCAGCACTTGTTGTTTGTTGACCTGTTGATTATAGCTATTTCGACAGATGTGAGATGATATCTCATTGGGTATTTTATTTGCATTTCTCTGATGATTAGTGACATTGAGTATCTTTTCATATGTCTGTTGGCCATCTCTATGTCCTCTTTGAAGAAGTGTCCAACCAAGTCGTTTGTTTATTTTTTAATTTGGTTGCTTGTTTTTTGGTGTCCAGTTTTGTAAGTACTTTATAAACTTTGGATATTAACCCTTTATTAGGTGTATAGGCAAATGTGTTTTCCCTTCCTGTGGGTTGTCTTTTTATTTTTTGATGATTTCCTTTGCTGTAAAAATACTTTTTAGCTTGATGTAGTCCCATTAGTTTATCTTTTCTTTCATGTTTTTAATATATACAAAGAAAATTGAGACATATCTGATAATAAATTGATATGATCAATGTAGGAGATTTTACTGCCTACCTTTTCTTCTAGGATTTTATAGTTTCAGGTCTAATAGTTAACTCTTTTATCCATTTTGAATTTATTCTTGTATGTGGCTTAAGAAGGTGGTCTAGTTTCATTTTGCTCCATGTATCTGTCCAATTTTCCCAACACCATTTATTGAATAAACTACCTTTAGCCCATTGTATGTGCTTGCTTCCTCTGTTAAATATTAATTTACTATGAAAGTGTGAATTTATTTCTGGGCTCTTTATTCTGTTCCATTGACCTATGTGTTTGTTTTTCTGCCAGTACCATGCTATTTTGATTATGATGGCCTTGTAGCATAGTTTGATATTAGGTAGCATGATTCCTCCCACTTTGTTCTTCTTTCTCAGGATCACTATTGCTATGCAAGATCTTTGCTGGTTCCATATAAAGTTTTGAAATATTTGTTCTAGTTCTGTGAAATACAACATTGGAATCTTGATAAGAATTATATTGAATTTATACATGGCTTTGGGTTATACGGAAATTCTAATGATGTTAATTGTTGGCTCAGTGGATTGAGTGCTGGCCTGAGAACCAAAGGTATATTGGTTTGATTCCCAGTCAAGGCACATGTGCAGGTTGCTGGCCAGGACTGTGGTAAGGGGTACATGGGGGGCAACCACCCACTGATGTTTCTTTCCTTCTCTTTCTCCCTTCCTCCCACTTGCTCTAAAAATAAATAAATAAAATCTAAAAAACACCCCAACATAGTATCTGCTTCAACTTTCTGGTATATTTTCTATTTCTGTCTTCAGTGTCTTATAATTTTCCAATACAGTTGTTTTACATCCTTGGTTAGGTTTATTGTGTTTAGGTATGTTCCTTCTATCCCTATTTTTTTCAGAGTTTTTATCACAAATGGGTACTAGATTTTATCAAATGTTTTTTCTGCATCTATTGATACGATCATGTGGTTTTTATCCTCCATTTTGTTTATGTGGTCAATCATATTTATTGATTTGTGAATGTTGTACCAACTTTAAATTCCTGGTATATATCTCACTTGATTATGGTGTCTGATCTTCTTGATTTATTGCTGTATTTATTTTAACATTATGTTCATCAGAGACAATGGCCTATAATTTTCTTTCTTTGCAGCATATTTATCTGGTTTTGGAATTAGGATAATATTGGTGTCATAAAATGAGTTCGGGAACCTTCTCTCCTCTTGAATTTTATGAAATAGTTTGACAAGGACAAGTGCTGGTTCTTCTAGGAATGTTTGGTAAAATTCATCTGTGAAACCATCTGGTCCAGGGCTTTTTTGTTGTCGGGAGTTTTTGATTACTGCTTCAATTTCACTCAGAGTTATTTGTCTACTCAGATTCTCTAATTCTTTCTGATTTAGTTTTAGAACATAGTATGTTTCTAGAAATTTATTCATTTCATCCAGGTTGTTCTGTTTGTTGGCATAAAATTGCAATTGTTTGTATTTCTTTGGTGTTGGTTATTTCCCAAGTTAAAAGCGGTGAAAGACAAATACTGTGTGATCTCACCTATAAGTTGAACCTAATTAACAAAACAAACAAGCAAGCAAAATATAATCAGAGACATTGAAATTAACAATAAACTGACAGTAACCAGAAGGGAGGGGAGAGGGAAGTAATGTGTATGTTGTTCTTTTTCAAGTTCCTTTAAGTGTGAAGTTAGATTTTTTAGTTGAGCTTTTTCTTTTTTTTTCTTTGACATAGACCTGTAATGCTATGAATTTCATTCTTAGGATTGTTTTCCCAGTGTCCCACAGATTTTGGATTGTTGTGTCCTCATTTTATTTATTTCCAGTAATCTTCTTTCTTGATCTCATTGTTGACCCATTCATTGTTTAATAACATGTTATTTAGCTCCCATGTATTTGCATGTATTTCAATGTTTTGTGATTAATTTCTAGTTTCATAGCATTGAGGTCAGAGACAATGCTTGATATGATTTCAATATTCTTAAGTATATTGAGACTTGTTTTGTATCCTAACATGTGGTCTATCTTAGAAAATGTTTCATGTGCACAAGAAAACTATGAATGTTCTGCTGCTTTTGGGTAAAACATTTCGAAAATATCAATGAAATACATTTTATCTAGTGTGTTATTTAAGATCGATGTCACCTGATTTATTTCCTGTCTAGAAGATCTATCTTTTGGAGTTAATGGGATATTAAAATCCCTCACTATGACTGTATTTCTGTCAGTCTCTCCCTTTATGCCCATCAAGATTGGCTTCACATATTCGGGTGCTCCTATGTTGGGTATGTAATTGTTTACTAGGGTTATATCCTCTTGTTGGAGTGTTTCCTTTATCATTCAGCCATGTCTGTTTTTATCTCTTACTAGAGCCTTGGTTTTAAAGTCTATTTTTCGGATATAAGTACTATACCCCAGCTTTTTCTTCTTTCCATTTACATGAATATCTTTTTATTTTTTATTGTTTTAGCAATTTATATTTTTCCTTTTTTATTGATGTTTGAATACAGTTGTCTCCAATTTCCCATCACCACTTTCCCCAGTCCTACCCCAACCATCTCCCACCCTCAATCCCACCTGCCTTGTCTCCATTCATGGGTCCCTCATTCATGTTCATTCACATCTCTTTCCCATATTATGAATATATATTTTCCATCCCTTTACTTTTATTCTGTGTGTATCTTTCAATCTGAGATGAGTTGCTTGGAGGAAGCATATACATGGATATTGTTTCCCATTGAGCTACCCAATCAATGTGTTTTGGTTGGAGCATTTAAGCCATTTACACTTGGATAAATATGTATTTACTGCCACTTATTTACTTGTTTGTTTGTTTATTTATTGATTGATTATTTCTTCTTTTTTTAATCTCTTCTTCTTAACACAAGCCCTTTAACATTTGTTGCAGTACTGATTTGGTGTTAGCACCTTTAGTGTTTTCTTGTCTTGGAAGCTACTTCTTTCTCCTTTGATTATTTTATTTTTTAAAAATATATTTTATTGATTATGCCATTCCAGTTGTTCTATTCCCCCCTTCATTCCCCTTCACCCTCCCCACCCCTCCCCCACCATTCCCCCCTTTAGTTTATGACCACGTGTCTCAAGTTCTTTAGATTCTATATTTCCCCTACTATTCTTGCCCTTCCCCCCCATCTATTTTCTACCTACCGTCTATGCCACTTATTTTCTGTACCTTCTCCTTCCTTCTCCTTTTCCCACTCCCCTGTTGCCAACCCTCCATGTGATCTTCATTCTTGCTGGGTAAAGTAGCCTTGGTTGTAAGTACTTACTTTTAATCACCTTCTGGCCTGAAATGTTTCTGTTGAATATTCACCTGACAGTCTAATTTGGTGCTCCTTTGTATATAACCGCCTGCTTTTTTCTTACAGCTTTTAGAATTCTCTCCTTGTCTTTGAGCCTTGTCATTTTAATTTTGATTTGTCTAGGTGTAGGCCTCCTTGGGTCCAACTTGTTTGGTACTCTCTTAGCTTTCTGGACTTGGATCTTTTTCCCTCCCCAGATTAAGGAAGCTTTTGGTCATTATTTCTTCAAATAGATTGTCAGTCCTTTGCTAACTCTCTTCTCCTTCTGGTATTCCCATGAAGTGGAGGTTTTTATGCTTCATGTTGTCCAAAATGTTTCTTAAGCTTTCCTCAATTTTTTGAATTATTTTTTTCTCTTTGCTGCTGATTTTTTCTATCTTATCTTCCAAATCACTGATTTGGTCATCTGCTTTATCTAACCTAATGTTTATTCCTTCTAGTGTATTAGTTATATCAGATCTTGCATTCTTTATTTCTGACTTGTCCTTTTTTATGGTTTCTATCTTTTTTCATGCTGTTGAGTATTCTATAATCATTACTCTAAACTCTTAAACTGCTTGCCTCCATTTCATCTAGTTCTTCTGGTGAATTCTCTCGTTCTTTCTTTTGGGGTTTGTTTCCTTATCTTTCTATTTTGGCTATGGCTTTGTTTTTTCTGCCTTAATTGCTAAACTATTCAGTTGTTAAACTAATCAAGCCATAGTCAGCAGCCCAGCTTAAGCACCACATCGTGGGGCAGAGTAATTTCTGTTGGCCAGGGGGATGGCTACTGCTTTCCCTCAAGATGATGCCATTCATAGAGGAGCACTCTGCCTGAGAAAATTGGCTTCTACATGGGCAGGACATAGCACGGGGATCCTGGTGGCTGTTCCCTCAGATCTCTCCTTAGAGCCACCAAACCCAAACTCTCCTCAAGTGTCCGTAATTCACTCTGTCCTCCCTTGGCTGGAGCCCAGGATAATTGGCTACAAACAAAATTTTGTGTGTGAGCCCTTTAAAAAGCTCTCTGTGTCTCCATTGGTTTCTCCCTGATAGACAGAAGCCCTATGGCTTTTCACAGCTAGATGTTATCTGGGTTCCTCTTTGACTCTGATGTTGAAGGCTGGGGAGCCCAGCTTGGTGTGTAGACCCCACACTTCCCAGGGGAAGACTCTGGCCACTGAAATATCCCTTTGGAACTTTAGCTGCCACCCATGGGAGCCCAGCCAGCCATTTTGTGCCCCCTCTGCACTCACTATCAGTGTCACTGTGGTGAAGTAATTTATTCTGTCTGTCTGCGGTTTGAGGTTTCTCTTTAGGTAATGTTCAGTTGATTATTCAGGATGATTTCTCTACAATTTAGTTGTAATTCCAGATTGGTCCTAGGAGTAGGCTAGTATAGCTTCCACTCACCTCCACCATTTTGGATCTCTCCACATTTTCTTAATCTTTAAAGATATCAATAAACCTCTAGAACTGAGAAAAAGGGAAATAAAAATTCTTCCTTTTCTTGGTTCTAATATTCACTCCCAAAGTGAATATTAATTTACATTAGCTTTTCTTCATAGTGAAGTACATCTCTTAATTGATTACAGTCTTTGTGAGACAATTTTTTTCTTGACATTTCCTAAACGTCAACATTAGTGCTATGAGTAAAAAAATAAAAAAATCATTTCTAATATAAACATAATTATTAATAATTTAAAAAGGGTTTCATGGACAATAAGACAATAAACCCTTTAAATTCCAAGATATCTGACAATAATGTGAGACAGTAGTGTTTCTCAAGAATGTAAATCCTGTTTTGAGATATGCTGTAAGGTTCTTCCCCCTTTCATTCCCCCACTACCCCCCACCCCACCACCCCCCCCAGATCTATTTCCCAGCACTTGCCCCCCCACATCTATCTACTTCTTTACTTATTTTCTGTACCTTCTTTTAACTTGATTCCTCATTTGGCCCATTTTAGGTGCTTCAAAGATCAGTCCTAAAATTTTTTTAAATGTTTAATTTAAAAATAAATTATTAGAAATTAGAGTAGATATTTTAGGTTGGTATATTTAGACTCATTTAATAGTAATCTTTGAAAAACTTTCTGGAATATGTAAGATTACTTAAAGTATCACCCATCTATAGTAGTAGGTAATTTTTCAAACAAAAGGCAAAATATGTGTGTGTATATATACACATACACACATATATACACACACACACAGATAAGAGCTTATGTATATAAGCATATACAGAGCTTATGTATATAGGCATAAGCACTTATGTATATAAGCATAAGCAAAAAGATTATATGTATCATCTTTTTGCAAGTTGGAACAAACAGGGAAGCCAGTACAAAGAGAAGGCAAATGAAATTTCAGAAAACTATTTTAGGAACATTTTTCTGGTTTAAAAAAAAGGTTAATGAAATTCAGTAAGAAATTAAATTTTTCAATATTTTTAGACTTCAAGAGTACCCACAGACAGCTTAAATCTGATAGGATTAAAGTATCCTCTTATATTTGAACCTAAAATTATAGCAGTCTGCTTTATTTGTAGAAAGAGTAATAAAATCAGTACTGTGAATAATTTCATTTAAATGGTTATTTTACTGTTTTATCTTGACCAAGGATGATAATAAATCAATATATATGAGATCATTAAAGTATATTGTATTGTGTCTACAGTAACAATGCTCATTTCAATAGAGTATGATTGTTTTTAAATAATGTAGAGCTTTGCTGATGTCAACACTATATTTACAATTAGTCCTAATAGAACACTGAAATAGATTCTTTGTTTTTTCTCCTGTCCATAACAATTAGAATAATTCTGGTTTATATTTTACAAGATGAGTTATCACATTTTTAAGTGAATACAGCTCTTCAAATGCTAGTATAACAGGAAAGGAGAGAAAAAATGATATATTTATGATTCTTCTCAAATTGTTAAAACACTAAAAATTATGACAATTTGCCCTTACTTTCACACTTTTCTTATAGATACTTAAAGATTTTTCTGAAATAATTCATAGTCGGAATATTTAAGAAAAGTCTAATAAGTCATAAAATGTTGACTCCACATGTGGTTAAGTGCTAATTATATATAAGTCCAAGTTTAAAAAAGATAAAATAAATATCATTTAAAACTATTATTAAAATTTTTAAATCATTTATTTTTATTATTTTTGACAACTTTATTAAGAAATAATTGACATATAACAACATGTAACTTTAATGAGTACATGTTTATTTGATAAACATATATTGTAATGTGATTACCAACTAAGTGTTCGCTAGCAGCTCATCATGCGAAATAATTTACCACGTTTATTTTTTGGTAAGAACATTTTAGACATACTAACAATTTTGGGGTATATAGTACAGTGTCACCTATAATTGCAATTCTGTACATTTGATTCCCAACACTGATTTATCTTCTGTCTATAAATCTGAGCTCTTGACCAACATCTTCCCATTTTCCCTTATCCATAGCCCCTGGTAACTGCCATTCCTTCTGTGTGAGTTAGGCTTTTCCATGTTCTGCATATAAGTGATATCAAATAGAATATGTCTTTGTCTTCCTGACTTACTTCACTTAGCATCATGTCCTCAAGGACCTTTCGTGTTGTCACAAATGGCAAGACTTTTTTCTTGTGGCTGAATACAATCCTATTGTGCACATACACCAAATCTTTATTCATGTATCCACTGATGGACGCTTAGGTTCTTTCCATATCTTGGCTAATGCTGCAGTAAACATGAGAATGCAGATATCTCTCTGATATTCTATTTTTATCTCCTTTGGGGGCATACCCAGAAGTGGGGTTGCTGGATCATACGGTACTTACACTTTTAATTTTTTGAGTAAGCTCCATACTGTTTTGCATAGTGGCTGCACCAATAAACATTCCTGTGAACAGTGTACAAGTGTGAGGTGATATCTCACTGAGGTTGTGATTTGCATTTCCCTGCTGATTAAGTGATGTTATGTATGTTTCTATGTACCCGTTAGACATTTGAATGCCATTTTTGTAAAAATGTCTATTCAGTTACTCTGCTTATTTTTAATTAAACTGCTTGTTTGTTTTGTTATTGAGGTTTTTATATATTTTTAGATATGAACTCCTTATCAAATACATGATTTGCAAATAATTTCTTGTGTCCCACATGTTGCTTTTTAATTTTGTTTATTGTTTCTTTGCTGCACAGAAGGGTTTGTTTGGTTTTTTTTTTTAGTTCGAGATAGCACTGCATATTTATTTGGTTTTTTGTTGCTTGTGATTTTGTTGTCATATTTAAAAAAGCATTGACAAGATCTATGTCTAGGAGTTTTTTCTTTTGTAGTTTTTACATTAAAAGAGTAAAAACAATGACTAGTTTTACTGTTTTGAGTCATATCTTTTAAGTTTATAATCAACTTTGGATTAAATTTTGTGAATGGTCTAAGAGAAGAGCTCAATGTATTTTTGTTCAGCATGTGGTTATCCAGTTTTACCGACACCATTTATGAAAGAGAGGCTGCCCTTTCCATATTGGGTATGGACAGATGAACATATTCAATATGTTCATATTTCATACCGAAATCTGATAAGATGCCATATTTCCATACTGGCTCCTTTGTCCAATATTAACTGACTGTGTACACAGGGAGCCCTGAATGCAGTCAACAGGAGCTATGTTCATTTAATTCTCTCTGGGAGTCTTGTAAGCCACTCCCCTTGTCTGCTTCCTCCACTTAGTTATGGAGCTTCTACTTCAATGCTCTAGATGCTGTGAGGAAGAAAGTAGTTGCATCAGTTGCATCCTGCAAAGCTGGGAAAGCCCAGCATTCACTCACTGGCTCTCTCTTTCCACAGTGGGAGGAATCTCCAGCCTGTCTTTTAGCCCTCTGCTGTGACATCTTGGGACAGGGATGACGCTGGTAAAGTCAAGGTTTTCTCCCTAGGAACTCCAATACATCAAAACTCTTTCATTATTTTGTTTTTCTTCTCTAATGGTGTTCTGGGGTTTCTCCTCTGGAAATGTGAACTTCCACAAAGGGTTTCCTGTCCACTGGTGACCACTCACAAGAGTATTCTGCAGGCCCTCCCAGGTCATAGCCTTGAGGGGCTAGAGCTGGTTTGAAGTTTCCTGTAGTTCCCATAGCCGGTACTGCAGCCTGTCTGCCTATTACCCAATCCTCACGTGGATGACTTCTCCTGGGTTCCTCGGCGTATGGTACTGGATCCCACAGCTCCCACAAGGCACTTCTGTTTGTGAATGGAAGCCAAATTTTTGTTGTTGAAGTGGGAGACAAAAATGAGGGATGACTTTGAACACATGATGCTGATTCTGGTCCAAGTGAACATTTTGTTTTGTCCTAATATTTTTATACTAATTAATTTCTACTTTTTTCAGTTAGGGTAACATCACATAGCCAGCAAATAGACAAGCTTGGGTTTAATGCACACTACCAAAATTTGTATAATTAAATGCAAAAACTATAAAGTTTAAGCTCAGGAAAATATTTTCTAAAACTTGATTTGTTGAACAGCTCTCATGTCAAAAGCAAAACCTTATTATGTGGTTACACATAAAATTACAAATATTGAGAAAGATGGTTGTCGACTTCTACACCCTTCCTTTAGAAGTTTCTTTGAACTATTCATGTTGGTATTTTATTAGAAATAAATAACATATACACATAGGCACTATGAACACAAATAGATATTTTGTAGTACCATCATCATCTTATCAATATATTATTATACTTACAATTTTTAAGTCATTAAACTTATGCTTAAGTACTAGTGCTAAGTGTTTTCTCCTGTAGTATAATGCTATCAACAAAGCTGGGAAGTTATTCTGAATAACCTGAAGAAAAGGTTATTCTGAATAACCACTCACAAATTGAAGAATGTAAGACAGAAAAGTAAAACCAATTGTTCAAATTGCATAGATAATGTACTAGTGCATAAAATCAGAGAAACGCCAAAAGGAGATGATAATGCTCCAGAGCTTCAATTCTTAAAAATTCAATAATTTATGGTTTCAAAATTAGATCACTACCACTTGCTAGCCACAAAGCGGTAAAATTGGGAGCAAAAGTAATGGGCGAAAATTAGTTTATAACTAGAAAATAAAAACATGTTTGGCTTTTCTTGAGCTTTGACTTAAAAATAGTAAACTCAAGTGGGTGAATCCTCATTTTCTTTCCACAAATGATAGGAAAACATGAGATATAACATTCACTTAACTAATAATTAATACATTAAAATGAAAAGGGCCTTTTTTCTTTACTGTTGAATTGCCTAGCTGATGAAACTATGCGATGGAATAAAAACTCTTTTTTGTACAGCAATTTAATAATATCATCTTATTAGTATAAGATGCCATCTCATGCCTGTCAGAATGGCTATTATTAAAAAGACAAAGGACAACAAGTGTTGGTGAGGATGCAAAAAAAAGGAAACCTTTCCATGTTGTTGGTGGGAATATAAAATGGTGCAGCCACTGTGGAAAACAGTATGGAGGCTCCTTAAAAAATTAAATATAGAACTAACATGCAAGATACATGCACTCCTATATTCACTGAAGTATTGTGTGCAATGACCAACACATGAAATATGTGTGTGTGTGTGTGTAATATTCCAGTTATAAATTAAATGAGTTGGGGGATGTAATATACAGCATAAGGAATATAGTCAGTAATATTGTAATAACTTTGGTAACAGATGGTAAATAGAGTTATCATTGAGACCATTTTTTTAAAGTATAAAGTACCATATCACCATAATGTGCACTTGAAACTAATGGAATACTGTATATCATTATTCACTATATCCTTGGATATTATACTATATATCCAGGGAGATCCTGGATTTCAGTTCTATTCTTGCTGTACTCTAGCTGCATAACCTTACATGCATCTTTTAATATATAGTATCCTGATTCTTTATCCATTAAGTAAGTTGAAGCAGAATTCTGTCACTGTGCTGATTTCTAAAGAAGTGAGGCACAAAAGGAAAGAAAGCATTTCTGATGTGATTTCTGGGCTCAGCCTCTGAAAT
Source organism: Artibeus jamaicensis (assembly GCF_021234435.1). NCBI lineage: Eukaryota > Metazoa > Chordata > Mammalia > Chiroptera > Phyllostomidae > Artibeus > Artibeus jamaicensis. The sequence continues at coordinate 18,068,351 of NW_026521788.1, forward strand.
AGTTGGTTGCTATATAAATCACTCATCAGATTACAGTAGAAAATATGGGAGTGTTTCATTCATGTGTCCAGTGACAATCTAGAGAAGAAATGGCCTATGTGCTACCTATTTAAGAAGCTAACTAGGTCAGCTCATTGCAACTTTAGTATAAAACGAAAATGATGTATTCTCTGAATCTCCTTTTTTAATTGCCTTTATCCCCACATGCTGTGGCTGAATAAACTACTTATTTTTCTTGTCTCCAAAATATTACTTTAAAATATTATACTATTATTTTTCTCTAAAACCAAAGCAACATAAAAGTCTATTTTGCAGGTCCAATTGGGGCCTTAGTTCAAGTGTTTGGAAAAAAGAAATTGTTTTATGTGGCTAGAGTTCTTTATATGAATACAGCTGTGATTTTTTTCTTATTTAATACAGAATACATACTTCTCAAGAAAGAAAAAGTTTTGTCTTGATTGCACATGTATCCAGTATAATGATTTTATGTTTAGGAGACTAATGGTTAAAACTGGTGTGTAAGAGCACTGTTTGTACCCTTATATTTTAGTTATAATTTCAAATGCACTAGATATTGATATTAAGAAGTAATGATAAGTCAGAAATTTATATTTTCAGAAATATTTGTCATTCCATTGAGAGGGGCTTAAGATATTAAAAGATATCTATGTCCCTTGTCTATGTGATTGGCTTTTTAGAAAAAAGATCAAGGGATATGCTGGTATCAGCACAGATTCATCCTAGTAAACTGCAGCATTGCATCTGTAGTTTATTGTACTTGCACCATTCTTAGGCAGCGGTGAGGTGATAAAAAAAGCACTGGAGTCAAACAGGGAGCTTAATAGCATGTGTTCAGGAGTTAAAACAGCACTTGAATTCTTGCTCTGTGCTTTTAGAAAGATATTTAACCTCTCATCTACAAGAGGGAGGCAATAATATAAAAATTCTCATCCATAATAAGGAGATATTAAGATAGAAGTTCCTCAAAGGGTTTTGTAAGAATAAAATGAACTGAGATATTGCCTAAATAAAGTCAATAATTGCCTCACATCCAGCTAACAGTCAATAAATGATACCTATACATAGAAGGTGTAGGAAGAAGAAAATGAGGAAAAATGAAGATGAGGATAAAGAGCTAGCTTAAAAACTCACTAGCAATGTCATCTCAAGCAAGTACTTAAAATATCTATACCTTACTTTTCACACCTATAAAATAAAGATGAAGATGACTATATCTAACCATATTAGTTTTCTGTGACTGCATATCAAATTGGAAGAAAGTTGGTAGCATAATTAAAAAGCTAGTGCCATTTACTTGTACCTACTTATTATTTCATAGCTTCCTTAGGTCAGCCTTCCAGACTTGACTCAATAGCCCTCACCTAGGATTTCACCAGGGTGCAATAACAGTGTCAGTTGGGCATTCTCACCTGGGCAAAGATCTGCTTCCAAGCTTATTCAGGTTGTTGGAAAAATTATTTTCTTGTGATTGTATGACTGAGGGCCATGGTTTCTTTTTTTTTCAGTTGTGAAGCACAATATATTTTATTTTATTTTTTTAAAATTTTATTTAGTTATTTTTCAAGTACATTTTTTTGTGTATTTCTCCCATCCCAGCCCTGCCCCCATGGTTTCTTATTGGCTATGGGGTGGAGGCTACCCTCAGCTCCCAGACACTGCACGCAGACTCTTGCCATCTGAGCTTCTCCACAGAGCCACTCACAACATAACTTCAAGGGGGGCAGCAGAATATCTTGCTCCAGTGCAGAGTTGGAGTTGTATATAACACAGTGTAATCACACGTGCGACCTCCCATCACTGTTGCCTTACAATGGAACCTAATCAAGGGAATGATATCCCCTCACCTTTACCATAGTCTGTTGACTATTAGGAAGTCTTAAATTCCTTCTAGTCTAAAGGGTAAGAGGTATTACATTTTCACCTCATTAGTTGCTACCTTAAATGTTTTTTGCCACATTATCCCACAGTTTAAAAAAATTTGAAATACATATCTATGTATGTAATTTCCAATAGTGTTTCTAAATAAAGTGTTATATAAATCTGAGAAGGCATTGGCTCTTGATAAACTATTCTAAGCAGGTTTATTTTAATATACTGAACCAAAAGCCTAAAAAGAACTTCAATCATCAAAAAAACTCTTCTGATATATATATGAATAAATGGAGAGATGATAGATACATAAATAAATATATGTTCTATGAATAACACAGGGAAATATATGCATTCATTTTTTAAAAGATCCCCAAATATACTAGGTGATTAATATTCTAAGAGGCTGCAAAAAGAGGAAGCTGAACTACTCAAAATTTTGCACTTCTAATATCTCACATAACTTAGTTAATTGAACTGTTGTATGTTGTTATAAATCATTTTGAGTGCATTTAAAATGTTAAAAAGCTTGATTTTGGAAGCTTTAAAGTGAGTTTATTAATACAGACAGAATAATATTAAAGATAAAACATAGGACATAGATGGGTGGATTATATTAACTCTCAAACAACTGTGATTTTTGCATTAGCTACTCTAGAAATGATTTGATTATGATGGTATAAAATGAAAAAAAAAGATTCCCCCATTTGTCTTGGTTTGACACCATTTCTTCAATAAATATATTTCTAAATCTCATTAAAAGATTGGCTAACATGTCATTTTTCATTCATATAATATGCAAAGTTTATGAAAGAATTTCCAAAAGCTTTTTAAACTTTGATTTTGGGTCATATAAATATTAATCTTTGTTGGTGCAGACGTCTTCATATAAATGCTGGACATTTTCCACTAAGCTATTAGGATTTCAGTACCAACTAGAATCAGTAACACAAAAATATTTTGTGATCCTGAATTCATCAGAACAACCATAGTGATCTCCATTATTAAAGAAAGGACAAATAAAGAATGATTTCTCTGGGAGACAGTACATGGATGGGTCTCTTCTTTACAAAGGGTATCACTCATATGAGTCAAATTAATTTGTGTAGTATAAAACTGTCTAATTCCTCTAAATTTAGTTATAAGTGTATTACCTTTTTTTTTACATACAGGGAACAGAAGCAGACATTTTAAGCACCTTTAAGAAAAAGACCCTGTTATGATATTTAATAAAGTTTATCATAACATTTATCATTAAGTTATTTGTAGCAGAAATTAAGATAAGTTTTCATATATTAACTCTTTTTTCCCTCCAAGAATTCTGTGTTTACATATAAGGAAACTAAGATGCAAAAATTTGAATAACTTGTCCAAAGTCACACTGCAGAGTTCAGATTTGAACACAAGCGATCTGATTCAAAAGCATTTGTGCTTATCAAACCTGATCAACTGCCTTCAACTTTCTGTTTTGTCTCTGATATGAAATCATAATCTACTTATCAAACTTAATATTAATGTGGTAGCATTATATTGGCAAAATCTGAGAGAAATGGAATGCTTCCCATTTAATTCTAAGTAGAGGTGAGTTTATTTTGTTTGATAGTAGGAAGTTTAAAAGAAGGAACAAAAGATATTTTAAGATGCTCTCAAACCTACTAAAGTTGTTAGTAGACTAAATATTTTTGAATATCACTAATGTATAGCTGACCAGGAAAAGAACAAATTTCTGCACTAATTAACTAGAATTAAGATAAGATTCAGGAAACTCAAGAATAAATGAGAAAATTTATTTTACTTTTTCTTAATCTCCAAAATGTGTTATTTTTAACAAAATCTGGAAAATGCACTTTACTGTGTGTGTGAATTCATGTGTATGTGTGCATGCTTGAACTGATCAATTTGTTTTCACCATGCGGTTTAATAATATCAGTGGCATGGTGAACATTTAATACAATATACAGATGGTGTATTAGAATTGTACACCTTAAACCTATATAATGTATTAACCAATGTAACCCAAATACATTCAATAAAAATTAAAAATAAACAAATATAACAGGGAGAAAAGAATTGGTTAAACAGTTATGTGTGTGTATATATATATATATATATATATATATATATATATATATATATATATATATATAATGCAGAGTTAGAAGGTATGTCATGATTCCTATTCTGGCTCTCTTAACCATTTTTGGATAGTACTGTATTAAATTGACTAGTCAAAATAATAAAACAAATGTATCTTCTTTAATTTCTTCAATGTCTTATAATTTTCTGAAAACAGATGTTTACATACTTGATGAGGTTTATTTCTAAGTATTTTATTCTTTTTTGAAGCAATTTTAAATGGGGTTATTTTCTTAATTTTCCTTTCTGTTGAACTGGCAGAATAAAGACAGTTTTACTCCTCCTTTCCAATTTGGATGCCTTTTATTTCTTCTTCTTGTCTTTTTGCTGTTCCTAGGGCTTCCAGTACTGTGTTGAATAAGAGAGATGAAAGCGGACATCCTTGTGCTGTTCCCAAACTTAAGCAGAAGGCTTGTAGTTTTTGCCTGTTGAGTATGATGCTGGCAATGGGTTTGTCATATGTGGCCTTTATTATCTCTAGGTATGTTCCCTTTATTCCAACTTCGCTGAGAGTTTTTATCATAAATGGGTGCTGGATTTTATCAAATATCTTTTCTGCATCTGTTGATAGGGTCATGTGGTTTTTATCTTTCATTTTGTTTATGTGGTGAATCACATTTATTGATTTGTGAATGTTGTGCCAACCTCACATTGCCAGAATAAAGCCCACTGATCATGGTGTATGATCTTTGTGAGGCACTGGCATATCTGGTCTTCTAATATTTTGTCGAGGATTTTAGCATCTATGTTCATCAGAGACATAAGCCTATAATGTTCTTTCTTTGTATTGTATTTATCTGTTTTGGAATTAGGACAATGTTGGCTTTATAATATGAGTTTGGGAACCTTCTCTCTTGAATTTTACAAAATAGATTGAAAAGCAGATGTGTTAGTTCTTCTTGGAATGTTTGGTAAAATTCCCCTGCAAAGACATCTGATCCAGGCCTTTTGTTTGTTGGGAGGTTTTGATTACTACTTCTGTTTCATTAGGTATAATCTGTCTATTCGGATTTTCTAATTTCTCTTGATTTAGTTTTGGAAGATTGTATGTTTCTAGAAATTTGTCTATTTTGTCCAGGTTGTCTAGTTTGATGGCATACAGTTGTGCCTAATATTTTCTTATAATCCTTTGTGTTTCTTTGGTCAGTTGTTATTTTTCCTCTTTCACATCTGATTTTATTTATTTGGGTTCTTTCCATTTTTTTCTTGATGATTCTGGTTAAAGGTTTGTCAATCTTGTTTGTCATTTCATAGAACCAGCTTTTGGATTCATTGGTATTTTGTACTTTCTTAGACTTTACATTATTTGTTTGTGCTCTGATCCTTCATTATTTCCTTCCTTCTACCCTCTTCAGGCTTTGTATGGTGTTCCTTTTCAAGTTTCTTTAAGTATGAAGTTAGATTTTTTATTTGAGCTTTTTCTTTTTTTTCTTTGAGATAGGCCTGTAGTGCTATGAATTTCATTCTTAGGATTATTTTCCCAGTGTCCCACAGATTTTGGATTGCTATGTCCCCATTTTCATTTGTTTGAAAGAATTTTTGATTTCTCCTTTGATCTCATTGTGACCCATTCATTGCGTAATAACATGTTATTTAGCGTCTGTGTCTTTGTGTGCTTTTCAGTGTTGTTTTTTTGTGATTGAACTCTAGTTTCATAGCATTGTGGTCAGAGAAGATGCTTGATATGATTTCGATCCTCTTAAATTTAATGAGTCTTATTTTGTGTCCTAACATGGTCTATTTTAGAAAATGTTCCATGTGTACTTAAAAAGCATACATATTCTGCTGCTTTGGGGTAAAATGCTCTGAACATATCAATTAAATCTATTTGACCTAGTGTGTCATTTAAAGAAAATTTCTCCTCATTAATTTTCTGTCTGGAAGATTTATATATTGAAGTCAACAGAGTGTTAAAATCCCTGGCTATGACTTTAGTTCTGTCAATACCTCCCTTTATGTTCATCAATATTTGCTTCACATATTTAGGTTACCCTATGTTGGCTGTATAAATGTTTACTAGGATTATTGCCTCTTGTTGGATTATTTCTTTATCATTATGTAGTGCCCTTCTTTGTATCTTGCTATGGCCTTGGTTTAAAGTCTATTTTTTGGATACATGTACTGTTACCCAGCTTTTTTTCTTTCAATTTTAATAAAATAAAATATCTTTCTCTACCTCTTTAATTTTAGTCTAGTGTATCTCTTAATCTGTATCTCTTGGTGGAAGCATATACTGTGTTCATGGATTCGAAGAATTAAAATTATTAAGATGTCCACATGACCCAAAACAATCTGTAGATTCAATAAAATTTCTATCAAGATTTCAATGACATATTTAACAGAACTGAAAAAAATTTTTCAAAAATTTATATAGAACCACCAAAGGCCCTACATAGCAATAGTGATCCTGAGTAAGAAGAACAAAGTTGGAGGAATCACGCTACCTAATAGCAAACTATGCTATAAAGCCATAGTAATAAAAACAGCATGGTACTGGCAGAAAAACAGACACAGAGATCAATGGAACAGAATAGAGAGCCCAGAAATAAATTCACACTGTTATAGTCAATTAATATTTAACAGAGGAAGCAAGCATATACAGTGGGCTAAAGATAGTTTATTCAATAAATGGCATTGTGAATATTGAACAGGTACATGCAGATAACTGAAACTGGACCACTTTCTTACACCACACACAAAAGTAAATTCAAAATGAATCAGAGCCTTAAATGTTAAACCTGAAACATAAAATTCCTAGAAGAAAGCATAGGCAGCAAAATTTGGCATTGCTCATAAAAATTTTTTATCAGATATATCTCCTCAGGCAAGGGAAACAAAAAAAAAAACATAAAAAAAGAACTACATCAAACTAAAAAGGTTCTGCAAAGCAAAGAAAATCATCAAAATATAAAAAGGCAACCCAAAGATGGGAGAACACATTTGCTGATACATCTAATAAGAGGTTAATACCCCAAATTTACAAAGTATTTACAAAACTCAACACCAAAAAAATAAGAATTAAAAATGGTCAAGTGACCTGGTTAGACACTTCTCCAAAGAGGACTTACAGATGGTCAGTAGACATATGAAAAGATGTTCGACATTGGTAATCATCAGAGAAATGCAAATTAACACCACGATGAGATATCATCTTACAGCTGTCAGAATGGCTGTCATCAATAAATCAACAAACAAGTGCTGGTGAGGATGTGGAGAAAGGGGAACCCTTTTGCACTGTTGGTGAGAATGCAGACTGGAGCAGCCAGCCGCTGTGGAAAACCACATGAAGATACCTCGAAACATTCATAATGGGTAAACCTTCGGACCCAGCTATCCCACTTCTGGGAATATATCTGAAGGGACCCAAAGCACTAATTTGAAAGAACATTAGCACCCCTATGTTCATTGCAGCATTTACAAACACCGAGATATGGAAGTGGCTCAAGTGTCCATCAATAGATGAGTGAATAAAACAAGTGTGGGACATTTATTCAATGGACTACTATTTAGCCATAAAAATGAAGGAAATTGTACTCTTTGTGATAGCATGGATGGACCTAAAGAACATGAAACTAAGTGATATAAGTCAGGCAGAGAAAGTCAAATACTATATGATTTCATTGATGTGGAATCTAACAAACAAAGTGAACTAACAAGGAAAATGGGGACAGACTCATAGATGGAGAGCAGATGACAGCTGGTGGTGGGGGGAGGTGAGGGTGCGAAAGGACTGAGCAAAATGGAAAAAGGACTCATGGCCATGGACAACAGTGTGGTGATTGCTGGGAGCGGGAGATGGGCTTAAGGGCACTCAGTGATAATGTGAAAATACACAATGATGAAATGAAAAGTAAAATGTAATGAAAAACACTAAAGAATAAAAAACAATAATAAATGAATTTTTAAAATCAAGCAAGCAAAAAAATTTATGATGTGAATGATTTGAATGATATAATCTCTTAAATTGGATGAATTTGTGACATTTTAGGCCTAATGCATATACTAGTGTAGTTGGCTAATTATTATATTTATTTTATATTTATTTTATAAATATTATAAAATATTATATTTATTTTATAATAAATATAATAAATAAATAAACATGACATTTATTTTATAAATATAATATTATTCAAATCTTATTTTAAAGTTTTGTTTATTTTTAGGTAAAGGGAAAGGGATGGAGAAAGGGAGAGAAACATCAATCTTGCCTCTCACGCACCTCCGGCTGCAGGCCTGGTCAACAACCCATTTATATTTATAATATTAGTTAATAATGCTTTCACGAATATGGTTTCTTCAGAAAAAATTCATCTTCTACATTGATGAGTAACTAATGAAATTAATATGGCAATGGTTGAGAATTACTACACTGGGTTTTAGTTGTGTTTTAAATAAATGTCATTATCTAAAGAAACCTTTTAAAAAGATAGACTACACTTGACTTGATTTTACTAGCATTTAAATTATAAAGCATCTTTCATACTGGTTAGTTCTTGTAAACACTAATGTATGATTCAAAATCATAATCTAAACTTCCTTATATATATTAAGTTTAATAAAACTATCATGCTATTTCATTATTCTCTCTATTTTATATATACCTAAGTTCATATGAAAGTAAATAGCCAACAACCTCCATTACAGCAGAAGAAAACAAGATAAATTATTTCTAATTCCATAACTGCAAAGGAGTGTCCTCAAAAAGATTTTGGTGGCTTTTACCCTGAAAGGTATAAAAATTAGAAAGATACTAACTTATAAAATTGTATGTGTCAACTAAGTACTGAGTGCAGAAGAAATGTTTAAATTTCTATCCCAGACTGTCTTTATTCAGTTGGTTTAGATTTACATTTCAAATGATATTTATATTCAGAAGGGAAGAGGCTTATAAACTGTCACTCTTATTTCTCAATAGGCTGTTGATTTTAGTTAAATTAATTTCTAGCAAAGTCATTCTAAAGCCATAGAACATGCTGATTTACATCTATTTGGTGGACCAGACTTCTGTTGGTCTCATGCTGATTATAATAAAAATCTATAAATGTGAAGACATAAGGCACCCAGATGGTGTTTGGCATAATGGAATGTGTCAAACTATTTCTAGGGATGATGACAGGTTTTGTACAATTTGCACCATTTTAATGGAATGATAAAATCTATATGTTTACTTGGGTATGAAAAAGCAGAGGGGGGAGAAAGTGTTCCAAATGTAATAAGCAATAAAAGAAATCGTTTTTATGAAACAATGTGTAAAATTTGTTACTGTGTTGGATTTATAGTACACTAATTTATAAAATAAATGAAGTATAGAGATTGGAATGTGCTTGAAGTATTAAAACTTACCTTGCATTACCTATTATGATCACGGATAACTTTAGGTGCTTATAGAGGATGAAAAATACCTTTTCTATGAAAGCACTGTGGTTGTGCAGTTTCCTTAGATTTTGGAAACTGCATCCATTTATTTGACATTTTTTATTGGTTATGCAGTACTAACTCTCTTAACGAAGAAGCCCCCTTCTTGAAACATACCTATTTCTTAGAAATTTCCTAAATAGAGAAAGAATAAAACCAGATTTGCAGAGGCACATTCTGCAGTTCTGTTTTGTTTTTAAATAGAGGACTGTAGTTTTAAAAATCGTAATGGAAATGTCAATAAATATGTTAGAATTAACACATTTCTGGGACTTTTAAATTTATCTATAGAGAAAAATCATAATTTGGGGTTTTGTTAGAGATATTTAGGAAATAATAGAAATTAGACTCTGATAAGAAAAAAAGAGAATTCTGGTGAGAAACCTGGCAATGGAACTGCCAAATAGAAACATGGATTCCAGTTCCCGCCATGAGAGACCTGGTGATGAAGCGACAGAAACTCTTGCACAGTCAATAATCTCCTGAGACTTTGTTTCATGTAGCTGCTGCTACAGCACAACTGCTTGCCCACTTCCTCTGAAGATCTGGGCATTGGATGTAAAAAACAGAGTTCAGATTTCCTGACCAGCTCCACCTTTCCCTGAATTACTTTCTAGACCGACACTGTCCTATATGATAGCTACTAGCCAGTATGAAGTCTTTGAAAACTTACAACACAACTGGCTCAAGTTAGGATGTGTCATATGTATAAGATAAAATTAGATTTCAAAAGCTTAGTACAAAAGAAAAATGTGACAATATGAAGTAAAACATCTAATTAAAAGCTGGGCAGAGTACCTGAAGAGATAGGCCTCCTAAGAAGTCATATAGACAGCCAGCAGACATATGAAAAGATGCTCAACCTTACTTATAGCTATAAGGGAAATGCAAGTCCAAGGCACAATGAAATAAAACCTCACACCCCTGAGAGTAGCTGCTATTGGTAAGACAAGAAAAATCATTGGTTAAGAGAGGATATGGAGAAAAGTGAAGTTTGTTCACTGCTGGTGGGAAGATACATTGGTGCCGCTTCCTTGGAAAAAAAGTATGAAAGTTCCTCAAAAAGTTAAGAATAAAGCTGCCTATGACCCAGCAGTCTTCTTCTAGGTATCTGCCTGGAAAAAATGGGAAATCATATTCATAAAGATATATGTATTCCTATGTTTATTTCAGCATAATTATTTACCATATCCATGGGTTAGGCAATTATTAAAATAAATTGTCTCAAAGACTATTTGCAAATTATTTACTGGGATGAGGAAGATAATTTCCAACAGTCTCTGAGCTCTGAAATAAAGAGCAGTCTGGTGATGTGCCTCACAGAGCCTGAGAATAGCTGGATTAGACGCCCACCCCCCTGCCCCGCCAAAAAAAAAAGTGCTGCCTGCAGGGGGAGAACCTGAAAACTTCTGCCAGGGAATGTGCTCCTGGGAGGTCTGCACAGAAGAGGGCACTGCAGCTCTGAAGCACAGCAGAAAGGGCCTCAGGGCTTTTCTGTACCAGGGCCAGTGGAAACTGGGCCAAAGGAGAATGCTGCAGTCCTGAGGTGTATTTGGCAAGAACATTTCTTGCTACATCTACTGCCGTTGTGTTTAAGGACCAACGTCAGAATTTTGATGACAAGTTGGCAGTGATTTGCAGAAAAAAATCTCCATAATTTGCAAACCTCCTCCTCCACCCAGCTTCTAATCCTGCTTACACCGAGGAGCCCTGCAACAGGGAAATAGCTCAAATCCACAAATCCTGACTTGCACCGAATGCTTCTTCTTTAGGAAGGCACTTACTTTCTGTCCTGCTTTTCTCATTTGAAAAATGAGAAACATACTACTTTCTTCCTTCTCAGACTAATGGTGAAGACTAATGCATTTCAGAGAACTTTTAAAGGGAAAAAATATTCATGTACAAAATATATTCTTTTTCCTTTTCTTTCAAAATACCTCAAAAACTTTTTGTCTGGCGAGACCATGAAAAAAAGAGATTTTAGACGAAGCTCTCAAATAATGTATGGTCTGTCTATAGAGTATATAGCCATATAATATGAAAAAAAGACATTTATTGAAGAAAATACAAGATATAAGAAACAATGTACATAGGACAATGATGCCTCAGTCCCCTTCAATGTAGGCACCTTCCCAATCAAATAGCACAGTTAATATGGCCTTCATCTTGTTGTGAATTTGCTGTGCCTTCTTCAGGTGTGGAGAACCAAGTGCTTTCTGTTGGGATGACTGGGCCGTCATTTCCGGACCAGAGCTGTGGACCCACGATTCACCCACAGTTATGACCTTGAGGAAATCTGGTTCATTGGTAGCGGTTTGAATCAAGTCACTAGCAACTGCAGCACGATGTTCCTTCTGCTCTAGTAGAAGAAGCCATTGAACATGTTTTGCCACAATATGTTTCATGTCAACATTCTATGTCAAAATCTCAGACCCAGTGGTTTTTGGAGTCCCCAGATCAACTTCCAGGTCTCACTTTGTCAGTTGCTGATGTTTGTTGATTGTAGCCCATGTGTTCCACATTCTCAGGTGTTTTGTTTGTTGCAGGCCCTCCAGAATGTGGATCCCTCTCAACGGATTCTCCACCATCTTAGAAGCATTTGTGCCCCACCTTTATTTGTGCTGCACTCATGGCATCATCCTCCCAAAACCTTCGAAATAACCCAAATAATTTCCATGGAAGAATGTTCAAGATTAACACAATGTTTGATGCATATTCATCGCTCTACTCTCCCAGTCATTTTGTAGGTGATGGCCACACATTACACACTGTCACTCAACAGCATCTACCACCCCCCACTGACTAGTACAGTGAAGTTGTCATTGTTCATGTGTGTGCACATTCCAGTCTACTCTCCTTGGCTGCCAGGCTACACTGATGTCGTACAAATTCTTCTCATTATATTAACAATAACCGGACTTTTCCTGGACAGACATCATATATGCTCAAGTATTTGACTTATTTCCCAGTGGTCTACACCAACAAGGTTAGTAGACATTTGCTAGTTTTTGCTATCAGGCATCAGTTTCCTTTCATTTATTTTAATGCAGTGGGGGGTTCTCTGGGAAACTCCCATTTTTGCACTCTTGGTGGTGCTGTAATACAATGTGTCTTGAATTCTTTTTCTCAAAGTGTACAAAGCTAAGCCAATCTGTTACTATGCACAAGTATTTTGAATCTTATAAAAATATATTTTAAATAATTAAAATAAAACTATATGAAGCACACATTGCAATTACCTCTAAATTTATTTTTCTGTTGATTCTGTGATTAATCATGTATCATTTCAATCAGAAACTGGCCACAGGTAGCATAAATAAAAATTTAACCAATTTTTATTATTTGAAAACTAGACATCCATAATCTTTTAAAAATGTTCTGGCTATGGCTAACATCTTTAGAAATAAAACTTCTGAGCATTTTACAAAAATCAAGTTAATGATCTGTAGTTCACCCCACCCACCAAAAAATTGAGACTTGATTAAATAAGAATTTACAGAATTGTCCCAATAAGGTTGTAATCCTTTACCAATTCTTACCCTTGAGTCAGTTCTACAAACTCAGACCTGAGGAAGGACACTCCTATAACAAAACAGTGGGCACTGCAAATATTCTAATCTTCCTCTAAGATACCTTTTATCATGCTCAAATACAATGTGTCCTGAGCAAGGAGAAAAGCAAAGTCTTCTAAGAATCACTGGATTTATAATTCTTTGAGGTATCTCCATACTACTTTCCACAGTGGCTGCGCCAGTCTGTATTCCCACCAGCAGTGCAGAAGGGTCCCACTTCCTCCACATCCTCACCAGCACTTGTTGTTTGTTGATTTATTGATGATAGCCATTTGCACTGATGTGAGGTGATATCTCTTTGTGGTTTTAATCTGCATTTCTATGGTAATTAGTGATGTTAAGGATCTTTTCACATGTTTATTGGTCATCTATATGTTCTCTTTGGAGAAGTGTCTATTCAGGTCTTTTGCCCATTTTTTAATGGGATTGTTTGTTTTGGGGTTTTGACTTTTATGCCTTATGACCTTGTGATTCCACTTCTGGGAATTTATCCAAAGAAACCCAAAACACTAATTCAAAAGAATATAAGCACCCCTATGTTCATTGAAGTGTTATTTATAATAGCTAAGATTGAGAAGCAGCCCAAGTGTCCATCAGTAAATGAGTGGATGAAAAAACTATGGTATGTTTACAAAATGGAGAACAGTATGCTAAGTGAAATAAATCAGTCAGAGTAAGACAATAAACATATGATTTCACTCATACCTGGAATCTAATGAACAAACTGAACTAACAAATAAAACAGACAAACTCATAGATAAAAATCAGCCTGATGGCTTTTAGGGTTTGGGTTTTCGGGGAGTGAAAGACTGAGCAAGAAAGATAAAGGACTCATGGACCCAGAGAACAGTGGGGTAATTGCTGGGGGCAGGGGGTGCTTGGAAGTAAAGGAGTTAATAAGGGTATAAAAGATAATGGGAAAAATACAATAAAAATAAATTTAAAAATTAAGAAAAGGAGTTACTGGGTTTAGATCTGAACTAACTCTAACCTCAGGCGAGTGCTGCTACAGTCTCTTTGTGAACAGAGTAGTTTATGGTAGTCGAGTAATTTTAATCCTCATTTAATCCTGCAAGATTCAAAAGTACTTGAAAGTCACTGTAGGGTTATTGGCCCAGTTACAGATTATAGAGTTAAACTAGATAACTATTCAATGGGGGAGTTTCTGTCAATGAATTCCTGACTTGTGGAATTGCCATTAAGGGTAAGCTATTTATTGAACCGTTGCTATGACAGTTTTCAGGCTACTTGTTGAAACCTTAGAGGACATCAGAATCACCTGGAGGGCTTCTATGGCACAGATTGCTGAACTCACCACTAGTGTCTCTAATTTAGTATGTCTAGGATGGGGCTCCATGGTGTGCTTTTTAAATAAGTTCCCTGCTTGATGTAGATACTGCTGGTTTGTACACCACACTTTAGAAACCATTGTCCCAGGTCATGATCTTGGCAATTTAAATTCAGTTGTAATTTTGAGATATTTTTTAATCTATATATTGAGTTTATATTCTAGTTGGAGAGACAAGGTGAAAAACATAAGTATACAATGTGATTTCAGGTAGTACTGAGTATTGTGAATAAAAAGAGCAGGGTTCAGAATAAACAATAATAGGAAATGCAGTTTTGCAAGGCAGGGTGACCAAGGAAGGCCTCTTTGAAGAAGCAACATTAAGCAGAGCCTGAATGAAACAGGAGTAAGTCTTATGAGAACAGGTGCTTTGCCAGGGAAGAGCAGAGAAAATGCTCCAAAACAGTAAGGGCGTTGTTTAAAAAGGCTCAGTTCGTACAGTAAGACAATAATATTCTACCCAGAGACTTGAAAAACGAATAACATATGGTTACAACTACCTGCCATTTAAATCTACTGGTTGACTTGTACAAAGCACCAGGACATCTGATAGAATGACATTTGATTTTTTATAAGCATAATAAAATGGTGACTCCAGTTCTAGCTGCTATCATAGGTATGCTCGTTATTTTGCAGTAAACCCAATTATCAATTGATTAGAGGCATAGAGCTGATGGTCCATCTAAAATTATTTTCTATTCTAATGTGAATTTTAAACAAATGATGAATAAGAGGTGCAGCCAAAGGCAAGACTATAATGCAATGAATGGCTAAGAAAGAAAATCATTAAAAAAATCTACAAATATCTTAATGTGATAAAATATAGCACTGCAGAGGTAATCTATTTCACTTATTTGTCTTTCCTTTATACACATATTTAATTACTTTTATTTCTCAATTTCTTTTTTTTTCTTTTTGCTGCATCAAAGAAGTGTTGGGGCCTATTCAAACACTCATCACAAGTTTGTAGAAGAAAGAAAAACAAAAAATGAACTGTATCAAATGTAGCTTCTAGACATAGAATTCACTATAATAACAATGAGATTTGTTTCATTTTGAAAAGCAGGTATTGTCAAGGTTGAAATATAAACTTGTTATTCTATATGGGAGAACAGCAGAAACAAAAGTAGGAAGAAAGGGAATGTAAGACAGCATAAAGGAAAGGACCCGTGAATGTTGGCTATTTTTGATACTTGTCATCCATAGCCCATTCCTTAAAGATCTTGGGTAATTATCTTTCTTGTGTGCTTGGAAATGAAGTCATCCTACTCTCCCACAGTGGAAACCAATACTATTCCTAGAGTATCCTTCTGCTAAATATACTTTTCACTTGGATATAGTCAAGATGCTGACTCATAACCATTTTTGTAAACTTGGACACCTCTCAAATGGAATGGCAGGATAATGGAATAAAAATTGGATACTATCATATCTTTCAGTGAATATTATTAAAAGATATTCTTACTGAAGATATATTATGAAGGTTCCTGATTCCTTACTATCCACAAGAATAATGATCCATTCATCTCTCTGTTAAGAGCCTGTGATTGTCCCTTCATCTCCTATCTCTTCAATAATTTTTTTCAATGTTTGTTTGTGATATAAAATGAAATAACTATAATTTGCATTTGGAGATAATGTCAAATATTTCTTGGTCATTAATACTTATTCTTTTATAAATTGCTTCATCATAACTTTGCCTATTTCCTAGTGTTCTGTTTTACCTTTTCTTTTTGGTTCAGACTAGTTCTTGGCACTAAAATTTGTCTTTTTAATATATGATAAGAATATTAACCTCATCTGCTGATTTAAAAATATTTATGGTATAGTCTTTCAGAAATATAAGTTTATATTGCCAAATATATATATGTATAGTTTTTATATTTATTATTTTCTATATTTTAAGCTACCCTAATTTTGTTTTTATGCTTAATTCTTTATACAAAATGTGTACATAATTTGAGACAGATATTAAACTTTTATTTAAATAGATGGTGCATTTTCTCAGCACCAGTTTTTGAAAAGGTTGCTCTTTCTCAGCTGACATGAAATTCCACAGTTTTATGATCTCTCCTATTTATTTGCACAATAGCACATTATCATAACCTTATTTATTTACTTTATTTCTTATTGTCTTATTATCCCAAATGCAATTTGAGCTTAATGAAGGCAATGAAATCATTTGACATCTTTAAAACTTTATTTCTAGAATCTAGAAATCTTTGGCACATAGTAAGTGACAAAGTGTTTTGTTAAATAAATGAATAAATTTACAACCCAGCAATTCTACTTCTGGGTGTTTATCCAAAGAAAATGAGAACACTAATTTGAAAAGACATTTGCACCTTCATATTCACTGTGGCGTTATTTATAATATCCAAGATATGAAAGCAACTTACATGTCCATCGATAGATGAATGGGTAAAGAAAATATGCTATCTATCTATCATCTAGCTATCTATACAATGCAATATTACAGAGCAATTAAAAAGAATAAGATCTTGCCATGTGTGACAATATGAATGGATCTAGAAGGCATGATGTTAGTGAAATAAGTCAGACAGAGAAAGACAAATATCATATAATTTCACTTATATATGAAATCTAAAAAAAAAAGAGAAAGAAAAAATGAAACAAAAGCAGACTCATAGAAACAGTGATTAAGTGAATGGTTAGCGGCAGGGAAACAGGGGTGGATAGAAAGGGGTGGATGGATAGGTAACTATCTTGTATACCTAAAACTAATATAACCGATATAAGATTTTCTTATTTTTGTATTTTCACATGCCTTTCTTTTTAGTACTCCTCCATCAATTTGTTATGAAGAATG
Organism: Artibeus jamaicensis; assembly: GCF_021234435.1. Taxonomy (NCBI): domain Eukaryota; kingdom Metazoa; phylum Chordata; class Mammalia; order Chiroptera; family Phyllostomidae; genus Artibeus; species Artibeus jamaicensis. The sequence continues at coordinate 18,085,545 of NW_026521788.1, forward strand.
TCCTTGCATAGTGCTGAGGACACTGCTTGGTGTAGACCTAGTGTAGATAATGTTGAATAAATGAGTAACTATACACAATTTAATGACTCCATTCTGTAGATTTATTCATTTGAAATTAGTTGTGCTCTAGTGCTTTTTTAAAATGAGCATCCAACATTCCTCTGCAACATCATCAATGAAGAATAGCTAAAACAGGAAGAGCTATATACCGTTTTCAGTACCACCTGGGGACTAACCTGGGGGAAAAGGTAGGTCCCTTTAGTGTACCTTATTATTGTTAATGAGCCCACCTACACTCGTTCTTCAAGTACATCATGAATTACAGGAACTTCTATCTTCTCATTAGCTGAGGACAAACCTGACATGAATATTTGAGAAAAGATGCAACATAATAAAGAACAGATATGTTCAAACACAATACATGATTTCTATTCTGAAAGATTCACTTGTCAAGTTAAAGAATTGTTATCTTGATTACATTTTATACTGTGTGATATTTTAGTCACATTTTTAATTAATGCAGCTAAATGTTTTGTTTTTTGACATGGTATTCAGATTTCAATGCTAAATCACTTTTTTCAGAGACTTTAATTATTAAATTTTGTTTATTAATCAAATGGAAAACACAAACAATGAAAAAATATTCAAGTCAATTAGGGATATAAAACTTGAGCCTGGCCATGTGGTTTCAGGTGAAAAAAAAGCTTTATGTTGTATTTTCCAACACAAAATTCATATTTTATATTTTCATATTTATAATGCAATTTTGTCAAAGAATGTTCCCTTTCCATTATTTTTGTGAGAAGAGGAGGCCAAAATCAACTTGTCGAGAGATGGTTTTAAGTTAAAAACAGGAGCTGGGTTCCTCATTTTGTGGAATGATCACTCTCACATAATATGGTGGAGATTATTGTTTGCTTTCAGCAATTTAATTAAAAGCTCAAACAAGTAAAGCCCACAGGGGATTTCTACCAGAGGCTAGTTTATTGCTAAATGCTATTCTGAGTAGCACAGCACAGAAAGTAGAATGTCTGCTGTAAGAAAATTAAATTTAGCAGTTCTTAGCATGTATACATTTCTATGTTGCACAGTCTCTCAAACATTCATGTCAGGGTTGTCCTCAGCTTGTTATTAAATGTTGTGAATCTACTAACAACTTGAACTTTAACTGTCTTACAAGGGCCATTGCACTATTCTTTCAAGCTAGGTTGGTGGGGAACATGGTAAGATCAATGAATTCCATGAGCATGGGCCCATGGCCACACTTGTTTTGGTGTGAAGTGAGTTCCCTGATTGGAAGTAATGATTTGTGAATATTATGTCAGTGGACTAGCATTCTATAAGTCTGCAAATAGTGGATTTGGCCAAAGCACTGCATTCAGGCAAGGTGAGTCTAAATATAAAGTAGGTATCTATTTCAGGCAGAATGAAACACTGCCTCATTTATGAGGCAATGGTCTAATGTAACCAATCTGCTTGCCACCAGAGAGCCGACTAATCACCCTGCCGAATAATGCCATATGAAGAACTCAGTGCTGACAGATTAGCACTCAGCAACCGGCGTAACCAGGTCACCTGGTAGCTGAGACTGGGTGTCCATGTTGCTGAGCTCAGGAATAACCTCTATGCTTGTGACTTTGTTTACGAGCCCATCAGGTGATGACTGGGGTAGCTGGGCAAAGGTGGCTGGTATCCACAGAAAGTACCATCCTATCCATTTAGGATTATTAAAATCCATCTCAGCTAAAGCTGCCTTTGGGTGAACATTTATAGGGGACCCATATATGTTCACATTGTTTGCCCATTCAGATAGGTTTTTATGTAATTTTGGCAGATTTATGGACAGGGATGGAGAGAAAAGCATATACCAGATCAATAACAGCATAGCAGATACCTGGGAATATGTTAATTTTCCTCAAGCAATGAAACCACATCTGGTACAGCAGCTGCAATTGGTAAAGTTTACTAGAATCTACTGATGTTTCCCAAGACCCATCTCACTTCCTCTCAGGTCAAATAGGTGAGTTGAATGGGGATGTAGTGGGAATCACTAACCCTGAAAATTTCAGGTCTTTGATGTGGACACTGATGTCAGCTACCCATCCAGAACTGTATGTAGTGTTGCTCTTGATTTACTTTTTCCTGTGTTGAGGCAGTTCTAGTGTCTTCCACTTGGCCTTTTCAACCATACGCACCCTCACTTCACAGGTTAGTGAACCAATGTGGGGATTCTGTCAGCCCCTGAGTATACATGTTTAAATTACACATTCCAGACCTGGGGAAATAACCATTGCCAATGGAACTCAGGGACCCACTGGGCCCATGTGATATATGGACTGGAGATAAAAATTTATTGATCACCTGACTTACACTAGTATCTTCTGTAAGGTGGACCATTATGAAGATTTTGGCCATTTGAAATTAGAATCAGTTCATATTATAAGTAACTGACACATAATTATGAAAGCTGACAAATCCCCAAATCTGCAATCCGAAGACTTAAGAAACAGGAGAGCTAATGATGTAAGTTTCATTTTGAGTCTGAAAGCATAAGAATACCAATGTCAAGACCAGAATACCAATTTCAATGCTAGAAGACCATCAGGCAGAGGGATAATAAAATCTCTTATAGTCCACTTTTTTTTTTCTTTTTTTCTATTCAGGCCTTCAATGGATTTGGTGATGCTTACCCACATTGGGGAGGGAAATCCGCTTTATGCAACATATAATAAATTCAAATCTGATCTCATCCAGAAATACCACTCACAGACACACCCAGAAATAATCTTTAATTAAATATCAGGATATCTCAAGCCTAGTCAAGATGATACATATACTTAGTAATTATAACGCCCAAGGTATGATTTTCTATTACAGGGTCTAATGCCAACCAAAATACTACTGACTAGAGAAAGAGAATATCAGAACAGCCTCAATGTGAATACTCTACCGGTTTGCCAATTACAGATTGCTGTCTATCATAAAACCTTTTGAACATGTTTCCTATCTAAAAAGTAATTGATAATACTTCCATAACAGTGTTTTTAGAGGGTTAAATGGAACAAATGTGTAACGTATTCAACACTGAACCTGTCATGGGGCTCAGCATGTCTAAAGGACAGATAAGTACAAACTCAGAATAATGGAGATATTTTTATACGCTCTCACCAATTATTCCAGATAATTTCCCTGACTTACTGAAATGCTTTGTGAACAAAATCTTAAATTTTAGACAATATTTCATTATATGAATTAAACCTGATTGTTTTAATTACTCCCCTATTGTTAAACATTTCATTTAATTCATTTTTTTACTAAGCACAAAATGCACTATCAAAAATCTTTGCCTAGGTTTTGATTTTTTCCCTAGGAGAGATTTATTCAATTATAATTACTAGTTCAAAAAATAGGCATTTTAGAGACCCTTGCTTCATGAAAAGATTGAACAAGCTTATATTCCAACAAAAAGCCTCACACACACTGACCAATGTTGAATGTTACTATGTTTTGTTTTTGCTAATTTTATAATACGTATTTTATTTATTACTAATGAAATTGAATATGTTACATTTTCTATTTTGTTTTGGTTGAGTTTTCTGTATTTTTAAAAATCCTCAACATTTTTTCATTGAATTTATTTATTTATTTTAAAGATTTTATTTATTTATCTTTAGAGGGGAAGAGAAGGAGAGAGGGAGAGAAATATCAACATATGGTTGCCTCTCTAGGGTCCCCTGCTGGGAACTGGCCTGCAACCCAGGCATGTGCCCTGACTGGGAATCGAACCACAATCCTTTTGTTCCCAGGCCCACTCTCAATCCACTGAGCTATACCAGCCAAGGCTCACTGATTTTAGAGAGGAAGGGAGAGAGAGAAATATGGGTGCAAGATAGAAGCATCGACTGGTTGCCTCTGTACCCATCTGAACTGGGCATGGAACTTTCAACCTAGGTATGTGCCCTGACCAGGAATTGAACCCACAACCTTTCAGTTATGGTTATGGATGATGCTCCTACCAAGTGAGCCACACTGGTCAGGGATCATTTTCTAGATTTTTATTGTTGTGCTCATGCAATAACTAAGTTAGAGGTTTTCCATACTTGGTTTGGGGAGATGAAGATTGAGAAACCCATTCTGGCTTACTATATTAGCAATTAATTCAGAGACATGGACTCTGGTAAAAAGATCTGGCAAAATAAAGTAAGATTTAAATGTAAATATTTTCTTGAGCATTTGACAATGCTGAGGATCCCACTCCTTAGAACTCTTTCTACCTGAGAGAAGCCTACTGTGTTAACAAAGTAGGAAGGAAACACAATTTAATCTAATATTAGGAAGAAAATTGAGAGACTATATAAGAACAAAGAACATACTATCTTCACGGGAATTTCTTATGATATTTATAATTCTGTAATACCACAGATTTGAAGCACTTTTATATTTATTGTCTTGTTCAATATGTATAATAATTACAGAAGACAAAGAAAGAGATAGATAAATATATAAACCAGGGCAGGCCCATTCGGCTTCTGGGATTATTAATATCGTGTCTTGCCTTGTGAGACAATCATGTTTCTTGGAGATAATGGCCCACTGAGTAAGAAAAGTAAAAGGCTGGATGTGTAAATATGGTGATGTTTATCTCTAAACCCACTTCTGTACTTTTTTCCTAAGGGAGAAAATGAAAGGAAGAAAAATTTTTCCTTTGCGTTTCATGACAATATTGGTATCCAGAATTAATTAACAGAAATATGTGCACAGGAGAGAGGGAAATACCGTGGTCCCATTCAGAGTATCATCACTAGGGCCAATGGCTGTCACATCCTTGTGTGGCTAATGCTAACATCAGTAGCAGTGGGGCAACTCCAATCTGACAAGGACTAAGGTTGTGTGAGTGTTGGAGGCTTAGCAGCAGAGAACTGCTGAAGCGAAGCTCTTTGTTATGGTTGGCACCTCTGTGGAGCTATGACAGCCGGCAGCCAGAGTCCTGCCTTGGCTGACTCCAACAGAATGCAGAAACCGTAACTTTTTTTTCATGGGTAGGGAGGGATGAGGTACTCCTGGAAGGCTTTTGAAATGATCTTGGACACAGGAACTTTGTAAGGGGCCAAAGTTCCATCTAGACGTGGCAGCAATAGCCATTGTCATTTCATTATTGTAATCCCTTCCTAACGGATCTGTCCAGCCCAAAATAATCCCTCTCATTTTTTTTTTCTGGCACACAAAGTGGTTGATTTTAGTTGGCCAAACGTTTTTGCTAAGTGTTTCCACATCTTGGGCCTTGTTGATTGAAACAAAATGAACATCTGGCACAAAGATGCAAGTTACTGCAATGCAGGTAATGTAAGCCAGGTAACTGTAGGGTGTTAACCTTTCATTCACTGTGTGAATTTTGGCTGCCTCAACTCCTAGGATACTGACAGAGATTTAGGCCCTGGTTCTGGCCCCTTTATGGGCCAGCTTCATCCCTCTGCTCTTGAAATCTAGTCTTTTTGAGATTTCATCACTTTGGGTTACAATCAATCTGATTGATTCATGGGTGTTCAGAAAAAAATTAGTCCCAACTAATTACATATTAATGTTCATGTTACAACAACCTGATGAAAGCTGAAGCATTTATATCCTGTATATCACATTACTGGAATTTGTTTTTGTTCACACCGTTGTATGGAATGCTACATCGAGTTTGTAAACCTGGCATGTGTATTATCTTTTAGTGCTATATAATTATGCAACTTTTAGGACACAAAATTTTTTATTGAATTCTCTTCTTGTAAAATAAGAATGACACTTCTTAGACTTCAATGAGTGTGTTGGAATTTGAAGACAGTTCTCATTTTTGAAAACCTAGGTAGTAGGGAACTATTTTATCTGGAGTATTATAAAGGTAGTGAACCAGTAGTTGGAAGAAGAGCTGTATGAAATTAAGATCTACAGACCCCATATCATACTGCATCTAAACAAGCTTCCATACATCAGATATTTAGATTTGAATTTCATTTAACAAAAAAGACATATCATTAGTAGAATTCTAACATAGGATAACTTGAGGAAAATATAAAAACCTTTATGGAAAATATTTGGCATTTAATGTCAGTATTCTCAATTCATAGAAAACACATGAAGAAAAAAAACAATGTCTCTTTAAGATGGAAACAAACATATATAAGCTAAAAGGCTTGAATGAACTTTGAGCTGCAGCAGAAGCTTCCTGCAGTTACCGACTTCACAGAGACAGAAGGATAATAGGCTCCTTGCAGAGGAACACAGCAACCTAAAAGTAGATTCATTGGGCCCAGCGTGGTTGCTGTGCATTAATTTTCAGACAATGGAGCATAAGTAAAATAGGTGCAGGTTGAGAGCTGCAATCTAGTCTTAAGTTTAGAGAAAGTCAGTAGAACATGAAAAAGAGTAGACAGTACTCACTACCAGAGAGTTATGGTTTAAAAAAATCTGTGCAGGTGTTATTAGAATCAGATGTGTTGCAGTAACAAGCTTAATAACAGTGTTTTAGGAAAAGATTAAATTACATAGTGAATTTCTACAAGGATCCTGACTATAAATATGAACACTTCTTTGGAGAGGGTTAAATGTTCACTAATGGAAATTTTATAGGATATGTGTTCCTTTATTCAGTGAACATCCATCCAATTAAATATTTGCTGTGTGTCAGGCCCTGAGCATAGAAAGATGAACAAAAACACTGTTCTTACTGTTTGCGTCTATTTAGTGAAATAGAACGTCAGTGATTACAGAGTAACATGGCAAGTACTGGGGTAGAGTGTTCACACACTGTTGGGGTACAGAGATGACGTCACTGGTCTCAGACGGGGGAAAGGTTTTCTAAGAAAGATTTTCTCATGGAATGATGCTTTGCCTCAATGTTTTTGCAGCAGGTATTTTTTTTAATTGTACAGCCAAATTCTGAAAAAGACACAGATTTCTAACTTAGTTTTTGTACTTTTACTTAAATACAATCTTCTTGAATTCTGTGGTAGACTCAAATTATTTTTGAGAGAAGCAGATATTGCGAAAAGATTTATAATTTTTTCTCTGTGGAAGTCTTAAGGATTAATAAGAATGATTCTAACAATTATGCCAATTATCCTATACCCTAATTTCCCCAATTTTTAGCATATGTTTCCTCCACTACACACAGGTATATGAGTGTATATATGTGTGTGTGTGTAAAATTATATATGTGTATATAGTATACACACACACACATATATGTATGGAATACTGAAATTACTGTGGATCTACATTTTTCTCCAGGCCAGGTATAGGGTAGACTTGCTATAAATCAGTGTTGAAGGGTGACTGGTTTTGATACCCCTTCCTCTTGGAAGTAGATTAAACATAAGACATACTTCCAAAGAATTAAATTTAGAGATAAGAAAATAGTACATTTACTGGTAAGAAACTTGGTAAACATTTACCCTAACCAGTGATGTCATATGAATACTGTGTATACCCTGATATGATATGCTGAAAAGGGCATTTTATCTCAATATCTCTTCTAAAAAAAACCCAATATAATCATGGAATAAATATTAGACAAATATAAATTAGAGGACATGCTACTGGGTACCTGGATAGTAGTCCTTAAGAATGTTAAGCTCTTGAAAAAAACAGAAAAATCTGAGAAAATGTCACAGACCAGGGTAGACTGGGGACACACAATTACATTAATAAGTGTACTGTGGTATCCTGAATTGGACCCTGTAGGAGAAAAAGGATGTTAGTTAAAAGGCCAGTGAAATCTAAATAAAGTCTGGAGTTTAATATATAGTCAATACCAAGATTAATTTATTAGTTTTAACAAAACTTAGCTTGTACTGCAATCACATAAAACACAAATAATGGGAAAAATTGAATGAGGTATATGTATATGTGAACTTTGTAATATCTTTGCAAGTTTTCTGTAAATCTAAATATTCTCTGAAAAATTTGAAATTTTTTGGAGTTACCTAATATAATAATTAAAAATGCTTAATTTCTACCATATCATTTTTTTTTAGTTTAACCTCAAACCAAACCAAGAAATGGACCTGAATGTATTGTAGTTTGATGAGAATATTTCATACAGACTTTGTACCTGTAAGTAAAAAAGACCCTTAAGTGACAGAAATTATTCATATCTACAACCAAACAGATATAACTTATCTCACTGAAATTAAATGTGCCTTCAAAATTTAAGTATTTTTCCACTTATTTTTTCTGTGATTATGTACAATTGGCAGTGTGATAGAGATAAGAAATGACAATCTACAAAATTTATTTAAATATATTACAGAAATTTTTCAAACACCCTTCAAATGCTGCCAACCAAAAAATTAAAAATAAAACATATAATTAATTACCCCACATTTATAATTCTATATATACTACCTTGTCTTAGAAGAGAACATAGTGATTTATGGTTAACTTGTATGTGTGTGTGTGTGTGTGTGTGTGTGTGTGTGTAGTTTATGGTTAATTTACATATATACACACACCCCAACCCTAGGTTACAGTAAAATTAACACACATTGGAAAGCTTGGATGATACAGCTTCACACAGTTGTTATAACACATAACAAATTTAAAGAAAGTTGTGTGTAATTGAATAAAGCATACAGGCTGCATTAAAGTAAGAGAATAAAAATAGTGACTCAGTATAAGGAGGTACCTCTTTCTCTCTCTTTCTCACTTGTCCAGCATCTGTTTTCTCACTACTGCTTCTGACTTGGTTAATTTTCCTAAAGAAAGTCAAACTACGTGGCTGATTGTTGTAACCATGATGTACTCTACTTGAACCTTACTGCTTTTTATGAGCCCTACAATAAAGGGCTAATGAGTAACAAAGAAGTTTTTTCAGCAACTTTTTAAATAACCTTCCACATTCAAACAATGTGTGTTGGCAAACTGGATTACTGCACCCAAGTCCCTTACTTCGGAGAGATTATTTTGAAGAAAGGCCCTGGCAGTTGTTTCTCAGACAGAGAGGAGCAGAACACAGGAGGAGGGTGGAGACTGGTCAGGACAGGAGATTCGGGAGCTGTCAGAGGGTGAGTTGGGGGCAGTGAGATCGCTCATAAAACAAGCTTTTTTTTAAAGTCTTCAATGGCTTCCTGCTTTCTATTGCCTCCTGTATGTGCCCCAGGCAGGGATCAAACCCAGGACCTAGAGATATGCTCAGACCAAAACTGAAGTGCAGCTTTTTGGTGTACAAGATGGCCAAATGAGCCACCTGGTCAGGTAAGAAAACAATCTGGTAGCAGATTTTTCTTTTAGTTTGGGCCTTCCCGTAAACTCCCTCTCTTCTCTGAATGTACATGGCCATTTATTTTTCTGTTTCTTATGTTCTTTAAAACTTTCAACCTGAGTTGTTATTGTTTATGTAGATGTATATGCATAAATATATATATTTGCTTATATATATTATACAGCATTTTCTCTTTGAAAATTCATCTCTTTGAGATTGGTGATCATAGCTTATATATAAGATATGGATATCTTATATATAAGCTATGTAAGCTTATATATAAGCTTACATCTCTTAAGGTGTCTGTGATGTTGCCTTGCACAAGGTAGATATTAAACATGGATTTGAAAGAATGACTGTGATATAATAAGTGTTTATTATATCACTAGCATCTGAACTAAGCAGTACATAATCTGTCAAAACTGGTTTTTTGGGTACTTATCACACAGAGACAGAAATACAGTACTGCCTCCACAGTGTCTCTCTCTTTTCCTCCTTTTTGACCCATTCTTTGCTTCTTATCTCTTTTGTCCTTTCATATGACTCAAACTTGTCAGTGGTATGAATGGGGGATACATTGCTATATAGAAGTATATTGATTATGGATCTTGATTCCCGGTGTTAGAATGTGAGAATCTACTTGGCAGTATGTGTTTGATCCACAAAGAAGAATAGTCAGTGAGGCTCCTGTATCTGGTCCAATCCCTCCTGAACAGTGCTGAGAGAACTCTTTCAACACCCTCATTGTCCTCGTGGCTAGTACCCAGTACACTTCTGAATATGGCTGCCCATTAGGCATCATTTGTCCATCTGTCATCACTTTGTTCCATGGTAGTATTATCCTGGTTACAGCTGTGGAAATTTTCTGGTCAGTGACTCTGGGTAAATAACTCTTCTAATTTGTCCTAGTGGAAAAAATTGGCAAATAAGTCATACTCTACCTGTTTTTTTTTTCCAAAATTGATATGAGGCTGCTAATGGCAACATTTATGTAAATGATACATATTAGCAGCTGACCTTGAAGAATAATAGCATTTCCCACATACAAACAAGTCTCCACTTGGCACTTTACTAGTGATAATGATCGAGAACAGGTGTTAATTCTCAATTTGTAAGTTCATTATAGATTTGTTAAAGTTTAGAAGTTGAACATTTCTCTCATGCGAGTCCAAATTTTGCTATTTTAATCTACATAGTGGGTTTGTGTTCTTTTACTTTCATAGAACATATGCTTTGCAATGGTAATATGGTCCATAGCATATTCAATATTGTATAAACATTCTTTCTCTTGAAACATTTACCCACAAATGTGACATATTCTTAGCTTCCCTCCTAATTTTCAAAGTTCATTTAGATGACATACTTTGATTTCTTTTATAAAAGTTTGTACTTATTTCTTGTGTTGCATTCTCAAGAGCATGTATTTCCAACAGCATGGATAAATATATTGCTATTTATCCGAATCTTTTGTTTCTGCAAGGAAGGAAGTAATCTGAAAACAAACTGACTTAGTTATAAAACTTCACCAGAAGTTTTAATCACCAGAAAGAATGCATATAAATCATGTAGTCATAAGGGCATTCACTTTGAAATGACCATGAGTGGGCACTCATCATACAATAATAAAATTTTTTTCAAGAGCTTGTTTTTCAGGATAAGTCATGAAAAACATGATAAATTTACCTGGTGTATATACAAAATGTGAGAAACTGGAAATTTTACTGGAGTCCCTGAGAGAAATACAGGGGTTGGCAAAAGTAGGTAAATAATAACAAATAACACAATAATGAATAAATAATAATGCAAGAATAAACTCTGCGGTTCATATACTCACAACTGTAAGCCTGCTTTTGCCTACTCATGTACTTGACCCTGTATGCACTGAAGTATAAGGGTACGTGTTAGAAATACAACATACTGGAAATATAATCACCATGGAGCAGAAATAGAAGTGGTGGGAAATACGACAAAGCCAGAAATATTAACATAAAGTCTACAATGCCTGTAAATAAACAAAAATAAAATAATTTCTTTGATGCAAAAGTAAACAATTATAGTTATTTTAGTATTGCAGCATTTGAAACCTCCTATATTTTGCTATTTGAAGTTGATCATGAATGTTTTAAATAAAATGAGTTTATCATTCAATTAAAGGTACACGAGAAATAATTTCAGAAATGCCAGATAAATGAAACAAGAAACAACATGAAAGAAGAAAAAAATTATTATGTGACTACTGTGTGGCAGTCTTTTAGAAATTTTCACATGAATTTTTCTAGTTCAGATAGCCTGACAGGTTTTAATATTGTCATTTTGCAGATGAAGCAATTAAAATTTTTTAAAAAATGATTAATGCCCCTAAAGAAACACAAGCAAATGCTAGTGGAGTTTGAATTCAGATTTCAACCAGTTCACATTCTCAAAGGAAGCTTAGGGATCCCCAAATGTGCACCATCTCACGTGCTCGCCACCGGGGAGGATCTGAACCTGCATTAAAGGACAACATTCCGCTGTTTCAGTTGGAGCAGCCTCGAGGCGGAGATATTAGATACTCCTCCATTATTAATTATAGCGTGAGGAAGAGCCGTTACACGAGAGGAGGTTTGGCCAGTAAGAGCTGTCCATGAGGAGGAACCGGGGATGGCACAGTGAAGAGTGTGCAGAGACTCCATCGGGTGCTATTTCCTGGCCCATTGGTCTCCCAGAGCAGGGCACTCACTGAAATAGTGACGCAGGGAGACCAGGCAAATGCCAGTGTCTGAGAACAGGGAGGAGATGCAAAGCCCTGTTTTCATATCCTTTCACAAATTAACATTTGAAAAAATATTTTAGAAATGTTTGCTTTCTCCCTTGTTTTATTAATAATTGAAGATAGCAAGTGCAGAAATACCTTGAATTCCGAGATCCTAAAAGAGCCAAAATAGCCTGGAGACTCTTTCTAACATAGAAGCTAATGGTGCTTATTAAAAAAAATAGGCCAGGACCTCGAACTTATTACGGCATGAGATTTATGAGGTTAATGGAGAAAAAGAAGGCTCAATGATAAGCAGTGAATATTTAAAAATCATTATAAGACAATTAAAGCCTTCCAGAAGTGGCTTTCAAATGTCCCACTTCAGGGACTGGAATGAAGGTGCTATCATTAATAGGGCTAATGTCACAAATTCATCTTCCATCTGCTGTGCAGATACAATCTAGTTTAACAGAAGATGTTTTTTCCATCCAACTGCCTATCTAATGGATGGGCAAGGAATTGTTTGGAGAACATGTTTTAATATCATGACAATTGTGAGACCTCAGCTTTAAGAAATTTAGAATTTATGAGTAATATTAATAATTTCCATCTCTTAGAAACAAGCATTTCCACACCTGGTATATATATGGTAGTATATATGTGTGTATATGTATATACCATAGTGTATATATACACACACAAATACACACACATATATGTATATATAGGTGTGTGTGTGTGTGTGTATACCTAGAGGCACTCATGTACATTTGCTTATATACTTATATGATGGAATACTTATAGCAGATAAAATAAATGAGCTAAGCCATTTTATTAAGAGTTTAAGGGAACGTTAGTGAAAACAATAAAGTGCTGACATATTTTGATAAAGGACTTAATAATTTTAAGTGTGCAAAAAATATTCCACATTATATATAGGTATATGTATACAAGGGGCAAAAGCTATTTTTATTAAAAATTGTATAGTTATTTTACATGTTTAAACTTCAGTCACCCTCAAAGTCCTCTCCATTTGATGCAGTACATTATTGAAACACTGTTTTCCAAATGCTCAAAATAGTTTTTGAACTCATTGATTTTGATGCCTTTTAGTGCTTCTGTCACTTTCTTAACCTTTGTTTATTCTATTAAACTTGTCCCAATTTCCCTCTTTGCCCCCCATTGACAACTCACCCCCGCTCCCACAGTCAGTCCTCACACCATTGGCCACGTCCACAAGTCATTCATTCATACATGTTCTTTGACTACTGCCTTCCCTTTTTTCCCCACCATTACTTACCTCCTTCATTTCTCTGGCCACTGTCAGTCTGTTCCATATTTCCATGTCTTTGGTTCTGTTTTGCTCATTAATTTATTTTGTTCACTAGATCCCTCTTATATGTGAGTGCATACGGTATTTGTCTTTCACTGACTGGCTTATTTCACTTCTGCCATTTTTTGTTTTACTTCTTCCACATCAGCAAAACATTTCTCTTTGAAGACTTTTTTTCACCAGGGAAACAAAAGGAAGTCGCTGGGGGTAAGATCAATCTGGTGAATAGGGAGGGTAGGAGGCAGGGGTCATGATGTTTCAGTTTTGGGTCAAAAACTTCTGAGCACCTAGTGAGGTATGGGCAGGTACTTTGTCACGGTGGAACAACCAGTCACCTCTTTGCCACAACTTGGGATGTTTCTTCCACAAATTTTAATGCAACCTTTTCAAAATTTCCAGATAAAAACTTTAGTTGAGCATTTCACCTGGAGGAACACTTTTGGAATGCACAATCCCTCCTACAACAATTTTTGGGGTGGTGGGATGTGGCACTTATTTCAGGGTTCTAATGATAGCACCAATATTTATCTTTAGTTATGACTCTGGAAAAAAAATCAGGGTCAGCCTCCAACTGTTCCTTCACAGCATGGTGATTTTCTCTGTTCTGTGAGTAAGCAAGGCATGAATTTTGCTGTAACTTATCTTATGCCTAAATCTTCACATAAAATGCACTGACAGGAACTCTACAAGTTCATCAATAGTCTGACGGCAGGCTTCTGACATGCCTCGATAATTTTTTACCATATTTTCTTCACTTTGGCTGGTCAAAGGACACCTGGAACAGGTTTGATTGTCAGTTGACATTTCACCTTGTTTAAAATGAGAAAACCATTTGTAAACTTGAGATTTACTCAGAGTACCTTCTTTGTAAGCTCTCTGTAGTGCAACAACCATTTCTGCCACATTTTTCTCCAACAGGAAACAAAATTTTATTGCCACACATTGTTCATGTAAATAACCCATCATGAAAAGGACAAATATGTTGAAAGAGCATTGAAAAAAAAACTCACTGAAGCCGAACGCAGCCTCTCACAACAATGCCAGCTGGTGCACTGATACAGATGGGTTCCTAGAACACTCACCTAGCAGGGGGAAGCCTGTATTACAAGGGACCTACCCTCCAGATGATAATTCTGATTTTTAGTAAAATACAAAAATGTATAATTTATGTTATTTATAGATATATTTAATAAAAGTATATAAAAGATTACATATGGACAAAGGAATGAACTTAACTCTGGATGGGCAGATATAGGATTGAGGGAGAATGTAAAGCAGGTCTCAAGTGTATCTGTAATGTTGTATGTGTGACAAGGGAGGACACTGATCGTACTCTTTGGGAAGTGAATTCTGATTCACAATTTTGTGTGCAGGGTGTTTATTAAGAAGTGTCCTTAGAATTAACATCTGTTGGAGGGAGAAGAAAATATGTGAGGACAGAGAGAGAAGTTAAACTAAAAGGCAAACTTTACGCCAGCCTCAGCTGATCCTATGGGGTCCCTAGAGTTGTCTCACATTAGGCCAAATTTCTGGGCCTTTTAACCCCAACATGAATCAGTCATTCCATCAGCCCATACTGGGCCTCCGGAAGGGCCTGTCCTGCAGAGAGCAAAGGAAATGAAGGAAGGCCACGTGTAAGGGGGCTGGCAGCTAAAGACTCTCCACTGACAATGCTCAGAGCAGCAGCCTGGCCAATAAACTCTAATTTTGAAGGCAATCTGGACACAAAGATATAAATAATAAAATAGGAAATGAATATTTGCAAAGAATATGGCTAACAAGGACTAGTTTTCTAGTACATAATGATTTCTTACAGGTAATGTGGTAAAACAACCCAAATCATCTAATAGAAAATAGCAGAGGACATAAACAGGTATTGCATACACATATACGTAACATGCACAAAATAGGCAAATGACTTTTAAATGACTGCCAAGATCCAGGGCAAAAAAAATATACAGATTAAAATCATAGTTACCTAAAATATTTTAATAGTAAAAAATACATTCTGTTAGCAAAGGTATGTGAACTGCCACAGTGATATATTGATATATATTATTTAAAATGTATTAAGAACACTTTTATACTATATATCAAAAATATGTTTTAAAGGTTATGATTCTGAGTCCTGGTCAGTTAGCTCAGTTGATCAGAGCACCATCCCAATATGCTGAGGTTGTGAGTTCCATCCCGAACCCCATCAGGGCACATCCAAGAATAAGGAGGAAGGTATAAGGAGGATAAATGGTAATGGAAAAAATACAAGAAAAAGAAATTAAAAACAAAAAGAAAAGAATATGATATCAATAATAATCACATTAAACAACAACAAACCTGAAAAAAGAAGAAACAACCAATGAATGCATGAATGGGGGGAACAACAAAATGATGTTTCTCTTTCCTCTCTCTCTCTCCCTGGCATTTCTTACTCTTTCCCCTTCCTCTCTCTTTTCTGAAATTAAAAAAATAAATTTTAAAAATATAAAGAGGCTTTTACTTTTGACCAGGAAATTTCCTTTTCAAAAATATATCCAGTGAACAGACTCACATGTATGCACAGAGGCTAATCATTTAATTAAATTGTGAAGTATAAGACACTGAAATGAATAAACAAAATATCTAACAATATGGACCCTATTAAATTACTCTAGAGCCAAACAACAGAAAGATATGTGGTCACTTAATCATGAAAAAATTAAAAGCAAATGTTCGTAGTGAATGAAAAATAGTAAAGAACACAGTAAAACCATTATGTTATCCTTTTATATAAATGCTCATTAAACACAGACACTACTCCTATTTTATCTGTAGAATCTAACTAGATAAATACATTATGTATAGGTAACTATTCATTATTGGAAGAAAGATTAAAGAACTGAAGGTCAGGGAGAAAAGGCTTACTTATCATAGTTGTAATGTTCAATTATTTTCCCTATAAATGCTCTCTTCCTTTAAAAAAAAAACCTCTTAGGTTTTCCAACGACCAACAAATAAATAAAAACAAACAAAAAACTATGTTAAAGAAATACACGAAATCTAAATACCTTTTTATGATGGTGAGATTGTTGTCTGTTGTTGTTCTTGCAATGAATTTGTTATATTACTATATAAGAATTTATGAAAATACATGGCTATATTCAAATATAAGCAATTATTCAGTTTAAGGTATTAGAGAGAGAACATGACAATTTTGTATAAGTTTTATATCTCTTTAAATTTTATTCCAAAGCATATTTCCTATATCACCTCAGATACTTAGAATTTTTCTTAATGCATATTAACAGAGACTTTATAAAATACACATGTTAATAAAAAGAGAAATGTAAAATTTTCAGAGTAACTACCAATGATAAATGACTAACCCATTTTTGTGGATAATACATTTTGATGTACATCTGTATGAATTATACTCATTTTAAGTTTTTTGTACACAAACCACTGTGAATATTTCCATTTTTTCACATTTGTGTTTCTATTTTAATATAATGCTCTTTGTTTTTACCTTAGAAAAATAAAATATTTTGCAGTTTACACTAAATTGTTCATATTTAAGATTGTTAATCATTTTACATGCTCCAAAAGAAGTTACCTTTGCCCTTTAACGGCAACTTCCTGAAAAGAGAAGCATCAGATAACAGGACTTTATCATAATTACTTGAGAACCAGTCTGGTAAATTCCACTAAATACTAGCAATTGCAAAAAGTCACAGAATGAAAATGTTAGAAAGTAAAAACTCTTATAAGGAATCTATAATGAAAATTACAGGGTAACAAACCTTTGCAATCTTTGAAAATATACCAACAAAAGCACTTCAGAACATTTTGAACTCATATTCAGTGTAATGACTCCATCTCTGAAAATGAGCAATACATACAAAAGAGTGTGGAGACTTGGTTTGCATTACAGGGGACGTGCTGATCTTCTGCCATGAAAAGCATTTGGGAATGTATTCTAGACATTAAATTATGGTAATTGAAATGGGAAAATGTCTGTAGCCTTTCTCAATGTGTTTGGGTTAGTTGCTCATGAACATCTGCTTCCCCTTTATAACCCGAATTGGAGAATAGCATCAATTTGCAGGCATTTACAGCTTCTGCTCACAAAACATCAGACAGCTCTCTGCTGGAACATCGCACCACCCAGTGCGCTCGGGGAACAGTCTCCAAGTGCTTACAGTGCACTTGCTGGAAGGAGAGGGACCTGCGTGCAGCCATTTTGTGTGGATTCTTCTCTCTTCCTTTCTCCTTTTCTCCCCGTCCTTGAGTAGAGGCAAGAGTGTATAACTTTGCCATTTTAAATTACAGATGCTGAGTCATTAAAAGTAAAGTGTTCATAATATACTGATGTGGCTCAAAGGTATCTTAACCTACTCATTCTAACCTATTCATATTGTACTATTCATTACAGAAAGCCAGGGTGTTTTTTCACATTCTTTTTATATACATAATATGTAATGTTATTTCTGTAACTAGATTTTTCCATTAAAATAGATTAATATATGTGTGATAAATATGAACATAGTATATTATTTCAAGGGACAGATACTATTAAAATAGTTAGGTCACTAGTCTCCTATAAGGAACATTGTTTTTATATGGAAAATATTGCAATTTTACAAATGACTTTCTAACCCATTTACAAATTACATTTACATGATAATTTTTTTAAAAATGCCGAGTAACTGCATATGTATATTTATTTTCTGTGAAAATGGCTAATTTTATTTTAAGTATAGGCATTAACTTCCATGTTATAGGTTGTAAGGAAAACTTCTTTTGAACATTTTAAATATAAATTTGTATTGTATACTTTGTTAGATTTTCTAATATAATAGAAGACACATAAAATTTCACTTTTTAAAATAATATTTCTTTGAATAAACTAGATTGGACATCTGATTATGTTATCTCTGGAAGTGGGGTTCTAAAAAAAAAAGAATCCCCTGAGACCTGCACAGGAGGATGGGGCTCTGTGGTATGGTTTATTGGTGATGTACCATCAAGGGGTTGCCCTCCTGACTTCCCAATGGCCTATCTCTATCTGTCTCACTGTAGAGAAAATCTAATCTTGTCTTCAGTTGCATCGGATGAAGGACACTGCCCAGAGTTTATGCTCTGTATTAAAGTCCAGTCCAGTCTAGCATCTGGCTGGTTTAGCATGTGTTTCCAGTTGTAGTCCATTGCTGTGCTTTGGTATTCAGGCTTCCTCCTGGAGGCCATGGAGAGGCAGGTGACTGCACCACAGGTCACATGAAAAAGCGAGAGCTTCTTTGTTCCATTGAGGTGATATCCAGGAGCTTGGGTTTGGGATGGACCAGGTACTTTCTCAAAATGACTAGTCAACTTCCCTAACTTCCATTAGATTTATATAGGTTTACACCCTAGTTAGACTGACAGGCCTCTTTGGCCCAGCACTTTGCCTTACACCCCTCAACAATCCAGGACCAAGCAGGGAAGGGGGGAATGTTAATTCGCTGGCAGAGCAATGCTGTTGTTCCATGAGGTGTGAAGCTATGGCTTCCCTGATTACAGGCAGGCTCCTTCTTCCTGCTTGTTAAGCCCAGTGTCTAAGTTCCTTCTGCTCCCTTTTTTCAATATCTAGACAAACACCAATGGTAACAATTACATGGTTATTAGCCATTTGCATTTTTATTGGCTCCTTTTCCATGTTTTTAAAATCTATACATCTAATTAATATTGATATAAAAAATTGGAGTTAACGTTGACTACCACCCTACTGAATTTTGTTTCTCAGTTGGCATTTGTCTTTAAATTTCTTTAATATTGTGTAATGTCAGACATACTTTATAGTGCATATTCTAATTTGTTTATATTTGTGAAATTTCAATGGATTGTCAAACTACATGGTCTCCCAGGACATATATTCACTGTGGTTAGTTTATTAATTCCAAAATGTAGATAGTAATAGTACTTACCATAAGTTTTAGAGAATGTTGATGATAAAATTTCCTTTATTTACCTGTCTGGGAGACTTGTTGATAACATAACTTTTTAATAATGCATGTTTCCCTCACACATTTAAAATATCTCTTCTATTATATGACAAGTTTGTATATTACCTATTCTTATTTGCATATCCTATTCTGTTTCATTGACCTTTTCTTTTGTAATGTTTTGGTACAGGGCCTTGATATTTCACTTTTCTTATCTGCCAAGGCAACTTTCTTTGATTGTAAATTATTGTAAATAATTTTGATTGTAAAAGTAAATTATTTTACTTTTAAAGTAGAGAAATAAGTTGTCCTTACCTCTAATTTAAATGAATACAAATCTCTATCAGTATATGTAAAGCTCTTCTTTAACCTTGTTGTATTTTACTTCTTTTTATTCTTCATCCCCATTCTCTTGGGTAATTACTGTATACCTTATAGTTCCCTTCCAAACATTTATTTAGAATATATTTTGTATGTTTGCATATATAAGTTCTCAGTTTACATAAATTGTTTTTTGCTACAAATTTCATTCAGTTTTGACATTTTACTCAACATTAAGCATTTGAGATGTACCCATGTTACTATATGCAAGTCTAAATTATTATTTCTGGCCTCTGCCTAGAACCAATCTCTTTCATAAGCACATAAGCCAAAAATCAAACATCATAACTTCTATTCTGTATACCACTATGTGGGTGGTCTAATGGGCAAAGAAAAAAATAATTACAATTACACACATTTATTTTTATCTTAATACCTAAGTGACTCCTCAGGTAAACTCTTAGAATTTATAAACAGATTTAGCAAGTTCACTGGAAAATGGTCATTACATAAAATTATTAACTTTTTATCAACTCTAACTTTATATATCAGTAACAACAACAAAGAAAATTAAATTTAATGAACCATTTCCAGTTTTACCAAAAATACCAAAGATTTAGGACTAAATCTAGCAGATTGTGTATAAACTATAAAAGCACTGTTAAAAAATTAAAAGATCCCACTTAATGTAAGGATAGATCTAGTGGATCATGTGTAAACTAAAAAAAAAAACACTATTCAAAATTAAAAGATTTCAGATAAATGAAATGAAAAAGAAAATTCAATATTTAAATATGTCAATTCTCTCTGCACTTATCTTTAGATGTAGTGCAAGCCAACCCAAAATGACAATAGTTCTTTACAATTATTAATTAGTAGTTAATTCTAAAATATATTAAAACACAAAGGAGAAAAATTAGCAATGGATATGGTTTTCCTATCCATCTTCATGCCCACAGGACACTCTCCTGCCTCTGTCCCCACCCTGGGGGCCAAGGTGTCCCTTGCTGCCCTGCACTAGGGGCTGGGACCCAAAATGTGAGGCAAGTTTATTCCGACCTCTTTGTGGTCTCTGCATCTAACTCCTCCAAGATTCCCTTGCCTCTAAAAAGATACCTGCTGAAGGGACCAAAGTTTGGCCACCCTGAAGTGGCCTTTATGGGAATTGATTTTAAGCTGCTTATTAAGACATAAGACTTGGAGGGAGCCTTTGACCCGCCACCCCACTCTTGCTGCCCAAGAAATTCAGAAGAACTTGCTTCAGGATGGAAATCTTAGCAGCTGTCATTAGCCTAATAAGAATTAAGTACAGTAGCAAGGAGGCTTTAGAAACAGTTAGCTGTTCGCCTAGTACCCCATGTCGTATTGTTTCTGAGTCTTTATCAAAAACTTTCCTGTCATACACGTTCCCCTCTCCCTGAACTACCTTTAGTAGCACATTATTGCTTCTTAAATCTAATCCCCATCCCTCTTTTCTGCTTTTTCAAAAAATTTGTTAGTTACCTCATTGTCTTTGGAATTATCATGTCTATGTGAATTCCCCATGCACATGTATTAATTTTTTTTAAATTCCCACACTGCCTTCTTACTGCTTTCTCTGGAAATATTTTGTACTGTGGTTGCTTCTTCAATCAAATCTCATGGTCCAAAATCTTTAAGAAAGTACTTGTAGTTTTTCTTTTATTTTTATGTGTTTGCCTGATTATAGATTCATTCATTTAAACATGAATTTCCTACCCTTCTTTAGATTTAAGATGGAAAGAGTCAACTGTATCGCGCGCGTAGTTAGAATTTTGATGTAATTTTATGAAGTCAGATTTTTTTCTTAGAATCTTTTGTAATGAAAATTGTATGTTGAGCCCTGGCTGGTGTGGTTTAGTGGATTGAGTGCCGGCCTGCGAACCAAGGGGTCACAGGTTTGATCCCCTGTCAGGGCACATGCCTGGGTTGCTAGCCAGATTGGGCCCCCAGTAAGGGATGCTTGAGAGGAAACCACACATTGTTTTTTTTTCTCTCTATCTCCTCCCTTTCCCCTCTCTCTAAAAATAAATAAATAAAATACTAAAAAAAAATTGTATGTTGAATACACTGTATTTTAAGATCTTAACACAACAGGAACCCAGGGAATACTCAGGTAGCTGAGTGTTCAAATTAGTAAAATCATATACCCTCTTTTTGGTCAAATAAACATAAGGTTATAAACAACTAGTTGTTGTGGATGTTTGCACTAATACATATCAACGATTTCCAGGAAATGCATTTAACTTTGTTTATCATCACTAATTAATTTCTTGATGAGTCCCTCCAAAATTGTCTATTAACGGGCAGAATCTCCAGTTAATTTTGTTACCAGACAGTGACCTCGTCCTGAGTGGGTCTATTAGGGCCAGTTGTATTGAGTGGGTTCTTGAGTTTGTGTAGGGAAAATTTCACAAGTCCAGGTGACTGTGAGGATATACTTATTAAAGCTGGGCACAGGGAAACAAGGGAGGGCTTAGCACAGAAGGAGCAACAGGAGAGCCGGGGCCTGGCTGCCTTAGATCACTGGGAAGTCAGAGAGAAGGGGGCTTTGGCGACAGGTTCAGGAGATTAGCCTGGGACGAACTGCCAGCAGCCCATTGCCTTGGAGTTTAGAAGACAAGTGCCTGTGAAGGAAGAAGTTGGGGGTGGGGAAAAGAAAGGAAGGGGAATGGCACACTCTGTTCCCCAGAGGGAGAGCACTCCCATACTGGGTCCTCTGTCTTGAGGCTTTGGTCTTTGTCTTGCCTGTAGGAATTTTAGGGAAGGTCTCAGGGGAGGGTTTCAGCAGAATAATCAGCAGTTCTCCAGGTGTCCCCTTTTAGAGCCAGGGTCTCCTCTGATTGGTCAGTGATAGGGCAGGGTTGTTTATTTGGTTGGTTGGTTGTTTTTTTGCCATTGCAGCTGGTTCTGTGTTGCCTGGTTTTGCTGCTTTTCTGGCCCTGGAGCTAAATACAAATGAGGCTTAGATGCTACCTCCAAGAAAGATAGGCCAGGGGAGAAGAGGTTACCCTGGGGGCACGGTTCTTGTTTTTTTCAGTTTTGCCTTGGCCAGGCCTTTCTCCCGGTGACCATTTGCACCTGGCTGCGAATTGCTTGGTCATTGTGTTCAGCGACCTGTTTCCCTATTGACTCGCCAAGAAATTTTCCTAGCTTCTTACTATCCGGTCTCAATTTGATGTAGAAATGTGATTTACACGATGAATTCACATAGTTACTCAGTTTTTAAGATGAGGACTCTGGGCTCAGTTGGAAATATTTTTCCTGAGTCTTGTAAATCAACACTTTGCTTGGAAGGGAGTGACTCAAAATTCTCTTTATTAGCTTCCTGGGGGCACCAAAATATGCAGTTTTTGCTTTATCAGTTTATTAACTACTTTCTTTTGCATATATCATTTTATATATTACTTATGAATCCAATAAGTTTCTTTCTTTAAAATATTTTGATTCATAAGAGAAGCGACATTATAAACTACTCATTAACAGTGGATATTTATGTAGAGAGAGATCTACAGATATTCTTAGAGGCCTAGATTTAGCTTAAATTGAAGAATGTTCCAATGTATCACCCTTATTAAAGGTACCTCAGAGTCACATGTCAAAGGAAAATAAGGCAAAGAAAAGCATAGCAGAAATAGGAAAAGTGTTCTGAGCAGAACTGTAAACTCTGAAAGGAAAAAACAAAAAGAAACACAAAAACTGAATGTTTTCAATTTGTAAATGCATGAAAGAACTGATGAAAATGTATCATTTTTCTAAATGGCTCGGAATAATTTATTTTAATTCATGTGACAAAATCCATGGTTCCTTACATAAGCAATAGTTTCATTTAATATGTGATTGACAGCATTTTTTCTTATGTTAAAGTAAAATAAACAAGCATTTTAGCTTAATTATACATTGGGGGGGAAAGGGGAGAGATTCTGAAAATCTGTCAATAAATGTATTCTTTTATTTTTTTATTGATTATGCCATTACAGTTGTTCTATTCCCCCCTTCATTCCCCTCCACCCGACCCCCCCATCCCCACCATTACCCCCCCTTTAGTTTATGACCATGTGTCTCAAGTTCTTTAGATTCTATATTTCCCATACTATTCTTGCCCCCCCATCAATTTTCTATCTACTGTCTATGCTACTTATTTTCTGTACCTTCTCTCCCCCTCTCCTCCTCCCACTCCCCTATTGCTAACCCTCCATGTGATCTTCATTTCTATGGTTCTGCTCCTGATCTAGCTGTCCTCTTAGTTTGCTTTTGTTTTAGGTGTGGTTGTTAATAACTATGAGTTTGCTGTCCTTTCACTGTTCATGTTTCTTTAACTTCTTTTTCTCAGATAAGTCCCTTTAACATTTCATATAATAAGGGCTTGGTGATGATGAACTCATTGAATTTTATCTTATCTGAGAAACACTTTATCTGTCCTTCCATTCCAAATGAAAGCTTTGCTGGATAGAGCAATCTTGGTTCTAGGTCTTTGGATTTCATGACTTGGAATACCTCTTTCCAGCCCCTTCTTGCCTGTAAGGTCTCTTTTGAGAAATCCGCTGACAGTCTGATGGGGACTCCTTTGTAGGTGACTGTCCCCTTATCTCTTGCTGCTTCTAGGATTCTCTCCTTCATTTTAATCTTGGCTAATGTAATTATGATGTGCCTTGGTGTGTTTCTTCTTGGGTCCAACTTCTCTGGGACTCTCTGAGCTTCCTGGATTTCCTGGAAGTCTATTTCCTTTGCCAGATTGGGGGAAATTCTCCTTTATTATTTGTTCAAATAAGTTTTCCACTGGTGGCTGTGCCTTTCCCCCTTCTGGTACCCCTGTAATTCGGATGTTGGAGCGTTTAAAGATGTCCTGGAGGTTCCTAAGTCTCTCCTCATTTTTTGGAATTCTTGCTTCTTCACTCTTTTCTGTTTGGCCATTATTTGCTTTTTTCTCGTCCAATCCATTGATTTGAGTCCCAGTTTCCTTTTCATCACTATTGGTTTCCTGTGCAATTCTATTCATTTCAATTAGTTTCGCCTTCATATGTTTGTCTAATTTGTGGCTATAATCAACCAGTTCTGTGAGGATCCTGATCACCAGTGTTTTAAACTGTGCGTCTGAGAGTTTTGCTATTTCTTCATCACTTAGATTTATAGGCTCTGGGGCTTTGAGATCTTCTTGAGCCATTTTCGGTCTGTTCTCGCCCGTTGTTAAGTATGAGGAGCGGAGCTTTGGACTCTCAGGTCGCTGGGTTGTGACGCTGTATGTGGAGGCGGGGTCAGAGCGGGGAAATGGCGGCGCCTGTGCTGCCGCTCGCCGTGGGGTCTGCTCAGTCCCGTAGTCCCACCACCCACTCCCCCGCTTGTCTATCTGTGCAGGAAAGTGCGACCACAGTCAACCCGCAGTCCTGCTCCTTCGCTGTTTCCCATGGTCGCTCGCTGAGTCGCTTACTAGGTACAACCCTGCGCCTGGGTTCTGCGCACCCAAGTCCGTCTGACCAAGTTTTCCTGTGCAACCCTGCTCCGACAGCTGCTGGTCTCACCCCTCTTACAGGTCAGGCTGAAGAATTTGTTGTTATCAGACTTCTGAAAAGTTCAATTTTCTGTGTTCTGGCTATGTTTTCTGTTGCTAATATTCAGTTGTCTCTAAACTTGGTTGTGCGAGAAGGCACAGCGTCTCCACCTATGCCTCCATCTTGGTGGAAGTGGGGGGTGGTATTTATATCAATAAATGTATTCTTTATTTTAGTTATTCTATTCTTTATTTCTGACTGGTTCTTTCTATGTTTTCTATGTTCTTTTTTATTTTTCCTATCCCTTTGTTGAAGTCTTCACTGAGGTCGTCAGTTCTTCCCCCAAGTTCATTTGATATTCTTCGAACCAGTGTTTTGAACTCTGCATCTGGCAGACTGCTCGCCTCCATTTTCTTTGCCCTTTTTCCTGGAGTATTGTCCTGTTGTGTCATTTGGGACATGTTTCTTGTCTCCTCATATTGGCTGCTTCCCCGTGTTTATGTATTAGATATATCTGTTAGGCCTTCCAGTCTAGAAGAGTGGCTTAATGTGGTGGGTGTCCCGTAGATCCCAGTGGCACAGTCTGCTTGCTCACCTGGATGCTCCAGGATGCTCCTCGTATGGGTCATGTGTGCTCTCCTGTTGTCCCTGAGCCTTAATTGCTGCCAGCAAGTCAGTGGGTGGGATTGACTCTCAGTTTGACTGGCTGTAAGGACTGTCTGGGATTATAGTGGACAAGCTGTTATGCAGGGGCGACCCCAAGATGCTGGATAAGCTTTAGTGGGGAGCTCTGGTGCCTTCTGAATCCCTCACCCTTCATGTGTGTCATCTGTGGTACTAATTGGATGATGCTTTGATGTAGTCTGAAATTGCCATCAGGTGAGTTGGTTCTGGTGCCTCTAGATACGGGCTCCGGGTAGAGGCCAAGGCCAGCTGTTGCCTCTGTTGGGCCTGGGGGCACCTGGTAGGAGCTACAAAGTGGTCTGCATTTGGTATCTGCCTTTCCTGGGCTTAGAGGTGCCTGGGTATGATTATTCTATGAAGTAAGTCCAGCCACCACTAGTGCTTGGCTTGGGGCCACTTAGCAAGAAGTACAGAGCATACCCAGGCCAGCTACTATTTGTTTGGGGTCTGTGGACCTTTGAGAAACTTTAGGGAAGTCCGCAGCCTGGGTCATCCACTTGTGTGGATTTGGGTGAGGCAGTCTCAGAGATTCTTCAGGGCTGGGAGAACAGTGTTGGCCAGGTTGATGGAGACTCAGATTTGCTGCCCACCTGCTCCTGCAGGCTGTGCTGGGGACAGAGGAGGAGGAGGTGTGACAAAGGAACAATGGCACTTGCCAGCACTATAGTCCTGGAGAGAGCTACCCCTCCAGCCCTTGTCCCAAAGTCAGACAATTCAGTTCTCCGCAGGTGTGTCAGTATGTCCGTATGGTGATACGTCAGTATGTAGCTGATGCTTTTTAGGCTTCTTTCCTACATTAGAGGGTAGGGAGACTATGACCAAGTAAGTCAGTGCTGAGGGCCTTTAAGATGATGCCTAAGCCTACAGCAGTGCAACCCCCAAAACCCCCTGCTAATTTTCACAACCAGACACTGTGGGGAATCCTCTTCTGGAACTGGTGCTCTAGCCCGTGAAGCCTGGTGTCAGGCTGGGATGCCTCATCCACCATACCACCCTTATTCTTCATTGCAACTTCATCACACAGAAGCAGTTATACACATTTTGAATCTAGCCATGCATAAATCCTTTACATTCTCAAGGCCTTCATTGTTTTTAACTCATATTCTTCTCTAAACCTGCATTCCTGATGAATATGTACTTCTCTTTGTAACTTGGCTCAAGGAACATTTTTATAAAAATGACCTAATCATTTTTTCAGGTGGATAAACTATTTTCCTGTCAGTTACTTAACTGTGGATGTATTGCTTATGTAAACCCTCCCAATGAGAAAAAGATGATTGACCAGTTTCATTGACCTTTGCCTTTTCAGTGTGGCCCCTTCACACACCGATAGGACTGGGGAGGATGTGTTAGGAGTTAGTTAGGGATAACCTCATACAGTGTTCTTCGTCAGTCAGTGCAGGTGTGTAAAATACGTTGAACACCATGCTGGGTGTCCTCATCTATAATCAACCTGTAACAATAAATATCTTATATATTTATATTCTATAAAAATATTTATTTATTTATTATAAATCTTCCTTATGGTGAGAATTTCAGTTCCTATGGACAGCATTTCTGACTCTGAATAGTTTCATTAAAAATAGAGTGCTCAATTCATTTTTTTTAAGCTTCTTACTTCCTGAATGATATAAGACAAACACTCTTTACCAACAGATTTCAATGTGCGTTTGGTGTTGTTTTGTTCATTTACTTTCTTAGTACATTCTCTAGACCTGTGGCTATCACATTTCACTCTGAATGCTCAGCATAGCTCTACTGAATTTGATGATCTGCGAACATGCAAAAACAACCAAAGATACTTTATGCCTCTATCCTTCAACTACTCAAAGCTTGAGGTCAAATCATCTCAGATGGTCTACAGAAAGCTCTGGAGGCTAGCATCCCACGCCAGTGCCCATGGTCAAGATGAGTGTGATTCCTTTCAGAGGGGAGGTGTCCACTATGATAAATGGGGAGAAGGTAAGAGAGGGGCCTTAATCAAATGGGATCCTTTAGAATTATTGCCCTAATTAATTTTTGGAATTAACTGGTTTTCTAGCATTGTAAGATGTGCTATTTCACATAGAGAAGTAGTGCCTCAGGAGGCAGCAGTCTCCTGTTACAGCACAGGGGTGGGAGCCAGAGAGTCTCCTCTCCATTTCTGACTCTTACTTACCTGTTAGGAAACCTGGGCAATTGTCTCCTTTGCTCTCCTAGAAAAGGAGTGAAATAATACTACCTACCTCAGAGGGTGAGTAATTCAATTAGTTTAACGCCAGGCTTAGAATGGTGAAGGCAATGAAATTTCCTATACAAAAATAAAAAACCGTGACCTAGAAATCCCTTAATCTGTTATTTGGAAAAAAATAGAATCTTATAAACAGTTCACCATCCTTTCTTCCTCCCTCCCTACCCATACCCAATTCCATTCTTTCTAATTAGACACTGTTCTGCCATCAATGTTCAGAAATGTAAGAAAGTATAGCCCATTGCTGGAAACTGTTACATGGACCCCAGAAAATAGGCAAATCATTTTAAAAGGATTTTCTTCAGTAGTTTCCCTTGAACAAATGCACCGTGGAGAGATACATGAGACCTACCTCACTGGTGTCCCTTCGTTTGCGCTCATCTCTCTCGGTCCCTTATCTCTTAGTATCCCCCACAGGGTCCTCCTGTTGCTTAGTCCCTGATCCTTCTGCAGGCATTTTGTTACACGTGGTTTCTCCTTAAACACGACTGCACCTGGGGGAGGATCAAGGCTTCATGGCCACTAAATGGGTGTAATGAATGTGGGAAAGATGCTGTCCCTCTACTGAGAGAATAACCCACAGGGAAAAACATTCCTAACGTTGAGATTTAGTACTGTATAACTATTCTAGTTGTTGTGCCAAGATGTGTTTCTGTTTCTCTCTTTCCAAAGTTCTTCAGTATTATTTGATCTTTCTATGGCCCTGAGTGTCAGAGGGAAAGTATAAAACTTGCCCAAGATGGAGAAGCTAGTCATCCTTCCCTGTCACTTTTTATTACTTTATTTTTTGTTTTTGTTTTTAGTTCTGCTTTTGTTTTTGCCTTTATCATAAAAAAAGGGAGGAGAAGGAAGTTGCTATTACCTCCAGGCTGGGACTTTATTATGGTGGCCACAAGAGCATGTTCAATGAGAACGACTACCCTCAGCTGCTCATCCTTAGTATGGAGCTTTCAATGAAGTAGGTATGAAATAAATAATCATTTGACAATGAATGGAATTGACATTGATGAGACACTGTGATAGTGGAAAGAAAGTCAACACGATGTTGCTGAAACAGCGATGCAAACAACTGAGGACTCCCTTCTGGGAGTTACAGCGGCCTTGATGTGTGCACAGCACTGACTGTGACCGCGGCCTGACCGAGCCGGCCTTAACCTTCATTCCCCTCAGCTTGACTAAACTTCAGAAATACTCGTCCTGACTCCAGGCCCTGACCTTCTTTCCTTAGAGTATTTACTTAGAGCAGAGAATTACCCAGATACTGTTAACTGGTGGGGAAAAGACATCCAGGTAAAAAGGCTTATTCAGCAAAAATTCATGTCAGACAAAAAGGACCAGATCTCGTGACAGTGCACATGTACCTACATTTGCAAAAGCATGAGGCAATTGGGGCTGACGGCTTCAAAGGGGCTCTCCGCTTGTCTGTGACTGCTGCAAACTGCAGGATAATTTGGAAGTCTTCATGGAAAACATGTCATCTGATCTTTTGTTCACTGTTGACCTGCCTTTAACTAAAGAGGGCAGCTCTACTTTTAACTGTGTTTATGACACCTTCCCTTTAGAGCACAGCAAAGTCTGGCAGGACCTTCCCGATGTGCGTCCCTCACCTCCTCTTTGACATCTCGGCCCAGGCGTCTTTGTCTCCCATTCTGAGACTGCATTGCAGACATTTTATTTTTCGTCTTCTCCCATTCACCTCACAACCCCACTTCTCAGTCTTCAGTCGTTTTTCCAATAAAATCTGTCTCTGACGGATTTTCTTTTGTGAATGTAATTTCTGTGATAAGCACAAAATTAACCAACTAGGAAAGAAAAGGAGAGCAAGGGGAAACTGAAAGGAGAAGGGACGGAGGGGAGGTGGGTGTGAGACTGAAGTTGTGAATTCACTGAAGCTTCAGATTGTGGCAGAAGGGAGGAGGGCAAGCAGGGGAAGGGCACACACACAGAATGATACAGGTGAGCACGGACACTGGCACAGACAAGGAAGGCGACGGAGGCATGGTTCAATGGCAGGCATCATCGACTGGTCTCATGAGGTGTATACATATTTAAACAAGTGTATTCAAATGACACTTTGTGTTCAGTGAAAATATAGGGTTTCTGTTTCGTTTGGACTAACCGAGCAATCCTCTTCAGTTTTCATAATACAACTAAAGGGATCAGAGATTTGATTGTCAGTACTATCATGTTCAAAACCGGTGACTTAAATAGTTTATTTTTTGTAGTATTCAGTCAAATAGAAAAAAATTCGTAGTCTAACAGAGATCCAATTTCCGAATGCTTTCCTGACTTCTCTCCAGGATGGCATATGATTATGTGCAGGATAAGAAACGTGTTTTTGCTTTTAAAGTGGGTGTGTCAATTTGTTCTTTATTTCGATGTCTCTGGTTGTATTTTGCTTGCTTGTTCGTCTTGTTGATTAGGTTCCACTTATAGGTGTTTGTCTTTCACCTCCTGGCTTATTTCACTTAGCATAGATCTTTCTAGTTCCATCCATGTTGTGGCAAAGGGCAGGGGCTCCTTTTTTCTTTCTGCTGTGTAGTATTCCATTGTGTAAATGTGCCATGTTGTTTTGATCCATTCATTCACTGATGGGCACCTAGGTTGCTTCCAACACTTGGCTATTATGATTTGTGTTGCTATAAAAGAAAGCAATATATAACCAGAAACATCAAAATAAAGAACAAACTGACAGTAACCAGAGGGGAGGCAAGAGGGAATAATGGTGGAAAATAGGGGAAAATAGGGGAAGGGCCATCAATATTTATATAAGTAACATGTATAAAGGACCTATGGACAAAGCCAAAGGGGTTAGTTGGAGGGTGGGAATCGGGGATGGGCGGGGCAGGGGTTTGGTTGGTGCGAAAATGGAGACAACTATACTTGAATGGCAACAAAAAATAAAACATATATACAATAAAAAAATAAAGTGGATATGAAAACTCTGAGTGTTTGTGGTTGAAAACATTGATTTCCAAAGCTGGACTGATTTCCACCCAGGTATCTCTTACCTGATAGCATTTGTAGTTAACACATGTGGCTTTATAACCTTCAATCTGAAACCCAGTGAGTATCTCAGAGCTCAGAATTGCTTCCTGACTAATTAGTGCCTATCTCTGGTCTTGCTTATTTAATAACTCACAGTTTTCATTCGTATGCATGCTATCACCTAATGAGGCATCAAATGGGTATAAAAGCAAATATTGCCAAATTTGGTAATCTTCACTCAGGACTTAACTGGGTACCACGGAAACTGTAAGAATATTGAAAAGGCATTTCTGCAGTATATATTATTGTATAGTATAATATGATACATAATTATATATAATGTATTACATATCATGTATAATAATATACATAATATTGTACTATTAGGTAAGTAATATAGGCTTCAGGACAGATCATTGTTTCTAAGTCCTGAAACAAATTAAACTTCCATGTGCCCCTAAAAAAGACAATGTTATAAAGACCTAACTAGAGGCTTCAGGCATAAATAGTGTTTGGAGCCAGATCACATGGTTTTTCCATGTTTTAGCTGCCTGTCTTTAGGTAAGTGACTCGTCTCTGGCCTTCATTTTTCTCACCTGTAAAATGAGTATAATTCCAGCGCCCCTCTCATAAGAATGTAATGAGTACTGAGTAAATTAGGGTATTACAGCCCCCGTGTAGGGCCTGTCATGTTGTAGGTGATCATTGTTAGCTGCCAACATCATCGTCATTATCAGCACTGTCCTTATCATTATCATTACTGTTCAATCTCAGCTGTCTGTTGCAAAGAACTCAGGGCACTTCCCTCATGGGCCTTTCAATGTACACAGAGACATCACACATGAGCAGGATGAAGTACTTCCTGGGGCCCAAATACTAAACTGAGCTTTGAAGGCAAGTTAGGCATCTGTTCGCAAAAGTGAATGTAAAAATCAGACCCTCTTGCTCTTGTTCAAGTAAAGCATCTATAGTCTATTAAAGCCCATTTATAAAGAGATAGAACTCAGTACTAGAGTCAGAGTCAGAAGTCATAAATCTGGAACTGATTTCTGTTTCCTGTTCATTGAACAATATCTGATATTTTCATGAACCTAAACTTCTATCTTAGTAAAATGACCATCTTGCCTGCCACACAGCATTGATGGGATCAAGTGAGATAACATATAATTATGTACTGTAAACAATAAAGTCCTACAAGGATTGTCAGTATCCATTTAAAAATCATTCATGAAGCACTTATTCTATGGAACATTGAGAATAATTTCTTTTTTAAATTTTTATTTACTTTATTTAGTCTTTTTAAAAATATTTTTATTTTATTGATTATGCCATTACATTTGTTCTACTTCCCCCTTCATTCCCCTCCACCCTGCACACCCCTCCCCCACCATTCCCCCCCTTTAGTTCATGAACACGTGTCTCAAGTTCTTTAGATTCTATATTTCCCCTACTATTCATACCCTCCCCCCTATCTATTTTCTATCTACTGTCTATGCTACTTATTTTCTGTACATTCTCCCCCTTCTCCTTCTCCAACTCCCCTGTGGCTAACCCTCCATGTGATCTTCATTTCTATGGTTCACTCCTGATCTAGCTGTCCTCTTAATTTGCTTTTGTTTTAGGTGTGATTATTAATAACTGTGAGTTTGCTGTCCTTTCACTGTTCATCTTTTTTATCTTCTCTTTCTTAGGCAAGTCCCTTTAACATTTCATGTAATAAGGGCTTGGTGATGATGAACTCCTTGAATTTGATCTTATCTGAGAAGCACTTTATCTGCCCTTCCATTCTAAATGAAAGTTTTGCTGGATAGAGCAATCTTGGTTCTAGGTCTTTGGATTTCATGACTTGGAATACTTCTTTCCAGCCCCTTCTTGCCTGTAAGGTCTCTTTTGAGAAATCCGCTGACAGTCTGATGGGAACTCCTTTGTAGGTGACTGTCCTCTTATGTCTTGCTGCTTCTAGGATTCTCTCCTTCATTTGAATCTTGGCTAATATAATGATGATGTGCCTTGGTGTGTTCCTTCTTGGGTCCAACTTTTTTGGGACTCTGTGAACTTCCTGGATTTCCTGGAAGTCTATTTTCTTTGCCAGAATGGGGAAGTTCTCTTTTACTATTTGTTCAAATAAGGTTTCCAATGGTGACTGTTCCTCTTCCCTTTCTGGAACCCCTATAATTCGGATGTTGGAGCGTTTAAAGATGTCCTAGAGGTTCCTAAGCCTCTCCTCATTTTTTTGAATTCTTTTTCTTCATATTTTTCTGTTTGGTCATTTTTTTCCTTCCTTCTGGTCTGCTGCCTTGATTTGAGTCCCAGTTTTCTTTCCATTAGTATTGGTTTCCTGTGCATTACCATTCATTTCAATTAGTTTAGCCTTCATATGTTCCTCTAATTTGTGACTAAAATCAACCAGTTCTGTGAGCAGCCTGATCACCAGTGTTTTGAACTTTACATCTGAAAGTTTGGCTATTTCTTTATCACTTAGATTTATCGGCTCTGGGGCTCTGAGTTGTTCTTGAGCCATGTTTTGATCTGTGTGTGCCTGTTATGTATAAGGAGAGGCACCTTAGGTGTTCACCTGGGCGGGGCCACCCAGGTTGCTGGTTTGTGACACTGTATGTGGGGGCGGGGTCAGAAAAAGAGCAATGGCCATCCTCTCCTCTCGCCCTGTCTGCCTTACCACTTGCCCTCGCCTGTTTATCTGAGCGCAAATGTGCAAGCCCGCTGCCCTGGGCCGGGGCCTGTGTGGTCAGTCTCAATGTTCGTCTCTTCACTGGTTTATCTGTGCACAAATGCGCTACTGACTGCAGATAGCTGGCCCTGCCACACCTTCCCTGGGTCTGCCCATAGCTACTCCGCACCTGGGATCCAGGCCCTCGGCTGCCTGCGCACTGCCTGGGTCAGGGGATCTTTTTTGCCAGACCCACTCCACTGCTGGCTTCGCCCCTCTCACTGGTTTAGCTGAGCGGTGATTGTTTTCGGACTCTGTATTATTAGATTTTATGTGGTTTGATTATGTTTATTATTGTTAAAACTTTATTATTTTTAGATTTGGTTGTGTGAGGAAGCAAAGTGTTTCTACCTACACCTCCATCTTGGCGGAAGTCCCTGAGAGTAATTTCTATTATTTAAACCGTTAAACTTGATTATTTGCTTCTGGCAAGAGTGGGAAATAAAATCTTCAAAAGAGACCCTATATTTTTAATGGCCATGGACACATTTTTATTAACCAAAGGAAAAATATTGTGGGAATTTATCTGCTAGCCTCACAAAGCACAGAAAACCAGTTTTAAATCAGGTTTTCATCCTTAGTCCTAAGTCTACAATGCATAGAAACACATATAGACAAAACAGTTTCTTCAGAGCTTGCTCTGTCATAAGGGAGAAAAAAGAATTTGTCCTGGTTTGTTCGTGCTTTCCCGGAACCCTGCGTATAATAAATGTTTAAATAGTGTATCAAAGGACTCCAAGAGCCTGTTACAACAGCAATCCCGGTAAACTAAATTTTGGTTGTTTCTCTCTTGATGTGTGTGATGCATTTGGAATCCTAGTTTTATAAAGAATGGATTTTCCTTTATGTTATACGTGTAAGTCTCTGACATAAAATGAAGAATAATATATTCAATGCGTACCGCACAGTCATGCTCCTGTTATGGGCACCAGGCTGTAAGACTCTGCCTTTAGAGACTGAGCTATCATTACGCGGCATTTGACACAGATAGCCCAGTAGTTTTACAAGTAATTCTCGGGACTGCATGCTGCCCGTGTACAGTTCTGCCACCCACAGTGTCCTGATCAGAACGTGTATGTCCAAGCGCTGCGGTGAGATTACGAGCTATGGCAACAGAAATAGGTGCTGCACACAGTTTTCCACTTATCCGAAAATAAGCACATGTAATGAAGACTTTTGAATTTCTAAATATCAATAAAATACTTTGTAATGTAACATTACATAGTATCAGATAATACAAAGAAGTAGGTTTAAAATTTATTTTACAGAGTTTATTTTAAAAAACACACAAAACACAGCAATTCCTTGCTCCCCCTTCCAGTACTGGATTCCCACTCCACAGAGCTAGTTACCCCTCAGCTAACTTCATTTTAATTAAGCTTCTCTATTTGTATACATCCTTATATGTACAAGTTTATGTTTGATGGACTTTCATTCAAATATAGATATTATCTCCTAACCTTACATTATATTTAGACAGAGAAATATCAATGGGTGGTTGCTTCTCACGTGGCCCCCACTGGGGACCTAGCCTGCAACCCAGTCATGTGCCCTGACTGGGACTCAAACCAGCGACCCTTTGATTTGCAGGCTGGTACTCAACCACTGAGCCACACCAGCTAGGGCCAGATCTTCATTTTTAAGTAACATCCTTTTTTTTTTCCCCAAGGATATATGATGGGGGACTTAAAAATAACAACATAAAAAATTGTATGTTGATTCTTACATGTTTAAACTTCAGTTACCTTCGCAGTACTCTCCATTTGATGTAATATGCCTATCAAGATGTTTTTCCCACTGCTCAAAACAGTTTTTGAACTCATCAGTTATGATGCCCTTTAGTGCTTCTGTGGTTTTTTGGTTTCACTTCTTCCACATCAGCAAAACGTTTCCTTCTGGGGACTTTTTTCACCCAGGGAAACAACAAAACATGTTGCTCAGGGCCAGATTGTGTGAATAGGGAGGGTGGGGTATGGGGGTCATATCTCTTTTGGTCAAAAACTACTGAGCAGGTGCATTCATAAATTACCCATCATAAAATGGGCAAAGGTCTTCAGAAAAATTTGCTGAAGCTGAATGCAGCCTCTCACAACAACACCAGCTGCTACACTGAGACAGGTGGTTCCTAGAACACTCACCTAGCAGGGAAGACTGTACTACAAGGGGCCTGCCCTTCAGAAGATAATTCCAGGTTGTTTTATTTTTTGGTCCCTCCTTATATCCTGTGTCACTGGATATTCCTTATGACTTTTTTTTTATTACTGAATGTTTTTTCTTATTCTGAATTGGCTCTGTTTAATTTCTAATTCTTCTATCATGTGTGTTTTGTTGTCTATATTTCATGACACTCCTTTCCTCAAGTCTCTGTCAATATCTCGCTGGCAAAGCTGATTGCTACCTCTCAACACAGGGACAGGATTTCTCAGCAGCAAGTAGTACCTTAATTTGAAAAATCACTCAACAAAGTTGAACGGTGTCTGCTTTTCAGCATTAATAGATTCTTTTTCCCTTGCTATGGTAAGTTCTTCTGAGAGAGGTCTCTAACCTCAGGCTTGAGGGAGAGAATATTGCCACCATCCTGAGGGCATAGTCAGAAGATCTGGGGAGTCTCGTGGGTTGGAACAGTCATTCGATCACACCTCCTGTTCCAGTCCCTGTTAGTGCCCAGTGTCCCTGAATTCAGTTTCCTGACTCCAGTATCTCCAGAGAGTGAGCTGCTGGTCTTCTGCTGGAGTGAAGACAGGTTATTTCTTTGCTGTGTGGATTGAAGGGAAGGAATTGGTTAGGCAAAATGCTTTCTGTTTCATTGACACTTCCACAGCTTTTTGGTAGGCATTACTGTTGAAACTGTCTGGTGTTCTGCTGGTGAGCTCTCTTATGACTGGGATTCAGTGTCAGATTTTTTATTTTGCTAAGTCAGATAATGCCTTTCCATCTGCTTTTCAGCTAAATAATGTTATTGTTCTTCTTTTCTTTTTACTTGGAATGGATTCCCTTTAAAAATCTCCTCCTCATCAATTTAAAGGAGTTTGGAAGGCAACAGAGCTAGGTAAACAAGAGTTTAATATATCATATTTAGACAAAAGTTCACAATGTACTTTTTAAGATGAGATCCAAGCATGATCATTCAGGAGTACTAAGAAAGAATGATATTTTCAAAGATTTTACAAATTTTATGGCCAAACTTTTGATGATTATTTCCCATTTAAAAAATGTATTACTATTTCTTATTTATTTATTTAAAAGATTTTATTTATTTATTTTTAGAGGGTAAGGGCAGGAGGGAGGCGGAGAAACATCAATGTGTGGTTGCCTCTCACACGCCCCACACTGGGAACCTGGCCTGCAACCTAGGCATGTGCCCTGACAAGGAATCAAACTGCAATTGCGACACTTTGGTTTGCAGGCCCACACTCAGTCCACTGAGCTACACCAGCCAGGGCTTAAAAAACATATTACTATTTCTTAATTTGGTTTCCAAGTCTCTAGATTTTGGAGAAAAGTTTAACCATATCACCAAAGGCAATGAGTCCTTATTTAAAAAGTAGTTTGCCCTTTCTATTCACATGGGCAGATTCTTTAATATAACTGAGGGCATGATACTAATTATCAAGTTATTTTCTGTGGACTCAGAGTGCCCTTTGACTACACCTCAGTTTTATTTAAGGGGTTTCCATGGTCCCTCAGGAAACTCCTTCACCCATGCTCTGTCTTCCCCTTTCCAGTAATCCTCTGCTGAACCAGAAAACTAAGACTAACTACTTCATTCAGTTTAAAAACTAGTGGTTCATCCAACAGACAGATTCATAAAACTTTGCAGAGAGAACATTTCTATTCCCAGATCAGATGAAAGGTACTACAGTGGAAGGAAGAAGTGGAGGGAGAGAAAGAGAGAGTGGAGGTGACTTTAGAGAGGAAAGCTTGAGGCCAGCCAGCACAGAGCTGCCGGAATCCTGGTTGCTGCTGCCATGGGTGCAGCCAGACCTGCAGTGTCACCAGTCCGTGGAGTGTGAGCAACCCCACTGGAGTGCCGAGGGACAGTCCTCACATCCTGGAACTGATACTGGGACATGGGCCAAGGCAATGCCAGTGGACCATTCTAGCCAAGACTCTGTTTAGAATTAAATTATTCTTTTCCTTTTCTAATAATAAGGAGAAAATATCTTGGCTACTCTCTCACAGGAACAGGTTCTCAAAGTGTAATCCATGAATTTCTATACTAGAATCAGCTGGTGTGATTGTGAAACTGTTACAGAACAAAAGTAGGGTTCAGCTGCCCACCATCACCAAGAGGCAAATTCTGGAGGCAAAGGTTGGTGAAAAAGGAAAGATGTCTTTGTTCAAATGCTCAGTGATCTTGAACAAGAGGGGATTTCCTGTCTCCAGGCTCATCAGGCTCATCTCTTCTGCAAAATGCAGGCAAAACCCAGCCATGCCCAGCAAGGCCTAAACCAAAGGCAGTGCCCAGAATTCCCACTGTATCCTTCTCTGTCCTTTGGAGACCAATGCTAGGAGGCCACCTGCTTCTGGGCTCCCTCCTAGAGGCTGTGTGTATTTCTAGTGCTGCCATTGGCCACATGGCTCTAGGCCCAAAAGGTCCCTGCAAATGCACCAGCCAGTAGGTCACAAGATGGGCAAACAGGCCATCCCTTCCTTACCCTGGGTTTATGACAGTTTTCCCATGTGGGTCTGACCAAGTGCTTTTCTCCACCCAAACTTCCATGTGCTGGGGAGGATCTTGCCCCCAACCAACCCCTTCTTTTCTCCAGGCTAGACTGACAGGTTTTTCTGGTACAGCACCTCCCCTGCTCTATTTTGACCTCTATGGTGCATATGCCTGCCTTCTGCTGGCTCAACCCCCAGTCAGGGACCTGACTGGGGTAGAAGGGCTTTTCCCTTATCCAACTATATTTGTTAGCCTTGCGTATGCTCAGTGCAATGTTTCCTCCTGCCCCTGACTTGCCCGGAGTGGGGGGGGGATCTGTTGTCAGGACACACGGGGCATAGCATTCCTGAGGCCTAGCTTGGTTCCCTGGGCAAGGTGGTCTCACCTGCTGTCTCAGGTAGTTCACAGTCTCCTTCTGCTGTCCATCTTTTCCCCTGGTCTGGCCAGGCTGCTGGTGTAAAAATATATGCCCCTCAGCCACACCACCAAACAAGTGGAGGTGAGGCCAAGGAATCTGCATTTAAAAAACACTATAGATTGCTGTTACGCACACTAAAGTTTTAAAGACTCTGATATCATTTCTGTCCTAATGATTTCCAGGACAAAGCTATTACTTAGCTTAGTTAATGAAGACATTTAAAGGTTTCTGTTTCCTGTTTGGTATATTTTGTCTTATATTTCATTAAGGACCAGCATTATCTGGTCAGAACTTTAATCACTTGCATGTGGTCTTTATTTTATAATTATTTCTGACCATAAACCTGCTATCTACTCATCCATTCACCCATCTAGCTCATTAATTTGTTCATTCATAAATTTAACAGATATTTATTGACCAAAATTATGTATTAAGCATTTGATAGTGATGACTACAAAAAAGAAGACTATAAGGAAGCAGACTATACAAGAGAGAATCAGGTTTTAAGGAGTATGTATGTACCTTGGTGTGAATTCTGCATACGTTAATTACTAACTACGTGATTTTGGGCAAGTTAATTCATCTTTATATGTTTCTATTCTCAACTTTAATAGAAAAATAATGATTTTTACTTTGCAGGATAATTGTGAAGTATAAACTATACAGTGCAATGTATATCATAAATGCTAAACCTTATTAGTTGCTGTATTGTTATTATAATCACTATGAGTCATTTCCTTGTACACATTGCATAATCTCTCTCTGCAGACCACATGGTGGCTGAGGATTTAATCCCCACACGTCTTGAAGGCTTTGGCCTGAAAGGGATCTGTTTCAGATGTGGCATGTAAAGCCTGCAAATAACTTTAAGGAGGGACACACTATGACATTTTCACCTTGGTAACAAAGTGAACATTCAGGGATAAGTTTGCCAACACTGAACAGTGCAAAACAAAAAGGGCAAGATAATGTGTAAAGCTAAGAGCACCAGAAAATGAGGGGATATTTGGATGAAGAACTTCCAAAAGGTAAAGGCGAAAGAAATCAGAGTCTAAATTTTAGTATTGGTTGTAATTTTAATGTGGTGCCATCAATGCAGGCAGAGGCGGGAGCGCAGTGATGTCACTTGCATCCCAGTGAAGGAAAATTTCAGGGAGATGAGCAACTCATTCAGCCCATGAACACGTCATACTAGGAGAGCCCCCAAAGAAAGTGGTTAAATCTAAAGACTGTGGATAAAATCCCTACTGCAGAAAGTGCAGGCTGGCTCCTAGTGTTTGCAAGGCTTGGACAAGAATGCACATTGAAACTGCACACCATTCTTCTAAATATTTAAAAGGTATAAATCATGCTAACAAAATTCTATACAACATATGTTTCAAACTGCTGCTATTGAACACATGGACTTTTATAAAAATATTGAAAACCAAGTGGGAATTTAATTTCTCTTACCTCTAGTGAGTTTTCTGTGGGAACGTGGTGGTATAAAAAGAACAGGATTTAAGCCCCCAGGTTCAGAAGCCCCTTTTCTTTTCCTATCCCAGGCTCCGTGGAACACAGACCTATGGACAAACCACTCACCTGTACTATTAAACCTTCATCCATCACCACCCCACAAAGCCCCTTTTTAACCATGCCCCACCATGCCATGACTTACACAAACTGTTGGGCAAAGAACTTTGGGTGACGACCTCTGGATTTCTGAGCACATTGGTGTAGGGTAAGTGAAGGCAGTCTGGCTTCCTCAGCCAGGTGTCTGGGTAACTAAGGGAAGCGGTGCTTCCGTCGTCTTGGAGGGCCCTGATAGCCAGTGTTCTCATAGCCTTGAGACTGGGTTCGATGAACGTATCCTATAATGTGAAGTGGGTTCACGTGCACAGAATTATGCTATGTTATGTAATGTTCTGTCAGTTTTCCTGGCTTCGTACCCCTCTAGTACTCAAATAAATAGGGACTCCTTGCTGCCGGGGGGATGGTGATGAGAGCCATGCAAGGGGACAGGTGTCGTGATGGGTACCGTGCCAGGGAGCAAGGGCTGTGACGTGTGCCACGCAGGGAGACACGCAGCGTGCAGCGTGCATGGCTTGTCCGCTCGTGGGTAAAGGCCTGCCGAGCTTCCCATGGCTCCACACCTTCTCTTCCATCTACCGGAGGCGAGAGTGGATCCGCCCAGGCTTGAAGTGTCACAACACCATCGGACATTCTCTAAAAATGTGGAGGATATGAGTTCTGGTTACAGACTGACCACCTCCAGAGTAGGATTCTCTAAAACATGGAGCCGACAACAGGGGACCCTCTCTCTTGAGCCTCAAATCAATTACAAGCCACCGTTTCACACAACGCCTGAACATAGATGAGATACATATGGGTCAGAAGAATGGGCAAGAGTTCATCTGAAAAAGAAGGTAGAGGCTTTCCTGAGGACATGGAGCAGCATGAGCAAAGGCACAGAGATAAAAAAGACAATGGTTTGTGTGGAGTTCACCTTACAGACCTCACAGGGAAAAGCTGCCTGCTCATAGCAGACTTGGTGCACGGCCAGCTCACTGTAGTGTCTGCAGAGTTGCAATCAAGGATTCAGGCCTCACCTGTATCTAGATCCCTAGCCTAGCACTCCACTTAGAGGTAATCCTCTGTGAGACCGCCTGATGGTGGACTCTGCTTTAGACCCTGTTCAAACACCTCTGCAACATCTTCTTATAAGGAAAACAGGGGGAGCTTGAAAACACCTTTACTCAGTTCTCAGTACTTCTTCACTTTTAACCCTTCCCCATCAAGCCCTTCCAGTCCTAAGGTCCATAAAATGGTGATCGCCTTCTGTCCGGGACTTCCTGGAGCCCTGGGCTATGTGCTCAGTGAGGAGACTCTGCTGTGCACCCCCTGCCACCACCACCACCCCAGTTTGCACTGACACCTCCCTCTCTCCTCTGACCCTCACCAGTGCTGTGCGTTGGGGGGAAATGCTACCACAGGAATTCCTGTGTCCTATAGGGCTAGCAAATGCTCTCTTTACTTCCACACAACCCTTGCCTTTCTTTGGTGAGAAAACAGTTTTATATTACAGAATTCTTAAGAGGCATTTTGTTTTATTTGTTGAAAAATGTTATGTTTAAGGAGAGTCAGAGCCTAAAGAAATTTTAGGGAGTACTAAATCAAAACCAGCAAGGGCTGCTTGTGATTCACATCTGCTTCATGCAAAAAGACTTGAGAGAAAACTCATACAAATGCCTTTTGATAGATGTTCAAAAGCAAACTCAGTAACCAAAGGCTAGTTTCATTTGTGTTAATGTAAAAGTAAGCATTATTGGAACTGTATAAATTAAACGATCACTATCTTTGTGAAAAGGAAGAAAGAGGGGGGAGTTGTTCCAATGTCGAAAAGATTAAAAATTTCATTTTAAGATAATCTTGTATTGTCCATGGCTAAGTCTGCTCCTGTCTCTTTTTCTAGGTATCAATTATAATGAAAACTAAAGATCTAATTTAAACATATAACTTTCCCTGTGCCAGAATAACTTTATGCTTATTAAAATTTCTTATTCTGAGTGTCAAATTTTCTTATTCATTCCTCTGGCTTCCCATCTGCTCTGGCTCCTCCACTTTAAAATCATGATCCCCTTTTTTGACTCACAGCCCTGCTGTTCTGCCTCTGCCTTAGGACCAGTGGTACACACTCCAGCATAAAGAAGCGTGGCCCGAACTCACATCAAGTCCAGACGGGAGGGGAAGGTGTCCACATTCTACCTAGACACAGGGCTATCCAAACTTTCAGTGTCTTTGGGCCACATAGGGAAAAAAAAAAACAGTTGTCTTGGGCCACACATTAAATGCATTGTGACAAGTAATCACAAAACAGTATCATAATGTTTTAAGTAAGTTTATGATTTGGAGTTGGGCCACATCCATAGCCATCCTGGGCCACAGGTTGGGCCACATGTGGACACTGCTGACTCTAGAAAATGAAGTCATAGCAGTCTTCACTTCTGGCCATCCTGAGTTCAACTAAGCAGACTCAGAGATTTAAACACAGGTCATACACACAAGATCTTGGGGCCTGGGCATAGGCTCTATGGGCATAACTGTGTTTCCAAGGCAAATCCTAGAGGGAAATTCAGGGAAAGAGGCAGGTTGCAAAATAATGGGACCAAGCACATGGGATGGCGAGAAGAAATGTTTGCGGAGAGGAGCAAAGGAAGCTTGGGGGTCTGTTGGAATTGCCCAAACAATTCCAGGTATTACCTAGAGTTAAGGTAGGAGTGCTGAAATGTGGCAACACTTGCTTCTCTTTAGAGCAGTGCCAAAAAATCCAAATGTCTACAGAGGAAAGATGCATAAATGAATGTGTAAGAGCATTATGATCACATTGGGTAATTGGCGAAAACTGGCAAATGAAGAGTACTCACCGTGTTTAGTGGGCGCAGCGGTTACTCAGGTGCCGGCAATGACCACCACGTGGAAACAAGGCCCAGTGTTGCCATCTGCAGAGGAAAGAGGAGCCGCATATCTACAACTAAGGTGATATCTTCCATTAAAATGCTGCCACAAATTAAGAAAGAAAGACTGATACTCTGT
The DNA here is from genome assembly GCF_021234435.1 of Artibeus jamaicensis. NCBI lineage: Eukaryota > Metazoa > Chordata > Mammalia > Chiroptera > Phyllostomidae > Artibeus > Artibeus jamaicensis. The sequence continues at coordinate 18,128,927 of NW_026521788.1, forward strand.
GCAGAATAACAGAACAAAGTCTGCACTTGTCTGCAGAATGCCCGTTTGAGAGATCAATTTAGATGGTAAGACAAGCTGAGTTGTGAAGTCAATGTCTCACTCTGACCATATTGCAAAGTCTCTGTGGGAATTGGCCCAATAAAGTCTCAGTAATGTTGAACATTATTGAAGACTGGTGTTAGAGTCGAATGGCTTTCCCCCACTTCACTAGTTTTTATAGGGACAGAATTTGCTTAAGTGCACTCTTGGCCTCTCTGTGTGTCATTCCTCACTTTGCCCCAATGGGTTGTGAAGTGAGTCTGAGTTAGTGAGTGTGAGAGCAAGAACTTGCTTTGCTTGGCCCTACTCTTTCCTTTTCCCCCCTGAGGACAAACTGTTCAGAGGGCAAAGTTAGTTACCACTGTTTGCCCTGGTGCTTTCACTGAGGAAATTGCTGAGGAATTTGCTGCCTCAGACCTGGCAAAGCTTGGTCTGAGCAATTGAGTAATTTGCTTAATTTGGGGATATTGCTTGAGCAAGTCTTCTTGTCCAATGTACTGAGAATAATTTCTATAAATGAGTATTCTGCGAATCATATATTTGTTTCAGTTTGCTGTTCCATTGTCTTTCTCAAATGAAGTTGTCTGGGAAAGAGAGATGCTATTTATCCGCGGCCTTTGAGAGACCTCAACAACTGTGTACCGATTTTGTTTTACCATAAAATAATGTTGTACTTGTATATCTCTTAACATTTTTAAAACTTTTTTATTGTTGTACAAGTACAGTTGTTTCCATTTTCCACCCACTACTCTTGCACCTCTGGCACCCCCACTTCCCACCCTTGATGCTACCCCCTTTGGTTTTGTCCATGGGTCCTTTATAGATAGATGTTCCTGAAAACTCCTCCCTCTCTTCCTCCATTATCTCCTTCCACCTCTCCTCTGGTTACATTTTATAGAAAACTATATGGAAATTAGTGACCTGGTTCAATATTTTTGTACATACTAAAATCTGGAAGCCAGGACACTGATTTACATAAGGCTACCTGGAACTTACTGTCAAGTCCAAAGTAACAAGTGATACAGACTTCCAGTTTCCCGTTTGACAAGTAAAGAGCTTAGAGCCATCACTCCCATCTTTACAAGAGAAAAGCTGAACAATTTGTAAAATGGCAACTCTTCTTAGATTCATCAGAAAATTGAGGTCACAGAGTAAGCTGCCATACTAAAAAAAATGGAGAAAAAGATGAATGTTGATGACCCTAGCTTACCATTAGCAGAAACTCACCGCTGAGGAGAGTGAGTACAAGTAGAAACACTTAAACTGACACTGATGAATGGCTGGAGTCTCAGTGTGGAGAAGCTTCAGTTAAATATCCCAGGGGTCCCAGGTTTAAAAGGGCCCCACACATTCATGGGTTTCACCTCCAGGAAACTAAACAGGATCTCAGGGTAAAGATTGGAGAAGAATCCTGTTATGTGTCGTAGATAGGAAGGGGAAAAAGACACCTGAAACTAATGCAAAATAATATTGAACATGAACTGTAATTTTAAAAAAATTAAAAAGAAAAGTAACCATTTAAAAATGTCCCTAAAGCACTCTGTTCTTAACAAAAGCCTGCCCTTAAAGAAGACTCTTGTCAGATTCTAATTGCCTTGGGATTTTTCAGAGCAAAGTCCAGTAAGTAAAGAAAGAATAGCCTTCTTGACAAATAGTACTGGACCAACTGAACACCCATGGAAAAAAATAATGAATCTAGACACTTTTTACACAAAGTAACTCAAATGCATCATATATTTAAGTGTAAAATGCAAAACTATAAAACTTCTGGAGGATAGCATTGGACAAAATTTTGAGTCTGGTGAAGAATTTTTAGATATGATACCAAAAGCACTGTGAAATGGAATATTGATGAGTTTGTCTCCATTAAAATGAAAAACTCCTGCTCCTCAAAAGGCATAGTTAAGAAAATGAAGAGGCAATCCATGGAAAGAAAATATTTGCAAAACACATATATCTGTTAAAGGGCTTATATCCAAAATATACAAAGGATACTTAAAACTTAATAATAACAAAACAAATCATGCAATTTTTTAAATTGGCAATAGATCTAAACAGACACCTCACCAAGGAAAATATACAGATATAACAATAGGTAAACATGTGAAAAGATGCTCAATGTCATTTATCGGTAGGGAATTGCAAATTTCCTAATTTACATTATTTAATTTATTAGCCTAGAATTCCTCTCCTATCATATTCATGGAGCAGGCAACATGATGGGATTTGTTTTCCTTTCTGATGGGCAAGGAAACATAGGAACATACCTCTTTTAAGTAATTGGGCCACTCCCTTTCTTCATGACTCAGTTATTGTAGAGTGTTCCAAACAGTGGCTTTGGAGAGCAGCCTGTGTTTGTTCTCCAGAAGCCAGAGATCTAAATTGTAGTTAACTAATCACTAATGGAGATATCCCATTCTGTATACATAGCATACTTGAATAAACTAATTATTGTCAGCCCTGGGAGCCAGTCAACAGATATAATACAACAATATGTATACCATCTAGTGGACCAATGAAGTAAATAATAAAATAAGGAAATACAAAACCTTTGCAAATGAGAGAAGACACTCAAAAATATTTACTGACAATTATCTTAACACAGCTTGCTTGATCTTACACTTTTCTGTAAATATTAAATTCAATAAACAATACCTGAATTTCAAATTCTTAGAATAATTCAGGTATTTCTACTTTTCAATATTTCATTAACAGTGAATAATATATTCTCACAGATATATTTTTGAAGAAGTCTGTTTTTCAAAGAGATGTAGATTTTCAATTTAAGCCAATTACTAGATTTTTTAGTATCTTCCTTTTCTCTTACTATTTTATTCTTTTTCATGAATCCAATCATGAACAAAAACAATATAAATATTTTATTTGTATTGGAAAATTACAATATAAAATTCTACTTAGAGAATTTCTTATTTATAATATCACCTTAAAACTCCAGGAAAAAGATACTTATTTCTCTCCCTCTCTCCCTCCCTTCCCCTCTAAAGATAAATAAATAAATAAATAAATCTTTAAAAAAAAATAAATTAGTAAGTGAAGCAACTCAGACAATCAGAATTATCAGCATCTTGTGTTTATGTTTGGAAAACATCTTTTTTTAGAATCTTGTATACATGCGTATGTACACAAGCCCATGTGTGTGCTATATAAGGTATGTCAGGAAATACATGCATAGTCAGTGTTAGTATGAACATATGAAATTACTTACTAAAGTTTCAGTGATATGACCAAATATTAAGGAAGGAAAATGTATAGTTTTGGTGTGTTTCTTTTTTTATTGTTTATTTTTAGAGAGAGGGGAAGAGAAAGAGAAAGAGAGGAAGAGAAACATCAGTGCGTGGTTGCTTCTCATGTGTCTCCAACCGGGGACCCAGCCTGCAAACCCAGGCATGTCCCCTGACTGGGAATTGAACCTGCAACCCTTTGGTTTACAGGCCTGAACTAAATCCACTGAGCTACACCAGCCAGGGCATAGTTTTGGTATGTTTCAATGTCAAACAAACAAACAAAAATATTGACATCTACATGTCAATGTACATAGTGTTGATAATGTGCCTTAAAATTATTTACAATTTTAGTCTGATAATTCCTGTTCTAGGAATTATCTAAGGGAAATATGCAGACAGTCAAAAAGATATACCTAGTAGGAAATGTACTATGGTATTATTTGTCAGAGTGATAGAAAACAAACACAAATCCTAACACAAATCTATATATATTTGATGAGATGTTATAAATGAATAAAAATATTTTTTAAATATTTTTATTTTATTGATTATGCCATTACACTTGTTCTACTTCCCCCTTCATTCCCCTCCACCCTGCACACCCCTCCCCCACCATTCCCCCCCTTTAGTTCATGAACACGTGTCTCAAGTTCTTTAGATTCTATATTTCCCCTACTATTCATACCCTCCCCCCTATCTATTTTCTATCTACTGTCTATGCTACTTATTTTCTGTACATTCTCTCCCATCTCCTTCTCCAACTCCCCTATTGCTAACCCTCCATGTGATCTTCATTTCTATGGTTCACTCCTGATCTAGCTGTCCTCTTAATTTGCTTTTGTTTTAGGTGTGGTTGTTAATAACTGAGTTTGCTGTCCTTTCACTGTTCATCTTTTTTATCTTCTTTTTCTTAGGTAAGTCCCTTTAACATTCACATAATAAGGGCTTGGTGATGATGAACTCATTGAATTTTATCTTATCTGAGAAGCACTTTATCTGTCCTTCCATTCTAAATGAAAGGTTTGCTTGATAGTGAAATCTTGGTTCTAGGTCTTTGGATTTCATGACTTGGAATACTTCCTTCCAGCCCCTTCTTGCCTGTAAGGTCTCTTTTGAGAAATCCGCTGACAGTCTGATGGGAACTCCTTTGTAGGTGACTGTCCCCTTAGCTCTTGCTGCTTCTAGTATTCTCTCCTTCATTTTAATCTTGGCTAATGTAATGATGATGTGCCTTGGTGTGTTTCTTCTTGGGTCCAACTTCTTTGGGACTCTCTGAGCTTCCTGGATTTCCTGGAAGTCTATTTTCTTTGCCAGAATGGGGAAGTTCTCTTTTATTATTTGTTCAAATAAGGTTTCCACTGGTGACTGTTCCTCTTCCTTTTCTGGTACTCCTATAATTCAGATGTTGGAGTGTTTAAAGATGTCCTAAAGGTTCCTAAGCCTCTCCTCATTTTTTCAAATTCTTGTTTCTTCATATTTTTCTGATTGGTCATTTTTTCCTTCCTTCTGGTCTGCTGCCTTTATTTGAGTCCCAGTTTTCTTTCCATTAGTATTGGTTTCCTGTGCAATTCCATTCATTTCAATTAGTTTAGCCTTCATTTGTTACTCTAATTTGTGACTAAAATCAACCAGTTCTGTGAGCATCCTGATCACCAGTGTTTTGAACTGTGCCTCTGAAAGTTTGGCTATTTTTTCATCGCTTAGATTCATTAGCTCTGGAGCTCTGAGTTGTTCTTGAGCCATGTTTTGATCTGTTTGTGCCTGTTACGTATGTGGAGAGGCGCCTTAGATGTTCCAGGTCGCTGGTTTGTGACACTGTATGTGGGGGTGGGGTCAGAGAGGGAGCAATGGTGGTCCTCTCTGCTCGCCCTGTCCACCTCACCACTTGCCCCCACCTGTTTATCTTGAGCGCAAATATGCGAGCCCACTGCCCTGGGCCGGGGCCTGCGTGGTCTGTCTCAATGCTCGTCTCTTCACTGGTTTATCTGCGCACAAATGCTTGACCTCAGACAGCCAGCCTCGCCTCGCCGTGCCTTCCTGTAGCTACCCCACACCTGGGATCTGTGCCTTGGGCTGCCTGAGCACCGCCTGGGTCGGGGGATTGTTTATTGCTGCTCCACTGATGGCTTTGCCCCTCTCACCAGTTTAGCTGAGCAGTTCATTATTTTCGGACTCTGTATTGTTCGATTTTCTGTGGTTGGTTGCATTTATTATTATTAAAACTTTATTGTTTTTAGATTTGGTTGTGCGAGGAAGCAAAGTATTTCCACCTATGCCTCCATCTCAGTGGAAGTCTCAGTAAAAATATTTTGAAAGAAAGTTAATTTTGAGGTGAGAAACTGTCCTTGTCATGATATTATATAGACGGAAACAGCATGACACTTTATGCACAGGATGATCATGATTTTATTTTATTTTTTTTAATATATTAAGATTTTATTCATTTATCTTTAGAGGGGAAGGGAAGGAGAGATGGAGAAAAATATCAATGTATGGTTGCCTCTTGTGCATCCCTCTCTGGGAACTGGCCTGCAACCCAGGCATGGGCCCTGACTAGGAATTGAACCACAATCTCTTAGCTCTCAGGCCCACACTCAGTCTGCTGAGCTACACCAATCAGGGCTGATCATGATTTTATTTTAAAATACACACTCAAATGGTGGCAGGGAATATTATATGTTAGAATGTAAATGGTGGATAATCTTCTACTGTGAGATTACAGATACATTGCATTTCAATTTTGTACCCAATATCTTAAATAAAATAGAATGTATAAATTAATTTTTAAATTAATATGTACTTTATACAGAACATAATTCAGTGAAATCAGAAAAATAAATGAGAAATTTAAAAGTCCTTGGACTTCAGAAGTAAACAGTTAAAAACCATAGCACTTACTAAATTGCATCTAGCTCTGATACTGTCTGATAGAGAAACATGAAAATCAGGAAGGGATATTTCATGGGTAGCTTCAAAGCCAGACACTGGAGAATGCATTTCATAACTCATCAATGTTCTGTATTGTTAATTAGGATCTTCTTAAGGACCTATATCTGGCATTTGCAAAAATAAAAAAAAGAAGAAATTGAGTGAAATGATTTGAAAGATATATAACTATGCATTTTTGCCGCTTAAACAACTAGGTGCTATATTGTGTATTTCCTAAAGAATTATACTTAACATAAACTTACCCAGAGTATCTGATTCAATTCAGCCCATTATAATTGAGCATCTGATGGTGAGCTCTGTAAGGAGAGGAAATCAAATGGCTCCTAACTTTGAGAAGTTTTCAATTTTATTAAAGTGAGATTAGTTTTTTTTTTTAAATTTTGTCTTTGGCTATGATAACAAAAAACATACTGCTTATCAACCGTTGATAAATTGAAAAAATATATAAGATTGGTATACATATGTTTAGGGGTGTACTTTGTGTTGTTAACTGAAGTTTATTTTGAAAGAACAAATTATGGAATTATTGTTCAATTATCAAAGGTGATATTTAAAATTGGCAGAAACTTACTGGACAATGATAGGAAGTGTTATGAATGCAGCTGAAAAATAATGTGCCCTCAAGAACACAACAAGAGAGTGAAACTGAATGTGTAAGCAATAAAACAGGTTGAGCAAGATTTTCATCTGGATAGTATGGATAGTATATCAGGATTTTTTTCCTCAATGCTTTGCTAAATATTAACAAAACAACAATAAAAACAGTGGATAGCTTAGTGATATGTTAAGCATATTCTCAGATAATTTTCTTGAATTAATGCAGAGAAACAGTTTTTGAATTTTTATGTAAAAACTAATGATTTGTGTTTACAATTTCTTTACTTTGGTATTCTAAAAAGAGAATGTGCTTTATTAATTAAAAATGTGTGCATGGCTGCAAATAAGATGAATTACCTATAAAATATCTTTTGCTACCTTGTAACTGAGAAATCAGAATGCTTCGTAAGATTTCGACCTTGAATCTATCACAGCAATCCTATTAAAAACCCAATTATACTTGTCTTTCCCTTTCTGCTTCTTTTGGTGGTTTTTAATCTACTTCACCAGAGGCGGTCAGTCAGTGCTCTTCTCTATTTCACCTTTCTCAAAAACCTTTCTTTAGCTAAACCTTACAAATCTTCGGGATTTCAAAACTTAAAATGTTTGAGTAATTAATTTGTTAATTGAGCATATTGGTGATATAAGTACTTTTTCTTCCTCTAAACATAATGAAGGTGTTAATATACTTTGCCTGTGTGAAAAATGGTATAAAGATCTAAATATTTGCTTTGAATATTTAAATACTATCAAATAATTGAGTTAATTGCTTACTTGAAGTTGAAAACTGTATGTTTGAAAGACATAAGTGGTTACTTCCAAGGAAGGATTTCAGCCTCAGAGAGTTGGATGATTCACAGTAAATAATTAGAGGCTAACCAGTTATTCATGTCTCCTCTTCACTGTAACATGCACGTATGTATGTCCCCATCTTGTTCCAAACAATAAAATAGGCAAAACTATCATGTGAGAGGCCCTTTAATGCTAACGAAATACGGTTGAGATGTTAAAATCAGGAGAAAGTGGTAGAATTATAGAGACTACAGTTTGGAAGTGACCTCAGAGGGCATCTAATTTAATGGGCTGCCTTGCGGATTGATGCCTTCTGAAAGGCTCACAGGTAGTGTCGGTGTGGTTTCTGCTTGAACACCTCAGGGAAAGGAAACTCACTCTTAAGATAATTAGGCTTTTCCATTTCTGGAGAGCACAGTTATACAGCTCTTTATATTCTTGAGATTTGTTTCATAACTCAAAAACCAGAAGCCTCATATTTTTAAAAAGTTAACTTTCTTATTCATAGCTTTAAAAGTGGACTAAAAATGGGCATCAGAGTCTCACTGAGAGGGCGTAATGTTCAGTCCCAAAGATAGATGATGGCATATGACATTACCCACTTTTGAGACAGTTATTTATTACTTTTTCAGCAAGCAATATAGTAAACTAGTGACTTGAAAATGTCTATACATTTTAGAAAATTAAGAAACACCATTTTAGTTGGGGAATGGCTGGCCATATTAGTGCGCATGTGTGTGTTTGCATAAACATTTGTACCTGGTGGGTATGTCTCTGTAAGTGTTTCAAGTGTCTTGCGTATGGGTCATGAAGGAGTGAAAACTGAATCTAGATAGAAAAAGGCTGAAGGCCTTGATTCTCCAACTCCCAGGCGAAGGTTGTCTGCGTCTTCACCAGCAGTGGTACAACCTGGTATATTGGGGTGTGCTGCGGACTTTGTTGAGTTTAAAACACGTTTTATTAAAAATGCAAATTTAACCAATGAAAAGAGGGACACAAAATTCTCTCCCCATTAACTCTTTGTTGACATGTTACCAAATTTTAAAAACTTGGGTGGTACTTAAACTTAATCAATATTGCCCACTTTGTAATCATCCATCTCATAAAACAAAGGTTTTACTGGTGTATTTGTCAACTGTATAAAAATAAGGATATTTATTAAGAATGTGTTTAACATACAAAGTTGTTACAGAAATCAAGTTTTAAGATATATAGTAAATTTGATAATAATTCAATAAATTAGAGAGATAAATAATAAAACGAGCATAAAATAATAACAAAAATAAAAATGTAGTACTTGAGACTGTAGGAATGATTAATAGTCCTAGATAATTGATAACAATTTTACTTCTACATTTATTTAGAATTTACTAGGAGCCAGATAGTCCCCTAGATGTGATTATATTATTTATCTTTTTACAATTTTATGTATTTTTAGATAGGGGAAGGGAGGGAGAGAGTTAGAGAAATGTCAGTATGTGGTTGCCTCTCATCTGACCCCTACTGGGGACCTGGTCCACAACCCTGGCGTGTGCCTTGACTAGGAATCAAACTGGCAACCCTTTGGTTCACAGCCCGTGCTCAGTCCACTGAGCTACAAAGTCACAGAGATATTAAGCAGCATGATCAAGGTCACATAGCTCGTGAGGTATGAACCCAGTTCATCTAAATCCAGTTACCCAAATTTTTTTAAAAGTTGTATTTATGTTTAGATTGCAATAGTTCTTTAGTGATACGTTTATATTGTGTTAATTTTAAATAAATATACTCCTTTTATATTTGATTAAATTATTGTTAACAAAATAAAATTATTATAATAGAATTGTGGCTTTTAAATAATGTTTAGTTTACAAGATTTTATACATGCACTGTTATATATATTTATGTATATAATATATATAAAAATTTAATAGAAAAGTCATCATTCTTGCATTTAAACATATAAGAAAATAATGTTTTTTGTAAAACAAGTAATTGGTGCAGAGCTAACTCTGCAATCACAGAGCAAAATGAAGACAATTTTTTTTCCTTAACTGTCCCACAGATAAACTTTAGATTTGCTGATTTTTTAATTTGGGGGGTTGCCATGTTAAAATTACTCATAATTTTTATACACCAAAGACAGAGATGTGATCCACCACTTTATAAGTCAGTACTTAAGAGTGGTTATGTCTAGATCAACAGCCACGTACAATTTGTTTTTCATTGTTGTCGTTCTCCTTATTTGTTTTATTGGCCAGAATGCCCTTTACAGAAACAAACTAAACGCAGCAACTATTTTCAGTGAATTTATTCTGAGATCTAACAGTGATTCTGAAATATTTGTACCCTCATTACATAATATGTTGTTTTCTTAGATTCATGATATTATTCTATTTTAATTGAGCACCCTTTATCTGTTAGTGCAGTTTGAGTAACAGATACATAAAAGGAAGTATGTTTCCATATTTCCTTCCTTTTAATTTTTTGAAATCTCATATCTGATATTAAATCAGATCTTAGCTAGTCATTTAAAATACACACTAGTTTGAATTACTAAAAATTAAATTATCACACATCTGTTTTTATCATTACAATTTCTACTGATAATTTTATTAATGATTTGGACACAGAAAAGTGGAGTAGAGCCAGATGGCTTGAATTAGAATCTTCTTCACTCTAGTACCTCATCCACGCCTCTGCATCTTTGAGGACATAGATAAGCTCTTTGCGCCTCAGTGTTTACATTACCAAGAGGCATTTTTATGTGAATGTGTAATTTGAGCTGTAAGCTATATCTCTGAAGACTTACTTTAATTATTACTCACCCTGTCATAAGGCAGAGCTTTTATAATATGATAATTGTTTAACTTTAGGTTCTAATGAATTGTTTTTCTTTCCTTTATAATAAACCTTTCTCAGTTACTTTGAAAATATTTTAATTGTTAGGATATTTGCATAATAGTATAACAAGAGATAGTTGTAAGGAATGTTTTAAAGATGTTATTAATTTATTTAGTTTTAGAGAGAGGGGAAAGGAAGGGAGAAAGAGAAGGAGAGAACATCCATGTGAGAAAGATATGGATGAGCCCACAACCTAGGTTTGCCCCCTGATCGGTTTGCTTTTTGGGACATCGCCGAACCAACTGAGCCACCCCAGTCAGGGCAAATTTTGATATGCACATATAAGAAATGGACGGCCTTTATATTCCACTGGTAGAAGTTTTAATTATTAATATCATACATTTTGAAGTCAGTAGTGTAGGTATTTATTCTATGCATATAATTAAATTTTGAGCAAAAGGGACCAGGAAAAGGATAACTATAACATTATTTTTTAACACTTTTTTAAGACTTTATTTATATTTAGAGAGAGAGGAAAGGAAGGAGAGAAACATCAATGTATGGTTGCCTCTTGTGTGCCCCCAAATGGGGACTTGGCCTGCAACCCGGGCCTGTGCCCTAACTGGGGATCGAACCAGCGACACTTTGATTTGCAGCCTGCGCTCAATCCACTGAGCTACACCAGCCAGGGCTTCATTATTTTAATATAAAAAATAAAATGACACCCTGGCTGATGTGGCTCAGTAGACTGAGCACCAGCCTATGAACCAAAGGGTTGCTGGTTCGATTCACAGTCAGGGAACTTGCCTGGGTTTCAGGCCAGGTCCCCAGTAGGGTCCCTGAAAGAGGTAACCACACACTGATGTTTCTCTTTATCTCTTTCTTTCTTTTCCTAAAAATGAACAAATTTTAAAAAATGTCCTATTCTTTGAAATTACTTGAATAACAGTATATAATGGGTAGAAGAATGGCTATGTACATTCTTCAATTAAAAAAAGACTATACTATATTATATGACACTCATTATGTAGATACCCAAATGTAGGTGCTGCATAAAGTAAGATTATATTTAAATTTCTGAAGTACCAGTACTTACTTATTTTAAAGATATTTAAGACTGTCAAGTGGTTATTTTAACTGCCAGTTACGGACTTAACTTCCCACAGTTGTTGAATATATAAAATTATGCATAATATCTCAATTATACATAATTAAATATTCATTCTATGGCCATCTCAAAATTAATGTAATGAAAATAAAAATATTTGTAAGACAAAACAGCAGAAACAATTTTCTTAGTGTCCTTAAATATTAGATCTTATGTTGGTTATATTATCAGCATAACAACTTCTCTAGAACTTTTAGTTCTAGGTAAGTTAGGTGCTAATGTTGAATAAAAGTGGCTTAGTAATATTAACATTTAAGTATCAGTTAAGAACCACATGTTTCCTGAAGGAAGCATTTCATATACTTGGCTATATGCATAAATATAATTATCTAAAAGAAAAAGATTCTCTATTAATAGATATCTTTGCCTATTTATAGGACATATTATAGTATTTTCTTTTTTAAAAATCTTGAGATTTTTGTCTTTTATTTAGACAAAGAATGCTGTGTATACTCCCAACATTCTGGTAACTTATTCACTGTATTTCAAAGTTAGGTGCATGCCATATTTTAATACCCTGTGTTTTATCTCATCTCACTCTTTTCTTTCTAGTTTCAAACTTTTTTCTCCTATACTGTCTAATCCAATCTAGATAAGAAAATATATTAATCAATGGCAGTACTAAATTTGCAAAGAGTTCATTCACTTAATGAAATTTTCTTGATCATTTACTATGTATTAGATATAGCAAGGAAGCAAAAATCAGTCCAAAAAGCATTTAGTCATAAGAAAATCACATATATATTATTATTTGCATTATCATTTACATCCTGTTTTAAACTGGAAGTGATTGTCACTAGGTTTGTTACAAAAACTCAGATATCTACCTCTGGTGACACCAGAAAGGAGAAATAAACTTCATTTTGGGTAAAGTCAGCAAGTCTTTTAGGAAAAGCTGCCCAGTGAAAATAACTAACCTACATTATTGAAGAACACTTAAGACCTACCAGATGGCATGCACAGCTGATTCTGCACAACATGGGCTTGAACTGTAGGGGTCCACTTTCTTGTGGATTTATTTAAATACAGTGGCCTTTCTGGATTTGTATCTGCAGATTCAACAAACTGCTGATTAAAAACAGTATTTTCCATTCCCAGTCACGGTTTCTCATTAGCAGATTCCCAACTGCAGATCGAAAACACTGATTTCAATCTGCAGTTGGTTGATTCAGAGCATCCATAGGGTCTATTGTAGAGCCAAAAGTTATACACAGATCAACAATGCAAAGATTAACATGTTTGGAAAAGAGGGAGAGATAAGAAAAAACACACACTTAAGGCCTAATATGAGCAAGACAATATGGTAAGTGGTTCTGTGCATTGTTTTCTGACAACAGGTAACCAATAGGATTATTTTCCGACCATTCTTATTTTATCACAATTATTCTTGATGCTGTAATGTAGAAGATAGGTACAGAACCAGAAAAATCAGTTAGAGGCTGTCATTTATTTCAGGACAGAGGTGAAAACAGCTTGAATAAGCACGTCAACAATGGACACAGAGGCAGGGAGCTGATGTGGTAAACATTTGATAAAAAAAAAGTTGAAGAGACTTGCTGATAGATTTATTGTAGTAGAAATTAGGAAAAATAAATTTTGGCTGACTCTCAATATTTTGGCAGTTGTAGGTATGATATTATAAATTATTGAATGATTTGGGAAACACAAAATAAGTGAATGATTTGGTCAGGGGAGAATTATAAGACAGGAGAAGATGAACAGTCCTATTGCACATGTTAAGTTTGAGATCACTTTGTGGTCATTCGTGTAAAGATGAAAGGAAGCTGCAATAATAAAAGACCTGGGGTAATTGAGGAGAGGACTTTGGGCAACCATCAAGAGAATGAAGTAACACAAAGAGGAGAGTGTTTCAAGAGAAAGTGCTCCAGAGTATCATTTGCTGCTGAGTGAGTGGGAGCAGCACTCATACCAGGAGCCCCAGCTATTTCCATGCAAGTCAATCACTTTTAGAGTGTTTTCAATTTCAGTCTGGGGATAAGTGATGTAGAATCAAGGTAATAGTTTCAAAAACAGTGCATGGGAATGGCTTCAAGTTCTATGCTTTTCCTAATTTAGTCTATATATTTTCATCACTTTTATTCTGTACTTTACAAATGTTGAATTTTGACGATAAGGTAAAATGTTGAATGTGTTTATATTAGTTTTAACTTGTTCGTAGGTAGGAGGCACTTTGCTCAGATGGGAATTTTGTCTTGTCATTGGAGAAATGAATAGGTAAATGAATTAAGCAATAGAAAAATGAGTGAATTTTGAGTGACTAATATGTGTCAGGTACTAGGCTAAGATGTTTTCATTGGATGATTATTTAATGTTTCACATATTTCTATGAGGTACATTTTCATACTCTCGTTTTATGAAAATGAGGAATATATTTTTTGTGTGAAAGAATATAATACAGAGGGTTAAAGGTTTGCATCCCTGTAAGTAGAAAGGTGCAGAAGCAGAATTTAAGCTAAAATTTTCTAAAAAACACTTGAAGTGTTTTTTATTTCCAATACACAACAAATATCTCAACAGTAGCAAGCAAAGCCACAAACTCATAAAAGTTCTTCTATTTCCTCAATAATTATATTAAAAAACATTTTTACAATATAATACTGAATTTTATTGAAGCTATTGTCAAATGAAGCATGCAAAACACGGTTTTACCTTTTAGGAAACCCACACTATTTTTCAAGTGAATTAGGAAAAATATATACAGAAAATGACTTTGAAATCTCCATGAGGCTTACTAACACGATGGAGTTACAGTCCATTTTACAACAAACTGTCTGCAATCATTGTATTACTTTTTTATTAATAGCATTTCTATTGAATAATTAGTTAAAGTGATATTTAATGAAAAATAATTTTGTGGAAAAATATGATGGAAATACTTCACAGAGTAGGTACTCATGGGTTGGTTTTTTATGAATCCAAGAAGAAAATAGAGAGAGAAAAGGAGAATGTCCGTGATGTATGTCAGCAATGAAGTGGAACATTTCATAGTCACATTTACCTTCATCAGAGTTTATGAAACAAGTAGAAAAGTAGAGGAGTGAAAAATGAAGTTTTGTGGCACCACCTCAGCACTCCATAGTAGCTCCCAAAACAAATGAACTTGTTTAGAACTATGTGATTGGAGAAAGAATAGATATTAAATTAGCATGCAGAATTTTAAGATATTTTACTCATAATAAATACCAGCACCATAGAATTAATAATATATTGTGGAATATCACAAACCAAGATAAAGGAATAGATAAAGGGTGTCCAATCTTTTGGCATCTCTGGGCTATGTTGGAAGAAGAAAAGTTGTCCAGGGCCACACATTAAATACACTGTGACATGTAATCACAAAAAAATCTTATGATGTTTTCAGTAAATTTACCATTTTGTGTTGGCTGCATTCACAGCCATCCTGAACTGCATGTGGCCCAAGGGGTGCAGGTTGAACACCCCTGAATAGACATATACTAACTAGGTTGTATTTATGTTTTATAATACATTCTCTGGACTCTTACAAATTCATTTCCCTTCTATCATCATAACAACCTATACACTATAATAAATAAATAGGACCACTATTCAGAGAGACAAAAATAAAAGATGCTTATCCTCAATGTCCATATTAAATATATATTTCTTTGAAAATACTTTATATATTGGGAAATGTTGCCTACTTGTATATGCTTTATAATATTGGGAAATGCTTTATATACTGGAAAATGTGGCCAAATGGTATGAACCAACTCTGAGAGATTCAACTGCTCTAGACACCATGGAGTCATGGACACAACCTAGGAGTATGTAAGCCCTCCCCAAGTCAAGAGTATACATAATGTATTTAGAAGATTGGACTCTGACCTCCTAAGTTGCTGCATTTGACCGAAATGATGATACCCTGAATCCTTCACGATTCTTACAAAAGCACCTTCTCCTATAGATTTTTATCAAATTCATTAAAGGAATGGATAAGTAACTAACATTTTCTTGTACTGTTGTCACCGGTAAAGGGCTTCTTGCTCACCCCACCCCAAGACAGAAATCAAGAAAAAAGGTGAAACAGATTAAAGAGAAGAGTTTTACTGGAAACAAGGAGGAAGGAAAGGAGAATGGGTGGGAGCTTGAGGCTTCAAGGGAGCAAACACTAATAAAGAGTATGGTTCTCAGAACTGCTGAGTTCCTCACACGGGGACAGGGTAGACCTCTGTGCTTTCCAGGTGACCTCTGTGGGTTGGTATGGACCATTCAGGCACAAAATGGAGCTCTTTTGGGGAGTGCCTGAAGAGAAAATTTAAACTTATCTAGAAGAGGTTTAAAAATAACTGAAGAGCATTCCCATCCATTTAAGAGCGGCTCAGCTTACCTCACTGTTAATATCTGAAGCTGAGCATGTCTCCATGTTTCTTAACATCCCCACCTCAGCTTTAGCTCCTTGGCTCCTTTTTAACATCTCGAAATCTTCCTTGCTATTTACTTCTCTAAATGTCCATGTACTAAAAGTCTCCAACATATTACCAAAGCCTCATTTTTCCTCCTCAATTACCTTGGTCCAGCTCTGCATGCATGTTTTGAAATCACTCAAATTTATCTAAAGCCTTCAAATACATCTCTGCTTCCATCCCTCGATCTCTAAATACCAACCTGATGATATTCCTATACATCCCTTTTCTACTTGATCTTCAGCATATCTAAAGCATAATTAATCTTTCTTCTGTTTTTTTATATTTGTTCATAGAAACACTGTGATGGAGATTGGCTTTTATTTTCCTAGAATCACAGACAAAGTCCATTTCCCAATCTCTTTACAATCTACATAGTATCATATGACTAGTTCTTTATAACAGAGCAAATGTGATGGGTCCAGTGCAATTAACAGCTGGTATTTTGAGTTCAAATGCCGCATATTCCCCTCCCTTTGCTTCTTCTACCCAAACTCAGCTGGATAATAATATCAGGGTAGCAGGTAAGTCACATTTGAAGGTGGAGAATCCACAGCATAGAATAAGCTGAACCCCTGAATCAGTGCTCGGTTAACTATTCAAAGAAAGTAGCAAGAGGACCAAGAATATCAAGCTGCATCCCTTTTCCATACATGAGAAAAGATTGGTAGACCCTGAGATTCAGTGATTTATTCGTTACTATAGCATCACATAAGCTAGGTAGATTTTAATATTGAGAGAAAAATCATTAGATCTAGAACTATAGGATCAAAAACCATGGAGAGAAAACTGGCTATAAAGGGTTGGATTGCAAAGTACTAAGTCATGTGTGTTTTATGAAGGGTAGATTAAGGAAATAGACGTGACTAAAGTAGAAAAATATTATGTTAAAATGTGGATGTGAAGGAAAGAGGAGAGATAATTTGGAAACTTGGTAAAGATCAAGGAAATTCAAAAGGAATGGCAGCAGCCTAAGTATCTCAGATGCGCGTCTATTGCTGAGGGCCATACTGTACTATAAAACAAAGTGTTCTATGGCTCTTTGATAAACACATGGAAATAAGGGAAATCAATAAAAGGACATTTGTTTGGAGAATTGTGATCTAAGTGGCAAAACAATTAAGAAATTAAAAGAGTGAATAGAGTTCAAAAGACAATGATAAAAATGAAGAATGACACTGAATTAAAAAAAAAGTTATTCGTTGTTTTCAGAATAAGGGTGTAGACTAGAAGCATCAGCGGAGAGCAAAGAGCATGCTGGTCCCCTCTCTCTCAGCCTGTGAAAAGAAAAAAAAATAGAAGAAACAGTAAATTGTTTCAGAGTTGGTCCAAAGGATAAATAATATTATCAGGATATGGCAGGGTTTGACACACAAAAAAAGGATGAAAAAAGGTTTTATGCAAAAAATAAAATAGCCTGGAAATATAGGTTTACAATGGACTTTCAAACAGCACGGTGGAAGTTGCTGACTGACAGGCTGAGCTGAATGGGATGAGAACACAGGAGAACGTGACGTGTGATTTGTAAAAATGATGACTTGCCATGACCTTCAGTTTATTCCTTCTTCTTTTCTGGTTCCATCCCCTTCTGTCATCCTGTCCCATCTGAATTACTGGGGGGGAAAAGGACACACTGATGTAAATCTTGTTGTTTAAAGCAGAACACAGCATTATCTTTGAAAACATGGGATGATCTTTTTTTCTTAGAATCTTTTGAAAAACTTACCACTTTACTGATTGTCACCTAGCAATGAAGCAATTTAAATTTCTTACGGAATTACTCCAACCAAAGGTCTAGCATGAAAAGAGAACTTAACATATATTGGAAGATTTACTTTGAAAAGTGAGACATCTTCCATTTTTTGGAAAAGTCTTTATCTTATCCTTTATTGGTTGAGGATGTAGCTGAATATAAGCATTGATTTTCACTGATTCTAAGTTACACTTTTTCCTCATGTTTTAACATCTTTGAAATTGAAATGTGTTTCAAAATCCCTGATATGTCCCCATTTAATGGTAGTCTTTTCTGGTGTGTCTAGCAATCTATGGCATCTTAGATTTATGAAATATGCTCTAAAACCTTGTTCCAACAAAACAAGGGCTTAAGCAACATAAGTATTACAATCTGTATATTGGGCAAGGAAAAAAAAAAGAACCTTCCTCCACAGAAGTTTTTCTAATGCTTGGAAGCATAGCTGTGACAGTGCCATAAAAGAAAGTCTGTGCTGGGAGTGTGGGAAGAAAACCAAACCCCCAGGTCTGTTGCAGTCGCCACCCCCTTATGCTTTCCAGGATAACTTTCCCAGGAAAAAAAAGACATAAAATGCATCCTTTAAAAGATTAAGTGGATTTACTCACGAGCAATCTGAAGAAAATGAAGCCCAGTATTCTGTCCCCATCTGTAGGGTGCAACAGGAAAAAGTAAGCCTCATACTAGAGAGCTAAGTCTCAATATGCAAACCTGACATTATTCTATAAAAGCCAAAATCATTGTTTTTCTGAGAACACTCATGTAGGCATACTTATTATTCTAAATGACTGCTGTTTGATAAAGATAACAACATGGGTAGATTTCAGCTTGCTTTTCTAGAATTTCTAAGGGGGAGAGAGGAGAATCTACTAGGGAGGTGATGCTGAGCAAATAGTCACACAAAGGTGGAATGATCAGAGTTAGCATCAGAAGTGACGAGTTATGTTATTAGGGTTTACTCAATGGGATGTGATGATAATGGCACCTACACTGTAGGCTTCCTGCCTGAAACACGTAACCCCAATCCAATCATGGTAAATGCACTGAACCCCCTCCAACTGCAGGACATTCTACAAAATACCTGACTGAGAGCCCTCAAAAGTCTCAAAGTCATCAAAAGCAAGGGCGAGCTGTGAAATTTTCACAGCTTGGGCGAGCCTGACGTGATGACTACTAAATCCAATGCGGTATCCTGAGGAGAACGGGTTCCTGGAGAAGGAAAAGGACATTAGGTAAAAACTAAGAAAATCTGAATCATAAATGGACATGTTTGTTCATGTTAATATCAGTATTGGTTTGTTAACTGCAACAAACATACCATTCTGATGAAAGCTATTAATAGGGAAACTGAGGTTCAGGGCATATGGACTCTGTACCATCTTCTCAATTTTTCTGTGAATCTAAAAATGTTCTTAAAATACAGTGATTTAAAAGAAAGTTTATATATTGGATATGTAGATTTTAAAGAATAAGAATAAAAGTAAACTTGTGTACCCACAGCCTAACTTCACATAGAAAATATGACTACTAACTGAGAACTTCAAAATGCTCTTCTCCCAGAGTTTTCCTTCCCTCACTGCATTTTTTACTTGTTTTTATGACTCGTAACTTTATCTAAAAAGCCTAGTCCAGTTTTGCCCCTTCTAAATAGTTTGAATGATTTTTTACTTAATTTTTGCTCAATGTGGTATTCTGAAGATATTCATGTTGGTGCAACTAGCTGTAGCTTATTTCTTTTCATTCTATAAAATGTTAATTTTAAGTTTGTTTCTCTCTGCTTTGTACATTTTTGTCACTTTTGAAAATTACTTTTCTTTCACAGAAAAAAATCTTTATATTTTCTAGTAAAAGTTTCACTCTTTTATTCTTCACATACATTTGTTTGAGGTTCCTTGAATTAATGTTGTTTTTGATGTGAGATAGAGATAACATTTTATTGTAAATCTGTGTATAATTAAATGTCTCAGCTATGTATTTGATAATAACTCTTTTACCAGTGGTTGACATTGCTGTCCTGATGATACATAAAGTCTTCACATAGGCATAGGTTTAGTTCTTAGCTTTTGACTTAATTCAATTGATCAATGTCTTTTATTTCAATATCACTAAAATATTGTGTTGATTTTCTCTGTGCTCTGTTAGATGATGGTTACTCAAATGTGTTTGCAAGAAGGAATACAGAAAAAACAAAGAAAATATTTTTTAAAAATTATCATACTCAAAAGTCCTAGACAGAGTCACTGCACAAGAGGGGGTCACATGGGATATAGTGCCAAGAGAATGGGCTCAACTGAGCAGGTGAGGCTCTGGGAGAGAGTGAGTGCCCAGGCACAAGTTTCATTAATGCAGGTCAGTGTAGAGCACACCATGAAATGCATGAGGGGAGTCCACTGGTGTATTTGAATGTCCCTGGGGAGACTTATGGTATTGATGATTTCCTGGTGGGGTGTTCACTGTCTCGTATGTGAGAATGTTGAGGGGGCAGGGAAATATGAGGTTTTAAAATTACAGTTAAGGTATCGTTATCAAAACTATGCTAATAGGTGAGGCAATATAACCCAATGGCTGTTCCTTGTCAGGGGCATCACTTGGTACTTTGATGTTTGCGTTTGACTCTAATTTTTTCTAACTAAACTGTCATGTTTCTAAAAGTTAATCATATGACTATTTTGATTGATTTTATTAATCATTTAGTTTAATTTGGAAAGAATTTATGTCTTTTTTAACTTTGAATCTTCCTATATATAAACACAGCATGTCTGTTCATTTATTTATGTTATTCTTAAGTTCTTCAATAAAAGATGTAACTTTTGTACATAAATTTATTATTTATTATTTTTTAAATTTAATTTTTCAAGTACAGTTTTCTGACACATATTTATTTGAATTTGAATACCATTGCTTCTGAAAATGTTTCTTTTTACAATGACTTTTTCTGTATGGCATTTACCTATAAAACTAAACACAGAATTAGAATATGATAATACCGAGCAATTCTACTTCTGGACATGTAATCAACTTAACTGAAAGAAGAGACTCAAACATGTATTTGTACACCACTATTCAGCAGTGTTAACAATCATCAAAGGTGGAAACAACTCAAATGTACATCGATGGACAAATAAACAAAATATGGTATATACGTAAATTGAATATTCAACCTTAGAAAGAATGAACTACTAACACATGTTGTGACATGCATGAATCTTAAAGACATCACGCTAAGTGAAATAAGCCAGTCACAAAATATGATTGAACTTATATGGGGCACCTAGAACAGTCAAATTCAGATACGTGAAGTCCAATAGGGAGTGTCTGGAGCTTCGAGGGAGGAGGACATGGGGAGACATTGTTAAATGGGTTAGAGTTGTGGTTTGAGAAAATAAAAGTTTGTGACCATGACAGTGGTGATTGTTGCATTACAATATGAATATACTTAATGCTGTAAATATATAGAATTTACAGCATTAAGTATATTCATATTGTAATGCAACAATGTATACTGAATAACAATAAAATACACTTTCAAAAAATAAAATAAGCGGAAGTGGAAAGTTATGCTTCTGTTCCCTCCGACACAGCAGTGGTTCAGAGAGTGTCTGCAGCATGTCATTGGGCGCTGTGGCAAAGCTCTCAGAATGCCTGTCATGAACCCGAGGCATCTGGGTTCCTGTCAATCCATTTCTAATGGCAATTGTTGCATTCCTAGTTTCCAAAGTTTTACATATTCCTGTTTTCAATTTTATGGCCAATGTTTGTAGTCCCTTGCAATTTAATGATATAGATAGTCTCCTTTTATTTGTTAAAAAACTTAAAGCATACTGTATATCCTTCACCTGATAATCCCACTATTAGTTATTTAAGGGTCTTGTTCTGTAGTTTGCCGTTTCTGCTTGGCTTTGCTCATGACAGATTGTGTCTTGTGGTTGTTTTTTTTTTACTTTATGTCTTTAAGGAAACAAGTTGGAGTTTGTGTTGCATTGCCTTTCCTAGAAATTTACCTTTGCTTCCACCAAGTGCCTGGGGGCACTAATCTTTCTGGGACTAACATTGACTCAATGATTTATTTTGTGTTTGTAAGATCAGAATTATTGTAAAGTCTAGCCTCAAATCCACATAAAGGCCAAATAGTTCTTCTTAAATCTTTCCAGAATTTTGAGTTGTGTAAGTGCATGCATGTGTGTGTATTTTGTCTTATACAAAGAGCCAAGGCTGAGAAAAAACAAGCATTTTCACTATCTCTATAACCAAATAGGGTTTATCCTACTTCTTGTATTAAGTGTTATCTTTTAGGACCCTGGGTACCAGCCTCTTTTTCTAATCTTTCACTGTGCTGAATTAAGCTTTGTACTTATCCCTCAGGTGTGTCCATTAAAAAACAAGTCCATGTACACTAGAGATGGGTAGATGCCAGCTTCAGTATTTGGTTAATTTTCTAGATTTGTGCTTTCTTGTTATTTTTTTCTGTAGGGATTATTTTTTACTATTTCCTCAGCTCAAACTATTTCATATATATATAGGCATATATATGTCATATATATACATATATACATATATATGTCTACATATATATAGTCTTTTTCTTCTTTACCCATATTACAGGTGCTCTCTTCCAGGAGGTTTTCCTTTTCAGGCATTTTGCCCACCATATTGCTAGGAAGACTATGCCCTTTAATGATTTGATTTATTTCCTTACTTTTAAGAGTTGAACTATTATTTTTGTTTATTTGCTTATTCACATGTCATTGTATAGAACTAGACAAGCAACTACAAATATAGAAGTCATAAATAATTATGCAATTAATATGAATAAATTAACCACTTCTTATTTTATTAGTCTAATATACAAGGAGAATAATTTGAATAATATGTTAAAACAATTTATGCATCGGGTTGCACAATGGGAGAATTAAGGAAATAGTCTATTGTTTGACAAAGTGGTTATGTTCGTATTCTCATCCCCTCCTGCTCCACCCATCGGTCAGTGAGGGGTGCCTCACCCTGAGTAATATGCGATATCTGAAAGCATGTTGTCTGAATGCATGACCCCTGACAGTAGAGAGGTGAGACTGCCGGTGCTTTGTTAGTCAGGTACACTCACAGCTCAAAGTAGTAAGATAGCACGCACCATGCAGGACCCCATGAGGTTACGCTTATGAGCAGATGACCCAGCAAAGGCTGTGGAATGCAGAGTTGTTAGTGTCAAAAGAACAGGGTAATAAAATAGACTGTTGGGGAACTAAAATCCACTAGGTTGAGAACTAGGTAGAATACAGGTGGCCTGGCTTATAAGAGCACAAGCAGGCCCTGGCTGGTGTAGCTCAGTGGATTGAGCATGGACTGCAAACCAGAGTCACTTGTTCGATTTCACTCAGCATGTGAGTCAGGGCACATGCCTGGGTTGCAGGCCAGGTGCCCAGTGGGGGCCATGTGAGAGGCAACCACACATTGATGTTCCTCTCCCTCTCTTCCCCTCTCTAAAAATAAATAAATAAAATCTTAAAAAAATAAGAGTACAAGGTGGGCAGGGAGTCTTCCCTACTGGGTAGGGTGCAGGTCAGGAAAGAACAGGGAAACTCACAGCTTGGTCTTTGGGATCCTGTGAGGCTCAAATTAATGGATAGGTCTGTAACAGTTTGATCAGGGTTGTTAAGACCCTTCTACATTTGCTATCACTCCTCCATTCAGTAACCATGGTATATGTTCCTAGTGAGTTATAATCATATACAGCCAGACATGAAATATATGATCTTAGAATTCTTCTCAAGACAGCACTCTGAGCAGCGCTGTCAAACTATTTACTTTTCTGAGTCTCAATGAAACCTACAATCTTTTCTAATCAAGACGATTCATATGACAAGCAGTCATTATTGCATTAGTTTCAGCTTACAAATGGATTGACCATCTATTCCAAGAACAATATCTAAGATAAGTGGACATGTCTACTTGACTTTGCACATGATTTTTTCATCTTCTGGATTTTGATTACATGTATATACTTAATACATATATTGTGTCTGTATCAATTTTGTATTAATGGCTTTCCCTTTTAAGATTTTTTAGTATAAAAATTATAGAAGTTTTTGGTCTTCACTACACTACACATTTGAATCTTATGAGGATTAAGCCAACAGTATTAACATATATAAAATTTTTATATATGAAAAAAGTCCAGACATTGTTAACGAGAATGGTTTGCATGATGTAACCTGGCAGCCAAGGAGAGTGGGCTGGAATGCACATGAGTGAATAATAACAACTTCACTGCACTAGTCAGTGGGGGTGGTAGACACTGTAGAGTGAGCATGTGTACTGTGTGGCTGTCACATTCAAAATGACTGAGCAACTAGAGTTATAAATCTTCATCAAATTTTGTGTTACCCTTAAACATTTCTTCATGGAAACTATTTGAATGATTCAGTAGGCCACAGCTATGAGCAACTATTGATTGGCAGCTTCATCACAACAATGCACCCACTGATGCATCATGTTTTGTGCAGAGTTTTTGGTGAAACATCATATCACTCAAGTGACTCAGCCAGGATATAGCTCAGATTTGGCACCTTTTGACTCCTGGCTCTTCCCAAAACTAAAATCACCTTTGAAACGGAAAAGATTTCAGACTGTCAATGAGATTCAGGAAAATACTATGGGGCAGCTGATGGTGGTTGGGAGAACTGTGTGACATCTCAAGGTGCCTACATTGAAGTGGACTGAGGCATCGTTGTCCTGTATACAATGTTTCTTGTATCTTGTATCTTCTTCAGTAAATATTTCTATTTTTCATATGACGTGGTTGGATACTTTCTGGACAGAACTCTTATAGCAAATCATCTTTAAATGATGCCATATGTAACTATGACCACTACAGAAGGAACAATAATAAATGCTTAGTGAACTTCAGATGTGGCGTGTTGAAGTTATGCTAAAGCCAGTTGGAAATCTTCAAAGCCAATATAATCCTGAAGAGTAACTAAGTGTAATTATCACAGTATAAAAATAACTGCATGCGTCTGTTTGAATTTTTGAAAATATTAATGATGTTGAAACCTTATTTATTTTTTTGTTTTTTTAATTTTTAGTTATTTTTCAAGTACAGTTTTCTATTTCTCCCATCCCAGCCTCCCCCGCCCCGTGCTCCCCACCTCCCTCCCATTTCCACCCCCCTTACTTCTTGTCCTTGTGTCTTTCATATTTGTTCCTCCAAATCCCTCCCCTTTTTCCCCTTAAATTCCCTTCCCTCTCCCCTCTGGTCACTGTCCCCTTGTTCTGTATTTCAGTGTCTTTGTTTTTATTCTGCTTGCTTGTTTGTTTTGTTGTTTAGCTTCCTGTTAAAGGTGAGATCATATGGTATTTGTCTTTCAACACCTGGCCTATTTCACTCAGCATAATGCTTTCCAGTTCCATCCATGTTGTTGCAAAGGGTAGTAGCTCCTTCTTTCTCTCTGCTGCATAGGATTCCATTGTGTATATGTATACAATTCTACTTGCCCCAAAGTTTACTATTTCTCAAATTGCAATTCATATTTGTGTATCATTCATAAAATGAGCATTTATTCATGTGTGTGTTTGTGTGTGTGAGAAACAGAGAGAGAGAGGTGTTTCTAAAATTCCAGGAAGCTATAAAAGCATTTCCAAAGCCTGTGAGGATTGAGAAATCTTTGCAGTTTCAATAATATTAATTGTTTTGGCTGAGTATACGTTAATTTATAAGTCAACAAATGACTAAAGGGTGAATTTGGATCTTCTGGAATATAAATTCATTGCTACAGCCAATTGTATATTATTTTAATAGTCATTTTCATTTCCTGGGTATATGAATTTTTAGTAATTCATAAGTATTTGACCCCCTTTGTTTCTCAACTCAAACACTGAGACCTTTGTGGAATATGGGTACATAATCCTGACTTAAAATATAAGAGATTAAAATAAATCAAACTTTAAAAACCATGCTGAAGGAAAGTAAAAGTATAATGGAAATTAAAAGTGACCAGTATGGCAATAAAAAGGCAAAGTTAGGTTCTTTCTATATATACCTGGAAAATAACAAAAATATTATTGTTAAACTGGGGAGAGACAGTAAAAAAAATTGCAGACATGATATTGTTATCTATTTTATTTTTAATATATTTTTAAATTTTATTTATTTATCTTTAGAGGGGGAAGGGAAGGAGATAGGTAGAGAAATATCAAATGTGTGGTTGCCTCTCATGCATCTCCTGCCGGGAACTGGCCTGCAACCCAGGCATGTGCCCTGACTGGGAATCGAACTGCGATCCTCTGGTCCGCAGGCCCACACTCAATCCACTGAGCTACACCAGCCAGGGCTATTGTTATCTAGTTTAGAAATGTGTTTATAGTATCATGCAAACTAAAGAATTTTAGGACAAATCTACTTTGAAGATGGACAGTCAAGTAAGTAATGGGATGCCAGATGTTCCAGTAATAAAACATGAACACATTTGGATTAACCACACTTTTTTAAATATCCTTGGACATTCATTGTTGTGACAGTCTAAGAGATCCACATATTTATAAGGAGGTTAAATAAGTTTTAAAATGTGAGTGCATAAAAATTATCAGTAGTTTTTTTTATTTAGCAAAAGATAAATATTTATATATTTTAATGTATATCTGATCTTTCAATACTGAAAAAAAGTTGTGGGAAGATATACTAGGAATATTTCCCTCTAAAAGAATTAAACCAACAGACAATTTCAATTTCCACACAATTATTCCAAGGTTCTTAAATTCATACTTAAACTCAAAAATATTATTTGAACCACTCAAAAATCATACACTTTTTATTATCATAATGTAATGAGTGACTTAGAAAAATGTAGTAAGGAGAAAACTTTTCATACTGATGGTTATAAATTTTCTTGTTTGTGCTGTGTTTCTTACTTTATGTGACCCAATCAACAGCCAACAGCCAGACACAGCAGAATGCATGGCTGTGTTTTCACAAATTCCAGGGGAAAGATATATAATTATATATTTATTATTTTTAAAACACACAGAATAGAGAAAGCATCTTTGTGAAAGTCGTCATTAAAGAACTGCACCAAGGAGTAAATACATCTCATCTTTAGTTCAGCTAAAGATTTGGCATGCTTATCTATGTTAAGAATAAAAAAGACCCATTTTGGGTATGCTATTATTAACGTAGAAAATTTAAAATTTTACTAGACTCTCTTAGTGTGATATTCTTATCCTTTTTGCATGACATAAAATTGCAATAACATTCTTTAAATCTCTATTAGCCTGATGCTCTTTTTGTCCATAAGTGTTAAAGTTAATAATCCCAAATATTTCTACTGAGGGATTTTCATGAATACAACAAACCTCAAAAAGGAACTAGAATTGCAGAGCCTTAGAACTGGAGGTGACATTAGAGGACATAGTCTGACCCATGAATGACTTCGGTGATTTTGACACACTCCAGAGAAAATGGCCTGAGGACAACTTTTCTGAGCCAGAGACTGGCTCTTGTTCAGTGTTCCTGTTCACTCATTCAGTCATAGCTTTCACTTACCACTGTTGCTTTGCTCTCTGGGTACACTGTGTGTCTTCAGGATGCTCTCAGCACACACCTCCACTACTCGTGCCTCCTCGGCCTGATGTTCTCTTCCTAAGCTCTTTCCCTTCTATCAGTTTCATTGAGTTAATTCATTTTAGTCCCCTTTTCCTAGAATTTTGTTCTCAAGTAATTTTTGCAGAGATGTTAATTATTACTGGTTTATTGTCTCCATAACTACTAAGTACATGTTGCACACTTATGTTTTTATAAGTACTTTTAAATCATAAATCCCAGGAAATGCCTTTCCCAAGATTATGGAAGATACGGCTAGAAATTTGAGAAATGTCAGTTTGAATAAAAAAATAAATAAATAAGAATAAAACCTATGCACTGAGAACATGAAACAAAGGTTGCAACTAAGCATTTCCTGAGACAATGAAGACCTTCTTCATTGACATGAAAAAACTCTAACGAAAAAGGTGCAGTAAAATATGGGGTTCATGAGCAATGGTTCTATAATAGGCATATAATTCAATATCTTAAGTTTTGCACATTCATGGTGGCTTTTTAAAAAAATTGATATTTTATTTATTTATTTTTAGAGAGAGGGAAAGGGAGGAAGAGAGAGGAAGAGGGAGAAGAACATCGATTGGCTGCCTCTCATATGGACCCTGACAGGGACCTGGAATCAAACAGGAGAACTTCGACTTTGCAGGGCAATGCCCGACCAACTGAGCCATGCTGGTGAGGACACATGGTGGCTTTTGCTCCAGATGTCTTAAAGATACCACTGAGGCAATGATAGGGAAATAATTCTGAAAAAAATGGGGTTTGGAGAGGTTTAGAATTATTAACATAAAAAACAATTATTTGACTGTAGCCAAGATGTAGTCATAGGTAGACACGCTTCACCTCCTTGCACTACAATAAGAAGGATCACAACTAACTTCAAAACAAAAATCAACCAGAAATGTCAGAAAATCTGATTGTATGGAAATCTGACAACTAAGGAGTTAAAGAAAAATATTCACTCAGACAGGAAGGAGGGGCAGAGTCAGGGAGCTGGGGCCCAGAGGATGTCCTGCAGTGGCGGTGAGGCAGCTGCAGTGAGGCAACAGTGGCATTGGCTGGTGAAATGGGCAGTTCCACACTCACACAGGGCAGATAAAAACGGTGAGGGACACCTGGGGAGTGAGCAGTTCCAGCCCCAGACCAGACCCTGGTGGCCAGGGTTCTAGCTCAGGAAAATAAAGCCTCGTAACTTCTGGATGTAAAAACAAGTGGATTCTGGGTGGCTGAAGAAACTGCTGGCCTCTCTGGAGAGTCTAAATAAAAGGCCCCCATAGTCCTAGAATGTACACAAACCTACCCACTCCGGGAACAACCACGGAGCAACAGCCAGAGGGGTCCCAATCACATATGGAAAGTGGATGAAGTGACCGGAAACAGGGCAAGAGTTTTGTTCCTCCTCTGACTCCTCCCCCACATACAGCACCAAAAAGTGGTGAAGGAGGTTGCCTCTTACAATGTAGCAGGTGCACCAAGACAGGGAGTCAATGTAGCTCTACCTAATACACAGGAACAAACATAGGGAGGCTGCCAAATTGAAGAGACAAGAAAAATATACCCTAAGTGAAAGAACAGATCAAAACTCCAGAAAAAGAAGTAAGTAAAACAGAAATAGGCAACCTATCAGATACGGAGTTAAAGACATTTGTGATAAGGATGTTCAGAGAACTCACTGAATACAGCAAACACATAAGGAAAAAAATGAAGGCTACACTAAGTGAAATAAAGAAAAATCCATCCTGGCTGGCATAGCTCAGTGGATTTAGCGTGGGCCTGTGAACCACACAATCACAGTTCTATTCCCAGTCAGGGCACATGCCTGGGTTGCAGGCCAGTTCCCAGCAGGGGACTCGAGAGAGGCAACCACACACTGATGTTTCTCTCCTTTCCTTCCTCTCTAAAGATAAATAAATAAAATTTAAAAAGAGAAAAATCCACAGAGAACCAACAATGGAGGAAAGGAACTGGGGTTCAAATCAACATTTGGAACATAAAAAAGAAACAGTGAACCAGTATAGAATAAAGAAACTATAATTTTAAAAAATAAGGAAAGAATAAGAAGTCTCTGGGACATCTACACAAGTGCCAACATCTTAATCATAGGGATACCAGAAGGAAAAGATGAAGAACAAGGAACTGAAAGCTTATTTGAATAATTAATGAAAAAAACTTCATTAATTTGGTGAAGGAAATAATCATAGGAGTTCAGGAAGCACAGAGAGTCCCAAGCAAGTTGGACCCAAAGAGGACCACACCAAGACACATCATAATTAAAATGCCAAAAGTTATATATAATGAGAGAATCTAAAAAGCAGCAAGAGAAAAGCAAATAATTACCTATAATAGTTCCCATAAGACTGTCAGCTGATTTCTCAAAAGAAACTTTGCGGGCCAGAAGGGGCTGACAAGAAGTGTTCAGAGTCATGAAAAGCAAAGACCTATAACCCAAATTACTCTATTCAGCAAAGCTATCATTTAGAATTGAAAGGCAGATAAAGTGCTTCCCAGACACTATAAAGAGAAAGGAGTTCATCATCACCAAGCCCATACACATGAAATGTTAAAGGGACTTTTTTTTCTTCATAGTTTCTTTTTTATTTTTTAAAAATTATTTATTTATCTTTAGAAGGGAAAGGAAGGAGAGAAGGAGAGGAATATCAATGTATGGTTGCTTCTGGTGCATCCCCTGCTGGGAACTGGCACCTGCTGGGAACTGGCCTGCAACCCAGGCATGTGCCCTGACGGGGAATTGAACCGTGATCTTTTTGTTCACAGGCCCATGCTCAATCCACTGAGCTACACCAGTAAGGGCTATAAAGGGACTTTTTAAAGAAAAAGATCAAAACTATGAACAGTAAAATAACAGCAAAGTCATGACTATCAACAACTAAATCTAAGAAAAGCAAAAACAAAAAGAAAAAGAAATTAAGCAAACAACTAGAACTGTAACAGAATCATAGATTTGGAGATCATATGGAGGGTTATCAATGGAGATAGGGAAGGGGGAATATGGGAGAAAAGGTACAGGGAATAAGAAGCACAAATTGGTAGGGATGAAATAGACAGGGGGGTGTTAAGAATAGAGAATAGTATAGGAAATGGAGAAGCCAAAGAAACTATATGCACAACCCATGGACATGAACTAAGGGGAGGGATTTCTGGAGGGAAGAGGGTATTTGGCAGAGAGGACAAAATGGAAAAATTGAGCCAACTGTAATAGCATAATCAATAAAACATACTTTTAAAAAATCACTTCTCATCCAGAGACTAAAGTGGGCACCAGAGAATGTTACCCTGGGATGCTCCAGGGATTGAGATTCAGCACAGAAGCCCAGATGAACTCCTGTTGGAGTTTATTCACAGGGGGCGCTTTTAACCTGGGCTTGTAGATTCTTAGGGATTCATGGACTCACAAGATTTTAAAGGTTTCTGAACGCTTTCTTTTATGTTAAAAGGGTTCGTATCTTTGCATCTTTTTCTGGGGAGAGAGTCATCAGGTTGATAAAGGACCTATACTGGGAGAAAGGTTTTTAAAACTGAGCTTAGATGTTTCTCTTCAGGTGCCAGGCTAATTTTCTGGCTGTGTGATAGATTGTATTAAATGGTCTGGTGCTCCTTATGAATTCTTAGCAAATGATTAAAAAATACAATTATTTGTGGAAATTATTATACTGATTTAATAATATTTTATATCGTATAAACTTATAATTTATAAAATGATTTATTACTCCTTTATTATTATTAGCTCTACATCATAGCCTACCAGTTTTTTTCTTCAAAAATATCACACCTATCATTGCCTCAAGACTTTTGCACTTGCTATTTTCTCTATCTTTAGTGCTTCTCACTAGGTCTTTGCATGGGTAATTAATTTTCTCAGGATGTCTCTCCCTACAATCATCCTATGTGTAACTATCTTTGGTGCAGATAATGTATGGGAAATGATAACAAGCAACAACTGTGTTGGAGCAAGGAAAGTGAGAGATGAAAGTGGGAGGAAGCCAAATAAAAGCACTCTCGCATATATTATCACTATTGGAAACAGATTTAAACCTGCTCTGATCCTCCCCCTCCAAAGAAATATCTAGAATGTTCCTTAGAATTGTCCCATCAAAGCAAAGAAGGGAGGCTGTGACACTGATCCATTGATCTGTCTCCTCTCTTAGGGATGTTAATTTCTGTCTTTTTCTTACACTTGTGGCTTCCCTGCACAAAGGCTCAAGAAGTTCAATGGCTTCTAAAGAAACTCTCAGAAGGGAAAACAGAGATAAGGTGGATTTGATGGGATACTAATTGCACACAAGAGCTCATTCTGCCCGAGCTGCAATGCAGGGGACTGGTATAGGCCCAAAAAGCTCCTGCTACATGAACACAGTCAAACCATTCAATCGGTCAATTGCTTTTCACTTATCATCTTTACTGCCCTTACCACGTACAAAAATTATTTATCTTTACTAATCTAGCTTCTCCAACTCCAAGGCAAACCTGGTGAAAACCAGGCTATTGTCTGGCTACCTTCCTGAAAGTCCATAACCTAAAACAGTGTTCAACACATGACAGATACACAATGTGCGTTAGTTGAAACATTTAATGGACAAATATTCATTAAAAAACGAAAAACTCCAGGCAAAATTTTAAAATAACATGACACCATACATAGTACTTAAATCATAATCCAACTACTTTAACCCGACAACCAAGACTCCACAACCACACATCAAAATGTTTTTTTGCAATCCGGTGAAGGCCCTCTACACTTTCACTTTTCAAACTAGTCACTACTATTTGGTAATTACCTTCTACCTTGACAATTTGCTGATGCCACCCCTTCTCCATAGTATTACTTCACACTGCTATCTTCTCTTTAAAAACTTACCAGTTCTTACAGGTCTATCTCAAGGATACATTCTGTGTAAAGGCCATCTCACTAGCTAATATTACTCTATCACTCTCTTGGGTTTTCATAACATCTTTACCTCCTTAACTACTTTTCTGCATGTCTTGTTTACAAATACCACATAGTCTATGTAAACCACATAGACTCTTAAAGACAGGCATATGGTCACACCACTTAATTTCTTTCTAAAAGAGAATGAGTTCAAAGTAATTGTATTAACCTTTATATCTCACTTCTGTATGCCTAACCTAATGAAAGGCCTCAGTAAATGTTAATTGATTGAAATGAATTAGGTCTATATATTTGAAAGAAATTCAAAAAGAGTAATAGAATGTGTAGACCCAAAAGTTGCAAGTGATAACCAACTGCTGGGAGATTTTCAGAATACATTATCCATCAATCTCTGTATCTATTTAGCAAT
Source organism: Artibeus jamaicensis (assembly GCF_021234435.1). Taxonomy (NCBI): domain Eukaryota; kingdom Metazoa; phylum Chordata; class Mammalia; order Chiroptera; family Phyllostomidae; genus Artibeus; species Artibeus jamaicensis. Next base: position 18,161,642 of record NW_026521788.1, read on the forward strand.
TCTCATTTTCATTTCCCCTTTTACTCTTTCCCTCGTGTTTACTTCTCAAACCACATCAAATGCCACAGTCATAAGATGGGGTTGAATGTTCTGTATTTGAATAATTTTATGGGCACCTTAAAGAGTGGAATGGTATCGCTCCCATTGAAAATGGTATCTTTCAAATAGGCAAATGGCTAATGGCATATCTAAATGACCATTGTTATTGTGTGGCCTTTTTCTTTTCCAGAACTGAGATAGCTGTCTCACTCAGTTTTACCTCATACAGTTTTCAATTTGTAGTTAATTTATTAGTGAGGGATTTAGTTGTAAGGAAATTAAATGTTGAATGTTCAGTGTGGGGGCAATCTAATAGAGCTGGTCTATTGTGGTTGCTTCTTAATAAAGATAGAGTTTCCTCCAACTATCTCTGTTAAGTACCGTGAAACAGAAAGAACTTCTCTTGGTATTTTAAAGCTTGTATATTTTTCTTGTGTCTGGGAAGTGTTTGAAACATTCTAACACTAATGAAAATTTGAAGCTATATAGCCATTTTAGAAGTAGTACTAACTTGTCTTATTCCACAGGTACAGTTTCATCCCCTTTCAAATAATCTTAACATTCTTAAGTTTATTAAGTTCTCTTCTTTAACAAAGTTTGATTTTTTTAAGCATTAAAAGAGGAGCTGTCATCAGAAATTCTTGATAGCTGAAGATTAACAATGACTGCCTAGGTCCTGTCTCTATTTTCTCCAAAAACTAGGGGACAACCAGGAGAAAACAACACTACAGAAAAAGCTCAGCAGAATATCAAGAGAAAAAATGCCCAGACACCAAATTACTTGATGGTAAGAATAGAAAAAATACAAAATCATTGCGTTTGATCTCTAATGCCAGTCTCTGGGGCAGTAAGGGGAGACTGAGAAAAAATGCAGGGAATTGAGGAAATGGGAGTAAATATCAGGGCTTATGTTAGTCAGATCTAAAACCACCATCAGAAGGACTAATTGACTGTAAGTATAAAAACACTAAAGAGAGTATCAGAGGAGACAAGAGGCTCAATAGTAAGGAATATAATTAATGCTATAGGTCACTTGATGACACTTTGTAGTTTTGCAGGAGAAAAATGGAAAGGGAAATTAGAAACTTTATTTGACAATTGAGTGGTTAAGGGAAAAGTAAAGAACACATGAAAATTTGAGCACAAAAGAGAACTAAACTTTCAATAGATACAACTCCTGCATCTACCATTAAAACTAAACAACAAAAAAAAAGATGAAGGGGCTAGTCAAAGAACGTACGTGAATGACCCACAGACATGGACAACAGGGTGGAAATTGACTATGGGAGTGGGGGATGGGATGGGCGGGAGGAGGGCAAAGAGGGGAAAAGTGGGACAACTGTAATAGAAAAACAATAAAAAATTATAAAAAACTAAAAAAACAAAAAATACCTTTATTTTGCTGTATTTACAGAGGAGAGAGTCATGCTATAGGCAATTTTAAAGTCCTCATTTTGTAAGACAAAAATTTTTAGGAAATAGTTAATGGTTTGATCAGAACACAAACTCCAACATGTATGAAGTGAAGAAAATTCCTCCTAAAAGAAAAACAGCCATAAAGAGAAGAAACTGGTAAGAAACCTTTCAAAGACAAATAAATAAACTAAAAGAAATATGTAAACATGAAAAACAACTTGAAATCAGAAGTTAAAATACTATGGAAAATTGGTCAAAAGGGAGGAAAAAATGAAATTAGTGCCGATTAACACCAGAAAGAACAGGAAGAATGTTGTAGAATTCTGTCGTAAGTAAAGAATGAATTGCAAGGTGCCTAAAAGAGAAAAGACTGAAGTGAAAATTTAGTAAGAAACATCAAAGGAAGTTATAAAAGAGCAAGTCAATGGAAATGCAGTAAAGAAGCAAAAAGGGTCAGAAAGGAAGTAACAAAAATAAAAAACAAAAGAAAGATAACATTTGTTTTATTAGAGACTCTGAAGACAAAAATCAAAAGAAACAAAAAGGAATATTTAAAAACTTTTAAATCCTTACTCGAGGACACTTCTCTTTCCTTACCCAAGGAAAGAGAAAGAAGAGAGAAGGGAGAAAGCGAAACATCGATTAGCTGCCTTCTTACATGTGCCCCAGGCGGAGACTGAAGCCACAGGCTGGGTGTGTGCTCTGACTGGGATGGAAACAACTACCTTTCAGTGTACGGGACAGCGCTCCCACCAGAAGGGCCATGTTGGCCAGGGCAAGAAAAAAGGAATATTTAAAACTTGAATTCAATAAACTTTCCAGAATTAGCAAAATATTTTTAAAATTAATATATTTGTAAGGTCCACCAGATTCTTGGAAAATAAACCAAAGACAAACTACTCAAATACATCGCAATGAAGTTACTGGATTAAAAAAAAATACAATTTATAGTATTTCCAGGCAAAAAAAGTACAGAACTTTAAAGAATAAAACTAACTTAAAATGGCAATGATTAATGAAAAATAACACGCACAAGAAGACAGCAACTGGACAGTGTTTATTTAATTTTTAGCACAATGAAATAAGATCTGAACCAAGCATTTTATATACAACCAAATTGTCCATTAAATATTAAGGCTATTAGTGGGAAAATCAGGTTTCAATATATGTAGGAAATTCTGCACACCCTTAGTCACCTCAAAGTATCTACCAAAGGATCAGCTCAACCACCCAAGAAATCTAGAAATGAGAAATGGGATACACACACATACATATATACATATATGTATATATTATATATTTGGTTGTCTATACATATATATGTGTATATATGTGTGTATATGTATATATATATATACATACATATATATATATACAGCTAAAACAGAGGAACAAACTTGAAATTTATTTTTCTGTACAGTTTTTGAGAATTTTAACAACAAAATAAATAATGACAATAATGTCATATAACCCAGAAAATAAACAAAATATTAGTGCACACTGATATGCACAACAGAATAAATGCATAAATGTGTAGTTGTAAGAGTATATAAATAATATGTGGGAACAGTTATTCCCTATAGCAGGCTTCAACTCATAAAGCTAGAACAATTTATAGAAATAGAAAACCACCATTAGGCAATAACTCCAGTAATAATTTTCCAGGCAAAAATCATGGATACAACCTATGATTAGTGAGTGAAGATTGGATAAAAACAGTACATTTGCATAGTCTTTAAAGTATTTCCCCATAAAGTTTTACTAAATATAAAGGAGAACAGTACCTTTACAGTGGAGAATCCTGGTAGACGCCACCTAAGCCAAGAGACCAAGTTAGTATCCCTAGTCATAGGACCCCACATCACAATGCATCTCTTGAAAGAGTGCACTGAAAGAAATACCTATACCTTCTCTGGAACCTTGATAAAACTGCATCACATCAAACTGACCTGATTCAGTAACATAATGAATTATACTTAGTACCCTCAAAATGTTAATCAAAATGAACAATTTTATGCTGTAGCAAGTAATTTGGAGGTATTTAATTAGTTTGGTTATCTGCCCCTAATTGAGAAAATAAAATGTGTCAAGAAATGTTATTTCTATAATCACATAGGAATGTTTACCTCAATATATTATAAGTAGAGAAAATATGCTGATTACTGAAACTACAATATGATACGGTTTGATATGGTAGCTACATGTAATTTTTACCCTTAGGCTGAAGTGTACTTAAGCAATGTATTAATATGTACTTAACATCCAGGTGATATTTTCAATTATAATTATTAGAGAAGTTCCCGCAGCAAATTTAAGCAGGGGCGAAAGTAGCTTCTATTGAATTTCCAGGAAGCTTTATTTTCTCACGTTTTGCCAAGTTCAAATGACCCTTTCTTGTTTACTTGCCTCTTTGTTCTTATCTCACACTGTTTGGTATTAGAATGAACACTTATTATCATGGTCTGTGTCTGCAGTCTTATGCACAGCACGAGCGTTTAACTTATTTTTGGAGTATGAGAATTAACCCAAGAAAGTCAGGAAAGACTGGAAGAGACACTCCATACACATGCCTAGGGAAGAAAACAAATTAGGACTTTTAAGAATAAAATATTTCTAGTCACTAATAATTTAACTTTTATACCATTCAGGCCTTCTTTCATAAACAGCATAAACAAAAAGCCTTTCCTTTCTAGGTTTAAATGGCACATTTCACTCTATTTTCATTCTAACACAAGCAGAAAATTACACAGATTTTAGGCAACATGGAAAGCAAAGCCTAGAAATATGTTTCCTTCCCTTCAAACCATGGTTAATCATAATTTCCTACCAATAGTGAGCAAAAGCATTTTTTAAAAGTACAACAGGTTAAATTAACTTTTGGAATATCAGTGGGAGGACCTGAGCAAAATGTTCTTCTGGGAAAATAATGAAAATACTGGCAAGAAAACTAAATTAAGTTTAGAACTCTGGAAATTAACCAATGAAATAAAACAAATGGAAAAATTCTAAGAAAAACTACTGAACTTCTTTGGAAGATGGCATTGTTTGTGGCATCTCAATTTAGGTCTATTCCCATGCCCTTTTAAGCTCCCCACCAACCCCATTTCCATGGTGCAGTAGTTTTGGAAATCTAGTGTTTTCATAGCTAGTACAGAGTACTAATCTCTTTTGGACCTCAGTTATAAGACCCACCTAATAACATTGAATATTCCCATCAAACTCCGTTTCCAAAATGTTTGACATTGACTCAGAGCTGATCTCAGTAGGAGTGGGAAAAGGCCTGTCTCTGGGGCATTGCTGAAACTATAGTAATCACCTCACAACATCACAGCCACTCAGGCTGAGATTTCAATAGTGGTATACAAGAACCTGTCACTAATCAGAGACATTAGTCAAAAGAAATTAGCAATGAACAAGATGGGACACAGGGGACTTTAAGTAGCTTTGACATATTCCTGGAGATCTAGAAGGCTACACATATGTAGAAAGCTGTATACCTTTCTAGGTAGAACTGAAATAGGAAAAGGCCTCAGTCATTGTCCTCTCCTGAACTTGGTGCCATACTTCTGAGGAAGTGAAAACTAAACCATTGTTTATAAACTGCTTGAGGTTTAAAGGTGTACCTTCACACAGCAATTTCCTGGGCAAAAGATGGAAGGTAAGGCTTTTAAGAAAATTTTCTGACCAGTGAATGCCTGGCTGCTAAATTATAGTAATTTAGGTGAACCCTTGAACACTTAAATGTGCATTTACAGCCTTTAAAGCACAGATAAGTCATCCACTTTATACCTTTGGCTTCTTTGTATATAATTTTTATGTATATGAGTGTAGGAAATTAACACACAGCTTTGATCTAGTGTGCACTTCAAACCACTGTGGAAGGTGAAATTGATTTAAAATGAACATTTCAATCTTAAATTGTACCACTCTATAAACTTGACTGAACTAAACTGTGTCTCAGCAGCATTAGCAAATTCCAAGTTTGTGGACTTAATATATTTTTTCTGGTAAAAAATGCTATTCAGTGAGTTAGCAAAATTGAAGGGTAGAACAATGAGATAATGTAAGGACAATGTGAGACAATCCACATTCCTTTGTTCTCCTCTGCCACGTAGTCTGTGATCGGTGTATGTCTGTGCTGGTCAGAGACATTTGTTCTAAAGGCAGTGCTGTTGACTGAGGTAAACATGGGCCAACAGGTACAGATATGCTCATACTACATCCAGATAGTGTGTGATAATGCATAGCTATTTATTCAGGAACCATTTGGACAAAGAAATAACTTCTTTAAAGGAAATAAAGGCATAAAGTTCACCTCTGAACTGTAAAATAAAAATTGAAAGCTGATCCTCACATTTGAAAATATCAGAAATTATATAGGCACCTAAAAGGGACATAAAATGCCACAAACCTCCAGGAATACTGAACAAGTATTTGGAAAACTGGAGCAGCAGCTTGCAAGATATCATTTTAATGGGTTTATAAAAACTCATGTCTCTAAGGGACTCTCTTTCTTTGCTCAAGAATATGTCATGGTGATGTATACTTCAGAAAGTATTTATGAGCGGTGGAGCCACTCACAGTTTTCTTAACGCATTACTATGGTTTGTGTGTCCAATAACCCGTGTGCATTCACGATGGATCTCTGCCATGTGATGTCAGGCTGCTTTAATATATGTGAGCTTGTGTTACTCATACAGCTTTCACACACAACTCAGAAGTGTCCTTAATCTGAAAGAATGTTTATGTAGTTATTCAATTAAAGTTTATAAGGAAAAAATGTTGATACTTTTAAGTCAGCTGTGAATTGAAGGTTAAGTGCATAGCTATAATTTGTGTATTAAGCTTCCCACTTCTTACTTGTTCTCTAGACAGAGTCAAGAATTTTAATTATGGGAATTTTAAAATGACAAATGTGCTTATTTGAGTGTAAATATATTGATAATTCAACTTAATAAAAACAGAAAATAAGAGACCGAGGTATGGAGAAGCAGAGAAAAGAGTTTAGTAACTTGGCCTTAAAATGATTCTGAAGAGTATTATTTGAAGAACTTAGCTCCTCGACATGTATGAGGAAGGGTCTTAGCCCAGTAACCTCCCTGTGAGGACGGACCTATGGAGTCTTAGACAAATTGATTTTTTATACCCTTTCTAGCATTTATTAAGTGCATAAAATTAACATTTATTATATTTACTTAAATTTCTTGTTCTCATATTTGCCATTAATAACATTGGGGTGGTAATGTCCTACCTGAGACCATAGTTGGATGGGTTAGTAGAGAAATTGTTTGGCCAACTTTATTCAGTTTTTAAGTAAAAATAAAAGACACATTTTCCATTTTTACCAATAATTTATTGAACAACTTTTTCACTGTTTTGTTCCCTTATTTTCTGCCATCTTTCAGGCAACTTCATAATTACATCTTCCCAAAACTTTTTATATTTTTGAGCAAAGAACTCTTCCAGGTATCCTTTGCAGTCTTCCAGGGAATTTAGTTATTTTTTACTTTTGACAGGTTCAATCAGTCACAGTACCTTCTCCATATACTGTACAAATCTTTTTTTTTTGCATTTCATTTTTGTTTTTATCTTTCTTAAAATAATAAAGCATAATATGTCAAAAATGTTGCATATTTTCTTCCATCTTCAATATTAAAATGGCTACACAAAAATTCACCATTTTTGATAATTTTCAAGTTGATATGAAAGCTGTCACAGTAAAATCTAACAAAACTGTTTCCAACGCAGTTAAAGATGACTAAGGACTGTAAGAGCCATCTTACAGAAAAGGAAAGAAACTTTGGGTCAACCCAATATGTAAAGTCATTGTAACAGTACCTGATACAGGTAAGTTTTCCATAAATGGTTATTTTGCTGTGATTATTATCAATGTAGTTCTGTCAACTGAAGTGTTAAGATAAATAATGTTTGCCTAGTGCCCTCTCATCTCCCTTTGGATATCTTTTCCTATTGGAACCTTGCCCCTCACTCTCTTCCTCTTAATTACTTCATATCAACTTCAAGGACATTGATCTCACTACCACTATAGCCAACAAACTATTTCCTCTGTCCAAAACATATATTATGGCCCTAGCTTGTGTGGCTCAGTGGATTGAACATGGGCCTGCAAACCAAAGGGTCACTGGTTTGATTCCCAGTCAGGGCACATGGCTGGGTTGCCGGCCAGGTTCCCAGTAGTATGAGAGGCAACCATACACTGATGTTTCCCTCTCTTCTTCCCTTCCCCTTTCTATAAATAAATAAATAACATATATTATGAAAACCGTCCCATTTATAAAAGTATCAAAAAAGAATACACTACTTAGGAATAAATTTACCCAAGAATATGAAAGATCTGTACACTGCCAACTATTAAACTTTGAGGAAGAAGACACAAGTAGAATATATCTTGTGTACAGAGATTGGAAGAATTAATAATGTTTAGGTGTCCCTAATACCCAATTTAATCTACAGATTCAATGTAACCACTACAGAAATTACAATGCCATTTTCCCCAATTTAAATAAAATTTAGTTGCACACGTAAGATCCACTATATAACATTGAGCCTACAGATAGCAATCTTACACACCTAAAAATCTGTTAAAAGGGTAATTCTCATGTCAAGTGTTTTTATAAAAATAATAAATCAATTAGATTTAAAAAGCTCTGAAAATACTTGGAAAACTACTAATGTAGTGAAGAATTGCATAAGGACGTGGTTAAACAGAGATTTGGAGGCTTAAGCCTAGGCATGCCACTAAAATACTATGTAGCCCCCTCACTAACTACTAATCGTTAGCAGTCATTTATCTAACTCCCATTCCTTCATCTATAAATAAGATCGAAATGGTGGATTGCCTAACCTCTACTTTGGTATAAAGTAGAGAGTGAATAACTGCTGTTTTTGTAAATATAAGTACAAAATAATCACAATAATTCATATAGAAGATATGTTTTTTTCATAATAAATGTTGACATTTTAAATATTGTTACAACATACTTTTTCTTTCTAGAAGGGCTGTTGTAGATCAGGATCTTTATGGCACTATTATAAAGCCAAGTGAGCCACATTTTCTAAGGTATAGCCCCTGTGAAATACTGGGAGAAAAACAATCTAATTTTTCAATCAGCACAGAAAATACTGAGTATTTAGCAATACCGGAGTCCTGTATCTGATTCCAGGAAAATCCTAGCATAAACAAATATATTAATAAGTGGCAATTATTACTGATACTGTTAAAAATGACTTCTCTAGTTTATGTAAATTTAGTGATATATACCATTGCAATATGTTATCTATAAAAATTATCATGAACCAGTAACTCTTTTTTGTGGTATGTTCCAGTAACACATAATTTCATATTTTCAGTGTTACATTAAATAGCAAAGTCTATTTCTCACCCATATAATGTATAAGACTGTATGGATTGTTTGCTGATTGGATTTGTAAATTGAGTAGACTTGATCTTGTAACATTAGAAAAGTACAAGGAATATGACAGAAACACAGTTACTCTTAATGCTTCTACTTGAGATATTGCGTGTGTGATGTGTGCTCACAGATAAGTAAGCCATGTGGCTAAGCCCAGCAAAAATTGGGTAGAAGAGGTATACTACTTCCTTAACAGACACTACAAAACACATAGCAGTGGGAGGATATGATCCTTGATCCTTTCAAATGAAGGGGGATTGATATTCAACCAGTAATAACAATCTACCACAGTTATCTTTTGCAACTCAATATTCAACTTAAGGAAGCATAATTTCAGTTGTATTCCATGATGGTTTTAGAGGGATAGATTTTTGTTTTGCCACTTAAAATGTTTGTATTTATAATATTTAACTTGGAACTGTGCTAATGCTGCTGATTTGTTATTCAGATGTTTGATGAAAAATTACAGTTCTATATTTAAACTATTTATATTTCAAGATATTCCAACATACAGTTATTATAATTAAAGAAATTTATTTATCAAATGTATAAAGGTACCTTGAATTTTGTACACTTTAATTTCTTTGAATGAAAGTAGTGTTTTTTTTTAGTTAGTAGTAGGGATTGGATTGTTGATGAACTAAAGGCGTCCATTTGTCTGCATTGCATCAAAGCACAGGAAGTGGCCTATGCTCAGAGCCACAGATGAGATAATGCTCAAAGACCTGGCTCCCTGATGTCTTCTAGGGAATGGGTTACATAGAGAAAAAAATCACTAATCATGGTAACTGAGGGTGTTAGGGTCATGGTCAGGGTTTCCATCTCTGTTGAATGGTCAGCACTGAGGTAGGGGGGGGTCATTGGTCATTGCATCTGTTCTGATATTAGCCATGACATCTCTTCGTCTGGTTTCACTGCTCTCCTGGGACTTGAGCTGAAATAAAACTCAGGCCTAGATGTTATCTCTAGTTTGATTCAAATATTGTCTCTCGTCAATAGACCTGAAGCTTTGTTCCTAATATTGCTTGATGTTGATCAGGGCCTTACTTTCCTCAGGGCTTAATGATTAAGGTGTGGTTGTGCAAGGGCAAAGATGTCAGGGTGCTGGATAAGGCAATTTGAATTAAAAAGAAAGGTGAGAAGGTCGTATGAAAGGAAAACATTTTCTGCATGGTTACAGAACCAAAGTCAGATTAGATTCATTATTTGCCTCATTTGACTTAAAAATAAAATGTAAGAGAAACTATGTTCTAAAAATGTATAATTTTAATAAGAAACAAATACATCAAATTTTCATGGAATTATTTTTAAAATAATCTGAGTTAGTGGATTTGGTTGATGTCTGGTTTCCTGTACCCTAAGGCAAGCTCACAGAAAATACATAGAATTGTAAATATAAGCCTTAACATGTAAATTTCTGAGCAGAGTATAGAAAGGTAAATGAATGGAATCCATTAAAGTCAATGAAAGTCATGGAGTTAATCTTTTTTCCATTTGCCTAAAAAAATAAAGCCCTAAGCAAGTTTTATAAATGGCAAGAGGACTAACAGTTTAGTAAAAAACCACTGCTCTTGATGTTAATGTACCAATACATTATACTAACTTTTCTCTGAATGAATTCATCTGCTCAGTAGTTTCCAAGCCACGATGTCTGGCATGATGAAAATCTAGTTTTGATTGTTCACTTTCTCTTTTACTTATAATTCTTTTTTATTAACCTCACCTGAGGATATGTGTATTAATTTTTAGAGAGAGGGGAAAGGAGAAAGAGGAACATCAATGTCAAAGAGAAACATCTATTGATTGCCTCCTGTATGCACCTCAACTGGGGATCAAACCCACAACTTAGGTCTGTATCCCGATGCGGAATCAAACCTTTCAGTGTATAGGATGATGCTTCGACCAACTGATTCACTTGGTCTGGACTTTTTTGATACTTCTTAAAAATTATACCCTATATCAAATATTTTTCAAAACAATCCTTTAAAATTTATGAGTTTTATTATGTGATGCTTTGTATTTCATGATTTAAAAAATAAGCTGATTGTAAAGAAAATTTATAATTGAGTATGTTGTGAATCTTAAGAAAATGTTGATTAAATTGAATCATTTAATAGCTCTAGAAGAGGGATCAGCAAACAGGCCTGCAGTTTTTTAAAAAAAATAATGTTTCATTTGTTTATATATTTTCCAGAGCTGCTACTTTCAGCTACAATAGAAGGGTTGAAAGAAAGAAAAGAAAAAGAGAAGAAAGCAAGTTTCCTTTCTGCAGGACAAAAATACCTGGCCAGGTTGCTAGAGCTGAGTGGTACAGTCATTGTGTACTTAGGACCCATTCTTTCTCTTTCCACGTTGTCCTACCATGCCATAAGATTGGATCGTCATCCTTTTTCATGGGAAGAAGCCTCATTCTTCCATTTATTGTTCATTGGCTTATTGTAATTAAAGGTACATGGTCTCAGTCAGCCATTCCCCTTCCACAGTTCTCTGTTAAAATCCCAAATCATGCCCTGGCCAGGGTCACTCAGTTGAAGCATGGTTTATTAAACTGGAAGTTTGTGGGTTTGATCCCCAGTCAGGGTACATGTCTGGGTTGCAGGACTGGGCTGTATACAAGAAAGATGATCAATGTTTCTCTCTCATGTTGATGTTTCCCACTCTCTCTCTCTCTCCTTCCCCATCCCATCTCTCTCTCTGAAATCAATAAGCATGTCTTCTGGTGAGGATTTAAATCACAAATCTCTTGGTTTCTTTGACTTTTGTAGGGATAAAGAGTCTGAAATAAAACAGAATCTTCCACCTGACTGGTTTGATGAGTATCTGCTATGAAACAAACCAAATCTTTACACATGCAAGTTCAAAGGTTAATAAAAGGGGTTAATAGTATTAAACTTGATTTTGGCCTTCAGTCAAACCCGACTTCTTCAATTCAACTCTATTAGTAATATTTAAAATAACTGATGTCTGATGTCCATTGAATGTTACTCAAATTACTCAGCTGAGTGAAAATTTGGAGAGTGGACAGGAATGAATCGTTCTGCTACTCCTGTACCGGCACTTTAACTCCAGCACTCCTGGTGCTGACCAGGAGTTTCCCTGTGTCCCACGCTTGGCAAGGAAGAATTTTACTATCAAAAGATCGGTGTTACCAATGTTTGCTCATTGTGTAAGTGAATGAAACATTTTACATAGGGAAAAAAGACACTTTTCTCCCTATAGACACACACCACCTAGCCCAGCAAATAGAAACTGTGGGTGTGCGTAAGCATTGAGGCGGTGGTTACAGCTTTCTAGTCCATGGCTTATATCCAGGCCAAGGATTAATTTGCTTGTTCAGAAAAGGAAAGAGTCCATTATAAATATGCAGCCTAAGTCCTTTTTGGTTCTCTCTTTATGACTTGTTTTTCTAAATGTAAACGATGTTTCTTCTCCTCTTACTCTCACTTCCATGAGTTATACAAACTGGGTCAGAACCCTGACTAGGCTCCTTTTGGTTCATGAACATACACAGATTGACAAGTAAAAAAGTCAGGATTATTTTTGTGGGTATATTATAAATCCACACTCCAGCCCTGCATTGTCCCCTGTACCAGAAAGGTTGTGAGTTGATCTCAGTTAGGGCACAGACCTAGGCTGTGGGTTTGATCTCTGGTTGGGGAATATATGGGAGGCAACTGATCGATGTTTCTCTCTCTCTCCCTTCTTCTCTCTCTAAAATCAATAAACACATCCTTGGGTTATGTTTTTTGTTGTTTAATTTTTAAGAAATCTAAAAAGCTGACTAATGAATTATACATTATATATGTAAAATATAAGAAGATGGGGCCTGTATCATGCCTGAGTGACCTAAGCAGGTGTACAGGGTCCCATAATGACAAGGTCCCAGTGCTTGGTTTAATGTTCTGCTATTTTCATCTTGAGTTTTTTATTTTTTTAAAACAAGGAATTCTGCATTTTTATATTGTACAGGACTTGACAAATTATGTAGGTAGTTACCCTGGAGAGAGGTAGTAAAATTCACATTTTTTCATCAAGTTCAACCAGAGACAAATGCCATTTTGATTTCTATGTTTCTCCCATGTCTATTACTCAGTTGGAAAGACTAGAAATTTCCCTCTAACAAGAAGTGTTACTGAGGAGTCTCGAGCAATTTTCTCAAATAGATCATCAAATGTCTGTCCATGAACAGTTTTCCATGGACTAAACTTGCATAAACAAATCTTTACAAGAGAACCGTAGCTCTACTTATGAAAGGTCTTTCAAGGACTGTATATTTATTAATGTATGACTTTACCATTTCCTAAAGAGTTGTCCTTGTCCTAGTGTTTGAAACTGGCACACTGCCATATACACATTTCTACCCATGGGATAGGAAAAGAGGTGCCTTAAGGGGAAAAGCTTCATTTTCAAAGAGGTAACCTGCAAGTTGCATGCAGGACAGTTTCCCAAGATATTATTTCCCCCACTTAATCAATGAGGCCATAATTAACTATGAGGAGGAACAACAGCCATGCTTCATGTGTCAGCTCAAACTTGGGGTAGGGGAGGAAGAGGATAAGGAAGAAGAAAAGTAAGAAGGGAGGAGAGGAGAAACCTTACTGAGGTTACAATTAGTGTTGCAATATCTAAAGTGTTATTAAAGTGTTTATTGTCACCAACACGTTTCTAATAGGGTCCAAAATACATAAACTCTTTAATATATAAGACATCATAGTTAATTCTTAGCTAAACTAAAGTCATCATCATCATGACTTTTCATTAAACTTGTTCAACTGTGATGAATTTACGATACAACTTAATCAGACCATCCTCTTCTCTTGTTTCTGTTTCAAACATCGTATCTGCAAATAATGTATGGCCAGTTTGGTACTAAGTTAAAAAATTGTAACACTTTGGCCAGAAAGAATAAGAGAGATTCTAAACTCCCTAGAAATGATCAGAGCAATTCTACAGGTTTTATACAAGTATAACAAACCAGGAACATCTATTACAATACAGGATTTTGAGGAATGTATTTTTTTCTCTGCTATACATAATGTTGAGAAGATATCATCAATAGTATGGAATACAGTATAAATTAACACACATTCTTGGCCTGGTGATTAATATTTGTATTGGATAGTCACAATAAGCCACTTCAAAATACATTCAAATTTTAAGAATGGCAGGATTGTTGGATATAGAAGTAAATTAGTAATTTAAAAATGTAAATGTTTTTATTAAGACATAAAATAATAATACAAATAAGAATAAGACAAATGATCACAGAAATAATAGAAAATAATGAGCTATAGTTTAAATTCAGTGATTGACCTCAGTGCTATAAATAGGTATAGTACAGTGTGTAATAAAAATCACAACTTAGAAATATGACATTTTCTTAGATATTACAAATTAAGAATAAATTCTCTTTGAAGAGCAACCCCATACAAGACAAAGTGAAAGTTGTGACTACCAGTTAAGTCCACTATGGAGAGAACCCACCAACGAATAACTTATCAACAGGTAAAGCTCTGTACTTGAAAAATAACTAAATAAAATTTTAAAAAAACAGGTAAAACTCAAGTAAAACAAGAAAACCCACACAAACAGAAGAAAGGGCAACCCTAGAGCATTCAGACAAGGAGATCAAAGGGACCATACCACTGAGTCCCACAGAACCCCTATTACAGGATTTCACACCACAAAGACAGCTGGCAAAACAGAGCATCTGAAATCACAGAAACCAACTAAAAGACTCACCTAAAATGGACAAGGAAAGAACCCAAAATTGAAAGAAATGGAAGATTATCTAGTAAAAAAGCTAAATAAAATGAAGTCAAGCAAACTATCAGACGCAGAATTCAAAAGAATGGTTTATAAGGATGCTCAAGGAACTGAGCAGGAACTACAACAGCATGAAAAAGGAAATAGAAACTATCAATGAAAACCAGGAAGAAATAAAAAATACAATATCTGAAATAAAAAATACACATGAAGGAATTACAGGTAGGCTGGAAAAAGCAGAGGACCAAATTAGTGAATTGGAAGACAAGGTAGAAAGAAACATGCAAGTTGAGGCGCAGCATGAAAAAAAACTAAAAAAATCTGAAGATCGCTAAGGAAACTGCAGGACAACATGAAAGGCAAAACCAACTGAATCATAGGAATACAAGAAGGAAAAGGATCAAGGGATTGAAAACCTGTTTGAAAAATAATGGCAGAAAGCTTTCCTAACCTGGAGAGGGGAAAAGCCACATAAGTTCAGGAGGCACAGAGGGTCTCAATCAAGACAAACCTAAAGAGGCCTACTCCAAGACACATCATAATTAAAATGCCAAATCGTAAAGACAAAGAGAGAATCTTAAAGGCAAGGGAGAAACAGGCAGTTACATACAAAGAAGCTCCAAAAAAGCTAGCAGCTGATTTCTCAAGAGAAACACTACTATCCAGAAGGGAGTGGCAAGAAATATTCCAAGTAATGAAAAGCAAAGGCCTGCAACCAAGACTTCTCTACCCAGCAAGACTCTCAATTAAAACAGAAGGTAACATAAAGAGTTTCTCTGACAAAAGAAGGCTAAAAGAATACACCTCCACCAAACCAGCATTGCAAGATATGTTAAAGGGATTGCTTTAAGAAAATGAAGAAAAAGAATGAGAGAGAGAGGAACACAGGTACAGAGGAGGGAAATGATAATCAATAATAACATGAAATATGAATGAATTAAGTGCTCCATTCAAAAGATATAGGGTAGCTGAATGGATAAGAAAACATGACCCACACATATGCTGCCTACAAGAGACCCACTCAAAACAAAAGACCTACACAGACTGAAAGTGAAGGGCTGGAAACAAATTTTCCAAGCAAATAAACAGGAAATAAAAAAAACTGCGGTAGCAATATATATATCAGACAAAACAGACTTCAAAATAAAGGCCATACAAAAAGACACAGAATGGCACTTCATAATTCTCGAAGAATCAATCAAGAAAACATAAACACTGTAAATATATATATTCCCAACACAGGAGTTCACAAATACATAAGTAAAATCTTGGCCCTGGCTGGTGTAGCTCAGTGGATTGAGTGTGAGCCTGCGAACCACATGATCACGGTTTGATTCCCAGTCAGGGCACATGCCTGGGTTGCAGGCCGGTTCCCTGCAGGCCAGTTCCCAGCAGGGGACACACAAAAGGCAACCATACATTGATGTTTCTCTCCCTCTCTCCTTCCCTTCCCCTCTAAAGATAAGTAAATAATAATAATAATAATAAATCTTATATAAGCAAAATCTTGGAGGACTTCAAGAAAGAAATGGAGAGCAACACACTTATAGTAGGGGAATTTAACACTACATTGTCAACAATAGGTAGATCTTCCAAACAAAATATCAGCAAGGACATTGTGGCATTGAACAATGCCCTAGATCAAATGGACTTAACTGACATATATATCTATAGATATAGAATCTTTCATCCCAAAGAAGCAAAACACACATTCCTTTCAAATGCACATGGAACATTTTCAAAGAGAGGCCACATGATAGGACACAAAACAAGTCACAACAAATTCAAGAAAATTGAAATTATATCAAGCATTATCTCAGACCACAAAGGCTTAAAACTAAAAACCAACCTCAAGGAAAAACTCAGAAACATTCAAATTCATGGAGATTGAAAACCTGCTATTAAACAATGAATGGGTTAAGAAGGGGATCAAGGAAGAAATCAAAAAGTTTCTGGAAACAAAAGAAAATGAACATGAAACAGTCCAAAACCTATGGGACACAGTGAAGGCAGTCCTGAGAGGGAAGGTCATAGCAATACAGGCCTATCTAAAAATATAGAACCATTTCAAATAAACAACCTACTCCCACATCTACAAGAACTGAAGGAACAGCAACAAACAAAGCCCAGAACAAGTAGAATGAAGAAAACAACCAAGATCAGAACAGAATTAAATGACACAGAGACTAAAAGCACAATTCTAAGGATCAATAAATCCAGGACCTGGTTCTTTGAAAAGATAAACAAAATTGACAAGCTTTTAAACAGACTGATCAAGAAAAAAAGATAGAGGATCCAAATAAAATCAGAAATGAAAGAGGAGAGATTATAACTGATACCACAGAAATACAAAGGATTATAAGAAATTACTGTGAACGACTATATGCCAAGAACTTTGAAAGCTTGGGTGAAATAGACAAATTTCTAGATAAATGTAATCTTCAAAAATTGAATGAAAAAGAAGCAGAAAGCCTGAACAGGCTGATAACAACTAGTGAAACTGAGGCAGTGATCAAAAATCTCTCAGCACACAAAAGTCCTGGACCGGATAGTTTCACAGGAGAATTTTACAAACATTTAAGGAAGAGTAACCCCTATCCTTTCCAGATTACTCCAAAAAAATCAAGAAGAGGGAAGATTTCCAAACTTGTTTTATGAAGCCAGAATTATTCTAATATCAAAACCAGATTAAGATACAACAAAGAAACTACAGACCAATATGGCTGATGAACATAGAGGCTAAAATTCTCAACAAAATATTGGTAAACCACATCCAGCAATACATTAAAAATATCATGCATATTGTCAAGTGGAATTCATCCCAGGGATGCAAAGATAGGACATTTGCAAATCAATAAATGTTATATATCGCATAAATAAAGGAAAGATAAAAATCACATGTTCATATCAATAGATGCAGAAAAAACATTTGATAATGTATAGCACCCATTTATGATAAAAACACTCAGCAAAGTAGGAGTAGATGGAGCATGCCTCAACATAATAAAGGCCATATACTAGAAACCTACAACCAACATTAGACTCAACAGGCAAAAATTAAAAACTATCCCACTCAGTTCAGGAATAAGACAAGGGTATCTGTTTTTACCACTTCTATTCAACATAGTATTGGAAGTCATAGACACAGCAATCAGACAAGATAAAGAAATAAAAGGTATACAAATTGGAAAGGAGGAAGTAAAACTGTTGTTGTTTGGAGATGACATGATAGTGTACATAGAAGACCCTATACTCCACCAAAAAACTATGTGACCTTATAAGTGACTTTGGCAAAACAGAGTGTTACAAAGTCAATATTCAGAAATTGAAGGGATTTTTGCACATCAGCAATGAAATATCAAAAACAGAAATCACGAAAAAATACCACTTGATACAGCAACAAGAAAAAAAAAGTACCTAAGAATAAGCCTAACCAAGGAGGTAAAATACCTTTATTAAGAAAACTATACAACACTGAAGAAAGAAATTAAGGAATATACAAACAAATGGAAGCACATACCGTGTTCATGGATTGGGAGAATTGACATCTTCAAAATGTCCATATTACCCAAAGCAATCTAGATTCAACACAGTCATTAAATAACAGCGACATATTTCAAAGATATAGAACAAACATTTCAAAAATGTACATAGAACCATTAATGACCCCAAATAGCCTCAGCAATTTTGAGAAAGAAGAACAAAGTAGCAGAGATCACAATCCTTGATATCAAACTATATTACTAGATCACAATATCAAAACAGTCTTGTACTGACATAAGAACAAATAGATCAATGGAACAGAATAGAGATCCTAGAAATAAACTCATGTCTCTATGGTCAATTAATATTTGACAAAGGGAGCAGGAGCATAGAAGGGAGTAAAAATGGCTTCCTCAACAAATAGTGTTGGATCTGGAATAGTGCATGTAAAAAATGAAAACAAAAGTGCAATTAGACCACCAACTTGTACTATGTACCAGAATGAACTCAAAATGGATAAAGACTTAAATATAAGCCATGATACCATAAGAGTCCTAGAGGAGAACATAAGCAGGAAACATTCAGATATTTCATGCAGGAATATTTTCACTGATATATCCCCTAAAACAAGGGACATAAAGGAACAAAAAAACAAATAGGACTGCATCAAATGAAAAGGCTTCCATGTGGCTAAAGAAAACATCAGCAAAATAAAAAGGAAACCAACTGTATACAAATGTATATTTGCAAATGATGCATCAGATAAGGTTTTGATGTCCAAAATATATAAAGAACTCACATGACTCCACACCAGGAAGGCAAACAATCCAATTAAAAAATGGGTAAAGGACCTGAACAAACACTTCTCCAAGAAAAGTACACAGAGGACCCAGGGACATATGAAAGAATGCTCAGCTCTCCTAGCCATCAGAGAGATGCAAATTAAAACCACAATGAGATACCTCTTCACACCTGTCAGAATGGCCATCATACACAAATGAACAAACATTTCAGAATTTGTGGAGAATTTTGTGGAGAAAGGGGAACCCTAGTGCACTGTTGGTAGAAATGCAGTCTGGTGTATTCCACTCTGTGGAAAACAGTATGGAATTTCCTCAAAACACTAAAAATGGTACTGCCTTTTGACCTAGCAATTTCACTACTGGGATTATACCTTAAGAATTTTGAAACACCAATGCAAAAGAACCTATGTATCCCAATGTTCATAGCTGCACAATTTACAATAGCCAAGTACTGGAAATAGTCTAAATGGCCATCATTAAACAAGTGGATGAAAAAATGGTGGTACATTTACACAATGAAATACAATTCAGCAAAAAGGAAGAAGGAACTCCTACCTTTTGCGACAGCATGGATGGAACTGGAAAGTATGCTAAGAGAAATAAGCCAGGAAGTGAAAGACCAATACTAATGATCTCACCTAAAAGTGGAACCTAATCAACAACAACAACAAAAAAACAAGTGAGCAAAATATAACCAGAGACATGGAAATAAAGAACAAACCAACAGTGACCAGAGAGAAGAGAGATAATGGGGCAAAGAAGGGGAAGTGTATTCAAGGAACATATATAAAGGACCCATGGACAAAGACAGCATGTGGGGAGAAGACTGAATATGAGAGATGGGGATGGGGATGGGGGGAGAGTAATGGGGGAATAATGGGCACTGCTGTAATTGCACAATAATAAAAAAATTAAAAGTAAATTTAAAAAAAAGCTTCCCCAGGCTCAGATGTTAGCTGACCTTGACTTTAAATCCATCCAGCCCCTTTCTAACCTTGGAAATTTATTTGTATATATGTCTATATTAATATATTAATTTAAAGCAAGTGATATCTATCTCTATTGTGATATATGTTGCTTTTTATTTTATTATTTTTAAATTTTTTTCTGTATTGTTACAATATTGTATGAGCATGTATTACTTTTATTGAAAAGTACATAATGATAAAATTCAAATAGAATACAGCAAGACTTTAAGTGATTTTTTCTGAACTATAGGAATTCAAGAATTATAATATTCTTTTAACTTTTTTGTTTTGTGCAAATTAAAAATTAAAATTAAATTTATTAAAAATTATTAATTATATTGTTACTAAAGATAAAATAATTAATGCATATAGGCACTAGACACTCGATATACTTTATAGTTATCTCATTAAATGCTCATAACAACCCTCTGCAATTGAAAATTTGTATCCCCTTTTAGCAGTTTAATAACTGAGGTTGAGAGAGATGGATATCTCCTCTAGGTCTGTGTTACAGATAAAATTAGAACATAGATATGCCTTATTTTGCCTATGAGATCTGCACTTTGCATTTTCCATTGAGTAAAGGGATGAATCAGTTCAGTCAAACTGCAAATCCAGTTGTCTTCTCTGTACATAGCCTTAGGGTTGTGAAAGCAATTTTGTTTTGTAATCTATTTCCAGTAAACAGAATTACCTTGCTTTTTCATTTATTCTTAAAAAATGTAGGATAAAGATAGTTAGAAAGGATTTAAATATTAGCAGTAACTAAAGTAAGTGAAAAGATCACAGCAAGCTTCTAAGGGTGTTTTCATCTACAATGCCTAGTAAAATCAGCAGATGTTCAACACAGTTTTACATCCCCTGGCATGTGTGAATGACTAGGATTGATTAGTAAAATGATATCAGTTCAAACCCTATTGTCCACGATGGTTCCTACAACTTGTGAATCAACTTTTCTGTAAAAAGTTTCTTCTTTTTTATCCTCAGTATTCTCTTTTCTCGTCTATGTCGTGAGTGACTTTTTTTTCCTCTGGTGTGTTTGGTTTGTGAGGGAATCACTATGTTAGACCTTCTAAATAGAATCAAGTTAGCACCATTTTGGTTTCAGTGAAGTTAAACCTAAATAGGTTTCCTGCCTGTGATTCATGGCCTGTTGAGGAGAATGTGGAAAGAATTCCACAGAATGTGGAAATAATCATTAATTTCTTATGCAATGTGCTCAGGTCAAGGTTTTCTTGATGCTATAAAGGAACAGGAGAAAGATATAATTGTGTCTGCATTTCCTTTATGTGTTCTAACAGTTTACCCCCACCTTTCATCAATAAGCGTTCACAATTTTTTATAAGAATTTCATTTTATTCAATTCTATTGAATAGAAAGTACAATAGTATTTTTAAATCTGCATTTGAGATGTCACACATAATTTTTAAAAATTATCTATAAATTATCCTTTTTAATTCTAGGCCTCTTAGGAGAACTTTTATAATTTTTCTTTTCATCAGAAAGTCATAAGAGGAAAACAAAGAGAAACTAGTGATAATAGACAGGGTAAAAAAGACAGGATAGAACAATGAACTTAGAAGGAAAAGGAAGAAAGGAGGAAGGTGACAGATAACTAACCCTCACTCACCACTGAATACTCAACCAGATATGCGCTAAATCATTTCATGTACATCTTTTTTATTTTTAAAGGCATTTCTGCCTTGAAATGTGTTAGCAAAATATTTTATATTCAATCTTAAGTTATATTATTGGAAGAAAGTTTTGATTTCTCATTATATGTTTCCATTATGTTTCACTTAAAGTATATGATTTAGTTATGCATATGATACATTAAATTACTTCAGTGGGCTATTTTATACATTTTTATTTCTAAAATATAATTGCCTTATTATTTGACATAAATATATACTGTTTTATTTTTAAAGATGTCGCTATTAGATTTTTTAGTCATTAATGATTTAGCTTTAAATTACAGAATTATTCATGCATTATATTTTATTATTTTCTCTTCATATTTTGCTCTGTTGCTTGTAAAAGCAAAATTAAAATAAAATTTTCTGATTATTAAACCTTTTGAAGATACTATTTTTTAATTTAAATAAAAGTTATTATCATTATGTAGATCAGTGTTTTTCAAACTTTCATACATCCATCATCTATGTAGGCATTATGTTAAATACAGGTATTGATTTACTTGGTGATAGGGCTTATGTTTCTGTCTATCTAATATGCTTCAGTGTGAGGGTGACTCTGATATTCCACCAATTGACTGCATTTTGTAAAACAAGTATTCTAGACCATAACATACAGTTTTTCAATTATTATTTATGAGTAATCTCTTGTGTTTTCTTGCATTGTATTCTTCTGTTAGTCAATTGCACTTTAGGAGATAATTTCATAATTTGAAATTAATATTGGGTTTCATTTATGTGATTATTTGGTTATCAATTTCTCTTTTCAGATTTTTATGTTGTCATTAGGTGGAATATTCTAATTTTGTATAGCAAGTAAGATCTTGCTAAAGCCAGGTTACCAGGTTTTGCAAATAGGAATAACAGAATACACAGTAACATATGAATTTCAGATGAACTGCACACTTTTTTGTTGCTAAGTTGTATCTCAAACATACATGTAAAATGAAGCCTTTTACCATTTATGTAAAATTAAAGCTTAACTAATTTTCAGTATTTTATCTAGCAAAACAATTAAGGTTTCGTATAGATATAATGTGGTGGATTATGGACAACAAAACATCCAAATGTTCATTTGCTTTGAAAAATATTAATCTAATTTAAATCTGAAAATTCTAATTTTAAAATTGTGTTTTTCTTTATAGCTTTCTTGATTTCTTCTTCACTTTACCCACCAAATATAATAAAGAATCATAATATTTTCAACTATACATCTGTCAAAATGTAATTACAAGTGTATTGTTTCAGAATTTTCACTTTTTAATGTTATTTTCATTATTCTTTTATTTTTGCCACAATATACTCAGTTCAAAAATTTTTAATACTGAGTTCTATTTCATATAATATTACATTTATGCTCCTTATTTTCTCATATTTGAATATATTTGTCTGATGATCTATGATAAAATATTCCATAACTTTTAAGCTGCAATGCTCCATACACAGCATATCATCATTTTAAGTGTATTATAGACCTTTTGACTTCCAATGTTGGAATTGGTAAAGTTAATACCAAGAGTAGCATTGGCTACATTTGTAAACAACAGGTCACTGGCTTTGTCATCTTCTTTTATCTCTACTTAATATTAATACTTTGCTATAATTTTATTTTATCAGAATTTTAGATAAGTGTCATATTTTATATCACTTTATCTTTTAAATAAATTGGTACAGTTATACATACTTTAAACTTGTAATAAGCTATTCCATTTTATGTGTGGCAAGTTTCATATAATCAAAACTAATTACTTTGGATTTTACTATATTCAGTATAGAAAAGAACTTGTACCCTCTTTGGCTTTAACTAGTTCCTTCTTTACCTACATTTTCCCATCCTATCAATTTAATGCCAAATTCAGGACCTTTCTACTTTGAGTTGTTCATGCTATTTAAATTCTGTAATTCATTCAATTCCATTAAATTAATTTAATAATAATAAACAAAGATCACTACTTTTGTTAATTTTTAATATTGTTACAATATTAGAAACTATCATATCTCAAAACCAAACACTTATGTATGTCTTCAGTTGCTTAATGTAAACCTATGCCTTGTATATACTCAAATACTTCACAAATTCCAGATGGGTTTTAAATTTCTGTTTTCCAAAGTAAATCCCCTTGGTTTGCAATTTTTCTTCTCTGAAAACTTTAAAGTGTTGTTACATTGTATTTCATCTTGTTACAATGAGAACTTGACACTTGATTTCGACTTGTATTTTGTCTGCTTTTATCTACTTAAAGTTACAAAATTATATAGTTTAACATATTATGAAACAACAAAGTATAATAGAAACTGATGATTATTTTAATTGGAGTTAAATGAGAGTTTAAATCTAAATTAGAAATTCATCCTATGGAGTGATAATTTATTCTCTAATACATTTTATATAAATTCCAGGTTTTTGTTCTATCTTCTGCAATCTTTTCTATTATTCCCATACTGAATTTCCTTATTTATTTTCTTATTACTAATATGTAATGTGATAGTACTTTTATGTCTACATTATATTGATTGAATTTTCTGCATTGTCAATTTCACAGTTCACTACTTCTAATAATTAGCCTATTCATATCATATTCTATTCATATATTATTTATTGGCTTAAAACATGAATCAGTGTATTCAGAAATAGACAACTCTTTTCCTCTAATGCTCATTGTGAAGAGTATTACCACTAGATATTGTTTCATTCTATTTTTAACAGATGCATTTAAGAGATGCATTTATCTCCAAAGACCTTAAAAAAAATCTGGGCTATCAAGCATTTACATTGGTTTTACATTTAAAAATTTTCACCAATATGTCTTTAGTTTTAACTATTTTTCTATACTGCAATAGCTGAAGAATTCCATTCTATTTGAATGAGAAAGAGGATTTGAGGAAGATATTCATGATTTACTGCATGTTAAACAAATACTAAAAAATAATTTGCAGATCAACTCCACTAAGCAGTTCACACATTCCATCCTTCCAAGACAGTGTGGAGTTACAGGGACTGAATCAAGGAAGAACTAAAGACCTAGAACATGAGCCTGGCCACTTTTATTTCACTTTAAATCCAGAGGCTTTTTTTTTATTCAGGAGACTTCTAACATTGATAAGAAGGGTTGCTAAGAGACTGAGATGTTAGACAGACACTTTACCAGAGACCAGAATAGAAGTTTAGGTCAGTTCAAAAAGGCCCTGAGTCTGTTCACCATCTCAGACTTCTGACTGGAATACCACAGAGGGCTTCTCTGGAAGGACAGACACAGACCAGCACAGAGACTGTGGCCCAGCTTGTTATCTAGACTTCAAATTGGATTTTAATGATCCTAAATTAATAAACTTCTCTGATAGCTGACGGCCAGAAGCAAAAGCATACATTCTCTGGGGAAAATGGCAACACCCAAATACTCAAATTGCCTTTAACTTTTTTTTTCTCAACAGTTGAGAGCCAATATAAAAGAAAACTAATCATAAAAGAAGACAGTAATGATAGGAGAAAGAAAGGGAGAAGACTAGAAACAGATCTTTAGGAGATTCAAATGATGACAGAATCAGACTAGCTGTAAAATCAATCTGAATATTGTGTGGAAAAGTTTAAAAGACAGGAAAGAGAATTTTGACGTACAACTGGGAACTGTAAGAAGAGAAGCAAGTCGAAAATCCGAAGTAAAGACAATATCTGACATTAGGAACTCCACCGAACAGTCCAATGGCTGATTTGACAAAGCTAAAATGAGAACTGACTGCTGTCAGTGTGACGTAGGTGGGGCTAGAGAGTCAAAAGGGAGGGAAACAGAAAAGAGCAAGAGAAAAACAGTCAATTCAGTGAAAAGGTAAAAAAAAAAAATAGATGTCATTGGAGTGCTAGAGAGGCGAGGCTGAATGGAACTAAAGGCATATTTGAAGAGGTTTTGGATAATAATTTTCAAAATGATGGAACCCACTAGTTCATTCAAGAAGGGTGCACACACTCACACAGCCAATCAAGGTAAGTCTAAAGAATATTGCCTGTAGTTTTTTTTCAAGACATCACAAAAACAGCTTAAAACCAAAACTCCAGACACAGTAGCTCAAACACTCATTAAGTCCATACCTCAATAAATAGTTTACCTCAGAATATTTTTGAAAAATTGTGTTGTTTTGGCAGTTTTAGCAGTGATACAGATGAGGGGTAAAGAAATGTACTTTTCCCCAAATTACTTGCAAGGAGAATCATTATTTCTTTCATTTCTTTACAATTTCATTTTCTTGAACATTTAATTCTTAATATATTAAAAGTAAAAGGCTTTATTCACTTTCAGTTAAGGAGAGACATGTACTTTAGAAATACCTGCATCAGAAATCTTCTACAATAATTTGGTTTTTATCATATATATACTTCAAAGGATTTTATTCTGATCTTCTAAAATAATTATTTGTTAATATCCATATAGTATATACATATTTTAATCTTGGAAAACTAATTCATGTAGTCTCCCTTTCTTTTGCTCTACCTATTTTACAAAAGGCTGTCATAAACTGCATATGATACAGTAGCACAGTATTCCTCATTTTGGTTGGACATTTCAGCTGTCACATAAACTGATAGAAACTTTTAATTGGATCAAATAAAAATGTATTTTTTATTTTGTTAGTTTCTTTGTTTTAAAAATACTAATGAACTCAGAATTCAAAATTCAAAGTTATTGAGAACACTAAGAATATGTTTTTGCTCACCAAAGTCCCCTGAAAATTTTTTGTGCCTCGCCAGGCACAAAAAAATGCTGTTTTTTAAAAAATATCATTTTGTGTGTGTGTATAATAGAAATAGGTTTATTTATAATATTACTACTCTTAACAAAAATAATATTTTATAGTACATATACTTCCGTTTTAGAGACATATTTTTAATCCTCTCACTGACTTCGTTTTTGTGGGGAGAGATTGCCATTATTATTTATTTGTTCTTTGTTTATTTATTTATTTTATTGTTTTTAAGGTACAGTTGTCTCCATTTTTACCCCCTCATGGCCCCCCACCTCACCCATCTCCACCTTCCACCCTTAAAACTATCCTCTCTAGCTTTGTCCACATGTCCTTCATATATGTTCCTTGATGGCCCTTCCCATTTTCCCTCATTATCCCTCTCCCCATTACCCTTCATTATTGTCAGTTTGTTCTCCAGTTCCATGTCTCTGGTTATATTTTGCTTGCTTTGTTCTGTTGATTAGGTTCCACTTATAGGTGAGATCATGTGGTGTTTTTCCCTCACCACCTGGCTTATTTCACTTACCATAATGCTCTCCAGTTCCATTCATGCTGTGCAAAGGGTAGAAGCTCCTTCTTTCTCTTTGCTGCATAGTATTCCATTGTGTAAATGTGCCATCACTTTTTGATCAGCTCATTTACTGATAATCACTTAGGTTGCTTTCAGCACTTGGCTATTATAAATTGTGCTGCTATGAACATTGGGGTGCATAAGTTCCTTTGAATTAATATTTCAGGATTCTTTGGGTACAATCCCAGCAGTGGAATCACTGGGACAAAAGGCAGTTTTATTTTGTTTTCTGATGAAATTCCATAGTGTTTTTCACAGTGGCTGCACCAGTCTGCATTCCCATCAACAGTGCACTAGAGTTCCCTTTTCTCCGCAACCTTGCTAGCACTTGCTGTTTGTTGATTTGTTTATAATGGCCATTCTGACCAATGTGAAGTGGTATCTCATTGTGGTTTTAATTTGCATCTTTCTGATGGCTAGTGAAGCTGAGCATCCTTTCATATGTCTCTGGACCCTCTGTATGTCCTCCTTGGAGAAGTGTCTGTTCAAGTCTTTTGCCAATTTTTTAATTGGGTTGTTTGTCTTCCTAGAGTGGAGTGGAGTGGAGTGGTGTGAGTTCTTTATATATTTTGGAGATCAAACACTTGTCCGAGTTATCATTGGCAAATATATTTTCCTATATATATTTTTCCATACAGTTGATTCCCTTTTCATTTCACCACTGCTATTCTTTAGTCAATATTAAAAAATCCAAGGCATTTTTATATGCCAATAATAAAATATCAGAAACAGAAATCAGGAAAATATCTTATTTGCTATAGCAACAACAACAAAAATACCTAGGAATAAACCTTACCAAGAAGGTTAAAGACCTATACTCAGAAAACTACACAGCACTGAAGAAAGATTAAGGAAGACACAAATAAGTGGAAGTGTATACTGTGTTCATGTATTTGAAGAATTAATATCACTGGCATCTAACCAATCTACTGTGGTGAACAAAACTCATTAAAAATAGTCAAATGAGAAGTATACATCATTTCAAGGATCCCTAACAGATAGTCTTACATTATAGATGCAATTTATAAAATGTTCTGTTCTCTGTTTATATTACAAAATGATCTTTTTGTTCCATCATTTACTTCTTTGAACAACTGCTTTTCATATACTCGATTACATCAGAAATTAAGGCAGGGTGTTTACAGTGATCACAGACAAGGATGGTAGGAATTTATAACTCTGCATCTATGTAAAGTCAAATTTAAGTATTAAAGTCAAGATCTGTGTAAAAGATAAACACCTTTTGTGAATTTTTGCACTTTTTTGTTTTACTAACAAAACATGTTTTAAAACATGTTTTACTAACAAAACAATTTTAAAGCATGTTATTCTTTCATGTACATGATCTTTATTTTCTGGACATGTAAGGTCTCCTAAATGAGAAATGAGGATGGAATTAGTGACCCAATTATTAAAAACTTAGTTTGATCAACTACTGATATTTTTATGATAACATGGGGATACATAGAATTATTTAAAAATATTTTTAGTCTGGTAAGTTTTTAATGAAAATTCCCAAGAGTCATACTGGTCATTATATGAGCAAATATATAAGGTTCCATTGGTAAAAGGATGAAACAGGCTTATGATTGGAAGCATTGCATATTGCAAAATATATGCTAGCACTGAACCAACTACTTAGCTTGACTAGGGTTTTGCCACACAGGAAAAAGGAAGGACAATGTCTTCTGACACCCTAGATATTCTAAACAAAACAGCAATTTGGATTATTTGAAATCTTCTGATTTTTATTTGTGTCCCAAAGGACAGCTGACGTTTTATGATGATTGTTTTAGGGTATCTAAGCTCCATATTACAATACCTGGTAGGATTTCATAACACTCTGGTAAGCTAGGCAAAGAAAGCAACTGAGGATCAGCACCCAAGTCCTAATAAAGGAGGACTTCAGCAGCAATCCTTGATGCCTAAATTCTGATACAGTTCTACCATTTCATACATTAATTTATTGTCATTGAGTAAAGAGTCCTTCTGATTTTGTCTACTTTGTCTGAAATATTCAGCATGGATTTTTGTTGTTGTTGTTTATTTCCCTTTGCAACAAGTGTTTTTTCCTTCATGCTCAATAGTTATTTTAATTAAGCTGTCAGAATATGTTTCACAGTCCTCCAAATCTGGCATGTTACAGCTGAGTGTACAAAACCTTTTATAAGAAAATTTGGAGAGCTTTTTTAAAAAAATTATTTGTTTATTTATTTATTTTTAGAGAAGAGGGGACAGGAAGGAGAAAGAGCGGGAAAGAAATACTAATGTGTGGTTGCCTTTCATGTGTCCCCTACTGGGGACCTGGCCTGCAACCCAGGCATGTGCCCTGACTGGGAATCAAACTGGTGACCCTTTGCTTCACAGGCCAGTGCTCAATCCACTGAGCTACAGCAGCCAGGGCTGGAGAGCTTTTAATAGATATAGAAATATTTTACCTAAAAATCTTCTGATTGCTAAATAGATAGTATTAACTTAATTCCTAAACAGGTTATTGCTATCAGAAAAAAAGAAAATATTTGGTTATAATTATACATAGATTTAAAATTCAGTTTCCACAATGACTGAAAGTAAAGGACATTAAGTTTTGCTTTGTAAGCTCTTTTAGGAATGATTGCTTTGGCCTCTTAAAACATCTCCTAGTCATCACTTTCAAAGGCATTTAATGGCTGTAATAGATCCAAATCATAAGTTACATGTGCACTGATACTTGCTAGCTGTATTAAGGCCTGAGTCAGCACCGGCTGTGGCTGAGTAAGATCAGTTTATTTGGTGGCTTTCACCCAACTGAAAAAGCATTGCGGTGTTCACTGTGCCTGTGATAAACCACTCTGTCTTAGAACCTGATAGAATACGTTCTTTGAACTTACAATATGTTTGAGTTCTTGGTTATAGTTTTAGATGAACTCCTAAGAGATTTAAGATGGAAATTAAATATGGCTTTTATCAATCAAAAATTGTAAAACTTTGAATTTGAATGACAATCAGTAGATAATATAATCTAATCCCTTAGTTTAAAGCTAGGACACTCGGAAGGGTACAAAATGGCAGTGGGGTAGGTAAAGTAACATTCACCTCTTCCCAGAACTAAGTTGGAAGTATAACTAAATTATAGAACAATCAACCTGAATAACTAACCCAAGTATGGGTGAACAGAGTCTTATAACCAAGAATTTACAGAAGAAGCCACATGGAGACCAGTAGGAAGGGCTTAGATGCAAAGGGCTGACTCCTGCTCCCTTGGGAGAATGAGATTCTGGAGGGATATCTCAGCTGCAAAGTTTCACCTTGAGGAGTGTGGGGTCTCAGCCTCATGCTTGGCTCTCCAGCCAAGAGCACCAGAGCCAGGAAGAGGTGCCTGTTTAACATCTGGCTGTGAAGGTTAGCAGGGGTCCTGTCTGCCAAGGAACAAAGTGAGTCTGTTAGAGACACAGGTACCCTCTTTTGATCTTCACCTGAGGATATGTCTATTGATTTTAGAGAATGAGAGAGAGAGAGAGAAAGAGAGAAACATTGATATGAGAAAGAAACATGGATTGGCTGCCTCCCATATGCAACCAAAGCAGGAATCAAACCTGCAACCCAGGTACATTCCCTAACTTGAAATCAAACTCCTAACTTTTCTGTGTACAGGATGACACTCTGACCAAGTGAGCCACATGGGCACTCTCTTAAAGGGCCAGTCCACAAAATCTTGATGGCAACCACTCACCCTAGACTCTGGTGGAGAGAGGGTGGAACAGAATAGATTTGCATTAGGAGAGATTGGGGTTTCATGCTCAAGAGAGCTGAACTGCCACCAAAATTCCTATGCTGAGCCCCTCTTGCATTGTAGATATCATCTCTCTTGGGTGGAACACTCTTTTCCTTAAAGCATCAACCTGGGGAAATGCAATAGCCCCAACCTCTAGACTCCCTATTACCCCATCCTGAGGACTTCATACCCTACTGAAGAGTCACAGGCAACATCTAACATTGACTTGTACCATAATCCTTCTCAAGAGGCCCTAGAACCAACACACCAAGGGTCAGCTTCAGATCATATCATACCAGGATCCAATTAGCTTCACAAATGGCATATCCAAAGGGAGATGTGAGCAGGCACCAGACCCTGGTGATATGAATTCTGCTTAGTGTGGTCAGCATACACACAGAAGCTCATGCAATGTGTTCCAGGTGGATCCTCACCATTAGCCAGCCTGGGGGCTGAACTTGCACATGAACAGGCCAATAATATTCAAGACTCAACTAAAACAGGAGGGTTCACATAACCCACACAAGGGACATTCCTGGAATACCCTGCTCAGGTGATCATGAGACTGTGCTACTGTATACAACAAGATACCTACTACATAAAGTCACCCTACCAAGACTGGAAGTCATAACAGATCTACCTAATACACAGAAACAAACACAAGAAGGCAGATAAAATGCGGAGTCAAAGAAATGTGCCCCAAATGAAAGAACAGGATGAATCTTCAGAAAAACAGCTAAATAAAATGGAGACAAGCAATGTACCTGATATACAGTTCAACAAAATTGTTATAAGGATAAGAAACTCGGTGAAAACTGCAACACATAAACAATGACATAGAAATCATAAAAATAACCAGTGAAATTGAAGAATACAATATCTGAAATGAAGAATGCAATAGTTGAAATGAAGAAATACAATATCTCAGATGAAGAAATGAAGGTTGGAGGGGTCCTAAACCTCCAGGCCCCAGATGGGTACTAGTCCAAGCCTGTTAGTTACTGAGCTGCACAACTAAGCTTGAATGTAATGTACTTGTATCATCCTGAAACCATCCCCCTCAATTTTTCCACTTTGTGGAAAAATTGTCTTCAATGAAACAGGTCCTTGGTGCCAAATAGGCTGGGGACTGCTGCACAAGAAGGAATAAACAGTAGGTTGCAATAAGCAGAAGACTGAATCATTGATTTGGAAGACAAAATAGCAGAAAACACCCAATCAGAGCAGCAAAAAGAACAAACAAATTTAAAAATAAGGGTAGTTTAAGAGACCTTTGCAAAAACATGAAACATAACAAAATTGACACTACAGGGGTACCAGAAGAAGAAGAGAGAAAGCAAAAATTGGAGAACCTAATTGACGAATGAATGACTGAAAAATTCTCCAACCTGGTGAAGGAAAAAGACACACAGTCCAGGAATCACAGGTAGTGCCAAAGAAGATGAACCCAAAGAGGATCAATCAAGACCCATCATACCCAAAATATCAAACGTTCAAGACAAAAAGAAAATCTTAAAAGCAGCATGAGAAAAATAATTAGTTACCTGCAATGGAGCTCTTCTAAATCTGTCAGCTGATTTCTCAACAGAAACATTTCAAGCCAGAAGGGATTGACATTAAATTTTCAAAGAGATGAAAAGCAAGGACCTGCAACCAAGATTACTTTATCCAGCAAGGCTAACATTTAAAATTGAAGAAAAAAATAAAGAACTCCCCACACAAAAATAAATGGAGAGAGAAAGACTTGAAGGAAGGAAGGAAGGAAGGAAGGAAGGAAGGAAGGAAGGAAGGAAGGAAGGAAGGAAGGAAGGAAGAAAACTAAAGTATTTTTCTACCATCAAACTAGATTATAAAAAAATTTTAAAGTCTTCTTTAAGAAGAAAACAGAGGGACATAGTTATAAAGAATAAAATGGTAATAAATATATACCCATCAATAATCACTTTAAATGTAAATGGCTTAAATGCTTAAAAAATAGTATAGCAGAGTGGATAAGAAAAGAAAAATCAGCCTTGGCTGGTGTGGCTCAGTGGATTAAGCTCCAGCCTGCAAACCAAAGGGTTGCCAGTTCAAAGGGTTGCCAGTTCACATGCCTGGGTTGTGGGGGCATGCAAGAGGCAAACACATATTGATGTTTCCCTCTCTTTCTCTCTCCCTTCCCTTCTCTAAAAATAAATAAATAAAATTAAAAAAAAACAAAAGAAAATCATACACACACACACACACACATATGCTGTCTGCAAGAGATGCACCTCAAACAAAAGATACACACAGAATACAAAAATGGAAAAAAAGATATTTAATGCAACTGGAATTGAAAAAAATGCTGGGATAGCAATACTTATATCTGACAAAATAGACTTTAAAACCAAGGCTATAATAAGAGACAAAGAAAAACACCACAATGAAATACTACACAGCAGAGAGAAAGAAGGAGCTCCTAACTTTTTCCACAGCCTGGATGGAAATTGAGAGTTATGCTAAGTGAAATAAGCCAGGTGGTGAAAGACAAATACCATCTAATCTCACCTATAAGTGGAACCTAATCAACAAAACAAACAAGTAAGCAAAATATAACCAGAGACATTTAAACTATGAACAAACTGACAGTAACCATAGGGGAGTGAGGGAGGTGGTAATTAGAGAAAAAAGGGAAGGATTGTCAAGTAACATATATAAAGGACCCACAAACAAAGACAATGGGGAGGGGTAAAGGATTGACTGTGGGAGGAGAGAGGTAGGTAGGGCAGGGGAGAGCAGTGGGGGAAAATGGAGACAACCATAACTGAACAACAATTAAAAAATCCTAAAAAAAAGAAAAGAAGGACACCACATAGTGATGAAGGGAGCAATACAACAAGAGGATACAATCCTTGTAAACATTTAGGCAACCAACATAGAAACACCTAAATATGTATAGTAAATCTTGGTGAACAAAATGGGGGAGATTGTCAGTAATACGGTCATAGTAAGGGATTTTAACTCCCCATTGATAGCACTGAATAGTTATTCCAGACAGAAAATCAACAAGAAAACAGTGTTCTTAAGTGGCAAACTAGATCAGGTAGATTTAATTGTTTTGGTTGGAGTATTTCAAGCAAAAACAGTGGAATTTACAATATATTTTTTTCAAGTGCACATGGAACATTTTTTAGGATAGAGCCCATGTCAGGACACAAAACAAGTCTACATAAACTTAAGATGATAGAAATTATATCAAGCATATTCTCTGACCATAATTATATAAAAGTAGAAGATAATCACAAGAAAAAAACACAAAAAAATGGAGGCTAAATATCAGGTCATTAAATAATCAATGGGTTAACAATGAGTTCAAGGAAGAAATCATAAGATAACTTTGAAATAAACAAAAATGAGAACACAACCACCTAAAATCTATGGGACACATTGAAAGACACATTGAAAGCTGTTGTGGGAGGGAAATTCATAGCGTTACAGGCCTATATCAGAAACAAAAATAATTTCATGAGCATGGTATCTCCCTTACCAGGTAAGAATTAAAAATAATTTCAAATAAACAATCTAACTGTACATTTAATGGAACTAGAAAAAAAACAATAAACAAAACCCAAAGTGAATAGAAGAAAAGTAATAATAAAGGTCAGAGAATAGACGAAATAGTCTAAAACCAATACAAAATATCAGTGAAGCCAAAAGCTGTTTCTTTAGACCAATAAACAAGATTAAGAAACATTCAATGAGACTTACAAAGGAAAGATGGAAAAGGTTCTAAATAAATAAAATGGAAATGAATGAGAAGCAACAACTACCTCCACAGAAAAAGGAGGGATTGTAAGAAAATATTTACAATTATATGCCAACAAATTGGACAATCTGATTGAAATGGATACATTTCTAGAAATGTACAATCTTCCAAAACGGAATCAAGATGAATCAGAAAATCTGAATAGACTGATTACAAGTAATGAAATTGAAGCAGGAAAAAATCAACGCACACACCCAAAAATAAAAAAAATCGACCAACAAACAAAAGTTCTTCACCAGGTGTTTTCACTGATAAAATTTACCAAACATTCAAAGAAAAATTAACACCTATTCTCAAACTGTTTCAAAAATTCAAGAGAAAGGAGTGTTCCCAAGCTCATTTTAAAAGCCAGGATTATTCTAAATCTAGATAAAGACATTATAAAGAAAGAAAATTATAGGCCAATATCCCTAATGAACACACATGCTAAAATTAAAAAATATATATTAGCAAACCTGATCCAGCAATACATTTAAAAGATCATATACCATGATCAAGGGGGTTTATTCTGGGGATGCAAGTTTGCTATAATATCTGCAAATCAATAAACATGATATACCACAAAAAGCAAAATAAAGGATAAAAACCACATGATCATATCAATATATGCAGAAAAAGCATTTTATATAATCCAGCACCCATATATAATAAAAATGCTCAGCAAAGTGGGAATAGAGAGAGCATACCTCAACATAATAAAGGCCATATATGACAAACTCACAGCTAATGTCATACTCAATGGGCAAAAGCTACAAGCATTTCTCTTAAGATCAGTAATAAGACAAGGACAATTACTTTAGGAATGTCTGCTTTCACCACTCTTATTCAACATTGAACAGAAAATTCTAGCCACAGCAATCAGACAGGAAGAAGAAATAACTGCATCCAAATTAGAAAGGAAGAAGTAAAACTATCATTATTTACAGTTGATGACACTGTATATAGAGAACCCTAAATATTCTACCAAAAACTACTAGAACTGGTAAATAAATTCAATAAAGTAGTAGGATACAAAATTAATACCTAGAAATTGGTTGCATTTTTATAACCAAAAATGAACTATCAAAAATGGAAATTAAGAAAACAATCCCATTTACAAGTGCACAAAAAAACAATACCTAGGAATAAATTTAACCAAAGATATAACAGATCTGCATTTGAAAATGTATGAGACACCAAAGAATAAAATTGAAGAAGATAGAAATGTGAAAAACATATACCATGTTTATGGATAGGAGAATCAACATCATTAATATGTCTATACTACCCATAGCGATCTATAGATTCAATAAAATTTCTATCAAGAAACCTATGGCATATTTCATAGAACTAGAACAAGTATTCCAAAAAATTATATGGAATCACAAAAGACACAAAAGAAAGAAAAAACTGGAGGAATCACACTACCTAATATCAAACTATATTACAAAGCCATAGTAATCAAAATTACATGGTACTAGCATAAAACAGAATAAAGATCCCAGAAATAAACCCACAGTATTACAGTCAGTTAGGATTTTCCAAACGAAGCAAAAACATACCATGAGATAAATATAGTCTATGCAATAAATGGTGTTGGAAGGGATTAGTCAAAGAGCATGTATGAATGACCCATGGATGTGGACAATGGTGTGGGGATTGACTATGGAAATGGAGGGTAGGCTGGGGCACAGAGGGCAAAGAAGGAAAAATTAGGTTAACTATAATAGAATAAATAAGAATATTAAAAAAAGAAGAAGGGAAAAATAAATGGCGCTGGGGATGTTGGACAGACACATGCAAAAAGTAAAACTAGACCATTTTTTAACAACATACACAAGAATAAACTCAAAATAGATATGACTTAAATATATTACTTGAAACCATAAAAGTACTAGAAGAAAACAAACAGTAAAATCACAGACAACTTTTATAGTAATATTTTTTCTGATATATTTATTTGGGCAAGGCAATAAAAATAAAAACTAAACATGTGGGAGTACATTAAACTAAAAAGTTTTTGCATAGCAAAGAAAACCATCAGCAAAATGGAAAGACAGGGGGGTGGTGGTGTGGAAGATGGAGCAACTGTATTTAAAGAACAATTAAAAAAATTTAAAAATGGAAAGACTGTCCACTGGATGGGAGAACATAATTGCTAATGATACATCTGATTAGGGGTTAACACCCAAAATTTATAAAGAACTTATAAAACTCAACACCAAAAAACAACCAATCCAATTTAAAAAAAAGAGTGAAAGATCAGAATAGACACTTCTTCAAGGAGGACTTACGGATGGCCAACAGACGTGTGAAAAGATACTCAACGTCACTAATCATCTGAGAAATGCAAATTAAAATCACAATAAGATATCACTTTACACATGTTATAATGGCTATCATCAATAAATCAACAAACAAGAGTTAGCAAGGATTTAGAGAAAGAGTAATCTTTGTGTACTGCTGGTGAGAATGCAGATTAATGGAGCCTCTGTGGAAATCAGTATGGAGTTACCTCAAAAATTAAAAACGGAACTGTATTTTGACTCAGTAATCCCACTTCTGGGGATATATCCAAAGGAACCCAAAACACTAATTTGAAAGGTTACATGCATCCTTATATTCATAGCAGCTTAATTCACAATAGCCAAGATTTGATTGCGGCCCAAGTTTCCATCAGTAGGTGAGTGGAAAAAACTGTGTCACATACTACTTGGCCATAAAAAAGAAATAAATCTTACCTTTTGCGACAGCAGGATTGACCTGGAGAACATTATGCTAAATAAAATAAGACAGTCAGAGGAATACTAGTACCATATGGTTTCACTTATATGTGGAATCTAGTGACCAAAACAAACAAATAAGGAAAATAGAAACAGACTCATAGATACAGAAAACAGACTGACAACTGCCAGAGGGGAGGGGCTTGGACTGAAAAAGTTGAAGGGATTAAGCAAAAAACAAACAAACCTCACATATGCAGACTACATACAGTATGGCATGGCGATTACCACAAGGAAAGGAGGGTGGAGGGAGGTAAAGGAAGGTGAAGGGGAATAAATGGTGACAAAAAGAGACTTGACTTTGGATAGTAGACACACAATACAATACACATATGATGTATTATAGAACTGTACAAGCTGCCCCCCCCCAAAAAAAACCAGAGTAATCTTCTGGATGGCAGGTCCCTTGTAGTAGAGGCTTCCCCTACTGGGCTAGTGTTCTAGGGACCCATCTGTGTCAGCGTACCAGCTGTCATTGTGAGAGGTGGTATTCAGCCTTCGTGAAGTTTCTTCGGAAACTCTTTCAGGGACTTTGCTCATTTCATGATGGGTAATATATGAGCACAATTACCTACACCTCATCGAGTGTTCAGCAGTTTTTAACCAAAATTGGCATGACCCCCATGCTCCCCCTCCCTATTCACCAGATCTCTCCCAGAGCACCTTTTTGTTTGTTTCCCTGGATGAGAAAATTCCTCAAAGGGAAATGTTCGCCAGTGTGGAAGAGGTGAAACAAAAAAACAGCAGAAACACTAAAAGGAATCATAATGAGTTCAAAACTGTGTTGAGCCATGGGAAAAAAATATATCTCAATTGGTGTATTCCATCAAATGGAGAGTACTTTGAAGGTGACTGAAGTTTAAACATGTAAGAATAAATACACCATGTTTTACAGAAAAATTCCAGGTTATGTTGAGTCCTCCCTTGTACACCCGAAACCTATATAATTTTGTTAATCAATGTCACCCCAATAAATCTAATAAATTTTTAAAAAGATAGGACAAATAGTCCTACAGTAGGGTAACTTCTCCAGGACATATCACTTGTTGGCAGCCATCCTGGAATGAGAACAATGGGCTCCTGGATGTGAAGCAGGTTTGGGGTCCAGTACTACTGTTGCTAAGTGCAAAGAGTTAGTATTTAGTCACTGTAACATCAAAAGAAAGACCAGGAGAGGTGGGAAGTTAGACCTGGAAATAACACTGGTGTTCTTTGTTACAGGAACTAATATTCCTGTAAAGTGTTTTAGTAAGGATATATATATATATATACACACATATACACACACACATTTTTTTTAAGAACAAGAAGAAGAGCATGGGTGTACAGGGCAGGGGAGAACAATGGAGAAAATGGTGGGACAATTGTAACTGAACAACAATAATAATGATTTAAAAAGAGCATCAGAAACAATCGACAATTTTACAAAAGAGAAAAAGCAACACAGTTTGGAGACAAGTCCAATAACCTTTCATGGGTGAGGTTTGCCTGTTAAAAAGCCAAATTTTAATTATCTTTTGACCCCCTTCTGTATTCAAACTACTTTTTAAGGTGATATGAGTGTAGTTTCCATAACTTGGAACTTAGCATTAATAGGGGGAGTGACACAGTTGCAAAATATTTTTTTCATTAAAGTTGCTTAAGTTTAGGCTCAAGTGATATTATACTTCTGATTAGCATATACATATATCCATAATAAGCTCATGCAAATTATATTTGATTTGTACTCAAATAAAAATAAATTTTTAGGTAGGTGGAAATGAAGGTATTATCTCCGATACAATTCTCAATGAAT
This sequence comes from Artibeus jamaicensis, assembly GCF_021234435.1. Classification (NCBI taxonomy): domain Eukaryota; kingdom Metazoa; phylum Chordata; class Mammalia; order Chiroptera; family Phyllostomidae; genus Artibeus; species Artibeus jamaicensis. The sequence goes on from NW_026521788.1 coordinate 18,200,650, forward strand.
TTTTCATGCAGAGGAAATGATAAAATAAAGGTACAAAGAAAGTGTGGTGGAAGTGCATCAGGAACATAGCAAAGGAAGAATTTGGGTCAAAGATAGTGTAGTTCAATAGTAACAGTTAAGGACAATCTTGGTAAATAAAATCCTTGAATGATATACCATGGCAATGATAAACTATGGCAGAGGAATGAGGAACCATAGAAGATGATTAAACAAGTGATAATGATTGAAACAGTGTTATAGAAAGATTATGCTAATAATAGGTGTAGGATGGATCACTCAGGGATGGTGACAAAAGGAAAGGAGAATTTGAATACCTGCATTTGGATGGAACAGTGGAAATGTGTTATACAACAGCCTCTGACTTTTTTCAGATGTAATCTGCACACCTTTATAATTAATTGAATTCAATCTTCTATTCTTTCTCTAGTTTCTTAAAGTGAAAGTGTAAATTATTCATTCAAGACATTTCTTCTTTTGTAATACATGCTTTTGAGACTAAAATCTCCTCTAACCAATAATTTATCTAAATTCTATATATTTTGATATGTTGCATTTTCATCTTCATTCATGTCAAAGTAAAATTTATTTTGAGAATTCCTTTGACCCATGACTTATTCAGAAATATTTTGTTTAAATTTCAAATAATTAGAAAATTTTCATCTATTTTTCTGTTACTGATTTTTAACTTAAATCATTTACTATTACATATAATATACACTGCATGATTTCTATTCTCTTAATTTCTAAGAAAAAAGGATAAAGGACTCATGGACATGGACAACGGAGTGGTGATGACAGAGGAGAGGACCTATAAGGGGCCTGAGTGGTAATGGAAAAAATACAATATAATTTTTAAACAAAATTTCTTAAGGTTTTTTTCTCAGAATGAAATATTGGGGTTGATGTTAAGTATGGTCTTGAGAGAAGTGTGTGTTTGCCTGTTATTGTTCTGTGTTCTATACATGTCGGGAAGAAACAAACAGAATGAATTCAAAGAAAATCACTTCTAAAATCACTATTATATTATCATATCATAATAAAAGTGACAGAATCATAAAGAAAGCATTTTTAAAGCAAATAGAGAAAAATTACAGTATACACAACACATAGAAACAGTAATTCAAAGGATTGTGCTTTGCAGACTGGTACAACCACTATGGAAAACAGTATGGAATTCTCTAAGAAAACTAAAAATGAATCTGCCTTTTGACCCAGCAATTTCACTGCTAGGATTATATCCTAAGAACCCTACAACACCAATGCAAAAGAACCTATGTACCCCAATGTTCATAGCAGCACAATTTACAATAGCCAAGAGCTGGAAGTGACCTAGGTGCCCAGCAGTAAAGGAATGGATCAGAAAACTATGGTACATTTACACAATGGAATTCTATGCAGCAGAAAAAAAGGAGCTCCTACCCTTTGTAACAACATGGATGGAAATGGAAAGCATTATGCTGAGTGAAATAGGCCAGGCAGTGAAAGACAAATATCATCTAATCTCACCTATAAGTGGAACCTAATCAACAAGACAAACAAGCAAGCAAAATATAACCAAAGACACTCAAATAGAGAACAGGCTGACAGTGACCAGAGAGGGGAGAGGGGAGAGAATTTCAGGGGAAAAGGGGAAGGGTTTACAGGAACAAGTATAAAGGACATATGAACAACAACTAAGGGGGGTGGAAATGGGAGGGAGGTGGGAAGCATGGCAGGGGGGTGGGCTGGGATGGGAGTAAAAGACAGAAAACTGTACTTGAACAACTAAATAATTAAAAAAAACACTGAATGACAAGAATAACATCTTAAAAGGAAAAAATAAAAACAGTATTCTATATCTAATGAAAATATTTTAATATGCAAATGCAGAATAAAGATATTTTCATGTGAAGGAAAACTCAAAATTTTAAGCAGGTTGGCTTTATAGAAATGGTTAACAGACCCTTTTGGCAGAGAAAATAATGCTAAGGGGCACTTTGAATCTTCAAGGATAACAGAAAGCCACGAGTAAGTAAATAAGTAAAATTTTCTTATTCAAGTTTTAAAAATTATTATATGTTACTGCTTTTGGCTATGATCAAGTGTAGTATCTGTTCTTATCAGTTTAAAAATTATTATATGTCTTTAAAGTATATAATGTTGGCTGGTAATTTTTAAATATGTGTACAGTGAATATACATGCTAAGCAAAACATAATGGTTGGTGGGACAAAAGAACATATCTCCAGCTTTCCACATTTTATTTGACATGATACAATATTAACTCTAAACAATTTGTGAAAATTTAAGTATGAATGTTTCAACTTCTAGGGCTACTTCTTTAAAAAATACAAAAGAAGCCAAATGAAAAATAGGTTAAATAAAAAGCAATAATTAGAAAAATGTAAATAAGTTTAAAGGAGCTAGGTAAAGGGAAACAGTGGAACAGCAGTGACAATGATAATAAAACAAACAGGTAAACACAACACAAACAAGAAAATGGAAAGCTCCTCTCTCACCACAGAAGTCGTTATATATCAAATGTTAATGACTTGAAAGTCCAATTAAAAGGCAGAGATTGGCAGAGTGCATTAAAACAACAAAAATAACACGACCTTATTATATAGTCCCTACAAGAGACAATTTTAAAGGGAAGAACACAGATAGGTAATAAGTGGTGGATGGAAAGTGATAAACCAAGCAAACAGTATTATGGGAGAACTAGCGTGTGCTTTTGAAAAAATGGTTAAAAAGGCTTTGAAACCAGCGGTATTATCAAAGTTAATAAAAATACTTTGTAATATAATTAGGGCAATTTATCAGGAAGACAGAACAATTGCAAATGTGTGTGTTCTTAATGACAGAATTCAAGATATAATAATAAGAAAAATGGTAGAACAAAGTAAAAGTAAGTAAAAAGAAATAATGAAGGCCAGTAATAAGTGAATAGAAAACAGACATATAATAGAAAATATTGGCACAGAAAGAACTGATTCTTTATAAAGGTCAGCTAAATTGCCAAAGTCTTAGCTAAATCAATGAAGAAAAATGGAGAAGTAATACAAATAACCTAGCATTGGCAATAAAACAAGATATTTCACTACAGACTTGACAGACATTAGAATGATAGCTGGATAATATTATTAACAATATTATGTCAATAAATTTGAAAGCTCTAATGAAATATATAATATTTTCTGAAAATTACAACTTATCAAATTTGACATTAAAAGAAATAGATTATGAAAATTATATTATCTATAACATGAATTTAAAACACAAATTTGTAAAAATGGGAGGCTCCTTCTGTCCCCATAGGCTTACTAATAAATTTTTCAAATATTAAATAAAAATAATACCAATATTTTACTTAAGTTGCCCAACTTGTTGGCATAATGTTTTTGAAAGCACCTGTGAAAGCAGCATTGTAATGTGAAAACTTTACAAACACATTCCAAAAATAAAAAGCATAGACTAATAGTACTCAGAAACATGGATGTATTCTTAATAGAATGGTAGCAAAACTAATTTCCACATACATGAAAAGAATAACATATGCTAACCGAGCAAGATTTATTCAAAGAATGTAAGGTTTATTTAACATTTGAAAATCAAAAATGAAATTTGTAATATTAACAAAAAAATGAATTACATGTAATCATTGTCACAGATTTGGAAAAAGTTTCAAGAAATTCAGTACCCATCTAAACAAACACACAAACAAAACACTCAGGTCAACTAGGAAGAGTGGGGAACTGTTTCAAACTGCTACGACTGTATTCACTTTATCCTAGAGTTCACAGTAATTTGTAAATAGCCAAAAAAGAGAAATAAAAACATAGCAGAAAGAAAATAATGTCTCTATTTGCAGATGATATAATTATTTACATAAAAAACTCCAGGAACTCAATGAAACAACTACAAATATTGATAAGTGAATTTAACAAGATCAGTGAAGGTACAAGGTCATACAAAAATCAGCTATATACTAGTTATATACTACAATAGTGGTAATAAATTAGAAAATAAAATGAAGAAAACAATCCAATGTATGGCAATTCCTAGAAACAGAAAATGTTTAGAAATAAATTTAAGAAAATATAGAGAATTCTTTTAAGAATCTAAATAAGTGGAGAGCTATACCATGCTCATAGACTGAAATTCTCAAAGTTTTGTAAGATGGCATTTCTATTCTAATTGATCTATAATTTAAAATGTCAACCAATGTTATAGGAGGTTTTTTAGTGGAAATTCCAAGCTTTTTCTAAATGTATAAGAAAATGTGTAGAACCAGATAATACCCAAAATAGTTTTTACAATAAAGAAAAAGTGGACTTCAATATGCTGTCAAGATTTGCTATAAAAATAAAGAGATTTAAACACTTTTCTACTCATGAAAAGAGAGATATATAGATCAATGTTATAGTATAGAGGATCCACAGTTAGGTGGCAAGACCATTCAATGAGCAGAAACAGTCTTTTAACAAACGGTGCTGAGTTAACTCAGTATAGTTGTGGAAAAATTTTGAGTACTTTCTTAAATGCTATATACAGGATCTGGCACAAATTATGCCCCTTTTTATTACAAAATCATAAGCATGTAATTTTGCAGCACAACAATATCACACTCAAGTATACTATTTGACATTTTAGGTAAAATGTTCAAATTAAAAGTATAAATTATTATACCCATATTATTATCCTAACAACCACATTTAAGTAGACATTACTTCTGCCGGACAATGTATATCTGTAAAATATCTTTAGGTAGATCACAATTCATAATGAACTAGAACTAAAAATAAAGCTTAACACTATAAAACAAGTTGATTATTTCTGCAACAGATGGATGATATTGTTTTTGTTATATCAATTATATACTATTATGCAAACTTACTAACTCTATTAGCACAGATATCATCTGTTAATTTTTCTATATTTTCTGTTTTTTATTTGTACATCAGCTACAAATAACAATTATGTGTTTTCCCTTTCAAGCTCACACTGTACTTCCCTTCTCATGCTATTTAGCATCTTATTGTTGACAAAGCCTTCTAGTATGGTGCCATGCAAGAGAAGAACTTTGATTATAGACACTTTTGTTTTATTCTTAAATTTATAGGAATGTCTCTCAAGTTTTGGCATTAACTATAATCTTCATGATAGATTTTGTTGGAAAATCTGTATCTTATTTAGGAAAGTTTCTTATATTCATTTATTTTCTAATATGTTTGCTCCAAACATTTACTGAACATTAAGGAATATTTTTGCATCTACTGAGATGTCAATCAGTTGTTTAATCTTTTAGTGTAATGAATTGTACTAATGGTCTTTCTATATTGAATCTTATTTTTGTTTGACATAAATCCACTAATTATCTAATAATTTTCTGGAATATTTTTGCATAAATGTTTCTGTATGGGATTATTTTCTTTTTCTAGTCCTGTGTTTATCAGTTTTTGGTACTCAAATTATACACAAATTACATATTCTTCTGATTTGAGTTGATACCTTCTCCCCACACTCCGACATTTATTTTTAGTAAAGCTGTTGAAGCATATAAAGCAAGGGAGTAGTATTATCAGACTTGCATTTTATAAAGGTTACAAAGACATCATCAGACTGGAGAATGTATTTGAAGGCGATAACAGATTTAGGGAAAGCATTTGAGAAAGAGAGGATTTTATTTTGTGTTTTGTTTTGCTTTGTTTCTCATAGGATGAATTTAAATGATAAAGCTGCAGAAACAGAGATAAGGATTTAAGGGTGTTGGTGAGATAAGGTGAGATCCAGGTTTAGGAGAGTGCAGCCACGGGGTCCCCAAAAGAATTTGCAATGGGGTACAGAACTCAAGGTGTCCAGGAAATATTAAAAAATATGAGATGTGCTTAGCCCCACAACTCTGAGCTGGGGGGATGGGATACATGGAGCAGGGCCATTGAGTTGTTTTGCATAGCAACAGTTTTGTAGATAATTTCTAGAATGGTATTTAACATATCTATAACCTTTAACTGGTTTCATAGATATGTTAAATAGCTGTGACCATGCTTTGAGCCAAGGAGAAGAGAGTGACTTCCACTCAAAATGTAACTGGGAGGCAACTCCCCAGCCCTCCTTACAGCATCTGCCTGAGAGCTTGGAGACTAGTGGCTCCACACCATGGGGCCATGCCTGCCCAGACTCACTATGGCAGCCCAGTAAAGCTGGGAGGATATGGGAGTCCTGCTGGGTGTAGCCGATTGTGGGAGGAGTCGGAAATGGGACTGCAGAGGAAGATTGGTGCAGGGATTTAAAGGCAGATGCAGCAGCCATTGAAGAGAAAATCATGTGTTTTGGGGCAGAATGGGAACTCTCACAGCCATGTGAGAGATAATCACCATGTAGTTTTAGAAGAGAGAACCATGTGGCTTGGGCCAGAGTGGGGGGACTGCCACCCCCCACAGCCATGAGAAGAATCATCATGCAGCTTTAGCAAAGAACCACCACGCTGATATGGGAAACTTTGAAAAACCTCTGTTTAACCTTTATTTGCCCAGGCCCCAGGCGCCCTAGAGAGAATGATGGGGCTGTCTGGGGGGGGCGGGTGGCTGGATAGTCAGTAGGGCTGGGACTAGCACCCCTGCTGATAGAACAATTGTCACATTCTGCTTCTGTATCCCACGTTTGTCATGTAGACAGGAAGACCCCTAATCTATATATTCCCCAAGAATCCTTTGTTCAGGGCTCAGAATTTGGAGATGACTCCTCTGGGCCCGTACACACACTCTTTTCTTTGCCTGTTTTTAAGTTGTTGGGAAGAGGATGGGTGTAGCAGAAAAGGATGACTTTTGGATACGTTACATCCCTCTGGTATACGAGTTCATAGGCTTGTCAGGAGCTATAGAGTTTTCAATGATGTTTTGTGATAAAAAACATTGTCTAAGCACTCAGTGGGAGCTCAGTAAATACTTGCTGAATGAATGAGCATTCTTGTACTCCAGAATTCCTCAGTGTCTGGTTGCTTCCGTTTTCCTATAACAACGTGACTTTCTATTTCTTTTCCTGAGATTCAGTACCTTAGACTGGGCAAAAGGGGGAAGGAAGGACTGTGTGTGTTTGTGGGTGTTTTAAAGGACTTTGGGATTTTGATGAAGACATTAAGTCACTACTCTTTAAGTCGAATAACTTGAATAAATAATTCCTTTCCTTTTTACCAGTCTCTAACATGGAGACTTATAATTCTCTGGTAAAGGGAAAGGTGAGCCTAGTACATGGGGACCCCAGGAGAAGGGAGGTCAACTAGGTAACATTGTGGGACCCCCCCCCTTCCCTGGTGGCCAATCTGGGAAAACCATGGGAGACCACATGTGCGGTAGTTTTACAACTATTTGTCATACTAAAATCCTGCCAAAACTAGCCAGGAAAAATCCACCCTATAAGAATAGAGTCCCTTCAGCCCATGAGGTCAATCTCTGCTTGGAGTTGGCCTGCTCCCATGTTCTCTGCTATAAACTCTGGGTGTTCTGTTCAAATCTTTGTCCTGATCACCAAGAACCTGGTTACCTGTGCCCACCTGTGACACAGGTAATGGAGGAGCTGTAGGAATATGGTGCAGGGGCTAATAAAATTTAAAGTTTCTGATGTGGGAAACTCTACAATAAAGGCACTGTTTAGAGAGGGAGAGCAAGGGATAAAATACTGAGCACAAAAATGGTGGTGATAACGTTGGTATGCCCATGGCAATTGCTAGTTATTTAGAATTTACAGGTGTAGGGCTCTAAACAAAATTTAATTTTAGATATTCTGACTTAAGAGAGGCTAATAATGCATACAGCCATAGGAATAGATTAAAATGTTCAACTTTCAGTTAGCAATTTGGTAGAAAACAAGAGTTGCATGAATTAAATGTAAATTATAGGAGAGTTATGAAAAGTATAATTTAGCCCTGAATTTTACTTAAGGTTGCATTACTTCTTACCAAACCTGTTTCAAAGTCAACTTACTAATGGTTCCAAGTCTGAGACTGCAGTTTAAGGAGTCACCCAAATTCCTTGCAGCTGGGTGACAGCAGCTGAAAACTGGGTTGCGGTCTGCCCTCCATACTGACGTTCTTGGATTTCAGACTGCAAAAGCATCATCTTAATAGACTAGCACAAATGTGATAGGCTTTTCTTTTGGAGGCCAGAGGTGTAATTAAGGGCAAAGGTAGTTTTAGAGGATATAAAGGACTCCAGCATAAAGGTAAATATAAATGTGCATTCTCATTTAGGATTCTCTGCATCTTTATAGACTGAGAGCTACCCTCCTAGGAGCGTAATGTTGGCAGGGAAAGAGTTGAAGCTGAGCACAGCTCTAGTATACACCTTTATTAAATGGCTTTACACCTTGTTATATAAAGAGAACCTAGTTCCAATCTTTACAGGGAATGTATCCACGCACTCCTGGTTCTTGTGCAAATGAACATTAATGCTTTATTCCTTAGATTTCACCTGCAGGAGTATCATGTAAGCCCTTTTTATTCCCCAAAGTGGCTGCTATGGAAACGAGTCCTGATGCATGACAGAGGGGGAAGCTAGCTGCATTACGCTTAAACAAAGGGGAAAATTTCCACAAGATTTCCATCGTATGTGGAGCAAATAAAGAAGGGACTGGGAATTACGCTGCACACCTGATCTACAGAGGAGATCGCTAATTCAGCTTTGCCAGCTACCCTTTCTCAAGGCCCATAATTAAAAGTAAACTTGAAGGCACTAGCAGTGAGTGGGATTTGCTCCCAGCCTGAGGGGCGTGTAAATTGGCTGCTTTTGCAAACTGCTTTCACTCTTTGAGGTTAAGAGGGAAAAAATTAATACCTCTGTGTAGTGGAATAAATGCTTCCCTAGTGGCTTGAAAGAAGAGATTCGCCTCCTTAAATCTCTGAGATTACAGATAATGGGAGTCTTGGCTTTGGAAGAAGTTAGGTTTGCTGTGAAAAGAAAGTTACAACTATACTACTAGATTACATGACTCTAGTTTTGTCTGCCACATGCTCTTTATGGTACCTGCATGATTTGGAGCTTACCAAACACATTGATCAGGTTTATATTTAAAAGTCTATGCTGATACACACTGCAGACGGCAGAAGTTATCTATATGCTCTAAAAAATGGAGGTTTTCTCAAAATTTCAGGTCCCAGAATCTCTTTCCCTAGGATATAATTTGGTGTAGAAATCTAGTCATATTAATATTTATAAACCATTCCTCCAAGAATTCCATCCCTTTCTGATATAATGTATCTCTGGCCTCTCTAAAAGTCTAAACCTAAAGGAAAGTTTAAAAGAGTTTATTTACATCAAGGGCTCAGGGCCAGGCCCAGAAGCAAAATCTCAAAGGATTGAGAATGTTCCAGGGAAGTTTTGTAGTTTTTTTATACACACAGAATCAAAGGAGGTTAAATGAAATTCACTGGTGGTACATTAAGGAGGTGGAAGAGAGTCAAGCAGGGAAATCTCTAGGATTGGATAAAAAATAAAATGAAGAGATACATATGCATTGGTGGGTAACTGTTGTGGGCCACTCTGCCTGGTTTCAGGAATTGTAACTACCGCCACCCCCCCACATGGCTAAGCATGAGCCAGTGACCTCTGGAATGTGAGCCACAAGAGACAAAGCTTGTCTCTGGTAGCAAACGCTGCCTCAGTTTCCTCTCCCTGCCCCCAAAGCACGGTCGGAAGTCAATGACGGGTAATATGCCTTACAGCAGGGGGCAACCTAAGTTAGACTCAATCACTTGGGAGGCCATCATGGAAGGACTTGAGGGGCTGCAACAAAGAGCGAGCAATGGACCCTTGCCATCCCCACCCCCCCCCATGTGACAAAGCCTGAGTCCCCATGTCCTCTGGGAGAAGCTCTTCCTGGCTCTAATCCCCTTAAGCCTGAAAACCTCACGGGGAGGGGTGCAGCTCCTTGCCTTGCTAGAGCGTGTCCTGGGGGAAAATCTGGCATCACAAAGACTTGCTGATAAACCTGTGAAATCTGCTCTGCTGAGAGTGCTTTCATACATATGTTAAGGGTCCGAGCAGGAAACCCTTAAGTTTCTGCAAACTCCCTTCCTGAGAGATTCTGACTCAGACTAAGCCCTCAGATTTCTTTGAAATGTTACCTACTGTTTGATCCTTGCTGCCCTGTATTCCTGTGTATTACAACCCAATAAAAGCCTTTAGAGGAAGGGGCTCAAGGCCTTTTTCCCCTGAGAAACTGGCCACCTCTCCTCCCTGAGCAGATCATGTCTTGGTAGTGTTTACTTGCATCTGTGGCTGACCGGGGGACTTGCGGGAAAAGTTGCCCCACAGGTAACATTTAACATTCACAACAAATAAGAGGTGATATGCAGGTAACAAGGAGGAGTTTTGGTGACGTGGTACTCTGGTGTCAGTAGGTTTGTTTCTGAGATGTCTAGAAAAGAAAAAAATCTGTGATATTTTAAAGGTACATTATTCTAGATGCATAATAAGGACAATAAACAGGGCATGCTTAAGGTAAAGATTAATATTTTTTATTAGAGAAACTATAGAGCTGGGATGGGACTTCTCTGCCTAGTTAGACATTTAAGAACAGACCATCCTGTCATTGTCAAGTGCGGCCACAGGCCACGTGAGCCATCAGGTCTGCTATGTGCCCCCCTTTTCATTTACACCTCAGCCAAGGTCTTATACCTGCTAGTAAGCAGTGGCTCTGAACTTCCATAAAGGTGCCTCCCTACTCTGGCCTACTATCAAGATACTACTGCAGTGTGCTAGTCGTCACTGCAGGTGTCTATTGGCTGACTTTGGTGACTAGAATTTGGTGCTTTGCATTTGGTTTTGCCTTTGTTGACAGACACTAGTGTCCTCCTGGGTCCCAAAGAACAATATATGTCCTGTGACAAGATCTCTTCATGATCATGCAAAAGGGAGAACAATGTTTCTTCCTTCAGTTACTTATACACAAATACATAAGAAAATCAATAAATACCTATACAGACTTATCTATCCAGGATTATTCTGGGTTCTCACATGCATAATCTTATTTCACCATTATCACAGCCCTGTGATACAGGGTTTTATGTGTGTGGGCTTGGGTTCAGGGACAAGGGACATGTTCCTGATTCTTAGGGCTCTCCTTTCTGTTCTCTTTCCTGGGTCTATTTGGGTATGATGAGTTCTCTTCACTCTGACTGGGATGAAAATATATTTTACAACTGTATCTTGCATTGCTCAACTGTTAATATCTCTGATTTGTTCTAACCATATAGCACCTTCTCTGGAGTACCTCTCACACAGTCTCACCTTGAACATGCATAGCTCAACTTTCAGCAAGGGATTCTTGGAGGAACCCCGGAATTCTGGGATTCCAACACATAATTCTGGAATTCAGGTTCTGCACAAAACTCTCATCCATGCTTGTCCCCACATTGCAGCCCCTTCAGCAATCTTGATCTCTGATATTTGCCACCTAAGCTTGGCAGAATTGCAGCAATTGTTTGGGTAACTTTCCTTAGGCCGAGACCCTCACTAATCCCAGGGTTGTCCTTGTGACTTTCCCTTTACTTGGAATGCAGTCTAGGTTGGCCTAGTGTTCAGTTGCTCAAAGCAGTTACTGCAAATACAACATCTGTTCAGAAGGTTTCCAGCCATGTAATATGAAAAATAGACATTTATTGAAGAAGATACAAGATCCAAGAAACATTGTACATAGGACAATGATGCCTCAGTCCCCTTCAAAGTAAGCACATTGGGACCTCACGCAGTTCTCCCAGTCGCCATCAATTACCCCATAATATTTTCATGAATTTCATTGATGATCTGAAATCTCTTCCCTTTCAAAGGTGATGTTAGTTTTGGGAAAAGCCAGAAGTCAAAGGGTGCCAAATCTGGGCTGTAGGGGGGCTGAGTCACCTGGGTAATTTGGTGTTTCACCAAAAAACTCAGCATGAGACATGATGTATGAGCAGGCATGTTGTCATGATGAAGTTGCCAATCACCAGTTGCCCATAGCTGCAGCCTTCTGAATCATCTGAATAGTTTCTGTGGAGTAATGTTCAAGCTTAACACAAAATTTTATACAGATTCATTGCTCAACTCGCTCAGTCATTTTGAATGGTGTCTACCATCCCCACTAACTAGTACATTGTTGATGAAGTTATCGTTGTTGATGCACATGCATTCCAATCTACTCTCCTTGACTGCCAGGTTACATCAGTGTCACACAAACCATTTTTGTTAAAATAATAGTGGCTGGACTTTTTCTGGACAGACCTTGGATTTTATCTATTTTATAATTATATAGTTGTTAGCACAATATCAGTTAGATTTTCTTGGCTGAAACTACAGCTTCTTAATTCCACAGTAAGAAATAATTTTATTGTTGCCCTGGCTGGTGTGGCTCAGTGGATTGAGTGCCAACCTGCAAATCAAAGTGTCACTGGTTTGATTCCCAGTCAGGACACATGCCTGGGTGGCAGGCCAGATCCCTGGTGGGGAGCATATGAGAGGCAACCACACATTTATGTTTTTCTCCTTCTCTTTCTCTCTCCCTTTCTCCACCCTTTCTCCTCTGCCCCTAAAAAATGAATGAATGAATGAATGAATAAATAAATAAATAATTTCATTTTTCCTCATGAAATTATTGGAAGAACAAAAGGTACCAACTCAGTATACTTCTTCGACTGCTTTTAAAAAATTTATTATATTAAATATGTGTACTGGATGCAAGTGTTACTGGGATGTTTTTAAAAGCATTTTCATTTACAACTGTGTTTAATCACCCAAAGCACAAGGGCTAAATGTATGCATACTCTGATATCCAGATCTTTTCACAGAACTCCAACACATTAAAAACTCAATCTTTGAGGAATAATTAGTCAAATATATAAGTAAATTATTCTCAAAAATTTTTAATATAAAATTACTGTTAATATTTTAAATGATGTAGCCATTCTTTGAAGATATTTACTTTTTTCTGAACTGTAGGGTTTGTCTAAGAGTTAAAATTGAGAAATAGAGAAATTATGACAGTGTCAGAAAAACATTTGGTTTTATTTTTAATGGCAAATCATTTTTACGGTAAAAAATAGAGGCTAAGGGGACTATGGAATCGAGAACAATTTAAAATCAGAAGCTTTAATTCATTTTCCTATATTAATATGTCATTTTGCATAACACCAATAAGATATTTTTATTGATGTGCCATCCACTTATAACCTCTAAATGTGAGGTGCACTTCTAAAGATTCATGGTCTTTTTAAACCTAGACTTATATTTCCTTAAAATTTATAATTTGCTCAAGGATATAGGATAATAAAGATTGGGATAGAACTGGAAATACCTATGTGAAGGTATTGAAAATATATATACACATCAAAACTGTTCTGTACAATTATAGATATTAAACTTATATAAGAAGCACTGGTTGTATAGTCCAGTTTAACAAGGGAAATATCATTTTTTAAATACTTAAAAATCTTGGGAAAATTTATGCATCAAAAATTACTTTTTAGACTTCCGCCAAGATGGAGGTTTAAGGTGGATGTGCCTTGCCTCCTCTCACAACCAAGTTTAAGGACAACTAAATATTAGCATCAGAAAACACAACCAGAACACGGAAAACTGAACTTTTCGGAAGTCCGCAAACAACAAATTCTTCGGCCCGACCGGTAAGGGGCGAAACCAGCGGCGGGTGAGGAGTTACAAAGGAGAACACGATCGACCCGGGCGCGGGCGCGGAATCCAGACGCGCGACATTCACGCGGGTTCCAAACCCAGGATTGGACCTAGTGAGCAGCCCACCGGGTGAGCGACTACGGAGGAGTCAGTGGGGAGGCGGTGGTAGCGAGTTGACTGTGGGTGTCCGGATACGCGCGGGTGAGGGAGTGAGCGGTGGGACCGGCTGCGGCGGCGGTGGCGCCATTTTCCCCGCTCTGACCACGCCCCCACATACAGCGTCACAACCCAGCGACCTGGGACTCCAAGGCGCCGCTTCTCTCACTTAAAGGGCCAGAACAGACCAAAAATGTCGCAGGGGGACCTCAAAGTCCCAGAGATAAATCTAAGTGACGAAGAAATAGCAAATCTCTCAGACGCACAGTTTAAAACACTGGTCCGTCAGCTTCCTCACAGATTTGGTGGACTATAGCCACAAATTAGAGAAACATATGAAGGCTAAATTAAGGGAAATGAATGGAATTCCACAGGAAACCCATAGAGATGAAAAAAAAACTGGGACTCAACTCAATGGAGTGAACCAGAAGGAAGAAAAAAATGATCAATCAGAAAGGAATGAAGAAATAAGAATTCAGAAAAATGAGGAGAAGCTTAGGAACTTCCAGGACATCTATAAACGCTCCAATATCCGAATTATAGGGGTACCAGAAGGGGGAAAGACACAACCACCAGTGGAAAAACTATTTGAACAAATAATAAAAGAAAATTTCCCCAATCTGGCAAAGGAAACAGACTTCCAAGAAATCCAAGAAGCCCAGAGAGTACCAAAAAAGTTGGATTCAAGAAGAAACACACCAAGGCATATAATAATTACATTAGCCAAAATTAAAACGAAGGAGAGAATCCTGGAAGCAGCAAGAGCTAAGGGGACAATCACCTACAAAGGAGTCCCCATCAGGCTGTCAGCAGATTTCTCAAAAGAGACCTTACAGGCAAGAAGGGGCTGGAAAGAAATATTCCAAGTCATGAAAACTAAAGACCTACAACCAAGATTGCTCTACCCAGCAAAACTTTCATTTAGAACGGAAGGACAGATAAGGTGCTTCTCAGATAAGACCAAATTCAAGGAGTTCATCATCACCAAGCCCTTATTATATGAAATGTTAAAGGGACTTATCTAAGAAAAAGAAGTTAAAGAAACATGAACAGTGAAAGGACAACAAGCTCACAGTTATTAACAACCACACGTAAAACGAAAGCAAACTAAAAGGACAGCTAGATCAGGAGTGGAAACATAGAAATGAAGATCTCAAGGAGGGTTAGCAACAGGGGCGTAGGAGGAGGAGAAGGGGGGAGAAGGTACAGAAAATAAGTAGCATAGACAGTAGATAGAAAATAGATGGGGGGGCAAGAATAGTATGGGAAATACAGAACCTAAAGGACTTGAGACACATGGACATAAGCTAAAGGGGGGGTAATGGGGGGGTTGGGGGGGCAGGGTGGAGGGGAATGAAGGGGGGAATAGAACAACTGTAACAGCATAAACAATTCAAAAAAAATAAATAAATTTATTTAATAAAAAAATTACTTTTTAAACTTTAGTATATGATTCAATGGCATTTATAATGTCTTATTAAGTGCCTTTGGAAGAAAGGAAAAGAACACTAAAATTAGGGTTGGAGAAATAGACTTGAACCTTTGTTGTTTCATGATTTTTGTGACCTTAAGCAAATTTTAACATGTTTTTAGTGTGTCTTCATAGTTAATGTAAGAATCAAATCAAATAATAATATTGAGGACAGCTAATAGATTTCTTCAACATTTGTTTATCAAATGAATACATAATATAGAGCAAAAGTAAGACTTGCTTGAGTGTGGTTGATAGGTAATAATACGAGTGTAATAATTTATAGATTTAATTTGAAAATTTCACCTAAATATCATATAGTATGATATTGTTATGTCACAAAATTATATGCTTATAAATTTGTAATAAAATAGGGGCGTTATTTATGCCAGACCCTGTATATGAAAAGCAATTCAAAAGGTAAAGTGTTTTATTACTTATGCTGAATGCTTCTCAAAGTTAAATCTTGATATGTTCAGAGTAAATGCTTCATATTTCTGAACAGAATAGAGCAGAGAGTACTAAAATCAGCCAGTGATTTATTTTTTCTTCAGTTTTTGAAAAATATAATCATCTAATCTAAATTTAAGCACTTTCCTGGTCACATCTCCATTTTCCTTTGTATATTTATAATCCTAAAAACTCATTCTGCTACCATAAAGTTAGTTTGTGGTCCTCCAGGAGTCACTGTGAAAGAATCATTCAGTGATGGTATCTAGGGATGTTAGTACCTTAGACCCAGCCAATTTCAATAGCTATAAAGTAGTGGTATCAGGAAATTCATTCAAATGATGCTATCACATAAATAGTGAGAAAATCCCTGAAATGTGATACCATGATTATATAAAAAGCTTAAACAGAAATATTAAAAACCTAAAGTATACTCTAAAAATATTCTTAGCCATGGTTGAAAATGAAAGGAGAAATACAGTTCACAGAAAGATAAACTAAAAAATGAAACAAAATGAGAAGCATGGCAGAAAAAACTAAAATATTATTTTCTTGAGATTCATGTAATCATTTTACTGACAAAGGGTCTGTGGGTAGAGCTTTAATTGACATTTTCACGAAGTGTCAGTATTTCTTTATATACTTCTCCCAAATTTGCTCTCTAACACACAGCAAGTTTAACCACATAAACTAGTGAAGAGAACATCCTATTTCATTCATCCTATTCATTATGTTAACCTTCAATTAAGTTCTAAGAAGTTACTGCTCTGTCCAAGCCTTTCCCGTGGCTTTCCATGTCCCTGAGAGGAGAGGGCAAAGTTCACACAGTGGCTTCCAAATCTCCACATACACATTTTCCCTTTGGATATGAGAGAATGTTTTGGCATAAAGGTTAACATTCTACATCTTCATTAGGTACTGATTATTTGTATTGCTTCAGGGATTACAATTCAGCATAAAAGTTTTCAAACATTTTATACTTTAGATGGATGAGTTTTATTATATAATGTACATCTTAATAAAGTTTAGTAGACAACATAGGAAAAGGACAAAAGGGGGGAGGAGAAGGAGCCCATCAAACAAATAAAATTTAGTTGGCCCTCATAATGAAAGTCAAAGCCCTCTTTTTTATTCAGAGATTTTTTAAGAACAAAAGAGGAGGTATATATCAACTTAGAACTAACATTGTAGATAGATTGGAAATTATAAGAAATTATAAAGACTAAAATTTTGATGGCAAATACATAATGCAATGTACAAATAATATATTATAGAATTGTAATAAATCTATTACATTTGAAACCTATATAATTTTATTAAAATATTGCTCTAATAAATTTAATTATCAATTAAAAAATAAATAAAGTTATGTCACACAAGACAATTTAAATCTGGTGTGTGTTATTCTGATTTTTTAGTGCTTTTATTTTCCATGGTTGCAATAAGATTAAATATATCCTATGTTACGCTTCTTTATTCTTAATTTTAGAATTTTTCTATCAATGAACAGTTCTAAAAGACTCTTAAAACCCAACATTTGGTGTCAGCTCTACAAAATACAGTACAGATCACAATCTGTAACCACTTAATAATCATGAGTAGGTCCTCTCCAGCTGCAACCACATACTTATATCAGATATTACCACGAAACATTATAGGCATCTCTCAAACAACAGTAACAAAAACACCTGACTTGAGTCTAATAAAAATATATATTTTTTGCTATAGTCTGTTTGGAGAATCAGTTTCCTCCTTGGATTTTTCTCAGGAAGTTATCCCTAAAGTCTGAGTTGTTACCTAAGAGTAAAAGGATATCATGTTACCAGAAGGTGGAATAGTAAAGATAGAATTTAGGAAAAACATACACTCATTCTTCCCTCTATGCAATATTGCCAGAACAGTGCACTTGTAATGTTTTTCAGCTATGATATGTCCAATTGAATTCATCTACAAACTGGAATAAATTTCTCACAATCCAGCTCCTAATGTAATAGTTTAATATTTTAAAAGAATTCTTAAGTGTTGGACCCAAAACCATAAAAATCATAGGAGAAAACCTATACAGGAAAACCTCAGACATTTCTTATAGAAATATTTTATCAGATATATCTCCCCAGGCAAGAAAACAAAATAAAGAATAAATAAATGAGACTGCATCAAATTAAAATTTTTTGCACAGCCAAGGAAACCATCAACAAAATTTAAAAAAGAACAACCCACAGAATGGGAGAACATATTCACTGATACATCTGATAAGGGGTCAACATCCAAAATTTATAAAGAACTTATACAACTCAACACTACAAAAAACAACACAATTTAAAAATGGGCAAAGAATCTAAATAGACACTTCTCCACAGGAGGGCATTCAGCTGTCCACAGACATATAAAAAGATGCCCAATATCACTAAATCATCAGAGAAATGCAAATCAAAACCACAATGAGATGCCATCTCATACCTGTCAGAATTGCTATCACCAGTAAATAAACAAAAAACAAGTGCTGGCGAGGATATGGAGAAAGGGGAACCATTTTGCACTGTTGGCAGGAATATGGATTGTGCAGCCCCTGCTGCAGTATGGAAAGCAGTATGGAGGTACCTCAAAAAATTAGAAATGAATCTGCCTTTTGACCCAGTGATCCCACTTCTGGGAATGTATTTGAAAGAACCCAAAAAACTAATTCAAAGGACATAAGCAGCCCTATGTTCATTGCAGCATTATTTACAACCACCAAGATAAGTAAGCAGCCCAAGTGTCCATCAGTACATGATTGGATAAAACAACTATGGGGCATTTACACAATGAAATACTACTAAGCTGTAAAAGAGAAGAAAACTTACCCTTTGTGACAATATGAATGGACCTGGGGGAACATTATGCTAAGTGGAATTAGCCAGGCAGAGGACAAATAACTTATGACTTCACTGATATGGAATCATGTTAATTCAAACTGAACTAACAAGGAGAATGGGGACGGGTTCTTAGATGGAGAGCTGGATGACAGCTAGTGGCAGGGAGGTGAGGGGGTGGAAACGACAAATGTGTGGTGACCGCTGGATGGAGGGGGATATAAGAGGACTAAATAGTAATGGAAAAAAAGTGCAATAAAGATTAAATTAGAAAAATAATTCTTTCAAAATTTCTAAAAACAGAATTTTGATGAAGATGGTAGCATAGGTAAACATAGCTTGCCTCCCTGAACAACCATGTCAAGATTACGATTAAAACAACCATCACTCAGAACCATCAGAAATTGAGTTGAATGGAAGTCTGACAACTACAGAATTAAAGAAACCACACCCACCCAGAACGATAAGATGGATGGCGACTTGGAACAGGCTGGTCCCACATTCATGTGTGGTGGATAAAAAGTCAAAGGGATACTTCAGGATTGAAGAGTCCCATACCAGGCATCCCAAACCAGGGTTCCAGTGTCAAGAAGATAAGTACCCAAAACTTCTGGCTTCTAAAACCAGCAGGAACTGAGTCGGTAGAAGAAACTGCTGGAGTCCTGAGCAGTTCCTCTTAAATAACCCATGTGTGGACTTATTCTCTCTCACTCCACCTAGGCTCCAGCACTGGTATAGCAGTTTGAAGGTACCAATGATATACTGGGAGAAACTGAAGTGTCTGGCATCAAGGTGAGGGTTGTGGACAGCTTTCTCCCAGACTGAAAGGTGGTCAGAGGCCATATTCCTGATTCTGAATGCTTTCCCCCAAAACCTGTCAACAGCAATCAAGACTCAACTACAATAGTGGGCTTAACTCAGCCCACATGAAGGGCATACCTCAAGTACCCAGCTTGGGTGATAGGGGACTGTGCCACTAGACCCTACAGGAGACCTACTATATTAGGCAATGCTATCAAATGGGGTATCATGGCAACTCTGTGTAATACATAGCAATAAACACAGGGAGGATGCTACAGTGAGGAGACAAAGAAAACATGTCCCAGATGAAAGAACAGATCAAAACTTCAGAAAAAGGACTAAACAAAAAGAATATAAGCAATCTATCAGATGTAGAGTTGAAAACACTGGTTATAACTTTGCTCTAGGAACTCAGTGAGGATCTCAACAGCGTTAAAAAGATCCAGTCGGAAATGAAGAATACACTAATTGAAATAAAGAACAATTTGCAGGGAAACAGCAGTAGAGTGGATAAAACCAAGAATCAAATCAATGATCTGGAACATCAGAAGGAAAAAAAGAGCCAGTCACAACAGATTGAAAGAAGAAAAAAGAATCCTAAAAAAAAAAAAGAGGATTGTGGAAGCAGCCTCTGGGACAACATAAAGTATTCCAACATTTGCATCACAGGGTTACCAGAAGAAGAAAAGGAGCAAGAAATTGGAAATCTATTTTAAAAAATAATGAAACTTCCCTAATTTGGTAAAGGAAATGGACATGCAAGTCCAGGAAGCACAGAGAATCCCAAACAAGATGGATGCAAAGAGGCCCACTCCAAGACATCATAATTAAAATGCCAAAGGTTAAAGATAAAGAGAAAATTTTAAAGTAGCAAGAGAAAAGCAGATAATTACCTATAATAGTGCCCACATTACTGGTAGCTGATTTCTCAAAATAAACTATGCAGGCTAGAAGTGATTGGCAAAAAGCACTCAAAGTGATAAAAATAAGAGCCTACAACTCAGATTAATCTATTTAGCAAAGCTATCATTTAGAATCAAAAGGCAGATGAAGTGCTTCCCAGACAAGTTAAAGCTGTAAAAGATCATCCTCACCAAACCATTATTATATGAAATGTTGAAGGGACTTAACTAAGAAAAAGTACAAGATCAAAACTGTGAACATTAAAATGGAAATAAATACATAACTATCAAAAATTGAATCTTAGAAACAAACTAAGCAAACAAGCAAGACAGAAAAAAATCATAGATATGGAGAACATTGCATGGTGGCCAGTGGGAGGGGGGGATCTGGGGGGAATGGGAGAAAAAGTGAAGGGATTAAGAAGTACAAATTGGTAGTTACAGAATAGGTAGAGAGATGCTAGAGCAAATATAGGAAATGGAGTTGCCAAAGAAAGTATATGCATGACCCATGGATATGAACGATGGAGCAGGGATTGCCAGAGGGAGTGGGGAATGCTGGGTAGAGAGGGTTAAGGGGGGGAAATTGGGACAACTGTTATAGCCTAATCAATAAAAAATAAATAAGTAAAATAAAATAAAATTAAAATAGAAAATTCTAAAAATGGTCTTTATATTCTCAATGTAGTTTTCTTAAGGGTAATTCCTCTAGACATTATATAAAAACATAATTAATGCTTTATTTTTCAAAAATGACTATTTGATAGTATATTCTGGTCATCTTTTTAAACTAGAAAAATCCATCTTATTTAGGATGTAAATTGGAGAACCAGTATGAGTTACTACTGAACTGAGTTACATAAAAGATCTTACTTAATTATCACTGATTGCTCCTTTAGGTTTCTAGTTATTAAATAAATCTAAATATTCATTGACTATTTGGAAAATCATGTTTAAGTTTTCTCTGAGTAGAAAAGAGTAGGGAAAGAAAATAAGTTCTTCAAAAAATAAAGAAAAGTTAAAGAAAAAAGAGTCTTGAAATTCTTAAACTTATAAAAGTAGATTCAAAATTTCATCTATGTGTTAAAAATGTTTTTGCTATACAAGTATGATGGAAAGAAAAGGGACACTCATTTAAGGTAATAGCACCTCAGTTAGTTCTATGTCAATAGACTGTAACATGGGGAGGCCTGTCTTTAATCGTCATTGCCAATGACATTGATGCTTGTAGTGTGTCTACCTCTATATCAGCAACCATTTTAGGAGGAGGTAGGAATACAGTTGAAAAATAGGTGTGTGCCATCCGTAGCTTTACATTCTTCCTCAGGAGGTTTCTATAAAATGTCACTGTAATAGTAGCAAGTAATAGAGCTGGAATGAGAATCCAGATTTTCCAATCCTTAATCTGTTTTTCTATTTTATTTAATTTTTTCAGACCAGTGACTTATTTATTTACTGAATAGGAAACAAATGACAGAGTCAAACCCACATGAGCACAAGAAGGCACTTCCAAAGGATAGAAATACAGAGAGGCCATTAATTCCAGCAATAAAGCAGTCAGTCTGCCCCAGCTCCCTTCCTCCACCCCACTTATTGAATAAACAGTTCCCTGTTCACTTATTAAAGGTTTATTCCATGATATCAAAGAAGTAATATATCTTTTAAAAAATCTGGTATAACTAGCCAAAATTGAATCAAACAGCTTAGCAAATTGTGTTTCTTTGTACTATTTGATATACCCATACTGCATAGAATAACACTTCTATCAATACTTAGAGCCCATATTTAATTAATATTGTTGAGTCAAACTTCAGTTTATGTTATACTGTTAGAAGACCCTGGGGTATATGAAAAGAGAACTAAGTGGACATTTAGGGAATTAAGTAATGTCCTTGCTTCTATTTTATGAACATAGGTAAGTATCTTAATATTTCTGTATTTCAATTTATTTATATTTAAAATGAGAAGCTGTACCACAGCCAGGGTTATTAAAGTGCACCATGCATATGAATCATGCTGGGAAACTTGTTAAAATGCATATTCCGAGGATTTTTTTCCTTGTAAACTCTGATTCTTTAGAATTTGGATGGAGCCTAGCTATCTGCCAATTAAATAATCACTTGAAGTGACAGTATCTCAGAGTGTCTGTGGCAACAGAAAAACTGAATTAGATGTTCCCTGAAAGTCTTTCCTAATTCTAAAATGTTATGAGATAGAATTCACAAAGAAAAAAATCACTGAGAATTACTAACCTAAATGTAATTAAAGCTTCATTCTAATTTCACTAGTAAAGTCTTTTTGATTAATAAGATTTATATTTTAAGAGCAATTTAGATTCGTAGCAAAATTGAAGTGAAAGTACAGAGATAGTCTCTGTTTCCATGACATACAAACTCCTTTTTATCAATAACATGACACACTGTTGTGGGACATTCATTACATGATAAACCTGCAATGACACATCATTATCATTTCAAAGTCCGAAGTTTGTTTTATTGGAAATGTGCACTTATCTTTAAATAGGCTGTTTACCATTTTCTCCTTGGATTCACTTTTCTTATTGATTTGAAGGAACTCTTTATTCTTTATGTATATTAACCCTTTAATTTGTTGATATATTTTATCTCAGTTTATTTACTAGCTTTGAAATAAAAAAATTTGATTTTTGTTTATGTTGTTATTTGTTATATCATTTTAAATTAGTATGCAGTCATATCTATTGTTTTTGCATTTTATAATGTCTGGGTTTTGCGAGTTGCTTAGAAATCTTTTTTAATCTCATTATTGTTTATAAGACCTTTGTATTTTTTTTATTCTTCTGTATTTTCTTTCGTTTAGATCTTTAATCCATCTGAAATTTATTTTTGTATGTGGTTTAAACTAGAAATTCTATATCTTCCCAAATGAATAAGAAACCAGCCCTGGCCATGTATCTGTTGGTTAGAGCATTATCTTGATATACCAAGGTTCTGGGTTCAATCCCCAGTCAAAGCACATGCAAGAATCTACCAGTGAATGCATAAACAGGGTTTGCAGAATTTGCTGGCAGTCACCCCAAGTGGGCTGGTGGGTTCTGAAAAAGGGAAATCAACCCCTGTGGCTTTTCTGAGAAAGGGGGGCTCTGGTGCTTCCAATTGTATAACAGTAAACACACGAACAGACACAACCTCTTCTCACACACAGGCGAACCGCGGTCTCAGGCCTACGTCTCACGCAGCGCAGCGCAAAAAGGGAACTGACACTCCTTGACCTAGTCACGGAGTGGAACTGAAAACTAAGTGACCTAGTCACTCCTCCCGAGGGCGTCCCCTCTTCTGGGAGCCCCTGGGTGGACTGCCGGTAACGCCTTACCTACCACCTCAGGGTTAAGCAGTCTAGACTTCCAAAACCAAAAGAGGATCCTCGTTACTTACGTTTGCTCGAGCAGCCCGTCCAGTCCTCGGCCGAAAAAGATCTCGCTGGGGCCTCCAAATGTTACATTCCGCTCTCACAAGCAAGAAGGGTCGGAGACGGTCGGGCAGTCAAAGATGTTTTATTGGCCAAAGTTTCAAAGTTTTACCTGCACAGGGGCGAACTCTCGCGGTGTCCGGAGACACGGTGCCAAAATGGCTGCACATGAGAGTCTCGCCTAACGCTTACAGGCTGGGGTTCTTATAGAAGTGGGCAAGCAAGCGGGTTTCCAGAAGCAAAGGTGGCAGTTAGCGATATCGAGCTCAGGTGTGAAGCACTTAACAACAACTCCTGACACATGGAAGCCCTCTATAGGTTTTGACCAATTCCTAACTCTCTGGAACACCTGCCTGGGGGTGGGTGCGGTTTCTACTCAGGCTTGAGTGAGCAAACAGCTTAGCGCAAACAACTTATTTCCTCCTCGACTCTAACATTAGGTGTTCACCAGGGTAGGGCAACACACGTGGCTGCGTTGTGACACTGTATACAAAAGAGGGGTCTAGAGGAAAACATGCCACTTGTTCAGCTCTCAGCCAGCCTTCAATCATTTCACCTCTACCCACCAGCAAACTGGGTCCTTCTGGTACTGATTCCCAGGTGGGTGGGTTTGTGTATATTCTAGGATCCTGTGGGTCTGTCCAATGAACTCTCCTGTGAGGTTGAGAGTTACTCTCACCCCCTCATCTTTCACAGGGTTTTCAGTCAGAGGTGTGGATAAACCAGGAAGAACAACTGGGGAATCAGACAGACTGCATAATCCAGGGCCCCAGCGAGGGGAAATAAAGCCTCTAAACCTCTGACTGTGTCGTTATTTTAAAGAATAGTTTCATTGCTCTAAAAAAAACCTCTCTTCTCTGAATGAGTAATCTAGATATAATTAAAGCTTCATTGCAATTCCATTAGTAAACTTCTAACAATGAATCACACTTTGTCTTGTTTGTCTTATATATTCACATTATTGAACTCTTTAACATTTTAGTCTTGTGTTTGAAAAGTTACGTAAGACCTTGCTAATTCTAGTTAACTGACATTATCTTTTATCATATAATATAGTGCTATGTAGAACTTAAAATCAATGGTGAAGTCAGTTCACAAGACTTAATGCATCAACTGTTATCATTTTTTTCACATAATGAAGTTATTTTTAATCCTCAAAATTTCCTCAGGTATTCTATATAACAACGTTTTCTAGTTTTCTAAGAAATTCCATCCAGTGTGTTCTGACTGATAATTGATAAATTGCGATTTGCCCATTTTGAGGATCACAGAGGTCTAATACCTGGTGCATAGCTCCTAACTCATTTTATTGTACTCTGGCCATCATCTGGACAAAGTCACAGCTTATTTTAAAATCAACAATTTTAAGTTATCTTCAGTTCTTCTTTAGCTAATATTAGTGAAAAAACCCACCAGGAAATAGGAGCATCAGTAAATAAAATACGTCTGTAGTATTTTGTCAGCACTTTCTCTCCTTCACTTTCACATTTTGATCTTTTCCCCCTTTTACTTCTCATTGCCATAAGGTTTACATTAAACTTAAGCTAAGGATGCTAAAGATACTTAAGATACTATCAATTTACTTAGGATACTTAGAAAATATAGTACTTTTTATAGGTCTGTAATCATAGTAAGATTATTGCTCATATTATAGATATATGGCCTAAGTATATTCACTTGACTAATGAGAATTTTGGGCTCTGAAATCTTTTGTAGTTAAGTACACTGGTTAGAGCAGCTGGCTCTAGAATTCAACTGCCTGTATTTATTTCTTAGTTGCATCTCCTGATTTTATTTGAACTGGCAAAATTATCTCCATTCTCTTTGATTATTTTCTTCAGCAGTATTTTATTGTACTCAGCAGGCCAGAGTACAATAAAATGAGTTAGGAGCTATGCACCAGGTATTAGACCTCTGTGATCCTCAAAATGGGCAAATTGCAATTTATCAATTATCAGAACACACTGGATGTAATTTCTTAGAAAACTAGAAAACATTGTTTTATAGAATACCTGAGTACAGCAGTATCATCTTAATAGTACATCCATCATAAGATTCTCTAGATGTGAAATTAATTAAATTAATTAAGTATACATAGAAATCTGCCTGTTACATCATTTTATAAATTGTAGCTTTTAATAATTTATTCAGAAGTTAAGAAAAAGCATAGTTGGTTTCTCTACATGCTGTAATGATTCACTATGTAATTTCAGCTCAATTTATCTGTTAGTTAAATATAGTGTTTTGGATCTCTTCTGAAATGAAGGTTACAATTAAGTTGCTAATTATAAAAGGTTACTAAAAGTGTTTGTACTGTGTGAAGTATTCTATTACCAGTTCTATTCTGGCTTTTCAATGTCAGCTGCAGTCCCTCTAAAAAAGTTAGTCAGCCTTTATTTTAAAAGTGCTTTCGACATTTTACTGAAATAATTTAATGTATTGGTATTAATGGAATTCTCATGAGACAGAAGAATAAATGGGCTGTTAAGAATATTGAAGGAATTAGGGAACCGCGAATTTAAAGTGCCCTCTTCAACTTTTCTCAGATATTATAAATGTAACCATTAATATGCAGTTTCCAACTAAAGTTCAACACACTTGAAAGATCTTTCTTTTTGTTTTATGATTTAGAAATGGGGATCACCATATGTTGGAAGAATAAACCTGGTTTATATTTACTTTAAATGTGCAAGTGCTCCCAAGTCATAACCAAGACAATTTTTCCTATAGTTCTAAATTAACAATTAATATAAGATCAAGGGAAATTGGCATACAGAACTGATGTAGAAGTATTAGTACATGTTACAATTAATTTTGCTTTGAGAGACTATAATGTATTAGAATTTTACCTTTATTGTAATAGTCATTACTTATTAAATACATGTTGTATGTGAGGTGAAAAACTGTTACATTTTAATTTTATGTAATATATAACCAGTGCTGAGCTGGTTGTAGAGTTCAGCATCAGCCCCACCTAAATTCTCTTCAGTTTCAAAGAATACCAAAAACTGTGTTCCATTGAATTCGCCTACACACGTGGTTGTGACCTAGAGTCTAAAATGAGAAGTGCAGAGATGTAAAAAAGCAGAAAGAGCCCATTATTGTCCAGAGACAGTTGCCCCAGAGAAGATGCAAAGTTCAGTGCAGCTTTCAGATGAGAATTTAAGAAGAACCTGCATCACAGCTGCGGGCTGATGCCATGAGAGAAGCTTTCCCAGAGATGTTGAAATTCACGCTGGATTCGGGCTGAGTGCCTCCTAGTGATCTATTCACGCGCTGTTGATTGACACTGGTGATGGTGGCTCTCTTGACCTTCATGTCCTCAGACTTTCTAACAGTTAGTGTAAGCATTTGAATACTTCCTACTAGTAATACAGAAGGTGGCTTCTGTTACTTCTGAAACTTGATCGACACACCTGATAAAGATCCTCAGATCATTATTCCCTGTTAACAAACCAGGACTATTAAGCTCAATAAGGTTGGATAACATCTCCAAAAATCACACAACCAACATATGGCTACAATGAAATGTGTTCCTAATTTATTCAAAGATGATTTTGCCCAGTGAGGACTACTTCAGACATTTCATTCTGGTTTTGATTCTAATAATGGTGTGTCTCCTACTAAATTTATCTATATTCCATCTATCATTGAACACAGCCCCCCAAAAGCCTCTATATGGCAGCCACATGTACTAAGATCAATTTCATTCAGTATAAATTAATTCTATATCTAACATATGGGCAATTTTATAAAATAACTTCACTTTACCAACTTAATACTGGGATGAGACACATGATGGTCAGGAACTTTGCATAAAAGATGAAGGCCAGCAACTTAATTCCTCCAGAAGGGTAAATTTGAATGAATGAGTCTGTTTGAACACATTGGGAGTCAAAGAACACAATTTTATCAAAGAGGGCATATGAAAGTGCAGAATAAAGGGTACATTTTCAGCTTGTTCATAAGGATGGCCTCCTATGTTTTATTCTAAAATTTTCATTGTTTGGCATCCCCATTTGGTCTATAATTATTTGAAATTAATTTTTTCATAGTATAAATTAGAGAAACAATTATTTTCATATGAGTGTATAAATGTTCCTAATTACTTGAAAAGGCTATAGATTGATTACTTATTTATTAGTCTGTAGTCCGACTTTTGTCATAAATTTATTTCTTTGGATATTCTTTATTTCATTAGATTTTTATAGTTTTATTTATTTTTTAAAGATGACATATTTATTTGTTTTTAGAGAGAGGGGAAGGGAGAGAGGAGAGGGAGAGAAACATCAATGTGTGTTTGCCTCTAGTGCTCAGTCCACTGTGCCCTCAATCCAGGCATGTGCCCTGGCTGGGAAGTGAACCAGTGACTCCTTGGTTCCCAGGCTGGCTCTCAATCCACTGAGCCAGACCAATCAGGACTATAGTTTTATTTTTCAAACTCATGTACATCTGTTGTTAAATTTATTTCTAGGTACTTGATAGTTTTATATACTTGTAAACTATATCTTTTTCTTCATAAGTCATTTCTGAATGTTGCACGCAGAATCAGAGACTTTCTAAACTTTCTAATTAACTCTGAATATAATCTTTAGATTCTATTGAGTTTTCAAACACACACAATTCTATCATCTATGAATATTTAGAGGCTTTGTCTCTATGACCAATCTTTATGTGTACTTTTGTTTTTTACTGCTTTCCAGCACTTTTTAATATTGAATAAAAATGGTAATTTTGAGCACCCTTTCTTCCTGATTGCATATGGAAAGGTCTCAATATTTCACTTTCAGCATGATATTTTCTATAGTTTTGTTGTTTTTTTCTTTGTTGTTTTCTGAGAAATATTCTTTACCTAATAAGAAAGTTCACTCCATAGTAGTAAGAATTTTAGGAAATATTAAAATAATCCATTTATATAATCAAACAATTTTTCTTCAGTCTAGTAACATGGTACAACTTGTTGATTGCCTTTTTTAGGAATGATCTTGGTAATGTAAAATCTATATCTATAACTATATCTGTATCTTTATATATCCTACATATATATGAATTATGTTGGATAATTTTTTATTTAGGGTTTATTATCTAGTATTTCTTATTTTAACTTATCTATAATTGTCCATTACTTGTCAGTTTTAGTATCAAGGTCATAATTGCCAAATAAAATAAGTTAAGAGGTATATCCTTATCCTAATCTCTGAAACAATTTACTTAATATTTGAATTATGTTATCTTTAAATACTTGGTAGATTTCCCTAGTGAAGACCTCTGGTCATGGAGTTTTCACTGTGGTAACATGCGTAATTACTAATTTGGTATTGGTAATGGGTATAAGATCATATAAGTAGGTGGTTTGTTCTCTATGTACATTTTTAGGATAAGTATGCACACAATAACTTATTCTCTTCTTGTCTATTGGGTCAAAAGTGAAGCAATGAAGGTTTTTTATTTCTTGTGTCAGTAATAAATGTCTTTATCTTTCTATCTTATTTATCCTGCTAGAGTTTTATCAGTATTATTGGTCTTTGCAAAACACTAATATTTATCTTTTTTAAATTTCTCTTTCATATCTTTATTTTCTATATTTATTAATTTCTGCCCTGCTTTTATTATTAATATATTTTCATTGTTTTGTGCTCACTTTATTGTACTTTACCTAATACTTTAGGGTGGATATTTAGCCCTTCTTTGCCCTTGACTAGCTTTTATTTTTCTTTAGTAACTAGAATATACTGTTAAATAACTTAAATTCTACCACTGCAGTTGTCAATTGGTCTACTTTGTACACTTTGTTTTTGTTTTTTACTTTTGCTTTACATACTTTGAAGGCACATATTTGGACACACACATAATACATACACACATTTAGATTTGTTGTATTTTCCTGGTAAATTAAACATGTCATTTTTGTGAAATGCCCATCATTATGTAATGCATTTTAATCTTGCTTTATAAAGAAAAACATAGCAAAATTGCTCTCCATGGACAAAATAGGAACATACCATCATCTCTCTCTTTAGTTAAATTTTCTCCTTTATTTTATGTCCAATGTTATTGACAATGACAGCTTGCAATATCCTATTATATTTGTGTTATTATTGGTTCTTTTTATTGTGGCAATCCATGGTAAGCTTTCTAGGTTCTCTAAAAAACCTATCATGGAATAGCAAGCAGGCATAACATAAAAGCTACGGAATCTCATGATTTTTTCTCTCTTGTGATTATAGTTTATATTAGCTAGTGAGGGCTCAGAAGTTAATAATACAATAAGTAATTTGTTGTATAGAGATGAACAGCCTAAATTCTGTTTTGTTCTAAGCTTTTCTTGTGATTATTAAGAATAATAAAAATAATTTTAGCCCTGGTGTAGCTCAGTGGATTGAGTGCAGGCTGTGAACCAAAGGGTTGCCAGTTAGATTCCCAGTCAGGGCACATGCCTGGGTTGCAGGCCAGGTCCCCAATAGGGGACACATAAGAGGCAACCACACACTGATGTTTCTCTCCCACTCTTTCTTCTTCCTTTTTCCTCTCTTTAAAACAAACAAACAAACAAACAAATAAAATATAAAAATAATAATAAAAATAATTTTTAAAAGTCAGTGTTCACAGATAAAGAAGATATTCCAGATACCTGAAATAGAGTCTATCCTATCTCATCAGAAACAAAGAACGTTCTCTGAAGTTCCTAAGAAGTTTCTTGGATCTCATGTAATGTGTATATATAATAACGGTAGACTTGATTCAATTATTTATTCTTAATTCTTTAACCTGATGGAAAAAGCTATTTTTAGAATGCTATTAGAATTTGTATTTTAAACATTCTAGCTAGGGAAAGTTCCCCTGAATGGAAAACTCATGTATATCATTTTTATTGAAAAAGTAAGTTAAAAAATAAAACATGAGGTTTCATGAGACATGGCTGTCTCTAGCTTTCCCCACAACTAATTATTCTGTGCCTCAGAACAACTTTACTTTTCGGCCTAACTCTATTGACATTTTTTTGTAAAGTTATAAAATGAGAAGAGTAGGAGTAATACTGAATTTCTATGACTTGTCATTTAGCAGTCATGACTGTGTTTGGCTCACTGATGATGAGTAATTTAAATGCATATGAATTAGAAAGTAGAGCTGACATGAATCTAAAGATTTGTTAGGGAATCTGCAGAGGATTAAAAAAATTCTTTTTGAATTTAAGAATTCATGGAGAATGAGAAAAGTAGAATTACCTGAAAATGGAAAATATCCTATGCAGGGTGAATTAACCATGTCAATGATTTACACTAACCTGAAATGTGACATAGCAGATCTGGGTGATACACACACATACAGGGTGGGGCAAAAGTAGGTTTCCATTGTGAGTACATGAAACACAGTGTTTATTCTTGCATTATTTATTAATTACATTCACAACAATGTCAAATGTTGATTTGAAATATTTTATGTGTGTGAATATGTGTGTATATGCATTCACAGCTTTACCAGTATTTCTGATTTTTTTCTCTGAATTTTGTTATTTTTTTCTTCATCTGATTAGGAAGTTGTTCCATCTTTTTCTATACTAGAAATTGCAACATAGGAAATAAAATTGCTAAGATAAATCTTGTAAACATTCTTAAGTTTTGTGTGTCAATCAGTATGATTTTTAGATGGTTGTAATAAGTTTCACTCTCACCAGAAATATCAAAAAGTGATGATTTCATTACCCTTTTCACATAATGGAATTTATTATTTATAATCTTTTTTTAAAGATTTTATTTATTTATCTTCAGATGGGAAGGGAAGGAGAGAGGGAGAGAAATATCAATGTATGGTTGCCTCTCGTGTGTCCCCTGTGGGGAACTGGCCTGCAACCCAGGCATGTGCTCTGACTGGGAATCAAACTGCGATACTCTGGTTTGCAGGCCCATGCTCAATCCACTGAGCTACATCAGCCAGGGCCTATTATTTATAATCTTATTGTTGTATATCAATTGCATTTTATATACAAATAGATAAAATGTTTATTGATAATTTTTACCAGTATCTATGTTAGACACTAGAGAAATAACTAATGGATAGATAAGATATGGACTTTGTGTTTATGAAATTCATAATAGAATGAAGAAGGTGGAAATGACTCAAACCCACAAGAAATGTAAAATTATACCTGTGATCAGTGCTATGAAGGGGATTTCAAGGTAATATGAAATCACAATATGCATGTCAAATCTCCTCATGTAAAATTGCCCTAAAGATATGCTCACTGAACTTAGAACTAAAGGAAGAGTAACAACCACTAGACAGAGCATCAAAGTGTTCTGGGAAGAAAAAATGTACATAAAGAGTCTGTGGTAGAAAAAAGCATTTTTCTTTGGCAGCAAGATCAGTGCATTTGAAGCAGAGACCAAGATTTGACAATTTTGGTGCAGATTAAACTGGAGGGATATTTAGGTCAATTAAAAAAAGATACTTTATTTTTAGTTTTAATTTTGTTTTTATTTTTAAATTGCAGCTGACATATACTATATTATATTAGTTTCAGGTGTACAACCTCATGATTAGACACTTATGTAACTTACAAAGTACTCACCCTAATGTCTAGTATCCACCTGACACCATGTATAGTTATTACAATCTAATTGACTATGCTCCCTATGCTGTGCTTTACATCCCCCTGACTATTCTGTAGCTACCAACTTGTACTTCTATATCCCGTCACCTTTTTCACCAATCCCTCTAAGCACTCTCTCATCTGGCAACCATCAAGATGTTCTCTATATCTGAATCTGTTTCTGTTACACTGTTGGCTTATTTTTCTATTAGACTCTATATAAGTGAAATCATCTGGCATTTGTCTTTGACTTATTTCACTCTGCACAATACCTTCTAGGTCCATACATGTTGTTGCAGATGGCAAGATTTCATGTTTTTTTATGGTTGAATCATATTCTGTTGTTTATGTGCACCACTTTTTCTTTATCCATTCATCTATTCATGGACACTTAGCTTCCATATCTTGACTACTGTAATATTGATGCAGTGAACATAGAAATGCATATGTCTTCTCAATTAATGTTTTCAGTTTCTTCAAATAAATACCAGCAGTTAGTTGCTGTATCATTTTTTGTGTCTTGCTATAGGCTTTGTTTTAAAGTCTGTTATATCTGGTATAAGTTTTGCTACACCAGCTTTAAAAATATATATATTTCTTTTTATTGTTGTTCAAGTACAGTGTCTCCATCCCCCCCATTCCTGATATCCCAACCATCTACCAACCTGGATCCTACCTCCCTTTGGCTTTGTTCATGGGTCCTTTATACACGTTCCTGACAACCCCTCACCCTTTTCCCCACATGATCATCCCTCACTTCTCTTCTAGTTACTCTCAGTTTGTTCTTAATTTCAATGTCTCTGGTTATATTTTGCTTGCTTACTTGTTTCGTTAATTCGGTTTCACTTATAGGTGAAATCATATGGTATTTGTCTTTTACCATCTGACTTATTTCACTTAGCATAATGCTCTCCAGATCCATCCATGTTGTCTCAAAGGGTAAGAGCTCCTTTTTCCTTTCTGCTGCATCATGTAACTGTCCCATAGTTTTATGATCCGCTCATTTACTGATGGGCACCTAGGTTGCTTCCAACTCTTGGCTATTGCAAATTGTGCTGCTATGAACATTGGGGTGCATAGGTTATTTTGAATTGGTGTTTCAGGATTCGTAGGGTATAATCCCAGCAGTGGAATTGCTGGGTCAAAAGGCAGTTCCATTTTCAGTTTTCTGAGGGAATTCCATCTATTTTCCACAGTGGTTGCACCAGTCTGCATTCCCACTAACAGTGCACTAGGGTTCCCTTTTCTCCACAACCTCATCAGCACTCGTTGTTTGTTGATTTGGTTATGATTACCATTCTTTTTTTTTAGATTTTATTTATTTATCTTTAGAGGAGAAGAGAAGAAGAATGGGAGAGAAACATCAATGTATGGTCGCCTCTGATGCATCCCCTGTTGGGAATTGGCCTGCAACCCAGGCATGTGCCCTGACTGGGAATTGAACTGTGATCTCTTAGTTTGCAGGCCCATGCTCAATCCACTGAGCTATACCAGCCAGGGCATGATGACCATTTTGACTGGTGTGAAGATGAATGGGGCTTCATCAAAATAAAAACCTTCTGCATGGCTAAAAAAACCCAACAACATAAAAAGGGAAGCAATCATATGGGAAAATATATTTGCAAATGATACCTCAGACAAGGGTTTGATCTCCAAAATATATAAAGAACAAACACAACTCCACTCCAGGAAGACAAAAAATCCAATTAAAAAATGGGCAGAGGACCTGAACAGACATTTCTCCAAGGAGGGCTACCCCAGCACTTTTTGTTTGTTTGTTTCCATGTTCATGAAATACCTTTTCTCTATCCCTTTACTTTCAGTATGTATGTCTTACAACCTGAAGTTTGTGTCTTGTAGACAGTGTATGTAAGTCTCATTTTGTTATCCATTCCATCACCATATGTGTTTTGATTGTAACATTTAATCTATTTACATTTAAAGTAATTGTCAAATATGTGTTTTTTTGCCATTTTATTATTCATATTTTTTATTTTTTTCCTCCTTCCTTTTAAAGAAGACCCTTGATCATATCTTATAATACTGGTTTTGGTGATGATGGACCCTTTTAACTTTTTCTTGTCTGGGAAGCTGTGTATCTGTCCTTCAATTCTAACTGATAGCTTTATTAAGCAGAGTAATCGTGATTGTAGGTCCTTGCTTTCCATCACTTGGAATATTTTGTGCCAATCCCTTCTGGCCTACAAAGTTTCTGTTGATAAGTCAGCTGATAATTTTATGAGAGCTCCCATGTAGGTAACTAGTTGCTTTACTCTTGCTTTAAAAAATGTATCTTTAAATTTAACGTTTTGAATTTTAATTATGATGATTCTTGATGTGGGTCTCTTTGGGTTTACCTTATTTGGTACTCTTTTTGGAGATACACAAATGAAGGCAATTTGTATAATAATTGAAAAAATGGATATGAATACAGTTATTTCAGTAGGATATGAAAGTAAATAGGGAATAGGTTCATGATCCTTAAGGACAAAAAAATCATTAACAATAACACATTATATAGTTTGTTCCCACTGGTGGATCTTTTCCTGAGAACATGTTTTAGAGTCTTTGGTCATTTTTCTATTTAAGACTTGTTGATTTCCTAAACAATTTTCATGTGTACTTAGAGATTTAACAATTGTATTTATATCAAATATTTGTTTTTAACTTGATACTTACCTTTATTATACTTTAAAGTACATATTTTCTATGTACAAATATTAAACTTTTATCAAGTCACATCTAGGTCTTTGTATTTTGTTTTATTAATTTTTATTTATCAATAAATTATTATTTTATTTTATTTGTCTTGTAGTCTTTTACTAATGTTTAGAAAAATTATCTTATTAGTGCTTAGCTAAACTTCTCTTTCATATTAAATTATTCCATTCCCTTGGTTTATGAAATGTACTATGTGAAATATGAATCCTAATTAACTGATGTTAGTTGATTTTTAATGTGCACCCAATACTTTCAACTCAATGTGTTGAGTACTCTACCTCCTAGCCACAGAGGTCTATTTCTACATTTTATTCATAGGAAGCTTTTATACATACTGAGGATAAAAATCTGTTTGTTCCTAAATGATCTGTATCATTGATTCTGTTGTTCTGTTTGTCCACTTACCATATTATTTTGAAGAATAAATTTTTTAAAGTATTTTTTAAAGATTTTATTTATTTATCTTTAGAGGTAAAAAGAAGGAGCGAGGGAGAGAAATATCAATGTATGGTTGCCCCTTCTGCATCCCCTACTGGGAACTGGCCTGCAACCCAGGCATGTGCCCTGACTGGGAATCGAACCACCATTGTCTGGTTCACAGGCCCGTGCTCAATCCACTTAGCTACCCAGTCAAGGCTTGAAGAATGAATATTCTTAAAACTGGGTGCATATATATGTATATATACAATTTTTCAATGCTATTTTTAGTAAAGACTACATTAATAAAACAAGTAAATGCACAAATAGAAAATTTAAATTAACTGATTATTTTGTTGTACTTATTGTTTTTAATACCTTACTTGTTATTTATAGGAGGCAAAAAATTAAAGGCAATATTTGAAAGATTAGCTAAAGATGGTAATACATATACCAGAAAACATAATGATTTGATGAATCTTTAAAATCACTATAAATAACTTAAATACACTAAAAATCAAGCAAAAGTAGCTTTCATTTATCCAAAATGTTTGGAGAATGTTCACATTAATGAATAGATATGATACCTGCTACCATGCATCAGGTATCATAAGATCAGAATCTTCTGTTTACCTATATAAGTGAGTTTTTAAATTCACTAATAACATCAGTTTAAACTTAGATTTAAGACAAGTTTTTTAAAGATTTTATTTATTAAAATAAAAATCTTAGGGGGAAGATTTTTAGGGGAAGAATAGGGGAAGAATGTATAGATACTTTTCCCCTGATGGGTTCTGTCACCAGTACTAAGAAGCAAACCATCATCCTTGTGTTTCATCTGGAGGGAAAGGGGAGGAGGCGAGAGAAATATCAATGTATGGTTGTCTCCCGTGGGTCCCCTGCTGGGAACTGGCCTGCAACCCAGGCATGGGCCCTGACTGGGAATCGAACCGTGATTTTTTGGTTCACAGGCCTGAGCTCAATCCACTGAGCTACACCAACCAGAGCTCTAAAAACAGTTTTGAAAGGACTACCTTATAATTAGTATCTTTTAAAAATTTATTTTTCTTTTCAGGAAGAAAATTAATATTCATTAATGAATTATTTAGTTGTTTCATTTTTTCAGATGATTTGCTTCTTTTAACTTATTTATAGCAGTTTGCTAACCAGCATAAAAGAATAAAATCAATTAAGTAAAAGAATCTGTTTTGTGCATATCTTTTAATTTTTCATTTAATTTATCAAAGAATTTGATTATTTATCTTTTTGGTAATGAATACAGTTTCACCTTCTTTTCATTTATATACTTTAACATTATATATTTTATTCATACCTTATGAATATACAAAATTTTGCATGGTTTACTATATTAGTTTTAAGCAAACAACAATTAATATGAAGGAAATTAAGTTTGCAAAACAAGTAAAACTGAACTACTTATTATATAGCATTCAACCTTAGTCAAATTATGTTCTTTGTTATAGAGTCCAATTATTTTTTAAACTAAGTAATGTCTTGTGGAGTAGAGCTTTAATTTTGTGTTTATTATTTTATGGTATTTCTAGCTGTTCTGCCTTCAAACATTCAAGAAAAGAGAGATTTCCAGTATAAAATATTCAGTTTCAGGCCTGTAATCTTACAAATTACTCTCCTACTTATATGTAAGGGAAATATTAACTGAATAATAGCCAAGAAAGTCTTTTCTAAAGCTAGAAATGTGGCTGTCATTAACTGTAGAAGCTAATGAATGCCAGCTACTCCATGAGACTTCTTTGTGAGTTGAATCAAAATCTGAGAGTAAATACTTGCTTAAAAAAGCACTCATCTCAGCGGAATTGGTCTGGAATTTAACAAAAAATCAGCCTCATCTCTTTATAAAGTTGCCTTGATTTTAATGATATTAAAACATAGATCAAAGACATTTTTACCCACCTCTACAATCACTTGCAGAGTACTTGGAATAATATAAGCATTCATACTCTAACCTGAATCTCTTAAACTGCATTCTATTCAGTGAGTCCCATATGGTTACATTTCTTTAAACCTCTGGTGAAAGATGATTCTAATGCAAGGGTGCGATTAACACAAGAAGCTGAATAACACATGATGGCTAAACATACATTTCTTACTACCATGTTATATTGAAAATTACTACCATGTTAAATTGAAAATTACTTGTGTTTTATAGAAAAAATAAATAAAGTGAGTGTGCAGAATTTGTATGTTAGAAAGAACACTGGTCTGAGAGCCAGAGGACTGAGGGTTAAAGCTGTGTTTGATAACAAGGGGCTTGTCATGTGCAACTCGGTTTGGGGGCCTGTTGTCAAGAGAAACCACCCTGAAAAGAAAGCTAAAGCACAAAGGAAGCCAAGACCAAAATGATTACAGAAAATTAGTGTTGATACAGTAAACCTCTGTGTAAAACTCAGTCTGCTTCTGGACCAATGATTCCTTTCAATGTTTTTAAGCCACTTGAATTTGTTTTCTTATCAACCATAATTCTAACAACTCAATTATTTCTGATACACTAATCCTCATGGCCTCGTCCAGCTTGAATGTTTTAGATCTTATGATATTTAAAACAGTAAGTAATGGTACCATATGATTCCATGGAAAGATTTTGGTCCTGGCAACCTGAAATTCCATCCAATGCATTAAAGTAGGCAACATGACATATCTCAGACTACTGGACCAAATAGATATGTTTCCAGTAGATGTATGACCTTCATATCTCTAGGTAATGTGTGAGATAAAGAATAAAAAAGTACTTAAATACTCATTAAATATAATAAGGTAAGAAGTTTCCAAAATTGCCAGGTTTAGTGTGGCTTTTACACATAACATTGCACGTCTCCAAAATTGTTCATATTTGAAGAATGTATAGACACTTTTCCCCTGATGGGTTCTGTCACCAGTACTAAGAAGCAAACCATCATCCTTGTGTTTCATCTGTAGTTCACTTCATTCTCCCTGAGCTAATGCACCTGTGAATTTGTTTAAAATTGCCCTAAATTTTGAATAGGATGCAAATCCAATCTCCAATGTGCTTCAGGGTAGTCGTAAACCAATAATGACCTGACCCAGGGGCAGCAAAAGGCAGCCTCTTTGCCTAATGGTCTAAGTCTCTGAGACAATTTATACTCCCGAGTGCCCGCTGGGTCAGGTGGAGGCTAGTCTTAAATATCTTCCTTCCCCTGTCCTGTTACCTCAGCTCCCCTTTTCCAGAGAGCACTCCCTCAATTAACGTGTGAATATGAATCTGCATCTCCACTCAGCTTCTGAGTAACACTTGCTCCCTGCTTTTTTTCAGGATGCAAGACTATCTTCCTTGGGAACATGCCAAATTCTTTAAGCTCCTGAAAACTGCAAACACTGTCTGCACTTAACAGTTTGTTTTTATAGGCCCGAAGTTCAGATCTTGGTGATTGCCTGCTCATTACCATGCATTCCCATGTCTTTGTTCAAAATTCTCTGCTTGAGTTCTACGTTTTTAGTTGATATTTGCTTTATTTAAATCATGATGTTGAAAAATAGAGTAAGAGCCTTAGTCCAGAAGAACATATTTCAAATGTTCCTGTGTTCTCTTAGGAAATCTCTGTAGCTACAATATTGAAATGATTGTAGGTAGAGATAGAGACAAAGCAATAGAAATGTAAGCATAGAGATTGCTAAGTGTCTACTTATTTTCCAATGGTAGGTCACACACTGGGAAAAATATTTTCCTTTTACTTGGCTTTACGTGGACTGTATACTAGAATCATATACTAAACGTCTGGTCTTAGTTGACACCTTTTCTATTTTTTTAATTACAGTATCTTATTAATAGCTTGACTTAGAAGGCACTGAGGGCAATTACCCTCTGTGGGATTCTTCCTTTTTTCTTTTCTCACTGTGTTCCTTTTTGTACTTGACACAAGGATACAGATCCATCTCACACCATTATTCTGGGCAGCTATTGTTGTGCTTTCTCCTATTCTTGCTTTATGTATATCCAGGATGTCGAATATTTATAGGAAGTATATTTGGATTCATATAAATAATAGCTTGTCAGTAGACTTTTCTAAATTGATATAATTTCTGCAGGGAAGTTGATAGGAAAATAAGCCACTATTGTAGTGAAATGTAATAAAGAGGGTAAGGCATCGGAGGCAGGACTAGAATGGGGGACCCTGAGGCCCCTTTCAGTTCTGAGATTCTGTTATTCCCTAAATGATAAAGAAGAAAATAGTGAAGATTTCAAGTGAGAAAGCATGGTTATTTTTATTTTAAGTGAAATAAAAGCTGGACATTTTTATCTTTTATGTTCCTGACATTTAAGTTTGACCCAAATTCCTATGTCTTTTTATATTTCTCTTATTGGGTTAAAATTTTTTTTAGCTTACCTCAATTTCAAGAGGAACCCAGAATGTTTCTGATTACATTTCCCTTAAGAAAATTGTGCTTTTAAAGAGATAGTTGGTGTTTTGAAAGGTCTAATATAGTTTCTTATTAATCCCGTTGAGTGTCTTTTGAGATAGGAATTCACATTCTATAAGTTCTTATACTGAAATTATTGTTCTTGATTATGTAACAATACTCTGTGAGAAATTCTAAATTCCTTCTGGTTAGATCCTCTTTTTATTTTGTTAAGCCACAGTC
Organism: Artibeus jamaicensis; assembly: GCF_021234435.1. Taxonomy (NCBI): domain Eukaryota; kingdom Metazoa; phylum Chordata; class Mammalia; order Chiroptera; family Phyllostomidae; genus Artibeus; species Artibeus jamaicensis. Next base: position 18,240,731 of record NW_026521788.1, read on the forward strand.
AATTTAACAATTATTTTCCTTTTAAAATTAATGAAACTAAGATACAAGCAAGTGGCTTTGTGAAAAAACACAATAAAATAATAATGAATTTAAAAATGCAGTTCATTACTTCCAGTTACTGGATACATCAAATTACTCTCTAGGATTAAAACATTTAAAAAAATCATGTGGGTTTTAAAATAAGGCAAAATACTCAGAGAATATATTTTTATATTTATAAAATGAGGATTTTTCATTCTTTTGCATTGTGAAATTTCTGAAGTTCCATTTTCACCTCTCACTTACATTTGCACAGTATTTTGTTTAATAAATAAATTTATACAGTAATTAGAAGAAAAGCTTTCAAGCTATATCAAAGTAAATGACTTTTTGTATGAAATCTTACAAGTATGACATTACCAACAACAGATATATTACAGTCATAATTAAAAATTTTAAAACTATTTATAATTTAGAAAATTGTTTCACTTTAGTCAATAAAATATTTGTGATAAAGGTATTATTTTTCATCTCTTTCTTTCATCACAACTTAGAAATCAAAAGCTCAGAATAGTGCCCCGACTGCTGTGGCTCAGTTGGTTGAGTGTTGTCCTGAAAAGTGAAAGGTCACAGGTTGGACTCTGGTCAGGCACCTGCCTGGGTTTCAAGTTTGGACTGTTTGAGGTTACAAGAACACTCTATCTCCTATTCTATTGAAACATACCAAACTGTTCAGATGGTATTTTCATGTACCAGTCCAGTTCTCCCAACACCATTTATTGAAGAAACTAATTTTACTCCATTCTATGCTCCTGCCTCTTTTGCCAAATATTAATTGACCATAGAGACATGGTTTATTTCCTTGCTCTCTATTCTGTTCCCTTTTTGTTGCTATTCTGTAGCCAACAGCTCTGCTCTCTGATAACTCCTACTAGTTAGATGCTTTTTTTGTATGTTTGTTTGTTTTCATTAAATGGAACACCTCACACTTGAATGCTGGGTTGTGTCTTAAGGCACTAAGCCATATAAATGCAGGTTTTACCTAGTGCAGAACTTTTTCCTAAGTGGTCAATCACCTCTCTAGATTCTGCCTGCTTTTGTTCACTATTCAAACATGTGGTTTATAGTTTGTCCAGATTTTATCATTGTTATCTATGAACAAGTTAATTCACCACAGGGTACTCCACCATTTGGCAAACACTTTAAATTATTATTGTATTTATTAAGTTCAGTATCATGAAACACATAACACTAATAATCACTAATATATGTAATAAAATTATACTGCAAAGACTTTAAATTTAAGTATCTGGATTTCCTTTGGGAAGCTGTAAATATTTTGAATATAGAGAAGAGAGAGTGAAAAATATTTACTTTTTCCCCTGAAATAATGTAGTTGATCAAGAGCACAAAACTGAGCTCTGGCAGGATGGATCATTTGGTTGAGCATCATCCTGCAAAGTAAAATTATTGCCAGTTCCAATTCCCCATCAGGGCACATGGCTGGGTTGCAGGTTCAGTATCCTGTTGGGGCGTGTCGGAAAAGGCAACAGTGGTGTTCCTCTCTCCTGTTGATGTTTCTCTCCCTTTTCTACTCCTTGCTCTTTTCTCTCTCTCTTAAAAAAAGCATACAGATTAAGTAAACTACTCATATCACTCAGGGAAGTGCACTTCATATAGGACAATGAATATTATGGAGCTTGTATGTATATGCATATGTGTGTATGTGTATATATACTCCTGGCATGTGAGAGGACCATAAGGATGATCACATTTATACCAAACAATTTTTTTAACTACTTAAACAGGTGTTTTAGTCTTAAGGTTTCTAACAAGCCAAAGTGCCACAGAGATTTGGCTTATTTTGAAAAATAACCTACATTTGAAAAATATCGGCAATGTTGAATTAAAAAATATCAAATGAACTTACTAGCCATTACCATATTAAAATAGTTAACTATTATCTAGAGGTATATCATCTCCTATGATTAACTACCAAGTATATTAAATACACATAACTTAAATTACTTGAGTCAGAGCATACAAGTGCATTTTTATTGTACAGTCACTTGCATTATTTCAGAGTAGTATATTGTTGAGATGCTCTTCAGGTTCTTAAGGTAATAGAATATGGAAATAAATACACATAGATGTGAGAAATACCAATTATGACTGATTTTGTATTGATTATAGAAGACCACACAAAAATTCAAGCTAATCTTTTATTCAGAGTTCAGTTTTATTAAAATATGTCTAGGGTCTTCTATTTCACGGTTTAAAAATATCTATGCAGAATACAAATATTTATTTCACTCATATTCTTAAGCATAGTAATAGACTTTCCAGCCAATTTTATAAGGAAAACATGGAAGGAAGGACGGAAGGCAGGACGGAAGGCAGGAGGGCCGGAAGGCAGGAAGGGAGGAAGGGAGGAGGAGAGGGAGGGAGGGAGGGAGGAAGAACTCCGATACTGGCCTGCAGTGTCCACCGCATTATGGATAAAGCGAGACATTCACGTGTACTACCAAGTCCTGTGGAGGAAAAGGGATAACACGGCTATTCTCTCAAGGGGAGAGCTCCTCAGAGCACCTCAGCCACCCTCTCAAGAGGAGAGCACGCCCACCCTTACCTTGACAAGCTTTTCTTGGCTTTCTAATAGCATACATCAAAGAAGGTTTTCATTCATTATACTTAGGTTTCCTTTAGGTGATCACCTTTTACAGATAGAAATGGAAAGGATGTTACTGATTACTTCTTACAGATTAACAAGGAGAAAATGTTGTAAATGCAAGGGAATGATAAGAGTAATAGGTCTGGTACACTTCAGTCCTTGGGAGAATTAGCACAGACTTCAGGAAGTTACTTTAAAGATATGCAGTAACCACTTTCTGCCTGAACTCAGGGTGAGGGAGTTTTAGCAACAGCAAGTCACAAAGCAGCCTAGGTGAAATGCAGGCCTGGTTTCTTACCGGAGAACTTCTTTGCAGGTGTGGTTCTGTGTGCCAACTCATTCTCCATGGGTTTTCCACGTGGGTGCTAAGTTACACTTCCATGCCTTGTGAAGTGGTTTTCTACAAAGGAAGGAAGGAGAGAGTACACCATCCTTCTAAAAGGAATAGATATTTGAAAAACCTTTTCTTATTTCAGGCAATAAGATTTCATCTTAAGGAAAAAAAGCACAAATGATGATAAATCCCATAAATTATCAAAATCAGGACTTTTTCCTCTAGCTCAGGCCTATATTTTGGTTATTTAGGTTATTCTAAAATAAACTGTGAGACAGAAATTTTATGATGCCATGAAACCTAGGAACAGATGAAGTGTTATTCTATTGTCACCTTAATGTTTTCATCAAACCACTGCACAGTATTCAGGAATTATTACTCCATTGCTGGCATCAATTTATATGTGATTAGCCACTATTCATGCAAGTAGAATAATTTTTTAGATGTCTCAGTAGATCTGGATTCTGAATCTTTAGATCAAGGATGATAAGATCCTGTTTTTAAAATAAGCATGCAAAAAGTCATACAATACATCTTGTAATTTGTATAAAACCTTTAAAAAGGGTTTATAGGAAAAATAAATATGAAGCCACTTCATACTGACAAAGACACACAAGTAATTGTTACAAATATTGGACGGTTCATATTTTTATAGTGAGAAAATACATGCAACTTCTGTGTTATTCACATTTTACAATCATATTTCAGGTGTGAGTTTTCTGATATGAATCCAACTTTCCAAATTGTATTTACTGATTCGTGTGTGTATGAGAACACAACTCAGAAATTACAGGGCCATCAAGGAAACCTATATTACAACAACTTACAAACAGTGTACAACACTGTTTGTACAACAACTAAGTGTTGTCTAAATGTACAAGTTACAAATTTTTAGACCTGCTTTTTTCATGGCAATTAAACATATACCATGAGCATTGAGTCCATTGCTTGAGACAGTGTCTAGCATTTAATAAACACTATATAAATTTTTATTACTATTTTTGGAGGTCTTCATTAAGAGGATGTTACCACTATTGACCAATGAGCTGGGCCTGGTCAATAGGAGGCTCTTCTGCTCTCCGTCTTTGAATATACATTCTGGCTGCTTTTCCCGCAGGGCATGCAGCCTTGAAACAGCAATGTGTTATTGAGACCCTCTGGATGGTATAAGCTACTGAACTCAGTTAAGGCCTCTATATAAACTTTTTAGATTCTGCTGGGTAGGTGTAGAACTCTACTCTCTTGCAGTTACCAAAGACATGACTCCTAGGTAAGTTTCTTCACTTGTTAAATTTGGAGTGATCTACCTCTGTTTGATCTCTTCTTCTCCTGTGTGTACCTGAACCAATTTCAGATTTCACCTGAGGAACTCCTGGGTTTTTGAACCAATGACTATCTTTATTTGGAACATCATCATCATTATCATCGATTATATTGATATTCTTACTGAGAATCAAGTAAAATTGACTACCTATGTGAATTAACTATTCAAATCAAAATGTAATTCATGCCTTTAATTTTTTATTGAATTTATTGGGGTGATATTTGTTAATAAAATTAATTAGGTTTCAGGTTCAAAATTCTCTAACACATCATCTGTATATGGTATTTTGTGTTCACCACCTCAAGTCATCCCCTTCCATCACCATTTATTCTTCTTTTATCCTCTTCTTTCTACCTCCTCCCACCCTCTTTGTTCTCTGGGAATCACTATATTATTGTCGGTGTCTATGAGTTTTTGCTTTAATTCCTTCACCCTTTGCACCCAGCACCCCAGCCTTCGTTCTGTCTGGCAGCTCTCAGTCTGTTTTCTGTATCTATGAGTCTGTTTCCATTTTCTTTTTTAGGTTATTTTGTAATTTATGCTTTTTCCCCCTGAAATATTTCATACCAAAAATCTTTAAGCATACAAATCTCATTATTACCTAGTAATTGTGGTTAACAGGAATGTTCATTTGATTTAGGTAAAGCTAGAAGTGACATGACATTTGCAGTGCATTGAACCAGTGGATGGTTGAAATAAAATCCCAAGATGATTTTCTACAAAAGAGTGCTTTTGGTCAATATCATGTAAGTTTCTACAAACAATAATATGTAACATCAAATCACCTTCTGTTGTGAGACTTCTGCAGTTATTTTTTGTTTGTTTGTTTATCACAAGGAAAATAGTGTTATTTACAATTATTTGGAACACTATGATTTTTATTCTGAATCTATTACTATATGATCAAAATTTTATTCAGATTCATCTAAAAAGTATTTTGTATTCAGGTATTCAACCATATGGTTTGTTTCTTAGAGTTCCTTGTAAGACTGTCAGGATGGCTTCCAGTTCATTCAGCTCAAAAAAATTTGAGTCACTAGAAGCACAAATTCTTCATTTCAACTCCAATTGTATTTATAGCAGCTGTGCATTCCATTCCCACTGATCAAAGTCCAAAGACACTATAATTGCTTACTTATTCAATTTGCTTTCTGACTCAATGTTCTGGGAAGATTCTTTTTGAAAGGTCAGTAACTTGTCTTTAATTCATTTCATTAAATGTGAGAAAAGAAAGGAACTTTATATTTTTTAGTAAGGACAATGTACATAATCACAAAGTGAATAGTGTTAATATCCATTCTACTTAAAATAAATTGCAGCCTTTTTCATCTTTTATCAGACCTTTAATTGACATCATAATAAGGGTATCTTACCAAGATAAAGCAACTAACTGTGTGATAAAGAAGACAAGAGCTAGTAAGAATCCCCATTGTAGATGAACTTTTTTTGTCATCTGAAAAGGAAAAATGATTAAAATAGCTAGTTAAATGATAATTTTTTATATTTAAAATCAATTTTAAAAGGACTTTTTTTGTCACTGCAGCATACCAAGAAGTCACTGAGAATGTGGACTTATTAGCAATCTACACCTAAATTTGAGTAAAATATTATAAGGGTATTGATGTGCCAATTTATTCCTTTTTCTTTGGAATCTCATTTCTATTTTTACCTCAGAATTAGTGATCTGCTCCAGCTAGCACACTGGTTAGTCAGTTTTTAATGGTTAAGGTTCGCATCTTTGGCTCAGCTGCTTATTAAATACACCATTAGTATGAAGTTACTTATAGGTAAAAAGGGATAATGAAATTCACTTTCATACCTGTTTCATAAACTTGTAGTGAGTACTAAATAAATAATTCATGTAAAATTCTTTGCACAGGGCTGGTTATGCAGTCAGTGATCATAAAGGTAAAAGTCATTAGCATTGTTATCTCATAAGTGTGCTCTTTTTAATAACTTTCCTCTATGTTCATGAAAAAATAGAACGATTTTCTTGAATCCTTCTGCACTCACACAAATCTTCCCAGGTCCTCTGGTGAACACCTCCCTGATCAGCCCTGTGAGTTTGTATTATCAATATTACATACTTTTAAAGTCTTTGCTCTTTATTAGGATAATTTATCTCCCCATAAATATTTACTGGTATTTTTACTATAATTTAAAATTTTTATTCCTTCTTTTGAATTTCAGTTCTTGTTCAGAATCTGAGTAAAGCTAGGACATTTCCTGAAAAAATGTCATATATATGTATATGTGACATATATATAGGTATATGCATATGAGAGATATATCTCATACATATGTATATTTATACATACTTGTACACACATATGATGTTTTACACACAATTTCATGGGAGTTGATAACTTACATCACATTTATTATCCATCTAGAAGTCCTCTAGTCATCCATGAGCTCAACCTTAAATATCTTTAGATTTCTAGAAGTCTTATATTGGCACACACGTGATTCTATATTAGTAGATTCTAGTTTCCACTTGCCCAAGATTACAGAAAAACTAGATATTGTATTAAGTATTTGAAAATGCAATGTGAAGCCAAATTGAGACAAAAATATGTAGAACAGATATTAGCTTCAAAGGAGGGGAGCTGAAGTCTTCTAAGGGGTTTAAGTATGTATATCAGGGCATTAAAACATAACAAGTGCAGATGATATTGTGGAATAGTTTAAGGTAAGTGAATAAAAAGATATATAAGTACCTTGTTTGAGAAAGAAATAGAAAGAAAGAAGGGCCCACCATGGATTTTACCAGAGGAGATAAACAGGGTTTGGAGATGCTCGTGTGTATGAGGGACGGGAAACTTCAGGCAGCAAGAGGTGAGCATATGTAGCCGACTCTCTGTCTCTGTATATTGAGCTAAGTCAGCAGATTCCAACTTTGTGTTCCACATTTAATGAGCTAATATAAAAGGTGAACTATCAGTGGAGACTCTCCAAGACGATTAACTCCTTGGCACATCAAAACAGGTCTACTGTCGGAAACATTTGCCACAGCAGATTAATAAAATTAATTTCATCTTTCATTGTTTCTTTCTATCTGGCACTGCACTCAGCAAACACAATAAATGATAAGTAACTATTTGTTAAGTAGTTTCACTAACCAGACATGTATCTGTGTAAAAACCTGGACAATGCCACTATATGCTAGCAAACGTCGTTCAGCCTATTTCAGCTTTCAGAGGACTTTTCTCATCAAAGAGAGGCACAGGCTTTTTGGAAATCAGTGTGGGAAAGAGAGGAGCCAGGGGGAGTGATGGAGTGTCCCTATGTCCAATGCACTCATGTAGAAAATTAACTGTTCACCATCTAGGTCATTAGCATGACTTGGGAAGACTCAGGTAGGCTTAGTGATTAGGCTGCTCTAGTAGGAATTCAGAAACCTCAATTTTGTTACTAGCTTTCTGGCCTTTGACCTTTAAAAAGACTAATTTTAGATCCCATTTTCTCTGGCTGTTAAATAGAATCATGTCCTGCCTATAAGGCAATTTTAAAATACTCAGATAAGTGATGTTACACATGTTTAAATTTGATACTCTACTGATTAACTAGAAAATGCATATTTCTTTATTTGGAAGGTGTCTTATATATTTCATTAGCCCTTACCATATAATGTCTGAATTAGGCTACTAGTAAAATGCCCAGAAGTACAAGTAAAGGGCTCAGAAATCAGAATCTCAAAAGTGTTATGTAGTCATTTATCCCAAAAGTGACAGTGAATAAACAATGTTAATAAATCATGGCATTGAACCATAAAATATAATGTCTACTACGTCTAATAACGATAAACACAAAACAGTGATTATGTGCAGGTGCTAAGTTTTACATATAAATTCAAATAGTCCTACAACAATCTTGTGAGGTATGTGCTATCGCTGTCTTCATTGTGTACTTGAGTAATCTGAGACATGAAAGCTCTATTACACTGGAGATCAATAAGTGGCAGAATGAAGATTTGAACTTGGGAAAATGGATTTAGAATTTGAGCTTGTACCCTTTTAGTACACTGCACATCCAGCTGGATAGTTCTGCATAACCACTGTTAGGTCATAAATCCAAAAAGTTATCTACACTTAAATATTACCTACACACTTCTTGCAACTATTTAAATTTTGGTTAAAAACTTTTGTTTTTTCAACACCTGAAATAACATACATTTAATCTTTACCATGCATAAGGGGCGAAGTTTGACATTGGTTGGATGAAAAGATGAATAAGACAGTATTGATTTGTTACTATTTTCTACATTCTGACCAGACCCAGAAGACCCCTGATATCAGTCTGAAAGGGACAAAATAGTACAGTCTGATACTTACTATTAAATGGCCAGTTAAGCCATCTCCCTGACTTATTTACTGACATGACACTAAAACCTGAACACTAGGAAACACCAATTAATAGTTCCAAAAAGACTTTGGTTAATTTTTAAGAAGGTTTCAGTTATTTTCCTAAGCTCCACTTACTTTACACTCACATGTTATCTCAAGGAAACCAATTACATTGCATTTCACAAATATTCAACACTAACCAAAATATTTGATTACTGATCTGTTAATGGGTGATTCAAAACACAGCTGACCCTAAACACTTGTAAAAAATCAGTGTAGAGGGTCAAGGCCTTTGGACAGAGAATGCAGGTTCAGATTTGTAGTTCTTACCCTGTAGCTGATTAGAGCCACAGGCCAATTCTAGCCAAACACTGGTCTCATACTCTGCTGAAACTTGCTGATAGACGTAAAGAAATGTTTATTTATGTTAACACATCTCAATAAGCTTTTACAAATTAATTTCTTTCATGAGCTCAGGAATATTCTTTATTAAACTGCTTGTGGATTTTTGAAAAATATTCTAACCATATGGTTAGCTCATATGCTTTATAAACCATATTTTCTTTTTTAATTAATTTATTTTAATTGTTGTTCAAGTACAGTTTTCTGCCTTTTACTCCCATCTCTACTCACCCCCCTCCAGTGCTCCCCACCTCCCTCCTATTTCCACCCCCCTTAGTTTTTGTCCATGTGTCCTTTACAGTTGTTTCTGTAAACCCTTCCCCTTTTCCCCTGAAATTCCCTCCCCTCTCCCCTCTGGTCCCTGTCAGCCTGTTTGCTATTTCAGTGTCTTTGGTTATATTTTGCTTGCTTGTTTGTTTTGTTATTTAAGTTCCTGTTAAAGGTGAGATCATATGATATTTGTCTTTCACCACCTGGCTTATTTCACTCGGCATAATGCTTTCCAGTTCCATCCATGCTGTTGCAAAGGGTAGGAGCTCCTTCTTTCTTTCTTCTGCATAGAATTCTATTGTGTAAATGTATCATAGTTTTTGAATCCATCCATTTACTGATGGGTACCTAGGTTGCTTCCAGCACTTGGCTTTTGTAAATTGGGCTACTATAAACATAGGGGTGCATAAGTTCTTTTGGATTGGTGTTTCAGTGTTCTTCTCATCACAATAAAAAGCTTCTGCACAGCTGAAGAAAACAGTATTAAAATAAAAAGAGAACCAACCATACGAAAAACCGTATTTGCCAATGATACCTCAGACAAGGGTTTAATCTCCAAAATATACAAGGAACTTACATGACTCCACTCCAAGTAGACAAGCAACCCAATTAAAAAGGGGACAAAGGACTGGAACAGACACTTCTCCAAAGAGGACATACAGAAGATCCAGAGACACATGAAGAGATGCTCAATATCGCTAGCTATCAGAGGGATGCAAATTAAAACCACAATGAGATACCACTTTACACCTGTCAGGATGGCCATCATAAACAAAGCAACCAACAACAAATGTTGGAGAGGCTGTGGAGAAAGGGGACCCTAGTTCATTGTTGGTGGGATTGCAGACTGGTACAACCATTATGGAAAACAGTATGAAATTTTCTCAGAAAACTAAACCATATTTTCTAAATCATGTTAGGAAATTAAAAACCTTGTTTTTGTGTAAAACAATGCATTATTTTGTATCTAGCTACTTTTGTATATAATAAAACAGATTTTGAGAAAATAAGTTCACCATTAAAAAAAACACACATACTGCATACATCATATTCCAAACTATGCAAAACTATATAGTTTGGCTTTCCATTTTGAAATCTTATACATGGAGAAAAAGGTTTGTTTATTCTTTTTTTTAAATTTTCTTCCAAAAACTGTATATAGCTCTTTACTCAAGATTGTGTTCAACTTGGACCAATATAATTAATAAAAATTATTTTTGTATTTGTCTGCCAATGGCTATAATTTGTGCTTAGGATATTACCTATATAGTTCAGATGTATTTATCTGCAACTTCTAGAGAAAATGAGAGCTTGAGCTTCACAATTTCTAAACAACTGAAATTGCAATGTGAGAAAGACTTTGGTCATTCTAGGGTAATAGGCCATATGGTAGATGACTAGTTAGTCTGTTACTTTAACTACAGATTAATCCATACAACATAGTGCAATGGAAATGGAATACTTTGATTCAGAATGGTAATTCATTTACAATGTGAGAATACATATTTTAAGAGTTGAGCTTAGCGATATAAAAGTAAAAATTAGCAGAAAACACTTCCTATTTGTTTTTCTTTAATCATTTTATATTTATAAAAATACAACATATACATAATAAATACTCAATGCCTGTCAGTAGACTCATCAAGTATGACTCTTAGGACTAATAGACAGAAATTTAACTAAAATGAGTAGGAAAAGCCATTAGGGTACATATCATGAAAAAAAGGTTTAATTTTTTAAAGAACAGGTGAAATAAAACCTATGTTACAGTAAAAAAAAAGCTACAGAATCTAAATTCCCTAGGTTGGCTTGCATAGTTGTACTAAATGTTTATTTCCACTGTGCGAATAAAGATACGTTGAAGTTTTTATGCTGCACCTGGGGAAAGTGGCGTACCTTTTCACTTCACGCCAGTGCAAAAGAGAGATGTGCCTTCTGTGGGTTTCCTCTGGCAGAATGAGCCCTATAAAAATACTATAAAGGAAGTTCAAGCCAACTCTTTATGTTCCTCGGCTATTCCCATCATTGCACCTTAAGTGTTGGTTTTCCATATTGAATAGTACTCACTCTTCAAAGATAGGACAGCATCATTGGCAACCTGCTCTTTGAAGGGGAGTATTGAGCAATGTCCCATGAACTACCCTTAGTGATAAAGAAAAAAAACTACCAATTCATATAATACTCAAGATTTTTCTTTTGGAAGGAGTCAATGGATTGCACTGCTCACAGCCCTGGCGCTTCTTTGCGAAGTCCCACGGGCAGCTTTGTTGCTGGGCTGCAAATAGAATGGCACTGCACCTAGACTGGGCATGCTCAATACGGCTGTCTTAAACGTACTCTATTAGCAGTTCAGAAAACACGTGTTTGAGTCCAGTTTTGTGACATCAGTCTTTATAATCTGGGCTCATTTTTCTCATCTACAAAAAAGAATAATGCTATTTAAATATTCTGTTATAAGGACGTGATGATCAAATGTGGTAATATGAGAAGGTGGTCTTGTATATTCTGAAGGTCTGTAGAAATATAACTATTCAAGATATAAATTCACATACGTAAGCATCCACTTTAAACTCTGCATTTAATTATATTTTATAAAATGCTTTGTATTTATATTAATTATTCTCCCATGAGCTGATTTTATTCATGCATATTATAAAAGGTTTAAATTATGTTGCATTTTTTTACTGTTATTCATGTACAATTGTCTCCATTTTCCCGCCACTGCTTTTAGCCCCCACCTCCCAACCCTCAATCCTTCCTCTTTCTGGCTTTGTCCATGAGTCCTTTATACATGTTCCTTGATGACCCCTCCCCTTCTTTCCCCCAGCAGCCCCCTCCCCTCTCCCTTCTGGTTATTTTCAGTTTGTTCTTAATTCCACTATCTCTGGTTATATTTTGCTCGCTTGTTTGTTTTGTTGATTAGGTTCCACTTATAGGTGGTATTTGTCTTTTACCTCCTGGCTTATTTCCCTTAACAAAATACTCTCCAGATCCATTTAAGCAGTCACAAAGGGTAGGAGCTCCTTCTTTCTTTCTGCTGCTTAGTATTCCATTGTGCAAATGTAGCATAGTTCTTTGATCCATTCATTTACTGATGTGTACTTAGGTTGCTTCCAGCACTTAGCTGTTGTAAATCGTGCTGCTATGAACATTGAGGTACATGGGTTTCTTTGAACTGGTGTTTCAGGATTCGTAGGGTATAATCCTAGTGGTGGAATTGCTGGGTCAAAAGGCAGTTCCATTTTTTTCCTGAGAAAATCCCATACTGTTTTCCACAGTGGTTGTACCAGTCTTCAATCACACCAACAGTGCACTAGGGTTCCCTTTTCTCCACAACCTTCCCAGCACTTGTGTGTTGACTTGGTTATGATGGCCATTCTGACTGGTGTGAAGTGTTATCTCATTGTGGTTTTAATTTGAATCTCTCTGATGGCCAGTGATGCTGAGCATCTTTTCATATGCCTCTGGACCCTCTGTAAAAGGTTTAATTTTTTAATTTTTAAATATCACTCAATTCTCCAAACGTTTTACTGAGGCACAAAACAGAAAGTTATATGGACCTGTTTTGGCCACTAGTATTGTATGTGCAAAACAACAATGACATTTACCAAGAGAATGCCATTGAGAATGAGATTGTAAAGGGCTTAAGTACTAACTAAATTATATCAAAACTATAAATTTGTTCTAAACTAGTGTATCAACTGTCTCACAAAACAAAACTAGCATGAAGAAAGAGAGAGAAAATTTCCGGAGACATTATCTCAGATAATTTTTTATCCCCTAAAAACTGTTAGCACAATAAAGGCAGGTCAATGGTTATTCTAAGCCAGAAAATAGGACATTCTAATAAATAGGCAGAATCATTTACTTTACTTCTATGTTTCAGGTAAATGTAACATTGGTCATTCAGTGTCTTTTCTTGAAATTATACCAGAAAGTAGTGGGCATCTCTTATTCTATTCAATGATGTATTAAATTTAGAGCTACCTGTCTTGAGAACAGGTCTTGAATTGACCTATTCAATTAGCTGGGGCTTAACTTTGCATTTAATGGAATCCTGAAGAAATGCATTCAGGCAGAAAGCCAATTTAGGTTTTACAGTTACCTTGTTCTTGGGACTAGTAGACTTGTATCCATGGGCACAGTTCTATTTTTTTCATTGTTTTAAAAACCAAAGCATAAAGAAAAATGAATGAAAAGATACGTTGTTATATTCTTATTCCCATGACATTACACACTCACAGAACAATTGGATTTTTTGACAAATGGTTACATGGCAAGCTATTTTTCTTCTCACCCCCATGTTACCTCTGACAGCTTAAGACTCCTCATTACAGTGATGGCTTTGGACTATCACCTCCCAAAAAAGTAATGCCTGAGTCAAGTCCTTTCTACCTTATCAGCACTGGTTTATTCTGTATCTCCTGATCTATTCATGAAAAAATTAAAAAAATATGATATTAATTTTTAAAATTGGATTCAAACAATATACTTTTCTAAAGATCACCAATATGATTTTGGATAATGTGGCAGACAAATCAACTAGATATTCTTGTGCAGAAGGATGTGTCTTTCAAATCTTAGTACATATGTTGTCATGTATGTAAAATGTCATTATCATATCTTCTCCTCCTTAAATATTCTTCTATTTGCCCTTTCAGGTACATTTTTCATTTTGATTGTGCCTCTGCAAGTTATTTTTATGTACTGCTTAAAGCAATTCCTTTGATATCTCTGCCTTCTGGTTGTATTTATTCAATGGAGGGCACCTTCAGAAGTTTGGGTAAAGAAACAAGAGCAAGATCAGGATATTTATTATCCATTTCTTATCTACTGGGCTATGGGCCAACTCCTAGTGAACAGTCAGGACAGCACTTCTGAATTCTCATTACTTTGCCTGCAGGAAGCAACAACTCTTTACGTTTACTAGTTCTGAGATATTTCACTATTCCTCACTGGTTTCCAGTAATATTTTACACACCTTTTCATATCTGTTCATTGAAGTGCGTACCTGCTTTCCTGACACTAAAATGTGTTAAAGAACAAAAATGTAGGGACTACCTCTTGTAATAATGAGAAATAAGTAAGTTTTTATCTACCTTGATAGGATTTTCATACATCTTCACCTGAATATTTTATTAATCTTTGTTCTTCAATTAAAATTTAAAAAAAATTAAAATGGCAGGTAGAGACCTCCGGCCAAGATGGAGGCATAGGTAGACACTCTGTGCCTCCCCACATAACCAAGATAAGGACAACAACAATTTAAAAACAAAAACAACCAGAACTGACAGAAAATCAAACTGTATGGAAGTCTGACAACCAAGGAGTTAAAGAAGACACATTCATCCAGACCCATAGGAGGGGCAGAGTTAGGCAGCCAGGAAGACAGTACACAAGAGAAGGCGGCGAGACCTTGGATTGTTGAGTGGGGTGGGCAAGGCTGTAGCTGGCCTGCAAGCCAGTGGCTAGTGGACCAGGCAGTCCCACATTGGTTTGCAGATAAACCAGGTGAAACTGGGGAGCAAGACAAACCACACTACTCAGGGTCCCAGCTTGGGAAATAAAGCCTCAAACTTCTGATTGAAAACACATGTGGGTGTTGAGGTGCCGGGAGGAACTCCCAGCTTCACAGGAGAGTTTGTTGGAGAGACCCTGGGGTCCTAGAACATACACAAGCCCACCCACGTAGGAATCAGCACCAGAAAGGCCCAGTTTGCTTATGGGAAGCAGGGGAAGTGATTTAAAACCAGCAGAGAGCAGAACAAGGGCCACTGATCCCTCTTGGACCCCTTTCCCACATATAGCGTCATGACTCAGCAACTGGTTTGCCCCGCCCTAGTGAACACCTAAGGCACCGCCCCTCACTACATAACAGGATCATCAAGACAAAAAAAAAAATGGCCCAAACAAAAGAACAGATCAAAGCTCCAGAAAAATTCAAGTAAGCAATGAAGAAATAGCCAACCTATCAGATGCACAGTTCAAAACACTGGTAATCAGGATGCTCACAGAATTGGTTGAATTTGGTCAAAAATTAGATGAAAAATGGAGGCTACACTAAGTAAAATAAAGAAAAATATACAGGGAACCAATAGTGATGGGAAGGAAACTGGGACTCATATCAACAGTATGGACCAGAAGGAAGAAAGAAACATCCAATCAGAAAAGAATGAAGAAACAAGAGTTCAAAAAAATGAGGAGAGGCTTAGGAACCTCCAGGACATCTTTAATGTTCCAACATCTGAATTATAGGGATACCAAAAGGAGAAGAGGAACAGCAACAAGTGGAAAACTTATTTAAACAAATAACGAAGGAGAACTTCCCCAATCTGGCAAAGGAAACAGACTTCCAGGAAATCCAGGAAGCTCAGAGAGTCCCAAAGAAGGTGAACCCAAGGAGGAACACACCAAGGCACATCATAATTACATTAGCCAAGATAAAAATGAAGGAGAGAATCCTAGAAGCAGCAAGAGATAAGGAGACAGTTACCTACAAAGGAGTTCCCATCAGACTGTCAGCTGATTTCTCAAAAGAGACCTTGCAGGCAAGAAGGGGCTGGAGAGAAGTATTCCTAGTCATGAAATCCAAAGACCTACGTCCAAAATTGCTCTATCCAGCAAAGTTTTCATTTAGAATGAAAGGGCAGATAAAGTGCTTTTCAGATAAGGTCAAGTACATCATCACCAAGCCCTTATTATATGAAATGTTAAAGGGACTTATCCAGGAAGAAGAAGATAAAAACTATGAACAGTGAAAGGACAACAAACTCACAGTTATTAACAAGCACACCTAAAAAAAAACAAAAAAAATAAGCAAACAACTAGAACAGGAACAGAACCACTGAAATGTAAATCGCATGGAGGGTTATCAACAGGGGAGTAGAGTGGGGAGAGAGGGGGAAAAGGTACAGAGAATAAGTAGCATAGATAGTAGGTAGAAAATAGACAGGGGGAGGGCAAAACTAGTATGGGAAATGTAGAAGCCAAAGAACTTATATGTATGACACATGGACAAGAACTAAAGGGGGGAATGTGGGTGGGAGGGGGTATGTATAGTAGAGAGGAGTGAAGGGGGGAAATGGGACAACTGTAATAGCATAAGCAATAAAATATAAAAAAAGGAACTATACAAGAAAAAAATTTTAAAGACTGAAGCTTAAAAGTGACATAAAAATGTGTTCTTAAATATTTAAATTTACAGCTGTAGATATAGATTTGTCAAGAATATGTATCTTAGCCCTGATTTACATAGCTCAGTGGATTGAGTGCAGGCTGCAAACCAATTGGATTCCTGGTCGGGGAACATGCCTGGTTTGTGGGCTGGATCCCCGGTGGGGGACACGTGAGAGACAACCACACATTGATGTTTCTCTCCCTCTATTTCTCCCTCTCTTTCCCTCTCTAAGAATAAATAAATAAAATCTTTAAAAAATGGCATGTACAAAATTAATATCAAATTATGTTATGACATAAAAATTGTAATTTCCATCTAACTACCTGCACGCTCACTAACGTTCTGCTTCTCTGGTACTTCTTCTGTCCATAAAAAGCTATTGTTTACTGTGACCTTTGTTTCTCTGTGTGTATTCATTTTTTTCATTTGCTGATAAAAACATTTATTGCAAACTTTGTGTTTTTTTTAATCTATTTATTATTTCAAAGTTAACCTTGATCAGAAATATGGAACTGAGTTTTTATTCAAGGTCTCAAATAATGAAATCCAGGTGTCAGCCAGGCTGTGTTCTCATCTAGGGTCTCAACTAGGGCAGGATCTGACTCTCGCATATCTCTGGTTGTGGGCAGAAATTCATGTCCTTGCAGCTGAAGAATTCATGGTAGCTTGCTTCTTTAAAGCCAGTAACAGAAAGAAGAGATAGCCTCTGTGGCCTTGATTTTGTAAGGCCCACCATATTTAATCTGTTTTTGGTTATACTAAAGTCACAGTTGGCTTTTTTAAAAGATAATTCTTTTTCTTAAGATTTTATTTATTTGTTTTTAGAGAGGGGAGGGGAGGGAGAAAGAGGGGGAGAAAAACATCAATATGTGGTTGCCTCACACACACCCTTTACTGGGGACCTGGCCCACAAGCCAGCCATGTTCCTGACTGGGAATCAAACCGACAAACCTTTGGTTTGCAGGCCTGCACTCAATCCACTGAGCCACACCTGCCAGGGCACAGTTTGGCATTTTAAAAAATGTTTATGAGTTGTATAAGAGTTTTTATTTATTACTTAAGTAATTCATGTAATTGTAGGTAAAATGCTCTTAATGTAACAAATATTTTTTAAAATTATCTCAGTAAATTTTATTGAAGATAAACATGGTTAACATATACTTTTAAAATCTGCCAGATATTTTTCTAAGCATGCCTAAAGTCTATTGAATTTTTAAAATATAAATAGTATTATAAAACACATATCTAAAGTTAGATATAGTTTTATATCAGTATAGATCTATATCCTCAGTTACTGGCCATATAGTATCATATTACATGGATGTGCCAAAATTTTTATATCCAGTTTTCTTGTGTGTGGAAATACTGAGTTTTCCAATATTTCTACCCTATTTTGATATGTGTCTGTGTGTGTATTTCCTTGAGCTGAACTCCTAAAAGTCATTCACACTTTTTAAAGCCTTGTATCTATGTTGTCTCTTTTCCGTTTAGAAAGGTTGTACCAGTTTGAGCTCATAAGCCATGTGCAAGAATTTCATTATTCACAGTTCTCTAATTGGTGCCAATCTCAGGATAAAAATCCTACCCCATTTCTTTTTGCATCCCTATGACTACTATTGTATTTGAGCATTTTCCTATGTGAGATATTTCATTGTTTTCTTTATTTAATATCTATTCCCCACAATTTGATTTTTGTATAGGAAAAATAAATGTTTTCCTTGACATACAGGGAAAGCATATCATCATTAACAGTCTAATAACACTGTCATATTTTTCACAATTTCTTGTTTGAATATGTCATTTAACTTGTAGAACAATTCTGTTCTATTGTCATTGTTTGTCATTCCCACGAATGATTCTGTTGACAGTTAATTTGCATGTAAAGAGATTTCATTTTTTGCCATTTATTTTGTAGTTAAAATTTTTCTCTGTCAAGATGATGTACTTACATATATTTTCACAGCATTATGTTTTTAAATCTATTCCTTAGAAATAGAACACAAGATACCAAATATTTCAGTTTTGCTCACGTTATTCTATACTACAAATATATGAACATACATATACATATGTGTATAAATATATTCCTTTTTCATGAATGTAAATATGCTCCGCTTTATTCAAAATGTCATAGCCCTTATTGCTTACTTAACTTTGTGTGTCATATATGATTCTTTTTTTATTTTATATAGATATAATTTATTTATTAGTATAAACACACAGTCTTTGTATTGTGATCTAAATATCAATGTGCAACTGGCTTTCTGTTTTTACCTAACAGTACTCACCAGGCCTTTTAAAAAATGTCAGTGCATATAGAACTTATTAGGTTTAATGACCATATACTTTTCATATAAAGGATGTATCATAATTTATTTATCCATTCACTTATTGATTAATATTTAAATAATTTCTAATACATTGCTACTGTATATTTACATGTGCTAATGGTTTCATTTTGGTTGATTCAATTCCTGGAATGATTTTTTTTAAACATCTACAAATATATATTGCAAACTACTAACAGTTGCTACTAAGAGTGGGGTTTTGTCAGCAATTCTCTCACACACTACGAATTCTTTGTGTTTCACCATTTCCAAATGTATTTTTATGTAACAAATTAACATAAATTTTTTAACATATGGAGGTCCTCCAAATAAAGATAGTGAGTGAATATATATATTTAATAAACTGCTGACTCAAATTCCTGTTTAAGCAGCAAGTGTTTTCTCTTAAATTTAGGAACACAATGATAAAGAGAACAGGAGAGAAAACCAGAGCAAAGAAAGAATCACAGAAAAATGGAAAGCATATGGGAACATAACTAATTCAGCAGCTCTGATAAAGCCAAATCACATATCAGCAATGGGAAAAACTAAGGACTACAAAACAGGAAAGGTCCCTCTAGCTAAGAACTGGGCGGCCCTCCCAGGCACGTTGGTACGCCATTGGGGGAGGGTGCAGCGCTGGTGTGAGCAGTCCAGCTTTCACTGCCCCCAGCCTGAGTTTAACCTTCCTCTGCTCTGCCTCAGGTAATCCATCACTAGTTTTAAAGAAAATACTATACTATCGGAAGTGATGGACATTTTGAATATTTAGAATGGTGATACTGTACTAAAATCAGGTGGTTCTTGAACTTTTGCAATAAAAAACACTCTCAAAATTTTATTTTACATTCAATTTGTGTAAAAAAGATTTATGGTAAAAATAAAATCGTGAAATATGCTATAAACTGGATATGGGAACATGGCTCAATTCATATTTTATGGCATATTTATATAGAAGTAATGTCTCAAAAAAGTTAATTTTACTTACTCGAAAGTATTAAATTTGAAGTCATAATTTACCAATCATTGTAGCTGAACTGTATTAAAAGATAATATTTGTTTTCTATGTTATATGTATTAACTTAGATACAATTCTGATATAACATGGACAGGTTAATTTTTATTAACCTCTTATTTTAAAATAATGTTAGGCTTAAAGAAAAGTTGCAAAAGGAAGACACAGATGTACTCTTTACCCAGGTTTCCCTAAAGTTAATTTAAATAACCTTAGTACAATTACTGAAACTAGGAAATTAACATTGCTACAATGGCTAGTAGTGGTCGGGTAGTTAACTAAAATAAGCAACTTCTGTGAATTTCACTGGTTTCCACCTCTCTCTGTTCCAGAATTCCCTTCTTAAAAATTATGCCCATCTCCACAGTGTCTTCAAACCTGTGACAGTTCCTCATTCTTTATCTGCATTTTATTATTTCATCATTTTTTAAAGACTAATGGTCTGTGATTTCTGCCAGTCTGTCTGTTTGTATTTGGCTGAAATGTTCTCATAATAAGAAGGAACTTACACATTTTGGCCAGTTCACTTCCAAAACAACATCATGCCTTTTTCTTGAATCAGGAGATGCATATCTGTGTTTTTTGACTAGTGATGTTAGTTAACTTCGATTGCTTGTTTAAGGCGGTGTCTGCCAAGTTTTTCCACCGTGAATTTAATAGTTTTTCTTTTATAACTAATAAATTTCTTAGGGAGACATTTTTATAACATGTAGAAGTCCCATTTCCTCTCACACTTTCACCCACTGATTTTAGCATCTATCAGTAAATCTTGTCTACAACAATTATTTCTGTGGTGTTAGCCTAATGGTGCATTTCTTGTTTTCTTTTTTCTCTATATTCATTCACTGAAATGATTATTTTAGGAAGATTTTTGCCTTCTCATTTATTTATTCAATTAGCTATATCAGTGTAGACCCATGGACATTTATTTTATTCTGTGAGTTAAAATAAATTACTATCAGCATTTATTTTTTTATTCAAGATTTTCTAATTCTACCCATTAGGAGCCTTTTCTGGTTGACTTCCATGCTTTTTCAACTTGCCACTCCCCTTTTGGGGGCATTTCCTTGCTTTCTGGACACAAGAGGTTCTAGACTTCTGTTATATTTTCCCTGCCTCAGCCTCAGATTCAGACACTTCTTCAATGTGACCATATTAGACAGGTTTCTCTAGAGAAACCAAAACAATAGGATATGTCTGTGTGTGCACATGCATGGAACTGGCTTGTGCAGTTGTGGGGACTGACAGAACCAGAATCTGCAGGGCAGGCCCATGTCTGGAAACCCAAAGGCAGGTGGTTTGCAGAATTTTCTTCCTCAGGAGCCCTTGTCTTTTTCTCCGAAGGCCTTCAGTTTATTGAATGAGGGCCACCCACTTTATGGAGAGTGATATGCTTTACTTAAAGTATCCTGATTTAAATGTTAATCTCCTACTTTAAAAAAGACCTTCACAAGGCCGTTTAGATTGATGTTCGGCAAAGTATCTGAGAACTTTTAACACGTAAAATTAACTTGCAGAATCTCAATTTCTTTGATTGAAGAATACTTCAAAATTGAGATCTGGGTGCTACGTGTACTCATGGCTACTGGGAAATTATTGTCTCTCAGTTGTCGAAGCTCAAAACCATACATCTGTGTTAACAAAGTACGTGCGCGGATGCGATGCAACTTCCTATTTACCTGTCTGTCTATCTGTCCATCTAATCTATCTTCTATCAACTGTCATCTATCTGAACAAATTCCTCCTACTTCTGATTCCAATGCAATATTATATGGTTCACTTTAACTGTCCCTTTTTCTCATTTGTAACTTTTTTCTCCAACATTGAGAAACCAGATTCTCATAATTACAATACATATACTTACTTGTTCAGTCGTATTATATAAAATACACAAAGGCATTACAGCATTATCCTTATGAGAAACAGATTTACTAATTATATTATAGTAAATATATTTGGTTTCTTATGTCTTCAGCTCTGTAATATATGTGTAGTCAAAATACTATTTTCCGAGCCTGGCTGGTGTGGCTGAGTTGGTTGGGGCATCGTCTCACACACCAACAGGCTGCGGGTTTGATTCTGGGTCAGGGCACACACCTAGGTTCAGGTTTAATCTCAGGTCGGGTGTGTACAGGAGACCAACCGGTTGATGTTTGTCTCTCTCTCTCTCCTCCTCTGCTCCTTCTCCTTTTCTTCCTTCTCAAAAATCAATATAAACATTTAAAAACATCTTATTTTCCAGTGTTACTTAGGTCACTTTATCTGTTTTTTACCATCTTCCTACAGTGTGGTTATTTGTTCATTGGTAATAGTTATCTTTCTTTGTCCCTATTTTATTAACATGTTTAGTGGTATCTCTACCTTTAATTCAACAATAAATGATAATGCAATGAATAATTTCCATTTAAAACTTTCAAAATGTGTATTAGTAACCAGGTATCAAATATGAGTTTCATTTCAGATTTTGGATGAGCTCTGTCCTCCCGAAGAGGGAGGACATGTGATGGAGAGAAGTCACCGTCCTGCCCGGACCACGGGTTTTGTTATCTCCGCCACCTGAAGGTGCCCATTCTCAGGACACTCAGCCCATTGTCAATAAAACATTTTTTGATAAATTAAGGTAAAGTATAGCCCCCCCTCCCATGGTAACTTTCAATAATTCTCTAAGACATCCATCTGGTTTGTTAAATTGGCTTTGCATTGGTTTTCCCACAGAACATTGAAACTGTATCAGTGTGCCTCTTAAAATTCACTGTGATTCAACAATAATCCTTGAACATATTTATTAAAGAATTTTTGGCTTCATACAAATTAAAACAACTTTTTTATACAAATCACATTAAATCAATGCATATTAACATTTAAAAAACTTTAATACCTGTAATATAAGATAAATTTAATATGAGGTTTTAATTACATGACATTCTACCAAAAGCAAAATTATAAGGTCAGAAATGCCACTTTTTACCAGGGCTAGGGTTGATTGTAAGTGAGCACAGGAGATTTTTGCTGGAATAGAAATATTCTATATCTTAATATAAGTGAAAATTACATGAATATATACATGCTCAAATCATATCAAGCGGCACATTTTAGAAAGGTAAATCTTAATGAAAGTATTTATATTTTAATTAAAAACATAGATAGTACACAAAGTACAAATGCTAAAGTAAGGTATATGAGAGGTATGGTTTTTTGGTAACATTTATAAAGAAGATAATTGGAATTGTAACTGACTGGATGGGATATAGTTCCTGGCCAAAGTGACTAGTTTGATCTTAGGCGATGTTAAAATAGTGATGCTGTTCTGTTCACATGAAGTTGCTCCTAATTTGTGGGCAGTGATCAGATGATAAGTATTATTATTTCAGATTAATTATGAATGCTACATTTGGAAAGGACATTAGATAAAAATCAACAAATGTAACCTAGATGATTGTACATCCTTATTACTGAAAATATGGTCCGAGGACTGGCGGCATTAGCATCAGCTGGGAGCTTGTTAAAAATTTAGAAGCTCAGGCCCTGCTTTTCAGGACTTAAAGATTCTTTGGCTGCAGGATGCAACATCAAGACACAGGGGTAGATGGTAGGCTGGGAGTGATGGAGCAGTTTACCTAAGGCAAGCTGTGTGCGGTTAGTTAGGTTCCCTGTGGATTGCCTTATTTGAATAATTTTCACAGGCTCCAGGGCGCTAAGGTTGTCCCTTTTTGTATGAATCCTGGCGCAGAAGTTTAGGACAGATGCATGGTAGCCCGGAGTATGAAAGCCCATTAATAGAATTCTTTGTGGTGTAGACTTAACTAGAGCTCGGGAAGGGGAACCTACCAGCTTCAAGTTGGGGACTCAGAACTAGATCAACACAGCATTTCAACAAGCAAAAGTTGACCCTTTTTCCGAACTTCAAGTTGAGAAACACAATATAAGTGGAGCTGCTTAAAAATGAATTTAGAGCTGCCACCCCAGAGGAGATGCCTTGTCTGTCTTGTTTCCCACAATCCCCGATGTGTGGGTCTTTGGGATTTCTTTGTGCTCCTGAAGAAGAGCCTGAATTGCCACTGACAAAAGATACACAGTATGAACAAGAACATGTTTGTCTTAAGAATTTTTTGTTGTTTCTTTTCTTTCTTACAAGCTTCTGAAGTTGAGAGGGTATGTGCTACTGGCTGCAGTGTGAGCAAGGCTGACCTGGCTGATACAATGAGGTACTTTCCAAAAAAAGAAATATACAAAAATGCAATGCACTTTCTTCCGAGAAAGGCAACAAGGCTTTGCAATCAAATAGAGATGGATTTAAATCCCAGTTCCATTTGCTGCCAGCCAATTACATGTATATTATTTGGCACCTCATGGTATTTGACAAATGTTACTTTTCCTCCATTGATACAGTGGTTTCCAAATAGTCCTGTGGTGCCCCAGAGATCATATTATACCTGGGAAAAGATGCTAAGGTAAGGTACAGGTGTGTTCAGTGCTACTCCACTTGGATGTTTTTACATATTGTAGCATAATTAAATTTAGCTGACTAAAAATCTCCAAGGGAGCAGGGAATGTAAGAACTTAGAGAATTCTCTGTAAATGAAAATGTTCTAAACATTTCAGTTAATTATAGTTGACGACTGATAAAGTAGCGAGATGTCTTAGTTTTCCCTGAACAAGTCTGGTTACTTAGTTAGTAATCATTTCCTCTTTTACTCTCAAAAGTTGCATAGTTTAGATGATAACTTATATGGTTTTCTTAATAGAGTGTTGGGTGTAGTAACATTTTGAATCAATGATAAAATAAACAGTTCACATTTCTTTAAAATTTCATATTATACTATAGATCTTTTTATTCATTTTAAGTGATCCTTTTTCATCTGATGAGTAAAATAGGATAAATATACTTTAAAATACACCTCAACTTTGAGATTCTATTATATCATAAATACTAGAAATAACCTAGAGTAATCAAACCTCTTTAGAGGATGAAGAAACCTATCATTGCTAAAAAGAATAAATTTTGACAACACCAGATAAATAGAAGCCATGAGAAACAGAAAAATTTTCATTAAACATCATTTTCATATTTGAAAGCATTATATGGTTCTAAAACATAAAACGTATCCTGTAAAAATGGGAAATTCCACGGAGTTCAAAGATCTTTAGAGTTGCAGGGAAAAAATCAATTATGTAATTTAAGAACAACAAAAATAATACCATCTCCAGGAACTAGAGTGTTCGGGTACCAGTTAATCTAAGGAACGTGTTCAAATCAGCACTTCCATCTTTCGGTAGTGCAGGGACTGACAATTATAAACGGGGTTTATACATGTCTTCAGTGTACAGGGTTTAGTGGCACCCCGGCCAAACGTTCCAGTTCTAAATTACTCAGAAAGTAAAAGTAGCAGCTCTAGGAGTTTGCTTTAGAAAGTTAGCTCTTTAATTTGGATAGGTATATATAACTGTGGTGTTAGCGGTAAACGTTTGAAAACTTAAACAAGGTTTTGCATCAATTACAGAAAATATAATTGACTTCATATTAATACTTTATATTAGACAATATAAACATAGAAGTTTATATTTTTAGATTGAAATCTTTCTAAATTTAAAAGCAATATTTTCATGTTTAAGATAATTCAGAATCAACCTGTTAAAGGTTTTATGTGTTACAATTTTAAGAATCACCTAAGTTTCTATAAAAGTCTGTCAACCAAATAATAGAGGAACTTAGAAAGAAAATCAAGTATTTCAAAGTATCTGATGAGGTGGAGAGACTCTATGCAGAACCCAGCATGGTTTAAGTACCTCACATTGCTATTACATTGTGTTATACGATATATACCAAATTTAGAAAATTTATTTTATAAGCACCTCTTTTTTGGGGGGAAGGGGTGAAGACAATAATTACACGTAGTCCAAAAGATATCAGCATGCATTTTTTAAGTAGGCGCACATTAATGTTTCCTGATAACTTCCAACCTTACTTTTCAGCTGTGATCATAATAGCACGTGGCCACATAATGAAGTTCTGTCTAATCACAAATTCAACAGAATACCAGCCTCTTGTGAGTAATAGGGCTTTGAGAGTAGATCTAATCTTCTCCATGTAGAACATTATTTCTGTATTTTATTTATAGAAATAGGGTATTTTCAAGGGTTTTCAAATCATGAGTGCAACCCAGTATGAAAAGTCTAAAGCTCAGAACTTCATTATGATGAGTAGTTTAATCACGATATTGATTATTTTATGAACAAAAACCCTGGTGAGCTCTGTGGTCCTGGAGAGAATATTTTCATGGCTGAATGATGCTACTTAGTAAGTGAAAATCATGGAGACATAAGATGAGAAGGAAGTGTGTGAATAAAGCATTCTGCTGTTTTGATAAGATATTGGACTGCAGTTCGACTCCCAATCAGGGCACATGCCTGGTTGCAGGCCAGTTCCCAGCAGGGGACGCACGAGAGGCAACCATACATTGATATTTCTTCCCTCTCTCCTTCCCTTCCCCTCTAAAGATAAATAAATAAAATGTTTTAAAAAATAAGATACTGGGTTGTGCAAATTATTTTTTCGAAAACTGTGATTGTTAAAGCTTGACAATGCCTACATAATGGCCCAGCAGGGTAATATAACTTGTAGGTGTGTGTGCTTTTTATCCCCTTGAGTTTACTGATATTTAATTTCATATTTTAAATTACTCTACATCAGCATTGCATAAGATTTTTTAGAAAAAAACTGATTTGTGGGT
This sequence comes from Artibeus jamaicensis, assembly GCF_021234435.1. Taxonomy (NCBI): domain Eukaryota; kingdom Metazoa; phylum Chordata; class Mammalia; order Chiroptera; family Phyllostomidae; genus Artibeus; species Artibeus jamaicensis. The sequence goes on from NW_026521788.1 coordinate 18,267,307, forward strand.
GGGGAAAATAATGGCACTTTTTTTGTTAAGAGGGAAGAAGCTGAAAGTACTAGCTTTGTGTAGGGTCACATAAGCTCCCCCAGACCACAGGCAGAGAGCACTGGCCTCCACACCTGCCACAGAGCTGCAGTAATGAGTCATTTAGTTGTTCTAGTGTTCTTGGGTGGCGGCTTCTCTTATTTTACAAAACACACCAGAGCAATCAAAACGAAGTCATATTTTTCCTTGTAAGAGTGAAAGAAGTGAGGTTGAAAATGAAGGAATGAATATGAATGTAAATATAAGGGGAGGTCTAGCTGGATAAGATGCCACTTATGGAGAAAAGTCAAATCATGAAAGAATCAATCGCCTCATTCTAAGTAGATAAATGGCTGTGTTGACCTGATGTAAGTGAAATGTACCACTGACTCTCTGACCTTTTGTTTAGGGATTTCTCCCTTCTCTCTGTTATCCTCCCTATTTCTATTTTGTGAATTCAGGGATATAGGCTTCCTCAGTAGCAAAACGTGTTTTTGTTGTCCCATTAAATCTAAGCCCAGTTCTCTCTTTTCAAATACACGTCTTTTTAAATCTAAGTCCACTTCCCTCTTTTCTAATATAGCTAGTTAATCTCAGTGTGACAGACACCGGTATGTGCCACCCAGAACCCCACTTTCCCCAGGAAAGGGCTGCTCTTCTTCAAAGTTGCGTTCAGTAGAGAGTCTCCAACCATCAGCTCTCTTATGATCGTCCTCAGCTGCAGAGAGAGCTCTCACCAGAGGTTGTCACTTTCCCTGGGTAGTCCATTCTGGAAGAGTGAGAAGGCTGGGGTATAAATGCAGTCACTTCAGCTCAAAATAAGGTAACTCTGATAGATAACGCTTGCTCTAGACCTCCCCTGTAGGTTGACCAAGTCTTTATGGGACCCACACTGGAATAAACTTCTCCCTCTGCCCATCCCGCTTCCTCACTTTTTCTTTCACAGCTGTTGATCCTTAGTAAGTACCTGGCACCCAAATCTTCATCCCAGTGTATGCTACTGGAGCACTCCAATTTATGATGCCAACTAATTCCTATTAAATGGCTGTTAGCATATAACAGCTTGATATACTATACTTCTGTGTGCATGGTAGTTAAAGAAGAGATGCCTGAAAACGCGAAGTCTTGACCCAAAAAACAGTCATTCTAAAACTCTAGGATTCTCGTAACTTGGTAGGTTAAGCATTTTTACAAATGTTTGGAGGGCAGGGAAGTCTCCCAAGGATCATTTTGATGGACCATGTCAGGAGGCTACTCATTCTTTATCAGCCATTTTACCAATATAGATATATAGAGAAAACATCAAGTTAATTCTCTTGGAAAAGACAAATGCTTTCATTTTTGGTAGTATATATAATTATTTTAAAACCAGTCATGTATCAAATAATGTTTTAAATGATGCACATTAATTGTCACTGATGTGGTTATGGAGCAATTGCTGTATCACTCTATGGACACTGAAACTGAGGCTCAAAACACCTAAGTGAATGAACAAATAAATACATATTAATAGTGAAGCAAAGCAAAGGCATAAGTCAAAGTATGTCTGAACTCCAAAGCTTATGATTCTGGCTTTCTCGGGGGAAATAAGGATGCAATTTGGAAAGGAGAGGTAATGCTGATGCCGTCACTGGCACACCCAACATTGGAGAGCAGAGACACGTAGAAAGAAAGAGAAAGAAAGCATAGAGGCCTGAGACAATTTCATGACATTCTTTGAAATTGCCCTAACCAGTGTCCAATGCTCTATAAAATTATATTTTTTGCATGGAGTTTGACATAATATAAACAAAATAACTTTAACTTGAATTCTCTGCTTCTAAACTAAAAATTCTGTGGTAGTAAAGATCAGTATATTCCTGTCAAGACCTTTGATAGTAAGTAACTAAAAATGAGAACATAAGCACAGCATTATAACATACTTACTGGGTCTCTAGAAAATACCGAATGAAACAGAGACATGTTGCTTTGATAGCCTTTATTATTTACATGCAACACACATCAGGGTGGTTACCTTGGCAACTGAGACTAACCAGCCACAGAAACATTTTAGTATGACAGCAGCACTGTCGGTGATAAACAGTCCCAGTCTGACACCGGACTAAAATTGACACATGAACCCGCATGGGGCAGGAACACTCATAAGATAGGCACAAGCAAATGCTGCCGTAGGATGCGTTCTACAATTCTGCTTGCAAAAACCCCCCTGCAGCTCAGAAAACTACACTAGTTGCATGTGCCCTGAGTTCCCATACGTTTGAAGCTGTAGTTGGCCTGCTATAACCATTAACATAATATTTGATGGTTGCACTTGATTGAGTAAACACACATGAATGATACTTTGAATGGGGCTTTCAGGGCCTTAGGAAACTCCTAGAAAACTGCTCCATGAATGCCTTTAAAATAAATAGCAGAGGTAGCACTAAAAAAGGGAAGCTTAATTTATTGATCTCATCTATTAAGTAGGTTGAAGAACTAAGCGAGTGAGAAGACAAGGGCATTTCCAACTTCCATGATATGTGAGGCTGAGTTCAATTTGATGGGAAAGTTCATTGGAATGTCATTTTTATAGGCCAGCCCAATAATACCCTAACTACTGGCTTTGGCACGCAGGATAAAATAATTTAGTATGTAGATAATACACTGAAGAGTGAAGCCAGAATCCTACACTGTTGTTTCAGTACATACAGGCAGCAGGATTGCAAACACCACATTTTAATTAGCGTATTTACTCAAAACACTTCTTTTGTTTAGGCTGAATAAATATGTATATTTCTTGCTTTGAATCACTGGGCCCTATTAGAGGTAGTGGCACTTCCAGTGTGGACTCCTCTGCCTTGACTTCCAAGGTTAAGTTGGGTTCCCTTTTTCTGTCTACTTAGGGAATCATATAATATTACTTATCACATTATTTTGCAATTTTGTATGCAAGATTGTCTTTTCTTTTGACTGAAGTCTTTTGGAGAATAATAACCCTATATATACTATATAAATACAGTATATCCTCAGGTTTTTGCTCGTGGCTGGCTCAAAGTAAGTGTAAATATTTTATAACTGAAGCAGTAAAATAGTAGACAACACATATGAATTGTAATTACTTTCCCCGTGGAACTCCTGTGACTCCTATCCTTCCCTCTCATGCAGCTGCCTCACACAGGCACTTGGTAACCTGGGTTAGGTTTTTCTCCAACCAGGCAACAAACTGGGTATGAGAGGGCAGTTACCATTTACTTTCCCTTTTTGATTAGACCCACACTGACTCTGAATCACTGGTTATCTATCGTTCTAAAACAATCTGCCTGTTGGACCTCCCTCGGCCCAGACTCCTCAGATATAAACCTCATCCATGAGCTGTTAGATTTTCAATGGGTCACACAAACAGGTGACTCCCGAATATTTTCGGACTGCCTGCCTCCCTGAGGAGCAGCGGAGGGAGCCCCCCTCGGACTGTCCGGTCTCAGCCCCTGACCTGTATCTGCCTCCAGATCTGCTAACATAGATTATTAACAAGATGACCGAAGATTTTGCTTTTTAAATTTTGTGCATTGTCTTTATGCTAAGACAAGCCCAGAATTTTAGACATCGCCATCATGAAAAGTCAATAGTATATAAATGAGGTCATGCAATATTTGTCTTTCTGTGACTTATTTCACTTTTCATATTGTCCTCTAGATTTATTAATATTATTACAAATGAATAATGCTATAATCAACATGAAAGTATAGGTATCTCTTTGATATAGTCATTTTATTTCTTGGGATAAATGCCCTTCTATAGTCTCACTGTTTGTGTCTTGTCAATTTTTTTAAATCTTAAAAAAATTTGTACTACATTTATTGGGGTGATATTTGTTATAAAATTATACATGTTTCAAGTGATGCATCATTTGTATATGGCATAAAATTTATATGTTGAAATCCTGACCCCCAAAGTTGATAGTTTCATTTGGTGAGGCCTTTGGGAGGTGATTAGATCTTGAGAACAGAGCTCTCAGGAATGGTGTTAGTGCCTTAACAAGAGGCATCACAGAGACCCTTGGGCCCTCCCATTTTCTGTGAGGATAACAGGAGAAGTGTGCCACCTGCTGAAGGCCCTCCGTGCTGGCACCCTGGTCTTAGACATCCAGCTTCTGGGATCGTGAGAAATAAATGTTTGTGGTTTCTAACCCATCCAGTATGTGAGATTTTATTCCAGCAGCCCGACAGACCAAGACACACCCAGAGGTGGGATTGCTGGGTCATATAGCAGTTTTATTTTTAATATTTGAGGAACTTCCAGAATGTTTTCCACGTATCTTGACCAATTTACATTCCCAGCACAGTGCTGAGTTTCCTCTTCTCAGTACGTCACCAATAATTTTTACCTTTTGTCTTTTTGATAACAGCCATTCTAACAAGTGTGAAGTGATCTGTCATTGTGGTTTTGATTTGCATTCTCTGATAATGAGTGATGTTAACCATCGTTTCATATACTGCATATCTCCTTTGAGAAATGTCCATTTAGTCCTTTAGACCACTCACAGAAGAATAGAGTAGTGGTTGCCAGGGACTTGAGGATGGGGAAAACAGGAACGTGTTGGTCTAATGGTACTAAGGTCTGCAGATCTTCCATGGCCCATCTTTTAGTTGTGTATCTTAACTTTTAAACTATGATGAGAAACTAATATTCTGATCCATTGTTAAAAATATGCAGATCTGCAGTGAGCAAACTTTCTTCTGAAGTCAGCAGTTACTACATATTTTATGCTTTGTGTGTTACAGTTGTAGCATGACAACAGGTATAAAAAATATACAAACCTATGCACCCCTGTGTTCACAGCAGGGTTATCCGTGATGGACAACACATGAAAACAACTGCAATGTCCTTTGATACATGACTTGATAAAGAAGTTGTGGTGTATATTTACAATGGAACAGTACTCAGCCCAAAGAAAAGATGAAATATTGTCATTTGTTACAATATGAATCAACTTTGAGAATATCATGCTAAGCAAAATAAGTCAGGCAAAAAAGGTTAAAAATCATGATTTTACTCATATGTTGGATAGAAAACTGAAAGCATAAAATGAACGAACAAGAAAAAGAAATAAATAAACAGAAACTCACAGATGTAGGACAACAGTAAGGTGGTTTCCAGAGGGAAAGGTGTAGGGCAGAAGTAAGGAGTAACAAGGGTCAAATATAAAGTGAGAAACTCTATTTGACTTTGAGTGGTGGGCCCACAATGCAATATGAAGATCATGTATCATATAAATGTACACCTGTAACTTATATAATGTATTAACCAATGTCGCCCCAATAAAATTAATACAGTGAAAAAAATGAAGAAACAAAACAGAGGTATGTATCTGTATCCCAAAATATCTTTATTTACAAAACTGATGGCTGAATGTATTATAGTTTGCTACCTGATAGTGTTATTAGAGTTCTACAATTTTGATAGGTAAAAATTACTCTGAAATTTTCATGTGCAAATTACCAAATAAGCTTTTGTGAACAGTATTATTCATGGGGCTTTCACTGGAAGAAAGGCAGTCCCTCATTTCACTAGCTTCCTAATTCACACAGGTCTTTTCTGAATAAAATATTACTTTTAGGCAATATTATTAGGTAATTTTGTAGTTAAATGAATTTGGGAAATACTGTGTTAAAAAAGTATAATAGGCATGATTCTGGAGCGGAACAGACAGTAACTTGCAAGATAACAAAGTACGTCATGAATCTTCAAAAGGAGAGAGTTTTCTGAACTTCTTTGGTGTGTGAGCCTCTGTATTTTTTTAAACAAAAGACTTTTCAATTAATAGTTACATATGGAACATAGTTTGCAAGAAAACTAACTTCATTTTAGTTTGTAAAGTAGTAGGCAATGCTTTGATTAGTTATTTAAGACATTATTTTAGGGCTTTTGTTGTTGTTTTTTAATATAATTGACTAGTATCCGTGTTAGTTACTTAGAAAGAACTGTGAGTTACCTCAATATATGTCATATAAATCACTGTCTTTAAGAAATGATTGTTAGTTAAGATAACATTATAAAAGGAAAGAAAAAATGTCCTCATATTACTCCTAAAAATTAACAAATATAACCTCCCTAAACTGTCAAAGATCTCCTCTCAAGGAACACTTCTACATTATAATGCTATGGGGCATTTAAGTAATAGTATTTTCAGACATCTTTTCCACTGAAGCCTGTGAGTGAAAACAATTTAATTAATGTTAAAAGTTAATGAAATGTTAATGAAAATAGTCCCAAAAATACTTCAATACATTTTTCTTCAATACATGTTAATTCAGTTCCCAAACTATAATTGCTTTAATATAAACTTTCAAAGTCTCACCTTATAAAACTTTTTTCTTAAATGTATACTACTTTTGGAAAACAACTGAAAAAATATATAATGTCATCTCATGCAAAAGACACTGAATAGCATATAAAACATTACACTTCAACATTCCAAATTCAGACAGAACACAGACACCGTTTCTCCCAGACAAACCTTCCATCTGAAGAGCATCACATGTAATAGACGTGGTCACTGCTGTCTGTGGGCGACTCACCCACAACAGCTGCCTGCAGACTTAACCAAGGGTAAGGGGGAACCAGGGAGCATCTTCTTCAACTTCTATAACTTCACGTGTGCCATTTCCACATATTTTAAAAGGTTTTACTTTTATTTTTTTGCTCAGCATATTTTGAGTGCATTTTAAATGTAAAATAACCAAAAACTCCTAAATTATTGAAAAACATGGTGGAGAAAATGAAACAAAAATAAAACTGCACTTTGTTGTGAGTGACTCTTTCATGTCTCGTATCTGCCAGCCATCACCCACTGTCTGTGTGTCTCTTCTTTTTGGTGATTGCAATACAGTGTTGTTATATTATATACTACAGTGTTGTTATATATTATATTGTGTATATTATATATTATACACAATGTATGTTTATGTTTAAATTCTTTATGAATATAACATTGCTTTCTCTGTTCCATTGGTATGTTTCCTCCTGTTAAAATTGTTTGCATTTTTTTGGTAGGATGGTTGTACCACATTTTTCCATAAAATTAGTAAAAATGTTTTTCTATTATTTTTTATTTATGGCAGAACAAATGATTAAAATCATTTACTTGAGAACTAGATGCGATATGTTTAATTTATATTAATGTCTACCAAATATTCTCAGTTAAATTTAAGTTTTTAAAATGCAGAAACCAAGTTTTATTGTTCTTATATCTTGCAAAGAGCACAGTGTTATGCTGGGTATATGGTAGGTTGATGGAATGATTAAATTTACTCAGGGCACAGCTCGCAAGGCATTCCTGTGACTCATATCCCTTGAGTATTTTTATTAAGATAAATAATCTCTCTAAAAGTCTCCTTCATATGGAAGCATTGTTGGAAATTATGTTGATAGAAATAACGTTCAGACAGCACAAGATGTGTGTCTAGGGGACTCGAGTTTAAGTTTTTACCCTTCTGGTTACTAGTAAAATTATAATTAACAATTTAGTTTACTTTCCCAAACCTCACTTTCTTAATCTTTTAAATAATTAAAATAGAGTCATTTGTTTTGCAGTATCACTGTGGAGACTAAGTGATGTAATCAAAGTGCACAGGTAGAGGGAAAATTTAGCATGTTTCCCTGTTCAAAACGGACAGATAATTCAAGCACAAATTAATCAATGAACACAAGAAAAAATGGCAAGTAAACAAGCAGGAAATAAAGTATCAAAGAGTATTGAAGAGATAAAATTACCTTTAACCACAGGTGTCCAAGAACACATGGATGTCATCAGATATGAGTGTTGCTGTGTGGGCTGTTTTAGGTAGAAATCAATGAAACATACCAGTTAGGAGACCATGTGAACATGTGGAAAAGGCAGGCATGACATGGGGAGAGAGAGAGCCACACAGGGAAGAGAAATTAGATATGTTAAGAACTTGTTTTGAAGAATGTTCTGATAGCAAATTTGCATACATATGTCACAAATTTGGTGACATTAGTGATACAATAATCATTTTAGATTTTATTTGATAAAGGGACAACTGGATGGTGCATGTTTCTAGGCAGCAGAATCTCTAGGACATAATGAGTAACTGGATATACATTAATGGAACGTAAAGTTGGAGTAAAATTTTCTTCAAGGTTGCCTGGGATATATATGGTGCTAATAACAGAAATGGAGCGAATAGAAATAGAGGCAGATTTAAATCACAGAACTGGAAAAACCATCTTATTTTTTTGTAGAAAATATCACAGTAAGTGCTATAAGGTACAGAAAATCTTTAGTGTTAAGAGATTCAAACATCTTACCTACCCTCTTAATGATCCCATAGGCAGTTTTTCAGTCCCTAACCCAGGATTTGTATAAAGTTTATGCATTAACTAAAAGACCTAGGTTAAAAATAGATTGATCTCTCTTTAGACAGAGAAAACCCAAAAAAGAAAACTGTAAAGAATCTAAATGATAAACTAAAACAACAATATATGCAAATATTTTATTGAAATACTTAAGACAATATTTGCACAACTTACTATTAAGCAAACTAAAAAATAAGTAATCTATAAAACCTGGAAACCAAAAAATAAACTCCAATACTATAAAAATCTATAAAACTAAAGACTTATGAAGTACATCATAGCATCAAAATCACGTGTTTCCCAAAATTGGGGGGGGGTTGTATATACATATACAAAAATAAAAACACAGAGAAAAGAAAAGCTAAGTTACTAAATGTACAACTCAATAGCAAAGACAACCAAACAACCAAACAAAAACCAATAACCCAAGTTAGAAAAGGACAAGAAACTTAAATTTCTCCATAGAAATCCAACAGGTACATGAAAGGTGCTAAATCACTAATCATCAGGAGAAGGCAAATCAAAACAACAATGAGATATCATTTCACAACTGTTAGGTTATCATAAAAAAAAGGCAAACCTCAGCTAAGATGTGGAGAAATTAGAACCCTTGTACACTATTGAGAAAAAAGCAAAATGGTGTAGCCAATCTGGAAAATAATATGGAGGTGCCTCAAAAATTAAAAATAGAACTATTATATGACCCAGGAATCTTACTTCTGGATATATGTCCAAAAGAATTGAAATCAGAATTTTGAAAATATATTAGTTTTCCCATGTTTATCACAGAGCTATTCACAATAGCCAAGATATAGAAACAAGCTAAATGTACATCAATGGATGACTAAATAAAGAAAATATATTTACATATAATAAAATATTATTCATATTAAAAAGGAAAGAAATCCTCCATTTGTACAATGTGGATGAACCTTGAATATACTATGCTAAGTGAAGTAAGCCAGTCACAGAAGAATAAACAAATACTGTATGTTTCTTCTCATATAAGGTAACTAAATTGGCAAATTCATAGAATCAAAGAGTAAATAACATGTTGATCATGAGGGGCTGGGGAACCAAGAGGGGCTGTGGGGAGTTGTTGATCAAAGGTCATGAAGTTTCCGTGATACCAGATGAATATGTTGTAGAGATCTACTGTGTGTAACATTGTACTTATAGCCAACAATGCTGTATTGTATAAAGATGTGCTGAGGGCAGATGCCATATTAAGTGTTGTAAACAAAATAAAAATTTTAAAAGAGGAGTTACCAAACCAATATCTCTGTTCCAACATAAATAGTGTGTAGGATGTATATCCTTTTAATGTGGTTAGATTTTTGAGTTTTTAAAATATATTTAATATATAAAACAATATATAAAACACGGTACAAATATACAGTAATACTAACACTGTTAAGTGAAATATATATAGTTGATAAATGGTGGAGAACATTTTTGTAGCTCCACGTTTAACCTAACTTTTTAAATTCAAGTGCTCCTAGAAAAATAACGAACTTTTATTACATACTAAAAGTTTACATTTTAAAATAATTGTTTATTTAGAATTCCATAAATATAATTTTTCTTTAAAGCAAGCATTCCTCTCTGCATTTTCCCCTCTGGAGAAATTCAGATATAACTCTGTAGGAGATGTTCCCTGCAGGGATACAGTTAACTGATTTAGTTCATGGAATAATAAATAAATTAAGAAAAGTCCCAAGATATAGAGTTAATATGCAAAATTCAATGATATTTCTATATACTAGCAATAAAAATGAAAATATAATTATTTAAAATAATTACAAAAATACTAGGTTAAATATAATAAAGGATTTATAATATTCATACAGTAAGAAATATAAAACATTTCTGACAAATTTTGAACAAGTTCTAAGTAAAACAGAAACACATATGTTCATTGAGTAGAGGATTTGATGTATTTGAGAGGTATATCTTCCTCACATTAATTTGAAGATACAATACGAGTACAGTGTGATCATAATCCTAGCAGCTTCCTGTGGTGGGTGTGGCACATGTGATCCGTGTGCACTTGCACATGTGTGGAAATTCACATGCTAACTAAAGATCTACTTGATAAAATGCACACACATTCACCAGCCAAAGCCAATTTTAAGAAAGAAGTAAGATGAAGAACTTAAACTACCTGACTCCAACACATAGAATAATTAAAATATGTGATTAAAAGAAAAGAATACAAAGTCAAGAGAGAGGCCCACAAATACATAGTCATTTGATCTTCAAAATAGACACAAATATAATTAAATGTTTGAAGGTCAGTATTTTCAGTAAATGATTCTGAACAACTGGGTATATATATATAGAAGGAATCTAATCTTGATCCCTGCCTAACACTATACTGAATAACAAAACAAAACATAACCAGTTTGGGATAAACTATAGACTTAAAGGTAAAAACTGAAATAGTAACACTTCTACAAGAAAACACTGGGGGAAAAGCTTAACCTTGGGATTGGCAAAAATTTATTAAATAACATGCATACAACACGCAAACATGCACACTGTAAAAAGAAAATTGATAAATTGGATTATAATGAAATGCAGTTTTAATCCTCATGAAACACTATAAAGAAAAAATCTAAGATTGTGAGAATACAGTCACAGTTTATATATCAAACAAAATCATTTTAAATATAATATAAAGAACTTCAATAATTCAATAATAAAATCAACTTTTGGCCAAGATGGAGGCATAGGTAGACACATTGTGCCTCCTCGCACAATCAAAAGAAGGACAACAACAATTTAAAAATAAAAAACAACCAGAACTGACAGAAAATCTAACTGTATGGAAGTCCAACAACCAAGGAGTTATATATAGAAGACAGATTCATCCCGAACGGTGGGGGGGCAGAGTCGGGCAGCTGGGGCAGAGAGAACTTGTGGCAAGGCCCCGGCTGGAGGACTGGGGCAAGTAAGGCCGCAGCAGGAGGACCCAGCGAGGCAGTGGATTGCAGAGCAGGGCGTGCAAGGCTGCAGCTGGCTGGCAAGGCAGCGGTGGACTGGGTGGTCCCACATTTGCACGCAGATGAACCAGGAGAAACAAAGGGGAAGCTGGACTGACCGACCAACCCAAGGCCCTGGTGCTAGGAAATAAAGCCTCAAACCACTGATTGAAAACACCTGTGGAGGTTGAGGCAGCAGCGGGAGGAACTCCCGGCCCCACAGGAGAGTTCATTGGAGAGATCCACAGAGTTCTAGAATGTACACAAACCCACCCACCAGGAATCAGCACCGGAAGGGCCCAGTTTGCTTGTGGGACACAAAGGAAGTGACTGAAATCCGACACTGAGCAGAGCAAGCAGCATCGTTCCTTCTCGGACCCCTTCCCCACATACAGTGTCACAAAGCAGAGAAATAGATTGCCCCACTCTGGCAAATATGTAAGGCTCCACCCCTCACTATATAACAGGTGGGTCAAGACACAAAAATGGCCAAAATGAAAGAAGAGATCAAAGCTCCAGAAAAAAATACAACTAAGTGATGAAGAGATAGCTAACCTATCAGATGCACAGTTCAAAACACTGGTAATCAAGATGCTTACAGAATTGGTTGAATTTGGTCACAAATTAGATGAAAAAATGAAGGCTATGGTAAGTGAAATAAAGGAAGATGTATAGGGAACCAATAGTGATGGGAAGGAAACTGAGACTCATAGCAACAGCGTGGACCAGAAGGAAGAAAGAAACATCCAATCAGAAAAGAATGAAGAAACAAGAATTCAAAAAATGAGAAGAGGCTTAGTAATCTCCAGGACATCTTTAAATGTTCCAATGTCCGAATTATAGGGGTACCAGCAAGAGAAGAAGAAGAGCAACTAGTGGAAATGTTATTTAAACAAATAACGAAGGAGAACTTCCCATTCTGGAAAAGGAAATAGACTTCCAGGAAATCCAGGAAGCTCAGAGAGCCCCAAAGAAGTTGTACCCAAGGAGGAACACACCAAGAAGTTGTACCAAGGAGGAACACATCATAATTACATTACCAAGATTAAAGACAAGGAGAGAATCCTAGAAGCAGTAAGAGAAAAGGAAGCAGTTACCTACAAAGGAGTTCCCATAAGACAGTCAACTGATTTCTCAAAGGAGAACTTACAGGCAAAAAAGGAGCTGGAAAGAAGTATTCCAAGTCATGAAAGTTAAGGTCCTACATTCAAGATTACTCTATCCAGAAAAGCTTTAATTTAGAATGAAAGGGAAAATAAAGTGCTTTTCAGATAAGGTCAAGTTCATCATCGCCAAGCCCTTATATGAAATGTTAAAGGGACTTATCTAGGAAAAAGGAGTTAAAAATATGATCAGTGAAAGGACAGCAAACTCACAATTATTAACAACCACATCTAAAACAAAAACAAAAACAAACTAAGGAAACAACTAGAACAGGAACAGAACCACAGAAATGGAGATCACAAGGAGGGTTAGCAATAGGGGAGTGGGAGGAGGAGAGAGGGGAAAAGGTACAGAGAATAAGTAGCATAGATAGTAGGTAGAAAACAAACAGGGGGAGGGCAAGAATAGTATGGAAAATGTAGAAGCCAAGAACTTATAAGTATGACACATGGACATGAACTAAAGGTGGGGAATGTGGGTAGGAGGGGGTGTGCAAGGTGAAGGGGAGTGAAGGGGTGAAATGGGACAACTGTAATAGCATAATCAATAAAATATATTTGAAATAAAAATAAAAAGGGAGAAAAACACACTCATCCAAACACTGAAAAAAATCAACAAGCTCTTGAATAAGAAAAATTTGAAAATAGAATTTGTAAAAGATTTATGTAAATCTAATATGCTCACTAAAGAAGTTGAAATAATTAGTAATTAAAGAGTTGCAAATTAAATACTTTAAGGTGCCACTAAACACCCACTGGATTATTAAAGTTAAGACTGAAAATATTGAGTATTGGTGAGCATGTAGAAAAAATAAGACTTTCATACATTACTGCTCAGAATGGAAAATTGTACAAGCATATTGAAAATGAAGTTTGGCAGATAGTGAAAAGTTAAAATACATTTATTTTCTAAACCACTGATTCCACCTCCAGGTATTTTTCCAAGAGAAATTAAACATTTTCACACAAACATTTCTACGTGAGTTTCACTGAACCTTTCTTTATAACAGCCTTTACCTGGGAATGGAAATGTCCATCATCAACAATGTATTGAAAGAACACCAGATACTCACATCATTAATAAATATCACAAATATTATTCTAGATGAAATGTGGTCAGATGGCTGCCTGAGGCGGAGAATGGCTGAGAGACGAAATGCAAAGATGGAGAGTGGAGCTCTCTGTGGTGATAGAATCGTCACGGGTCTCAAGTGGAGTAGTGGTTATACCAACATTTACACATGTCAAAACCAGTCAAATTATATACTTTAAAAGTGCGCATTTTGTTAGGTGTAAATTATATTCAACAAATGCTAGAGAAAAGAGAAATTAAATGCTACATAACTTTGGAATGAGAAAAATTTTGTAACTGTGACAAAATCAAGCTATAAAAAGGAAAGAATTGAAAAGTTTGACTTCATGAAATTGAAAATAAAAAACAGGGAAAAGCATCGTGAACAAAGTAGAAAAAAATTACTCGTGCACAATACCTTTCTGTCTATCTTATCTCTCTCATCTACTTACATATAGACATGAATGTTTTATAGACGTTATCAGAGTGTTCAGAGATATATATGTAAGTGAAATGACCCTAGATCACATGAAAGATGCTCAATTTTACTTAAAAAGAATTTCAAATGGAGCTATGCAGAGATGTCTCTTCTCATTCATTCCATTGGTAGAGTCTCAGGATTTGAAAATATATCCACGTTACTATCCACTTGAACACATTTCTGTGAGGAATGCAAAATCACACACGTTTGGAAGTGAATTTTGGGATATCTAGCAAAATTACCTATACATATTTGCAGTATGATTTATATATTATATAGTGATCTGACATACAGAAAATCTGTCTGGTAGATAGAGCCACAAAAATGTGGAGAGGCTTCAGAGGTTCTTCAGTGTAGTTTTTCTTTACTAGCAACTGAATAATAACTTAATTGTTTCACAAATAAAAACTGTAAATAGAGTGCCATTCAAATGCTATGGGATAATCTCCAGGATATATTTTAAGATGGAAAGAAAGAAAGAAGTAGAAATATTCTGTATCATGTTTGCTTATATTTCAAATTTATAAAGAATCAAGGAAAATATTTTTCTGATTAAAGGGTTACTTCCATGAAGAAGGAGAAAATAAGGTGTATAAGCCATAGAGGCTACAGTTCCATAAATATACCTTCATTTGTGAATTTGACTTTATAAACTGTAAATAAATATATATGAATAGATAAAATTATATAGAATATTTATAACATTGTAAAGTTAAGTATAGATGTAGAAATTAAAACACTTGTATCAAAATCTTGATTTTCTTAAATTAAACACAAAATAAAAAACTAACCATCCTGTGTATCATTATGGTAGATTAGATCCAAGAAAGGATATTTCAAATCATTTCAAAACACATTTAATTCTACCTTTCCTAGTAAGAAATATTGTAAGGTTAAATAACTGGAAAATATTATTTTTTCAAATACCTACTTAGCTACTTTGTACTGTGTACATTTGCAAAAACGTTTGAACCGTTATATGTGTACATGCATGTATATACAACCACACAGCTGCGGTGATTTTGCTGGCATTTTATTTTATCTCTGCTTTTTAATATCCTCTTCTATCAATACATTAAACTGTTTAATTATTTTAAAATTATGAATTATTTTAGTAATCTTATATTTGCCATAATATTAATGTGTTCAATGCACCATTTTCATCAAAGAGAATAGACCCATACAGAATTAAACCCATTAAATATAATCCAGTACTTCTAAATTAAATTTGGAAATATATGTATGCATTTGTTACATTTTTCTCTAAAACAAAGAAACACATAGTAGCAAAGAACACCCATAAACCAGACTGTGGTATCTGAATACTAACTCCTAATAAAAGATAGAAAGGTATATAGAAAAATGGCTGCTTCCAGGAATCAGGGAAAAAGACGTAAAATGACCCTGTAACATGGTGAATCAGAGTGCAAGATAATTATCAAAAACTACTGGGTTTATACCAAAAAAAAAAAAAAACCCCAAAAAACCATGAACCAATGTAAAGAAACAACTAGTGGCTAAAATGGTGCTATCTGGGAAATAATTAAAATAATACTCTTGTACTAAATCATAACCAATATATTTAAATCTCTAATATTTATAATACATTTCAGACCAAAGCATAGCTAAATGAAAATAAGAAAAAAAACCTTATTTTTACTTTCCTGAAAATTAGTAGTTATATGAAAATAATCAAATTTTTTTACCCTGTTGATATGAATTCTTACCTCAGGGTATTAAAATAATTAGATATGTTTCTTTTTAAAGAAATGTATTCTAAAAAATTACAGTTTCCTTTCAATGTTGTTTTGTATTAGCTTTAGGTGTACAGAATAGTAGGCAGATAATCATATACTTTACAAAATGCCCCCCACCCCTAATATTTCCAGTACCTAACTGGCACCATACATAGTTATCATAATATTATTGACTATGTTCCCTGTGCTGTGCTTTACATCCTCATGACTATTTCATAACTACCAATCTGTACTTCTCCATCCCTTCACCTTTTTCATCCTGTTCCCCCAGCCTCCTCTTTCCTCTGGCAATCACCAGTCTGTTCTCTGTATCTATGACTCTGTTTCTGTTTTGTTGTTTACATTGCTCTTTAGATTCCATATGTAAGTGAAATCATAAGGTATTTGACTTTTTCTGATTGACATTTCACTTGGCATAATACCTGGTAGGTCCATCCATGCTGTCGTAAATGGTAAAATTTTGTTATTTTTTATGGCTGAGTAATATTCCATTGCATGTATGTACTGCACTTTTTCCCACTCATCTATTGATTGATGGAGACTTCAGTTGCTTCCATAGCTTGGCTGTTGTAAATAACACTGCAAAGAACATAGGGGTGTATATACTCTTTCGAATTAGTGTTTTGAGTTTCTTTGGATATATGCCCAGAAGTGGAGTTGCTGGGCCATAAAACAGTTCCATTTTTAATTTTTTGAGAAACCTCCATACTGTTTTCTGTAGTGGTTGGACCAATCTGCATTTCCACCAAAAGTTTGTGAGAATTCCCTCCTCTTCACATCCCCACCAAAAATCCCCATTTTTTTGTAGAAATGCTTCTTCTTAAAGAGTAATTTTCTGTTATGAATCAAGAAATAATTGTATTAATACATCGCAATATAGCAAGTTCTAGAAAAAGAATGAAATGACAAACAACATTACCTAAAAACAAAAGGGAGTGAAAATGAGATCAAGAGAGACTTAAACATATTGTAATCAAAGAAAATAATATTTCTTGTTTAGATAATGATTTAAACAAACCATTTTGTAGAAAGCTTGAGTTTTTGACATTATTTAAAGTAATTAATTTTAGTTTTTTAAAGGTATGACTATGGTATTACCCTTATTTTTTAAGGTGTAATATTTTATAGATAATACTCAATCATTCACAGCTGAAATTAAATTAAAACCTGGGGCTTATTTTAACATAATGTTATGCCAGACAAGAGAATAAATGAGAAAGGAGTGGTATGGATGAGACATGATTGGCCATGAGATAATGATTATTGAAACTAGATGTTGTGTGTATTAGAATGAGAAATTCTACTGTATTCTTTCTCTCTATTTGTATTCACTTGGAATCCCCTATTTTATTGTTGAAAGCTTTCTCTCTCTTATAAGATAGGATAGTCTATTCTCCTTAATTCTCAGCTGTACATGCAGATAGAAATGTAGCTCAAATCTGCTAGTTTTCTGTGATAACATGTAAATACATCTATCATGAGTGACTAGGTAAAATCTAATTTTCATGATATTTATATTCCAGCGCTGTGTTCCAGATTTAACAAAGATCATAGTGCACTAGAGGGACAAGTGCTTTGAATTTAGACAGGTCAGGGCTTGAGTCATGGCTATAACATTTACTTGCTATGTTATTAATTTCGCATAATTTACTTAACCCCCAATACATATTTTTTTGTGTAACAAAAACGTGATAAATGAAAGAATATGCAAGATTTCCTAGGCTATCTTCATCTTCTGGTTTCAGAAAAATCTGAGAATATACGTGCTGGTTATTAAAGAATATGGGACCTGTACTTCTGAGAATAACGACAGTACATTAAGATGTCCACACATCCGCATTCACCAAGAAAATGTTTAAATAATAGCATGATACAGAAAGAGCTAAACACCTCTTTCTGGGAATATACTGTGACTTTAGAGCACAATAATTACTCTTCTGAGACCCTCCTTATTAAACAGGAACATTAATGGAAGTCACAGCTGATCTTAGAGATACAAACAAACTGGTTTTTTATTTCAGTATTCATTTATTTATTTTTTGTTTTGTCTTCACATTTTTTATTGTTGTTCAAGTATAATTGTCTCCATCCCCCACCCCATTTCCCCTCCATTACTCCCCCACAGCTATTCCCATTTCTCACCCTTGATCCTACCCTTCTTTGGTTATGTCCATGTGTCCTATATGGACAAAGGGTTCTTGAAAACCATTCTCCCTTTGCTCCCCCATTATTCCCTCCCACCTCTCCTCTGGTTACTGGCAGTTAGTTCTTAATTTCAGTGTCTCTGGTTATATTTTGCTTTCTTGCTTATTTTGGTGATTAGTTTCCACTTATAGGTGAAATTATGTGCTATTTGTCTTTCACTGTCTGGCTTATTTCACTTAGCATAATGCTCTCAAGTTCATTTCATGCAGTTGCAAAGGGTAGGAACTCCTTCCTTCCTTCTGCTGTGTAGTATTCCACTGTGTAAATGTATCATAGTGTTTTGATCCACTCATTTACTGATGGGCACTTAGGTTGCTTCCAGCACTTGCTATTGTAAATTGTGCTGCTATGAACATTGGGGAGGATAGGTTCTTTTGAACTGGTGTTTCAGGGTCCTTAGGACATAATCCTAGCAGTGGAATTGCTGGGTCAAAAGGCAGTTCCATTTTCAGTTTTCTGAGGAGATTCCATAGTGTTTTCCACAGTGGCTGCACCAGTCTGCATTCCTACCAACAGTGCACTAGGGTTCCCTTTTCTCCACATCCTCTCAAACACTTGTTCGTTGGTTTGTTTATGACCATTCTGACCAGTGTGAAGAGGTATCTCATTGTGGTTTTAATTCACATCTCTCTGATGGCTGGTGATGCTGAGAATTCTTTTCATATGTCTCTGGGCCCTCTGTGTACTCTTCTTGGAGAAGAGTGTGTTCAAGTCCTTTGTCCATTTTTTAATTGGGTCATTTGTCTTCCTGGAATGGATTCCTATGAATTCTTTCTATATTTTGGAGATCAAACCCTTTTCTGAGGTACCATTGGCAAGTATGTTCTCCCATATGGTGGGTTCTCTTTTTATTTTAATGCTATTTTCTTTAGCCATGCAGAAGCTTTTTATTTTGATGAGATCCCATTTTTTCATTCTTTCCTTGATGCCCCTTGCTCTAGGGGAAATATAAATATTGTTACATATATCATGTGCACACATGTTTGTATATGACTAATGTTAAACCATAATGAATGTTCAAGCTAGTCATGACCTTGAACCTATGTACCATATATATTTAAGAAAAGAGTTTGTATCTCTCAGAGGAGTCACAACCTCCACAGGTTAAATAAGTATAGAGGAAACACTATTTACCTCAAAACAGGATAGCTGGCAGTTCGATACTTTGAAGACATTGATACAATGATGCAGCGTGAAGGTAGAAAGGGATTGTTAAATAGATCTCATGGTTTTGTCATTTTTTCACTAAAATTACATTTTTCTGCACCTAGTATACAAATATATCAGTTTTATTTCCAGGCACATTGGTGATTTGGGCAGGATAGAAATATGAAGACAAAACCTGACTTCAAGCCTCAGAAGCTTATTGTCAAATCTGTTGTTTTAACATATTTTATCCAAACTGAGAAGCTTTCCTTTCAATCTCAAAAATAGATAAGGATAATACTTTATTGCAAACACTAGTCGATGCAGTTAGAAAAAAGAAAATAATGTAATGGATAATCATTAAAAGGAGATAAATATTAATATTCAATGATGTTTGTATGCCAGATACTCTGAAAATAATTGCATGTAAAATATCAGTAAAAAACTAAAATAAATTTGTGAAGTGGCTAGGTATCAAATTAACATACTGAACATAAGAGCTTTCATGATTAGAAACAATAATCAGATGGTGTAATGGACAAAAGAAAAGATTTAAAGTACCATCTAAGCAAAGTGAAAAATTATATGAAGAAAACTGTAAAGTAATGAGCAACAAAATATTAGTCATAGAAACAGGATGGCAAGGAGCTTCAGGCATTATGTTACTTAAGGTTTTCCAGAGAAACAGAAGTAATAGAATGCATACATATGCAGATGGAGATCCATTATAAAGAATTGGATCACATGATTATGAAGGCTGGTGTGTCCAAAATGTGCAGTGTGAGCCAGCCTGGAGGTCCAACACAATAAATGGTGCACAAATGAAGTCTAAAGCCACTGTTTTGGAGAACTGCCAACCTGGGAGTCTTTTTGTTCCAAACAGGACTTCAACTGATTGGACTAGGTCCATCCACACTAGGAAGGGCAATCTTCTTTATCCAGAGTTCACTGATTTAAATGCTAATATCATCAATAAAACACCCTTCAAGTTGACAGAAAAAAATTAATTTATCATCACGAATATTTTCTATTTTCATTAGTTAGTTGTTTTCTTTTTTCCCCTCAGGTTTTTGAGATGCCGTTGACATGTAACACTGTGTAAATTAAAGGCGTGCCATGTAGTGATATAATACACTTACAGATTATAAAGTGATCACAACTGTAACATTAGTAACACTTCCATGACCTCACATAGTTACCATTTTCTTAATAGTGAGAACATTCAAAATGTACTCTCTTAGCTTTCAAGTGTTACACACACAGTATTGTTAACTACAGTCCCCATGCTGTCAGTCAGATCTCCAGAACTGATCACCATGTAACTGCAGGTGTGCATCTTTGACCAGCACCTCTCTGCTCCCTCACTCCCCAGTCCTTGATGGTCATCCTTCTGCTAGTGATTCTTTCAAAAGATGGGAACAAGCATGCCTGATGTGACATTATCTTTCGAAAAATAAGATCAAAATGGAAATTATTGAAAGAGTCTCCTAGGAAATTCTTTCACAGCCGTATCCTTTCACTTATTCCTACCTGAAATGCCAATGAGACGTTCATAGTAAAGCAGCTACTGTGTAACCATGAGGTAAATGTACCATAATGTTTTGAGCCACTCATTGGAGGATTGTAAGCTCCATTCCCAAGATGACAGAGCAGAAATTTAGACACTATCATGTCCCTGATCACATTCTCAAACCAGCATATTAGCCCCAAAGATCTAATGCTTTGCGGTTCTCTTTAAATGAGAAAAATCAAAACTAACTTAGATAAGCTCATAATTAGATTTTTCTGTTACACTCAGACAGGTTTATTCTTAGTCAATACAGAATGAATGTGTTGTCTTATTTTATTTATTTTACCTGATAAGCACAATTGTCATGTTGCCCCCTCCCTCTACCTTCTCATCCAGGTTGTCCTAAGACATAAGTTCACTTCAAGTCATGCATGAAGCTTCCCTGGTAAATCAGGAAAAGACTTCTCTCACTCTGTCCTCCTGCATGCTCAAGGCAAATCTACACTTATTCCAGGAGTATCCCTTTGAGAAAAGATTTATAAAATCATATAAACTTTTATAGCTTTTAGCAAAAATATTTCTTACTTCTTTTTCAGAGTTTGAAAGGAAGTCTGTTGTTTTCATGTATATGTGCCATTGAAACTTATTCTTGGCTATAATTCAGTTAAACCAACAAAGAAAGCATAGCCATTTTTAATTGGAGATAAATTTGCTTAAATGTAATTTTTCTACAATAAACACATACAAAAAAAGTAATTGGGGGGTTTCCATAAAGATGTTCCCCTTAGCTTAAGCAATAGATGGCAGAGAAACTAAAATGTTGCATATGTCCAATAAAAGAAATCAAAATAAAAATAGTTATGAGTAAACTCATTGTCTTTATTTATTAATTGTCCATATTCAAATCCAGTTAGAAATATATTGTCCACTTTATTCTTTATTCCTATTTTTATCCAGAGAGTAATTAATGTCTTAATATGCCATAAAGACTGCTGTCCTATTTTTTTTTTTTGCAGGAATGAAAGCTGAAAACAAGGTATAAAAATGATTTGTTTACCTTGGTCTGAAATAAAATGGCTTTAATTTTTCTAGCTGTATTGCTGCAGTAACTTAAAGGCCTGAGCATCTCTCCCAGCGTCATTAAAACAAAACTGGAATTTAGACACAGCCTTCTCAGCCCATGTCATAAAGTAGTCAAAGAAGTGCTGACGGTGGGTGAGCTTTTGAGAGCTGGTTGGGTTTTATAAACTAATGGTGTGTGTATCATTGACAATTATGCTGATGATGGGTTGAAGATACTAACGTTCAACAACAACAAGAAAAGGGCTTGCCTAAAAGATTTGCTATTTGAAATATCTTCTCTTATTTCATGCCCAAAACACAAATCTAGGTGACAAAAAAATGCCCATGAGAATAGATATTGTCACATCAGTAATGAAAAAGGTGAAATGTGTCAGTCAGAAAGAACACTTGGGTTCTACAAAAATAGAGTTAGAAGATGCCATTTTCTGGTGGTGCTATGTTACCGTGAGGTACTTAGCACTACAAAGAGGTCTCCATTCCTACAAAAGCCTGTTCTGAATACCGTAAACAGCCTGGTATTGTCTTGTACCTCTCCTTTAAGAGGGGTGTGTGTGAAGAAATGAGTAGTTACTGAGGGCTAGCCAGTCTAGCATGGCACTCGGCAACATCAACTGAGTGGATAGTAAAATCAAAGGAATCCATGGAGCCCAAAATCACAGGAGAAGCTGTGATCGGTTAAACAAACATGCACCTCACCCACAACCCTCAATTCCAATTCTAGGCAGAAACTGGGGACACTCTGGGGTAAGTGCATAGGAGACATGTACATGAGTGTTCATGGCAGCATCTTTTGTAATATCAAAAAATGGAAACAACCAAAATGCCATCAATATTAGATTGAATACATTATTTATGATATAGTTATTCACTGAACTATATGCATAGAAAATATAAATCAATAATCTATGTGTAATCTGATGAATTTTTTAAAAATATTAAGAAAAAGAAACAGGTTTGAAATATTATGATATGTTCACAAGCACATACAGTTCAAAAGCAGACATTTTCAAACAATGTCACTCAAGAAGGAGACTAACATGGATTTAAGAAGAGCAGTTGCTTCTAGGTAGTATCTGTTAAGGGTATATGATAAAAGAGGGGTAGAAAAAGTTTTCCAAAGTACATCAAACATTTAATTTCTTAACTTGGTCAGCATAAAGAGGAACAGATTTTAAACTATGTACATAATCTAAAACATTTATTGGCTCTCATCTCTTGAGCATTGTCTCATAGGACTTTCACAAAGTATCATATATTTGTATTATCTCATTTATATGGAGGCAATTTTACACAAACTTAACCCAGCCAATGGTGCACAGAGTGATTTCACTATTCCAGAAACACAGAGAACCAATTCCAGAACCGAGATCCAAACCTTGGTGCTTTGACCACAGCAAAATGTTCTTAACCAATGATTATAGATTCCCGGCTCCCATCTTTTATGTAAGCACGATTTTAATGTGGTTGCAATCATGTTATATCCCGCGTTTTATACACAACATTGCATTCAGGGACACAGCCTGTATCATTATTGTCTCTTGAAAATATACATATTAGTGTTACATAATAGTTTATCCTGTCATGTTATACTTTATTAGAACAATTCAAATGTTATTTCAATGTCTTTAAAAATAATGTTTTTCTCATTGTGGTTTTGATTTGCACCCCATGGTGATTAATAATATTGAGCCTCTTTTCATGTACCTGCTGGCCACTGATATGTCTTCTTTGGAAAAACGTCTGTTCAGATCTTCTGGCCATTTTTAATTGGATTTTTTTTACCATTGAGTTGTATAAGTTCATTATATGTTTTGGTTGTTATTCTCCTATCAGACAGATTTTGCAAATATTTTCTTTCATTCAGTAGATTGCATTTTATTTTGTTTATGGTTTCCTTGGCTGTGTAGAAGCTTTTTAGTATGATATTGTCTCTTTTATTTTTGCCTTGTTGGTTTGCTTTCAGTGTCAGGTTAAAGAAAAGTCATCGATATCTATGTAGCCCTGGCTGGTGTGGCTCAGTGGATTGAATGCCAGCCTGTGAACCAAAGGTCTCCAGTTTGATTCCCAGTCAGGGCACATGCCTGGTTGCAGGCCAGGTCCTCAATAGGGGGCTCTGGAAAGGCAACCAGAGAACTGATGGTTCTCTCTCTCTCGTTCTCCTTCCCTTCCCTTCTCTCTAAAAATAAAAAGTAAAATCTTAAAAAAAACATAAACCAAAAAAAAGTTTCTAAAACAATTTATGTCAATGAGTTTACTAACTATATTTCCCTCTAGGAGTTTTATGATTTCATGTCTTACATGCAAGACTTTAATCCATTTTGAGTTAATATTTGTGAATGGTGTAAAATAAAATAGTGGCTGAGTTTCATTCTTTTGCATGAGTCTGTCTTGTTTCTTCTCAGCACCATTTTTTAAGAGTCTCTTCCTTCCCTGGTGTTGGTAGTATTAAGAGAGTTTTTGCACAGCTCTAGACATGTGCAGGAGGGCAAAGAAAACCCTTCTTCTGTCCTCTGAGGGCCATCAAAGTAACCAAAATGTATAGTATTTAAAGTGGCCATGTAGTAAGGGTAAAAAAAAAGTTACAATAGTGACCTCGGACCTCATAAATTTTGAGAACTGATGAGGATTTGGATGCCCAGCTGGTGTCAGCACAGATAATGATGATTAACAAAATACCCTTTGTGTAACAAAATACCCTTTGTGTAAGCCACTTCCACCAGAAAATTAATTTTAATCCCCAGGAGAGAGGATGTCATGAGAGTGAGTTCTGGGCTACATGAAAAAAAAGATTGATTAGCTGAGATTAAGTTACTTTTTCTTTTTCAAAAGCCATCAGTAGGTAAGTGTTGTTATTTGCATCTTTATGTGGTGGCTTCCATTGCATGACCCAATTATCCATTCTGAATGAAGGGTAAAGGACAAAAGAGAAGCAAAATTATTGAGAATAAAAATAAATGCAACTATATATACAAATAGTCTTATTTTTAAATGAAACTACTAAAAGAGGTAAAATCAAAGATGAAAACTCCTGTTTTCAAATTTCTAGTATATTGCATTGAATTTTTGACATATATCTACATATCCATGTTATTTTATACCAATATACTTGTCTTTTCAATGCTATAAGTATTCTGTTGAATGGATATTCTACAAGTTTTATCCATTCCAACATGATACCATATTTGAGATAGGCTGTTTGTCTTAATGTGAAATTAATGTTTATCATTTTGTTCAAGGGAAAAATATTCTTCAACAAAGATTATTGTATTTGATTATAAAAGATTGTCACATAACCCACCCACCTCATCTCTCCGATTTCATGCTCTGAAAGCAGCCCTGTGTGTTTTCTTCTTCTGTAAATGTGACTATGGGGAGGTATCAGTCCTGCTGCCATGAGTGTTCCAACCTGTTAGGCAATATTGCTTTTTTCCTTGTAACCAACAAATAGAACTTGTAGTTTATATGTCAGTCTCTTGTGAATCTTATGATTTTGGGCCAATACAAGCTTTCTCCAGAGAAGTCAAATCCATTTTCTGGAATGGCAAACCTGAGGATCAAAACTCTGAGTCTGAAGCAATTGTGTTTCCCTAGGAGACCTTTCATCTCTCCTGCTACTGTGCCACATGATTGGTCAGGGAATTCCTTCCCTGAAAACCATAGAAGCAGTGATGCTAGCCCTATGCACAGTAAGTAATTGTATATTCTCAGGAAAACTGTATAATCAATGAAATAGTATATTTGACCCATTCATTTGTTTTTACTTTAATTGGCTCTCCTTGTTAATAATTGAGAAGAGTTAATAAGGTTTAAGTTCAGTTATGAAGGAAAAGAAGTGGAAAATAACCATATGCTACTTTAAAAATTTAAATGTATTGTGCTAATTTGTCAAATAAAGGATGGCAGAAATCTGCTGAAACTTAACAAATAATTAATGTCATTCAAAGATAATTAGTGGGAGCCAAGATCATTTTCTAGTGAATAATTGACAATTAAATAGAAGCAGATAAAGTAAAAAGTATGGACAATATCTGAAATAAGATTTCATTCCAAAGAAGCATATTTTGACTCCTGAAACCTATTTTTGTCGGAATTTTTTATCTTTGAGTAAACCAACAATTTTATTTCCTTGTGGATTTAATGAAATTATTACATAAATTTTATTCTAGTTCTTGATGAATGTACTTTTAAAATGCTTTGCTTTACACTACTTGTCTTAAGTTTGTCTGTGGATTACATTTGGATGCTGTCACAGTAGTCTTGCTTATTCTGATATTCACACACTATCTAAATCTTTCTATATATTAACACTGTGAATCAGGTAAACTGTGTCACTGACAGAGGTCAAATTGCATGAACAACAGAAATCTCTAACAGGGTTTCTCAGGTCACATTAATATTATGTTGTGTCTGCCTCATCCTCCAATTGTCTGTAGGTAAATATTAAAAATGTAACTTTGAAGGTGATTTCTCTCCTCACAGAATTCTTGTTTTAACAATTCTGAAATCATATTTACAGAAATTTACATTTTCTCTCTCTTTTTTGATAATTTTTCTATATTTGTACATTTTTCTTTGTAAAATATTGCTTTGCATAAAATACATGATTATAACATAGAATTCCCAGATTAAAATTTTGGCAATTATTGGAAGTCATTTTATATTCATCAAGTACTAGTTTATATAGTCTTGTAAAGTCAGTATTGTTTGTTACTGGTGACCAATCATGCCATTTTACATTTTGTTATATTCATTATTACCTGTTCACTTAGAACATAAGGTTAATGAATAGTATGCAGGCAACATTTATTATTTTTTAATTAATTAATTTTTAAAATTATTTTTATTTTGCAGGCAACATTTAAATGAGGAAGACTGATTTTTTTTACCATGATACGTAAGCCTATAGTCAACAAAGCTGTTGACTGAAATGAAGTAGGCAGGGTGACTCTAAACCCAGGTGTTTAAACCTGTAATCCTTCTCCAGTACTGGCATTGTCAGATTCATTATGGGTATTAAATGCATATATCAGAATCATATTGTCTACATTCTTATAGGTATATAAGCATATAAATAGATATAGATGGATATGCTCATTATTCATTGATCTCATATTCATAAATCTCTCTACTCATTTGTGATGCCAAAATCAATACTTGTAGTACTTCACAGTCATTCACAGATGTGTGCAAGAGTGGCAAAACATTTGTCACCCACAGCACATGTTTCAACCTGAGATCAGTCAAGATGATGCTCTGTCTTTGTTTTACAGCTCTTACGCTTTAATATGCTTTTTTTGCATTCTGCTTCATGGTACACTTTTCACATTTTTGTGCTTTTTGTAGATTGATGATTTCACTTTAAAAATGGCCCACACATGTAATGCTGAAGTGCTCTCCAGGGTTCTGAGCAGGAGAAGCTGCGATGTGTCTTATGGAGAAAATACGTGAGTCAGGTAGGATTGGTCCAGGCAGGAAGTATAAGGCCCGTAGGCCATGAGTTTAATGTTAATTAGATATATGATGAGAAGTGTCTTTAAACAAAAACACACATTAACAAGGTGCTTAAAGATCAATTTAAAAAAATATATTGTGCCCAGAAGGCTCTAATCTTGTATTTGTCTTAAGGCAATGGCTCAGTGTTCACCAATTCAGAGTTTGCACAGACTATAGATTGTAACTGCCATTAATAATGAGAGTGAAAGTAGATGGTAGATAGATAGACCTCTATATGCACATACAAATAATTAAAAGTACAGGTGTTTTAATATTTCATATCTTCTCACTTTTCAATGATGAGCTTTAATATATTTTTCACAGACACTCAACATTTTGCTTCAAGAATAAAAATACCATATGATGTCACCTACAAGTAGGACCTAATTAACAAAACAAACAAGCAGGCAAAATATAATCAGAGACATTGAAATAAAGAACAAACTGACAGTAACCAGAGGGGACCAGGGAGATGAATAATGGGGGAAAGAACCCCCCCTTGATGACCAAGGTCATCAAGGAACACGTGTAAAGGACCCATGGACAAAGCCAAAGGTGGGTAGGGTGGATGGGGTGGGGTAAAGTGGTGGTGGGAAAATGGAGACAACTGTAGTTGAACAACAATAAAGAAAGAGTAAAAATAAAATTAAAGCAAAAAATATTTTTGGATTGTATGTGTTGTACAAGCGTGTTAACATGTTAATGTGTTTGAATATATTTCTAACTTTCATGTACAAAAATATTTTGATATTCTGTTTTTTCTTCAGGTTGTATAAATCTTCCTCTTTTTACAAAAATATTCTGTAAGTTTATGTTCCTGAATTTCTTTTCCAGCACAGCTGATGACAGACCTTCTGTTTTATCAAATGTCTGTGGTTTTCTAAGTATGTTCCCTGAACCAGCAGCATCAGGATCACCTGGGAAATTGTTGGAAAATTCTCAGGACTCACCTGAGGTTTAGCAATTCAGTTTTGGGATGTGGGTCTCAGCAATCTGTGTTTTAACAAGACTCCAGGTGACTCTGACACACACTGAAGTTTCAGAAGTCCCGGTGCAGGTGTTTGAAGTGGCCACACAGAGATCTGGCAGCATTCTATTACCACAGTTCAGAAAGAGAATCCTAATTTGAATGAAATGGCAGGTTTTTATCAACTTCATGTGTGACTCGCTACTTAACTACAGTGAATATACATATATACATATATATATATATACATACACACACACACACACATATATATATATATATGCTGACACTGTCAGAAAATGCTGTTAATATTATCTCAAATATATATCTCTAAAATCAATTTCTCTTTTTTCATGGCAGCTAGAATTTCCAGGTGATAAATTCTTTCTGCATAGTCATAGACACCGTTAGTCAATCAATGGTCATAGACACCATTAGTCAATCATACATAATGACATGACACACATATAATAACACAATGTATCATGTGTACACATGCAAACACACACCTATATACAAGCATGAAGTCCTCATTCAGGCTGTTTGATGGCAGGCATTGTCCATGAGCACAATAATTCCAAAAATATTTATCTGTACTTATGTTACAATAAAATATAAAAGATATATTTCAAACTACTTATCTCAAGGAAAAACATAAACACAATATAGCATTCTTCCTTTTCTGAGGATCTTTATATATTATAAATTGTCCATTTATATTCTGCAAACATTGTAATATGGGATTTAGAACAAGTAAATTAGAAACATCAAATACACCCCCCAATTTAGATGTTCAAAGATAGTAATTACACAATATATTCAGGTATACAAAACAAACATACATCTGAAAGATTTAAGTAAGAATATAATTTTAATATCTTGGTTTTTTCCTAAAAGAACACTGATTTCAGAATGAAACACAGCACAATCTGCATAACTACATCTATTTTAGTAGCACCCACAACTGCCAGGATCGTATATTTTAAAATATTTTATTCATTGTTTATAATCTCCATTATGCCAATAGAAAGTTATATGATGAAGCCAAACCTTCACAACCTGTTGGACTAAAATCAATAAGCTAGAGATCTCTTGTGACTTTATCCAGGTTTTAAAAATGTCTCGTGCAAGATGATCAGCTTCAAGTCTAGACATCTCTAAATACCTTCTAGAAATGTGTTCACGCAGACTAAAATGAAGAACAAAGACCTAGGGTAACTGAGTGATACTGCTGTCTAAGGTTGAAGCCAGCACAATGTTAACCTTGTCTATACTTTGTAAGATAATTTGCCTTCCTCTCATGCAGGTATGTCATAGTCAGGAAAATAATGACTAATTTGCAGGTGATAAATACTTTTCAAATGACTTAACAAAGCCAAAAATTAAGACTTGGAGAAAACAGAACCACATGCTGTCTTTATGGAGAAAGAAGGGGTTTTGACCAAATTTTAAAATTTCCAATTTGTAAAAAATAATTGAAAATGTTCTGTTCACAAATGTAATGAGAATTCCACTGTATTGTTTAAACTTCTTAGCTATTCCATTTTGTAAGAGGACCACTTAAAGCCAGGTTAAGGAACAATCTTTTGTGATTTTGCCAGATCTGGTTCTTTATCACCAGCACTTATCCAGAGCTCAAAATCTGCCTAAAACATTTCTGGGCCTTTATCCCGACCAATCATAATTGATACATCTTTGTAATTCAGGGCACCTCCCAGGAACTGTTCTGCCAACTAAACCTACTCTGAAGCTTGTTATGTATATGAAGGATGGACTCATGAGCAGAAACTAAATTATTCTTCTGGATGATGAGCATAAACACATGTTAATTAATTTGAAGGAAACTCCCTGTTAGAGCAGAACTCAACAAATGATACTAGCAAAATTCCCTACTTGCTTAGGTGCAGTGCATTAACTGTTTCAGGCCACTTGAGACCTCTAAGTTATCCACTGTTCTAGAAAATTCCAGTGGTCAGAGAATACAGCTATACTATTAGAATGGGCCTGAAATAAATAAATAAATATAATGGGCCTGAAGCCGGGAGTCTATTGGAAGGTACTGGCCTTTTAATAGAATATGAAGTGATACTACTTTGTAAAGTATTACTGACAATGATCAGAATTTTCACATATTTCAGGGCAATGTGAGATCTGATAAGAACTGAGGAGGGGGATATGGTATAGTAATATTTTCAAAAAATAAAAATATTTTATAGTAATTGTTTCTAAAGCTATTGATTCATTAAATAATACCTTAATGAGATGTCAAAGAGTATTAAGGATATTATTAGAAATAGAAGATAAGAAGGCTTCCTTTATTTACTGTTGTTTTAAAATTTACTAGTTTTTTAATGCTATAAAATGCTCTTCATATTTGCCTGTGTATTTCTTTTTTCTTCTCTGAGAACACAGGTTTTTCTGGCCCATTGTCTTTAGGGTTGTTGTTTTGGTAGTAAAGTACATAAAATTTACTGTGAGTTACGCTTCATGCATATAGAGTGTTGTGCAACAACTACCACTATTGAGTTCCGAAACATTTTCATCAACCCAGAAGGAAATCCTCGACCACTTCTGCAGTCACTCTCCACTCTTCTCTCCCATGAGCTCCTAGAAACCGCCACTCTGCTTTCTATCTCTGTGGATTAGTCTATTCTGGATATTTCCTGAAGATGAAATCATGTAATATGTGGCCTTTGTGTTCAATTTCTTTCACTTAACATATTTTAAGTTCATTCTTGTAGTAATATGTATGAGAATGTCATTTCTTTGTATTGCTAAGTAATATGTCATTATATTTATCATTTCATCAATTGATAAATACTTGGGTTGTCTTCCAATATTTGCAATAGTGCTGTTGTGAACACTTTTATATAAGTTTTTGTTTGAGGTACCCATTTACAATTCTTTTAGGAATATATCCAGGAATACAATCATATGATTATATAGTAATTCTATGTTTAACTTTTAATGAATTGTCAAACTACTTTCCACAATGGTTGTACCATTTTACATTTCCATTAGCACTATACAAATGTTCCAGTTTCTCCATAATATTGGTCAACTCTTTTATTATAGCTATTTTAATGAGTGCAATTTATGATTTCATCGTGGTCTGATTTGAATTTTTCTAATGACAAATGATATTTAGCATCTTTTCATGTGCTTCTTTTTGACTTGTAAATCTACTTTAAAGAAATGTTTATTCATATATCCTTTGTTTATTTTTTATTAAATTTATTGGGGTGACATTGGTTAATAAGATTTTATAGATTTTATGTGTACATTTCTACAATACATGTATCGCATCCAGTGCTCACCATCCAAGAGCTTTGCCTTTTTTTTTAATGAGGTGCCTCTATTCTTGTTGTTGAGTATTAATAATTATTTTTATAATTTAGATACTAATACCTTATCAGATACATGATTTACAAATACATTCTCCCATTCTTCAGGTTCTTTTCAATTTTTTAAAGATTTTATTTATTTATTTTTAGAGAGGGAAAAGGAGGGAGAAGGTGAGAGAGAAACATCAATGTGTGGTTGCCTCTTGAGCATCCCCAACTGGGGACCTGGCCTGCAACCAACGCACGTGCCTTGGTTGGGAATCAAAACGGTAACCCTTTGGTTTGCAGCCTGGTGCTCAGTCCACCAAGCCGCACCAGACAGGGCTCTTTTCACTTTATTTATAGTGTCCTTTGATGCATAAGAATGTTAATTTAATGACAACCTAATACATTTCTTTTTTACTTCACCTTGATATTTTTATGACATATACAATTAACCTCTGCCAGTTCTAAAGTTTTGAATGTTTACCCTTATATGTTCTTTAAAATGTTTATTATTTTAATTATTATATTTAGTCCTTTGATTCATTTTCAGTTAATTTTGTATATGATTTGAGGTAAGGATCCAGCTTCATTTTCTTGCATATGAAGAGCCATTTGTCCCAGCACCATGTGTTGAAAAGACGGTTCCTTCCCCACTTAATGGACTTGGCAGCCTTGCCAGGAATACTTGGTCATAAACGCATGGGCTTGGTTTCTGAATTCTTAGTTCTCTTTTATTGATCTATATGAATATCCTTATACAAACATAAAGCTAATATAATTATGATTGCTTTATAAGAACTTTTGAGAGTGGAAAGTGAGTCCCCTCATATTGTCCTTTTTCAAGAGTGTTTGTGCTATTTGGAGTCTCTTGCAATTCCACGTGAATTTCACAATAGACTTCAATATCTGCAAAAAAATAGTATAAAAAATGTTGACATTCTGGCGGAGAGTACATTGAAAGCACAGACAGCTTTGAATGGTAGCACGATTTTATCATTATTATGTCTTCTGATTCATAAACACAAATTTCTATTTACTTTTATTTCTTCAAGAATATTTTGTAGTTATTTTACATATCTTAAACCATAGATAAATTTATTCTAAGTCTTTTTTCTATTGGATGCTATTATAAATGAAATTGTTTTATATAATTAAATTTTGAATATTAATCTTGTACTCAGCAACTTTGCTGAACTCTTGTAATAGATCTAATAGATTTTTTGTGGGTTCTTCAATATTTTCCATAGATAAGAGCATGTCTTCTGCAGACAGGAAAATTTTACTTCTTTCTTTCCAACTTGGTTACTGTTTATTTCTTTTTCTTTCCTAATTTCTTTTTCTGGAACTTCCAGTGGAACATTGAAAAATATTGGTGAAAGTGGGATGTTTGTCTTGTTCTGGAACTTAGGGGCACAACTTTCATTCATTCGTTCACCATTTAGTATTATATTAGCTGTGAGTTACTAATAAATGCTCTTTATTGTGCTGAGGAAATACTTGTACATTCCTACTTTGCTTTGTTTTTATCATGAAAGAATATTGGAGTTTTTCAAATTATCTTTTATAACAACTATGTGTTTTCCCTTCATTCTGTTAGTATGGTATATCAATCAATATTCATATGTTGAGCCACCCTTTAATTACTGAGATAAATCATATTTCGTCATGGTGAATACTCCTTGTACTATTTTGTAGACTTGGTTTGCTACGATTATGTCAAGATTTTTGCATCTATCTTCATATATAGTCTATATTGTTTGTGGTGTCTTTGTGTGGCTTGGTACCAGGATAATGATGATCTCATAGAATGATATAAAAAGTTTCCTTCTTTTCTAGTTATTGGGAGAGTTTGAGAAGCATTTTATTATGTCATGTTAAAATTTCTGGTAGAATTCACCAGCAAAGTAATCTGGTCCTGGTCTTTTTGTTTAGATGTTCTAGGTTAATAAGTTAACCCAGTTCTAAATCTGTTAGTATATAATATTTATTTTTGTTAGTTTTAGTTATTTGTACATCTCTAGGGAATGTATCTATTTTATCTAATTTCTCTAATTTGTTAGCATTCAATTGCTTATGGTGGTATCTTAAAATTATTTTATTATTTTATTTTTATTTATCTGTAAGTCTAGTAGTAATCTCTATCTTCATTTTATATTTCATTATTTTCTGATTTACCTCTGTTTTTATAGTCAGTCTCACTAAATGTTTGTCGATTGCATTGTTCTTTCAGAGAACCAACTTTTGCTTCATTGATTCTATTGCATTTCTATTCTCTATTTCATTTATGTCCATTCTAGTCTTTATTATAGCTCTCTTTCTGCTAGCTTGAGGTTTAGTTTGTTCCTTTTTTAGTTTAGTTTAAGATATAAAACCAGGTTATTGATTTGAAATTTTTCTTTTTTTTAATGTAGGCATTTATAGCTAAATTTCCATGTGTATACTCCTCAGAGGTGTTAAAGAGTGAAATGGGGAAAGTGTTCTATAATCTTATGATTAAATCTCAGTCTTTTAGGGGGCCTCTTTCAAAGAACTGTGACCTTTACAAGCTTTTTAAAATCCTATCTTTTCCCCCTCCTTTTCCCATTTCAAAGACAGAAATGTTAGTGCTGGGTAATTTTGACACCTGTCATCTCTGAGTCTGCCTCCATGTGAGGTTCTTTCTGTGGATTCTCACAGACATGCTTATGGCTCTCACGAACCTACTTGTGCTTTACTTTTTGCTTGTTTCAGTGAGTGTCCCCTGTATGGCAGCTGGTGCATGCCTGGCAGGCAAAGTAAATAAGGAGTAGAAAAGTATCCTATCAAAATAACGACTATTTTTTATTTTTAATTTTATTTATTTATTTTTATTTTAATTGTTGTTCAAGTACAGTTTTCTGTCTTTTACTCCCATCCCAGCCTACCACCCATTTTTTTAAAGTTACATAAAAGGACTTGTGAATGATGGTATCTTTACATTGAAAAGTGATTTTGTCCATTTCATTTATCCAAAATCAGTGTCAGATCAATTCAGACTACATCATGGAAACCTGTATAATCACAGTTTGAATGTATTTTGCGGAAATGTTATTCAAATATTGACATGTAAAAAGCATTAAATTACACTTCTATCTTTTTTTACAAGTACCAGATCAGTTCTCCCAACACCATTTATTGAAGAGATTATTTTTACTCCATTGTATGCTAGTGCCCCCTTTGTCAAATATTAACTGACCATAGAGACATGTGTTTATTTATGGGCTCTCTATTATGTTCCATTGATCTATGTGCTTGTTCTTATGCCGGTACCAGGCTCCTTTGATTACAATGGCTTTGTAGTATAGTCTTATATCAGGTATTGTGATCTCTCTTACTTTATTCTTCTTTCTCAAGATTGCTGTGACTATTTTGGGTCCTTTTGGTTCCATATAAATTTTTGGAGTGTTTGTTCTACATCAGTAAGATTTACAATTGATATTTTAATAGGGATTATGTAGAATCTATAGACTGCTCTAGGTTGTATGAGAATTTTAATAATTTTATTTCTTCCAATCCATGAACAGGCTTTATGCTTCCATTTATTTATGTTCTCCTCAATTTCTTTCTTCAGTGTTCTCTACAGTTTTCTGACTATAGGTCTTTTACCTCTTTGCTTAAATTTATTCCTAGGTACTTTTTTCTTTGTGGCTATAGTAAATGGGATTTTTTTCTTAGTATACATTTATTATATTTCATTGCCAGTGTACAAAAATGCCCTGGACTTCTGAATATTGACTTTGTATCCTGCAACTTTGCCAAATTCACCTATTAGGTTGAATAGATTTTTAGTGGAGCCTACAGGGTTTTCTACGTACACTGTCATGTGTGGGGATTGACCGTGGTACAGGCTCCACCAAAAACTTATTCAACCTAATAAGCGAATTTGGCGAACTTGTGGGATACAGAGTTGCAGGAGGGTGGGCTGAGTGGAAGAGGAAAACAATGAGCTAAATGTAATAGAATGACAATAAAAAAGAAAGAAAAAAATTAAAAAGCATGAAACTACATTTCCCACTTGAGTTGGCATGTTGCTAAATTGTTACAC
This sequence comes from Artibeus jamaicensis, assembly GCF_021234435.1. Classification (NCBI taxonomy): domain Eukaryota; kingdom Metazoa; phylum Chordata; class Mammalia; order Chiroptera; family Phyllostomidae; genus Artibeus; species Artibeus jamaicensis. Next base: position 18,302,936 of record NW_026521788.1, read on the forward strand.
GTGCCCATTAAAGCAATCTCACAAAGTCACAAAAAAATATTAGTGGGAAAACTTGTTTAGAAAACATGATGATCTATGATGTCTTAATTTGTACAATCCTCATTTAAACTTTAAGTTCATATAATCTTTGGATTCCAGCTCAAATAAAAATAAAATTACTCATTCTGGGAAATGAAGAAGAGCTCCAGAACTGTTCTCATAAGGATGCTAGGTTGACATAGGTAGGTAAGCTAGGTTACAACTGACACTAATTGGGGCTCCTTATCACTATAGCTCATCTTCTTTATCATAGTGTGGGCAGGGCAGCTTGGTACTTTTTAAAGTATTAAAACCATTTTTTGTATAAAATAAACCCACTGATATTTGTAATTGAATAGCAAACATTTTAGCAGCAATAACAGGTGGACAGTCTCAAAAATATATTATTATTTTAGAAAATATTTAAAGGTAATATAAAAATACTGTAGATTACCTATAATTTGTTATTTTAAATGGGGGGAATAGAAGGTGGGGGGATTGAGCAAAAAGGGAAAAGGACTCATCGACATGGACAACAGTGTGGTGATTTTGAGGAGAGGGAGGTAAAAGGGGAAGCCCTGGATGGAGCAGTTCAGTGGATTGAGCATGGTCTTCAAACAAAAGCATCACTGGTTCAATTTCTAGTCAGGGCACATGCCTGGGTTGTGGGCTAGGTCCCCAGTAGTGGGGCACGAGAAGCAATCACACATTGAGACTTCATTCCATCTCTTTCTCCTTACTCTTCCTCCTCTCTAAAAAATAAATAAATAAAATACTTTAAAAGATAATAGTATAGGAAATGTAGAAGCCAAGGAACTTATATGTATAACCCATGGACATGAACTAAAGAGAGAAAATGTGGGTGGGAGGGGCTGCACAGGGTGGAGACGAATAGAGGGGGGAAATGGGACAACTGTAATAGCATAATCAATAAAATATATTGTAAAGAATTTAAAAAATAAAAATATAACAAAAAATTTAAAAAGTTTATTGGGGTACAAAAAATGACTTTTCATTATGTTTATTAAGGAACAAATATAAATGCTAAAAATTATTCTATCTGAAGTATAAATATGCAGTCACAACTACTCTTCATGATTTGGGTAGTCCTTCAAGTGTTCTCCTGTAGTGATATTTAAGCAGTTGAAATATTAGATACTATTTTAGTCCTGAGTTTTTGACCCATGGTCTTCAGCTGGTATTTTCCCATTAATTCTAATAACATCACCTAATTACAATAAACATTTTTAGTGGCTGCATACAATTGTATTGAGTGGATTCATTACCATATACATAGCCTCTCCCCTATGTTTAGAAATGTTAGGCTATTTATAAATTCAGCTGTTATTAAAAAAACACTAGATTTTACATCTTTGTGCATATCAGTATTTCCAATTAATAGTATTTCTAAAATAAACAAGTGAAAAATATCTGGGATAGGCAAAGAAACATTTTTAAGTGTATTGATGCATGGGTAGATGTTGCCAAACTGCATTATGAAAGAATAAGCCCAGTTAAGATCTTAACAGTGTAGATTATTTTTCTAATTTTGTTTTAAACTGTATTTTTCTTATTAATATAAAGGCAGGTAATTTTTATACAATTGCATGGTACCTCTGTGCCTAAAGAATTATCAGTGTATTAATTGCCTTTACTCCCTTTTAAATTAAAATCAGAAGGTTAGCATTTTATTGCTGTGTACATGTTTCTTATTTAATAAAATATAACTGTATGTCACATGGCAATATACCTATTCTCCATTTTTGATCTGTGGATTTTGGTTACTATTTTACATAAGCTATTTTCTTGCTTCTTAAATTCAATCTATTGGGGTGACATTGGTTAATAAAATTATATAGGCCTTGCCCTGGCTAGTGTAGCTCAGTGGATTGAGTATGGACCTGTGAAGCAAAAGGTCGCTGGTTCGATTCCCAATCAGGGCACATGCCTGGGTTGCGGGCTGGGTCCCCATTGAGGGAACACATGAGAGGCAACCACACACTGATGTTTCTCTCCCACACTTTCTCCTTCCCTTCCCCTCTCTCTAAAAGTAAATAAATAAAATATTTTAAAATTTATATAGGCTTTAAATGTACAATTCTATAACATATGCAAATTTTAAATATTCATAAAGTTAAAATCTATCCATCTTATAATGTCTTTTTTATTATTTGAATAAAATTAATCTACCCCCCAAACAACAGTTTAATTTATTAAAATATTTAGTCAAGGAACACAAACAGAGGACTCATGGGCATGGACCATGAGGTGGGGATTGACTGTGTGCGTGCCAAGAGAGAGCAATGGGAAAAAGGTGGGGCAGCTGTAACTAAACAACAGTAAGAAAATAAAGTAATATTATTTCTCAAAAACGAATATTTTGATATATATTGTATGATAGCACTCTGTGTCATTTTTCCAAGTTTGCCAATTAACTGAACATGAACATGAATTTCCTGCCTCCTTGATTTGTACTTCCTGTTTCATCATGTACTAAGTTGATATGTAGTAAGTCCTATTTCCTTGTTGTCAGTTCTGTTTTATTAGTCTCTCCCTCTAATTTTGTTTGTTTTGTAGTATTAAAGTTAGGTCTGTGATGGTTAGTGCCCTCTCATTGCCCAGCTATATTTTATTTCTTTTTGCTAGTCTCATTTGCTTATTTTTCCTGATAAGCTTCAAAATCATTTGATCAAGGTTTCAAAATAAATTGTACTGTTTTATGTTTAGTAGAATTAAATTGAATTCATTAATGAATAGAGTTAAAGTTGGCCTAAGAGTGGCTTTAACTCAAATTAAGAAAGCTAAACTGGACTCATCACTGAGTTCACAAGCATTAGTAGGAAAAATCATCTCAGTGAATATTTCTTGACTATTGTGTTCCAAAATTTATAAATATTACTGCTAATCTATGTAATTAAACATGTCTTATTTATTAAATGTTACCATTTAGTGTCTGAGAATTTTCAATATGTAGGAATCTGGAAATTTCACTAGTCATCCCATAATTTCTCTGGTCGTGATGCAGAAAATTAAGAGCAATTAGGCACTAATATGTAGAATTAAATGCATACTGAGAACCTTGAAAAATATCCATGAGTAAAATGCAAGATTCATAGTCCTAGGCTTACTCTTATTGTTCTAAAAAAAAGGTAACATATTTTCCATGTAACAATCATGATAGAAGGAAAATGGACTTAAAATTTGCAAGGAGTAGAAAGATTGTTTTTTCTTTCTATGTAAACATTGTTGAGAATATCAATTTCCAAGCTAGCTGGAAGCTTCCCCTAGTTGCATGAGTCTACTATATTTCAAACCTTTCTCTACGATGTAATGTATGAATTCTACACAATACTCAGGTCCCTCAAAAATAGCTTAGTACTAGAAACATCACATTCATAATATTTATTTGTATTTTTCCATGACAGATATTACTTACACATTCTTCTTTATGACAGGAAAAATACAAAAAGAAGAAATGATCAAAAGTCAGGATCAATGTAAAATTTGTAGATATTAAGCCAAAATCCCACAGAATTAAAGTTCAACTGCAAATCTTGCTTCAATAACATAAACACACTTTCAGCTATGTGACTCACTTCATCAAAAAGGCCCACACATACTCATATATCACAGGAAAAGGATCATTTCCTAGGCTTTGTGAAGGAAGAAATTTCAGATATGGATCTCACAGTGGAGCAAAAATTGATGTGAAAAGCATTGGCAACTATTTCCTTTCAAAAAAAAAGGAACATAAGGTTGTATTAGATTGTTATTTGACACACATTTTCTTTTTATAGCAGCTTGATATCAATCGATGTAATGGTGAAAAAGTATAGGTCTATTGTCACCTGGATGGGGGGCATTTTTCAGCTTTCTGGCATTTGGCTTGGTGCAAGAAAACAACCGGAGAAATTTGGTAGGTCAACGGTGAATTGCAAGCTGCCTTACAAGTATATCAATTATTTCAACCAGACCTTTAGCAAAATTTAAACATCAGATATTCCAAAATCATAATCTTTAGCCTGCTCCTATGTTGTTCATAAAAGGGAATTTATATACTTGACAAATTATCAAGTGCATAAACAACATGGTCTGTGTCCTCTTCTGAAAATAAAGAAGCCAATTCTAGCTGCTGTGTGAATGTCCTCAGGAAGAGAGTTGGGGATAATTTTTTTATAGAGTGAGCTGGTTTTCCTACTTGTTCCAATTGTAATTAATCTTGTATATTGAAACTCTACTGTAACTACATTGTTTATCAAAACATTGATAACATTTTATGTTTTAAATATTTTCATTGGACAGAGATTGTATCATAACATTAAATTACCAGTGAGCATTTGATTTACTTTTTATGTATTAAATTAAAAAAAATTTATTCATTTATATTTTAGAGAGAGAATATGGGAGGGAGAAAAAAGGGAGAGAAGCATCTACATGAGAAAGAAACATGGATTGGCTGTCTCTTGTATGAGTCTGTCCAGGGACCCAGCACAAAACCCAGGCCTGTGCCCTGACTGGAAACCAAACTGGTGACCTTTTTCTTTTCAAGAAGACACCCAACCAACAGAACTATACAATCTAGGGTCACTTAATTTTTGTAAGTGTTACCTGAACTGGTCCTGACCTACCACAAATCTCATCTAGTCACTCACTCTTCAGCATTTTTCCATTACACAGGGTTTTGCTTAACTTCCTGGGACAGAGGTTCATGAACTTTTTGGTCCAATGTATCTGACCCTACATTTTCTATCTCATCACTGGTTTTTATATTCTTCATAGCACTTACTTTAGTATTTATCATCCCCAGTAAAATGCAAAATCCATAAAGCAAGAACTTCTTGAATCTAAAACATACCCTAGCATACAGTAGTGAATCAGAGAGTAATTGTAGGATTGATGACTTAGAGAAAGGTGAATGAAACCTAGAATAAAACTGTTAATGCAAATAGTAAGCTAACTTCTTAATTACAATATTTAATGGTAGCAAGTCAATGTATTTTATCACAATAAAATGTTTGCTTATCTTCTCTAATCATTGTAAAATAGGAACATTGGATTTTATAAAAATATTAAGAATGAGATTAGTGGATTGCTTATTTTATCTGATCTTTCAAAAATAATATTTTAGGGCTTCCAGCCAAAATGATGCCTCACTTCCTTTTGATGTGCTGCACAACCACACCAAAATTACAACTAAAATCTAGAACAACCAAAACTCAGAACAATCAGAAATCAAGTGGAATGGAAGTCTGACAACTACGGAATTGAAGAAACCCCATTTATGTACATCGGAAGAAGGGCACGGAGATGCAGGACAGACTGATCCCATATCCATGTGTGGTGGATAAAAGTTCTGGAGGGATATCTTGGGAGTGAGGAGTCCCACCCCACACCAGGTCCCCCTGCCCAGGGTTCCTATGCTAAAAGGACCCATAACTTCTGACTGCAAAAATCAGTGAGGACTGAATAAGTGAAAAAACTTGTAGGGACCCAAGGAGTTCCCTTTAAAACCCCCCGCACATGGACTTACTTAGACTCACTCCCTCTGAGCTCCAGAACAAGGGAAGCAGCTTGAAAGGCACCAGTGGCATAAGGGAAAAAATGGCATCAAGACTGGGGGACAGCTTTCTCCCAGACAGAAAGGCAGGCAGAAGCCATTGTCTCGTTTCTGAACCCATCCACCACAGAACTACATAGCTGGCAGGTGGGTGTCATATCTGAGACTCCATCACATGGCTAACACTGTAATCCCCACCCTGGAGATCCCCTGAGACTCCGTTCCACACTAATTATGGTCCCACCCAAGCTACTAACTGTGATGTTTCCAAAAGAACAGCTGGTCTTGGCTCATGCTTCACAACTCCTTCCTAAAGCCTATCAAACAAGCAATAGCCAGCTTTAGCAAACCCCATACCCCTGTACCTCTTGCTAAGTGGCCCCAGGCCAGGTACTAGCAGCAGCCAGCCTAGATACACAGTTTGGATTCAATGGGAATCTCCAAGCCCAGTATAAATAGCAGCCATCTCAATCTGCTTTGTAGGTATGCAAGGTAGTCCTGGGCAGAATACAGGTGAGGTATGACCTTGGCCTGCACTACCTGAGAAGCCCCAAAGCCTGCATATCCAGTGGACAGACCACATTGGGGCATATCACCCTTCCCCTGATCCTCCACAGACAGTGGTCATAGCCAGTCTTTGCAGCTGACTGGCTTGGGTATATTCCTCCATTGACCTGCAAACAGCAATCAAGGCTCAACTACCAGAGGAGGGTATACTCAGCCAACACAAAAGGTGTACCTCAATCACCATGCTTGGATAATAGGGGAGGCTGTGCCATTGGATCATACAAGACACATACTACATTAGGCTATGCTACCAGAAGAGGGGGTCATAGCAAACACAGGGAGGTTGCAAAAGTGAGGAGACAAAAGAACTTGGCCCAAATGAAAGAACAGATTAAAACTCCCCAAAAAGGACTAAACAAAAGGGAAATAAGCAATCTGTCCATTGCAGAATTCAACATTGGTTATAAGGTTGCTCAGGAACTTTGGAGAGGACCTCAATAGCATCCAAAAGATCCAGTCAGAAACAAAAGATATCCTAATTAGAATAAAGAACAATTTATAGAGAAACAACAGTAGAATTGAAGAAGCTGAGAATCAAATCAATGACTTGGAACATAAGGAAGCAAAAAACAAGCAATCAGAACAAGTTGAAAAAAAATCAGGAAACAGGGACAGTGTAAGGAGCCTCTGGGATAACTTCTAACATTCACGTCATAGGGGTGCCAGTGGGAGAAGGGAAAGAGAGAGAAATTGGAAATCTATTTGAAAAATAATGAAAGAAAACTCCCCAAATTTGGTGTAGGACATAGACATGCAAATCCAAGAAGCACAGAGAATACCAAACAAAATGAATACAAAGAGGCCCACTCCAAGATACATCATAATTAAAGTGCCAAAGGTTAAAGATAAAGAAAGTATATTAAAGAAAGCAAGAGAAAAAAAGTTAGTTGCCTACAGGGGAGTTTGCATAAGACTGCCAGATGATTTCTCAAAAGAAATTTTGCAGGCTAGAAAGGATTGGCAAGAAATATTCAAAGTCATGAAAAGCAGGGACCTAGAGCAAAGATTGCTCTACCCAGCAAAGATATCCTTTAGAATCAAAGGGTAGATAAAGAGCTTCTCAAACAAAATAAAAACTAAAGGAGCTCATCATCACCAAACCACTATTATATGAAATGTTAAGGGGACTTATTTAAGGAAAAGAAGAAAATAAAAAGTATGAACAATAAAATGGCAATAAATACACATCCATCATCAATTGAACATAATAAACAAACTAAGCAAACAAGAAAAACAGAGACAGAATCATGGATATGGAGAGCATTTTGATGTTTGCCAGATGGGAGGAGGCTATAAGGGAATGCATGAAGAGATAAGGGAATTAGGAAATACAATTAGGTAATTAACAGAATAGCTGGGGGGATGTAAAGTACAGCATAGGAAATGGAGCAGCCAAAGAACTTATACACGTGATCCATGGACATGAACAATGAAGTGGGGTTGCCTGAGGGAGTTGGGGGTGCTAAAGCAAAATGGGAAAAACTGAGACAACTATAATGGCATAATCAATAAAATATAATTTTTAAAAATCATATTTTATGAACATGTATCCCAATGCTATTTACATATCTGGGTAAAAACTACTTACAGAATCATCTTCATATATACTCCTAATTTTTATTTTATCAAGATATATATTTTTATTTTGCTTTATAGATATTTTATTGAGATAAAAGTTTTCTATTTTATCTATTTTTCTTATTTTATCAAAGATTTTTACATCTACTCTTCACAATTTTAACTTAGCTTATAGTAAACTAAAACAGATTCATCTTTAGTAGTATGCCTTTCAAAAATATTAAAATATTCTTTCTTGACCTATTTTACTTCATTTATATTGGTTAAGAGTGACCTATAAAATGGTCTGTACAAAGGACAACTTCTGTACTTAAGCAGTCAAAATTTTATTCCTTAATTTGATTGACATCATAGCCAATATTATGTGATATATGAGGAAATTTTCCCTAAATATGTAATTTTATCGGACATTTGGATTCATAAAGAACAAATTTAATTCAAATGGAAATTAATGTTTTAATATATTTTATTGATTATGCTATTACAGTTGTTCCAATTTCCCCCTTCACTCTCCTCCACCCTGCACACCCTCTCTCATCCACATTCCCCCCTTTAGTTTTTGTCCATGTGTCATACTTATAAGTTCTTGGTTTCTACATTTCCCATACTATTCTTACCCTCCCCCTGTCTTTTTTCTACCTACCATCTATGCTACTTATTCTCTGTACCTTTTCCCCCTCTCTGCTCCTCCCACTCCCCTGTTGATAACCCTCCATGTGATCTCCATGTCTGTGGTTCTGTTCTTGTTCTAGTTGTTTGCTTAGTTTGTTTGTTTTTGTTTTAGGTGTGGTTGTTAATTCTCCTGAGCTTGCTGTCATTTTACAGTACATGTTTTTTTACCTTCTTTTTCCTAGATAAGTCCCTTTAACATTTCATATAATAAGGGCTTGGTGATGATGAACTCCTTTAACTTGACCTTATCCGAGAAGTACTTTATCTGCCCTTCCATTCTAAAGGAAAGCTTTGCTGGATAGAGCAATCTTGGATGTTCGACTTTACCTTTCATGACTTAGAATACTTCTTTCCAGCCCCTTCTTGCCTGCAACGTCTCTTTTGAGAAATCAGCTGACAGTTTGATGGCATTCCTCTCTAGGTAACTCCTTTCCTCTTGCTGCTTTTAAGCTGCTTTCCTTATCTTTAACCTGGGTAACTTAATGTTGACGTACCTAGGTGTGTTTCTGCTTGGGTCAAATTTCTTTGGGACTCTCTGAGCTTCCTGGACTTCCTGGGAGTCTATTTCCTTGGCTAGAATGAGGAAGTTCTTTATTATTTGTTCAAATAACTTTTCTACTTGTTGCTCTTCCTCTTCTCCTTCTGGTACCCCCATAATTCAAATGTTGGAATGTTTAAGGATGTCCTGGATGTTCCTCATTTTTTGAATTCTTGTTTCTTCATTCTTTTCTGATTGGATGTTTCTTTCTTCCTTCTGGTCTACTCCATTGATTTGAGTCCTGGTTTCCTTTCCATCACTATTAGTTTCCTGTACATTTTCCTTTATTTCACTTAGTGTAGCCTTCATTTTTTCATCTAACTTGTGACCAAATTCGACCAATTCTGTGAGCATCCTGATTACCAGTGTTTTGAACTGTGCATCTGATAGGTTGGCTATCTCTTCATCACTTAGTTGTATTTTTTTCTGGAGCTTTGATCTGTTCTTTCATTTGGGCCATTTTTTGTCTTGTTATGCCTGTCATATAGTGAGGGGTAGAGCCTTAGGTGTTCTCCAGGGTGGGGCAATTCAGTTGCTGGGCTGTGATGCTGTATGTGTGGGAGGGGTCTGAGAGGGAACTGTAGGCTTGCTCTATTGTCTGCAGGTTTTCAGTCACTTCCCCCACTTTCCCCAAGGCAAACTGGACCCTTCTGGTGTTGATTCTTGGGTGGGTGGATTTGCGTACATTCTAGGACCCTGTGGGTCTCTCTGATAAACTCTCCTGTGAGGCTGGGAGTCTCTCCAGGCACCTCAACCCCCACAAGTGTTTTCAATAGGTGTTTTGAGGCTTTTTTTCCCCATGCTGGGACCCTGGGTTACATGTTCTATCTCACTCCCCAGTTTCTCCTGGTTTATCTGTGCATGAATGTGGGGTGGGACAATCCGAGCCCTTCTACAATCCACTGCTTCACTGGGTCTGCCAGCCACCCTGCTGTGAGCCCTATCTGCCTCTGCAGCCTGACTCTACCCCTCCTATCAGTCTGGATGAATGCATCTACTCTAACTCCTTGGTTGTTGGACTTCCATACAGTTCAATTTTCTGTCAGTACTGATTGTTTTTTGTTTTTAATTGTTGTTGTTCTTATTTTGGTTGTGCAAGGAGGCACAGCGTGTCTACCTATGTCTCCATCTTGGCCAGAAGTCCCTCAAATGGAAATTAATTTTTAAACAAAGACATGAATACTTTGTGTTTATGTTGGTTGTAGAGTTTGTGTATATGTGTCTATTGTATTACTTACATATCATGTATCAGAATAAAATTTGGGATATTTATAATTTAAAAAACATTAGATTAATAGAGATTGAGTAATGACTAGCATAATTATAAAATCTCTATAAGATTACAGTTAGATTCATCAGCATCAAGCAGTTACACTTTTGTACTAAATTCAGTGTTATTTCTTCATGCATTTGTAATAACACTAACAGGCCATAGAAACAAATGACATTTGAGTTTTCAGCTAGAGGTAACCAGTCACTCTGCTTTTGTACCAGAGGATGACATGGCCCTCAGTTTTAGTATAATTAATTTATTTTGTTAAATTCCACAGGGTCTATTTTATTTTTCTACCATGCTTATCTCTTGTTCTTTTCATGATAATAAATTGCACCAAATATTATGACAAAAATATCTAGTATATTCAACTGGGATAATGAAAGATTCCTTGCCTTTTTCTGCTGATGGTAATGTTCAGTGAAAAAGAAATATGTTTTTTCTTTTCACTATGATTCAATGAAGAATCATTGATTTCTAAAATCCTAAATCATAACATCACATATACACATATATGTTTTTTTCTTTTTTTACCTTGTGCTTGCTGGTGAGCTATATAGGAAAATTTTTTTAGAAAAACAAGCTTTTCTTAGCATTGCAATTTGGGATATTTTTTTATTACACACTAACTTGACATATCAGTTAAAGTACAATTGAGAATGTTTTAAATGGCAGTTATTCTTCTTACCATCTGCTGAAACACAGGAATTTAAAATTATGCAGGAAGTACTGAAAAATTGCCCCCCTACTGGACACTGCAGGATTGACAAAGCAAGTTAACCTTTTTGCTTCCATTTCACCTTTTAACTTTGTCTTGTGAGAGGATATTCGCTGCTATTTATAAAGAGCTTTGAAACCGAAAACTAGTGTATAACCAGAGAAGTGCTTCATTTAGATTCCAAATGATTCAAACACAACCCAGGGTAAAACATCTTCTCCAAACACCTGCTCTCTCTTTTGAAATGAATGTGTTTTCCTATAGTCCATTAGTTCATTTGAATTACTTTTTAAAACATATGTTTCACATACCTATTTTTTGAGTTCTGTTCTATTGAAGAAATTCATTCAAATATTATATAACTATGGCTTGAAAGAACTAAACTTTGTGTCATAATTTGTCTCCACACTCAAAGAATAACTAAGCAAAAGTATAGACCAATTGAAACAACTGACAAATCTAAGAAAGAGGAAAAAAAATAATGTATTGGTTAGCCCTGAATTGCCTCCTGTGTGAGGGGATCCAATAAATAACATTTAAGTTATATATGTTATATATCTTTGAGCTGTAAAATAGCTCACTAAATATGAATAGAAATATAGTGTAACATTTACTAATTAAATTTTTCAAAAGTTATTATTTCACTATCTTCTTCATGAAGTACATTAGCTCCTTGACATTTTTAAGTTTCCAGTTTTAAACTTTAAAAAGTAAATTCAAGGTCATGGTTTGCTTCTGGTATTCTAAGCCTATTTTATCTTGCCCTCGGTGAGACTTGTAAGCAAACGGGAAAAGATTTCTTGTGCATGTTGGAAAAGGAGTACATATTTATTAATGTTTGTTTGGATTCATATAGCTTCTATATTTAACAGAAGAGTTATTGACAATATTTTTACCTATTGTATTATCAAAGCTTCTGGTTTGTTCCATAATACTTAGTAAAAATATAACTTTTACTCTTTAAAAAACATTTATACCTGAATCGTTATGTCAAAATTTCCTAGTAACAAGATTTCTGCAGTTTTGCCCCCATTAACGTTTTTTTAATTTTATTTAACTATTTTTCAAGTACAGTTTTTTGTCTATTTCTCCCATCCCAGCCCATCCCACCCAGTGCTCCCCACCTCCCTCCCATTTCCACCCCCCTTAGTTATTGTCCCTGTGTCCTTCCTATTTGTTCCTCCAAATCCCTCCCCCTTTTTCCCCTTAACTTCCCTTCCTTCTCCCCTCTGGTCACTGTCCCCCTGTTTTTTTATTTCAGTGTCTTTGTTTTTATTTTGCTTGTTTGTTTGTTTTGTTGTTTAGCTTCCTGTTAAAGGTGAGATCATATGGTATTTGTCTTTCAACACCTGGCCTATTTCACTCAGCATAATGCTTTCCAGTTCCATCCATGCTGTTGCAAAGGGTAGTAGCTCCTTCTTTCTCTCTGCTGCATAGAATTCCACTGTGTATATGTACCACAATTTTTTGATCCATTCATTTACTGACAGGCACCTAGGTTGCTTCCAACTCCTGGCTATGGTGTTTTTGGGTTCTTAGGATATAATCCTAGCAGTGGAATTGCTGGGTCAAAAGGCAGATCCATTTTTATTTTTCTGAGAAAATTCCATACTGTTTTCCATAATGGTCGTACCAGTCTGGTATAAAAGCAGGCACATAGACCAATGGAACAGAACAGAGAGCCCAGAAATGAACCCAGCTCTCTACAGTCAATTAATATTCGACAAAGGGGGCAGTAACATAAAATGGAGTAAAGATAGCCTCTTTAAGAAATGGTGTTGGGAGAACTGGACAGCTACATGCAAAAAAATGAAACTTCAGCACCGACTTACACCATACACCAAAATAAATTCAAGGTGGATAAAAGACTTCAATACAAGCCATGAAACCATTAAAGTCCTAGAGGAGAACATAGGCAGGAAAATCTCAGATATTTCATGCAGCAACATATTTACTGATATGTCCCCTAGAGCAAGGAATATAAAGGAAAAAATAAACAAATGGGATCTCATCAAAATAAAAAGCTTCTGCGTGACTAAAGAAAACAGTATTAAATTAGCAAGACAACCAACTGTATGGGAAAACATATTTGCCAATGATACCTCAGACAAAAGTTTATTCTCCAAAATATAAAAAGAACTTAAACGACTCCACTCTAAGAAGACAAATAACCCAATTTAAAATGGGCAAAGAGGGGAGAGGGGAGGGAATTTAAGGGGGGAAAAAGGGGGAGGGATTTGGAGGAACAAGTGTGAAGGACTCAGGGGCAAGAACTAAGGGGGGTAGAAATGGGAGGGAGGTGGGGAGCATGGGGTGGGGTGGGCTGGGATGGGAGAAATAGACAGAAAACTGTACTTGAAAAATAACTAAATAATTTTTTTAATGGGCAAAGGACTTGAACAGACACTTCTCCAAGGAGGACATACAGAGGATCCAAAGACACATGAAAAGATGCTCAATATCGTTAGCTATCAGAGAGATGCAAATTAAAACCACAATGAGATACCACTTTACACTGGTCACGATGGCTATCATAAACAAAGCAACAAACAACAAATGTTGGAGAGGTTGCGGGGAAAAGGGGTCCCTAGTTCACTGTTGGTGGGATTGCAGACTGGTACAACCATTATGGAAAACAGTATGGAATTTTCTCGGAAAACTAATGGGTTCTTCATCTATGTCTGAGTTTTCCAGAAAGACTTCTGATTCCTGCATACTGGCCTTGATGATATTGCCCCTGCAATACAGAATTCCTGCAACATTGAAACCTTTCTGCTCAGAGCTGTGCTTTGTTACTGACTGCTGCTGTCCTTCACGCTAGGTCAGTCTAGTTAAGATATAGTTAATTTGTTGATCTTATCAAAGGTGTAATTTTTGGTCTTGTTGATTTTCTCCAATGTTTTTTCACCATAGTCAATTTTCACTCAAATGTTTATTATTTCCTTCCCCCTGCTTTCTTTATATTTACTCTATTTTATCCAATATGTATGTTAGGTTAGAAGGTTAATTGATTGATTTGGGATCTTCTTTTTCATATAAACATTTAAACTTACAACTTACCCTCTAAGCACTGCTGTAAGTGCACATAATAGCTTTATTATATTTGTCTTCATTTTTATTCAGCTCAATGTGTTTTCTACTGTGTTTTGTGATTTCTTTCTTGACTTGTTTTTTGGAAATATATTGTTTGCTTTCAATGCATTTGTAAATTTTCCAAAATTCTTTCTGTGAATGATCTCTATTTTTTTATTCCATGGTGGTCCAAGAACACATTTTATATGATTTTAATCTTTTTAAATCTAATTATTCTTTATTTTTATAGCTAGCATATAGTCTATCTTGGAGAATGTTCCATGTGCTCTTGAGAAGAATTTATATTATAGTGTTGCTGTGCTGTTGGATAAAGATGTGCTAGGTCTGTGGTACCATTCAAGTATTTTGTTTCCCTTCTATGTAGCTGTTTTATTCATTACTGAAAGTGGGGTATTAAAATCTTGAGCTACAATTGTTGAATTGTGTTGGTCTCTCCTAGACTCTGTCTATTTTTGTTTCATGTATTTTTGGGCTCTCTTGTTATGTGCTTGATTATTGTTTAATATATATGATTGTTATTTTTATAACATGTATAAGTATAAATTATATAATGTTTTTCTTTGTTAGGTATTCATGGTGTGATAGCCTATTATTACAATATGCCCTTTTTATCTCTGGTAACATTTTTTTATTTTAAATTTCGTTTCACCTGATATTAACCTAACCGCTGCATGTCACTGCTGCATTTGCCAGGTATGTCATTGTCCATCCTTCTACTCTTAACCTTCTTGCGCCTTTCAATAACAAGCATGTCCTAGTAAACACAATATGTTTGGGCCTTTTGTTTGTGTATGCCTTTAACCCAATCTATCTCTTTTTATCCATAGAATTTTTCAATCTATTCACACTTAATACTATTATTGTTATTGTTGAATTTGCATCTGACACTTCAAAAATTTTTATATCTTACTACGTTTTGTTTCTTTGTTCTTTTATGTTGTTTTGGGACTCTTTTGCATTGATAGAATATTTCATAGTATAATTTTTAATTTCTTAATGTTTTCCCAACCAGAATTTTTAGTAATTTCTTAGTGATTGCTCTAAAACTAGCAATATGCATTATGGTTTATTGGAGGCTACTTTGCATTTATATCACCTTTATTTTAATGACATATAAAAACACTTTCCGTACAGCTCTATTACCTCATCCACATTTTTGTGGTGTTATGGAACAGATCACATTTATTTACATTACAACCCAACAACATATAGTTATAATTATTACTTTACATAATTTTATATCTTTTGAAGAAGTTAAGGAAAGAAAAAGTAGTGAATTTACCTTTACAGAATTTGTTAGATTAACTTTTGAGTTTACAATTTCCGATCCTACTCATTTCTTTCTATTCGTTTTGAGATCTAGTCCCTGGGTAGCAAATTCAGATTGAGATCCCCCCTTGGCGGCTTTCTCATGTTTCATCCTCTGGTGAAGAATAGCAACATGTGCCTTTGTTACTGCATGTAAAAAAATGTTAAGAATATATGAAGTCTGTGCAGAAAGTATCTGGCCATGTAATATGTAAAAAATAGAGATATTTATTGAAGAAGATACAGGACACAAAAAACACTGTACATAGGACAGTGACACCTCAGTCCCCTTCAGATTAGGCACCTTGGGACCTCATAGTTCTCCCAGTCACCATCAGCTGCCCTCTGACATTTTCCTGAATCTCATCGATGGTTAGAAAGAAATCTTTTCCCTTTCAAAGGTGATGTTAGTTTTGGGAAAAGCCAGAGGTTTCAGGCCACCAAATCTGGGCTCTAGGGGTTCTGAGTCACCTGAGTGATTGGGTATTTCATCTAAAAACTCTGTAGTAGACATGATGCATGAGCAGGTTCACTGTCATGATGAAGCTGCCAACCACCAGTTGCCCATGGCTGTGGGCTTATGAATCATCCAAATAGTTGCCACAGAAGAATGTTCAATCTTCACTTAAAATGTGATGCAGGTTTGTTGCTGTTCTCAGTCATTTTGAACTTGACTGCCACATAGTGCACATGCTCACTCAATGGTGTCTACTGCCCCCACTGACTAGTAGTACAGTGAAGTTGTCATTCTTTACGCATGCACATTTCAGTGCACTCTACTTGGCTGCCAGGTTACATCAATGTCACACGAACCGTTCTCATTACATTAACAATGGCTGGGATTTTTCTGCACAGACCTCATATATAATTTAGAGTATAAATGCACAATTTATAATACATTTACTTGCCCCTCAACCAGAGACAACATATATTTTTATCCAAGTTCATATACCAGTGAATTTACATTACTCAAATAATTTAACTGAGGAAATTTTATGTACAGAATATTTTAACACTTTGTATTGTATATAGAGCCTGGGTGTACTCATTAGAATTTATTTTACACATTTCTGATTGTTTTAGAGGGTACTTGTATTTATGGTCAGTAACCTTCATTCCCACTTGGAGTTCTGATAATGCCACTGTTCCTCTCAAATGAATGGGACGCAGGCAAAAAGAGTGTGATATTAATACTCCCAGACACAAACTCGAAATAGATGATATAATACAGACATGTTTCATTAAGATGAGATGTTGCTTAAATATATTAGAAACTGCAGAAAATCAAAGAAACATAAAATTGCCAAATAGCAGATGATTGGGCCATTAGATACCAGTTAGATTCACATACTTTGCTAACTGTTCTGCACATTTCTTCTGCAAAACAGACACAGTAGGGTGCTGATTACCTCTCTTATCCTTGCTGGCCTTGTATCAAACTTTCAAAAGAAAACTGTCTCTTTAACTCTAATTTACAATGCATTATGTACTTTACTGCTACAATGAACATGCAGAAAGTAACGGTTTCATTTGGAATTTGGAGACTGCTGAGCATGGACCAATTAATGCAGCAAAGCAGAAATCTTTTACTATTGTTGACGAGATCGGGCACGTTCAGGGTGGTATGGCCGTAGACCTTTTACTATTGTTGAAACTCCACGTATCACCATCACTACTTGAGCAAACTTTTTTTAATATGTCATTTTAAATGTATTTCACTTCCTCTGTAATTTGAAATGTATTAATCACAGTTAAAATTTCCATTTATGAAAACAAACTCTTATAGCGATTCACATATATTTTGACTTGTGCTGCAGGTACCCTATATTAGTAAGTGTTATTTCCTTTCATTACAGAAATTGAGCTATTTTATTACACTTATCAATGATTTTTGTCTTTCTCCATTCTTAGTTAATAAATAATGATGAGGATGCTATGTGTTTGTGTGTGTATATAAAAATACATGCATTAACTCCTGCATATAATTTATAAATAACCTATTTATAAATAGGGTATTAGTCCTATTTTAAGCCGACATACTCTTTAATATATGTTGCCAAATACCCAAGGGATATATCCTAGGATTTATCTTATTTCTGCCAGATTAATTTGTGAAGCCACAGAATTTAAGTCACCAGTAATTGGCAGAGAAGTAAAAACCATTATTTGTGAATCTAGTAATAACCTAAACCCTAGGCATTAATATGTAGCCAAACAATCTCGGAAACCTCAAGATTCCAAGTAATTAGCAGCAAATAAATATTGACAATAGAGGATATTGTTTCCCAGTTATTCTTCAGGAAGTTGGGGCCCATCATTATTTTCAGAAGTTCTACATTACCCAATATTAGGAACTTCTAGTCACATCATAACTTGTGAACATCAACCACCAGCAGTTTAACTCCATTTGGGACTCTTTGCCATCATCAGGAGAACCACTGGACCAGCTTCAGGCAGGGTTAACCTCATTTCTCTGAGGGTATATCCAGTGTATATAAAATAGAGGTAGCCAGTCTCCTCCCCTGTCCTGCTTCTGTCTTTTCTTCTGTTGCTTCACTGCTCCAGCTGCATAGTCATTACTTCCCAGGCACCAGGTACCACACCTGAGTTAGGCTTTTATTTCATTATTCTTTACCCATAACAGGTATATGTACAAAGTTCCACTATACATTTTAATACATCAGTGTATCATGGGAATAAAAAGATAAAAATAATATGCTGCTCTAGAGTATAGAATCCTCACTTATCAGATTGTGTCTATAGGATAAGAACTGACACTTAGAGAGTTGACATGCAAAAAAAATCACCAGAAGTAGTTTTTGTCTTAGTGTCCCCAAACTGAGTCAGCCACAGGCGAGGCTGGAACTGCATGGATCATGCCGTTTGTTTGATGGGAGTAAAGCCCTACATGCTGTGACACTGTGTGTTGATGCTTCCTCTTAATGTGGTAATAACAAAACAAATGCCAACAGTTATGATTCGGGATATAAAGATATTTCTTCTGAAACTGCTGAAGGCAAATCGAATCACCCAGAATAGTGTCAAGTGGGGTCAACAGGAAGAGACTATCAAAAAGCATGAAAATACTAACAAAGCATTACCATTGAAGTCCCTGTGACATGCTAATTCTTGCAATGTGAACAAGAGTCAGAGGCCATGTGTATCACCACTGCTGTTACAAAGCCATTAGTTTAGATTGTGAAAAACTATTTAAAATTTAGAAGTATTAAAAAAAATACAACCAAAGGCATTGGCATATTTGAATATACAACACTTGAAACTGATATATTGCAATATAAATATATCAAAATTAAAGGTAAATAATATGGTTCTTAACATTTTTCAATAACTATGACAAAGGATTAATGTTCTTAATGCATAGAAAATTCTTACAAATTAATAATCTTTTAAGATCTCTCTCTCTATATATATATGGGTAAAGTTCATTATTAGAGTCAAGAAACAAAATAGTTAGTTAATACAAATATAAACATATACATGCATTCCCCAGTGTTATTGTGGTAAGATAATTGCATTTGAAAACATTATCTCATTCAAAAATGTCAATTTTTAAATGATAATATGCAGTGTTCAAAAGGTACATTAATAAAAGCACCTTTTATTCACTCCTATAGGACTCCACAATTCAAGTTCTTTGAAAAGCAGGGTGGCTTTAGGTATCAAAGTGATAATATTCATAAACTTTGAGTCAATAATATGAGTTATAAAGCTATAATTTTAATTAAATCACAATATTAAAATACCATTTATCTCTGCATTATCTCTATTAATAAAAACTAAATGATTCACAATAAGTTAAACTATAATTAGATGAAACATTTTGATCATTAAAAATATTTATGAGGTGAAAGCCCTGGCTGGTGTAGCTCAGTGGATTAAATGCGGGCCTGTGAACCAAAGTATCGCAGTTCAATTCCCAGTCAGGGCACATGCCTGGGTTGCAGGCCAGTTCCCAGCAGGAGGCATATGAGAGGCAGCCATACATTGATATTTCTCTCCATCTCTTCTCCTTCCCTTCCCCTCTAAAGATAAATAAATAAAATCTTTAGATATATATATATATATATAAAGTATATATATATATATATACACTTATGAGATGGTTTAAGCTCCAAATAAATAGTCAGTCTCATCATTCCAATAGCAAAATAAAAAGCAAACAAAGTAAAAATAAATGACCTTTTTGGACCCATTAGAGAACTGAAATTGCATGGCACATTACCTCCCTGACATCTAAAAAGACAGGTGACTCCACCTGACTAGTGTAGCTCAGTGTATTGAGCACAGGCCTGTGAATTAAATGGCCGCTGGTTCAATTCCCAGTCAAGGCACATACCTAGATTGTGGTCTAGGTCCTCAGTAGGGGGCACGCAAGAGGCACCCACACATTGTTGTTGCTCTTCCTCTCTTTCTCCTCCACTTTCCCTCTCTTTGAAAATAAATAAATAAAATCTTTAAAATAAGTAAGTAAATATAAAGATAGATGAGTCCAGAATGTCACAGCTGAGATTGCTTGCCTGAAGCAAGAGTCGCTGCAGTCATAAACTGGTGATTTTGATGAATTAATTGTTTTACACCCAGTGTAGACTAGCATAACAGGAAGAACCT
Source organism: Artibeus jamaicensis (assembly GCF_021234435.1). Taxonomy (NCBI): domain Eukaryota; kingdom Metazoa; phylum Chordata; class Mammalia; order Chiroptera; family Phyllostomidae; genus Artibeus; species Artibeus jamaicensis. The sequence goes on from NW_026521788.1 coordinate 18,322,887, forward strand.
CCTGGGGGCCACAGTCTTGGTGAGGTAGGGGCAGCAGAATATTCATGACTTCTACACCTTAGAACCACACATGTTCTCATGGTGGAAGATCTGAGAAAGAATGCATTTTCACTCAGTTAAGAAAAAGGAAAATAAATCATTATGAAATTCGATTAGAACATTCTCCATAACAAAGGTCTACTCTCCATGGTAGACATTTCCAGAGCCTTGACCCACAGCCACTAGGAAAGGCATTTGTCTCACTGCAGCCCCGTACACCCTTCCCATCTTACCTACATTTGGGAGTGGGGTGGGAAATTACACAAGAATACATTCTTGTAAAGACCACAGACGTGAACACGGTAAAAGACAGATTTAACTAAAAGGCTACAGAATTCTCCCAAACCTACACCCTACATTACATAAAGTTCTGATAAAATAGTATATTACAGCTGGAGAAGCTGAAAGAGACTATGTCAGAGGAAGAGTATTTAAAGACCAAAACAAGACAGGAAACAAAAGCAAAGGCACTAGAGGACTTTAAAGTCCCTAGGAGATGGAGCTACCGCGAACATTAAACATGGCACAACTGCTAGCCATGTTAGAAACAAGTGCAAACCAGAGACAAAGCCAGCATCAGAACCAGTTTAAAATACTATAATTAGCGTGTTAAAGGCTGCAACAGAAAAGTAGACAATGGGCAGTGACGGGATATGTAATGTTATTAGAAAAACGAAAATTCTGAGAGAATCAAAAGGAAACACTGTAAATAAAAACACATTAATAGGAGCTTCCAGTCAAGATGGCAACGAAGGTAAACACAGTATGTGGAACCTCTCACAACCACGTCAAAATTACAGCTAAACCGCAGAACAACCATCATTCAGAATTGCTCGAAATCTAGCTGAACAGATGTCCTATTGTTACCACTGACATTTAGCTACATATTGACTAGAAGAGCAAAAGCGATTAGACATTGAGCTTAATAAACTGGGAAGCAGGAGCCTGTTTGCTTCACCGGGAAGCTACAGCTTTTCACACTCCAGGGGACCACAGCATCGCTCCACCAGGGTATTAACACTCCCTCCTCCATTCCCCTCTCCAGTGCCAGATTGTCGGGGGCCTGGTCGGGAACAGAAGAAGCTACTAGACCATAGAAGCCTGACAATCTAATGGGGCGATGGACCCTATCAGAAACTTGCAAAAACTTGGGAGGTTGATTGGTCATTTTGAGAAAGCACCTCTTCTGTCCCCAAACCAAGCTTCTGGTTATAACCCCAGGTAAACAAAGAAGCATTTGCTCTCTTACTTGTGATGCACGCTTGCAAGGTACATACACCTGTTCTTTCCATGGCCTCCAGGAAGCAGCTTGAATACCAAAGCACAGCAATGGACTACAGCTGGAAACACATGCTATACTAATGAGATGATGAAATGGACTGTACTTTGATACAGAGTATAAACTCTGGGCAGTGGCCTTCATTCTGGCATTGATTGAAGACATAAACATTGGACATTTTTCATGGTGAAACAGAGAGAGATGGGGCATTGGGAAGTCAGGAAGGAAGCACCTTTAAATACACATCATCCATAAACCATACCACAGAGCCCCATCCTTCCCTGCAGGTCTCAGAAAATTCTTTTCCTTGTGATACTGCAAGAACCCTACTTCCAGTGATAACACTGTAACTAAGTATCTAAAGAAAAAGCCACATCAAAATTGTTTTGCTCAGTTCAACAAAAAAAATTATGATCTGCTATTGCCAGAAGATGCATAAGATGCTCGAAATATAGAGAAAAATTAGAGAGCCGCCCTGCCGGTGAGGGGCTTCCATTCTGTGGGACATGGAGAGGGAGACAGTTACAACATCAGGAGCTTTTTACACAATAGCATTGGCACAAGCAAAAGCTCAGTCATCACTGTATTCTAATTATTTGAAATGCTGTGGTCTAACAGAAAAGTTAAGAAAAGGAAGAAATTCACTTGACACTAGTTCTGCATGCTATTTCTTGGAACTAAAACCAAATAATGCAACAGAAAATTTGGAAGAGGATTTAATGGTAAACTGTATTCCTGAGAATACCTCTGATCTCACCTGTATGTTTAATTATACATCTACCCAGATTTTTGAAGGCTATGTAGAAAAAAATTATCTATATTTCTTAGAAAAAAAGCAGTAATAAAAATGAAATGCTATTTGATAAGCTTATTGAAGAGAGAATGATTAAAATCAGTAAGCTTGAAATACGTCAGTGGGTAACTCAGACAAGGGTTTGATATCCAAAATATGTAAAGAACTCACACAACTCCACTCCAGGATGATAAAGAATCCAATTAAAAATAGACAAAAGATCTGAACAGACACTTCTCCAGGAGGACATACAGAAGGCCCAGAGATATATGAAAGAATGCTCATCATATCTAGCCATCAGAGAAATGCAAATTGAAACCATAATGAGATACCACTTCACACTGGTCAGAATGGCCATCATAAACAAATCAACAAACCACAAGTGCTATCAAGGTTGTAGAGAAAGGGGAACCCTGGTACATTGTTGGTGAGAATGCAGACAGGTATAGCCACTGTGGAAAATGGTGTGGAATTCCTCAGAAAACTAAAAATGGATCTGCCTTTTGACCCAGCAATTCCACTATTGGGATTATCTCCTAAGAATCCTGAAACACCAATTCAAAAGAACCCATGCACCTTAATGTTCATAGAAGCACAACTTACAATAGGCAAGTGCTGGGAGCAACCTAAGTGCCCATCAGTAAATGAGCGGATCAAAAACTATGGTATATTTACATGATGGAATATTACACAGCAGAGAGAAAGAAGGAACTCCTACCCTTTGCGACAGCATGGATGGAACTGGAGAGCATTATGCTAGGTGAAATAAGCCAGGCAGCAAGAGACAAATACCATACGATTTCACCTTTAACTGGAACCTAATCAACAAAAGAAAAAAGCAAACAAAATGTAACTAGAGACATTGAAATTAAGAACAATCTAACAATAACCAAAGGGAAGGGGGAGAGGACAATACAATCAAAATATAACCAAAGACATTGAAATGAAAAAAACAAACTGACAGTAACCAGAGAGGGGAGGGCGATAATAGGGGAAAGAAGGGGTTGAGTCATTAAGGAACAAGCACAAAAGACCCATGGACAAAGCTAAAGGGAAGAAGGATTGAGGGTGGGGTGGGTGCGGCAGGGGAGATTGGTGGCAACTGTATCTGAACAACAAAAAATTCATGCAAAAAATAAATATCTAGAAACATTTACCCTTAGTAATTACATGTGATCGACAAACATTTGTATAATACAGAATCATGGCAAATTTTCCAAGGCTCAAATGTTATTTAATATTATTTTTGTTAATTTGCTTAGATAAATCAGAACTGTACTGACTTAGTGATATTTTTTTCTTTTTGTATTAATTAACTTCAATAAATATACTTGGAAACCCTCCTCCCCTCAAAAAAAAAGAAACTTCTAAGACTTAAATACAAAGAGAAAAAGTATGAAACAGAACAAAATAAAACTTATACAAGGATAAATATGTGTACCCAATGTGCATTAAAGATGTACTATCAATCCTTAATAACCTTACAGAAGAGAAAGCACTAGGCCCAGATGGTTTCGCTGCTGGATTCTACCAAACATTTAAGGGAAGAAAAAAAAAGATATCCACTTTCCACAATCTCTTCCAGAAAAAAATAAGCAAAGAAAACACTTCCTAACTTGTTCTATGAGACCAATATTACTCTAGCATTATTAAATACCACTAAAATAATTACAAGAAAGGATAACCAAATATCTATGTGAATATAGATATAAAAATCCTCAACAACATATGAGCAAACAGAATTCAGCAATCAACAGAAAGAATTCCACAACATAATCAACCATATCAATAGTTTTAAGAGGAAAAATAAAAAAAAAAACATGTGCTCTACCTCCTCAAGGAGAGGTAACATATCTCTACAACTTAAATGGTTCCTGCATACCCTGACTTCCTTCCAAAGAGTACAGTTGGCAAAGGGAGACATTGTGGGGGGGGAGAATGTTACAGTGAAACACTTGATAAACACTACCACAGTCAGGTGATTAAGGTTAACATCAATAATGTTAAACAGAAAACCACAAGGTGAAAATGTCGCACTTTTCAAAGCGCATGATACCACACCTAGATTAAATATCTGACCTAATTACTGTTTCAAACTCCTCCAGAAATGTAGTCTAAACTGTGGTCTGGGATTTTCTCCTCAAGCACCAGTGAGGTCACAAGGACTCTCTCCATCTCCCTTAGAAAGAAGAGGCAATCTGCAGGATAAAAACCTTGCCACTCCCTTCTCCCCAGAAAGATGCCCTGGACTATAAATAATCCTTGCTCCCCTTTTCTTAATAAAAACCAGTTAGGTCTTCAAATTTACTTGAATGAAATTTGTTCTTTAAAAATAATTACGTCACGTTCACAGTGTGTACCATTGGTATGAAATCATGAAAATATCCTCTTTTATGTTCTTCTTCCCCAAAAATCACATTAACTAACCCAATCTAAAAATGAGAGAAACATCAGACATTTTAATTTATGGACATTCTACAAGTGCCTGACCGGTATTCCTTCCACTATTAAGGTTTCAAAAACAAGGAAGTCTAAGGCACTGTCATAACCAATACAATCCTGAGGGGAGATGATGATTAAATATCATGTGCTATTCTAGATGCGATACTGAAACAGAAAAGCATATTAGATGAAAACTAGGTAAATAGGAATAGATAGTTAATAATTCTGTGTCAATATCATTTCATTAATTTTAACATACTAATCAAACATAAGATGTTAATGATAGGAAAAACTGGCTGCACGTTATTTGGGAACATTGTACTATATTTCAATAATTCTGCAAATCTAAATGGTGTTAATATATAAGAATTATTTTAAAATATTAGCAGCACAGTTTACAATAGCCAAGCCCTGCAAACAACCTAAGCGCCTACCAGTAAATGAGTGGATCCAAAAACTATGGTACATTTACATAGTAAAATACTAAGGAGCAGAAAGAAAGGAGCTCTTACCCTTGCTACATACAGCATGGATGGAACTGGAGAGCATTATACTGAGTGAAATGAGGCAGGTAGTGAAAGACAAATACCATATGATCTCACCTATAAGTGCAACCTAATCAACAAAACAAAACAGCAAGCAAAATATAAACAGAAACCTTGAATTAAAGAACAGACTAGCAGTAACCACAATGGAGGATAGAGAGGGATACTGGGGGGGGCGGGAAGGGGAGGTCCATCAAGGAACATGTATAAAGGACACATGGACGAGGCCAAGGGGGTAGGTACAAATGTAGGAGGCAGGGATTGGTGGGGAAGGGGGCCAAGCTGGGGTGAAAATGAGGCAACTGTACTTGAACAAGAGGTTTTTTTTCAAATAAACAAACAAACAAATAAATAAATAAATATTTTAATGCCAACATGTTTATGAGATGAAACAAAAAAACAGACAAAATTGAATATATAGTAAAATCTCAACTAAGTTAAACAATGCTCATGCAAAATAATTTGAGGGAAATCTACTATTAACAGGGTTGTTTGTTTTAGAGAGGCCATTGCATAAAAGGGGATGCTTATTATCTTTTTACGCTTTGTCTATTTTCAAATAATAATATAATAAACTGTATTAAAATATATAAATAAAGCTTGACAACTCAGCTTTGAATGTTTGAAATTTGGAATATCACGCCCCAACATATTTTCTCTGTTTCTGTAATAGGGTCAATATTAAGAAGGAAGAAGGAAGGGAGGAAGGACTAGGGAAAAGAAAGAAAAGTAATCTTGGGCTACTCATGCCAAGTGTTACTATGGCAATTTTCTAAATGAATAATTAAAGTACATTTTAAACTTTATAAACATTGGCTAGTTTGGAAATGTACCCACAGTTTCTGTGGAGTTAATTATTATGCCTCTAACAATCAAAGACTCAAAATCCACAGTCAGAAGTTTCTGTACTATGCTTTAAAATAGGAATGTGCTGGATTCTTTATTGTAAGAAAAAAAGCTACTTTGGTCATTAAAGTTTCACTGGAAATGGGTTTTCAAAGACTAACAGCAGTCATTTTCTGAAAATGCAGTGGTTAGATTACATTAGATTCACAATGTTTGTTGTGAAGAGACACAAAATTAAGTCTGAGCAGTAGTATATGTTTAAAGGTCATGATAAAGCAAAGATTTGTTTGATTAAATCATCTCGAGCTTTTCATCTTCACCTTTGGAAGGCAGTATTGGGTTGTTTTATCTCTGAACTGGCCAATGAAAAGTAAGAAATATTCGAAAAGTCCAATTTGAAGACTCATATAGTGATAAATAGGCTGGTCGCGAATTCGTGTAACTCTTACAAACTTAAAATATACCAAAGATCTGGAAAATAGTAAATATGACATTATATAAAGAAGAGTCCATTAGAATTGTCTTTAATTTCTCAGTAAAGTTCCCAATCTGGCCTACATGTGACTTTTCTATGATAGATTTTGTGAGTCAATTTGGATTTTGAGTTGTCCTTTCTGACTATGAGCCAGAGCGTTCACGTATGCTCACAGACAATGCTAAAGCACTTATTAAATGAATGAAGAATTAAGTGAATGAAGAATAATGTGAATTGTATTTTCTTTGAGGTTAAATTAAAGTAAAAATAGTGTTGGGTATTTTGTGAGAAAACTGCTCCAAAAAGTTTGAATGTTGATACTTGAACATATGTAGAGGCAGGAAAAGAAAACAAATCTTTTTTTTACAAAGACTGAGCAGTATTTCAACACGGAAAAATTGCAGTGGTATTGAGAAGCTCTGGCTGAGCTATGAACCTCTTACAGGGTAGATGAAAGGGTGTTCAACTCCACCACGGAATCGACCTTCTCCGTATGCATGTGCCCCATGACCGGGACACTCTGACTTTTCTTTCTTACATTATTCATTTTTTCTCTTACATTATTTATCTCTTCTTTTTTTCTGTTCTTTTAATGACTTTCAAGCTTGAATTTTAAGTTTGAAAATATAGAAATTCACAGTGAGTTAAATGTTTAATCAAATGCTTTGGCACCAAGAACACATTATTTTATTTTTCAACCTTTCCAAAATGAAAGTAATGTATGGGTATTTTTTATTGTAATAGAGAGTCAATGGAGCTTTTACTACTTAAGGCCATTTTAGAATCCAGAAATATGATGTCTCTTTTCTCAGTAGTCTTCAATTTTATATTCTTTTAGTTTAATATGAAGACTCTTGGAATTTTCTTAAACATGGGAAACTTTCTGGTTCTATTAGTAGAATTGACATATTTTTAAATAATGAAATTTAATTTGAATGATATATAATTTATATACAGTAAAATGTATTCATTTTAAGCATACAAGTTTTAACAAATTTATACTCCCAAGTGCATATTACTACAGTCAAGACCGAATATTTCCCTCTAACCAAAAGCGTGCTGTGGCCTTTCCCAGACAATCATCTCCTCTCAGTAATGGCCTCAGGCAACCCCTGGCCAGCACTTTGTCACTGTACATTGAGTTTATAGTTCCCGGAGTTTCATGTGAATGGACTTATACAGTAGGCACTTTTTGTAGTCTTACTTTTCTCAAAGTGTTTGTAATATTTATAGTGTTCTCGGTGCTTTTGTCCATGTTATTCCATGAAGTAATCTATTCCTTGAATATACAGAATGGAAAAGGTAGAAATACAGTTGTTCATGTGGAAAATAATAGAATAATTAAGAAATACTCTAGGTTTTGTGTACTCACCCCTTACAGGTAAGTGCACGCACTCCTTACAGTTAGACCTATGATTGCCCCACGCTGTAGGACAACTTACTTATTCCTGTAACTGTCGGTGGATCTTGCGCTGTTTACAGTTTAGAACTATAACAATAAACCTGCTAGAAGAATCATGTAAAGTCTTGGGCGTTTGATTTCATTTCTCCAGGAAGCATATGAAGGAATGAAACGCTGAGTCATATGGTAAGTGTAGGTTTAAATTAATAAGAGGTTTCAAACGGTTTTCTGAAGTGTCTGTATCACTTTATATTTACACTAACAGTGTGTAAGAATCACTTATACACTGGCCATATGTGGAATTGACAGCTCTCCTAATCTTAGCCAGTTTAATGGGTGCATGGTATTATCTGCCTGTGATTTAGTTTGAATTTTCATGCTGACCAATGACATTAAATATCTTTTTATGTGTTTATCTATCTATCTTCTTTTTTTGAAGTATCTGGTTTAAACAGTTTGTCCATTTCTTAATTGGGTTTTCAGTCTTATTATTGGGTTGTTAGTGTTTATGTGTTTTTCATGCAAGATCTTTATCAAGTATACCGACATGTTTATTAACAGAACTATATATACATATTCATATATCATAGATATTTCCTTCCGGTATGTGGTGCGCTTTTTACTTTTTTCACCGGTGTCTTTAAAAAAACAAAAAATTTAATTCTGATGAAATCTAACCTATCAATTTTTAATATTATTTTTGTATTTTGTACTAAATCTTAAAATCTGATAATCTGATGGTATCCAACTTTGTTATTTTCTTTGAAATTTTTTTGTGTTATTTTTGGTATTTCTCATGTTTACATAAATTTAGAATTGGCTTGTCAATTTCTACCAAAAAAAGTAAGTTGAGACTTGAATAGCACTATTTTAAATCCATGAATTTAATTGGGAGAGAATCGATATCTTTATAAACATTGAGTAAATCAATTCATGTTATCTTCTTTAGGTTATCTGCAATTTCTTAGATTTTTACTGAATAAGCTTAAAATATTTTGAAATGCTTTATCCCTAAGTATTTTAAATTTTATTTATTTTTTAATTTTAAATTAAATTTGTTGAAGGTAACATTGGTTAATAAAATTATATAGGTTTCAAATGTACAATTCTACAATACATCATTTTCTATATTGTATTGTGTATGTTCCCCCGAAGTTCAATCTCCTTCCATAACCATGTACTTGACTCCTTTTATCTTTTAGCAACCCCCCACCTCCCTTTCCTTCTGGTTACCACTGTACTGTTTTCTGTGTCTCTGCATTTTTGCTTGTTGTTTTCCGAAACATTTTGCTTTAGTTTTCAATCGTCTACTGCTAGGCATTAAGAAACCAACTATTTTGTATACTGATTTTGCATCTTGGAAACCTTACTTATTCTAATAAACCCTTGCAAGTTTTTGTGAGGTTATTTTCTTGTAAAATTATGGTATATATTTCCAGGCTTCCAGTGTCTGTATTGCAGAACAGACTTTACAGGATACAAGCTGTGAAGTGTTGCTAACAATCTTGAAGAACTAACAGTGTAGCCGCATCTACTTTACCTTTTTTCTTTAAACACCATTTTGCCATTGAAACGACCAAAGAGTGGAAATGCTCCCAAACCATCTCTTAGGCCTAAGGATCAGGGTCACCTCTTTTAATACTTGCAAGTTTTAAAATACATTCTTTCTCAAGGAACTAGAGAAGGAAGATCTCACCAAAGAGGAAATGAGCAAAGATGTAGAATCTAGAAGGGCGAGGGAAGATCTGTACAGGATTGAAAAGAAATTCCTAGGATGATGATGGACTAATGTTTTAAGAAAGGGATTTTCAACCAGTGTGCCACAAGAGGCACACTGGTGTGCTGCAAAAATTTGGAAACATGTGACACCCGACTACTTAGTTAGAGGTGGTGACTTCTTTTTCTCTTAGAATGAACCAAATTATACCAATTTTTTTTTGCCTGTGTGCCACAGACTTTTAGTTCTTAGCTTACATGTGCCATGAGATGAAAAAGGTTGAACATCACTGCCCTAAGAGATATCCATATATCTTATCCAGTCTCAGGGAATCCACAGTTCTGACTGAAGTGGGAGGACGATGTGGACTAGAAAGTCTGTTTCCATGTGAACCTGCCCAATAGACCAGTGATAAATCATATAAGTGACCACATAACAAAGTAGGTCCTTTTGTTTTGTCCATTTATTAATAAAGCAGATTGATAAGTAAGCGTCTAATGAAGCAATCATTAAACAGGGGTGGATGGTGGGGAAATGTATAAGGAAGGAATGGTAATTATAGTGTGATATATATCTCAGTTGTAAATAATACTGTGAATTATCATGTACTTCATAATAACAAAAAATAACACCGATTTATCTATAGTTTTGATATAAATAGATTGAAAAAATAACTAATGCATGGCTTTAATGTGGAAGAAGTTGATAAGAGTGTTAAACTCTCATTTCATTTATTAGAAAATCAACAGGTAATATATGAAGAGGGGATATGTTCCAGGAACCAGAGTGGGTGCCTGAAACTGTACATAGTGCCCAAACCTATACAATACTATGTTTTTTCTAATATCCACACACCTATGATAAAGTTTAATTTATAGGCACAATAGATTAACAATAACTAATAATAAAATAGAATAATTACAGTATAACACTACACTGTAATAAAAAGTTATATGAATGAGGTCTCTGTCTTAAAATATCTTACTGTACTGTATTCAACTTTTCACTTAATTGCTTTTCACCTCATAGAGGTGTCTGAATTGTCAGCATCACTACACTTGCACTTTGTGGAACTGGAAAAAACACTGGCGTGCAGACTGCCTGTCACTACCAAATCTAATAAGCAATGAAACGATTGAATCTTTTATAGGCACTTTATTCAGATAGCTGGCGATCCAAGAAGATGGCGGGTTCATGGCCTAACAAACCATCTTCCCTTCTATTTCCTGGCCAGATCTTTTAAAAGGGAGGTGGGGGAGGACAAACAAGGTGCGGTGAGGGCTTTGAGATTCAGAAGCTGCAACATTTCTGTCCTGGACAATTAAATGTTTCCAAGGAGGGGGCGGTGGTCTTCTGTTCCCCTGGAACACAAAAGGCCCAGATGCCTCCAACTTGTCCCCAGGCGGTAATCTCTAGCCAAGTGCCCCAGGAGGCCTGCTGTTTCCAAGGAACCAGAATGGGCCTTATCGGTAGTTTCTGAAAGAAAAGCTTTAACATACACATTACTTGCTAGACTTATAACTTTTTACCTTAAACTAAAATTTTCCAAGTCTTGAGTCCCCTATCATTTGTAGCCATTGCAAAGTAAAATAAGGGGTACTTGAATACAAGCATTGTGATATCTCGACAGTCGATCTGATAACCTATGTGACTACTGACTAATGGTCAGGTAGCTTATATATAGTGTGGACATGTTGAAAAAAGGGATGATTCACATCCTGGGTGGGACAGAGAGGGATAATGTGAGATTTTTATCATGCTATTCAGAATAGCAATTTGAAATTTATAAGCCGCTTATTTTGGGAAACGCGGAAAGCAAAACCACATATAATAGGGGACTACTGTACACTGCATTAAAATTATGTAACTTATAAATCTAGTGGCAAATACCTCGTAAAATAGTTATAAATGTGTTTCTCCCTGTGAGACCATGGTGTTGAAAGTCGGTAGGTAGGAACTGCTGACTTCTATTACGTCTTATGGTACAATGAGTCTAAACAATAAAAACATACTTTCTAATTCAGGAAGAAAGAAAGGATAAATATAATTGTTTAAAAGTTGTCTTAGTAGTTTATCATAAACATAGAATAACAAATGGACGCTGTGTATGACTAAACAAATAATTAAAGTACATTACATCAAAGATAAAATCTCTCCTTGACTGTATCGTAAATGAGGCAATGGGAAGAAAGATCGAGAATGAAGACCAGGGTGCATCTGTGCATGAGTGCGACACACTAGCACCTACTGTTGACAACACATGTGTAGCTAAAGATACCTGCACACGTGTAACCATGCTAAGCATTCCTACTGCCATATGCGTGCAGACCACATTCGCATCACAGTTAACCGATGTGTTCGTATTCTAAAAATAAGTACCAGATTTTATAAAACGTGTCTACCTTATGTGTTTCCCATTGCTAGTCTTCAAGGCTTAATTGTGCCGTTTATCCCTTTAAACAGTTCCCACTATGACCAGAATTCTCATTGGATTGGCAATTAACAGCTTAATTAGCTTAAATAGCTTTTACTCAGAACTTTTCAGCCTTCTATACAAAATTCAGAACAAAGTTTCTTAGAATTTATTCTCAGTAAAGTAATACCACTTTAAGGTGCTTCTTAAACAGAGTAGTCTTATGACAAATAATTGTGGAAAACAATACATATTACACTCTCATCTTGAATATTGATCTAGGTGGACTTAATTTTATTCTCAGGGTAACTCAGCCTGAGACAGGTTTTTTCCTAACTATAGGCCTCTCACCTCCCTTTTCTTAGAGACTTTACTTTAGAAAATTTGCAGTTGTCAGTTCTTTCTTTGCCCCTTGGAGATATAAATCTTCTCTCCATCTCTTGCTAGTTTCACTACCTAGAAATATCTTTCTCATGGTCTGGGAGCCATTCCTATGAAATGTAATCATAAGAAAGAGAGAAGCTCCCTCTCTTAGTCTCTGTGAAGGGGGAAAGCCTAACTTAGATAAGTACCAGGAGAAAACAGAGAAAGGCCTAATTGCATTTACCAGCTTTCTCATGAAAGTTCTCCACTCACTCACCCTAGCGCTTCAAAACTCTTACCTTATGCTTGAATTCAGTGTCTCTGCTCCTTCCAGTCATCTTGAATAAAGTCTTTCTTTCCTGTTTAACTCCATCTGGTACAATATTTCTTTGGCAATATCTACAAAGTGCATTTTTAATTAAACATTTTGAGAAATACTGAAGAGAAACCTACTTGATATTTTTAAATCCATGATCCATTCCCCACTCACATTTTACCTTATGTCTTTAGACTGAATATTATTACTGCTGAGGCTGGAAGAGGCAGGACTGTTGGAGTGGGCGACTCTGATGCTTGAGTGCTAAGGCACACTGACGACCATGGCCATGAAAATATAAAGTTCGCTTTTTATAATGACATTTAAAATTTTTACATTTGCATAGATGTCATAAGCCTGAGAAATTCCCCTAGGTATGCATAATCAATTTTCAAAGAGATGCTTGTTCCTGTGTTCTGTTATTTGTGTTAATTAATGTTATTTTGTTTTGGTTTTTTCATTGTCTCATGGTGTATGTGCTGGAATCCACAGGCTTCCCAGTTAGTTTTGTTAGAACATTTTCTTTTGTCCCCCTTCACCACATTAGAGATGAGAACCACATCCGACATAATTATCAAGGAATAAAATTTAAAATGATTATCCCACTGAAAAGGATTATCAGCTGCAAAAGGCTACTTATCGTAATTTTTCCAGAAAAATAAATGAAAGGAAATGGATGTCAAATGCCCATGTTTTTTTCTGGAACCTTCTCCTAGGAAATATTTGGTGAGTGAGTGACCCATTTGTCAGAGGCTGTTTAGAGGAAATTTTGCTCTGAGATAGGGACTTGTCCACATGAGAGTTTTTAGAAATCCGGCTGGACCGGGACTCAATTTGGAGAAACATGTTTGAAGTTAGAAGCTGAAGACCCTATTTACAAGCATTAATCCGGCTCATTTTTAAGTAAATATATCTTCTTTGCTTTTCTACTTCCCCTGTGTCTTAAAGATGCTCTGTGCACCAATTTAAAAATTATCGGGGAACCCCACTTAGGGTAATGAGTGGGTGGAACCAAATAGGTCGGTACCACTGAGTCACTGATTGGCAGGGACTGCCAGTAAACACTTTTCTGTCTTCTCTAATTGTCTGTCTTACCATTTGTTGTTCTATTAGTCACACAGCTGCGTGGAGGGAAAAACCTCAGTTTCTATTTGCATTTGTTTACTGGAAATTACTCTTATGAAAATGTTCCCATGGATTTGCATGTGCAACTGTGCATGTAATTGCATTTTGGCAAGAGGGCAAAAATACATTCCTTTTGCAAATGAAGCTTAAGAGGTGCTTTTACAAAAGAGGACACTCCAACTTGACTCAGTTGAAATTTCTTTTGTACTCATAAAACTGACAAGTTGACAGTCTTGTCATTTGAGCTTTGCCAGCCACACGATAGGTACAAAATAAATGGTTCTAGGGTTTTTTTTCCTGACACTTAACCTTTTCCAGACATGCCACCTATAAGAATAAAGAGGAATCTCTTGTAAACTTCTCCCACTCGACAGTGGGCATGCCCACGTACTGCTCAAATCCCAAAGACCAGGTAACCTGAAAATATATTCCAAAAGGCACTGTTGGCTAGTGTACCAGGCAGATGAACTGGAGGTTTCTTCTGGAATAATGGCAGAAGGTTGGCCAAAGGAATGCTGCCTGCCTTAACTCATCAATAACTTATCAAAAGGTGGCAAGCCAGGCAATCAGCTCACTCCTGAGCAGATGACAGAGTTCCCAGTCATTATTACTAAAATGGAACATTTCTGACTTTTATATATAGTTTAAGAAAAATATAGCCACTACAAGAATACAGAAACAGTATCTTTTTAAATGATATTATAAATATGCCCCACAAGTTATTTACCTAGCCACATTTTTCAGCTACAATGTGCTGACCTAGTCACAACTGGTAGCAATATAACCTTATTCTAAATGTGTCTTTTTCTATCCCCTGTGCCTTTATTTGTTTGTAGTTTTTAGAAGCCTTCCTCACTGCATGCAAGTCAGTCACAACTGTTCAGAGAGAACTGTTCAGTGACTCTTCCTGTATTCTTAGATTCCATTTGTGCTTAACTGAATGGATGTGCTTTATTCTTATCTAACTCTTCATAAGTAATGCTTAGGTCTTTCAAGAGGCGGTTCCCTGACTTGAGCTTCTTTACATTCTCCACCATGCTTTACACAGAGTAGGCATCCGTATTCCTTAGTAGAGTGTTTTTTAAAAGTTTACTGGTAGTGAGACATAATAGTTAACTATTAGGAAAGATTCTTCTATGGGATTAAAATTCATGACTACCAATTATCACTATTAATTTAAAACAAAGGGCTATACATGTTGGTATTTAAAAAAACAAGGCAGTTGGAGAAAAACATAAAGGACGGCTGGTTTAGAACATAAAATACTGCATCACTAGGGAGTTCAAAGGGTTCTGGGAAAGGGGACAGTAGTTATCAATTGGGAGGATCAGTTTTATAATCAAAGTAGGTAGCATTTTAATACACATTTATTTTCTTCCTAGGAAGTATGTGTGAATACTGGGAAAAAGAACCCTGAAGGCGGGAGGAATAGACTTGTGCATTCTGACAAATATGCCCACCCAGATGACTTAGAAATACTTATATCTTTTTTCTCCACAGGTTGAAAAACAATAACATAAGGGTAGAGAAGCATAAAAGTAAAAAATATGAAACTCATTAACCCCCAAGATAATGAATATGATAATGGCAGCACCATTTTAAAAAAACCTTCACAGGTTTTTAGCCACAGATAGTTGGCTAAAGTATATAAATATGGGTATGAGCCTGGGTGGGGGAAATTTGATTGAATGTGTTTAACCAATTTTATACTAAACTAATAATGTAAATAACAATAATAATAAATCACAGACTATATGAGTTTTTTATCCATTATTTCATTTGGGGGCTAAAAAATGTTGTATATGATTTTTTTAATGTTATATGTTTGTCTCAGCTATGTTAGAATTTTCTGTTTTCTAGAATAAATATATCTAGCTATTTGACATGTATATTTTAAGTCAGTAACTGTAAAAGAAATTTATGCACCAAAATGATCACTGATACATTTGAGTAAAAGCTATTCATATGAATGGTACCATTTAAATAACAATTTACATATGTAAGAGAAATCCCCAAGTAGCATAGGGTATATGTTTCCAAATCGGGGCCACTGAAGAAGACTGATTACACCCAGGTCAGGAAGGAGGTGTAATTTGAATGGCTACAATAAATGAAGCCTGTCTGGGCCAAAATGAGAGCCAGATGTCCCATCTCCTCTGAGTCTAAGCACATTAGCAACTGTTCCAAGAGTTTTGCTTAAGGTTGAAATATGTTGTCTGTATGACAAAGGCAGATGTAGAGGAGACATAAAAATCTTAGAGAGCAATTAGTTCAGATGGAATATTTAATTTTTATATTCTACAGAAGTTTCTTCCACCTGGTTTACAGTCTTTTCAAGTGCTGATGAATTCCTTGATGTGATGAATAAGACAAGGTATGTTTCTACTTCTTAAAATAGGCACCACAGAAACCCATTCTTCTTGAACTTCAGATATGACATAAAAAAAATCTAGTTTTCCATGGACTCCTAGCTACCCCGGAAGTCAGACCTCTCCTTTCTCAGGCTTGGAGCTTCCGTTTTGGCCTGGAGGCCTACCTCCGTTGCTGTGGTCACCGTAGAACAATGACACTCGTTTCCTTTCACATCAGACTTAATAGCTCTTTAGGAGAAGTACTTTTATTCTTCTTCCACATTTGTCCAA
This sequence comes from Artibeus jamaicensis, assembly GCF_021234435.1. Taxonomy (NCBI): domain Eukaryota; kingdom Metazoa; phylum Chordata; class Mammalia; order Chiroptera; family Phyllostomidae; genus Artibeus; species Artibeus jamaicensis. The sequence goes on from NW_026521788.1 coordinate 18,339,284, forward strand.
TATTGTGCATCCAGATAATCACTTCATCTAGCTCCCTCCACTCACCTTCCAAGATGCACCTCTCCCCAAGCAGACCTCTTTGCCATTCCGGGTTTAGAAGTTCTCACTGGAATTACATGAGACTCTCTCATAGTCATCTCTCAGGCCATTTTCTTTCAACCAGTAGCTCTCACATAAATAAAATATGCTTTTAAATTTATTTATTTAGTAGTATGATAAAGAAATATGTAGGAATAATGGTTTAGTTACGCATAGTGGGTGTGGGTGCGGTAGTTTAATTGCACCCTGGCCATCTGCTTTCCCTGTTTTAGATCACCATCTTCAGAGAAGAGCGAGCTGTGTGCCAGCTACTGAGAGCCAGCCCTTTAGACAGGTAAGACACTACTAGTTTCTGCATTTCATGCCTGTTGTGAGCCATGCATGTATTTTAGAACTGACATGTTCCTCTTTATATTTGAAATATGGAAAGGTTACATGAGAATCCTCTGGGTGGGAGTATTTTTAAAAGTTGAATATTTTAAAAGTTGCAAATACCTCAGCATACTCATTTGCCATCTTCAAAATCATCATCATCACCACCAACAACAAAATGGTACTTTTCCCTTCGGTATTGTACCCCAAACATATACACTTTTTTTTTGCAATAATCAGAAAAGGAAGAGATGAGGAGGGCTGTGATCTGGACATTCTATTTCCTTAAGCTTCTAGAGATAATGGTGGAAACAGTTTTATGATGCATTAAATGCTGTTTAACAAAGAAAGTACAAATGCTGTAAGAAAAACAATCTGAACAGCAAGACTTATTACAAATATCAGCAACAATTTCACATGTAAGAAATACCATTTGTGCTTTCAGAAAATGTGGGATTTAGGCATTTGAAGACAGTTCCATTATTTCTGGTCTCTAGTCTTTACCAGAAATTAAATGTAATTTACTAAATCACTGTTTTAAAAAGTAGTCAACATATAAATAAACACAAGAAATGAATAGTATGTTAAATATTTTAGTTATGAGTTTTATGAGACTCCAACCCATCTTCCCCAATGAGACTTCCTCCCATAAATAACCATTATGTAATTACTTACAAATGGATCATTTATATTCTGAGCATTTTCAAAATATTTCCTGCTCAATGCTTATGTTTTTCCATTTCAATGATTTTTCAATTAATGGAACATGAATACAAAACAAAAAACAAAACAAAGCCATTATCTGAATTATTCTATTTTATACTAAATATCATACAAGTGGTTGACTACCTTTTTCTGGTGACAGAATACAGGGGAAACAATCAAAGTAAATATTTATTTTCAATTTATAAATCTTTTTTATACCAGCATGTTGATTAATCGACATCATCATGGTAGCTAATATTATTATTTTCTATTAAGCTGTTTTATTAAAGTAAAACCACTCTATTTTTCTATAGTGCATGGATTTTTATTGTTTGACAAGTTGTCATGAGGTATAATTAAAATTTTATTAAACTCTAGCAAAAGAAGATTATATGTATGGCAGTAGGAGTACAGCATAAATGCAGCAAATGCTCATTTTGTGCTCATTTCAGTATGGCATAAATACAGCAAATACAGGATTTGGCATAGCAGAATCATAATTTCTGACCTCAGCATTCATAATCCAATTAGGGTAAAGTAAGGCTTATGTGCATAATTTAATAACAAGGTAGTGTATAATAAATGATCAATAAAAATGTATGTTTGTACTGCAGAAGTTCGGAGTGGTGGCCACACTTCCTAATGAAAAGACCTAGAAAGGCTCTGTTCTCAGGGAACTGTCCTTTGATCTTTCTCTGAACTATAGATAAGACTTTTTTGTAAGCAGTTACGAAAGTAGAATGGGACAGAAGGCCATTCCTGACACAGTGAGCCGAGATATATAAGCAGAGTAATAAATTAAGGGTAATGACATTTTAAAAATAGATTTGTCTATTCCATTATTTCTCAGTTACGTGTTTAAGGTTTGTTACCTAACATTTAAGAGCTCCTCTAGTTTCTTCCTAGTATTTTGATAGCAAACTGGTTATTTTGTGTAAAGCAATTAGTACAGTGACTGGCACATAACCAGAACTCAATAAACACTTGTATTTATCAAGGTTATCGTTTTGTTAAATTCAAAAATATAAAAATGTATGCCCTGGATGGCGTGGCTCAGTGGATTTAGTGTCAGTCTGCAAACCAAAGGGTTGCCGGTTCAATTCCCGGTCAGGACACACGCCTGGGTTGTGGGCCGGGTGCTTAGTAGTGGGTGTGCGAGAGGCTATGACACATTAATGTTTCTCTCCTTCTCTTTCTCTTTCACTTCCCCTGTCTAAAAATAAATAAATAAAATCTTAAAAATAAATAAATATTAAAAAACAAAAAGGTAAAAGCTGTTATCGAAGTAAACGTTATATGAATTTTCATGTTCATCAAAGCAAATCATCACCTAAGCATACTGAAGGAACAAAATTTCTGCCACTCAAAAGCTACTTTTTGGAATATTGATTTTAAACTCTTTATTAAGAAATAAAAGACTCAGAGAGAACCCTTGACCCTGCCCCCTGTCCAAGAGATTTGGATGAAGGAACCTGCTCCAGGAAGGAGATCTTAGGATGATGCCTTAGCTTAGTTTGAATAACAAGGCTTCAGACAGGCATCTGTTAGCTGGATACCCCGTGCCCCATTGTCTCTAAGTCACCTTGCAAGGATTTTCCTGTCACTGTTGTTCTGCTCTTCTGTTAATTTCACAATTAGCTCACTCAGAGAAACTTAGAAAGTGGGAGAAAAAAAGTATTGGTATTTTAGCCCCAGTGCACTAGTATTATGCACATTCTGTGTGTATGTATTCGTATATATATGTATATGCAAACATACACAAATTATACATATAATTGAATCTGTATTTGTGTACATATACATACACAAATTATACAAATAACTTTTATATGTGTAAAAATTAAATATATAAATATATATATAATTTTTTAAACAAAATTGATTGACCAGTGGTGTTAGCACAAATAGCTAGTTAGTTAAAGAAGGGAGCAAATGCAATCAGACTTTAAGCTTCAGAAACTTGGAAGCTCAATCAAGCAGTAAGCCTGATTAACTTGGAATAATCAGGGGGAGGGCTAAAACAGGGGGGATTGCTTTGCTAGGTGCGTGCACCACAGAAACCAAGATGGCCCAAGGGAAGGCGAGAGCATGGGCATTAGAAACCAGATGACGAAGCAAAACTTTGAGGCACGTGCAGTAGGATCCAAATGGTAACATAAAAGGGCAGAGTCTATCCTGGGACTATCTGGGAAAAGAATCATGTTAGATCAGGGCATGAAACCCTGGAAGAGCCAGGAAAAGGAGATTAGATAGGGGGAGGGCCCAGCACGAGCCCAGGAAAACCCAGGAAGTAGATCGGATAGTTTGAAAGAAAGCCTGCTCGTTTCTGAAAACTAAGAAAATATATGGAGGATTACCATCTCAGAGGAGTTACTATTAGAGCCTGCCTGCCCTCTACGTCCCTGACAGAGTGTTATTTCCTCTTACCCCAATAAGTCTTGCCACTGCATTTAAACTTCTCTCACATGTGTGTCCTCTGAAATTCCTCTCTGGAGGCAACTCATGTTCCCTGGCAACAGTGGCAGGTGGCATATTTACTCTATCAAACCCTTCCTTTCTCAGCATAGAATTGCCAACATGTCCATATAATCTTAATTTTCATGCCAAGTTGCTGGTGGTGTATGTAAGTCAGTAGGTCAGATAAGGAAATTAATAAAAACTAACTAATGCGATCATTGGGAAAGTAGTCATAACCATGTTTTTACTAGAACATGTGTTCTTTTGTTTAAATCAATTCTTAATTGGAAATTATGTATTTAAACATTTTTATATTGCATTGGCAGAATTTCATTGTCTGAAATTCAAATGGGATAAAAGTGCCTAAAATATTACATGGAATAATTGAAGTTATCTAAGCTATAGTGGTTATTTTTGTTACTAGAATGAAGTGGCCTATTTGCCTGTGCATCAAAGCCCATTAAGATACAAACAGGAGTTTGTGGCGTAGAACGTAAGAAATTTTTAAGAAGCTGGGGCCATGCCTTGGGACACACTTCTGGTGCTCAAAGACACAGTTATCCCTGAGGGCTTCTAGGAGGTGGGTTTTATAGAGGAAAAATTAGTAATAATGATGGAGACTGAGGGCGTCAGGGTCATGGTCACAGCCACGATCTCTACTCACTGGTCAATACTAGGGTAGGGGCTGCTGATTTTTGCATCTGCTTCTGATATCAGTCATTTTGTCTGGTTTCAAAAGGACCTGTCGGTGTCAGTGGGGTCATTCTGGAGCCAAAACACAACTGAGGCCAAGCTGCTCTCTCCAGTTTGACCAAAACGCTGCCTCTCTGGTCAACAGTCCAGAGGCTTTCTTTGAGAGACTGCTGGGTACTGACTTAGACTCACTGCCCTGTGGGCTCAACAAGCAAGAGAGGGAGAGGAAGGTGGGCGAGTCAGGGCACATGGGGAGATCAGTTTGAGTGAAAGGAGAAAAAAAATCAAAAAGGCCGATTTAAGAAAATAAGGTGTCTGTGAGGTTACATTTCTATACTATCAAACTGAGGTATAGGCTTTAAATCTTATGCACATCAGCCATTCCTGACTGGAAGGAAAAATGACACATTTGATATGCTTTTTTTTTTAACTGCTAAGTTGTTTCCACTAAGGTCTCTATCTAGAGAAGAGACAGTATTTATCACATCATTATCATCTTCAGCCAAGTGGGATTTGTTATAACTCTGCTGCTAGTTTGTAAATTGTCTCATGAACAAGTGTTATCTTTGTTCTCTGCCTCTGCCAATGAAAACTCTCATTGCATTAAATTCTCCGGAAGCTGACATTAAATGAAAACTGAAAAAAAATCAATCTACCTCTTAGAAGTTTATTTATACATTCTCCGAAGTTGCAGCATTTATGATTTACCATCTTTGGGCAATTGAGGCAGCGCTACATTTACTGTGCTTTCGCTCTGTATGGTTAATTACCATTTCCTGAATAGAATTCCTTTTCCCCCATTCCAGAAAAATGCTGAACAGCAAGGACAAGAACAGCAGCAATAACAGCATCACTAGAGGGCAAAAGCTATCCATTATTCTTCTAACCTTTCCCACATCATAGAGAATAATGCTTCCTGTGTCCCTTCAGACAGGGATGTCAATTAAATGACATCAGAGAGTCATTCTAGTGTGTAGCAAAGCTCGTACCCACCCCACTTTCATCTTTTTTTATTCCAAAGCAGCTTGCCAAAATTTATGAAATATGATTTAATTTCTATAACAATCATGTAATTCATATTCGATAATCATCACAAGTATACACTATACTTTTATTCCCAAAGAGAAGCTGTTTAGGGATATTACAGACAATCTCATGAGAACATGTAAGTTGTTTTTCTTAACTACCTCCAAAGCTCTAGATTGGGTTGTTTTCATGTAACCGAGAGGCTCTCTAATGAGTGTTTTAAGCTATTGATTTTTTTCTTTCATAGTATATGGGTAATGATATAATAAACTATAATAGTTCCAATTATATAAATATATGTTTAGGAACTTTTTAGAATGCATATTTTTGACGTAATTCGCTCTAACATCTCCTTCAAAGATGTAGAATCTATTGTTTCACGGTCTAAGTGAGACAACATCTTAACAAATTTTTAACTATTTTAGCATTCATATTAGTCACAAAATGTGTCCAACTTCCTTTTTGTTGGAATAATAACTTACAACGAACATATTTGAATGTTTCTAATTTGTGGTTCCTCTTTTACAGTCCTTAAATGCAGTGTCCAGACGCCAGGACAGAAATGCCAGCAAACAGATCTGGGTTCCTGCTCGTCCTTCTACAGTTAAGGACCAGACACATTTTATATGCTATCACTTAGCAATCTGATTTGTACGTAGTTTAATCAAAAGCATATGGCTTTTAATTTAAGCTAAATTAAAGTACAATTATTTTTATATATTTGTAGAGTATCTGACAGTACTGTTGTTAAAGATAATCATGTAATTTACATTACTTATGTAAAATACAAGCCATGATCTAAATTAAAAAGCACACATGAAACAAAGGTCGTGTCTGGAGCCCTGGCTGGGTGACTCACTTGGTTGGAGTGTCATCTCCTACACCAAAGGTTTGCGGGTTCAATCCCTGGTCAGGGTGTGTACGGGAGGCAACTGATCAACTGATCAATCCTCAGGTGAGTATTAAAAAAAAAATCACAGTTGTGTTTGGATGATATTCTAAAAACTGTATCAACATAGCAATCACATTGCAGATCAATTTAAGATTTTGTCATTGAAGTGCCCTCAAGTGATTAAATAGATTTGTCACTTTAGTTCAACTCAAAAGAGGTCTGAGATGTGAATCCATTTTACATGTGGATCTCATTTTTAAATATTCCTAGTTGTTAGGTTAATTTTCAGAGAGTCACATAGTTTAAAACATAGACTACTTACCCTGGCTGGTGTGGCTCAGTGGATTGAGTGCCAGCCTGTGCGAACCAAAGGGTCACTGGTGTGATCCCCAGTCAGGGCGCATACCTGGGTTGTGGGCCAGGTCCCCAGTAGGGGGCGCGTGAGAGGCAACCACACATTGATGTTTCTCTCCCTCTCTTTCTCCCTCCCTTCCCCTCTCTCTCAAAATAAATAAATAAATAATGTAAGAAATTGTAATCTATGTATTAGTTGTGTTGACATTTCATGTGTGAGCACCAGGGCAATGCTCTTCTTCCTGGCACAGCGGGGTTTACACTTACATTCTAAAGGTTTTTAAATTGTTTCCTTAATTCCTCCATGACACTCCATGCCCACGCTCCCCACCACCACTATCATGCCTCCCCACCTGGAAACCAAAATACGTTTGTAACAGTCTATGTAGGCCATACAGTTTAAGCATAGTTGTACTCGGTCGTAAAGTCAAAATTGGCCTCAAAGATATTCAAAGTAAGATTTTTACTTATTCAACCACATACCTCAGGGTTCCCCATGACTACAGTTCCAAAAAAGGGTTTTGAAAATCAACAAACTTGGATTTTAATCTTAGTTCTGCCAAAGTGAAGTTAAATTTCCTACATATAACCATCCTTAAACATAGTGTTTGAAGCTGTAAAATGAAGATCATATTACCTATTAAATTATGATGTGAGAATTCACCAAAATCCCATATGCGAAACATCTAGCTCTAGTTCTTCATGTCTGGAAAGACGGCCGCCGATTTCCTTTATATTTCACTTAAATGTTGATATTGAAAAATATCACTTCAAACAACGCTACTAAATTTCTTTCCATAAATATTGTGTTTGTTTACTTGCTTATTATATCAAACCTTATTACTGACATCAGCTCTCTTTTCCTCCCAAGAGAAGCTAAAACACTTTTCATTCCTTTGAAAACAAATAAGTGATAATTGGATTTTGCCCCAAGATAAGGCTGTTTTGTTAAAAATCTCTCATTTAGAGGTTAATTTGTGCTTATGGAATTCAGCTCCATAGTTTCAAAAATCAACCTGCTAATCTGTCACTCTACCAATGTTCTTTTGTTTCATGGCTTAAAATCAGAGCAAGAACCATGCTTATATGCACATACAGCCCTGGACCCGGGTTTGGCCTGTGAGAAAAACCCAGACAATGGGAAGGGTCACATGTGACATATGCAGATGTGGCACATAGCTAAGGTCACATGTGGCTTACGCAGATTTGACCTGGGCGATGACGCCACAGTTAATGCCTTTTATGCAGCAGATACTTTGGCTTCACTGAAAATGTCTTCGGTGAAATGAATACATACCCTCAAGCCCATGTACACACACACACTGCCTCTCTCCCTCCGCAAACAAATCATCCTCTGTACCGTCATGATCAAATGTACTCAAAAGAAAAAAAAGACAACAACAAAACAAACAAACCAAATGCAGGAAACCCTGCCAGGCCTGTCTTCTGAAGGCTTTGCTGGCATTCCCTGCTCTCACGTGGAGCCCAAAGCCAGCGATGAATCCGATAACCACAGGCATTCCAAGATCTGAGCAGCGTTTTGTGGGTGAGGGATTAGAAAGGCCACGTAGCTGAATGCCACCGTCATTGTCCACGCTTGTTGTCAGAGGTGGGGACAAGGGACTTCTTTACAATTCCAGATTGACAATGTGTAAATCTTTCTATTAAAGGAAAACTTTAGTAAATATATTTGTTTTGGATTTTTGTAAAACACAACAACTTAAGACTGTTATGGTGACTTGTTCATAGTAAGTTTTTTTTTAATGCATGATATTTCTTCCATTTAAGGAGTATTTACATGAATTACAAGACAGTGAAAAAACAAAGAAAAGTTTTGTATTCCCCTCCAAATCATTAAGTTTTGGGAAAATTAGCACTCAAACTTGGGTCACTTATCTATCAAAACTGTACGCTTTCTACTCACCATTTCACTTAACTCCCATTTTTCATAAAATTCATTAACTGTACCCAAGTCTATTTTTATTCTCAGATGGGATGGTGACATTGGATGGTAGTAGCATCAGAACTGGATAATATACCTCAAAAGTATCATATTTATTTATGGCTTAGACCAAGAGTTGATAAACTTTTTTTTGGTGAGAGGCCAGATAATAAATACTTTAGACTTTCGGGTGATTTACACTGCATTTACACTGCCCACACCGCGCTGAGTGTTCAGCAGTTTTTAATCAAAAATGGCATGACCCCGTGCCCACCCTCCCTATTTACCTGATTGTGCCCTAAGTGCCTTTTTGTTGTTGTTTCCCCAGATGAAAAAAAGTCCTCAAAGGGAAACGTCTGCCAATAGAAGCACTAAAAGGCTTCATCAAAAGTGACAAGTTTACCCCTGACTGATGTAGTTCAGTGGGTTGGGTATTGTCCTGCAGAACAAAATGCCACTGGTTCAATTCCTGGTCAGGGCACATGTCCTGTTTCTCTTGCTCATCGGCGATGTTTCTCTCCCTTTCTTTTCCTTTCTCTAAAAGTAAATCTTTAAAAAAATGACGAGTTCAAAAACTGTTTTCAGCAGTGGAGAAAGCGTCTTGATAGGTGTACTGCATCAAATGGAGTGTACTTTGAAGGTGACTGAAGTTTAAACATGTAAGAATAAATACACACTTTTTGTAAATAAATTCTGGGTTTTGGGGTCCATGCCTTGGACAATTATGAATGAAACAAGCTCACTAATGTGGGTGGGGGAATAAGGTTCTAATCTAGTAACTTTGGAAATGAGTACATTTTATAAAACCTAAGACCAAAAGCACTGTAGTGTGGTTGATTCAGTGGATTCTTGTGGCTGCAGTTGTAACAATTCTGAAACAACTATACATCCACACTGGGACTGAACAACTAATTAAATGTATGGGAGTCGGGATTCTTATCGCTGAGGTCGTAGTTTCCAGATAAGAAAAGAGAGGGGCCAGAAATGATGCCTGTGGTGTAGGTTAGAGACATCAGGCGACTCCTGTTAGCTTAATATACATATTAATTTTTATGTAACTACATGCATCTATATTAAGGTACCATTAATTCACCCCTACGTATTACCTGTCTGCCCTCATCTGGGTGAGCTGTTCCTTCTCTGTGATGTTCCGGGAAGTTTAGCCACGTGCAGGATGCCTCAGCCACCCTCTAGCCACCGTAACCCCCCTGCCTGTCTCCATTTCTTGCTGTATCGAGTCATTTTAGGTCTCCTTGGGAGCCACCCCCCCCTTCAGAAAGCCTCACTGTGTGAAGTAATAAACCTGTCACACACAAGTGTACATGTGGAGTGATAATTCCCAACATGCAAAGCAAAGTTTGGCGGGAAGTGGGCCGTTTCTCTAGAACAGTATGGCATGCATGCGCACAGGTTAGTGTAACTCATCTATAATGTACATGCCCTGCCAGCTGAGCGGTCCTGGAGGTGACTACGCCTCTCTGGCAGTGAGCACATCTCACCCACTGATCTTGGTTACAATCAAGATCAATAAAATAGATGTAATTCCCCATTAAGAGAAACCAGGCCTCCTCAGAGAAATAGGTGATTCTAGGAAAGGGGCAGAATATGTACCAAGTGAACCTGGATCATCCTGCAGTGCCAAGTGTAAGAAAGTACACGCAGACACACACCCAGATTGAGGTCATGTCAAAGGGGACAGGGGACAGTCGACACTGCACAGCATCACTTACACGTGGAACCTAATGGAGCTGAACTCATGGAAGCTAGAATAGTGGTTACCAGGGGCTGGTGTGGGGGAAATAAGAAGATGCAGGTCTAACAGTACAAACTTCCAGTATTAGCTGATTAAGTTCCAGGGGTCTAATGCAGAGCATGGTGATTATGGTTAATAATCCAGTATTGAATGTTCACAAGAGAGTCAATCTTAAATGTTCTCAGCTCGAAAGAGAAATGGTAATTATGTGCCGTGGTGGAGATGTTAGTTAATGTTATGGTGGTAACTGTTTTGCAACATACACTTGTATTAAATTAACACTGTAAATTCCCACAATGTTAAATATCAGTCATATCTCAAGAAAGCTGGAAAAGAGAGAATTAGAATTTCTAGGACTTAGAAATGATGCGAGAGATAAGGGAGACGGATTTGTTAAGAAACGGCATTAAGGGTCTCTCCCTCTTGAAGAGGGAGCATTTGTTCCGTGGAACATATTTGCAGAGTTCTGAGGTTGAGTTGAATCATGGTCCTCTTATACCTAGTGAATGATCTGTCTGTCATGTTTCAATATAGATCCTTAAAAACCCATTATATAGCAGGCCTTTGAATTTGGGATGAGTGTATCTCCAAAATTCTCAAAATATCAAATATAATTCTTCCCATTCAAAGCAATAAGAAAATTTAAATGTAGTAAACAGAAAATTCAAGACCCTCCTTCAGATCTTAAAGAGCAGTGATGGCGGATATGCAGTCACATTGATATGGGGTGCTAGGCAGTCACTAAGCCATCACTGTCTTTCCACGCACGTAATTCACATCTGCGCCCAAGTAAAAGAAGTTACTTGAGGTTATGCATTTTTGAGTTTTCATGGGACCAGTTAAAAATATGAATATTAAATTATCCAATCCAAACAGCCTTCGTAGCAGTTAATGTTTTGAGAGTTAAGCATTCTGATTAGGTTATATAGGTTGATTATGACCCAAAAGTCCCAGTTTTCTTGAAGATTATGGTGATTTAAACTCCAAGATTATGTGAATTATTATGGAATTATACTCTGATGCTTTTGAGATGACCTGCACTCCACTCTCCGTGCTGGCTTACCGTCTTCCAATGAACGGAATTTTTAAGAAAATATATTAACCAAAAATTTCATCTCTCAGAAGATAATCAACTTCATTGATGACATTGACTCCTCCACTTCTTCCGTGTATATTTTTACTAGCTGAGAAGTCAACTCCAATGTTTATTCCTATATGGTAATTTTTATCAGGGACTATTAAAACCCTAGAGTGAGCAAACACATTGTGAAGAAATAGTAACTTGGAAAGGGACTTCTAATTCTACCTTGTACTTTCTTTGTAAGAAATGTCTTGAGTAATTAATTCATGCCACCTGCCTGGAGGCAAGCATATCTCAGTCCAAGAGTAGGGAGCTCTGAATGAATTAGTCCAATTCTATTATGTTAAGCCGTGGAAATGTTGCCTTTAACTGTGGAAAGATTTATAATTTATTAAGGCCTCATGATGATACAATTCAGCCCCTCGAAATGGATCTCAGCTTGATTAAATGGGGAAAACATGTCTTTCTTGCAGTTAAATAAAGAAACACATTCATCAAAATGCCTCAATAGCTAGTATATGAGTGTTTGTGGATAGAAAGAGATAAACTATTGAATATTCCAGTGATAGTTAAAGTAATTTCTCAAAACAATGTTATGTCATCAACTGTACATGGAGAAAATATTAATTGTGAAGATATCTGAAAACATATTATGCACATGCACAAAGGAACGAGACTTTAAGAACTATAATACAACCACATAAGAACAGTCCTGACTCATCAGCTAGAATTTCAGATGAATGTTGTTCTCCTGAGGCTCAGATACCTCTGCTTGCATATTAGTCCAATTCTCTGACTAAGAAGGAGAAGATGGAAACCAAAAAAAGTTGAATGCTGAGAAAAGGAGGGAATCTGTGCAATCTTTACGAGTATTAAGAGAGTTTGGGAACTCTGACCCTTGTTATGTGGACTTTTGCTGGGCTCAGGGCCTGTTTATTACTTCTAGAACCACCACTGCACGAAGTTCAAACCTTGAAGCTTCAGAAGACTACACCTTAAGATGCAATTACCTGGTTGCTCTTGAAGTACATAGAACTGGTAAAATGACCCCAGAATTGAAGCAATTCCATGTCCAAGGTGACTAACCTCAGAGACAATTTGAGGATCTAGAAATGTCTCTGAGAGCCGACTCCCGTTCTCTCTCACCGGTTAGTGTGGCAGTGACCCTCTGGTATGATTGGCGGCCAACAGCTTACATTGCCGAGAAGGGATAGAAAAGGAGGAAAGCAAAAAGCTAAACTATGAGAACAAGCACTAATCTTAGTTTAAAAAGTCAAACTCTGATTGTTTTATACAACCACCTGCTTATTATCTGTGTTACCTCCACTTAATATTTCCACTTCATGATATTCATTTCCTCCCCACCTACATACATGCAAAACATTCATTTGTTGAAAACCCCAAGGGTGTGGTCTCCTTTCTGGGTCCATAAGCTACACAAAATTCTTTTAGATACAAGTATTCAGGAGAACAGCAATAGTCTTAAATAGATGAAGACATAAAAGAATAGTATGAACTCCTGTCATTTGCTCTCCCTGACTGTAAGCAAGTCAGTTGATTTCTATTTTTCTTCTCTGTGATAGATAGAGACTACAAATTTGATCCAAAAAATGCCTTCATATTTTTCTATATCTTATTCTGCTGTAATGTTTTTTTTTCTAAAAATGACTGAAATGACACCTTTACAAGGGAATCTAAGCATGATTTTTGAAATTCTAACCATTGACTTTGAGCTTGAATTTTGCCTCAAAATTGGAAATGTTTCCACCTCACTTTCCTTTGCGAAAGCTCAAATACTCTTCTTTGTCGACATGGTGAAACTCAGGATGAAGCCAAACTGCAGGTTACTCTTCATTGTTCCAGAATGAGTGCACGCAGACCCTATCCCTAAAGGACGCAAATACTTGCCAAACGGAAATTGTCATAAGTTGTGTGCTCATTCTAAATTCATGTGATGGCTTTAAAATAATGAAATAAATGAAGCATTTAATTTAAATGATACTTCATCTGTTAGTGATATTTGTGCCAATTTTCCATAGCTTTTGGTCGTGTTAATGTAATTTGATTTCTAAGCAATTAAGCAGTGCATGTAGTATTGGAAAAATAATTAATTAGCAACTTTGGACAATGTGCCAAAAAATAACTTTTCTTTTTTATGTAATTTCTTTTTAAAGCACTACAGAGTTATAAGTTTATAAAGTTTCAGGCACAGAATAGATATTTGAGGTTATATAGTCCACAGGATAATCTTATCCAAGTCTACATTTTGCTTGGAAAGTAATTACCTAAAACTTACTGTAACATGTACTATCTTCCAAGGAAAACTTGTCCCTTATTGAAGGGCCCGAACCTTAAAAAAAATACTTACATGTATCTATGACTTAAAATGTTGCAGAATGCTGGAAATGCAAAGCTGATTTAGACAAAGTTTCTGCTCTGAAACTTTGAATTTGCAATCCAGTAGGAGATGAACAGGTAAGACAGATGACCATGACTCATCGCAGTAAATGTTTGAAAGAGGTGTTCATTCATACAAAATAGAAGTGTGGTGGACAGAAGTCAATAAAATTTCCAGGTCAAATAAAGTGTTTTCTAAAAGCTCCAGCCTGTCCTGACTGTTGATGAAAAGTAAATGTTTACAACAATCTAGTTGGATATTTGTAGCTAACAACAGGATACACAGGCTGAAATTGAAAGAGCTGGAGATGTAGATCTGGGAGCCATTAGAACACAAATAGAACTCAGAATTGTAAAGGGGACCAAAACTGCCTAATGAATGTGTGGAGATGAAGAGGTGTCGACCATGAATGGTGGACAGAGGAGGGCCTGTGAAGAAGGAATAGTGTGGTCTCCTACCCAGAGCTATGTGAACCCAAGAAGTAGATACCTAGAGTGGCATCAGTCAGGGTCTCTGAGTCTTATTAGGGAATTGTCCAAAAACAGATCGTGAATTCCATGGGATTAATTGAAAAGCCAATCCAGATGCAAATAAATTGCTTATCAAAAAATTAGATTGTTAAGTCCTGTCTGGTGTGGCTCAGTGGATTGAGTACCAGCCTGGAACCAAGGGGAGGCCAGTTTGATTCCCAGTCAGGGCACATGCCTGGGTTGCAGGCCAGGTCCCCAGTGGGCGTGCACGAAGGCAAACACACTTTGAGGATTCTCTCCCTCTCTTTGTCCCTGCCTTCTCCTCTCTCTAAACATAAATAAATAAATAAAATCTTTTAAAAAAACTAGTTTATTTAATTCAAGGTAGGAATTTAAAACCCAAAAGCAAAATCAGAGGGAAATAATTACAAAGCAAACAGGATTGTCAATGGAAGAGTACAGAGACTCAGCAGGGGCATGGGCAGGAGGAGTCTAGGAAAGTTCTTGAGTCCAAAAGCATGTCGCTAATTCTAATATATACCATGGTGTCTATAGCTAATAATACTGCATTTCAAGTGTACAATAATACTGTATTGCATACTTGAAATTTTTGCTACAAGACTAAATTTTAAGTGTTCTAACTCCCCCCACCAAAGTAGTTATGTGAAGCGATGGATAAATTAATTGATTGTGGGGTAATCATTTCACAATGTATGCATATATCAGATCATCACAATGTACACTTTAAAGAATCCGTTTTTATGTAATTTAGTGGCATGACCTGGGCCTCTAAGGACATGACTGAAAAGGGGATTATATGCTAGTTATATATTGTTAATAGCAAAGTTATAGATCTAGTGAGGACTGTAGAACAAAAATATCTATTTTTAAAGAAAGCACTTTTTGACCTACTGTATGAAAACATTCTATTTGTATCTAAAAGCTTTCATCCTGATAAGTTTAAAACCTTTATGATAGCAGTCAAGTAATTGGATAATTTATTTTTTCTATTAACTTGTGTTTTGAATCATCCAATGTAAACACTATTAGTAAATGAATTCCAGAATTCCTCCTAGGGAGGGACTCTCTTTGTTTACAAAAATTCTTTAATGAGGGATTAAGATAGAAAATGACTCATTGAATCCCTGGGAGGTGGCTGTCAGTAGTAACCCACCAGAGAAAAGGGTTGATAAGGAAATAAAGATAGGCACCTGTTTTTCCTTTTCTCCTGGGGGGAAAAGTAGTAGTGAAGAGATTTTAAAAAGGTAACAGATGAAAAAACCGTGGGACATTTACGCAATGGAATCCTACTCAGCCATAAAAAAAGAAGAAAATTGTACCCTTCACAACCGCATGGATGGACCTGGAGAACATTATGCTAAGTGAAATAAACCAGGCAGAGAAAGACAAATACCATATGATTTCACCCCTATGTAGAATCTAATGAACAAACTGAACTAACAAGAAAAATGGGGACAGACTCATAGATGGAGAGCAGATGATGGCTAGTTGGGGGAGAAGAAGGTTGGGGATTGAGCAAAAAGGGCTCATGGACTTGGACAACAGTGTGGTGTTTGGTGATGGGTAGAAAGGAATAGGGGACTAGATGGTAATGGCAACAACAAAATAAAGATTAATTTTAAAAAAGTAATAGAAGAGATGACAGAAAGTCTGTGAAAGATGTGGAGACAGACAGCTGTGGAAAGATGAAGAAAGCCATCACTGGTTATGAGTGGCTACATAGTGATTCAGAGAATAGCAATTATTAATAAACTTTCATTTTTTTTTCTTTTCTGTGTAATATATGTCACAAGTCCCATGCAACCACTGTGTGACTGATTTATTTCAGAGGCCAATGAGGTGAAAGGCTGAGTATTTCTTCTTTTTACATTTGGCACAAAAATGTGGAAATTCACATGGAAGGAGCTACTCAGAGGGAGAGAAATAAGCTACAAGGGGAAAATGCACAGTTTAAGGATTAAGTGTCAGACTATCACTGGGTACGACATAGGGCTGGGTATATAACTAAAATGTTAAAGTTAACTTGATTTTACTGATAGTTTATTAGTTTATAATCAAGACCAGTAAGTAAATCCCAACTGTGGATGGATCACATTATAAAGAACAGTTTACGTTACAAACTAACTAGTATTGTATTACCAGTTAGCTTAAATATAGAGCTCTATTTCTGGCAAGAGACCAAGGACTGATGAGTTTTGACTGGTTGAGTTCACTTGAAATCTGATTGGCCCACGACGAATGACTCCTATTTACATGACTGCAGGCTGTCAAACCTATCTTGAAGTGAGGTATGGCTATGCCTCCATTATATTTTGCATGGGGCAATTTACATTTTATATATTTATTTTATTGGTTTGAAAAAAAATATTCAATGATAATTAATTTCAGTGGATTCTGACATTAAATTCCTTCCAAAAATGCCTCAAGTTCTGTGGCTGAAATTGTGTTTATGTGAGATAGATTCTAAAAATTACATTGTGAATATGGAATACACACATTCATTGTCAAATTATCATTCTCATGTTAGGCTGAGGGTCTCCCAAAGTTCCTAGCATTATATAATTCAAGCCCTAGTCTGTGGCTTATCTTCCATACAGCTCGATGGTGGTGGTTTCTTTTTTTGTTATTGTTGTTGTTTTGTTGGCGGGTATTTTTTCTTCATTTTTAGAAATACAATTTAACGATTATATTTATTTTTTAGGTTGATTCAAAATCCCAACACTTTTCAAATATCTTAAGCAAATGTGATGAACATATATCGTATTATTATTGTTTTCATTGACGTTTCTATATCTAAGAAGGCTTATACACAGTGTTAAGCTCTGTCCATGTAGCTTAACTATCAGGTTGGAGCACAGGGACCCACATTTTTCTTCCAGGGATTTCTTATTCAGGAAGAAGGAACTTAAACCAACTGGAATTGGACTGGAAAGCAATATATCTGAACAGTTTGTTCATCTGGAAAAACAGTGCACTTTTATAGAATAGAAGAGTTTACTTAAATTTTTTTAAATTTTGTTTTAAGATTTTATTTATTTATCTTTAGAGGGGAAGGAGAGAGGGAGAGAAACATCAGTGTATGGTTGCCTCTAGTGCGTTCCCTGCTGGGAACTGGCCTGCAGGGAACTGGCCTGCAACCCAGGCATGTGCCCTGACTGGGAATCGAACCTCAATCCTCTGGTTCGCAGACCTGCGCTGAATCCACTGAGCTACACCAGCCAGGGCAGAAGAGTTTACTTAGAAAGATTTCTTTCAGGTCCGCATTTTGCTGTGCCCACCAATCCTAAACTATTATATTATGTTGCCCAGTTGTGATCAGATTCTCTCTTTTAAAAGAGACAATATAAGCCTGGGTACAAAATCTTTAAATGTAATTTTCTGAGCCTTTTAAGACACTACTAAGACTGCTCAGGTATTCTTTTTCATAATCATAAGTGTATAATAGAATAGAATTTGGTTAACGAATGGTTCTTTTGGTGCTCCTTTTTGGATATGACAGTCATCAAAACTTAACAAGTTATTTATTTCTCTGTGTCTGTTATTCTTTTTAGAAACAGGAATCTTAGTATGGTTTGTGTAATGATTACATGAAATAATTTTTAAACAATTTTATTTATTTTTAGGGATTGGGGAAGGGAAGGAGAAAGAGAGGGAGAGAAACATCAATATGTGGTTGCCTCTCACACACCCCTCACCAGGGACCTGACCCACAGGCCGGGCATGATTACATGAAATAATTTAAGTAATATGCTTATGACAGTTCTCAGAATATAGGAAACACTCAGCAAACACTATTATTATTTAATAAATAAAAAACACAAAGCAGTCCCAATGTTCTTAAAATACATGCAGGCACAATAATAGTTTTATGATGAAAATATTGTTAAACATAAATAATGTGAGGCTACTTCTTAACCTCTTACTTTAATATGACTATTTATACCAGGCCAAAAATTAATATTTTATTGGCTACTAGGTGCAATTTTATTAAATGGGTGATAGATTTAAAAAGAAATAAAACACTAAGGAGTATTATCTTTATCATCCCTTACGGGAGATGACCCAGGTGAAGTCGTATAGATATTTCTCAGAGAGAAATAAACCTATGGGAATATGAAAACATGAACCTAGTCGAAGCTCTCTAACATCTAGAGCATTTTAAAAAAGAGAAGGGGTAAATAATAATCAGGAGAAATATGCCTCTCTTTGCCTGTGTAAAATAAACTTGGCATTACGTCTCCATTGAACTGTTAAATTATGGCAACGCCTTTTTATTCTTTCATTAAAAGCATTTTTAGCCACAGGTTTAGAGGACAAACTTGGCATAACAAGAAAACTTACGTAAACATGTGAGAGTTGGTCTGAATTTGGTTGTCTTAAACCTGCATGCCTCTTTTTGTTTTGTTCAAGATGTATTTTGACACTGTGTGAAATCAAAGGTTATTTTGCATATTTACTGTGAGAGAATGCATTTCAGGCAACTCAAAAAAAAAAAAAACCAAAGCAATTTTAATTATTAACTACAACTACAAAATAGAAAATGCTTCACATGATTTTCATGCTGACCAATAGAATAACCATCATTATTCCATAATACACTAGTGAACCTCTTATTACCTAATGTGCCATGAAAATTTTTGTAGAGGTATTTATTTATTTATTTATTTATTTATTTACTTATTTATTTATTTATTACTGTGAGTCACATGGGAAACTTATCAGTCCTTTAGAATGAGTTATAGGGCTTGTTTTTGTGTACCTTTAATATAATGGGGAAATACTTGGATTTTGGGGGCTGTCATTGCTGCCATTCTACGACTCCCATTTTATTAGTTGCCCAGTGGTATCTTCATTGGCCTCACAGACAGAGCCCTGAAGGCTGACTTCTGCATTATTTTGTTTATTTAAAACAGACAAATGTTAGGAAAGGTGGGGGTAAAACTTTTCACTTGGTCTTCTTCTCCTTTCTCTTTCTCCTTCTTCCTCTCCTCCTTCTCCTTTTTCTCTTTTTCTTCTTTTTATTTTGAATTTCCACCAGGAAATTGGCAAAGGATCATTCTTAGGGAACACATTTTGAAGAAGAAATCAAGACCGTTCTCATTTCATAATAGTTTCATAAATTTATATTAAAAAGTGCATGTTAAATAAAGCCAAATTTTAACATCTATTTTTGTGTAATCACTTCATTTTACTCGTTAAGGCAGTGTTCATCAAACTCTGTGTCAGGAAGTCGATGCAACCAGCAAAAACAATAGCTGTTTGAGAAAATGTTCCATAGAAAGCAAATGGATCCTACATAGTAACATAAACAGAATTTTACCTGATTGTGGTAGTCAACTCTCATCTACATCAGCTAAACTTTATAGAACCCTCCCTTCTATGACTTATTCCTGACTTAAATCCATTAATTAAGAAAAATTCGAGTGAGATTTGGAAGTTATAAGAAGAGAAATTATTGTTTTCAGGAGAGACTTCAAACAGACTCATAGGCAGAAATTGAACTTCTGAGCATAATCTCTTTCAAGGATGCAGACAATTACAGTTTGTGGCGGTGGTGTCCTGTCTTGTATGCCAGAACTCCACAGGGTCTCCAGCCTAGTGCAGCTAAGATTAACCAGCTTCTTCCTTTCAGTAGGTAAACACTATCTCCGGCATCTTCCCCTAAAATTCGCAGATTTCTGGTAGCCTCCAGGTGAGCGCCAATGATTTCTAGAAGCTGTTCATTTTTTTAAATTTTTTTCATTAGCACTTTCAAAGGTATGTGTAAATCAGTATGATTCCTCTGCTGATAATCCTTCAATAGCCTTCCAGTCTTTTTATAATATAGGACTAAATCTTCATATGATCTGTACTGTCTTGAATGACCAGCCCTAACCTCTTCCTATCACATTCCACTCTGCATACAATGGCCTTGTCTAAGTTTCTCTAACACTCCATTTCCTTTTCCTGACTAAAAACATTATCAAACTGTTATTTTTTTTTAATCTAGAAAGCCTCTTTTTCCCACTTTGCCTCATTCATTGTTATCTTCATTCATAATCTAGGTAATGCCTTGCTTCTTCAGATAAGCCTCTTAGGATCCCCCAGATAAAGTTAAGTTCCCAAATTATAGGCTGTTGTGGAACCTCGTAACTCACTTTCACAGCATATTACACAACTACAGTTAAGTGAACAATTTCATAATTATGCAGAAGATATGTTCTCTTATCTGTCCTACTATTGCAGTCCTGATCCAAATCAGAATCTCAATAAGTACGTGAATTCAAGGAATAAATAAGGACCCACATAGCAGCATTAATATTCAATTTAATATTCAATGTTATCAATAACCAAATGATTCAAATTTATCCCTTAGCAAAATCACAATTTTTATATATCAAGACATGTTCAAGCTGACAATGAATGGTTAACAAAATTTTTAAATTTCTAAGGTAGGCTCAATGCTGATAAAAAATAAGGTTTTAACAAATCTTACGGGTTTGTCTGGGGGGTGTGGTTTTGGAGTATCCATTGAACAAATCCACAGGATACCCCAAAGCCATTCCCTGACCTCCTGCCATTTTGTATTGTAGACTGCTTCCGAGTGAAAGGTGAAAGTCACTGGGGAAGATGTTCTTTCTTGGATATAATGATAAAACCTGGAGAGTAGAACAGAAAGCTGCTAGTATCATCTTTCTTTTCTATTTTGTTTCTCAGACTAGACTGTGTATGTAGCGCCTATGCGTACAGGTGCTGTTTTACAACTTGATAATAAAATTCACATACAGGAGATGTCAGAACTGGAAAGTAGAGTCTATTTCTCTTACTTTATTAGCCACAGTATGAATCTCCGATTGTCTTCTTCTGAACTTCTTTTTTTGCGTGATTCAGATAAACCTGAACATTGCACAAGTCACTCTTGTAGGGTGTCTATTACTTGCAGTTATGTGTATTAACCAGGCCAAGTTCTGTGTAAGACCAGAAGAGATGAGTAAAAAATACATTGGCTCAGCTGACATGTTGAGATGAATAAGTACAAATATGCCTCTGTTTTAATGGAAATAGGAATACAGTTGCTATAATGCCATAAACAATATATAAATTAAATAGGTATAATTGAATCTGTAAAACATCTTCAGAAGAGTTAGCATGTGGCATAAATTCAACCTTAAGAAGTTGTATATGAATGGAAGCAATTGTTACACTGCACAAAGTTCTTAGCCCTGGCTGCTGTGACTCAGTGGATTGAACCTGGCCTGTGAACCAGTGTCTCAGGTTCAATTCCCAGTCAGGGCACATGCCTGGGTTGCCAGCCAGGTCCCCAGTAGAAGGTGTGCAAGAGGCAACCAACACTGATGTTTCTCTCCCTCCCTTTCTTCTTTCTAAAAAATAAATATATAAAATCTAAAAAATAGTTCTTAACTTTATCCATAAAGATAAGTGATTTTGTTGCTATCAGCCATCAGATCATAAGAAAATTAATTAGAAAGTCATAAAAATAATGTGCAATCATCATGAGGGCATGAGACAAGCCCCCAAAATATCCAGGTAAAGTTTAATGGAGCTGAAAAAATAACTCTCAAAAGCTTACATAAAGTATGCTTCCTTACATCAAATATAAACCTGTTGGTGAAAAAAATTATTCTGTTTAGGTTCATAATGTTTTCTTATAGATAGCTTATGTATGTTAATGTTGGGATAGAAAAGTTGGTGGTTTATCTGTAATAACCAGTTATTTTATGGCTAATTCTTCCAAAACTATGAATTCATAAATCCCCCAACCTCATGTAAAACATCTAAAGGCTTGATAAGTGTTCGTCAAAAAGATTTCAACAATGCATAAAAACTATTCCTTTTATTTTCCAAAAACAAGTTTTGATTAAACACAGTTTAAGTACTATGACTGGGCTTAACACACTCTCACAAGTTCAAGACTCCTGATGGCAAATGATTTTTAAAACCCAATTACATTGAAAAGAAGTAGCCTTAAGTAGAGAATAGAAAGAGTATATATGCTTATGTGGAAATAAATATAAATTTACTAGTATTTTCAGCCACTATGTTGAGATTTTTTTGCTCTCTAATATCAAACTTCTGTAATTCTTTTCTTTGGTTTCTTGAGATGAATTTGGATACAATAAATATGCCAAAGAGGTACCTATTAACTTTATTTTGTATTTTTAACATTAATTTTTAATAAGTTAAGACTTTAAAAGGTTGCAAAAATTGTACAAGGAATCTGCATATTCCCATCACTTGGCTTCGTCAAAGGTTAATGTCTTATATAACAACAGAGCAGTGAGCTAAACAAGGACATAAAATCGATGTGATTTTATCAACTAAACTACAGAGCTTTTTGAAATTTCCCTGACTGTTCTGTGAATGTTCTTCGCTGGCCCGGGATCTAACCCAGTATCCCTCCTGGATTTAGTCCTCGTGACCCTGCGGTCCCTCCCAAACGGTGGCAGCTCTGCAGCCTTTCTCCACCTTTCATGGTGCTGACACTTTGGAAGAACACTGCCCACAAATTAATTTGCCTTCTTTTTCCTCCTGACTAAGTTCAGGTAATGTTACTTAGCAACAATGCCACAGAGGGATGTTCTCAGTTGTGACTTAACACATGACAGCAGAAGGCACATGGCATCAATATGCATCATTATTAGTAATGCTAACTTTAACAATTTGGTTAAAGTGATATGTGCCTGCTCTCTCCACTGTCAAGTTACTCTTTTCCCCTTTATTAGTCATAAGTATGTGGTGGGAAGATACTTTAAGACTATGCAAATGTCCTGCTTATCATCATATTTTGCTCACTAATTTTAAAATACAGCGACAATTCTTGAAACAGTGATTACTATATTGTTTGACAAAAGGCACTTTTCAATTTCTGACATTCTATATTCATTAAATTAAAATTTTACTTAAGAGGTTTCTCCTCTCTATTTATATCAGTTTTGTGGGCAATTCTTTTATTTTATTCATATGAGAATGAAATCCTGACTATTTTGTTGTTTACATTGTCTCAGATTGGTCATCGGGAGTCCCACCAAATTGCCTCCATCGGTGTCTAAGCATTTTTTGTTTCTGTTCTCACAAGATGTTCCCTGGTGATGCATTTTGCACAGATCAAGCATCTTGCTCTTCTCTATGCCCAGCAGGGTCCTAATACAAATTCATGGGTTATTCTGTCTCAATTGGAGGATCTCCACAAGAAATTGCTGAATTGAAACAACTGGTGATGTTGCCTTAATGTATGCCGCTAGAAAACAAGTCATCTCTGACATGTCATCTTTCAAATTTTGCTCTCCTTGAGCTACTGAAAAAAAAATTTTAAATCTAAAGTGTACTTTCTGCCCTGGATGGTGTGGTTCAGAAGTTGAGTGCCAGCCTGTGAATCAAAGGGTTGCCCGTTCTATTCCCCGTCTAGGGCACATTCCTGGGTTGTGGGCCAGGTACCCAGTAGGGGACACGTGATAGGCAAACACTCTTTGATGTTTCCCTCCCTCTCTTTCTCTCTCCCTTCCCTTGTATAAAAAGTAAATAAATGAAATCTTTAAAATATATAAAGCATCCTCTTCATCTTTTCCTCAAACAATTAACTGTAATTCTAATATTTTACTGACTTTTTCCCTCTATTTATTATAAATAAGTCTAACTATATGTTTATAATTCCAAACTACTTATTTTGGTCCTTTCTCTCCCAGGTTTCCCCACAGTTTTCATGGCACATGGAAGTCCTTTCAGCTCCAGCCTCTGCCATCTACTCTGTTCTCTGTCTTGTAAGCTTCCTGCAGTGAGACATGCAAATAATGAACACTTTGAATATTTCAAGGTGTACACCATCCAACTAAATTCTAATCAGTGTCTTCCCCACAAATACTAATTTTTACTTCTTTTCCATTTCCCTATGGCTTTATTTAGAATGTATTTTTAGTTTCCAGGCTATCCCTTCATAACTCTATTACTCTGTAACAGGTTTAATAGTTATAAAAGTATCACACATTGATTTCCTAAGTATTTTTCATTCAGATTTGTCAAAATGTTGAGCCATCTTGTAGCTAGTTTAATCTTTAAGGAGCTGTTTCTCTATTGCTTTCATAATTGATTTCTGATTAATAGCTGAAAGAGTATAACTCTCTACAGACTTTGGGGTCATGGCCTCTCTGGAGGCATTGATTAATCAGAGATCCTCTTACTGCGTTTTGTTATTTTTTTGTTTGTTTCTTTGTTTTTATCTCTACGGACTCTCCTAATCAATAACACTTCAATTACCTCCTGTTCTTCTCGTTGTATCTATAAAATAGATCTCCTTCCCCTTTCTATAGATAGCAGATGTACAGACAGATAGACAGATGACTTAGTCTCTAAGATCTCAGTCTTTCTCGAGATAAAATTGCTTCTTTCTATCAAGCCAACCAAGTATCTTCAATGTTTGTTTGTTTGTTTTCCATGTTCTTCTTTGGGTGGCAAGATCATTTTTGGACTATGACTCATAACATTTACTCTTTACTGAATAAACTTGGCATCTAGAAGCTCTGTATTTGAGTCTTTTAAATTTTTTTCTAGATTGTTTTTCTGTAGAATTACATTGAATTTTTCCTCCACATTAATCTAAGAAAATGACATGTTTTCATACAATAAAGATTTACATTTATTTTACCTGCTTACTAATGAGATTTACTATTTTAGCATAAATAACTGCCGTTTATATCTGTAAATTAAATAACTATAAACTTAAGAAATAAATAGAGTAAAATTTAGATAGTGTATATGTGATTGAGAACAATTGCATCCTGGTGAGGGCGTAATAAAAAGGGAGAGTAAAAAAACAAACGAATCTTTCCAGCCAGTTATGCTTAATAAGCCTACATAGTAATGTTCTGCTTGCTTTGAGGTAAGAAGTCTTTCCTGGAAATTAACCAAAACATTTTCTGACAATATTACATCCAGAACATCCATGGTCACTGTGTAAGCAGCAGCTGAATGTTCAGTTTATTTCTGGCCTGGCCCAGGACGGTGAAAACCAGTCACAGCTGCTACACCTGAAGCCCGATTCTCTACACAGCACTTCGATTAAACCCAAATCAGTGCCTGTGCCCATTCATAGAATTTTTTTGCCAACCCCTCAATTTTTTTCAGTATGAGTCTGCCTAATACTCATTTCTCCTTGCTTTGGATTATAACCAATAAAGAATAGACCTAATGAACTATACCTGGAATGATATAAATTTAGAGATCAATGTGTTAGTTTTACTAACTGGTCTCGTAAGGATCCGATAGCTTAGTACTCTGAAAGAATAAGGCCATCTGATCCGAGCTAAATTGGAGAGTGGAGCTTGGCTCAATAATCAGAGTAGCGGGGGGTCTTACTCTCTCCCGAAATTTAGAACTTGATGACCATCAGTGCAAACAACTGGGTCTGCAGAGATATTATAGATGATGACATTGAATATTATAGACCTGCTTCATCAAATAACTGCTGGCAGGAGATGCAGCCTGAAGGAGGGAGAGATGAGCACGCACGGTTGCCATAATGCCGCAATCTGCAACTCCTAGAAATTGAAGGAAGGATGAGGAGATAGATTTAAAGCTGTAGCTTTCAATGTGTGGTGCATGGAGAATGATTGGCAATTTAATTCTGATATTCAAGTCACAGTTCTGCCCAACTACTTCAGAACTTGGGGGAATGGGAATAGAATCACTAATTTTAAAATTACCAGTGATTCCAATAAGCAGCTAAGACTGAGGACCTCTGATATAGAGCACATTTCCCAAACACGTTCTATGGAACACTAGTTCTGAAATACAATACTTGAAAAAATTAGACTTTCAAATGATTTGGGGGAAATTACTCCTCCATACTTTCTTTCTGATTCAAATGTAACATAGAATATCAAAGATCCTGAGAAATCCCATAGTTTATTTTTTAAGTACCCATTCCACATTAATAGAGCATTCTCCCCAACTTATGCCCTACAGAATGTGAGCTTAGTAAATTGAATCTCACTTTAAAATGCTGTGGTCTAGCCCTGGCCATCGTGGCTCAGCTGGTTGGAGTGTGTTCTTGTAAACTAAAAGATTATGGGTTGGATTCCTGGTCAGTCAGGTACATGCCTCAGTTGCGGGTTCAGTCCTGATTAGGGAACATATGAAAGGTAAATGAATGATGTTTGTCTCTCATATTGATACTCCTCCCCTTCCCCCTCTCTTTTTGCCTGTGTCTAAAATCAATGAGCATGTCCTTAGTTGAAGATGAAAAATATGTATATATGGTCTAGGGAGAATGGTTAAAGATGAGAGTATGCATGGACATTTGCAGGTGACATTAATCCCTTCTCCTAGTAGGACACAGGGGAAATAAGATAGATACATCATGTTCTAAAATACCACGTGGTGAATAAGATTGTGGACACGAAGTCTAAGGGAAAAGATCTCAAAGAATAGACATTGTGAGTGTGACAAAAATGGAGATAAGGAAAGGGTGCCAGCGGGGGTCTTGCTCTGAACCTTGCTGTAAAGGCAGCATGACTTTTTATGAAGTAAGACTTCTTCGTGATAGTATATCCTCACAAGTAAAGTGAGTTCATAAGTGGTTAAGTAACTTGGCCAATGTAACACAATTAATTGTACATTAAATTAAGAATCAGAAACTAACCAGGATATAAACAAATTTAAGTTTCACTTAAAACGTTCAGGATTAAATCAAGAGTCATTTACTTAGGTACCTATTCCAGATGCAAAAATGACGATAACACGAAATTGTAAGGTGTGATTATCATTCAACTGTTGTATAGTAAACATGGGAACGGTGTTTGCCCTATTTTTAAACTTTGGCCACTAGAGAATTTCAGGGGCCTAGAGTCAATGATTTGTGAAATAATACAGGATACTGCTGTGCTTATTTCATGTGAGGTGAAATGGCACAGGAACACTCCTACGAGTTCCCCTAGCTTCATTGATAGTGCTTTTGGTATTTATATCCTGCTCCAGCACCGAGGTCCAGGGAAGCAATTCAATGATTATACTTCTTGAAGTGTCAACACTAAAAACAGAATTGAACTGAGCATACGCACTCGTGATTTATTCACTTGCCTTTTGCCAGCAAGGTATTAAAACTATTTCTTTGGTCATGAAATGTTATACCCCTCCCCCAAACAAATTTACCAAGCTGAGAAATATACAGAATAACCTCAATAGTATAATTTTCATCCAAGAATTTTCCATTAACAGTAATTCTTAAAGCTTTTTGTTAAAGATATTTTTAATGATGCAATCAGACCTCTCTTAACTGTTTTATTGGAGGCGGGGACAGGGAAGTTAGAGTTTCCTGCCTTTTCAAATACTGGATTTTTATCAAGTATTGAGGGCCCATTTTTAAAAACTTAAGGGAAAATAAAACACACCGACATCGTCTTAAACACTGTTTACTCTCCGGTGTGTTGGTAACTAACCCGCCTGTGTCAGTTGCTTCAGGGTTTCTCAAAGGCATCATTTGTAGCATTCTCAGGAGGCCGGGTGGGAATGATTGTACTGGAGAGGATGCTGGCGAAACTTTGTTCTCAACAGAAGTGAGGGAAATAGGGGTCCCACTTAATGTCTTTTACTGTGAAATATGAATTACAGTATTAATCACATCATTGGATGATTTTGTAAATATGAATCATACAAGCTATGTATTTAAAAATAATTTAGCACATAATTTACCATCTATTATGTGCTATTCAAATATAAGAGATTTTGAAGGCATTACATGGAATTTTTTATATTTTCTGTTTGCTCTGAATCTTAATGTTTGAAAAAGAAAAATATGAGACAAATTTGACAAAGTTACATCACAGAGTTAATGTGTCACTGTTCCAAAGTGTCTCGGAGCACCCAAGAGTAATATAAGTGAAACCTACTTTTGGAAACACACCAAAAATGGAAAGGTGGGGAGCAGGAGGCTTCTCTGACCCAGGCTTGGGGCCAGGACCCACTCCGAGAATGTTTGCTATTTTTTTGTTCACCTCTGGGGCACCACTGCAGTTCAATGTTACCAAATTTCATAAAAGGGATAAAAATATGTATCTATGAATAATTCTTTAAAAGTTTATTTGGGGGCTTTTTACATAAAAATCATAACTTGCTGAAATTCCAACATTAGAGTAATTAAACACGAGGTCCCTTCTGCAATTTGACATAGGAAACTTCATGTTTATGGCAATTTTGTCAATTTTTATTACAGACAACATTGGAACAATCTTCTTTGAAACTATCAGTAAAACTCTGTAGAATTCTGTAGTTGAATGTACTCTTTCCATGTGACAGTTATTTCACTCTATTACAAGAGTGTCATTTTACTAAAGTATGTAAGGTCAGAAAATGGGGTCTCAGCCTCAACATTTCTACCACAGGACATTTCTTCTTAAGGGAAGATGCAAAAACTGAAAATCATTAAGTATGTTTAAGTTTTTTATTTAGAGAGTGCCTGCTAGAGCAATGGCAAAAGGAAACATAGATGAGAGGTATACAGCATTTTGTGCCCACAGCCACTTGGAGGACAGGGAACCCTCCCTTTTGCCACACAAAACACAGCAGTACCTTCAAAAAGAGGCCAGGCAACTGTGGCATGGAACCACAACCTTCGGTTCTGCATGACCTGTAAACATTGGTGATAGAGGCAGGAGGGGGTGCTTTGCAGTCACATGAAATGCAGAGGCCGCGAAGAGCAAGGACAAAGCAGGAGGAGGAAAAGATGTTTCAGGGTTAACTATTTCCCAATCACGTCGGGCCTGGGTTCTGCCTGGAGTCTGTGTTTTACAATGATCAGTTCTTATCCCACTCAAGAGTTAGCAAGGTTGTAAAGGCAGTGGAAGTGGCTGACAAGACTTGGTGACTTGTTCATTTTTGTCCTGTCACATTAACTTTTCTCTTAAGCCATTGATCACTTTTTATTTTAGAATAGTTTTGCATGTACAGAAAAGTTGCAAGAGTATTACAGAGGTTTCTGAGTAGCTGAACTTAGTTATCCCTACTGTTATATTGCTACAGTGCATTTGTCACTGTAATAAACCAGGGCACAGACATTATTATTATCTGAGTCCACACTTCACTGAGATCTCCTTAGTTTTCACCGAATGTCTATGTGTGTCATGTGGTTTGGCAAAGGAGTGCACAGAGCTAAAACATAATTTGCTTTCATTATATCAAAAGCACACAATAGCAGTGTGACCCATTACTCATGATGTTAACTTTGTTTATGTGGATGAAGTAGTGTTTGTCAGATTCCTCTACTGTAAAGTTACTCATTTTTTTCCTTCTTTCCAAACTTTATTCATTGGAAAGAAGTCCCTATGAGCAATCAGCACTTCATGAGTGGGAGTAATACACCATCTCCTCAAAGGGGAAGAAGGTATGTAAATTGTTTGGACTTTTTATGAGAGTTTTCTGTTCTTATTTATTTAGTCAATCATTTATTTATATCAATATGGGATCATAGGATTTTATTTATTTATTTTTTCTTTTTTATTGTCATTCAAGTATGTTATTCAAGCACAGTTTCCATTTTCCACCCTCCCACTCCACCTCACCTCAGCCATCCTGGATCCTACCTGCCTCTGGCTTTGTCCAAGGGACCATAGAATGTTATTTCATACTTTAGAGTGCAGTCTAACACTAGCTTACTCATTTGTTTGCTCAAATTCTTCCAGCTTTAGACATTGAGGGCTCTTTCAGGTGGCTCCTATGCTTTGTGACACATCATCAGTTTGTGGTTTGGACCACATTCTCATTTTTTGACACTCATTTGATCACCCAGACCCATTTTGTATATTCCCCATCCCAACCCTCTCAGCCATTTCTTCATGGAGCTTTGATTAATCTTATTGGAACATAAGAACATGGTATTAGAAAATGAGCTATGGGTGAAAGGTGTGATTGCTGCCACAGGTGTGCCATTGCTTCCAAATTCTGAGCAGACAAAATTAGGAAAATATATGACTGCATATCAACTTGTATACAGACATATCTGTAATATTTCCATATATAACCATCTGGATATATATAAATCTATCCTACTATATCCTATGTATATAGACATCCTACTATAAATAGCCTTTTCAGATTGGCTTCTGTCACTTCAAAATGAATATTGAAGACTCATCAACATTGTTTTGCTAATTAAAATGAAAAGTTCATTCCTTTTTATCACTAAATAATCTCTGTGCAGGTTCCACTGTTTTGTTTATTTATTAAAGTATTAAAGGGCACTATGGGGCTGCCACTCCGGAATCTCGTGGAGCAAGTTTGCATAGCACTCTGAGCAGCCGCAGTGACTGCCTACAAGCTGGTGCTGACCAGGCACTGTGAGAGCACATGGAACCTGGGGAACCATTTTTACAGCTAGTACAATGCCAACCTGAGCCCGGCAGGGTATAAGAAGGCAAAACACAGCAAGCAGGTGTTGCAAGATGCTGGCTATTAGTTTGACATCAGCTTTAGCTCAGTGCGGAGGAAAGAATTCAGACTCTCTGGACAGTATTGAGTGCCATCGACCAAATGTGGGTGCCACTAGTAAGGACTTGGTGCCTCAATGAGCCACACTATGGAGTTCTGACTGGCATTAATATAGTAGAAACTTCTTCCAAGCATGGCAAGGCCCTAGTAAAGATCTTGAGGTTCCCCTATAATGTCCACCACCTTCACTGACACCCAACCATCCTACAGCAATATTACTGAGGATCACAGGTACGCAGACATCACTGAAGATTAGCTAACTTCCTATGAGAATTCAAAGGATAATGCCACCAGAGCTCTGTTCTTTGGGAATGAGAAATAGTTCCCTAGAACAAGGAGAGGAAACAGGTTACAGTCCTGGACACAGCCTTGTGGGCATCATTGAGCACTGGAGGGTCTCTCTGAAGAGGCTCTTTCAGAGCTGAACCTGAACCTGCCAAGTGGTATTGCAATTGTCTATGAATTGCCAGAAACTTAAAGCCCATCAAGCCCATGCAGTTCCTGGGGAATGAAAAGACCTGCATAAATCCATGGAGGGTCTGGCTGTCCAGGGAAAGGTCAAGAAGTAAAAGCAAACGGGGGGCCTGGTTTACCAAGGACACCCTCTGTCCATCTCATTCTTCTGTATCTCTCCTCTACACATGCCACACTGACCAACTCTGTAGACCTCTTAGGTTGTACCTGCAGATAGAGACTAGTGGGTCTCAATTTTCTTTTAGCTATTTTTGTCTCTTGAACCCACTCCATCATGCAGTCTCTTTAGAATGGCACCTCTGGGGTGTGGACTCTCAATCCAAGCCAAAAAATACTTTTATCCAAGAAAGTGAAGACTCATCGAAGAGAGCTGAGATATAGTAACTCAGGCTTTTGCTAGTGCTTTATTACTAAGTACTTGCTTGAGTAGGGACATAGGGAAGAGGGTTGCTAAGGTGTGACCAATGAGGAGAGGCGAGAGAACCTACTTGTGTTCCCGGGAGCCAGTCCTATTTTATTCTGCAGTCAGGTAACTGACTGGGGGCTGTAGCCAGTACAGTGGAAGATGAATGCATGTTGATTCAAACAAGCATCTTCTCTTTGACCCCAGAAAAGCTGACTCCAGAAGAATGGGATCAATCTCAAATGTTTCCATGTTATATTTACCTTATATATGTATATAACAAAACAAAAATCTTTCTGAAGTTTCTATTGGTGGTTGAAGTATTCCGACCCATGGTCATCACAAAACAAGCTGTTTGTCCCACCAAGATGAAATAAACTCCTTAACTTGTATGGTATAGGGATTCATCACGCTGTGTGCTTTAGAACCCTCCCTTGCCTTATTGTTTTATAGCAGTGCAGTGTTTCTTGATCATGTCCAAGTGTATCAATGTGTCTGATTTCTGAACCATGTTCTGGCTGCTTGGCCCTGCTGCGTGGGCCCAGTACTCAATTTGAGCATAACTGCTAAATGGTTTTCTCAGATCAGCATAACAAAGGAGTGATATGCAATGTAGAGAATGATATGATTGTTGCTTCCATGGTTTGGCAAGAATGAACAGAGCTGATATGAGTATTTACCTGCAGATTTTTTTGTGGACATAAGTTTTCTATTCAGATGAATAAATACCTAGGAGTAAAAAAGCTTTATATAGAGAGACTGCTTATCTCTGTAAGAAATTGCCAAAATGTCTTTCATTTCCACTAGTAATTAATAAGAATTCTGGTTGCTCTATGTATTGTCTAACTTTTGGATTTTAAGATTCTAATAGATTGTCAGTTCAGTTCATCAGTGTTTTAATGTATATATTCATATTAAGAACTGTTGCATATCTTTTTATTTGATCATTTACCCATCTATATATCTTAGGGGTTCAGTGTCTGTTCAGAGCTTCTGCTCACATATTTACTGAGGTTTTTTGTTTTCTTATAGTTTAATGTTAAGAGCTGTTTTTATATTCTGGGTACAAATATCCCAATATGTATTTTACAGACACTACTTTCAGTTTGTAGCTTGTATATTCATCTTCTTAATGGTTTCTTTTTAAGTAAACAGTTTTTATATAAAAATAAGTTTAAAATTTAAGTTTAAACTTACCATTTTAAGTGTATGCTTAAGTTTAAGCGTAAGTTTATGTTTGTGTTTATATTCATGAATTATGCTTTAGGTTTTGTACCAGTGACTCATTTTGAATCCCAGTACATACATATTTTCTCCTAAGAAATTTTCTCTTCTAACACTTTAATAGTTTTGCATTTTACATTTGGGTCTCTGACCCATTTTGAGTCAAGTTTTGTGTAAAGTATAAGGTCACTGTTGAGGTTCATTGTTTCACATATGGGTAAGTCCAATTGTTGAAAAGATCCTTTTTCTATTGATTTACAGTTGTGCCATTATCAATGATTAGATGACTATAATTCTGAGTCTATTTGGGCCTATTTTGTTTCATTGATCAACTTGCTAATTTTTTACCAAAAAAGTGCTATCTTAATAACAGTGTCTTTAAGATAAATGTTCTTTTTTTTTTCGTTCATTCTATTACAGTTGTCTCAATTTTTCCCCTTTGCCCTTCTCATCCCCCCCCGCTCAGTTGTCTCAATTTTTCCCCTTTGCCCTTCTCCATCCCACTCACCCCGGCTCCCGCAGTCAGTCCCCACACTTTTGTCCATGTCCATGGGTCATTCATACGTGGTCTTTAACTACTCCCTTCACCCCTTTTCCCCCATTCCCACCCTCCTCCCTTTCTCTGGAAGCTGTCGGTCTGTTTCCTGTTTGCATGTGTCTGGTTCTGTTTTGCTTGTTAGTTTATTTTATTCATTAGATTCCTCTTATAAGTGAGATTGTATGGTATTTGTGTTTTACTGAGTAGCTTATTTTACTTAGCATAATAGTCTCTAATTCCATCTATGCTGTCACAAAGTTTAGGAATTCCTTCCTCTTTCTTTCTGCTGAGTAGTATTCCATCCTGTAAATGCACCACAGTTTTTTAATCTGTTCATCTACTGATGGGCACTTAGGCTGTGTCCAACACTTGGCTATTGTGATAGTGATGCAGCAAACATCAGGGTGCATAAGTTCTTTGGAACTGACAACTCAGGATTCTTAGGGTATAATCCCAGCAGTAAAATTGCTGGGCAAAAGGCAGTTTCATTTTTAAGTTTTTAAGGAAATTTCATACTGTTTCTCACTGTGACTATGCCAATCTGCATTCCTACAAACAATGCACTAGGGTTTCTTTTTCTACACAGCCTTGCCAGCACTTGTTTGTTGATTGATTAATGATGGCCATTCCACTGGTATGAGGTGATATCTCTTGGTGGGTTTAATTTGCATCTCTCTAATGGCTAGTGATGCTAAGTATTTTTTCATATGTCTACGGAAACTCTGTATGTCCTCCTTGGAGAAGTGTTCATTCAAGTCTTCTGTCCACTTTTTTTTACTTTTTTTTATTTAATTGTTGTTCAAGTACAGTTTTCTGTCTTTTACTCCCATCTCGGCCCACCTCCCCTGTGCTCCCCACCTCCCTTCCATTTCCGCCCCCTTAGTTTTTGTCCATGTGTCCTTTATACTTGTTGCTGTAAACCCTTCCCCCTTTTCCCCTGAAATTCCCTCCCCTCTCCCCTCTGGTCCCTGTCACCTATTCTCTATTTCACTGTCCATTTTTTAATTGGATTATTGGTCTTCCTCTTGTTGAGTCAGGTGAATTCTTTATATATTTTGGAGATTAAACCCTTGTCTGCTGTATCTTTGACACATATTTTCCTCCATATTTGTTGGTTCCATTTCCATTTTTATGGTGGTTTCTTTAGCTGTACAGAGGCTTTTTAATTTGATGTAGTCCCATTTGTTTATTTTTTCCTTTATTTCCCTTTCTTTAGAAGATATATCATCAAAATACTATTGGGTAAAATATCTGAAATTTTACTGCCTATGTTTTCCTCTATGACTTTTATGGTATCATGACTTATATTTAAGTCATCAAGTTTTAAGAATGGGAGTATGAATTCCAAGTCTTTTACATGTTGGAGCTGAAACCAGAAGCTTCATTACATTTAGTTTTGCACATATTCATTTTGATATAATTTAACACATGTTCATGCCAAATTGTATTGGCATTATACTGTCATTCTCTATCTTTTAGTATTTTAATTTATAATGGTCTTTCATATCATCTTAAATCATCCTTGTATCCAAGACAATGAGGTAGAACTAATTAATAAATTCTTGTTTTTCTAAAACAAATGAAAACATAGATAAAGCAGCTGGTTTATCTGGGTTTATATATTCAGAAAGTTGTAGAAATAAGTCATCCCTATAGAAAACTGAAATCCCATCTTTTCAGATGTGTGAGAAAAATAATTTATTATAAAATTTTCTAAACTCATTATGCCATGCCAAATAAATTCTAATTTTAAAATAAACTGAAGTAAAAGTTCTCAAGTCTTACAAAGAAGTAGTGCCATTTATAGTTACAACCCACACATAATCATTTGGCTGTTAGTTCTAAGTTTATTCTGTGGCTACACCACCAAGTTAAACATAATTGAGTAGGTTAAATTTTTAGGGGGCTAATGGAGATAATCACCACTGGTTTACATTGGCAAAAACTACTTATTATTTACAGTGTTTAATGTTTCCTGATTCTGAATTTATTCTCTGGTGTTTAGATACAGATCACTGGATGAAATTTTGAGACTTAAATTCAGATGTTGGCAATATTTGCAGAGAAACTGGATTAATATCACACCAGTAATTTTGAGCCCTGAAGTGCCTAGATGCTATAGCTTTTGTATAGAATTGGGGAATAAAGAACTTTGGGTATGGCCCTAATTCATCATGGCATTGCTTTGGCCCAACTGTAGGAGTTGTGTCCAATTAGCACTTGACCCACAATAGTAAAAGCCCTTCTACACTTCGAAATAAATGGCAGCATTTGACCATTTCTTTTAGTATTTTTGTTCTAGTTCACTATGTATGTAAGTGCACTGGTGTAATATAACTTCCAAGCTTATAAAGGGGCCACATATGAAATACCTTATATCAGAGTATAAAGTTCAAGGTATAAATAAGCTTCAAGTCTGGTATCCCACATTCTGGCACGTAGTTTATACCTAATAAATATTTTTAAACAATTATTTGGCATAGTAGACATCATCTAAAATCCCATTGTCTCTCAATTTTAGCAAGAAGTTGATAAATAGTTTCTAAAGACCAATAAGCAGAATCAGTATTTTCCCTAAGTAAACTCTGACTCTAGTCTTCTAGATATTTACTCTTAGGTTGGAATCTAAGAAATATAATTGGATAAAAATAAAACTATAGAAAAAATAAAACACTGAATCAGAGATGCAAAGAAATTTTGAAGACTACAGTAATATAATAATAACAATGTTATATATTATATTTTATGACAATGGTAGATGTTATATTATATAACAATGTTAGATATTATATAAAATCAATGGTAGATGTAGGCTAATGTTTAGAAAAAGGAGAATTTTACGTGGGTATTCATTAATAGAATATTAAAAATTTTAAGTATATTATATAAACCACTTTTTAAACTTTCATGTCTGCCACACTTTCCTATTGCGTTTCTGCCTTGAGGATCAGAGGCTCAGACATTATTGTCATCATAGAAGGAAGATAAAGGGAAGGAATCGATTCTTAGCATTACACTTCAAAAGTAAGCTCCAATTGCTCATTTTAGAGACTAAGATTGTGAAACCCATGGTTTACTTTGAGGAAATTTTGTTATTGTTGTTCCTGTGTTTGTGTTATATTGTTTTATGCATCAAAATGCTGAACTCCCCAGGAAAAGTGTTTATTAGTAAATGAAGAATTGATTGAATAGACACAGAGAGATGAAGAACAGCTCTCAGGAAAGCATTATGAAAGTACCAATTAATGCTAGGTTCACCTCCGTTGCCATTCCCCACCTCAGAGATGAAGGGGAAATAAACTAAAGGCACAAAGGAAATATACAATTAGTATAATCAATATTTCTTTGGGAAGGAGAAAGAGAGCAGGAGTCAAACAAAGACTTCCCTCCTTAATACAATTGGCTGACTGGCAGTGCTACCAATCCCTTCTCTCGGGTCTTTTATCTGCACTAACCCCTGGACCAATCAGACTGGGCTTCCATGCATTACCTGTGAAGACAGATGAAACAATTAGGTATCAGCTGCTCTCCTAAAGAACAACCCATCGCCAAATAATAGATATGATGTTTTAGGTACAATACCTCTAAGAAGTGCCATCTCCCTGCTGGCAAATCGTAAACAGGTGGCACTCATTATTCATTACCTTTGAGAAGTCACCAAAAACATCATAGCATTTCAATTGAGCTCCCCTTGAGAATAAATATCCATTTTATTATCTCCTTAAGCATTAGTGGATGAGGAAAGAGAGGAGAATTTAACTGTCAGCTGTTTTCTTTTTTATAGTTTTTGACAGAAGTAGAACCCCCAACTAACTGATGGACAAGGACACAAAGGGGCACTAAAGTTGTATTGGGAATGTTTGCAAACTATTATTCAGGCTCCATCTGGAACAGATGTCTTAGCATTTTTAAAGGGGATTTACAGCATTACAAAGCAGGATGGCAGCGCAGCAGGCCAGGCAAAGACTGATCTGTGAGAGGTCAAAGTCACATAAAGATCTGTGAGAAATCTAAGTTAACCCAAGTATTATTCCTAATTACCCAAAATCCTGGCTAAAGACATATCTTTATCATTGGGATTGTTCTAGAAAGTCACAGATAATTTACATGATTTATGGGAAACCTAAATTATGTAACAGTCCAGCCTACTACATGAATATTAAATCATTTTTGTCTCACAAACCCAGTGATATGGGGCAAGGAGGTGGCAGTGGCATTGAGGGTAGATTGAAGAAAATCCAGAGATCATTTTTTATCACCACACCCCAGTAATAACTTTATGTCCTTATGGGGGGGACCCAAAAACCTAGGCATGTGGCCAGCCTCTTCACCCTGAAGAATTATGCTCAGTTCTGGGCCTTTAACACAGAAGATTGGATGATTAAATTTGGAAAAAGCTGGAGCTCAGCTTAAAACATTTGGAGTTCACCTTGGAGGAAGGTCTTTAAAACATTGTAATCCTGAACATTCACTATGCCCAGTAGCCTCACTACTGAGGCTTGTTGCCTCTGTGGGCTCTGCTTTAACCTTTATTCCTTAGGATCATTACTCTGGTTAAGTTTAAATTTTTTTTATTTACGTACTGAAGATTAAAAACAGTAAATACTTCTATTGTGATTGTTATTATTAAATGACTCCATTCATACAAGACTGCTTAGCACAATAAGTCAGAGTAAGATAAACAACCATATGATTTCACTTATGTGTAGAATCTAATGAACACAATAAAGTGGCAAAATAGAAAGAGACTTGTGGATATGAGAACAGACTGACAGCTGTCAGAGGGGCAAGGGAAGGGTGCTGGGTGCAAAAGGTCAAGAGACTAAAGGAAAAATTCAAACAAACACAAAAACAACCTGAGAAGCAGAGTATGGTGATTACCAGAGGGAAAGAGGGGTGTGTGGGGGGAAGAGGATAAAGGGAGAGTAAATGAACGGAAACTTGACTTGAGGTCATGAACACACAATACAATAAATGATGCATTATATAATTGTACCCTAAAACCTATATAACTTTATTAATCAATGTTGCCCCAATAAGTTCAATAAAAAAACTGCTTAGCACACTGACATGGACATAAAAGTGCTATTGTCCTTATTATGACTAATTATGGTAAAAATTCTATGCTTCTATACAACATGACTTATGAGCAGCCAGGAATACTGTTTTTCTTATGTCAATTAGAGTCCTACCTAAACAAAGTCAATTTTTTCTGAATGTTGTATTATCTTGGTGGATATTTTAAAAATAAATATGCTAATTCTATTTTTTATAAAGATTATGGTGCTGTGGTCTTTCCAATACACTTAGAATTTTATAACGTAATATTGCAGTTGTAGTCTGTGACTTAGAAAACTTTCAAGGTTATCTAAGGTGCCTCTATGTGTATATAGTAGAAGCCATAATAGTTGTAATTGTAGTAGTTGTATTAATAGAGTTTGTCTATTGGTGATCAGAACAGGAAAAAAAACATCTCTTCCATTTAAGGGGTAAATTAGAAAACAATAGAAAAGAAAATGCCACCCAATTCAGTAGAGTGGGCTGAAGAGGGTTATGTCATTTATGGTCAGAGATAGAGTTTTGTGGGCTACTCCTTTTAATGCAGCCCACCATGTCCTATGGCAATCAGTTTCTTTTCACTGAGGAAGCTCAGAAGCAAATTTGTGAAAGATTCTACAAACCCCACATGTAATGTGAAACCAAGCAAAACCTGCAGGATATCCTGACTTTCCCCCCCTTTTTCTGTCTCAGAGGATTATGTGTGCTCTCTCTGCAAAGACAAAAATAATGATGAGAAGAGATGCAGACAGACAAGTTCTCAAGACAAAGAAGACCCCTGACGAAACAAGCCATTAGCTCATGTGGAGTTCGCAAAGAAAGAACCATGTAGAAGACCTAAATGGCACCTGGGAAAATTCATTCACTTGGTTTTGATGGCATTTCTATTTTTATTAACATTTTCAATTTTTCATAGATGCAAAAATATGCGATTTTCCACCGCAGTACGTTTAATACTGCATACTCATCCTGCATTCGTGAGACTTGATGCCTTTCGAACAACTGTGTTTCTCTCGTGAGGATCACCACTGTCCTCGCTGATTCTGTGAGTTCAACCATTTGAGAGACCTCATATCAGTGGGATTGAGGAGTATTTGTCCTTCTGTAACTGACTCATTTTACTTAGTACAGTGTCCTCCAGATTCACCCTTGTTGCTGTATGTAGCAGAATTTCCTTGTATTTTAAGGTCAAATAATACTTTATTTGTCCAGATACCATCTTAATCCATTGAACTGAATAGACATTTAGGTTGTTTTCATAGCTTGGCTCTTGTACAGATATCTCTTTGAGATCCTGGTTTTAATTATTGTGCACCTATACCCTGAAATGAGATTGCTAGATCATATGGGAGTTCTATTCTCAATTTTTTGAGGAAACTCCATAATGCTTTCCATAATGGCTGCATCATTTTTTTTTGTTCATCAAATTTTGGCTTTATTAATAGACTCATAGAATTTATTTTATTTTTTTAATTTTATGTAGTTATTTTTCAAGTACAGTTTTTTGTCTATTTCTCCCATCCCAGCCCCCCTGCCCCATCTCCCCACCTCCCTCCTATTTCCACCCCCCATAGTTCTCATCCCTGTGTCTTTCCTATTTGTTTCTCCAAATCCCTCCCCTTTTTTCCCCTTAAATTCCCTTTCCTCTCCCCTCTGGTCACTGTCCCCTTGTTCTCTGTTTCGGTGTCTTTGTTTTTTTTTTATCCTTGCTTGTTTGTTTTGTTGTTTAGCTTCCTGTTAAAGGTGAGATCATATGGTATTTGTCTTTCAACGCCTGGCCTATTTCACTCAGCATAATGCTTTCCAGTTCCATCCATGTTGTTGCAAAGGGTAGTAGCTCCTTCTTTCTCTCTGCTGCATAGAATTCCATTGTGTATATGTACCACAATTTTCATATCCATTCATTTACTGATGGGCACCTAGGTTGCTTCCAACTCTTGGCTATTGTAAATTGTGCTGCTATGAGCATTGTGGTGCATAGGTTCTTTGAAATTGATGTTTTAGGATTCTTAGGATATAATCCTAGCAGTGTAATTGCTGGGTCAAAAGGCAGGTCGATTTTTATTTTTCTGAGAAAATGCCATACTGTTTTCCATAATGGTTGCACCAGTCTGCAATCCCACCAACAGTGAACTAAGGTCCCCTTTTCCCCACAACCTCTCCAACATTTGTTGTTGGTTGCTT
Organism: Artibeus jamaicensis; assembly: GCF_021234435.1. Lineage (NCBI taxonomy): Eukaryota > Metazoa > Chordata > Mammalia > Chiroptera > Phyllostomidae > Artibeus > Artibeus jamaicensis. Next base: position 18,379,841 of record NW_026521788.1, read on the forward strand.
TGTTTATGATAGCCATCCTGACCGGTGTAAAGTTGTATCTCATTGTGGTTTTAATTTGCATCTCTCTGATAGCTAATGATATTGAGCATCTCTTCATGTGTCTCTGAATGTTCTGTATGTCCTCCTTGGAGAACAGTATTAAATTAAAAAGACAACCAACTGTATGGGAAAACATATTTGCCAATGATACCTCAGAAAAAGAACTTACACGACTCCACTCTAAGAAGACAACCAACCCAATTAAAAAATGGGAAAAGGACTTGGCTGCATCATTTTATAATCTCACTGACAATGTATGAGAGTCCAATTACTCCACATCCTTGCCAAGATATTTTTTAAAATAATAAGCCATCCTCACAGGTGTGAGATGTACATCATGTGGTTTTGATTTGTATTTCTCTGATAATTTGTTATGTTGAACATTTTTAATATACTTCTTGGCTATTTGCATGTCTCCTTTGGAGAAATGTCCATTCGAGTCCTTTGCTCATTTTAATTTTTTTAAATTAATACTTTTTTACTATTTTAATTGAATAAATGTGATACATAATATTGTATAAGTTGACAGTATACAGCCTATCACTTTAATACACTTCTATATTATAGTATGATTGCTGATGTAGGGGTATTTTCCACATTACATAATTATAGCATAATATTATTGTCTATATTTATTACACTATATGTTAGATCTCGACATCCTATTTACCACTCATCATAAAGTTGTACTCTTATCACTGTACCATCACTGTAATGCCACAGATTAAATCTAATTGTTTTTGCGGTGTCTCTAGAGTTTTCTACTTATATAAGATTACTTCATCTGGAAACAGATAAATTTGATTTTCCCAAATTGGATTGATTGATTTGGCCCTATTGCTCTGGATAGTAAGACTTCCAATACTATGTGGAAGAGAAGTGGGGGAAGTAGACATCCTTGTCTGGTTTCTGATCTTACAGAAAAAGATTTCAGTGTTTCATCATTAAGTGTGATATTAAACATGGGCTTGTTATATATGGCTTATATTATGTTAAAATATATTCTTTCCAGACCTAGCATTTTGAAAGTTCTGCTGTAAAAATGTACTTAATTTTATTAAATTTTGTCAAATGCTTTGTCTGCATATATTGAGGTGATCATGGGATTCTTTTAAATTTTATTTTATTTTTTAAATACCTTTATTTATTTATTTTTAGAGAGATGGGGAGGAAGGGGGAAAGAGGGAGAGAAACATCAGTGTGTGGTTGCCTCTCACGTGGACCCCACTGGGGGACATAGCCTGCAACCCAGGTTTGTGCCCTGACTGGGAATTGAACTTGTGGCCCTTTGATTTGCAGCCCATGCCTAATCCACTGAGCTACACCAGCTAGGGTGGGATTCTTATTCTTTATTCTGTTAATTTGGTGTACTTCATTAATCGGTTTGTATGTACCAAACCATCTTTGCATCTCAGAGATAACTTCAACTTGACTATAATTGTCTCCTTGATTTTATTTGTCTATATTTTCTTGTAACTCACAAATCTTAAAATGATTAATGTGAATTCTTTGTCAGGGAATCCATAGATCTCCATTTTTAGTATCATTTACTGGAGATTTATTTTTTCCCCCTGGTTGTCACATTTCCCAATTTTTTGTGTTTCTTGATGTTTTTTGTTGATGCCTATATGCTGAAGAGACAGTCAACTCTCCGAGTCTTTATAGACTGGCTTCAGTAAGGAAAAACCTTTCCCAATTAGCCCCGCTAGAGATTCTGGTAATTTACTGAAACTTTTTAATATATGTGCATGCTACTTTTCTCTCCTTTCCTCCTGGGAGAGCAGTCTTAAGGTTGTGTGACTTTCCCAACTTCACAGTTGTGTCGGCCACATAAACCACCATTCCCTTTTCCCCAGGGCAGTGCCCTGAAAGGCTGGGGCATTGGGTACACACTCAGCTCTTCTCCTTCATTCCTGATGGACAAATATGAGGGTTGAGTGCCTTCTTTTAATATCACACCACCAAACTGCTGCTGAGAACCACCCTCCCCTTGTCCTTAAGAGAGGGCACTGAAATTCTGGGACATTGAATTGAAGTTCTACTTCTCTCTCTCTCTGTCATGAAGGAGAATTCTAAAGATTATATATAAACATTCTCCCAGTTTTGCAGAGCCAAGTCAGCTGCTGCAATGTGCCTGCTCCTTTGCTTTGCTCTTCACTGTTTTCTCAGCATTCTGGGTGAGATAAGACAGAGACAGGTCTCTATGACAGTGCCACGAAATTGGATGCACACTTCAAGCTCTTGTCCCCCCAGGAGGAACTTGCACACTGGGGAGATTTCTTTCGGTGCTGAGCTAGGTTGGCTAAGGGGAAGAGTTGCCACAGGTAAAATGAAACTATACTTCTTAACCATTGTATTGTTGGCATTATCAGTTTTGTGCTCATCTGGGGTACTGCAACTTTTTAATTGATTTTTAGAATGATGGAGAGAGAGAGAGAGAAAGAGAGACACCAATTTGTTGTTCCACTTATTGCATTCATTGGTTGCTTTTTTTGTATGTGCCTTGACCAGGGAAGCAACCCCCAACCTTGGTGTATTGGGATGGTGCTCTTAGCAACTGAGCTACCCAGCCAGGGCCAGGTATTGCAACTTCTTAACTCAGTTCTAAAGTTTTAATTAATGTATTTTGGTTCTTATAGCATTATTAAATTAATGTTTCTGTGGGGTCATGAGGATAGGAACTTTTTATTCTGCCATCTTACTGATGTCACTGCCTCTAATTTAACTCAATTTCTGCTCTTGCAGTCAGAACAGTCAGAGAAATATCTGTCTTTAGTGAGATATTTATCATGAAAATTAGAGAAAATAATGTTTTATTTATTTTAAATGTTATGCCCTCAAAGGTAGTTTTAATACATGTTCATTCTAATCTTCTTTGAATTTGTTGATAGACTCTATTACAAGCTTTCAATGAATCTAATTGAAAGTTACCCTACTCATCTTAAGGAGAAGCACTACTCTTTACCCAAAGCTCAATTTTGAGGTAGAATAACCCCTTTGAAAATGTATTCACCAAATATCTCTGGCGAATGTAAAAGCTCACTCATTCTTTTGTTCCCTAAGTCATTTCAATTGCATGATTACTTATATATTTATGAAATGCATTTATATATTTTTTGATACTCCCTCTGAATATACCAGAACTTCAAACCCAGAAAATCATATTGCTGTTACACCCTCTAGGTCCATATAGATTATTTTAAGTATTAGAGCAGAGTAGCATAAGTGTTCTTATACATTTAAAGGATGAACCTAAATATCTTTAAAAATACACAGATATTTATGTATAGTAAACGTTAATATGGAGGAAAACTCATGAAGTCATATGATCTTACATTTCCTTACATTTCCTAGACTTTAATATATAAGGGTTTAATCAATGGGTTTCTGCATAAGATGACTCACAGCTCTGATGGACACTGGTATGGACCAATGGGTCCCTAGAATACCTGAGATGCTTCAGGCTGCCCCATTGGGGAGAAACTGGATTTAATCTGGAAAATGTGCTGGAACCTGTAGACAAATCAATTTTTTTTGCACTGAATTCAACTAAATGTATTATTGAACAGGGTACTCAATAATTCCATTTAAGAATCGAAGAAGAAGAAGAGATGTCAAAGAAAAGCTATGTTTTTGGAAAGTAGAATCTACTTTTTGTTGTTAATTTGACTTTTTTATCACCAAATTCTATGACCTCAATTCCAATATAAAAATCCACTTGGAACAGATTCAATAATTAGAAAATTAAAGTTCAACTATAACCAGATTAAATAATTTATTTGGTTCAGGTCTTAAATATCTTAATTATTTGACAGATTAAAAACTTTTGAAACAAAATGTCTTACAAGATACAAATTCTAGACCTTTTTGTTCAAATTATGTATAAAAGGCTATATCTTCCACCCACTTGGCCATGTACTCTTCCATCCCAAATCCACTCACTATCAACCCCTAACCCACACCCATTCCATTGTCTACTCTGTCAAGTTTGTGAATCAACTAGAGTCAATTAATATTTGACAAAAGGAGTAGAAGCATAAAATGGATTATTTTTAGTCCATTTGTTGAATGGCCTCTTCAACAAATGGTGTTGGGAGAGCTGCACAGCTACATGAAAAAAAAAAATGAAACTTGACCACTAACTTACACCATACATAAAAATAAACTCAAGGTGGATAAAAGACTTAAATATAAGTCATGATACCATAAAAGTCCTAGAGAAGAACACAGGCAGGAAAATCTCAGCTATTCCATGCAGCTATATTTTCACCAGTATGTCCCCTAGTGCAAGGGACATAAAAAAAGAATAAACAAATGGGACCTCATCAAAATAAAAAGCTTGTGCATGGCTAAAGAAAAACAGCAGTAAAATGAAAAGCCAACCAACCATATGGGAAAATATATTTTCAAATGATACCTCAAACAAGGGTTTGATCTCCAACATATATAAAGAACTCACATGATTCCACTCCAGGAAGACAAACAACCCAATTAAAAAATGGGCAAAGGACTTGAAGAGATACTTTTCCAGGGAGGACATACAGAGGGCCCAAGAGACATGAAGAGATGCTCAGCATTACTAGCCATCAGAGGAATGCAAATTAGAATTACAATGAGATGCAAATTAAAATCACTTCACACTGGTAAGAATGACTATCATAAATAAATCAACAACATGTGCTGGTGAGGATGTGGAGAAAAGGGAACCCTGTGCACTGTTGGTGGGAATGCAGACTGGTGCAGCCACTGTGGGAAACAGTACAGACTTTCCTCAGAGAACTGAAAATGGAACTGCCTTTGAACATGACAATTCCACTGCTGGGATTATACCCTAAGAATCCTAAAACACCAATTCAAAGAACTTATAAATCCCAATGTTCATAGCAGCACAATTTACAATAGCCAAGTGCTGGAAGCAACCTGAGTGCTCACCAGTAAATGAGTGGATCAAAAAACTGTGTTAAAATTATACAATGAAATACTATGCAACAGAAAGAAAGAAGGAGCTCTTACCTTTCATGACAGCACAGGATGGAACTGTAGAGCATTACGCTAAGTGAAATAAGGCAGGTGGTGAAAGACAAATACCATATGATCTCATCTATAAGTGCAACCTAGTTAATAAAACAAACAAGGAAGCAAAATATAACCAGGAACATTGAAATTAAAAATAAATGGACAGTAACCAGAGGGGAGGGGGAGGGGATATTGAGGGAAAATAGGGGAAGGGCTGTCAAAGAACATGCGCAAAGGACACATGGACGAAGCCAAAGGGGGAAGGATTGAGGGTGGGAGGCAGGGCAGGGCAGGGCAGGGGTTGTGGTGAGTGAAAATGGAGACAATTGTACTTGAACAACAACAAAAAAGGAAAAATAAACATCTTCATTAGGGGAAAAAAGTTTGTAAATCAGACTCTTTTTGAATCAGACTCTCTTTGAAGAATTTGAGTTTGAAATAAAATTCTTTTTGAATTTTTGTAATTATCACAATTGTGCTTTATCCCATAAAGAAGAGTTGCTATTAGGTACACTACCAAGAACTATACATGCTTATTTATCTACAATGTAAAGCAGTCTAGGAAAGTCTTCAAATCATGTCCCTAACATATTTTTGTATTCTAAGATGATACCTTTCTGAAAATTTGTGAAAGTCAAGTTGCACACTTGCACTTGGGAAGAAAAAAACTCCTAAAGTTTGAACTGGGAGACCAGTGATGTCACTTCTTGTCCTGGCTGAGCCTCCTTATCTGCAACCTCTGTGGTTTAACACAGTTCTGTTAAAAACAGCGGGGTCGGGATGGTGTTCTTGGTTTTTGCCATCCCCGCGTTTGCTGGTGCTGTGGTGCTATCCATGAAGTCACTTTCTTCACCTCCTCCCCATTAATTACAGTAGTCAGGATGCCTGTAACTGGCCATGATATGGTGGGTCAGTTCACCACTTAAATGGCAGCAGTTGCCAGGAATGAAAGTGTTAGTCTAGTTGGAAATACAGACATTTAAACACATATTTTTAACCTCTGAGAAGCATTTGGTGACAGTGAACAGAGAGGAGAGGGGGGCGAATTTCAGGGGAAAAGGGGAAGGGTTTACAGCAACAAGTATAAAGGACACATGGACAAAAACTAAGGGGAGTGGAAATGGGAGGGAGGTGGGGAGCACTGGGGGGGTGGGCTGAGATGGGAGTAAAAGACAGAAAACTGTACTTGAACAACAAGTAAAAGAAAAAAGAGAGAGAAGCATGTTTGAGATGCTATGGGTCAGAAAAAAAGAGCACTGTTTCAGGCTATTATTAGTCTTGGGGGTAACCAAGAGGGTCTTAGTGTTCCCCTATGCTTGAGTAAACTTTAGACAGCTTTTTTCTGACTATAAGTCCCTGATTTATTTTTGCTTCCTGGATTTGCTTAAGAAAACATGCAATTGTAAATCCCTTCTCTGTCCCTACAATGTATACATATACTTATAGCCCTTTTACAACCCATGTAAGGCTTTGTCAAGGACCTGGGAGCCATCCCTTTGAAATGGGATCATCAAGGAGGAGAGAGCCCCTATCTCCCATTCTCTGCAGGGGAGTAGGAGCCTAACTTAGATCCTCACCAATTAGCCAACCCAGGTGACCTAATCATATTGACCAACCTCCCTGTGTAACAGTGTCCAGTACTTTTCCACTAGCTCACTCCAGCATTTAAAATCTCTCCTGCTTTTTGTTTCAGAGAAGTTGAGTTTAATCTGTCTCTATTATTGCAATAGTCTTGAATGTGTTCTCTCTTGCCTATTTAACTTGTCCAACAAAATTTTTCTTTGACAAGAGTCACCAACTATAGGACACCAGAACAAACTTTAAAAACTATTTAAAGCAAGATAAATTAGCATTACCATGGTTTAGAGACTTATGGTTTCTTGGGGCTGTTTCATGGCCTCCTGCTTTTCTGGGAAGGGCTAATTACTCCCAGAACCATTGTGTCCTTCTCATCAGTGGTCCATACTATGAATAGAATCTCCACTATGATGAGGAGAAAGCGCGCTTCACTCCTCACCTGGTTTTCTTCTAATGTGCTTTGTAAACATGTATTCATTCCTTTTCACAATCCAACTGTGAAACTTTCTTTTACTAAGAGAGTTTTTGGCCTCTTTGGCCTTTCCCTTCTTTAAATTCCTTCTATTTTTTTTAACTTGAGCAATTCATTAAGGGATATTGTGCTTTATTATATAAGGTTTATTTTTAAAAATGCATTTCTTCAGCCCACAAATCCCAATTCATAATTCATCCCTTCACCCTGGTCCTTTTAATACAGAACATAGTGTAAATAATTCCAAGGCTTGTTCATAGTGATCTTTTCTGGGGAACAAATTCTAGGACATGATTACTGAAAGCAGTCTTAAGACAATTTACTTCTTATATTTAGATTTTCTCTGCCTCAGGGAATCCCCATTTTGACTCCTCCTTTCAATACCACACCAGACCTAAGAGAATATGGTCCCTTTCTCTTTTTTTCTCAAATGGGCAAAAAACTGAATGCTCCTTTTTTCACTCATTAAAATAAAAGACATTGTATATTACATATGTTCCATGGGAAAACAAAAAGAAATTTTTGTTTTCAGAGCAAAGAAAAAGAAGTTTCTGTTGTTTTTAAAAAGAAGTATTTAATAACAGCAAAAGTTTAAACAGGATACAGTCATTTAGTTTTTACTTTCCAAATTTGAATTTCATCAAAATTTATGAAACATATAGAAGGGGATTGTTCTCATTGAACCCAGGTAATCTAGAGATTGTCTTCCTTCTTGGTCTCATGTCTCCTGATATAGTGCTGAGAATCTTGCATTAAACTTTAAGTCTTTGAGAAACCCAAATTGAAAACTATTGATCTAGGAGGTTGAAGACATAGTGATTATCAAATGTCAGGGTGCATCAACTCATTGGGAATCTCTGGAGGAAAAGTTTTAAAGTTAAAACTGACTAGATGAAAAGCAAAGTAATAGCTGCAAATAATCACTAATTAGTTAAATTAGACTCTTCAAATGGTTAGCAAGTTCATCTTCGATTCTGCTAAATAGTGTTTATTTCTCATGTTGAGTTCAGGGATCTTACAGTACTATCTTTTCAACATCAAAAGAATTACTTTGGAAATATAATTAAGACATCTAATAAAAAACAAGCATCTTTTATTCTTTTTTTCTCCGTGTGTTTCTGTGCTTTAAAAAATCTTGTTGATGGTTGACTTGCCATCTGTTCCAGCAGGGCAAAAGTGTAAAAATTTGTGATATTTTCAGTGGAAGCAGTTGATTATAGATAACATATTATTTTCAGAAAATACACCTGTTAATGTCTCATTAAAAAATTAACCAAGAAAACAGTTAGTCTGAAAAGAAATCTAATTATTAGAGCTGGCACTGTTGGCCTCAAAGTATTCACAATTTATTTTCATGTTCAAGCTACCTCGACTTTGAAACATTTGACTGGGCAAAGGGAGGGATAGTGGAGTGTGGCACATTTCTTAACTTTCCACTCTTACATGTTGACTACACAGGCTAAGGCCTTTCTGGCTATTATTATTACTATACTAAATATGATTATAATGATCGAACAGTGTGACACCTGGCAAACCATCATGAGATAATTCTTCAGTTGCTAAATGAGAACATGGAAATGTTTTGAAATTTCTTCCAACATCTTTCTATTTATTTTGAGCCTTCTGGAAAATGTGTAGTGAATCCACAGTAGTCCACTTATTACATCTCCATTTTCTCAGCTATAAAATGGGAATAACCATGAGCAACAACCATTCTTGGCACATAGTACCTTCTTTCTAGTATCAAGGGAGCACTCAGTAAACCAGCCTGACTTATCCTTCCAGTAAACTTGGAGGAAGGTGCCTTTCATCTGCAGTTCAGGTATATGATGCCAAGAATTCCACTGTCAGAGTCAGGTGTTGGGACTCTGGTCATCTGGTCAACTGTGTCAGGGTGAAACTTATTTAAATGCACGGTAATGAACCAGACACTGAGAAGACTCTAAACAGATATTAGTACTCAGCCCACCTCACCCATTTCTTCCCATAATTGGCTATCCTTTATTTTTGGGTGTCTAAGATAATGTTAAGTATTGAGTTATTGTCATGGTAACACTTTGAGAAAAAATATTTTCTTATTACCAAATGATCTGAGACTGGTGCAATCATCTAATTTTTCATGTCCTTATACGATTCGCAAGTAACAACTTTTTTTTCCATAGGTAAATTTTAAAACCATGGTCTATTACCAGAATTTTTCACATGGGGTGAAGGCGTGCTTCCTCTTACTCTGTTATCAGTGCTGACAGTTGAGAATTTTCATGATGGGTCTCAGCAAGATTTCAAAATGTATCCCTTGCCTTTAGTTAATTATAAAATAAGCACTTCTCTTCCTTTAAGTGCCCTCCTGGCCATCAGAGATTGTGTTAGAGGAAACCACATTCACAATAGCCACTGGTCTCTCTCTCTCTTCTTTCCTCTCCCTGGGTAGTCTTCCACTTCGTGAAGAACATTATTACTTTACCCTTCAAGTCGCTGCTCTCCAGAATGAATAAATTCAATACCTTTCACCTTTCTTGTCCAGAATTCTCTGCATGCTATTCTCATACTCTCTTTATATAAGGTGTCTAGAAATAACAGTCTATGACTAAACAAAGCCAATTGTTAGAAATGTACAATATATCCAACCCATTTCTCAATGCGATATGAAAAATAGTTTTAAAAGGTATTTTTCTTTCTTTTGAGAATATTCAAACTCAGAAAACATTGTATATATTTTTTATACATTATTATTTTTCCCCTAACCAGAAATAGCATTCGTAATGTTGTTAATCTCTTGCAATAGACACTGTTCAAGAGCAAGCGTGTATAACTCTGTCCCTGTTGACCTTTTGAATGTAATCTAATGGTTTATCTACTGAAAAAATACAAATCAGAGACAGTTAGTCTTTATTAGAGTCTGTTAGCTCAACAAAAGTGTAATAACAATTAAAAAGAAATCTAATAAAGGAAGTAAAGAAAAGAAATTAAAACATATTACTCTGAGAATGTGCTATCACTCCCTAATGAAGACAGAGTAAACTCTTCCTGGCCAACCAAAGGTCAATGTTAGCTTGAATCTGCTGTAGTTACATATGCCCCTGGTGCCTATAAGACCTTGAGAGACTTGAAGGGATGAGTCGTGTTTTATTTTTTTAATAGAATAAAGTCTAATGGCATTCTAAATCTTACTTCCAACTCTCTGTAACCAAGACATGAAGTGAGGAGAGACTTAATATTGTTTTTGTTCACTCTCTACCAACAGACTGACTGCCCTTACACTGCTGTAACTCTGTTACACCTACCACTTTAAACTACCTTCAAATGTCTTAAACAGTGACTTAAAATTATATAGAAACATATACAAATATATGTTTAGCACTATAAAAAGTGCTAAAGGGCGTACACAAGCATTTCGCAATGGCATCCTCTAAAAAGGAAAGGAAGATGTTGAGTATGTGAGGTGCGGGGAGGAGGTTAGTGGTCATTTGATTAAAAGGAAACTTATAAATTTCAGTGTAAGTACTTCAGTATGGTTTGAATTATCTTATATTGATATTATGTCAATGCATCATTTTATATAATTTTCTAATAATATAGCCCTGGCTGGTGTAGCTCAGTCAATTGAGCATGGGCCTGGGAACCAGAGGATCCTGGTTCAATTCCCAGTCAGGGTATATGCCTGGGTTGCAGGCCAGTTCCCAGCAGGGGACCTACGAGAGGCAACCATACATTGATATTCTCTCCCTCTCTCCTTCCCTTCTCCTCCAAAGATAAATAAATAAAATATTAAAAAATAATAGTAATATAAAGTTATACATTTTATAAACATTAATATTCTTTATTAGCTAAAAACATTTCCATGAGTTGGTTAAAATTTCTACCAGAAATATACTATTCATTCATCCTAGATGTTTCTGTTTACCCTTTCTTTATTAGACCTTTATGAAAATTGAAAACTAACAGAAAAAAATCATTTTAGATGTCCCTACATTTCCCAAACTGTTCAACTTTAAGCATCACATTCCTGGAAATAACAGAAAAGAAGATTATTGTGTATCCCAGATCAAATCAATCACCAAGAAATAAAATAATAAAAGCTCTGGTCACATTATTTGAATATTTGCTCTCAAGACTAAGTCTATCAAATTCACACTTTCTGTCTTAGGGTATGTAGCTTTCTCTTAACAAAAATGTCATTCCTAGATACCTTAAAAGACTGCCTAATAAAAGGGAATTTTTATCACCATTTTCACACCATTTATCTAAGAGATAGGCCAACAAACCACCAAAGGAATAAACAACCTGCTGCCTTTCTCTCATAATTTCCCCTGCCTCAGAACTCATTCAGTAGGTTCCACAGAACAATGATGGCATTTAATGGCCAAATAGATGCTTTTCAGGGTTTTAGCTGAACAATGGCAGGGCCACACCTCCGGTGGTTATCACTCTTAGGGGTATCTTCTTTAAGAGAAGATTAAGTATAATTCTTTTATAAGAAGAAACTTGGAGAAACCAGGAAGAAACAGAATGGAAAACAGAGGCAGCAATCAGCAATCCTCTTTGGGTTATCTTGCAAAGCCAATCTCTGAAGAAGATAGTTTCCTTAGTGAAGAAGCTTCATGGGAAATCTCATTTCAATAGATGATTCTGTGCTTCAGCTATGGTTGATTTAAATTCTGCTTGATAGGATAAGGTTTTTGAAGCCAGAGCATCTTATACCACAGGTCAAAAATATTTGAGAAAATGGAAAAACTTTCATGATAAATCCACAAAACACTATTGTAAAAGACCCCATTTTTTGTGGAGGCTGAGATCTTTTTTTGGTTTTGTTATAGTGACATTATGTCCATTGACTTGCTAGGCAATTGCTAACTTCTTGAACTACTGTTAGTATTTTAGTTTTTTCTTGAGTTACATCTGTTTTATTGTCATCAACTCAAAGGTGGCTTGTAATAAAAAATAAAGAATGAATCAAGCGTGAGTCAAGAGCGAAGAAGGGGAAATGCTTTATTTAGCTTGTTTGACCTGTTCTGTGAATATGTTGTATGTTTTAACCCTCTGCCTTTGCTTAAACTGATGGTTATGACTAAACTCATATGCTCTCTACTTCTACCAACCTAAATTCCACTCATTCTATAAGCTATAATTCAATTTTTAATATCACCTCCTTGAATCAATCTATTTTCTAGGTTGAGGGACAGCTTTGTTTTTCACTTTCAACTAGTCCCTGTCACATTTTGCCTATCCATCTTTTTTTTAAGATATCAACTTTTGGCTCTCAATTTTGAGATTTTTTAAAGCAGGGACCAGATGTATTGCCTGGCTAGATCTTCCACAGTAATAACAGAGAGCCTAATATTCAGTAAGTGCTCAATTCATATTTAATTAATATCTTTACTTTATAACATGGGCCCATCTATTCTTCAGTCATATTTTTTATTCTATCAGCAAAACTAACATATTTGATCATTTTTCCCTGTTTGGAATACTTTCTTTTAGGATACCACAATTTCTTATTTTTTGTTTCTCTCACTGGTCATCATTTTCATTGGTGTCTTACTTTGGCTCATCCAAAGATGGATGGCTGAAAGTTAACATTCTCAACTACTTTCACTTCTTTGGGATTCTTATTCTATTCCATGGCATTAAATTTTACCTATATTCTGATGAATATTAAAATTATACTTCTAGCCCAAACCTTAATTCAAACTGCAGATAGTCCTAACCTGAACCTGCAATTTCTATTCTGAATTGTTTTTCCCCTATTGTCTTTTTGAAAGCAGTACCTGGCAGTGTTACTTTCCAGAAACTCAAGCCAGAACACTTGCAAGGATCCTGGCCTTATGTAGTTCATTCATGGTCTACAAGGGATTTATCATCAAATCTTGTTAGCTCTCCATTTTTTTCACCTGGTTCAAACACCAGAATGTTTAATATGGAATATTAAAATGATCCCACAACTTGTCTTTCTGCTTCTTGCCCTTCTCTTTATTCAATCTTTTTTCAATGCCAGAGTCTGGTGATTTTAAATATAAACCAGATTAGGCCATTCTTTGGCTCAAAATCTTTCAGAGACTTTTTTTTTCTTAAACAAGGAGAAAAAGGCCAGAGTCCTACAAAGCCCTGCACAGACTAACTGACCAGACCTCATCTCCTTCCACTCTTGCCACTCATCCCCCCTCAACTCTACAGGTGTCCATTCAAGTAAGTTTCTACCTCACAGTTTTTGCAGTGCTTCTTCATTTTTCTAGAATGCTCTCGTCTCACGAGAAAAGGTATGGAAAGGAGAAAAGTTATGGAAAGAAGGGCAAGAATAGAGAGGTTTGCAGGCATATGATGCTCTAGCTTATAAAAATTGGGTGGTTAAAATGGTTGGTAAAGAAATGGGAGTGGTAAAAACTCAAAGGTTAGCGGTAGACTTTACAAAGGAAGAAAATGGAAACACAGTAATCTTTTGATATTGAGCTAATATAAATTTAAAATAGCGTTATGATGCAGGTGTTTAATGTTGAGTGGATCTCAACAGTGACATCGAGGTGCTCATTTAGCAGTCTGGTGACTTTCAGCATGCTGTGTGAATGTGTGCATACATGTACTTCTGCACATGTAGTGTATTCTAGGGAGATTGTGATACATAACTACCACTGAGTAATTGCTGTGGCTATGAAAATACTCTATCTCGCCAATTAAGAAGTGGAAGATGACTCAGGACAAGCCAAGCCAAAATAAGCTTATTGTAAATATGTCGGGCAGCTCAAGTCAATGGGAGGGCTGGACCGCCCAGTCTAGATAAGCAGCCAGGAGAAAAGGCCAAACCCACATTTCAAACCTGGTTTGATGTGGAAAATTCTTCTGCTTTCATTATCTGCACCAGAAAGCAACAGCCTAAGTCCTTGGTTTTGCTGCAGTTAACTCCTGAGACAAAGATCAGTGTGCGTGTAACTGAATGCCAGTCAAAGATACTGCCTGTGCCTAACTTCAGGAGCACCTAAATAAGCATGTGTTTGGCATCTCTCTCTTAAGAAGAAAATCATTTTTCCCATGTCACATCAAACTCCAATAGTGCAGAAGCCCCAAATATTGAAATAGGTGTTGATGCTGATTAGCCAAAATAAATTTTTGAAAATGCCCATACAGAGAGAAAGAAAAGAAGTAACTGATATGAACAGAAAAAAAAAAGATCAATTGGAAAAGTGAATGACATTGAGAAATGCCAAAGGAAGAATATGGAAATAAAGGACAAACTGACAGTGATCAGAGGGGTGGGGGGAGGAGAATAATGGTGAAAAGAAGGGGAAGGGTCATCAAGGAACATGTATGAAGGACACATGGACAAACACAATGAGGGGGAAAAGACTGAATGTGGGAGGTAGGTAGGGTGGAGGGGAGTAAGGGGGAGAGATGGAGACAACTGCAATAGAACAACAATAAGAAAAAATTAGGTTTGCGTATTTTTATGCTAGAGCTAGGAAGATACACACAGTTGAATGGCAAGGAAAACATGACCTGTGGAGCCAAAGAGAAGAGAATTTAAATTCTTGTCTTGGTAAGTACTAACTCTATGATCTTAGTCAAATTAGTCCAAGAACCTCAGCAAATTGGAGGTGACAAGATTAATATAAAAAGTCAAATAAGGTATATGTGTAAAGGCACTTTCATGCTATCTACTATATAGTAGGTGCTCAACAGACATTATCTAGCTACCTATTCTTCACAAAGCCTTGGGTTAAAAACAATAAAAATAGTAAGTACAAAGATTTCTATGTTTTTCATCACTTCATGTCCTGACTTCTTCAAGAGATAATAACTGATAAAGAAACAATAATAGCATAAACAAAATTGAAATGTAAGTTGTGCTATTGATAAGGGATAGCATCTTTTCTGGAACCTGGCTGGGTCACATTGTATCTGGTTTCTCTCAACCTAGGTGCTGAAGAAAGACAACTTCTTGGACAATCTTCATGAACAAGTCCTTCAGGTAAACTCCCTGGACTTTCCTCTGCTTCACCACCATTTCTTTCCAAGCAGAACTGAATTTCCATCCATTCTCATCTTCATCCTTCTTTTGAGTCCTTTCGGGAAGGAAAATTCAAAAGTAGCCACCCTAAGGGCGATTCAAGTTAAACAGCATTAGGAGTCACAAAAAGCCTACGGATGGGCCCAAATTCAAATGCATTAATAAATATCACCATCCTCCTTGAACATAACAATTGAAGCTAGTGAGTAGCTAAGACTGAGAATTGTTTGACCTCCTAAAGGCATTCCAATGGGGACTGTTTTAAAACTCAGGCAAAATAAAGTATAAATGAAGGCAGATAGCTGCCAGGTTACAGGCCATAGCCTATATCTGGAGTTTCTTATCTTCTGTGCATCCTCCTACCTCTGAGGAAAGAGAGAATAAAAGGGCCAAGATGAAGGCCTCTGGTTAGAACTCGAGCCGATGGTTAGAAATAATAGATAAGCTTGACACTTATCCATTATTTATATTGAGGTTAGAAAAGGTATTATTTGAAAACAGGGTTCTGAGGCTAAAAGAGTAGTCTAACTGGTGAAGCTCCCTTATGGAGGCTTTCCAAACTCTCATCAGGTTTATTGTGAGTAAATTGCAAATTTATTTAAGTGGTGACTACATTTTACCATTTCCAAAGCACTTCCACATATACGCTTTCTTATGGCTCTCTCACAAATGTGGTGAGGAAGGAATACCACTTTGGTGTTTGTGATCAAGACTAGGGATGCTTATAATTTGTATTTAATAGAATAAAATTATGTAATCTATTTTGAAACTATAAAAGAAGGTTAACTTTTGCTTTATAGTTAGTAGTTTTTGCCAAGTCCATAATGGACCCATGACTCCTAGAAAACAATAGATTTGGGGTTGGGAAAATGAAACGTGAAATGAAAGTGTCTGGGGGAGATGGGCCCCCACTGGGGCCTCAGCAGTCATCATCTTCCTGAGACCAAACCAGTTGGTACCCTATGGTCACTGCAGTGTTATAGCCTAAACTTAAGCATGTTCTAAGAAAGGGAGGTATTTCCATGGCTTTTTTGTTTTCCACCCTTCCTATCAGACCTCCCAGCACATCTGAGCACTATGGGACCGAAACTAAAAGATCTAATGGTATTGGAATTGTGTTTTCTCCCTTATGTCTTGATGTAATGGGAAAAAATATGTCTCCAGAACTGGCCATTTCATTCTCAATTACGCCAGTTACTTAAAAGTGTCATTTATATACGCACTATGCAGCTACATGAGTACAGCTGGAACTTAATAAAATATAATCATTTTACTCATTTGTTCAATTAACATTTTGTGAACACTTAAAATGTATGCCTTCACTGCAGGTGTTCTACAGCTGTGGGGGAACTGGGACCACCCAACCAGTCCCAGCAAGTATGGACGACATAAGCCGTAAATCAGTGAGTCAGGCAGTTCAACTGTGCCGCTGCCACCTGTGGTAATTAAGTTTGCAACTCTGTAGATAATATTCACAAAGTGTAAATAACAATGACTTGCCTTTAAGAAACTATTGGAAACATATGTAGTACTTTATGTAGACTTTCTTTAAAATGTGTTAAAATAAATGCATTGTAATACCGTTGCTATGGCACCACTAGTCAAAATCATATGGAGTAAGTTGTTCTTCCCCCTAGCCTCACTTTTATCACCATCTGGTGTGGCTAAGATGAATTGCTTTATGGTTTTTGTGAGGAAAGGATAAGGTATGAAAAAAACCTATGTGACTATGTCTGGTGTGGAGTAAACTACTCAGTAATGGTTGGTGTAGTGATAATGCTGATGATGAGGAGGAGAAGGACTGTAACAAAGCTACCAGCTATTGCACTTCTTTTATGCAAATGTGAAAATAATACCGCATTCAAGAAAGAAGAGTGACACATCAACTATTCAGTAACAACAAGGCAATTTTGTCTACCAGTTGCCCATCCACGGTCACCGATAACTCCATTTTAGAGATGCTTTAATTACACAGTGGTAGGTTATGTGCAAACACATGTTGGTCACGGTAACTTTAGTAAGCCTGCTGAGGGCCACAGAACTGCTACTCTATCAAAGCAAGAACAGATCTAAGCAAAGGAGAAGAGAATGAAACAGGTTTATGGTGAGCACACCCATATATATTATAACACGTTTTTTATAATGTATACTTGTATTTGACAATCATGTTTAGTGCTTTTCATTGTGCACTTACTGCAGACCAGAAACTGCACTAAATACAATATTTTATAAGTAAAACTAATTTTATGTGCATAATTAATTGTTACAGCAGTACTGTGAGGCAGTTATTATATCTATTTACATTAAGTACATTTGCCATCTTCAGTTAGTAATTTGAAGAGGTAAACAGCCTGATTCAGAGACAAGCTCTTAATCATTGATGTTATTTAGTAGTATCTTTTCAAAGTGCTTAGTATGCTTCATCTGTACTTAAAACCTGACTCTTGTGCTACTCACCATCTGTCTTGGGCAATGTATTTAAACTCTGACCCTCAGTTTTCTCAACTATAAAATGGAGATCATGATAATATCCACTCTACAGAGTGAAGAGTCAATGAAATTATATTCATAAAAGCCTTTACCTTAGTGGTTTATATTTGGCATATGGACAATAAATGTTCCTAAATTAAGATAGGTTAATTAAATAATTTATTTTCATTGATGCAAGTAATTAGAAAACAATGTGTTACAAAAACAAAACAAAACAAAAATATCTACAAGTATAAAGCAAAAGAAGACCTCCTTATTGAGATCATCGTGCTTGTGGCTGAACCCTAAAAATAACCAAGGCTAGCTTTATAGGGTTTATGATATGAAGAGCATTCTATGCACTTCTAAATACAGGTATATTTCATTTTATTGTGTTTTCCTTTATTGCCTTCACAGATACTGAATATTTTGCAAACTGATGTTTTTTTTTGCAACCTGCATTGGGGCAAATGCACCAGTTCAAAATTTCCAGCATCATTTGTGTCTCTGTAACATTTTGGTAAATCTCGAAGTATTTCAAAGTTTTTCATCATTATTATATTTTTATGGTGATCTTGATGAGTGGTCTTTGATGTTACTATGGTCATTGTTTTGGAGCACCAGAAACAGTTCTCCTAACAGACAGCAAACTTGATCTGTCTCGATGTTTTGTTTGTTCTGAGTGTTGCACCAACTGGCTGCTCTCCCATCTCTTACCTCCCTCCCTCAGGACTCCTGATTTCCGGAGGGAAAAGAATAATGAAAATCGACTGATGAGTAATCCTACCATGTCTTCAATGTGTTCAAGTGAAAGGAAAACACATGTCTCTCATTTTAAATCAGAAGTTAGAAATGATTATGCTTAATGAGAAAGGTGTGTCGAAAGCCAAGGTAGGCTGAAAGCTAAGTCTTTTGTGCCAGTTAGCCAAGTTGCAAATGAAAGGAGGAGTTCTTGAAGGAAATTAAAAGGACTACTCCAGTGAACACAGGAATAATTAGAAAGTGAAACAGCCTTGTTGGTAATATGGAGAAAGTTTTAGTGGTCTGAATAGAAGATCAAACCAGTCACGACATTCCCTTAAGCCAATGCCAAACCCCAAGCAAGGTTCTCTCTTCAATTCTGTAAAGGATGAGAGAGGTGAGGAAGCTGCAGAAAAAAAGTCGGTTCATGAGATTTAAATAAAGAAGACAACTCCATAACGCTTAGGGTTTATGAACACCATTTTTTATCTGAATAAAAAACTGCCTTAATTTTTTGGTTTTTTTTTTTACTCAAATTTATTAGAAAATGAAGGTAATGTGAATAAATTATGCATTTTACTATAATTTCTTTTTTTTGAAATGTTGAAAAGAACCTTCTGGCAGTTTTTGAGTGTTTCTTTTTTAATTTTTAATATTTTTAAAGCATTTTTTAATTTAACTCTTGTTCAAGTACAGTTTTCTGTCTTTTACTCCCACCCCAGCCTACCCCCACAGTGCTCCCCACCTCCCTCCCATTTCCACCCCCCTTAGTTGTTGTCCATATGTCCTTTATATTTGTTCCTGTAAACCCTTCCCCTTTTCCCCTGAAATTCCCTCTCCTCTTCCCTCTGATCACTGTCCCTTTGTTCTCTATTTCAGTGTCTTTGTTTTTATTCTGTTTGCTTGTTTGTTTTGTTGTTTAGCTTCCTGTTAAAGGTGAGATCATATGGTATTTGTCTTTCAACACCTGGCTTATTTCACTCAGCATAATACTTTCCAGTTCCATCCATGCTGTTGCAAAGGGTAGGAGCTCCTTTTTTCTTTCTGCTGCATAGAATTCCATTGTGTATATGTACCACAATTTTTTGACCCATTCATTTACATAGCACTTGGAAAGGTTTGCGCCCAAGCTGGTATGACCAGAGAAGCCTGGCCAGAAACGCGCATCCACACCCCAGGCCAGGACTGTGAATCCTGGGGGAAAGTCTGCTCTCAGTGGGGCGCTGAGGAGAGGTGATGGCCAGATCTTGGAAGAGCAATCGCGAGACCGCTGAGTTCACCAACAAGGGAGAAAGACCATATTAATTGCCCCTCAGACTAGTGTGACCAGAAGAAAAGGCTTGACCAGCTGGAAACCAACAAGAGTTGTTTTTTTAAATAATCTTTTATTTTTAACTTTATTATTGTTTTATCTTTCAATACTTTTACCTTCTCTCTTCTTCTTTCTTGTTTTATTTCTTCTTCCTTTCTTTCCAAACCTAAAACTTTTTTCTCCCTTCTATCTTTTTTGTCCTTTCTTTTAGACCCCCTCCCCCCAAGTGAGACAAAGACTTGGAACGGCGAAAAGACCAGAGCTGGAGTCAGAGAGGGGGCATCCCAACAGTAGAGACAGAGAGACAAAATTCACTTTGCTGTAACAGAAAAACTACTGCATATTTGTATTTTTCATTATTCTTACATCTTTTAATTTAATAGTATCTCTGTATTCCTCCTCTTTCTGTATAGTCTTCTTTGCCTTGGCTGGATATATTGTATCACTTGACAGGTTTCCCCTGTCCCCTCATTCATAGTGTATTGCTAATTTACTGTTCTTCACTTCCCCTCGCCCAGTTAGCACACTATTGAAGGTCCAATACTCCCTAATCTTGGTATATCATAGATTCTGTCATATGATTGTTGCTCTAATATTATTTTAAATAATAGCTGTTACATACTATTGTACATACTACACAACACCGCCCCCCAGATCTTAGCCCACTTCATTGTTGCCTGAACCATACTACTGTAAGTGGTTAACTCTATTCTCTCACACACTACACCTATTTACCATCCTTTATTCTCACCTTACCTCAGAATCTGACCTCCCTCAACCTCACTCCTTTCTGGATCCAAATCATAAGCCTTCCCTCCCCAACAAGAGCCTTATCTTCCTTCCACTCATTCTTAGAAGTGGCCAGGTGGGATGAAGATTACGGCTGTCACTGTACGTAGTCGGGGGAGCGCCTATCTCTCCTCTGCCGGCTGCTACTGTAAATATCATAGAATACTCTCCTGCGGTCATAGACCAGTGTGCCTTCCCCTCCAACTGATCACACACACACACACACACACACACACACACACACACACACAAAGAGTAGGTGGAAGCGGTGAACACCAGGATACCCAAAGGAAGAGGAAACCCAACAACAAAGGACCCACCAACAGCTAACAACAGAGGAAGGTGAAGGAGGGAGTAGAAACCACCCAAACCTCAACCCAAGACCTACCTGGAAATACAACTAAACAGCAGAGAAACTTCCCCGGGCAAACAACTGAACAAGAGCAAAACAGAATCTTCAAAACCCTGTATATGCAGAAGAACTAGCTTCAACACAACCCCCTCTCACCAGCACAGCAAATTAAAACAGGGAGGGGACAGAGGGACCATCGGTCCACCAGCTGGTGGGAAGAACCCACAAAAACAAAGACCCAGAAACAACAACAACCCAAAGACAAACTCAGAGCCAAGGTAAAGGACAGCCCAAGACCAGCAAGCTGGGGAGATCAAGGAGACTACACCACTGAACCTCACAGGTATTATACCAAGGAAGTGCACACCATAAACCCAGGAAGCCAGAACAAATCAATTTAAGAAGCTGAACCTAACAAGAAGAGCCTCACAAGCAGTGGGAAGAAAAAGAAACAATCCCCAAATGAAAGGAAAAGAGGAATCCTCAGAAAGAATGCTAAATAAAATAGAGGCAAGTCAGCCATCAGATACTGAGTTCAAAGCATTGTTGTCTTACTTTGGGAAATTGCCACAGCCACCCCAGCCTTCAGCAGCCACCGCCCTGCTCAGTCAGCAGCCATTGACACTGAGGCAAGACCCTGTGCCAGCAAAAAGATTCTGACACACTGAAGGCTCAGATGATGCCTTTTATTTTATTTTGTTTTTTAGAAATGCAAGGGTCGGCTTTAGCTCAAGCAGTTACTTCGTCATGGCAGGCACTAGAAATGCAAGCCCTGGCTGGTGTAGCTCAGTGGGTTGAGTGCGGGCCTGCGAACCATGCGATCGGCAGTTCGATTCCCAGTCAGGGCACACGCCTGGGTTGCAGGCCAGGTCCCAGTGGGGGCCACATGAGAGGCAACCGCACATTGATGTTTCTCTTTCTCTTTCTCTCTCCCTTCCCCCCTCTCTAAAAGAAATAAATAAAATCTTAAGAAAAGAATGCAGTACTTTTAAAATTAAGGTAAATATCTTGCTTTTGAAAACAAAACAATGTTACACACTTAGTACACTACAGTATAGTGCCACAAAACGGTTATATGCACTGGGAAACCCAAAGGTTCCTGTGACTTGCTCTACTGTGGCAGTCTAAAACCAAATCATCAACGCACAGGTATGCCTGTGTATTAACTTATTTAATTACCTTAAGAATCTTAGGAGTATGTGACCATTTTACAGATTAGGAAACATAGTCAGAGAAATGTTAAATAATCAAAATAATCAAACAGTTGTTACTATTTGAGTTCTCTCTCTAACCACTGCATGATCTTTCCCCAGTATAGGCCAGTCTAGGCACTAACCAGATATTCATATTCCACAGAATGAATGGCAGAAATAGAAGCCCATATACTTTATCATTTGTAAATAATGGTATTTACCTAGTTTCTTAGCGTAGTCTGTCCCTCCCAGGAGGAGAACGCGGTCAGGCTGGCTTGAGGGAGGAGAAGCCCGGAGCCGGAAAAAGGGCTCCGAGCAGTAGTGGGACTTCCTTCGGGAGACACAGAGAAGGACCCGCCCCTTGCCCCGCTTGCCTTTGGGAAATCACAGAGCAGGACTCGTCTTGTTTCTTTCATTGTATTCCCCACCATGGCCAACTGATGCCTGGCCACTCCTCTGCCTTCCTCTCCCCAACCCATCGGCCTGTTTTCTCAGTAGAGTGTGTGCTGGCCTCCCCCATTCCTCCCCCCAGGAGCTTTGCACTCTGCTAACAACGCCCTGGCCATTAGGGAAACGCCTACTCGTTCTCCAGATTTCAGCTTAAGTCTCACTTCCTCAGATCAGCCAGTTTTGGATTTCTCTAATTAGGCTAAAGCCCCTAATTTTAGGCCCATGGCACCTGTGTGCTTCACCTTGGTAGGAATTACCAGACACACAGATCGGCACTTTTGGTCACATTATTTAATTAACTCCAGTCTACTCTGTTAGTCTCTTTGTTATTTAAGGGAAAAGATTGCACTGTTGCATCCCTAGTACCTAGAAGAATATCCAACCCGCAGGTCTTCAATACCTGGTGACTTAATTTAATGAAAATAGGCTACCCTCTGCCCTTCTCTGACATCTCTCTTGCTCCAGGTATTTCTTTCTGCCTGTTCCCCTTATAAGAGGATGTTCAGAAGTCTATTTTATATATTTTAATCTGAAACTTATAATTTGTATGCATAATAGCAATGGTTAAATCTTATATTGTATTTACTTTGTGCCTGCCATCATTCAAAGTATATGACCTATATTTAACTCATAATAATTCTGTGTGGTGGGTTACATCATAATTCGCTGATTCTGAGAAGCATTGATTGTAAAATGCACCATTTTCTTGTTAGTTGAACTCTGGAATGTGATCTCTATTTTATGAATGACAATTTTGAAATGGAGATTTAGCAACTTGCCCATGCAGGCTGGTACTAATAATGGTTGAGCCAGTAGGCACACTAGGCAGCGTGATGTCAGGGTTCATGGCCATGACCAAGGTGCCATCTTGCCACCCAGTCAATGAGAGTCTTACATATGGGCTAGTTCTACATTTCTCAGTTCATCCCGGCAGAGCTCAGAGGGTTTGTAGAAGGACAGGATCATGCCACGCACTTGACCATAACCATTTGACAGGAAAATGTAAAATTGCCTTTATGGTAAAATAATCTATCATCTAAAGTAAACATGGATACGTTAAATTGTAGCATGCAAAAATGTATCCAAAGTTGTAGAACCTAAGACATGATTACTGTTCAGATCCTGTGTCTCCTATTTTCTGAATGCCTTACTTCATGGGCAGGAGTACGACAAAGGAAAATTTGTAGAAGCACTGAGAGCTGTAGGTGCCTCTTGTTTTTATAAAGGGTTGGGGGAAATGCTATGTTCATTCTTCTGGGTATTGGAGAATTGAATGGCTTAAAAGGAGAAGGAACTCTATCCACTTTCTCTACCTCTTGTAAGCTGACTCTTCAAGTTGTCAGTAGGACCAAAGTTGATCAGAATAAGAAAACTGGTTAATGTTTAAACTAATAGACAAAGGCTTGTTATACCAGATCATATCACAGAGAAAACTGAAAATGTTCAGGTATTTGGTGAAAAGGCTTAGATGTGAACAGATGGTGACAAATAAAAATTATTCCAGTACAGAGAGTAGACACTAAATTCAGGTTTCATGGGCGTTAATCCCACACCTGCCACTCACTAGCATGGTGTCCATGGTCAAGTTACCTGAAATGGCCTTCACGTCCTAACCTGTGAAGTGGAAGTAAGATGGTATATATATTGCAGACAGTGAAGTCAAAGCAATAATGCAACTATCATATTTAGCACAATGCTAAGCACTTAGCCAACAAATAAATATCATTTACATTCAAATAGTCATCAACCACGGGTGAATATATAATTTTTTAAACAGTTGGTTATTCTTAATGTCATCAAGTGTGCTGGACATGATACAATTGATTGCTTAGGGCTAACAATCATTACTGTTACTTTGTTTTATGCTTGCTCATTTATTTTGACAATGCTTTTTTTTTAACCCTTAACCGTATAATTTTACACAAACATTTGTTTATATCATGCAAGGTACTTACAACTGATTTTTGCTAGGGACTTCTCAAGCTCTGAATGCCCTCTTCATCCTGCATTTTGCTAACTAGTTATCATAAGTTCTGCTTGAACTAGAGAACTTACTTGCTAGGAGACATCAGTATTGTCCCTATTTATAAGGTAAAGCCTTAGCACCTTCTCCGGACATAGAGATCCTCTGGGATCTGACCCACCCTTGTCTTTCTGAGCTCCATCCTCCCATCACCACTCAGGGCACTTCACTCCATCAGCTAACTCCTGCACATGGGATGCTCGTCCCTCCCTTGGGCCTTTGCTCTTGCCTTTCCCCTGAGCGGGTTACCTCTTGCCAGTCTGCCAAACTACACCTTCCTGTTAGAGTGTGTACAAAGGTGCTCCTGAAACATGCATTGTTTTCTTGCACCAGGAGTGGGATTGTCATGAGCTGCATTTTAATTTCCCTTTCCCTACTATTTGCATTAATTAACTTCATCAGCTCAGTTCTTGATTCCAAAATATTCACACTTCTTTATATCATCCATAACACCTTTGCAGATAACAGTCTCTCAAGAAATATTTTTGACTGTTGAATAAACAAATGAGTGAAAACACCTGTTGATGTTTCCGCATCAGTGACTTGCATTTAGTTAAGGTGCCTGTGATAGTTTGGAAATCATGGCGGAAAAAGTAAGTTTTCAAGTTGTGTTCCTGACATTAGTTACTGTCTCTATAAATGTGAGAGCTACCATACTCTCAGAATTTCTGGTTAGGCCATTCAGAGAGGGCCTATGTCACAGAGAAGTGGGGTGCTATATACATTCATTTGAAATAAACTCATTGACGAATTTGCTCATTATTTCCAAAACTATCAGCCCAGCTACTTCTATGCCAGTCATGTTTTAAGATTAGACATACAAAAGTAAAAATAATATATGATCATTGCTGCAAATGTTTTAGAGAATAATGGAAGAACAAAGAATGCAAACATTCATCTGGCACTGGGACCTGTTCGGGCCTTCCAGATTTAACCCTCAGAGCAGTAAGCCCCAGGGTGACAGCCACATGATGAGCTAGCTCAGCGGGTGGGGAAATTAGTGAGCATTTAATGGCACATGGAGCCCATCCAGAACCCAGCTGTGGCACCCCAGCGCTGTCACGGAGGCTTCCTCTGAAGTCCAGGGAAGAGAAATGGCAAATCTCTGTGAGTTCTCCGTCCGCACTACCAAGGACGGGGCAGAGGCCGTTTTTGTCCCTTGGGTTTTGGCCTGAGGGGCACTTCAATAATTGTCAGAAAATTGTCTTTTACACTCTTACAAAAGGTGATGGGTAGACTTTGTCTTCACACCAAACATCCTAGCACCACTAGGAGCTGGAGAAAGTGGTCAGAAACCAGGGAAGTTTGCAGCAGTGAAGAGGTTTCTTCCACCTCCCTGCGGAGCTCAGAGTAACAGATCCACACCCCCAGGCTCTCTCTAGGATGCTCCGGGCCAAAGGGCAATTCAGGATAAACCTGGGTATGATCTACTCTGCGGACACCCGCCCTGCTCCTTGCCCTCTCCCTCGGGTTTGACATGGGAGGACAGGTGTCAAACCCATTTTCTTTCTATTGTCTTCAAGAAAATTCACTTTCTCTGGGCCCACATCTCAAGGAAATCACTCCTCCTCTTCAGAAACCAGGCATTCAGACAGGACAGTGTTGTAGACCGCTCTGCCTAGTTTTAGGAATTGTATCTCTACCCCTTGTAGCTAAGGGTGAGAGATGAACTCTGGATTGCCAGCCACAGGAGACAAAGCCTGTCTCTGGTAGCAAACGCTGCCTCAGTTCCTCTTCCTGACCCCAGAGCTTGGTCAGAAGTCAATGATGGTTAAGACCCCTCACAGTGGGGGACAACCTAAGCCAGACTCGATCACTTCGGAGGCCTTCATGGAAGGACTTGGGGGGCTGCAACAAAGAGCAATGGACTCTCTCCCCCCAGCTTTGTCAAAGCCCGAGTCCCCATGTCCTCTGGGAGAAGCGCTTCCTGGCTCTAATACCCTTAAGCCTGAGGGGAGAGGTGCACCTCCTTGCCTGGCCAGAACGTGCCCTGGGAAAAATCTGGCATCACAAAGACTTGCTGATAAACCTGTGAAATCTGCTCTGCTAAGAGTGCTTTCATTCATATGATAAGGGTCTGAGAGGAAATGAGTATGTCTCCCAAAGTTTCTGCAACTCTCTTCCTGACAGACACTCACTCAGACTGAAACCCTCAGACCTCTTTGAAATATCATCTACTGTTTGATCCTTGCCGCCCTGTATTCCTGTGTATTACAACCCAATAAAAGGCTATGGAAGAGGGCGCTTGGGGCCTGTTTCTCCTTGAAGAAACCGGCCGCTGCTGGCCTCTCTCTCCCCTGAGAAACTGGCCACAGCCCACTCCTCCATCCCCAAACAGATCTCATCTTGTCTCAGCCATATTTACTCATTCACATGTGTCCGTGGCACCGCGGAGGACTCTCCCGAAGTAGTGGCCCCCACAGGACAGGAAGCAGAGTTACTTGTCAACCAAGGACAGCAGCTTTGCCCTCAAAGCTCCTGGGCATACGGTGGCTGAGTTACTTCTCCTGGATGGAGTGTGTAATGGTGTTGCCCGGACATGTCAGGGCATCAGCTCAGGCTCCAGTCAGGAACAGACTCTCCTTGCCAAGAAAGCTTTCCACCCTCAGACCAGCACTTTGAGCAGATCAAGGCGGAGAGAACACCAGAGCAAATGTGGGCTCCCATGGCCTGGGAGAGATTGGCACAGAAAGACACCACCATGCTGGTATTTTCATTAACAAAGATGCGGCTGGCATCTGGCAGAACCGAATGAGGGAAAGCACAGTGTTTCATAGGAATTACATATAAAAACTAAACTTACAGGCAACATTTTGAGAAATAGACTGAGACTCAGCAATAACTGTTCTGAAGCAGCAAAAGCCTTGAAATGAGAAAATGATGTCTCAGAATAGACAATAGTGTGTAAGCCTTGGAAGAATACCCAGAGGCTATCCCCATGGAATTTGCACTGAAAAGAGGATTATCGCCAATGTAGGGGCGAGGAAGCCAAAGCTGGATGTCCAGAACTTAACAATACTCAGATGCAGAAACATGGGTGGTACCAATGATATTCCATGCTCTCTATGT
Source organism: Artibeus jamaicensis (assembly GCF_021234435.1). Lineage (NCBI taxonomy): Eukaryota > Metazoa > Chordata > Mammalia > Chiroptera > Phyllostomidae > Artibeus > Artibeus jamaicensis. The sequence continues at coordinate 18,407,343 of NW_026521788.1, forward strand.
CTGTGTTCAGACATCCTCAGATATGCCATTATTTTCAATAATTATTATGACTAATTTTTATTATTGGCTATGTTCCCAAAATTCTATGCTAAAAAATAATTCTTCAAATACATAGCCATGGCTATTAAAATCAGAAGCTTCATGTCCATATTGGACCAAAAAGGTGTTCATTTAAACTAAGAATTTAATTCTATCAGATGTGGTCCACATTATTTATGCATGCAGTTATTTTTAAAAGTACCCTCCCTGAACTGTAACATAGTATAGCTGAAGAAGCATGGGAATTGGGAATGAAGGTGAGACCTAGAAGCACATGGTTAGCCTACTCAGCAATTCATTAACCTCCATTTTTTTGCCCCACCCAAGACACAGGCCACCAAAGATAAACACCAAATGCATAACTGATCCTTTAATTTTTATTGCTTTAACATAGACAGTGTATCAATTGAGCAAAATATTAATAAACTACAGAGTGACATGAGTTGAAATAAAATATTGTTTCAAATAATGGAACTTCACAAGAAACCCAGTGGTACATGTATGAAATAAATCAATTGTGACTATACCAAAAAGAAAATCTCATTAATTCAGTGAAACACAAAAGGCATGCAAAATCTCAAGGAGATACAGGGGCTTCTATGTCAATGTCATGAGGCTATTAAACAGTTTGTCCTATTCCTGGATAAATGATTCATTTATATTAATTGCATTAAAAATCATGAAGATCTACAAATGTTTTTGCTAAAGGTTATCTGTAGCCAAACCGTGTAACCGCTTTGAATTGGCTCTTCTGGCGCTGGGCCCACTACTGTGTTCACTCAGCCCACCTGCCTCTGCACAGCGGGTGTGGCGTGCGAAGCAAGATGGTCTGAAACTTTTGGGTGCCACCACGCTTAAGCTCTCAGGAGATATTGTGGCAGTAAACGTGACTATTACCAACTGGTTACTTTGATTTCATCTCAGACGTAGTTTAAATCTGCTCTCATCCTGAATTACACTGTGCATATAGCCTTCAGAAATGTCACTAAGTTTGTCAAAATTATTGCTTATAAAAGGACAAAAATTAAATGATTATTTTATTTTTGGTAAGTCAGTAAAAACATAATCAAAATGGAAAGCAGGGGCATCTAGAAAATCTTTCATGAGAATTTTTGATTTATACTTAATCACCTCACTTGCCCAAGACAATTTTGTTTTAAGTCCCAACTATCAGGTACTCAGTTGGGCATCATATACGTCTGCTTCTGTCTTCAGGAACCTGTTAGTCATGGACACAGAGGGAAAATCATTATGCTGTCATTCAGGCCCAATGAAATTTTCTTTGGAGGGACTATCCCACACAAGGAAGTTTTTCAGAACCAGTTGGAAACACAGCTTAACCCTGCAAGACAGTTGCTCAAATTATCGTATTTATGTCCTCACAGGAATATTGTACACCAACCCAAAGAATACAGAGTCATGATGGCATAATTTGGCAAACCGTGGTACACTCCCAACAGTATTTTTTAAATGCATTTTATGCTTAAAGCCTTAGGAAGGGGGAAAGTTCTGTTTAGCGGAGAGCATAAACTAACACCTCAGACTTGCCTCTTCCCTTTTTTACTAAACACTCTAGTGCACATTTACTGTTAGAAGCTCAGGTCCAGGAAACCTGCCAGTCTAAGCTAGACTCTCAGCAAGTGACAGGTGAATGACATAGACCCTCACAGAGAGGTTCTGATGGTTCACAGAAATGGGAAACTGATAGGACTTGTTGATGGTTCAGCTGGGGTTGCGTAAGACTTGGCTGTTGGAATAGGAAGCCAAAGTTATCTGCAGGCTTTTGAACTATTGAATTTTAATTTATTAACACAAGTCTTTAAAAATTTTAAAGAGATGCTATAGGCCTTCAAGATAAAATATCTGGTATAAAAAATAAGTATTCTTAAACATGCACGAAAATGAAAACTTTAGAACTAGAAAATATCTGGTTGGTAATGAAATCACAGGGACCACTCTGTTAATATCATTTAAGTGGCTTTTGTATATCTTACATTTAAGAGATTTTTAAAGAGATGTTAGAAATCTGAGCCTTTTTCAAAGAGAATTTTCTGCTTTAGAGCTTTCTTTTCTTACAATTGTACAGGCAGCGCTATGAAGACCAATGCATTTACTTGCAAACAAGTAAATGCATTCTCAGCTTGAGGATGACCTGAGGCTCCACTGTCAGAGAGATCAGATAGTCACTCAACTCCCCAGGCCCGAGATAGAGCAGCATGGCCAGCAATGTGGGCAAGAAGAATCTCGCCTTTGGTGGGCTCTAAGAAGATCATACACATTTAAAGGACTATATTTACCTGTAGTTAGGCACACACCACCTACATTTGTGATTTCCATAAAGAAGGGAACATGTGTGCCATGGTTTGAGTCAGTTTGGAATGCAAAGAAACTTGAAAGTATTACAGTAATCCTTGGTCATAAATTTAACCACATAAACACACATTAGTAATACGAAAGGAAATAAATGATATTAACAAATGTTTTTCACCAATCAATGCTAAGGATGGGTTGAAACATGCATTTTCATTATGTTTTTCTCCTCTCTGGACTAAAAGCAATTTGGTAAAGTTTTTATCTTACTTCAGATCACATAGATGAAATATTCACTCATATGTCTGATGCTCTACATTCAATTATCAGGGGTAAAAAATACGCAGCTAGTTATGTATGTACTTGCCTTTTATGTGCTTTGAATCATGTAGGTATGGATTAATGTCATTTTTTTAAGTTTTAATCTTTACTATTACATAGGAAGCCAGCCATCATCTGAAATTTGTCTCTTATTTTCAACTGAAAAAACAATCTCATTTTTCCAGGATGATGTGCTGACTCTTGAGTACAACAAACTCATTTTTAGAACCAGTGAATTTTTGAGCAAGATTTTTTATCCTGTTTAAGCCTCCTTGTCCTCATCAATGAATGGAGCTAATAGTGTTCACCCCATAGGGTTACTGAGAGATTTTAGTAAGGTAAGAGCATCTAACTCACAGCTGGCACATGCGGGCAAGGATCACTCTTGGTCTTGTTACCTGTTGTACCCTAAGAACCTATAGCCATGCCTGGACCATCGTAGTTGTTCAATAAATATTCACTAAATATATGAGTGTGTGACTAGCCTGACTAGCTCTGACACTGGGAAAAATCACCCTTTATCAGTCTAGAAAACTGGCTGAATTTCCATTTCTCATCTTGCAAACGATATCACTAAATCATTCTCAACTGTTACAGAATTTGTCCTTCTGCCTCCAACATGACTCCATACAAACCACCAAAGACAAGCGCCGTATCCTCAACCTCTTAAACTCTTCCTTATCCTTAAGCTCGTCCTCGGGAGGAGGCTGCCTAGTCTTCACACAACCAAAACTTTTCCTTCCTCTGGCTAAAATAATTATCTGCTTTGGCAATTACCTTTCTTATTCCCCCCTACCTCTGTCACTTTCATATCCATGTTTCTTTAGAAGTGCTCTGTACTTACTGCTTTCTCTCCAACTTGTCAAATTCATTTTGAAAGTCAATCCCTGTGTTGGTTCTCATAAAGCTACGGGGACCAAAAGCCAGCCTGCAGCCATGAGCATCTCATCCTGGGATCTGGGTGAAGGCCAGCCCTGCAAACTGTCACTGTAGCAGGTTCCTGGTGAGGTTGGGCTCCATTTGGAAATCGTGTTCAGTTGGTATGAGTGATCTTCTTTTGGAGTGTTCAATGATAGTTCCTATCTTTCCTGCTGGGTGGTAAAAAAATATTCACATGGAAAAATGACTAGTGCTGTAAACTATTATTTCTTTTGCCTGAGGAGAAAATATCTTTGTTCATGCGACTTGGTTAAAAATGACAAAAATAATTTAAAAATTTAACTCTTCTCCCTCTCATTTAGATGTCTAGGATAATGTCACAACCTTAATAAGGACATATTTTTTGGCATATAATTGATTTTAATGACACCCACATTTTCTTTCCTGGTAGAAACCAAGGGTCAAAATAAAAACTCAAAACTATTTTGTGTGTAGATGCTTCTGTCATTAAGCCTGGCTTGTTTATTTGGTAGTAACTTGTAAAATACTAATACTGAAGATATCATAATGATATGGGCAAAGAGTAATGACAAAAGAAATTCCATCAGGTTTTCATCTGAATAAGTGTGGATTCCTGGAATGTGACATATGGGTAAAAATGATATACAAATAAAAGTTCCCAAGTTGCAGAAAATTTGAAGTTTGCTTAAAAAGAATTATTAAAATAATATGCAGGTTACAATCTTTTACCTGGGTACCCCTAAATTTCTGATCAAGTCAGACAGAAATATTTCTGACTTTCCCAAAGGAAAAAATAGCTATTTGATTCCTAAATATGCAATAGGCAGGTTGGTTGACAGAAGACAAGCTGACAAAAGAAAGCACGGATTTCATTCAACTTGATATTCTGATACCTGCTTTGCTTACCTGAAGAATTGCTTAAAATGATACTGAAACAAGCTGGCAATTCTGTAAGGAGTTTGGCAAAGAATGACAAATATCGCAAGGAAAAGTTTTAGATTTCATTCCACTCGTTCTGCCACTACTATACAGAAACCCGTATCCATGGGAACCATATCTCCTAGCATGGAAGTGCGCGTCTCATGCCAAAAGGAGTAAGAATGCCTTCTGGAATGGATTAAAAAACAAGCAAACAAGAAATAGTGGTGCTGAAAATTAGAATTCATAAGTTTAACTAGAACACTTCAGAATAGATTTTTTTTATTTGTCTGTGGCACAGACACCTAAGGGGATGAGAGATCATTTTGGTGCATGGCACAAGAAAAGGACCTTAACTGCAGGTAACTGACCAGGATGAGCAATCCTGACTGTATCATCCTGGTGGAAGGGTGTCAGCAGTCATTAGGCAGATACCTAGGGCAAGGGTGGGTGAAATGAAAGAACTATCCTGAAGGTGAAGGTGTAGAAAACTCCTGAAAATACTTTCTCTGGTCTCAGACATTAGTTTTTTCAGCCATGCATTACTGAAATTGAGGAGCACTAATTACTGGGTTTGAGGCCCAAATTGGGCACTTAACTGTGTAGTCACTGTCTTACTGTGGTATGACTTAAAAGGTGATTTCCTTCGAAACTGTTAAGTATGTGAGGAAGGGTCTTTTTGTGCAGTTATGGTGGTTCTTAACTCTTAAACAGAAGGGCTTTATGGGGGACATATATTTATATTAATACTAGTAAATTAAGCAATTTGCAAAAGCCAGAAGGCACATTTAAGGCTGTTGTATTTTCTTTTTTTTTAAACAATGCGTTTTTTTAAAAAGATTTTCTATTTATTTTTAGAGAGAAGGAAAGGGAGGGAGATTGAGAAGGACAGAAACATCAATGTGTGGTTGCCTCTCACATGCCCCTTACTAGGGACCTGGCCTGCAACCCAGGCATATGCCCTGAATGGAAATCAAACTGATGACCTATTGATCCACAGGCCAACACTTAATCCACTGAACCACCCCAGCTAGGGCAAGGGTATTATATTTTCTAAAACATTTATAGTTTTTCACTCATATTATAAGACAAGTAGAAAAGGATAAGCAACACATCACTGTAGGTATTTATCATTTAAATTTTTTCCTGACCTATTCATCCATTTATGATCAAGAGACTCTGTGAGAAACAGATATTTTAATCTAATAATTTTTACTTGTGATATATAAAAGGGAGAAATGTACATGTCTCATCTTCCTTGTGAGATGAAACCTCCAAGTTTTTATGATTAGAAGAATCTTCAGTGGATTATGACTTCATGGATATTTTCTAACTTATCATTCTGATTCTGGTGTAATGTTTGACGGTGATGCTCATGGCAAACCAGGATGAGATTATCCTTGTAGGTCGTCTACACCCTCTTCTCTTTCTCAAAGATTTTTGTTTCCCCCATAAATTGATTTCACTAAAAGAAAAAGATGAGTTTTGATTAGAAGGGAAAAGCAAATGTATCATCAGAGAGAACACCATTCTCTAGAATGTGATTTGAAAAGATGTGTAGATGGACCACCAAGGTATCATTCTCATTAAAGTTCTGCCATACCCCTATAGAAGAAGTGCTACAATATAAATATATCTCATGTATTCATACTTATTAGATTCATTTAACTAGGCTTATCATGCGAAGATGTATTAATATTTTTTCTGTTAATTTTTCTCATGTATTAGTACATCATTAGCAGATTTGAATTGGACTAAATCTTCCAAAGATGCCAACTGCAAAAATTCACTCAGGTGGACAGATGCCTTTCTCAGCTCTGTGCATCCTGTTCTTATTACTCCTTTGATTTCTACAGCAGACTTTACTCTTGGGATATTTTCCAAGTTCATTTTTTAAATTAAATTTTATTTACTTTGAGCTAAGCTGGAAATCTACTTACTTTGAAGAAGAGACCTTATTCACATCTCATTTTGTTTGAAAAGTCATTTTTTATGATATAGAAGTTATTTGGTAATTGAATAATTTCAAGTTATGTCTGTTCTTTCCACATCTAATGATTCATTCTAAATTCCAACCTGTGGAAAACTGATGCAGAATCAGACATTTGATTTTTTAAATGGGACTCATGATTCTTGAACATGTGGATTTAGGAACTAAGATGTGCATCTAGAAGTATGGTGGTATCTTAAAAATATATTTTCTCAAATAAATTATAAATTTTCACTTTTATCTGAAAAAAAAGGATGTGTCATAAATTTTACTCTTACAGTGTCTACTCTTAGATCAGAAAATCATGGCAATATTTCAATGAAAGAAACTCCCTGTTTTAACTCCTTTATTTAGCCAGTTCTGGAACATAGCATTATCCAAATTTCTTAATTCCTTTTGGCACTGCTTTTTCTTTAAGGGAGTGAACTGTGTCCAGAATCATTACTGTCAACCAGTGTGTAGTTCAAGACAGGGAGGAGTTTATTGCTTTTATCTCCCAGGAAGTTCATGTGCTGAGCCCAGGCAACCCAAAATTCTAGAATAAAATAATTAATTAGGATGAAAAGGAGTTAACATTCTCCCACAATTAATATTAATCTACTAAATAAATACTTTTCCCATACCATTTTGCTCAAGACACCATGCACATCATGCCCCAACTTTTACGCATTTTTATGTTTTGCACATTCTTATCCTAAGACTTGTCTTTTAACATCAACTGGTGCTGCATGTGTGAAGTTGACTTCATCAAATAAACATGATATGGTTGTTAACTCAGTTGCAACAAAGTTCAATTATAGTTCTAATATCATTTTAAAAAAGTAGAATAGGGAATGTATGTTTAAAATTCTTTGAAGAGAAACTATATGTGTGAGAAAAAGTGAAACTGAAATTTAAATCTCCCCAAGAATAAAAAAAGAGAGACAGAGAGACAAAGAGTGAGAAAAACAAAGCACTAGACTCTGAGACTGTTATGAAGTTCATTACCAACTCAGCTAGGGATGAGCACAGTGATTGGGAGTGTGCATAGTGAGCACAGTTTAAAAAAGAAAACAATCTCAATGACTTTTATTTAAAACCATGCTATTAAACTTCATTCCAGCTTCACTGCCATTAACTCTACTTCAAAATTCAATGGTACAATTTAAACAGTTCATATTTTACTCAATGCCAAATGTTTCTCAAACTGGTCTTTTTCTTTTAATTATAATTGCAAGCTGATCAAAATGAATTTTTTGAGTCATGCAGAGCTACTTACACTTCTGTTGGCATAATTCACTGAGGGATATAGTTAGATGTCCCATTTCACCAAGTGGGTAATAATTCTTCCTCTATATCTGAATTATAATGAACCCACTTAAAACCAACTCTCAATGTGCGAAACTACTAAACACAATGGGGCCCTAAAAACACGCTTTTGGCATCAAAATTAATGGAAGTTTATAATGCTAATAAATTGCTTCATTAATAATTGAGGCTGATCTTAAAATCTAGGACATAGCTTAATTGCTCCAGCTTAGTTAGTTTCTGATGGATGTTAGCCTGATCAGTTAACAATGGATATAGACAAGTAAAGATTTATTTTTCCCCATAGCAGAAACCACACATCTCCGTCAGTCAGGTCAGGTAAAGATTTAACAGGAAAATATATTATGAAGTCACTTTCTTTCATTGAAAACAAGTCAAGATCTTATGTCAGTTTTTTGATTTAAAAGTAAAAGGGTGAATGCAATCAAGCTATTACTGATGAATAAGACTTACTTGGACTTCCTATGTCCATTTGATAATACATGTAAGATATTCCCAGGAATGGGAAAGGCTGAATGGCACCTGAAGTTTTCATTCATCCAACAAGCATATATTGATTACTTACTAAGTTTACAGAGATGACAATGACATGAGTCCCCCATATATGTTGCTTATGTTGGTTCAGCCTGCAATGCTTTACATTACTTGCAGCTTAAATTCTAAAAGCGAATGAACTTACAGTAGTAATCAAGTATAAACTTAACACAGTGTGTTTAGCCAGGACTTTGTAATATAGGCGCTAGAGTAGAATTCTGGTTTCAGTAGACATGTCTTCCTCTAAATTCACTCATGACCTGCACTGGGTGGATTTTTTTCTTTGCTGAGCCTCGTCTGACAGCTGCATATGTTTCTTCTGGATTCTCTCTTTTAATCAAGGGTTTTTTCGCAGGAGCCTTCATTCTCCACATCACGACTGGGTGTCTGGGCCCCGCAGGACTCTGAATTCGGATGATCTTGGTTGAGGCGATGTAAGACATTTTCACTGTTTGCACTACAGCATTCATTAAATTTTTGGCTGCTTGGATTAGGGAGGTGACACTGTCCAGCTGTAGAAAAAAAAAAGAAATATAATTCAAGAGTGCAACCAAGATTTAAAGAGGCTTAATTATTATTGAAACTGAAATGTTTCACTGTTTTTGTACCAGAAACAAATGAATTAATTCCCATTATATATATATATATATGTGTGTGTGTGTGTGTGTGTGTGTGTAATTATCTACATCAATCTATACATCTGTCTTTGAGCATTTACCTGTTTATCTTGTGCATATCTTGTGCATATTTTATCTTTTAAGATGATATGTTAGATTAATTTATTTCTCTTGTTTGTCAGTGAAATGGATTCTATAAGTTCTATATAATATTGTCAGGTCCAGAGGCTCACTGTTCTCTTTGTAATGGATCTCCCTGTTTTCAGGAGTTGATACTGAGCCCTTTCTCTAAGAAATGACTGTCCACAATAAAAGCTGTATTGTATATAAGTGAATATATAAGAACAACAACTGAAAACTCCTCCTCTCAGGGAATTTATAGTTTAAACTAAATAGCATATACACATATGAATATACACACGCATGTATACCACTTACTTTCATGAGTATCTCCCAAGTAGTCTTCCCTGAAACAATCCCTTTATTAAACACAGAACTTTTCAATGTATCATGCAATGTGTTAAAGTAGAAAATGCCAAGGCTTAGCAAAGTTGAGTTTAAATTCCAAACCTGCCATTTGATAACTTGGGCAAATCATTTAACCATTTTTCCCTGGTTTTCTCAGATATTAAATTGGAAAAATACTTATTAAATTTAAATAACATGGGTAGAGAACTAATAGAATGACTAACAAACAGTTGATTATTAGTAAATATCATTTCCTTCTTGTGAGAACTGACAAATTGCTTAATTATGAAGATACGCTAATGATATTACTGAAGGAAATCTTTTCTCACATGAATCTGTTTTTAATTGTTATATTGCCTGGGCTGCCTACAAAATAATCTCAGGGAAAAATGGGGCACTATTCCTAGGATCTTGCAAAAATACCTTAAGCTAAGCCAAGTTGATTCATTTTTATACAACTAATGCATCTTCTATTATTTTAGTTTGACAGATTGTCATCTACAACCTATTCACAGAGCGAGCTATGCCTTCTTAGTTGCCTCCTAGTGATGGGTGCTGTCAGGGCCAAAACTCAAACACCAGCACTGCAGTTACTAAAATCCATCAGTAGCCGCCCAGCCTGAGTACTCTACCTTTGCAGGTTGCAGACTCTCATACAGAATACATGAGTGAAGAAAAGTAGTAAGCTCAGTTATGTGCCTAGGGCAGTGGTCTCACTGGCTGCTTTCCAGAAAAAAAAAAATTAGCTCCATTTTATGCCAAGCCTGAAATTCTTTGAAAAGACAGCAACAAAAACATGTAATTTGAAAGGCAGTACTACCTGACAACTACACATCTTTAAGTCTTTTTATGTACTGAAGCCAGAACGTAGAATCTGTGCATGTGGCAGGAATGACAAATGTTTTGCAAACATTAAATAGGATTTCATGAAGCACTCATGTGTTTCAGGGACTTAGTGCTTCCAAATCTGTTAAAGAATCAAAAGAAACTAGACTGTGAACAGAATAACACACTTTGTCATTAACATTACTGTAAGACAGATTGAAGACTAAAATCTGAACTTTTAATAATTAGTGATTTTCATTTAAAACCTCCTGGATCTCATTTGGATTCTGAAATTGTTTCCAATCTCACCATAAGAAGAAGAAAGTATTTTCTAAATCGTGAGTTAGCATGGATAGTACTGAGGATACTTGATACATTTCTCTCTCAAATGTGACAGTATCTGGTTTATGCCCAGGACCTGCTGTCACCATAAAGTCTGCCACAGAAGAGGTCCCCGGAGCCTGCTGGCATTCAGGACTTCCCCAGTAGCTTTAGCTCTCTTACCCTAAAACTTGCATTCTCTAGTCCTCCTCTTGACTTATTAACCTTGTCATGTATAGATTACATTTATTTCCTTACCTGTTGACTTTCTTTGTCATATCAGTGGTATGTGTAAAACCAGTGGCTTAAAGAGGCTGCTTCAGTGCAATCCAGGCCTTAAAATGTGGGAAGTGCATTATCTTCTTTCCTCACTGAATCAACAAAGCCCTGTTAGCACTGTTGGGATCTTTTATGCAGGTCTGCGGCAAGGGCTTTTCTTTTAAAATCCTAAATGGCCATAGTAAAACTTCTCTGGGTGGCAATAAATAAATAAATAAATAAATAAATAAATAAATAAAGCAGGACAAATTATCCATCTAGGAAAGCATGAAGACTAGTTTTGCAGAAGGTTAGGGCAATTTCTACAAGAATACTGTTATTTCATGAGGAAAGCCTGTAAGACATTCTGTGAGATCTTTGCATCTAAGAGCAACGTGTGCTGGATGTGCGGCTCTCTGCTATTAGCCAAATCACAGACGAGCCAAGCAATTGGTAGGGAATTTTGCTGGAGGCCCCAGAAATGGCTCCTACCTACTCAAAGAAAATAACTGTGTAATTTTATGTCTGCAAAATTTATGCATATCCTTTTATCCAGGTCTACTTTCATGAAAAATCCTTCAAGACAAGGATTCAGTAGAAAGTGTCCTGTGAAATCAAAGGTGAATTTGAGTAGGGTAATGCATCTCATAGGGCCTCTGTGTTCAAGTTATTAAACAAAGTTTTCTGAATTTCACAAACACACCTGTGTGAGAAAAGAATATTAATTTACTCTAAGGACCCATGGAGTAAAGTAATCAGATTATACAACTCAGGTCCCCATTTTTTTACATTAAAAATTACATTCAAGGCCTGAAAATTCTTCTGGGCAAATGTGACTTTAAATGTTTACCACAGAAGGAGCCATTTTCCCTAATATTCATGACACTCCTGTCTGATCGATGTGAAATGTTCTTAATCAAGGTTTCAAATGAAGGTAAAAATGGCTTCTAAGGCCTTCAAACCTCCTAAAGTTAATGTGTAAATATGCATTTTCTTACATATAAGCAGTTTTCTATCTCCAGAAACTCCTATCATAAGGGGGGGCAAGGTTTTAAGTAACTTTTCAAAGAGGATTTTAACCTAATTTAAAGGTCTGTATCTTAGATAAATCCTTAAATAGGAAGATAGCCACTCTTCCTATGTCGGTGACCTGTGCTTATTCTTACAACCTGGTGTGGTTTCAAAATAACTGAGCTTATTAGTATATCAATAACACAGTAGGTTTCTCAACATTGTCTATAATTCACAGGTGGCCATACAAGGCCTGTGGGGTGAAGCTGGCCCTCCACCTTGTTTTATTCAGCAGCAGCACCGAGCTCTCACTTAACTGTCCAGGAGAAGTTACCTTTATACAGCCCTGAAATTACACTGGGCCCTTTGAAGGCAACTGTGAGGCTGATGTGGCCCCCAGTGAAAATGAGTTTAACACCCCTGGATATCCAAACACATACTGGGAAGTTCTGCCTCTGGTTTTTTGTTTCTTTGTTTGTTTTGAGGACCTAATGAACATAAAGTATTATGTTTAGTAAGTTAGCTCTTACTTTAACTGCAAGATGTATTTGCCAACAACCCAAGTGATAACCATCTAAAGAGAGTCATACAGGAAACACAGTTTGTTTTATTGCAGTGTTCGTTCTATGATACGTACCCCGTGACTTTGGTAAAGCTACAGTAAAAATTTTCCCACTTCCAAAAATGTTTTCAGACAAAAGTCTCCATCCTATTTAGAGATATGTCTACAATCCTTTGCTACAGGAAAAAGAGTTTAACAACTGCAAGAGGTATTTTCTTTTTCCCCATAAAATGCCAACTTTTCCTCCATGTGACTAGTATATATAGAGCATCTGGAGCTTTTTACAAAAAGCAACACCTAATTTCTGCAATGTAAGCCTCGACAACTATATCCAGTCAGAATGTCAGGGGGAAGACCCTTATCAAAATCCCATGTTAATTATTGATAGTGAAGAGAAACATTGGAGAAAAAAGACATGTTAGTGTTTCATTTTTTATTTTCTAAGTTTCTCATCTACATTATGTCCGAAGAGCAGAATGTTTTATACTATACTATCCTAAAATCCCATATTCTGGACACAAGTCCCTAATTAGATATAATCTGATTATAATCAGATTATGCTTAAGGATAAGCATAAGTGAACCTCATGAGGATAAGGTTAAGTGAACCTCGTTCCCAGTGACGTGAATCTCATCTCCTTGCACCTGGGCTCTCATCTAGGGAAAACATAGTTTCCCAACCCCCGTGAGAAGTGCCCTGCCAGCTACTGCTGCTGGGACTCCTGTGGAGAAAAGCCTGATGTTGCCTGGAGAGATGTATTTCCTGTCCTCCAGCCTTCTCAGTAAACTGATGCCAAGTGTATCTTAGGCTATTCTTGTGAATTTCAATGTTTACCTGAACTGAAAGACTCCTGGGATCTTTAAACTGTACAAATGCAACACTTGAAAGGCAAATGTGTGGTTCCACGTACAAAGATTATGCAAATTGCTAATAATCTACTGTGTGCTTCCTATATGTTGGTGCTATTCTAAGCAGTTAACATAAATTAACTCACAGTAACTCTGTGAGGTAAATACTACTATTATCTCCATTTCATTGATGAGGAAACAAAAGAACCAGATGGCTCGGTAGCTTGCTCAGGATGATACAGCTATTAAATGAAAGAGCTGGAATTGGAGCCAAGAAATCTGGTTCAAATACCTGGTGCTCTTGTCCATTACACAACCCTGCCTCTCAGTGATACGTCACTGCCGATGTGTATTTATTTTCACATGTGAAATAGTTGGAGCAATCACATTAACATTAATGTAATGTCTAAAATTAAAAAATTTGACTACCCAATAACTGCTATGGGAAGGTTATTAAATTTTTGTAATGCACACTGGTAGAAAAATAAGGGTACCTTACTTGCCAAGGTATTTTCTATGGATGGTGGTTTGATAATATTTGTACTCCATCATTTTCAATGTGGCAATTTTTTTCAAAATAACATATAGAAATAGTCATATTTTTATAGGCCTCAACCCACTTACAGACTTCTAGATGAAGGCTATTTTGTAACAAAACATTAAAAAATTTTAAAATGCAAATCTCAATAAACACACCAATAAGACAAAGAAAAACCATAAAAAAATCTTATTATAGCTTCTGCAACATGGAATTGCATAGCATTTGTTTCACCTTTAAAATGTGTCCTGGTGTAAATACAAACTAAACTTTTTTTCTTATTCCCAAATCAAATCAAATAAATGTATTTACCTTGGTTTCATAATAGAAATCAGGATTTGGTTTGCTGACCCTGAAGCTTCTGTAAGGTTAACCCTTACTTAGTTTTAAAGTTCTTAGTTGCTCTGGCTGGTGTGGCTCAGTGGACTGAGCCTGCAAAACGAAGGGTTGCTGGTTGGATTCCAATCAGGGCACATGCCTGGGCTGTGAGCCAGGTCCTCAGTGGAAGGTGTGTGCAAGAGGCAACCACACAGTGGTATTTTTCTCCCTCCCTCTCCTCCTCCCTCCTCTCTCTCTAAAAATAAATAAATAAAATCTTTAAAAAATAAAGTTCTCAGTTAAACTGTTTGGAAATATGTTAGCTAGCACAGGTAAAGTGAAAGGATGTTCATTATGCATATGTGTTGATACATAGCAAGTGACAGCATACAAAGCTATTTTAAAGAAATCTGAAAATTTGCATAGTCTCCAACTTACAGGTCCCATTTCCATCTCTACATTGATCTAACAGTGGTAGTTGTACACCACAGGAAATGTATACATATATTTGTTAGCAAAAATGTATAATCTTAAATCAATGTTTCTATCATCCACCTTGAACCTCTAACAAGAACCTAATTTTATCTCAATACTTGATTAACAGATTCTTTGTTTCTAAACAAAATTTTAAGAGAAATGACCTATATTAAAAATATTTGGATTTTAAGATCCTTGGTCTAAACCTACTACTGGACTCAGAAGGCTGTAATTACCGTTATTTTACTTATAATTATGATTATTAATCTCAAACTCTCATTGTTACCTGAATTCTAACATTCCTTATATTAGTTAAGAAAACATCAAGCAGCCAGTCACCTAAGCAAAACTAAAAATCACTTCGGACTCAGCATTCCCCTTCACCAATCACATTTAGTCAATCACCAAGGCCTTTCAGTCTAACCCAATTAACATCTTTCCTTCTTCACCATCACCACTTTGGAGCAGGTCATTACCTCCTCTAACTCAGACAACTGCATTATGTTTCTGTGTTCTACCTGTGCACTTCGCTCCTCTCTGGGTCCACTCCCTATAATAATGCAAAAATGATATCTTAAAATATCCACTTGTTTTACAATACACTGATGGATTTTCATTGAACTTTAAAATATATCTTCACTCTAAACATTTTTTACAGACTACAAAGCCTTAAATAAGATCTTGTCTTTTCCTGCTTAGCCAACTTTATTTCTTGCTTTTATATTATATGATCCAACCATTTAATGAAACTAAAATATTTTAGTTTGAAAATATACCAGATATTATCTCCTCTCTTCCAAGTCTTTTCACAAGGCATTTCCTCTGCTGAGAAGTAAATAATCTTTTGTCTTTTCACTTGGGAACCTTCTCCTCTTCCTTTAGGTCTCATGTTAAGATCCCAGGAAAGCATTCCATGACCCCCAGACCAGGCCGGATTGTCTTCTCATATGTTCTTACCGCAGTGTATGTCTCATCTAGCATCAGCGTCACCTTAAGGCAATGCGAGTTATGTAGAAGAGATAATACTGTTTTTTCCATGCTGTATAATTGCTTGAGACATGCTATAGCACATATTTGGCAAATAAGTGGATTACTTGAAATAATAGTTACATCATGAGTTATACAACTCTCAGTAGAGAAACCATGTGCAAAATATTTTAAGACAAATAATCTCAATTTTTCTTTTTTTCTAATTTTATTTAGTTATTTTTCAAGTACAGTTTTTTGCCTATTTCTCCCATCCCAGCTCCCCGCCCCGTGCTCCCCACCTCCCTCCCATTTCCCCCCCCAAGTCCTCATCCCTGTGTCTTTCATACTTACTTGTTCCTCAAAATCCCTCCCTTTTTTTCCCCTTAAATTGCCTTCCCTCTCCCCTCTGGTCACTGCCCACTTGTTCTCTATTTCAGTGTCTTTGTTTTTATTCTGTTTGCTTGTTTGTTTTGTTGTTTAGCTTCCTGTTAAAGGTGAGATCATATGGTATTTGTCTTTCACAGCCTGGCCTATTTCACTCAGCATAATGCTTTCCAGTTCCACCCAAGTTGTTGCAAAGGGTAGTAGCTCCTTCTTTCTCTCTGCTGCATAGAATTCCATTGTGTATATGTACCACAATTTTTTGATCCATTCATTTACTGACGGGCACCTAGATTGCTTCCAACTCTTGGCTATTGTAAATTGTGCTGCTATGAACATTGTGGTGCATAGGTTCTTTGAAATTGATGTTTTAGGATTCTTGGGACATAATCCTAGCAGTGGAATTGCTGGGTCAAAAGGCAGGTCGATTTTTATTTTTCTGAGAAAATGCCATACTGTTTTCCATAATGGTTGTACCAGTCTGCAATCCCACCAACAGTGAACTAAGGACCCCTTTTCCCTACCCCCTCTCCAACATTTGTTGTTTGTTGCCTTGTTTATCATAGCCATCCTGACCGGTGTAAAGTTGTATCTCATTGTGGTTTTAATTCGCATCTCTCTGATAGCTAATGATATTGAGCAAATTTTCTTTTCTAATCTTTCCCTAAATGATATCACTGAGAAATCTATATCCAAGGTCCATAAAACAGGAAGATTTTAGCATCTAGGAATGGCACAAAATCTTATGATCAAATGATACTAGTATTTCTGTTTAAAACTCTCAGCACAAACCTGTTGAAAGACAGGTTTATCAAAAAATTCCAAGTTCCCACATTTAGATTAATATCACTCTTAATGATTTTAATATAATATATCAATAAAAAATATGTCCATGAGCTCAAGAATAAAACATCAGTTTTCCAGTAAAAAAACAATATGTGTACCCTTCCCATATTTTACATAAGCAGCCTGCACAGCAGTTAATTAGTGTCTTTGAACTTTTTCCTCTTCGTGTAACTACAATTAAAATGCACTCTGGGTTGGTTGTTAAGTGTGACAACACATGATACACTTGACTAGGGCTTTACACACACATGTGCATAATAAAGCTGTGTTTTTCTAAAGCTACGGTGTTCATAAGCTTATAATGTGAACTGACAAATAATATGAGAGATTCTGATGGAACAAAACTGAGAACAAATTCTACTCCTGTTTTAAAAGCCAAGAACATTTCTTTACAACAACAGCTGAGAGAGAAGTGCTACAACCCTTTGTCCTCCCAGCAGACATGCACACACAGGCACACACGCACACACACACAGAGGTTACACACTTTTCAAAGTAGTGTGAGCCTAGTCCTGCTCATCACAATGCTTTTAATGAGTATCGGTCAGGATCCAGTGAGAAAAACCAAAACTATCTCAGGTGCTTCAAAGATTAAATTTAATACAGGAAATTGATGATTGTGAGGCAACCCTCAAGTCGCCATCAGCATGAACTGATATAATCCCTACTACTGGAGGAGATAGAAGAAAAGGAAACCATGCCAAGCAGCTGAAACACCAAAAGTGGACAACTGCTTGCTAATAGTCTGCCAATTCTCTCCCATTGGTTAAACCCAACTGAAAACCAGTAGTCAAAAAATCTTGGATCAAGAAAGGTTTTGAAACCAAAGTAATTATGTCTGGCAAAATGAGATTTCTGCATAAGCAAGCATGTTCCCCTCAGTTTCAAGATGTCATAGTTTTATCATGAAATCTCATTGTACTTACCTCTCCATATCTGAGATTATAATATTGTGTGTATCTGAAAGAAAAAGCTCACATGTGTTCTTCATTCAGTCCAACATATGTCTACACAGAATCAGGTAGCTATTTTTGCTACCTCTATTTTTGGTAAAATAAAATAGAGTGATGGTGGCCTGGCTGGTGTAGCATAGTGGACTGAGCACAGGCTATGAACCAAAGGATCGCAAGTTCGATTCTCAGTCAGGGCACATGCCCAGGTTGCAGGCCAGGTCCCCAGTGGGGGCTGCATGAGAGGCAACCACACATTGATGCTTCTCTCCCTCTCATTCTTCCCTTCTTCTCTCTCTAAAAAAGTAAAATCTTAAAAAAAATAGAGTGATGGTTTCTTTAGCTCTCAGAGTTTTTATTTTTTAATTATATTTTATTGATTATGCTATTATAGTTGTCCCAATTTTTCCCCTTCCCCCCTCCATCCCACACCTTCCACTCCCTCAGGCAATCCTTACACATGTCCATGGGTCATGTGTGTAAGTTCTTTGGCTACTTCATTTCCTACACTGTACTTTACATCCCCATGACCATTCTGTAACTACCTGTTTGTACTTCTCAATCTTCTCACCTCCTCACCCATTACCCCACACTCCCCTCCTATCTGGCAACCCTCAAAACACTTTCCGTGTCCATGATTCTGTCTGTTCTTCTTGTTTACTTAGCCTGCTTTTTAAGATTACCTCTCAAGGCTTTTATACACTTAAGCTATTTAAGATGCCTCCAAACATGCCTATGCTTCTCTAGACAAATTCCAATATTTTATCAGGAAAATAAAAGCTACAAGAGTATGGGGTATACATACATACATACCTACACACATATACATATACATTGTATGTACTAATTTTAAGTAAAATGTCAGCTTTCCTGTTGTTTTGAAGTACATCTGAAATTCTATTTTATATTGCAAATTTCCTATGTAACCAAGTTTTTCGAGTCTTTGGAAATTTGACCATGCTTTATCATGACTCTATAAAACATAGTGTTTAGTCTCTATTTTTATTTTTATCTTAATTTTATTAAACCATAAGAGAAAGTTTATTTAGAAAGTCACAAATGTAGAAGTGAGCTGTCGAAGAACTGGGCTCAGAGAACAAGTTACAGAGGCAAAAGAAGGGCCTTGGAGCTCAGGGGAGAGAGAGAGAGAGAGAGAGAGAGAGACCAGGAAAACACACCTGGAGAAGGGGGTGAGCAAAGGCAAAGACATGCTCCGTAGACAGAGCTGCACACTGGTCTGCACTGTTAAATTAAAACCTGAATTTCACAACTATCTATAAAGTAAGAGCTATACTGAGAACATGACTAGCTTTAGACAATGGCAACAACAAACCTGGGATAAAGCTGCCAACTTTCTGAACTCTGGTGTGTTACTTGAACATCCTGTGCTTCCCAGTCTCATTTAATTGGTAATCTGGGTGCTATCTTTGACCTACAGACATTATGATTATGTACTGTGTCAGTGGTTTAAATCTAGAATTAGAGGCAGCAGCATTAATTTATACCATTATTATCTCATTCACACACTGGAAGGAAAGGGCAGCAGGTAACAAGACAGAAGTGTGCCTCAGAAATTATTCCAGGAGAAGCCTGGAGCCACAAAATGCTGTTATCTCAGGTGTGAGGCATGGATTATGTCAGGTGTAAAAATTGCACCTTGAGAAAAACAATTAAAGTGTCTTTAAAATGACTGTCTTCTATTTATCTGGGACTCACAAACTTTATATGTGAGTAAGTATCAGAAGGTTAGAAAGTGTCTGAAATGGACAAATACTAAAAAGTTCTGTTCTTGTATTTAGCCTCTTTTCAAATCAGAAATCTCTCTCCTCCTGCCTGGAGTGTCTTGTAAAACACAAAACAATTTTCCAGAGTTGTTCCTATAGATAAGCACAGCTGTCTCCGGGTTGAGAGGATGAGATTCAAACATATTCCAGCCAGCTGGTTGTTGCTCTCCCAGCTGTTTAGAAAATGGGAAACTTTATTGGCCGCAAGCGTCAAACCCAAAGCAGTACGTATCCAAACTAAATCCCTAGGCACTGGATTCAGCAGGACATGGAGGCGCAAAGCCACGTGTGGTCTGTCATCACTGTGATTTTAGCCTTTGTGTGAATTTAAAGAATCGAGCCCACAGGATGACTTTATAGGCGTGTTGGGGAGAGGAGAGAAAGAGCGGAGTCATTCAAACATGGACTCTAGAGACGACCTGAATCAGAAAAGAATATTCCTCTCTGAGCCTGTTTTGTCCCCTGTCAAATGGAAAACCATTTGCAGGATGCCATGAGGACAGGTTAAGTATGTAGCACAATGCCTTGTATGAACACTGATTCACTACCACTCCTATGATTATCAAGGTTTTTAATACAACATTCCTTTCCTAATGGTCATCGTAAAAGTGAAAGAATGAGAAAATGTAAAGTCCTTATACTGGCCTCCATCTTGTAAATTTGCATCCAGGCCATACCCTTTAAAATATTTTTCTTGCCCTGGCTGGTGTAGCTCAGTGGATTGAGCGCGGGCCTGCGAACCACACGATCGCGGTTCGATTCCCAGTCAGGGCACATGCCTGGGTTGCAGGCCAGTTCCCAGCAGGGGATGCACAAAAAAGGCAACCATACATTGATGTTTCTCTCCCTCACTCCTTACCCCCTTCCCCTCTAAAGATAAATAAATAATAAAATATTAAAAAAAATAAAATAAAATAAAATATTTTCTATAATCCTAATAACACCCCTGTGAGGTAGGTGGAATTTTTCCAACATATGGGACGAGGAGTCTAAGACCTGTGGCTCAGGGAACTTGCCCTCGGCCACACGGGCAGCAAGAGGGAAAGCTGGCGCTAACCTATCTGTGTGACGCCAGATCCCCTGCTCTCTCCACCGTCTTGTGCTACTGCTCTCTCAAGAAAAGAAAAAATTGTGGTACATATACACAATGGAATTCTATGTAGCAGAAAGAAAGAAAGAGCTACTACCCTTTGCACTTTGCAACAGCATGGATGGAACTGGAAAGCATTATCCTGAGTGAAATAAGCCAGGTGTTGAAAGACAAATACCATATGATCTCACCTTTAACAGGAAGCTAAACAACAAAACAAACAAGCAAGCAAAATAAAAACAAAGACACTGAAATACAGAACAGGGGGACAGCAACCAGAGGGGAAAAGGGAGAGAATTTCAGGGGAAAAGGGGAGAAATTTAGAGGAACTAGTGAAAGGACACATGGACAACAGCCAAGGGGGGTGGAAATAGGAGGGAGGTGGGGAGCACGGGGGGGGGGCTGGGATGGGAGTAAAAGGCAGAAAACTGTACTTGAAAAATTATTAAATTTTAAAAAAAGAAAGCATTTTATAATTTGATGAAAATCTTCTCATTTGGGACAGTTTTTGCTCTGACTTAGATTTCCCAACCCATTCTTCTTATTCTATCTTTGATATTTTGCACCGATGTGCAAGATCTGTCCAGAAGGTATCCAGCCACGTGATATGAAAAATACAGACACTTATTCAAGAATATACAAGATAGAAGAAACACTGTACATAGGACAATGACAGACCAGTCCCCTTCAAAGTAGGCTCCTTGGCACCTCACACAGTTCTTCCAGCAGCCATCAGCTGTGCTATCATATTTTCCTGAATCTCACTTGACAGTCTAAAATCTCTTCCCCTTCAAAGGTGATTTTAGTTTTGGGAAAAGCCAGAAGTCACAGGATGCCAAATTGGGGCTGTAGAGGGGCTGAGTCACCTGGATGATTTGATGTTTCACCAAAAAACTGCATGAGACGTGATACATGAGTGGCCGCATTATTGTGATGAAGCTGCCAATCACCAGCTGCCCACAGCTGCGGCCTTTCGAATCATCTGAGTAGTTTCCATGGAGGAATGTTTAAACCTAACACAAAATTTGATGCAGATGCATTGATCTACTCACTCAGTCACTTTGAATGTGATGGTCACACAGCACACATGCTCATTCAGTGGCATCTACCACCCCACTGACTAGTACAGTGTGGCGGTTCTCACTCATGCGTGGGCGTTCCAGTCCACTCTCCTTGGCTGCCAGGTTACACTGATGTTGCACAAACCGTTCTCATTATATTAAAAATATCTGGACATTTTCAATACAGAGCTCATATTTCTCCTCTTTACTTGTGGAGTCATTTTTGTTATAACTGTTGAACATTTTTTAGTAATTCCTACTCAGTCTAGGTCTTGTCCCCCCAGAAACATGTGCCAAATGTGACTGCAAATGTTTCCCCTCCTACAATGTAATTGATTTTCGTGATAAAAGCTATTTGAATTTATAGGTAAATCTCCATATTTGTAGACTCTGATTTCTAAGTGTTAATTACATGCTTAGCAATGGGCTGCATGTTGTCAGAGTATGTGTGGGTGTGTTTCTCACTTCAGATGCCCAGGGTTTTCCCTTTTTTTAATCTCACCATCCAATTTAAACACCTCTGGGTCCAAGAAATGCAATAGCATAATGGCAGTAACACAGTGGTCACAAAGAAAGAAGAGGGCTGTCCTCTGGATCAAAGCTTTTGACCTAGGGGTCCAGACACACTGGTATATTTCAATTACTTGTGACATGTGTCACAAGGTCCATAATTTGGTAGTAAGAATAGTTCAAATACTGAAGCTAGAGAATGATTTATGGTTTTCCTACAAATTACAGGGGCTTCAAGGTTATCCCTCTAATTATATCCTTTCACTCACATACATTCTGATATACGTCCTGGAGTAGGAAAGAAAAGAGGAGAGCTAAAACTAGTCTCCTAGTAATCAAGCTAGAAGCCCACTTTATCAGTATGCAGTTGAGTGAAGTGGGTCTGCTCACAAGGAATATGTTCTGCATGAGGAGGTGTGTCATGGCAGAAAAACAAAAAGAAAATTAAAAAGTTTGAGATTTTTTTCTCCAGGAACTGCAGACTGAGGCTAAGCAGGGTGTTCTCCTTCAAAGCCATTCCCCACAACAGTAGGGAAAAACCATACAGACATTTTAGCAAGATCCACAATTCGAGATCTAAATTATTTTTAGTAATCTACATCTAGTAAGTAGTCAATTCTTATCAGTTTACCTTCCATAATGTCTTTTGTGGCAGACTCTAGTGGTTAATTATCCAATACTCATTCCCCCATTCTATCTTGATAACTAAACACTGATCTTGTTCAGAAACAACTTTCCCCAACCTTGAGGGACAAATCGTAACTAGTCTATTATTCTTGACAACTGATTGGTCTAGGGGTGCTTCATGTGACCCTGTCCCAAGTAACTGGGAGGGAAATGTTTGCTGGGTTGGTTCTGAGAAAGATTCTTTTTGTAATAAAAGATCATGTCACATAAAGAGAGAGCTCATTTTTTTTACTTCCTAAAATGTAGTTGTATAAACACATGAAATTTGGAGCTGCCGCGTCCATACTGAACTTATAAGGGATCACAAGATATAGATGATGATAGAGGAAAATATGGAAAGAATCCAAGTTTGATGACATTATTATACCTTGGAAGAACCGTTGCCTGGACTTATTGTGGTTTAAATTACTGATAGTAAATGCCATTTACAATCAAAAGCAGCCCTCCTTACGAATCCTATTGCCACTGCTCTAGGCCCAGCCCAGAACAGCTCAGATGAAGGGGATGCCATCAGACTCCTAGTGGGTGCTCCGCACACGGACCATGTTGGAAACATTGTCATAGCTCTGTCTCTCCAGCATTATGTGTTCAAAACATAGACTCTCCTCACTAGAAGTTTCATTCTATGGGTACTCAGTTTTACATTGGCTTCTACTGGACCTTCTAGATTATGCTTTCACTTAGCATGACCACTCTATTTGTTATTGCTCACCTACACCTAATTTATTCTGCCTCCATCATTCGAACCCCAAAGTATTTTACCTATGTAGTCTCACCATACTCATCTAACTCATATCGATTTTCAACTCTAAAATCCATGTTTAAAGCAACCTATAATTTTAATGAAAACATGGCTATGTATGTATCCAATCATACATGGCTTAGGTATGTATCCAATCAACAAGGTATTGAAAAATTTCAACAATACTCTGAGAAAGAAATGTAAAAATGTGGGCAGAGAAGTCACTAAAAGAGGAGAGAGTGAAAATTCTGGGAGAACGGGAAGAGGGCAAGGCCCAGGCTGCAGTGCGGAACAAAGGCAAGTTCACTTGTGAGGGTAAAGGGCTTAGGTACCGGGAGTCAGAGTTTCCACTTTGCATAAGCATCGATTGGGGACCAATAAAAGATAACCATTCATGTTTTGGAGCAGACACTGGGGACAAGCGTTACAGAACTAGAGACCTCAGCACCGATGAGAACCACAGCACCACTGAAAGAGAGAGACTGAGTAGAGACGTAGCAATGCAAAAAGAGTTACACATTTTTAGAGCACATGTGAATACCCCTCCCATAAGCAGCTCAAGTCCCAAGACTTGTACAATCCAGAGAAATCTGAGTCATTCCTGTCGATATGATACCATAGGTACAACTCTTGGGTTGTGCCGGCCTGGAAAATTCTAGCTACAACACAAGCCTTTTGTCCTAAGAATATGTCTTTGAGCATACCTTCTATTCTTAAAACAAAACAAAACAAAACAAAACAAAACAAAACAAAACAAAACACTACTGTTCAAAGGAAAAATAAATAATTTTTTGCAAGATGGTACAATGCATTTTTCTAGGCTCTTTTTACTTTCAGGATTCTTAGGAACAAATCTATCAATACCGTGAAGACAATTTATACTTGCATTTGTGTTACATTTCATGGTTCCACTTATAATCATGTCATGTTTCTGAATTGTTCTCTTTTAAGATATCTGATAATTATGCCCGATTGTGTTGATTTATTTGAATTAGTCAGAAGTAAGTTATCCTGTGCTAGAACTTTGGCAATTTGAAAATGCTTGTTTTTTTTTTTTTATGAAAGTTTTTTAAATGTTTATTTGTTTATTATTTATGCCATTACAGTTATTTCCACTTTTTCTCCCTTTTCCTATCTATACCCAATGCCTTCATCTCCCCTCCCTTAGCCAATCCTCATAGGGTTGTGCGTGTCCAAGGGTCACGCATAAGTGCTCTTTGGTTCATCCCTTGGCCATCTGTCATCCAGTCTACCCCCATGCCTCTGGCAGCTATCAGTCTGTTCCATCTATCTATATTTCTTTTTGTACTTTGTTCATTAGTTTATTGTGTTCATAAGATTCCACATATAAATAAGATCATGTGGTATTTGTCTTTTACTGACTGGCTTATTTCATTCAGCATAATATTCTCCAGATCCATTCATGCAATCCAAAAAGTTTAAGAGTCCCTTCTTTTTTAATGCTGTATAGTATCCCATTGTGTAAATGTACCACAGCTTTTTTATCCACTCATCTACTGATGGGCACCTTAGGCTATTTCCAGATCTTGGCTATTGTAAAATAGTGCTGTTATGCACTATTTTACACCTCCTATTCTTAGAGGTATAAGGTGATATCTCATTGTGTTTTTAATTTGTATCTCTCTCTGATTATTAATAATGTTGAGCATTTTTTTCATGTCTATGGGTCATCTATCCGTATGTCCTCTTTAGGGAAGTGTCTACTCTTTTGCCATTTTTTAATTGGATTGTTCGTCTTCTTGGTGTTGAGTTGTATTAGTTCTTTGTTTATTTTGGAGATTAAACCCTTGTCAGATATATCGTTGGCAAAGATGTTCTCCCATACAGTGGGTTCCCTTTTCATTTTGCTGATGATTTCTTTAGCTGTGCAGAAGTTTTATTCAAAATATTATTGTATGTAAGGAAAGCCTCCCTTAACAATGCTACAGACAATGCAGCTTAAAGTAATGCTAAGTTTACTTGATGCTAATATTTCATGGTTTTTAATTATTTTGTTCTTTTGGTTCAACAAAATAATAATAATATGGTATCTATATATTGGATATATCTTGGGGTCATGGGCAACATCCATTCTACCTTAAGGAAAAGGTTCTGAACTACATACAGAATCCTTGGGCTATCTCCAGTAGATGAACTTCTATGGGTAACAACACAATCAAGTTACAGCTCAGCCTCATGAATGCATGTTTTACTGGAACTGACAAAGAAGTGAGGCGAGTGTGGAGAAGACAGTTTAGAGTTTAAATAGTAAAGTTTTAGAACAACATGAAAAATAAAATATGAACTCTGCTTGTTTGACCACATCTCTGATCATCTTGGCCCCAGGCTTTACAATTTATTGTTTAAAATGTTCATTCACCTACAAAGGCAAATGACTCTGTCCAGGTGTCTTACAACATCAGTAAAATTTTGTTCAGAGAGTTTACAGCTAGATTTAGAAGAACAACTATTCTAGTTGATCAAATCTAGATTTAATAATAACTAAGTGTTGATTAGTATTGTCCATTTATTTAAATTAGCTCTTAGTATCTGGGATTAATGCAGTTAGAATGCAGATGTGTAATATATATCAGAAATGTTTTGTTCAAATAACTGTTTTAATTATAAACAAATTATGTAACCAAACTTACTTATTAAATAATAAAGTAGCTGTTGTTTTAACATCACAAAAGGGAGTACATCTAGAGATTTCTGATGCCAATATTCTATTTTGAATTCCCTGCTTCCCTCATCGAGATCAGTGGAAGTATGCGTCATTTCTTGGGCATGTCTATGACTTCAATTAACACTTATGTGCTGAGACATTCTGCAGATCTCTACCTTCCTCCCTGACATCTCTTTTGAGTTTCATGACCATATCTCTAATTGCCTCCCGGACATCTACAAATGGATGTGCTTTAATAACCACAAATACAACTTACACCTAAGTCCCCATTTTCTCACTAGGTAGACAGCATAATGGTTAACAGTAATAAAAACCTATTTTTAGAAGAAAAGGCCTAGGCTTGAAACTTGTATCTGCCACTTCTTAACTGAAGGAACTCTGGTGATTTTATTTAATCTCTCTGTGCCTCAGTTTTCTCATCTGAAAAATAGGTATAATAAATTATACCTAATAAAGTTGACATGACAGTTTAAAAAGTTATATATTATGTATGTATGTTAAAACTTGGAAGAACACGTGGTACAGAGCATGTACTATACATAAATGATTAACTACTAATACAACGGCCCCCAAGATCTATGTCTGTTCTGCTCATAGTAACCAAAATGTATCCATTTTATCCCCTAAGTCTCTCTTAAATCTAAACCTCCTTAGAATTTTCATCCACTTCATTAATTCAAGTTAATGTCCCTTTTATGTAAACCATTGAAATAGCCCCCTCATTACCCCCCTGGAGTTTCTCCCTTTGCTTATCTCATGCACTCTTCAAACTGCATATGGAATTACCTTTCTAAAATATAATTCTGATCATTACTCTCCTGTTTTATAAACTTCAGTGCAGCATAAATAAACACAGAATGAATCCATGAGTTTGAGCATGTCATACTCTCAAATGACTCTGCCAACCTTATTTTCTATCAATACAGCCATTTAAAGTTTTTTTTCCTTCATAGCATAAAATGAAAACCATGTCCTTATGTTTTTGTGGAAGTTTGCCTCTATTCTAAGAGTTTTTTGTGAATCAATCCTTATTCTTTAAGACTCAGCTGAATTAATCCTGTAATTCTCTAATGAGACAGGCCTCATTTCCCCTACTCCACTGGCCCCTTTCAGGTGGACTGTCACTGACTTCTTCACACTCTCTACCCCACCCGGCATTCACTTCTACTGTAGCACTCGCCGCAGTGAACTGCCACTACTTGCCTCGATCTTCACTGGGAAAAACCAGATATGAAACTAAAGATGTAGTGCAGCGGCCTGGTTTGTTTAATTCTGGGAAATGTGACTCAGCTCTGTATGGAAAACCTACAGAAGCGAAGTGGTGGGCAGGAGCCAGACCTTCAAACTGAGTTTCCCCATGGGAATCAGGCCTAGAAAATGCATACAGACTGTTATGGCTTGCTCTTGCTAAAACTCCATCACCCTGGTCTAAAACAACAAATATGTATTGTCTATCTTCAAGATAATATCCAGAGCCTGTATGAGTTTTCACAAGGACAGATAGATAATCAGCTCATCGCCATTCCCATCTGCATGTAATTTTCATTTCCTTAATTGTACCTAAAATTGTAGGCAATAATATTCTATGTAATAGTTAATAAATCTTTCTATGATATAAGACCCCAGGAAAACAATAAAAGCCTGCCTAGGCAAGGTTCGGGGCACTCCCCTCTTGAGGGAGTGGCTGAGGCATCCATAGGCTCTCTCCCCTTGAGACAGTAGTCGTGCTGTTCCCTTTTTCTCCACGGGATTGTTGTCACCTGTGCATTCATTCTCACCGTAAGCCACAACAGGCGGACTCTGCTGGCCAGGGTCTGCCATAATGTAATATAAAAGAAACTCTAATTTTATTTTGTTGTTGGCCCCCATTTAAATGGTAATTACATCTTTAAAAGACCCTAGAGAGGTGACTAATATGTCTTTGATTACATGAATTTAAGAAATCATGACACTTTGCAAGTATGTTGACCATGCTAGAATAACCAAAATAAGGAGTGATTCTAATTTAACCAAAGCAGGTTCAGATTTACTGTCATATATATATATATATATATATATATATATATATATATATATATATCAAAAGAAAACACATTTATGGGTTCTTCTAATGTTGCCTAAATAGAAACCAATAACATTTAAAAGAAGGGGGATGCTAATTGTAATATTCTTTTTACAGAATTTGAAAAAGATGTTTAAGGTAAAAAACAGCTGAGAGCAGTTTCAGTAAGAATGCTATAATTAAGGTAATAAAGTTATCCCTGGGTGAATTTGGAAAATAAATAACCCTCTGAATTTAGTTGAATGCTGTATTCTGGAGTATTTGGCTCCATTAAAACTGAAATCTGAATGTTCTGTCCCACTTTCCTAACTTTGATACTTAATATGCTTCATAAGCCATCCGAAACCAAAGCACATGAGGAAGTCTTGCTTAACTAATGGCAGCAGAAAGAGTATACATAATTAATTCTGTATTCCTCAGCAGAATTTGGTCCTTTCTTCCACATCGGAGAAATGACGAAAAGCATGACTCCTGGTATGAGATGACTGGTAACCTCTATAACGTTGAGACTGTTTACTGGAACTAACTAGGCAGTAAGAATATTAGAGGCTTGAAGTGGTTGGGAAGGGCTCAGCAGAAGCAGGTCTGATTTATTACCTTCTCATCTGTGGATTTTCCAAAGGTTTCATCTAATGATCTTCCTGGACCCCAGCCCTGAATTTATTTAACCTGTGAGGCAGTGTCCAATATATACTCAATTTTTAGGTCTTTCTCACCCCAGAACCTGGAACCAATTCTGTACAAATGTGGGGGCTGATAAGGCATCATTTCCAGGTAGCCCACTGGCTGGGCCTTGAATCACTTTCCCTGCCAGCGTGTTACTAACTTTGCCTTTTAGATTCCTTTTTACTGTGCTCTGATTTCTGATCTATAACTAGCAGCTGACATAGAATGGTAGAAAGAATTTTCTAACCACATGTCAAGAAAGTAAATGTTTAATGTGCACTATATGCACTGAATAATTTTATCCTAGGTACTTTAGTTTTCGGAGCTCAAACTTCTTTGTTTATGCAATATATGGATTGGATTAGATGATATACAAGGTTTCAACTACCATATTTTTAGGACTATAAGATGCACTGGACCATAAGATGCACCTCAGTTTTAGAGGAGGAAAATAAGAAAAAAATTTGAAGCAAAATATGTGGTAAAATATTTAATAATATAAATAACATAGGCCACCACCCCCAACCCCAGCTAGGGAAGCTACACTTGGACTATAAGATGCACTCCCCTTTCCTCCCAAATTTGCAGGGTAAACACGTGTCTTAAAGTCCAAAAAATATGGTAGTTTAACAACACTAAGTCTTAATTACTACCTTTTTCTCTAGGTCCTTTCACAGGCACTTGAGAACATGAAAAGTTACATTAGAAACCAAATTCCTCTCCTTAAATTCTGTTCTCTCCACACTTAGTTTCTTGGTACATGCATTAAATTATCTGTATAACTACGTGTTATGAACTAAACTATGCCCATCTAAAATTAATATGTTGAAGATGTAACTTACAATGTGACATAGCTGTAGATAAAATCTTAAAAGATATAATTAAAGTTATATAAGGGAGCTGTGATCCCAGATGTTGACACAAGTCTCCTGAACTCACCTTCTCCCACAGACACACAGAATCTACAGCTACACAGAGTGATTCTCTCTGAAAGAAATACAGACTCTCGCTGAATGACTCCTCACACCTGGTGAATGAAAAAATACCCACACAAAATGCACAGGAAAGGCTGAGACACATTCTCATCATAAACCCCAGCCCTAACATGATCTCACACAACCAGGAGAGAAATCACAGCTCGCAGCTTCTCCCTGAGGAGTGAAGGCTTTGGATCCCACATTTACTGCCCTAACCTTTAAGACATCTACTTGGACGAGGTACCAAAACACCTAGCTCTAAAAGCCAATGGGACTTGCACACCTGAGACCCTAAATATAGCAAACAAAGGAAAGAGTACTGAAGGGTTTGCTGTGTTTATGCCCCCAGGGCTCAGTGCAGAGGAAGCAAATAGAAACAATCATCTTTGAGGCCTTCCCTGAAAGAGGCCTATCTGCATATTTCAAAAGCTGGTTCTGGAGGGTCGGGCTTCTAATTTAACACACACCTATATGGTGTTCAGTTGACTGAAATCTTTCCCAGACACTGGGGAGGCCAGTGGGCACCTTCCTCACATTCTTCATCTGGCCCACTCACGGTCACTGGGGTCTCCCTGGAGGAAACTTGTGCATATGCCTGGCACCCAGCTTTTGCACCTACCACCCAGAATGCAATCCACTTGATTACCTAGATCTGATTACCTGAACGATGCTGCTTTCCTTTTTAGGTCCCACTAAGACCTAGAAAAGCAGGTCTCAACCAGCTATGACCAAGGGCTCTCAGCGCAGAGGGAGCAGACAGAGGCCCTTCTCCCAGTTTTTCCCTGAAGGAGGGCTGATGGCCCACCTTAAAAACTGCTGCCTGAGGGACAGCTTTCTAACTTAGCCTGTATCTATGGGCTGAATAAAACACTAAAAATGCAAGAATGGATGAATAATCAAGACAGAAAACTAAAGAAAAAGCTTGACTTAAACTACATGCTAAACAAGATAAACTTAATACACATTTAAATTTTACCCAATAGGAACAGAATACGCAAACTTCTCAAGTGTGCTTGGAATATACCCCAGTATAGATTACATTGGGCTGTAGACAACTCAAGAAATTTAACACTGAAATTATATACAGCATCTTTTCTGACCACAATGTTATAAAACTCAAAATTCATTACAAAAAAAAGAAAGATTCACAAATGTGAAGATTAGTAAGCATGCTCCTGAAAACCAACAGATCAAGGAATACATTTTTAAAAAGAGATATTGTGAGACAAATGAAATTATAAATACCAAATAACAATATTTATGGGACACAGCAAAAGCATTTCTAAGAGAGAGCCTTATAGTGATAAAAACCTACATTTAAAAAAAAGGAATCCATAAATTAACA
This sequence comes from Artibeus jamaicensis, assembly GCF_021234435.1. Classification (NCBI taxonomy): domain Eukaryota; kingdom Metazoa; phylum Chordata; class Mammalia; order Chiroptera; family Phyllostomidae; genus Artibeus; species Artibeus jamaicensis. The sequence continues at coordinate 18,438,662 of NW_026521788.1, forward strand.
ACATAACTTTAAAAGCCAACAAAGTAAAACAACAATAAGAAACTAAGCCCAAAGTTAGTAGAAGGAAGAAAAAAACAAAGATCAGAGTAGAAATAAGTGAAGTAGAGATAAAAAGATAATAGAAAAGATCAATGAAACTAAGTGCAGGTTATCTGAAAAGATGAGAAAAATAGATAAATCTTTACCTAGACTTCTCGAGAAAAAGAGAGGACTCAAATAAATAAAATTAGAAATAAAACAGAATACATTACAACCAATACTACATCAATAAAATGAATCATAAGAGACAACTGTTACCACATATATGCCAATAAAGTCGACAACTTAGTACAACCTACCAAGACTAAATAATGAGAAATAATTAGAAAATGTGAACAAATTAGTAGGAAGGATATTGAGTTAGTAATCAAAAACTTCCCCCAAACAAAAAATCCGTGACTTGATGGCTTGACTTGTGAAGATTACCAAAATATTCCAAAAATAGAAGAGATAGAACTGGAGGGAATATATATAAACACAATTTATCAGGCTACTCTTGCCCTGAACCAAATAAAAAATAACAATAAGAAAAAAAATTACAGTGTAGAACATGATCAAGTGAAATTTATTGCAGGGATGCAAAGATGGTTCAAAATCTGGTTATCAATTAATGTGATACATTATATTAAGAAATGAAAGATAAGAATTATATTATCATCTCAGTAAATATATAAAAAGCCCCAAATTTAAAATTCATTCATGATAAAAGCTCTCAACAAACTGGAGGTATTGAGAATGTATCTCAACATAATGAAGACCATATATGCCAACCCCACAGCTAACATTATATTGAATGGTGAAAAGTTAAAATTTCTCCTGAAATATCAGAACAACACAATGATGCCTATTCTTTTCACTTTTAGTCAACATAGAACAGTAAGTTCTACTTGGAACAACTGGGCAAAAAAAGAAAAAGCACAAACTGAAAAGGAAGAAGTAAAACTGTCTCTATTTGCAGAAAAAAATTATTTCATATATAAAAAAATCCTGAAGACTCCACCAAAAAATCTTAAAACAAGCAAATTTAGTGAAGCTGTAGAATACAAAATTAATATATAAATATCATTTTCACTTTTACACACTAATATGAATTATCAGCATGAGAATTTACAAAAACAGTCTAATTTCAATTACATCAAAAAGAATAAAGTATCTAGAAATAAATTTAACCAAGGAAGGAGATAAAAAAAATCTTTACACTGATATCTGTGAGATACTGATGAACAACTTGAAGAAGACACAAATAAAAGGAACAATAGTCCATCCTCATGGATTGGAAGAATTGAGAGTCTTAAAATGCCTGCATTATCTAAACAGTAGACAGATGTAATGTCATCACCATTAAAATTCCAATGGCACTTTTACAGAAATAGAGCAAATATTCCTAAAATTTATATAGACACACAGAAGACCCTGCATAGCCAAAGCACAATCTTGAAAAAGAAGAAAAATGATGGAGGCATCATGCTCCTTCTTTGCAACTATTTTGCAAAGCTACAGTAATAAAAAATGTATGGCATTGGTATAAAAACAGACATACGGGTCAGTGAAATAGAATACACCCAGATACAAACCCATGCATATATGGTCAATTAAATTATATCAAAGTGCTAAGAATATACAATGAGAAAATAGAAACCATAGTCTCTTCAATAAATGGTGGTGAGAAAACTGGACACAAAAGAATAAAACTGGATAACTATCTTACACAACACAAAAATTAAGTCAAAATGATTGAAGGCTTAAACATAAGACCTTGAAATTGTGAGCTCCACAAAAAATTAAGGGTATAATCTTGACATTGGTTTTGGCCATTTTTATTTTGGATTTGATGACAAAAGTAAAGGCAATAAAAGAAGAAAATCAACCAGTGGGACTACCTCATACTAAAAACTTGTAAACATTAAAGAAAGCATCAACAAAATAAAAAGAGAGAAGACATTAGCAAATGAATACATCTAAAAAGGGGTAACTATCTAAAATATATAAAGAATCTACATAACTCAATATCAAAAAGTAAACAATGATCAAAAGTCAACATGAAAACTGAATATGTTACTAAAAAAGACATAAATGATACATAAAAAGGTATTCAATATTACTCATCATGAAAATAGTTATCAAATGTAAATCAATAAAAATCAAATGCAAATCAAAAGCACAATGAAATATCACTTCAAAATGGTTAGAATGGCTATCATCATAACACTAAAAGATTAAAAGTGTTGGCAAAGGTGTAGAGAAAAGGGAACCCTTGTGCACTGTTTTGGGGAATTTAAATTGGTTTTAGCCACTATGACAGAGTGATTTCTCAAGAACTTAAAGTAGAACTACTATATGTTCCAGCAACCCCACTTCTGGGTATATGGCCAAAGGAAATTAAAAAGAATATCAAAGCGATATCTGCACTTCTGTGTTCACTGCAGCATCACTCACAACAGACAAGATGTGGAAACCATCCATCAACTGATTTACTACGTGATGGATTATCATTCAGACATAAGCAAGGACAAAATTCTTCCATTTGCATTACTATTACATTAGAGGAACAAGTATAAAGGACACAGGGACAATAACTAAGGGGGGTGGAAATGGGAGGGAGGTGGGGAGCATGGGGCAGGGTGGGCTGGGATAGGAGAAATAGACAGAAAACTGTACTTGAAGAATAACTAAATAAAATTTTTAAAAAAAAGATCTAAATGCAGAATGCAGGTTAGATGAACTCCAGAGTCTAAGAACTTAACCAATGTTGCTAAAAAAAAAAGGATCACCTATTTATATATACACTAGATTCTCAAAGTATTCTTGTAGGGCAGTTTTGATAATATAAACAAGCACATATGCACTAGAGTGTGATTACTTGATAAAATGAGGAACCACAAGACCTTTTTTCTCAGTAAGGTGATTTGCAACAAAGCACCATATAGTGGTGTTCAGAGCAAAAGTAACTTGGACACCAACACTTTTTACTCTGGATCAGTAAAGGGGGCAACTTGAACTATCCTGGCAAGAAACTGTGTATTGTTCATGGAAAAATAAGTCAAATTGAATTGAACAACAGGACCGTGTTGATCAAACAGTGCATTTGAGCAGATATGAATCGATAAAACTAATAAGTAACAATATTCCAACCAAAAGAAAAGGCATCCATGTGTAATTTATAATTTAATTTTAACTTAATGGAACTCAATATTTACATTAATGCACAAAAAACATTTCTAAATCTGTAAGAAGCAGGACCTTAAAAATTATTATTATAACAACCCAGATAGATTTCACTATTAATCATGAAATGTGCTTGCTCTTTGTACTTCCAAACCAGAAGAAATTTTAAAAGTTTTATTCATGATTACTTGATAACGAGGAATTGGGCAGCTAGTTAGTAGGATGGAGTATATTATATGATGTCCAGCCCCGGATTAGTCTAAAACATTAATAATCTACAGAGCATGGACATTTACAGCTCTCAGCCTCACTCAACAAGTCAGAAAGTGAGCAAAACATAATATTTTGCAGAGTTTATTCTTGGGCTATTATTTATTAATTGTTGTATTATTTTCCATACGAACGTCAGTACACCTACTTTTGTCCAGCCTGTATTCAGAGCCAACACACATTCTCATGTGGCCCTGGACTTTGTTAGGCGACTTACACCACCCCTCTTACAACATATCACTGAGAAGAGACTAGATAAAGCTTGGCACAGATGGAAGAGTAATGAGGTATTTATTCAGAAGACATGGGAGTTATTTTTATTTTGAGACCTGGGTTGTACCCACATGGGTTTTTTCCTTAAGAAAAAGCAGAATTTAGATGCTTACGTTTCTATTACTGCAGTGCAACAAAATTTATCTGATGTAAGAATCTGAGTCTAGGTATTCCAATCTTATATATGGTAAAATACTGGCATTTCCAGATTCCTAATCAAATTTTGGGATTATAGACTATTCATGAATCAATTTGTGGAACTTAGAATGCTTTTCACAAAAGAAATCAATATTATACATGACAGTATGCTTTTTCAGACTGTCTATGAAATCTTTGTTGCTTAGCTCATGTTGTTTACAAAGTTTTTAAGTTATGGTTATCTTAAATCCTAAAATAATAATTTGTATTTACTGATTCATTATCATACTAAAATTTTTATATACAGTATCGCATCTATTCCTGCAAATAAACCAAATAAATCCTATTGGATCTATGAAATCAAACTTCCAATTTTATAGACTAAGAAAGGAGGTTAATTATCTTTTCAAAGACCACAAATGTAGTCAAGATTTATGGTTAATATTTACATAATTTAAATGCACAGTAAACAGTGCTGATATGTGCTAAGAAGTATTAAAGAGCTTCACATATTTAAATCATTTAACTGTCACTGTCTACCCGCTACTTTGTATTAATATCTTTATGAAGTTGATTCTAACCTCACCCTCCCAAACATGACTGTGGATTGCTCCATCTGCTTGAACCCTAATCCAACACACAGCCCTGGAATGTGTTAAGACTTAACAATGGGGAGAATGTAAAGGGGTATAAATCACATTTTGGAAGGGCTCAACCATTTATTGATGGCTTATTTCAAAAACGGGTGTTTCTGGATCACTCCATTTTAACCTGGAATGTTTATTTCATATAAATTCCTGCCTCAGAACTTCCATCATCTGTTTTGCTTTATTTTGTTTGATTAGATAGTGCAGAAATAAAACCATGTTGGCAATAGATGGGTTTTTGAAGGTGCCAAAGGAGTAGATTTTACTCATCTGGTAAATTTTCACTAAAGTAAGATCATTAAAATACAGTTTAGGGCGGGGCGCAGGGCAGGCTCTCCTGGGGTCTGCGGGGCAGGTGGGGATGCGCAGAGCTTGGGGGTCAGTGCAAGGAGGTCGCCACTGGCAGAGAGTTGGAATGCGGAAAAGCATCCACATACATTTATTTTTTTTATTTTCTCTTTCCTTTCTCCTTACCACTATGCCTTCCAATCTGAACTTTTTATAGGGACAAGTGAGTAAGTAAGAACTAAACAAAATATTTAGAACAGAGAAATTTTATATCACTAAGTTAAAATAAGTTATTCACTTACCTAAAGAATATTTATTTGGGTTTGAGAGACACTGAAATACACTGGTTAAGCATTCAAACTTCGGACTAAAAAAGCCCAGATTGGAATCTTGATTCTACCACGTGCTACTTGTGCCACCTCTTGGGCCAGTTAGTTAAGCTTTGCCTCAGGTTTTCATTTGCAATGTGGTGATAATAATAACAAAAATCTCATAAAATTATGTTAAAGATTAAGCAAAATAACATGTATATAAAACTTAACACACTGGGTAGTAGAGAACAAGTCCCTGTAAGAGTGAACTTACTGTTTTGGTTTTTGGTGAAAATATTGTTATTTTTATATAGGCATTGTATTCTAGATGCCACGGTTAGAGTTTAACACAGAGATCTTTATGAAGCAAAACTGCACACTTACTCACAAATGCCACTGATGGGATACCCTAAGGAGAAATACCGTCCTATTCTAAAACAATATAGAAAAGCAAAACATCCAAATTACCTTACCTTCGACCCACTTCCTACATACAGCTAGTAGGGTAAAAGTTGGGGCAGCGAAGTCCACCTTTCTGCCCGGATTTCCATTTACACTGGCTCACGGGCCCACAGACATGAATAGTATGGAGACCCTAGGGAGCGAAGACATCATGGATAGTTTCCTGCTTTATGATTCAATTTGTTTATAGAACAGGGTCTTCTTTATAAAGCATATGGGTGAACTTTGAGTCAGAAAAACCTGAGTTCTCCCTGCTGCCTTCACCTGAAAATAGGTATGTAAACAGTGACAAATTATTGAACTTCTGAGATACAGTCCCATCATTTGTAAAATGAAGATAATACTTACACAGTAGGCAGATAATGAAAAAAGGAGATGATGTATACAAAATAGCACCTTAAATAGCAAGTTACCTATTCTTATTATATCTTGACTTTAAATTAGAAACTCACAGATTTACCTATTGGAAACCACTCTGCCTGGTTTCAGGAGCTGTAACCTGCCCCCATGGATAAGGCTGAGTAAGCTACCTCCGGGCTGTGAGCCACTAAGGAGACAAAGCTTGTCTCTCGCAGCAACACTGCTTCTGCTTCATCCCCTGCCCCCAACACTTAATCAGTTAGTCACTAACCAACAGGACCCCTCAGAGGAGGGGCAACTGAAGCCAGACACAATCACTTGGGAGGCCCTCAAGGAAGGACTTGGGGGCTGCAGCAAAGAGGGAGTAATGGACCCTCCCTCCCAGCTATTCTGACATAGCCCAAGTCCCTATTTCTGTCTGGGAGAAGCGCTTCCTGGCTCTAATCCACTTAAGCCTAAAAATCTATGACTGGGAAGGCAGTGCAGCTCTTTGCAGGCTAGAGGGGGATCCAGGGTGATCAGGCCTAAGAAAGAATATGTAAAATCCTGTGAAACCTACTTCGTTTAGAATGATCTCATTTGAATTATAAGGGTCCAAGCAAGAAGTTTGTTCCTCAAAGTTTTATGGCTCTTTAGCTATCTGACCCTAACTGAGAATAAGCCCTCATAGTTTTTGAATGCTATCTATTGTTTGATCCTTACCTGTATTCTTATGCAAAATGAACCCAGTAAAAGCCCATTGAGGAAAAGGCTCTTGGTCTTTCTCCTGTGGGAGACTGACCACCTTTCCTCCCCAAACAGAACATGTCTTGGCAGTATTATTTTCCTCCGTGGCAGACGGGGGGACTTGCTGGAAAAGTTGCCCCCACATTTACCTTTTTAAAAATTATTTTTTGTATGTATGTAAAAATGTGTGTATTTTTATACTCAGGCAAAAGCCCTTGATACTTGTCCTCAGAAATCATTAATAAAGCCTAATCCTTTCTACTTGAAAAGCCTTTTAAAGTATGAAAGTTTGGCAAGAGCAGATTCTTAAGTTTGCTCTTATGAATTACTAGCAGGCCATCATTCTTAGTCTTCAAATCACTTTTCCCAGTACAGAGTGGCCCAAATATTTACACTAACCCCTCTAAAGAGGAAACAAGCGGGGTTGCTCTGGAGCTTCATTTCTCACCTTTCCCTTTTTTTCCGGCTCACTCTCAGGCATTTAATGCCATTAGGCAAAATTATACCATCAGTGGCATTTCACCTGGCATGGCTCGTGGTCCCAGGTGGAGAAGCAGATGTATAATGGACCGATTTGAAAATGTTGCATTAGAGAAAAAGCTTTACACACAAAATTAGTGAGACAGTGCCGAGGACTGCACTTCCTTCTGTTCCATTATAATTTATCAACCAGAAAAAGGCAATGCCAGGTAAACTGTGGAGGATAACAATGAAAGGGGAACATGTGGGGTAAAGCAGAGGAGGAGTTTTGCAGCAGCACCTCTGGATATTGTGCAGGGAGACAGAATGCAAACTAAGGCATTCGGCTCATCTGTCCATGCATATTAAGTCATTCAGCCAGTGTGTGAAACGTTTCAGGTTGTCCCAGGGATATAGCCAAGAAAACTAAACATTGACTCAGCAAGAGCTCAGATGAGAGGTCTAATTAAATTAAATGGTACAAAGTGGGGGCTTCTTTCATAGACTCCAGGAACTGCTTAAAACACAACAGAGTTCACATAAAGGTCAAAAGGTATAGTAATAGCTAAGAAGATATATACAGTGAGGCACAGGGAAGACATGAACATAAACATGATCAAAAGTTCAAAGGCTATCACTGACTGAATTCTGACTAAATGTTGTCATGACCATAATTAACCAGGCTGAGCCTGACACAGGCAACAGCATCTTCGTTTTAATTTTACTTTAACGACTGGCTACGTGCAGAAATGCTTAGGATAATTCCTGTTCCTTGAAATAACATGATTAAGAGTTCATGGAGAATAGGTGGAATATTTGAGCTCTACAAACACTGTATTTCAAGTTCCCCCCCAGACAGGAGTGATTCTGAACGATAAATGAGGATGATGCTAATGTACTCAGGGTTGGCTATTTCAGAATGCAATGCTCAAGATATGGGATGACACATATTTAAAAAGGCAGACAGATAAAGAAGGACTCTGATAAGCCACTATCACTAAAGGTATGAGTGGTACAGCCCATTTTTGATAAGAGGGAGCTGGACAATGTAGGTAGAGAAGGAGGAAAAAGAGACAGAACTCCTTCCTTGTTGTTAACTTCCCAGAGCCTTAGTTTCTCATTTATAAAATGAAGATAATGGTGGGACTTACCTCTGAGCATTGTTGTGAATATAATTAATAATATAATATAATATAATATAATATAATATAATATAATATAATATAATGGAATTTAAAATGATACCTGGTCATCAAGAGCTCAATAAAAGTTAGTTACCATTCTTGTTATCATTAACCATTATTATAACTGTCACAGAAGTAAAGAGTAAGAAAGTTGTTTTAAAAGAATGTTCCAATTGCTTAAAGGGTGAGGTATGGGCCTTGAATCTGCTCCATTGTCCACTATTGCAAAAGCTTCTGTGCCCCTCTGCTGGGGAATTCAGCGTTATATGTATTCATTTTGGAATCAGAGAACCGTGTTTAAGGCCTTGCCCTACTCTTAATAGCTTTGTGATCTTGGAGAAGTTGCTCAACCTCTTTCAGGCTCACTGTCCATATCTATAAAACAATACTAATACTCTTTCATACATTTTTGGAAGGGTTTGCGAAAGCAAATGCATTTAAAATATTTAGGACAGTGCTGAGCACTAATAAGCAATTTTATGTAATATATACAAAAAGACATATGCATATATCACATATATGGTCTAAACATATGAACTACACTTATGTGTGTGCACACACACACATGAACACAAATACCACCCGTTATTCTTTAAATTCTAAATACCATCACAGAAGTTTTTAGCCAGGTGAAACCTCGCCATTACACTCGTTCTCACAATCTCTCAGTCTCTGTTTCTGTCTCATTCACACACACACACACACACACACACACACACACACACACATACACTCTCCAAGCAACATGTTTATGAGTCTACACTTATACTGTTACTTAATTCAGACAAGCCTCTCCTGAGTTAGTTTTAAAAAGTTTACCTTGAATTTTAGGAAAATTTATATTTTCAGTTTGGTTTCATAGTTCTTTTCTCCTCTCCAGCTAAGCAAATTCTTCCAATTCTTTGTTAGTTTTTATTATTTAGCTCAAATTGTCTTTTAAATTCTTTATACAATTTAAATCACAGTACTCGCTTTGCTGCAGATCTTTGGTATCTATTTTCCTCAACATGTACTTGTTTATTAATTCTGCACTGCTCTTAAACATGTCTGTAACACACTGACCTGTCTTACTGTCCCCAACATCTTAAAATCCAATGCTATCAGAAATGCTAACCTTGCCCAATGAGTCCCCTATATTTTTGGGTAGCTGAAGTTGTACCCGATACTACAATTCAGTAACTGAACATGTGACATTTGTATAAAGACTCTAAAGTTAAATAACAATATCTCTATGCCTGATATTTTTTCAGATCTAAGGCCTCATGTCTCCATTAGCACTGGCAACAAGTGAAGATCTTTTACTTTGTGCTGAAAACACTTAAGGATAGCCTAAGACTGACTCTGTACAGGTCCTCCATTACTCATCAGCCACGTGTGGCCCAAACTCTAACCTTGGTTCAGAAGCAAAGATGATTACTCTTCCTCAAAGCCAATGTCAAGTGCTGCCGCTAAAACAAAGATGGGCAATAAACCATTTTATGATACACAGAGGAATTAACCCACTAAAAGGACATTTTTCGAGGCTTCTTTCTTTAAACTTAATTTGACATAAATTTTTATAACCATTAGATGAAACATATCAATGAATAACACTACTTCATGATACTTATCACCATCCAAAATTAACTACTATTCTGACTACTACTGTACTATTGCTGCCAGTGAATATTTCATGAACATCTGCTATATGCTAGACACCTGAGGCTAGACTAAAAATGATTTTCTTTGCACACCTCACATACATTATCTTGTTACCCCATCAGAAGGCATGTATCAGGCAGTGAGTAACACCTTGCTGGTACAGAGCTGATGGAGGCCCCTTTCTGACTACAGAAAGCACATAAACCCTAGTTCTGAGTAACAACATAGAGACTAGCACCCTACCAACCTGTATCAAACTTAAATGTGAGCAAAAGGTTACATTTCATTCTTATAAGTCATTGAGAATTAGGAGCTGTTTATTATGACAGCAGAACTTAATCTAATTTGACTAATTTGGTGTTGTTGACTAAAAAAACTTCCTTAATTTTTTCAATGGTGGTTGTTCTTTTTCATGTTATCTGATGGAGAAACTGAGGCTAAAGACAATTTATCATTGTACAGAAGAGAAGTATTTTTTACTCCATACCTGATTAAAATATAAGTAATACTACTAGAACTTTCATGGGAAGGTGCCAGTTTTGTCATTAGCAATAAGAATAATACCATGTGTGTACTAACCCAGAAAAGCTGCTCAATGCTTTCAGTGGAAGAAGACTCACACTAAAGGGTACGCTCGCCTTCTGAAAACATGCCGAACTCAGTTGTACAATTCAACCATGAATTGCCTCTGACCCATGGCTTGACCGAAAACTTTCTTGAGACGTCTAATACTGCAGAGATGACTTGATGCACTTGTGCCCTGTGGACTGTTAGGGTGTTATTTTTTGATCAGCTACATCATCAGAAAGCAACATTTTTGACCATATTATCACAACCCCCTGCTGAAAAGGCTTCAGTAAATTGAGATTTAATGCTGTAACTTCAGCTTTTATTGAAGGTCAGTGTAAGAAATGTCCATTTGAACATTTATGTCTTCCACAGATCCCTAGGTTAGGACATCATTCATCATATTACCAATTGTTACACAAGCAATGACCATGTACAATAAATGTTTCTATAAATTTAAAGGCTGATAAACATTTTTTCTCTCTAGATAAATGTCTATGCTGTCTATAATCAAGCTATGACAACTAAATAATATACTGATTAATTTTCAGTTGAATATAACTAGAGTAACTGATTTATCCAAAAGGTTGATCATACCCAATTCTTTTCTTTATTTCAAAAAATCTTTAGTATCCGTTTTTATTTTTAGTCTCTATTTTATATTCTCCTTGATTAATAAAACTGCTACAATTTTATAAGAATAAAAATACAAATTCTATTTATAAATTAATATTTGTTATGATTATTTTTTTTTTGCTCGTCTTTCGTTTCTCAATAAATTTTTCAAGAAACTCAGTTAGATCCTTCAGTAAACCAGGCCCTTGTTTACTCGTCTCTGTGCTGTTGGTCCAGGGCAGCAAAATGAGAACAAATACATGTCAGTGTGGAATGACACAATGAGCTCTGAGACGAGAGCCTGGATTCACATTTTCACTCCATCACTTACTAACCATATGGCATTTGGCAAGTCACGTTCATTTATTAACTTTACTTTTCTTGTCAACAAAATACCCCGAGTTTACCTGTAGCATTGTTGAGAGGATAAAATAACACATATAAATGTTTCAGTATAAGTGGAGTGTTCACCAAATGCAGCAGCTTCTAGCATCACCTCTTTCTCATCCAAAGAGGAAGTGACCATAAAGGCACAATGATGCTTCATTTATCTCTTCACTAGGTGCCTTCAAAGGGAGCCTAAAAGATGTGCACATATAATTTTCTGAATGCCTATTCTCAGGAGAAAGGTAGAGACAGAGAAAGAATGTAGTGTGGGTGAGAGTAGAGGTAAATAAGAACACTATTCATGTCAGCCAGAGAGCAGTTCTGGCCTGATTTCACAGCGTCTGTGAAACTGCAGGGCAGAGTTGGTTCCACCTGGAGGCAAGGAGTCTGCCTTTTGTATTCCCCTCCCAGCCACTGGCTATAGGCTTCTGGGGCAAACAGGGTGATTCCTTTTTGGCTGAGGGCAATTATCCAGACAAGGGAGCAGCTGTGAGATGTCAGCAGCCAACACGTGCAAGAGCTGGGAGATGGGTGAACTACCAGGTGAGAGAATCTGGCTGGAGTAGCAACATCCATAACAGCATTATTAGATTTCCCTTAATTTTTATCCTCCCATAAGCCAATAGTTCTCATCCTGAGGAAATTTTGCATTTGGCAGTGCCAGGGGAAATCTCTAAGTATCACAACAGAGTAGGGGTGGGGGGGCTGGCACCTAGAGGGTCGTCCAGGGGATACTGCTAATCATTCCTCCGTGCATAGAACAGGCCCCCTTTTCCAATAATTATCCAGCCCCAAATCCCAAATGCCAACAATGCCAAGGATGAGAAAGCTTGGAATAAACAAACATATAAAAGTCAATGTTTACTATTCATGATAGAAGTTGTTGATTTTCTAATATTATCCTTCAGACTTTACCAATCAAAAGAAGAAAATGCGGGATTGCACTGATTTTGCTTGAGGAAAACAGACACATGCCACAAACACACCTTCATGGGAACTTTTACCTTGTGAATACAACCAGCACTACTTCAAAATCTACAACGACAAACATAAATTCAGCATGAGCCACGGAGTGAAAGGGCTACTTTGGCAAATGCCATCCCTACTGTCTTGTGTTTTTTTCCCGCATCTGCTTTCAGCTCTGCCTCCATCCACACTGTCATGGATTTTGATGCCAGCCCTTCGCTCTTCGAGAATCTTTAAGTCCTTGATTTCTATTTCCTTTCCCTTCTCTTCAGTGCTTTTTCTCCCCGGCTTCCAACTGAACTCATAAACATCAGGGCGTTTGCATCCAGTCCTGCTCTTTTCCTTCAGCTGCACTTTGCCTAATGGGGACTCTGGCACAGCCCACAGCTGTCGGGCCGTCTGCTCACTTCCACAGCCTCTCCTTCTACCTCTTGAAATTCTGTGGCTCAGACTGTCTAGTGCACGATAGAAATCATTAATCTTTCTTCTTTTTTTAAGGATTGATTAAAATGAAGCTACTTTTTTTTCTCAAACAGAAATAGGCTTTTCCACTGAGTCTTAAATTCTTCCAATGCTTTCATTTTTAATAATAAAAAATATTTGACATACAAACAAGAATAGGGTAGTTATTACGTGGAGTTAATTTAATAGTAGAGACCCTCACATAACAATCACATTTTTCTCACCCCACCTATTTCCTTCCTTACCAGCCTCTGTGAGAGTGTGCATGAGCTTTATCTAGATGTTTTCTCTTCTCCATCTCTTAATTGCACAGAGGATCTAATTTCACAAAGCATACCACTGCTGCTTGGTGACAGACACCAAAACAGTCTCAGCAAGGCCATGTCAAATCAATCCTTTAACCATGAACAATAGAGTTTACCATCTTGATATACAGGTCTCACTTTCCTCTACATTAAAAATTAATAGGTAATTGCTAAAGCCTCTGATCTCACTCTTGCTGATGTACCTTGTTTAAGCAAAATTCTAGAAGAATCTTTTTAAAACAAATTGAGACAAGACTATTTTTTACCTCACATTATAATATGTCACTTAGGGCAGACAGGGAAATTTTGGAAAGCAACTGTGAAGGCTAAGAGACAGCCAAAGGGATGAGATCAAGGATTCTGGAAAAATGGTTGAATAGGAAGCACCCGAATACTGCCTCCACCCCAGGCCCCAATTGCACTGATGGAATTTGTCTGACATAACTATATAGGAACTCCGGAGCCTATTAAAGATTTTCAGCTCACAGAGGAAGGCTTAGAAGGTACATTATGGTTAATTTATATCAAAATCAGCAGGATACCAGCTATCCATCAGACACTCCTCAGCCACTTGCCAGGCAGCCGTGCATGTGTTCCTGACGCAGTGTGCACACAGTGTGTAAAAGCCAGGATGAGTAAGAGGACTCTGCCCTCCAGATATCAGGGCTCTGCACCCTGATCACTGGTCACTCTTTTCATCACAGATGCAGACAAATAGGCAGGGCCATTGCTATTACATCTGCCCTTACTGTTACAAGCCCTTCCCAATCTGGCTAAAGTGGCTTCCAGGGGATTTAGAGTTTCAGCATCTTATTGACCTCTTTCATTTTCATCTTTTCCCCTTTTGGAAGCCAGACATTAAAGACTAGGAAGTTCTTTAATAGCCATGTATAAAGAGGAAACTATAAAGTCACTGTGCATACCCAGGTTTAGAAAAGATGTGAGGAAAATTTGGGGCTACACTTCAGGTTGATTCATGGCACAGAGATAGCCTTAAACAATCAAAAAATGAAACAACAAAATAAAAGCCCCACAAAAACAAAAAATAAGCAAACAAAAAGTTCTGAGAAAGGAAAATATCTAATTTTCAGAGTTAACATATTATTAGATTGAAATGTCATGTTTTCAAGAAAAAAAGCACATAATATATAAAGAAAGATGTATGTTCCACTTAAGAAAACCTAAGGAAACTATCAATGACAAAGGCTTAATGTCAGTCTACAAGAAAAAGACCTTAAGTCAACTATATTGAAGTTACTCAAAGTACTAAAAGAAGGCCCTGGCCCACTAGCGCAGTATGTTAGAGTATCATCCCAGTACATCAAGGTTGCAGGTTCGATTTTTGATCAGAGCACAAAGAAAAAGCAACCAATTAATGAATAAATAGGTGGAACAACAAATTGATATTTCCTCTCTCTTTCCTCCCTTTTTTCTTCCTCTAAAATCAATTAAAAATAAATTTAAAAAAAACTAAAGGAAGACATGATAGATGGACACACAGAACTATCAATAAAGAGAAAGAAAACACAAAAAGAAACCAAAAGAAAATTCTGGAACTAAAAAGCATCATAACTAAAATAAAAAAAATTACTATAGGGATTCAAAGGCAGGTTAGAGTAAGCAAAAGAATAAGCAACCATGAAGAATGGACAAAGAAATGAACACCTTTGGGGACCAGGCAGAAAAAAAAATTGAAGAAAAGTGAATAGATTCTAAAGGAATGTGGGGCACATTTGAGTTTATCAACATACTTATTTTTAAGAATCTGAGAATAGAGAAAAAGACAGAAAGCATATTTGAAGAAATTATGTCTAAAAACTTCCCAAGTTTTATGTAATACATGAATATAAACATCCAAAAAGCTCAATGAATTCTAATTTGAATGAACTGAAAAAGACTCATACCAAGACACATTATGATCAAAATGTTGAAAGCAAAAAACAAAAAAATGTTATTTTGAAATCAACAAGAAGGTAGCGACTTTTTACTTACAAGGGCTCCTCAATAAGAAAATAAGCATTTCTCATTAGAAACTTTGAAGGCCAGAGGGTAATGAAATGATATATTCAAGGTGCTAAAGAATTGTCAGTCGAGAATACTATACCCAGCAAAAGGTCCTTTGAAAGTGTAAAAAAAAAAATTAAGACTTTTTGAGGTAAACACAGGCTGAGCAAGTTTATTACCACTAGACTTGCCCTGCAAGAAATGCTACAGGAAGTCCTGCAGGTTGAAGTGACCTTGAACTGGTGGTACATATATGTAAGGGAGTATCACTTGGCCATAAAGCAGAATGGAATGTTACCATAGCTGACAGCATAGATGGATCTACAGGGTATTATACTAAGTGAAATAAGTCAGCCAGAGAAAGACAAATACCATATGATTTTACTTAACAGAATCTAAAGAACAACAAAAATGATCAAACTAAACTGAAACAGACAGAGGTACAGAGGACAGACTGATGGTTGCCAGAAGGGAGGGGTTTGGAAGACTGGGTGAAAAGGTGAAGGGATTATGAAGTGCAAATACCTCCTTACAAAAGGGTCACAGGGAGGTCAAGTACAGCATGGGGAATGCAGTCAATAATATTGTAATGACTCTGTATGGTGCCAAATGGGTTGTGGAAATAAAGGGGGAACACTCTGTAAAGTATGTGATTGTCCAGCCATTATGCTGTACACCTGAAACTAATACAAAAACATACTGAATGTAAACTGCAATTAAAAAAGGAAATTAAACAATTGAATCCATGGGGATATCAGTTTATCTAGATACCTTGAGAACTTAGCTACTTTACTACAATAAAACAAAACAAGAAAGCAGACTCCCATGGCTCTCTTCTTCTTAAAATGCAGTATTGAATTACTAAGGTCCAATCACTTCCATTTGCCTCCTACCCAACATTAAACAAACACATAGAAAACAGTCTGGTGTTAGATTTATTGGTAAGGTGTATTCTCTTTACTTTTTCTCCTGGCCTTTCTCTGCCTTTCTCTCCCTTACTTCCTTTCTTTCACCTATCTCCATCCCATCTTATCTATCTCCCCTCCTCCTTTTAAATCTATAAATACTTCAGCTAATTTTCCAATTCTTCTGTAGTTTCCTTAATTTTCTTGATGACTACAAATGATTGCGGTAAGTTCAGAAAGCTCATTAGCTAATTCCCTTAACATCTTAACATGGCAAGCACATTAACCTACTAAGTCATTCTGCATGAACTTGATCGCCTGAGTTCTGCAGGCCCTAGTGGCTCTTTTGGTCAACAGCTGCACTGTTGTTATTTCTTTTCATTCCTAATTGAATGCACACTGCCCCTTGACTTCTGCTAAAACTCAGTTGCAGTTGCTTGGCAAATTTTCAGTCTCGCTGATATTTCCCCCCTGACTGATTAGTTTTACTTATTTATTCAATTTTTTTTAATTGTGGCTTTGGCACACCTGCCTCAGGGTAAGAGAGCACAGTTAAACAAATTAAAAGAAATATACAAAACATGGTGAATACATAATTAATCAGTTTTAAGTAGTACAAAAATTGTTAGCCTAGAATCAACACTTGAGGAAAGGGTAATTTTAAGAGTTTCTAAGCAATTAAATTTTCTATTTTCTTATCCTAAATTTTATGTTTTCATATATAGGTTAGAACATATAAGAACATGTTTTCATGGTGAGACACCTTCTATAAAGTACAATAGCTTCTCCATTTGGCGCTGTGCATAAGGACTGTAGACAAACAATTGATACAGTATTTATGAGACTGCCCTTGGGTGACCGTGTATGTTTTAATCTTCCTAGAGTTATATTTTCTTAAATTGCTCATTAACAAGTCCAGGTGGCTAAAAACTGATGTGTAACAGTAGGCTTAATAAGATGGTTTCATCCTGTTTTATCATTTTTTCAACTCATTTTTATATAGGCCTTCTTTCTTTGACTAATGGCAGCCCCTGGAAGGCCATGCTGGCTTCATGTTCATGTGAATAAGGGATAACCTGAAGTTGAGCCATGTTCCATAACCCAGCCAATGCCTTGGTAGAACAGTGTCTAGTATATAGTGCATCTGATTACTATCTTGAATCATTGCTGTTAACTTGGATTATTTTCTCTTCTGAGCAATATTGAAAAGTGATTAAATATATGGATATCTTTACCTTGTTCTTTTGTTAAAATGAAACTGTGGACACAGCACTCACAATCTTAACAGAAAACTACTCTTCCTATTTAGCCAAAATATGGGATGTTTCAGCAAAAATTCTCCTTCCTTTCAGCTACAAATTGTTGGAGAATTTAATTTATTTTACCACCTTCTGTCATTGTATGATCAGTATTCAGTCCACTATGGTTTAATTGTTGCTTATCCTATATTACTGATACTACTTTGGAAAAGATAAAAAAATCCAACATGCACTTCAAGGCTCAGCCAACCTGAAATTTCTGCATTATTTATAGACATTGGTGACGGTACCCTAAATCAATAAAAAATACTCAAGACTATATAGTCCAGTGGAAAATATGCATAGAAAGCAGATAATCACAATACATGGGAGTGCTGGTGTGGATTGGGTTGTCAGAAGGATATGGTGGAAACTGCTAGTGGCTATGCAATGCCCACACTCTATTTACAGAAACAAAACTGATGTAATTGGAGAAAGCAATGTGCCCAGATGAACACATACAAACAAATGAAGTTTACACAGCACCCATTACAATTAAGTATAGCCATGTAATTAAGTTCTGGACAATACTATATTCAAAAAAAGCACTTGGAAGGGAGTTAAAAAGATGTAAGAAATGTTTGTTTCTGTCTCTCTGTCTGCAATATAAAAGGCATACCTAAGGCCGGAGAAGTCATATTTTGACTTGGTAGGATGAAAACCAGAAATCAAGGATAATAAAGCAGAAAGACAAAAGTTCCTGATTCTCTCACGGCTTTGTGAGGCTGCCGTAACAGTCCTGGGTTGCCCATTCTCAGACTTTTTTTTTAAATGGAGACAGTAAACTCCCAATTTGTTTCAACTAATTCTGTATCAGAGGCAGGAACATTCAAGTCGCTTGTGTGTAGAAAAAGTTTTCTGGACCTCTGTCTCGGTTATATTGTCTCATTCAACATAACTTCATTGCATGGTCCCATCTATTTCCCAATCATACTTCTTGCCTGAGTTTCACAGCCATTTACTCATTCTCCTAGACCTTTCTCTTTAGATGCATGTAGTCACTTAAATTTAACAGGCAAAACCTGAATGAATCATCTTATTCTTCTGAATCTGCTCTTTCTTCTACTATAGCTTTCAGTTAATGATATAACTGTTGGACAAGTTAAGAAATCTTAAAACTTTGGAATTAAACCAAGTTTTTTCTTCTTCAATCTTAACATTCAATAGCTCATTGGTTCTAATACCTTCTAACTCAGGATTTTTTCTTTCATGGATACACTGCTCTCCATTCTCACTAATGTTGCTTTCATCTAGGTCCTCACTGTTAGTCCCTTAGACTAAAAAAAATTCTTAAACAGGTCTCTATCTTCCAGTCCCTCCTTCATCCTGTCATACTATCCCTATTTTGTCCAAAACAGTTAAATTCCAAATATATGGATCTCTTTATGCCCATCTCAAACTTAATTTTTTTTTCAGTTACTCTCTGTTGCCCACAGAGTCAGATTAAAATGTTATCAATGGTTCTTTTGAAACAGCTCCAACTTCCTTTTCAGGTTCTCTTCGATTTCCCACCGCCCCAAACAAACACCAACAGTACCGAGTGGGATCCTGTACAGTCCCATCAGTTTGCTGTTTTTATAAAATTTCTTCTCTCATTTTTTAATTTTGTTTGTGCCATGTACCTTGAATCATTTTCCGCTCCTCCCCCCCACAGATATACATTTGATTTTACATACTAATCAAGGTATAATTAATCAAGCCAATTATAATGCTTTCTCTTGCCCACTTGCCATATCAAAGGAGTTATTTCTTCAGCTCTTATTATGTTCTCTTGGGCATACTAATGTGTGTTCATTATATTGTTTTGGAGTCAGTTTGTGTCTTTAGGCATATTTTATGCACATATTTGAGCACCCTAGAATAGGTTGTTCTGTTCATCTTTCCATCCCTGGGTGTTCTGCACTGCCTACTACTGAAACAATACTCAATTCATGGTTGGGGTTTGGGACTAACCACTTTGGACTAATCAAATCACACTTGGCTTTCCTTGTAAGTAAAACATGGAATTTTAGGGTAAGTGCTTGCAGATATATATAAGAATAACTGGAAAATATTCCCTTCTGCTATAAATTCATCTTCTTTCCACTAAATCACAGTACCCCAGACCCAGAAGTCTCTCTGCACATTCACTCCAGAAATGCATTTCTCTTTTTAACCAAATATATTTGCTCCAAGCAATATTTCATGAACTTGATTTTGAAATGAAGAATTTATTTAATGAACTTTGAATAATCTATAGTTTTGAGTCCAAATTTCTGTAATGTTTGAAATGTCTGAAAACTCCTTAGTTTTCCTGCTTTAGAAACTTGCTTATTACTTTTCAGGAGACCTTATAGAGAAGATGATGACTTAGATAAGACCTTCTCAATTTAAGGGGAAAAAAGGAACAAGATGAGAACTCGGGGTCATGAAGAGATTAAAGAAAGCATACTTTGTCACATACAAATGGAATGTGTTTTAATAGCTTTCTGGGATCTACATGCAAGAGGGGCAGTAGAAGAACATCCAAGCTGGGGCATGCTCCCATTCTGAGATTTATTGTTTCCTAATGGAAAATGTTGGTGAAATGATGACAAATAGTTTTGAAATTGCAGTGCTATTTCCTATTTTATAAAATGACTCAGCTTAAATTGTAAATCAAAAATTCTAAATGGCTCATGGCTAATCTTTCTGTAAAATATATAAAGTTTATGAATTGGAATCGTCATACCAAACAGAAATGAATGCAAACTCAATTCATATATCTGATAAAAATTACATTTTGGAAGGACAACTAATAGTAATATATTTCAGCAGTAATGTATAGGCTGAACTTCTATAAAGTTTTTTTGAAACCTTATTTTCAGGTAACATAAAAAAGTAGCACATAATTTAAAGACAAAATTCATGTGGATTTATACCATGTGATAATGGTGGGAGTGATAAATTAAGAAAAGTAAACAAAAGGCAGACTTTGGCCTACAAATATTTTTTAAACACAAAATATTATACTGTTGAGAAAGGGTAGAGTGAACGTCTAATAATTCAGGCTAAAGATACAATATTTTTAACTACATGTGTAAGTATACACATACCATGTCTCTGTATGCTTGTCTGTATACATGTATGTGTTCATACACACACACTTATGTGTGTATACATTGTGACCATGTTAAATACATTTTTCCTTAGTGACAGAACATCAATACTGTACAGGTTGTGTTGGCTTGTCAGTTTGTTTTCTCTTTTTTGAAAAATATCAAGGAAACTAAATCTGTTATGTCTAATAATAACTACACATAATTTCCAAATTATTCACTTTTGATGTGTGGTCTTCGCTTTCATCGTAGATTCAAGGTTGTTCTCCTGAACAGGAAAGAAATAGGTCTTTGAAAGTAAACCCCAGTTCTGACATTTACTAGTATGACCTTGGGGAAGCTATTTAACCTTTATGAATTTCATTTTTTCGAGTGTTAAAGTAAGCAAAACAAGGAAATAAACAATCTATGTGGCCTGCTATTATGAAGATTAAATGACATAAAATAGAAAGCATAAAATAAAGCTTAGTTCCCTGCTCTCTACCCTTGATGGTAATTAATCCTTTGCTTGCATTTTTGTAACTACATCGCCTTCATCCCCCCCCCCCCCCCCTTATTCCCTCCCTCTCCCCTCTGGTCGCTGCCCACTTGTAACTACATTTTTTTAAAGAATCTTAAATTTTATTGTGGGAAAGTCCAGTGTCAGGCTATTGAGGTCCTAGATGTTACAAATGTATAAGTATGCTATTATCATGTTTAAAAATTTATCTTCATGAATATAAGTTTCTATAACATTCATGATGTTTTACTTTAACTTAAATTTATGGTCTTGATCCATGCCCTTCTCAAAGTCACTGATAACTGAATCCACCATAGATGTAAAATATTTTATTACCATACCCACTCTGAAGCAATGATATATTGTTATCAAAAATGATTAGAAAAGTTAGACATTATTTTTAGTATGGTCATTTTGTAGCAGCTTGAAACTCAGGGTCCGCAAAGAATTTATGAAAGTTCCTCTAAATCTATAATGTTCTATCATACTCTGCTTCTACTATTACATATGGAAATAAAAGTTTTCAAAACCTGCATTTCTGTGATATTGAAATAAATAATGGTAAAAGGAATATAAATTAATAATCATGAGTAATTACTTAAATTTATAATGCCAAATGCATTAACTTAATGAAAATTATAGGGTTCAACTCAGAGTTCCCTCTGTACTATCTCTGAAGTCTGAAAATCTTGCTCTGAGTTAACATTTATTTTATATCCAAGTGGCTTACAAAACCTGACTCATTCTAAACTATCAGAAGTAAATAAAAACAAGGTGCACTTATTTAACACACCTTTAAGAAATCTGACGAGATTTCTCACTAGTTTAAGTGCAATTGTTACCCTCCAATTGAGTTGAAAGCCTATATGGACCTATAATTTTTGGTGGAGTAAGGAGGCGTGTAGCCGCTTGGTTTTAAACATCTTCTACACGTGACGATATTAGCTCTTGGCAGTACTCACAGCTGACATGATGAGCTCTCCCCCCAGGCTCTGGATCTCAGCTTTAACTTGACTGCAGATTTTCAGCTGGTGAGAGTAGAATTTAATCTGTTCTAGATAGGCCAACAAGTCCTGCTTGCATGATGGATCTGGACACTAAATATGCACAAAAGATAAAAATGGAAATAGCAAAATAAATAATAAGCAGATCAAGGTGAATCCATATTGACATTGCAGGTAAGTTACAAGGCAGTGACTTCATTTTCATTGAGCCCCAATTCTCAAATCAAGCCCATGCAGATTCTGACATGCTTCCACTATGAGAAGAGTTTTTCCATGTTTTGACTTTATTTACTCCATCATAGACCAAAAAAAAAAAAGTAGTCCTGGCTGGTGTAGCTCAGTGGATTGAGCTTGGAACCAGATGATCGCAGCTCAATTCCCAGTCAGGGCACATGCCTGGGTTGCATGACAGTTCCGAGCAGGGGACTCATGAGAGACAACCATACATTGATATTTCTCTCCCTCTCTCCTTCCCTTCCCCTCTAAAGATAAATAAATAAAATCTTTAAAAAAAAGAATTCCAGACACACAGAGGCACATGACATGTTGCAATTAATTTAACAATAAGATTAGAGGTATAAAAACTATGTATTTAAAATACAATGATTCCTTTCACCTCAAGTTGCAATTAGAACACTTCTCTGGACCTATAGCTGTACATTGTCTGAGCTTTTGGTACTTACATAGGCATAAAAAATACATCTGCAACAAACAATATATTATCTTCTCTTCAGTATTTAATGCTCTTAGTTATTACTGACAAAAGCAATACTTTCACTTAACAGCTGTGGATCTACCTGGAGCAAAGACACAGAGGGGATCCTGTTTTAGAGACGTATTAAATTTCTTTACCAAAAGTCTCCTGTATTATTTTATCTTCTGTAAGGAAGTATGGAGTACAGCTTTGAGCTTCATCATAACATGAAAAATATCTGTGGTCAGTATTTAATCTTTGTGTCATTTCTCCTATGCAATTGTAGTAGTTCTTTTTAATTCCCAATAATTTAATTCTAATTTAAATACATGTTCATAAAGATGCTGAAATGTGGAGAGTAATTCTATGTAGAATATTTATTGCAGCACTACTCATAAAAGCAAAACTTGGAAATAAATGTCCTACAATAGTAGGAAGATTAAATGAGAATGCTCTTTATATAAGGCAATAGTATATAGTCAACAAAATAATATTTTCAAAGGATGTGGAAAATGGTTTTGGAAGATGAAAAAACTCAGTACTTAAAATTTAATTACTATCTTAATTAAATTGTTTAAAAACCTATGGTTGCCTTTGTGTATAAAATATTCAGTTACTAAGAAATAACTATATGAAAATATAAATAAACAATAAAGTCAACAATTCTATTTTCTTCCTGTTTTACATATCTAAATTATATATTACATTTATAATTATAATAAGGTTACCATAAAAGTTTTAATTCTAGTGAACTAAAATATAAGAAAAATGGTAGGATAAAGACCAGAAAAAAACTTTCTATGCACTTCCACTTTTACCTAGTAGTGGATAAACTGGAGTCTCATTGGAAAATCCCTGAGAGTTGCCCTGACCAAGTAGATCAGTTGGTTGGAGGGTTGTCCCATAAACCAAAAGGCCCTGGATTTGATACCTGGTCAGGGCACATGCCTAGGTTGCAGGTTTGGTCCCCGGTCAAGTGGTGTGATATTTTTCTCCCTCTCTCTCTCCTTCCCTTTCCTCTCTCCAAAATCATTATGTATGACCTTGGGTGAGGGTTAAAAAAATCCCTGAGAATCTCTTTCATATTTGCTGAATAAACGAGTCCACACAGCTTCAGAATGTGTGTGTGAACAAGACAAAAACATGTGACCTTTGAATAAAAGTGAATCACCAAATGTAGCAAAAAATATAAATCATTCTGCAGAAATACTATTAATCTGCTAGATAGGTAGATAAGCATAGATATATGAAATGATACAAAGACATGTGGCAAGCAGCCAGAGAGACAATTGGGGAAGATGATAGAGCAATTTTGACTTTAAAAGTTTTTTTACACTTTTAAATGAGGATGTAAGGGTAATTCACCAAATCTCCCAGGAAGGATTAAATTATAACTAATTAAGGCAAAAGAGAAGACAGAAAAGTGTGTGTGTGTGGGGGAGATAAATTAAGAAGGGGAAGAGAAGAGGAAGAGGAAGGAATTAACCCAATTTACAGCTGTAAAATCAGACATTTAGGGAATATAACACCTTTCTCATGATTGAAGAGCTTATACCAGAGCCAGTATTTGAATCCACATCTATTGGCTTTCAAATCTATTTTATTTTAGATCACTAAAATTAAGAGAATTTGGAGTGTATTTTTTTTTATCACAGATTACTGTGGATTGCATAGTTTCAAAGAAAAATTAATTCATGGCAAAACTGTGTCTTCAGCACTATTTTGAAGTGAACAGTGCTTAGAGTTTTTCAAAGACAAACATTAGTTGTTTAAAATTACCTATAATGATGACAGGTGAGTCATCTAATTGTTTTACCATGACAGGAAATTGATCTTTGTTAAGTATTTCCTATGTGCTTAGTACTGTGCTATGTTCTTTACACACATGATTCTAATACTCACAGTGCCATTTTACTTAGATCTAGATTTGATTATTTTTTTTAATTTAATTAAATTTAGTGGGGTGATGCTGATTAACAAACAAACTCTTAACAGCTAGAAAAAAAATGCATATTGCATTGTGTGCCCACCACCTGAAGTCAAATCCTCTTCTGTCAACATGTATTTGAACCCCTTCACTCTCTAGAACCCCCACCCTCCTTCTCTCTGGTAACCACCCTACTGTTGTCTGTGTCTGAATTTGTTTGTTTTTCTTGTATCTTCATTTGTTGCTTTCAGTTTATATCCCACATATGAGTGAAATCATATGGTCTTGATTTTTTTTCTGTCTGGATTTTTTCATTTAGCATGACTGGATAAAGTAGTTGTGGTACATACAAAGAAGCTCATACTACTGAGCCTTAACAAAAGATGAAATTCTGCCATTTGTGACAACATGGGTGGGTCATGAGAACATCATGCATACTCATCTAACTATTGTCATGGTGCATGTTTGCAAACTAAGTTCTGATAGAGTATATATTTTGTCTAAAGTCTTGAAGTTAGTTTTCTCTGTACCATGCTCTCTTCTATACAACATTCAACAAAAACACCATTTTCTTTGTTCTCACTTAGTAATAGTCTTAATTATTCTTTGTTCTTATGGATGAACTCAATGCTCGTCTCTGACACAGACCATTTGGTCTGCCTTTACAATCCCAGGTACTTTACCTATATTTATGCTATGAATCATCACACAATTCCATGAGGTAAGTTCTACTGTTATCCCCATTTAGCAAAGAATAAAGTGCAGAGAGGTTGGCAGAAGGCCCTGTTGATAAACGGTAGAGCTGGTGTTCAAACTGACGTGATCTGGTTATATTAACCTACCTCTACAATCCAGGAACAGTATCAGTCTTCTTGCCATTTTATCTTACATGGTAAACAGTAAATTGCCACTCTGATTTGTAATTTTTTGTTAAATTGACACTCTTATCTGTAAATTGTGAGATTCGTGTAGATTTTTTCTTTAAATACCAGCACTATTATATAACATCTGATAAAACTGAATTTGCAAATTAATAATTAGATTCTTAACCAGTAATCAGTGTTGCAGTCACCAAGAAAAACAAATAGTCTCTCTCAAGGGACTCTTCCCAAGCCATACTTGAAAAGTTTAGAATTCTGTTAAGAAAAAAAAAATAACTTAAATGAGTAAAAAGTCTGAAGCTGAACTTTGAAATTAAAAGTTGCTTGAGGCAGCCCTGGCTGGCATAGCTCAGTGGATTAAGTGTGGCCTGTGAACCAAAGGGTTGCCAGTTCAATTCCCAGCCAGGGCACATGCCTGGGCTGTGGGCCAGGTCCCCAGCAGGAGCGTGTGAGAGGCAACCATGTGTTGATGTTCCCCTCTTTCTCCCTCCCTTCCCATCTCTGAAAGTTTAAATAAATAAATAAATAAATAAATAAATAAATAAATAAAACAAAAAGTTCTTCGAAGCAGCTTTACCCTTTATTTCCAAAATTGATGAGAATCTTGGTTATACCTAACAATTGTAGTCAGATTTGTAACTGAAGCAATGAAAGTATACTAATTGGTCAATTCCACAATGCAAAATATGCTAACGCCTTTTTTCCTATTGACATTTGGAAAGCCTTTCTGCTGGGTTTTGACCACCTAGGAGCAGAATCAGTAGAATGACTAATTCCCACTCTAAGAATGCTCCTCTAATGGATAAAGAAAAGAGATGGTACGTATATGATGAACTATTACTCAGTCATAAAAAAAAGAGTAAAATATTGTCCTGGCTGGTGTGGCTTAGTGAATTGAGTGTTGATCTACAAACCAAAAGGTTGCTGGTTTGAATCCTGGTCAGGGCTCATGCCTGGGTCGCAGGCCAGGTCCCTGGCTGGAGGTGTATAAGAGACAACCAATCTATGCATCACTTGCACATGGATGCGATGTTTTTTGTCCTCTGTTTCTCCCTCCCCTCCCCTCTCTCTAAAAATAAATAAATTTTAAAAAAGAATAAAATAATGCCATGTGCAAGAGCATAGATGGACCTAAAGGGTATCATGCTAAGTGAAATAAGTCAAGCAAAAACAAATACCATATGATTTCGCATGTATATGGAATCTAAAAAAAATACAACACCCCCCCAAAATAAAAGAAAACAATCAAACCTAAAACA
Organism: Artibeus jamaicensis; assembly: GCF_021234435.1. Taxonomy (NCBI): domain Eukaryota; kingdom Metazoa; phylum Chordata; class Mammalia; order Chiroptera; family Phyllostomidae; genus Artibeus; species Artibeus jamaicensis. The sequence goes on from NW_026521788.1 coordinate 18,465,475, forward strand.
AACTCGTAGATACAGAGAACAAATGAAGGGGTGTAGATTGGAGGAGAGTTGGAGAGATGGATAAAAAGGGGAAAGGACTAGATGTACAAATTGCCAGTTATATAAATAGTCACAGGGATATAAAATATAGCATAAGGAATATAGTAAGAAACATTGTAATAACCATGTATGATATCAGATGGGTCCTAGACTTATGAGGGTGATCACTTTGTGAGTCATATGCACACATGTCTAGCTATTATGTTGTACACCTGAAATAATGTAATATTATATGTCAGTTATGATTTTAAAAAATTATTATTTTTATATTCTCCTAGTATTTGCTGAGCCTCCTTTATTAAAGTCAAATAAACTTTTCTTCTTCCCCCCAAAAATATGAATCTCCTTTTATAGCTTTACATAAAGTTTATAAAAATACCATATGATCTCACCTTTAACAGGAAGCTAAACAACAAAACAAACAAGCACAGAGAATAAAAACAAAGACACTGAAATAGAGAACAAGGGGACAGTGACCAGAGGGGAGAAGGAAGGGAATTTAAGGGGGGAAAGGGGGAGGGGTTTAGAGGAACAAGTATAAAGGACACAGGGACCATAACTAAAGGGGGGCTGGAAATGGGAGGGAGGTGGGGAGTATGGGGTGGGGGGTGCTAGGATGGGAGAAATAGACAGAAAACTGTACTTGAAAAATAACTAAATAAAATTTTTTAAAAATTTTGGTCCTAGACTTGTAAAACATTCTTGCCCTTGACTATTTTAAAAATAAAATTTGCATGAAGTAACTTCTAAAGGAACTCTGCTAGGGATTTTCTTAGACAAATCAAGTGGTAGAACATCATAACCCGGCTTGGTTATTTCTGTTTATTAAGATAGGAGATGTTGGCCAGGACATCTGGTTTGCTTTTTAATTCAGGGACTATTTGTTTTTCCTAAATTTAAGTTTTATAACCACTGGGACACTCACTACAGGGGAGCAGATGGCATGTCAGCTTGAGTGGTTTCCTCACGCTAAACCAGCTTTCACTCTTCTGGTGAGATGCTAGGTACCCATACAGAATACATCACTGAAGACGAGAGGAAAAGTAAAAACCATTTATTACCTTTCAGTTTAAATTTTAAGAGTGAATTAGAACAGTGAATACTTTAAAGACCTTTATTTCAAAGCTCAGCTATTTTTGCTTATATTGGAATAAAAACTTTATTTTAAAAAAAACATTTAAAATGGTTTTTGCCATTACAGAAAACAGTTTAATTTCTGCTAAGCTGACAAAATTTGTTAATGAAAAGCATTAGTTGTCATTGTGAATTGGCTGGAATAGAAATTTCAAGCAACCAGGGATAGCAAAAACAGTGTCCACAACCTTCTCCATTCCAGGACTCACTTCTCAACCTGGACTCCAGCCCAGAGGCTGTCTAATTTCACCTTCCTCAGGGTTACAGATCATCAGTGATCCCATCTGTTTCTGCGCTCTTAATGTCTTCTTTTTCTATCTTTGAATCAAACAACACAAAATCTCTCAAAACAATAAGCTTTCTTCAACCCTGTAATCTCATTTCTCTATATTCTTATTCATGAACATGCCTTCTAAACAATTTTCAATGATTCCTTTTTGGTGTTTTCAGTGTTTGTCACTGGGCATCTTTTCACTCCTATGCTCTTCTTGGATAATAGTATACACTGCCCTGACTTCATCTGTAACTTACACCATAAAAATTACTTCATCTCTATTTTTCAGCTCTGTCTTCAGAAGATCCATAAACTAATCACATCCGTCCATTTCGTCATCTTATCAGCATTTTGCACTCATCACACAGAACCCCCAACTATCTCATCCTTCGTCTTGCCTACTAGAAGACCATTTATCCATTCTATTTACTATGTCAATGAAGAGAGACTCCTCCTCCTCTACCATCCATTAAATTTGGTTGGGCATTAATTTGAGGTGATTCTACATTTAGAAATCTCAGCATACTTTCAAGGTGTTTCTTCTTTGCTATGCCTATCTTTGCTGCTGTTCAGCAAAGGGAGGTTTCTCAAACAGAAGAAAGGGGTATTTAGGGAAGGTATGGTCAGAAATACAGTGAAACTCTTGTTATGTCAGGGATGAAGGATGGCACAGACTCGCATGAGCTACACTAAACACGCTGAACTGGGGCAGTTCTATTTAGGAAACTATGGTCTGACATTTTTCAATCACAGATGTTGTTTTACCAGAAATTATATGCTGTTCAAATTCTGTCATATCTTCCTAGTTGGACTAAAATTATCTTGGGTTTAAGAATTGTTTCCAATTCATTTTTAGTTTCAACTTGAATTGCATATAATATGGAAAACCATGAATTGCTTTCAGTCACTTATTCATATATTAGGATATAGTTGGTTTTAACTATAAATACTAAATCCTAAAATTAATAAAATGTTTACAGTAGAGTGGCAAGACACTATTGTGTGTGTGTGTAAAGTTTAAATATTCAAGAATGTTTAAAACTATTTGTTATTATTTCTTATGTTTCTCCTCCCTTATATCCACAAATACAATATCAAATAAGAGAAAGTTCATGTTCTAAGAAACAAAGGATAAAAAGAGTAACTAATAAGAGCCTTCCCAATAAAAGTATATGGCTGCAAAGTAAAAAAAAGTGTTTTTCCCCTAAAGGGAGATATGCATTATAAAATTGAATAATATCAAACCTGCAAATTAATGCTGTATCTCAGTTTGAAATATTAATTAAATATCTCAGTATATTAGTTAAAAAACTTAGAGATTTTTAAATAAAAGTTGGGTAAAATGTAACTCTAATAACATAGCTTAGAAAACTAAAATACAGATGAGAAATAGGTAAAAAAAAAAAAGAAAATACCAAGTACATAGACTATCAGTCTCTGTAAGGATTATATACTCTACATTTTATATCTTCACTTTTGTAATAGAATAATTACTATTTGTTTTGCAATTTTACACAGAATGCCAGAATATGTTGTTGTTTGTAAAACATAATATAATATAATTTTGAAAGATATTACTTCTTGAAGAGAAAAAATAAGAAATCTCAGGTAGAAAAAATACTAACATTGGGTATTATAGCCAATTGAGTATGTTTGAAATTCAAAAAGGTGATATTGAAAGTAATTTGAATATATTTGAAGTTCAAAAATCTTAGAAATAAGCAAGTCCTAAGTAATAATAACAATGCCCTAAGAAATTAAGCTTCTTTAGAATGAAATGTAAAACATCCTACCAAAACGCAAAAAAAAAGAGGGGAGGGGGGAAAAAAAGAGGAGAGAAAGGGGGAGAAAAAAAAAAAAAAACTACTTGTATATTAATTATTGAATAAAATTTTTAATAATTCAATAGTAAAATATCCAATAAAGTAAAATCCAACTTTTAAAAATTTACATTGAAATGATGGAAAACAATTAACATAGACTTTCACCACCATGCATCAGCAGAAAATTCACCTGGTTAGCGATCTGCCGAGCAAGGACATCCATCCTTGATCCTGATTCCGATATCATTTTAGCTGCATAGATCACATCAGTTGTGTGCTTTAGTGGTCCTTTGCCCCTTAAAATAAAAAAGTACATGTTAATTGTAGTGGTTCATGATAAGATACACACACACACCCTACACAAACACACATAAGATTTGCATCCCAAAGTACTGGCCAATAGCTTTACATACTTCAGTTTTAGACAGGCCTAAACTAGACTTTGGTATTAAAAAAGAAAAATAACACCCTGGCTGGTGTAGCTCAGTGGGTTGAGCATGGGCCTGTGAAGCAAAAGTTTACTGGTTTGATTCCCAGTCAGGGCACATGCCTGGGTTGAAGTCCAGGTCCCCTCTGGGGGGCATGCAAGAGGCAACTACACATTGATGTTTCTCCCCCTCTCTTTCTCTCTCTTACCCTCTCTCTAAAATAAATAAATTAATAAAATAAATTAAAAAGAAGAAAATGGAGATCTCTTGATAAGATTCAGGAAATACTGCTGGGGAGATGCAATACATTTGATCTTCACTCCTAGGTGTTTCCTGTAATAAACTTCAGCCTAGAAATACTCTTGGACAATGTAGATAACTCAAGGCAAAACTATTTCTCTAATTCTAGGAAGATACGTGAGAATTAAAATTTTATACATGTTAGACAGCACATTTTGATCAGCAAGGGCTACCTTTATCTCTGCTCTTTGAATCCTTTTTTAAATAGTGTTTTGGTTAATTGCATTTTTAATCACCTTATTTCTCTTCCACATATAATTGGCATTTATGTCATCACTGAGTATGAACATGCACTTTCATGTACTATTTCCCCCAAATGGGATACTTCTTACTATTTGTGTAAGTAAATCGAGATAAATACTCACTTTGTTTTTTTTGGTGATAATAGAAACGCCCACTACACAGAATCATTCCAAGGATTTACATGCATTTATTTCTGCAAAGTGCTCAGAACATTGCTTTAAACAAAGTAAGCAATCGATAGTACAAGTTATTATTGTTGTTGCTACTTTATAAAATAATCTTGATTTTTAATGCCATGAAATAAAAGTTGTGTTCATTTAGAGATTTTCAAAGTAGTGAAGAAGAAAAAACTCACCACCCACATTTTTGTAGAGGAATGAGATAAGGAGCTATTTCTCTGACTTCTCTTTCCTTAAAACTAAGTGGATGATGGCCCGAATGAAAGTGACTGACCCATCTACCGGAAGCGGCTCCTCTCCTTGTCCCGTGATGTCCAATTCCTGATCCTCCACTGTGTGTCAGTTACTTGGGTTCTGTTCTTTGTGTCTAGCAGCGGATGGGACCCCGAAGGAACTGCTCACTAACAAATTGTTTTATTTTCTGGCTTTTCCTGTGTGTTTTTTAAAATGTATTGGGGTGCCAATGGTTAATAAAATTGTTAGGTTTCAAGGGTACAACTCTATAACACATCATCTATATATTGTGACATAATTGTTTCGATGTTCTAGTGGGAGTGGGGAGATTGAGGGAGATGGGAAGGAGGAGGAAACTGGTCAGGGCAAGAAAAGGAAGATTTAAAGAGGCCGAAACAGAGTAGAGTCAGATGAGAAAGGGAGTGAAACAATCATTGTCGATGTCTTGTTTACACCTTCACCTGGTCCTGGGCAGATGCCCTAATGTTATTAAATCTAAGGGTTTGTTATTAGAGGACATTATCTACTCACTAAGGAGAAGATGACTATGAGGTAATGAAAGATAGAGGGAATGCACGTAAAAATAAATGATCAGAATATTCTCTGCCTGAAAACCGAACACAAAGATGTGTGTGCCAAATAGGCCCTTTCTTATTGCACTGTTTTGTGGCGCCTCTCAAATTCACTATAAACAAGTTTTCCTGTAAAAATGGAACATCAGGTCTAACAACGAAAACCTGGCCTCTGAAGATATGGTCCTCATCATACTGCTTTTTAAATCTGCTGACACATGTTGCTTTGTAATTTTTTAAAAAAATCAACAGTAATAGCTACAATATTTGAGTTGCTCTTATCGAATTTACCTCATGCATCAGCAGGACTAGATGTTATGTACATGGTTATGTTCAAGAAAGGCATTGCATTTCATTATTTCTATGTACCTCTGGAGAAAGTTAAACTTAAATAAAGCTGTCTAAGCTCCCAAAAGGGCAATGTATCAATTTTCAAGGCCTGAAACAATAAACAAAGGTTGTCTGTAAGGACAGCAGCTAACACTCACAGTTTAAACAATGGACAAAAAAAGTTACATTTAAGGAATACAGCTAATATACCTTTCTGCTCAAAATAATATATTTCCTCCCATAAAATCTCTGTGCCAATGAAAGGGAAATTACCTCTAGGTTTAAATGCACACCTTGTTATGAGACCACTATCTTAAGCGCATGGAGAACTTAAAAGTAACAATAATACATTATGACAGACTGCAATTATTCTCTTCCTCGTGTTCCTAATTAAATGTATTGCCTGGCAAGCTTCCTACTGAGTGCCAAACAAAATACACATTTTACAAATGATTCCATATTATGCTAAGCTTCCAGAGGAAGCTGCAATTACTGGAACTATGATAAATTTTTTTAACATTCTCAGCCTGAAATGTGCTATGTAATGAAGGCTTTTTAAATTGGGAAATATATTCAAAGGTTGTTTGTTGCCTTCATTTTCATAATGGGTTCTCAGGATCTCCTGTCAGCAAATTGTGTCTTAAATCACTGAGTTTGGATCCTACAAAGAAAGAGGCTCAGAAGAGGAGGGGTAGACTTTGGAAATGTTTTGAAGAAACCAATGGCCAGAAATCTTTAATAAATAGTGTTTATGATAATAATCTATCTATTCCTCACCCCCAAAAGAAGGCAGATCAAGCTCTAGGATACAGTCTGCCAATAAATCATGAAATTATAGGTTAGAAGTTATAATGGGAAAGAATACAATAACCCAGTGATGTTGGTGCCATGGAAAATTTTATTAATGCAAGAGAAAGCGATGCCTTGAAACTTTCTTTATGCAACATAAAGCTCTGAGTTATTTCTGACACTGCCTCAACTTTGATTCTTATATCTCTCCCCATTTCTGACATCCACTCCTCTCTTCTTTCTCTTAATCAGCACAAGCATCGCGGTAAGAAGATGATGCAGCTGACCAGTAACAGTTCAACAACTAGAAATCTGTTTTAATAATCGAAAATATCAAATAGTTTCTGCTTCCAATAAAACACACAAATGCAAAATTATATTTTAAAAATGATCTTAAGACACCAAGAAGGGTTACCCTGAGTGCAGCAGAAAGCAACGCGGAGGGTTAGGTTCCGGGGTGGGGCGGTTCGGGGGAGGCCCACCGACACTGACCGGGCCACACGCACCCGCTGCAAGGACACCAGCTGGCTCCGCATCCCAGTCCCAGAAATAGAAATACGCTGCATTACCTAAACTTTTGGAGTCACGGAAAATGGTAGCAATAACACCAGTAGTCCGAAGTCCTGGAATTTTTTTCTGAGGTTATTATCACTTTTTGTTATGATTTATTCTGGGACCTTCCCCCCACCTCTCCCTTCCTCCCTTCATTTTAATCATCAAACTCAAACTCAGCCATTGCAATCACAATACCGGATGAGCAGTTGTACTTTGATATTCATTTATAATACAACAAACAGAACTTTTATCTGGAATCTCACTGTTAGACATTTATTTTACTTAATTCTAACACTGAAATTTAGTGCGACAACAAAGTACAGTGAAATAAACATGAACTTGGAAAACATTCTGTCTTCGCCCCAGCACTGACACTTGTCAGCCATGTCCAATGGCCGTGGGCGACTTGGACGGTCTGAGCTTATTAACTCCTCATTAAAACAGTGACTATAACACCTGCCCCGCAGTACGGATACATAGAATCATGTATTTTACACTGTGTTTGGCACATACTAGTTGCTCAGCAGGTGTTAATTTTTTTCTTCTCTTACCCCTTTACAAGTAATGATATTATGTAAAAGATGGCCTTTTAAATTTTGATTTAATGATTACAGTACTTGCCAGACCATATGAACTGTCTTGATTTTACTGAGCTCCTTTTCACACCTCAGGATACTTTTACTAAGAAAAAACATGTGAAATAGAGACAGCTATCAACCGGGTATGTAGTCGCTGTTGTTTAAGATTGTTCTTTGACTCCTTATGAGGAGTTGACTTATATTTAGTGGACATATTTTTGGTAGCATGAACTTCCCAAGATTGACAATTTAGCTCTACAATTCTCTTGCTTGTAGTTCTGACATTGGATGCAAAAGATAAAACTAATTATCATAGAAGCAATGGAAAAGGATGATGTGAAGAGAGGCACTAGACTGAAGCATGAACACACTGTTCCTCTAACTATTCAAGCACGAAACTTCGATTAGGCAACTCTTTCTCCCTTATGACCTTTAGTCTTGTAAGTTATCATTCTCAAGTTTTGAGGACCCTATAAAATTCCATAAAAAAATCAGCTAGTGAATAGTCAGCTATTTTCTGAATAATCAGTATCCTGAAGAAACTTTGGAATTCAAGCCTGAAAAAAAATATGTCTTGTGAAAGAGAGAGCATAGTCTGGACATTCTGTGATGTCTGTGTGTTATATGCAACACACATATACATGCATGTCATATAGAATTATATTCCTACTGTAATATATAACATGCATGTACGCCTGTGTTCATTTATGCTCTTTTCATTTCATGTTATTTGGGAATAGCCTAACAATAACAGACTATCTTAGCCCTCAGCCCAACAATATTTATTCCTCTTCTACATCACAATCAAGGTGTGCTTCAGGGTGATAAGCTGTGTATCACACAGCATTTAAGAACCCAGGCTCCTTCTAGGTACAAGATAACCTATTCCCTAAGGCACCATTGCCCTTGGATGGATCCATTTCATTCAGACATCTGACAAAGGAAAAGAATGAGGATAACAGAAGAGAATTTAGGGTTCAGAATAAGAATTAGAAAACATCACTCCCACTGATATTTCATAATCCAGACACACAGACTCATTTCACTGACAAAAAGCCTGGGGAATGTATTTTATTGGGGCACAGGAAGGAAAAAACAGGGCTTTATGAACTTATAGCATTTCTTCTGCACATCCTACCAGGGGTGCTATAATCCTGTATTTTCTTTTTCATTTTAGCAACAGAATTTGTGTTCCCTTTGAAGAGAACTCTGGGTGTTCCCAAATAGGTGGAAAAATTTGGGAAAGTGCCAAACCTCTTCATAAATACAGCTAAAATTATAGGACCTATACTCTGCTTGGGCAAAAGACTAATTTTATTTTTGTTTTGAAATCATTACAAAGGGGGAAGGGTTTTTAGGAACATCTGTAAAAGATGTATGGACAAAACCAAAATCAGATAGGATCGAGGGTGGGGAGTGGGGATGGCTGGAGTTAGGGGAAGTGGGGGGGGATGGAGACAAATGTACTTGAACGACAATAAAGAAGAAGTTAAAAAAATAAAAAACCTGAAAGAAGACATTGTTACAATGTATATGGTCTGTTATTAAAACTAAAAATTCTATACATTTTCCTTTGTACATGGTGATTATACTTTTTCATGTTCTGTGTTGTATTTGTTTATGAAAAAAAGATAAGTTTTTTAGAGTTTTTTTTTGTTAATCAGCCTGGAGATACTTTTACAATTAATAATATTATTATCATTACTATTGATATTATTATTTTGCATGTATTTTGCACACATACCATACATGCAAAACAATAATAATATCAACAGCAATGATAATATTATTAATTTTTAAAATGTGTACATAAGTATTGTATATTTATATATGTGTGCACCCACATGTGTGTGTATGTATAGGTAGTAGAAACTCCCTTCTCAAATCCAAAAATTACTTTAAAAAAAACAAACAAGCCTGAAATATACGTTGTTTTTTTTTCTGTTCTTCTGCTCTCAAATTCCTTCATTTGCCCTCTGCCAGGTAGTGTTGTATCAAATCTAGAGACTATACAATTCACAGGATTTTATGAAGTGCCTTTAAGAGTGAAAATCGCTGAACACCTAGGTGAAAGCTGAAGTAGAATTAAAATAAAGAATTTTTTTCCACAAAGTTTATTTGTTTTTAAGGCAAATAAGAGGTCAGCTAGCCAGATATTCTGATTTTTGTCTTCAGTAAAGTGATCCATTTTTTCTGTTCTAAGTATTAAGAGTTACTAATCTTCTGTGTAATTTTATGCTGAAAGCATACATTAGAACAGATTGGGGTGCTTCTGTGTTCCAGGGACTGAACTCACTCAGTTCCAGGGACTGAACCCAGTTTCCCCACTCGGTCCTCATGCCCAGACATGCTGTGCATTGTCACGCAGGCAGTTCACTGCACACATTTAAGAGTCACCATCCATATCGCAGGTACTACCACAATTGTGCGTTTCCCAACTTACGTTGCCTTATATGCCCATTCTGCCCTGCAATCTATTATCTTCACACTTTTAACAAGAAAACAGAAGCTGAGAAGCCCAGTGTTTTCTTAACTTTTCTCCAAGGTCTACAAATACAGCTTAGTCTAAATTTAAGGAGTTTAAGTCACTAGGACTTTCAAAGTCAAAAAGAAATCATGCAGGTGGAGAAGCATCATCATAGCTTTTCTGTCAGCGTGAATCTCGAAGCCCTGAAATCCAAGGGGAGCTCTGAAGGAGTGGAATGTTCCACATACTGAGAATTATATAATAACGAGTGATTCCTAGCCATTGTTTTGAGTGAGGTCTTATTGAAGCATTATTCTCTACATGACCAATTCCAAGGGTTATTTAAAAAAAAAAAGAAAACAGTGTTTTTTAATTTAGTTTCTGTCATTCATCTTTTCTCTTTTTCTTTCTTGCTTTCATTTATACTACTTGGAGCTGAAAGCAGACACGTTTAGGAAAAGAGAAAGTCACAGTTGTTTATTTTCCCCTCTCAGCTGGACTTATGCATTTTGGCTCAGAGAGAAAAGGAACCTGGTGGTGGGGGCCGAGCACTGACCATGGGAAGTTTTCTAGAAGCAAAACTGAGCCATTAATGTTCATTTGAGAATCCTAGCCCCGGTGAAAACTGTGCTATATAAATATAAGCTTTTTTTCTAGTGATCTAAGCCCAATTTTTGACTAATTAAGTTGTTTTAATATCACACCTAAAAATCAATAGGAACCAATACGAGGATTCTGTAAGAAGAAAGATCAGTTCTGGGTGTTGGAAGGAGCAGTGAGAACCAGCATCCAGGTGGCAATCAACTGTAGTGTTTCCTTTAGACCAGGCGTGTCAAACTCATTTGCACCAGGGGCCACATCAGCCTCGAGGTTGATGTAAGGGCCGAATGTAAATTTAGGACTGTATAAATGTAACTACTCCTTCAGTAGGGGCAAGGAGCTTGGCGCTTTTGCCCCTAGAAAGAAGCTGCTAGGCCTGATAAAACAAGGTGGTGGGCTGGATTTGGCCCGCAGGCCTTGTGCTTGCCACCTGTACTTTAGTCCAACTTAAGTATTTCCTTCCCCATCCACCACATATCAATGTCAGCTCGCCTAGTCCTTCCCAGTGGGATACACATGAAACACACTCAACCCTACGTGCCTCAGATTCTAGCCTGGAGCCAGAAGAGCAGGATGTCCCAAGTAGGGTGATAGAGAAAGTTTTTTTTCTTTTGTTTTATTTTAGGGGAGAGGGGAGTCTTTCAAGTAATTATTATATGCACTCATTTCTTCTTTGAAACTTAAAGGCCTTGAAAACTCTGGAAAATATTTTTCTAAGACATTCAGAAACTATACTGCTGCTTACTTAAAGGGGTCATGTAGGGACAACATTATAGTTAAAATCATCTGAGAAACCTTTGGAAGTGACTGGTGACTGAAACTGTGAATAAGGGATGAACTTCGTGGCTCCTCCAGACTCAGGGGTATGAGGACGGACAAGGAAATCTGTTTGTGACTTTTTTCCTGCATGGGGAAGCAACCAGCCACTCCCTCCAAAGTGACTCTAAGTCATTATCCATCAATGTCTTCTCAGGACGTAATGGAAAATCTGTACTCAGCACCAACATTTGAAAACAGGGTCTTCTCTCGCTTTCTACACATCACTCCTCTGAGCGTGCACATTAATCAAAGCCAATGTACTGTAAATACAATCGCACTCCCTGACTGTGGGAGTCCCTCTTATTCCTGTTGCCAGTGGCCTTGGCATTAATCATGTACATGATCTCTTACCCAGTCTGGGCACTTTTTCCAGCTTCCCCCTAAACCACTGAGACACACAAGCTGCTCCTTTAATATCAGACCAAATTTTATGGGCTCAGAAAATAATCATTTTCAATTTATTAGAATAACATAATTTGGCTTTTATTATGTAGCAGTTGACTTCTTTAAAGCCTCCATACCAACTCTCTTCTTATTTTATTCACGGTCCGATGTCATCCTAAGGTTCAGCTGAAGAAACATACAGGGGTGAAAAGGCCCCTGACTTAGTGAAGACTTATCACAGTGAATAGATTGGGTGCAGAGGTGGTTCAAGGATCTGGCTTGCCACCAGTATCCAGCCTTGTTGCTCTTTCTGAGATGATAAATACTACCAATAGGTCTTTGGCATGTCTGCTCTCTCCTGGTCTCGTCAGTTATAGCTACAGTGTATTAAATTTTAGTGTACTATAAAAGCTTGCCATTTTCAAATAATGTATTCATATTGAGTGTGACTTGAGAGACACTGTTTTATGTAGCTGCTCTTTTTTTTAATTTGTTGTTTTAGAGAGAGAGAAAGAGTGAGAGATTTATTTGTTGTTCCGCTTATTTCTGCATTCACTGGCTGATTTTTGTAAGTACCCTGACCAGAGATCAAACCCACAACCTTGGCCTATCAGGATAATGCTCTAACCAACTGAGCTACCTGGCTAGACCTCATGCGTTGGGTTTTCATGTTAATGTACCAGCATCGTAACTCACTTCTCATTGCTTCACAGGCTTTATTGAATTATTGTGTAGTGGCCCAAAGCTGATTTTTTTTGAAAAGGGTATTATTTTAAAATTTGGATGAAATAATCATCTCTAGTTCAGACACACAAGTTATTTTTTACTCTGTCCCTCTGTCAGCCTTAATATCATTATTTATCAATGCTATGTGAGAAAACATGCTCAATGCCTCTTCAATGAAAATCAATTAAAGCAATATCTTTGTAAAACAGTAGACATCCAGCATCATGCCCACTTGAGTGATCCATGCTCATGTCTGCATGTGCCAGTCTTTGCCTTAAAAGTCTCTTGACTTGGGATAAAATAGATTCATATGATACCTACGTATTTGTCTTCTTTCACATTAAATTACTCAGTGCGAAGGGTGACATGTAGGTGTCAGACCAAACTATGTTGAAAGAACTATAAAATAATTTAGAACTGTATGCTTAATGATTCATTTCCTACTCATAAAAAATTACGATAGAAAGACAAAGAAAAGAAAGTCAGAATTTAGATGTCCTCCCTCCCTCTCTCCCTCCCTTCCTCTTTTCCTTCCTTCCTTTTTATTTATTTTTTTACTTTCTAGACCTTTTTGCTCTTTGTTAGATGTGAGTACTTCAGTGCTGTGCCAACACTGTGCCTTGGTTCCCGGTTCCGTGTGTCCTGGACCACAGTTCTCCTCTGCCCTTTACTACAGGGGTTTATTTCATCAAGACCTGCCAGTTCTGTCTAAAAATAGGCATCAGATGTTTCCCAAAATTTGGGGGAAAACTTTAATGACAGCACACCAGCATATGGAGTGAGACAGCTGCTTTTCTCTCCTGCCTGGAAGTCCTCCCTAAACCCCAGTGGTTTTTGTTTTTTTTTTAATGTTCCTTGAAATGTGAAATCCTGGACATCCAATTAAAAGGGGTTATTTAGGAAGAAAATAATAGGAAAGGAGAAAACCAATGGCCACATGAAAGGGTGTTACCCTGAATGAAATCGAAATTTGCAGTTCTCAAGAGAAAGTTCACAGAATTCATATATGTGACTTACACAATGTGCTGAATAGACTTGGTTCTGGGTTTGTTTGTTTGTTTGTTTGTTTGTTTTTTGGCCTCAATGAAAAATTATAATATCTCCCCACAGGCTAAACTCATTAGATTTTCAGTATTTCATGGGACCAGTTCCAAGAAGGATAATATGCTTATGCCAGAAGCCAGCAATCTGAAGACATCCCCTCTTCGAATTGGACTTTGGTGCTTTAAACAAAAATATTCACAGTTTTAAGCAAATAAGGTTGCTTTGGAGACTTTTGTCAGTCTTCTCTATCAGCATAGAATGAGATAACATATGTTTTACCTTCACCCTCTATTTATCTTTATTTATTTATGTGAGTTATATACTATTTTGCTAATATTATGTACATTTTGAAACAAATATAAACATATAAATTGTAAAGAGAATAATTAGAGCTGAAGGGAACTATTTTAAATATCTTGTTAATGATATTGTCATTAAAAACAATCTCCCTTGTTTTTAAAGATACAACATTCCCTTCAGGGTAATTTTCACATGAGTATTAGGTAATATAAACTCCCAGTTCAAGCAGTTGTTTTGAAATTTGTATTGACCCCATTCTTGAGGCCTCTGATTAGCTCCTCATTGGTTTTACTATTTAATATGACTAACCAATATCGCCTGCTAGGAATAAAAACAATTGTCAAATCTGACCTATCGTTCATTGTTTGGGCTTTTAATTATCCTCAAACTGTTTTTCTTTTCCTGAAAATTGTAAAACAATGGATCCTATTTAGTGACGTTTAGTTTAGCTAAAGCTACATAGTATAACTTATAAATCCAGCTAACCAGGCACTCATTCATTACAATATGTTGAAAGTCATCGGACAGGTAAAGGCACCGTCATCGTCTCTTCTGGACCCCCGAACTGCCCTGCCTGGGGTCTGCGGCGAAGTGGAGCACCAGTGTCAGGTATACATCAAACACTAGGAAGAATACAATTCTCACGTTCTGATAACAAACATAACTAAAATGTCAAGTATTTCCTTTCCATTCTCCAATAGAACATCTCATAGCCCAATTTGTAGGTTATTCTTCAAAAGTGGAGCTCAAATGATATCTTCTCCCTGACCAATTTTTTTTTCTGTAGCCCAAAGCAGGGAATACATATATTTAGTTCCTCTGAACATTTTAAACGTCTTACCTTTATTTCTCTTCAGGTTGTTATCCTTTTGTGCCTCAAAGTTATGTGTATACATGTCTTCATTCTTGAACTAGAATCTAAGCTTATTGGGGAAATGGCCCAGGGATGATTTATGCTTGGGTTTCCCAGAGGATCTGGAAGCAGGGTGCATAGTGGGGAGAATAGCCATGGACTTATATACATCATAGTTCTTCCCAAAATCCATGTTTTGGGAGATAAGTACTCAATCTCCTTACTCTAGTTGGAAATAAACTTTATAATCCTGACTTCCATTTTGTGTTCCTGTCTCTATTAGTTATTATCAAACAATAGGTTGCTATATGACATGCAAGAGAAGAGCTAGAAATAACAATAAAAGGGTACTTTAAGTCTTCAGAATAAATGTCAGACTCACAATGGATAATCCTCTTCGAAGACTGAAATTAGGCAACAGATGATCCTCATGAGTGTCCTAAGACACATTCTATTCTACACTTTTAAAATGTTCATGAGTCTGCCCTCCATGTATTATAGTCATCGGTAACGTCCTCCCTTCTCCTTTCCTAAATTAGTTCTGAATAGAAGCTATAAATGGTCACAAGGACACACTTTTATTACTCCTCATTTTAGGCACTGACT
Organism: Artibeus jamaicensis; assembly: GCF_021234435.1. NCBI lineage: Eukaryota > Metazoa > Chordata > Mammalia > Chiroptera > Phyllostomidae > Artibeus > Artibeus jamaicensis. The sequence continues at coordinate 18,480,752 of NW_026521788.1, forward strand.
ATCAGAGAAGGAAGCATCACATAAGGACAACTGAAAGCAGTTTACTCCCGTGACTACGCATCGACAGTAAAATCAACAGACTATTTTTAGGGGCATTTTTAGAACAGCAAAGAACTAAAAGTGAACGGCAAATTCAAATTGAAAGCCAGAAAACAAAAAAATAAGAAGAAGAAGTCTAAGGTACAAAAGAGCTACTTATTTTAAAACATAGCTACTATTTATAGAAACATAGTAAATACTGGAAGGGCTGAAAATTGTAGGGTCTGCTTTGTCTTCTGTGAGCTAAGCTTGGTCCCCCCTTACAGTTTTCCATATATTCAGATGACTCCCAGGGATCAGTAAAGTGAGATTAATGATTTAATTTTCTACTCAGAGGTTATGCCCTCATCATTAAGCCAAGAGCATGATTACTAACGGAGGGGAAAATGTGCCAGACCAGGCTCACGGAGTTGCAGAAGTTTAAGTTGGACCAAACTGGATGGAAGGAAAGGGCAGTCAAGTGATTTGCACTGAGGATCCTGAAGGCTGCACCCACTGCTAGAATGCAGCCTCCTGCTAAATCTTGGCAACGAAATTTCCTATCAAGTACCTGAGAAGAGAGTCTTAGCAAGCGTGAGCATACAGCCTTGAGGTAGTTTCCCTTTTAACAGTGGATAAGTACATGACTACTGTCTCTGGCAATTGGACTTACCCATTTCCACGGGATGACACTTTCTCTTGGCTAATTCTGAGTTGGATTGAAAGACCCATCCCTACCTCATCTCTAGCCTTACCTAGCCTATTGTTGTAGAGTGGATGAAGCCCGATTTAGGGACCTCAGTTGACCTGGTCACCATGGGTCCCCTCTCAAATCTCCATTAGATATACAATTATTTTTCTCTTGCTGGTTCTACTTTCTTTCCTTTGTTTTTCTCTTGATCATACCATCTCACCTGCAACCTCATCAAGTAAATTTTATCTTCTTGTTCTCTTCTCTCTCTCTTCTTGGGACTTTCTTTTTTTTTTTTATTCTTTGCCTCTCTCCTTTCTCTTTTATTTCCCCCTCCTCAGTTACTCTGTTAGTTAAAATTTACAATGCTTCTTAGTCTTCAGATTAAATCAGTTGCTGACCCTTGGTTTCACAGAAGGTTTAATATTATACATAATAGTAAGTTTCAATTGTACTGTACAAACTAAAATGCACTTTCCTATGGATTATTTAATTATGATATATAGTACAAACCTACAATATAAGAATGACAGAGATTATCAGCTCCAACTACGAAAAAAAATACTGAGGCTCATGAGTTCGTGGCCCACTCAAGTGTGCATGTTCAGGAATCGGCAGCACAAACCTGGTGTCTCTGCCTCTGGCCCTTTGCATGTGTTATCCCAGGTTCCAGTGTCTTTTTTTGTCAAACATGGCCCCCACTTCACCTGTCTTTAATGATGAAGGATTCCAGTTTTCTAAGGATTTTTAGGAAAAGCTGTTTCACTTTCATAAAGTGTGTTAATTAACTCCTATGATTAACAAAGAATTATCAAATATTGGTTACGTGTGTTTTGTGGGAATATAATGGATAGAAATAGAAATACGGCATGGCCCCTGCTCTCTGTGGTGTAGAATAACTAGAGGAAATGGCACTCCCACTGAAGACCATTTGGGAAAGACTGCCTTCCCTATCATCTTGAGCTGCATGGATGAAAAGCAGAAAGTAGTTCCTTTGTTTGTCTGTTAATTTATAAATTATATAAATTTACAACTACTGTGCATTTTAATTACAGATCAGGATTTTTTGTACACATGTGCATCCTTGAAGCTTGAAGTCTAATGGGAATACAGTAAAGTTAATACACAAATGGGCATGTAAGAAATAAGATAGTGTCAGATGGAGATAGTAAACTAAAAATAAGGCCGAGTATGACCAAATACTTGGTTGGGGCAGAGGAGAATATTAGTTAAAGGAGAAAATAATCAATGTTTGTACCGAGTCTGGCATTAACAGAAGGTAAATAATAGCAATAATTAAAGTGTATAAAAAGATAAAACTTTTATATCTTAATGTCCAGCTGGAGTTGCAAAAGTGATCCACAGGGTATTTCCCAAGGATGTGATTTATTTCTTCAGTAAGTACTATAAACCATGTATAATGATATTAACATATAGAATTAAGACAAGTGAATGAAAAACCATTAATCAGAGTGGGATGAATCATGATACTTTATAATTACAAATACCTTTGAACTATACAATCACAGAAGCAATGTATAAATGGAACTTGACAGCCAGTGAGTCTGATTTCTCTCAATTGTAGAAATAATTTCTACGGCCTCTGTAACTAACAGTTACTAACTTATGACCATGTTTTTCCACACTGGGAACCCAAACCTCCATGGGACAGGTTTCTTTTTGTTAGATTGACAGCTTTAACAGTTAGGTATTCCTTGAAATTGAGCACAAATCTGCTGAATTTCTCACATGGGGTCTAGCTCTGTCTTCTGGAGCAACACAGAATGCATCTCCTACAAGAATAGTTAAATTCAGATATTTGGCATGTTTAAGACACCACTGCATTTTCTGAAAAATGCATTCTAGAATACTGAGGGGAAAAGAGACAGTTTACAAAGTTAAACACAGTTAAAAAGCAAAGAGAAAAAAAGAAGAAAATACCTTTGATTTTTATCAAAGTCAATATGAAAGGGACAGCTAATTAAATTGCTTTATTAGAGTCAAACTGGGGAAGAATGAAAAAAAAAGTGGAAAAATACCAGATGACTACAGTCAGATCTAGCTCAGGTCTGCAGAAGCCCAGGCGCCAGAGCGGCCTGACAAAACTCACCTTCACCACAGAGAGGAGGAGACACAAGACGCTGGGGGAACCAACAGCCTGCTCAGATAACTGCAGTGACGAGCAGCAGCTGATGGAGGAATTTTAAAACATGTAAGGCCAAATGTGTAAGACCAACTACCTATCAAAATAGACATGGGGCAAAATAAGCCATGGCAGTCTGGTGGCCCTTTGGCTAGAACTACATTATAGTGAGATGATATTTGAGCTTTAGCTCAGAGCTAGATGTTTCGACATTTAACCATGATTGTAAATAACAGTAAGTCAGTTAATAGATAGAAAGAAGTATAAATTCCAGGTTATACCCAATTTTGAACCACTCACTAATGGTTACTTTTTAATCACCTGAAAGTTTATATATATAGTCTGTCCAGAAGGAATCCAGCCATGTAATATGAAAAGCAGAGACATTTACTGAAGAGGATACAAAATACAAGAAAGAGCCCTGGGTAGTGTGTCGCAGTGGATTGAGTGCTGACCTGCAAACCAAAATGTCACCAGTTCGATTCTCAATCAGGGCACATGCCTGGGTTGTGGGCCAGGTCCCCAGTTGGGGGTATATGAGAGGCAACCACACACTGATGTTTCTCTCTCTCTCTTTTTCTCCCCCTTTCCCTCTCTCTAGAAATAAATAAATTAAATATTTTTAAAAATACAGTAAGCATTGTACACAGGACAATGACACATCAGTCGTCTTCAAAGTAGGCACCTTGGAACCTGACACAGTTCTCCCAGTTGCCATCAGCTGCCCCATCATATTTTCCTGAATCTCACTGACAGTCTGAGATCTCTTCCCCTTCAAAGGTGATTTTAGTTTTGGGAAAAGCCAGAAGACACAGGGTGCCAAATCTGGGCTGTATGGGGGCTGAGTCACCTGGGTGATTTGATGTTTTTCCAAAAAGTTCTGCAATAGACATGATACATGAGCAGGTGTATTGTTGTGATGAAGCTGCCAATCACCAGTTGCCCATAGCTGCAGCCTTCTGAATCATTCAAACAGTTTCCACAGAGGGATATTCAAGGTTAATGCAAAATTTGATGCAGATTCATTGTTCTACTCAGTCATTTTGAATGTGATGGCCATATAGTACACATGCTCACTCAATAGCATCTATTGCTCCCACTGACTAGGACAGGGAAGTTGCCATTGTTCACCCATGTGCATTACAGTCCACTCTCCTTGGCTCTCAGGTTACACTGATGTCATGCAAACCATTTTCATTATAATAACAATGGCTGGACTTTTTCTGGACAGACCTTGTGTGTGTAGAGTGCATCCATTCTCTGTAAACAAAGTTTTGTCTCCCTGAAGACAACTTGCAAGCTGTGTTTAGCCTTGTGTAGCACCCATAACATTTCTCTCTTAGTCCTTTATTTTTATCACTGTTCCAGGGTTTTTATACTGCTCCATTTAACAACTAGTTTCTGCCTCTGCCAAAACTGATGCTATTAACACCAGGAATCTGGATGCCCGTAACAGTTTGCTGAAGTCTTGAGGGGGGACAGTAACCAATTACAAGAGTCATTGCATAGTTAACTCCTCTCAAGTGTCAGATTCAACATCATTGAAAATAGTGTAGTAATGTCAGTCCTGTCCATCTCGTTGAAGAATCCCTGAGTTAAATGGGGTTAATGCACATTGAACTATTTTGTGCACTTCCAATTTCTATAGAGATATAGAAATACTATTAAAATCTGCATATAATGCTAGAGTTACTTAAGACAAATTGTTTCACTAGTACATACACCATTAAATTGATACTTGCCTAAATATCATATAAATTTCATAGAAAATTCTTTATAATTGAAGTTGAGAAAAATAAGCACATTTATACATTAAAATATCTCCTTAGCTCAACTGTAGATATACTTTTTAAATTTTATATATGCATTTGTTTCTCTGATAATACACATTGCTTATTTATTAAATTTATTAAGGCAATCAAGATGCATTTATATATTTTATATAAAATTTATTTCTATAGAAAATAGAATATATTAATTTTAATAGTTTAGCACCATTATATTAAGTAGACCAGTGTTCAACAAATGTTTTTGTCAAAAAGTATGAATCTATGTAACTTACATATATGAGTACCAATTGAAATTACATATATTATATCTCAACTAGCATAAATTTCATTTTATCTTTAAATTTATTTTTATTGAATTCATTAGGATGACATTGGTTAATAAAATTATATGTTTTGGGTATACGATTCTATGATGCATCATCTGTAGATTATATTGAGTGCATACCACCCCAAGTCAAGTCTTAAAATACTGAATCCTAAATTGTATAATTTATGTGTGTATGTATTTTACAAACACATACATCACAGATATACACTATATATCAATATTTCATTAATGTAACTTTAACTGATGATTTAAAATATCTGTGCAATGAACTGTGCTTTTAAAGAAAATCTTTTTATCATTTAAAATAAAAAACACTTTTCTATTGAGAAAAATTATTTCTACAGTTGGGTTTTAGTGAAACAAATAAGACAAGGTCATGAAAATTAATTTAGGCATCACATTGTAGGAATAGGACCAAAAATTTTTTAATTTACATTTTGGGTTAGCTGTGTTTCCAGAACATCTGTTACACTATTATGACAGGTGTTTATTAATATGGATGTCTAATCAAATCTCTTGGTTGCTAATAGCTTGGCAATTCAACATAAAATTTTTGTCAAAATCCTTGATTATATGTTAAAATCTGTGGATAATTGATTCAAAGTTGTTTTCCTTTGACTAGATTAAAAAACTAAACCCTGCCCTGTGTATTTTTCTTTATAATCTCAGTATTTTTCTGAAATTTCTAAAACCTTTCCGTAATGAGAACTTGTAAAGGTAAAAAAAAACTTTTATAGGCCAAGATGTGTCTTAATTCAAGTTGCTTTAGGCCCTTCATTGTACAAACACTAACAAAATTATTTTAAGGCCCTGGGCTAGAAGTAAAAGAGCTTATAGCTTATACAAGGACAGTAACAAAATATTAACACACACATATTATATATATACACACACAAAGAGAAAGAGACAGGGATTGCTACAGAAAACCATTGTGGGCATGCCCAAGCTCAGATTTGTTCATTACATTTTTTAAAAGATTTTATTCATTTATCTTTAGAGGGGAAGGGAAGGAGAAAGGGAGAGAAATATCAATGTATGGTTGTTGCCTCTCTCTCATGTGTCTGTCCCCTGCTGGGAACTGGCCTGCAACCCAGGCATGTGCCCCGACTGACTGGGAATTGAAGTGTGATCCCTTAGTTCACAGGCCTGCACTCAATCCACTGAGCTACACCAGCCAGGGCACATTTTCTTTAAATTATTTAATAAATTCTGAATAGTACAAGTCAAAAAAAGCAATTTGGTGGCCCTTAGACATTGAATTGGAATTTTCTTTTGAATAATGCAAGGGAATGACACAAATCTCTAAAAAATTTCTGTTTTAATAGTACTAAACAGAAATCTTTGAAAGTCTGAAACTCAATATTGACAGATGCTGAAAGTTTAGAATTTACTTCCTTATGGTGCACTTCACAATCATCATTTCTGTGAGAGTGTTTGCCTTTTTATCTATAATGCTCAGATACGTGATTTTGGTTCATTATCAGCATTGTCCAGTAGAATTTTCTATAATAAGAGGCATATTCTCTAAGCTATCCAATATGAAATCCATTGAAATCATGTGTCTTTTGAGCACTTGAAATATGTCTTATACAACTAGGAAACAGAATATTTAATTGTGTTAGTTGTAATCAATTTATACTTATTTAAATAGTCACACAGTGAAGGGCTACTATATGGAATAGTGCAGGCCTACATCATAGTATATGACTTCTATTTAATAAAATTTACTTCCTTCAACTTCAGAATACTGCTAAATTGTTTGCATAGGTAGTTGTCCTGGAATTCCATGCTTTGTATGCCTTAAAAGGAAGATAATATCAGCATCTTACAGACCAGTGATCTTTCTAGACATCATTTGCTGTGTTTGAAAACAAGCCACAGTAACAATGAACATGGTTCATTAGAGTGTGAATATATTGAGAATCTTTTCCATAGGACCTAAATCAGGAGTCAAAAACTATGGGTTAACAGCGTAGTTCAGCCCACCACCTCTTTTTTCTAACTAAACCCTTATGGAAACATAGCCACACCTGTCCGTAGTATGTATGACTACTTCTGTGCTACAACAGCAGCATTGACTAGTTACGCCTGAGACCCTATGGCCTGGAAGGCCTAAAATGGCCTAAAACATTGGCCTTTGTGGAAAAGGTTTGCCATCTCTGACCTAGGTGAATGGTTATGTGGTGAGTGTTAGGATAAAGTCTTATGGAGAAGTACACTTTTTTCAATTCATTTACCATATGCAATATATAGTCATATATTACATTTATATGTAATACATATTATCATCTATACAGTTATATGTACACACATACGATAATGTATACAGCAATTTAGAAAGTGAGGCACTAAAATTTCAAACATAAAGGGTCTACCAGAAGTAAGGCCTGCTTGAGTGTGGTTGGTAGGGTAATAACATGAGTGTAATAATTTATAGTTTTAATGTGCACATTTCACCTGAAATGTCACATGGTGTGCTTCCGTGTGATATTGTTATGTTACAGAGTTACATGCTTATGATTTTGTAATAAAAGATTTTGTAATACAAAGGAGCATTATTTGTGCTAGGCCCTATATATAAAATCTCAAATATATTAAAAATCACTAAATGAAACTGTGCTTTTATACTATTTTATGGTGAATTTGATGTCCAATCATTTATACCATCCTATTTTGAGTTTAAATAAAAGGGGTGACTTACATGTCTCTGTCTAGAATCTTGGCGATCAGACAGCATTTGAGCTGGAGTGGAACATAAAAGTGCTCCAAACTCATTTTAAAGACAATCTCCTAAGATGTGAGATGTCTCAGGTCACAGTGATTATAACCATTTAATCAGTTGAGACACAGCTATTGAGACACATCTACTCATGTAACTGCCCAGAGAGACCTCTCTGCCATGCAGAGTTCTGGAACTTAGCACCTTTCGGACCTGCGGATACACCAGGGAGGGAAACCCTGTGAGTTGTCCCTGCAGTTGTGCTATCTGTGTATGATAAATGTCTTCATCTCAATCCAATGAGAAAAAGACAGTCTCTTCACGTTAGATTCCCATCTTGATCTCCGCAGTGTGCATATTTCATGCCATGGGCTGATGTTAGAACAGAAGGACAATAGGAGAATGCTACCCTCAGGGAGAGCACTGTGATGTGCCATTTAATAATAGAATCAATCGGTAAAAAATCATAAATGACCTCTATTATCCCAGAGGACAGATTCTAGCTGCTCAATTTAAGCAATTGGATTTTAGGCTTTATTTTACTCACAGTAATTTTGAGTTGTTCTAAAGATTTACTCCAAAATAGAAAAAAACCTCATGTGAATTACATTACAATTTTTTAAGAACAAGTTTAACTTCATTTAAAGAATTCCATACATTGGTAGAAGAAAAATTAAAATTTACTTTCTGATCTCAGGAGAACTGATACATATTTTCTGCCATGAAAGTTTTTTTTGTGGCAGACTTTATGCCACCAAAAAAAAAATCTTAAAAGAGGTATGCTTGTAGTCTCAAAGTTAATCTGAACTACTTGGTGTAAGTATTAAGATAAAATATGATGTCATTATTTTCATAAGGTACTTTCATTAAAATCATCACATAGGTTTCTAAAATGTGACAAAGAAAGCAGTTATAATTTAAATTAATGTACATTGGCAGAAATGGACATTCAAATTCTGTATTGGTAGAAACTTTAGCTTTACCAGAATAACCTCCCCTTACCAGATGCTTGAATGAAAGTTAATATCTAACTTTGCACATTTATTTCTCTCTTCATTCAGTCCAACCGTATAGTTCTTGGGTATATGATGCATAAGGTACATAATACAATCTGAACTACATAGATGTATGAACTTCCTTTTCAGAAATGTGCATAGATTTAGGTCTTTGATTGGTTTGGGGAATGTAGAGGTACTCAAAAACAGAAACAAGCAGTCATTTCAATTACATTACATTGTACAGCTAAGAATATTTTAGGATATACTTTTTGCACTTTTCTGAATCAGTGTGTGTGGTGCCTTATTAGTCTTATGAAATCAGTCAGGTGGAGATAAAGATGACAAAAACAACTTGGCTCCATATTTTTTTTTATTCCAGAGTTAGTTCCAGCATCATCAACCAAGGGAGACTTTCTAAGGGAAGCCCTGGATTGCCAGTAGTAAGAACTCTTAGGTAGCAAGACTTAAAACACTACCTGTAGCATTTCTGTTGAAAGAGGTGTGTGTCTAAAGTTCTCTGTGGATTCTTTATATCACCAACTGAAATATTACTAAAGAACTATTATTTGAACTGAAAAAAAAGTAAGGAAAAATCACTGCAGATGGTTCCTTAGCTGTGAAAATTTTACCAAACTCTACCATGACAATAAGTGGGTGAATTAGGACTAACAAATTCTAGTAGTTCAAGAGCCTCTGAATCTTTTATAGGTAAACAGGCACACAAACAAGAGACAGTGTAGAGAGCATTATAAATATCCCTTAATTTGGTGTCAAGCAGAACAACTGTTAACTGAAAATATTCTGTGCATGGAATCTTTGGTTGGACAACTGAAAACATGGATTTTGTTTGTGGGTCAGAATGACATATTTATAAATATTGGGATTTGGCCCATTCATGAGTTGTTTTAAGCTTTCTCTGAACATAATTCATTTTCTTTCAAAGATACACATGATTTGTTCTGATATCCTATCTGGCCTTTTTATCTGTATAGAACTAATATTAATATGGTTAAGCATGTTAAAGCATATGTGCTTGGGATATAAGATCTTTTGTAAATCTTACCAAAATATTTATCTTTAGGGGGAAGGGGGAAGGAGAGAGGGAGAGAAACATCAATGACCCCCTCAATCCACTGAGCTACACCAGCCAGGGCTTAATCTTCACTTCTTGACCACAATGAGTATGGTGGAGTGTGCTTGGTTCTTTAAAGAATTTTTCAATTGTACCCCAGAAAAAAAAAAGTGGAATGTGATGCAGTAATTGTAATATACACAAATTACAAAAGACATGCACAACTATGGTCATGCTGCCCAACTGTTTATCTAACTGTGTATTTGGGAATAAAGTTAATTCAAATACAAATACATACACATACTCTTTTATTGTTTGACAAAGAATGAGAGTAGAAATGTTCAGTACCTAAAATAGTCTATTCTGAATCAGCAGAATTATTTTTATGCATTGCTTTTTTATTCAACATAGCACTACATTAATTAATTTATATTTGAAGGGGCACACAAACCATCACATCTAAGTAAAGATATTATTTAGGTGAACAATATGGAAACTTTGGGAATTTTTCTAATATTTCTTCACTATTATTTTGAAAGAAAATAACCAGTCACCCGAATATGAGCACAATTATGACATATATTTTACAAAAGTCATTCTTTACGGGTATTCACAACTCATGTAGAGCAATAATATTACAATGTGGTATATAATGAGCAGTGGTGTTGTGTATGAAATATCACATTAAATCTCAAGCCCTGAAATGCACTGGTCTTAAGAGAGATATTAACCATTTCTCAAATATACTGTGGGAGAAATATTTTTTTAAACAGTAATTATCTTTGTTATCTGTAAAGTGAGAGGTTTGGACAAAATAATCTTATAGGACCTTCCAGCTTTTAGATCTTATCATTTTATTCCCATTTCTCTTTCAGTAAATAATTCCTCAAAATTAAATACAGTATATCTTGGCTTAACAGATAAATAATGAAGTGATAAATAATCAATCTCATTTATATTTATAGTGGAAAATATTTATCTCCTATATTCATTATAAATAAAACATGTTCTCGGCTATCTGAAACCACTCAGGAAAGCAGCCACACAGATGATCAACCATATGGCATTAATAGATGTATAACCAAGGCAGACATGAAACATTTCATATGTCATATATTACCTACTTAGCTCAAAGTTTTATTGCAGAGAAATTGTATCATAATTAACAATTAACATAAGACCAACAATTCTATTTTATGATTACTTCTCAAGCAAATTAAAAAAGGTACACTATCTTTCATCTCAATTCAGTTACAGCTCCACATATAACTATAAATTGGGGAAATATAACATCTATAATTACAGAAAACTTACTAAATCATCTATATGAGTTGTTTTTACACAGAAGGCACTATGGGGAATAAAATCACTACAGTTAAATGCACAGAATTTTTAGATAGATGAATACTTTCCAAACGACGTTTCACTGAGGTGTTTTGTGGAGTATTGAAGTGGGGAACCAAGAAGAATGCCAATTTGCAATGCCTCCGTGACAGTATTTCCTAGTTCATCTTCCTTTTTTTCTTGTATTTGTATGATATGGTATAGCTACAGTTTTGATTTTTAAAAAAGATTACAATGCTTTAGAAAATTTGTTTAAAGCTCTGCTAGTGAAATGCATTTATAATGTATCAAATAGTAAACACAAGACAACAAAAATAAGAGAAAAAGGAAGTAACTAACAAAGCTAAGGAGAAATAGACATTTAAGAAAAAAGCGTAATAAATACATTTAAAATTTGTTATTATAATTTGATGTTATTGTACTTCTATTTCTACAGGATGAATTAGATGAGGTAGAAATGTTGACTATGTTGTTAAATTTCTGCCTGGAAATGGAAATATTTTAGCATAATTAGTCCATTAGTCCTTTGGTGGTGGGTTTTTTTTAAATTTTATCTCTGTATATTAAAATTAACACAACATTATATTCACTACAAATCAAAAACAACTTAGTTTCCTCAGAAGAATTACAAGGGAAATAGATTGAGTTATTCAATCCTACTGGATTTCCAAGAATTCAAACTTTGGACAAGAGATTTATTTCAAAACTGCTTTTTTTTCCATTGCAAAGTACTCAGCAGCAAAGTAGTTGAACATGGTTTTATATATTTCAGTTGAATCAATAAAAATGGAAAATGACATAAAAACAAACAAACCAACCCCACTATCATTTTAAGACTTATAAGACCAATATTTATTTGGAAGAAGGTCGTAATGTATACACACCTATCCCAGAAGGCTAAATGAAAAATTGTAGGAGTGTAGACTTGAGCTGGAAGAAGGCATGGGACAAATGGGAAGGAGGGAGGGACTGACACACACTAGTGACAGAGTTGCTCCAGGAAAAGGTACCTAATTTGACCAGAACCAAAACTTTCCATAGTGGAGTAATGGACAGAGAAATAGCAGAGTAGATAAGGACCAGATCTGGAAAGCCAGAAATTCTGACATGTTTAGGAAACCTCTAACTCTGACTCTCTTCAACCAAAGCTGAATATGACTCAGAGAAAAGAAACTAGAAAATATTTAAGCAACATTAATTCCTCTTCCACTTTGGCCAGTAAATTCTCTGATGCTCAGAGAGCACTGGCTGGCCTCAGAGATGATTTGTAAATCAATCGGGTCTTTCATATGCTCTCAGGAGTGTGGCTTCTAAACCTAAACATTTGATGATGATCTGAATTTTACCCATGGTTGATCACTGAATCCTTAATCTTCCTCTGACTGACCAAAATCAGCTTATACATGCCTCCTTTCTCTGCCCATTTAATCTTTACTTTTTTACAATATATTTTTATGGATGTGGTCTCTCTCTTTTCATCATGGACATTATTTAAAGATAGAAAGTCTGTTTTACCTGTTTTTTGCAAACCCCACAACACCAAACGTGCAGATTGTGAATTCTGAAATATAGTTAATAATTAGTTCGATATATCCAAGCTGTTTAAGAGGCTGAATCTATCTGGTCTCTTAGCAATGCTGAGAAGTCAGTGTTACTAAGGAAAATGTAGATTCATTTCTTCTGAGAAACTTGCCAAACTAGAGGAAATTGTAACAAATATCTACAGGCAATTTTTTATCTGACATTCTGTGTGATTTAAAATATAAATTATTGCCTTAACTACTCATAATAGTACCTTGAAAAGAGTTTCCATTAAGAGTAACTTGAGACAACTATTCATACCAATATGCTCAAAATAAGTAGTGGACTTAGGCAGAATTCTTACTCACTGATTCATTCATATTTGCATTATTTAGAAGATGCTAATTGAACTCTACTATAAAAGAGACTATAAAATCTGCACTCTAATTCAGTGATGACCATATAACAAATATTCATAGAGCTCTCAAGTTCTGAAGATTTCATATTGATACACAATATTGATGCACAATATTTGTGCCTAAAGTTGAAAAAGAAAAAGAAATAATTCTAAACAAAACTAACCACTTTTAACTTGATTGAATGAATAAATTGACATTTTCCCCAAAATAATGGAAAATTCTGTATAAAAATCTTTGCTTTGTTTTTTTGTTAGATGTTTGTTTTTTGTTAGATGATGGCTTTTATCCTCTAACAAAAAGGAGTTAATTTTGACCTTGAATTTCCTTGGGCCAGCTGGCGACAGTTCAACCTCCATGTGCTGGGTTCATCTCACTTTCATACTAACCTCCCTAAATAAAAAGAAAATGTAAAATCTCCAGTAGCTTTGAACAACAGTCGTATTTCAAGAATGAATAATGTATGCAATTATCCTCAACCTATGCGCAAAGTACAAGGTTGATGAGGACTCTTCTTTTGCTTTGACCAAAAAAAAAAAACCCAGCTCTACTCATGATTTCTTTCACATTCTTCCATATTAACATGTCAAAAGAAAAGTGTTCATTGCTCTCTCCCACCTGAGATGCATTAAAGATTGTATGCCAGAAACTGCTTTAGAGAGAAGGAGCAAAGGGAAGTGTGTTTGTTCCGAACAGTATGGCACCCAGAAACAGGAGCCTGACCTGTGATATTAAACACACACACACACATGCACACACGCCCCACAATCAACCTAGTTTCTTAGCAAGGCACACAAGATTGTTTTACCATCTGGGCTTCAGCTGCCCAACCACACCCTGCCATATCCTCCTGCCTCTCACCACACACCTTTATACCAACAATACGGATGGACTCCTTTTCCTTGTACGTCCTTGTATTCTTACCTCCATCACTTAGATTTTTCTGTTTCCTCAGCCTCTAATCTCCATCCTCACTTGTCTACCATGTGAATTCTGATTCCCTCTTGGACATCTATTATTTAATTTCATATATATATATATATATATATATACACACACACAGGTGTGTGCATATAGAGTATATACATGTACATACATATACATATGTATATGTATTTCCTCAAAGTAACGAGTTACTCTCTCATTGTTTCCCATAACACTTTAGTACAGGACATTGATAATAACCCATATCCAGCTGTTTTGTTCGTATGGTTGAACTAACATATTTGCTTCTTTGCTATAATTCGAATAGTTCAAAGGTTGCATCAAAGGTTTTTTTTAGCCATCTCTAGTACTTAGAGCTTATCTTAAATGAGATGCTCAATAAATGTTTTAAGAAAGCATTTCACCCACATTTTTTTCAATGTTTGGTTAAAAGTCTTATCCAGGGAAACAATGTTAAACAAATATTAAAGTAGCTTCCAGGAGTTTGTGGAATGACTATGTTTTTTCTAAAATTTCAACAGAGAAATCAGTAACAACTTTGCATTTGAAAATATTTTTGCCAAATGCAGAAAGCTTTTGAACTTGCTACTTTGTTAGCATACAAATCTCATGAATTTGAAGTGACCAACAGACACTATTTGAAACAGGATGTTGACCCTCACATTTAAATCAGCAAATTGTGGCTTCTCTGTTTCCAGTGGGGGAAAAAGATGAAGGTGATGTATATTGGTCTCTTGTTACAAAGAGACAGGTATCAGACAAACTAACGGAAGTGTGCCTATGAATATTACAGCAAATTCTACTTTTAAAATATCAGCACAAATGTGCTCAGTGATAAAATGTTGCTTGAATAAAGAGATTTGAATTCCCCCTAGATGTATTATCAAATTGTTTCCTGATGCTTTTCTGAGCCTCACTTCCTCACCTGTGAAATGAGAAGATGGACTACAGGAACATGCAGGCCTTTTAACATTAGAAATGTAACACTTGCTGAGTAAGTTATGCAGTAGCTGAATTGCTAACTCACAGTTGCAAGTCCTTAACAAACCTCTTTCAGACAAAAAAATTACAAGTATTTATATCATCACAAAAACCTTTAGATCCTATGTGTAAATACCTTGTTCTGTGATATTTTAATCAATAAGTTAATGGTGACTATTAAGAAATATTTCCTCTCACAAATGTAATAGAGTTGTGTTGCTTCCTAATAGCATACTTTGGTTCAGTAAGAACCAAAGGTATTCACATCTCTTCTAATCATCTTTCAAACTGATAGATGATGAGCATAAAAAAATTCCCCGTCATTGACAAAGTTTCCAAGACTGATAAATGGTATGAAACTGCCTGTACTTTGGTGCATGAGCCTTTCAACAAAATGACACCACTCTCTATAAAGATGAAATACACACCACTGTATATACAGTTCAGAAAATCTATGTACAACCATATTCTTTCATTGAAGAATTAACATAAGAAAAAATTATATTCGACTTCTCAGGCAACATGTAAGGTCATGTATTTGGTCATGTACACAATGGCCAAATTAAGAAATGAAACATATGCTTTAAGAGATGAATAGTAGATTTGGGGAGCTAAAGAAGTACAGATTTGAATGATGAAATGAATCTATGACTAACCTGAGAAAAACCAAGACGAGTTTAATGAAAAAAATCAAAGCAGCATCCCCAGCAAGTGTAGTTCAGTGGATTGAGCGCCAGCTTGAAAACTAAAGGGTCACTGGTTCGATTTCCAGTCTAAAACATGTGCCTGGGTTGCAGGCCAGGTCCCTAGGAGGGGATGAGCAAGAGGCAACCACACATTGATGTTTCTCTCCCTCTCTTTCTCCTTCCCTTCCCCTCTGTCTAAAAATAAATAAATAAAATATTTTTTCAAAAGTAGCATGAGTGACTTAAGAGCCAGTGTTACAGGCAGCAGAAGACTATACCCCCTTTCATTTAGATCTGACTGGATAAACATTATGGCCTGAGGAAAGAGACTGACAGTTTTTCATAGATCACCATTTCAAAGCCATAGGCATAGGGGTACTCCTAATATTAATAGCATCATCCATGTGACAACTTTGTATTTAGTTGAATGCTTTGGTTAATAGTAGTTAACTGAAATGCTAATGTTGGCTCATTCAGAAAACCTTTCGCTTTCAAATGAAAATGCCACCAGTGTCCATGGTGCCACACAGCTTGTTTTCGTTCATCTGCTGTTGCCAATAGTACAGACACTCCAACGCAAACTGCAGAGGTTAACTCCGCTGGGTAGAGCACTGATTTAATAAGAACAAGGTCGTGGATCTCATCCCTAAACAGCTGAGTTAACTTGGCAGATAAAGACTCTGCTACACCAGCTCCAGCTGTGATTTCAGCAAGCTGAGCTGTAAAAGCATGGTGTGAGTCTCAACTGAGGTGGCCACACCGACCCACCCGACCAGTGTCCTGGGAGACAATGCCAAACACCTATAGTTCTAGTTAGAAATTGTGCCTTAAAAAAAAAAACAGTGTTTCTTTTTTCCAGTGTTGCTTTGATTTGAATAGTGAAAGATACAAGTTCAGAAAAAAATTTTATGCCATTATGCTTCTGCCCATGATGTACTGTTTTTCCCCCCATCTACGTACGGTCTGTCCACCTGCAGCAAAGGAATAATTCATGTACCCTGGGCATGTACCCTCAGTTGCATCAGGAGAAAATGGTAATTTCCAAAGGTATAATGAGGTAAAATGGAGCACATTTTCTGAGCCCCAGATTTAGATGAGGATTTTCAACAATGGGCTATACTGAGCCAGGCTAGTATAGGTATAGTATAGCACAGGCATTGTGCTACCTAAGCATTAGGAGTAGCAGATATAATGTTTCATAAACGAATCATGCTCTACACTGGAGTCTAGCCCTGTGGCTGGTGTGACTCCGTGGATTGAACACTGGCCTACAAACTGAAAGGCTGCCTTTCCATTCCGGTCAGGTCACATGCCTGGTGGTGGGCCGGGTCCCAGCTGGAGGCCTGGGAGAGGAAACTCATTGGTGTTTCTCTCAAATGGATGCTTCTCTCCCTCTCTTTCTCCCTCCCTTCCCCACTTCTCTCTAAAAACAAAAGAATATGTGTGGTATATTAGTAAATCACCTGTAAAAAAGATTCTGTACAACCATGCTAATTGTCAGAAGCAGCACATCCACAGAACAGGTGTGCATGTGTGTGCATGAGCCCATACACGCACAAGCACACACATCTGGGTTAAAGATCAAAACGTGAGTTCTATCGTCTAATGTCAGTCTATTTCACATTCTTCCACAAGCCCTCGACTTTAAACTTATAACCTTTCATCATTAAAGTGCTTTAAAACTCAATGAAATAAAGTCTGAAAAATCAAGTTTACCAGCTTCTTTTGACTTCTAGTCCTGCTACTGAATTTCTGTGTAATCCTATTTATGTGTGCTTCAGATGTGTGACATCTGCTTCACAGAGGAGAAAATGAAAAGAGTTGTCTCTGCACGCAGGTCATCATCAAGGCCCCATACGAACCATGTATGTTCCTGGAAGGGTTTTTAAAAAACTACTTCCAGTTTTGTAAAATTTTAATCAATATATTTACAGAGTTGGGTTCTATTATCCCCAATTTTTGTGCCTTGCTCTTCCAGTTAGTTTGAATTGATTTCTAAAGTACAGATAAAAAAGAGGCTCACATTAAAAATTTATTAAAACAAAGGAAAGGAGCAGAATCACTAGACTTCTCAGGAACATCTGCAAAAGGACTAAAGTCCAGAAGACTTCTTCCAATGAAACGTGAAAGTGTTTCATCCTAAAGATTTTATGTTCTATTGGACTCTATTTAACTGCTAAGAAATTTTCCCTCTATCTCTGCCCCTGAACCAAACTCTGTCTTGAGTTTCTCCATTTTAATATTCTTGTTAATTTCATCCTACTCATTTATTAACACATTTTGCTAGTGTATCTGTGTTACCTTGTTGGCACTGCAGACATAAAATTTTGAAATCATACAATAAATCAGAAGAGAACTGATTTAAAAGTTTTGATGGTCGAGTAATGATTATCAGAGTTAACATGATACTCTATAAAAATGGTGTTTTTCAGTGATATTGTAAAGTTCTAACAATGATACTGAAACTGTATTAGCATTTCTCCTTCTTTCTTTCTTTACGTCAGTTTTGTTTTGTTATTCCAAACACTGATACATGTGAAATAAGTTAAGAAAAAATAAAGTGAAACAAATAGATTTACAAGTCCAGAAATTTTAAGGGCTACCTTTCTAATTTTTGCAAACTATGGTTTTATTTCACAAGGCCCCAGTGAGAAAAGACCTGCAATGTAAAAAATCATTCCTGGGTTTACTCTTCCTCTTGTGGTTGTTATGACCTTAAACAAATTATTTATGTTCTCTGGGTTTCAAATTCTAAATTCGCAAATTAGAGGGTAACAGTAATATTGAATATTATAAATACTTAATGCATATAAATTATTACACATACTGGTGACCCAAATTTTCTAATGCTTTTTAGCAATCCTGTTAAGATGATTATATTAATATTTTTATTTTATGTCACTTTATTGCAACAATTAATTTTTGCTGTTAGTCACACTGTGTCTAAATGATGAGATAAACATCTAATAAGAAGAATAAACAATAACAAAAAATAAAATAACAGCAAAAAAAGCGTTAATGCATATCTCATTCACACTATGCTTCCTCTTGATATAACATCTTTGATCATGCTATGCCAGGAATAAGTTACCTGCCATTTTCACCTTCTTAACCTCTCCCTGTTGCTCAATTACTTCATAATTGTCACTTTCTTAGGGAAATGTTTTTAATATCACTAAGTCAAGTATCTTGCTGTATTTTAAAAAGAAAACTAGAGCACTTATCTCTTCTGTGACACTGTATTTACTTTTGGTTCACAGTGAAGGAAGCCTCAGCTTGAAATCATTTACACAAGCTCTGGATTGGAAACAACAGTCACAGCGAACAGTGAGGCTGGAATTGTTTACAAGCAGGCAATCCTACCCTATCTCCACTAGCTCTCTTGCGTGCTGACTCAAAGAATGTTACCCAACAGCAAGTGGGGCCCGGCTGTCCATCACCACCCTCTAGACAAAACTCCAGAGGCAGAGGCTTGGTGAAAAAGGAGTCTTCATTTAAAAGCTATAAATTTTTGGAATAACAGCTTTCCACATGCATTAGTCACTTCAGCCTGTCAGCTAAGGCTAAAATCTTTAACTCTCGAGTTCCCCTATCATCCCCCCTGTTAGTTTTTAGTTATCATATTTCTATAAGATTCACTTACAAACTTAAAAAAAAAGAACATAAGATATAAAGGCTGCACAATTTTTGAAGAATGGCAGGCTCCTGCCTCAGAGCCCATCCCTCCTCCAATACCCAAAGGAAAATAATCCTGCTACCCTCTGCTAGGCCAGACCAGTCCTAGGCCCAGCGGAGGGTAGCACAAGTTCCTTCTCTCATTTAAAATACTGTCCTTTGGGAAATGGAGGCGGCTGCAGCACAACCTTCCAGGCATCCCTGGGAAGAGCAAAAGGACTGTGAGTCTCTGGCTGCCTTCTATTTAAATCTACCAGCCCATAATTTCATGTGCGCTGGAGGCAGCCAGCTTCCCAGCCAATCCCCACCTCAAATGGCATTTCTGCTCCTCCCCCTGCTGTGTTTCCATCCCAAGGGCAGGGAGATCTGTGAAGTGTTCTTTACCACCCCCTGGGGACCCTCCTCCTACAGCCCTTCCCACACTCCTCCCCAGTGACCTGATCAGATCAGGTCACTCTGAATCAAGGAGGCTTACAAATAAACATTTCTCTTTCAAGTCAAAAGGTGGAAGCTTCCTTTCTAAAGAAGTATAAGGTGTGTATTCTGAGTTGTCTAACTTCTAACATATATGGTGACATCCCAAATTAAAGTGTTTCAAATCTTCTAGTTTAAAGGCCACATTCATCCCATTTATTCTTTGTCAAGGGAGACAGAGGCAAGCCTCAATTAATTACCTAAGTTTGTAAGTCATCATTTATTTGCCTTATTCTTAAATTTTAACAGAGAGCTAAGAATTACCATATATGTGAGGAAAATCTTCAACATGGGAAACAAATAGTAGGACAAATGGGATAAATGACCATCAAGGAGGTGTAAGAGGGTGCAGCCAGGGTCCCCCAAATGAAGGATTTCTAAGGGGGTCCAGAACTCAGGGTGTCCAGGAAATATTAAAAATATGGGACATCCTCACCACCACAAGTCTGAGCTAGGAATGGGATACATGAAACAAGGCCATTGAGTTGTTTTGCATAGCAACAGTTGCGCAGATAACCTCTAGAACGGTTATTTAACATAACTATAACCTTTAACTGGTTGCATAGATATGTTAAATAGCTGTGGTCTGGCTAGGAGCCCAGAGAGCACAGTGACTTCCACCCAAGATGTAACTGGAAGGCAACTCCCCCTGGTTACAGCGCCTGCATGAGAGCTTGGAGATGATTGGCTCCACAGACTGGGGCCACGCCTGCCCAGACTTACTATAGAAGCCCAGAAAAACTGAAAAATATAGGAATGCTGGCGGGTGTAGCCGATTGTGGGAGCAGTCGGAAACGGCACTGCAGAGGAAGATTGGAGCTAGGGTTTGAACCCAGGTGTAGCAGCCACAATAAGAATCACCATGCGGCTTTGGCAGGGGAGAATCATGAGGCTTTGGGTCTCCCTTTGCCACACAGCTTAGGAAGCCGGCAAGCAAGATGTAGCAGCGATGCAGAGCTCTCTCTTAGCAGCTCAGAAGAATGTAGGAGAGACGCTGCAAGAAGGAAAGGGGTGAAAGGACTCTTGCCGGTGGGCCATAGAAGGTGCCACGTGGTTTTGGAATAAGAACTGGACATCCTAGCAACACAGTGATGGTGCCTGAACCAAAGGAGGCCTACCAGCTGAACACAGATTACTGGGAAGAACCGGGGGCTGCCTGATCTGCGGGCTTCTATTTCTTTTCCTGATATACAGTACCCCAGACCAGGCAAAGTGGGGAAGGAAGGACTGTGTGTGTATTTGTGGGTGTTTTAAGGGACTTTGGGATTTTGATGAAGACATTAAGTCATTGCTCTTAAGTCTGCATAACTTGAATAAATAATTCTTTTCCCTTTCACCAATCTCTAACATGGAGAGCTATAATTCTCTGGTGATGGGCAAGGTGAACCTAGTACAGGGGCACCCCAGGAGAAGGAGGGGTCGGTTCGGTAACATTGTGGGACCCCCTTCCCTGGTGGCTAATCAAGGAAAATCATGGGAAACCACATGTGCAGTAGCTTTAAAGTAATACAACTACTTGCACATGCTCAGTAAAAACCCGCCTAAACTAGCCAGGAAGAATCCACACTACAAGGATTGAATCCCTCCAGCCTGTGAGATCAATCTCCTTTTGGAGCTGGCCTGCTCCCATGTTCTCTGCTATAAACTCTGGGCGTTCGGTTCAATTCTTTGTCCCGATCTCCAAGAACCTGGTTACCTGTGCCCACCTGTGGCAGAGGCACAGATTATTCAAGGAGAAGAAAAATAAAACTAAACTGAAACATTCCAAATAAAACTCTCAACAAAGAAATGTGTGACTTAATGAGAAAGAAGTGTTCCAAAAAATGCACAGCTAGGCTATTTTTTCACAGTGCAAACATTACAGAGAGCACAAGAAACCGAGGTGGGGCAGCCTAGCACACACCTAGCCTATCTGGTGGAGCCTCTTCCTGTGTATGGGAAAACAGTGTCTCTTCCTCTACCCTTCTGGGTTCTTGGCTAAGATATACCTGTCATGACAGACAGATTAATAGGAGAACCACAAACAAAAGTTTAATAACCTGTATACCTCCTGCATACTTGGGAGAGACCTGGGAAAATGTAGCTAAAGACACTCCCTTAAGCAGCATCTTCAGATGAAGACCAGAGATGCTATTGGGGTGGGAGGAGTCAGTTATGGAAGGTGGGGAGGAAAAGCTCAAGAAACAGAGATAAAGTTGTTAGGCAGATTTAAGTGCTTGCCTTCTGCATGGAAAATAGTTTCTGGATGTAGGGGCATCCTCTTCTTCCTGGTACATCCTTACAAATGAAGATTTCCCTTACCAATGTAACTGTCTTTTACAAGAGGTTTCTACTTGGTTTTCAAAGCCTGCCTCATGTCTGCTGTTTCTTAAAATTAATCAACAAAAAGCAGTTCTTGTGCCAGAGAAACACATTTTGGGGTGACAAACTCTGTTCCCTTACAGCTTTTATGCTATAAACCTATGTGGCATGTTAATATACTTAATATTATAGGAAACTGTAAAACAATAGTAAGTATTCATATAATATATTATATAACATTAGATTAGCTAAGAAGTCACTAGGTGATCGGAAATTTTCTGCTCCTTTATAGTGTCATTAGACAACTATCTTATACCCAGTCTGTGGATGAAAAAGGGGTGCTATAATAAATCATAAATTCCTAACTGGGCAGTCAAGGTGTAGTCATGCCCCAGGTCTATAACTTCTTTAGTCAAAGGTTTTTAAGTCAAGCTTGTCCAGTGTTTTTTTTGTGGATCTAGGTTGACACACCTTTAAAATGTCAGAAGTAATACCCCTGGGAGGTACAACCCCCTTAACAGAGCACATAATCTTGTTAACTGTCTTGTAATTCCATCTTCACCTTGCTTTCTCTCACCTTTATCTGATCTCCCTGAAGTTCCCTTCTGAATTGCAAATGCATAAAAGAAACTCCAAAATTGTTATTCTCAGGAGCATTTAAGAGCAATTATGACCAATTTTGGCTCAAACAAACTCGTAATAATTCTCTATAGGTTTGGATATTTCTCATGCCAACAAGTTTATCACTGACCAAACTGTTTTCTGTGGCTCATGACTGTACTAACATTGTTAAAAAGACTTTATGAAAGCAGTGAATCTGTAATACAAGTGTAGGATGCTATGGAGAAAACAAAAGCATTTAAATAACAAAGAAAGAACATGTAAAAGTGAAAAGGGGAAGTATTTGCAAGAACTAGTATAAAGGACACATGGACAACAACTAAGGGGGGTGGAAATGGGAGGGAGGTGGGGCGCACTGGGGGGTGGGCTGGGATGGGAGTAAAAAACAGAAAACTGTACTTGAACAACAATTAAATATTTTTTTTAAAGTTTCATTAAAATAATTTTAATAGAGAAAATAAAATCAAGGACAAGAGATGAAACTTGAGAGAAAAACTAAGAGATATATAGAATTGAAACCGGAAAAGTTGGCGTTCATGCTGCCTGTCACTACCAGAACCAATAAGTAGAGACAAGGATTGAATTTTAATGGGTGCTTTATTCATAAAGGGCCACTAACAGGTCTGGGAAAAAAGGTTAATTGGATAAGAGTTGCAGTCTGGTGGCCACTTTCTTAGTACTTTTTTATCTGTTGATCAACAATTCTTTATCTGCATCAGGGGAGTTCCTTCCCTGGAACACAATGGCTCAGATACCATCTCTAGTGAACAAAAACTGAATTGCTGTGGACCTCCTGGAGTCAAGTGGTCATGCATTCCATTTCCTGGAATAACAGCTTTCCACAAGCATGAATCACTTAAGCCTATCAATGATCTTTAACTCTTGAATCCCCCTATCAGAATCAATGGAGAATATCAAACATTCAACTAATAGGAGCTCCAGAAAGATAGAAAATATAAAAGTGATGGAAATTTCAAAGCCGTAAAAGACAGGCATTATCAGAGTTGAAGGGCACACCACGTTTGCTAGAGAGCCCATGAGCCAGAAAGCCAGCCTTCTTTTTATTTCCACACCCTGTGGAGTCCTTCAGCTTCTCAGTCTATCCCACCCTAGACTGCTTACTGCTGCTTTTACAAACTCCTCCTACAGCCCCTTTCTACTTTTCCCTAGTGATCTGATCAGGTCTCTCTGTATCAAAACCATTTAAAACTGGAACTCCAACCCAGAAACACTGGTTTCCTCACTCTTCTCTATGTTTTCATGTCCCCATGTCTTTTAAAATTATGAGCCAATTTAAAGGCTCTTTATTGTCTGCCTCTATGCAATGGAATATAAGATATAAGAGGTCAGGCACCTTTGTTGCTTTCATTCAGTGTTGTGTTGCACGAGCCTAAAACAGTGCCTGCACATAGAAGGTGGCTTATAATTAATTAATTTTACTGAATGGATAAGTTTATATGTAAATGCGGCATTTCTCCATTGAGTGGCACAAGAGCTGAAATACAGGCATTGTAAAGAAGAAACTGAAATCTGACCATACATACCATCCACTGTGGAACAATATAAGTAATATTGACTGTTTCTTAAACATACAGAATCAGTCAATAGACAAAGCATAATTATATAATTATAGTTATAAAGTAAATTGCAATGTAAAAACCAAGATACGTTCCTAAGATTTGGTAAGGTAGGAGAGTCAGAAAAAGTGGGAAAATGGTAAAATAAGTATTATGTCCTCATTTTACAAATTGGAAGCCCAGATAAATTCTGTTCTCATCATTAAGTGCTGATAATTAGTTAATAAAGTGGTTGTTATTTAGATCATGATTTTTGAAGTTATACAGTTGGCCAACTATAAAACTGTATAAAAAGAACTGTGGTAAAATTTTATTAGAAGTCAAAAAACAATGATCATGGATAATAAATTATAACCTAGCCATATAATTATTTAGTGAAACCTAGGCAATTAAGGCGGGGAAGTAGCTAAAACCAGTCATATTTCAGAAGTTAGCTTTGGAGAAGGAAGATGTGTGTGTAAGAAGACACTTTTTAAAAATAAGCTCTTACATACTGTTACATTTTTCTTTAGTGTACAATATTTCTTCAATAAAATTTTTAAAGGATTTTATTTATTTATTTTTAGAAAGAAGGGAATTGAAGGAGAAAGAAAGGGAAACATCAATGTGTGTTGTATGTCACCCACCCCCTACTTGTAACCTGGCTCACAACCCAGAATGTGCCCTGACAGGGAATCGAACCACCAACCTTTTGGTTTGCAGACCAGCAATCAATCCACTGAGTGAGACCAGTCAGAGATAATAAAGTTTTTAAAAAATACACAAAATGAGAAAAGAACAACCTGATGAATGAATATTATTAAATACTATTTAGTAGACATTCTTTTCATTTTGCAGTAAATACATACATTTATGCTCAACAAGAAATAAAATTTACAAGTTTAAAAAGTATTAAATGTGTCAATATTAACCTTAAGCACTACATGAAAATATTTAAATATTACCCAGTAGGGACTAAATGATATTATGATGTTCCCAGCATACTTCCTCTCAAGTCAATTATTCTCAATCTCTGATTCTTTCTACAATAGGATTCTGAGAAAGGAAGACAAAAGGAAGCATTTACTGTTGCCTTTCCAGGGCTCATAGCATTGCTGGTTACACCATCACTAGTCCATTTTTTCATAATTTATGCCTAACTTCATCAATAGTATTAGCACAATGCTCAGTAATGAAAAACTATCATGCATTTTTATTCCTTTATTTTATTGTGTTTATTGTTTTTAGAGAAAGAGGAAGGGAGGGGAAAAAGAGGGAGGAAAACATCAATGTGTGTTTGCCTCTCACACAGCCCCTACTGGACACCTAGCTTGCAACCCAGGCATGTGCCCTGACTGGGATTGAACCGGTGACCATTCAGTTAGCAGGATGGCACTAAGCACATTGAGCTACATCTGCTAGAGCACATTTTTAAAAGGTAATTTGAAAAGCTAGTTTTTACTCCTTAATTTTATTTGCATAATTCAAAAAGGGACATTATTTTGTCTATTTACTAGCTTTACATCATTTATAAACCCTAATTTATGCATTGAGTATTCCAGAGAACTCCTTTAATAACCACTTACTTTCAAATTCCTGTGGCCTTGATATTACTCATTTGAATGAAACGTGATCAGTTTTAGCCACTAAAGCTCATAAAAGGAAAACAGGTACATACAACTCACAAGCAGAACCCTGAACTCTGGGTTAAGGACACAAAATGAATTATGTAGCTGCAAATCAGAAACTGTAGTGTTTTCCTGAAACATCTAATTATATTTTTAAGTCAATTTAATCACTTTAAATCACTCTCTTCTAGTTAAACACCTTAGAGTCAAACTTATGCCCCACTGTTGACAGATGGAGAGTGTTTTGGACATCCACTTCTATATTTAAATTTTCACTCAATGCTAGTTTACAACCATATCCGTGTTCCTTTTTTCTTGTATATTTTACTTCTTTCCATTATATTTTTTTTTACTTTTTATATTGCATATACTTTCGCAACCCAAATCAAATGTATTTCACAACAAGCAGGGAGTGCGATTACATGGTAGGGTGAAAAGCAAGTGCATTTTGGAGGCATCTATGAAGCAGAAAGAATGCAGGTAGGAAATGAAAGGGATGCCCCTGGGAAAAGGAGTAGAACCTGCACATGCATAGAGAACCCTGGATGTCTTTGCCTTTCACCTTCATCTTTCTTGGGGTGGCAGCTTGATAAACCATTGAGAATTTAGAATAATCTAAGAGCAAAACAAAAGTTTACAGTACTATGGAAGTACTAACAGAATCTTAAAAATTAATAAGTAAATAAAAATCAAATAAATAAAAGATTTGGAGGAAATAGGTCACTATCACTTAGGAGATAGTATAGTAGCTATAGATGGATAAATGGCATTTTTACACCCTCCTCTTTGCAGAAAGTTTTAACTCAAACTTAAATTTTTTTCGATGAGCTACTTGGGGATAAGTCGATGTTACACATATTTCTTTATCTGTTTATGTTTTTATTGACAATATGTGAAGGTAGCAACCTTATGTCACTTGCTTTGCATTCCCATAGTCTAACATAGGGACTGCTCACTGTGATAATTCTATAAATATATGAAGCAGGTCTAGGAATACGATGCAACAAAATATAACATAAAGTTTTCTATATCCTTAGATTTTGCACACATCTACACATTCATTCCCCCACATACCCACTCACCCTCACATACCTATACGTATGTAACTTAGTAAAAAATGATTTCAAATGTTATAAATAGATACAATTTATAAAGTGAAAAATAAGCATCTCCTCCTCCTCTACCTGATCCCTAAATGTCTAGAAAAACTCATCCAAAGATGTTTTATAGACATGCAAACATAGATGGCAACATAGTACCCAAGGAATTGCATACATTCTTATTTTCACCAGATAATGGTGAATAATGTTAAATATGCATTTAATGTTGTTATGTCTCGAACACTTCAGAGCAGCATAAAGTGGGAAGCTAAAATTACTCCCAATCACTATATCCTACCATTCGGTCTCACACTATAGAAGGGGCCAAAATTATGTGTGTTTAAAAGCTCCCTAGCTGCGTCTAATTATATTTGAGAACAACCATTCTAACTGCTTAGTGGACAGTAGAAAGTTTTTTGTTAAAACTATTCACATGTACATAGTTGAATTTTCTAGGAGTTCAGAAGTAAAAATTATTTGGTTTGTCTATACCAGGGAGACACCATAGAGGTGCATAAAATTTATACTGTGGTTTCAAATTTTATTTATTTAGTTTTTTAAATATTTTTATTGATTATGCCATTACAGTTGTCCCATTTCTCCTCCCTTCATTCCCCTCTACCCTGCACACCCCTCTCCCACCATTCCTCCCTTTAGTTTATGTCCATGTGTCACAAGTTCTTTAGATTCTGTATTTCCCACACTACTCTTGCCCTCCCCTCTGTCTATTTTCTACCTACCGTCTATGCTACTTATCCTCTGTACCTTCTCCCCCCTTCTCCTCCTCCCACTCCCCTGTTGCTAACCCTCCATGTGATCTTCATTTCTATGGTTCCACTCCTGATCTAGTTGTCCTCTTAGTTTGCTTTTGTTTTTGGTGTGGTTGTTAATAACTGTGAGTTTGCTGTCCTTTCACTGTTCATCTTTTTTATCTTCTTTTTCTTAGGCAAGTCCCTTTAACATTTCATATAATAAGGGCTTGGTGATGATGAACTCCTTGAATTTAACCTTATCTGAGAAGCACTTTATCTGCCCTTCCATTCTAAATGAAAGTTTTTTATGGATAGATCAATCTTGGATGTAGGTCTTTGGATTTCATGACTTGGAATACCTCTTTCCAGCCCCTTCTTGCCTGTAAGGTCTCTTTTAAGAAATCAGCTGACAGTCTGATGGGAACTCCTTTGTAGGTGACTGTCCCTTATCTCTTGATGCTTCTAGGATTCTCTCCTTCATTTTAATCTTGGTTAATGTAATGATGATGTGCCTTGGTGTGTTCCTTCTTAAGTCCAACTTCTTTGGGACTCTCTGAGCTTCCTGGATTTCCTGGAAGTCTATTTCCTTTGCCAGATTGGGGAAGTTCTCCTTTACCATTTGTTCAAATCAAATAAGTTTTCCACTTGTTGCTGTTCCTCTTCCCCTTCTGGTACCCCTATAATTTGGATGTTGGGATGTTTAAAGATGTCCTGGAGGTTCCTAAACCTCTCCTCATTTTTTGAATTCTTGTTTCTTCATTATTTTCTGTTTGGTCATTGTTTTCTTCCTTCTGGTCTACTCGATTGATTTTAGTCCCAGTTTCATTTCTATCACTATTGATTTCCTGTGCATTTCCCTTCATTTCACTTAGTTTAGCCTTCATTTGTTCCTCTAATTTGTGACTAAAATCAACCAGTTCTGAGGGCATCCTGATCACCAATGTTTTGAACTGTGCATCTGATAGGTTGTCTATCTCTTGGTCTCTTAGATGTATTGGCTCTGGGTTTTGAGATGTTCTTCAGCAATAATGTTTTGGTCTGTTCAAGTCTGTTACATATGAGGGACAGAGCCTTAGGTGTTCATTATGGCAGGGTGACCTAGTTGCTGGGTTGTGATGCTGTATGTGAGGGCGGGGTCAGGGAGGGGCAATGGCATTTGCTCTGCTTTCTCTCGGATCTTGGTCCCCTCTGCTGCTTTCTGCAAGCAAATTGGACCCTTCTGGTGCTGTTTTCTGGATGCATGGGCTTTTGTACCCTCTAAGACCCTGTGGGTCTCTCAAAAAAACTCTCTGTGAGCCTGGGAGCTTCTCCTGGCACCTTGACCCTGAAAGTTTTTCCAATCAGTGCTTTTAGGCTTTATTTCTCAGTGCTGGGGCCCTGGTTTGTGTTGTCTATCTCACTGTTCCCTCGTCTGCCTGGTTTATCTGTGTGCGAATGTGTGACTGCAGTCAGCCAGCTGCCTTGTGCCCTCACTGGGTCTGCCTGTTGCCACCCCACCCCTGGGATCTGCCAACAGCTGCGTGCACTTTTGGGTTGGTCTGGCCACTTTTTCCTGCGTGACCCCGCTCCACCAGCTGCTGACTCTGCCCCTCTTACCAGTCTGGCTGAATGGTTCATTGTTGTTGGACTTCCATACAGTTCATTTTTCTGTGTTTTTGTTGTGTTTTTGTTACTAAAACTTTGTTGTATTTAAATTTGGTTGTGTGAGGAGGTACAGTGTTTCCACCTATACCTCATCTTGGCTAGAAGTCTCAAATTTTAAAATCATTTCAATTTAAATCATACCAGAAAAATTCCAGATCTTTATTGAAAAAGCCTGCTTGATAACCTCACCTCACTTTTATAGAGTACTATGCCCTTCTGGGTCAGAGTGTTTCAGGAATAAATTTGTTTAAATTAATAAACACTGGTTAATATGAACAACACTCAGATTAACTGTGATCTATCTTTCACTTGCAACCTAACATTTTGTTAAGTATAATTTGACAGTTTCCTTCAATTAATTTATAAGGTTAAGTCAGTATGAAGTTCCTCTCAGTTATCATAATTCATTTTATCTTCTTTGTTTGGCTACTAAACAAATAAATACCCAACTAATATGATGAATTTTAACCTTCAACTTAAACGTAGCTTTAAACTGAATATCTGATTATGGCCATTTCCTGCTTCAAATGCACCCAAGTTTTCGGTTCATAATTCCACTTCTCAGTGTGACAAACACCCCCCTCTACAGGAGACCATGTGCTGTTTTCAATCTCCCTTTTCACATTCTCTGTTTTGCTTTTACACTGGCAATGCCAAATTGCACATTTGTCTCCTTACACAGGTGCCATGTTGTGTCTTTGAGCTTTTTCCATGCAGCCTCCTGTACCTAGAGAGCTCTTCTGACCACACAGTGTTCCTCTCTCAAGACTCAGCACAGGTAACTAACTCATCATCCAGAAATTCTTTCTTTTTTTTTTTGGATGCCATCCTCTTCCAACCCACAGAATGATTCTCTAGAGCTTGTAATAAACGCTGTATCTGCTTGTGTCCCTGCACTTTCGACATGTTGAATGATTGGTTAATGTATGTATCTGTGTCTTCCACATGAGGGATTCCTTGAGGGCAATGTAGATCTCATATTATCCTTAGGTCCTTTTGTTGAGGCATGTAGTAGACCTCAATAAATACTTACAAGTGTAAATGGACCAGGCAATGGGTACAAAGATGATATGGAAATAATTACACGGAGGTAAGAAAAAAGATATAGCATATAAACATTAAAAGAAAGTCACTTATAAAAAGGAGGTAAAAATGAAAGGGGCAAAAATAAAGGGAAAAGCATGGGTGATATATTGGTTAACATGGTCATACGAACATGGGAAATGTTAAAAGAAATAAGAGAAGCATAAAAAAATAAAATGGGTAGATGGAGAATAGGACTGTCAGAGAACAAGGTACAAGAAATAGATTCTGGAAAGAAATGACAAGTATAATCCACTTATATTGAGGTCAGGGAAATAGATGAAAAGAAACCAGGCGTGTTGATAAGTAATCGCCATGGAAAAGAGCAAACACAAAGTAGGCATCTGGGTAGTAAAAGGAATAAAGAGAGAGGCCAGAATAATTAAAAGAAGAGAAACAATTTAGTGACAATACTAAGAAAGGAACAAGTAAGAAAACAACTCCCTCTACCCGCAGGAAAAAAATGAGTAAGAAATTATTAGTTAAAAACATATTAGAGACCATTTTTTTAGTACTGAACCATTTGTATATTAGTTAGAATATTTGCTAAAACAATAGCTTAGAAGGAATCTCTTTTTATTAAAAACAATGGGCTAATACTGAATCCAAAGTCAGCAATTTCCCTGATAATACAGTAATAAGAAGGTACTATAAAGCTATTCATGCCATTTTAATTTTTCTGTGTGGTTTTGTTAAGTGAGTTTTGCACTCATAAAGAGCAATTGTGATTCAGTATCTGCCCTTAGCTGTAACAAATAAGACAGGTTTGAAATATAAAATGTTCTTTTCTCTCAGTGCACTGAAAGACTACCAGTCCCCACAGGCACCTTAGAGTTGCTTCATTATACAAGGAGAACGTGGGGGAAGAAAAGTACCACAGGCAGATGTTCAGAGTGCTGTCAGAGCAGGTGACATTTATGTGATGTGACTCACCTGGTGTTCTGCCACAAATCTGAGAGGCTGTGTTTTCACTTGTGGGTTGTGATTGCCTCAGGTACCTAGACACTAACTGTGTTCTTCAGCAGAGGTCAGTCAATACTCATTGTTAAACACCAAACACATGGCAGCCAGCTGGCAAACTGACAATCCTGCAATGTTGGAATCTGCTCTTTCTAATCTAATATTTTGTAGGAAGTAGATCTTAAGGGAGATCATAACGATAGTTACAATGTGACTAAAAATGTAACAGGACTGTGTTCTTTTTTATGTTTAGCATTTCAGTGCCTTATAACCATATTCTTGACCCAGAAAATTCAAGAACACACCAAACCAGAATTTTACAGCTATTCAAAAACAATGCCCCTTCAATACACATCTATTCTGAAATTTGTTAGAGATGCCCACCTGATGTGCTAATATCTCCTCCCCAGTTCAAGTAATACAGGGTATTACTTCTCTCCCTTCATAATCCATATCACCCCAACTGTATTCCACCCTTTGGCAGCTCTCTTTCAATATTATCTAACCATGAATTAGCTTCCATGATGTTTGAGTTATGCCATTTTATGGCCAAAATATTTCCAATCTTTTTCTGTCACCAGCTGTTAACCACATACTGTATCACCCCCCCCCCACCTTACATTATATGGGCGTGTCCCATGTTCTCTTTGTTTAAGTTTTGTGAAATCCTGTAAGGAAGGTGAAATTTTACCCCAACTCTTTCCTAGGGCTTTTTCTCTGGCCTATTCACATTATTAGTTCTAAAATAATTTAAACTCATTTGAAAATAACACTCACCATTTATTATGTCCCTCCTATGCTCCAGGTGCTGCTTTATTGCATTTTTTAAGCAAGCCTCTTAAGCTTGCTTAAGAAGGCTTAAGCAAGCCTTCTGAGGTGGGTTTTGCTTTCTCATTTTAATGACCAAAGGAAAAAAAAAAGTTGAGGAGGTGATGTGATCACACCACAGAAAGTACCTAGTGACAGTCAGGATTCCAGTCCAGTCTGTTTGATTCCAAAGTCCACTTTTATCGTTAAACACCAGACAAACGGATGGCAGCCTGCCTGCCTTTTCAACTCCGTGTAGCACTGTTATATACACCTGGCAAAACTGACAGAGAAAGATGATCTGCGGGGAAGGAAATCAAAGCTAAACTAAAAGGCATATATACTTAGAGTTTTGGTGACATGATGCATGTTAATTAAGCAGGTATTAGAGATCTGCCTGTATGCTCTAAGTGTAAAGAAAAAGCTCAGAAACCAAGGTACTTTGACCTGGAATGAAACAAGAGCTGCTTCCAGAATGCACTTATGCCACAGTGTTAGGTGTATCTCCCTCAGTCCTAACCATGTGGTACCTCTGCTTTCTACCCAAACCATGTGCACCGGAAGTTCATTGTGGCATCACACCCCAATCTTAAATCACCCTCAAATAGCAGAACACAAGGGGAAAAAAAGATCCTGAACAAAATATTACTAATTGTTATAATATAAAAATATTCCATGCATAGAACATATCTATTTAGTTTTATTATGGTATCCCTAATTACATTTTTACTGAGAAGTTCTTTGTAACTTCTGCTTAAAAATAAAATGTACAAAAACGTGTTCGTTGCTTGAATCCTGTTGCTCGTATGCGTTTGTATCCCAAGGTAGAGGGGAGTATGCGGTACACACTGAAAGCTAAATTTATAGTTCCCTTTTGTTCAATTGAAGAACTACTGAAAATACTAATATACCTTCTAGACTACTAAGCTCCAATCTGAAAGAAAGAAACTGAGGCATAAGCACAGCTGTATTGTCCACAGAGACATGACAAGAAGGGTCTGCAGGGTATAACACAACACCTGTAAAATATCCCCACCCCTGGGCCTAGAAGCATAATATGTTTTACTTCTATAAAAGAAATAGGCAGTGTATAAGAATCTTTTAATAATTTATGAAAGAAAAGCAGACTAAATGAATATTTGATATATCATATTTAAATTTTTAAGTAGATATTAACACCCAAACTATATTTTTCTTTTCTTCTCTCTTTACATTGCCTACCTTGAGAAGCTCATTAACTCTTGAAATTTTAACAATGATTTCTTTGAGAATAATTTCCAAATTTGGATGTACACCCAATATTATCTTAACCTCTGGTCCTTCTTTCTAGTAGAAAATTCGATATTTTTCACTTGCATGTTTTCTTTGAAATCCCAAATATCCTCATTATTCTCAAACTGATTTTTCCTTAAATACATATTCCAGTAAAAAAAAAATCGCACTATCATTTCCCCTTATTGTCTATGGACAACACATTGGAGTTATCTTAAAACACTTGTCGTCTCTAGGTCTTTAAGGGTTGGAGGGCCAATTCCGAGCTCTTACGACAGGCTCCCACCTCACACCACTGCTGTCTCCCGCTTCTCTTTCTTCTAACCATGCCCTGCATTTCACGCCCTCCTCTGGGGGGCGCTTTTCTTCCTTTTCACCTGGGAAATTCCCACTCATCCTTCAACACTGAGCTCAAATGGTTTCTTGTCTGCAAAGTGTTTATTAACTCTCGAGCACAGCAGGTCACTTCCTGGGCTCCTAATGCTCATATTTAACCCTCTCCCAATTTCCACAAATGCTTAAGGGCCGAAATTAAGTCCAACTCCATACTTCACTTTTTATATAAAGAATAGAATCTAGTGTAAATAGGTGTTCACTGAGCATTTTCTTCAGCATAAATAAATGAGTACATGAAGGTAATAATTCAGTGAATCTTTGACATCTCTTAACATCTTCTTGGGCTTTATATCATTGAATTTTGTTTTTCCTTTAAATTATTTGCTTGAAAAATAATCCCCCAGGTAGTTCGAGTCTATATTTAAAGCAAAAAGTAAAAATTTCCATGAAATAATGGCCATGAATTAATTCAGATTCTTATTCCAAGTTCAAAATATCATGGTGGATTTTTAAAAATACTTTTTAGGTTACAAATAATTACGATAAGCATATCTGCAGTGTAGCGGTTATCATGTTTGTCTCACAAATAATTACAATAAATTATTCTTAATAAGATTTAAATATCCCTACATATGATAAATTATGATAATTTACCATATTATGGTAAATTATGATAAACCAATTGATTTAAATATTCAAAATGCAAAAGAGAATATTTAACATTTTCATGCATGTGAGTCATTTTTTTTAGTTTGTGCACATTTTTTTCTGAATACTGTCAATTTAATCACATCAGAAATTTGATGAAACTCCCTCCAGAAGTTTTATTTTCCCAGTAAGACATAAGGAAATGATCTTTGCAGACAATGGTGGAAATTTGAAGTATAGGCTATTTTCCTAAGGAAAACATAGAGTTTAGTTCTCTCTTCTAAAACATTTAATTACCAATAATATCTAATTATAATACTTAAAACTATTGATATATTGGTCTCTACAACAATAGAATTGTGATAGTTCCTTCTTTTATTTTTCCTTTGTTGTTATAGACAAAAATCATATGAACCCAACAAAATTATACAAATTAGCATGTGCATAACAAATTTGTTATGTAAATTTCATGATTACAGTAAAAATAGATATAACAAAGTAAATGTAAAAATTTGAAAGCAGAAAGTAAGCTTCCATGAAGAATGTAAAAAGTCACCAGTCACTCTGACTTGAGCAAAATCAGATGGTACCTCGCATTTTAAGTATCATAATAAGTAAAATGATCATGATAATTGACATTTATATATTTGCACCCAATTGACTAGTACTCTTTTTGGCAAGACCGTGTTGAAAGGATCTGGCTAATGAGTCTGTGCTAGCCACAGTAGGTGGTACTCAGATCAGTCCCTGCCCACAGTCAAGGAATGGGGTTACACAATGGAAATATCAAAAACTGCCTTCAATGCGGGTACTTATTCCAACTGAAGGATGAAACAGGTAGAGGCAAATATCTGTAATCAATGTAAAGGGCTCAATAGAACCTAAAGACCTAGATAAAGTAAGATGTTTATCTAAAGAGAGGACCACCCCACCCCAAATTAAAAAGAACTTACGCAAATACATACAAGAGCAGCAAGAATTTACTATCTCCCTAAGGCTCTCTTCCTCTAAACTTCTTCTGGTCCAAACACACATCCAATCAAAAGGAAAGAATGGGTGAAATTCACAATCTGAAAGTCCAGGCAAAAGACAAAAGAAGGCAATGTTTGGATTGAGGCAGGGTTGAGATTTTGTGTGCCATATGGGCACAAGAGATGAAAATTCAAGATTTCCATGAGAGAGTGCTTATACAATAGTCCAAATGGTCTGGACTGTAAAAGAAAAGAAAGGACAAAATGACTAAATAAATTGGGGGTGTGGGAGGGTGGGATGAAAGTATCTGAGATAAGACAACATGATGAGGTTAAAAATATAGTATTAAAATTTATGGAAATGAGAGAATTAGGCACAGGAATGGAAAGTTAAGATATCAAATTTAAAAATACATATAATTTTTAGAATAGATTCAGCAACGTACTGTAGAAAACCAAATAAACTCCAAACTGCACTAAGTAAAGATTCTTGAGCCCTGACCAGTGTGGCTCAGTTGGTTGGGTGTCATCTTGCAAAGCTAAAGGTCACTGGTTCAATTCTTGGTCACTGGTTCAATGCCTAGGTTGTGGGTTTGGTCCCTGATCCACACAACTGATCAATGTTTCTCTTCCACATGGATGTTTCTCTTTCACTCCCCTTTCTCTAAAAATAAATAAATAAATCTTTAAAAATAAAGATTGTTGAAACACAGTGGGAATGAGACTGATAAAATTTGCAAAGGTCCATCTATTGAGAGATTTCACTGTTTTACTTCTTTAAAAAATTACTTTTAAATTCATTGGACTATTGGTTTAGGATACAGATGATCATAGACTGTTTTTTCCTAAAAAATAATTATTTTGTTTTTGAATATAAAATTAATTTTATATTGTTTATATAATTATCCATCACTATTCCAAAGAAGCGATTATCAGTTAAAATTTTTGAGAGAATAAGTATGCAAACGGACAATAGACAGACTAAACAGAGCAGTAGAATCCTGACAACTTCTGCAGCAATTGGATTAAAAAATTAAATCACAGCTTCTATAGAAATTGACCCAGAATGGTCAGCACTTGGCCAACAACAGCCAGATGACCTATCTTGCCCTTACTTTAATTAAATTCAGTAACAATCAGAGAAAGCAAAATATGTTCCCCAGATGAATCATATAAGATGCTCTGCTTCTAGTTAGCCCATCTGCATCTTCCCTCTATCAATAAATGCCAGTCTGAAGTCCTCCCTTTTTATTGTCCTCCATTTGGAAGCTGTCCCTCTTCCCCGCCAGCCTTTGAGTCTCTACCCAAAGCAATTGATGGTAATTAAATAGCCTCTGTGTGTTCTCATTGGAATGGGGGCATCTTTGTTTATTTCCACATTTGTAACATTTTAGACCTCTGTGCTCTAGGACAGTGCATAAGTTCACCCCATCCACCTGAAATCTCTACGGATTCACACAGTACAGTCCCCTTTGGCCACTTGGAAATTAACATAGCCATTTCACCCAATTTTCTCATTACGGACATTAAAATGCCAGATTTCAGGAAAGAGGGTCTGGGCTCTCACACTCAGTTTTAATAAACAATTACTAAGCTGTAACAGAAGTTGAATTTTTACTAATTATTTATCACATCTGAATAACTGACAGACAGAATTACTCTTCTTTATGTGAAAGCATTTCTCCTTGGCATTACTGAACAATTGTTCCCAGTGATTCAAAACTCCACAAAGTAAAACAAACCAATTCTTTACAAGGAGAATATTCATGGAAAAGCTAATAAGAGCTTATAATTACTCCAGCAAATGTGCTTTTCCCCAGAAAGGAAAAATGAAGCCATCACAGTAGAGCACAGAACTATAATTCTTCCTCCCTGGTATAATATTTATTTCAAAAATAAAATGAATGAATGACGTCTTAAAGTTGAAATTGAAAAGGCAGAAATGTTTTTTTTCAAAAATTTTAAATGGTCCCCATATTTTATATTTTCAATCATTTTCTAGCTATTTATGTATATATTTACCACACACGAGAAATAGAATTCATGGCCTTATCAAGCAAAAATTAAATTCATCTGTCTTTATAGTTTACATCATCAGATATGACAATTTTTAAAAGAAAAAATATATAAAATTTACCAGTATTTCTTATTTCTTGGCTGTGTGGGTGAAAATGTTTAAATTGTCACTGCCGTTAAACATTTCACCTCAAAAAGCAAAACAAGCCACGTGCAGAGAGATTGCATATTTAATGAGCAGAAGGCTGTGTGCATCAGAGAACACATGAATGCATATGCATTTCAACAATGCTTCCAGAAAAGCTTTAATTCTGAAGCCCTAGCTGAATAGAGGCAAGGTGAATTTCTCCCCTCCGCCTGCACATTTTCTATTTCATGTCTCAGAACTGTGTCTTGGGAAAGAAAGGCGGGGCTAAACATTATCTTAAATGCAAACTCATGTCCACAGAAGGTATGTGAAAGGTGATAACAAATGTACCCCCATTTCCAAATCTAGTCCCTCATCTGACATCACTCTACAGCTCTCTCATCCAACAACTCCTACTGTACAGATGAACGCAACATTGTTCCACAGGAGCATTTCTGAGTACTCTTTCCCCCTCAGTTGGACAGTCTTCAAGGTTTCACCTCCCACTGCCCAGTCATTGGGTGGGTACCCTGGATCTATGAAAGCTGGGAACTTGGTCCTTCACTGCAAACCCCTTTAGATCCACAAACTCCTCCTTCAAATTTCAGGTTAACTCTTGATTGCAACAGGCCATAAAATGAGAGTGATGATATGCTTTTAAAAACTGGCCCATTTGCAGACAGGTGGGTTTAGCTAATGATTTGATCTAGATGCTGAGAATATATTGAATGATATTATAGAAATATAAAGCCAGGAGAACTGACAGTTGTGGTATTATGTACATAGGACAAGCCAGTTCCATTCTATCTTATGCTGCCCTGGTTCACAATGCCCCGCCTGTGGGTGTTCCAACATCCTTGAAACAAGGCTGCCCTGAAACTCAGTTAATGCTCAGTAAATGGAACAACAGAAATTCTAGAAAAGACTAGAGATTTTGTCAAATAACAATTGACATCACATTGTCTCTCAATATATAAAATTTTATGAGGATTAGGTATACCACCTTGGTATATTTTTGAATAAATAATGTTTTTAAATATTTGTGCTTAAAGCAGTATTGCTTTTGCCAGGTATTTTCAACTTGTTAACTTTATTAACATTAACAATGAAGTTGGTACACTCTTAGAAATCATAATTTTTGATCAAGATTTACATGGAGAGTTATGTTTCTGTCTTTTTCCCTATAGTTTTTCAGCAACTTAAAAAATGCACACTAACTAATTGTAAAAGGTATAATTAAACATTTGTAAAGTTTTACCCAGAGCCTGTCTTCTATTTAATTGGGAAAAATGACTTAGATGTTCTTAAACGTTATGTAAACCATAAAATGTGGAAACTGTTTAAGTTCTCAACTAAGAGGTTGTTTGGGCATGGTTTACCTGAAGTGAGAAAAGGAAAAGGGGGTATAAATTATGAAAAAAAACATTAATAAGTGTTCTAACCTCTAAATATCATAAAGAGAGAACTTTTACAATCTTAATAAATTTTAGTGAGCATCCAGGTTAAGGTGGTAGACCGTCAGATGAATATATATTTTTTCCTTCTCCAAACCCCACTAAAGCTACATATGGGTTTCATTTTTCCCTTATAGAGAGAGATCTAAACCCACTAGGATGCAGAGAATAGAACGGGAGAACAGACATCAGCAAGAAGGATTAGCGAGCTGGAAAGCAGATAACAAGCAGCAAATGATATAGTTAACTCACAAAAGCAGAGTCCAATCCAGCAGTGGGAAAACTAATAATCAAGCTGATTGAAATAGGAAGACCCATGTATGACTGAAATTAGAGGTAAAGAGAGAGAATGAAAGAGGCAGTTTGAGCCCCTACGCTACCCCACACCACTGAACAACTGTCTCTCCCTCATCCCAGGAAAAGTATGGAAATTATTCTCTGAAGAGGGTAACATAATCTTTGCACTGGAAGTTTTCAGACTTATTTAAGGTCTAATATCTTTTTACTAACAGAATATTAAGTGAATGTGTGAATACTTGGTCCTAACTATAGAAACAACCAGCCACTCCATTCTCCACTAAATCTTCTGGGGCTCTGCTCCCAGAACCCTTACTTTCTAGTCAGGAGTTTAGAAGATGCCTCCCTGGAAAACTAATCAGTGCAAGGGGAAAGACTTACTTTCCTCCAGCAAGTATTAAGTCCTCAGGTCTGATTCTAGAAAACATCAGAAACAGAGGAAAAGAAATGCTGAGTTATTGGAAAGTGCCCCAGGCTGTGTGATAAGGTAACATAGCTTACGTGACTGTATGGATGGCCCATCGCCAAGGAGAAATCATGTGTAAAACACTACAGTCTGACTTTCGTACCCTAAAATGAATGTATCACAGTAGTAGTGACAGAAATGCCTTACTCTATTTGTAATTGTGGGCAAATAATGAGAGTAAAATCTGCTCCATGTTGCCAGTGTAGGCTAAATGCCTTACTAAATGGCGAAGGGGCATAATCCAAGGGGCATAATCCAAGGTTTAGAAATGGCTACATCAAGTTTACAGAAGTAATTTTTCCAGCCTCTGACACAGTATTTTTTAAGAAATTTACCAAGTCTTCATTAGCCAGTATCAAAATTCCAAAGCCTCTCTAATTATTGGGTCTCTCAACTGCGGCTGCAGCCCCATGGGTTGAGTCTCTGATCACAGTGTCATCCAAAAGTGCCCGCCGCTCTTCTTGACTATCATTTCTAGAATTCTTTGATTCCCATCATGCCACCATCATGGTCACATTTTTTAATAGTTCCCTACTTCTTACTTCTTTTAAAAAACTGTCCATTTTCTAAGTCCTTTTATAATCCACCACACTGGTCATACCTCTCTCAACTTCTTTCTCTATTTATATAATTTCCTAGAGCCGCCCCCCTCAAATCAATTGGAGTCCCTCCCACCTCCTGGCCTCTATCTATCCCTGTGGGTTTCCTCACTATGGTCAACTCATTCCACACTCCAATTCCTACATCTCATTTACAGTCTAATACAAACTTCATTTGCTTATACTTTTGTTCTCTGCTTAATTTGTATCCCACTGATTATCCTTCTCTTTTGAAATCTTAATATAGTTACATCTAGAATCATACAATGCATTACACAATTATCATTGCTATTTCTAATGTGTCTGTTTTTTCCTCTTGGGGGATGGACTGGGTTTTCTTCTTGGTTTAACACAAGGGTAAAGACTTGTGACACAATGAGTAGGCACCCAGATTCTGAAGTGGGACCAACTCCAGCTGGAGGACATTCCATTGGTGTGTCCTTGAGTAATTTATCTGATCTCTATAAATTTTATTTTCTTTAACAATAAAGTGGACAATACAGTAATCAATCAAAATGTCCTGAAAATGAAAATAAAAAACCATAAATACATCATAGTGTAGTACATAGTAAGCTTTCATTCAAGTTTACTATGTTATGCCTCATTAGTAGTAAAGTAGTAGTTGAAGAGACTGAGAAGAATGGAGCATTCAGTGACACTGTAGAAGAGATAATTCTTTTTATTATTTTAAAAAATATATAGCTGTCTAAAATCTATATGTGGGATAGAGAGTGTATTAAAGTGTCGGCTTGTTGATAAATACTGCAGGACCAGCTCTGACCCCGGTTCTCACTGGCCCCATTACATACAAGATGAAATGCCTGCAATGAAAGAACTGTGACATGGGGGCAACTAAAAAATAGCCTATATATAAAACTGCTAGATTTAATTCTCAGAAAAATGTTGTAGTGTTTGAGAAAACTCTGGAAACAGAACTGAGAGCAAAAAAGAAGTAACTAAAAAATTTTCATTTATTTTAAAACAGTTGAAGATTTATCACAACTTAAATGAACTGAATTAAACTGAATCAGGATTCAGTTCAAATGCAAAAGATTGTCAGGGTCCAAAATCAGTGCTGCAACTGTCCCTGTATGCTACTTGACAATACCCCTGTTCTGTGGATGCCTGTGGCAGTGACACCTGTAGATTGTGAGAATGTTGGGCTGTTTAGCTTTTGCAAAACATGAAATGTGTCTATTTTCCCATGAGGTGTCACTCTGTGGGGCGGTGAATTCTCTTCTAACACCCTAGCTACAGATTATGACACCCTCAGAGGCACTGAACATCCTTTCCAAAGTTATCATTCAGCATCCTTTACAAACCTGACTGAAAGTATGTCAACAGGAAAACAGTTCCTTCGGGAAAGAGGAAGATGCAGAGCAGGAAAAACTTCACTGAAGTCTGTATCCTCACTGCCTGTTGATGATATATCTTTACCCTTCCATCTTCCTAACTGCATTTCCCTGCTTTCCCAGTCTGAATCCAGTTATTGTAATATATATTTTCTAGTAGTCTCAATTTTCTCATCCCCCTGAAACCTGCTGTAAATTTCTTTTCATCACATACATACACACAATGTATAACATACATGCACACATACATACCTTTCATGTATTGCCATTGTATTCAAATATATCTAGTTACTGCTTCAGTAGCAAATATCCCCCCCCCCTCTCCCCCCCCCCAATTCTTCTCTCTTCTTCTCACCCCCCTTTTTTCCAATTTCCCCTCTCCCTGGTATTACTAATTTCAATGATATATAAATCACTGTGACTAAAATTATGTAGCTATGCCCATCAACCATTCAGATATCTCTGATAGAGATCATACTGATTTACCAATTTCTCTTTAAAAGTAATATGCTTATATAATACACAGAGAAGATTCCTCAGGCAAGAAAGCACAAAGTGGACTTTAAAATTATTCCTTGGCCATATTTATTTGCCAAAACTCTGCCATATTTATTTGCCAAAATCCCTAGAAGGACACACCTATAACTTTCTAATTTTATGTTGTCTGATCTTTCCTACCTCTTGAATTTTAGCTCCTGCCACTCAAATAGTCTTGAGGTTTTACAAATGCAATGGATG
This sequence comes from Artibeus jamaicensis, assembly GCF_021234435.1. Lineage (NCBI taxonomy): Eukaryota > Metazoa > Chordata > Mammalia > Chiroptera > Phyllostomidae > Artibeus > Artibeus jamaicensis. Next base: position 18,523,281 of record NW_026521788.1, read on the forward strand.
TCTCTAACCATGGCAAGCACTGCACAGCACTTTCCACACAATTACCTCGTGAAGTCTGTCATCTCCATCATGATCATGCACATCTTCTTGGCCAGAACAATAATATCATTGCTCGTATCATCCCATATTTCAATCTCTGCGTCCAGTTTACTCTTTACTTTCTTGAAATCAGCCACTTGCTCCGCAATCTTCTCTTTCTCTGCCTCAGGTAATTGAGTCATCTTAGCCTAAAACATGATAATTAGATTTGTAATTACACCCATTATTTCACCGTGTCAAAGCATTTTAGGAAGAAGTGGTCATCATAGAATGTTCACAAAATTTGTTCATTTATAAACAAACATATCAGTATTTTAAGTCATATAATCAAAACTTTCCACATTTAATTTTTGTATGAAATGTCTGTTGAATTATAATTTTTGCTCTAGAACTACAATGTTAATTTGAGAATAACAATGTATAATTTGATGCCTGACATATTTAAATCTACTCCTTAATATAAATGTCAGACTTCTCAAATATCTAACACATTAAAATGTTAAATTAATCCAAACTTAATGCAATGCATTACATAGTTAGAAAACTATGTACTTTATTTCATTGTACTAATAGTATGCTTCAAAAGTTAGAAGTTAAACAAAACCTTCTCCCATTCACATTAACTAGAGTCTCCAACCTTCAGACACTTTCTGCAGCTCAGTGCTCCCTTTTATCTCTACTGACTTCTAGATCTTCCTCCCTTTGGTCCCTCATTCCCAGAGTCCAGTTTTTGGATATTGCCTTTGATTAGCATAGCAGACAGCTGACGTCTTCACACAGAAGCTGAAGTCTCTCACTGAATCCTAAGCAAGGGGACTGGAGGAGAACTCACGGCCCCTTCCCATATTAAGGGGCACAAGTTACCAGGTTGGCGAAAGTCTCTAACAGTCCCTTTCATCTTTGAGTTAAAATTATAGCCAGGCCTAACAATCTCTCATTTGCGACTGAGTATATTTGCATAAACACATCAGTTAAAATAAAAGCACCATTCCACTGGGGGGAAAATATTCCTGAAATGTGATTATGTCTATCTACGTGTGTATATACAAGTATGTCAGATGGTGAAATCCTTACATAAATGCTGACCATATATTGGTAAACAATAACAGTCTACATTTATAAATCATATGCAGATAAATAAGTACACACATATAAAATCATAAGACTGTGTGTGTATTTTGTGTTTATAAGCATGTTCAGGTGTGTATGTAAATACAAATTCTTTGGGGGGGTAAATAAAAATGTTACCAGCAGGGTTTATTAAGACAGCCCTGCCTAATTAGCATGCTGATTTTAGAGGTGCTATTCTCCCACGAACAGTAACTTAGTGTGCTGGCATAGAATCAATTCCTCATATATGTTGTACTTTGAACAGTGTGCAGCTCACACTCTCCACTTGCAGTCTAAAATGCGGGAGAGGTGGAAGGCCATCTAGGTCCCCAAACTGCCACATTCACAGCATTAGCACCTGGGACCTACAACATTTTGTCAAATACAAAAAACTAACTTGAAGGAAAAGCGATTTGACAATATCAATGCCATAAGATTCGTAAGACAATCGATGCAATCATATTGTAAAAATCTCATATATATAGTATTCTAACAGTAGACTGAGTACATGGAACTGAGAGGTATCACTTAAAAAGGATAAATCATGTAAGTGGGATTTATTTATTGGTTATTCACATAGAATATGTGGTGGCAACTATGCCTATGAACTTCCAGATGCTAGTGTCTAGGACACTTATATAGGAGGAAATAAGAAGAGATCACTTCAAAAAACTTTGAAATAGTCTGGATACCAGGTTCAGAATGTTGAAAACACAGTTTACTGAATCAATAGTGTACAATTTTTAAAAATCTTAAATGTATCAAGAAAGAATTTGCAAGAATGGACAATGAAAACGCCAACCAAAAAATAACAATTAAAAAGCAATATCAGATATCTATCACTTATGATCTCTTTATTATAAGCCTAACTCAAAGTCTAACATAACTGGGTATATATAAAGTCTCAGGATTAATAACTCATATTTAAATTCTAATCTATTGAAGAAAATATGCTATGAGGGTTACTGATTAAACTTTCCTTTTAAATTCATTAGCACACTACTTAACATATACTGAGTGTTCAATAAATGATAGCTATTTCTCAAATAAATGATAACTATTTCTTATTCAATAAGAAAATCATCAAAATATATTTACATATCTAGCACAGAAAAATTTTTTTTCATTTTTATTTGAAGAATTAAATTAAGCTATGAAAATAGGTTTTTAATTGATGAGCTTATACAGGTGGCTCTTCCTTAGAATCCAAAAATAGTTTGTCATTTCCTTTCTCAGGAAATGTGGCCTATGTGATACTTTAGAAAAGAGCAATTTTTACTGCTGCCGCATCTGGTAAGGTGTGCGAATGAAGACACAACTCAATGAGGTTCAGATCAATAGGATGCAAGCACATTAAGTAAATTATAAGCTACTAACACAGTAAACAGGTTCAAAAATAGAAATGAATTCCTCTATCTTGACCATTGGAAACTATCATATTCTCCATTTTTATAAGATTGTTTTTAAACTTTCAAATAATAATAGTTGTAGATAAGGGGCCTCTCTTTTACAGTCTTTATCTCAGGGATCATAAATCCATGACTTTGGATTGAATAAATAATGTTGAAGTGTACACTGTATTCTCATAGTGAAGTTAAAGCTATTCAAGAGGTGATGTGATTAAGTGTATTACCAGTTCTGTCCTTGGGATGTCATTGATTTCCAATATGACCTTGAAGAAGTTACTTAACCATGCTGTCTGAGTTTTCCCAGACACAAAATAACAATAGTGGCAGTGGCTACCTACCAGCCACGTAGGAATAGGGTTGATTATTGATAACAGTGAGACTGACCCTGTGATGGACAGGAATCTCATCAATTGCACTACATTTTCTCAATAACATCTTAATTTACATGGTGAATCACAATCAGCAGACATTTACTTCTGACAAGATAAGGGCTAGAAGTGGGGCAGTAGTTTACAAAATTAAAAGTTCTAGTAAATTCTGACTCTTTCTTATAAGAACAACAACAATAAAACATGAAGTTACTGATGGACACCTTTGTTGAAAAATTTTAGTGCTTCTGTGAATGATTTATTATATGTTATCATTCAGTTCCAGTCATTATAGAAGTTTCCAAATAGCACTGAAGAAAATACTTGATATTTAGGAATTCTGGGTGAAAGTTCCTTACTGGATTATTATGTGCAGGATAATCAAAGAAACTGAGGTACAAAGCTTTAGACCCATCAGGTAAGTGGGCTCTCTCATGTTATGACCTCTTGGTTCTATGTCTCCGCTCCTGCTCAAATCTACAAAGTAGAACACTGATATAAACATCTATCAAAGGCTTTTTGATTTATTGTCATTTGAATGAGATTATATTGTGTATCCATGGACTCTGGTATTTGTTGCCAAAGAGAATAAAAATAGATAAAGTTTATTTATGCCAGATATTCTTCTAGGCACCTTACAGGTATTTAAACTTTAATCTCCACAGCGACCCTGTGAGGTAAGTAAATTATCACCCTACCTTTATGGACTATGACACTGAGTCTCCAGTGGTTAAGTTATCTTTTCAAGATTATATTGTTAGTATATACCATGCTCATGGATTAGAAGAATTAAACTGGTAAAATTTCTATATTACCCAAACCAATCTACAGGTTCAATGCAATTGCTATCAAAATACCAACTGAATTTTTCACAGAGCCAGAAGAAATAGCATAAATTTATAGAGAACCACAAAAGACCTCAAACAGTCAAAAAAAAGAAAATCTTGAGAAAGAAGAGCAAAGCTGGAGGTATTATATGCTCTGATTTTAAACTATACAATAAACTATATTAATAGAGTATGGTACAGGCAAAAACAAAAACAATAATTAAATAACAACAACAAAAACAAAAGAACAAAATAACCAGACACAAGGGTTGATGGAACAGAATAGAGAGCCCAGAAATAAACCCAGGCTTATATGGTCAATTAATCTATGACAAAAGAAGCAAGAATATACAATAAATAGTGTTAGGAACATTGGCAGATACATGCAACATAAATGAAACTAGACCACTTTCTTACACCATATACATAAATGAACTCAAAATGGCTTAAATGTAAGCCATCTGAAACCATCAAACTTCTAGATGAAACTATAGGCAGTAAATTCTTTAGTATCATTCTTAACAATACTGTTTTGGATGTGCCTCCACAGGCAAGAGTAATGAAAAGAAAAATAAACTAGCAAAATTTTATTAAACTAAAAAGCTTTTGTACAGTGAAAAAAACCATTAAAAAAACCCCACAATCTACTGAATGGGAGATAATATTGCAAATGATACATCCAATTAGTGGTTATCATCCAAAATACATGAAGAATTTATCCAACTCAATATTTTAAAAAGCACACAAAAAATTCAATTAAAAAAAATGGGCAGAAGGCCCTGGCTGGTGTGGCTCCATGGATAGAGTGCCAGTTTGATTACCAGCTGGGGCACATGCCTGGGTTGCAGGCCAGGTCCCCAGTAGGGGGCTCATGAGAGGCAAGCACTCACAGACGTGTCTCTCCCTCTCTCTCTCCCTTCCTTCCCCTCTGTCTAGAAATAAGTAAAATTTTTAAAATCATTTAAAAAATGGGCAGAAGTTCTGAATAAACGTTTTTTTCAAAGAAAACATGCACAGATGGACAAGAGACTCATACAAAGATGCTCAACATTACTAAGATAATAAATACCAAGAATTGGCCAGGAAGTGGAGAAAAGGGAACCCTTTGACATTGTTGGTGAGATTGTACAATAAATTGATGCAGCCACTATGGTAAAGAATATGGAGGTTCCAGAAATAATTTAAAAAGAACATAGGAATATATACATCACTGCATATATTCACTGCAGCATTATTTAAATCAGCCAAGATGTAAAAATAGCTTAGGTTTTCATTGATAGATGAATAGATAAAAAAGAACATGGCACATACACAATGGAATATTACTTAACCATAAAAAAGAATGAAATCTTATTTGCAACCATTTAAATGGACCTGGAGGTTATTACTTTAAGCCAAAAAGACAAATATGTGATTTCACTTAAATGTGGAATCTTAAAAACTATGACTCAACAAAACAAAATAGAAACATACTTGTAGATACAGAGAACTGATTGTTGGTAGAAGGGACTGGCAAAAATGATGAAGGAGATTAAAAGATACAAACTTCCAGTTTTAAAATAAACAGGCCATGGGGATGTAATGTACAACATAAGGAATATAGTCAATAATATCATAATAACTTTATGGTGGTAGATAATTACTAAACTTATCGTGGTGATCACTTTGTAAAGTACATATACTTTGTCAAATCACTACATTGTACAACTGAAATTAATATAAATTATATGTCAACTAAACCTTAATGATATAAATAAAAAAGATTATAGTGTTGGTAAATAGTAGAACAGGATGCAAACTCAGAAACTCTGGTCCAAAATTTTTGTCCAATCAGTCAAACATGAGTCAACAAAATGAGCAAATTTTTCACTGCCTATACCAAAATACCCACATTCTCCTAGATGATATTTATCAACTTCTACTTAGAGATAAAATTATTTTTCAGAGTATAGGCATGCTATTTTTTTAGAATATGAGTCTTGTCATTTATAAACTAGAGACAATGCTACTCACCTCACAGATTGTTTTAGAGATCAAATGAATGAATATATATGAGTACACTTTTTAAATTCTTAAGTGCTATTAAATGTCAATTGTTACACTAACAGATTCAGTTTTTCACTCTGTGCAGTGACCCTTAAAATTCTACTTTAACATTATCCTCCTTTTATATAAAATTTTTGTATTCTCCCATCAGCCATTAAGCATTTTCATGAATATATACATATACATATATACACACACACATATATAAATCTCTCTCTCTCCATATATATATATATATATATATATATATATATATATATATATATAATTTTAGCTCTAAGAGAGGGGTTAGCAGAACTTTCTTGTAAAGGGCAAGATGTAAATAATCTGTGCTGTGTGGGCCATGCCATATTGTTGTATTGTATTACTTAGCTCTGCTGCTATTGTGCTGCGGAAGTGGTCACAGACACTAGGCAAACAAATGAGTGTGGCCGTGTTCCAACAAAACATTATATGAATGCTGAAACTCAAAGTAGACTAAAATTTCATATAATTTTTAAATGTCTAAAATATTACTCTGATTACATTTTTCCAAATATTCTTAGCTCACAGGCTGTATAAAAACAATGGCAAGCCACATTTAATCTGATGGCTATAGTTTACCAACACATGCCAAATTCTTTATCCTCTTGATTTTTATGTTTCTCAGATAGACTGCCACCCAGTATTCAAATCTCACTTAAAAATATATATTTCCTTTTCTTTATTTATCCCATTCTGTTAGACACAAAGTTTGTCCATTTTATCTCTAAAACTTTTATCTTTTAACTTTTATAAAACTTATATAGCCATCTTTTTCTCTTTATTCCCATTATTGCTACATAAATTGGAGTCTTAATTTTATCCTTTAATTTCAATCAATCTTGCTTCCACTTGATTTAAACTTTCTGACTTTGTAGAACTGTGCAATTTCTCCAGCTAGGGTGGGAGGGGGAAACACCTTCCATGTCTTCCTTTTTTAAATGTTTTTTAAAAATATTTTATTTACTTATTTTTTAGAGAGAAGGGAAGGGAGGGAGAAAGAGAGGGAGAGAAACATCAATGTGTGGTTGCCTCCCATGTGTCCCCTACTGGAGACCTGTCCTGCAACCCAGGCATATGCCCTGACTGGGAATCGAACCAGTGACCCTTTGATTTGCAGGCTTACACTCAATCCACTGAGCCACACCAGCCAGGGCTCACATCTTCTTACTGAATAAAGAATACCAACTCCTTATACACCATCTTTAAATTTGTTCAATTACAGTGGAGAACTCATATAGAAAAACGTACAAATCACAAATATACAGTTGGAACTATTTTTACAAACTGAGCAAATCCATACATCTCACACCCAAATTAAAAAACAAAGATGACCCTCAACCCAGAAGTTCATGTGTCCTATTTTAGTCACTATCTCCCAAGAACAATCACTATCCTGATTTCTAAAACTGTGGATTTTCCTATTTTTGAACCTTATAAAAATGTCGTAATAGTATATGTACTCTTGTGTTTGGCTTTTTATGATCAAAATTTGATATGTGTACATATTGTTACACAGACTTATAGCCTGCTTATTTCCATTGCTCTATACACATAGTTTTGTACTGTGCAAATGTGCAACATATTTAAATCTGTTTCTATTAAAGAACTTTTGGCTACTATGAATATTGAATACTGAATAATGAATACGCTTTTACTTTTGGTCCACAAAGGGGTGCATTTTTCTTGAGTATATAATCTGGAGTACAATTACTAGGTCACAGGGACCATCATGAACTTCATCCCACCCATTTCTCAAGGTCATTTCATCTTCCTTTCATGCACTGTGCTCTTGAGCTAAACTAAGCTATTTTCTGTTGCAGGTAAATATCTTGAGACATTGTTCATTAACTATTTTGTTCAACTCTTTCTTTCCCCATTTCTTTTTGTCCAAAGTTAATAATATTTCTAAGCATAATTTATATACTATATCATCTTTCTTTTCCAGTAGTATGCAACACAATTTAGAACATGCAATCAGCCCTTCCCTCAAGATGTTAATATCCCTTTAAAAAATATTTTATTTATTTATTTCTAGAGAGAGGGGATAGGAAGGAGAAAGAGCGGGAGAGAAACATCAATGTGTGGTTGCCTCTCACGTGTCCCCTACTGGGAACCTGGCCTGCAACCCAGGCATGTGCCCTGACTGGGAATCGAACTGGTGACCCTTTGCTTCACAGGCCCGAGCTCAACTCACTGAGCTATACAAGCCAGGGCAAGATGTTAATATCTTATCTCATTTGCTAGAAGAATGATCTTCCAAACCATATCACTTTTCAGAATAATAGTGGTATTTATCTATTTATCTCTCTATCTCTCATTTATCCTCTATCATCTATCTAGTTTATTTTGTGTTTAGAGGAGTCTCCTTCCCTTATAAGTTCCCTGAAAATAGGAACATATAATACTAAATGTTTATTTATAGTTGTTAAAAAATAGGCAAGATACAAAAAAGAACAGGCTTCTGGGGTTCAAATTTTATAAGATCAATTATGTATTTTCTTTGTCACCTACATTTTACACATTTCCAGACTTTAACTTCTACAAGGTAGAAATTAATTTCTCTAACAAATTTTTCCTGTATACTTTCAAACCTGAGTTCTCATCATGCCTCTAAGACTATATTAGTAGTCTGAGAGGAATAATGAGAAACCATCTTCTCATCTTTGTTTTATAGAGACATCCATTCAAACTGCAACTCTACCAAGTACTAGCTGAGTAGCACATAACTTAAACATCCTAGAATCCAAATTTGTCACATGTTAAAAGAAGATAAAACTTTTCAGGATTTTTATGATGATTAGAATTATGTCTGTAGACAATGATATCTAGAATAGATTAGAGACTTAGTAAGCAGTAGTTATGATTAATGTACATAAATCATTCAGCCTAGCCTCCAAGACTTATCACAATATTGTGGGAAAGGACAGTTAAAAATACTCATCAAGCTTTATATCCCACCTATAAGTGAAATCATGTGGTTCTTAACTTTTGGTGAAGGGTAGATGGGATTGAGCGTGTGACGAGAGGAGAGTTGACTTTGGGTGGTGGGCACAAAATGCCACATGGATGATGTCATAGAATTGTACACTTGAAACCTATATAATTTTATTAACCAATGTCACCAATAAATTTAATATAAAATATTCACCTAGCTAACTGTCAGAGCTTGGGCAGAGACCAAGTAAAATATTTTGAATAAATAGATTTCAGAAGCAATGAACCAGATAGAAATATAAGGTCATTATAACTCTCAAAAACTCTGGAATCCAAATTGCCCATTTTTTTCAGATAAGGAAACTGCATCCCAGAGAAGAGAAATGACTTGAAAAACATAATTCGGGTGATTAGTGCCAGATCTGAATCTCGAATGCATGTGTCCCTACCATATAACTCTTTCCTTATCCATAAACCTAGGTGGAAAACAGAAACAGAGTTTTATTAATATCATAATTTCAATTTTCTATTTAATAAATATTAGAAAATCCCTAGTAAATTAATACAGCTCATGTCAGGGGGTGATTAGAACTCTACATTCAAAATCAAATTCATGGTGTATGCATATTGCATGAATATTTCTAAAAGGAGAATTCTTGTTCTTACCTCTAGTGTTAACTGAAGCTAACAGTAGTGTTTATGTATGATTTTAATAAGCCTAGAGGAATTAAGGAAGTAATATGTTTTTAATACATCAAAAATATAAATAGTAGAGCATTTTGCTGGAGTCTAGAAAACCGGAAGTGCTGCTGGCAGAAATTCAACTTAATTAAAATTTGGAGAACATCACAAGAAAGGTTTGTGCATCGATATTTTAAGATTATTAAATTGTGGTTTCAAACACATTCCTAGGAATTCATTAAAAAAAGTTTTCCATACTATTTTAAAATAATACTTAGGAAGAGCAATTGGACTTTGCTTTAAGGAGTGATACATTTCTACACTTTTATGCATAGTCCTTTAAATTAAATTTATAAACATATTAGCTTTAAAAAGCTCTCAGTTTCCACATTTATCAAAAATGTAACACTTAAAACCTCCTGGTTATGTAACACTTAAATGTAACACTTAAAACCTCCTGGTTATACCTGATAGGGGCCTGCATTCTCAGGCCCCTATCAGGTATAAAACTATCTAATTTTATTATAAAACTTTATAGGCTTCAGGAGCTGGGTCTAAACACAGAGGTAGCTATTAAATCATCAGGCTTACTAGATTATCTAGCTTCTAACAGTAATAATAGTGGTAATTGACATTTGTCCATGCTTCCCATATACCAGTCACTTTGCAGGATACTTTGAAAAATTATCCCATTTAAATAATACTATTCTGAGGAAGATATTAATATTCACCTTCACAACCATGAAAATGAAGTATTCAGGGAACATATCCTATCTCTGTTAAATGAAGAAGACCTGTTAATGTGTTTTTTTTCCTTTTACATCATACTTCCTTGTTTATGGTTTCATTTCAATATTGTTTTTGGCAATATGGTTAATTTAAATCTTAAAAAGGAGAGTTATATAATATTTGTGAACTCCATACATCTCCTGGTTTTAGGGGAAAAATGGCCACTAAAACATAGTTGGGAGACAACTGGAAATTTTGAATATAGACTTTTATTAGGCAAAATTAGAAAGTTCTTGTTAAATTTTTTCCGTCTGATAAACCTGTAGTTATGTAAAGTCTAACCATTATTTTTGGAGATTGTTGCTGAAACATTTAGGCATATGTTATGGTATTGTGAATTACTATGAAGTGGTTCAGGAAACAAAGTAAACATGGTTTTGGCAGTATATTAAAATATGGAATATGGATATACTCCATACTCATATTTAAAGTTTTCTGTGCATTTATGTTTTCATAATAAACAAAGGAAAACAACTAATATTTTCTATGTTCCTGTTTTGTGGAGACAACACAGATTTTAGAAGCCATACAATTTATGCTTTTGTCCCAGAATACAATTCTGTATGTAACATCCCTGACCAGTAATGCTTCAGCCTCCCCTTTGGACATGAACATTTTACCAGTAAAAACCAAAAAAGTAGATGAGATTCATGACCTGCAAAAGTAATCCTTACTTAATAGAGAAGTGTGGCTATAGACTTAGAAAACAAGTTCATTTAAGATCTTAAAGTCTATTGTAATGATTGAAATTTAAATAAATTTGGTGGTAGCATAAGTCTTTCTCTAAAAAGAAAGGGTCTGAACCTAAAGGCGATGCTCTGCATGGCACCTCTAAAAATGATGCAGGTGAAAGGAGGCATCAACAAACTGGCAGGAGCACCCCAATCCTTTTGAAGACCTAACCTTAGCATGGTCATATATTTTTTGCAACATAGGTTTGGCTATCTGCTAAACAGCCTTTAAAATATTTCTTCTGGTTCCTTTCTCTCCAAAACAGGTGAGTTTTCATAACTTATCTTTTAAAATACACCGTCCCAAAGAGAACACATTTTAATGAGCTTACATGTACATTTTGATCTAAATAATCATCTATGTGTGTAGATGTACATTTTAAATCGAAACATTGCAAAGTTTTAGACTAATTTAAATGGAACTCCATTGTATTTTTTTTAGATCGTCACACCAGATTGTTAAAACACTTTTGCCTTTTGGTGCTACCAAGACGGACGAGATAGAAATCCTCATGTTTTTAAACTACCTACACATAACAAAGGAAAACAAAAAAAATATTATAAAGCTTGAGAGAAACTCAAACAAGCTTTAGAAGCTGATTCATTTTTATTCAGAAGAGCACCTTTAAGATTTGACTCAGACTGAAGGAACTATTGTTTTGCATATAATTTAAGTAAGTTTGGTTACCTGAATTCCAGGCTCCAGTTTATAGTAAATTGAAAGTAGAGAGAAGGTGTGCTAGTCTGACCTTGGGGAAGAAAAAGAAATTCTATCAAAGAGGAAATGAACAGCTCAGATAATTGGGGGCCTTTCCATTTATGAATAAGCTTCCCTGTGTACATCAGGACGTCTCCATTCCATTCCTGTATTACAGCATAGTTTAATTATGTTTGGTCATAATACTGACCATGACCAGCTGCAGCAACATCATCAGCACTTACTGATTTTCTACTGATAGTGCCGTATCATGGCACCATCCCTGCTTTCAAGGAACATTTTTAAAAAATACATAATCTGTACTCTTCACAAAGAGAAGGTAACTGTCACAGTCTATGGTAGACTAGAAAATGTCACAACTAAATACAATGTTGAATCGTGGCTTTAACCATAAAATAAAAAGAAATGTTAGTGGAAACACTGATGAAGTCTATAGTTTAATTAGTCATATAATACCAATGTTCATTTCTTAGGTTTTTTTTAAAATTAATTTTTTAAGTATAGTTGGTAAACAATTTTATTATGTTAGTTTCAGGTGTGTGAGGGGGCACCACCCCCATTTATTTAAAGTCTAGAATTTATTTATAAAAAATTGCGTATTGATTCTTACACATTTAAACTTCAGTCACCTTCAATGTACTCTCCATTTGATGCAGTACACCTGGTGAGCCATGCTCTCCACTGCTCAAAACTGTTTTGAACTCATCAATTTTGATGTGTTTTGGTGCTTGTGCTGTTTTTTGGTTCACTTCTTTCGACATCAACAAACCATTTTCCTTTCCATTTTTCTATCTAGGTAAACAAAAAAAAATCACTGGGGGAAAGATTGGGTGATATGGAGGGTGAGACATGGGGATCATGCCACTTTTGGTCAAAAACTGATTAACGTTCAGTGCAATGTGGGCAGGGGTGCTGGTAAATCACCCATTGTGAAATGGGTAAATGTGTCGAAAGATTCTTCAAAAAATTTAATGAAGCTGAACATAGCCTCTCTAAACAACGCTGGCTGGTACACTGATACAGATGGGTCCCTAGGACCCTCAACTAGCAGGGGAAGCTACAAGGGACCCACACTTTAGGAGACAATTCCATTTTGTGTGTGTGTGTATGTGTGTGTCCCCACCTTATACAACATAGGGATTCAACATCTTACAATGTCTTATAATGTGATCATCCCACTAATTCTAGTAATCATCTGTCAGTTTGCAAACTTACCACAAATTAGTGACTATATTTCCCTTCTTCTTTCCACCCATCTCCCCACCATCCCCCTTTGATAACCACCCTTTTGGTCTCTATGTGTTTATTTTCATTTAGTCTGGTTGGGTTTGGTTTTAGAGTCTACATACAAGTAAAACCTTATGACATTTGTTTTTCTCTGTCTGACTGATTTTATTTAACATAATACCCTCTAGATCCATCCATATTGTTGCAAATAGTGATATTTCATTCTTTGTATTGCTGTATAATATTCCATTTTATTCATATACCACATCTTCTTTAGCTATCTATTGATGGGCACCTAGATTGCTTCCATACCTTGGCTATTGTAAATAATGCTGCGATGAACATAATCTCTTCAACAAGTAGTTTTTGTGAAAACCTGGCAGATATGTGCAAAAAACAGAAACTCTTTAAACTATATACAATAATAATAATCTCAAGATGGCTTAAAAACTGAAATGTAAGACCTGAAAGCATTAAACTCCTAGAAGAAAATGTAGTAAACTATCTGACATCAGTCTGAGTAATATCTTTTGGCTATGTCCTCCCAAGCAAAGGAAACAAAAGCAAAACCAAAATGGGACTACATCAAACTGAAAAGCTTCTGTGTGGAGAAAGAAACCTTCAACAAAACCAAAAGGCAACACACTGAATGGATGCATATGTTCACACATAATATATCCAATATGGAGTTAATATCCAAAATATATAAGGAATTCATATAACTCAATAACAAAAAATAATCTAAGCAAAATGGCAGAGGACATAAAAAGATTTTCTTAACTGTGACAAATTGACCTTAGTCTTGAAAGGTATCAACATTAGCAGACACTGAGTGAAGGGTTTATGGAAATTCTTTATGCTATAATTGCACCTCTTCAATAATTCTAAAACTAATTCAAAATGAAAATGATACACCTCACTTGTCAACATACATCAGCAATAAGACAGCAACTTCTTAGTGGTCCTTTTTATTTTAGTCCCACCTTCTTCTTTTGCCCTTTCTTTCATATACATTCTCCTACAAGAAAACACTGTGTGCTTTTTAAGCAAACTTTTTCAGTATTGTCTAATATGTATTCACCCATCAGAGCCTCATCTTCCATAACTGTGCAACCCATCTTTCGGAAGATAGCATCTTCGTCCTAAAAAAATGTCTGAAACTATTAAAATATCTTTTTCTCTCTGCTAGAGATCTTTAGTGAGGAAGTAAAAGGGAATAAAGGTAAAAATAAATCAGAAATCAATCACTAACCTAAGATTATAGATACCCACCAAAGTTAATGTGAATGTTCATTTATAAATTGAGAAGCTATGAAAGTGTACCTAGTTTGGATAACAAAGGCCTTCCTTACAGAAGGCTTTGCCACATCTTAAAGCTGGAATAATAATAAGCAACTTTTGATACAGGAGTTAAGTGGGTTTTTATACTGTTACTGAGCCCAGTCAGTAGGGGGATCCTACCTTTTGCCACTTACCAGACAAATCTCCAAAGACAGAGTTCAGTAGAAAAGAAAGGAATCTTTTATTTAATGGCAAGTTTCTACCTAGAATATGTGCTTATCAAAAGTAAGGGGAAAGGAAAAGAGTATGACATCAAAGATAGCTAGCTACTTAAACATTTGTCATTATAACTACTACATAGGCTCAAGAACTGAAAATAACACAACAGCAAAAATATGTTCACAGTGTTGACTATGATTACCAAGGTCTTTGGAAATAATGGCAAGTTTGTGCCTCAAAGCTCATTCCCTCTAAAACACCCAGTGAAAAATCACCCTCTGCTAACTCAGTTCATGGTTGTGCCAGGAACCTCTTCTCTCACCAGAAAGTGCCATAAATATAAGTGGCTGAGCTGGTCTCCAGTTGCTGCCCAGCTTCAGGCATCTTTCAGAGTCTGTGTCCCCCGGCCTCCACTCACAGGCCTGCCCTGGCAACCACTGGCACACCCCCTGCCCAGGGGAGGGAAAAGAACTGGCAGCCTTTTTGCTTTCCAGAACACTCTGTTATAAAAGTCCTCTTCCAGAATCCCATGTGCCCAAAAGCCACTGGGAGTATCCAGCCTTCCAACCAATGAGGGCCAGTGTCGCCACATTTGCCTGTGCCCCTCTTCTGGCTGCCAGTTGCCCCCGTGCGACTCTGCCCTAGATCTACTTGCCCTTGGGGTATGTTTTCCTAGTTACCATGGCCACCATGCACTGATTTCACCTGAGGGCCAGAGTGCCTCTACATAATTCCTACCTAGCAACTTGTTTGTACAGACAAATAAAATAATTTTTAACTACCTATCTCTATATATAGGTAGTTAAATTATATAATGACTTTATATAATGATAATTATATAATGTCAAATTATATATTTATGTACATATATGTATATATCAACGTGAAACAAAGTGTTAAAAGTGTTAGAGATTAAAATGGTAGTCAGATGCAGAGGGATATGGTCTTGATAAAGGGACATGTCAAATCTGGCTCATTATTACTTCCCAGTTATTTTTCACTCTCCCTATTGTGGAAATCATTCCACTATCTATTACTGACCCCCCAGGCATTTTACTGGACATTATTGTGTCCCAAATATAACCACAGATGACAGGTCCCAGAGAAAAGGGTTGTTTCTATTGCAGCTCCCTGAGCACCCACTTCTACAGTGGCTCAATGTTGGGAACGACAGCGAGTCTTCAGAAGAACTAAATGTATTTACAAGTGTAGCCTTATGGGCTCCAAAAGTGGCCCATCAAATGTTACATAAACACTCTGCAGTACTACGCTATTCCCACGGGAATACATCTTCCATTAGAGTGGCATGAGTTTTAAATCCTCTTGCAGTCTGCAATGCTTTGAAATTTATCAGAAATGAAATATGATATCTAGACTTCTAGATTACCTATAAAAATGCAGGCATTCTTATTAAGTAGATGTTTCCTAAGTAAAAAAAGTTTTATCAATTATATATATATATATATATATATATATATATATATATTACATGTAATAAATAATTCTCACTAGAATCTTGGAATTAATAAAAAAGATTATTTTGGGGAAAAACATCTTGATGAGTTGAATATTTTTCTTTTGCATGCACACTACATATTTCTATTTTCTCTAAGCCTAGTTAAGTGAAAGGTTAATTTAATAAATCTCCAAGTAATGTATAAACTGTTTTCCCAGAGATGGGACTCTATAATTAAAAATAAAATGTTTGTACCAATTCATAAAAATGCATGCTTTGAAGGCACATTTCAGTTGTATCTGTTATCTATCTATCTACTTAATATTCATTTGTGCATTTACATGTTTCAGATAATATGCAGCAATCCAACCAAACTTCCTTAGGACCTTGTGGAACAGGACACTGGGACACTAATTATGAATCGGTCCCCAGAGCCCAAAGACTTTCTGGACTCTCCTGACATGACAAGAATCATCCAGTCTTCTTCCAGCAGAAGTGAGAAAGCCTTCCTGAGGCTCTTCACGAGAACTCACCGAGTGAGGCAATATGGGAAAAAGCAAGAATAGAACTCCCAAAAGAATCCCTTCACACATTTCCACTTTTGAAGATTGCACCTTCTAATATTTCAAAAGACACAACCATCCAAATGAAGTTAGTTTAAAAAATTTGCCCAACAAAATAAAATACTCATTTCCAAACTTAATGGGGAGGGGGTAAAGGGAAGGGTCTTCAAGGAACATGTGTAAAGAACACAGGGGCAAAGCCAAAGGGGGTAGGATCAAGGGTGGGAGGTGAGGATGGGCGGGGCAGAGGGGAGAGAAGGGGCGATGGAGACAAAGGTACTTGAACAACAATAAAAAAAAACCTTTAAGTTTGGAATTTTATTCACGAAATGATTGTGTGAATGAGAAATAACTTACTGGGGGAAACAAATGAGGAAGAGGCAGGCAGATGGAGAGGAAAGGTGATATGATAAGGAAGCACTGAGGGGAGCTTCTCATGAACTTGCAGTCTCTTCTGGGCGTCCTTTTAGCCTCCACGTGAGTCTTCCATGTGAGAAACTGGGCATTGGTATCTGTTAGTGTAGTTTAATCAGTTGCTATTAAACCCCTTCCAGGGATGTCCAGGCCATGGCCCGCAGGCCTCATGCAGCCCAGAATGGCAATGAATGCAGCCCAACACAAAATTGTAAATTTACTTAAAACATTATGAGATTTCTTTTGTGATGACGTGTGACAATGTGTTTAATGTGTGGCCTAAGACAACTCCTCTTCCAATGTGGCACAGAGATGTTAAAAGTTTGGGTACCCCTGCTAGACAAAACCAATTCTCAAAATACAATACAAGTATACCTGGAGCAAATTAGTGCTTATCTGCGTAATAATAGTGTAGTATTATAAATAATTTGTTTTCTTATTCATAGTATAACATTATGGTTTGCATTTTCTTGTTTATTTTTTTATGATCAAGAAAAAATGAAAAGAAAGAGTATATGGGAGAGTATTTCCAGAGATTTATAATTGTTGGGATATTATTTTGATAATTCAAACAGTTCCCAAATAATCTAACTTTAAGTGTTAAAAATTGCTAGTTTATTTTATATATTCATGTTTATCATTAGACTGCCTATACTACCGATAATTCTCTAAACAAATATCAAGGCCTTTATATAGCTACTTCTCTCTATATTATACCATCAGGTATCAATTACAGGACTCTTCTCTCTATGTGTAATGCAGGTAAGTCAATTCCTTTTTAAAACGCTGTTCCAAACTATTATTTTACATGAGTATTTAAACTAAAATCTGGTACAATTACTGCCTGAGATTTGAAACTGGCAAAACTCCTTTACTGCTGCGATAACAAAAACACAGGGTTAATAGCAACACCTACCCCACATCAGCAGCACCAACGACACACTGAATGTGTATCATCTAAATCCATATGGGCAGAACGCACCAGGAAATTAAATAAACAAAGCATAATTCTTCTTGTCTTCTGGATGTGAATTTGGAGAGGCAAACATCTGGATTAGAGGGGCACTTAGCAGCACACGAGGCTGTTCTGAGTAAAATTCCACTCGGGAGCGAGACACGAGACGACGCTGTTCAAGAGGCAGCATCTAACACGTGAGCCTGACTTAGCCCTGGGGCAGGACACAGATGGAGCTGTGCCTATGGATTAGCACAAAAAGGTAATATAATGAAGGTTTCAGTGGGTTAAGCTTTCAAAGGTAACATTCCAGGGTGTATGGAAGAACCTTCCAGAAAGATATTTAACATTTCAACTACAGCAGCCTCAATACAAACAGCTCACAGACAAAATCTATAGTAATTAGAAACAGATTCAAAGTAAAAGATGAGACGGAATGTTTTGGCAAATGTAATGAAGTATGGGTTTTGCACAGACCTGTAAATTAAAAGAAAAAGAAGTAGGGAAAAAAACGTATGATGTGTATATTGCAAATTATTCTATTTTACCAAGCAAGACCATAACACACACATGTGTATGCACACACACATGCACACATGCATGTGTGTGTGCATACATACATGTATCCACATCCAACACAAAGAAACAAACAAAAAGGTGGTAGCAGAATTTATCACAAAGTAACTTACCATCCACTAACACTATTATTTTATTTTAAAAAGAAGAGCTATTTTAACAAAGAATAATTAGGAAGGATCCAATCAAAAAGCACAAACTTTCCCAAGAAAAAATGGCTAGGACTATGGTTGGTTTTACCTCTGTCTTTCCCTCTAATTCCTGCCTCATTGTCATTGGCAGTCTCGTGGGATGTTCTTCATTGTCACAGCTGGGGTGGGGATGCTTCTGCATCAACAGGGTCAGAGATGCTGCTAAACATCTGAAAGTGCACAGGACGACTCCCCACAATGAGGCTTTATCTGACCCAAAGGGTAACTAGTTGAGAAGTCCTGCCTTCCACTGAATGTTTTGACAAGGGTCAGCGGACACTGGCTCCTGCTGATCCCAATGTGCGGGTCAGGTTGTGGAGCTCATGGTATCTGGCACACTTCTCTGTCTGTTAATTTGTATTTTGCTTTCAATCACTCTTATCAATAATACTTTAGAAATAGCACTGAAGTGGTGAAGTTCTTTCTACTCTACCAGTTAGAACCAGACTGAGAAACTGGTCACTGAAACTGTGGTTTTTATCATTGACATAGACCCCATTTGCTTATTAGTTTGCATCTAAACTTCAACATGTTGGATTTGATCAGGAAGTAGTGCTCTTTACTGTTTGGAAGTAAAGGGATATTTCACCAGTTTGAGAAGAAAATCACTAGCTTCCATCAAACAACAGAAGACAGAAATCTCTTACTCCAGGATTTAAAACACATGCTTTATTAAATAGTCCGTAAAAGTGTATACCCTTTTTATTAGTGTAACCTCTAAGAAACTTCAGAAAATGGAATGAATTTATAATCACGTTTTTCTCTTGTTGGTAAAATGACTGGTATTTTTTCCTTAGGTTTGTTTGGACATTATGGGTGTATAAAATTATGCATAAACTGTAAACAGTACTATGACTTCTTTGTTTGTCCCATTACTCTCATATATAGTACTTGTGTATTTGTAAAAAATATTTTTACATCAGAGATTTTAAAAGTGATATTTTAGTGGCTATCCTTGAATACCACATATATATGAGACTATTTCTACAAATTATATTACAGAAATGAGATCATATCATATGTATACTTTTCTGTTATTTCCTATTCTTTCAACATCTTAATATTAAGTATCTCAATGCCTGTAAAAATACAGCTTTGTCATAGATTTTCATCCCTCTTAATCCATCACATATATCCAGTATCATCTATTTATAAGCTTTCACTGATTATGAAATATTTTTATTTCCATATATATGTGTATATACAGATAGATGGGTAGGTATATATGTTTGAATGGCTGTGTGTACATATTTCTATATCATGTAGGTTATAATAGATACCTTTCTGCATCTAAAAATATATATAACTGGAGAAAAATCTTAGACACAAAGAAAAAAATTTATAAAGGCTTTCAATGCATAATTTCTGAAATCTCTTCAGAATTTTACTCTTATTAGCATCCCCACAGTGTTGTGTCTGTTTTCCAAAAATTTTTTTCTAACCATAGATATCACTTTTTATTTTTGCAAATATGCTAAGAAGATAGCATTTCATTGCTGTTTGCCTTTACATTTCTTTAATGGTTACTGTACATGTGCATGTGTTCTGAGTAAATATCTTGACCAGGTCCTATGCTCATTTTTCTAGTGGTGGGGGGAAGCCAGAGGAGATAGTCATCTTTTCTTACTAATTGATGATAAACTGTTTATATAGAAACACTTTGTTATAAAAATTTATCTCAAATTGAGGTTTGCTTTTTAATAGCTTTTCCGATTTGATTTTGTGTTTTGTTTTAGATTCTTTTCTCTTGTGTTCTCAAGAATAAAGTTTATCTGTTTCCTCCTTTGCTTTTCTTTCTTTTTTATCATAGTTAGAAAGGCCTTTATTATCCCCAGGTCACAAAAATACATATTCGTAATTACTTTCTTTATCTAGCCCAGATGTGTCAGTTATATTCTTCAGTTCATTGCACACTATTTGTTTGGTGAAGAGAGCTCTTTCCTTACCCTATGGTGACTCTTCCCTCCCCTTTTTCCTTCCCTTTATTCCCATTCCTTATGCCTGCTTTTCTATTTTTTCCCTGCAAATTAAAGCATAAACTGTATTTTTTAACTTTGGTTCATCTTGACCTAGAGGGCTCATACTTAATTCACTGCATACCATCTGAGTCCCTTATTATTAGATATTAGTATATTTTATAGATACTGTTACATTAATACAATTCAACAGGTGTTAGATATCTGTTTTCATCACTGTGAAACATATTTTTTATACATTCTTTCTAATTACCACACCTCAATGTAGGTATTGTCTGAACTGAAGTTTTATAAAGAACCGGAATCTCAAAGAAATAATAAAGAAATAGGACTATGCGTACCATTGTGTATAACTAATAAAAGGAGCCAAGACTCACCCCAGAGATGGTGAATCCAAACCCAGGGCTCTTTCATCCACCTCTCAGGCACCTCTTGCAAAAATAAAAGCAAACAGAACCAGGGGGTCCTGCATATTTTCACAAACTGTGTTTTGGAAATGTAATTCCTTTTCACCATCTTCCCATTTATATAACGTTAGGAAAAGGTGGTTACACTAGTCCTTAACTTCCTCATTTCATAGAACCACACCAATCTACTGCTACACTCACGACTGTACAGTTGCAAGCAAATGGATGTGGGCAGCAGGTGTATAACAGCCTAGATTCTGCTTCAGTGCAGCTCAATTTCAAAATGTAGATTCCTGCCATTTGAATGGGATTTTCAGTCCAAAAGTTTATATTAGTCTCCATAAGTCTAGCACACTTTGCTGGGAGTGCAGAGACAGGTTTTATTGAAATAGTTTCATCTAAAGCATGAACTACAGAAAAGGTGGCTGTGTCGTGCAGGCGGAAGAGGAGTAGAGGCAGGTCCTTGCGACAAGCATGCCGAGGACTGACTGTCTCAGGTCTGTCACTTCCCATCATGCGCTATGGGCACTTCTATAACTTCCCTGTATCACTTTTTTTTCTATATTTTTGAAGTGGGTAGAGTGATATCTACCTCGAAGTGTGGCTTTAGAGGAAATATATATTTAAACCAGGAGGATATTTTCCTGTCATGTCGACTTCTCTGTGGAAGGCCATGATAATTCCAACTTTCCAAAGAGCATACTTCAGGACATATTATGTGAATGTGGTATCCTAACAGTCAATTTCTTTACTTTTCATATATATAATTTTTTTCTTAATTTAATAGGCTGCTGAAGAAGACAGTTTATCCAAAGGGACAAATCTATTAAAGTAGAATAGACATACAATTTTAACATAACAGGGCATTAGAAGAATTTTTAATGATATTTTTAAATTCACTTTTAATAGTATGGGAATCTTTAAAGTGCCATCAGAAGCCCCAGTAAAAGGTAAATATGTGTTACTGCTAATTTTGGAGGATTTTTTAGTCTTTTAAAAGTCTAATCTTCAGGCCAATTAAAACTATAAAGTACTTCATTGCTATTTAGGTTCTTTCGTCTGTAACTAGGTTTTTTTGCTTGTAGAGGGATTTGGACCTCTTATCTCTAGTGAAGCTTAAGCAAGAAGAGAGAACACTAATGTAGCTCTGTCACTTTTAATTTGAAAGATGAGCTGATGATAGGTGGAAATCGAAGAGATCAAAATCTTCCAAATGGTTGCTTTGGAAATATATAATTTATACTTTACAAATTCCCTGGACTGATGAGGAATACTTTCAGCATCTCATTGTAGCTTCACAACCTGAAGAGAGGACTGCTGTATATTCTCAATTCATAGACTTGAATTGAGGATAAACTACCAAATTCCCTACTGGGAAATATGCGCTTATCTTCATTAATGTGGAAAGTGAATATTTTTCTGGCCAGGAGGCAGCGTTTTCGCATTGTTCTTCTGCTAAATACACATTCCCTGCACACATTTCAACTGTTACATCTTAGATTGCAAGCTCCAAGTGATTAGGACCATGAATTATACCTTAAGTGCTTCCTGAACATTTCTTGGATTCAGATAACTCTTAACCTTCCCTGGCAAGAGTCTGGCATTGCTTGTCTATGGTACGCTATTTTATATGACTATCTTGACATCCAACACACCCAGTAACAGCTCCTTGTGGCCCAATATTGTTTCTCCTATAACCTCCCACCCAAGGAAACAACATAGAGGTTCTTTTATTTTTAGCTGCAGCTTAAAGATGGACCAGAGCCAGGCATCTGATTCAAGGACAACCCATTCAACAAATTGCTTATAAACTCATGACAGCCTTTGTGAAGACCTTTGACCATAGGAGGAAGTTTAGTTAGATTCATCAGTCAAACTGGCTCTCTCTCCACAAAATGTTCTGGAAAACCTGAAGAGGACTTATCGGGAGAGTGAATATTGCCAACCTGCATAATTGGCAGAGATCTCATAAATATGCATCCATTCAACAAATGCCACTGATGATAATGATAGTGGTACTGGGGGTGATGGTGCTCACTTAAGTTTGACCACTTAAATATGTACTGCATCTTGTGACTGTTAGCTCGCAAATTTCACAATAATCCTTTGGTGTGAGTAGGTCCATTTTTAAAATAAGCAAACAGAGACACAGAGAAGTTAACTTGTACAATGTCAGCAGCTATAAGTGGCACAGTCAAGGTTCAAACTTGAGGGTCTGGCTCCAGAAACTGTGTTTTCTTTCTTTGAATTATTTTAGAAATCTGGTGACATGTCTGGGGATGACTTTTTTAAAAATTTAATTTTATCCTCATTCGAGGACATTTTTTCATTGCTTTTAGAGAGAAAGAGACAGACAGACAGACAGACATTGATTAGCTGTGGTTTCACATGCACTCCACTCAACCAGGGATCAAATCTGCAATCTGGCCATTTGCCCTAACTTGGAATTGAATTCGTGATGTTTCAGTCCATGAGACAACAATCCAACCAACTGAGTGACACCAGCCAGGGCAGGGGGATGACGTTTTTAAAAAGCTCTGTTTCTTGTCTATAGACAAAAAACTGTACTTGAAAAATAACTAAATAAAAAAAATAGCATGCAGAGGGAAAAAAAATAAAATAAAAAAATAAAAAGCTCTGTTTCTTACAAGTTCTTGAGCTTTATAAAGCTGATGATTCCACATTGAAGGAACTATTTATGTTCTATGTCCACTCATATTTACAAGGGATTTCAACTAAGGCTCAGATATGTGTAGTGCTAGAACCCGTACAGCTCATTATCAGACAGACATAATCACATTTCCCAAGAATAAATGTAGGTTAATAATCACTCACTGATGAAAATATGCACATAAACAGGCCTAGATTTAGACTGTGGTACTTTCAGTGTGCAGGTCATGTTTAGAATATCAGAGGAGGTTTTAAAAGAGTATTTTGTTTTCAGCTCTTTTTTATTACCTTATTTGATATACACTGTCTTTAATATAAGGGTAAGAAATTATATATGTATTTCACATTTTACCAGAGACTAAAAATTCAAGATTACTTAATTATATATTTTACATTTTAACATTAAAATCAATAAGACTTTTTCAAAGGTAAAATTCAGAGAATTAGCAAAAGGGCAGCACATGGCACCCAAATATCTAGCACAAATAACTCTAAACTCAAAGAGCCAAAGAATTGCCTGAAAAACAGCCTCAGAAATTGTTTTTCCAAATGACTATCATGTAGGCAATTATTTGCTAAGACACTATTTTTTAAAAATACAAATTATCCTATTTATTTGGAAGATGAATTACATACTGGTTGGATACAAATGGTTTGTCTGAAATAACTGCCCTCCCACCACATTTTCTGTACATATTCCTTTTCCCAAAGCATATTTATGGTCAACATCATAGATTCATTTATTCACTCAGTAAATATTCATAGCATATTTACTACATGCCCAGCACTGTTTTAACTATGGAAAGTACACAATGGAGAAAAAAGATTAAAATTATTGCCTTCATTAAATTTACTGTCTAGTGGGTGGACTATACTTGGGGTTGCCATTTTAAGCAGGGTGGCCAGCAGTGGCCTTTCAAAAAATTGATATTTCAATGAGCTAGTATGTCAGAAAAGAGATTTGGGAAGAATGAGGTCTGAAACTAGACCTGAAGCTATCAGTGTCTTTGAAGAAAAACAAATGGTCACCATAATATATAAAACTTTACTATAAATTTAGAAGGTTGTAAATTTGTAATATAAACCCATGCATGTACAATGACCTCCAGTCTAGCTTGTCAATTTCAAATCTGCCTACTTGACATCTTCATTTGGTTGTCTAATAGACTTTCTAAAGCACACATATCCAAAATTAATTTCTGATCTTCCAACTGTTCTCAACCTGCTTAATTCAGTCTTCCTCTTATCAATACAGGGTCCAGCAGAAGTAAGGCCTACTTGAGTGTGGTTGGTAGGGTAATTATATGGGTGTAATAATTTATAGTTTTAATTTAAACATCTCACCTATAATATCATATGGTGTGCTTGAGTGTGATATTCTTATATTACAGAGCTACATGCTTATGATTTTGTAATAGAAGAGGGGCATTATTTGTGCTAGGCCCTGTATAAATAGGAAGTCAACATTCCCAGCTCTCAAGCCAAAAACCTTGAGTTGTCCTTGATTCCTTCCTCTCTTTTATGCAATATCTACTTCTTTAGCATGTCCAGTTGACTCACCCATCATCACATATGCTTGGTCAGCGTATTTGAGCCTCTCCATCTCCCATTAGCTCGACTAAACTTTGAACAGGCTTCTTCCTGCCGCTAGGCCCCTGACCTCCTTTCCTAAAAGCATGTACTTTACATAATTTATAATTGTAAATATTTTCTATGCCCATTTGAAATATAAATACATTTAAATGCTTTCCATCAATTTTACACCCTAGGGAGTTATAAGGTCCTTATCTTTCTCAAGGACCAGGAAGCCCTCTTTCTGAGATGCAATTATCAAAGATGGAGACCCTATCTCCTGGTCTCTGTGGGAGACTCATAGTGTAATATTAGAGGACACCTTGCTCCAAGTGGTAAAACTGCCTCTTGTCATATAAACACAGAGAAAATTCACTTTTTCTTTGGGTAAAGTGAATTAGCAAACACAGATGACCTACTATCCCTCTTGTCCTATCTATGAAAAATCTTCAGCCTTTTTTTTTCAGCAAAATTAAACTCAGACTGAGATCTGGTGTCTTTCTCCTATTAGTAATTAGTTAATTATTTTTACTAGTTATTAATATCCTTGAAAAAGTCTCCCTTTTATATTTAACTTTGTCCAAAAAAATTTGTTCTTTGAAAGTAGTGATAGTGGAGGTAGTGAAACAATCGACAAGTTCAGAAAACATTTAGGATAATAAAACAGAACATGTATAATTAGCCTTGAGAAGGGTTCAGACTTGTGCGACAAATGTAT
Source organism: Artibeus jamaicensis (assembly GCF_021234435.1). Lineage (NCBI taxonomy): Eukaryota > Metazoa > Chordata > Mammalia > Chiroptera > Phyllostomidae > Artibeus > Artibeus jamaicensis. Next base: position 18,549,182 of record NW_026521788.1, read on the forward strand.
AGAAGTTCAGAAGAAATATTTATGGGGTAATGTGTTGCATACAGGCTTTGAAATAGTGTGTGCCACAGGTGTCTGTGAGATAGCTGAGGAGAACAAACTTACAGGTGTACTAGTATGTAGCCAGAGCTCAGGTGACAGGACCTTTGTGTGTGATACTTGAAGTCTTGGTGGGACTGTATGAGAATTGACAGAAAGAGTGGGAAGAATTAGAGAACAATGGGGCTTACATCATAACTCTAGTGAATCCTAATGCTTCAGAAGTGGATAGAGAAAGAGGAAACCATGACATACTGAGAATAAACATTCAGAAAGATGGGAGAGCAGAGCTATTGTCAAACTCACAACTGCAATTGTAGATACCAATGCTTAGAGAATTCACTGACTATTGTATTGGCACTCGATAATATATTTTTGTCTAGGTTTACCCCAGCTATGTTTTCCACAGTAACCTAAACCTAATTTTATTATAAAAATGGCAATGAGGTCATGTTTGTATATATGCTGCAGGCTAATTCATCAAAATTTGACTTCTTGAGAATGTAATCTGATAATAATTAGGGCATATTAAAATGCATCTGGTTTTTAAAATAAAGCACCCTCCTATGGCATGTTTTCTATTCTCAAGGTAGAGGATATTTAGCTAACTGCATACTGAAAAACAGCAATGAGAAAGCTTCCCCATCAGCAATATGAAGTCAGTAGGCTCATGACTTTTGCATTTTTTTATCATGAAGAATCCTCTCCAGTATTTAAAGAGTTGATATTCTCCAATTCATTTGCTGCTGTGAACGTTTTGAGGTTGTGTTCAGTAACCTAGGCAACTGTTCTTATTTCTGTCATAATTTACTTCTATTTATAGAGCTTATATAGATCCAGTGGCCTCAAAGATATTCTTTAAAGCAGAGCAAGTTTACAAACTATTTGCTCTTAGGTGAATAGGATATTAAAGATATGATAAATCTTAGCCATCATACAAATAAAGACTGGATGTTACAATTTCTTTAATTTTGGATCATTAAAAATATGAATAATGTATCATTTAAAAGATTATATAACATTTCTATGCTGAACTATGATATTACTACAGTTAAAATTGTAAACTTTTAAATGTTTTATTTTTGATGTTATGATTCATTTAACTGAATTTCAGCAGTTAGAGACTACGGCTTTAAATATCTTCTAATAAAAGTCTGGCTGTATACAATACTGAACGAGTGCCCTTCTTTCCTTCTTATCTGCAAGACAATGTGAGCAAAGTTTAACTTCTGAGAGATGGAAACAAAATCCTTGATTTAGTTTTTAGGCTTTATTAACTTTCAAGCTATGTAGGCAGACGGAAAACTTACTAGAATATATATTCTTCATGGACCATGGACTGGGTTAGGGAAAGAAAAAGTGATTTTAAACTACTACTTGCAAAACTCTCTTCAACACGTGTCCTATAAATATCAGAACGACTTGTTTTTCCCTTTTTTATGATTAAGTATCATCAAACTAGGAAAGGATGCCCTATGTAACTTGATGAAGGTAACAGGACTCATACAGAAACTAATGTAACACCGAGATACCAAAATTTCACAAAGAAAAAAAAACCCTCTCAGGCTTTCAATAATAAAGAAAGTAAAAACAACAATTATTGGGTCAAATCTTCTGTTTCATCTTACTATCAAGAGTTGTTATTTGTGGTCACTATTTCATTTTTATATTAATGTGACTATAGAGACACATAAAAGCACCAGGATCATTAAGTAATACCATCTTACTTCTAACCTCTTAAAGTAGCTCCTAATAAGTCCCTCTCCTGGAGAAAAACAACTTCAAAAGACTTTTGTGAATAGATGTCTAGGGTGTCAAAAATGTTTAGCACCAAAAAACACCAGACGACAGAAGTAACCTATCAGAACACTAAGAGATTTGTGTTTACAAAGTTCCAGGAGCCTCTCAGGAGGAAGTCAAAGTACAGCACTACCACACACCAGTCTACATGGACCATGAAATTCATTTCTATAGAAATCGAATTGTATTGAGCATTTCTTATGTGCCAGGTGCTAAATGAAATTTTTTGTATATCTAGTTTAATCTTCAAAAACACATAAAATAGGTACTATAATTATTATCAGATCTTTACAAATGATGAAATTGAAAGTTAAAAATATAAAGCAACTTTTCTGAGTCTGTATGCATGGTAATTGGTGGAACCCATATTTGAAACAAGGTCTGTGTGGCCCCTAAGGCATACTCTTAACTTCCACATTACATGCTAGAAACAATGAGTCACTTGGTCATCCATTTCATTTGCAAAACTCTCTCTCAATCCATTTTATTAAGAGCCTTTTTATCCCTGGCTTGTGTGACTCACTTGCTTGGTACATCAACCCACAAACTGAAAGGTACAAGTTCGATTCCTGGTCAGGGCACATGTCTAGGCTGAGGTTCAGTCCCCAGTCAGGGCATGAATGAGAGGCACCCGATCAATGTTTCTCTCCCTCTCTTCCTCTCTGTCTAAACTAAAAAATCACATCCTCAGGAAAGAATTTTTTAAGAGTATTTTTAAATCCATAATTGTACCCAGAAAGGCTTTTGGAACACACCCTTAGCTGCTAACCTGCTGACACTTGAGCAATTTCCTGAGTCTCTGTTGTTACAAGAACCCAGGAGAAATTTTCTAGATGTTAGAAATACTCCTGTAAGGAAATATCACAGAAGCCAACGTGACAAGAGACTGAGTGAGGAGTAAAGGCCTCTACCTCCTGGGTTCTATACTTGGAGGCCTCAGATTACTGCCCTAAGTGGTCTTCTGCTGGATGACTACTTGACCCTTACTCTGCTTCATTATGGCAAGTGATCTGCCTGGGATGCTGTCAGGGTCTGGGCATTACTGTTTAGTTTCCAGTGGTAATCAACAAAATGATTTTGTTATTGATGGGAGATTACAGTACTGGGTATTTAGAAATTTGCGAGGCTTAAACAGATCTGATACTAAGGCTTATGATCCTCAGTTTCACAAGTCTTCTTTCTAGTAGAGGAATTATAATATGGACTCTATAACACTGACTATGGCAAGAACTGCAAAATGAGAGCCTAAGGCACGCCGACATTCTACCCAAGAGTGCTGCCCTGGAGAAAGTGCAGTTGGTTCAATAGACCTGGAGTACGGTCCCAGTCTACCTGGCTGACCCAAACTAATGACACTTTCTGAGGCGAATTAGTAAAAATAAATAAATAAACAAATAACCAAACTCCAGGGCTTTGGTTAAATACGACACTGATTTACAAGTATTCTGTAAACTATGAAGTGTTTAAATAGAAAATATTACTTAGTATGTATTTAGTATAATATTTTGGGAGGCATTTAGAACATACAAAAACTTATCAGAATACTTATTTTCAAAGATATGTCATAGATATTTTGGTTATTTTCATAGACATTTTCATGTCTCTTTCAAATTTAACTTTTAAGATAAAATACATCTCTGTTTTTCTTGCTAAGAGCATGAACAAAATAAACAATGAGCTCTTCGAAGAATGTTCTCCAAACCTGTGGCACACACACTCCTGTACTGCAATCCCTGTGAAATGCCTGATCGCTGGCTATAACCACAGTATTGGTCCAGTGAGTATTCAAGTTTAATAATTAAGAGAGTCACTAATATCTACTGCTGTTCTGCTGCCACTTCCTTTTGCGTTTTCTATTGGTCCTTTATTATTTCATTCTCAACCATGGACTCTAAATCATTATTTGTTGGTTATGGACCTTTACGATGCCCTGTGGCATTTTCCACTGATGATAGCAGTAACATCTCACTGAGTCCAAGCTACTGGGAGTAAAAAGGAAAGGAAAGTGACAATAAATAACTGTCACTCCATTACTAAACAGTTTCTAAAATTGTTTTTAGTGTATGTTCAGTATAGCAGAGCCTGCATAATACAAAAACCAAAGAGGCATGTACTCCTTAGTAACAGCAGCAAACAGAAAGAACCGAAACACTTGTCTTGCACAGTGACCAAAAGTTCCTCATTGGTCATGGCATAAGTATTCACAAAATTCTCAACAGATCCCACTTCAAAAATTTATGGTATCTTCTCAAACTCAATGGTACATGGCAAATATGTCAATAGGTACACTCAGATCAATGAACACAAACTTTAGTAATACTGCATAGAATTTAAACACAAAGTCTTAAAAGGTTATAAGACTAAATGTATGAATAGATCCTAAGCACAGAGATGTGACTTGAAGAGATACGGGATGATGCAAGATGCTGGGGGGAGATCATAAAACCTGCCTAAACACGGTCTTGTCTCTGGTCAGGTGATTTGGGTGGGAGCTGGATTTGAGCTATCCTACTTGGTCAGCTATTACACACACTTCAGGTACAAGAAAGAAATCTGTTTTAATTAACTCACAACATAGATGTTCAATGAGGATGTTATTTGAGTTAAATTATTCATACTCTACAATAATTACTCTTTAAATTTAAGTTTATATCCCTCCTTTTTTCAGACCACTTCAGCATCCTTTATTCTGTTTTATTTCATTCCATCAATAATGTATCAGATTTGTTGTAATGGTGATTATTTGTTTGCTTTTTAATAAAGGAATCATTCTACTAACTCTATAAGTAAACGGACACGTGTCAATCACTAAGGTTTTGGTCTGCAGACGTAATCTACTTACTAGATAAGGTATATAAATTTGAGCCTCAGTGATCTTGTTAGTAAAACCAGTAAAACAATATCAATATAGCAGAATTAATGAAATAAATAAATAGTATATGTGAAGGGACTACCTTTTTGTGTTTTCCCCCAAAAGGAAAGTCTAAGAATGAAAGGTGGTTTATTTTGGGAATAGGTCTTAGGAAATAGAACCGGGAGCCTGGAAAGAATGAATAAAGAAATGAAGGCCAATGGGAGATTGTATTATCAACTTGATCAATGTGGTAGGAATTTCAACATGATCTTCCTGGGGAACTTTTCAGAACCTGTGGAAAATGAACTTCAAAGTGGTCCATCCAAGGAATGGACGAGTATTATTCAAGGTTTGCTTTCTGGGGTATTAGTGCCTCACACGAGGGGGTGTATGTGTCAAAATATTTGAGCATCTTTATGAGGGGTTCCACATAGCAGTAGTAGGGAAACCTCAAGGCAAGAGGGGAATAACATCCGAGCTATGTGGAATTTATGCAGGGAAGAATAATGAAAGCAGAGAGCGGCCAGGTTGAATATAATGTTGCTCCCAGTAGATTTGATGGTCAGGGATCTATCTTGTCACTAGGCAGTTGTGAGGCTGTCTCCTGGGTCATTCCAGATAAACTGGATCACGGGGGTCCTATGCTCAGTGGAACACAGATCTCTGGTCCAGAGAAGGTTCAGAGTGCCTTTCACCAGGTTAGCTACTGTGGCTTCTATGAAAGATTATTAAGATCCAAGATCATAGTGATCATCAACTTCATACCCTACAACGGTCGGGTAGATATCTATGACCTATAATGCTGCCCAAGGACATAAATACATACAAAAATAGTGGCAATAAGAAGTTTATCTTTCTGGCATATAATTTTAAAATTTATAAAACATTCTCATTTGCATTATTATTTTTCGGTGTTATCAGCAGCGCTGTGAGAAGGTGTGATATTATTCTTCTTGTTATTCTGATGAAGAAATTTGAATGTTCTAAGTTTGAAGGGCCTTAACCAAGGGTTTTTGCTTTCATGGGATAAGCACGAGTGAGAATCAAAGCATGTTTGTTCTAATCCTACAGTCCTAAAAGTTGCCTTTATTTTAACAGAAGTTTCCCCCCCGGCACTTCCTTTGTAAGCTCTGACAATTACCTGGCACCTCTGGTTGCTCAGCAGAAGCCTGAGTGAGTCACTCAGTCACTTCACTAAAAGCAAGGGCAAAGTTCACCACTAGCAACATTTATTTTCAATCCCACTGTGAGGTTTGATTTCTTACTGCCTACTAGATTTGAAGAAAACTATCTCCAGATGCTGTGTGTCCCCGGACAATTCCCAACATGAACTGGTTTCTGGAGGTCTGATAAATAACTCGAATGATCACTAAGAAATAAAAACTCAAAAAAAAAGCAACACCTCTGATAAAACAAAAGTGTTGTTACATATATACCAGTCCTAGGTCACCTAAAGATTCAAAAATATGTAACTTTCTTAAATTTCTATTTTTCCATCTGTTTCTAAATTTTAGGCACTGAATTAAACTAATTAAGTAATACTAATAATGATAATTATACTGTTGCTATAATTTCTACAAGTAATGATAACCAATCATTGAGAACTCACTGTGAGCTAGGCACTGTGTTGAGTGTTCTATTAGTTGATTTACCTAATGCCACGATAGTCCTTATAGAGAGCCATCCTCACTTTACAAATTACATAACTGAGGTAGAGAAAGGCTGAGTGAGTTTTCCAAGTAACACAGCAAGAAGTGGCTGGCTCGTGGTGTCCCCTGACAGTCTCAGCTACTGCACTCTATTGCCTGGCCTTCCAGCCAAGGTACTGCAGTTGGGTCCGCAGTTGCAAACTGTCAGGATCTAGGAAACCAAACTTTCACAGATTCCCGAGCAGTGGGCATAAGTCAGGTGAAGTACCCTATCTCAGAGTCATTGAGAAACTGATTCATATCTCTGGAGGGTGTGTGTGTAGGGGTGTGTGGAGGGTAGGGGAGAAAAAGGACGTTGCAGAAAGGAAGAAAAGGAGTGCTGCCTATAAAGTCATGTTCTTTTTTTTGCTCTAGAATTTCAGAGTATATTTACAACTTCCTGGTCTCTCGTTTCTACTCTAAACAAACATACGCATTTCACTTGTATATTCCCATGACTGCTATAAAGATCAAGAGTGTTATGAGGTGATTCCCTGCCTGACCAGAAACTGTGTCCGGTGTGCTCCCAGGGTGGGGGAAATCATTCCCCTGGGGCTGCTGTTCCTGCTTCCGGACGCTCTTCTCCCTGACTTTGCAGAGCCAGCTTTAGGTCCAGGGGTCCCACCCATGAGAAGCTGCCTGGACTGACCAGGCAAGTGCGGGGGACACATCCCTCCCCACAGGGAGGGGACATACCCGGTCTGTTTTCCCTTCGGTCTGAATGCTGGTGTGACTGTGGACCTCGTGATCGTCCTCCAGGTCTGAAACATCCTCCAGTTCCTCTGGGGTCTATAAAAACAAAGCAAAACATTGCTGTTGGGAATACAGAATGGAAAACAGTCTGGCAGCACCTGAGAAAGGAAGCGTAGAGACCAATATGACCCTGCAATTTCACTCCTAGGCATACACCCAAGAGAAATAAAAACATATGCTGCCCAAAACTTGTAAACAAATGTTCACAGCAGCATCAATCACATTAGCCAAGAAGTGGGAACAAGTCGAACACATATCTACTGATAAATGGATGGACAAAACATAGTAAATTCAATTGATAGGATATTTTGGGGCCATAAAACGGAATGAAGTCCTGATACATGCTGCAACATGGGTGAAACTTGAAAATATTATGCTAAGTGAAAGAAACCAATCACAAAAGACTACACAGTGTATGACTTCATTTACAGGATATGTCTAGAATAGGCAAATTTATAGAGACAAAACTTTGATTAGTGGCTCTCAGAGGAAGGAGTGGGTGAGGAGGGAGTGGGCACTGCTGCCAGCAGGTGCGTGGTTTCTCTGCAGGAACGATGTTCAGGAATGAGATGGTGGCAGCGGCCGCACAATGCTGCGAATACACCAAAAACACCGAAGTTCACACTTTAAAATGTCGAAATTAATGGTGTATGAATTATATGCTAATAAATTTTTAGTGACACTTATTGGGGTGACACTGGTTAATAAGATTGTATAGGTTTCAAGTGTGCAGTTCTAGAATACAGCATGTATGTTGCACTGTGTTTACCACCAAAAGTCAAATCACCTTCTTCACCATATCTGACCCCTTCACACTTTACAATCCTAACCCTCACCTCCCTTTTTCTTTGGTAGTCACCACACAGCTGTCTGTGACTATGTGTTTTGGTTTATTTACCCCATTTGTTTATTTGTTACTTTCATATTCATATCCTAATAAATTCTGAAAGGAAAGAAGGCAAAACTGATCAGAAGGAGTTTTTTTTTTCTGAGTGAGTAGCAATTTCATTAAACGGTATGTGGTTATCACAAACCAAGGTATTTATAGGTTAATGGAATAATTATCATTAAAGCCATATAACATCAAAATGCCACAAATGATTGAGAAATGAAATTTTCTAAGAATTGAATAAATAATTTAACATGAACTCCAGTATCTGTTATCAAGAGTTAACTTCCTTCCATCTTTTTTCACTTTTAACTTAAACACCTCTTTGTTCAGAGGTGTCTTGCTCAGGAACTCCCCAGACTGGGGTGAGCTTCTCTGCCACACCCTTCTCGACCCCCCCACTTTCACTATCATAATGCTAACCATACCTCACTGTGTCATTGTTTGTTGAATTAGGCAGCCAGCTATCGAACTGTCTACTCTGTGAGGTAAGGGCTGGGCCTACCCTGCTTACTATCACGTCACCACCACCTAGCACATGCGTGCTTTGGAATGAATGAAGCAAAATTATCAGTGATACCCAAAAAGACAGGTAGATATGAACAAAAGAAAATGTAGAACAGCAACGACAGATACTTGCTCTAATACTTGTTTTAACTAATACAGAAATACCTTTGCTGTTCTTCCATCTCCTGTATTCCAAAGTAAACTGTTTTTGTTTTATGGTGTTATTTCTAGTTCAAGGTTTTTATTCCCTTCATCTCAATGGGATAATAATTTAAAGATATCAGTCCTTATTGCAGAAGCAAGTAAAAGTACTTAATAAGAATTAACTTAAAATTTGTCTTAGTTTACAGCCTCAACTTTAAATAGTAATTCCTTTGCAAATAGCAATTACTATTTGCCGGAAATAGTAATTTCCAGCCTGGTAAGAAATCTAAAATATAAACATTTATTTCATGAAAAACAAGAGGAAATTGGGAGATCTTTTACATGCCCCTGACTGCTAAAGACTTGGAGAGAGGCAGCACCTGCCTTCCTGGGCCAGCTCTGGCTTCCCTCAAGCCTTGCACTGCACACCGGGTATTTGCTGATTTCTGAAGCAGACAAGAGCTTCCCTTTCCCAGAAATGGAAATGCAATGATCAGTTTATACTGTGGAGCAACACTACTGATTTCATAACTACTAATGGTCTGAGATTTTTTTTCTCATCTCATGGATCTTTAACTTGCACATTCTTTGTTTTCTGACACGTGCCCTAAGCAACATCCACCTCTTTGCATTTATTTCATTTCACTCCTATAATAGGATATTAACACCCCTCTTTTACCAAGGCCTCCAATATGCTGAGTAATTGTTACATGAATATTGATCTCTCTATGCAGTCCTTCTTTATTGCCACTAAATGTAGTTGCAATTAAATGTAGCTGGGATCACAGGGCAATTTACTGTTTCTTCTTAGGCACTAATAACATGAGTTCACCACTAGGGAACTTCTGCACAGTCACTTATTTATTATTATCCATTTCTGTGTATCCATCCCCACAGTATGCTTGAGAAAGGATCTTTGCAATTTTCTTCCTCGACACATCGCCAGCCCCCATGACATCTGAATAAATTCACTTGACCAAATTCTCTCTCTTGTGTTCTGTTTTACAACTGAAGGCTGTCTGGTGACCCTACTGTGATCTGTTTCTTATAAATGTGTCGTATTTATTACTTGGGTCATACTCTATGATGTAGTGACAGAAAGCTTCATTATTGATTGCAATATTTTATTCACCCCCAACATAAAGTTATTTAGGAGAAACTCAGAACCGTGGCTGCTGTTAGAAGTCACGAGGACCATTCTGGGTGGTGAGACTGCAGGGAGAGAAAGGCCTCCTGTTTGTGCCCACAGATTTCTGTGCTTTTCTTTGTCTTTAACACTGAGTTTTCTTGCTGAGCCACCACAACTGACATCTTCTTTGCTTGAACAAAACCAGGGGAGTGTTCAAAACACTTGCTGGCAGCGTTCTGCACTCTGTAAGGCAAGCAGCTGAATGGCATTGAAAAAGAAAGTCAAATGTATAATAGTATATAGTTCAAGTAGAAACTAAGAGAGGAATATGAATACTTACGTATTAAATGAAACATTAATCCCTTCAGGACTGAAGACAAATAATAATAGAAAGAGCAAATTTTTTAAAAAGAGGAGGGAGGACGGGCTACCTAAATTGCACACTTACTGGAAATATCACTGGGCACTGTGTAGAGTATAAAAGACTGTTTAACCCCTATGCTATACCCCTGAAACTAATACAGTATATAATATTGAATGTGAACTGTAATTAAAAAATTAAATTTAAAAACTGTTTTTACTCATCTGATGACTTCAGTGGGTTAAATATCTGGAAGGGGTGTGTGGGTGGAGGGCCAGTGTGTGCGTTTCCCATCAATTTTCCTTCTGGGGAAGGAGAGACTCCCTTAGAGGCAGGGTCATGCGGTAGAAAGATCCTACCTGTATTGTTGAGACATGCAGACTTGAATTTGAATTCTGGCCCTTCAATTAGTCATTACAGGACTTCGAAAATTTATTTAACCATTTAAGTGTTGGATTACTTAGTACCGCATTTGGGACAACAAACCTCATCCTGAAGTTGGTTTTGACATTAAATTGTACCAACACAGTTTAAGTAAGAGCCTGGCCCACAGATGTAAGTGGGGTTCAGAAAGTTTGGTTCTTACCGTTTATTGATTTTCTCCTCGTTCTTTACTCTCCTGCCCTCAATTCCATCACATTTTATACTTTCTGATAAAAGTTCTGTGGGCATTTGGACACCTTTACTGTAGCCCAAATTTATTATTTGGGATTGATACGGTACTTACTAGTTGCCCACAGTTACATTCACCTGATTGAAAGTGCACGAGGTCATTGTGCTAAACCGGATTTAGTAAAACTCCACACGCACTGTGTTCTCTAAAATCCCAAGTAAAGATGCCCCTTGATCTGATTTAATCATGTGTTAGAGTAAAAGTATCTATTACATTGGCCCCTGCAAAGATTCAGTCTAACACAGATTCTCAAGAATGTGGCAAATTAACTCCTCTAAATTGAGCTGTCTCTAGACAAGACCAAGAAAAATATGTCCAATCATTTCTGGAAAGAGTGTTAGTAAACTTAGTAATTACTCATTTATTTCTTATACCAGAATTCAGAAAAACTGTTTTGTATTTTTGCTATTTTAACTCTTATTTATTGTGAAGCGTAGGGAGCTCAAAGTGATTTGAAATAAGCTTAGTTTCCTCACCTGTCAACTGGCAGAAATACTACGCAGTTCTCAGGGTTATTGTGTGGATAAGATGATAGGATGGAGCAAAAAATTACTCAGTAACTAGAAAATACTGATGCTCCAAAATTGTTTATGATTACAATTTTTAGAAGATCTCTGTTTATTTATGCAAAAGAGGCCAAGAAAAGTAAAGAAGTTGAAAATATTTAGGCTGAGGTTTTTTTCACAGAAACTAGGACTTCGATAAACAGTAGTGAACATTAAACTTCAGTGTCATAGTAAATTGGTGGTTTTAATATATGTAAAATATACATATTACTGCGATAGAAATGACTGCATTGATATTGTCTTTTTCCACGTTAAGGAGCTCGAAGTTTTCTATAAAATTAAATCCTTTAGAATCCCCAGTGAGATAGGTAGGCCATATCATTACAACTAAAAATTCATTTACACAGACTTTGTAAATGTTTAATATTGAAAGCTGAAAAAAAGCAGTGGTCGCTACATTGGGGGAGGGGAGGGGAGGGGAGGGGAGGGGAGGGGAGGGGAGGGGAGGGGAGGGGAGGGGAGGGGAGGGGAGGGGAGGGGAGGGGAGGGGAGGGGAGGGAAAGAAATTTTAGGACACCATAGTCTTGTTTGGTGTTTTCGTCTCACAACTACCATTGAATTTTAAATCATACACATGATTTAATCTTAAATTATACTTCTCTGGCTGCACTGAATCACATAACCACCATAGCAACGTCACAGATGGCCAACACTCAGAGAAGGTGTTAGGAAGTACTCAATGGAGAGCCTTCTGAAGCAGGAGGCTGGCATCACATGTTCAGTGAGATCCTCTGGGCTGAGCTGATAACAGAGGGTGACTTTAAAATGTCAAAGTAGAGAGCCAGAACTAAAATACTTTAAAAAATAGGGATAGTTATATCAATAATACTCCTTAAAATAATGGAAAATTAAGAAATGCCCCCACTGAATACATACACCTCTGCCCAAGAAACTGGCACTCTATCATTCTGGATGCTTAGAAACCAGCAACATTCCTGATGCATTTGCCTCTTTTCTACTCTTTAAAAATGCCCTGTTCTTTCTACATCAAGCTCTCTGGCTCTTTGTGTCCACTGCTCTCCTGTGATGCACACTCTTCCTACAGCTTTCACATGCTGGGTCCTTCTCCCCATGCAGCTCAGCCCTAGTCTTTCTTCCCTGGCCGGTCTATCTAAAGGTAGCCCTCTCCACAACTTCATTTTATTTCATCCCTTCATATGTTTTCTTTTGGGTCTCTTATCATGATTACAATCCAAATTTTATTTTTTTCTTTTCCCTTTTTTTGACAGAAGATAAGTTTTGGTCTTGCCCCATTAAAATATAACTTCCATAGAAATAGGGTTGTCTGTTTTGTTTATCACTTTGAGCACCTGAGACAGCATATACTGTGTGCTCAATAAAATTTTCTAACTGGATAGTGAAATGAATTATTTTTATAACCAATAAATCACAAGAAGGTCATAAGAACATTTCTGAGCTAAGGGGTACTGTTTAATTCTTTGTCTTCTGCCTTCATGTAGGTGTTGATTTAATTATTCCTTAACTAAGTGAAAGTGTGAGATAAAGATTCCTGGACCTTTTCTTGTGTTGGCCAAAAAGTTCATTTAGTTTTTTTCTGTATGACGGCTCTACTAGTGCTTAGTTGTCTTCACTTCATTTGAAACAATTCTGATAGACTGTATTGTGACAGCTGTCATATCAGCATCATTAAAAAATCAAAATTGGAGAATTTTTGTGCAGCCATTTTCATATTGAAATGAAAGATAATGTATAACATTTTTGGCATATTATGCTTTATTATTTCAAGAAAAGTAAAAATGCAGCTGTAACACTCACACAAAAATATTTGTGCTGTGTGTGGAGAAGGTACTGTGACTGATTGAACATGTCAAAAGTGGTTTGCAAATTTTCTTGATACTATTGACATTTTGGCCAAATAATTCTTTGCTGTGGGGCTGTCTCATGCCTTGGAATATGTTTAGCAGCACCCCTTGGCCTCTATCCACTAGAAGCCAACAGCAGGAGATGGCCAACCTACTCAAAATATTCAAATCAATAAAGTTGTTGGTGCAAATGAAAAATGTGTCTTTTATTTTACAGAAAAAACTAAACAGACTTTTTGTTAGCTAATCCAATATAAAGCCTATGAAAATTGGAGACAATAGATTCTGAGCAGAGATTTTTCACAAGCTCAAAATTTGTACACTTGGAAGGTGAGGAAGGCATGTCTATATTCCATTAGCAATGCAGTGTGGATACAAAAAAATTCAGAGAAAATGCCATCTACCAAACCTGACCAGTTTCAAGTCTCACCAGGGTCCTGTGTCACAAATTTTTCATTGAAACAGCAAGTAGTAAACCCTAAAGAGGTAGTTAGCCCAGTGAGCTCCTCATTGATAACTAGTGTAAGAAAATGACAAATGACTGCTGGTTCTCTCAGGTGCCTGAATATTGTCTAAATCTAGAAGCTTCCCAGCTTTGGCACCATTGAAGACTTGCTCTGAATCATTCTGGTTAAAAGAGGCCGCCTCTAATATTTTGGAATGTTTAGCATGACCCCTAGCCTCTACCCACCATGGGTAGTAGGATCATCCCAAGGCGTGACTGTCAAAAATATCTCTCAACATTTCCAAATGTTGGGGAGGAACAGAGACACCCTCTTTGAGAACTACTGCTCCAGAACCGTGGCTCACAGGTCACAACACAGGTGGTGGGGGAGAGCCGGAGGCCCAGGAACTATGTTTGAATTTATGAGCAAAGATCAAACTTAGTTGCCTTAGGAAAAATAAAAATAAAGAGTAATGTTTTCTTTTACATCTGAATTCACGGACAGAAATTCATACCCCATATAGTACCATTATGGTTACTCAACAGAAGAGGGCACTCTCTAATCATTTTAGTCTTAACCAAACACTGGAAGATAATACCAAAAGATTTATGGCCATAAAATTACAAACTTGGTTGCAGCACGAACACCAGCATTTATTAAGCTGTTTTCATTGATTTTTTTAAAAATTTACTTGCCATAAAGAAATTATTGTGTACAGATACACAGTGATAGCCCAGGTTTGCTTGATCGATAACAAACATGTTAGAAAAATCAAGTGAAGTCATCTCGACTTTCATATTTGAGTGTCTTTTTATGTATATAAACAGGCTATTATTGTAGATACTGGACATCTTCACACAAATAAAATAATTTTTTCCCTCAAGAAAGATAAAAAATAAGGCTATTAGATAGAAATAAAAGACATTCACCAGAGTTAGGAGGTTTGAGACTGAGACTGAATGGTGAGATACAGAGATGTTTCCTTAAAAATGTCGGGCAGAAGATGGGAATAAACATGAAGTACCCCAAGGAAAGCTGAGAAGGCATTCCTTATATTGCCAGAAAGTTGTTAAGGTTGTACTAGAGAGTAGATTAGTGCAAGCTGGAATACCTGGGTATTCTAACTTTGCCACCAATTAACTTTATGTTTAGGGAAATCTCCTAATTTTTCTACTTAAAAGAGAGATCAGAATTAGGTAAGATTTAATAATTTCTTCAAGTCCTTTGAGTTTTAGGATTTTACGAGCTCATGTTTTGATGTAACATTAATTTGGATGAAATGTTCCTAGTACTAGGAGATCTCAATATTAGGGAAAAGCTGGTAAAAATGTTGAGTTCAGTTGATTGAAACATACCTTATTCCAGTCTATCAGGTTCATTAGAAATATGACTAATTTCCCAATAAATATACCATCTCATTCTCACAAGGAGAAGGCTTCTAGTATTGTTCACAGTTTTGTACCTGAGTGACTAACTCACCACCCAGCACATATTAGGTGCTCAATAAAGGGAGCATTCAGTGAATGACTATAAGAAAGAAAATAGATAAGAAAATTAATAAAAATGCAAACAAAAACAATATGTTCCTATTTGCCACAATAGATATTGATAGATTTTCCTATAATCTTTCAAGGTTATAGGAAACCTTTTAATACTCCCTCTAGGTACCTTTATTATTGTATGTTTCACAAATCATTTCTTTTTTCCCTTCCAGTATGTGAGAACATAATACCATATGAATTATTCCATATGATGAAACTAAGGTGTCTGGGTGAGTATTATAACCCTTACAAGCTACAGCAATTGAAGTATAGTTTGACAGAGTTAAGTTGCAGAATGTAAAATATATATATACCCTAAAGTAAAAGGAAAGAATGTATCTATTATGTACAAGAGGATGTTATAAAACATGGAGTCAAAGAGGACAACCTGGGCAGATAAATTCTGAGCCTGTAGGACATAATTGTCACAGGAGATGCAACCCTGATTCTTAGTGATTCATGTATTTTTTATAAAATAAGTTTCTATAAGTTTGCTGCTTCAAAACCTACCTAGGCCAACAGCCATCAGATAGCCAATCATCTGATGCCCTGTGGTGGAGTCTGGATTATGATGCTTATCATAAGGGTGATCATTATAATCACTTAAGTCTATATAAGGCCAGTCTAAGGACTAAAGCAATGATAGAATCCCACAGGGGAGATTATATTTTAGCCACAGTCCCTCTATCAGAAGGGTTGTGGGCAATCATGCCTCTGCTTCTAAGGCACCGATGAGGCTGATGGCTTTAGAAAAGCACACAGTAAATCAGCAAGAGGGTCACAAATGAAAGTGGCCTTTTGATATCACTGCACTTATTCACCAGTAATGCCTTGGTGATCTAACTCTGATTCCCAGGACGGCATGTCTAATTCATGAAAACTGTCACAGGAAATATTCCAGCGTGAAGTTTAAATAAAGATGTGAAAGATTAATGAAACCATGAAGAGTAGGATTTGGATGAAAGCATATTTTTGGAAGGTTCAAATGTTATAAATATCCAGACCAAAATCAGGGCCTTGACACTTTTTTTAAACAGAATAATGAGGTAATCATTTTGAATTGATGCCTTCATAGAATTCATGAACAATTCTGCCAAATCATTCCACATTTCTTTTCTTATTCAATGTTACCAATAAACCTGGAGAGGTAAATTGTCATCATTTTCATTCCCTAGCTGAGGAAACTGAGCTTTATAGAACCTGTCCAACATCACACAGCTCATAGAGAGTTAGTGCAGAGCAGGGCCCAGTGCTCATCTCTGAACAGTGTGGCTCAGGAGTCACAAGTGCATGCTAAATGTGGCAGTTCAGCAGTTAAAACTTACAAGTGTAGATAGTGAACTTCAAACAGCATGAATATAATAGCCATAGAGTAAGGCCAGCCAGGAATTTCAGTCCTTCCATCAGCAAGCACAACACCAGATTGGTCATTAATCTTCTCTTTCCCATTCCAGATATAATTTCTGGACCTCAGCAAACATGGGACCACCTACCTTGAAGGATATATTATCTTTGAAAACCAAACTAAAGGATATTTTGCTTATTTCACAGACTGGCACCCTGGTTTTAAGTTATACAAGGGTTGAGGTGATTTCAGCTTTGGTCCTCAGAATGAGGAAAAGTGTACCAATGGATCTGCAAAAAGAAACGCCCCCAAGTTACTGCTTTTCTTTTTAAAATTCTATATGAATTAGGCTGTACTAAGCAGTAAAACTATTCAATGTGTTTTGGGCAGAGCTGTGAGTTTATATCCTGTTTCCAAATTATAAGCAGAAAACCTACGGTGTAACTTGCAAAAGTTCCTTCATTAAGGCAAGGACTATGTTGGGACATAATATAAAGACTGTTTAACTGGATACTAGGTCAAATGCTGCCCTTAATAGCTTGTGATCTCATTGTGGTTTTAATTTGCATTTCTCTGATGATTAGAGACATTGAACATCTTTTCATGTCTATTGGCCGCCAGTATGTCCTCTTTGGAGAAGTGGCTATTCTCAGGTCCTTTGCCAATTTTTAAATTGGATTGTATGTTTTTTTAGTGTTGAGTTGTATAAATTCTTTATAAATTTTGGACATTAACCCCTTATCAGATGCATCAGTGAGTATTTTCTCCCAATATTTTGTTAATGGTTTCTTTTGTCATGCAAAAACTTCTTAGTTTGATATGGTCCTATTTGTTTATTTTTCTTTTGTTTCCTTTGCCTGAGAAAATATATCAGAAAAAATATTGCTACAAGCAATGTCTGAGATTTTACTGCCTATGTTTTCTTCTAGTAATGTTCTGGTTTCAGGTCTAACATTTAAGTTTTTAATCCAGTTTGAATTTATTCTTGTGCGTGGTATAAGAAGGTGGCCTAGTTTTATTTTTCTGCATGTATCTGTCCAATTTTCCCCAAACTATGTATTGACTAATCTATTTTTACTCCATTGTATGTGTCATCTCACACTGACCAGAACGGCCGTCGTCAATACATGAATAAATGAGCACCGGCGAGGAAGTGGGGACCGGGGAAGGCTTCTGCACTGCACCGGGGAATGCAGGCTGGTGCAGCCACTGTGGAAAGGCACAAAGAGATTCCTCAAAAAACTAAAAATAGATCTGCCTTGTGACCCAGCGATTCTGACTTCTGGGAATTTATCTGAAGAAAAATGAAACACTAATTCAAAAGAATATAAGCACCCCTGTGTTCAGTGGAGCATTACCTGTAATGGCCAAGCTATGGAAGCAGCTCAAGTGCCCATCAGTAGATGAGAGGATATAACAATTATGGGACATTTACACAATGGAATACTATTCAGCCATAAAAAAGAAAATGTTATCTTTTGCAACAGCATGGATGGACTGGAAGACATTATACTAAGTGAAATAAGTCAATCATATAAAGACAAATACCATATGATTTCACTTATATGTGGAATCTAATGAACAACCTGAACCAACAAGCAAAATAGAGACAGAATCATAGATGGAGAGCAGGCTGACAGCTATGGTGGGGGGAATTCGGTGGGTGGAGGGATTGAGCAAAAAGGAGAAAGGACTCACGGACACAGAGGACAGTGTGGTGATTCCAGGGGGAGTGGAGTTTAAGGGGAATAAGTAGTAATAGAAAAAATACAACGAAAAAAATAGCTTAATACCTCAAACAAGTACTTTACTTGTTCATAGCTTGGTTTCTTCAGAAGTAAATGAAAAGATTAAACTAAATGATTTATAAAATACCCTTCAATTAACCATTCACTCTATAATATGCAGGTGTGAATACAATGTATGAGGAAAGATAATATTTGTTTTAAAAAAAACCTTGGGGTTAGTAGGACACCCTTCTTTTGAAATGATCAACACAATCCTAGATCACCAGTCCCACTTGGATTACTAACCTCTCAGGGGGTGAGAAAGAGCTCTTGGCACTTGTTTTGTCGAGGACTACTTAGAACAATGGCAGGGTCCTTCATAGGCAGTGACGTAATGGATGATGCCTTTGCGAATTGTGGCAGGTCAATTACTGTCATTGCTCTGTGAATGCGAGGTGTGCTGTTGCTGAAGACAATGCAATAATAATAATAATAATACCAATGATAAATAGCAGCAGCAGTAGCATTAGAGGTGGGGCAATGATGGTGGTGGCAGCAGTAACAGTAGTACCAGCAGCAGCAGTGGTGGTGACAGATGACTAAAAACACACCCTGACCTTCCACCTGTGGGTGCAGACACTGTCACCATGAGTATCGGACAAACTCTGCTCTGTTTGACTGCAGAAGTCTCACCTTCCCCACTGAAATCTGTGCCAAATAAACTAAATATGTGGATTTGTGTTCTTATTCTTAGAATGGACAGCTAAAGAGGGTGACCTAATATTAAATATACTAATGTTTTAGAAAAAGCTATTTTATAGATATTAAAATAAGAGTTTCAGAGATTTTCTAATGGCAAAAAGTGTACTTAATATACTTTTAACTGAATGCATACATATATATGTAAATATATACATATATTGTAGTTATAGAAAACATATTATATATGTATATGAAAAAGAGTTGTAGAATATCATATCTTGTCTTCTTTATAGTTTACTTGTTTCTAAGTTTTTACTATATATATATATATATATATATATATATATATATTTATGACTTTTACCATGGGGAGGACAAGCAATGAGTGCTACAAAAATCTGCTTAAGGCTGAATGCACCATTACAAGGACATGTCAGCATGTCCTTTGTCAGCATGTCAACAAAATTGCGCAACTTACTGCAGGGAAGCCAAGCTGGCCTTGTCACACTGCAATAGGTCTATTAATGTGGCACCATGTTTAAGCTGATGTAGACACAGACCAAAGATTACAAGGTGAGGGGACAATTGCAGCCTGCATCTTCATTATCAGAGCAAACACTGGAGAAGCCTGTGAGAGCAGAAACAGAGAAATTCCCCTCACTCAGCCCCTTGCTCATTCACCAGGTTGCCTGGTCTCCTTTGTAACTCTGCAGATCTGTAAAAGCAGTTGCTTCATTATTTCATGTATAACATTTTCAGTGTCCTGGAAAGTGATTTTATAAAAGCGTTCTTTAACAAAGATTTTGAGGGAAAGTTCTGTTTTGATTTCCCAGTGGGGATTATTTTTAACCTGCAGGAAATCTTTTACTTCCATAAATTGTTACGCGGTCAGGTATATCAATGGCCCTAACCAAATTCATCTGTCTAGGTTTGCAAAGTAATCTCGGGCACAATAACAAAGCAAAAAAACGCCTGCTGTGTTCCAGCCACAGATATTATGTAGGCTAAACAGGATGTCCAAATCTGACGCTCCTATTTTACTGAATTATAAAAAAAAAGGAAGAAGTTCCATATGGCTGAGGACATGTTGCACTGTAAAACAGTAATTCAGATCGATATTAGACTTTTGCATATATTATTCAAGGTTGCTGGATTGAAGTTTGCTTTTTGAGAACATAAAATTTGCCTATGCTAGCGAAATTAAGTGGCTTAAATTGGCAGCTTAAATATAAAATAGAATGCTAGAATGCCACAAAACAAATATTTGGCCAAACCCTAAGTAAGAATTGTGTCCTCTCTATGAGGAGATTTTTAAGTCTCAAAACTAAAAGGCCTATTTGTAGAAGTAAGTGAATGATCCTTGTTGAAGACGTGATCAAATTCGAGTGGTTGGGAACCTGGCTCACACGGCAAGTGTGTCCTGCTGTTTGGACACAGACCCGTCCCGATCAGTGGGATCAGCACAAGTGGTAGAAGCAAACCTAGAGGGAAAATTAGATTTAAAATGTGCATGCATTCCTTAACATGGCAAACATATGTATGCCATAGAATCCAGACACTTCACTCCTGCGTATTTACCTATGAGGAATGAAAACACAGTCACACAAAGATGTGCACACATAGTTAGAGCAGCTGGACTTGTAATAGCCGAGTGGTGAGGGGGACTCACCAGGGCAGTTATATAGCTGTATGTCCACTCAAACAAGTTGGATACAAGTGACCACGTGGATGGATCTCAAAATAACTCTGCTGAGTGAAAGAAGCCTAATCATACATACTGTATGATTCTATTTATACAACATTCTAGAAAATACTAGTCAATTTTCAGCAACAGAAATCAGATTGGTAGCTGT
The DNA here is from genome assembly GCF_021234435.1 of Artibeus jamaicensis. Lineage (NCBI taxonomy): Eukaryota > Metazoa > Chordata > Mammalia > Chiroptera > Phyllostomidae > Artibeus > Artibeus jamaicensis. The sequence goes on from NW_026521788.1 coordinate 18,570,019, forward strand.
TATGCATTTGGGGGAAGAAGTGATTACATTACAAAGGAGCACTGGTAAGTTTTTGCTTGTAACATATGTTTCTTATCTTGATTATAGTATAATTTCAGGGCTATATTAGTGTGCCTATAAAACACACTGAATCATATACTTTAATATGCAATTTATTAAATGTCAACTTTACATCAATAATGCTGTCAAAAATTTGCAGTTAATGATTAAAATGCCCACCTGCACACATATAACAATATGAAAAGGGAATATGTAACTGTTCTGACTAAAGCATAGAGCTGTGAGGCTGGTACGTGTGCGCGTGTGTCCGTGATGTGAAGCTGGACAGTCAGGTCACGCCCTGCCCACCTGCTACCGCAGTTCAGGAAAGAACTTCACTCGTGCTACTTAACCAAAAACCACCCCATAAGTTCCTCTGTGCTATCACCTTGGGGAGTTCAATCCTCCACCAGAAGTTGGTCCATTTCAGTAAGAAATTGTCAAACTCCTGGCTAAAAGTGCAGAATTAAATATAATTACAAATACCTACAATTCTTCTTGTATGTGACTAATACGACTGGATGTCATATTAGTCGATTTTAAAATAACACAGTAAAATAATAAATTAGCAATAAAAATTTGGCATCTGCTTTACTCATGTGTTTCTCTGTCCTGTCTTTTTCAGTAACTTTCCTCCCTCTTATTACTACTCCCTTCTGGATTTATCTAGAAGTAGATTTTGGTGTTTTTACCCAAGCTCTGCATGTATGGGTAAAAACATAATTTTTAAAAGTCCACTCAAACTCTCTTTGGATGAACAATATTAACATCATCGATTTACAACATGGCAGATGTATGTTAAATAAAACTAACAATAACATACTAAGACCAATACTTTCTTTTATAATCTGACCAAAATAAATTGTAAGCACTGTTGAGCCAAACTGATATTTCTTACTTTTCAATCTCACCTTTTATTTTTATCTTTCTGCTTATTCAAAGTAATTTAGTATGCCAACATTTTATTATTAACATTGTTCTGTCTTAAAATTCCCTTTTCTCTGCAGATCTTATCCATTATCTAGTAACCAGAAATAAAATGTGGTCTCTGGAAAGGAGATATTGCATAAAAATTAGTTTTACAATGAGAGAGAGAATCTTCCTTGGGACAGGATTGCATCAATGTAGCAAGATGAAACGAGATGAAAAAGTGAGCCCTGTTCTGTCTCGGAGAACTTGCAGGGTTTTTTTTTAATTAACTTCAGTGACTGCTGTGTGTGTGTGTATGTGTATGTGTGTGTGATGTTATTCTTTGTAAATGTGGAGGTTTCAAAATTCAAATAGAAAACATTAAAAATAGATACATATGGTATTCAGAAGATATTTGTGAAGTATTGTGCATACAGTATAGCATATTTAGATTATCAAATTGTCGTAAATTACATGAGGACACCATTTTCTTTTTTAGATGAAGATAAACGTCCTTTAGTTAGAAATCTTAAACAAGTAATTCTCTGTTTTTTCTTTTCTTGTATTTTATTTTATGTTTCCTTTTATTAACTTTATTGGGATAAGACTGGTTAATAAGATTCTATAGGCTCCAAGGTTTACCAGGTTAATAAGAGTCTATACATTTCTTTGACACATGATCTGTGTAATTACCTTGCATGCCCCCCACCCAAAGTCAAATTATCTTCCATCACCATTATTTTCTCTGCCTTTACCCTTCACTGCCCCCGTTTTTACCTATTTTCTTCATCTACCCCCATTTCTTTATCTTTATGAAGCTAATACAACATAACCTAAGTTCTGAGTTTTAGTCAAGATTTCATGAATATTGAAATATATTATTCACATTCTCCTACCAACATGCACCTTCATTTCTATAATGATAAGCTTTTTGATTCATACAAAACATCATGTTTGATTTATTTTGCTAGACTCTACAAGCTGTCCCTTATTATTCTCTCATTAATATTAACAGATTGCTTTAGCCTAGTGCTAAAGTCAACAGTGCAGTGCACCTCAAGATTTTCCAGGGTAAGACTTTTTTTTAATTCTTTATGTTGCTTAGACACCCTCTGATCCTACCCCAAGGGATGCAGGTGTGTCCAACCTGTGGCCCGTGTGCTGCATGTGGCCCAGGATGGCTATAAATGCCACCCAACACAAAATCATAAATTTACTAACATTACATAATTTTTTTTATTACATGTTGCAATGTATTTATAGTGTGGCCCAAAACAACTCTTCTTCTTTCAGTGTGGCAGAGAGACACCAAAAGGTTGGACAACCCTGGATACAAATAGCGCTTTCACTTAAAGATGCCATTTATTTATTTATTTTTAGAGAGGGGAAATGGAGGGAGAAAGAGATAGAGAGAAATATCTATTGATTGCCTGTCACACCGCCCCAACTGGGTACCTGGCTGGGAACTGAACCGGTGATGTTTTGGTTCACAGGCTGGCACTCCATCCACTGAGCCACACCAGCCAGGGCAATGAAGACCTCACTCACTGAGGTCCCAATATACCACATATTAGTGTATGGCATTGGGAAAATATATTATTAAACTCCTTCAGTTTTGATATACTTATTTTATGGGATCGTTATAAGGAATATATGAGGGAATGATATGCAGTACATAATCTAGCATCAAGAAGAAAGGACATACACAATTAAATGTTAGCTCTCATGTTACTCTAACATATGTCAAGAAATATTAGCTATTATGTCTAATTAATACTATCCTTGGAGTGCTAAGTAAAAAATATCAGACCAGGAGTCAGAGAATATATCCTGGTTCAATCACTTACTGATCATGTTATTTTTCACTTTTAGAGACTAGATCCTTCATTCTGCAAAATGGGATTCATTGTATCAAAAGGCCTGTGAAGTCTACATGAGTAAGCTACATTAAAACTATTAAAGTATGTTACAAATATCAATTTGAGGGCAGATGTGAATATAGTTAAGAAATTATTAAATAGCATCACTTTTTACTTTCACTGACATTTTGTTTGTTAAATAATTAAAAACACTAAGAAAATCTAATTCTTAAGAATCTAAGTTTGGCTCAAACAGATAAATTTTGAAATCATTAAAAAAATGAATAGCCTAGAGGACAAGAAAGGAGCAGAGCCCTGAAATGAGGTGGGAAGTGGTTCAGGTGGAAGGACTGCAAACATCTAGTCATCAGCAAACGGGAGGGTGCAATACAAGCTGTGCAAACAGCCCAGGTGAGCAGGCCAGTGACCTTCAGACATTTTGTGTCTCTCTCTGTGGAGTGCATTTGCCACCTCTAACCTAACTCGGGTATCCTATATACATAACCTGGCACAGAGATGCAATTCACCTGAGGCGAGGGGATCAGAAGCCCTGTCCGCTGAAGCCCTCTTTTCCACCAGCATGGAGGCCCCTGAGTAACTTCTTGGGAGGATTCAGTAAAACATATTAGCTCAAGAACTTGAGGTCAACAGTAAAATTATGTCAAGTTTCTTGATTAAACAAAGATCTCTATTAGCCTTTGGCCTGATTTTAGTCATTCACAGTTAAATGGTAGAATTAAAAAACACTAAATTGTATTGCTTATAAATCTCTACACCTAATTTGAAGCACTGCTATTTCCAGCTAGACCGAGGGCCATGTTCCTTCAACACTCTGTGACCTAAAACACCCTCTAAACTTCTTTGCACATTTTCCTCAGTCTATGTTTATGCAATACACACTCACATATACACACACAAGTGCACACATACATTATATAAACTAGCTTAATATGATTGTCACTTGGCATTTCACTTCAGAAGAAATCAATACTTTTGGAATGATCACATGAAAAAAAGTTGTCGAGGTTGCAAACTCTGAAATATCTGCCCTAAGACAACCAGGGCAATTGTGTTACAAAAGATTTTCACAGCATTCTGCATCTATTCACAAATTAGAATCTATTATGTGTTATAGTTTTGTTTTTATAGAATGAACCATGTAAATTATATTATTGACTTTAATATTTTTGTTGCAACAACTTCCCAGAATGAGACTTTGAATTAATATTGAACATGGTACTACCCCCATTTCTGCCAGTAACTTAAATCCAGTTTTATTCCTGTCAAAGCATCTCCCCCACAGCCCAGATCCCCAGTGAACTCTGATTCTTCTGAACGAGACATGGTATCAAGAGCGGAGTTAGGTGTGTTCACTGAGGCTAAGCTTTCATTGCTTCAAGACTTTTTAGTGGACAGTGCTAGAAAATAAATTATTTTAAAAGATTATGACTTCATACTGATAGATACAATAGTATATTCAAAACCACAACAAAGCAAAGTGGGATTTACTTCATGAATTTCACAACACTCCAAGAAGTGACTCACTCCAAGAAGTTCCAATAAAATGATTCACCTTCTTACTTGAGAAAAGTGAAAAACATGATTTCTCCAGATACACTGAAAAACCTATGACAAAGGTCAATGCCTTTCCCTAATTAAAACATTAAATATATAAAAGATTATGGCTACTTCTCTATTGTACTACACCGACATTGCTCTAAAGTTAGCACACCAGTTAAAATTACCACACGCATTTCCATCAAAGTTAGGAACATGGTATGATGTCAACTGTCTCCATTATCTAACACTGAGAAGTAATCATAATTATTAAGGAGATCAAACATAAACTATCTCTATTTGCAAGTGACATAATAATACACATGAAAACTGAAACATTTAAACAAACCAAATAAAACTAACCAGGCCTATGGTTTAACTCATGACATATAAAGAGCTTAGAAGTTGTCTTCACTATAAGATTAAAAAAAACGAACTAAAAAATGAATGATTTCTCTTAGACCCATCAGCAAATTGAGGTCACAACACAAACTTCCACTCTAAAATCTGTAAAGGTAATAATGTGAAGAGAAACGCAACAGAAATAAGCTTACCAGGAGCAGAAGTAACTAGAGCCGTAAACTGTTAGAAGGCTTCAGTGGTCATTTTTATAAATTGTTAAAAGTCGAGGTGGACCACATGCAACTGAGAAATTCCCAGGGGTCGTGGCCTTAGAGACGAACTACACTTTCAAGTTTTACCTCCAGAAACACCACCTACTGCTTATTGAAATGACTGAAAACAAACAAAAAAGCTTCAGGTCTCTAGCAAGCAATGGGAAAGAAAGAATATTTTCAAGTATTCCTCCAGCATTCTGTCCCACAGCCCTCCTCTCTAGCTAAAAAAATCCTTTACCAAGTCCTTATCCACGGCAGGAAGAGTGAACTTACTCAGCTTCAGACAATTCTAGACTTCCTGTCTCACCTAAGTGGGGGGTGGGCTTGGAATAAGAAACACCTGTGAAGTTTCTATCCCAAGTGAAGGCCCACTAAAAGGCGTATTTAATCACAAAAATACAAAATGTTTCCCCTCCCTCATCTTACCGTCACATGAAAACAATACTCCAGTATGGTAACAGTGGATTAAGCTACAAAGAGCTGAAAAAGCAGGCTCTACTTATTAAGGAGGTTTTAGGGAAAACCAAAGACAATAGAGGAGACAAAAACAGGGACACACAAGAAACCAAAGACTCTGATACCAAAATAATAAACATAGAAAACCTCCTACACAGATTAACATAAAACTTCTCACTAAAGACTTATTTACTTCAATTCCTTACCCATATATTATGTCCAGTTTTCAAAAAAAAAAAGTTACAAGACACACTAAATGGTAAACCAAAAACAGCCTGGAAAGAAAGCAATTTTCACAACCAGATTCAGATATGACCCAGATTTTAGAATTATACACAATTTTAAAAAGGGCTCTTCTAATCTAAAAAGTAAACAAATACAAAAACTGGCAGGTATTATAAGCAGACAGATGAAAACTAAAAATGAATCAAAGAAAATGCAAGAATTTAAAAACAAAAGTGAAAAGTTTCTTTGATGGGCTCATCACTATATTAGGCATAGCTGAAAAAGATGAAAATCTGTGAGTTTTACGTTATGTCAATAGACACTTCCTAAATGCAAAGAGAGAAAAAGAATAGGAAAACTAAAAAAGAACATTTATGAACTAGGATAATTAGAAAAGATATAATGAACAGATAATTAGAGAAAGAAAAAAGAGAAAATGGAGCAGAAATATCTTAATAAAGGCTAATAATTTTAATAATTGAGAAATAGTAAACTACCAACATTAAAGATGAAGTTATCAAAAAAGTATACCTAGGTATGCCTAGGTGTATCATAGTCAAACAGCAGAAAGCCAAGAGTGAAGAAAAAGATCTTGAAAAACGCCAGCAGAATAATATTTATAAAGGAGAAAGTATAAAAAATTATGTTACTTTTAATCAAAAAAACATGCAAGGAAAAAGGGTGTAATGAAATGTTTAAAATGCTTATAGGAAAAAAACAGTGTAGAATTCTATAAAAGGCAAAATTATTCTTTCAAAGTGAAGAACAAATTAAAAAATTCTCAAACAAAACAAAAAATTTGTCACCAGCCAATCCACCTTTGAGGAAATGATAAAAGTTCTTTAGGGAGAAGGAAAAGTCTAAAGAATGAGCTTCAGACAAAGAGTAGCTGAAAGTAAAATAAAAAAATTTATTTTTCTTATTTTTAACTTATTTAATGTATAAAGTGTGTTCAAAATAATATAGTTACAATACGTTGTATGAAAGTAGCTTATGGGAGGAATTGGAAATACTTCGTTAAAAGATAAAGCTGTCATGCAGTATAGGGTTGTGTAAAATTGGACTTAAATTAATTGTAAGTGTATATTGCAAACTTTAAAGCAACCACTACATTTTTTGAAAAATGATATATAGTTAATATGCTGACAGAGTAAGAGGTAGGAATCATTCAGAAGACTGATAGGCTCATCTTTACAATAAAATATTATTCATAAATATAAAGAAAAGGACCCTCAACCTCTCAACCTTCGAAAGGACATGGATGGATTTTAAATGCTTGTTAGTGAAGTGAAACCATCCAATCTGAAAAGACTACTTTCTATACGATTTCATTTGTATATTACTCTGGAGCAGCAAAATCAGAGAAACAATAAAAAGCTTAGTGGTTTCCAGGAATTAAGAGGGTCAAAGAAAAGAAGAGGGTCAAATAGGTGGAGCACAGGGTAACTCTAACATAGTGAATATATTCTTGATGACATTGTAATGGTGGGTACCTGACATTATATATTCGTCAAAAACTTTATAAATTTACAGCACAAAGACTAAAGATTAAAAGTGCAAACTTTAGAAAGTAATTTAGTAGGTGGGGGATCCCAGAAGGAATGCAGAGTATGACAAAAGCACAGGGTAGGGCAAAATAGGCTTGCTGTTGTTTGTATGGAAAATAATATACCAGGGATTAATAATACAAGAGTAAACCCTGTATTTCATGTACTCACAACTATAAATCTACCTTTGCCTCACCCTGTATTTAACTATATTAATAGGATCTCACTGTAGATGGGGTTGGGAGAGGTGTTTGCCTAAGAAACTTTAGAAATAAACAGAATCTATAAGAATAAAGTCAAAAGAAATTATAAGTAAGAAAAAATCATTGTTGATAAAGCTGTTTCCCATCTGGTACAGGTTAAGGATTCTGACACTGAGTAGTTGGGTAAATGAATGATGATGGCAGGAGACACGTTTTCACTGGTACAGTGTGAGCTTACAGATGGACAAGAGGAGGAGGCTAGAATCATCCATGCAGTAACAAACTGCAGTTAGAGACCAATGTATGAACTCATTTAACTAAATACAGGTATAGATGGCTACACATAGTAATATACACACACATGCATAGGTGAGTCTACACAAACACATCTATTTTCTTGCTCTGTCAGCTGAGAGTGTCTAAGAGAAATGACACCTTAGTGGCAATGAGCACACTTAGCACCCATTATGATTTCTAATGGTTTCTCCAGGAAAGGTAGCAGGGCTTCTTGAGAAATGGCTAATTATAGGAATAGGAAGAAAATATAAAAGAAATTGAAGTATCTCATGCTGTCAAAATATAAGGAAAGGCTAAGAAATATTGAAAATTCCTGTTGTCAAAGGGACACAGGAACCAAATAAAAGAGTTCTGATGGCCAAGACTGGAAAATGCGGGCTGCAAAATAAGTGAAGAAGTTGTAGATTATAACTCAGTGTATGAAATCAATACTTATGCATTCATACTGGAAGAAATAAATGATCTAATACTTAAATAAATTGGAGATAATCCATATCTCCCTTGAATAATTCCAGATAAATTGATTGGATAGTCTGTCCTCAAGGAAGGAAACATAACTTCCGATCCTTAAGCATGGGCTACACAGTAGCTTACTTTCAACGCGGAGCAATAAAAAGGGTAAAAATGAACTTCACTGCCAAGAAACCATGATCTCTGCCAGGTGGTCAATGTCAGCATCAGTGGTGATACGTAAGGGTGACGGTATGAACAATGAAAATGATGCAATGAAAGTGACACTTCATCTTTGTGCCGCCCCCACCGCACAGATACAGTCATAAAAAAATCTCAGTAAAAGAGTAGTAAGAGGGCATCGTACTAATATCTCATCAGTAATTCAGAAAACTGTCAAGGTTCTCTAAAACAAGGAAAGTTTGAAGACTGTGACAGACATAAGAAGCCTAAGAATTTATGGCTACTAAATGCAATGTGGAACTCTGGATAGGATCCTAAAACAGAAAAAGGACATATATGAAACCTAAGGAAGTCTGAATAAAGTATAGACTTTAATAATAATGAAGCTGTATCCATTCATTCATTGAAATATATGTCCCATATTAATATGAGAAGTTAATAATAGTGGAAACTGGGTATAAGTTATACCTTCTCACTTTATCTATAAATCCAATAAGATAAGATCTGTTTTTTTTAATCAGGATATAATAAGATAGAAATTTAAAATAAAATATCAGTAACCTTTGTATAACAAACAATAACCACATAGGCAATATAATAAAAAGAAAATGATCTAAGTGTATTAGAAATAGTAACATTAAAAATAAATTTAGTAAAAATTATGCTAAATCTCTCTAAGAAAACCTTTAAGTTACTACAGAAAGACACAAAATATACTTCAAAAGATAGAAAGGTGCCCTATGATTTACATATAGAAAGATTCAATATCACAAATACATTTTCTCAATTAATATAGTTTAACACTATTCTAAAGAAAAATACTACCAGATATTTTCAGGAATAGAACTCATGGAGAAAACATCTAAGGAAATTTAAGAAATCCCTGAAAACCAAAATGATCAATGAAGGAGGACTAACTTGATCAGAAAAGAAAAATAAGATATACGCACTAAATGCTCTAAAATGGATACGCCTGGTTCTCACGTCTGCAGAATAATGTAACAGAAAAGAAAATCTAGATATAATATATGTAATATGGAAACTTGGTATTTAATAAAGATGAAATTACAAAGATCTTGGACAAAAATGCACTTTTAAATAATGAAGTTAGGACTATATAGTTATTAACATAGATAAAATGGACATAAACCACATACTCAACAGCAAAATAAATTTCAAATGAATCAAAAATATAACAGTTAGTAAAAATAAATTACACAAACAGTAAAAGAATACTTGGGTGTATTATTCATATCTTGGTTGTGGGTAAACTATTTATTATTACTGAAAAAATACAATAAAATGCAAAAAAGAAAAACTCAGCTACTGTACATAAATATGTTTAAAATGCTTAGAAAAAATAACCACAAGCAAATTTCTCAAATACTGAAAATATATTTTCTCTTTTTCTACGTTTACTAGGTGTATATATATATATATATATATATATATATATATATCTCACAATTATAAATTTAATTTATAGACAAACACAAATATAGATATAATCTAAATTATTAACATTTTCTCCATCCCTGTTGGGAACCACCCTACCTGGTTTCAGAAGCTGTAACCCCCCATAGCTAAGGCTAAGTGAATATGAATGAGCTTTGGACCATAAGCCACTGAGTAGACAAAGCTTATCCCCCTGGCAGGGGTGCTGCCTCTGCTCCTTTTTCTTCACTGTGCCTGGCCCCCAATGCTTGATTGGTTAGCCAAAGATGTGTAAGATTCCCCAAGGGGGGAACTAGATAAGACAGGCGTGATCACAGGGAGGCCCCAGGGAAGGACTTGGGGGGCTATAGCAAAAGGGGGTGATGGACCCTTGCCCCTCGGCTTTGACATAGCCTGAGTCCTCATTCTGTCTGCAAGAAGTCTCGTAATCCCTTGGCTGCCTTATTTCCCCTGCCTGACTTAACCCTGAAATAATGACAGAGGGCGGTGCAGCCCTGTGCTAGAAAGGGCGGGTTCCCTGGGTGATCCAGCCTAAGAAAGAATACAGAAAATCCTGTGAAACCTACTTTGCTAAGAATGCTCTCCATTAAATGATAATGGTCCGAGCAGGAAATGTGTTTGTTTCCCAAAGTTTTGTTAGCCTTTTAGCTAACAGATCCTGACTCAGAATAAGCCCTCATAGTTCTTTGTATGCTATCTATTGTTTGATCTTACAGCCTGACAATGATTAATGAACTTTACCAGTATTTCTGTGCAAATTGAAACCCAATAAAAGCCTGTCAAGGCAAGGGTCAGGGTGCTCTCCTCTTGAGAAAGTAGTAGCCGTCCCTTTTCCTCCACAGGACTCGGTAGTCCCTGTGAATGTATCTTATCCCATCCATAATGCCTCGGACACTGCGGGCCGGTGTCTGTGTCACATCTCTTTCTTGCAAATCAACAGTACAACAGACGAACCTCTGATTCAGAGCATTCACCAGTTTCTACCATGTCAAGAATCTCACATGGCCTGTTCATGACATTGATGTGACATGACCAAAGGTGGACTTGTGAAGAGAGGAATGTCAAGCCAGGAGCATGAGTCTTTTGGTCAGCACCTGTTTCTATTCTGTGGGAAGAACCACCTTTTCCACCGCCCTCCCTCCGTAAGTGCTGGGAAATCTTGCTTGTCCATTACTGTCTCTGTTCACATAGTTTACACTGGGGAGTACGCACACTAAGGTATGTGAGATAAAATAAGTGTGTCCTCTTTGTGGCAATGACACAACAACGTGGGAGCACTTTTACAGTGACAGATGTGAACATAGTTGGGGAGTGAAAGATTCATGGGTGTATCACCTTTGCTTAGTATGTGTCATTTAATTGTAAGTTAGTATAACTTAATTGTAATGATGACTGTGTCTAAATAAAGGTAGCTCAGCAAATTTCTGAGATTTTAACGATCGGACCTCAGCGCACCACTGCTTTGCTGTTTCCTGATGCAATTCAATGAGATACAATATCCTATCACATGTTTGAAAAAGATGTTTAATGTAAATCTAATCACAAGTAAACAATAAGGAAAATCCAGAATGTGTTGTATTTAATAAGCCTTCTTCTTAGGATTTCCAAAAAATGCCATGAGAGAAATAAACAAACAAAAAAGTCAGAGGACTGTTCAGATCAAAGAAAACAAAAAGAAAGGAAGCATGATAACCAAACACAGGACAGGGGAAAGGGGTGGGGCAGGAAACAAGGAGAGTTTTAAAAAATGGAAGGAAAGGGGTATTTAAAAAATTTTGAATAAGGGTCGTACAGTAAATAATGTAACATATATATTAAATTGCTTGAGTGTGATAATAATATTGAGATTAATTTGGAGAATAATCCTGTTTTTATGAGATACAGACAGGGCCACCAAAAAAAGTTTGTGCATAGATGTATAGATAGAAATAAACTATACACATGTGTATCCATATACAAAGAGAGAAATAAGGTAAAATAGCAACAATTGTTGAAAACAAGGTGCAACATCGCTGCCAAGATGAAAAAAAGTCCTGCAAAATCTAAGTATATGAAAGAAAACAGGTTTATGTATATGTATGTATGTACGTGTATATATATTTATTTCAAATTAAAACTTTTAAAAGTAATGAAATTTGCAAAAAGTGAGAAAACTTTACACTTAGATCCAGAATAATAATTTAAGTTACACACTCTGTATCAAAAACCTGGCAATTCACTTAATCTATATTATCTCAAGGCCCTAAGCCACGTTATGAAATAATAACTCTCAATTTATAGAAAAGATAATGATCTTTAAATAATGAATACCTTTGGTCAGTAATATAATGGTTTCTACAATCCCTAATAAAAAAGCTGTTTCCATAAGATCAAACTGTTGTTAAATGCAGAGAAAACACTTATGATGACTCTCTATGTGTTTTCCTATTTAAAAAATCAAAAGACTTATTTCCAGGACTGATGGACAATGGTCAGATGTATGAATCTTTACATATTATTCTCTCCGAATGAACATAATTTAAAATCAATCTTCATTTCTTTACAGTTTCCAATTTCAATACTAAATAACCAGAAAAGTCTAAATTCCCCCCAGGCTTTCTGGTCATATTAGTTTCCCCTGCAGTGTGTGATTTTCTCCTTCTAACTGAATGAAGGGAATTCTAAAATCTGATAGATTAGCAATGCAATCTTTTACACCATTTCCTGAGATTCATCTCAGATTTATGGCTGCACACTTAGAGATAACATGATGCAGAAATGTTGGGTAGGAAATAAAACTGTATTTTCCCCTCTCTTATTTCAGTGGAGTACAATTTCCATTTATTCACACTGTATTTCCTCACACAATATGTTCTTCAGACTAAAGGCTATAAATCTGAAAATATTTATGGGCAAGACTACCCCAGATGCCATTTATACCGTGCTGGCATTTTGTTCCAGCTCCTCAGAGTCACTCATATCTCATATGAATGGCTTACAACATGTACTGACTTAGAGTTTTCCCTGTTGAATGAAAGGTCCTTCAGTTCTCTTAGTCTGATTTATTATTAATAACACAAAATTGCTAATGAGTTCAAAGAAAATTTGTTATGAGTGTTCAGAGTTATCCCAACTCTGAGTTTTCCAGGTTTTACAAGTCAGTTTTTTTGTAATTAAAAAATAATCAGCATACACTATTATATTAGTTTCAGGTGTATGAGACAATGATGAGGCATTGATACCAGTCAGTTTTAAATTTTGAGGTTTTTTTCCTTCTTTTCTATCTATATTTCTTTTAGAAAACATTTTTAAATTCTCATGGAGGATATGTTTTTTAATTTGAGAGAGAGAGAGAGAGAGAGAGAAACATCAGTGTGAGACAGAAATATTGATTAGTTGCCTCCCATACATGTCCCGACCAGGGATTGAACCCACAATGTTTGGGTGTATGGGATGATGAACCAACCAACTGAGCCACTTGGCCAGGACCCTAGCTATATTTCCATAAAAATATTCAATACATTCAAATTACAACATTCATCTACTATAATAGAGAAGCATAATTGTCCCTGTCAATGTGGCCATACATTTGTCAAGCAAAGGTCAGGCAGACAGTGCAAACATGGCGTGGCTCCAGGTGTAAAGAAGCAGCAGCAGGGCGGGTCTCAAGTGTTGCTTGAGATGGTGTTTGGATCAGACAAGGATGGGATATCCTTGGTTGAAGTCCAGGAAAGGGGCTTTGTGTTTTCCCTGTTCTGATATTCCCTAGTAAGTTGGTGAGGGACCAGGAGGATGGAAGGCACATGTTGCCATAGGGATTGTTGAATTTCTGAAAGTGGTCTTACTACTGAGTACTGGGATCTTGCAGTTTCATGATGGGCATCCCGGTTGTTCGGTATCAATGCTTCAAACAGCCGTAGATCTTTGAGAGAGGCTAAGATTTTGATCATTTTCTTTTTTTATATGCAGGGGATGGATGAATATTTAAGCTCACTCACTGCCAGACAAAGAGAATCTAGAAGTCCTAGGACAGAGATTCTATTTGTTACTCCTCATTTTCCAAGTGTTCACACAAGCAGAGAGCTAGTGTAAGTATAATTTTATTTAGTTCAACACCTTCTCTTTCCAATTATTTCCAAAGCATATCATGGAACAATGAACTTTGAGAAATAAATTTAATTTTTTAAACACAGTTCAAGGGTGTGAATAATCCAAGAGCAAAGCAGAGAAATAAAAATTCAGTCTCCTGGTATTCTAGAATATTAACTCACAATGAGCCTAATGAAGAGGGAGATACAGGGGTAGGCAAAAGTAGGTTTACAGTTGTGAGTACATGAAAGTTTATTCTTATAGTATTATTTATTAGTTATTGCATTATTTATATGCATTACAACTGCAAACCTACTTTTTCCCACCTATAAATTGTGGGAAACCTACTTTTTCCCACCTATACCACAATTTCTATAAATTATTGTTTTTGATGATTTAAGCCTGACCCATAATACCATTAGGCATTGAGGGTTCCATTTGTCTTCACATCTGTGTCCTCTTCTGTCAGTAAAATGACCCATTGTTTATTGGTCAATGTGGAACAGCAAACTGAATATCCATTTAGGAATGTTCTCTCCAATCCCATAAACCCCCACTGAATGATTAAAACAGAAATGTGACCAACTCATTTTTTTAAACTCTTATGTAAGAAGGTGTCAACAGGTATTTTTAAATAATTGATTATAACAAAAGTAGAATTTGACTTTTCAGTTTATTGAATAGCTGATGGTATCTTCTCTCTTAAGTCATGTCTCTTTATGCTTTTATTATTTTAAGAAACTTTGTTATTGTTGCTGCTGGTGATGGCACTTGAGGAGAAGTAGACTGCAGAGTAGTGATAATCTAAAAACATTTAGATAGAAAATTTTAAGAGAAAGTTTTACTTGCAATATAGTTTGCTTAATGGTAATTAGTTTAATACTTAAAATTTCAGGAATTCAGTTTCCAGCCAATGTGGAAGCATAGGTAGGTATTCTACACTTCCTCACATAACCAAAAGAAGGATAACAACCAATTAAAAAAAAAAAAACAAGCAGAACTGCCAGAAAATTGAACTGTACTGAAGTATGACAGGCAAGGAGTTAAAGAACAAACATCCATCCAGACTGGTAGAAGGGGAAAAGACTGGCAGCCAAGGCAGATAGGATGGATGGCAAAGTGGAGGCTGGCTGACTGGGTGGGTAAGGAGGTGGCTAGAGGACCAGGTGGTACCACATTCATGTGCTAATAAACTGGAAAGAACAACTGGGGTGTGAGGCAGACCACACAATCCAGGGTTCCAGCACCAGAAAATGAAGCCTCAAAAACTTCTAGCTGTAAAAAATCTGTGGAGGTTGCTGTGGGGGAAACTCCCAGTCTCATAGGAGAGTCCACTGGGGGGGTCCACAGGATCCTAGAACATACTCAATCCCACCCGCTCACATGGGAATTAGCACAGAAAGGTATAATTCACTTGTGGGTAGTAGTGGATATGACTGAAAGCAAGGAGAGAGCTGAGCAAGCAGCATTGCTCCCTCTGTGACCCCTCGCCCACATACAGCACCACAACTCAGTGAAGTGGGTGGCTCTGTCCTGGCGAATACCTAAGGCTCCACCCTTTACTACATAACAGATGCAGAGAAACAAAAAAAATATGGCCCAAATGAATGAACAGGTCAAAACTCCAGAAAAAGAACTAAGTGACGCAGAGATAGCCAACCTATCAGATGCAGAGTTCAAAACACTGGTAATCAGGATGCTCACAGAAATGACTGAGTATGGACACAAAATAAAGGAAGAAGTAAAGGCTATGCAATGTGAAATAAAGAAAAATATACAGGGAACCAACAGTGAAGGGAAGGACCTGGGATTCAAAACAATGATTTGGAACAGAAGGAAGAAATGAACATTCAACTGGAACAGAATAAAGAAACAATTAAAAAAAAAAAACTCAGAAAAGGCTTAGAATTAGAGACCTCTGGGACAACTTAAACATCCCAACATCTGAATCATAGGGATGCTAGGAGGAGAAGAGAAAGAGCAAGAAATTGTAAGCTTATTTGAAAAAAATAATGAAGGAAAACATCCCCAGTCTGGTGAAGAAAAAAGACATGCAAGCCTAGAAAGCTCAGAGAGTCCAAAAAAAGTGGACCCAAAGAGAAACATACCAAGACACATCAAAATTAAATTACCCAAGATTAAAGAAAAAGAGAGACTCTTAAAAGAAGCAAGAGAAAAGGAGACAGTACCTACAAAGTTCTCATAATACTATCAGCCAATTTCTCAAAAGAAACCTTACATGCAAGAAGGGGTTGGAAAGAAGTACTCAAAGTCATGAAAAGCAAGGACCTGCATCCAAGATTACTCTATACAGCAAAGCTATCATTTAGAACGGAAGGGCATATAAAGCGCTCCCCAGAGAAGGTCAAGTTAAAGGAGTTCATTATCACCAAGTCCTTATTATATGAAATGTTAAAGGGATTTATATAAGAAAAAGAAAATGATCAAAACTATGAACATTAAAATGACAACAATCTCACAACTATCAACGACTGAATCTAAAACAAAAACAAGCTAAGTGAATAACTAGAAGAGGAACAGAATCACAGAAATGGAGATCAATGGAAGGTTCTTAATGGGGAGGGAGAAAGAGAAGAGGAAATGAAGGAAAAGGTACAGAGAATAAGAAGCCTAAATGGTAAGCTTCTAGGTACAAACTAGAGAGGGAAAGGTTAAGAATGTTATAGGAAATGGAGAAGCCAAGGAACTTAGTTTATGTATGACCCATGGACATAAACTAAGGCGTAGGGATGCTGGAAGGAGAAGAGGAGAAGAGTGCAGGGTGGAGGCAGATAAAGGGGAAAAAATAGCACGACTGTAATAGAATAATCAATGAAATATTCTTTAAAATTTCAGAAATTCATGAGATTATAAATTTATACTAAAGAATACTTTAAATGATACAAAGAACGACCTACAGGTGACTCCCCAGAATTTGAGAGTTAACAAAAAGGAAAGGACAGCCTCAGACAATTTAAGACATAGTTAAAGTGTACAAAATCAATGCATAATTGCTCTGATCAGAAACATAGGAAATTCTCAGTTACGGAGAAAATGTCAAGCCTAAAACAAACAGATTTATTTCATTCACACACATGTAAAGTAAGGTTTTAAGGAGTAGGTATAATTAAACATGGATTAAAGTTTTATTATTATATTTTATTATTTTTCTTGTGTTCCATTGTATTGATTATACAATCCTTGGGACCATTTACTTATAGTGATATTGTAATATATCCAAAAATGCCAAATATAAGAAGAGTAGTCCTAAAATTAAACTTAGAAAAAATTTCTATTCCCATTCAATTACTGCTTAGAAGATGACTATTATGTGTATTTTAAGGGAGATGTTTCCTTATATGGATGTCCCTGGTTATTAAAACTGATATAATTAATAAAATCCACATAAAATAAGTTGTTTTTAATGCAATTCTGCATTACTAAAATAATCTTCTGATAATTTGTTTTTCTGTGTGATTATCCTGTGGTTTGGAACCACATAGGCAAAATTTGTGGAGACTGCTAAGTCTTCTTGAGAGTTATATTATTATAAATTAAAATCTAAAAATCATAGCTTATGTCCTTTGTTTTTCAGTAAGTTTAATAATCATGACTCAATACTCCTTTAGCTAAAGCAATGTCTAGCACTCAGTAGATTAATTAACAAGATTTCTTTCTGAATGTTCAAAATGCTGCCTCTTAATGGGGTTTCTATAATGTTTTTTAAGTTGACAATGTCATTAATTTGTCCTGTGACTTCTTTCAAATATACATGAACTACACCATAGGAAATGTTATCTTCTAATAGTACAGTGCAGTGAATAACTTATTCATACAGCTGTCTAAATATTTAGCTCTCCTTGCCAAAGTCAATCAGTGCTTATATACCACTGTGCTGGTTGTAACAAACATCACGTACACAATCTAACAGTGTCCAAATAATTATTGGTTTATTAAAATATTGAGGAAAGTAGCCAAAAAAATCCATTGATTCTCTATTATGTACCAGTCACTGGTAGCATTACTTACATATTACAGACTAACAAGAAACTGAGATCAGAGAATTTGTCCTGTAATTATGCTAAAAGCTGACAGCAGTTTTGAGCAAGGATTTATTTAAGATCTATCTGACTCCAGCATATAACTCTTTGTATGACAATGTGATAGTAACTCAGCTACCACAAATCACAGGTAGAAAATTGTCTATTTCAAAGACACTATAAGGGTTAAGGAGCTGACAGCAATATGTAACACGTTGTTTGTTTGTTTGTTTTTATACTATATTTCCGTTATAAATTCTAATTCTATAGATCCTACTGGCAGAAATTGCTCAGAAAAAGTGGGACTATATAAATAATAGATACAAGTAGTATATGGAAAGAAAAAGTGACTTGCAGAGAAGAGATAGAAAAAAGTTTTTAAGATGATGATGACACTCAGTGTTTTTAATTCCTGGCTTTATTGTCAGAACAGCAAGCCGAGTCAGGCAATTAAGCCACCCGAATTTCCAAAAATGCAATAGTTTATTATATTTTGTGTATTTTTATTTGGAAAATATTTTAATACATCAGTACTCATTTTTTTCTAGTAGAATATAACCCATTATTATAGAACTTATTTGTAAAAATGTAAATCATTTAACAGATTTGCTGGCCTGAAAATTAGAATATACAGACATTGTTAATTAAAATATGCCAATAGTGTCAATAATATGGAGCTATTTCAGTGTTTTAAAAGCCTGATATGAAAATATTAACTATTTGCTGCTGATATAAAGAGATGGATATGCATGTTTTATTAAACCTGTGTTTTCTCTTTCACTCAAGACAGACAACTGGTCCATAGTTTTTTTTAAGTTTCTTTCAGTAAAGTTGAAATAAGCCCCAGGGAAAAAAATTATGGCACTAATAAAGTAAAACTGTCACTTTTTTTATGTGCTAATTAAATATATCATCCCTCTGTCTACTAACCACAACAGTTCTGTCACAAATCTTGTTTCTACTTACAATTAATTAAGCAAAACTAAAATGTCTAAATCTATTACAAATCAAATTTAATTTAAATGGCTACAATAACTTAAACAAAGATAAATGAAATGGCTCTCTTCTGCTTCATTACTTCCTCTAATTCTTTTGAAACATTTCTGTAGGAGAAGTTCTGAAGATGGAGAGAAAGGGCTGGACTACGGACATCGCAATTAAACTCCCCAAATAATACCTGCACCCCCAGGTGGCTCCAGGACCCATTTTTCCCACTGTCCCATTCTTTTTGTCTCCTCAATCTTTTAATATATATTTGGAAATACATATGATACAACTATCAGAGTCTAATTGATCTTCAACTTTTAACCATGTGTCAGTTCTAATGCGCAAGTGTTATCTTGATTTAGATATCTAATTAAAGAATTGTCTAAATTGTAAATTAATTGTTTAATTACAAATTTAAAATGTCATAGACTATGTTCTAAGATTGTACTGTTGTACCAGCACAGACACATTTGAACACATACAAAAGAACGCTACACCCTGACAAAATCATATTTTTTATTACTGTGATGTATTCTTGTTATTTCATGACTTCACTCCATTTTATTGCATTCCTGTGATTTTTTAAAATATGACATCCATAGAAGATGTTCTTATAATTTGTGCATAAAGAACAAATTAAAATTTATGACAACTAAGTAAAGCCATCTTTTAAAATCCATGATAATGCATGAAAATACCTTTTTCCATCAATTATATAACTTTACATGAGCTTTATGTATTGCTTTTAATAATATTTTTGTTGTATCCAAATGAACATATTGAAATACATTACTAAGTTCTGAAAATATTAGCAATTGAATCATTCCTTTATCTGTTTCTTCAGCCTAGAATATTATTTTAAAAAGAAAGTGTACCATGGGTTGGTTAGCATTTACTTTACTCTTTAATAGGTCCATCATGTAAATATGTAAATAATGTATCGGTGGAAGCTACGTTGGACAGTATACACAGGGAAATCCCACTACCACTATTGACACGTAACCCATATTCTTTCCCCTGCCCCAGGTCCACACACACACACACACTTTTAGGGAACTCCTAGTGGGTTTTTTTTCAGTATTTGGTTTATAAAAATGCAAGAAAATTCATATATGTACCACTTCCCACTTCTTTTCCTTATTTTTTAAATTTATTAATATATCCTTGTAAAAATATAGACATCTTCCTAATTTATAACTCAGAACTTCACCAACACTCAGTATTTACTGTTTGTTACCAGGAATAAAATAGCTTCTCACCTTGTTCTTGCAGTATATCTGTATGCTGTTTAAAATCTAACATGTTTGGCTCTGCTCTATAGTACTAGCACTTATCTTCTCCTTCAAAAGGCCGTTTTCCACACAACGATAACAGGGAATACAGATTAGTGGCATACCACATAAAGGTAAATAAACTAAGCTGGAATCAGGAAGACCTAGACACATGGAAGCAGCAGATAACAGACATGATTGATTGTGAAGGTGCCATTGGACGGACCACTGAGGTCTGCCGCAGCTGGGCGGGCGTAGCTGCATGAAATGCATTAGTGAAAGGGCTCCAAAAAGAGACCCTGGGCCCCATATCGCTCTCTATATTATTTATAGGGAAAATGGGGCAAGAGTTCTCAAATGACTACAAGAAAATGGGCACTTCTTGGTGGCGGAAATGGTGTTATAAAAAGAGGTGACTTCTGGGTCTCAAAGGCTCCTATCAGAAGGTTTTTTCCATTGTGCTAACTCAGGTCTCCTGGGCTAGCTATTGCTAGGCTACTAAAACAGGGAAGGGATAAGCTCTTAAACCATCCGAGTTTGTCTCTCTTCAGTAAGTGTTCTCTTTTGTCATGAGCAATGTAGCTCACTCATAAATATGAAGAGAAATACGGAGTCAAAACGAAACACGGATGCTGGTCAAACCAAATGGGTGAAGCTTGTTAAACCAGGAGTAGCGACAGTCACTACTGAATGAAATTATTTTAGGAATCTATTGCTGAATCATATATTTCTCTCCTTTAATTTGTTTTTTATAAATTATACTATTGATTTTCCTCATGTATAAGCTTCCTTACATTTTTGGAATGAAGTATATTTAATAACAAATATTATTCTTATTGCACTGTTAAATTTGATGTACTTTGGCATCTTTAGTCAAAAGGTTTATAGTTCCAATTTTTATACATTTTTAACAGACTACTATTTTTAAGGTTATTTATGAAACACATTGATTTCATTGTCTCCTATTCTCACAGTCTTGCATTTTAATAGCATTGGAATAATCCATGTTACCTGATGTAAAAAAAAATAGTAAGCCACAAAAATTACAAGCCCTTGTATTTATTTGCAATGGTAAAATTTTAATTTTTTCCTAACTTTTTCATCTTTATAGTTTCTAAATCTTCTTGGATTAACACTAGGATAATATCATTTTTCATAATCTTTCTAATCCATAATGTAGTTTGCCTTAATAGTGTTTGCACAGTTGCATATACTGATCTCTTTAAAAATTTTGAGTTCTATTTATCTTTATTAATTCAGTTTTCATACTTCTTTTATTATAATTCCATTTTGTTTTTAATGTAATTTCTTTAGATATAAGCTTATTTTTAACACCTTTAA
The DNA here is from genome assembly GCF_021234435.1 of Artibeus jamaicensis. Classification (NCBI taxonomy): domain Eukaryota; kingdom Metazoa; phylum Chordata; class Mammalia; order Chiroptera; family Phyllostomidae; genus Artibeus; species Artibeus jamaicensis. The sequence continues at coordinate 18,591,523 of NW_026521788.1, forward strand.
TGAGGTATAAATTTATACCATATAATTCACCATTATAAATGTATTATAGAATTATTTAAAATGTGTTCATAGAGTTGTACAACCACATCAGACTAGTTTTATAACATTTCTATCATCCCTCCAAATTCTATCAAACCCAGCATCCAATCTCAGATCTAGATAAACATTGATCTGCCTGCTTTCTTTTTCTATAAGTTTTTCTTTTTTATAAACATTTTATATAAATGAAATCATACAATATCTAATATTTAGTCCTGGCTTCTTTCACTTAGCATTTTTTTGAAGTTAATCCATGGGGGGACATGTATTAGAATGCTATTCTTTCATTGCTGAATAGCATTCCATTGTCTGTGTATACTACATTTGTTTATCCATAACCCAGTTACTGGATATTTGATTTGCTCCTAGTTTCAACTAGTATGGTTGAACTCCTAGGTTCAACATAGCATGCTACTGTGTAATTTTTGCATAAGTCTTTGTATTGACGTACATTTTCATCTCTCTTCAGTAGATACCTAGGAGTATAATTGCAGGGTTTATGGTAAGCTGATATTTAACTTTTTAAGAAACTGTCAAATTTTATTCAAATTAGCTTTGCAATTTTACATTCATAATGGTAATGTATGAGGGTTCAGTTTCTTTAATTCCTCCTCAAACATTTGGTATTGTGTATCTTTTAGATTATAGCCATTTCAGCAGGTGAGTAATGGTCTCTATTGTTATTTTAATTTGCATTTGTCTAGTAGCTAATGGTGTTGGGTAACCTTTCATATGCTTCTCACTGGTTTTCACTTTTGTTGGTCAAATGTCTGTTAAAGCACTTGGCTGTTTTTTTATATTGGATTATTTGTCTTATTAAATTATGAGTTCTAATGTTTTCTTGATTTTTTTTAAAAGTCAGATATATAATGTAAAAGTATTTTCTCTAAGTTTTTGGTTTGTCATTTTTAATGATGTCTTCCAAAGCATAAAAGGTTTTCATTTTAATTAAGTCCAATTTATCCTTTTTACTTTATGCTTGTACTTTTGGTGTATTATCTAAGAAATCTTTGCATAAAAGATCATTTTGAAAAATTTCTCCTTCATTTTCTTCCAAGTTTTATAATTTTACATTTTACATTTAGGTCTATAATCTATTTTGGATTTATTTTTGCACAGGAACTAAGGTAAGGATCTAAACTTATTTATTTTCATATGTACCTACAACTACCCCAGTTATCCTAGTACCATTTGTTGGGGAGGATAAAAACCCTTTCTTCACTCCATTGTCTTGGCACCTTTGTCAAAAATCAATTGATCATAGTGAAGGCCTGGATTCTCAATTGTGTTTCATTGAATTATTGCCTCTCTAAGGCAATGTCACACTGTCTTCAATATTGTAGTCCGATTGTAAGTAGTTTTTCTTTTCCTCAACTTTATTGTATAAACACAAATGCTTTTCCTTACAAGTTAGTTGAATTTTCAAATTAAGATCATCTCATTTTCACCCATGCTCTTATCTTTAAAATCTACATTATACAGTAGTTCTACAACACTTCTTTTTTCTTCACGGACACTTTCTTAAGTAAAAAAGAATAAGTGATAGTACAGTGATAATATGCTTTCTGAACTTATTTGTCTTTTGTTCTACAGATATTACAAGTGGAACTTCATTTTTCTTTCATTTTATTTCACACTTCAATATTAAATAAAAATGAAGTGCGGAGAGGGTATTCTTACAGGATTAAATGCACTCCTTCTAACTACTTAAGCCAGGGGTTTGGAATTCAGATCTCTTTAATCAAGACCGAAAGTCATTGGAAGACCTTAATTTATTTTAATAATAACCAGAGTCATGTATGGAAATAAGTCCCTTGCATAATTCTTTACATTCATAATCTCAAATTTTAAGTGCCCAAAATAAATTTAAAAAATACATTTAGGATCTGACATTGAGGAAAATATCTCCATCCTTAATTACAACACCTTACTTCAACTGAAGTCCTTTTCAATATTTTGGGGGAAAAAAAAAAGAAAACCTGGCTAGTGTGGCTCAGTGTATTGAGCACCAGCCTGTGAACCTAATGGTCACTGGTTCTGTTCCTGGTCAGGGCACATGCCTGGGTTGCAAGCCAGGTCCCCAGTTGGGGGCTGATGAGAGCAACCAATCAAGGTATCTCTCACACATTGATTTTTCTCTCCCTCTCTTTTTTTCTTTCTTCTCCTCTCTCTAAAAAAAAGTAAATAAACAAAATAATTAAAAAATATTTTGCAAAAAGGTACTCCTAAGAGAGTCATAAGCACTGACATCAGAGATGTCATCCTTGCTATATATTAGTTTCTCTTTCTGAGGGATTATTCTGTGTTCTCCTATTTTGACATTAACATCATGTCATTTAGATTTGTTCAAGGGTTCAGGTTCTCTGGACTCAGACTTGTGCATTTTCTTCTTTGCTTCTTGCAACTTCTTCCCTTTGGAAGCAATCTATAGTTTATAGCATTACAATGAGCAGCCACGCATTTGATAAGAACACAAGAGCTCCTCAGGCCATGTGTACATATTTATACCCTCTGGTTTCATCCAACAATTTACCAGCAAGAGGAGGGCCAAGAAGAACCGGACAGTACCCCACAAATGTGATGAGTCTCACAGCACTGGACAATCTTTGAGCACAAGAAGGTCCATAAGAGTTTCAAAGAGGATACCACTAACACTACCAAATCCAAGGCCAAGAAAAATAGCATAACACACCAGGCTTATGTAGTTCTCTGTCAACGGGCACAGGAGATGATACATGCCAGAGGTCATAACAGCAAAACTTAAGTACCAGGTTGGAGGTCTAACAAGTTTGGAGTTTTCAACTAATCCTACAGAAGGCCTAGCAAACATATCAACAAAAGCCATTAACTGACAGCAAGAGGGCCGCAGAATACCCATCCATTCCCTTGTCTTTAACATATGGAGCCAAGAATAAATAGGGGCAAAAACTCCTAGAAACGTAATGACATTTATAGGTAAGTATAACAGAAATCCCCTATGCTTAAAAAGGGAGAAATCTAAATACTTATTTTCCCCACATTGATTTCTTCTTATGGTTTTTCTTCATGCCTAAATTGTGCACTCTTGGGCCAATCATATATTATTTTTATATTTTAAATTATATTTTATTATTTATGCGATTACCGTTATTCTAAATTTCCCCCACCCTTTCCCCCAAGCAGCACCCCCCACTCACTTAGGCAGTTCCACACCGTTGTCCATGTCAATGGATCATGCGTATATGTTATTTGGCTACTCTATTCCTTATGTTGTACTTCACGTCTCTATGACTATTCACTCATTTAGCTTTTTCTTATCTGGGAAACTCTTTATCTGTCCTTTGAGTCTAAATGTTAGTATTGCTGGGTAGAATGATCTTGGTTGTGGGTACTTGCTTTTCATCGCTTTGAGTATGTATTGCCAATTCCATCTAGCCTGCAAAGTTTCTTTTGAGAACTTAGCTGACAGTCTTATGGGAGCTCTCTTATAGGTAAATAACTGCTTTTCAATTGCTGCTGTTAAGATTCCCTCTTTGTATTTAACCTTTGGAATTTTAATTTTGATGTTTCTTGGTGTAGACCTCTTTGGGCTCATAGTTGCCATTCATATTTTTAGACTTACTAGTTTGTTTGGGTTCAACAGTTCTCATAAGGGACATAGCCACACAAGCATTCAATAATATACTTCCCAAATCAAGAAGCTACCTTTCCAGCTATAAGTATCAAAATGGAATTGATTGAAACAAGCTAATATACTTAAGAAAATAAGACCCTGCCATGGTGAGGCCATTTACTATGGGTTGTTTCTTGAAGAAGTATTTATCAATAATTTTTATGTTGGGTTACAAGTTGAAGACTAGACCTAAACCTCCAGTGAACCTGACAGTAAGGTAAAGCTCTATTACACTGGTACTGTAGGAGGTTGCAACTATTCCATCATAGCAAAATGGATATCCTACCATCATCACTGGCTGGTTACCATATCTATTCACCAAAACACTCTATATGGGACTTCCTGCATACACAAAAGTCAGTATAATAGATGATATCTATGCTACATTACTTAGGTAATATTAAATATTTGCTGAATTTCTTAGAAGAATAGTGTCATGGCTTTGGAAAACATGTATAAAAACCCAGTGAGATAAAAGATGCTCCAACAACTACCCAGCCCCATTCTCCATCAGGAGGTGGTAGAATTTCTGCTATTCTGTTTAAAATTCAAATTTAAATGAACAGATTCCCACTTGAACGGACGTCTTTGGTTTACATATGGAATTGTTAATCCCCATTACTATTCCTCAAAGTGTGATATTTGAGGGTGACACACAGGAAGAGAGGTAGAATAGATTCTAGATTATCTGGTCCTCTGTCAAAAATTTTAGTCTACTTCAGACTTAATTGGCTATCCCTCCTTTGATTACTGATAATATACTTAATAAAACTCTTATATAAGTCTTTGGAATGTTTTCACATCTTCACAAAAAGTAAGCCTAGAAATTTGTTTTCTGGTCCAAAGGATTTTTATTTCACTGATGCTAAGAAATATCCCTCAAAAATTATTTTCAAGGCTTTGCTTTTATATAAACTGTGAATATTATTGCCAAACAATTATTAACAGCAATATTTTCCCATGTACCAGCAGCAAATCCCAAATAAAGTGATCCTCACAATTTCCATCAGTGGCAGGTCACAAAGGATCCCATTGTTTGAAACTCTTTGAGTAGCTCTAGGCAATAATCTTGTCTCAATTACTTTTCAAAGTTTTCTGGTATATTCTTTACCATGAACATTGTTTATGAAGCCAATATTACCCTAATTCTAAAACCAGATAAAAACACTACAAAAAAAGAAAATTATAAGCCAGTATCACTGATGAAAATAGATTAAAAAATCCTCAACAAAATATTAGCAATCAAATGCAGGAATGCATCAAAAGATCATACACTGTGATCAAGTGGGATTTACTCCAAGAATGCAAAGTTGGTACAGCATTTATAAACCGATCAATATGATTCACCACATAAACATAATGAAGGATAAAAACCACATGGTCATATCAACAGATGCAGAAAAAGCATTTGATACAATCCATCACCCATTATGATAAAAAACTTGCAGCAAAGTGGGAATAGAAGGAACATATCTAAATATAATAAAGGCCACATATGACAAACCCACTGCCAGCATCATACTCAATGAGCAAAATCTACAGGTGTTCCTGTTAAGATCTGGAACAAATAAGACAGGGATTTCCACTTTTACCTCTTTTTTTAGCATAGTACTAGAAGTCCTAGCCACAGCAATCAGACAAGAAGATGAAATATAAAGCATCTGAATTGGAAATGAAGAAGTAAAACTGTCTTTATGTGCCAATGACATATTACTGTACATAGAGAACCTCAAAGATTTTGCCAAAAAATGACTAGAATGGATATGAATCCAACAAAGTAGTAGGATACAAAATTAATATCCAGAAACCAATTGCATTTTATATGCCAATAATAAACTAACAGAAAGGTAAATTAAGAAAATAATCCCATTCACAATTTCTTTAATAGGAATAAAACACCTAGGAATAAACCTAACCAAGTATGTAAAAGGCCTTTGCTCAGAAAATTATTAGACACTGAAGAAACTGAAGAAGATACAAATAAGTGGAAGCACATACATGTTCATGGATAGAAAGAATTAACTTCATTAAAATGTCCCTACTACTAAAAGCAATCTATAGATTCAATGAAATTCCTATCAAGATTCTAATGACTTATTTCACAGAACTAGAATAAATATATGTTTAAAAGTATATGGAACCAGAAAAGGTCCTGCATAGCAAGAGCAATCTTGAAAAACAACAGATTTGGAGGAATCATGTTACCTAATATTAAACTATACTTTAAGGTCATAGTAATCAAAACAGTATGGTACTGGCATAAAAACAGACACCTAGATCAATGGAACAAAATAGAGAGCTCAGAACTAAACCCACACTTTTATGGTTGATTAATATTCAACAGAGGAAGCAAACACATACAATGGGCTAAAGATAGATTATTCAAAAATTATGTTGAGAAAATTGGACAGATACATGCAGCAAAATGAAAGTAGACACCCTTTTTACACCACACACATGAATATATTTAAAATAGATTAAAGACTTCGTTAGACCTGAAACCATAAAAATCATAGAAGAAACCATAGGCAGTAAAATAATCTTGGACATGGCAATATTGAATCAGATATATATCCCCTGGCAAGGGATACAAAAGAAAAAATAAACAAATGGGATTACATCAAACTAAAAAGTTTTTACCCAGCAAAGGAAAATATCAACAAAATAAAAAGACAACACACAGAATGGGAGAACATATTCACCAATACATTTGAGAAGGGGTTAATATCAAAAATGTATTGAGAACTTTAAAAATTCAATACCAAATAAACAAACAACCCATTTTTAAAAATGAGCAAAGGCTATGAATAGGCACTTCTCCATAGAGGACATACAGATGGCCAACAGACATATGAAAAGATGCTCAATGTCATTAACCATCAGAAAAAAGAAAATTAAAAGCACAATGAAATAACATCTCACATCTGTCAATATGGTTATCATCAATAAATCAACAAACAAGTGCTGGCCAGGATGTGGAGAAAGGGGAACATTTTTGCACTGTTGATAGGAAAACAGATTGGTGCAGCCACTGTGAAAAGCAATATGGAGATACCTCCAAAAATTACATGGAATTGCCTTAAGATCAGTGATTCTACTTCTAGGAATATATCCAAAGGAACCCAGAACACTAATTTGAAAGAACATAAATGTGTTCATTGCAGTGTTATTTACAATCACCATGGTATACGTATTTCAATGTTAGAAAAACTTCGTATCAATCTTCCAACACCACATCTAGAAAGCAGTAAAGCATTAAAGGCTAAGTTTCTAGTACAGCTGTCACACAAAACAGTTCTTTTAGAGGAACATGTGCAGCTTTTCTACAGCAGGAGCTGACCAACATCTTCCATAAAGAGACAAGTAGTAAATATTTAGATTTGTGGGACACACAGTATTTTTCACCACTATTCAACTCTGTCACTGTAGCATAAAAATAGTCAATAGAACTTTATTTTTAAAAAAAGATAGTATGCAAGATGTAACCTATGGGCTATATGGTGTAAACATATAGCTATATGTTCTAAAGTTGCAGTACAAAATAACTCCAAGCTGCCTGTGAATTTCTTCAGTATTCTATCACTGTAATCTAAAGCAATACCCAAGTCTGTAAACTCATACACCTCAGGATGACAGCAAATTAAAATCATGAGATACCATTATGTACTCACCATGATGGTTAAGGTGACTAAGAAAAAAGAAAACTCAAATGGCTGTGAAGTACTAGAGTAACTGGTATTCTCAGACACAACTGGTTGGCATATGAACTGGAGCAAATGTTTTGGTAAAAATTGACAGTTTATGTGAAAGCTGAACATAAACATCCCTATGATCGAGGCAATCTAATTTTGTACATGTGCATGTGTGTATGTCCAACAGAAAAACATATGTATAATCAACCAAACACAGGTATTAGAATATTTGCAGCAGCAGCACGTGTAGTAACCTAAAACCTACAACTTTCCAATTCTCCATCAAGGGTTTCATGTATAATTAAAGTGTGCCGTGCTTACATGGTGTCACAATAGAATGATCAGTCTGTAGCTACACAATGGGAACCCACTTCAAAAACTTGAGCTTAAATAAACCAAGCCATAATTTATGAGTATGCACACGCGTACATAATTACATATATACACACATTATAGGTGTCCAAAGTAATTCCTTTGTTTTAACTTTGGAGACCTAATAAAGTGGTTTCATAAGCCTACTGTAAACAGGTAGTTGATTATAAGTGGTGTCCTCTTACAAAGAGCAAGCCTATTATAAACAGATTGTTTATTAAAAACAGTGTCCCATCAAACCATAATATTTATACTATGTAGTCATTTGAGCTATGTAGGTCTCTGCTTACAGAACAATTAAATAGAATGTGCAATTGGAGATTTATAATTTCCAATAGTGATGAATGTGGGTTATAGGAGTGAACAGGGAGCTGCCAGCAGTGAAATCCTTGCAGCCTGCACCCCGGAGATGGACTGGTTGACTCATGAAGCACCATGTCCATGTGTTCACAGTCTCAGGAGACTGAGCATGTCTATAAAACAGCAGTTAATCAGGGGAGAGATAATGTCATAAAATGAAGATACGAAACAACCCGAAAACACTAAAGCTTTTTTTTTTTGGCCATGGAGTTTCCTGTTCTATTCCCCCCATGATGGATTAGAAAAAAAAAAAAAACTAAGAATTTATAGGAAAGATATGCCCATACCATTTGCATTGGAGTTCAGATATATTTGGAATTATAGTCCAATAAACATTTTCATAAAGAAAAGTAAAAATATAATTTTATTATACATTTACATACAAGTACTGTTTCAATAATGAAGCATACATTTATCCTTTAAGATGACCCAGATCATTAGGGGTATATGGAATACTCATAAATGGCTCTGTTGGCACACAAGCCTACTGAAGCTGAAAAATAAAATTCTGTTTTTAACATAAGTACTAACCCTTAGCTGGTGGCTATTGAGATGTCTCATCTTCATCTTCAAGGGCAACAAAACATAAGCACCTATTTTATACATGTACATATGTACACATAGATGAATAGAATTTCACTGTCAGGCATTATTCTAACCCCTAAATGAGTAAATATTTAATATTTACTCATTTAAACATGTGCAACTGCACAATGAGGTTGATGATGATGATGATTGTTATTAGCATCATCATTATAATGAAAAGGTAAAAAAATTGAGGCACAGAGAAGAAATTGGTTATGAAAATTCCCCAAAGCCACAAAAATAGTAAAAGGCAGGGCTGGACTTTAAAGCCACATGGTGTGCTTTGAAGCATCCCTCTCCTGTGCTGCCGCTCACAGTGGCTATCGGTGGTGCAGGCCCACTATTGCTTAGAAATGATATCAATGGAGCGATAACAATATGGTCTAGACACAAACTTATTTTCACCAGGAGCCACATCAGCCTCATGGTTGCCTTCATAAGGCCAAATGTAATTTCAACTCCTTAACAATTAAGGAGTAGTTACAGTTATACAGTCCTAAAATTGTTTTGGCCTTTTGAAGGCAACTGCAAAGCTGATGATACCCTCGGTGAAAATGAGTTTGATACCCCTGGTCTAGGAAAAACATATTTGACTTGAAATACTTAGCCAGATTTTATTAAGACCTTTATACTTGGAATGTGAAATGTTATGTACCAAAGAAAAACAAAGCTATTCAAAATATTCTAAAAATTCAACCTGTAGAATGCATCTGTCTCTTTATAGACAGGCAGGAATCATATTTGGAAATTAACACTAACCTAATTTAGGAGCGGAGGAAGCATAAAAGCAAGACTTTATGAATCTTTTATTAAATATGAACCCAAATTTGGTTTAAAATTATGAATGAAAAAAAATTTGTTAATATTTATTTATTCTAAAAATATTTTCTGGGGGACATCTGATTCTAGTAGACAAAGTAGAGATGTTATTCCCTACTCATTCTTTTAAATAAAACTAAAAACTTTGGGTATTATATGAGGTCTATCCAGAAGGTATCCAGCCAAGTAATATGAAAAATAGAGACATTTATTGAAGAAGATACAAGATACAAGAAACATTCCACATGGGACAATGACACCTAGTCCCCTTCAAAGTAGGCATCCTGGGACTCTACCCAGTTCGCCCAATCACCATTGTCTGCCCAGTTGTCTTTTTCTGAATCTCACTGATGGTCTGAAATCTCTTCCTTTTAAAAGGTGATTTTAGTTTTGGGAAAAGGCAGAAGTCACAAGGTGCCATATTGGGCTGAGTCACCTGGGTGATGTGATGGTTTACCAAAAAACTATGCATGAGATGTGATGCATGAGCAGGCACATTGTTGTGATGAAGCTGCCAATCACCAGTTGCCCATAGCTGCAGCCTTCTGAATCACCCAAATAGTTCCCATGGAGGAATGTTCAAGCTTAATGCAAAATCTGATGCAGATTCATTGCTCTTCATTCAGTAATTTTGAATGGGACAGCCACACATTTCACATGCTCACTCAACAGCATCTACCACCCCCACTGACTAGTGTATGGAGACATCATTGTTCATGCATGTGCATTCTCCTTGGTTGCCAGATCACATCGATGTAGTGCAACCCATTCTTGTTATATTAGCAATGGTTGGACTTTTTCCAGACTGACCTCATATATACAACAAATATCAAAATGCTTTGAAAGGTAGAAAGATAAAGGCCAGCTGGCTAGTCATCTTGCGGCCCAAGAAACAATGTGGTGGTGAGTTGACCTAGCTTTTTGCTCTGCCTCATAACCCAGACACAGAGCTGAAGAAGTTGGCAACAGGTTTAAATATTCTGGCCACTGCCCAAAAAGGCAACTGGTAGAGTCCTTGTGATGGCGGAAATGTTTTACATCCTGCCTGTGTTCTTTTGCAAAATGTTACTGTTGGGAAAACCAGCAAAGGGTGCACAGGATCTCTCGGCATCTTTTCTTACAATTACATGCAAACCTACAGCTACCTCAAAATTAAATGATTACTTTAAAATATTTATCAAATGCCCACAATGTGCCAAGTATAATTGTATGTGTTAGGAAATAGCAGCAAACAACAAGAACGATAAAATAGCCTCTCCTCTAGAATCTGCAACCCAGTAAGGAAACAGACAATAAACAAAGAAACATTAGAAGTATGCAATATGGCAAGTGGCAAAAATAAAAGTAAAGGCAGTAGTGAGCATAAAAAAAGAAGGAAATGGTGCTATTTATACGTGGCATTCAGGGATGCTATCTTCCAGAAAGTGGCATTTAAGCAAAAATAAATAAATAAATAAAGCCACATGGGGTTCTAGGAAAAACAGCAAATGGGAAAGAAATTGATCCAAAGGCCCTGAGGTGGGAATGGTGCTGGCACGTTCAGTAAATACTGAGTAACGAGGCCATTACATCTGGAGTGTGGTTAGGGAGGTAGAGAGTGGCAGGATTTTGTGTTAGCGTGTTAACAGATACTGCAGGTCTTTAGGTCATAATAAGAACTATCAATTTTCCTTGAATTTTGTGCTGGGGGGGTAGGAGTAATATAAGATTTTGAATAGAATATCGACATGTTCTGACTTACATTTTAAAAGGTTACCATGGCTGTGATGTAGAGAACAGACTGATGGGAAGGAAAGCAAGTGGTAAGTAGAAAGACTGGTTAGAAAGCCACTAACTGATTTTTAGTTTTGTGTTTTATTTGTAATTAAGTTTTGGTTTTATGATTATATAAAACTGTGTGCATAAGGAGCTTATATTTATTGCCAGGACTGGAGTGTACTTAAGAACATGGGTTCTAGAGAGAGCCAGACTGCTGGTCACTAGTTACATGCCCTTGTTCAAGATACTTGGCCTCTCTGTTTCTCAACATTAACTGTCTATAATACAGGGCAATAAAAACACTCACCTCAAAAAGCTCCTGTCTTTGGATTGGACATGTTATTATTGTATGAAAAGCTCTTAAAGCTTGAGACATGGCAAACACTACAGAAGTATTTGCTATGCCATTTTTGTGCTGGTACGTATTGAGTAACACTGTAACAAAAAAAATTAAAATCAACCTGCGAGAGGGAATAAAAAGTATTTTCCTTAAGATCGTTCACATGTTAGTGTTTTGAAAAACAATGTTAGCTATCATTCCAGTGTCGATTTAGCTGACATTAGCACATTTACATTAGCTGTAAATAACACGTGTGCTATTTACAGATGTGTAGCTACTGTAGATATAAGAAATTACAAAAACCATCATCAAATATTAAATAACCTCAATATGACTCAGGTTAGTCATATGGTAATATAATTTGATTTAAAATTAAAAACACAAATATGACATCTCTGACAACTATTGATCATGCAGATACCTTGTAAAGGAAAACGATCATTGTCCAATTTTTAAAAATAGTAATTATTATAGTGGACATATTCTGCCTTTTGTCCTGTTTATACTTTTGGTGAACTTCTCATTTCCCTGTATTATGCTGATGAAAGTATAGATCACAGGTTTTCAAAGAATCCAATTTTCCTGGCCAAAATTAATGGTTCATAAGTAGGAGAGCATCCAAGGAGAGCCAATCAGAATTTCTTCTTGGAATTGGATGCAGAATCAAGGTTTTCCAAATATATGCCTCTCAGATCTATCATTATAAGAGCAAATGGAACAAAAATGTGGGTGAGCCTGTCTCAGCATTAAGTTAAATAGATGGAAGTTGAGTAAGAAAAAGAGATTCTTCGCATGTACTCTTTAACTAATATACTAATAAAATAGCTAAAAATTTGGTTGTGTTCTATTTTAAATTTAAGTTTTTATTGTAATGACTTTAACCACAACACATATTCTTGATATAATAGTGTCAATCAATCAAAGTCAGCACACTGAAACATAACTGTATATTCGAACTTCCAAACCTGGTCCTATTTCTATGCAATTGCATTATTGTAGAGAGGGACAAATGTGATTTGCCATCTTTGTAAATATTTTGTGGATCACATTTTATTCATTGTCAGTTTCTACATTATTCAAAAAAAGGAAAGAAAGGGGGAAAATGCAGTGTTTTTATATGGTCCAGGGTATACTAGTCAAAATCAAATGCAGAATGAAATATGACAAATAAAATAATACATGATTAATATTTATGTATTGCAGGATAATGATAATTTTTAAGAACTCAAAAAGCCACAATCCCAGTCTTTTTTAAGGCTCATATGTAGATAGAAGACACACAGTGAAATAAATATGTGTCATTTACAAATATATATCACTGTAGAAAATGTGTTGTAGGGTAAACGGAGTCAGTCAAGCTCCCTCACCCAGATGTCTGGGCAACTACAATAAGCAGTATTCCCATGACCTTCAGAATGGGCCCCCATGTGCAGAATCATGCTGTGTTATATTATGTCTTGGCATCCTGCCGGCTTTGTGTGCATTTAGTATATACGGGAGTTGGGACTCCCCGCCAGTGCAATAGGCAGCTGACAGTGTGCTTGGATCGCCCCACCCTAGAATAAAGGCATGTCAGGCATTCCCACCGCTGCGAATTTTCTTCCCTCTGCCTGAATCCCAAGTGAGCCTGCTGGGCCTTGATAGGTGGCAAGATGTGTTTATGCTAATTCTCATTTGAACCTCAAACAAAACCTTAAAGGAAGTAACCACATTATTTTATGAGAAAATGGAAGATCAGAGAGACTAAGTAACTCATCCAAGGTCAAACAGCCGGTAAATAATACAGGTAGAATTCAGTTCTGATGTTTCTTAAAATCTATGTTGCACACAACACATTAGATAAGCTTGCATAGCCACAGTGTGGGAGGCATGACCAAAACACAAAAAGCATGAAATAACTCATAAGCTAGTAAAGTCATCACATTATTCAATGTTATATCAGTATATCATTATAATATATTAATATTAATATGTTATTATATTAATATATAACATGGTTTATAATTATAAAGGCAAATGAAGTTAACGGATGATTACAATGGGAAGGTGAGTAAAGGCAAGCAGGATCAGAGTTAGTTCTACGGCGAAAAAAGAATGTGGACTGTGTCTGCCCTAAAGGATACATGCAATGTGGATATATCTTGGTAAAGAGAGTATAATGGTAAGAAACACACCATGAAGCTTGGGTTTGATGACTGTTGGGGAGAGCAGAGCAGAGGGATTTCAGAGACTGTATGGGGACACAAAAAAGGGGTGCACCACTTTTTAAAGAAACTCTGGAAGTTCATCAGAGAAGTTAGGATCTGATGGAATTTCATTTCTGTATAAAATATTAAGTATCATAGCATGTAATATGCCCTGACACACACAGGATGGTCACATTTCTCTTAGAAAAAAGGATACAATGACTCGAGAAAGGGACCTAAGACTCTCTCAATAGCAAAAGATAATAGTTTTAATTTCTACTTTTAAAGTGAAAAATTCCCCATTCTTGCCAAAATTTTTATTATGAAAGAAGTTGCTAAGGAACTTCTTTTGTATGTTAGATTACCAAATTATTTGCCAATTATGATTATAAGAATTCTTATTATTGAAATATGTAAGATTTGAAATTAGATAGAATACTTTTAAAATGTGACAGCGAAATTTTATTAATTTGTTTTTTTGCTTAATAAAAAATTTTAGCTCTCTTTAGGAATTTCAAGTATCTTTGCACCTGCCCTAGAGATCACTGGGATTTCCTGAACCATCAAGCACAAAAGAGTACTGTATTTTTCCATATATAATATGCACTTTGTGGTCCAAATTTTTGAGGGAAAGATAAGAATGCACATTACACATGGTAATATTAATTCTGTATCTATATAAATGTTTTTCACTCTTTTATTTATGCTTATACATTAAAAGTAGGACTCTAGAAAGCAATAATAATAATTATATGAAAATAATACTGGAATATGATCATTGGTTTTGTTTCTAAATATAAATAAATAAATAAATAAATGAATAAATAAATAAATAAATAAATAATTGAATTAAAAATTTTAATGAAAGGTTTTTTTTCCTGAAAGTTTCAGCCAAAAGTGTGGGTGCACATGATACATGGCAAAATATGGAAGTTGTAAAAGGTTTGTTAGATAAGAACTTCAATTGACTAAGTAAGTAATTGTGTTAAAATCACTGAATATAAGAACATTTATTATATTATTTTTTAGGGTTTTATTTATTTATATTTAGAGAAGGGAGGGAAGGGAGAAAGAGAAGGAATGAAATATCAATGTGTGGTTGCCTCTCACATGCCCCCCAGCTGGGGACCTGGCCCCCAACCCAGGCATGTGCCTTTACTGGGAATTGAACAAGCGACCCTTTAGTTCACAGGCCATTACTCAATCCACCGAGCCACACCAGCCAAGACAGTTTATTATATTATTTTCACTTAATTCTTGGCAAGACAGGAGAACTAAGATGTCATGCAAATTGATCTACTTTATCACTTTCAGTCTGGGTCCTCTGAAAAGCAGACACTTAAATGGGATTAAATGTGCAAAGATTTATTAGGAAAAATGCTTGTGAGAGAAAATCATGAGGAAGCTGGAAAAGGCTGAGAGAGTTGTCTGACCATAGTAAAATTATGACACTGAGTGAAGGACAGAAGGAAGATAGAAAGTGAAAGCTTTCTAGACTGCTATGCATTTTAAGGAATATGAGTTAAAGACAAAGGGGAGTCCTCAAGCCACAGGTAGATGTCAGAGGCATTGAGTGTCTCCAGGAACGGGCTTGCCTTAGTGTCTCAGATCCACTTAAACATTAGGCACAGCCCACTGGGCATCTAGATATAGCCTCCAAATAGAGGAAATCATGGATTTCAGGACACAGCTGGACCCTTGGTCAAATTTCCTCCCCATAGTTGGAGGTCTGAGAGGGGTACTCCCATGGGTGCCATGGTCACTTTACTTAAAGGTTTCATGTCAGATTAAAAGAAATTCCTGGGGATTTTATTTTAATGGACAAAATATAGTCATGAGCTATGTACTGTAGTGGAATCTAACTAATTTGATCCTTTTATGGTTTCTTATATTGTACCTTAAATGGAAACTCTTCATGCCACATTGTCAAATCACATTTTAAAAGACAGGGAGACCCACCACTGTAGGCAGGGAGCCACTGATTCTGTTGGCCACTGTACCATTCGTGCATCATCTATTTAATCTACCCACTTAACTGCAATAAAAAGAATCTGGCCCTTGTCTAACTTCCCGACCTCATCTTTTATACTATGCCCATTGCTTACTATACCATATGGCTCCATGATCTTGTTCTATTCTTAGACCAAGTCACAGACTTTCCAACCTCACAATATTAGCCACTGTGGTCTTCTTTGCCTAGAATGTTTTCCCCTGCAACTTTCATATGGCAGCCTTATTCTACTATTATTATTTTGTCATGTATAATGCACATCCATGCTCCTGGCCCAAGCTTTTAAGAAAAAAACTTTTGTTACAACTTTTTATCATATTCCAGTGTGTTATTCTGCATATGGTTATTGTTATTACTTTCTAGAGTTACACTTTTAATGCATGAACATAAATAAAGTAATCAAAAACATTTATATAGATACAGAATTAGCACTACCCATGTATAATGGGCATCTTTATTTTTCCATCAAAAATTTGGACAAAAAAGTGTGCATTATACACAGCAGCATAGGGTATTTACATCTCAATGCAAGTATCATCACATCAGTGAAGTCTTATTTCACATCTGCTAGGACCTTGCCACCTGCCAATAGCTATCCCACAACTAGTTTTATTTACCTGATGGTATTTACCAGTAACTGCAATAATCTTATTTTTGTTGTTATACAGTCTTTGTAGATCTGTGTCCTCACAAAATCAAATAACTAATATCCTCTATTTTGTCATCAATATCTGAAATAGTACTTAATGCATAAAACTCAATAAGCATTTGTCAAATAATTAATTGAGCAGAGGAAGTCTTCTATATTTAAGGAGTTAAAATGGGTCTGAGGACTCATTAAGATTATAGTTGAGTAAGACAAAATTATCTTTCCATCACTTTATGAGTTTACCTTTTTCCTATTATTGATCCTTATATTTCTCTTTATGGACCAGTTTATTATCTTCTTTTGTGGTGTTGGGATATCTCTGAACAATATACTCTTTAGAACAATAGAAACTTGACATTCAACAGGGCTATTTCTCTAAAACTTCTACAGATCTGTGAATAATAAAGCATTATATTTCATGCTGCTGAAAAAGTAGGTTTTATATATCAAGATCCTTTAGAATTTTTGTGGAGAAATTATTGCTACATGTGGTCAGGAAATATCTTTTGAATGTCAAGCAGCATTTTAAAATAATAGAAAATAAAAATCCAAAGAAATAACACTCTTATAAACCTTAGAATTTGTTAGGAAAGGGAGATGTCCACGGTAGTCAAAGAAATAAGCATCACAAACAGAAATAGGGGCTTTGAAAGGAAAATCAGAGAGGACTGCACGTAGGCTTTATCTAGTTACGCATGTCAGCTAAGATGTTCCACAGGAAGTGATGTTCGTCCTGTGATTCAAAAAATGAAGAGGGGTTAAATAGGCAAAATGCAAGGACAGTTAACAAAGGGTGGCAGGCAGGAAGAACCTTCTAGCAGAAGGAATGGCAAGTATGAAAAGCCTGAAATAAATGTAACTCTTTAGTACTTGAAAGAAAATAGGGCCAAATGAATTGACAGGAACCCCATTATACAGTGCTTATAAACCATGCTAAGCTTTATTTAGAAACAAACAAGAAACTTTAATCTATCAAAAATGGCATAAATTAAATTACAACTTCCAAGGCTGTTCAGCATGTGCTCTTCATGGCATCCTAATTAGAAGTGTTCTGGGAAAAAAGCCCTTCAGTTAGACTCACTCAGGGTTGGATTGGCCTAGTGTAGAAAAACTAGCAGTACCGTCTCTCATGACTGAATTAGCTGAAACTTGGAGCCATGGTTGTGCAGGTGGTGTGATGGAGAATGGTGGGTCCTGTATTTAATACAATTTAATTACATACTTAATACAATTAAACCATGAAATCACAAAGGAACATAAAAAATAAAAATATATAATTTGTGCTGCTAGGCTGCTAGACACATCTTTACATTATAGATGCAGCTTCTATTATCACTGTCAATATCTACATTGTGCTCTAACATTTCATATGGATTAAACTAATGGAACTGGGAACATCGGTGTCAGGGCAAGAAAACTCCCTTTTAAGTAAGATGCTTTGGCACAATCGCTCTCTTCTCCATGGTAGAGGGGAATTTCCTTGTCCTTTGTTGGCCTGAATAATATGCAACCCTTCTGAGATAAAAAGCTAATTTATATTATTAATGCCACACATGTCCTGAAAGTTTAAAGATATGACCAAACAGGGGGTAGCAGCAAAAGCACACAATTTTCCTTTGAAATAATTATGAAAGAAGTGATCAAAATAGATTTGGAGTCCCTATATTTGGTACAGAGTACAAATTTAATCTTTACTTCAACAGTTTGACAAAATCTTTGTTTTTTCTGCCATAAATACATAATTTCAAAACCTAATTTAGTATTTGGCTCAATTAACTCTCACTGTCAGTTATGGTACTCTTGGAACTTGAACACACTATGCAGAAATCAACAAATAGCAATGGAAAATGTATACCTCATTTAGACAAAACATTGCAATGCTCGTCGTGGAGTATGTAATGTTAAGTCAGACGAAACCTCAGCTGCAGCATCCTGCACAGTGTGAAGGAGAGTAAACAAACACTCATGACCAGTGCAGTCGGGGAGAAAGACCTTGGAGAGAACGCACAAACTATGGAAATGCAGAGGTGGTGGACAAAAGGGTAGTCACTTCGGGTGAAGAGAAATAACAGAATTGTATTAAAATGCATAACATGTTTTCATCTATGTATTCTAATAAATTAGAAGTCTTTTTCTAAGTAAAAGATTCACTTCAACATTTACCATGACATCTGAATTATAGAACCTTGGAGGAAGTCTATGTGTGCATTCAGAAAAAAAAAACAGGGCAAAAACAGAAATAGTGAGGTATGGGATATTTTACAGACAACCAAGAAACAACAGAAGCCAATTGATGAGAATTTAATAGAGAAGGAGATAGCTAATAATGCCACATGTTTAAGATGCTCAATGAAGATTCAAATGTAAAATAAATCATGTAATATGATAAAAATATTGAGTCGACTTCAAAAGTCTTTCAGGTATATTGAGGAAGTATAAGCTGTAATTGAAGGACTTATACATTTGCAGACATGGGTACATATTTTAAGTTTAATATTTAAATAGTGTGATGATAGCTATCACTAATTCATGGCTTCCATATTAAGCATATACTATGTTCTAGGCACTCTGATAAGAGTTGAAGAGACAACAAGAAACTAAAACTGAAGCACAAACTTTTAAAAAACATGCTCAGCTGATAAGTGAAAATGCCAGGATTGGAAGCCAAGCAGCCTGACTTCAGAATTCATGTTCCTACCATAACAAAGCATAGCCACCTGCCCTGCACCAACACTCTATTAAGTGCTTCATGTACATCATTCTGGTCATTACTCACTGAAGTCCTGTGACATATCGTTGTGATACCCAGTGTTTAGAGAAATAAACTGAGGTTTAGCCATGTTACATAACTTCCTCAAATCCACACAGCTAAAAAAAAATGCAGAACCATAAATTCAACCCAAGGAAGTCTGATTCCAGAGCCCAAGCTCTAATTTATTATACCAGGTCCAGTATTTACCGACATTTTGAAAAAATGTCGATAAATATTAAATAAAGAATAAACATTCTTCCCGAAAAAAAACTGGTATCAGTATTTTATCATATATCCTTGTACTAATATTGTGAATTTTTATAATATTGAAAAAAATTATGTATATATAATTTTAGAACATATCAGTTGCCATTAAATCATTAATATTTTTGCAGCTCTTTAAACACCTTTGGTAAACATAAGACTGGTTGCCTCCCATATGCTCCCTGACCTGGGATCCAATCTGGGCCCTCAGCATGTGCTCTGACCAGGAATCAAACCCCCAACCTTTTAGTTGTGGGATAATACTGCAACCCACTGGGCCACATGGCCAGGGCTCAAAATGTATTTAATTTCTGGCAACATATTGGGCACAACATCTGTAACTTTTGATTGTTATAAATAATGTGGTAAATTACATAATAGGTCACAAATTTGTAAATCCCTTGATATGTACTGGTAAATAATTCAAAAACAAGGTATAAAATTTAAGCTTTTACTTATCTTTATCTGCACTATATTATTATTATTATTACTATCTTAAAATGTCATTTTCATGATATAGGTAAGCCATGATATCTAGATTTATCCTCCCGGTACACATGTCTGACACACGGAGCACACTCAATAAATATTTGATTCAATTAATTCTCTTTCTAATATAGACACAGAGTTTGAACATTTTGATAAGTAGAAAGATGCAATCACAGAGGTAACACATGTATGTGACTATCCTGCTAGGGACTGACAGCCAAGGGACACACGGACCTGAAGAGCGACATGCATGGGGAAGAACTCAGGGAACCAAAAGAACCTGCACGTGTGTAGGCCCACTGTTGCCCACTGCAGTCTAGGTGCTGTTGAGATCTAGATGTGCTGGAAAGGGCTCTGACTACTCTTAGACTATGATGCTTTTGAGTACCATGGTTAAGGGAGAACCAGGCCAGAATACAATAGCAATGAGACCAGGAGAATCCAGCCCTGTTCTGGGAGCTCAGCATTTGTGGTTGGTATTGAGTGGTGATTTTCTAGATATCACGTGCATTTCTGCACATCTTCCTATGGAAGCGCTGACTGCCCTTTCTTCAATTCAGGACTACCTTTTCAAGGATGTCAGTATGTCACAGCACCTTGAGAGGGGATGTGGTATGTCCCACTAGAACAAAGGGATTTTGCTAATAGCTGTGGAAAATAGAATAGTGTCTCCTTCTGAAACAAGACTCCAGTTTCCTTGCTCATAGTTTTGGGTATCACAACTTGCTATGTGTACAGGTGCCATCTGAAGCTCTTCATGTTCCCATGTAGAAAATGAGGCAGGGTAGCTGGTGCAAAATTGCTGATAGTTTGGCCTCTGATACTGCTCTAAGTCACAAAATGGTCTTCGTCACTGACTGAGTAGCCGTCTCAGGTCATTTTCTAGGATCTGTGAAATTGTGGTAACTACACCGCTAGCTTGCAAGGAGGGTAAAATCCCAGAACCTTTAGAGTCCTCAGTGGTTGGAAGTTCACCAGCCTCTCCCATGGCTGGAGATGAAACCTGGTTGCTAACCAGCAGCAGTTTTTACCACATCAGTATTGCTGGTTGATGAAGAGTAAGTCTCCTGCTGCAACAGAAGAGGCTGAGTCTAAGATCTGTGGGTAATCTGCCAGAGTTCTACAGGAAGCCGGGCTGAAGGGGACCTGTTTTAGACAAGTTAAACCCTCAGTGCCAGAAATAGTGGAAGAGCTTATTTTCAGAATCACAGATAAGTGAGGTTCTGGTACATAAATGAACAGAAGCCAGTGACTAAAGATACTAGAACGAGTGAGGATGTTGAATCACGCAGCCCTACAGTAAGTCATCAGGAGTGACTGTGGAGAGCATATGAGGTGAAGCTGCTTGCAAGTAAAACAAGATACACATTTTTTCTAAAGTTTAAGAGAAGTATGACAGATAGTTGATGAAGCCAAGAAACTCTGATGTGTATAAAAGGAAGGGTGTTAGGGCTCATACTGAGACTACTTTGGGTATAAAAGTGACCAAAAAAGGTACATGGAGCAGGTGGAATCAGGGCTTGGTACAAGTGAAAGAACTCTGAATCCTCATATTCAGAGGATAGTAAGATAATTTTTTTTCACAAATGGAGGGTGGGGGGAAAGAATTATCTTTACAGCCTGCCACCAGATGCGGCATAATTGTCACTTGCCACTCACTGATAGGGTTTTGATATGAGTCCACAAGCAGTTGATTTACTGTGGTCTCTGTGCAGTCAAACCTCTCTGCTGCTGCTGATCTGTATTTGCAGCCGCTCCCCAGCACTAGCCTCACCGCCTCAGCTCCACCTCGGATCACCAGGCATTAGATCCTCATAAGGAGCTCGCAACCTAGATCCCTCCAATGTGCAGTTCACAGTAGGGTTTGTGCTCCTGTGAGAACCTAATGTTTCTGCTGATCTGACAGGAAGGGCTCAGGCGGTAATGCAGATGATGGGGAGCAGCTGTTAATATAGACGAAGCTTTGCTTGCTCACCTGCCACTCACCTCCTGCTGCGCAGCCTGGTTCCTAACAGGCCATGAACCCGCAGCACTCCATGCCCTGGCAGTTAGGGATCCCTGCTCTAGAATTAAGGCAGAATTATGCAGAATAACATGAGAAAAAAATGTAGAATACTAGAGTGAGCAACTTCCCTTAAGAGAACAGGTCATGTCAAAGAGAATAAGGTCAAGTTCAGGCAGTTAAATGCAGTATAGGGATATGCACTCAGAACCTAGGGGTATCATCAGACACTGAACAGGTAGGGATGAGTGGATAGTAGTATGGAGCTCTCCAAAAAGGCAGGGCAAAGGGTTGCTTTTAGAATAATAAACAGAAAACTAAGAGGAGACTCTGGAGTGATCTCCTGAAGACATAAGCCATCAGCAGTAGAAGGAGGGTTTTGTGAATGACCAGGTTTGTGTTATGTCTGAGTTATTCTGAACTGACCAGCCAGAAGCCAGACTGGGGTCTACACAGGTTTGTGGGCAATCTCTTTGCCATTCTCTAAATTATCTGTTAGCCTTTAGCTGATGATAACACTCAGGATTCATTAGCAATATTTGTTTAAAGAACTACAAAAATGCCTTATTCAGAAATTGCTTCTGAAAATGCCTACTAACAAAAGAATTAGCTTGGGTTAAATGTATGATGACAGTGACCTCAAGGGAGAGCAGATTTCTAAAATATCTACGCTGAAAACTCTACAGTAAGAGAGTTCCGTTCAGTGTTTCTAATTAGGTGATTTCTCTACCACAATCAGCTAGAGATTAATCATAAAATGTGAACAGTTTCATTTTTCTGAACCTCAGGAAACTTAATTGGCAATAATCGTGATCATTTAAACAAATCTACAGAGATGTTTCATTGTGGTTGCTGTAACATTGGCTGCAATATTATAAGTCATTAGCTGCGTGTGGGCAAAGGCGTGTGCACAGAGGTAGATGAAGATGAGATTTTCAAGGGAATGTGGCAGATAATGATCTGAAAGGAAAGACGAGGGTGATGCTTCTGGAAACAATCATTTATTTGCAAAGATGAAGGCTTACATAAACCCTCTTCTGACCTATGTGTATGAAACATTTTTAAATCACTGAAGCTTTCAGAAACCGCAAATAGCTTCTTATAAAAAAAAAAGTGCTCTTACTTAAAAGGAGCTCTTGAACTTAGAGGACTGAACAAAGGAGAGATCAGACAGTAACTTCTAATTCTCTGAAAGTCTTACATCCATCTAAACCTCACAGAGCAGAATAA
Organism: Artibeus jamaicensis; assembly: GCF_021234435.1. Taxonomy (NCBI): domain Eukaryota; kingdom Metazoa; phylum Chordata; class Mammalia; order Chiroptera; family Phyllostomidae; genus Artibeus; species Artibeus jamaicensis. The sequence continues at coordinate 18,614,723 of NW_026521788.1, forward strand.
ATATGCACCCACATACAACCTGCACCTCACCGGTTACTGTTAGAAACTGAACATCTCTAGGAGGTGTACCAGAGAGTTCTAAAGGTTGTTAACTTTACAAGATCTCTTCTCATTAAAATATACAAATATTAAAAATGATCTGCTTACATAAAGTGAAGAAAAAGAAATCAATATAAATCTTTCAAATCTCCTATATTCCTTTGACAACAAGAGAAAATGGGAGGGAGAGATGAGATAATATTGAAAAAATTAATAAAGAACTAAATTTATGTATTAGATTCAATAAGTAGAAGTCTGTATCTAAAACACACAAGAAAACAGAACTTTTTAAAAAACGGTTCCTTATTTTAAGAATAACACTTCATTTATGGAGAAAATTATTTTTCAGGGAAGAAAACATCAAATTTGAGGCAGAAAGTTAAACCTTTATAATTTTTCTTTTTGAATTCTAGCCAAATTATAAAAGTGATGATTCTTTTAACATTTAAAAAAAAATGAGTTTTGTAATTTATTGCTACAAGTCCTGGACTGCAGAATAACATCATTCCAATTACAAACTGTACCAATTATTTTATGCTGAAAACCTTACCACACAAAGAAACAAGTAGATATTTTATATAAATATAAATTATATCTACTGACTGCTTACATACATATTTTAGATATTCTGTGATTTAACAAAGATCTAGTCAGAAATAGGTCATTTTGACAAAAAAAATGGTATTTAATGCATGGACGGCTTTTTCAAAATCCATATGCCTTCTGAACAGCTCATTCTCCCAGTGCACTTGTAAAATAAGCACAAAACACTTTTTACTATTAACTTATTTAAAATGCATTAAATGCGATTGCTGATGAACTTTTAGCCCTGAGCAGTGGCCCAGTAGGCTGGGCATCACACTGCCAAACAAAAGGTCTCTGGTCTGGTTCTTCACCAGGGCACAGGTCTGGGTTGTGAGTTTGGTCCCCGGTCGGGGTGAGACAGCCCATAGATGTCTCTCCCTCTCTTTCTCCCTTCCTTATCCTCTCTCTAAAAATGGATTAATTAAACATTTTTAAACAATTTAACTTAAGGCAGGCATATTTCAATGAAGAAATGTTTATGCTTAGGCAACACTTGTATATTTATACATATAATACTAAAAATATTAATGCAATGATCCTACACTTTTTAATTTTGTAACCCTCTTTGCATTTGTACTTTGAAGCCTTTTCTTCAATGTATCTTTTCTAGATATGCATGTAAACATAATAATAGAGAAAACAAAATACAAATTAGCATCTATTTTGTAAAATAAAATTTAATTTTTAAGACTTCTGCTTCTGGAAAGATGTAGTAGGCACACTGTTCTCTAAACCTCCCACTAATTACAAAGTACAATTAAAAACCTTGGAATGTAGGTATATGCATATAACATATGCCAAAAGTTAGAGAGAGAAAAAAAGGCCTTTCTACCAAAGGACTAGTATCCAGAATATCTAAAGAACTCTTGAAATTCAACATTAAAAACATACACTCCAATTTAAAAAGACTTGAAAGGCATGAGCTGAAATTTCACTTATGAATGACAAATAAACACACAAAAATATGTTCACCATCTCCAGCGATTAGGAAATTGGCAGGAAGACCACAAGGAAGCGTTAACTCCTTACCCATGAGGGCGGCTAAAATAAATGAGCAACAACATCAAGTTCTGGTGATGGCACAGAGAAACTGTCTCACACATTGCTAACAGGAATGTAAAACATACAGCCACTCTGGAGAAGAATTAGACACTGCTTTTATCTTTTTAAATATAACTGATTTAGCTATGGGCTGACTGTTATAGTAATAGATGGGTAAAAATATCTGGGTGTGCAGGGACAAATAGGTATAAGCAGCTAGGTGGGTTTTTTAAATTTTTTATTGTTATTCTATTACGGTTGTCCCAGTTCCCCCCCCCCCTTTGCCCATCCCATCCCCCACAGTCAGTGCTGGAAGGAGGGGAAGGGACTCGTCAAAGAGCATGCACAAGTGACACTTGGACATGGACAACAGGGTGGACACTGCATTTCAAAAACCAAGCGTTCAGCTACCACATGACCCAGGATTTCACCTTCTAGAATTACCCCAGAGAAATGTAAAATTATGTTCATATAAGACCCTATATATGTTTATAGCAGCTAATTCATGATGGCCCCAAAATGGAAACTCCCAGAAGTACTTTAATGGGTGAAGAGTTAAACAAACCTGTTACATCCATACCATAAAATCCCACTTAGCAAGAAAAAGGACTGAACTACTGATGAATGAAAGAATCTGGAAAACTCCCCAGAGAATTATGTTGAGTGGAAAAAAAAAAAAAGAAAAGAAACAGTCCCCAAGGGTCATATACTGTGTGGTTTCATTTATATAACATTCTTCGAATGGCTAAATTTTAGAAAGAGAGAAGAGATTAACATTTATCACTGGTTAAGGAGGGCATGGGAGTGGGAGGGAAGTACATGAGGCTATAAAAGGGCAAAGGAGGAACCTACCCGATGATGGCTGTGTTCTGTACCTTGACTGTATAAATGTCAGCACCCAGCTGTGATGTCGTACTCTGTCAGATACTACAACTGGGTGGAACGGATAAAGGGCACATGACCTCTCACCGTATTATTTCTTGCAGAAAAGCATGTGAAGCTATAATTCTTTCGAATAAAATATTCCATATGAATTTAAATAAATATCAAAATTGCAAGGTCTGAGAAGATATATTCACAAAGTTGGCCACAGAGTGAATCTCTAAGTTTCAGACATTTAAAAAAAATTTTTATTTGTATTTTTTCTTCAGTGAACTCATATTGCTTTTTTAATAAGAGGAAATGAAATGTTCGTATAATCTAAACATTTACATATAAGCACGTGTTCACATTATTATAAGGTTCTAGTATGAAAGGCAACTTTTAAATTAAGCCTAAATCTATTATTAAAAATGTAATCTGTGGTCAGGGTATTTTATGATGAGAGTACAAACTTCTAATTTGAATAAAGAGAATTAGTTGAATAGTAGAACTTCTGGCCTAACATATTTCTCCTATCTTAAGTGCTCTTAAATCTGTTAACCTTTATCGAAATTAAATATTCTTTCAGAATTTAAAAGCATAGTTCTAAATTATAGATATTCTGACCTAATGGTTGCATATTACAGCTTTGTGCAGCCAATTAGAAAAAGTGCCATTGGAAATCATCGCCTACCACTTTTGCTTGGCTGGAAGAAAGGTATGTGGGCACATGGATGTACACAAACTTCTAATTTCTGCAAAGGATTCCCATTAGTTGTTTAGAAAAGTGCTGGCCTATTTTCAAAAGCTGAAAATGAGCTGGAGTCCAGTGCTCAATATCAGAAATCAAGAGGGTATTTTGGGCCCTGGCTGGGTAGCTCAGTTGGTTAGAGTGTGGTCTGGACATGCCAAGGTTCAGGGGTTCAATCCTACATAAGTGGAACAACAAATTGATGTTTCTCCCTCTCTCTCTCTCTCTCAAAATCAGCAAGTAACAATTAAAAAGAGGCTATTTAAAGTGATGCTGAAGAAAGGGTTCGATGAGCACAAAAGATGAAATAAAATGAAGCTAGGTACAGTTCATTCTGTTTCAGAATCCAAAGGGCAAGAGAAACACCAAGAAGTTAGAGGTAAGATTCACTGAGGAGGGAATGGTTTTGTAGTCAAACTGATTCTACAATCTCTGAGAGGAATTGCTCTTCCTCTGGAAGCATAAAGGTGCAGGGCATAAGCAGAAAATGTGTATCAGACAGAGAAACAGTGGTTCTCCCAGAACCCTCTCAAGCAGTAACACAGTTAACTTCTGGATCCTCAGCACATCCTTAAAAGTGATCTCCTTGTAGCCCTCTATGGAAATAAGCTTTGTCATGTGCCCTGGGAAATCCATATTTTCACCTACAAGATGGCCATGTTTACCAGTCTCAACTTAAAAGATGATGTGAGAAATACAAGATTATAAACAATTAAAATATTACATAAATGTAAAACTATTAGGCTACCTCTATTATGTTCCCCCCAAAAAGATACAGAGAGCTTAAGCTGAGAAGCTAAACTAGGCTTGAAATAAAATACCTGCTCTGTGCCATGCAGGTTACTTGGGGAATTTACTTTATGCTTAAGTTCTGCATAGTGTTAGGTCTGCCATCCAGTGGCCACTTATATAAGTACAAGCTGTCATAATAAATTATACATGACCCGAAAATATGTCATGCAAATGGACCATTTTCAGTCCAAGTGTAAATGGTAAAAAGAATTTAATGGTAAGGATGTTTTTATTCAGGCTGTTTTATCCAGGTTATTTTTTCAGGTTGTTCGACATGCATATGTTCATTTAAAACACTGTGAGTACAAAAGCAAATTATAAACTACATTTTTTACATTTAGACTGACTTCAAAACAAGAAATTTATATTCATAAACTTTCATTCAATTTAAAGGAAAGTAAGAGTTACATTAACTTAATTACTTCTCACCTAATTATATTTTATTTTAACCACAGTTTTATCTTTTCTACCTCTCAATTTAAACTATGAAATAAAAATTTTTCTCAGTACTCGGATTTGTACTCCCTGACAATTTGCCAAAGAATCAGCAATTATTAGATAAAACATAAACAGCATTTCAGAATTTAAGCTCTGAAATGTGAAAATAGGATGTTCTTCATCTTCAAATGGCATCAAAACTCTTTGACCATTTAAACCATTTGCACTGTTTTGTTTGTTCACGGAAATGGTAGGTGAGACCGGGTCTTCTGATCACTTTTTCCGGTGTAACGTTCACAGCCCATTGTCCCTGCTGCATGCAACGTCCTCCACGCCCTCCCGGAGTCTACCATGAGGACGTGTTTCCAAAAGCCCTAATATTTTAACAAAAAGGCTTATTTTATGACAGAAAAGGACACTTGTGCAGTGACTAAGAATTACACTGAACATACTCTGAGAAGTACTTATAAGCTAAATTCATCAGACAAATGTACAATATTCACATTTCAATGTTTCAATTATTCTCTTAATTTGTTTTCTTGGCTGGTATGCCTATGCAAATTATAGTTCTTTGACATTCTAATTAGTTATAGTAAAGCCACTGAAATAAATAATATGAAAAAATCTAATGACCATTAGCCATACTTTTCATGATTGTTGAATCCAGTTAATTTTCCCTTGGGCTTATTATTGCCTGAGAAAGCAAGTTGGCATCCCTTTGTTCAAATTGAAAATACAGGTAATTTTGCAATTGCTAATGTTGTGTAAAAGTGTGATCCACAAATGCATATCCCGTGCTATTGACCTCATAACAAGTATTTTTTAAATGCAGGTGAAATAATAAAACAACATCCCCAAATTGCTTAATTCTTGATTTTTTGGAGTCCACATTTATTTTTAATTCATAAATATAACCTTTGGCAGGCATATTAAAGCAGTCACTCAGAATAACAAGTAAGCTGCAATTTAAGGCATGATTGTTCAAATAAGCAGTAGTGGCCACACACATCTCTAAGTAGGAACATCTCACGTGATTACTCCAACTGGTCCTGCCAAGACTCACTCTGTTTTAGAACGTGCGCCCCAGGGGGTGGGCCTCTTCTCCCCACTCAGTCTCTGCACTTTCTAACAACATGGCCAAACTCTCAGGGTTTCATGCCAAAAATATGAAAAAAATGATTTCACAAAATGAGTATTTTCAGACTTCTAAATGACAGCATAAGTCACAAGTTTAATACCATAGCCTCTAATAATCAAAAGTCCTTTACTTATTACTCTGTTGTGTGTCAGAGACTTACTCTGGGTCAAGTTCATTTGGGGTAATATAGTATTAAATGTGGCATTTAAAGAAAATAAATTGTGGCAAAATGAGTCCTCATTAGGAAGTCTGCTTCCAGAAGCCTCCCCCAAAGGGTCCGCACTACCACCGATGACTTTCGTAGCAATTTCATCAGGGAAAAGTCCATCAAGGAAGGGGATGTATTTTCCAAAAGGTGGAATAGATACCGTATCTCATAGAAAAGGACACACTTAGAGATGAGGAGGAAAAAAATCACAAATCTTTAGCCTATCTGTAGCCTAGCACAGGACTGAGGCATTACAATCCAGGGGCCAAATGCAGCCCTTTATCTGTTTTCATAAGTAATGTTTCTTTTCTTTTTTTTACCATGCCCATTTGTCTACATGTGACATATAACTTTTTTGCCCTACAACAATAGAGTTGAAGCCACAGAGTTCCTATAACCCACAAAGCCTAAAATATTCACTACCTGGCTTTTCACACACACACACAAAGTTGTGAAACCCTGCCAAGATAACGATTGTATTTATCATTCCCCAAACATGCCTTATACTTTTCTTTCTTTGCTCACTGTTCTGTTCATATGAAATGCTCATTTTTCCTACTCAACTTAAAGAAAAACTATCCTACAAGGTAGAATTTGGCATAAAAGGAAATCAAACTGCCTATATCAGTTGAAGGCTTGCTTTTACATCTAACATTAAATTTTCAAGATTTATTAATGTTGCTCAATGTAAGCTTATCAATTAAATTTTTAACTTATATTCTGTTATATGGATAAATCACAGTTAATGTCAGTGGACTTCGGGGTTGGGTCTACCTCGTTGACTTCTGCTCACTAGTATTTCTGTGAGCCCTCTTGTACATGTATCCTGACTTATAAGGAAAACGGTTCCTCAATAGTATATATCTCCATTCCAGCATGGTTGGCAAACACTTGCTATAGTGATTTTTTTCTCTTTTGGATAGGTAGCAGATAAATCTTTTGCAGATTTAGATTGCATTTTTGTGATTACAAATGATACTGGGTATCTCTTTATAACCTTAATTACTATTATAGTTTCTTCTTTTATAAAAAGGTCATTTAAATTTTTGGCTTGTTCTCTCTTTTTTTCTTACTGCTCTATTAACTTGAAGAGTTTTTTAAAAAATATGTATTCTGGATATGAGTTCTTTGTCAATTATATACTATATATATTTTATAACATGCACAAGGTCTTTTATAAGATAAATTTTAATTTGAATGTAGTCAAGCTTACCTACATTTTTCCATATTCAATTACATATACCATTTATTAAAACTTTTACTTAAAAATAATAAGACATACAAGGAAGAAGAAAAGAATAATGTACTAAAGAAAAGAAGAGATAGGCAACAGGATCTATCACTAAGCAAGTCCATACATTGAACTTACCAGATAAAGGTTTTCAATAAGTACTTTCAATTATGTCCAAAGAAGTAAGTAAAGGAACTGTGTCTGACCACTATAGGTTATAAATAAAGAGACAGAAATTATTTAAAAAATGAAATAGAAATTCTGGAGTTGAAAACTACTACCACTAAAGTAAAATATTCACTTGAAGTCCCCAATAGCAGATTTAAATAAGCAGGGAAAAAAATCAACAAACCTGAAAATAAGTCAATTGAGATTATCTGGCGTGAGAAACAGAAATGAAAAATAAAGTAAAACTAACAGAAACTTAGAAATGCATGAGACATCCTCAATTGTAACAACCTACTTAAAATAAAACAACGCACAGTCCTTGGCCATATGTTGCACATAGTAACTTCATTCCAAAGAACACAGTATGGAATTGGGTGGGAGGAGAGAAACTGTATAGCAGAAAAACTGACTAACAGCACCTTAGCCCAGTGACCGGTGTTAACATCAACAGCAGTAAGTCATTTGACAGTCTGTGCTATCGATATGCTGTGATGAAAATGGCAGTTCACCTTCATGGTCTTCCTCATAGCATTACAGCCAAGAACAGCCAGAGGAGACATGACTTTCTGCTGAATATAATGTGATATCCTAGACAGGATCCTAGAACATCAAAGGGGCATTAATATTACATAATATAGGTGGTTAATATTAACAAGGAAATATGAATAAAGAATCAACTTTAATTAATAATCAGGTAGCAGTGATGGTTCTTTAACTGCAAGAAGTGTACAATGCTAATATAAGATATTAATCATACAGGGGACTGAGCTGGAGGTATACAGGAAATATGCACCTATCTACCCAAGTTTCTGTATATGACTTTGTGTAAATTTAAAACAATCATAAAAGGCTGTTTTAAAAGTTTGTTAACACCTGATAGAAATTGACAATCTCATTATTTTTCATAGTTTTTAGACATACAGAATGTGGCAAAAGTAGGTTTATAGCTGTTTGTATAGGAAATAATACAATAATTTAAAAAATAATAATACGATCATAAATGCTGTTTCACATTCTCACAACTGTAAACCTAGCTTTTCCCCACCCTGTATTTTTCTCTTATCTTTATTACCCATAATAATAATGCTCTCTTTTATATTCTTGAACATACAGATATACTGATTTTACATCCTGTATCTGATCATTTCAGTACCCGAGGCCTTTACCTAGGTGATCCACCTGACTGTTTTTCAATCAATTATGTTCCTTCATGTCCTAGTAATTTGTACTTTATTTATGTAAATTCTTTAATGTCTAGGCTGAAGATTGGTTCCTTCGGACAGAATCTGTATTTTCTTCTACCTGGGACAGTCTTCCAAACACTCTGAACTGAAGCTGCAAAGCTAATGATGCAGCCAACAAGCAATTGAGGCCACCTTGTGTTTAAGTATTTCTGCGGTAGATTTTATCTGGCTCATCCACCAGGTCTAAGACTCCCAACAGGCAATTTCCCTTGAGGACTCCATAGAAGGAAGGAGTTTGCCCAACAGGAATTCGTCTCTAGTTCACACTTACTTACAACAGTGTGCAGCCCTTTGGTGTACACTTATATCTGTACTCAACTGTTGGACTGCTCAACCTAGGCAAGCCCAGGGCTTGCTCTTCTACCTGTGAACTATAAAAACTGATGCTCATTAGGTTGTCAGATGTTGTCAGAGCCCAGTGCACTTCCTTGAGTTTTCATTACCATTTCTATTAGGATTCAGGGCATTACTTATATTTTTAATTGCTCATGATTAATCTAACAGTTTCTATTTCAGCCCATGTTGTGAATTGTTCTGAGAAGAGCTGATGTGAGGGTTCGGTCTGCCAAAATAGCTGAAACAAGAGTTCATTAACAGTTCTGAGTTAAATTAAATGCTATATTAGTAATTCTCAATAAACAATGTAAATCATGTGTAACCACCTTCATATATATTAGAAACTCTCTATTCTGATGTATCAACAGCAATAGTTTTATAGTAAATAAAAGCATTTAGTTAAAATGAGTACATAAAGTTTCAAACATAAGTGTACATTCACTTGTAAAAAAATGGACTTAAGATTCAAAATGTCTCTTTTATTACAGAATTCCAATTTGGAGCCTCACTCTATTCTTGCATAAGACACATCTGTAGCATGCAGTCCAATGTTTCCATGTCTGTTTCCTTAGAGAAGAGACAGAGTAAAAAATATAATGTGCAAAAATGAGGGCACATGCCTAGAGGATTTTAATTTTTTCCCCTAATATTTTATTGTTACCTCACCCTCAGCAAATACGATTGCACTCATTCCCCTGACTTTTCTTTGTGGAGTTTTCCCAAATAATTCAACTAGTTTGAAGTAGCTATTTGTTTTTGCATTCTTATTTCACTACTTAACATAACATATCTCTAAATTACAATAACTGATGTCAATAGGTACAAGTAGTTTTAGGAAAAGTGTTAATTCTCAGTAGACATATGGCTCAAATGGCAGAATCTGGAGTGTGCGTCATATGGAAAAGCGACCTTCCAGGTCTGGAGCACCCGCCTGCTAGCTGCAGAGGGCTGTGGCCATCAGCCTGGAGGTGTTATAGACTGAGTGGACTACATCATTGATCTTTTTAATAAAGGTCGGTTGGGAGGGATTTCATTGTACTATACATAATCTCGTGCCACGGAGCCTGTGGTACAACTCTTGCCCAGTCAACTTTGACCCTTTAGCCACTCTGCTCACCAACACCCAACTCTGCCAATGTCCCCTGGACGTGACTCATTAGGAACCTCTGGTGAGTCATTTTCTGATTACACACACCCAGCACCTGAGCTGCATTTCCTTTCTCCATCCGCAGAAACTTTCCTCAGCTCTATGGTTATTTTGTTCCTAGGTGTCTATCTCTCATGATTTCATTTCTACATCATCTAATCTCACAATTTCTTTCATAAAATTTAGGAGGGTTACAAGCAGTTTGACATGGTTAGGTGACTGGTCCATCATCATCTGTCTGTTGCCCCAGAACACGGAGAACTGAGGGAGTGAATCAAGTGAAACCTTCCCAAAGATCTACTAGCCTACCAGCTAGTAGACAACTGGAGGACAAGTGCCCCTCACTTTCATAGTCTGGGTGTAAACAGCAAAATGCCATGATGTCAGACCTTCAGAAGGCTACCCAGCAAGACCTCTAACCGTTATATTCCTGAGAGCAATGGTCATTAATGAACTCTCCATATCCATGTTTATTCATGTTATATTGAAAGTAAAGGGTGAGACTTCTAGATCAAATCAGAATATTATACATTTGGGGGATAATGCAATAACAGCCAGACAGTCGAGGCTGTGTGCACAAATGGGGGTACTCTATCACTACAGAAGAGTAACTTTCCAATCAGAGTGTGTGTGGATAATAGGTCCCACTCCTTTCCTGAGAGAAGGGGGAAAAGATTTGCTTCTTACTAGAAACAGATTATCTTAGAGGAGTTCCAGGTCTTTGTGTTCTTATTCTTCGGAATGGAAATGAATGTCTCCAGAGGAAAGATAAGACACAAATCTCTGAGTTTACTGCCTTTGAAAAGTATCCATGGCCTGGAATTTCATCCTCCTTGAAATGTATCATATATGTCAGGACAGGTAAATCTAATCAGATAGTCTCTCCCTATTGAAATAATTCTTCAACTTCCAATAATTATCCTTTAACCCAATTAGCAGGGTTTATTTTATTTGTTTTTGTTTTGGTTCGGATAACTCAAAGCATGCAGACACATAAAACTGTGTTCTCCACAGTCCCATGGTAACACTTCACCCACCATCAGCATCTGCTCTGCAGTGCGGCCCAAGCATTAGTCCTGCTCTGCATTTGTATCTCAGTGTGGCTGTGTGACTTATTTTTGTCACTCCTGTGACATCCATACACTTCTTTATTCTTGCCATAGACTAGACTCAGCTTCCAAGATATTAATACATCATTCCCTAACTTTGGAGTTGTGTCCCATCTTCTGCCAACTAAAAATGTCTTTTTGGGGGGACAGACTGTACATAAAAAGTATAGTAGGGCTTACTGAACATGCAAGTTTCCAGAGTGGTCACGATCTAAGGTGGCTGTACATTGCAGCTGGCTCACACGGATTGACGGGGGAGGGTCATATTGAGGTTATTGGAGGCATCTCACCTTTCTCTCGTCTCATTTTAGAAATAATTGGATAAAAGTATCCAATTACTTTGGATCTCAAGTACTTCAAGTACTTGGGGTCTCAAGTACTTCACTATTCCACCAGGAATCTCACTTGCCTCACTTTTGACCATCAAGAAAGTATATCTCTTCATTGAAATCCTTCCAAAAAGCTGTCCTTCAGTAAATTAAAGACAGCTTCCTTTGAGCATTTTTGTTTAATCAATGTTAAATTCTTCTAAACTCTGCCAGTTAAACACCTCTAACTACATCACAATTTTTTGTGTGAGAGAATGATCCATATTTCAGTAGTATGTCTACTCCTCTCAACAGAACTGAACCCTGCAGGTACCTGTGTACATATGTACCCTCAGTGATTAAATGTTGCCCATGAACTGATTGCATATGAAAAATAGTTTACAACAAAGCAAGCAGCTTTGTGCCGTATTTACACATCCAGCAAATGCTGTGGTAATACAGAATAGAAAAAAAAATTGAGAATGATCATCCCAAAGTTTGACCCTGTATATTTTAATATCCCAATATTTTAAGAGGGATCCCAATGATTACACATTGGTAATTAATATAATTATCCTTATTTTTGAATCTCTGCTTCATTTTTCTCAGTATGAAAGCACAATCCATAGCATATTTCTTTCCAAAAAGCATAGCAACATCTATTAGGCTATCCTGTGTTTGCAAATGATCCATCTCATAGCTCTTGTGTGTGCATATATTCATTGAAAGCAATAAGAATTATGAGCACAGAAGTGCTGCAAGACTATCTTGACCACACACAGCCAAATAGCACTTGAGTAGTCTGTGAATATAATTATAATAAAACCCATATGTCTTTCCTTTCTGGGAGAAAGGAAAAATGCTGTAAATTTAAATATGGCATATTCTGGAAACAGTGTGCTTATGGAACAGCCAGAGGGGCTTTCAAAAGTTAATACTCTACATGTAGACAACTGTTTTAATGCACTTATAATATATTAAGGGGGCATAGTATGAGATTACAGGTATGACCTTGAGATACTTTTTTAAGTGGAAAATTAACATTTTCTTAGTCAAATAGTTCAGCAAGATAATTAGGACTACATTTCTCACTGCAAATGTGATGGGCCAAAGTAAAAAAAAAATAACTTACTGTTTTTTTAATGGAATTTACATATGTCAAAAATTTGAAACAGACATGAGAAGGAAGAGCCAAACCCACTACCTTTATTTTCCCAGATTTACAACAAACACACCTCCTAGTCTCTGTGCTTCTGCGATGGTCCACGTGGCCTGGCTCTGAAGAACACCTCACTATTCACCAAATGAAGCCTACTTATGCTAGACTAGCACTGGGAGGACCAGGGTAAGTGAATTTATGTTTGAAATCAGGCTCTGTTCTGCCTTTTCCCCACCACTAAGATGAAGAGAATTCCTGAGCATAATTTAAATGTTATTCAAGTGACTCCAAGGAATGCAGTCTGTTCTAGGAACAAAATTAAATTAATTTTCTGTATGAAGTACAACCAACCTTTTGATGGTAAGTCTATGCACACACCCTTTAAAAATGCCATTAAATCATTTAGGTAGACTCCTATGTACAAATGTTTACTTTATACCTAAAAAAAAACACTGAAAAGAACTTTATCATATTGGCCACTGATAAATGGCATCTGTAGATTTCACTGCCACTTGATAATCACTGAAAATTAGAGAACAGATCAAAAGATTCTCCATATCATTTTTTCAGATGACCCTTTCTTTCCTCTGTTATATAACACTGCTGAAAATGGGTTCCTTAAGCCATTTCCATCAACCAGATATATTAAAAATTCCATCTTTGAGTTGCTATGTAACATGCCACCAGTGACTAAAAAAGGGAGGGGCAATGTTTAGACTTAGCTAGTATCATGATGGGCCTGATATAATTGAAAATGTAAATAATATTATTAAGAAGAACATCACTGCAAGCGAATTCATTTGTATGGTTGTGATTAAATGATTTTGGCAGTTGTGTGTACAACCTGGTCTCTGCTATCAGCACAGAACATTTATTCAATTCAAGTAATACACCAGGTGCTGCAGAAGCAAACCAGGCGATCCAGAGTTTCCACATAGGAAAGTTAACTTGGGCAAGTCTTTGAATGCATTTCGTTAAATCTTTCCTACTTTCCATGGAAAACTGCCAACTGGAGCAAGTCATTGTGCTGTCTAAGGCAGAGTGAAATTAATGGAATATTATCAATATCTCTAATTTTTATTGCCTGTGCTGCCTTAGGCAAAAGATCTATTTTTAAAGTGAGATGAACATATATACAGGATGTTAACAGATTCTGAGAAAAGCAAAGTCCTGCTGGGTGAACACATGTTAGCTGCTATGGCCACAATAATGAACTATAAATTTTAAATTTTTAAAGCATTGTCGTCAGAGTATAAAAATATCTATCTTTAACTATTGCCTACCTATACACACACACACACACACACACACACACACACACACACACACACTGAGCCAAAGGGCATCTTTAGCAAGAATACATGTGATATTTAAAGCATTCTAAATGTTTCACAAAAGGAAATTATTTAAAAAATTGTAGAATGTTTACATAAAATAATTCTATGTGAATGTTAAAAGAACATTATCTTCAGTTTTTGAATTGGAAATATATACATAGTATATTGTTAAATAACAAAAAGAAAGAATGAAGAAAATATAAGGAAATATAAGCCAGGAATTAGAATTTTTAAAGTCTATATAGACCAGCCAGATACCAATGAAGGAAAAAGTAAGTATCAAGTCCAGACTCCCTAGAAAACAGAATCTGAGGCAAAGCTTAGGGGCTAATACTTCACTGAGAGCAGCTACTTTTTAAAAACATTTTTTAAGACTTATTTATTTACTTTGAGAAAGAAAGGGAGGGAAGGAGAAAGAGAGGGAGAGAAACATCATGTGTCGTTGCTTCTCGTGCGCCCCCAACTGGAGACCTGGCCTGCAACCCAGGCGTGTGACTTAGACTGAGAATTGACCTGGCAACCCTTTGGTTTGCAGGCTAGCACTCAATCCACTGAGCTGCAGTGGCCAGGGTGAGAGCTGTAATTTAAAGCAGCAAGCACAGGGGAAAGAGAGACATTAAAAGGTAGGTGATGGACAGAGGGAAGGGAGTGGGGCTGGGTGGAGGTGAGCAAAGAGGGAGAAAAGGGGGATATCTGTAATAATGTCAACCATAAAAATAAAGTTAATTTAAAAAGTTAGGCAATGTCAAGGTGTAGTTTTACCAAGTTGGCCATGACTTCCTGAAGGGACCCTGTTGGTTGCTTGGCAAAAGATGGCATTTCCAGGGCAGCATGAGGAACCTCCATGCCTCTGTACATCAGATGAAGGAGAGGGATTTATTTGCTAACAAATACCATCTCCTACTCCTCACTGATTCACACTTGCATTAACTATAAGCATAATTTCTTTGTTCTCAGGTTGCATCACTTGGCTTCTTGGGTGGGTCCTGAGGAAGCCGTATCTTATATGGAGGGGACTCCACATGAGTCTAGATGTAGTGGGAGGAGTCAGAGCCGCTTCAGTAGGATTAGGCTTAGCATCTGGCCAGAGTCGAGGTGGCTTTTCCCAGGGAGGGAAAAGCAATGAAGGCCATACCAGTGGCAGTGGCATGCCTGAATAATTCATTCCAGAGGCAGCCAAGACCCACGGTGATGGCAGAGGCTGAGGTAGATTTGGCTGTAGTGGTGGGAGCAGCAAATGAGATCCTCCATGAACTAGTGGCTAGTAGACAGGTGAAGCTGAGAGAAACTGAGCAGGTTCGTAGGTTGGTCCTGGTATATAGGCAGGACAAACTACAACTGACACACATCTCCAGTGACGGTGGTATAATGAGTGGTAGAGACTGTGGAGAATACAAGGGAGCCTTCTGCCATGCAAATCTGGGAAATGGCTACCATGCAAGAATGTTGGTCCAATGTACAATATGCTGTGTTATTTGTAATTTAAATCAGTAGGACAAGATGCAAATGACTATTCTCCCTCAAGTCCAGGAGACCAATGGCAGCCATGAAGGATAAACTTGAGGAGAAATTCTTAAGAAATGTTACAGACAATTTTAGTTACATTTGAGATACAGGAATTATGGAAACGAATGCAAGCCTAGCAATGACTTGCAGTTTTGTGGGTGTTTTTCTTTCTAAAACAAATACAAAATTTTTGTAAGCTCCTAATTTATAGTAGAAGAAAAGAACTTATGTTTATCAACTTGAGAGGATGAGGATTTGGTTCACAGATGACTGAAAAAGGTAACATGTGAGGCAACTATACAGGGGAAAATAACTCTAAAAATACAAAGGTGAATAAAAACTATTCCTAACATGTTTTTAATAGGAGGATGAAAATGGGGTTGAGAATAAAGGTTTTTTGGAATCCCTTAGATCTGGACTGCCTGTGTATCTAATTCCTAAGACTTTGTAGAGATGGAAAGGCAAATTTTACTAACTCCTTGTTTGTGTCCCTCTTTAAAGATAATTAAATTTCAGTATATTTCTCTCTACATAGTCTAGCACTGCTTAACTATGTTCCAATATTATAAAACTTTACTGGCATTTCTCATCTGAGGCAACCTCATTTCCTGAGTTCTGTCCTCTTGTGTTTATATCTTTTTTCTGAGCATTCTTAATGATATCTGGGAAAAGAGCAAAGTGTGATATGCATATAACCCATCATCTAACTAGAAGAACAATCCCTATGTTATGTGAACTCTTTTATGAAAGATTATAAAAAGGATAACTACCTGACTTATTTAGTGAATCAGTATAACTTTGGTAGCAAAACCAGACAAGAAGAGAATAAGAATATAAAATCATAGATGACTAAGGAAAAATATTAAATAAAATACTACTACCAGAGTAGTAGTCTGTCAGAGTGTGAACAATAATACTCAAAGTTAAGTTTGTCCAACATCATGAAACTGCATCACATTTACATATTAAAGAAAAATCTATATATTCTCAACAGTATTCAATAAAATTCAGCATTCACTAATGATACAATGGTAAAGCAAATGTGAAATGGAAGGAAACATCCTGAATCTAACAAAAATTATTCTTCTAAAAACCTACAGCACATATACATATATAGAGTGTAGAGACATGCCCAAAATTGTGTGAGGTCCATGCCTATTGCATTGTCTTCATCACTTTAACAAGAATAAGGAATATTGCTGGGTCATTTTTCTTCTTTTGAAGATTTTAAAGGAAGTGTTTTCATTCACCTGGGCTTCTAGATAAATAAGACCATAGAAACTAGGTTTTCAGCTGCTCTAGGAATGTATTAGTAGCCAACAGTCAAAAACCAAATCTTCCTTTTATCCTGCTCAACACAAGATTTCCTTTTGCTGCTGAAAGGCTGTTTTCATTGTGAGAATAATTTCCCTTGCTGCTAACAAAATGCAATACTTTGTTTCCCAGACTGAATTTGAAAATGGACGCCATATCCTCAGATTCCCTCCTCTGAGGAGTCGGAATTCAAAGGTGAGCTTAGGTGCTCTTATCCACTCATCTAGCAGGAAGCTAGCATAAGCAGCATTGGTAATAAATAAAATATTCAAGGACTGACTGTATTTAAAACTTTATAATGTAACATATTAAATTGTTTTTAACCTAATAGCAAGAAATGCTAACTACCCAATGAATGTATTTCCCTGCTGATAACTGACTCTAATTTTTTAACCATTCAAAGAGAATCAATTTTCATAGACTAATTAAAAGGTCCTTACCTTAAAAAATATTTTAATGAGTCAAAAAATCTCAACACTATATGTATTGTTCTACTAACACTTCAAGATAAAAAAAACTATCACCACTACTTCCTTACTGTACTATAAAAAGTTTTCTTTTTAATAAAATACTCATAGAGAGACAAATAAGAAGTTGGGTCACAAAAAAGGAATTATTAATTTATTTTAAATTTTAATTATATTTGAATGATTATGCCATTACAGTTGTCCCATTTTTTCCCTCTCTCCCCTCCACCAGCACCCACCACTACTGCAGGTAATCCCCACACCATTGTTCATGTTCATGGATGATGCGTGTAAGTTCTTTGGCTACTCCATTTCCTATACTGTCCTTAACATCCCCATGGCTATTCTGTAACTACCTATTTGTACTTCTTAATCCCCTCACCTTTTCATTCATTTTCCCCCATGACCCTTCCATCTGGCAACCATCAAAACACTCTCTGTATCCATGATTCTGTTTCTGTTCTTGTTTGCTTAGTTTGGCTTTAGAGGCAGTTGTTGATAAGTATGTATTTATTGCCATTTTACAGTTCATAGTTTCAATCTTTTTTTCTTAAGTAAATCCTGCAACATTTCATATAATAATGATTTGGTGATGATGAACTCCTTTAGTTTTATTTTATCTGGGATGCCCTTTATCTGCCTTTTGATTCTAAATGATATTTTTCCTGAGTAGAGCAATCTTGGCTATAGGTCCCTGCTTTTCATGACTGAATATTTCTTGCCAATCCCTTCTAGCCTGCAAAGTTTCTTTTGAGAAATCAGCTGACAGTCTTGTGGGAATTCCCTTGTAAGAAAGTAACTTCTTTTCTCTAGATGCTTTTAAGATTCTTTCTTTATCTTTAACGTTTGGCATTTTAATTATGATGTTTCTTGGAATGGGCTTTTTTGCATCCATGTTGTTTGGGATTCTCTGTGCTTCCTGGACTTGCATGTCTATTTTCTTCACCAAATTAGGGAAGTTGTCTTTCATTATTTTTTCCAAATAGATTTCCAATTTTGTGCCTTTTCTCTTCTCTTTCTGGCACACTTATGATTCAAGCGTTGAAGTGCTTGAAATTGTCCTAGAGGTTGCTTACACTATCCTTATTTTTTAAATTTTTTCTTATTATTAATTGCTTGATTTTTGCTTCCTTCTGTTCCAAGTCATTGATTTGATTCTCAGCTTCATTCACAATACTGTTGTTTTCCTGTAAATTGTTCTTTATTTCAATTAGTGAGTAAGTCATTTATGACTGTATCTTTTTTATGCTGTTGGGATCCTCAGTGAGGTCCTTGAGCATCATAACTTGTGTTTTGAACTCTGTATCTGATACATTGCTCATCTCCTTATTGTTTAGTTCTTCTTTGGGAGTTTTGATCTGTTCTTTCACTTAGGCCGTGTTTCTTTGTCTCTTCACTTTGGAAACCTCCTTATGTTTGTTTCTATGTATCAGGTAGAGCTGCTGACTTCCTGTTTTGGTGGTGTAGCTTAATGTAGTAGGTGTCCTGTAGAGTCCAAGTGGCACAGCTCCCCCTATCACCCAAACTGGGTACTTGGGGTATGCCCTCCATATGGGCTGAGCATACCCTCCTCTTGTAGTTGAGTCTAGATTGCTGTCAGCAGGAAAATGAGTATCATTTACCCAAGCCAGTCAGCTGCAAGGACTGGCTGTGACCTCTGACCAACAACGGCTGCCCTTTGTGAAGGATCAGCTGTGCAGGGGCAGGGTTGAGATGCTTTGATGTGGTCTTAGCTGTCCACTGGTGTTCAAGCTCTGGGGTGGTACAGGCCAAGCCCAGTTCCCACCAGGTGGTACAGGCCAAGCCCAGTTCCCACCTGTGTTTTGCCAGGGACCACCCTGCCTGAGCTATAAAGCAATCTGAGATGGCTGCCACTTGTGCTGGGCTTGGAGATTCCCAGGTGAAGCTAAGCAGCGAATCTAGGCTGGCTGCTGCTAGTGCCAGTCCTGGGGCTACTTAACAAGAAGTACAGATGCTGGGGATCACTGAGGCTGGCTGTTTCTTGTTTGAGGGAATTTAAGAAGTTGTGAAGCATGAGCCAAGATCAACCATTCACATAGAAGAGCAACTTGGGTGGGCCCATAAATTGGGTAGGACAGAGCCTCAGGGGATCTCCAGGGTGGGGCACACAGAGTTAGCCAGGTTGATGGAGTCTCAGATATGGCACCAGCCTCCTGGCTCTGTGGCTCTATTGGGGAAGAGCTCAGAAAAGGGACATTGGCGAGAGCGTACCTTTCTGTCTGAGAGAAAGTTTTTTCCCCGCTCTCACTTCGATGCCAGACACTTCAGTTCCTCACTTTGATGTGCGCCACTGGTGCCTTTCAAGCTGGTTTCCTAGTGCTGGAGCTCACAGAGAGTGAGTCTCAGTAAGTATGTGTGTTTGTGTTGTTTAAGGGGAGCTGCTTGGGACTCTAGAAGTTTCTTCTACTGACTCAATCCCTAATGGTTTTTGCAACCAGAAATTATGGAGACTTATATTCATGGCACTGCTACCCTGTGTTGGGGGTCTGGTGTGGGGCCAGACTCCTTGCTCTTGAGATATCCCTCCCAAATTTTTATCCACCACATGTGGGTGTGAGACCAGCCTGTTCCACATCTCTACCCCCCACTACTAGTGTGGATGAATGTGGTTTCTTGAATTCCATAGTTTTCATACTTTCATTCAACTTGACTTCTGATGGGTCCGAGTGATGATTATTTTATATTTCAGTTGTAATTTTGATGTGGTTGTGTGAGGAGGTGAACAGTTTATCTATGCCCCATTATTAATTTATTTTAAACTCTTTTATACCATATGATCCATGCATTACTCTTCTGGGTATAGTCTAAATGAATTAAAATCTGAATCTCAAAGAGATACCTGCACTCCTATGTTCACTGTAGCATTTTTCACAATAACCAAGATGAGGAACTAGCCTGCCTGTCTATATGTCTATCTCTGAATAAATGGGTAAAGAAAATGTGCCATATATCAGTATATACATACATGCACACATATAATAACTATATATATATATCTTTAAAAAAAGAAAATGTTGCCTTATGGAACACTTTCCTACTGGTATGGACCTAGAGGGTATTATGTTCAGTGAAATAAGCCAGTCACAGAAGGGGAGATACTACATTATTCAACTCATATGAGGTATCTAAAATAGTCAAAATTACCGAAGCAGAGAATATCATTGGTTTTGCCAGGCAATGAGTTGAGGGAGAAATGGGAGATGGTTGTTCAATGGGAATATTTGTTTAATTTATTCAAGATGAGTAAGTTCTGAAGATCTGCTATAAAACACAACATCTGCCCTAGCTGGTATAGCTCAGTGGACTGAGCACAGGCCTGCAAACCAAAGGATTGGGGTTCGATTCCCAGTCAGGGCACATGCCTGGGTTGCAGGCCAGTTTGCAGCAGGGAATGCACAAGAGGCAACTATACATTGATATTTCTCTCCCTCTCTCCTTCCCTTCCCCTCTAACGATAAATAAATAAAATCTAAAAAAAACCCCAGCATCTATAATTAACAATATTGTATCATACATTTTAAAACCTGTTACGGGAGTAGATCGCATATTAAGTGTTTTATCAAAACATAAACTCTTTTGCATTGATTTTAAATAAGCTTGCCCCAATCAGAAGCAAGAGCAGGTGTGCAAGCACACACACGTGTGTGTATGCATACACAAACAAACACACTCATCTTGTCTCCAGGAGAGTTAGGTTAGGGCTGAGTTCCCAAGCAACAGACTGAGGGTAGTCTTTAAAGGAGAAGAGAGGATATTATAAAGATAGGCTTACGAATCAATGGGACAGTGCTGCACATCAAATTCAATAGGTATGTGCAGCAAGGTAAGAAGAATAAAATCAGAAGCAAAGCGATCTGTAACCAAAGTCACCAGAACAAAGTGAACAGTTTCTGAAGCATGAACAAAAATAAAATGACCTGAAGTTATTATCTGACCACCAGTTCTTACAATGATTATACAAGTTTTGAGATAGGAATAGTACTATTAAATGCATAAGCAGGTTGAATGAATACTAGCTAGTTTTGGAATGATAATTGAAGCCTTATGATGAGGTTCAGTATAAAATATAGATGAGAGTATCAAAATGACTGGATCTCTCTTTAGAATTATATTATAAATGTGCCCAGTAAATTTTTCTTGATGTAATTTCTAATTTATGACCATGGGCAGTTATTTTATATTTCTGTGCAATCCTCCCCTTGCATATGAATCACATCCTTGTGGTTATAGTATTTTACTGAAATCTTGTAGGAAACATTACTCAGCATATAAAATCTAACTCAATAGCTTAAGTTTAGGCAGTATTTTTGTTATAAGGCAAAATTACTTTGGGTTGTACTTTGTAGGAAAAAAAATTCATCTATAGTGATCAAGATATCCAAACCACCCTATCTTCCTCATGAATACAACATTTGGATTGGAATTTGTACTATTATCCAGTGTTACTGATACCTTGGAAACCAGTGTTGCCAGCTCACAGGAAGCCTTCAAAGTTTCTTTGGCTGATTTACTCCACTGCCTGACTTCTTAACACTTATTACCTAGTATTTCTCCACCTTCAAAATCTAGAACCTTCTTCAATGGTATCAATCTCATTCTCACTAAACTATTAAACGTCCACATCATTCCACAGCAAAACTCTGTATCACTGACTTCTGTTATCATTGACTTCTCTAGCTTACTTCTGACTACAGTTCATTCGCTGCCCACAGTAAGATTCTGTCTGTCCTTTCACTGCTTCCTTCACTAATAGCCTGCCTTCCTTCCTCATCACAGAGTCTTCTGTCACTATAACTACCCACAATCTTTCTTGAGGGGCTAATATTTAACTCTCAATTGTTCCTACCACCTTTTTGGTTAGTAGTAACATTTTTGGCAAAAAAGCAAGAGAACTGCCCTGTTGTAAAATTTGATAATTTTAACTGGATTTATCAGCAATTGTTATTCCTTTATTCATGTTGTATTGGTTTCTGGTGAATTCTCTACACAGCCCACGTTCAAATCTCTCTCTTTCACAAGCCAAAATGCCCATTTTATTTTCTTTAAAGCCGATGTTATTAGAAAAACTGAACCATGTGGTAGTACTTATACCATCTACTTTCTCAGTATTGAAAGTATTTGTCACTCTAATACCCTTTCAAAGTGGTCTGTATTCACTTGTGCTGCACATCTTTCATTAGCCCTGATAATGTGAATGAACTCTTTATCTTGAACTCTTTACTTTGAACTCGTTATCTTGCTGTATTTTTCTTCTTGAAACTCTCTCTTTTAATTTACCTCTGCTCTTTAGTGTCATCTTCTTCTATGGGAACTTCCAAGGCTCAAGTCTTGGTTTTCTTGGTGAGAATGTTAGCTCTTTTGAGGTGGTGTCAATTAGCAATAAGTCATGTACTAATATGTATTAAATTTTAGATTTTCTCAGATGAATAAAATTGAACAAGGTTTTTCCCTTCAGTGAGGGCTTCTTTTGCATTTGCATAGGCAGGAAATGTAAATATGCAAAAATAAAATGTTTATGGAGCCTTTACTGCTGAGGTCCAGGCTACACCTCATGAGACAACTTGCCCAAAATTACAAGCAATAGTTTGGAGTCTGGAGCAGAATTAACCTTACAGATGCACCTCCATCACTTTCTTCTAATGGAGGATCCAACCAGCCATGAAACACCAGTATTATCTCCACATTATGAAAAGTCAATAAAATCTCTCAGAACGAGGAGAATAATTGTGACATTAGCAGAATTAGGAAGGAATCTGAGTCAATCTCATGCATTTGGAAAACAATAAAAAGACGAAATGAACTTTAATTACAAAATCAGCAAAATTGTAAGTATAAACTAAGAACAATGAATAATGTTTTAAAACACTATTCTATTTTAGGAGATTCTACAAAAATGTTTCTAAATGACGACAAGTCCAGATTTGCTGAAATAAACTTTCTGAATTTTTAAGAAGCCCTGAGTAGTGCAGGGAGTAGTCTGATTCCTATGAAAATGAAACAGCAATTTGGGGATATCAGAGAATAATCTTAGCAGATAAAGAAGAGGTATGAGGGTCATAATTGTGAAGTGAGCATAATCTCATTGTTAAAATAGCACTAAATAAAGATGCTTGGCTTTGAACAATTTTTTATGAAATTAATTTTTCTCCAAGGAAAATTTTTTTATTTCACTGACAAAAATTGCCTATTTTTTAGCCCATTTGAAAATGTATGAAACTCTAGAGTACCTAGGCAAAATATTGTCTAATTAAATTTGAATTCCAGATAATCAATGAATAATTTTATTACATTTTAGTATAATTATTATTTATCTGAAATTCAAATTTAAATTGGTCTCAGTTTTTAAAGTTAAATATATTTATATATTTAATTAAAGATTATATTGGAATTCTATTCCATTCCAATCCAACTAACTGGTGAATATTATTTGTGTTCATATTTAATTAATGCTTGTCCATCTCTTCATCCCCACCGTGCTTATAAATTTTAGTAGGGACTATAATCTTTCACACTTACTACTATATTTTGCAACTAAAACCCTAAATTCTAAGCCAAAGTTTGGAGGTAGGACTAGGATCAACTTCTTAATTCACTTCCATCCTTGTTTTCTAACAAGCCTACCAAGGATTAAGAAATTGAGAACAGGGGGACAGCGACCAGAGGGGAGAGGGGAGGGAATTTCAGGGGAAAAAGGGGAAGAATTTATAGGAACTAGTTTAAAGGACACATGGACAACAACTAAGGGGGGTGGAAAGGGGAGGGAGGTGGGGGGCATGGGGGGTGGGCTGGGAAGGGAGTAATAGAAAGAATACTGTAGTTGAAAAATAATTTTAAAAATAAATTAATTTTAAAAAAAGACAGAGAAAAATCATTGTCACACTCTGGAAGCTCAGTAAAAGCTGATTTACAAAGAATAGGTTCTTGCCCTGGCTGGTGTAACTCAGTGGATTGAGCATGAGCCTGTGAACCATAGGATTGCGGTTCAATTCCCAGTCAGGGCACATACCTGGGTTGCAGACCAGGTCTCAGCAGGGGACGCAAGAGATGCAACACCACACTAATGTTTCTCTCCCTCTCTTTTTCCCTTCCCTTCCCCTCTAAAGATAAATAAATAGAGAATAGGTTCTTGTAAAATGTTTTTTTTTAAGTGGAGACAATTGTACTTCAACAACAATAAAAGAGGTAAAAAGTAAAAAAAAAAAAAAGAATCACTCACATTGCTCCACTTTCCACTTCTTGGCTACTCCAAGTTTTCCTTAGTTAACAGTAATACTACATGATGGCTGGCATAAGCAACCAAGACTCTTAATTTCTCATTCATCATATATCTCTCTCTCCCTTCTTATTATATAAAACCATGACCCAGTTGGTAAATCACAAAATTTAGAGCAGGAAGGGATAAAAAAATATTGTGGGTTTTTTTTAAATTTTACAGACTGAAGAACTAAACCTCACCTAATTACAAGAGAGCCATCCTGATAAAAACCTTTCAGTAGCTCTGTGCTGCCTATAAGGTAAACTTTCTACAGTCTTGGTATGGTGTAGTGTCCTCTAGGACTCTGTTCCAGCCTTCATTTCTATGTGCGTATCTCATTACAGTAAAGAATGCTGTCTCTTGGAACCTATGACTAGTGTCCCTGTGCTCTCAGCAGCCCATAGGTGACCACTTTGCCATTGTACTCCCTCTGTTCATGTTTCTATTATAGCACTTTTAACACTATGGAATTTATCAGTTTAAACATCTGTCTCCTCCTATTAGTCTGAGTTATGTGAGAGTAGAGTCCATATCTTATCCAGGCTGCAATCATTGAATACTAATGCCTATTCAAGTGCCAGGCACAGAGGAAAAGCCCAAACAGCATTTGACAAATGAAGAAATACAAATTAATGGCGTACACATACCAGAATTTAAGTACCGTGCTTTTTTTAATTAACCAAGCCACAGAACTCAGCTAAGGATTTATCAATATCAATGTAAAAAGGCAATAAATTTTGAGATAAAGTTTGTCATAAAAACCAGTGTCAGTGATCTCTCAAGCTTACACACAAGCTGAGATGCTTCAGAACATTCATGAAATTGTGTTTTCCACTTCCCTGTTCACCAATTAAGCTTGATTTTCTTCAACCACAATTTTAAACAAGACTATCTGTTTCTTATTCCATCATGTCTAGTTTCTACACTGCTATATTGTTATTTTTATCACACACACTATTTTGATAATAATATGAATTGGGCAGGTTTTGGAAGATTTTTCTGGGTATCTAAACACCTTCAACCCCTTTGCTTCTATAGTGAAAGATGCTCCAAATTCTCAACTCCTGATTTAGAAATGGATTTCTAGAATCTAATTCATGTGAGAACTAAGACTATATGGTGGTAATAGAAGAAAAAACTATACTTAACATGTAAATCAGAAATTAATATATGGTCATTTACATGGTGTTCCCTTATAAATATGTTGTAAACAAAAATTTTAAAGGACAACTATATTTGTTCATTCATAATTCCATTATCATTTTTAAAAATTTTGTAAATAAATGTAAAATAATAAATTTATCTTCGTGGCCTGTCATCATGTGTGAATGCATTGTGTTTATGTGAACTTGCTTTAACAGACCTTTTAATAATTAACATACAGAAAAATACAATATAAACATTGGTGGTTCCTCCTGCAAATACTAGAGGTTATCATTTATTTGCCATGTGTCAAGTACTAACTATGCACAAAGCAATAATATGCACATTGTTTATTTAAACCTAGATACTCTCCAGAAAAATTAGTATCATTATTACACCCTAAAACTGACCAAAAAAGAGAAAGGGATACATACAAATTTAGTAGATACACTCAACAGTGAAAAGGACTGTCATTATATAAACATTACTGAGATGGTCCCCTTATATTTGATTCCTTACAAACTTAGTCATTTTACCTGGTTTGCACTCAATTATTTTATTTTGATCGTGCTGTTTAGGGACGATCCAATCAATTCTAGCTTGGACCAATTACAGAGGTTATGAGTTTAAAAGAAAAAGTAAAAAAATATAAGATCAATTTAGCGACTGTTCCTGGAAATACTAGCTCACAATACTTAATTACTGGGTGTAAATTTGAAACAAACATTTTTTAAATAACCATTTCAAAGTAAGTGGATACCTTATAGAGATTATAAATATACCCACCTATAGAATACATGAGAGGATGGAAATGACCTAAATCTCTGGGACAAAGTTTGCAAATAAATTCTCCATGGACATACAAATTTGAGTATTCAAACAGAGTGATATTCTCTGGAAAACTGCTTGGGATGAGTCAGAGACTTAAAGGAAAGGAAGCTGCTGAGGTCTCCAGATGAAAATGAAAAATAAAAAGAAATGTGTTTCAAGAAATCTGAGCAAAGACCAAATAATAATTCCAAATTAAGATGTTTTATGTAATTTTATTGTAAAATATATATACTCAAATTAATATATTATTTGAAAATATTTTTGTATTTCATGCATAGTTTTGAAAGAATTTATAATTAAGTTGGTCAATTACAAATTTATCTTCTTTGTAAAATAAGAGATTAGCTTATATTATAGCATTTCATATTCATAGGTGTGTAACAGAATGTAACCACTCTCATACAAATAATAAAATATGCATCTGTAATTTTAAGTGGAACATAATATAAATCTAAAATCCGACTGACCAAGGTTTGCCCACCTCCAAAGTCTGGGATTTTAACTACTATCAACTAAAAATGTACATCTACTCTTCTTCCTCTAAAAGTTCAAATATAATTAATGAAATGAAAATATACATTGGCAGTCTTTAATACTCTTTAAAGGCAGCCTCTTGGCAGATTAAATGATGTGTATGTACATTCAGTTGCCATGCATGTTTTCAGGACTCAGTAAATTTTCGTGAGTATGAGTAAATAATATCTAACCACAATTCATCTTAAAGAAAGAAAGATCATAGGAGTAGATAAGAAAAAATATATGTTTCTAATAAATAATTTGGTATATTATTATTTAATATATATTATTCTAAAAGTTGTATATTTTGATCCTTGAAGGACATACTGTGATTTGTAAAACTTATTTATTATATTTCATGAAAAAAATATTTGTCTAGGCACTCCAAGAAAGAGCTGTTTTGCTCAATGGGGTTGGTGTGCTTTCTTCGTACAAGTGGCACAAAAGGAGAGAAGAGTGTCTTTTTCCTAAAGGAGAATATTGTTGAAAATAGACACTGGCCAGTGCCCCCCTTAGCTGAGATGTCTACATATCCATGCCATGTCTAGAGAATCTTTTCCAAAATGTTATACACACCTAAGTCACACACCTCACTCTTATTGCTATTCCTACTCCAAAGATGAGCTCTTCATTTATCTATTTTGTGAAAAACAATCTTAGAAAGTGTTGCCTTTTACATCATGATTCTTTGGTTTGGGGCTTTTTATTTTTTAATTAAAAAGCATTTTTCGTCACTCTTATCCCCATATACCATCATCTACCTCAACCCACCCTTCCTCTCCCATGCAAGTGCCACAGCATTGCCTGTGTCCACGAGTTCCTTCCCTTTCTCTCTATTTTTTTCTTTTTTCTTTTGACATAATAATTCTTATTATGACACAGGGGAGAAGTGGAATTGGTAAAATGCTTACTGAATGCATTCATTTATTTATATCTAGTTATATTAATTTCTTTCCAAATATATGAATTCAAATTTTAAAAAGACAAGGGCTGGTGGGGATCATGTGCTTGTTATCATACTGTTATACTCACTTAGATTGAAATGGTGTCGCAATGTCAAAATCGTGGCATTTAAAGTAATTTTCTGCTTGATTTATTTATTCACATTAATAAAAAATTATTTTGCTATAATATCCCAAAACAGCTGAAACAGCAAAACACAAGCTGGTCCAGGAAGATCTAATTTGTACTTGCCATGGCTGTGTGTCTTCCAGGCTCAATCGGCTACTCTGTCAGCATAAGTGAGCGTCCTCTCTGTAATGCTTAATGAGAAAATGTGGAGAAAGAATATTGAAAGCATTTTTATCAGGGCTTAATTTTCCATCCCACTTATAGTTTCAAATTCTTTGGCAGGAGATGCAGTACAGGCAAAGGTGAAAACAGCTAACAATCTTGGTTTCTCATTTCTGGAGTAGGAACTGGGTAGATAAATAGAAGGGCAGATTGCATAGGATTTAATAATTTTGTAGCTACTCAAACATGGGAAATAAAAATGAAAAGAATTTTAAAACTGCCTATGCCTTTCCCTTTACATATTCATAGGAAATAAATTATAAAGAGAAGGTACTACTGCAAGTGATATGGAACTACTATGAGCAGTCCTAGATGGATAATATCTTAGGACAATATGGTAAAGTTTAACTAAATCATAATACAGTTGTGGCTAAATAATTATAATGAAAATAAATGGCATTGGTATAATGTTGTGCAGTTTCCAAATTCCTGGAATATACACCACTCTGTGTATTTATATCACCTTTAGCAAACCTGCAAAAAACCAAACCTCCCCAGAGAGGTTTAAAAAAGTAAAGGACACACTTAAAGTAATTTTAAAAGGAATTTTACACACACACACACACACACACACACACACACGCATGATTTATTTGTACATATATTATATACACATATATATATCATATACATATAATTACTATAAATCAGTAAAAGGTAGAGTCAGTTGACTTTGGAAAATAACTTTTTTATGGCCTTCTACTACATTCACATGTACTGTTTTTGGTCAACTCTATGATTAAATGCTACCACCTCCCTCACATACGCTCCACACACTCCACATTCCCACAGAAGCACCACTGTTTTAATAATATGAGATTCTCCTCTGCCAGTCACCAGAGGAGTCAATACCCGGAGAGCACAGGAGCAGGTGAGTTTACTCTTCCCCCTCCAGTATGAACCAGTGTTCCACACCAGACCATCCTGTGCAGTCTAAGAATCTAAGAAATCCTGGCATGCTTTTATGCAACTGCATATTTTTTAATTTAATCTTTATTTTATTTTTTCATTATCATTTAGTACCCTTATACCCCCTCCCCCCAGCATTCTCCACACTGCTGTCCATGTCCATGAGTCCTTTTTCCTTTTTGCTCAATCCCTCCACATTTAACTACCCCCAACCCCCACTAGCTTTCATCTGGTCTCCATCTATGCATATGTCTCTGTTTTGCTTTTTAGTTCACTTTGTTCATTAGACTCCACCTTTGAGTGAAATCATAAGGTATTTGTCTTTCTCTGACTGGCTTATTTCACTTACCATAACGTTCTCCAGTACCTGGAGAACTGGAGAACTGTTCTCCATACTGTTGCAAAAGGTAAAATTTTGTTCTTTTTTACAGCTGAGTAGTATTCCATTGTATAAATGCCTGATAGTTGTTCTATACACTTATCTGTTGATGAATACATGCATATTTATAAAAAGTTCTTCAACCCTATCCCCATCTTCCAAGAAGATGGTAGTAATGCAACTAGAATGTAGAAGGTTTGAATGTGTCAATAGCAAGATACTCTTCCAGATGAAGTAATAATATAATATCTGCTGTGTCATACATTTATTCATTCAACAAATAAGTAACAAAGCTTACTTTATGATAGGCTAAGATAATGGGATACGTAAGTTGCAGGGGCAATAACAGCTCTCCTGAAGCTTACACTCCAGTAAGGAGGAAGACAAAGAATATAATAAATAAGTAAATTTATGGTGTTTCATAAGGGAAGGAGGGTTATTAAATTACAACAGGGTAAGAAAAAATGGAAAGTCCAAAACAAGAATCCATTACAATTCTAAATAGTAAAGTTAAGGTACATCTCACTGATAACCATTGGAAAAGAGCTGATGGGGGTGAGAGAGAGGTCCAAGCATACATCTGCAGTATCTCATGCAAAAAAAAGAAAAGAAAAGGTAGTTCCAGAGCCCTGGGGTCAAATTGGACTTGGTGTGTTTGGGAAACAGCTGGGTCAGTGTGGAGAAGTGAGTAGACAGGATCAAGTAGAAGATGCAGTGAGTGTTTACAAGGAACTGAGAAGGTGTTATGTTTTAAAAGGCATGAGAACAACAGAATACTCAGGACTCAATAAAATTATAGAATGTGTTTCTCATACTTGGGTAAAATATGTACATAAGGCTGATATTTATGCATTTTCTACATGATTATTATTAAACATTTCAGTCTATTCTCCAAGAGAGTAAGAGAGAGAGAAAGAGAGAGGAGTGTGTGTGTATGAGAGAAAGAGAAAGTCAGATAGAAATATGTAGTAAGAATGCTTATCTCCGGCTCTCACATCTCAAAAACACAAATATATTACTTTATATTGGTTTGTAAGAAAATTAATTTAGCATATAACATCCAGGTGTGTTAAATTCATTTTTAAAGCAATGGTATTATATAAACTAGCTGGAGTAAAATAAGTGTAAAGATGAGAAAGGTATATTCAGGCACTGAGAACAAACCATATCATATGTGGGAAGAAAAGGCTTAAGTATGCCACGTGGTCTCCACATAGAGCTTGTTTAGGGAAAAGTGGCCATGATCCTGAAGACCCTTTCTACAATTTAGTGAAGCAAACAAGATAAACAAGCATTGGATTCAAAATCTTGGCTCACTCAAATAAGCATAGTTCAGTGGGGTCAAGAGTTCTTGCATTCAAAATAAGAAAGTGCAACTTTTATATCCTGATGAGGAAAAAAGCAAGTTATTACATAATGTGCTTAGCAATAAAAAAATTTCTTTACAGGAAGCCCCATTTCACCATTCCAGAGCAAATATATTGCTTGAATATGAATGTTTCTCTCAACTGAAGTTTACAATGATGATAATATTATTTTCAGGTAGCTTTTAGCTTAAACAAACATAAACATTTTGGAACACTTATTTTCACAGAGATTTAGATCTACATTATGTACCACTTCAAAAAAACATAATTTGTGTCTCTGCAATGCAATTAAGATGTCAGTTCATCCTGAACATGGTTGAAATTCTATGTTAAGCTGATGGGGTAAACAAACAAAAACTTAACATAGCTCTATAGGTTTCAGAAAACAATTCACATGCAGTTTACAACGTGTATTTAAAGCAGATGGTCTCACTGAAAACGAGAGATTTGTAACATCTCTCAAGGACCCAGGCCACTTTGTAAATACAGGAAGCAGTGGTTCCCGGTGGCTCAATGGCACTGAAACGTGTTCACATTTTGCACTCTAGAAAGAATGCTTCCCATACTCAGAGAGCTCTCTGGGGGCACCTACAGGACTAAGCAGTCACTCTCAAGGAAGCCACATTTTGGGCACTTTTGGTCACACTGCACCATTAATGAACTGCATGATTTATAACTAATGTAAGCATGGAGCTGGCTCCCTTCCCAGAATGCTTCTAGGCAGCAGGGGCAGCCTCAGCAGTAACACCATCAACACAGAAGCAGCCAGCGGTTTGAGGAATTGAAAAAATGAAAGTTTTGGCCGAGGCATAAAGATATAATGGATGCTGAGTTCCAAAAGAGAAGCTAGAACTCATACAAAATATAAAAAAGTAAAACAGTTCAAATGGATAATATTGCACCTTGACCCTCGCCACACCAAAGCTCCCGTGGGCGCCGGACACGAGGACAGCAGACATGGGCAACATCTGCGAAGAGCTTACTTTAGGGAGAGTTCTGCTACCAGCATCCTCTCTACACCAAAAGGGGAGAATGGGAGGGTACAACCCAAGTAACTGAGAGCTAAACCTGTCAGTGGTGTATTGCTGTGAAGATTTTTCATATATATTTGCATAATTTACTTATATAACTTGTTTAGCTTTCTCTAGGGCAAACACAAAAAGACAATGGAAGATAAGAAATGCCTTTTTTTTTTTTTTTTTGTCCCTGGCTGGTATGGCTTACTGCATGGAGTGCCAGACTGCGAACCAGAAGGGTCACTGGTTCAATTCCCAGTTAGGGCGCATGCCTGCACTACGGACCAGATCCCCAGTAGGGCTGCTTGAACGGCAACCACACATTGATGTTTCCCTCTCTCTCTCTCCCTTCACTTCTCTAAAGATAAATAAATAAACAAACAAACAAATAAAATATTTTTAAAAGTATAAGAATAAAAAAGAACTCAAGTATATAAAAGGAAATGTTCTTTTTGCCCTGTGTTGTACAAATTGCTTCATTAACACTATAAATGTATCATTTATCACACTCTTTTTTGCAAGTTTTTCAATTAAAATAGTTTCCTTAAATTAATGGTATTTTTCTTTTACTGAATTT
This sequence comes from Artibeus jamaicensis, assembly GCF_021234435.1. Lineage (NCBI taxonomy): Eukaryota > Metazoa > Chordata > Mammalia > Chiroptera > Phyllostomidae > Artibeus > Artibeus jamaicensis. The sequence goes on from NW_026521788.1 coordinate 18,647,209, forward strand.
CTACTTATAACTTCAGAGAATATTTAGCTTATCTTTAAATAGATAAACATATTTATTGTAATGTTGGATATCCCCATATTTGAAGATGAATATAGAAAAAACTCCTCATAAATTTCATGTAGTATTCCAAATGTCTTTACTTGTGTTGGTGCATCAGATATAACATCACAGGTTTAAAAATTTAAAAAGTGAATAGTGATTAATTCATATCTCATACTAGTGAGATGAATTACTGATGAAGCTACATCCTTTCTATGTAAAAGAGAATTTATAACATTGTATTAGTATTTAAAATATATGAGCAAGTGATTCCTAGCATAATTTCATTATTATAATAGGGTATGTGCTAAGCTAATGAGAAGAAATATTGAAAGCCCCTTGCAAACATTAGTGGAATTAACCAACTTTAGTCTCTTAAATCAGTTCTGGACTCACCCATCACAGACCACAAACTAATTTGGGACTCCCAAACTTTTTAGTTTCACAGCATTTCCAAGTGCCTACAGCTATAAGACACATTTAAGGCAGAAAGAAGTGACTAAATGCCCAATTCACAATAATGGGTTTAATACGTAAGAAATGGCAGGTTATTGCTTTGCAAAGCAGATTTTCTGCTTTGGCACCTAGTCATATTCACCCAGATTTCTTAGGGGGAAAAATTCTGCTTCCCTTAGAACTGCTTCATGAAAGTGGAAGTCAAAAAATTATTTTAAAAGAGTCATTTAAAATGGGAAGTCAGCAGAACCTGGGGTTTTGGTTGATAGCACCCAAAAAAACATTGTAAGGAGTCCTGGAGGCTGTGTAGTTTTGAAAGGAATGTGTTTCTATGCATTGTGTGCAGCAGTCTGCATGAGCAAAAGTGATAAGGAAGAAAGATTTAGCAGACTCCATTGCCAGGGATGCTGGCAGCCTGCCAAATACACAGAGGTAGCAACTATTTCACCTCCTTGACTGTCATCAGAATAACTTGACCCTTCCCTGCTAAACGAAAGAAAAGAGTGCCTGTTGAAGTCTGCAGTGTGCAATCACATCTGCTTAAGTTATGCTTGCTTTTCCTTCATGCAACATATTTGCATACCTGCTAGTAGGACTTAAATCTTTACCTAGCACATACATTTGAGAAATGAGCATGTTAATTTTTGACATGATCATGAAGACATAAAATCTTAGTTAAGTGTATTTCACTATGTTGCTTGCGACTGTATATTGGAATCGGCTTGTTGCATTAAATTTCTTTTTGTTACATCATTTTACATATAATATGTGAGAGGGAGAGGAGCAGGCTGAGAATTAAAGAAAATGTATTTTTCATTTTTCTTAGAGGTGAGGATTACCTCTTGTCTCTTAAAGTCCCTTATGAGAAAGTGGTTTGTTAGAAGAGCTTCTAATTTTCTATCATATGACTTATCATTTAGGTATTTCAGGAAAGGGAGAAAAAGAAATATGAATACATTTTGTCCAATTAGTGGATTTTCTAAACACATAATTAGAAGGATAGAGAAAGAAAATAGTGCTTCGTCCTAATTTTATAATGGGACGCCTTAACCTTGTCCTTTTGGAACAAAAGCCTGAGGAAATGAGCAACACCCTGGAAAGGAACTCATTCCGTGAGATATAGAGGAGACCTGCATAATCTTTGTCCAAAAGTGCAGCTTGCCTGCCTGGAGGTCGAGGAGGCCCTCAGTATAATAATGTGATGATTTCCCTCTAAGTAGCCCCCAACCCAACTCCCTATAGGGAATTGTCACTCCTGAGTGACTCTTAGGAAAAGAATAAAAGACCCTTTCTGTTGTGAAATACAAAGCAATAGTTGAAAAGACCAAATGGAAGATTGGTGTCTTTCCTACTTGGCTTTGTTCTCCAGTGAAAACTGGTTTGCACTGAGTCATGGACAAGAAATGACAGGGATGATGGGACTTATGAGCTGTGAAAATACTCAGAAAATGTGGGACAACTGTGGACACTGGGTGACTGCAGCACAGGAAGCAGAATGTCCCTGAACAAATCTGAAGGCAAACAGCAGTAGAGGAAGAAATGGATGCCACTATAATGCATTGCTATTTATTCGGTGTTTAAGCCAACACAGACAATGTGCTAAGCCCTTTACATCCATTATCTCATTTGATCTCCATAGACATTAAAACCCCCATTTTGCAAATGAAGAAAAATTATTATTTAAAAACAGATGTTTTAATGAAAGTACCCACTTAGGGATATTATTCTCCCTTCACAGATGAAATGACTAAATTTCTAGGAGCTCTGGAAATGAAAATGCTAGATTGTAAATCAATATTAAATGAGCAATAGCAAGAAGTAATGTCATTAATAAGAATTTATAAAAGCAATAATATATAGCAACTGTTTATGCACACATCTAAGATGATTTGTAATTAGGCTATAATTTAAGATCTCAGATAAGACAAAATAAAATTATTATTTTTAAAAATATTTTATTTATTTATCTTTAGAGGGGAAGGGAAGGAGAGAGGGAGAGAAATATCAATGTATGGTTGCCTCTCATGCATCCCCTGCTGGGAACTAGCCTGCAACCCAGGCAGGTGCCCGGACTGGGAATCGAACCGAGATACTCTGGTTTGCAGGCCTCCACTCAATCCACTGAGCTACTCCAGCCAGGGCCTAAATTATTAATAGTGCTAAATAAGAGGCATTGGGAGAGTGGGGGGGTGATGAATAACATAAAAGCCTGGACTGACAGTTTAGGTGAGTGTCAAAGGCTTATGTGATGGCTACACCCAAGAAAGAGAATGAATGGATCAGGAATGCCGCCCCAAGAAGAGCACAGGTGATGATTTTCACACTGACAATTAAACTCTGAATAGCCCTCGCTCTTCTCTCTGCTTCTCCCACACCACCTGGCCATCCTTTTCTTGGTATAAATTTGATGAACTACAAAGGGAGGCAGAATCTCAGGCTTCAGGTGCTTTTGCTTCCAGTCATTTTTCTTACCAGCCTCAACATAAATTTTTGTCACTGTAAATTATCTTAACAAATTAACTGGAATTTTAAGAAAATGGACAAACAAAAATAAAGTTAAGCGATGTACCCTCCATCTAGGTAGATATTTTGATCATTTCCATTTTCTGACTATTATAAATAAAGTCACCATGGTCCATCATGTGTGTGTGTGTTTATGTGAACATGAATTTTCATTTCTCTTGAATAAATGCCCAGGAATGTGATCACTAAGTTACATGGTAAGTATATATTTAGGGTTTTTTTTTTTAAAGAAACTAATCTTAGCCCTGGCTGGTGTAGCTCAGTGGATTGAGGGCGGGCCTGCAAACCAGACAATTGCGGTTCGATTCCCAGTCAGGGCACATGCCTGGGTTGCAGGCCGGTTCACTGCAGGCCAGTTCCCAGCAGGGGACACAGGAAAGGCAACCATACACTGATGTTTCTCTCCCTCTCTCCTTCCCTTCCCCTCTAAAGATAAAGAAATAAAATCTTATTAAAAAAAGAAACTAATCATTTGTTTGTTTGTTTGTTTGTTTGCAGAACAGGGAGCCATGTTTTAACCCTCACATTTCGGTGCATCCTAAATTTGACAAAATAGCATTCATTGTAGCTGGGAGCCAGCCTCCACTTGTCCCCACTGACCCCTGTCCCTCCTGCTATTCCCAATCTTGCGTAATCTCTTTTCACATTTTACTATGATTGGAATGTAGAGCTAAGAGATTATGTCAGAAGTGTTGGTATGTACTTGCTAAGATTAGGTTATGAAAGATCGGCTTCTGTCTCCTTCTCCCTGTCCCTGTCCCTTCTTCTTCTTACCCTTCAAGAATGATATGTATGTATATATGAGACCAAGAACAATATGTATGTATATAAGAACAATACATATATATAAGAACAATACATATATACAAGAACAATATGTATGTATATATGAGTCCTGTATATGTAAATAGGACTCTCAGTGTGTCTCCAGAAAGCACATACCCTGAGCAGGCAATGTGAATTCAGTTGGCCAGTTTCCTTCAGGGATTTCATAGAATTGATGACACAAGGTCATCCCACTAATTTATCTGGCTGATTCTACATTCATCAAGCCACCTTCTTTATAACCTGGCAGAGCACATACATTTTCCTAGCTTATATTAGTTTCTAAGCTACTTTGCATTTGTGATCAAAATCATAAATAAGTAAACCACATGATTTCAATTTAAGTATTTTGTGGCTGTATTACCAGAAGCTAGTTACCATAATCCTGTTTAATTCTGGATACCATGAAAAAAATAGTCTCTTAATCTTTAAGTCCAAAGAATATGATAACTGCACTCAGAACAACTAGTGAGCTTCCCTCTGGTATCTATAAAGTCATCTCTAACTCATCGTACTCTAAATTCAATATTGTTATTGTTAAACCTTACAGTGTCACCTATCCAACCACATAGCACTTAGTAATACTTTTCAGGAACTTGTGAACATCCTTCTGCTACATTTGTAGCTAACAAAAGAACTGAATGAAGGAATGATAGGTCAAATGAATTTGAGAATCCTCAGTTCAAAGTAAGCATTTTGAATGTATTAACAAGGCAATGTAATATGCTGGGGGGGGGAGAAAAAATGATGGCATAATGTTTAATGTGGTTACGTATTCCAATTTTGTCAGAAAAGCACAATTTTAAAAAGGCTGTGTATGTGGAATTATGGTGCTTGAAAGTAATTATTTTGCATTTGGGGATTTTCCTTAAGAGAGAGAAAAAAGCAGAACCTTCTGGATTGAGTACAGATTACAGAAGAGAGCCCTGCACTTTTTTATAACCGAGGTTATTCTCCAATCAATTGGTCATTGCACTTTTATTATTTTAATTAAAATTGATTCACTTTAATGACATAAAACATGTTGACTAGGGCTACTTTCTTCAGAGTCTTGAAAGTTCTGCTGGAAAGTAGCAGACTCCACCTTCCTGATGGTGCCCATCAATCCTGTTGAGTCTCTCTTGGCCTGAGTTTTCTTGTCTTCTTTGCTTTTACTTCTCTGTGATGTTTTTTTCTTTTTAGTCATGTTTCTGAGTAATGACACCCCACTCCTGACAGTATATAATCAGGAGTCATCAACTACTCCATTTTGATAATTAAAGGTCTTCATCTGATCAAAATGTTTACTTATTCCCTGCATTGCTACTTATACATCTAGACTCTTAACTTCAACGTATTTTAATTCAAACACTGTCATTGTGACCACAAATCCAAATAACTTTCTTAATTTACTGTCTTTCTTTCATCCATGTACTTATTCATTTATTAAAAAAATAATTCAGTGTTCACCATATATTAAACAATTTAGATTTAAAGGAAAGAAAAGAAAAGTAGGAAGATGGAGAAAAAGAAGGGGAGGAAGGAAGGATGAAGAGCAGAAATTGCCAATCAGCTACTCTAAATGTTTATTTAATCTATTTTACACATGAGGAAAGTGAGGCTTAAACATATAAATTACCCACCCTGTCAATTACTGGCCAGATATAAATGTCTAAGATCATGATATTAATATTTAGTAGGAGGTATTCAGTTTCATAAAGATTTATCCAGTGGAAACTCAGACTCATGCCTGCCACATTTCATAGTCCATCATGCTTTTCCACTACCCTAGGTAGTGTCAGTTAGTACAAAGTACCTTCTCCACAAGGCTTGGTATTTGAAAATGTCACATAACACATTTATGCTTCCTATGGTAATAGTGCAGATTACAATGATTATATTCTAAAATACTTGCTTTTAAGTTAGAAATGTTTCTTCCCATTTTCTACCCATAAGATGGTTAAGGATGAGAGGCAGTCACTGATGTAATTCTCACCTGCTCAGTTATGCTTAAATAATGTCATTAGGAAGAAGACGCAATAAAGGATTTTATCTATAAGTTAACTAATATGTTTTTAATTAAAGTCCTAAAAAGTTTTTAACTCCAAAAGGGAGGATGTGGCTCTCCTAAGATATGAGCTAAATGGAAGATGGTACTTTATAGGAGAGCACTATGTAGCAATTAAATGTCATTATAAGCCAAAATTTATACTCCCAACAGTTTTCTCGAGAGCAGCCTCAATGTACTTCCTGTGATTTTTATTATTTTCTGAATTCAACCTCATTTCAAAAAGTGTTTCCATTTAGAATAATTTCATAATGGACAAAAATGGACCACATTTATTGGATCATCAAGTAGCTCTCTTCGTTTCTGATGAAGTCATTTGAAATGTCCTAATTGTCAGGAGTCATTCCTCTGAAACATTTTATGAGAGAGAGAAGGGTACTTCCCCCAAACATGAGCTTTAAGAATGCAACTTGATACAAGAGTTTGACTCCCTGGCTCCTGATTTGAACACTATTTTTCCTCATTACACACTGAGATAGTTTCATATACTGTAATTACTGTTTTGAGTCACACACTCATTTCAAAGAGCAACCAAAATGAAATATCTGGGATGGGTATATATTTTAAATTAATAAAGTTACTTATTTTAGCCTCCCCTTTTACCAGAGAAACTCACTGGAAAACTAAAGTAAATAAACTAGCAATTATTATCTAATTACCCACAGATAGGTACATGATTTAGCTCTATTAGTCAGGGTGCCAACAATAAGAAAGTTGAGAGTTCCCCAATTACCTGGCCAACAAAGCCCTCATTTCTCTCTCTACTCCTCCTCCTTACTCTCAGATTTCAAAAGATCAAATTAGCACTACCGAATAAATTACCTTAATGTTATATTACTGCCTGTAAGGAAGAAATTCTGTTTCACCATCTAAAGAGAAATTTCTGAACCCAGGTGAGATATCCAGGAAGATTAAAAGGAATAAAACCTGCAATGTGTGCTAATCACTGCATCATCTGAGTTTTCAGAATAAAATCCTAAAGAGAGTGGTGACCTCCCCTCCACTCAAATGAGACCGCAGTCCCCCCAACACTTCCATTTCAGCCTGTGAGACCCAAATAGAGAATCCAGCTAATTTTTCACCTGGACTACCCAGCCATGGAAATGTGGGGTTTTAAATTTATTTTGTTTTAAAGTATTAAATGTGTGCTAATTTGTAATGCAGCAGTAAACAATAAATACAATTTACTGTGTTCATTCATTAGAAGATTCAGTATTATAATGATGTCAATTCTCCTTCAGTTAGTTCAGAAACAGATTGACATATAATGCAGTCATTTGATTTATGACAAACTTGACCCTGAAGTGAATTGGGAAAAGATTATTAGTTTAAGAATTTGTTAACAGGTCTGTAGAATATATACCTGGGGAAGTATATATCTTGACCTTCACCTCACAAGATAGTCAAAAGTCAGTTCCAGGTGGATTATACACCCAAATAGGAAAAGAAAAGCAATAAAGCTCCTCTGAGGTATCATGACCTTGAGGCTTAGCAATTATTTTTAAAACAGAACAAAAAACCCAATTAACCATAAAGAAAACGTCTAATTGATGTATTGGATTTTATTTAAATAAAAATAATTTTCTCAAGTAAATCATTAATTGAAAAGCAAGCCAAAGTAGAAAACACTCATAATGCATTTATCTGACCAATGATAAGCACCTAGAATTTGTAAGAATCTATAAGTCAATAAAAAAAAACCTCATTTTAAAAACTGGAAAAATCTTAAACAGGCAATTCACAAAGTCGGAAATTCAAATGCTCACTGATCTCAATGTCCACATTCATCAAGGAAATAGATGTTAAAATTCAATACCGCTACATATCACTAGAATGGCTAAAATAAAAACTAATACTACCAACTGTTGGATAAAATATGGAACAACTTAGAAACCAATTTTAGTTTACTTCTGGCCAGTATAAAGTTGGTACAAAACTTCAGAAACTGGCACTATTTCTAGAACTGAATACGTCATACTTGAAGACCTACAACACTGGAGATATATTCACATGTGTGCTAAAAGATATGTACAAAGAAGGTTCATAGCACCACCATTAGGAATTGCCAACAACTTAAAATAGAATCCTTTATCCAACAAGGAAAATGAGTAAATCTTGCTAAACAAAGTATCATGATCAAATCTCATAAACCAGTTGGAGTAATAAGTATTATGCTTTTACAACAGGCTTATTTCACTCAATTGCACTTAAATAAATTTTAAACATAACAGACGAAACTAATTTATGGTGCTTGTTATAAGCTGTGATAGTATTAGAAGATGAGGCCTTTGAAAGATAATTAGGACTCAATGAGGTCATGAGAGCTGCCCTCGTGAATGGCATTACTACCCTTACAAGAGTCACAAGACAGCTTGGTGCTCACTGCTCTCCACCACAGAAGACGTGAGAAATTGGCATTCTGCAACTCATAAGAGAGTTCTCACCAGAATTCACCCATATTGCCCCCTGATCTCAGAGTTCTAGCCTCCAAAACTTGAAAAATAAATATCTATTGATTGTAAACCTTTCAGTCTCTGGTACTTTGTTACAGCAGCCTGAATGGACTAAGATAGTGATAGAGAATAATGGTTACTTTTCAGAAGGTTAATGGCTGAACACAGGAATATTTCTGGAATGCTGATAATGTTGCATGTCTTGATTACACGCTTATAACATTCCATTTCTCAATTACATGGTGCTTTCACACTGAAAAAAGTCATGAAGCTGTACATTTTTCATTTTGCACTTCTTTGTATGTATGTTGCACTTCATAAAATGTTTATCAAATAATTTTAAAAATTTGTATTGGTGCTCAGGCTGGTATGGCTCAGTGCATTGAGTGCCAGCCTGTGAACTCAAAAGTCACCAGTTTGATTGCCAGTCAGGGCACTGCCTGGGTTGAGGGCCAGGTGCCCAGCAGGGGATATGTGAGAGGCAACCACACATTGATGTTTCTCTCCCTCTCTTTTTCCCACCCTTTCTGTCTAAAAATAAATAAATAAAATCTTTATGAAAATATATATTTGTTACAAATCAGGTATGGTTCATTGACAAGAACTCCTCTTCCCTTATAAAATAGCAGGATTTCCTTTCTAGTGTCCTGTACAGAGTTAAACACACATACTTAAATACACACACACACACACACACACACACACATACACACACCTGCCAAATATTGTTCGATTGGAGATACACTTGTGAAGAAAGACTGATAAACTCTGGTCTTTGAAGAATTTTCACTGTTGTCATGCACCACACATAATAATGCATGATATGTATTTTCTTTGAGTTAAAGAACTAGTTTTCATAAAACTGTGTTAAGAGTATTTGGTTAAGACTAATCTAAGTGAAATGAAAAAAAAAAAAAACCTAAACAGTGACCTCTACCCTTGAGTCTGGCAAAAACTTTTCTGAGGAAAACTTGTTACTGTACAAGGTGTAGTAATAAGCTTCTAAAATGACCCCCAGGGATCCCTGCCTCCCAGTATTCAGAACTGAGTGCATTCCTCTTCTCTGGAGTCTTGGCTGGATCTAGTGGCTTGCTTCTTATGAATAGAATGCAGCAAAAGTGAGATGTCACTTCCAAAATTAGGTTATAATAAGCTGACATTTGCTTTCCTCACATGTAACTTCCCACCTTCTCATTTGGTTCTTTCTGATGAAGCCACCTGCCATGTCTTGAGCTGCTATTTGGAGCAGCTTACATGATAAGAAACTGAGTGTGGACTCTGTCCTACAGCCACGCTAACAATCAGAGAGAAAGTAAATCCTGCCATCAAGGTGAATAAGTTTGGGAGCAGATCCTACCCAAGTGGAGACCTCGGATAGGTTGCAGTGTGAGTTGATAACCGAAGGCAGTCTTGAGACAGAGTCTCATTGAGAGGACCAAGATATGTCCAGATTCCTTACACACAGAAAATAAAAAGTGATAAATAGTGTCATTTACACCACCAAATTTGGGGTAATTTATTACATAGCAAAAGATAAATAAGCAATATATCAAACTACACTGCTTCTGTAAAGTGATTTTATTCTGTAAAGTGTTTCTGTACAACTCTCACTTTTAAGATATAATTATGTAATACATATATATACATACGTGTATATATATACATATACATATACATATATATGAAATACAGTTGACCCTTGAGCAACATGGTTTGAGCAGTGTGACTTCACCTATATGTGAACATTTTTCAATAAATATATTGCTGGCCATCCATAGCCTAGGCTTTTGCATCTAAGGATTAAACCATCTGCAGACTGAAGACAGTAATTTTTACCTGAGGTTGGCGATCCACAGATGTGGAGGGATAATGCTGTGTGTTGTTCTATGAGATTTTATATGAAGCATTTGTGCATCCACAGGCTTTGATACTCGCAGGGGTGCTGGAACCAAACCCCCACATATACTAACTAACCACAAATGTAGGTAAGTTTTGGAGGAATCAATATTCACATGCAGATTTTTGACTTCATGAGGGCCAGAGCTCCTATTCTCCCTCCCTTCCCTGTGCTGTTCAAAGGTCAACTATCCATAATCACGCATCTAGTTTATAAACAGAATTATATAAAATAATATGTGATATATAAGTATATATCATATATGTAAATATATAGTAATAGATAACATAATATTAATACATGACATAATATAAAATAATTATTTGCTTCTTGTTATTTAAAATGACTAGATATAAGCCTCACTCAGTTATATATTTCAAAGCTCTCTGAGGCCTTCTTCCATTGATCAGCATAACTTTCCAGAAATAGTGAACCAATGTATGTACATTCATGTAATTTATTTAAATATTTCTAAATAGCTTGGTCACACAATTTACGTTGAAAACAAAGAAACAAATCCACAAAAAACATATGCAAGGTGTGAAAAGTGAAAGGTGGATATTCAGGTGGTTTCAGTAAAAATGAACAGGGAACTAATCTGGGAAAATGTGGGACTGGATTTAGAAAGGATTTCAGATTAAATATCATTTTATTGGATTACCTATTGGATCCAAAGCTCTCTGCTATACAGGAATAAATTAACCACCTGTATTATATTTAAGGCATATTTAACTTACAATATATTTTCTCATTGTGTACTTACTCATACTAGTACATTTGATGCACATATTTTCTATATTTTATTTTGAAATATATGATCACTGTGACTTTGCAAAAGCCAAAGAAAACTTGAAGTCTCCCTTCTTGAATTGCTGATAGTCTGTTTCGTAAAAGAGGTCATATATGTGTATCTTAATTTATCTTCCCTTAATTACTACAAATTAGAAAAAGTTATGGATGAAAAATAGATGAGCAGATGGAGAAATTGAAGCACAGAAAAGCTCAATATCAGAACTACATTCAAATTTTCATAGTAATCAATTTGCCTTCTTAATTTACTTTCATTTTTTTCTAGGTAAATAACTCTTACAGAATTAGGCTATCTAGTACCAAAATTAACCATAAACATATTACAAGCATATACATTTTTAGCAAAACTACACTTTATACTAGATACATGCTAGTAGATTTAGACAGACCTAATGTATTTTGAATCTGCTGTAATTATCTCAATATTTGGTAATACTTAATCTTATAGGTATTTTTATGGTGTTGAGTAAAAACACATATTTTTTTTTAGATGTCACCTAATATCTTTGTAAAATATATAGAGTTTGGGAAATCTAAAATCAAACCCATTTGTAACTCTCAATGAAAATGTAGAATTATCAGCACTGGTTTTTAATATATTTTTCTGAAATTGTTCCCCCCTTCTCACCTTCTCTATGACAGTTAATCTAGTAAATAGAGAAAAATCACACAGTGGATACATGGATACAAACGAAAGTATTTTTCCAGGTTTATCTTTCTAACATATTTGTGTTCATTTAGAATTTGTTCAGCTGTTGATTTTAAAAGTTCATTTCCTCACACAAAATACTTGTTTTATAGTTAACAAGAACAACAAATACCTGATCTATTTCCACAATTATATAAAAAGAAAGAAATGTTTATATCAAGCAATGCATGTGAGCATCAAGTCGAAAAGTCTTCTTCCTATCACCAACAGAAAAGTAACTTACAATACCAGTGAGGGCTCACACCGGCCTGATATGGGAAACTTAGAAAAAAACCTCTGTTTAACCTTTATTTGCCCAGGCCCCAGGCACCCTAGAGAGAATGATGGGGCTGTCTGGGAGGGCTGGAACTGGCACCCCCGCTGATAGAACAATTATCACATTCTGTTTCTGTATCCCACATTTGTCACATGTACACAGGAAGACCCCTAATCTATATATTCTCCAAGAATCCTTTGTTCGGGGCTCAGAATTTGAAAATTACTCCTCTGGGCCCGTGCACGTTAAATAATAAACCTCATACTCCAGAATCCCTCGTTGTCTGGTCGCTTCATTTTCCTATTACAGGCCCAATTTTCATTTAATATTCTGTGGTTTGCTCCTTAAACTTTGAAGGGAATTGTTGCATGTTGCCAGGTTAAAAACACAATTGTTAAGATCAAACTGTGACTTATGTGACATAGTTGGCATATTTTGTTAGTCTGTCTTTCTCTAGATAGAAAGCAAACTATTAAATACAAATATAACTTTCTTTGCAATTTGAAGGTGTTTTAGCCTCAGATACTGTCAACATTTGCTTCATAATGTTCTTTAGTCAACAATTGTGTCATAACTTCTTCAAAGTATTATTTGGGGGGAGTCAGCATTGGAGTTTTGTGAACAAAAAGACACAAATGAATATGTAGCATTCCAAATGCAATAATGATCTACAATACTGGTGGTCAAGACGTTGCTCAATAGGCTTACCTAAGACACTTGTGTTTTGTTTTTTCTTCCAGAGGCAAAGAACTGATATGTTTTACCAGTGAGCAGAATACTGTATAAAACACTAATGAGATGGTTTTCATCACTCATGGTCTAGCTTGAGGATCTTTGCAAAAAAGGGGGTCTGTGAAGGTGTTTGCCTAGTCTATACTAGCCCAGGAAGGATTATTTTCATACTATGTATGAAATAAAAAGCTAATATAGTGTGAGAAAGCTAGTTTAGAAAGCAGCAATAAATCAGGCTATGGGTGGGAAGACAAGTAAAGTGGAAAAAAAACAGGGGTAGGAGAAAAATGCATACAAGGTCTCTCCAGAAGGTATCCAGCCAAGTAATATAAAAAATAGATATATGTACTGAAGAAGATGCAAGATACAAGAAACATTGTACATAGGACGATGACATGTCTGTCCCCTTTAAAGTAGGCACCATGGGACCTCACACACTTCTCCCAATTGCCATCGCTGCCCCATCATGTTTTCCTGAATGTCATCAATGGTCTGAAATCTCTTCCCTTTCAAAGGTGATTTTAGTTTTAGAAAAGCCAGAAGTCACAGGGCACCAAATCTGGGTTGTAGTGGGGCTGAGTCACCTGGGTGATTTGATATTTCAACAAAAAACTCTGCATGAGACATGATACATGAGTGGGCACATTGTTATGATGAAGTTGCCATTTACCAGTTGCCAATAGCTGCATCCTTCTGGATAGTTTGTGCAGAGGAATGTTTAACCTAAACACAAAATTTGATGTGAACTTGTTGCTCTGGTTGCTCAGTCATTTTGAAAGTGATAGCCACACAGTACCCATGCTCACTTAACTGTGTCTACCACCCTCACTGAGTAGCCCAGTGAAATCACCATTGCTCATGCATGCACATTCTCGTCCACTCTCCTTGGCTGGCTGGTTACATCAATGTTGCACAAATCAATCTCGTTATATTAACAATGGTTGGACTTTTTCCAGGCAGACATCATATGATATGATTTCATTTTGGAGTACCGATAAATTTAGAAACATATGTATTTCATATATCTATATAGAAATGTATTGAAAGGACATATAGTAGTTATTTCTGGGTGATAAGATCAAATTCAAGGAGTTCATCATCACCAAGCCCTTATTATATGAAATGTTAAAGGGACTTATCTCAGAAAAAGAAGATAAAAAAGATGAACAGTGAAAGGACAGCAAACTCACAGTTATTAACAATCACACCTAAAACAAAAGCAAACTAAGAGGACAGCTAGATCAAGAGTAGAAACATAGAAATGAAGATCTCATGGAGGGTTAGCAACAGGGGAGTGGGAGGAGGAGAAGGGGGGAGAAGGTACAGAAAATAAGTAGCATAGACGGTAGGTAGAAAATAGATAGGGGGGGGCAAGAATAGTATGGGAAATATAGAATCTAAAGAACTTGAGACACATGGTCATAAACTAAAGGGGGGAATAGAACAACTGTAATGGCATAATCAATAAAATAAAAAGAAAAAAGAAAAAAGACAACTAACAATTTTCTTTTTTTCTTTCTATTATTTCTCTTCTTTTAGGTTTTATTTATTTATCTTTAGAGGGAAAGGGAAGGAGAGAGGGAGAGAAATATCAATGTATGTTTGCCTCTCGTGCATCCCCAGCTGGGGACTGGCCTGCAACCCAGGCATGTGCCCTGACTGGGAATGGAACTGCAGTTGTTTAGTTCTCAGACCTGTGTACAATCTACTGAGGTACACTAGCCAGGTCTCTTTCTATTATTTCTGTTCCGTTATAAATATATACCACTCTTATTAAACTGCATAATTAATATTTTTATATTTTAAGTGACCATGAAATAAGCATTCATTTTCTTCTAATGTGAAAATTACTGTGGTAGATGTCAGTATTACTACACTGGTAAGATAAATATGATCCCTATTCAGGAGGAGCTTATAGTCTAATAGAAATGAAAGAGAATCAAAAAAGAATCCTAAAAACACATAGTAAGTCCAGTTATAAGTTAGATAAAGGGTTTTTATAAGAGTATATATTAAAGGTATCTATTATATGATGAGGGTTAATCCATGCCATATCCCTGAATGTGGACATATTGCCTTTAACTATAATTTGTATTAAAAGAGAAACTGAAGTAGTTAAAATTTTGAAGAGTTTCATGTTGGACCAAACATTACTTTGAAATGGGAGGTACCACACCAAAAATGACTGGGAGTCCTCCAACAGCAGGAGACAAAGCAAAGGCTTTGATAAAGCAGACAGGGAAGTAGCCAGGAAGTTCATAACCGCCTTATATAGCTTTAGGGGTTGTCCTGCTAAGAAGGCCTAGCTGGCTGTTTAGGATTCATTGTTCTTGAGTTTTGAATGTTTAACCTTGAGGCATTTAAAGCAATTGACTCTGGCTCAGGTTTCAGTTTGGCAACCAGGTTGTCAAAGCATTAGAATTTTCTCAGTATAATGACATATTTTTAAATTACTTTAACATAGCTAATCTCTATTTCTGTATTTTTCTTATAATGTTAACTTATACATTGACATAGTTGTCACTCTAAGCTGCTTAGTAGAAAAGTCTGGGTTGTAATTATCCCTTTTGCCTTTCTGTTCTTTTAGGGACCTCCAGGATTCTAAAAGTCACAGCTTATGGAAATGAATCATTAACATTTTAAATGAAGTACTAGAACCAGAAAATGCAAATCACAATTCTGGTGTCAGCATTAACTTATGCATGTGGCCCATTTGCAATTATCACACTTGATTTTCCTGTTTATAAAACACAGATACTTTAACCTTAAGTACTGCATCATCCATATGTATTTCTATCTTTGGGCTTTTGAGTAAATACCAGCCAAGGAAAACAAAATATCCTTTAACAATACCTACAAATTTCTGT
Source organism: Artibeus jamaicensis (assembly GCF_021234435.1). Classification (NCBI taxonomy): domain Eukaryota; kingdom Metazoa; phylum Chordata; class Mammalia; order Chiroptera; family Phyllostomidae; genus Artibeus; species Artibeus jamaicensis. The sequence goes on from NW_026521788.1 coordinate 18,662,823, forward strand.
AAGAACCAGAGAGCCTACTGGGTTCCCAGATGTACTGTAGTACAACAAAATTAAATTAACAGATGTTCTTTGTTAACCTTATTCTCTTACAAAAAAATTAAGTTTTAAAAATAGACATTGGAAGGCAACTCAGAAACTTAATGTCTCCACATATTTGGAAGTTTGAAAGAGAGGAAAAATTGAAAGTATTGTTTAAAATTGTAAAGCTAAAGAAGAAGGAAACATTCTTTGATAATAAAGAAAAGAGACATCAGGGACCAAAAGATAAATTTTGAACGAACAAATATAATGCATGATGGTAAACACAGAATGTGTAACAAAGAATAAGAATAACAGTTATCTAGAAAAACAAAATATGATATTTTAAAATATTAAAAAATAATACTTGCCATTATATAATCCTTGGCAAACTGATTTTTTTATTTAAAGAAAATAAACTGTTAAACTCAATCAGGGTAAGAACACTTAATTTTGAGGAAATAGAAATTTAAAGAATTTAAATACAAATACAAATAAAGGATTTTTTTATTATTTAAAGAAAAGAAGGTGCCCGTCAGTAAATGAATGGATCAAAAAATTGTGGTACATATACACAATGAAATTCTATGCAGCAGAGAGAAAGAAGGAGCTACTACCCTTTGCAACAACATGGATGGAACTGGAAAGCATTATGCTGAGTGAAATAGGCCAGGGGTTGAAAGACAAATACCATATGATCTCACCTTTAACAGGAAGCTAAACAACAAAACAAACAAGCAAGCAGAATAAAAACAAAGACACTGAAATAGAGGACAAGGGGACAGTGACCAGAGGGAAGAGGGAAGAGAATTTAAGGGGGAAAAAAAGGGAGGGATTTGGAGGAACAAATATGAAGGACACAGGGACGAGAACTAAGGGGGGTGGAAATGGGAGGGAGGTGGAAATGGGAGGGAGGTGGGAGCACAGGGTGGGGTGGGGGCTGGGATGGGAGAAATAGACAAAAAACTGTACTTGAAAAATAACTAAATAAAATTATTTTTTTAAAAGAAAAGAAATTATTCAATTCAATCAGGGTAAAAAATTTTAGAAAATAGAAATTTAAAGAATTCAAATACAAATATGTTTTAAATGTAGTGACCCATGCAATACCTTATAAGTAAGAATGAGAAACTATTGGGAAGATGGAATGTGAGAAGTTCTTCAAGTTTACTCTTTGCACTAGATAAAACACAAACAAAACAAAACAAGAAAACCTTATTTTTTTGTCTTATTATGAAGACATGCATACCCACAAAGGAGTACATGTAAAACTAGTGAAATAAAGTCAATGGGTTGCTTCACTCTCAATTTCCTGGTTGTGATATTGTAATACAGTTATTCAAGATGTCACAGCTGAAGGGACCTGAGGTCTTTCTGCGTAACTTCTTACAACTGTATGTGAATCTGTGTGTCTCAAAAATAAAAGTTGAAAAATGATAAAATTAAAATAAAGGGTAATCTGTATAATCAGAGTTGTTGTTCCAAACTTAATCTTATAAATTTCCCTTAAATGGTCTCACAGCCTCTCTGTGGGGTTAATACATGGTCCTTCCCCCCTTCCCATGACTGAGGTCTAGTCAGAGGGTCGCTGGCTAGAAGGAATGTGTATTGTTTGGGGAATGGATTGTGACTCCTTCCTTATTTCCTTTTGGAAGTGACTTCTGGTCCCTTGACTGCTTATTGTACTGTTCCATCTGCATGTACACACTGATGTAATGTAGTTCCAGGCCACGTGTATGTTTGTGCGACTGGCCCCCTGCTGCTTTTGTCTGGGAGCCCTTATAACAGGCCTCAGACTGGAGGAAGTGTGGTCTCTCTTGCACCTGCGCACTGCCGTAGGTTCGCTCCCATGTAATGTGAGTGATAAATGGCATATCTGCATCTACCAGTCCACTGTGTGTATCTGTGTGTGTGTGTGTGTGTTTTAGAATATCACGAACACTTAAGCAGCTCCCCGATTTGGGATTCCTGTGCTTCACTATCTTTAAAAATAAAGTTAAGACCCCAGGATAACATTCATAATGGAAAATTATTTAAAATTGATGAACTTTATCTAAAATTGATTAAAAGAATAATCGAAGCCCTGAGCTGGACAGAATGAGAGTGTTATATGACCATGGCATGAAAAAAACAACTCAATAAATCTTAAGGATAATGAGCCACTTAAGTGAGCAATCATACAGGAAAACACCAAAGGGAAAAAACCTAACTAATTGTTTTACATTTTATCTGAAGCAAAAAGCATTAGTAAAATTTAAAAACAAATAAACTAATAAATAGCATTTCAAAATTCAAACTATGGGAATACTCAAAACTAATTTAAAATAGATAGATATTAAACCCAAATGTAAAATTCAAGACTTTTAAGCTTCTAGGAGAAAATGTAGGAGAATAATACAACCATGGAATAAACAAAGTTTTTTTTAATTTAATAAACTTCATTTTATTTTGTACTAAATGCACAAAATACTAACCATGAAAAATTATATATAATTTCACAAAATTAAATTTTTCTGATCATCAAAAGAAGTCATTAAGAAAATGGACCCTGGCTGGTGTAGCTTGGTGGATTGAGGGTGGGCCTGCGAACCACACAATCACGGTTCGATTCCCAGTCAGGGCACATGCCTGGGTTGCAGGCCAGTTCCCAGCAGGGGACTCACGAGAGGCAACCATACATTGATATTTCTCTGCTTCTCTCCTTCCCTTTCTCTCTAAAAATAAATAAATAAATAAAATCTTAAAAAATAATAAAATGATAAGGACTCTTTAAAAAAAAAGAAAGTGGACAAACAAGCCAGGCACAGACTGGGGACAAAAACACAATCACCATACACATATCCAACAAAGGTCTTCTAGCAAGAATATATTTTTTAAAAATTTACAAATCAACAGCAAAATATAAACTAGGCAAAGAAATATAAAATATAAATTATTTTATCAAAAAAGGGTCAAAAGTACACAACTAGAAAAAAAAACAATGAAAAGATACTTAATATCCTTTATTACCAGAAAAATTCTCATTAAAACCCTTAGATCTATGTGCCTGTTTTTATGCCAGTACCAGGCTGTTTTGATTACAGTGGCTTTGTAATACAATTTGATATCAGGTATTGTGATTCCTCCTACTTTGTTCTACTTTCTCCCGAATAGTAGCTGCTATTTGGGGCCATTTATGGTTCCATATAAATTTTTGAAGTGTTTGTTCTATGTCTGTGAAGTATGTCATTGGTACTTTAATAGGTACTGCATTGAATCTGTATATTGCTTTGGGTAGTATGGACATTTTGATGATGTCAATTCTTCCAATCCATGAACACGGTATATGTTTCCATTTGTTTGTGTCTTTCTTGATTTCTTTCTTCAGGGCTGTGTAGTTTTCTGCATACAGGTCTTTTACCTCCTCTGTTAGGTTTATTCCCAGATATTTTACTTCTGTTTTTGCTATATCGAATGGGATTTTTTCCTTGATTTCTGCTTCTGCTGATTCATTGTCGGTATACAAAAATGCACACAATGGAATTCTATGCAGCAGAGAGAAAGAAGGAACCACTACCCTTTGCAACAACATGGATGGAACTGGAAAGCATTATGCTGAGTGAAATAAGCCAGGGGTTGAAAGACAAATACCATATGATCTCACCTTTAACAGGAAGCTAAACAACAAAACAAACAAGCAAGCAAAATAAAAACAAAGACACTGAAATAGAGAACAAGGGGACAGTGACCAGAGGGGAGAGGGGAGGGAATTTAAGGGGAAAAATGGGAGGGATTTAGAGGAAAAAGTATAAAAGACACAGGGACAATAACTAAGGGGGGTGGAAATGGGAGGGAGGTGGGGTGCATGGGGGAGGGGTGGGCTGGGATGGGAGAAATAAACAGAAAACTGTACTTGAAAAGTAACTAAATAAAAATTAAATTAAAAAATTTAAAAAAAGAAAAAAAAAACTTAGAAAATACCGTTCTTCTTTGCATTTACTACATTGAGTAAAATCTAAAGGACAATTGTAGATGTTGAGTAGAGCAATTGGAACTCTCATACATTGTTCGTGGAAGTATAAAATGGTATAGATATTTTGTAAAGCAATTTGGGAGTTTCTTAAAAACTTGAACATTTATGAACTCTATACCCTTTCAGTACTACTACTAGAAATATAATTTGTAATGAAAAAATTAAAATTCCACAAAATAATATAAATTAAAATGTTTATAGTATCTTCATTTGTAATAGCCCATAAAATGGAAAAAACCTCAATGTTCTTTAATGCAAAAATGGATAAACAAATTGTGGCATTAATATAATAAATGCTATTCATCTGTACCATGGACATAATCAACAACATGGATCAGTACAAAAATAGGTTTAACAAAAGAAGATAAACACACATGCAAAATTAATAATTCATAATACTTAAAATTCACCACAAAGTAAATTTATTAGAACCACCATATATGCCATGTATAATGCACACTTTCCTGTACCCAAATTTTTGACAGAAAAATAAGAATGTGCATTATACATGGGTAGTACTAATTCTGTATCTATATAAATGTTTTTAATTCTTTATTTATGCTTATACATTAAAAGTATAACTCTAGAAAGCAATAATGTTGTCCATATGCAAAATAATACCCTGTAATAGGATAATCAGTTTTTTTTTTGAACTTATAATGAACTTTCAACAAAAACATTTTTGGCCAACAATTCAAGGAAATGAAACAAACAGCTTCGTATTGTGTATGGAGCTTATGGAGAAGGTGCTGTGACTGATCGAACTTATCAAAGTGGTTTGCAAAGCTTCGTGCTAGAGATTTTTTGCTGAACAGTACCCCAAAGCTGAGCAGCCCAGTTGAAGTTGACAGTGATCAAATTGAAACATTAATTGGGAACAATTTATATAATACCATGTGGGAGATTGCTGACATAATCATAATATCCAAATCAATAAAGTTATCGGGGAAAACAAAAAAAAGTGTGTCTTTTATGGAAAAACTAAACTAACTTATTGGCCAACGCAATATAAAATTTGTTTGAATAATAATAAAGTAATAACTAATTAGTAAGTACTTACTATGTTCCAGAGTTCCAAGTGCTTAACATGTGTTGAGCATTTAATCTTCAGTGAGGGATTTATCAATGACATTTATCAAATGAGGGAAAATTTACAGAGAGGTTAAGCAACTTGCCTAATATAACACAGCTATTAAATGGTGGAACCAGGATTTGAACTCTAAGCTGTTTGATATAAAGACCATACTTTTAAATATTATATTAGGTCCAACTATGAAATATGAAAAAGCATCAGTTTAATGTAGCAAACATGACATATACCATTTATATATGTTTAAAGAATCTTTAAGAAGAATGTAAGATTTAGTGAGAATCAGCATACGTTATTACTATATTACTTATATTTTCCAAATCTTTATGATTGGAAAATAAAGTATCAAAATAAACCTACTAATTTGAGAACATAAACTATATTGCCCTGGGCATCAAGATATTTTTAAAAGATTAATTCTTAAATAAAATCATTGTATTTAATTATTTTCATCATAATAGTCCTCTCCAATTTTTAATTTTAAAATAAGTAATTCATGTATTCACTAAAAAATTAGTTGCTATGTGCCAAAAGAAGAAAAGAGATTTGGAGCCATAGACTTGGTTTTTCCTAGAGCTGAGGTTCTAAGAGGAAATATGATAAACAGTAGTAATCAATGCTCTGATTGGCAGGTATGAAGTGTAAACATATGCAAATATGTAGGAATGCCTAATTCATAAGTAGGGTGAAGAAAATCCTTTCAAAAGGAAGGGGCATCCAGACACACTTTCAAGTACGAGTAAAAGTTATTGTAGAGAAAGGGTGTGGGGGCCAGAGAGAATGACAAGAGGATGGAACGTCCAGAGGTGGCAGGACAACGGAATGATTTGAAAAGGAACTGTCACAGGATGATGGCCAAGTCTCTGGCTCCGAGATCAGGTGAATGTTAATATTTCCTTAAATTTGCATTTTAAACCCTTTCCATGCCCACCATCCTCATTTAATCTAAGACTAACCTTCTGGGGGATAGCAAGGTATTTCCTAGCTCAAAATATAATGGGTTTACATGATTTACCTAAAGTCTCAGTGGAAGGGAAGGCAATTAGTGGAGAGCACCTAGATTTAAGTAAGATCTTTTTACCATCATTTCTATTCAATTTTATTATTTTTCCTAATTCTTATTCTGAAATGTAAATCTCTTTAATTAATGTATAGTTGACATACGATATTATACTAGTTTCAGGGCCATAACACAGTGAGATTTTACATTTATACACCTAATAAATTGGTCACCACAAAAAGTCCGCTATCCATTTGTCACCTTATAAGTTATTGTGACATTATTGACTATATTCTCTACACCATACTTACATCCTCATGACTTATTTATCTTATAAGTTTGCACCACTTAATTCCCTTCATTTCTGCTCAGTGTCAGAAGACATGTCTAATTCTACTGACTAGAGTACAACATGCCTCTTTTGACCTGGACTGGTGTCTGGATTCAGGCCTATGCCATATTATCTCCTTTATTATCTAACATAGACATTCCTAAACTGGCTATCCTGACAGGAGCAATCCATCATTATCACACCACAGCTTGCAGAATAATTTTGATCCACCACGTGAACACCCCCTATCATTACCACCAAGTGCAAATGCACATTAATATTGTGTGAATGGCCAAACAGATGCAGAAAGACAATATATCTCTTCAAAAGGCATCTGCAGCCCTCTCCCTTCTTTTCTCACCCTCCCTCTCATTTTCTAAACTATAGTGATGCTCAGCAAGCTTTGCTCATATGTTCTAACTGAGACATAAAGATCCATCTGACCATAATACAAGGTTGCATAGTCAGGAGAACTGCCCTGTGATGGCTCTACACCACTCCATTATGAACTTAGAAGGGAAATAGCCAGGGAAGACTCTGAAGGGATATCTGAGGTCACTGCTGCTCTAGCTCAGCATAGGGCCAGCACTCAAATCAGGTAAAGTGAATCCACCTAACTGCTGGTGCTCTGAAGCTTTTCTTTCACAATAGTTTTTATCATTTGTGTGTGTTTCCAAAGCCTTGTATTCTGGCACATTCTCTCTCTCTCTCTCTCTCTCTCTCTAGTGAAAAGTAATTAGGTCTCCTCAGCCACTAAAAGAGACTTGGCCTCATAGTACATTAGTTCCGATAGGATAACTCAAAGTCTAAAAACACCCCAAGAGTCAATTTTGTATAATCCTGGTCACATGTGGGCAGCTATCACTGAATAGCAACAGGAAGAAACAAGGTTGTGAGAAGAAGGGTCGGATTATCACTCAGGTGGTAACTGATGCTCTGCGGGGTTGGCCCTGACCTCACACTTGGCTCCTTGGCAGTGGCCACTCAAGTATTCATCCTAGAAGAGACTGGGGAGCCTCACATGCCCTCTCTGCTTTCCCGCTGTGGCCCATGCAGGCCTGTGCCTCAGACTCCCTTTGCCACTCTGACCTCCCAAGATAGACAACACCACTAAATACACCTCCTGGAGGGTGGAAAGAACCAGCTCTTTTCTCCAGTGTCTCTTAAATGTATTGATTATTGATAAAGTTTACTTCCCTTCTTCAGGATTGGACCTGTGCTTTTCAAAAATTATTTCTTTTTTACTCTCAAAAGCCCTGCTCTTGCAACTAAACAGCTTTGGTTCTGAAATAATTGCTTCTTAAAGTGGAATATGAATTCAAATTAGCAAATGGCAGACCCAGGTAAGGCCTATTTGTGTAAAATATTAACAGGCTCCTGGGAAAATAGGAAAGTTATGTATGAGAGAGTCTATTCCTGGCTCGCATTGACTCCAAGTCTCTATAACAGGGCTGACCTGCAAGATCAGACAGTATAAATAAAAGAAGTGACCTGCAAGTCAAAATCTTGGTGAAAGGAGCAGCTTTTCAGCCTTGACCTGTTTGTTACATAGGTTATTAATTCCTGTTTTTATTCACTCAATTTTCTTTCTTTTCTCTTTTCTTCTCTCCCTTCCTTCCTTCCTTCCTTCCTTCCTTCCTTCCTTCCTTCCTTCCTTCCTTCCTTCCTTCCTTCCTCTCTCTCTCTCTCTCTCTCTTTCTTTCTTTCTTTCTTTCTTTCTTTCTTTCTTTCTTTCTTTCTTTCTTTCTCTTTCTTTCTCTCTTTCATCTTTCTTTCTTTCTCCAAACAAGCAGAGTTATGGGCATGGGAAAATGGAATAAGTAAAGTAGAAGACAAGAAGTTTTGCTTGGAAAACATTGGTAAAACAATGTACAACGTCAAACAAACCATTCTCTTTTTCTTCCCTTAATCTTCCCTTCTTTATCATTGAATTTAATTATGCTTTCTAAATTCCCAAGGTGCGTTCAGAAATACTAAAGTTAATCCCCCACTCCTCCATATTCGGGCACTCTGGATGTGACGTGAAGATCTCGTTCACGTCAGTGAAAGGCAGTGTAAACACACTGAACGCAGGCTTTGGAGCCAGACAGAAGCACCTGGGTCTGAACCTGTTGGACCATCAGAGTGACTTTGGGACAGTAATTTTAAATTATTTGTTTCCTCTTCTGTCAATAAAATGGTTATTTAAATCTCTTCCTGGAGGGTTTCTTCAAGGGTGAACTGAGAGATCTTATGTAAAGTTCCTGTCAGGTAGTGATCTAGCTGCACAACTTTCTTCCCTCAGGCTAAATTTCTTTATCAGCAGCTCAAGGGTATACAGCTTTTACCTCTACTTGATCTTCTCAGTTTCTGCGGGGAATTTTATTTAAAGTGAAGGGCACTTTCTCTTTGCTTCACTTAAGCAAATTCAATACACTTAATATTTTACTTGCTCTTCCTACCTCATCTTTTTTTGTGGAGAAACTAATTTCACCTTTTCTCCAAGACTCTTGTCACTTCTCCCTTTGTTCAGTTCTTACATTAATCTCTTCTTGTTCTTAGCCAATGGTTCAAGTACAGTTGCTTGGTTTATTTTTTATCTTGTTTTTATTGTTCAATTATAGTTGTCCCCATTTTTACCCCATTGCTCTCCCCTGGGTGTTTTTTAAAATTTTATTTAGTTAATACAAAGTTATAGTAAACACAATATAGTAAAATTATATTCAATTAATAAAATGTTTGCTTGTCTTTTTGTTAGCTTGAATCTTTAGTTGGTGTAGCATCAAAAATGCTCTGAATCTGGTCTCAAGAGAGCTGAATTTTAATCCTGTCTCTGATACTAATTAGCTATATGCACTTAACTCACTTCACCTTTATAGACTTCAAAAACCTCTAAGAAGTGTGAGCTATGTGATTTTTTTTCACTCAAGTTATCTCTATCAGTTCATGGTTATACAATCAACTTTTTGCAGCAATGCAGTGCTCCATTAATAACATCAGTTAGCTTTCCATATTTTTAACCCATGGCCTCAAATGACTGCTTTCATTTCTCTCTGTGTGTTGCCTCTGGCCACCTCTCCCCTTTCTTCTCTTTCATCCTGTTCTTACCTACAAGAAAAGCTTACAAAAGACATATCACCAACAGTTAGTATGGACCATGCTAACATTTATTTGGGGCTGGAACCGAGAGACCCTAATGCATCACGTTATGAACTATGAAAATCAAATCCAGTTCTATAACAGCAGGCATAGAATGGTCTAATTTTTTATAAAAGCAAACAAATAAATAAGATATACACAAATCAATATATGTCTTAAGATTTATGTAGAAAATGATCTTCCCTGCCTGCTGTAGCTCAGTGGATTGAGTGCAGGCTGTGAACCAAAGGGTCACCAGTTGGATTCCCAGTCAGGGCACAGGCCTGGGTTGAGGGCCAGGTCCCCAGTGGGGGCCACGTGAGAGGCAACCACATATTGATGTTTCTGTCTCTTTTTCTCCCTCCCTTCCAGTCTCTCTAAAAATAAATAAATAAAGTCTTTAAAAAAATAGAAGGAAAATGATCTGATAGGGTACATACAAAACTTTTAAAACAATTATTTTTGGAAGAAAAAGTTTGAGATGGAGGAGTAGGAGTAAGTAGTCAGGGTTTAAAATTTTAAATTGAACAATATAGAACTATAAACTGTTCTATATTGTTCAATTTATTATCATAGCATGTGTTATTTTTACAACAAAAAACACTGTCATTGACTAATATGTATTTCTATTTATATAACTTTTTTGTGAAGTAGCTTTATAATTTACCACATACTGGGTGTAAAGTTATTAACAAGATAGTGAGTTGAGGTGGGAAAATGTTCATTAGTATTACACAGGAAATGCCTTGGTATAGCCAGTGGTTGAATCTGATTTCAGCTCTGACTCAAACAGGAAGTGATATTTTCTTCTAATGGTGATTTATGACTGCTATTCTTATTGCTGTTCTCTATGGTAAGAAAACTAATTATGGCAATTAAAATATAATTGGAAAAAGAATCAAAGGTAGTATTAAATATTTACATTAGAGAAAGTACTGAGAGCTAGGCTTTCGCTGGCAGTCAATGAGCTGGAGTTAACAGTAGGGTGGCAGGATTTTGCAGAATATATTGGAGCAAAGCAAATTTGTCCAGATATTAATAAAGACTGCATCTACAGATGATTCTTTCAGACAGGGCCCAGAGACTAATGGCTCTGAAGATAAGAGTATTCATAAACACACAAGAAAGGCAATGTCTTCTAAGCAAAGACAGCATATTTCAACAGCGAAAACTCTTACAAGAATGACAACTGTGCAAATCAGTTCAACCACTGTGGAAAGCAGTATAGACATACCTCAAAAAATTAAAAATGGATCTGCCTTTATACACAGTAATCCAACTTCTGGGACTATATCCAGAGGAACCCAAAACACTAATTGGAAAGAGCATTAGGACCCCTATATTCATGGCAGTGTTATTTACAATTGCCAAGATACAGAAGCAGCCCAACTGTGGACAAGTAGATGAGTGGATAAAACAACAATGAGACTTTACACAAAGGAATATTACTTGGTCATAAAAAAGAAGAACAATTTACCCATTACAACAGTATGGATGGACCTGCAGAGCATTATGCTAGGTAAAATAAGTCAATCAGAGAGAGACAAATGCCATATGATATCACTCATATGCAGAATCTAATGAACAAACTGAACTAACAAGAAAAATGGGGACAGACTCACACATAGAGAGCAGGATGACAGCTAAGGGAGAGGGGAGGTTAATGGGTAGAACAACTGAGAAAAAGAAAAAGAGACTCAGGGACAACAGTGTGGTGACTGCAGGGGGGAGGAGATATGAGGGACTAAATGGTAATGGGAAAGAAAGGAAGAAAGAAAGAAAGAAAGAAAGAAAGAAAGAAAGAAAGAAAGAAAGAAAGAAAGAAAGAAAGAAAGAAAGAAAGAAAGAAAGAAAGAAAGAAAGAAAGAAAGAAAGAGAAAGGGAGGGGAAGAGAAGGGAAAAGAGAGAAAGAGGAAAGGAGAAAGGAAGAAAGAAAGGCAAAGAAAATGGGCTGGAATCAAGACATATTAAGAGTCATTATTTTTCTGAGAAAATTCCATACTGTTTTCCATAATGGTTGTAGCAGTCTGCAATCCCACCAACAGTGGACTAAGGACCCCTTTTCCCCACAACCTCTCCAACATTTGTTGTTTGTTGCTTTGTTTATGATAGCCATCCTGACTGGTGTAAACTGGTATCTCATTGTGGTTTTAATTTGCATCTCTCTGATAGCTAACCATATTGAGCATCTCTTCATGTGTCTCTGAATGTTCTGTATGTCCTCCTTGGAGAAGTGTTTGTTCAAGTCCTTTTCCCATTAAGCAGGAAAAAAAAGACACTGAAATAGAGAACAAGGGGACAGTGACAAGAGGGGAGAAGGAAGGGAAGTTAAGGGGAAAAAGGGGGAGGGATTTGGAGGAACAAATAGGAAGGACACAGGGACCAGAACTAAGGGAGGTAGAAATGGGAGGGAGGTGGGGAGCAAGGGGCAGGGGAGGCTGGGATGGGAGAAATAGACAAAAAATTGTACTTAAAAAATAACTAAATAAAATTAATTTAAAAAAAGAGTCATTAACAACATTCTCATCAAAATCCTATATATAATGTTTACAGGTGCATGACTTTTGCCTACATAAAGCACACAGTTCACTTTCAGAGTGTGTGTTCAGTCATCACCAGGTGTCAGGTTTATTTTGTTCTTGTTGTTCTTCCATGATCATGTGAGGACAGCATAGAGTTCTTCAAGGGCACTCCAAAGAGAAAGGAGAGAACTATTTAACATTTCTTTTACAGCACCACACATTTCAAAAAATCTAATCTCTCTCCTTGTCCCAAAACCTCTACTTACATCTAAGCTCTATGCTGGCCCCAAGATAGGCTGAAACTTTTCTCAACCTATAATTGGAGTATTTAGCTCCTTTGGCTAGCTGCAGCCTTACTATTCATCTCCAAGAAACCCTGATGCCAATACAGTGTGTATCTAAACCTACATTACCTATATGATCATCTCTATCCCCAAATACAATGAACACATCTCATCAGTTCTCTAAGGAACATTCTCACAGGTGAAAAACTCTTGCCATGCTTCTGAGACAGCATTCTTGATTTTATTTTCATCTTTTCATACATCTTGTCAGTCTCCTTTGCTTATCTCCTCCTCTTCACAAGAATTCTAAATGTGTTTGCTCCTTTGTAATTTTTTCTTCTCTAATCTGCCCACTCCAAGTATAAGCACCTTCTATTCTAAGGGAAATAGAATTTTTATCATAGGCCCAATTTATGCACTAAGTTTTAAATTCATATATGCAATGACTCATCAATATGTCTATAAAATAAGCAAAGTTAACTTCTAATGAGCCCATTAAAATGGAATTAAACTATTACCCCAAACTGATTTCTCCAAATCTCCCCTAGCTCATTATGTTACTCATATCCATACAATGGCCTAAAATAAGAAACCTAAAACCCAATTTTCCCCCAATTTCTTTCAATTTTACATCTATTCTCAGAAAATCCAGTCAATTTTATCTCCAAAATAAACTTCAAATCTGTCTACCTCTTCTGCCAAATTACTAGTCCAGCACTGTCCAATACAAATGTAATACAAAAAATAAGTAATTCTTAAATAGCTATTAGTCACATTAACAACATAAATAATAATAAATAATAATTTGTACATGTCAAATTGACAGTATTTTGTATATGATTAAATATATTAACATCAATTTAACTGTCCAGATACAAAAATATATAAATGATATTTTATACATTTTTTGTTACAAACTCTTCAAAATGTGTTGTGGGTTTTATATTTGTATAGCACATCTCAATGCACACTAGCCAAATTTCAAGTGCTTAATAGCCACATGCCACTACTGTGTTGCACGATGAAGAATTAATATATGACAATATCATCTATTGCCTGGAAACTACAAAAACTCATATCTGGTGTTTTCATTTCTCCTCTTACCAACCCCCACCAACACACATTTGCCATGGGCTACTGAGAACTACAAACAACATAATTCTCTGTCTCTATGATAAACAATAATGGGACAGGGTGGACTTCCCTATTCTTGTGTTGATAATACCAATCCAGCAAAAAATAACTTAGCTGTTTCTCCAGGAAATACTTGTTCCTGAAGAGAAAACTAATCCAGCCAAACTGAGCAATCAATTAATTATCAAGGCAAACAGGCTCGTCTCAAATCATTTCAAGATTCTCAATTCACTACGTTTGCCCATCCAAGTCTACTAACTCACCAAATCCAAATAAGTTCTCGCTCTGGAAAGATGCACTTCAAAATCACTCAGCACAGCCCTTAAACGTTGTAAAAGGCCTTACCTAATGTCCTCATTTTGAAACATGAAGAAAATTCTCTCCAGGTTGTATTCTCTTTTACTGCACTAAGTTTAATAAACATAGTTTTGCTAGATCAACACTTTTTAGTGGCCTTTTGGAAAGTCAACATTCAACAAAAGTAAGAGAAGAGTTGTTAACATGAAAGTGGGACCATGTCACCTGTTCAAGATATTTCAACAGCCCCCAATGCTTTGAACAAAATCCAAACTGCTCAATGTATCTGACAAGGCCAAAATAATCTGTTTTATGTCTAGCTCTCTAAAATTACATATTATTCCCCCCTCCATTCACTAAGTTTTATACTTTTTTCCTATTCTTTAGGTATAACTAGTATTTTCCCAATCTTGCTATCTTTGCATTTACTCTATTCTGCTTGCAACATTCTTCTGTCTTAAAATTGCTGGCTCATCCTGATTCTTATTAAGTCAAATTTGATCTCCTCAAAGAGGCTTTTTTGACTACTATATTTAAAATGTTGTTATCTCTTATGCCAATTTTCTTTCCATCACATCATCTTACTTTCTTCATATCACTCATCATAATTGCTTTGTCTATTTGCCTCTTTCTTTCCTCTCTACACTAGAATATTAACTGCATGAGAATAGAGATTTTATATATCATATGCATTTCTATATGCCTAAATGTCTGACTGATTTATAGGCACACAGCAATCATTCAATAAAAAAACTTTTCTAAATAAGTAATAAACAAATAAAATTCAGTGAATAAAGAATGAGAGAGAGAGAAAGAGAGAGAGGGGAAATATAAGGAAAGAAAGAAGGAAAGACCCCCTAAAATACGTTATGTAAGGAAGACAAGTGTGATTATCTCCCTTTACACATTAGAATACTTTGTAAGTGTGTTAAAGGAGGAAACCAGGGCTCCAAGGCTACTATGCAATGTAGCTGCAACCAGGATCAAGGTCTTCTGATTTCTAATCCAGTGTTCATCACAGCATAACACTGTCTTTCAACCTTCTTGATTGATGTGGTTCTTTTGAAGCTAACATGCAAAACTTCAGATTTAATAACAACACAAGGCATCTGGAGGGGAAAACGATGCTCTGTGCATTAATTGGTAAGTCCATATCTTTTTGCATTTACATCTCCCACTTGCATTTTGATTAGCAATTTCTTCTGTCAATTTAACACCAAAATTCTCTGTAATCAGTGACATGTTATATTCTGGAACAGGCTCAATGAGTCCCTGTAGCTGATGAGACATCACTTCAATCCCTTCACCTTGGCTGCTCTAGTGGCGAACATGCCTCACTGTTATTCTGATTTCCTAAATCTCCACAGAGACAGTCAGGCAGTGAGAAATACCGCTGGCATATGCTTGACTTCAACTCATTGCCAATACAAAAGTACCTGGCTGGTTCTAAACGAAAGCCTCACTTCTTTTCTATTATTATTGTCATTGTTATTAATGTAATTATATTTATCACTCTTCCAAAGTCCCTTTTGGAGGGGCTTCCTATTTTAAGGAAGAGTAATTCCTAAAAATCACACTCAATAACTATATTCAGTGAGGCATAAGCAGTAACTTAGCATTTGATTGAAATTTTTGTCCTAATAATTAACTAAGTATCTTGTAAGAAATTGTTCATTGTTTACCCAGTCATGAATTTCTATTTTCTCGCTTGCTAAAAAAAGCTCAGTTTTCAAATATTAGCAGTTTAAGTTGGATGGTTGTAGTGAATGAGGTGGAGCATTACACCTCCACCCAAAACCTACTGAATAAATCTTGAATACTCTGTGTCAAGCCTAATGATTCTGTTTTTCTGACCATTTGGCAAAGTCGTGTCTCTTTGACATAGCATAAAACTCTTAAGAATCCAGATTCTTCTGATTGTTCCTGTCTTCTTCCACTTGTACACAAAAATTCAGGCACCCAGACCTAATTGTGATTCTCTAAACATGCCTTTATTCTTTATCCTTGCAAATGTCCTAAACCACAATTCCAGGTACAAAACTCCTACTCATTCATCAAAGTCCAACTCCAATCAACAAATCTTTGCATAATTTTTGCTATGGCAGAATTAAAATCTTTATATTTCTAGTTATGATTCTATATGTTCCATTATAGCACTAGTCACAATAAATTCCTATTATTTGGTTATGTGTCTTCTCTATGAGAATCTCGGTTATTTGAGAATAAAGATAATATCTCACATATTTGTGTTCTGAAACCTAGAACAGTGCTTGAAAGATAATACTGAAATATTTCTTTCTGAATTATTTTTCAAGTGGTTGACTGAACATAACAGAAAATCATTCCTTAATATCGTGCTCCCTTAATGCTGTGACATCCAGTCCATGATGATTCCATAGTCTACATATACTTCTCAACTTTTTTATTTTGTGCCTTCTAGATATTACTATTTCAAAAGAATTTTTTAGAGAAAGCTATCTAAACATATTAAGATACCTTTAGCTTAACATCTCAAACCATGGATACATTTATGAGACACTAAAATCTAGCAATTTAAAATTTTGTTAACTAGATAATTTAACTAATGAGAACTCCTAAAACTTTGTTATTAAACAAATGATTACATGCAATAGCGTAAGAATATTTCCACTGTTTTATTACATATTTAATAAGCAGAAAATTGTTTAAATTATGGTTACAAAATTAATCAGTAAAAATGTTAATGAGGGTGATGATGGAATGATAATAAAATTATTACAATAAGTGGAACATACTGTATTTTTCAAAGATGGGTAAAACATTATTTCCCACCCTGTAGGGTTATTTTTATCTTTACACTCCTTCCACGGAAAGTGGGGTTTATGCCCTCTCTCTTCAGTCAGGGAGGCTTTTAACTGGTTTGCAACCAATAGGTTGTGGCAAAAATGACAGTGCATAATTTCAGATATTAAGTGAGAAAGGGAAATACTGTGTGTGCCTATTAACTGCAACACTTGGTCTTAGACTCAAAAAATGCCATGCAAAGGGTTCAGCAATCCAGAGAAAGGCTGTCATGCTGTGAGAAAACCACATCATATGAGAGGTTAAATGTAGTTCCTTAGTCATGGGGCCTCAGTCCAGATACCAGACATGTGAATGAACAAACTTCCATCCTTTCTGAATTCCAAAACATCTGTTACCATAAGAAATAGGTTGTTGTTTTATGCCAGTAAATGTAGGGTAATTTTTTGCAAAGCAATCATAATTGGAATATAGAGTGTGAGAAGCAATGGTTAGGAATTCAACAATCCTATTTCTTTTTAGATGTAAAGGAAGAAGACATTTACCAGCTCTTTTGCAGTTTATTTGGGTCCCCTCTGACTGTTAGCCAATGGGATATAGAGAGAAGTAAGCCAAACTGAGGTCTAGTTATCAAACTTCTCCTTCAGTCATGTACCATCTCTCCCATTTCTGCGGTGACAGTGGAGGCCAGTTAAAAAGATGGCAGTATTAAAAGATTAGAGATTTCTGAATCACTGAGTCATCGTTACTTAACAGAGACCTATCCAGGAAAACCAGCTAGCGTCAGAACAATCAATGAATGATAAATAAACCATCACTGAGCTGCTGGGCTTTGAGGAGTTTGTTATATCAGGTAGTGCCTGTTACTCTGATTGATATACATAATAAACCCATTGTACTTGTGGTACTACATTGCAGTTACCAATAAAAAAATCATTAAATACTTGCAATGTGCTAGAAAGTTTGCACAATGCTATACATGGGTTATTGCAACAAAACTCAGATTGACCATGTTACTTTTCAGGTATGTTTATTTTCCCTATTTTATAAATGCAAACTCCAAATTGAAAAAGGACTTAGTATACTAAGGGTTACAAAAATGTTGCAAAAAAAGGAATTTCCTTGAAAGTGGAGTACTGTGAGGCAAACTTAAAATAAGATTGTCTTCCAAAACTTAAATTAGCACATCCATTGGAAGAGGTCAGTCGTTTATGAGTGTACTGTTGCTATACATTTTTGTTAAATACGTTCTTTGCATTTATTCCTTACCCACTAATTTTAGTAATAATAGATTAAATGAAAAAGTCCCTAGATTTGTTTATATGTTTTTAGTAAACAGACCACCATGGACTGGTTAAAATGCATTTTATAGCTAGTTTTAAGGGTTAGAAATAATTTTGTTATGGTATCTTTCTATATTTTATGACTTTAATTAAATTTCTGATTTCCATTCCAAATACTGCACTATAAGACACAATTTAATCATTAAATTTGAAGGTAATTTTGTGATTTTTCAGAGTGTATAACACCAAGGGACTGATAATGGGAGCTAATGTACATAAAATACACTTCACCAAGTTCCAGAAACTCCATCCTCAAGGATATTTTTTTTCTTCCACAACCAGAAAGCTCATGCATACACTCAAGAAGTCTCATCATAGCTGTTCTACAACTGTCATCACCTTTACAGAGGAATCTTGTCACCTGCACAGGTGAAGTGGAGGACTTTTAAAGACAATTATATACATCTAACCTTATTGAAACTTATACTGAGACAAAAATATCATCAGTACAGACATGCATATTGTTCGAAATCACATTATTGACCACAAAGGACAATACTTAATAGAAAGCCTCACTACTTTCAAAGCCATCCGAAACCAAATATCAAGCGAATTCTAACTCTTTGTGAAAGTGTTCATCAAGTTAATTTTCTATCGTCCATCACATTCTGTAATATAAAGTATAACAAGTCACATTATTCCTGCCCTTAATTCTTTGAGGTCCAGTGATTATGCTTCAAACAAATCTGAAATTTGGCAACAAGATCAATCAAAATCAATCACCGTATTTAATTGAGGAAAGCCTAAAATCTGGTTTTATTTTAAAAATCCTTTTTCTTTTTCACATAGCATACATTCTCATATGGAGAGACAGAAAATAGACAAATAAACAAGTATACAGTGCATCATTTGCCGTGATAAACACTATGTAAACATGAACTTGTATGACAAGATGGAGGACAACTGAAGTGGGGGATGCTATTTTATACATTATCATATATAGACAGGATCTATGCAGGATGTTACGTAAAGTAACAATAAATCCAATTAAATATGTCTGCTGCTCAAACTCTTGGAGAAAGCATATATAAGTGGAAAGACACCAAGGTATAGGCATGACTGGGGAACTGGAGGAACAGCCAGGAGAGCTATGTGTCTGAATTTGAAGGAACAAGGAAGAGAGTTGTAGGGCACATACTCAACAAATTGTCCCAAAATTGATTCTTGAGATTGATATGTTTATAGCTTATCCATCAACGAAGTCAGTAAAATAGACATGTCCAGCTTTGTAAAAACATTGGGCTATTTCCTTCTCCTGAGCTAGAGGACGATGTCCTGAACTAGGTGCCCAAGACCCAGGATCTCACCCTGTGCCTTCCCCTACCAGTGTGTGTCCTCAGGTGCATCACTCACTCACAGGCCATTTACTATCACACCCCAGAATAGTCATCTCTTTGAAACACCATCATGTACTTTACCGGTACTGGAAATACAAAATCCTCCATATCTCTCCTTTTAGTTATACCAGTCTCTTTTCTAAAAGTCATCATTTCAGAAGTAGGGTTTTCAACTATTTTTTTCTCTAGAAGACATATTTAACTTTCCAAAAGTTACATTTAAAATGTAGACAAATACCCAAACAACTTATCTGAGGTACACAATAAGTGCACAGTAAAAATTCTGGGGATGAAAATAAAATAAAAAGTAATAAAAACTTACTAGATTTAATACTCAATACAAATTTACTATTTTATTTCATTACTAATACAAGTCTATTTATAATAATTGATATAAATTATTTAATAATGAACTTAGCAGAAACAAACAACAAAAATCCCTTAAGATTCCACAACTGAACATCTTCCCCATATTATTCTTCTATTCATAAGACTGGCCATTTCCCCTGAAGGTGTTTTCAATGAGAGATGCTTGGTTTCTTATACTCAGCTACTTTTTGAGACAAAGTCTCTGAGCAGCACTGTGCAGAGTTCTCCGAGTGCAGAACTAGTCTGCATCAAAGCTCTTTTGACCATGGACTCTCCTGCCAGTCCAGTGGCTTTGACCCTTTGGCGAAAGAGCACATCCCAGGATGACTTCAAGCTGAACACTTTTTTTTCACAGCATGAGCAACAGAGATCACTGACTAGAGCTGCTTTGTCACTTAACCAACATTTTTGTCAATGAACACTCTTTTTCACTCTAGTTACTTCTGTTCCCTTAGTCTAAAGTCTCTTCAAATGGTGCACATGTGAGGAAGACCATTCTGTGTGCTGAGAGCATAAAATTTCAGCGCTTGCTGACCAGTGCTAGCAGATGGTTCTGCTTTTCCTTACCTTAAACTATGGTTTCAGGGAAAACAGCAAGAGCCTCACTATGGCATTATCCCCACTAAAGTTTGATTTCAATTTGCATAAAAAGCTAAGGGTACTTTGCTATGGGTCTTTCATTAAACTCCCTTACAAAGCCCCACAGGTAACTGGCTTCCCTACTAACTGGTTGTAACAGTATAAAGGAGTCATATCGCTTCCAAACAAACACACAAATAACAACAACAACAAAAACAGTATTTCAACTAAGATTTCCTGGCAAGAGTCCTGTGAGAGAGAACAGTAGAGTGACTAAGATAAATTCAGAAAATATTCTTAAATGAAAAGGAATAAAGTCTTTGTATGTTTAATAAATTTGAAACGGTGCCTGAAGAGATTCTCCAAAGTCAACAAAGGGTCTGCAAATCGAGAAGAGAGGAAGGTACCATTTGACAGCAGTTAGTCCTACAGAGAAAGCGTTCCCTGTGGTTGGCCAAACAAGTTTGGTGAGGCACTGTGATCCTTAGAGGCTGGGCACTGCAGGAAGTCACCCAGTGGTAGAGGTGATGCATTACGGGCCTCAAGCAGCACACTCAAGGCCCCGAGACTAGAGTGGACATAATTCATCATCCAAATTGGGTACTTTTGAGAATGAAAGGGAGTATAATCCAAATTTACCCTAAGGAAACCAAGGTATATATACTCACCCTAGTTCACTGTATATTACACTCACTTAGCAAATACTTACCTTATTTTATTTTTTAAAGATATTACTTATTTATTTTTAGAAAGAGGGAAAGGGAAAAAGAGAGGGAGAGAAACATTAATATACGGTTTCCTCTTGTGTGCCCCACTGGGGACCTGGCCTGTAACCCAGGCATGTGCCTTGATGGGGAATTGAACCAGGGACCATTTGGCTCACAAGTCTATGCTCAATCCACTGAGCCACACCAGCCAGGGTGCAAACAGTTATTTTATGAAAACTCATTTATAACCCAATAATCTTGGAAAAACTGTTATTTCTATAACATATGGGAAAAAATAAAATGGTTGAATACATTTGATGATTTTCGACATCATATAAACCTCAAAAACAGAATTTTAACAAGTATGTTAATCAAAGGTTAGGCTAAACATTAAATTTTTTTCTGTTGAATGAGTGATGCAAAATACCAAGGAGAATGTAAACAGTTTCTTGCAACCTTTAGAGCGGGATGAGTCCTAGTAACTAAAGGACTTTTTTGCAAAGCAGCAGGGCATACACATATTATTTGCAAAGAAAGAAGCACAAATGGTTTGAAATACAAAAGAAGCTAGATAATTAGAGCACCTAATAAATGGAAGCCCTCGGGTTTGGAAGGAGGATAAAGAAATGACCCGGGAACCTCAGACTAGGAATAGGAAGAATTAGCAAAGAACTTGGAAGAAAAGACTATTTTAATATTCAAATAATTTGGACAATTGGATTTATAAAGGGAAGCTAATAAAGAGAACGACTGAATCCTTGGAAAAGCCATTCAAGTGTCTGGTAAAGAGTCGAAACCAAATATCTAAGGCAAGGGTCAGGAAACATTTTCTGTGATAAATCAGACAGTAAATGTTTTAGGCTTTGTGAGCCATTCAGTCTCTTACCTTTACTGCGCCCTGGGGTTGTGGCACAAAAAGTCATATGTACATATGAGAGTGGCTAAATTCCTAAAGCTAGAATTTCACATAATTCAATTTGTCAGAAAATATTCTTCTTCTTGCAATCTTTTTCAACCATTTAAAAATATTAAAACCATTCTTTGCCCACGGGCCATACAAAAGAGACGGTAGATCAAATGTGACCCACAGGTCAAAAGTGGGCTTCATTGAAGATAATATATAGTGATTCACAAAAATGAGAACTAAAAGTCAACAAAGAGGTCCCATACATTAGAAGTATTTGGCAAGCAGCCAGTAATAAAGAAGAAAGGTGTTAATTTTATAATATTCTAAATGTTAACATTTTTAGTAGTCCGTGAGCACCTTTCTAATTAGTTTTAATGAATACAGTCTGGTTGGACTTTATCTAATTATAATTACTTATTTTTAAGGTGTTGGCTGTTGGGTAAAACATTCTTTTAAATCAAGTTTCTCAACATAATTAGCATGCAATTTCAGGTACAGTTTGATGGTTTTTACAAACATGTACACCCATGTAAGAACCTTGGATTATCAGTTTACATAGACGAGTTTGCTGGCAATTTGTTTGGTGTAGCATTAAATCTATAAATCAACTTGAGGATAATTGATACATTAATGATATTGAGTCTCTCTGTCCAAGAATATGACAAATCTCTTCAAATAGTTGTCTGTTTAATATTTCCTAATAATGTTTTGTACTTTTCAGAGTAAAGATCTTATATGCATTTGTTCAATTTGTTTTGTATAAACTTGTATGCTAAGTTTGTTATTTTTCATACTGTGATATATTGTACCTTTAACATAAACTCATTTACTATTTATTTTTATTGATTGATATTAGAGACAGAAGAAGGCAGAAAGATAAAGTGTGACAGAGCAATAGACAGAGAGCGAGACACATCTATTTTTTGTTCCACTTATTTGTGTTGCTTCTTGTGTGTGTCCTGACAAGGGGTGGAACCCACAACCTTGGCATATCAGTATGACATTCCAACCAACTGAGTTACTCGGCCAGAGCTTGATATATTGTATTTGTAATAGATATGTTTTCTAATTACTTGCTATTATACAGATACACGTATACTTCAAGTTTCATTGTATTTCTCTACTGTATATTTTTATTTTATTAACTTTGCCCTTAACTCCATTTTTCTTATTTCTATTATAAAGTCTGTTTTTACATATTGACCTTATTTTCTCTACATTTATCTATTTTGCTAAATTTATCAATTTTATAAGGGCAGGGTTTCTTGCTGTTGTAAATATTTTTTAGGATTTTCAAAGTAGTTGATCTTATGATTTGAAAATAGATACAGTTTTACTTTTCCCTTTGTAATCTGTACACTTCTACTGGTGCTTCCTTATTTACTATACTGGTTAGAACATCCATGACATTCCATTGCATCTGAGCGTGGGCATTCTCATTCTGATCCTAATTTTAGGGGCAGTGTCCTAGCCTTCATTTTTAAGTTCATCGATGGCTGAAAACCATAATTCAATGGTGTGTTTTCATTCCCCCCTACAGTGAGGAAACTAACAATATCATGTGAAGTAACAGTGTCAACGGCCACACATACAACAGACTAGAATGCATGTCTTTTGACTTAACACAATACTGTTTTTTACTAGCTCTTCATTTCTGAACTTAATTCCATAGAATTCTAACTGTATGAGATACACACTAATTCTACACTGGTTAGTGATTGACACCATCAGGGGCTTTTCTTCCAGTAGTCTGACTGGGAAGTTTTAGAGAAACAAACAGCACCTCAGTGCAGAAGACATATAAAGCAAAAGGATTTTTACAGTCATAAGGAAGAGACATTATGGAAGATAATGAAAGAATTTCAGAGAAATCATTGCCATGTACATAATCTAACTTAAGAAAACCGCATATAATTCCAGTGAAGGCCATAGGTGTATCCATTTCTGTAGGGAGAGTAGAGTCAGACACAAAACTATGTTCCAGTGATGTAAGCAGAAGTTTTACATTGAACTATGTTCCAATTCTAGCAACCTTGTAAATGACTAACGTAAAAAGGGTTTATGTAAAATGGACCATTAGAGAAATTTTAATTATTTCCCCTTGTTTTTTCAAAAATTAATTTCCATCAAATGAGATATCCAAAATATGTTGCCATTCCCTGAAACATAAAGTCAAAAAAACAACAAAAATCTAAACTCAGTGATGGTCCTGAAAATCTGCATATTTGGCATCAGACAGTGTCTCTATTATTTTCTATAGAGAAAATTATGTGCTTTTGTGCTTTTGTTAAGTAACATATGAAAATTCACAAACAAAATATGCGAAGTCCACATTCTGAACGATACCTCTTGCAGGATGAATTTTTTTCTGATTCTTGTCCTTTTTTGAGGGTATTTTATTGCTGGACACCCATTTAACTCTCTCAAAATCCAAGTAATTTTTTCTTTTTAAATTTCCTCTATTTCTGCTTAAGCACCTTTTACCAAAAAAAGATGACCCATTGAGAGTTTTTCTTGTATGTTTCAAGAGGTCAATACAAAGAAAATGCATAATTTTAATACGAGCTTAATGTAATATGTATGCAAAAGCATAATTTGCATTAAATAATCTATAATTCAGATACTGTGTTAACAAAGGTAGGCCTCCTTTTACATAAACAATACATTGAAAAAAACATAATTCTTTGTTTAGATTCTCACTCTTCAAGTTATTCTTTTGGCTTTGAGTTCATGTTGTTCCATAAGTATCTGCCTATAGTTTCTATGGTTAACATTGTTCAAGATACAGTATAGGCAAAGTAATAGGAGGCTTCGGTGAGTATAATAGTATACGTGCAATGGTAATAAAAATAGTAGCTATTTTCTTATAATAGACAACTATTTACTAAGGACTAAGTAAATTTCTATTAGCTCATTTCATCAGCATAATGATTTTTTTAATTGACTGATTTGAGAAAGAGAGAAAAACTGATTTGTTATTCCACTTATTTATGCATTCGTTGGTTGCTTCCAGTATGTGCCCTGATGGGGGACTTAACCCACAATCTTTTTGTATTGGGACAATGCTCTAACCAACTGAGCTAATCTGCCAGGGCCAGCATAATAATCTTTTAAAGTAGTTTTACTTTAGTTTTTGAAATTTTTTATTTATTTATTTTTAGGGAGAGGAGGAGGAAGGGACAGAGAGAGGGAGAGAAACATTGGTCAATTGCCTCTCATATGAGCCCAAATAGGGAGAGACCTGGCCCACAACAGAGGCGTGGACCGGAACTTGGAGTTGAACCAGCAGTCTTTCGGTTTGCTGCATGACACTCAAACCATTGAGCTACACCAAGTTATTTTCAAAGGAGGAAACAGGTTCAGCAAGATACATTACTTGCTTTAGCATTAATCATTATACTATATGGGCTCCTAATAACTGCAAAATTTATATGTAGATATGAAATATCACATAGATAAAATATTTAATATTCCCTACTCTACGACCTCATTTTCCACACATTGAATCCAGTGGAGAATAGTAAAGTATTTATTTTAGAACTTTTAAAACTATTTATTAATTACGCTATTACAGTTTTCCAATATTTCTTGCTTTATACCCCTCCACCCTGCATGTCCAGCACTCCAACATCCCCCCTCCCTCCTTGGGTTCATGTCCATGGGTTGTACATATAAGTTCTTTGAGTTCTCTGTTTCCTATACCATTTTTGATTTCTCCCCATCTAGTTTATGCCTACTAGTTACACTTCTTATTCCCTGTACCTTCCCTCCGCTATTCTTCCCTTCCCCCTCGCCACTGAAAATCCTCCATGTGATGTCCATTTCTCTGATTCTGTTCCTATTCTACTATTTGCTTAGTTTTGTTTTCATTGTTTTAGGTTCATTTGTTGATAGTTGTGAGTTTGTTGTCATTTTATTGTTCATATTGCTTATCTTCTTTTTCTTAGATAAGTCCTTTTAATATTTCATATAATAAAGGCTTGGTGATGGTGACCTCCTTTAACTTGACCTTATCTGGGAAGCACTTTATCTGCCTTCCATTCTAAATGAAGGCTTTGATAGATAGATTAATCTTGGATGTAGGTCCTTGACTTTCATGACTTTGAATACTTCTTTCCAGCCCCTTCTGGCCTGCAAGATTTCTTTTGAGAAATCAGCTGAGAATCTTATGGGCATTCCTTTGTAGGTGACTGTCTCCTTTTCTCTTGCTGCTTTTAGGATTCAATCTTTACCTTTAATCTTGGGTAACTTAATGATGATGTGCCTTAGTGTGCTCCTCTTTGGATCTCATTTCTTTGGGACTCAGGGCTTCCTGGAA
This sequence comes from Artibeus jamaicensis, assembly GCF_021234435.1. Taxonomy (NCBI): domain Eukaryota; kingdom Metazoa; phylum Chordata; class Mammalia; order Chiroptera; family Phyllostomidae; genus Artibeus; species Artibeus jamaicensis. The sequence goes on from NW_026521788.1 coordinate 18,688,969, forward strand.
TTCCTGGAGTCTATTTCCTTCACCAGATTGGGAAAGTTTTCCTTATTATTTGTTCAAATAAGTTTTCAATTTCTTGCTGTTATTCGTCTCCTTCTAGCACCCCTATAGTTTGGATATTGAAATGTTTCAGGCTGGCCCAGAGGTTTGTACGTCTCTCTTTATTTTTCTGAATTCTTGTTTTTTCATTCTGTTCCAGTTGAATGTTTATTTTTCCCTCTTGTTCCAAATCCCTGCTTTGAGTCCTGGTTTTCTTCCTGTCACTGCTGGTTCCCTGAATATTGTGCTTTATTTCATTTTGGGTATCTTTTACTTGTTTTTGTTTTTGTTTTTCTTTTTTAGACTAAGCTCAATCAGCTCTGTGAGCATTTTGATTCCCAGAGCTTTAAATTCTCCATCAGATAGGTTGGCTATCTCCTTATCGCTTAGCTCTTTTTCTGAAGTTTTGCTCTGTTCTTTCATTTGGGCCATATTTCTTTGTCTTGGGGCAGCTATAAGTTGTAAGAGGGTGGGGCCCTAGGTATTCACACAGGCAGGGCAACCTTCTTTGCTGCACCATGGAGCTGCCTGTTGTGGGGGGCAGAGAGGGAACAATACAGCTCCCCTCCTTGGCTCTAGCCCACTTTTCAATGAACTCTCATGTGAGACTGGGAGTTTCTCCCACTGCAGCAACTGCCATAGTCCACAGTCAGCTCTGAGTCTCAGTTCAGCTCAGCTTCCCATTCAACCAGCCCCACCCATGTGGCCACAGGTTCTTACTGGTCTGGTTGTTCTGGTTGAGTGCTTCTTTAATTCCTTGGTTGTCACAGTTCCATGCAGTTTGATTTTCTGGCACTTCTGGTTGTTTACTGATTTTAGATTGGTTTTTACCCTACTTTTGGATGTGTGAGGAAATGAAGGATTTCTACCTATGCCTCCATCTTGGCCAGAACTTCTTATCTTAGAACTTTCTAAAAATAACCTGAACAATTAATTGTTAAAATAACTATTCAATTAAATAAATACCAAAGGCAGATATAATCACATGTTATAACATTTCCTATAAAATATCAGTCTCTGATTATAAGTGAGTGTTTTATTGTCTCGAGGGCATTGGAGAGCATTCATGAAAATTCAGTCTTGGGACAGCATTTTCCAACACTCACGAACGTCTTCAAGATCATAGCCTATCCTTCCCTGAACTTGCATAATTGTAAATATATTGCCTTAATGTTGACACTCCTCAGATACACTCTTCAAACACTTTTCATTTCTAAGGTCAGGATATTGATCAGCATTAAATCTGGTCTTATAAAGAGATGGTTATACTGGATCAATTTTATCTTCTATGATAAAGGAACAGTCCTCAAAGGAGGAAAAGTAATTTTCTTTTTTTAAATATACTTTATTGATCATGCTATTACAGTTGTCCCCTTTCTCCCCCTCTATCATTCTCTGCCCTGCATTCCACCTCCCACCTGCATCCCTTTCTAGTTCATGTCCATGGGTTGTACACCTGAGTTAGACTTCTATTCTCATCCTCTAATCCAATTAGCAATTACATAGAGTTGTATGAGTTACCCTTCACCAAATTCCTGTAGAGTTTCTGTTGAGGTTCTGTTAGAGGCTGCCTTTCCAACCATCATTCTAGTGTGTAATGCTCACCCATGGTTTTGGCCCAAACTTCCAGGAAAAAAATCTTTCATTTCAATTTTTTAAATTCAATTTTGTATTTATTTGTATTTAGAAATAAAACCCAATTATTGTATCCCAGGGTATTATTTTGCATACAGATATTGGTATTGCTTTCTAGAGTTACACTTTTAATTCATAAACACAAATAAAAGAATTAAAAACATTTATATAAACATGGAATTAGTACCACTCATGTAAAATGCATATCCTTATTTTTCCCTCAAAAACTTAGTTGGAACACTGTGCACTATGCATGGAAAACTATTAAGGTTCAGCTAGACTGAACGTGAGATTCTAAGTTTTCTTGATATTAATGCCTGTAACTGGAGCTATCTGGCAGAGATTCCAGTCAGATAAAGGGCCAGTGTGTGTTATATTTTTATTGGTAATCTAGATGAAGGAGCTAAAATTATAATCTCATGTTTCTAACTGATGTTAATTTAGGTATGTTCAATAATCAAATTCAATAGCAACTTGATAAGTTATATATGGATCATTTATATATAAAATGAAGTTTAATTGGATTACAAGTTAAGACCAAGAACAAACACATCAAATCAAAATGGATAAGAAATACATCTGCAAAAACTGGGGAAAATATAGAACTAGAAGAAAGTCATTGTCCACCCCACAGTCATGGTGTTTAAGAGGGAAAGCAGGCTAACAGAAGCTGCCCGTATTGATAGCAGTAACTTAAAGAACAAGTGTTCCTCTTTACTTAACAGGTCCTAATAAGATTATACTCTTTAATAGCTTCACTTGAGAAGTTTGCTGAAAAATTAAGTACAGACTAGCAAAGAAGACAAATACTGTTACTCCTATGAGGAAGTGCTAAAAGAAATGACAGTATTTACCTTTAAAAAGAGATGACTACAAAGAAAAATTATTTCCTTCTAAGGCTGTTAATAATTGCAACAAATTGGTCTTCTGCCCTACAGAAGACTGCTGAATATGAGGTATATATAGAAATAATGGTGAAATAATTTGATACACTACAAGTAAGCCATTTTGATAATAAGGAAATTTTAAAATCATGGAACATCCAAATGAGAGCTATTTATAAAACATTATTCTGTATTCTTTTTTTCAGGAAAAAACATGCATTCCTGACACTGGTTCACTTATGCTATTTCACTTCTCAGATATACACAGGGGTTACTGGAAATGTAGGGGTGTCTTTTTCACACTTTCACTGTTTCTGTTCTAGTTCTTCCTATCCTTCCAACCTTGGGTTATTACTAGTCCACTAGTGCACACAGGGAAGGCATAGAGACCTTTTTAGAAGAATGTATTTGGTAAAGAAACTTTGCAGTCCAGGCATAGCACTGGTACAGGGCCACACTTCCCAATCACATAGGAACAAATACTTCCAGGCTGGCCACAAATATATATCCCAAGGTTTCTCTCTTCTATTTATAACTGGCTTGGTTGTAGGTTTTCTCAAGTTCTGAAGCACTAGATCCTACACCTCTACTTTTTCTCTACATTTTTTCTTTAAGCCTGCCAGGGTGCTTGACTTTTGTTGACCCCTTTCCTTACAAAGTCCTTAACCGACTCCATTTTTATGGACTGCAAAATGAACCTAACTATGACATTCAGGCCCATTGGATACTATTGATGCCCTTCCTGTATCTCCACAGCACTTCTAGTTCCATCTTGTTGTCTTTAGAATAGTCAAATCCAAAGGCTTTCAAACTTAACTCTACTCATAATTAATTTCACTCCTCAGGGCTACTGAATCTTCTTACTGCAAGCATCTGCCACCCCGCCTGAAGGTTGTATATTTTGGCCACAAGGGCTTGATTAGCTGAGGCAGGAGGCTCTGGTAACACCTCTGAAGAGGGGTAGCCTTTAACCAGGAATGAACAGGTGGATAAATTGGATTTTGTGAGATAATTCTGAAGAGTGCTCTACAGTGGACCCCCACCCAAGTTTCCCAGTAGCATCAAGCCCGTTGCCCACAGTGATTCATAAATACACATTACAGTTTTATCTTCTTTCCTGCCTCATGTTTCCTCTCTCACTTGTCCCTAAGTAGACTAATGGTAACACATATCTTTACCACAGTGTCTACTTCCAGGCAAACCTATCCTAAGATAAGATATCTCTATATAATTACCTGTACATTTTCCAAACAGTGTCCATTGTTTCTTAAATAACATTGAAACAAGAGTACACATTAACATTTGAGTAAAAACAAATAATCCTGGTCTCTGTATATGTGCTGTGCCCACAACCTGTGGCTCACCCTTGGGAAGCAAACTTACCCTTGGGAAGATGACACATATTCCCCCAAAGAGACAACTCCTAGACCGAGGCAGCTGTTCCTGGCAGCTGGAGGTGACATTTGTTACAGAACACTGTGATTCTCTGATCAAGTATGAAGAAGATTGGCCATAGAAATAACTTGTTGTAAAGATCTTTTCCTACCAACTTCAGTACAGTGATCAGAAAGACCCTTTACTTTCTTTCTAAGAAAAGAAAGCAAACTACTTTATGTATTTTTATTTGGCTCCTGATCATGCTACATGACAGCTCAACAAATTCTACATACAACGAATCTTGTCGTTTCTGCACACAGGACAGTTAAAGGTGCTCATTTGCATAAGTTATAACCAAATACACAAGTAAAAGTATTGTTTGTGACAGTAGATCTGACTTTGGGGATGCATATGAATTTCTAAATTTGAAGTGAATTTCAACATTGACATTATGGCATAGAAATAAAACATTTCTTGTAACCATTCCAGGCATTCCAGATGGTAAAGAGTGGAATAATTCAATGGAAGGTAAAGGAAACTTACCCTAATCATCATGACTGAGCATCTGATATCATGAATTGTATCATAGATCTTCTTTGAGATGTCCACAAATTGATTATCGTCAAACACATCCAAAGAGTTTTTATTTAGGGCTTCCAAGGCAACATTCACTTGTGTTACAAACTCGGGAATTGCTGTTAAAATAGGTAAGAAAGAGAAGATTATCCTGTTTATAATTTCTGATTTCCAGACTTTCAGGAAATGGAGAATCATATTTTAAACAAATATTAGATTTTAATTATATATTTACTGGTTTTTTTAAGCAAGATCTCAATCTTTTTTAAAAGATTTTATTTATTTATCTTTAGAGGGGAAAGGAAGGAGATAGAGAGAGAAATATCAATGTATGGTTGCCTCTCATGAGTCCCCCACTGGGAACTGGCCTGCAACCCAGGCACATGCCCTGACTGGGAATCAAACCACGATCCTTTGGTTTGCAGGCCTGTGCTCACTCCACTGAGCTACACCAGCCAGGGAAAATTTTAATTATATTTTGAATGTAGAGAGACAAAACATTCTGGCAGGATAATCTTTAATCTCTGAAAAGTAAAAAGAATGACAAAAGAGACATTTTTATGGAAATGTTTTAAAATATTATATTTTGCTTTCATATCATTTTTGTTTTCAGCAACACGTGGGACCATATAATAATTTCTTATCTTATCCAATATGAGCCCCAAGGAATTCCAAAAAGAACTGATGTGGACAACAGTTGAAGTTGTAAATATAAACATATTTAAGGAAACATATCATGGGAGTTGCTAAATAAAAAAATTTAATTAAATGTACTAATTATGTATCATAGAAATAAAAATACTGTAAACTTTCTTTGGTTAAATACTTTATTAAAATACAATCAAACACATTATTAATTTTATATGCACAATATTTCTAAAATAACACAACCTTGGATGAGTGTAGGGATGCATATTCAGTAAGGCCAATCCACAATTGTCTTTTTAAATTAGGATTTCAGAATAGTCTCAATTTTAAAATCTTCTCTAAGTTTACTTTTAAGGTTAATGATAGTAACATTCATTGGCTCTCCACTAGATTTAAGTCACTTTTCTAAGTGCCCACTGTGATTAAATCTCAAAACAACCAAGTATTAATCTAAGCTTAATAGTTGAACAACAAAGACACAGGAACTCAATAATTCTGTCCAGGGCCATTTTGATAATACCTAGCAGAACAGAGATTAAACTCGGACAGCCAGAACACAGAGTCCACATTCAACTGTTATACTATATCATAATATGTTGAAGAAACCTCTGCACCTTATGAAGATGGATAAAACACATGAAAGCAGTAATTTTAAACTTAAAAGATAGAATTATTTTATCTGGTACAAAATATTAATAAATATTAATTTTGGTCCAGAAGATGGTGGCGAGGAAGGTGGGAGCTGAACCCACTTGCTCATGAACCCAACCCAACTGGGACACCTAGCCAATCTTTCGAGGAACAGTGACCACCAACAGGATTTAAGCTGATATGAAGTTTGGAAACCAAAGGTTGCAGAGGAAATTTAAAAAACAGATGGCAAGGAACTTTTGTAGGCCAACAGGAGGGTCCCCCAGTCCTGCCCAGGAGATTGCAGCTGCCACAGCAGCTTTGGAGGAAAGCCAGCCCATTCATTGTGACTTTAAAGCTCCCTCCCCTCCCAAAGCAGCAAATTTCAGACCAACCAGGAAAGACCTGGATGCTTAAAGTTGCTGTGGAGATAAAGACGCAGTAAAAGACACATAGCTGGCAACATACCCTGGCTGGAACTATGGTCAGCAGCTGGGACAGTAATAGAGAAATTGGGGAGCTGGGTGATATCTGGAGATGGGAGAAGGGCCACAACTGGCCGTGACCTAGATACTCTCTGGACTGGTCAGAGAGTTGGTCTGTGTGGAAAGCTGGGTGCTTGTTGGGAATGGCCTGCGGCAAATAAGGGGAATTTGTTCAGAAAGAACTCAGCCTCTGTGCCAAGTCCTCTTACGCACAGTGGCTGGGCCAGAGAAGAAGGAGGAAGCAGGGCACAATTTGCTCCCGTGAAGGATGCCTCGTGGACCGATCAAAGGGGGGCAGTAGGGGTTCAGAGGGGTAGCAGCACCCACAGAAACTTAACTCAATATGGGAACTTAACTACTCTGAAGGGAGAATGAGCATGAGCAGGCCCAGGCCAACAAAGAGGGAGAAGGAGGGGTAAGATTTGGTTCCACTGTGTGCACTTCATAGACTAATCAAAGGGTTACTCAACGAAGTAGATTGGAGGCAGCAGCCTGGCACATAAATGCAGTGGACAGTGTGGGCCACACTATAGTCCAAGGCTGTGGGCCTGAAACTGGTCACCCATGAATACTGTAGCCCAGACTGAGGCCCCATCCTCACAGAACCACAGGAAAGGGAAAAGAAATTGGAGACCGGCCCCCCATGCCCCTTGCTTGCAGCAAGCAGGAAGAACAGCAAAACCAGCTTGGCAGGTTCAAAGTCAGCAGGAGGCTATTTTTTCAAGTGTAAGACAAAAAGATCTGGAGTTGTGTGAGAAAACCAAAAACAGATCCTGACACCAACAGGTGAGACAAATTTCACTAGAACTTGCAAATTATTTTTTTGTTATTTTTATTTGTTTTTTATTTCCCTTCTCTCTGTTTAGCTTTTGTTGTTGTTTTGCTTGTTTGATTTTATTGTTTGATTGGTTTTCTTTACTCTCTCTTTCATAGTGCAGTTTAATTTTTCTTCTTTCACTTCACTTGTAGTCTAACAACACGCTACTCTTTATCTTTTACTTTTTATTCAGATTATACATTTCTAATCATATTATTGTTATTCCAAATCCCACCCAGCACCCTCTCCTAGTCTTAATCCATTTCCCCACCTTCCTGAGCTTTATTACTGTTGTGGTTAACTTTATTCTCTCACACACTCTGCCACTACATCTCGCCATCTAACCTCGCATAACTGCTCTCCTTTCTAAAGTCAGCTCACATTCTTTTTTCCTTTCTAATAAGAGTCTTACCTCTTTTTAACCTTTTATAAAAAGTGCCTAATTGGGTGAAATATCACACATTTTGCTGTATTTCTCCAAAGGACCTCCTATCTGTTCTCTACTTGTCAGTACTTTAAATTCCATAAAATACCCTCTCACCGTCTTACTCCGTTTTGACTTTTCCCTACCCCTGATCACTTATTAGAAAACATGGGAGTTATGAGTACCAGTAAACCTACTGGAGGGGAGAACCCATCAATGAAGGAGCCACCAACAGGTAAAGCCCAAGTAAAACAAGAGAACCCACATAAACAGAAGAAAGGACAACCCTACAGCATCTAGACAAGGAGATCAAAGAAACCATACCACTGAGTCCCACAGAATAGCTACCACAAAAGTTCACCCTGCAAAGACAGCTAGCAAAGCAGACCATCAGGAATCACAGAAACAAACAAAAAGAGTTACCTAAAATGGGGAGACAAAGAAAGAACCCATAACCAAAGGAATAGAAGACTCTCCAGTAAAAGAAATAAATGAAATGGAGGCAAGCAAACTACTAGATATATGATTCAAAACAAAGGTGATAAAAATGCTCAAGGAACAGAAAGACAACTACAAGAAACTGACTGGGAACTTCAAAAGTATGAAAAAGGAAACAGAAACTATAAACAAGAACCAGGAAGAAATGAAGAAACAAATTCTGAAATAAAAAATACAAGAGAAGGAATAACAAACGACTGGATGAAGCAGAGGACTGAATGGGTGAGCTGGAAGACAAGATACAAAGAAACACCCAGGTGGAGTAGCTGCACAAAACAAAGACTCAAAAAATAAAAAGATAGTTTTAGGGAACTGCAAAACAACATGAAACACAACAATATTCAAATCATAGGAATACCAGAGGAAAAAGAGAAGGGGCAAGGGATAGAAACCCTGTTTAAAAAATAATGACAGAAAAAATAATGAACCTGGAGAGGGGGAAATCCACACAAGTTCAGGAAACTCAGGGGGTCCCAATCAAGATGAACCCAAAGAAGACCACTCCAAGACACATTATAATTAAAATCCCAAGGTTTAAAAACAAAGAGAAAAGCTTAGAGGCAGCAAGGGAGAAATAGGAAATAACATACAAGGGAACCCCAATAAGTCTAGTAGCTGATTTCTCCACAGAAACACTACAAGCCAGAAAGTAATGGCAAAAATTATTCCAAGCAATGAAAAGCAAAGGCCTACAACTAAGACTAGTATACCCAGCAAGGCTCTTAATTAAAATGGAAGATGAAATAAGAAGTTTTGCAGACAAAAGTAGGCTGAAAGAATATACCTCCACCAAACCAGTACTGCAAGATATACTAAAGGGATCACTTTAAGATAAGGAATAAAAGAGTTAGAGAGATAGGAAAACAGTTTCAAAGGGGGAGAAATGAATAAGTACCTATCAATAATAGCCTTAAACATAAATGAATTAAATGCCCCAATCAAAAGACATAGAATAGCTGAATGGATAAGAAATCATGACCCACTCATATGCTGCCTACAACAGACTCAGCTTAGAACAAAAGACCTATACAGACTGAAAGTGAAGGGTTGGAAAAAAATATTCCAAGCAAATGGACAGAAAAAAAATCCAGGGTTGCAATACTCATATCAGACAAAATAGACTTCAAAACAAAAGCTTTAAAAAGAGACACAGAAGGACACTTCATAATACCTAAGGGAAGAATTTATTAAGGAGACATAAATATTATAAACATATATGCACCTAACATAGGAGAACCCAAAAATATTTTTAAAATCTTGGAGGTCTTCAAGAATGACATGGTCAGCAATACACCTATACATGGGCATTTTAACACCCCACTGTTAGAAATGAATAGATCTTCCAAACAAAAATATCAACAAGGATATTTAGGCATTGAACAATTCCCTTGATCAAATGGACTTTAACTGATATATATAGAACGTCTCATCCCCAAAAAGCAAAATACACATTCTTTCCAAATGAACATAGAACATTTTCAAAGACAGACCACATGATAAAACAAAAAAAGAGCCTCAACAAATTCAAGAAAATTAAAATTATGTCAACTATTTATCAGACCACAAAGGCCTAAAAATAGAAACCATCCTCAAGGAAAAAACTCAAAATGATCAAATTCATGGAGATGGACTAGCGTGCTATTAAACAATGAATGGGTTAATAATGAGATCAAAGAAGAAATAAAAAATTTCTTGAAACAAATGGGAATGAACACACAACAGTCTAAAACTTATGGGACACAGAAAAGGCAGCCCCTGAGAGGGAAGTTCATAGCAATACAGGCCTACCTAAAAAAGACAGAAACATTTCAATAAACAACCTAACCCTACATCTACAAGAACAGGGAGAACAACAACAAACAAAGCCCAGAGTGAATGGAAGAAAGAAAATAACCAAAATTAGAGCAGATTTAAATGACGTAGAGACTTAAAGAACAATCCAAAGGACCGATAAATCTAGAACCTGGCTCTTTGAAAAGATAAACAAAATGGACAAGCTTATAAGCAGACTCATCAAGAAAAAAAGAGAGGACCCAAATAAACAAAATCAGAAATGAAAGAGAAGAGATTACAACTGATATCACAGACATACAAACAATTGTAAGAAATTACTACAAACAACTACATGCCAAGAAATTTGGAAATCTAGGTGAAATGGACACATTTCTAGAAAAATATAACCTTCTAAAGCTGAAAGAAGAAGAAGCAGAAAGCTTGAACAGACCAATAACAGGTAGTGAAATTGAAGCACTAATCAAAAAGCTCATGGCACACAAAAGCCCTGGACTGGATGGTTTCACAGAACTTTATAAAATGTTTAAGGAAGAGATAACTCCTACCCTTCTAAGACTATTCCAAAAAACCCAATATGAGGGAAGACTCCCAAACTTTTTTTATGAAGCCAGCAAAATCCTAATACCAAAACCAGATAAAGACACAACAAAGAAAGAAAACCATAGGCCAATATCACTGATGAACATAGACTCTAAAATCCTCAACAAAATATTAGCAATCGACATCCAGCAATACATTAAAATATTATACATCATAATCAAGTGGGATTCATCCCAGGGACAAGGATGGTACAATATTTGCAAGTCAGTAAACATAATATGTCACCTAAACAAAAGGAAAGACAAAAATTACATGATCATATCAATAGATGCTGGATGCTTGATAAAGTACAGCACACATTTGTGATAAAAATGCTCAGCAGAATGGGTATAAAGGGAGCATATCTCAACATAATAAAGGCCATATAAGAAACACATACAACCAACAATACACTCAATGGACAAAAACTAAAAGCTTTCCCACCAAGATCAGGAACAAGAGAAGGGTGTCTGCTTTCACCACTTTTATTCAATATAATTCTGGAAGTCCTAGCCATAGCAATCAGACAAGGAGAAATAAAAGGCATACAAATTGGAAAGTAGAAAGTAAAATTGTCACTGTTTGCAGATGACATGATAGTGTACATAGAAAACCCAATAGACTCCACCAAAAAAACACTACTCAACCTAATAAATTAATTAGGCAAAACCGTGAAATACAAAATCAATATTCAGAAATAAAGGTAATTTTTGTACACCAACAACAAAATATCAGAAACAGAAATAAGGGGAAAAATCTCATTTGCTATAGCAACAAGAAAAATAAAGTACCTAGGAATAAACCTAACCAAGGAGGTAAAAGACCTATACTCAGAAAACACACAACACTGAACAAAGAAATTAAGAAAGACAGAAACAAATAGAAACATATACTGTGTTCATGGATTAGGAGAATTAACATCATTAAAATATTCATATTGCCCAAAACAATTTATAGGTTGAATGCCATCCCTATTAAAATACTAATGGCATATTCCACAGATATAAAACAATATTTCAAAAATTTATATGGAACCATAAACAACTCCAAATACCTGCAACAATTTTGAAAAAGAACAAAGTAGGAGGGATCACAATCCCTGATATCAAACTATATTACAAGGCCACAGTAATCTAAACAGTCTTGAAATGACATAAGAAAAGACACATCGATCAATGGAACAGAATAGAGAGCTCAGAAATAAACCCAAGTCTCTATAGTCAATTAATATTTGACAAAGGGGGCAGAACCATAAAATGGAGTAAAAATAGCCTCTTCAACAAATGGTGTTGGGAGATTTGGACAGCTACATGCAAAAAATGAAACTCGACCACCAACTTACACCACACACAAAAATAAACTCAAGGTGGGTAAAATATTTAAATATAAGTCACAACACCATAAAAGTTCTAGAGGAGAACATATATGGGAAAATCTCAGACATTCCACACAGTAATATTTTCACTGCTATGTCTTTTAGAGCAAGGGACATAAAGGAGAGAATAAACAAATGGGACTTCATCAAAATAAAAAGTCTCTGCATGGCTAAAGAAAACATCAGCAAAATGAAAAAGGAAGCAACCATATGGGAAAATATATTTGCAAATGATACCTTGGACAAGGGTTTGATCTCCAAAATATATAAAGAACTCACATGACTCCACTCCAGGAAGACAAACAACCCAATTAAAAAATGAGCAAAGGACCTGAACAGACACTTCTCCAAGGAGGACATATAGAGGGCCCAGAGAAATATTAAAACATGTTCAGCATCACTAGCCATCAGAGAGATGCAAATTAAAACCACAATGAGGTACCACTCCAAATGGATCAGAATGGCCATCATAACCAAATCAACAAACAAGTGCTGGCAAGGCTGTGGAGGAAAGGGAACCCTAGTGCACTGTTGGTGGGAATGCAGACTGGTGTACCCCCTCTGAAAAACAGTAAGGAATTTCCTCAGAAAAACTGAAAATGGAACTGTCTTTTGACCCAGCGATTCCACTGCTATATATATATACTCTAAGAATCCTGAAACACCAACTCAAAAGAACCTATGCACCCTAATGTTCACAGCAGTGCAATTTACAACAGCCAAGTCATGGAAGCAACCCAAGTTCCTGACAGTAAATGAATGGATAAAAAAAAAAAAACTACTGTATATTTACACAATGGAATACTATGCAGCAGAAAGAAAGAAGGAGCTCCTACCTTTCACAACACCATGAATGGATCTGGAGAGCATTATGCTAAGTGAAGAGAAAGATGATGAAAGACAAATACTATATGATCCTACCTATAAGCAGAACCTGATCAACAAAGCAAAGAAGAAAGCAAAATATAAACAGAGGCATTTAAATAAAGAACAGACTGACAGTAACCAGAGGGGTGGAGGGAGAGGGATAATGGGGAAAATAGGGGAAGCATCATTAAGGAACATGTATAACAGACACATGGACAAAGTCAAAGAGGGGTAGAATCAAGGGCGGGAGGTGGGGGGAGTAGAGGTGAGAAAATGGAGACAGTTGTAGTTGGAAAACATTAAAAATTAAAATTAAAAAAACAAATAAACATTATTTTTCTACATCCAAATCTCTATTAGTATGTATGGTATACCATCTCTGTTAACCCTACCTGCCATGTTCTTGGTTTGGGGAAACATTGGTGATATACATGGAAACTTATCAATTATTTAGTCCCCTCTTTTCCACCTACTAAAATGTATCATCTATATGCTACTTCTAGCCACTGTACCCAATAGGATTATCCACTGTGTTCTTCTCCCATGTCCATTCTCTAGGCACACTGTCCAATCAAAATTTAATTTCTTAAAGTTAAATAAAATTTAAAATTTAGTCCCTCAATCACACCACATTTCAAGTGCTCAGTAGACATATGGCTATTGATTATTGCTTTGAGAGTGGAGATATGTGACATTTCTATCATCACAGAAACTTCTATTAGATAATTCTACTCTACGGTGAGATTCCATCGAACAGTGTCTTTCAGTAGGTGAAATAACAAAGCCAAGGAGGAAGGTAGATCATACCACTTTTCCTAGAAAAAGTAGCCTTAAACTACACATCCCATTTACATGAAAGTGATTCCCAAACAATATCTTTAATCTTGATCATTTTTTCCTGAATTCCAGAATTGTATATCTAGCTGTTCACTGCAAAACTCTATCTGAATTTTTCATGATGCTTTTCACCTACACCTAAACACATTTTTGTTCTACATGGAAAACCTCATTTTCTTCTACTATTTTCTATCTTAGTGCCCAGTCATCCATGAAAAAAAATCAAGGTATCTTCTTTGACCTCCTATCTTCTTTACCTTGTCTATTTCCAAAGTCCACCAAGTTCAATCTCCTCTACCATATAAATATCTTTGTGTTCATTTCCAATTCTAGCCAATTGCCTTTAGCCATTATTATGTCTTGCTTCAGTTCTCACAGTCTTTCTGCCTAAGTTCTCATCCTTTACACTCTTTTTAACTATAACCTTATTAACAAATCCTACTCATCATTAGTGCAACACTATCTACCATGAATAGATATTTGATAAATTGTTTATGAATGTGTCATGTCACAACACTGTTTACAATTTTTTGCAATGGCTTCTTGAAACTTTTTCCTTTTTTTATCCCAGTGCTGGGCCTAGTGCATAGTAGATTATTGAACGAAATGAGTAACTGAACAAATGAATAAATGAATGAATATAATATGTAAAAGCCAGACAAAAATGTATATACAATGCAACCATTCAACTTGTATTTCAACGTGTTTTAGGTTTGGTTCACACTTGGGAATCTCTAAAAATATGTCTTTGTGGGCTTATGAGAATATTCAACATATTTGATGAGTTTATTTTTACTTTTTTATAGTGTTGAGAGAGGAGGGAACTCTTAAGAAAACACGTCCAGTCACTTCACATTTCCTTCAGGTGTTAGAGGTGAACGGCCAACCCTTCACCATAACTGCCACTCCAAACCATAGGACAAAGCACACCTAACCACTCTGACAACCTCTATTAATCCTAAAAACATGGCTAAATACAAAGATGCGGTCTCAAAACCTGTAATGACCTGTGGTTAACAAAACTGTATCCATAATCTTCCACACTAAAAAAAAAAGTTTTTCTTACATACTAAACAAGTGTGCCATTCAATAATTTAACTCTATCAACATCTTCAACCTCTACCTACATTTCTACAATAATGAAACTGTTCCATCATCTTCCTATGTAGATTTTGGCAAAAAAAAAAGACAAACATAAAATTATGTAAAGGTCTAGTTTTCATTGTCCTGTGAGATTATGTGAGAAAGATTTAGGGTATTTTAAGGAAAATAGCTTTTCACTACTGCAACACGATTTCATTTAAACTCCTCTTGGGGCTTTTTTACTAATAAACTAATATTAGCTCCCATTAAAATAAAATCTTTCAGAAGCAAATGTTTAATTTCTGGAGTACAGATGGAAACTACAACTTTTTCATTCCAACAGCATAAAAGAACTATTCAGAGCTGGTATGTAATACATTTCTCATTTCATTAGCTTAAACATCAGCTGTGGGTGTGCTTTGCTCATACTACGGATATATGATATGCCTGGATCAGACTGGAAGTAAATTTTTTAACGCTTTCAAGAAAATATAAAGTAAATATAATTAAGTAGACACTTAATAGTAATTTAGAAGGAATAAGAAGTTGACAAACCTGTCTCGACTCTGTAATCTACCTAAGTTTCAAGAAAATAAGGTTCACACATAATATACCTTCATATTATACAATTATTGATCAAAAGAGGAATACCTTCAACAAATGAACTTTAATCAATTGAAATATCAGATAGGATACACTGTTATGAACTGTGGTGCACAGGCTTTGGGTCAATACATTGTCAGCTTTAAATTTAAAGTATGCCATCTATCTTACACCGACAAATTTGAAGTTAGTTCTGAACTCTTTAGAGAGCTGTATGTTCTCCCTTGACTGTATTTAGAATACAAAGAATAGCTAATATTCTTTGCTCACTCATCTAGCACCATGCTAAGCCTTTTACATGCATTGTCTCATTCACAGCAGCCCTGTAAGGCAGTAAATATTACCACCCTGACTTTACAGATGAGAAAACTGAGGTCACACTGCTAATAATCAGTGAGCTGGTATTTGGAACTCCAGAGCCTGCCTCTGAATGCCACAGTCACACTGTTTCCTTTTGATAAGTAAAATTCCTGGGGCTTCTAAATTGCAGTGTACCTGGGGTCATTAATGTTAATTGTCTGGCAGTGAGGTTAACAAACCTGTAGAGCCAACATTGCCTAAGCCTTGAGTCTCACTCTAGTAGCAACCCAGGAATATTTTTCCCCATCTTAATCCCTGCTATAATTATTACATGCATTTAAAAGTAGGTGAGTGTACATAATTTTAGAACATAGTAGTTCAAAAAAAGAATTCAGACTTTTTACAGGTTATCATCTCAAATGATATCTCCAAATTATGTTTTCTATCATGAATAAAAGGCAGGTTAATGTAGTATTTTTAAATATACTATTATGTTTGAAAAATACTAATGATGAGTGGAATTTGATTTTGAAAATTTACAATGCAGTCATCACTCTTTACATTATGCTAAATAAATGGGAAGGGAATAATGATAGCAGAAAGTGCAATTAAGCATATGCATGACATCTCCAAATGCCTTATACTCTTCATTTAAAAAAATTATTGAACAAACATTGTTGTGGTTTATATTTTTTTAATATTTAGGAAGCCAATATTATTCATGATAAATGTGTTTGATCCCTCACAGATTATATACCATAAAATGCAATGATTTGTGAGAATTTTGCCAATTTTCAAATGAAAGAATCAAGGATCTGAGTTACTGAGTTCTTTAAGAGACATTACACAGTTAACAAAAACAGTACATCCAAACTCACTGTTCTACTCTATTCCCACTTTTCAAACCTTTGCAATATCTAGAAAAATAACAACTGAAAATAAAACAACAAAGAAAAACGACTTTGTCATGGCTTCATAATACTGATAAATTTTTTCCCTCTGGCAGAGGTCATTTTTCTACATATGAAACTCTGGATCATTTAACCAGCCTGAATCTCCAGCTCAGGGCATCTCCCATGACAAATACTTAGCTGTGTTCCATAGAGTTAACTTTAAAATCTTGATGTTCATAAATACTGTTAATATCAGTAAATATTATTTCTTGATCTAAATTTCTTAGAAAGTAGTAAAGGATGTAGCTCTTTTATACCTTTCCTCATATTGTTTTCAAACTTGTCACAATAATTGGTAAAATGATTATGAATATTTAAGATTTTAAAATTGGACATGGACCAAGTAGTGTTCTATAATGACCTTTACTCCCTTTTGAACCACTGTATATTGATGGATGTAATAAATTGCCTGTTTACATTTGCTTGATTGGCTTTCTTGTATTTCTCAGTACCAATTCTCAAATATTTTAATCGTTGATGCAATTTCCTACATTTTCAAACCCTTTTAACAGGACATAACAGCCAGCCTTCAATATGGCCTACAATGACTCCAGCATCTTGGTATTGTCCTTGTACACTCCTTTGCACACAGATCAGTGTGTCAGTAGAACACAGTGTAAGTGATGGTATGTTATTTCTTTGACTATGTTACAATATACATCAAAGATTTCATCTTGGTCATTCCCTCACATATCACTTGTTCTCAGAACTTCAGTCATTATGTTATGAACAGTTCTTTAGAAAGGGCCACATAACAAGGAACTTATATCCTTAGACCAACAGTCATATGACTAAATTTGGAGGTGGATTCTCTAAAACAAAAAGTGAGTCCAAAAGAGAAAGACATAGGGCTGAGGGAATGGAGTCAGAAAAGCAATATCCTAGATGTATTTATGCATGTTGTAACACTGAGACAGTAAGTAAGTATGTAGATATTTGGGGGATCCAGGGTTCTCACTATGGAATAAGGGAGGTCATACTATCAAATGAAATAAGACAAAGAAGAGCCAGGTGGGATGGGACTGAACTGCAGATGTCAGTATGAACTCATGATTTCATATACTATAGTAAGATATTACTATATGAACATATGTGTTCAATATTACTATATGAACAAATGAATTTGTTTTGAATTTTTAAGGTGATAATACTGAGTTGCTTACACTTGATTTCTTTCTATGTGTTGTGCAATACAGCAGCCACTTAAAATATGTTGCTATTTAACTTTACATCAAATGAATTCAAATTGAATACATTTATAAATTCGCTTCCTCAGTAAGTCTAGCCCACTACATATGACTAGCATTTTAGTATAGATATAGCTCAGTTCCATCATTGCAAAAAAATTGGCTGGGAAGCAGTGCTGCAAATATTTACAATTAATTATACATTGAGCACTTGCCCTCTGTGGGATACTGGTTCTGGAAGAGTGAAATGGATGTCATCTGTATAGTTTTTCTGTGTATATATCACCAGTGTGAGTTATTAACCATTGAAAAAAACATCTTTGGCACTTGCAAATGTTCCACGCTATAGCAAACTTGAATAGTAGATGCTATCTACTAATACTATTCTCAGCTTTGTTAGCCAACATGTGTCCATGTTGGTATAAATATAAGTTATTACCTAAGTAAGAAAACATATATTTTATTTGTGCCTTGATAAATTATAGATATACTTTCATATTAAGTATTTTAATCCCATAAGTAGTATGGGATTCCATATATGCTGGAATTGTACTAGTTGTAATATATATTAAGAATGTCTGGGTTTTCTGTTCCAAATTGATTTTACTCTAACAGAATTATAATTATTTTAGTGATTTATAATATTACAATATGAGTATAGACTCAGTTTCATTGATAGAGTAACTTTACTTTCCTTACAGTAGCTGAATACAGCATGGTTTGAATGAACTTCCTATGTACAAGGTATACATAATTAAGACTTTTAAAGAACAAATTTATTTTTCTTATGTTTGTAATCATTTATCTTGAAACTTTCTACTATTATAATTAATTTCTTAAGCTTCAGAGAACCCAAGTTAATATAGTTTAAATATACAAATATATTTAATTCATTCAATAGATACTTTTCTAGAAAGCTGAACCAAAATTGTGAACTTCTTGGGTGAGAGAGCCTATTTTATTGAATTACTCTTTTTACTAGTATTTCAACTGATGTTGAAGGAATGAAGAAAACTCATTTTAAATGGAGGAGGGAAACTCATTATTTGAGGCAACTAAAATGACTTCTTATATAAATACTTACCCCCTAATGTTTTTTTGGTGGGGGGTAAAGCTGGACTCATGTACCTTGGTTTACAAATGCTATTCTAAGCAAGTCTACTAAAGCAAATCACAGTTTATACCGATGCTAAAATTTATAAAAACAGTTACAGAAATCCAGAAACGTGTGTATCAGTGTAAGGTAGGACTGTGAAAGGCCAGCCAAAAAATAAAAAAGGAGTCAAAGATCTTTTGAAAAATGATTCATGGGTTTATGACAATCATACATTCATTATGTTTACTGTTGTTTCTGGCTGTGTTTATTTACAAGCAGAAGAACATTTGAAAGAAAGTGAGTGGATGGATGGGAGGATGGGTAAATGAAAGAGATGAGTAGTTCAAAGAAGTTTTAAAGGCATAGACATCAGATATATGAATGGCTGAAAGGAAAGATTAAGTTTTATAATTTCCCTACTTCAAAAACAAGTTTGAAGGCTGCTTAGAAGAGAGGCAAGGGTACAATAAACATTTAAAACAAGCCCAGTACATCAGAAGACACATAATGAAAGTTGGGTAATAGAAGCATAATTACATAGAAAATTCTAACATTAAGGTACAGTAAGCAATTCTGTATAAAGCTGATCTTTTATAAACCAGGCAAAAGTGAAGCAATGAGTTACATGATTCATATTGTCTATAAAAATGAAACAGCATTTAGAAATTTTAAGAGTTTCTTTCTCCTCAACATTGTGTGCTAAGAGGAACAAATGTATCATTCAAACATTTATTTATTTTTTATTATATAGTATAATGAATGACAGTCTTTACAAACAGTATTACAGAGATGAAAAAGCATTTTTTCTTATACAACACTGGCATCATCTTCTTCAGGAAGTTTAAGTACCAGAATTTTTGGTTTGCACCTTTTGGTTTTCTAATATGATACAGAAATAGGACTTAGAGAATTGTGATTAAAAAAATTTAAGATAAATGAATACATTATCACAGCATGACTTTTGACAGGAGTGAATTGTAAATTATTTGAAATTGATGTCAAAAGTTAGTTCTTGAAGAATGGACATTCAGGATTATCAGACAAAAAAAACCCTATTTGTTTTAGTTACTAAGTGTTAATGGTGTAAATTGATATATTTTGTGAAAATGAAAGTGATTTGTATTCTTGCTGTAGGAAGCCTCAGATCTGAAATCCAAATTATGATAATCTATCAGAAAGTGATCACCACAATATCAGATGCATAATATTGTTCTAAGACAAGAGGAACTCAATGGTGGTTGATTACTTACTAAGTATCAGTGATTTTACAAATCTTGGAGGCTCAGTCGAGCATGGTGGCAGTATGTCTAGGTTTGTAGTGAAACTTCCTACTTGGGGGTCACTTTCTTCTTGCATTTTATATGTGTGTGTTTCCTAGAGTTATGCAAAGCTCTAGTTCAGAGCAAATAGTAAATTAGCCACTAGGTAAACTTGATTGAGACACAGTGGTTTTTGAACCTTACCCTGCATTCTAATCACCAGAAAAACCCATTAAAACACAGATGGCTGGACCCCACCTACAGAGTTCCTGTTTAGTAGATTTAATATGGAACCAAAGGAGTTTGAATTGTGACAAATAATGTGATTGGCTCAGAGATAACACTTTGAGAATCACACATAGCAGATCTGATGAGTTGGCTCTCCAACACTCATTACCAACATCCTCACTAAGACAGCCATGAATTTGTTCAGGTTTCCAAACAGCAGGAAAGTAGTTCTCAGATCAGAGGTAAATCCTGATTATTATCCAATCATTTCTCTTGTCAGTGATTGGTTTAAGGAGACCAGATACCCTTTTCTGGCCCACGAGAGTTAGGGAAGTATACAAGGGGAAGCTTCCTGAAGAAGGCTTTCTTACTCAAAGGGAAATATCAGAGAGATGATTCCTTTGCTTTCTCTGGACATTTTTTCTGTCTGGATGTGACACCTCGAACTACTGTGGCCATCTTGCAACAAAGAAAAAAAAAACGATCATATCAAAATGGCAGAGAAAAAAAACATATGTATCTTTGTTAATGCTGAGTTAAACATCCCTGGACTTCTTGATATATGAGTATAAACTTGTAAAACTTTCTGTTACTCAAAAGAAGTATCACTGATTAAAGAATGATATGATTCAATCCTAAAATTATACCTGCTTTAAAGATAAAAAAGGTGAGACTTAGAGGATCACCCATAATTACTACTAATAATTAATAAAACCAACTTTTATAACATGTTTCTGATGGCTCCAAAGCCTGTGTTCTTTCCACAGCTCTTCATACTGATGATGTTTTTGACATTTTAAATTTTAAATTGTTGTACCCATCTGAGTAAATTTTTTATAATCAAGCAGAACTGAAAAAAGCCTTTAACTCAAATTTTTCTAAGATATACCAAACACAAACATTTGATACCACTCTATTCCATATTTTTCAAACTTTTTACATTATTTTTAGGGGGAAAAGAATGAAAGGAGAGAGAAAGAGAGACCTCAAGTTGTTTTTCTACTTATTTATGCATTCATTGTTTGATTTTTCTATGTGTCCTGACTGGGGATTGAACCTGCAATCTTGGAATATTGGCATGATCTCTACCCAACTAAGCTACCTGGCCAGGGTTCTATACATTTTAAATTCAAGTGTTAGTAGGAAAGAAGCAAGAAAGTTACAGTATTATATTTAGCAATGACCAGGTGACAAAAAATATGCCCTCATTAACAATAAAGTGTTCTTTTTCACTTAAGTGTCTTAAACTGAAAAGATATTTCATGGATTGTGATTTAAACTCAATAACAAGAACACCCTGTAGGACGACTACATTTAAAAACTAAAAAAATCTTCATAAAATAAATATCCAAGTTAAAACTGAAGGTAAAAATATTAGAGATTTTGGAACTGAGATCAATAAAGCACCATTCCCTTTTTCTTTTTGACAACAGAAAACATGTCCTTGTATTTGCTTTCATTAATAAATCTTTATGGAGTTCTCTAATGGAACCCACTGTGTGAATAGTTTTTTATCTTGATTTGGTGTTGCATAAAAGTGGAATTATGTACTTTGTATATTTTAACCCAGATTACACTGTTCTTTGTGATAACTGAAATGCTGATTGCCAGGTATCTTGTTGGTAAAATGAAGTATTTGAATTAGATACTTCCATCATTCTTTGCACCTTCCATTTACTGCCTA
Organism: Artibeus jamaicensis; assembly: GCF_021234435.1. Taxonomy (NCBI): domain Eukaryota; kingdom Metazoa; phylum Chordata; class Mammalia; order Chiroptera; family Phyllostomidae; genus Artibeus; species Artibeus jamaicensis. The sequence goes on from NW_026521788.1 coordinate 18,710,824, forward strand.
CACAAATGGAACCTCCAAATTACTATATTTGTCTCTCATTTCATTTCACATCACCTTTGATGTATCTGTATTGCATAAACTATAAACACCTTTCAACTCAGCATATACAAAAATAAAGCCATCAGCTTTTTTTAACCAAATTTGCCATCACTCTTTTATTTCCCATCTTATTAAATATGATTACCATCTACCCAAGCACTTAAAAAAGATGGTTGTGAGTCATCCTTGCCTCCTCACCTCCACTTCTAACCCTGTCTCTCATCATTGGTTACCTTTTGCATCCTATAGAATTCTGAAATCCTAATTGGTTTGAAAACCTCACTGTCGTTGCTGCAGTTCAGGTCTTCCTCACCACATCTCACACTGACTGAGATGATAGCCTCTCTAACTCGTCTGCATTATATAGTCCTCAAATCTACCCATCTCGCTATCGTAGTTATTGTTCTGTCAATGTTCACCATTTCCCTGACATGATGAAACCCTTTGGCAGATACTTAATTGTCGAAAGCATGAAAACCAAGCTTTTAATCATTGCATTCATTGCCTTCATTTTACTTATTACTCCCCTTCAGCCCCATCTTCAGTAATTTCACATCTGTCATTTTATGGCTCAACCATTCAAAACAGCTTATAGCTTCCTCAACATGTCATCTTATTTACACTTTCCTGTATTTGCTCATTACTTCTTAAGGTATGTTCTTCTTCATTACAGTAATTTCTGCCTCTTTTAAAAGTCAATACAGATTACCAACTGTTCAGGGAGTCTTTTACAACTTTTCCCTTTCCCCAACCCACATCTCAGACTGGGTAAGTATTCTGCTGTTGTGCTCCACGTACTATTATCTGTCACCCTATTTTACGCTCTACAAAAATAAGGTGCTTAGAGAAGGTACATTTGCATAAATTGTATGTGAGTCTCCTAAGTGTCTGGTGTTACCTCATTAGCTTCTTTCATCAAATTAACTCCTCCCTCTCCTCAGGCGCCTTCCACCATCTAGTCAGTCACTCAGTCAGTCACTAAGCCTGCAGATTTAGCCTCCTAAGTATGTTTCTGGTACATAGTAGTTGTTCACTGAGTGATTGTGCAGTAATTGTGCATTGAGCAAATATGTTTTTCTAGCTCAAGTTCTTAGAATTCAATAATCTACCTCTGTGTATTTTTTGACTGGGAAAGTACTTCATAAGTTGCCCAATTTTAATTTATTGAATTCTATAACTAGAATTCAATAAATTTATTTAAAGTAATGAACTTACTAACTTTACCATTAGTTAAGGGATTATTGAATGAATTGCAGAACATTTAATTTGGGGCTCTCCCTTTGGAAAAATTCACTCTCCAATCTGCTCTGTTCCTATTCCTTAAAGCTCTGCCACTGCAGTGCTTGCTTTGCCTCCATAGTGCACACACAGTACATCTAGTATAGTACTTACGGACAAAGCTCTTGAAGTTAAGAGGATTAATTAGGATAAAACCTGAAATACCCAAAGCTAACACCAATTCCATGGGTCAGCAAAAAATGCTGTGAAAAAACTTTCATTTGCCACAAGAAAAGCCTCCCACATACTTTATTTTTCTACCTTTAGAATTCTCCAAGTCATCAGGAGTCTGCCTGGAAAAGTAAAGAGAGAAACTATATATAAGCATTTTTGTTGTTTTTATTCTTAATAGTCTTAGATTTATCTGTTCCTTTCACCTTAGAGGACCTCATCACTATGCCAGGTGCCCATTGCCCTCAAGATCCTCATAGATGTTCAGTAAACTCTCAGATCTCAGGCTATTTTCTGTGTCTTTTGGTGCATTGCTTTTTTCCTCTACCATGGGAAAAATATTTCAATAGATATCTATTTATCTATACATGTGATTAGCTCTATTTCAGAAATGTAAAATCAAAGTTCAGTGAAATTAAGTACTTATGCTTAGAATTGCTTAACTAGCAAAACATGATCATAAAAATAATTCTAATGATGGAGTTTTTTCCTTTATGCCTTTGTTTATTATTATTATTTTTTATTGTTGTTCAAGTACAGTTGTCTCCATTTTCCCCCCTACACTCCCCCCCACCCCAGCCATTCTCATCTGCCGTCCTCAATCCTATACCCCTTTGGCTTTGCCCATGTGCCCATTATACATGTTCCTGAAAACCCTTCCTCTTCCCCTCCCTATTATCCCTTCCCACTTCCCCTCTGGTTACTGTCAGTTTGTTCTTAATTTCAAAATCTCTGGTTATATTTTGTTTGCTTGTTTGTTTTGTTGATTAGGTCCCACTTATAGGTGAGATCATATGGTATTTGTCTTTTGCTGCCTGGCCTATTTCACTCAGCATAATGCTCTCCAGTTCCATCCATGCTGTTGCAAAGGGTAGGAGCTCTTTCTTCCTTCCTTTCTTTCTTTTTTTCTTTCTTTTATTTCTTTCAAGATTTTATTTATTTATTCTTAGAGATAGGAGAAAGGGGGGAGAAAGAGAGGAAGAGAAATATCAATGTGTAGTTGCCTGCCATGTGGCCCCCACTGGGGACCTGGCCTGCAACCCCGACATGCCTTGACTGGGTGCCAAACCAGCAACTCCCTGGTTTGCAGCCCCTGCACAATCCACTGAGACACATCAGACAGGGCTCCTTCTTTCTTTCTTCTGCATAGTATTCCATTCGATCCACTCATTTACTGATGGGCACTTAGGTTGCTCCCAGCACTTGGCTATTGTAAATTGTGCTGCTATAAACATTGGGGTGTAAAGACTCCTTCGGATTGGTGTTTCAGAGTTCTTAGGGTATATTCCCAGCAATGTAATTACCAGGTCAAAAGGCAGTTCCATTTTCAGTTTTCTGAGAAAACTCCATGCTGTGTATGCTTTATGCTTCTGAAAACCTACCTTTAAAAGTTTAATAATCTGTTTGGAGATACAACAAGTACAAAGTGAACCTCATGGTGGCCACAAATGTGTTATCATGTATCATAATACAACCTCACTAAATCATCTATGATATATTTATCTGTTTTTCTTTTCCATTGTCTGTAGAAAGAAAGGCAGAAAAAAGTAGTTGTCATAAAAGAAACACATAAAGCTCTAGAGATATTAAAAAATAGTGAGATCATATCCATTAAAAAGATGAGGGAAAATTCTCATAGAAAAGGTAACATGGAAAATCTTGGGCCTTGTGAAATGGCTAAGATATAAACAAGCAAAGAAAGAAGATAAGTTGGGACAGAAATGTATTACTTAAGTAACAGAGCACAAGATACTGTAGAGAAACATATGGTTATGATTAAGAAATTAGGAAAATATAGAGTTTATACTGTAATAACTATCAATACAGTAAAATGGCAAAAAGGCTAGCAATTCGAGATCATACCAGATTGTGATTTTAATTCCAAGTCAAAGAATCTGCACTTAATTTTGGTAGATAATTAATGGCCTATGAAAATTTTGTGAGACTCTAACATGACTAACAGTGAGAAAGAAAATTATTTAATACTTGATATGGAATAAAACTTTTTATACAATATAATTTATGACTTTTTCAGGGAAGTAATCAACATTCCTGGTAAAACAATCAGCATAATTTTCTGACTTTCCTATTTTTCTTACTTCTAGGAAGTTAGACTTGCCTCAGCTGCCATGCTAATAGTCTGATGAATTTTTGGTGTAGGTGTTTACAATCTATTACTGCTTATCTAACTATCTTTTTCCCCTCTCTGAATGGTCTCTAATAGGATTATATATTTATATTTATTTTTCTAAAACTACCTCTCTTGAAGCATGTTAGAAATATAATTAATTTTCCTGAGAAGATATTTGGGGGGAGGTTGGAGGAGACAGAAATGAGGGAAGCAGGAGGAAGGGGGGAGAGACAGAGGGAGAGAGAACAGAGATTTTTGCAACTGCATAGAGATGATGGTTGGGGCTGCAAAAGCAGGCCGAATCACAGAACTTTGAGGAAGAACCTCATCTGGGAGAAAAAATGTAGAAGTTCAGTTTGTCAAAGTGACAGAGATAAGCAGAGAATTAGGAAAATGAGGAGAACCTCAAGGTTAAAGATGTACATTAAGAGATATATGCTTGTTGTCATATTAATTTTTTTATAGTTTCAAAGGGAAACTTGGCCATCGAAACTAAATGTGTCTTTGCTGATGGTATTTCACAACTTTGATAAAGAAGAAGCTTTTACCCTTTGAGTGATTGACTGTTCATACTGTAGGAACATCTGCATCGTATGTGAAAAAATTATGGAAATCAAAATGATGGCTCAAACACATAAGAAGAAAGTAGTTTTTGACACTCTTATTATCACTAGAACATTATGATAGAGACTAATAAATCTAAGACTTCTTTTTGTTTTTTTTTCAGCATTCATTAAGGAAACTGCATTTTCTAATGTATTGTAGGAAAAAAAATGTCCTATGCAATCAATCTAAAAATAGGTTAAAGTGCATAATCATTGGAAACCTCTTTATAGAGAGTGGTAGTAGAACCAACTCACCCACCAGAGAGCTTAGTGACACTGATTCTATCTTCATTTGGAATGGCGTTTACTGAATTTCACCGATAAGAGGATGGGAAAATGGCACCAGAGTTGAAAGGTTCATATTGAAGAACATGGGAGGCTGGATGTGTACAGGGCATCGAGAGAGGGATTGCCTACAGACACCGTTTGCAATGATGTAGTGTCAAATGGTCACCAAGACAAGCCAGAAACCAGGATAACATACCAGCCAGAGGGAATCAAAACAGACTCTGCTGACCCAAAGGCAACAAGGCCACACATGTCAAGCTCTTCCCTTAGTGACTGCTGCTGTCAACTACCAACTAGGCTCTCTCTAATGCAAGGACAGCAGCTCACATGTCTCAGCTCTTGCTTAGGAGATAACCTCAACACAGCATCTGTGAACACAAGGACAAGATAACTGCCCCAAGCTCTGTCAGGCAAATCCCCGGTCATCTGAGGAAGTGGTAAGATGGAAAATTGTGCGTTCTTATTAATATTATCTCCCATTAGCCCTTGCATTATTAGAAAGCATTTTAGAAGTGGAAATAACATTTTTTTGTATTTGGTTGTTTTTCAAAATCTTTCTTAATGCAGGGGATTTATTTCTGACTAACAGAGGTAATAAGTCAAGAATATCTATGTTGAATGATTAACCATAATCAATACTGATTTTTACCCATTCTATTTTCACCCAACATGGAATAACACAGGAATGAGTTCCAAATCCATTAAAAGTATGTTTGGTTTATGTAGTAGGGAAATTAGCCAATTATTAAAACAGATCTTAAGATATTTATAGGAAGAGTAAAGCCAATGAAATTGCCCTGTCAAGATATTTCATGACTTTTATGGGATAAAGGTAAAACTATATGGTTTCTATTATACTTTCTCAGCTGTTACTCAAATTGATTATAACCACAAAGGAATCTCATATTGGGATTCATCACCATGTTAAATGACTATGAGCTCTTCTAAACAAAAACTTAAAACTCTGCTTCTTCTTCCTAGTATTACATCCACCCAACAAGGTCTCTTTAAAGATGATCATTGCATTATCTGCTTATCCCTAAATGCATTTTAAAAATAGCTGAAGTTGAATTTAAAAAAGCAATCATGCTCATTAACTGATTTTGGAAACTAGAGGGAATTATATAGTGCTAATAATCCAAGGGAGGATTATCTATATGGCTTTCAAAATACCTCCTTAAATGTTGTGGCATTTTAGAAAGTGTTGATAAAGTGTCATACTGTCCTTCCAGCTTCAAAAAGTCACAATCCAAGAGATTTTGAAAGCTTAATTAGCAAACACAAACAACAAATAGAAAAGTAGAAGTACTCAGAAAGACATATGTTTAAAAAAACTGAAAGTGTAAAATTAAAATCAAAGAAAGAACCAGGCATGTCTTTCTTGATCCACTGAAAATCCATGACAAAAATACTAATGAGTATTTTTCTTTTTCTTGTCTGCTTTCTTTAGGAAACTGACACTCTCAATTTTGTTTGTTGTATACAAAACTCGGAGCATTACATCATGTTAGTGAACTGAAAACCTTAATGAAATATAAGATGCAAGTAGACAGACTCTGTGAATTTATGTGTGAACTCACACAAGACAGACAATTATGACAGCAGATGTGAGGGTGGAGGGAATCTAGTCCTATGTACACATTAGAGAAAAAATAGGATCATTCCTTTTAGATTCACCCTCAAAATAGAAAACAAAATGTTAAATAGTTTCTGGAGAAATTATGGAAGCGTGAACTTGAAAAGAAAGATCCTAAAAAGCAGGGACAGAATATATTTAATCCTATATTTTAAAGAAGACATTTTATGTATTAAAAGGTAGATTTTGCATCTGTATCTAAATTGCCCTCGTCTCTTGTTCATTTTGCTAAAAGAATCATTTCACTTTCCTGCAATCTCTTCCCACCCCATGACCTCTACTAGAAAACATTGCCCAGATAAATGTGACTTTAGAAAAAGATATTTCTTATTGTCCTATATAATCATGACAGAGCTGGGCAATCACTGTGAATTCAGCAGCTCAACAGTATCATCAAGGATCAGGCTCCCTTGTGTTCACTCTGTAGTCCTCAGTGCATTGGGTTTTGACCTCAAGCTTCCTACCATGTGTCTGCAACATGAAGCAGCTGAGCTTCATGTCTGCACATAACCAAAGGCAGCAAGGGAGGAGGCTGGAAGTACAGCACTCAAGCTCAATACCTCCAATGATGTCTCTGGGAGGGGAAATCCCGAAGAGCTTAGCTTTATATCTTCTTGTCCAGAAATGGGTAACATGGCCAGGACTAGCAGCCAGAAAAGGAGGCTTACCAAATTTCTGGAATTTTGTAGTTAAATAGGTTGGGCATAAGATCGGGTTAGGGACACAGACTGGCAATGCTCCTTTGGCCTTGAAATGGAAGTCACATATTTCTTTTCTAATTTTTAAAAAAAATTCATTGTTGTTCAAATACAGTTATCTCCATTTTACTTCTCTTATCATCCCCCCACCTCAGCCATCCCTGCTACCTTCCCCTGATCTCATACTCCCTTCGTTATGTCTATGTGTCCTTTACAGATTTTCCTGAAAACCTTCCCCTTGTCTCACCCCCCTTATCCCTCCCCTCCCACCTCCCCCCTGGTTACTGTCAGTTTGTTCCTTATTTCCATGTTTCTGGTTCTATTTTGCTCACTTGTTTGTTTTGTTGATTAGGTTCCACTTATAGGTAAGATCATATGGTATTTGTCTTTAACCTCCAGGCTTATTTCACTCAGCATAATAAGCCATATATTTAAAGTACTTTAAAAATGGTTATCAACAAATAAGCCAGAAAATAATAGTGGTAAAAGTTTAAGAGCAAGATAATATTTGGATAACAGATCATCTGCCAGTCATGTTGCTGATAGCATGTGACCTGGCATGGCAGTTTAAAGCAGGGATTTAGATGACACAATAATATTCATTTTGCCATGTTTGCTATTTTTAAGATGAGATTGAACATGGGAGTAAAAGTTAAGACTCTATAATTTCATAAACTAGAATTAATGAAATATATGAAGAAAACTATGAATAGTTGTTCATAAAACAAGTGTTAAAATTTCTAAAAACCTTTTAAAAATGCAAAATAATCTTAACAAAACACAAGAAAGGTGAGGGACATCATTCAAAAGCATTAAGATGAGTGCTTTTTGGCCCCTTTACTAATTATTTCACCAAGTGAACAATAGTTATTCTCCTAAAGTACAATTATTCCAATGTCAAGTGCCAATGTAGAAAGCTTCATCATGACAGCCCATACAAGGACAGAAAACTCACAGGTGGCAACTAATACACAGTGAGGACATTGCTCTAAAATCTGACTTCACTCTTATAAAATCCCCAAGAATCCATAGGGCCTTTTCTATTGCAACCGTTCACTATTTTCTGCTGATAGATTTTAGGACATAGGCAAATAAAGAGTGACTTTCGAAAACCACTTGGTGGAAGGAGACTCCCAGACTCATGTGACGAAGGCACTGTGGTTCTCATCCAACCTCCTGCCATGTTGCTAAGAGATCCAGATTCAAGAATGTTCAACAACTAAGAATAGGAAAATAAAAATAATACATACCCAGAAAAAGTAATAAATAAAGATAAATGATAAAATAATGAATAATAAAACTGCCACCATCATAATATCACAATAGTAATTATTATTGATGAATGCTAACATAAATGGGCATAACATTAAGAGAAACAGGATATTTGCATGTCTTCAAAATCCACCTCCCCAAACACTTATTCAACAGCATGATGAAAATTCTTTGATTCTCATGCTTCCAGGAAGTGAAGCTTTATTCTCCTTCCCTTGTGTATGAGCCAGACTTGTTAACCAATGAGCAGAATGCATAGAGGAAAAAGAAGTAATTTTATAGTGGAGAAACATGATGGATACTACTATCTTAACCAAGTGATTGAGGTCAACGTTACCAATTATAACTAAGAGTGATATCATGACACCTAAATTAGGTGATCATACCCATATTTTATGTGTGGTATTCTTTGCCCAAATCCATAGCCCCCATATCATCATAAAACTTTAGACATACCCAAAGTGAGGGTCATGTTACAAAATACCTGACCAAGGCTCTTTAAAAAAAAAAAAATTTTACATAAAACAAAAAAGAAAAAAAAAAAAAAAAAAATTATAAGAACAAGCATGAAAATGATCAATACAAAATTCAGGCCAGTGATTAACTCTGAGAGGAGAGGTCATACATTATGGTTAAGTACAGATATTTGCTTGACTTAGTATTATTTTAAGTAATATATATGTTATATTTACTCTGGTATGTGACACAGACTGCATATTTTCCCACAGGGAAAAACAAAAATTTCGGTCATCTGACCTTTTTGTGGTTTTTGCCAACCCCCTTCTGCCTCCTCCTGGCCCTCACCTGTTCTGGCATCTGATCCCCACCTTCCGCCTGCTACCGGAGACCTAGTGTGGGGTACCATTCAACATCCTGCCTCAACCATGACATAAAAATAAAATTTCAACTTAGAACGACAAACATTATCCCCCTAGGATTTAATTATCATTGTTTTTATTAATATTATTGTATGCATGTTAATTCCCAAGTGCTTCTGCAGATTTCAGTAAAACAATTTGTAACAAAACACTGATGGTAATAATGTATTGAACATATGAAGACAAAAAAAGTAAAAAGATAAAGCAAAAACGGTGAAGCAAACAGCCTATTTTATCGAGTGAACTACACATTTGGTTAACTACCATTAATAAATCATTAACCCCATGTTGTGTTCCTCCCATCGTCCTATGTGCAATCAGAGAATGTAAGTTAAGATTCACTTAAGCAAAAGATAACTATCACAAAGAACCAACTGAAAAAAAATCATGCAACTTTCCATTCGGACGGTGCCGTCTGCTTTTCCACACCCTTCCCAGCAGAAGTCTTCAGCTGACTAAGTAGTCATTTTAAACATGGCCTGGTTTACAAGTAAGACACCTAAGCTCCAGGCAGGTTAGAGATTCATCTGAGTTTATAGAGCAGTCAGTGACAACTCTGACACAGATGCCACAAACCAGAGAGAACTGTCTTTCTCCGTAAAAGGGACAATTCATATAAAACACTTGGTGCATGATGCACACACAGTACGTGCTTGATGACAAAGGTGAATTCTCTCTCTTACACCCTCCGTTTTGCCTCATTTATCAGTTCCATGCAGCTGACAGACCTGAGCTATGGATGCCAAGTCTCAGCAGTAATGTGGATTTGACCATATCCAAAATCATACTGTGGCTTTTCCTATCTTGACCCAACTAAACATATTTTTGCTAATGTGTCACTTGTCAATTATTACTGTACTTAGGGTTTCTCATGATCCCAAATTCCAGGTAAAAAATAAAAGTACCTAGAGGATCAGAAAAACTCCATTTTAAGCAATATATAAATACAGTGTCCAGATACTTAACTCATTTTTCCAGCTTCCATTTGGTATCACACATAATGGATGAACCACAAAACTGGCCATCAGCCACCCGGATTTGGGTTTCTGTTGTTTGACCTTTGGCAATGCATGTAATTTCTCTGAACCTCATCCTCCTTATCTAAAAACAGAGGTAGTTTAACCAGACAGTCAACAGGGTCCCTTCCTGTTCCTGGTCCTCTTCTTTTTTTGACTATCACAATGTACAGTACCTTCTGGTCATTGCCAATAGAGAAAGCCAAATGACAGCTTCAGCCACTAGTGTTTCTCAATAATGCACTTCAGACGACAGCACAGAAGGGCTCAGTGAATCAGTGTGGATGCCAGAATTAAAATGTACAATCCTGCCTAATCCAATCTGTGGTTTTTCTACTGAGCCATACTGCCTCATACGGACTCCACTTAATAATAAAACAAGATTTAAAGGGCAATGCTCCATGAGTTCACACCAGCATATGCAAGGATAAAAATGAAAGACGCTACTATAAAATCATCTCACCATAATGACTGTTGACTTTACATGGCTGCAAATAATGTGTACTTGTATGTTCTTGCCTGACAGATGGCAATATTTGGTGCAAAGAATTATGGTGAAGTTTTAAAAAATTATAGACCATCACCCATATGCCCCAAATTCTACATACAAAGGTGCATTTAAATAGTTCTTACTAATAAAACTTCTAAAGTAGATGTTTTGTACTTCAGGGACTTTGTACTGAAAGGATTAAGTCAATGAACTTAAAACTCAGGGCTAAAAAAATAACGCTCATTGAAGCCAGCCTTAGCTATTTTGGGACTCCGAATATCTAAAAAATATTTTTCTTGGTAACAGTTACTGAGTATGCATCCTTTAGGCACAGTTCTAAGCATTTGTCAGATTACTACAGTTATATAACTAGTACAGGAAAGAACAAGAAGCAAGAATGGTTTCTGGTGACAACGTGACCATCTTGCTATATGTAAAATGGCCATGTTAATGACCACAAGTGGCTCGTAAAGGAGCGCATGCTGAAGTGTGCATGCACTCTTCTATGAGGTAAAATAAAAATATTAGAAGCTAAACTTTTTACCATTATACTATCTCAAAATTTTACACATCAGTTATTTATGTGAAGTTAACTGTTGTAAACAGAGGTATACTGAAGCTTAAAAAATTAGGCTTGTTTCACAGATAAGAACAAGTAAATTTTTAGCCATGGTTCTACAAATGCTTTTATTGTACAATATGAAGTTGTAACTTTATCTTAAAATATATAAGCAGCTCCAAGTATCTCCAAAACTTACTAGTTCCAAAGTAATGATTGATACTTTAAATCCCGGTTTATTTTCCCATTAACTGGTTTTTTTTTCTTAAACTGCAAAACTGTATTTTAATTTCATGAAGAATGAAAATAAATGGCCAATTTGTTGATTCCCATTTGCAAACTGTGCCACTTATTATGAAGTTCATAAAACCCTCAGACACTATAATCTATTGGATTGAAGACCTGAGTTTCATTTTTAGTTTATTTCCTGAGAATTTATTTTGTGACATTGCCCGAAGCATATCCTTGGCAAATAAGCAAATGGATAGCGTTAGTCTCCTAAATAAGGTTCACTAGCTGTGACTGAACTTTCTTGTCAAATGCAGCGAGAAATGCAGGCTCCATTAAGCAGTCATTGTCTGCTGGGTTAAATGTTCTCCTTAGCGAGCTCTGCTGCCAGACACACCTGAAGCGAGGGGGGGGGCAGGGGGGGGTGATAGGGTCACCGAGCCGCCTGCCTGATTTGCAGGACTGAAGTCTCAGTTGAGCGTGCTTTTCACTGAAGCAGATGTCTAAAGCATAGCTTTATTTATACTGTAGGTGGCAGAATTTTTATGCTTTAAACATCTTGTTATAACCCTATATTTTCTAGCAAATAAAAAATTAAGGTGCCTCATCCATCAGATCTTGTTTTACAAAAATGTTTGCATGATTCCAGGAAGAATGACCAGGCACTGAAGGTGGTGCTTTTATTGTGGTTGTTATTGCTTATAAACTAATATATGTAACTTGATCCGATCATACTTTACATATGTTTAACTTTTTCCATTTTTAAAAATTTTGCTGTTGTTCAAGTACAGTTGTCTACTTTTCCCCCCACCCCTGCCATCCCCACCTTTCTCCCAAGATTCCATGGCCCTGGGTTTTATCATGTGCCCTTTATAATTGTTCCTGAAAACCCTTCACCCTTTTCCCCACCTTATCCCCTCCCACATCCCTTCTGGTTACTGTCTGTTTTTTCTTAATTTCAATGTCTTTAGTTGTATTTTGCTTTCTTGTATGTTTTGTTGATTAGGTTCCACTTACAGGTGAGATCGTATGGTATTTGTCTTTCACCAGCTCGCTTATTTCACTTAGCATAATGCTCTCCAGTTCCATCCATGCTGTTGCAAAGGGTAGGAGCTCTTCCTTTCTTTCTGCTGTATAATATTTCATTGTGAAAATGTATCATAGTTTTTTGATCCATTCATTTACTGATGGGCACTTAGGTTGCTTCCAGCACTTGGTTATTATAAATTGTGCTGCTATAAACATTGGGGCACAAAGGTTCTTTAGGATTGGTGTTTTATGGTTCTTAAGATATAATCTTAGCAGTGGAATTGCCAGGTCAAGAGGCAGATTCATATTTAGTTTTCTGAGGAAATTCCATACTGTTTTCCACAGTGGCTGCAACAGTCTGTAATTCCCACAAACAGTGCACTAGGGTTCCCTTTTCTGCACAACCCTTCCAATGCTTGTTGTTTGTTGCTTTATTTATGATGGTCATTTTTACCAGTGTGAAGTGGCATCTCATTGTAATTTTTCTATTTATTATGCAATTTCAATCTCATTCAAAATTTAAAAATTATTAAATAAATTAAGAAAATAATTATGGGCAACTCTTAAAAACAAAATTCATTCCTTCTTAAGGTTTTATAATGCTTATATTTGCGCTGAAACAATTATTCCAATAAATTTTACTTTAAAGAATTTAGGTACATTTATTCCTAAAAGGAGGTATAATTTTAGCAACTCATAATAAAAAAATACAGCTATTTGAAAACATAAAAGTTTTGCATATCTTTTTAAGCTTATAAAACTGAGTCTTAAAATCCTTATATAGACCTCCAATAATAAAAATATTGTCATTCACATTTTTGTAATGTTACTATATATTTATGTACATATTTAAAATTACTATTTTTCCATTTGTATTAGAACATGTTCTTCATTTGTCTTTTTAAAAGCAAACTATGTCAGTGAAAAAGAATTTCTTGGCTAGCCATTATAAAGACTAATTTGTTTATATGTTAAACATTCACAAAAGGTCCTATTTTATTAAATAGTTCAAATGATCTAAGACAGAATGATCAGGATGGCTTGAATTTCACCAAAATTTTGCCTTGCTCATAGCAGCACAATTTACAATAGCCAAGAGCTGGAAGCAACCTAGGTGTCCGTCGGTAAATGAATGGATCAAAAAATTTTGGTACATATACACAATGGAATTCTATGCAGCAGAAAGAAAGAAGGAGCTCCTACCCTTTGCAACAGCATGGATGGAACTGGAAAGCATTATGCTGAGTGAAATATAGGCCAGGTGTTGAAAGACAAATACCATATGATCTCACCTTTAACAGGAAGCTAAACAACAAAACAAACAAGCAAGCAAAATAAAAAAAAAAAGACACTGAAATAGAGAACAGGGGGACAGTGACCAGAGGGGAGAGGGGAAGGAATTTTAGGGGAAAAAGGGGAAGGATTTAGAGGAACTAGTATAAAGGACACATGGACAACAACTAAGGAGGGTGGAAATGGGAGGGAGGTGGGGAGCATGGGGGGGGGCTGGGATGGGAGTAAAAGACAGAAAACTGTACTTGAAAAGTAATTAAGTAAAAAAAAAAATTGCCTTCTTAACTTGAAGTCAACATATGCTCTAAGTCAACTGTTACTTACTCTACTAATGAGAAATCTGACGGTTAAACAGCTTAAAGAGTTTGATATTCTTTTTCAGCCTCTTTACATTTCTTCCGTTGGGTCCATAGTCTCCACTAACCTGAAGAGACATCTCTGTGCAAATCCCTGCACTTGCCAACAGCACGGTGGCTGTCACTCATGTCCCCTCCAGAACCACAAAAGGTACACTTTGTGCAATGTGCTCATGTAGGCATTTTAAAGAGAGTTTAGCTTTTTTATGTAGGTGTAAGTTATAAATATTTATTGGTTAAAAAAAGACAACTAGGACTCTGCTCTACTGTCATTTGAAATTTTTTATGACTTGCCACCAAATGATTGTCTGTGTTTGAAACACTTAAGTGTAAGATCATGACAGTCATACCGGTCACACACACACACACACACACACACCATGCTAATAACACCTTTTTTTTGTTTCTGGAGCTGAAGATTCTGTCATCAAGGCTAGGTTCTAAGCTTATATAGGTGGGAAAATTAGGGACAAAAAAATCTAACATATTTTCAATAGACTATATTGACTTTCCAAAAAACAATCTAACTTTTTTTTCTCTTGAAGACATCAGATCATAAACTGTTGATTCATGAGTTTATCACTTTCTAGTCCACAAAAGACTTACACCCTAGGGGTGTCACCTGAGCTTCACAGTCTGTAATTTAAGTATAGAGATGTCATCCCCATTTAATAGGAGAGAAAAAAATCTGAGGTCCACAAAGAATGACTTGCTCAACATCATACTGACTCAATGCAGGTCTTTTAATTCTAAATTTAGTTTGGTAGCCCACTACTACCCATCTCTGTACTATAAGCTAGTTTTCTAAATTGCTTTTCTTTGCCCTGGCTTGTGTGGCTCAGTGGATTGAGTGCCAGCCTGCAAATTGGAAGGTCTCAGGTTTGGTTCCCAATTACAGCACATGCCTGGGTTGTGGGCCAGGTCCCCAGCTGGGGGTGAGTGAGATACAACCTATTGATGTTTCTCTCCCTCTCTTGCTTTTTCCCCTCCCTCTAAAAATAAATAAATAAAGTATTTTAAATACACAAAAATAAATTGTTTTTCTTTGGGCGATGGTGCATGGTAATTCTTCTGGAAAACTGGGTACATTCTATCATGTGTATCTTTAAAATTTGGCATGGTTTCCTTCGACATCAGTGCTATGATAAATTCAGTTTCTAAAGTGTTCCATTATATGGTTGTCACAGTCTCTCCTACCATGGCCTGAAGGGAGAAACACAAAAAGTAAACCTTCATGCCCAATTATCCCAGGCCACACTCCAATTGGGCAACCACATTGGCTGATGTTTAACTAACTCTCTTTTGTGGAGCTAGCATTGATTTACTTTTCTTAGATACTGTCTGAAATGTAATGATACACCACATCCTATCACTCTGTGATAAGAGTACGCACAGCATATCCCAGTATCATGAGCATGAAGTAAGCGTATGCCCACCTTACACAGAATATTTTATGCCCTGATACACAGAGAAGGCTGATGCTTTTCCGATCTTGTAGAGGATTCATGAGGGACTGGGAACCCAAATGCACAGATAGCTACATTCAAAATCTTCTTGGTTAAAAGAAAGGCAGATATCAAAAAGTCTATTACTCTTATTGCCATGTTAAGTTTTAAGCATTCTCCCTTTGTGGCAAGTCTCACTACCTACCTAAAGATGGCATGGGTGGAATGATGTCCAGTTGTACAGCAAAGCGGAGCAGGCGAGCTTCTAAAGTCTTTGCAGCTAAATTCCTCAGTTTTAGGATGCAGTGGTTGGAGCAGGGATCAGAGGGTGAACCATCTGCCACTATCAGGGGCTTTGGCTCCACCACCCAGAGACAGTGATCCAGAAGGCCGCAAGAATAAGAATACCTACGTGGCACAGGGCTTTGTTTCACTTTCAAGCTTTGACCTGAAAGCTCTAGCAGAACCCCACTCTGTGCTTGATGTGTACTCAACTTGCAGTGGTGACATACAGCTGTGGATTAGACAGATAGCAATGATAGGTTTCCTTAATAGACTCAGGAAGCCTGCTATAAATGGACACTTCTATACCGGGTCCTACATGCATGGAATTCCTGGAGTTAGAGAAGCAATAAAGAAAAGTCAGTCTTTCCCTTTGTTCTCCAAAAGTTACCCTAATGAGGGCTTTTAACCTCTTCCAAGCCCTAGGCCTTAATTAAATATATATGGAGAATTTTAAAAGTTATATTCTACCTACTAAATTTTAATTTTTGGTAGCTGACTTGCTACTTGAGCAGTAGAAGTGAGAGCACAGCTGAATAGAGTTTAATGTTGTAATTATGTAAAACTTACAGTTATAACAAAGCTGCTATATATCACTGTTTAGGGCATGCCTAAGAGATTTTGTATATAAGATAATTAGCCACATATTGGTCATTTTAATAATGGTTGCAATTATAATTGTTTTTACCTAATTAATTCAAATGAAGTTTCCTCTTTTCTTAATTCTCAAGTATCTACAAAGTGTCTGTTTAATATCCATAATACACTCTCCTAATTTATTTGCTTGCATGACTAGTATCTTTTCAGAACCCTCATCCCCATTCAGGAAAAAGCTAAGCTTCTGAATTCTAAAACTTCCTGCACTGAACCATGTAGCTAAGCCTGGAGTACTCTAGGCCCTCCCTGCCTGTACCAACCTGCCTCAGACAGCTTTGAGCAGCACTTGTACATGCTGCATAACTCCCATGCCAACCTAGAAATGTGCGTGCGTGCATGCATTGTGTGTGCAAATGCATTAGGGGTGGTAAGTATGAAGGCTGCTGTAAGAACTGAAGGGTTAAAACCTCAGAAACTCTGAGCCTGTGGATTGCAGATCCTTTAAATGGCCAACAATTGCTTGATATGTGAAAAAGGGGGATACGAATCAATGTTAGAAGTGAGAAGCGAGAAGGGAGCTCAGGTACATTACCTTCCTAAGTTTATAGAGACAGGCTTTTACAAAGATGAACTTTAAAATGACATCACACAAACTCTACATTTACCATTATCAGATGAAAGAAGGGAAGAGTGTAGCTTTTGGAAAGAGGGAGGGCACCTGTTGTCTGCTGTATTTGAAACAGTAACAGCTGCCATTTATGAGCCTCTTACTAAGGGCCACACACTGTCATAAAACTCCGCCCAGCATATTTCATTTACTTGTGACGGTAGGTCTGTGCTGTGGCGATCATCTCTGACCCAGAGAAGGTACAAATGGGACTCACGACTAGACAGCCAGTAAGAGACAGATCTGCCTGGTTAATTTTCAGACTTGCTCCTGTTTTGTGGGGCTTTGGGGTGGATTAAATGAGAGTTCCCAGTGAACTTAGAACAAATGCTAAACTCCCACCATGGCATGCCTACCTCTTCCTTTTATTCGAGTACGCTACAATTACATCCCTGTTAGGTACTAAAACTGGGGGACAAACTCTTTAGCCTAAAGGCCTTGTCACCTGTTGGTCCCTCTGCCTAGAGTTCTTTTCTCAGTTACTCCAGTGTCTGGCTCCTTCCCATTTTAAGTCATAATTCAAATGTCATCAACTCTGAGACCTTCTCTGACCAGCCTATCCAAAGGCCTTATAATACTTTGCATGAATATTTACTTTACATTAAAGTAATTTACATTAAAGCACTTTAAATGCTTTATTCACTTGATTACTTATTTATAATTTATCTCCTTTACAAGCCTTGGTCCAGGAGGGTAGATAGAGCAATATCTCCAGAATCTGAGATACTTTTGATATAAAGGCATTCAATATATAGATGAATAAACAAATAAAACAAGTTCTCATTTAGAGTCCGGCTTACATCTCAGCCATCTTAATCTCCTCCATTGTCTAATTTCTACAAGAAAGTAAATACAGGTCAGCAAAATAGTGAATAATCAGATGATTCCCTTCATATATAATGTGTGATTTGTTCAAATAAGAGGCACTAGAGTTTTTGTCCTTTACTTGATTCTTGAGTGAGTCTCATGCGAACACTCTCATCCTCCCAGCTCCAGACTTTAGATCTAAAGAAGAATTTAATCAAAAGTAAATAAATAAATATAGGGTTACCAGCCTCTGTGGGTGGCTCAGGCACCATCCGTCATAGGAAACATTCCTTTGGGGGACTCTGTTCAGTCGTAGCTGGTATAGTGTGATGTCTGTTGGAGGTGCACAGGCAACATGCACAAGCAAAGCTCTCCCAGGCAGAGCACTGAGCACCGGGGTGTACGTGCCCCTCCTAAGGGGTGATGACACCATGGTTAAACAAGGTTCGGTGTTGCCAAATATTCTGTTTCTTTTTCTTAAGGAGAGGCTAGAAATTAGATCTTGTGTACACTGTATCTAATTCTAGGCAGTACAAATTCATTTTAAACTGTTATTATATCTTGTGTAAAAAAATCTATAGAGCTGTACTCTCACTAACTACCAGTTTTGCTAATCATTATGATCTGATATGAATTTTCCTCCTCTCCTACCCTGGAGAACATATTCTTAAACTATGGAGAAAGCGCTAATTCAAATACACTTTGGACAACATCTCAATTTCTTCCAGTTATAGAAGGCTTTTCAATAAATTTCTCAACTTCTCTAAGCTTCAATTTCTTATAAAAGATAAGATGTTGATTGAATGCAATAATTAGGGTCAAACTTTCTCACAGGGAATAAAATCTCAATAATGATGTATTATATTAAAAGCAATTAATTTAATGTTCAAACTGCCTTTTGGGGGATTAAAAACAATATTTATACATAAATTTCAAAAAATTGGCAGTTCTTGGATAAAAATAAGAATAAAAGGCTGTAAAACTCCAATTAAAAAATCATATTATAATCAAGCATCTGCTCTCGCTATCAATGATGTATGTGTGTGCAAAAATGAGACCCCCTTAAAAAGAGAAGGCAAGCAATAGTTCTTAGGGAGAAACTTATGGTTAGCAATGTGTTGTTTTATTTACTTTTTCATGGATTGTACTTTCATCTAAAGAAGATACAAAAAAAATTAAAAAAAGGAAATGTCCATTTTTCTAAGGTAATTAATAGTTTATTATGGTGATTTATTGATGTAATTCCCCCAAAGCAGTGTATTTTTTATTTTTATTTTTCATTAGAAAGAAGTAGTTCTTCCCTAAACTACACATCATTTTTTAAGTGAATGCTGGATTTAGAAATGTTTTAGGAATCCCCATTATAACATCACAACCTCTGATGACTATCACCTAAAGAATGTATCTTTTATCCTGTTCCCATTTCTGTTACTTGTAACAACAGCTACATGACATTGGGTACAAAATATGGGTCTGAGTTACACAAGGGGTCTGTATATCCGAACTCTAATTTCCACCACAACCTCGCAAGGAAGTCATTTTCTCATTGTACAGACATAGTGTCAAAGGAGGACATTGACAAATACCAGAATACTGTATTTGAACCAACCCAGAAATGAGAGGCTCCAGATGACATGTCTTCTAGTGTGTGTGCACGTGCATGTGTGCACACATACATGTATATGGGTGTATTTGAGTTAGGATTTGAAAACTGATAGTGGTCAGGTCTGTGTTTATATACAACTTGTTGACTATTTCTGTTACTTCAGACATACCCCACAAAGCTTATTACTAACCTACTTATATCTCAGACCAGATGTTATAGGATAGAGCAGAGGTGACCAAAGGCAACTTGTTAAGGATTTCTTACTAGCTACATTTTGACACACCAGAGAAAATGATTCTGTAATGTTTTGCCCTCAAAACAAAGGTTACAAGTTTATTCTTCTAAGTACCAGAAGAGCTAAAGCCCATATCCCAACAACATGATACAAGTCTAAAATGTAAGAGTTAATAAATAATATCTGCAGGCCATTCTTTGAAAAGATTTTAAAGTCAGTCACCCCTTCTCTCCCCTCATCTTATAAACTATTTAACTTTAAATACTCAATTCACATATCAGTTATCCAGTCAACAAATATGTGCTTTTTTAAAAAATTACACGCAAATTTTCTTTGTTGTCTAGATTGCCAAATTCTGAAATTTTCTCATAAAGTTGTGACCGCATAATAAACCTAATTATGGATAACCTTTACTTAAACAGAATTAAATGGCACAATGATCAGTAATTATAAAAGTAGTAATGAGACAGATAAGAGTATATAAGATGCATGTATTATTAAAAGCAAAAGGGTTCAATTTTGCAACATTCTCAAAACAGAATTTTATTTCTTTCAAATATTCATGTGTATGTAGAGGCAAAATTTAATTCATATAGCTTAATGGTCAGTTTGACAATCAAAAAATTTATACACCACATTTCAAGTATGAAAAGACTATGTTAAATACATTTTTTTAAAAATAGAAAAGACTGATGCTTCTGAGAAGCATTTAACATTTCAGCATCTGACATCTAACACGTGTCTTTGAGGAACAACTTTTTTCTCAAGATAGAGCTTTGAAATTCCTATTTAATCCCCAGGGTATTGGTTGTTCGTTGTACACTTTTATAGAAATAGTTACGGCATTATTAAATTACATTCTGATTTACTTTGGTTTACTGTCAATGACATGAACAATCTTGAAATGCAGAGTGATTAATTTTAAGGTGTTTTATAGAAAAGGACATTTAAGTTTTTTACATGCAAAGGTTATGAAAATAATCTTCAAAGTCTCCCAACAATTTTCATCACATAATGCAATAGAAAGGCCACTTATTTGCATTCACTAGTAGGTTCTTCCTTTATTTCAGAAAGTTTGTTATTAAGTAAATAAATACATTTCCAGAACTGAAGGGCCATGTACTAAGATAAATGTAAAAGAGGTAGAAAGCATTGTGGAATGTGGCTAGAATTTCTCCTTGGGAAAATTTTAAACTCACCGATAACCCCCTCTTTACAAGCAGGTCATTTCTTTGACCCCTGAAGCTTCTTTTGCAGCTGAAACAGTGAGATATTGGGACTTCACCTCGCCCTTTGTTCCTGAACCAAGTCACCACCGACCGGAATCAGCTGAGAGTAAGTGAGTGGAATCAGCTGAGTAAGGTTATTTGCACATGTGCTGATGGGTTAAAAAATAATTACAATATACATGTGTGAAGGTGTGTGTGTGCTAACTTGGATAAGTGATAGTTTATTCTAAACTAATGCATACTCCTCATTCCTAGTGGTCAATAATAATCTTGACACCTATGTAGGGGTCGTTAAGTCCAGTGCACTTCTCTTTCTTTGTACCTTGCCCTTGTGATCATTGAAACAGATTACTCTGCTCTGTTCTTGTTTCAATCAGGTTGCTCCTAGCTCTTCCCTGTGCACTTCAAGCTTCCTCTCTTATCTCCGTATGCCACATATTTTTCCTTCTTTTCACTCAAACCACTCTCTCCCAGTGAACTTTTATTTCCATGCTTCTAATTCTTCCCTAATCTCCAAAAATGAACTAAACATCTTCTCCTCCAAATATGCGTCCATGATTAGCTGGAAGTCATCTCATCCTCAATGAGTGGTTTGCAAGCTTTAGCATGCACGTATCAGTGCTCTTGGGAACCTATATGCATTCGCCAGGCTTCATTCCTAGGTATTTGGTGAAATGATACATGTAATCTGATGACATATTTTGAAAACAAATCAATAGCTTAAAATTTCTCTGAGCCCCAACAGCATTTTGACTTCATATCACTGCACCTCAAAGGAAAAACTATTTTTCTTGATCCAATATATCCTCTCCATTAACTTGTGATCTCTATGTCCTTGAGTTACTCCTGAGAAAAAGAAAAGAGGTAGCAAATGCTTAAACACATTGGGTTCTTGAAAGAGTCACTTCTAGGTTTGAAGATGAACCTACTTTATAGAAGTGTGAAATTGGGCAAGTTCTTTAGCTTTTCTAAGCCTTGTAAAATGGGGATAATAATTTTAGATCTTAGAGTTCTATTTTCCTTTGCTAGTATCTTCATAAGGGAACTCCACTCTGAGAAGAAACATTAATAAGGCAACATTCTCCGCGCAGCTACTTCCTGACTTAATATTCATTCTCCCTTTCACATTGACAGAGCCCCAGTAGTACAGGGAAGCAATATACCCAGATAAAATCGACATTCCATACCAGCCTTCCAGCTACAGGTGACCATGTGACATTGGTCAATGAGATGATATATGTGATGCTCATTGACAAGAAAGGCTGAGAAAACTCCTTACCTGGGGTTGGAGGAGAAGTGGATGGCACTCAGAGAGACTAAGTATGCTTTAACTATTTTGCCTCTTGTATTTTTTCTTCCTATGGCCTAGAATATGAACATGATTATTTAGGCAACCATATTTTATTTTATAGAGGGAGTCCAAAAGAATTACAGCATTCTTTACTCTGATATTCTAATGCCAGCCACCATCTATCTCCAGATTTCTTGTCATGAGAGAAAAATAAACCAATATATTGTTTAAGTCACTGTTTTCAGAATGTCAGTTAATAACATTCAAATGTATATTCTAACTGAAAAGCCTCTTCTACTCCTCAATCCTACTCTTAAAAGGAAGAGAATATGTGCCGATTTGTAAGACTGAGAAAATACTTTATAAACACATTACCTAGTTTCTCTTCTCTCCGTGGTGGGAGTAATGTCCAGCCTGTGACTATAAAAGTTGGTCGGGTGAGTTTAATTCTGAGAAGATCCTGTTAAGACAGCCAGTGCGAGTCAAGTTGATTCACAGAATTCATTGCATACTCCAATCCAACTGCCAATAATAAAGTTAGCATTTTGACCCATCATCAAACCTACACTATATCTATCTTGTGGGGTTCATGTGAGTTTTAAGGCAACACCAAATATAAAATGCCTAGTCTAGCACTTAATGCACACATATTAACTAGCGTGATCATCCTCTTCACCTTCATCATTATAAAGATCCTTTGTGCTGGCCATGAGGATTGTCTTCCTGTTGGCTTTAGACTGTCATTTGAATGCCTCCCAGTCTCTTTCTAGTTGTGATCTTTGGCTTTGCTTCACCTTCTACCACTCATGCACTTCTTTTTCTTGTTCCCTTGATTCTTTTTTTTATATATTTTTTAATTTTTATTTTATTGATTATGCTTCTCGCCTGTTGGCAGATTAGTCTTTTTGATGTGTACCTTAGCTTTAAATAATGTTTAAGTAGTATATATTAAAGTGATTGAAGCAAAATAGGCATTCAACCAGTGTAAATTAAATGTGACTCTTACAAACCCTGTCCTATCTTTGTTAGCCCCTGATCCCTTGGACTATCTGGACACTTCTGAGTCACAGTTGCCTGTGGAGCATGAGGTATTCACAGGTTGGCCCTCTGCACATCACCAAGGCTCTGGTGCAGATCTTTGTCCCACTTTCCTCTCTTAGCCTGAGACATTCTGTATTTGGTATCCCCAAACAAACAAATAAAAGCAACAACAACAAACCCACATATTTTGCATATAGCATTCCGTGTCTTTTAACACACATTTTAAAATACTTTGAATCTTACGATTTAACAGATACTTTAAGAACATACAAAAAGGGAGAATGTTTTCAAAAGTGAACAAAGGAGGAAACAGAGAAAAATACACAATAGTTCAAAAGGAAGCTTCTCAGATTACTGGTATGTTTATACACAGTGTCTGAAAAAAAATACTCTTTTATGCAAGGGAATGGGCTAATATAACCATCTTTCAATCTCTTAAAATCATACTCACATTATTTATTGTTATGGCATCAAGAATATAATTAATAATAATAATAATTAACTCTGCTTCCAAATGCAGTGCTTTGCTTTCCAGACCAAGGCCATCACAAGGAGTTGGCCAGGCTCTTTCTTCTCAGTACAGCTACAGGAGCCCCTGTTCACATAGACTAGAATGTAAACATGTCTCTTGGATTTCTTTTACATAATGGCCAAATTCCAGACTCTACGTCAGTGATTTTTAATAATTTTGAGCTATCTTTGTTAAAGAAATTAAAAAAAAACAAAATTTAAGCTTGAAAACAAAATCGGTGACTACATGTTGGAAGATCTTTCTGCAAAAGGTAATTTAGAAAGGTCATGTTTCTTTAGGAATCAGGATTTGTCCATTCTATTAAGTAACTGCATATATAAAATAATAGTTTGAAATAGATGTATCTATTCTTTAGAGGACTTCTCATATTTAATTGTTGATGGTGGAAGAGGGTTGAACTTGGTGATAACCTTTAGAAGTAACTTCCCATGTGTAAAGTGAAACAAAAGTAAAATTAGAAAGTGAAAACTGATAAACTCTCACTCAGTTTTAGAGCTATTCAAGTTGTCATCAATGATTCCATTTATTATTTCCTCTTCATGTTGTCTTTTACTATAAGTAGTTACTTATATATAGTGTTTTTAATAACTTAGAGTGAATATTTTTATAAGAACTACTTAAAAACAATATTTAAATTTCAAAATGTTTTATTATCAAAAATATATTTATATTTTTATCCTCTCAAAGTGCTTTTCCTTTTATCATAGTACTTCATGGGCATAATAAAGTTTTAAAAAATTCTTTATATTTTCACATTTGGCCACTGCTACAAAAAAGGGCCCAAATAATAACTTTTGATGATGCTGAACCCATAAAATTGTGCATATGCTACGAGTCACATGTAGTGCCTCGGCTGTGACATGGGACCTTACACTCTTGTAGACATCTGAGACAACCTGGATTAGATTATCTCTCTTAAAGATTTATATTTGGAATAGAGAGAAGCAAATTGAAAGTCCATATGAAGTGAAAGCTATTGATTGAATTTTACACAAGAGAAGGTTTACAGATCCCTAGTTATTTATCTTCCTTTAATTCTGTGCATCTCTGAACTATCCTTATGATTTTCTAAATTTCAATTAAGTATATATTTATATTCTATTGCTTGAAACTAAACTATTCTTTCTTGGGGGGCTCATAAACATTTATTGAATAAATGAATGAATGAAGTATTCTGTTTTAAATACCTATATGGAAGAAAAAATAAACTTTTAAAGTAGAGAACCTGAGGACTACCCATATTTTGAGGCATTTAAGTTTAACTTTTAACATAAGAAAAACAATGGAGAAAATGAATTAAAAATTCATGTGATCCAAAAAGTGGAGGACATGTCTTAAAATTCTTGGGGGGTGGGACATGGGAGGAAAACAAAATTGATTTTTTTTCCTTCTTTATGTTCCAAATCATTGATTTGATTCTTGGTTTCATCCACTCTACTTGTTTCTCTGCAAATCGTTCTTTATTTCTGGAGCACACAGTTAGTATATCCTTGATTTCTGACTGAACCTTTTTTAAGCTCTTGAGGTCCTCTCTAAGTTCCTTGAGCATCCTTATAAGCAGTGTTTTGAAGTCTGCATCTGATAGGTTGCTTATCTCCCTTTCATTGAGTTCTTTTTCTGGAGACTTGATCTGTTCTTTCATCTGGGCCATGTTTCGTTGTCTCCTCATTTTGGCATCTCCCCCGTGTTTGTTTCTATGTATTAGGTAGAGCTGCTTTGACTCTGTGTCTTGGTAGTGTGGCCCAATGTAGTAGATGTACTGTAGGGTCCAGCGGCATAGTCTCCCATATCACTCAAGCTGTGCCTTTCATGTGGGCTGAGTACACCCTCCTCTTGAAGTTGAACCTTGATTGCTATTGGCAGATCAATGGGAGGGATCTACCCAGGACAGTCAGCTTGCAAGGATTGGCTGTGACCACTCACCACAAACCTCTGCCCTCCATGGAGGACCAGCTATGCAGGGGCAGGGTGGTGGTGCTCCGACATGGTCTGTAGTGGCCTACTGGGTATTCTGGCCCTAGGGTTTCCCCAAGGGGTGGGTGGTGCAAGCTAAGGTCAGCCCCCACCTGTATTTTGCCTGGGGCCACCCCTGTGGAGCCATAAAGCAGTCTGAGATGGCTGCTACTCGTGCTGAGCTTAGAGATTCCCAGGTGAAGCCAAGCTGTGAATCTAGGCTGGCTGCTGCTAGTGCCGGTCCTGGGGCTCACTGATGCCAGCTGTTGCTTATTTGAGACGATTTAGGAAGTTGTGTAGCATGAGCCAAGACCAGCCATTCATATGGAAAAGAAGCTTGGGTGGGCCCATAAATTGAGTGGGGCGGAGCCTCTAGGAATCTCTAAAGTGGGTCAAATAGTGTTAGCCACATTGATGGAGTCTCAGATATAGCATCAGTTTGCCAGTCTATAGGAAGAGGGTTTAGAAGAGGGACAATGGCCTCTCTTCACTTTGATGCCAGATGCTTTAGTTTATCCCACTATGCCACTGGTGCCTTTTACGATGCTATCCAACTGCTGGAGCTCAAAGGGAGTGAGTCTGAGTAAGTGAATCCATGTGTGAGTTCTTTAAGAGGAACTGCCTGGGTTTCCAAAAGTTTCTTCCACTAATTCAATCCATGCTTGGCTTTGCAGCCAGAAATTATGGGGAACTATCTTTCTGGCACTGGGACCCTGAGGTGGGTGACCTGGTGTGGGGCTGGGACTCCTCATTCCTAAGATATCCCTTCTGAATTTTTATCCATCACACATGGGTGTAGGACCAGCCCATTCCACATCTGCGTCCCACCTACCAGTCTGGATGGTTGTGGTTTCCTTAATTCTGTAGTTGTCAGATTTCCATTTGACTTCATTCCTGATGGTTCTGAGTGATGGTTATTCTATATTTTAGATGTAATTTTGTTGTGGTTGTGCGAGGAGGCAAGCTTATGCTGCCTATGCTGCCATCTTGACCAGAAGCCCAACTATTCTTTACCAATTCATATAATAGTAGAAACAGCTTATTTTCTCTTTATTCCATTAAAAAAAAGCCAGTATAACTAGCAGATCACATCACTGCTAAAAATCAGCTTTGAACACTGTACTTCACTGTTCAGCTTTTAAGGACTCCTTATTCCCTCTAAACATGACTTCTCTGAAGTATAAATTGTTTTATAAGCACTCAACAAGGTTGGGGAACCTGTTAAATATCACATGCTTAGAAAGAGACAGTATTTGGAACTAAGACTATCAACTTCCAAACCTGTATTTCTTATTAAAAGAAAACATAATTAAAATACCTGTAAAGCACTTTAGATTACATAGCACTTGCATGGGAATGTTTACTTTTACATGCAAAATATCCTTGAGTGACAATGTATATAACATTTATGTTTATTTTATTTTTTTTAACAGATTTACTGACCTCTTGGTCAAATTCTTATAACTAAGAGGGAAAAGAATTCCTGATCTTATATAGCTCACCTAAGAGTAGGCAAGAGTAAAAGCCATAATCACATATATTTCTAATCAGAAAAGATTATCCCACAGGCAAAACAGTGTCAGTTACTATAATGCATCTAAGATTTTACATGATTTGAAAGCAAAGAGTTATTCTGTCACAATTGCACAGGTGGGGAAGGCATGAGATTTTAGGAAGAAACGAAGAGGATAGTTTGTTTTTTCACAGCAATAGCAGTACCCAGAGTATCTGCATTGCATCACCTTTTCAAGCCCCAATTTCCACGGGGCAATATAAAGAGAGACAGCTGACAACTGCACACACAATGCGTCAGACCACGGAAAGGGAGCCTGAGTTTAGAGAAACCAAATATTGTATAATGGGCAGTAAAGCCTGCTGACTTTTGCTTTGACAAAAGCATTATCTTTGTTATCCTGGTCAGGAAAAAAAATCTGACTTTTGTCAAAAAGAGACACAAGTTCTTTCTAGTCCATTTATTAAACAAACGTCCTTGAAAATGTAGTCTGGGATCAAAGTTCATTTGAGGAGGTGAGGTGGCTAGTTAAAATTGTGAGCTACTGTACCAGAGAAGAGGGAACGAACTATGCAGAGAGAATTGCAGAAGTATCCGAAGGAACCGCCTTGACTCTTTGGCTCAGAGCTAATCTTGAAGTTAAGAAAAAATATACCACAACACCTTGCAAAGAACAATTCTCAGAGAAAACAAATCTTAGGGAAAGAACATCTACCAGGGAATTACGAAATGTACTGGAAGGAGTAGCTGAGTTCCAATCTTTTGGAAAGGGACTGCCAATCTTTAGTTCACATTGAATACTGTTAACTATACGTCACCAGCTCTGCTTTAGTGTTGACCTTAGAAAAAGAGATTTCTGTCAAAAGTTACAGACAAGTTAAAGAGAAATTACACTGAGCAGGCATCAAAAATGGCAAGACAGATTGTACTGGAGCTTCTGTGATAGGGGAAAGAGACTTCAGTATAAAACTGAACTCAAATTTTCTGAAGCAAAAGAGGGAGGTTTTTTTAATCCTCGACCAAAGATATGTTTATTGATTTGAGAGAAAGAGAGAGGAAGAGAGAGGAACATGTATTAATGTGAGAGAAAAACATCAATCAGTTGCTTCCTATATGTGCTCTGACCAGGAATCAAATCAACAGCCTTTTGTTATATGGGACAATGCTCCAACCAACTGAAGCACCTGGCCAGGGCCAAATGGGAGAGTTATGAAGCGCTGGGCTGAGAGAATGGAAAACTAGTGGTGGTTATTTGTCAATGTAATTAGGCCATCTGTGTTTGCTAATTGGTGCTGATTAAAGTGGCCCCCACTTTCCCACTGAGGGAGATAGCAGTGCCATCTTTCTTGATGATTACATTTCATAGAGACAGTTCACAGGTCTTTAAGAAAGGCATTCCTGGGTTATAAAACTGGCCGAAGGCTGTGAGAAAATGTTCACTTCAGAGGGCCAGAAACAATTTACAATGACAAGTTTTCTAAAGTAAATGTACTAAGAAAAGGGTAGTCAAGTGCTTGAAATCAAGAAGAATCCTGCCTAAAGTTGAGTCCAGCTGAGGGGAATGTTACCATTGTCTTTGTCACTTGTGTTTAGTGGTTCATCTCACTAGATGGACCACTCCTGAGGTCATTAGGAGAGAGCAGGAAATTGCTTTCTAAACCTCAAGTCTCCCACAGCCCTAGTAGCAGTCTGGCATGAGCTCTCCAAAGCCCCTCTCCTGTCATATCGCTGCCATCTCCTATAATCCAAGCACTCGCATTGTCCTTCGAAAAGAGCCCATCAGAATTCTCTAACCGAAGATAGATATGAACAAGCAAAAGCCAGAATTTAGCTGGCAATGAGTACCCAGTAACTTCTGCTCTCAACACAGCAGCACAAAAGCCTCTGAGATAAGAGATCACATGACTGGGTTTCTTTTAATTTTATAAAGTGTATTTTTATGATACATGAGGTAAAAATAATTCTAAGAGTAAGAATAAAGTATAAACTAATATCTCAATAAACTGAATTGTTACATTTAGCATCTATCCTCTAAATTCAATCCCAATTGTATGTAATCATCAAATGTACATTTAAAACGTTTTCAACTTGCGATCTGCATGTTCATTGTGCAGACAAAACACCCTGAAAAGCCATCGTTTAGCCTGATGTCTGCTGCTAGTCTTCAGTTTGCATCAATTCGTTTATTAAGTCATCCTTAAAACGAGATTTGAGGATTAAGAAAAAAAACTAAGGTGAAACTGAGCAAAGTCCTTATCTGACCAATTCAAATTACTGGAGACACTGGAATAATGAGACTCTAGAAAACATTTTCTAATTAAGTCAGAAATCCGGAGCTGTTACAGTTTTACAAATGGAACACTGGCGGCACTTTCCGGACCTAGCAGCAGAGAGCGTAGACCCACGGGGAGCAAGGAGCCTTACTCAGCTGCGGAGAGAGGTCATAGGTGAAGGAAGTGAGGTAGCTGGATGTGTGGGGCACTACGCCAGGCAGGAGGAAGCTGCACCCGAAGAATTCCATAAAACTCCATGCAAGTCCTCTTGAGTTATTGGGAACAAAAGCAAACATTCAAATAGGAATAGGGATGGGCACACAAAAGTCAGGAGTAGAGATACACTTAAAATAATCAGGAACGATTGTAGTCCCTCAGCTACACACATCTTTTTTTGTTGTGTTTTTTTAAATTTCATCAATGGGTTTTTTGATCATTGTGTTCAGTGAAGACAATGAAAGACCTCTTCTGCATCTACCTTACAAGCAAATCCAAACACAATGTGTTAGTTCAGCACAAGTGAAAGTGACTTCTTGATTCTGAGGTGCTTAGCCAGGAAAACCACCAAAGGGAATCCAAACAGGATCCTTCTATTAGATATCTTCAATCCCAGGACTGACAATAGCCTATTTGAGATACTTCAATGTTCATTTTTTTTTAAAAGGAGACAACACAATAACTGAAGTGGTGGGAGCAAAAGAGCAAGGCAATGTCTATTATTGAAGACTTCCAGGTTGCTGAGTAAAGGTCTTATTTCAGTGGAGCAGAGGGATTTAACAGCCAAAATCATGCTCAGCCATGCAGGGATATTGTCATTCTTTAAAAATGACTGAAAAAGCCAATTCATTTTAAATGTCTGCATTGTTTAAATTGATTCAAACTTTGAAGAACTAAGTCAGAATTTTGTAAAATGAACAACCCCAATCCAACTAATCCAAATATAGAGTGGCCTTTAAAATTTAAAAAGTAAGACTAGGATGTGAACAACTATATTGCAATTCATGGTGCTTTACCATATGTAACATAGAATGATGTAAAAAATCCTTTTGACATTTAGAAGAGAACATTTCAAATGGTAGAAATGGGTAAAATGAAGGAAATTGATACTTGGTCTGCCTGCTACATTCACTCTTTTCTTACTTTGTGCTTATCCTGCCTTACAAAAATTCCAAACTTCCTCATAAAGTAGATGATGCTAGCTTAACAGTAGGCACAGGCCACACTTACAAATGCCTGAAAACTTGACTTCCATCCATAGTATTAGTATAAAGGACAAACTCCTATCTAAATAGTGTATTAAGTAATGCATTAAATATTATCTTCCGAGTTCGATTCACAGATAAATACAGGGGTATGAAGCAAGAGTCATGCAAAAAAAGTTAATGTAAGTGCCTCAAATGCTTTTTAAATTTTAGGAGCACAGCACATGGAAGGGTCAAGAGTATAAACTATCACTACAAATGAAAACTAACTGTGGCAGTCATTAGCTGATATAGATCTTGAATTAATAAAGATCTATTTATATTTATACATCAACTCTAAATTTAGATTGTTCAAGTTATTTTATGTATAGTCATAGTATCTATTATCTTCTGTTTGCCTGGAAATAATTTGAAAATATTTTTTACACATTGGTTCATTCAATGAATGCGTTTACAAAATAGAACTATTTTAATATGTCTTATTTCGATTCATAGGAGAAAACTGTGTAGGCAGAACTCTTCAGATTTTAATTCTGTCATAATTACTTATATGTGCAAAAACACAGAAAAGTTTAGTCACACAGTTAGGCAGCTAATTGTGTTGAAAATACAATTGCATGCTCACAAAGATAATCGTGCCCCTGGGGTGTGCACTTCTGTTTCAGAACTATTTTTAGGTCCCCAGGAAATTCAGACACCTCTTAACTCTCAAAAAACAATGTCAAAATTCAGCTAACTAAATGTGACCCAGCATTTATTTCAAAGCCACGAAACTAAATTTGATTGCAAAGTAATGGTAAAAAATTAAAAGTCTGAGAGCTGGTGACTGTGAATGTGACAAGTGGAGATGCTCCTGCCATCAGTTTTCCATGTACACAGTGACTGATTCGGTGACATAAGGACCATCGGTTCTTCACAGTAGGACAAACTCACTTCCTGTAAACCCTGAACTTGATAAGAAAATTTACTTTCTATGCTCATTCTTCTTCAAAGAAACAATACTTGGCACAGTTAAAAAGACTCTGAAATTGCAACTGCTTATCTTGCTAAAATAGATATATTAGATGATTGAAAACCTAAAGAATTTAAGAACATTTTTCAAGAAAAAGAAAAAAACCTTGAAATTTCTTTACACATATGACATTGATTTCCTAATCATTCTAGTTCAAATTTCTCATTCTACAGTTAATTACATTATCAATTTCCCTTTGAAAATATTCACTCTAATCTTATTCAAACATTTAAACATTTTCAATTTTCAAAATTTTTTCTCTGTGGATATTGACATTAAAAAAAGAGAATTGTGTTTAGCTTTTAAATGTAAATTACCTAAAAACTTTATCAAGAATAATTTGCAACATTTTATATTTTATGTATCAATTTATAAATGCTATGTTTTTTCCTTCATGTTATTATATTTACTCATGTGGTGATTCTGATGACCAAATCCAATGTTGGGGGCATTGGGGCTTTCCCCACACCACCACCAAGTAGTTCTTGGATGGAGCTGGAAGTTCTACAGCTCAATTCAATTCCGACACCATCTGCCTGGAGGCAACTTCCGATTCCCCAGGTTAAGTGCTCAGTCCCACAACTGCTCCCACTCCTGAGTCCAGTCACAGGTCTAAGTTGTCACCTGTGCTCCAGAACAACTAGCTCTGAATAAAAAATTCCCAGGACTCTACCTTCAGTTTGATTAATTTGCTAGAACAGTACACAGAACTCAAAGCAACATTCTACTTACTAGATTTAAGTTTTAAAACTCAAGAACAGCCAGATGGAAGAGATCCAGAGGGCAGTGTGGAGACAGGGCCTGGAGCTTCCCTGCCTTCTCCAGGTACGTCACTCTCCCTGTTACAGAACAGACCCAGGGGGTGAACAATATACTATTACCAAATGGACCCTATCTTGTGTTCTGGGGATACTCACCCCGTACTAGGTTCGCCTTGCCTGCAGTCAGGGAAAGACGTCTCTCAATGCCAAAGATTGGTGAACAGGAAAGGGATTAGTTATTTAAAAAGTTATAGACTTAGAGTAATGACTTGATGTCTTCATTAAAAATGTTAGTCCTTTAGAATACCCACAGACACACAGTCCTTCCTTCTCCCCTTTGCCCAGTCTGTGGTACCGTATCTCAGGAAAAGAAGTAGAAGTCTGTGGTTCAGGCAGTCCCTCGGTTCCAGCACCATCTGCTGTGTCACTGTGTCACTGCTGCCATCTCCAGTTAATCCAAAACCATGTGGCACATTCTCATGGCCCACCAGCAAGAATCCTTTCACCCTTTTTCCTCCAGGCAAAGTCTCTCCTGATTCGTAAGCCACGTGGCAAAAAGGGAGCACTTAAAAGCTGCATGGTCCCAACTTTCACCAAAGCTGCGAGATCCCAAAAAGCCCCAGCATGGCTGCTGTGCCTGGGTTTAAATCCCAGGGCCAATTTTCCTCTGCAGCACCATTTCCGACTCCTCCCACAGTCAGTTACACCTGCCAGCATTCCTGTATTCTACCAGCTTTACTGGGCTGCCATAGTAAGTCCGGACAGGAGTAGCCCCATGGCATGGAGTCAATCATCTCCAATCTCTCATGCAGGTGCTGTAACCAGGGGGAGCTGCCTCCCAGTTACATTATGGGTTAAAGTCACTCCCATCCCCCTGGCTCAAAGCATGGCCACAGCGATTTAACATATTTATGAAACCAGTGAAAGGTTATAAATATGTTAAATGACCATTACAGAGGTTATCTGCAAAACTGTTACTATTCAAAACAACTCTCAATGGCCCTGCTCCATGTGTCCCATCTTCCAGCTCAGACTTATGGATGTAAGGACATCCTATATATTTCTTTTCTAATATTTCCTGGACACCCTGAGTTCTGGACCCTGTTATAAATACCTACTGGCCCTCCCCCCGCTTGGCAGCACCCTGTTACATCCCTGCATCTCCATGTGTTCACCCACAGTTAAGTTCTCCCAACTCTGTCCTCCGGGGTTGTTATGGAGGCTTCATTACCTAGGCAGGGTTTACTAAATCATTGGTCTTTGGCAAATGAACCCAACCTTCAGTCCCTCTCCCTCCCCTGGAGGTTGGGGATGGAGGAGACTGAAAATTCCAATTGCCTAATCACACTAACCAGACCTCACCATTAGGTTGCTTAGGGCTTTCCAAAAGTCACCTCATGAACATCATAAAAGATCTTTATGGCTCATATCATAGGAACGTCCAATTTTTTTAAGAGCTGTGGGCCAGGAACCATGGATGAATACCAAATGTACATGAGAAGTATAATATGGTCATCTGAATAACTAAATACATATTTTTAATGAATCACCAATCACAGTTACCTCACACTATATGATTTTCCACCCCAAAGCACTTCTGATCACAATGAATTGTTTCACAATTTTGACTTTGTGTCTCTGGTTTGCTTACTATCAATCAGTTTATGAAAGAGATGCCATAGTTAGTAGATCAGGAAAGAAGATTTAAAAATTTGGAAAAGGAGACAGTTCCAATAAGGGCATGTCAATGGTAGGGATTTAAGACCACAGTCTCAGCCAGGCATTCACCCAACGTTGGCATTGCATGTGTCAATAGAATTCTAAGTGTGATCTCTCTTAGCAGATAGGTATCTGAGATACCTAATGATAGCAGTCTAATGGTATCATTAGGTATCTAATGATATCAATCATTTATGATATCACTAATGATAGCAATCATCTATTTGTGGGCTTACTAGGAGTCTGACAGTGTGCTAAGTTTTCTCAGTGTATTATACTTACTGTTTACAATATACCTGTGAAGTATTTTTTCTATTTTATAAATGGTAAGCTGAGCCTTCGATCATTTTCCCAAGTTATAAAGCTAGTAAGTAGTAAAGCTGTCACCAAACCAATGTACCCAGTGCTTTTGAGGCAGGAGATAGTCAGGAAGGAGGAAACTCCAGAGGTGCCCCAGGGCTAAGAGAAGGGACATACAGGACAGAGACCCTGTTCTAAGCCTGGTGGTTCCTGCTTTCTGGAAAAGTGCCGAATCACGGTGACTCATGAATGCCCCTTTGCAAAAGATGCTGCACGACCCCTGCTTCATTATAATAGCATTATAATAAATTAACATTGTCTAAGCCCCTTATCCGGTGGCCAATCAAAGAAAATAATGGGAGACCACATGCATAGTAGCTTTGAAATATAACTACTTGTACATGCGCAATAAAAGCCCTCCAAAAACTAGCCAGGAAGGATCTGCCCTATAAGAACAGAGTCCCTCCAGCCCATGAGGTCAATCTCTGCTCAGAGTTGGCCCTGTCCCATGTTCTGTGGAATGAACTATTGCTTAATAAATCTGCTCTCTCTCTTTATGCCATAAACTCTGTGTGTTTGGCTCAATCCTTTCTCCACGATCACCAAGCACCTAGTTACCTGTGCCTACCTGTGACACTTTCAAAGGCCAAAACTCAAATCCTCAGAGTTCAGAGTAAGACAATCTTTACTGATCTAGGTGACACCAACTGAGAAAATAGGAGCCCCAATCTTTAAATCCATCTTAATCCTTGGACTAAGCCAAGGATTTTTAAGGGGTTGGGGAAACAGGTATGAAAAGTGCTGGAGGGGCAGGTTTTAACTGGAGGAGCCTGGAACTTGGCCATTTAAGATAAGGAGCACCAACACTGGATCTTCCTGGACAATGGGCCCTTGGCTTCTGGAAGAGGTCTGGTGTTCAAGTCCCACTTATATCCTGGTCATTTGGTTCCATGGACAGTGAGGGGACATGAGACTTTGGTTCCAGTGCAACTGGAGGCCAAAGTTCTATCTCTGTGCATGTCCTGGCTGCATGGTCTGCCTTTTGGTCTGATGTCTCTGAAAAGCAACTCAGTATCTCATCAAATAAGATACAAGCATTTTGAGATGGTTCGGTAGTTACAATCCTCCCCATTTTTGTTGTTGATTTTTCAACTTGAGGGAAATATGGCAACTGGGTCCAGGTTCAGTTAAGAGGGAGAATTATTGTTAAGATGGAGTAAGATTTGTCTGCCCAACATGCCCCTCTTATCTGGATCATACAACCTCACATGCCCACCTCTTCCACTATGATCTCTGAGACTTAGGGGGGGCATTCTGAGTGTTCAACTTACCAATTGAGGCCAGAGCAATGGTAGAAGTAGCTGCAGGCTATCACAATATGAGACAAAGAATAAAGAGTGCCTTTTGTTACTATGTCCCCCAGGAACCAAACAATGATGAGTGTGCAAACATATCCTTGTTCAGCTAATGAGTAAGCTAAAGCAATCCTAAGGACCCACATGCCAAGAAGTCTAAGGGGGTCTGTTGAAGTCTTAGAGCTTGAGAAGTAGAAGGGGCAAAACACTGACTATATTGGTTAAATTTCATAACATCAGTATTTGATAAGACTTAGGAAAACAAAGGTTAATGATCAGAGCAAAGTATAACCCATTTCTGAGATTGTAGGCTGGAAGCAACTATTGTAGTTTGAAATGTCTCTGATGACATCATCAGGTGCCCAGGTCAACTTTCTGTGTGGCTTACACATCAGTCACTAAGATTGTTTAAGCATGAACTGTTGTGGCAATTTCTCTGAAATTTATATCAGGCCATCTAGCTGTAGTTTGTAATTGCAAGGCTCAGGAAAAAAGGCAGTTTCAGTTCTCAAAGATTTTAAGTCACTAGAAGAATTCAGGATCCAATCCAGTTTATAAGTAGAAAATGAAACAAAACTCAAAAGACAATGGATGGCACTAGAATCTTACATCCATCAAGGTATGTTATAGTTCCTATTGAGACACAATTTTCTCTCTAAAATCACCCATTTTACCAAAGATAGCCAAATTAAGACTAACTAATTTGCAAGATAAGTTACTTCAAAAAACTTGGTCTGATTTTTTGTGTAAGTCCAGCAAGAATATTACTTAACCATACAGTCACTTTCAAATCTGCTTTGCTGGAATTTTTTCATATGCAATCTTCCAATTAAACTAAAAAAGACCTTTCAAGGCCAGTAAAGTCAAGGCCAAGACTGGCCATGAGAGGGTGCCTGCAATACCTATAGTTTTGGTCAATTCTCCTCTCGAGATCCCCAACTTATCCCGAAGTTCCTTCCTCTAATTATAACAAGTGTGGTGGCTTTATCTATATCTGTTAACACGTATGCAGCTTGTGGTTTCCATGAAGGCAGGAAAGGTCTGGCACATTGTCTAAGGGGTAAAGCACTGCGATCATTTGCAATGTGAGCAGGGTGGCAAAATACCATATTAAAAGGCCTATCTTAGTGCTCTTGGTATTGGTTTCTGTCCTTTAATGTGTTTGAGCCCATACTTCAACAGAATTGATGGGGACCACTTCAGCTGGCCAGTATGCACCTCACTGATGGGCAAAATGTATTCTTTTCAGCTGGGGGGCAGTTTCCAGGCTGGCCCCCATTCAAGTGTCCCCTCCCCTGGTTCAACATCTGGAGGTGCTCTGAAGAATAGCTGACACTGACTCTTTATCAGATGTGTCACTAAGACATCAGGCCACAGCCTTTAACAGATATGGTCAAAGGGACTTCCTTTGTAGCAATTTATAAGCTTTAGTAAAGAGCCAGCCCTGGACAGTTATTATCTTTATCCACCCGGGCAAGGTAAAGAATTGTTAAAGAGCCCTCAGCTGCTGGCTAGGGGTGGAAACCTAAGTTCCTTAAGGAATGGAACTGCTTTGTACCTGATTGCGAGTATTTATATGTGCCTGGTTGTCCTGCATTACTACTATTTTGATGCCCTGTTCTACAAAGTAATATCCAACCTAAGGATCCCTTGCTTTTAACTGCTCCTAGATGAGGCAGTGTCAGGTGACAACTGAGACAGGAGACCTGTACATGAAGGACAGTACCTAGATGTGATTTCCTGGAAACTCCTTGCTATTGTCAGGCACTTAATCCTTGTCAATCCAAATCTCATTTTTTCTTTATAATTACTGCAGCTCAGATTTATTTTCCATAGATAAGCCCCCCTTGGTGATCAGAGGATTCTTTTTCTGGAGTTTCATAGTCCACTTTGCATAACTATGGACTAGAATATAATATCTGGTTGTGCCTGTGTACGCCACTGGTCTTCATCTCTCCCAGTAAAGAAGAACCTAGGGCTTGATTGTATTTCAGCCAATAAAATCCTGAAAACCTGAAAAAGCACTATCATATGAGTAAGCAATGAATAAATGAGTGAATCTGCTATACATCCAGTTAAATGAGGACAATTTAATACTTTTTTTTTCTCAAAGGAAGAAAATTTATATCAAAAACACTTGAAAAGCTTCTAGTGTTTCAAACACAAAAATTACTTTTGAGGAAACTTTATTTACTTTATATAGCATCCTATCAGTCAGTAAGCCCAAATAATTTGATTATAAATTAAATTACTGAGTTACTTGAACTCATAATAGATAAGTTTTTCCTCATGCCAGTTTTCATCAAAAACTTTTGTATGACATGAAATTGTCTTTATCATCATATAAATATTGCTTGATAAATTAAAGGGGACATGATTCCAATCACAAAAATATAAAATATAGGATAGCCATTTACTTCATGGCTTAGTTGCAAAATAAGGAAGATAAGTGCATGCATATTTTTTTCTTATTTATTTTCTGACTACACTAAATTTAGTCACCAATTTTTTTTTTAAATTTTGGACTAGCCATTTAATAACTTTTCAATTCCTGTTTATGTAAAAAAAATGTAAGTCATTAAAATATGTGAAAGCAGTCTCTATATTCCAGGAATTCTCATATAGCGTAAGACATTCCTTCCAACATCCCACAATCATTATTTCCCAGTTGCCCATTGTGGTCATCCTTCACACACTAATGTCAGTAATACTGCTTATTCATGCAATCCCCTACTTTCAAACAATTCATGTTTTCTTTCCAATAATAAATTAAGTTATTTAAAAGTATGGTACCTTTTCAGACTATAAGATGCACTTCCCCCTGCCCAAATTTGGAAGGAATAATGGTTGTTAATGCTGCTTTTTTAGCTCTGTTTACATTTACATTGGTGAAATATTATGTTATTTATATTATTAAATATTTTACCACATTTTTTGCTTCAAAAATGTTTTTCCTATTTTCCTCTTCTAAAACCTAGGTGTGTCTTATGGTCTGAAAATATGGTAAGTCCAAAATAAGTTATACTCTACATAGTACTAAGTATAAACAGGTCCAGTTAATTGGGTTGAAAACCCCCTTGTATCCCTACAATGGTTCTCAAAGTGTGGTCCAGGGTCTCTGAGGGGTCTCTGAGAATACATCAAGGGAGCTGTAAAGTCAAATTATATTCTAAAAATACAAAGATCTCATTTGCCTCTTTTACTGTCATTCGCTCATGAGTCTACTATGGATTTTTTTCAGAAGCCACATAATTTGATAACATATTCAATGCAGAAGCAAATATGAGAACCCATCTGTCTTGTATTGAGCCCAACACTAAGTAAATGTAAAATGATGCTGTTTTTCTCACTAGATTATTTTTCATGAAGATGTATTTATGTTTCATAAAAACATTTATTTGTTTAATTATCTTATAATGGGTTTATTATAGTTATTTCAGAAATTAATAAGTATTTTTAAAATTCTTGTTTTTAATTTAATACAATAAGTTTAAATAAATATAATGCACATAACAGAAGCTCTTTGGAGCTTTCAGTAATTTTAAGAGTACAAAAGAGTCCTGAGACCAAAAAGCTTGAGGATTTCTGCCTTTAAAGATATCTTAAAAGCATGAGTACTGATAAACTTGTTAGCAAGAACAGTAATTGCTATTTATGGAAATTGTACGATCAGCTAGTCACTTTAAGTATGTTACACCACTTCATCCTCCACAGCACTATAAACCAGGTAACCCTCCTCTTTTCATGGGAAAAAAAAATCTGCAGTTTGAGGTGGTTGGGATATTCATCCAGACCGAGGTGGTGAGAGAAAATGCAAGGCCTGACTAAATCTGGACTTTAAATTCTTGACCATTACACTATTCAGTTTCAAAAAATACTAAAAATCTTGTTGTGTGAACACATGAAAAGATGATCAGCATCATAAGTCATTAGAAAAATGAAAATTAATACCCCGAGGAGATGCCATTTTATATCCACTAGAATGTCCATAATAAATAAGCCAAACAAAACAAATATTGGTGAAGATGTGAAAAAATGAAGAATTCTTATGTTTGCTGGTGGAAATGTAAAGTGATGCAGTCACTTTGGAAAACAGTCTGGTCATTCCTCTAGCAGTTACATATATGAGTTATTTTATGATCCAGCTATGCTATTTCCAGGTCTTCATAGCCAGGGCAAATGAAACATATCTAGTATAAATATTTGTACACAAATGTTGGTAATGGCATTATTCATAACAGGTCCAAAGTAGAAATAAATCCATTGTTCACCAACTGAAGAATGGATAAATAAAGTGTGGTACACCACACAGTGGAATATTATTCAGCCACATAAAGGAAAGGAGTTTGTTCTTATATGTGCTAAAGCTTGGATGAACATCAAAAACATTATTCAAAGTGCAATAAGCCAGTAACAAAAGACCACACACTGTATGACCCCACTTATATCAAATATCTTGAAAAGGTGAATTCAAAGAGCCCCCCAGAAAAGTAGATAAGTGATTGTATAATAGAAAAGTATGACTCAATAAAGCTATTTTTTAAAAATGGTCTATGGGTTTATTGACCTCTATTTGAAAATATCTCCCATTAAAAGTCACTGAAGAAATTCATAGTAGTTAAAAAAATATCAACCTAGTAGTTGAGCAATAGGAAAGCAAAGATGCAAATTTAGTGAATGAAACTTAATAGAGATTAGGAAAACAATCCAAGAATATGATCAATATAGAATAAATATGAGGAGAAAAACAAACAGAAAAGAAGGAAGATTGATGATACAAAGACTAGGGAGTCGAGTTGGTATTGTTACTTTAAAGTCCCGAAGGCAAGTCGGTACTGGGAGATTAGAACAGCCTCTGTCCAAAGCAACATGAAATAAGCATCGAGACTCTGAAATTTTTATTTCTCTTGATTGAGGAATTCCTGCTATGAAAATTCATCCTAAATAAATTACTATGGCTACAGAAAAAGAAATGTTTGCACAACATAATTAAAAAGTAAATTATTGTCATTATTCACAATGAAGAAAAAATTAAAGATTACCTAAATCTTTAGGAAGAATGATTTGAGAAAATTGTTATATTTTATATGAACTTCACCTAATAATTAAGTAGAATTATGAATAATATAGTAATAAAGAAAAATGCTTATGACAAAATATTTACTGTCAAAAGCAAAATACAAAATTTATACAATAAGGCCTTAAACAGGCAGCATAGAAAAAGAACTGAAACTAAATATGCCAAAATATATATTTTAACATTTCATAATAAAAATAATAATAATCACCTTTTCTGAGTTCTGAAAATTTTGCTGATTTATTTTTCTTTAAAAAATTCTTTGAGGGTATTATTAGATTTTATATAATTAGCATGTCTTAAGTTTATTATCAAATGTTTTATTAAAATATTTTCAGAGGCATTTTATTAATTCATATTGATGTTGAAATAAACTTTGAGCCTTAATAGAATAACAATCTTTGTTCAGATTTCTATTTTTAAAATAGTAATATCAAAAGCACTAAAATGCATCAAAATCAATG
Source organism: Artibeus jamaicensis (assembly GCF_021234435.1). Taxonomy (NCBI): domain Eukaryota; kingdom Metazoa; phylum Chordata; class Mammalia; order Chiroptera; family Phyllostomidae; genus Artibeus; species Artibeus jamaicensis. The sequence continues at coordinate 18,752,152 of NW_026521788.1, forward strand.
GGTTTAAAACTGTTTTTGAGTGGTCCGAAAAATGTCTGGATAGGTGTATTCCATCAAATGGAGAGTACTGTGAAGGTAACTGAAATTTAAACATGCAAGAATACATACACAATTTTTTATAAATAAATTCTGGGTTGTTTTGAGCCTCCCCCCCCAATTACATGGAAACCCAAATCGGCAATGCCAGACCTTTTAAGTCATTCTAAGATTAATGAAAACAAGATTGAAAAGTAGTGACATTTTAGATAAGAACTAAATTAGTTAGGTAAATCAATTAGGTAAATTGATTAAAATTCAGGAGAGACTACTAAAAGAGTTAAAGAAATTATTGTTTATAAAAATTTATTAAAGGGTGTTTAAGTTTGCCAATAACATATTTTAAATTAGGGAGAGAGGGCCTTTACTTAAAGAGATAGTTAGTAAGGCTAAGAAGTTTATGTGTTGAGTCTCTGGAATCGAATGACCTGGCTGTGCCATCTGAGGTTTTTACTGATCTTTGCTAATGTTCCTTGTATTCATATGTAAAAGTGAAAATACTAGCATCCACCTTTACCAACAAAAATTTACTTATTTGTTGAGATCATGAAATGAAGCTAACACATGAAACACTTGCATTCTTAAGGTTACTAATTGAGGACAGTTGACTCACAAGAGACTCAGTGAGCAATAAGTAAAACAGAAGCCTAACTACTAAGAAAATAATATTTTTAAATTGATCACATTAATTTCAAAGCAAATGATAGAAGTGATACTGGCCCTGGCTGGTGTAGCTCAGTGAATTGAGTGCTGGCCTGCAAACCAAAGGATCGAGGTTTGATTTCCAGTCAGGGCACATGCCTGGGTTGCAGGCCAGTTCCCAGCAGGGGACACATAAGAGGCAACCATGCATTGATATTTCTCTCCCTTTCTCCTTCCCTTTCCTTCTAAAGATAAATAAATAAAATCTTTTAAAAAAGTGATACTGGTATAATCAATATTTAAACCAAGCTAATTTCTGTATAATAAACATAAAACAGATTGTTATATCCAGGAAATCTTTGATAGGGTCAGGTGGGATTTTGGGTTCACCAATTTTTATTTCCTCCTTTGAGAAGGAAAGAGAAAGGAAGATAAGCTAAATAAAAACATAGATGAAGACAGTAAAGATAACTAAATTCACCCAGGATAGATTATCATGCCCCATTTGGTGTCGTAACATCAAAATTCCTTTTATCTCATAAATAATGCCATAGACAGAAATCTTTCTGTTTGTTAGTTTAGTGCAATCTAATGTCCCAACTTCTCTTTTCTCTAGTGAAAAGGGGATTAAAAATATCCAGGCTCAGAAGACTCAGAACCTATTTGATTTTATACATAGTCCATCTCTGGTCTGAACTCTGGACTAATTCTAGTAACTGAACTTCTGGTTTACTCATGAGATTAATTCATCACTTTCTATTTCATTTCAATTACTTTGACTCTTCATTGCCAGAGTTCTTTGGTAGATCTTCTGCTCATTACATGGGTCCTTTGCTGGACCTATCTTGTTATAATTCCAGGGATTTCACCCTTGAAATATAGTACAATGGTCAGAGCCTTGCAGATTTCCCTCATGCTGATTGCTCATCTGACTTCACAGCTAATATCGTATGAATCAGTAATGCCAATGATGGTGCACATCTGTTACTGATTCATAAGCAACAGGGTTATATTTGTGAGTTTTGGTTGACAGTAACTACTCGCATAAATTGCCACTTACTACATGTCATCACATGCTCAAGAAATTGAACTTCCCTTGCCTGACTGGCTTTCTTGACTGACATAAAATATTGGTCATTAGACCTGTTTTTCCAAACACAAAAATTTATATCACCCAAAAGTCGTGTCTAGTATAAAGTTTCAACTCCACTAGGGGAATTTTTCTTTTTCAGATAAAAATTCCACATCTGGCCAGTTTCAGGGATGAAACTGAGATTTAGAGAGACAGAGAGACCAAAGTCCCTTAATTAATTACACCTAAAGACTTAAAATCTGTAGCCTAATTTTTCCAATTATGCTACTTTTTCTACAACGTATTTTTAATAGGGTATTGGAGCTAATGCTAAATGGAATCAACTTAGGAAACAGACCTTTGCCATCATAATGGGCTCCACATATTTTTATAATGAGCAAGTGGAAAAACATTAAATGCCATTGAGCATGATTTCCGAGTCCTCCCAGAATCTTACTTGTTCTCGTGATTATTGTCAGGGATATTTTTCAGAGACAAACATGCTCATCGAAGAGTTAAAAATATATGGATGAAACAAGACAATAAATCCAGCCTCCTTTTGGGAGAAAACAAACATGTTGGCAATAATCAAACTCCTTATGCACTTACTCTAGTACATTGTGCTATCAAAACTGCATATGCTCTGAAAATTTACTAAGTACAAATAAAGTCATCTAGTTGCCATGCTGTAAGTGGAGATAATAAGGAACTTAAAAATAAATTCTGTGGAAGCAAGACCTGATATATTTGGATGTCAGAAACTACTTTGACTAAGCTCATTGCAAGTGATAGCATCAGCAAAATTAAGCTATTCAGGTTACAAATAAAAGAGTATTGTTAGTTCTAAGAAGAAAGAGCACTAATTGGATATTCATGTGCTCTTAGGCTGTATATCTTAAATGTGTGGCTCATCAGTAATTATTACTAAAGTTGGCAGAAATAATAGACATAGAAAATTGCATTTCTAGGCTTCTCTTTATAAAAAGTGTTTAAAGTTATCATTCTATTTGAGTAGCAAATAAAATCTAAGACTATAGATATAAACACAGAGATATTAAAATGCCTCATTACATTTGCCTTTACCTTTTCATACTTGTTTTTGCAATAATGCATGGTGAAATGAACCTTACAAATTAAAATTCTATTAAAATAAACATTTTCTATATCCTATTTAAGTGTATGGAATTGGGTAGCCATATTGAAAAAGTAATAATACAACTACTACACAATCTCTCAAAAACAATTTGAAATTTTACAATGGCTGCTGAATCTGAGTGCTGGTAAGGGGGTTATTTCCCACCACCAGTATTATGCTTGGGGAGGAAGAAAAACATTTGCAAATGTAATACAAGTCTTCAGAAATCACAGCAAGAAGAGTAATACCCCTATCACCTTCATGAAGTAGGCATCAGTATTTATGTGTGTGTGTATTATATAAGTGCGTGTGTGCATTTCATATATAATATATATTACATATACATATATAAGAAACTTTTTCAAAATAATGATCTTGAGGAGGAGGAGGGTTTATAACCCACCCAAGATAACACAGACATCAGGGGCAGAGCCAAGATCCTAATTCCAATCTATCTGATTCCTAAATGCATGGGTTTGTTCTTATATAGGTTCTAGGTTATACTTCATTCTTTCAACAGTTAATCATCTACACCGTGCTTAGTATATAGCATTCAGCAGTAATTCTAAACTAAATCAATGAAATGCACTGTTTTTGATCATTGAGATTATGTCATCACTATTTTCTCAGAGCCTAGAAAAATGTCCTGTACAAATTTGTCACTTAATAAAGAATAGTAAATACATAAATAAATAGGAAAATAAAAATATATTCATTTATTCAGAAAGAAAGAATGTCTATGCTTATAAACCCTAGCATTCCAAAGCATTTTTAAACTCATAAAATCTCCAGATGGTTTAAATCCATAATTAATGTAGAAATGGAACAGGATAGGCAAGAAAATTTCTATGTGAGAAAATATTACTATCTTCCAAAGAGGCAATAAAATTTTAGAGAACAATGGTGTTAAAAATATATGCAATATACTATGGTCATCAATAAGGGACAGCTGCTCCTATATAACAACTTATTTTTAAAACATCAATATGCAAGGAAAGAAATAGATTCTATGCTATCAGTGTGGGTCATGCAATTTATTAATTCCTTGATTCATTCACCAAAATAACTGGACTGTTTGAGGTACTGTTCTAATGTAATACTACATCACAGGGTCTTTTTTATTCTTTAATATTCTGGATTTATTCTTCAATATTTATTAATATTGGAAATATATCATAATTCTTAAATTATTTATTCAATGACTACTGAATTTTGAAAAACTATTTGTTGATTGTGTCCAAAGTACATCAAGAAACTTTTCACTGTATTCTTTTACTAAATTCTTACAAGAAATCTACCATGAAGTCACTATTTTACACACATGGATATTAAAGTTCAGAAAATTTAAGCATTTTGTCTAAAGACACTCTGTCAGTTAGTGGCAGAGTTTGAAGTCAAGCAAAGTCCTCACAGTCTTCAAATTCAGTAATTTTCACTCTCTTCCATTGTTCCTATAAAATTGTCTCTGAGTATTCTCATGTTTCAAATAAATATATGATAATTAATAATATATTCTGACATTTTTTAATTACCTACAGAAATCTAAAATCAGATACCACTACCCTCTATCTAAGTAGTCTTCTTTTTATGGTTCCAAACCAAACAGGTTCTTTTTAAAAAAAAAAGTCTATGATTCCTGTAGAAGGAAAGGTCATACCTTCCAGACAAAGTGACCAATGGTATGGGCCACTGACCAAGGCAGGTAGCTGGTTGGAAAGCCAGTTGGCATGACCATAGATTTCTCATGTGTCATCCTTCCCAGTTCTAGAATCTCCGGCATGTCATAGCATTAAAATAAATATTTTTTTTGCCCATAAATAGAGAGCAAAATGTGTTTTGTATGTGGAAACTTTAAAGAATAAAAAATTCTAGTCCTATACTAACTGTACATAATTTAATAACGAGATAATTATGCAAATGTATTCATGATAAGCCACAGATATATTTCAAAACACAGAAGGAGAGTAAGATAGTTGAAGAGCCGGACAAAGGGCTGAAAATTTTAGTAACTTTTTTAAAAAAACATGGCTTAGTCCTCATATTTTCAGGCATAGAATTTTGCTAGTCATTTCCAACCACAAATGCTATGGTTGAGATAATATTGTCACTAAATGACTGTATGTGATGGGAACAAAAGCAAAATGCCAGAAGACACAATAAAGGCTTGAATGTTGTTTATGGGCAATTTGGCCCATTGCAGTGGAATTTGTGAATGGCCCCTGGAAAATCTATAGCATCATAAAAACCCTAAAGCCTTATTTCTTCTGAAAAATATTAACCAACGGTATCAAAGGTAAAATTGCTTATGTATGTAATGACCGATGACTGAGGATAAATGAGAGAGTATGAATGGCTGCTAGACTGTATTCCTCTATGTCATCATCTCATCATGTCATTCCGAGAGGAATTACTGTATCCGTAGAATAAATTTGAAATAATTCTCTAGGCTCTGGGAGGAAGGTGTCTTTTTTTTTCCTTAAAAAGTATGAGAAATACCTAGCTTTGTAAAGAAACATACTCAAAGTACTGGGAGTTTGGGAATTTCATATGGCATTAGAAAACAAGGGTGTGATTTCACTTTGGTTAGTATTGTTTTGTTGAGTTCTTTGCGAAATATCACGACTAATTTTGGAAGCTCCTTATATAATGACAAACTCTGTACTATGAAAAAATGTAAACCAAAAGGCTTTTAAATCACATTAAACTATTCAACACGTAAACTAAAATGTTAAATAATACTTATTTTGAAACCATAGCCTCCAGTCTCCATATTAGAAAATAAGGTTGAAAACATTCTTTAATTTGTGGCAATGTTACAAATTAAATTGCATACAAGAAGAGTAAAGAATAAGGAAGTTTTATGTTGTTCAAAGCCATTGGCAAGAATCTGCCTGAGCATATAAAGATAAAAAAAGCATGTTTTTAAAAGAGAAACAACATACAACAGAAGAGAGGATGAAGAGTAGAGAGCACAGAAATAAATGCACATATATAATCAACTAATCTTTGACAAAGAAACAAAGGCAATACAATGGAGCAAAGATAACTTCTTCAACAAAAGGTGTTTGAATACCTTGACATCCACATTTAAATAAAAAGAATCTAGACATAAACTTTATACCCTTGACAAAAAATGAATTCAAAATGGATCATAGACCTAAATATAAAATAAAAACTATAAATCTCCTGAAAATAACTTAATAGAAAATGTAGATGACCTTGGGTATGGTAGTGACTTTTTAGATACAACACCAAAGGCATGACCCATGAAAGAAATAATTGATAAACTAGACTTCATTAAAATTAACAACTTGTCTTCTGTGAAAGACAATGTGAAAAGAATGAGAAGATAAGTCAAGGACTGGGAAAAATTATTTGCAAAAGGCAAATCCAATAAAGGAACATTATCCAAAATATCAAAAGAACTCTTAAGAGTCAAAGCAAGGAAACAAAGTACTCAATTAAATAATGGGTGAACTACCTTAACAAAAACCTCACCAAAGATATACAGTCAGCAAATAAGTATGTGAAAGGATTGCTCCACATGACAGAATTTCAAATGAAAACAAAAAGACAGGCATGAATATTTGTAGAATGGCCAAAATCCAGAACACTGACACCACGAAACGCTGGTGAGAATGTATAGCTACAGACGTTCTTTCATTCATTGCTGGTGAGAAAATGCAATAGGTACAACCACTATGGAAAACAGTCTGGCAGTTTCTTGCAAACCTAAACATACTTTTTAAAAAATTTTATTTAGTTATTTTTCAAGTACATTTTTTGTTCTATTTCTCCCATTCCAGCCCCCCCCCCCCGTGCTCCCCACCTCCCTCCCATTTCCTCCCCGCCTAGTCCTCATCCCTGTGTCTTTTATACTTGTTCCTCAAAATCCCTCCCCTTTTTCCCCCTTAAATTTCCTTCCCTCTCCCCTCTGGTCACTGCCCACTTGTTCTCTATTTCAGTGTCTTTATTTTTATTTTGCTTGCTTGTTTGTTTTGTTGTTTAGCTTCCTGTTAAAGGTGAGATCATATGGTATTTGTCTTTCAACGCCTGGCCTATTTCACTCAGCATAATGCTTTCCAGTTCCATCCATGTTGTTGCAAAGGGTAGTAGCTCCTTCTTTCTCTCTGCTGCATAGAATTCCATTGTGTATATGTACCTATACACAATGGAAACCTAAACATACTTTTAACACATGACCCAGCATTCGTGCTTCTTGGTATTTCCATAAGTAGCTGAAAACTTGTGTGCACACAAGAAGCTGCACATGAATATTTTATAGCAGCTTTAATTCATAACTGCCCAAACTTGGAAACAAAAAAGATTTTCTGTAGCAGGTGAACAGATAAAATGCGGTACATCCAGACAATAGAATACTACTCAGCACCAAAATGAAATGAGTTACTAAGACACAAAAATACGTGAAGGAAACTTAAATGCATATTGCTAAGTGAAAGTAGCCAACCTGCAAAGGCTACAAACTATGATTCCAACTGTAAAGGCAAAACCATAGAAGTAGTAAAAAAAAGATCAGTAGCTGCTCAGGGGCAGGAGAAAGGGAGAGATGCATAAGCAGAGCACAGAAAAATTTTAGGGTAGCCCTGGCTGGTGTGGCTCAGTGGATTGAGCACGGGCCTGTGAACCAAAGGGTTCCCAGTCAGGGCACACAGCACATGTCTGCATTGAAACTACTACATGTTTGTTCAAATCCATAAAATGCACTATACCAAAGAGTAAACTCCAATGTAAACTATAGTCTTTGGGTTATCATGCTGTGTCAACATAGCTTATCAGCTGCCACAAATGTACTTCTCTGGTGGGGAGATATTGATAATGGGGCATTTGTTGAGGCAGAAAGTAGATGGGAAACTCCTCTGTACCCTCCTCTTGTTACTGGGGAGACACCCGAGTCAGCCCCGACCCACCAAACTTGTTCCTCCGTTCTTGTCTCGCTAGCAGGAGATAATTTCAAATGAGAAACAAACATGCATGTAAAGCAGAAACAAGACAGCAACTTTATCTATGAGCACAAAGCTGAAAGCAGGCACCCAGCTAGTCTGAATGCCCCACATATAAAGGAAACAAAGTTGTTAGTAAGTTTGATCTATACAGTTGAGCCAAGGCTATAAGTGGGCACAGCCAATCTGAGTGCGCCGACTATTGGGGTCCTGGGGTGATAAACCTTAGTCAGCTTCCGGGTACCCCTCCTTTCCCTTCCAAGTCTTGGGAATAATGTACAGCTACCAAGGCCTTCTTTTGCAGATAGTGAAGGATCTTTGTCTTAGTGAAAGTGCTAGAGAAGCTCCTTTTCCCAGGACAGAGGCTCCAGGACTCCCCTCTTCCTGGACTATCCCTGCTTGTGATGTTGGAACACCCAGCAGTCTTACCGGACTGGACTCAGGACTGCGGGTCAGCGGGTGAGACAGGTCTCCCTCCCCACCTCTACCTAACACTTTCTTTTTGCTGAGAAACTCAAAAAAAGGAAAAAATAAAAATCAGTGAATTAAAAAATGATATGAAGGAATTTCTGGTAGGCAGTACAGAGAAACAAAAATATGGAAATATATAAGCCTGAGGTTAAGAACATGGTGAGTAGAAAGACAACAAATACCATGTCTACTACCAGGTTCTCACAAGAAAAAAATAGAAAGAATTTGAAAAACTACATATCTGAATAAAAAATAGCTAGGAGTTTTCTGAAATTAGTTAAAGACCTAAGTCCACAGATAGGCAAAACGTATAGCAAGCACTATAAATAAAAATAAATCCAAATTTAAGTACATCATAGTGAAATTGCAGAATGCTGAAAACAAAAGCAAAACACATTAAAATCACCAAGAACACATAAAATTAAAGACGGACTAGGAGCAGGCTTAGAAAGAAGTACTGACCATTGAGTCTTTGCTTCACATAGCTAATCTGTCCTCAATGCATACTGCAGAAATGAAGATTAACAACTTCATCTTCGGTAAAATGTGCAGGTAGAAATATATATGTAAAATTCTGCCAACAATAGGAATGAGCTCAAAAGAGGATCTTTTCTCAGTAGAGCCTCACATAATTCCACAACTCTATCTGACCCCTTGGTTTTCTACTTCGTTAGAATTCTAAGCAGAAGATGCAGGTAAGCTTTGCCTAGACTTCTGACTTACACAAACTGTGGGATACGAATTGTATATTGTTTTAATCTGACAACTTGCTTGTAATACTGTTACTCAACAATTGATAGCTAAGATACTGGAAAGAGGAAGAGAATCACCAGACAGTAGCTTGTGATAGAAAAGGCAGGGAATTCTTTCCAGGGCTGCTCTTAAATTCCACAGGTATACTAACTTTTCTTTCACAATAGTTGCAATCTCAAGGGAAAAATTACATTTTCAAGATGATCTTTAAAAGTAATCTTTTCCATAGAAATTATTTCCACACTGGTCATGTCCAAATGAGGAGGCCCTGAGCAGACAATTACTAATATTTTTTCAATCTCAGAAAGTCACATTTTCATTACCACGGCCATGTACAACATAAGTGGGGCAGAATAGTGACATTCAGTATATGGGGTTATCCACTGTTTTTACTGTAAATTGCCCCAGCTAGCAGACATAAATTGGGTACCCTGCTGAGAATGTGCTGTCTGAGCCACTGCAATAACACCTCTTTTGTAAAACACTTCAAAGTTTCTTAATTGGGCTCTGTTGTGAAGCATCCTTCTTAGCTGCCCCACTGAAAGATCCAAAAGGTTGCCCATGAAGACAGAAACCATGGAGGAGAGACTCAGGGCAGGGCAGTGAAGGGAGTCAGCTGCCTTTCTGCTCTCATTGCTTAAGCAAATAACAGAAGCATTCAATTAGCTCTGACGAAGAGAGAATCTGTGGTTATACTTCTTAGCTTTTGCTCACAAACAAAAGGCAAAGCTTAAAAATGTACTCTTTTCCACATCAAAGAATTGAGTGTTGAACAAATTTATCTGGTTGAGTCCAAGAGAGATATTTCCTGTTTCTGTCTCAATAAATAGAAAATGACTCAAAAAGCAGGTCTAGGAAAAAAAGATATTCCCAGTCTTACTGATAAAAAGGACATGAAATGGGGAAAAGACCACTGAGGGGGAAAAATGGCTGGTGGAGAAATTGCTGAGGGGTCAATAGGAAAATGCTTTATTTTCCCTTAATTTCAGGAAAAAAAGATGAGAAAAATCAATGCCATTTCAAGAGATTTCAGTGACCGGATGGTTTATGTATGTATCAAACACAAGTTGGAAGAACATGTTAGTTCTTTCAGTATTCTGAATTTTAAACTATTTACACATCTCCCCTTTTGAGATTTTACTTAGTGTACTACAGAAGAGCACAAAGCCTTCTCTAGCCATAGAAGGGCTCCTCATGACCTTGTAGGAAAGAATCAGGAATTTCATTATTAAGCATAAGTTAGTCTTCAAATAACAACCTTCTGGTGAAACTCAATAGTAAATAGCCATTCTTTAGTTTTAGTTATTTCCCAAGTAAACATGAATAAATATATTACATCATATTCTTTGCAAAAATTATCATTTCTCTAAAAAAAAAACAAAAGTGAAAAATAAGTTGCTTATGATCTTGTACAGAGGCCCAGCAATCTCATTTCCCATTTAAAGCAGAACTCAGTGGTCTCACTCCCACAGGTCAATCTGCTGCTGCTGGGCACATGTCTGAAAAACTAAATCCCCCCAAGGGTACAATAGTCTCAACCACTCCAATGTCAAGTACTGTTTATAAAGAATATGCCAGGTGCCAAATGTCCTTCTATCCCATTCAGTATGTTAAAGTGATACAATGATCCAAGACATTGGTACTCTTTTTCCCCCCTAATTTTTCCAATGAGAAAAACAAGTCTGAGAAAAATTATATAAAATGCCCAATGTGATAGAACAACATGAAGCAAAGTTGATATTTGAATAGAGAAAATTTGATTCCCGAGTCCTTTTCAACAACAACTAGCTTTCAGGATATGGGTCAAGATTGAAAATTAAGAAGTCTCATTTTAAATGCATCCAAGAGTATTTAAGACTTGTTGGTTAATGAGATTCTTACTTTCTCTGCTATTAAATACTGTACAATTCTAACTTAAATATTTGATTTGCCATAAGTAGATGGTTGACAATATGAATACACTGCCTAAATAAATCAATAATTACCTAAATAAATAAATAAAAATTCTGCCACAACATGTTTAGCAACATGCTGGATCAGATATGGAGATGCCAGAAACAAAAAATGTAGTCAGTTCAAAGTTAGAAGCTGATGTCTCCTAAACAGGTGTGACTTTTATCTTTACCCCCTTTAATTCCTGCCCAGGCAAGTTATGGTCTATGGTCTTCAACACTTAAATATCTATCATACACAGTTTTATACAGAAAGAGGCCTTGAAAGTTAAAGTATTCTATCATACCAATCATAACAAATTTAATTCAGTTTCAAAAATATTTAGTGGCTACTTCATACGTGCCAGTAAACCTCTAAGTCAAGGCGAATCTGCAGGTAATGGACATGGCCGTAATCATTGTGCGAGTTTCATGAGGGCAGTGCTTTGGACCAAAAGGGAGAGTGGGAATGCTAACTGGTAAAGGGGTCTGTGCCAATGTAGCTGAGGAGGATTTCTAGAACAGAGGTTCTGTATTTGGGATTTTAAGAATGAGTATGATTTGAGTAAGAAAGTGGTACAGAGGAGAGACATTTAATTTTACATAGTAGGTAACAAAGCTCTACTAGGTCTGGAATGAAGATTTAAACAAACACAGCTTGAGATCTTAGGGACTATCCTCTAATTGTACCTATGTATTTCATAGACCGATTTATAAGATGGAGCCTCATAGTGGGGAGTGGTCATATATAATGAACATCTGTGGTCAAAGCACAGACAAAAATGTTTACGATAAATTGGTAGAGGTCTGAATGAATCATATTAAAGAAAAATAGAGGCACTCGAGCATGAACAGTAAAACTGGAAGAAGAAGACTGGCTGTAGGAAGTAAATACTACAAACAGAGTCCGAGAGATGGAGAGAACTTGTAGTTCTCAGCAGTGAACTGAGGTGGGGCCTTGAACTCATCCAAACACCTCTAGCTTGATACTAGTATATACTCTGGACTAAGAAGGACAATGTAAAGAAATGTGTCATTCCTCGTGGCCAAGCATCCTGCTGTGGCGTTACCCTAACTGACACACAATCTCACTTCTCAGGTTCCTTTTTGAGTGGTTACCACTGTGAAGACAGGGACGACTTTACAAGTGAAAAGCGAGTCGTATGACAATATTTGCAGTATGATTCTTTTTTAAAAATCTCAGAAACATGTTAGCAAATATCAGAAGCATATTAGCAAATTATTTGTTAGCATATTAACAAATAATATGTTGTTACGGTATATATTCATAGCAGGCAAACATTTTAAAGCAAGCAAGTAATAAATAAAAAACACTATTACTAGCTCTCATGGGGAAAGTGATGTCAGACGGGCCATGTGGTACAGGAGAAGCACTAAGGGGGCTTCTAAAATGTCAAGAAAGTTCTATTTCTCAAGTTGAGCTATTGGCAAATTGGGTGCTTATTTTATTATTATATAATATTTAGGTGTATTTCAAAATAAACAAATATTGATTTAAAACACTCAATGATAGCCTTCAAAATAATTATATATATATATATATTCCTCTATTTTTGTATCCTGCTTTATGTCCTTCAGTAATATACCCTGAAGATTTCCCAATATCATTAAAAATTCCCCCCAAAAGTTTTTTTTTCTTATTTAAAAAAATAGTCTCTTGATTATGCCATTACAGTAATGGTTGGAAAAATTATGTTTTAAGGTTTGTGATATATATTGTTTGGTACTTTCTTAATTGTCATTTTTATAATATCAGACTCATTTCTATTATAAAACAAAAATGGGTAACAATGCAAATTCATACATTCAACTATATATGTATTTTAAATACTGAATTTTGCAGGTCTTCTCTAGTCTGTTAGTTGCTTCACTGTATTGAAGCAGACATCTGTGGATATGCACAAAAATAAAATATTGTTGTCTTATTAATACCCAGAAAATCAAGTTGCCACTTTTGCCTGAGGGAGAACTGCAGAGAAATGAACTAGTGTGACATGTTTTCCTGCCAAGCAGGAAAAAAATAAATAGAAGTGAAGTTATCCACATAAATTAGGAAAGACAGCCGGTCACAGTCTGTCCACTCATCCTGCTAGGGGAGCAACCAGACAAAAGTAAGACATCCTATCTGTTCCACTTTGTGTCCCTCTGGATTTTAGGGGATGGTACAAAAAAAGGGGGGGGGGCCTGGGGGGAGGAAGCAAAGATGAGTCCACTCTAAGATAACTTTGTAATGGAGAAAAGGATCACTGAAGGTGAATCTTCAGAGATGAAAATTGGTTTTAAAGGAATATTTCAGGAAGATATTGTTTTGGTTTGCTACTCAGAAAAGAGAAAAAATGAATTTTAAAAAAGCCCCAAAAATGTGAATAATGAGGAAAAATAATCATCTAGTCAACTATACAGGAGTGTCTATGACATTAGTAAAAAATGTTATAAACATAAAGAAATTCTTTGGTAGTATCTGAAAAGAAACTCTGACACTGGCTTCTGAAACAACACTTGCTTGCTTTTAAAGCAAGCAAGTTCTGTTTGCTTCTCTTTCATAGACCACTGTTCTAAACTACCTTGAACTATCAAAAATATGTCCAATGACATTTGAAAATCTGAATTGCAATAATTCTTTGAACTTGAGTTTGAGGTTAGGTTGTCTGAATTTTAAATATTTGTAACAATGCATTCATAGGTATTTGAGTTGAGATTTTGTACTTCAGAGGATATAGATCCTTAAGAACTTCATCTTGTCCCCATCCTCTTCCCTGTTCATTCTTTCAGACTCTTTTAAATTCAACTTCATAATTCTCATACTCTGGGAAGCCATTATTGTTCCATTGAGACGTAGGTGCCCATCAGTTTGTATCATCAGTGCAAATTGATGATCTTTCCTCTTTAAATTGACTTGACATTTCTATTAAGGACATGTATTTCATTCCAAATAGCACCTTGGCACACAGCTTAGTGATAGGCACATAGTAGGTGCTCAGTAAATATTTGTTAAATGGAAAAGCACTGAAACAGAAAATGTATTCCCAACATCATTAGTCCTTGTGTGGTATAATTCAAAGAATCAACAAAATCTATAGTGATCTTTCCCAACATGGAATTAGCAGAAAGTCAGCCTCACACATGGACAGCTAATGTTCTTTCCAATGAGTAATCAATAGGTAACCAAGCAAGACATTAACACGTCCTGCCCATATTTAATTTTGAGGTGGAGTTTATCATCAAAGAGACCTGAAAGACATACTAAACCAAATTAGGTTGATAAGGAAAAAGCTTTTACAAAGCATAACAAGTAATTATAAGTCCGCTATTGAGGATCCAATACGTAAGAAACTCCCATTTGAGGTACCCTCTGAACACCTGTTTTCAGTTTTGGCAGCATGTCCCTTTTACCAGTGGAAGCTACTATTTCACGGATCCACCTTTTATTGAGTCACACTGGGAAAATGATCAAATCAAAGTAGATTTTGGATCTTTAAAATGAAAACAAAATCATAGTCATAGGGCTCTTACAGGGTTAAATATGATGATGAATATGAATCACCTAAACTATAAACCCTATGACTCGCTGTGAACCCTCGTGAACGCTGTTTCTCTCCAGCCCTCCAGGACTCAGTGCCCACTCAATGCACACAGAAAGAGGACAACAGAATATCTTTTCTTTTTTTTTGAGTTTTGAGACTTCCTTATATATTCTAGATATAACTATTTTGGCTATATGGTTATATGATATGCAAAAATTATTTTCTAGTCCATGGTTTGTAATTTTATTCTCTTTACTGTGTCTTTCAAAGAAGACTTTTAAAAAATTCTGATGAAATATGAATTAAAAAGTATTTTTTCCTAAGTCATATTTTGGTGACATATCTGAAGGGTCACAAAATTTTGTTCTATATTTTCTTTTAAGAGTTTTATTTTTTATATTTTACTAAGTCTGTCATGCAATTTGAATTTATTTTTGTAAATGAAATACAGGATAAATCAAGGTTCTTTTTTATTTTGGCATATAAATATCTAATTGTTCCAGCACTATTTGTTCAAAAGACTACCCTTGTTCTTTGAATTGTCTTTTTACCTCCATCACAAATTGTGTGATTTGTGGACTCCCCAGTCTTTCCCATTGGCCTATGTATTTACTCTTCTGGAAATACCTCTCTTAATTACTATGATTTTATAGTAAGTCTCAAAATCATGTACAGAGGATCCTCCCACCTGCACCTTGTATTCATCACTCCCAAATCTCCCATTATCCATAGGCAACCACTAATCTACTCTGTGTCTATATGTTTGCCTATCATGTAATATGAACTAACATTGACAAATAACAGGATCACAGGCTCTGTGCCATTTGACTAGTTGCTTACATTTAGCAAGTGTATAACAGTACTTCTTTTTCTTTACTGCTGAATTATATTTCGTTGCATGCATGCAACATTTTATTTCATCAACTGATGAACATTTGGGTTGTGTCCACAGAGCTATTATAAATTATGCTGCTTGAACATTCATGTACAAGCTTCTGTGTGTACATATGTTTTCATTTCTCTTGGGTATATATACTTGGGAATGGAAATGCTGGATGATACAGTGAGTCATATGTCTAGCCACTTTAAAAATGATCAGACTGTTTTTCAGAAGAGCCTCACTACCATTTTACATCCCTACCAGTAGTGTATGAAGATTCCAATTTCTTTACATCTTTTTCATCAATTATCTGAGCAAGAACATTTAAATCTTTGCATCTTTCAGTGAATTGGTCCATTTCATCGAGCTCATCAAATTTATGGGCAGAGTTGTCTGTAATATTTTATTATTTCCTTTTTAATGCCTGTGGTTCTGTGGGGATAGTCTCTTCCACTCAGATACTAAGAATTTGTGTTTTCTCTTTACTCTGGTTCAGTTTTCAGGGGCTCTGCTGTCATCGCCTCAGGAGAAAAGTTGTCCCACACAACACTGACTGAGAGAGCTAACAGAGTTACATCTCATACACTGCCCCAATGCACACACTAATTTGTTTGGTGCAAATGTCCAAGATTCAGATGGTCTGAGATTCCAAGCCAGGAAATATGAAAGAAAAAGAAAAGCGAATACAGGGGCTTACCACTGTTTGGGGGAAGCCATCAAGTTCTCATTTCCTCTCCAGTTTGCTATTATTTACTTTTCTGAGTTCTTCCAAGGTTAGCTCTATGCATTGTGTGTCCACAGTTGTTGTTGTCATCAATGGGAGAGAGAGGGAGAGGCACACTTACCCCATTTACCTGGCACTGGTGCCACTGTTTGTCCAGCATTGCCTATAACTTATTGGCACAATAAGTTCTCTGTCTTACCCTAGAAATCTACTCACTGTTCTACTCACTTTTCCATAAGAAAATAATACTCTAAAGATATCTTGAAACATTCTAAGAACCTGAAGTAACTTCTTAATCAAAAAATGATTAAATTGCCCTGGCTGGTGTAGCTCAGTGGATTGAGCATAGGCCTCCGAACCAAGGAATTGCAGTTTGATTCCCAGTCAGGGCACATGCCTGGGTTGCAGGCCAGTTCCCAGCAGGGAGCATATCAGAGGCAACCATACATTGATGTTTCTCCTCCTCTCTCCTTCCCTTCCCCTCTAAAGATAAATAAATAAAATCTTTTAAAAAGATGATTAAATTATGTTCAGTATAATTTAGATTTCCTCTAATTACATTGTCATATAATACAATTATTTTGACTTCTTTTCAGCAAGAATGTACCTATATTGTAAATTTAAATAATGTTCAGGCTCATATTTTTTGTCCATACTTCCTCTGTGTGGTCTTCTCTGACAAATAAAACTTCATACTACTTCCATTATTCTCAAATCTATTCTTTTTTGTAGTATTAATTTGTCCCCTGATGTGCTCTTGATTTGTATTATAAAATAATCTTGCTGTTTAATATTTCTTCACCCACATAGTTCAACACCTGGAAGACTTGAATCATTCCACTTTTCAACATTTAGCTTAATGTCATACTAATAGTAAGTAAGTACTAAATAAATTTTCACTAAAAAAACAGCTAAAAGAATCTCAGTTCTTTATTATATTCTGACCCTGAAATAGCAGAGGAAATAACATTACCTCCAGGTACTTATGTGCCAAAAACCTGGAGACAGTTTTACAGGCTCTTTGTAGATAAATGTTGACAAATAGGAGATTTTAAAGAAGAAACAAAAGATGAAGGGTTGCATTTATTTTCAGAGATTAAAGTCTAACTTTTTTACAAAAAAAGGGATGAGAGGAAGGGGAGTGGTTAATGGTAAAAATTAAGAATTGGTTAACCAAATATTCTATAAATGCATAAAAAGTTGCTGGCAGTGCTGCATAAGAAGATGAGGCCAAATTCAGTCTCATTATTTGTGAATATCATGGAATAAAGATCTGCTAAAACTACACGGTAACCACAAAATAACTTGGTTGCTTAAAGGTTTAGCTCTACGGTGCATTTATCAACTTTCTACAATTTGGGTACCTGGATTTCTGGATCTAATCATCCCCAGATGAAAACATCCAGAACAAGATGTTGTACACACCTCTGGTTCATTATGGACTATAATTTCCCATGTATTATCCCCAAACAGGTTTGTGCTTCTAGAGATGAAAATTTTTATTGTTGTAGACCGCTCTGCCTGGTTCTAGGAATCGTATCTCAAACCCTTGTGGCTAAGGGTGAGGGATGACCTTTGGAATGCAAGCTGCAGGAGACAAAGCCTGTGTCTCATAGCAAAGACTGCCTCAGTTTCCACTCCCTGCCCCCAGAGTTTGGTAGGAAGTCAATGATGGGTAAGACCCCTCACAGTGGGGGGCAACCTAAACCAGACTGGATCACTTGGGAGGCCTTCATGGAAGGACTGGGGGGGGGGGCTGCAACAAAAAGCAATGGACTCTCCCCCCTCCCATTTTGACATAGCCCGAGCCCCCATGTCCTCTGGGAGAAGCTCTTCCTGGCTCTAATCCCCTTAAGCCTGAATACCTGATGGGAGGGGTGCAGCTCCTTGCCTTGCTAGCATGTGTCCTGGGGGAAAATCTGGCATCACAAAGACTTGCTGATAAACCTGTGAAATCTGCTCTGCTGAGAGTGCTTTCATTCATATGATAAGGGTTTGAGCAAGAAACCCTAAAACTCTGTTCCTGATAGACTCTGACTCATACTAAGCCCTCAGATTTCTTTGAAATGTTATCTACTGTTTTACCCTTGCCACCCTGTATTCCTGTGTATTACAACCCAATAAAAGCCTCTAGAAGATGGAGCTCAACGCCTTTTTCCCCTGAGAAACTGGCCACTGCTCACACCCTTTTTCCTCTGGGAAAATGGCCACTTCTCCTCCCCAAGCAGATCACATCATGTCTCAGTCATGATTACTCTCATCCGTGGTGGCTGGGGGGACGTGTGAGGAAAGTAACCCCACATTTTATCTTACTTATTTTTTCTTCTTTCATGACGTGGTAGGTGTAGAGCTTGTGTACCAGTGTGGCTACTACGGATTTGTTAAACTGATTCCCTGTGCGCTCTAACGACATGCCGTTGTGCTGTCATCTTACTGTGCACTGGCATTGATACAGGGTGCAGCCAAGGGGGCCCCCCAAAAAAGATTTGGAATGGGTCCAGAGTTCAAAGGGTATAGGAATATTGGAGAGACATATAAGATGTCCTCACCACCGCCCCCCCCAGGGGGAAGAGACAAATAGAGCCAGGGCCATTGAGAGCTGTTTTGCATAGCAACAGCTTTGCAGCTAACCTCTGGAATGATTGTTTAACATATCTATAACCTTTAACTGGTTTCATAGATATGTTAAATAGCAGTGGCCAAGTTTTGAGCAGGGAGAAGGGAGTGGCTTCGACTCAGGATGTAACTAGGGGCTGTACCCTTGAGTGAGAGCGCCTGTGTGAGAGCTTGGAAAAAGACTGGCTCTGGGACATGAGGGGATAACTGCCCTGGTGAGGGGAGAGCCACTCGGTTTGGGGCAGAGTGAGGACTCCTGCAGTCATGGAGGGGAGAGCCACACAGTTTCAGCAGAGTGAGGACCCCCCTCTTTCCCAGATGAAAGGGAAAACCATGCAGCTTTGCCAGAATGGAGATCCCTGCAGCCAGGTGAAGAAGAAAGCCACATGTTTTTGGTGGAGTGTGAATCCCTGCAGCTTTGGTAGAAGAGGCCCACTCGGCTTTGGGGTGCCCCCTTTGGCCTCGTGGCCTGGAAAGCAAGAGAGACTTTGACTGGAACTGGGTACAAAGAACTCTTGCCAGTGGACCATGAGAAGGTGCCATGTAACTTTGGATTAACCAGAGATCCTGCATGGCGACACAGCTGATGATGTCAGCGGCCTGAAAAAGGGACGTGTGCTCTTTTCCTGATTTATGGTACCCGGAGTTGGGACAGTGGGAGAAGGGAGCTGTGTGGGTGTAGGTGTGTACCCTAAAGGACTTCGATATTTTAGTGGAGGCATTAGGTCTGAATAGCATTAAATAAACATTTCGTTTCCTTTTCACAAATCTCTTGCATTAAGAGATGTCTTTCCAATTGGTGACAGACAGAAGAGCCCAGTAGATTTTAGTATTATGTCCTTGGGTGGGGCCCCTGTTCTCTGGCAGTTTTTGACATCCCTAGTTGGGCCAAATATTGCCCCCCCAACCTCTTGTTCGGTAACAGCATCATCATTTTATTGTAGGTTCAACATGTTCGAAGATCTTCAAAACACTATTCCTTGATGTAAAAATACTTCTTTGTTTGGGGAAAAAATTTCTCAATTTCTCAAGACTTCTGTCACATTTCTTTAACTTCTTTAATATCTGTACATTGAGAATAGAGGATTCCTGCCGCCAGCTGTATAAAAGCAGAGCTACAGGGGAAGGTTCTTTCACAGCTCATCCCTCTGTGTGTTTGTTTCAGGAGGTACCACAGTTCGAAGTGTGGTCTGCCCCACTTTCTGCGGGGATGGATGTTGCCATTACATGAACAATATCCAGTTGAGCATTTAAATATGTCATCCAAATAACAAAATGACCATAAAGTTTGATTTAAAAATCTGAAGTTAATCCAAAATCGAACTATACTGATTTTTTGGGGGCACTGCTATATGCTTTCCAAGAACAGAGAAAAGCCTCTGAGGCTGTTTTTGATTTTAAACTAATTATCCTTGAGATGAGGGTCCCTTTATTTTTATTTCTATTTTTGTAAATATTTCTTATTTATTTTATTTTTAGAGAGAGGGGAAGGGAAGGAGAAAGAGAAGGAGAGAAACATCAATGTGTGGTTGCCTCTCATGCTCCCCCAGCTGGGGACCTGGCTTGCAACCCAGTCATGTGCTCTGACTGAGAATCGAACCAGCGACCCTTTGGTTTGCAGGCCTGCACTCAATCCACTGAGCTTCACCAGGCAGGGCACAGGTCCCTTTATTATTATTATTTTTTTGGTCATTTACCTTTATAATCATCTTCCCTTAGATTTCTTCCCTTACTAGAGTTTTAAATGGCATCCTATCATTGCATCAGGTGTGTACTTTTGGTGAGAGTTTATTGCCCTTGATCATAAGAAAACTGCATAACACACAGCTTTCACAAAATGTTTCAAATCACTAGTTTGCTAAAGTCAGTATTTACCATAAGAATCACAGAGCTACATGACATTATTGAAAACTAATTTGGTAACTTTTAAGATTAAGAGTCCCTCCAAATATCTTTGCTCTGAAAGTTGCACAATATTTTTTTCAGGAAATAATTTCGCTTTGATTTTGAGATTTAGCTAGTGCCTTAACCTTGAGAATTATTTTCTACCCATTTGACAATTTGTTATTGTTGTCCAATGACAGCGCTCCCTCCTCTCTCTCCAGTATTCTCCCCTACCCACTCCCTCCCACCCCGCTCCATCAGTCACCCCCCCCCATGGTCTGTGCCCACGCCATGCCATTTATTTTTCAAAATACTGCGTTTCTTGCAGAGATGCTCTCAAATTTGCTCTTCCCATTTAAAAATATTTAACTGCCATTAAAACGACTTTGCATATTAATTAAGTATTCTTGATCCCTTTTTAATTCTCTATGTGAGTTACTATTTCTAAAAAGTGGAAAATTTTCCTTTAAATAAATTCCTTCAGTGCAATGGATTAGTCTTTCTTTTGGTACAAAATGCAGTTTGTCTTGTTCCATTGTATTCCTTCAGCATAAGTAATAGCAATCGGTTTCAAAAATAGAACCAAGCTGAGCTGCTAAAGATTAAGTAAAAAATTTCTTTGCTACATCTTGTGCTGCTTATAATTAGAATTAAATGTTTTTCTCTTCAAGATAAATGTAATTTGAGAGAAAATACCCACTGATGAAACTGTAGCACAAAAAACAAAATTAAAATATATTTCTCAAAGTGAAATCAATTTTGGAGTTAAAAATTATCAGGATTATAATTTATGTCAAATTTTGAGAATTTGCAAACAGGTAGATAGTAAAATGATTCATCTAGAACATAGATGAATGACATTTAAATTTTAAAAAAGATAAGTTAGGTGATGTGCCTAGCAACACTGGAGATCTTCTGGTTCACCCTTCCTTAAACAGTTGAGGAAATGAGGTCCCTATAGTTTAAGAAACTTTCACAATTGTATTGTGTCATACCTAAGTCAAGAACTTTGGATTTCAAATTCTCCATTTAATATGATTCCTCATAACCATGGCTTATAAAGTGATATTTAGAATACCATTTGTAAACTTATCCCCAAATGTCTCCAAGATAATAAAACCATCTAGCATGAATTACTCCAGGAAAGGATTCCTTTTTCCATATTGTTCTGTCTGTCAATTGGTTATATTTTTAAGGGTGCTAAGTGAGCTATTCATTACATTATTTAGTCATCTGATTATGATATCTTTACTGAGTATGTTCTGTATGCTGGACCCCTTCCTACATTTCTAAAATTAGATATTAGACCAGACCAGAAAGCGGAGAGAAGTTGAGAGATGCAAGCCCTCAAAAATACCGTCTAATATCAAAAAATTCTCAACATCACGAGTCATCAGAGAAATGCAAATTAAAACCACAATGAGATCTCATTCCACATCTGTCAGAAAGTCCATCAACAACAAATGAATAAACAGTGCTGGTGAGGATGTGGAGAAAAGGGAACCCTCATGCACTTGGTGGGAATGCAGGCTGGTGCAACCACTGTTGGAAACGGTATGCAGGGTTCTCAAAAAATTAAAAAGGAAACTGCCTTATGACCCAGCAGTATATACCCAATGGTGGTCTATATCCTAAGATATCCTAAGACCACTTCTGGGTCTATATCCTAAGAAACCCAAACCACTAGTTTTAAAGAATATGTGAATACCTATATTCATTGCAGCATTATTTATAATATCCAAGATATGGAAGCAGCCCAAATGCCTAACAATAGATGAGTGGATAAAAATCAGTGCTACAAATACACTGTGTATATTACTATGTTATACAAACAATACGTTATACAAAAACATTGTCTTCCATCCTAGGTGCTCTCTCTCTCTCTCTCTTCCTTCCGGGAATGCTCACTCTGGGGGAAGCAGGTGCTGTGTTGTAAGAATATTCAGGAGGCCTATGGAAAGGCCCACATGGTGAGAAACTGGAGCCTCCTGCCAACAACCATGTGAATGAGCTTGGAAGCAGATCCTTCAGCCCTCGTGGGGACCTGGATGAGGGCATCGCTGGCCACAGCTTGACTGCACCCTCACGAGAGATCCTGAGCCAGAACCACCCAGCCAAGCTGATCCTAGATTTCCGACTCTCAGAAACTGTGAGACAATAAACATGTGTTGTTTTAATTTGCTAAATTTTAGAGTAATTGGTATGCAGTAATAGATAAATAATACAGAGAGGATAAGCTTTGCTATAGTTCTGAGCCTTCAAGGAAGCTGGCTAATGAAATAATAATTCAGTGAACAGGTGATACACTATTGGAGGAAACAAGCCATTAAAGGTTTAGTCAATACTGACGAGAAAGGTTTGCACACTTACTATTGAAATGCATTATGTAAGATATTGCAAATAAAATGAAATTTTAGCCACTAATGTTACAGAGCACACATGAACCTCTAAGAAAAAAAGCCTAAACTAGCAATTTTGGGTGCATAATGACCCTTATGAAAGCTTACTGACAACCTTCAAAAAAGGAAAAATAAAAAAACACATTTGAAAACAAAACCCATTAACCACTTGCCTTATCCTATGTAATTAAGGTAAATGTATGTGTCTGCCTGTGTGCATCTTGTTCTCGGTATCTACAATGATTACATAAAGTTGGATAATTAAAAGGGTTGGCAAAATTCTACAGAACATACTCACATTAAACTTATTCAATATAAAGAACACAGCAAAGCAGGAGAGAGAATATACAAGACAGTATGAGATCCCGGGAGACTTGCTGGCTCACCTATGCAGTCTTCTTTCATACAGAGAATGCACTTTATCTTTGGGTTATGTATTAAATATATAATACTCCCATATTTCTATACGTGAGATTGTGGTTTTAGGAGACTTCAGGCAAAAGATTCCAGCAGTCTTTTATGCCCCATTGACCATATAGCCAAAAGCCAAGCTCTGGTAACTAGTTAAAAAGGTACAAGCCATCAATCTACATACTCTTAAACCATGTAAACAAGCTGGTTCTGGGTGACACCAGGGGGGTTCAAACTTTAGACAGCACATTATGAATCACTAGCTAATCCATCATCTTTATCATAGACAAAAGTCAAACCAGGCTTCCATATGCCCATGGAGATAAGCATAGAGATGCCCAGTCAAGCTGTAAGATAATTCTATTTTATTCAAGCACTATTAAACAAAAAAAACATTTTACATATAATACATCATGTGTTACTATACTTATATAACTATACTAATATTAAATATAATAACTGGTATGATAAAGTAATACATTATAAATGGATAAAACATATACATAAATATATGTATATATGCAATTTATATATACATAAGTGTGTACAGCTGTTATTTATAATAGTCATAATAGATAATGCTTAACATGTGACATGAAATTTGGTTTCTTAACAATGACAAAAGACATGACAAACAGACAATAGACAAATATAAATAGTTAAGCATAGGTTTATAAGAATGTGGTCAGGCAGAGTTTTAAAGTTTAAGCTCATGTAATTAGGTTCATGATATTTTAAGCCTGCTATCTGGGACATGTGTACCAGCATCTTTTAGAGAGCTTAGTGAATTGCTTTCCTTATCATGTGACTAAGTGAATGATTCTGTTTGTCTGAATGTATCCAGGGTACTTTTAGAATATTTTTTCTTGTATCCCTCTGACTTTCTGTTCTAATTTGGATCAGTTATTTTCTCGACCTACTACGATCTGTTGCCTTGTCATTTTCTTCATTAAATTCTTGAGTTAGATTTACTACTTCAGTTCCCATGCCTTATTATTTCTATTTTTTCCTGTCTTACTTTGAGTACATTGTCAAGTCATTTCTCAAAAAGGGTTTGTGCAACTTAAATAGACTGAGATCTTATGTATACACAAAAGTTTTTATTTTGCCACACATTTTGGGTAAATATATAATATTCCAAGTTCAGATTAATTTTTTCACTGAATGTGAAGTCATTGCTTCATACATTTTCGGGATCTCATGTTGCTGATAGTCACCATCAGGCAGGATGAAACCTTCACCTACTTGTCGGTCTCTGCTTGAGCTTTTTCTGTACAGTTGGAGTCATTTGCTGTTCTCTTTCATCTGCATTTCCAGCAGCTCTTTCTGAATTACTTTTTATTATTCTTTTCTGATGAACCTACACCCCTGCATTTGCCATTATGGGTTTATTATTCCCTTTTGTGTCCTTTTATTGTTATTTTAAAGGAATGTTAAATTAGAACAGCATAGGTATATCTGCCTTCTTGCTGATTTTTTAAATAAATAAAGGAGAAAATAATACATTGTTAGTCCCTGGACTCAAAATTATTTGAATGTAATTTGGAACATATAATGATTACATTAATGGATGCAAATAATGAAGAAACAACTATTTGAATACAGAAGTAGTTGGTAGAAAGAAGAATAAATAAATTGGTAGAGATAGTAAGAGAAGTAAAATATTTTAACTGTTTCTTCCCTCAAAAATGATTTTGTTTTTTCCAAATCAGTACTTTTATCCCTCTTTTTAGTTACATTAGAATTTTGAGATAAGTGATAAAAGAATGTGCATAACCTTTCTTAACTCACTGTAACCTACAATAAACATAAACTTTAGAAGATCTGGAATCTTAAAGAAATACTGCCAGCAATGTTTATAAGAAGTGACACACTTTTTTAAATCCCCATATCAGCAGAGAAACTTTATAATATAAATTGTTCACTTCACTTTAACTACTACAGATTTTGGTAGACAGTAAAATTAAATGGTGGATGATCACCAGAATATGTTACAATTTCTAATATTCTCCTGGGTTACTAATACATTTCAGGGGAAAAAATATTCCTATGTTCTTAACCTGGGAATAAACAGTGTGGGATTGTTAAACAATGATACTTTCTTTTGTAATTGATGAAAGAGGAAGTTGTAAATTACCATGAGCTAGAAAATATACTATGTGGAATGAAAATATATATCAGCAGAAATCAGTATGGGCACATGGTGGGAAAGATTTTCCAATTGCCTAAAATCTCTAGCAGATTTTGAACTACATCACTTCTCACTGAACTGGTTGCATTGGACTCAAGGTCAATGTTCATGTGCACTCCAATCTACTTGCTATGCACCTGGCATTGTTCTCTCAAATATGACTATGATTTAAAATATGCTTTCCTCATTCAGTTAAACAATCTTCCTTCGTGTAAGATCTTGAGATATCTACTACATTTACAAATTCCCCAAGTTTATAGTTTTCACTAAGAGGTTAAATAATCTTTAATGCACCCAGTCATGATAAAAAGAAACAAAAACCTCACTGACTTCATTAAAGAAAATATCCACATGTATTAATAAAGTTTGTAGATATCACTTTCATTAAAAAATATTAGCCTGCTAATTTGTTTTTCTCCTTATAAGAATATTTTTAAGCATTTGCTTTCATATCTACACAGTTTCATAATATAAATTCAACATTGCTTTATTTTGGCAAAATCTGTAGGTACTGTTCATGTTAGAAATGCTAATTCTTCACTTACTACACACATTCTCATCTTGGAAACTTGACATGATCGTCACGTCCATCATGATCACCCCCATCCAACCAGGACGGCATTTGAGGAGTTGCATCAAAACTGACATGGAAGACAGTTAGGAAGGAGAGACATAACTAAAACTTATATGTTAGGCTCCCCTGTCACACCAGTTAACACCAAGGGAAATGAAGTCTGGTTAGTACGTTCCACTTCATGTGTTTTATCCTCTCTCTACAAAGGCAGTCGAAAGAAAAAAAAATGTGAGAGACACCATCTCAGTTTATTTTCTACACTGAGTAAACTTGAACTTCAAATTTAGTTTTACAGATGATTATATAAAAGTTTTACCAGCTTACATCAACAGATATATAACCAGACTTTCTAGGCCATCCTCAAATACCTCTGAAAAAGTAAAATCAGCTGCCTTTACAACTGAGGGCTATTGATACATAAAATAGATACTGGTAACAACTAAAGAAGGTTATTTCATTAGTGTCATAAATCTGACTTTCAAAACACAGTAGAAGGCAGGAGCCTTCTGCCAGATGTCTACATTTTATAAGCATACATAATGTTACAGTTTATAAAATATTTTACTATTATTTTAAGACTTAATTAAAAGACTTAAAGTAAGTCTTTTAATTATTAAAAGACTTAGTTATTATTAAGTCTTAATTATTAAAAGACTTAATCATTGGATTATCCAGTTGATAAAAGTGAAGCTCAGAGCTTCCAAACAACTGTGTGGGGGAACAGCAGTTCATTTTAGAGGGTTATTTGGGGTGTTGAAGTACTGATGCTGATCGCATTCAGGATGGCTGGAAAGACCTCACACTGCTTAAGACCTCTGGCCCCTCTGGCCTTGAGGGGCCACTTTTGTTTCCCAGTGGCTTTGTAAACACTATAACTTCAGAAGGTATTAATCTGTATTACTACAAAGAATGTTTAGCAAATCTCCAAATAAATGAAGGCAAAGTCACTATGCCTTTGAATTTAACATTATACATTTGAATAAGATTACAGGCCCATTCATGTTTTGTCATTGTTGTTAAAGAAAGGAAAAGAAGAAGAAACCACTAACAGATATGTTTTTCCACTTCTTTTTACAAGACTTCATAGATTCCTGTATTTCCCTCTTGCCAATCAGCAAAATAACCACAATTACATCATATATGCTGGTGAGGCATATCTTCCCTAAAACATGCCTAGATTTAGAGTGGTATCCTAATACCTCATTTAATAAATCTATCAGGAATAAAGCATGCTTTTATGCTTGTTTTTAAATTTTTACAGACCATCAGAGAAAGAACTGAGCTTGGCAACAGGCTGTTGCAGGCCATGCTCCTGACTCAGTTAAATGGGGAGAAGTGTTTCCATTGCCTCCACATTGAAGATGACCAACTCGTTGATAAAATCCCTTCACTTTTTACTTGTTGAGGCTCCTCCTTTCCTGCTCATCACCACACCCCACTTCCTTCTGCTCACAGACTCCAAAGCCCCTTGGAATGGCAGGAGTAGGAGAGTGTCCCTGTGAGGCAGAGTACTGTCTCAAAGACACGCAAAGGCCCAGGACTGCCTCCCACCCCACCATCCTGACAGTCAAAGGGTTTGTGTCCAAGAAATGAATCCAAAGCAAGTGAGGCAGAAGTAGAGGTGAGTTTCGGATTTGTGCTGGTGGTGAAAGTATCTGGAACCTATGATACACAATAAATGTATCACCTGTGGGGTCCAGTGTCATAATGTTATGAGGCCAATAATGTATTAACTGTTAAGAGAGGGCTAGATGGCAGCCCAAACAGCTGTTCTTTACAGTAACTAACTGCAAAAGTTTGCTTTACAGTAATTAACTGCAAAATGGTTTGCTATATGCAGCATTTCTTACAGTCTGTCTGTTTACTCTCCTTGTTCTTCAGCCTTCCTTCCTGTCTTTGCTTATTTGTTCATTTTTTTCTGCTTAATTTAGACATAGAGAGAGAGTGTGCTGTTTGCAATCCAGAGCTAAAACTAGGACTTCATGCCTAATATTTTCCATCTAAATTATTTTTTTTCCTACTTATTCCAACATTAGGGCTTATAAAATAAATCTAAATTAGTCTTTTTATAGAAACTACCTGTAAATAGGACCAGAAAGAAAGGTATGATTTATTTGTCTTCCAGATAAGGTCTTCTTTGGCTGGAGAACATGTGTTGGGGGCTGTCATAGGAGTTCTAGGGTTAAGGAAGCTACAAGACCTCTAGAACATCTTTGCACTGGTGAATGTGAAGAGGTCCACATTCTCCACCTCCTCTTCCAGTGATCCATTCATTTTAGCCCATGCCAGCTCATCTCCCCTACCCTTCATCCATCTGTTTTTCCAGCATGTTTTTTTTTTTCTGACAAGTTTCTAATTACTTAAAGTGGAAAGATAAAGAAATATCATCAGACTCCCTAATAAGATCTGGGTCCTAATCAAATCTAGTTCTCTTTGGACAGAAAAATCAGAAAACCTATTTCCTAAGTTTCTTTCTTCAGTGCACAATATTAGTTCGAGGTCCTGAATTCCAATGGCAACAAAAGCACTTCTGAGGCCATGGGATCTTGTTGTTGTTTAAAGAGCCTGGGTTGTCTTTAACTTTTGTTTTCCGCATCACCAACATGAAGATACTTGGTTATCCAGGATAGCCGAGTGTTCTGCAGAGAGACACGTCTTCATAATGTTTTCTGTGTTAAAGCGTGTCAATTAGGCCTGATCCCCAAAATAAAAATGCACATAATTCAGAGGCCCGTCTTAGCCTACTACCAGAGCAGGGAAGTTTGCCAATGATGGTTTCTAAATTTGAAGGCATGGTTGCTACCCTTGCAGGGATTTGCTGGAAACAGTGAAATTAGGTTTGGTCAGATCTGTCACCAGATGAAGTTCCAGGATAGTTCTTCTAAATAATTGAAAACACAAAAGTCAGTCTATCTTTTTCAAAAGCTTGCTAAAGAACCTTTTAAGAATCTGACCCTAAATTTTCTGGAACTGTTTGATATCTAACTCTGGACAGTAATGAATCACTTCCCAGATCTCTTCTCTGCCCCAGGCTTTGATATAGTCCACTGCTTTTCAGTTCTGTTTTTTTGTTTTTTCCTGAACTGGGGTGATAACTCGTTATCTTGCTAAATTTTAATTTTGAAGTTGGGAGAAGAACCTGGACCCTTCTACTATGTATACAATTTTACTGGTAAATATAAAAATAAATAATGAGTGGTATATGTCTTTAAGGACATTACAGTCTAATGGGGGAAACTTGTATGCAAATGATAATTATGATACAAAGCAAAGTGAAATAGGCATTAACAGGATAAGTTCATTCATGGTAACACAGAATGGAGCAATTAATTCTAACTTAAAAAGAATCAGAATGTCTTTTACAAGGGTGGTAGCATTTGAAGAAGTGTTGAAGAATAATTATAATTTTATTGGGGCAGTACAGATGTAAAGGCATTTCACTACTGGAATAGAATGAGCATTCGCACACAGGTTTGATTCAAGAGCCATAGTGTTTTGTTTTAATCTAGCACAAGCAAGACACTATAGTTGGCTCCGGGAGAGATGGGAAGAGAAATAATACAAGTTTCCTTTTCTTCTATAGGTTATATTATACTTTGAAAGAAAAGTCATTTCCATATAAGTATATCTAAAAGAGTTCATCAGTCCCACATAGTTGGTTGTCTAGAATGATGTAACTACTTGGCAAATCCTGTAAAAATCTACATAGTACATGAGACTAGAAAGAATCTCTTACTACCTGAGGGAGTAAAGAAAGGGCTCTTAAAGACATGGAATGTAAGTTGTTTCCTGAAAGATAGATATATTTGATGTGAGAAATGAGTGATAAGGATTTTCACAAATGATAGGTAAAGCACAGACAAAACCGAATTCAGAAGTGATCTTGGCATGTCCTTGTGGTTGTGAAAGCATCAACTTAGATAGAGCAGAAAGGTGCCTTTGGCTCAATCTGGAGGAAAAAATAGAAATGCATGTTTAGGTGAATTGAAATGTCTACAAAGTTCAGGCAGATAAATTAAAGGAGCAAAGACTGGGCATATACTGAGAGAGAGTGAAAGACAGCTATGGCTCAGGCCCAACCATAAGGAAGAAACTCTAAGCCCCAGCCAGTTCCACAGTGAACTCTGCCCTAGTGTGCTGGACCTTCCCATTTGTTACCACCTGGTACTAATGCAGATTTTATGTGTGTGCGTATGTGTGTGAAACTAATTCTTATGACAAAATATAAAATTATGCTGGTCAAAACTAGAGACATAAAAATTACTTGAGTCATGTAGAATTATATTTAGTATGTAAACCACTGATTTTCAACGTCTGCTGGACTCTAGATAGCAAAGACTTCCAGAGTTAAACCTTTGTGTTTTATTTTATAACCATTTAAGATTACAGAACAAAGATTCAACATGAAGAAAGTAGCATGTTTTAATCAGGCTATGCAATTCAGATTATTTATATGTGAAAAATAATAAATAAAAGGAAATTGATTGGAATTATTGACTATTATAGTTTTTAAAATGAGTTTTAAATGAAATTCATCTTAAAATCTATTATCTGTTATTTAAACTGGTTGCAACAAAATTTACAACAAAAATGTGAAAATATATGTTGGCTCTAAATTCTTTTCAAATGTCTCATTTGCCTTTAGGAAGAAAAAGTACAACTATATGACTTCTCTATCCTAATGGGGAGAGGATTCTGGGTACATACTTTCCAGATGGGCCTTAATGACTACTTGATGAATGACCCTTTATTTGCCGTGACTGTCAGTTGCCAATGGTGGATGCCATCAGGATGTCTTGGTCAGGTTCATTTATGTGCCTGTTTTGCTTTGGTCCATGAGCCTGGCTGACATTGAAACCAGGTGAGGTTTGAAGGTTTGAAACAGATGCTTTTGAGCCTGCTAATTTCTGAATTTGATAGCGCCATAAATCATATGCAAAAAAAATGCTATGTTAGACCACTATTGGTTTAGTTTTTTCTCTAACCTAATGTGGAAAAACTGAAACTGATGTTGAGAATACAGCTTCCAAGCTTTCACATAGCAATCCAGAAGGTTTATTATTTAACAAAAAAGGCAGTGTATTTTCTCTCCCCTATTAGGAATTCCTGACAGGTGGAGTAGCTTAGTAACAGAAAAGAACTGGGCAGAATAAAGAATTTCACATGGAGTTTACAATATTATGCTTCTCTCTAAATGAAATGCAGCATTCCAGATGTTGTCTACATTTCACTTAACACAAACTGCTAGGGTTTATGAAAAGTAAAAATTCCTGAAATGTAACAGGGAAGCTCTGCATCCCAATGCTGAGAAAACTCTTACAAGATTATCAAATTTTGAAAATGGGCTAATGAGCCACAAAGTCTGCTTAACATCAAAGGTGCAATATTCCAAAAATATTCTTTGCAGTTTAGAGAAGTATGACTTAGGTTTTGTCATTGATGACAGTCCCAGTGACTGTTGCAAAGATAAGGAGATTTCAGTAGTAAAAACAATTCACAATATCTCCTTAATTTATTTTCAGGAAGCAGGGCTAAGACCTGAAGATCACATTAAAAAGAAAAAAGAAAAGCAGTCCATACACATAGACCATTCACTTGCTAAAAAGTGAACTATTAAGTCTTCAAAACACAAAACATGACATTTTCAATTTCTTAATTTGATGCTTATTTATAAATAATAAGTCCAAGTTATGAACAGAAGTGAACACAGAGGAACATTTTTCTATACTTAATTGTAGAAAACAGAATAGTTAGAAGCATGTTTCATGGACAATATACTTAAGGGTGAGAAAAATGTTCACATAGTTCACCTTTGATTAAGATCAAAATGACCTAATTAGCATTTTCATCTAATTTATTGCTCAGAGTTCTCTTTTGTTACTTGTGCTTTTGATAAATTTCAAGGAAAGCTGTTGGGAGAAAAGTTGGAATTAGACACATAAAATAAAATAAGAAGTTGCCTTTAAGATAAAAAAATTATCTGAAAATTAAAATGACAAAATTGGAAAGTCATAAACTACATCTCTATTTTAATAAGATGTGACTTTTACAGAATAACCCAGGATCATTCTACATTTATCATATTTTGGAATAGGAGATAATTTACCAGTACAACTTTAAGTTAACACATAACTAGTGAAAAAAAGGACTTTTTTTTTTCTAATTGAATGATAACATGACCATATTGGTTACTTATTTTGTAGGGTCATTATAATACATATATTTATTGACAAACTTATTATTAAATGTATAAATATTTTTGTTTAATTTTTATTTTCTAATTTCAGATTATAAGAATTGATTTTGAAGAGAACATTCTCAAAACACACTTCACATTCTGGGTAACTTAGAATTTTGGTTCCACTTCTTTGCATGTGGCAGATACTCAGACCCATGGAAAATAAAACTGGAAACTTTGTACCTCATACAGACATTGTAACTATAAGAGTATGTTCACCAGATTAAAAACTGAGACAGAGGAATCATGCCACCTGATATCAAAATATACTGCAAGGCCATAGTAATCAAAAGAGTATGGTACTGGCATAAAAACAGACATAAAGAGTAATCAGACAGAATAGAGTCCAGAAATAAACCCACACCTTCATAGTTGATTAATATTTGACAGAGAAAGCAAAAATATACAATGGGATAAAGATAGTCTATTCAATAAATACAGTTGAGAAAACTGGACAGATGTGTGCAAAAAAATAATAAATGAAACTAGACCACCTTCTTATACCATGCGCAAGAATAAACTCGAAATGGGTTAACAACTTAGATTTAAGACTCAAAAGCATTAAATTTCTAAAAGAAAACATAGGCAGTAAAATCTCAGACATCTCTTGTAGCAATTTTTTTCTGATATACCAACTTAGTCAAGAGAAACCAAAGAAATAATAAACAAATGGGACTACATTAAATTAATAAACTTTTTCACAGCAAAGGAAACCATCAACAAAATGAAAAGACAACACACTAAATGGGAGAACACAGTTGCCAATGACACATCTAATAAGGAGTTACTATTCAAAATTTATTTAAAAACATATATATATATTAACACCAAAAAAATCCAATTAATATATGGGCAAATGACCTGAGTAGAGATTTATTCAAAGAGGACATACAGATGGCCAATAAAGAAGTGAAAAGGTGCTCAATGACACTAATCAGAAAAATGTAAATTAAAGCCACAATGAGATATCACTTCACACCTGTTGGAATGGCTATGATCAATAAGTCAACAAACAAGTATTGGAGAGGGTGTGGAGAAAAGAGAACCCTAGTGCACTGTTGGTGGGAATGCAGACTGGTGCAGCCACTATGGAAAGCAGTCTTCAGATACCTCCAAAAATTAAAAATGGAACTGTCTTATGACCCAGCAATTCCACTTCTGGGAATATATCCAGAAAAATCCAAATGTGAATTTGAAAGAATATATGCAGCCCTATGTTCATAGCAGCTCTATTTACCATAGCCAAGACTTAGAAGCAGCCCAAGTGTCCATCAGTAGATGAGTGGATTAAAAAGCTGTGGTACAGTTATACAATGGAATCCTACACAGCGGTTTAAAAAAAAAAAAAAGGAAGGCAATCTTACCCTTTCCAACAGCATGGATAAACCTGGAGAGCCGTATGCTAAGTGAAATAAGCCAATCAAAAAAAGACAAGTACCATATAATTTCTCTTATATGTGTAATCTAAAGAACAAAATGAACTAACAAGCAACATAGAGACAGACTCATAGATGGAGAGCAGGCTGAGAGTTGTAGGTGGGGAAATGGTTGGGGGTGGGGGTATTGAGCAAAAAAGAAAAATACGAGGAAAAAAACTCATGGACACAGATAACAGTGTGGTGATTGCCAGAGGGAGGCAGGTGCCTTGGGCGGTGGAGAAGGGCGTAGGTGGTAAATGGTGATGGACTGGGGCTTGGCTTAGTGTGGGGAGCACATAGTACAGTGTACAGTTAACGTGTTGTGGAATAGTGCACCTGAAACCTGAATAATTTTGTTAACCAGTGTCACTCCAATAAATTCAATAAAATGAGAAAAGTAGAAAAAAGATCATGAGAAAATGATGTGCCTACATTCATCAATAATTTTCTGCATCAACAGGCAAGGAAAAGACCAAAAGAACTTTTAATTCTCTACAAACCTTGAGAAGCTTATCTTGTGGTATACCTCTTCAGACCTAGTCCCTAGTGAAAGTCATTCAATTGTGAATATGTTTCTCCTAGTTCATCAATTTCAAGTGCACCTTCCTCCCCACTCCCACCCCTGCAAAATCCCTTCTATCCCCCTTTTACTACACAAAGTACATATTGCCCATATTGAATATTTCCTGTGCATGTTATGAAGACTAATTCTCTAGGTAGGAGTGATGATTAAAGTATGAAATCCTAAACATTTTAGGGTGCACCATCACCCTAGAATTAAGAATTAATTAATAAATAAAATTCAACATGGGGATTTTACAAATCAGAATGGGTTTCCACAGGAGAAAGTTCTGCTATGATGACTTACAAAAATAGTTGACTGGCTTCATTCAAATCATATTCATTGTTTTTGAATCCATATGAATTCGAAGATTCTGTCAGTTTTTCTGAGAAATGTTATAGATAATAATGCTATCTTACTGAGTGATTCAAAAGCTAAGCACTGACCAGCTGAGTGCAGAAACTGAATGCTACAGCTCAAACAGAACCTTGATTCCATATTTTTTAAGTTCTCAAAGAAAATTATGTGAAATAATGAAGTGTTGTTCTGCCAACACTCCGAAAAAAGAGAGTATTTCTCTGTCAACATAGGACAAGTTTGCTCTGTTTGAGTAATGTAAAAATACCTGGAGGTACCAATGAGACAGTTAAGAGAGGTTTTGAAAGCTATTATAAACATATCACATCTGGCCTAATTATATCTCCTAACAGCTCTGGCATTAGTGAACATTCCTAAGTGGCTAAGGCCTGTAGGTAATTTATATAATGCATAGGTTTTTAAAAGACTTCTTTTCCCCAGTAAATATATTTACTTCTCAGAGATAATTTTCAAATCATAAAAGCACACAATGCAAGCACCTATCAGGTAGCAGAGCAATCTATTTCAAAACAACCAATACTGGTTGAAAACTTCTTTCTGCATGTATAAATAATAGGTAACTATGTAGATTCAAATGTCGGGTAAGTGCCGCTGTTTTAGAGACTGAACTTACCGGTACTTGTAAGGAAGTTAACGTTTCTCATCACCCCTTCAGTGTAAGCGCCTGGCTCGTAACTGTCCATCTCACCCGTGACGATGTGAGCAACTCTCGCTGCGCGTCCTCTGATAGCGCCGGCAGCTCGGTCTAAATTATCAGCATCCTGGTCTCTCAAGGCTATGATACATTTGTTGACATCTTCTAGGATGTGGCTCTCTATAAGTAAAGTGATCGAATTAATTTTGTGAAAGTTTGTATTTAATCCCACAAATCTAGCATATTATAATTGACGTTACCTTCTGACTTCAGATGGGATGCATGTTGAGAATGGAGGCCTTGACAATTGGGGAGGGAAAATACAGACATAATTTTACTTATAGCTCTTTAACAGCAAAATTTGTGAGATGGAGATTCTTACCTTTTTATCAGCAATTTTTATAGATTATATATTATTTTAGACTCTAGTTCTAGTATTCTAAATTTTAGATTTGAATGATTTGTAGGCGGACACTGAGGGGTTTTTAGGTTAAAACAGAAATAAAATATGTAATAGAATGCTTAATTCTAATCAAAAGTAACACTGTATGGATTATCAAACTCTAAAAATATCACCTGTTCTATATATAGTAAAATAAAGCTATGGTGTTTCATTCAACTAATGTTTATTGACATACAATGAGACAATTATAAAATCTTATAAAGTAATAAATAATAAAATGTAAAGTATATAATTTTTATATTGTAAAGCAGCAGCCCCACTAAGTCTGAGAAAACACATGAAATTGGGCTCTAGAGACGTTGACTTGAGGCAAATGAATCCCTGAGGAAGTCACCCACTCTGAAGAGCATCTCCTGACCTCTCTCACTGCCTCTCTCTGCATGATTGGAGCATGAAGACAGCAGAGGTCTTAGTACAGCACTGTTTTCTTCTTCTATGAAATGATTAATAATCCCAGATAACACTCATGAGAGGAGCTGAGCAACTATGTGGAATATCACCAAGCATGGGCAAAAATGTAGCTAAGAAATCAAAAGAACATTACAAGAATTAGTGTTTGGCTTCTAGCATTATCAAATGAATCTCAACTCAAAATCCTTAACAGTTCTGTTATTTAAAAACATACCAGAAAACAACTACAACAAAAAGGCCTTACTAACTTCAGGACATATCGTTAACTTTCCCCACCCCCTGTCTCTGTATGTGTTGCCTACCTGTAAGCTACACAGGACAGGTATCCATAAACTGATTCATTTGTGGAGTCACACCTTCCTCTTAATGTGAAGAATATAAAATCCAAACTACCAAAGAATATGGTCACTACCAAAGAATAGTGGCTTTCTTTGACCTGACGCCTAGCATTCCTCTGTAGGCCTATTTTGCTTTAGTTACATTAATTTTATGATTTCCCAAATTCATCATTTTATCCATATCTCTGTTCCTGTGGCCTATTAGAAACTTGACCTGGGCTGCTCTATTGTTTTCTTGGATCCAGTTTCAACATGTATGTGTGTACAGGCTTCCCCACACAAAACAACAGTCCTTGGACACTAACTGGGTATCCTACAATTCAACTCAATTCTGACACTCTTTACCCACAGATAGCATCAGATTCCAGCAGTTAAGTGTTCTGTCCTCAAGACTTCCTTCCACCCTCTACCTCAGATACCAGTCCCAAGCCCAGGTTATTACCTATACTCTGACTGTCTAGCTATAAGTCAGAGTTTCCCATCACTCCCTCCTTGGGTTTGGTCAATTTATCAGAGCAGCTCACTACACTCAGAGAAACACTTTACTTACAAAATTTATCTTCCATAACTCAGGAACAGCTAGATGAAAAATGCATAGGGCAAGGTATAAAAATAGGGTACAGAGTTTCCGTGCCCTTTCTAGGCACAATACTAAAGATAAAAGTTATAGGATGAGTTTTCTACCAGAGGCAGTGAAGATACTAGACACATTTTGTACAGAGAAACATGAAGAGAGGAACCTCTGGTAAGGTTAGTTAAGGCCAGAGGTCATCGAAGTTGCCCATCTGGAATTAAATAAACTCAACTAGCAGTGCCTGATCACCACTGACTTTTGCTAAGGCTCTATACCTGGAAATATTGTATTGCCCTCTTCGGGAAGGTCCCTGCCCACCCCCCCTGCCCACCCCCCTCCCCCCGACAGAGAAAGGGTGAGGCATGGGTGTGAAATGAACCTCAAGGCCTGCAGGGGCAGAAACAGACATTGGGATGACAATGGCCAGCAATAAAGTGGTCAGACAGCAAAAAGGTTTTGCTCTGTAACCTGGGTTAGGAAGCACTGAGGATACTCATACCTCCGAGCTATCCAGTCTCTTTCTTTTTTACAAAGAAAGTTTGTCTCTCCAAAGATGATATGCAATGCAACCTCCATTCACAGTACCTCAAGTGACTGTTTTGGGGTACATACTTACCAACTGGCAGAAATGTGACTCTGAGTCCTTCAAGGAGAAGGGTTGGTAAATAATTGCCTTATAAAACCAGAGTCTGTACCTTTGAAATGCAAATTTCTGGAAAGTAAATCTTATCAAGAGAGAAAAACCTTAGCCATCTCAGCAAGTCAATTTAATTTAGTTCAGCTGTTCCTTTTCTAAATCAGTGAGTTTTGCTTTATAATACCTGTCTCATGAAAGTATATCTCTTATAGTATGTTTGCTAATCCAAAAGCCTATATTTCTAGAAGTTATGAAGTGAGTTTTCTAATCTAATGAATGCTAATTGCTTGCTTTTAAGCTGTCTGGTATAAAGTTGGACTTTTGTCCTTTTCAATCTGTTAAAGGGACAAGAATTTTCCTTTTGCTTTATATTTTGCCCTACATAATCTCTCTAGAATTTGGCAGTTCTTAATGAATGAGTTATAGCAATATGTTTGCTTGCATAAATCCAAGAACACCAGTTTCCAGTAATGGTTTTATTAGCCAAGTCTTTGACTGAAACGCCATGTCTGTGAGAGACATGCATGGACTCTGGACGTCACCAAAATGCCTTAAGGAATTAAAATTTGCTTTCACAGCTAATAAAAGCCCATTGCAGAAGTGGCCTGGTAGATTGCTTAGTCATATGTTTCACTGCAGTCTTCCCAAGTAAAGAAAAAAAGGTTGCTTTCCTGACAGATGGAAAAGAAGAAATCTCAAGACATTTTTGAGGACCTCAGCAACTTGGGAAATTTGCCCAAACCTGTAAGTATTGCTGGCAGTCTTATGGCAACTGTGTGACTTGGCTTCTTGGCCCTGAGGGGCTTAAGATTCTAGCAAAGCAGATTTTTAAAAAATAGCCTGTATAATCAATTAGTATTCTCATGTTTATGAAAATAATAAAGCCATTTTTATTAAAAAGACTAAATACAGACTCTTTAATAAAAACGAGGTAACTTTAGGGGGAGAAATTGTGTTTCAATAGAAATCACAGTGCCCAAATGTAAATATTATAATTTAGTGCAGGTAAAATAGGTGTCTGAATTTCTTAGTTTTCTTCAATCCTCCAAACTAATGTTTCATTTTATCTTCCCATCTTTGAACTAGGAATTATTGATAAACTTTTTTCTAAGGCTGTGTCTGAATACACCATATTGAATGTACCTCAACACCTGATGACATCACCAAAGATGTCCAAACCACAGACAAAAAGGATCTATCACATTATCACTTCTTGGCTTTCATTCCAGCAAAGGCCTTGCAACAGAATGTCTTCTCCACTGACAGTCTTGCAGACTCAGAAACTGGTTTATGATTTCCTGTGTTTATTAAACTTTGCGTATTTTTCCTTCTGTTTTGACCTTATTTACCCGATTGCTTGTTTACATAGTAAGGCCTTACTTTAGAAGCCCACCTACAACACTGCCTCAAAAAACAAGACTCCGTGGTTTGGCTGGATTGACTTGTTTTCAGGACTAGATGGTTGAGTCACTGAAGTATGACACAGTCCATCACTTCACTTAAAAGTTCTTTCCCTTTTCTGCCCAAATGGTTCAGACAGAAAAGGCCCAGAGTTCTTCAGGTAGAAATCTTAGAATGTTTCCTTTAGCCTAATTTAGACAAAGGATGGCAAACAGAAAGGCTCCAACAGGTAGGTGTGGCATGCCAGGGAATTCACACCTCCAACCTAATCTGGCACACTGTAAAGTTAGCCCCTCCCTCTATCACCGGTTTTTACCTCTCATTAGACCTTTAATTGCCATAATTCTCCTCATTTTTTGGACTATGCCTTTTTAACCTTCTTGTCAAATTTGTCACCTCTAGACTACAACAAGAATGCCAGCTGGTCTAGCGATGCCACCCTCTAGACATCACATATGCCTCCTCTTAAGGATAGTACCAGACTGACCTGGACTTTGCAAAACCTCTCTTTCCTGAATAAAGACTCCCCTTCCTTTTTTTGCTCCTTTCTTTCTCTCTTGGGCAGATAGGAAGAATATCTGGGTCTGGGGATAAGCAGGACTACACCCCCTTGACAGTAAGAAGAAGATGAGAACGTCATCAAATTTACCCTTGTAAGATTACAAGGTCCAGGATTTATTCAGGGAAAAAGTGTGTTGGCATAGATAGCTAAATATTAATAAAGGAAGAGAGCACAGGAAATTAGATGTTATTAAGCATAATCAACTGGGGAGCATAAGCCTGCTTAACCAGGAAGTTACAGCTTCACACACTCGAGGAGATCGTAGCATTGCTCAGTTAAGAAAATTAACAGCCCTCCCTCCCCAAAACAGGAAGCAAAGACTGGCTTTTCAATCCCTCTGGTCCACTTGCCCAGACCACGGGAGGTGGTAAGCACATATGCAATAGGGGCAAAGATGGTGACCATAAAGTCCTGTCTGTCTAGCCTGGGAAAAGGACCAGACTGAATGAGAAACAGAGGTTCCTGGATCATGTAGAAAAGGGAACTGTTAGGGGGAGGACTTAGAGCAAGCCCACAAAAGATTGGGAAGTTGATTGAATAATTTAAAAGAGGACCTGGTCTTTCACAAGCCCGAGATAATATAACCAGCTTAACAAAGATATTCTCTATCTCTTTCACTTACTAACACATGCTTACCACTCTTCTTTGCACTTTCTCTCTCCATAGCAGCTATGTAGCCCTAGCAGCCACACTTCCAGTAGCCACATGGACTTCAAGCAGTCTCCAAGCCAAGCCTGGGTGCTAGATACAGCAGTGCCAGCCAATCAGAGCACAACTGGGAACTGGACTAAGCTTTGATATGGACAAAACTTTGGCATGGTACAAAATATGTGGACACTGGCCCTGTTTCTGGGCTTGATAAAGATTGGACTTTTTCAACGGCAGGGTGGATGGAGAGGGGTCACTGGTACCTGAGGCCAGCCTTCTATTTCCACCCAATTAAATCTTATCACACCATGAGCTCCCATATGTAGGTCCCTCAAAATGCTTTCCTTGCAATCCTGTGAAAGAACATTCTTTCCACCAGCAAGATGTTCACCAACACAGAAGCTCTCGGGACCCAGTTTTTTGGGTTTCTTCTGGAGGCTTCATTATGTAGGCATGATTGATTCAGCTTCCAGCCTATCACCCCTCTCTGGAGCTCAGGGGGTGGGACTGAAAGTTCCAACCCACTAATCACCTGATTGGTTCCCCTGGCAACCAGTCCCCTCCTTAGGTCCACTCTCACCTCATTAACATAACAAAATATACCTTTGTGGCTCTTAACACATAGGAAATTCCAAGGATATTAGGAGCTCTGTAATAAAAATGAGATGAACACCAAATATATATTTCCTATTACAATTTATAATATCACAACTGCAAATCCCCTTTGGTCTGCTTAACCAATTCCTGCTACTCTTTGAAAATACTAGTCAAATGTTTCCTCCTCAGGAAATTCATGCTGACCTAGAACAAGACAAATTTGGTTCCATGTCGTTTAGGATTCTCATGAATGGTCTCTATATTTCCATTAGAACCTTTTTCCCATGTTCTAATGATGTACTATTGGAATTATCTCTCTAGTAGATTAGGAAATATATGGGAGTACAGGAATTTTATCTTACTCCTTGAAGTATCCTATCTAGTCCCAGTACAATATGTGGTACCTGTTAGGCTAATAGGAATGTTTGTTGAATGAATGGATAAAGTTCTCTTCTAAGACACACCTGGGAACCATAAATCATTTTGTCTAATTCCTAAGTCATGG
Source organism: Artibeus jamaicensis (assembly GCF_021234435.1). NCBI lineage: Eukaryota > Metazoa > Chordata > Mammalia > Chiroptera > Phyllostomidae > Artibeus > Artibeus jamaicensis. The sequence goes on from NW_026521788.1 coordinate 18,793,743, forward strand.
GTTATGAACATATATAGACATATTTATGTGCCCTTAAATAATCAAATTGATCTACATCAAAGACAGCCAGATCATTTGCATGAAAAACATTAAACACAGAAAAGCTTTGTTATAAATCCACTAGAATTTTAACCTAATTAGTAGCATTCAGTTATGAATGTGTCATCAGGCATTTAATAAATCCAGGCAAGATCCCCTCTCAACAGAAAATGCTTGTGTATTATTACCATCATATTTCCCCTGGAACTGAGGTACAAGTTTCAATGTGGAAGGCATAATAATCACAAGTTTTTAAATGTCCACAGATGTGCAGTTTAATGACACATTAAGAAGCTGTTATTTTCCAAGTATGCTGGTAAGGTTTTTTAAAATAAAAAACTTACATATGTGTACACAATACATATGTATACAATGAATGTTTAATCTGTATTCACTAAAGGTGCTTAATTTTAGGTTGCAGAGTACTATAAAATGAAAAGATATTTAGGGATAAAAATGATGTTCATTCTTTGAAGACTAATTATCTAATAAGCTATGTAATTTCTGTTTAATTAAAGCTGATATCATAGCTGTCACAAAACTATTTTAATGAACTTTGCACATAAAAAATGTATACAAAGAATATCCATTAACAATAAATTGAGTGCTCACCTCTTCAATAGAAAAATGACCTACATGCTCAGCAATTTATATTATTATTTGAAGCAGAGAATAAAAACATGGAAAGGAATATTGTTTGTTATTTTTTGATTAATCTTATAGAAGTGTGTATGGTCATTGCTTTAGAATGAGCAACACAACCAGAAGCCATAGTGTTAATCATGTTGAAGCATTATTATATAGGCAAGGTCCCATGCAGAAATAAAAGTCCTATGTGAACACATACAATTTGAAAAATAATGTATGAAATAAGTGACAAGAAGCATAAACCAGGCTTAATCATAAGCAAATATATTGAGATGATGACTAAATGATATCTTGAATTACTATTTAAAATTAAATTAGCACAAAGGCATTAGCAAAGGTTTACAAAGTTTCCATTATTGGGACACTTTCCCATTACCCTGAATTTTTCACAAAATGCTAGCAACCATTATTTGCACAAAATTCTAAACATCAAGTATGAGAAAAAGAAAATGAAAATATTTGGCACCTTCCACTTATGAACAATAACTAGACATTAAACTTTCTTAAAAACAATTGTTTCTCTGATATTCATAATTTGGATAAATTTAAGTAGTTAAAAAAGGCCATCATAATACCTTAAGTTTTTATGTGTAGCTGTATCATCTTAAACCTCTAAGGAAAAAGTTAGTTATCTTGATAGTTTCAGATTGTGAGTTAACATCTAATTTGGGGTGAGGGGTACGATTTCCTAGTGTTACTGAAAATATTTTAAGTGTGAAGAATTGCTGAACTACTAGCAATTTCTATCAATCATTTTATAGCTATCTTGATATCCAAAGGATGATCACTTTTTGGAAAATAATAATAAACAAGGAGATAAAGAAACTAATCTTAGAATAAAAGGCACTTCATTTGTTGCAAACTTTTCTGAGTAACTCTGTTAGGTAGAAGTTAGAGAATTTAGGAGGAGAAGGAGTCCACAGTGCTCAAAGAAAAAGCCCATACACAAGTTTGGTTAACTGTGTCCAGGGCATATATCTGTTTCACAACACAGGAGCAAATGTGGTCTGGCAAAAGGTAAGAAGTCTGGGAAACAGCCCTCCACCCATACCTACATTTAGGTAGTCATGTCCCCAGTGGAAGCTGGCACCACCGTTATCCACCAATCGATGTGTAACTCCCTCACCATATCTGGCAAACTATTATGTGAGTCCTCTGGAGAAAGGACTTGACATCTTATTGACATTACCTTGCCTTCACCTATGTTCTACACCTTTCTTCCCCACCTGGGCAAGGCCCAAGCTCTTCAATGAGAATATGTCTTTAATGAACTTTTCTTGCATACTAAGAGGTTTGCTGATCTTTAATTCTCTACTGCATTGGCAAGAAGAACCAAGTCAACTCCCCCTTCAGTCACTGTAGCAAGCATTAGCACAATGGCATTTTGAAATGCATTTAAATTTTTTTCTCTGATTCTTTTCTTAATTCTTTAGTTTTCCACAATTAGAGCCAGAATTTGTCTCAGGAAAAGTAGAAAACAACAAAAAAATCCAGCCAAAACAAAAAGTTGATTTATTAGCTTTTGACCTCCAAAGCAAAATTTTACGAATCCTAGCCCAGAGAATAGATTGTCAGTGAAAGCACATTTTATTCGCAAAATCCAGATTTTGTTGAGAGGTAAATGATGTTTCCTTTCAATTCCCCAAGCTGGGCTTTGAATATATCAAAGGCAAAGCCTGAGAATGTAGAGAGTTTATGCTACAATCCATTGGGTGGGGAATAATATACCGCAAGTGTTTCCTCCCCTTGGATATCTGCACACCTAAGACAATATTCTAAGGAAAAAAGAATATTTTTCTAAAAGATTAAGTTAATAAGCCAAAAGAGGCTGAGTTTTTTAAATTGGCAGGATTAGGTTTAGCCACCCACTGCATTTGAGCTCAGAGAGTTAAGCTAATTGATTAACTGGAACATAATCAACAACAGAAAAAAACAAACAAAATATACTCAGAGACAATGAAATTAAGAACAATCTGACAATAACCAGAGGAGGTGGGGAGGGGACAACGGGAGGAAGGGTTTTCAGGAACTACTATAGGGGCACATGGACAAAACCAAGGGGGAGGGTGGAAGCAGGGGAAGGAAGGGGGTCTGGCTGGGGTTGGGGAGGCCTTGTGGGGGGGAAATGCAGATGACTGTAATTGAACAACAAAATAATTATTTTAAAAATTCAAAAAAAATTTTTCAGTTGAAGTTGACATACAACATGAATTTCAGATGTACAACATAGTGATTAGACATTTATATATCTTAAGATGTGATCAGCCTGATATGTCCAGTATTTATCTGATACCGTACATAGTTACTATAATATTATTGACTGTATTCCCTATGTGGTACTGTATATTCTGTGACTATTTTATAACTGGAAATTTGTACAGCTTAATCCCTTCCTCTTTTTCACACACCCCCTAACCCCCATCCATCTGACAACCACCCAATTAAGTTAATTTATTTTTTTTAAGATTTTATTTATTTATCTTTAAAGGAGAAGGGAAGGAGAGAGGGAGAGAAATATCAAATGTATGGTTGCCTCTTGTGGGTCCCCTGCTGGGAACTGGCCTGCAACCCAGGTATGTGCCCTGACTGGGAATCGAACTGCAATTGTCTGGTTCGCAGGCCCGTGCTCAATCCACTGAGCTACACCAGCCAGGGCCAATTAAGTTAATTTAATTATAAGAAAATAAATTTCTCTTTTTGTACACCTGGATCAATAGCTTTAAATTTAAAACTCCTTATATAGGCAATTACACAAATATTCAACAAATAAAAACAAACATATTTTTTCTTTTTCTTTTACCAAAAGTAACATGAAACTAAAAAGCAAAGGAAATATACCAGTATATAAGTTAATTTTGTGTATCTACTTAAAGGTGGTCAAATTGGCCAAAATTTGATCATGATAACTGGTCTCCAAATTAACTGATAGCCTACAAAAAATCTAGACAAGTACTATTTTGAGAATAAGAGCAAGCAGGTATCCCCTGGCTGGTATAGCTCGGTGGATTGAGTACATGCCTGTGAACTAAAGAGTTGCCAGTTCAATTCTCAGTCAGGGCACACGCCTGGGTTGCAGGCCAGGTTCCCAGATGGGGGAATGTGAGAGGCAACCACACGTTGATGTTTCTCTCCCTTTCTTCTCCCTTCCCCTCTCTCTAAAAGTAAATAAATAAAGTCTTTTTTTTTTTAAAAAGCAAGCGTGTAGCTAAATCTAAAATGTTTTACAATTTTTTTTCCTTTTTGATATGCTTAAAACTTGGCTTCTGTCTCCTCTCCTGAACCTTAGGAGTACTATGTGTTAGAAAATGTAAATGATACCAAAGGTAAATAAAGCAAAATCTCTGTCTTCAATTGGTTTACATGCTAGTGAAAAGAAGAGATTATTTATTTCATTGTCTTTTATTCTTCCCAATATACAATAGTCAAAATTATCACTTTAAATTTTTAGTTAAATTTTATTAACCTTTATTTTAAAAGTTTGTGCAGTTTCTCTCTACTATAAATTGTTTATTCTTCATTGGATTTCAACCAGCTCAAACTTACCTAACCTACTTTTGACAATAATCCTAAGAAATATAAAGTTCAAGATTTCTATTGCCAAGCTAGTTCTTTACAAAACATACTTATAGGAACTCTGCCATACTTATGCAGATACACATTTATAGAAATAAAAACTACAAAAATACAGCCCCTGAAGCCTTCATATTTATTCTAGTATGCCTTACATAAACTCTAATAATAGCTTCTTCTATGAAGTTATGAAGAGCAGGACCCGAAGCCGTTTAAAGCATGGGCGATAGAGCAGTGACTCAAGGGGAGGATGATACAGCCCTCATCATGCACAGTGCAGGGTGGCACACATGTGTTTATCTGATGGGTAACACCAAAGCACCATAAACCACATGTGCCTATCGAGATTGCACAAAATAACATATGTCTACAAGAACTGATGTAAACATGTATCTATCAAAGCTGATGCATGTAGTATGTGCTTATTGGGACTGAGGAAAGCAACATGTGCTTATGCAAATTAAGAAAAATTTGTTTATGAGAAATTGTGCAAAATCAACATGACTTCACATGACATTTAAAAGAAGCATAAAAGCAGAGGACTGCCAATCATGGACACTGCTTCTGGAGAATGAGTCCCTCTGAGATGTCCTGCACATTCCTCCTCCAAAGAGAAAGAGGTAAGCTGTGCTCCAGTCCCTCTGACTCCGCCTGGCAAGATGTTGACCACCCCTTGGTTCCTTCCAGGCCGGACTTAATGTGGACTCTTGGGACTCAGGTTTATTATCTCCCAATTTTCTTGTGTGACATTATTACTGACTGTTTCTGAGTGATTATTATTGTTATTGGGTTAGCATGGATTTGGACTGAATCTGCATTAATAAAAGCCAAGTAAAAAACATAGCCAGCTCACTATGCTGGCTCTCTGCTATTTTTCAGTGCCTTTGTCACATGTCATATGGGGACCCGGCACTTTCAGTTCTTAAGGCCCAGGTCAGACCATCGAAGTGGGGACCAAAAGGTGGCTTATAGGAAAAACTACGTGCAAAATATATGCCTGAGACAGAAGTCGTTATGAAATTTATCAAAGGCTTGGAAATAAGCAAAAGTCACAATTGCTAATCCTTTGGATGTTCTGTGGGGCAGGCTTTGGGAATCATGCCTACCCAGTAGACATCTAATTCTCCAGAAGGGTGCACCTTTGTGCCATGTGCCATTTACTACTAGTTAGAATATTCTAAAATTCTGTAGGTGTAGATTTTCATTTTTGTGTTTAAAACTGATTGCTTGTAAATTATTTTTGTCACAAAGTAATGTAAATTAATTTTATATGGTATAGATGGAGTAATTTTTGTAGAAAAGATAATTCCAAAGATTACATTCTTATTGTTCTGTAGGACATTTTTATCAGTTTTGTTTCTAAATTAGAAATTTTATTTAACCATTATTTCTTATCCATTTCTCCTTAGACATTCATTATTATCTTGATGGCTCTTAACAATGCATTTTTCACATGTGCTCACTTTAAATTTGTAAAATTCTTGCTTTCACCTCAGAAAATTATTCTTTGGCTATGTGCTTTGACTTAGAAACTACTAATATTCCAAGTATTTTTCTTCTATCCAGGTAAAAAAGTGTAAACCAAAAAAGTGTAAGCCAAAAACTACATGTAAAATGCAAAACTATAAAGCTCCTGGGAGAAAAATCTAGGTAACCTTGGATTTGAAAGCAACCTTCTAAATACAACACTGAAGCATAAATGATGAAAGAAAAAAATTAAAAATAAGATTTCATTAAAAACAAAAAAGCAGCAAACAAAAAAACTTGTGCTGTATGAACGACACTGTTAAGAGAATGGAAAGACAAGCAATAGGCATGGAAAAAAATATTTGCAAAACACACATTTAAGAAAGGACTGGTATCCAACATACACAAAAATGTCTTAAAACTCAATAAGACCCTGGATGGCATAGCTCAGTGGATTGAGCATGGGCCTGTGAACCAGAATATTGCAGTTCGATTCCCAGCCAGGGCACATGCCTGGGTTGCAGGCCAGTTCCCAGCAAGGGACACATAAGAGGCAACCATACATTGATATTTCTCTCCCACTCTTTCTCCTTCCCTTCCCCTCTCTTGAAAAAGAAAGAAATAAAATATTTAAAAAAAACTCAATAAGAAACTGATGACCTTATTTGATATAATAAAAAGATTCAAGCAGAAACATAAACAAAGAAGCTACACAAATAATATATGGTATTTAGTATTAAAAAGAAATCTTGTAAGCTTATAAATTTTCTAAATTTTATAAGTTTTGCAAAAATCATTTATAATATTATGTAGCTGAATGTATTAAAAGTTTTCACATGAACTTTAATTGAGCATGAGCTATCTCTATGCATATTTATAAAGAGAGTTTTAATTCTACAAAGTTCACAAGAACAGTGCTCCAGTATATGCTAATATTCTGGATCTGAATGGAGCTATGATAGCCAGAGGGAACCTAAAGCTTTCTAGAGACACTGGAGTGGTGGTTCTTATGGAAAACATTAACAAAGCTGAATGACTCAGCTATTTAGCTATTCAGATAGGGGAGCAAGTCTGGGGCAACAGACCATTTTATGCTGCTCTTATCTTGACAAAATAAACAGAAAAAGTAAACCGAACCTTAGGCATTTCCATTCAGCTGTTTCCATTGATTTTTCCTAGACTGAGCTTTTTCACGTTACTTGTCTCATTGCTTCTTCTCCCACAGACCACAAACCTATTAAAATCTAATATCAAAGCACTGGGCTAAAAAAAATAGCTTTGAGTATATTACCAGATCGAACATCAGGACAGTCAGCAGGAACAGTGAGCAGTTCTCCCACATTATGCAATAAGCCATTAAGTTCAGCACACTGGGTGCTGATGTTGGATGTCTCTGTTGTCAGATACTCTTGTAAAAAGTCAGTATTCATTTGGGTGGTATCCATTGTATACAGTTGAAAATACAGAACAACTTGGGTGTCCAATTATGAAATTTGTACTTATGGGCACAGGCATAAGGAAATCCTGGCACTCTTTTAAGTGACTTCTTGAGGTACAATATATGGCACATATAATAAAACTGAAACCCTCAAAATAAAGTATATAAAAATATAAATGGGGAGATAAAGTTAGGAATAAACTAGTTGTTTATAACTTGGCAACTTTTATTTATTCATTTATTTCCACAGAACGTTAAATATGCACTTCAATTATTTCAATAATGTTCAAAAATACAATGTTTCTCCACATGAAAATAAAAGGCTAACAATTAAAAAGGACAAGACTGTAATTAAATAGATGCTTCGGGGAAGTTTACTTCCCAAGTCAATGAATTTATTTTAAACTCAGTCACAATCTCCTTTTGGTGAAATCTATATTTCTCTTATATGTTGTTCTTGGGTATAAAAAAAATTCAGAGTAGTCGCTCTCCATGAGATCAATTTTCTTCCACGGTCTCATTAGTGATACTTTCAAGGAAACTATTAAAATTGGGTATTTGTAACACATATGACAAAGAGATTCATGAGGTTAGAAACAAATTGAAGGTTTGATTTCCAAATCAGTGTCATTCACAAAATATTGTGGATCAACATGATTGTTTTTAACAATACAGAAGTCAATACAAAATTATACATAATTAGACAGCAAATTACAAGGACTAATAAAAAGTGAAGGGTGAAAGGTACTGCTTAAAATATATAGTGGCCATCTTTCCCAGGAACTCAATACATTTCATCCTAACTTAGATTTCTACAAGTCTGTGCTGATCATTGACCTTTCCATATCATTTCTCAATGAAGTTTCCACAAAGCTCTCATGCAAGTATCTAATGGATACTACTCAGTCTTCCTATAATCTCTGAACTAGATCTCAATTCCACCAATCAGCAATTTTTCTCTGTAAAGTTCACTCTTACTTGACATTCTATGTGTTTATATACTAATTATTGCATTCTCTAATTCAACTCTGGAAACTTACACTGCATCTAAAACTGTATTGAGTAAACAGATGTATTCATACTTTAAAAGAATGCTAACATTTTCTTTTGATTATATTTAATTTCTCCCCTTAATACATAGGACATAATCAGACAGAAATAATTATCAGTGCAGTTTACTATGTTTTAAAAGTACTGAGATCACTCAGTGAAACTGTCATGAATTAAAATTTCAAGAGAATGGTTACAAACATTTTCACCTTAATTATAAGGTGGAGTGATCATGTGAAAGTGCTATCCAGAGTTGGTGACATGTACTAACACCTTGTGAATAGAGCCGGTGAATGTGAATGCTGTGAAGGAGCTACCCAATTAAATGGTAAAGCAGCCTTTTAATTTTTCTATGACAGGTAAAAATTATAAGGATATGTTCAATAATCTATAATATCTCCAAAGGTGAGAGTTTAAACACAAGTAACTGATACACTGTGGGAGTCTTTGCTAGCGTGGTATCTCTATAAAAACTGAAGAATTTATCAAAAGCTACTTTACTGGGAGATTTTTATGTTACATAACCAGTTTTAACCTTGTTTTATTAGAAGGCTTTTTATTGTTTACATTTTTTCTTTGTACATTTTAATGATGTTTAATTATTTTTTTCATGACTTGCACGGTACAATTCATGTCCTGTGTGTACAGATACCTAGGTTCAGCCTAGATTCAATTTAGGAAAAGAACATGAAAAATTTAAAACTTCTTATTTAAAGATTTTTTAAAGTTCTTTTATTTCTTAATTATTTATTCAAGAACAAGTTTCCACCTCACACAGAGATTCCCCCAGTGAAAATTGGCATGAGTAGCTGCCAGATAGATGTCCAACAATTGCAGTGATTGCATGAGACCAGTGCAATCTATCGACAAGGTATTATGGGTAGAAGACATGTTTTTTTTGCCAAGATTCAAAAATGATGAAAGAAGCACATTGAACAAACATTCATATAATGAGGATGACAAGAGGGGAAGCTAATAGAGGTGCTATAATGAGGCCAATAATAATAAAATCAGAAAGAAAGGTGACATGACAACAAAACCTGCTGACAGTAATGGTAGGTGACCTGTTAAAAAGATTGATTAAAATGTGAAACAAAACATGTTGTGCCTTCTGATGCCACAGCTAAATAAAAAACAGAGAAATATAATCTTTTTTTAAGGTCTTGTATAAAGGTATGAGACATTTTTTAATGCAAAGGGCCCAGTTTACTTACACAGCATAGTCTCTCTCCCCTTTGTTCTAAATCTCCACCACCTTGTACAAACGCAGCATCATTATCCCAGCATCCTTGCCTGGAAGGCCAATCCTTGCATTTAAGCATCTCTGCATGAAAAGCAGATTCACAACATCTGGTCTGATTTCATTTTCCTTTCATTTTTCTTTTGTTGCTTTTTCCATTTTACTTCTTTTTCTAATCATGTTCGTTGGGCTGCAAACAGTAATTTCCACTCATATCTGTAGTTTTTATTTCACTGTTTTAGGGTCAGTGGTCTACCTTGTTGCTTCAAGACAGCCATAAAATGATAATCTGAGAACTATAATTATCCTTGCTCTACTCATACAATTTTGGAAAGTTGGCATTTTTATTTTATATGGTATTATTCATACCAATAAAGCACCTAAGTTAAAATTGGGTATGAATAATTTTTAGTGCTATGTGTGCATGAGATCTGATTTATTTTTCTTTCCTGCATCAAGATGCCTCTTGTGTCTTCTGCTCTAGTGAGTTCTCAGCATTTTAAAAAAGAAACCGATCACTTAGAACAGTATAATTTTATTACCAAAAACCCCACAGGGGGTGTAAGATATATACCCCAAATGATAAACACAAAGCTTCACTTTGACAGTCAAATAAATTCAAACATATGGGATCCCACATTGCATCATAATTTTGGAATGTGGTACATATATAAAGAAGTGGGGTTGTCATACAATATTATAAAAAGATATTAATGGACTTAAACAAGAACTGGACTATTTATCTCATATTTTATATTCACATAAAACTTTTGACATAACATTAACAAAATGTCATGTGTCATCAAGGAATATCAAACCAAAATGCAAACTTTCTTTGCTCATTATCCTGCTAGACCATAGACTTTTGCTGTCATCTAAGGCAAATTGCTGAAGGAGCCCTAATATTATCACACTTTCAATGACTACAGGCATATGTGGTGAATTTCCTGAAATCATCCTTTGTGACACTGCTCTCCCCAAAACTGACTTATATGACTTATAATTTCAGTCCTTCAAAGGCTAATTTTTATATGATCTTACTTACATAATTTGCTGTTAGTGCCAAGAAAAATGCACATTTTTCCTGTTATTAATAATGCCACTTCTCTGCTCCAGCCAATCTAAGTTTATACCATTTGTTTATAAATTGTCTATATGAAAATTATCTCTATTAAAATACAAACTCTGAATATAAATGCCTAAATAAAACAATGATTTACAACAGCTCTAAAAACAATTGACACCCTGAGGATATAATCATATGCACACTCATAAAAACATATATTTGTACACATGGTTTTTATAGCTCATTAGATTTAATATTTATAAGGGTGAAAACATTCACAAGGAAAATATGAAAAATAGAAGAGGACAAAACTGATAAACCATTCACAAGTCTCAACAGAATTATTATTAATGTCACACAGGTTTGTCTGCTATTTTCTGGGAACCAAGAGACAACAGCAATATAATATTTTAGATCATCAGGTAATTAGTAATTTTTATCATTTTTTTCTCCATGTAACTTAAATACTCTCTTCACTCATCTCTTTTGTCTCAGTGGATGAATGATCAGGCAGTTTGTGTGTGTGTGTGTGTGTGCGTGTGTGTGTGGCAGATCTACTTCCAACTCTCCCATGGCCATCTTGTAACTGTGCCCCATTAACTCAATAGAAACCTGGCCAAAAAAATCCAAATTTTCTGGTAGTTAATCCCTTACCTTCCAGGTTTAATATGACTCCTTTCATTAAGAAATCTTTTCATTCTCTCTGCTGTTTGACACGTTTCACTTAGCCAACTTTTTTATGGATGAAATTTACTTTAATAGTGATTTATTATTATGTTCTTATGCTTATTTCCTCCTCTAATATCTTTGTATAATCTAAATATGCTCTTTAACTTCCCTGTGGATGGACATTTCTGACTATTGCAATTGGGTGTGCCATATCCTTAGGCTACCCAGCCAGGGAAACAAGACGGCCACCTACTATCTGAGAACTTCTGGACATATTTTGTAATCCTGGGAGTAGTTTTAAACAGTTACTATCATTCTGAAAGTGGCAATCACAAAGTATATGAGAACATAGAGCAATGAGAGGATACAGAAAAGCATTAAAGGACAGATAATTTATGTGGCTTTATTGTCATAGCCCTAGATTATACTTTTGGCTCTGATACTTACTAGTTCTATAAACTTGGAGAAATAAATATCCCTAAGCATTTGTTCCTTCATTAATAAAGTGAATAAATAAGATTATAGTCCCCAAGACTGTTGTAAAGATTAAATTTAAAATACAAGGTCTGTCCAGAAAAAGCCCAACCATTATTAATATAAAGAGAATGGTCTGCATGATATCAGTGTAACCTGGCAGCCAAGGAGAGTAGACTGGAGTGCACATGGGTGCACAATGATGACTTCACTGTGCTAGTCAGTGGGGGTGGTAGAGACTGTTCAGTGAGCATGTGCACTGTGTGGCCATCGCATTCAAAATGACTAAGCAAGTAGAGCAACAAATCTGCATCAAATTTTGTGTCAAGCTTGAACATTCTTCCATGGAAATTATTTGAATGATTCAGAAGGCCGTACCTATGGGCTACTGGTGATTGGCAGCTTCCTCACTACAATATGCCCACTTATGCATCACATCTCATTCAAAGTTTTTTGGTGAAACATCAAATCATCCAGGTGACTCATGCCCACTACAGCCCACATTTGTCACTCTGTGACTCTTGCCTTTTCCCAAAACTAAAATTGCCTTTAAAAAGGAAGAAATTTCAGACCATCAGTGAGATTCAGGAGAATACAATGGGGCAGCTGATGGCAATTGGGAGAGAACTATGTGAGGTCCCAAGGGGCCTACTTTGTAGGGGACTGAGGTGTCATTGTCCTATGTGCAATGTTTCTTGTATCTTCTTCAATAAATGTCTCTATTTTTTTCATATTACATGACTCAATACCTCTGGACATAAAAAACACAATACCTAAAGTCTAGTAAGCATGTAAATTTCATTTATTGTTCATATTTTGATTTAACTTTTGCAAGTTAGACCCATTCCTAAATTATTACCTTTCTTTTTTTCTAGTGGTAAATAAAATAGCTCAACCTGTCTATTCACTTACCTACTATAAAATTTTTATTATTTTTTATCTTTTATTTATATATTTTAATGAAATGTATATACATTTAAGGTATACAAGAGGATTTCTATACATATACACAGTACAATGATTACTACAGTTAAGCTCATTAGCACATCATCTTTTTACATAGTTGTCAGTTTCTAAGCAATGAGAGCATCTAGAAATTTACTGTGTTGGCAGCTTTTCTGTGTTCCATGCAGTGTTAACTATAACCAGCATGCCTACACATTAGCTCTCTAGTTTTATTTATTCATTATGACTGCAACTTTTTACTGTGTCAACATTTTCCCATTTAACCCATCTCACCAGTCCCTGGTAACCACTGTTCTACTCTCTGCTTTTGAGTTCAACTTTTTTTTTTTTTTTTTTTTTTAGGTTTCACTGCGTAAGTGACTCTGCAGTATTTGTCTTTCTCTATCTGGCTTGTTTCACTTAGCATACTGTCCTCCAGGTTCATTCGTATTTTCACAAATGGCAGGAATTTCCCATGACTGAATAATAACTGTCTTCATTCATTCATCTATCGACCAGCACTCAGGTTCTTTCCATATCTTGGCTATTGTGCACAGTTCTGAAATGCACATGAAAATGCAGTCATCTTATTGTGATCACGATTTCAGTTCCTTTGAATATATACCCAGAAACAGGATTGCTGGATGATATGGTAGTTTCATTTAGAATTTGTTCAGGAATCCCATACTGTTTTCCAAAAAGGGATTTGGAGGAACAAATAGGAAGGACACAGGGACGAGAACTAAGGGGGGTGGAAATGGGAGGGAGGTGGGGAGCACGGGGCTGTTGGGGGGGCTGGGATGGGAGAAATAGACAAAAAACTGTACTTGAAAAATAACTAAATAAAATTATTTTTAAAAAGACAGAAAAAAAAGGAAAAACTGCTGTTTTCCCTTTGTGGAAACCAATGTGCATCCTAAACAGTAGTTTACAACAGTTTTCTTTCTCCACATATTGGTGAACATTTATCTTTTGTCTTTTTGATGACAGCCATTCTAACAGGTATGAGGTCTCATTGTGGATTCAATTTGCATTTCCCTGATGAATCATGATGCTGATAATCTTTTAATATATTCATTAGCCATTTGTATGTCTTTGGAGCAACACTAATCCAGGTCCTTTGGCCACATTTATGTACAGGCATTGGCTTTCTTGCTATTGAGTTGTTTGTGATCCTGATATATTTTAAGTATTAATCTTTTCCCTTATCAGATGTACAGTTTGCAAATATTTTCTACCATTTCACAGGCTGCTTCTTCACTCTTTGCTATAAAGAGAAAAATTTTAATTTGATGCAATCTTATGTATATATTTTTTATTTGTTGCCTATAATATAGGAGTCATAGCCACAACATTAATGCCTACATGAGCAATGTTTAAACTTTCTCATCAAATGGCACACATAAACTAATTAACAAAATTCTGCAGGACACCAAAAACTATATCATAATTTTTGCCAGTCTGACATAAAATATAGGTATAATTGTGACTCATTCACACTGGACAGCTATTGCTGTGTAAATAGTCAGGCATTGCATGTTTTTGAAATTCTTACACCACACTGGTTAAAAATTGCTGGACTAGACCAATGTGGAGAAGATATTTTTCCTTATTTAAGAAACTTTTTTCCTATCATCATCTACTCATTCGAGTGGGGAAACACTCAAAATGGAAAACATTCAATATACAAAGTATTGTTTTACTCAATATGGAATTACATTTAAAGAGTCAATTAAAACCCCTCTAAACAAAAGCATAACTGGTTTCATTTCACATGAGTGAAGTACCTGAGAAAAAAATCATCTTACAAACATATAGGTGTATTATTTCATACTATATTTAATATTACTAATGTCAGGGAACAAAAAGTAACCAGCAATTTAACAGGTAAATGAACATTGAAGAGGTATTACTGAATTTAATTATTTGCATTTTTATCATGAAAAGTATTGATTAGATGCATAGTTTATTAATGATTTGGCTGTTCATTTTTTACCTATTTATCTCCCTGTTATTCTATTAACTTCTTGAAGGAAAATTGTTTCTTTCTCATTTATTGACTCTTCAAACTCAAGGATCATTGGGATTATAAGAAGCACTCAATAACAATTGTTGAAATAAATAAACACTGTAAACTGACATTGTTCTTACATTTTATTCTATTAACAAATATAAATTATATTTATTTTATTCATATGTGGACATATCAAAAATTAAGAGACCTGAAGTATTATCTGCAAAGAATTATATAATCTGCTTCATTTCTAGATTTAATACATTGTTTATTATGTTTCTACTGTGTCCTATGTACTTGGCTAACTTTAAGGTAAATAGAGAATAATAATTTTTAAAATATAATTTGTTTGCTCTCTTGAGGTTATAGTCCATTGAAAGAAAATTATATAAACTAAAGGGCACTGAAATAATAAAGACAAAAGCAACAACATATGGCCAAATGTTCTCTTAGAGAAAAACATATGGATTTATTTACATACAGTGGTTAGAGAAAACATTTCATATCTGTAAAAAAAAAGCTAGAGGAGAAACATTCAAAGGGTGGAATCGTTGTAGAGGGAGAAATTGAGTGTGATGCTCTAACACCAAGGATTGTGTAAATATCTCCTGATTTTTTCTTACTATGTAAATGACATGGAAGAGCTGAGCAACTATGTGACCATATTTTAATGGTATGACCAATGCGGATTTACCATTGCTATTATGGGAAACTAATGAGGATTTTTAAACACATTTAATTAAGTTCATAGGAATAAAAAAGAGTTTTGGAGTCAAATAACAAAGTTTTTAGTACTTGTTACACAGCTCTAGCTTAACTCTAGTTAAAACTTTTGATAGAGTGACATTAAAACAAAAACCTAGGGTTGTGGGGCTAAATCATATAGTTTACATTAAATAATTTGCTGATGTATGGCAGATAACATGGTCTCAATAAATTATGATGTTATTTCAATTAATAAAGGAATTATTTTAAAATATCTACTATCTAATGGGATGAGCTCTAAATGATTTTTGTATTGATTAACTTTAAATGGTTTGTCTAATTTTAACTGAGGGTAAATTTTTTTTCCTCCTTGAGGGTAATGTCTTTCTAGTTGTGTGCAGGAACTCCTACGTGTTTCCCCAACTCAAAATCCCCTGGTGCACTGTTGGTGGGAATGCAGACTGGTGGAACTACTATGGAAAACAGTATAGAATTTCCTCAGAAAACTAAATATAGAACTGCCTTTTGACCCAGCAATTCCACTGCTGGGATTATATCCTAATAACCCTGAAACACCAGTCCAAAAGAACCTATGCTCCCCAATGTTCATAGCAGCACAATTTACAATAGCCAAGTGCTGGAAGCAACCTAAGTGCCCATCAGTAAATGAATAAATTCAAAAACTATGGTATGTTTACACAATGGAATTCTACGTGGCAGAAAGAAAGAAGGAGATCCTACCTTTGGCAACAGCATGGATGAAACTGGAGAGCATTATGCTAAGTGAAATAAGCCAGGCAGTAAAAGACAAATATGATCTTACCTTAAAATGGAACCTGATCAACAAAACGAACAAGCGAGCAAAATATAACCAAAGACATTGAACTTGAGAATGGGCTGACATTGACCAGAGGGGAGAGGGGAGGGGATAATGGAGAAAAGGGTGAAGGTTTTACAGGAACAACTGTAAAGGACACATGGACAATAACAAGGGGGGGTGAAAACAGGAGAAGGAGGTGGGGAGAGCTGGGTGGTGAGGAGGGTTGGGGGAGAAAGGCAGACAACTACTTGAACAACAATAAGAAAAATCATATAAGTATCTCTAAAACATTGTTTCTAAAGCCTCCACCCTTCTCTTTAAAACACTACTACCTGCTTTTCTTACTATTTGGAGCACTCCGCATTTGAGCTGTACATAACATACTACATTCAGATGTCCCATGTTCCTGTTTCATGCTGCACTGACTTGCATGGTTGTGTTTTTTCTTTCTCAAGGTGTCTATTCAAACAGACTTCAAACTAAACCTTGTGTCTGTCTGATTTGCTGGAACTCTGCCCTCTTGGTCAGAATATCTGGGACTAGAATTGTTACACATGCTCCTCCCAGCCACACTAACCACTATAGTTAGCTGTGGTGGGCACATATTGAAAGTAGCATCTTTTCAGATTGTCTTGTTTACCTAAATAGACATTTTTACTCTTTAGTATTTATTACACAGTGGAAGGAGGACTTGACCCAACATTGTGGTTTGGGGAAGCAGAAACAGATTTCTCAGCAAGTGCTGGCAGCAATGTCACCTCCCCGAGAAGAACGAGAACAGGGTGTCTAGTGGCAGCTAACCCAAAAAGGAAAGGGGCTGAGAACATATGGGAATAATTCTTTTTTTTAAATATATTTTATTGATTATGCCATTACAGTTGTTCTATTTCCCCCTTCATTCCCCTCCACCCTGCACAACCCTCCCCCACCATTCTGAAGAATGTTTTCAAATATATGCATCTTCTTGACCATCAAAGGAGGGCTGCCTCTCATTCTGAGAATTGCTGTTTAGACTAGGTAGGAATTGTCATTTACTCTTTCATTTCTTCATCTTTATTAGGCACTTTCACCACCAAAGAGAATGGCATGGAATACAAAATACTGTGGGGCTTTTATATCAATTGAAGAGTTTGTTATTATTATTGTTGTTTTACTTTCCACTATTTATGTAATATAAATATTCCATAACTTCTGTTGTTATCTGAATTTGCAATGCAATAGGGAGAAATGCAGAATTTGTGTGAATTTGTTTTTATCAATTTTCAGACATATAAGCCAGAAACTGTATGAAGAAAATCCATTATAGTTATAATAGAAACCTAATCTTCAGTACTTGTATGTTGAAGGTATATTCACGTACAAGGGTGGGTAAAAGTCAGCTTACAGTTCTTTCTATGGAAAATAACACAGCAATTAATATATAATAATACAAGAATAAAATGTGTTTCATGTACTCACAACTGTAAATCTATTTTTGTCTGGCCCTGTATATACAATACAAAGTACACTTAATACATATTATTCATATATTATCCTGTCCTTTAATCTTACAAATAATATACCAATAATTACTGTTATTACCTTCATTCTTATCAAAGAAAAAAAGGTAAACATAATCTATTTCCAATTCAAACACTGATGATAAATTTTAGAGCTGTGGTTAAACCAAAAAGTTCAACCAAAGGGCTTTTCTAGAGTCTTCTACTCTACTATCATTGTAAAATTTTGAATAAGGATATACATAAGTTTTCCATGACAATGCAGTGAAATAATCATACACCTTCTTCATAGGAAAAGTGGATTGTGTTGATATGATTTGTTTTCTTAATGTTTAAAAGCTTTCTGAACAAAATTTTCTTTAAAAGGACTTAATGTGGAACTCATTAAATGCTCTGTTTTGTTAAACAAGTAAGAGTTTACTCTTTAGAATGTTCCTCTGATAATAATAAATACCTATTGGCTGACTTTCCAAGAATACCAAACATCAGCTAATGGATTTATGGGATGGTGCAAAACACCAGTTACGTTCAGCAGAGCACTCTCTTAAAAGTGCATGTGTTCTAACCACACGGGGAATTTTAAAAACTGTGCTTAAAAAAGGAAATTGGAAAGGAATATTTGAGTCAATTCATCATTTTTATTACATACTCTCAACTCTACCCAAAACACATCAAAAAAAAAACCCAAACAACTCACATATTTCACTGGCATTTACTATTTCAGCACTCCACTTTTATTTGTTTGTTTGTTGTTTATTTTCTTCACCAGAGCACATGCTTATTGATTTTTAGAGAAGGGAATGGAGGGTGAGAGGAAGAAGGAATGAAATATCATGCCAGAAAGAAACATCAATGGGTTGCTTCACTACGCTCCCCAACCAGGGGCCCAGCCCACAACCTAGGCATGCACCCTTACAAGGAACTGAACCTGCATCCTTTTGTTGTACAGGAATCCATGTCAACCATCTGAGCTACATGGGCCAGGGCTTACCACTCTACTTTCAAAGCAGCCTATGCAGACATCAAATGAATAAATCTACTTATATACAATATTATACACTATAGGAGGAATACTTAGCAGTGATAATAAGAATAATTAAAGAAAATCTCTGAACATTGCTGCCTTTTAGATAACTGTTAATATTTAAATATCCTTTCTCTTAGTTCTTTAATTAGCTCTGTCTTTGATATTGAGCATATATTTATTTGAAGCCAAAAACCTACTCGAATGACTTTCATGTAGCTCCATTCTAACACTTTTAAATTACTTTTAAATTCCATGTTTTACATATTTCTCATTTTAAATAGCCTTTTCTTCCTCAGATATAAAATTATAGTTTACTCAAGTATTTTTCGTAACAAAGTATATGCCACCTTTCTGTCATAAAACAGAAGGCCCACCCCGCATGGAAGAGGGGTTGCCCAGCTCATTCTCATGGACACAAAGGATCAGGAGAAAACTTAAAGTGAGTAAAGCTTTTCAACAGTGTCTCTTTTTCCTTTACCTCATTTTCTAATATCTCTTCTTCCAAGCCTCAAATTTTAATTGTTCTTAAGGTATCAAAAGTATATTGCCAAGGCCAAATAAATATTTCTTTGACATATAAATATTCTTGCAATTCCCCACTTACTCTTTCAATAATACTCTTTTAGTAAAAATGGCCTTCCCAATCAATGTTTGGATTAAAGAAATTCAGACTAAAATGTCAATGACTCTAATAATTATTTCTAATGAGTACGTGAAAAGAACAGTGTGGTAATATAACTAAAAGGGAATATGTAATTTCAAGACTGGAATGGGGAAATTTTTTTGAATCCGAGAGTTTTCCTTGCTATTTTTTATGCATACAAGCAGGCCACAAGCCCATGGATCTCATGCTCTTGACCCATCAGAGCAGCAGCCCATGAACTTCTGACTCCTAAGTGGAAATACAATATACAAAATAATCTCAGGATACATTGCATTTCCCTGTTTTTAAATGAGCACATTATTACAAAAGGAAATTATGTAATTTCTGGAGTTATTCTATCAATGTAATGATGATTGTGTCAAATACTCATATACTTCTATTGACATTTTCTAGTTATGCTAGGTGTCTCTTATGTACCAAATAGTTAACTTGATTCCAGAAACATGGTAAGTGAGGGCAGCTTCAAATGGGAAATCCCTTCAAATGGGAAAACTGAGTAATCAGAAGTTGAAATTTTCAAAGGGAAATCAGAAGAAATTTTCAAAGGGAAAATTTCTGTATATGAGAATTTATGTTGCCCTAACTTTGTTTCTTCATGCTCCTGGTCCACCTTATATGCTTCTGAATAATAGCCATGCTTCATCTCACCCTTTTCCATCTCAATTCTGCCCAGAATTTCTCATGTACCACAAGAAATATACAAAAGAGCCAGGAATACACTTAGGGTTCTTCCAGGGTTTGTAGTTCTTTGGGGGAAACCACAGGAGTTAACATAATCACTATAAAATAATACAGCTAGACACACTGGTTCAGAATCATAAATATGAAACATATCATCAGGTTTGATTTTTCAGAATGAGACTTGAGCACACTCTGGGGAATCCAGAACTCAAGGGATAACTTTGATAGCAGTGAGGCCACAATCGTATAATACATCACTCCCTTCTAGCTCAATTCACTAAAGAGACATTTGGTTTATTTATAAAATAACAAAACAATACAAAAGATTGTTTTCTTTTTATACAAAATTTTCTTTTCTCTATATTCTCCTAAGTAGAGGAGAATATACTAATGCACAGTATACCGTGCATCTGCTGAGGCACAGACTACACTGGATCTGCCAGCGTGGCACTGCTGGAAGTGAAAGACGTGCTGTTTCCCAGGTCCCTTCCTACACTGATGTTGGCCTTAAAATGACTTATTTCCCAAAGCTTACTCTACCAAAAAACATTTAGAATCATCTGGACTCCTAAAGACCATGGAAACTTCTCATTCTTATATAAATCAGGGTATAGAGTTCTGACAGGTGAAGTGAAACATCCAAGATGGCATAGATTGTAACTGGTCGAGCTGAGATTAGAATCCCAGCCTCATGACTGGGAGAGTTTGGGCTCCTTTCACTTCATAATTGTGGTGGATTAAAGTCAGCCAGATGCCATTCCACTCTTCAAACAGCATCATGAAGGGGATGAGAAGAAACATGTTGACTTGTCTGAATTCGAAATAGGAAAAAATATATTAAATTGGATTTCCTAATGTATAGGATAGTTGACCCTAAGCAAATATTTAGATCTTCCCAGCTTCAATCTTTCTTTCTGTCCATTTGCAAATAATATTTGAAAAAATTTTAAGATGTGTTTATATGCCTAAAATGTTTTTCAGTATAAAACAGGCCTTCAGTAAATAATAAGTATCCTTCTCCACATCTTGAGAAGAATTATTGGTTCTTAAAATATAGACTAGAGCATCAAGCAAAAGAATATACAGTAAGGTATGTATATAACTAAGTTTTCTACATGTTTATTGTTATGGAACTGTTGAGTGAAGTCCCTTAACTTATTTTGATTTTCTATTTGCCTTTGTGTTTTTCCATTTGGTATATCAAAACTAATATTTATTGGTAAATTAAATTTGTACCATTACTTATATGAGTACTTTAAAAAACACCTTCCTATATAGTAGTTATAAATATGATCATTACTCTGCAGTGACTTTTACACAAATAAGGAATTAACAACTTCATTTAATGGGTATTTACAAGACATCATCAGTTAAGGATAATTTCAGTATTTAAGACAGTGCTGAAGAGGGAAAAACTACATGCAAATTTGCAGAGTTTTACCAGAACTTTCAGCTAAAGAAAACGAGGAAGACATAAATAACTGTGCAAAAAGGAAAAGCTGAACCACTGAGCTGTCAGATGATACTCCAAGGAGCACTGGAGCCTATAAGGATTCTCCCAAATTGAGGTGAGAAGGTAACGTATATTTATATAAATCCATAAGATACTCCCTAACTGCAGACCACATTTGGGAGGTGGCAAAACTTTGGGCAAGGGTGTTTCATATCTTGATAGGTGATTCCCACTGTGAGTCACAGACATGAGCCATAGGCAACTGATATTCCCAGTATTGGGTATTGTTGCATAGTTTCTAAAGAGCACACAGTGCCATGGTATCTACTATAGTCCAGCTTTTGTATCACTCAGATTTACTTGTTTCTTAGAGTAAATTCATTGTATCTGGGAATAGCTTTTCTACCATACTGTTTGGTCTTGTTTCCAAAGTAGCTTAGAAGTAGCAAGTTAGTAGGATGAATCATAGCCTGCACTGATGTAATTGATTTTAAGCTGTAATGAAGATTCACAATTGTGTCACCCATCATCCAAACTACATTCCCCTAATCTTTAGTCATCAGTTCTGACCTTGCATCCTAGGGTGATCCTGACTCATCCCTGAGACATCCAAATCTCTTGGTACAGTCCCTTCCCAAACTATGCCTGTGGTACTTGTACATTTATTGCTAAATTTTGGCACACAAACACTAAGGAGCATCATGAAATAACTCAAGTGTTAAATATATTATTCTCTGCCCTGATGGTGTAGCACTCCCCATCTCCTGCTGATTAGGATCAATTGTCTCTACCCAGATGGTTACTCTTTTTGGGACCTGATGGATTGGCCTGAAGTGAGTAAAAGGGAGAACAACTCAATGAAATGAGTCAGATTAGAAAAAGAGTGACTTCAGAGGGAAGGGGGAAATCAGGAATTCTCATTTGATGGTATTAATTTTGAGAAGCCCATACACCTGTGCCAATAAGTGAAGATGTCTAATTAATAGCTAGATACACAGGTCCCAGCTCAGAGATAAGATGAGACTAACATTAAAAATTTGGAAGCCATAAACATTTAGACTGACCACTGGAAGGACTGTCTACAATAATATTGAAAATACAGATCTTTAGAAGTGAAAGCGCCATGAGACCGAGAGGCTAGGATACTGGAGCGTTCCCCTGAACAAATGTGACTCATGCAGAATGAGGGCAAAAGAGAAAAAACAAAGCAGTGAAAGGAAATTCAGAAATTTAGAGATAATTTTTTTTATATATCAACCTTTGTTTAATGTAAATCGGTATCTTCTTTTATTGTTCATGGGACATATTTGGTATAGAGAATGAGAAAAAAATTTTTACCAAGTACTTTTAGAAACACTAAGGTTAAAATAAAAGTTAAATAGGTATAAAAATTCCAGGGTTTTTTGTTTATTTTTTTATTCTCACCCTAGGACATTTTTAAAATTGCCTTTAGAGAGAAAGAGAAAAGGAGAGGGTAGAAGGGAGAGAAACATCAATGTGGGAGTGAAACATCAATCCATCACCTCTTGTATGTACCTGAACCAGGGATTGTACTTGCCCTGACTGGGAATCAAACCCACAATGCTTTGAGCTACGGAACAGTGCTCCAGCCAACTGAGCCACAATGACCAGGGCTAGAATTTCTTCAGTAAAATCTTAAATGTAGAGAGAGATACAGTACATAAAGCTTTTGAAATTTATTTAATTACCTTTATCGATTATCTCATAGGACTAGCATTACAAAGAACATATCAAGAAAATCCTAATCAACAATTTAGGGTGGTAAGTCACACAAATCTTGAGAATGTGATCAAACTTATGGGCACACACCTTCAAAAATGCACACGCAGGCACACACTGTGCTCAATTTCATAAAGTTACTCAAACTTGAGAATCCTCCACGGAGCCTCAATTACAAACCTCTAACCTCCATTCTTGACCCTCATGTCTGGTCTGTTAACCAGCACCATGAACACCACTTGAGCACATGTTACACAGATATGCAGAATCTCAAGCCTCATCCCAGACTTAATGAATCAGACTCTATATTTTATTTGTATCACATTTCAGCTTAAAAAGTCTCTAGAAGGTCAAATAGTTAATTTCCACACTCAGTAAAAAGAAAAAACTGCCTTATATTTCCACATGATTACCATAATTCCAAACAGTCTTCTGAATTTCCCCAGAATTTTTATACTGACTCAAATCAGCCTTACTCATAGCTGGAAATTAGTCACTCTTATAAAACAAACAACAGTAAAATGGTAATAACCATTCATTTTGTGGCCAGTGCAAGCTATAAAGCTTGAAAAGGCATCCTCTTGTATCTTAACAACATTAATGTATGATTTACAAAGGCCTGGAAGTGTAATCTCAGGAGTCTTTCTATTTCCTTAAAAGATTAAAAAGCTGTGTAACTACATTATCTCGAAGGTTAGACAGAAATGTCAGTGCCTGGATGTGCGGCAATGAAGAGGGCCGATTCGTAATAACAGCACACACAGCCTTTCCTTGAGAGATTTATGTCGGATTGCAACTTTCCATGTCCAGAGATCCACAATCAATAACAGACACCACTTCCTCTTGCAAAGTAGAATTTTTAAATATAAAAAGGGAAAATATAAAAAGTGGAAAGTCTTTAAATCACCACAGCTAAGTCATGCTATTTGATATAATCAGTCTATACTTTCCTTCAAGCTATACCTTTAAAGAAAAAAAAACTAGTAAATTCTCTTATTTTTCTAAATTTGTTCCACTTTTTCTTCCTATTGATAAAACAGAAGGATTATTAAAGTATTTAAATATACAAGTATTTTCAAAACAAATGTGCTCTGGTCAGGCAATTTAGATCAAACACAAAATTTTAAATTCATGATAACTTCATGATCAATGTGACATGACTATAAGAAAAATGAATTCAGAAATATGAAGTTGGAAATGAACCTTGCTCTTTACAGTTTTTTTTGTAGAAGCAAGGCATAGACTATATTTTTAATGGAATTTCTAGAAATTGCTATTTCTAGAGCCCTGACTTTATGTGATCTATAAACAAACTATTCAATGCTGACACTTCTCTACTGATCGTAAGATCTTTAGAGGTGACCATTAGAGAAATATCTTCTTTATTTTATACTCACTGTATTAGTTATAGTCAAGGACTTTTTTTTTTAAAGATTTTATTTATTTATCTTTAGAGGGGAAAGAAAGGAGAGAGGGAGAGAACTGGCCTGCAACCCAGGCATGTGCCCTGACTGGGAATCAAACCGTGGTTGCTTGGTTCCCAGGCCCGCGCTCAATCCACTGAGCTACACCAGCCAGGGCATCAAGGACTTTTGCAGTATGTTTTTTTATGATAGCCTGCCACAAACTGTTCAGTCAACCTGATAAGGCCACTTCAAAATGCATACTAATGTTCACCAAATAACCCTTGCATAAATAAAAAGGCCCAATTTCTTACATTATCCTCATTGACTCTGTTTTCTATCA
This sequence comes from Artibeus jamaicensis, assembly GCF_021234435.1. Classification (NCBI taxonomy): domain Eukaryota; kingdom Metazoa; phylum Chordata; class Mammalia; order Chiroptera; family Phyllostomidae; genus Artibeus; species Artibeus jamaicensis. The sequence goes on from NW_026521788.1 coordinate 18,818,698, forward strand.
CTTCAACATTTTTTTCTCTAAGACCACTCCTGTTTCTCTGTAACTCCTACCGCAGAAGAGTACATATGATTCTCAAATAAAAGCCTGATTAGTTCCTAATAGAAAAACAGAAATAATTCTTTATGTTTTAAAAGAAAAAAACATAATATTATGTGTAGGCTTATTTCATAAACATCATTGATGTTTGTTTTGTTAAAAAAATTAGTAAAAAAAAACCCAGAAAGCCATTCCCTGTAATTGACAATGTATTTTAAAGTAAATTATATCTAGTTTTTTTTCTCTAATAAGGCATCTGGGGTGATTTGGTTCTAGGCAAATGCTGTGTTTATTATCTCACCATTGCACTTATGTCTTGCTGTTTCCAAGTCTCTTGATCTAGCCACAGAACTGCCGTTGCAGACTGCTGCTGTAATCTCAAAAAGGTGAATTCTTCAAAAAAGAAAAAGAAAAAAGGAATTTGCTAAACCAGCAGTGGCTTGGGGAAGCTCTAATCCCTTTACAATCTCCTCAGCCTCAACTAGCCCTGGCAGCACTTTCATACCCCACGGACTAACCCTTAATTTTCCCCTATATAAAAACTCTAGACCTGCCAGCTTTTCAGTGATCATATAACCATTTTTAAGAATGCTAATCTTACTTGGTCATGATGTATTTTTTAAAATGTGCTGCTATTTTATATTTGCTTTAATTTTTAAGGACTTCATATCGCTTATATGTTTATATGTGAAATTGGCCTATAGTTTTTCCTACTCCCTTACTGCTGTGGATGTTAAAATTACACTAATAAATTTAATTATGTAGGTTTACATTTTTATTTTATCTTGGCGTGGTTTGTAAAAATGATAACAATCACTTCCTTATGTGGACGAAAAAGGGGCCGTGTACTAACCTGTCAGGCTCAGGGGACACCTGCCACACAGGCCCTACAAACTCAGACACTGAAAGTAAATCCTTAGGACAGTCTGAAGTGAAAACTTCCTAATTAAAGGTGAGTCATGGCAGGGAGTCATAACCTAAGCCTTAACAAAGGTCGGTCTTTACCCTATCTGAGCCTATGGTCTATTTGCATTTTTAACAACATACTTTTGAATGTCAGAGTTATTCCCTTTCCCAGAACCCTCAGGGCACAATCACCAGAACTCCTCAGACCACAGACCACAGAACTCCTCACTGTTATCTTGTTCATACCATCTCTGTGTGCTGTAAATGTTAATCATTAATTATCCTATAGCCACCAATGGAAAAGAAGTATACGTCTATCCATTTTACTTTTTATTCCATCTCAGAGATTTCCATCCTTTGCTTTCTCCTGCCTCCCAAATCTATCACCAGTGGATTTCACGTAACCCCCGTGTGGCTTCCCCTTCGACTCTGCTGTATAAAATGAGTGGCAAAGCTGCATTTCCTAGAGCATATTCTCAATCTGTTGAGATTTTGCTTTCCAGCAATTGTCATCAGTTTGGCTCAAATAAACTCATAAAAATTCTCTACAGGTTTGGACATGTCTTAAATCAACACAAATGTTTGGTAGTATCTGCTTGTAAAAAAAACAAAACAAAAACAACAAAAAAGAAATCCCTCTAAGTCTATTATTTTTGGTAAAGGCAAAGGTAAAGATGTTAATTTACGTGCAAGATTACTCAGGTTTTCTATTTTACTTGTCTCCTTTTTATATAATTACTTAATATTCTTTCATTAAATGGAAAAATTTTAAACATTATTCATATTTTAAATATGTATGCTTTACCTAGAGTTTGACTTCTCTTCACAACTAAATATTGTTTGTTGTGCTCTTAAAAAAACATTCTTATTCTGACTTGTGTTAAAAAGAAATAACAGGCCCCAAATGAGGTCACTTGGATTAAGCCCCACCAAAACTTAATATTTAAAGGAATTCAAGTTTCAGCTTTTCCCAGGAATGAACTTTTAAACCTATCAATCTGGAATTTCCTAGTCAGCACTAGTAAGGTAATTTGCCAGATAAGTCCCCCAGCTTCACTTACGGGAAGCTAACCTGCCTGAAATACACCACTTTTAAAGTCCTTTTTGCACCCTTTTTTTGCCTATAAAAATCTCCCATTTTGTATAATTCTTGGGAGCACTTTTTTATTTACTCGATAGGATGCTGTCTCACTTCTGAATCATTCAGTGAAGCTAATTAGATCTTTAAATTTACTCCACTGAATTTTGGTGTTTAATACTCATATGAACTTTAATTACTAAACTTTTAAAGAGCCAGCTTTAAAATCTTCACATATTACTATTTTCTATTCATTTCTTTTTTACAGTTTTTAACATTTTACTTTTTATATTTGTATTTCCTTCAACTTTTCCAGATTAAATATATTGTTCTTTATCTAGTTCTTAGAGATGAATACTTATATTAGTTTTCCTCATTTAAAAAATATTAAATAAGTTGAACACAAGAACTTTCAGGTATTACAGATTTAGATACATTCCATATGTTATGAAATGGTTTCTCATTGTCATTCAGGTCTATACATTTCTTAATTTCCATTAGGAGTTTCTCCTTAACCTATTATTTAGGAATATATTTGTTTTAAAACACATTTTTAGGTCCTGAGTTTGTAATTGATACAGCATTTATAGTGTTGATAAAACTGTTTGTACTGGACCAATTCTCTGAAATTAGACTTTTATCCTTTGCTGTGTAATATGTGGTCAATTTTCATAACACTGCACATATATTTTAAAATAATATACCTTAGAAATATTAATCAAGCCTTTGAGATGACTTGTTCAAATCACATATGTTCATTTTTAGATTTTTGTCTGAGATTCCAAATTCTGATAGCTGTGTATTAAAATAGTTCATCATAAATTTGAACTTGTCTATTTCTTCCTATGATTTGCTGCAGTTTATATATTCTGAGAGATGATCTATGAATTATTGAGTGTGATAGTCTCTGTAGATTGCTTTGTATCATAATGTATGATACACTTTTTTAAAGTGTTCTTTTAAAAAAATCACTATTGGTGTTTTTCCTTAAATTCTTTCATCCAATATTGATATGTAGATACACATAAGCTTTTATTGTCTGCCTAACACATTTATAAGTATATGTACTGGGTCCGGCAGAAGTAATGCCTGCTTGAGTGTGGTTGGTAGAGTAATAATCTGGGTGTAATTATTTATAGTTTTAATTTGAACATTTCACCTAAAATGTCATATACCGTGCTTGGGTGTAATATCGTTATATTACAGTATTACATGCTCATGCTTTATAATAAAAAGGGGTCATTATTTGTGCCAGACCCTGTATATTTAATGTTTCTGTCTTTTTTATTAAGGTATATTATAATAAGATAGTAGATATTGCTTTTAATCAAATACAATAATTTTGTCCTTTTATTAGGAAATTTTAATTAATTTACATTTATTATTAACAGTACATTACTGCCTCCCCAAAGGACTCTGTTACATTTACCTTTAAACACACTTCTTCCTTCCAAGATGACACATTCTGAGTTATTTTTGTTTAAGCCCTTAATATTAATGAAAGCACCTATTATACATATTTTTCTGTTTTTTTACTCAACATCATTTTTGTAAAATAATCTATATTATATGAGTGATTATTCACTCATCCTCATTGTTTTCTAGTATCCCATTGCATAAATAAATCACAATTTATTAATTCTACTGTTGATAGATATTGCCTATTTAGAACTATATGGTCACTTCCAAATTTTTTTAATTTGCAATCTTTGGCTATTACATGTCTTTTGGCAATTGTATATGTGCATTTCTGTTGAGTGTTTAACTAGAAATGTAATTGCTGAGTCATAGAGCATGCATATATTTAGTTATAATTCATACTTTACCCTGTTTTTAAAAAATAAAAATATGGATTTGGTTAAAGTCCGCAATTAATTATATTTACCAATACATTTAATTTTTTTTATTACCATACTATCTTTTTTCACTTTATTGCTGAAGAACATACTTAAGTATTTGTTGATTTTAAATTTCCTTGACCTTTAAATATTTGAAACTGATTTTATTTTGCTCTCACTCTTCAGGGATAGTTTAGCTGTACATAAAATTCTAGACTGGTTCTTAATTGTACATAAAACTTTTAAGCTATTACTCCCTTTACTTTTTTATCCATCTACTCTAACTGTTTGTTTTCTTCCCACATAACATATTTTTTCCCCAGTGGCTTTTAGAAATGTTTCTTGTCATTAACTTCTTTGGTTTTCTGTAGGTGGCCAGTTAAGAATTATACTTTCTTTTTATCCTATTTGGCTTTTAGAGTGCACTTTTATAGAATCATTCTATTCTTCAATTTTATAAAATCAAATAATCTCTTTTTGCCTTTTAAAAAAATGTTTTTTCTTTGTAGGTCTTCTCTGAGACCTGTGCTTACATTTCTCAGTCTCTTCTTCATGTCGTTCATTTTTCCTGCATATTTTACATTTATTTTGTGTTGTGGTTTTTCATAAATTCCACGGTTCTATCATTCAAGTCATTCATACCCTCTATGACTGCCTTATTTAAGTTCACTTTGTTGATGATTTTATTTCAATATTGTCAGTTTCATTATCTTGGTAGCCCCTTGTTCCTCTAGCTTTTCTGCTTCCTATATAGGATGGTGGAATTTAAAAGCTGTAGCTCTAGCCCTCAGATTTATACAAGGTACATTGCTCCAATTTTCCTCCAAAAGAAGAAATGCTTTGAATAATGAAAGGAAAATAAATAAAAATTTATCATGGAGCCCATCATGCTTTTGGATTTAGTTTCCTCTGACTGCTAAGTATACAAGGTCTGTTTAGAAGGTATCCAGCCATGTAATACAAAGAAGAGACATTTCTTGAAGAATATATAAGATACAAGAAATATTTTGCAGAAGACCATGATGCTTTAGTTCTCCTCAAAGTAAGCACCTTGGGACCTCACATAGTTCTCCCAATTGCCATCAGCTGCCCCATTGTACTTTCCTTAATTTCATTGACAGTCTGAAATCTCTTCCCTTTCAAATGCGATTGGAGTTTTGGGAAAAGCCAGAAGTCACAGGGCTCCAAATCTGGGCTGTAGTGTGGCTGAGTCAACTGGGTGATTTGATGTTTCACCAAAAAACTTTACAGGAGATGTGATACATGAGTGGGCATATTATCGTGATGAAGCTGCCAATCACCAGTTGCCCATGGCTGTGGCCTTCTGAATCATTCAAACAGTTTCTATGGAAGAATGTTCAAGCTTAACACAAATTTTGATGCAGATTCATTGCTCTGTTCACTTAGTCATTTTGAATGCGATGGCCACACAGTACTCATGCTCACTCAACAGCATCTACCACCCCCACTGACTAATACAAGTGAAGTCATCATTATTTGCACATGTGCATTTCAGTCCACTCTCCCTGGCTGCCAGGTTACATCAATGTCACACAAACTATTCTTGTTAAAATAAAAATGGTTGGACTTTTTCTGGACATATCTTGTATATAGTTTCTTATGCAAAAGATATGCATCTTGATTTTTATATTCTTGCTATATATTTTTTAACTCTTTTGTTGTATTTTCAGTATGAACTGGCAGTGCTATTTGGGGTTATGCTTCTTTCATTATATTTGTATTTTTTAATGTCCTTTCCTTCATATCGCCAGTATCTTTGGACTGCAAATTTATATAATAGGCAATCAGTATTTATAATGTGTTTTCCAACTAAAGAAAATACAACTATTTTTCTATTGTCAATATGAAAGTCTGAAGGGAATTGTTATATTTTCCTTATTTAAAATAGAGGTAAAGCAACAATAAACTAGTTCAGCAAATGATTTAATATCTGCATTGTGATATACAATGTATTATCTGAAATTCTGATTACTCATTTTTAATTTATTATCTAAATATTTTTGTCTAATTGAAATTATGTCTGACCACATACTAGAATTTAATGTCAAAAAATGTATCAACTGAAGAAGATAAATCTTAAATAATTTTAGTGTATTAAAGGCCTGATGCTATGAATCTTAACATAAATTAATCTGTGGTGCTGTGTCAAGGTGAACAAAAGGAAATGCTAAGCTTTCCAAAGGAGTCTCAAAGGAAAAAAAAAATCCTCTGAATCCTCTTTGACTAACTGAATTTCTCGTCTAAATTATCTTTAGATAAATAGTGAATGACGCAAATAATTGTATTTTATTTATATAAATTGTTACTTTCTAAAGCAGACTTTCTCCCCTTGAGATAAAAATTTTATTATTTCTAAAATCACATCAATGAAATTGGGAAATAACTTGCAACCAATTTTCAAAATCACATAATCATTATCTTCTATGCATTTTTTCCCTAAATGCCACCTTAAATCCTCGGCTATAAGAACTTAGGAAAGTACAATAAATAATGGATTTCATAGATTATATCCTAACAATTTCACTTAAGGTACAGTGTCATGCTAGATGAGGTGCATCAGTGCCAAATACTAAAATTATGCTGTGCATTTCTAATAGATACTGAGCCACATTCAAATGTAAGTTGTCTGAGATAGACACATGTTTTTCATAGGTTCCATGAACTTCTTGCTGCCTTTGTATGGAGGGCCCCTCCCCAGAAATGAAGGAGGGACAGGGAAGTGCCAGGGGCAGCACATGAGTGACAGCTGCACCAGTGTACATGGCCCTGACAACCAGGGTGACGACCAGCTATTTCTGGTGCGCAGGGGATTCTGGGGTTACCCTTTAAAAGGGGAGTGCAGAAATGCCACATTTTGTTATCCTTTCTTTCCCAGCCACTGGAGCCTGGAATTTTGGGTCCCAGGCCTTGAGTACTGCATGGTCCAGGAACATTCCTGGTGTCCCTCTCTGAGTGCTCCAGGACATTCTGGAGTACAGTAAGTGCCGTACTGGCAAGAATGGAGGGGAGGAGCCTTGGGCTGGCAGGTCCTGGGAGCCATGAGGGCTGGTGACCAGCCTCATGACCCTCCCACTCACAGGAATATTGGGACACTGCGCTTTGGCTGCCTACCTGCCACCCGTGTGCCACCCTGCAGAGGCTCGTCAGTGGCAGCCCCATCTGTGGAAGCCTCCCGCTGCTGGCCAGCACCAATGTGTGGGACAGGGTTTATGGGGCCTGTTGAGGCTGGTCCTGGAAGCTGCATGGCCAGAACAAGCCCTGTACCCATCCCCAACATGGGAAGCAGCCACCGCGAAAAACTGGAGCTGTGCTGAAGGGGGCAGGAGGGCGGGGGTGGTGCCTGGCCAGGCACACAGACACACAGAAGGCAGAGGACAGAGGAAGAGGACAGCACACCATGAGTAGGACACCTAGTCGCACAGACTCTAAAGGATGTCTAAAGCCAGAGAGCAACTGGAAACAAGCTAAGCCACCTGCATTTCTTAAAGGAAGGTGTCTTTGGGTTCCTGGTGCAACCTTAAACTGAGCTGGCAGAGGGTGGCAGGGTGATTTTCTTTGGGTGTCTTAGAGGAAACAGGCTTTGATGCAGAAACCTGCCATTATTTCAAACTGTATATACTTTAAATAGAAGATTCCTTCATCTTTCCGCGGAACTCACTTGTCTCCAGAGTTTTTGCCCATTGGCTGCAAGTGGTAAGGCCCCACTGGCTGTTTAGTTAAAACTTGACAACCCTCAATATTGCATTTTGCTTGGTAACTTCTTAGGCATCTTTATAAAGAAGCATTGCTTCTTTTGATAATACTATACATTAATTTAATGTATAGTATTACATGGATTAGATCTAACTTAAAGGGAATATGATGATGATGATGATAATGATAGCTAACATTTTTACAGAATTTACCATATGCCTAGAAATGTTTTAAACATTTAGTCAATCCATTTAATCCTACCATGAGCCCTATTATGTAGGCAGTAATATTGTTCCTGTTTTACAAATGAGGAAACTAAAACACACAGGGCAGTTCCACAGATAACAAATCATAGAAGCAGAATTCCAACACAGGTGGTCTCATACCAGAGACCCAGTTGGTCACATGCCAAAGAGCTTTCTAGACTATTGTACACCTTTAATGCATTTGTCCCACGAAGACCAGTTTAAATACAATTGGAAATGACAAGTTATAATAAATATGATAGAGCATTTCAATTATAAACTCAAAGGCTTATATGAAACACATAGCTTCTCACAGTTTAAATAAAGGTGGAAATTTGCAGATTGCATTTGGATAACAAAGAAAGTCCTACATAATAAAATCATTGGGGAGTTTAGGAGTCAAAACAATGTCATTACAACTTGGTAGAAAAGTCTACTTACTTCTCTGAGTTCAAATTCCCTCATAGAAAACTTGGAAGTAATGCTCTCACTCTAACTGGTTTTGAAATTATATGAAAAGATATATTAGAAAAGTATTTTATGAATTATAAAATTACACATGATTTGTTGGGAAACAGAAACCTTTATAAACCCTTTATACAATATTGGGTAGTACTAATAACCTGAAAAATAATGAGCCAAACTGTATTAAGAGATTTAGGAGATAACTTGCATTCATGGAGACATAGTGTCTAATATACAGTATTCCTGTGAACACTCTACAACTTATTGCAGTGTCTACTCATTTTTCAGCCTCCTCTCCTAGCCATTAGGTCCTGAGAACATAAACCAAACAACAAAAGTATTAAAGATGACTCAAAACGACAAACTAAACTCAGTATAATTTGAAGCAGCGGAGCCGGATTTAGAGTCCTAGTCTTTGTAAATTCTAAATCCATACTCTTTTCATCATGGTTCAACCTCATCTGGAATTTTTTTTAAAAAGGTAAAAAACAGGCAAGGAAAGCCAAAGATTTGAGAAAAAAGAAAAAACACAAACTATACAGTTTTGTCAATAGAGAAAGTAATATATTTTCATAATTGATCAATAGCAGAACCAAAAAAATTATCCAAGAAAAAAAGCCCAGTTATGTAAATGATTTAAATATTTATCAAAGTGGTATAGTTAATCAATAGACACAGATTTTTTCTAAAAAAAATTAGAAACATTGTCAATTAGAAAGAAAGACTTAACTTATCCTCAAATTTCATGTGATATCAAGAAAACACCAGGAAAATAAGAGTTAAATACTTTGTTTAATTGAAAGAAAGTTAAAAAATGTTTCCAATTTCTAAGTAGAAAAAATGTTCAATGTTTAAAATTGAAAAATACTCTAAAATACAAAATTGCTACATTATAAGGACTAAAATAAACAAATCACAGCTACTGAAAGAAAATATTGGCAGCAAATATAAATGATTAAATTGAAACTATATTTTTCCAAAAATATTATAGATAAATTGTGAAAGCAAAGAAATCTCAAAAGAGGAAATTCAGACATTAACTATGTGGGAAAATGGTCAATTCCACTAGCCATTTACAAATGCTAATTAAAGCAGCAATCAAAGATCTATTTTTTAACCCATCATTTTTTTTAATGTACAAATTGGCACCATTCAATTAGGACAACAATGTGGTAAAAATAGCGCAATCTTATATTACTGGAACTTTTTGAAAGTAAGAAAAAAAGTTCTTATTTTTAAATCTAGAAAATTAATTTCTTAGAATTCATGAAACAATTCTCAATATAGAAAATATTATTGAGGAATTACATAAAGTGAGAATAACTCAAATTAAAAAAAGAAAACTATTATTTATCCAGTTATGGTATAGAAGAAAGTCTTTAAAATGATGGTTATAAACCCTGGCTGGGGTAGTTCAGTGGGTTGAGTGCAGGCCTGTGAACCAAAGGGTCACCAGTTCAATTCCCAGTCAGGGCACATGCCTGGGTTGCAGGCGAGATCCCCTGTAATGGGCGTGTGACAGGCAACAACACATTGATGTTTCTCTCCCTCTCTTTCTCCCTCCCTTCCCCTCTCTAAAAATAAATAAATAAAATCTTTCGAATGAAATAAAATGATGGTTATATAACTAAATTACATAATGAAAAAGGCTTCATTATGTATATTGACATAGCACGTACACAAGTGTGATGTCAATAAAAGAATGATACATATCACTAATATAGTAGATGTACAATAATTATACCTTTATAAATTGTATTCACAGGGAAAATATACCAAAGTAGTACTATTTGTGCTTGGATAGTAGGAATATGAATTAAAAATTTGAAATTTTTAAAATTAAAAAACGGTAATGTTGTTTCTATCCTTAAAATAATGACTTCGTGAAGAATGGGGGGGGAAGGAATTGAGAGGATCCCAGGTGAAAAGTGAAAGATTGAAAATGTCAGTGACTAATGATTCACAGTGCAGTTAGAGCAGAAGGAGTGAGACACGGAGGCTGCAGTGTGCGTGTTTCTGCAGTTCTCGATTTTCGTATTATGTGACAACATCGAGGAGCGTCCTTAAAATAAATAACGAAATAATTAAAGTGCAGAAAATAAAAATAATAATCTAGCTTTTTGTATGGCATGTATTTTGAACATTAGAGTTCACATAATGGGCTATAATAGAAGACGATCTGGCTAATAAACCAAAATACTCAGTGTATGAATGGCTTAAATTATGTCAATGGAGGAACAGAAAAAAATGAAAGACTAAAGTTCGCTTTAACAATAAAAGCTCATGAGGCTATTATGATGTATTGTCCTATGAAAGAATTATCTATAAATAGTACGAGTGCTATAGTATTACAGTTTCATAAAAACAGATACTGGCCAATGCTTCAAAGAAAATCCACATTAAAATTAGAACAGAAACTAATATTCTTTTTAATATTCTACAGAGCATCCTTTTTCATTCTATAAATCAAATGAAAGTATAATTAAATATTATATAACTTCAGGCAAGCATCTCACTCTCTCAGAATGATACTCTGTTATCAGTTTATCATATTGATAGCATTTAGATTATTTCTAGCTTGTACTATTAAAACAACTTTTGAAATAAACATCACAATAAATATATATTACAATTAAACTTCAAATATAATATCTGAAGATAAAATTGATGTGATAGCAAACTGGGCTCAATGTGCCTGTCATGAAAGATGATATCTTTGTGGTATACTCTATTTTTCTTTGATTGTTAACAAAGTTGAGGATATACATTTTTATCTATGTGCATTCTATTTCAATCCGCTAGTTGTCTGATCATACCTACTTATTTGTCTAATGAATTTATTTTTATTGATTGGTAATAATACTTTATAGACAGGTTGGAGCATAAGTAGTTTTACAATTGTTTATTTTTTAATAATTGTATTTAGTTATTTTTCAAGTACAATTTTTTGTCTATTTCTCCCATCCCAGCCCCCCCACACCGTGCTCCCCACCTCCCTCTCATTTCCACCCCCTTTAGTTCTTGTCCCTGTGTCCTTCATATTTGTTCCTCCAAATCCCTTCCCTTTTTTCCCCTTGAATTCCCTTCCTTCTCCCCTCTGCAACAGCATGGATAGAACTGGAAAGCATTATGCTGAGTGAAATAGGCCAGGCGTTGAAAGACAAACACCATACGATCTCACCTTTAACAGGAAGCTAAACAACAAAACAAACAAGCAAGCAGAATAAAAACAAAGACACTGAAATAGAGAACGAGGGGACAGTAACCAGAGGGGAGAGGGAAGGGAATTTAAGGGGGAAGGGGGCAGGTGTTTGGAGGAACAAATATGAAGGATACAGGGACAAGGGCTGGGGGAGTGGAGATGGGAGGGAGGTGGGGAGCACAGTGTGGGGGGGGGCTGGGATGAGAGAAATAGATGGAAAACTGTACTTGAAAAATAACTAAATAAAAAAAGGAATAAATAAATAAATAAAAATTGTTTCAATTACCATCCTTTATATGAATTACATAATGCAAACATTGTAAAGGATTGAAGGCTTTTAGAAACTTTGATCTTAAATTTAACTTCCCTTAGTTTACTTTTTTCTAGATATATCCATTGTATACTTTAGAAAAATTCTTATATTTTTACAGGATATCAAAATACTTTGTAAAGTTTCAAAATATATCCAGTTGGGATTAAATAACATTCAGATGTAAGACAATCTAATTTATATGAAGAAGAATTTCACAGTCCATGCATTTGCCAAATTATGTCAGGCTAGGCTACTGATATCGGAAGATACATACTTTTAAAATAAGTTTCCACAATTAATCAATCAGAGTAGTCTAGGTTTTTTCATTGCCACCCAAAAGAGAATCATTTTGTAGAAAAAAAAAGTGGAACTTACTTCATACATCTTTCCCATAATTATTTTAAGTGTATTTTATTGATGATGCTATTACAGTTTTCCCAATATTTTTCTCCCTTTTACCCCTCCTCTACCCTGCACCCCTCCCCTGCCCTCCAGCATCCCCCCCCCTTATATGCCCATGGGTTATACCTATAAGTTCTTTGGCTTCTCTGTTTCCCATACTATTCTTAACCTCTCTCCATCTATTTTATTCCTAATAATTATGCTTATTATTCTCTGTATCTTTCCTGCTCCTAATATCCCCCACCTCCTCCCTACTGGAAATCATCCATGTGATCTCCATTTCTGTGATTCTGTTCCTATTTTAGTTGTTTGCTTAGGGTTTTTTTTAAAATTATTCTTAAGTTCAGTTATTGATAATTATGAGTTTGTTGTCATTTTAATGTTCAGTTTTTTAATTTCTTCCATTTTTCAGATGAGTCCCTTTCACATTTCATATAATAAGGGGTTGGTGATGATGAACTCATTTAGCTTGACCTTATCTGGGAAGCATTGTATCTGCCCTTCCACTCGAAATGACAGCTTTGCTGAATAGAGTAATCTTGGATGTAGGTGCTTGCCTTTCATGATTTCAAAAACTTCTTCTAGATCCTTCCTGATTGTAAGGTTTCTTTAGTCTTAGGGGAACTCCTTTAGTTAACTCTATCTTTTCCCCTTGCTGCTTTTAAGATTTCCTCTTTTTCTTTAATCTTGGATAACTTAATTATGATGCACCTTGGTGTGTTCTTCCTTGGGTCCAATTTCTTTGGGACTCTCTGGAATTCCTTGACATCCTGTATGTCTATTTCTTTCACCAAATTCGGGCGATTTTTCTTTATTATTTGTTCAAATAAGTTTTCCATTTCTTGCTCTTCCTCTTCTCCTTCTGGCACCCCTATGATTCAGATGTTAAAGTACTTGAAGTTGTCCCATAGGTTCCTAAGCCTCTCCTCTTATTTAGTTATTTATAGAGTGAAGGGAAGCAGGATAGAAAGAAAGAGAGAGAAACACCAATGTGAGAAAGACACATAGATCAGTTGCCTCTCACATGCCCCCAACTGGGGACCTGGTCTGCAACCCAGGCATGTGCTCTAGCTGGGAATCAAAACAGTGACCTTTCAGTTTGCAGGACAATGTCTAACCCACAGAGCCTCACCAGTCAGGGCCTCTGCCATCATTTATGCTGAAACTCTTAAAACACTAAGTTTTAGGAGTACAGTCTTTGAAAAATTGTATTGCCTAGATTAGCTTTTATTTTTCTGTCATTCTTCTTAAACTCTTAATAAACTTAAAACATTCTATATAAAATGTCAATTAAAATAAGTATACAACTATTTTTGTAGCAATTCAAATAACATGGTGTTTTTTTTCTTTGCAGATCCAAAGGCTGAATTCTATGTAATAAATCATTACAGATTCGCTCATATGCAGCAAATTTTTTTTCATACTGTTTGCACCAAAAAAAATGTTGATTTCATGAATGGAAAAAAATTAGACTCCTTTTACTGGTTCCTCAACATGGTAGGAATGAGACACAATTAAATCTTTAATGTTCTTCTGATCTACTGTCATTTAATCTGTTTTTACATTGCTCAGATTTGGCAGAACCCTCAGTAATCAGAAAAGCTTGGGAAAGAGAGTAAATCCACGTGTGTCTTTTTTTTCTTTTAATGTAAGATTTACTTGCTGACATATTTTGTAAATTTTAGAAAGCACTTTTAGTCATTAAAAGTGATGATACAAATAGTTACGGAAAAAAATATCAGTACTTAAATAAGTATCACTAATTGGAATAAGTATGTAATAAAAAATTAAAAATCCTGGAAAATATATCCCTTATAACGGCTAATATAATGAGAGATAAGAGGGATAAATTAGTAGAGATTAAATGTTCTGAGGTTGCATGTATTAACATGGAGTGGTTGTATCTACAAGTTATGAAAATGTTCAGTGAAATCGCATTTGAATAATATCTGGTCTTAATGCTGATTAGAAATATGCAATGAATATAAATATCAACCAATAAAGAAGGAAGAAGGAGGGAGGATAAGGGAGACAGACTATTAAAGACCACAGACACTGTGCTAGGACCTCATCTATAGGTAGCACAACGTGGTGAAAAGATTATATGAAGCACAATGGCACTTTGATTTTCAATTACTTCATTTTAACATTTCAACTATTGAAATTAAAAATGAATTTTTTATAGTTATAGTTTTAACTTAATAAATAATGTTAAGTAAAAGATTACAAATGAATGCCTTTGGAAGGCTTTTCCAATTCCAGGAAAAGCTGTGCTTTTTGGCTCATAAAAATTATAACCTTTAGCAAAAGGCAGTAACTACTGCATTACCGAAGGGCATTCATCCAGCAAATCTAGATTCCAGAGAACACCATCATCTTAAGAAAAATCATTTAATGACTCAGAGTCTGGCAATATGTCTTTTAAAATAATAACATGTACTAAAGGGTATTAATCTGCTATTTTTGTAGCAAAAATACAAGCATTTCTTTTGATCCTCTTGTTTATGAAAATGGACATAACTGAGCAGATAAATGACATTAAAACATCAACCCCTCATCTTCATAATGAGTTTCATTTGTGAATAGTAGATAGCATTGGCTTTATCAGGCTCCTACTAGAAAATTAAATTAAATTTTCTATTTTCATCTCAGGTCTTAGTCTACATTTACACTCGCTTTTATTTTTTGAGGTAATTGTTATAATAAATAACTTAAAAAAACCCATGCTAACCATCAAAAAGTGAAACCTTCTACCACTCTGAGTTCCATTCTATAGTCGGAAAATGCAAAAAGCAGTTAATAGTCTGATTATAAACAAAATGTCAGCCACATATCATAAAAAGATAATCTATTTTTAGAAACTCATGCAATTTGTATTTGTTTTCTCATCTTATTATTTTGCAATGATACTTAATGTGCATACTAAAGGGCTTGGGTATGTTTTTCCAAGAGATAAAGTAAAACACTTTGCTTGATGTACTGATATAAATATAGCTTGGATAAACAACCTGTAAGTTGAAAGTGAATCGAATTGGTATAAAGAGCAATTTGTTGTAAGGCTTTTAGACCTAACATACCATATTAATATTAAAGGGGCACTGAAGAGCAACACGCTAAGAGTCTGAGATTTCAGTTTTTCAGAAATAAAATGGTAGATATTCATTTTGTCATGAGTGAGTAAAAAGGAAGGATATCAGGAAACATCACAGAATATAGCAAGCAATTTCATAAAATATTTCTTAGAATATTTACACTTAAAAGAACAATCTTGTTCTCTTGATATTAACTCTCAAATAAAAAAATCACAATAGAAGAAAAATGCAACAGGCTTAAGAGTGTTTGTGGTAGTATTTAAAACTGCTGCATCATTTTCTCACAAGCTGGAGAAGTTACTTTGTTCTAAACCAGCTATTTTCAACTGACGTGTGGCAAGAATTTTGAACACATGAAGTACCTGCCTGTTTAGATAGGGACACTGACCTCTGTTCTCTCAGATTATCAAATAAAAAAATGACAATAGCCAACACAACAATAGCTGTCTGGTGAGAATGAAACAAAATTATACCTATTGCTAGATAAAAAAAAAAGTTTGGCGTGATGCAGAGCAGAATTTTAGTAATTAGTTTTGGGGTGACATGAAATGAAAAAGGTTGAAAATCACTGCTCTACACTAATTTTACCTCCTTTTCAAGTACATTTTTGAAATAGATTTGTAGAGACTGCTGATTAATTCAACCACTTCAACCACAGCTACCTCTCCAAGTTACAAGTCTAGCTTTTTTGAAGATAAAATAAAACAAGACTAAAAACATTTTTTCTAATTTTAGTATTCACCAACACTGTGACTGTGGGCTGCTCACTTCTTTTCTCTGCTGGTTTACTCCCATATAAATGGAACTAGCAATACTATATTCCACATAAGCTTTGAAACTAAATAACTACATATACACACTCAAATGCATACTCACTCACATGTAGTAGACTGCTGTGTGTGACAATCCTTAAGCAAATGTAACTGATAATCAGTTGTAACAGATAATGAATGGAGGTAGTTGCAGTAACATGGACTAAGATGGCATAATCATGTGAGTAACTACAGATAATACTTAGTGAGCAGTTATTATGTACCAGACACTTTTACATTTCACTTGTATCACTTATTTAACCATTGAAACAGTGCAGTGAGGTAAATAT
Organism: Artibeus jamaicensis; assembly: GCF_021234435.1. Taxonomy (NCBI): domain Eukaryota; kingdom Metazoa; phylum Chordata; class Mammalia; order Chiroptera; family Phyllostomidae; genus Artibeus; species Artibeus jamaicensis. Next base: position 18,835,091 of record NW_026521788.1, read on the forward strand.
TACTCTCCTTTTCATTTATAGATGAGTAAGACAAGGGCATAGAGAACTAGACAGACAAATGAACTCAACACAAGACAGAAATAAAGGAGAAGCATTTTAGAAAGCAGTAAAACAAAAAGAGAAAAATATCTTCTAGATGCCTAATAGAACATATCAAAATGGCCTAGATTAAGAGGAATTTGTTAAGTAAGTATAAAACATAGAGATAATTAACAAAAATAATACAGTTATAAATATTTCCCTAAGTATCAAGAATATACTTTTCTTAAGCTCTTGGATTCATAATTATATTATAAAATATTTGTCTGATAGCTAATCCAAAACAAATTTCAAGATTTTTCCCAACATGAGGCAAACAACAGTTTTCTTTGTATAGAAATTCCTATTTATACGTAAAAATACTTTTGTAGGATTGATTCTTAAGACTGGAAGTACTGGATCAGCATTTTTAATTTTGAAAAGTCCGTCAAATTGTCCTCAGAAAGCTATCAACAATCCACACAATTGGGTAATAACTACCAACAGTGACTATTTTCTACTCTATATTGAGTAGTCTTTATATTTTTTGCTAAACTGATAGTAAAAACCAGTATCTCATTGTTTTTGCTTTTGTAGAACACTTCTATTTTTCTGTATTTGAATTGTCAACCCCAGCATCATCGAGAAGTTTTATATTTGTATGTTTACATGTAACCGGCACTCTTCATGTCTTATTCTTATTCTTTTTCTACTGCACTCTTTTTATCAATGTAGTCTGAAACCCAGTAATAATTGTTGGATCTGTGACCCCAAAAGGGTAGGGTAAAATCACATTGCCTTTGTTTCTCTCTCTCTTCCTTCCACTCAGCCTTAGCTGTGGAAGTTCTTAGCCAACTCAAGAATTAAAGTGCGAGTTTTGTAGCTGAAGAACTGACTAGGAAACCAGAAAAACCGGGAACAAGGAGAGGGAAAAGTACTGAGGAAAATGACCCTGCAAAGTACATTATGAACGACTGGCTTCAATTCCAAACTAAGCTTATGTGAATTTATCTTAACCACTATAACTGAACTAAGACAGACTACCTCTCAGCTCTGAGACTAACCAGTACATAGGCACAAACATGGACACATCTGCATATCTTACCAAAGGCTTTCGAGATTGATCTGACATTGGAAGCACAGTCAATAGAAGGCAAGCTGCAACTTTTGGCCTGAACTTAACCAGCACAATTTTCTACTAAAATTAAAATATAAACATCCTTCAGAGGAGTTGAACAAAACCTCTTCACATAATATTCAAAATCTGTACAATACTGTGGTAGGTAGAATAATGGCCTCCAAACATGTCCAAATTCTAATTTTCAATTTGTGAATATGTCACCTTATGTGACAGTAGGGGTTTTGCAGAAGTGATTAAATTATGTACTTTGAGATATAAAGATTATTCTGGATTGTCTGGATAGGCACGTTTTAATTACAGAGTCCTCAAAAGTAGAAGAGGGAGACAGAAGAGGAGGTCAAAGAGATTCAGTGAGACGAGAACTGAAATCAGCATTCCCGACTTTAATAGTGGAAGAAGGGGCCAGGAGCAAGGACTGCAGGTGAGTTCGAGAAGTCAACAGATTCGTCCTTAAAGCCTCCAGAAGGGACTGCAGCCCTGTTGACACCTGAATTTCAGCTCAGTGTTACCAGTGTCAGACTTACAGACTCCAGAACTGTGAGATAATAAATGTGTAGAGTTTTAAACCTCTAAATGTGATAATTTATTACTACAGCAATACTACCAAAAATTATTTATTTTAACTATAAATAAAATTGATATGACTCTAGCAAGATTGTCAAAGAAAAAGAGATAAACTTCAATTAAATATCAGGAATGACATGCAGGATTAGCTCCACAGAACCACAGACAATAATGGGATGATAAGGGAAAACTAGACCAACTCAATGACCATAAATTTTATATCTTAAATGAAATGAAGCCATTCTTTTAAAGATACAAATTACCAAACTCAATGAAAAAATATGTAGGTATCCTGAATAGTTATATAACTATTAGGGAACTGGTATCCATAGTCTAAATCTGTCCTAGAAAGTAATTTCCAGGCCTACAAAGTACCATGAGTGATTTCTATCAAACATTTAGGTAAAAACACTAATTCTACACAATCTCCTCCAGAAAATAGAAGAGGATGTAACTCCTCCCAGTTCATTTTATGAAGCCAGCATTACCCCGATATTAATGCCAGAGAGACAGCACTAAGAGAAAAGGAAGAGAGAAAACCCAGAGAGAAAAGACCTCATGAAGGTTTTTCCAAAAATTCTTTACAAAATATTAGCAGAGATATCACATATTAGTGTGTGTGTGTGTGTGTGTGTGTGTACATTCATATGTATGTGTATAAAGTACACTTCAACCAAGTGGAATTTCTTTAAGGAGTACAAGATTGGTCTAATGTTCGAGCATCAATGCAATCTTCTATATTAGCAGTTTGAAAAAGTAAAATGATTTCAATTGATTTAGAAAAAGAGTACAGGAAAATCCAGTACCCATTCATCATAATAAAAACTTAGCCAAGTAGGAATAATAAGAAACTTCCTCAACTGCTGAGGGCAACTATGGAAAACCTGTAAAACTAGCCTCCTTCTTTAAGGTGAGAGTATGTATTCTTACTTCATCAGATTAGGAACAAAGCAAAGATCTTCACTCTAACTACTCACATTCAGCTTTGTGCTGGAAGTTCTATTCATCACAGTAAAGCTTGAAAAAATAATGTAAGGAATACAAATCAAAAATTAACAAATGCAACTGTTCCTATTCACAAGTGACACGATTATCTATATAGAAATCCCAAGGAATCCGCAAGACTCCTAAAACAAATAATTAAATTTAGCAAGGTCACAGGATACAAACAACACTAAAAAACCTATTTTATTTCTGCACAATATTAATGTATAACTGAAAATTTAAGACTCAATATAATTCATCAAACTTAAAAATATTTTATATTAATTTATATTATTATTAGGCAAAACCTAAACAGGTACAGAATGTTAAAAACAATAAAATGTTGAAGACCTAAATAATTTTACAAGTGTATTGTGTTTAAGGATTGGGAGACTCAATATAGTAAAAAAATACCAGTTCCCAAATTGACTATTATGTTTATTTAAATTCCAGTTGAAAAATCCAAGAGAGATTTTGCAGATACAGACGACCATGATTTTAAAATGCATAGGAAAACTCAAAGGAACTAAAATAGTTAAAGTGATCTTGAAAAAAAGAATAAAGTTGGTGGAACACTGTACCAAAGTCTAAGATTTACCATAAAGATATGGTAATCAAGACAATATAGTACTGGTGAAAGGACAGATACATAGATCAGTGAAACAGAACAGAGAGCCTAGAAATAGATGACTAAGTGATTTTTCACAAACTGTCAAACAATACAATGAAGCCAAAAATATGTGCATGAATATATACACAAAGCAGCTTTATTTGCTAAAATATAGAAACAATCCAAAGTCCTAGAAATCAAAGGACTGATATGTTTCTAAAAACAAAAACTAAAACCAAAACTTCCATTAGATCTAGACAATTTTGTTACTTATACAAAGAGCAAGAGAGATGAGTAAAAGCACCAGCCCCGTGACCATTTGTCCCACAAGACAGCACCGTAACTGAATAACCTGTGCTGGCAGGGTATCCTATTACTGAGGGGCCAATTTCATTTCAAAGATAAGCAGTTTTGTAGTTTGCAACTGCACCCTAAGGGCGGTGGGGCAAATAGTCTCAGGCCTCCTCAAAACACAAGAAGTGATACAAAACTATCTTATGACAGACAGCCTTCTGGGAAGATGGGTAGAAATTGGGTAGAAATTGATTTCCTACGTATTTTTACAAGCCTCCTCATGCCCTCATGTTCCAGAAGGACCCCAGAGCACTTTGCCAAGACTTAGATGTGCTAAAGTTAAGATTTTCTTACCTAGTCTTTGTGGAAATATGTGAGGCAGCTGCCTACTATATGCCTTAGAAATTCCACTCATGAGATTCACCTTAAAGAGTAAAAAGTTACCTTCACACAAAATCTATATAGAAACACTTCCAGCAGTTCTATTCATAATCATGTAAACTGGAGACTGAAGACAATCTGAATGTCCTTCAACAGATTGCTGAAAAATTTGTGACACACTTATTTAGTGGCATTGTACTGGCTCATAAAAAAGAAAAAAAAACTATTGATACACTAAGCATCTTGGATGAAAGCATTGTGCTATGGATTTTAGATTTGTGTTCAGTAAAACTTCTTCACTTAAAATTTAAGATTATAATTTCATCAGAATAAAATATTTGTTTTTAATTTCATATAAGATATGGATGAAATTGTACCCCCTTAAAATTCATATGCCAAGCTCTTAAACCACAATGTGACTGTATTTAGAGATAGGTCTATTAAGGAGATGACTAAGGCTAAGTGAGGTCATCAGGTTGGGGCCCTAAGCCAATAGGACAGGTTTACTTATTTTAAAAATGAGGAGAAACCAAAGCTCTTTCTCTGTTCACACACAGAATTAAGACCATATGACAATATAGCAAGAAGGTGGCCATTTATAAGCCAGCAAGAGAGGTCACACCAGAAACCAATCTCGATCCTGGACTTCTAGCCTCCAGAGCTCTAAGAAAATAAAAGAAGAACTCTAAGAAAATTTCTGCTGTTTAAACCACTCAGTTTGTAATATTTTGTTATGGAAGCCCTAAAAGAATAACACAATATGGAATTTACTTTTTTGTTATGAGGTGAATAAAGGACCTAACCCTTGTTTCTTCAAAAATAGACAGCCAATTGTCAAAACAAAATGTATCAAATATTTCCCCATTACCAAAAGTTCTACTTAGATTAAATTCCTGTTTCATATGATCTGATCATGGATTTTCCATTGTTTTCCAAAGATCTATTTGTTCATTCCTGTGCCAGTGCTATACTGTTTTAATTTTCATAGCCTTTGTGCTTAGTTCAATGTTGGCTATGACAAGCCTTAACTCAAGTTCTCTTATCAAATTTTCTAAAATAACTTAACATAATGTAGCCCTCATTTCCAAGTGTCTAGACAAATGCTATTCAATGTGCCATCTACAAAGAGATTAGAGGTTGTACCAGAACATGAATTAACCTAGAGTTTAGTGCACTATTTACATTATTTGACAGTGTATTCATAATAAGGATTTTTTTCATTAAAAGCAACAACAACAGTGCACTGATTTACATTTACATTCTGATTCATTATAATAATAGACTACTGGTTAAAAACCAACTGACCAAGCAAACAAACAGATAAACAGTGCATGTAAGTTGCTGATCAATGGATCACACTTTAGTATCACCAATTTAGACGTTTTTAACCATAGATAATCTAAAACCAGAGCACCAAATTTGAACTAGAGGATTTTTGTTTGTTTTTATCTTTTTTTTTACTTGCTTGTTATATATATAACACAAGTCCCTGTTACTCTTGCATTTTCATTAGTGTTTCGATGAACTTTCATCCACTCTTCCCAGGCTGAGGTTCAGAGAAAGCCAGTGAACTAGAACCTTCTCAAGGATTTAGGTAGCATATAACCCCGGTAAAATCTCTCGTATCATCTCTCACCTACCCAGTGGTTAAACTCCTCTCCTTGAGTTGTGGGAAAACTACTCTGACATAAAATTGTGTGTTCTTTCCTGTTCTATTATTTATCATAAAAATACAGGTTCTTTGGAATTCACAAATTCTTTTTTTTTTTTTCAAGAAAAGTTCACTTCCTATAATAAAGGCTCAGTGTTTAGACTACTGTTTTGGTTTGCTGGCTTTAAACATTTTTCTTTGTGTGTTTTAGAGTCCTTAAAATATCTTCAGCCCTCTAGGGGAAAAAAAGTGTTAAATGTTAGAGTCTGGTGTGAGCTGTACTTACGGGTGAAAAGGTAAAGAGGGAAAAGTAGTAGCAAGGAGATATTTACAATCTGGCAAAACTGACCAGCTGAGAAGCCTGGAGATAGGGTAAGGAGTGACGGGATACTAGCAATAAACTTGACATGTACATTTACCCAGGGATCTGTGAAAAATTTGTGCAAAGCACCTTATAAAGACCAGGCATGGTACATTCAAGGACAATGAGTCATGGAGCAATCAGATCATACTAGATAAACTTAAGAACTGTCTGGGATCCCAGCAGTTTCTGTCTTCCACTGCCTCTATCTCACTAGTTTTTACAGCCAGAACTTATGCAGACATCTTCTTGGCACTGGAACCCTGGACTGGGGAAGCCTGGTGTGGTCTGGGTCCTTCTTTCTGAGATATCGCTCCCTGTTTTCATCGGCCACATGTGGGTGTGGCACCAGCCCATTCATATTTCCACCCTCCCCGCCAGTCTCAGTGTGGTTTATTCTTTAATTCTGCTGTTGTAGGACTTCCATAGGCTCAATTTCTCATGGCTCTATAGTTATTGATGGTTGTTCTATAGTTTAGTTGTAATTTTGATGTAGTTTTGCAAGAGGTGAGCCATATTTACTTATGCTGACATCTAATTTTAAAACTCTTGCAAATATGCAGCAGAACATATGTGCAAGAGTGTTCACAGCAACATTTTTTATAATAACTAAATAACTGAAATGACCCAAACGTCTATCAACAGTAGAATAAATAAATACCTTATTGTACAGTCACACAGTGAAACGTATTTAGGCAATGGGAAGGAATGAGCTATGAGTGCACACAGTAATGGGGATGAATCTCACAAAAGTTATACTGGGGCACAGATGCAAACCAGAAAGACTGCATATTTTCATTTATATAAGTTAACCACTTATATTTAAGTGGTTAACTTTGGAGAAAAGAAGGGAGCTGTGATTGGAGAAGAGTACACAGAGAAATCTTAGAATCTGCAATATTCTATTATTCAGGCTGGGTATTTGTTATTTAATACTGTTTTATATGCCCTCTCTGCTGTATTTATAATCTATTTTACAGGAAATAATTTTTCAAATTATAGTTTTAAAATTATAATTTTTAAAATTATAGCTGGCCTCATAGCTGTAAAACCATATGGCTTTATTATTCTATGTGTCAAATAAAGTTAAGCATCAAATTAAACTAATCTTAAAAGGTTTAATCAATAAATTGAAACCTACCAGTCCTAAGACAAGCTTTCTGTAAATTACATGGAAGTGATATGAAATTTGGTGCAATTGTAACCTGAAAGGTTCTTGATTTTTTTCCTTGCTCATTTTCGGACATTATTTATAAATTTATGGGGTTCTTTAGGTATGATTGGTAATATGCATAGGATTTCCATATACATTTTCAAGTTTGGTCCTGAAGCAACACTTTTAGATACATAAAGCAAGTATTGTGCCTTTCTGATTGGTTAGAAAACTAAGCCTGAGTTGTCATGGCTATATCATATAATTTTAATGAGTTTATATGTTGATAACAACATTTTTATGTAAAAACAACTGATATGAGCAAAATGTTTATTCTCTATTTTATATATGATACTTCTACCTATTTATATAAAAACAATAGAAACAAATGCACATTGTTTGAAAAACTAAATGCATATAGATTTTACTGGATAATGAGTATAAAGAAGGTATTATTTACTATTGACATATTGTTATTTACCATAGGATCTCTAATTTTCTCTAATAGCCTAAATGCAAGAGTCATTTTGCATTTTGCATCTTTCAAATGATGAAAGAAACATGCATTTTAGTGTTATATACTAAGTAAATCAGTTGTGGAAAAAAATCATCTTTTTCTTCTGTCATTTCCAAAGAAAATTCTTAGTTTCATGAGAGACTCACTTCTTAGATTATATGTTTTTCCTAGAATTTTTATTTACTTATTATTTTTTAAAATTCTCATCCAAGGATATGTTTATAGAACTTAGACAAAGAAGAAGAAAGAGAAATATATATGTGAGAGAAACATGGATCAGTTGCCTCCCACATACATGCACCTTGACCAGGGGTTGAACCCACAACCTAGGTTTAATTAATTTTTTTCTAAAACGCAGCCTGTTGTAAAAAAATAAAACTTCCTGCAAGTTACCCTCATCCATTTCTTAGAATCTTCAGATTACTGTCATGAAATGCTACAATAACTCTGATCTTGCTACTTTTGGTCTTCCTAGTAAATAAAACAGGTTCTCCATTTGTTGACACCAGTGTTTTCTTCTGGCCTTAGGAGATGAGGTACTCATTTGTTCTCTGCCACTGCTTCCTGACATAGACAAAAAATGTTCTGAATTCCAACAGAAGGGAGAAAGTGGAAAATTTCTTCTCATGCCAGTCTAGGAAATGTCTCCTCAAGTGCACCCTTCCTATCTCATGATTATACTCTCATTTCTTTGATAATTGTCAATGGAAGTCCAACCCTCTATGTAAGTGTGTACTCTGGCTCAGTAGTTATGCGCACGGTCCTAAAACAGCCAGTGACTTTGTCAAAGACAGGCTTCTTTATTTATACTTAAATAATATCACATATGAGATAGTTGAATAGCTCACCTTGGATGAGGCTATATCAAGATTATTCCTTTTCTCTGTTTCCTTATCAGGGTTTCAAAATATTGGGTCCAGTCTCATCCACACAACTTTGTTATTTTTACATTATAGCACGAGAACATTGATTTGCCTTTCTGGTCAAGAAAGAAAATATGCAAAGTGGGGATACTGGTAAGAGATAATCATTTCAGGGTAATAATAAAGGATTATACAGTAAAACAAGAATAGGTTCCTGTTAAAATATCTTCTTCTAAAACTTGTTGTTTACTGTGTGACATTCACACAATGGAATACCACTCAGCTTTAATAAAAATATTTTTAAAAAATAAGAAGAAAGTTTTAAAAATGGGCAAAGGACCTAAATAGGCCCTTCTCCAAAGAAGACATACAGATAGCCAAATGACATGTAAAAAGATGTCCTATATAACTAATCAAATTAAAACCACAATGAGATGCTACCTCACACCTGTCAGAATGATTATCATCAATGAAACAAGAAGCAAGTGCTGGCGAGGATGTGGAGAAAACAGAAGACTCATGCACTACTGATGGGATTGTAAATTAGTACAATCACTATGGAAACAGTGTGGAGATTCCTCAAAATATTGAAAATACAACTATCTATGACCCAGCCTTTTCACTTCTGGATATTAATCTGAAAAAAATCCAAAACACTATTTCAAAAAGATATATGTGCCCCTATGTTCATTGCAGCATTACACAGTAGCCAAGATATGGATGCAACTCAAGTGCCCATCAATGGAATATTACTTGGCCATAAAAAAATAAAATTATACCATTTGCAACAACATCAATGGACCTTAAGGGTGTTATGCTAATTAAAATAAGTCAGAAAGAAAAGGACAAATACTATAAGATTTAACTAATATGTGGAATCTAAAGAACAAAATAAATGAACAAACAAAACAGAAACAGACTTATAGATACAGCAAACAAACAAATGGCAGCCAGATTGGTAAGGTTTTAGGGGCTGGATGAATCAGGAGAAGGGATTAAGGCATACAAGTTGGTAGTCACAAAATAGTTACAGGGACATAAAGTACAACATAAGGAATATAGTCAATAATTTTGTAATAACTACATATGACACCTGGTGGGTACTAGATTTATCTGAGGAATTACTTTGTAATTTATATAGGTGTCAAACTATCATGCTATACACCTGAAACTACTATAAAATAATATTGAATGTCAACTGTAATTTATATATAATTTTTTCAATTATTTAAAAATTAAACTGTATGGTGCCAGATCAGGGGGATCACTTTGTAAATTATATAAGTCTCTAACCATTATGTTGTACCTGAAACTAATGTAAAATAACATTGACTATTAACTGTAATTGAAAAAAACTAAGTAGTCTCTGTATCTATGGTTGTTTGAAGGACAGCATGTGTCATTAACAGTATTTTTGTTGATATAGCTACCTGGGTTTTTTTCATTTGTTTTTCTGATTTAACAATAACTTTAGCAATTTTTAAGATATCTTTTAATTATGTAAAATTTGTACAATCCTCTTTTTTTACTTTATTTTACTTTTTTAAAACTAAAGTTTTTAAAAAGATTTTATTTATTTTTATTTTTAGAGAGAGGGGAAGGGAAGGAGAAAGAGAGAGAGAGAAACATCAATATGTGGTTGCCTCTCACATGGCTCCCACTGGGGACCTGGCCTGCAACCCAGGCATGTGCCCTGATTGGGAATCCAACCAGCAACCCTTTGCTTCACCAGCCCGTGCTCAATCCACTGAGCTACACCAGCCAGGGCTTTTTTTTTTACTGTATTGAAAAGGAATTTGTATACTGCTTCTAAAGGAAAAAAAATCTTGTGGTCTAGGAGTAGGTACCTAAAATTTAGAAGTTTTAGAAGGTTGAACACTTCATCCTTCATCATCATACCAAATGTAAACAAATGTTCAAATAATGCATAACTCTATATTTCTGCTTAATTATATTATACTCCTTTACATGTACATTGTGGGATATGTTTTAAAAAACACCTTACAAATGAACTGTTTTGGCAGCTATGCCTTTTCCCTAGAAACCTGGAGTTCACTGCTGAAAAAATATTGTTATTCAGAATGGCAAACAAAGGCAAGCTGTTAAACACAAAGAACCTAATTATACAAGTTAAATTAGCAAATAGATTTTCATTTCACCTTACTTCATTATACATCATCTAAAATTCTATTGAAATTGATGTTTATAGTGCTGATGTTTATTGGCTGACTACCATTGGTATAGTCTTTTCTGATCGAAGCTTAACCATAAAATTTGTTTGTGATTACTTTGTACTATCTTAAAAGATATTTAGTTAAATATGGGAAGTAGTAGTTTCAAGAAACTATTTATTTTTTATTTATTTAATCTAAAAGAGTTTAAGACCATTGTTATTAGGAAGTCTTGAAATAAGATTTTAATGCTCCCTGTAGCAGTTTAAAATACTTAATTTAAACTCAATTAGAAGACTGAGGAAAACAAACCCGTGTTTGAGAGATGTGTGTGTACAATGAGAGTTTTGAACAAATAGCATATTTAGGGTTGTTTATGTATATAATATTTCCCCAGAGGTTTAAATGGACTTCCACTGTGGAATCCATTGAAAAAAAATTTTTTTTAAATTTCGCTGGGTATTAGAATCACCTGCATGGGTAAAGGGGTAGTAAGCTTTTTAAAACCTTCATTTGTTTGTTGAGACATACTCCTGGAGTTTCTGATTCACTAAATCTGGACTGGGGTCTGAAAATTGACATTTCTAATAGGTTCCCAGGTGATGCTGAGGATTCTGACCACACTTTGAGAACCCCTGCTTTAGAATTAAGATAACTTTCAAGAGCCCTTTCACAAACTTAGATATTTGTCCTCAAGTATGCTCAAATTGTGAATTCTCCACTTGGCCACTGGAGATATAGCTAAGAAATTTTTTTGTTTTCATTTCTTGATACACTATGAAAAAAAGAGGTTTTAGAAACATTATAGTTCCAAGGTAGAATCAAAGAACATAAACAAAAGACCTGGCAGGACATAAAAGTTGTGGTTCTAGTCCTGGCTGAGTAGCTCAGCTGGTTAGAGCACCATTCAGACACACCAGGGTTGAGGGTTTTATTCAGGTCAGGGCCCATACAAAAATCAACCAATGAATGCACGAATAAGTGGAACAACAAATCAATCTCTCTCTCTCTCTCTCTCTCTCTCTAAATCAATACAATGGTTCTAAAATTTCACTAATTCTAGAAGGAATTTAAGGTAGAATTTTGTAAATATAATACAGTTTTATAAATATAGTTCTGGTCATGTTGTTATGAACAAATCAAAGTAACGCAGGTAAGTGGTAAACTTAAATTACATTAATTAGTTAATAGGAGTTCAACTTGCCCTCAACTTGTGATGGATCAATTTTGAAAAACATCAAGCCACTATTCTGCTCATGAATTTTACCCAAGGCATAATTTTGTGTACTTGAGTTCATTAGTCTATATACGCAATTCTTAAGAAGGCTTTCAGTATAATTAGCATGTAGCTCTTATTCTCCTTGATTTTGTCATGCTTTAGAAAAATGAGAAGCTCTCATATGTGCAGTTTAGACTTATTTTTTTTAAATAGAGAGTTGAATATTGTAGATGGAAATGTGATCTAAATAGTGCACTACAAATTATCACAGTTGCAATGACTAGAACATTAGTATAAAGAGTCACATATCCATCTGTCTGGAGAATGTTACAATGCAGTGCTAACACAACACCAGTAACAACAGTCTTTAGAATCAGTTATAAAGTGCACTCATTTCCTGAGAAACTTTAGCTAAATCTCATAATGTATGTAACAATACAGTTTCAGTTTTTAATAGGGGAGATTTGGACTGACAAGATGCAATAAAATTCAATAAAACATGCATATTAATTTTCCCCAATTTTTAGTTGTTCTTTTTGACAAAAACATTTAAGAAGTTAGGTATTTGAAGGTACAAATCATAATTTCACCACCTATTATCAGTAATAACAGGGATAATTACTGATATTGCTCATTGTTCACCAAAATTCAATATTCCTGCAGCCCATAAAAATGGAATTTTTGCCCAGTATGCCTGTCCAGCCATACTGCTTTTCTTAGTCTTGCTTGAATTTAGGGGTTGCTATGCAAGTTCTTGCTAATGGAGTGCAATCCAAAGTATGGGTGCCACTTATGACTGAGGCCTTAAAACTGAGAGTATGCCTTCTCCACATAAAATGTCTTTTTCCCACCAGCTAAACTCCAAGAGAACACAATTTTCATTATGCAGACCACATCAATGCCTACAGTTACAGTTACAGCATAGGAGAATGGACAATGTAGAGTAGTTCTACTGGCCAAACGAGAACACCCACCCTGGACTGTTAAAAAAGGAAATAATAAGTTTTAATCGATTACTATTGGATTTCTAGTTTTTATAGAAGCCTAGTTTTCAACCCAATATACTGTATTTTAATTTTACCTGTTGGGAGTCTTATGATGTTGTTTCAATTTCCTCATTGTTGATTGGTCTATTTGGATTTTCCAGTTCTTTGTGATTCAGTCTAGGAAGGTTACGTGTTTCTAGGAACTTATCCATTTCTTCTAGGTCATTGAATTTGGTGGCATATAGTCTTTCATAGTAATTCTTGTGCGATTCTGTGTTTCTGTAGTGCCTGTTGTAACTTCTCTTTGATTTCTGGTTGTTTATTTGAATTATTTCTTTTTTTCCTTAGTGAGTCTAGCCAGAGATTTATAAGTTTTATTAATTTTTTTCAAAAACCAACCCTTTATTGCATTAGTTTTTATATAGTCTTTTTTATCTTTATTTCATTTAATTCTGCTGTAATTTTTATTATTTCCTTAGTTTGCTGACTTTGGGCTGCGCTGATTCTTTTTTGTTGTTGTTCTTTAAGATATGATAATAGATCATTTACTTCAAATATTTCTTATTTCTTGAGATGGACCTATTCAATTCCTTTTGCAATTGCAACAAAAAATACCTATGAATGAACTTAACAAAGAATATGAAGGGCCCATATACTGAAAACTACAAGGAATTATTAAAACAGATGGAAAAAGACACAACAAAATGGAAAGAACTTCCACGTTCATGAACTGGAAGAATCAACATAATCAAAATATCCCTCTTACCCAAAGCAATATCCAGATTTAATGCAATCCTCATTATAATCAAAATAGAATTTTTTAAAGAAACATAACAAAAAAACATCAGATTTTATGGAACCACCATTAGCCAAAAGACCCGATTAGCTAAAACAATTCTGAGAAAAAATAACAAAATAGAGATATCACACTCCCTGACATCAAATTATACTTCAAAGTGACAATAATCAAAACAGTATGTTATTGACAGAACAAACAGACACTCAAACTGATGGTACAGAACTGAGAGCCAAGAAATAAACCCACATGTATATATGGGCAAATAATTTTTGACAAAGGAACCAAAAACTTCCAATGAAGAAGAGAAAACATCTTTAATAAATGGTGCTGGGAAATTTGAAATCCACATGCAAAAGAATAAAACTAGACTACTATTTCTCCATATATATAAAATAAATTCAAAATAGATCAAAGATCTAAATATAAGACCTGAAAAATAACTTACATAGAAGAAAACACAGGTGTTAAACTATGGACCATGGTCTTAGAGAAAATTTTATTAATTTGACCCCAAAGGCAAGGAAAGTAATACATAAACAAATAAATGGGGCTGTATCAAACTAAAAAGTTTCTGCACAGCAAAAGGAACCACCAACAAAATTAAAAAGTAACCAAATGAATGGGAGAAGACACTTGCAAACAACAGCTCCAACAAGAAAATCCAAAATATATAAAGAACTCATACACTCAACACCAAACAATCCAATTAAAAAATGGGCAGAGTACTTCAACAGACACTTCCTTCAACAACACATACAAATGGCCAAAAGATATATGAAAAGATTCGCTATTAGGGAAGTGCAAATCAAAACTAAAATGAGATGCCACCTCACACCTGTTAGAATGGCTATTTTTCAAAAAAGCAAGCAATAACAAGTTTTAGAGAGGTTCTAGAGAAAAAGGAACCCCTATTAACTGCTTGTGGGAATGTAAACTGCTACAGCCACTATGGAAAACAGTATGAAGATTCCTCCAAAAATAAGAAGAGAACTTCCATATGATCCAACAACCCCTCTTCTGGTTATCCTCTTGAAGAATTTGAAAACATTTATTCACAAAGATATATGCACCCATATATTCACTGCAGCATTATTCATGGTGGGCAAGACATGGAGACAACCAAAGCGTCCCTTGATGGGTGATTGGATAAAGATCTGGTACATTTCTATAAGAAAAGATGAAATAAGATGAAATTCTGCCATTTGTGACAACATGGATGGATCTTGAGAATATCATAAGTGAATAAGTCAGACAGAAAAGGTTAAAAACCATATAATTTCACTCATATGTAGGATATAAAACTAAAAGCAACAAATGAATAAACAAGAAAAACAAACAAAAACTAATAGACACGGGCTATTAGTAAGGTGGTTACTAGTGGAAAGTTGGGTAGGGAAGTATAAAGGGTAAAAGGGATTATATATATGGTCACAGAAGAAGATTTAACTTTGGGTGGTGGACACACAATGCAATATACAAATAATGTATCATAAAATTGTACACTTGAAACCTATATAACCTTCTTAATCATTGCCACCCCAATAAGTGTAATTAAAGATGAATCAAGCCCTGGCTGGTGTAGCTCATTGGATTGAGCACGGGCCTGCGAACCAGAGTATCATGGTTCGATTCCCAGTCAGGTCACATGCCTGGGTTGTAGGCCAGTTCCCAGCAGGGGACACAAGAGAAGCAACCACACATTGATATTTCTCTCCCTCTCTCCTTCACTTCCTCTCTAAAGATAAATAAATTTAAAATCTTTAAAAAAATAATAAAGATGAATCAAAATTAAAAATTATAATAATACATTTTTTAAAAAGGATGAATGACCTTTTTGTTTCAGAATTCAGGGCTGGAAATGGAAAGTATTTCCCCAGGGCCTCATGGTGCTTTTCAAGAGACTAGATATTTAAAGTTATGGGTTGCTATATATCAGGTCTGAATGCAGATCCGGATCAAGAGTGGTCCATTATTTTTTAGCAAAGGTTTTGTGTTAGTATTTGCAATGTGAGGAGCCTTCTGAGATGTGAGGTTTAGGATAGAAGTATGTTTTGCATGGATCATAAGGCAATACTAACCACGACTTTTCCTCTATCACACATTTCCTTGTGTTTGATGGATTTTTGTGGCTATAGGACATGTTCATATCACAATGCTATTTCTGTTCCTGCACTTTCTGGCCATGAGGCTGTGAGTCGTCACAGCGGGTGGTAGGAACGTTACTGGAGCCACTTGCAATCATGCTCTGGAATGGCTGTCAACCACATAAATACATCCCACTAAACCTAAGCATGATGAATCCCAATTCAGTTTCCCTTCAGATAGGTCCCAAAACAATATTCTATTCAATTTTTGTTCCATATCAACACTTTAAAAGCCTTAAAATGTAATACCAAAGTTCCAAAAGATTGGCCCAAATACAAATAAGATTCCAAACATTTATCAAATACATTGATAGGATCCACATATACCATTTTAACTGAAATTTTGGAAAATGTTTTGAGATATTTAGTAAAACAAGTGAAACCATATGGAATCCAAAATTGATACATATAAGGTATAGTATTTTTTTCTTTTTCACATTAACTTATTAAGTAACTAAAAGAATACTCCGGTAAAAATTCATGAAATACAAAATAGAATTCATAAAGATGAGTAATAAAATCAATAAACATTATTTTGGTATCTACAAGTTCATTGTAATACCATGAGACCAAATCAAAGGAGTAATTTATTTAAAGAAACAGTTAAATATTAATAGGAACAGAATACATTTTTGGATTACTTGATAAACTAGTCAATGACAATGATTGTGACCTATGCAGGCATTAGAAAAATATGTATTGGTAATTTGACAAAAACACTAATATCAATGAAATAGCATAAAACTAAATATGCCACTTTAAATGAGGCATTGCTGTTAAACTAATTAGAGGATCATTAATTCCAAGAATACTTAAGACAAATCATTGCAGAAAACTTTAAATGCTCTAATGTCTTGCAGCTCATTTATGAAGGAACTTGCTAGAGGTTTTAGATATTAGCAATGATCAGATGTGAAGCTGAAAATACATTTTGAAGTATATAATACAATATTAAATAATAAAAACAATTAACAAAGGTATTATTATTTCATAAAAACACTATTTTATTTTGTGCATTTTAAAAATTGTTTTGAAGCAGCTGGGGCCTAGGGTGGAACCTTGTGGACTGAAGGTTGGGAAGGAGAGGTGAAAGACATCATTGGGAGGAAATCAAAGTAGCTTTGTTTCGGATGGCTGGAGGGTGGGGCAGGATGGGAGCAGTGCTGTTTCTAGATATTTGTAGAACAGAACTGGGCAAAGAGTAGAAAAATACTCAAAGTGGGATATGTAGATCAAGTTGGCCATCATTCACTTCATTTATATGCCTGGGGAGTTGCTAAGTTTTAAATAAACACTTAAGAAAATGAGCAAGGGAAAGAATCTCTTAAATGTTTCTTATGTTATATTAGGGCCCTGGACTCGTGTTTTACAAAGAAAGGATTCTTACAATAACAAAGACAAAGACAAAGACAGCGTTAGGGGAGAGAACATTGCTTGGACTTAAGCCCCCAAAGCAAATGTCTGCTAAGAGCTGCTGCAGACGATTGGGCAGTTTGTCCCTAAATACAGAAAGAAACGTATTACAGGATACATTTCTATACTCTGCCAATGCTTACATTTTCCTAGAGATAGTGACTGCTATTTAAAGTGTGTCTTTGAATCATAGATGTAAAATCAAGTGAGCTAAGATATGTGGCAGTACTTTGAAAACTATAATACATCATGCAAATGTTAGTTGCTATTTTTATAGAGAGCTAGAGGAGACAAAATGTTGTCTTAACATCTTAATGTATGTCAGTGGCTTCAGTTTCCACAATAATTGAAACAGAAAAAAATTAAATAAAATAAAAGAAAAAAATTGACTAATGAATGCACAAGGTTTCTTGCAAAGGCTCTTCTGCAGTTTCAATGTATATTTCTAAGCAGGATCTCAAATCTGATGTATTTTCCCATTATCTTACATATTTTTTAAAGTTGGCACATTTTCTTAAATGAGAAGGAGTTAGAAAGTATTGCTAAGAGTTTACGAGAGTGAGAGACTAGTTTGGCTGTAGTTAGGATTGCATTCTCAACCCGCCTAATTTATCATTCATTAAATCACTATCTTCTCGCCTGCTGCAATAAGGCTGTGTGTTATACTCATGAATATTGATAAAGGTCCCTACATGTATTAGGTCTATGTCTTTCATGCTCAAAGTGATTTCCAGGTTTTGTAATAACCAGCAACCAATAACTTCTACTACAAGGACACAAGAATGTCCATTATTCCTTATGTGAATATTAGAAAGCACCCTGTCATTTTTATAGAAGCTAATGCCCCATTGGAATTTTAAAATTAAGACATTGATCTTTTATTCTACTCATGGATAAAAGAAAAATCCTTTGATTTACATTGTGAATCAAATGGCTTTGCTAGGCAGAGTAATCTTGTGTAGGTCCTTGATTTTCATCACATTAAATATTTCATGCCAATCCCTTCTGTCCTGAAATGTTTCTGGTTGAGAAATCAGCTGATGGTCTTATGGGAGCTCCCTTGTAGGTAACCACTTTTCACTTGCTGCTTTTAAGATCCTCTCTTTGTCTTCACCTTTAGCATTTTAATTATGATGTGTCTTGGTGTGGGCCTCTTTGGGTTCATCTTGTTTAGGACTTTCTGCACTTCCCATGCTTTGTATGTCTATTTCCTTTACTAGGTTAGAGAAATGTTTGCCATTATTTTTTCAAATAAGTTTTCAATTCCTTGTTCTCTCTCTTCTGCTTCTGGCAATCACATGTTATGAATGTTGGTGTGCTTGAAGTTGTTCCAGAGACTTCTTACACTAGCCTCATTTTTTAAATCTTTTTTCCTTGTTCTATTCAGATTGGGTGTTTTCTGATACCTTATCTTCCAATTGCTGATTTGATCCTCTGCCTCATATACTGTACTGTTGAATCCCTGTAATGCATTCTTCATTTCTAACTTGTTCTTTATGTTTTCTATCTCCATGTTTATGTTTCCTATATCATTGTTGAAGTTCTCACTGAGTTTACCTACTCTACTCGTAAGTTTATTGAGCATCCTTATAACCAGTGTTTTGAACTCTACATCTGGTAGATTGCTTGTCTCCATTTTGCTTAGTTCTTTCTCTGTGGTTTTCTTTCTTTTGGAACATGTTTCTTTGTCTCTTCATTTTTGGCTGCCTTCATGTATTTATTTCTATGTATTAGGTAGAGCAGCAACATCTACAAGTCTTCATAGAATGGTCTTATGTAGTAGGTGTCCTCTGTGACACAGTGACTTAGCCTCCTTGGTCACCTGACATGGGGACTCCAGGTGTATCCCTGTGGGTGCTGTGTGCACCCTCTTGTCGTTGAACTTTGATAGCTGGTGGCACACCAGTGGGAAAGATTTATCCCAGAGCTGCTGGACTTACAGGGTAGGGACTGTAATAGAATAGCTGCTGTGCAGGGGTTAAGCCCACAGAACAGGATTCACTTCAGCAAGGCACTGGTGTTTGATGAGTCCACTCTGTGAGTGAGTGACTCATGGAGGTAGTTGAGAGGTGCTCCAGTGTGATCCGAAGCTGACCACCAGGTGCAATGGCTCTGGGACATCCGGGGAGGTGCAGGCCAAGATCTGTTGCTGCCTGTGCCTTGTCTGATGCCACCCAACATGAGCTACAGTGCAATCTGCAGATTGCTGCTACTTGTGCTGGGCTTGCACTTGCCCAGGAGAGGCCATGCTGCAAACTAAGTGGACACTGAGGGCAGATGTTGTTTGTTTGGAGCTTGAACCTTTAATGGATTTTGAGAAAGTCACAGCATGAACCAGAATGGGCCCTTTGTGTGAAAAAGCTACTAGAAAAGGCTTGGTTGGACCTACAAGCTGGGTAGGGTGGAGTTTCAAGGACTCACCAAGGCAGAGTGAACAGGGTTAGCCAGGTTGATGGAGTCTCAGACGTGGCACCCACCTGTTGGCTCTGTTGGGGAGGGCTCAGCAAAGGAACAATTAATTATCTCTGCCAGAACTGTCTGGGATAAGGGGCCTATCCAACTCTGAGCCCAAAGCCAGATAATTCAGTTCGTCCCACGTGTCTGTGACGTCCCTTTCAAGCTCCTTCCCCAAATCTGGAGCTTACAGTGAATAAGTCCAAGTAAGACCATTTGTGGACCCTTTAGAAGGAGCACCTGGGGCTCCAGCAACCCACCATCTCACTCAGCCACAATTTCCATTGGTTTTCACAGCCAGAATTAATAAAGATTTTTTTCTGGCACTAGAACCCTAAACTGGGGGGCCTGGTGTGAGACTGAGACCCCTCACTCTTCTGGGGAACATCCACAAAGGAGATATCCCTTCTGATATTTAATTGCCATATGGGGGTGTGGGGCAAGCCTGTTATATGTCTCTGCATCTCCTACCTGTCTTGATGTGCCTTCTTCTTTATATCTTTAGTCATAGGGCTTCTGCTCAGCTACATTTCAGGTGGTTCTGAATGATGCTTTTTCTGCCCTTTAGTGGTAATTTTGATGTGGTTGTATGAGACTCTGAGTACTGTGTTTACCTACTCTGCCATCTTGACTGGGAGTAATGCATTTTTGCCGTTGCTTCTGGTGGTGGTTAAATAAACATATTCACTTTGTAAGAACATAAATATACATTTGTAATTTTTTCACTTTTTAATATAATGTTAATATTCAGTAAAAGGCTAGCTATTATAAAGAACAAAATGCTAAATGTTGATATCTATCTCTATATCCATCTATGTCTGTGAACATATAAAATTATTATGCCAATGAGCACAAGGTATAACTTGCTGTCATCTTTATGTAAATAGGCCTTATATTTTCAAAGTGTGATTTTGTGACTGGATGCTTCACATGCATGAAACCAAGGCAATTATACTGAAAATAATAACTCACAAAATTTGTTCTTGTTACTTTAAATTTTAAACTAAGAGAATTAGCGTTATAAATAACTATAATATCAGGTGATAGAAATTGTGATGAAATTGCATATATTTGGAATACTTTTTTCCCCATAGATGAATACATAATTATGTCACTGTATATGTTTATTTTAGCATTTGTCACTCTCTGACTTTTTCAATAAAAATGAAGAAACAGTTTGTACAATGTGAGGCAAGTATAAGATGTATTTTCTGCCATTGCCATATTATGATTTTCAGCTCTGTTAAGCTATATGAATGAATAACAGTACAGAACATACTAAATGAGGTACTGGTAAATTAGTTTGACTTGAAGCAGCTCAGATGATATTAAGTTATTGTCTGTCTATATTTTATTTCTTGAAAGAATTACTGCACATTCCTAAAATAGCTTACCAACCTACTACCAGACAAGAACTCGCATACTGGGAAAATTAGGCTCTTTTACATAAATATTTTTAAATATTTTATAATGTGGAAGACTATACTTTTGAAACATATCAGGATTATGTTACATTATAATCGACCCTGAGGCTGCATCCCAATGGTGCTACTGTAAAGAGTACTTTAAAAGTCTATTTTAAGAGAAATTTTCATATAAATATGATTTTTAAAATGTATTCAAAAATGCCAAGAAATGCCTCTAAAAATCCTCTAAATAAAATGGGAACTCCAGCCACTGTCCCTGTATATGGTTTTAACCTTTGTTTTCTCATTCATGCATCTACTGGTACAGTCGCCTGTTGCCTCCCTGATTCCTCCCCGCCCCACCATATGGCTGGTCATCTGTTATATGATAAAATAACACAGCTTGTTCCAGAGACTACAGGGGAGATGTCTTCGTTGTAGAAAATACTGGCCAAACCTCAACAACCCTGGGCTCAATGAATCTTCCCGTGTAAATCACACTTTGTTCTTCTAAAAAAAATTTAATTCATCCCATTCTGTTCTATCCACTAGGATAAAATCACCATTCCTTCTGCCAAGGTATTTTGCCAAACTGAAGCTTCCATGATATCTGTATAGGCTGGCATCTTATTCTCTCTTCAGCTTTTCTCATGTGACTGAGCGATTACTTAAAAGCCTGTAGAGGCTTCTGTAACACTAAACAATCAGCTCTTTTGTATACAACGAACTATACGGCAAATTATTATTATATTTTTACATGTGACAGTGTGAACTTGAATAAGAAACAAAAATTCAAACTAAAAAAATTGGAATATATGCAAAATGAGTGTATGAATATTTTAACCAACCAATGCATATTTGTAAGGGTTCTGGGTTTTTTGGAGGGGAGGTTGTCTGTTTGTTTCAGTCAAGTATAATCAGTATAAGAACAGTATGAGAAGGCATTTTACTCATATTCCAGGATTAAATAAATATTCAAACAGCAACAATAATAAACTTTGAAATATCTTCTGACCATGTCTGAAGTTGGAGCATTCTCAGAACACACGTACTTTGAAGAACATAAGTTATATTTTGATGTCACTATGAATGTATGTTATTAGTTAAATTATTTAAAATATATTTAATGTATTAGCCCAAAACAGTTTTAGAGAACCATCCTGTATGAGAAAAAAATACTTTTAAAAAAGATTTTATTTATTTATTTTTAGATAGAAGCAAAGGGAGGGAGAAGGAGGGGGAGAGAAACATCAGTGTGGGGTTGCCTCTCGTGCCCCCAGCTGGGGACCTGGCCCACAGCCCAGGCATGTATCCTGACTGAGAATTGAACTGGCAACCCTTTGGTTTGCAGGCCAACACTCAATCCACTGATCCACACCAGCCAGGACTAACCCAAAACAGTTTTAAACACAGCTAAGAAACATTCATGAATTAAATAAAGAACTGTATTGGATTTGTTGGTGTGGAAATTGTTGGTGTAAAAAAACCCCACAAAAAAATGACCTACATCCATAAGTAGAATTAATTAAAAATTAGCTTTAAAAAGGATTTGGAAATATTTTCAATGTGGTAAAAAGAAGCCAAAATACTTAATATGTTGAAAAGTGTCAACCAGATTACCATTCCAAATCTGCCATAATGGGACTCTCTCATTTGATATTAAATGTTTATATGGCATGGACCAAAGTGCTGGGTAATGTCAAGAAAGAAAAGAGCTAATATATTTTGTCACATCAAAGACAAATTGGCATTCTGAACACTTAAGCCTTATTCGAATATTTGAAATTTTTATACTGCAAGTATGTGAAGACATTTTCTTCCCCTTTAGTGTACACATTGAGGTCCCTGAGAAGGAACTGTCACAGCATGTCAGTTATTTGATCTGCTGCCCAGTCACTATTGCCCTGAAGCTTAAAAAAACGTTGTGTTATATTGAATATATTGTTCATGTGGCTGATTTTTATAGTGTACTTCTTGGACATCTTGTTAAATCCTGACAGGAAATTTCATTGTAGCGTAGCTGTAGCTCTGAAATCTATTTTAATCAGGAGGTAGTTTTTCCTACTTTAAAAATCTGCTGCCATCTTTCCTGTCTACACCCAATTTCATTCATTTTCAATATCAGTTATTATATTGAATCGAGGAAGAAAACCAACATTACTCCATTGCAAGCCCATATGTGGAGTCTACTTAAGTAGGGAGACTACATTTAAAAGCATGTTCTAATTGAGACTTTTCTTTTTTAATATGGCTGGGTACCTTCAGAAAAAGTCTCCATTTCAATTAGCCTACCAAAAAAAAAATCCTTATTTATTGTTAATTCCAGTTTAATCACCTTGTTTCCCTCAGTGCAGGAGAAAATTTATGATTTTTCTTCTTCAGGTGATACATTTGCTCCCTGAGGAGGAAGTGCTGGCCAGGTCAAGGGAGCAACAGCTCAGAGAGGAACGTGAGTGAGAACCTTGTGGGGGGAGAACGAATTGGCCCAATAGCATTAAACCCAGAAAGAGGAAACACAACAGCTGAATAAGAAATGACATTTAGACCTTTAGAAGGGAAATTTAGACCTCTAATGATGAGCTTCTTAGAAATACTTTACTGATTTTTTTTCTGTTTTAAAAGAACACATGTCCATTGGAAACCTGAAACAAAAGTCAAAATTCTCTAGAGATTTAATTTGATGAAAAATTTGCCCCATGACTTACTTTTCCTTTTTCATAACTTCTAAGAGTATCTAAGTTACAGATCACAATAAAGTTCTTTCATAGAAACATTAAATCATTTCCCATCAAATGCTAAGTATATAATTAATTGTACATGAAACCAGATATCCATCCTCCTTACCTCCTATCTTTGAAACATGTTCCTTTTTTATGCCAATCTGTGAAAAATTGGGAGGTGGCTGATTCTCTATTCAGGCCACATTAGTTTCTTTGCTTCTCTAAAACAACACTCCCAGTTCTGACTTAAAGCTTGTCTATAACTTAAATTGGACCCATTTTTTCCCCAGATTGCAGTGAGGGTGTTTAGAAAAATGAGCTATTATCATAATAGCAGGTAATTTAATGTCCTTTCAGAATGTGGCATATACATGATTCTCATAATTTTCACAGGTTATGCTAGTCTTGGGAATGACTTTGGATATACTGCTAATGCTTTCCTAGTCATCCTAATGGGGTTTTGGTAGTAAATTGTGGAGTAAATTTTTCCGCATATTCTTCGACCCCCCACCTCAGTGTGAATTCTTCTATTTGGAAAGTTTTTTCAACTTGAAACAACAATTTTAACTATATCACTTAGAAGTAGCAGAAATGCAGAGACATGAGAACACAAAAACTAGAAGTGTAATAGGAAAGAACAATTTAATAAAATTAACTGCCTTGTGTTAGTTCACCCTCCAAGAATTCAAATGCATTATTTTATTTTGAACTTTAATCTTAGAAAATGATCCTTAAAGGAAAAAAAAGGAAAATAAAAAGTCTTATAGTAGATGAACTTTTTAAGTACAAAGAATAATTTAAATTTCTAGTAACACTAACTCTGTGCTGAGGCAGACCTTATTTCATATTCTGACTCTTCCATGGTAAGCTACCTTCAACATTGTTCAAACTACTCTAGCACACAGTCTTAGTTTCTGAATATACAAGAGATGCTACTAGTACCTGTTATAGTATTGTTGTATCAATGAAATGAAATAATTTATATAAGAACTTAAGATGCTTAACACAAAAACAGGTATTTTTTAAGCCTTCAATAAATGGTTGTTCTCATTATTTTTAATATCATTGTCATAACTGTTGACCTGGCATTAAATTACCACATTTTTTTCACGTGCAATGCACTACCCATTCATAATGCACACCCACATTTTTGGCCCAAACTTTCAGGAAAAAAAAGTATTTTTATTATTTTTCTGAGTTACATTTCTAATGCATAAGCATAATAAAAGAATTAAATACATTTATATAGATATGCAATTAGTACTACCCATTTATAATGCACATCCTTATTTTTCCCTCAAAAATGTGAGCAAAAAGTACACCATTATACATGGCAAAATATGGTATGAGTCTGTGATAAAACAGGAAAAAAAAGGAATCATGGACACGGACAACAATGTAGTGATCACAGGCAGGAGCAGGTGGATGGAGGTGGAAGAGAGTATAAGGGGGACAAATGGTAATGGAAATAAAATACAATAAAAATTTTAAAAGGAAAAAAGAGGAAAGGATGGAGGTCATAAAAAGAATAGGAAGAAGATGAATAAAAATAAATAGAATAAAAAAAATTATGTAGGGAAACTCTAATGAGATTATCACTGCAATTTTATTACACATAGGAGAAAAACTGTTAGACAATTTTACATATAAAGTATAAAATGGAGGTAATATTCACATCATATATATATAAATAAAATATTCCAAATTAATCTGTGTTACCACAAAAGTGCAAATTTAACCTTATGGAGAATTATTACATGTGGTATTGACCTATGTTTCTCTTGCCCTTAACTTTATTTGGAGTTTTTTCTATCAATGTATGGCACATACAAACCATTTTATACCTTTCCTGCTTTTTTAAATGTACATTTATTGAGGAGTACAGAGCTTATCTATATGGATGGAGTTTAAACAAAATGCTGTTTTCCAGAGTAATAATTGGAGATGTACAAGAATATTACTTCACTAATAGAATGGGAAGAAATCCCTCTTTGAGGTGAGGAATAGTTTATAGTACTCTTAAAATATTACAACTAATTTTAAGAGAGAAGGTCCAACTAGAAACATGTATATGAAAAACTGAGACATCAGATCTGTCCTGCTACTGGGTCTATTGATGGAGAACAGTCTAAAAGGCAGGGTCAGTCCTGGAAGTACTACTTTAGTACTTTACTCTTCAATTTCATAGAGAATCAGTTTCACAGAAAGTCAGTTTTCATAGAAAATGTATCACCTAATCACTCATCAACATACTCCCTATCTCATTTTTAAATGTCTTTTGATTGTGAAATTCATAATAGCCATTAATAAATGGGCCATTAAAATATGTGCTGCATATAAGATTCTATGACACAAATGCAATCTGAATATCTGAAATTTCTTTTACTGTGTGTGGGGGAGTCACCCTTCTCTTTAAAAGGCTTGAATACAGACTTACTCAAACTCACTCCCTCTGAGCTCCAGCACAAGAGCAGCAGATTAAAAGACATTGGAAATGTATGGAGAGGAACTAAATTGTCTGGCATCAGGGTGAGAATTGGTGGGCAGCTTTCTTCCAGACAGAAGTCTTGGTAGAGGCAATTGTACCTTTTCTGAGCTCTCCCCCAACAGAGCCACAGAGCTGGCAGGCAGGTGCCGTATCTGAAACCCTACCAACCTAGCTCATACTGTTCGTCGAACCCCAGTGACTTTCTGAAGCCCTGCCCAAGCTGTTTCTGGTGGCTTTTCCATATGAATGGCTTGTCTTGGCCCATTTTTCAGATTTTCCTAAATTCTCCCAAACAAGCAGCATCTGGCTTCAGCAAGCTCCATACCACTTGCTAACCTGCTCTAGGACTGGGCACTAGAAGCAGCTGGTCTTGGTTCATGGCTTGGCCTCTCCTGGGCAACTCCAAACCCAGCAAAGAAGCAGCCATCTACAGATCACTTTGTGGCTAATGCTGCATGACCTTGGATAGAATATAGGTGGTAGGTGACCTTGAAAGTATCAATATCATTCAAGGCTCAACCACAACTGCAGGGTATACACAGCCCACACAGTGGGCAGACCTCACCTGGGAAATAGGGGAGGCTGTACCACTGGACCCTACAGTACACTTACTAATTAAGCCAATCTCTCAAGCCTGGGAGACACAGCAGCTCTAATACATAGAAACAAGCACAGGGAGGCTGCTAAAATGAGGAGACAAAGAAACATAGCCCAAATGAAAGAACAGATCAAAACTCCAGAAAAAGAGCTAAACAAAAAGAGCTAGACAAGACATCTATCAGATGCAGAGTTCAAAACACTGATTACAAATATGCTCAAGGAACTTAGTGAAGACCTCAACAGCTTAAAGTTACCTGTTTTCAGGGAAGGATTGAACATGGGAGATGGGAGTGGGTAAGGCACAGGAGAGTGATGAGGAGAAATGGGGACAACTGTAATCAAACAACCTTTAAAAAAAAGTTACCTTGTTTTAGAATGGCAGATTTGTAAGGTATTTAGATTTTCAACTTAGATTTGCCAAACTGTTTTACCATAAAATGGGTGATGATTCCCATTACTGAGTACATCCTCAACAATAAAATCTAATGTTTTATTTTTTTAGCCAATCTGGTGAGTATGTACTCTGTCTGTTATGCATTGAATTTTATTTGAAGTGCTTTGATGATGAGATTAAACACATTTTCAATGGTTTATCTGATATGCAGATTTCTTCTCAAATCACTTTTGCTGGCTTATCTTTTTTTGGTATTAACTTGTTGGCATTCTTTATACATTCTGGATATAACATCCTTAGTTGGTTATACATATTAACAATTTCTGCTGTGTGACCGGTTGTTTTACTCTTCCTATAATTACTAATAAATGGGATTTATACATTTTAATATAGCTTTACTCTATTATTTTTAACTTTATGGGCAATGTTACTGATTATATGCCCCTTCGCCTTTCATTCATTCTCCCACCCTCTTCTCCTCTGGCAAAAATCAGTGCTATCTCTGATTCTATAAATCTGTTTTTATTGTTGATGGTTGTTTGTTTATTTGTCTGTTTTAGATTCTACATACAAGTGATACCATATGGTGTTTTTCTCTGTCTGATTTATTTCATTAAACATAATATCCTCTAGGTCCATCCAAAGTGTCCCAAATGGCAAGATTTCATTTTTTTAGTGTTGAGTAGTATTTCCATTCATGGAAGTATTATGAAAAAATATTTGTAATATTATGAAAAATTGTAATTTTGTAATTACAAATTAATTAGAAAATAATTATGTGTAATTATAAATAATTACATAAAATTGTAATTTTATAAAATATTATGAAAACATTTGTTGAGTAATAGTTCCATTCATATACATATATATATATATATATGAACGGAAATACTATGAAAAATATAGACATTTATTGAAGAAGATACAAGAAACATTTTACATAGGACAGTGATACCTCAGTCACCTTGAGACCTCACATAATTCTCCCAATCACCATCAGCTGCCATGTCATATTTTCCTGAATCTCATCAACAGTCTGAAATCTCTACCCTTTCAAAGGTCATCTTAGTTTTAGAAAAAGCCAGAAGTCATGGGGCACCAAACCAGGGCTGCAGGGGCTGGGAGTCACCTGGCTGATTTGATGTTTTACCAGAAATGCTGCATGAGATGTGATGCATGAGTGGATGCATTGTTGTGATGAATCTGCCAGTCACCAGTTGCTCATAGCTGCAGCCTTCTGAATCATCTCAGTAGTTTTAGTGGCAGAGTGTTCAAGCTTAATGCAAAATTGGATGCATATTCATTGCTCTACTCAATCATCTTGAATGAGACAGTCACAAAGTACACGTGCTCCCTCAATGGTGTCTACCATCCCCACTGACTAGTACTGTGAAGTTATCATTGCTCACACATGCACATTCCAGTCCACTCTCCTTGGCTGCCAGGTCACATCAATGTCATGCAAACGACTTTTGTTACATTAACAATACCTGGACTTTTTCTGGGTCTACACATACATGCACATACACACACACACACTTAGGTTGCTTTCATATCTTGGCAACTATAAATAATGCTCAATGGACATAAGGGTGTATATATATATTTGAATTAGTGTTTTTGTTTTCTTCAGAAGTGGATTTTCTGGGTCTCATGGTAATCTAATTTTTTTTTTGAGGAATCTCCATATTGCTTTCCACAGCTATTATACCAATTGGCAGATATACCACCAGTATTGCACATCATCTTCCTATTTAAGTCTTTATATCATGCTGAGTTTGTTTTCATGCAGTTTTTAAAATAAACCTCTAATTATTTTTTAACATTTTCATAATTATGTATTGCAAACCTTATCTTTTCCCAACAATTTTAGAAGCAACTTCTTCATCTATTAAACATCTATATATACTAGAGTGTATATTGGCTTTTTATTCCATTTCATTTTCCATATTCATAACCAATTTATTATTTATCTCAATTCTTATTCTAGTGTCATACTGCTAATTACTAAATACTAAAGCTCATGCTCTCAGGTATAGAGAATGTGTTCAATTTCTTATTCTTCTTTAAGAGTTTCTTATTATTATTTAATTTGTGCTTTAATATGCAATTTTAGAGTCCATTCATTATTTTCTACAATCAACAGCTTATTAAGCAATTATAAATGAGACTGTTTTCTTAGTTTTCCTTTCTGACAGTTTATTATTGGCACATAAAAATGAAACTGATTTCTAGATATTAATTTTGTGTCCTGCTACTTTACTGAATTAATTTATTAGTTCTAGTACTTTCTTGGTGAAACTATTAGGAATAAATCTAACCAAGGCTGTAAAAAATTTATACTTAAAAAATCATAAGACTGAAGAAAAAAATTGGAGAAAATATAAATAAGTGGAAGTGTATACCATGTTCATGGATAGAAAGAATTAACATCATTTTAATGTCCATAAGTACCCAAAGCAATCTATAGGTTCAATTTAATACCTATCGAGATACCAATGATGTATTTCACAGAACCATACCAAATATTTCAAAAATTTATAGGGAACCACAAAAGGCTCTGAATAGCAACAACAATCTTGAGAAAAAAGAACAAAGTTGAAGAAATCATACTACCTAATATCCAACTACACTATAAGGCCACAGTAATCAAACAGCATGGCACTGGCATAAGAACATACACATAGATCAATGGAACAGAATAGACGGCCCAGAAATAAATGCACACCTTTATAGTCAATTAATATTCTACAGAGGATGCAAGCACATACAATGGGCTAAAGATAGTTTATTCAATAAATGGTGCTGGGGAAATTGAACTGTTATATACAGAAAAATGAAAATAGACCATCTTCTTACACCCCAAATGAGAATAAATTCAAAATGGATTAAATACTTAAATGTCAGATGCCCAAACCATAAAAATCCTATAAGAAAATGAGCAGTAAAATCTTGGACATTACCATAGCAATATTTTTTTCAGGTATATCTGCTCAGGCAAGGGGACAAAAAAGAAAAAAATAAACAATGGGACTACATCAAAATAAACAATTTTTGCACAGCAGAGGAGATCATCAACAAAACAAAAAGACAACACACAGAATGAAAAAACATATTTGCCAATATATCTGATATAATTTTAACATTCAAAATTTAAAAAGAAGTTATAAACCACAAAAAAAAAAAGAAAAACTAGGCAAAGGACCTGAATAGACACTTCTTCAAAGAGGACGTACAGGTGGTCAATAGACATATGAAAAGATGCTCAATGTCACTAATCATCAAAGAAATACCAATTAAAACCACAATGAGATATTACCTCACACCTGTAAGAATGGCCATCATTAATAAATCAAAAAACAAGTGCTGGCAGGTGTGTGGAAAAAAGAGAACCCTCATGCACTGTTGGTGGGAATGCAGATAGGTGTAGCACTATGGAAAGCAATATGGAGTTACCTCAAAAAATTAAAAATGGAACTTCATTATGACCCAGAACTTCCACATCTGAGAATATATCTGGAGAAACTGAAACACTAATTCAAAAGAGTACATGCACCCCTATGTTCATTAGTGTTATTTACGATAGCCAAGATTTGGAAGTAGCCCAAGTGTCCACCAGTAGAAGTGGATTTCTTATATTGCAGTAACTATTGTAATAACTCATCTATTTATAATCTTAGTTTTGGTCATTTTCAAAGCAGAATCCTGGAACTGGTGATATGAAATGGCATATTCTTAACCACAACTTACTTATATAAATTTTATGGTTTGTACTTTCTTGAGAATTCTGAAAAGAATGAAATTACTCATTTACTAACTTTGATGATCCTAGTTCCTTCAATCAATTGCATATTTTTATGTCTATGTATTTCTTCCAGCTCTTTTTATTTTTATTTTATTAATTATTTATAATTTGTTCATTTGAATACTCATTTTGAATATATTTTTATTAATTATGCCATTACAGTTGTCCCATTTTTCTTTCTCTTTATTCTCCTATGCCACGTGCTCCCCTCCCACTAGTATTCCTCCCCCCTTAGTTCATGTCCATGGGTCCTACATATAATATGACTTTGGCTTTTCCATTTCCTATATTTTTCTTAACCTCCCTTTGTCTATTTTGTACCTACCATTCATACTTCTTATTCCTTGTACTTTTCTCCCCCTTCTCTCACCTCCTTTCACACTGATAACCATCCATGTGATCTCCATTTCTGTGAATTTGTTCCTGTTCTAGTTGCTTGCTTAGTTTGTTTTTGGTTTTGCTTTTGTTTTGTTTTTTTTTTATGTTCAGTTGTTAATAGTTGTGAGTTTGTTATTATTTTACTGTTCATAGTTTTGATTTTCTTTTTCTTAGGTAAGTCCCTTAACATTTCATATAATGAGGGCTTACTGATGATGAACTCTTTTAACTTGACTTTATCTGGGAAGCACTTTATCTACCCTTCCATTCAAAATGACAGTTTTGCTGGATACAGTAATCTTGGGTGTAGGTCCTTGCCTTTTATAACTTGGAATACTTCTTTCCAGCCCCTTCTTACCAGCAAGGTCTCTTTAGGGAAATGAGCTGACAGTATTATGGGAATTTCTTTGTAGATAACTGTCTCCTTTCCTCTTGCTACTTTTAAGATTCTCTCTTTATCTTTAATTTTGGGTAATGTAATTATGATGTGCCTTGGTGTGTACTTCCTTGGGTACAAATTCTTTGAGTCTCTGAGCTTCCTAGAGTTCCTGGAAGCCTATTTCCTTTGCCAGATTGGGGAAGTTCTTCATTATTTGTTCCAATAAGTTTTCAATTTCTTGCTCTTTCTTTTCTCCTTTTGGCATCCCTATAATATGGATGTTGGAATGTTTAAAGTCCCAGAGGCTCCTAAGCCTCTCCTCATTTTTTTTGAATTCTTGTCTCTTCATTCTCTTCTGGTTGTTGTTTACTTCTTCCTTCTGCTCCAAATTGTTGATTTGGGTCCTGGTTTCCTTCACTGCTGGTTTCCTATATATGTTGCTTATTTCACTTTTCATAGTATTCACTTCTTCCTCCATTTTGTGACCATACTCAGCCATTTCTGTGAGCATCCTGATTACCAGTGTTTTGAACTCTGCATCTGAAAGGTTGGCTGGCCCTTTCTTGCTTAGTTCTACTTTTGGAGCTTTGATCTGTTCTTTCATGTGGGCCATATTTTTATGCTTTGGCATGTTTGTTACATTCTATGGGGGGAGCCTTAGGTATTCACCAGGCAGGGCAACCCAGATGACTCCATTGTGGCGTTGTATGTGAGGGAGGTGTCTGATCAGGAACAATGCACCTTGCTTGGCTCTCTGCCAATTTTCAGTCACTTCCCTCACTACCTACAAGCAAGTTGGACCCTCCTGGTGATCATTCCTGGGTGTGTGGGCTGGTGTATATTCTAGGGTCCTATGGGTCTCCAATGAACTCTCCGGTGAGATTGAGAGTTTCTCTCACCACCACAATTCCCACAGATTTTTACTACCAGAGATTTTGAGGCTTTATTTCCCCATGCTGGAACCCTAGGTTGCGTGGTCTGTCTCACTCCCTAGTTGTCCCTCCTGGTTTATCCACATGCAAATGTGGGACCATCAGGTCTGCCAGCTGCAACCTCACTAACCTGGTTTGCCAGCCACCTTGCCACAAATCTTCTCCACCCCTCTTATTGAATGTTTCTTCTTTATCTCCTTGGTTGCCAGACTTCCATACACTTCAGTGTCTGGACCTTCTGGTTGTTTTTTGTATTTAAATTTGTTGTTGTCCTTCTTTTGGTTGCGAGGAGGCAAAGTGTATCTACCTATGCCTCTATCTTGGCCAGAAGTGATCTCATTTCTTTTTCTGACAAATCTAGCACTGGTGCTATGTCAATGTACAACACAAATTTGCTGTCTGTGATCAGAAATGTCAAAGTCACACCAATAATATTACATAATTCTCATATGTTGGTAGGAAAAATCAAATATTTTCTAAATGTGGTTAAGTAATATTTCTGAAGCATATCACAATTCTTTAATATGATACTAATTCATAAAAGACTGACTTTTAATAAAATCATTAAAAACTGACTGCTATCAAAGCATGCATGAATAAAAAAACACAAAAATTTGACTAGAAGTCAGAAAAATATCAATACTATTCACACAATGTATATGTATATATTTGTATCATGTATATGCATGCATATGAGTAATCATGATCTGTAAGAGGGTCCAGTTTTCACTACAATTTCTGACTTAATGTCTTAAAAATGTGCAGTAGCAATAAACATTTATACATATAAAATATCTTCAGAATTAAAAAATATGCAAGTTTCCCATCAATTTAATTATCTTTAGATTGTCAAAAATTAGATATTTCTGACAAACCTGAAAGTAAATTAACTTATTTTTTATCCACTAATTCAACAAATATTTACTGAGTACCTACTATAATCCATGTGCCATTTTAGGTAAGAGGAATACAGAAAAATAAACAAATAAAAACTTTAGTCCCCATTGCTTGAATTTTAACCTCAAAAGCTAAAGATAGTAACAAGTAATGTTCATTGAATAATTACTATCTATTGGGAGCCACACCTGTTGATCCATGTGTGCATTTTCCTTTAATTTTCACAACACCATCCTCACACAAGTATTGTGCCCACACTAGAAACAAATGAAGAAACAAAGGTGGAAAGAGGTATTAATTCTCACCCAAGATTTAGGATAAATGCGTGTGAGCCTGCATGTGTGGTAGGCAAGGGATGGATATGTGTTCTAGCTGAAAGTAAGATTTCTCTTGTTAATAGTTTGAAGGAACTTCAAAATACAAAACTGCCAACAATTTTTATTATTTAATACTAGAAAAGATGCTCAATGTCTTTTCTTCTGAAGGCAGACTGTCCTTTTGTGTTGGGAAACCAACACCATTGACCTTTATTTTATATTGTATAAGTAGAAAATAAGCACTGTTCTTCCAAGGTTGCTTCTAAATCTAAATATGGTTAAACACAGTTACGTCTGAAAAAAAACTAACTGTTTTGTGTTCTGTATGTAAACTAGCTGTGTCTATCTATCTTTGCTTCTATGACTACTACCTCTAGTACTACCACTAGTAGCTCACATTAAGTGCTAAGTGTAGAGCATTATACTGAGGCTTTGAACGACATGCCTCATGTAACCATAACATCATCTTTCCACTATTTCTCTAGGCATTGTATAGATGAAGAAACCAAACATAAAGAGTTCATTTTCTCATTAGTCACACCATTTTTAAATAGGAGATCTGTGAGTAGGGTCTTTAAACTGGATTACAGAAATACTTTTCTTAGGAAAATATTTCCTTTTCACTAAGTATATACTAACTACTTCATCTACCTGTATACTATTTTTTAAAAAGAATGTACATATGTGTATCAGTTGACTGAAGAAAAAAATCAAAAGGAACTTAGCTGGGCTTGGTATAAAACCACAATTCATTTGGAATTGTTGCTGACATTTAAACACACACACATACACACACAACTTGTGTGCCTGTCCCTTTCATGCTATGTGGCAATTAAAGAAGAGGGCACTGTGATTCAGCTAAGGGCAAATAAAGGTTGCTTTATACTAGGCCAGTGTGGGGTCAGTCAAGGACAAACAGAGCTCGGAGGAGCAGTACTTTCACATTGGTCAGGATCCAAAATGTGGAGCACAAGAGAGATTAGAGCAAAAGGTCCTTGTCTTGAGCATATGTGAGGCAGCATCACTGATAGTATTCTGCAATAACTGGAGGGACTCTTGAAGGTGAACTATATTTTTTTTTCAAAAGAGATAATGTGTTGCTTGATAATTAAGAGGACAGATTCTGAATTTACACAGCATGAGTGCAAAAATCTTCTCTATTTATTATTGTATATTCTTGAACAAATTATTATTTTTGAGACTAGTGGTAGCCTCAAATAAAGATTGTAAAAAATAAAAATGTTTCTTGAACTCCTGGGTGAATTCAATATCATGATTTAGATAAAGTAATTACAAATGCACCCAATACAAATGATGCATGCAAGACAACTTGGCTATTATTTTTTCTATGTTTGTATATATGTATGTATGTATCTATCTATCTGTGATCTTTGGCCACCAACCACAGCTCTTCATTGCATAAGATCATGGGCAAAAAAATAGATATTCCTCCCCATGGCATCTTCTATTTAGCTAGCATTAATTATTTAATAATAAACTACAAACTCATATATGAAGTCTGTGATCCTTACCCTCCATTCAGCTTAAGAGGCCATAGAAACATAATCTATGGGATACTGGAGACATTGGTCTATATCCTGAAGAAATCCTGAGGTTCATGGAATCCTTACATACTTGTCATAGATCAGGAAAACACTAATTTGCCCTTAAAATTACTCGAATACCAATGGCCATTCTAAGCCTCCACCCACCCTTATAAATCTTTAAGGGCAGACCTAATAGGGTTAATGAAAATTGGTTTCCATTTCCAAGAACTAGACTAACTTAAAAAAGAAAAAAACTCATAAAATAAGGTTTATTTGACAATCTCACTATAATATTAAAGACTACTCTAAATTCTTTGTTATCTAATAATAAACTCTTCTTCCTTACTTCACTCCATTAAATAATAAAGGAGGAAGATGAGAACCACCTCTCAAAAAAACTAAATTTTCCCTGTAATTGCTACAAGTATATCAGCTAATCCTTTACAGTTGGCAACCTCAGAAACAATGTTTTTAAAAAGTCTTGTTCATGAAACTTAAAAACAAAAGTTTGGTTCAAGTTACTGCATTCTGATACTTGGAAATAAAAAGCCTGAAATGTCATTTAAAAAACATGTTTATTTTGCTTCCTCTAAAAGCAAACCAAATTGCTATATTCTCTTCAAACTATTTGAACTAAATACAACTATTCCAAATTTTCTTCCAGAAAGTAATTTCATTGTACATTTTTTAAATGAAAGTTTCTAAAGAGAATGAATGTATAAATGGGTTTCAAGAAAGATTATCTTTTTAATTTACATATTTGAAATTCATATATTGTAGGATGCAAAAAGAAAAGAGTAAATGAGTGTCTCAAAGCACACCTGATCAGAGAACAGCCCCAATTTATGCGAAGCAACCGGATTATGTGCAGATTGTGTAACAGAAAAGGTGTACAATCAGAAAATGCACACTTGGCCAAAGAAAAACCCTCATTAGGATGAGGAAAAACTGTACGTATTGACCTGAGCGATGAGGACTACAACCAGATTAACTGCGATCTCCTGCCTTCAGTTTAACAACACAAACTATCCTTCACTGGCATGTTTAACTTTAGAAAACAAGCAAAATAAATATTTCTGTTTGAAAATATCCAAAAATAACTACTGGCCAATACTTTATAAAATCTCTAGGAAAAACACTGGAAATTAGCAAGGTAAGGGGCAGAAGCCAACCTCATCCAGCATAGCCACTGGGGTCCGTAGGTAGATAATCATTACCACTAATAGTTATAGTCAAAAAAAGACAACCAACTGTATGGGAAAACATATTTGCCAATGATACCTCAGACAAAGGTTTAATCTTCAAAATATACAAAGAACTTACACGACTCCACTCTAAGAAGACATCTAACCCAATTAAAAAAATGGGAAAAGGACTTGAACAGACACTTCTCCAAGGAGGACATACAGAATATCCAGAGACACATGAAGAGATGCTCAATATCATTAGCTATCAAAGAGATGCAAATTAAAACCACAATGAGATACCACTTTACACCAGTCAGGATGGCTATCATAAATGAAGCAACAAACAACAAATGTTGGAGAGGTTGTGGGGAAAAGGGGTCCTTAGTTCACTGTTGGTGAGATTGCAGACTGGTACAACCATTATGGAAAACAGTATGGAATTTTCTCAGAAAAATAAAAATCGACCTGCCTTTTGACCCAGCAATTCCACTGCTAGGATTATATCCTAAGAATCCTAAAACATCAATTTCAAAGAACTTCTGCACCACAATGTTCATAGCAGCACAATTTACAATAGCCAAGAGATGGAAGCAACCTAGGTGCCTGTCAGTAAATGAATGGATCCAAAAATGGTGGTACATATACACAATGGAATTCTATGCAGCAGAGAGAAAGAAGGAGCTACTACCCTTTGCAACAACATGGATGGAACTGGAAAGCATTATGCTGAGTGAAATAGGCCAAGTGTTGAAAGACAAATACCATATGATCTCACCTTTAACAGGAAGCTAAACAACAAAACAAACAAGCAAGCAGAATAAAAATAAAGACACTGAAATAGAGAACAAGGGGACAGTGATCAGAGGGGAGAGGGAAGGGAATTTAAGGGGGAAAGGGGAAGGGATTTGGAGGAACAAATAGGAAGGACACAGGGACGAGAACTAAGGGGGGTGGAAATGGGAGGGAGGTGGGGAGCATGGGGCGGGGGGGGCTGGGATGTGAGAAATAGACAAAAAACTGTACTTGAAAAATAACTAAACAAATAAAATGTAAAAAAAACTTGTGCACTTTAAGTGACTCCCCCTGTAGCCCCAACACAAATTATATTTTAGCAAGTCTCCTTCCAAATTCTGCCACTCCTCCAAATATTTATTAAAATAAATATTTATTAGCAAGTAGTCACAAAATGATTCATATAGCTCTTCTCTAAGTTGATAAAGTCAAATATCTGTCTTTTGAAGTAATTGGACCACAAATTGCATAATGAATCACTTGAAATAACTATAATACTATTCCAAAAGAATGAGTCCATTACCTTTATAGTAAGCACCAAGAACTTATTATAGAAATCACCTTATATGTTTGGATACAAGATCATTTAGGAATCAAGCCTGGGTAGACATCCATAAGGGTCCAGGCTACAGGCATCAGAAATACGCAAAGGTTTTCTTCACAAAATCCTAGCATATCTTGAGTGCCACTTATTTCACTAATGAGAATGCATTTCTCAAATATTCTATACTAATGAACAAGCCATGAATTTCACCAATGAAAACCCATTTCTAACATTGATTTTGCTAATTGTTAAAGCCTTTGATGTTGATTAAAGATAATGATAACAGAATGGCTTTTAGTAGCTGCTTTTGAGGGAGAATTTCCTGATTAGAATTACGGGATAAACTCTTAATTAAACAAATGATTGTTTCCACAGTATAGCATAAACTACTCAGACTTAAATGTCACAATATTTAAGCTGAAGTATTTTCATTTAACTTATAGACATCATAACAATAAAAATATAAAAATAACAATCTAACAAATTACTATATATACCTAACTGGCACACAAGGAAGAGGTCATATGAGTTATCATAGGGTTTAAAGAATTTTTTTTAATTGATGCTCATACCAAAGTAGAAAAACAAAAGTAAAAAGCCGAGAATAAGGTTGGGGAAAGGACAGAATTTAGAAGACATAAAACATATCTGACACACTTTACATGGGAGTATATGGCCTTTAAAAGTAATGTCTTTAGGAGTGTCAAGGAAGAGAGAGTAGCAAGACACTAATGGAGTTGGGTCACTGAGGAACAAAGGTCATATTTAAAGAAGAGGAGAGAGACTATCACTCATCATGCTTTAGACAAGAAAAATGAGTTGATATTTTGAGCAGATGGGACAGAGGTATTGTATAAAAGAGTGCTACCTCCGTAAGATGTTCGACATTGTATTGACAAACCAAGGGAGATACAACAGAACTGACTGGTGTCTAATTGATTGTTTGAAAAAATCCAGGTCATATTTTCAAACTTTTGCTCAGAAGTGATTAACTTATCTTTAGAAGTAATCAATGAGACACAGCAAAGGCAATGATCAACTCAGTTTATGAAACGGTTTTGGTTACTTTTTAAAAATATTTATTTGGATGAAAACATAGAATGAATTGAAGAACAACTAAACAGTCATATTTTGTATGATTCTGAAAACAGATGTATTAAAAGAAGGAAAATTCAAGAATGGCCAACTAAAAGCATTATAAAAATTATACATAAAAATAAAGGTATAAAGAGCTAGAGTTAATCACACATGCTATCTCTATTTCTTCATACCCTGCAACATTACACACACAGCTAAAATGATGTTTCCTACCTTAAGTCTTTCTTCTCTTTTACTCTTTCATAATGCTTGATGTACACTTATAAAAATTCTGAATAACTTTGTTGTACCATGGTTCATTAAAATGCATGATTGGATACTTCAAGAAAAGCCAGAGCCACTGAGCCATTAAATTCTTTGTTAATGGCTGGCAATTACTGGAGGATGGCACAAGAGAGTATAAAAGCAAGGATAGGCTATTATCACCCACAGGCCCAGTGAGGAAGGGAAAACTTGGCCAAGGGCCTTTTATTTATTGTTGAATATACACATCATTCTGTGACATGGAAAATGTTGGTTTTCATTTCTTGAGTAAATGACATTGAAAAAAACTCAGTTTGATGGCTTATATCAAGAAAATGGATAAATCTCTTGTTTACCAGGTTCATGTGGGTAAATAAACATATTCCAATTCTGCTCTTTTTTTGGTGCCTCATTCATAGGGTCTCTCTTGACTTTTGAGACAGTTATAACTTCTGAAGCTTTTACCATGTAATGCCCTAATTTTACGTGTTGCGATATATTAGGATTTTCTGCCATTTCCTCTACTAGAATATGTTCTATAGTGCTTACTCATTTTGTACACGAAGTGTATCATATTTTTTAATATCTAATTCAAATTTGTAATATACAAGTTTAGAAAAATATGACAATCTTTAAAAATAAATATGAATGAAGATAAGACAAAAACTTGTTCAATCTGGAATGATTGAATTCTTTCAGCCTGAAGCAAATAGTTTTTTCAATATATTCAAGAAAGTTTCTCACGGTGTTGTGTACATCTGTATGTGTGTGTGTGTGTGTACCAACATATATTTATACATATACATGCACAATGGAATCAATACATAAGCTTATTTTTCTGTGAACTTATATACGTTAAAAAAGGTAACCCAAAAGAAGAATTTATATAAATACTTAAAGCATAGATAAGTGATTTATTATTAAGGAAAGAAAAGATTTGGAGAATATATCTATGGTATCATTAGGACAATTTTCAAATGTCAGTTTTCTCACATAGATTAAATTCCTTTGCCTATTTAAACTCAGGCTTTGGAAAATGAAATGTAAGCAAATAGCATTTCCAAGTAGAAGTATGTAGGTAGTTCCCAAGCTGCCCCCCCAGAAGCATATATGTAGTTCCCATGCTCTCTTTTCCTTGCTCCTTTGCGTGAGGAAACTTGTATGAAGATAGAGGCCCCATCAGTATGCATCTCCAAGTGACTACCCCCAGCAGATGGCCCTAATGAACCCACCAGGAATTCTTCTTCTTCTCTCCCTGGTCATATTGGCCTCACTACAACACAGCCTTTAATGGTTCACCACTTGTTTCAGATGTATTAGCCTTTTCTCCTTGGACAGAAATTCATATGTTAATTTGCACTGTCTATAAAATTGCAACCCCTCTTCTCCCACCTCTTTCAATGTTTCCCACAAGGATATCATAACTGTACTAAATATCATATAAATCTCTGCATGCCACCCATTTCTGCATAATTCTCTTCATCTCTTAATCTAGCAACCATAACAGAAGAACACATCCTTCATACAGGAAGCTTGGTTCTTAGCAAATTCACCATCTTTGTTGTATATAATTATAAATTGTTCAAACATTTATTTTGGAAGTTTGTTAAAGTTCGACAATTGATCATGATCACCTATGTCTTTCTAATTTTTGAAAACTGGAAGAGCATTGTCCCTTCTTTAGTTCTCTAGCACTTTTGCTATTCCTGTGTTCTGTAGATATTTACTGAAGTCATTCTTCATCGACATCTTCCAGCTTCCTCAGAATTCTGGAATGCGATTTGTCTAGACTAGAGGCATGATGCAGTTTAAAACATCCAGGAACTGGCTGTTTTATTACACCACCAATTGGGCTTCAATCCTTTTATCCATGTCTGTTTTATACCCCATCTAAATTACAGATTATTCTCATTAATAGGGAAGGCGGCAGCAAAATAGGAGTGGAATAGCTCTGTGATTTTTTTCCCCTGTCCTCTGATTTCTCACCATCTGGCCTAAGCAGTCAGCCTTATTCCTTCCTTTTTCTTCTTTGATATGAAAAGAGAGTTTTATGACTTGTGATGAAAAAATAATTGAAAATAACTGTGAACATACTAATTGTACTGAAAAGCACAGATTGTCTTTAGGGAAATCTAGAGAATATTACTAATTGCTAGATCAAATTATAAGGCAAAAGAGACATGAATGAGGCAAAAAAAAAGACAAAATACTCATCTGGAACAATTAGAAGATCAATTACAAGGTGACATATTATAAAACAGGAAGCTAATGTTCTAACCAAAGTATGTATCCTCCTTCAATTAATAATAGTTTAGAGTACTGCACTATATAAAATAGGTTTGTGATGTCAGTTTCATTTCTTTTTCAAAACTACAATGACAGACAGACCAAAGAGATGGATGGTTTGCAACAAAGGCAATGCAATGACAAGGGCTTTGATAGCCTTCAAAAACTGTAAGAGCAGTAAAAATCCTCTGAAACCTTCATCCATCTGGTCCCCAATGGATACACTCCAAAGTGGTTTGCATCTTCCTTGTCATTTAATCCCTTTGGAAGTTCAAGTGTTTGTGAACATTCAAATTTACCCGGCAATTTTACATTTGGGACTGGGGGTGGCTACAAATACTACATTATCATTAATGCGAGAAGTTCTTTCCCAGAGAGCCGAAGATATAATTCATTGCCTAATAGCATCTCTAAATAGTAAGTAAAACCAGCATTTAAAAAGGACACAACAGAAAACTAGCTCCAACTAACTACTGGACAATAAAGCAGTATAAAGCAGATGCTGCAGGTAGTATTCCAGTGTTTTAAACACTGGTTAATCCACACACCTCTAGGGACAGTGGGAAACATACTACAGATTCCAATATCATAAATCTTTTAAAATGTATGATTCATAATTCTTCTATTTATACTAAAAATAGTCACAAGTTTATTTCTATGATATATACTTAAATCAACAAAAAAGTGTGACTTTGGGTAAGAAGCCACCTAGCATCTTCCCAAACACTTTCTGAAGATGAGTGAAAGCAAAGGAGAAGATAAAAGAAAATAAATTATTTTATCCGACATAGAGACTGTTGAGAGATTGGGAGGTTAAGAAACAAGAACTGTAATAACTCCTATGTTCAAAGCTAGGAAAGCACAGATATTTCATTTTTAAGTGACTTTGACTTAGAGTCAATGAACACATTGACAGGACTCTATGCCATGGTCACTCTGCTATGCAATTTCAAAACCACTGCTTATTTAGTTTCAAAGATAACACTGTCAGGTACAAGTTATTCATCTCATTTACAGAATAAGGAAAAAAAGGATATTAAGCAATTTTCCTAAATCCAAATAACTGGTAAGTGAATAAGCTAGGCAGTGAAAGACAAATACCATATGATCTCACCTTTAAGTGGAACCTAATCAACAAAACAAACAAGCAAGCAAAATATAACCAGAGACATTGAAATGGAGAACAATCTGACAGTAACCAGAGGGGAATTGGGAGGGGATAGTGGAGAGAAAGAGGGAAGGGTTTTCGGGAACAACGTAAAGGACACATGGAGAAAACCAAGGGGAGTGGAATTAGGGGAGGGAGACGGGGATGGCTGGGGTGGGCAGGGAGTAGCAGGGGTTAAATGCAGAAACTGTAATTGAACAACAATAAAATAATTTTAAAAATAACTGGTAAGCAAGAGAGGCCCATTATAAACAGTGAATTCCTTTGTAAGATGAGGGACTGGAGCTTAGTCCTGGTTGTGTTGAATGGCAAAAGCAGAGAAGGCATGAATGGTGTCCGCATTCTATGCTGCATCACCAGTCTGCAAATCTGTAGCAAATACTTTGCCATGCTACAACCTGTTAGCTTCCAGCTAAACTGTATGGTATTATATATTAATATATAGTCCATAGTAGTATAGCATATGTCTCCACTATGACTCCGGAGGATAAAATTATTCCTTGGCCAGCTCATGAACTTTCAGAGTTCTTTACCCCTCCACCTTAACAATCACATTCAAGTATCACATCCCATGAGGATAGAAGAGAGACCAAATTTTATTAAGAATGAGATTAATGACTACAAGGAAAGTTGACATTAGAATGTACTTTTAAAAGCCATGATATGAACTTGAACTTCATGTGAGCAGAACATAAGTTTAAAGGGACTATGAGTAAGGATTAAAAAAAAGATTATTTACATAATATTTCATTATTATCTGGAGAGAAAGAGACCCATGTAGTAATCAGTGATTTAGCTGTGATTCCTTACAGCTCACTAATCACTAATGAGATATAAAGGTACTTATGTTGGGAAATTCAGCTAAGCTTTATTTTAGAGGAAAGAACTGGAAGTTATGTTATTAAGCTCATTTATAAAAAACTTATTTCCACCAGGCATTAATGACAGCAATTTAAAGAAATTACTATCAACTACCTAGCACACAGTGATAGATAAAAAGAGATCATTTGATTTTTTTCCCCTTTATTTTCCATATTTTCTCATTTTCCAGGTAATTAGACCCTTAGGTGAGCCATATATATCATATATGTCATGAGGAAAACCTTTCATTAAAGTCCTATGAAAACTGTTTTTAGTGGCCATATCTACCATGAATAGGATGCTAATACCAAACTATAAACGTTGATTTGTTTAAGTCCATGGAATAATCTGGTAGGTTAGCAGATGTCATAAGGAAATTATTTAACTCCAGTGTTTAAACTATAACAAAAATATACTAATAAATCTATATTTCAAATTGGTATGTGTACATAAAGTATGATAATAAAGTGATTTCAAGTTTGAATAAATGTCATAAATATTATTTTGTTACTGTAATAATTAATAAACTAAGTATAATTGTTACCATAGGATCCATATCAGAATTAAATTCAGCCATTGGGCAAATCAGAAAATTCTGGCAAAATTTCAAAGTATCCAAGTGTCAAGAAAAATCAGTTTTGAAGGACAATAAAGAAACAGTTTTGGAAAAGAAGGATGGATCATTGAATCATGGTTACCATTTCTTTCTTCCATGTTAAGGACCAAAAAGAGACTTAACTTAGTGCTCTCCTACTTCATCGAAACAAAACTTTATTTACTTTACAGTGAATAAACCATGTATGAAATCAGTTTAAAGACCTTTATTGAGATGTTGTTGTACACAAGTTACTGTGCTGAGTGGTTTGGACACAGATGAATGCTGTTTTATTATTTTGTTGGGACCATATAGTACCACATCAAGATGGTTTAAACAGGAGTTTATTTTCTCATATGTCTGGAAGCTGGACGTTCAAGATCAAGGTGGTGTTGTAGTTTG
This sequence comes from Artibeus jamaicensis, assembly GCF_021234435.1. Taxonomy (NCBI): domain Eukaryota; kingdom Metazoa; phylum Chordata; class Mammalia; order Chiroptera; family Phyllostomidae; genus Artibeus; species Artibeus jamaicensis. The sequence goes on from NW_026521788.1 coordinate 18,879,853, forward strand.
TAACTTCTAAGGCCTCCCTCCTTGGCTTGTAGATCGCTGTCTTCTCCCCATGTCTTCACATGGTTTCTCTCTCTATATGTGTCTGTGGTCTGATTTCCTCTTCTTGTGAGGACACCAGTCATATTGGATTAGAACTCATCTTAATTATCTCATTTTAATTTATCTCTTCACAAACCCTCATTTCCATATACAGTCACATTTTGAAGTACTGTGAGTGAAGACTTCAGTATATGAATTGGGGCAGGAGGTACAATTCACCCAATAAAACAATATTCCTGCCTTCTGCGGTTTTCAAAATAATAGATTACGAAAACATATAAAAGTGACTAATGCATGGCATGGAGTTATAGTACATAAAAGACTTAAATATAAGTCATCATACCATAAAAGTCCCAGAGGATAACACAGGCAGAGAAATCTCAGATACTCCATGCAGCAATACTTTCATGAATATTAAAAATGTCCCTAGAGCAAGGGACATAAAGGAAAGAATAAACAAGTGGTACTTCATCAAAGTAAAAAGTTTCTGCACAGCTAAAAGAAAACATCAGCAAAATGAAAAGGAACCAACTGTGTGGGAAAACATATTTACCAATGATATCTTGGACAAGGGTTTGATCTTCAAAATATATAAAGAACTCACACAACTCCACTCTAGGAAGACAAATAATCCAAATTCAAAATGGGCAAAGGACCTGAACCAACAGTTCTCTGAAGAGGACATACAGAGGGCCCAGAGACATATGAAAGGATGCTCAGCATCACTAGCCATCAGAGAGATGCCAATTAAAAACACAATGAGATACCACTTCACACCACACAGAATGGCCATCATACACAAAGTGACAAACAATAAAGTGATGGTGAGGAGAAAAGGGAACCCTAGTGCACTGTTGGTGGGAATTCAGACTGACTGGTGCAGCCACTGTGGAAAACAGTATGGAATTTTCTCAGGAAACTAAAAATAGAACTGCCTTTTGACCTAGCAATTCCACTGCTGGGATTATACCCTAAGAATCCCAAACCACTAATTCAAAAGAACCTATGCACCCCAATGTTCATAGCAGCACAATTTACAACAGTTAAGTGCTGGAAGCAAGCTAGGTGCCCATCAGTAAATATGTGAATCAAAAAACTGTGGTACATTTACAAAATGGAATACTACACAGCAGAAAGAAAGAAGGAACTCCCACCCTTCGAAACAGCATGGATGGAACTGGAAAGCATTATGCTAAGTAAAATAAGCCAGGTGGGGATAGACAAATACCATATGATCTCACCTATAAGTGGAATCTAATAAAAAAACAAACAAGCAAAATATAATTAGAAACATTGAAATAAAGAACAAACTGACAGTAACAAGAGGGGATGGAAGAGGAAGATAATGGGGGAAAGACGGGGTGGTGTCATCAAGGAACACTTACAAAGGACCCATGGACAAAGCCAAAGGGGGAAAGGATGGATGGTGGGAGGTGAGGGGTGGGTGGGGCAGGAGAAAGTGGTGGTGGGAAAATGGAGACAACTGCATTCGAACGACAATAAAATTAATAAAATAATAATAAAATAAAAGTTATAGCACAAATTGAAACTATGAGAGTGCATAGAAAGGTTTAAAGAAGAAAAGACTAAATGGTAAAGTGGTTTTTCTAAGGATGGGATTTCAGGAGACTGAGATGAATATGGTGGGAGAGGCAGGAAACTGTACACTCAGAGTGAGCACCGTGTTGGGCCAATCCTCCTTTTCATAGGCAAACCTCAACCTGACGGACATGGCGCATTATGTATTTAAGACCATAAAGGCCATTTGGTTGCTGATAGCAAAATGGCAATACAGAATCATATTTTTTTCAGTTTTCACTATAAAATATATCACAGGCCAATAAGAAGACACATCAAACAGTTCCCCACCATCTTTCAACATATATTTGCACTTGTGGACACTTTTGAAAAGAAATTCAATAAAAGGAGAATTAAAATTGTAGCAGTTATAAACCAGAAGACATGAATAATACAAGTTAAGTTTAGTAGTAATTAAATTATCTTTGTAGAAAATCTATATATCAAAAAACTGCTTAGAGCTTTTTGTTCTGAAAGTCAGTTCTCGAATTTATGTAATTCAACAGTTTTTTAAAAATTATTTCCTGTAATAAACTGTTGCTAAGTAAAAAAAAAAGTGGATTTGTGATATTTTGTTACCAGTGAGTGCAACCTGTGTTTGGGTGCCCAACACATTATTCTTAGACCTGTTTGCTAAGTAAGCAATATTTCTGACAACAACAAAGTTTCCCAATTTTAATTGATTTCATTTTAAAAGTCCAAGAAGGAGTAAGCTACAAAAATACACTTTTATGTTTTTAGAGGAAAAATGCTGAATTTTCAGTGGATTCATAATGAATATGTACTTTCTTATAGTTTCTTAAATATGTCACTGGTTGATAGACAGAATTTTTATTTATTACTTAAAATTATGACAGGTTAAAAGTCCTCAGCAAGCTGACATTACAAATGTGGCAAAAGTACATAATTTTAATTTTGTTTGTAGGTATTTTTCCACACTACAGCCATGGTAATCATTTAGGCTTATGTCATAAGATATTTAAAAGCTATATAATCCCACATTTTATATCACTTGTTTGTGCCTAATTAAGCAGAAAGAAATTAAGTCCAGTGAATTACAAAATCAAAATTGAAACACATTAGATTTTACATTAGGAAAATCTTGTCACATAAACCTTTAGCACTGTTGAAAATGAATTTCACCTTTCCCATTGGTGAAAGGTGCAGAGTGATCATTCAGTGCAATTATACAGTCAGGAAAAGCTTTATTTGGAAGCAGTACTATACCAACAAGAAAATCACGTTGCATACCTATGTTTAACTTTTGCAATTGCCTAGAATAGTTATGCTACATATTCATCTGGCTTTGCTCTAAATACTGTGTTTGGAAGCTCTGAAATGTAAATAGAATAAATCCTGCCCTTGCTCACTTAGAGGTTTCTCCTGTAGAAATTAAATGGGAGTTTCCTAAATACAACAGATCTAAAAAAACAAACGTGTATTAACTATCAGCAGTGTATGAAACCCTGTGTAAGGCATTGCAATGGAGTAAAACCTAAAAATCTGCACACACCCTGGGCTGCTTCTCTTTCTTTGACTTCCTTTTTTACAAGTCTGATGTGTTCTCTGTGTGTGTGTTTCACATTTAAATTCTCCTCACTACTCATTCTTCTGGTGAAAAAGGAAAAAGCCTCATTTCAACTCCCAAACCATATTTAGTCTAGCTCATAGGGATATTTATTTTGCTTCACCGTGATCATACAAAGTTATCCAGCTGTGTCTGCATGGACAGCCAGTGCTGATAAGGAAAGGGACCTGGGCTTTTGTTATTTGACTCCAAAGCTGAATGAGTAAAAAAATCAAATGTTAGGTTTAAGACTTAGGTATATTTATCTCCCTGATGCAAGAAAGTTCCACATGGAAAAACTCAGAACTATTGTCTAAACACAACCTACATTTTTTGACATTAAAAATAGACAGAAACTAATTTGAAAAGGAAAATAATTTGAACAGGGACAACAGGCTGACCTAACTGGAGGGGACCTAAGTCACTATGCACTGTCTTAGAGAATTTGAGCAAGCCGGGGATCTTCTTTGATAGATTTCTATATATCAAAAGTGATTATATTAGCCAAATTCATTATAGGTAGAGCAATGAATGAAAAAAATATCCATGGGACTCTTAGAGGTCTTAGAATTTATACCCATATTAATATTAGCATTTTTAAGAAAAAATCTAAAAAAACATGCACCAAAGTAAATATACACACCCTATGGAATAGCTATTACTACCATATAAATATTGATTTTCGAAAAGTTATAAACTAACTTATTTAATGATGACAATGCAAATATATATCATGCTTTACCGAAGTACTTTTAACTAATATAGGCACAACCCTTTGCTAAATATGATGGAAGCTAATAAAACCATAACTAATTGACAATTTTAGAATAAATTTTCATTGTTTCTTAACAGGTTTTTATACTTGGAACATGATGTTGCCTTAAAATGAAAAGCTCATTTAAAAATACAGAATTTTAAAGAACGAGATTTTATAAACCAGAAAAAAAAAAGAATAGTCACATGATTGAATATCTCTGCCTCCAAGAAATTTCCTATGCAGTTTGGTGAAGATTTACATGAAATTTATAATTGAAACATAAAGCATAAATCACCATCAAGATGGTAGATGGAAATTCGCAAGAAGGTATTAAGAGATACCATGGGAATTTAAATGTTTCTACAATATATTGAAGTATTTAGATGTACAACAAAGCATATATTTCTCATTGCTTCCATGACAGTCTTCCACATAGAGTATTAGAACTGCATCCCAAATACCAAATTTAATCTATATCTGAAAGTTTCTTAAATTGACTAGATTGAAAGATTATGAGAAACTGTATGGAAGTTGGTCTGGATAGCACTGAGTATATTAAAATTGATACCTTACAATTAAGAGTTAGATTATTGGAAGTGTCAAAAATAACAATTGGACTTTTTTGGTTTAGATTTTTAATAGTTATATTCTAAAATTTGCATTTATTTATTCATTCATTCATTCATTCATTCATTTAATTATATGAGTTTAAAGTGCACAACGTTATAATTCTACATTTGTATACACTACAAAATGATCATCCCCAAAATTGTAATTACTGGCTATCACCATAAAATTGACCATCTTTTACTTCTTTCACCTAAGCCCCAACTGTCTTCCTATCTGGTAACTAGAGATCTGTTCTCTGTATCTATAACTTTGCTTTTATTTCCTTATTGTTTTCAGATTATACACATGAGTGAAATCAAATGATATTTGTTTTTGTCTTTCTGACTTATTTCATTTGGAATTATATTCTCATGTTCCATTGATGTTGTTTAAAATATCAAGATCTCATTCTTTCTTATGCTGAGTATACCACTATGTGCACACATACACTACATCTTCTTGTACATTCATCCATTCATGGCCACTTAGGTTATTTTCATATTTTGACTGTTGTGATTAATACTGCAATGAACATAGGAGTGCACTATATTTTTAAATTAGTGTTTTCATATTTGCAAGAAGTCACTTTTCCAAAGTGATGGCACCAATTTACAATCCACCTGTATACAAAGGTTCCATTTTCTCCACATCCTCTCCAACACTTACAACTTTAAAAAGCAATTATTCTAACAGGTATGAGGTACTATCTCACTGTGATTTTGATATGTATGTCCCTGATGATTAGAGTTGTTGACTACCATCTCAGGTACCTGTTGGACAACTGTGAGTCTTCTTTTGGGAAAACATCTATTCTAATCCTCTGCCTTCTTTTTAATCAGGTTATTAGAGGTTCTTGCTGTTCGATTGTATAAGTTCACTATTTATCATAGATATTGACCTGTTATTGGATATATAATTTTCAAATATCTTTCCTCATTCATTAGGTTGACTTATCATTTTGATGATGATTTTCTTTGCTGTGAAAAGGTTTTTAGTTTAATATAGTCCCATTCATTCATTTTTGCTTTTGTTTCCATTGCCTTTGGTGCCAAATCCATAAAAACATCACTGAGGTCAATGTTAAGATGCTTATCACCTACTTTATTCTAGGGATTTTATGGTTTCAGCTCTTACATTCAAGTCTTCAATTCATTTTCAGCTGATTTGTCTGTATAAAATGTAAGACAGTGATCTTGTTTCATTCTTTTACATGTGGCTGACCTGTTTTTCCAACACCATAAATTAAAGAAACTAACTGTCCTTTCTCCACTTTATCTTCTTGGTTCCTGTGTCATAAATCAGTTGTCTGTATGTGTGTTTAAATGGATTTGTTTCTGGGCTTTCAGTTCTGTTCCACTGGTCTGTGTATCTGTTTTTGTGCCAATGTCATACTATTTTAATTACTATAGCTTTGTAATATAGTTTGAAATCAGAGAGCATGATAACTCCAGCTTTGTCCCTCTTTATCAAGATTGCTTTTGTTATTCAAGATCTTTTTTGTTCCATACAAATTTTAGAATTATTTGATCTAGTTCTGTGAAATGTGCCGTTGGAATTTTAATAAGAATTGCATTGAATCTGTGTACTTCTTTGGTTAGCACTGATATTTTAACAATATTAATTTTTCCAATTCATGAGCATAGAATAGTTCTCCATTTGTTTCTTCTTCAATTTATTTCTTTTACCAGTGTCCTATAGTTTTCAGTGCACAGGTCTTTTACCTCCTTGGTTAAATGTATTACTAAATACTTTGATGCAATCTTAATTCATCTTTCTGATACTTCACTATTAGTGTATGGAGACATCACAGATTTATTTAAACTAATTTTTATCTGTGACTTCTCCTAATTCATTTATTAATCCTAATGGTTTCATGATGAAGTCTTCAGGGTGTTTTATCTTCAGTATCATGTCATCTGTAAATAGTGATAATTTTCATTCTTCCCTTCTTATTTGGATGCCTTTTATTTCTTTTGCTGGCCGAATTGCTATGTCTAAGACTTCCAATACTACACTGAATAAAAATGGCAAGAGTGGGCATCCTTGTCTTGTTCTTGATCTTAAAGGAAAAGCTTTCAATTTTCACATCAAGTATGATGTTAGCTGACAGTCTGTTATACATGATATTTATTATATCAAGATAAATTCCCTTTATGCTGACTTTGCTGAGAGTTTTTAATCAGAAATGAATGTTGAATTTTATTAAATACCTTTTCTTCATCTAATGAAATGATCATATTAATTTTATCCTTCATTGCATTAATGTGTTATGTCACACTGATTTGTGGATATCAAATTATCCTGCATTTCTGGAATAAATCCCATTTTATTGTGTTTTATGAGCTTTTCAATGCATTGTTAAATTCAATTTGCTAATATCATGTAGAGGATTTTTACATCTATGTTCATAATTTTTTTGTGATGTCCTTGTACAATTTTGGTATCAATATAAAGGTGGCTTCATGAAATGTATTTGGAAGTGCTACCTCTTTTTAAGTTTTTTTTGGAAATGTTTTCTATGAATGTTTGGAAGAATTCCACAGTGAAGCCACCTGTTCCTGAACTTTGATTTGTTGATAGGTTTTTGATTACTGATTCAATCTCCTTGTTAGTAATAAGTTCATTCTTTACATTTCTATTTCTTTATGATTCAGTATTGGAATGCTATATATTTAGAAATATGCCAATGTCTTCTAGGTTGTCCAATTTGTTGATGTATAATTGTTACTAGTAGTCTCATGATCCTTTGTATTTCTGTGGTATCAGATGTAAAGTTTTCTCTGTCTTTTCTGATTTTATTTATTTGGTCCCTCTTTTTTTTCTAGGTTAGTACACCTAAAATTTTGTCAATTTTATTTATCTTTTCAAAGAACCAACCCTTAGTTTCATTGATCATTTCTGTTGTCTTTTTAGTCTTTGTTTCATTTAGTTCTACCTGATCATTAATATTTTCTTTCTTCTCCTACCTTTGGGATTTGGTTTGTTTTTCTCTTTCTAGTTCCTTTAGGTGTAATATTAGATTGTTTACATGAGATTTTTGTTTGTTTATTTCTTGAGGTAGGCATGTACTTCTATGAAATTTTCTTTAAGAGCCATTTTTTCTGCATCCCTTAGATGTTGGTATGTATTTGGTAGGTATTTACACATTTTTTATTTTTATTTATTAATTTTAGAGAGAGAGAGGAAGGGGGAGAGAAAGAAAGAGGAGGAGAGAGAAAGAGAGAGAGAGAGACTGATTTGTTGTTCCACATTTATTCATTTATTGGTTGGTTTCTGTATGTATCCAGACAGGGAGCGAACCCAAAACCTTGACATATCAGGACAATGTCCTAATCAACTGACCTACACAGCCAGAACTGTCTCTAGGTTTTTACAAAATGTTTCCTTTGGTTTCCTCAACAACCCATTGGTTGTTCAGTAGAATGTTTTTCGGTCTCCACATTATTATTCTTCTTATAATTCATTTGTTTTCATACCATTGTAGTTGGGAAAATGTTTGATATGATTTCAATCTTCCTGAATTTAGTAATACTTGTTTTGTGTCCCAACATGTGATCTATCCTGAAAAATGTTCCAAATACACTTGATGAAATGGTCTATTCCACTGCTTTGAATGGAGGTTTCTATACACATCTGTTAAACATTAAAATTTTCTGGTCTAATGTGACATTGAAAGCCAATGTTTTCTTACTGATCTTCTGTCTGGATGCTCTATTGCTGTAAGTAGAGTGTTAAATTCCCCTATCATTATTGTATTGTGTCTATTTCTCCCTTTAGGTCTGTCAATATTTGCTTTACACATTTTGGCATTCATACATTGGATGCATATATACTTATAAATGTATCTTCTCACTAGATTGACACCTTTATCATTATCCAATTTTCTTCTTTGTCTTTTACTATAGTCTTTGTCTTAAAGTCTATTTTTTCTGATACAAATATAGTTACATCAGCTTTTTTCCCATTTGCATGGAATATCTTTCTCCACCCTTTCAAATTTAGTCTGTGTGTGCCTTTATTTTCTTAGAGAGTCTATTGCAGGCAGTACACAGACAGGCCTTGTTTTCTTATCCAATGGATAAGAGAATTCTGTGTCCAAATTGATTGGACAATTTAGTCAATTTACATTTAAAGTAATTCTTGATAAATATGTACTTATTGCCATCTTGTTTTCTGGCTGGTTTTGCAGTTTCTCTCTGTTCTTTTCTACTCTTTCTTTCCTTTTGGGATTCATGGCTGTCTTTATAGTTATGTTTAAAGTTGTTTCTCTTTTTTTTATGTGTTTACCATGTGTTTTCTTTATGGTTACTATGAAGTTCACAATTAAGAACCTACATATAAACACTTACTTTTAAGTTGACAGCAATCTAAATCTGAACACCTTCCAAACCTTTACATTTTTACCCTCCATTTACATTTTATATTTCTGATGATGCATTTTACATATTTACTTTAGGCTTCCTTAACTAATGATTGTATTTTCAGTACATTTCACTTCTTTTGTCTTTATAAAAATATTTTATTTATTTATTTTCAGAGAGAGGGAAAGGGAAGTAGAGAGGGAGAGAAACATCAATGTGTGGTTGCTTCTCATGTGTCCCCCACTGGGAACTGGCCTGCAACCCAGGGACATGCCCTGACTGGAAATCAAACTGTGATCCTTTGCTTCACAGGCCCACACTCAGTCCACTGAACTACACCAGCCAGGGCTCACTTCTTTTGTCTTTTAACCTTCATACTTGCTTTATAAGTGATAGATCCAGTATGTTTGCCTTTTCCAGTGAGATTTTTTTCCTTTCCTGTGCTTTTTTTATTATTAATAATTGCCTTTTGTTTCAACTTAGAGAAGTTCCTTTAAAATTTCCTGTGAAACCTATTTAGTGGTGATGAACTTACTTAGCTTTTGCTTATGAAGAGTTCTTGATCTCTCCTTTAATTCTGAATAATAGTCTTGAGGGGTAGAGAATTCTTGGTTGGAAATTATTTCAGCACTTTGAGTACGTCATGCCACTCCCTCCTAGCCTTTCAAGTTTCTTCTGGAAAATACCCTGGTGGCCTTGAGGGGGGTTCCATTGTATGTTATAAACTGTTTTTCTCTTGCTGCTTTTAAGATTCTCTCTTTAGCCTTATGATTTACCACTTCATTGTTATGTGTTGTCGCATGGTTCCCTTTGGGTCTAGCTCATCTAGAACGTCTGAGCTTCCTGAACCTGAATATTGGTTTTCTTTTCCAAATCAGGGAAGTTTTCACCTATTATTTCTTCAAATAATTTTCTGTTATCTCTCTCTCTCTCTCTCCTTTTTTCATTTTTTTCCTTCTGACACTGCTGTGAGGCTAAAGTTACTATGCTTGATTTTATCCCAGAAGTCCCACAAAATATTCTCATTTATTCCTTATTTTGCTGCTCTGGGTGAGTCCCATTGCTTTGTCTTTCTGCTTTCTGATTTGTACTTTGACATTCTGTTTACTGTTGACCCCTCCAGTGTATTTTTTCTTACTTATAACTTCTTTCTGGTACTTTTTAATATTTCCTACCTCTTTGTCAAAATTTTCACTCTTTTCACCTATTCTTATTCCAAGTGTGGTGACTATCTCTATGAACATCACTTTGAATCTCTTTATCAGGAAGGCTATTCATCTTCGCTTCATTAAGGTCTTTTTCTGGGGATTTGTTTCATTTTTGGTTTGAACCATAATGTTATGTTTCCTCATTTGCCTTGACTTCTTGGGTTGTTACATCAATATTAGGCAAAACAGCTACCTCTCTCAGTCCTAAGGCTGTGGGCGTATAGGGGATGATCTGTAGAGACCAGAAATGCAATCTCCCCTGGGCCCCAGAGCCAGGCACTAGATGGCACCACTTGTGAGGTCTGTGTTCACCCCCACCCAGCCTTGGCAAGGCCAAGGCTTCAGTGAAAAATGAATATGGCATGGGGTGCTTGCACAGCTGGTTGAAACATGGGGTAGGTGTAGCATACCCACTGGTGCTAGCAGGCTAGGGGGGCGGGTACCAAAAATGACACCTGCCATCTCTTTCACCAGCAAGTTAGAGTAAGGTTGCAATAATGGCACTCACTAGTACTTCCTTTCCCAGAGAAAGCCCCAGAAGTTAAGTGGGTCTCACTCACTTATGGTCTAGGTATTTTTCAAAATGTTGATTTTGTGCTGGATCTTAAGACAAGTGAGACTACACACTAGCCCTTCAAGAGTAAATTCTCTGTTTTCTATAGTTCTATGGTCCTTCTGATCTTTATCCCCAATGACTTTCAAAACCAGGCATTTTAGGATCTCATCTTTCCAGTGCTGGCTACAAGGGTTGGGGTGCCTGATGTTGGGCATAATTCTTTTGCTCCTTGAGGAAGAGTTCTGTATTTTTTGGATCCTTCCTTGTAGGTCGCAATGCCTCAGGATGGGTATGGGCAACACAGTCTCTGCCCATCCTCCCCATCTCAATGTGTCTCTTCTTTCTGTTGTTGTGGAGGTACTGCTCATGTAGCTCTCAGGACTTTTCAGAGTAAATCATCCCATATGTAGCTCTAAATTTGCTCTACTCATGGGAGGGGGTGAATTCAGGGTCTTCCTTCATTGCCATCTTGAACTTGAGTTCCCCTAAAATTGTTCTTTAACAGGTACTATACTTGTGTTATGAAAATCTAAAATCTCAAAGCAACTTAATCTCTAAAAGGAAATCTATGATCTTCATAGAAAAACAATCACTTGTAAGCTTATCTATAAATGAATGTAAACTTTTAACTTATTTGTAAACACCTGCTAATTATGCATTTTAAAAAGCTGTATGGAAAACTTACTATAGTTTTTGGACTATAAGACGCACATTTTTACCATATTTTTTGCTTCAAAATATTTTTTCCTATTTTCCTCCTCTAAAACCTGGGTGCATCTTATGGTGGGGACCCCAGACACACCTAGGTTTTAGAGAAGGAAAAATTTTTGAAGGTAAAAATGTGCATCTTATAGTCTGAAATTATGGTAATTGAAATTGACAAATTTGATTATTGTACACCTTTAATTATTATAGAGATGAATAAAATTATATTATAGTAAATGTGATATATACTTTGAGCCTTATTTGAATTAAGAGCGTTAAATCCTTATAATGAGCTATGAAATGCCAATATATAAAAGAGTGATCACAAATTTAAGTAACAATGAAACATGATGAGATTCCAAAGACTGGCTGTCACATAATCCCTTAGCTGATAGAAAGATAGCCTTGGTGTCTTTCCACATAAATGACTTTGCCACACTGTAATTGGCATCTGAGAGCTTGTTTCCTCCATGAGACTATATATTCATTGTAAGTAAGTGTTGTGTGTCTATTCACCACTGTATCTCTAGGGTGATGGAAACTGTTAAAAAAAATTTGTTGATTAACACAGCAAATAGTTAACTGCTAGTACCAAAGTGTTCATTGTGTGCTTGCTTTAAGAACATTCATCCCTCTATTACTTTAATTTTTAAGAGTTTATTTATTTATTTTTAGAGAGGGTAAAGGAGGGAGAAAGAAAAGGAGAGAAACAACAATGTGTAGTTGTCTCTCATGGACCCTCAGCCAAGGACCTGGCCCACAACACAAGCATGTGCCCTGACTGGGAATCAAACCAGTGACCCTTTGCTTTGTAGGCTGACACTCAACCCACTGAGCCACATCAACCAGGGCCCTCTATTACTTTCAATCACAATTGCTATAACATAGTAGCACAGAATATCATTTAAACCTGGTTGTCATGTCCTGTGGTAAACTGTTCAGCTTTAGGTTTGAATTTTCATACACCCAGAGTGAGAAGATCTTTTGCCTGAGGCAGGCTCTGCTTATTTTGATGCCCTAGATCTCCTAATCTAATAGAAGTAAAATGTCTGTCATGTAGATTTGCTTTCCAGGAGATGAGAGCTTTCATTAAAATCCTCAGAACAGGGAAAATTGAAAATCCTAGGAAAGGTTACACAGGGGACTTCAATTATACATGGAATAACAAGTATTTTATTAATAAAATAACTTTTAATAATGAAAGTTAAGGTTTGGTAAATCTTCGTGGTAAGATTAAATTGCTTGTTATTCTATACATTCTAGTCTCTTTGCATACTGGAAATATTTTACAGTAAAAATATTCTTTAGAAACTAGCCATTCTTTTCCTAACCTCACCCACACAAGAATTAAAAAATGGCATAGAAATCTTACAAAATATTGTTTCATAGTAGTCTGATCCTGGGTGGTAAAGGTTTATGTATATTTTACATTCACAAAGCATTTTCTAAAACTATATAACTCAGATTCACAGTGCAGTTTGAGAATACTAAATAATCACCACTATTCGGCGAGTTTCAGGCACTGGTAGAGTTTTGTCTGAGAAGATCACTCTGTTGTCCCAGGCACACAGCCAATAACACTGCCTGTCTTTGTAACTTGAAATTTATTTCTCCTATTCACTATAACTTCTTTATTATAAAATTTTAAGAAAAGAAGAATTCATAATAAAATATAGAAAATATATTTCAATAATGAATGCTATTTTTATCAGTTTTTGTTCTGTTATTTTTAAACACTAAAGCACTGCAAATAAAATATAAGTCCAGCATGTACAACTAATCCCATCCAGTTCTCTTGCTTTCCAGAGCTAATCATTCATGTTTTTGTTATGCAAGACATTTATAACATTCTACTATTCATATGGTTCTAAAACTTGCTAAATTACTCAACAGCAGTTTTAAAATCTGTTATATTAACATGTGAAACACATTTTTTTTATTTTAATTGTTGTTCCAGTACAATTTTCTGTCCTTTACTCCCATCCCAGCCCATTCACCCCAGCCCTCCCCATCTCCCTCCCATTTCCACTCTTCACTTGTTTTCGCCCACATGTCCTTTATGCTTGTTCCTGCAAACCCTTCCCCCTTTTTTCCCTGAAATTCCCTACCCTCTCCCTTCTGGTCACTGTCAGCCTGTTCTCTATTTCAGTGTTTTTGGTTATATTTTGCTCGCTTGTTTGTTTTATTGTTTAGGTTCCTGTTAAAGGTGAGACTATATGGTATTTGTCTTTCACCGCCTGACTTATTTCACTCAGCATAATGTTTTCAAGTTTCATCTGTGCTGTCACAAAGGGTAGGAGCTCCTTCTTTTGTTCTGCTGCATAGAACCCCCATTGTGGGAATCCTAGAGCACTGTTGATGGGATTGCAGACTGGTAGAAAACAGTATGGACATTCCTCAGAATTTCCTGGTAGAAATCTACCTCAGACTGGTAGAAAACACTATAGAAAACAGCATTGGATTTCCTCAGAAAACTAAAAATGGAACAGCCTTTTGACCCAGAAATTCCACTGCTGGGATTATACCCTAAGAACCCTGAAACATCAATCCAAAAGAACCCCAATGTTCACAGCAGCACAATTTACAATAGCCAAGTGCTGAAAGCAACCTAGGAGCCCACTGGCAAATGAGTGGATCAAAAAACTATGGTACATTTACATTTATTTACTTTAACTAATATGTTTGCTACTACTTATTCATTCTCCTACTGATGGATGTTCATATTATATCCACCTTTCACAATATAAAAATACCATGTAGATCATACTTCTGTAAGTCTTCCTTACGATTATGTGCACGTTTTTCCAATACATACAAAAGAATATTTGTTGCGAAATAATTCAGGTATCACATGTTGCTATTTTGTCCTTTAAAGAGATTATAACAATTTACATTCCCAGAAGCAGCAATGAGAGTTATTATTTTACTATATTTTGTCTAATATTTGGCATTATTACAATTTTTAATGTCTTCACATATACTAATTATATACTAGAGTTATTTTGACAAACTACTGGGATAGGTTTAACAAAGTAGTTCCTTTAAAGAGATTTATTTTTATCATACCTGGTTTACATTTTAATAATGGCCTGTCAGTGATGTTAGTAATAATGGCCATTGTTTACTGGACCACTTTGTATGTCCTAGATATTATTTAAAGCATTTTAAATATATCATTTTATTTAATTCTTTTGATCATGTAAGAATGGCTTTAAGAGGGCAGGGAACTTTTTCTGTTTTGACTGTTCTCTCTCTAGGATTTAAAACAGCACTATCACCAAGTAGGTGTTCAATAAAAATGTGTTAAATAAATAAGCACATCTTAGTCCATTCAGGCTGCTCTATCAAGATAACACAGACTGGGTAGCTTATAAACAATATAAATTTATTTTTCAGTCTTCTGGAGACTGGGAAGTGTAAGATCAAGGCACCAGTACAGTTGTGATCTGATGAGAGCCCCCTTCCTGGTTAATATCCAGCACTTTTTCACTGTGTTCTTAAATGGTGGGAGGGGCTAGGGCTCTCTGAAGGGTCTCTTTTATAAGAACCTAATCCCATTCATGAGGGTTTCACCTTCAGGTCCTCTCATCTCCCAAAGACCTCTCTTTGTAATACTTTCACAATGAACATGAGAATTTCAACATATGAATTGGGGGGGAGGGCACAAACATTTACACCCTAGCAAAATGATATAATTATTAATATTTTATAAAATGTCATTTAGTGAGTCAATAGTTAATTTATTTCCCAGAGATGATAAAACTGGTAGGAAATGGCAGACTTTTAAATCTTAAGCATACCTGACCCCTCCAAACAGACTCTTCCCTATCTATGTCTCCCATAGATTCTAGAGGTAGAATCCATTATCTTGATGTCTAATCTATAAATTCTTTTAATGGTGAAATTTGAATAGGAATGACATGTTTTTGTGATAATGTAATTCTTAGTTGCTATTCTCAAACAGACACAAAATGTCCACAGCATAGGCTCTGGGGCCACTGTGTAAGCAGAGGTTTCTACTGTTTTATTAAAATTTCCCAGGATGCTATCAGAGTCCCTAAATCTATACAGATTTGCAAGCTCAGGAACATAATATTTTCAGATGTTGTATCTTCACCCACATGAGTAGCAGGAAGCATGCTTCTTTCTGGGCCCAGAGGAGGACCTTTGGCATGTGGGTAGGAATCTTGAATGTCTTGGCCTGAATAGTAGGAAGGGGACTATTGCATTGAAAGTAGAAACTTTTCTTTTCATCCCTCATCTAATCTATAAAATTCCCCATAGGATTCACCATGTTAAGACTTTTTATTTCCCCAAATTACACTGATTAAATGCATAGGCTTAGAGTTGACACACTGCCCCAAAATAATTAAATACAAATAAAATTAGGAGACTCATTTTGAGACTTTGTTTTTGTTGAAAGTTCCCCTCAGTATACCTAGCTATGGTAAATAGTATGCCTATTAATACCACATATATGCACACTGAGACAATTTAAAAACTTTTATTAAAGGTCTATTTTATAATTCATAGCCTTTGTAAGTACATAACTTATAAAGCACACCTGCAAAATTTAAGAAATATTTATTATCTTTTTATACAAGTCTAATATGTAAGCTCTTAGTGCTATTAATCTTATCAGTAAGATTATTGATGATTACTCCAGCTCTACCTTAAAGTTCTAGTAAAAATTCTCAACTCCGACTGATTTTGACAAAGTTTTAAAAAAAAAACTTCTAATTATGGTTTTTCTCAAGATCCAATTCATAATTCTCAAACAATAGTCCTACAGTATACCTATTGTTCATTCAAATGAGAGCATCTTGAGTGAACTTGCCTGTTAGTACATGAAATGCTTTGTGATGAATTTCAGTTCATATGTCCAAACTGCTCTTCAGTCATGTAAGTACAAGCAGTAATTCAAAACATAATTACCAATAGAGCAACAATGGATTGTTTTGGTGGAGCCTATTCAATCACTTTTGAATGCACACTTTCTCCCTGTCTTCTGTGACTTATGTAACTCAGTGTGTATAATTTTTCTGCAGTCTCCACAATGATCACTGAGCCATATACTATCACATTAAAATGTAAATGGAATCATGGAGATCACAGTAAAAAAAAGTTACAGGGTTGTTTCTTGATTTTAGCCAATGGCACAGAGGATCGCAGCTGCAAGGCATCATGGGACTGTTCTGATAAAGAGCTTCTTTTCTTGGTAAATGGACACCAGGGTCCCTGAACCTGAGCTGGAATGGACTTCAGTCATCAAACTGGCTCTCACTTCATCTTCCAATAGTTACATCTTGGATGTGTCAGTCTTGTGTTTTCATTTCTTCGGGGTGAAGTGGTGAAAGTGAGGGAACATCTGCTTCATATTAAGTTTATTTTATTCTCACTTCCAAGAGCAAATAAAGCATTATTTAGCACTGTACCACCTACTCCCATAGGAATGACTTTCAGCCCCTGGAAACAGTGTTCTGAAAAACTGATGCACTCTAGGGCACTACTGCTTAAAAATTTAAGCCATTTACATCCTCCTACAAATGTTGGCACTTGTTGACTTTTGAGCCCAGTACCAATCCACTCGTACCCTCTGTTCCTGTCAGCCTGGCCAACTGGCTGTCCCCCAGTCACCGCACACTTTCACATGTTTTTACCTTCCTGGGATACCATTCCAATTTCCCCAAGGTTCAACAACTCGGTCCAACCACTCTCTCCTCCAAAAGGTTTCCCGTGACACCCTGACATTCCAGCAGCACTCATGGAATAGCATTTTGTTTACATGGCTATCACAATACTTTGGAAACTGCTTTATATATACGTATCTCAGATTGTGAGTTCTCTATGAGCAAACATCATGCCTTTTCCTCATGTACATCCATTTCTCTGCATACGAACTTGCACACACTTGCTATTCAATACACTGTTATCAAAATTTATTATTGCAGAATATGATTTAAACTTAATTTGAAAGGAGTGTATTTATATTGAAACACTTGATTGCTTGATGCCTGTAATCAACTAAAATATCAAGTAGGTATATGTTGAAGAGATATATAACTGAATGCATGACAACTAATTATTATTATATTTTGTATAATTTATCTTGGCATAGATATATACTATAATGGTCATCTTTTATCCTAGCACCTATTCCATAAACACTATGCTATGATTTAATAGTGTTTAACATATGTGCAATTAGTTTAAGAATTTGATCTGTCTAGTACTATTATGTGTTTATTTGGTTTTAAGTTATAAAAAAATAAAAGTCTATTAATTTTTTATTTTCTTTGTCAAATGACTCACATATAACTTAATAGAATACAAAGATTGTGTTCACTAGAATGTCATGGACACTGAAGTGTTTGTTAGTACAGCTTTTATTGCAGTATCAGAGTTATCTTCATGTCACTAAGTTAAGGTCACAGAACATTGTGCTAATTAATGGTTAAATTTACATGTCATAATTTGAAGATTTTTAAAAAATATTCATTCCATAGATGAACACATTTAGTAAAAACATAATATAGAAGCCTCCAAAATTAATCCTGCAAATACCTATTGAAAGCTTTTAAGAAAATATTTGGAAGCAGAAAGTTCAATGATAAAGATTATATGGCAATTCAAGACAGAGATAATGGATCAAACTTGATTGATAGCAGTGGATTCAGAAAAAAGTGGACAGAAAGAGAAATTCAGGACAAGGAATAAAGATCTTTAAGCATCCTTGAGAACTATACCACACAGAGAGTTGATATGATATTATCTTTAAAATAAAAATGCCTTTGCAATAAGGGAACAGCCATGATAATTCTAATCAATAAATGGTCAATCTCTCTTTCAGAAAACCCCAAACTACGTCAGTGGCTTTCCCCTTTCATCTGAGGATTCCCCTCCCTCCAACCATACCCATTGTCACAGCTTTCTTGCAAGTTAACTCTTCCAGTCACCTTTACTCATCATTATTAAATCTCTAGTACCATTCATAGTGTTTAGCACTCAAAATTATGCAATAGATATTTAATGAGTGAAGGAAGGAACAAATGCAAAAAAGGGTATATATTCACAAACCCTTGCCTTTAATCGGTACTTAGCAATTGTTCAATAGTTTTTGTGGTCCAAATTATTCCCTCTTGTACCAAAGTTTATTTCTTTTAAATTCAATTCTTAGCAATTATTGCTATGAATCAATGCAAGGGCTCAAAAAACTGATACATGTGTTAATAGGTTACCTTTCCAAATTTACATCTTAAAGAGAGATCTTAACTTTTTGTATTCCCAGATGGATCACTAACAATGAGGAGTTCACACCCCAAGGCAGGATGAAAAGGGCTTCTCTAATCTTATCAAAAAGACACATCTTCTGTCCAGACAGCAACTCTGATGTGGTCAAAGAATCTTTAAACCAGAGACTTTCTGACCGGTGTTCTCTTACATGCATTCTCAAAGAGTGATAAAGAGCACCGTGAATGATGTGGGATAAGCTCTGTTGTCAATGATGGAACAAAGAATTTGGGAACCAATGCTCTTTGAAGAGTTTGTTTAATTACTTATGAATTGACATTGACATCCATAACACTAAACTAAAAAACAAGTCTCTGTTGCACAACTAAATGTCAGAGGACAGTTTGACAAACATTTCCTTACTTTTGAAAGTAGGTTTAGATTCACTGTTTGATTTTATTTTTACATAGAAAATTTAAAAATACATGATAAATTGGTAAAGTAGCTGCATTTCTTACGTTTTCAAGAAAGAACTTATTACTCTTAGATTTGAAGTTTTCTACATAGAGCACAGAACAAAAAGTGGCTTTTGAAAATTGGTATTTTGGTTTTGTGTCATGAGAAATTTGGTGATTATATGAACCTACCAGTTTTAACTCTTTAGTGACAGTTCTATATTTGGAATTGCAATAGTTAAAAGACATTTAGTACTAGATATACCTTTATTTCCAGAGCCACTGGTCAGTATTGGACAATCTAATCTTTCTAAAATGTTATTATAAGGCAAACATTGCATCAATGTCATCTCTACCTTTGCTAATGACAATAAAATAATGGTATAAGGTCCAAGAATATTTTCTCCCTGGTTTTAGGCTTTAACTTTTATCTATAATATAATGTGGAGAGCTAGTATTCTGAGTCATTTTCACAACTGACTCCAGAGAAAGTTGAAATATTTTCAGGACCCCTATTCTTTATTCTTATGTGTAAAAAAAAAGAAAAAAGAATTTAGTATTTCTATCTACTGGAGGAAAGCTCAAGAAAAACATAGAATGTTTATAAAAATTCTGAAAACATAATATGTTCTAGGTAATTAACAGTTTAGATATATTATGAACTGACTTCTCTGCTGTTCTACCTGGCAAATGGCAGAACCAGAGGTCTGTGAATACAAACAACATATTATGAAAGATCATTATAAAGCAGTACCAGAAAAGTCACTGACTGCTCATCACATCTACAACTTTTTCTAAGAAAAATCTGCACTGCACAAGAGCTACAGAATCGTGGCAGCCCCCATCACTGAGATTTGAACCACAATTAGCCAACTGAATAAAGGTAACTCGTTCATTGGTTGGCCCATGATCTTGGACTTTGGACTTCTAAAAAGATGTATGGGGCCAGCTATATTCCTTCTTATTTATTTGACTGGGAAAATTCTAAGAGAAGATGCCATTACCTATGAGAACAGATGCTGAAGAGTTATTAACAAGAAACATCACTGTAACTCATGCTAAACTCATACAAGTTAATGAAGGCGCAGAAACATGAGAAAGTATGTATGACAGTGTTTGGGGCAAACATATTTCATTCTCTAGTCAACAGCCATTTTCCCTTCTTTTCTGCAGATATAACCTTTGATTTTATTTGTATAGTAAGTAACCAGTTAGGAAGATTGAAGCATGACTGGCCTAAGGACAGTGGTATGCACGTATCTGTTTATAGCAGCTTACAAAAGCCATTTTTATGCATTTCTTTCCAATTCAGAGTGCAGTGACATCACATTACTAGCTTTGATACCTGCCCACATGGTAGTATTTATGCCCCAGAAATCAGCGAGTGCTATAAATTAGGATTACTACTCTCGCTAACCCCAGTGGGTTGTTAACTATTTGTCATCACTGTAAGTTCATCATGGAAATCACATTTACTTTTGCCAGTAATTGGTCCAGGAGAAGGTAGAGAACCAACCAAATTCTGACTTATGGCACTATAAGAATGTCTTATGGAAGGCATCTTGAAAAGATTTTCTTCTTGATAAGTTCAAGTTAACAGCTCGCTTTGCTTTCCTGCTTTATGTGGTACTTGTAATGCTTTGAGATACAACTGTGAGGGAAGTTCAGTAGAAACCAGAGATGCCCACATAGGTCATTAGTAACCTTAAACCACTACCAATGACAGCATCCTAAGGACAAGAAAGGAGGAGTACTCCACCTCCAGTATAGAAAATAATGGAATGTACGTAGAGAATATAAAAACTCTAATCAAACACATTAAATATTAATCTACTTTTTATTACTACCCTGTATAAACAATTCTAAATAATGTTAGTGATATAACACTCCTCCCCACAAACTTGTGTTATTCTTATCCAAGTCTTCTACTGTGCTAGGGTTTGTAAGTCTATAATCGACTATCTTAAATATCTAGTTACCTGAACTAATTGAAGGTTTTTATTCTTCAAGCAACTTTCATATGAGTTTTCTGTTATATGTAGGCAAAATACTCTGAATCACTGAAATTGTTTACAAAAAGTAGCAGACTCAGAAGGTTGCTAGGTCAGGTTAACCCAGCCCTGAAAAAGAAAGACCATGGGTTTCTGCTCTCCGGCCCCAAGGAGTTGCTCAGATCCCAGACTCTCACAGCTCTAACTACACAAGACCTGGCCACGTATGGCTCCTGTTCCTGCATGTCCCTAGAGAGCGTCTCCCTAATGTGCCAGAAGTATAACAATAAAAGTGTGTTTACATCAAATAGCACAAGCAGGTTTCTTTGTCTTGTAATCAAAAGAACCAATTAAAAACAGAACCTAGCATTGAACAAGTATATTATAAAAGACTGCCCTAATATGAGAAGTTGGATAGATTCATTTTGCAAAATCTGTACCAAGAATAGCAAACAGATAAAAATATGCTTAATACAGAATTGCTTATGAAATTAAAATTATAATTTATCTAAATGCTAAGAAGAGGAGAATCAATTATTTATTTTTGAAGTTATATAATGATGTGGGAAAATTCAGCCTACTATTATTTATTAAAAAGCAAATTATTTATATATATATATATATTATTTGTCTTTTCACATGTAATACTTGGTTGTATTTATATATGTGTGTATATATAAAATTTATATATATAAAATATATGTATGTGTGTGTGTATATATATATATATATGTCATGACAGTAGGTCTATCCAGAAGAAGTCCCAGTCATTGTTAATATAATGAGAATGATTTGAGTGACATCAGTGTAACCTGGCAGCCAAGGAGACTGGACTGGAATGCACAGGTGTGAACAACGACCGCTTCACTGCACTAGTCAGTGGGGGCAGTAGGAACCGTTGAGTGAGCATGGATACCGTGTGGCTGTGACATTCAAAATGGCTGAGTAAGCAGAGTAATGAATCTGTGCCAACTTTTATCTTAAGCTTGAACATTTGTCCTTGGAAACTGTTTGGATGACTCAGAAGGCTGGAGCTGTGGGCAACTGGTGACTGGAGCTTCATCATCACAACGTGCCCCCTCAAGTATCACAGCTCATACAGAGTTGTCTGGTGAAACATCAAATCACCCAGGTGACTCAGCCCCACTACAGCCCAGATTTGGCACCCTGTGACTTCTAGCTTTCCCCAAAACTAAAGTCACCTTTGAAATGGAAGTGATTTTAGATCGTTGATGAGATTCAGGAAAATATGACAGGGCAGCTGATGGCAATTTGGGAGAACTGTGTGAGGTCCCATGGTACCTACTTTGAAGAGGACTGAGGTATCATTATTCTATGTACAATGTCTCTTTTTTCTTCTATCTTTTTCAATAAATGTCTTTGTTTTTTCATATTACCTGGCTGGTTTCCTTCTGGACAGACTATACACACAGACACACACACACATATGTGTGTTGGTTGGAAATAAATCTAATATCAGTTGTTATTTCTGAATAGTGTGATGAAGGGATATTAAAATTTTCTCCCAAACATTTGCTATTATTTTCAAAGTTTTTCACTCTATAGAAATAAACCATCTTTTAAATAATTAGCACACATTTTCTTTTCATTGGTGAGTTATAAAAACACTCTAGGATTCTCGCACTATTGTTCAAGATAAGAATATACACACATACGAAAGTAATGAATTCAACAAGTTAGACAAAATAAATCAGAAAACTAAAAAATAAAAAGAGGTTAAAAATTCATGACAATTTGCTTTATGGAAAAGCATATTATCATATTCTAAGAAAATTTCTCTCTTTCAAAAATATGTAATTTATTTTAAGGATAAGTTTAATTTTCATGAGAATAAAACGATTTAAAAACATTTAGTTCTTTGTTTTTACAGCAGTATAATCAAAACCTGAATTATGCTTTCAAACACAGGACTTTATGAGAGTAATCTCACAGTCCCGTGGGGGGAATCGTCTGTGATGAGAATCACTGGGTTCGGCATGGAATCCCCAGCCTCTCTGTTACTGATGTACTCAGATGTCTAGACTTACTTACTTGATTCTTTAGATCACCACTATTCAAATACAGGTACTAGTAGTTGCAATACACATTGTATATCAAATCAATAACAAGTTTCCCATTAAAAACTGCATTTTTTTTTCTGAGTGGATAAAAATGTGGTTGGAAAAGAAATGCAGGGAAATCAAGAGAAACCAGTAGTTTAAAGAAGGGAAACTGATGATTTATTGGAAAAGCCAGAATAGGCCTGTGATTTCTAGCTTCATTTTAAATTATGTTTTGCTCAAGAACAGAAGCTTCTTTTGGAGAGACAATGTCATTGCCGAGTCGTAAGGACTACCAGGCATGAGGCTCATTACCCAAGGAGAAATCAGATGTAACAGCGCTTGGCAATACAAAGTCTCATTATGTTGCATGAAATTAATTATATTTAGTGCTATTCTCTTTCATAAAAATGACTAGATCAAATGTATAAATTAAAAGATCAGAACCATACCCGACACAGCAAGGAAGTCATCGATGCTTGTGATGTCATCTACAGCTTCCGTGAGGACATGGATATGATTCTCCCAAGCGCGCTTGTACATTTCCATGGTTTTTTTGACCACTTGACTTTTGGGTCTTGCAGCCAAAGCTAGTGCAGCATTAATAATCTGGAAGATGTAGAATATTACATGTTGATTTCTTTGGGAAATAGTTACCAACATGCAGATAACAGTTATTCTTTTTTTTTAAAATAGATACATTCATCTTTAACAACAAGAAAAATGGTAAAATGTCCTTATGTGTAACTACCTTTTTGCTTTTGGTGACACTTCAATTTTTTTTGAAAACACTTTAATTAATTAAGTGTTAATGCATTGAGAACTGAAAGAGGTACAAAGATAATTGGTGTCTGCCTTACAGGAGTTTGTATGTCCCACAGTGGGAAGGTCAACCTGTAACTCAGTTCAATATGCCGCACATGCCAGGAATACAGATCATGGTTCTGTAAGCTTCAGAGAATAGAGATAAACTTCAGTAGAAGGAGTAAGAGGTCTGGCTTCCTGGAGGACTTGTTGAATTTTCCAGTAGAAATACATTATTTATTCATTTATTCATTCAACATTTCAAATATATGTTGAGATATTTTGAGTGTCTTTTTGTTTCCAGCATGTTTCAGGTTTCAAAGGTGTGATAATGAACAAGACACAGGCCAAAAGCTTTGCCTTAATGACACTTATCCTATAGCTGGGGAGGACTATTAATTATCAAGTTAAATAAATAAAACAGGTGGTCTGTTAGACTGCTGTAAGAACTAAGGAGAAAAAAAGCAGTGCAGAGAAGGGGATAAGGAGCGGAGTGGTGGTGGGGGTAAGAAGTTTTCAGTTTTAGCATAAGTAAAGTGGAAATTTAAGTAAAATTACTTGTAAGAATGAAAATTGGGTAACAGAGACGTTGTAACATTCAAAAGGTTGGCCCCCTCAGGGCCGCAGAAGTCTGTGATTGTCCGACTCAGGACTAGCGTTATTTGGAAGGCACTGAGAGTCATTTTGACTTTTGAGCAATTTATTCAGAACTGCACTCTAGAAAAATTAATTTGGCAAAGAAGGCTACTGCAATAGGTTGCAGAAGTGGGAAGAGCCTGAACTACTGTGGTGGAGGCAAGGAAAGGCTTTGGTGGAACTTACTCTTAACTAAAGGAGGATGAGAGCAGGTTAATCATTGCCAAAAAGATCATGCAGGTGTCAACAAATTTGTGGAAAACCACATTTAAGGACATGGAAATACATCCACAACAGCGTAATAACTGTAGATCACAAAACATTATCCTTTAGAGGATGCCATTTCTAGCAAAACTATGCTGGAAATAAAAGGTAGATGAATACATGCAATCATGAACGACGGTGCTCTAGAAGTGGGGGAGCTTCTGGTGCTTTTAATTTTATTTTGTGTAACTAAATTTTTCAGATTTTCTACACTGAATATGTTTTACTTGTTTAATCGGATTGAATGAAGTTATTCTTTAAGGAAATGATTACAGAGGCTTTTCCATGATTGATGGAGAGAATTGTTAGGGTGTCAATAGAATAGGAGAGGTGGGGGAGTTAAAAGTCAGTGTAGAGGCAGACGGTGTGTGCGATTGTTTTGGGGGACAGTGTTGATGAGGGGTATTAGATGTCAACTTTCCCATCACAGATGTTGACTTTGAAGTGATTCTTGGATCTCCATACTAATTACACTGTGAGCAATTGGACAATTGGAATTGTAACTCACAAAAAAAGTTGTCTTTCATTTGTTTATGCACTGAAAGAAATTGTTACTATGCAGCAACAAGGCATCAGATACCGCACTGGATACTAATGACATCACAATGAAAATGGTCCCACTAGTTTCTAAACAGCCATTAATCTAGTAGAAGAATCAGGGGGAAACCAGGGAATTGCAACACACCAGTGGTTCTCAGAAAGTTAGCCTGAATCCAGAGCACCTGGAGAGCCTGTGAAAACACAGATTTCTGAGCCACACCTTAGAGTTTCTAATTCAGTCCATGCACCCTGGGGCTTAAGAATTTGCATTTCTAACAATTTCCCAGGTGATCGTGATGCGACTGGCAGTGCTCTCACTCTGAGAACCACTACAGTCTATAGTAAATGTTGAAAGGACTCCTGTAACAAGAAGCTCAAGATGCCCTATATAACACATGGCAGAGGTACTCAGATCTATAAGGAAAGATGCTCCAAGGTCCTGAAATTTAAAAAAATAATAAGTAGAGCCCTAATCAGTGTGGTTTAGTTGGTTGAGTGTCATCTCTCAATGAGAAAGGTTGCTGGTTTGATTCCCCAAGTGGTCAGGGAACATACCTGGGTTGCAGGTGGTCCCCATTGGGGCATGTGCAAGAGGCAACCAATTGATGTTTCTCCCTCACACACTGATGTTTATTTCTCACTCTTTCTCCTTCCCTATCCCTCTCTCTAAAAATACATAAATAGAGTCTTTAAAAAAATAAGTAGAAGTTAATATAATATGATATCCTTCTGGGAAGAAGCAATAACACATGCAATGACCTAGAAGTGAGATAGAGTCTAACCTCACCTCCTGCAGAATGTGGAGCAGAGAGACCGTAGTGATAGAGGTGGAAGGAAATCAAAGGAACGATGGAAAGATGGAGGGGAAAAAAAGCTCTGGAAAGTACCCACTCAGTGGAGGTGATAAAGATGAGAAAAGGAATCATCAGGAAGGAAGTAGAAAACTAAAATATTAAAGAATCAATATGAGAAGGATTTTCCCCTAAAGATCAAATGCAATAGAGTCAAGAATAATGAGAATTAAAAAGGACTTTTGAATTTGAAAAGCAGCTGTCATTAGTGAGGAGAATGGTGGACACAGCATTCAGATTTCACCAACATAAAACAGAAACAATAAAAAGAATCTTTTTCTACTAAGTAACCTAAAGGCTGTACTTTACTTAAATGACTTCCAACAAATTACTGGAGATGGAGGAGGGGAAAATATGTGGCTTGAAAATATTACGTTGATATTCTCTTCTTTATTTCTTTTTTACAAGAGAGGAACACATTAAATTCTAAGAAAACACACTACTTTGAGGAATAGCTGCTGTATGGCACTCCTTGACTTCAGTTTTAGTTTTATTAACCTATTAACTTACAGTGTAAGCTTGTGTGTGCCACCAGGCTCTGGTCTCTGCTGTTTCATTGTCCCTGCAGTTGAACAACCGGATACACATGTGGTTGTGGGGAATTCAGAGGCACCTTTTAAAGTACTGCTGGTGCAGAACCCTCAGGGGGACACGGAGCCATGAATACAGGACAGACTCTATTTTTTAAGAAGTTTTCAGTTCTGCAGCAGATCCAATTTATCTGATTTGACACTCTGCACTGTGAAAATACTCTATCCTACTTGACTCTCCTGGTATTTAGCTTAAATCTAAAAGCAGACAAAATTCAGAAGATAACCCTAATCCTGTTTAAGAGAAAAAAAAGTCTGCATCCCAATGATGAAGGCTACCACACTCTTAGCAATTTTTTTCTGTCTATCTGGGGTCAGGACAGAAGACCCTTCTCAAATCCTCTTCATGCTGACTAAACATGACTGAAGTAAATGATGTTGCTTTCTGAGGCATTTTTCTTTAGATTATGATTGAGATGTGTCCATGACCCTGTGAATCAAGTAGTCATTCATTTCACTTTTGAAGCAGTCTCTTTAAATTCAGGATCTTATTATATTTTAACAGGACTATTTGTTGAATAGCCTTTCAAATAAATAGTTTCCTATTTCCAGTCCTTACCAAAAAGAAAAAAAAATTGAGTGCAATTTTGTTAAGCAAGTGAGAAGGGAAACGGAGCTGAGCAAGGTTATAGTTGTGGAACATGGAACCTGTTCCATGTCCCTGTGGAACATGTTCCTGTCCCTGCGGAACAGGGACCTGCTGAGCCCTCTTCTCAGTCCCTTCCTCTCTGTGTCTGGGTTCTACCAACCCAACTACATCCCTGCCCATGCTCACTGATAAAGGCTGTGTGGAGGCTGCTTCTCTTTCTGACTGACCTGCATTTCCCTTTCCTCTCAGAGGCCTATTCAAACTAGCTCCTATCCGACTTTGCTGATGTTATTGGTAACCCCTGGAAAAAGCTGAATTTTACCAGGTCTCATTCTACCTTCCTGCTCTTTCTATTAGGACACGTGACCCAGGCTTCAGCATGCCCGAGTCTAAGCTCCCTCCCATTTAAAAAATTATTTTTCAGTTACAATTTACTTTGAATATTATTTTGTATTATTTGTATTTTTATATCAAGTCAAGTCATTTTTACTATATCATACTCTCACATGCTGTGGGAAACTCTCAAACATCTAAACTAGATTCTGCAAATTTAGGATTTTTAAATTATCTCAGTTTTCCTTGTCTCCCTCCAGGAATCGGACTTTTGTATTTTAGGGCTTCTCGTTCGTATATCTTAGGTTTCATCTAAAGTATGAGAGAGGCCCTAGAAATGTGTTCATGGGGTCATTTTTTCTAGTACGTTTGCCTCAAATATTTTGGGATCCAGTAAAGGAAGCTGAGTTGGATGTACATTTAGTTGAGTTCAGTAGGCTAATTTTGAAAGATCTGCAGTTACTGTTACAGAACACAGCACACACACAGGGCCAGGAGGGGGTCACCACATACCATTACCAAAAGGACCCCCTGCTAGGTTCATTATGTCCGCCACCAGAGGAAAGACATCTCTCGATGCCAGAGATTTGTGAAAAGGAAATGTTTATTTAATGCTATACAGACTCAAAGTAGTGACCTAATGTCTTCATTAAAATATCAAAGTCCTTTTGGATACCCACAGGCACCCACAGTACTTCCTTCCCCCCTGCCCTAATTTGGGGTATTGTATCTCAGGAAAAGAAGTAGGTGTCCATGTTACAGGCCACTGGCACCTTCAGCTGTGTCGCCATCCAGGCAGGATCTCTAATTAATCCAAAGTCATGTGGCACCTTCTCACAGTCCACTGGCAAGAGTTCTTTGTACCCATTTTTCCAGGCAAAGTCTCTCCTGCTTCCCAGACCACGCAGCCAAAGGGAGCACCCCAAAGCTGTGTGGGCCTCTTCTACCAAAGCTGCAGAGGTCTGCACTCTGCCAAAATCACATGATTCTTCTCTCCACCAAAGTTGTAGTGGTCTGCACTCTAGCAAAACCATGTGGTTCCCTCTTCACCTAAGCTGCAGGCAGGGGATCCCCACTCTGGCAAAGCCATGTGGTACTCTTCCTACATGGCTGCAGGCGGCTCTCTCTTCAATGACTGTGGGGGTCCCCACTCTGCCAGGAGCATGTGTCTCTCTCTCCCTGGTAAAGCCGAGTGTGGCTCTCCCTTCACTGGCAAAGCTATAAGGGGGTCCCCACTCTGCCAGAGGCATGTGGCTTTCTCTCTACTGCCACTGCCACATGGTCCTCTCCCATATCCTTCCAGTTTTACTGAGTTGCCATAGTGAGTCTGGGCAGGTGTGACCCCATGGCGTGGAGCCAATCAGCTCCAAGCTCTCACACAGGTGCTGTAATCAGGGGACCTAACCCTCAGTTACATCTTCCATCCTCCTGGCTCAAAGCATGGCCACAGCTATTTAACATACCTATGTAACCAGTTAAAGGTTATAGATATGTTAAATGACCATGCTAGAGGTTAGCTGCAAAGTTGTTGCTGTACAAAACAGCTCTCAATGGTTTTGCTCCATTTGTCCCTTCCCCCAACTCACACCTGTTGGTTGGGGGGGGGGGCACTGAGGACATCTTATACGTCTTTCTAATATTTCCTAGACACCTTGAGTTCTGGACCCCATTCCAAACCCCTATTTGGGGTCCCCCTCTTGGCTGCACCCTGTTTCATCACCTCTGTATATGCCCCGTACTCCACCTGTACTGGTTGTACTGACGTCCTGTCAGGACAGAGCCTTTATCTGTAACTGCATGCTCCCTCTTTCCTCAAATCTTCCCGAACAAACTATGCAGACACAAAGACTGAATCATCTTCCCAGTTTGTCTACAGAAAAGAATATTACAAAATAAATTGTTATTTAAGAGGTGTTATTTAACAGTGTGCAGCAAAAAGAAAAGAAAGGAAGGAAACTGTCCACATTTAAAGTTAGTAACTAGCTATTTATTTTTGTATTCTAAATAAATGCTGTTTCTTAAAGAAGGCCCTCAAAACTATACAAATTTTAGGCCCCACACAGCCTGGTCTGCCATAGCCAAACCAGGAATTTTCCATAAAAAGTTACCTATCATCTGAAATGATAACGTGAGCACAGATTCTACTGCAATATTTTATCTAAACTCTGTGTGGATAACAAGGTGTTGACTTTGCTTCCTTAGAGAAAATGGCACTACCAGATACAGGAGGCTTTTCAGCATTCTATGGCATCTAATCCTCTGTGGGAGGCGAGCTAGTCAAGCCACCCCTCTCTCCCATGCTCACTTTCGCTGTGACGGTCTTTGATTTATATGTATTTTATTTCTGAATTTTGCTTAAAATAGTAAAATAGTATAGTGATCGTAGGACTAACATTACTGACAGTTTGCACTATTCCAGGCATGGTTTCTATGTACTTGATTTGCATTCAAATTTTTAACCCAATAAGAAAGGTCCTATCAGTATTCTTATTACCCTGGTGAGACAGTGGATGCACAAAGAGATTGAGTAATTTGTGCAAAGTTATAGAAGAAACTCTAGATTGGAAGCCATGAGGCTTAAATCAGAGGTTTACTTTGCTTCAAACTGATACTATGTCCACAGAAGAGTCCTATTAACTCTCCCAGTGTAACAGGGCACAGCCAAGAGGTGGGGCCCCCAGAAAGGATTTGGAATGGGTCCAGAACTCAAGGTGTCCAGGAAATATTAAGATGTCCTCACCACCCCCACAGGTGTCAGCTGTGGAAAGGGACAAATGGAGCAGGGCCATTGAGAGTTGTTTTGCATAGCAACAGTTTTGCAGATAACCTCTAGAATGGTCATTTAACATATCTATAACCTTTAAGTAGTTTCATAGATATGTTAAATAGCTGTGGCCATGCTTTGAGCCAGGGAGAAGGGATTATTTCCACTCAAGATGTAATTGGGAGGCAACACCCCCTGGTTACAGCACCTGTGTGAGAGCTTGGAGTTGATTAGCTCCAGGCCATGAAGCCACACCTGCCCAGACTCACTATGGCAGCCCAGTAAAGCTGGGAGGATATGGAAGTGCTGGCTGGTGTAACTGATTGTAGGAGGAGTAGGAAATAGGGCTGCAAAGAAGGACTGGTGCAGGGATTTAAACACAGATGTGGCAGCCATTGAGGAGAGAGCCACGTGATTTTGGTAAAGTGAGGATCTCTTGGCCATGTGAAGGGGAAAACCATGCAGCTCTGGCAGAGTGGGGACCCCTGCAGCCAGTTGAAGAAGAAAGCCACATGCTTTTGGCAGAGTGCAGACCCCTGCAGCTTTGGTAGAGGAGGCCCACACAGCTTTGGGATGCTCTCTTTGGCCACATGGCCTGGGAAGCAGGAGAGACTTTGCCTGGAAGAAGGGTGAAAGAACTCTTGCTAGCAGACCATGAGAAGGTGCCACATGACTTTGGATTAATTAGAGTTCCTGCCTGGATGGCGACACAGCTGATGCCAGCAACCTGAAACATCGACATGTGCTTCTTTTCCTGAGATACAGTACCCTGAATTAGGGCAGGAAGGAAGGAAGTGCTGTGGGTGTCTGTGATTATCCTAAAGGACTTTGATATATTCATGGGGACATTGGGTCACCACTTTAAGTCTGTGTATAGGTTTAAATAAACTTTTCCTTTCCTTTTCACAAATCTCTGGCATTGAGAGATGTCTTTCCTCTGGCAGCGGACAGAGGAGCCCAGTAGGTATTAGTATACTGTCCTTGGGAGGGGCCCCTGTTGTTCTGTAACAGTTTTTTGGCATCCCTGGTGGACCAAATATTGCCCCCCTTGGACCTCTGTTGGGTCACACCAATAGTCATTTTGCCAGAAGTTGTAGGTATGTGTGCACTGGGATAGGGGAGGGGGAGCAGTGTTTGAGTTACCTGCTCCCTCTCAGGTTCCTTCAGGTTTGAATGTACATTTTTTAATCATTATTAAATTTATTTGGGTGACATAGGTCAATGTGTCCAGTGTATAAATCTGTACCACATCATCTTTATATTGTATTGTGTGCTCATCACCCAAATTTAGCCTCCTTCTGTCATCATATATTTGACCCCCTTTACCCTCTTCAGCCTTCCCCATCTTCCCATTCCTGTCTAGTAAATACCACATTGTTGTTGATGTCAAACTAAAAAGCTTCTGCACCACCAAAAAAAAAAGTGTATCAACAAAACAAACAGGTAACCAACACAATGGGAGGAGATATTTGCAAAGAATACCTTCAATAATGGGCTAACATCCAAAATATATAAAGAATTCATACCATTCAACAACAACAACAACAACGACAAAAAACCCAGACGATTCAATTTAAAAAATTGGCAGAGAACCTGGACACTTTTCCCAAGAAGAACAAATGGACAACAGATATATGAAAAGATGTTCAACTTCACTAGCTATAAAAGAACATACAGATTTAATGTGATTATCTGAGGTGTGTGTGTATATATATATATACATATACATATATATATGATTTCTGAAAATGATTACTTAAGAAGTGAAAATAAATCTATGTAATTTAATTTTTCCTCAGAGATATTTCAATATTGGCATTGACATGAAAAATAATCTTAAAAATCTTAGTATAACAAAAGCACTTTGTGGATTAAAAAGATGAGTTATGTGTAAGTATCTATAGGTCTGATTACCTCAGTATCATGGCATGTAGAGAAAATTAAAAATGAAATATGTGATACCTCAAATACATTTAAGCTAGTAGGTGAGGGGAATTTGTAGGACATCCACTTTGGAGAAATGCTGCAATAATTTTAGGGTTGTAGCAACCATGATAATGACATCAAATTCACTGCTCCAATTCTGTGCATATTTTCTTAGTTGCTTAAATGTTGTCCCAGTATTCAATGTTTCTCAATTGCTATGGTAGTCTTCAATATTTCCTTAGTTTTGATAACCTTTTCCTTTTTGTCTTCTCTTATACTTAATTTATGGAAAATTATCTTTGCATTTTAATAGTGAGCCATGACATATTTATCATCATCAGTCTCCCTAGTCACATTTTTATGTTAAATGATAAAGGCATTTCCAGGCTAGGGAGAGATTGATGGTGAAGAGACATAATTTGTCATGGACTCCCACAGATTATTTAGACCATTAATTAGACTGCATTTGACTTTGGCCTCACAAGGTTGTCATCTCCTTACTCCGTGAAGGGATAATCCCTGCATGATAGGATTACTCACACTGAAGCTTCCCATGAGGCTTTCTTTACCTTGCTTTTGAATACACATAAGAAAACAATTATTTCAATAAAAATCAGATTATGTTTCTCATCTATACTAATTAAGGTAAAGGACAACCTAGTAAATCAAATAAATAAATAAGAGGATAAAAAAATAGTAAAAGAACTGTTTGGCACAATATAACAAAATCATCAATTAGTAGGTTTTGTAGATAAATTAAAATGAAATTTGGGGTCAGATCTCACATTTTAATCCAACTTCATTACTTATTAGTTTTGTGTGATTGTAGACAAATTGCTTCTGCTCCGAGCCTCAATTTCCTTATCTGTAATGGTTATAAAAGTGCTTATTGCAAAGGTTGTTCGCAGAGCTTAATTAGATTAAGTTAAACAACTGGCACAGAATTAGATATTTTATGAGTATTTGCTTCCTTGAAGATAGTTTGGAAAACATGCAACGAATACTTAAGGAATTTAAACTATATACACAAATACACATACACAAAGAATTTATAATTTTGATAGGCTCCACAATTTCTTTGATATGCTAATTATAAAAATGTTCCTTGGTTAAAAATAGATGAACATAAGGAAAACTGAATCTATAAAAGTACTATATTCTTATGACTTACCTATAACATAAAACTAAGAAAAAATTTTATATATAAAAGGAAAAAAATTCTGAAATCAGCAGTATATATTACAATTTAAGGTACATGATTGGAAATAATTTTAATTTCCAATCATGAAAAAGCAGAATCAAAGATTTTAAAATCCATTGTAATCTGCCACTGGGGGACTTAATAAGTTTAAATTAGAGTAGAAAAAAATGTACTGTTTTTAAAATCATTTGAGTTCACATGGAGGAATGAAAAATTTATTTGATATCTTTGCAAAATTAATAAACTCTCCCTCTTTTAAAAAAGACACTTTATGTTAGAAGCATCTACAAAGTTTGATGCATCATCCAATTATAAAATAAAAGCAAAATGCAAGCTATTTATTAACTGCCAAAATGTATTTTAAAACAAGAGGCTGACAAAAGCTAAAAAGAATAAGCATATATTGACAATGTCTGAATGCTCGGAATTAGATATTTTGTTCATATACTTGGAATTTACAAAGATTCAACTTGGTTTTATCTAAAATCATGATCTAAAAGGAGTTCCTGTAACATTAGAAAATTTAACATTTTTCATTTCAAAGAATATTTACTATATTCTTACAATTTATCTAAGGTAGAAAACATTAGACAAAAAAGATTCAGAAAAAAAATACTTTAGGTGTGTTAAGAGAAAAATGTCACGTACAAATATTCCATACCGGCTATCAAAGACATACTGCAGTCCAGATCACATAACTGATACCATCCCCGCGGTCCCGCGGCGCACTAGGAAGGTACAGGGTAACGGGTGAGTGATGTAATGTGCAGAGAATGGTCATCTTTTTCCCTAAGTCTTTCACATTCGGAATATTATAGAATTATTTCAAACTGAATAGTAAAGTACATTCTGAGTGGTTTAAAATATAAACGAACTATACAAATTGAGGCATTACTATACTAACAATGTATTTCCCGGTATTTTTAAGTTATTAGAATTTGGAGTATTGAGGAAACTGTCCTTACCATTCTGGAAACAGAAGGAAGGAAAAATCATGTTTCCCCATCAAATCATTTACTACTACATTGGAGAAGATGACTTCTTGGTCATAAAAGACTTTTAAAGCTTTAGATGTTTGTTGCACTCTGTAGGCACTGGCATCCTTCGTTGTTGAAGCACATAGACTGGTGTGTGCAAAATGCCACAGCAATGCGCTTTACTACTTACTGATGGAGCAATGGCTGGCATTCAGAACTCTCTTACTGAGCATGCTTCTTAAGGAAAACAAACAAACAAACCACCTGAATTCTCAGTTACAAATGAGTTGGTTAATAGATACTACCCCAGGAAGAAATAATGCTACTATACACTGGAATATAGCCCCTCTTTGTTGAATGCAAACCTGAAATTCTTAATTTTAAAGTGCTATTACTTTGTGCTCAGCAGGCTAGAGCCATAACAAGCATAGTAAAAGATAAATAAGA
The DNA here is from genome assembly GCF_021234435.1 of Artibeus jamaicensis. Classification (NCBI taxonomy): domain Eukaryota; kingdom Metazoa; phylum Chordata; class Mammalia; order Chiroptera; family Phyllostomidae; genus Artibeus; species Artibeus jamaicensis. Next base: position 18,914,891 of record NW_026521788.1, read on the forward strand.
CTGTGGGTTTTAATTACGGACTTGAATACCCCGGGCTATGCATAGAACTCAGGAATAAAATACGCCTGCTTCCTGGGAGTTGGACTATGTAAATTAGATTGAGTAGTAGGACACAAAGCTAGGAATAGGAGGAAATGTTCTCTGGTGAGAAACCAACAATGGCTTTAAGCAGCTGTAGAATCTGTTGAAAAGCTCGTGGCATTTTATATAATGGATTAGGAAGAACTGGATGTTCTCCAGGACATGGGCCACACATAATTCCTATGATGACCAAGTGTTCTGACATAAGGGACTGTGTGTCCTTCGATTTTGCAGCCTTGTTTTCACCCCTGGGGGTGATGGATGGAAGGGAGGGGTCTACATTTTTTCATACTTAGCTGAGGGATAATTAACACGCAAAATTCATAGACTTATGACCAGCTGAATGTGAGGGATGAGAGTTCCTAAGTCTCTGGCTGGATTTACACAATTAATGGTGGTTTCAGCAATGGACAAAAACAATACAGAACATATGGTTTGGTGGAGCAAAATTATCAGGTGCAAAAGCCTGAGATTAAATTAGAAGGGTAGCATTTTACATGTGAAACAATTTTGATTGACTGAAAAAAGACAAACAAAATTTCAAAATATGGATTGCTCATTTAGCTCTATGTGGCAATCTCTTTTCTTTCATAGAAATTGTCTCCACTTTGCACATGATATTAGTGGTTTCTTCAGTTAGACAAATTATTAGAAACACCAGTTTATAATAAATAAGAAAATGTAACAATCATCTCCTTTATAAACCTAATCATTCACTTAAACCATAAAACTAATGATCAACAGGAGTAAGAAAGAGTAGAATTGGGACCACAGTCGCAAGGAGCAGAGCATGTCTTTGAGTCAGAGGGTAGAGGTTTCACTTACATTGAGAGTTCAATTTTTTTTAATCTAGAGGTGAAATTTTATTTATTTTATGCATTATGACATTTCTTATATTCTTATTTTTTTTCTTTTTCAATAATAGTTTACATTCAATATTAGTCTGTATTAGTTTCAGATGTACAGCAAAGTGGTTTGAAAACCATGATGCTTCAAGTACATACCTGGCCCCAGACATAGTTATCATGATATTATTGACTATAAGTATCCTCTATAGTGCAATCCATAACTTGGTGACTATTCTGTAGCTACCAATGTGCACTGTGTAATCCCTTCACCTTTGGCACCCTCCCATATTTTTTAATGCAAAGGCAAGATTGGTGATCACACAGAACTTACTGCATACAATAGTTTTACTCATTAAGTTTGGAAAATCCCCCATTGAAATTAAGATTTTTTTTTTAGTTTTTTTCTATGTTTATGTGAAATAATCTCAAGGTAAACTTTTGTGGCCCCATTTATTTTTGTTTTCACAGTTCTTTAAGAATAGAACCTTTTCTATGGTGTTATTAAAATCAGCAAAAAAGGTTAGTATTCTCAAAGACAAAAAACAAAAAGAAACACCAGGTTCTCAGGTGTTTCTCTGAGAGCCTTTTACTGTACTAACAGGACAAAAGACTTAGCCATTCCTTGGGTCATATCACAGAGCCAGCCCATAACCCACTTTTGGGGAAATCAGCCACTGATATTTTCTTAGCATTAGATAATACACTCTTTCTTACAGAGCATTCCTTAAATGTACAAACACACACAAACACACTCAGGGTCCCACTGCCTCAAAATAATCAATTCCTCACTAGCTACCCTTTAGTGACACCCATATTAATTTTTTCCTCTCTCTTCTAATTTATCTATATAAGAGCACAGGCTAGGGTAGACCAGCTCAGTGATTTAAAAAAAAAAAAGACCTTTGTCATAAAAATCAGCAGAAGCCCCAATTCTAGCACTTTCAGGGTAGCAGCCTTAGAAATAGGGTAATTGGCCAACATAAACTTAGCCTAGGCAGACTTGCTATTTCTGGGCAAGCTATGCTTTCAGAGCTTAGTGCTTATAAATCAGCCGTGTTGGAAGGCGGTACATTTAGTGGCTTTGGACCTGTCAACTTTGAGCTTGAGCAGCCCTTTCTGTGGCAAATTTTAAGAGGGGCTGTGTTGTTGCAACCAATATACTCAAAAGGAAAGTGCTTGCTTTTCTGACAGTTCAGCCTGAGTGCTTGTAGAGCAGATATGTGGCTACCAAATCAGGCACTTGAGACTTTATTGATGAACCTTTTTAAATAGTTACCAAACTGCTACTTGCATATGCTACTGGATAGACTACCCGTGGAAAGAATAAAGAAAACTGCTGATTTTAAGCATCTTGTTGACAGGAGCCGCTATGGAATTAAAGAAAAGATAAATGTTTTCTGTCACAATACTGTCCTAATGTAAACAAAATCCATCCTAGCTAGAGTTTAGCTGAGTAGGAAAGAAGCATTTTTAGAGACAGTTAATGCACTTTACTCTTTAGGCTTAACCTATTTTCATTATTGTGGTTTTTTTTATAGATCTATTATTTTATTATTCCTCAACTTAACTTATCAGATTTATCTATTTGTGCACTAGATATAACTTACCAGCCTTGTAGTGCTATCCTTTCAGTAACATGGTGCATGTTATAAACTACATCATAATGATATTACCTCCAAGAGCTGGACAAAACCCTGTTGCTGAAAGGGTCACAGGCTGACTCCATTAGCTTCACCTAGGATCTTGATAACATGCAGAATCTCAGGTTTCATCCAAACCTACTTAATCAAAGTCTGCATTTCATCAGAATCCCCAGGTCATTCATAGGCACTTTAGATAGTTAAAAGCACTAACCTAAAGGATTAAAATTACTTATTTAAATCTCTATATTAGTTCATGGTCGATATTTAATCATTATTTCCTTTCCTTCCTTCCTTACTCACTCAGCAAATAGATAATCCATTTCTCTTCATCTTAGAAAGCTACCTTTCTTTTATTTGATTTAATATTATCATCTAAAAATATCATCACAAATACCAATAGCAAAAATAGACATTAAATACCTACACCTTTAAACACTGGGAATACATGTACAAGTTGTGATCCCTGAACCAGAAAGTATAATCTGTTTGGGATGATAGGACCTTTACATGGATCATTTTAAAATGAGGTATCTCTATGTAAACAAAATTAAATTTCTGTTTGTTTTTTTAATGACAGCATCACAACAAAATAACTGGGTGGCTGGAATGTTTGGAGTGGTCTTATGCCATATACAGGTTGTTTGTTGCCCATAAAATTCACTTTGGTAGTTTCTTATACAGGACTTATCTGCTTGGAATGGCAAATGTAGTCCAGCCCTTTTGGAAAACCGATAGGTCAGCACACAGGAAGCCAAACCCATGGATCAGCTTTCCTGTGGGAAACCAGGCCTGCATCATACCTATGCTGCTTTGAGGGTTGCTTTTGCTAAAACTCCCTCACCCTGAGTTGAAGCAGAAAATGCTTACTGCATATCTTTAAAGTAACTTCCTGAAGTCTGTGCTAATTCTGCCAAGGACAAATGTAACCAGAGCAATCACTCTTATCATTCCCTTGCATTGGCAACTTTTTGTCCTTGTTAACCTGTAAGAAGTAATCATCAATATCCTTTCCTTTGTTATCTGTAAAAAGTAATCACCTAAAGCAAACCTGAGCATAATGAATGAGAACCTTCTTTGATGTATGCTATTAGAAAGCAATAAAAGTCCATCCAGGCAGGGGTCTGGGCACTCTCTCTCTCAGAGAGCGGTCGTGCTGTTCCTTTTCCTCCAAAGGACTTCTGTAGTCCATGTGAATTTGTGTGTCACATCCATAATATATGGATGGAGTCTGCATCAGTTTCTAGTTTAGAAGAGATCATAGCCCAGAAAGTTATATGACCATCTCTGAGATCAGTGAAAACAGAATGTAGGGTAAGTGGAAGCAGTTTGGCTTCCTCACCCAGGTGTCTGGGTAACTAAGGGAAGCAGTGTTCCCACAGCCTTGAATGGACCTAATAAGTCATGTTCTTATAGCCTTGAGACTGTGTCAAATAAATTGTTTTCATAACATGTAGTAGGCTCGCAAATGCAGAATTATGCTATGTTATATAATTTTCCAGCATTTTTAGGGCTTTGTTTTCCTCTAGTACTTAAACAGGTAGGGACTCCCTGCTGAGTGCCATAACGGGTGACTCACTGGGGAGCAAGGGCCACGATGTGTGACATGCAGGGAGACACACAGCTTGCAGAGTGTATGGCTCACCCACCCATGAATAAAGTCATGCCAGACAACCCAATGGCTCCATGAATATCTTCTGTATGCATGAATATCATGAACCTGACCAGCCTTGAATGGTTGCAACACATGGAGACACAATACAAGAGAGGACAACTCAACCACTGATGGAAAAAGACATGTTCATGTGACTTTGGACAAAAAAATTAAAACTGGGGTCTGGGGCAAGATCCAAATTGCAAGTGATTAGCCTGTTGTTCTAAACTGTAGAAATGATACTGAGCCATTTCTCACATGAACAACTGCAGGTGAGAATGAGTAGCACTACCTTTAGGTGTGTTTTTCCTTTAAAACAATTGCTAAGAACACAGTGCAGAGACAACACCTGGTATAATGATACCTGGAACTTGGAAGAGCCAGAGTTGGATCTAGGCGGGGGATGATTGGCAAAGAGCTGCATTCCAAGTTCTACTCTATGAATTGATAAGCCTGTGTTTATCTTTCATATACTTTTCAAAATTTTATGAAATTATTTTTTAGGCTTTATCTTTTAAAGTGATAGCCCTTACATACAAATTCTTCTGATTATTTTCCTTAATTTTACCGGGTGCTTTTCCATATTCACTTTATAAAAATTAAGGTATTGCCCTGGCTAGGTGGCTTGGTTGGTTGGAGCATCATCCTGTACACCAAAATGTTGCAGGTTTGATCCCTAGTTGGGGCATGTTCAGGAGGCAAGCAATTAATGTTTTTCTCTCCCTTACTTTCTCTCTCTCTCTCCTTCACCAATGTGTGTGTGTGTGTGTGTGTGTGTGTGTGTGTCTCATCAACATCTCTGTCCCATTTCTCTCTCCTAAGAAAAATAAACATATACTAATGTGAGAAAAAAATTAAACTATATCAATTAAGTTCACCTGAAATATTTATGATATATGCTAAATTCTCAAACTACCCCCCAAACAAACCTTAATAATTATCAATATTTTAACTCATTTCTTAAAAAATCAATCCAATTATTTCAATAGATAATCTACAGTGATGCTCATGCTCCTTGTCATTGTTATTCTCTGTTCAACTCTCAACCTAAATGAATCTCACAGGGCAATATTGACTAAAGGAAGCGAGGCATAGAATGTTCTCTTCACATAAATTTCTGAAGCAGGTAAAACAATAGTGTTTAAAAATGTATGTTTATACAGTAAAATTATAATAAAAAATAAGAATACAGGAATGGGTGAGTCAGAGTAATACTCTATTTCTCAACTCGGGTGAGAAAAAATTTGTTTCTCAATTTTTAAAACTATATATTATATTTTATATATATTCTGCTTTATTTCACTATATAATGGCTTAAAAGAAGAAAATATAATATCCTACCCATCATCTCCTATCTATTTTCTCAATATTTAAGATTCCTACTTGGACACATCTTGTTAAATCACTGTGTAAGATGTCCACACTGAAGTGTGATTAATGGCAGGGACTGAAGGCGCCATCTTCTGCGCTTTCTATCAGAAGACAATGCCTTGTCACATAAATCTGTTCCCAAACCAGTAGAAAGGCAATAGGACGTTGTTGATTTATTTCATCCTAGACCACTTTAAAATAATGAAAAGTATTTAAGGGGAAAAAATGGGAGGGATTTAGAGGAACAAGTATAAAGGACACAGGGACAATAACTAAGGGGGGTGGAAAAAATAAACAGAAAACTGTATTTGAAAAATAACTAAATAATAAAAAAGAAATTTTTAAAATTTTTATTTAGTTATTTTTCAAGTACATTTTTTGTCTATTTCTCCCATCCCAGCCCCCCCCGCCCTGTCTCCCCCCCTCTCTCCCATTCCCCCCAGTCCTCATCCCTGTGTCTTTCATACTTAGAAATTTTTTAAAAATTAAAAAATAATGAAAAGTACGCAACATATGTTCTTTCTTTACATGAAGTTCAATAAAGTTCTTAATATTACTTAACAAGGTGGTTTGATATATTTTACTAAACTTTCTTCTGATAGCTTTGTTTCCTAGACTGTGGACTTTAGATAAAAACAAACAAACAAATAAAAACAAAGCACAATTATCTCACACAGAAATTCAGTGTTGACTCCATTTATCCCAAGATAATAACTTATTTACTTATAGGACATGATCATATAAGTTTAATGCAGGAAATATTCAAAAGACTTATTAATTTGAACCTAGAATATAACATTTGTTCTACTTTAGAGAGTGAGAGAAAGGAGGAAAGAGACACATTGATTTTTGTTGTTCCACCTATTTATGCATTTATTGGTAGAAGAATATACTACTAAAATTAAACAGAAATTTCTTCTATTTTCTACAAAAGTAATCCCAATTTACATTTATTAAAATGCTCTTTTGGCTTGATTTTTGCGTTATATACTCGCAAAATTATTGAAATAAGAAATGGACCAAAGGGATATTTTTACTCTGAGCAACTCAAACTTTGCTAGTAATGATTAGTTATCCTTTTCCACACCTGTGAGATAGGCTTTTCTCAAGCTTGAGAAAATGTTCAACCTCCAATCTTAAGATCTCTTATATTAGAGGCAAAGGGATTTTATAGATCAGTAAGAGAACAAAGAGGGAGAGAAAAGGAGACTGGCCATTTCCTGAGAATATAATTCTTGGGTCATAGTGTGTATGCACTTTCCACTTTAGAAGATAATGCCAAAGATATCACTAAAGTGTCCTTACCAACTTAAACTCCTAGCACTATATAAATATCTTCGATGTTCCACATCTTCACCGATTCTTGGTATTGTCTGTCTTGTTTTTATCAAATTTTTTAAAGGCTTTGATATTAGGATTATGTTGGCCTCACTTGGGCAGAGATCCCTCCTTCTCCTTACTATTATTTTTTAAAAAACCTTTATACATGATTTGTGTTATTTCTTCCAAGAATGTTTGACATAATTTACCCATAAAAACATTTGGGTCTGTAGGATCTTTAGTAATAACCTCTCTCTTATTCCTAACAGTGATTTATTCATTCTCTTTTTCCTTAATCAGGCTAGCTAGAGTGTTGTTAATATTGTCTATATTAAACACCTTCAAATAATAAGCTGTAGGCTTTTTTTTTTATCATCAGTCTGCTTTCTGTTTCATTGATTTCTACTTTTTCTGTACTATTTTCTTTTATCTACCCACCTCTTAATTATTTCCTCCTTATTAAGGCAGAATCTTAGGTCATTAATTTTACAATGTTTTCCTATTCTAATATAACATATAAATCTATAGATTTACAAGTACAACTTTAGCTACATTCCACAAATTATGATATGCTATATTTTCACTGCTATTCAGTTCAAAATATTTTCTTATTATCTTGCAAATATGTTTTGACCCACAAATTATTTCAAAGCATGGTTTTTAATTTTTAGATGTTTAAATCTTCCTTGATATTGTATCATCATTGGTTGTCAGAGAATTTACTTTGTATGATGCTCAATATTTTTTAATTTATCGAGACTTATTTGTGGACTGGAATAGGGTCTAATTTGGTAACTGCCCCATATACATGTTAAAAGAACATGAGTTTCCCAGTAATGTGTAGTTTTCCAAACTAGATAAAGGCTGTTGACAATAAAAGTCCCAATGCCCCTTTGTCATTATAGAGCATGCCTCCTTATCTCTGTTTGTATGTCTTAAAGTCCACTTTATTGATACTAAAATGTCTGCTCAATCCTTCTTATATTTAAAGATTGAATGTTTATTATTTTTCATTTCCTTAGTTTCGATCTGTGTTTTTTTTCTTTTAAGATTTTATTTATTTTTAGACAGGGGAAGGGAGGGAGAGAGTTAGAGAAACACCAATGTGTGGTTGCCTCTCATGTGGCCCCCACTGAGGACCTGGCCTGCAACCCAGGCATGTGCTCTGACTGGGAATCAAACTAGTGACCCTTTGGTTCACAGCCTGCGCTCAATCCACTGAGCTACAGCAGCCAGGGCCTATTCGTGTTTTTTGAAATAGCATATGGTAAGATCATGCTTTATTTTATCAGCCTTAAGATTCTCTGTTCTTTAATTGGAGTGTTTATGTAACGAATCAGCAAATAATGGCCCAAGGTCCAGCCACTTAATTTTGTAAATATAATTTCAAATTGGACACAGCCATGACTTTTCATTTACATATTGTTTATGGCTGCTGCTTTTATGCTGCAAAGGCAAAATTGAGTAGTTGAAACTTAGACCATATAGTTCTCAAAAATAAAATATTTATTATTTGTCTCTTTCAGAGAAAGATTTCCAATCACTAGTTTAGACCATTAGTATTAAATGTAATTATTGATATGATTCTTTTAGTTCTATCATTTTGTTAATTTGTTGTCATTCCTCTTTTCTCTCTTTCTTGTCTACTTTTGAATTATTTAAATATTTTTAGCATATCATAATTTGTATCTTTTGGCTAATTTTGTATCAATTGACCTTTCAACTATAATTCTTTGAATAATAAAAATTTTTATTCATTTACTGATTATTTTAGAAATTACAATATACCTATCTAACATTTCATGGTCTACTAATGGTTCTTATTGCATCACTTCACATAAAATATAGATACGTTGCTACTTTATAAGTCCCTTTGTCCCACCAAATTTTAGGTTTTACTTATCATATTAATTGCATTAGCATATGTTGAAAATACTTATAAAATTATTTATATATTAAATAAATTTAAGCAGAAAAAACTTGTTATTTACATTTACTCTTTCTATTGATCTATGTTTCTTCCTAAGATCAAAGTATTGGGCCAAGATGGAGGCATAGGTGGAAACACTGTACCTTTTCGCACAACCAAGTTTATGAACAACAAATATTTAAAAACCAGAACACAATCAAAACAGACAGAAAATTAAACTGTACCAAAGTCAGAAAACAATGAACCATTCATCCAGACTGGTAAGAGGGGCAGAGTCAGCGGCTGGTGGAGAGGGGTTGAGCAGGCAGGAAAAAGTGGCTGGACTGACCACAGGTCATGCAGGAAAAAGTGGTTGGACTGACCGCAAGTGGCAGTTAGCAGATCCCAGGTATGGGGGGGAACGAGCAGACCCAGTGAGGGTGCAAGGCTGCTGGCTAATCACAGTTACACATTCATGTGAAGATAAACCAGGCAAAGGAGTGAGCAGTGAGATAGACTGCACAACCCAGGGCCCCAGCACTGGGAAATAAAGCCTAAAAGCACCAATTGGAAAAATTTTGGGGGGGTCAAGGTTCCAGGAGAGGTTCCCAGGCTCATAGAGAGTTTGTTGGAGAGACCCACAGGGTTCTGGAGGGTACACAAGCCCACACATCTAGAAACCAGCACCAGAAGGGTCCAATTTGTTTGTGGGATATAGCAGAAGGGACTGAAATCCAAGAGAGAGCAGAGGAAAAAAATGCCATTGCCCCTCTCTGACCCTGCCCCCACATACAGGGTCACAACCCAGCAACCTGGGTTGCCCCACCCTAGTGAACACCTAAGGCTCTGCCCCTCATATATAAGAAGCACAAACACACCAAAACAACATGGCTCAAGAAGAAGAACAGCTCAAAGCCCAAGAGTCAATACTTCTAAGTGACCAAGAGATAGCCAACCTATCAAATGCACAGTTCAAAACACTGGTGATCAGGATGCTCACAGAACTGGTTGATTTTAGTCACAAATTAAATGAAAAAATGAAGGCTTCACTAAGTGAAATGAAGCAAAATGCACAGGGAACCCAATGGTGATGGGAAAGAAACTGAAACTAAAATTAATTGAGTGGACCAGAAGGAGGAAAAAAATGACCAAACAGAAAACAATGAAGAAACAAGAATTCAAAAAAATGAGGAGAGGCTTAGGAACCTCCAGGACGCCTTTAAACGCTCCAACATCTGAATTATAGGGGCACCAGAAGGGGAAGAGGAACAGCAACAAGTGGAAAACTTATTTGAACAAATAATAAAGGAGAACTTCCCCAATATGGCAAAGGAAATAGACTTCCAGGAAATCCAGGAAGCTCAGATAGTAACAAAGAAGTTGGACCCAAGGAAGAACACATCAAGGCACATCATAATTACATTAGCCAAGATTAAAATGGAAAGAATCCTACAACAGCAAGAGATAAGGGGACAGTCACCTACAAAGGAGTTCCCATCAGCCTCTCAGCTGATTTCTCAAAAGAGACCTTACAGGCAAGAAGAGGCTGGAAAGAAGTATTTCAGATCATGAAAAGCAAGGACCTACATCCAAGATTGCTCTATCCAGCAAAGCTTTCATTTAGAATGGAAGGGCAGATAAAGTGCTTCTCAGATAAAGTCAAGTTCAAGAAGTACATTATCACCAAGCCCTTATTATAAGAAATGTTAAAGGGACTTATCTAAGAAAAAGAAGATAAAAAATATGAGCTGTGAAAGGACAGCAAACTCACAGTTACTAACAACCACACCTAAAACAAAAGCAAACTAAGAGGACAGCTAGATCAGGAGCAGAGCCATAGAAATGGAGATCACATGGAGGATTAGCAACAGGAGAGTGGGAGGAGGAGGGTGGGGAGAAAGTACAGAGACTAATTAGCATAGAGAGTAGGTAGAAAATAGACAGGGGGGAGGGCAAGAATAGTATGGGAAATATAGAATCTAAAAAACTTGTGACACTTGGACATAAACTAAAAAGGGGGGAATGGTGGTGGAGGGGGTATGCTGGGTGGAAGGGAATGAAGGGGGGAAAATGGGACAACTGTAATGGCATAATCAATAAAACATATTTAAAAAAGATCAAATTACTAATTTGGTATCATTCTCCTTCCTTTAGCCTTCTATTTTCCTTTTTGGAACAGGGTTAGCTAGTAATAATTTTCTTAATTTTTATTTTGCAAAATACTAATAATGAATATTTTCAATGTATATAAAATTATGGCTTGACAATTCTTGAAATACTTAAAAATATTTAAAATGCTCCACTCATTTCTGGTCCCCATCATTTCTGATGAGAAATTTTCAAATATTTATATAGCTATGTCCCAGTTTGTAATGTGTCATTTTTCTCTACCTGCTTTAAAGATTTTTCTTCATGTCTGGATTTGAACAGTTTGATTCTGACTTGCATAGATGGTTTTCTTTGCAGTGGACCAATGGTCCAATCGAATGGACCAATTCAATTTTGTTACTACTGACAGGACTTTCCATATTTTTAATTTTTTCTTGTGTCAGCTTTAATGTTGTATTTCTCCTGAAATACATCTATATCATTGAAACTTTTAAGAATATCATTATTAAATTATTCATAGCATTTTCTTACTATATTTTAATGGAAAAATACAAAACAAAGACATGAAAAAATAAGACCTATAATGATGTCTTTTTTATTATCCTGACATACTGCTCACTTTCAAATTCTCTTGTTCAGAATCAGTTTGACTGGGTCTATATTTTATCAGTTTTTGTAAACCAAGTTTAGTTTTTATATTTCATGTTTGTTTCTACTTCACAATTTTTGCTCCTATCTTTATTATTTCTCTGCTACAAATGTATGTGAATTTCTTTTACTGTTTTTAGATTGATGCTTACTTATTTTCTGTCACTCACCTATGAATTAGAAATTTTTCATTGCTAGCTTTAAAATTTTTTTCTAATTTCTATTGTGATTTATTCTTTGACGTGTTTATTTAAGAATGAATTAATATTTAAATATACTGAATTTCTTGTTAATGATTTTAGTTTCTGTTAATGATTTCTACCTTAATTTTATTGCACACATGTAGCCTATAGTGTATAATTTCAAACCTTTAAATTAGTTGAGACTCACTATATTTTCAAGAAAATAATCTATCTTTGTACATGTTTTGGGTATGTTCAAATAGAATGTTTTTGAAAGAAATACTCTTAGTGTTTTATTTTGCTTTATTAAATATTCAGCTTTAAAATATCCTGATTTTCATATTATAATATACAAATAATTATTTTACTTTAAATTTTTTCCTTTTACCAAGTTCGAATTGGTTTTATTTGATTCATTTGCTTCTGGTGATTAACCTGCTAGAGAAACAGTCATTAGTATAACAATCAGCTAGTAGTTAAGTATGTTGAAATTTTTCTAGTATAGATATTTTTAAAATAAAATTATTATAACTTTCAAGGCCTATTATACTCTTGAGCCTTGAGAATGAAGTTGTCAGAGAGACTGCAAATTTCCAGAGAGGCAAGAATAGTAAGCGTAAAATAAGGAAACAAACACTGGTAATCCTGAGATGTGGATAAGTGAATGCCATCATTCAGATAAGAACATGATACATTTGTCCAGACCACTAGGTTTCTGGTCCTGACCTCCTAGGTACTGCTGTCAGACATGAAGCCTTCATTTATGCTTGTAGCAACTGTCTCTGTCTACCAAGTCTAATCCTTTACAAATAGCCAAAGCACTTCCACTTATGTATATGAGTTATGTTTTTAATTTCACTGTCTTTCTTTCTTACTATTGCCAAAATTCTGCTCATATTAAAATTTTCTTTTGAGAAAATGGAAGAAATAACTGCTTTACTGCTTAGAGGCATATTAGATATTGGAAATCTCTAACACTCCCAAGATTCACTAGTGGCTTGCAAAATTCCAGGTGAACAACTTAGTTAATACTCCCACATTATGATAATAATTAGGTATCATTCATTGTATTCATTTTTAGATGAAAAGATAAAAATTTACTATATATGCAAGTTTTTACTTTTTTAAAAGTCTTCATATGCCACGTACAAACACATACACACATGTGTAAATGAACTATATATACATATACATATATACACACATATATGTATATGTACACAAACTATGCTTTGTGTTATTCCATTAATGGATAAAATAAACAAATATTTTAAAATATCTGAACACTCCATCCATGTTTATGGCAAACTTGAGAGTAAGAGTCTGGGGAGGAATTCAAACTGCTTTGGCTAAAGTTATCAGTTATGACTGCAACTTTGTTGAGGGTAGAGAAAATTTCTTATTCAATTTCACACCTGTAGTCTTAATCAATATCCACTAAAATCTTACAGAAAAATTTGTGTCTCTATGTCTCATCTGAACTTTAGGCCCATATCCAAATGTGTTCTTGATATTCCAACTTAAATTTTAGAAAAGTCACAATGTGATCTTTATCCGTCATATTTGTTTTTCTTTTTGTGTTCCATGCATCAGTAAATAACTCCAGTCTCTACCCATTTGTGCAAGGCAAAACGGAGAATTCCTCTTTAACAGCTCCTTTTCCTTCAGACTCCTTATATCCAGGCCAAGTATCTCTCAAGTCTATCTTCAGTTTTACATTCATACCAGAGTCTCCCTACAAATATCTGTCATTACCTTTTCAAATATCCTCCTCTAATGATTTTCTCGCATCTACTCTGACCCATCTCCACTCTGTTCTCCATTCTGCAGCCACACTGATACTTTTAACACAACTCTGCTTTTCCTGCCATCTTTCCTAAAAATCCTTCATTGGCTTTCTCTGGTTTTTAGGACAAAAAGGAACCAAGCAAAAAGAAAAGGACTCAGAAACATGGACAACAGTGTCATTATTGCAGAGGGAAGGAGCTATGAGGGGTCAAATGGTAATGGAAAAAATACAATAAAATTTAAAAGAATAAAATCTTTAGAATAGGGACAAGAATCCTTGATTTGACCTACAAGCCCCATGCATGATTTGGTTATTGCCTCTTCCCAGGGAATATGTAGCAATGTCTGGAAAGACTTTTTTTATTGTAAAATTAGGTTGGGGGATTCACTACTACAAGGATCTAGGAATAGAGGCCAGGGGTGCTGCTAAACATCATACAAGGCACAGGAAAACCTCTGGCAAAATAATGATAGTAATAGGAACAATAGTCATAATTTCAAAATATTAAAGTACCAATATTAAGAAATCTTGCTCTGTGTGTTTTAGCCATAATGTCTGTAATGAATATGGTGATGTTTCCGCTAGATCCTCTTGCAAAAAAAAATAAAAAACTTCTTTAAAATGCTCATCAAATACTTTCATCTGTTAGTCAAGAATTGATTGCCTCAGCTGAAGAGAGCTGCCTCACATAAGAGGCCATGCTTCCAAAAACAGCCTCCATCTAATCACTGGTGGAAGTAGGGGTTTTAAGATTTGTCCATTTGCCCTGGCCATGTGGCTCAGTCGGTGGAGTGTCATTCTGTGAACTGTAAGGTTTCTGGTTTGATTTCTGATCAGGGCACGTGCCTACAGTGAGGATTCCATTCCCTGTTGGGGCACAAACAGGAGGTAACTGGTCAGTGTTTCTCTCTCACATCGATGTCTCTCTCTCTCTTTCTCTGTCAAATCCATTAATAAATTTAAAAGATTAAAAAATATTTGGCAATCTATGTCATCCTGATGCATCCTCCTCAAGTGTCCATAGGGTCAGCTTGGCTTCAATTTCTGCATATATCTGGGGTTTTTTTTCAATTCTCTTTCCAGCTGTTAATACCAATGGCATCTCCTAATAAGTATCTCACATTTCAATCAGTGTCTCAGATTCTGTTTTTTGGGGAATTCAGTCTGCTGCGTTGACATTCCTTTAGTTTCTTTTGCCATCACCATGCACTCCTGTCTCTGGTCTCATGTGCATATCTGTTTGTATGAAAAGTTCTTTCCTTGTTTACCTGGTTAACAAGGACTCATCTTTTAGAACATGACTTAAACAAGTAAGGATCCCCTTCTGCTCTTCCTGATTAGATCCAAACCCCAACTCTGCCCCAGCTTCTAAGTTTTTACAACATGTAGCACTTTACTTTTAGGGCTTTTTTCATCCAATTTTACTTTTATTGGAATGATGGGTGATATCTGTGCATTTTTGTACATCATAACCTCTTATTGGGCATTATGGTGCCTAATCCAGTGCCTGACATATGGAAGACAGAAATTAAAGATGTGTAGGAAGAAGAAAGAGGGTAACAAATTTTTAGCTCATACAGAGACATCTCATAAATGTTTGACTGAAAAAAAGCCATATGGTGTTTCATCCATTTAGAAGTTTAAACTCAACAAATGGGAATTACGGTTAACCCTTGAACAGCACAGTTTTGAATGATATGCTCTTCATATAGGAGGCCACCTATATGCAGGTTTTTTAAATAAGTACTGTTGCCCTTCAATTCCAGATTTTGCATCTGCAGATTCAACCAACCGTAGACTGAAAAGAGCATTTTTGCACCTCCAACCGCAGTTTACAAAAAAAACAGCTCAAAAATACCTTGAATCCACAGATTCAAAGGGCCAATGATAGAGTCAAAAGTTGTCTCTGAATTTTCTAGTGAGCTAGGGTTGGTGCCCCTAACCCCTATTTTGTTTAAGGGTCAATTGTACTCCTGAAAACTGTACTTTGACATTTTATTAAACACATCAGAATGAAACCTGTGTTACATTTTTCTAAACAAAGCACGGTGGCAAGATTTTAGGTTTATCTAGTTAGATTCCTCTGGTTTTAAATTTTGCGATGCAGGATTGAGCAAATTTCCTAACTTTTTGAGCCTCAGTTTTCTTATTTATTAAGCAATCATCTACCTCATATGACTATTTTCATTTGTGTTGCCTGCAAGATACATAACACATAGTAGCTGTTCAAAAGAATCTAACTATTATTTTTCTGACCCCAGAACTATAAAAAAGGCCTATCTTTGCAATCTCTGGTTAGTGCAGAAAGCATTGTAGCACACAAATAGAGAATTCACTGCTACACCACTGCTATAATATTATGGATTTTTGTCAGTGGTTTTTTGCATTTAATTCTTTTGAAATCTATAGCTATAAGTCCTAGGTTATTTGTAAAACTAAATCTATATTGCTTTATAAGTTCAAAATTTCAATAAGACCATTATATGCTCAGTTGCCATCTACCACAGGATAACTCTTTAAAAAATATTTAAACTCAAGAAAGAAAAAAATGACATAGAGACATCATTATAAATTAATCAGTAACAAGTTATAAAATGAAGTTTTACAAGACTTTTAGCTCAAACCAAGGGGTTTATAATACTGAAATCCATCAATGTTCTTAAATATTTAACGTCTCTTTTAACATAATGTGTGAATATACCAAGGGAACAAGATAGAAGTCCTAGCATATTAGAAAAAGTACATTACTAGCTTTACAGTCTATCCAAAAATCATTATTAAATACTTACAATATGCTAGGCATTGTACCTAATACTTGACATACATTGTCTGACTGAGCCACCACGGGAAAGAGCTACTATAAGACAGTATTATTTAGCACATTTTACTCAGATGCATGGAGAAAAACCGTCCCAATTCAGGTTAGTGCTCAGTGAAAACAAGTTTTCAATTCAGATTCTTTAAATGACAAGCACATTTTTAAAACCACTTTAATAAAACTTCAGTGATGTAATCTAACTACACAGTAGGTAGAAGGAAAAAATATTTCTGTCATAGGAAAGATCTGATGGGAAATTAGAATAGGTTTTCACAGTACTTTTTTAATAGAATAAATAAAAGGGACTGTAGACCCTCTTATCTTCTAAGAGAAATGGTATATATCTTAAAAATAGGAAGAAAATGTTCTATAAAGCTTCCTTCTTTGTAAAGTGACTGGAAGAGACAGAGGTAGGTTTAACCAGGGACACAAAGGAACATCTGATTGTGCAAAGATGGGACCAGCATTGAGTGAGACTCTGAAATACAAAAAGAGATGAAGGGAGAAGTCTGAATGGAGGAAACTTCCAAAACGAGAAATGACATTTTGTTTACCTGAATAAAGGAAGTAAAAAGACACAAACAAAAGTGCTACAGAGCTTTGAAAATTTTACAGAAATTTTAATGGCTGTAGGATAAATAGAAAGAGACATTTTTACATCCAAATTTTAGTTGTTTGCATTATCCTACATTTTATATATTCCTATATGGTTTGCATTGCTTTCAACTGCCTAAAATCTTTAGTCAAATGGATCACATACCTTGTGGGTTTGGTTTGGAGGAAGGAGAAGATCTAAGACGAGGGGCACGGAGAGTGACATGTGAGATGGGCAAGAACAGATGGAAAAGAACATGGAGGCAGGGGGTAAGATCTAAGTGTGAGTAAAAGTTCAATGAACAGAACCTGAAGGCCATCGGTAGGTTCAATGTAATTCTCTATCAAAATTCCAATGACATTTTTCACAGAAATAGAAAAATGAAAACTCCTAAAATCGTATGAAATAACAAAAGACCGCAAAGAACCAAATTAATTTTGAGGAAGAAGAACAAATTTGGACACATTACACTCCAAGATTTCAAATATATTACAAACCTATAGTAATCAAAACAGTATAATACTGTTGTAAAAATGACACATAGATCAAAAGAACAAATAGCCCAGAAACAGACTCACACATATACGGTTAACTAATATTTATTTGAAACAAAAAAACAAAAAAAAGCCAATGCTTCTCAATGGGGAAAGGGTAGTCCCTTCAATGAACAATGTTGGTAAAACTGTATATCCACATGCAAAAGAATGAAATTAGACTTTTAGCTTACATAACTCACAAAAATTAACTCAAAATAGATTAAAGACTTAAACATAAAACCTGAAACTATAAAACAGCTAGAAGGAAACATAGGGAAATCTCTGCAACATTAATTTTGGCAATAATTTCTTGGATCTGACACCAAAAGCACAAGTAAGAAAACAAAATCAAAAAGTGGGACTACATCACACTAAAGCTTCTGCCCAGCAAAAGAAATCATCAAAATGAAAAAAGTAACCTACTTGATTGGGAGAAAATATTTTTAAACCACAAGTCTAATAACACATTAATATCTAAAATATATAAGGTGCTCATATACCTCAAGAGCAGAACAAAACAAAAAACAATTTGATTGAAGTTGGTGAATAAACTTTTTCCAAAGAAGACATACAAATGGCCAACAGGTACATGAAAAGGTGCTGAACATCACTAATCATTAGGGAAGTGCAAATAAAAACCACTGTGAGATCTCACCTCATTTGAGAATGGCTACTAATAATAATTTAAAAAAAGAAATAACAAATGTTAGTGAGAATGGGAAGAAAGGAATCCATTGTATACTGTCAGTAGAAAGTAAGTTGCTACAGCCACTGTGGAAAACAGTCTGAAATTGCTCCAAAAAGTTAAAGAGAGAACTAGCAACCTGCACCCCCCACTTCTGGGTATATATCTGAAAGATTAAATCACTATCTCAAGAAATATCTGAGACTATAGTTAACAATATTATATCATACAAGGGTATGCAAAAGTAACTTTACGGTTATAAGTATGCAAAACACCAAGTTTATTCTTATACTGTTATCATCATAGCTTGTATGTGTTTTTCTATGCAAACAACTATAAGCCTACTTTTGCACACCCTTGTATATTTGAAAGCTGCTATGAGAGCAGAGTTTTAATGTTCTGCCCACTACCACAGCAACAAAATGATAATCGTGGAAGGTGAAGAATGTGCTACCTAACCTTACTTAGGTAAATAAATAAGTAAATAGAATCTCAAATCATCACATTGTACATCTTAAACTTACACAATATTATATGTCAATTATATCTCAGTAAAACTGGGAGAAAAAAAACAGAACTCAGGAATCAGAAATTACCATGGAAACAAGGCCTGAAATTTTATAATAAATGAATAAGTAGATAAAAAACATATACATACAACTTAGTAAAGACACAAGACATTACACATCTCACAGAATATTGGTGTTGGGAAAAAAACTGAGGTCACTTTTTTGAAATGCCATTAATCAAGAACTGCAGCTAAAAGCTCAGTGTTAATGTCATAAAGTCATTCACAAATTGCTTTCTACACATTATTTTTCATGCTTACTAAACTATTATAATGTATACATCATGATCTTCATTTTAACAGAAACCCAGCTGAGATAAGGTTAAGCAACTGGCTAAAGTTCACTGAGGCAAAGTGATAACCCAGCTGAGGTTTCTTCCTTTTTTTTTAGCTTTGCTTATTCTTTATTTTTTCTTTTGATTTATTTTTTAATTGTTGTTCAAGTACAGTTTTCTGTCTTTTACTCCCATCCCAGCCCACCCCCACAGTGCTCCCCACCTCCCTCCCATTTTCACCCCCCCCCATTTTTTGTCCATGTGTCCTTTATACTTGTTCCTATAAACCCTTCCCCTTTTCCCCTGAAATTCTCTCCCCTCCCCCCTCTGGACATTGTCAGACTGTTCTCTATTTCACTGTCTTTGGTTATATTTTGCTTGTTTGATTGCTTTGTTGTTTAGGTTCCTGTTAAAGGTGGAGCTCCTACCCTTTGCAACAGCATGAATGGAATTGGAAAGCATTATGCTAAGCAAAATAAGCCAGGTGGTGAAAGACAAAAGCCAGTTGGGATTTCTAACTCAAAATCTAATACAGCTTTTCCACCACCACTTTGCAACTTCTTGAGAAATAGTTAAGTCCTCTTTATCCTCTGAGAGTCTATAATACAATCATTTGAAGAAAAATTTAAAGGATAAGTGTTAATGGCACATCAAATGTTACTATACTCAATTATTTTATAATAGTTAATACTACATTCAATAATATTAAGTATATAATAGCCCTGTGTAGGGGTTGGAACATAGAAGATGCTCAGTCTTGTGTTGTTGTGATTGCACTATGTGAATATATATATGAATGCAGATCATTTTAGACTACATCTTTAGTCTAATAACTATAAAACATTCTAATGGCTATAATTATTTATTATCAAGAATAGCATTTTTAAGAAAATTATTTTATTCCCCTAAATATCTTAAAGTGTTTCATTGAAAATATCTTTACATTATTTGACAAATAAACTCATCTTTCATACTCAGTCACATTTCAATGTAGCCCCGACATAATATAGGCTGTAATTAATGAGAATTTTACTATATTTCTGGAGAATTAGAATAACTTTTCTTGAAAATCATTGACATGAGTTTAATCCATATATACATATTTTTAAGAAGGCTGGCTTCACGAACACATCATTATTTGCTTTTCCTTTTTATGTGCTGGTATAGAATTGTCACTAAAATGAAACACAGCGGGTGACCTTAGAGCACTCAACATCCCTTTGTGCTCTATAGATTACAGAAGCTTTATAATTGCAAAGTTAATAATTATATTAAATACAGTGCAGAATAACTACCATTCTTTTCAAAATCTATATCAATAATAAAATTCTCAGCCCTCCACATGAGCCATAAATGCATTAGGCAGCACAGCTGTTTTAGACTAGAGCACAGTTTTACCAACACAGAGGAGCAAATCAAATTAAATAACCACATCTCCCTTTATTTTGCAAATTATGTAAGAATTAAAAGTAATTCTTCTTATCAAAGATTTAGTTTTCTTTATGAATACAGGCATTCCAAATCCTGATTTGGTTTTCTATGGTGAAATGTGCTGTCACTTTGAATTCATTGAAAGATGAAGAAAAATTATTGCATTCCAGAAAAAAGGACTTTGTGAAGACATAATTACATAATAACTCTGCTAGTTGTTTTATACTCTCCTTCGTAAGAAGAATTGATATCATTTCATACATACACATAATAAAGGTCCCATCTAATTATACTCCTGTCTTTAGAGACTTTGCCAAAAGTAGTTTACTATGTTTAAGCATCCAGAGCTTCAAGGTTTGTACTGGCTCAGAGTTAAATGGTGAGAAAAGCCCACATTGCTGTGCCTATGACATATCACAGACAGGGCTTTCAGCCAGAGTCTATAACCAGCAGGTGCACGATGGCCAGACTAGGTCAGACTACAGGAAGAGGGCTTGGTCTCATCCAAAAGTCAGCTGGGCGATGGCCTCCACAACTACACTTCCCTATTCTCATTCATGGACCTTCTTCTTTCAGAACATAATCCCCTTCCCATAGCTTCTCAAAGCTGGCCTGAAAGTGGAAAATGATGAGGCCCTTAGGGTGTGACTGCCCCACTGCTGAGCTACTGATTGGCTCATAAAGTGTGATAATACGTCAACATCTGATAAGTGAGTAAAAAGTAGACCTCACGATGTAAATGCAAAAATCTTCTCTTACTAATTTTTCAGGAACCTGTGAAATATAGAAACTCTCATTCTCAGTAACTTCCTAATGCACTCATATCTCAAAAGTTGTGGAAAGTGTCAATGCAATGAGAGGTAAAAGAGGAGAGGGACAAACAGGGAGAAGAGTTATCATATAATCAACTTGCCTTATTTGAACTAAGAAATTTATATACTATACTACTTACTCAATTCTTATAATGAACAAGTAAGGGAAGTACTATATTTTTTCATGCAATAGAAATTATTTTCTCTAGAGTGAAAACATGCTAGTAAAATAAAGCTAGTAAAAGTTAGAAATAGCATTTGAACCCATGTATCTTTGGCTAGTTCCATTGGGTAGTGTTGTATTTTTACACATATCTGAGAATCAAATATATTCTGCCATCTTTCTCTTTGGGGAAATGTATTCCAAGTTTTAAACTACTGATTCAAAATACATAATTGAAATATTTCACTTTTTTATGATAGGAACTTTTTAAATTAATGACACTGAACAAAAAGAGATAATCTGTAAATACTTATTATATCAAGCCAATAAAATTAATAGTACCTATAAAACAGTTACCCTATTAATTTGCTTGATCCAAAGGACATACACTTTTGTTTTTGTTTTTTTTTAATAAGATCTTATTTATTTATCTTTAGAGAGGAAGAGAAGGAGAGAGGGAGAGAAACATCAATGTATGGTTGCCTTTCATAGGTCCCCTGCTGGGAACTGGCCTGCAGGGAACCAGCCTGCAACCCAGGCATGTCTGACTGGGAATCAAACCGCGATTGTCTGGTTCGCAGGTCCATGCTCAATCCACTGAGCTACACCAGCTAGGGCTATTTTGTTTTCTGAGTACCACTTTAGGTTCTGGGAATACAAAGGATACAAGAGACAGAGAGAGAAATGTAGTCAAATATTCATGTAACAATGAGATAGATGCAAAGCAATAATTAATTGATATAAAATGATATGGGAGCTATTTATTCTTTTAGATGAACAGGAACCAAAAGTAATGTCAAGGAAGACTGTCCTTAGAAATAAGATTTGAGTTGAACTTTGCATGATAATACCTCATAAAGCACAGTAAAAGATGACCACAACTACACAGTTTTACCAAGAATCAAATGAAGTAGGAAAAGCCTGGGGCAAAGGTCCAGGAAAAGGCAGCAGGTTGAAGACGGCAGGCTGCCTGATGTACATTGCACAGGCTCACACCTGAAGTTGCTGATTCATTCTCCAGATCTATGCTTCAGCAACAGAAATTCAGGAAGCTTTTCTGAACCCCAAGATTAGGTTAGGTCCTTCTGGTATGAGAGGTCTTGCCATAAAAAAAGTCCAAGTCCAACTATTATTAACATAATGACGGTGGTTTGTGTGACATCAATGTAACCTGTCAGCCAAGGAGAGTAGACTGGAATGTGCATGTATGAACAAGTGTACTAGACTTCACTGTACTAGTCAAGCGGGGGTGTGGACACTGTTGAGTGAGCATGTGTGCTCTGTGTCCCTCACATCCAAAATGACTGAGCAAGTAGAGTAACAAATCTGCACCAAATTTTGTGTTAAGCTTGAACATTCCTCCATGGAAAACTATTCAGATGATTCAGAAGGCCACAGGTATGGGCAACTGGCGACTGACAACTTCACCACAACTATGCACCCACTAATGCATCATGTCTGGTGCAGAGCTTTTTGGTGAAATATCAAATCACCCAAGTGACCCAGACCCCTTACAGCCAAGATTTGGTGCCCTGTGGCTTCTGGCTTTTCCCCAAACTAAAATCACATTTGAAAGGGAAGAGATTTCAGACCATCAGTGACATTCAGGAAAATATGACAGGGCAGCAATGGCAAGTGGGAGAACGGTGTGAGGTCCTAAGGTGCCTATTTTGAAGGGGACTGAGGCATCACTGTCCTATATACAAGGCTTCTTGTATCATGTTATCTTCTTCAATAAATGTCTCTATTATTCATATTATAGGACTGTAGGCTTTCTGGACAGACCTCATATGTTTACCTAACTTGGAGCTTTTTCCTCTCATAATTGATCTTTGTTTCTAAATAAACATTTGTGTGTTTTGAGCAGTAAAGATTATGAAAAACACCTCATCTGGTATTTTCCTTTATTTCGTCCCTAGCACAGGATCTAACATATTATCAGGCATTTGGAAGAAAAAAATGAAATAAATAAAAGTTGACAGAAATTACAAAGATGAGGCATTAGGTAGGGGTCAGCATGTCAAGGGATTTATGGACATTGTCCTGTAAAGATTGGAACCACTGCATTTCACTTATTTTCATCAGGAGGAAAGCACGATCAGGAATGTTTTAAAGGGTAGCTTTGGTTACCGTGTAGAGGACCGGTTGCTGCAAGGATTGCCTTGGGGACAGGAAGACCAGTTAAACACTGCTGCAGTATTCTCTCTAAGAGATACTGAAATCCCTCACCAAAACAGTGACGGACTTGGAGAAAAGGACAAGGGCAGAACTGACATGCATTCAAATCATTAGGGTTTGGTACATGATCCAAGAGTGGCAAAGGGAAGGGTCAGTGATGACTATCACTAGTGTCCTAAATTGGGTCAGTGAATATGAAACTGCTTGTAGTTTAAAGGAAAGGACAAGAGCTTTTCTAAAGGAGTATTTTCATGATAAATGTATACTCAGACTCACAGGCAACTTAGCTTACAGAATTGTAATGATCATTTCTTAAATATTGAAACAACTCAAAATCAGATCCAAAAATACTTAGCATGAATTGAGTGAGATCATTTATATTATTTTGGGGGTGCATGAAAAATCTTTTTGAACAGTAATACCTAGTTAGAAAAATACAACAAAACAAAACATATACCATAAAAAGTGAGTATTGGAGGTGTCCTTCAGTCCCTTATATGCTCTACCCAGAGGCAATCCCTGTTATCAGTTTCCTGTGACTCTTGAGTAGGAATATCATTAATCATCCAAAAAAGGCAAGAGAGAAACCAAAGTGAATTTCCTTCCTAAATTGCAATTTAAAATAAAGTGCTGAAAATTGTTAGTGAAAATGGGTATTAGCAAAGTACTCTAAACTACAAATACATCATAGACTGCTGTTTTACCCCTCTCCTGCATCTGAAAATAATGCAAAGATACAAATGCCTACATAATTTAGGCCTAATGTTCATTCTGCAGTATCACTCAATGCTCAGCTGAACTGTGTAAAGGGAACTAACTCACTGGCAGTTGGGTGACATGAACAAGGAATTCTGTGAATAAAATAGATAGCATAAAGTCCCATGAAAAAACACAGAGCAGATAATGTTGCTATGTATTACACATTCTCCAGAAACCAAGAGCTCCAAAGATCTCTCCTCCATTATCTGACATCAGAGTAAAATAACTGCTTGAATTAAAGGGGATTTTGAGAACAGTCCCAGAAAATAACTTCAATGATGTTGCAGTTAAGACAACATTTTCTTTAATGCAAAAGCTATCTACTCTACATAAATCAATCATCTTGGCATTCTATCGAGATATTGTTTTGCCCCATCCCTCTTGTAGGTCACTGACTCTCAACCATATTCAGTTTTGCTCTCTTTATCTCTGAGGTGGCTTCTGTCTGTCTTGGTTGGTCATTCATGTTTCCGACTCAAAGATTAGGAGCCACAGTGTTTCTCCAGGATCCAACAGTACAATTCTCACGCGCTCTGTGATCAAGCAATCTGGGCCCTGAAAATATTGTAACTGACATGGTTGCATCACCACCCATGAAATCGCCACACTAAAATATAGAGATTCTTCATGCATTTATACTTCTCACCTACAGTAATCAATGTGGCTTTAACTTTCACTCACCTCTGTTTCCCTTTACCTTGCAGTGAGGTCATTGGGACAAGCAGGTAGCAGATAGGGGCTGATGAAAGAGCAGACAAGTATTAGAAAAGTGATGCTTCACAAAATTCTTTCCAAACAGAAGTGGAATGGGGACCTAACAGAATCATCTTTCATATCCAAATTGGTGCCTAGAGAAGTAGGTGCTGAGAGTACTTCACTTAAAACCCATCAGAGACTAACCTGATTGCAGATGGAGGCCTTTGCACAGAACTGACAGGGAATATGTTTCTACTCGATAATATGTATCTATCAGAGGAGAAATCACTGGAGAAACATTCAAACATGGCCATTTCAATATGTGGAGTAGTAACCCCTAAGTTCATGAACATTACGAAGTACTGACACCAGCGTCACAAGGGTTACTTGTTTTCACTCCTCTGGAAGTGACTGAAGGATTTATTAATGACATATCACAGAGGTGGTTGTTTCTACATTTTGAGGTGCATACAGAATATAGAATTTTTAAAGCTCAGAATCTGGTTCAACTACCCTTCATTGTGCAGTTGGGGAAATTACAGTCCAGGCAGAATAAGGGATTTGCCTGAGGTCATACAGCGAGGAAGCAGCAAAGCCAGAGCTTAAAGCCAGCAAATCTGGCTGCTGTCTTGGCCTACTTTTTTCACTCTTATACCTGTATTAACCAGATATTGCAAGAAAAGATGGGACACTCAGAAATGGTGACAAGAGAGAAACTGATGACAGGACAATTTAGAGAGAAAGGTAAGGGAAATCCACATGGGAGGTGAGTCCATGAGGGCCAGCAGTAGAGGAAGCCTTTGTTTCCTATGTCTAATACCCAGAGGAATAAGGTGAGAGAAGAGGCTACCAACATCCAGAAAGAACTGTATTTATAAGGAGCCAGAATAATCTGTGGCCTTAGAAAGGAACCTAATTTCTGATAAACTGACTCAGGAGAGACCTAGGGAACAAAATCCAGACCTTATTTTTTTCCTGTCCTTTAGTTTCCTACTAACGACTACTATTGCCCAACCAGAAAGCACAAAGCAGAGAACTCCCACTTTGTTACCCTAGGTTCACAGGAGGTGAGAGAGAGAACGTAGAGGGACAAATAGAGACTATTCAATACAATACTTAGCGGTATCCACCTTCTGCTTTGGAGTTTTGTCTCCTTTACAATCCCCCACTTTGTTTCATTGATAAAAAAATATTCTCAAGGTTAATGAATAAGGATGGCCCATGGAAAAATAGTATTACATTTTAAAATGGGCTTTATCTAAATTTTATTCAAGTGTAATAGAAGTCTGTGGATAAGCTTCTAATAAGCAACAAGCAACAGGTACACTTTGTAATATTTAAAAATAATTAATCTCAAAAGTAATCATCTCAGTACCATGACTCAGCTGGAAGAAAACATGGTAGTAATATGTTTTGTGCACAGAACAATTTTAATTAAGAAGCAGCACATATTTATTCAAAATTGTAATAAGACATCATTATTCTCAGAACATGAACTTTGACGACAGGTGTTAGTACCGTGTTGACTTCCAGAAAATGAACTCCTGGATATAAAATATGATTGCTTAGGGATCTCAAACACAACAGCCTCGCGCAGTCAGCTATGATCTACCCCAGCAATTGTGTATGGCTGTGAATCACCGATGTGTCATGTGATGGCCAAAAGGACTCCGGTAAGACACGATGAGCAATATCTGACGTGGGTGGTGTAAAAGTCATTTCAATAATAAGACAGAGTTCAGTGAGTTGATTCAATGCAGAAGCATTACTAATAAGACAGGGAGAAGTATCAAAAGTTATGTTTTCTTTATTTTTAGGGACAAGGCTATGAAGGCAGAAGAGAGGGTAGGGAAGTCATTTGCAACCTTGGAGATGCTCAACTTTCTTTGGTTTAGCACAAATCCACACAGGTGTTCAGAGTGACTATAATCTCTTGCCTTTCCCAAGTGGGGTGCCAGGGAGTCACTCTGTTATAAACGGGAAAGATGTCTGGTGGAAAATGGACCCTTTTAAGGACACTTTAGTTAGAAGTTTTGGCTCTGTGGGGATTCAATGCACCTTTCTATTATCAATGAGACCTGGATCCTGGAGAAAATGTAGGATTGCCTTAAATTAAAGGCAGCATAAGCGATTTCTTTTTTATTAGTTTTTTCTGTAATTTGGATTTAAGAAGCCAAACATGTCAGAATAGACTACCTAACTTGACTTTTAAAACCTACCTGAATAATAGATGACTCATATTATCTGATGGAAATATTTTCTAAACCACATGAGCTAGTGAAACATATTCTTTATCTATAAAATAAGAAAGAACCAAATGCTTCCTGCCTGAACATAATGCCTTGAACAAAATATCCGTGAGCATACATTTTTCATTTCCTCAGGTGAAAACAGTTTGGAGTCAGGGGCTCTCAAAAAAGTGATATGATGTTCTACTATACCAAGAAATAAAATCTCTACAGATGCTGAGATTCTCCTAGATTTGGGTATAGGTTCCCAACTGATCTGGCTCTAAATGAAACATAATTTAAGTAAGATAATAATCAAGGTGACTGGGAATCTTAAAAAGGACACATGGACAAAGCTGAAGTGGGGTAGGATCAAGGGTGGGAAGTGGGGGTAGCTGGGGTAAGGGGGATTCGTGGGGGGAATATGGAGACAACTGTACTTGAACAAAAATTTGAAAATGTGAAAAAAAATTAAAAATTGCTTCAAAGCATGGGGTAAGGCTTGACTGATGAATATTTATTATCTTTCCATTATTTTCAGAGCCAGAAATAATTTCTCTATATTTGTTTTAGCAAAGCACTTGCTCTGGATCTTTCAGTAACTTTAACTTTAATATAGTTGCCCAAGTAGGTATTTCATCACACCTGCTAAAACATAAGAAGTAAGCCCAGTTCAGTTACCTCACTCCTTTTTGGAGATAAACTATCTCCCAAAGCTTTACAATGATCTGTCTTGTGTTTCAAGCTAAACCTATGCTTTCATATCATTATCTCATTTAGACTACAAAATAACCTGGTGAGGAGAACAGGGCTGAAATCATTGCCCCCATTTCATGGATGAGGAAACAGGTTATGAGAGTTAAAGTGGCTTTACTCAAGCTTCATGGCTGAGCAGTTACGGACCTCTGACTCATAATTAGGCCCCATCCAGGAAAACACTTATTCACTGCGGACTTTAAAATCACAGTCCTAAGCCTTTTGGATACAAGGTAGGCTACAGATGACACTTATACAGTACTTACTATCTGAGAGGCCCTTTTCTAAGAGCTTTATAGATTTATTTCATTAATCCCATAACAAACCTAGGGTGCAGTGCTGTTGCAACTGCCGTGTCATGGATGAGGGGGCTGACTAGGCAATCAATTTGTACAGGACCACAGAGGCAACTTTACCCGCAGAGTCCATCTTTTTAACCATTATTAACATTGCCTCTGGAGGTGACAAATCCCATGCACAAGTTTTCATTACACTATACTTTTCACTCTATTACTTGGCCTTCCATGGTAGAAAATGAATAAGTAATAAATATGAGTCTAGCAAACATATATACACACACATACAGGACACATACATAGACATAAATATGTATCTACCTGTGTGCACACACAAATCTTATATAGGGGCTTGAGTACGACTGATGATTCCCCTGTGTATGGCTATCACTCCATTTAGGCCAGGATTTAAAAAATAACCTAGACGAGTGTGATATTTTTATCCCTAAACTGTCTCAGGGAGAAAAAAAGAAAAACTTCACAGATTGAAGACATACCCCCCCTCCACATTTAACTTTCAAAATCTTCCTCAAAATAGCCTTGCATCTTCAAAAAGAATCCATCAGCCTTTTCAAAGACAGAAAATAGACTTGAGAAAGATGTTCCCTTCTTTGTGACTCAGGAGACGTTTCTTCCGCGCAACGCTTTACCATCATTTGCCAAAGATGTGTGTGCAAATATCAGTCTCACAAACAGACAGTGTTTGCACAACATTGAGGCTAACTAGCCATCTGGTTATCAGATGTTTGGAGTCCAAATTGTACAGTTTCCCATGTGTTCCCTCTAATGACAAATGGAATGACGGTGCTCTGATAACGAGGATCCATGCACCGGACTGATACCACATCCTTGTGCTGAGCAACAGAACAGCACGAGAGACACGGCGTATGTCTTACTTGGTTAAAGAAAAGAAGGAAGTGTTGTCTAGGCTCAGATTCACATGAAATATAAACCTCTTAGTTCAGAATGTGATGCACTCTTCTCAAAATTTAGAGAATCAACTGATGCTCCGTGCAATTGTATTTCAGTGTTAGGCCTAACAGAGTGCATCAACTAGAGATGTGATCACAGTAAAAAATTCTAATGATATGCATTATTTCTGAGTAAGCAAATGCCAGAAGCACCATCTCACATAATATGAATGATGTGATTAGCTACGAGGGTTGCTTGCAGCCCATAGCTACAGGTAAAGCATCTGTCTCCTACCATTAACAAGAAAAGAGGCAGCATTTTCTGTTTAACATTAATAACTGCAACAATGCCCCAGGATTTTAGGAAAAATTCTAAGTGTTTCACATAAAGTGCCTCACAAAATTGTACTGAAGTTTAACAAAATCATTACATAACAGATAAATATGAGGGATTTCTTTTTTTATGCCTTATTCTAGTAAATTGCCTCTTCATTTTTACCTGCACAGAATCCACAGTCTTCAGCAAGATGATTACTAGAAGAAATATAAATATCTCTTCTATTTTAATGCCTTCTCATCTCAATTTTTTAAAGTTTAGTTTCAATATCTTAGAATTTTCCTTACTTACAATGGATTAAGTATTACTTTTTTATATAACCAAAACCATTTTTTTAGCAGTAGGCAACACTATTAATTTTTAACTCAGATTACACACTTTTGGATGACTTTGGGCACTGGATTACCATCAGCAAGGCCAGTAAATAACAACATTCTTTGAAGAACTATAATAGTACAGGAGGGGGCAAAAGTAGGTTTACAGCTATAAGTATGCAAAGCACAGTTTATGCTTAATTATTATTTATTAATGATTGTGTCATTTATTTGTATTACCACTGCATACTTACCTTTTCCCACCCCTGCATAGTACACTGATAG
This sequence comes from Artibeus jamaicensis, assembly GCF_021234435.1. Classification (NCBI taxonomy): domain Eukaryota; kingdom Metazoa; phylum Chordata; class Mammalia; order Chiroptera; family Phyllostomidae; genus Artibeus; species Artibeus jamaicensis. The sequence continues at coordinate 18,945,085 of NW_026521788.1, forward strand.
ATACTACAATGCTTAATATATTCTTAAGACATAACAGATATTAATGACATTTCAGGGATTTCCAATTTGGAGAGGTTAACGGGATCACTTATCACTCTCTTCAGATAGCAACAGCTTCCTCAAAAGACTATCCTGTCCGTTTTTGAGATTGTTCAGAGAGTTGAACCCAGATAAACCTGCTACACATGTATCCATTTTAATGATCTGTCCTGTTTCTGTCCTACAGAGAAATTTAACTCAGAAATGTCCCCAAAGTATGATGATAATCCAGGCAGCAGTGAGGCAGGGTAGGAAAAAAGAGGGGGAAAAAAAGATAAACAGTGACAGTGAATAATTCAGTTAAGAGGAAAGTAAAAAATGTAACCATGACTATGTTTGGGTCAAAGATCATTGAAAACCCAGTAAGATGTAGTAGAATGAGAGCAAAGTTCCTGTTGATTTTGTAAAGAAAGAATATACACCAGACTCAGAGAGAAGTGGAGTCAAAAGTATCAATGAAATAAGTAAAACAAAAAAAAATAATAAACACGAAATCAGAACAAAGAGTAAATATGTTGCTTTCTACATCTAGATAATTTTTTTCAGTTTATGAAGTATAAATCACAGATCTATTTTTGAAAAATTCATTTGAAGAGAAACTAGTTTGAAAAGGGCACTAAACCAAGTTAATCTTCTTCCTGGCAATACTACTGCCACAAATAATCCAGTTGTGACCTCAGAGTATTAGGTAAAGTACATGTCACTTAAGAAATAACATTTTCTATGATTACCTTGAGTTTTCTTCAATTTTTTTCATTATGTTCCCCCCCCCTCTGGAAACAGAGATGCAGTGTATGGATTAAAACATGGCCTTTGGTTCAAGAGAGGAATCTTCATCTGTTCTCTAGACCCAGCCTGCGTCTAGAGTTCACCACACCCTTTCTTTTAAAGTTGGTGCTGCACACTGGGCGTCCCAGGAAGCACGTGACTACGTGTGCAATTGTTCTGCAAGAACCTAGAAAACTTGATGAACTGCTTTCCAGAAAAGCCACAGGTGGTTCTGATTTACGATGGTTCGACTGATGACTATTACACTTTACAATGATGACAAAGTGAGAAGCATTCAGTGGAAGCCGTACAGTTGACCTTTGAAGAAGGAGGGGTTAGAGGCACTAACCCCTGTGCAGTCAAAAATCTGTGTGTAACTTTTGACTCCTCGAACACTTTACACTGAGCGGTTTGCATCCTCGGATTCAGCCAACTGTGGATTGAAAACAGGATTTTCAATCCATGATAGGGAATTCTCAGTAGGGAGTGTGAAAATGCCGTTTGGGGGGTTGAATCTATAGATGCAAAACCCAGAGATACAAAAGACCTTCTGCATTTATTGAAAAAAAATCTACATATAAGTGGACCCTGCAGTTCACCCCTGAGTTGTTGAAAGATCACCTGTTCTTCAAGTTCTGATCTTTTCCTGGAGTAGCAATGTGCAATAGGACACTCTCTCCTGATGCTGGGCAGTGGCAGAGAATGCAGGTCTCAATCAACCACAGGTACACTCAGGTAAACAGGTGATTCTGTGCAGTGCACTGTGTTGCCAGGATTTTCATGCTATAGGCTATGATTTCAGTAGGTTAGGTGTGTTAAATGCATTATTGACTCACAATGTTTTCCCTTATAATGGGTTTATTGGGACATAACCACATCATAACTCCAGAAGCATCTGTGAATTACAATGTTGACTGTAGTCCAGAAGACTAGAGTCCTCTGGCTCAGTCTGTGATTTGCAAGCTGCGATCACGATTTAGTCAGAAGCTGAATATCAGTATTATTAGCCAGAATCAAATTGCAAACCCCTGTACTGTCCTATCCATGGTTTTTGTGTTTTTCATTTATTTTTCCCTGAGGAGAGGACTGGGGTGGTGGGAAGGGTGGGGAAGGGAAGAGGAAAAGTACATTAAATTCTTTTAGTGTCTTATCCCAGTCTTGTGAGATAGATATTACTATTCCTTCCTTTATGAAAATATAAGACTCTGTAAAATTAAGAAATTTCTGCCAAAATCACAGAAATAGGAAATACTAGAGCAGGCATCTCTGTGCCTCAGAAATCTACTTTATTGCGGTACAACTGGAAATCCTGCTAAAATAATTTAAACGTAATAATAATAGGCAAAAATTCTCTTTCCAGGGTTGAATCTGACACTGCAAAAGTTCTTTCCCCAAAGCTGAAAATAATAACAGTCGTAATTTATTAGGCACTCATCATTTGTCTGGATCAATTAATTGTGACAGTGCCGGCCAAGAGACATTATTGCCCTTATCATGAAGACAAGGTCTAGAGAAGGAAAACAACTTGCCCCCCATCCTGTAGCTGGCAAGAGAGACACAGAGGCAGAACGCGCCCTGCTCCCTCTGAATTGCAAAGCCTGGGCTCTTCACTGCTCCACTCTGGCTGTCCTCCACAAGTCCATGTAACAACCCTTTGAGTTCGGCAAAGGAATCGCTTCTGTTTTCTTTCTTTCTCTTCCTTCCTTCCTTCCTTCCTTCCTTCCTTCTTTCCTTCTTTCCTTCCTTCCTTCCTTCCTTCCTTCCTTCCTTCCTTCCTTCCTTCCTTTCTTTCTTTCTCTCTCTCTCTCTCTCTCCCTCCCTTCCTCCCTCCCTTCCTTCCTTCCTTCTTTCTCTCTCTCTCTCTCTCTCTCTCTCTTTCTTTCTTTATTATTTTTTTAATTTTATTTAGCTATTTTTCAAGTACAGTTTTTTGTCTATTTCTCCCATCCCAGCCTCCCCCGCCCCGTGCTCCCCACCTCCCTCCCATTTCCACCCCCCTTAGTTCTCGTCCCTGTGTCCTTCCTATTTGTTCCTCCAAATCCCTCCCCCTTTTTCCCCTTAACTTCCCTTCTCTCTCCCCCCTGGTCGCTGTCCCCTTGTTCTCTATTTCAGTGAGAAAATAAGCTCAGTTGCTAATGGCACAAAGCTAGTTGTGGCCAGGCAGAGAGTCAAACCCAAGTCAACCTGACTTCTGAGCGTCTTACCACTGAACCCTGTGGACAAGGATAATAAAGAATGAAAAACATGTGCCTCTCAAAGCATCAGATCTGTGCCTTAAAACCTGCTGTCATAGGTGTGGGATCAAAAACCCTGAAACCATTGAACCAGGCTGAATATATTACGTGAAAATATCCTCATGAAAATAACCATGTACTTGGTTGCTGAGTATAGCAAAGTTCAGCTGGATACCTCCCCTAGTAGGAAGAGCTAGGCTGCAGTGGGAAGAACATCAAAGGAGTCCCATTAGAAAAGGCAGAGTGATTGGGTGGAAGCCCAGTACAAAACAGTGTGTGTGTTGATGGGAGAAAACACTCCCACTTTCCACAGACAGTAGCACTGATTTTGTAAAAACTTTTAGAAAGGCAAAGGGAGGGATAGAGGGAAACATCAACCAGCTGCATTCAGGACTGGGGGCCAGCCCGGAACCCAGGCATGTGCCCTGACTGGGAATCAAGGTGGAGACCTTTTGGTTTCCAGAATGGTGTCCAACTGACTGACCCAGACTGGCTGCAGTGTGGTGGCATTGATAAAGGTCCTCGTACAATCAAGTGTGGTGGGTATCAACACTTGTATAGTCAAATGTTGTGGATAAGAATCACCTGAGAGCTCGTGGGCACTACAGTTTTAGTGACACCTCGCCTGAGTTTCTGATCCAGTAAGTCTGGGCCACATGAGGTAGGGGGATCTTCATTTTACAAACACTCTAGCTAATTCTGATGGGAATGGGCTGTGGACTTTATTCTGAGGACCCTAACTGAGTGGGTGAGAGAGTCTATGGGTGAAGTTGCTAACATTGAGCTTCAGTCCGCTCAGAAGGATGCAAGGTAAAAGGTAAAGTGTTAGACGTCAGGACATTGCACTTCTCTATATTCCCACTCATACTGCATACATACACTGTAGATGGTCAGTCTGGAAGAAATGGACAAAAGGGGGGGGAGAGGAAGGTACCCAAACAAAACAAAACACCTGGCAGAAATTTAATTCACTATGTTCACCAGAAAGCATTTATTGTTTCATCTATATTGTCACAAACCTAATTTAATGAATCATGTATTTCTTGGTTAGTAAAAAATACTCAGGATACACATTCTTTTAGTACAGGTCAGTTGCTGACAAATGTTTTAGTTTCTTTCGACTTAGAATTTCTTGATTTCTCTTCATTCCTGAAGGATATTTTTTTTTACTGAATATAAGATTGAGTTGACAATTTGTTTCTTTTAGCCCTGAAAAAGGGTTGCATCATTTTCTCCTAGCCTTCATGTTTTCTCCTGAGAAACTCAGTGTCAGTTGATTTGTTTTTCTTCTTTATGTAATGCAATGTTTCTTTCTGGACACTTCAACAATGTTTTTCTTTATTTCGAGTTGTCAGAAATCTGACTATAATGTGTCTTGGTATAGATTTCTTTGGGTTTATCATGTTTGGTTTTTTTTTTTCAGATTTCTTGAATCTGTAAGTTTTGAGGGCCTTGGCCAAATTTGAGAAGTTTTTAGCTAGTATTTCTTCAAGTGCTTTTTAAGTTGCTCTTTTTCTCCTGTCCTGCTAGAGTTCCAAGGACACAAATGTTAGGTTTTTCATTGTAGTCCCACATGTGCATGTGTGTGTGTGTTCTCAGCCTATTTTTTCTCCTCATTGTTTGGATTAAATAATGTCTACTGGTTTATCCTTCAGTTAACTGATTCTTTCATCTATCTCTTCCATTCTGCTGTTGAGCACATTTATTAAGGTCCTTTGTTTGTATTAAATTTCAGTTACGGTACTTTTAAGTACTACTATTTACATCTAGTCCTTCTTTGGTGAAAGTCTATATTCCTTTTGGCCTTTTTTTTGGCATAGGTAAAATGGAGTTACCATTTACTCTGTTTTGTTTTGTTTTGTTTTATTTTTACTGGTGTAGAGTAGTTATTGTCTAAACACTGTCTTCCTAGACTGTCCCTTTCCTAGTCCTTTGGCTAAAAAGAGAAGGATCTTATTACAGTTGTGTTTGTGTGGTGCTGGGCTGCTAGCTTCCTTAGCTCCAAATGTGGGTTATAGGAAGTTAGGAGGAAACCCAGTGACCTTACCATCATGTAATTCCTTTGGACTCAAGGTTCCTAGTGAGTCTGCCTTTTTCTTTCTACTTTTCAAGTCTTCTAATATTTGCTTTATATATAAAGTCCAGAATGTTAAGTTGCAGACAGTGAAAAGAATAGGGAAAATTATGTCCACTCCATTTTTCCTGTTAGTGGAACTATTCTAGCTGATTGATTTTAATGAATTATTTCCGTTTCTATCCTACAATTCTCTAATTATCAATGAAAATGTCACTAAAGGGTCTGACAATATCTGATCAGTAAACAGCATATTTTAAACTTTATTCTAATCTGCTATTAAGAAAAAAAATTAAATAAAAAAAGGAAAATTTCCCAAAGTAATGGCCTTTTTTGTACATTTCTTTTTTTGGCACATGGGGCCTAGTAATTGGTTCTAACATGTGGATTCATTTTTCATTTCACTCTCATTCTTTTATTCAACAAACATTTGTTGAAGGCCATGTGAAGAGTACCAATTAAATACAAGGGATATAAGATTGAATAAGCTATGCTCCTTGCACTCGTAAAGTACATAACCTACCCTTTCAATGAGCCTTCCCGACTCCTTTGCCTGGATAATGCTCTGTCTCTGCTCTTCTGCCCACTATACCCTGTATTCTATATTCCATGTCAGTTTGTTGTCAGTCTTCTCTAACAAGCTATAGGCTTCTTGAAGGCAGAGATCTTGAATTTACAGCATCATTCTCAAATAAGTCACTCTATATAGGATGGTTTCAACCAATCTGTACAATAAATGAATGACACAAAGCTCTTCATTTCAGCCAAGTAGCTAAACCCAGAGGACAGATACCTCCTATTAATACAATTCTTAAAACACCTGCAATTTGGCATGCTTCTTAATTACATCATTTGAGGGCAGACTGATACTGAGATATGGTCTTGAATATTAACTAGTTAGCAGATCAGCCTTAGTAAGAGGGGAAAGAGCACAAGCACATTTGGATGGGACAGAAAGAAGAAGAAAGAAACCTTGAGAATCAAATATTATGGTTTTAAATCTTGGGTTATACAAGGCACAGTGTGGGAGTTTGCTTTCAAGAATGGGCAAGGTAAAGCATTGTTTAAAACATACCTAGTTGTAGGGATTGGGATAACAGGGCAGAGGAAATGAAAAACAAACAAACAAACAAACACCTTTCTCTGAAGCAAGCTGTCAGTTAGGTTGCTTTTGATTGCAAATAGAAATTCAACTGAAATGGATTAACAACTAAATAAATGTGTTAGCTCATGTAACTGAAAACTTCTAGCTGTTAGTAGGTTTCAAGTGAGGATTGATCTAGCAGCTCAACAACATCATTGAAAAGGTGCTTTTTCTTTTCCCTGATTTCCACTGTGTTTTCTGAATTTCACTCTGTCCTTAAGTTGGTTTTCTTTGTGGTTGCATGAAAACTGCCAGTAGCTCTTAGGTCTATTAAATATCTATTAAATGAACACTAAAAAATAGTGTTCATTAGATAAAAGGAAGCACTGTTCGACATATTTCAATGGGAATAAAACAAGTGTGTTTAGTATGCTACGTCACATAAATTGCTTTCATGATTTCAATAAATGTTTCCATATTTTTTACAATGAACTAAGAGAAAATAAATTACTTCTTAAGATATGCAAAAGAAAGATATTTAAAAGAGTAATATTTTTTAAAAAATATTTAGTGGTATAAAAATCTTTAAATAATATTGAAGGCCATGAATTCATAACTCAAAGGTATTGTTTCTATCAAATTATAAGACAAAATATTTGTTATATGTTTAAAATACATTTTACAGGTACAAATTTTCACAAAACTAAACACTTCCCGAAGTTGTAGATTTTGAGATCTAGAAATTTCAGAACTCTAGTTCAAATCCACCCACTTACAAAGGAAGGGTTAGAGAAACTGAGAATTTAAGGTTCAAATGACTTGCCTAAAGCCACAGAATTAGTGTAGAAGACTGGAGTGCCCATTTCAAAACGAGTTCTTTCTACTTTTGATATATGTCAAATGTAAAGTCACCCCACGGGACAGCTGAACATCAGCAAAACATATTACATATTTCATTTTGACAGAAAATAAAATCTAGGTTACTCTACTACTTATTAAGGCATATACCTAAAGCCATACACATCCATTCAATCTACCAACCTACTGATTATGATTATGTTAAAATAGAAAAAAAGAAAGAAAAAGAGTGAATGAAGAAAATGTATAGAACTAAGAAAAACAAGGAAAATGGATCAGGAAGCCAGCCTTAATATTTGATTCAGTGAGACCAATTTCATTTATTAAAGTTGCTACTGCATTTCTTTTTTAACACAGTCATGTAACATATGGGAATCATGTCAAAATCAAATATAGTTTGCGACACTTCCAAAGAGAAAGAAAAAACAGTATTAAGGAAAAGTAATTATAAGAGCTATAAAATATACCATTGATTGATGATGCATTCGATTAATAAAGAAAGGTAGACAAATTTTGGCTTACATATGTGCAGAAACGGCATCACTAATATATTTGAAGCATTAAGTTGTTTGTAGGTGCTAAAAACACAGAGACTTAATTCTTTATGCAGAGTACAATTTCATATAGTTTGTAACTGAATGGGAGTGATTTTACATGAGAATTATTATCCTGTCTTCTCTTATTAGGAGAATCAAAACAGCAGTTTTGTCCTATTCTGCTGACAGTGGTTCCTGCAGTGTGATTGCTACTCAAGCCGGAGAGAATAAAATATCATCTGTATCATTTTAAGAACTTGCGTAGGCTTCTAGAAATGTTTATAATTGCCCTTGCAAAAGAGAGCTGCCTCAGCAGGTTGGAAAATTACTGATCAGTCAACAAGTGTTTATTGAATCCCAGCTATGGGTTCCGAACAATATCGTGTGAGATATAAAATAATATTGTCTTTCCCCCACCAGTAGGGACTTTCAGTGGGAGGAAGGATGTTGGAGAATATAATCAATTCACCTGGAAGGAAAAGTAATTAAAATCTTCCATTATTAAATGTGGTCCATCAGTGCAACTACATATCAGAAGGGGGGAACATCATTTTGAATAGGAGTAGCCTGAAGGCAAACAGAAGTCATCAAATCCCAGAATGTTTAAAGATGGCAAACACGTTGCTCGATCACATTCAGTGAATAGATACCTCCTGATTCGTGATGCTACAGTTGAGCTGCTCTGACCCCAGGAATGCTTCTCTCCACATTTATCTGGCACCTACCCCTCTTTAAATGCCACCCCTCTGCCTATCTTCAGCTCTCAGCTGCCGCAGTCCTTCCATGGGGCAGAATTTCAATGCACATAACATTACCACCCAGTGGCCTTTCTTTATCCTGTCTACAATGACAAAGATCCTGTCCTGGTATTCATCATTTTAGGCTGTGTAACTAGTCAAAATCCCCTTAAATATAATAGCCTAAAATGATGCAGTACTCCTAGCAAGTATCAGCTAGTGAGAATACACAGAAAAAGTTATTGTCCTCCACCTGAACGTCATATTCCTGTAAGTGCAATTCCAAAGTATGTTACCTTTCTTAGAAACTCTATTATCCTATCAGCTCAGATTATTGAGAGTTAAAGAGTTTTATCTGATCTCTCCCACAAACTTCAGTCAAGCAAGTTCTATAAGAATACATAATATGAATGATACATTTATCTTTAATGTAAATTTTATAGTTACTGCTTTTAAATGTGCCTTATTGATCTTTGACTCATTCTTCTAGGTTGGGAAGATATGGTGACTCATGACTTGACCATCAGTAACATTATCTTTTTTTTCCCAGAAATATGTAGACCACACAGATTTGATAAATCAGATTTCTGGGTTTTCCAGGGACCCATGCAATGATATCTCTTCAAAGAGTTGATGCGAGAATAGAAATGAGATAATGTTAGGAAAACACTTATCACAACGCTTAGAACATAGTAGATGTTCAACAAATGTTAGAATTTTCCTTTCTTTAAAATAAATATTTCAAAAGGACATAAATAAGAATAAAACTTTCTTCATGATAAAATTGATATCCTTATTGAAACTCATTGTATTAACCTGCTACAATTTTCTATTTAGACTAACACGCAGCTTCCTTTTTTTCTGTCTTGTACACAGACATGATTAGAGGCCTTGTCAAACATATGTTGGTAAAAGCTATCATTGAATTGGATTGTTTAGGACAGATACAATGTATGTGGAGGGTCAAGAAGGATGTAATGAAATAAATGCAGGTCATGTCTCCACAGGATCATGAGCAAAAGCCTGGATGTAGAAATAGAAGGAAGGTTAAAAAGATGAACAAATGGACACAGGTTGATGTGAGGTGGAAAACACCCAGTAATTAGTAGTGAGTTTTTAAGTATGGAAAGGACAAATTGATGCCAGAAGCCAGAGCCACCACTGAATAGCCTTATACCTGAGGTGGGAGGAGAAGAGAGGGACACATCAAAGAGTTTGCACAGTGTAACTATCTTAGATATGTAAGAGAAGACTGTCATGAAGGTCAGCTACGATAGCAATGGAGGCCAGAAGTAATGATGATCTAGATGAAATAATGGTGATGGAAATGAAGTGGAGATTGTGACTTCCAAATTCACTGCTTACAGTCATGAAGATGAAAATAAATTGAAAAAGAATGATGAGGATTGTGCGATTAAATGTGTAAAGGGAAGAGGAGAACAATTGAGAAATAGGACAGAATAAAACAAATTTAGTTCTGATACTACTCAAAGCATAGTTCCCGGACTAGCAGCATCAGCGCCACTTGAGAACTGGTTAGAAAAGCCAGTTCACAGGTTCTGCCCAGACCACTGAATTTACCAGTAATGATAATAAAGAAATAAAGATGGGGATAAACTTGACTAGTAGTATTTAAAGATTTCTGATTTCTCTGAAATATATTTGCACAGCATAATGAATTTCAAGCCACCAGTGACACAGAGTTGGTCAGAGACACACACAATCACTTCTCCAGACCGTGTACTACCAGGCCCCTCTTGCACACCATGGTCCCAGCTGAATCTGTGTAGTATGCATTGGAATCACCTGGAAGACTTGTCAAAGTGCATCTGACCCACATCACCCAGGATTTCTGATTCTGTAGGCCGTCCTTAGCATGGTCCTGCAGGGTCTGGGCCCTGACCTCTCCTTCCCTCCACTCCCCCAACCTTATACCTCTTCATTCAAACAGGTCCAGTCTATTCCCTCCTGGAGGCTTTCGTACTTACTTCTCCTGCCTGGGAAGCTCTTTTCAGAATTTTACATGGCCTTTTGTGATTAAACAAATGTTAACTCTGCCTCAAGGCATGGTTTGCCCATAATCTCTATTTCATAACGTACCAGATTTTCCTTATAGTGTAGCATATAGTATGAAAGGTTAGAAAACCAGATTGCCTGGGTTGGAACCCTAGCTCCCCAGTTTCTTCTCTCTTTGGCTTGACAAGTTACATGAATTTTTTTAAACTTCAGTTTCCTCATCCTTAAAAAATGGATAAATCATAGTATCTGCCACTTAGGTTTTATATATATAAATACACACACACACACACACACATATATATATATATATGTATATATATATATATATATATATATATATATATATATATATATATATGACAGGTCTGGCATATATAAGAGCTTAGTTTCATCCAAAATTATCTTGTTTATGTATATGTTTCCATACTTATTATCTCTATAGGCTCCTCATATAGAATGAAAGCTCTGAAAGGACAGGCACCCTGACCCCTATCTTTGGCTTATTATCCTCAATGCCTAGAAAACAAGCAGACACTCAATAAATATTTGTGGAACAAAGGGACAAATCATCTCTGTGAAGTGGTCTGAACATTATCCAGTGACCTACAAACAATATAGGTTAAAAACTCCATGACTCCCAATGAGGTCTGTATAACAACTATTTGTTTATGAGAACTCTTTGTTGAGAAAGGCTACCAACAGCAGCAACAAAGGACTTCACCTCCATCATACTTTTGTTCAGAATGGCTTTCACATCTTTGTTTTTGCATTGCGTGACTTATAGGTAACATCTGGCAGAAACAGAAATCATAATTATTATTTATTGGCAGTTGACAGTGTATTAAGCACAGAGAAATAAATGTTTCAATGGGGGGATGGCTGTCACTTCTCTATTAACTTATCAGTAAAGCTTGGTTAATAGGCACTTTACTCTCAGGTCATGGACATACAAGTATTTGCCTAAAAGTGCTACAATGAATTCTTCCTGGAATGCTGACAGGCACTTCTGCACTCAGGAGCTGTGAGCTTCCCTTAGCTGTCTGACTCATTTCCTCTAGGATGCCTTACCTTACAGTCTTCTTTCCTATCTGAGGGTCCCTACTCTTAGATTAGTACTAGACATATCTGGAAAGTCAAAGTCTCTTTCCTTAAAATGGTTTACTTCAGTATTGTGTTATCCATAAAGTACCTTTGTTTACACAATGATACTGCTTGTTAGTGCAATATACGTATAGCAGACTACCAGGGTTGTTAAGCAGGGGACTGCAAAGATGATTTTAAATAGAAATCAAATATTCTACTACAAAAGCCTCTAAAAACTGGCTATACATTTTTTTAATTTTCTTAACTATATGGTTACATATTTTCATTATCTAATGAAAGATCCAATGTTCTAAAAATACTTTTTATGATGAAAAATAAAAATATTGCCATGAATCCTAAGCAATGGGTTTCAATATTAAAATTGAAAATTTCAATAATATAATTTTGATACTTAATATTAAGGCTGAAACCTTAACATTAAAATAAACCACCTCTGAATATGGGCTGTTTTCTGTATGGGGATCACTAAACTTTGCTTCTGTTCTATTTTCTCATCATATTACCTCAATGAGGATCCATTTCCATAAGATGAGGGCAGTGAGAATCCTTTGCTCACTCCTGAATCTGAGTGGTGCATGACTTCCCATGGAATCATGGATGCCATCACTTAAAATATGTTCACCCTGGGGTTTCATTCACGCAGTGATATCTGCAGTGGTAGAAACGCTCTAGAGACTAAATTAGGGATTGATAGCAGTGCAGAAAAAGGCCAGCATGCCAATCATATATCCAATCATAAAAAGTCAGATAGGTATATACATCTGGAACATAGGAAAGAATAGAGAGTACACAAGCAGGTTTGGGGACCATAATCATCCAGCTGGTATTTAAAGACATGAGGTGGATGAGGTCCCAGGAAAAGAAACTCGCCAGTAGAGTTCTCACTTGTTATTTCTAGATGAACAGACAAATAGACAAATCTCATTTGTCTTCCTTCTAAAGATACGGTACTTAACTTTTTTTTTTTGGCAACTTTATTTCTTTTTTTTTTACATTTTTTATTGTTTTTCAAGTATAGTTGTCTCCATTTTCCCCCCACCAACCTAAGTCCCCATCAGTAAGTGAATGGATCAAAAAACTGTGGTACATTCACATCATTGAATACCACACAGCAGAATAAAAGGAGATCCTACCTTTTGCAACAGCATGGATGGATCTGGAAAGCATTATGCTAAGCGAAATAAGCCAGGGTGTAAAAGGCAAATACCTAAAGATACTTTCCTTAACTGTGTACTACTGTCTCAGAGCATACTGGTAATGAGTATATAAGTATATAAGTACTTAAAGTATATACTTATATATACTAGTTTATTTTATATATAGCTTGAAATAATTCAGTATTTTAAACTCAAATGGTTCTTTGTAGTATCATTCACATATGAGTTCTAGAAGACTAAATATTGACTCATTATCTTAAATATGAACTTTTATATCCACTACCTTCCCACCAAAAAAAACCTATGTTTTTAACCAAAAGTTGTGATTAATAAATATTTCAAATATTATACAAAAAGACATGATTAACACACTGATTTACCACTTTTTGCTCATCCTATTAAGTAGATAAAGAATGTTAACTGAGTGATTTTGGAGGGGGAGAATTTGGAATATAATTCTTCCCCTCCAAATTCTTTGGTAGCAAGAATTATATTCCAAATTCTTCCCTCAGTATGCTGCACGATCTTGCCAGACCCACCCAACCTCTTTGGGATAGAGCCTCACTGTGTTAGATTAAGAAATTACAAAGCCTGTTTAAAAAATAAAATGATACATAAATGTCAAGTGATATTATTATCTTTTGTGAAGGACCTAAGACCTGCAGTTATGAAATACCAAGTGTTGGGAAGCACTGGTTTTAGGATCTGTAAACCCCCCATGGCTAAGGCTGAGTAAGTGACCTTAGGACCATAAGCCACTGAGATAAAGCTTATCTCCTTGGCAGTAGCACCACTTCTGCTCCTTTTTTTTATAACTGGTCCCCCATGCTTAATCAGTTAGCCAATGACAGGTAAGATTCCACAAGGGGGGAACAACCTAAGACAGGCATGATCACGTGGAGGCCCCAGGGAACATCTTGGGGGGCTATGGAGAAAGGGGGTGATGGACCCTCGCTTCTTGGCTGTGATGAAGCCTGACTCCCCTGAGTCCACGAGAAGTCTCCAAAACTCCCTTGGCTATCTGCCTCCTCTGCCTGACTGAAGCCTGAAACAATGTCAGAGGGCGGTGCAGCCCTGTGCTGGAAAGACCAGGCTCCCTGGGTGATCCGACCTGAGAAAGGATATGTAAAATCCCGTGAAACCTGCTTTGCTAAGAATGCTCTTAGTTAAATGATAAAGGCCGAGCAGGAAATGAGTTTGTTTCCCAAAGTTTTGTAGCCTTTTAGCTGATAGACCCTGACTCAGAAGAAGCCCTAATAGTTCTTTGTATGGTATCTATAGTTTGATCCTTACTGCCTGACAATGATTAATAAACTGTACCTATATTCCTGCACAAATTTAACCTGATAAAAGCCTGTCTAGGCAAGGGTCAGTGAGCTCTTCCCTTGAGATAGTGGCCAAGCCACTCTGAGGTGCCCCCCCCTTGAGGGAGTAGCTGTGTAGTCCCCTTTTCCTCCACAGGACTCGTTAGTCTGTATGGATTTGTCTACTATCTTGTCCATGATGCCGCGGGCACTGCAGGCCGGTGCATGCATCAACCAAGTTCTAAATACATGAGGGTCAAAAAGCATTACATACTCAATGTTGAATGTAAAGCATTCTCAAAGATTTCTTTACCACTATTTTCAAGGCAAGGAGAAATAGGAAAAAAGTCTATGTTCTTTGAAGAATTATACTAATATAAATAGATAAAACTCTGTTGAAATAATTCCTTTAAAACCAGAAAGAATGTTAGTACCCAAATCCTACAGGATTTATTTTTTGATTCCTTAACCTCGAGCAACTCACTTAACATCTCATATATACATGAGAAAAATATATATATTCACACCTATAATTAGACCAATAATTCTCGTCACAAGACTGTCACATTATGTATGATAAACTTGGCAAAGCACCTGCTGCGTCATAGATGGCCTTTTCCCCCTCAATGAAGTTTATTGATGAAAGGAAACAGTTTCCTAAAATATTCCTTTTGGGATATTGATTTTAAGCTGGTTTTAAGAAACAAAAGACTCAGAAAAAGTTTAGAAGGTGGAAGGAAAGTTGTTTTTTCTGTGCCCACATATTCCCACACAAGTATACTACACAGAAAATGTATATAACCAGAAGCAGATTCAGGGCTTTAATGTGGTTTTCAAAGATCAGAGACTTAAAATAAAAATCTAAAAAGGTATATTACCTCTCTTCCCACTTTGCTGGGAGATTTTGTCATAAATGGGTGCTGGATTTTTTCAAATGCTTTTCCTGCTTCTTACTGATACGATTGTATGGTTTAATTCTTCATTTTGTTTAAGTGGTGAATCACATTTATTGATTTATGAATGTTGTAGCAACCTTGCATTATAGGAATAAATACCACTTGATCATAGGGTATGACCTTTTTGGGGCATCGCAGTATTTGGTTTGCTAATATTTTGTTGACGATTTTAGCATCTATTCATTAGAAATATTGGCCTATATTTTTTTTTGTAGAATTTTAGTTGGGTTTTGGGATTAGGATAATGCTGGCCTCATAAAATGAGCTTGGGAGTGTTCCCTCCTGTTGAATTTTATGATAGTTTGAGAAGAAGAGGTGTCAGTTCTTGGAATGTTTGGTAAAATGCACCTGTGAAACCATCCAGGCCAGGGCTTTTGTTTGTTGAGAGTTTTTGGATTACTACTACAATTTCACTAGGTATGATCTGTCTATTAAGAGTCTCCTATTCTTCCTGATTTAGTTTTGGAAGAGTGTATGTTTCCATGAATGTATCCATTTTGTGCAGGTTATATAATTTGTTGGAATATAGTTGTTCAAAATATTTTCTTGCAATCTTTCATATTTCTTTGGTATCAGTTATTATTTCTCCTCTTTCACTTCTGGTTTTATTTATTTGGGTCCTCTAACTCTTTTTTCTTTATAAGTTTGGTTAACAGTTTGTCAATCTTGTTTGTCTTTTCAAAGAACTGGCTCTTGTATTCATTGATCTTTTGTATTGCATTTTTAGACTCCGTTTCATTTATTTCTGTTCTGATTTTTATTATTTCCTTCCTTCTACTCAATATGGGCTTTGTTGTTCTTTTTCAAGTTCCTTTAAGTATAAAATTAGGTTGCTATTTGAGCTTTTTCTTAGTTTTTGAGATAGACCTGTAATGCCTATCTCATACGAATTTCCCTCATAGAACTGCTGTCCATGCATCCCACAGATTTTGGACTGTTGTGTTTTCATTTCCATGTGTTTCAAGGTATTGTGTGATTTCTTTCTTGATCTCATTGTTGACCCACCCATTGTTTAATAACATGTTATTTGGTTTCCATGTCTTTGAGTATTTTCCAATTTTGTTCTTGTGATGAACTTTTAGTTTCATAGCATTGTGGTCAGTAAAAATGCTTGATATAATGTCTATCTTCTTAAATTTATTGAGACTTGTTTTGTGTCCTAACATGTTGTCTATCCTAGAAAACGTTCCTTATGCATTCCAAACCTATGTATATTCTACTGCCTTTGGGTAAAATGCTCTGTAGATATCAATTAAATCCATTTGATCTAGTGTGTCATTTAAAATCACTGTCTGCCTGTTGATTTTCTGAGTGGAAGATCCATGAATTGACCCAGCAATCACAATTCTGTATACATATCCAAAGAAACCCAAAACACTAATCTAAAAGAATATAAGGTCCCCTGTGTTCATTGTAACTTATTTCTGGATATTAAATCTTTATCCTGCTATTTTACTAAATACATTGCTCAGTTCTAGTAGTTTATTGATGGACTCTTTAGGGTCCTGTATGTACATATCATGTCATCTACAAATAAAGACAAATTTACTTCTTCTTTTCCGATTTGTATGCCTTTTACTTATTTTTTTCTTGTCTGATTGCTATGGCTAGGACTTCTAGTACTATGTTGAATATGAGAGGTGAAAGCAGATATCCCTGTCTTGTTCCCAATCTTAGGAGGGAACACTTGTAGTTTTTGCCCATTGAGTATAATGCTGGCCAAGATACAGAAGCAGCCCAAGTGTCCATAAAAAAAGAAGAAAATTTTACTCTTTATGGCAGCATAAAGAGTCATGGGGAGACATTATGCTTAGTGTAATAAGACAGTCAGAGAAAGACAAATACCATATGATTTCATTCACATGTGAAATCTAATGAATCAACTGAACTAACAAGCACAATAGAGACACACTCATTGAGAGAGAGCAAATTGACAGTATAGGAGCTTATGGAGTGGAGGGATTGAGGAAGAAGGAAATATGAGACATGAACATACACAATGATGTGATCATTGAGGCTTAGGGAGGACATTACAAAGTTTATAAATGGTAATAAAAATACCATTAAAAACATGTTTATTTTGTTACATATTAAACTCATGTTGCCTTCCATTAGACAAAGTGAAACTTGGTGGTATACAAACAATAATTTATTTTTAAAACAGGTATTAAATTTACTTCTAAAAATATAAACTATGTAATGCCACATACCTTGCTGCTTACTAGAAACAACATTTTGACTTTCATAAATTCTCCTGCCTAGTTCATTCTCCCTTATGGAACAATTACCTTACAGTTTTTCTGAATGTGCTCCACTCACTAGGTGTCCACCTAGCCACACTTTCCTGACTTTCCTCTTACACTGATGGCTGCTCTTTCTCAGGGTCCTTTTATGCTCTCCTAGATGTGCTCTTTTAATGTTCTACCTTTGATCCCAGTATTTGCTCTTACTCTTTAGCCATCTTGTTCTACATGTATTGTTCTAACCATTACCCCTACATGAATGGTTACCATATCTAGCTGGGGTATCTCAAGTTCTGGTAAGTGCTGTTGCTAAAATCTCAACCTATATTGAAAGTACTTTGAATAAATTAATTTCTGTCCTAAAGTATCTCCTCTTTCATCATAGTTCTAATTTCTTCTGAGACAACCATTCTTCTCCCAGAGGCAAGACTAAAATTTCCATATTCGTCCTTTTTTGCCTCTATCACTACTATCATGTAATTTGTTTTCGATTTCCATTCAGTTTGGATATTCCATTTATAATTTGTTCCATCCATAATTTTTATTCCTATGCCCCTTATTCAAAATCTGAATTCTTATATAATATTAAATAATCTCTCTACTGGTTCTACCTATCCCTTTATTCACTGAGTTGACATATAGTTTCCAGATTATTTTACCAGAAGCACAAGTAGTCATAGTGACTTGCTATTGTCTACTAAATCCAAATCTAAATTCCTTGACTTGACAATAAGGGCCACCACCTCTGTTTCAACCCAGTGTCCAACCTCTCCCTTTTCCTCAGCTTATGCCTCACCACCTCTCACATGGTGCAGAATCTCCAGAGAGACACTAGAAAAAGTGTGGAGGCATTTTCGGTTATCACAAAGACTGGGCCTGGGGAAGTGGTGGTCGTGTACACAGTGCCCTGGTCTCTGGGTTTCCTGGCAAGTAGAACTCCACCACTCTGACTTTCCTACCCAACAAAGAACTGTTCTATCCAAAGTACCAGGAGCTCTCCTGTTTAAGAAAACAATGTGGCTCAGGCAGATTCAATGACTCACTTTTTCCCATTTCTGTTATATACTCTCCCGTATCTTCCACCTACAATGCCCTTTTTATATTTTCCTAAATGCCCAAATCTTGCTCATTCTTTAAGGCCCCATAGAAAATGTTACTCTTCTGAGAGTCCTCCCTGAATCCTCTGACACAAATTTCTTTCTAACTCCCATGGCATTTCAACCTATTAATCTCTAACACCACTTTATTTCTACCCAGATAATACATTTTCCCTTCTCATTGAAAGCTTAATGCATGTAAGCAAAGCTCCATCTTTGTTTTCTTCTGTTACTAGGTCATTGCCAAGGCTGACCCAGACCCTTTATGCTAACATACTTAGCATTATGATACACGCTGTGAACATAAATTAGGGCTCAGGCATAAACTCTCTGGTTTGTGCTCAATTTTGATATGCTTGCTTCAGTCTGCAAGTTAAAGCATATTTAATTCTGCCTGCTTACTTTTAAGTCATTATCTAATTTCGGACCCCCATGTCCCCACTTATATTTAATGGTTATGACTTCATTTCCACAACTTCTGTTTCTTCTTCCAGGGTATACCACATCAGATTTTTTTAGCTAAAACCCCTCCTAGTTAAACCCCATTTTATTCCTCAGAAGTATTCCAGTGGGCACCCCATGAATCTTTTCCCTACCCTTGGCTCACCCTAGCTTCATGGATGCTCCAGTAGGTGCTCAGCAACTATTTCATGAATGAAATGATCCTCGAAATGAGTGGAAGGGAGTGGCTAGCTGTGTCTAGGACAGAATATGACAATAGAAAAACACAGAGCTTAATGCCCAGGCTTAGAAAGCAACTGTGTTCATAGCTACACCTAAGCATTGGCTGTCTCTCCTCACAAATATCATGGCACCACGGGAAAGAGGCTGATCCTAGGCTCCCAGTCTTAAACTACCCCGCACAGTCTTGAGAATCAATTGATTAATTATAATCAGCTTTTTAAAAAAGGATCATATGACTTGGTTTCTAAAATTTTTTTCTGCCATACTCTGAAGGGAAAAGAAATAAACTAGGTGTCTTTGTAAAAAGCCTGTCACAATTCTTATAAGTACACCAGGAGATTCTTAAAGAATATGATTATTTCACATTGATTAGTTGAGGCCCATATTGTTTAGTTGCAAACAAAACATCCATCATTATGGCCCACAGAAAATGAAAGAAAACAAATCTGCTTCCCTAGAGCATGATACTTAGAAAATTAAATGCTTTCAATTCATAGATGTGACAGCTGCTCAATCACAAAAACAAACAAAAACCCCATACAAATCAGAACATGTTTTTCCATTTGAAAGAGATAGTGCAATGCCCTTAGTGAAGTGTATACTAAATACAGTAACACATCATAACTTAATCAGAAGAAGCTGTTGTTATAACAAAACAATCTTGTCCATGCAGAGAGAGATAATGTCAGTCACTTGGAATGACTAGTACTTCAAGCCGACAAAGTGTCACACTGAGACTTTTCATCACTTGGTTACAATTGGGAGTTCCTACACCTCCCAAAGAACAAAGGGGAAAGAGAATAGTACTGGCTTTCAGCATCTACCTGCCAATATCTGCAAGGAAAAATAAGTTCATGCTGATATAGTCATTCACTTCATAGATACAGGGTGGGGCAAAAGTAAATCTGGAGTTGTTTGTATGGAAAATAGTACAATAATTAATAAATTATAAGAATAAACCCTGTGTTTCATGTACAGCTATAAACCTGTTTTTGCCCTACTCCATATGTGCCGAGTACCTACTATGTGTCAGGCATTACTCTTAGAATACATCAGTGAACCAAAATTCCCTACCCTCAAGGAGGTTATATTGCTCCATGTTTAACTATGAATACAAGTGCACACTGTCCCTCAGATACTTTGTTGGGTTTTTCTAATACTTCATAAGCTTCTATATCTGGAGAAACCTTGACTTTCCTCTCTACTTTTCAACACACTCAATATATAACCCTTTTAGAAAGTCATAATAGATTTCCAAGAAGCAATTTATAAAGATATATTCTTAAGCACATCACTGAAAATAAACTTGATACCTCTGAAAGATGTTTCAGCTCTGTCTGGTCATTAGACACCAATTAATAAGAGAGATAATCAGAAGAAGATACAACAAAAACTGTACTAGATAACGATTTAAGTGTGACAGTGATTACAAAACTTGACCTGCTTTTGACAAATTTAAGCACTTGTGAGAGAGCCTGCCTAACTGAGTGTAAGTGTAATCACGAGAGGGAAAATGTCCCAGGTCTCACTACGATTTTTATAATTAAACATCTTTTTCTAAAAAGACCACATAAGACGAGCTCATATCGCTACCACCCAATAACAAAATTCTTATTCTAACATCTCTGACAAGGCTCAGCCTATTTATCTTTTGTTTAAACAAGTCCAGTGACTAGGTAGTAGTTCACTTTGGCTTAAAACAACTCATTCTTTCCTGCCTAGCCCCTAACTGCAGGCCTGATACAGCATGGTACTCTGCACATGGCCATCCTCATGCCAAGTGCATTGGGAATTTCCCCTATTTCACAAGCTAAGCTTCATAATCACTTTTGCTGTAAAGTGGTTCCCATGTCACACCAATGACTTAGAGGTGAGTGCCCTGAATTAGAACTTTTAATTTTTGGAATTTTTCAGGCCACAATTATTTGTAAAAACATACTGTATTTTTTTTTGAACCACAACTATTTTTGAAAGAAGGAGGTAGATGGAAGAGAAAAGTGACTGAAAAAGATATGGGAGAATTTTCATTTGCCACATAAAGAAAAAATAATATGAAAAGGTATCTACTTTTATTATTTCCTAGATCAAATGTTTTAGATGAATATCAAACAAGTAGAAAATACATAGATTTCTAATAAAAGTTCAATAAAGTTTATTTTGTGAAAAAGCTAACTATACTGCTTAAGTTCACAATAGACAATGAAAATGCTTTCAGGGACCAGAGCTTGGAATTCCTCAAACTAGATAACAAATGTCCTGCTAAACTATAATACCCCCTGTGCTTCTGATAAGCAAAGCTTTTTATATCCACTTGTGCAATAGATTTTACTTAACTTAAGGCCCTGACTTTATATTTACCTTTATTAAAATTTAGCTTATGAGTTTTCAAACATTAATCCAAATCAGCAACATATTTTAGAACCTTGAATTCTTCTCATTTTTATGCAAATGTAAATGTTTACTTTGAAATATTTTTCAAAGTTGACTGATAAAATATAACAAAAGTTAATCACTATAGATAGCTTTATCCTTCCTCAGGTTATGTTCAAACAGATAGAGCACTCCAGCAAGGCTATCACCAAGATCACACTTTTTTTTTTTCCTTTATGTAAAAGAAAATCCATTATAAGATCTTGGAATTGAACTTCAAAAGGCTGGTAGGCCAATTTCTCCCCAAGGGCTTGTACCCACCGTACAATAGCTTAATCTAATCATCACCATCCTTGTGTTTAAATGTCTGTGGATTCAAAAAATTCCAAATCCTTCCATCTCCACAAAGTCACTTCCTTCCAGGATACTTTAGTTAGAAAACTAATCCTATATTGAGATGACTTTGTGTCCTCCTAGCTTCTGGTCATAGGTTATAGTTCTGTCCCTCAGGGTGCTTCAGAATGAAGTCTTGCACATCATCGCCCTTGAAAGGTTTGATGACAGTGATCATGTTTCTACAAGTCATACCTTTTTCCTGGCTAAAACATCCCTGTTGCTTTTATAAATTTTTTATGTGACAGCTTCAAGAAATGTCACTATTTCAGATATCCTCTGCTGCAATGCTCCAAGTGACAATTCTATTTTGCAGTGTGACATGTGTAACTGGGGAAACATTGTGGTTGCAGTCCATTAGGCACAGTAAGAACCAGAATGATCCAACGCACTGACACCCAGGTGAATTCAACCACATTGATCAAATAGGAATTACGTGCCACCCTATCTGCTCCTCCTGACATTGTGTTTTGTACACTTCATTCACTCCATAATCAATCCGGAAAATTTTTAATTGGTTGGATTTTGTCTAAAAATCAATTAAGGACCTGTTTCTAATAAAATTAAGAGTCCTAAAAGAAATAAGACACAATGTAAAAGTACTCTTACTTGTTCTTTGTCCTCAGTCTTATTTCTCAGAAGTAATCACTATTAAAACTCTCATGATACCCAGAAGATTCCATCCCTGTCCTGGTAGCACTCAGGGGCTTCCTCACTATGAGTGAAAGCGGAAAGGCCAGCCAGGCAGCAGCATGAAGGACCCACCAGTGGTGAGCACTTTCTTTTGGCCTTTGATCAAATGCCGGATTCAAGTCCTCTAACAGTCCTTGCTCAAGCCCAGGTTCATTACCAGGAAACAAACACATCTTTGAAGCTTGAACCTAAATTACTGTTCTTTTAAAAAATGATAAATATTGAAACCCAAGATGGCAGAAAGGAAGTGGAAGCTACACTAACTCCTTCCCAAATCATCCTAAAAAACCAACTGAACACTGGCAGGAGAGAAGCCTCATAAACACAAACAGACAGAAGAAACTACTTCACCACAACGTGACTAGTTGTGGAAGAGGCACACAAGGACTGGCTGGGCAGCCGAAATCCTGGAGGGGTATGTCAACACCCAAGGGGATCCCCCTGAGAAGTGTGGGGTCAAAACTCCAAGCTGGGCTTCCTAGCATACAGCATCAACCCAGAAAAAGATCCCAGATAAACACCCAGCTGTGAAAAACAGCAGGGTTTCTGTCTACCAGGGAGGGATGGCTGGAGACACAGAGAGCCTCTTAAAGGGCCAATGCACAAAATTCCATTTGCAGCCACTTACCCTGGACTTCAGCAGAGGGAGGTCACAGTGGACTAGAGACACTTGAGGAGAGCCTGGGACTGGTGGCTTTGGAGAGAGAACTGAAGGGAGATCTGCCAACATCCCTGTACTTAGTTACTCCCCACATGCAGGAGCCATATTTCTCAGACAGAGCACACCCCTCCAAGTGGCATCAGCCTAGGTAGAAGCAATAGCCCCTCCCAGAGGAATTAATCTGCCTCACCTGATAGAGTTTAAGCCAGGCTTTTGAGTACAGCTTGAGGCTATATCACTGATTAACAATTAAGGCAGATCTCTGGGAGCTCTGAGACTATAGCTAACCATCCCCCAGGCCCGGTGCTGGTAAAAGTTGGCCTTGATGTGCAGCCTGAATTTTTCTGCATAAGCAGACCCAGCAGAGGAAGCCAATGCTCTTGACTGCTGATAGTTCTAAACAAGTTGCCCAGGGCCTGTCACAACCACCACCTGGTAAAGAATTGTACCAGAGTCCTTGCAGATCTACCTAATAGAGATAAACAAACACAAGGAAGCAGCCAAAATGTGAAGACAAAGAGACAGATCCAAAATGAAAGAACAAGAAAATTCTCTAGAAGAACTAGCTTAAATGGAAGCAAGTAATTATCAGATGCAAAGTTTAGAGAAATAACTATAAGGATATTCAACAGAATAAAGGAAAACATAGAAACCATAAAAAAGAACCAATCATAAATAAAGAATGCAATATTTGAAATAAATAATACACTGGAAGGAATAAACAGTAGGTTTGATGAAGCAAAGGATCAAATCAGTGATTTGGCAAGACAGAAAAACAGCCAAGCAGAACAACAAACAGAAAAAAAATTTAAATAAGGAAAGCCTAAGAAACATTTTAGACAGCATGAAACATAACAACATCCACATGATGGGAATAACAGAAGGAGAAAACAGCAAGCAAGAGATTGAGAACCTATTTGAGAAATAGTGACCAAAAACTTCCCTAATCTAGTGAAGAAAAAAGATAAACAAGTCCAGGAAGCTCAGAAAGTGCCAAACAAGTTAGACCCAAAGAGGCCTACAGCAAGATACATCATAATCAAAATGGAAAGGCTTGCCCTGGATGGTATAGCTCAGTGGACTGAGCGACGTCCTGCGAACTAAGGGACCGAAGTTTGATTCCCAGTCAGGGCACATGCCTGGGTTGCAGGCCAGTTCCCATCAGGGTCCCCGTGCGAGGCAACCATACATTGATATTTCTCTCCCTCTGTCCTTCCCTTCCCCTCTAAAGACAAGTGAATAAAATCTTTTTTAAAAAAAATGGAAAGGCTTGAAGACGTGGAGAGAAATCCTAAAAGCCTCAAGAGAAAAGCAGGTAGTTCAATACAAGGGACCGCCAATTAGACCGTCATGTGATTTCTCAACAGAAACATTTCAGATTAGAAGGGAGTAGTGTGAAATATTCAAGGTGATGAAAAGCAAGGAATTACAGCCAGGGCTACTTTACACAGCAAAACTATCATTTAAAACTGAAGGAGAAATAAGGAGCTTCCCAGACAAGAAAAAGCTAAAGGAATTTGTTAACACCAAACCAGTACTGCAACAAATGTTAAAGGGCTTACTTTAAAAAAGAAGAAGAAAAAGAGAGAGAAAAAACAAAGGAAAATAGTCTAACAATAGAATGATACTAAATACATATCTATCAATAGCCACCTTAACTGTAAATGGCTTAAATGTTCCAACCAAAAGACATAGGGCAGCTGAATGAATAAGAAAACAAGACTTATGCATATACTGCCTCCAAGAGATCCACCTCAGATCAAAAGGCACACAGACTAAAAGTAAAGGGTTAGGAAAAGATATTTCATGCAAATAGAAAGAAAGAAAAGGCTAGGGTAGCAATACATACAACTGAAAAAATAGACTTTAAACCCAAAGTTATATAGTAAGAGACAAAGAGGGACACTACACAATGATAAAGGGAACAATCAAGATAAAGGATATAATCCTAGTAAACATTTATGCACACAACATATGAGCACCAAAATATGTAAAGCAAATCTTGATGGACACAAAGGGAGAGACAGACAGAAACACAGTCATATTCGGAGATATTAACACCCCATTGACTTCAATGGATAGACCTTCAAGGCAGAAAATCAACAAGGATACAGTGGCCTTAAATGACACACTAGATCAAATGAGTGTAATTGATATCTTCAAAGCATTTCACTCCAAAGCAGCAGAATATACATAATTTTCAAGTGCACATAGAACATTTTCTAGGATAGACTACATGTTAGGACACAAAACAAGTCTCAATAAATTTAAGATCAAAATCATATCAAGCATCTTTGCTGACCACAATGCCATGAAAATAAAACTCCATTACAAGAACAAAACTGAAAAACACTCAAAGACATGGAAGCTAAATAACAGGTTATTAAACAATAAATACATCAACAGTGAGGTCAAGGAAGAAATCAAAGGATACCTTGAAACACATGGAAGTGAAAACACAGCAATCCAGAATCTGTGGGAAACAGGGAAAGCTATCCTAAGAGGAAAATTCATAGTGTTACAGGCCTATCTCAAAAGGAAAAATTCAACTTAAAAAATCTAACTTTACACTTAAGGTAACTTGAAAAAGAACAACAAACAAAACCCAGAGTCAGTAGAAGGAAGGAAATGATCAGACCAGTAATAAATGAAATAAAGTCTAAAGACAATGCAAAAGATCAATGAATCCAAGAGCTGGTTCTTTGAAAAGATAAACAAGATTGACAAACTTTTAACCAAACTCCTCAAGAAAAAGAGTGAGAGGACACAAATAAATAAAATAAGAAAAGAAAGAGGAGAAATAACCATTGACACCAAATAAATACAAAGGATTGTAAGAAAATAGTATGAACAATTATATGGCAACTGACTGGATGACATGGACAAAACGGATAAATTCTGAAAAACATACATTCTTCCAAAACTAAATCAGGAAGAACTGAAAAACAGATTATGCCTAATGAAATTGACCAGTAATCCAAAAACTCCCAACAAAAACAAAATAAAAAAGCCCTGTATTGGATGGCTTCACAGGTGAGTTTCATCAAGCATTCCTAGATGAATTAACCTCTCCTTCTCAAACTATTTCAGAAAATTGAAGACAAGGGAAGACTCTCAAGTTTATTTTATGAGTCCAGCATTATCCTAACTTCGAAACCATAGAGACATTACAAGAAAAAGAAAATTATAGGTCAATATCTCTAGTGAACATAGACACTAAAATCCTCAACAAAATATTAGCAAACATAATACAGAAATGCATCAAAAATGATGCATCATGATCTTGTGGTATTTATTCTGGGAAAGCAAAGTTGGTACAACTTTCATAATCAATAAATGTGATTCACCACATAAACAAAATGAAGGATGAAACACATAATCATATCAATAGATGCAGAAAAGGTTATTGAAAAATCAGCACCCATTTATGATAAAAACTCTCAGCAAAGTGGGAATAGAAGCAATATACCTAAACATAATCAAAGCCATATATGACAAACCTACTGCCAGCATCATACTCAACTGGCAAAAACTGCAAGACTTCCCCTTAAGTTTAGGAACAAGACAGGGATGTCCACTTTCACCTCTCTTATTCCACATGGCACTGCAATGTCTATCCACAGCAGAAAAAAGGGAAGAAATAAAGGCACCCATATTGGGAAGGAAGAAGTACAACTGTCTTCATATGCAGATGACATGATACAGTACACAAAGAACCCCAAAATTCCACCAAGAAACTACTAGGACTGATAAATTAATTCAGTAAACTAGCACATACATAATTAATATTCAGAAATCAGTTGCATTTTATATGTCAATAATAGACTAACAGAAAGAGAAATTAAGAAAACAGTGCCATTTACAATTGCTCCAAAACTTATAAAATACTTAGGGATAAACCTAACCAACGCTGTAAAAAAAACTGTACTCAGAAAATTATAAGACACTGAAGAAAGGAATTGAAGAAGATACAAATAAGTGGAAGCACATATCGAGTTCATGGATAAAAGAATTAACAACATTAAAATGTCCATACTACCTAAAGTAATCTAATGATTCGATTAAATTCCTATCAAGTTTACAATGACATATTTCACAGAACTAGAACAAATATTTCAAAAATTTATACAGAACCACAAACAGCCCTGCATAGGAACAGCAATCCTAAGAAAGGCAAACAAACTTGGAGGAATCATGCTACCCATTACCAACCTATACTATAAAGCCATAGTAATCAAAACAGCATGGTACTGGCATACAAAGAGACACATAGATAAATGGAACAGAATAGAGAGCCCAGAAATAAACCCACCCTTTTATTGTCAATTAACATCTAACAGAGGAATCAAGTATGTACAATGAGCTAAATTAGTTTATTCAATAAAGGTGTTGAGAATATTGGACATATTCATGAATAAAAATGGATCTAGACCACCTTCTTACACCACTCACAAGAATAAATTCAAAATTGATTAGAGACTTAAATGTTAGACCCCAAACCATAAAAGTCCTAAAAGAAAACATAAGCAGCAAAATCCCTAACATGGCTCATAGCAATATTTTATGATATATCTCCCCAGGCAAGGCAAACAAAAGCAAGAATAGACAAATGGGACTATATCAAATTAAAAGTTTTTGCACAGCAAAGAAGACCATCAAAAAAATAAAAAGACAACCCACAGAATGGAATAATATATTTTCCAATACAACTGATACAGTGTTAATATCCCAAGTTTATGAAGAACTTACAAAACATAACACCAAAAAAAACCAAATACCCCAATTTAAAAATGGGCAAAGAATAGACACTTCTGAATAGATACTTCTCCAAAGAAGACATACAAATGGCCAACAGGCATATGAAAAGATGCTCAACATTACTAATCATCAAAGAAATACAAACTAATACAAAAATGAGATACCACCTCGCACCTGTCAGAACGACTATCATCAATAAATCAGCAAACAAGTGTTGGTTAAGATGCATAGAAAAAGGAACCCAGGGAGCCCTCATGCACTGTTGGTGGGAATGTAGACTGGTGCAGCCACTGTGAAAACCAGTATGAAGATACCTCAAAAAATTAAAAATGAAACTGCATTTTCACCCGGTGATTCCACTTCTTGGAATATATCCAAAGGAACCCAAATCACTAATTCAAAAGAACATAACCTCTCCTATGTTCATCTCAGCATCATTTACAATCGCCAAGATATGGAAGCAGCCTAAGTGCCCATCAGTGGATAAATGAATGGTCAATGAGTGGATAGAACAACTATGGGATATTTACAGAATGGAATACTACTCAACCATAAAATAGAAGAAAGTTTTACCCTTGGAGACAATATGGATGGACCTGGAGAACATTATGCCAAGTGTAATGAGCCCATCAGAGAAAGACAAATACCATATGATTTCACTCATATGTGGAATCTAATGAACAAAGTGAACAGTGAATGAACAAGTAAAATAGAGGCACACTCATAGATACAGAGCAGGACAGCTAAGGCAAAGGGAGGGTAGCAGTGAAGGGATTAAGCAAAAAGCAAAAAGGACTCCTGGACAATGAGGTGGTAATTGCCGGAGGGCAGGGGACTATAAAGGAATTAAATGATAATGGTATAAATACTATAAATGGAATCATAAATTTCAAAGCAATAAAATCTGCACATTAAACACTTCAAAAAACTCTCATGAGGGCCTTTTTAAAACTTTTATATGACTACATACACATATGGCTCTATCTATCCCGTTTTCCAAAGTATGTTATACTATACATATTCATCTGAAATTTGCCTTTTTCCCTTATCTTGGGTATGTTCCATAACAAAACATAACATTGAGCCAACTTACTTCCAGCAGACATTTAGGGTGGCTTAGCTTTTGTTATTACAGTTAAAGCTGCATGAAAACCTTGCTTATAGACTGTTGTGCATACGCATGTGCACATTTGTACCACACAGGTCTGGAGGTGGAATTAGCACACCTAAATGCATGTGCACACCTTATTTCAATATACATATTACAACATTGGAACTTACACAAATGTGTGTGCACACACATACGGGGTACACTCCACACATACTAATTCTGAAATTCAGGCTGTGCTGTATAAAAGTTATAAAGTGTTTAAAATAATGTTTAATTATAAAAATATTGAAAATAAAGTTTAGAACTTTTTCTTTTATTAAAAATTTTAAATCCCGTTCATTTTTATGACAGCTACACCATACTCTTCATTCACATTGAAATTACAATCAACTAAAACCTGCAAGCTTTTTGGAGCATAAATTTTTGCTAAGCCATATTTCTTCCATTCTGCATCTTTGAAATTTGTTTTAGAGTGCTTAATATATGTGCTTTATGCAGCCATCAATATCCAGATGAAATACTTACTATGTGATGAAATAACCCATATAGCCTTACTATATGACCAAATATAGTATCTCATCTGGATATTGAGAGTTAGTCTATATTCTAGAATACCCAAATTGTTTATGACTGGATTCTTTTGGCTAATGTGTTTCCTTTATCCTCTTATTTTTAACTAAAAAGTTTAACAATGTTATTCTATAATTTTATCAAATCACTATTAAACACTGAAATGAACTAGGTCAAGAGCAGATCATTGCACCCCACCAATAGCGGCCTCACCATTGGCTAGCAACTATAATCTGCCATTTTAAGAATTTCACTAGTTACAATCCAAACTAATTATACTGTATTTTTATGTTGTCAGAAAGAAGACAGATGATGTTAGGGAAAACATTACAAAGATGTTGCCAAAAAGCCTTGCTGCTCTCTATGAATAGACTAACTTATTATTCTGAAATCCCTGTCATTCATTTATATCTTGGACAAAAATTTGTTGAACATCCAATATATGCTGCCTTTCTGCTAGGCCCAGGGGATATAAGTGGTGAATTAAGAAGACTAAATCATTGCCTTCCTGACGGTTATGTTTCAGTGTGAAAAATATACAATAAAAAGTAACAAAATCATATAAAATATAACTACAGGTTGTGCTAGAGACTCTAAAAGAAATAAATATAGTGACATAACATGATACAGCTGCAGGAGTGATTTAAGCAGATTGATCTTGGAGAAGATGCTGTGTGAGCTGAGGCCTCACAAATTGACCATAATGGGAACTGTCCACACAGCCATAAGGGAAAAGAGCCTGGGGAAGCTGCCGAGCTTCCTCAGGGGGGAAGGCGCTTGTTGTGTGCTGGACACAGACAAGCCAACGTGCAGAGATCTAATGGTTAACAAGAAAAGTCACATGGAGTGGGGCTGCAAGTTAGACAGTGGGAAGGTCTAAGAGTCTCATTAAGGCACAAAAATGTTGCATTTTACTGTAAAAATCTATGAAAAGCAATTCATATGATATACATTTTTATAATTTTACTTTGGTGTTTATACAGAAAGTAGGTTAGAGAGAGGAGTATAAACATGGATACTATACAGGATGATATTTTCGTAGCCCAAGATAGAGATGATGGTGACCTAAGCTAAGATGTTCACAGACAAGTATATAGACTCAAGAGAAATATTTTTGATGAACTTGATAGGACTTGCTAATGGATTAGTTAGAAAAAAAATGACCATTAGTTATCATTAGAATATAAGCTTTCCAAGAGCAAGCATTTTCGTTTGTTGCTTGATTTCTTTCTAAATTTCTCCGGACACATAAATACTGCTTAGGACATGCTGTATGTTCAGTAAACATTCACTGAGTGAATAAAGGAGATTCTCCAGGGTTTTCCCCAGAGCAGCAAGGTGGACGCCATGCTATCAGTAAAATTGGGGCAACTGAAGAAGCAGCAAAGTGAGAGGGGGAAGGAACCGCCAGAGATCCATTTTTTCTTTTTAGAATTCAGATGTCCTCTAGACATCAGAGTGGAATTGTCAGGGGAAAACAAGATGTTTAAGCTGGTTGTTAGGCAGAGGTCTACCCTAAGGAGAAAAATTTGGAAGCCATCAGCATGTAGCCATGGAATTTATTTTAGTAAAGAACATAAAACTAAGGAATCCTTGAAGGACAAAAAAAGAGATCTGTTTGAAGAAATTCATATAGCATATTTATTAATGAAAAGGGTCAGTAAAAGGATATTCTATGTCTAAAATTTAAAGCACATAAAAATTTTCAATAAATATCTTAACATGTATTTTTATGGAAATTGACAAGTGGATACTGAAAGTTATATGAAAGAGCAAAACAAAAATAATAACAATAACTTTTTAAAAGGTGAGCGAATTTGCCTAAAATATATTAAATTTAGTATAATACCTTAAGACATTGTGCTACAGGAATAAAGAAATAGAACAATGAAACAGAATATTGAGCTCAGAAACATATATATTAATACAAGTTTCATTTACCTATCATCTTTCATTTCATTTATCTATCATCTATCTATCTCATCATCTATATTTATATGTGAAATAATAGTAAAATATTACACACTTTGATATATGTACTAAACATATAATGTTACATAAAGCATGTAGATATATGCATGTGTTATATATGGTGTGTGAATATATGTGTATACAAATATATAAAAACCAATGGAAAATTTGTGAAGCATGTATGTGGACATGTGTGGCAATGACAGCATTTTACATCAATTGGGAAAGATCAAATATTTAATACATGATTATGGCCCAATGGTT
The DNA here is from genome assembly GCF_021234435.1 of Artibeus jamaicensis. Taxonomy (NCBI): domain Eukaryota; kingdom Metazoa; phylum Chordata; class Mammalia; order Chiroptera; family Phyllostomidae; genus Artibeus; species Artibeus jamaicensis. Next base: position 18,976,770 of record NW_026521788.1, read on the forward strand.
AATACTCTAAAAATAAAATAAAATAGATTCCTATCCCAACAAAAACAAATTTCAGAAGAAATAAAGATCTAAATGTTTTAAGCTGTTTAAAAATCCAGAAATTATGTAACATTTTTGTTGAAAGAATTTCTGAACAAGGCACCAAGCAATGGACATGTAGCAAAGGGTAGGTGCTCAGTAAGTATTTATTAAAAGATTAAAAGTGGATCCTATATTTTCATTAAAGTTCTTAAAATTCTCTATGAAATATTATCTTTTAAAGTTAAAAGAAAAGCCACAGTCAACAGAAGATACTTTTAATAAACCCAAGCAATGCAATAAAAATATTTTGAAAAACAACTAAACATTGGCAAAAGGTTTAGGCAATTCACAGTATTAGAAAGCCACATGATTGATAAACATTTGAAAAAAATGTTCTCCTTTTAATCAGAGAATTATAAAGGAAACCCAATAATATTCATTTAATTCTACTCATATTCAAAAAGACGTTTTCAAAAATGACAGCATCAAGTGCTGGTCACTATGTGGAGAAAAAAGATCTGTCATGCACTGCTGAGGGGAGCGTAAGTGGTCCAGCTCCCCCCCCGCCACCCCTTGGAGACCTCACTGTAGTACTCTGTTCCCTGTAGGACCTCAGGAAAAACTGACATCAGTTGCAAGATCTCAGTTGAAGATTCTCTAGATTCCACTTCTGCAGCAAGTTTTTACTTGTTAATCAATAATAAGTCCAAAGAAACAGTCTCTTTTACTATTCCCTCAATATTCTTAGAGATGAAATTGTCAGCAAGGCAAATCAAGAATTTAACACTTTTAGTAAAATGGGAATCTCAGCAGAGGTCCAAAGACTTGAAGTCTCTAATCATTGTCATATGTCACATCCTTGTAACATGTGTGGTCCCTTTTAGGAAGTAATCATCCATATTATTTCCTGCTTTTTCTAAGACAAGGTGACCAAGATTGCCCTTGTGTGTATCTTGATTCACAGCTTCAAGACTACTAGTCATCTGGAAACAGTTCCCTAACGATGCGTTTCTCTTCAGATTTCAAAAACAGAATTGCAGACAGGAAAACATTTCTTGGCTTTTTTGACACCTGGGCCTTCTTTTGATAAAATGGGCAAAAACATCATTGCTTTAATTATATTTGAAGTTGCAAAATAAGTAATGACTAAAATAAATAAAATTTGTTGGACAAAGCACTGCTTTCATTTCGAACTATACCTTCCTCTTACAAGATTCTGGCGCGGGCCCTTAGGGAGTGTCAGAAGAACCATGTGCTTAATAAAGAAGAAGCCATGACCTTCAGATAAGTTATCTCTTGTGTTTAAAATAAATATTTAAACATCTTTCTATGCATTTAAAGTCTGAAGCATTATATATAATTTTTATAGCTGGTTTAGTGAAAGACGCAGTAACTTAGTCATCATACCTGTGGACACAAAGTTTCCAGGTGGTTGGCAGCGACTTTGACAATTTTAATCCCATCTTCATTTGTTGACATAGAACAAGCAAGATTTGCCACCTTAAATATAATCCAAAATAATGAAAATTGTTTCAGATTATCAAGGAATTGCAGAAACAGTTGTTATTTTAAACATGCACATATATGCACACATTGAAAGTCTCAGTAATGAACACCCGCACTCTCCAAGATGCCAGTGGTATCTGCTTGATATAAGTATTCAGAGAATCTATTAAAATAAATAACAACAAAGGGCCCTATAAAATTGTTTAAAACAAAAGGAACGACTGATGACTAAATCAGTAAACCCTATACGATCTCATGGTACCAACATCTAATCCAAATTAAATGTTAAGTATTACAGTTTCCTATGGGACTGAAAAAATGTATCTGTGAATTGAATGCTAATAAGTTCTTGGAATCTCACAAGATTGTGGTTTATTTTAAGTTTGTAATTGGTTTATTATTTCCCAGAGGTTTATTATGCCTACTTAAGTTGAATTAAGAATCACTATATCTTTATTTATGTTTTATTCAGCATCAAATACACTATAAAGCCAGGCAAATACAAGATAATTAAATCTTCTTCCTGTTCTTGATTTTCCAGGACAACTTCCTGGGCACTGTTTGACATCAGCAGCCTGCTTGATTCAAGCATTCGAGACACTCAAATTCCTTTATACATTATTGCTTTTGAAACTTCCATTCTTCCAGTGAAATGGATGCTCTTTTAAATAATTACTTTATGTCCATTTCCTAAGTTCAACATTTACAAATACTTTCTTTATATCATGAAAGAGCCATGGGAAAGAGTATGGGATTCTTTTCTTTTCTTTGACCCTCAAGTAATCGACATTCTTCTTGGTAGCAGAGGAGTAGTACACAGGTGTGTTTCCAAGATCTGCAAAACACATCACTGTCTTTATCACCACTAGGAGTTCGCTGTTCTAACAATCATTTCTCTAACATACTTAATGTCTTTTAAAATTATTGCCTACTTTACTTATTTTATTTTTAAAGATTTTATTTATTCATTTTTAGAGAAATGGGAAGAAAAGAAGAGAAATAGCAATGTGAGGTCGCCTCTCCCACACCCCATACTGGGGACCTGGTCCGCAATCCAGGCATGTGCCCTGACTGGAAATCCATCTGGCGACCCTTTGGTTCACAGCCCTCGCTCAATGCACCGAGCTACACCAGCCAGGGCAAAGTATTATTATTGTCTACTTTAACGCAGTGTAGTTTTTACTGCTCAAGTCCAAAATACATTTAGCTACAGAGAAACCACACGTCAGCAGCATGCAGTGGGAGCAAACAGCAGACCCATCTGTGGATCGTTATTGAAGAATGTCACTAAATGGATTTATAGTTTTTGTTTACATGTCAACAGCAAAACAACTCCTTGGTTTCCATTTACATATAATGAAATAACAGCCATACATTATTTAACTGTGAAGGGCATTGTTCACTTTAGTAAATGTACATGGAAACGACTTACTTGGAAAGGTCTTTTGTTGACTTGAAGGTCACAATGCCTCAACTTTTATATCTGACATATAATTAGCTCATTTGTGAATTACTTGAAAAGGGCAGCAGTTTCTATGCCTCTCTCCCCACCCTGTGTCTTATTCACAGACAGCGAAATTCAGCAGCCTAATTGCTTTAATATACCTATGATAATTTGCTCTGCATTTGCAGAAAATATCTGTCCATGAATGTGAGCACTGAGCAAAAAAAATATATACGTCATCGGTGCAATATTTTGGTCAAATTAGAAGGATGCTGGTTAATCCTAAATTTTAAAATTATGAAAAGGTGCCCCATATAGCTACTTTTTTAGTTTATTTATTTATTTTTAATGTACCATTTCTGTGTGTGTGTGTGTGTGTGTGTGTGTGTGTGTGTGTGTGTGTGTGTGTCTCTTTCTTCCTATTTAAAAATTGACAGCTCCTTCTGGACATTTCTTGGTCACCGTGCTTATTCTGCAGCAGTTCAGTGCCCAATGCAACAGGGAAACCCTCCTAAACACAAAGTTTCTCTTCACATTAGCAGACTTCACTTTTTAAATGTAAATAAAATTTTATTTTTATCATTTTTAATTTATTTTTGTTTTTCGACTACAGTTGTCTCCATTTTCCCACACCACTCTCCCCCCCATCCACTCCCACCTCCCACACCCAATCCTAGCCAACCCTCATTGGCTTTATTCTTATCATTAATCATCTGTACTTAGTTTTAAAAAATAGTATTGCAAGGTTTACATAGAACAATAGCAATCCCTTATGTCATGAAACAACAACCCTAAATCCTATTCTTCAGGGTCAATCATTTCCCACTTTTTCAATTATTCTGATCATTTGCCTCTACATTTCCAAAAATTATGCTTATACCACTATATTTGGGTGTTTTAATTTTATCATCTATTATCATTCCAAATTATCTATGTCTACCCTTCAGGTTGTAAAGGAAAGTTAAATGACTCTAATGTCAACACCATTGTTGCTTGGGTGTTTGAACACTTGTGTTCAAAAGCAATCTATTCCTTTTTCTTTGAATAAATTTAACAGCAAAGCAAAGCTCAACTGAATTCAAACTGTTGTTAACTTCATTTACATCTGGCCAGAAAAGGACTAATGAGAGGAATCATGGAGGTGGGGTTTCTGCCTTTTTGTTGTTGGATCTCTTTGTATTTTTTTTGTTCTTTATCATCTTTTTTTTTTATCACAGCTTGCATTCAACACTATTTTGTGTTAATTAGTCAGGTGTCCAGCACTACAAATAGACATTCGTTTGGTTACAAAGTGTCTGCCTGGCATTATAGATAGTTACTACAACATTGTTCACTCTATTTTCTATGGCAGATTTAAGTTTTAAAAACTCAATTGAAAATACTGCATGACCAAATTAATGATCATGTTAATGATCATTACTACTCAATTAATGATCACATTAATACTGTCTTCTTTTATTCAGACATACCTGAACTTTCCCTTACCAGAACTGTTCTATGTCAGGTGAACTTTCTAGATAAGTCAAGAAGTATTACTTCCAGATTAAGTAACATGGAGTTTTAATGATATTTTATACAAATTCAAACTCACAAAAGAGCTATATTGTGTGACAAAACAAAGAAAAAATGTGATAGAAGTAAAATCTCTTTACATTTTTAATTTCAGTGATTCATGACAGATTTTTCTATCATATCAATGTGTAAATGAAAGCTAAGTTTCCTCCAATAATAATTATTTCTAAATTTTGTGGGGCTCTTTGGCAGCATGAAGGCAGTTCCCTACTAGTCAAAGGAAGCAGCACGCACACAAAATATTTTGTAAAACAGTTTGAGCTATTGGGACACCTTTTGTATATTCGACTTTGACAGTATTTCAAAAGCCTGTGAAAACCTTCTCTATCTAAGGGATCTACGTGGACAGTTTCTGCCCAGTTAGCAGAATCATGGCGCGAGAAGGCTTTAAAAATAAACAGGTTTGGGTTGGAATGTAATTATCACAATTCATGGGCTTTCTGACTGTGGGCAAGATGTGACCTTCTCCAAGCCTGTTTTGTCACCTGGAACATAGGATCGAGCACATGTGCCTCACTGGGGTGCACTGGGGACTAAAGGAGATGGCGTACAGAGATGGTCTGAGAGCTGGCAGCCCTGTTACCTGGTCTGACTCTCCTTTCAGCCCGTCCATATCTCTGCTAATCGGGCTGGAAAAGAGCATTCATTCTCTGAAGAGGTTTTTCGAATTACAATCTTAAAAGCATAAAGAAACGTAACAAAATGTCTAATCCTAGAGTCACAAACTCAGATGTTTTTAGGACTCATGCAGGGAATACAAACCAGAGTCTGGATGAAACTCCGTGGTTGGGTGGAGTGGCGGGGCCCCAGGAGAGTGCATGCCCTACCTAAAGGTGTTTGAGGTCATCCAAACATGATGAAACAAAAGGAAAAACTCACTGCCTTGACCAAACTAACAGTCTGTTGGCTGCCTTCAGTTCATTGGTCACCAGTTTGTGACCTCTGACTAATTTCTGGACTTTTCTATTGCACAGATAGGGGAGAAAGGCCAAATAAGGAGAAGAAACATATTCAATCCAATCAGTGATGGGGAGACTGTTCACCAGGAAAATGTCTGTGCTCTTTATGCCACCATGAATTAAAGTGTTCATATGCCAGTACCAGACTGTTTCAATTACTGTGGCCTTGTAATATAGTTTGATATCAGAGACTCTGATCCCTGATACTTTGTTCTTCTTCCTCAAAATTACTGCAGCTATTCAGGGTCATTTATGGTTCCATATAAATTTTTGAAATGTTTGTTCTGCATCTGTGAAATATCTCATTGGTATTTTAATAGGGATTGTGCTGAATCTATAAATTGCTTTGGGTAGTATGGACATTTTGATGATGTTAATGCTTCCAATCCATGAACATGGTACATGTTTCCATTCGTTTGTATCTTCCTTAGTTTCCTTCTTCAGTGTTGTGTAGTTTTCTGAGTGTAGGTCTTCTACCTCCTTGGTTAGGTTTATTCCTAGGTACTTTATTTTTCTCGTTGCTATATCAAATAACCAGAGACACTGAAATAAAGCACAAACTGACAATAACCAGAGGGAAGGTGGGTGGGGATAACAGGGGGAAAGTAGGTGGAGGGTCATCGAGGAACATATATAAAAGGACACACGGACAAGCCAAAATGGGGAAGGATCAGGGTGTGAGGGGAGGATGGCTGGGGTGGGGGTGGGGGTGATGGGGGAAAATGGAGACAACTGTACTTGAATAACAATAATAAAAAATTTTTAAAGTAATGTGTGAAAGAAACAAAATGATTTTTTCTTTCTTTCTTTTAGATTACATGAGATGACTTTATTTTTTGTTTTCTTCTATGTTAGCTTTTTATTTATACTATTTTTTGTATATACATAACCTTGATTCATTGAAATCAAGAATAACAATTAATTAGGTATTTGACACACACACACACACAAAATAGTGTTCACAATTGCACCTACACTGAAATCACTGACCAGACTTTTTTACTGATGTGGACCTATATCTTTAGTCAAAAACAGAAAAAGCAGAGTCTAAATTATCCTAAATAAATTGAATCAAAAGCACTAAGATAAATTCACAAGTATATTTAACAAGAGACTAGAACATAATGTTTTTGTCATTTTTACACAAGATTAAACTGTATTATAAAATATGAGACTGGGAAAAAGTAGGCTTATAGCTATTTGCATGGGAAAAACATGCAGCTATGATTATAATACAAGAATAAGCTCTGTTCTGCATATTGACAACCGTGACATGTTGATTTTTCTATCAGCACCCTTCTCATGAGCCTCTTTTCTTGTCACCAGTTCTTCTGTCCTTTAATATGAATGTCCTTTCTAGACCCTTTAAACTTGAAGAAATTCACTATACTATACGATCTATTAAAAAAGTTGTAAATACCAATCCTGGAATGAATTTATTATCATCCTGTTGATGTTTGTTCTCGTTTTCCTGGTTCCTAGATCAAGTTTTGCATGCCAGTTTTATACGTGCCTGCTATCCTTTCATTTAGCATAGAACATGGTACCATTCATTCCCTAACTTATCACCTCAAGTGAGAAATTCTTTGCTCTAGAACTTGGCCTTGTAGAATCCTGCCAGGCAGGTAGTCTGTCTCTCAGTCTCCATCAGATCACGGAGGTGGCCATAACTTAGCCCCCAAAATGACTAAATAATGGTAGAGCCAAGGAAAGCAATACAAAAGATATATGAGGACTGGGGATTTTCTCAGTCACCTTTAAATCAGTCTATCATGCCATAGGCTTAACTGTGCTTTTCATCATAACCTTTTTCTGATCTGGTAAAGAGTATTGAATACAAAAGTATGCTATATTTTCACATTCTAATACTATTGAAATCTCAGGGAGGAGCTCACCATTTGGGCAGCTTCTTACCATATATCAATCATCCTTGTCACTAAAGAGTTCTCACACTTAAATTTACCTGTGATATGATTTATTAAGAACATGAAGAAAAGTTTGATGTTCAGTGAGATTTCCATTGTGGCACATTTATTGTTTACACAGAACTAATTTTAATATGATGTCGCAGTGTATCCTAGTTCTCCAGGGAGAGAAAGGTCACTGTCTCATTGTTATTCGTATTTTTCTCTGGCATATGGTTGTGCAACTCCTGTGCAAACACTTTTAGAGACAGAGAATTCACTATTGTGCAGGGCAGCCTATTTCCTCTGTGGAAAAAGTGCAAAGTTTTACATAAGTTAAAAGGTTCTTCCTTGTATTGGAGTAAAGTCTTCTCTCAACAATGTTCTCATAGTGGTCACAGAATCCAGAATGTACAATGTAAGAGGAGTAAGATTGGGCCCACAGAAAGGCTACATCAGTAGTCTTCAAATTATGGGATAAATTATATGATGATTATAATAGAATCACCAGTAAATGGCTATTAAAAAGAAAAGACCATGTTCCTTCTACCAAATATTCTAATATGTTAAGCAAGTCTACAAGTGGAAGGTGGGGGGGTGCAGTATAAGATATGTCTAATTTGATTTTGAGAAGTTCTCCAAGTAATTCTGACATCCCATCTCTCAAAACAAACACACACGTACACACAGAAAAACAGGTACACATTCAAACTTTGGGTTGATTTCCATATGTTTGGGAAGATAGTCTTTCCTGAAGATTAAAATATAGGAGAAAAAACCTACAGGAGTTATGACGGGAAAAAATATTGAAGAGGCTAAGAAGTCATAGAAAATCTTTCACAAATTAAAGACAAGGAAAATGACTTACACTAATACCTGAGAAATAGTACTTGGTCATTCAGGCTACTCTACCAGAAATACCACACTGGTCAGCTTATAAACAATGGAATTTATTTCTGGCAGTTCCAGAGGCTGGGAAGTCTAAGATCAAGGTAGAGTCAAAGTCTGATGAATGTCAGCCTTCTCGTTCACAGAGGAGCGGTGCCCCTAGCTGTCACCTCACATGGCAGAAGAGGTGAAGGAGCTCCCCAAGGCCTCTTTTACAAGGGCACCCATCCCATTTACGAGGGTTTTGCACTCAGGACTTTATCACCTCCCTAAAGCACCACCTCTCAAAATCTTGGAGTTTAGAATTTCAGCATATTAATTTGGGGGGACACAGACATTTCGTCTATGGCAAATAGAGATGTTTTAATATAAAAATATCAAAAAAAGAAAATCAAGTGTAAGAGAAATTTCTGGCCTTTTACCCAGAATCCATTTCTCCCACTGGCAATAATACTGTGATTTCCCTTCAGGAGTGTTCTCTCCTACTCTAATCAAGTAGCATGAAGTGTTGGTATGGCCCTTAATCAAGGCTCCTAGTCATCTCCTAACTCCAGCCTGGCCTGGCCAATACTCCCTACAGCCCAGCGTCCCGGAGCAGTCCTCATTCCTGCCCAGTCGGAGCCATCTCCCATTCTGCCTTTACTTCCTTAGTGCACTTAGTGCACTTCCTCTTTTGTTTTCTACTTAAATTCATTTTATCTTGCCTGCAACCATAAATGATTATAGTACTGAACCAGAAACTTACACACCCATTATATACTAATTTCAGAATGTTATTTTCAGCAAAATTAAAAGCTAGCAATGCAAAACCATATTCACTTAGTGGAATGAACCATCTAATCAGATATCTGCCTCAGGCTACCTGACTGCCCTAGTATCAGGTGTAGATGCAGGGAAGAGGGTATTCATTTCAGTTCCTACCCATGTAGATAAATGTGTTTCTACTTGCCTTCTCTTGAATATCTAATTCTTCAATGTCTATTAGAATGCTTCACATATCAGGTACAAAAGAATATCTAACTCTTGAAGGAAATATTTTTGGGGGGTTTATCCTTTTGTGAGCTGTTCATTCTGTCTGAAAATCATTCTTTCACAGGCTCTTTTCAATTCATACTTATACATCAAGGCCTCAGTTAAATGTCTTCTCCTCCAAAATCCTTTTCAGATGCCTCAAATCAGAATCCATACCTCTACCTTCCACACCCCAACAATGGAGTGCAAATTTTATTCTTCCTAGACACACTTATGTATCTTTCAGATGGTGAGCCATTATAAGACAAAAAGATGATATGTTCTTTTCAAAAATTATTTTTCAGCAAGTAAAGTACCTTAAAATAATACTTAGTCCATGTAAATAAATAAAAATAGCAATTTGTCTATCTAGAAAATGAGTTATCATGAATAGAAATGATTTTCTATTGCATCTAAAACTAATATGTTAATGAATTGTATTTCTTAGACGCCTATGACAACCTCATTTACTCATTGAAAGCTGTGTTCTTCTTCTGCCCCTTCCTTACCAAAAAAAAGAAAAGTTCCTACTTATCATTAATATGAGCATAAAGACAAGTATCATTACTTCAAGCTTTAAATGAAGAATTCTGGAGAAAAGAAAGCCCTTGAGTCATCAGACTTAATTGTCTGGAGGTGATTTCTGTCTGACTGCGCCTATTTACTAGGAACAGCAAAATCTGACACATCTGTAGCAAAGAAACAAATGAACACAAGCAGACTTTGTTCATTTGGGTACAGAAACAATACAGCTGAAATCAGTTCTTTATTTTTAACTTGGTGTTTGAAAAGGAGACTTAGATTTCTTTCTGAATTTGGAAAATGACAAGGGTTCACAAAACCCTAAGAAGAGGCGTGAAGAGTGAAGAAAGGCCCAGGCCATCTGGACACGTTAGTAAGTAGAAACATTGTAAGTCACTGACTAAAATCACTGATGCAAGCAGCACTAAAAATTCTTCAGGTCGGTAGGGAATATCCAGAGTTGAACTAGACACTCTGAGTTCCAGTTGCCATTGAGCTATCCTACTGGTATGTAGTTAGGTATGTAGCTATGAAGTGTAGCTAGGAGGGGTCTGCAGTGGATATGAATTAGGAAGTCACTAGATTAACAACGGTAATTGGATGTGATTGTGCAAGAGCAAATCTTCTTAGAAGATTACCTAAGACACTCATATTTATCAGTCAGAACAAAATAACCCTATCACGGCCAAAGAGAGAGAAGGTTACCCACAATACTCTAATGTCATAAAGACTGGCAGAAGAGAACGCTTCAAGAAGATGTAATCTCAAAAATTAAACACCAAGAGCTCAAGTGAATAATCTCTGAAATTATTCCTTGATTGAGCCACACAGAAGGCCATTCTTAGAGTTATTTGGGAGGAATGATGATGGTCACACTAGCCTGGCCACTAGTGTGGACTTAGGAGTGTGTGGATGGTGAAGTGACTCCATGTGGTTTATGTCCCAAAGCAGAGAGCTGGAGGTTGCCCGGATAAGACTCACTCTCCCATTCCTATGTCTATGCATTTCTTTCCATTTTACCTCTCACACATCTTTTGTATCATGTACTTTTCGAGTTCCCCACCCTTGTCAAATTCACTGTTAGTGTTCTTTTTTTTTCTTTCAAATCTTGTGTATAATCTTAGCTTTCACTCCTAGCCACCGTGCCTTCTCTCTAATATATTTACCATACTTCACCTGACAGATTTTTTTCAAATAACAAATTTGACTCCCCTACTATTATTTCCCCATCCACATACCTTATCATATATTTCCTAAAAGGTCCTATATAGTTTGGTCCAAACTCCTCATGGGTAGTTATTATTGTCATTTTGCTTTATATACACCACCAACCCTTCAGACATCCATGCTTCCCTCTGCCACGGGACATTTGCACGTGCTGTTTTCTTTAGCCTAGAATGTGCTCCTCCTCCTTCCTCACTGCCACCCTTATACACCACTTATACCTGCTTAAATGATATGTGTAGGAGACCATTCTGCATGGAGTGGGCCCAACCCCCAGTGGCAAACATTTACTGCAAAGTAACTTCCTAAAATCCATGCTAAACCTTCCAAGGATGAGTGTAACCTGTTCAACCACTTTTGCCCTTTTCATTTGCAAATATCCATCTTCAGTGATGTGATTAGCAGCACTGGCCATTGGCTCCTTTGTCTGCTGTAAAAGGTAACCACCTAAAGCAACCTGAGCATAGTAAATGAGGACCACCATGTAATGTGCCGAGAAACCCAATAAAAGCTGGTCATAGCTGCAGCTTTTGCTCCCCTTGAGAGAGAAGCCATGCCTGCGCCTTTCCTCCACCAGACTCGGTAGTCTGTGTGAATGTCTCATTTCATCCATTATGATGCAGACACTGTGGGCTGGTGTCCGCATCAGCAATCCATCAAACATCTGCTCAAAAGTAATTCCTAGGGAAATTTTTCACCAACACCACAACCCCCAGCCCCTCCTACCCCTGATCCCTTCTCTACTCAGTTCAGGGTTTTCCTTCAGAGCATGATTCTCAGTTTGTAACTAACATTCACTGAGCAGATTATTTAATTAGTGACTATTTTCCCTCTTTGTAAGTGCAAGGGCTTCACCCTTGTTAGCTCATCACTGGACCTTCAGTTCCTAGTACCTGATACAACATAGTCAAATAGTTTTTCAGTGACTGAATAAATGTGTAAGTGCATAAATTCGTATGCTTAAGAATGTATCATCCATCCTCAAAGAAAGAAAGAAAAGTGGAGTTTAGAGGGAAAAGACAGCAGCAGAAATTCAGGACAAGCAAGAAAGAGGAATGAAATTTCCCTTTGAAATTCATTTGCGATATTCCACAAAGGCTTAGAAAGCTGGACTTCAAAGAAAAGTAACACCTTTCCATCTTGTCTGGTCATCGTATTGAACAAAGCCTAGGGGGCAGCTTCTTTCAAGTTTTACTTTCACTTAAGATATCAAATTGGGAATAACTGAAAAGTTCCCAGTTTAGTTCTTAATTTATTTTTAATCAAGTAAAATAACTTTTCAACGGACCCAAGCTAGCTGCCGAATGCTGGTAAGTATGGCAGATAGAGAGAGGTGCGGAAACTCCCTTCGGCAAACCCAGGAGCTTTAGTGTCTCCTGGAGAAATGGACACTTGCTTCCTTCCCAGGAAAGCCCAGCTCAGAGGCTGGGGCTGAGTCTGAGACACACAGCAGGGGGTCTGCGGGCTCCTACCCTGGGCATCCAGGTGACCTCTGCTAAACAAGCCAGCGCTTCCATTTCTCCTGGTAAAACAGTGCGGCTCTGCAGCTACATGTAGTAACAGGAAGTGACCCTGAATTATGAATTTTGTAGAATATTTCACTAATAGAATTGTACCATAAAAGTGCATGGCAAGGTGAAAGGAAACAATGTCATCAAGTAACAAATATTGATTGTGCACCTATTATTGGGGCGGGAAACTGCAAGAGAAGTCAAAGACAATGAAAGCAAATCTCAAAAAACACTACTTATTTAAGAAAATACATGAAGGAGTACAAGAACAAAACTCTCGTTTTTATACAACAGGGAATTAGAGGCAGGTGAATCTTACAAGTGCAACTGTGCTCAGGCTATTTCATGAAAACAAATGTTATCAAGGAGCTTCATGTTTTCTTGGACTTGGCATCTCAAGCCGCCTCCCAAACTTTATGAATCTTAAATCACACAAGCTGGTCTCTAATATAGTTTTGCTAATGCAAGCATTTGCATCTGTCTTTGGCTATCCATCTATAAGATGAGGAGTGGATTATTTGATTTTTTAGCCCCCTCCCATTTCAATAATTTTATTTTAGTATTATGTAACCTGATTAAAAAATTACACAGGACTTAGAGTGGGGATAGAGTTACCAAGCAACTTAATTTAAATATAAACTGCCTAAATAAAATACTAACAAATTAAATCTATGTAATAAAAGAATAATAATGCAGCAAGAAAATGTAGTTTATTCTAGAAATAAACCAAGACCTTATCATTGAGAAAGCAAACAATAAAATTCCATGTTTTACTATATTTCAACAAATTTTAGAAAAGCATTTATAATAGTTTTATGCCTATTCTTATGAAAGCAAAGCAAAGCTAAACCAATAAAAGCCTTAGTAAATGAATAGAAGGAATCATTCTTAACTGAAATAGGTCAAATTGCAGAAACTTAAAGCAAACACCATACTCAAAACAAGAAGGCTTTCCCACTGTCACTGAGGTTAATCAATAATTTATAGAAAGTTTTATTCAATGTAAATGAACCTAAAAAAATGACCTGCAAATATTGTAAAGGAAGAGAAAACATTCTCAGGTGACAAAAGTATCCACCTAGAGAATGTAAGATAATTATATAAAATGCTGAGTATTAACTAACACAGCTTTGTACAGGATGAATAATATGTATTACTTTCCTATGTATCAGCTAGCATGAAAAGAAAAGTTTCAGTGACACTATGTCTCTTCAATAATAGCAACTAAAGTTGTAAATTTCATAGCATATATACTTATTAAGAAATAGGCACAACTATATTTTATATATGTATATTTTGTATGCATATGTACAGATACTACATTTTACCAAATGACATACAAGAATGACTGAATAAATGAAAACAAATATCATATTTTTAGATAGGAGCAGTCAATATTATGAAATAAAATGTCAACTCTCCCTAAATGTATCTATTAATTTAATAGATCTAAGTTGAACTAAAGTTAATTTCAAGGTACCCATGATAGAAGAGCAAAGATGATTTACAAAAGAGAAAAGTGAAGAAGACTATAATGAGTGATAATTAAAACACACAATTTTGTTTTAAAGAGCAATGGAAAAGATAACAGTGATGACTCAATGGGATACGATGGGGGAGGTGGGGAAATTCCATGTGTGTAAAAGACAGGAATATATGACTGCACAACATTTTAAAAAATTTCAAACTAATGAAAATCTAAGAGATCAAAATCCAAAAAATGGGCAGAAATTTCTGTTATATATAATAATCCAAGGAGGATTATTATTCATAAGGCATAAATACCTTCTAAAACATTGATAAGAAAATTTATTTTAAAGAGGACAAAATATTTAAACAGACACTTCACATATGAAATACAATGACTGATAATTACATTAAAATTTTTCCAATCTATTGCTTGATCTATTAGGCAGGCAATTTGACTAATAAAGTTACATTTTTGTTATTTGTATTATAATAATTTCGAAGTTTGCTACTATCTAGTGTGGCTGAAGGTATGGAGAAGCAAGTGGAGGGTGAATGGCCAACTTCTCAGAGAGCAATTTAGCTTCATCTGTGAAAATTTAAACTGTGCAAAACTTCCTCAATTCAATTTAACGTGATCCGCCCTCCAGAAATGCTTGCGTATGTGAACAGGCATAGAGCCGCAGGGAGATTCACTTCAACTCTATCTGTACACATGAAAAGTTATCTAAATATATGTCAATGAAGAGTAAATTACATTACATAATACTGTGGTTCTGTAAAGAAAGAAAAAAGACTTTCTGCTGACAAAATATGGCAAACATATAATTACCGGTAAGTAATTATATGTCGTATAATTACATGACTATGACAAATAAAAAAGAATGTGTAACATGCTCTCATTTACTAAAGATGAGTGTGCATGTGTGTGTGTGTGGAAGTGTGGTATTTAAAATGATGTTCACTAAAATGGTAATTGTAGTTATCTTTGAGTAGTAAGACTCAAGATAATTTCAACATTGCTTTAATTGTAGTTATCTTTGAGTAGTAAGACTTAAGATAATTTCAACATTGCTTTTTTATGCTTTTAAAAATTTGTGATTTGAGTTATTACAATTGTTTTTCTGTCAAAAAAAACCCAATAAAGTAATTTTCATTTTGAATAAAATAAAAAGCTTTCTAGACCATATTTGGACTTAATACCCATCAGGGTCCTGACATTAATCATGACAGTGCAAATTCTCAGAATACAGAATCATTTAAAAACAGGGTTTCCAGAAAATACAGATATAAAAATGAAGCACTTCTATGGTAAAAAATAGCTTTTATCGTCTCATATGCTACACATTTAAAATAATTCACAATAGAGGATCTAGGCATTGGTTTTGCTCCATGTTTATTTTATACAATGTCAAATATCAACGGAATCAAAGCCCATTGCCAATGATAAGATCAGACCACGCAAAACTGACCTTAATAACAAATAAAATCCAAATCCAATGTGTTTAAAATTCTAAACATATTCCATGCATAATGTATGTGTCTGTGTGTCTGCCTGCAGAAGGTACAAGGTGATGATTCTTGTGATTAAATGATCATAACATAGTTTCACATTTCCTGTTTTTCTTATCTCACCCTTGTCCTCCAACTCTATTCAAATTTGTGTCTGAACTTGTCCCTCCCCAATGAGTTATTAAAGATGAAAATATTCGTTTGTCTAAGAGGACATATGTCAATGTCGTTCTGAGAAGCAGGCTTTGGCATGCTGTGTCAGTATACCAAGTATCAGACAGAAACAAATGAGATGGAAATACATACACACACAGACACACAGGATGGCAGTCGTGCTTCTAATAAATTATCTGAAGTGTACATTCTATAGTTTAAATGGGGTTCTACAATATACCACTGTAAGAGTCCCATCTGCCAAAAATATTTCTCATCTTTTATTTTGGAACAATATATCACTACATGAATTCACACACACCACACTGATATACAATGTAAAATATAATGGAAAACCAGCAAGATAGTTTCCTCAAGGTCTTAATTAATCTATTATTCACCTCAGAATTGCCACCCAAAGGATAAAAGTAGGTTCCACCTGCCAAGTGAATATAATAGAACAGCATCGAATAAAATCTACTTAGCTACTAAAGAGACAAAAAAAATCTAAACTGTAAATTAAGGTACTGTTTCCTAAACTAGTGATATACTTTGTTGTCTGCTGAGGGTCAACCATAAATATGAAGCATGAGGCTTTAATAAGTCCTTATTAACAGGATTATTGTATAAAGAGCATAAGACAAAACATTCTATAATTGACGTCATTATCATTAAAATTGACATCAAATTTCAAAGCAGTTTTATGACCTTTTGAGTGGCAGAGAGAGAACTGATTTCCTTTGAGACAGAATGTGCTAAAGTCAATCTAAACTTTTCAGTTAGTTTAATACCAAACCTACATTTTTGTGCATATTACTTTATTCCATCACCAGTATAAAAGCAGAAGTTGCCTCATACTGCAAAGTTAATTGAATTATATTGTATACACTTCTCAGATACAGATGAGAGAGCCAAGACCACCTGATCCACTAATTCATTGATATACCTGCACCCAGACACATCCCTTACTTTCATAAAAGAAGGGGGTTCCTTAGTATAGTGACAGTTAACAATTAATTAACTGACAGCCTTTTTTTGGAAGGTATCCAATCAACAACCTGCACAACTATTTTTTTTTATTGCAGTTAGCTGTTGATGATTAAATTCTAACTTTGACAGGTATAGGCAAACAAGCTTTAACATTACCATAGTTATGATCCTGGAGAAAGACCCCTTTTCCTCAGCAATAATGGCCCATATTGAACAAGTCAAATTGAAAGAACACAATGTGTGTAAGTATGGGCACATGTGTACAGAGAAGTGGGAGTGGGGTAAGTGTGGTCGTATATGTGTGTATGAAGTGTGGTTGTATATGTGTGTATTTGCATATTATGTAAATATGCAAATCAGTGCACTGTTAAATTTTATTATTTCTGTGTCCTCCTCATCCTCAGGTTCTCCAAATCTGATAAGGGCTTCTTGGATGTGGTTTGGATTTAAATTACATGATAAATACTGAAGTGTGTTAAACAATGAGATATAGGATGAAAAGAAAAATCAAAGGTTCAGGCCCCTGTAAGTATGGGAAGGACACGAGTTATACCTTTGACCTTAACTATCCCTGGTACCTCAACAGCACACTGAAATATCAGGTCAGTAATGTGAGCAGTGGAACATACAATAGTGATGAGAGACTTGTCATGTCATCTTGAGTGTTTCTTAACATAACTAACAGTTTCAATAGCTCTAGAGAGGAAGATGGAAAAAAATAGACCTTATTATTAACTTTCCTTAATTAGAGCAAATGAATACATTAATTCTACCTGCACAAGGTTAAATTGTGCAGCTACCGTCCCACCCAACCCTTAAAGTTCTAAGACGTCGCAAGCAGTGCCGTACTCAGAATGCCTCTGTCAAATTGAATGAATTCCACTCGACATTGCAAGTAAAATGTGTTTTTTACACTGTCTTCTCTACAAAAATTTATAATTAATCTGTTTACAGACAACTAAAGAGAACAACAAATTCCACAACTATTTATGCTATATTTGGTCTATTTTAGAGACTCAAGGGAAAAAAGATGATAGGGGAAGAAATACTTCCCAAGTTTCAAGAAATGAAAGATTTACATGTAAGTACACAAAACAAGATATTAAATGAGTAAAATCCTGATTGCTGATGAGCATCAGAATAAAGAAAAAAAAAGTGCTGGTGAGGATATGGAGAAAGGAGAACACTTTTGCACTGTTGGTGTGGAAAGCAGTATGGAGATACCTCAAGAAATTAAAAGTAGATCTGCCTTTTGACCCAGCTATCCCACTTCTGGGTGTACATCTGAAGAAACCCAAAATACTAACTCCAAAAAAACCTAAGCATCCCAATGTTCATCTCAGCGTTCTTTACAATCACCAAAATATTGAGATAGCCCAACAGTAGATGAATGGATATAACAACTATGGGACATTTCCACAGTGGAATACTACTCGGCCATAAAAAAAGATGAAACTTTTACCCATTGCAACAGCATGGTTGGAACTACAGTACATTATGCTAAGCGAAATAAGCCAGTCAGAGAAAGACAAGTACCATATGATTTCACTCATATGTGGAATTTAATGAACAAACTAAACTTACAAGCAAAAAATAGAGAAAGACTCAGAGGACAGGGTGATAACTAAGGGAGTGGAGGGATTGGGCAAAAGGGAAATAGGACTCATGGACATAGACAATAGTGTGGTGATGGCAGAAGATGAGGATAAAGGGACTAAATGGTAATGGAAAAAATACAATAAAAAAGAAAAAAGAAAAAGAACCAATGCAACGAAGCTTTAAGAAATAGCTAGAATATTTTAAATCTTAAAGATAATTTCTTATATATCAAATTAATTGTTTTTAAAACTATAACTATGGCTGTCTTGTTAAAAGATATGTGTTAATACAAAACATAAAAGTTTCAATAAATCCAGTACTGGCAGATTTCTGAATAATACAAAATCAGAAATTTCAGGATAAAATTTAAAATTCTATTCAATAAATAGTGAAATGTCTAATGAAACCTAGTTAAATTTTACATTATGCCATTTCTATCTTTACAATACTTCCTATGCATGTAGTTGTTTTCAATTCTTATCTCGAGCACTGTAAAAGTTGAATCAAGTTCAAAAAAAGCAGGGCCACATCTAAGGTATTTCTATGCATCATGGCTACATGGCTCCACACAGCTGTGTGATTGGGGCTGGATTCTCACCAGCACTGCTCCAAGGTCCAGAATCACAAGTGCAGGTGTTGGAGGGCATTTTGCATCATCTAGTCCAGTTCTATACCCTGCTTCAGAAAGCTGGCTTACTTGCACATACCTACACCCAAATGTCATCAGGCTCAGCCTCTGAAGAAAGAAATCTCAGAGTATTCTGGTCTTGCTGGGTGTGTGCCATTTTGTTCCAAAAGTCAGGAGACACGTTTCTTCCTTTCCTGGCTCTTGTGGGCACAGGGTGGGCTTTCTCATTTCTGAGATGATAACCTTAATGAGTGCCTTCCCCTTGGGACTGAAAGGAGAGTAGTAGTGCCCTCCCTGAATGCTCAGTAACCAGACACAGTTGAGCCCTACTTCACCTTCAACCTCTGACTACTCTGGATTGCTCCTGCCTGGGGCTGCCAGACATTGGAAAGCATAGCCACACAGTGTTCTCTCTCTCCTTTTGGTTCATTAACACTACAGGGCAACTGTCAACCCTGCATAAAGCCACAGCCATCGCTGGAATTACGCGAGGGCTAATTACACTGTCCAGGCACAGTGTTTTCCTTCCCTCTAGCATCCCACCATTTGGACATTTATTGCTCATTAATTGTCCAAATTAGTGGACCTCCACAAGCAGAGGAACAAGACAAGATGGTCAGCTATGCCACTGGCATTTCCAAGGAAAAGCTTAAATCTAAGAAATGCCAATCTAGGCTTCCTCTGCAGGGGGGTTTAGGTAAGCAAAATCCCCCTTATAATCTTTGTTAATAATTTCTCCCTAAATGCTAAATTATATTAAGAACTAGAAATCTTTTCTGCAAGTGGCTTGCTTTTTAATTTGCTTTTTAGACATCTCTAAGGGTTACTGAAAACTCAAGTGTGATTCTTCGTCTCCTCTCTCCTAGCCCAGTCTACCCAGCCTGCTTGCTTAAGTGGGTATATTCTTCCTCTCTCCAGCAATGGACCATCAACTGTATTGCCCATTCTGTTCCCATAACTAGACTCATGTCAGTTCCTACTATTTTCCTTAATTTGTCTTTCACACCTAGTCTCTTTTTGCAAAGCCCACCCCATCACTTACCTCCTTTGCAAACTAAACTCCCACTTGCCACATAATCAATATATTGCCATAGTCACAGCTGGTCTTTTCTGGAATCTCCCAGCACCATAGTTGAACCACTTCTATTGATTTCTGAACTCTGAACTATCATCCGTTTTTAAAACTTATCTCACCCCTCATTTTCCTCACACAATTGCTTTCCCCCTCACCAACTCCTTCATCTTCCAGAGTCTGAGGTTCCCTCACACTTTTCCTCTCATTCTGGTCTTTTCACTTTCTCTCTGTGAAGCATCACAGATAAACAATATGGATTCTTTTCTCTTTGTACTTTAAAAATGTCTTATTCATCTTCTTTTTCTTTTGGTTAATAACTCATTCCTATTGTTTTGCTAATAGAATCTGTAAGCCAGAGGCTAGTTTTACATCTATATTTAGTAAATTGAATACTAGACTATTTTGTAATAATGCCATAGGATACTGGAATCACTCTTCTG
Source organism: Artibeus jamaicensis (assembly GCF_021234435.1). Classification (NCBI taxonomy): domain Eukaryota; kingdom Metazoa; phylum Chordata; class Mammalia; order Chiroptera; family Phyllostomidae; genus Artibeus; species Artibeus jamaicensis. Next base: position 18,997,196 of record NW_026521788.1, read on the forward strand.
GGAGCTCTGAATTCCTGAGGGTAAAGACTCAAATGCTGTGGTAGATTAGTTAAACCATACAGAAAGTAAGTCATTATAATTGCTTATCCAAGTAAATATTGTGAGTTATAGTGACTGTTTAAGCTAGTTTGTTTTTAAATTTTTATTGTATTTTTCCATTACCATTTAGCCCCCTTTGTACCCCATCTCTCCACAGCCCCCACACTGTTGTCTATATCCATGAGTCCTTTTCCCTTTGTGCTTAATCCCTCCACTGCCACCCTCCCTTTGCCTTAGCTGCCATCCTGCTCTCTATCTATGAGTCTGTCTCTATTTTGCTTGTTACTTCAGTTTGTTCATTAGAATCCACATATGACTGAAATAATAAGGTATTTGTCTTTCTCTTACTCACTCATGTCACTTGGCATAATGTTCACTAAATCCATGCTATCGCAAAGGGTAATATTTTCTTCTTTTTAGGGCTGAGTAGTATTCTATTGTGCAAATGCCCTGCGCACTGTAGAGCCCTGGCTGGTGTAGCTCAATGGATTGGGCATGGGCCTGCAAACCAAAGGGTCACTGGTTCAATTCCCAGTCAGGGCACATGCCTGGATTGTGGGCCAGGCCCCCAGTTGGAGGCATGTGAGGGGCAACCACACATTGATGTTTTTCTCCCTCTCTTTCTCATTCCCTTTCCCTCTCTCTAAAAAAAATAAATAAATAAAAGACACTAAAGAAAAAACTGAAAAAGACACAAATAACTGAAAGCACATACCATGTTCATGAATAGGAAGAATTAACAACCTTAAAATTTCCATGCTGCCCAAAGCAATCTATAGATTCAACACAATTCCTATCAAGATTCCTATTTCACAGAACTAGAACAAATATTTCAAAAATTTATAAGGAACCATAAACAACCCTACATAGCACCAGTAATCCTGAGAAAGAAGAACAAAGTTGAAGGAATCACACTACCTAATATCAAACTATACTACAAGGTCATAGTATTCAATTAGCAATAATCGCGCCTCGGATAAACCTCATTGGCTACAATACTGCCACTGTGCAAAGCTAAGGTCATAGTATTCAAAACAGCCTGGGACTGGCATGAAAACAAACACACAAATGAATGGAACAGAATAAAAAGGCCAGAAATAAACCCATACTTTTATAATCAATTAATATTTGACCGAGGAAGCCACATATACAATGGACTAAAGATAGTTTATTCAATCAATGGCATCAGGAAAATTAGACAGATATGTGCAGAAAAATGAAACAAGACCACGTCCTTATACCACACACAATAGTAAATTAAAAATGAGTTAAAGACAAATATTAGACCCAAAACCATAAAAATCCTAGAAGAAAAAATAGGCAGTAAAATCTCAGACATTGCTGGTAGCAATATTTTATGTGATATATCTACCCAAGCAAAAGAAACAAAAGAAAAAAATAAACAAATGGAACCACATCAAACTAAAAAGTCTTTGTACAGCAAAGGAAATCATCAACAAAATAAAAAGACAACCCATGGAATGAGAGAACATATTCACCAATACATCTGATAAGAGATTAAAATCCAATATTTAAACTAGTTTTGAAAAATTTATTTTACTATTTTAAAACTTGCAGTCAGTGACAGTGGCCATTTTTTAAAATAGGTCCAGCAAAATACTCAGATATATCTTCACTCTGTTAATAGGTACAGATGAGATTGAGGTCAATCTATGTAAACATGAAGCAGCGTAATCCGACAAAGGAGAAATGACAGTACAGATACTGGGGTCCAGAGACTGAATTCTCTCTGCTATTATCTTGTATTTTACCTATAACATCTGCCATGTGGATAACTAACCTCAGAGGTCTTATTATTGATCTAAAGTGGTGCCCTTAAGTAGGTCAGGCTGGTGGTAACATAGCATACTTCTTAAAATAGTACTTAATAATATAAATTCAAGTGCTTCCAAATTCCAATCTTTCAGACTCTCCCTCAAAAGAATATTTGAAGCACCTATTTAGAGGTACTGTGCATACACTGTGTTTTTGGAGTTCATAACAGTTTTAAAAAGATATAATCTGGAACAAGTGTCATTTTAATACTAAGTGTTATTTTATGATTACATAAATATGCATGTTAAAGACAAAATGACCCTAATAAATTTACCAAGTCACACTTTCTGCCTCACACACGTCACCTTTAGTTCATCACTCTAATCATGCTAAATTCCTGGGTAATTCAAAGAAAGACTTCTTTTTTACAATGTCTATCATACTACAGATGAACTTTTTGCATATAGATATATACATGTATACATATACAACTTTAAAAATTCAAAAACTTGATGATTTGAAAATGCATGCATGTCCATGTAAAATATTTGGGAAATAGTAAAATATGAAAGGGGAAACATATATTACGTAGATAAGTTAGCTCACACAATGGCTACGCTCAACTCCACTTTCCTTTTGCATTTTCTACCACTGTACTGCATGCTGTGGAGCTCTAGGCAGATCCCTTCTTCAGAACGCATGTGCCCCTCTTCCCTCTGCTGGGAAACTCCGGCTGTTGATCTGCACCATGAACTGCCCTTGGCTGTAGGAAACTACCTTTCTTAAGGTAATGCCCCTTCCCAGGAGGCTAAGCCCCTTGCCTCAATTTGTGACAAAGTTCAAAGATCACCTGATTTCCAGAATGCTCACAAGATCAGGTGAGATCTCAGTTGCAACCACATTGGAAGCTGGCTTCTCCCCCTCTCTAGTCCTGCCCCTCCTTTCCTCACACGTTTCTCTTCTGCAATGACACCTCAATAACCTTTCTGCATGTGATTTTCTGTATCACACACTATTTCTAGGGAATCTATTGTTTTAAACTCAAATACCTAGGAAACAAAATACTTTTCCTGCCTCCCTTGTTATTCAGCTTGGCCTTGTGCCAATGATATTAGACACAATTCACCAGGGAAGGATTTTTTTTTTTGCTTCATTCATAATCAGGTTTCACTAGGATATGTTCCTTTGACATTTTTCCCACTTGTCTCCCTCGACCCTAAACATAGACAATATATCTGCAGGGTGGCAGTACCAAAGCTAACACAGCAAAGCCTCCATAAGGAACTCAGACTTTTGAGAACACCACCGAGCAAGGGAACTTATGCCAGCAATCATCAGCCCCTAAACTTTTGATTAAGTGGAGAAAAAAATAAAAACCAATTTTCAATGCCAACTAACCCACAGAAAAAAAAGAGATAATAAGTGATTATCATTTTTTTAAGTTATTACATTTTGAAGTGAATTGTTATGCACCATTAGATAACATGAACACTTGCAAATTATTATAATTATTATCTGATCTCTCAAAATACAGTTGTTTTTCAACTTAAAAATTATAGAAAGGTTTATAGGTTTACTTAAAATATGTAATATGAGACCATTGTTCTTTTCCATTGTGAGGGAAAATGAGAACAATATGTTAAGTTTAGTTTGTTAGGTAGTAGAAACGAGGACCCTCACACTGGAATTATTGAGTCTTTGCAGTTAAAACTATGTCTGGCAAAATAGTAAAGGTCAGCATTATTGTCCTTTTGTTAAAAGTACATCAAAATGGGTGCCAAATATATTATTTCTTCTAACAGTAGGCTTCTCGTTCATTGTAGAGACTCTGTAGGCAAAGGAAAACTAGTAGGTCACATTTGGGTTTATGAGAAAACTGTAACAATGCCAAGTCTAGGCTAAAGTTTGGGACTACAGGACTCACTAGAGGCGGTTCCCTTGTTCTGTGACAAAGCACATTGGCAGGTAAACTCACAGCAGGTATCTCATACTTCAGTGTCGTGAAATGCAGATAAAAACGCCACAGAGGTCAAGAAAGCGGCTTGCTTCTAAATGTTTCTTAAGGTCAGGCTCCTTTATCCCCTAACTTCCCATGTGTAATTTAAACTACACCCCCAGTGTGAGATCAAGATAGCCAAAATTCTCGTTTCCTTCAGAAAACGTTTCCAATAAAAAATGGCAATATTTCTTTAAAACACACACACATACAAGCCTGAAGTCAAACCTTATACTCCCTCCACCTAGAAAACATGACCAGGTCATTAAGCAATAAATACCCAACCTATTCACAGACAATCAGCGGTCACGTAGAAAATTACTCACCGTACACACCGGTTGTGCAGAATGTTGCAGGGTCTGAATTGTGGCCAAGATATTTGGCTTTGGCATATCTCCACTCTTCAATTTGCTACAATGCACTTAACCTACCACTGTTATTCAATGCGCTATAACTGTAATACAGGCGCCTGCGTATTCACTTGAGCTCAACAATTCCCTTGGCTAGGAGTATTTCCAAACAAGGTCATAAATATAAATTCCTGCCATTTTCAAAAGTACCTATAATAAACATTTCTGAAACGCCTTGAAGGCCTGCGGTTAACAATAAGCTTTTGTGTACATGGATTAGAGAATAAGGGCAAGGAGTACTTTATTAGCACACTCTTAGGCATTTGATTTATTATTTCTGCAGAGACATCATTGCCAGTTTCTTCAATAGCATAAAAAAGTCAGTATTTCAGTTGTTGATGGCCCTACTTTAGAATCCCAGGGGCACTGCCTAAGTGAGTTCTAGTGATTATTCAAGAAACAACCGGTGCTTACACCACACCCATTAAGCAGATTATTGAAAGGCTTTTTAAATCTTACATGTAAAGGAAAGCTTAACTAGATAGATAGATAGATAGATAGATAGATAGATAGATAGATAGATAGATAGATAGATGATAGATAGACAGATAGATAGACAGCGGTTAGATGATAACAAAGATCAGATAATAACAAAATTAAGTCGCTGGTGTTTCTTATTAGCTAATTGAGAATAACAAATCATCCCCAAATTTAGTGGTGGAATACAATATTAATTATATAATTTACAAGATAAACTTTTAAATCATAACAATAGGAATTGGGAGGCTACTTCATCCTCATATTTGTTTTATTTCATTACTTTTTAATGTTCTATTTACTTATTTTTAGAGAGAGGGAAGGGAGAGAGAAAGAGAAGGAGAGAAACATCAATGTGTGGTTACCTTCATGCGCCCCGTACGGGGAACCTGGTCTGCAAACCAGGCATGTGCCCTGACTGGGAATAGAACCGGTGACCCTGTGCTTCACAGTCCAGTGCTCAGTCTACTGAGCCACACCAGCCAGGGCGTGTCCTCATATTTAAATAAAATTTTACTTTCAAGTAGAAAATATTTTGTTTGTTAACTCTGTGTTGCTCTGCTACTCTCTGGCATAAATTAACAGCTTTGCCCCTCTGGGTAATCAATGGCCTTATTTGTGACTCGGAGCATGATATGAATGTATTTCAAGTACTCAGTCCTTAAACAAATCTACAAGTGTTGAATTTTGTCAACACTTGGTTTGGAACTTGAAATTTTTGTAAGCATAGCTATATTTGCAATATAAGTTCTAAATGGGAGACTATTTATGGGCATCTTCTTATTTCTAGTAGAGTTGACATCATTATCACCAAACCATGTAGGTGAACTAAGTATCTAAGTCTAAACTACCTTCTTTTATAGCTGTGTAATAATTTCCCATGTTTCTGTGCTCTGTTTTTCATGTGTTATAACACATAAAAGAGTCTAGTAAATACTTTATCCTAAAGTTTCTCTGGTGTGAATCAATGTTTATTAATTTACCTCATCGATGATTACAAATTATAGGTATTACCTATCTGTCCTCACAATTTAAAAATTAACCACTATAATAAAAAGATACATATCCCATTGCCTTTATTCTATATTGGTTATATCTATTTTTCAATAGCCAAATTTTTTTTATCCTCAAATCATAATGCAATCCAATACATTGTATACAAAGAAGAAGCTACAAGATAAATATTATTCTCAGTGGATTATATTTAAACTGCTCCACAAAAAAAGGACAAAATATGGTTAGTTTACACAATATAACACTATAAATTATCTAAAATTTTAATGAAATTTTTCAGAAGATAATTACAAATTGACATGCAGTTGTAAGAAATAATAGATACATGCCTTGTGTACTTTGCCAAATTTCCTCCTAGGTTGGGTTTTGTAAAATTATGCTACCAGAATGCTAACAAGGATATAGTATTAATCTTAATCAGATTTCCCATTTTACTTGTACACTTTGTGTGTGTTGAGAGATGTGCCCTTATTAATTTCTGCAAAATTTTGTTACCTGTGTAGGTTAATATATTCACTAGCCACCACAATCAAAATACTGAACAGTTACAAATGTACAAGATCTTTCAAGTTGTGTTTTGTAATCATACATAGCCCATATTTATCCCTACAAAAAAACAACAAAAAACTATGTTCTCCATTTCTCAATTTCATAATTTCAAAATGTTATATTAGTGCATTTGGGTTGATTTTTTGTTGGTTTTGGTTGTTTTGCACAGTATAATTCCCAGGAGATTCATCCAGAGTGTTATCTATATTAATAGTTTATTTATTTTTATTATTGAGTAGAATTTTATTATATGATTATACTTCAATGCAAATATCTTCCACCATTCTGTACATTGTGTCTTTTCCTTTTCATATTGGCTTCCACAAAGTAAAAACTTCTGATTTTATTAGATTCAATTCATCAGTTTTTCCTATTTGGTTTATGTTAAGTGGCATCAAGTCTAAGAACACTTTGCTTAGCCCTGGATCTGAAAGATGCTGTACTATTTTTTTCTCAAAGTTTTATTTGCACTGGACTGTCCACTTTGAGTTTATTTTTGTGTATGGTATAAGACTTAGTTCAAGGTTCCTTTTTTCTTTTTTTTGCCAATGAAATGTCAAATTGCTGCAGCACCATTTGCTGAAAAAGCTATTAATCTAGCCCACTGAACTGGTTTTGCACCTTGTCAAAAATCAGCTGAGAATAACTTCACTATTAGAGAACCTCGAACCAAAACTAAAATAAGATACCACCTCACATGTGTTAGAATGACTATTATCAACAAGACAGCTAATTAATAACTGTTGGAGAGGTAGTGGATAAAAGGAATCCTCATTCACCGCTGGTGGGACTGTAAACCGGTACAGCCACCATAAAAAACAGTGTGAAGATCCCTCAAAAAATTAATAATAAAGTTATCATATCACTCAGCAATCCCCTCTTCTAGGTATTTACCCCCCAAAATTGAAAATATTTATTTGTAAAGATACAGGTAACATTATATTCACTGCAACATTATTTACAGTGGTCAAGACATGGAAAAAAACCAAGTGCCCTTTATAGATGATGGGATACAGAATGTGTGGTACGCTTTCAGCCAGACGGAGGCATAGGGAAATACAGTTTACCTCCTCACACAGCAAAAAAGAGGACAACAATAAATTAAAAAATAAAAAAACAACCAGAACTGCCAGAAAAATCAAACAGTATAGAGGTCAAACAACAAAGGAGTTAAAGAAGAATCATTCATCCAGGCTGGTAGGAAGGATGGAGACAGGCAGCTAGGGCAGAGAGACCTCTCAGCAAGGTAGAGGCTGGAGGACTGGGCAGGTGAGACAGCAGCTGGCAGTCCCACATTTACCTGTGGATAAACTGGGAGGAACAACTGGGGAGTGAGACAGAGGAAGCAACCCAGGGTTCCAGCACAGGGAAATAAAAACTTAAAACCTCTGGTTGTAAAAACCTATGGGGGTTGTGGTCGCAGGAGAAACTCCCAGCCTCACAGGAGAGTTCACTGGAGAGACCCACAGGGTCCTAGAATGTTCACAAACCCCCACACCTTGGAATTAGCATCAAAAGGCTCTGATTTGCTTGTGGGTAGCATAGGAAGTAATTGAAAGGAGCTCAGAGCTGAGTAAGTGGCATTGTTCCCTCTTGGACCCCTCCCCCACATACAGATCCACAATACAGCAATGAGGGTTGCCCCACCCTGGTGAATGCATAAGGCTCCACCTCTTACTACATAACAGGTGCTCCAAGACAAAAATATCTGGCCCAAATGAAAGAAAAGATCAAAACTCCAAAAATAAAAATAGCTGATGAAGAGATAGGTAACCTCTCAGATGCAAAGTTAAAAACACTGGTAATCAGGATGTTCACAGAAATGGTTGAGTATGATTGCAAAATACAGGAAGAAGTGAAGGCTATGCAAAGTGAAATAAAGCAAAATATATAAGGAACCAACAGTGAAGGGAAGGAAATGAGGATTCAAATCAATGATTTGAAGAAGGAAGAAATAAACATTCGGCTAGAACAGAATGAAGAGATAAGAATTTTAAAAAATGAGTAGAAGCTTAGGAACATCTGGCACAACTTTAAATGTCCCAACATCCAAATCATAGGGGTGCTAGAAGGAGAAGAGGAAGACCAAGAAATTGAAAACTCATCTGAAAAAATAATGAAGGAAAACCTCTAGACTCTAGCAAAAAAAAAAAAAAAAATAGACTTCCAGGAAGCTCAGAGAGTCCCAAAGAAATTGGATCCAAGAAAAAACACATCAAGACACATCATAATTAACTTACCCAAGACTAAAGATAAGGAGAGAATCTTAAAAGCAGCAAGACAAAAGGAGATAATTACCTACAAAGGAGCTCTCACAATACTATCAGCTGATTTCTCAAAAGAAACCTTACAGGCAAGAAGGAGCTGGAAAGAAGTATTCAAAGTCATGAAAGTCAAGGACCTACATCCAAGATTAATCTATCTATCAGAGCTTTCATTTAGAACAGAAGGCAGATAAAGTGCTTCCCAGATAAGGTCAAGTTAAAGGAGTTCATCATCACCAAGCCCTTATTATATGAAATGTTAAAGGGACTTATCTAAGAAAAAACAAGATAAAAACTATGAATAGTAAAATGACAACAAACATGGCTATCAACACTGAACATAAACAACAACAAACTAAGCAAACAACTAGAACAGGAACAGAATCACAGAAATGGAGATCACATGGAGGGCTATCAGTGGGGATGGGGATAATGAGGAGGAAAAGTTACAGGGAACAAGAAACATAAATGGTAGATACAAAATAGATGGTGTAGGTTAAGAATAGTATAGGAAATGGAGAAACCGAAGAACTTATATGTATGACTCATGGACATGAACTAAGGGAAGAGAGTTAATGCTGAGGGAGGACAATGCAGAGCTGAGGGGAATAAAGGGGAGATAAAAATGAGACAACTGTAATAGCATAATCAATAAAATATACTTTAAAATATGTGGTACATACACACAATGGAAGACTACTCTGCTATAAGAAAAAATGAAATACTGCCATTTGTGACAACATGTATGGAGCTTGAAAATATCATGTTAAGCAAAATAAGTCTGTCAGAAAAAGCTAAGTATCACATGATTTCACTCATATTTTGGATATAAAAGTGAAAGCAACAAATGAACAAACAACACAAACAAACAAACACTCATAGACACTGACAACGGTGGTTACCAGAGAGAGAGGGGGAGATAGTAAAGGGTAAAGGAGGTAAAATATATGGTGACTGAAGGAGATTTGGCTTTGAGTGGTAAACACCACAGAATTGTACATTTGAAACCTATATAACTTTATTAGCCAATGTCACCCCAATAATTTTTTTAAAAAATTGTATAAAATTCATCTGGGTATATTTGCTTGAGTCTGTTTTGAGTCCCATACCCTGTTCCATTGATCTATGTATCTTTCTCTCTTGCCTTTGCCACGCTGCCACGATCGGTGCAGCTACATGGTAAAAACAGCATCATTCCTCCCACTTTATTCTCCCTTAGTTAGAGTGTTTTAGTTATTTTTAAGGATTGTGCCTTTCCATATAAATTTTCAATAAGTGTATCTATGTCTACAAAAGCTCACTGGAATTTCTAAGACATTGTATTCAACCTATGATTCCATATGGGAACTATAAATTAAAATTGGAGAAGGAAACAGATATTTACTAACTTAACAGAGCAAATACAAATAAAGTTATGGCATTGGAAGAAAACTAGTACATCAATTCAGGATGAAAAAATGGTATATGAAAATAGGAAATCTGTTTAGACCACGCTTGTGTGTGTCTGTGTGTACACCAATATGCAATTGATGAGACAGTAACAAAAAACAAGTAGTTAAATTTCAATATATAACCATTGTAGAGTGCTGTTGGAATAAAACCCTTAACTCTCATACAGCAATAAAAGGTTTGGCTTTCTTAATGTAAAGGTACTGACTCGATTGAAATTTTGAAGGGAATAGGGAGGTAGGAGGTTATCAATAACTGTATGCCTACATGGAGATATAGACATCTTGGGTTAGTAGTCTGCTAAAACTATCTACTTTTTTAATACCTCTTTAGTGCATGAAGCAATATCAGTTATAAAAAGTTTTATTGAAGTATAATGATATATAAATATTGCACATATTCGATGTAAATAATTTGATGAGTTTGAATATATGCATAAACCCATGAAACCATCACGACAATTGAAGGTAACAGACATATCCATCACCTCCAAATTTCTTTGGGTCCCCTTTTCTGTGTCCTTGGTAAAGATATTTAACATGAGATTCCCCTCTTGACAAATTTTTATGTGTACAATACAGTTTTGTGACTATAGTTTTGGGGATTATGTTGTACGGTAGATCTTTAGAATTAGTTCATCTTACATTTCTGGGAGGGGGAAATGGAGAGTTGCTGTTTGATACAAAGCTATCTATTTTTAAAGGTAAAAGGAGAGAACAAAATATGTGATCTTATTAAAGTGTACTCCAAACAGCCAGGCAAAAAGAAGGAAAGGGATGTGACTTTCCAGATTAAGAGAGCAATGGGAACACAGGCAGCTCAGAGTAGTGACCTGAACTTCAATCACTGGGTTCCCATTGGCCTAAAGTCCTTAAAAGTTTCACTCAGATGGAGAGGGAGTAAGGAAAAGAGCTTTGTAAGTCCCATGCTAACTAATGAGAAAGAATTTGTGATCAAAGCACTAAAATCCCTGAGCAAAGACTTTGCAGAAATTAAAAATTGTGGATTCCAAAAAGCCTAGAAAAAGGTAAGCTCAATTCCATTGCCTCAATTTCTATAAAAGATATGGTCTGGGGGGGTGGTTCATGGCTTTCAAAAAATTATATGATCATAAGCAGGAAAATGAGATGACTATACTTCAAACTCCATAAGAAGTTTATGTATGAAATAGACAAAACTGGTATGGAAATAAATGCCAAGGATAGGACCGCACACACAGATGTGTTCATGTTCTGGTAAAATAATAAGTGGATCTTGTACAACTAAATATAAACACATAAAGGTTGCATATCTATAAGCCAAGAGAGTCAAAGAATTTATAGGATGTGTTCACCTAATCATACAGTACAGAAATATTTACTGAACATTTTTTTATGCACCAGGTACTTTCTGCTTTCAGGATATCACAGTCCAGAGTAAGAAACTACTATGCAAACAAACAAAATAAATCAAAATACAGGAAAGTAAGTACAAACAGATAATTGTTTAAAGTGCCTTGAGAATAGGCAGAACAGAGTTCTTAACTGAGCTTGGGTAAAAGAAAAGTGCAAAAGGCTTCACCTTGTAATTAACCTCTGAATCATTTTGAAAAGTAGCTGAAATATAGAGAATTTTAAAAATACTATATGTTTTTAAAAATGAGAAGAAATGTGTGTGTGGTTTAAAAATCAATGCTGAGATGTTAATGAGCTCAAAGAAATGGCAAACAGAAAAACAACATGGGTTAGAGAGCAAAATTGCACCCTCCCTGGCCAGTTCCAAAGATATAAGTGCCCTGTAAAAATCTGGGACAGCAAATACTACAAAGGTTGAAAAAGTTTTACCTTTGATGTGGTTCTTCCTTGTCCCCTTGAACCTCGTATTTCTATTCCATTTACTCTGCTTTTATGTATCCTCACCCAGCTTAGCAATTCTCCACCAGTGGCTTTAACACCCTGGCAGCTCATTAAAATCAAGAGAAGAGCTTTTACAAAAGATTTCTGCCTGGGTCCATCCCCCAGGATTTTAATTCAATTGATCTGGGGTGGGGACCCCTGGGCTGCCCTTGGTGACTAGTGCTCTTCAAAAGCTCCGTGGGAAATTTCTCTGGCCTACCGTGGCGAGTGAGTGTCTGAAAGAAGAGTGGAGAACAAACATCAGAAGGAAAGAATTAAAGTCATGAAGTTCCACGGGAGTTCAGAACTTAATGACTCATATACCATCATGCAGAAATAATTTTCTCAAGATATATCTGTATATTGCAGCCAGGATCTTTAGGAAAGAGTTGAATATGTGAATGTTACCTAAAGCTTGGAGACAAGTGACTCCTTTTCTAAATTTATCCTAGGTGTAATGGGGAATCACTAAAGAAAGTTTTCTGGAGCACGCTGACAATTTAAAATATCTACATTACAATAATCAGTCTAGCTGTATAAATGAAAATGAACTGGAGAAGGGCAAAGATGGTCCCCAGCCTCAATGGGAAACCAGCTGAATGTAGATGCCATTTACTGAAAGGTATAGAGAAAACGACACAGGCTTGGCAGTGAGAGTAGAAGGGAACATGACAACTTCTTCCATGGATGTGCTCAGTTGTGGGTGCTTCAGGAGGAAAAAGAACAGGAAAGATATTTGAGACCCATTTGCATATAGTTGGTTTTAAAGTCAGAAGTGGATGAGCTTGCCCTGGGAGAATGTGTAGACTTTGGAGACTAGGACAAAAAATTTAAAGGACATTACAGCTAGCAGGAGAAAAAGCATCCATAGAGTAGATTAATCAGAAATGGCCAGCGAGGAGAAGGAAAACCAGGCGAGTGGGTCATAATGGGTCCCAAGAGAAGAGCATTCATTGGAGAATTGACTGAACAATAGTTGTCAAATGTTGCAAGAGATTTAACAGATGCAAAGACAGAAATCATACTATAGTAGATCAAGGGGTGTACGGGTAACATAAAAAATAGAAACAACAAATTTAATTTTTATTTAATAAAAATTTTCTATTTTTATTAAATATTTTATTGTTCTTCTATCACAGCTGTCCCAGTTTTTACCCTTTTGTTCCCCTCTGCTGGGCCCACCACCTGCTCCCATATTCAATTCCCACCCTGTTGTCCATGTTCATGGGCCATTCACCAATGATATCTCAGACAAGGACTTGATCTCTAAAATATGTATAGAACTCACATGACTCAACACCAGGAAGACAAACTATCGAACCAAAAAATGGGCAAAGGACCTGAACAGACACTTCTCCAAGGAGAACATACAAATGGCCCAGAGACATATGAAAGGATACTCAGCATCACTAGACACCAGAGAGATGCAAATCAATTACTTCTTTATAGACATTTGCAAGGTTGATTAAAAAACTTTGCTCCTTTTGTGAAGCATAAACCTTAATATATATATTTTTTTAAGAAGAAAAGATATGTGAACACTCCAATTTTGATGAAGAAAATCTAGAAGAGAGAAAGATGGTGAAACTAAAGGAAAGACAAATAATAATTATTAAAATTTAGCAAGTTACCCGGGATGGGAACAGAGAAGGTGGAGGGATTAACCTGACTGAGTTTTGTTCTGTGAAAAGGGAAAATTCCAGCCTAATGGGCAGAATGAAAGAGAACATGAGCATTGGAAGACTGGTAATAGAATAAGGAGGCAGCCCTTTCTAACTGCTTCAATTTCCTCACTGAAGGAGAAACAGGTCAGATTGTGAGGAAGAAATAGTAGAACCTAAGATTTGAGGAAGCGGAATGTATTTGAAAAAATAACTACAGAGAATCTGAAGACAAGAACTGATTGGAAGTTACAGAAACATTCTCAAGGAGCATCGAAGCCCCAATAATCTTTTTGAATTAGAAAGATAAGTATACAACTTAGGAGATATAATAAGTACATGGCAAAAAATGTGTAAAAGCTATACAAAATATTGACTAGCTTTAGGCTCAATTCCATCAAACAGAATGATGGGACTGCCAGGAAAGCAAATAGTATTTATTAATGGAAGCATGCTCACCAAAGTGGAGTTACAGCTCATACCTGCCACAGGAATGGCAGTAGCAGTAAACATTTATTGACTGCTTATAGGGGTTTTTTTTGTTTTAATTGTTTGACATGAATTATGGTACACAGGTGGTCAGTACTATTATCAGTTTCAGTGTTCTGATGACAAAGCAAAGGCACAGAGAAGTTAATTTTCCCAAATCCAAGCAGTTACAAAATGGCAGGGTTCTTGAAGTGACCATGAGTGATGTCCAGAGGACAGTGAGCAGGACCTCAAAGAGTCTAGAATCTCTGAAATGCAAGGAAGAGTTTAATAATTGAGAAGTTATTGCCTGAATAAGACAGGTAGCAACGAATAGCTATTACTTCAATATTTTAATAATTGCCACATTGAAAAGGAATTAGACTTTAATATTATGTAGTTCAAGGAAACAGAAGTAAACTAATATGCAGAAGCTGCAAGGAAGTAAAATTCGACTGGAAACAATGAAACTTTTTGTATCCATGAGAAATATGGGTGAAGTAGGGGCAGCTGCACAAGTCAAGTCCTGTGACTGAGAAATCTGAGCAGAGACAGAGGGGACTGGGAAGGCATTCAGACACATGGACAGAAAGGACAAGCTGGCCTAAATGAAGTTCAACTCCCTTTCTAATACTGAAAGTCATTTCATTAACCCACAATGAACATTTATTTTCTCCCCAGAGTAGACCATTTGGAAGATACATAAGGAATTTGGATCATTGTTATGACAGTATTTGGAAATAATAGATAAGAACTAATGCTGTGTTAGGTATGCTAGATCTGGGCTTTCAACTCAGAAGCTCTGACAATTCAGATGAGAGAGAGAAAAGAAGGAGGAAGAATAGAGTAAAGGAGGGACCCAAAGAGAGAGGGACGAAGGAAGGAAGAGGGGAGGGTGAGAGAAAGAAAAAAGGAAGAAAAAATCATCTCGTTTACAAGTTAGCTTTTTCCCAAGAGCAAGCAAATATCCTACAGACAATTGTGAAACTCTCTCCTGCCAAAATTACCCTTTTTGAAGCTTTTTAAAAACATTCCACATTTCTCACACTTCTTCATACTCACACATTGAGGCAGAAAGCACAAATGAGGTTTTGAAGCTCCTTTCTGAGCAGACGTCAGTGTTTCTGGTGCAGTGCCAGTTCTAATGAGAAATTTTTTTTCTTCCCTCTTAGGAGAAGATGCAAAGAAACTGCATGCTAAGAAGCAAGATGGTCTCTGTCTGGACCTCATGCCAAGAGAGGGCCATGCCATATTTTGTTGAATATTTTTGCCTTGATTTGGCTGCCACCTTTATTGAAGATTAATAGTCTCTATAGGTTTTAGGTGGCAACTTTAAAGTTTCCATTCTGGCCTTCCTTGGAGAAGATTTTCTTACATATCTTGTTTTTCAGTCTTTCAACAGCTTGACTGTATTCTTCTCTCTTGTTCTTTAATGCGATGACCTTTATTTGCATGTTTATCTGTGTTTGTTCGGGATGACAGGGTACCACAGTTAGACACAGCCCTCGTGCCAACCCATCCTGACCCATGGGCATCCTGGGCGACCACTAATGTACAGTCAAGCTTCAACATCATATTTGGAAGCAATTGACAATTTTGACTTATTTCAGAATGCCCTTTGTTTTATTGGTCTTTTTTTTTCCAGGAACCGCAATCTCTGTAATTTCTCTCAACTCTGGCTCTCTATTATTAAAAAAAGCACTTGAATCTTTTCATTTTTATGAACCACTGTATGTCTGTTTTTTTAATAAATGTTATTCATTGAATATGGACTTTCACTTATTTACCAATAATATAACATATGGCAGTTCTACTCATCAAATAATGTTTAAAAAACACCCCCCAAGTGTTGCCAACTGAAAATCAGATTGCTCTTTTTCTTTCAAATCATTTACAAAATTATTGTGTGGCAGAGACAGTCACGCCATTTGGCCCTGGTTATTGACAATTCTGAGAAGGAAACTGCCTATGGCAACATCATAGCTGAAATGGTTACATTTGAGTCCCTATCTATTTTCTTTCTTTTTTTTGCCAATTGTTAGAAACAAATTCAAGCAGGAATTTTGGCAGAGTAGCTGTATTATGCAAAGATGGAGATACCGGGACTCGTCATGAAGATATGTGTCCCTTTTAATTTACATTAATCTGTCCAATGAATAGTGAAAGATGCATTAGTTGTTTTTTTTTTTTTTAATCTTCACCTGAGGACATGTTCATTGATGGGGAAGGGAGGGAGAGAAAAGGGAAAGAAACATCGATGTGAGAGAGAAACCTCAATTATGCCCTGACCAGGGACCAAACCCTCTTCCTAGGCATGTGACCTGACCTGGAGTCGAACCTGTGATCCTTCAGTTTATGAGACAATGCTCCAGCCAACTGAGCCACAATGGCCAGGGCTGTTTTGTTTGGTTTTGTTTACAGCTTTCACCTTACTCTGGGTAACTTGTCAGGAGACATCGACTCCAGTCCCACTTCTGTCACTTGTCAGCAAGTGACTAACAAATCTTTCTCTCTCTCTCTCTCTCAGCTTACATTTATTTATTTGTAAAACCTGGGTCTGAATTAGATAATCACTCAAATAACATTAGGCTCTAAAATTCTGTTTTTATGAGATACTATTTTTGTACTTAGGAAATAAACAACTAAAATTTGGGTGGTATAATAATTCAGAATATGTGACTAAAATGGTATAGGAGAATAAATTATCTTTTTAAATACCTCAATAATTCAGGGGGGAAATTACTCCCCCCCCCCACTGAAAAGTATATAAAAGAGGGCAACTCTCTGTGTTACAATACCTTCTTGGCAAATCCAGTCAGTGGGACCATGGTCATCAAATGCCAGCATTTAAAAGTTAACACATTGACCGAAAACAGGTTAAAAGCTGGGAAGAGAATAGGCGTGACCAATGGAAGGCGTCCTGAGCATCTGCAACCTGACCACCTCTGTCTTCAATGTCCTTTGCCGTCTTCTTCTTTCCTTCTCCTTCTTTAATTCACTCAACATGTAGTCATTAAATAAATACTTATTGAAGATATACATGTAAATGAAACTTTTTTGGAACTGCAGTGACATTAAACAAGATAATATCCCAACCCTCCCAAAACTTGCCTTTTAAGTAGGCAGGTAGACAAAATAATAATAATTAAGAAAATACTCAAATATATAGTTCAATACAATGAAAACAATGAAGCAGGAACTGACTAAGAGAGAGGCTATTTAGGTCACAAGACAGGGAAGCTCTCTCAGAGGCTGCCCTTGTGCAGAGACCCAGGTGAACGGAGGGGGAGGGAGAGAACCACACAAAGGTTTCTGGAGGGAGCTTCCATTTTGTCAACTTAGTCACTAAGATCTTTGTTTCCATCACATTTTCTAACTGATTGTTTTTAGAAAAAACTTACTGTTTTCAGGAAGACCTATTAAGTGCGTACTTTTTAGGTATGTTTAAATGCATGGACACTAGAGGGGTTAACAAAAATAGAGAACATCAAGGAATAATAAAATTATTATGGCAATATCTCAGGTTTCAAGAAAGAATAGAGGACTAGGCCATCCTCTTGGGTTGCAGGACAGGTCCTGACCACTGGCCCTCACAGCCGGGGACTGAGCATTGGCTAAAGAAGAGGAAAAGCGCTTTTCCTTTTCACTGTGGGCCTCATGGTACAAATGTGGTTCATTTCTTTGAGATCCCAAATATTGTTTTAACTGAGTATAGCTTGATTCATGAGGCAGTTGGGGTAGGCTGCCTCGGGACATGCGGTAAACCTCCAGTCCATCCTCTCGGGGGTGGTAGGTGCCTCCACACTTCCTGAGGGACAACCTTCAAAGTGCTGTAGTTCTCAGAGATGCGCCAGTGGGCAAGGCTGTGGGACTGCACCTTGCAAGGATAGGTGACCAACTACCACCTCAGAAATAGGTGGGTGGTTACAAAAGGGTCCTGGCGAAAGCATGTGAATTCATAGATAATTGATTTCAAATTTAGAATCTAAGCATGTCTTATTTACCATATGAGCTATAATCTAGTTTTATAATGTTGGCTTTATTTCGGATGACATAAGTAAACAGCACATGAAGAATTTCTCTCGCCTATAAAACAGTTACTATGGATATCATAATTTTTAATGTTGCTTGTTGAAGCAATAATTTTCCCTCAGGATCAGGATGTTATGGATGATGAAATACTGAATAGTAGAAAATATGAGACAGAATGAGCTAGAAATTCTAACTCTGACACTTAAAAGCTGAATAGACTTGAGAAGTTGTTAAACTGCTGGCCTCAAATCCTTCTTCTTCAAAATGGGGAACATGATACCTAAAATGAGGATTAAATGCGATATTATTTATAATTCGCCAGGCAGAGTGCTTGACATACAAAATAAAACTCATTATCCATTATTTTTCGTCTCATCTTTCCAGTTTTTATGAGGAGTGTTATCTCATTCAAGCATTTTGGGTGTCAATTAGCATTTTTTTCCAGGTATGCATTAGAGCTTTTAAATAAAACATAGGCAGAAAAATTTCAGATATCCCATGAAAGAATATTTCACCAATACATCCCCTAGGACAAGGATATAAAGGAAAGAATAAACAAATGGGAGTACATCAAACTAAAAAGCTTCTACATGGCTAAAGAAAACATCAGCAAAATGGAAAGGGAACCAACCATATGGGAAAACATATTTGCCAATGATGCATCACACAAAGATTTAATCTCTATAATATATGAAGAACTCACATGACTCCACACCAGAAAGACAAACAATGAAATTAAGAAATGGACAAAAGACCTCAACAGGTACTTCTCAAATAAGGACATGCAGAGGGCCCGCAGACACGTGAAAAAATGATGAGCATCACTAGCCATTCAAGAGATGCAAATTAAAATTACAATCAGCCCTGGCTAGTGTGGCTCAGTGGATTGAGCGCCAGTTTGTGAACTAAAGGGTCACAAGTTCAATTCCCAGTCAGGAGACATGCCTGGATTGTGGGCCAGGTCCCCAGTATAGGGTGCGCAAGAGGCAACCACATATTGATGTCTCTCTCCCTCTTTTTCTCCCTCCCTTCCCCTCTCTCAAAAATAAATAAAATCTTAAAAAAATAAAATTACAATGAGCTACCACATCACCAGTCAGAATGGCCGCCATTAATAAATCAACAAACAACAAGTGCTAGCAAGGTTGTGGAGAAAAGGGAACCCTAGTCCACTGTTGGTGGGAATGCAGACTGGTGCAATCATTGTGGAAAACACTATGCAATTTCCTCAGAAAACTAAAGATGGAACTGCCTTTCAATCAATGATCCCACTGTTGGGATTATACCCTAAGAATCCTGAATCATAAATTCAGTAAAACCTATGCACCCCAATGTTCATAGCAGCATTATTTACAATAGTCAAGTGCTGGAAACAGTCTAAGTGCCCATCATCAAAAAACTGTGGCACAGTTACATAATGCAATCCTAAGAAGCAGAAAGAAAGCAAGAACTACCCTTCACAATAGTATGGATGGAACTGGAGAGCATTATGCTAAGGGAAATAAGCCAGGTGATAAAAGACAAATACCATATTATTTCACCTATAAGTGGAACCTAATCAACAAAACAAACAAATGAGCAAAATAGAACCAGAGATTTGGAAATAAAGAACAAACTGACAGTGACAAAAGGGTAATGGGGGAGAGAAGAGGAAGGGGCAAGCCAAGGATTATGGATAGAGGCCTCATGAACACGGACAATGGGGGAGATTGACTGTTGGGGTGAGGCGGGGGAGGGGAGCACGGTGGGAAACAAGGCAGGAGAACAATAACTGAAAGACAACTAAAGAAAGAAATAATACAGATTAATAATCATAAACAAAACGTAGCCATGTAGAATAGTTTAAAGCCATAAGAATTAAAGGCATTCCACAGCCCTGGGTTCAAATTTAGGTTCTGTCTCCAGTTAGTTTTGTGATTTGCTGGCTTCTTTCCAGTATCATTTGTTTATTCCTCTTTATCCTCCCATTAGATACTGGATTGCTGTAGTTCTTTGACTTAAACTTTGTTTCTTAAGGAATTTATTTATTTATTTTTAGACAGAGGTATAGGGAGGGAGAAAGAGAGGGAGAGAAACATCAATGTGAGAGAGAAATATCGATCAGTTGCCTCTTGCACACGCCCCAACCAGGGCTCAGTCCCACAACCCAGGCACGTGTCCCAGTACGGAATCAAACCAGCAACCTTTCACTCTGCAGAATTATGCTCAACTAACTGAGCCATGCCAGTCAGGGCTTTCACCTGAACTTTTGTCTATTTATAACATCTATCTAATCTCACTAACTTCATGGCTTTAAATAAAACTCCCTCCTTTATATCTGTCGCCCAAACTTCAGATTTATATGTCCAACTGTGTGCTGGACATATGTACCTGGCTATCTATTGGGGACATAAACTCATCTTCTACAAAACCAAACTCATGACTTTCCATGACAAACAGGTTCCTCTTGCAGTATCTCTCATTTCAGTCAGTGGTAACTCCTGACCTTCCAGTTGCTCAGGTCAAAATTCTGGATTCATTCAACTTTACCCACTTCATATCTCTCACCTGAAACTCAACAGTCCTGAAAACTCTACTTCTGAAATATATCCAGCATCTAATTCCTTCTCACTGTCTCTCCTTCCTGCTCCCACCCTGGATTATTGCCTCCCTTACCAGACTGTTAGCACAGCGTTCAATCTGGCCTTCCTGCTGCCTCACCTGTTCCCCAGCAGTCCATTCTTCACTGCCAGAGTGATTTCCATAAAATTGAAACTAAATCGGGCTGCTCTTCTACTCAACACCTCCAATGTCTTCCCATTTCCTTCAGGGTGAAAACTGAGGTCATTACAATGGCCTACAAAGCCCCAAACAGTGCCATCCCCTTTGTCTGACAAATCTTTTCATCTCCCCTTTGCTCACTCTATTCCAAATACTTTGGTTATTGAAACAACCTGCCCATATGTTTTCCCCTCTTGAGCCTTTTTATATGCTGGTCCCTGTCCCTGGAATGCTTGTTCCTCAAATGACCATATGTAACACTTTTTACTTTCTTCAGATTTTTGCTCAGCTGTCAATAAAGTCTTCCTTGAGCTCCTTATCTAAAATTAACCTCTATTCCCATTACCCCAGATCCCCATTTCCTGCTTTATTTTTTCCAAAGCATTTCTCACCATACCATAACTTATTTATTTTTTTATTGCCTCTTGCCCATCAAAATGTAAACTTGATGGGGTTAGTGATTTTAGTATCTTAAATTCAACTAGTATTTCCAAGGCTCAGTGCAACCAATATTTATTAAATAGACTCATGAGTTCTCATTATGCTTTGGTTAGAACTTAATATCAAGTTCAGGACAGTGTCTAATACATACTAAACACTGAATAAATAATAGCTATAATCATTATTATCTGAGAACCAACTGAACCAGTACATATATTTTTCAATACTGAGCATTTAGATCAGTCCTATTAGAACATTCATACCACTAGTTTCAATTCTCCTAATTTCAGACTCCAATACCATTTTTATTTTTAATCCTGTTAAAACATTTATATCGGTCAAAAATAACTTCACAAGATAGAAAAAGTAAGCCTTCCAGGGAGAAGATATACTTTTTCTTCAGGATTTGATAAATGCAAAAAGAAAAAGAAAACACTCTGTATACCTTGGCCACACTTACTGTTAGCCTAAAGACTGTTAATGCAGACTTTATCACTAAAAAGATGAAAGTCAAGTCACTCTGAGTGTCTGATAACAGGGCAAAAGTTCCCAGAGAGATGGCAAGAACAGCAAGGTAAAACGTTTAAGTGCATCAACATCTTTTCATTGTTTCCTAGCAAAAATGTTAATGTCACCTATACACATCCAGACATTAAATGAGTCCAGCCACCACAAGTTACTCCAATAGTTGCAGATGGGAAATCCATAAACTTCAGCAAATAGGGAACAATTATTTAAAAAAATTATTCACCGTTTATCTCCAACTCAAACTTCATAGTGTGTGTATTATATCTGTCAACCCTATTCATGGGGAAAATGCAATGTCCATAAATTTTTATGTTAAACTATTGATAGGGGACTCAAGACTTGGAAAATTTTAGCTTAAGGTAAAAAGTATTAAGTCTAGCAAGTAATGTGTATGTTAAAGCTTTTGTTTCACAAACTACAGATAAGACTCACCCTGGCTCCCGGGAAAACAGCTGACCTCCTGGGGCACTGCCAGAGATGACCGCCTGGGGACAAGTTGGAGGCAACCGGTTCCAGGGAGAGACAGATGACCACCCTCTCCTGGGAACAGCTAACTGCCCAGCACAGGACTGTGCAGCCTCTGAATCTCAAAGCCCTCACTGCACCTTGTTTACCCCTCCCCCAAAAGGTCTGGCCTAAAAAGAGAAGGCAAGATGGTCTGTTATGGTGTGAACCCACCATCTTCTCAGATCAGCAGCCATCTGAATAAACTGTCCATAAAGATTCAATCACTGTCATTGCTTATTGGGCTTGACAGTGACAGGCAGCCTGAATGCTGGTGTCTTTTCCAGTTATACTATTATTTTCTAATTTGTTTTCTTAGCATAACAATTAATCAATTGATTAAAACATACATTTCTTACAATTACAACAAACATAAAATTTACTAATTGGTTTCTCTAAACTCATGACCACTGAGTTCAAAATGACATTTAACCTAAACCTACCATCCTTCATCTCCTTGGAACTTTCCTGCTTACCTGATGATTACACCCTAGCTTTTTTCTCTCCAATATATAACTGCCTGGCCATTGTCCTTTGTCTTTGCAGGTAAACTTGTTTGCCCTTTCACTGAGAAATAGAAGTTACTGAAGAAGTTTTTCCAGATATTCCCTTCTTATCTATTTGCGTCTCTATATCTATGGCCATGTACTCTGTCTTCTTTCTGTCCCAGTCCTATTTAAGGCCCGTTTTTTCTTTTATGCAGTAGATCCCATTTTGTCTTTGAGGGGTATTTCTCCTACAATTGTTGCTTATCACTCCTCCAAAATCAACTTTCTCTTCTTTAATGGATTATTTCCATCAGCATTCAATCATGTGGTAATATGTTGAGAGAGAAAAATAGAAGAAAAAAGAAAGAAAAGACGAAAGAAAGAAAGAAAGAAAGAAAGAAAGAAAGAAAGAAAGAAAGAAAGAAAGAAAGAAAGAAAGAAAGAAAGAAAAAGAAAAGAGGAAAGGGAGATAAATGGTGGGAGAGAGAGGGGAGGAAAGGGGGAGAAGGAGAGAAAGAGGAACTGGCAGGAGACAAGAGAGGAGAGAATGAAACAAGGGGAGGAAGGAAGAAAGAAAGTGTTTCCTTTGATCTACTATCTCTTTTTAGCTATGATCTCATTTCTTCACTTCCTCTTTCACAGAAATACCACTTAAAAGATTTACCTGTACTTGCTGCTCCTAATTCATTTCACCTTCTTTCTTCTCTGGAAACCACTCCAGTCAGGATTTTAACCCTTGTGTTCCACTAAAACTGCTCCTGTTTAGTCCACTAATAACTCTACTTAGTGGAGTTCAGTGGCAAATTCTCAGTAGTCACTTTATTCTCTGCATTAATTTCCTAGAGCTTCCATAAAGTACCACAAACTGGGTGGACTAAAAGAGCACAAATGCAGTATCTCACAGTTCTGGACAACACAAGTCTACAAGCAGTGTTGGCAGGCCCTCTGAATCCCACAGAGAAATCCTTCCTGGCTAGGCCTAGCTTTTGGCACCTTACCAGCCATCTCTGGCATTCCTTGGCTTGCTGGTACGAAACTCCAACTCTCTGCCTTCATCGTCACATGGTGTTCTCTTTGTGTATCTCTTCACATGATTATCTTATTACAGGAACACTAGCCATATTGAATTAGGGACTCACCTTATTACTCCAGCATTGCCTCATTTTAACTGACTGTATCGTCAAAGACCATATTCCCAAATGAGGTTTCATTCTGAAGTACTAGGAATTAGGACTTCAACTTATCTTTTAGGGAGAACACATGATATCTTTATTTGGATGTTGACAGTCATTTCAAACTTAGCATATCCAAATCCAAACACCCAGTAAAGCCCCCAAATATATTGCTTTCACAGCCTTCCATATCTCAAAAATGGCTACTTCATTCTTACAATTGTTCGGATGAAAATATCTATAAAGTAATGATTTCCTCTTTTCTCTCTGCACCCCTCATCATATCCCCTAGAAAACTTTTTCAGCTCTTTACATTTCACCACCTCCATTACTGCCACTCTGGCTCAAGCCCACAATATAGTGTTCTTAAAGCATTACAACAACCTTCTGACAGTTTCCCTGCATCCAGTCTTACCTTACTACAAGCTATTCTCAATACAGGAGAAAAAGAACATTATGTGAAAAAGTAAGATCCTATTACTTCTCAGCCTAAAACCCTCTGGCTACTCCTTTTTTTTTTTTTTTTTTTTTCAGTGTAATTGACAAAGTCTTTACAATGGCCTAAAAGTGCCCCTCCTTCCCCCATCAATCTCCAAACCAGTCTAAGAACTAACTCTTCCCATTCATGGCTCTCTTGCTCTCTTGCTCTCTCTTCCTCTTCTTTTGTTCCCTGCAAAAATAGCCACTTAACTGTTAGACCTTCTCTCATAAAACTTTTTTTTAAATAAAAGCAACTCTTGTCTAGTACCCTTATCTCCTTTGCTGCTTTATTTTTCACATTAGCCCTACTACCATCTGAAACACTACAAATGAATAAAATCATCTCTCTAGTTTTCTATCTCTTTGGTTTATTGCCTTTTTCTCCATTGGAAACTAAGTTATAAGAGGATTAATATTTTTGTCCATCTTTATCACACTACTAGTGTTGAAAGACGGAATTGATAAATCAATCATAGAGATAACTATAAAAAATAGACAGAGTTCAATTCTGTATACAAGTTCAAAGTCTTCTGATCAGTGAATGCTTAAATTGAGCAAAATAAATTAAAAAATTATAGTTTAGAAGCCAGAAAGCTATCAATACTTATATAATCTAATTCAAATATTACAATTAAGGGTCATTATACTATATAAATTAAACAAAGTTTTCTTTTAAAAAAATTACCATTAGTCCTCAAAGAATCTTTTCTGGATGGGCAAAGACTCCTACTAATACACAGAGATCTGATCAGATCACTGGGGAGAAGTGGGGAGAGGCTGCAGGAGGAAGCCATGGTAAACAGTCCAGGGCAGGACTGGCTGAGAAACTGAGTGCCTCCAGAGGGCATGGAATAAGAGCTAGAAGATTTAAAATAAAAGGGGGCCCTTGGGCTGGTGCAAGGTCTTTCTGGCTCTTGGGCTCTCTTCTTCCTCAAGGATTCCTGGATGATCATCCTGCAGCTACCTGCATTTCCCAAGGGACGGTATTTTGGATGGGAAAGGAACTCTGGGCACAGCCTAGGATCCGACTGACCTGGCAGAGAGTGGCAGGTTCATTCTTCTCTGGGTGTTCTAGAGGGAACAGGCTCTGGGGCAGAGGGCTGCTGTTCCTCCAAAATTATGTAGCATTTGTATCTTATGTTGCTTTAGTTTGTAAACTAACCCTATAGAAATAAGATAACTAAACACTGACAGGGGAAGGGGAGGGAGCGCTAGGAGAACCAGGTGTTAGGGTTTAGCCTTAAGTGACAGGCCTAAGTCACTAATTCTTATGGAAAGCCATTATTCCAAAATTGTGAAGCTTTTGAATAAAGAACCCTTTCCTTTCTCACCAAACCTTTGCCTCTGGAATTTTGCCTAGAGGGTGGCAGTGGGCAGCAGGACCCCCTCTAAAAGTAACACTATTACTTTTATATTCTCTCCTTTCTTACCTTAAGAAGCAAGATTCTTTGCCGGCTAATCTTCTGTCCCTCTTAATAGATGATTGGAACTTGCACAGTCACTTCAACATACAAATTCAGCCTACATCTCTTCTGCCAAATGTCTTCAGTACTAATTTTATATTTTATATTAATTTTTTATCATATACAAAAGGTTAATCTTTTATACAAAAGGTTAATCTTTATTCTTTGTCCTGTTGAATACTTATCAGGAGTTTAATCTTTCCCAGACACTTTACTATGAATATTTATAGGATTGACATTGAATAATAAAATGAGATCCCATAATACTCTTGCCCTAACATATCTCAAATAGTTCTTTAAAAAAGTGTCAATCAGCTTTCTAGCACCAACCAAGCCACACAATTGAACATAGCTTGAGGACCCTAAATTTACCAACCATAAAGAAATCATTTTAGGGAATATTTGGAGCTTGGTAGAAGCCTTCATGAATATTGACCTTATCTCTGTGCATTGAGAAGCAGCTTTTGGCCTCAGATTTGACTGTGGGGTTGAATGAGGCAGGGCAGGTAGTTCTGAGCCTTGCCAGGCCCTTTGAGAAACCACAGTGCAGCCTGATCATTGTTGGTGCCATGAAAAGGGCAGGCTAAGGACCTGGGAGCACGACTCTTAACTGAGTGTAATCATCTAGGCGTGTTGTCTCTCCTGAGTCCTCTTGGTAGGTAGGGGGAGGAAATAGCAATCAGCCTGGATACTGCTATTACTAGGAAGAAAAACCTATGGAAAAATGTCACCCGTGTTTTCCATTGGGAAATGCTCATTTGAATAGTCCCTTTCAGGTTTCTTTGACAATATTATTCAATTTGGTCCTCAAAACAGTATACGATAAAAGTGTGGTTTCCAATCCTGCCTATTAATTTGGCTGACCTCAAGGGATTAGAGGGAAAAAAAGAAGAGAGAGAGAGAGATTCAGGCCTTCCTACAAACTAGCTTGAGGCATAGACAATCTGCATTGTAAGGACTTTCCCAGAGATCCCAATACACAGTGAAGACGAAGAACTGTATAAAAAAGATTGACTAGGCCAGTGTTGTCATTCACTCATGTAGGTGAGGACACAGAGGTTAGGTCTTTCCTTTCCATTATGCTTTAGTATTCCCTCCTAACCCCTCCGACCCCGTCACACAGTTCTTCTGCCTTTTCAGCTTGTAAAGCATATTTGAGCTCACAGAAGAAAAATATAAACAAAGTTGGTCTAAAGTGGGTATAGGAATGGTTCACAGAGAATAATCAATTATTATGTTATAGGCACCCACCTTTGCCAGCCAAGTCGGCATTGGAGAGCTGCCAGACACTTCTGTTTTCCTTGCCCAAAGAGGTGTATTCAGAAAAAAGACTGTGATGAGAAATGGTTGCGATTTTACTGCCTGTGTTTTCTTCTAGGATTTTATTGTTTCAAGTCTAACATTTAAGTCTTTAATCCATTTTGAGTTTATTTTTGTAAGAACAAATATTGGCTAGGATGTGGAGAAGGAGAACCCTTGTGCACTGTTGGTGGGAATAGAGACTAAAGCAGCCACTGTGGAAAGCATGTAACCGCCTTATGACCCAGCGATTCCACTTCTGAGAATTTACCTGAAGAAACCTGAAACACTAATTTAAAAGAGTATAAGTACCCCTATGTTCATGGCAGTATTATATAGAATAGCCAAGATTTGAAGCAGCCCAATTGTCCATCAGTAGACAAGTAGTTTAAAAAACTGTGGTATATTTACACAATGGAATACTAGTCAGCAGTGAAAAAGAAGGAAAGCTTATCCTTTGCAACAGCATGGATGGACCTGGAGAACATTATGCTAACTGAACTAAGCCATTCAGAGAAAGACAAATATCATATGATTTCACCCATAAATAGAATCTAAAGAACAAAATGAATGAATAATCAAAATAGAGACAGACTCATAGATACAGAGCAGGATGACAGCTGTTGGGGTGGGGAGGGTGGGGGAGGGTGCTATAATGGGGAATGGAGGAGTGAGCAAAAAAAAATAAAAATAAAGAGGATTAAAAATATAACAAATTTTTTGAAATGAAAAAATAAAAATATGTTGATAGTAAAGCATCGCAGTAGTAATATCGGATGTAACAGATGAGATTAAAAAGCCTAAACTAAAAAACAAAATCTAAAGACTTCATTTCTTCATTTAACTGCTGTGTCTAGCTTCAGTGCCTGTCTTCTAGCAGATGTTTTGATTGGGGGGGGGAGCAGCTGGGGGGTGACGTGGCACACTCCTCCCTGAAGCTCTGTAAACAGCGGTTCCCTCAGCAGGTATCCCCCAAAGACCTCTGAGGAGAATCAAAGTGTTGAGGGGAGGATTAATCTTTAAATTACTGTAAGCAGATAGGTAATGAAGTAGAGATTATTCTTTCTCAATCTTACCACCTTTAGAAGCTCAAAATACTGAGGCTTTTAAGTGTTTTCAGCAAGATGGTGAGAGCGGAGAGTGGATGGTGGGAAAAAAGAAATCACACAGAAAATAAATTAGGAGATTTCTATTTTAAAAAGCTTCCTAATATTGAAATTTAAGAATTTTGAAAAACAGTACATAAAACTCTTGTTACCTAAAAATTCTTTTAAGTTCTTCTTTCAATGGGTTCTTAGTTACCCACAAAGAACTACTGAGAGTGATGGGTCTATGGTGTTAGTTTCCTATTGCTGACAGATAATTCACCACAAATTTAGAAGCTTGAATACAACACAAAGGTAATTATCTCACAGTTCTATAGATCAAAAGTCCGGTGGGTTCAGCTCATTCCTCTGCTCAGGAACTGCAAAGGCCCAAATCAAGATGCTGGCCAACCCGGACTTTTATTTGGAGACTTAGAGAAAGAATTCACTTTCACATGCATTCACATTGTTGGCTATTTTCCGTTCCATGTTACTGTAGGAGAGTATTTCCTTGTGACTCTCAGCCAGGGGTCTCTCTCTGAACTTCCAGAAACTACCCTCATCCCTTGGTTTGGGATTTCCTTCCTACATCTTCAAAGGCAGCAACAATGGGGTGAGTGTGTGTCACGCTTCAAAAATATCTGACCTTCTCTTCCACCTCATCTCCTCTGTGCTCATCTCTCTGACTCTCCTGCCTTTCTTTTTTTTGCTTTTAAGGGTTTATGTGATTACATTGATCGCACCGGCATAATCCAGGATAATCCTCCTTTTTTTAAGGTCGATGGATTAGTAACCTTAATTAAATCTGCAAAATACCTTCACAGCAGTACTAGAGTAGTGCTTGATTGTAACCAGGAAAGGAAATCTTGAGGGGCTACCTCCAAAGTTCTGCCTACCACACGGTGTGCCCACCAGGTTCAAAGTGAACTAGAATTACCAGTAGTAGAAAACACTTGAAAATGCATTTGCCTGGAAGGATGCCACTAATAACGCATTTATAAATGGCGAATGTGAAACACACACAAAATGGCACGTAAACAGTTTTTTCCACACATGACCAATTAGCAAATTGAATGATTATATATTCTTAAATGTGTAAAACATAAAAGTTTATCTAAATGAAACATTCTCAAACATTATTTGATTACTCAAGTGGATAATTTTATGGCTAATGATAAATCTTTTTCTATTAGGAGTTCCAGTTAAGAATGTTTTAATTTGAATTGTTTTTGTGTTTTTAAACAGGTCATAGATTTCTTGAGAAAAGTTGTTCAAACAAGAGAGACAGAATACTCTGTGGTTATAATTAAAGGTGTCTTTTTGTAGAAAGCAATTATCAGTGTAAGTTAAGTACCAAATTGCAAATTCAATTGTTAAGTCTTTACTAGAGAATCATTAGTTTAAATGTAATTTTTCTGGAAATTAACCCATTAGGAAATTTATAAAAACAAGAATTATTATCATTAAAAATATGATGCAATAATATTATAAAAACTATGTAGTCCATATTCATGTGTACAGCTGCTGAAAACCAGTTATTAAAATCACCTTTTTGATATTTGAATTGAATTACATTAGGTTCTCTTAAGATTTATGTATTACCAAAGAAAAAAGAAACAAATTTTTGAAATACCAGCTAAAGGTATTCAATTAAATAGAAAATATTTCTATTGCTCCAAAATCTACCTTGCAGTGAATTTACTTGCTGAGGAATCAAAGCATTTTTGATATGATGGAAATAAACAATCTTGAAGTAATTTTGCATTCTCTCTCTTATTTTTCGTGTTAAACTCTACTTGGGTGTAAAAGTTGTAATGAAAATGCTCTTGGTCACAGCCCTATACAAGCAAAGGTGGCAGCAAGACTGTTTACATTTGTGTACATTCTGCCGGCACATCAGCTAACAGAGGGCAATGATCCAGAAGACAGGACTCGTGAGTCAGACTACTTGGATCGCACACCAGCTCTGGCACAACGCCCGAGTGTCCTGAAGCAAATTATTCAGCCTTTCTGTGTCTCCGTTCCCATCTGTAAGATGGGGATAATACACTGCATCACTCCTAGGGTTGTTGCAAGAATGAAATAGCATAACATAAAAATTACATATAAAGTCGTGAAAGTGCTGGGCACTTAGTGTGGGCTCAGTCAATATTAGTTATTATTCTTAAAGTGATGTTCATCATTAGGACCCAGACTGTGACAGAGGCCTACATTGTTTAATAAATCTGTGTGCCTCCAGGACACGTAAGGGGTACAGCCTTCACCTCAGTAAAACTCTCACGCTGGGAACTCAGCTGGTCAACAGAAAAGACAGAAAAAGAGTCCGAGAGACTCCAGCGGCCTTTTCCCACTCCTCCTAGCCAGCTGTTCACACTGCTGCAAAAACATCATCAGTGCTACTATGTCCTTCATTCTGCCATCCATCTGGGTCCTTCATTTTTTTTTATCGAATAATGAATGAGTGCCCACGATGTTACAGGCTTTGTGTGATGGAGAGACAGGGATGAATATGAAATGCTCTGCCCTCACCAGGGTTGCAGGTTTGCAAACACACACTGGCAGCCCCAGGCCATCCTTACTCTGACTCACTATTTTTAATTTAACAAAAAAGTCTTTTTTTTTGTATTTGAAGTAAGAAAAATTGGGGGAACATGTTGAAAATTATATCATAAGGTACAGAAGCTGAGATGCTATGAAGTCTTTTTAGGATATATACCAACATTTCTTAAAACTCTTACCACATCACCACTCACGTCTACGGAGAAAACACACAGGGTCTCCAGTGCCTACACTGGAGTACTACAAGGTACTTGATTATAATTGGGGGAGGAAACATAAATCGTCTTTTTATTTCCACGTACCCACCAAGACTTCTTCTCCCTACTCCAGCCTTCAGCTCTACCTCAGCAACCGGTGCTGTACTGTCAGCTCAGTTACACTATTTCCAGCTTAGACCCAGGATATCTCAGAAGGGTCCTTTATGAGATGAGTAAGTTAGATCCAAAAAGGTCTTAGGATTGGTTCATCAGCTCTCATGTGCCTATATTCTGAAGATCTCAGAATTTCAGGCTTGGAAAGAAAATTTAATATCTAATACAATTATTTCTTTTCTGGATAGTTGAATAAATTTCCCAAGGCCATAGAGGTGCTTAGTGGCAAAGCCAGAGCTGGAACCTAAATTCCATTCCTATTTCAACTTCTTTCCACATCAGCTTGTATTTGAATTGGCTGCAATGGGCATTTACTATTGCCAAGGATAGATTCTAAAATAGTGATTTAATCTATGGATAATGAGGCATTAAATGTCCACAGCTGATAACAAATAGCATGCAAAATATTTGAAAACTGAATTTATCATCATTTGCCATCACTTTAATCAGTGTGTATCACCTTTGTTTATGTATTTCAGCACGCCTATCTCTTGGTTAAAGATTTTTGCTCACTAAATTATTATATAGACAAATTTCATACATTAATGAAGTTATAACCTTGACTTTGGGGTTTGTGTAGCTAAAAAATATTGGAAAAAAATAAAAGATTTAATAAATGCTGCTAATTTACGTCACTCTATGTTGTCATCCCCACTAAAAAAAACAAAAGTAACAATCACACCATAATAATGTATATGTAATAACTACAAAAGAAAATGGCAACACCTTAATAAAGTGAGCTTGACTGGATATCAAAATTTTCTTTTAGTTTAGTATACAAAACTTTCAGACATTTGTTTATTAAGAATCTTCTCTGATTAGAAATGACACATGTAAGCTTCAAATTTTTCAATACTTAAATTCCTATAATTAGATATGGCAAATACAGCTACATCATCAAAGGATATACTGCAGAATTTTGGGAGCAGTGCACACTACATGTGGGTCACGTTCTGGTCATCATTGCTAAGTAAATATCAAAGACATCGAGTAAAATAAACAGCAGCATTTTTCTCATGTCAAGCACTTTCAGAGCACATTGCTTTAGAGAGTCAGATTAGAAACTCAATGCCAAATTTCAGGGGAATAGGGGAAGGATTCACAGGAACAAGTTTAAAGGACACAGGACAAAAACTAACAGGGGTGGAAATGGGAGGGAGGTGGGGAGCGCTGGGCGGGGGGAGCTGGGATGGGAGTAAGAGACAGAAAACCGTCCTTGAAAAATAGTTAAATTTAAAAAAACTTCAAAAAAAAAAAGGAAACTCAATGCCAAATAATTCTTATACTTGTAAATATTTTTGTCTTCTATCAGGAAGTTTATGGGGTTTTCTTTTTATTATTCAAATTCAGAAACCTCACAATAAATATGTAGGTGTGAGTCTTCTTCCAGTATTTTGAATCAGGTCTTGCTTACTTCCTTCTTCTTCTATTTTCTTTTTCTTGGCCCAATGTCTCAAGTCTTTAAACAAGTGGAATAATTTTTTCTTGTGATGATTGCTTCTCCTCAGACAACTCACTTTATTTTTGTAAAGTTGTATGCATTAGATCTTTGTTTCTAAATTTCAATGTTTATAATATTTGTGAAGATTTTCTTTAAGGTACAGTATAATTCCTTGAGTTTGCCTCTGGTTTCTATTGGTAGCTATTCTCCTTTTTACTTTTCCTAGTAAGGTTGTTTTGTTTGTTTTTTGTTTTATCTTTAAAACAATAGCCACCCTCCAAAGTGTAATTGTGAATAGCATGAGTTCTGGATTTTGGTTGTCAGAGACGTGGCTCCGCAACTCAGCAGTTAACCTTGGGCAAAGAGTGTCCATTGTGCCTCAGCTTCCTCACCCCACAAACATAAACAGAACACTAACACATCCGCCATAAAGTTGTCGTGAGGACTGAGTGAATTAATGCATGTAAGATGAGAGAGGACATGGAATATAGTAATCTTTTAGCAAAATTACCCTACTATTCCTTTTACATAGAAGTGTGCTATTTTACAGAGTAAGATTAAAAAGAAGCAAACCCAAGTATCAATGAGGACACTTGCTAGAATTATAGGTAGTTCTCCTCTGGTTACTTACAATATCTACGTCTCATTTGTTTTACTGGGACCATTTGCTCTGATTCTTTCCTCTCTTCCTCCCCAGTGACTGGTAATACTTCATTACCCTTTCCTATCTATGTGCACAGGCTTAGATGGTGCTGGTATGGCCTCCCTATGCATAGGCCAACATTCGATGTCATGAAGTTATGGTGTTGATGGAACAGTGGGAAGCAGAAAGGCTGATTTCCTTGCAGGTACATGTCCTGGGAATGAAGCTGGCAGATTTGTTCCAAAGAGAAAATGCAAGAATAAGATGGGTGAGAAATGACCCAACTGCATTTGGATGCTGATGGCACCAGCTGGAGGGAGAATCAGAGCAAACCTTTTGTTCAGCATCTTTCTGAAGAGCTCTGATAAATTCTAGAAGCCCTATCCTCTGATTCTCACTGACGCCCCTACTTTACTAAACGGGGGGTAAGTAGTGCTATCACTTCCTGAGCCTGGGGTTTCATCAGTTTTTCTTTTGGAGAGACTTGCTTACTTATCTCTCAGGGTTTTCTTACTTTACTTGTATTGGGCTTTTAAAAAGCCCTTGTGGACTCCTCAGTAAACCTAATACACCCACTTCATATTTTAAAAACAAGTTACTGAAAGTATCTGCTTTATTGATATCACTCTTCACTGTTTTCCAGTATTGTTACGAATTTTCTTTCCCTTTTTTGGAGCTTATTCAGTTACTTCCAGGGGATTAGAGTATAAAGAGAAGAAAAAGAAAGGGACATGGGTTGGATTATTTTCCCATCCTGAAGCAGGAAATCCTATTTTAGGTCTTGAACAAAGCTGAGATGTTCATTTTTCTGTGGCAGTAGAGTTAGCTGAGGAACAGAATCTTTGTTAAGTCACTTATTTAGCTAAACTGATACAAAGTAAATAGCTGTCAACATGATTAAAATTATTGGCACTCTGAATGTAATTCATTTGAGAGCTGTGCTATTCTCTTATTTCCTTCTGCCTTGACCACTTAATAAGATTTACGTTTAGTTCGTCTCTAAAATTTCTGTTTGTAGTCAAGAGTAGTCATTTGGATAACTCAAAAGAAACAGCCAGAATGATCTTTACTGGCATATATGCCCATTATGTAATAATGTGAGTTACACATTGCCTTTCTAATTATATTGTTCTTAGGCTAATTTTCAATGTAAGCATGAGATTTAAATCTCTGTGCCTATAACCCAGAATATTAGTAAGAAAATATCTAGAGAAAAGCCATGGACAAAGCCAAAGGGGGTGGGTTTAAGGGTGAGAGGCAGGGAGGGTGGGGCAGGGGGGCATGGTAGTGTGAAAAGGGAGACAAATGTACTTGAACAACAATTAAAAAAAGAAAAGAAAAGTCAAGATAGCCAGGGATTCACATATATAAACACAGAGGTTGCACTGACTATTTATAAAACCAAAGGGACCAAAGACAGGTGCAAGATTTCAGAATTATTATTTAAATAAAACCAGTCATGTTTGTACCATCGGAGGAAACTTTTTGGTACAATGGAAAGACTGACTTACTGTTAACATACATAATGGCAATTTATACAGTTTGGATTTGGTACCTTTAAAATACACACACAATTGCAATTTATTGTATTTTATATTCCGTCCATATTCCTTCTTGTGAAATGAGCTGGAAAAAAAACAGTCATAGAAAAAGGGGTAGACAGACTAGTTCCAAGTGAGCAGGCTGTCCAATCACAGTTGGGTTGGGGAAAGGGAGGGTATTAGGATTTATGCAATGAAGGGAGTGCTACAGAAGGCCCCTGAACGTCTGTGAGGTCATATGTTGTACACTCCTATCTGCTGCCTTAAATTAATAGCCAGGTGTTGTGTTAGTTATGTGCTTCCATCATTAATTATGCCTTTGGCACAGGAAAGAAAAAGAAAATACTAGGACACATGAGCTGGGATGATAAAGGAGAAGCATCAATCATGCATGACAGGAAGGCCAAAGATATCCCCTCTGCCTGGAATGTTTTCTTTTGTGATTCTGCAGAACCTGCCTCTCATCACACTTGAGACACCATTTCTCACGTGTGTGTGTGTGTGTGTGTGTGTGTGTGTGTGTGTGTGTGTGACAATTGGCTATATTCATGGGACTCAAATTAAAACAAAATTAAAAGATAAAATGCAGTTGTTAATAATGCCCATATTTGCAAGGTAGTACGACCAGGCTCGGGATAAAATTAAAGGCAATTTCAACCAACAAAATTGTCAGTCAAGAGTTATGATTCTTTCATTAAAGATTAAAGTAAACTTCAGCAAAAATGGATTTTGGAGTCAACAGCTAATAGCCATGCCAGCAGCATAGGCTGGACCACATTCTTTCATTTTGATACAATATCATAATAAGTGTATTTCATATGTCATTTTAAGCAGGTAAGCAGGGAAGGTGAATCTCCCCAAAGCACCACGGCATAGCATAGTGCATCAGAAAGCTTTAGATGCAGAAACACCACCCTGTTCTGGTAAGTGGTATAAGTGGGCCATTTAGAAGCAGGAGGATCAAGACATTATTTTGGCACAGTAGAAGAAAATTAACTGTTGGATTCCATTTTTCTCTAGGATTTTGGAGCAATTACCCTAGTTCTTTACTGTTCCCTGCTCTTATATATAAATGACTAGTTTTAGCCATATCACCTGTCCTTAACTTGGGGTTCTATATATGAACTTCATAAGGATCTGCAAAGAGACTTGAGTTACATGTAAAACATTGTTAATCAGATTCTTTAAGGATTGTTGAAAAGATACGCACCATAGGAGTAACTTCCCTATGTGTACTGGAGAATTGGTTCTTTTTCATTGCCAATCTGTTGTGAACCAACTGTTTTAAAATATATATGCACTATATGAATTACTAAAAATGAAAAAAAAATGAATGTATACAAAACAGAATCCCTGTGGGATTTTTTTTATTAGATTCAACAGGTTGAAAATTACTCTGACAAGTTGCTATAAAACCTTGTAAATTTTTCTCATCAACTGGAGTCACTGTAATGGACCAGCGCTACTTTGGGGAGCATATGCATTAAGGTTCTTTCCAGCCTGGGCTTTGAAAGTTCTTATGAAATGTAGATATCCTTACACCCATTTTGCTTCGATCCCTCCTACCCAAATCATAAAATCCAACCTGTCATTGTACTCAGCACAAGATAAATGCCTATCTTTCTTAGAAAGCAATGGAAGAATCTGACTTCCAGTCAAGATGGCAGCATAGATAAACACAGCTCACTTCCTTGCACAACCACATCAAAATTACAACTAAAATTTAAAGCAGGCATCACTCAGAACCATCAGAAATTGAGCTGAATGGAAGTCTGACAAGTATAGAATTGAAGAACCCACATCCATTCAGATATATATGAGGGGGCAAAGAGGTGGAATAGGCTGATTTCACATCCACATGGGGTAGATAAAAATTCAGGAAGAATATCTTTGGAATGAGAAGTCCAAGCCCCACACCAGGTGCCCACAGCCCAGGGCTCCAATATCAGGAAATAAGTCCTCATAATTCTTGGATACAAAAAACCAGTGAGGATTGAGTTGGTGGAAGAAAATTCTGGAGTCCCAAGCAGTTCCCCTTTAAAGAACCCACACATGGACGTACTCAGATTCACTCTCTCTGAACTGTAGCACTACGATAGAAGCTTGAAATGCACCAGTGGCACACAGGAAGGAACAGCAGTGTCTGGCCTCAAGGTGGGAGCCAGGGACAGTTTTCTCTCAGACGGAAAGGCAGGAAGAGGCTATTTTCCTTTCTGGAACACCACCCCCCAGAGCCAGCAGACCAGTGCCATATTTGAGTCTCCATCAATCTGGCTAACACTCCAGTTTGCCCCACCTCGAGATCCCCTGAGACTCTGTTTCAACCAACTATGGGCACACCCGAACTATTAACCTTGACTTTTCCAGATGAATGGCTGTTCATGCTTCACAACTTCCTAAATAGTATCAAAGCAATAGCTGACCTTAGTGAGCCTCCAGCTCCCACGGACCTAGACCCAGCACTAGCTACAGCCAGCCTAGATTCACAGTTTGGCTTTGCCTGGGAATCTCCAGGCCCAGCACAAGTAGCAGCCATTTCATTCAGATTGCTTCATGAAGGGTGGCCCCGGGCAGGTCACAGGTAGGGGTTGACTTTGGATATCTCAGAGCCTGCATACACATTGGACAACTACAGACTACACCAGAGTATCACCACCCCGCCCCTGTACAGATGATCCACCACAGAGAGTGGAGGTTGGTGGTCAGCAGTCATAACCAGTCCTTGCAGCTGACTGGCCTTGGTAAATCCCTTCCATTCATCTGCCAACAATAATTCAGTCTCAACTAACTACAGGAGGAGGGTGCTCTTAGCTCACACAGAGGGTATACCTCAAGTACCCAGCTTGGTTGATAGGGAAGGCTGTGACACTGGACCCTACAGAACACCTGCTACATTAGGCCATGATACCAAGACAAAGAGTTGTAGCAGCTCTACCTAATACACAGAAATAAATACAGGGAGGCTGCCAAAACAAGGAGACAAAGAAGTGGCCCAAATGACAGAATATATCAAAACTCCAGAAAAAGAACTAAACAAAATGGAGATAAGCCATCTAACAGATGCAGAGTTCTAAACACTGGTTATAAGAATGCTCAAGGAACTTGGCAAGGACCTCAGCAGCATAAAAAAGATCCACTCAGAAATGAAGGATACACTAATTGAAATAAAGAACAATTTATGAGGAAACAACAGTAGAATGGATAAAGCCAAGAATCAAATCAACAATTTGGAACACAAGGAAGAAAAAAGCAACCAATCAGAACAGCAAGGAGAAAAAAAATAAGGGTAGTGTAGTCAGCCTGTGGAACAATTTCAAGTGACCCAACATTCACATCATAGGGGTACCAGGAGAAGAGGAAAGAGCAAGAAATTGCAAATCTATTTGAAAAAATGAAAGAATACTTTCCTAATTTGGTGAAAGAAATAGACATGCAAATCCAGGAAGCACAGAGAGTCCCAAACAAAAAGGATGCTAAGAGGCCCATACCCAGACACATCATAATTAAAATGCCAAAGGTTAAAGATAAAGAGAGAATCTTAACTGTAGTAAGACAAAAGCAGACAGTTACCCGTAAAGGAATTCCCATAAGACTGTCAGCTGGTTTCTCAAAAGAAACCCTGCAGGCTAGAAGAGATTGGCAATAAATATTCAAAATCAAGAAAAACAAGGATCCACAGCCAAGATTGCTCTACCCAGCAAAGATATCATTTAGAATTGAAGGGCAGATAAAGAGCTTCTTGGCCCTGGCTGGTGTAGCTCAGTGGATTGAGCGTGGGCCTGTGAACCAAAGAATCGTGGTTCAATTCCCAGTCAGGGCACATGCCTGGGTTGCAGGTCAGTTCCCAGCAGGGGATGCATAAGAGGCAACCATGCATTGATATTTCTCTCCTTCCCTTCCTCTCTAAAAATAAATAAATAAAATCTTTTAAAAAAAGAGCTTCTTGGACAAGAAAAAACTAAAGGAGTTCATCATCAACAAACCATTTTTATATGAAATGTTAAAGGGACTTACTTAAGAAAAATAAGAAAAACTATGAATAATAAAATGGCAAAATATGTATCAACAATCGAATCTAAAAAACAAACTAAGCAAACAAGAAGAACAGAGACAGAATCATGGATACAGAGAGCATTTTCATGGTTGCCAGATGAGAGGGGAGCGTGGCTGAGAATGGGTGAGAAGGTGAGGGGATGAAGAAGTACAAATAGGTAGTTACAGAATAGCCATTGAGGTATAAAGTACAGTATAGGAAATGGAGCAGCCCAAGAACCTATATGCAAGACCCATGGACGTAAATAATGGTGTGGGGATGGCCTGAGGGAGTGGGGAGTGCTGGGTGGAGGGGGGCAAAGGGGGAAAATTGGGACACCTGTAATAGCATAATCAATGAAAAATAATTTTAAAAAGAAAGCAATGCAAGATTATAAATAATAGTGACAAATACAACAAAATAAAAATTTCCCAGTCACCTGTAATTACTTATGTTCCCTGAACAAGAGTTAAGAAGAGTAATAGCCTGAAGGATTAATTATCACTGAACCCCCACCATCTGCTACCTCACCTACCCTTATCTGTGTTTCTCTGTCTATGTGATTACCCAGACTTGGAATATCTCCATCAATCTTTCTACTACTTCATATTTAAAGCCTCATTCAAGGTGTTTCACTGCATTTATCAGGCATTCAAAGCCAAGCTATTGAATACTTACAATGTTCAGGAAGGAGGAAAGGAAAATTAAATATATGGTCCCTTGCCCTCAAGTTTAGAGTATATCAATTCTTTAAGTGTATTGTGATAAGAATCACAACCGGGATATGAA
This sequence comes from Artibeus jamaicensis, assembly GCF_021234435.1. NCBI lineage: Eukaryota > Metazoa > Chordata > Mammalia > Chiroptera > Phyllostomidae > Artibeus > Artibeus jamaicensis. The sequence continues at coordinate 19,036,802 of NW_026521788.1, forward strand.
GAGGGGGCAGTGCAGAAGAGACATCAGAGTTCAACTGGAGGGTCTATGAAGACTTTTCAAAATGAGTTCTTTGGTGTTGTGTCTTGAGTCATGACTATGGGTGATCTGACTGTAATATTAGAGAAGTTTAGTCATCTCATTAGACTATTGTTTGTGGTTTGCTATTTCTCTTCTTGTTATGTGTTTGTTTAAAAGAATGTTCTTCACAGACAGTAGATTCCTCTTTAATTAAGGGTGTTCTAACTGACTGAGAAAAAAAGAGTGTGTGTCTGTGTTAATTCTGTGCATTTGGAAGAGATAAGCAAAGAACTGGGAAGAACAGTGCATGTAAAGTGAATGGTGAAGCCTATCATGAAAAATATGACTCTATCAAAGAATGGGATAGGAAGGGTGAGGCAAGTAGAAGAGACAAGGCTGAAGAAACTGAGACAGGTGATAAACCTTCCTGGATATCTCTTCCTGTGGATTCTGGATTCACCTGGAGAACATTTTTTGACTCATTGAAAAGTTTTAAGAAGAAAGTGATGGGGTCAATATTTGTTTTCCAAATCACTCTGGTACCTTTGCAAAGAATATCTGAGAGGTGAGTAGGATAGGGATAAAGGTGCCAAGAGATTCATCTAATAACTCTTATGAGGAATCATGAGGTCTTAGACTGAGCCAGTAGCAGTTAGAAATAAAATGGAACATCTTATACAGACACCAAGAAGACAGTTACTGGCTATGGGGGGATGAATGACTGGAAGGAATCATGAATCATTTTCAAGCTTAGATGGTTTGGAGGTCAGGGATTTCATTACCTGAAAGACAAAATGCTGATGTAAGTACCATACATATGAGAGTGGAAAGAAAAAATTTGTTCAGACTTGAATATATTCAATAATTCAAGATATCTGTAGAAAGTTCGAACAGAGTTGTCTATAGGGAGTTGGATAGGAGCCTGTAGTTAAGAGATCATTCTGGGCTGGACAGGGAAAAGTTGGTCAGCATGAATTGTAGGCATGAGGTGGGTGTGATCATTTTGATGGGCATTGCCTGAGAAATTTTATTACACTCCAAAAGGATTGATTTTATTTCATTAATATTGGTACTTTTAATCTCCTTTATTTTATCTACATTGTTAAGGAATCATACAAAAGTATAAACTTTTTCACTTAAAAATTAACTAGATGAGTGAAAAAATAAACTAAAAAGTAAATGATGTAGAACAATAAAGATGAAGCTGGACTGAGATTCACACATGATGCGTAAATGACTTGATGCTTTTTGCTGCCCAGGGTTAGGTCAGACTCGTGGGTCTGGATTTTTCAAGTGACAATGCAAAGGGAAAAATACAAGTTATATATTCATTACCCATGAAATAAAAATAAAGCAATTTTTCAAAGATATAATCATGGGAGAACTGAAAAAACTTTTCTCCTGAGGGTCCTCTCAAGAAAAACACTGTAATTTAATGAGCATCTTTTTTATTAACATCCCTGAAGTGAATAAAAATGAGACTTATATAACTATTACTATACCCATCAATGTAAGGTGATGATATAATAACAAGAAGGAACAGAGAAAGGCAATTCAAAGAAGGGAAGAAGGCAAATAGGTTAGTACATGTGTAGAGCCCAGGTAGGTTGATACGCATGTATATTTCTTTCAAGTATTCATCTATAATAACCTGAATGCATTGCATTTCCAAAATCAGATTGGTATGTCCTTACTCACCCTCTCTCTATTGAATACAACCTTCTCTTAGATGCATTCATCTGTCCTTTCCATATTAAAAGAACTTCTGAACAAAAATTAAAATCCATGAGGGAAGTGACACCATTTTGATAACTCCCCTAAATCCAGTGACTTGAATGATACCTGAAAAATAGTTGCTGTTTAGTAAACATTTTAAATACAGCAATTTAACAATTTATTTAATAAATAAGCCATATGATAAAACAGAGGCTAGTGATGTAAAATTAATGAGATACTGTCTCTGCCCTCTAAGAACTAACAATCTAAACACAAAACAGTAGAATTGGTTATTCTTCCAATAAATACTGAGTTTCCACTCTGGCAGGGCTCTTCTAGGCATTGGTGATACAGAAAGGAATAAAATAGACAAAATGCATTCATGGAACTTGTTTCACAGCGGGAAGGCAAGAAATTTTGTAGACATTAAAATACACACATATATTTTTAAGAAAACAAGCCATGTAGCTATTTGGAACAATATTGGTTCAAACAGAAGTAATACAAATGCAAAAGTCCTGATGCAGCAGAGCAAAAATAAAGTAAGTGGTCCTAGTGGAAAGTCCTAAGAGATGAGATCAGAGATGCTGGGTGTGCAGGCTGGTGCTCAGAAAGGTATGTGCCATTGTAAGAAGTTTGCCTTTGCCTTTGAGTGACATAGGCAACCATGGGAAGGTTTTAAGCTAAGGACTGACAGTTTGTTCTAGTGGTAAATGCGGTGATTGTGTTATGTATATCCAACATATCATATGAACAGAAAAGAGGAGTTATGGAAGACTGAGTTTCAAAGGATGCTTAGAAATTATCTAGACAAGGTAGCTGATAGAATGGGAACAGAAATACTTCTAGACAGATGGGCATGGGCCATGGACAAAGGAACTAAGGTGAGAAAAAGCTTGATGCACAAGGAAACCCAAGCAATTTAACATGGCTACAAGGCAAATGATAAAGCAGAGGGAATGATGACAAAGGATAATACAGAGATAAGCAAAAAACACTGAAAGGGTTTTTATTAATATCTCTAAACTTTGCAAATAGACAATATTCTTGGGGCACAGGGATCACATCTAAAAAAAAGCAGTGTCTGGAATACAGAGATAATCTTCAGTGTATACACAAACTTTATGCAACTTCATTGATGAAATGGTTCGTACCATAGCTGGAGAAAAGCATGTGGACATAAGTGTATTCACTGATATGCCAGATATTATCTTTGAAATATATCAAAAAATTCTTTTTAGAAAAAATTATCCATTTGTGTATTATATAAAAAAATTGTCTGTTCCCCCACCCCCAAATAAAGCTCTGGGGAGCAAGTACACGTTATCCTAACTCATTTCACATCCACGTGCTGAAGTCACCATGGGAGAACTGTCCTGCCTTCACCCACCTGGACCCGAGTTTAGCAACTCTGAGTTCCAACAACCTCACAGAATGTGCCTTGGGACCCAAACTGAAAACTGATCATTGCAGTCCAAATAGAAATATACATTCCTGAAAATAAAATATTTATACCTTCACTGTCCCTTACAAAACTCATACTGAAATAGCTGTTCTGAACATGAATTTATCTAGCAAGCCATGTTCAAAAGATAAAAAAAAATGTACTTGAAAAGTAACTAAATAAAATTTAATATTAAAAAAAAAAGAAAGAAAAGCAAAACAAGACAACAACAATGACACCTTGGCCTAAATAAAGTAGTTGGTTATTGGACTCCTCTTAAATCACCTCAGGCACTTGTAGTATTTGGACTTTTACCATTTTCAGCAGTGAAAAGACTCAGTACAGGCTCAATGTACTATACCTTTCATTTACCTCAGTAACCTAACCTTCTAAATCAGGCTGAATGTTTCCCAATAATTGGAAGAGGAACCTCGGGGATTTATTAAAAGATTTCCTGTTTTCTACTCCTCTAAAAGTGATTTTAACCTAACGCGACTTTTTCCTTTTTCGTGTATACCAGACATCTTTTTTGTAGGAGAGAGAAGTGTTTTTATTTCCCATGAAAAAAGCTTTTCGGGGTACTTAGATTGTAATGGGAATTTATTGCCCATGTTTTAGCCGAAAGGAACGTGTTTTGATCACAGGCAAAGGACAATTTTCTCCACACTGCACAGCAGCGGACTAGCACAAGACCACTGCAGCTGGCAACCAGTAGGAGTGATGGGTTCTGAGTGTTAGTACCATTGCATGAGCCCGCTTTCTAAATGGGCTGTGAGGAGGCCTGATCCTACTGAGTTTCGATAAGTATGTCAATTATTCAGCTTTGATGCATATTCTTGCATCATTTGTCCATTTGTGGTAAGACACTCTGTGAAACCTCTGTGAAATCTAAGAGTCATTGTCACACTTCTGTGAAGGGATAGCTTTGGAAAGATCTCTGGCTTTGAGACTATTATTTTTTTAGCTCTTCCCGGACCAATCAGTCTCTTTATATATGCACATGTATAAGTATTACATGTAAGAATTAAAATTGAATGGAGTAAATGGTATGTAAAATTCAGTGCAAAACGAATAGAGAAGCTCTCTCCTCCAGGTGAACTTCTGGATAGCCACAGATCAAAATGTGGATGGAAGGAAAAGTGGGGGAAAACAGAAGTGGAGTAGGAGAATGATTTGATATTACATACTTGGTATGCAAACAACAAATCAAGGTGAGTCAATTATTTTCTCAGGAGATTCTCTCACTAAATCATTAAATTTTACTATTTATGAATCCCAGGGAAAATCTCATTCTCCAGTATCTGCATGGTAAAGGCTTCTCAATAATAAAAGAAAGAGGTAAATAACTATGCAGGCAAGGCAAAGAAATGCAAAATAAAAGAATACATTTAAATGTGAAGCACAAGACCTAAATGGAGGGCCAACACTCATTTGCTCTGTCACTTCACTTTTCTGTGCCACAATTTTCTGAAAAATGGGCATCAAAATAATGCCTGTTCTGCTTGCTTCATAGGGGTGGGGAGCCAGTGAGATAATTAGTATTGATCGATCACCTCCAATTTTTAAAGGGCTATATAAATATTAGTGACTTAGGAAAGTTACTTAACTCCTCTGAGATTCCATATATTCGTCTGTCAAATAAAGGTCTTCAGGCCCTGACTACTTCCAAAGTGATCTTGTGAAAGTCAAGTGATGTCAGCACCCTCTTGGAAATGCAAGATGCTGTCAAGTGCACCAATTTCAAACCTATTCAAATACCGTGTGGAGGAAAAGACTGTGGTTGACTGGAAATGGCAAACCCTTTCTATAACATTTGGAAATAAAGCTGGTGTGTGTGCATATGTGCACACACACAAACCTGCTGATAATGAACAGGTTCACTTCTAAGAGAGAAAGTAGATTACCTGAAAGTCCCACTACCAAGATTCTAGAACACTAACTACTGATACTATTACAAGTGGTTAGGAAACAGTAAATTAAACTTTGTGATGCTTTCCCAAAGGAAGTGGAAATACACAGTCATTACTTAGCTTTTAAATTGGACTGGGAACAGTAGACCAGCATGCATTATGGAGAAGCAATGCTTCAGTGGTAACAAAGTGAACCAAATGACACTACAGATCTTTCCATACTTAGTGTTTGACAGGCAAAATACTTGCATTAATGCAGAAATATGTCGTGGAAGTCATCACCATGGGAATGATCAACCACAGCTTTAATACTGTTTAATAAACATCACACTATGAGAGCATATTTTCCCTTTCGTGCAACTCATTCAGGTTTGAGAAAACGGCTAAATTTGTACTTGGCAAAATCTTGAATGACAGCCTGATCTAAACAAAAACAAACTTTTTATGTTTTATGACGATGTGAAGATAGATAGGAACACGGGGTAGGCATGGGGATTAGGGACTCCCAAAGGCAATGACAATCAGATAAAATCCCTGGCTACATACACTGCCAGTGTGGAGTAGACAGGAGAATGCACCAAGTTTTGAAATAAAGGACCACACTAACTAAAACACACGTTGTAATCTGGTCTACACAAAAAACATAGAACTTTGGTCAATGATCAAGTTCATCTGGGGGGCTGGAAGCTCCTAAAACCCAGAACTGCAATAAAATGTTAACTTGTCTATGACCTACAATAAAATAAATCGCCCTCTAAAGTAAGTGCTCCAATTTATGAGCCTTTAACTCAGTGGCTCTCAATTGGATGGGTGCAGGCAATGTTACCAGGGATATTCGGCTCCTGGGCTTATCGTAACAGAGGGAGGGTAGTGCTATGGGCATCTGGTAGGTGAAGACCAAGGATGCTAAATATTCTACCATAATGAAAGTTATCTAGCCCAAAGTCAATAATATCAAAATTGAAAAACCATGTTTTAAATGGAAACAACCCCAAAAGTATATTATGACATAAATAAGGGCCTAGTCATCCTCAGCATGAAAGTAATGTAAAAAACAATCAATATTTTAATAATATTATTGTTATTGCTTAAGCTTCTTTTGCACTTGAGTTTTGTTTTAATTATAATGCACTTGCCAGAAAAGTAAAATTAATTTCTGTAATAGACTTAAGCTTTCTCTTTGAGCAGCGTTCCCCTCCCCCAATTAATTAACATTTAGCTGCTTTCTCACGATGAATGCCAGAATTTTTCTAAACTTTTTAGGAGAAGTTACAAAACTCAATGAGATTATTAAATTTTCTGATAAAATTATAGGACATACATTTAGAAGGTTTTCCTTTCTCAGGGATGCTATTTATAAACATTTTCAGAAGTCTGAAGTAAAATTAAAAATACATATGCATAATTTTGGAGGTTAGTTACATTATTCATGCTGAAAACAGAATGTTACTGCTGGAGAATTCCTTCCTGGATGTATCAGTGTGGACAAGGAACCTCAGAGTCAAGGCCACACAAAGAATCAGATTGAAATCCCAGGTCTCCTGATGTCCAGTTTCTGAATTAATTCCTGTTCATCACAAACATAGCATAGCCTACATGACTAATAAATCATTCTAAAATGAGAATTGAATGTTTATTCCCTAAACCTTAAAATGATATTACATAAACAATATCAGAACCAGGGCACATAATTACAAAGCATTTCTTTGCTTCTTGTAACTAGAGTTTATCTGATTTGCCACAAAGTATTAAAAAGAAAACTGAACTGTCATTTATTAGCCATGTGTAGTAAACATATTGTGACAATTCTAAAAAGTTCATTTCATAATCTTTGCTGACATTTATAAAAAATAAGTGAAAAAAAGCAATAACCTAGATGTAGTTCATAGATTTTCTATCATGGCTAATGGCTCATGCTTTGCAAACTGTTGGTTTGAATTATTGTATTTGCTACATAAAAACATGAAAAAGTTTCTAAAAGAAAATGACTAAAATGAAATATTCAGATGGAAAGCAATGAGAATTATAATAAGGCATTCATACAAGAATTATGGTTTTTGAATTTCGTCAATGTAAACAAGACTAAAAAATGGCCAAGCACAATCAATTTTATATATTCACAGGTTTTTTTGATTCTCTTTCTTTTCCTTCCTTCCTTGCTTCCTTCCTTCCTCCTTTCCCTCCCTCCTTTTATTTCCCTCTCTCTCCCTGTCCCTCCCTCTCCCTCTTTCCAAAATTAAAGTGATTAAAGCCCAGAGCACTGGAGGCAGCACAGAACTAGAATACATGCCACGAATTCTTCAGCTCATCTTGGCATTTTCTGAGAGGTTCAGTATATTACTCTGCCTTAGTGATCATTCACCTCATTGTAAGTGGTGGAGATTGGATGGAGGGATGTACTAAATCCCTCTAAGCTTTATGAAAGTTTGAGCTCAAAATCTTTTTATCTGCACGTATGAGATAGCACTTTCCAATTTTTGTATTTTGATTTCAACAAAGACAATTCATTTACAACAGAAAACCTAACTCAAAGAAGCTGAAGCCAGTAGGAGATTTACTGACCCAGCTTTAGTAGTAAAGTCTTGGTCACCACTTATATCTTGTCTAGGAAGTCAAATGGCAACCACAGTACTTGGTTTTTCCTCATCCCTCAACTCAGTTTTATATCATACTGGCCTAAGTTTCAGAATATACATAGTAATTCCCTATTGCATCAAGAACAACTATTTTCAATTTTGAATTCCAGCAAAAGAGATGAGTCTGTCTTTCTTTCTCTCCCCACTATCTTAGCAAAAGTCAGCTTCTTTCCAGTTTGCTCTGGTTAATTGACAGGCCTCTCTCTGAACCAATGACTGCAGTCGGGGGAATGTAAGTGGTATGTCCTCTCTTGGAACCAGGACCAGGCAACCGGCAAGTGAGTGCTTGGAACAAAAATCATGATGCCTATGTTGAGGATTAAACCAACAAAGCATAAAGCATCTGTTTCCATCTGAGAGATGGAAATAAACCAGATAATGGGGACTCCATTTAAGAGTTTCCTGGAACACTCCCTGCATGAAGAAGGACAAGCCCATAAATTCTCTTTATTTGCTTAAGATGATTTCAGTTGGTTTTTTAATCATAACATAGTTAGTACCAACTGAATTAAAAATATAAACCTATTTTTTTAAATTATAGACAACTATATCTATATTCAGATCAATGAAAGATTTTAAACTCAAACTAAATATATTCAGTATCTGTGATATACTTTGTACTTAATAGGTACTCAGAAAATATGTACTGTTGATACAATGTAATAAAGACAGCATTTTAAAAAAATCTTTATGTAGTAAGAGAATATGTACCAAGTAAAAAAAAAGGGGGGGTAGGTGTACTTTTTTATCTATAATGTAATATGGGGAAAAAAAGAAAAAGATATATACATAAACAATGGAGAAAAGAGGCCAAAATGATGCATTTCAAACACGTAGCCGCCCTCAAGGCACTTGTGCTGCCTCTTACCTTATTTTCTCACACTCTCCATTTTCTCTCAGTGACTTTCCATGGGTGCATACCCTTCCTTACATTTTAAGAAATATGTTTAAATCCTCTTTTTCCCTCATTCTGTTAGAATGTAAGCCCTCTGACAAGAACATAGCAAGCATTAAATGAGTTACTAATAGGTGGCAAAGTGAATAGAAAAGAGGAGAGGGCCAAGGAAAACATGAATTATTCTAAACTCTTCTACCTTCTTTGTCATCCTAGAAACACTGATCTTTATTGCCTGTCTTTACTCATATTTACACAAATTTAATAAGCTAGATTCTAAGATTCATAAATAGAAGAAAATGGCTACCTTCTATAAGCTTATATTCTAACAAAAGAGGACAGACTATATTTATTTTGGGGATATTTTACATATTCCACAATCATTGGAAGTTGGAAAAGAGAAATTGGAGGCAATTATACTATAGGGTCTACGGGATGACTCCCCAAAGGAGTTTTTAGGTCTGTTGAGCTTGGAAGGGTGAAGGGAGGGTTTTTCTTAACAGATATAAGGTGAGATGCTTATTGGTGGAAAGATTCTAGAAAGAAAAAAAAGTGGCAGAATAAAAGTTCTAAAAGAAGATTCTTACAACTGTTTTTTGACCACCTCCCTGAAAAAAAAAAAAAGACCCAGAAATGAATGGGACTTACATAGCAGGAGAGTACAAGAGATATCTCTTAGATATTTACATGAAGAACAAAAGAGATCATGTCCACGCATATCATCAGTTCATGTCACCCCTCTGATTGAAAACAGCTAAGAGCATGTTTAAAATAGGATTTAGAATAAAACCCAAATGTTTCCCCTGCCTACTTCCTTCATCATCATGATCCATCTGCTTCCATTATTTTACAGGCACATTGGCCTTCTTTTTTACTGTACACTCACCATGCTTGTTTTCACCCTGTAGGATTTTTGTATGGGCTGTTCCCTCTCCTTAAAATGCTCTGCTTTACTTCCTCCCTTCCCCCAAAGTCCCATAACTAGCTCCTTGTCATCATCACTCAGGTCTCAGCACCTGAGTGTCACCTCTTCGAAGAGGCTTCTCTGACACTATCTACAGTAGCGTACTCAACAGCCAGCCCATTTTTTCCAAAAAATGGAACAAGCAAACCAAAAGCTTGCTTGTTCATTCAGAAGGGCTGAATGCCTATTCTCTTATACCTAGAAAAATGCCTGGCACATAAGCAGCGAATCAATTATTATCAGGAAAAAATATTATACTAACGGGTTTTTTGCCTAAACAACTATTGCATGAAGCTATCTCCAAAAATGGGGACTCGAAGGAAAAGATTAATCTATGAGAAATTGTTTGTTGGTTTCATTTCAAGTATTTTTTATCATTTCTTAATCACTTTTAACTGAATGGAACTTAAATGGACTTTTGGAATAATGATCTCAATTATTTGTCGAAGTCACTTGCTATTAATATTAACATGAAGAAAATTTAAAGATGTGAGCTGGATTAGATTATAGAATATTTTGGTCAGTTTTCCAGTGACTCAAGTATCTCTGGAGCAATTTGAAGAGGCAGACAGACAACTTGAAGCTCTTTGACACACTGATGGTGTCGAATGTCACCTTACATCTCAATAAGGAGTGCAATAATTTTGTAAATCACAAACAACAAGTCGAGTCAACTAGATAATAAGACAGTAACTGCTGTTATAAGAAGGTAATGTGATCACCAACAAAAGAAAATGCAGCAAGACTATATGGAGAGAGAAAACAATGAGAAGCTAAGTAACTTGATGCCGCTGGATTTCCAGAGGATTTCCAATACTTAGGACCTACTGCCACAGGCATAATAGAAAAAAGATAGAGAAAGCAAAATCCTACAGACCTGTATTTCTTTACTATTATTTCAAAACTTTGGAAAATTAAACATAAAATATAGGGGAAAGAAAATAGTAATGAAGCTATAGAAGATGAAAGAACATGGCTGATAAGTATCGTCAGGCAAAGGGAAATGTGTAAAAGGGAAATCAGACAAAAGAGCCTCAAAGCTTTGCAAAACACTCTCTGAAATAAGGCATACGAAGTGTGCACATGAGTATGCATGTACACACGTGCATTTGTGTATGTGGGCATATGTGCACAGGTAGATGTTAAATATGACTGTGAGGGTACATCAATAGCTCTGGAAACAGGTGGGAGGAGGGACTTGGGCACAGGGTTCATTCTGATAAAACTTTCATTGTGAAGAGTGGATTTTGAATTTTGTATAACTTTCATGTGCCACAAAAGTACTTTTTGAGATCTTTTTCAACCTTTTAAAAAATATGTAAAAACTAGTCTTAGGTTGCAAGACACACAAAACCAAGTACATTGGGTAACACAGGCCATACATCATCTGTCTCTGCTATAAAACAATTTCATTCCACAATCTATATGTATGAATTTCAAGGGATCACAAAGATGCAAAACACAATGGCACTGGAGAGTGATAGGGAAAATATAAACTCTTGTTCCGTTGCTAACAAATACAAAATGCTACTTTTAAATTCGGCATTTTCTTCTGTGCCTCCTCAGAAATAATTATAAATTCCTTTCAGAATTCATTTATTATTAACAGACACTGATTGTTTCAGTATGAGATATTTTTTTTCTAAAGATTTTATTTATCTTTAGAGGAGAAGGGAAGAAGAGAGGGAGAGAAATATCAATGTACGGTTGCCTCTTGTGTGTCCCCCCCGGGAACTGGCCTGCAACCCAGGCATGTGCCCCGACTGGGAATTGAATAGCAATCCTTTGGTTCACAGGCCCGTGCTCAATCCACTGAGCTACACCAGCCAGGGCAAGAGATTTATTTTTTTATTATTATTTTATTTTATTATTTTTTTATTTTATATTTTATTTTATTTTATTATTTTTCAAGTACAGTTTTCTGTCTTTTACTCCCATCCCAGCCCATGCCCCCATGCTCCCCACCTCCCTCTCATTTCTACCCCCCTTAGCTATTGTCCATGTGTCCTTTATACTAGTTCCTGTAAATCCCTCCCCTTTTTCCCCTGAAATTCCCTCCCCTCCCCCTCTGGTTGATATTCCCCTGTTCTCTATTACAGTGTCTTTGTTTTTATTCTGCTTGCTTGTTTGTTTTATTGTTTAGCTTCCTGTTAACGGTGAGATCATATGGTATTTGTCTTTCAACACCTGGCTTATTTCACTCAGCATAATGCTTTCCAGTTCCATCCATGCTGTTGCAAATGGTAGGAGCTCTTTCTTTCTTTCTGCTGCATAGAATTCCATTGTGTAAATGTACCATAATTTTTTGAACCATTCATTTACTGACGGGCACCTAGGTTGCTTCCATCTCTTGGCTATTGTAAATTGTGCTGCTATGAACATTGGGGTGCATAGGTTCTTTTAGATTGGTGTTTTAGGGTTCTTAGGATATAATCCCAGCAGTGGAATTGCGGGTCAAAAGGCAGGTTCATTTTCAGTTTTCTGAGAAAATTCCATACTGTTTTCCATAATGGCTGTACCAGTCTGCAATCCTACCAACAGTGAACTAAGGACCCCTTTTCCCCACACCCTCTCCAACATTTGTTGTTTGTTGCTTTGTTTATGATAGCCATCCTGACCAGTGTAAAGTGGTATCTCATTGTGGTTTTAATTTGCATCTCTCTGACAGCTAGCGTTATTGAGCATCTCTTCATGTGTCTCTGGATATTCTGTATGTCCTCCTTGGAGAAGTGTCTGTTCAAGTCCTTTTCCCATTTTTTAATTGGGTTAGTTGTCTTCTTAGAGTGAAGTCGTGAGTTCTTTGTATATTTTTGAGATTAAACCTTTGTCTGAGGTATCATTGGCAAATATATTTTCCCATACAGTTGGTTGTCTTTTTATTTTAATACTGTTTTCTTCAGCCACGCAGAAGCTTCTTCTTTTGATGAGATCCCATTTGTTTATTCTTTCCTTTATATTCCTTGGTTTAGGAGACATATCAGTAAAAATGTTGCTGTGTGAAATATTTAAGATTTTCCTGCCAATGTTCTCCTCTAGGACTTTAATGGTTTCACAGCTTATATTTAAGTCTTTTATCCACCTTGAATTTATTTTGGTGTATTGTGTAAGTCGGTGCTCAAGTTTCATTTTTTTTGCATGTAGCTGTCCAGTTCTCCCAACACCATTAGTTGAAGATGCTATCTTTACTCCATTTTATATTACTGCCCCCTTTGTCAAATATTAATTGACTGTAGAGAGTTGGGTTTATTTCTGGGCACTCTGTTCTGTTCCATTGGTCTATGTGCAAGAGATTTCTTTATTTAATTGATTTTATTTTGAACTGAGGCAAAGCAATGCATTTGGCTATTTTCTGACTACACAACATAGAACTGGTGAAAAGTCTACGGGACCTAAAGGAATTGACGACTTTGTTCTCCAAAATGTTCTGATACCTCAATGCCATGAAAACAATGTTAGAGGCATTTTGAGGGATTTCATTTCCTTTCTAAAACATTTGCATTAAATAGGTTGCTATGTAAATCTAGACACTTCGACTCTTCTTCCCCAAAGGGAAATGCAGGTACATGCGTATCTGACCCCTGACTTGCTGACACTGTGACTGGAAACTAAGACAATCCAGGCTGAGATTCTTTCAAATCAGGCAAACCCGCCTTCTGTGGTTTCACAGGCATATGTTTCCTAGGGCAAAATGAAGTCTGTTTTCTTGCTACTGAAAACTGAACCTTAGCTCCCAGGGGAAATGAGAGGTTTAAATAAAGTTAAATGAAATGCAAAAGTATATGTATGCAATGTGCACACTGCTAGCAAAATGTGTACAATCTGTTATTACTCCTCAAACAGCCTCTGTGATACACACAGGAACGGGCACGGCTTAACCCAGCAATCTAGAAGCTGGTTGAGAATAGTTCTGTATCTATAATGAAAGTCATTCCCAGAATTTGTTGTGAGGAAAACAGTGATCCTGTCACAGCATACTGAGATAGAAATAAAAATGCCAAAATGAATTTTTTCTTTAATATTATTATTGATCTATCTGATCTTTAAAGCTAGACTCCTGCATAAAAATTCATAACTAATTCATAGTGTGAAAAAGGAGAAGTTTCTAATTCTCAAGAGAACTAGTGCAAGCAAATCCAGGGGTGCTTTTGTGTAGCTCAAAAGTAATGCGCATAGTTTCACCCAACTCAAAAAGGATGAAACAGGGGTGGCAATAAAATCTGTTTTTCTAACTATTTTTCAAGCATCTCATTACGAATAGAGCACATCCTTCCCAAAACTTCAGGGCAGCAGCAAGTTGGGGTGACACTGTCAGTGATATAAAATATGGCCACTCCTGAACTACATCCTAGAGAAAACAAACAGATGTGTCACAGTTTGAAATGTCAGCTACGACAAGGCGAACAATTTAACAAAATAAAAATCACCCTGTTAGCAGAAGAAAACAATAGTTATGTGAATTTCTCTTCAACTTTTAAGTGCACAAAGCAATATTTGCTGAGTTTTCTAACCTTTTTTAGATGCCATGCAGCATTTAAAAAACAGATTTCTTTCATTTTATAATTAAAAATGTTATATACTACTTCACTTTCCAGCCTTTCTGATAGTCATATACTCATGTCAGGAGGAGATGGAAAAGCCGAAACTATGATATCTCATTATAGACCATCCACTGTGCAAAGCTCCAGGCTGGCAATATGTATTTAAATAATATGTAATAAAGCCTCTTGGTACATAATGATGTAATAAATATGAGAACGCCTCTAAGGCTAACTAACTTGTTTTTTCAATTGTTAGGTTACTCCCTGCTATGATCCCATCACCAAGAGAAATTTTAGGAATATTCCTTTGGGCAAAAGAAATAGAGATGGCAATAAAAAAATTACCAATTCTAGGTGAAATGAGAAAACAGCTTCTTAACCATCTAATGCATTCTTTGTGGGTCCCATTTCTCTCTGCTTAGGTCCATTCAACTACAAGATCCTCACTAATTTTTTTAATGTTCGACCTTCCAAGAGGCCTGGGTGGAACCGTTAGAAAAAATTGCCCATCTACAAAGATGGAGAAGCTGAGAGATAGCATTCCTTGCATTAAAAAAAAAAAAAAGGTATTTCAGAAGAAATTTAATCTCTTACCAGATATACAGATATACAGAAAAATTTGATATCAGAAAGCAAAAGTAATCTTTGTTAGTCAAATGAAAAGTTGGGGATATTGTGTTGACATATAGAAAAATGAATGCAAAAAGGCAATTATATAGTATATATGTATGTGTGGTGGGTAGGGAAAAAGTAGGTTTAACAATGTGAGAATGAAAAACACAAAGTTTATTCTTTATTATTATTTATTAATTATTGTATTATTTTGTGTAGGAACAATTGTAAACCTATTTTTGTTCCACTTTATATATACATCACCTCAAAAAATTATTTTGAGAAAGAATTATATACACAAACATGAGTGTGTACATATATATACATATACATACATACATATATAATATATATATATATATATATATATATATATATATAGTAAATGTAGGTTTGTTTATCAATTCTGGAAAAATACTCTGAAGGAGCAGTTTCAGGAGGAATGGCAGGCATAGTTATCTTACATAGCTGATGGGTTGGAATTACAATATTTCCAATGATCATAGCTTTTAAAATGCTCAGTAATCTTCTCTGGGAATTTTAATTAGAGTGTAAATTAAAACATATAAAACTTTTTTAAAGTTGAATTCTCATTACACTAAAAGACATTGTCCTGATATCACATCTTTGAAGTAGCTTTCAAGGACTTGTGAGCAAATACTGCAAGCAATAAATTAAAACCTCACAAGAGAGCTTTATGTATAAACTCTGTTAACAATATCATGGATCTTTGGTTTCAATCACATTGTAAGCATTGCTAGACTGGACTAGGTCAATGGTTCATTTTAAATGATGTTTTTATCTCTATAAACCATTTATATATTTTTTATAATATAACACACTGTGGAGTGTCAGGTAAGTATTTTGATGGCCATTCCAAAGAAATGAGTCTTCTGATTTTTCAAAACATGCAAATAAAAAAGGAAGTACATCAAAAGCAGCTCTGCTTTCTACTCATCAGAATGAGGTCTTCATGACAGTTTTTTTTAAGTAAGCAGATCACTGTATTTGTAAATACTTTGTTAAACACACACACACACACATATTCTTAATGTAAAAATCCTCCTGATGTTAAGTGCCATGCAAAAAAGAGAAAAGGCCTAGCAAGAGCTGAGTTTTCCATAGCTGGCGAAGTATTTTCACACAGGTGCCACAGGCAGTTCTGTTGAGAAATGATTCATCTGCTTCTGTTCACACGGCCAGGACATTTCTGATGAGTCCTTGTGTTCTTGGCAAATGTAACCAAGAACTTAAGTCAGTCTATGATACATGTGTGTTCTTATCCCTGAATCTATCACTTAACTAAAATATCTGCAGGAGGCATCAGAAGTGAGATCTGAAATGCCTGTGGAACTAAGTATAAAAAAACGTTAAGTAGCATTTCATATGGTGGCGGAGTGGGCAGATTCCTGCTTAAAATTCACAATTCTCATCAGTATCACTAGTGTATCATACTCAGAAGATAAAACTGTACTGAATAGAAGAAATTGTCCAGAAACACATATCCACAAAGAAGTTTACCTAAGATGTAAAATCTTAACAAAGAACAAAACCCAGAACTAAATAAGTAGATGTACACTGTTATCAGGCCCTAAAGCCTATATTACTGACAAATAAAACGTGGGAGAGAAAGTTAGAGATAGGGCCATTGCTTTAAATTCTTGATTATATTAGCTGGAAAGAAAAGAACAAGAGATAAAGAAAAACATCTAAGAAATTCATCAAGATTTATGCTTCAAGGACTGTAGAGATATCTGAAAATATCAAGATATGAGAACACTAATAAAAGAACTATTATTCTGTTGGACCATTTTAAGAATTCCATTTATCTTGAATTCAAATAAATATTAAGAGAGTTGGCTTGAGTAGCAGAAGAATACATACATCACAGTTCATATATGTATGTGTTTATGTATGTTTATATATACACACATGTACATAATATGTTGTACATATACAGTCACATACACAATACACTCTGCCCCATCTGTACTCCATGTAATTCTAAAATTTTTAATACATCAACTAGTATCTGTTCTTTCCCTATAGCTATTCATTTTTGCTGTGAACCAGGCCCCAGTCAAAAGGCTTTACATATGTTCATTTAATCCTTCCAACAACTTTTGAGGTAATTATATTTATTACGCCCATTTTAGATATCAAAGAACAGAGGCATGAAGATGTTCAGTCACATGATGACAGTTTACAGGTCTCGATCCAGAGCCTCTGGGCTTAACCCCCATACC
The DNA here is from genome assembly GCF_021234435.1 of Artibeus jamaicensis. Taxonomy (NCBI): domain Eukaryota; kingdom Metazoa; phylum Chordata; class Mammalia; order Chiroptera; family Phyllostomidae; genus Artibeus; species Artibeus jamaicensis. The sequence continues at coordinate 19,053,781 of NW_026521788.1, forward strand.
ACGTGATCTCTCAGTGGGTGTGGAGGATGCAAATAAGACTAGGAATTATTAAGCCAGAAAGAAGAGTATATTTGGAAGGATTTGAAGAGAGACAAAACTGGACTGAATCCAAATATTCTTTTCAAGCTTCAAAGAAATAATAGAAATATTATTGGAGAATGTACTATGAGGCAGAAGGTATATACAGATGATACCAGAAGGGCTATAGCTTTGGTAGGTGGCTATTTCTTTACTTAAATAAGAATCTCTGGTTCTAATCAAATAGATGTTCCTCTGTTGTGACCTGAAGAGAAGTCTAACAGGGTCATGATAAAAACATATTCTAAAAACCACTTAAAAACATCAGTCACTCTTCTAAACCACTTTCAACAGCAGTGGGCATCAAATCTAGATTATAGGCTTTAATTAGGTGTAAACATAAAAGAACATTCCAGGATCCCTTGATTCCAAATCCTTTTAAACTAACACCCATATCCTCCTGGTCTGCAAAGGAAAGTACTTCCTACAGCACTGTCAGAGAACCAGCAAGAAGTGATGAGGGTATCAGACAGGTTTTCAGGCCAACTTGAACATGATCTTGTCAGAAGCAAAATAGAAAATATTCCAGAACCGCACATATAAGACTGGGCAACTATAGGCCTGCAATTCACAGACAATGTCTCTTAGATAACTTCCAGAAGGTTGGGAATTTTAAACAAAACAGACTATGAAATATCAGACATATGAAATAATCTGCAAAAACACATTAAAGAATTGTAATGAAAAGAAATACTGCACATAAAAGTCTTAGAACATGCTACTGTACTTTCGAGATGAAAATTCTAGCTTGGATTGAAAGTTCCAGTGGTAAGGAGGTTGTTGGGGAGTATGAATCCACGTTGCTTTGTAGTTGATGTTTGTGTTGCAGGGGAAAGGAAGTGGCTCTGTTTTATTTTAAATGTGTAAGTGATTCTTCATTGATTACAACGTTGGAAAGATGCCCTAGTCCAGATTGTTCTTTTTGCAAGGTAGACCTCATGCTTTTGCACATTGCAAATGAACATTAGAATTTAGGAATATTATTTACCTAGTTCTGTACCTGTGAGTTAGAATACACCACTTTGTACCAAAGCAGAAGCCATATAAACCTCAGGCCTGGAAAAATTAATATCCTGTCCTTATGCAGCATACAGTACAACTAATTAATCCCATTCTTTATTTTTTACACTCTTCTTCTTTCTTGTACTTTTCTACTGTTTCTTAACAGCTTTATTAAGGTATAATTGGCATAAAAGAAGCCACTCATAGTTAAATGTAATACATAAAGCTTAGTTTTGCATATACAGACAACCAATGGTTCCAGCACCATATGTTGAAATGATTTTTTCTTTATCCACCAAATTGCCTTTGTACTTTTGTTGAAAATCATCTATCTCAGTAAATATTTCGTGAGCACTCCAAAATAATGTGTATTCCACTATTTTTCGATGAACAGCACTATAAAAGTTAGTTGGATTAACTTGGATGATAACATCAATGAACCCTCACTGATTTTGAGGTCCCTATGTTCTGTTAATTATTGACAGGGATATGTTAAAATCTCCAAGTATAAACATAGATTTTTTTGTTACTCTATCATGGAAGCAGACATCTCCTTCCTTTTATAAATTATTTTCTCTTCTTTTACTGTAATTTTTCATCATGTTTTTCTTTGCTCTTTTTAAGGACAGTGATACCCTGAATATACTGGTTTTTGTCCTACCCTTCAGCGCTTCACTTCTAGGTCAAGTAGGTCTTTCCGCCTCCAGTTTGAAATGAAATTCCTCATTCTTCTCTATAAAACAGGCATCCCTCTCAATCATAAGCAACCCAACCCTCCTGGACACAAATAGTCTCCAGCCAGCCAGAGTCATCTTCAATGCCTTTTTATAAAACATGTACCTACTTGGCTCAGTCTCTATCCCATTATTGTATTGTGTTCCCTCTCTCATGTTATTATGAGGGCATGCCTTCCCTTCATGCTGCAATACCTTAAACAGTTGTGGTCAACCACTTCAGTTCCTAGACTAGTATTCTGCACATCACCCACATGTAATAAAACAATTTCCCCCCGGTTCCCCACTGCCTGCAAAGCACAAACTAAACTCTTCAGTCATTACTTGAGGTCCAAATCAGTTGTCCTTTCCTGCTTTTTTTCTTTTACTCTCTCCCTCTATTTTCCCTTCTATTCCTTCTCATTGTTCTCAGGAGATAGCTCTTACTTTCTACTTGGCCCATGTTATTCTACCTCACTCCCTGTACAAGTCCTATGAAGTCAATTTTTATTGCAGCTTCTGGGTGAAGATTTTCTATCTACAAAGACAAAGATTTCTGTCTTTTCTGAGCATATTATTACCTATGTACACAAGCATGCTGAGAAGCAGTGGGTAAAAAGGGAAAAACACAGAAGCCACTGTTGCTTCTATTAATTATGTGAAATTAATTAAGAATATGACTTTTAAAGTGATGAAAATAAGAAGGGACAAGTCAGCTCGCTTCTTAGAGAAAATGTCTTCATGATATCGTAGATGGAAAGATAATCTTTTTTTCTAAAAAACAATAATGAAGGATGAAGAATACATTAATAATAAATAGCCTTTCCACCTGGCAGAGTCCATATAAAAAGTGGGAACAAACCAAAGTATAAATAGAAGAGATTCAGCTTATCCATAGATGTCTACACAAAAAGGAGGAAAAGATTTGAAGCACTAGTATAAGAAAGTGGCTCAGTAAAATCAAGTGCAAAATTTGCAGGGAAGAACCAAGGCTTGATATATTTTTTAAAAAAGCAGAAAGAAAGAGCTAGTGCAAAATATTATATTGTATACAGTTGACAGAATTAGCAGAAAAGACAATAGATACATTAGGAAGATAATAAAAGAAGATATTATTACTAAAAATACAGAAGAGAATATTTTAAATAAATGAAAGTAAATAATTAGGTATATCTAATTTAGGCATTTAAGGATGACTAAATAAATTATTCCTTTCAAGCTCCAAGATAAGATCATTATATTATTAATATCAATAAAACAAACCAGTTAAACCAACTCATTGTTTGATCATTTTACTAATATCTAATAAGGCTAGATTCATATCTGTTAAGTCTATATCCACCCTATATTCAAAATAAAGAGAAAGAGGAGCTATGGAGTGAATGTCTGATCAAGGATGGGCACTGTATTTTGAACTAAGCCCATACATAGCCTTATGTAATAATTACATTTTCATGTGATGTATCTTCTCTTTCCAGCTAGATATTAAACTCTGTGAGGACAGGGTTCTCTCTTATATTCTGTTTCGCAGATAGTATCTAGCATGCTACACATTAAATAAAGAATAGCTGGCCTATTCTGTGATTGTGAATTTTAGTTGTAGAAATTTATCCATTTCTTTCCCATTGACTCTAACCCATTGGGTGTGACAATCATCTTAAAGATTACATCATTGAATTAGAGACTCTAGGAGAAACATTTCCTTTAGTTGGTAAAAAAATCAACTCAAAGTATCAATCACTTGGGGAAAAAGTATATGGGTGATAAAGGTGTTCAGGAGTGAGCTACTTTTTTCAAAAATATATTCCATATGTCACTTGGTGTTAATTAACTAGACAACTAATATGAGTATAGACAATCACTGCAGATGACTCTCTAAGTCTTCATAGTGTACCTCCTTAGAAAAGTACCTATTGCAAGCAGGACTACAATTCAGTTATACCTTTTCAAATTTGCATTATTTTACATTTACTTAGGGAAAAATATTCTGGTTTAGTCAGTCTTAACTGGTAGAAAGGTTCGATTAATTTTCTATTTCTTATAATGTCAATGTTACACAACCTAGAGTTTTGGCAGGCTTCTGTTTTCTGAAGAACTATAAAAGGCAGAAATAAGTTTTATAGAAACAGTAAAACCCTAAGCATATGTTGGAAATGGTGATGCCACTAACAGGAAAAGTACTGGAAAAGATACTTAGTACTATTACACATTAACTCCAGCAAAACCCTGTTCCCTGAGACCTCCCTTAAGATTCCCACCTGCAAGAGAAAGAGAAAATCCTCTGGGGAACAGCCAGCACCATTCTCTTTCCTTTCTTCTCCTCCCCACTTCTCTCCCCACAGGCACTTGTCTCCTAAATTCTAAGGCAATGGGCAGCTGGCAGCTTGTCCCAGACTAATCCCCTGACCCATCCTTCAATCTCCTTTTCTCTGACTTCCCAGTGAGGTGAGGCAGCCCAGCCTAGGCTCTCCTGTGGCTTCTTCTATACTAAGCCCTTCCCACCACCCTCAGCAGGCACCTTCTCTTCCTTGAGAACATGTTAATAAAACTCTTACTCATCAAAAAGAGAGAGAACTAGACAGGATAACGAGTCTCAGCAATGACAGCTATAATGGGAGATCAGAGGCACTTACCCCTTGGAACTACGGAAACTCCCATAAATTACTTGGAACCCTGAGGGAAAGCTGAGATAATCCCCAAGTGGCAAAGGTTTAATTTTTACCATTAAGTTTTAAAATAAAACTTATTGAGAAGAAAAAAAGTTAATTTTTTGAATACCTGAGTTTATGACTACTGTTGAGTGAACAAGTATTTGTTTCCTCATTACTTCTCAACTCGCAATGTCTACAAAAGTGTGGTTTATACCAAATCTTATTACAAACAAGAACTAAAATTAGGTCAGTTAATATATATGTAATTACACATAGGAAATGCAAAGCCATTTTAATGCCTACTCTTCAACACTTCCAGGGCTAGTAAAATAGGCCTTTCTATATAAGAGGTTTGAAAATGTATCAGCAACCATGGCTAATTAAGAGCCACTGATAGTAAGAGTCACTGATGTTTTCTATAATAACCAAATCTGAAACCTGACATGTAAAACTTCACTGTTCTAGCAAGACAGAAAAAACACAATTATGATATTTGAAATTCCAACTGTTAGAAATTAAAAAGGAAGCTAACAAAATATGCTACTCACTTCCTTAATGAAGCAATAATACAAATAAAGTCTATGTGTCCATATTATAAGATTAAGGTCAATTGTAACAACACAGAATGTTGGGATTAGAAAGGTTCTTAGAAACCACCTGGTCAAATACTCTCATTAGCAGATGTGAGACCTGAGCTCCAGAAACGCGAAAAGATTTGTTTAGACCCAAAGCAATCGCTGGCAGATCCAGTCTGATAGATGGTGTCTCTACATTCCATTTCTTTTACCACATGTCTTTTCAAGTTCAAAACACAGTCAGTTCCTTGAGGTTTTCTTACTCTTCTACAAGGGCAATTATATGATTGGCACGTATAAACTATTTATAATTGTGAACAAGAAAACAAGTCAAGAGACTGATTTCCCCCAAAAGTTCAGCTTTCTTTTTGAGAAAATATTTCTCTAACTGATAAAAGGTTTCATTTTCCAGGCTCTACCCTTTAGAGGCCTACATGAACTATGGCAAAGACGCTTTTATTCATCACTAATCATATGTGCTACTGACAGAATGATGGAATGGCCTGAATTGTTTGGGATATAATAAATGCTGTATAGAGAGTTCTTCAAAAATAAGATAAATTGAGGGTTTAGAAACATTTACATATATTCATAATGAAATGGAAAATTCTTTAATATTTTTCTCTTAAAGTTATCTCTGTGTAATTCAATATACATTTTGGACATATATTCAAGAGACATGTTTTGAATATGTAATTTAAAAATGTATTTCAAAATATAATAAAATATGATTTGAGATAAGAACTATTGAATAAATAACTATTTGAGGTATTTGTAGTTCAAGACTGAAATAAATCTTAAAACTTTGTTAAGTGTTTGTACCAATAACAGTTTTAGAATTCTATTTTCAGTTATGTTGCAAATGTAACCACATTTACCATTTTTTATCCATAGAACATCTTTTAAATATACTATTAATCTTATCATGTTTTGTCATAAAACCTTAAAGAAATGTGTTAGCAGTTCCTGGTGAAAGGCACCTTTTTCTTTACAGCAGTTAAAGATAAATGGATCCATCATTAGCCACCTGAAGCAGATGATGTGGAAGCCTACTCTGAAAGACATGTGCAGTGCATGAAAATAGTACAGTTTTCTACCAACTGACACAAACCTCAGTGATTTATCTGTGCAGTCAAGTAATAGGGGACTTGGAACACACAATTAGCCCTTTCAAAAAACTCTAGCAAGATAAACACAAACAAATCTTAACCATTAGCTTCAGAAACTTCAAAAAGGATTGAAACAATATAAAATAAATGAGTTATATATCATGAAAATCAAGAAATGTATGGTTTTAAGCATTTGAATCTTGTAATAGTGAATCATCCTCAGCGTCCTTCCTTCACATCTTGTCATTCAGTCTGCTTCTGCCTTCCTTGTATTTCTTCACCTTGCTTTTTCTGTTCAGCCTAATTCAGGAGTGTCTGGTCAACTGTACTTTCTATATGCCTTACTTGTCTCATGTTTTTACTTATTAGGAGAATAGTAGGCTGGTGGTTGCCACTCGTCCTGACTCCTCCCAATACCATACTCACCCATTTTTTCTGGCCTCACCCATCTTCTCAAGACCACGACCTCCCCCACACCAAAAGTGAGTTTCCCTAATGCCTTCGTGTTAGAGTCCAGTACCAGTATAGCTGAAATAAAGCCAAAATACTTGTTTATAGCCTCTAACTTGGTGTCTATTAGCCGCAAATCTTAAAAAGAGGAGAGTTCTCTGAAGTCACTCAAATGCTAAATAGTAAATATTTAATACAAACAGAAATGAGTAATGAATTCAGTGAATGTCCAAAAATATATGAACTCCAAAATCGTATCAGGGATGCGGAAATGGGAGGTGGAAATGGGAGGGAGGTGGGGAGCATGGAGCAGGGTGGGCTGGGATGGGAGAAATAGAAAACTGTACTTGAAAAATAACTAAATAAAATTAAAAAAAAGAATTTATTGTCCCAAAGAGCTTCCTTTGGCTCTCATATTTCAATATTGTTCAAGAAGGTAGTTAGTCTCAGTTTTAGAAATGCCTAACTTCACCTGAAAGTGCCTCTCTCTCTCACACACATACAAACACACACTATATCATACACAATATATCATGGCAGAAGACACTTAAAAACACTGTCACCTCTGCTTGGCCTATAAATGCTATGACACACAAGTGGGTCTCTTTCCTTTAGACCACTAGGCTAGCATAATAAAAAGCCTTTTTAAAATCGAGCAACAGATTTTTATGCTGAATGACTTTATTTTACATTTCCTCTAGTGCAAATAGAAAACGCATCTCACATAGCTATCTCCCATTCAGCTTCCTGTGCTGGGCTGCACCACAGATAAGTACATAAGCTTTAGAGTGTGTCTATATGATAATAACAACTGTTTCCTATTTCTTTACTTTTTCATTTTAGCGTCCAGGAACCAGTCTCCAGGTAGTCTCCCTGGTGGCAGTAGGAAAAAATGGGTGCTTAGATAAGAAACTGGGTAAATATTTAGTAGAATATTAATACCTTAACTAAAAAGTTCTCCATATACTTGTGGGACTCCTTGACATGACTTCTCAAACCCTCAAGATAACAGAGCTCTAGCTCTGCACAATAGACTGAGAACCAGAAAACTAGCAGGGTCTATGATCTGGGTCCCTCTGTCCCCCTTGCCCACCTATTCTTATCTGAGAGAAATCATTCCAGTGGCATTAGATTAGGTCTGATTCAATCAATATATTAACCAGCAGCAACCTCACCTTGGTTACTGCAATTGTTTAACCTCTCATCTTTCTTCTTAATTGCTAGTGGCTTTTTCCCTTTTGGGTTTTGGTTCCAAAAATTGCTCAAACCAGAGAATCTCTCATCCGATAATATTAAACAGATTAGTAAAGTATTTTCCAGCATGGCTCCCGGCAAGGCTTTTTGTTGTTTGTTTTTTGTCTTCACTGTGAGTAATAAATATCGTGATTAAACAAATTAATGAAATAATCACCTTAGTTTGGAAGCTCCATTTACAGCAGTAGGTTGTCAGTCCTCTGTTGATGTTGGTGGATTATATCCTGGTAACGTCATCATCGTACACCATCCCAAAACAGCTGGAATCCTCAAGGTCCACCACACAGTCTCAGAGTTATGTCTGAGCTCCAGACTCATGAGAAAAGAGTTTTCCTGATTCTACCCTAGTCCACTTAATTTTATTCTCCAAACAGTGTGTGAATCATCATTTAAAATCAGGTCCCTCTTCTCACCGATGGCATCCCATGTCATTCAGGGTATACACCATGCTTAAAAGGTCCTGTTTCCTTCTGACCTCTTGCTATGTCTCTGTCCTCAACTTCCACTGCTTTCTCTGTCATGCACTCCTTTCCTGTGACACTAGATTCCTTGCTATGTCTTAAGTATACACCACCTATTTTCTTTCTCCTCTTTACTTCCCCATCTCCATCCACCTCTCATGGTCCCTTTTCCCCTTCCTGTTCTTCCCTTTTTCCAGTCCCCTCTAGATACCCAGGTAAAGGTTCCTGCTCACTACAATATTTCCTTTCAGGACAATGTCTCTAACCTCCTCTACCAGAGCTTCAGCCTCTTTGGGGCCTTCCTTATTTGTGTACTCTACACACAATAATTTAATTGCATAAGGAATTTATCCTTTATTTGATTTCTCTAATGTGAACCCCTACTGAGAACACCTGTTCTAGCAAACGACAGATATTTCTAAGATATCAAAACTCGTGGCGAGGGAGAGTCAAAGGGAAGGTGCCATCTGGAATAAACACATTGCAGACCACAAAAATTAGATAAAGGACCAGACCATCTCCTCCCACTGAGGCTCCTTTGTTCTAGAGATCTCGGTTGATTTCAATGGTTGACCATTTGAGGCACTTGTTTTATCACTTCCGGTAGTTAAAATTCCTGCTCTTCTGTTTTGAAATCACCAAAGAAAGTGAGCTCATGAAACCATAGGCCCTCTCCCTTGTCCCCAATAAAAGCAGAACCCCAAATCCTCCATGTTCTCTCTCTATATAACTGGGACCTCATTGTATGGCCCCAGGTGTGCTATGTAATTGTAGATCTTGTAATAAATCTTCATTTTTTTTTTTTTAGTTTCCTGATAGTTATTGCTGAAGGGCATCTTATAATCACAATAAAAACTATAAGGCCTGGTCCAGCAACATTGATTATTATTAGGCTTACACTTGCACAAAACAATAGCTTTCTACATGCTTAAAAAATGATGTTATGTGAATCTATGTTTGTGTGTGTACATGAGCACACATATGCATGTGTAAAGGTAGAGGCATAGAACATATTTAGGAGCTTGTCAGCTTGGTTTATAAATAATGTTTGTCTATCTGCATATGTACAGAAATGGGAGGGGCATTGTCCATCTATGCCTTTTCACTGGTCCATTAAAATGCTAAGGGTGATCCTGTCTCCTTCCCTGTGAAAGTAATATTAAATTTGGCCCAACCTAAAATAATATTAAAGGTATAAAGACACACTATTTAGAAAGAAAAATCACATAAGAGCAGCATGAATCCAAAATGCTCATTCTGACAGCATCATCTTATAAGCAAGGAAGTCATAGACTTAAGGCAATTTCCAAAAAGGAGACCAATCCTTAACCACATTCAAGATGAAATAATTCTGAAGGTATGTTAACTATAATAGATTCATAAAATATTAACATATTAACAATATTTACTTCAAACCTTTGCTAATGGAGCTAGTGCATTTTGTAGATCAATAACCTTTCCCTTTTTTTGATTTAGCATACCCAAAGCTTGATGATTCAAAGTGTTATCATCTTCAATTAAGCTGTAGCTTTACACCAATGACTTTGAATTAAAATGGAAATCCATTCTTTCTCCTTCTTTCCAGATGACAAACCTGGGCTCTTTTTTAAAAATTATTTTATTTATTTATTTTCAGAGAGAGGGGAAGGGAAGGAGAGAGGGAGGGAAATATCAATGTGTGGTTGCCTCTCATGTGGCCCCCACTGGGAACTGGCCTGCAACCCAGGCATGAGCCCTGACTGGGAATCGAACCACAATCCTTTGCTTCACAGGCCCATGCTCAATCCACTGAGCTACACCAGCCAGGGCCAAACCTGGGCTCTTTTATACATCCTAAGAAAAATAAGCCAGATACGGAGTCATCCTCAACCCCTGCATCTTTCTTACCCACACTCTCCAAATTCAGTTAGTAACCAAGTCAAGCAATATTCCCTAAAACTCTTTTATTTAGATGTTTATCACTGCTTCTGTACAATTCTTATTATTGTTGACTGATCTATTGTAATTGTCCCCTATTTTATCAACTCTCTGTAGTTTCACCTCCCTGAACTATTCACTACCTGTCCTCCTGTTTAGCAGTGGTTCTTAGAGGATGGTCCCCAAGTCAGCGGCACAGTAGCACTCAAGAATTTGTTAAAGATGCAAATTCTTGGGTTCTGCCCCAGTCCCACCAAGTCAGCAGCTCTGGGGGTGGAAGCCAGCCATCTGTGTCCCAGAAGCCCCTCAGTGATTATCATGTGTGCTAAAATTTCAAAATCAAGGTTCTAAAGTAATATATTTTAAAGGTTTATTTTATTCTTATTTGAGAGACAGAGGAAGAGGAGAGACAGGGGGGTAGAGAGAGGGAGAGAAACACTGATACAAGAGAGAAGCACTAATCAGCTGCCTCTTGCATGTGCCCCAACCGGGAATCGAGCCCAAACTGGGCATATGCCCTGACCAGGAATCCGACTGGTGACATTTTGGTTACAGAATAATGTTCCAACTAACTGAGCCATGCTGGCCAAGGCCTAAAGTATAATCTTTAAAAGGCAAAATCAGTCATGTCACTTCTGTGCTTGACACCCCTTTACTAATTTCTCACCATGTAAAGGATAAAGCTGAAAGTCTTAGAAAGATGTGTAATGTCCTTTCTGTTCTGTTTTTTTTGCAGGTCTTCTCTTTCCATTTCCTCCCTCCCACCCAGTGTTTTAGTCACCAGAACATTTTGATATATTCTAAATGCACTCTGCTTTTTGTGCCTTTTCCTAGTGCACCTCTTCCCACACACGATTTATTCACCTGGAGGAGTTCTATTCATCTTTCTAGAACCAGCTCAAATATCCCCTTCTGTAGAATAATTTCTGAGGACAAATTTTAATAATTTACTTACAGCCTGTTCTGATTCTTCCAGGCACACCTACATAACTTTTCTAAATTAGTATTTTTAGACATCCAGCTCTTAAGAAAAAGATGAAGTGTGTGTACCGGATGCACACTTAGAGATAGGAATAGAAATGGCACTGCTTACTCCACCTTCCTTGCTCCCACCCCTGGTTCAAGGGCTGAAGATCACTGGCTGCCTTTTGGAACAGTCATGGCCCCTTGAGGATACCAATGGCTTCTGCCAGATGATTAAAGATGAGCCAACCCTTACATTTTCAGAATCCAAGGGAAAAGTACTAATGGAGGCTCACCTACCATATGGTCTAAATATTTAAAGGATATAAATAAAACAAAAACTTCAATAAAATATGTTATATTATTATGTTACCTTAAAAACACAATTTCTTAATGACAAGTCAAATGTGTATGTAAACCAGTAATTTGCAGATGACTAAAAACTGGCCAAATAACAAATACACTAAATTTGCTATTCAATATGTATGTCTGGGTGTTCTGTCGATGAGATGGCAATGTGCATATAGGTATAAAATAAAGCAAACATAATCCAAAAACTTTTATATACGTATTCCATAAAATTTATATTTCTTATTTTTATTTTATCAAAATTATTACATTTTAGAGCCAAGATTTGCAATTAATTTGTATATTGTTTACAGTGATGCTCAAAGAATATAAAATAAAATGCAATTTTATTTGTGGCAGAAGATATAAATATATTTCATAAAAATTAAATTAATTAAAGCCTCAAATAAAATTATTTTTGTTTCAAAGTTCTTCTTAAAACTTCAGTTACCTATAAGTTAAAAAATTAACAAGCATAAAGTAAATATTAAATGTGAAGTACAGAACATGTTATTAAAGATGTTATTTTCTCATTTAATTTTAAGCCTTATTAAACATTGCTTGACACCTGCTTGCCAATATAAAAAATTGATAGCATATGTCATGTGTGTTTTCTCTAGTTCTACATGTTCACAAATTTAAGGATAATACAAATTGTTTAACAATCTTAGTCACCATGGAAAAATACTATCATGATGATTTGTAAGTCCTTTCAAATCTACTAATAAAACATGAACAGAAGCAAGAAAATTGATGGTCAACTGTACTCAGGGAAACAAGTCTTAGTTATGTGAAGATTTAGTGCATTTGTCTCAGGAGGGAAAAACCTAAAAGTTAATTTGCTTACCATTTCTCTTTCACTGCTCAAATGCCCTTCTCCATACCCCCATTCTCCAAAGTAAAATACCTTCAACAGGTGCCCCCATCACCTCACTCTGAATACTGTCTTGGCATTTGAGCTCTCCTGATTCCATGATGCAGGAGGTAATGTGGAAAACATTTTCCTGGGGTATATTAATCATGAGAGTGGATGTTTGGGGTGACAGTTGCATTGAGACATTTTTGAAGTCCAGATGCCAATTGACAGGCATTTATGTTTATGTGTCTGATATGCAGGGCCCTCTAACACATGGGGCCCAGAACAGAGGCCCTTTTGCCTTGGGACTAAGCCCAGTTCTGCGTAGGTATTTGATGCCCTTATCTTAGACACAACCAGAGGAGTAGAGTCAAATTTTAAGGTGTTATCTTAAAAAATTAACCCAAATATATCTAGAAATTAGAAAGTTTATACACTTTCAAGGTCTCAACCAATATCAGTCCATCAGAGCAAAAAAAAATGTTTTTCTTATCTTCTACTAACCACTGCAGCCCCTCCATCTATCTCCATCACAAAAGAGGGAGTCTCATTTTTGGCTTAGCTGTCTCCTAAACAGAGGGGTGTAAGAAGGACCTCATTAAAAGAGTCTGAATAGACAGATTACATCTAAGGAAATTGAAGCAGTAATAAAAAAAAAAAAAACTCCCAACAAATAAAAGTCCTGGACCAGATGGCTTCACAGGTAAATTTTACCAAAACTTCAAAGAACTAACACCTAATCATCTCAAACTGTTCAAAAAAATTCAAGAGGAGGGAACACTCCCAAACTCATTTTATGAGGCCAGCATTTTCCTAATTTCAAAGCCAGATAAAGATACTACAAAGAGCTCTGGCTGGGAGGCAAGAAGCTCAGTTGGTTGGAGTGTTGTCCTGTACACCAAGAGGTTTCAGGTTGAATTTCCGGTCAGGGTACATACCTAGGTTGCAGGTTTGATTCCCAATTGAGGCATTTATGAGAAGCAACCAGTTGATGCTTCTCTCTCTCTCTCTCTTTAAAATCAATACACATATCCTTGGGTGAGGATTAAAATAAAGAGACACTACAAAGAAATAAACTATATGTCAATATCCATGATGAATACAGATGCTAAAATTCTCAACAAAATGCTAGCACCCCAATTCCAGCAATACATTAAATAGATCATACACCATGATCAAGAGGAATTTATCCAAGGGATGCAAAGTTGGTACAATATATGCAAATCAATGAATGTGATATGCCACATAAACAAAATGAAAGATAAAAACTATATGATCATATCAATAGATGAAGAAAAGTCATTTTATAAAGTCCAGTGCCCATTTATGATAAAAGTCTCAGCAAAGAGAGAATAGAGGGAACATACCTCAACATAATAAAGACCATATATGATAAATCCAGAGCCAACAACATACTCAATGGGCAAAAACTACAAGGATTTCCTTCAAGGTCAGAAATAAGACAGAGAAATCCTAGACACATTAATCAGACAAAAAGAATAAATAAAAGGCATTTAAACTGAAAAGGAAGAAGTAAAACTGTCATTTACAGATGGCATGATACTGTATCTAGAGAACCTTAAACATCCCACAAAAAAAACCAAACTACTAGGATTGATAAGTGAATTCAGTAATGCAACAGGAAAGAAAAAATGAATATCCAGAAATCAGTTGCATTTTTATACACCAATAATGAACTATCAGAAAAGGAAACTGAGAAAATAATCTCATTCACAATTGCTTCAAAAAGAATGAAATACCTAGGAATAAATTTAACCAAGGATGTAAAAGACCTCTACTCAAAAAAATACAAGAAACTAAAGAAAGAAATTTAAGAAGATATAAATAAATGGAAATATATTTCATGTTCATAGATAGGAAAAATTAACATCATTAAAATGGCCATACTACCCAAAGCACTCTGTAGATTTAATGCAATTCTTATAAAGATACCAATAGTGTCTTTCACACAACTAGAATAGATTCTCCAAAAATGTATATAGAACTACAAAAAACTCAAAGAGCCACAGCAATGTGGAGAAAGAACACAATGTTGGAGGAATTACACTACCTGATATCAAGCTATATTACAAAGCTCTCATAATCAAAAGGGCATGATACTGGCATAAAAACAGACGTACAGGTCAATGTAACAGGATATAAAGCTCAAAAATAAACCCATACTTTTATAGTAAATTAATATTTGACAAAGGAAGGAAAAACATGCAGTGGGGTAAAGATAGTCTATTCAGTAAATGGTGTTGGGAAAATTGGACAGATATATGCAAAAAAAAAGAAAGAAAAAGACACTAGAATGCCTTCTTACACCCTACACAAGGATAAACTCAAAATGATTTAAAGGCTTAAATGTTAGACTCAAAACCATAAAAATCCTAAAAAAAAACATACACAGTAAAATATCAATATTTCTCAATATTTTATCTGATATGTTGCCTTGGGCAAGAGAAACAAAGGAAAAAATAAACAAATGGGACTGAATCAAATTTAAAAGTTTTACACAACAAAGGAAACCATCAACGAAATCAAAAGACAACCCACTGAGTGGAAGAACATATTCTTTGATGATATGTCTAATAAGGGGTTAGTATCCAAACTTAGAGAGAACTTATAAAACTCAACACCCCCAAAAAAATCCAGTTAAAACATAGGCAAAGGATCTAAGTAAACACTTCCCAGGAGATATTCGAATGGCCAATAGACATATAGAAAGATGTTCAACATCAATAATCATTACAGAAATGGAAATTAAAGCCACAATGAGATATTACTTCACACTTGCCAGAAGGGCTATCATCAATAGATCAACAAACAAGTGCTGATGAGGCTACGGAGAAAATGGAATCTTGGGCACTGTTGGTGAGAATGTCAACTGGTACAACCACTATGGAAAAAAGTATGGAGTTACTCAAAAAACTAAAAATGGAGCTGCCTTATGATCAAGCAATTCCATTTCTGGGCATATATCCACAGAAATCTCAAATGCTAATTTGAAAGAATATATGCACTATGTGTTCATTGCAGGGTTATTTACAATAGCCAAGAATTGGAAGCAGCCCAAGTGTCCATCAGTAGATGAGTGTATTAAAAAGCTATGGTACATTTACACAGTGATAGAATACTAGTCAGCCATAAAAAAAGAAGGAAATCTTACCCTTTTCAACATGAATGAACCTGGAGAGCATTACACTGAGTAAAATAATCTGGTCAGAGAAAGATAAGTATTATACGATTTCACTCATATGTAGAATCTAATGAACAAAGTGAATTAACAAGCAAAATAAAGGGAGTAGCTTAAGGGGGAGAGATTTATCAAAAAAGAAAAAAAAGAGAGAAAGAAAAACTCATGGACATGGGCAATAGTGTGGTGATTCCCTGCAAAATGGGGAGGTAGAGGAAGGTGGAGGATGGCACAGGGGAATAAATGGTGATGGATGGAGACCTGACTTCAGGTGGTGAACATACAATACAGTGTATAGGTGATGTGTTATAGAATTGTGCACCTGAAACCTGTATAATTTTGTTAACTAGTGTCATCCAAATAAAATCAATAAAAAGGAAAAAAGACCTCATTATATTCCAAGAGATTTATATATAATGGTTTATGTTTAATACATTTAATAAAATAGTATATTTGATTTGGGGTTGTGAATAAACAATACAATTTTATAATATATAGGTAATGTATTATAGAATTTTACACCGGAAACATGTAGTAGTATTAACCAATGTTATCCCAATAAATTCAATTAAAAACAACAGCATACTTTTGTGATTGATATCCTTGGTTCAGTTATCATTTGTTTCATAATGTTTAAGCCAAAACATTTTCACTGAGCATCATCATTATATGGCCTTATTTCTGTGGCCAGAGATATGAAGGGAATGTGAAACAGAAAATAGAAATTCATAGTGGAGTGTTTCTACACATAGGCAGTGTGATGGTTAATTTAATATATCAACTTGGCTAGACTGTGGAGCCCAGCTTTTTGGTCAAACAATCATTTAGATGTTGCTGTGAAGATATTTGCTTTATAGATACGGTTAACATTTGCAATCAATTGACTTTAAGCAATAGGCCTTGGAGGCCTTATGAGCAAAAATCAAGGTTCTTGATGAAGAACTTCTGCCTTAAGACTGCAAGATACAAATCCTAAGTTTCCAGCTTGCTAGCCTGGCCTACAAATTTCAAACTCGAGTCTGCAGCATCTACTCTTGTCTGAGTCTCTAACCAATCTGTCCTATAGATGTAGAACTTGCCAGCTCTCACAGTCACATAAGCTAATTCCTTCTGGAGAACCTGACTGAGTCAAGTAGATATTTCCATCATCTAATTTTACCTCATTCCCCAAAGTGAGATAATCACCAAGGCAAAGTAACATATGTATGTACTATATACCTTCTCTCTTTACCTTCTCATGGTATAGGGTTCAAATGACGTCTTTAGAATTTATGGCATAATATTGTAGTAATAGATTTAGAAGTATGTCTCTTATTCTAGGCAGTGAGTCCTTTGTGTGCAGAGGCTGTGTTATCCATTATTATAGGCATCATTATAATTCCCAAGGCTAGAAATTGTCACTTAATAAATATCAGCCAAATGTTAGATGAGCAAAATTAATATCTAACTAGATGAGCTGGCATGTGGTAAAAGCTAGGAACAGATGATGGTGGTAGAGCAAGGAGAAAAAGAAAAAAAGAAAGTAGGGAGAGAGAGGAAGGAAGGGAGGGAGGGAGGGAAGGGGGAGGGAGGGAGGGAGGAAAAGGAGGCAGTCTCCCCGAAGCTAGCACTCCACGTGAGATGGTATTCAGCCAGCTTTCCCAAGCTCCCAGCACAGTCTTAATCACCTCTCTCGCAGCGACTTTGATAGCTCTGGCTAAGGAAAGGCACTTGGTACCTGTAAGCAATTAACTTTAATAAGCCAGCAGGTGATTTCCATAAAAGAACGCTGACAAGTCGATTTGCTGACAGCAGCTCTACATTCTGTGGTTACTCAGCCATGGCTTCTACCTTTGCCCTTATGAACTCAGTCTATGGTAGTGAGTAATGAATGAAAAGGTAGCTAGAGTGTTAGTCTTTAAACAGTGAAACTTGTAATCAGCTTTATCGCATGATCATATATTACAGATAGTACTAAAAAGTCTTTTCGAGTTACAAATAAAAGCAAAAGCCATAGTTTCAGTAATGTTTGTTAAATATAGAGCTAGAAAGTGCTTTCACCTGTATTGACTTCTCCATTTTTATTCTGTGTTTGTTTGGTTTTTTGTTCTGTTTTCTAAACCTGTCATTTTATTATCTAAAGCAGAATTCTGGGAATGATTCTAAATTTCTCTTTCCCTCATATCAATAATTCCTAAATGTTGTAATTACCTTATTGTCCTATTTTATCTACTTAATCCTTGTAAATGCAGTGACAGCCTAATGGGTCTCCCTGCTGTTAGCCTCAGGCATTACCTTTCCTACATCACTGCTTGTGTCCTCTTTCCAAAATGCAAATACTATTTCATTTTTCTGTTCCCAATTTTCAGTAATTTCCCATTGCTAATTGAATATAATGAAGTTAAATCTTACTCAAGTTTTAAGGAAAAGAGGCTGAAATCAATTTTACTGAAAATTAATAGTGAATGTACCTTAAGTTGTCCAGCAAATACAGTATATTGCCCATTGTATATAAAACCATGGGTAGCAATGCATGTTTTTGTGTATATAGTATTTCACAGTCCATAATAAAGAGAATGTAAACTTCATGAGGATGGAAATTTTTATTTTATTCACTGGTGTAACTTACCAGCCTAAAATAGGGCAAGTCATATTGTAGGCAGTCAATAACTAGTTGTCAAATGAATAGGAAAAGTAATTTTAAATAACACTATTGAAATTATTCTGTCTCTCTTGCACATGCACCACTGAAATAACTGTGTATGCAGTTTAATAACTGTAGTCTGTGTATGGTGCTACGTCACTAAGCTTACATTTCTTTCTACATACTATGTGTAGGCTTTCATAATCTCAGCCTCCAGTCCTGCTCCCACAGGCAAAGCATTAGGGCGCCTAATCACTTGCCTCCATATATGCGGTGCTCTCACCCACATCTATATACTTGCTCTTTGACCCTCCAGCCAATTTACATGTCCTGTGCACTCAAGGAAATTACATTTCCTCCATTTTAAGTATTTATAAAATATTTTTAATTAATTGTATTTTCATTGTATTCTAGTAGGTCTGCCTTTCTGATCAGATTCTAAGATCCTTGAGCATAAAAGTTAGGTCTCTCATCGTTTCTACAGCACGGTGAGTGGCATAGGTACAGACATACATGGAGTATCTGACTTGTTAAATGTATATCTGTCTATTGATCTCCATATCTCTTGTGTTTAGCATGAACCCTTACTCATGCTGGGTGTTCCTTCTAGTTACATTATGGCCAGGTATTTAACTAAAGCACATAAACTTTCTGACCCTGGATTATCATCTGATAGTGCCTGTTCTGCTCTTCAGAAGCAAAAAAATATACTCAAAGTAATTGAATACATTAGTGAGCAAATAATTTTGTATCAAAGTCAGACTGCAGTAAGCACTCTTTGGTCCAGTATCCAGGCTACTGTGTAGCAGCTTTAGCACATAGAACATCCTTGGAATCGCTTCACAAAAACTTCCATGCCCAGAAATAATATTACAGACAACAGGCCAACCCACAGCTCAGCTCGTTCATCTTGGAGAGTATCTGCCACAGCAGTACCCAGTGATGCCCCTATGGTGTCTGGGTAAGAGACTGTAGTGAGGAGGTCAGGTGGCCGTATTTGGAGACTTCTCATGCAAATGTATGCCTCCCAGGGGATTTCTTCAGATGACAGAGATTTGGCTCTGGGAAGGAGAAACATGTTCTTTGGCTTCCATGGTAGCGTCTGAGCACTAGTGTAATTAGATACTAATCTTCAGATGTCTGCATTTTAACTCACATCCCAGGTAGGAATGTAAGCTCAGTCAAAGAGAGCCAAAGGCACCGGTAAGAGCAGATGGGGAGAGGAGAAAAGAACCGTTTCCTGGCAGTAATGCAGCTGGTGACATACTTATGTACATGTATGCATATATACAAGCAAAAATAAAACTTCATTGAGGAACTGCTTCTCAAGCATTAGTCAAATGCTTACTCTGATGTAGGAGCTGTCATCACAGTGGTAAAGATGTTGACAAGATCTCTCTCCTTATCCTACCCTCAATGAAAAAAGAGGGGGCGAAAAGGGAGAAATAGCTCTTCACTATTAGTATTTCTTGGAAATAGAGGCAAGCTGACGGACTTGTGAAAGTGAGACAGCAAAGATTAGTCATCTTCTACACCCCCTCCTTCCATTCCTCCTGCCAATCATCCACTACATTTGGTTGCCTTCCAGAGCCTGGTTTGTAAACAGCTGAAGAGCAAAGCAAAGCTTCAGTTTTGGAAGAACACGGACACACCATCCGCTCCCCTGCGGCAGGTGATAAGAACTGCTGTGCAGGCTGGGCTGACCACCAGGGCACATTGCACAACAGGCTGCCTTCACCAGAACGGGCATTCGGACACGGCTGTTCTCTCCAAGTGACTGAGGAAAACTGAAGGAAGGCGGGAAAAGCAGGTTTCCCGGAAGGTGACTTAGGTACTTGGGTTATGGGTTCAGTGGTTTGATTTACAAAAAAGTGATACATCTTTAGAGCAAAGGTTTTTAAGGTGTGCACCTCAGAAGTTATGTGAGATGACCCAGGAGGATATGGAAGAAAATAATTAAACTTATTTATCTTCCTGTTTAAAAAAAAATGCTTTTATCAGTGTATATTTTAAGATGTACTTGAGTTTGTATAACATTATGTATATGATTTATAAATAAAAACAGCTACATTAGGGGTTGATCTTCAACAATATTTTGATAGGCATGAATAATTTTTAAAAGTTTGGAAACTGTTCTGAAAAAAAGGATCATAATTCTTTAGTGCATACCCTGCTGAGAAAACTGAGATACTTGTTAATATTTGGGGAAGAACTAGAGGTTTCCGCCACCCAGAAGCTGGTATGAAGGATAAATGTCTGGGACTGCTATGTTAGAAATAAATGAGTAAACAAATAAATAAAGCCAGAAGAGAACAAGGCAGGCTGCTCCCATCGGTGGGATGGTGGGGAGACCATGAAAACAGGGTGAGAGCTGCAAAAGGCCTCTTCATCACCACTGTTAACAATGTTAGCAATGGAAGGAATAATTACTACTACTTATCGAATCCCTAATAACTTCGGTCATTTTGCCAGCCACTTTTTCAGTATCACCATTCATTTTCACAATGGCATTCCCACTTCACAGATGAAGAACAAAGCCCTAAGCCAATACTCAGCACAACAGGCACACTTGACTTCAAAGCCATTGCTCTCAGCACTATGTCATGTGGTCTCAAGAGCATGGATCATGAGTGACATCAGGGAGTGCTCAACGTAAACGCTCAGTTACAGTACTTCAAGTCATTAGAATCTGACCAGGTTACTATATTTATCTACTATTTTTTCTTTTATATTAAAATCCTAACTGTAGCCAATGTCTCTGTCAATAGGAAATTGATGCCATCTTCCTAGGCCACCAAGTAGAGAGACTGCATGTCCCCTCAATTGTGAGTATAATTTCCAAGTTAAGAAAAGTGTGACATCTACTGGGAGACTCAGGCCCTCTAGCCAGATGTAATTCTCTCCATACAAAGAAGAGCTGAGTTTATCTACCCACTCCCCGAACACACACGTCTTTAATATTTTGTAGTGTACTCTGCACCCTTGTGAACCTTTTCCAAAGACTCTCCATCTGAAGTTTCTTTTTAAATCGATTATTGATTATTGATTTTAGAATCAATATTGATTGTTGGTATTGATTATTGATTTTAGATTGATTGTTGATTATTGATTTTAGAAGGAGGGGAAGAGAGAAACATCAATATGAGAAACATCAATCGGTTGCCTCCTATATGTGCCCCGACCAGGGATCAAACCAGCAGACTAGGTACGTGCCCTGACCAGGAATGGGGCCCGCAACCTATTGGTGAATAGGATGCTGCTGCAACCAACTGAGCACCTGGCTAGAACTCTCCATACAGATTTGTGGTTCTAAACGTTCTGTCAGCCACAGTGAACTCCTGAGGGACTTCTCTAGGTCTCTCTTTGTTTTAAGCCTTTAGTCATAAGCACAACTGTGAACTTGAAAGGAATTTCAAGTATCAGCAGAGAAATAAGGGTTATATCTGCTCTGAGAGAAAAGTGTAGCCACCAAATAGATCCAGACTTGGCATCAGTGTCCCTGTTCAGGGGTCGTGTGATCCCAGCTGGGTTGATGAGTCCAGTGATTTTTGCAGTCTTTTCTACTCAACATTCTAGGCTCCTTAGTCACTCCTCCTGATTTTCATGAACTTACTTTTTGTTCTGCTCCTGTCTAGCAAGAAAGAATAAAGAAAGCAGAGAGAAGGCCATAGAAACAAGCCGACCAAACAGACCCTTACTTTATAACTATTTGGATATAAAACCAGCCGGGGTTTTTTTGTTGTTGTTTTTGCAGGGTGTGAGATACATGCCACTTGTATTAAGAGACATACATTTTCTTGTTTGATTTTTAGAAACTTTTTGAAGTATTTGCACTTTTATGACATTAAGAAGATGCTGATGTTTCCATTTTTATTGTTTCTTGTTTAAAATGCATGCATCCCACAGCCCACAGACCCCAGGATCTCATTCTTGAGGCCACAAAGGAAGAAAGGAGCACAGAGTCTGCCAAAGGCAGTCTCCTCTAAGCCGTTCTCTAGCTTGAGAGCTTTTGCCTGGACTTATCAGAACCTCTTCTTCCCTCAGTCCCACCACTGTTTTCATTTCCTTTTTCAGCTCCCATTTCCTCCCATCTCAACTCTTCCCAAATGGTCTCTTTCTTCCCCAATTCTACTGAGGTGGCTTTACTGGTGAACTCCACTTGCATGTCCGGGACCCTCCCAGGCTCCTAGTTAGTCCTCATTAGCTCAGCAAGCATCCTGACAGGCTTGGTTAAAGAATCAGTAGGACTTAGAATTAAGTGGTGTTTCAATTAAATCTGGGATTTACAGTGCCATCACTGACTTTCCATGGAGCCCCTGAGATGCACTTATGCCAGAAGTCTGCCAGATGTTGGTCCAAGTTTCAGGCCACAAGTGGCCACCTTCATCCCTGCTCCATAACCTGCCTTCTGACTCTCCTTCTAGGCCAGGTTGCTTTCTAGAACTGAGGCCTGCATTTAATTCACTCCCTCTGTCTTTGTTCTTCGATTTTGTCCAGTTCTTGCCTGTCTGCACCCAGAGTCCAGGGATGGTGTGGCTAAATCCGTTCCCCACACTTCTGATTATTGTCTAGATGTCCAGATACTAACAGACAGGTTTCATAAAACTGTTTCAGTTCTCCCCCATTCATAACCTGGACTCTTCATGCGTTGTCTTGCCCACAACACTGCACCACCTCGGAGAAAGACTGGGTTTTCCCTTTGAACATAATATGCCAACTTCTTGCCACAGATAGACTCTGAAGCCACATGACGATGGCTCATCCTGGGATAATGACCTGTTTCCAAAACGCTTTGAAAGCGAGTTCATTTTCTTTGAGAAAATGTGTTCTTCCCTCCATTATGCTGACAAGAGTGTTCTGTGTATATTTGAATTAGTAATAAATTCCTATTCAAGTATTACTTAACTTTAAGTATATTATTCTTCTTCTAGGCCAAGAGTGGCATACTAAAAGCCTGATCTATTCTACCGAAATACTCCTTTGGGAAATGAGTTGTACTCCTTATATATCTAAGGAGCCACAGGCTCTACCCTTCTCTATCACCTCCACCTTGCTTTTCCATGGAGGAGCATTCTCACCGCCTTATACTCTAAAGGAAATTAAAATTTTAATGCGTTTTGCAGGCCTTCTAAAAACTTCTTTTCACCCATCTCACTACTTTCATTTGTTTTCTTTTACTCTGTCTTCATGTTCTAATGTAGCTGAGTGAATTTTCACCAGGCTCCATATCACTCTTGGTGGAGTTGGGGAGGGCACACATACTGCCCATCTGTATACTTCACTGGAGCTACATCTGAAGAGAGAGGGGACCCACTAAATTCTGTAGTCAATCCCCCTCACCCACCACCCCTTAGCCTAACTCCTCATCACACAAACTGCCTGAGTAAGCATCAGGATTAATCCCATCAAGCTCTTTGGCCCTGTTTACTTTAGCCACTGTGAGAAGTTAAGGACTAATCAAACTGTTGAAATCCTCTAATCTGATTCAATTTCAAACCTCTCCTTAACCACTTACAACCCTTCCACCATACTCTATGGAAATCTTTGGAGCAAAATCTAAACATTCCCTTCAACATCTTGCTTTAGATCAGGTATGTCAAACTCATTTTCCCCAGGGGCCACATCAGCCTTGTGGTTGCCTTCAAAGGGCCGAATGTAATTTTAGGACTGTGTAACTGTAACTACTCCTTAACTGTTAAGGAGTTGAAATTACATTCGGCCCTTTGAAGGCAAACACAAGGCTGATATGGCCCCTGGGAAAATGAGCTTGACACCCTTGCTTTAGAGGTTTTCCCCTTTTAAAAATCTCCTATAAACCTCTCAAAGGGTGACAATTTTCTCTTCTAAAACCCTCAGCCTCTAGATCAGTGGCCTGTAGATGTGTGGGTTATATCCCCTTCTTTTCACTTCCTGAATATTTTCCCCTCCTCCAAACCCCCAAAGCTCCTTTGAACCTTGATCCATCACATTTTATTGCAGTTACTTCCACCTCTTACAGTCATTTACTGTGTCTTCTCCCTCTAGGCAAGGATCTTGAAAAGAGGATGGGTCCTGATGGCTCACTGCTCAGTTTGCAGGCCTCCCATCAGTGCCTAACACAGATGACCAGTAAGTATTTCCTGAATGAGTAAATGAATAAAATCCATGCATTACACCTTCCTTCCTTGTCTTTGTCTCCTTAGTCAATACCCCTTTGTGTCAGAGGTACTACTTTGTATTGAGTCACTTTAACTCCTTGAGCTCAGAATCCTCAAATAGGTGATGCCCAGAACCACGCCGACCAGTCCTTGACCCCACAGCAAGTCATTTGCTATAATCGGCCAACCGAATTCCTGTTCCTTCCATGTTTCTGTTTTCCTCTGCTTTGCTTCCTTTAACTCAAGCTAAATATTCTCAATGCTTTGTCCTCAGATGTTTCCTTTTCTATCTTGTTTTTGTGGACAGCATTGAATCCCGTGAATAAAACAGATTTGTGGTGTTAACCCCACCCTTCATTTTATGTTCCAATTCCTCATGTTTCACTCCTTGGGATATACCTATGCATGCTTCCCACTAATATTTCATATTGTATGTGTCTAAAGTCAAACCTTCCATCTTCCTTCCTGACCTTATTCCTACTCCTGTCTTTCTATACCTGACAATAAAATTATTATACTCTTGGTAACCCAGACTTGAAATTTCGTAGTTCTAAATACTGAATTGCACATTTGAAACTTGCTAAATGAGTAGATCTTAAAAGTTTTTATCACAAGAAAAACATTTCTATAACTATATAAGATGATGGATGTTAACTAGACTTACTACGGTCATCATGTTGCAATGTATACAAACACTGAATCATTATGTTGTACACCTGAAGCTAATATGTTACATGTCAATTATACCTCAATTTAAGAAGAAGAAATAGTTGAACTGGCTACTTACTCTGAAAGTAAAAATTTTGTTTCTAACAATATTATAATAGGCTGTTAATCTATTGTTTTATAAGTGAAGAAAAATAATGTGAGTATTTTAATGATTCTTAATATAGTCTAAACTTAAAAACTCAAAAGGACTTGGATTATGTTGAAAGAATTAGGTTTTTGGATTAGTTTATAACTTAAAATTCTTTTTATTGAAATTTTATTGAAATGTTTAAAACACACATACCAAAAACTAAAATTCATAGTCACCTTGAATTCCTTCTCCTCCCTTTCTTTCCCCAATATTCAACATATTATGTAATCTTATGCTATTACCCATAAATCTCTGCTGTGAACTTCTTTCAACTCTGCAATCACTCTAACTGGGACATTTTTTTATCTCTTGAATAGACTACCGTAATACCCCATTCTTCTTCTTGAGAAAAATTGGTTTTCCAAAGCATGTCTTTGATTCTGTCACTACCCTTCCTTAAAAACGTTATAATGGCCTTATTACCTACAAAATACATTCCAAACTCCTTATAAAGGGCCTCCAAGATTTAGTTAGAATAAGGTTTTCTCGAATACTTGCTCACTCATTTTTTTAACATTTATTTTGTTCTTCAGTTAAAGTGAACTCCCTTTTATTTCCAGTTTAGGTTAATAAACTTCCTTTTTTTGAAAATGCTGCTCTTGTATTTGTTTTGTTTTGCTATTTTTTTAACATTAGTATCCCCTCTTACCACTCTACCCAATGTCCCATGTTCCTAAATCCCACACTTCTCTACACCTGGAGGCAATAGCTTTACAGCTAATACTTCAAAAACTTCCTAAATACCTGTTCACAGCACAAGACATTCTATAACCACATTACTTGTTCTTGAAAAAAAAATGAACCCCAGCAGGACCTAGATTGGTGACCCTGACCAGGAATAATGGCATGCATGCAGTGTGAAAAGGCTACCAGAAAACAACAGTGTAAGTTAACAGCCCGTGTTGTCTCTTAACTGCCCATTGTCAGCAATAGGTTTTGCTCTATAAAATCTGGATTCCCAGTTGCAAGTGTCTTCACTACTATTCCACAGAAGTGCTATAATGAAAGCAAGCTGAGAAGGAAATGCAGGCAGCAAGCCAAAAACTGACTTTTGTTGGAACGACCTAGTCAGGGAAGCAGAGGAACTAATAATTGAAATTAGAAAAAACTAGATTTTCAGAGGCAGAAACAGTCTCATAAATCAGACTTGCAAATTTAATTTGAGGGCTTTTCTCCTCCTTGCTTCATTTTTTCTTCCTCCTGGTGTTGTACAGGCCTCAACAGAGGAAGTGGGATGTAATTAATCCATGTGAATCTGCTTCATTAATGTATTGTTACTCCTTGTGTTTCCTCTAGTCAAGAATATTTCTAACGGTATTCTTTGGCAACAAAAGCTACACAAAGTCTGGATAACGACCCACAGCAGGAGAAGAAACACTGAAATATTTGCATGAAAACAGCACATTTGTTATTGACTGATAGAGAAATTCAGTCACTTAACTTATTAAACGTTCTGCCTTCAAATACTACTCTGACTTCTTAATCAATTGACCCTTGTTCAATCAAACCTGCTCTCTCGCCGTGATTAAATAAAATGTCCCCACAAGGTAGTGAGATGGGAAGTTCCCTCTGCAGTTCACCAGTGTCCTAAGATCCCTAGAAACCACACACACACATGTGCATCTCTGTACCCACAGGGAAGATGCCATTAATCTGCACTAATGAAGGGGAACAGCAGGCTAATCATAGCTCGTTTATATTTGGCTTTGGAATGTGTTATGTGATTTCTGGCAGAAGATCTACCTTACTAATTATGTCTTACTTAAATTAATAATATAGTTAATTTGCATTCCCTTAGCACACACCAGTCGGAAGTGAGAAGAAATATGCTAAGTGGTAAAGGGAAATCATTTTGGAATTTAAAGCTTCTCTGAATAATTTGTGTGTGTATGTGTGTTGACATTGTGCATACATTTAGAATTTTAAAAAATCTTAAACATAGGAGGAAATAAGAGTTAAAATTTTGTGTTAAAATTCCTGTCACAGATTGGTTAATTTGTGTCATCACTGTTTCTCTGCGGTTTCCTCTTAATCCTCAGGTTGTTAAATTAACAAGTAAAACTTGTAGTCAGCAAATACGTGTGTAGGGCATTTACTATGTGCTGATCATTATGTTCAGTGTAATGAAAGGCTTTGAGGAAATATACTTTATTTTCTGTCTTAAGATCTAAGAGGGAAAAATATGAACAGACCCATATCCAATATGCTCTACTTAACATTTTCTTTGTTTCTATAGATTATCACACTCAAAAACCATCTCCTACACACCTAGATTGCTGATTTGAGGAGATGGTAGTAGTTAATGGGTTTATTCTTGATCAGGGCCAAGGAAATCAAGATGCGGTGTCTGATTTTCTGGTAAACCAAGCCCACAAGCCAAAAAGACCTGTGTATCTTAGCAGAACCTCTCAAAGTGGAGCTTTAACTCTCCTCTCCCAATTTAGAATTAAGAATAAGCAATGCCCTCTAGCAGTTTTACACGGGCATAATCACATTGCCCAGTTACTCAACTTCTGATATCTTCCCTGACAAACCCTGACAGGTATCAAGATTCTACTGTCCTTCAGCTGAATAAAGTACCTGGAATGTAATGTTGATCTTGCCATTGGAACAATCATCAGGAATTGGATATGAAAGCAAACCTCATGTGTTTTACGATTTCCAGACATATTTGTAATACAGTTATTTTCACCTTTGTCACTTTCAATGCAAACACTGCATAAGATCCTTGCAAATTAAGCTAAGAATACCACTGAGTCCCTTGTATTATTAATTCCTGATTAGTTAGTTGTTTGAGCCCATATATATTCACTGGTTTCATTACAATTGTAGGAGAAAAAAAACAGGGCTAGACTTAAGTCTCTTATAGATTTCTCTCTTTATAGACTTGGACAAATAATTAATTTTTAATGAGTAACATGTGCACTTACGAACACATCACAGTGTAGAACTGTGAAATCATAAGAACTAGAAATAATATATATTAAATCCTTTTTTATATTAAGAATACTACCTTACTTTGAGTGGAGCCATATTTTTATTCTTTTTAATTGGAATAATGAAAACTTTAGGATGCAAGAATCAGAGAATAGCCAAAGGATTTTACAGGTTCCCTTCATGGGCTAAAATAGGAAATTACAAAGAATAAATATGATAAAATTCAATATTTGAAGTCTATCTCAACAGTTTCTTGATACATAAAGTATATATGCCAATATTAAGCTCAGTAGAAATGAATACTATAGCACACCTTTAAAAAACTAATTCAATAGGGCTAAATTAATAAAGTGTCAAGTGAAATAATAGTCTCATATGGTAGCATGCCTCTTAGGCCAATCTAAAAATACTGCATTTCATTCTGAGTATCACATGGAGGTATATTATAAAAAAACAAACAAAAATATTCAAAGATGAGTGTTTCTAGTGATGAAAGGGCTAAAAGAAACCATTAAAGAAACTATAAAATTTACCATGGAGGAGAGGGAGTTTATGGAGTACCTCAGAGAAGACTTTAAACATCTTAAGGGTTGTCATGACGAAGAACTCAAAACAATACAATGATGCCGACTGAGTAGATAGTTATTTTTAAATCTATGTAAGTAGAGAATATTCATCTTACTAAAGAAAAGCATGAATGTGGATCCAACAAACCCAACAGAAAATTTCATTTCCCATTAAGCAGCAATGTGGCAGGGCATATTCAACCTCTTTGAGCTTATTTTCCTAAACTGTAAATCATGTAAACAATAAAAGTGGTGTAAGGACTAAGTGAGGGAACATGCATGAAAGCCCTAGCTTAGTGCTTCAGATTTAATAGATGCTCAATAGGAATCTCTTTCTCTTTCTCACAGTCAAAAGTCAAAGATGTTCAGAGATGGAATTGATGTTAAGGGAGATAGTTATTCTCATCCTAGGATTTGCTGAAACAAAGGCTAAATACAGTACCACTTGGAAGAATATAAAAAAAAGAGAGTCAAAACTTTGGAACTGGAATTAGATGACTTTCAGAATTCCTTCCATCTCTAAATTCTAAGCTCTTGTCATGCTAGACATTTTTTAGAAAAAGTTTCCTTGGAAAAGGTTAAGGAGTACTAACAGATATATTTATAAGAGTAAGCACAAACTGACCAATATTTAGAAAATTATTGTATCTCCCTGTTAACTCAAGGTATGTAGTAGGCTATTTTACACTGGTCAGGAGACGAAAATAAATTAAGTTGGTAAAGGTTAATGTAAACCTTATTTTAGTAAATAAACACATCTTTCTTTGCTAGATGTATAGATAAGTTCTACATCTTCCGAGAACATTCTGAAAGTGGTCTAAAATAACAATCTAGTTGTTCCACTCCTTGATATTTCCATCAAAGATGTATTTCTTCTTAAGAAGTGATTCCTTTAAAAAGTCAACTTGTTGGTAAATCCAAGAAAGGAATAATATACAGCAAAACACAGAAAGGAGTCTTATGAAATTAATAAGTGGAATGTTGAAATGTTAGCAGTAGCTTTGATTAAAGCTGTGAACTAATCCACTGAATTCTACGAAAAAAAAAAGAGAGAGAGAAAATGATTTGTTAAATGTGGCCCAGCCTCCTAGGAATATATGTAAATCAAGTAGTGGATAGAATTTTTAATAAAACTTAAAAGGTAAATTTTAGTATGAGGATTTATACACAGAGGTAAAACTTAATTAAAATGTGATATAGGAGATGCTATAGATTTAGTCAGGGTATGAATGAAAGAGTCACTTGCCTTTCTTTTTAGTTAAAAGTTGAATGTACTTATGCAAGTAAAGTTTTATACTGAAGAGTAGTAGGGCCCTCACCTCATACCTGAAACTAAACCAAATAACATTGGTTGTTTTCATAACCAACTAAACTGTTGGTTATTAAATAATGTTACATGAGAAGGAAGAAGACAGTATTACATATGTTGTGATAGAGACATTTGCTGCCCATAAAACTAGTTTCTCTTCTTCACTAGTAATCAAGTTACCGTTGGGTACATGGTTGCCAGCATCATCACATTTCCCAGTCTCCCCTGCGACTAAGGAAGTGATGTATGACTTAGGACCAGCCCTGTGTCCCGCACACGTCCCCCACCCCTTCTTATAGCCTGAAAAGACGAGAACCAAGCAGATCTCAGACACCACATAGTAAAGAAGGCAGAGCCATCGTTACCTCGAGTGCCTAAGTGACTGTGCGGAGCAGAGGCACCGTTAAGCTGGAACACTCATTTGTTACTGTTATATTTGAGAAAATAATTTTCTATCTATTTTGTTTGACTCAGTAAATTTTGGAAATTTTTTTTGTTACAGTAGCTTAGCATTTGATCCTAACATATATTCTGATTAAAACTATGCAAAAAATGTGTATTATACAATGAAACAATGACTAAAGGACTTTGGGAAGTACAAATAGTGATTATTTTAGATAATGTTTTATAAAGTTGTTTAAATATTTAAAATTGCTTTGGACAGTCTACTATTATAGATTGGTCAAGTGCCAAACACATAATAATATCTCAGTAGAGTTTGTCTCCTTCTGAATTTCAAGGAAAGCCATATATTAAAAATAGAAGCAGATTGCTAGGGCATTCACACTTGATTCCTAATTGCCCATTTACCAGAAGAAAATTTGGCATTTAAATTCACTACTATTCAGCAACAATCTAAATCCCTAAGTTCAATTAAAAAGGTCATTACCCTCTAGAACTGAAGGTGCTCTTTTAATTACAATATTGTGAACGAGTTGAGAGAGAAGACAGCTTGGTTTAGTTCAAGTACACATTTAAGTCAAAGCAAGCTCCAGTGAATATGGGTAGATTTCCCTGTGAATTAGTTCATTTCCTGTTTTCCTCTTTCTTTTCTTTTTTCTTCCTCCCGTCCAATTTTCCTCCTTTCTTTCTTCCTTCCCTTTTTCCTTTAAATGGTGGAGTTTTGAACATAACCTTGGCACTTAAGTCTGCAATCTCCACTTTATCTGTAAATTGCAGCTAAAGCTGTTAATTAGCTAAGTGCCTACAATATTTTGTTGTATAAAACTCTTCAAATTTAAATGAATATTAAAAAGACAGTTTGATGATAAATTTTTAACTTAGCTTTCTGAAGTGGAGTAAAACATAAGTCATGTTGTCCCTAGCTAAAAACATTAATTATCTAATTGCTTTATCGTGGTATATTGCACACACTTTGCTATACAAAAGCAAAAAAAAAAAGGAAACACATTTGGCACTTGATTAGCCAGAGTTGTTTAGCAAGGTTAATCTATGTTAGGAAAGAGGCCTTTCATGATGACATTCCAAGCTGAAGGACATGTTCCTGTAGAGAGCTCTGAGTGGAGTTCACTGTTGGCTAGGATTTCAATGAGCTTAAAAGCAAGGATACTAGAGACAAGTTCAAAAAATTAACTCATGCTCAAGCTAATAATAACAAAATCTGTGCTGTCGATTACATTTAAATAAAGTTCATAACAGCTGCTTCTAATATCTGGAATTGAACTTCAGGGGAGATAGTTGATTCTAGTTTGCCCAAGTTATTCTCTCCCTTTGTTCCATCAATAGAAGGCTTGGAGAGGATGTCCATGTAGTGTTCCACAGGTTTGAGTCAGCTAGACACGATATTCATTCATTCATTCATTCATTCATTCATTCATTCAACAACAGCATCTACCAGCCCACTTTGAGCTTGAGGTGGGACAGCTCCACAGAGAAAGAGCTCGGCATGCTGTTGCCCAGATTGCCACTGAGACCTTGTCTTACCAAAGGAGGAGCAATTCCCACTGCATTTACACACTCACATTCACAGCAACCTCCTTTGACAAGCCATCTTTTGGGCTTTGTTCTCTGAGCAAAATCATATATACTTTTTAATATTCTTTCTTATTATACTCAACTAAATGTTATTTAAAGAAAATTTGGAAACATATACACAGTGGAATTCTATGCAGCAGAGAGAAAGAAGGAGCTACTACCCTTTGCAACAACATGGATGGAACTGGAAAGCATTATGCTGAGTGAAATAGGCCAAGTGCTGAAAAACAAATACCATATGATCTCACCTTTAACAGGAAGCTAAACAACGAAACAAACAAGCAAGCAGAATAAAAACAAAAGACACTGAAACAGAGAACAAGGGGACAGTGACCAGAGGGGAGAGGGGAGGGAATTAAGGGGAAAAACAGGGAGGGATTTGGAGGAACAAGTATGAAGTACATAAGAACAAGAACTAAGGGGGGTGGAAATGGGAGGGAGGTGGGGAGCACAGGGCGGGTTGGGCTGGGATGGAAGAAATAGACAGAAAACTGTACTTGAAAAATAAGTAAATAAAATTTTTTAAAAAAGAAAGAAGAAAAACAAATTTTCTCTCTTTTCCCCCAAATACTGCTAACATTTTTCTTTATTTCCTTCCTGATTTTAACTCTTTCCCATCTCTTTTGTGTGTAGCTTTTTATAAAAATTACAATTGTACTACTTTATTTTTTTCCAATGGATTTTAAAATTAAGATAATCATCTTTGAAATTACCATTTTCTGAGGAATAAAAATATTGAGTCAAAGACTAAATAAATCTCAAAGTTGCTTCGTTCATATTGTCAAAGTGGTTTCCCAAGTGTTGAAATAAATTGTGCTCCATCTAACAAGACAGGACAATGCAATTTACCCTCACTCAGGGATATTCTCAATACACGGTTTGCTTAGGTGTGTGTATAATGTTTAACAAGATAGGAAAATAAATGCATATCATAGTCATTTTAGTTACCAGTATTTGTAACTAAAGTATAATACTATGTGAAATGCTTTCTTTACGTCTATTTTCTATTATGGCGTCACTAATTTTTTGGTCCATTTTTTGTTTCAATGGCTTATTATAGAAGGATAAACTATTAATATAATAAAGCAATCAGGTTATTATTAAATGAATTTTTAAGATTGCTATACATATTAAAAGTGGAAACACATTGTTGTCATACACATTGCAAATACTTTTCAGATACAATTGGTTCTAGTTTTATTATGACATATTTGATGTATGGAAAATATGCAATTTTTCTGTAGTTAATGGTGATGTATTTTCTGAATTGAAATGTTTTCTTCCTGTTTTTCTTAAATACTAATAAACTTCCATAGTATTCATCATATAGTCACACTCATTTCTCATCATTCCTAGAAAAAATATTAACTTTTAAAAAATCTTTTTACATTATTGAATTTTATTACTAATTCAAAAAAATTTTGTTCACTTGTATATATTTCTGTATTTACCTACCTATGCATCTATCATCTGCAAACCATATTATATTTTTTCTCTAGTAGCTAGCTTTATTATTTCTATTCTTCTCACAGAAGCTCAAATTTCTAGAACTACATAAATAACAATAAGAAAAATAATAAGAATAAAAAACTATTGTTAATGTAAGATTGATTTTTTTTTAGCATGTTAAGGAAATGGGCTCTTATTTATATATTTCTCAAAAATATTTTGTTGGTATGCTGATGAAAAATTTTTTACATTTAAAGTCAGAAATAGATATCCATTTTATTAATATTTTTAGAATATATAAAATATTCAGGATTTTTAAACTTTTATCTCATTGTGATAATATAACATTAATATTTTCTTTATTACATAATATTAAAATTATTTTTCTGCCTGACTAAATAGAAATGGTAAAAGTTTCCTAAATGTTTTATTCACTTTATAGTCTTTCATATAGGATTTTGACATCTATAATTATAAGAATTATATTCTATAATTATCACTATTGTATTATCTTTGCCAGCTTTGATATCAGAATTATGTCTGAACACTTTAGTGGATTGTAGCTTTTATATCTTTTTGTATGTTCTGTGACAAATTCTAAGCATGGGAATAATCAGTTATTTTAAAGTTTTAAAACTTTGGAACTAATATCTTATATACATGTAATTATTTGATAACATTTTAATATTATTCATGACTAATAACACATTTAGAATGTTATACTTCTTGGTTCAATTTTGATAATGTGTAGTTTCTCAGAAAATTGCTTCCAAGACCTTCAAATGTACTATGCTTTAGATGCACATAGTATTTTCTTACCAAAAAAATGTTACTCTATAAATATATTTCCATTTTAATTTATAAAATTTATAATTTCAAGTTTAGCTCTTATTTGATTTTTATATTCTGATATTTGTAATAAGTAAAATTTTGCTTTTATTTTTCATCATTTTCTTATGTTTTTTAAATTATGTTTTTTCTGTCATTTCTTCATGATTCTTCCTTTGTTCCTTTTCTTGCCATGGTTCCTATGGCAAAATAAACTCCCTGCTCCATTGGCCAGGGTTTGGCCCTGAGACTTGCTCTCAGCAATAGGATATGGGCAGCTGACAAAGTGTGCCAGGTCCAGGCAGGGGCTTTAAAAACACTCCAGGTGTTCCTCTCTGTGTATCATGTGTTCTGCCCTTTGTCTTCGGAACATATGTCCTACATAGGGAGTGAGCCTTCACAGGGCTCACTGTCATGCTCACTGTGAGGGGTGAGCATCACAGAAATTAATAATGCATGACCCCAACCTGCAGGATGGGGTAGAGCTATAGCCCCGACCCCTCCAGCCTCTCTCATCCAGCTTGTAGGTAGGTTATACACATTTATGGTAGCCATTGAGATTGGATGGTATCATGCAGGGCGACCTAGTGAAAAGTGACTAATACAGTTTCCTATTATCGTTTCTATCACAACCAGTTAAACTTTAACTTTATATATGCTCCATTTTTCTTATTTAGTAATGAAAAAGGCCAAAATTTTGACACTGAGTATAACTTTGTTAACATGACAGAAATTTGAGTTCTCATTTTAAAAACTGTTTTAAAAGTAGGAAATTATAGTTATTTCCTATTTGACCCAATAGATACTTAAAATATATATTTTGAAATTTCTATGTATGTGTTGCTTTAATGTGTTATTCATTTACAGCATTATTGTAGTGTTTTTAAAGAGATGTGGCCTCATGAATTTTGTCGTTTTCGAATAGATTTAAGTTGTCTCTAGAGCCTGTGATATACTTTAAATGTTTTTTGGTAAACAGTTGAAAATATTTATTTGATCTTGAGTAACACTTCATATTTATATTTTTAAACTTAATCTGAAAATTTGGATTTAGTCAAGGAGATAAATCTATTGCCTTTATGAACTTGACTGACAAGTTTTAATTTATCTCTGCATTGTTTGCTTTTATTTTCTTTAGCTATACAAAAAACACAAAATTTCATTTTCTTCTAAGTTTTCACAGCATTCCCGAGAACCACTCTGTCTGATTGGTAAACTTAAAAGATATAAAAACCCTGGCCCAGGACACATTTACAAACCCAATGTTTTATAAAATGAACCTGCAATGGCTTTTCCTTTCCTTAACTCCCAATATTCAACCATATATGTTAGGATTGTAGATGTTGATTATGATTATTTTATGACCAAAATAATCATATATTACAGTCATGGCTGGGTAGTTCAGTTGGTTGTGGCATCATCCCAAAATGCCAAGGCTGCAGGTTTATCCCTCCCGGTCAAGGCACATGCAAGGGTCAACCAGTGAGTGCACAAATAAGGGGAACAACAAACTGATGTCTGTCTTCCTCTCTCTCTCTCAGGGTCCCTTCTTCTCTCTTTCTAAAATCAATCAATAAAAAAAATAAAGAAATCAAAATAATCATATATTTACTCTCTTGGATATTATTTAAGCATTTGCAAAATACTTAGTAGCTAGCTTTGCAAAGAATTCTTGTAAATTAGTTCTTTACACTGAATTGGAATCATGCCCACCCCAGTGTTTACATGCCATTGAATTTGTCACTTCTAAGTTGTCAAGTGCTCTTCATTTTTCTTTTTTGGTTGGAGAATATTTTCAAGCAAGACTACTCAAAAATAATTCATCAGTGCTTTGATTTTTGAATCCTTGCATGTTAAAACTGCTTTCACATACAAATGACAACATGGCTATATGTTTAATTACTGAAACCCAAGGTTTTGTTCTCTATAAAACCCCTTATAAGTGCCTCCATTTTAATCTAGCATCAAAGAGCAAGCGAAATCTCATACTAACTTAATGGTTGTGCCCTTTAAGTAAGCCCTCGTTCTGCCACACTGAAAAATATCTTTACTTTTAGAATTTTAAAATGTATCAATATATTCTACGTCTGAGCCTTTTTATCATTAATTTTTCATGAAACATAGTGACTCCTTTAAGCTTAAAAAATTTAAATCTATTAGTTAAAAAATATATAGTTCTCTTATTAGAACTTTGTTCTTTTCAAAATTTTTATTTTTAAATTACAGTTGATATACAACATTATATTACATTTAGATGTGCAAACACATGATTACACATTTAATATAACTTACAAAGTGATCGCCCCAATAAATCTAGAACCAATCCGACACCATACAAAGTTACTACAATATTATTGATTACATTCCCTATGCTGTACTTTACAACCTAGGGACTATTCTGTAACTACCAATTTGTGCTTCTAAATCCCTTCACCCTTGTCACCCACCCCCCATGCCTCTCTTATCCAGCCACAGTCAAAATGTTCCCTGTATCTATGAATCTGCTTTGATCTGCTTGTTTGCTTATTTCATTTTTTCATATGGCACATATAAGTGAAATTATCTGGCATTTGTCTTCTATCTGACCTATTTCATTCAACATAATACCCTCTGGGTCCATCCATGCTACAGATAGCAAGATTTCATTCATTTTTATGACTGAATCATTTCCCACTGGGTTATGCATAACTTCTTTATTCATTCGTCTATTGATAGACACTTATGTTGCTTCCATATCTTGGCTATTGTAAATAATGCCACAATAAGCATATGGATACATATATCTTTTCAATTTAGTGTCTTGGGTTTCTTAGAATAAATTCCCAGAATTGGAGTTGCTGGGTTCTTCTTAGTCTCTTGTTATATCCTTTGTCTTAAAGACTATTTTATCTGGTATAGATATTGCTACCCAGCTTTTTTGTTGTTTTGTTTCTGTTATCATAAAATATCTTTTCCCATCACTTTACTTTCTGTGTTTGTCTTTTGATCTTCAGTGAGTCTCATGTAGACAGCATATTTGCTTTGACTCTATTCAGTCACCATGTGTATTTTGATTGGAGAATTTAAAGTAATTGTTCATTGATATGTATTTATTGCCATTTTATTTTTTTTTATCTTTTTTTCTCCTCCTTAAAGAAGACTATAACATTTTTTTGTAATACAGGTTTGGTGGTGATTAATGCCTTTAGTTTTTTCATGTCTGGGAAGTTCTTTATCTGTCCTTTGAGTCTGAATAATAGCTTTGCTGGGTGAAAGAATCTTGGCTGTAGGTCTGTCTTTTCATCACTTTGAATATTTTGTGCCAATCCCTTCTGGCCTGGAAAGTTTCTGTTCAGAAATTGGCTGACAGTTTTATGGAAGCTCCCTTGCTTTTCTCTTGCTGTTTTTAAGATTCTCTTTGTCTTTAAACATTTGCATTTTAATTATGATGTGTCTTGGTGTGGGCCTCTTTGGGTTCACTTTGGGATTCTGTGCTCCTTGGACTTGTCTGTTTTCACCAGATTAAGAGAGGTTTTCTTTCATTATTTTTTTGAATAATTTTTAAATTTCTTGTTCTCTCCTCTCCTTTTGGCACTCCTATGATGTGAATGTTGGTATACTTCAAGTTTTCCCAGAGGCTCCTTATCCTATCAGTTTTTAGATTCTTTTTTTCTTTTCACTGTTCTGATTGTTTTCTGCTTCCTTATATTCCAAGTCTCTGATCTAATTCTCTGCTTCACCTACTCTAATGTTGAGTTCCTCTAATTTATTCTTTATTTCAATTATTGTAGTCTTTAATTCTGACTGGTTCTTTTACATGGTCCTGATCATTTCTGAATCCATTCCATCTCTATTGTATTTATAGTGGTGGTTCAAACTTTTTTTGTGCATCAGAACTATGTGGAGGACTTGTAACAAAATAAAACAAGACAGATTGCTGTAACGCTTCCAGAACATGTAACTTAATAGTACCAAGTTAGGGACTAATAATTCATGTTTGTAATAGGCCTCAGATGAAACTGATGTAATAGGTCTCAGTTGAAACAGGTACTCTGAGGATTACCCTTGAAAATCACTAGTTTTGAGCAATTCTTCCAATTGAGTTGCCAGTCAGATAGGGGATTTTTAAAATTTTGCAACAGCATGTGTATTTTCATAGGTATTTCCATGGGCAGTTAAGAAAAGATGAATTAAGTATCCACAAGTAGTGATTTAGTTAAAGTGAATATTATATTTGTTATTTACTTTATTTAAAAATTATATTATTGTTACTACATTTTTAAAATTTTTTCTTATATATAATTATAAAGAAACTGGTTGAAATGAAATGCTGTGTTTTATTCTCCACTAAAACCATCAAAACTACTATGTCAAGACTTTTTAATTTGTAAATCTACTTCTGGACCTAAATTCTCTGGGGAAAACTGGTTTTTAATGAAGAACAGAATTTTAAAAATTTAATATGAAGATAGATATAAGCCCAGGAAATATATATGAAGTATTGTTAAAGAAAGACACAAAGAAGAATTCTGATTTCTGGCTCTATTAAAAAATGAAGAACAAAGTCCTTCTGAGAATACAACAGGCACAGACAAGATAATGGGGATTGAATAGAAAGGGCTGCTTGCTCCTGGCTGGACAGATTCTTATCTTCTGAGAATTTATGTTTTGAGAGCAGAATTGTGGGACATCGCGTCTCTATTTCTATTTGTTGCTTTGAGTTATTGAAAAAACAAAAGGCATTTTAAAAAATGGTGTTACTGTTTCAGTCTTGTCTATGTCTTAAAAGTTCTATTTCTTGGCCCTGGCTGGTGTAGCTCAGTGGATTGAGCATGGGCCTTTGAAGCAAAGGGTCACTGGTTCGATTCCTAGTCAGGGCACATGCCTGGGTTGTGGGCCAAGTCCCCAGCAGGGGACATGTGAGAGGCAACCACACATTGATGTTTCTCTCACACACTTTCTCCTTCCCATCCCCTCTTTCTAAAAATAAATAAAAATATATTTTTTTAAAAAAAGTTCTATTTTTCTAAGCATGGCTAGGCATGATGAGACTATAACCAATAAAAGTACCACGTATTTTAATAAATGAAAGAAACTACACTTGAAGCTGTTTGAATGGTTTCTGAATGACAATGCAAAACCTAACTAACTAGGAGATGCCACACTGACACAGCATCTGTGAAGCTAAGGGGAATATACTCCCAGGTTTGGAATATTTTATGTTTCAATTATAAAGAGAACAAGTTCCAGGTTACCTTTATGTGATTATTCTGTAACATTCAATTTTGTCAAAATACTTTTATTTTGTACATTGAACTATGCCTTTCTTTCCAATTCTCTTAGGAATTAACAAATTTATATTTCCCAGCATATGCAAATTCCCTTTAAATAAAATAAAAGTATGCTATGCTCATTTCTCTTTTGCCTTCTGTACTTTGCTTTTGCTATGTGAAAAGGTCATTTCTTTGTCAGATGTGTTGTTCTCATAACCACAAACAGAAGCTACTTTTGCAAATGAATTGCCTCTCTCTTTCTCTTATCTTTCCAAAATTATCACAATGGGGATTTCATGAGCTAGAAAATAAGCATGATTAAATTCTACTTGACCTTATTTAGCTCTTTATCCATTGAACATTTTCTAGAACAAGGAACTTTGGGGAATATAGAGATGAAAAATAACCTTGTCATAGACTTTGAAAAGCAAAATTTTCTCCTTAGATTGTACTGCTGTACAAAGTGTGGCCTGTGAGCATCACAAACATCACCTGTGGGCTTGTTAGAAATGTCAGTTTATGGACCCGACCCTACCTAGTAAACCAGGAGCTTTGTTTAAACAAATCCTCCAAGGAAACTGTTTTTAAGGCCCTCCAGGTGATTCTTATGCACATTACAGTTTGAAGACTACTGCTGTAATACAAGA
The DNA here is from genome assembly GCF_021234435.1 of Artibeus jamaicensis. Lineage (NCBI taxonomy): Eukaryota > Metazoa > Chordata > Mammalia > Chiroptera > Phyllostomidae > Artibeus > Artibeus jamaicensis. The sequence continues at coordinate 19,093,959 of NW_026521788.1, forward strand.
TAAATTATAACTAAAATTTTTGAAAGGACATCTCAGATGATTAAGGATGTGAAGGCAGTATCTTGGGATGTAGGTAGGCAAGGAGGGATTTTTATAGGCCCTGATGGGGAATAACCATGTAGAGGGGAAAGAACTGCACAAATAAAATTTTAAGGCCAGGGAAACACAAATCCATCATTTTGTAGAGGGCAGGTAAGTCAAAATACAAAATCTCAATATGTTATCAAAGTACTTTGTGAGTACCATGGGAGAAAATGTCTAATACCAGGAAGAACAATGGGAGGCCTGGCAGAGTAGGTTATATAATTACTGGATCAAGAGGGGTAATTTCCATTTACAATGGTCATGTACACTGATGACTGGGAACACAAAAATTCACATTTTCAGAGCTGAAATAGACCTTCAGGATAATTTAATACAACTCACTATGCAATGTATGAGTTCTTACTCTACACCACGTTGATAAGTGCTTCTGTTAAGATTATATTGCATTCTTAGCAAGATTCCCTTATATGCAAAGACAATACCTAATTAGCAAGACAACAGGGTCCATTTCTAATGTTCCAATTACCTTTTCTTTCTCATTATTGCCTGTTCATGAGTCAGCATCTCTAGACATGAAATATTTCAATGTATCTTATTCTTGACTGTTTTCTGATACTGCTTGAATAGTAAGCTCACATTTTATACCATTTCTTCTGCCCCTAGTTTTCTACTATTTATTCATGAATTAGAAATAACAATGTGAAAGATGTCAATATAAAATGAAGGGGTAAAAAATTGAATAATGAAACCTAAGATACAGTATGGTCCAACACACCAGCCAAGGTTGCATTACCTATACAGTATGATCGGAACAGCACCAAAGGGTCTGTTGGGCCAAAACCACTTCCCCATTACTTGGTTATATTGGTAAAATAAGACATTTGTTTTTATAAGGATAAATATAAGTCATGAGATTGCTTCAAACATCTAAAATGTGAATATGCATTACTATATCTGTTTAAATACAGAGTAATTGCTAATCTCCAAACAGGATAGACCTCTACAAATAAAAGTAGTAATGTCATCATGATATGACTTTTTACTTGCTTGTAAAATTTTGTTTTTATGTATATTAAACCCATTAAGAGCTTCTGAAAAAAAATTAGACATCTGTGTTTAATCCGAGATGGATACTCTAGAGTCATTTTGGAGAGACACTGAACTATATTTTCAAAAAGATAATACTTTATATTTCTGCTGTAAGCAAAACTGTAATCACTCAATTGGATGGTAAGATGCCTGTCATAAGGTGTTCTAGCTACTGATGAAGGAGAAAATTGTACAGGAAGAAAGCATTCAGAGAGAGTGAACATGAGAGCTCCAGAGAGAAGGAAAAGGACCCAGAGGAGGAAAGGCAGGAGGAGGGAAGGGAAAGAGTGAATTACAGAGAGAACAAGCGTAGTCTTTGGAAAGGTGACTGCTGTCATGGAGCAATATCATTCTGTGAGACATTTCCCTTCTCAAAGGATCTTATCCCATGGTGGGGGTTGGTGGGTAGTGGGGAAGATTTGGATGACTTAGCTTTTACCAACAATCTGGATTCACCAAAGATTGATCAGGTAGTTTTGTTATCAGAGGTTTGTCTGTCTGTTTATCCTCTCTTAGTTCAGGCCCTTTCTTTGAATTGGTCAAAAATACCATTCCTTTAAATAATTAACTCATTTATTATGGAGAACATAAAATCATATCATTTGCTTATGATATTGTCCTGTGGATCATAGAATTAAGTGATAGAATTAGGGCAAGAAGCACCTAATAGGCAAACTATTGCCATATCTTTTTCTAATAGAATGGTTAACACTTTGCCAATTTCCATCAACCAGTTAGTGAGAGAGTTGGTGAGGACAGAACATTTGTATTAGACTTAATGCTCCATATAGCCTCTTTCTATTTGTAATCTAATGGTCTCAGCAAATAGTAGAGAAAAGTTCTTTGCTTTGCATTTATATTTTAAAAATTGGCTTTATGTTAGCATGTAATTGACTAGTTAAGTTAATTTAAAGTTTCAAATACTATTTCATAAGATAGGGTTTTTAACTAACACATGAGCCCAAAATAAAATACTTACCAAATGACGTAGAAAAAAATCAATATAATTAAGTTTCTTTTGTGTTTCAATAAATAAAACATTTTGCTTGATTTTACTCTTGAATCTGAGGTGTAATCACTATGTCTATAGGTGTTCTAAGGGTTTCTTTATATTAAGAACAATGAGTTGGAATAAAATATTTCAGGAATCATCACCTCCAAGTGATTGTTTAATGACTTCTGATATATCTTAAAATTTCACTATTCAATTCTTTTAACTATACTAACACACTATGTCTTTAAGAGTCAAGAATAACTGTTTACGACTCCAGATTTGCTATTGTATGTGACACTGTGCCCTCAGCCCTCCAGGGCTCTCATTCACCAAGTTACCGTCTCCTTGTACTTAGTGATCCGTCATCACAACAAGGTCTGGGGCCCTCCTTACAATGCATGACGTATTTTGTTCTCCTCAAGTCCCATGCCTTTTCAAGTTTGGTATCTGCAGAAATATCAACATAGATTCTAAATCTTTTCAACTTCATGGGAAAAGTCCAGGTTTACCCTGTACTTGGTTATTCTACAATTGCTCAAGGCCAAGCAGTAAACATGGTAAAAAAAAATCACACCAGAAAACAAGTTCATCTGCTGTCATTAACACTGCCATTTAGAAATACATTCTCAAGATGCACAAAATATCTAAAGGACTAGAGTGACAATGCACCATCCTGTAAAAGCCAGGCCTGCTTCCAAAGGATGTGAGCCATGTGTGTTCATATCTATCCAGCCATTCGGTTCACAGTTACAGAATGACCACTGTATACCCCATATGTGGAGGATCTGATAATGCATAAAGCCAGAATTGTAGCTGCTGATATACTTAACTAAAGAGAAAAGACTCTTACTCCATGAAGAAACTTGAGGTTATAAGCCATATTAATGGTATTTAAAATGGGGGGCCCTGGTAATGACCCTTGTACCAGCTAACTATATATGCCTTAGGCATGTTCCGCAGCCTTCCTATTTGCAAAATAAAGAATGCAGACTAGAAGTTTTCTTGGGTTCTTCTGTTTGGCTCTGTCCTTCTGTTCAATCAGATCATTTAGAGTAAATGCTGACACACATTACTAGGTACTATTAGAAAAATAGATGCCGAGGCAAAAATTACTTGTCAGGACAGAGAAGCATATTTTATAAAGGTATGATGGGAAGAAAAAGATTATGGGCTTTGAATCCCTTCAGACCTCTGCACACAATCTAATTCTGCCATCTTCTAACTGTGTGACACTGGTAAACTGATTCACCATTCTTAACCTTCCTTTTCAATAAATCGAGGCAAATAGTATCTAAATGAGATAATGCTTGTTACATTGTCTGGAACACGAAAGCACTTACACAGGATAGCTATTACTACAAGCATTATCTGCATAGTGTTTTTTCTTTCCTAAGTCCTGGCATGTTAACCATGTAATTTTATCTTTGCAATACTTTGTAAAGAAGTATTATTCCCCATCTGCATTTGAGGAAAAGGAATTTTGAAGAAGTTCAGTCACTGCTATAGGGCATATTCGGAAACAACCTTTGTGTCTTTCACAGAAGAACACAGGTAGAGACAGTCTAAAGGGAGAGCTCCCTTGACTCTCCAGGAGTGTCGAATTTTGCACAACTATTTTCCTCCTGGTAGAATTAATCTCTAACAGTTTGTTCCCACAACTTCAGATACCTTCCCCTGACAAATCATTGAAAGTTGATGCATCATGGTGGGGGTGTGCAGCCTGAAAACACAGTACACAGAGCTGTGATTGACAGAAGAGGTTATTGGTGGCCTGTTTTGTACATTTTTGGTCAATAATCTCAAAGAATTATCCAAGGAAAAATGTTCTATTCATTAAGGTAATAAAGATAGAAGGCAAAACAGAAATAAAATGCTGGTGGACAAAGACTTACCCAAAAGTATAATGTCCACAGTCCACTGGCATAGCTAAGAACAGAATCTAATTAAAATGTTTTTATTTTATAGTACTTGAATGTTGCTTACAAACCTATGTGGTCCTTATCTTGCAGAGAGCAAGTATTCAATCTTTTAACACAGTAAAAACATCATTCCAACACTTAGAAAAATAACCAATCAGCTGGGAATTCTTCAGGACTAAGTGGTTAATCATGGCCACATCTGTGAATAATCTGTGAATAGGTTGCAGCTAAACCCACCCTGATATAAATGATCACACCACAGAAGCCCCAAGACCTCTGTAGCTCATGTACATATGCCTGCAGGGTCTCACTGCAGCACTAGGGGCCTTTTCTAATTCAGCAGGAAGCTTTATAGCTGTGAAATCTTCTGAACACAGATTGAATTATAGAAAACTGATCTACACACCCCCACTTAGCTACCTGCCAGTCACAACTCAGGTCTAATCTTTTTTAGCTCCCTGTAGATGTCTGAGACTGACCACAAATTCCCGAAGTGACAGTCTAGACTGTCATGAAAATGTACTTTTCACATTCCTAGAAAATTTAGAAAACAGGACTCCACAAAAGGAGACTCCTACCCCTGTGATGAATACCTGCTCTAGAGTGGGTTGTTCTTTTACAGTCCTTAAGTTAGGAAGGTATCCTAGACATAGATGGATCTTGGGTGATCCTTATGCTTTTCCTCATTCATTTTCCTCTTGCTTATTAGCAAGAGGAAGATTTATAACAACCATAAAAATAATAGGTACAGAATGAGCGGATTTCCCAGCCCACTGGCATGAACTAATAAGCAAGAGAAAGGTTTATAACAACCATAAAAATAATAGTTAGGTACAGAAGGAGAGGATTTCCCACCCCACTGGCATGAACTTACAGGTCAAATGGGATGCTTACACTGACAGCTGTTCAGACATCTACACAGAACAACGGAGGGTGACAGTGTTTCCCACAAGGAGCTGCTGACTGCGCCTCCTGCTGTCAGTTCTTGCCACAAAGCTCCATTGCCTCATCTCTGGCATCTAAGTCATCAGCATCACTTCATGCTAAGACTAAGCAAGAAAACCTAATGCAAGGGGCTTTAGAAACTGGAAAAGTATGATAACATAAAATGTATGCATCTGGGATTAAAAGCTTTCTAAACCTTCCAGCATGTGTACAACAAGAATGCCACATCCATGCGTGTCTTGGAGCTTATAAAGCGATTCCATAGCTATTTTCTCTGAGGTCAGGGTTATCTTTTTTAAAAGCACTGCTGCTCTGGCCACATGACTCAGTTGGTTGGAGGGTCATCCTGTGCACCAGAAGGGTGCGGATTTGATTCCCAGTCAGGGCACAGACCTACATGAGGGTTCAGTCCCCTGCTGGGGCACCTATAGGAGACACCAGGTCAATGTTTCTGTCTCACATCCATGCTTTCTCTCTCTCTACTCTCTCTCTTCCCTCCTCTCTCTACAATCAGTAAACATATTCTCTGGTAAGGATAAAAAAAAAGACTGCTGTTTTAATGTTTTTCCTCTGGTTCTTGCCAATATTGCTGAAAATTACTGAACTTTTGAAATCAGATAAATCTGCTAATTTAAGTGTAACTGGTCTCATGTGGCTGTTTTCCTAAGTGTACATTATATCTGATGGCTTGCTAGTTGACAGATGTACTGCAGCTCTTGTCAAATTGATATTCTGGAGATTCTGGCTATAGTGATTATATAAAAACATTTAAATAACTTTAATCAACTATCAATCAGAGGTAAATATGTTCACTAATAAGACTCATTACCTTAGATTTTTTAATACCGTGGTATTTTTGTTTTTACATATAAGTTAAAATTATTAAAATAATAATTAGTAAAATAATGAAGTATGATTTTAGAGAACTTTTAGGTTCACGGCAAAAATGAGGGCAAAGTACAGAGATTTCTGACACACCGCCCACCTCCACCCATGCATCCTTCTTCCTCTAGCAACATCCTCCACCAGAGTCGTACCTTTGTTGCTTATTATACAGCTGATGGACTTCCACTGACATATCATATCATACAAATGATGACGTAAACCAGACTTTACATTGTGGCTCACTCTTGATGTTTCACCTTCTATGGTTTGAACAAATGGGTAATGACTTCTATTGATCATCATCGCACCATACAGACTATTTTCACAGCCTTAAAAATTCTCTGTGTTCCGTATATTCATCTCTTCCCCCAACACCTGACAATGACTGATCCTAGCTGAGAAGTTGCTATAGGGCACAGTCTCTCTGTTCTCTGCCTGTGATTGAATTCACCTCAGCAGCCAGCAAAGCTCCTGTTTGTGTGCGTGTGTGTGTGTGTGTGTTTATACACACACATATATATTTGGGGAATAAGTGGCTTTTTGTAAATATAATGCAAACTTCTTTGACATCATGTTGCTATCAAAGAAAAATTAAAGCCAACTTAGATATTCTCCTCTGACATAATGAGCAATAATTTAATTACACCAATGGTCAAAGTGAAAGAGTGAGAAAGAGAATTAAAGTGAAAGAAAGATAGAGGAAGAAAAGAAGAACAAGCAGTAATCATTTACAAAGCTGACTCAGCACAAAAGTCAAACCCTGTGCGAATGTTCTGCTTTGCTTTCGGAACTCCATGCATAATTTCAAAAGAAGTCAGAGTGATTTAGAAAACCCAAGTCTCTTTGCATGCTGTTTATATTAAACAGGGTGATAAATGAAATGCAGAGTAAATTTGACTTTGTTTTTCAGTAATAGGAGCATCTTAAAAAGCATCAAATCTAACACTTTCTTCTTGCAGAAAGTGCCCAACCTAACTGTTTCCTGGATATATACAGCTATAGCTTTCAACAGGTCTAATGTGCACATGAACCATCTTTTGGCAAGAACCCCCTTATCCTCTTTCCACTTCTACCCTAGCATTGCTTGCAAACAGCAGAGCAGATAAAAGGAGAAAGCTGATTTTCTTTGTGCCCTTAACCCTTTTAAATTCACTTCTTATTTCAAAGTTAACCACTACAAGAAAGAAAACTGGAAGACACTCACTTACCTGAACTAAGTTACTTTTCTACATTTTACTACCTAGCTACAATAATTGATTCTCACTCACAAGGTATCCCGCAGATCTTACCTACATATATTACAAAAATCCATCTTGCTGAAGTTCGTCTCTCAAAACTTGACCTGAGAGTAAAGCTTGAAAAACTAGTGGTCCTTGGCATTATGTATTGGCACAGATGATGGGACTGTGTTTTTGCTTTTATTGGATTTTAAACTGATCTGTCTATAATTAGAAATCAGTACGTTTTTACATTAAATTCTATATTTCTGGGCTCATTTTAAGAAATTCTAGTGTCTGACAACCCAGGGCCTGTATTTATGCACAGCAATGATTGATGATGTATGAGCTGACGGCCACTCTTTAAAGTGGCCTTCTCCATCTGCATCTTATATTCTCCATTGCATCTCAGGTACGCCCCTGCCAAGCTTTTTCACTCATGATTTGTTTGCCTCCCCCACTGTAAGCACTTAAATTCTCTGCCCCTACCTTGGGGATGCTCTGCACGCAAGGCTGAGTGAGGGAAAGAGGCACTGCCAACCCCATTTTAGGTTAGAAAGAATACTCCCAATAAAACGCTCTGCAATTTTTAACTTCTATTAGGGACCTAGGCTTTTGTGGACTAACCAAGAAAACTAAATAAATAGTATACGAAACACTGATTAAAAGGCAAAATATATTCTAAAATCCAAATAATCCACTTACAAAAGGACTTTGTGTACTTTTTCATTAGGAAATGATGCCTCATCTCACTTAGGTCTTACATCCTGGACTAATCACTAAATATTAGCTAAGCAGTTTCCTAAGAATGATAAAGAATGCATACAGAGGAGTTCATGGGCATAAATGTGCACTCTGCTTTTCTACTTCTCTAGTAAGAAGAGTGGAATAACATTAGAGATTCTTTGGGAAAAAATGAAATTCACTCTTGAAACTTTTGTAGCTTGATCTACTTAATAGAAGGTCTCTTGTCTAAAAGCATTCAGAAAGGTTTTTTCTCTCTCCATCAAGAAAAGAAATATACAAAACTTGGGCTCACTTTCTATGTTTAGATTTATTGTGTTACCTTTATTCCTTTGATCTTTGGCATTGATAGAACCGGGCTGATGCCCTATTGTGCCATCTATTAGGTGTGTGACCTTAGAGGTGTTGCTTAATTTCTTCAGCCAGAGTTTCTAGATCAGCAAAATGTTCATTGTGAGCATGGGTGTAATGGGGTAATAGGTAGAAAAATGTTTTGTGTGATGCCAGTATAGATTACTAAATATTTTCTATATTTAACTTTAATTTCTTCCCCAGTTCTTCTCTTCTTTTAGTTAGCCATAAAAAGTTATTTTTTTCGTCTTGTGAAACCCATAAAATAACCACTCCCCTAATACTTTTGTTAACCAGCCTCCTCCATGTATGACCATATTATTTAAATGTATACAACAAATAGAAGAACTCTCCCTCTGGTTTCTGGAATCTTGAATGTGAAAAATGGAGAATAATATTTAATCCCTCATTTGTCATTCACAGACAATTAAACTGAATTCCAGAGAGATTTAGTGATTTGCTAAAGACACTTAAGCAGAAGAGTAGAACTCTTCTTTTATAAAACACAAGACAAAAATGAAAGCAGGTTTTAATTGTAGGGCTCTCTGTATATGAGCTCTGTAGACCACAGTATAGAGAATCACTATATATTTTAATGAAGATCACATGGAGGGTTAGCAACAGGGGAGTGGAAGGAGGAGAAGGGGGGAGAAGGTACAGAAAATAAGTAGCATAGACAGTAGATAAAAAAAATAGATGGGGGGCAAGAATAGTATGGGAAATATAGAATCTAAAGAACTTGAGACACATGGTCATAAACTAAAGGGGAGTAATGGAGGGGATGGGGGGTAGGGTGGAGGGGAATGAAGGGGGGGATAGAACAACTGTAATGGCATAATCAATAAAAAATTAATTAATTTAAAAAAAATAAAAGCAATTTTAAAAAATGCCCCTGGAAGATGATTTAAAAAAAGAAAGAAATACTGGGTTGGCAAAAAAAGTTGTTTAGTTTTTTTTCCCCCCCTTTATGATGGCTCTAGTAGTACTTAGTTCTCTTTTACTTCATTCAAAATAATTTGGTTAGATTGTAATGGGACAGTTGTCATATCAGGGTATAATTTTTTTTTATTTTTTAAAGATTTTATTTATTTATTTTTAGGAAGAGGGTAAAGGAGGGAAAAAGAGATGGAGAGAAACATCAATGTGTGGTTGCCTCCAGTGCGCCCCCTACCGGGGACTTGGTCCACAACTCAGGCATGTGCCCTGACCAAGAACTGGAGACCCTTTGATTCTCAGACTAGTGCTCAATCCAATGAGCCACACCATCTAGGAACAGTGTGCATTTAAAAAAATTATCAAGGAATATAAAACTTTTATCTATATTTGGAAGTTGAATACAAAGGTCCAACAACTGTAGAAAATTTTAAATTACCTTATAAAACCATTTTTTCAAAATGAAAATGCCATTACTTATTAGGGGTATTAGAGATTCAAGCAACCTTTTTTGCAAATAAGATCTTGAAGAAAAAAACAAAACCTGTAAAAAGTTGTTTACAACTTTAGAGAAAAAGAAAGAAGACTAATATTCACTGAAAAACACTGTCCATGTCATGTGACATTTGGTACACTAATCTGTTATCCCATCTGATCTCACTATTATCTTCATTTTTCAATACAGTATGTACTTTAGAAGCCAGATACAAGAGATATAAATAACTTTCCCAAGAACATGAAGCCAGGATTGGAACCCAAGTCTGTCTCCATATTTCACACATCATGCAATATTTCATGCTGTTTACCTTCTTTAAGATTTTCTGTAGGAGTAATGAACTACTTCATTTGTTTATATACTAATTTACTCAGCAGTGATTTATTGAATGCTGCATTTGCTACATATCAAGCCAGGGAAACAAAAACAAAGGCTGTAAACAGCATTCATAGCATCCAGCACAGAATATGTCACACAGTAGGCAGTGAAGATATATTTGTTGAATGAATAAATAAACAAACAAATGAGGGAATACATTCCTGTTCGCAACTTGTCACTTATCTATCTAGTACAATACGTACTCACCGGCTATTATACACTATTATACATGACTATTATACACTAAACATGTGAGTATTATAGATTAAGACAGGCTGTAAGTATAAAGTACATACCAGATTGTTAAGACTTGGTACAAAACAAAGAATGTAAGGTATCTCATTAGTTTTTATACCAATTACATGTTGAAATAATATTTAGGGTATGTTGGATTAAATAAAACATATTATTAAGATTAGTTGTAACTGTTTATGTTCTTTTTTTAGTGTGACTACTAGAATATTTTAATTTATGTATGTGGCTTGCCTTATATTTCTTCTACTGGGTAGCATCGACCTGGTGCCATTAAGGCATGAGGCACTTGCTTTTCTGTTCCAATTTTATTATCAAAAGTAGGTTTCTTCTCTCACTTTAATATGTGACGATAAGTTACATTTTAAATGCAGTCCTTTTTAAATGCCAGTTGATTCTCATGACATTCAAATCAATTTTTGAGGGTTAGAAAATTTTATATCCAGATGCAAAATAGTCCATATGCAAATGCTCTTAAAATATGGCATCCCTTTAAATCTTTCTCTGATGAGAAGCAACTGCATTGCTCCAACTTCTTTACTGGATCCAGGTCTGTGAGATGAAATCTGACCTCTTCATCCTGGCAAGCAACTATCCAAGGCTGCTGACTGACTCTATTCCACTCCAGCCAACTTACTGATCCAGATTTCATGTCTATGGCATTCCTGGGACACGGAAATGAGCCTTGTGCCCTTATTCAAGCTATTATCTCCATTTGGAATTCCAGTTTTTCAACTCCAACTGCTGCCCACTCTTCAAGGTTGATGAAAATGTTGCTTACTTTATGCTGAATTCCCATGATACACTAATCCCATACAGTTTTCTCTCTCTCCTCTTACTTCCAAAGCAGTAGTATTCAATTTAAAAATATTTATCCTTGGTTATTGTGGGCTCTTGACTTTTCTGTAAGTGGTACTTTTCTAAAGCACTACCCTTTTTCTGTACTCCAAGTTAATAAAGAAAACTCTGGAACATGGAAAGCTGACTGGCCAGGCTTTTAGAGATCATGCTCACCCTGTCCTTTAGCTGAAGGAGGATTAACATGCTGAGTTTCTAATCCAGGCAGTGGGCAGTCACACTTGTGCACTCTATTGTACATGAGTGAAGGCATCCCTGACTTAACTATACTAATTCTTTCCACCGAAAAAAGAGAGCGGCCAAGATGCTTGCTGAGAACAGTTGTCAGTTTGTGTACAACTGTAAGCATGCAGTTGTTCTTTTCTTTTGAAGGGGGAGAAGGAAAATGGAAGGGGACTCTAAAAGCTTTATTTATTTATAACTGAACATATCCTAATTTGAGAGCAGATGATCAATTACAGCAATGTGTAACATTGAACGGCGCTGTGTCCACAGGCAAAGACCACAGCAGAGCTGAGAGCAGAAAGACTCCATACAGAACAGCAAGCATCCCTCCGCAGCCCCCTCTTTGGCACCGTGGCTTTGCTAAATCTGCCTCACCATTTTGTGAGTGGGAATAATCAGCTTGGTAGGTTGGAAGGAAGTATTATAATTAAATATCCACCCACCTTTCTCCTTTTTGATGAAAGGCTCCCATGAAACTTACTAAAATAAGGTACATCAAGACACAAATTTTCGATGAGTAAGTCAAAGTACCGCCAAACCTGGCTTTTCACATAGAGGAAGTTCTTAGTTCTCAGAACATTTTCAGGTCTCGAACATTAAGCACTGTCATATTTAATAATAATTAATACACTAAAGCACATGGGATAAACTGGAGGTTCTACCATGAACTGATTTTCTGAGAACAAATCAGAATATGATTCAAAAATAGTAGTGGAGTTTTAAAACAACTTTTAGAGAAATTTTAAATAATAGCCATTATACAAAATAATCCATTTGTTGAACACAATGACAATTATTCTTTTGAATAAGAGCTGTATCACCATATTAAAGTTACAAATTGTATCTACAAAGGAGGCAAAGTTCTTTAAAGATGTTATCAAATCATCACAAACTTCTGAGCAAAATCCAGAGCAGGGTTTATAGTGTCCGCTTTTGATAATTAATGGCAAAGACATCTGCTAACTCATTATGAAGAATTATTTTAAGTATCCATGTACAGTAGAATAAGGAGGTACTCTACTTAAATAATTGGGTTCAGGCCTATATTTCAAGTCCAGTCACTGAAATCCCCGAGGTCAACTTTTTAGAGGAAATGAGAACTGAGTTGGTGTTAGAAAGGTGTCCCTTCATTCAATACAGATTTACTTGGCACTAGCCATACAGACTTTGCTATTATTTGAGGGCTCAAAATAATAAAAGATAAAATCTTTACTCTCTAGAATTACTAAATATTTTTATTTTTTTAGATTAATACTTTAAACTTTCTGTTTAATTGGTATTATTGGTGGGAGCCAGTAGAGTAAATGGTTCCCTAATTCACTGTCCATGCAATATCAAAGGATGGGGAAGTCTAATCAATGAGCACCTTTGTCATTAATTACTAATCACTAAGTGAAGGTAACTTTCAAATTGTGAGCCTCTTGATTCTTGTTTTTCCTTCCCACTGTGGCTTGGTGGATTTGAAAATACAGAGTAGCTTGGATATTCAGAGTAGGAACAGCTTTGGCTAACAGTTACTTAGTTCAGTATAACAAAATAAAACTAGTCACAAGGACCTAGTTTCTCCAATTATTGATACTACCAAGGCTTTTATAAGCATCATTTCACCCATGATCATTTTAAAATGTTATACCAAACTACATGGTAATATAACAGGAGACCTCAGACATGACTCCACTAAAGAACAGGAATGTATGTTCAGACTTAAATATTGACTGATTTGCTCCTTATTCCCATTTCTTTTCTCCACTGCCTCACATCCTTTTGGTTTTCAAATTATCATCTACATAATTTCTTAACGGTTGGTATTTTGGTGCTTTGTGTTCCATTCCACTTTTTATTATCTTTTTTGTAAAAGTTACACCATTATCTAAAATGTTCCTTTAACAGTATAGACTTTTTCTTCAAGATCTGATAGGAATTCTTTAAAAGTGAATTTTTTTTCTACTGAAGTCTTACTTCAACAAGTTCACTGATTTTAGATTTCTCTGACAAACATAGTAGAGGTATCAAAACCAAGACATGTTGAAAATAGGTTTTTCTTGAAGCCATTTAGAATCTAAGACTTTCTGCCTTGCTATGTCAAATTGCCCAGCTTGGGAGTAAGATGGGTATATGTGTATGTCTGTGTAGGGAGGTAGTAGGAAGCAGGGAGGTGGAGGATTGATACGCAATCTATACAAAGTTAACTCAGAATGCCATGAGAAACTGATATATTCTCATAATATAAACTCTCCTATTTCCCCAACTGTCACAGACACTTCTGTCTCAATGTTTGTAAGAAATTAATGATGACTTTCTCTGTTGTTTTGGTTAGACATCTCCTTTCAAAAATGCATTTTCCTGAGAGATAAATGTAATGCTCTTTTTCTTTCCTTCTTGATAAAGAACCCAGTGTGCAAGTAATATACTTAAAAATCATTTTCATTTTCTCCTATGTCTATATCTCTCAGAAAAATAGAAGTCTCTCAACTGTAGAAAGTATTTGTTGGATCACAGAAGTTCAGAAACTGGTAGTGGCCTTAAACATCTTTTTTTTAAAAAACCTTCACTTTATAGATAAAGCAAATACAGCCCAGAGAAGTGTAGTAGATTGCAGGTGGCAACAAATCCTTTGCTATGCCTTCCACTGAGGAATGGAGTCTCATGGCCCCCAGTTGCCACTCACTCCTTGGGTTGGAGCTGGCTCTGTGATTGTTTTTACCCATAAAACACAGAGGAAGTTGTACCCTGCCAATTTTCGGGCCCGGGCCTTAAGAGAACGTCAGGTCTACTTTCTATCTCTGCCTTACTCTTAGGACTTCTCCTATCAGAACTCAAAACTATGCTGTGGGAGGCGGAAGCTACATGGAGAGGCCATGGATTGGTGCTCTGGTCGACAACCACAGCTAAGCTCCCAGCAGATAGCTAACGAGCACTTTCACTCATGGGAATGTGCCATCTTGCATGTATAGCCTCATTAGACCTTTGAAGGGCTACATTACCAGCCAATATTTGCCAGCAATCACATGAGAGACCCTAAGGGAGAATTGCCCAGCTCTGTCCAGTCAACCTACACATCAGTGTGAGAATAATGAATGGTTGTTTTAAGCCACTGCATTTGGGGATGGTCTGTTATGTAATAAGTAAAAGCTAACTAGAACTAAAAGTTACATAGACCAGCTTCTAGCTATACCAAAGTGAGAACTATAAGACTCCAAATCTATCATAATCTTATAATGTGTTAAAGGAACATGCAGAGTTAAATTAGACTCATTCTTAGTCACCTAGTAGCTCAAAATTCCAAAACCTTTTCTTTCAATAATCACATAAAATACATAATTTCCAAAATTCTTAAACATTTAAAACAGACCCTTAGAGCTCTACCTACATAATAAAAAAACATCACTTGGTAGTAAATTAAGGCAGCATTTTCAAGTGTTCCCTGAAGGCAACTCCTTAGTAATAAATATCATGAAAAAGAGTTCCTTGGGCAAATTTAGGGAAATTCTGACGAATTAAAGCAGTCTCTTTAACTCTAGATTTTTTAGAAATGTAAAGTAGCCAAGAGAATAAGCTTTTTTCCCCAAATTGTGTGATTAAGAAGTCCCTCTTTAATGAGAACCTTATGAGATTTAGAATTCACAGAATCACTAAACTGGGAAATAGAAATAGGGATGCAACTTTATTAGCAGAAACCAACTTTTACTCTCAGAATATTTTACCAAAAAGTTGTTTTTATAATCTGGTGTGCCTTCAGTTTGGAGAATACATTTTTAGACAAAACTTTCACAATTCTCAGGGGCTACACCCAGATACCTTTAACAACCCGCTCCCCCTGTTTGTACCTCTTAACACATTCTTGTGAGCATAGTTAATGAGTATTAGAGGAATGAAGATAAGAAGAAATAAATAAAACTAGATAAATAATAAATAATTGAATAAATTAGTTAAAAGTGGCAAACCTGGGAATCAGCTCTGACTGTCATTAACCTGGTTTGGATTTTGTGCCTTCATTTCCATATAAGGCCAATGGGAATTACAACCATTGGCCTGTTTTAATGGAAATTCTTGGGATGTTCAAAGGACACGTCAAAGTTGAGGTGGGGAAGTTTTAGGGATAAAGTGATCTTAGCAATCATCTATTTATTTACTCTTTTCATCTATTAGATGTGAAGATTGAGATTCAAAAAGAGAGTTTATAGTATGAGTATTAGCCACATTAGACACTTTCTTCCTAGTGGATCCACCTTAAAGGTCTTAGTACCACCCTCTATTTTAGTCAATATCATATTGAAAACCGTGATTCTAATCCAGATGGTGACTATTTCCTAACACAAGTTTTACAAGCAATTTTGGCCTCAAAACACATATTTTACCAGCATTCATGTCCAGTATAAAAAGCTGTGACAGTCAAAACATTTAGTAACCAGTATGGCATGAGCACTGACAATGATTACAGACACTAGTCATCACGATTTGTATAATCACATGGAAGGGTACCAGCAGTGCATCAGCTCTGGTATATGCACGCGGTCAGTCACATTTCCCCCTTCCTGCCACTGGTTCCCATTCTTGTAAGCACTGCCACATTACTGGAAATTCTTCCCTTGGGGCTCTTTCTTATACTGTGGCTGCATTAATGTTCATAATACAATAGGTGTCATTATGTTTTTCCTGGGAATCACACAGTCCTTCATGGCTCCTGGAACAATATGCCACCCTGTCCCTCAAATCTTGGGGTATTTTCATGTTTCCAGTTTACAAGCAGAAGGAAATTATAGTTTTATCCCCTCCTCTTCCCCCATCTAAGGCATGGACAGATCCAATAAACCCCACTTAATTACTCTGAACCTCTCTACCCTATATATCCTACATTCTTGTTCTATAGTCATATTACATAGTTGCATATTATTTGAAAGGCTGAAAAAGTAATACAGCCATGAAAATATGGTAGAAAAGCCAAAAATGACACGAAGTCAAATATTTTGTTTCCTTTAAGTTTTAATAGAAAGAAAATATTTGTAAGAGTAGAACAAAGTATCTCTATTTAACCAGTTTGATTATGTGACTCTAAAAAGAATAAGCATTTTAAAAATATTGATTATAGTTTCATAGCTCTTTCTAAATAAATCCTCCTTTCCACGCCAATGGGGAACGGTTTAACACAGTTTGACATATAAACTTTCATATTACTTTGTCCCAACTCTGCTTCATTTGTAATATTTTGTCGAAAGTTTTTATTTAAGTACAATTCAATTGTAATGGGGAATGGTAGCCTCATTTTCCTGGGTTTAGAGTAAAATTTTGGCACACTTACTTCCACAAGTCTGTTGGTGTGTTCACGAAATATCGCAGCATATTCTTTTATTTCCCTTTCCCGGCCATTCTTGGCAGCTTCAATGAGAACCAAGAGCGGGACTGTCGTATCCAGAAAGGAGTCTGACACATGATCAATGATGGCCTTGCGGAGCTGAGGGGAAACAGAAAATTTATGCTTTAAAAAAATCAGGAAATAGTTAATCTTGTTTTGTATTTTAAAACCTTAGTACCTACAAAATTTATTTCATATATTTTTGCACAGTCCTTAAAATCATATTTAAGACTGTGTATTTATGCCACATACAAAGCTTAAAATAAGCAAAATAGCAAAGAAAATATCAAGCAATAGCTCTCTTGCTCTTAAAAATCACTATTTTTTTCTTTACTTGTACTTATCCTGGCAGATCATAAATGATAATACTTCATTTTTTTCTCAAAATTTATACAATTGTAATGTTTGTATATGTGTATTAACAATATTGTACATCATGTATTTTATAATTACAAAATTATTAAATGTTTTCTGCCTTGTTGGAGGAACTGATAAATTTTGATTAGCTAAATTGTATACTTTGTGATACTTAAACCAAGTTATATCACTGATTATGCCAGTTGATAATGGATTAATAGAGCAAAGAAAATAATAAATAAATTTGATGTCCAATTTTCTTCATTTGCATTAATTGTTCTTGCCTTCACACCTTAAATTATTAAACAAGTGTAACATTCTGCTACAATTAGTTCTTTTAAATTAGATTTTGTGGAAGCTTATAAATGACAATCAAACAATTACTCTGCTCAGCAGACATCTCCAGAAATTTAAAAATGCATTAGAAAATTAGTGCTTTGTATTTATATAACATTGACCCCTTGAGGATCACAATATCATGAAATGTTTATTAACAATACCAATAACTATGAATGGCCCCAGAGTGTTTTGATTACCTTCTCATTTAATTCAATAACTTCTGTACAATGAAGCAAATAAATGAATAGCTATCAGACAGAAAATTTGTAATTTGCCTTTTGTAAAAATTATATTTGGGAGTATTTTATAAAAACCAAGACACTTAACTTAGTTTAGAATTATATGAGAAATAATAATACATGTTCAAGGGATGGAATGATGTAGCTACATAGAAAAATATAGTCTATCTTTCTATAATAATTATAGAAAATACATTCATAATAATTATAGATTTCTGGGAGAAAACACCTCTGCCTACGATAGTAGAGCTTGCTCAGAACTGTGAAATATTCTGGCTACGGGCAATTTCACAAAAGCTACAGGAAATCCTCAAGGAAAAATTCTACTTAGCATGCAGAGAAGCAAATCACTAATGGCAACTAATTAATATTTACTGAGCACTTACTAGGGTGGGGTGTAGAGTGCTAAGGGGTTACAAGGCAAAGGAAGTGAATGAACAATGTGTTTTCCTTCCATAAAGAGGGAAAAGAGAAAATCAGGCAAGAGGTGGTAAGTTAGCACATGCACTGGGAAGTACAAATTGTGTTAGCTCTGGACATGTAAGAGTAAAGTAGAAGGAATCTCTCAGAAGGGTAACCACTTTCAGTGACCATCTCTCTGCCCTTCATTTTTTTCTTCTTTCATTTGTAGTTAGGACATATAGAAGGTGGGCTATAAGGAGATCAGCAAAAAGAGTTATGCAACAGAAAGCCAGCACACATGTGGGAGACAATTCAAGCCAAGGAAGTGGACAGGATCAGAGAGAGAGAGAGACTCACAGTGAGACAATATCCAAAGATGAAATCTTAAGAAGTAGTACCATTTGGGGGGTGTCATGCAGATGGAAGAGTAAAACCTAAAACGTGACTGAGAATAAAATGATCCCTCACCTATCTCAGGAGTTACATTCCAGAGGCCCCCACAATAGGTGAAAATCCACGAAGTAGCAGCATTATATTTATTTTATTATTTATGTATATTTTAAGGCTTTATAAACCATTCCCACACTCCTATAAACCTTTCCCATCTCCCTTATCAACCTTTCCCACACTCTTATAAACACTTCATATGCTCTTAAACACTTTCTACACTCTTAAACCTATGTAATTTTAACAACATAAAATTCTACATGGGTACTCACCAGAGGAGTATACAGTTGGCGCTTTCTATATCACTATTCACTTATTGTGGCCTCACTGTATCGTGGGTTTACAGTGAGGCCGCATAAGTGAACCATGATATAGTGAGGGACAACTGTATGGCCAAGAAACAAAGAGAGCAAATGGCCAACAACTAAAGGAGGAACTTTCAAATAAATCTCTGTGTCAGTGTTCTCCAAATGAACTTACGCTACTAGACACAATTATAACACCTACATTATGAACTTGTTGAATCTTTTTTTCTATTTGATTTCATTTAATTCAACAGATATTCTGAACACCATTTTTTACATTCCTACCAAGAACAGGGTATTGTGAAAAATGTCAGGATGAAATGCATGGTCCATTGTAATCAAACGGAAAAGTGAGCCATTTAATATTTTAATAAAGGAAATCAGGAGATTTGCTCTTTGCTCTCTTTGAGAGCAAAGAAATTTTAAGAAGATAATAGGGTTCAGAATCAAATTGAAAGATAAATTACATGAAAATAGCCAAGACTTGTCTATTGGATTTGACCACTAAAAGGTTACTGCTGAGCTTAGAGCAGTTTCAGTGGAAAAGCTGGAGCAGGAGTCCTATTGCTGTGGTTTGAAGAATAAATGTGAGAGGCAGGGGCAGAGACAGTGAGAATGAACTCCTATTTCTAGTCATTCAGGACATGAAGAAGCAAGACTTGGTATTAACTATACTGGAACAGGTTTAAAGAGGGATTGCTTTTCATATAAATGGCTTTGACGTTTGTTCTCATCTACAATATAACTACATGCAGAAAGTCAAATTGTCTTCTTGTGCTTTTAAAAAAATACATTTTGATTTATCACCATACAAAAATCTAGAGAGATGGAGAAAAATTGCGCCAATTTTTTAAATACCTAAATAATTATAGCAATCTTTTTCCAGAGCTGGATACATTTACTATGGTCGATTCTTCTCCACTCTGTGGTTCCCTTAATTTTTTAAAAAGATTTTATTGATTTATTTTTAGAGAGAGGGAAAAGGAGGGAGAAAGAGAGAGAGAATACTCACATGAAATATCAACCCTGATCAGTCACCCCCCGGCATGAGCCCCAACTGGGGACTGAACCTGTAACCCAGGCATGTGCCAGGACCAGAGATCTAACCAATGACCTTTTGCTTTGTTGGATGATGCTCAACCAATTGAGTCACACTGGTCAGGGCTTCCCTTCATTTTAATGATCTTTACTCCCTGTTCTATTTTTATTTCTTCAAGGTTTTCAACTATAATTTCCCTGCCATTAATTCAAGCCTTTATTCCATGAACAAGTACTAAAACATATTACAAAGGTGAGGCTCAAGGTACAGCTGATTTACTATTAATTAATGAACAAATAAATAAATTTTTTGGCTATTTTTTAAAAAATTAAACGAAAGTAAGAACTTTTTCTTTCACTTCTTTCGAAAGCATGTTGCTAACTACATAGCACATGGAATGAGAAAAGGTATTCCACTAAGTGTGGTATTATCTTCAGTAAGACACTACTAAAAGATTAGAAAATGAGCTTTCAAATGAGGTCTATGCCAACATCTTCAAAATTCTTTTGTAAAATGGGCTAAAATGATCTGACATAACGTCAACTATAATGAGCACAATTAATCTTATTTTCTGTAACTGTACATTCATTTAAACTAACAAATGCATTTTGGTCTGTGTAGGGACAAGGCAGCAGTCTCAGCAACCTGGTGCCTGCCAGGGCGATAAAGACAAGGTAACTATTAGTGACTGGGGATGAACACAGAGTTTGATGAGTGTCTTAGGAAAAGCAAAAATGAATGAGAAACTTTATACTGATGGTCCTGATGAGGAAGGCCTGAGAAAGAATGGGAGACATGTATTTCATTTTAAAAGCCGAAGAGGAAGTGGGGAGCATAGCATTCTAGGAAGACAGTCATAATCAAAGAAAATAGAAGGATCCTCAGAACGTCACAAGTATCTAGTGTTACTAGAACATGATGTAAGAGTCCTTACTCTAGAACACTAGAGTAAGGACTGAAATAAGATCCCATTAGGTAAAATGAAGGTAATGGAAAACATTTTGAGCAAAAAGAACAAAGTAAGACAAAAATATTAAAAAATGACAGAATTAAATGACCAGAAACTGGTGACTTGTGTTAGGCATGAGTGATACCTTTAAGAGATAACACACAGTTAGCAGGAAGAAAAATACATTTCATTTTGAAAGTGACTTAACCCACGCAAACAATAAGTAGTGCAATTAATGCAACCAAACCATGATTTTCTCACCATATTGGCTATCTCACTGATTCTTGATCATTACCATCCCATTTATAGGCATGATTATGAACTTCAGGAGAGGCTTTTGGTGCTTTACATCTCATATACCGGGTCAGTCTGATTTCGGCTCTTGCTGAGGGGAACTGTCTCATGTCCTCTGAAGACATCCACCTTGAGTGCATTCCATGCTTCTCTTAGTTATTCTTTCTCAGGGCTTGCTCTAAGTCTCTCTCAGTTCTCAGCCCATGAACAAAGAGCCTGGGCATTCTGGAAAGTCAACACCACTGGCAGTAGCCCTCAACCAGTGGCAGGGTAGGAGCTACTAGATAAAACTCTCAGCATGCATCCATTGGTCAAACAAGTCTGGAAGGCATTATATCCCTTCTCAGAGGTCCATAGGCTCCTGCTGCCTATAGGAGCAACCTCAATAGCATATTCTTTCCTTCTTCCCTACCTGTTATTTTACTTTCCAGGTTCTCTTACACCAGCTTCTTGGCATCACTTCCCATATAAACTACCTGTAGTAGGCCTCAGTCTGAGACACTGCTTTCAGGAGATTCCAATACATAATAGACATATTTGCCTGGTGTTAATGTTGTTTGGTCATGTACAAAGTAACAGACTGTAATGTTTTACATTAACTACACATTGACCATCCCACAGTATCACTTCTACATACCACCAGGTTTGATTCTGCCTTCCCCTGTATTATGCTGACTGTGGGAAAAAATATAAGATAGGACTAGAAATGCACATAGGGACGAGACAGGAAAGGCCTTGAATGCCATGCTAAGTGATTTTCTTTGTATGTTCTGACATAGTTGTATGGGATATTTTTCCACTTATACTGTACAGTCATTTATATCTATATAAATATCTTTTCTGCCCAATAGAATAACTCATTCTTTTCACTTAGATGATAGGCAAAAACTTTAAAGAAGAATCCAACACACCAATGTAGAAATAGGACAACCTTAGATGCTGCAAAATTTGAAATTAGTGGGAGGCCAAAGGACTTAGAGGTATGTATTTAATAAATACCTGTGTGAAAGATATCGGGCACAAAACCAAATGGAGGAGTTTTCCATCTTTTCTCACTACAATTTAATAAAGGGTTTTGAGACATCAATTTTTCTATCTCACACTAATGTAAGTGGTTTGGGAGCTCTAATAAAAAAATAATACATTTCTCTACAACTCAAACTGCAAAATGAAAGCTGTAAGAAAGCTCTGCCCCCACCACTACCAACAAATAAAGGAAGAGAAAGAATAAAATTGTGAGAGGAAGACGAAAGATAAGAAAGTGTTTTAGAAAAAAGTCATTTTAGGGAACATGGAAAACATATTTGTGGATATTAATGTCATTTTAATTTTAAGTCAAGTAGCAAAACAAAACTTTCAAGACTCAATTTACTAATAAGAACTAAATTACCTAATAATCGATTGAGCATAAATTTAATAGGAATGCATCTTATGGATACTTAATATTATTTAATGATAGATTGAAGAGGGAGTATAAAAACCCACATCTTTTTTTCTGAGTGTGGCATTGCTACTACCAGCATGAAGAAGAAATGAATATATGCCCATTCAGCAACTTGGCAACTAAAGAATTAATAAAGTTTTCATTTTGTCTTTTTCTTTTTACTAAAATCCTATTTTATTTGACATACCTCAAGTCCTTTTTTGGCATTTAAGAAATAGACAATTTTTTATATCCATACCCATAGAAATATACCCTCAGTATATACCCATAGAAATTTTAACTTGCCTTTAATGAAACCAAATGTATGTTTCAGTCTGACTAATATAACAGAAGTGGAATATATACATTGTTTTAGATTTTTAATAAAGAAGGTCCAAAAATCTTCCTCTCTTTTTAAGAATTTTATAGGTATGCATTTCTCAAATAAATAATAGAAAAAGAGACTAAAGGAAGAACATTTACATTTAAAGAAAAATATGTAAAGTCAATAATAAGAAAGAAAACAATTTACGACAGTAAAACCAGAGTATTAGGCACCGGAAGTTCTGCTGGTGAACTGGTCCATGGCGCAGCAGTTACAAATTTGAGCCGAGGTTGAGGAGACACGGGCCCAAATGTTGGCTGTAGCAGTTGGCTGGGTGAGGTTCAGTGAATTAACTCTCCTGAGGTGAAGATAATAGTACTTATGACATTATTTCTCTCTTCAGGGATAAAAATCAATACTGTAAAGGCTAAAATTAGTACAAAGGTTTGGAAAGCACTTATTAAATGTGAAATGTTGTCATAGCTATCATTTTAAGGATGTAAAACTCAGTGGAAAGAAAATACTGGCTGATAAGATCACTGCTACAGTAGAACTACATATGCTACCAGCGCTCTTGTAAGAAAACAATTCCACTGGTGACAATTGTACAGGTTTCACAGGAGCACTAGAGTTTACTACTTAAACTTCCTCAGTTGATTACGGGGAATAAAGGGGACCAGGAAAGCTCCAAGTTAAACAAGCCGTATATTCAAAAAGGAGTCCCCATCAGACTGTCAGCGGATTTCTCAAAAGAGACCTTACAGGCAAGAAGGGGCTGGAAAGAGGTATTCCAAGTCATGAAATCCAAAGACCTATAACCAAGATTGCTCTATCCAGCAAAACTTTCATTTAGAATGGAAGGACAGATAAGGTGCTTCTCAGATAAGATCAAATTCAAGGAGTTCATCATCACCAAGCCCTTATTATATGAAATGTTAAAGGGACTTATCTAAGAAAAAGAAGTTACAGAAACAAACAGGAAGGACAACAAACTCACAGTTATTAACAACCACACCTAAAACAAAAGCAAACTAAAAGGACAGCTAGATCAGGAGTGGAAACATAGAAATGAAGATCTTAATGAGGGTTAGCAACAGGGGAATTGGACGAGGAGAAGGGGGGAGAAGGTTCAGAAAATAAGTAGCATAGACAGTAGATAGAAAATAGATGGGGGGCAAGAATAGCATGGGAAATATAGAATCTAAAGGACTTGAGACACATGATCATAAACTAAAGGGGGGGGTAGTGGTGGGGATGGGGGGGTAGGGTGGAGGGGAATGAAAGGGGGAATAGAACAACTGTAACAGCATAATCAATAAAAAAATTAAAAAGAAAAAAAAGACCCATTTGCATTTGGAATGGGGAGAAAGGTGATGGGAAATTTGGTGAATACTAAGTAGACCCTTTAGTCAGAGTACAGGTTACTGTGCTGGTGTGGTGAGGAGGAAGGACTAAGGATGTATGCAGAAGGTGAAGGAATGTTAGGGAGGTGGCCACGGGATTAACAAAGAACATTTGTGTGAAACACTCCAAGTGGACAACTGGAGTGAGAACTGAGCAGAGAATTGATTTAGGGTGGGGAGAGAGGGAGGGTCAGGGTGGAGGTGGGGAAAGGGAGTAAAAGCAGGAATAGCTGTAGTAGCAAAAACAATAAAGATAAATAAATATTTTTTAAAAGAATTAAGGGTATAGCTTGGGAGCCAAATTACAGAGAATCTGGAATACGATGCCAAGGACTTTTTTCTTTTTTTCAAGTGCAAGAAGCATTCAAGTCACAGAGCAAGTTTAAAACAAATAAACACTAAGTCACCTCCTAGGAAATTTAATCTCGTTGCCCCAAAATGTACAATTTGTTCTCCCCAAATACATCTAAGCAATTTATCTCATCCCTCACAGATGAAATCCAGTGATTCTCTGAACCAAAGCTAAAATGTTTCTCTGTTGCTGATTGACAAGCCAAGGGTAAACAAGGGGATTACTATGAATGTGCAGAAAGATGGGTTCTGTTTATTTTTTTACTAAAAACAAACATCCATAACAAGAGCGGAACATTAAATATTGCAAACATTTTAAGAGTTGAGGCTTTCTCTTTTCTGTGTGAAAGAGCTAAGATGCTTAAACCAAACTGCTTGATGAACTTTGCAAGAATAAGAAGAGGTGGAGATGACTCATGTTGCTGTTTTAACTAGTTTTTATTATTGCCTGAAGCATAAATATCAGAATAGAAAGTGAAGTCCACGGAGGGCAAATAAGGACACTAAGAATGAACCATAGCAACTACTTCACTGACACTGAAGACCACGGATGTTTCCAGAGATAGCTCTGAACAATCCCACCCCTTTCTGTGTATTCAGGGTACTTCTCCCATAAGAGATACTCTACTTGCTCCTGTTAACCTAGGGTTTGTGACTATTCTAACCTATATAATGTGGAGGAAACAACAGTGTAGTGACTTTGGAGCTCAGGCATTAAGAAGTCCTGGCAGCTTCCATCTTTTCTTTCTTGGAGTCTTGAAACATCATGTAAGAAATCCAGGCTACCCAGCTGGAGAGAGAAGCCACATAAAGAAAGCCTAGGAGATTAGACTTCATGTTGAAGAGGAAAGAAGAAGCACAGGCCTCAAACACCCAGACACAGCCACCATCTGACTGCCTCTGTCTGGGAGACCACGAGTGAAAACACCACAAAAGTTTTGCTGACCCTCAGTCAACCCCTGGAATTGTGAAACATAATAAAATGGTTGCTATCATTTGTGGCAGTTTGTTCTGCAGCAATACTTAACCAAAACAATGAGGCAGAAACACAAGTAGGTCTATAAGATAAAATGCAAGATGCCTGGTTCAATTTGAATTTCATAAAAATACAATTATTTTTAATACTATTTTGTCCCATGCAATATTTGGGACATTCTTATACTAAAACATGAATGTTATTAATCTGAAATTCAAATGTGTCTAAGTGTCCTGTGCTTTTATTTGCTAAATCTGGTAACTCTACACACAAGGGATTGCTTTATCTTGACTTTTTTTAGAAAAATGATGACTCCAAAGCTTCAGAGATAATAAATGTACATTAGTTCGTTATTCATGACTGCACTGAAGGCACTGAGTGATGAGGCAGGAATGAAAGACACAATTGCTGATGGCTCATAGGAGCAACTTTCCCAAGTCCTACAGCAGCAGACGGGGTAGAAATCCTGCAGAAGGTGGAGAATAGAAGCCAAGCAACCAGCAGGGAGGACAGCTCTGAGGTGAAGAGTCCCCGAGCCCAGTGTAGGCTCTGACCCGGTGTAGAGGTCGTGCCCCTTCCTCCCTAGACAAATAAGCTCACCACACTGGCTTGCTTTCTCGTCTGAGTCATACGAGACCCTTTCAATTCTTGCATTCCATAATTCTAAGTGCTGACAGTAAAAATAAAATTCACATTAAGGCCATAAAGCTGAGATCTTGGATTTTTCCCAGCCTTCAAAATTGTGCTGTACATAGCTAATGTTAACTGGCTGAGGGTCCCTAATTATCCCTTTTCCAAATCTGGATCCTTTTCTGGATCAAAAAATTGCTTGTGTCATTTTATTAAGTCTTCCCATTAAACTACAATCATATATTGCATTAAAGGCTTATGGTTGAAAAGTCTGTGGCCCTCTTTTATGAATTAATGGTGACCAAGTTAAAGTTGTGCTTGAAAAAGGACTCTGGTTTTTAATAGTGAAAGGAATGGAAAACAAATGTCTGTGAAAACAGAAAAATCTTCATATTTCTGGGGAAAAAATTAACTTATGGTATAATATTGTACTTTTAAATTATTTAATAAAATCTTTTCTAATCATATACTCCTGCTGGTCTAAGTTTAAAAAGTGTCCTTAACTTAAACGGAAACTAACTTCTGAAGCATCCGGAAAAGCACTAGAAGGAGGAACTGATGGGTTGCCTGAATCACTAGTTGCTTGCTGTAAGCATTTGGATGATAAACTCAGTTTTTATAGAATCAATTCACCAACATTCCCTAAATACAATGTAGCAGGCCATGACAGGCATTTCATTTAATCCTAACAGCTCTATTATGAATTATTAATCCCATTTTATAGGTTCAGAGAGACTCAGAAAGATAAAATCTATCCCCAAGATCACACACCTGATGAGAGCAGAGTCAGCATTTAAATGTAACTGCATGATAATCAGTCCCACACTTTCTCATAGATTATGTTTGTCACAAAAATGGCTGAGATATGTAACTGCTGAAAGGATACATTTATTTTTCTTGTTTTGTGTTTTAAAGGAATTTTAAAAGAACAAAAACAAAAAATCAACATTCCAGCAATGGAGGGGAAAGGTTCATTCTGCATGGCGTTTCTGGTTCCACTTTCCTGCCTTTCCTCACCTGTCTGCGAAGGTCTCTAGTCTTCTTGCACATGTTGTCTATGGCAATATTCAGGGTATTACTCCTCTCCTTTCTTCCAGCCTGCAGGGAGAAAAAAATGGCATAAGTAATGTTATGAAATTATTCTTTGGCACTTAACAATTTGCTTTCTAAATTTCCTGAAAATAACAGCTTGAAATTTTAAGAATAGGTCTAAAAATTGCTATGATATTGCATGTGATTCATGAGCACTTCACTTAAGACTAAATATGTAGGATGATGATTAAAGCTCTCATCGTTTTCTTCTTTAAGCTTCTAAAACATTTCTGATGCAGGGCTGGGTTGCACTTGTTGTGGCAATAGGCAGAGAATTATCTCCCAAAACTCTGATCATCATTCTTAACAAGTCGACTTTTTAACTGCTAAGCATACAATTAGCTTAAAAGCATTAAATGTCCAAATTGTCAACTTCCGTGGGAGTTCCTGAAGTCATTTCCATGGTGTATTGTGTAAGTTATACAGAACCATATTGGAGTTTTGCTAAACACTAAATAAAATATGCAATGCAAATTCATACAATTTGCAAAAGTTGACCACAATTTTAGCTGACAATATTCCAAGAACAAATTGTTTCAAGTTCTTAAGAACTGGACGCTGTTTTCAGTTCTTTAAAATAATTCATGCCATACCTACTCGTTCTTTAAGTAGAAGAGTTCTCTCTGTTATTTCTTTAACCTAAATTCTTAGGCTATTAAGCACATAGTCACCTTGGTGGGTATTTTCTACATATTACTTTTGTGGGAGACAACTAAAATTGAATCTAATCATACTTTTTTCAGTGATATCTTATATGAGGGAGGTTAAGAAAAATCATTATGTGATTCACTTCCAGAAAATTGGTACTATTTAAATTAATAAATTGAACAGGGCTTTTGAAAGGAGACCTTGAAAATCAGGAACATATGTTTAATCAGCTGATAATTGAAGGAGTGTATAGCATGGACCCCATAAAGAAGAAGGACATCGAGGCACAGTGTAAACCATTAGCAGAATGCTATGTAGTACCTCCAATGACTAAACTCATACATAAATCCACAACTTCAAGTTGAAAGACTCCTTTACAAGAAGTTCAAGACCATCTATTTTATCTTAACCTATCTTTTTAGTCTTAGCCTCCACCACATTTCAAGTACTGTTCTTTATAGGAACAATATTCCTATATTTTCTATTTCTTTTTTTCAAGTTTGTGTATATAATGTACCTTAGACTTCAGCAAGTATCTCCCCAAATAATCCCCTATTAAAATCCTGCCTGTTCTAATGACTCGAGTCATTCCAAGGACTCTGCTCAACACCAAACTCTTACCTTTCCTTGTTCCACAGCATTTGGATAATTTCCCAATATGCTCACTTTGTTTCTGTGCATAATCATTACCCTTATGAAACTGCTAGAACCCTGATGTTGGCAAGTGTACCTTAAATTTTTTCTATTTCTAAAATAACTTGCATAAGACTTTTTGAATGGTGTTGACCCATTTGTAAATACACAAATGAGTCAACACCATTCAAAATACAATGTAGTTTTATTAGGGGCCTATTATATGACAGGCAGGTGTCAGACCATACTGGTCTCTAAAGGAGATTTTAGCATCTATCTATCAAGACACTATTAAAACTCTCTATTGGCTGATGTTTCTGGTACCCACTTAAACCTTAGTCAGATCTAGATTTTCGCAAAAACAGTATTAGTGGTATTTAAGATGGAAAAAATCACCAAAATTAGGAATCGCATTCTACATATTGAAAAATGGTTGGCATCCTTGCACTCATCTACCAAATTGTAATAGCAACTCCTAGACACTCAGAAAGGCAAAAGTTGACCCCAGACATTCTCAGATGTCTCCTAGAGGGCACACTGTAAAAAACTACTAAGTCCTTTACCACATTTTATTTTTGAAAGTGAGTGCGAAATGTGTGCATGATGAAGACTGTGTCCAGGGAAGGGAGTGGGAAGAAGGACAGAGAGGAGTAAAATTCTGGATGTCAAAGCAATAAGGGCAACAGTGACAATTACTCAGATGAAAGTGTGGTTACTGTCCCAGCTCTAACCCAGCATTCTCCATGCTGGCACTGGAGAACTGTGAAAAGTTAGTGCAGGGCTATATGAGGCAATGGCATAAACGGACACACAATGGGAGGTAAGAGAGTTTATGACTTTACCCAAAGAATCTAGCTCTTGTTCTCCAGCCCTGTGCAGTGTTAGTTCCTGGTTATAGTTCTTTCCACTTCATGAAATCAGAGGTAGTCGAAAAGGGGCGGGAGTGGCACAAAGTGCATCCCCTCCTCGAACACCCCCCACACACTGGAATAAAATGAGAGACTTCTGTTGTGTTGGCCATAAAACTCACGAGCTTCTGCAATATGACTCATTGCAACAACTAAAAGACATCAGCCTTCTCAGAGTGAGCGGCAGTGGCATACAAAACTTTAATAGAAAAAGACAGGAGGTGTTAGCATGAAGAGATTCAATGTGGACTATAATGATGATTTTCTAATTTCCGCCCAGAGCTTAACCTTAGTTTAAAATGTGTCACTGGGTCAAGGACATTCTGTTCTCTAGATCACAATAAACAGTTCCTATCATTATGAGAACTAAAAAAGTTTTTTTTCCTTCTTTCTTCCCTTTCTCTCCTTCCTCCCCACCCCCATCTGTCTTCTTTTTCACCTCCAGCTTTTTATTGAATTCTTGCTCTACTTATCCAGATTTATTTGGCTTCACTCAAGCCATTTTATGCCTCTTTACTCCGTTTGCATGGCATAAAAATAAATAAAGCAAAAAGAAATAACCCCATCTTGCTTAAAAGCCCTCATTCCTTCTGTTTTCAAAGCCTTAACAAATCATCAAGCAATGAGCTAGGACTGAAGGTGAGTGGTGCGTGCTGAGGTAAGGGATGGATGGAGAGGGCAGGATGTTAAAACACAACACAGATAACAGTCAGAGCCTCCCTACATCCCAGGTGCTCAGAGGAGAGGATCTCCTGACAGGAAGCCTTGACAGGAGCCATCATTAAGTCAGCACAGCCCAGCTAATGGAAAAGCTACCATTTACAGTAGAAAGCCAGGGGGAAAGACAATAAGAAACCATGGCGTGGATAAGCACTATATAGAGAAAGCAATCACATTCTTCATCAGAGAGTAAACTGCCAGGAAATATTTTATTGAAAAGAACAGTTGTTAGCATAAACTTTATTCAATAACGTTTCCTTAAAATTTTTGTTGCATAATATAAATAATGTCCCAATGTGATTCAGGCTGATAATCTTAACTAGGAGTCTTACCATAAATTCTGCCTCACCATTGCTCCCACGTCACTACCACAGTTAATCGCATGCACCCTCTGGTGTGGTTCCCTTAAAGCAGCACATAGAGAAAGTCTCTTTATAAATAAACTCTCCTTGAATTATCCTAACCTGAGTGTTCCATCTGTTTCCTGTTGGGACCCTGTTCGGGAGAATTTTCTACGCTGTGTTGTCCAAAATGCTAGCCACTAAGTCACATGTGGCTATTTAAATTTTAATTAATTAAGAATCATTAAAATAGCAATTCCTCAGTTCCTTAATTTAAAGTGAGCGATAGCCTCCTGTGTCTAGTGACCACTGTATTCTACAGCAAACATGTTGAACATCTCCCTCACCTCAAAAAGATGTATTAGTCAACACTTCTGAAATATCTCTTTTGTTTCTAATTGTATGAGTTTCTACATTTACACAAATCACCCTTTATTTGAGAATAAAATAGCAAGAAACAAACACAAAATTCTAATTCTCAAAGTGTTTACTCTCTAGTAAACTTGAGGTCAAATTATGACCCTCCCCTGTTCTAAAACCCTTTATTGCTGTTGTGGATGGAATTAAGAATAAGCTCTTGATGATGGTGTTCAAGATCCCACACGATCGACTCCCATATTTACTCATCGAAAACTAATGAGCTAAGGTAACGGGTCCTTTGTTTTCTATGTAATACAATAACAACTCAGGACTGATGCCCATGGAAAACCCTCACTTTGCATTTTGTGTCTTCTTTTTAGATATGGACATTTTTTAAGGTACAACTCAATTACTAAAGTTTACATGGGCACTTTTTTGATCACCTCAGTTGGAACTAATTATTTTCTTCCATGATACTTTCCTATACTCTTTTATATTCCTTTTGGTTCAATGAATAGTTCAATCTATTAAAAAAATTTTATTATCTACGATATGCCAGGCACCACACTAAAGATCAATGATACGTTAGACCTCGCGCCTTGAGGAGCCCACATCCAGTGGCAGAAACAGACAGAAACCTGGTACAGGTATCCAGGGTAATACAATGTGGGAAGATGAAGGAATCAATTGACTATTGAAGGATATGTAGGAGTCAGCCAAGAGAAGATAAAATTGAAGCCCACTCTAGGGGGACAGGGATGGCCTTAGCAAAAGCAAAAATCCTTAGAGAGTATTCAGTAACTAGTATAAAAGTGTGAGGAGAGGTCACATTTTGGAGGGTTTTGCCTCATTAAAATATGAGGTTGATTCTATAGGCAACTGGGAGTCATAAAGGTTAAACAGGTGAGTGGCACTGAGAGATCATTATTTCAAATACATTGACTTGGCTGGAGTCCTGCACAATATATTTGGGGAGATTACGAACAGGCAAAAGAGCTAGACTGTTGCATTAACAGTCTTAAAAACTCTGTATGAGTCAGCTCTATGAGATGATAACTGACAGGTTCTGGGGGGTAAAGAGAAGAGAACAACCGAAGCCGGTGTCCAGGTTTCTGGCAGTGATGATGGGCAAGATAGATAATAGTACTTTGAGCTGAGACAGTTATTTCAAAGAAAAAAACCAGTTCAAAAATGAGGATGATGATTTCAGTATTGGAATTGTTGAATGGGGTGGATAGCTCACTTCATTAGCATTTTGCCTGTGGTTAAATGCTTCTCCTCAGGCATTTCTCTTAGTAGTCTACACACCCTTGAGGGAAATTTCCGAGGTATAATTTGTCCCAGAAGGCACCCAGCACCTGCTCTGCACATAACAGGACTTCAAAAGTGGTTTGTTGTATGATAGAGAATAAAGACTGGGTGAAGGTAATCTTCGGCAAAGCCCTTGATGTTTCTGAGGCTTAACTTCCACACCCATAAAACAAAGGTTTGCCCCACATTGTTCATGTAGTTCTAACTTAAAAATTTTGTGAAAGGGCCATGTTCCCTAAAAATTATTATAAAGCCCTGGCTGGCGTAGCTCAGTGGATTGAGCATGGGCCTGTGAAGCAAAGGGTCACCGGTTCAATTCCCAGTCAGGGCACATGCCTGGGTTGCGGGCCAGGTTCCCAGTAGGGCACACATGGGAAGCAACCACACACTGATGTTTTTCTCCCACTCTTTCTCCTTCCCTTCCCCCCTCTCTAAAAATAAATAAATAAAATATTAAAAAATTATTATAGAGTAGTATGTTGCTTTTTGTGGGGTGACTTCCGTAAGTCCCCCTGAGTGCCATGGATGAAAATGAATATGACAGAGATGTGAAGTGATCTGCTTGGGGAGGAGAAGTGGGCAGTGGCCAGTTTCTCCAAGGAGAAAAAGGCCCCAAGCACCCTCCTCCATAGCCTTTGATTGGGTTGTAATACACAGGAATACAGGGCGGCAAGGATCAAACAGTAGATAACATTTCAAAGAAATCTGAGGGCTTAGTCTGAGTCAGTATCTGTCAGGAAGAGAGTTGCAGAAACTTTGGGAGACACTCATTTCCTCTCAGACCCTTATCACATGAATGAAAGCACTCTTAGCAGAGCAGATTTCACAGGTTTATCAGCAAGTCTTTGTGATGCCAGATTTTTCCCCAGGACACGCTCTAGCAAGGCAGGAGCTGCACCCCTCCCCTTCCCCATCAGGTATTCAGGCTTCAGAGGATTAGAGCCAGGAAGCGCTTCTCCCAGAGAACATGGGGACTCGGGCTATGTCAAAGCCAGGGGGCGAGAGGAGAGTCCATTGCTCTTTGTTACAGCCCCCCCCCCCGCCCCCGGAGTCCTTTCATGAAGGCCTCCCAAGTGATCAAGTTCAGCTTAGGTTGCCCCCCACTGTGAGGGGTCTTACCTGTCATTGACTTCTGACCAAGCTTTGGGGGAAGAGAGAGGAACTGAGGCAGCATTTGCTACCAGAGACAAGCTTTGTCTCCTGTGGCTCACATTCCAGAGGTAGTGGCTTCCTCATCTTTAAGTCACAAGGGGCAGAGAGTTACAATTCCTGAAACCAGGCAGAGCTTTCATTGGATAATCTATTGCATAAGTAGCCATTGAAATGTGGTAGAAATGTACTCATAATATAAATCTGAAATGATACAAATAAAAAAGATATTTAAGCTAGGAAGGCCATGACGCTGACCTCAAAAAAGCAAATGAAGCTTCAAATACTAAAGGTTAGTTTTAAAGCAAATAAAAATGTATCTAATTCATAATCAAATGAAAATGTTATCAGTGCAGAAAGGAGACCTGTATGGAATTTAAACAACAAGAAAAATGGTTTTATTGTTGTTTTATATTTTTTGTTTTTGTATTTTAAATGTGTGCCATTTTATGCAACCTTTTAAAATGACACATCTCCCTTTAAATGGGAATTCTTTATTTCGTGGTAAAGATAAAGTATGATGCCCTTAATGGAGTTATTTTCTGCAGAAATAGCTTTAAAAATAGTTTATGCTTAACACATAACAGAGGCATAGATTCTTGTCAACATTTCTCAGGCATGAAAGACATACAAATAGACAAGCATGAAACAATGAAATCTCTTCTGGAATGCCACCGCGAAAAACAGCAGAGGAGGAAAACAGCCTGACGGGGTCTCCTAAAAATCTTTCTGAAACAAGGTCTGTGCCATGAAAAGAAAACTAAAACAAACAGAAACATAACTCTGAAACTTAAAATGAGGTTTTTAAAAATAACTTTATAAGACTACAATGACTTACCTATCAAGATAAATAGGTTGAAGACCGTAGTACCTTGAACTCTTACACTGTTTAGGAAAATAAAATGTCACCCCAGGTAGCTGCCTGCTGAGATGGGGCTGGAGTCAAGAGGGGGAAACCAAAGATTGTGAAACGTCCCCCACAGCAAAGTGCCTTGCGTGTATTGTCTCAAATGCCATTCGCAGTAACTCTTCTCACATATGTATGTAAGACACTGAAGTTCATTAAGTTCAATATCATATACCAAGGGGAAATGCAGGAAGAGGTAGGATTAAATTGAGTTGTATCTAATCTCAGACTTTATCTAACATACTTGAAGGAGCTGTAACTTAAAACCCAAATTAATATTTTACATGAATTATATAAATGCATCTCTTAAAATAATGAGCAAAACAGCACTGATGTTTTTGGATTCAATTGAAATCGTGTTTGAATCTGTGCTGTATTCTGTAGCAGCTACGTGTCCTTGGACAAATTAATCTCTCAAAGTCTTACTTCTTGTACCTACAAAATAGAGATAATATAGCAATTCCACTACTATAAGATTATTTTAAGGATTACAGAGATAAAGAATGCACAAGTTTGGGCAAGTAGAGGAACACAGGAAATGTTACAGTTACTGTACGCATCAATACCGTCACCATTGTTACCAACACTTGGACTTCCCAAACTACACTTGCTGCTGATTTCCCCCAAGCTTTTCTACACCCTAAGTCTTTCTGCTGAATGCCCTAAGGTCCACAGGCAGCAAACACAAGGCTCATGGGCCAAATCCTGCCCTTCGCCATTTTTTATACGGCCCGGCACCTCATTTCTACCATGTGGCAGCACCGAGTTCTCACTTAACCCTTAAGGAGTAGTTACATTTACCTAGTCCTAAAGTTACACTTGGCCCTTTGAAGGCAATAGTGAGGCCAATGTGGCCCTGCCCCAGTGAAAATGAGTTTGACATCCTTGCCCTAAGCTTTTCTCATTCGACAGGAAAATTCCTAATTCATTAACTCAAGACTCAGTGCAAGTACCTCATTCCCTACATCATCTTTTTGACTCTTTTCAATCTCAACACCACAATAAAAAATAAAATACAAAAATTAAAACCCCTCTCGTTCTGTTCCCACTAATTTCTCTACACACTCACACTTCAATTATAATATCTGTGAAACTTTTCATTGTTTTTTATTTACACTCTGCCTCATCTTATGAATTGTCAAGTCTTAGTAATCTTGGTGCCTACTACAGTGTTGGGCACTCAGTGAACAGCTGTGGACAACATAAATAAATGAAAGAATGGTTATCCACACTTTCATGAATAGTAAATAATATTCAAACAGCCTTATTAGTAATGTTAGTGTTTATATTTTTGTAAAAGTAACTAACATCCACCCTGTTAGCTGTCTGATATCCTATTCATTTAGTGTTTTTATTGAAAGACTGTTATTGTTATTCCCTACAAGAAAGTATAACATAAATGTGGTATGAAGTCTAATCCAATCCACGGATCAGAAAAACGGGGGATCCAAAACAAGCTCCCCAGGTGACCTTAACTAAGGTGAATCACCTGCCTTGCCCTTAGTCTCTGCATCTGTAAAAGGAGGCTATTGTACCCTTTGATCTTCAGTCCCTTCCAACTCTGAAAGCATTTGGTGCCGAAATTCTCTGTTGACACAGCCTAGTGTCTAGTCAAGTGCTGAGAGCATGACAATGGAGTCTGTTGTATGTATTCTCACACCAAAGACGCCTATGCCAGACAGTAGGGTTTCAACCCATATGCACCAAACATGAAAGAAATATTCCTGGGTTTGCACTGCAGTAATAATTCAAATTGTTTTACTGCTGATGTTACTTATTTCCTTTGAATCTTAGAGATAAATACAAACCATGACCTTCTCTTTAAAAGATGGCCCCTTGGAAAATCAGTTATGTATGAGGGGGACCGCCAAAAAAAAAAGCAGAATTATCTTCTGATGGGCAAGCCCCAAATGACTGTTCTACGAACCCATCTGTATCAGTGTGCCAGCTGGCATTGTTGTGAGAGGCTGCATTTGGCTTCACTGAATTTTCTGAAGACTCTTTCAGTGTGGCCATTTCATGATGGGTGATTTACATGTGCACCTGCCCACACTGCACTGATAGTTAAGCAGTTTTTTTTTTACCAAAAATGTCACGACCCCCATGCTGCACCCACCATATTCACCCAATCTTGTCCTGAGCATCCTTTTTTTCTTTCCCCAGATGAAAAAAGTCCTCAAAGAGAAATGTTTTTCCAGTGTGGAAGAAATGAAACAAAAAATGGAAGAAGCCCAAAAAGGCATCAAAATCAATGAGTTCAAAAATGGTTTTGAGCTGTACGTGCGTTGCATCAGATGGAGAGAACTTTGAAGGTGACTAATGTTTAAATATGTCAGAATAAATACATGCTGTTTTATAAATGAATTCTGGTTTTTTTGAAAGGTCCATCTTGTACATTAATAAGTAGAGATATAAAGATTTACCCCAGAGACCAGTAAGTCGCCTTGGAAAAGAATGGAAGAGTCAGGAGCAAGCTGGTATGTTCCTAAAATCACATTCTTTCATGATTTCTACTTTAAGCTGTGATCCTTCATGAAAACTTGTCTCATTCCATGCCCAACATTTTCCCCTCTCTTCCTAACAGAGTTTCTTGTCCTACCCTCAAGTTCAGCCAACTCAGGAACCAACACTGTTCTTGATAGGGAAAAACTGAAAAGAAGGAGTTTATTAATTTAGTTCATGGAGTAATTAATTCAGTGATTCAGCATTAAGCTACACATGTGACCCCTGCTCGAATGGGTTTCAGATCTTGTCAGTTCCTAGGACAGTTTCTATGCATGGCTACTATTAAATGAAGGGAATGTGTTCAAAATTCTAGGTTTTACTTGTGCTTAGGGCAGGAACCAAAAATATTGTGCACGTTAATGGTTCCTAAATACTTGTCTCAGGACTCGTGTGGTAAAAAAATAAAAATAGATATAATCCAGTTATTAAACCATAAGAGCTGTTTTTTAATCTGAGAGCACTTACATTTTTTAAATTTTTCATTCGTTTTACAAAATGACAGCTTTATTTAAAGGTAACATAATATTTTTATTAAACAGCAAACTAATAGAAAACCTGTCAGTGTCATGGGTTTGTGAGTTTTTGTGTGTTTTGTTGTTGTTTGTATTTGAATAAGCTTTTAGGATTGATGGTTTAAAACAATGAAATAAGAAATCTGGCAAATAACACAATCAAAACTGATTAAATTAGTCATTTGTGGCATTAGCCTTTAAATAATTTCTGTGTTTTTTAAACTGGGTTTCTTTTTCAGTTTGTTCAAGACATGTTATATTTGCATTTAAAAATATTTGTTGAACTCCTATGAAAAGTTGGTGCAATAGGAGAATCAGATAGATATTCTTCATATCTTAGTGCCCAGACTCATTACCACGATGACCACGTGCCACTTACGTAAGTTAAACCCTAGTCTCCTCTTCTACAGAATGAGGATGGCAATGCCTGTTTTAGAGATCATCATGGAACCCATGTGAGACAATGCACATAAAGAAATGTAGCGTAGTAACTGCCATTTAATAATTATATTTATTACTAGCAATAAGAATAGTTGTAAGAAGACTGAGAGTAGGGAGCAGAAACTATTTTATTCACTGCTATAGTCATACCAGTGCTTGTCCATAGTGTGTGCTCAGTATTTATTGATTCAAATGAATATTTAAAAATAATTGACTGCTATATGAATAAATAAACAGAGAAAATATGATATTGATCTGTGTTTGAAGAGGATTTGCTTATGGTCAATAGAAAGTCTGTAGAAATCTTATTTCTACACCAGATACTGAGCCCTTGAAAATTCTTCAGGACAGTCAATGTAGACAAAATATAGATACCTAGGCCAAATTTACACATTGTCTAGTTTACACGATGGTTAAATTGTACATTATGCCTTTACTGACACTTTAACTTCCAAAACCCCTTTATCGAATCATTGTCAGAGATTTTCAGCATATTTGAGAAGGAGGTCTGGCTCATTCTAGAAATCCTTTTGCTTTTGAAAGGCATGACCCAGCAGCCAGCTCTGGGAAAGTGCTTATCGTGAAAAAAAACATCTGTGATGCTAACATAAGAGCATCTATAAGAAAGTGGAAGAATGAAATGTTTCATGTTGTCAATTATACCTTGAGTTCTTTTGGCATAGACTCTTTTTTTCACATTTAAAACCACTCCAGAGTCTAATAAGCAATGATATGGCATTATACACATAGATCGAATAAATGATTTTTCATCTTTTAAGTAGAACTGCTGTTCTCTTGCAATTTTTCTGTCTCTACAATGCTTTGGGAGGTAAACTGTTAGAACAACCCTCATCTCATGAAAATTTTATCTTCTTCCACTCCTCCAGTTTCTTAAGCCTAATTCCCACTCCTTTTCTTTCCAAAGCTGGGTTTTCTAGTTTAATTATGCTCAATATGTCAAACTTCACCCAAGAGTGAGCTTTATAAAGTATACAGACCTTTATACAGTTTAGAGACTAACAAAGTTTTTTTCATGGCATGTACATGTGAAATCTAGACCAGAGGGCTTTCCAGCATTCTTGTTATAATTTTCACTTTTACCACCAACTGTAATCTGTGTCTTCAAACATGTTTATTTTTAACTATATAAAATAAGAATATAATAGATTTATTCTTTTCTGATAAAAATAAATAATTTCTATCATTGTTATATTTAATTAGCACTTTCAAGGTTTGTAATTCATAGAGTTTCAGATTCTGCAGAATGGAGAAACTTTAAATAGGCTCCACTTCAGAAAAATTTGAATCTTGAAATTTTTCTTCTAAAATAAATTAACAGATACTAATTTCCCTTAAAATTAAAATTTCTTTGCAAATAAAGAGAATAAGTATATTCTCTTTTGAAGTATACTTTCTTTCACAGCAAATCTACTTAGCATACTAAAAGCATTATTTATTAAAAACCTTGATTTGTGCATATATCTTTAATAGAAAAAAAACCCTTATAAATAGGATTTAACTATGTGCAGTCAGAAATACTTATATAGTATAATTGTGTAATTTGAGAGTCCCCAATGACCCCTGCTCAAAAATATTCTCTTCTTTCTTACACCCCAGCCCCAAACCCTACCCAATATATGAAATTTTCCATTTCTCTTTATATTATTTAAACTTTTTTTAGCTTTAACTGAAGCACCAAGACACACATAGGGCATTTCACACTGATGGGCCAGATCAATATGATGATTTTCAAAGGAAATAATTAACAGCCATTTATAAGACTCTGAATGTTATATCTACACTGAAGGTGTAAAGGTTGAAATGTGTGCAGACTGAGGAAGTTTTTTTGAAGACAAATGGACAAAGCTAATCTGGGATTCTCATCCTCCTCCCTACATCCTCACCCACGTAAATCTGGTAAGAGACTTCAATGGCACCATTTGAAAGCATGATATGAACGCCTGGAGGCTGAGATTCAATGGGCAAGTGTAAACTCTGTCTTGAGAAATCTGCTTGGTGGGGGTGGCTGGCTAGTCTGCGGATGAACACACAGAAAAGGTGACTGACTTCCAATGCCTGAACATTTTCCGTGGTCCAGATATCAGCCTCCTGCTAAAGATAGCTGTTCTGGGGTCATCTGACTTTTTCAAGATCATTGCTTAGAGCAGTAAATAAAACAAAGCTGAGAGGAGTTATAGAAACTGCTGGACTTTGAGAATAAGCAGTCGAGGTGCAGAAGGAACAATCACACATGTCAAGTGAATTGCAGGTGACATAGAGGCCCCTGTGAAAGTGTCTGTGTCAGACTTTTCCATTTGCCCCTCCAGATTCACCCTCCACCATTTTTCACCACAGTCTCTGCCCACACAGCCCAAACGTTGTAAAGATGCTCCTTTGATCCCCACTTTCAGGTGGGATTGGCCAATGAGAGGCACGAGAGGGTGGGAGGAGAGTGAGACTGGGCATTTAATTTCTAGTTGCCCCCCTGGGGATGCCGCACGTGTACTGTGTTCCCCTCCTGAAAACCACGGTGCCTGAAAGGCAACCTTCTCCACACAGCTACCCTTCCGGGTCCGGGAACCACTCCCTCACTTGCTCCTTTGGGCCTGGGGGTGGGTGGGCTCTCAGCAGTTGCTGGGCCAGGGTCTTGTTCTACCCCTTGGTGCTTCCCCCAAACCTTGTCCATACCCATATAAAAATTAATTTAAAAAATTAGAGCCCTGGCTGGTGTAGCTCAGTGGATTGAGTGCGGGCCTGCGAACCACATGATCGCAGTTCGATTCCCAGTCAGGGCACATGTCTGGGTTGCAGGCCAGTGCCCAGCAGGGGATGTGCGAAAGGCAACCAAACATTGATGTTTCTCTCCCTCTCTCCTTCCCTTCCCCTCTAAAGAAATAAAAAATAATAATAAATAAAATAAAATCTTTTAAAAAAATTAAAAACCCTTTTATATATTCTCCTCAAATGACCAGCTTGGTGCACCATGTTTTCTCTCACTGGGACCCTACCCCATAGAGCAAGTCAAGAAAAAACAGCTCTCAACACCCGGAGAGCCAGCAGCACCTTTCCTGTTCTGCTGCTGCCTCCTCCATCCCCTCGCTCCACGCCAGAAAGGGGGAGGAAAAGAAGTAAAAAGGCCATAACATCCCTTTCCCAACTACTGATCTTCCTGAA
Source organism: Artibeus jamaicensis (assembly GCF_021234435.1). Lineage (NCBI taxonomy): Eukaryota > Metazoa > Chordata > Mammalia > Chiroptera > Phyllostomidae > Artibeus > Artibeus jamaicensis. The sequence continues at coordinate 19,134,823 of NW_026521788.1, forward strand.
ATGGTCCAAAATGGGACTCTGGGGTTAAATTTAAATGGAGATAGGAGTTTTGACAATTACATTCTAATAACCAACTAGAAAGACAGGAGTCACACAAAACACCTAAGATAACTACAAAGGTTTTGAGATCGCTTGACTTTGCATCCAAGATTAGGGAAAGAACTTACCCCACTGTATAAAATTAATGAGATAGTGGGAGATAGGAATATAATTGCTTTTTTTACCTTCTTTTTGTACATCCTATTTATTTTCATTTTAAATTCCAAAGGCTGCCTTGGAAGCATCCACATGGTGGGTATTTGTTATTGGGAAAGGACAGTAAGAAGAAGGACATTTGTAAGGAAATATGTAGAATATTCATCATTCTCGGAGAGCAGGCCCGAGGCCGGTGTTCAGATCAGTCAAGGGGAAAGGTCACCAAAAGGGAGAAATCCTAAGGGCACTGAACCAGCTTTCAAGTATTGCCCCAGACATACCTAGTGCTCTGCTAACAGAGTGATGTAAATTGTAAATTCACAACGCAACTCCAAAGAAAACCCTTACTCTACTCAAACTAAGAATTCTAAAACTAATTCTAAATAGATCTTTCTAAGGTTTTTTTATGGTAATATGTTTTTACTATTTTTTAATTTAATTATTGTTCAAGTATAGTTTTCTGTCTTTTACTCCCATCCCAGCCCCCCCCCAGTGCTCCCCACCTCTGTCCCAAACCCCGCCCCCCGCCTTAGTTTTTGTCCATGTGTCCTTTACAGTTGTTCCTGTAAACCCTTCCCCATTTCCCCTGAAATTCCCTCCCCTCTCCCCTCTCGTCACTGTCAGCCTGTTCTGTATTTCAGTGTCTTTGATCATATTCTGCTTGCTTGTTTGTTTTGTTGTTTAGGTTCCTGTTAAAGGTGAGATCATGTGGTATTTGTCTTTCACCACCTGGCCTATTTCACTCAGCATAATGCTTTCCAGTTCCATCCATGCTGTTGCAAAGGGTAGTAGGGTTTTTTTTTTTTTCATTCAGAATATTGATGTGGAGGGCAAAAAATCTCTACTTAGTGATTCTGAGGCTAGATTTAAGTCCTAGCTTTTCCACTTATGGGATGTGTGAGCTTCTGCAAATCACATCACCTGTATGGGTCTCAGTTTCCTCTTCTGTAAAATGGGGCTCAGAAACAGGCCAACCTCCCCTTCTAGATCTGATCTCCGCCTACCAACTGTTACTATTGGGAGTACTTATTGCCTTCTGGTTATATTTCCCTACATGAAGAACATTTTTTCCACTTCCTCCCCTTCAAAATAGTGGAGGAATATTTTCAGTCTGTTGGTCCCTAAAGAAGCAGTAACTTACCTGATAAGTGACGTTAGACAAAAGGTGGGGAGGACTTGTTCACAGTCCTGTCTCTTGTGGGTTTTCCTCTGTTTCTCTCTTTGCCTTGTTGGGGCCTCATGGCAGAAGGCAAAGTGTTGGGAGGTGCTGAACAGTCTTTAATTTAGGAAAGAAGGAATAGAAAGTCCACTTATAACCAAGCCTAGTCCCTCATCTATTTTGCTAGTTTTAGTTTCCCTGAAAGGAAGATGACAGGCCACCACAAAAGCACAGAGGTAGACAGGCACTGGTGGCAAAGGGTATTTCCATTCTTGGTCCAATGAACAACATGGAACGTGAAATATCATTTGGTCTGTGGCCTGTGTAATAGATGCATGTGCTACCACATCCTTTCAAAAATGCAGATTTAGTGGGTAATTCTCCCACAATCAATGCAGAGATTTCTAAGGTCCTTCAGTGAGCGCTAATTAATGCTATGGAACGGTGCCTAGCAAACACCCACATATCTGACAGGCAAAACTAAATACTGTATATTCAAAAGGGAAACTATAAAATAACGATTTGAAATGCGCCTCTGAATCTGAAGCAGCTCCTGCCACTATTTTACCATCTCTTCTGGAGATTTATGTGCCACTCTTCATCTGAAGTTGGCAAGGCAGACTAGGTAACACTGTTGCTTCACCATTATTTAGCACTGAACAAAACTCGGTAACTTTAACTTTATAAATGATATAATCTAGCCTGGCTCAGATAGGTTTAGAGTCTTCAATGCTAAGTTTTTATTTAATGACCACCGTTCCTTTTCCCAAGGGTCAATTTCCCCCCTCACTGAGACTGTGCAAACTGGCCTACCCACTAGATGAGACAGACGTGCAGGGAGCCATAAACCGAGCCTCTCTGAGCAGCGGTGATTGGGACGTGGTGCTATATATCAGTTCCAGGTGTCAGGGAAGACTGATAAAGCAGCGCAAACCTCGGCTGAGTTTCAGGAGATTGTTGTGATGATAATCGCCAGAACAAACCATAAATTTTGGACTCAGAATTAGGAATGGCCTGTAAACATCAAATAATGGGTGTCAAAATTGAAAATGAAACTATCTGTTCCCTGTAATATTTCTTGCAGTCTGGTTCTGAGAGCCAGTAACACTGGAGACAGGAGTAATCCTTTTCAACGTCTGGTGTTAGAAAGCTGAGGATATTAACTCCGCCTTCCATCAACTCGGAGGAAACAGCTAAATGAACTAGCTAGAAATCATGGGGCATAGAATACAGATTTACCATTATGCAGCAAGAACTTTACTGGTCAACGAAAGGAGAGAGCAGGTTTGTGTTCAAAGAACAGCACCAGCAAGCACTAAAGGGATGAGCTCAAATGATTTATAGGGGTCACTCTTTTATACTCGTCTAAATATTAAAAAACAAATTAAACCTGACTTTCTTGTAGCTGATTGTAGGGAGGTGTCAATCAATTTAGAGGGAATCTACATCACATAACTGTTTGAACATATGGAATTTTGCGGACCCAGGATAATTCAGATAGCTACTGTTGAAGCTGGGTTGTAGTTAAAGAATTTTTAAATATTTTTTTTAATTTTTAGTTATTGATTTTAGAGAGAGAAAGGAAGGGAGGGGGACAGAGAGTGATAAACATCAATTTGTTGTTCCACCTATCCATGTATTCCCTGGCTGATTCTTTTTTAAAAAATATATTTTATTATGCCCTGGCTGGTGTAGCTCAGTGGATTGAGCGCGGGCCTGGGAACCAAACAGCCATGGTTTGATTCCCAGTCAGGACCATGCCTGGGTTGCAGGCCGGTTCCCAGCAGGGGGCGCACAAGAGGCAAACATACAATGATGTTACTGTCTCTCCTTCCCTTCCCCTCTAAAGATAAATAAATAAAATCTTTAAAATATATACATATGTATATGTATATATATATTATTGATTATGCCATTACAGTTGTCCCGTTCCCCCTCCTTCATTCCCTTCCACCCTGCACACCCCTCCCCCCACATCTCCCCCTTTAGTTCATGTCCATGTGTCATAAGTTCTTTAGCTTCTACATTTCCCACACTACTTTTGCCTCCCCCCTATTTTCTCCCCACCATCTATGCTATTTATTCTCTGTACCTTCTCCCTGCTTCTCATCCTCCCACTCTGCTGTTGCTAACCCTCCATGTGATCTCCATTTTCCCAGTTGATTCTTGCATGTGCCCCCACAGGGCATCGAACTGCAAGCTTGGTGTATCAGGACATCACTCCAGCCAAATGAGCTACTTGGCCAGGGGCTAATGAATTTTTTAGGACCTTTATTAATTAGATAGGAATCATGTGTGATAGTCATATTTTTAATTAAATGTGAGTGTGATAATTTATAAATAATAAGTATGTTGCTTGTTACAAGTATATAAAAGAACTTTTTTCTACCATTTTATAATTAAAACCTTTTTTTTGCTGTATGTTTAGTAAATTTTTATTCTTATAAAAAGAAACTGAAGTCAAGATTTATAGATTAGGGGCTTTCAAATTCATGAAAATTTACTATTACTCCTGCTAAACAATGTAAATATATTATAAATTTACCAATCCACTTAACCAAGTGGATTTGTATATTTACAAATATAAAAGTGAATATACAATCCATTTAAGCAAAATTTTACTTTTTTTGTTGTTTTTTTAAGATTTTATTTATTTATCTTTAGAGGGGAAGGGAAGGGTATAGGGAGAGAAATATCAATGTATGGCATGTGCCCTGACCTGGAATTGAACTGCAATACTCTGGTTCACAGGCCCACGCTCAATCCACTGAGCTACACCAGCCAGAATTTTAATTTTTATAATGACTTGTTGAAGAACAGAAGATGCTGATTCCTGTGGGTTCTCAGTACTGTAATTAAGTAGAGTATTTTTTATGTTGACATAGGCTTATATTGTGCAAGAAGCAGTTAAACACTAAAGTGTGGGGGGGGAGTAAGGAAGTGTCTGAGCACCTGCAGTTCAGGGAGGGCAGGGAGCAATCAGGGGCTCAGGGTCAACAGGGTGAGCAGGAGCCAGTGCCTATCATTTTGGAAGTATCTACATAAATACATAATCAGTTTTCCAGTAGGGGTAGGATGCTGCATGTTAGCTCACACGCATGTGTCACTGTACAGGTGAAAGGAAAAGATATTAAAATTCATGCAGAGTAACTGTAAGTCTCTTTATAATACCTGGTAACTTTATGAGCATCATGCTTCAATTAGGAGTTTTTCTCTACTCAAAAAGAATGTTCCCCATCCCCACCTCCCTGATTCTACAGGCTAGAAATACTCAGATTAAAGACAAAAAGTGCTAGTTAAGAAAAATATTAATTCTGAATTAATGTGTGATGCCAGGGCCAACATTTTGCAGAGTGTGTGGAAGAAAAGCACAGGCTAAGGGATACCAATAACCATAGCAGCAATAATATCAAATGTCAATAGTTTACTTAAAATGTACCAAGCACTGGAGCTAGAGACATTATTATATTGAATTCTCCCATAGATCCTATTAAATAAATACTGTCTGTCATTGTCATAAACAAACTGAGGCTCAGAGGAACAAACTGTTATTCATGAACACGGGGCTAGTATGTGATAGAGTCAGGCTTAGAACATTGATGTATATGGTTTCTGAGGCTGTTATTGCTAATATTATTCAATACATTGTTCCTATATTGCTAAAATTTTATTCTAAAAGTATATCTTAATATCACACTCTGAGCTTCAAACTATATTACAAACCTACAATAATCAAAATAGTAGGGTTTGGCAGAAAAGCAGACACAGGTCAATGGAACAGGATTGAGAGCCCAGAAACAAGTCCACATATACCGTATATGAGCAGTTAATATTCCACAAAGAAGCCAAAACATACAATAGAAAGAGGAAGCCCTCTTCAGTAAATGGTGTTGGGAAAATTAAAAAGACACATGCAAAAAATGAAATGTCTGTTGACACTATACACCAAAAATAACTCAAAATAAAAGACTTGAATACGAGACCTCAGACAATAGAATACATAGAAGAAAACATAGGTACTAAACTTATGGACCTTGGTTTCAAAGAGGGTCTTGTGAATTTTACCCCAAAGGCAAGGGACATAAAAGCAAAAGTAAATGAATGGGACTACATCAAACTAAAAACTTCTGCACAGCAAATGGTTCAGTTGAATGGTTGGCCATTCAACTCAAAATTCTCTTCTGACTCCCCAGATCCTGGTCATTTCCTACTCACTCTTAACATCTTAATTCCAGTGACACCTCTGCCAAGAAGCCTTCCAAGACTCACAATATTTACAATGCTTATTATAGTTTAAAATTATAAATTCATTTTTGTTTTCAACTAATTAATATACATCTTCCCCAACAAATATACTGGAAATACTTGGAGGGTAAAGGACTGAGTCACTTTCATTCATCACACCCTTCCGAGCACTTAGTATATGCCTGCCACTTATGGGCTGCAATAATTACTATTAAATATGTTAATGAATTAGTTACTCATAATTATCAGGATATTGGGTATTTTTATAAGAATATTGGGACAGAATAGGCCTTATTACAGTCATTTTTTTTGCCATAGCAAGCAGCAACTCTGAAAAATACTATCCTACTAATGTCCATTAGTTCTCAGTGACATATGTGGAGAGTGGGAATTTGTTAGAATCTTTGCCCTGGTGCACTATAACATTATATTTCCAACACTTTTCTCTCAACCTCCCTCTTCCCTTCTGAAACTGCTCCACAAAATTTAGAAGCTCCCCAATTGCCTTTTATTTTCCTTTCAGCAGGTGGAAGAGAAGGTGGTTGGTTAATTCTTTATTTTTCAGGTATGCCATTAAACTAAAAAATCTCTTTTAAACCCCCTTATAGTTTGTTTACTTGACTGTTCTCATTACAGTGTTTATTCAGAGTGATCAAAGTGAGTTCTGGAAGGTCCTTGCTGAAGAGTCTTTTCCCCTATTGTTTATCCATTGCCAGTATTTTGTGTTGAATACATGAAAGACAATGAAGTCCTAAAACATCTGGAAGAAAAATGGCAGTGATTCTGAAACTTCAATGCACCTAAGAATCTGCTGCAGATCTTATTAAAATGTAGATTCGGGCTCTTCAGGTATATGTGGGGCCTGAGATTCTGCATTACTACTAACAGGGTCCCAAGTGATATCGATACAAGTCCACCGACCACAAGTACTTTCAGCAGCAAAGATATAGTACAAATCAAATACTCCTATCTAAATACCCCACCATTCAAGGTACCCAACATTTTCTGTCCTTTTTCCTTTTTCTGTGAATTCTGGCACACAAATATATATAGTCAACTTAATGTTATCAATGCCAAAAAATCAAAAGTCAATCACTACTTGCAGCCTATTCTACCTCTGTACTTTGAAATATCTATCTATCCTGCAGTGGGTGCTGTCAGATTAGGCAGCATCACAGGGGGATGTTATCAGGAGTAACTAGTATACAGAACAAATTTTTAAGATCACCTAGTCTAGGCAGCTGTCTGCCTGAAACCCATTCCATGTAGATGGTTATCTTTTCCAAAGTTTCACAGGAGTGTTAAAGGGTTTTCAACTATTGCTTTTCATTGAATATAGAAAACAAAAGATTCCTAGTTAATATGTACAGAAATCACCTCATTGTTATAATTGTGAAAACTGAGTCAGAAATTTATCAAAATTCAGCAGCTGGTCAATGACGGAGCTGACGAGAGGTTTGTAACTGACCAGTGCTGGATGCCAAATGGTAATCCAGATGTATAGTATTTTTATATTCTCCAATTCCTACCATGAAGCTGTCTTACAGAGATTTTAGTTTAAAATAAACCTGCCAAATTAATAATTACCTAACCATTATATCAATTATAAACCAGGAACTGTGCTATTCTCTGTATATGTTTTATCTATTTTAGTAGCCATGATGAGATAGGACATTAGTCTTCACATTTTGAAGAGGAGGAAAGATTCATTAAAATTTTATAAGTGATAGAGTCCACACTATTTACACTATACTAGACACTACGTATTTTAAATTTTTATTATTTTAAATTTTTATTATAACATTCTTTGACCTTGAGCTGTTATCTAGATGTCTATTAAAGAGGCCCATGACATCTGCTGTGTTGTTTTGTCAAAATAGTAATAGTTCTGCAACTACATCCAAAAGCACTTCTATTTATCCCCTGTGCTGGGATCACATTTGTGGCCTTCTCCCCCCACTTGAGTTACATCAAGTTGGTTCTCGCTTGAGATATTAGTCACAAATACAGTTATACACAAGCAAATTTCAAATTGTGAGTCACTAAAGATTAAAGTATCCCACTCACCTTCTGTTGAGACAACTATTTTATTGCACACTAGTACATTTTAATACTAAGCACTTAAGATCAAATTACCTGTCAGAAATAAATCCACAAGAAACTGGTTAAAACCAAATTAGGCACTGCTTTAGAAGGGCACAGAAATAGCATAAGAGAACCGGAAATGTTAACAAGACCCTACAAAACTGCTGTCAAATGTGTCAAATTTTAGGCCTGAAACAACAGCCATCCTTTACTTGAACACATTGGGAAAATGTTATAGGTCAAAATCAAGTAATAAGGATTTCTCAAAGGTAGTAGCCTGAAAGACCGAGTGAAGATTAGCAAGGAGTGAATGAATGGGTGGATGAAGATGGGTGAATACAATAAAATTCAGCGGTATCCAAGAGCACACAGGTCTCTGAGGCCTTGTGCCACATGAGAAAGTTAAACTGGCCTCAGCAGGCTGCTCCAGCCCTCACTCCCGCAGTCCCAGGGCTGCCACCAAGTCCCCTCACACTCCGAGATGCCTGGGTTTTTCATTATCATCATTTTTGTTATCCTTGATCATTATCTTTTTCTTTCATACTTACAGTCTTGAATTACACAAATGATACTCTTGCTTGGTTTTAAAGTCTATTGACACAAGTTCAAGGGAAAAAACAACTGAGAATAGTGAAGAACGTATAAATTTCTTATTTCCTACTGAATAGCAAGGACAAGAATATTAATTTGTTGATCACCAAAGTGCCTCAAGTAAATTCTGTTTTCTTTCTTTCTTGGTACTTATTCCCAATTCCTCAGACTCTACCAAAGTCCCACCTCCAAAGAGGCATACTTCTTGAAGCTGGAAAATCATTTCACTGTGTCACCCTAACACTTGTACGGTGAGTGTTGTAAGGCAAAAACCTTCAGCTAACAATATCTGTGTGGCGATTACATTAGGGCTCGCAGGATGGCAATCATATACTCGCACCCCACACGCAACCCCACAAAGACACAGTTCACCACCTCAGTGGATTCTGCAATAAAAAGGTATGCATTTAAATACTAAAGACACTGTGCATGAATAAATAGCAAAATAAAAGAAACCCTTTAAGAGCTTTCCAGCAGTTTAACCCATAACCATTCCATTTCCCTTTATTCGTTCCCCTTAATAACCTTTTCCCCTGGGTAAAGCTGGGAGAGCAGAGCGTCATTGTGACCTTGAATTTGGTATAAAGCCAATAACACATTAACTCTGGCAACAGTTGTGTGTGCATATGTGTGTATTAGTTCTCTTTTTAAAGGACAATTGTTTGTTTAAAGGAAAACCCAATCAAGTATTTAAGTATTTAGGGCTTGGTCTTTCTGAAGTTTCTGGGATTATCCTTGCCCTCGACCTCAGATCACTTATTTCTGCTCATTTTGGAGAAACGGGGCAGGGTGCTCCTGGGTTGATATTTTCTTCAGTCTACAAAATGACTGAAGCTCGTGGACTCAGGGAGAAGTAAGTTAAGCTAAACATTTACAAAATTATTGACACACGTAAACCTTCATAATTTCATATTTGTTACCTCACGTAATACTTCCCTCAGTCTTATCAGGTCAACAAACCAGGTGTTAGGGCTTTTATAAATTGCTATAGATTTGTTCAGCTATGACCTATCTCGGCCTTTGATATATAGTTTACCACACTGTTTGGCAATTAGTTCAGCAGATGAGAACTATGCACTTGCAGGTTGAAACTATAAAAAATTGCACGTGTCTCCACTGTCCATGAAAAATTAAAGCTCAGAAATACTGAACCTTTATTTAGCCAGCACACGTTACTCAACCTCCTCTAAGTTTTCACTAAAATATCCATAAAACATATTAATAGAGTTCAAAATTAATAACAATATTAATACTGTGTCTGGCAGTTAATATATATGTAGGCTTGTTGACTATAACTTAGAATAAGGTCAGTTGTTTTAAGTGATTATTTAAAGTTAGTTGAAAGGAAAATACCAGGCAAGTAATAGCATAGCGTTTATATATTTTAAAAAATTTGTGAAAATGATTTAAGAATGATGGCAGTTTGGGGTTCTCTGTAGTTCATTGCAAGTACAACTATTTTAGGTAAGCAAAGCATTGACTAAACTGATATATATCAATAGCTCTTTGTACATCTAGTTTGAGATTCCATATCTCAGAAAATACTGAATAGAAAATGGAGAAAACTAGAGATAGTACACCGAATTCTGGAAATTGAGACCCAAACAAGTGAACTTCTATTAGTTTAAATGATCATACAAAATGACCCTAATATCAATGCATAGTTAATGCATACTTCATGCATTCAAGATCTCAGAAAGCCCCCAAAATAGAAATGAAAAGTAATTATTCAAGCTTTTTAACCCATATTAGAGGAAAGTCTACTAGACATCTATGATTGCTCTATGAACCATTTGCATTCATCTTTCATGAATGTACATATCTGAGGGGGTCTTCAGCCAGCTAAACAAAACAATGCGCACCTAAATAGAGACTAATCTGAAGGTAATACATATACACTAACTCAGTAAACACCAAGCCACGAGAGAGATTTCCTGGCTCATATACTCTGGAGAGTAAAAAGGGAAGGGGAAAATGCATGGTTTGCAAATGACAAAAAGAACCTAAACCAAGTTTCACAAAACCAAAATGATCTGCCAATGATTCAACTCACTTTCAAAATAAAATTCAATATACTTAAAGGAAAATTAAAATAATCCAGAGCCTCTAAAACATACAATCCACAATGTTTAGCTTATAATAAGAATTGACTAGGCAGGCGAAGGAGCGGGAAAAGGTCAATGCTGAAAACTAAAAGAGCAATAGAGACATATCCAGAGATTTCATAGGTGCCAGAATTAACAGACAAGGTCTTCAAAATATTTATGATTAATACTTCAGTAAAAATGAGTAATAAATGAATAAGACATATGAAAATGTAATATTCTACAAATAGAGTTTTCTGTATTTACACAGAAAAACTGAGTCAATATATAATATATAAGATGTATTGAAAAATACAATATCTGAAGTTAACTCTTTGCACAGGATTAACAGCAGATTGGAGCCAGAATCAGAGGGGTTTAATACATTTGTAGCAAAACCAGTACAAAATATCAGACTAAAGCACAGGAGTGGGAAAGAGAGAGGATCACAGGGATGAACGAATGAGAAATGTGGAACGTGGTCATAGGGTCTTGCATGCATTTAACAGGAGTCCCACAAAGAAAATGCAGAGAGAGTGAGACTGAGGCAATATCTGGAAAAATAATTGCTGTGAACTTTAGAAACCAAAAAAAATGGGGGAAAAAAAGAAAAACTCCACAGATTCAAAAATCTCAGTCAACCCCAACAGGGATAACTTCAAGAAAAACAGAACTATGCATATTGAAGTCTAATCTCAGGGGAGCAAAATAAATATAAGATTTAAAAAACAAGCTGAAGCCCTGGCTGGTGTAGCTCAGTGGACTGAGCGCGGGCCTGCGAACCACACGATCACAGTTTGATTCCCAGTCAGGGCACATGCCTGAATTGCAGGCCAGTTCCCAGCAGGGGACGCACAAGAGGCAACCATACATTGATATTTCTCTCCCTCTCGCCTTCCCTTCCCCTCTAAAGATAAATAAATAAAATCTTAAAAAAAAAAAACAAGCTGAGAAAAAAGACTCATTGTTTTTAGGGAAACAACATTAATGCTGTCTCCCTTGACAGCTGAAGGTATGAAATGTCGGAGACAGTTAAATGGCACCTTTTAGGTGATAAAAGAATAAAAATCTCAAAAACCCAGAATTCAATAGCCAGAGGAAAGAGCCCTCAAAATAGACAGTCTAAGATGAACAAAAACTTAGAGACTATTTTGCTAGATGTCACTCACTATAGAAAATACTAAACAAACACTGTAAAATTGAATCACCAATAATTTGCTGGCACAGAGAACAATAGTAGGGGAAAACATATCTACAAATGACAGAAATAAAACGATATTTAGAAGAATTACATTCTGAATGTGAGGAGTAGTAACCTAACTCATGTATTATGCTTACTTTTGCACTTTGATATATATACATTAGTGGTAAATGTTTTTAAAATTTGCAGTTATTAAAAGGGTGATTTCAATAAATATAACATAAAAAGCATAAATGATAAAAGAAGCAATGTATTAACACTTATTTGCCAGTATTTACTATTTTAGTTTACTTTCCTAGTGGTTTGTAAGTATCTTGTCCATTGAATTATAAATTTGATAAAACAAACCAATACTTTAAAAATAAAATATGCAGAATTAAAAGAGAAATCAAAAAGCAATTTTTGGATTAAAAATAATAGGATAGGAAAATATTTTTGACATTTATCATGACAAAATGAAAATAACACAAAAGAATTAGATGGGATAAATAAAATATGGCAATTTTCAAGTATTCCTAATAAGTGTAAAAATATTATTTAAATTTAAAAGTTTTTTAAAAAATACCATATTTGTTGCAAAAAGGTACACAATCATCAAAGAGCTACAAATATACAAAAACTGAATGAATAAAGACATTTTAAAATTATCTCCATTGAGTCCTCTATGGCTTTAACTTAATCCTCTACAGATTTGTACCTTAACTTTTCAAATTCTATATACTCTATAATCCTCAGGCTCTGACATTACTTTAGAATAAAAAATGTGGAAGAATTTTAAGTATTACATTATATGCACTTCTATCTATCAGTTTTACAATGTCCATAAAATGGCTGACTTTATGAAAAATATGACCAATTTAAGTAAGATGGTCTGAATAGGTTAATTAATGACGTAACCAAAAGATTTTTACATAATTTCAAATAGACTTGAAGCTCAAGGAGGTTTAATGGGTGAGTTCTTTTAAACTTTTTTTTAGATTGGGCCTGAGAAAACTTTTAATTTTGTTTGCTCAAGTTTCTTTTCCTGCCTCTAACTCTCATATTGTACAATCCACCAATATCAACTACTGATGATTCCCTAAACATAGATTTTTACCTGAACTCTGTCTACTTGGAATGTCCTTTCCCTCCTTCTCCTACAAAACTTTCACTTGTAAATTTTAAGACTGAAATGAGTTCACTTCTTCTCCAAAGACTTTCCTATTCTCCTAGGAAAAGCTTTAGAGAGAAAGTTAATATCTTTGGAAACCCAAAGTAATATCTTCCACTCCTGTTCAATTCTGAACCTGATATCAACTTTTAGTACTGCATATCAAATACTTGGAGAATTTATTTCTGTGTGTCTTTCACCATACCTTACCCTACCTTAAGGGGAGGGACTATACCTATAGTACCTACTATACAGTAGCAACAGCATAAAATTAACCATTTATTTAATACCTAGTTTGTACCTGGAACATAGATAAGCATTTCTCATCAATATCTCAGTTAATTTTCAGCATAATTTTCATTTCACAGATAATCAAAGTGAGGTACAGAGAAGCTATATTGGTCAGCAACAGTCACAACATTAGCATACTGAATGAATTTAAGCCTTCAACTAAGGTCCTTTGGTTCCAAAATCCAAACTATTGAATCAGATCTAGAATTAACTACTTCCCAAATCTCCTATGAAAAAATAATAGGCATGACACAATAATTTCATTGAACTGGCCACAAAATTGCACATTCCTTATGACACTAATGAACAAACTGGACCAACTGAAATAAAAAATGCCAGAATATATTTTATTTTTTAAGCAGGAGTAAATGTATTGTTTTTCTTTCTTACCTATTGCCATTAACATTTGTGAATATTTTCAGGCAAAAGTGTATTCTTTGATCTGCACTAGGCATCCGATTTAATCATTTTCTTAACTATTGCCTGTTCTAATTAGCTGTGTCTCTATGTGAAAAGTGATTTTTAATCTCAGATATATTTCTGTGGCTCATCCAAAGAAACAGAAAAAATATACTACAAACTCATCAACTGGCTTCTAAAATATGGAAACCCTGCTAGACAACCTAAGAACTCCCTGGTTTCTTATAAGATGATTTATTTTGAGTTTGTTGTTTTGTTTCTTAAATCATCATGATTTGTGACTTTGGACCTAGTACCTCCAGCTGCCCTAACTCCTCATTACTGAGTGCCTGCATCATCCCTACAAACTCTCATCTGTCTCCTCACTCAGTGAGGAGACAGCAACCACTCTCTCTCCTTGTCTACTGATAATGAGGATAAACATCAAATCCTTTGTCCTGAAACCCAGATATTTCTAAGTTTGCTTTTTATGTCCATGCATTCAATTTATTTTACCCTTTGTTATTGTTGTACCAACTCTGAGAAGTCTAGTGAAAGGATCACATTTTTCATATCATATTAGAGGGTGAAAATCATGGTACTAATTTTTTTTCTGAAAGAGCACTAAGGAGATTAATATTTATTAAACTTCTGTAATATAATATCTATATTGCTTTCCTCAGTTATTTTCAGACATAAACCTGTTGTATAGTGGCTGTCATTAAAACAAAATTTTAAAAGAATATGTTGATTTAGAAATATGCTAGATTTAGCTTGTTTGGAGAATACAGTTAGCATAGTGGGCCTGAGATTGCTATCCCTAAAAAGGCCTGTTTGCAAGCTTGGTCTTTGGCTGGATTCTAAGAACTTGCAAGGTAAACATCCTCCCTAAAGTAATATTAAATTCTCCCTAGTTACTAAGAGTAGTTCCTGGTATTTAAACATTTGTACAAACAATATGGTTTATGCTGAACACCTACTTTCTTCCTGGGAATCTGGAATTTTGATACAGATTACAGGCAGAAGGTGATTACACAGCCAGCGCTCAACAACAACCATGGACTTTGAGGTTCAGCCAAGCTTCCCTAGTAGAGAACATTTCACATGTGCTGTCACAGTTTGGTGCTAAAGAAGGTAAATATGCCCTGTGTGACTCCACTGGGAGAGGACTTCTGGAGGTTTGAGCCTGTTTCCTTCTAATTCTACCCCTTTCATTTTTCTCCCTTTGATGATTTTGTTTTATATCTCCTTGGTGTAATAAGTCATAGCCACCGGTGTGGCCATAGCTGGGGTTCTCTGAGGCCTCCTAGCAGACCATCAAACCCGAAGGCAGTCTTGGGGATCCCGGACACAGCTAGAGCTCAGTGTTATTTTACAAATTAAAAAATAAAAAAAAAACAGAACATGCAGTTAAATTCCCCTTTGTTTAAAGACTAAGTGTAATGATGTATTCATGATTTTTTTTCGCTTTTTGCCTCAATGTCTCCTTTTTCTATAATATAACCTTCATCTATATTTTTGGTAATATAAATAAGTAATAATGGTCATTTAAGGAGTAATAAAACATAAAGAAAAATCTTCTGAGATGTTTATTTTTATCAGAAAATTCAAGCCACCACTTTTACAAATTCATCTGTAAACTCATATTGCTAAGAGGAAGCAATAGATCTAAATAACAATTGGAACATACCAGCTGAAGATTTAAAGAGCTGCTTCCTTGAAAATGTCCATCACTCTCAGCAGGAGATTATGTTTGGAGGAGTTGTAATATCTATATTCCAGGAAAAGAAATGCACATCTGAGTGTTGGTATCAGGAGCAGTGAGAAAGAATGAAATATAATTAGCATAGTGGGAACGACTAGAAAAGTACATGTTGACTAAGTCCTGTGATGCAGAGTGCCAGGAAAGGGTTTCTTCGGCTTTCCCACTCACTCTTCGTTTTCTATTTCTGAATTGTTTCAGTGATATTCCTCTTCTATTTTTTTATGAAACAAGATTTTATTTTAAAAAGGCAAACTTTTGCTGCCAATGAATAATAGTGCTTTCTCTCTCTTAATATCTTTTAAATTATATTTATTGGGCTGACATTGGTTAATAAGATTAGATATGGTCGAGTGCAGGTTGCTATGATACATGATCTGCATACATGTGTTGTACGCCCACCATCTGAAGTCACAATATATTTGCCCCACCCCCTTCCTTCTGGTAAACACCTTATTGTTGTCTATGTCTAAGAGTTTCAGTTTTATATCCCACATATGAGTGAAAGTATATAGTTCTTAGCTTTTTCTGACTGGCTTAGTTCACTAAGCATGATATGCTCAAGGTCCATCCATGTCGTTGCAAATGGAAGTATTTCTGAGAAGAAAAAGGATAAAGCCAGAGGCAGCACACTACCAGACTTCAAATTATACCACAGAGTAATGATATTCAAAACAGCATGACATTGATAGAAAAACAGACACACAGAACATTGGAACAGAATTGAGAGCCCAGAAATATAACCCCATGTATATGGGCAAATAATTTTTAGTAAAGGAATCAAAAGCATACAATGGAGAAAAGAAAGACTCTTCAATAAATGGTGCTGGAGAAATTGGATAGCCACATGCAAAAGAATGAAATTAGACTACAATTTGTCCTGATGTACAAAAGTTAATTAAAAATGGATCAAAGACCTAAATATAAGATCTGAAACTGTAAATTCCATAGAAGAAAATATAGGTACTAAGCTTTTGCACCTTGGTCTTAGAGAACATTTTATGAATTTGACCCCAAAGGTAGGGAAAGTAAAGGTAACAGTAAATGAATAGGGCTATATCAAACTAAAAAGCTTTTGCACCGTGAAAGAAACCACCAACAAAACCAAAGGGCAACCAATTGAATGGGAGAAGATATTTGCAAATGACCAGTCTGACAAGGGGTTAGTATCCAAATATATAAAGAACACACACAATTAAACATGAAACAAACAATCCAATTAAAAATTGGTACCTGAATGGGCACTTCTCCCAAGGAGACATACAAATGGCCAACAAACATATGAAAAGATATTCAATTTCACTAACTATTAAGAAAATGCAAATCAAACTACAATGAAATGACACCTCACATCTGTTAGAATGGTTAATTATCAACAAGACAAGTAACAATAAGTGTGTAAGAGGGGTGGAGAAAAAAAACCCTCATTCACTTCTGGTGCGTAGCCACTATAGAAAAGAGTATGGAAGTTTCTCAAAAAATTAAGACTCGAGTTACCATGGAGTTACCAGCAGTTCCTCTTCTGGGTATCTACCCCCCCAAAATTAAAACAATTATTTGCAAAGATATAGACACCCCTATGTTTACTGTAGCATCATTCAAGGTGGCCAAGACATGGAGAGCCAAAGTGTCTTTGGATGAATGACTGGATAAAAGAGACATGCATGGTACACATATACAATGCAACACTACTCAGCCATAAAAAAAGATGAGATACTTCTCATCTTATACCATTCACAAGTATAATGTGGACTATTTCAAGGAAATGAAATGTAAAATTAGAAAAAAAGGTCATCTTTTTAAAAAATATTTTTTATTTAATTATTTTTCAAGTACAGTTTTCTATTTCTCCCATCCCAGCCCACCCCGCCCCATGCTCCCCACCTCCCTCCCATTTCCACCCCCCTTAATTATTGTCCCTGTGTCCTTTGTACTTGTTCCTCTAAATCCCTCCCCTTTTTCATCTTAATATAGTAACATGAAATACACAGTGATGAACTAAGGAGATAGTTGATTATGTGAGTGCCTTTGGGAAACAATGGAGAAAAATTTAAAAAATAAGGAAAACTTGAAAAGCAATAAATGCTGAAGTTAGAACATGATATGAATAACAATTCCTAACAACACAGCATTTACTACATGTTAGGCATCATTCTGTATATTAACTCATTAACTCTTTGCAACAACCCTAGGATGGTGGATATACTATCCACCCCATTTCAACAAAGGGAAACTAAGTTTCAGAGAAAAAAATAAGAACCATTGAAGATCACACATTAAGTTGGAGAACTGAAAGTCAAATTTGGATGTTCTGGCTCCAGAGTCCAAGCTCCTAACCACTACACTAGGTCATATACTTAAAGATAGACGTATTATTGACATATTTCTTAAAATATTGATTAAAAAGTTGGCTTACTTTTCCAGTTTATATAGTTTTATAAGGAAGTAAAATTGGGTAGAAGGGCCAAAACTAAACTATTCTATTCTAACTTTCCTCAGATAACTAAACACTTCTTTCCGTGCACTTATTTGCTCAAGGGAAGCTTAAGACTTTCCCAAGGCCACATTCTCTATGCATTGTTTATATGACTTGGAGATATTTTAAATGGTCATAACTACTTAGGTTTTATGAATAAAAGATTCATGAAATAAATATCTCAATGTTGACATAGAACAAACCACCAAAACATAGGCATATAGAAAAGGGGTGACAAAAAAGCGTGGGTTCGGATGCAAGGTAATTAAAAGAACAACCCTAAGTTGTACAGGCAGAAAGATAAAAAGAAGAGATAAAAATATGTAATTTTCATAAATACTTAAAAACCATTTCTAGATACAGAAATTTTAGATTGGTGCTCATCAGTGATAAGG
The DNA here is from genome assembly GCF_021234435.1 of Artibeus jamaicensis. Classification (NCBI taxonomy): domain Eukaryota; kingdom Metazoa; phylum Chordata; class Mammalia; order Chiroptera; family Phyllostomidae; genus Artibeus; species Artibeus jamaicensis. The sequence continues at coordinate 19,152,856 of NW_026521788.1, forward strand.
GTAAAATTTGTACCTGTACTTGGAGGACTAATGTATAGTTGTATACAATAGTGAGACCAATGTCTATTAGCTCAAGTCTCTTTTCTCTCAATATGAATGAAGTCTCTGGCTCTGTCTTCTAGAAAAACAAAACCAACTTAAAAAATCCCACAGATTTAGAGACCCAGACATACAGTTATTTTCTTTCATGGGTCTCAGACTCTTCCTTTGAGAAGTGAATTGGAAACACATTTGAGTTTTCGTATGCTCTAATATGCTTTTCTGCACTTATTAGTAAGAGCTCTGTAACCTTTCATACCCATTTTGACTTAAGCTATTAAGAAACTCATTTTCAGGAGTCCCCTTTAGTCTAGGTTTTCTACTACTATTACCTCATCATGCTTGCTTGCTTGGTTCTAGCCATAGTTTGCCTAATTTAGTTATTTTATTGTATTTGGTGCTCTGGTGATAAGCCAGAGCTCTTCAAAATTCTCTTTTGAAGTATATAAAATATAATAGGTTTATGAAATATACTGCCTAAGCTGAAGATAAAAAAGATTTATCTCATTAGTAGAAATGTAAAAGAATAGATCTAGTGGTTTTATTGGACAGTGATTTCAATGCAATTAATCTTATGCTGTGACTACAAAAAAAGTCAACTTAATTTTACTTAGGCCACATTCAAAGGCATACAGTCCCTGCGATAACAAAGAACATGTCCCTAGCAAAATAATCAGCACATAGCAGATCAGCGAGGCAAGAAGTATTTCATAAATTTAATCCAGTATTCCTGTTCCTTAGATCACTCATGAAATATTGTGTTCAGTGAGTATAACCACACTTTTAAAAACATATGTCTAACCATATCAAGTACTGGCAAGTGACACTACTGATACAAATGTAAAATGATACAATCACTTTGGCAAACAGTTTGGCAGTTACTTAAAAATATGTCAATCACATAACCCAGCCATTTCACTCCTAGATATTTATGCAAGACTAATAAAAGCACGCATCTGCTCTGGCTGGTGTAGCTCAGTGGATTGAGCACTGGCCTGTGAACCAAAGGGTTGCCAGTTTGATTCCCAGTCTAGGGCACGTACCTGGGTTGCAGGCGGGTCCCAAGTATGGGTGGGAGGCACTTGAGAGGCAAACGCACATTGATGCTTCTCTCCCTCTCTTTCACCCTCTCTTACCCTCTCTAAAAATAAATCAATTAAATATTTTTAAAATGCATGAACAAAAAGACATATATAAATATCCACTAAAATTTTATGTATAATTGCCAAAAATTGGAAACAACCCAAATGTCTGTCAACAGGTGAGTGGATAAATAAATTGTGATATAGCCATACCATGGAATACTATTCAGCAATAAAAAGGAACATAGATTTATATAAAAATACCGAATTCATAAAGCATTATGCTAAGTGAAGAAAGCCTGACCTAAAAATTAGTGTTTGTTCCATTTATATAAAATGTTAGAAGTTGCAAATGAATCAATAGTGACAAGAAGCAGATCAATGATTACCTGGGAATGGGGCTGGAAAGGAGAATGGATTACAAAAGGCCATGAGGACACTTGAGGAGTTTAGAAATGCTTGTTTTGTTTTAGTGATGGTTTCGGGGGTGTACGCTGCTGCCAAAATTCATCAATTGTACGCATTAAATACAGAGTGAGGGCAAAAGGAAGTTTGCTGTTATGAGTACACACGAAACACAGATTTTATTCTTGTATTATCATTTTTATTAGTGTATTATTTCCCATATGGACACCTATAAATATATGTTTCCCCATCCTGTATGTTTAGTTTGTTGTATGTCAATGATACCGTAATAAAAGTGTTAAAAAACAAAATGGGGAGAAAATAAAAAGAATAAGGACAAACTGGAACTATAATTTGGATGACAGTAATATGGATGGTGGAAAAGACGCCAAACCATGGTGCTCAGTGATGAAGTGAGAATATCTGGCCAGGCAAACAGAATCCCCAGCAAATCAAACTAGTCGACTTAACAAATGCCTTAGATGGAAAAGTAATTTTATGTTTTACTGAGTAAATCCCAACAGGCAGTCCTGGCAAAATGGATTCTTGATTTTGCCTACCATCATAAAAAACCTCAAAACAAAATAGCAATAAACTTATTTTCCTCTCAGCCCTTTCTATCAGTATGTGGCAACTACTATCCACCCAGTTGTTCATGCTAAGTATTATTCCCACAGCCAACATTCAATACATCAGTGGGTTGCAGTGGCTCAACCTTCAAAATATGCCCTCAGTCTATCTGCTTTGCTTCATCATTTCCATTATCACTCACTCCCCATCTAAAAACATGTATGTATGTGTCAGTGTATTCTAAACTTGGATCACTGTTATATGCCTCCAAACGGTCTCCCTATTTCCACATGTACCCTCTTTCTGTAAAACCAGTCTCCAGAGAGCAACCAGGGTGATCTTTAAAAAATGTAAATCAAATTATATAACCCCTAAGTAAAACAGTCCAGTGTTTCCTATTATATCTTGAACAAAATCAAACCCCCTACAAACTTTATATGGTCCAGCACTTCCCATCCTTATCTCATACCATTACCACTGCTGGGTACATTAAATTCCACCCTGACTGTCATTCTTACAGTTCTTCAAATACACTGGAGGTTTTCCCTTAGGGCCTTTTTTCCAATTCAGGTTTCTGCCTGGAAACTATACCTCCAAATTGTTGCCTGTCTCTTCCCATCTCATCACTTACACTTTAAGCATCCCCACTTCAGACCAGCTTTCCCTGTTCATGGACCTAATGCTGCTCCCTCTCCACAGTTGTCCTCAGTCTCATTAGCCTGTTTTATTTTCCTCATAGCACTTAATGCTGATATATAATTTATGTATGTATTTGTTTATTGGCTGTTCCCCTATGTAATATAAACTTTATAAGAACTGTAATTAGGACTGACACAGACACTTGAGTATCCCTAGTTTTTAGAAAATTTACAGATTTATGGTAGGTGGGCAATATTAGAGAGACATATATTTGTCCAAGACCAAGGACTACTTTCTAATAAAGACTTACTCTAACCTTACTAATATATGGACTACTTCATAGAGGAAAACAAATCTAAGCATACCCAGTGATGACTCACTTACTTTTGAATATAATGTTACATAATTATTTACAACCAAATTTTTGAGGGAGTTCTTCATTTATAGCTCAATACTATAAGGAGAAAACAAATTCACTAAGACATATAGTCAAAAATTTAAAAACAGTATTATTTTTTAAAAATCCAATATTTAAATGATAGACCTATTGCTATATTGAAACCAAATGATACCTTGTCACTTGAATATAGTCCTACAGGCTGCCACAGCAGAGGGCTGCTAGAGCCTGGTCACCCGAACAACTTACATTTTATGTAACCCTCCCATTCTTTTCTTCTTGTTTGAACTTTAATAAAATCTTTATTCTTAAAACTCACTTTGACATATTTGTCAATTCTCACTTACCCTTCCACATAAACTTCAGAATTTTTATAAGAGTGTGTGTGTGCATGTGTGTGTGTCTGAAACCAGGTACTTCAATTATAATTGCATTACATCAATTTATTTATTTGGCAAGGATGATAGCATGGTAATATCAGGTCTTCCCAGCTAGGAACACGGCATTTATTTCTAGTTATTTAATTCTTATTTTATCTCTCTTAATAATTTAAAAAGTAGGTTTATGTAATTATTAAAAGTATTTCTGGTTATTTTATGTTTTTGATCCTGGGATGAAGAGACTGTTTTTTCAATTATTAACATTTTACTTTATTAATGTTCTCTCACATCTGGGCTCCTCACTAAATTCTCATCTTTGTTCCCCTAATAGATCTGAGTTGTATCAAATCACATATAAATAATGATGATTAATTTGTTTTATGATTTTTGATGTTTATTTAATTTACTTGCTATAACCAGAAATACCAAACAGTGTAGAATAATTGTGATGATAGAAAGCATACTTGACTTCTGTCTTACATTAACAGTTCTTTTTTTAGCATTTCTTCATGTCCTATGATGTTTTCAGTTTGATATTAGAAAGTCTTTGGCAAACTGAGAAAGCTTTATTCCTTTTCTAATGTATATGTGTTTTTACCTAGAATGGCTATTGATTTTTAACAAATAATTTTCATATCTGTGTTTCTACAATCACATGATCTTGCTCTGTAATTCTCTTTTAATGTAATGAGTAATATTGGTACATTGTGTAAAATATCTGTCCATCCATGGGCTATAGACTATCTTAAACAAAGCAGTTAAAAATCTTAGTTCTAACAACTAAACATACAAGTATAGTATGGAGGTGTTTGGGCTTAGCAGCAGTTCTTTCAAACTCATCAGATCCCCTGCACCCCTAAAATTACTCCTCCCCTGCTTCCCTACCTTTCTGGAATATAACACTTTCCAGCCAGCCAGAACACTGAAGTCATCTTAGCTGACTCTCTCTCTGACTCCCACAGTCAATCTGTCCTCACATTCTGTTCATCCCACTTTCTACACATCTCCCAATTCCAGACACCTCATCCATTGACATAGGCCCCCCATATCTCTACCACTTTGGCTAGAGAGTTCTAACAGGAATTGTGGCCTCCAATATTGCTCCCACACCCCGCAAATACCTGCAACACTTCAGCTGGAGACTGAGTATGACTTTTGTTGCACAAAATGCTTCAGGATTTCTTCATAAATAAGAAGATGGTTTCCAAACTCCTTCATATGGCATATAAGACCCAGCATGACCTGCCCCTCACCCCTGCCAGTTTCTATCTCCATTCCCCATGCACGGAAGCCAAGGCTGCAGGTATGGTACTGCTCTTTCTATGCCCGTTGTGACTACAAACGACCCTTTGCAAGTTACAAGTCCTTTCATATCCTGGCTAATCAGCTTCCTGACTATGTGTTCCTCTCCACAACCCCTCCACTCATAGTGTTCTTTCCTCAAAGAAATCTGTCCTGATTACTACTCTCATAGAAAGAGCTAGCCTTAGACTATTAATTTGGTCATCTCCTACTCCCTCCTCATTTCATATCTGAATCCTTGGTATTTGGAGCAGCCTATTGCACAGTGTGGAGTCTCAAGTGAGGCTGAATGTCTATATTGAAACTTTAGATAACACAATTGAATGTACCAATGTATGTGCTGGCTTGCTACTTAATTCTTAAAGGTCAAAGTAAACAAAGGTCACAGCATTCTGTACCAGTACTATTCCATTATGCATACTGTACTAAAATCAGAACATACAGTCTAAGCAAAACAGAAAACAATTAGAATGAGTCCAGAGCAGGCAGCATGGTAAGAACCCTCATGACAAGGTCACATAATGAGATTTTCAAAGTGTTTCAGATCAAGGGATGACTAGCAACTCAACGGCAGGAACATGAGTTGTTTATTCTAGAGAAGAGAAAGTATAAAGGGGACAGTATTTGTCTCCTATCCTTAGAGTTTTAAACTTAGAGTTGAAGAGAAGAAGAGTTGAAGAGAAGAAATGGCTCACAAAATGAGCCATTTCTCACCTTAGGCAAAAGGAATTCAAGAAACTATCATCCATACAATCGAATTCATAGTAATAAAATAGCTATAATTCTTTACCTTCTGCCAGTATTTCTTAAACAGAAGTGAATGAAATTTTTGAGTGGAGGAGTTCCCGATTGAATAGAATTATTCCAGGCATTGCAGAACATTTAACATGTCAGGTCCCTCAAAATCCAATAACGATTTTTCATCATTGGGACAATCAAACGTGGCCTAACTTATTAAAAAATGCTTTCATTTGATTACCACTGAAATTCACACTATGTTTTTGGAATTGTGCAAGATATGTTTCATCTATTTTTTAATTCTCTCAACAACCAAGCAAGATAAGAATTGTCATTTCTGTGTTAAGATAAAGAAAGGAAGCTGTGCTAGCAGCCGACAGGCCTTTCTGAATCAGATCGCCTGCTTGTATCTCTGACAGCAGAACATTTTGAGATTTCTCTTAGATCACATGGTCTATTCAGCTGCCTGAGACTCTTAAGGTTTCTGGGATGCTGACTGTTAATTTCACTTCCAAATATTTTCAGTGGCCAAATCATTCACATTCAGGCTCCTATCTGCTGAGCTGAACTTACTTTTTACCGTAGCTCAAGTACTTTGAAATGATCTAGTTTGACGTCCCGTTCACTCTCGTTTGGACCTACCTCACTGTAGTCAGCTTTACTATGTAAGAGTATGTGAAAGTCTCCTACTCACTCGATTTAATCAAGTAGTTTAAATACAGAGAAATGAGCTGCCTGCCAAAGATCATAAAGCAAATGCAGCTAAAGTCAACTTCATGTCAGTACTAAAATCAGTAAGTTGAGGGGAAAGAGTCATATTTTAGTTTTACAAGGAAATGTTTATAGGTTGTATATAAACATATTCTAGAAAAATATCTTAATTGTAATTGCTAAAGACACAGAGTTCATAGAAATCTGGTATTTTATCATCACAACATGTAATTACATAATATTCTGCTATTAAAATGGTGTTAAATCACAATTTATTGAACAAATAGGAAAGAGAATATAATTGTTAAAAATTGATGAACTGGAGATAGATCATCTGAGTTTGAATCCTAGCTTGACAATTATTACTTCAGGATTTTCTGTAAGTTATTCAACCTCCTACTACACAGTTTCTTCACATGTAAAATGAGATCATTGTAGTAACTACCCTATTTTGCTATGTACAATGTGCACCCACATTTTTGTCCCAATCAGAAAAAAAGCTTCTGTTTTAATTTTTTTTACCATAAATGTAAAAGTTTATTTCCAGACCACTGATTTCATGTCTTTGGTCTACATGCCAGTACCCCACTCTCTTGAAAACTGTAACTCTGTAGTAAATTTGGACATTGGGCAGCATTGAGTGCTCCGGATTTGTTCTTCTTTTTCAACATCGTTTTAGTTATTCTTGGTCCATTTCAATTTTTTAACTCAATTATTTATTTATTTATATTTAGATGACTATTTTCTGTATTATAAAAGAATTTTAGCATTTGTTCTTGAACATATTGTGGTACAACAAAAATTTTTATATAACAAATAATTACAAAACACAGGAAAGATACAAGGTATTTCAGGTACTACCCATGTATAAAGCACATCCTTATTTTTCCCACAAAAATTTGGGCAAAAACTGTGCATTATACACTGTAAAATACAAGTACTTCATAATGCATGGATTAAATAAAGTAATACATAAAAGTGCTTACAATATTTTCTGGAACATTGAGGGGAAGTTCTCCATAAATTTTAACTGTGATTATGAAGGACCTGTATAATTCTAACACTATCATCTGTTATATTGTGAAAGTCATTTTGTCTCTTTAGGTTTGCTATCTCATCACTAAACAAGGATTTAAAAGAGTTCAGAAATTCCAGTTTTATACATACAAATTCAGCTCTTTTTTGGTCTCCAAAATTTTCACTGGACCAATGCATTGAAATGAGGGTGCCAATTTTTAGTCACGGATTTCCCTTTGAATACTACATAACCTTCATTTTACATCAGTATTTTGCTGACACTCAAGCAGCAGTTATTTTTTGTTGTTTTTTTTGAATCAATAGACTCTGTAAACAGTTTAGGACAATGTTCATGGTTCAGTCTATGTGCCGCTCACCCAAGGAACATAAAATAAAGACGGGCTATCATAGCTCTGTTTGTCTAATGAGAAGGGGAAAGCACAACATGTTCAGAGCTTTGGAATATTCAGTTTGTTGATCTTCTAAGAGAATTGCTCATGAAATGTCTGTTTTATATCTTAATATAAAGCTCTACCTCTGCAAAACCTGTCTTCCAACTGCTGCATTTCATACCGTCAGCTGCCTCTTTGGGATTTTGTCTAATAAAATATATGAGTGTCTTGTTCCCTCTCCTATTCATTATCACTAAAAGCATTTCAGTATCTTATTTGTTGATAACAAGTGTCTACTCAGTTTGTGAAATGATAGGAAATCTATGTTTTAAGTCATGCTTGTCAACCATCCGAGCTTCCGCTAGCGTTAGGAAACAAGCACTGCTTTAATAAATCAGCTCCACACATTTTTCCATTCAGCATAAAATAATAATGTCAATAAAAGGAGAAGGTTTATATGTAATTAGTTAATAAATTCAATAAATTCTCCTAGATATTATCATTCATTCTTTTTTAAAAAACATGTTTGTTGATTTTACAGAGGGGTAAGGGAGGGAGGTGGGAAGAGAGAGGAACAGACGTGTGAGAGAAAAGCCAATTGCTTGCCTCCCATATGCTCCCTGACTGGGGATCGAACCTGCAACATTTTGGTGTGTGGGACGACTCTTAGACAAGGGAGCCACACTGGCCATGGCACTGCGCACTCTTATTATTAAACATTTATTGTTTTAAATTATATTCCAAGCAATATACTGGGCACAACAATTTTAAAAACTTGAAATTACACGGCTCCTGTTTGAGTTTGTTTTTTAGATTTCACATATAAATGAAATCATGTAGTATTTGTCTTTCTTTGTCTGACTTACTTCAGTTAGCATAATACCCTCTAGGTCTATCCATGCTCTCACAAATGGTAAGATTTTATTATTTTTTATGACCCAAGTAATATTGCATTGTATATATGTACCATATCTTCATTATTCAGTCATCTCTTAATGGACACTTAGATTGCTTATATATCTTGGCTACTGTAAAAAACAGGGAATCAACAGGTGATTTATAAATATTTTTGAATGGCTGAAATGACTAAAGGAACATAATGTGTAACATATATATTAAAAAGAAAACAATTTCCATATTAGTTATAGACTTGTGATGGGATTATGAGTGTTCTCTACTGTTTGTGTTATGGTTTTCTATTTTAAATTTTTATTACTTTCTTAATTGGGAAAAATTCAATAAGTGGTTTAAAATTAGTTATAAAACTGGTTCCTGATTATACCCTAAGAATCCCGAAACACTAATTCAAAAGAACCTATGCACCCCTATGTTCACAGCAACATTATTTACAATAGCCAAGTGCTGGAAACAGCCCAAGTGCCCATCAGTACATGAGTGCATCAAAAAACTGGTATTTTTTACAATGGAATACTACATAGAAGAAAGAAAGAAAGAAAGAAAGAAAGAAAGAAAGAAAGAAGAAAGAAGAAAAAAGAAAGAGAAAAGAGAAAAGAAGAGAAAAGGAAGGAAGGAAGGAAGGAAGGAAGGAAGGAAGGAAGGAAGGAAGGAAGGAAGGAAGGAAGGAAGGAAGGAAGGGAAAGAAGGGAAGAAGGAAGGAAGGAAGGAAGGAAGGAAGGAAGGAAGGAAGGAAGGAAAGAAAGAAGGAAGGAAGAAAGAAAGAGAAAGAAAGAAAGAAAAAGAAAGAAAGAAAGAAAGAAAGAAAGAAAGAAAGAAAGAAAGAAAGAAAGAAAGAAAGAAAGAAAGAAAGAAAGAAAGAAAGAAAGAAAGAAAGAGAAAGAAAGAAAGAAAGAACTCCTTACCTTTCACAACAGCATGGATGGAACTGGAGAGTATAATGTTAAAGTGAAATAAGCCAGGTGGTGAAAGACAAATAACCTATGATCTCACCTATAAAAGGAACCTATTTAACAAAAGAAGCAAGCAAAATATAACCAAAGGCATAGAAACAAGGAACAAACCCAGGGAACAGAGGGGTGGGAGGTGGGAGGACAAGGGAAGAAAGAAGGGGAAAGGCCTAGTTAAAGAACGAGAATAACTGACCCAGGGACATGGTCAACAGGGGACTGACTGTGGGAGCAGGGAGGGTAGGTGAGCAGGGCAGGAGAGCCGCAAAGGAGGAAAATTGGGACAACTGTAACAGGACAACAATAAAAAAAACTGGTTCCTTATTTCCTAATACTGGCAATGGTCAAAATAACATTGGTTTAAATGCAAAAGGGTCTTCTAGAAAGAATAATTCTTGGAAATGAAAATACAAATGTTGAACCAAAATTCTCTTAAGTATACACAAAAGTGGTATGTCTTCCTTACAAAGTATTAACTTACTAGTCTATGTCCACACAAAGTGATTTTAAATATTAACAGCACATGTGATTGCTTCCAAGAGGCACTTAATCAGAGGTGTAGCCGAAGCTAATTTAAATCTGTATACACATGTGTGCATGCACACACAATTATAAACACACATCTAGGTCTATTTATACACACGCAGGTGCATAAACTTAGAAGCAGCAAATCTGTAGATTTTGTTATTATTATATAACTTAAAAAAACTGTAATTAAATGTGTTTTGCATTTTAAAGCAAAGGGAGAGGTGCGACATGTCCAACTATTCCAAACATATAATGCTTTGCCATCAGTTCCTGTATATTTATCAGTATATTTCAACCATGCTCTAAGTTAGTACAATAAGAGTTTGGCCACAAGATCAATACCAAAAAAAGCAGTAGAATTTAACAGAAATTGGCATGGGGAAAGTGGTAAGGGAAAGAAATAAGTTGAGGAATCCAAGCATTCACGAATGCACCACAACTAAAAATTCAGCAGGGTATCCATTTGCAGTAATAGAAAACCAACAGACCTTAACCAGGCAGCTTTTATACAAACCAAAGGGCACTATCCATTTTCAACAGCATTGCTTTGACTTGTAAGAGCAAATGATTCCTAAGTGTTTACCGTTCTTTCTAGAGACTGAAAGGACACCATGTTTGTCATCCCTGAGAAGATGTTCCTTGTGAACTTAAGCATAATTTCTTCACCTTCTCTGTAAACATTCGGTATAGTACAGACATTTATTATTCTATTTATTATGTTTCTGCAATAGTTTCACACCATTCCCTCTAGTCAACAGAAGCTCTACAAGAACTTAATTAGCTCTAGATCCAGAGCAACTAGAACATAGTAGTTGCTAAATAAAATTTGGCTGACAGAAGCAGTAAGTGGAATATTGGTTCTGATTTTGTAAGTTGTCCTGTATATTTTATGAAGCACAAATAATTCTTTTTTTTACTCTTGAGTATAAATAATTATAGCTGCCATGCTTCAACCCAGCATAAATGTTGATTTTAGGGATGACAAATACCCGATATACAAATTGTCATTTCCTTGTAGCACACCCATGGCAGGCATGATGAATCAATTGTGAGATCTTTCCTGGAGAGTCAGGATAGGTCTTCACTGCCCTCATTGCAGTGCCTAAGGAGCCACCATGGGAGCTCTAACCAACTTCTTTTTCTTATCTTTTCAACATTCTCAGAGGAATCTCATTTGAAAACCCATTGCTTTTCAAAATTCACAAATACAACTAATGAACCATAATCTTTCACCTGTAGATGTTGAGTTGTCTAAAGAATATTATACCCTTATGTATTCTAGAATTATTTTTCAATATCATATTAAATGAGGCTCCAGAGACACTTCCTATAGTCTATAATTAAATGTTTCTAAATTAGACTACCAACAGTCACTATTTTTAAACATAGGACACAGGTTTTGACTTCTTATGAGTATAGGGGGAAGTGAAGAGACATAAACGCCTGTGTACGTGGACTATTGAACAGCAGAGCCAGACAGGAAGGAAGCCGCTCCCTTGTCCATGTGGACCAAGCCCTGCTGATTGATGGAGCAAGCAGGAAACCTTTGCACGTCTGTAGGTGTAGGATTATCCCCTTCCTGCTGTGCTGAAGCACCTGATCCAAGGGCCAGCACAAAGAAAGACAAAACAAGAAAGGTTCTATGGCAGGGCATACTGAGAGGACAACTAAAATTACTACTCCTTCAAAAGCTAGGATTTGTGAGTCTTGGCAGGAGGCCTGTAACAGCTCTGGTAGTCGCAAAGTCCCAGATCGGTCTCCTAGGGCCTCCAACAAATGCAGAATTGTATCAGGCAGGAGTCAGAAAAATCGGTAATCAACAACTGTCCATTTGCCTTCCTGGTGCTAAGAACAGAACAGAGCAGTGACTCTCAGAGAATGGCAATGGTAGAAGTTAGTTCCATCTGGTTAAAAAAAAAAGTACCCAATACTCTTAAAAATTCTACTTCCTCATTAATTCCGGGTTGTCACCAAGGCAAAATACAGCACACAAAATTCTTTTATGATTAATTTCTTAATTCAAATAGGCATTTTATATGGATTTTTTAAAAACATCATTTCTTCTTGAAAAGTGTGGAATCAGCCATTCTTCTGCAAGAAGGGTGAATGCAGAGTTTCGGTGGAGGGCTGATGGTGAGGAAGCGGGAGGCTGGAGCAGTGTGACCCTGGCCACAGGAATGTCTAGCTGAATATGAGGCGGTGAGTGAATTCAGTCAAAACACTGTCTACTATTATCAGAATGATGGCTGATGAATCCAGCTTTTAAAAAAATTCATTTATCATGCTAGATACTAGAAATAACAGTACAAATAAGAACAGCTCATTTTTATGGTTCTGTTTTTTGTGCCGGACGCTATGTTGGGCACTTAACATCTTATATCTTAATTGACTCTCCAATCCAACTTAGAAAGTAAACATTATTATCTCAACTATATAGATCAAAACACTGAGGCTTAGAGAGGCCAACTGACCCACATAAAGTCACACTGCTAATAACCAGAGCGCCTAGAATCAAACCCAAGAAGTTTGGAATATATACACATTCGGGAATACAAAACTGAAAAGTTACCATATTTTCTTTAAGGGTGTTAAAATCCAGAATGAATTCTGATTTATAGAGTGAACAGATAGAAACAAAATGTGACTGTTCTTTCTTTAGTTTCAGAAGAAAGAAAAGTACTATGAATAGGCCAGAGGCCCCATTTCTCCCCCAGGGAATGGGTCTGAGTTTATTTTTTAATAGTTAAGGAATGCTGTGTTTAAAACACAGTGCAGGATTCTTATTTAGGTCTTTGCGCAAGTTCGGGTGTCTCAATTCCTGGGAAGGTTCGAGAGTAGGTAAGAATGTGGTGCCGTGGCCCGTGGAGCGACACCTGCACATCATAATTCTAGTTGCACCAGTTTTCACAGTCTGTGGTGCGGCAGCTGCACAAAGTTCAGGCTAAACTAAACGGTGATTCAGATCATGGACCAGAACACAGCTGAGCATTTAACCTTTGTTACTGAACCACAGGGGTGACTAAATTATCACTGTCAAAGGCCTGAAGGTCTTGGGAGGATTTTTTTTTTTGGAATTTGTAATTTAAATTCTTACTGATTGTATTATAAATCTTTTTCTAGAAAGTGCAGGTAAACTGAAGCAATGGGACACCTAAGATGAGCAGATAATACAATAGATAGCTTAAAAATGATTTGAGGAGACTATGAGGGTTCCTGTTCAAAAAATAAAAATAAAAAGGTATATAAAATCCAAATATAAAGTTAAATAAATTAAGCTTTTGATTTGTGGGTAGAACTCTCATTTGTTATTTCAAAAGCAGAGACTATGAGAGAAACATCAGACTAACCCAATGGACAGAAATGCCACAAATTAACTAGTAACCCTCAGAATGTCAAGATCATCAAAAAAAGGAAAGTCTGAGAACCTATGCACCACAATGTTCATAGCAGCACAATTTACAATAACCAAGAGTTGGAAGCAACCTAGGTGCCAGTCAGTAAATGAATGAATCAAAAAATTGTGGTACATATACACAATGGAATTCTATGCAGCAGAGAGAAAGAAGGAGCTCCTACCCTTTGCAACAACATGGATGGAACTGGAAAGCATTATGCTGAGTGAAATAGGCCAGGTGTTGAAAGACAAATACCATATGATCTCACCTTTAACAGGAAGCTAAACAACAAAACAAACAAGCACGCAGAATAAAAACAAAGACACTGAAATAGAGAACAAGCGGGACAGTGACCAGAGGGGAGAGGGAAGGGAAGTTAAGGGGGAAAAAGGGGAGGGATTTGGAGGAACAAATATGAAGGACACAGGGACGAGAACTAAGGGGGGTGGAAATGGGAGGGAGGTGGGGAGCAAGGGGTGGGGGAAGCTGGGATGGGAGAAATAGACAAAAAACTGTACTTGAAAAATAACTAATTTTTTTTAAAAAGTAAAAAAAAAAAAAAGGAAAGTCTGAGAAACCATCACAGTGTAAAGAGCCTAAAGAGACTTAAAGATGAAATGTAATATGGACTTTTGAAGGGAATCATAGGACAGAAAAGGGGCATCAGATAAAAACTAAGAAAATATAAATTAAGTATGGATTTTGGTAATAGTAATATACTAACATCAGTTTCTTAGTTTTGACTAATGCTCCATATGGTTACAGAAGTTGTTAACAATGGATGAAGCATGTATGGGAACTCTGTAACATTCTTGCATCTCCTCTGTAAACCTAAATTTTTCAAAAAATAAGTTTATTTTAAAAAACAAATTTCATACACACACGCAGAGACAAAGCAGAGAGTACACTTACATAGGGCTACATGTTAAAATCATATTCATTAGCACTTCAACAGTGCCTGATATACAGTGGACATTCAATAAATATATTTTTGAATGAATGACAGATGAATGATGTGAATTTCTTTCCTCCTAGTTAAAAAGAAAAAAAGTCCTTAACTCTCTCTCATTATCTTAAGTCTGCACTCAGCCTCATTTTCAAAAGCCTTCTTCACGCGCTATTTTCTGCAAATCATCAGTGCACTCCTTCTGTCCACGTTGAAGAACAGGACTTTGCCATCTTCACTCCGGGCTTAGCTTTGTTTCTCCCTTTTCCCCAGACAGAAATGCTCTCCCAGCTCATTTCACGTGTTCCAGCCTAAATTCAAACTCCCTCAATGCCAAATATTGTTCCTAAACACTCCTGTCTTTTCCTGAAATCTTCCCTCTTTGAATTCCTGTGATATATCTCTGCACTCAAACATGTGCATATAAAATTTGGTAGTGTGGTCAATCTAACGTCATATGCATTCACAACCATGCATTCCAGTTGACCAAAGAGTCACTTAGGAAAGACTTTTGGAGACAGGGAGTTGGCAGGAAAATTTGGGGAGTGACCAACATGTTCTTTACCTTGACTGTGGTGATCATGTCATTAATGTAGGCACATATCAATCTCACATGCAAATTGTATGCCTTATGTATGTAATTTACTGCATGTCATTTCTAGAGTGATAAAGCTTTGCAATGTCTATGTGCTTGAGTGTTTTGTTTCTTATAGGGTTTACAGTTGTCATATAGAAAGTGATTCAATAATTAATAAATAGTAATATAAGAATAAACTCTGGGTTTTGCATACTCACAATTTTAGACCTATTTTTCCCCACGCTGTATTTATTTATTTATGATTTTATGTCATTATTTTTTAAAATGTGATTTATATCATTTTTCTGAGGTTTAGAAATGCTAATTATTGAAAATATTATATGAGCACTTAAGAAAAGGTATGAGTGCCTTCTAATGTTAATAATTTGATACATATTTTTTACCTTATTGATCTGTTAAGGACTGAGAAAGTTAAATACTATGGCATCCTGGCAACCTTGAAATTGATGACTTTTTTTTTGAATTAGCAAATCAGATCATTGTCATGGACTTCTAATGTCAATTATATGCCATGGAGTCACATTTTCATCGGCTCTTTATCCTTCACAGCATCCTCAAGAACCTTGACCCAAACCCTTCAACCATATTCTGGTAACGACTCCCCTGCCATACACTCTGGTATCTGGGAACAGTGACGTGACATGTAACTGAACTATACCAAATCACTTATGATTTGTAAAACAACTAACTATATCCTTGACTTTGTATGCCTCACTAACCAGCACCCATGGCATTAATTTCAGCTGTGGATAAGTGGTAGGTAAGATGTCCCAGATTCAGAATGACAGTGGCACAGGATCCGGTTACGGTCTTCCCCTTGGGGCTCAGTCTCTTTGACCACTTCCTATCTAGGTCCATTCCCTGTCCAGTGGTTCCCCTGTTCTGCTCCACTGTTACTTTGTGTAAAAAATTTTGCTGTTATTTTTGTTTAAAAATCTGTCCTACCAGAGCAATGCTTCATGACACACTAAAGCAGCTAGCTCCACCTTCTTGCCCTGCTCCAGCAAACTCACCTAACATATTCAACCTCAAACAGTTATTAATTTCCTCTCACATCCTGTATGATCTCATCTACCCAAACCATAAACAATGATGCTCATAATTTTTGTACTGATATTGCCAAACAAAATTTCTACTTCTTCATTTTGATCTTCCTCTTATACCTTACACATAACAACATTATCTTGCTATGCAATTCTGTGACAAGAGCTTCATGATTGGAGGCCAAAGTCACTCTGAGTTCTGTTTTTTTCACTGACCAGCTGTACTATCTGCAATAATTCGAAAAAACTTCACAAACTCCAGTTTCCTCATACTTCAAATGGTACTGTGAAAGTTAAATAAAATAATACAGGTAAAATAATTTACAAACTATAAAAATCTATACAAATACAAAAGACTCCAAATAGACAAGGTATATTTATTCTCAATGCAGGTATAGTTTTTGAGAACTTCTTAAAATTAAGTATTCCACTTTTGAGACAAGAAGCCACCAAACATTTCAGAAAGCCTCATAGTAGTTTGTTAGATATAACATTAGAGACAAAAATTGCCTTTCTTAATACTAGAGCTTTATGTAGAAGATGCAGCTGAGAAGATATAAAATACAGGCTCACTTTAATACCGAGAAGGAGATAAAATTGAGGTACTAATCAAAATATTTGAGGACTGTCATCCTTCTAAGAATAATGTCATGCTTCAGAGCCACGTGCTCGACATCTGCAAACCAAAAGCAAATGAAAAATCCTATTAGCTTGTATGAGAAATGTGAACACTCAGCCGAAACTAAGACTATTGTGGGGGTATAATTCAAAGTAATATCAGGATGGAAATGATGAGTGAGGAGAAAAGGTAAAAATTATTACATAAACACAATTTATTTTAGAAAAGCATATGAACACATGCAAGGCAGCAAAATCTAAATGTTCTCTTGGTAACTGAATAGCAGAGTCAGCACAGGGTTTCAGAAGAAAATCGGAAACCAAACTAAACCAAAGCAGTTTAATCTGTGAAGTTTTTCCTGATTTCCCCAGGCCAACTTAGGTACTTTATTCTTTATGCTCCAATTGTCCCTTGCACTTGTCTCCATTGTAACTATCACCACAATGTCCTCTATTACCACCTGTATATTTGCTACCTTTGCTTAAGCTGCCTTTTTTTGAAAGGCAAAACCCATGTCCTTTTGACAGTGCTAAGCATATCACCTGCCATATCACCATCAATAAACTGTTGTGAAATAATAAAGAAAATACATTTGGGCCAGTAACATGTATGAAGATAAATCTCAGACTCTTCTCAGGATATCAAATAAAGATACACTTATTTTAAAATATTTAAAAGATGGTGCATGGCTTATGGAAACAGCCTCATTATTTTATTGAAACTCATCTGTTCTGTGCAGTTGTATTCTAGACAGTTTTAGGGGCCTACCATTCAGAGCAATAATCCGGAGAAGACCATTCGCATGCTTGACACCAGTGAAAGCAAAGTCACACAGCCGGCCCTATATGGGCCAGATGGAGCAGCCACAGAAGGTTTGGTGTGTTGCAGACATGAAAGCCTCACAATACAACACCCACAACCCACATGACAGGACTTATATCAGGAATCCTGTTGATGATGAAGGTAGCCTATTTTGCAGCCAAAATATGTGTCCCTATCCCGTCAGCAATTTTACAAATGTGTGATCTTATTTAAACAATCAACGAGTTAATACTGTTAACAGATATCCTCATAAAGAAGTGCTTGAGGGGGATCGAGTCAAAGGACACAGGAATAAACAAAGTTAAGCTAAAACACTTTCTTTTTTCTTTTTTTATTATAATTGTTGTTTAAGTACAGTTTTCTGCCTTTTACTCCCATTCGAGCCCACTCCTTCAGCTCTCCCCAGCTCCCTCCCTTTTCCATCCCCCACTCTTGCTTTTGTCCTTGTGTCCTTTATACTAGTTCCTGCAAACCCTTCCCCTTTTCCCCTGAAATTCCCTCCCCTCTCCCCTCTGGTCACTGTCACCCTGTTTAGAATAGCCCAGAATCTATAAGATATAAAAGACAGTATATTACACAGTATATCTCAAATTTATTTTATCCCAAACATTTTTAAAGAAATAGTATGCAAGATTAGTATGATTTCATGGACCACACTCAAAAATACTGTCTTAGAGCAAAGTACCCATCCCTGTTTGCCTTACACTCCCCCTCCTCATCAGGGGCTCTGAGGACGAAACCAGGGATCCGTATTTTGAACCCCCACAGGGCATTTTTATGTGGCCAAATGGGAACGAGTCAGTGGACTTCTACTTGGAAATAACGACACACTTAAGCCCAATTTTTCATCACTAAAAATCTCTATTCTCAGAAGTTATATTTCCATGGCTCATCTTTCACAGACCCCAAATCTCCTCTCATGTCTATAAGCACATGTGCAAAACAGAAAAACAGTGTGAATTTTAGTTGCAGATTTACTATATTACAGGTTCAGATTTCTTATGCTGTTAGCAACTCTTTTGAATCTAGAATTTCAGGATGCACACCAGTAGGGATAAAAACAGTATTAAGCTGTTCAAAATGCAAATAAACACCTGGGCTCTTCCTCCCTGGAGTTCTTTTGCACTGTCATGCATCCACAGAATCATGGAAGACTAGAATGGAAAGGAGTAACCAGAGAACTCACTTATCCAAGGTCAAAGAGCTCATTAGTGGCAAAAGTGGGCTCTAAATTCAGAGCTCTGGCTTTTATTCCAGTGCTCTCTCTTCTGTTCAAATCCACACAGCATCTAGAAATCTATTCCGAACATCTCAGCCTCTCACAGCTATGAATCTATTCCTTAGGCAGCCTTTATGTCTTCAAGTTAGGAATAATAATCAAGAAAAGGAGGGATTTTTTGTTGTATTTGTTTTCTAAAATGGCTTTAAAGATAATCACCTGAAGATGAAATAAAGACTTTAAAGCTTTGTCAGATGATGTGGGACATTCTCGTATCTACCCACAACCCCAAGTCCAATGCTGCATCATCACCATTATCAACTCTTACCTGGACTCTAATAGTAATCTTACAATCAATCTCATGTTCCCCCTAATGAGTTCCCCCCCTACAGAAAAAGTGAACTTTTAAAAATGGAAAACGAAGACTATACTTTCAGGGCTCATTTCTATGGTTTGTTAAAAATGGAAAACTGATCATTATGCTATTTTCCTTCTTTTAACCCTCTATTACTCCATATTACTGTTTGGGTGCATAACCCATAAAGTCTCTGTGTAATCTTGCCCTTTCAGTGCTATTTCTAGACAATCTCCCCTTGAGCCTCAGGCATCAGCTATACTGAGTTTTTTGTTCCTTAATTGTGTTATACTTTTTTCCATCTTAAGATTTTACTATAAGCTTTCCATCTGCTTAAAACAGGTTTTATATTCCACCTGCATTCAACCTCTTTGTCCAGCAAACTAAATCAGCCTTTAGCTCTCAGGGTGGAATCTATTGCAGGATGCCTTCTCTGGCCTTCACTGTTGGGCTGGCTGCTCTATTATTACTCTGCATTTCAATTGTTTACTTATAATTTTGTAGACTATAAGCACCATGAAGGCAGTTACTAGTTACTAGTGAATAGATTCTCAGCCTGCTTAACACACAATGGTGCTTCAAAAAGTACTTACGAACAGAAGAAACAAAAAGAAAAGAGGAGGAAGGAAGGGTGGGAGGAATGGAGAAAGGCAGAGGAGACAGGAAGGGGAAAGAAAGCAGAGGAGAAAACAAAAGAAAGCATGAAAACAAGTCATTATCGTCCCTAACAACACTCTTAATGCAGGAGTCCCCCTATCCACAGGGGAGCATTCCAAGACCCTCCCACCAGTGGATGCCTGAATCTGCACATCGTACCAAACCCTACATATGCAGTTGACTCTTAAAAAACATGGGTTTGAACTGCAAGGGTTCACTTATATGTGCATCTTGCAAATAGATGACATGAAGTTATGGTATTGACAAATATAATGAAATATTGTAAACGCATTTTCTCTTACGATTTTCTTAACGACGTTTTCTCTAGTTTACATCACTGTAAGGATATAGTATATAATATATATAACTAAATATGTGATAGCCAACTGTTTATGTTATTGGTGAGGGGTTCAGCCAACAGTAGGCTATTAATAGTCAAGTTTTTAAAGAGTCAAATGTTATGTGTACTTTAAACTGCACAGGGAGGGGCACAGGGGTTAAGACCCTCTAACCTCTGTGTTGTTCAAGGGTCAATTGTGCTATGTTTTCCCTATACATACATAGATTTTATGGTGCTCTTTGCCATACCTCAATTATCAGTATCACTACTCTTGCACTTTGGGGCCACCATTAAATAAAAGAAGTGTTACTTAAACACAATCACTGTGATACAGAAACAATCAATCTGATAATCCATTCGGCTACTAAGTGACTAGTGGGCAAGTAGTGTATACAATGTGGACACACTGAACACAGGAATGATGCAAGTCTTGGGCGGGACGGAGAAGGACGGCAGGATACTTCATCATGCTTCTCTGAATGGCACATAATTTAAAACCTACAAATTGTTTATTTCTGGAATTTTCTACTGAATATTTTTGGTCTGCAGTTGACCACAGGTAACTTAAACCATGGAAAATGATAATGCAAATAAGGGGGAACTACTGTAGAATGAATTTTCTTTTATCTAGTATGAGCGGGAAAGACATATTCTGAGTCGTGCCCATTCATTTACTTAAGAGACAGTTCAATGTTTAATAAGGAAAGGCAAATACAGATAAAAACAATACCTGTAATTTTAATCAAAGAAATTGAAATATTTCACACATATTTCAATTGTGTGAAATATGGTGCAAACCCTATATTATACAAATAACATAATAAAATGAAATATACCATGTTCATTAAAACACTGACCAACATACTTATGGATGGAGGCCTGCCTCCTGAAAATCCAGCATATTCCAAAACCCAGAGGCAGCACTGCAAACCATTAAGTCATCACTGCTCAATTAAAGCTTGTATTAAAGAAATAATACTTCTACAAGTTAGAAAGAAGCAGCACTCATTTTTGGCAGCATAAATGCTCCATAGTGTTTATAATAAACTGCTATTCCTACAGAGGAGTCTGAAGTGCTGAGTATGTCTACATGCAGTAGACAAGACCTTAATTAGAAAGTCTCAGGCTACACATCTAAGACCGCACACTGTAAAAGTGCACACAGCTCAATTAATCTGTTTGCGAGGAGAGTGAGCCATGGGAACCCTGTTGGGATTTGTACCTGAAAGTTATAGGAAAATGTGAAGTTCCAGAAAAGTTCTTAAGGCACACCAGTTAAACAAAATAAGCTGATAAATACATTATTTTTAGGAGGCTATTGGCTAAGCTAACAGAATTAAATGTCCCAATCACTGAGAAAATACAAAATATATACATATATTCTCATTATAGGTTTCAGTTATTTCTCTATCATTGAAATTTTGTTTTACTAACTATAGCTATATCAATGCTCAAAAAAACATCAAAAGAAGGCTTTTGAACTCAGAATCATAGATTCTTATAGCTAAAAGCAGTCTCAAAAATAACTTAGTGCAAATGCTCATCTTATAAATTAGAGAAACTGAAGGCAATAGATATTACATGACCCAAGCAAGGTCATACCATGAGGGATTGGCTCAGTGAAGGCCAGAACCCCAAGCCCTGACTCGGAAGCCAGATTTCTGAACACCAAACCACTCTAGTGAGTACCTATATTTTTCTATTCAGTACTTTGTTTTGTGTTTTTTTTTCCCAAGGCAAATGCATCACATTCTATTTGAGCTTTTAGACATCTAAAACCCCCAGATGGTTTCATATCAACTTCCTCTAAGGCAAAACACCCGCATCCTGAATTTGCATAATAGGTTATTTTTACTCTAAACGAAGGATTTTTTTTAAATCCATCTGATATTTTATCCTGGTGCTTTTGGATTATTGTTCTTGCCTTTTGAGATAAATTTAAATTTTTGATCTGCATTTGTGACACCAGCTAATCCTCCCAGATCTGAATCACCCATGGATCTGAAGAGTAAGCCTTCTTTGTCTTCATCCAGGTCATAGGAAACCCACTGAATAGGGAGGATGAAGTACAGCTAGCCACTATCACAGGTCTTCATTCATGAATCAAGACCAACTACATAAGGGTGTTCTATAGGCAGTGACGTCACCTAAAGATTGTTTTATTCAATCCAATTCATTTCTAGCTTGTTTTTAATTTTATAATAAACACAACAGCATTGAGTACATATAAAGTCTCTAGAAAAGGGCTTTCAAAAATTTGTGTTTTCTAGCATGTTTTGTACTTAACAAAGTACTTTTACATACAATTTTTACCTATAACTTAGTGAGAGTGAATGAGTGAAGAAATATTATTTCCCTTTCATAGATCAGGAAACTCAGCCTCAGACAGGTTATCCACGATTAGCAAGCTAGTAAATATTGAGGCACAGCATCCCCATACACTTGTTCCAATATTTTTATGCTATTTTATTTTTATAGCATAAGTGTGGTTGACATGAATTTCAGGGCATTGTATTACAAAATCTCAAGTGCATGAAAAATCTGATTTTCTGAACACCAAGAAGTCCCAACAAGAGGGATCTTTCAGAAGACTTCCATATGTTTTCTCAAGATGAACTCTCACAAATCCTGTTTCAAATATTTGCCATTAACACACACACACACACACACACACACACACACACACATACATACATACACACCAGGTCAGTTTGGTTATTTTCTGTTTTGAATATCTCAGACAGCCCATCCACCCTGCTGTTTGTTCCAATAAGTATGACTTTATGATCAAGAAAAGGTCCTAGTTGTCAGGTCAGAAACCAGCCACAGGGTGTATTTTCTCCCCAGTACTCTTGTTATTTAAATGACATATACATACACTTAACTTCTTGATATTTCACAAGTTTCAGGTAGAAAATGTTAAGCAAAATTCTAAAGTCTGCAGCCAATTCCCAATTTTTCCTGCCTCCTAAAGTTTTGCTAATAATTAGCTTTTGTACCTACTACTGTATACCGCTCCCCATGCTCAAGATAGCTATTAAGTCCATAATCAGATGCCACTTTCACTGGCAGATTCCACAGATCTGTCACGACCTCATACATATCTTACAAACCAGATATTATATCTTAAAGAGCTGACTCTGTGTCCTGACCTGCTGAGTCGTATTAGGGACACAATTGATGTATCACAGTTATACAGCATCTAAGAATTTACTAAACACTTTCATATACATCATTGTGATCCTCACACTAGTTATCAGTAAATGAAATAAACAGTACAGATACCATTGTTTCTATGTTACAGATGAAGAAAGTGAGACCCAGCAAATTAAGTGACCTGACCAAGATCACAGAACTAGCCAGCAGCACAGATAGGTCTTAAAGTCTTCTCATTCAAGTTTAGTGGGGAACCTCAGAAGCAATTCAAAGATGTGACTTTGACAAATGAAAGAGTAGATAACAACTTTAGCCACCCTTATTCAAATACCACACTAAGGAGTGAAGGAAGAAATATGTAAACATCCCACTTGATCTCAATACGATGGTGAGGCCTTTTAGTGCGGTCATGGCAACCTTTCAAATCTGTGAACCCCAAGTCATAGTTCAAACCAGTAAACACTTTAAATGCTTCTTTTTATGCATCCAAAAGACTTTCTATTCTGTTGCAAAGATTTGAATAAGAAAAGGATGAAACTCAGATGGATTGTTATTCTAGTCAAAGAAAATAAATAAATTTCATTGGAAAAAATGTCCTCTTTAATCCAGGGAGTGATCCCAATGGCAGGGAAAGCTGTGAATCGTAAGGTCACAGCCACAGCAACGAGGAGGCAGCTGAGGTTCATCTGACACATATCATGGCGCCAAGGCTGTAAAACGTAGTAGGAGAATGAAGAAAAATAAAGTGCATTATGACTCAATAATATCTTGGCAGGAAATGGAGGGTTCAGCAGCCTCCTGCACAGAAAAACCATGCCCCATATGATGTGCGCTACACCTTCTCTGAGGAGAAAGCACAGCCAAGCTAAATGCAGAACAGGGAAGAACAAACAGCCAAGAATCTGAAACTCACAAAAACAGCTCATTCAAAGGAAGTTCTAAAGCAGTGGTTCTCCAAGAGTGGTCCCAGGACCAGCAACATCAGCGTCACTTGGGAAATTGTTTAGAAGTGCAGATTATCAGGTTCTACCCAGGCCTCCCAAGTCAGAAACTTTGGGGGTGGGGCCCAGCAATCTGTGTTTTAACAAGCCCTCCAAAGGATCCTAACTCTTAGCCCCGTGAAGATGGTGGTGTAGTCACCACACTTAGCCACATCACCTGCTGTACGGCAGTGCTTCCATTGAAGAATGGGAGCATGAGAGGACAAGTGGTGTGTTTCCATTGGCTATGAGCCCTGGAAAAGACACAGTTCTCACACAGCCCCACCACCCACTGTGGATATTATAAAGCACAGTCCTCTTGGCATTATTCTCCTAAAGCTTGGTAAGTGCAATGGGATAGGGATGAGGTAGTTAATCATTTCAGTCATGATCAGCATGCAGTTAATGAAGCATAATTCATTCCTTCTCAATCATTTAGTCCACAAAGCAGTGGTTACTGCCGTGCTGCCTACGTCAGATCCACCTGGGAGGGAGGGCTTATTGGAACTTTCCTGAGTCCCACCCTAGATATTCTAATTCAGTACATTATGAGTGGGGCCCAATATTTTTCATTTTAAACAAGTTATCAGATACAGTTGATATTTCTGGTGCAAGGACCATACTTATTTAACAATGCATGTACTAGAGAATTTTTTTAAATCAGTGTTTTAGGTATACTGGCTCAGTAGTGTGCTAGTAAAAGTTTAACAACTAGCTCTCCAGGACAGGAAGAAAAAAAATTATTTGTAGCATTTGTCAATATCTTAGTATAGATACTTTAACCACGGCCCATATTAAGCTACCAACATGATGTCACTGAGCTCAAAGTTAAAAAGAGGTGTGTACAGTCAGCTCTGGCACACTTCTGTGGCATTCTCACGTTTCTGTGGCCTTGATATGAGTAAAAACTGTCACGCCATGCTGTTCACAGTCCACAGTTCCCCAAGGAAGGAAGTCACTGGG
Organism: Artibeus jamaicensis; assembly: GCF_021234435.1. NCBI lineage: Eukaryota > Metazoa > Chordata > Mammalia > Chiroptera > Phyllostomidae > Artibeus > Artibeus jamaicensis. The sequence continues at coordinate 19,178,014 of NW_026521788.1, forward strand.
TCAAACAGGCATTCCATGTTAATTCTGCTTCATTCTTTTTTTTACCTTATTTTTATTTTTCACATTATTACATGTCCCTATTTCTCCCCCTTTGCCCACCTCCACCCAGCCTCCAGTCCCCTTCCCTTTGGCCATCACCACACTGTTGTTTGTGTCTATGAGTTACGCATGCATGTTCTCTGGCTAATCCCTTCACCTCCTTTCATCTAGTCCCTGCCCCCATCCCTCTGACAGTTGTCAGTCTGTTTCACGTATCTATGCCTCTGTTTCTATTTTGCTTATCAGTGCACTTTGTTCATTACATTCCACATATAAGTGAGATCATATGGTCTTTCTCTAACAGGTTTATTTCATTTAGAATAATAATCTCCAGGTCCATCCATACTGTTGCAAGAGATAAGATTTCCTTCTTTTTTATGGCCATGTAGTATTTCATTGTGTAAAAGTACCACATCTTTCTATCCACTTGTCTATTGATGAGCACTTGGGCTGTCTGCAGATCTTGGCTATTGGACATCATGCTGTTATGAACATAGTGGTGCATATATTCTTTCAAATTGGTGTTTTGGGATTCTTAGGATGTATTCCCTGAAGTGGGACCTCTAGGTCAGAAGGCAGTTCCATTTTTAAGTTTTTGAGGAAACTACATATTCATCAATTATATATCTGATAAGGGGATGATTTCCAAAATATATAAGGAACTTATACAACTCAATGCCAAGAAAACAAACAATCCAATTAAAAAATGGGCAAAGGACCTAAATAGACTTCTCTGAAGTGGACATACAGATGGCAACGGGCATATGAAAAAATGCTCAACATCACTAACCATCAGAGACATGCAAATTGAAACCACAATGAGATATTACATCATGCCTGCCAGAATGACTATCAATAAATCAACAAACAAGTGCTGGCAAGTATGTGGAGAAAAGGGAACCCTGGTGCACTGTTGGTGGTAATGCAGACTGGTGCAGCCACAGTGGAAATTCTGCTTCATTTTTTGGTGAACCACTGACTTTAGCAGGAGAGTAATGTAAAAATCCACTTCTCACAACAAAATGTACAGTAAATTTCTCCAAATGATGATGCATCATCCCTAGTATCCAGCACTCAGAACTTGACTTGGTCATGGCCTTGGCAGCAGACTGCCTACTAGGAAATAGGGATAGCATAGAAGTAAATGGAAAAATGTAAAAGCTGTATCACTAGGCAAGTACCGCCTGGGGCTTCTAAAGTAAAATAGAGGTAATCCCCTCTAAGAAAGTTCAAATATCAAATATGGTAAAACCATATGCAGCACAAAGCAAATAATCCAGTTCCTTTTTAACTATGGAATAAATGCTCTGAGAGTGAACCACTTAGAAACCTTAAATAAAATTTAGTATGAAAAGATTAAAGGAAATGACCCATGTTCTGCTCTCTTTTCCTTGTTTGGGAAAAATTCTTTGTTGATTATAAAATCTTGGCATCCCACCCCCACCCCATCCTGTACAGCCTTTTACTGCAATTGATGCTTTCCCCATCCATCCTTCCTCCAGATTGGTCAGTAATCCTGGTCAGAATCTTGACACACACACTGGCTAACCAGCCCCCAAGTAATCAAAAGGTGACAATAAAAGTGAAGTCTACACCAGATATTTCTTGATTTTGAAGGTATAGAACATTTCTTAGATCAACATGCAAAGAAAACATGAATCAGCAAACTAGGTGCCTGTAGAAGAATCCTTTTCTCCAAATCTACTCATCAACAGATTCTCCTGACCATAAATCCCAGTCAAAATCACTGTTGACTGTGTGCCATCTGAAACTTTTACCATTATAAATAACCATTACAATACTTTGGCTAAGGGCAAAAATGACACCAAACTTACGTAATATCTTTTCTGTATACGGATGAAAAATCATCATTTTTGACCTACATTTTCATCTAGTACTAAGGAACAAAAATAGTTTGTCCATGTATCATTGCCAACCCCTGACTTCCCTAGCTTTCATCCATCCATTTCACTAAATTGCTATTAGCAAGCAGTGCCCTTCCCCATCTGAAGAGCTTAGCCTATATGGAGTTTACTTGGAGTCATTCAACACAGCTCAATAATTCCACACTCGAAAAGTCTTGTTGCTGGACAACAGCCAGAAAAAATTAAAGCATTTCCTATTCAATTTTGCCAACTGCAAGAACTCATTCATTTAAAGCTTGATGACAATGAGTTGGTTCAATTGCCATTCAAGAAGAAGCATTGTTATGAAACGTGTAATCTGTCAGCAGCTCACACTAAGCTTCCATTTTCTCTGCCACTCTCCTTTCTCCAAACATTTAGAAAAAGCTACACCCTGAGAACTTATTTCTTTTGGAAGGTCACTGAGGAGAAATAGTCACTGGATTCCAATAGGCATTCTATTATGTAACATGGACATACCACTGTGTTCTTGAGGACAGATTCAAAACCTCAGGTCAGGTCTATAAACCTCCCTGTCTCTCTGTTTCCATTTGTCTATGCCTCTGCTTACAGCTCCCTTCTTACTCAGAGAACTTAAGTCCATATGACTCATTCCTTTTTTACTCCAAACCCCAATGACAGTACAATTCTAAGTCTGAAGGGCTTAGAATTATTCTCCTCCTTCATCATTTATTGCATCAAAAAGGGCAAAATAATGTTTTTAAAAAAAAGTGAGATTATACCTAAGGATCCTGAAATATCAATTCAGAAGGACCTATGCACTCCAATGTTCATAGCAGCATTATTTATAATAGCCAAAGCCTAAGTGTCCATCAGTACATGAGTAGATGAAAAAACTGTGGTACATTTACATAATGGAATACTATGCAACAGAAAGGAAGAAGGAGCTCCTACTCTTCATGACAGCATGGATGGAACTGGAGAGCATTATGCTGAGTGAAATAAGCCAGGTGGCAAAAGACAAATACCATATGATCTCACCTATAAGTAGAACTTAACAAACAAAACAAACAAACAAGCAAAACAGAATTAGAGACATGGAAATAGGGAAAAAACTGACAGTGACCAGAGGGGAGCGGAGAGAAGGATAAAAGGGGATAAAGGGGGAAGGGTCTAATCAAAGAACATGTATGTATAAAGGACCCATTGTAATAGACAACAGGGTAGGGATTGGTTGAGGAGGGTGCAGGGAAGAAAAATGAGAAAAATTGGGACAATTTTTGAACAATTGAATAATTATAAACATTTTTTAAAAGAAACTATAGAATAAATAAGACTTACATGGTTTATCTGTATGTAGAGGTTCTAAGATAAAACTCAAAGGTTACAAAGTCCTTTTTGATGCATGACTTTAGAAAATACAAAGCAGGCCAAGAACCAGGGACCAAACACAGGGAGTGAAGTCACTGATCATTTGCAGGGCACCTGGCACAGTGGAAATCATAGAGATCTTCATTTCCTGAAGTTCAGAGCACTGTGAGTTTTGTTAGGTGATTCATGTATAAGCAATTTCACTTTAACATTTATGTGTCTGAACCTACGACTTGATAAAAAAATGATATATATAATCCTATTGGTATTATAATTGTATTTTTGTCTTCCAGAAGCTAATTATTTATGGAAACTACTAATTCTGGGATGGTAAAAAGGATTCAATGTGTATGACAATCTGCAAAAATACATAGTGAATGATTGGAAATCAATGTAGAGGCAGATGTTGCAAAAAATGCCTTCATCAATTACAGATACTTATTGTAGGTCTGGTGAGCACATCTGTTGTGCATTTTCTCCTCTCCTGTCTGCCCCTAGTACTACACTTAAAAGTTCCCTGGAAGAGAAATTGTGCATACACAGGCACATGCAGGTGTATGCTGATGACTTCTGCACTGCTGTATCATCAGTACTTGGCGCAAAGAACCTACTTTGTAAATCTTAGTTAAATTGAATTGATTTATGTAGAAGCACTAAAAGGTAGCTGAATAAACACTGGACAAAATGCAGGAGTTCTATGTTCTGGCACCTGATGGTAAAAGCAAGTATCTGCAACCACAGACAAATCATTGAACTATGCCAGGCATATGTCTGTAAAAAGTTGGACAGGATGATCTTGAATCTTTTTGCAGCTCCAAGACCTATCATTTCATTGTCCCTTCCTTTTTATTTGGAGAAGACATTTGTGACCTATATTATCAATATATGTCAATACACTCATACTTCAAAAAAATAGGATCAAGGGTAAGTTCTTAGAAGGTTTGATGTTTAAAATAATTGGAAATTGTGAAAGTACAAATAAAATGGACTGTGATAATCTCACAAGGCCACAGATGATTTAAAGAATCTGAACCTTAGTTGACTTTTATGAACTAAGCCTCTCAAATCAGATTCACTTCATTCTGTGACATGTCGGTGATCATTACTGATCACCTGCTTGCTGATATTTGAGGTGTAGGTTTAAGGTAGAAATAGGGCAGCTGTCAGAAATGAGAGTAAAGAAAGGAAGTCATAACCTAAAAGATGAAAACAAGAAAATATAAAAATTCTAGTTCTCATACAACATCAGTGAGAGTATGTTACAAAGTCATAAAATTTTCCTGAATTACCCAGCATACAACCCAGTGAAATGCCATACAATAAAACTGTTATCAAAGTAAATATATACAAAAATCTCATAATAATACATTTTTGTCCATTTTATCTAGGTAAAATACAAAATAACACTTAATATCCCATAAAAAGTATACATGGTCAATTGTTTCATGATTTTCATACAAGAAGTGTGAAATATCAAAGTACTTTAGGTGAATCTTCAAATGTCAGTCTGCTCATTTTCTCAAGTCTCAGAAAAGGACACTGAGGGAAGCATTAACTAGAAAGGCAAAATAGAGAATACGGACAGAAAAAGAGAACACATAACAAGAAGATGCCTTCCACATATAAATAAACACAAAGGTATGCACTACTGTCTTAAAATGCTATATACTATACTCCTTAGCCATGATTTCCCATACCTTTAGAGAATTCAGCTCTAACTGTGAATCTAGAGAATCCCTATTTATAACTGTCTGTGAAACGTAGCTCTTGGAAGTTTTTAAATTTTGATGGTAAGTGTTTACCTATTAGTTAAGAAATTCTAGCAACAAAAAAACCCTTCAAGTCATTTGAATTAGAAAAATGTTGTGTTGCTTTAAAAACTATCCCAAGTAGGCCAAGCATTGACAGCTCGGGAAGCTAAAGCTGAAGAATTACTTTGGGTGAGTGGAGGTGGAAGAGGGTATAAGGGAGATAAATAGTAATGGTAAAAATACAATAAAAACAAACTATTAAAAAAAGAAATATATTCTGGCTACATTCATCTTGAAATGGAAGAACCCTTCATTGCCCAACAAAGAGTAAATGACACCACACGAAAGTGGACCAACCGAATCAGATGGAATATTTTTCAACTGGTATTTCCTTCTATTCCTTTCCTATCAAAGACAAGGTCAGGCCAACACTGGCTTGCCCATAAGGATTTAGGTTTTACATTGCCTCATCCAAGAAGCCATCTTTCATGCACACACACCAGCCCATGTTGGGAGCCCTTCCTACTGTCTTGATACACTTTGCAAGTCTCTATCTTACCACCTGTATGTTATTTGCTCTCTATCCCCAGCATCTGGAAGTACCAGGCACATGTAAAAACAAACAGAGAAACAAATCAAAATAAAACATAATCCAGTTTGAATGAATGAATGAAGTCTTGAATGTAGTGTGCCAAAATCTTGACACCATAGCTGTACCCTACTTTCATTAAAATCATAAATTGGAAACTCTAATTTTTCTTCTTTTAATGTAGAATAGTCAGTCTAAGGTCCCTGTATCAAATTAATAGCTACGGCTGTTATTTTTTCATTAAGATTAAAAGGTATTTGCATTTGAACACATTTGTTCTCTCTCTCTTTCTTTTATTTTTAAACTTACATTACTCATTTGATAGAATTAAGACTCACAGATAGAAAAGACTGGTTTGACTCATGACTAGCTATAAGAACTATATAATAAATCAAATTCTTCCTTATCTATAAAATGAGATAGTCATAATAACTGACCCAAGAGGCAGTTTTCCTCCTAACTCTATAATTCTATGTTCCTGGTGTTAGTTACCTTACAGTATAATATCTATTCAAAGAATTACATTAACAGTAATTCAGAATGGGTCAGAATGTTAACTGAGATAATCAAACCTATTACATTATTTTGTTTGTTGTTTCCTCCCTTAAAAAGAAGGCTGGCTAAATAAATTAATCACATAACAGAAAAGGGTGAAGGCACCTCTACTCTGCTAAGAATGCAAACTGGTCTTTAAGTGCTTTAGAAGTATCTGTTTACTTACAAACAATGTAATTGTGATATGTATAGGGCTGACACTGTTCAGAGAAGTTTTTTGATGCGCTAATTAAAAATCATCCTTATCTATTAACTGAAACGCCACTAGGCAGTGTCTAAGTAGTTGTATGCAATAATAGTTGTAAATATATATTCTCAAAGGGATTAAAACTAAAGCAGGTACTCACCAATTTATTGTCCCTCCAATTCATTCAAATTAGGGATGTTTATGTTCACATTAAAAGTTCATTTTGAAAAAAAGTAGCTGCACTAAATAAATTATAAGGAATTTTGATAGACAATCAAAATTATCAGCATTACAATACCAAATTCAGTATTACCAAAAGAGCACTGGATATGCAATCCTTATTTCCCAGAGTGCATAGAGAGCCCAACAAAATGGGCACTTGTCATAATTTAAGACTGTCAACACAAATCCATTAATAGTAGTACTATTTTATTGAGTCAAAGCATTCCCTGTGTAGAGAGTGAATAAAGAATTTCAAATCAATAATCATGTACTGAGGACTAATATCTACTAGACCCTGTGATAATATAATATCTGAAGAATACATAAATAATAATTTTATGGAATTTACAGTTAAGCAGTTACATAAGCACACAAAATATAAAGTTCAATTACTAAATTGCCATAGGAGATAAATTTTAAAAATGTTAGGAAAAGTTAAGGAAAATTATACCTCTGTGCCAGAAAAGAGAAAGAGAAGCTACTTTTTATCATCATGTGGCCTATTCTACAGTTTCCCATGTGCTTGCATTCTTAATCTGAACATCCACCTTTCAAATATATCAGTGTTGGAATTAATAGAAGTAAGGTACAATTAGATGGAAAGAATGACAATAAAAAGGAAAAGCTGTAATAGCTTGCTAATAATAGGATACAGAAATAAAGAAGAGACATAAATAATCAGGAAGGAACAGAAGTTTAACTGAGGATGTCCCATACTGAGAAACAGTTGAGAACAGAATCACAAGATGAATAAATGTCATCGCCCAGGAGGAAGGCCCAGAGGGGAAAATTTGCTCAAATCTGCATTGTGAAGTATGGTTATGTAACCACAAAGCATGTACAAGAGAACTTACTTTGTTTGCTCATTGGGGTCTATAGGTGAGCAAAGTGATAAATGAACATAGAAAGTGTAATTGATGGGGAGGGAGTTCAAAAACTATTATCTAATTGCAAGATCTAATTAGCAATTGGAAATGCAGTGAGATGGCTGTGGTATTTTGATTCTTAGAAGTTATATATTGTGTCTAAGGGTGTCAGATACTTGAGGAACTGCTCTGTAGGGATTATTCTTTAGAAGCCTAGTGGAGAAAAAAAGAAAAGACAATCCTTTTATGAAAAAGGTGAAAAAAACACTGTGGTTAAAAACCAAACACAATTCAGCCTGCCCTAAGAGATTTTGGTTTGGCTGATGATAAAACAACAGAAAGCTCCACCCAGCTTGGCTAGGGTGGAGCAAGCTGGGTTTCCATTCACTGCTTTGTGGTAGCAATGGTTAGTGCTATGATCAAAGTAAGATCTCATGAGAGAGAAACTAGCAAAATCCAGAGCCCAGAGTGCCTTAAATGGTCAGATCGTTTCCCCCCAGACTGAACAAGCTGGAGTTTCTCATGTGGGAACTGTGTTTCTCAGACAGAAAGAGAGGTCTGGAAATCATAGTCTTGTGTAGTAGATGAGATCAACATTGCATAATGTTGACAGTGAAATCAAAAGCAAGGAATAGGCTCCCCCTTAGAAGAAATGGAAAGAGAGTTCAACAATTGACATCCTCTCTTTATAAATGAAAAACAAGTTTCAGAAGCTCAGAGGTGTTACACTCTCAGGATACAAGATGATCAATACTTCTTAGGATTCAAGCCTAAAGCCCTTTCTTTCTAAGTCCATGTTCCTCCCACTAACTGCACACTCCTTTATGGAGCAAGTGGATTTTGAGATGAATCATTGGAGAGTATTTGCATAGATGTAAAAACATCAAAGCATAAGAATCAGGAGCAAAAAATGGGACAGAAATTGTGAGCTAATGTTATGAACATTACATTTGGGATTTTTTAGGAGTACACTGTACTTTGTGACTCATCTCTCAGAGAGATGATGAGATTAATCCATGAAAATGGATTTCTTTGCAAGGAAAGACCTCATTGGAAAGAGCATACTTCTGGAGATATTGAAAAAAGGTATCACTAAAAGAAGCCAGAAAGAGGCCAATAAAGAAGATGGGAGAGGAGCTTTTCAGAGTAGGGAAGAGCATCTTAATTAGGCCGCACCACAGAAACCAAAGAAGAGGAGAATGTGGGCATGTTTTTAAAATGTGTAACTTCATAGTCAGCAAATCACTTACTGATGGAAGCTATGACTCTTGCACTTCCCTTTGTGCTGACTACCTAGGTCTTCATGCAGTTTTCTCCTTTACTCCGTTCTCATTACATGGATCACTTCAGGAATGTTGATATTTTAGGGAAGGACATGTAGTATTTATTAGACTTTTGATTTAGAAAGAGAAACATTCTGTCTTCACTGAAGGAGGTTAAAGGTTAAAAACACAGATTGTTTATTTGTTTGATAGATGGTAGATAATGAATAGGACATTTATACTAGAGAATAATAATATCCAATTTACAGCTCCAGACCTCCAGATGCAGAGAGCCCTACTGTCAGAAAACACCTTGCACAGCCGGCTGGTAATATTTCCAACTGCCATTGGCTTGAATTTAGGCATAAATTCTTCTAATTAAATTAGATTTCTTTAAATTTAAAGATAAATTTAAAGATTTAAAATAAATTCTTCAAAGTAAGAATTTATTGTGTACTCTTAAGTTTCACTGCTCAAAGAAAATTATGTTTCCTAAGTTTATTTCTAATCACTACCCTTGTTCCTTTTGAGTTTATGGTTTTTCCAGATAATTTTTATTGGGTAATTCACTTACAGGGTATGGTTCTATTCCCTGGTTATCCTTAATATACCTGAGTAAAAGTATCATATCTTTTATTTGCTGCTGTTTAACACTAGTCATTTCTTTGGAAGCTGACTAGCTTATTGATTGATGAAGGCTTGTAAAATTAATGACTAGAAAACCATTTAGCCTCATACTGTTCAGTGAAATCCCCAGAATTCCTTGAACTTTGTTTGTAAATTATTGTCTTTATGTCCCTTGCTTTTACAGACATGCAACAGTTTCTTGTTTAAACCATGGAGATTTGTTTCATACAAAACATTTTCTTCCTCTCTGTGACTGGCTAGGCCTTTGTGGAATCTTCCGAAGGATTTATATGGAGGAGCAGCCAGTAGCCTAGAGGGTATGAAGAAGTGTTCCATGAATCAAACCACATGTGTCAGTGGGAACTTCCATGCAGTTCCCTCTCATTACATCGTAGAGTTGATGATTTACAATGCAATGCCCCCTCTCTCTAGTAGCAGAACAGTGACTAAACTGATACTCTCTCATGAAGAGTTTTTTGCATTACTGGTTTAAAAATAGCTCTCTAGTATAGTTTTAACATTTTAAAGGAGTCAAATTTCCCTCTCCCAAATTGTTGTATTTACCTCATCACAAATCTGGTTTCAAAGAGTAAGAATAGGTTAGAAGCTGGAAAGGAATGAAGCAAGAACTAGAAAAGGGTTTTAAAGGATAAAAAGAAAAAAGACACACGGACAAGCCCAAGTGGGATAAGATCGAGATGGAAGGTGGGATGGGTGAAAAATGGAGACAACTGTACTTGGACAACAATAAAACTTTTTAAAGTACAAAAGAAGATAATGTTTACAGGCATTTTGTGAAACCAAGAAATATAAAAGTCTAAGCAACATAAACAATGTGCAATTAAGGAGACAAATTAATGCACAAATTATAGTGCCCCATGTAATTTAAAAGAAAAGGGATCCATACAAACAACAAGAACACTTGCTTTAGGAAAATAAGACTTCAGTTGTGCTATGAAAAATAAGTAGTGTTTTCACTGACATGGAGATGTTAGGGGTGGCATATGAAGCAATGAGAAAGAAATAACAAAAGTTGAGTGGGAAGGGCGTATATATGATATGATTAATATACTATTATCACTAATATGCTCTTTTAATATCTAATAGATTGAAATTATTACTTACACTGTTTAAATTTTGTTCCATTTTTTTGTCTGCTTCATGTATCATTTTCTGATACAGGATGCTAAAGATCTCTCATTCTGACGATTTATTGTCAATTTCTCCTTGAAACTGTCATTTTTTGCTTGATTTTGAAGCTATGTCATTAGATACTTACATATTCGTCAGTGTCAAAACTGTATGATAGATTTTTCTTTTTATTACTAGGTAGAGTTACTCTTTATTTGCAGTAAGATTTTTCCATAAATTCAATGTTTTCTGACATTAAAATGCTATTATTAATATCTTTATTATATTATTTTAATAATGGACAATACAATATATATCTTGTTTTATTTATCTTAAATCCTCTTGGGTAGATTTGTTATAAATATAATCCTTAGAAGCATAATGTAATTATATTTTGTTATCAAATTGAACTATCTTTTAATCTATATTAACCTATTATAATTATTGATATATTGGAGGCGGGGGTAGGTGGGGCAGGGGAACGAGACTGGGGGAGAATGGAGACGACTTTACTTGAATAGCAATAAAAAGTTAAAAAGAAGATATAAAAGCAATAAAAATAATTTTTAAAAATTATTGATATATTTAGACCTAAATCTACAATCTTCTAGATTTGCTATTTCACATTTGCTTTCATTTTTCTCCTTCCCTGATTTCTGTTTAATGAATGAAGTTGTTACAATTTTTTTCTCAGTGTGTTTGGGATCTAGACTATTTTCCTTTTCATTGCCTTTAATTTTTAAGACATGTAAATACATATATGTATATACATATACATATGCATATATATAGGTGTGTGTGTCTGTATGTATCTAAAGTATCTAAAGTTATTCAGCAGTCCTTTCTTCTTTTTTCAAACACAGGACCCAAGCTCACCTTCATTTTGGATTTTTTTAACTTTTGTCTAGCATGAAAAGGCTTATCCTTTACAACCAAAACAAAACCTTGTTTGTCTTATTTTTCACAGATGATAGTTGAGAGTTCTCAGTTATTTCTTGTATCCATAGTTTCATTCTGGATTTATTTCTTCCTGCTGAAATAATACTTTTAGTAGCAGTTTCTATGGGATGAATGTTCTCAACCTTTTTCTCTATGAGAATATCCTTATTTTGGTCCTCAGAATATAGATTAATTTTCCTTTATTAAAATACAAATTCTAGTCTGACAGCTATTTTCACTTAGGACTTTCAGTATTTTGTTCTTTTCTGGTGTTCAATGTTGCTGTTGGGAAGTCATCTGACAATCTCATTGTTTTTCCCTTGCTAATCATTTTTTTATCTCTAGTACCTTTAAGATTTACTCTTCCATCTTGGTGTCCTCTATCTTTGTGGTACTGGGACTCGGTATAAATTTATCTATTTTTTCTTACTCCAAACGTGGAATCCCTCTTTACCTGAGTATTCACATTTCTTCTATTTTATATTTTTAAATTTAAAAAATTGTCTTTATATAATGCTTTACTGCATTAGCTAATTTCTCTTCTGGAACCTTACTACATTTTAATATTTTATTTTTACCTTTTTGTGCTGTCTTCTAGGTTAATTTCTCAGTTTACAAATTAGATCTCCAATTATGTTCTGTGTAAAATTTATTCCACCTAGTGAATATTTTATTTCAATGACCATAATTTGTGTTTACCTTTTCATTTTTATTTGATTCTTTGCCATAACTACCACACTGTTTGGGGCTCTGTTTATATTTTGTCATTTTCTGTTTTGCTTTTTTGTTGTTGATTTTTTTTGTCTGTGGATGTGACTCCTTTATTGTACATCTTGAATAAACTTATTTGAAAATTTGTTACAGTGTTCAATAAAAGTAATCCATTAGAAATTAATTTATGCTCCAGTAGTAGATTTTGTTACTCCCTTTTTTAGGGTTAGATTTTGGTATGCATGCTGGAATTTTAGCTTGCAGGCTCCTCCAGACGACACCAGTACAGACCACATAATAGCCATTTGCAGGCTCTGCCCTTGGTGATATTAGGAATATTACACACCCAACTATGGAGTGGGGGGTGGTTTGGTTGTATTCCTGGTCTCAAGCCTCCAGTGGTACATTTTCCTGTCTTGGGGCCAACGGCACTATAAGCAGTAGTCCCTGCTCCTCTTTCAAAAGCATATTTTGGCCCAATTTAGAAGCAAGTGAACCTCACAGCAGCCTTTGTCTCTCTGAACAGTGAATGAGCTTGAATCCAGTAGCCCTGGCATAGAATATTTTAATCACCTGCTATGTATGTCCCAGGTTGCTTCCAGAAGCCCCACTAGTTAATGACTTTAGCCTTGCCTAACATTTGTGTTTATATTCTATTTCCACTCCTTGGAGATGCTATTTTTTTAAGCAACAAGGAGTTTTTGTGTTTTCTGTTTATATGATTTATATTTTCAGTCTTTAAAACAGTGTTCTTGTCAAAGTGTGAACTTACCACATTGCTTGAGAGTCTTTCTAGGGCTGTGTCTATCATCTCCATTCACCATGAAGCCAGAAACAAAATTATACAAAAACATGATGACCAGCCACATTTTAAAGTTACACATTGAATTTCTTAATTATGTTCATCAACAAAATATTCATGATTGTTTCACATGTAGAAGTAATATAACATAATGGTTAACAGCATGGACTTCATAACCAAACTTCTTGCATTTGAATGATAGCCTAGTTGTGTGTTTGAAGAATTGCTTTACTTCAAAGTGCTTCAATTTCCTTATCATTAAAATGACAATAAAAATAATGCCCATTTCAGAGGTTTGTTGTGAAGAATATATTAGTTAGGATATGTGAAATGCTTAATAATGCCATTCTAATGACAAGTGTATCTAAATTGTTGTTTATTTCACCAGCATTTAAAATGGTATTAGATTCTATGGAAGATATAAAAGGAGTTTAGTACGCATGTACTACGTGCATGAATTATATATTTTTTTGAGTTGGTAAAGGAATGGATGTGAAACCAAGACCGAGAATGCTATTAAGCCATATGGTTCCAAATATATTGTATCAATTCTAAAATGTAACAGGAATTCATAGGTGATATAATTTGTAGACTGGGATAGCTCAGGACAGTGTCTTGGGTAGAAGAGACAAACTGTGTTAGACAAGATAGACAGAAGGAAAAGTCATGGCAGCCTAGGGAAGCAATACAGGTAGGTTCTTAAGAGAAGAAATGAGGGAGAAGTGCAGGATGAATGCAGTGTGTGTGGAGAACAAGGCAGAGGCTCTAGATTGTAAAGATAACAGCAATGGCAATGGATTAGCATAGAAGAGATTGGGATAAGAAACTTCTAAAAGCCAAGGTGAAGAGTTTAGACTTGAAGAAAATGACTTTCAATAGACAGCTACTTTCAGGTTCTTCTGTGGAGTAATGATACAATGGAGGTGGTATTTGGGCAAGATTTCTTGAGGTCATTACACTCAATTTAATGAGCTAAGACCTAATTTTATAACCAGGCAACTGCAACTTTGCGTGTAAGCTTCTTTGAATTTAAACAGGAACAACCTAGTCAGCCCTGTATACAGTGTCGTAAAATGAGAGCAGAGTACCCAGGCAGCGAAGGGCATATTCACCTGATGGTAAAGGACACGGCCCCATCACTTCTTATTTCCACCCATCAAAAATGAGAACTCCAGGATCAAGACGTAACTTCATTTAAAGTCCATTTTGCATTATCACCAATAAAAATATTCCATATTCTCCCCATGGCCCTTAAGCATTATTTAAAGAATGCTACCATTTACAAACACCAAATTTTTGCAAATAAAACATACTTCATGTTATGAGCATACATAGGATCCACATCAGGCTAATAAAATAAAACATGTTGACATTGTTAAAGTTAATGTGCAGCAATTAAGCACTTACTGTAAAACTGTTCAAAACTTATTAGCACAGCAGACACGTTGAAACACTTTGGACACCAAATGGGCTTTTAGGTGTGCCCTTGAGGAGCATCTGTGCTGCAGTATTAATTTTGGAAAACCACCAAAGGTAACTATAATGACAATGATACTATTAGGACCCTACAGGATTATTTTCATATTTTATTTTATAACTGAATCATATTTTATTGCTACATCAAGATATTTATATTGCACAATTGTGCATAAAATCCTCAATGGGAGTATTCCTTAAAGAATACACAAATTAGAAGAAAATAATGAAGCTGTCCCAAATTCCAGATGAATACAAAGCTAATTTGATCTTTGAGGTTTTTCCAACTACTATTTTTATTTCTTTTTTTTTAATATTTTATTTATTTATCTTTAGAGGGGAAGGGAAGGAGAGAGGGAGAGAAACATCAATGTATGGTTGCCTTTCGTGCGTCCCCTGCTGGGAACTGGCCTGCAGGGAACTGGTCTGCAACCCAGGTATGTGCCCTGACTGGGAATCGAACCGAGATTGTCTGGTTCTCAGGCCCGCACTCAATCCACTGAGCTACACCAGCCAGGGCCTATTTTTATTTCTTTTGAGCACTACATATCAACATACTTTTAAATAAAGAAGCTGAAGAGCAGGTGCATTTGTAATGGAACACTTCATTCGTGAGGAGAAGAGTCCAAAACTCGTAACTTCGTTTGTAATGATTTGTTAGAGTGAGGTTGGATATTAGAGGTATGCAGTTTTTTTCAATAACTGAGAAATAATCAAACCAAGAAGATACTAAGCATTGGGAAAAGTAAAAGAGCAATAAAATTGTAGCAAATCCTATAGCATAGTGGCCAAATCATTTATCTGGTGTTTACACTTTGTTCTTGTTATATTTTGTTTATTTTGTTATATTTTGTTATATTTCTTCTCTATTTATTAAATCTAAATAGTGATGATGAAACTTTTAAGTTGGTATAAGTGGGTTAAACAGTGTCTCTAAACATTCTTTTCCACCTAGAACTTCAGAATATGGCTTTATTTGAAAGTAGATCTATTTGGGATGCCAATAAAGGAATAATATCCATAGACAAAACAAACACAGAATATTAAAAAACAAAAACAAAGCCAGAAACAACAGCAGGTAGTTACAAAAAACAAATAAAAATAAAAACAAAATACAAATTATGATCATTGAAATAAAATATTTGCTAAGTGGAATACATTTTACACTGAACAGATTAGACAATAGAAAAACACAGGACTACATTATGGTCCACTTTTGCATATATACCCAAAATAAATGGACGTAGGATATTGAAGAGATAGCTAGGGTCCCATGTTCCCAGTAACATTATTTATAATAACCAAGATATGGAAAGAACTTATGTGTCCATCAATGATAAATGAAGGAGAAAGAAGATATTATATATGTAAAATGGAACAGTATCCAGCCATATAAGTGAAGGAAACCCTGCCTTTTATGACCACATGGCTGGACCTTGAGGGCACTATGCTAAGTGCAATAAGCCAAACAGAGAAAAATAAATACTGCACAATATCACTTATTTGTGGAATCTAAAAATAAAAGTCAAACTCATAGAAACAGAGTTCAAAAGCAGTTACCTGGGGCCTAAGGGCAGGAGGACATATGGTAAGATCATTAAAGAATACAAACTTTCACCCATAAAATGAATAAGGCTTGAGAATCTAATATATAATTATAGCTGATAATGACTCTATAATTAAAATTTGCTAAGAGAGGAGAAAATACATGTTCTTAGCAATAAATAAATAAGTAAATAAATAAGGTTATTTCCTAAGTAAATAAATAAGGAAGGAAATATCCAAGATCAGAACACAATTAAACAACATAGAGACTAAAGAAAAAATTCTAAGGATCAATAAATCCAGGATCTGGTTCTTTATAAAGATAAACAAAATCCACAAGCCTTTAAGCAGACTTATTAAGAAAAAGAGAGAAAGGACCCAAATAAACACAATCAGAAGAGAAAAAGGTAAAATTACCATTGACACCACAGAAATACAAAGGATTGTAAGAAATTACTTCAAAGAACAATATGCCAAGAAATTTTAAAACCCAAGTGAAATAGACAAATTTCTAGAAAAATATAATCTTCCAAAACTGAATGAAGAAGAAGCAGAAAGCTTGAACAGACCAATAACAGCTGATGAAATTGAAGCAGTAATCAAAAAACTCTCAGCACACAAAAAACCTTGGACCAGACAGTTTCATAGGAGAATTTTACATAACATTTAAGGAAGAGCTAACCCTTATCCTTCACAGCCTTTTCCAAAAAAGCCAAGAAGAGGGAAAACTTCTAAACTTTTTTATGAAGCCAGCATCATTGTAATCCCAAAACCAGACAAAGACACAACAAAGAAAAAAAAAACTTCATGCCAATATTGCTGACAAACATAGATGCTAAAATCCTCAACAAAATATTGGCAAACTACATCTAGCAATACATTAAAAAGACCATACACCATGATCAAGTGGGATTCATCTCAAGGATACTAGGATGGTACAACATTTGCAAATCTCAATAAACATCATACATCACATAAACAAAAGCAAAGACAAAAATCACATGATCATATCACTAGATGCAGAAAAAGCATTTCATAAGGTACAACACCCATTTATGATAAAACACTCAGCAAAGTGGGAATAAAGGGAACATTCCTTAACATAATAAAGGCCATATACAAGAGACTACAGCCAACATCATATACTCAATGGGCGAAAACTAAAAGCTTTCCCACAAAAATCAGAAACAAGACAAGGATGTCCATTTTACTACTTCTATTCAATGTAGGACTATTCAAGTCCTAGCCACAGCAATCAGACAAGAAAAAGAAATAAAACACATCCAAAGTGGAAAGGAGGAAGTAAAACTGTTACTGTTCACTGATGACAAGATAGTGTAAGTAGAAAACCCTACAGACTCCACCAAAAAATTATTTGATCTAATAAGTAGATTTGGCAAAACAGCAGTATACAAAGTCAATATTCAGAAATCAAAGGCCTTTTTTTACACCAATAATAAAATATCAGAAACAGAAATCAGGAAAAACACCCCATTTGCTAAAACAAAAAGAAAAATAAAATACCTCAGAATACACCTAACCAATAATGTAAAAGATCTGTACTCAGAAAACTATACAACACTGAAGAAAGAAATCAAGGAAGACACAAACAAATGGAAGCATATACCATGTTCATGAATTGGAAGAATTAACCTCATTAAAATGTCTATACTACCTAAAGCAATTTATAGATTCAATGCAATCCCTATTAAAATACTAATGACACATTTCACAGATATAGAACAAACACTTCAAAAACTTATATAGAACCATAAATAACCCCAAATAGCTGCAGCGATTTTGAGAAGGAAGAACAAAGCAGCTGGGATCACCATACCTGACATCAAACTATATTACAAGGCCACTATAATCAAAACAGTCTGGTACTGGCATAGGAGCAGACACACAGCTCAATAGAACAGAATAGAGAGCCCAGAAATAAACCCAAATCTCTGTTGTCAATTGATATTTGATAGAAGGAGCAGAAACATAAAATGGAGTAAAAATAGCCTCTTCAACAAATGGTGTTAGGAGATCTGGACAGCTGCATGCAAAAAAATGAAACTCAGCCACCAACTTACACCACACACAAAAATACACCCAACATGGATAAAAGAGCCCTGGCTGGTGTGGCTTAGTAGATTGAGTGCTAGCCTGAGAACCAAACAACTGTGCTTCAATTCCCAGTCAGGGCACATGCCTGGGTTACAGGCCAGTTCCCAGTGGGGGATGCACAAGAGGCAACCATATATTGATATTTCTCTCCCTCTCTTCCCCTCTAAAGATAAATAAATAAAATCTTTTTTAAAAGATGGATAAAAGACTCGAATATAAGTCATGATACCATAAAACCCCTACAGGGAAGATAAGAAGGAAAATCTCAGCTATTCCACGCAACAATATTTTCACCAATATGTCTTCTAGGGCAAGGGACATAAGGAAAGAATAAACAAATGGAACTTCATCAAAATAGAAAGCTTCTGCATGGCTAAAGAAAACATTAGCAAAATGAAAAGGGAACCAACTGTATAGGAAAATATATTTGCGAATGATATCTCGAACAAGGGTTTGATCTCCAAAATATATAAAGAACTCACATGACTCCACTCCAGGAAGACAAACAATCCAATTAAAAAAATGGGCAAATGATCTGAACAGACACTTCCCCAAGGAGGACATACAGTGGGCCCAGAGACATATGAAAAGATGCTCAGCATCACTAGCTATCAGAGAGATGCAAACTAAAACCACAATGAGGTACCACTTCAAATGGATCAGAATGGCCATCATGAACAAATCAACAAACGGCAAGTGCTGGCTAGGTTTTGGAGAAAAGAGACCTCTAGTGCACTGTTGGAGGAATTGCAGACTGGTGCAGCCAAGTGGAAAACAGTATGGAATCTCCTGAAAAAATTAAAAATGGAATTGCCTTTTGACCCACCAATTCCACTGCTGGGTATATACCCTAAGAACCCTGAAATGCTAATTCATAAGAACCTATGCACCTCAGTGTTCATAGCAGCACAATTTACAAGTCAAGTGCTGGAAACAGCCTAAGTACCCATCAGTATATGAGTGAATCAAAAAACTGTGGTACATTTATGTAATGGAATGTTACATAGCAGAAAGAAAGAAGGAGCTCCTTCCCTTTACAACAACATGGATGGAACTGGTAATTATCATGCTGAGTGAAATAAGCCAAGAGGTGAAAGACAAATACCATATGATCTCACCTATAAGTAGAACCTAATTAACACAGCAAACTGGCAAGCAAAATATACTCAGAGACATTGAAATTGATAACAAACTGACAGTAATCAGATGGTAGGGGAGAGGAAAATAATGTGGGAAAGAAGAGAAAGAGACATGATATAAATAACATGTAAGAGGGACCAATGGATGGAGCCAAGGGGGGACGGGATTAAGGGTGGGCAGTGGGTGTGGGTAGGACAGGAGAAAGTGGTGGTGGGTAAATGGAGACAACCATATTCAAACACCAACAAAAAAGTAAAAAAAGAAACAATAAATAACATATGTGAGGACATGGATATGTCAATTAACTAGATGGGAAAAATCCTTTCACAATGTATGTGTACATCAAATCATCGTGATACATACTTTAAGTATCTTAATATTTTATTTGTAAGTTATACTTCAGTAAAACAAATGATTTTTTTTAAAAGGCAATAAGTACAGGAAAAGAAAGTAGAACAATCTCAGAAAAGAAGATAAATAGACCCCTTCATCACGTGATAGCGATACTTCTGTGTTGCATCTACCTTTTAGAGTGAAGTGATACCAGCTGAACACTAGGGAGACGCACAAGGAACTTCAAAAGGTATTAATCTTGCAGACAATACTGTAGTATGTTTCCTAATGTGGTTAGTCAGTAGTAAGATTGATCATTTAAATTTATTAACACTCCTAATAGTATTACAAAATATAAGTGCAATTGGCAATTTAAAAATAAATTTGATTCATTTGTTTTCCTATAATAGATACTCCTGCTATTGGTAAAGTTTTATATCTACATTTTTTTAAAATTCACATTGGATTTTTAAGGCTTTACATTAGCACTAATATTTTTGTTACTTTCTTTTATCATCCTTTGTCACATTTAAAAAACCTGTCACTAATTAAAATTTTCATCAGAAAATAAAAACCAGCTTTATAGCCTATAGTTAGAAGTTAAGATAGAGGTGGACTGAGTATGCTCCAGGAGCTAAATCTGACCCACATGACAGAAGTGGTTTTTACATTTTTTAAGAGTTGAAAAAAGAAAAAGAAAAAGAATGTTTCATGTATGACATGTTAACATTATTTGCAGTTCACATTGCAGTGGTCAGAAATAAAGTTTTTCTTGAGCACAGCCATGCTCATTCATTTATGTGTTGTATATGGACACATTTGCACTTTGGAATACTTGCAGCAGAGACTATGCCTAAAATGCCTAAATATTTAATATCTGGCCCTTTGTAGAAAACATTTGCCTACCTCTGATTTCTGAGAAATAAAACAAAAATAATTAAGGTTGATAAAACAGGCCATAAATTTTAAATAACTTATTTTGTGCTATGAGATGAGAACATTGTGTGCCCCAGTTATATTTATTCCTGGAACACCAAACATAAATTCAACTTAAAATAATATTCAATAATATTAATTTAAGACAAATATTTTTACAAGTCAATCTGTTTCTTTTAATACAAACCAATATACAAGATACCACACACTAGTTGTGACCTGTAATCACGTAAAAACCCACTGGTCAGGAAAAACTCACTGGTCTGAATAATCTCTAACAGGAACAAAGTGGTGTGCTCTCTAAAGGGAATAGAGTGAAATCATCCATTGCGGGACTCTGAATGATTTTCTCAATGTTAAGGCAACAATTTCTTCAGAACTACCAAGGATATGCTAAGCCATGTTCTGCTTTCACTGTCCTCCCCACTCCTGCTTTGGATTAGAGGCTACTTAGGCACTCTTTCTTCTAGATATTGAGAAAAGTACATAATTTCTGACAAGTATGCTACATGCATTAGTATTCTCTTAATGAGTACAAGTTGTAGATGTACTGAATGCATCTTAAATGCATTGAATGTGAAATTCTTCTGCATAAATGTGAAAAATGTTCCAAGTAAAATATTAGATGCTCTAAATAAAAAACAACTTAAAATTATACTATCATCTCGCACCATCACCCATGTATACACTTCTCTATTCTTTCTAGCTGTTTACAAATGGGAAGAAACACAGAATCAGAAAAATGCCCTCATTTCCTGTTTATTCATCACTTATCAGACTTTGCCATGCATAATGGCCGTCCACATTTTTGTGCACATTATACGTGGAATTATTATATCTATGATATGCAAGCATGATATGCATGTATAATGTGCATCCTTATTTTTCCCTCAAAAATTTGGGCAAAAAAAGTGTGCATTATACATAGCAAAATGTGCTACTTATTTGGTTTGCATATAAAATCAGAGCACCCATAAAATTCCTTTAAAAAGTTGGCATTTTTGAAAATCAAATTATTTACACAAAATATAAGTATTTTCAAAAGAGAGATGTTCTACATGGTATTTCATATTGTATCTGCAACCAGTTCTTTCCCTTTCTTAAGTACAGGTTTATAGGTCATCTTAGTCAAATTGCTTATTCTTTCTTCATTCATTTGTATTCCTTTAGCAAATATTATTTTAGCATCTACAAATGGGCTAGGTACTTTGTGGGCTGTTATACAGAATAAAAAGATGAATCAGATATAACTGTGATCTTAAGAATCTCATAAACAAGTAAGAGTGTGAATCATACACAAAAATAACTGTAAGGTAGAAAATGATGAGTGCACCTGAGAGGCACAGATAAGACACTTTGGAAGGTCAGATGGAGAAGTGATTACTTCCACTGGAAAAATCCAGGAGGCATTTATTGATGAGGCTGCATTTGAGCTGTACCTTAAAGGATGGTTAAGAAGGGTAAATTAAATTGAGTAGCAAGGGCATTCCACAGACTAACAGGGTTTGCAAATGACAGGTGAGAATATGTTGGATACTCATGTGTACAGAGGAAAATAACATTTGTTTGCCCATAGCTTAGCATGTGTAAAATGGAACAAGTTACAGTTAAATCTAGAGGTGCAGCTAGAGGTCAAAACAATGAGGCACTGCAGTCTGGAAGGAAGCTTTCAATTCAGACGAGTCTGGGCTAAAATCCTGCTCTAGATACTGGCTATCTGGATAAACTAGGACTACTAACTTAAGAAATCTACAACATGTTTAGAAACTTTCAGGGTCATTGTAAAGATGCGAAATATATATTATTTCTAACTATTCTAACACAATGTCTAGCACCTTATACATGCTGAATAAATGCTAGATAGTGTCAACATTATATTGATATTGAATAACAGGCTAAGAATTTGAGATATTTCTGTAAGAATTTATTGCACCAACTAGGAGAAAGTACAAGGTCATCAGTATTTGAAATGAGGAACTCCATATTTGGAAAGTAAGAGTCAGAGAGCTAACTAGTGTTTTTTAACTGGGAATGCCCATTACAATCCCTTAATGATCCTCGCAAAGCAGTGTCATGGCAGGGCCTCACCCCAGACCAATTAAATCAGAATCTCTAGGCCTAGAACCTGGACATGGTACCTTTAAAAGGCTCCCTAGGGTTTCTAAAGCATAACCAGGGGTAAGAACTACTATTGCTTTATATGTAAGTTATTACAATTAATATGAGAAATCCAGCAAAATCTATTTTATCATAATAACTTGTTGTTTTTATTCTATTTTATTAGTGGAGGTCGGTTTACCAGAGTGTCTTTTTCTGTTTCTCTGCCATACTCTTTGGCTTGTCCAAAGACCCATCTAGTACCTAACGTAGGATCTGATACAGTAAAGGCAAAATAGATGTTTGTTGAACGACTACATGATTGACTGATAGTATTTCTACTCCTCACTAGATAAAAATGACAAGCTGAGGTACAACATAAGATGGGCATGAGGTAGCAATATTTAGAGTATTTACTCTTTAATCCTTGCTTTTCTTTGCTAAAGCTGTCTTATTTATTGAGTTAATGTATATATTAGCTTTAAATATATCATTATAATGAGTAATCAACTGCATCTGGACAGTGAGATATAGAGCAAAAACCCACTAGGGTAAATTCATCATCAGTAGCATATCTTTCTACTGATTACCAACAATATCAAAGTAATGTTTTCAACAACTTTTTTTTTAAAAAAACTCTGTTCCAGACTGTATTTTACCTAGACACTAAACAGAAATCTTAAAAACTATTATTTCAAAATAAAATTAAAAAAAAAAATAGGCCAGGCATTGAAGGACAAATACCATATGATCTCACCTTTGACAGGAAGCTAAAGAATAAAACAAACAAGCAAACAGAATAAAAACAAAGACGCTGAAATAGAGAACAAGTGGGCAGCGACCAGAGGGGAGAGGGAAGGGAACTTAAGGGGAAAAAGGGGGAGGGATTTTGAGGAACAAGTATGAAAGACACAGAGATGAGGACTTGGGGGGGGGGGGGAATGGGAGGGAGGGAGGAGACGGGGGGGGGAAGAGAAAAAAAAATGTACTTGAAAAGTAACTAAATAAAATTAAAAAAAAAAAACTATTATTTCAATAGTCCTACCATATTATGTTGTGGAGCAGCTGGAGAGTCATAGCTATGCTGTTAAATTTGCTAATCATCTTCAAAGAAAAATACTTCATTCATAAATTAAAGTACAAAGAAGAGTATATTGAAGTCTGGTGAGAGACAACAGATTGAGAAACAAATGCTAAGGGAACCACCAGTAACCCACGGCTTCTCAGGATTTAAATGGGCTCTGGGGGTGATCTGGGAATATATCCTACCAAAAATAGAAATTTCCCCTCCGCTTGGAATCTAACAGTGAAGGAAAACACCACTTGCTACTTGTCAAAATATTGAAAGACCCATCAAAACATCAAAGGTTACCTCCAAAAGGAAGGCTTGTTCTGGGGGGCCCTCTCAGTATATTTCGGTGAATGGAGTACACTTCTAAGGACCAGCCACATTCAAAAATATGACAAGCAGATGGCAAATTCCATGGTCAGCAGAAGTAATGGCGGTATTAAAACACTACCAGCAGGCTTCCTAGTGGCTTTTGTTTTGACAGGTGTCTACTCAGGTGTTTGTGTTTTCAGAAATGTTTGTCACTTCCTGTATACAAGTGGCCCTCAACTTTTATGAGTATCTATGCCAACACAGCATTTACTATAACATAAAACAATCACAACCATTAAACTGTATCTCATCCTCCTCTGTGGTTATATAAATTATTTGTTTACCCTGAGAGTACATGAAAATTTTATAGGCACAATCTAAAATTGTATCTACCTAGCTTCGCTCTCCAATAAATCTTCTGTAAATATTCAAACTCATGTATAGCTCGGTGTAACCACATTGTGATCCCTGTCTGTTGCTTTCCCATAAACAATCCAGCCTGTCTAAAGGGAACACCTCGGCCAAGAGAGGAACACAATGATCAAATTCTAATTCTCTCTGGTTTGGTTCACTTTAATAGCCTTCTCCACTCTCCTGGAGGAGGCCAACTACATCCTATAAATGTGGTCTCAGAGAATTCATTGCAATCATGTCCTCTTAAACTATCATATGCAAATAATTTCCCCTAATAGATTATAAGGTAGGTCATTCATGAGACCAATTTTTGTCTTACGGACTTTTTTCAGCACTCAGGATATCATTATGAGCAAAGGTAAAGTCACCGCACTAAACAAAATTGCATTCTAGAGAACAATAAAAAATTGCATTCTAAAGAACAGAAATCAGAGGTGTGCTATGAAGGAAATAACCCACATTAAGGGAGACAGTAAATGGGGCAGGAATACTTCTCAAGGAAGGACAGTCAAGGAAGACAATTTTCAGGGGTCATGGAACACAGATGGAACGAAGTGAGGAGATGGATTTTTAAATGTCATTTTAAAAGGGAAGACCATTTTGGAAAGAGATGTTAGAGACACCCAAAGCCTGAAAACTGGAATGTACTGCAAGAAAATGAGAAGTAGAAAGGCCAGAGTGGCTGAAACAGAATGAGACTGGAAACGATTAATAAATGATGGGATTACAGGAATTTGTATCTGTGATGATTGATTTTATGTGTCAACTTGACTGGGCCATTAGAGCACCAGCTATTTGGTCAAACATTATTCTGGGTGTTTTGGGGAGAGCTCTTCGGATGAGATTAACATTTAAAAGGATAGACTGAGTAAAGCAGATTGTTCTCCCTAATGTGGATGGGTCTCATCCAGTCAGCTGAAGCTCTGAATAGAACAAAAAGACTGGCTCTCCTCACAAAAGGGAGAATTCCTCCTGTCTGACTTCCTTTAAACTGGGACATTGTCTTTTCCTATCAGCAAACGCCCCCACCACAAACAGAAACATGGCTCTTTTTTTATCTCAAGCCCACCTACCAGCCTTCAGACTAGAAATACACCATTTGTACACACCATCGTTTTCAGGCTATCAGGCTCAGATGAGAATTAAAGCATTGGCTTTATCATTGGGTCTCCAGCTTACTGACCCACCCTGCAGTTCTTGGAATTTAGCCTCCATAATCTTAGAGCTAATTTCCTGACATCTGTATCTATATATCTGTATTTATCTATGTCTGTATTCATGTATCTATCTATCTACCTCCCATTGATTCTATCTCTCTGGAGAACCCTGCCTAATATAGGGGTTCAGGAGTGACATGATCTACTTACTATTTAAAAGGATCATCCTCTGTTTAGCATGGTCAGACTGTGGTAAGGGAAGGGTAGAAGCAAGGAGAGCTGCCAGGATGCTATTGCATCCAGGCAAGAGACAAAACAGGCATTTACTAGGATGGTAGTAGTGTAGATAAGGAGAAGTAGTGAGAGCCTACGTATATTTGAAGATTAAACCAATAGGATTTGCTGAAGAGGGATAGAGAAAAAGAGAAAAAGTTGAGAATAATTTCTAGAGTTTTTGTTCACAGACCAACACTGGTAGAATAGCGTTTCCATTTTCTGAGATAGAAAAGGCTTGAAAAAAGCAGGTTTGAAAAAAAGAAATCGAGAGTTCAGCTTGAGAGCCACTTATTTTGAGAAACCTATTGGACAAGCAAGTGAGAAGCAATTAGACCCACTAGTCAGAAGTTTAGAGAATAAGATAGTTAGGGATTGAGGGGGCTTCTAATTTGGTTGTAACTGGTATGCAGAAAACATTTAAAGCTAGAGGGCTAAAGGTCACCTAGGGAGCGTGTATGAACATAGATTTCTTCAGAAATGGGGGTCATCTCACATGGCTTAGCTGGTAGGGAGTACTTCATAATTCACAGAACACAATATAGTCTTCTACAAAATTTAGTAAAATATAGAGATTTAACTGAGGTCATAGGTTGATGATGGCTTTTCTACGTATGTTGTGGTAAACCCAAATGCTGCCATTTCATTGGTCACTTCACTCATTTTATAAGATAGTTTAAAGTTATTCAAGTATAAGATTAATATACATACAATGTTTTTTCTATGCTATTAATATTTTCAAATTATAAGTGTCTAATAGGCATTTACCTCACACTAGTATATAGTAAGAAAATTATTCCAATAATTACATTTCCTAGGCTAACATTGACTTATAATTGACTCTAGGTAAATCAACCTCCCTTTTTTTGTCTTGACCTAAAATAATTTACTTTGGTTTCATTATCTATAAAAAAAACTTTTCCATTTAGCAAAGTTGTAAACACTGCCATACCCAAACTCTGTTAAAAAGTCCTGTTTAACGTGAAGGCAATTTTTACACAATCTGTGTAGATACAAATAAATCAAATAATTTCTTAATATACATAAAGAACATAAAACAAATACTTATATGTCCTTTTTAAATATCCTGAAGTACAATAGGATATAATGCTAGTACAAAAATGATTATTTTAAAATATGAAAATTTCCAAATGTACATATTTTATAGTTACATTGTAGTAGGATTTTTCCACTTTTTTGGCACGGAAGTTCGAATAGCATGTTTTAGGAAGAAAGTATAGTCTAGTAAAAAAAAGATGGACTGAGTGCCAACTACGCCATTGTTGTATAGTATCGAAAATCACTTAAACCAAGTAAGTTATTTTTCTTATTTATAAAATACAGATATCAGAATAGATTATTGCTAATGTTTCTTCTAGTTATAAGCAAACAGAACTCAGTGGATGAAAGGAAAAAATTTTAAAAAAACAATAAATACTCACATACTCCAAAGGTCATCATCAGCAATGTGAAAAGAACACCCAGAGAATGGGAGAAAATATTTGCAAACCATATATCTAATAAGAGACTTAGACCTAGAATGCAAAAAAAAATCTTATAAAACCCAAGATTAAAAGACACACAACTCAATTTTTAAAAAGGGCAAAGGATCTGAATAGGTATTTTGCCAAAGAAGATATACAAATAGCCGATAAGCATCAGAAAAGATGCCTAAATCATTAGACAAGGAAATGCAAATGAAAATCACAATGAGATCCTACTTCACACACACTTATAATCAATAAGACACATAATAACAAATGTTGTTATTAGAACCACCACACTGGGTGGAATGAAAAATGGCACATTGTCTTCAGAAAACAGTCTGGCTGTTCCTCAAAAAGTTGAACACAGAATTATTAGATATGACCCAGCCATTCCACTAGTACACAGATTTTGTTCATAAGCAGCATCATTCACAGTGGTTAAAAAATGGGAACAATCCTAAATTCCATCGACTGATGAAGGAATAAGTAAAATATGGCATGTTCATGCAACAGAATATCGTTCGGAGATAGAAAGTAATGAACTATCGATGTATGTTACAACACGGATGGATCTTGAAAACATGCTGAATGAAAGAAGCGAGTCACAGAAACCCACATATCGTATGATTAGATTCATATGAACCACCCAGAAGAGGAAATCTACGTGAAGAGAAAGTAAATTAACAGTTATGTAGGACTGGACGGAGATGGGGTGAAAAAGAATGACTGCTACCAGGTACGAGGATTTTCGAGGAGTGAAAGAATGTTCTGAAATTAATTGTGGTGATGATTATTTAACCGTAAATATATTTAAAAGTACTAAATTGTATACTTTAAATAGGTGAATTGTATTTTCATAAGGCTATAAGTGAAAGAAAAAAGAACACTATGATTCAATATGAATAGTTATTTGTGTGTGTAGTTTTATTGCAATTCTGAAGGGAAGTATCATTTTACTCCAAGAACATTTTCATGAACCATATTTTATGCAAGCTATGCAGCAGAAATATGGTCAGGAGCAGGCATTTCTATCATCATGTTAAAACGGCATAAATGCACCAGTTCCAGCATTTTGTTAGTAACTAATCAGAGTCGGTCCTGAATAGTAATTTCTGGAATGTGTGCTTTTATCACAACCACGGTGTTTTATTAATGGTTTCTTTTTGCTAAATATTCTTAATTTATTCAAATAAATTTTAGTTAATTAGTCACTTGATGCATATAATCTTCATATTTTCATAATTATACTTATGTTCTTAGCACAATTTATGTAATCAAATAATTGCCATATGCAATTATATTATATAAGAGCTATAAACATATTGAAAAAAATTCACAGAAGATGTGTTTCCAGAAAAAGCTTTTTCCGCTTCCAGCTACTCATATTATTTAGTACTGATTTAAACAATTTTAATTTTTAACTCAAATCAATAGATATGAAAGCAATTTATTCTTAAGAAAAAAATTACTAGTAATTTACCCTTGAGGTGGAAAATCATTAAAATATACTAAAAGCTAAACACTCTACGAAAAATTAGATGCACTATATAATTTTTAAGGTATAGTCAGGGAAAACAAATTTTTTTTTTGCTTTTACCATTAACACTCTTGATTAATTTTTTTCTTTTGACCCAAGGACATTTTTTTCATTGTTTGTAGAGAGAACGAGGGAGAGAGAAAGACATAAAATCCATGGGAAAGAGCAACATCAATTGGTTACTTTCTCACACATGCCCTGACCAGGGATCGAACCTACAATCTGGGTATGTGCCCTGACTGGGAAGTGAACCCACAGCTCTTGGTCTATGGGCAACACTCCAGCCAACTGACATACACCAGCCAGGGCAATATTCTTGATTTCTAATGCATTAATTTCATGTTTAGTTGTACGCATTACTGTTTCATCTACACCTTTAGCTGCCTATATCTGAATCTGAAACAATAGAACCAGAAAAAGTAAAGAAACCTAAATGTAAAGATCATCTAGGACCCGTCCACCTTATTTTACATATTGAAAATATAAAGTCCTGGGAGTGGAGTAACTTCACATGGTCTTGAAACCAGTTAGCGGCAGGGCTTAGCCTCACCTCAGAACTCCTGCCTGCCAGCACAGGGCTTTTACCTTGTACATCAAGAAAATACTCAGTTTAACACGTAAAGTGCTATGGCTCAATGATCTGTTTTTGTTTCTTACCCTTCCCTTGATTGTAAGATCTTTAAAGACAAAGATTAGGTCCTTATCATTCTATCACCTGGGGCTCAGATGAGTGCCTGAAACATAATGATCATTATGCTTCATGTAATTGTAAGCAATGATAACTCTAAACATACAGTTTTTTGAAAGATTTTTTTCAACTTTTGACCCTTCTTTTTTTTGTCTCTTCACCTATCATAGTGGGTACACAATAAATGTTGGCTTAATGACAATCCCCTTGAATTGCTTATTGTAAAATTGAGAGTTGCCCTGCCTGGTGTGGCTCAGTGGATTGAGTGATGGCCTGCAAACCAAAGGGTCACAGGTTTGATTCCCAGTCAGAGCACATGCCTGAGTTTCAGGCTAGGTCCCCAGTAGGAGGCATACTAGAGGCAACCTCACATTGATGTTTCTCTCCCTCTCTCTCCCTCCCTTCCCCTCTCTCTAAAAAAATAAATAAAATCTTTAAAAAAATAAAATTAAATTAAGAGTAAATATTTGAAACATATTTTCTTTGGCTTTATAAAATATAAAAATCTATTATGCATATACGTACCAAAATCTCACCCTGAATGGTAATAATAAGTTACTAGCTAGAAGCAACAGAGTATCATAAATTCTTTGGCACTTCAATGGCAGAACTGTTTAAGTCAGCAGTACCCAACTTTGTCACACCAGGGACCAGTTTGCTGGAGACAATTTTCCACAGACAAGGTGGAGCTCAGGTAGTAATTCATTCCTAACAGGCCATGGACTAGTACCCAACGGTAGCCCGGGGGTTGAGGGCCCCTGGTTTAAACAATGAACTTCAATTTACGTAAAAATTTTTCTAATTCAAAGAACAGCGTATAGATAGAACATTAATACTATCATATATTTTTTCATTAGCTGGAACATCAACATTTTCTTTTGAAACAATTCTATTTAACATATGTGTATTAGCACTTGGATATTAAATAAATGCTTCTAGGCTTCCATTCTGGAACCTCTGTGGGTAGATTTGCTTTCATTTTGTTTCTACTGAGAATTTCACAAAAAGTTAATTATCGATTGATACTAAATCAATGACAAGGTTGAAAACCTTAACAGCATATTGCCCTAGTATTTGCAAGTGGGAAATAAGTCATACTCTGGGATATGGAGAGTACACAGAAGGAGTAATAAACTAAGATTTCATTAACTCTCACCTTCCAGATGTCCTTTCCATGGTGTATAACTTTGGCTTTAGAGGAGGGGACATAGCCTGGGGAACTCATTGATTTCCCTTTTTTCCCTATTGTCCAGAACTGAAATATAAAATATTTGTACATCTTGCACCTAAGTTCAAGCCTCATGGTATCATTAGTGGGAACACATAATGCATATAAATAAATAATATAAATAAAGTACTTTGAACATGCAAAGTGCATCAACTACATCTTTTGAAGTCACACCATATTTGGTGTGAAGTATGTGTTTATATTTCAAAAGAACACCTTTACTTCTCATTCTCCCCACATTCCTGCCACACGTCATTCTCAAAGCCACTGTGCTATCGAAAAAGTCTTTTAACTCAGAATTATATAATGTCAAATGCTTTGCTCGTGTACATGAATTTAAAATATACATTTCTTAAGGAGTGGGCCTTCTCAACACATTGAAGATATTGAGTGTTTACAATAATGATAAAGATGACCAAAAAATAGTCATTCATTGGCAACCACTAGGCAGATGACACTATTAATCTGCCTTGATACAAACAGGCATAGTCCATACCCTCAAAGATCTTACTGTGAGGACAGGAGAGACAAAATGCTACATAAAATAGATCCGACAGTTTGAGGAGTTAAAAGAGCTAAATAAAAGATAGAGATGGTGAATACATAAGTGTTTAAAACATGCTACGAAGAACAAGAAAAATTCCTGAAGGAAATTAGACTTATTGTGGGCTCTGAATAAGAAACAAGGTAATAGATTCAGAAGTTGCAAACTTCTACAAAAGCCTTATTGCAAATGTGTATGAAAGCCAGCTAAAGATTTCCAAGTATGAGGGTAGATGTACTGTTGCCATGTGTTTCAAGAGACTCAAATTCCAATTTGATATGTAACAAATCATGACTTTTTAAATAGTGTCAATTAACTTTATTGAGAAAAAAGGAAATGCTTTATAGGCCAATGAAATACACTTGTGGTCTGCCCATTATTAGTTTCTTGGTTATATCCTCCAATGTTGGAGCAGCAATGAGAAGGCAAGGGAGGTTGCATGAGCTAATGAGCTGTGATGGCACCAGATACAGTTAATGTAAAAGAACAAGCAGAAGACCTGTGAAAGAGGCAAGCAGTAGAGAAGAAAAATGAATCAGATTGAAGATGATTTTTGGATATGAATGAAAGCACTTAACATTTACTGTGTAGGCAGATTCAAGAAAGAGTACCATAATGAGAGAGGTGTAATAGTTTAAAGTGCATCATCTTCAATAAAGTCAAACTTCTCTTTGTAATAGCACTAATCCTTTTGCCCAATTTATATGGCTGAGTATAATCCATTTCATCTTAGAAATTGTAGAAGTGGCAGGAGCCAAGTACCACACAAAGGACTCAAAGAAATGTTGCTGTGTTAGCATTTTTTAAAATTTACATTACTTCTAATCATTGAATAGTGAATCAAAAAGTCAAGTCTGTATTAATATTTTCTTATACTACATTCACTTCTAACACATTATTGGTTAATTAATATTTGATAATTCCAGTTAAAAGGGTTTAAAAACTTCTCCTAGGATTTACCGTGGCCATATCCCAAGCAAACAGCATGCCACCCAGCTTGACCAAACAACTAAGCCATGTTTCGGCTGAGAATTTTTTTCAGACTTCATTATATGAACATTTGGTGTCTCCTACAAACAGACAATCCAGTTTGTAAGAGGTACATTATGCAAATTAGGAAATTAGCAACAACCTACTTCTGACACCACTGTCTTGTTCTCCACTTCAGGTTTGCAAACCAGCAGGAACATAGTAAAGTCTACCAATGGGTGTTTTGTTACCACTATTAATTGATAATATTTTATTGTAACATTAAATTTATTGCAAAACCCAAAAATTTACAACAGCTTACATTATCCTATACTATCTGATATAACTCAATTTCCTTTGTTCTACAAGAACAACAAATAAAGGCAAAATGTATTACAACACATTCACTGGAGCTCAAACTTTTACCATGTATTAAATATTCAGTCACATTTAGTATCACCCCAAGAGCTGTGATCCAATTCCAGGTTCTTCAATGCAAAATGGAAGAATTTTTCAGCCTTCACAATATCAGTGAATACTCTAAACCTTAGCCGTGCTCAACCTCATTTTAGCATCTCTCCTCTGTTCATTGATTGTTCCTATTGTTACTCTACCCACAGATGCCAAACTCCCACTCCAGGCTACCTAGAATGTTAGGAAACATTATTATAAATGTGTAGTTCAATTTTTTCTTGTATTGCATACTTATTTATGTTTTTCTGTGTAGGTCCTTTTGACTATCAGTTCCTCTACCTAAGTTCAACAAGTAAGCATTTCATAAGCATTTCATTTTGTCATAAGCATTTCTATTTGGGACACCCTTACCAATATCTTAAGGTGTCTGTGCTGAGCTGAAAACCTACTATGTAAAAAACCCAAGCAGAATCAGGTCACACATCCATCGCATGCATCGTGAACTGAAGACAGAAGCTGCTGACTTCTCTCATATAAATAAAATCATTCTAAAATGAATTATTTTTCCTTTTTTAAAATTTTTTAAAAATTTTTATTTAGTTATTTTTCAAGTATAGTTTTTTGTCTATTTCTCCTATCCCAGCCCCCCCTGCTCCGTCTCCCCAACTCCCTCCCATTCCCCACCCCTGGTCCTCATCCCTGTGTCTTTCATACTTGTTCCTCAAAATCCCTCCTCATTTTTCCCCTTAAATTCCCTTCCCTCTCCCCTCTGGTCAACTGCCCACTTGTTCTCTATTTCAGTGTCTTTGTCTTTATTCTGTTTGCTTGTTTGTTTTGTTGTTTAGCTTCCTGTTAAAGGTGAGATCATATGGTATTTGTCCTTCAATGCCTGGCCTATTTCACTCAGCATAATGCTTTCCAGTTCCATCCATGTTGTTGCAAAGGGTAGGAGCTCCTTCTTTCTCTCTGCTGCATAGAATTCCATTGTGTATATGTACCACAATTTTTTGATCCATTCATTTACTGACGGGCACCTACGTTGCTTCCAACTTTTTGGCTACGACTCCACTCTAGGAAGACATCTAACCCAATTAAAAAATGGGAAAAGGACTTGAACAGACACTTCTCTAAAGAGGACATACAGAATATCCAGAGACACATGAAGAGATGCTCAATATTGTTAGCTATCAGAGAGATGCAAATTAAAACTGCAATGAGATACCACTTTACACCAGTCAGGATGGCTGTCATAAATAAAGCAACCAACAACAAATGTTGGAGAGGTTGTGGGGAAAAGGGTCCTTAGTTCACTGTTGGTGGGATTGCAGACTGGTACAACCATTATGAAAAACAGTATGAAATTTCTCAGAAAAATAAAAATTGACCTGCCTTTTGACCCAGCAATATCACTGCTAGGATTATATCCTAAGAATCCTAAAACATCAATTTCAAAGAACCTATGTACCACAATGTTCATAGCAGCACAATTTACAATAGCTAAAATGAATTTTTTAAACAGGATTTTTTTGCTTGTTCATTTTGCTTTGCTAATTGTGTTTATTTATTGTGTTTGTTTGTTTGTTTAGGCAACCTAAGCACTTTTATAAAACCCATTAGTAGAAAGTCAAAGTGCCAGTGTCCGCCAAAGCTGCACTTCCTTTGTAAAAAAGTCTTAGCAACACCAAGGAAGCATCATCAGATAATTTACATTTTCTGATTTAAACTTAATGTTCTGCTTTACAGGAAAATTTTATTCAACACCTTATATTTTAACATAATTTTATATGAAGTTTGAAACAACCATCAAACATTTATTTGGCATTTTGTGTTTCAAAAACTCAAAAATATATAAAATACTCAAATCATCCACTTTTCTTCTGACTTCAGTTAAAAAAAAAAAAAAAAAACCTCATCTTCCTTAGTAGAAGACAGACATACAAATGTTCACTCTAGATTGAAAAATTTCCAAAGAGTACTCTGGCATGCCTAGGACATCTGGCTTCCTCTATGAGTTATATTGTGGAATAGAAATACAAAAATAAGACTCAATCTTTAAACTTGCTATTTAATGTAACAGACAGAACTATGTGTTTCTTAAGCTCAAATAGAGGCACATGAAGACACACCTCTCTCTTTATACTCATCTGGGCATCTGACTTATAAATAATCTTTTAGTGTGGCCAGTTATAAGATATAAAGATAACCAAAAATAGATCATTATCATACCTTTATAAATAATGAAAGTACAGAATATTTTCAAATGCAGTAATTTGAAGATATGTCATGAATTATTTTTATTCCTCTTAATTATTCCAAAAATGAAAAATATTCCAATACATTAGAAATCCTTCATTATATCCAAAAAAAGATAGAATTAGGTAATTATTATTCCAAATACATTATTTTGGAATAATTTAGTAACTAAGCAATTACTTCTTTCATTTATATCCTAAAATAAAGATAGAATTAGGTAATTACATAAAAGAAAAAGAAACACAAGGAGTCTGAAATAGTGCCTTTCTTCTTTTTTTTAATCAGACTTTTTTTAAAATTTAATTATTGTTCAAGTACAGTTTTCTTTTACTCCCATCCCAGCCCACCACCCCCCAGTGCTCCCCACCTCCCTCCCATTTCCACCCGTTAGAAATAGTGCCTTTCTAATTTTGACTTTACTGATTGATTATAAGATAGTACATAATAAAAAATCTATCAAAAAAATTACAAAAAAACTACGTTCTTTCCAAAGGTAGGATAAGCAAGGAGAATCAAACAGACTGTCCTCTGTGGGCTTGTCATGCCATCTACGAATGTACTCACAGAAAAAGTGAGGAAGGTTTTCTTCCTGTTGTTTTAATTAGCTTAAGATTCTTGTAGAACATGCACAGTCTCCTGAGCTGTGGGAAACATGAATGTTGTAAGAGCCCATTTCTTCGTGAGGAGCTATTGTTTCAAAATCCTGGATCTTTCTAGGGAATATCATGATCATGTGTTTTACTTTCCTGTCAATCAATCTATGCTTCATAATGTCATTATATTGTCATTGCACATGGAGAGCAAGAAAAAAATGCCTCTTTTGGAGATAACTAAGGAGGCATTCATCACTAGCAAAGAGCACTTAACACCATTGCCTGGTCTTTTCACTTGTGAAATATTTTTACTTTAAATTAAAATTGCTAAAACTTTACAAATCACTCTGAGAGATGTTTGGACTTCTAATGGAAAATATAGGTAAATTTAAAATATGGTTTTGTAAAAAATAAATTCTTGATATCAGATAAATACACATAATTATTTCAAACTATGCCCATACTGCTTCTAGAAATAAGTTAGCTAAATAGCGGGTGCATTAACACTTTCAGGACACTGTAGCCTTATAAAATTAAAAATAAATGAGGTGCTTTAATGTAATAAAGAGAAGTATGTTCTATGAAAATTAAAGGGTAAAATGTTCCCCATGGTATGAAGTGGTTCATGTATATAAGACAATGGCAACTCCTCAACCCCCGAGTAGAGTATTGATGAGCTCAAATTCATTACATTAAGCATAAGAATCAAAATTCTAAAATTAGGGAAAAATCCCAACTTGCTTTCTTTTTTACTATCTTTCCCATTATAAATTGTATCAATTGGTGCCAGTAGTTGTATGGTAGTTAATTCAGTTGGGAATTATGTTCTCCATATATGCAAGATATATAATCATGAATTAAATAAATAATTGCACTTATAATCAATATCAATAAAACAAAATTAAAAGAAAAAGATTCCATCAAAACTGGGTGATAAAAAGAACAAATCTACAAAATTAAGTAAATACCTTGCATATATTATTTTGGAATCTTCTTCACATTAAAAAACTACAGAATGATAAATGTCAGAAAAAAAGTCACCCATAACTGGCATCTATTAGGGATTCTGAAGTAATCAAAATGCTAGAATTTAGGAAAATTAATTTTCTTTGACTACATGACTATCACATCATTTTATATGATAAATCTCATGTATTTCACAAAAATATTTCAAACAATAAACTTTGCACACAACTCTACTTTTCCCTTTTTTAACTTGCAAGGTGCAAATACTGACACTATTATTTTCCATTTCAACACGGCTAGCCAAATCAGTTTTGTAGCACAATGAAAATATTAAGGGATTTTTTAAAAGTTCTTCTGTAATATACTTTGTGAATGTCCATCTACAAATAAATACCCAATTCTCCCAAATCCTAATCTTCATGATTATTTGCTTAGTTAAGGAAGTAATTTCCTTCCAGTGTTGTTGCTTTTGCTCTTGCATACATTATCTCACTTAATCCATGACGTAGTTGTTATTAACCACATTTTAAGTATGAGAAAACAAAACTAACAGAAGTTAAAGCTTTTTAAAATTTTGTAGAGCTATTGTTAATACCAGAACTGAAATTAAGATATTTCCAATCTGGAGCTCATGTCCCTAATTCCCACCCCCTGCATTTATACAACATCAGCTTAACTTTTCTCTTTCTCAGTTCACCTTTTCCACTTCATATTCAATCATGCTCTAGTCAAAGGGTCTGATTCCCCATTTGCCAAATACAGGATTTGCTTTCTTCTCCTTTCCCCACGCTATTTCCTCTTGTCTCCCCCACTCAGCTCGGCAGGTGCCAATTCTTAAAGGAAAAAGAAAAATGTTAACTCCTCGAAGCCTTACCCCTGGAAAACGGAACCTCTGCATTGGCTGTTCCCTCACTGCCCTTCTCCAATTGTCTGTACATGTTATCTCTTCTTATTCTTAAGGAATTTCTTTTTTAAATTTTTTATTGATTTGAGAAAGAGCAAAAGAGAGATAGATTTATTGTTCCACTTATTTATGCATTCATTGGTTGATCCTTGTATGTCCCCTGACTCCGTGGTGTACTACAATGACATTCTAACTAACTGAGCTCTCAGGCCAGGGCTGCCCTTCTTAAGGACTTCTTGAGTTACTCTGGACTCTCTGAGAAGCAGATGCCAAGACAGGATTAAACATGTAAGAATTTTGATCCGGGGAGGAAGGGTGGTAGAGCACTCAGACACCAACTTTCACGCAGAGACAGGGAAGAAGTTTGGGTAGAAGCTTCCTAGACTGCACAGCCTAAAGAAGGTTTAATAAGGCCATTGGGGATCCTCAAAACAAAGTCAGTTAATGAAGAGGTTCACATGTCTCAGGAACAGGTTTAATTTAGAATCTCTGCTTTGCTCAGTCATTGACTAGGACCAGCCCTTAAAGACTGTGGCCTGGGAACAAACACAGCAATGCATTTCAGAGCACAGCAGCTGAAAACCTGGTCAATTATATTCACCATATTTGGAGGACTATAAGGTGCATTCATAAGAATGACAAAAGGAACAACTTTCAGTTGGGCTACTTGCGTGCTTTGTCACATTGGAAAGTTATTGAGTCACTGAGAAATTTCATAACAGTAGAACTGTAATAGGAAATAGATGTGATAAATTATGTGGAAGTACCTACTGTAGGAACTACTGAAAAATATTAGTTGTTTGTATCTTCTCTGACATTCAGTAGATTACCTGTATACAGTCTGTGCCTAATAATGTTTTTAAAATTATTCTATATGTACATGTATAAACAAAAACATGTATATATAAACCTGCACTCATGTGTACATATATAAATAAATAGAATCTTTGTTTCTGTATCTCTATTTAGAATTTGAAGAATCTACTAAATTTCATGCTTCAACTTTGAATCAAATGTTTCCTGGTATATACCATGTATATTATTTGTTTTGTTTCTATCAAAAGACATGCTTTTACAAGTGAAGGTGGTAAACTGACAAGGTCCTATGTCATAAGAACAAATGAATCAGAATACTATAACCTCTTTATTTTACTATAACTGTTGCGCTCTTTCATTCATTTATAGATTCATTCAATAAGTATGTAATAGTGTATAATAGGGACTATACTGGGGAAGCAGAAATTAGTCCTTAACAGATATTAGTCCCATCTTCATTCAACTTCCATTCCAGGAGAGAGAAAGACATCACCCAAAGGATCACGTAAATCAGTGGGAAATTGCCGCTGCCACAGTGCTGTGATGGACAAACCCAGTGTGTAATAACGAACCAGGGCTGCCGTGCCAGACTGGCGGAGTCAAGGTAGTTGCCAATGGTTTTCTGGACACAGCGATACTAATCTCTAAAGGATGAGGGGCTTATAAGTAATGAGGATAGGAAAGGCTGTTCCAAGTAGAGGAAAATATTATGCAAAGCCTAGTGGCAGGAAGACGGAAGTGGAAAAAGTTTCATAGAGGGAAGGAATAGGAGAGAAGCAGGATGAGAAGCAGGACAATTAGGAAGGGCTATGGGTGAATATAATGGTCACATAACTGTTCTCAAGGACTATACCTGAAAAATAGGCCTAGATCCCAGGCCTTGATCTTCACCATATTCAATGAATTATCACTGCCCATTTTGTGACATTGGCTTATAATTACTGATTTTTAAAAAATAAGCAGGAAACCAGAAGAATATCAGTTGGCCACTTGCAAATCATTTGATGGTATTTAAATGCATTACAAATGTAATGAAGACCACCAAAATGCGTTATTTTAGGCCTCTTTCTGATTCTATCTCTACATATATTCATTGTCCAGTTTAATTACTGGACTATATGAAAGGTAGTTTATTCAATAATATGACAATATAATAGAAATTTTTAAACTAATAAAATTATACAATTTGCTAATCTCAGAGTAAAAGAATAAAATTGTTATTTGACCCATGAATGTTAAGATATTCTCATTAAATAAGTACCTTATTTCAGTGCCTGAGGCACAATGATGACACTAATACAATTATTGGGGAGAAAGTAATAAAATTATGCAATCAACCACTGGCTCAGAGGCCATCACTGCTAAGACACCCTCTACATCAAAAGAGTCCTTAAAGAAAATAAGCACATGCAAACTTTCATATACATATAAATCCTTAACACTGTTTTTCAATGTCATGTGCCTGCAGATTTGTGATGTGTGGCTTCTTGGCTAATGTGTTAAATTCCCAAAGGTTACCTAGGCAGGCCTGAAGCCTGTTTAAGGTAAATTGAAGGCCATGACCTCAGTCTCTGAAGGGAGTAGTACTACCAAGTGAGATGTGTTATAAATACTTGCCTTCTTCCAGAAAAAATACTATTTTCTTACTGTTCTATCCTCACAAAAAGATCTGGATATGGGGTAGGATGGGTCATGGAGGGGTTTCAGTGTGCCTTCCTAAGAATTCCACTCTGAAAACTTGTTGGAAAAGAAAACAAAATTCAAGGTAGTAAAGCAGAAAACTAAGCATATATTATAGTAAACAAAGAATAAAATACTAGTCAGATCACTAAATCTTCTAAGAAAATAAATAAAACTGAGACAAAGAACATTTGAAAAGTCTTTGTTTTTAATTTAGTTTTCAAAGCCTTAGAAAAACCAGGCATTTTCTAAGAATCACTAGGTATTTCTAAAGTCACTATTTCACTTTTAAATGCCTTTGCCTATATAATATGTAATCCTTGTTCAACATAGTTCTTGCAATAATGCATTAGCATGACATTAATAAAAAATATAATATGGATGTATTCTCATACACATTTATACTCATTCAAATTTTAGAAACTATCAGTTTTTAACCCAACCAGTATCCATGATTAAAATGTGGGTCCTATTAGGAATTTTTTAACTG
The DNA here is from genome assembly GCF_021234435.1 of Artibeus jamaicensis. Taxonomy (NCBI): domain Eukaryota; kingdom Metazoa; phylum Chordata; class Mammalia; order Chiroptera; family Phyllostomidae; genus Artibeus; species Artibeus jamaicensis. The sequence continues at coordinate 19,218,367 of NW_026521788.1, forward strand.
AGAGGGTGTTAGTGACTCAGCTCTGTGGTTTGAGGTGAAGGTCATTCCCCTTACTTTCTTCTGAACCTGACTGGTGCCTCCCCCGCAGGAAATCCACTAGCCCTACTCTCAAGGCTCATGGAGGCTCCAACCTTTCAACTTCTGGGGGCTCTGCCCTGTTGCAGTCTGGAGAGAATCTGGAACAAATGAGTTGTGTGGCTCTGGGTTGAAGACCACTCCCCCAAGCTTGATTGGCACCTCCCCCTCACAGGAAACTCCCAGTGACCCCACCCTGTTGAGATAGGGCACTTGGAAGAATCTGGGATAGACTGAATTCTGTGGCTCTAGGACAAAGGTTATTTTTCCCTTGCACAACTGACAGGTGAAGAGCCCTCACTTCACATGGCTAAATATTGGTCTGTATGGTCCTGATAAACTCTATTGGCCTCACCCTGATGACTCATTGAGATCCCACCCTACCACAAAAGTCTGTAGGCATCCAGTGGGAGGCCAGGTGGACTTGGTGTACCCTGGGAGTTTTCCTGGGTGGCTTCTACTCAGCATCGGCACCAAGTCTGAACCTGTACCAATGTAGTGAACACCACTTGCCCCTACCTGGTGACTCACTGAGAACCTATCTCATACAATTCAAGTACCACCAGAGGCTCCTTCATAGACTGTGCCTAACAGGCAGCCAGCAGGCAGAGGCAGGCAGAGGAACATATTAGGGTCCCTTGGGACTTTTGCTGACCTGCCCCCAGGCCCATTGCTGGTAAAACCAGCCTTGATGTATAGCTTGATCCTTCCCACATACCCCCTGGCCTAGCAGAGGCAGGCAAAAACTGTGGATCACTTTGTAGTGCCAAATACATTGCCCGGGGCCAGTCACAGGCAGCATTTGATACCTATTTACACCACAGACCCTCCCAAAAGGCTCCAGAACCAATACACTCAGTTGCCAGCTTCCCGAAAACATCAAAACAGGGCCCAATGAGCTTCACACGCAGAATATCCAAAGGCAGATGTGGGCAGGTACCAGACCCTGCTGAGGAAACTTCTACTTCATGTGGTCAGCTCCTGCTCAGCAGCTTGGACACTGAGATACTAGTCAGTCCTCACAGTCAGCCAGGGTGCAGGTTGATCCCAGGCACAAATGGGCCAATAGCAATCAAGACTCAATTAAACAGAAGGGTCCAAAAAATGCACACAAGGGACATTCCTGGAGCACCCAACTCTGGTTACCAAAGAGTCTGCACCTCTCGGCCTCAGAGAACACTTACTACATGAGGCTACCCTACCAAGACTGGGAGTCATGGAAGATCTACTTAGTATATGGAAACAAACACAAAGAAAAAAGGCAAAAAGGGAGACAAAGAAACATGCCCCAAACAAAAGAACAGACAAAATCCCACATAAAGAGATAAATGAAATGGAGGCAAGCAACTTATTATACATAGACATCAAAAATATGCTTATGAGGATGCTCATGGAACTTAGTGAGAACTACAATAACATAAAAAAGGACATAGAAACCATAAAAAAGACCAAGTCAGAAATGAAGAATACACTGGAAAAAATAAATAGTAGGTTGGATGAAGTAGAGGATCAAATCAACAATTTGGAAGAAAAGGTAGCAGAACACACATAATCAGAGCAGCAAAAAGAAAAAAAAATCAAAAAAATAAGGATAGTATAAGGGACCTTTGGGACAACATGAAGCATATGATTGGAAGCACTGGAGTAAAAGAAACAGAAAAGGGAGCACAAGGGACTGAGAACATATTTGAAGAAATAGTTACTGAAATCTTTCTTAATGTTGTGAAGAAAAAAGACACAGATGTCCAGGAAGCACAGAGAGGCCCAAACAAAATAGACTCAAAAAGGCCCACATCAAGACACATCATAATTAAAATGATAAATGTCAAAAGCAAAGAGAGCATGTTAAAAGCTGCAAGAGAAAGACAGTTACCTACAAAGTAGTTCCCATAAGACCGTCAACTGATCTGTGAACAGGAACATTTCACATCAGAAGAAATTAGTAAGAAATATTCAAAGGGATGAAAAGCAAGGACCTACAACCAAGATTACTCTACCCAGATACATTATCATTTAAAATTGAAGAAGAAATACAGAGCTTCCCAGACATGAAAGAGCTACAGAATTTCATTTGCACCAAACCAGTATTACAAGAAATGTCAAAGGGTCTTCTTTAACAATAATAATAAAAAAGGAACATAAAATGTTAATAAATACATACCTATAATAATCGCTTTAACATGTAGATATTTTAAATGCTCCAATCAAAAGACATACAGAAGCTGAATGGATAAGAAAATAAGACAAGAAACCCAACTCAGAACAAAAAATATACACAGATTTTATATAAAGGGATGGGGAAAAGATATGCAAATAGAAATGAAAAAAAAAGCTGGCTTAGCAATACTTCTATCTGAAAAAATAGACTTTAAAACAAAGGCTATAGTAAGAGACAAAGGATGCCACATAATGATAAAGGCAGTGGTACAACAAGAGGATATAACGCTTGTAAACAATTATGCTCCCAACATAGAAGCACCTAAATATATAAAGCAAATCTAGGTGGGCATAAAGGAAGAGACTGACGGGAATACAGTTATAGCAGGGGATTTTAACTTCCCTTTGACATCAATGGATAGAGCTTCCAGATGGAGAATAGACAAGGAAAGGGCAGACTTAAATGACACAGTAGACCAGGTGAATTTAATTGATGTCTTCAGAGCATTTTACCCCAAAGCAGCAGAATATATGTTCTTTTCAAGTGCACATGAGATGTTTTCTAGGATAGACCACAGGTTAAGAGGAAAAAAAAAAGTCCCAAAGTCCCAATAAATTTATGAAGACTGAAATCATATCAACTATCTTCTCTGACCGTAATGGTGTGATACGAGAAATCAACCACAAGAAAAAAAGACTGGACAGTTCCACCAAGATGGAGGCATAGGTGGAGACGCCGTGCTTCCTCACACAACCAAGTTTAGAGACAACTAAATGTTAGCAACAGAAAACACAGCCAGAACACAGAAAATTGAACTTTTCAGAAATCTGATAACAACAAATTCTTTAGCCTGACCAGTAAGAGGTGCGAAACCAGCAGCTGGCAGAGCGGGGTTGCACAGGAAAACTCTGTCAGACGGACTCAGGCGTGCGGAATCCAGGCGCAGGGTTGGACCTGGTGGGCAACTCAGCAAGCGACCACGGGGAAACAGTAAGGGAGCAGGGCTGCGGGTTGACTGTGGTCGCACATTCATGTATGGATAGACAAGCAAGGGAGTGGGCGATTGGACGAGAGCCAACAGCCCCAGAGGCGAGCAGCAGCAGAGGGCGCCGGCATTTCCCAGCTCTGACCCTGCCTCCACATACAGCATCATAACCCAGCGACCTGGGAGTCCAAGGCTCCGCTCCTCCTACTAAACTGGAGCGAACAGACCAAAAATGGCTCAAGAAGATCTTGAAGCCCCAGAGCCTATAAATCTAAGTAATGAAGAAATAGCAAACTCTCAGACGCACAGTTTAAAACACTGGTGATCAGGATCCTCACAGAACTGGTTGATTATAGCCACAAATTAGAGAAACATATGAAGGTGAAACTAATTGAAATGAATGGAATTACGCAGGAAACCAACAGCGATGAAAAGGAAACTGGGACTCAAATCAATGGAGTGGACCAGAAGAAAGCAAATAATGGCCAAACAGAAAAGAGTGAGGAAGCAAGAATTCAAATAAATGAGGAGAGGCTTAGGAACCTCCAGGACATCTTTAAATGCTCCAACATCCGAATTATAGGGGTACCAGAAGGGGGAAAGGAACAGCCACCAATGGAAAACTTATTTGAACAAATAATAAAGGATAATTTCCCCAACCTGGCAAAGGAAATAGACTTCCAGGAAATCCAGGAAGCTCAGAGAGTCCCAAAGAAGGTAGACCCAAGAAGAAACACACCAAGGCACATCATAATTACATTAGCCAAGATTCAAATGAAGGAGAGAATCCTAGAAGCAGCAAGAGATAAGGGGACTGTCACCTACAAAGGAGTCCCCATCAGACAGCGGATTTCTCAAAAGAGACCTTACAGGCAAGAAGGGGCTGGAAAGAGATATTCCAAGTCATGAAATCCAAAGACCTACAACCAAGATTGCTCTATCCAGCAAAACTTTCATTTAGAATGGAAGGACAGATAAAGTGCTTCTCAGATAAGGTCAAATTCAAGGAATTCATCATCACCAAGCCCTTATTATATGAAATGTTAAAGGGACTTATCTAAGAAAAAGAAGTTAAAAAAACATGAACAGTGAAAGGACAGCAAACTCGCAGTTATTAACAACCACACCTAAAACAAAAGCAAACTAAAAGGACAGCTAGATCAGGAGTGGAAACAGAAATGAAGATCTCAAGGAGGGTTAGCAACAGGGGAGTGGGAGGAGGAGAAGGGGGGAGAAGGTACAGAAAATAAGTAGCATAGACAGTAGATAGAAAATAGATGGGGGGGGCAAGAATAGTATGGGAAATACAGAATCTAAAGAACTTGAGACACATGGTCATAAACTAAAGGGGGGGTAATGATGGGGGGTAGAGTGGAGGGGAATGAAGGGGGGAATAGAAAAACTGTAATGGCATAATCAATAAAAAAATAAATTAAAAAAAAACACTGGAAAACACACAAAGACATAAAGCCTAAATAACATGTCACTAAGGAAGCCTGCTTATAAGCCAGATATGCAAAGATCTAAATTTTTTAAGTTTAAAAGCCCAAGTATTTAAAGCTACTAAGCTACTCATGGTTTGAATAATTCCCCCATTATAAAAATGGCAAGTTTTTATACTGGGCAAAAAAATTGTAGTTTAAGAAATCCTTGAAAGTTTTCACTAGGTCTTCAAAGGTCAGGAAAGAAAACACAGAAACTACCTGAGAAAAGCATGGTCACTCATCACACCCATTGTCCCTTCATGTCATTTTCTCCTATCTGTGGACATGCATTTTGTATTTGATATCAAATCCAATCTGCCACAGTTTGCTTTGTGTACCTGCTGGAGTCTTTTGTCCCTTAAAATTCAGGTAAATCTGTTAAATCTTTTGGAATACAATGGAGTTTCAAATCCTGCTCACAGCAACCTCAACCCCCACTGCTGAAAGAAAGTATTGCACTAATAAAAAATGTATAAAGCAGAATGGTGTGTACAATTTCACAAGCTCCCCAGTAGTTCAAAACATTTGTAAACTCCATTTTTTCTCTGCACACATCCAGCATTCACAACTAGTTACATTCTCATTCAGCTGCTCTGCTAAGAACCACAAGAAAACAAAACTGAGAATGAACCAACATGTCTCCCTTTCATTATTGTTTCTTACTATTTATTTTGATGTTCTAAATGGAGCTATCCCTTGTCTGTCAACAGCCATTATGGAACAACTGTAGTCAGGGTTGCTATATAACAGATTTCTCCCACAATTAACCACACCTCTCATAACCCAGCAGGCCCTGGAGTCACTGCAGAGTAGCTCTAGCAGCCTGGTGAGCCACAAAGAGGAGGCTGTTTCTTATCTGTGCAGTTGCCACAGCAGGTGAGCCTCAGTGGGGATCCTGCTGCCAAAATGCTGGATGGAGCCTTCTCTATAACTGTATTCCTCCACCTGCCTCTGTTTTGCAAAGAAACTCCAGAGAGATAAATAATAAAAATAGGTTGCTTTTTAGACACACTTAGAAAGTGATTTTTATTAAATAACATAAACATGTGTTGGGAACCTCTCTGCCTGGTTTCAGGAATTGTAACTACCCCCCATGGCTAAGGATGAGTGAGCGACCTCCAGAATGCCAGCCACAAGGAGACAAAGCTTGTCTCTGCTTCCTCCCCTTCCCCCAATGCATGGTCAGATAGTCAATGATGAGTAAGACCCCTCAGAGGAGGGGCAACCTAAGCCAGACAAAATCACTTGGAAAGCCATCATAGAAGGACTTGGGGGGCTAAAACAAAGAGGGAGTGATGGATTCTCCCTCCCCCCCCAGCTATTCTGACATAGCCAAGTCCCCATGTCCTCTGGGAGAAGCCCTTCCTGGCTCTAACCCACTTAAGCCTGAAAACCTGTGATGGGGGAGACTGTGCAGCCCCTTGCCTGGCTAGAGTGGGATCCGGGGTGATCAGACATAGGAAAGGATTCCTAAAAGTCCTGTGAAGCCTGCTTTGCTAAGAGTGTTTTCGTTCATATATTAAGGGTCCGGGCAGGAAATTAATATGTCTCCCAAAGTTTCTGCAACCCCCTTTCCTTACAGACACTGACTCAGATGAAGCCCTCAGATTTATTTGAAATGTTATCTACTGTTTGATCCTTGTCACCCTGTATTGCTGTGTATTACAACCCAATAAAATCCCTTGGAGGAAGGGGTTCAAGGTCCTTTTCCCCTAAGAAACTGGCCACCTCTCCTCCCCAAGCAGATCATGTCTTAGTAGTGTTACTTTCATTTGTGGTGGATGGGGGGACTTGCTGGCAAAGTTGCCCCAACAAATATAAGCAGCAGAATAACTGGTTTTGAGCAATAACTATCTGTCAGGCACTGTGCAGTATCTTCAAAACTTATGTCAGTTCATCATCTCAACATTTTTGTGGTATTATAACCATTTTATAGAAACTGTAAAATGGCTCAGAGGAGCCAGGTTGCCAAAGCACACAGGCACATTTTGCAGGTTCTATAACTTGAACCCAAAGGTGTCTGCCTAGCTCCAAATCCTCGCATACTTAACTGTGTAATTATTTCCTTATCATGGTATTAATGCATTGATTTAAAGCCGAATCTAGGATGAAACCTTCATTACCATGAAACATGAACTTCCCTGGGTCATTAATGAAGAGACTTTAAAACTTCATTCATATAAAACCAAGCAAAGATATTATCATTAAGAATCACAATGTTCATCTTAAAACCTCTAAGCCACAGACCTCATGTGGTCAACATGCACTGGAAATCAGAATATAAATCCCATCATAAGGTTAATACACTGCTATGTGAACTGAGTGCTGGTGGGTCACATAAAGCTAATTAAGGCTGCCCAGTTAATCATTCAGGCATCCATTCTCAAAAAAAATTGCACCATATATGATTACATGTTTAGCATTTTCAGAGACCTTTGGGATATACAAAAATAGATCTATCTCCTGTCTTGAAAATGATGCAATAGAAGAGAAATGCCCACAAGATAAGTAAGAATGACACAAGACAGCAATGCACATGCTAGCCGAGTAACACAAATAACAGATGGAATGGAAATACGGCAGAGAAAGGGAGCAATCATCTTGAGTTTCTGGATGGGGGGCACTTCAGAGACAGGGGTGGAGGCACAGGGGAAACAGCGGTGCGGATGCAGACCTGAGCAGGCAGGTTTCGGGGAGCATGAGTAGGCTGAAGTTGACGACTCAGGTACTTGTACTGGAGAAGTAGTGATACGCTTAGAAATAGAGCCTGGAATCTAACTATAAGTCTCACATGACAAGCACTGAGAAATTTAGACTGTGTCTACAACTAATGGTGGATGAGGGAGTGTTGAAGATGTTGTAGCAGTGAATCGATAAGATGCAAGCAGAGTTATAAGAAGATGACTCTGGCTGCAATTGCAGAATGCACTGAAGATGCCAGAGACCAAAGCCAGAAATGCCAGTTTGGAGACAACCACAAGCAATCAAATAGGAGGTAAAGTCCAGAGAAAGGAAATGAAGAGAATGAAGAGACAGTGTAGCAATAATAAGGCTCTGTGTTTACGAGGCCCTCTTTCATCCTCTGTCTTCCACATGTTCCCCAGTTGGTTCTGGGCTATGATCAGTAAGCAAAAGAACAAATACATGCTCTGCAATTCTCTCTCTTTCCCTGCCACAGGACCTAGAAGCCATGTGTTGAGATGACAGAGCCACAACACGGCAGCAGAATGTATTCTAAGTCACTGCTCAAAGGCAGCTGCCCTGGAGAACCACTGGACAAACAGCAGACTTTTAATGAGTAAAAACTACAGTTGTGTCTGTTTTAGGATTTGTTAAACAAACATAGCCTAATCTCTTCTTACTAATACAAAGATAGCTGTGTCAGAATTGATAGCTGTGCTCAGGGACTTTGAGAACCATGGTCTTTGAAGCAAACTTAGAAATAGAAGCCAGAATTTGCCAGCGACTTAGCAATGGCACTAACACAATACATTTAAGCAATACTAGCTGTTCAATGAAAGCAATGACAATTTTTTCCATTGCTATTACATTAGATTAATTATGGGTTTTTAAACATCATAATATTATATTAGGTAATTAACAAAACACAGACTTCCTTTTAATAACAGTGATAGCAACACTCTATAAGAGCAGTTTTCCTAAAAAGCTAAACTTGAAGCTCTGAAGAACCACATATAGCCATGAAATCACAGCCTTACCACATTTAAGGAAGTTCTTTCTGACTATATAATAGTAGAATGGAGGTGGAAGAGAAAGAGAAGGCTGTAAGACACTCTTCAGCATGTGTCAGCACAGAGGAATACTGAATTAAGCAAGTAGAGTTTATCCTGACACTCTGTTCACAAATGCATGTCAATGGTGTAAGACACTGTCAGGCAGCATTCTGGCTGACCTACCGGTAGGTTTCTCAATCATAATAATTACCCAATTCCTATACCCATGAATAGCTTTACTCTTGCAGTCTCTAAAAAGGAGCCACCAGGATGAAAACCACATAGACTGAGTTTATACTAACTCAGTTCCAGCATTACTCAAGATCATGCAGTGGTGTACGCGGCCAAGTAATCTGAGTTGCATTGTCTCCTGGGGTAAAGAATGCAGTGTGCATATCATACAATGTCTACAAGGAACTACAAACATTCTCTTGTCAGAAAGAAGCCTTCCAAAAGGATTAAAAATGTAACCTGTGACAATGCAATGCAAAGCTAAATAACCTATGGGGAAACTAAATCCATGATCCTAGAGGTACTAGGACTGAGTTTTGACCAACAGAGCTAATGATGAGAATAATCAGACAAGATATGATTTAAACTTCCCATCTGAAAACCACATCTTGGACTGTGTCTTTATTTCAAACCAAGCCCAAGCCCGAAACAGTTCTGAAAGCCCTGACAAGTGACCTTCTCATAGCTGTAGATGAGTGCCAAACGCCCTTGCTGATTCTATGCTACATTAGCTCCCTGGCATTTTCCAAGAGGACACCTACAGGTTCTCCGCATAGGACACGGATATGAAAACCTATACATATCAAAATATTTAGCAGCAACATGCCACTTTGGATGACATTTTATTGGCTTCTTAAGGGTTGTTTGTGGGAAATAATTAAGGGGTGGAGACATCATTAGACTAGTCTCAATCAGCCAAACCTCAAATATACCTCACGTAGGCAAAGAAACTATTTATTTTAATTCAAAATTCATTAAATTTGAGTTACAGCAGAAAAGGAGTGGTCCTATAGCTTTAATTGCAAACATTCAATACAACACAAAAGACTGGCATCCCAGTGCTTTGGCCTTGAATTTCTGCCATCAAAACCATTAGTCAATTCAGAGACAGAGCTTGCACACCTGACTGCCCGCACTCAGCCCCATCTGTTACCAGCCCTATGGCACACCACCGCCAACACAGAGTCCAGTGTGCCAATCGTACGCACATCGCTGGCTCCGACGGAGCTCGCAGGATGCCTGTGCACTTCCACAATCACAGCACCATGTCATCGCTCCTGCTGGGAGGACAACTTATCTAAAGGGAACACCATGGATTCACACTCGCTGTTCCTTTTCTTATTATTTTAAGAAGTGGAATATATTACCTGAGTATAAGGGGTTATGGATTGGGCAAAGCAAAAATAATAAAATTAAGAGCTACAGAACAAATGGGTCAAATGTATATTGAGAAAAATAAAACAATTTACCAAAGGAAAAAATTGAAAGCACAGGAAGATTTAAATAAGTGTTTTTAGACTATGTTAACTTTGGTCTAATTCCACAATTTTCAACCTTTTTCATCTCATGACATGCATAAACCAATTATTAAAATTTTGTGGCACACCAAAAATATAACTTTTGCCAATTGACAAAAATGGGTACAATTTTGATTTATTCATGCCAGATGGCTGCTGGCTGTTATCACTTTTTATGTGACACTCTAAGGAAAAAGAAGTCAATGCCCCTGACTAAATAGTCAGCTATTGCATGCTGTAAAAATCCATGTGGCGCACTGGTTGAAAATCACTGGGCTAACTGATTTAGGCCATTTGGTCTAATGATTGTATAAGAGATTATCAACCTAAACCAGTGGTTCTTAACATATGAGAAATATCCAGGAAGATTTTTAAAAACCTATTTGGCCATCAGAATCTCTGGAACTAGACCAGGCATCAGAATTTTTAAAGTAGTCCTGGGGATTCCAACATACAGCCATGTTTGAGAACCACTGACTTAAATGAATGAGGTTTCAGTTCATAGGGCACTGTTGCTGGCTGGCTGTGCTGCAAGAAAGAAAGAATTATCCCTAAATTTATATATAAGAAAGGACAACCATACAAAGTTTGAAGAGGTTACCTAACGCCACACAGCTCAGAGACAGTAGAACAGGAGCTCAGCGTAAGGACCATATACTAACTGACATTTTCACTGAGACACACAGAAGTCTCTGGGTGGGGGAGTCACCAAGGAACCAGCTGAGGGAGGGATGGAAGTCAGTTTTAGATTGAGGAGGGTTCTGGTAATAAAAACACCGCTTTAATTCTCACCATTTAGAAATTTCTGTGAGTTATTCCAAAGTCACCAAAAATTACCAAATACAAGGCATAGGCTGCAATATAATGTTATTGCTATTATAGCTACCAAATATTGTGAACCTATTACATATAAAGCTGTGTTACATGTGTAACTTCAGGTCTATATTACATGCTGTGAGATAAATATCAAAATGCCCATCTAACAGCTGATAAAAGTGAGGCTTATATAAGTTAAATAACTTTACCAAAGCCAAAGAATTAAAAAAATGGCAGAGCCACAATATAAACTGGCTGTATACTCCTTTTAATCTTTATACTATGTTACCAAAAGGGAATAAATATTTTAATACAACCACTCTTAATTATTAGTTTAGTTCAGAGCTGAATCACCAACTAAAGTCATAAGACATGAGACAGGTGAATTGGAGGCAAGGGTGGGGTGTGGGGATGTGGTGATTTAAAAATATGTCTACCAATTCTCTGATATCTCTCCCTTTACAATGGAGCTTAATTTTTTTTTCTTTGACTATGAGCTTGTCTTGGTGACTTGCTCCCAATGAACAACATATGGGGGAAGTGACAGTCTTAAGTTCCAGAACTCAGTGATAAAAGTCATCTCTCACTCCGGGAAAACACAGTTGCCCTATCAAAAAACCCTCAGCCCACAGCCATGTGAGGCTCTCATTCCGGAAGCAGACCTTCCAGCCCCAGTCAAGCCTTCACAGGCTTGACAGCACAGTCCTGTCTGCAACCTCACGATGGAACCCGAGCCAGAAGCCCCCAGCTTAGCCACTCCCAAGCGCCTAATCCACAGACATGGCAACACAACAAATGTCTGTTATTTTAAGCCACAGAGTTTTGGGGCTATCTAGTATATAGGATTAAAAAAGAGGAGGGAGAAAGCTAATATGCAAAAATGTCCAGACTTTGGGGCTCAGAGATTCGAAAGAGTGAGCAATCTTGAGCACCCAGAGATACCAGGAGGGGCATGGGTAACAGCATAAGGACAAGGGAAGAGTTTGGGGTAAAGAAAGTATAAGGAGGATCGCAAACTATTTACAGTCTCTCTTTTTAAAAGAAAAGAAGTACTGCTTTGAGTACCTCAAATGAATTTGAGGGCAAATTCATTTTCTCGGGTTATTTCAGAATTTGACAGCACTTCACATGCCATACTAAAAGGCACCCAAGCACCTGAAGCAATAATGTGTCATTCAAAGTCAAGTAATTTACTCACTGGCAAGATATGACTGCTGTATCACAGAGGATCAAAAGACGTCCCTCAGTATGTGGGAATATAAGGCAGGAAAGTCAAAATCGTTTGCAGTAAAGTTTATGTTCCTGAAATAGGTGTAGATTCAGAAATAGTTCTCTTTGCACATATGTGATTCGAAGGTGGAAACAGCAGGACTTTTGAAATCTTCTGCTCCTTTATATGGCTCAATAAGCCAGTTCATGAGAAGATGTCATTAATGTAGATGGACTACATTAATTTGAGGCTGGGAATTATTTGTAATAGCCCTTCGCCTATTTGGCATAAGGCCAAATATAATTTATATCTTAAAAGGCAATTGTATCTACTACAAGGAGATACAGATATTTGAGGTTCAGTCTGTCAGTCTGCTTTGTTCAGGCATTCAACTGCGGAATGTCCAGATTCTTGAGTCAAGCCCCCTCTGAATTTCATACACTACACTCTAACAAGTCTGTTAAGAAAACATTGGGGGAGGATAACAGGGTACACTGATTTTGTTCTTGCCAGTAAGTCACCTCCCCAGGTAACTGTTCCTACAATAAAAATGTCAGCAGGATGGCAAGTCTCTCTGCCAAGAAAAGATTGTATTTCAGCCCTCTTGTGCAGTCAGTACAAATTTTAAAATCACAAGGAAGAGGAAAAATAAAATAAACTCCTGCTGAACAAAGGATAATAGAAGGAGAAAGAGAAATAATTTGGGGGAGATGCTTTGTAATGTACCTCTGGAACTACAGTTGATGCTTTAAAGGTCAAATACCATGCATTTCCTTAGGAAAATGAATTGATCATACCAGTGACTGATAATCCTATATCTGTTTGCCCCGTTGGACAATAAGACTGTCTTCAATTGATGATCATTTATAACATGTCCCCTTTTGAAAATGTATAGACATGTCTGGGTTAAGAGTTCCCAAAGACTCTTCCCAGTAGATTCCCTTTTCATGTTTTCCTTACTTCCCCAATATCCTCATGGTCTCTAAACCATTTAGCCATGAACCAAAGCAGAGAAGGAAAGGAGAAGAAATAAGTTAAACAGCAGAACTGGAGAGGGAATAGGGATAGAAACGAGGTTGTTTGTTTGTGTGTTTGTTTGTTTGTTTTGAGTGCTATTCATTTTGGAGAATGTCCTGAAATATTTTTTTATCTCCCTGTGATTAGGGTCCTTAGCATGCACATATAAACTCCATAATTTCACTATGATAAATCCTACTATAATCTCAGCAAGGACATACTAAAAAAGCTCTTCCTCAGTGGCCTGTGGCTAAGTATCAAATCGACCTGATAGCTGTTTAACTTTGCTTTAGGCATGTTTGTCCCATTCAAAGCCTAGGCTTCATCTTGATCATCCTCCTGAAACTTGGGCAACTCAGTTGAATTCTGCGTTTTTGACCCTCAGAAGCAAGGTACTGCCTTACTCTGCCTAAATTCCACCTCCAATGACCATAGATTTCTGTTCTTCATCATTGTCTGCTCATGAATTCTCCATCAACATGTTGTATCCCACTCTCAGTATCGCCCAATTCACTTTTCTTCTGCCAACATCCTCAACTAATCAACAGCCTTAATATGTGCAAGCTGTCAGTAGCTAAATTTTTCAGGAGATCTAGGATTCATCTTAGTTCCTTACCACCTTCCACACTTGAATCCGATTCCCTTAATTCCAAGTCATACCCCATTTTAGACTGCCCATCCCACTGTTATTATGTCAGCCCATACCCTGAGATACATTTTCCTTAGCCAATGTAAAGAAATGAAAATATATGCAAAGTTTCCCTTTCCTAGACTATAAACAGGGAAAGCTTTTCTTCTTCAGTCCATCGAACTTAAATCCTGAGCCATAATTGTCTTTGTAAAAAAAAATGGTACTGTTTTAACAGACTTCGATTGATTAGTTGACTCACTAGTCCCAGACTAATGTTGAATTGCAAAAAGCCATGATACTTCTAAAGGCTGTCTGTGTCTTCAAAGACCAGATGACAGATGTCTGTGGAGTTTCCCCAGGCCAGGAACAGCTCGCACAGCACCGGCTCTTTTCTATGAGCTCTACTGTTTTGTTAGTTAACATTCATGCAATATACCTTTGCTCACTCTCCATACAAGCAGATCAAGATTGAAACTCAAGAACTCATTCCCAGGTGAGAAAAACATGCTTAGGGACTCAGAAAAGTCTGATTTAAAACAAACTTCTGTCTTAAACACACCTGGTACTTTCAACCTCTCCTGAGTAGCAATGCCCTCTTTTTCTGAATAATTCTATTTCAAAATGAGTAGTCTACCTCATCCTTATGCTAAAACCAAATGTCCAGTATTAGAGAAGGAAAACAATGCAAATATAATTGGATGGTTGCTTTTGCTAAACACTCATGTAATATTTTTCTTACCCCCAGTACAAGAGTAAATGTTAAGTACACAACAGAAAAAAATTTAAGTGCCCGAAACATGCCCCCCTCCAACATATCTGGAAGAATCCCTGCAGGCCAACAGCCCAAACACGTAGGTTTGGGAAAATTTAGCACCATCATACTTGTCAGATTCACTCCATGGTCTATAGCAACCGCCTCCAACTTTTTGGCACCAGGAATTGGGTTCGTGGAAGACGATTTCTCCATGAATGGGGTGGGGGGTGGGGATTAAGTGCATTACATTCAAGCTCACCCCCTGCTGTGTGGCCCAGTTTCTAGCAGGCCAGGACCAGTACTGGTCCATGGCCCAGTGGTTGGGTTCCCCTGGTCTATAGCTCTGTCATCCCAAAATTCTCATAGCATTAGTTAAAGGAAAAGAGCACCAGAAGGGAGAAGACCATGAAAACACTTTTAAAAAGTGCATGAAGTCTAGGAGGGCAAAAGAGGACAGTGATTCAAAATGAAGAAAGTAGGCTACTGTATCAAATACCACTGAGAAATGGGGTAAGATGACAGCAAAGCACTGGCTTTTAGACTTGACAATATAGAGACCTTTGAGAACAAGAACAACGTCCATGGTATGGTGAGGAAAAGGCGAACTGAAAAGATTTGAAGAGTGAATGATACATAGGAAATTGGAGTTGATACAGATATACATTGAAAAGGTTATTATATTAAAGAGAACACAAATGAGAGGTTGTGCTTAGAGAAAGTTTGAAGGGAAAGCTTTGAGTTATTTTCTTTTTTAAGATGGGGGATTTACGAATGTTGGTAAACTAATGGAAATGATTAAGTATGTTGAGAGAGGGTGGTGACACCAAAAAGAAAGAGCAAAGCCTTTGTGAAGGAGTGCTGGTGCAAAATTCTGAGTATAAGGGGAAGGAGCAGGGAAAAGAAAAGAACAAGTTGCGTGGCCCGTCCTCAGTTCTGGAAGACATCCTGACTAATCTCCTCAGCTCTTCTCCAAAATAAGGTTCACATTGAAACACAACTCATCTCCCTCTTGACTTTCCTTCTTGAACTTGTGAGTAAAGAATTGCCACGTCTCTTGAACCTATCAGAAAATATGACAGAAATAGCTATTTTATCCCAATAGAATCAGTATTTCTCTTACAGCTTTATTTCATTAGTTGTGCATTTTAGGATGTTAGCCCATCAGATTTATCTCCATAGAAATATATTTTACTCCACTTTCACATATTAAGGTTAAACGTACAGTATAGGACATACTGAAAGAGGAGAGAGAAATGGAAAGAAACGATAGGCTACATATTTCTTCAGAAGTCGGTCTAAGTCAGGGTAAGTTATGATAAATGTATCTGATGGTTGTCATAACAGCACTTTTCACTATGGAAGGCCAGGTTCCAGAGACTCAAACTTTTCCATAAATACCTAGAAAAGAGTTTTGAAGGATATTTTGATCACATCATTCATCATTTTTAATCATATTCTGAAAAATTGCGGACTTTGTCTTCCATGTCAGAGATCAGTCACTATGATGTCCCCTACGAGAGTGTGACCTTCTTTTCTCCCTTGCAGTTGTCATGCAATTACTTCTGTGCGGTTTCCATAATCTTATTACTTGATTTTTCTCTGCGTGGGTTTCAGAGAAAGGTCTTACTTCTGAATATTTTAATAACTGCATTATAACATGTGATGAAATAAGCCTTTAGGAGTTGCAGATTTAGATTTAAGTCCTGGAGAGGGGATGAAGAGATAATAAGAGAATTTTTAAAACTGTAGGGTGCTACGCAAATGTGCGGCATAATTGTATGTAAATAAACCTCAAGCCAAGTCACTACTGAATTATACAAAAAACTCTCCATTTCCTCACAACCCCTACACTACAAATTTCATGGTCTTATTTTCTGGGATTCCACAAATCAAGGGATCACAAGGCACCAAGAGCCAAGATAAAAGAAGGGGCACTAGAGTGAATATCCAGAAGCTGAGTTTAGTCCCAGCTCTCCCATTGCCAAATGTAGTCTCGTCCATGACACTTCAGCTCTCTGATTCCTACTGATTTATGATTTTGTACACAGGACAATACTCACTGATTAAATATGTGGACAAAGAAAGTGTTAAAACTAATAAAATTGTAAGACACTTATTTTATAACGGAAATAAATTTAGTTCCTTTATGCCTTTTATTGAAAGATGAGAACCTCTACTTAAAGAAAGAAGAAATGCCTTACAAACAATGGCAATTCAAATGGCAACTCAAACAAGATGAAATTGCTTCCGAAACACTGATCTTTCAATTAGAGATGATGTCAAAATGCACTGGCGTTCTCCCAGCTTCATCATTTTGAATCTGTTTCTTGTTTCCCAATGAACTAAAGAAATAAACAGTGATTTTTAAAATGAATTATGTAGTGCAATTTTCCTTCAGGAATACCAATGTAGCTTAATTTTCATTAATTATATTGTAAATTGCATTACTTTTTGAGAAAACAGTCAAGGGTGTTTTTATTCATAGACCAATAGATGAGAACTATAATGCATTTATGTTGTATCTGGATACTTTCAAAGGGGGCTTCTTATTTGCAAAAACTACAAAGTAGAATTCAACAATGGTATTTTTTCCTTCTAAATTTTTTAAAATAAGAAAACCCCAATATATCATTGAAGCCAGAAATAGTGACATCCAGGTTTAAACTGCAACATTCAGGATGCTAATTAGCTAACCATGACTGTATGTATAATGAAGATACTAAGCTTTCTCTAAGAACATTGCAACTTGAAATTCAAACAACTTCATGTTATGGGGTAATTGGGAAATATGATTAACTGATTTAAACGCTACTGAAAATGCATCACAATTCCCTTTCAAGAAGAAGAGCAAATATATTCTATAGACAAATGCCAAAATCAGAATTAGTACATAGTCAAGAAAGGAGGTGATAGGAGTACATGAGTAACCATTTTGAACAAATCACTTTAAAGCTAGTCACAGTGTGAATGAGGATAATTATATGGCTCTCAACTCTGCTGATGCTTTTTTTCTTTCAATTGCAAATCCCCTCAACTGTCATGTTTAGTTGTCTCTTTGAGATGTTTCTATACATGGTAACAGATAAAACTGCTCTTCTGTGAGTTTTATAGCTCATCATAGTTCACATAGCACAAGCATTAAGCTTAGATTAGTCAAGGCTTGGCCCTTGGATGTTTGCATGCATAAAAGCTTTACAAAGCTCGATAGTAATATTTGAAAAGACATCAGAAAATAATTTGAAATGCAGAAAGTAACAAAGATGTTGTCCTGTACTTTTCATTGCTTATACCGATTGTATGTTAATAAAGTAATTCAATAAACTATTTAACAAGTGATTCCCAATGAGAAGATGTGTATTAGCAGGAATGGCTAATTTGGGCCCTCTGGGTTCTTTTAGAATATTCCAAACAATTACATATAACCATCCTAACAATCAGGAGATAATCAATAAATTAAATTAAATCAGTCTGAAGAATAGATTAGTGTGCAAACTTTCTGGAGGGATAACCAAAAGAATACTACAGGCAATAAAATGGAAAACCAGTTCTACAGAACTATAAACAAGTATGATGGAGAAATAAAAATCATAATCAATCTGCCAGACAGAAATTTATACTTTTAACTGTAAGATAGCTACAGTAACTTGTACTTACTAGCTATTAATAGGTGCATGGTGACAATAAAGGCTAAAAGAAACAAGACATCTTGAATAATATTAGTGTACTCCACCCAAGAAAACAATGAAAAGAAAATCATGGAAAATCTAAGACACTAGAATTTAATGCAAAGTGGATTACTTCAGTGCTGAATGGATACTCCAGTTATTTTGTTCTAAGATCATATATTTACATTCTGATTTGCCCTGAGCATTACCTAAGGGTCACAGTCAGTAAAAACCAAGTCCAAGGGGCCTTCTGGTAGAGGCAGACAGAAACACTGGCAAGTTCCTTGCAACAGAGATGCTGTCTTATGCATCCTTAGAGTCTTTGCATCTAACACCGTTGTAAAACAGGTTAGAGGTTTGATATGTGTATCTATTTTTTACATTTTATGTGTAAAATTAAAAAATCTCATTTTTCTCTAAGCAGATCTTTGCAAATACTGTACTTTATATACATACGGTAGACTTTTTATTTGCAAGAAGAATAGAAAAATGATTAGAGCTTTAAGTAAATTTGAAAAACATGAAGCCTTAGATTTCAGGAACCTCATCAGTTAAAACACTGGTTATCAATTGATCTTCAACCACATTCTAAAATAATATTCAAAATTTTTGTGAAGTAAATTAAGGTGTATCATTACTAAATCAGATAAGATTTGTTTATTAAGAAGGAAATTTTAGTAACTAAAAAATTTTAATACATATTTTTTTCATAAATTTTCTTCAACTGTGTGTATCCTTTGGATTATTTATTTCTTTAGGAGAGGGAGGTGATCTCATACAGGCATTAACAGCACCCATCCTGGAGTCACTCTGCTTGGGTGAATCCAGCCCTGCCCATCTACTAACTATAAATGCTGCTAACATCTCTTCATCTCTCTATGCCTCAGTTTCCTCATTTATAAAATGGGAATGGCACAAGTGCCTCCTTAAAAGAAAATCAAGAGTAAATGGAGGTACAGAACAGTGCTTGCCTAAATACTGTCGTCAGTGATATTATACGGTAGGAACAACTTTAGCACAAGACAGGATACTTACTTTAAAATTCAAATGTAAATACTGCATGTTCTTCCACTAAGTGAAATGATTTTTAAGGTGCTTCACAATATGGCATATCCTGCCTTCCAGCTCTGAATGGCTATGACTCTGTTCTCTGTTATGTAGGTTAAAGGGCCCTATGAAATACAATCCATATTTTTGTTCTTTGAAATTTCTATAGTTAGATTACATAAGAATTTGAGGTGGGATGGCCAGAGCGTAGGTAGTTGGGCCGGCCGTAGGTTGGTTGGTTGATTGGCTGGTTGGTTCACTTTAATAATGATACTTTATTAAAGATTTGTTCCTCTAATACAAATATTTTAGCATATCAGCAGGCTGTGTTCTGATATTTAAGAACATGATTGACAGTAACATTGATCATAAATCATTTCTTAAATAATGTTTATAAACAACTGACTTAAGGGTGGTCTTTGTAAAATATAACTCCTGCTTCAGCAATTTCATGTTAAGTTCTTTCCTTTCTAGGCTACTGAGATTCTTCAAGGCCATACACAGACTCCATGGCCCAAATTAGAAGGACGTCACTGGTCAGGACCCTCCCTACCTGTTTCTCTAGCCCCATCTCTCTGGGGTCCATGTGGTCATTGCCTGGTCTATGGGAATTCCCGTGTGTCTCTCTCTGTGCCTGGACCCTGCGGTCTGTACCTATAACCTGGCCAACTCTCACCCGTTCTTTAGGAGTCGGCTCAAAGCCTCTCTGGTTTTGATGTCCTTCCTCCTATGGCAGCACTACTTGCTGACCTCCATCAGCACCTACACTGGGGACTGATTGTTGGTTTAAGTGCCTGTCTTCGAGAAGCGATCTTAAACTCCATTATGACAGAGCTGTGGATTATTAATCTTGTAGCACAAGACTATTACACCTATATTTATTGGGTTGTCAGTCAAAGTTTATTAAATGAATGAATAAATGATGTTACCTACACTGGTTTCTGAATAGGTCCCATGCTTAAAATGTATGCTTTTTTGGGGGGGGGAAGTGTATGCTTTTTGGGAAAAGAATGAGGAATATTACTCATTATCGTTAGGAGGTATTTATTTCTTTAGAAGAGAAGAAACACCTTGAAAAGAAACAAGTGTTTAACTATATACGGTATATGCTATGTTTTATCAAAGAGAGGGAGGATAAGAATACAAATATATATACAGAGAGATATCTTCATACTTTTTAAAAAAGATAAACGATAAACTAATAAAAATGGTGACATCCAATAAAAACAAACAAGAGAAGCTGAAATTCTCCAAATATGCCTTATGTTGAGTTTTTGCCTTTGGAAATATAATAATGTTTTAAACAATTACTAAACAAAATCAATTCAAACTATTCCTATTACGAAAAAAGTAATCCATGGAAACCAAAAGCAAAATAAAATAAGGGAATATGTGTGAATCGGTAGCTTAACCATGCAAAAAATATTTTCAGTGATATAATCCAATAATAATTTAATTGTATACTATTAGTAGGTATATCCTAAGGACAGTAAGAACTGCAAGGAAATCAAACTGTTTTTACTGATCACTTTATTAGTAACATTACTGCTGTTGCTCTAGAATTATTCTTAAATTATATATACAAACAATCATATGGAATTAAAATTTTTCAGTTTAAGGGAAAATAGGTAAACATATGGAAAAAGAAAACCACGAACAAAACATATAAACTGAAATTTGAATTACAAATAAGGAAAATAAGAATATGTCAATATAAACTTATAAAATATTTCCCTTTTAAAATATTTCTATAGAAAATGCCTAGTAGCAGTGGCCAGTTAGGTAGCAATGAGCCTTCCCAGTGTCCAGATTATAAATAAAATTTCCCACAAAAAAGAAACAAACAAAACCCAATGAGATGTCGTAGACACAGGGCTGTTTCCTAGCCTGGGCAGAAAATACAAGAAAGGAGCCTAGTGCTTCTTGTCCTACCAGTGTGAGGGTGTATCAGTGACAAGTGGGGTCATTACAAAAGGACTTAGGAGCAAAACTGAAGGAATTCTTTGGCAAAAATGAGATAAATTCAACATCCTATCAATAATAACTATAATAAATTTAAATATATAAAATATAAGATCCATGAAATGACTCAATAGTCATCTCTAGAGAATTTTAGAAAATCAACCTACTATTTTGAAAATTTATAATTAAAAAGAGAGAACCAGAATTTTTTTGTCTTTTCCATATAAAATGTGCCTCAACATAAAACCTGATACAGGAAAGTTATTCTTTGTATGGAAGAACTCAAACTAATAAATTAAAAGGCAATGACAGAATTAGGAACTTACTATTTTACAAATAAACCTATGAAATAATCATCAGTGACAGCTAAACCATTAGGTGAAAAATTGATGGGGAACTTTATCATGGATGAATCAGGCTAACCACACATAAACCTATGGATCAATCTTAACAATATATTAAAAAGACACTAAACATGATGGGCTTCAAATGTAATACAATGGAAGGGTCTCAATATCCTGAATGAAGTAATCTCAACAAAACATCAAACCTGGATCTTGATCAAACCTCTACTCATATGTGTAGACATAGTTTATAGGAAATAGAGGTCAGAGGAAAACTTTAAATAAATCATGGGGGTACATTCAGCAGAATACAGAAGTTGGGAAACTCTACAGGATAAGTAATCCAGTTTCTTTAACAAATTACAATGAAAAAAATAGAAAGAGGGGTGATTTTATAGTTTGAAAGATTTTTAGATTTATATGAATAAAGTGCCAAGTGAGAATCTTTTTAGATCTGATTCCAAAAATTCAACCATGTATTTATATATATATGAGAAGGTGTACATGCATGCATATCCAATTTGATGCTGATTGGTATTTAATTTTAAGCCATCAAATTTTTGCTACTTTGAAAAATGGGATAATAGCATCATGGAAACACCTTTTTATAAGAAATTTTTATCTTTTATAGTTAAATACAGGTGAATTATATGAGGTCTTGGATTTGCTTTAAAACAATCTATTGGGAGGATTGATAACCGGTGGTATAAATAAGTGAAGTTAGGCCGTGTACTAATAATAACATTATTGGCGACACTGAGCTGGGGTGATGGGTACAGGAAAGTTCATTTCATTATTCTTTCTCCTTTTGTATATGTTTCAAAATTTACATAATAGAATGCTGAAAATGAAAAATATGATTAAAGCACAGAATTAAATAAAAACATCCCTGTTGAGGTTTTAATCATGTTGCATTGTATTTATTCACAAATTAATTTAGGCTATTGAGTCTTCTTATCCAGAAACCTACTATTTCTCTTCATTTTGTTCAGCAGTTAACATATTTGTTGTTATTATCATTGTTGGTTTTCTTCCCACCTTTTGTATAGGTCATGCACATTGCTTAAGCTTAGTCATAGGTAACTCTTACCTTGCAAGACTTTTTTTGTTTTACTAGTTTATAAGTCTTTTCCTATTTTACTAACAATAATCAATTTGAAAACAAATAGGAAGCAATTGTCTTTGTATGCTTACTTTTTAATTTTTATGGTTATCATACTATCTTTCTGGTCCTAGTAACTTTTCAATCTAATATCTAATGTTCTAATAATCTAACCTTCAATCTAATCTAATATAATCTCTTTAATATTTCAGGTAGACAATCTATAATCTACAAATAAAGAATCAATTATTTCCTCTCTTTAAAAAATATGTGCTGTGGACTGTATTGAAATAACTGATACCACTTTAGTTGTTTCTTGAAATTCATATTTTGAGAAGTTTTCTATCTTAAAGCAAATAGAAATTCATATTACATTCCTGTATAATGTGGAGCTCTCACTATCTCATATTTCAGAACTATGAGGTTAACACACATGTTTCTGATGAATTAGCATAATTATCGAAGTTCCCAACTCATCCTACCATCTCTTACAGTTCAAAGGACACCGTCAACATCTAACAGTTGGGAATATCTATTCCCAACAAATATCAAAATATGTGTGCCAAGACTACTGGAAGATTAGTCCACAGAGGCTTCCTTGATTATTACTTTAAGCCTGGTGAAAAAAAGAAGATTAAATTAAAATAAACCCAGATAGTTCTTTATTATAAAGTAGATATAGACAGAGCTATCACAGAAACTGACTTAAAATGTTGAAGCCAATTTCAAAACACCAACATGTTGGTTTCTTTTTTCAATTTTTTTTTTACCATAAAGGATACACTTTGTAGAGAAATTACATATTATTCCAGAAGACATTATCTTGGCTTCATTAGACACAGCACATCTGGGAATTGTATGCTTGAAAGCCTTGGCTAGAAGCTCTATCTGATGGGTCAAATTGATTCTGATATTGAAAAGTTGATAAGAGTCAGACTCATAAATAGAGAGCAGACTGACAGCTCTGGGGTGGGGGTGGGGGTGTTAGGGGGTGAAGGGACTGGATGCAAAGGAAAAAGGACTCACAGACATGGAAAACAGTTGTGGTGATTGTGGGGGTGTGTGGAGAATAAGGGGGGCAAATGGTTAATGGAAAAATATAATAAAATACATACATAGAGACATAGACAAAATAACATTTGGAGAAAGAAAATAGAAAGGAAGAAAGAAAAGGAAGGAAGGAAGGAAGGAAGGAAGGAAGGAAGGAAGGAAGGAAGGAAGGAAGGAAGGAAGGAAGAGAAAAGAAAGAAAAGTTAGGTTTATAGGATGTTAGTGCATGTCATATGCCAGTCTGCTTGGCATAAACTCCCTAAAACACCTAATTTTCCCATGGGAAAACAAAAAATGTTGGATCAGGATTCCAAATTGATTTTGCATTATGAGATTAAAAATTCCCTTCCATACGGTGCTTCTCACAACAACTTGAAGGGTTTTTGCTTTGCCCTCAAGCCTCTGTGGTGACCATGTGACTCGATGCCAGTATTTTTGCAGCACAGAGCCTGCCAGACACAGATACCTCCCACAATACGTCCGCATTGGCTGCAGTGGAGATACGGT
The DNA here is from genome assembly GCF_021234435.1 of Artibeus jamaicensis. Classification (NCBI taxonomy): domain Eukaryota; kingdom Metazoa; phylum Chordata; class Mammalia; order Chiroptera; family Phyllostomidae; genus Artibeus; species Artibeus jamaicensis. The sequence continues at coordinate 19,242,437 of NW_026521788.1, forward strand.
ATTTGTGGACAGGGATCTTATCCCAGCTGTCACCATTGCACCTCATCTGTTTTTAAAAAATGTTTAGGCTGAAGAGTGATGCGAATTACCAAAAATGCCCTGACGTGGATATTTTTTAAGATACCGAGCAGTAAATTGGTGCTTGGTTTTTTTTGTTGACTGACACATTTGAGGCAATCACAAAAGAGTTTTGTTTATCCCATATTAACCTTTTTTAATCATTCACTTCTGTCATTAGTTATTTCTTTGCTGGGATTTAATTCAGAGCTGGCCTGTGGATGAGTGCCGTGCCTGTGAAGCCACAGAGCGCCCTGTGGTTTTCTCAGGACAGCACTCACTACCCGCACTGTAACAAGTCTTGTGTCTGTGTGCCATTCCGGCTGGTGGACACTGTAAGTAAAGAAACGTGTATTTTCTTTTCTCTTCATTCTACCTCCAGCACCTGGAATGCAAATTGGCACAAAATAGATAGTCAAGGGCCGGACTACAGACAAACTGTCCTTCAAATCAGTCTTGTGCGACGTGGCTCCTACAACCAGGCTTCTTGCCCTGCTGACAAGCCTTTTTTTTTTTTTAAGCTACAGATATTCCAGTAAGGTCCTTAATGAAAATCCACTTAATTCCAAAAGCCACCTAAGATAATACTTCAGGTGAGAAAGAAATAGGAGTAAATAACCCCTAATAATAGGACTTTGTCCCCAAATTTCTCCTGCAATTGGACAACTTCAAAGGAGAAAAGTTTTTGTGGGCATACTATGTCACTACCTTCAGACACAAATGCAAGTGCCCTCAGAGTGGAACTTCTCGGGTTGAAAAGGAATAAAGGGGCAATACAAATCATCTGCAGCATTTTTTACTGAAATGTAAACTGCAAGTAACAAAAATAAGCCAGCATTCTGGCTAATTAACCTAAATGGTGAGTTTCTGTCATACTTAGGACATGCTTTCCCCTCATACCTGAGCACGCCTTGGACAACACAGATACAGGTATTCCTTCCAGGACTCTTCACTAGAGAGAAGTATCTCCCCCCAATCACCTTGATGTTTTTCCTCTCAACAAATGCACAGTGAGTGTGCATTGTCTGCTAACAGTGGATATTTAGAGATGAATAAGATTCCACCTTCCCTGAATTTAAAATATTTTGTTTGAAAAGTTTACATATAAATTATTACAATGCAATGTATCTCTATGCCATATGTGTGGTATACAGCTCAAAAGTGCTTATGAAAAAGTCACCAGAATCCCTAGAGAAGGCTTCGTGGAGAATATAACATTTGGGATACATCTCATAGAAGATTTCATGAGGTAGAAAATGGGGGAAGGCATCTCTATAAGAGAGAATAACATAAACAGTGACTTAAGGCATAATAATAGAACACGGCTCATTCAGAGAATGATAAATACCTCGGTGTACCTGGGTTGTAGGTTGCATGGCATATCGAATAGTGAGTGGAAGTGGTGACAAAAGGGTAGATCTGGACCAGAGAGTAAAGGGTCTTTGCATCACGTTGCATGCACTTTCTTCCGGAAGTATAATTAGCCCCACCTAAAGCACATGCCAAGGCTTACACAACATGACCCTGCCAACTTCACCATAACCACCAATCCTCCATCACACCTGATAAGACTCAGGATTATCACCTTATCCAGGAGCAACCTATTCATAAGTCAGATGTACCAGATGAGGTGGCACAGTACCAAAGGATTGGTCTTCTTGGATTTTTAAAGTAAAAAGTATTGAAAGAATGAGCTGATTTGCAACGAAGCTAAAAGCATCATGAAACAGTGTGTGGACACTGAGGTTACTGCAGCAAACCAACTCCACAGGAAGCCAGAACCATAAATGCAGTGGAGCTTTGAGGCAGAACAGAGGTGAACACAAGACGGAGATACAAATGGAAAACAGTCCAATACAGGGGATGAAATGACGGTGCCTTCTCCAAGAAGGTTCCTACTTTGCTCTATGGCTGATAGTTTGGTTTTATCACAACAAAATGAATCAGCTCATAAGAACCTTGTATGTCATGAAGACAAGTCTGCTGTTTAACTGGAGGTGACAGTGAGCCATTCAAGGAATTTAATCTTTGGGAAAGGATAAAACCCTTCTAGTATTGATGTTCAGGCCCTTCTCCTAAAGACCCATCAAATCTCAAAAGAGAAGAAAGCAATAATTCTCTGTGTTTACCTTGCCCCTTGGCATGGAATAGAAGATGTATGTTATTTAAGATTAAGATTTTAAAAGATTACAGGGGCCATGTGGGAGAGAAACTGTGTATTACAATATTAGTGACTTCTTTCCTTTCAGAGCCAATAATTTATATGTTTCAGTGACTCAGGGGAAGGCGAGTCTGAATAATTCAACATCAATAAAGATTGTTCTATAAACAAAATTTCCAACATTAGAAAAAACTTAAAATGATTTTGCCAACTGCAAGGAATGGGATACTTTAAATTCAAGTTAATGAAAAATCTGTACAGTTGCTAAAATATTCATTGGGATTACCTTTGAATGGGGAAGCTATGGTTCCTATGTTTGATCATAAATACGTAGTCCATTTGTAATAGGAGAGAAACAAACTTAAGGAATAGCAACTTGAAGATTTATGTTTCATTCCTATTTAACAAAAATAGATTTAAGTTTTAGTTGTCTGGATAAATCTATACAAGGCTAGAAAATAACTATCTATTAATGTCTGCTATCATTGTCCACATGCTAGAAAGACTGGTTTGTGTTTTAAAAGAGACAGAATGGTCACAAAAACACAAGTAGAGTCAAAGGATGTGTGTCCCACTGAAAGTTCTTGTACTTGTGTCACATGTGAACACAGCCAGTCACCTCATCTCTCGGGGCTTCAGTTTTCTAATGTGTCAAATGTGGGCTGGACAAAATAATCTCAAAATCCTTTCCGACTCTGGTATTCTCTAAGCCTTTGTATCACTATTACTTGGCATTACTATGTATTTTTTCAAGTTTAACTTACAAAGCTTGTAAGCCACTTGCAATTATGTAAAACCTCTCAAGTGTTTTAGAAGTATTCCCAGAAAATCTACAAAGCTTAATTAAGAATTAGGACTAATGGACTAATGGCCTAAACATAAAATGGTGTGTTAGCTTTTGTTTCCGTAGGCAGAAATGCAGAGTATCTCAGAAGGAAAATATCAAGATTAAAAAATAATATATACCAAATTAAATATGTTTTCATGATTTTAACTATATACTAAAAAAAATACAAAACCAATGTAAACTTTTTGCCGTAAAGAGAAAATCTGGTCTCAAATATAGCCAATGACTAGATGAAATCATTTCTATAACAGTTATATTTATTACCAGTTTTGGAAAAAAAAAGTAAAAGATTTTATTTATTTTTAGAGAAAGGGGAAGAGAAGGAGAAAGAGTGGGAGAGAAACATCAATGTGTGGTTGCCTCTCATGTGCCCCCCCTGGGGACCCGGCCCCCAACCCAGGCATGTGCCCTGACTGGGAATCGAAGAAGCAACTCTTTGGTTCACAGGCCTGCACTCAGTCCACGGAGCTATACTAGCCAGGGCCTAGCACTAATTTTTGAATACAGGCCTATATTGGTTTCTCACAAGTTATAAACTTCAGTTATAAATGGCAGCCTCCTTAAAATATTATATTTACTTGTAAAACTTTACTTCCCAGAGATGTAAACACACACACATGCCATATACACATGAGCATATATCAAGGTCAGCTTCTTCTACTTTTTTTACTATTAAGTCAAAACACAAATTTGAAAAAAGCAAAGTACATATTTTTCAAATTGAAGCCAAAATCTTGATACAAAAAAAAAAGGTGAGAAAACATTCCTATTTCAGTTCATTCTTGGTTACTTAAGAAAACATACACATACCATTCTATGATTTCTATTTCATATAAAATTATAAACTCATTCTTGTGAGGCAACATTGGGCTCGTGCAAATTTAATACATTTTATATATATTGAAAATGTTTAAATCTGCAAAGTTATAATAAATACAAAATATAAAGTGCTAGAGAAGATTAAGCTTAAATGAACATTATGGCCTGAAAAGTCATTCTATTTCCACCAAATATATTTTCTCAATATCCACAGTGAGACATAAATACATAAAAGGCTTTAAAAATATGTGTTTTCCTAGCACTTGGGGTGGCTGTTGGCCTGCAGAAGTGAACAGGCCAGTCTAGGAGGAACGGAAGCTCTGGGAGAAACCTCTGAGCAGTGATGACTCAGGTTCAGAAATAAATGAACGAACGGGGGATAGTTCAAGTGCAGCCCCAGAAGAGTAACTAAAATAACAGTGGACATGCACCTAGTAGTAAGTCAATATATCCAAGTTTCTTCTGGTTTAAAAGATCTTGTAGAAAATTATGCACACAGTAAGAGACCTGATAATGACACTGGTTAAAAACCTGAAAGACGGGAGTGAACAAGAGGACAGCAGCTCGTTTTTAACACTAAAGACCTTCATCTACCTCCGTGTCTGTCCTTGGACTGCAGCCCTGGCTTATGTGACAGCTTTGCCACCCTCGCTCCCATGGCCCGTCATCACCTGCCGTGCCTAAAACTGTCGTGAGAAACTCACATCAAAAATATGGCAGATTGATGGCACTTTTATTGCCTCTTCCTCCTCAAAACTCATTTAATGATAAATGAGCACAAATGAGGACACAGAGGAGATAAGAATGGGTGAATGATTTTTATAAATTTTTGGAAAACATAGAATACATGATGCGTGACTGCAGTCAGGAAAGCTACCACTTATTTGCTTACTGAAGGAGGACACTGCATTAAAAGTGGTGAGAGGCTCCAGAAGGTAAGGGTCCCTAAAATATGGGAACTAGTTCAAAGTCTTCATGGAGAGCAGTTAACTAACCGCCAGATCCCCATCATCACACCCGAGACCCACAGAGGATCTGCTGTGGACTGAGTGTGTGTGTCCCCAGACTGCACCCCCACATGTGCAAATGTTGAGATCTGAGAAATTGAGAACATAGCCTGACCACAGCAAAACAGGCTGATTGTAATCTGCTTAGCTTTGAATTTTGAACCCCCATCCTGTTCCCCACGCGAGGTCTCTGTCAGCAAACAGCTAACTGCCACGTCTGCTTCTGTTCGACGCTTGCTTGCTCGTCCCTATATAAGGACTTAGCTGTAAGCGCTCGGCGGGACTCCCATCTGCAGCCCTCTGGGCACCGTGTCTCAGGACACTCCGAGAGTTCGCTCCTGCGCAGGTTAAGCTTGGCCAATAAAATAAGATCAAAACCCTGAAAGGTCTTCGAAAGTTATTCTCGCATCTGGTGGATAGAACACAATCCACATGCTGGTAATTGGAGGCAGGGCCTGGGGAATGTAATTAGGTCATGGAGGCGGGGGGGGGCTGCATAGGAGAGAGGATGTCTCTCTCTAGCAGGTGAGAGCACAGCAAGGATGTGTCCATCTGCAAACCAGGAAGGGTGACCTCACTGGGACCCAAACGTGCTGGCACCTTAACCTCAGACTCCCAGCTTTCAACAGAGTAATTTTTGTCGTGTAAGCCACAGAGACTTTGGTATGTGTTATATACTCAGCCTGAATTAATACACTACTCCTTTCTTTGAACAGAAAAAAAGAAAAAGCTTATTTTGTGGTAAATTCAAACATGAGAAGCTAGCTCTAAGCATAGGAGGCATAGAAGTGAGGCTTGGGACCAAAAATGGAAAAATTAAATGACAACATACACAATGAACATGGGACCTCAGCACCCTTCTCCTGCCTTGTCCCTAGAACACTGGTAGCCTCCATATCGAATGCAGTAGATTGAGGATCTTCTCTGGGTGGGGGTGGAATTCATCTTTATGCATCTGGCTATCCCTCAGTGAAAAGGCAAGCTGACCACAAAATCTAAACCAGAACCTTGCCCCAACACAGGGGCTTTCTCTTAGCTTTTAGTCCCTCACTTATTAATCTGAAAGAACACACAAGAAATTTAACATTTGAGAAAAGCTTCCAACATGAAATGCGCCAAAAGAGAATGGACTCTAAATTACAGCAAAGGATGCAGTGACATTGTAGCAAGTGGTATATTACCAAAACACCTCATATAATATCCTCTGAGTGAGATGTTACTTAAATAAAGGAGATGCAGAATGCTATGAAACAGGAGAGAAGAGGACCCAAAAGAGCTCCTGAAGATAACTGTGACCAGCTAAACGGGGGTCAGGGACAGGTTCAGCAAACTCTTTCTGTGAATGGACTCATAGAGAACACTGGGAGCTTACCACTCACAGCCTGTAAAGTCCGCCATTGCAAGGTGAAGCCATCCACGGATAATACATGCACAAATGAATGTGAATGTGTTCTTCATTTACAAAAACTTAAGTTTATGCAAATAAACTTGACCCAATAGCATCTGCTGACACCTGATCTGAAGTTTAAATTACTAAACAAATAAAGTATCGTGACATAAAGCCTAGACATCACCTAAGAATAAAGAAAAGAAAACAAAGAGCTGGAAAATGGGTGAGGGGAGAAAGAACCGATCCAAAATCTGCCTGTAAAAGTCTCAGAGAGATCACAGAAAATGGGGAGAAGTGATTTTTTTAAAAAGACAAATTTTGACAAAACTGAAGGACACAAGTCCTTGCATTAAAAAGGTCCACCCACTGACTACCCAACAAAATTAATTCAAAAAGGCCCCAAACAAAACACATTTTGTACAATATCAATACCAGGGAAAATACAGTATCATAAAAGTTTCCAGAGAGGAAGCAATAGATATTATACACAAAGAGGTGAGAATCAGAATAGCATCTGATTTTCAACACCAAGAGCGGGCATGAGAAAACAGTGGAATGATGCCTTAATGACTCTGAGGAAAAATGATTTCCAATTGTGAATTATACCTACGATGAATCTATTAAGCAGTAAAGACAAACAAACAACTCAGACGTCATTTTTTATTGCGCATTTACCCTTTCTTAGGAATCCACTAGCGGATATGCTTCGGCAAACGAGCAGTAAACTGAGCAAACGAACATGCGGATCTCAGGCCCCGAGCGCGCAGTGCAGAACAGCGAGCGGTGGGACTCAGGGCGCTGATGAGACGCTGGAGCAGAGAAACGGAAGGAGGAAGAACGGGATTATCGGAACAGATTTTTGGAAAAATTAACCTTTTGACAAAGTGTTTAAAATACGGGGGAAAAACAACTAACACTAGGCACAAACAAAACCAAGCAAATTTGAGAGAGAGAACAAGCACTTGCAAAAACAAAAAGTTAAATGAAAACAGCAACTGCCTCCACTTAATCCAGCAGCATCATTGCGTACCACAGTCATCTCAACTACTGTCTCTTTACTTCACGAAAATTAACATAGGATGTGGGGGACTGAGAAAGAGGGTATCTTAGGTTAAGTAGCACAAAAAGAAAATATCAATAAAATTTACACATATCATGAGGAGGAAATAAAGAGTAGTTGATCAAGATGCTGAGAAGCAGCAATGCGGATGTTTTCAATACAAGTTTTCTCTATTTGCTTTCAACCGATGGTCATAAGACTCAGTTCTCTATGATGCCTTAATATTCCGTACTTCTCAGAGTTACCTGTTAAATTTCAAGTACACTGAGGAAGCTAACACTATAAGCCATTATCAGCTAATACCATAGAATTCATTTGTTGATAAGTGGGGAAAATGTACTAAAAAATGGGTCGCCATAGGCAGAAGGGAAGAAGAACGGGTGATAAGAAAGAAAATCACCGAGAAAAAGGTAAGGAGGCACTTGTGGAGAGAGGTGCTTCTCCTTTCATCATGTGTGTGTGTGTGTGTGTGTGTGTGTGTGTGTGTGTGTGTGTGTGTATGTGTGTGACCGTGTGTGGACACTGGGCTTGGGTTGTGATAGCGCCCATGCGCCTGCACCTGTCTCTGAGTGGGCGGGGCCACCTCTGATGCAGCAAATATTCCTGGTGCCAAGCCCCAGTCAAATGACTGGATTGAAAAGGCAACTCTGGGCAGACTCATTTTATCAGTCATGTTTCTACGTTAGTTATCTCTTAAATTTCTTTACCTTTAAAAAAATTCTTAAAATTGTGTTTAAACTTTCAGCTGTGCTACTTGTTCCAAAAAGAGAGTATGTCCGCCCCTGGGCTGAAGTGTCAGAGGCAGGGGCAGCCACTGCCTCCAGCCGCTGCACGTCTTGCTGGTGATCAATAAAAACATCAAAGAGAGATTAGATCGGAGAGGACAGTGACACGGGCTGCGTCCTGCCTGTTCCCAGTGAGGAGAACTCACAAGGGGATCGCCTGACCACTCCATCACACTGTCACCAGCCCTGCTCTTCCACGCTCTTCCTTCGTGGCACTTATCTGCAGTTGACATCGTAATGCGTGTCTGAGATGTTTATGTTTTATTACCCCACTAACTAGAACGCAAGTCCTCTGATGGCGGGCACTTCGTCTTGTTCATCGCTGCATCCCCAGCATCAGGGGCAGTAAGAGAGCTTGACAAACATTTGTTAAGTAAAGAACTTCTCAAACCAATAGCAGATAAAAAAAATTTTCTTTATATCAAGGACCCTTGGTTTACAGGGACTAAGCTGATTTCTGCCTAGACCGCACTGTGGCCACATGGGGGCGCTGCTGGCAGCCACAAGGGATCCACAGTGTTCCCCACACTCACCAAGGAACTACTTTGCAATCACGAGTAAGCACTGCTATAGAGAAGGGTTCCCCAGCCCAGGTGAAGAGTCCCCAAATAGGCCAATATATTTTACTGTAAAATGAGGATGCTCGGGCTCCTAGTCACTGCTACTGCAAACCTACAAAATGTTTTTCTGCTTTCATAACTCTATCTCTTAGGTTTGCAGCAAAAAACAAAACCAGACATCTCAGAAAAAATACTGAACTAAACAACAGAGCGTCAGGCCTGTTTATCCAAATCAAGATTTGTATTACCTTTTTCTGCCTGGTGGTTGGGGAATTTAATTCATAATGCTGATACATTTGTCAGAAAGGAAATTAAAAAACAAAGACTACTGTACCCAACTGAAACTATTATACACAGTGCTTTAAATAAAAAGACAATGTTACAGACAGCATGCTTGTGCCCCGCCCCCACCCCCACAATTCATTTGTTGAAACCTAACCCCCACCTGATGGTATCTGGAGGTGGGGCCTTTGGGGTGATTAGATCAGGAGACAGATCCCTCAGAAAGGGATCAGGGCCATTATATAAAAGAGACCCCTGAGGGCTCCTTTGTCCCTTATGCCACGTGAAATCACAGAGAGAAGATAGCCATCTACATAGGAACCAGGAAGCAGGCCCTCACCAGGCAGGGCGCCTGCCAGCGTCTCCACCTCCCGCCGCCCAGCCTCCAAAGCAGTGAGAAATACATCTCTGTTGTTGATAAACTACCCCGCCTATATTCTGTTGTAGCAGCCCAAATGGACTAAGGCAAAAATGTTTTGGAAAGAAAATTCTTGTTACATCAGAATACAGTGAAGCAAATACAGCAAAATGTTTATTATGATACTATTTAAACAGCATTGACTTTATATTCAAAGAACAGCCATCCAGGTAAAGTAAAATATCAAATATTAATGTGGAAATTTTGTAAAGAGACTTTCATCTAAAACTCCTTTGTTCCATGATGAGAAATCATAAGAAGTTTGGGAATATATATAGGAGTATAAATTTTACAGTTTGACTAGTACCACATGCTCCTTCATGGAATCTGCTCTCGGTGAAAAGCTAGAAAACCGATTTCTCTCAGGACAAATAATGGCATATAAATTTTCATTGCTGTTTTTGACAGGACATTTTTGAGCTTTTGTTATAAAAGTACTTCAATGTTAATACAAAATCAACACGTTCATTTATGGAGAAACACCAAATAATTGTTTTTGCTAACGATGGGCAAAAAGGCAGGTGTGCTGGGCTGTGAAGAGCAGAAATTCTGGTAAATAGGAAAGTTAAACCGACAGGCATTCTTGGAACCTTAATATTAATCTGTGCTCCCAACCTTGCCAGTTGACTCCATTATTCAATTCTGTGATAGCATAAACACCACAAACTAAAAGTACATATTTTCCTCCAAGCTCTAAATCCCTTATTATTCAAAATTTCTACAAGTCTCAAATTTGCTACCAAGAGTGAATAGGTGCCCAAGTATGCACCTGGGGCTGGACATTCTCCTTAATTTAATCAATGGGCCCTTGCTCAACATAATATGCCATTAAAACCCACCCCTTGCAGGTTAAATGACACAAGGGGAGGCAGCAGCAAATGCAGGACATGGAACAAGCTGCAGTCCCATGGTCTCGTACCTCCCAACAAATCAATGGCATTAAAAATATTAACGAGGCTTTGGAAACATGAGAACCAAATACAGTGTTTGGCTTTTGCCTAGATCTTGACAACAAACCAAATTTAAGGACACATAGTTAATTTTGTTAAGTATAATAATGCTGGATGGTTAAAAAAAAAGTCTTTGTTGGTTAGAGCTGCATACGAAAAACATAGGTGGCTAAAGTAACATGATTCCTGAGATTTGCTTTTACAATGTTCCCCCAAAAGTATGTATATGTAGGAAGGGAGGTGGGGAGAGCCAAAACAAAATTAGTGAAATATTGATCACTGTTAAGCTGATGTTATTTATACTATTCTCTCCACTTTTGGGTGTTTTTAGATATCCACTTAAAAATAAAGTTATTTCTTCAAAGTCATGTAGTCCTTTCAGTGTTCCGAAATCCACCTCTAAGTGTTGCACTTTAAGAGTCTGTTTTTTCCTGTCCCCAAATTTAGCTGAGGGCTACCTCACAGGAAGGGACAGCGGGGACTACAGTGAAGCCTGTGAATATGGATCAATGCTGTAGCACAAATGCTTCTTCAGGTGAAGGAGAAGCAGACCTGTTGGATAATCTTGTAAGGTCTCCTTCACTTGAATTTGCCTCGTTCTATATAGACACTGAGAAACCATTTTAATGATTAGACCTGGAACATTAAGTCAGAGATGTTCGCTGAGAACCATATGTGACCAGACAGTGTTTTTAATGGACCCCTTGAAGCAAGCAGATGGAAACCAAGGGTATTTCAGAGATGTGTCGATGCTCTGATGAAAAATCAGAATATAATTACAAATGCACAAATGCATATGAGTATTCTAACCAACTACAAATTTTAAAAAAATTCATAGCGACAGGAAACTGTTAGCATTCTGATAACCCTATTACATGACAGAATAACCAAGTCACAAACATTAAGCTCTTTACAATATCTAGATCAAGTACATTTATTGGTGAAAGCACTTTATGAGCTACAGCATAAAATGTCAGTGATGTATGTCATATAATAAATAGTTGTGTTATTAAAATTATAGTGGAAAGGTAATCATGAAGAACTTTTCAATAATATTAGTAAATTCTAACTCTGCCCTTGCTTATGTTAGTGACCCTCGATATATGAAGGGGGGCCCAAAACACCCAGAATTTATTTATTAAAAAGTTGTGTGTTTATTTTTACACATTAAAACTTCAGTCACTTTCAAGGTACTCTCCATTTGATGCAATATACTCATCAAGACTTTTTTTCCACTGCTCAAAAGTTCTGAACTCAATTTTGAGTGCTTTTAGTGCTTCTGCCATTTTTTTGTTTCACCTCTTCCACATGGGCAAAATGTTTCCCTTTGAGGACTTCTTTCACCCAGGGAAATAAAAAAAATCACTTGGGGATGAGATCAGGTGAATAGGGAGGGTGGGGCACTGGGGTCATGCCATTCTGCTAAAAAACTACTGAACACTCAGTGTGGTGTGGGCATGTTTGCTCGTAAAACACCCATCAGGAAATGGGCAAACGTGTTGAAAGAGTCTTCAAGAAAATTCACAGAAGCTGAATGCAGCCTCTCACAACAATGCCAGCTGGTGCCCTGATACAGATGGACCCCTAGAACACTCTCTTAGCAGGGAAACCTGTACTACAAGGGGCCTGCCCTCTGAAGATAATTCTGGTTTTTGAGGACCCCCCTGGTATGTTCATTCCTGAATATGCTCATGACCAAAGAACCTAGATAGAATCAAAAGCAAAATAATTTTCTCATAGGTGCTCTGATCCTAGACATATTTTATAGTACTTTATAGACTATGATATTATGACATATGAATTAGAAAAACTTATCCTAAATAAAAGCCTTAGAGATTATAGTACAGGTTTTATGAGCCCCATTTTGCACATAAGCAAACTGAGATCCTGAGAAGTCTGGCCATTATCAGTTCTAAATTCTAAATGTCAACTGTCATATGCAATTAAAACTATATATCACTCTCTAAATGATTTTAGAATGACATTTGGGCTGTACCACAGTTATTTTCTGTAGTGCTCAGTTCCCATATCTGGCTTTATGTGATTGTCGGTTTTCATCAAAGCTTCTGGTACAATTGTTCTCCCAGCCGTATGCGAACATATCTGTCTGGACCATCTAAATATAAACCCATGTTGCTGTTGTCTAGTGGCTAATTTTGCTAAACTTCTTATAAAATATGTTAAAATATATTGTGGTGCTTTGAAGCCTAATATCAAGAAGATGTTTTCAAAAATTAAAGTCTCATAAAATTGAAGAAAAGCGAGAGCCAAATTTGAACTTAATTCAAATGTGTTGAACCTTGATCTTATTCCCAACGCTTGACCCTTGGAAGCAGTGAACGGCTCCACCAATCCCTCCAGTTGCTCGGCCCGTAAAAGTAGGAATCATCTTTAATTTCTCTCTTTATCTCATAGCTCCACTTTTAATCCATTAGAAAACTCCTGTTGGTGTTGCCTGAACACAGGCCCAGAATCTAACCAGTTCTTCCCATACACACACCACCACAGCCATCCAAGTCCCCATCATCTCTATCCTGGATTGATACGACAGTCTCCGCACTAGCCTGCATGCTTCACCTCTTGTCTTTTTAGAATCTATTCCCACAACAGCAGCACAAGTGATCCTTTCAATAAGCAAATTGACCATATCTTTACTCTGCGTACAATATTAAGTTGGCTTCCAGCTCTCTCCAGAATAAAGCCACAGTTCTTCCCATGGCGGACAAAGCCCTCCATAGTCCAGCACCTCTCTGACCTCACCTCCAGTTGCTGTACCTCTTGTTCTCTCTCCTCTAGACTGACTGGCCTCATTGCTGTATGTTGAGCGGGTGATCTGCTCTCACCTGAAGACCTATGCACTGGCCACTTCCATATATACAACGCTAAGAACCTCATGCCCTTCAAGGGCTTACTCAAGCCACTTTCTTAGTAGCCCTAACCATCCTATTTAAAATTTCATCTACCTCATTCAGTACCTATAATCTTCCCTGTCCTTCTTAATTTTATTTTTCCTATAGTCACATGGCCCCATAATATACAATTTGTATTTATGTTTTAGTTGTCCTTTTTACCCATTTAGATTCACATGCTTAGATCTCTGTTTTGTACACTGATGTGCTCCAAGTGTCTGAAACAGTGTCTGGTATACAGCAGGTATCCAAGCTCGTATTTTTTAAATAAGTAAAATCTCTGAGGCCAACCCATTGTTAATATATCAGCTCATCCTCTTTAAGCCTAAGTTTATAGTTGGCAATTCAGTTTCATATTGTTTTGAAATTTGGCATTATATACTGAGATTGGATTTATTTACCCAATTTAAACAAAACATATTAAGCTATGTGAAGTACTGTAAGTAGAATTTTAAAAAAAGACTTGAGATACATGACACTATGTTTTATAATTGCATAAATCTTTAGGGCCCTAGATTCATTGGGGAAATTTAACTTGTCAGGTAGTTTATGGTTTGTTCTGTAGGTGGTATTATGTGCAAATGAATTTGCTAAATATATAATGTAGTACAATTTTGCTTCTGTTGAAAGCACATAAGAAATGATCATCTTGATGTAGTCAATGAGTAAAAAAAGAATAAACTTTGAAAAATACACCAGCAAATTATTAAAATCTTTTAGAATGTTAAGGTGCTTTTTTTCTTCTTCTTTTCAGAGACTATGTTTTAGGAGCAACTTCTGCAGTCCCAAATATTCAGTCTAACGTAGAATTGCATTACTTTATTTTTGGATATCTCTCTGCGAGCCTCATGATGGTCTTCCCCTTCAAACACTTCATTACCTTGAACCAGGGCAGGCTTGCTAGTGATCCCAGATTAAGGACTACAGCCAAGGCAGAGGCCATACAAAGTGTCTGAAATCAGATCCACCTCAGCAACAGCTACTGATCACATTGAGAAAAAGAACAATGGTCAGCAGTAAGAGGAATTAACAATTATGAGATCTAAAGAGTGACGTCAAAACTACGGAGCTAGACAAAAATCAGAAGCCTAAATACCAGAAAAATGTCTGAAAACTAAGGGCAAGGTGTGTAGCACAGCACAGAGTGTTACTCACCATAGATAATCCAAAATTTCTCCCCCCAAAAAGGCAGCGAGAGGATAACATTCTCAGTGGGTTCCACTGTACTTCCATCATTAGGGAATGAGAAAAGAATAAGAAGCACAAAGTTGGTGAGGCCTCCAGCCGTCCTGGCGTGGCCCTGGGCAGCTATTAGTTTAAAACAGGCGTCTTGATGGCTACTGCCATGGAGATGCAAGGGTAGTGAGAGGAAAAACCAGGGGCTTTTAAACAACAGAGATGCAAGAAAGGGATTATAAATATTGATTCTCTTTAGTCTTTTCTATTTTTTAAGACTTTATTTTTTTAGAAATAGGGGAAGGGAAGGAGAAAGAGTGGGAGAGAGACATCAATGTGTGGCTGCCTCTCATGTGTCCCCTACTTGGGACCTGGCCTGCAACCCAAGCATGTGCCCTGACTGGGAATTGAACCAGCCAATTTCACAGGCCAACACTCAAACCACTGAACTACACTACCCAGGGTCCCTTTCCTTTTTTTTTAATAGATACAGATTATCAGCCCTCGTTGGGGATGTTAGATGATAAAAGCTGAAATGAGCTATAGGTAATACTCAAAAGTATACTTACTATTCTTATAAAATCTATGGTTTAACTCTGAAAATCTATGGTTTAACTACATGAAAAGTGATGATCAGTTGCTGACCATTTACATGTTTCCACTTCCCAGTTTCTTGCCTTTTCACACACATTATTGAAAAAAGAAATTCTCCAAACTTGTATCCAGTCACACTGGTTTAGGAACTCTGCAGGGTTCGATCCCATGTACATAAGACTAGCATTACAATACCAGTTTATTTTACATCAAATGTCCTTGTAACCCCCATAAAGGTGTATTTATTCAGTAAATATGTATTGATCATCTATAATGTGCCAAGTGCTGTTCTGGGTATTAGGGACACTGAAGTAGACAAAACAACGTCTTTGTCCCCAGGGAGTTTAGATCACAATGTGTAAGTTTGTACAACCTCTCCTCCCACTCCAGGAATACTTTAAATCATCCCCGTGCAGCGCAGTTCTTCAACCCCGTTGTCCATCAGAGGCGTCACAAGCACAGACTCTTCCAGCCCTTTGAATGAGACTCTTGAGGGAGGGATTGGGAAATCCATCTTTTGAACAAGCTCTCTAGGTATTTTATACACATTCATAACATTTGGGGGGAAACCACTACCCTATTCATAGCATACTATCTAAGGAATGGGTGTTTTTCACTGAACTACATCTGTGGGACCTCTTGATTTTCATGACTGTTTCCAAAGTTCTCATCTTTAAATAATATGAAAGTTCTCCAGGGTTTTCCACAGTTAATTCTCTGACCGACTAACAAAGCAGACTTTTAAAAGTATTCCATTTATTTTAAACAAAAATGGTTTTACTATAGGGCAGATATTACCATATTCTGCTTTGGGGAAGAAAAGAATCCAACATTAATTAAAAAGTATGGCCCATAGATCCAAAAGATTCATTTTTAAAGATAAATTTGAGATAATGGAGACCTAGGATGTTTTCTTATCAAAGAGGGCAAGACCAAGTGAATCTTAGAACAAGATAAAAAATATTCACTAATGTAGTTCCGGTTAATGATGATCGGCATAGTCAACATTTAATATTAAACAACATGCACTATCAGTTGATATTCAGCTGATGCAGGCTTATTATGTATCACATGCTATTCTCAGTACTTTAAAGATCTTAAGATGATATAATTTTCAACCCTCTGTGAAATGGGGTTTTATTATTGTGTCCACTTTGTAGAAGAGAAAACTGAGGCATAGAAATGATAAGTAACCTACTGGAGGTTACAGAGCTGGTACATGTTACCCAGGATTTGAACTAAGGTATGGAAACCCATGTTCTCCATGAAACTGCCCCCCTCCTCAGTGTTTACAATACTTCTTTAAAAGACATACCAAAACAGTTTATACCAAAGTATTATTCTAGGAAGCAAGGATTTTTTTTCAAAATCACAGTTTCCCTGACCCAATGCCTCAGTCAGGCTAATTTTCATTTCAATCGTTTTAACATGAAGATAACAATGTTGTTGAGTGGATCATCAGGTTGTTAGAGGTTTAAGCACCACAGAGGCATTGTTCTGAATCTCAGTCCTACTACCTGCCTGCAGTATGACCTTGAGCAAATTACCTCTCCAAGTTTTAGTTCCCTCATCTTTAAAATAAGGTAATAGTGGGACCCACATCACAATACTATTTAAAGATGAAACAGGATACCCTATTCAAAGTACTTAGAAAGTACTCAATAAATATTAGTGTAACATTTAAATATGTAAGATTTAATATATACATAGCAGCATCAGAAAACTGAGCCAAATGATCTCTTGCTTCTTCGACTCACACTAAAAAATGGTTTATTTCTCTTCTAATTTTTAAAAAAATAAAAGGACAAAAACCAAAGCAACTGCAAACCAAGCCACAAGCCAGTAAAGCAATGATGTCTTCTGTAGGAAAACCAGAAAAGCTATGGGACGCATGGATTTATATGTCATTAGCTTTCTCCTTTTCAAAATGTATGTGTTCCAGCATCCCGAGACACCTTGCATAATACGATATAAACACTGACTCCAATAGGTCAAATGGGCAGGCAGTCCGTGTTTCTCTATGGAAAGCTCAATAATTCATTTCCTAAATCCCAGTTCAAAGCCTACACTGAGGTTAAGAAAAATTGACATTCGGTCTGTGAACTTAATGTCAAGCTTCAGAAAAACTCCGTGCAGCCCACGTTTAGCGATTAAGTGGATGCAGACAATAAAGACGTTGCCAGATTGTAAAACAAGACTTGGAAATTACAGAAAATGTTGCTAGTTATTGATTAAGGTGACCATTCAGTTCTTACCGAGCCACCCAAAACAATCATTCATTTTCCAGCAGAGAGCCTGCTCATTTGCAAGATAAAGGAGAGACATTTCTGCACATGCCCATAATGTTCTTCACCACTGGGGGCAGCTTTACATAAGACTGCATTCACTGAAACCAAAGCAACAGTCCGAGCAGCTTTCAGAATGACAGTCTGCAGAAGTGAGCTGAGCGTGTGCGCGCTACAGGGCTCTCCTGCCTCCTGGGCTCCGACGCAGCTCTGTGGCTGAACTGGGTGCTCACCACGAGAAATGCTGGGCTATGGAATACAGATGTGGCAGCTCAGGTAGCCCCACATTGCCTGGAGGAATACATCATGCTTTCCGATAAGAAGAAACTGTAGAAGCCAGTTGTTTTTTTTTTTACACCCTCACCCCCCAAAACTGTAAAGATGCAAAAACATAATATCCATGAAGATCCTATCACCTAGGAAGATTTTGATGTTTTGCTGCAAAGGCGGAGTGGGGATTTATTTGTTCTTGGAGTGTTCCGCGTGGCTGGCAGAGAATAATGTTCCAAAATCGGTTCATCTCCCAAGGGGTCCAATTTTTCTTCCTGGGTGTCAGCGAGCCCTGACTCACTACAGTGCAACTGACAGGGGCTGTCATGCAAGCGGCCCCTAAGCCAAAGCAAAAGACCTAAGGACGACCTTTGAACAATACAAAGGATGGGTATGTTTTGTCATTTTTCTTCTTTCCTTCTTAAAAAAAAACAAAAACAAAAACAAAAAATCCTCTAGTCTGTGTATTACTTCTGCCTTAATTATTTTAGATATCTTGCTCTGCTCTAAGACTACAGATTCAATTGCTTAGTGAACACGTTTGTTGCTTAACTATTAAAAAAAAAAACCTAGAGACTATTCTCTTTAAATGACAAGGAGATGACTGTTTGATGTTAAATGTTATCTAGATTTAAATTTTTAAAAAAGAAAATACATGCTTATTCTTGCTTGATTAAAAATAAATGAATTCTTTTTTGGGGGGATAACTTTTCTGAGTTGTTTTTATTTTCAGGTTTCAATGTAATTAGGCTACTGAGCGGATCAGCTGTAGCACTGGTTATAGCTCCCACTGTCTTACTGACAATGCTTTCTTCTGCCGAACGAGGATGCCCTAAGGGCTGCAGGTGTGAAGGAAAAATGGTATATTGTGAATCTCAGAAATTACAGGAGATACCCTCAAGTATATCTGCTGGTTGCTTAGGTTTGTCCCTTCGCTATAACAGCCTTCAAAAACTTAAGTACAATCAATTTAAAGGGCTCAACCAGCTCACCTGGCTGTACCTTGACCATAACCATATCAGCAATATTGATGAGAATGCTTTTAACGGAATACGCAGACTCAAAGAGTTGATCCTGAGTTCCAACCGAATCTCCTATTTTCTCAACAATACCTTCAGACCTGTGACAAATTTACGGAACTTGGACCTGTCCTATAATCAGCTGCATTCTCTGGGATCTGAACAGTTTCGGGGCTTGAGGAAGCTGCTGAGTTTACATTTAAGGTCTAACTCCCTAAGAACCATCCCTGTGCGCATATTCCAAGACTGCCGCAACCTGGAACTTTTGGACCTGGGATATAACCGGATCCGAAGTTTAGCCAGGAATGTCTTTGCTGGCATGATCAGACTCAAAGAACTTCACCTGGAGCACAATCAATTTTCCAAGCTCAACCTGGCCCTTTTCCCAAGGTTAGTGAGCCTTCAGAACCTGTACTTGCAGTGGAATAAAATCAGTGTCATAGGACAAACCATGTCCTGGACCTGGAGCTCTTTACAAAGACTCGATTTATCAGGCAATGAGATTGAAGCTTTTAGTGGACCTAGTGTTTTCCAGTGTGTCCCGAATCTGCAGCGCCTCAACTTGGATTCCAACAAGCTCACATTTATTGGTCAAGAGATTCTGGATTCTTGGATATCCCTCAATGACATCAGTCTTGCTGGGAATATATGGGAATGCAGCAGAAATATTTGTTCCCTGGTAAACTGGCTGAAAAGTTTTAAAGGTCTGAGGGAGAATACAATTATCTGTGCCAGTCCCAAAGAGCTGCAAGGGGTCAATGTGATAGACGCAGTGAAGAACTACAGCATCTGTGGCAAAAGTACCACGGAGAGATTTGATGTGGCCAGGGCTCTCCCGAAGCCCACGTTCAAGCCCAAGCTCCCCAGGCCGAAACACGAGAGCAAGCCCCCTCTGCCCCCCACAGTGGGAGCCACGGAGCCCAGCCCAGAGACCGATGCTGACACGGAGCACATCTCTTTCCATAAGATCATCGCAGGGAGTGTGGCCCTCTTCCTGTCCGTGCTCGTCATCCTGCTCGTTATCTACGTGTCGTGGAAGCGATACCCTGCGAGCATGAAGCAGCTGCAGCAGCGCTCCCTCATGCGAAGGCACAGGAAGAAGAAAAGGCAGTCTCTAAAACAAATGACTCCCGGCACCCAGGAATTTTATGTAGATTATAAACCCACCAACACGGAGACCAGCGAGATGCTGCTGAATGGGACGGGACCGTGCACCTATAACAAATCAGGCTCCAGGGAGTGCGAGGTATGAACCATTGTGGTAAAAGCGCTCTTAAAGGCTGGGAAATAAGTGGTGCTTTATTGAACTCTGGGGACTACAAAGGGAACATGGTGCCCCTCCCACTCCCTCTCCCTCTCACTTGGCTGGCAAGGCCCTGCCCTGTCCGTTTTAGTGCATTCATAACACTGGTCATTTTCCTCTAGTACATAATCAACCCATTGAAATTTAAATACCACGATCGATGTGAAGCTTGAACTCTGGTTTCATACAATGCCTATTGTATAAAACTCTTTATTGATTCCATTAATGTCACACCAGTTTTGAGATAAAACTTTTTACAATTAATTCCCCACATCTGCTGCTTTCCTGGTAGAACCTAATTGACAGTTGTAGGAGGTTTGCAGATCACTGGCAAATTAAGGAAAAAGTGAATGATCCCAGGTACTCAGACCTTGAACTGACTCCAGGAGAATGCTTGATGACAGGAACATTTGGAGACAGAGCTGTGAAACAATGCTTGGCATAAAAGAAAATTGCAGGAAACCATCAAAAGATGGTGTTGGGTTAAAGCAACAGCAGGAGCAATTTGCAGGGCTGTCTGAGTTATGATAAGGCAAGTGGCGGGGAAAGTGTTGAAAGGTTAAAATGAAAGTAGACAACTGCAAAATGTGAGGCAATGGTAAAAATACAAAGTTTCAGACGTGAAGCCCTGTCTCTGAAACCCATCCCTGTAAAATCAGACTAGAGGTTTCACTGTCAGCCTCTTCTGGTCTCTACATTTCCAAAACAAGTAACTATGGAGCCAAGAAGCAAAATTGAGGAGGCCAATCTCTCCACTGCTCCTCACATCAGAGTTTTCAGAGACGGGGCTTGCAAATGGGAAGGCAGCTTGCTATACCCATGTGGTTGGGAGCTTACCAGCATTTCTCATTCCAGTTCTTTCGAGGACCCTGCTGTAGTCAGTGAAATCATGAGCTTTCTCTGTTTTTCTGTTGGGGATTTGTCAGGCTGTCCCACTGTGTTCCATTCTGTGTCCTGCACACAGTAGTCCTCTACTGACTTGACACCTCACTTAGAGGTGTCAACAGAACGTGGCCCAAGACATGCTTTCCACCGACCACCTCATTACAAAGGATGATTTTGAAAGCACCTTAATAAATGTATAAAATAAATCTCAGAGAAACAAGACCAACCCTCTGGCACTTGTCTTTGCTTTCCTGTTGCTGACATGACTGTGTCTCTGTGCTCATCTGTATTGTGAACTCACCGGTCAGTTTGATTCTGTACAGACCCTGCTGGCAATGTGCAAGCTGCATGCATGGTTTTACGTTGTGGGTGAAAGTTTATTGACTGCAGCACAAAGATGAGAGCTTCTGTGTTTAAGTAACTTTGACCACAGTTCATTAAGATTTTAGAAAAAAATGCCTTTAGTCTGTATCCTCTTTCACCCTCCAAAATAAACAATTCAATTACAGGAGTATACATCAGGAATCGCAACATTAAGTCTGTTTTGTTTAATTTGGCTTGCCAAACCATGTCCCTGTTCTTTCAAAACAGAAATGCTGCAGCGAAGGAAGAAGGAAGGAAGGAAGGAAGGAAGGAAGGAAGGAAGGAAGGAAGGAAGGAAGGAAGGAAGGAAGGAAGGAAGGAAGGAAGGAAGGAAGGAAGGAAGGCTAATTTTACCAGCATTTTTATGTAGTTTGGGGGCTTTTCATATGCTGAGAGGCAACAATCTAGGCAAGTCACCATGAAATATAATTGCAAGGAAGCCAGATTATTTTAAAAAATCACATTTTTATATGCAATAAAGAAAAAGGAACATTTAAAGCAGATTTTGTTTTAATTAAATACTAAACTAGATAGCAGTTCAAAAAAGCAGCATAGCTACAATACATTTACCCATCAGTAACTGTTGACTAGATATTTATTCATGGCAAATTTTCACAGATTCCCAATGGATTAATAATGCAGATACTTCCTTACAGTACTATGAACTGGATGACTGAGCCTACTGTGATGCTTTTTACTGAAGTTGTAATTTTACATTTTTCATAAAATGTCAGTAAATACAAATTACATCTAAAAAGAAGTTTTCTTTGGTCAGACTCATTTTTCTCTGTACTAAAAATTATGGTATTAATTAAATTCAGTATTAAAGTGAAAAAGCCCACTTCTATTCTTTGGCTTCACCTTCTGCCTCATTTGTCATGGATACCAAATAAATTTAGGCAAGGCATATTTACACTCCTATTTTTTATTCTTATAAATTCTCGATGCTGTGGTGCTGCTAGTATATATAAAATATATTTGCTGTATTGAAAAGTGTTTCTAAAATTCAGAGCTACTTGGTGTGTAAGATTAAATGAATATCCAATATTTTAAAGGCTAGTCATTTTTTAATGTACAACTTTAACTCCTTATAGATTTAATGATGAATAAGGACCAAAATAAAAGATAGTGAAAACCTATTTTGATTCAGTACATGAAATTCAAAAGAAAGAAAAAAAAAGCAAAAAAAACACACAACCTTTTCCCCTTTTGGGAATAAGGCTTCTCTAGTTCTTGGTATCTTCTAAGCTCAAACGTAGAATCCTTGTGAGTTAGACAATAACTTACTCTCCACTGTCATTTTAACAAAGCCAGCTGGAGCAGGTTCTCCTCCTGGAAAGCTGTTGCTCTCACCCCTACCCCATGGCACTCTCTGGCCTTCAGATCATAAGTCTATTTTCCTTAGTATTTCAAACTCATTGCATACTGGAGAATAGAATTGATATTCCATTTCCTAGTACAAATTTACAGGAAGTATGTGACTTTCCTCAAAGGTAGCAACAATTAAATAAGCAGCCTGACCTGTTGAACTACAGAACAGAGAAACATCCAGGCAGGGGGTCAGTCCATGAGCGCTTCACCGGAGAGGAAATGCAGTGGAGTCTCTGAAACGCTGGGGCTTCCAGTCCCGGCACCCTCAGCGCCACGGCAGCGTGCAGTTAATAGTCCCCGTGCCACGGTCTTCCGAGCAATACTGATGCAAGATATATGCTTTTTAAATGAGTTTATATTTTCTAAGGAGGTTTACATTACATTTTTTTTCTACAAATTTAAACCTTTTCATCTCTTGATTTGGTGAGTCAACTACCTAAGCCGAGGCGCAATAACTGGATTTCTGTGGAGCAGCAGTGCCCTCCTGTGGCTGGTTAGACTAACCACAACTATCCATACATTTTTATATAGCTTTTTAAACTCCTGAATCTACAGAAATGTGGTCGACAATGTCTAGTTTTTGATCTATGAATCGGATTTGCACTTACTGAGCTCATTGATAGTGATAGTGTTATTTTTCTTAAGTTATACAGGGTCCGGCAGAAGTAGCACCTGCCTTATTGTGGTTGGTAGGCTAATAATGTGGGTATAACAATTTATAGTTTAATTTGAACATTTCACCTAAAATGTCATATGGTGTGCTTGAGTGTGATATTGTTA
Source organism: Artibeus jamaicensis (assembly GCF_021234435.1). Lineage (NCBI taxonomy): Eukaryota > Metazoa > Chordata > Mammalia > Chiroptera > Phyllostomidae > Artibeus > Artibeus jamaicensis. The sequence goes on from NW_026521788.1 coordinate 19,265,728, forward strand.
CGTTGCAGAGTTCCACGCTTACGGTGTTGTAATAGAAGATTTTGTAATGAGCAAGGGGTGTCATTTGTGCCAGACCCTGTATTTTGCCTATCGACTTATTTAGTAATGCTCAAACAGAGGCCACAAAACTGGTACCGAGGGCTCAAAATAAGTGCTCAAAAATGAAGAGCAAGGGATGATGTAATAAGAGTGGATAAGAAATATTTTAAACCCTTTGTACTCATTGATGTTGGCCAATTAGATGTATTTCCATGAAATGCTTTACCATTTTCCATAGGCAGGATACTGAAATATGATGTAATTTAGGCTGTGAAGAATAAACTTTAATATTAATGTTGAAAGAATCAGCATCAGTTACTTACTAGTCAGTAGGAATGTGTGAGCTATCACGTGAGGGAAGCTTCCCTTCTGGCTCCAGGACTCTCCACGTTGTCCATCAGTCATGCCAGTGACCTGTGCTCTGCCCCACGGCTCCCTCCCCTCCCCTCCTCCTCCCTCCCCATTTCCAGCTTGCTGAACACTGGTTCTGTTAGATGGTGATGTTACAGTACAGGAGGCGATGATTCATGGATAATGAGATTATGCTGTCCTTCTGGGGAAGGATAACGCAGAGTCAGATTCACGGACTTGGCAAGGGTTTTTAGGAAGCTGTAGGTGCATGCACTACCTCCTTTTCCTTTGACACTGACCAAGAAGAGAACTTAAACAGTTTATCTAAAGTGTGAATTAGATTAAGCACCAAAAACAAGTATCAGGCCACGAAGCCTAACACAAAATGTATTCCACACATGGCACGTGGGAACTGAACCACGAGACATAAAAATTTCAGAAATGGTGTTTCTTCTTGCATTCCCTTCCCTCTGGATTCTCAGATCTTGGGTCAGAGCAAATGCTATACTTGTTTTGTTATACTTGTATTCTCTTAGCTATGTATATTAAAACTCAGAGGCAACTGGAAGATACTATGAACATGAAAAATAATATCAGTAAATTTGAATTATATATGTTATAAGAGAAACAGAATCAATGAAAGCTAAATAGCTTGTATTAAATGACTCTTGAAAACTAAAAAAACACAGGTGAAAGGGACAGTTTCTCTCAAACCCAAATTTTGCTTAGTCCCCAAAATTATTGATGATTTTTGCATAGTTGAATAGACTACAATAGAAATACTACAGAGAAATCTATATAACATATTTCTTTATTTGAGGAAAATATCACAACCATACATGGTAGGGTATAAGTCTTAGATTCAAGGTTCTCTGACACTTGCTAATCAAATGATCTCAGACAAATTATTAGCTTTTCTGAACTTGAAGTTCCCCATATGTAAAACGGGCATATGTTGTTGACTTCACATGGTTACTGGGAAGGGAAAATGTGAGAAGTGCTTTATTATCGCTAAAACAGCAAATGGCTATTGTTTTCAAAGAGCACTTAGAATGATACTCAGCAGTGTTTGCCAGTGTTCTACATTTGGTCTGGGTTAGAAAGACATAAGTACCTCTATGTTACAGAAGCCCAGATCCATTTTACATTTATATCAATTCCGGGACATGGCAGTGAGTCTAGATGTTAATGTGTCTTTGACCTTTCATTTCAAAAAAGCCCACAGTTTCTTCCACCCGATGTTATCTAAGTTGAGGAGTTTATCAATAACGAGCTCAATGTACAATTAACAAGTAAAGACACCAACTACAGCACACTGAATCAAAAGATTACCAAACTAAACCAAAATTTGAATTGTTTCCCACATCAGGTCCTTATAGCAAGGACTTTGAATCAGCATAGGTTACTCAGCCATCCCTTCTCCAATATCACTATTTGGAGCTCTTGTTGACTTTATAAATACATTTATGGCAAGATGACACTGTTATTGAGCAAAAAAAAAAGGTAATCATCACATGACTTCTACACTGTTGTTCCCTCTTTCCCCAGTGAAAGACTATCCAAAATCTCCTCCCATGATAGAAATTATTATTGACTTTATTTATAAGTTATTGCCATTAATGATCACTGGATTTAAAATAGTAGCTTAATAATACAAAGGCTTCTTTTTATAAGTAACCACCTATTCATTTATGCAAAATTAAATACCTAAGACTCCTCTTCATTGGCCTTTCATCAAAAAAAATTACCAGTGTAATTATAAGTCAGCCTCCACTGGATGTAGCTGGTCTTGACAAGTATGATGCAGCAAGTGTGTTTTCAAAATTCTTACAATTGAAGTAGACAAAGTGTTCCTGGTTGACAGGTGGGTTTCTGTGAAATCTCTGGACAACAGAGATAATGGTGTTTTTTCATTTGGAAAAAAGCATTTTTGAAGTTTCTGCTGCTTCACCTTCATGGGATTATTGGTGGTTGTTCTTGAGTTGGGTAAGGACAATTCCAGGAGCACAGAGAGACCAAGAATGTAAGACCAAGCAGAGGCAAACCATTTGACAACAGTACTTTCTGATAACAGAATCTCCATAGATAATAATAATTCATTTCATTAAAAAGTAGCTTCTATCTTATTCTATCCAGCAGAAGATGTACTATAAACTCATAATGTTCTTGACAATTCTCTATATTTTATTTTTATTTTTCAAGGGCTCCCACCTCCTCCTCCCCAGGAGATTTCTTTATTCCTTTCTCCCTCTTTTAAATCATTGTTCTTTGCTTCCTATACAACAAAATAGGAAGTATAAACCAACACATCATCTCATTCAAAGAAGAGCCCGTCTCCAATGAGAAAATTAGAACAGCCTCTGACAGCCTCTCCTTTTTTCTGTAGCCCACAAACCACCTCTCTGGTGTCTTCTTACTTTAAGTGGAAGAGAGAAAAAAATGAACTCTTCTTTCAACTTCTTGAAAAAGAAAAAGTTGAATTACAGGCTGGCAAAGTGTTAAAGCCCACTATTTCCCTTTTTAAATTCACTAACTCCTAGAAAAGACAATATGAGACTTTACGTAAGGGAGTGCTCAACGACATTTCACAATGAAAAACGCTCATGCCAACAATCAGCATTTTGTCTTTTCAGAAATAAAATGCTAAGTTTGTGGTCTCACTTATAAAATGATAAGGCAAATACTATACTTAGCAAAGACAGTTTCTGTTAAGGCTTAATTGTACTAATGACCATTTATCCTGGGTATAAAATACACTTTGCCGGCAAAGAGCAAAGACTTCAGTTAAATATCAGTTCTTATTCAGCGCTCTCAAAGCTCCCTAGTGTATTAGTAATTTAGGGGGTGAAAAGAAAACATCTTCAAATGTGAGGCTATAGTGCAATGAGGCTCTGCAGTTAAGCAGCTTTCATGGCTTCACCTGGGTGGACCCCACGTGCAGCTACCATTAACCAGGTATACTTTCTAAAAGAAGGAACAGGCTTACCTGCTTTTAAGACAATCAAGCAGGATCTTACAAGGAGAATATTTAAAGGGAACTGGTAGAAGGTATCATGGGGATGTTGAAGTAGTAGAGTGACTTTAAAAATCTGATACTCCTGTGACAAGATTACAACAGTGAGAAATCTCTAGAAGCTTAATAACTAACAGTACTTTAGGGCCAGTGTTGGCTTGCATTGATTTTGCAACAAGTTTTGCAAAATTCACACAAAATTTTAAAGTGAAAAGGTGTAGCCACTTAGGGTACTGCTATTTAGCCTATGAAAAGTTAAGTGACACTGAATGACAATTAACATGAATTAATTAAAGATCTGTTAAATATGGCAGAGGCCATACTACATAAGTATATTTGTTTTTCATCATGCTATGCTTATTGTTGATGCTTAGAAAAATATCCACATCCTTCCCATAAGGTGATATATTTTTATTATACATTTGGGTAGGTCTGTGTATTTTCGTATAATTGAGTCTTGATTATGTTCCAGAAGTGTCTATATAGTTTTGTATAATATAAAAATACAGCGCTTATATTGACTCTGCCTTCTAAAAAGTGTCATCCATTAATACTATACCTTGCCCCTTCTTTTTGGGACTGTTCTAAAATAATTCATACCCCACCCACATAAGATTTTTCAAGCCAAATTATATTATACCTCTCCGATTTCCATTAAGAAATGATTTCCAGTGATTTATCATTAGTATATCCCTCTGCTAGGTAAATTCTGATCTTCTAGAACAGTATTCTTTCCAACCTGTGGCATCCACTTCAGCCCATCACTCATCATTAAAAGGCAGCATGCACTTAGTCCAATGGATTTTTATTGAGAAGCCTGAGTAGTAAAGTGTAAAACTCTACATATATTTTTATGAGCTTTACTTTGTTTGTTTTATGGCCTGACACACACAGAGATGTGTGGGGCCTTTTTTAGTTTACACTTAAATGCAAAAGCATTAAGCTAGCTGTACATTTGAAAGGTATATTTTAAAAATATATACTCCAAAGTTCACATTATATGTATTTATCAGTCTAAAAATAATCCTAAGTGATGAGGATACTGTATTTCACCCTTCTGACCTCTGATTTACCCTTCAAGTTTCCCATTATATTCTTAAATTTAAGCTTCACATTCCTTCCATTTTCCATTGCCAACAGAGAGGTTCCTTGTGTGTGCTTTTTGGTTGTTCTATTCTGTGTTGTTTTCTGCCTGTGGCTACTTTCCCCATTCTTTGAATGTGTCACTTTGTCTGCTTCTCTAGAACCCCTAAATTTTGATCCTGCCAGAAAGTCATAGAAAATTTATCACTTTTATGTTTGGAGCAATCAGACAGACTGGGTTTGTCTCTAGAATGCAATATAGTCAAGTCTGGGATATTTGCCTTCTGTCTTCCCAGCCTCTCATTTCCATGCATTTTCCACATTAAGAAAGATTTTCCCATACTACATTTCCTCCTTCCAGTAATACTGAGGACTCTCTTGCTTCCTTCTTACCAAATATCTGTTCATAGATCTAGACCAGTATTGCTGTCCCTCTCAAGAGCACCCAACATTTAAACAGAAACCTTTAGCTGAAGGAGAGAAAGTCATACAGTAAGAGCAAGCTCACCCTGCCAGGTTGGGTAAAGTGCTTCTGGGGGGCAAGGGGCATTGCAAACACTCATGAAATCATTCTATATGGACACCTCTGTATTTTTCTCAAACGTGACTTTGGGCCTTCCCAAAGGAACCAAAGCAGGGCAAAGAATCCAGGTTTCAATAGTTTCAGAAATATCTTTAGTGAATTGCTGTATACACAGGCTTTCTTCGTAGTTTTTCTTACTGGAGAGACAGTACCATATAGAGAAAACTTGGGCTAGGGATCCAGGAAGAACCAGTTTGGATTCTGATTCTGGGACTTAATAATGAACAACCTGTGAGTCTTAGCTTTTCATCACAAAAAAAGAATATGCATAAAACAATATAATCATCATAGAATTGTTATTAATGAGTAAAGAATCAGGACTCAGCATTTCTTGAATATTTTCATGTGCTTCGTTTTGGTATATTACATATGTTATTTAATATTCATATGAATCCTGTGATGATTAAATGAGATGACATAGATAAAAATCTTTAGTACAAAAACCTTGGCACATAAAAGTAACTTTCACCTTCCCTTCATTAGTTCTAATTGCTAACAGTTTCAGTACCCCAGTATGCTTTAGTAGTAGCAATTCTACTATCTATTTTTTTTTAAGATTTTATTTATTTATCTTTAGAGGGGAAGGGAAGGAGAGAGGGAGAGAAACATTAATGTATGGTTGCCTTTTGTGCGCCCCCTGCTGGGAACTGGCCTGCAACCCAGGCATGTGCCCTGACTGGGATGTGCGATTGTCTGGTTCGCAGGCCCGCGCTCAATCCACTGAGCTACACAAGCCAGGGCTCTATTTTTATGTGTAATGATTAACAGGTATGTGATAGACTTTCAAGAAATAGAAAAGAAGAAAATTTTACCATTTGCAACAGCATGGATGGACATGGAGAACACTATGCTAAGTGAAATAAGCTGGATAAGTACCATATAATTTCACTCATAAGTGAAATCTAATGAGCAAAGTGAATAACAAGCAAAACAGAGACAAACTCACAGACAGAGAGCAGGCTGACAGCCTGAAGGTGAGGGGAGCTGGGGTCGGGGGTGGAGGGATTGAACAAAAGAGAAGAGAAACAGAGGAAGGACACTTGAACATGGACAACAGTGTGGTGGTTATAGGGAGGAGGGTTGTGGGTGGAGGGGGAAGAGGATATAGGGGGATAAATGATGATGAAAAATTAAGTAAAGTTAATTTTAGAACAGCGTCTAAATTGTCATAAGGTCAGGGGCATCTAGGCACACAGTTAATACTGCACGGTTAATAATGACATACAAACCAGGGCGCTGGAGCTCCCCACAAAGCCCCACCGCACCTCCTTCGTTATTGGCTCACAGTTCCCATGCTCTGACCCTGCCCAGTTCCTGAAGGAGCATGCACTTTCCTACCTCTCTGCTCTGGACAATCTACTTCCTTTGTGAAAAAAACGATTTTCCTCACTGCCAAGTCCTCCTGGCAATCTCCGAGACTTTCTATAATAGATCCACCTGAAATCCCAGCATTCTAGAAATCTTCTTACTCTTGCCCTTTCCTATTTCCCATATTTTGTAGCTCTGTCCAAGACTCCATCACAGGCTGCCCTGTGTTAGAGGTGTTAAGGTCTCTATATACCCTTTTTGAATAAAGGGACCTTCTGGTTTCTTTCTTCTTCCGGGGGTGACTGGGATAGTCTTTTATTCTGTTGAATCCATATTATGGTGATCGGCGATGTAAGGTGATTATCAACCTCATATTTATCTATATAGCCTACATAAACATTTTTGGTTTTATTTCACATATACTTTTCACATATACAGTGTTCTCATTTATCATTATCTGGTTTGGTTTCAAAAATTATTACAAATTATATATACTTTTTAAGAATCATGTTCTGATTTGAATTATTTCCATGTCATGAATAACCTACCAATGACTTTCCTTTGATACTCACTAAGGGCGTTAACATTTTTAGGATATATGTTAATAGTGATTAAAAGCTTAAAAAATGTGAGGCAAAGGAAGAAAATTTAATTCTAAGTATAAATACATCTTGATTGTAGCAGAGACTGAGTAGCCAACTTTTGCTGTAAAAGCCATATATTTGTGACTCATCTTTGTTCATTGCTTCTTGGGGAAGGTCCTCTTCTCTTTAGCTTGGTTGTCTCCTCTTCTCATCCTCAGTTCCACAGGCTTCTGCTTCAGATCCATTCCAAGGCCTCCCCTCTCTTACCAAATGCACAATGAGGCTGCCCTACACCATCAGAAAGGTGGGGTCAGAGGCCTTATCTTTTCGATTAGACATATTTTTGAAGCAACAATTCTACTTACTGGAGGCTCCAAACATCAAATACCGAGAAGCTGACAATGATCAATGCTCATCTTTTTAACCCCCTGATCACTGCTTATACAGAAGGCACATGTGGTCATACAGAACTGAAGCACTGTCCCTTCGCTGGTGGTCTCTGCCTTCCTCCTTTCTGTTAACCCTCTTACTCTTTTGCACCGATTTCTGTCTCAGCTCCACTTAAAATCTCTCTCAGTTTTTCCCTCTATGCAACTTTTATTTCTAAGTCAATTTTTACTAATAGAATATGCATCTCTAGATGGGTTAAAAGCCAAATGCTAAAGATTTTTACCTCTTAGAAAAGTGATAATCAAAATGACACAGTCTAATAATTTAATTTAAAAGAGTCGAAAATCTATTTGTGTTCAATAGCTTTTTTTACTTTTATAAAGGACTGTAATTTCATAAATTATAGTTCAATTTCAGAAATAGAAATAACATCCTCCCTAATATATTCTTAAGTAACATTTTTATCATGAGTTGTAAGGCAGGGCAGGTTGGTAGAACATCCAAATATTTCTTTTCATGTGAAGTATGAATCAGGCCCTAGACCTTGTTAATCTTCGCCATCAATGGAGCAGGTTCATTTTTGGGAAAAAAGATAATAAGAGAATTGAAATGAAACCTTCATTTGGTCATAATAACTTATAGCTATAAGGATTTTTGAGAAACCTGCAGTCCATTTTCTTACCTTCAATTTGAAATTGCAATCTAGTTTAATTGAATTTCTAACAATATTCCAAGAACTTCATATCTTAGTCCCTCTCTTAATGATCCATTCCAGGGTTTCACTGTGAACAGTGTATCATTTTTGGACCCCTCACTTTATCTCTCTTGTTTAATATATACCCAGTGCTCACTTAAATTTTTAAAAGATTTTCTCGTTTACATTTTTACAGGAGAGAAAGAACTATAAGAAGGAGTTGGATTTGTTTTGTTTTAATTTTCAGTACTAGAATCAGGAAGAGGACTCTAGGTTCCATGATGTATCGTTTGTAAAAATGAAAAATCTCTATTTTGAAATTAGCACTAATTAACATATTTTGGGTTCAAAAACCTCTTCCTAGAGTGACAACTGAATGAAAACAACCGAGTGCTTAAGTCACCTACAACCAATCACATAGGCAAGAAGTTTCCAGCAGGATATATTTGGTAATTTTCAATACCAGGCTCACAGATATTTCCAGAGGTCGAATTTGCACATAAATCATTGAACTGCAAGTATCTTCTTATCACAACTTCGTTTTAACATCTAGCATTGTGTTGTGCAGAAATAATCAATGGTTCAATTATTCCCATTTTGTTAGCTCACTTCACAGTATAGCCCACTAATTATTAAAAAAAAAAACACTATTTGATCTTCAATTTATATTTCAACTATCCCCAAGTGCAAATACTATCTCTGGTAATATGACAAAACAGATTTAGGTTTATAAATGTTTCTCTGTGGGCCAATAACAGCATGAATCCTGCAGTAACTATATTGTAGCTCCAAGTGTTGTAAAAAGGCGACTGAATTTGCCAGAGAATCATTTTAGAGTTTATGAAACCTCCTCCACCTGTAAATTCAGAAAAAAAGAAAAAGCCCAACACTCTTAAAGACCATGGAGGAAAGGCAGTTTAAGAAATAGAAGTCCTCTGTTTATCCGGGGAGGCACTTCACAAGGCAGACAGCTACGCCACAGTAGAGAGACAACATTTCCTCAGCTGATTCGGTTCATTAAAATGCACAGTTACAACAGGCTTTCTTAGAGCCTGCAGCTGAATGACCGAAGTCTCCATTTTACTCCAGCGTCACTTAGAACGTGAAGAGGCAAACATACTGCCCCAACACAATTTGACTCACTAAAATCCAGCACTATAAACATGAAATACATTTCTCGGGCACATTTTAAAAGATGTATTATCAAGATTTATGGCATAAGGATAGAAATAATTTGCAGCAAGGCAGCACCAGGAGAATATTCTAGGTTCCTCTCAAAGTAGTTTAAAGTAAAATTTACAAATAAATCTTATGGGTAGAGTCCACTTTCAATGCAGAAATCTTCAATTCTTTCCTTTCTAATATATGGAATTTGAATCTGACAAACAGCCCATATGTTGCCAGAATTTATGAGTGATATGAAAAGCCACAAAAGCTATTTGTCACATAAACTGCAGAGTGCAATATCAGTCTGCAGGGCTCATTTGCAGAACCCATGAGGAGCATGGGAGGAGGGGACCCTCGCAGCTGCAGCCTTGACCGCACTGCCTGTGCCAGCCAGAATTCAAGCCGCGTGAGCGGAGTATAGCTGAAAGAGAAGGTCGACAAATGGGGAAAAAAGGGTTCTTATTTCTATGTTTTTATTAAATCAGTACAACAGCTTACATCATGCACAGATGAATACCTGCAAAACCAGTTTAAGATACATGAGGCCTCAAGGTATTCAAACTAAAGCAGTTCATGAAAGGCTACTTTAATTTCCTAGTGGAAGGGAGAGATTACAGGCTTTGAATCATTAGACTAACAGCATAGCTTGGCATCAGTTTTTTCATCTGTCAAATGGGAACAGTACTTCACATCTCAGACCCATTTTGAGGATAAATTGAGAAAATATGTATTTGTGGGCATGGCAGGTGTTTAATAAAAGTTATGTCCCTCTGTCTTACTAGGGGTTTTCATGATGCTGCAGTTTGTTATCTATAGAAAATAGTTTAATATCACTGGAACTTAATTAATCAATCATTGAATCAAGCCCATATAGGACACACCACAAATTTGGAAACCTTCTGGTAATACCTGTTAATGAAATTGCTATATTAAGTATTCTTCTGTAACAATTTTGCTTAGCACAGCAAAAACACTCTGATTTTAGAATTATCTTCTAATAATTCAGTATCCTTGCCTTTTCATTACTAAACTCAAAGCACTGACTCCATTATCTTTAAAATCTCTTTAAAATGTTACTCTAATGTCTGACAAATGCCCCTCATTTTTCTCCCCAGCACATAGACATATCCCATCTCTCCATACTCAATGCTGAAAAGAATATGCTATTATTATTGTAGGGAACTAATTGGTCTATATAATTTAGCACTAATTCATTTCTAGTGGGAAATAATTTAGGCATTTGGAAGAAAGTAATAGTAGTATTTTTATTTTCAAAAATTACAATCAAGTCTATGAAATGATGGCTGAATTAGCAAAAGCAATTAATCCAAAGTTAAAAGACAGAAATTCCAATGGGCATTTATTGAGCACCTACTACATACAAGCATACAAATGGATTTTTGCTTTTCCTCAAGGCAAACAAAACCTAACAGAGGACAAAGGATAGTTGAACTTTGGAGTTATATCACCAGGAAAGCCATTGAACTGGTTTGGAAAGTCACTTCCTTATAAAGCATTGGATTTTTTTCTTCTCCAGAGAAAAATTTGATTTGTGCCCTTCACTGGGGACATGATAATTAGTTCTTTTTAAAGACACTGAAAAGAGCAGAGATGAAAAGAGCTATGAGAGTTTCTAAATGACACAAGATCTGTGAAGCGGTAGGTATTTAACACAAACCTCATAGAGCTGTTATGTGGATTCATTAGTTAATTAGTTCGTTAATGACTTTGAAGTGTTAAGTCTTTTTTTATTAGACTATTTTTTTTACACTTTAACACATGTGAGAAAGAAATAACTGTTTGAAAATAGAAACTACCATTCTAACATATTGGATCTTTCCATGATATACTTTTAAGACACTCATTCCTACACTGATTTTCTCCGTATCACTCCTGGAGAAAGCCTGGAGTGGCTTTCTAGGAAAGCCTGTCCAGACCCCAATGCCCAGACCCTCTGTTTTCCAGTGTTAACATTGGTTTCCACTGTCTCTAGGCATGGAACTGAGAAACCCTCAGGTCAAGGTATTCTGTATTATAATATAAGGCATTATTTGATGATGATGGCATCAATTATTAAATAGGATATTTAAATGTAGTTTAGGATCTCTGTACATCATGAGAGGAGAAAAACTGTTGGGTAAAGCTGAGAGAAAGTGAACAAGGAAAGGAGATGAAATCCAGTGATAACTACCCTGCCATTTGGAAACAGCGACTGAGAAGTTCAGAAAAGATGGCAGAGGCATAACTAGGTCAGCAATATTCTAATGTGTGGGAGGCATTTCTGGGGCTTAAACAAAAAATTCTGTGGACCTATATTAAACAGAGAAAAGTGAACGTACTGTCAACGTACAGCTCAGTGGATGCGGGACACACCTCTGTTCTCTGCACCCAGGTAAACAAACAGAAGATTCCCAGCACTTCAAAACCCTCCTCTGAATCTTCCATTTATTAGCCCTGTCTCCAAGTGTAACCTAGCATTACCTCTAAGTGCAGAGAGTAGCTTTATCTGTCTTGGTACTTTATATAAATGGAATCATAAAGTATGATTCCAACTTTGAAGCCTCACTTCTTTCTGGCTGGACATTATCTTTCGTGAGATCCGTGCATAGTGTTGAGTATAGTTGTAGATATACGGGTATCTACTCTCTGTCCTTCCACCTCGCCCCTTTCACACACAGAATTAATACTTCTCTTATTCAAATAATGACCATGGATCCCTGTACTGGGAAGTTTTTACAAACTTCTTATGTCATGTACTCCATAGCATGGAAGACTAGGGAATTGCTAAGTGAATAATTTCCTATTCTATTCTATTCTATTCTATTCTATTCTATTCATATCAGTAAAAATAAGGCAACTTTAAATTATTTTGCACTTTTAAAATCTGGCCCTGGATGGCCAGCTCTAAGGAGCACTGTAAGGCAATCACTTTTTTCAGTAGCCCCAATCCCTTACCTCAGCCTTCTGTTCAAGGTCCTTAGCTCCCAGGAAGCCTACTGTACTCTAACAATTGTATTTTTAAAAAATGGGTAAATCACCCCAATGTTCAGAGCAGCTCAATTTACAATAGCCAAATGCTGGAAGCAACCTAGGTGCCCATCAGTAAATGAATGGATCAAAAAACTATGACACATTTACACAGTGGAATTCTATGCAGCAGAAAGAAAGAAGGAGCTCCTACCGTTTGCAACAGAATGGATGGAACTGGAAAGCATTATGCTAAGTGAAATAAGCCAGGCAGTGAAAGACAAATACCACATGATCTCACCTTTAACAGGAACTTAAACAACAAAACAAACAAGCAAGCAAAATATAACCAAAGACACTGAAATAGTGAACAGGTTGACAGTGACCAGAGGGGAGAGGGGAGGGAATTCCAGGGGGAAAAGGGGGGAGGATTTGCAGGAAGTAGTATAAAGGACACATGGACAAAAACTAGGAGGGTAGAAATGGGAGAGAGGGGGAGGGCTGGGTGGGTGAGCTGGGATGGGAGTAAAAGACAGAAAACTGTACTTGAACAACAATTAAAATAAAAAAAGTAAAATTTAAAAAATTGGGTAAATCACATCAAGGTGTTAATGCCTGAATCATTAGCTCACCAGGGTAGCCCCAGAACAGTGCTGCAGCGAAGAGGTCCAATTACTCTCTGATTACCCCTAATGGGCTCCCTTCTAGAGCTACATTTATTGATTGTGCTGTGTGGTTCATTTACATTGAAGAACTCCAAGGAACAGATCTGTGGCATTCAATGTTGTATTTACTATAGAATGTGATTAAAATTATTTCACTACATCACACAGCAGTCTCTTTATAAGAGCCAATGAGGAAGGTAGAGTAGTTCTACTTCTAAACAACTTTACTTTAAAATATGTTGGTTGCTTAATTGAATTTATTGGGTGACAATGATTAACAAAATTATATAGGCGTCAAGTGTACAATTCTATGTTACATCATCTGCATATTGTATTACGTGTGCGTCACCCCAAGTCAAGTCTCCTTCCATAATCACTTATTCCCCCTTTACCCTCTTCTACCTTCCCCACCTCTTTCCCTCTGGCAATCACCATACCGGTGTCTTGTCTATGAGGTGTTTTTTGTTTGTTTGTTTTTGCTTAATCCCTTTACCATTTTTATCTAGCACCCCCACCCCCCTCCCCCTCTGACCGCTGCCAGTCTGTTCTCTATATCTATGAGTCTTTCTATTTTGTTTGTGATTTTATTTTGTTGAGTAGATTCCACACATACCATATTTTGCCATGTATAATGCACATTTTTGAATCAAATTTTTAGGAAAAAATGAAGACGTGCATTATATGTGGGTATAATTATTACATACCATGAGTATAATCATAGGTGTAATAATCCTGTGTATAATGCACACAGAAAGTGGGTGCATACTATACACAGCAAAATACAGGTAATTGAAATCATATGGTACTCGTTTTTTCTCTGACTGGCTTATTTTACTTAGTAAAATACTCTCCAGGTCCATCCATGCTGTTGCAAAAGGTAAGACTTCCTTCTTTCTAATGACCAAGTCATATTCTATTGTGTAAATGTAGCATAGTTTTTTTACCCACTCACCCACTGAGGAGCACTTGGGCTGCCTCCAAACCCTGGCTATTGTAAAAAACTCGGCAGTGAACATAGGGATGCACATGTTCTTTCACATTAATGTTTCAGGTTTCTTTGGATATATTCCCAGAAGTGGAATCACCGGGTCATAAGGAAGTTTCATTTTTCATTTCTGACGTAACTCCATACTGCTTTCCACAGCGGCCAACACCAGCGCACTGGCTGGAGCCTGGCAGCCTCCAACTTTCCAAGGCCTTTGCACCCAGTGCACACGTCAAAGCACATCTCTCTCGAATGCTTTGTGATTCTAACAATGTCTGTGAAGAGAAACAGATACTGACACTACGGAAAGGAAAAGCCTTTTACTAGAGTCCCAAGTGCTCAGACACTGCATAGTGAACTTGTCCCTTTGGAGCTCTGAAACTCAAACCGAGTCATTTGGTTTCTCTTGTGCCATCACCCTGGCACCGCCGTGCTCCGACAAAGCCCAAAGCTGCTATTCTTCGAACATCTTCCTCGCAGTCCATCTCTAATTTGCTCATATTGGTTCTTCTTCCAGGAGCATTTCTTTACACCAAATCCATCTATACTTTATGGCCAAACGTAACTCTTTCATGAACCATTTTCTGACTCTCAGAGCTAAAGGTATATTTCTTTCTCCCTCAACTTCAACCGCACATTATTATTATTACTATTACTATCAGGTTTTACTTCTACCGTCCTTATCATTTTCTAACTCGTGTTATATTTAGTTAAGTCTATTTATTATTTTTCTTTCAGAGAAATTTTAAAGGGAGGAAACATGATTTACACATCATTTGTGGCCTGAGCATGCTTAAGGCAAGATTTGAGATATAGTACATGCTTGATAATAAATGTCCATTTAATAAATTAATGTGTGAACAAATGAATGTCATATTTATAATAGTCATGGTGAAATTCTAGTATGCTAAACAAGGGATTCTTATTCCCTTATCCTTGCCAAAAATATTCATAAGTGGTTTGGGATATACTTCACACCATCAAACATTGCCTTTATTTCCAACAATTTATTTAGTTCATATATTTCCAACAAACGCTTACCATTCACAGCTATTTGAATGGCCCTACCTAGAAAAAGAAGCACTGGAAATATAAAGGCATCATCTTATGAATTATAAAATCATTCCTAAATTGTAAGTGGCCTTAGTTGCCATGTGCAAAACCTTTATTGAGCTACAACCATTTAATCTTTACCAAACAGTCCTGAGTTCATGTGGAGGGCACACTCTGAATGGCCGTAAGTAATAGGCACAGAGGGGCTGTTAGAGATTTTTCAGAGTGCAGTGAGTTAGCCATCATCCCATTTTATAGGTAAAGACATTGAAGTGCAAGCACACGAAGCCAGAATTTGAATCCTGATCTAATTCAGCACCTCTGTTAGTCACTGAATAGTAATCTCCTGTCTGAATGTTAACTTCCTTCTACACAGAAAGGATGCCTATCTAAATAGAGGACAAGTCGTTTTGCCCTGCTACATAGTGTATACCACAAATCATTGTAAGTTCTTTCCATAACATCGTCTTCTTAAAAACAGACAGGAACACAAAATTGTCACTTTCCAATGGCTTGTTATGTTTGAGGAACTAGGCTAAATACTTCTCTCAACATATTTAATTCTTACAACCATCCTATGAGGTAAGGACTGTTTACTCGTATTCTAGATAGGAAAACTAAAATTTATACACAATTATAGAACTAGTAAGCACAGAAAATGGAATATGACCTCAAGTTTTTCTTATTCCTCAATACAAGTTTTTGACAACTCTACTTTATAGCCTTTTAATCCTTTTTATAATTCTTAAATGTTTCTTCCCCTAAAAAGAAAATTAGATTCCTTGAAATACTGACTGCTTAGAATATTTGTCCTGTCATGGGAAATATTTAATACGACAGTTGGAAGGATCTAGAGGGTAGAAAGAGGTAGTAGAGGACAGATAAAGAGATAGGCTCATCTCCCCAGGTCTCACTAAGCTGTTTACATTTTTCACAAAGACCATCTCTAAGCCAAGTCCTAAAATGACAGTGAATCTTGATCTTTCATAGACCGAAGACCTTGTCCCAGGGCCATTTAGATAAACAAAACATACATCAGGGAAGCAGCCAGTGCCCTGAACAAATTGGTTTGCTTGTCTCTCACCCCAGATCCATGACTTTCAGAAGCTACACGTAATATAAGAAACAAGTCAATATTTTCCAGCATGCTGAGCCCATTTCCTCCCCCACTATTTTTAAGCATAAGACAGGTGTAGAAATCATTTCAGTCCCCACTGAAGGGGTGCACAGCAGCTGTCACACAGCCACACAGCAGCAGAGGACAAAGCTCCTCAGACGCACATAAGAGTTCCGAGGGTTTGAAAAGAGACAGATGCCACTTTTATACACACAAGCTAAGAGATACCACCTTTTAAGGGTTCAGAGAAAGAAGCCATAAGCAATATCTATGTAGCACCCAGAAAGTGAACCTTTTGCAAGCTACCGGGGCCTTGACAATGATTCGGGATGCACCCTTTTGTTTTTCCATTTGATGACAACACAGTCCAGAGAGGTTAATATTGGTCCAGGATGACTGGGTAGAGCTTTGTTAGTCAAACGCCTTGAAACCAAATCCACGATTTCTTTACTTCTTCTACCCTATCCAAATGACTCTAATCTTTTTGCTTTGTTTAGTTTCACTATTTTTGCTTGTTGTGTTTATTTTGTGAGGGTTACTTAAGGAAAGGCAAGTGTGACATAGTACTAAGAGGAATTTTATCCAACACAGGGAATTCTGTACACTGAACATCCCTCTCCCAGCCAAGGCACTCATTTGCTCTGGTAGCTAAAACAGAAAATAGTTATAAACAGAAGTTCAGGGCAAAGAAACTAAAGCAGGTATTCTGCTGGGTTGTGGCTGAGCGCAGCTCTCTGATTCTGAAAGGGTGCCTCTTTTTCTTCATGAAATCTTTTGACTCCTCTGGCTGAGATATGAGTTGTCGAATCACTGCTCTCTGTTTTAAAATGGCCAGTTTATACACAGATCATAAGAGATTTATGTGTTCATCAAACCAAACAAGCACTTGCTCAGCCTTTTTGATGCCAGACTAGATGCTGGTGATACCAAGGTTAAGCGTCTGCCATATAACACACCCCATTTACAATCAAAGAGAAGTGATGCCCTGCTCCCATAGTGCAATTGATCTCAGTCAGTTGTTACTCACTCACTAGCAATCAATTAATTAATCGATCAGCTTGTTATAAAAAGATTTATAAGTACTGCAGGAAGACAACAAAAAATAAGCTTAAAATGAAATGGAGAAGACAAAATGTACTCATATGAAATGATGTCAAAAACAGAATGGTATTTTAATAATCATTATGACATACTGTAAGTACAATTTACAAGTAAGGTAAGATTATATAGGATTATATAGTGTAAATATAGACAAAAAACTTGGAGGGTTCCCTGTAGTAGGTATTTTGAAAATGGAACGATTGGGAAAAATTTTAATAGAAAGAAGAGAGACCATTTTAGAAAGAGAAATGTATTCAATAGAAAAGTAGGTCCAAGAGTGGAGATTGGAAGAACATTAATTTTATAAGATTAGCTTGATTAACTGAAGTGGTTTAATTAAAATATTACAAGCAATGGGAAGAAGGTAACTCTGTGTGTGTGTGTGTGTGTGTGTGTGTGTGTGTGTGTGTGTGGTATTTTACTGCTTGTGCAATAATAGGCCACAATATATGAATAAATCAATTAGTTCTCAGATGATATTCGCACAGTCAGCTGAATCTCCCTATAAATCTATTTCACTTACACCCTGAGTGGCACTGGCTGCGGGTGCACCTGCCGTGTGCATCTAGGGGCTCTTATGCTTAGTTAGTGCTTGCGTCCTGCTAGCTGCTAAGTATTGTAAAAATTATCCTGACTTATGAGTCTACTTTCTCAACAAAGAGTAGGTCATACCATTATGTTCTTCCAGAATGACTTTTTTCTTAAAACAGTCTCATTGGAGATCCATGGTTAGTTATGACTCACAAGAAAAAATTTTAAAGATGGATATAGACTTCAAAGATAGACTACCTCATGAAGATAATAAATAAGTCATATTTCTCAGAGATCTCCCTCCATTTCATTTTTGAAACTTCAAATAGGTATTATCTAGGTTGTGTTTCTAGCATGTTTTATGACTAGTGAGATCGTCCTCTAAGGTAATATTAGACCATATTAGTTGTCTTCCTTTTTTCAGGTTAGCCAAAGGTGTTTGTGGCATTTGCTTAACATAGTTATTAAGAGCACAGGGTCCACAAACAGATTCATGGGTTAAAATCTCAAGCAGAAGAGCTATGTGGCCTTGAATAAATTACCACTCTGAGCCTCCATTTCCTCTGCTGTAACATCAGTGTAAGAGAAGCCACCACAGGAGTTTACAGATATAAATGGTTATTTAAAAAGATTAAAGTGGTGATTAAAAAACATACTAAATGTTCACAAAGTGTTAGCTGTTATTTCCTTTTTGCATACATGCATCATAATTTCTAACTTAAATTGCTGGTCAAAAGAATGGAATCCTCTGTTATTCAATAAATCAAGGCTCACCCAAACATGATTTTTTTAATTAAAAAAAAATAGTTCCCAGCCTTACACCTGAAAAAATATAAACTTTTATTAGTACATTTCAGTACCTGGCTTTAAGAATTAAAAATAACCTGATTCTTAAATAATATGTTTGCATATAAATAATATATTTGCATTTTCTCCAAAATTTGCCTTATGTCTATTTAAACTAGTATTGAAATTAAGGTTGCTGTTTCATACACTCCTCTCCAGGGCAAAGTCTGAAGAAGGGGAAAAACCAACAGAGAAACAGCTAAACCAATTAAAATAACATAACAACATCTGGTCAAAGGCAAGGTTGCTGCGGACAGCAGTACAGACGTGCCCTGCACAATCCATCCTACAAGGAGCTATAACCTAGATTAGAGTGTTAACACTGACCACCAAGGGTGAAGCTTACACACTGGCCATGGTTCAAGAGGGAATATAAAAAACATAAACTTGGCTTCAGTTAAAATTATGTCCAATAGTCTACAGAAGGACAAATTTGGATTATTATGTGCACACTTAGCAGTGCTTACCTCGTGTTATCTTGGCCTAGTTAATTAACTTCTCTGAATCTGTTTCCTCAAAGGCCCTCTATCCTGTTGAAGGGGAACAGAAATGTTCCTTCTATAGATTCTACTGTATATTCTATAGCAATTTGCTATGTGCTAGTGGACAAAGACTGCTCATGGATTTCCCAAGAAACTATTACAATCCGGGTGTGTCCTCATGTGGTAGAACTCAACTGCTACTTTTTAAAAAATTAAATTGTTCAAAGTCTTTCCACACAGCTGGTTAACAATGGCCTTTGGCTAAGAATAGAAAAGCCACTGGACTAGAAATCAGGAGCCATGAATTCTAGCCAAAGCACTGCCATTGGCTTACAGTGTTATTATGTGTGGTTTTCTCATAAACTGGAAGTCATGGGCTAATATCAATTAGGAAAAAGTATCAAGATAATAGATATAAATGTGCTTTGGAAATAATTAGAGCATATTAACATACAGAACAATGAAAGTCCAGATGTCTCATCATATATATGATAATCAAAAAATAAATAGACTTCCGTTAACTTTGAAAAGTAAGCGTCTTTCTGGTTGTCTGGTTGTTTTTTTTATAATCTTAGTGCTGTTTCTCTGAAAAGACTGTTTTTACTGTGAGTCATGTACTATAGAAGACAGGAAAATAAATGTTATGTACATAAATAATCAATGGAAAGTAAGAAAAAAATCATGATTCCTTTGTAGTATCATTGTATCATGTCTCTAAATAATATCTATCAGTTATCGATTATTCAATATGTGTCAAGATCTGTAGGCACCATAGAGATGCATAGTATCTTTTTCTTATACTCATCCTATAATGTAAGTGATAAGATAGTCTTTGTTTTCCTGATGAAGATGCCAACTCAGTAAAATTAATCATCTTGCATAAAATTATGCAACTAGGAAGTTGGGGGAGCCAAGATTTCAACACACGTTTGTTTGGCCCCAATGCCCATGTTCATTCCATGTTCGTTCTCACTGCCTTTCATAACACTTGACACAGAGTCTACATTCAATAAGTATTGATGGATGAATGAATGAATAGATGGATGGATGGGTTGGTGGATAGATAGAGACTGACTGGCCTCTGGAAATTAGAGTCTGTAAGAATAAGATTTAGGTAGCCTAACTAGGCTCTGCCACAATTTGGAGTTTAACTTCTCTTATTCTTCCTCTTCTGCAATTTGAAAACCCCAGATTATAAGGGTTTCTTAGCTGCTTATATGAGTATCAACTATTATTCCTGCTATTATTAATGCTCCTATTGTTCCTGCTCCCTCAGATGATGAAGGATTTGGAATTCTTAGAGCCAATGTGCCTCACCTCCACCACTGAGATCTGCTGAGATCCGATGGTAGGGTCTCTTTCTAGCAAGACAACAGCATGGCATTTGCTATTTGCTAGGGCAAAGTTTTATAATTCTGGTCATGGGGAAGTACCCTGCAGAAAAGGGGTCCCTCATATTTAACATTAAAAGCATCTGACAGAATTTTGCAGAAGCTGCCAAAAATAGAAAAAAAAAAAAAACCACTGTATAAGTCCAGAGCCCTGGAATTTGCTTTTACATAATGGATAAATGAGTATAGAAGGTGTGTGCATATATATGTACATGTGTGTATTCCATTATATGTATGTGTGTATATATTATATATATAATATTATATACTAATATTATATACATTGTATAATATATATACATACACACATATATGTGTGTGTAATGGAATATTATTTAGCAATAAGAAAGAATAAGATCTTGCTATTTGTGGCAACATGGATGGTTCTAGAATGTATTATGCCAAGTGAAATAAGACAGAGAAAGACAAATACATTATTAATTTGACAACTGGAGGAAGAAGCACTTTCTTACCTATTACCCTTTTTACTTTTTGCATGTGGGGGAATGCATCTGCCCAGAGCACCACTTTTTTATTTACACAAAAGAAATACACAGGACAGTGGCTATTGTATAAACCTGTAGGATGTGATGATAACACAGGTATGTGGAGTAAACAAAAATTAGTATGATTAGCACTGTATGTCTTGTCATTTCAAGGCAGGCTCCTAGAAAGCATATTCCCTCAGTCCTTTATTGTATGGTATATGTGTGCTTTGGGGAAGGACCGTGGGTGTGTGGAAGGTGACTAGACAATAGATACATCCGATAGTTTAAAATACTGGAAATATAGTCAGACCCACAATAAATGACATACAGTGTGATTGGTGACAGGTTTTAAGGAGCAGAGGACTAGCAGCCTCAGCATCACCTGGGAACTTCATAGTAATGCACAGTCTTACTGAATCAAGAAACTGTGGGGCTAAGATTGGCATTCTGTGTTTTCCTAAGCCAGGCCCCCTAGATGAGTCGGATGCCTTCTAAGGTTTGAGCACCACTGACAGAATGCTTTGGGAGTAGAACAGGGTCTTCCCAGTGGCAGTGATAGCTAAATTGAGTCTTAAAGAATTATTAGACATTGCCTGCTGTCTTGTTAGCAGTATGGACCCCATAAAACCAATTAATATCCAGATTTAACCAAATCTCTAGATTAGTTCTTATACCTCTTAGCTTGCAGGGTCTGGGCTGAGAATCTTTGCAAGTTACCCAGGCAACAAACAATTGCATTGTTCCCACTCCTTAGCAAGAAAGAGGCAAGCTTTGCAGGCAGCTAGTAAGGGCTGTCAGTTTCCCTCCCATAAAATCTTCTCTGCAAAATGTCAACAAGTTAACAGGCATGGTGCTGTCATTTCAAGGTAAAATTAATGCCTCTTTTAATTTTTACTTGTTTTTTCTGGATACATGCAGAGCAAACCTGAGCACTCTGGCTGTTTTTAACATGGATGCATCTGTATTTTTCCTAAGTGGTTGCTTAATTGGCTTCGACTGAATTCAGCCATAACAGATCACACTCCACGAGGAGCCTGCAAACTGAACCTGTGAGAGGTGCAACAGTGACCACTGTCCTCTTCACTCCTAACCCTTAAGAGACCACATGGAGGAGGACGCTGCCCTCCTAAAAAATGTAGGGAGTTTAAAAGTTTTTTTGAGGAAGTAGTGGAGTGAGACCTCCAATGGATTCACCTTGAGGAAAGAAAAATAGTGGTAATAAAACCATGGGAAGTGGGATGTCTAATTAGAAAAAGAAAAGTGGGAAACAGGAATTAATACTGCCGGTTCTGGGGAGATGAAGCCCATGCTATGTGTTGATCACACATTTCCTCACAAACAATCTCCTGACGAGAAACAGAGAACAAAAACAAAAACTTCACCCATAAGCTTATGAAAACACCGTTTGAAGGTTTCCGCTCTTGATCAATAGAAGCCCAACTTTGTCAAGGGTCCAATGACTACCCCCCAAATCCAGCTGTACCAAGTGGATTTAAAAAGTGTGGCATAACCTGTCATTAACAGTTCGTTAGAATCCTTACTTGCTCATTTATCAAAAAAGAATATGTGAGAGACAAGTTAAAACAGTTTAGAAGAAATAGACCCAAATTGTTATGGGTATTGATGTGATCTTGAATCCAAGAAGACAGAAAGGTTTTTCACTTGGGCAAATTGGAAAGCATATTAGAATGGGGTGTGGTGGCCTAGGACCAAGCCCCAGCATTGGTGCTTTCCAGTGGGATGTCAGTCGGAACTCTGCTAGGAAATAGATACACTCAAAAGAGTATATGACAAAGGGTGACTCAAAAGAGTTAACGGAGCAAACTTTTGCGATCCTGTCAGCAGAGTAAAGGGAGCTAACAAGGATGGTGAAACACTTGGGAACAGCAATAGCAGGCTTCCATGACCACCCTAGGGCAGCAGGCAAGGCAAAATCAAAGTTCCAGAACTGCTAAAATATGTGCTTATAGGAGATGGCCACCAAGAATACAGCCTCCATCAACTTAAACAAGCAATGAGTCTATGTTCTAAATGTTTATATGTAGAATCCCTAACCCCCCAGAATCATGGTGTTATGTGGTGAGTCCTTTAGGCGATGTAAGTCATGTGGGTCCCATAGGATTAGCGCCCTTTCAAAGACACCCCACAGATATCCCTGGCCCCTTTCATCATGTGAGGATGTGAGAAGGCAGAGGCTATGAAGGCCTTTTTCAGAATATGGTATCGCTGGCCTTTTGATATTGGACTTCCCAGCCTCCAAAACTATAAAAAATACATTTCTGTTGTTTATAAGCCACTTAGTTTATAGTATTTTTGTTACCGCAGCCCAAAAGGACTAAGTAAGGTAGAGAAGAATCCTCTTCTTTCTTTTCTTCTGCTGCCTGGGTTTGTGTTTGTTAACCTACATATGGCTAAGCCCAAGCAAAAGCAGCTAGAGGGCAAAGGGAACCTCTGAAGCATCCCATAAAGTGTGTGTAGCCTCTGGGGCCTGGAGCAAGATGGAGAGGGAGGGAGCACAGGATTGCAGGGGCAAACTGCAGTTACTGAGCACACCAGCAATGCACTTCTGATCATGTACCCTTACTGGCCTATAGTCCTAACTTCTAGAAAATTAAAAGTCTGAGCTGGATAATCTCCAAGGGTTATTCCATCTCTAGTATCATCAGTGAAGACTGAATAAAAGGAAAAGGAGGAAAATAAATGTCCTAATTGGCCGAAATGATTTATTGGAAACAGGTAGACTTAGCAGCTAAGCTTTTATCGGTTAACAAACCATAGACCTTTTTTTCTCCACCTGCTTTCTTGTAAGAAAAACTGTCTGAGCCTCAAGGTTATTTAGGAAAGCTTCTGAAAGCTATTAATAGAAAACAAATTTAAACTCAGTCTCTGAAAGGCTTAACTTTGTATATGATAGTGCTGCCCTTGTAGAAAAAAAGTTTTTAAGCTTTTGGTTAAAAAAAAATAGCATATAGCTCAGATTATTACCTATCTCTTTGTCCAAATGTGCAGCTGGTCAGAATTTGCATGTTTCCTAGGCAGAAGAATTCAATAAGCAAGTAAGCGAATCCTGCCCTTTTATTAAATACTTTCAGAAAACAAAACCACAGCAAGCTTTCACTCAACTGGAACCAGAACATAATCCCCAGAGCCAACAGCACATGTTAAAATTCCAGCACCAGAGCTAAAGCCTCTATCCCACTACCCCCGTGGCAAACTACCCTCACATTCTGCCTTTTTGAGAGTCTCTAAAACATGGGCGCTTAAACAAGGGAGAAGGGCATTAATATAGGGGGAGCTAAGATTTGAGGTTCAAAGTGTACTTTCAACACACATTAGTGAAGAAGGGGGAGGTATCTGAAAGTGCTCTTAACAGGCCAGATATCATTTAACTTGTCCTAGTAGTCATGCTTCTGTTTCGGGGCTAGAAAGAGAGTGAAAATGAATTATCTCCTCCCTATGGCCTTTCAACAGACCCTTTTCTTAATTACACACAGCACTGCCACACAGGTCCCGCTGAGCACTGGTGGCCACAGGGTAGATGTTGAAAAAAATCATAATTGTCATGTTCATCCTGCTGCCGTTATACTCACAGACTCAGGGCAAAGGCTTCCAGCAGCAGTTAGCTAAGTGCCCTAGTGCTGCAGATCCATCTTTCTGACAACCTTTTATTCTTTTTAAAATTTCTTCCTCTTTATAGAATTTCATATTTCCAAACCTTCACTGATAATGGTGGCATTCTCAAAAAATTTTCCAGGGCATCCAGCGTCTGCCTGGATTGATACCTGGGAAACTCTCTGAGCTAGGAGTCAAGATAGGATTTCTATTTTTATTCTTGTTTCAATCTTCATGCTCAATGGAGATAATAAAATCTTTCTTAAGCTCATTTATTTTATTAAGAGAAGTCAGGATTATCATTCTGTCTACTTCCATGGCAGTAAGTGTGGAGAGATTGAGAGTTTAGTCCACTGAGTTCTAGGTACTCTGCCCCTGGTTATGTCTAAGATTTTTAGGAAGAGATTTAATCTCTCTGGATCATTTAGAAAATAAAGTGGTTAAAGTAGATGATTTCCACAGCTGCTTGTCCCAATGCCCTCCATTCCGTATCTTCTACTCTCAGTGCAATTGAACTTACTTTCCCCCCTCATAGCCCCCTCTAATATCCAGAGCTCATCCTAATTTCTTAGTCCATTTTTTAATTTTTTACCTTGGCTTTTCTCCCCCTCCAGCATGAAACTCAAGAGTGAGACACTTTGCTGATATTCACAAAGTGTTATCTGTCTTGGTCCCATCTTCTTCCACCACAGCCATTTGGCGAGTCCCCAATCTTGGATAAACTCTGCACTCTCCATTGCTTTGTCCAAGTCTCCAAGGATGAGTTGGCATCATCTCAAGGCGAGTCTATACAGAGTTTATAATTATTTTCTTTCCTAAATTTCATTAATTCAGGTGTGTGGGCATCATGAGTTGACTCTCATCGTTCTTTGAGAAGCATTTTCTTCACCTCTAGCAGACCCCCAAATATATCTCTTGCTCTTCTCCAGCTCACAGGCTTCTCTTTGCAGATAACTTTACTTTTCAGTAAAGGGATTACAATAAAACCATTTTCATAATGATAATGTTTACAATTTAAAATATAGCAGCTCATTTTTAGTGCTAGTATATTAACATAGAAATGATTTCAAAACTTCTGCAAAAGTCACGGGGCATCTCTGTGTTTCTTCATCACTTCCTAGTCAGCTCCATTTTGATTTACAAACCTGACTGCAGATTTAGCTGTCAGACCAGATGTTGTATAGCGAATACCAGCTCAGTCTGACTGGATTTTTCAATCTGCCTTATTTAAAACCCGACAGCAAAACAGAAGTAGTTATAAACTTCAAAAAAGTTTTAGGGCATAACGCTA
The DNA here is from genome assembly GCF_021234435.1 of Artibeus jamaicensis. Lineage (NCBI taxonomy): Eukaryota > Metazoa > Chordata > Mammalia > Chiroptera > Phyllostomidae > Artibeus > Artibeus jamaicensis. Next base: position 19,291,469 of record NW_026521788.1, read on the forward strand.
ATTGCTAATTAGAATTATCTTTTCTCAGATAATATGTTGCATGAAATACAATTTAATCATTTGTCAAAGCCTTTAAGAGAAAAGACAGAGAAATACCAGACATTTAACTGAATCAAATATTATAACCTTTTGACATTCTGATAATTACTGAAAGCTTCATTTCACTTCACAAGCATCACTTCACAGCACAATATCCAAAAGAAAAGTTTAAGGGGGAACTGTAAAATAGGGTGGTGTAGGGTCTGTGGTATATAGAAAATACAGAAAACTATTTTTCAGTTTCAATTTGTGGGTGTCATTTAAAAATGAAGAACAGTAGGTTAGATGCATGGACAGTGTTAGTAAAGAGTAGAAGAGAAGGATCTTTAGAAGTCTTGGTAGTAACCCTAAAATAAAGGTGTTTCTTAGCTTTTCTTCTTTTTAAAAGATTTTATTTTAATTATATTTAGAGGGGAAGGGAAGGAGAAAGAGTGGGAGAGAAATATCAATGTATGGTTGCCTCTCATGCATCCCCTGCTGGGAACTGGCCTGCAACCCAGGCATGTGCCCTGACTGGGAATCGAATTGTGATCCTTTGGTTCACAGGCTCACGCTCGACCCACTGAGCTACACCAGCCAGAGCCTATTTCTTAGCTTTTTGTGTGACTAGTTAATCCCATGTACTCTCACAACAATGTTTTCAAATGCATAAAATAAAAAAACATAGAATTACAAATGAATTCAATTACATTAACATCGTTATCACTATTAAAAACACAAATTTATGGTACAGTAATATATGTGCAAATTTATGAAATGTTCAATAGCGAGATCTTGCAGTGAGTCAGATAATTGCCACTATTATAAAAATGATGAACATAAAAATTCTCTTTAAAGCTAGCTGCAATAACTGTGGTGTGTTATGATAATATTGGTGATTTCTACTGTTGTCTATAATCTCTGATCTCCAATTCACCTCACTCTGTCTTTTGAACTCACTCCAAAGTTTTTGCCCCGCGATTCCACCAAAACTGTTGGGTCACCAGTGAACTCTATGTTACTAAGTCTAATGTTAGCTCACAGTCCTCATCTAACTTCATTTATCATCAGTATTTGACACAGTTGATCACTGCCTCCTTCTTCCCCTCCTATTGTCATTAAATTCAAGAACACTACTCAGTGCTGCTTTTTCTCCTGCCTCAATGGCCTCTCTTGTGAAGTTTCCATGGCTGATTCCTTTTCATCTTATAGACCTCTTAATGTGGGAGTACTACAGGAATAGTCCTTGAATCTCTTCTCTTTTGTGCCTAAATTTATTTCTTTAGTAATTTCCTCAGCACTACTAATATAGACATATGCAGATGATTCTAAATCTATACCCACAGCCTGGACTTCTCCCCTGAATTCTAGACGTGTCCAATTATCTACTCAATGTCACCTCTTGAAGGAGTAATAAATATCCCAAATTTAACATGTAAAACCATGATCCTGATCTCCACCTCTACTCCTTCCCCATTAAACATATTCTTCCTCTAATACCCTCTAGCCCAGTTAATGGCATGCTCAGGTCACAGTCTTTGAAGCCATCCTTGATGATTCTCCTTCTCTCTCAAACTTAAACCCAACCCATCATCAAATCCTGTGATCAGACATTCCACATTCTGCCCTGGCTGGTGTAGCTCAGTGGGTTGAGCCTGGGCCTGCAAACCAAAGGATCGGTTTGCAGGGGATGCACAAGAGGCAAACATACATTGATATTTCTCTCCCTCTCTCCTTCCCTTCCCCTCTAAAGATAAACAAAATCTTAAAAAAAAAAAAAAAAGAAATTCCACATTCTAAATATTACGTTGGCCAAAAAGTTCACTTGGTTTTTCCCGAAGGTGGTTCTCAGAGCACTTAGTTGTCCTTAACTTCATTGAAAACAATTCTGTTAGGCTAAATTGTGACAGCTGTCATATTAGTGTACATCAAAAAAGCTTATCAAAATTGGTGAATTTTTTTTTGTTGTTTTGTTTTTGTTTTTTTTTTAATTTTATTTAGTTATTTTTCAAGTACAGTTTTTTGTCTATTTTTCCCATCCCAGCCTCCCCTGCCCCTTGCTCCCCACCTCCCTCCCATTTCCTCCCCCCTTAGTTCTCGTCCCTGTGTCCTTCCTATTTGTTCCTCCAAATCCCTCCCCCCTTTTCCCCTTAACTTCCCTTCCTTCTCCCCTCTGGTCACTATCCCCTTGTTCTCTATTTCAGTGTCTTTGTTTTTTGGGGGTTTTTTTTTTCTGCTTACTTGTTTGTTTTGTTGTTTAGCTTCCTGTTAAAGGTGAGATCATATGGTGAATTTTTGTGTAGCCATTTTGATATTAAAGATGGGAGAAAGTATGTGTTTTTGGCATATTATGCTTTACTGTTTCAAGAAAGGTAAAAATGCAAAAAAAAAAAAAAAAAGATTTGCGAAGTGTACGGAGAAGGTGCTATGACTGATCCAACAAGTGAAAAGTGGTTTGTCGAGTTTCATGTTGGAGATTTCTCACTGGAGGATACTCCACATTCAGGTAGACAAGTTCAAGTTGATAGTAATCAAATTGAGACACTGAGAACAATCAACATTCTACCATGTGGGAGAGAGCCGACATACTCAAAACATCCAAATTGATAGTTACTGGTAAAAATGTAAAATGTGTCTCCTATGGGAAAAACTACACAGACTTTTTGCCCAAACCAATATAACCACAATCTGGCATCTTCTTACCAACTCTACTACTACCAGTCTGGTTCAAGCCACTAATATTTTTGACCTGGTTTATAGCTTAGTGAATAGATAGATTAGATATATAGATATAAATATATAGATATAGATAGATATAGATTAGATATAGATATAGATGATATAGATATAGATAGATATAGATAGATTCAGTGAGAACTGACCGCACCACCCACTACTGCCTCCCTGGTTCATTACAGGCAGGCCCCTTCTGCAGGGCCTTGTCCCCTTGCCTGCATCAGCTTCCCCCAAATGTCTACATGACTTGCCTCTTCATCTCTGCCAAGTCTTTATCCAGATGTCTTCCTCAGTAAGGCTTCCATGATATCCTCTATTTCAAATTGTTTTATTTTTCTCTTTGCTTTATTGTTCTCCAGAGTAATTATCATCATGTAGCATAATACATATGTACTTATGTCTTTATCTCTTTCTCAGTAAGATATGCTACAAGAGCAAGGACTTTGATCTGCTATATTCACACATACAGCCCCAGTGACTGGCATAAAGCATGCATTTAGTAAATAGTTGTTGAATAAATGAGTGAATGAATGAAGTTCTTTGGGATCTTCTGTGAAAGCTAGCACATTTATCTATTGTGGTAAGAAACACGCACAGTTCTACTTGTCAAAATGGTGTAATACTTTATAGATTAACTGATTATTTTAAACATGATATTTGAAATGAAACCAAGCGAGTGCTTGGTACTTGCTATAGAAATATCAAGAGCATTGTCGAGCAACTGACAACCTCAGGGGATAGTGCAGTCACTAAAAGGATGCTGCATAACGTCACAGACAGAACAAGAGCTTGCAGACAAAAAGACATAGCCTTGAATTCACCTCTGCCACGTGTATATTAGGTGATGCTGGGAAATTATTTACCTCTCTAAACCTCAGTTATTTGTCTGTAAAATCTACAATGTTACTAATGTGTCTTAAATGAAATTACATGTGCAAAGATCCTGGGCACTTGAAAAGTTTCTTGCTCCAGTCCTCTCCACATGCCTATTACCTTCCAAGGAAAAGCGGGTAAATGATAAGGTATTTAAAATGCTCAAACAAATGTGCGAACAGGGCAGAAAGGACTGGCATCATAGGAAGTGTCAGTCACCTCAGGTGGCGGTTGGGTAGACAGGCTAACTGGATTCACTGTAACCCTGACAGTGCCCGTGAAGTGATATTCAGGCCCCATTCACGGTGAGGTACAGGGAGGTGTAGGTGGGGTCTTAAACACACCTCGGACAGTAGTTTGCCAAGACTCTGTCCACGAGGAGGAGCAGAATGAGTTGGTATCATCTGAGGAAAGCAACACTGTCCTATTCTCAAGGATTTATTGTCCAAGAGACTTTATCAGTGTATAGACATTGAATAATTTTTTAAAGATTTTACTTATTTATTTTTATAGAGAGGGAAAGGGAGGGAGAAAGGGGGAGAGAAACATCGATGTGAGAGAGAAACACTGATCTAATGCCTCTTGTACGTTCCCTAACTGGGGACTGCACCCACAATCCAGGCACGTGTCCTGACCAGGTATCAGACTGGCAGCCTTTTGCATTACAAGATGATGCCCAACCAACTGAGCCACAACAGTTAGGGCTAAACATTGATTTTTATCCATAGCCAATTCACAGGAAAAGCTTGTCATACTCTTTTGGGAATCAGTAACAAGATTCTTCCTTCTCCTTAGACACACATAAGAAGGTATGCAGAGTCTGTAATGAGATGTTTTTCTACCTTCAGTTCATCTAGAATTCTCAGATACCAAGGAAAAAATAAGTAGAAGTACCGTGTTTTCAAAAAACACTCTACAGTGGCTCTCATACTTTACATACTTTTTAAAAACTGGCACAAAGATACTGTCTCATGAGAAGACAAGAAAACCGATAAAATGTTCATTAGCTGGTATCGATGGTAAATGTTCACAAATTAGAACCAGGACTCCTATTTCCCGAGGAGTTTGCCTCGTCCGGGAGCGGCCTTGCCTTAGACTAAAGGAGACGCTCAGAGACTTTCATTTTTACATTTGTGCATTAAGTGTGTCTGTCAGGTGACTTTTGACTCACTTGGGAGAAACTGCCACCTTTGATGACTACCACAGGACAAAGTCACGGTTCGCCTGGATCCTGCACTTGGTCTTCTTCTCTTATGAATGTTCATGGTCCTTCCCTAAAACGGTTAAGGCGGCACAGGACTTGGAGGGAGAGATGAGAGAGAGACAGAAGAGGTACAGCCTGCAAGGCCAAACCAGCTCTCTGATTACCAGGCTTCACCCTTCACACATCAATCAAGTCAAATCAAACTGCAGAATTAAACCTTGCCTAGTGTGAAAACCTGTGCTTAGAAAACATTTAACAGAAGAATTAAATTTTCAAGTGAAAATTTAAACCTTATTAAAAAATTTATAAAATAGTATGAGTGCTAAAATAAGATTGTCACATTCCACCTCTTGAATGAAGACACACGAGCAGCCCTGGCTGGTGTAGCTCAGTGGATTGAGCACGGGCCTGTGAACCAGAGGATCACGGTTTGACTTCCACTCAGGGCACATGCCTGGGTTGCAAGCCAATTCCCAGCAGGGGACACACGAGAGGCAACCATACATTGATATTTCTCTCCCTCTCTCCTTCTCTTCCCCTCTAAAGATAAATAAATAAAATCTTTAAAAAAAAAAGACATAGGAGCAAATGTTTTCTTCCTCAAACTTTGTGCTTTGACTCTCCTGGCCACCTTTCTGTGTGTGCCAGTTGTGGGTCAGGCCCAGTTCTTTGTCCCATGCAAAAAAGAGTCAGCTGGGAGTCATGGGTAGAGGAAGGGAATCCACTGGATTTAAGCACTAGTATTCTCTGGGTTGCATTTAAAACCTCTTCTCTGGCCCTGACTGATGTGGCTCAGTTGGATGGGTGTCATCCCACTCAGCAAAGGGTCACCCATTCAGTTCCCAGTCGGGACACATACCTGGGTTGCGGGTTCTATCCCTGGCTGGGCTATTTGTGCACATCTTTGGTTTTCTCCCTCTCTTTCTCCCTCCATTCCCCTCTCTCCATAAATTAAAAAAAATAATAAAAAAATCTAAAAGCTCTTTTCTGAATGATGAAACCTAACTAGTAAATATTTCTGAGGACAGCAAGACAGCTCCAAAAATATCTAAGTAATTTCCATATAGAGAAAAGGATTATTGGTTTATTTCCAAAGCAAAATCATAACAAATCCGCTCACAAAATTAATTTTCTCTCCCTTCCACCTTCTCTCTATGCCTTTGCTCCACCAATGGGTGCATGTATGTCAAAGAACACATGATAAAGGAGAGGAGAATAGCACTTTAAGTGCCCATGTCTTTTCTTTTTATGTAAAGTGCAAATATTCATTTCATGAAATGTGTCTTCTTATGGTTATAAAATAATTTTGGAAAAAATGTATCCACCTTGGCTGTTTCCCAAATAAGTGGTTGCTTTGCAGAGATTTATATATAAGTCTAGCAGCAGCATGAACTTAGCACAGCTCAGTATTGTAAAAGCAGTGTACGGCATCATAGTCAGGACCCAAGATTAGAGCCTTTTGCTTGTCTCTTGTGCTTTGACAAATAACTCAGGATGTCAGTACTTCAGTTTCTTCGGTTGTCAAGGTGGGACAATAATAGTTCTAATTTCACTGTGCTATTGTGAGAAACGGTGAAGCACCTGGTACACAGTAAAACTTCAATAAACATTATCCATTTTAATAACTGGCATTAGGAAAGGAAAACGATTTTATTATATTGAGAAATTATATAAAACTTTCCTGTTTCGAGTTGGACTTTAGTAGATAAAGGTCCTTTTAAATCATATTTTAAGCAAATTATATTAACCTTTTAAATCGTCTTATTTCCATTTTTGACATACAAAGTTTTATTATCATATAAATAATTGTTAAAATTCTTTGTATATGCAAAAGAAAATAACATTATTTGGGTTTCATTATTTTTTAAAAGAACCAAATGTCATATAATTGTTTATAATTTTAAAGATTTACTGTGCAACTGGAATCACTCGACTGTGCAAAACGGCTTTGTAAAGGAATTTTTCAGGAAATGCCTTTCAGATTATATAAGGAAGTAACGAAAAAGTGGCTCTTTTTAAAAGAAGCTTTTTTACACAGCCAGCTGGGTTCCATTTTAGTGTTATAAATCTAATAGATTGTACACTTAGTTTTCAGGGAAAAACTAAGCACATGCTACAGTTAACAATGATAAATGGCTCTTCCCTAAATACTAACAGAAGGATAAAACCATTAACAACTTCACATGATCATTGATTAGGGAACTACGTATATAATAATCTACTAGGAGAAAAAATAATACAAGTCAGCGTGCACTCGGATCTCCACATCTCCGCATTACCACACACAAACTAGTAGTTCTTCTAAGACATGGTTAGTCATTTTTCCTATGCTTTCCTTTTCATCCCTCATTTCAAACCCGAAGAAATGGGATAAGGAGAATAGAAATATCTTATTTTTGGACAAGGTAATCTATCTTAAATTTATATACTAGGGGGGACCCCCAAAAATGAAATTATCATCCCTGGCTGGTGTGACTTAGTGGATTGAGCCATTGCCCTGCACACCCAAGGGTTGCAGGTTGATTCCCTGTCAAGGCACATGCCTGGATTGTGGGCCAGGTCAAGTTCCCACTAAGGGGCATGTGAGAGGCAACCACACATTAATATTCCTCTCCCTTTCTTTCTTCTTCCTTTCCCCTATGTCTAAAATAAATAAATAAAATAAAAATAAAAACAGAATTATTATCTGGAGGGTGGGTCCCTTATAGTACAGGCTTCCCAGACTAGGTGAGTGTTCCAGGAAGCCATCTGTATCAGTGTGCCAGCTGGTGTTGTTGTGAGAGGCTGTGTTCAGCTTCAGTGAATTTTCTTTGAACTTTTTCAATGTGGTTTACCAATTTTATGATGGGTGATTTATAAGTGCACCTACCCACACTGTGCTGAATATTCAGCAGTTTTTGACCCAAAACAGCATGACCCCTGTGCCCCATCATTCCTATTCACAAGAGCTTGCCCAGAACAATTTTTCTCTGTTTCCCTGAGTGAAAAAAGTCCTCAAAGGAAAATGTTTCACCGATGTGGAAGAGGTGAGACAAAAAATATATATATATATAACTAAAAGACATCAAAATTGATGAGTTCAAAAACTGTTCTGAGCAATAGAAAAAAGTCGTGATAGCTGTACTGCATCAAATGGAGAGTACCCTGAAAGTGACTGGAGTTTAAACATGTAAGAATAAGTACACAATTTTTTACAAATAAATTTTGGGAGTTTTTTTGATCCCCTGTATGTTACAATTTTTTAATATCCAAGAGCAAAAAGAAACATTATGTATAACACGAATCCTGGTATTATTTATTATTTAACATTATATTATTAACAATCCATTAAATGTATTGATAGTTCTGGTAATAAACATTGGGATGGAAAAATAAACAATGGGTATGAAAAAATTATTCTTTTCCTAGAAGTGCAAGATTTGTATCCATGTGTACAATCTTGCATTTCTTTGATGACCATCTAGACATAAGCTTTAATATAAACCTTACCTTCCATTTGGTAACAATTAAGATATTGTATATTACATATAAACTAAACTACATCCTCCATTAGTGATATACACACAAACTCAACATTTGTATAAATTAAGATAAATAAGTGAATGAATGAAGGAATGAACAAACTGCCCCATCTGGCTAGATGAATTAGAAAAGGGCACCTTTTCCTCAGCTCTGCAGTATTTCAATCACTATTTGCATCTCTACCCTCCACATACTTTTGAATCTTAGAAAGACAACCATATGTGAGGCAGGACTGTGAATAAAGTCCATTAAAATTTATTTTCCAAGACACAATAAAAAGTGATAGTTTTTTTAAAAATTAAGATGATAAAACAAAAAATTTAAGAATGAAGTCTTGCCCTGGCTGGCATAGCTCAGTGGATTCAGCACGGGCCTGTGAACCAAAAGGCTGCTGGTTCAACTCCCAGTCAGGGCAAATGCCTGGGTTGCAGGCTACGTCCCCAGTAAAAGAGCATGTGAGAGGCAACAACACATTGATGTTTCTCTCCCTCTCTTTCTCTCTCCCTTCCCCTCTGTAAAATTAAATAAATAAAATCTTTTAAAAAATGAAGTCTTAAGAATATTCTGGAATGAATCATAAAGGTGAATGTGCCAGTGATAAAGAATAATCTCTTTAGTACATTTGAGTTATTAATCTTATGCAAAACAAGCAAACAGTACCACTTAAGGAATATTAAATGTATTATGTCTAAACACATGAAATCCTGATTAAGATAGAAAATACCTTCTTAAAAAGTACAACAATAATGGTTAATTCATTACTAGAAGGGAGGAAGCTATTGTATCACTGAATAGTAATGAAATCCACAATTCAATACATTTCAAACATTTAAAAATGCTATTTGATAAGTGGATTTTTAAATAGCTACTGAATTAGTTTTGTCCTCTTTATATAAAAGGACAAAACTATTCTAAGGAAATATACCCTGAGCATCAAGTTACCACTTAGAGGCGACTCTGCTGAGGCTGAAAGATCCAATCTGTTCCCAGAAAAACTTGCCAGTAAAACCCACGGGATATATTGAAATTATTCGAGATCACAGCACCTTTTCCGCTGTCATCAAGTAAGACTAGTGTGTCACTGGCTATGGATTCTGCTATTGTTTTTCAAATTTCAACCTGTTTGCAAAACCAAACCAAGAAACAGTCTGATTCTAGGCTACAGCAAATTAGAAACATCCATGACTCCTTTAGAGAGTATATCTAAATAAATATGAGAAATAGATCTATTATATATATATATATGTTAGACTGATATTAAGGGGAAAATACTTTTTAAAAAGACAATGAATTTAAGTTAGAGAAAACTGATTCATAGAACCATATTATATTCTGGAAAGAAACAAAGAAACTGGATATGAATAAAGTTAATAAATCTGAAAATCAGGTGGTTAAAAGAGATTGGATCCAGGAGTTCCCTTCAAACAAAAAGATTACGTAGCCAGCACCTCCCACAGAAAAGCCACAGAATACCTGTTCATGTAAAGATGAATGAATGAATATGAACTTGCGTACACAGCACCATACTGAGTCCACAAGATACACTTTTAATAGGTGGAGTTTAAATGTATAGCTCTTTTACTTAATGAGCTATTTCTTTTAAAATAATATCCATTGGTCTATTTTTTAATTACAAAAACAAAACTGTTCACTGCAAAATATTTTTAAAATGTCAAATGCTAAGTAAAAAGTAAATTAAACAGAATATCGATAGGAAGATAAAATCACCAGCCAACATTCCTGTATTATGCACACTCATTATTTCTATGTACATACTGAAACCATATTGTAGATCAATTTTATGTCTCATTTTTTATAACTTACTACATTGTGAGAATTTCTTATATCATTAAACCTCTCTAAAACATGAGTTCTAATGGCTTCATAGTGTCCCAGAAAGTAAATGGTTCAACAATTGAATTACTATGCTATTGATGTATGTACATTTGAATAATGTATAAAATCAAATTATAGGGGAGACAATTTTAAGTGGCTTTGTCCCTAAAACTTTGATTTTATCATTCATTATTTCCTTAGGATACATTTCAATGTGCCAAACTGCTGTATCAAAGAGACAGACTAGAATTTTTGGTCCACAGTATGATACTGTTTTCCTGATAGTGTGTATTATAATTACTTCCAGTAGTTAAAAAGTACTTACATTAATCATATTTGGAGTGTAAACACTTTAGAGGTCAATTTTACAGTATGATAGGGCAAAATTCATGTAATTCAAATTTGAAAGCAGTTGAGGCTGAAGACATTTTTGCAGGTTTATTGGCTATTTATATTTATTTTTATGAGTTATCTCAAATTAGAGGGAGAAAACCACCCCTTACGCCACACATGAGGCTTCATGACCTCAATATTTCTGTATCATGGATAGCATCATGACATGTAAGTCCTTCTATCAGAAATACCTTTCTGAAACTCCTGAAAGGTTCTGAATCTCAGGGCTTAACCTCACTCAGAGATTTTTTTCCCACAATGCAATTATCACAAAGCACTTTGAGACTAGAACTAGTTGGGAGTCAAAGCTAGTTCCATACATGTAATGAGTTGTCGATATCTCAGCAACTCCAAAATCACTGTAGCTTACAGTAAATTCCTAGGCCTCTCATGCACAGCCACATTTCAATACACAAACAAGATAGATACTCTGAATAACATGAAGTTTAGAAGCCCCGAACTCTAGCACAACCAAATGAGGTAAGATAGTATTACAGCATCCACAAAAGTTAGAGTCTGTCCGTCACATGAACAACCATGGGGATTTCTCTAAAGTTAGTCTGTTGCACATTTTGAATTTACACTTTGGTTTTATAACACCATCTCTTAAGAAGACATCCACACCTGAATTTCTGCACATAGAAACCTGCTTCTTCTCTGTATAGAGCAGGTATTCAGTAAGCATTCTTTTCTTCTAAGACATTCGTGGTGGTATTATATTTAAGTTCAGTGAAATAACTGATGGCCAGAAAACAACTGGTCTTCATCATGTCCCCAAAAAGGTCTATATAGGTCTATATTCTTGAAAAATACATATATGTTCTATTAGGGTACTTTTTAGCACTTAGTTATTTTCACATAAAGTACTAATAATGCCAAGAAAATGCATTTCAAAGCAGGAGCTATAAAAATTTAGAAATGATTATAACCTGAAATATCTAATAAATATAACCAGAAAAGTCTGTGTCTAGATAATGTCAGTATTATCACAAACCATCCAAACAGTAGATTAAAAAGCCAGAGTCTGTTCTTTCCTGGGCTCCAGACAGAACTATTTTGTAAGTTAACACATGGCTTCTCAAATGATATTTGAATTCTACTTGAAAGGAAACTTGGAACATAGATGACAAATGTAAACTTTCTGTCTCCATATACTTAATTTTTCCTCTTGATATATAGCTCCATTTTCTCAAGATAGTAGAGATAAGATCTCAAGAAATCTCAATATTCAAGCCAGGAAATGCCCTCAACCAAATGAAACAGGAAGGTGTCATCTATTACTTCTGCCAAGATCCCAGTTGTTTCCTCCCCTGTCTTCTTTCCTTTGTGCAAATTTATTTGCATTTCTCTGAGTATTTACAGTTTTCCCTTTTCTGGCCCCTTACCCTTTCCACTATTTTAATAGAAGCAAAAAATACTTATGAACTTAAGCTTTCTTTAATAACATGGGGCATAGCAAAGAGGAAGAACAGTGAAGTAGAAAAAGCAAAAATTTTACAATAAGCATTACACTGTGCTTGAATCCCTATTGTACTCTTTTATCATCTGTGTGGCTTTATGTCATTTATTTAACTTCTTCAAGCCCATGCAATGAGGACCATAATTCACTCATGCGCTGTGAGGACTGCTTTATGGGAAGTGCCAGGCAGAGTAGTACTTTCAAACAGTAAGGGCTCGATAAATGTCAGCTGTCGTTATCATTACTGTGTTGGTAAGAGCAGGTGAGGGTCTTACATGTCATGGACTTACATGTAAGGTGGAAGGACTTACATGTCATGATGCTATCCATGATACAGAAATATTGACACTCCTCCCTCTTGACTGAGTTTGCAGGTAAGCTCTGCCCATTGTGAACATCTGACAAAACTATAACATCAACATTATTTTAATTACAAAGGACTCTGTCATCTCCACTATTCTCGTAAATTCACATCAGGTTTTTTCCTTCAAAATCTAATTTTGGGGCCCAAATATTTTCTTTTTATTTACAAGGTCAGAATGTATTCTTTTGTTTTAAAACACTCCAATGTACTTTAGTGTATTTCGTTCTGTTACTATTTGTTTCATGGACTATGAATTAAATGTAGTTATGTTCCTTTATTTAAACCCCATGACTTTTGAAAATTTTCCTCATTATTCCTTTGGCAGTCTTTATAATGTTTTGAATTCTACCCTCATTTAGTTTTTAAGCTTTAAAAATTAGCCCTGGCTGGTGTAGCTCAGTGGATTGAACACAGGCCTGCGAACCAAAGAATCGTGATTTGATTCCCAGTCAGAGCACATGTCTGGGTTGCAGACCAGTTCCCAGCAGGGAACGCACAAGAGGCAACCATACATCGATATTTCTCTCCCTCTCTCCTTCCCTTCCCCTCTAAAGATCAATAAATAAAATCTAAAAAAAAAAAAAAAAAACCCTTACCAATTAAAAAAAATTGTTGCCATTGTGCACACCTCCTCTCAAACTTGACAGTGTCACCAATTTCTTGTGGCTTTCAGATTCCACCTGGATGCACAAGGCTTTATTTCTCTCACAGGCTGCTCTCTGGCTGTCTTCTTTGTAGTTCTGCTACGACGTTTAACTCCTTTCCTAACCTCAGTACATGATGAGGTCACATTTCTCACAATATACATATATATATAATATATACATGCAATCTTCAAATGCAGTTTCTTAAAATATTAATTCTTTCCCCCTTTTTCTCAGTATGAACAGTAGTCTTGGTACATGTGCTCTTGGAGAATAGTTAACTTTGCCTTTAAAAGACCCATATACATTGTTTTATTGCTTCCTTCAGGTGATAAAAATTTATTTCATAAATTACTTTCCTTAAGTAAGACATTATCATAAGTGAATCCATAATGTTAAAAGCTTTATATTGATATTATTTAAAGATTCTACAAAGTAGAACTTTAAAACATATTTCATATGTATAGAAAAGTAGAATAAAAATACACTAGAGAGAAGAACTTTTCAGAAATGTCAGCATTAAAAATTAAGTCAACCCCAAGCAATTTAATACATGTCAGGAAAAAATATTATGCTATAATATTGGCGAATGGTTGAGAATAGCTTTTTTAATTGCTCAAAGTGAATACTTATTCATTGAAAATAACCTCTTAAATGTACAAATGTCAGAAATTTCAGTTTTAAGTTGAGATGAAATAATATTAAAAAAAGAATGCAATGCTTGAGTTTTAATTAAAAAATGAAAATTAACAGACAATTCCATGTTGTTCAATCTACCAGGCCTTTCCACATTTTCTTGATATAACACTGACATTAAATCACAAGGAATTTTCACTTATTTGGATTAACAGGAGATGAGAACAATCTGACTTAAAGAAGAAAAAATATATTTGGAGGCATTAACTTCACAATAACTAAACTTTTGGTAATCAAGTATTTGTACACATAATCCTCTTTAATACTGCTTTGGTAACATTCTCATTTATAATTAGCAGCATATAATTTATGTTTTTCAAAGTGCTAAAATTCTTTTGGGTGCAGTAAATATGCTCCAAAGTAATTTTGTTAGACTCCTGAATTATTTCCCTAATACTTGATTTTTATTTATTATTAAGGTATAATTTTCACACAAAAAAATGCATGGATTTAAAGTATAAGGTTTGGTAGGTTTGACAACTGTATACACCAAGCATTAACTGCCACAGACTAAAATACAGAAACTTTCTATCACCAAGAAAATTGTCCCGTCTTCCTCTGCAGGCAGTTTCTTCAATTCAGTACCAGACAACCACTGATCTGTCTCTATCACCATATGTTAATTTTGCCAGTTTTTGAACTTGAAATAGATGGAATCATTCAATGTACTCTTTTGTGTTTGGGTTTGTTTTTTGTTTGGTTGGTTTTTGTCAGTACAGTTTTAGGCCCGGTTGTTCTTTTTAATATTCTTTTATAAAAAAAATTTATTTAGTTATTTTTTAAGTACAGTTTTTTGTCTATTTTTCCCATCCCAGCCTCCCCCACCCCGTACTCCCCACCCTCCCTCCCATTTCCACCCACCCTAGTCCTCATCCCTGTGTCTTTCATACTTGTTCCTCAAAATCCCTCCCCTTTTTCCCCTTTAATTCCCTTCCCTCTCCCCTCTGGTCACTGTCCCCTTGTTCTCTATTTCAGTGTCTTTGTTTTGTTTTGTTTTGTTTTTCTGCTTGCTTGTTTGTTTTGTTGTTTAGCTTCCTGTTAAAGGTGAGATCATACGGTATTTGTCTTTCAACACCTGGCCTATTTCACTCAGCATAATGCTTTCCAGTTCCATCCATGTTGTTGCAAAGGGTAGTAGCTCCTTCTTTCTCTCTGCTGCATATAATTCCATTGTGTATATGTACCACAATTTTTGGATCCATTCATTTACTGATGGGCACCTAGGTTGCTTCCAACTCTTGGCTATTGTAAATTGTGCCGCTATGAACATTGTGGTGCATAGGTTCTTTGAAATTGATGTTTTAGGATTCTTAGGATATAATCCTAGCAGTGGAATTGCTGGGTCAAAAGGCAGGTTGATTTTTATTTTTCTGAGAAAATTCCACACTGTTTTCCATAATGGTTGTACCAGTCTGCAATCCCACCAACAGTGAACTAATAAGGACCCCTTTTCCCCACAACCTCTCCAACATTTGTTGTTTGTTGCTTTGTTTATGATATAGGCCCAGTTTTGATTCAGAACTTTTGGTGACCTGGGCTGTTATAAGTTGTTTCTTAAAAGAGAAATAATATAAAGAACTGCGTTTATTAGAAGTTATCTAATTTGTATTGCTGAACAATATTTCATTGTATATACTTATATGGCACTTTGTATGTTCACTGGCTGGACACATTGTTTCCGGTTTGGGACTGCTATGAATCAACCTGCTCTACAAACGCACAGGTCTTCCATTAACATAGTTTTACTTTTCTGGGATAAACATTGGGTTGAAATTGTGGGTTCATAGAACAGATCCATACTTTCCTTTTTAAGGAATCTCTCAAACTATTTTCCAATGTGATTGTACCATTTTATATTTCTATCGGTAACGCTTAAGAGTTTTATTGTTTCACATGATCTACAATACTGAATATCAGGTTTTTGCTTTTATTTAACTCCTTAACTTCTTTCAGTCATTCTAATAGGTGTGAAATTGTATCACATTGTGATTCAGTTGCATTTCTCTGGTGATTAATGACACTGAACATCTTTTCATGGGCTTATCAATCTTTTGTTTATTTTTTGTAATATCTATGTTTTATTGGGTTGTTTTCCTTCCTATTGAATGTTAAGGGTTCTTTATAATACTCCTTTCTTTTTAAGGAAAACTATTCCAGCCCAGGTCAATACAAGCTCTGAATCAAGCACGGGCCTACAATCCAGAAACAATTCTGAAACATTAGGCTTTGAGTCAAAAGTTCTTAATGAAGAGTAGCTGGATAATCTACTATTTCAAACTCTATTAAGAGTAGCCATTTCCCATCTGACCAAAAAGATATTCTTCAGTCACATTTAAAATCAGCATTCACTCATTTAGAAAAGCCTGTTCACTCTAAACAAACCATGACGTGATTCTGCCCGACACCTTACCCAAGTTCTGACTGTTCACTAAAAAGGAGCACTTTTGACAAAATACATAGCTCTCATCACAGCACCTTCTCTAATAAAGACATCCACAGATAATTAGTTGTCATAAGTAGTAACAGTGAGTAGGAGGGAAAACATGCCCACTGCTTTCCTCTGCAGAGTATTAGAGCAGATGGCTAAGCATTGAGGGAAAGAATGTATTTACCCGTGATTTGATGAGATGCTCCCTGTTCAGACTGGCTTCTGAGTCAGCAGCTACTGGTGCAGGTAAAAGAGAAACTAGACAGGTTTCCTATCAAGGTTTACCTGAGGTTTTCCATCAAAGCCTGATGACTGTTCTGCTGGATACTCTGAACAGGAATCAAGAATTGGGACATAATCTAACTGTCTTTGACTTCTCCTCCAACTCTCTGCTTTTCTGAGCCTTTAATTGTCAAGTACAGAGGGCTTGGCGTAATGGTTTGCATATAACTTTTAAGAATTAACCATTCACACAATTGTGTGGTTCTCCATTTAACTGTTAGCCAAGGTCACAGTCTTCCTGCTGAATCCTTAGCCTCCCAATTCTTTGCTATTTCCTCCATTCAGTAGTCCTCCCTTCCTGCGTCTTTAATACATGAATGTTCACTTCTTCCAAAACTGCTCACAAGCAAATATATAAAAATCATTTATTCTAAAGTTAAACAATGAACCAATAACTGTTTAACATGCTATTGAGGTTCAAAATGTGAGTTATACTTGACTCTTTCCCACCTACTCATCCCCTTTCATTTCTCTGTATACTAAATAATCAGCAAAGGCTCAACAATATACCGGTTAATTCACAAAAATTTGTTGAGTACTTCTCTGTTAGGTACTAGCAATAGTGTAGTGAATAGAACAAACACTATTCCAGCCATTGTAGGCTTAATGTCTGATGGGACTACCTTAAAAATAACTACAAATAACTAAATAACAATAAGTATTTCTAACACTACAAGGTCAAGAACCTAGTTTTGGGGAGTGTGTCAGTGGAGTGGGCATTAACACCTGGGATCCCGGAAGACTTCCTAGGAAGAGGGCATTTCAGCTGAGACCTGAAGTTAAGGAATTAGTTAGGCAGAGAGAGGGAAAAGAACTCCTCAGAGAACAGTGTGTGTCCAATATCCTCCAGGCTCTGGGATCCACACGACTCGTTTCCATTTTCTTCCCCATCACTTTTATTTCTGCCCTCATCACCTCTTCCATAGGTTACTACTCACCTCATTACCAGTCTGCCCTAAAAAACATTGAAAAATTATTGCTATAACAATGTCATTCCTTACTAAAAAGCCCACGATGACTTCCTTAAAGAAAAATGATGAAATTCCTGAGTTTGCATTTTCAGCTTCCTAGATCTGAATCACACTTACTTTTCTAGTTTTATTTTCATTAGTTTTATACTAGGCTGATCCATTCACATTCTGTGTAAAACAGTTTTATTCTCTGTCCTGAGTACCTTTGTTCTCATCATTCATTTTCTCTGAAACAAGTTTTTAAATCTCACTTTGAAGAAGATTTATTAGCAAAATGTATGAGGAATCACAGACCTCTTTAAAATCTTGTCTTTATTTTTTAAATAGCAGTTATTTTATAAATAACTAAACATGGGTTTTTAATTTGTTTACTGAGAATCGAAATTGAAATTTCTATCATGGACAAGTTTATCAGGCATTTCATGGGAAATTCAATATAATGTCTATGTCTAAATCTTTCCATGAAAGTTAGATAATGGTTGATAGTTCCATTTTCTAAAATAATGACCCTATATAAATACAGGGTGAGGTGAAAGTACATTTATAGTTGTTTGGATGTAAAATAATACAATAATTAATAAATAATAATACAAGAATAAATTTTTGTGTGTACTCACAACTGTAAACTTAATTTTGCCACAGTCTGTAGGTAGAAAAATATACTAAGGGCTTGATATGGGAAAATTTGTTTAAAGGACATAAAATGCATGTGCCATATGAGGTCTGTCTGGAAAATATCCATCCACATACAATGAAAAATAGAGACATTCATTGAAGAAGACATGGTATACAAGAAACATTGTACATAGAACAATGACACCTCTGTCCCCTTCAAAGTAGGCACCTCGGGACCTCACACAGTGCTCCCAGCATCTTTTCCACTGTTCAAAGCACTTTACAAAATTCTTTGTTGGAACTGCCATCAGCTGCCTTATTGTATTTTCCTAAATCTCACTGACATTCTGAAATACCTTCCCTTTTAAAGGTGATTTTGCTCATAGTTTGGGGAAAAGCCAGAGGTTGCAGGGCACCAAATCTGGGATGTAGGTAGGCTGAGTCACATGGGTGATTTGATGTTTCACCAAAAAACTGCACCAGACATGATGTATGAACAGGCACATTGTTGTAATGAAGCTGCCAATCACCAGTTGCCCATAGCTGTGGCCATTTTCATTGTGTTGCATCTCTCAACTGATGAAGAACATTGAGGTAGTACTCCTTACTAATTGTCCTGGAGAGATGTACTTGTGATGAACAACACCTTCCCAATCAAAAACATAGTTAATGTGGTCTTAATCTTTCTGCAACCTTGCTACACCTTTTTCTGGCATGGAGAACTGGGTGACTTTCATTGAGACAACTAGGCCTTCATTTCCAACTCATAGACCCACCAGTCACCTCTGGTTATGACCTTCTTGAGGAAACGTGGGTCATTGGTAGCAGTTTGAATCAAGTCATTAGCAACTGCAGTGTGATGTCCCTTCTGCTCTGGTAGCAGAAGCCATGAAATGAATTTTGCCACACTTCATGCCAAGACCCTGCATCAGAATGTTGGACACAGTAGTTTGTGGAATTCCCGGATCAGCTTCTAGTTCTCGCACTGTCAGTCACTGATCTTTGCTGATTGCAGCCCATACACGTTCAACATTCTCAAGTGTCCTGCTTGTTGCAGGCCTTCCAGAACAGGGATCACTTTCAACAGGTTTTCCACCAACTTTGAAGTGTTTTTGCCACACTTTTATTTATACTGCACTCAGTGCATCATTCCTGAAAGCCCTTTGAATCACCCAAATAGTTCCCATGAAGGAATCTTCAAGCTTAATGCAAAATTTGATGCAGATTCATTGCCCTACTCACTCAGTCATTTTGAACATAATGGCCACACAGTACACACTCAGCAGCATCTACCACCCCCACTGACTAGTACAGTGAAGTTGTCATTGTTCACACATTCCCACTCCAGTCCCCTCTTCCTGGGTGCCAGGTTACATCAGTGTCGCACAAACCATTCTCATTATATTAATGATGGCTGGACTTTTTCTGGACAGACCTGCAATATGACCCAAAGCTTAAGATGACCAATACAATTTTAGAATCTGCAGGAGTGGCCCCAGTTCTGAGCTCACAGGAAGAGTGACAGCCTGTTGTTCCTTGTCATGTGTTGGACAGAAAGCCAGAACTTCAGCATTCCTATCTAAAGAACTTCCAATTGTGTTCTAATTTCTGAAAATAAACAGGGTCTTGTTTATTTTAGAGGAATAAGAAAATTCAAAACAGCTATGTGTCATTGGTAGATAAGGAGTTACTGTTTTGCCGTGACAAAGATTACAGTCTGAGCAAAGAAAACCAGAGTCTGTTTCTGAGATAGGTAGATAGTTGCCGTCCATAAATCTTGTGCTTCAGCTGTCACTGAATTAAAGATAAAACACTCTGTGAACCTCATATAGTGGTCTGACCACTTCTGTTTTAATTTGGAAACTACACAAAATAGTTCATAAATTTAAGTTTTCTTGCTTAATATTAATGAAAACACATATTTTAGGAGAAGTGAGACAAAAGTCAAACTTTTATCCCTAAGTGTAGAAAAGCCAAAGTTGTATATAGAAACCTGTATTTCTCTAGACCATCATGAGTGACAGAATGCACCTGCAATTGACACTTCTGAAAATACGATTCCAGAGAATTAATGGAATGGGGAGTTGCGATGCAGTGGGTATGGGCACTTACAAATTCGTTAATGGGACAGATTTCATGTTACATGTTCTTACCACAATTTTAAAAGCAGAGAGAGAAAGAGAACATGTGCTGAAAGAAACTCCAAACAATAAATACAAATTTTGCAATTCAGGAAGTTTCCATGAATATATTTGCTAGCATGTCACACTATTTCATAAAGGATTTCTATTAATTAAAAAAAAAGTAGTGTGGAAGCAAGGCTCAACAAAACAAACTTGGTCTACAGTTATTGACTACACTGAATTATTATGAAAGGTGTTTATGTGAAGTGTATGAAAACTATCATCTGAAGAAAGTCTTTACTCAATCTTTCTGATAAAGGGATAAGACCCTTCGAAAAACAGCCACTTCTCCCATACCTATTTCTTAAATATGACTTTGCAATTTGGGTCATTTTAAAGTGAGAAAGTCATATATTTATTAGTATTCTATTGGATTTTAGTTTGTTTACAGTTGTAGAGCACACCTAAAAAAGTTTTCCCCACTTACGCATTTAATAAAAAAATAAGTACTATAAGAGTTTCCATCCAACATGAGAAGCAAAGAAGTCCAGAAGCAGAGTGCAGACCTGAGCATTAACTTGCTGGTTTGTATAATCACTGCCACAGACTGGATATGGGGCCGGGAAGAGCCAGTTAACTATTCTATGCCTCAGTTTGCTACATTAGTAAACACACATTTTTTTTTGCAGGAATGAGTAAAATGATACAGGGAAAATGCGGATAATATTGCTGGGAATATACTGAGTACCCAATAAACATTAGCTCCACTTTATTGTCATCATAATCATGATCATCATGATCATCGTTGAATTCTAGAGTTTTCAAAATTGTCTTCTGTGGAGAGAGAGCACTTTGAAATGGCCCTATAATTTCCTGGATTTTGAAACACCAGACTCAATCTCTCCTCCCTATCTCCCCCCAAAAAACCAGTTTGGTTTCGCCTGCCTTGCTTTCCCTTGCTGAAGCACTGATGGAACAGGAGAAACTCTCAAGTTTTTATTTTATTCTTTTGTGTTTAAAAGAAAAGGAAGAAAAACAAAGTTATTGCTTGGCAATAGGGACATTTTCCCCCTAAAGTTTGGAAAGGCCTAGAAAATCTTTAGTAACTTGTAAGGCACCAGATATATCACCTGGTTACTAATCAAACAGTCAATATTTCATCTCTGAACCAGGGAAGAAGACACAAGTTAGAGATAAAGGTCAAGAGGTTTGACTGATTCATCCTGATCAGTAACCAGTCTTTTCTCAACTCCACCAATGAAGTCAGTTACTGATTTAGAGACTACTGTGTTCCTTGTTGGCTTTCCTAAGCCAGGTATACCATGGGCAGAGAAAACAATAATTTTTTAAACAGCTGAACATGGGGAAAACTTGTGGTGTGCTTGCTCTGTTAGCAGCAAAGTATATGGGGAAGTCATCTTCTGGCTCACGCAGAGGGAAAAGAACCCAGGCAGTGCGACAGCTGTCGCTGGCCTCTTCTGTTTTCCAAGCAGAAATCAGAATTGAATGGGAAACAAAACTACTGAGACCTTCCCACCCACTTGTGACTAGATGATCCAAATGAATGAACAGCAAAAAGGCAGATGGGCCTGGAGTTAATGAGACTCTTACAAACCCACAGTTCTGTTGAAGTAAAATTTTGCCACCTCAGTTTTGAGTACAAAATTAGACCAACTGAACTCTCCAACTATTTTCCCTAAAATGAAATTCATTCATTTCATGAGGGTCCAATGTCAGAGCATAGCCTTCAAGTCCAAGGGTATTCAAGATAATCTCAAATCCTATAATAGTCTGGGTTTCCTATGACTTCTTATACACCAGAACTCTTTTCTCAGACATTGATCACTTCAAGCATCAATAGTTTTCCAGGAGCTTATTACTAAATCAATACCCTGCCTACAGTAAGTCCCAAAGATGAATTATCACATTTATGGCTGTTTTCTTATACCTTCAGTTATATCTGTAAATATTGTTCTCATTAAACCGCCTGCTTTAAAACTTCATCAGCTTCCTCAGGCATCACTCACCCCAAACTCCCCACTCTTTTCTAGGGCTTCGAGTCCTTTGGAATTGCTACTGACCTTCTGAATGACCTCCCCCACTTCCATTTCTGTCTTTTCTGCCAGTGTGACCTCAATTTTTTCTCCTCCTCCTCAATTATAGCGTATCTCCAATGCTCTTTTGGCCAGCTTCCACAACACACCATTTTCTTCCTGCTGCAGCTAAATCTAAGTCACAGCTGTTTTAATATGGCATCTGTGGTTAATTTTTGGTGCAATATTGCACATCCTGAATGACAGTAATGTTCAATGCTACTGCAATATTATGCAAGATTTCAGACGGATGGAACCTATTAACTCCCTGTAAACTAATGCATTATGGACATGGCATGACACTTAGATGCAATATACAATACCTGCATGGGGAAACTCCAGGTGCCTTCAAACACTTAAAAAGTAAGGACATTGCTTTGCTTTCCTGCTGCTGCAGTGCACTATAATTTTACCACTTACTTGCTCTCAGAGTGGTGTCAAAAGAACCGGGAGAAGATGAAATCCACATGAAGTTCCCAAAGGTTGCCTATTTGGCTCAACCATCTGTTCATTTTTCTAGGTTATGGGATTGCTCTTGGTGACTTCTGACAGTATGAGAATGCTTCCCTCTGCCTTTAATGATGAGACAAGGGGCTCCACACACATGCTGTTTGACACGTGAGAACTCAATGAAAAGAAGTCAGCAGACCTATATACCAGGGTAGACCAAAACTGAAATAAATACATGTATATTCTGGCATTGGAACAACAGGGCTACGTGAAAGACTGGCACCAAGAGAATGAGCCACTCTACGGGCACCAAGAGATAAATGTTGGTAGTTAGGCATTTAAAATAAAGCAGAGGCAATTGGAAGAATCTTTTTTTTAAAACTGGAAATAAAATACAGAGTTCAGAGGCTGACAGAAGTACATTCAAATACCAGCATTGCCCCTCAGTAGCTGAGTGAGTCAAGTAAGTTATTTCTCTGAATCTTAGTTTTCTCACCTGTAACTAAAGATAATGTTTTCCTTACATGATGCCTGAGAACATAATTTGATATAAAATACCTATGAAGATGCCTACCTTAACTCAGATAGTTTAATTTAAGGAGTGGAAAATGTCTTAAGAATAGTCTGGGTTTGCTATGACTTCTTATACACCAAAACTCTTTTCTCAGACATTGATCACTTCAAGGATCTTTCAAGTGCTGAAATTAGGCAAAAGCAATTAAGGTAGAAAAAATTTAGGCATCTTTTAAATTTATAAAAATAAAAGAGATCAATGAGCAGATAAGGCCACATGGAAAAAAAACAAGCTAAGAGACAAAGGAAAAAGTGAGAGGAAAGGAAAAGTAGGGAATAGATTAAAATGTCGAAAGACAGGTATAAATAAATAGGGCTTTGCCTTTCCTTGTGGTGTTATGAGAACATTAGAGGCTGTGAGAAAGAAGAGAGACAGAGAGAAAGCACAAGACCACAGGGAAATAACGCAAGCCCCATCTTAAACAGTTCGTCTGCAGAGGGCTTGAGCCTTCCCACTCCGAGAGCATCCTTGGCTCAGGCAGCGCTGAAGGAAGTGCCCGAATGAGCACAAGGGCACGGTGCTGAGAGCAGCAACTGCCGGGCTCACTGGTCAGGCAGGAGCTTTTCATTTCATAAATCAATTACAATCTGCTATATTGACTTCCCAAAGTCAGCAGGACTTAAAAAGTTAATGAGCAAAATATTTTTTATTACCTTTGAAAACACTGCAGTGTCTACAGCTTAGCACGTTGGGCAGAAAGACAAATGGAGGCTTTGGCTGCCTCATACATCATTCCATCCTAGCCTCAGGCCCGTGTTCTTCGTCTCAGCATCAGCAAAGAACCTCGGGCTGGCATAAGACCCCACTGCACTGTGCCAATACAATCTCTCTCTGGTCTCTGGAGCAGGGGCTGCCCCATCTAATGCGTCTGTGTGTAGGCGCTGTGGAGTCTTGTACGGGTGCCCAGGCCTCTCCAGATGGAGCAAACAAGGAAAGGAATGAGAAAGCCACCTGACAACGTATACCAAATGCAGCAGGACTGCATGTGTAATTGTGGTCCTTGAAAAGTAGTTACAGCACTTACTGGAGTAACATCCAGACCGGGTTCTTCATGGGCTATTTCTTTTGGACGACACCAAAAGTGGGAAAATGGCTGAGGGCTCTGTTCTGTCAATGAACCCCTGGCTCAGTGCCAAGAGCGGCAGAACTACAGCTCAGGGAGAGGTCGCACGGGTAAGTTGGCTTTTTTCCACAACAAACGATGTTGTGCCCGGCACATAATATTCAGGAAAAATATAAAAGAAGAAATAAATAAACTATGGGTTATTAATATCATGCATTAATATAAAATAAGCTACTCGTCACTTGACAATTTTAGCAATATTCACTCCAATACAGTGTGTCTTAATAAAAATGGAAACATTGTTTCCATTGAGCCATCTACAAATTTCAAGAACTTGCTTTTTATGGAAACTTTAGAAAACACCATGAATATGTATTTCTTCATAAGTCTTCCCATCAGAATCACAATATTGTCATTCAGCATCAGTATTATTTATTCCATGACATCAAATATAAGCAATTTTAGGATCACCTTTCATATATTTTCCTTAAATAAATAAAATACTGTCTTTTCTAATCACCTATGACTTTCAAGATCACATGTCATTTTTTTCTTAAAATATTGGCTGTAGCTGGTGTGGGTCAGTTGGTTGGAGCTTTGTCCCATAAGTGAAGGGTTGCAGGTTTGACTCCTGGTCAGGGCACATGCCTGGGTTGCGGGTGGAGTGGAGTATCCCAGGTCTGGGCACCTGCAGGAGGCAACCAATCGATGCTTCTCTCCTGCATCTATGTTTCTCTTTTTCCCTTCCTCTCTCTCTTCCCCTCTCTTTAAAAGCAATGAAAAAGTGTCCTCAGGTGAGGATAAAAAAATAAATAAAATAAAAATATTCCATGTATTGGCGGCTGAATTGGTTTCTAATTAACTCAGCTTTATTTATAAGAACATATTTCCTTTAACTTTTCCCACGAGCTCTGGGAAATATCTTTGTGAAAGTTTACTATACTCATTAGTCTTTCCAAGATGCTGTTAGAAAATAGAACCTATTAATACCTAGAGAAATGCGATTACAATTTACAAAGTACAAAAGTGTATAGTGAAGATATTGATTCCTCCCATACCCCCTACCTCCCACAAATCCCTGGTCACTCTGGTATTTCTGTGGCTAACAAAAACCTTCAGAGATCATAGGTGCATTTATATAGTAGACAAAAAGAGAAACAACTAAATTACTGTTAAATGATCTATTCTATGGTGAGACAGGGAGTTCCTAATGTTTCAAACAATCAAAGACATACCCTGATAAAGAGGGCTGTGAAGAGAAGCCCCTCTGTCTGTAATCTTATCTAAAGCATGAGGGACATCCGGGGGCCACCTAGGTGAGACTACTTACATGGAGCTGAACTTACTAAGTAAAGGTCTCAGGGTACCAGGGCCAGGACACAATGACCACAATGTAGTAAAAACAATAGTGATTAAAAAAAAGAGGTTTGGATTCCCCATGACTCTTCTGCTATCTATATTTGTAAAATTTAAGCAAGTTGCTTCATCATTGGCATATCAGATAATAGGAGAGTTTGAAAGTAGAGTGTCCCTAAATAAGTGTCAGTTCCAATACTCGATAGTTTTATTGAGACTGCTCCACTTTAATGAAGGCAATACTGCTACGGGCTCTAAGACGAGGAACTGTGTTGTAACAAATCTACTGATCTATGCTTGATAGAATTGATATTATCTCTTCATGGACCAAGTACAGGTGGAAAGGGGTTATCAGTGTAGACAGCTTTTACAGGGAAATAGCTTGTCTCCTTAATAGATAGAAAATTCTATTTTTTAAAGAGTGAAGTGTTACTTTAATATTCCTGAGCTCTCTTGTCACTCTTTCTCACACACACGTATACACACACACACACACACACACACACACACACATACAAATACTGGGGGTAATTATTTAGATTTTTTGACAACCTCATCTAACATATATAAGTTAATTGGTGTTAAAGTTAACTCCTGCAATAATAATAATGCCAAAGCAATTCTAATTTAAAAGCAAATATTTAGTATTTTCAATCAAATTGTGATCAAGGTAATAGTTGTATTCTTCATCTACACACTACTCCATTCATGAATTAAAAAGAGAGTAATATCTCTATTCTTAAACAAGTGGTCATATAAATTATAAAATAGGAACAAGGTATAGAACGATTTATATCTCAGAGATTTCCCCATTCCACTCAATCCATG
Source organism: Artibeus jamaicensis (assembly GCF_021234435.1). NCBI lineage: Eukaryota > Metazoa > Chordata > Mammalia > Chiroptera > Phyllostomidae > Artibeus > Artibeus jamaicensis. The sequence continues at coordinate 19,317,997 of NW_026521788.1, forward strand.
CACTAAGAAGTTAATGTTTACCTAGTAAACAATGAAAAACTCACCAGTCAATAAATCCTGCTAAAACTTAACAGTTAAAATTTACTATCTGTTAAAATGTACTACTCTGGGGTTACAAAATAATTGTTGCCAAAACCAACAGCGAACACGTGAGTGCTGTCTATGTGCTAGACTCTGGCTAAGCTCTTTGCATGCATTACTGCACTGAAATCTTAGAACCATCCTAAAGGGTCAACACATTATAAGCTTAGCATTATAGTTGGTGGTAGCTGAGGCTTAGATAGGCTAAATGCGGGCCCCCGTGCCTTGGAGTAATCATCTCCTTACCACTGGAGCCTGAATTCCCAAGCATTCTTTCCACCAGCAAATATTACCTAAGTATCTAACACATGTCCATCATTATTCTAAGAGCTCTAATCTACCGCCAAAACCACTTTTTACATCATGATAATGTAGCAACCAAAAATGAATGTATCTCATGGATTAACAACATTCCTTCAGAATGTGACTTCACTTACCAGGAAAGAGAACCAAAAATCTAGACGACAGCCAAGCTTCTTGCTAAGAGAATAGCAAATATTATTCTAAATATGTAAATACTATAAATAGAAAAATAAGAGGATGGGAGAACAGGAAGGTAGGCAAGAAGACTAAGCAGTTAAGTTCTTCTTGAATGGAGGAGACAGGTGAAATTGACCAAATGAAAATATGAGAGAAAAAAGATAACTAAAGGTAACTCTGAAGTAATAAAATTCTACACTTCTTAGGAAGTAATTTTGCTCTCACAAGTAGTGAGAGTTTGAGAGGAGAAAGAAGTAGGAGAAAGTAGGAGAAAGAAGATAGATTTTTTTAAATGATAAGCTGCTATATAAACTTGATCTTCAAATTATTTCTCAAAGTTAATGTTTCCTTTTAATCTTATAGAATATGTAAAAAGTATAGCCTGAATAAGTTTTACCCTTTTAATTATTGACTTCCTTTATTTTTTCTTGTTAATATTTAAATGATGTAAGAAAATGTGCTATAAATAAAGGACTATTAAAATGTAAATAATTTATTTTTAGTAAGTTTTCATTCATTTCTTATAAAACTCACAAACAGAATTAGGTAAAGGCACACCACACAAAATATTACCTTTCACTAACATATTTTTCTTGCTTTATTTTTGCTTTTGCTTTTTTTTTGTACTACAGGGATATTCATGCCAAGTCGGAGGTCTGGCACCTGCCTAGATCTAAACCTCCCATTTGCTCAGTACATTTGAGCCAAAATCTTCTTGTCCTACAAACATGCAGAGCTCATCCCTGGCTTAGCTCCTTTGTCTGAGACACTGCCTTTGTCCAGAATGTTGTTTCCTGGATCTTCTACTCATGGCCACTCCCTGAAAACTCACATCGTCTATTATTTCATCAGAAAGGCCTTTCCTAATCATCATTATCAGTTATGGGTGGGAAGGAAATAAATGATGCAATCATAAAATTTAATTAACAAAGGGACTACTTGAGATAGTATTATAATTCTGATTTATTATAAGTTAGGAAAAAACAACCCAATACAACGTAATCCTCAAGTACAGTCAAGGAGGAGTGGTTATCACCAGAGGTAAGAGGGTAACAAAAAGAGCAGTTCCTAAAGCTCTGAGCGCGAAAATGTGGGATAGGGTCACACAACAGGAACATGGCCTTCGAGAAAGCAAACCCACTCAAGGCCCATCAGTGGGAAGGATCCAGGGGAACATATACTCGTACTCAGCCTTCACCTCCCCCACTTCTCAGATATTTATCAATGGTTTTCATCAGTTAAACATGACCAGAGGCCAATGGTAAGGGGCCCCAATAATATAGTCCATGAAGTCTGCCTCGGTCCTCTGGTATTTTCTTCTTAAGTTACATATCTATTTCTCTAACTGTAAACTCTGGGGTTTTCTGCTTTGTTCATCAGTATATCCCAAAGACTAAATTAATGCCTATATGTATTAGCCCCCCAATAAGTATTTAATGAGTCAATTCAATTAATGAAACTTCTATGATAAAAAATTACATTGAAACCTAAATATTCATGAGTAAATGATTTACTAGTTTATAGAAGGATGATACAGAATAATATTTCATTTCAGTAGTAAAAATTTTAAAGTGAACCAATGCTACTCAACTATAATGAATTCACCATAAAGTTGATCACTTTGACTTAAAATATTCATCAAGGGAAGATTATGCCACCTATGTCAGAGTCAACTGCAGGTTAAGTGACACATATAATAGTCACTCATTTTCTTACCCATTCATTTATTCATTAAAAATATTTATTCAGCACGTACTATGGCACTATACTTGCAATGCACTTGGATACAACAATGAGGCAAACAGTGATATTTCCATTTAGCAAGAGGTCAGGGTCAGTGATATTTCCATTTAGTAAAAGGTGGTCAGAATAGTCCTCGCTCATCAGCTGATACTTGAGCAAATATCTGAAGAAAGCAAGGGGAAGGACCACGCAGATATTCTGAAGGACGATCTGGACAGAAGGAATAGCAAATACAAAAGTCCTGGCTGCAGCAAAGTGTGCAGGCTGGGAGCAACGTTCACAGGGCAGGACTGATAACAGTACATTGTGAGGATGCAGTTTCTCCTCACAAAGAGAAGGGTGTCACAGAGTAACATGACCTGACTCACGTTTTAACAGGAGACAAGGCAGAATTAAAGAACCAGTTACAAGGATATGACACTGGTCAAGCGGGAGATGGGAAAGTGAGAGAGGTGGTTGGATTCTGCCACGCATTATTCCACGCATGATGGCAGAGGTGGAATAATCTCCGGACGATAGAACGTGAGGGGGAAGACTGGGAAGGGGGTCAAGAATGGTGCTGAGGTTTGGGTTCTGAACAATAGAAGGTGCTCACAAAAGGTCCATTTGTTTTCTATTTGATTTGTTTTCTATTTGAGATAAGATATTCATCCAGTTTTTTAAATTTTATTTAGTTATTTTTTCAAATACAGTTTTTTGTCTATTTCTTCCATCCCAGCCTCCCCTGCCCCTTGCTCCCCACCTCCCTCCCATTTCCTCCCCCCCAGTCCTCATCCCTGTGTCTTTCATACTTGTTCCTCAAAATCCCTCCCCTTTTTTTCCCTTAAATTCCCTTCCCTCTCCCCTCTGGTCACTGCCCACTTGTTCTCTATTTCAGTGTCTTTGTTTTTATTCTGTTTGCTTGTTTGTTTTATTCTTTAGCTTCCTGTTAAAGGTGAGATCATATGGTATTTGTCTTTCAACACCTGGCCTATTTCACTCAGCATAATGCTTTCCAGTTCCATCCACGTTGTTGCAAAGGGTAGTAGCTCCTTCTTTCTCTCTGCTGCATAGAATTCCATTGTGTATATGTACCACAATTTTTTGATCCATTCATTTACTATGGGCACCTAGGTTGCTTCCAACTCTTGGCTATCGTAAATTGTGCTGCTATGAACATTGGGGTGCATAGGTTCTTTGAAATTGATGTTTTAGAATTCTTAGGATATAATCCTAGCAGTGGAATTGCTGGATCAAAAGGCAGGTCGATTTTTATTTTTCTGAGAAAATTCCACACTGTTTTCCATAATGGTTGTACCAGTCTGCAATCCCACCAACAGTGAACTAAGGACCCCTTTTCCCCACAACCTCTCCAACATTTGTTGTTTGTTGCTTTGTTTATGATAGCCATCCTGACCGGCGTAAAGTGGTATCTCATTGTGGTTTTAATTTGCATCTCTCTGATAGCTAACGATATTGAGTATCTCTTCATGTGTCTCTGGATCCTCTGTATGTCCTCCTTGGGGAAGTGTCTGTTCAACTCCTTTTCCCATTTTTTAATTGGGTTGGTTGTCTTCTTAGAGTGGAGTCGTGTAAGTTCTTTGTATATTTTGGAGATTAAACCTTTGTCTGAGGTATCATTGGCAAATATGTTTTCCCATACAGTTGGTTGTCTTTTTAATTTAATACTGTTTTCTTTAGCCATGAAGAAGCTTTTTATTTTGATGAGATCCCATTTGTTTATTCTTTCCTTTATATTCCTTGCTCTAGGGGACATATCAGTAAAAATGTTGCTGCATGAAATATCTGAAATTTTCTTGCCAATGTTCTCCTCTAGGACTTTAATGGTGTCACAGCTTATATTTAAGTCTTTTATCCACCTTGAATTTATTTTGGTATATGGTGTAAGTTGGTGCTCAAGTTTCATTTTTTTGCACATAGCTGTCCAGTTATCATTATCTCACTGCCATGAATCACTAAGGAAACATCTGGTCCTTAAACTTTGTGAAGTTACAGAATTTTTCAGACTATAAGGCACACCAGACCATAAGACACACCCAGGTTTTAGAGGAGGAAAATAGGGGAAAAAATTTGAAGCAAAAAATGTGGTAAAATATTCAATAACAGAAGTAACATAGGCTGCTGCCTGCCCCCCACAGTGAGCCAGGTAAGCTACACTCGGACTATAAGACGCACTCCCCTTTTCTCCCAAATTTGGGGGGAGTGGTCTTATAGTCCAAAAAATATGTATCTTTGGAACAGCACTTTTTCACTCAAAGATAGACCACTACACCCTAAAGTGAGCACGCTGAGCAGAGAGTAAGACTTTGGCAAAAGAGATATTTCAAACCTATTTCATTTCTGTGAATTTAATTCATGATAACTAAATTTAAATAAATTCTAAAAAATAAGCTTTGATCCAGATTTCAAATATAAGTGCTGGATTTACAACATAATCTCATTTTACAACACAGTCATCCTTTCAGTGCAGAAGATTTTGAAAAATCAGGTTTTCATATTAATCAAATGGTCTTTTACACAAGTATTTCCATCATATCAAACATGAATTACCAAATTATAAAGAATTAGAATACAGAAGTGTAAAGTCAGCATCGAAACTGTATTTAATGTAATTTAAGTTTTCGGTCAGTAATGTGCTTTATGGACGGCAGCAGATAGTGTGTAGTATAGTGAAGAAACACTAGCTTTTGAGGCAGAAACTACATCCAAATTTCTAGCTCTTTCCTAACTTCCAAACGTCATAAATTTGGATCAGGCCCTCTAATCTCCTAATCCAAGTATCTTCATTCATTTAAAAGTGATTCCAAAATTAACTACCTCATAAGGCCATGGACAAGATTGTACTCAAGCATTTGCTTATCCGGATTTAGATACTTTAGAATTTACTAATTGAACATGAATTTGGTAGAACTCCACTGAAAGCAACGTCTGAGCCAACACAACGACTTTCTAGCTGCCACACAGATATTTATCTAAAGTTAAACTATGTATCTTCTCCTTCCACTCTACAAACTCAGTCATCCCACAAAATTAGAACTTAGAATGCTCTACCCTCTGGGTATTGTGCATTTTTTATTCAGTGGTCAGTGTGACAATTTTGTGATTTTCAGCCAGAGCATGATGAAAAGCTGGTATTTTCAACGTGGTTTACCATGTTACATCAATCAGTTTGTGTTCAAAGCCTTTAAAACATTCTCCTCTCAATAGTAGAAGCTAAACAGAAGGCCAAGTCTAAGGAGAAAGGGGAGGAGTGAAATTACTTTTTCCTACTTAAGCTCTTTCCCCATAAGAACACTTACAATGAACAGGTAATTATAGACCTCTCTCCTGAAACTGCCGTCTCCCCAGCTGCCCCCCCACCACTACACACATACACTTAAATGACACCAGGTGCACCTCTTCACTCTGACCAGCCACTGCAGGCTCACCTTCCTCTTCCTTTCCACTTCCCTACACATCTAGGTGCTGCTGGAGGTTTGGTCTTCAGTTCTCTCTCACACTTAAAAAAAACAATCCTTTCCAACCTCTCCTGCCAGATTTAGCATCTCTGGTGGCAGTCAGTAGTGTTTTCTCCACCCCCCTCCCCGAAACTGCTGCCACATTATGTTTCACTTTGATGACTCTTGCTCAGCAGTTAGACATGAAGAATCAGATAGAAATTGGGAGTGAGGGCCTTTTAAAGACAGTGCTGAGATCTGTTCCTCTTTCCCTCCCACTGGACCTGGCAGCAGACCCTCTACAGGTCTGGTACTTAACTCCCGAATCAATCAACTGCTATTGCAGAATATAGTGTAAAGCTCTCACACCATTAATACATATCAACTTATTCCCTAAAGTCCATAGAAACAAGCGCCGTGGCAGAGAAAAATCATCGAATACAAAACATTATTGTTTCAAATGTGTGCTTCCTGGTGATTTGTTGATGTGTAACGGAGTTAGACTATGTTAATGGCTAGATTTGATTTGATTGCGTTTGTGGCATAAAGTGGGTGCTGGGATGCCTCCTGTGGTTAGATTACCCGGTGCATTAGCCTGCCACATGCACCATCAGACAAAATGCCTATGGCAGCTGACATACAAGAAGTGATACACATTGTGAAGGAGGCTTTTGTATACAGATGTGAATAGCTTATCTAACAAAATGTGTACAGAATAAGGCTACTTATTTAATTTTTTAATGAATTTACCTCTAGGTTGTATTTTAAGCAAATTTTCTTAGAAAATTCATTTTTATGGCACTGAGGAGTATCGTATTTGGATGCTGGTCTGAGCCACCGAGAAGAGAAAGTTAAGTCTTTTTATTACCTGCTATAATGTAATATCTCACGGAACAGAAATTATATCATTTTTAATGATACCAGGATTTAGCACAGTACCTGCCCCTTAACTGGTGCTCAACAAATATTTGTTGAAATAAATTTAAAAATTCAGATCATTTCTATATCTTGGTATAATCCTTGCATAAAACAGATGACTCTAGGAAGCCAATATTGAGATGAGTTAGTCAAGTCTTCATTGTCTATCAGTTTGTATTTCAAGCTTGTGAGTAGACAGTGTGGAACTCCTGTTGCTTGGTGGAATCTGTTGCGTGAATGAAGTCAGGTTTTCTCCTTTGATAAAAATAATGAGGTGGGGCCAGCATGTCCCACTGCCCCCCACATCCAAACACCTTGCAGTGCTGTGGCCAGGCAATAGGACTCCAAAAATGCAGCCCAGCACTTTCAGGGTATTGCAATTCCTACCCTTTAAATAACCACACCCTAGTTCCATTTAAATAGGAAAGAAGCACAAGGCTCAACCCACTTATTATTTAATAATGTCAAGAAATAAAGGATAAATCATAGAGTTGTTGAAAATATCTTCCGTACAGAATTTCTAGTCACTGAATTATTCCAGCGTTCCACAGAGTACTCCACATGGATGTAGATTGTTGCTATGAAGACCTAGTAAGTCATAGAAAGAATTAGAAGTCATCTACTTCTAGTACAGTATCTGCATTTAGCACTCAACATAATTGAGGAAAGAAAGGTCAAATGTTACCCAAGGTGATCAAGCAAGTTAGGAGCCAGATAGGGACTAGATAAGTGTCCTCTCCTATACTCCACACAAGTACTGCATATTTATAGCAGAGCTAACATCGAATCCTTTAGGGTCCATTTGGACAAGCTGGAATTTGTGTATCTCAGTACATGATAACGTTCATAGATTGAACTATGTAACCAAAAACTGCCCCTTTCTAATGCTGATAACTCATAAAATGAGCTGACATTTCACTAGCAATATGGCAGCTTTGTCATGTCAGTTCTAGTAAATCTGGTTAATTTGTTCTGAATGGCAGGGCAGGCCCAGTGTCAATACACCTAAGAACACTTCATGGTTTTTGAGTAGTCAAATGCACTAAACATTTTAGAGATACAAGTACTTGCTAACAGTACCAGCCTTACAAGATATCCTGCAGGAGGACCTTCAGAAAATCACGTTTGACCTTGAAGAACAGATGTTCTAAAACACACACGTTATCCAGAATTTGTACAGGAACAGCAGTTTAGAGTTTTCCCAACTTTTTCAAACATTCAAGAAATTTAAAATGCCACTTAAATTGATAAAATTTGAAAGAAGTTATTGGTTTTTAACTTATCTGTATATTGCTCATTCAGACACAGAAGTCCATGTGCTACTGTCCAGGAAGTAGTTTGCTCCTCTGAGATGACTCTTCCTCAGAGGGAACATCTGGTCAATACCAATAGGCTAACTAAGGAAATCATATTAACATTAAGTAACCGGCACTGCAGTCATTTTCGTGTCAATTTCCACTTATTTTAATTTTTGAATATTCTAAAAGGACTTACTTGAACACTTTTGAATGTCACTAATAAATAAACATTCCATAAATTTCATAAATATGAAATATTGTATTCTTCATTAGTAATATTTTTCCAAACTCTGTGCTTTTAAAACTGAAATTGTACCACATGTAGGCTATTTTGTAGTCCTTTCTACATATAATTGCCAGGATACTTTCTAACACTTTTATGTCATCAGTTCTGGTTACTTTATACCAAAGACCGGCTCCTCATTCTAAAAATCAAGGCCCTTCATTAACCACTTCTCTTGGCTGTTAGACCTCATACTTCCCCTCTCAGTGTCTCTTACATATTCTTATGTCATTAAATCTTTTTGATAATTGATTGGATCTACTTCCTGTCTTTAAATATAATCAAAATACTGGGGACTATCAAGATCCTATCTCTATTCTTGACTGCTCATAAGAATTGATTTTATTCTCTCCTGCATCACTGGTGTCTCATTTTGTATCAAACATGATATACGTACAACTGAGCTCAGCAACTCTGTAACTGCAGTTGCCCCCAAAAAACCCCACCCACTCAATCTCCCTTTAAAAAGAACAGACTGACCTTTTTACAGAGACCAGAAGACTGAGGTTATTTTTCAATCTTTTACCTGCTATGAAGCACTCTGCAGCAACATATTCTTGTATGTCTCCTTAAGTACTTCAACATTAGGATGTGAACTTCCTCTGCTTTAGCAGATGTTGCCAAATTGCTTTCCAAAGAACTAATATCAATTTACATTCTGACCAGCAGTGGATAGAAGCTTCAGTTTCTGCACCACTTAAACATTTGGTATTATAATTTTTAACATTTAATGGTTGTTAGATGCAATCTCATTGTTGATTTAATTTTTATTTCGCTAATTACAGGACCAGATAAGCATCTTATCACACATTTGTTTGCCCTTCGGTTTTCCCCAGTTGTAAATTGTTTGATTGTATCATTTTCCTATTTTACATTAGGTGGAGCCTTCCTGCTCCACCTCTTCTCCCTCTCCCTCCCCCTCCCTCTTCCCCTTCTTCTTCTTGTTTTTAGTTTATAGGAGTTCATAATACCGTCTGGATACAAATCCTTTTTCAGCTCTCTATATTAGAAATATCTTCTAACATTTTGTTTTTAATTTTGTTCATGGCAACCTTTCTTTATACAGAAGTTTAAATTCTAATATATTCACTTTATAAATATTTTCATTTAACATTTAATGCCTTGTTTGATAAATTCCTCTACCCCCATACTTACATAAATATTGTTTTTAATCAGAGTTTAAACACTTTGTTGATCACATTTAAGTCTTCAATTCACCTGTTGGTTATTTTTGTTCATAGTGTGAAGTAGGAATCTAATTTTAATATTTGCTTGATGATTCCTATCATTTATCAACTAATCCATTCTTCCCAATTTTAGTGCCTTTTCAGCTTACACACCAATGCTCTTATGGGTGAAAATTGCTTTAAGGCCGTCTCTGTTCTTCAACCTCAGGGTTTTTCTCTCACTGTGCCATTGCCATGCTGCTTCAGCTATTATAGCTTTGAAAAGCATTTATATTGGTGTTTCAGTTACCTATTGCTGCAAAACACACTGCTCCAAAATTTGAGGACATTTCTAAAATATCATCAACTTTCATGATTTGGGGGCAGCCACAAAATAATGCTTCCCATTGTATTGCTTGGCGGCTAGGACCATGATGAGCTCCAGAACAGACTCTTTACAGATTCGACATGTGGTGCTGGCTGCCAGGTGGGAGCCCAGCTGGAGTTTTCAACTGGAAGCCTCTGTTTTCCTCTACACAGGTCTCTCCACGAGGCTATCGGGCTTGGCAAAGCACAGTGGAAGGGAATCAATTAGAAATGTTCAAAGTTGCAGATCTCTCGAGGCCTTACCTCAGAAGTACTTAAGGTCACCTCTGCTTTATTGTATTGGTCCAACAGGTTCAAAAAATAGACTCTGCCTCTTGATGGAGGGAGTGGCAATGTCACATTGTGAAAAACACACGTAGTAAGGGAGACAGTGTTGTGACCATTACTCAAAATATGATCTACCACCTTCTGATCAGGCAAGCCTTACCTTGTCATTAGGCTTCTGCAACAAAATTTCAGTATTTTTATGTTTCCCATCTATGAGTCTATGAATTTTGGGATCAGGCTGTCAAGTTCTACCCAAACAATATGTTAAATCAGATTTTGAGTGAAGTTTGAGATATCATTGATTCAACAAATGTTTATTGAATTTAGTTCTTAGTTTTTTTCCAGAGTTTTGATGTGCTAGACACTGTTTTAGTGTTACTGATACACAATTTAATAAAATGGACAAGCTGTCTTCTCCAAGTGAGCTTATGTTTCTGATAATTTGGAGAAAATAGACATATTTAATATCTTTAGTCTTCTAATTAATGCACATATTGTATTTCTCAAATTTAATTAGGTTTACATTCATGCCTTTCATTGAATGTTCATAATTTTTCTTACAAACTTGCATCTCTCTTATCTGATATATTTTTAAAGATTTTGTTTATTTATTTTCATAATGAGGGGAAGGAAAGGAAAAAAAGAGAGAAGCATCAATGTGTAATTGCCTCTCACACACCCCCATACTGGGAACCTAGCCTGCAACCCAGGCATGTGCCCTGACTGGGCCCAAACTGCCAATCCTGTGGTTCACAGGCCAGTACTCAATCTACTGAGCCACACCAGCCAGGGATCTCATTTGATTTTTTTTAAAGCATCTTATTGGCTTATCTTTCTCCTTCTATTTGAGACCAAGCCCTTCAAGGGCAAAAGTTTTTCTTAAGTATATTTTATTGATTATACTATTATAGTTTCTCAGCTATTTTTCTCCCCTTTATCACCCTCTGCCTTGCACTCCCCACTATCTAGCATTCCCCCTCCCACTTAGTTCATGTCCATGGGTTGTACATAAAAGTTCTTTGGCTTCTCCATTTCCTATACTATTTATTCTTAACCTCCCCCTGTCTATTTTATGCCTACCAATTATTCTTCTTATTCCCTGTATATTCCTCCCATTCTTCTCCTCCCCACTGATAACCCTCCATGTGATCTCCATTTCTGTGATTTTGTTCCTTTTCTAGTTGTTTGCTTAGTTTTTGTTTTTGTTTTTCAGTTCAGTTGTTGATAGCTGTGAGTTTGTTGTCATTTTATTATTCATAGTTATTTTATCTTCTTCTATTTCTTAGATAAGTCCCTTTAACATTTCATATAATAAAGGCCTTAGTGGTGATGAACTTCTTTAACTTTATCTTACTTTGGAAGCACTTTACCTGCCCTTCCATTCTAAATGATAGCTTTGCTGGATAGAGCAATCTTGGATGTAGGTCCTTGCCTTTCATGATTTGGAATACTTCTTTCCAGCCCCTTCTTGCCTGTAAGGTCTCTTTTGAGAAATCAGCTGATAGTCTGATGGGAACTCCTTTGTAGGTGACTGTCCCCTTATCTCTTGCTGCTTCTAGAATTCTTGCCTTCATTTTAATCTTGGCTAATACAATGATGATGTGCCTTGGTGTGTTCTTCCTTGGGCCCAACTTTTTTGGGACTCTCCAAGCTTCCTGAACTTCCTGGAAGTCTATTTCCTTTACCAGATTGGGGGAGTTTTCTTTCATTATTTGTTCAAATAAGTTTACAGTTTCTTGTTTTTCTTCTTTTCTTTCTGGCACCCCTATGATTCAGATGTTGGAACGTTTAAAGTTGTCCCAGAGGTTCCTAAGCCTCTCCTCATTTTTTGGAATTCTTGTTTCTTCATTCTGTTCTATTTGAATGTTTTTTTCTTCCTTTTTGCTCCAAATCATGGATTTCAGCCCCAGTTTCCTTCCCTTCACTGTTGGTTCCCTATATATTTTCCTTTATTTCACTTAGTAAAGCCTTCATTTCTTCCTTCATTTTGAAACCAAATTCAATCATTTCTGTGAGCATCCTAATTACCAGTGGTTTCAACTCTGCAACTGATAGATTGTCTATCTCCTCATCACTTAGTTCTTTCTCTGGAGTTTTGATCTGTTCTTTCATATGGGCCATATTTCTTTGTCTTGGTGCACCTGTTATATTGTAAGGGGAGGAGCCATACATACCCACCAGGGTGGGGCAACCCATGTCACCACTTTGTGGTACTATCTGTGGGGGATGAGTCAGAGAGTGAACAATACCATTTCCTCAGCTCTCGCCCCACTTTCTGTCACTTCCCTTGCTTCCCACAAGCAGATTGTGCCCTTTCAGGTGCTGATTCCCAGGTGGGTGGTTTTGCGAACCTTCTAGGACTCCGTGGGCCTCTCCACTGGACTCTCCTGTGAGACTGGCAGTTTCTCCCACCTTCACAACCCCCACAGATTTTACACCCAGAGGTTTTAAGTCTTTAGTTTCCCATGCTGAAGCCCTGGGTTTTGCCATCTGTATCACTCCTCCACTGATCCTCCTGGTTTATCTGCTGGTGAATGTGGGAGAACCCCACCCACCAGCCCCCGCCTCCCTCCATGTTGCTGTGCATCCTCTCTGCCTGGCTGCCCATCTTCACCCCTCCTACCAGTCTGGACGAATGTTTATCTCCTTGGTTGTCAGAGTTTCATGCAGTTTGATTTTCTGTCAGTTCTGATTGTTTTTTGTTTTTAAATCAGTTGTTATCCTTCTTTTGGCTGCACGAGGAAGCAAAATGTTTCTACCTATGCCCCCTTCTTGGCTGGAACTCCTCAAGGGCAAAAGTTTAACTGCTGTGTATCTTCTTATAGCTTCTCCTAACACATAATGCAGGACAATGTCACTTCAATGGATAACAGATTGAATAAATAAATGTACCCTGAAGTGAAAGTTCACTTTTCCATTTGTCAATCTTAACCATGCCAGGTCCAACTGTCTGAGCTAAGCTAAGCCCCTACAAACAAGCAACATTCATGTAGCAGGTACATCACCACCATCGTACAGGTATGGAGTCACCTATACAGGGCGAGGCAAATGTAGGTTCACAGTTGTTCTTATGGAAAAGAATACAATAGTTAATCAATAATAATACAAGAATAAACTGTGTTTTATGTATTCACAACTATAAACATTTTGCCTCACCCTGTATTACGGCCATTTAGTAATGTGAAGGAGCAGCATACCCAGTTATTTCAATGGTAAAAAAAAGAAAAGAACAGAAAGAATGCCTTTTAATTTTTACGTTGACATTTAAAGAAGACAAATATGTATTTGCCTGGTGTTAGCTTATCATACCTTTAACTAATAAGTTTGAAATTTATTTCTAAATTGGTTACAGTGTGGAACAAATTAGCTCACTTTATAAATGGAATAAAGCTCAGTGTGAATCTATCTAAAAACAGAAATCCATTAACATTCTTATTTTCAGACCCTCAATTACCAAATATCTACAGTTCTTAGTTTTAAAAGCTTGTTGAACTTTTAAAAGTATGAAGAAAATAGTCAGAGTAATATTACAACACCAAATGGCACACAAACAGTGTCAAGCACTGAGACCTAAGATCCCTGTGTCAATTCTGCCCTCTCCAGATGGGTAGGTTGTGGCACAAAGTGTCACCATGCCATAAGAACTGCTGGAAAAATTGAGACTAAGCCATGAAAAGAATTTCTAAACATTTCAAGTTTGTATTTATAGACGAGGAATATCCTAATGGCAATTTCACTATTTTCACTACCGTTCACCGTTACAATCACGGTCCTTTGTATATCTGATAATTATCGTAAAAAAGTTTTATAAAATACCAGCCCTTGGAGATTCTACAGATGTTGTATTACTAATTTGAAATCTGCAGAATGTTACAATATGAAATGTAAAACTAGGAAGCTAGAATGGCAAGAATGGTAAACATAAGCTCAGCTAACACCAAAACACCAAGTCTAGGTGAGAATCGCCACAGAGGCTGTTTTCTAGCCACTTCCGTGCTGGTTCTCTCCTGAGAACTGTAGTTACATGCTTGTGACTCCTAACTCTAAATATGTACTCTGAGAACTGTGACCTGAGCAGGAGATCCATGTTTCTTACTCTCCCAAAGTAGTACTGGTAAAATGGCATACACACTCGGCTGATTCAGCAATCCCAAACTGAACTCATGATTCCCACCTGCTCCTCCTGTTATATTACCCATCTTGGTGAATAGCACCACCTTCTACCTATGCCTCTGTCAGAACACTGGGTATAATAAAAAAACCTTTCTCTTACAATTTCATATACCTTGTTCATTACCAAGACCTAGGGGTTACACATGACCTCATCCTTTAATGACATTCTGGCCAGTTTTCTCTTCTTCGTACCCACAGCTGCAGCCCTGGTTCAACTCCTCATTGTCAGTCTGCATGGACCGTGGTCACAGCCATCTAGTTGGACCTCCTGCTTCTAGATGTGCCCTCTTTCATGCACTCTCCACACAGTCACCAAATAATAGCTTTAAAATGCACAGATCAAATCACCCAACTGTTTAATAGTTTTCAAAGGTTATGAGTGTTCTCACAGGATAAAGTTGAAATACCTACCATGCCTTGCAGAGTCCTCTATGATCTGGCTGGGGCCTGTGTCCTTGGCTTGCTCATTAAGTCCTGGTCCTCTCCTCGACCTGCCATCCATCCATACCAGACTACCTAGACTCACTAATTCATAGCCCAGCTCACTTCTCCTTCTGCTTGGAAGATCCTCTCCCCACCCTGAACCTAATGAACTCTTAGTTCTTTTCACAGTCCAGTGCAAGTATCATTGCTTCTATAAACCTTCCTGAAATCTATACATGGAATTATACACAACCAACTTTGTGCCATAAATATAATAAGCACTAACATTTATCGAGTTCTTACCATGTACTAGATATTGTACTGAGTGGTTATTACATAATTTCATCACTGCACCCTATAAACTTATAAACATCTTTCACATCACCTTCCTACTACATCCTACAAATACAAATAAATTAAGGTTGTTTTTTTACCTACTTATTGATATTTTGTATTTTCTTCTACTAGCCTGAAAACAATTTAGGGATGAACTATGTTTTATCTTATTATCTACTACCTAAAATCTCCCTCCCTATCTATCTCCTAAAATCTAAAAGCACAAGTAGGTGTCAAAGCTCTGTTGATAAATGAAGTTTAATGGCTCCAAGAAAACTGATATAATATGTATGGCTTCAGTGACTTACTAATACTACTGAAGGTGTTATGAGAAATATATATTTTAATTATAAATGCATCCTGGATAAAAGCAATTCTCTACCTAACTTATTAGTTATACAACAAAGAAAGAACAGCAAGACCACCATTCATAATATGGATGATAAGCTAATTTAATAATGCATGTTTGTATTTTAACCATTGATACACTTATGAGTTAATTACAGCCTATGCAGATTTCTGCTCACTTGACTTACTGTAAGAAAATCTTTTTCCAAGGGCATGTTTGACAATATTGTCTAAAGTAGCATTTGAAAAATTTATTCTAAAATAGTACTAAAAAGTCATTTTAGACAATTCCATTTGAGTTAACACCTGTAAACATTCAGCAACAATCTACTAGGTGACAATCTGTGAATCAGCTTTGTGAGTGTTATTGGTGTCTGACATTAAATCAAAAGATTTAATATCATGGATTAAATGAAAACAATAGTGAAGAACAAGCCATCCATGCAGCTCTCTGACAGGAGAGTTACAGATCTCTTGATATCCCCAAATTTCCCAAAACATTTAGATGTAGGGGCAAGAATAAGAGTAGAAGGTGATTTGGTTATCAAACAGCCTCTTCATCCTTGCTGAATGTACTAATAGTTAGCAAAACAATCTTTCTCCTGTATCAATAATGTAGGGGTCTTAATTTTCCATGGTTGTCACCACAAGTGTAACTTATCCTATGCCATTCATAGAGTGGGGTCATATGAAACAAATATGACTGAAATATAATTTAAGCAGGAGGTGCTCAATTGTTTCCGAATAACCATAAATGTTTTCTTATTTGTAAAAGTGACTTACCTTTATTAAATTATTCTAACTACGATTTATTTTAAAACCAACACCTTCAGTATGATACACCCTTTCAGCAACTAATAAAACAAAATAAAATTTGCTGAAGCATGTATAGAATATTTTGAACCATTTTTTGTCTTTTTATGAAGCTCTTATAAAGCCTTTAGATGCCTTCCATTCAAACAAATATATCTCTTAATGGTTACATAATAAAGCAATTTCCCTCCTCATAGTTTGCGCTAAATTCTGGGTTCTGCGTATTCCTTCTTCTTTTTAAAAAACTATCTTCTTATTTGTAGCATTTTTTCCTAGGCAGGCTTACCCTCTGAATAATCTTTCAGCTCAAGTTATTATAACAATCTGTCAGAGAACACCCGCTGCCCGAAGTGGCAACAGGCCCCCAAACTGCGGCTATTTCCTACTCTCTTCTTACTTAGTGGTTCAACCATGTCCTTGCCCTAGGCAGAAACCTATAGTCATCCATCCTATTACAACCCATACACATAACTGGTCATGGGGACCTACTGATTCTGAATATATTGCAAATCTACTGTTTTCCCTTGACTTTGTTACCACTGATTCATCATTCATCACTTGGATTATTGTAGTGAATTGTAATTGGCCTCCCTGCTCCTTAACCTCAGCTTCATACTCTTATTCCAGTTCATTTGCCTATAACAATGATAATTTTATTTCTAAATAAAATGGTTAAAACAATCCCCCTCTATAAATACTGCTGATAACAACCCACAGGATGCAAGCCAAAGTTCCTGAACATGGCATATCAGAAGGGCCTTTAAGTTTCTCTCCAGACATGTCTAATCATCTTCCTACATACTCCTATGTTACAATCCTCTTAATAGAGGAGAGTAAGTACCTGCTTACTCCATGTTCTATGAGTACTTGATAAACACTATTGTTTTTGTACTAGTTTCAAGTACCATTTCAAGGGGAAAAAATGAGAAATCAAAATAAAAGACAGAGTATTTCTTTAAGCATAAAGTAGTGTGAATAGCACAAAATTAATAGTAGAAAATAAACCAAAATACATCAATAATGAGAATAAATACAAAGAGAATAAAAATCCATTAAAATACAGATTTGTTAATTGGATTCTATGCTTTTTGCAAGCATAGAACTAAACTACAATGACACATAAAGCCAAAAGTAAAAAGATGAAAACAGATAATGAATAAATGGAATAAACAAATAATGACTAAAAAGACACTCTTATAAAGACAAAAAAGCACACTGGAAGAAAAAAATTTCTAGAAAACAATAAAAATGATTCAGCTGGAAAATATAGTTCCAAATTCATATATAAATAATAATATTGCCTGAAATATACAAAGTAAAATGGAGAGGATTAGAAGGAGCTATTGTCAAAGATCAGTAATAGCAGGATATATCATTACGTTTCATTCAATAACTGATATTTAGATCAGGCAGCAAAAAATAAAATAAAATCAGCACCCTCCGGAAGATGTACACAACACAATTAAAAAGTCTGATGCAGTGGACATGTATAGAACCCTGCACCCCATAACCAGAGACTGCACCTTCTACTGACATGTATCATGAACCCTTAAAACTAAACACATGATACACCACAAAGTGAGCCTCCACTAATATGAAAATATCAGTTACCCACAGAATTTTTATGGAAAAATAACATAACTATGTTAGAAATATAAGTTTTAAGACTTCAGTTATGATAAATTGGAATGCAGGGCAGATGATTATAAAACTGGAACACCACAGAAATACAGAAAAGTCAAGAATTTGAGAATAAAGGTATTTCTACTGCTTTTATTCATCACTTTCAAATGGTGGTTTGAAAATGATATTTTATTAACCAAAATTCTGATTCCTTCCAGAATATCAATGCTATTTTATGCTCTCGAATTGCTCAGTTAAGACCTGTGACTGAACAACACAAATCCATCGGTGAAATGATGGCATCACTAAATGTGCACTAGGAGCTAGTTATTGGTCTTTATGCTAGTATTTCCAGAAGAAAAGGTAGGACATCTGAACAATGATATATAATTGAGGTATTTGGATAGATGAGTATGTAATAAGTTAATATCATTATCTGCACTAAATTCACAGAAAATTGGGATATTACTGGCTAATACGGATCAAAATATGATTAGGCAAAAAAATCCATTCATCTATTTCCAATCACTGTTGCTTCTCTGATCTAACTGATCAGAGAGGTGATCAAACAGCATCCCTTTTTGGTCACAAAAGAAATTCTATTGAATGCCAACCTATAAATGGTGCTCCCGGAAATATAGAAACTGGACTTGGGTTAGTTCAGGATGGAATGGGCCTTGACTTAGATAAAAAATGGAAATGAATAACACATATTTTGGCCCTGGCTGGTGTAGCTCAGTGGATTGAGCATGGGCCTGCAAACCAAAGGATCACGGTTCAATTCCCAGTCAGGGCACGTGCCTGGGTTGCAGGCCAGTTCCCAGTGGGGGACACATGAGAGGCAACCATTCATTGATATTTCTCTCCCTCTTTCCTTCCCTTCCTCTCTAAAGATAAATAAATAAAATCTTAAAAAAAACACATATTTTATAAGTCTCTATGCAAAAGACATTAGCATTTCACTGTACTTAAATAATAAAGCTTAGTTGAATTTCATATCTCTGACAAGATGATGACCATCAATTTTTCAAATTTGTATAGTAATACTGGTTTTATTTTTCTAAAATCTTTCTTTCTTAGTAACAGAAACCTATTCAGAAATAGTAATTAAGAGGCATTGAAGGTCATCTGATTTGTTGTATCGGCTTTAGATCAGTGACTAGATTTTACCAGTCACTGCTCTGTCAGTTTCAATACAAAGCGTGCATTTATCTCACTAACAGTTCAATTTGCGGGATAGCTGTTTTCACAATTAAAACTATTGAAGCTTGAATATGCAGGGAAATTATAACGATAGCATTCTCTCCAAATGTCTAACAACCCTAGAGGGCTATATTTTATTTATATATGTAAATATATATATATACACACATGCACACATATCTATGTGTGCATGTGTGTGTATACAGATAAGTACAACTGGTTTTCTGGAGACAGCTTCTAAGCCTGTTATATGACCTTTTATTTCTTTAATTTAATCTTTATGATATTTTTTATCACAATTTAGTCCCTGTTGTTCAATTACACTGTTGTCCATGTCCATGAGTTCTTTTGAATCTTAAGATGAGTTGTTTGGCACTGCAGAAATAACACCATTTGGAACAGATTTACGAAACACTCTTACGTAAGTCATTGGTGAGGTATTTGAGCAGGAAAGGCTCCTTGCACCCTTGCTGAGGGAAGGGAAAAACAGCTGATCGGAGGAGAGCTGAGAGAGCACTGGCATAAGATTAACTGCAGGAGAGATGGAGCCGACCTGCTCAGTGAGATGGTGTTGACTGCTGCCTCGTTACTTCTGTGGGAGAGAACATCCACTGACACAGTCTTTTACTTAAAGTGGAGTTTAAGCCCAGGTCAACAATCACAGAATTATAAAGAACTAGAAAGGAATGTAAAAGACTCCTACTTCAACCCCTATATATAAAAAGAAACCAGGAGGTTATATAATTTATCCAAGAAACACAAGTCAAATCTTCTGCCTCTCGTGTTAGGGTTCTTTCCGTTGAATTAAATTGAATTAGATGTGAGGATTCAAAAGAAGTGATTTTGCTGTAAAGTCAATTACTGTGACTACAAGCCCTGCCCCCAACATCTGACAATTACAATAAAATCCTATGGAGAATGCATTATGAAGAGTATAAAAGAATGCCAGTGCAATTCTGTTAAGGCTAAGGCAATCTGAGAATTTAATTTTGATGTGTCTGGCCAAAGTCAATTACTCATGCCCAGGGACTGGAAAGGAACCAAGTGCTGACTCAGCAGCTTCCAAACACTTCTGCTGAATTAAAAAGAAAGTGCAGACAGGAAGTGGGAAGGAGCAGCGTAAGGAAAAGGTATAAATTAAATAAATTAATATCTTAATAGTGAACTAGTAAATAGTAGGCTGTGAACACTCATCTACAGTGATAGGTGCTCATGGAAATTTATCTCAAGTCAAAAGAAGAAAATAGCAACATGTTGTGTACTTTAAATATATAAAATTTTACTTGTCAATATTATGCCAATAGTTAAATAATTTACATAAAGTGTATTTAAATATATTAAAGATTTTAAAAAGAACATGGAATAGAAATTGGAAATAAGAGAGAACAGAATGATGAGGAAAGGGAGATGAAAACAACAAGCCAATGGAAAAAAACTTTATAGAAATTTAGACTTTTTCAACAGCTGAAAGTGTAACACATTCTCACTAAAGGGAAAACCTCTGTAATATACAATAATTATAAAGCATTACAAAGAGAGAAATTCAGAGTGTAATGTTCAAAAAGAATTCTTCTACCAAGTTACTAAGGACTCCTCTAGATAGTAGATCCTAGTTGTACTTATAATTTCATTTATAAAAACATGATTTACATATACCCTGGCAGAAACACATCCAGGGAATAAAAAGTTTTCCTCAGATTATTTTAAGACACATGAAAAATAAAAACACCATAAAAATAAAATCTACAATGTTAATTGGCTATATTTCTTTTTTCTCTTTTTTTTTTTTTTTTTTTTTTTTTACCTTTGCCATCATCAGTGAGACTCTTTGAAATCTTGCCCATCCCCATAGCTACATTTTCTATGACCAGTCAGGGTCAAGCATTTCTCTTCCAGTCAGGGCTTTGCTGTAGTTGGGAAATACAAATCGAGAAAATAGAGGGTGCAGAAATGGGTGCTAGTCTTGGGGTCCGAGGATTTAGGATCTGCGTGTCACTCTCCAGTTGAGTGACTACTCAAGCCATGTCATCTCTCAGACACTCAGTTTCTTCATTCAAAAAATCAAGAAGATTGGATTAGATGTTCGTAAAACTCTCTAATGTCTTCATGTGGAGTCAATCACATAAATTGTGTTTTTAAATTTTTCCTCACATTCTCTTTAACACGATTGAAGAGTTAGCTCTTGCAAATAGTTCTTTCTTATCTATAACACTATTTAAATACCTAATTTCTGTAGCTTTTGCCAAAGGCTCTGATACACAAATAATTTCAAATAACCAGTAACTTTCAGAGTAGTACAAGTGATCATCTAAGGTCACTGTGTACAATTTATTCTAATAGAAAACTTTTTGTAAAAGTAAAATGTTTTTAATGCTTAGCTGAAATAATTTAATGATTAAAAATCAATGCTTTCTACAAAGATGAGTCGAAATTCAAGTCATAGGTAAGAGATATTGCAGTGGTATCTATGTCTGGTATCTGTGAAGAGCAGAACAGAGACAACCGCCACTGAAAGTTTTTATTTATGACAGTCTAACATTAGGACCTGGACAAAACAGACAAAAGTAAACCTTCTCAGCACGGCATTTAGTGGCTCTAATGGCCAGCTCAGTACTGGGTCATTTATTTCAAGATACCTATTTGTATGTACAACTAATTTTTTAAAAAAGGAAGCTACCATGTGGAAAAATATTTTCAAAATTCCATAGTCATTGACCATAATTTACAATTGCTGGGTAAAATAGGTACACATACTTAGTATTTATTTAGAATGTTTCTAATTACAGATGTCTTCATATAAACAAAAACAATTTATAAACTAAACTAAGTATAATAGAGATGAAACATAGGATGAAAACTATTACCATTATTATTCTAAACAAGGCCCAAGTTTTCTTTCCTGAAAATATATGTGTAATGAGACTTGCGAAACCATCAGCTGCAGCATTGCTTCTATGGCCATCATACCACTGTTCATAATGCCCTGGTTCTATCCTCAGGCTACTAGTACAATGCAGTCTTTCAGCTGCAATAATCAAACAATGATACAAAATTACAATGCCCTGCTTCCTTCAAATACTCCGTTCATCCTGCCACAGACTTCATCTGCCCTGGGACATACTGCCTCAGTTACTCAGCCAGTGTGCCTGTGCCTAGGACTAAACTGAGGTAAAATTGAGACATAAACAAAACTAATATTCATGCCCTTCTGTCCATTACTGCCATTCCCTTCCTTTCTTTGCTGTCTTCTTTAAATTCTTACACTGAATAATCTTCAGCTACTCCTGGAAAAAAGAGCTTTGAGTGCTATAGGAAGTCCTCAAGCCCTGTACCCCTGTTTTCCAAAGTAGTTGCCAAAGAACAGCAGTCTCGTGAAATACTGCATTTATCCAAAAAGGAAAAGAAAAGAAAGAAAAATCAAAGGAAGTGCAGAGAAGTTCCAAGAACCAATACTTTTGGGAAATTTGTATACTATATCCCTTATCTTGAGGATTCCTCGAATTAATTAGCGTATCAAAGGCTCTTAGGAGTCTAGCAATAAGGAGATATTTTATCTGTATTTAATCCATGCAAATAAAATACTTATTTAACTGTGGAGACTACTGGTATTATTTTTTCAAATGAACATTTAACATATCTGATAACCTGTGGCAAATATAGGCATTTCCTTGCTCTTATACAGAATTTAACTGCTGGGTCCTAGCTCTTTAGAGATTAGTTAGATGCTGGCTAGTTAACTGGAAAAATTAATATAAATCAAGAGGTTAATTTTTGTCATACACTCACATATCATCTCTGTCCAAGGATGGTTGAGTTCAACAAACATTTGCAAAACATCAGCCAAAGAGCAGAATAAAATTCAGACACCAAATTTGTGAAATCACACCTTGGACATGTTTCATAGAGGATGTGTCAGAATGGATTGATTCTGGGATTTCTGTGGTCAGAGGACTAATATTCTGAAGCAACAATAGCAAATATTCAGTGAGGGCAATATATGTAAACACATTTGATCAAACCATTCTGCTCACCTAACACAAATGAATTCAGTCATCTGCTTTTTGATACAAAAAACAGCCCTCTGTTAAAGCCAAGATCCAGCAGTGGAGCCATGGTTGTGTCTCGGCCATTTATTTGATTAATGACCGATGCTGGACAATTGAACTGAGGGGAACTTTTGAGTTTTAATTTCTACAAAAAGATTTGAGTGCAAGAGTTTTGTCACCATTTAGATGATTTCTTCCTACCTTTAAACACAGTGCATAACCAGCTACTAATGTTCACGGGCACCAAAGGATAAAATGGTGAGGATGACAAAAGAAAAGGTGAGGGAGCGCAGGAGTCTTTAGATTGAAATTAGAAACTGTGTCGCAGCATGTTCTTCCCAGGACATTTCTGACACTTTGTTTCCCTGTTAGAACGGTGGCACACAGAAGGTCAGCCCCTCCCCCACCCCACCGTGACATGGTGTCTACCATGTCATCTCTGTCTGCTTTTTATTCCCATATATTCCTGCCCTCAGAAATGCGGATCACAGAATTTTCGAAACACAAAACATTTGTAGGCATTTTTCCCCCCAGCAGAAACCAGCATCGTTGCTTGCAATCTTGATACATTCTAACAGAGGACTGAAGAACTCATGCTACCATAGGTCAAGATAAGGACAGCATTGTCAGGTCATTGACATCCTTAGTTTGACAAAACAATGCTTTGGAAAGGCTAGTATACTTGCTGATGAATGTCTTTAAGCTTATATCATGTCAATTATTTACAACCTCTTCTCCTTATAAAATATTTACTGGAGAATGTAGTTTCCTGTTTCTGATTCTTTGCCTTAACATCAACACAATTTTGTTCATTCTTACAAAGCCAAAGGGGAAATACCTTTGTAAGTCCAGCCAAAGGAGAAATCTCTAGCAAAATGCAATCTTTTAGGAACAGATTCTGCTGTTAGGCTGTATCACCCCAAAGGAATGAACAAAATTGAAAAAATTACATTAGTTACTATTTACTAGCTAGAGCCTCATGGCAGTTTTATAGATAACAAAAACAGAAAATAGCACACAAAAATAATTTTGGTGTTTTCCTAAAAACCCACTGATGCCCTTTTCTATCTTTTTGGTTTCTTATCTAGTGGAAAGAAATGCTAATTATTTTCTGGATACTATATTAAAAATGGTTTCTTGACATTTTACTGTTTGCTTTTACATTTTACATTGAAGATGACACCCAAAGCCAAACAACATTGCAATTCAATGACAAATGATGACACACAAGCCAAAGTCTGTCCTTTGTTAGTTTTCACATCTTCACCATCTCCTAATCACTGGAGAAGTGGCGTAATTAAAGGAAAAATGTTGTTTACTAAAAATAGACCCTTCTGTCCAAATCTTTCCCCCCCCCCCGCCCCGGCGGGATATTCCCCATCGTAGCCCCCAGTTCATTTCCCTCACTGCATTTTCATTGTGAAATCACTTCTTTCTTTACCTGTCATTGTCTCCCTCATCCTATGGGCTGTATGTTCCATATTGGAGGAAATTTTGTACTCATAGTGGCTAGCAAGCTTTATTGCTGAGAGAAGGAATGAATAAAGAAGTGAGAGGAGGGAATGCATATATATGATGGGTCAGAAGAAAGCTACAGTGCGATACCAAACAGTAATTACTCTCTGCTTGTACCAACCAAAAACCAAAGTAAAGCTTTACTTTGTGTGCTTATTTTACCCCATCTTTTTTATTGATCACTTATTTCTAAATGATTCAGCACTTTTCATTATTCTGTTATTTTACTAATTAGCTCCCACCTATTTAACAGTGCAGTGTCAGGTACTTTACATACAATTCTGCAACCACCCTGCAAGGTACACACCACTGTCCCCACGTGGGGAAAATAGGCCCCAAGGTCACACAGGCAGGGGGTGGCAGGGCCAGGACTTGGCTTATGTCTGCCTGACTCCGAAGCTGTGCTTTTCCTCCGTAAGCTCCACTTAATTTACTCAGTCTTCTCGACACTGACTAGGGCTTTACCGTTTGCTGCTTTATAAGCATGTTTAATAGTTTTGGTTTTTAAAACTATCCTTATGTCTTACCCAATTGACAATAAACCTGGTAAAGGTAGAAACTATTTTTTTTTTCCTAATGTGCTGTTGTTCTATGTATATATCTTCCCCTGAATCTTGAAAAGTGTCATTTTAGGTTCACATACTCTGTAGTTTATTCAGTTGTATTTCCATAAGCTTAGCTACCATTTTCTGGGGCAAATCTCCCAGATATTTTCTGTTGTTTTATAATGTCACTTTTTACCCACTGAAGCAGAATTCTGATATTTGGCTTAGAAGGCTTAGAATTACATATTGTGAAGTTTACAAATTACATACTGAAAGTATAAATGACTTTAATCTCTTGAGCAATTACTATGCAATCAGCATAAGTACTATCAGATTTAAAAATCTAATAGCAAAATATTTACAACTACATACATTTAAATGCTCAAATTCTGCTTGATTTATGTGTTCCCTTGTTTCTTCAAATTAATGCCTTAAAAAATCATGTGTTGCTTATCGGGTCCTCACCATGGGCTCCAGTCCACTGGCAGTTGTGCCCGAGTGGCTCCTAGACTCCCAGACTGTGCAGAAAAGTCACTATCACAGCCATAGCAACTAACCTGTTGTCTCACCATTACACGCAGGCAAGTATGTCTCCTCTCATATTAATTAGGGTTGTCTTTGGATACAATAACAGAAAACCTAACAGTGTCTTAAATTTGTTTCATGTTTATTATTTGTATTACAAAGAAAATTTAAAAAGTCAGGACCTAGTGGCATCTGCTGTTGAGACCTCATATCTTTCCAATTATTTTTTGGCTTATCACCTCATAGTCCCAAGACGGCTGCTGTCCTGCAGGCACTAAATCTGTGCTCAAGGCAAAAAGAAGAGGAAGGAGAGCAGGAGCCACAACTACCTTCTTTTAATAAGAAAACAAAAGAATCCCTACCCCCCTAATACGCTATTGCCTCCAGCAAATTTCTACTCACATCTCAGTAGCTGCTGGGAACTGTTCAGCAAGATAAGACTGGCTCACAGGAGAGGGGATTTAGGAAGAGCTACTGACTCAGCCAGACAGCAGTGTTTGCCACGCCCCAGATGCTGAGAACTCCATAGAAAGAGTTGCAACTTATCCATCTTTATACGCCCAGCATTCATCAGGGTGTGGCACATTTGTATATGCCAAATAAATATGTATTAAGTTATACCCTTGTGGCTAACATTCTTTATTGCTTTCTGAACCTATAATTACATTAATATTTTCAAAAAACATCTGTTATAGGTCTTGAACATAATATAATAGGAATTTATAATATAAATCTACAAAATCTAATATTATTAAATTGAAATTAAAACTCTGCTCATCAGAGAGGTCGGTCTAGCATTTCATGTACCCAAGGTTGTATTAAAAGAGTAGAGTCTGTGCAATACAGCGTAGGTTTGGCGTGGCAAAGGCAACGTGAGATTAGGTTCATGTTTTGATGGTGAAATGCTTTCCTGCTTTATCTTTCCTGTGCAATCACTTACGCCTTGCGTGGCAGGGCTAGGCTAGTTCGTTTTTAATACCAAATTATTCAGGACGTTACAAATAAAGTGGAATACACTATTGTTGATACTCATGATAGGAATTAATCTGTGGAGTGCATTTAGGAGGCCAGAAAGTGTTATTTAGTGCTCCACTGGGTTTCAGTGATATTTAGGAAATCTTGTAATCCTATTCCATAATACATACATGTTGGTTCTAATACAAGTAGTAGTTTTTCCAAATTTTTAGTAGAATTAAAACTTAAGCGTGATTCACACCATGTTCATCCACGGCTTGGTGCAACTCCTGTGATGACAATGCCGGTGATGATAGTGAATGTGTTGAGTCTTTAACGCACCAGACACTCTTCTAAGCACTTTACATGTGAACACATTTCTTTCTCACAACGACCCTAGGAGGTGGATACTATCATCCCTCCCACGTACAGAAGAGAAAATTGAAGCAGTATAGGTATTATTTTATAAATTTGATATATGAGGAAACAGGAGCTTAAAGAACTTGCAGTAACTTGTCAAAAATCACAAGAGCACTAAATATGATTTAAAACACAATTCTGAGTAAAGTCGACAGTCTTATACGCTGCTCGGTGCTCTGTACTGCCACTGACGAATGGAGAAAACTCTCCAGCCAGTGATGAACACCCCGTATCACAAAGTATGAAGAATATCACAAGGTCACCGAATTGCAGAGCTGAAAAGGACCATCTGGTCCAACCCACTTACTTTGCAGGTGTGGAACTGAAACCCAGAGACAGCTGAGAACACCCCCGCTCACCACAGAGCTCCCACATACTCACTCACCTGAGCATCAGTCCTCTAAAACATCTTCTCTCGCTTTCCCTTTATGTTGACTTCCATTTAAAAATTCTTTGATGTAGTATAAATCATTATAGCTCACAATTGAGAGGAAACTGTATTCACCTTGATCATTTGAAATGATGAAAACCTGCCAATGTCACAGACTTTATTTTCTCAACAGTCTTATTTCAAAAAGCATTATCATTGTTTGTCATCTTAGAAAATAGAAAATCTACTTGCTAGAAGGGCATACAGCCCTACATGTATCAAACTTGTCTCCAGGAACCCTAGGAAGACAAAAATCATGACAATTTATACCCAGCATCCCCGAAGAACACTGTCCACTGTGTACCTGCTTTTTATTGATTGTCCTCCTACTTGGACAAATATAATCATTCGGTCTTCGAGTGATTTCCACCTTCACATTGTTCTGGGGTTATAGCACTCTGCAAAACAATCAGGTTTCTTGCAAATGCCTGTTAAACTTTATTCCAAGTGATCCCAGAAAATATAACTAGATGTTATTATAATGTATTATTTTAGCTGGAAGATGTTATAGCCGCATAAATATAAACCCATTATTAATTAGCAGCAAACACATACTACTTTCAATGTCACTATTTCATCATGAAAATAATTAACACGTTTCCTTTTTATTTTCCAGGCAAAGAGTCTTATTGGTTCTCATGCACTGCAGTGGCCATTAAGCAATATTCATTAAGCGACACTGTCAGGGTTTATTATCACTTTATAAAAATTGTAAATCAGATAGGAAGGACACAATCCCTCATTGTCTAGATAAAAATAAAGATGAGGGAGGTTAGCCGAGCAGATTCAAGTCCGACGCTCACAGGTGGGAAAGGCTCACTGAAATTCAGGTCTGTCGTCTGCAGCCAGTGTGCTTACTGCTGCATTGGGCTGCCTCCCCTAGTTTAATAACTCTTTCTACCACTCAAAATTAAAATTTTGTATCTGTAATATTTGCTCTGTTTATTGCAATAATAATTTTAAGTAATTCATTTAGATATCTTTTTCTTCATTAGAATTTAAGACAAAAAAAAATTTCCTTTAAACCATCACTATCATTACCAACTAGTAAAGAAGACTATTTAAAGAGACAGCATCCTTGAACACTTCCAAGTCCAAACATTTGCTGTGAAAGTCACATGAAAACACTGTCTCCTGAACTGCCCCATGACCTCAGAGAACGCAGGCATCTTTATTCCTACAGGCACAATTAATTATAATGGTTGATGACCTAAGATCATTTTCTTTTATTAACACAAAAGTATTCCAAGTATCAACGCTCTACAGTTAACTCTGAGAAACAGTTAATTTTGAGGAGGATTCTACAGCCACAGGTCGGGGTGGCACAACCTCTCCTTTCGGTGTGCTTGTGCGGTTGTAGGAAGGCAGGTGTGCTGGTGCGGTTGTAGGAAGGCAGGTGTGCTGGTGCGGTTGTAGGAAGGCAGTGGCAGCTGCAGGGCCCGAGATCCTGCTAACCTGTCCCCCTGGAATCTGCTCAGTCAAACCCCAGCTGCTTCATCTTTAAAGACAAGCGATTAAGGATAGACAAAAAGAGCTTGCACAACACACTCTTTTTCCCTTCAAACGATCAAGATGATCAATTTCTATTTTGGTTTAATACAAAAGTCAATCACCACCGTGCACCACTCATTTCATCCGAAAAAGGATTTACTTCCCAACATTCTGTCCCATGCATACCTCAGTGCTTCAAAGATGTACTAGTAATTTTCTTAAATATATAACCACCCTGGGCTTATATAAATTCCTCATCAAGTTGATGTAGGAGTGGTAATAGGTTTACACAAAAATTGTAATTGATGCCATGCTGCTTTGTCGAAGAGAAGCTTAGCTCCTATTTATAGCTTTAATAAGCTTACTGCATGGGCTTACCTCTGTGGCCTGCAGAGTTATGGGCCCCGTGAGTGAGGAGTACCTTTATCTGGGACCCCCAGGGGGTGTCTGCTTGTCATACATGCTCCCTTAAAACATTCTTCTGGAGAAGATTGGCTTTTAGGTTTAAATACTAAGGAAAATGTACTGTTCCTATAACCTGTTTCAGTTGATACTCCAGTTCCAAACTTGATAACTGCCAGAGATTTACAGGACTAACTAGCAGAAAAATCAGTTTCTAAACAGAAATGGTGATAATGCTATAATTTTTTTAAAGTAGAACTTGAGTTTTTTTAGATGGTATATGTCTTTTATAAAAAATTCAAGTGGTGTGGAAAAGTTCATAGAAAAAGTTTCATTTTAGGTAATCCAAACCCCATTTATCAGAAAGAAATAATCACCTCTAACACCAAGTAAATATCACTCCAATATTTCTAAATATCAATTAAGTGAAAAAGAGAAATATATATACATTAAAGCCTAATTTTTAAAAATTGAATAAAATTATATATATTTTAATATTTAAATGTTACATTTTTTTCTCTTTGAATTTAACTGAAGAATATATTGAAGCAAAAACTGGAGGAATTACTGAAATTCAGGTCAAGATTTAGCCCAAACCATGGCATTTTATAAAAAGGCACTCCAAAGTTGAGGGAAAAACTTGAAAAACTGGGGCTGTATTCTTTTTAATGATGTATATTAACATTAGGTAGTAGCTATTGACCCCAGGTCATGGATAAAAGAAAATTAGCTTACCGATACTTCCTCCAGTATTGCCTTCTCTACGCCCAATCATTGTTATTCCCACAGTTTATGACATATTCTATTCTGTGACTGTAACTCCTAAAGTTGTTATATTTGACCCCTAATTATATAGACTTGATATTCACCAACTGTTGAATAATCAGAGTTCTCTATTCTTGGCTATTGATACTGACTCATTCTGTGGGTGAGTACATGAGTGTTTAGGCTCCGGGTATCTTTCTGTTGACATTATAGTCAACTGAAATTTATTATAAAGCTTGAGCTACAATCTCTTCCCTCAGAACTGTGTAGAAACTGCCTCTTTGGCTTCTGACATTATCTGGAAATTGGAAGCCAACCTATTTTGCTGCTTAAAAGCAGTTTGCCTTTTTCCACTGAATGTTCGTATTGAGTGTTCTGTTATGCTTGGAGTTCAGGAAACAGCACAAAAATATTTCTCGGTATTCACTTTCCATATAAATCTTTCTAGGACATAGTATGGTCTTTCAATTTGAAGATCCAGATCGTTGTAACAGCTTTCCTCTTTGTATTTTTCTTTTTTATTGAATCACTTTTTCTTATTTCAGAAACATCAATGATGCATATGTTGGCTCTTTTAACT
Source organism: Artibeus jamaicensis (assembly GCF_021234435.1). NCBI lineage: Eukaryota > Metazoa > Chordata > Mammalia > Chiroptera > Phyllostomidae > Artibeus > Artibeus jamaicensis. Next base: position 19,348,649 of record NW_026521788.1, read on the forward strand.
ATCTTCCATATTATTCACTACTATAAACATTTCATATCATTTATACATATTTTATATAGTTCTTCATAGTATCTATGCCTCTGACTTTATGGTCAAGTTTATTCTATTTATATGTTGTATTTGCTATTTTTACATTTTCATTTTTTCCTGAACTGTGCTAGTTCTATTTTCATCTCCGCTCTCTATTCTGAACTCTTCTTTCTCTGAACTCTTTTTTCGGAAACATACCTCTTGTGATATATACTTTTCATAGCTATTTTGTTTGATCTCCTCTCCTTATATGAAAGAGAAAATGGCAGCTTTTATGCACAGATTTATCCATTTGTCCCTTTCTGATCGCTGCTCACGTTTAATGGGGCTGGCAAAAAAAAAAAAATAGTTTAATGGGAAGGGAAAAGGGAATGGAATGACTGGGATTTAGCTGGGATATTAGCAGCCACTATTCCAGCTTATACACTCGAATACCTTCCTTCCAAATCTTTTATTTCCTTAACATTGCAAGTATTTTGCCTCGCCCCAGGAGTTTCCACTTACTGAATAAACTGTCTTGTCCCTTGTGTATCCTTGCCACCTTATCCATAGATTAACCATATAAGTTTAGATTTATTTCTGGAATATCTATTCTATTTCATTTATTTATATACCTTTATTTTATGCCAGTTCCATGCTGTTTTGATTATTAAAGCTTTGCAGTATAATTTGATATAAGGGAGCATGACATCTTCCATTTTGTTCTCTCTCAAGATTTCTTTGGTTATTCAGGATCTTTTGTGGTTCTTTATAAGTTTTAGGAATAGTTCTTATTCTGAGAATATAATTGATATTTTAATAGGGAGTACATTAAACCTGTATATTATTTTAGGTCATAACAACATTTTAAACAATATTAATATTTAACAATATTAAAGAAAATGATGATATACACATGGAGATCTTGCTGTGAAAATTAAAAGGATTAATTTATGCAAAGCACTTAGAACAGATCCTGGCAACTGTAAAGCACTACATATAAATATTAGCTATTACTACTAACCAGACATTAAGTGTATGATAAACATTAGTCCATGTGTTTTGCAGAAGGAACAGAAAACTTTAGTTAATTTGGCAGGTGGATTAAATGGAAGCTGATAAGAAGAGCCCCTTTTTTCAGTATGTAGCACCTATTACTAGATGAGAAGTACCCTGTGAGCAAGAGTTAGATCTGTCTGACTTACTGCTATGTACCTAATAAACACAGTGCCTGTACTTACTGAGCATTTTCTGAGTAAAGAAATGAATCAAGTTCAAATATGGTGGAATGATAAAATATCTACAACATATTAATACAATCTAATAAATATCAGTGAATATACATTTAAAATAGTCATATCACTTTTCTGACTACTTCACAACTTTACAGAATATGTACTTATCTCCATTTATTTTTTTTAAATTGAAACTTTTAAAAAATATTTTATTTATTTATCTTTAGAGGGGAAGAGAAGCAGAGAGGGAGAGAAATACCAATTCATGGTTGCCTCTCATGGGTCCCCTGCTGGGAACTGGCCTGCAACTCAGGCTTGTGCCCTGACTGGGAATCAAACCGTGATCCTTTGTTTCGCAGGCCTGCACTCAATCCACTGAGCTACACCAGCCAGGGCCCTTATCTCCATTTATAAATTAAAAAACATGGAGTGCACCGAGGTTAAGTAATTGTTCCACATCACACAGCAAGTCACTGGGACTCAAAGTTAGGACTCCTCTCTCTGGACTTACCCAAGTAATGTCATCTCAATTCAGATAGTCCTAAAATAATCTCAGTTCATCCTTCACTGTCTCCATAGATGCCACCTCCCCTGTTCATCCCATTTGACTTTCAGTGTTCCTTACTCACTTAAGTTCAAATTCTAAGCATCTGTTTATGAAGGTATCAGTTATTCTTCCATTCATGCATAATTTTCTCTATTGCTGTAACTCCATCATAAAAACAGCCAAGCATGAGATTAAATATAAACTTTGAAATAAGAATGTCACTTGTTTAATTTGCTCTAAATACCTCACCTTTGATGCATTTTACAACATAATTATGCTAACACCAATACTACTGCATTACCTTCCTGAGTTAGGAAACACAGTGCTTTTGACTCTATTGTGGTCATCATCTTTCAATTCAGTCCCAAATCATCTGATGATAAAACATGTACATCAGAAGCAGTGAATAGACGGAGTTTTAATATTTTATGTAACAGTAGTTTAACAAAATTAAATGACTGGGCCACCCCAATCAATGCCAATCTTAAAAGTATTATCCTAGTAAATGAAGTAAATAACTGAAAAGCTTGTGTGTGTGTTAAATATTTTTGAGCAAGAACAAGAGCTCAAATATACAGACACTTATTTAAATACATTGCCTTGAAGACAAGGAATTCTTTATAAGTGTAACCATTTCTAATAATGTCTCCCTTCTATGCTCTTATTATCTGAAAGAGTTTGCTCCTGAGTGAGTGGCAATGAGGATATTATAACATTTCCCAATTAGAAGATTATGTGGGGTTCACCTCTGTTCATTTACAGGAATCAAGAATTTTTATCCTTTAGAATTTTTCATAACAAACCAAAATTAATTAAATTCAAATAATTCAACAAATATTTCCTAAACTTTGTTATATTTTTCCACTGTTTTGAGCACTGTGGAAAATCAAAGACTGCTTAATAGTCCTTTACTTCAATGAAGTGAAAATAAAAAATTCATATTTGGATATCTAAAATTATTTTATGGGAAGAATGAGATAAGCACCAAAACTGGAGTTTAAACAAAGCCTATTAGGAACACAGACAAAAGGGATTGATTCTAATGGGCATAATCATGAGAGATAGGTAGTATTTGATGGTTTCTTAGCAAGTAGGATTCAAACAGAGAAGCTTCAGGTGAAGAGAAGATAGTGAGAAAAGATCTAGAAGAGGAAAATAAAGGGTATGCAGTATGCCTGACACTCAGAATGCCTGAAGGGTCCTATGACAAAAGGCTAGAGGCTGCTTAAACATTGACTGTGGAAGTCTGAAATCACCAAACAGCAAATGCAGTCTTATTTGGTAACTAATAGTCAGACATTGGAACTTGACCTCATTCTGTTGGTTGCTGGGTCATGATTTCCTGGTATTCCTAAGTAGTTAGTCTGTCTGCAGGAGGTAAAATGTGATGGAAAAGAAAGGTCAGTTCGGCTACCCAAATAATGATAACATCACAAAAGAAAGTTCAAATAGCCAACTAATCACTGGGAAAAAGCTGTTTAACCTTATTAATTATTAAACATAGGCTTATTTATAATAGTAGCATTTCACCCCTTTTACTAAGCCAAAATTTGAAACAATGACTGTGAATTAAAATATATAGGAAGCATTTGTACATAATCAGGGAATAAATTGGTAAAAAACTAATTTGGAAATAAAATTCAAAATATACTTTTAAAGTCACATGAAACTTTTCATGTATTTTATTTATTAAGAAAAATATCTAGCCGTGGTCCATGGGACTCAGTTGGAGCAAACTTAAAGTTCCAGGGTTCAGCTCTGGGTCAGGACACATGCCTAGGTTGCAGGTTAGGTCCCTGGCTGGGAAATCTACAAGGGGAAAGAGAATGATGTTACTTTCTCTCTCTCTCCTTCCCTGCCCCTCCCTCTTTCTGAAATCAATAAACATGTCCTTGAGTAAGGATAAAAAATAAAGAAAAATGTTCAAATTTTGAAAATCATATATAAAAAAGTTAGTGAAGTATTATATGTGATAGAAAAATATTTAAAATATCCTAGATATCTAACAAAGATAATATAACAAAAATTATAACAAAAATATGATGGTATCTTATGTAGTTATTAAATTTATATTCATAAAATCAATGTAGTGATATGGAAACATATAAAAATAAAATAAAATTGTATCTATAATACGGTGGCAATTAAAAGGTAAGTACATGTTCAGAAGAGAAGGGGAAGAATGCACACAAAATGAAAACAGTTAAAATACCAAAAATTTTTCTCAGTATTTCTGGAATTGTTAAAATGTGTGTGCTAATAATTTAAAGTTTTAATGAGCTGCTGAAATAAGACAGTGTCAGTCCGAATGAAAGGGAAAATTATAAAGGAAAACACGGTAGAATCAAACAGGAGTAAAACACTAGAAGTTGGAAGGGAGAAATGAAAGGAAGGATCAGACTTGGAGGCTGAGATCTGGTAGGACAGTCAGAGAAATAAACTAAGAACTTTTATTCACTGCAATTAAAACAAATTTAATGTTGAATGTTAGCTGGGTGCCAGTGGACCTTCCCCAGGTGTTTGGAAATATGATGTATATTTCAGAGGGAAGAGAGATGCTCAGTCAGGACTCTTGGATGAGGTAGCTTGTCTTTGAAGCCAAATGAGTAAAATAAAAAAATGAAATTCAGAGTTTGGAAGAAGACAATTTTAGAAAGAACATGGAACAACACTTCCATGTAGAAGATAGGAAATTTAGAGGACCAGAAAAACATTCTGGGAATAAATAGGCACTGTCAGAAATCCAGGTTAGTACACTGTCATGGCAACTGGGAGAAAGCTTCCTCTGTGTGTGTGGTGTGTGTTTCCATGAAGAAAGCTATTATCCACATAGTAAAGGGAAATGGAAGAGAAGAATTTCAAAAAGAGACGATGGAACCTGACTAACAGAAGATCACCTCCAAAAAGTAGTTTCCACAGGCTGGTAAAAGTAAACAGCAGATGACAAAGGAAAAAGTGGGAAACTGGTGAATGAAAATTAAGCCTTCCGAAAATAAATTTAGTAAGGCTGCAAGATACAAAACGTTACAAAAAAATATACTATTGCATACCAACCAAAAATAATTGGAAAATTAAAAATAGAATTTGCCAAGTGAAATTCAAGGAGACAAATATATGGAGAAAAATGCTATGTTCTAAAATAGGACTTCCCAACATTTTAGAATGTCAGTTCCCCAATTCTAATCAAAATACAAGTAGTCCTTTTATGGAAATTAACAAATGGATTCTAATATTTTTATTGAGGGGGAAAGGATCTAGTAAAGGAAAAATGACAAATAAAGGAAAAAATGGTATGGAAAACTTTAGATGGTCTCAAGATCAAGAATCTAAGTAGTCTATAGTGAATACAGTACAAGAGACAGAAAGCCAGGAAATATGTCGCTGCTGAAAGGGCTTTGTACAAAGTAGAACAAGACCACACTCTATGAAAAGAGCCCTTCATGGCTCTTCATGCTTCCCAAAGTCAAGAACTTTAGGGAATAAGCATCACACAATAGCAACTCTCAACCCCAGAAGTCCTACAGACTTACCAATAGACCTTCTACATGCAGGATATCTGGAATCCAAATTATTATTGTTTAATAGAATCTCTTCTGACTTAAGAGATCTATGATAATGCAAGACTTTCTATCTTTCATACCTGGGAAAAGCTTAATAGCGTCAGACAATCTGATGATCCTCACCTTGGAAAGATTTAGTTAAGAATCATTAAGGTTACAAGGTCATCAAAATCTATGAAGAGATTTAAAGTCAATGTGTATTGATCCATTCAGACCTACTGATCTTCTTAGAAGGACACCAAGAAAAAATTATATGTAATACGAATTACTAAAACATGTTTGGGATTTTACATAACACAACAAGCAAGAAAGCTCATTAGACTACAACATTAGAATATTTGAGTTTTATAAGTTTTCTATAGATTATATAATTGTAGGCGAAATGATACTCAACATTTTATAATTCATGTGTAAGAAGCTGGACTAGAAGAAATTGGACTAGATGGTGTCTATGGTTTCTGTGAGCTATTATTCAATTTTTAAGCCTCAGGGTCTATATTAGTTTTCTGTTGCCACTGTTAACAAATTACCCACAAACTTAGTGGCTTAAGATAACAAAATATACTATCCTACAATGCTAGATGTCAGAAGTTCAAAATCAGCTTTGCTGAGCTAAGTCAAATTGCTGGCAAGAATATGCTTTCTCCAAAGGCTCCAAGGGAAAATCTATTTACTTGCCTTTCCCATCTTTTAAAGGTCACCTGCATTCCTTGGCCCATAGCCCCTTCCTCTTCCTTCAAAGCCAGCAATGGTGCATCTTCAAGCCTGTCCCCTCTCTCACTGCTTCAGTCATCTCACTGTTCTCCAAGAGCCTGACCTTACTGCTTCTATCCTTCTGCCCCCCTCTTACAAGGATCTTTGCCTGTATACCTTTGAGCCCACCTAGACAACCCAGTATTGCCTCTCTATCTAAGACTCTTAATCACATTTGCAAGTCTCTTTTCTCCTACACGGTAGTCACAGGTACTACTGATAAGGATTTGGATATCTCTGGGTGGGGCCATTGTTCAGCTTACCACAGGAATCACAGTGATATATCATTTAAACAGAAACGATTTTCTTAATTTTGAAAGAAACATAATGAAACAAACTATATATCCAAGTGGGTTATAATTACCTAAGAAGTCACCTTGGAAAAATAGAAAATTAGTTTATTGATTTAGCCATTGCTCAAATTTGGGTAAATTAGTTATTTGGAAATGCTTTCAGAGCCTACTACACATTCTTTCAGATGTAAGAAATGTTTCTTTAAATATATGGACTTATGCAAAAGTTTTTATAACCACTATTAATGAATAAAGGAAGGTATTTCATATTTTTAAATGTACAGTATGAAATAATAAGAAATATCTTAATATTACCCATTTATTGTCACTGAAGGTATTTGCCAAAAATGAGTTTGAGAAACGTTCTGAGTAATGACAACATCATGGGAATAAGTGTCTAGAAGTTTATCATGACAAATTGTAGGAAACAAGATTCATTGTGCTAATTAATTCTGGTGCATTTCTGCTTTAAAAGTATTTGGTTAGTTTATATTTTTATTTATTGATTTGTGAGAGAAGAGGAGAAAGACAGAGAGAAACTTTGATTTGTTGTTCCACTTATTTATGCATTCATTGGCTGATTCTTTTATATGTCCTGACTAGGGATTGAACCTGCAATGTTGGCATATTGGGATGCTCTAATTAACTGAGCTAACTGCCAAGGAGTTCATTTATGTTTTGTAAGCACTGAAATATATATCCCCTGCAAACTAAAAAAAAAAAAAAAAAAGTTAATAAAGGCCATATATCAATCCTCTTACCTCTTCATATATAATTTTTCAATGATTTTTGCTCACAAGTGCAATGCTCAAGAAAATAAAGTCATAGAATACTAATCTTGCAAAAATTCTAAGTTTTCTATATGACTATAAAGATATATGCAAGTTTTATTAAGAGGATGAGACTATATTTTGCATTTTGCTATTTGTAATATTACTGAGGAAAGTCCAGTTTCTGACATAGTTTTTACCCCTGTGAAAAAGATACTTTTGAATTTATCACTCAGGTTAAAATACTCTGTGAAGTACAATATGATAGAGAACAAAAACAACAAAAAGGTATTTTTAGTTGCACTTTGAAAATTCAGACAAGTCATAATGTCTGTTAACAGATGTTCTTAATTTTCACTCAAATACCAATGACCATCTGGAAATCCAGATTCAAGAAGAATTTTATGAGGCTAAATGAATTAATAACTTTTGGAACATGTCATAAATATACATTGCTACCAACAGAGCTGATGCATTGTATTAAGTGCTATTTAGAACAAAACACACATAAATAAATAAATAAATAAATAAATAAATAAATAAATAAATAAATAAAGTTATATTAGTAGTACAGAAAATAAATAAATTGTCCTAAAGCCAACTAACAGGAAAAACATTCAAGAAAATGTTGCTATTACATAGCTGCTTAAATATCGGTCAAGGTTACCTCTCAAGAAAGAGCAATCTTCTGAAAATTCATGTTCAATAGAAAGGAGCTTAGAACTTGAAAGGAAACCAATCTCTCCATAAATTTTCTTTCTTTCACTTGGAGTAACTGAAGAAAAATTAAGTATATTAAGGCCCATCATTAGTTTTCATTTAATACCATATCTCTCAGGTCCTTAAACATTCAAATGTTTGATTAAAAAGGGGAGAGATCTTTGAAAAAATAAAACATTACTCATGTTTTACTGACTAAAAACAGAAAAATTCAGAAACCTGAAATCTGAAAAGCTTATTCACCTTCACTCTGAGAGGCTGTAATTTAAAGATCATGTTAAAATAGTAACCCTGTGGAGCAGGACTTGTAACTTCTGGCAGAGTTAATTCTGGGTTATGAAAAAATAAGTGATGATGAAAATTTTTTTACCTAAATCACAAATAATCTCAAAAGACTCAGCTAAACTGAAAACTCCCCGAGAGCAGAGATTTTCGCCTTCCATTTCCTTTACATCCTTGTACATTCTGCTGACAGAGCAGATGCTCTAGTGAGAGGAGGAAGGAAAGGGGAGGGAAGGAAGGAAGAAGAGGAAAGGATGATGGGAGGAGGGCAAGGAAGAAAAGCTGAATGAGTGAAGCAGATCTTTTGCGTTCCCTGTCTGGAAGTTACTGAAAGGTTTACATCTGACATTTAACTGACATTCATCTGAAATTGGTGTTCCTGAATTATTTTAATGACTCACTGAGAAAATATCAAATAAAGATACTTTTGTCAATGGAAGTGACTGTCTCTTGCTGTTTTAGGATAATTTTCATACAATTGTTCATAGAGATTCCTCTTAGAGTTTGCTTAGAAAGTGTTAATAACAAGTCCATTAGGGTACACAAAAAGTACACATTTTTTATATTTTTTCAAAAACTTTAAAATTCGCACTGATATTTACTTTTTGCTTGAGTGATAAGCTCTTAGGTGAATATCATAAAGCTGAAGAGGAGAATGGCTATCACTCTCTATTTGGATAGCACTTGGTAACTTATAAAGCCTCCACCTATATTTTCCCTCTTTTTTAAAAAAAGATTTTATTTATTATTAGAGGGAGGAAGAGAAGGAGAGAAACATCAGTGTGTGGTTGCCTTTTGCACACCCCACAGTGGGGACCTCACTGGCAACCCAGGCATGTGCCCCGACTGGGAATTGAACCTGCAACCCTTTGGTTCATAGGTCGGCACTCAATCCACTGAGCTATGCCAGCCAGGGTATGTTTTCCCTCTTGCACCTCATAATCATTCTGTGAAGCAAGTTAAGCAGTTGATATTAACTGTTCTTCACAGATGAAAATGACAAATTCAAGGTTAGACTATGGCAGAGCCAGGATTCATTCTCTTCTGATACTAGACATTTTATTTTCCCCTAATCAGAGTGTTTGCTGCAGTGAGTTGGAAAATTTCATCTGGAGCCCAGTCTTTTCACTGGACTTTTCAGCCCATTAAAAAAAAAAAAAAGTTAAACATAATAGCACATGCAGAGAAGTTAAAAGTGGTCTTCACAGCAACAATTTTATTGATTGATCTGAAAGTTAGAAAATAGATACAGGACCTAGGCATTGCCAACAGCTTGCATGATTCCCACTGTATTTAATGTCCTCTACCTGACTAAAACTTAGAATTTGCCAGTCATTCTTTACTTTAAAAAAATAGAGCAAGTGGCACTTGGGAATGGCCAGCATTTGGGGAACAAGGAAGGAAAGACTCCAGCCAAGAAGCCTGTGAAATTATAGAATGTAGTTATTTCAAACAGCATGTGCAATGGAACAGAATTTGCCAGCTCAAGGAACAAGTCAGAGATAACTTATACAACAAGCTATTTCTGCTTTTTTACACTTTTCAGGTTTCTTTCCCCTTAATATTTGCCAAACCTTTTTAGGAGATTCAAGAATCTAGAAGTTTGATCTTCTAAGAGAAATGGAAGCAAGCTAGTGAAGTAATACCAATGTCTTCAAGGCTTCTTCCCAAACATTCTACAACAAATAATTTGATTAGGATGAAGGGAAATCCCTAGGAAGACAGTTAACCATTCAGTAGAAAAATATTAAAACTGAAGAGTCATTGTAACATCTGGGTGCAAGCATAAGGAAAAACTCAACTTTTCATTCTACCACACACTAAGAAATCAGGCAAACTGTATTACAATTCAGTTACCCAGAACTCCCTATTAAGGGTTCTTACTGTGCATTCCATTCATAACATCAGACTAGTGAAGTCACTGTGAGTTCAAAAGGTGTACTTTGCCTATCACTGATCTTTCCTAATATCTCCCTACTGCTCAGCTTAACCACATCTTTTATTAGCTTATAACTTCTGTCCAGGCTATTACTCCATTAGCTTAAATATTAAAAGCTATTTGAAAAAGTTCACTGCCCAGGCTAGTATGGCTCAGTCGGTTGGAGCATCCTTCCATTACTGAAAGACCGTGGATTAGATTCCCGGTCAAGACACAAGCCTAGGTTGTGGGTTTGTTCCCGGTCCAGGCACAGGCACATGTGGCCCCTGGTCAGGACACTTGTGACCTCTGGTCCAGACACAATACTGTCCCACGTCTGGACATGTGTTACAGACAACCAATGAATGTTACTCTCTCCCATCACGTTTCTCTCCCTTCCCCTTTCCCTTCCTCTCTCTCTATAAGCAATAAAAAAACAAAGTCCTCTGGTGAGGAGGAAAAAAAGTTTATTTATGCCCTAGACTATTCTTAAATTTTTACTTGAAGTAGTATCTTTCAATTAAGCAACCAATACAAATCCATTTGGAGGTTATTACATTGACAAGCAAATACGGTCACAGATAGTTTGGAGGTAATTCAGAAGAGGTTAACTCAAGTAGAAAGACCTATAAAAAGAGGTGAAAGCATTTAATATTTGGTCCTGGTTAAGAGGGGGTTTATTTACTGTTTTAGGAAGAGTGGTGATCCTCTCTCTGGTCTTCATGTACTCCGAGTAAAGCATGTACACACTCAAACCTGATTTAAACTGTAGAACTAAAGAGTTTAAATGTCATAAAAGAGTTCTAACACTGAATTATTTAACAGTTGTGTAGGTTACTACAGAGAATTTTGAGATGGCTTTTTCTGGTAGCTATTAAAAATAACTTTTCACTTTTTTAAAAGACAAGTGTGGCTCTAGGTAAATATGGATAAAAAGAACTAGATATTCTTACAAATTCACTCTTAAATCTCTCACTCTATATCAAAAATCAACCTATATCTGAGATGTTCAATAGGGTAGCAACTAACCTCATGTGGCTGTTTTAACTTTAAATTAATATTAAAAATTCAGTTCCTCGACTGCACTAAAAAGCATACTCAATGACCACATGTGGCTAGTGGGTATCAGCATGGATCACACAAGTACAGATTATCGCACGTCGTGACTCAAAGTCAAATCAGACTACAATGACTGCACATGCACATTCCAAATGCCCCACCAGTGCTTTGTTAAGATATTTACATTCTGGTGGTAAACTATTTTGAAAAAAAATTACCTTGCAATAGCCATATCAAAGGTATATTTTAATCATCCAAAAATTCCATTTTTAGTGTTTAAATTAGTAACAACAAATAATCTTGTCCTGAAGTACCAGTTGGGTGGTTTGCAAGAGAAATCAGACATTCATGTGCTATATTTTTATACTTGGCAGCTTCACTGTAGCTTTAAAGCATTCTGCTATACAGAATGGTGCGGTGTTAAAGTTTAAGGTTAAGAAACATCTGAGGTAGCATTTTAAAGTAATCATACATCTGTTATAATTTACCTTGTATACATTTTTTTAAAAGATTTTATTTATTTGTCTTTAGAGAGAGGGAGAAGGAGAGTAAGAGAGAGAGAGAGAAACATCCGTGTGAGAGAAACGTCTACCAGTTGCCTCTCCTTCACACCCCAACCAGGGGCCAAAACCTCAACCCAGGTGTGTGACCTGACTGGGAATGAAAACAGTGACCTTTTGGTTTTCAGAACAATGCCCAACCAACTGGACCACACCAGTCAGGGATACTACATACACTTTTGAAGTACTTCTAACAGGCTTCTCAGTTATAAGATCATTACATAGCTCAAAATTTAGGGTCATTTGTGAATTAAGAAAATAGCCTTAAACCATTATCCACATACACATAAGAAATTTACACATATAAATTAGTACTAAGGTGCCAAAAATAAAGGAGCATAAGTAAACCATTTTGTATTTTTACAGAAATAGAATATATTCATTTATATCCATTATTTATTCATAAAGAAAATTAGGCTGAAACAAAAGAGGGAATTAAGTTAATCCACGATATCAATAAAATTAGTAATTTAATCTCACCTGACCTCTGAAATATTCACTTGGCTTCTGTTTTCTCATCTTTTTAAAGAAGAGTTCGCACTTGAACACTTCCAAAGTGATATTTAATTATGAAATTCTCATTCCAGGTATAAATAAACCCCAATGATTGATACAAGTTGGTATATATTAATATATAACTTGGCTAAGTTTTTTTCTAGTAAGAGAATGGCTGAGCATTCAAGTGAAGTGGAAATTCACAGATTGAAAAGTTTTCAATAACAGAAGGGAATAAAAAGCAAGTAACAAGATGGTCTACAGAAGATGACAGAAAAAAATCAGTATCAGATCTAAGAATACAATTCCTCATCTTCTTTCCCCGTTTCCAGGGTAAACTGTCCCTTTCTACTATACACTGTGCTTATTTTAAATGCATTGAATTAACTTCAAACCTGAGTTCTTTTTGAAGATTTTGAAGCAAATGTATCACATCACCGATAACTTAAAAAGGCAATCCTGCTAGGTAAAGACACTAAAAGGCTGACTACTGAGGACCTTTCAGAGGAAATAATGCAACAGTTCTGTTAGGGAAGTTAAATAATTCAAATGTAAGCACTGTTCAAAGTGGTAACTACTGTCAAAAACAGCACTTTGAGAAGACTAAGACCTTAGCTGCTGGTAAAAACTACTGTAATTCTGTGTTAGAGATCTAAGAAATGAGTATGAATTGTTCCTAGCATCTTACCACAATGTCACAAGACTGTAACACCACAAAAAGGGATGGACAGATCAGTAATCATTCTGAGCAAGCCTCATCAGCCTGGCAGGAAATATACCAAGCAATTTTTCATACTTACCCCATGTAATAATGCCATTTTAATTCCAGTCTTTATTAATGATAACAATTACTTTAGCAATTACTTTTTAATCATGAAATTCTATGATTCTGAATAGTAATAAGAGCCTATGGTTTATATAAAACAGTTCACAGCAATACATAATTTGTCTAAGTTCTTTTCCAGTAGGCCATGTACTTTCCATATATTAGCTCATAAAATTCTCACTATTTCTCCCATGAGGACTGTCTTCTGTTTATATGTGAAGGAAATGAATCCTCGAAAAAATGCATAATTTTCCCACAGACACCCAGCTAGCAAGTGGTTGCATCCCACACTTAAGTCCTATTTCTGCAACTGAGAACTGTCATTGTCATGCACTGGACTCGGTTGCTTCTCCTTTCAGTTTAAGGAACAATGGGGGGCTGGTATCTAAGCAGAGGTCACCAACAAATAGAAACTATTCTTAAAAATCAAGTAAAGAAAATTAATCCACTTGCTTGGTAGCTACAAATCATGATTGATAAGATTAATTTCTGAAATATTAGTTCAACTGGCAAAATTTAAGAGAAGAAAAAAGAATATGTGTGTGATCTGTGGGGGTTCTGCTATATAGGTGATGGGAATATATCATGAATGAGGCAAAAATAGTATCTACAGGTATCTCCCTGCATGTGTGCCTAGCACACTGCCGGATATTAGGCATCATATAGATGCTACTGATCTCTATTTCCAGTTATATTTTTAAACTATAAAATTCAAAACTATTTAGTAATAACATATTCAAATTACATCCTTACCATATTTAAGTTTTCTGGTTTTATTGTACCATACTTCATGTAAAAGAAATCAAACACAGAAGAAAACGAAACTAATGTTTTATTTTGTTATGTCCCCAGTTCAGTTAACTCCCCTCTCAGAGCACACTGAATCATGGGCATTTGTTTACTGGCGTGTAAGCTTTCAGCTGTGTGAGGAAAATGAAGACTCTAGTACTCTAGAATGACACCTACTATTTAATTTTCAACATGCTGAAGAATTTCAAATTATTCAGAATAGTGGCTTTTGAATTAAGGCACCTTAACTGTTATTTGGATCATTTTACAGCATTTTCATCTGTGCATAATGCAACAAAGACAATTAGCTGCCTTTTCCACGAGGTTTCTAGAAACTCACAATTTTAAAAAGAAGTATTTTAACAAAAATAATTGAAACAATGTAAATTGATTTTAATTTGAGAGATTATTCTTTTAAAGACACACTTTTTTTGAGAATTACAGGCAAGAAGGGGCTGGAAAGAAGTATTCCGAGGCATGAAAACCAAAGACCTACAACCATGATTGCTCTATCCAGCAAAGCTTTCATTTAGAATGGAAGGGCAGATAAAGTGCTTCTCAGATAAGATCAAGTTCAAGAAATTCATCATCACCAAGCCATTATTATATGAAATGTTAAAGGGACTTATCTAAGAAAAAGAAGATAAAAAAGATGAATAGTGAAAGGACAGCAAACTCACAGTTATTAACAACCATACCTAAAACAAAAGCAAACTAAGAGGACACCTAGATCACGAGTGAACCATAGAAATGAAGATCACATGAAGGGTTAACAATAGGGGAGTGCGAGAAGGAGAAGGGGGGAGAAGGTACAGAGAATAAGTAGCATAGACAGTAGGTAGAAAATAGACAGGGGGGAGGGTAAGAATAGTAGGGGAAATATAGAATCTAAAGAACTTGAGACACGTAGTCATGAACGAAAGGGGGGAGGAATGGTGGGGGAGGGATGTGCAGGGTGGAGGGGAATGAAGAGGGGGAATAGAACAAATGTAATGGCATAATCAAAAGAATAAAAAAAGATTTAAAAAAAGACATGCTTTTTAAGTCCTCTTGATGCTGAGGCTGTTATACTGTTAGACCCAAAGCCACACCAGTGCTTTTAATTATCTAACTAGTGCCAGTAGAAATACCCTTTACCACAAAGGTCAAATCCAGGGTAACCAAGATCACTTTTTCACCCACAAGGAAGTTTATTCTATGCAGCCATCTCCTGGGCAATCACTTACTTACTCCTTTAATAAGCATAAATTGAGTGCCTATTTTGTACTCATTATATTCTAAATGATGGTGTTACAACATCCAATAATAGATAAATCCAAGTTGACATCAAGGAACTGGTTATTTCTTCTTCTTCTTCTTTCGTGTTGGCTGAGGATCTATCACACATTCTAGTATCCTGCACCTGTGCCCTTTAGAGTCCCATGCCCCCACATAATGGTCCCTGGATGCAGGCATCATTCCAATCTCTCTCCTGCCGCTAACATCACAAAAACTCAGACCTTTCCTAATAACCAAGTTATATTATTTTAATTATCATTTGTTTTGTTTTCTCTACACCCAATCTTTCTCTAAAGCACATGTTAACAACATTACCAACCCCTTGTCCAGATACAAAAACTGATTCCCCAGTGACTGTTTAATAAGATTAAAATTCTTTCACATACTTTGGCTATTGTTTAAAATTTGATCCCCAGCCTACCAGACTCATTTTGCTTCCCATTATTTGTTCCACATGCAGTGCAGTCTAATAAAACAAGTCTTTGTACAGTCACCTGCACACTGTTTGATAATGCTGATGACATATCTCTTGGCAATGCCATTTTTCTTGACATTCTTATAGCCTGAGAGGTCCCCTCCATGCCTGCACTAACAAACTTTGGAAGGAGCAGTGCAGATGTCACCTGTTTTCATGAAGCCCTCATTGAGCCCACCACTTAGAAGTGCTCTCTCTGTCATCTGACTGCTGATCACTCCTTGTGCCTGTCATCTGATGCTCACCTGTATTGACTGATCTGTGCACATTTTCCGTCCTTGAATGTCATATCACTGAGAGCAGGAGCAATTTCCTTAGCCATATATTGACAGATACACAGAACACAGAGCTCTGCCCAGGAAGTGTCTGTAAACGTTGTCTGAATAAGCAAACTATGGCTGAAAAATCTTTAGGGCATGAGTGTCTAGATTGATCAAAACACACATGTAACTTTATTATATTTGCTTTTGTAAAAAATACATGGAGAATGGCATGGAAGGAAGAAAAACTGGAGCTAAAAAGTATATAAAAGCTTTATGTAAGGTGAGGTTCTTTTGAAGTTTTTTTTTATTGCTGCTGTCATTGACATCAGTATTTTTTGAAAATTTTTTTCTTTAATTTGGAAGTTAGAGGTCAGAGAGAAAGTAAAGAATCTGAGGCAGTAATACTTGTTTTCTAATGTGAATCAATATACTCCAACTGGAAGTATTTTTTGACATAAAATTTCTAAATTCCAATCAGAAACTTTGACAGGAGAAGCATCTCTGTGAGGGAAAAGCCTGAGATATGCCACCAAATCACCTTTCTCAGTACTCAAAATTCAGTCTTTCTATCATATTAAGCTACAAACCTGTACTACATCAGCTGAATATATCTTAAAAATCTTTTGCTATATTAAGCTTTACTTTTATTCTTTTAACTTCTGTAAAAGTTGGCTTGAGAAAAAATGCACAGTTGAAGCATCATCTGCATTTTACAAATGAATTGTTCATTACATTATTTTACATTCCCCATTTAATTCCAACATTACAATTTCTTTAAAAGTTTGCTCTCCTTTCTGAAAATTAGAACTAGACTACTTCTCTTGCTTCTTTCTATTTTACTATTATTTTTTGGTTCTGTTTGTTTGCTGGGTTGGGTTTTTCTCTTTTTTTGGCTAAGAGAAAGCACAAAGAAAACTTTGATATAGAATAAGAGCAATTAAGGTAATACTTATGGCTGTTACATTTGCTTCCTTCTCTTTATCCTATTTCTAATTTATTAACCTTATTAGAAATAGTCTGTACTGTAAATTACTACATTATTTTAAGAGCATACTCTCAAAAATAAATATAGGAAATTTACTCCCTTTATTCATTCAACAACAATACTTATTATCTGTTTAGAGTATAGAGACACAGCATGGAGCACTAACAGAAAAACATTTCATCATGATGTATATAATTCTAGCTGTGAGAAACAGATACTAAATAGGATAAAAGCAAGATGTATAGAACCCTGGATGGCAAATTGTGGTATGGTCAAAAATAATAAAGCAGAAAAGAAAGAGGGGAAAGGATACAATTTTAAATAGGAGGAGTTGATATTTGATTAAAGATCAAAAAAGGTGAGCCACACAGCTATCAGAAAGATCTCTAGGGCGAGAGAACAACTTTTCAAGTTCAAAGGCCTCAAGGACATGGGTGCTCAAGGGCCACTAGCAGACACACCAGGTGGATGCACTGGGCAGAATGAGGAAGAAAAGGAGAGAGTCGGTTGGGTAAGGAATGTGGAGGCTGTTGTGAAGACTCATTACATGAGTCTTTGGATTTGACTCATTAAACAAATTAAGAGAGATGTTTACTTGTTTCAACTGATAGTAAGGGGTGGTTTTTAAATGATGCTTATTTAAAAGTAATGTATTTCTCAACAACTATTAGCAAAAATTAGTACTTCAGATTTATGACATCCTGTTTCTTGATTAATACACTTATTCAACAAAAACTATGTTAAGCACCTACTAGGTGCCAGTAGTGGTAATATAAAACAAAAAAATATATGGTTCATAAACTCAAATTATCTGTTATCAAGATATCTCTTCTTTCTTTTAGGTAAAGAAAACCATGTAAGATGTTTGTGGGAGGGGTGATAACCATTTTTAAATTTCAGATAGATTAACATGTAAAAGATATTCGAATGAAGCATAAATGAATACAGAAAGTTGAATTAGAAAGCTGAAAAAGAAAAGAATAAAACCTGAATTAAGATACCAACAGAGGATGAAGAAGCGAGAGTTACAGCCATTTTTAGAATGGAGAACCGTGGGACTTTATGACTAAATAGGTGTGGGCGATGTGAGAGGGTGACGGATCCAGAATAACACCCAGCTTCCTAACTTGAACATCCACACAGTGGTGGTTAGAGATAGAGAGTTCAGCTTAGGACAACTTGAGACATATTGGTAAGCCTTTGTTTGCTGGGAGTTGATGTCATGGAAATAATGGAGATAATCCACAGAGAATGCTCAGTTAAAAGAATGTCAAAGAGAGGAGCCCAGAATACCAACATTGAAATGTCAGGCAGAGAAAAAAAAAGTGGCACACAAAAGAGGCCTGAAGTGAATAAACAGAGGTTTGTACAGAAGCCGTGAGAAAGGAGAGGTTTTATGTTGGACCATACTGTAGCCTGTATTTACCCACAACACAAATCCAGTATGATTATTCATTTAGCTTCAACAGCATCACTTATATGAAGCATTTCCTATCAAGGGTGCCCAGTTATTCAATTTATAATGATTGCCAGAGTTTAAATAGATAGGTCCTCCTGGGTTTAAAATATGGTATATATGTATTTTTTCATTGTTGTTTATTGGCCATCCTAAAAAATATATATATTTCTTAACTTAAAATACATTGTAAAGTTATTTGTTTTAGTCTTTCAAACATTTCATTGTGCTTTTTAACATTTCAGTTATTAAAAGAAGTTACTTCCCTGGCAGGTGTGGCTCAGTGGATTAAGTGCCAGCCTGTGAAACAAAAGGTCACCAGTTTGATTCCCAGTCGGGGCGCATACCTGGGTTCTGTGCCAGGTCCCCAGTAGGTGGCACACGAGAGGCAACCACACATTGATGTTTCTCGCCCTCTTTTTCTCCCTCCCTTCCCCTCTCTCTAAAAATAAATAAATAAAATCTTTAAAAACACAATTTAGTACATGACAATTAAATCATTTCCTATAGAGAGAAGCAAGAAGTGCTACAAAGAGAAGGAAATATATGTTACAAAAAGATGAAAATATGCTCAGAAATCAGAAAATTCCAGGCTAGGTGTGAGCTCTCACAATCATGACTCCTCTATAAGAATAAGATTAATGAACATTCTGATATCATCGGGATTTATATGGATCGTAAAACTAATGGAAGCCCAATGCTTTAAAAAATGTTAAATCTCTATAAATATCAAGTAGTATGTGCCATAACATCTTTCACCCAGGTATTTGCCAACCTAGAAGAGCTTACAAAATTTCCCCATAACTTCCTAAGGTGGGGAAAACTTTGAAAGGGTTAAGTGTTTTTTCCAAAAACGCTACCAGGTCATTGAAAGAACTGGGATTTCTATTTCAAAGAGGTATTTATAAAAACTTCTCTTTTTATATTATCTGATAAAAACTTTCAAAGTAAATGCACAAAATGAAAACATATATATATATATATATATATATATATATCTTCATATTATGCTTGAATAATACATACAAGTTTAGTTAATAGAAACACATTACCTATAATAGTCCAGATAACAGCATAAATCTGAAATATTTTCTGAGTCACAATAGATATTAATTTTTTAGACATAAGAATTTGAATCTGAAGTGTAGAAAATTCTGAGTAATAAATATTTAGGAGGCTGCTGTATCAGCAGGTAAGTTTGCCTTTATTTCACAGCATTTCTACCTGTCCTTTGCTCTACAATAACATGAATAAATGCCTCACTGTGAGATTATTATGAAACCATAAGCTATACTATTACCATACTGAACATTATAAGCTGAATTACAAATTATAACTAGAGGAAAACTGCAGGTTATAACAAGTGTAGCAAATGCAGCTGTTAGAAGTCCTACATATTATACCTTATAAAATTATATTTTCAGTTAACATAAATGCTGAAATAGGTTATTAGTTCTAAGAAGGGTTTTTTGTTTTTTGGGGTTTTTTGGAGACAAACATTTCCCTGTGCATCAGACAGAGCCTGGTATTAGAAAAGCCTGCTTTTACAAGTGTATTTGAATATTCATAACTGCAAATGAAATGTATGGTTCTACTTAATTAATCTAAGGATATGATAACTAAATATTATGTCTCTATTTACCCAAGAGTGATGCATATAACTTACTAGGAGACTTTTTGATATATAATATCTGTTGTGTTTTAAAAATGATCATTAAATAATTAGCTAAGCATCAGGAGAAAGATAACATCTCGAAGTTAAAAATAAAAATTATTAAAGGGATGAGAAAAGTTAAAAATCATGCTAGAACACCGGTAGCCATGTAACTAGTTAAATGAGTCAGGCTAAAGAATCCATCCCAAAAATGCATGTGCAAAATCTAAGCAAGTACAGAAGTTAGTCCGCTGCTTCAGAAATCACCACTTCTGCCCTTCCTGGTGTGGCTCAGTGCATTGAGTGCCAGCCTGAGAATTACAGTGTACCTGGTTCAATTCCCAGTCAGGGCACATGCCTGGGTTGCAGACTAGGTCCCCAGAAGGGGATGCACGAGGGGCAAGCACACATTGATATTTCCCTCCCTCTTTTTCTCTCTCCCTTCCCCTCTCCCTAAGAATAAATAAATAAAATCTTTAAAATAAAAAAGAGAAAGAAATCACCACTTCTTTGTGTAAAAGATAATTAATGATGGATATTCATTAACTTACTCAGAACCATTACAGGTCAATCTGAATATCTAGGCCTTCAATCTAAATATCTCTGACCTGAAATCCTTTAAGACAGTCCACCCAGCCCTCTGCTATAAAGCAGGTGGCCAGGGATTGCCGCTGATTCATAGATGTCACCCTGTCCTCAACGTGCTGCTTGAGTTGAAGGTTACTGACACTCCATGCCCACTCATTATTGTTTTAGTAGTGTAAAGAATTCAATAATCTCTCGAATGGTGTTTGTTGCTACAGCATTAATCAGCCCCAGTTTATGCCAAAAATGTGAATGTTACATGAAGGTAAATAAGTTTTAGTCGTGCCCTTTAACATTCTGAGGGCACAGGTACTCCCTGTGAAGTTGATATTTTCTTCGTCAACATCTAGTTCTAAGGATTCCAGATAAGATGACTTTATGTGTCAAAGTCATCAGGCATTTCCTCCACAGGTAAATACCATGAAATTGTGTAAAGGAACAAGAAAGCCACCATTCTTAGTAACGGGGTAAAGATTATGTTTGTTTCTCATTCGATGATGGGGACCACTGTGCAAATGTCAGCTATTTAGGATGCAAGGTGTTCTGCTCACCATCACAAATATAATTTAAAAGTACCATGAAAATGACAAGCTAGCATGATGTTGCTCCTCTGCTGTGACATTTACTCTCTTTCACTCCTTCTCCTCAGTTAATGGATTATTATGAGCAGATGAGATGAAATTTTTTCCTAGGTAACTTTAAAATTATGTGTCTACAATTTTAAACATCATACACGTGTGATACTAACATATTGATAGTGATGTAAATTTAGACCACTGAGACGTCAGTAAATGTAGTGATAGAAAGGGTGAACCAATATGGTTAACCAATTGGGTAAGAAAAAGGAATCCCGAAACATTCATTTTAAAGTGGAATTCATCCCTGTCATATTTTTAAAAATTGACTATATAATGTCAAATTATAGGCAGACATCAGTTTAACCTAAGAAATAGTCATTGAACAACTGTGTCATACACTAAAGATACAAAGATAAGAAGGCCTAGAATGAATCTTCAAGGAGCTTCTGAAGAGCCGCTGATGATGAGACAATATAAACGTGTTTTAATCCTCGCCCAATGATACGTTTCTCATTTTGAGACAGAAAGAGAGAGAGATCCGTTGCCTCCTGTATGCTCCTTGACCAAGGATGGGCAACTTTTTGGTGTACAGGACAACTCTCCAACCAAATGAGCCACCCAGTCTGGGTGAGACAATATAAACATTTTACATATTTTTTTTAGATTTAGAAATATTGCATAGGAGAAGCAGATCTTTTTATAACACTGAAAACAGACTCTTACTGATGGTAAGAATTCACACAGAGGAAACTATCAAAGGGGAGTGAAAAGGATGTCTAAACAGAAACTCTAGAATGCATTTTAAGTATGAGAACCAAACTGGATGTTGGGAGGCCAATTGCAGAACTATTGCAAGTGTGGGGGAGAAGTAATGAGGCCTTGAACCACGAGTGGCAGCTCCATGATGAAGAGCGAGAGAGCAATGATGAATGAGAGGAAAAATGGACAGAACTATCTGTTAGCTGTGAGGCACAAATAAAAGAAATAATTTGACACCCAGTTTCTGGCTTGAGTAAGCAACTGGATGGAGATGTCATTAGGAAATAAAGAGAATACCATATGATTTACGTTACAGACATGTAGAGTTTGCATAATTCAGGCACAGGGATTTTTAGGTATGGCGCTCAGGGGAGAGATGAGTCGTCATGATACAGGACATAGTGCATGGAAATGGGTCAAAGTGTGAACGAGAACGAGGTGAGGAAGGATGAAGAACGAGGACCTGAGGAATAACACCCTGTACTGTCAGAGGCTGGGAGGAGAAAAGAAGTCACGGTGGAGCCTGAGGAGGAAAGACCATCGTGGCTGAGGAAAGGTAAGAGTCAGAACTATCAGAGGAGAGAAGCAATTGGCAAGTTCGGTTGTACTAGAAAGAAAAGAAAGAACAAGTATTGAAAGGGTTTCTGGATTCAGAAGCCGATAAGCCCATAGTGTTTGTTCTCAGTAGGTAGAGAGTAAAAAGGAGTTAGGGACTTAATTTTAATGGAAATGTGAAGAATAGGAGGTAGATGAAGGGGAATGGACGGCAGGGTGTGACTGTTTCTTGGTATAAATTAGAAGACACACAAAGGCTCAAAGAATGGAGCCAAATAAAGGGAAAACTGAGCAGTCAGATCCCAGACAGAGGAGTCAGCAGTCAGTGGAAGTGCAGGGAGTAAAGGTTTAACAGTAGTTAGTCAATGTCAACAGGAGGAGGGAAGTCAGGAGTAACATATATAAATTACCTGTAGGTACAAAGGCCAGCAGTTTGAGGGATTCCATATCTCAAGGCTCAATTATTTTCGTGAAAAAAGACCCAGGTGCACCACCAACTTTCTCCTTCTACTTCATACACCTGAAGTGTGGCAAGGACACTAGATACGGCAATATCCCACAGATGGTGAAGGGTATAAAAATAACCCAAGGGTCTATATTATTCTTATAGCCTCTGATCTGCAATATATCTCCAAAAAGAAATGTCTTCTCCTATGCTCAGTAACAGAATAAATAACCATAGTAACAGTGGTCATCTCCTTAATTAGCCAAAACATCTATTGAAAGCCATTTTTTGTTCCCCACACAGAGAAATGGCCTTTAAAAATTTTTTCCTGAAGGAGTAGGTTTTCCTCTTCACCTGAATGTCATTTTTCTCTTTCCTTCCTATTAATTGTAGCATAGGGTTTATTTCAGTGATTTTTCTTTTTAAACAGATACTGTAACACCTCTAAATTTCACACCTTCCATCAAACCCATTGATGTGCTGTTTCCTCAGTCTGCCAGATCATTAACAATGATTTTTTCACAACGGCTGATACCAATTCTTGCAATGATGCCTACCCTTCACTTTCTCACTGTTCCAGAATAAAATCGCCTGTCTTTGCAAGTCTTTTCATCAATCATTGGTATTTGTGCTTTGTTCATTCTGACAGGTTTTGGTCAATGTGACTGAGTGTTATGTATGCCAATTCAATAGTACAGGTAATTGTGATGTATTGGAGACTACTTTTTCTGTTTACCTCCATAACACCAAACAGTAGACAGTTTATCAACTGGGGAATTTTTATGTAAAAATAATCTAAAGAAAATGTATTTACTTTTGCTTAAAAATTGAGGAGTATCTGAACATTAGGTGGTCTCTGAATTTTTCAAATCAGTTCAAAGATAAGAAAGAAATCAGCTGACAACTATAGGGGAGGGGGCTTGGGAGGTAGGTGGATTAAACAAAAAAAATTTTAACAGAGAGAGAGGAAAAAACAGTCATGGACACAGACAACAGTGTGGTGATCGCTGGGGTGGGGGCTTTGGGGAAGATAGAGGAGAGCAGAGGGGGAATAAATGGTGGTAGAAAAAGACTCAGCTTCAGATGGTGAACACACAATACAGTGTACAGATGATGTGTTATAGAAATGTGCACCTGAAATCTGTATCATTTCATTAAGCCATGCCACCCCGACAAATTCCATAAAAAGGAAAAAAAGAAGATACTGCTTTTAGATTTCTTCAACCTGAGATAGATACTTCATCTGATTTTCTACACAGAAAAACAGTTATGGCTCAGAACGTTATGCACAGTACCTTCAAGTGCTAAACAGGCTGCAGCATATTTAGTAGGCAAACTCATTTGCAAGTACATTTGATTTCCCCACACAGTTTTGTTACTTTATTTTACAAATCGATGGAGGGGGACAGGGTTGTGTTAGTTCAAAATTATTTAACTGTTTTTAAATATAGTTTTATTTAGCATTTGATGTGGGAATACAAACTAGCACTAACTTGTCAAAAACTAGTAATAGGACAAATAGAGTGAAAACAGATTGCCTAAAAGTAAAATACAATGTTAGAAAGACAATGTCTGATGCTCTCTCGGCAGGTTCCCAGAACCTCCATCACGCTAACCACTGTGAGTGTCGATCGTGAGAAGGGGCAGCTATCTCGCTGGCCCAGAGTCAGGCTCTGTCTTCCTCCTGCAGACACGGTTTATATTACATTAAGTTTGTGAAATGAATACAAAAGTTATGATGACTTCTGTTTTTAATGACCTGCACAAATTTTTCAAAGAACTCATAGGGATGATGGAAGGATAAAGTAACATTATAGGTATTTTGCTCAAAGGAAAAAGCTTGATTCAGCATAGTACAGTGGAAAAATAATGATCTTTGGAGCTAAAAACAGAACCGACCCCAAATCTCAGCCACCTCAGCTCTCCTACTTTCTAGCCTTAGGACCTCAGGCAAGGTCTTCACTGCCTCAGAGCCTCTGTTTCCTCATTCAGAAAATGGGGATAACTGGACTTAACCTCACCAGGCAGCTAAACTAAATGAGATTTAATATCTATGGCACCTTGCCCAAAGCCTGACAACACATAATAGATGCTCATAAATGTTAATTTGTTCTTTGCATATTCCCAATAGCATAATTATCATCCTGTAGATATGAAATATCAAAGAACTGAATACATACATAAACTGTATACACACACACACACACACACACACACATAAAACACTACCAGATATATAATGCTAATTAGTTAACTATTAGATGTAGTAAGTATTAAAACACACAAAAAAACTTCTATTTCTTTCCTGGGCTGTGGACTTTTTTTAAAAAAAATTATTCTACCAACAATTATTGAACTATAAAATAGCTAACAGACTTTCAATTCAGAGATCCAGTTTCATTTTCTTATCCTAAAATAATGTCTGACCTTTTTTCCTTAATATTCTATATGCTTTATACAATTCTCATGTCAGTCCCTTGTTGCTACCATTAGTCTAATATGACAGGTTTTTAAAAAAATTTTTAAGAGAGGGGAAGAGTGAGAGAAAGAAAGGGGGAGAAACATCAATGTGAGAAACATCAATTGATTGCCTTCTGTACGCACTCTGTCCAAGGACAGAAGCTGCAACCCAGGCATGTGCCCTAACCAGGTTTCGAACCAGTGACCTCTTGGCTCACTGGAAGACACCCAACAACCAAGACATACTGGCTAAGGCTAATATGATAGATTTTAAGTTTCAGCATGTGAGAAAACAGATTTTAATTACTCATTTATCTCCACCAGAATAACTATACAAGGAATTTCCCAAACACAGGACTTCTAATCCAGCCTAACTTCAATTAAATCCAAGGATGTTACAATATCCTTGTAGAATCACAAGGAGAAAAGGAGAAATAATAGAATTACTATCTTTTACCCTATTACTAAATGCCTTTTGCTATTAGCATCCATTATTGGCATTTTCTAACATCTATAACCTCCACCACCCTAATAAGAATTCAGAAAAACATTTAAATAGTTTTGGCTGAAAGGATGGAAAGCACTGTGTTAGAGATAGTGTATGATTGGGTTTGGGGAAGATAAATGCACTGGCTGAGCATTTTGCCTTCATTATCCTTCACTCTAAAATCCATCCCTGAATAAGCAGAAGCAAGGATTCCAATCCTGACAGGGTTTCTGGACCCTGACTGCATGACCAACAGCCCAATGTATGTAACCAAGAGACATCCTAATGGAAGGATCCAGGGGAAAGACCAGAGCCAAGAACTGACAAGAAGCCGAACAGAAGCATCGGTCTAATGGGGCATGGAAAAAACAATGGAAATGGAATCCTGATACACTGAACACAGGAGCAGGTCTATAACAGGAAGAAGTCACTTGGGACTTTGTTCACATATTAGACTAGGGAGCACCAGCTTCAGAGTCACAACGTTCAGAACTCCAACCCACCACACATTAGCTGATTATTTAATCTTGCTGAGTTTCAGTTTCTTAAAATGCAAAAGTGGTATAATAATTTTTCCCACTTATTAGGGTCAATATGACATTTAGATATATTGACAATGTTTAGGATAATGCCTGGCCCTTACTGAGTGCTCAGTAAAGTTAGCTAATGCTGTCAGGTCAATTGGATCTTATTTAACAGGACTTCTTGGGAGAGTATATAAGAATCAATCGCTCAAAGACATTTTGAACACCATCTTCCTTTGATATCAGTGATTTGAAGGAGGAAAAGAGATCAGAGGTGCATAAGGAAGAAATAACTACACATTGGGATGGAGGATACAGAGGGGAGGAAATGACCAGTCTCTTGATTGCAAACATTGCCACACCAAACCATGTACTCAGGATCCAGAAATCCTTTCTGGATCGGAGTCCCTGCTTCTGCATACCCCAAATGGCAGAGGATGATGGAACAAAATACCCAGACAGTATGCTCATTTTCTCCCATCCAAATTTATAGTATTTCTAGCACAATGCTTCTATTCCCTTCTGCTGAAAATGTTTCAGAATTCTTATGTAGCCTGATTAGAGTCAGGGAAGCTCTAGAGATGTTAAATGCCCATGTAGAATGCTTCTCATGAAAGACATTTACCAGTGGAATGGAAGATGGTATGCTCCCCTTCTTTCCAGGAATCCCATGGCACCCTCAGGAGGAGACTGGGGCAGGGTCTGTAGCTTGGACTTAAACCAGGGGAAGAGATACAAAGCAAGAGGGAAGAAAGGAATGGAGAGTGCTGTGTATGAAAGAGGAGCTTGAAGGGACAGAGCCGACATAAAAATGTTTAAATATATTTATGGACAAAGTGTTGAAACCTGCTTAGCACAAGGGGGAAAGACGAGGGGAAAATAACCAGAAAGCCGGTTGCTTCTCATGTGGCTACTTGGATATCAACATCTAATTCACGTACCTTCCTTTTTCTTCCTTCCAGTCTCTAAAATAGACGGTAAAAGTTCCCACAGATTCAGGTTGCCTCTAGGAAGTCCCGTATCTTCTTCTTCTTTTTTTTTTTTTTTGGCCTTTATCATTTTAAATTTTATTTTTTTAATCACAGTTGACATTCAATATTATTTTATGTTAGTTTCAGGTGTACAGCATAGTGACTAGACAATCATATAGCTTTACAAAGTGGTCCCCCTGATATTTCCAGTACCCACCTGGCACCGTATGTAGTCATTATATAACACTATTGGCTATATCCCCTTTCTTGTACTTTATATCCTGTGGATGCTTTGTCACTACCAGTTTGTATTTTTTAATCCCTTCACCTTTTTCAGCAAGAGCCCCAACCCTCCAACCCTCTGCCAACCCTCAGTCTGTTTTCTGTATCTATGAATCTGTTTCTGTTTTGCTTGTTTGTTCTTTAGATTCCACATAGAAGTGAAATCATATGGTATTTGTCTTTCTCTGTTTGACTTACTTCATTTGGCATAATAATCTCTAACTCCACCCATGATGTTACAACTAGTAAAATTTCATGACTCAGTAACATTCCATTGTATATATGTACTATGAATTTTTTATCCCTCCTATATGTTTTTAAAATAAATACCAGTATACTTTCAAATGCTAAAATAATCAACCTAAAAGCTATTCCATTAAGTAAAATTAAGTTCAATTTTCTAGCTTTCAAAGGTGGTTTTCCTCCATATTTCTTCTCTTCCATGGTATCACATTCTCCTAAAAAATGAAAAGTTCAGCCAGTGTTTCTGCTCTTAGTTTAATGGCACCCTAAAACAAAAAAAAATAGCTTTAACATTCCTGGGTGTTGAAAAAGAAACTTGGATTATTAGATGAGCTACCTTAAAGAACGAAGCAATGTTGAGCAGGGGGGAATATTAGATTGCCAGGAAAAAGTAAGGAATATGTTTTGGTAGGAATAAAAAAATTGATCATTTCCTGTATTAAACAATCGCCTCTCTAAATCATGGTAAGCTGGTCTAGACAAAAAAGTAAAAGAATAGAATTTTTTCTTTTTTTATTGTCATTCAATTATAGTTGTCCCAATTTTTCCTCATTGTTCTCCCCTGCTCCACCTCTCTCCCACGGTCAATGCCCATCCCATTGTCCATGCCCATGGTCCTTTAAACATGTTCCTCAACTTGACTTTTCCCTTTTTTTCCCCATATTCCCCCTCTCCTATCCCATCTGGTTACTATCAGTTTTTGTTCTTTATTTCCATGTCTTTGGTTCTACTTTGCTTTCTTGTGTGTTTTGTTGACTAGGTTCCACTTATAGGTGAGAGCCTATATATGTCTCACCTATATATATATAGGTAAGAGCGCATATATCACAAATATATGTGATATTTGTCTTTCACTGCCTGGCTTATTTCACTTAGCATAATGCTCTCCAGTTCCATCCATGCTGTTGTGAAGCATAGGAGCTCCTTCTTCCTTTCTACTGCATAGTATTCCATTATGTAAATGTACCACAGTTTTTTTATTATTGTTCAATTACAGTTGTCTCCATTTTTCTGCAATTTTTAAAGGAACATTTTCCTTCACTGTCTTAATTTCTCTGTTCATCGCTCCCCCCCCTTTCCATGGGGAAGAAACACCCAAAATAACAGGATTTATCAGGAAGATGGATACTACCCAAGGACAATCATTTATATAAACAAGGAAGTAAGTTTTGCCCAAATTCTAGCAAATCAAGGAATATTCTCAAATACATCTAAAATGGGAGGGTGGGTGGAGGTAGAAGAGAGAGAGATAAATGATGAAGAAAAAATTAAAAATAAATTTATAAAGAAATACATAGTAAAAAATAAAAATAAAAGCCAGTCTATATGATTTTACATGGCTGTAGTAATTAACACTTATTATTCCTGAGAAAACACAGCCAGTATGTACACTGACTTATGCAGGATGATCAACACCAAGGTGTTCCTCATTTTGCTTGCATGTAACATAAATGTTAAAAAAGATTTTTACCTAATGACATGTACAAAAGCAGTAATACATGCAAATTCAGAATCCAGAAAGTATTACATAGCTCCCCAAATATTGCAAGTTAGTAACCAATGGAATATTTAAAATATATTGAGGACTAATTACATACATGACCACAACACTCAAAGAATGAAAACTATATATTCCTTTGAAAATTATGAGAGCCTCAAAGCATGCTGTGAAGCACTGCACAGCTTTGATGGTACATTTCCAGAATCAAAGACCAAAAGGGGTACATGATAAAATGAGGAAAGTAGAACAGACAAC
This sequence comes from Artibeus jamaicensis, assembly GCF_021234435.1. Lineage (NCBI taxonomy): Eukaryota > Metazoa > Chordata > Mammalia > Chiroptera > Phyllostomidae > Artibeus > Artibeus jamaicensis. The sequence goes on from NW_026521788.1 coordinate 19,378,221, forward strand.
AGAAAATGCCAACATGACAATAATTGAACATTCTCATTTCTAAGATTTGCAGCATCTCATAACATTGATTATACCATAGTGTCTCTATTGTTTCTAGATCTTCTCCTCCTTTTAAAAATAAATTTACCTTCCTGCTAAAGTTTCACTTATACAACTAAATACAGTATATTTATTTATTCTTTAATGCTATTGCCTTATAACGGGATTGAATATGTGTGTCAAGTAGTCTAGGAACATAACTGTATCCTGCTTATCTTAAAAACACCAATCAGAAAAAAATGAGGTAACTTCTGGCCTATTGAGAAAACTCAGTAATCATTCCATGTAGAAAAATGTTGCCTTACTAAATGAGGTAGCATCATTTACAGAAGAGTACAAGAAAACAGCACAAAAGGTAGCACAGAAAGGAGGAGTTATTTATTTCCACATTGATCTTGTTGACTGTGCCTGAGCAGGTAACAGGGTGATGATGGCCCCCAAAATTCAGTTGATGATGAGGGCTCAATAGAACTTCAATGGCAAAGAATAAATATTGAATCTGAAACCCCAGGACCCAAAATACTGTTATTTATGAGCTATGTGCCAAACATAAGGTGAATTTACAAGTCACATACAACTATCAGTATAATTACTCTGTGATCAAAATATATCCTTGACCTGATACATACACCTGTTCCCTAATGTATAAATTTACTCTGTTAACTGACAGTCAATTCCTCCAAGGTTTAGATGATAAATTTTCAAGGGTTTATTTCACCAAGATGCTTCACATTTTATTTGAAGAAAAACCAAAAACAATTTTCAAACCAAAAACTGAATTTTCAGCACTGAATTTCAGGAAGGAAATAGTCCCTGACAAGCTCAAATTATCCCAGATAGAAAACTGCCTATTCAGCCCCAATCTATCCACAAAATTTATGCTGCAAAGATTCTATGTAGTAGTACTTAAGAATACAGAGATCAAAGGTTGAATGTCAATGTGTGTATGTTATACACAATACATTATAATTTTTATATATAGTATATACACACAATATATACTGTATATACAATGTATAACTAATATGTTATATATACACACACGCATTTGGCACTAGCATTTGTATTCTCACCATTAGTCTTAGGATATGGTGAATTTCATATTTAGAAATCTGTAAGTATGTTTAGAATTGAAAGATATTTATCACTTCCCCTTGAATTCATTTATTGCAACTCTCCTTTTATAAATTACTGGACTCTGATCTCATCATCTCATTGATTGTGACTAGGCATGCACAAGTTTCACATAATTTTAAAGATTATAAAATTAACATACATCTCCTCCCTCTGCCCAAATTCTCGTACTGAGCTATGACGCCCTGCTGCACATATCACATGCAGAATGCATGCAGAACATGCCTCAGAGACTCTGCAATGCAGATAAGGGGAGGCATTATCCTTAATTTAATTGCATATCACACCCCACACAGTAACTTATTCGTCAAATATCAAATAACATCAAATATGCACGCTCTAGTCCTTCTTCCCTCCTCTTCTTGCACATTAGGTTTACTTGTATTTGCAACTGAGTTTTATAGAGGAAAATATATCTTTAGCTAAGCTGATGTTATTTGAAAATATGAGTATTAGATTTCTCTAAATGACTTAAGAATATTGGGGGAAAAGTATACCTTCAGGTTAGATTACAAAACAGATAGGGATCTTAAAAGGCAAGCTCTAAGTCAGAATTAAATTTAACCTGTCAGTTCCTACAATGAAACATAAGACCACCTTCCCTCAGCAGCTCAAGTGGGGAGATACTGTACTGCTGTTCCATCCAGGCTCTTTTGTACGCTGAGGCTGATGTGATTCCCCAGACTCATGTACGGTACAGAATTTAAACTACTTTTGTGAGTAACAGCAAAGGGAACTTATTGACTTCTTCTCAGACTAAAGCAGAAGTGACCACTTCCATCAAGTTAACCACTTGGATTTTTAGCTAATTGAAAATGGGGTGGGTGGTGATTGATGTCGATTTTTATTTAATGGCCTCATCTATTCTGATATTGTAGGATCTTAAAAGGTTTATGTAAAACTTTATTTGGATGACTTACACACTTGTGACCATTCTTTATTTGCCAGGGTGACAGTACAAATCCCATTGTTTGCAAATGTAGGGGAGTCTTTCCCACAAATCCGCACCATGACTCCAACAAACATGTATTTATTTCAGCTCTTGAAATAGCCATAAAGGAATATAGCACATAATTTCTGTTTTAAGAACCTTATACACAGGAAGATAAAATATTCACAGATACCAATAAACAATAACGACAGTGATGTAAGTGATGCTACCAAGTCAAAATCAGAGTTGAGAATCTGCCCTCACAGGAGTAAGATCTCATTGCCTGAGTGACTTATTATCTCTAGTTCTCAGTCTCTGTCTCTAAACGGCATAAATTGGACTATTTACTCTGTGTCCTATTTGGCAACGTAAGTCAAAGGAAAGTCGGTGGCCTCCAAAAGGCATTTCCATTTATCTATCTTCTCTGGATACTTTAAACAATTAAATGACACTACCAGTAAATGACATGATAAACTAGAATCGTCATCTCTTGGCTCCCATAATATGTTTCTTCCTTCCCACACTTTGCTATCATCTGTAATTAAAAGCTACTGTTTCCCAAAATTTTTAATATTACATAAAAAGAATGATCATTTCCTAATCTGCTACTTTAAAATAATCCACAGATTTTTCTAGATATTAGCACTTTTGATTTTTAAAAGAATACACACTGTCATAGACCATGCATCAGAACTGCCAAACTGACTATTCTAACAAATTTCACACTTAAATTCAACCGATAACTTTTCAGGTTTTCCCATGATAGAGCAGCCTGCCAGCCTAGCTTTGCTGCTACAGAAAACAGTTTACAAATCCAAACTCTGTCTCCTATTTTGCTCTGAAGATTTTCTCAAAATTGATATTAGTCCTAAGTATAAATTCGATAAGTTGTAAATATAATACAATTGAAATGATAACAGTCCCTCTCTGGCGTGCTTACAGTGGCAAACCATCTCAACAGGAGGCTCATTGTATTGCAGTTGCATATACTTAAATTGACTGTGTGTTTAAGTTGTAAAGAAGAATAACATTAAAGAGCAGGTATAAAACTGTATTCTAGAACACATACAAAATGTTAGAAGTACACCATCCCATGAAACAGAAGCTTTGTAATAATGCTTTAGAACATCACTTATACAGCTATTTTATCATAACATTCTGTTTTCTGGGAACCAACCATCTCAGAATATTAAAGTTTACTCAACTTTCACACAACTAACTTTAGTATAAGTAGAAAAAAAAGATGATTTAAATACTATAATGCAGTGTTTCCCAAGTATGCCAATCTTAAAATTCTATGAGAATACAAACACATGGGATAGTCTATTGATCTAAGAAGGCAAATAAGGAATCTGAATTTTACAAAAATGCCTCCAGTAATTTTTATTATCTGGCAACCCTGGAGAACAGTATTATAATGCATTCAAAGCCAAATGCTGAGAACTTTCAGATTATATTTACCAAGGCGCCCATCAGTTAGTATTTATATGCATATCATTTGAAGGAGCTTGAAATAGAGCTGGTACTAAAAATATTTCCTTCATTATCTATGGCACAAGCAGCATAAATTCATTTATTTTCATCCTGAGTCCTTTTTATTCTCTAAGGGTGCCCTTCTAAATGGTAAATCTCCTGGAAATGCTACCAGTCAGTATTTCTGAAGAATCAGGTGATAGGAAAACAGGTGTTGGGTCCAGATGGGTGAAAAAAACTGCAAAAACAATCTCAAGGGAAATTTACTCAGTTTCCCACTGATACAAATATTTTAAACTAAAATAAAATCTGGAGGCTGCAGGTTTAAATGAGTATGACTTTATGTATGACTTGTGGTAGAAAGGGCTGTATAATTATGATTGTCTCCCAAAAGGTCAGTAAGAATTTAACTTCTGTTCCTTAATGACGCTGTGTGAAACAACACACCTTAGAAATAGTAACTCCATCCCCAACGTGACCTGTATATCTCTAAAATAATCCACTGACCAATTCCCTTAATTTTCTCCCTTTTGATAGATTCTAGACACTATTTGTGACTTATAAAGTCAGCAAGCTGGTACCCTTTGTAATTCTACATACTCACATAAGTGATGGTGATACTTCAGAAAGTACTTTAACATCAGGCAGCACTTTGTGCTTATAACTTTATTTAAGGGAAATGTACCCCAATAATATACATTTGTCATCAAAGCTTAGGTATACAAATTTATTCCAAGACATAAGGTAAGGAAATATAGAATAAAAGTATTGAAATTTAATAAAAACATAGATGTGACCTATAGGGTCTTTAAGAGTAAACTTTTTCTTTCTTTTTTATTGAATTTTTTGGGTGATATTGGTTAATAAACCATGCAGGTCTCAAGTGTGCAATTCTTTAACACATCATCTGCACACTGCCTCATGGCTCACCACCCAAAGTCAAGTCTCTTTCAGCCACCACTGGCCCCCCACCCCTTGCCCTTTCCCACCTCTCCCTAGACTCCTCTCTTTCCAGCAACTCTTTTATTAGGCAGAACTAAGTGACAGAGCAGATCACATCACTGATTCAACAAGCCAGTCTGAGCTGCTTCTTCAATCTCTAACCTAATGCCTCATTATAGTATGAATTCTCCCAAAATCATACTAACAGGTTCAATAATTGTAACTTTTTAAAAGTAAATGAATGGTAAACTACTAATGCCTCATAGATTCCTAATAGCAAAGGTTAATGCTCCTCTGATTAACAACCCCTTTCTTATTACTCTTCTCTCCAGGTTAGATAGTAGGTAGTACACTGAAATGGAGAGAGACGGCGGGGCCGGGAGGAATGGGACAAATGGGAGAGGCATTATCTGTCTGGCACCATTTGCCCTTCTCTCCATTCAATTAAAGTACTTTTTCAGTCCTCAAGATGGCTTTGGGGACTGATGTTTTTTCTTAAAAGTGCCAATGCAACAAGCCGAACCATTTATCAATACTACTTTTGAGTAGTTGTGAGATAGGAAGCACGACCTTTACCTAGAGACCTGCTGGGACTTTATAGGAACTGTAGGGAATGTTACAAATGACTATTTCTATAATGCTAAATCTAGCATATATGCAAACTCCCTTTGTTTGAGGTATAATATATTTCCAAAGATATTACCACAATAAAAATTATAAAAGTTGCCCTGGCTGGTGTGGCTCAGTGGATTAAGTGCTGGCCTGTGAACCAAAGGGCTGCTGGTTTGATTCCCAGTCAGGGCACGTGCCCGGGTTGTGGGGCCAGGGCCCCAGTGTGGGAATGCACAAGAAGCAACCACACATGGATGTTTCTTTCCCTCTCTTTCTCCCTCCTTTCCCCTCTCTCTCTAAAAATAAAGAAATAAAATCTTTAAAAAAATTGTAAAAGTCTATAAAAATAAAAACATAAGGAGATTAAAGAGCCAGGACATCAGTTTCTTAAACAGATTTCATTTATTTATTTTTAGAGAGAGGGAAAGGGAGGAAGAAAGAGAGGCAGGGCAGCATGGACGTGAGAAAGACACACCTATCAGTTACCTGTAATATGCACCCATCTGGGACCAAACCCCACAACCCAGGTTTCTGCCCTGACCAGGAATCAAACTGGCAACCTTTCACTTTGCAGGACAGTGCCCAAAGAACTGAGCCACAGCAGTCAGGGCCATCACAGTTTTAATTTCATCAAAAAGAAGCCATGAACATAAAAGGAAATGTAAGTTCTATTTTGCAGTCAGAAAGTTCTGGGTCCAAGTCCCACCTTCACCACTTCCTGCATGAGTATGTTTCCTATAGGGTCTTTAAATCTCAATTTCCCATGTGTTGCACCCAGTAAGGGACATAGGTTTGCTCTTTTCCCTTTCACAAGAGCCACCATTAGTACAGGTATTAGAGCTGCCCCCAGTTTCCCACTGGGTTACCAAGTGGTTGGGGAAAAAACACTAATAAAGTATAATGATAGTGGGGAGGGAACGAGGAGAGAGCAGTGGAATTAATAAACACAGTCAGCAAGGGTGGACAGAGATATATACAGAACCATTTTCAGTTCCAACTTCAAAGGGATCATTAAGAAAACAAAGATGTGGGTATTATTTTAACTGAAAGGACTAAGATGATAAAAATGGAAAATAAAGAATGATGTGAGCAGGCTAAGGTGTTATAGAGTATTTTCTAAGCAATAAATATTTAACGTGACACAAAATTTAATCCACACGTACAATAGTTTGGAAGCAGACAATGCTTCTGAAAAGACAGATGAAATATCACTTACCCCAGGCTTTGTTCTTTGTAAAAAATTGCTGGTCTTTCTGTGGGGGTGAGGTCTGGGAATCTCAGACCTCAGAGCTAACACTGGGCAGAGAAAGAAGGATGGATCTCAAAGGTTCTTTAAAGCCATAATGATATCGGGGATATCTTAAATTTCCCAAACAACCTCCATATCCCTAATGATAAACTGCTATTTTAAATAGTTGTTCTATAATCCATCATGAATATGGATTTAGTTATCGACAGGGGATATGGTAAAGAAGAAAAATTTTCAGGTTTTATTCACACTGATAATAATATGCTTTCTCATGAGTATACTACTATACTCTCACCTCATCTCCTAAATTTTATTGCCACAATATATGTGTGTTATACTGTGGAGGCGGGGATGGGAGAATGCTTGTAAAATATTGGAAAGAATAATGTTATATTTTTACATCCTCTGAGAAAATAAAAAGTTAGCCTTCCTATACTCTAAAATAAATAGTGTCTACCAGACATGGAGCTGATATAACATAAGAGTTTATTATCTGAACCTTAATGATGATCATAAAATATGGTCGGTATACATTTCTAATTAAGATAAAATGTCTTAGACCCATTATATGTCTAAGGAACTAAAATGTTTCTTCTAAAAGCTCCAGATTAAGAAAACATTCCTAGTTTAAGTCAAGTTTACATGTCCAAGGAAAGGCAATATTCAAATTAAGAGTAAGGCATTGCCCTGGAGGATGAGTGAACCATAAACTTACTCGTTTTCTTTTGAGGAAGGGTGGGTGTCTTGTTGCAAACAGCAGGTAAAATAAAGAACCACCTTAAAAGAGATAAAAGTCTTAGAAAGAAAAATCACCTCACCGAGTAAAGTTTGTAAACATTTTATTATGACTTTAGATTTTTTTCTACACTAATTTTTTTCACTAATGGGGAAAACGTTTTTCAAAAATATGAAAATAACAGAACTTCACATATATACCAGCCATAGTAACATACTATATTTGTTACATAATGCTCAACAAGCTCCAAAACCCAATGTGCCTTAACAAAATCAAAGTTTTCTGCACTTTTTTAAGTAATAACTTCTTTACTTTTCAGTCAGTTCATCTTATTTATCATTTTCTTATAATCAAGAAAATTATGAGAACAACTATGCAACATGCATGTATAACTTTACAAATATTAGTTCAATAGACTGCACAATAAGAATTTACTTTTTAAAAAAATATATCACAAATCCTTTCTAACATGAGCTATAAAGATAAAGCCACATTTTGAAACATTGCTAAATATCAACAATAAAAGTATTAGTAAGTATGCATGCCTCTGTTTGCACAAGATTATCCTACTGATCTAGCCTCAGGGTAGATGTATCATCTTATGCTACCACTGCCACATCAGCTGGGCCCTCTGGGAACATGACTGGTACATCTTTTGTTGGATGACACTGGGTACTTGCAGGCCCACTGGGGCCTGGTTAAGGAGAATAGGTCCTCGTACTTTTTTGGGCAGGGAGCTACATTTGTGTGATTTGCAGTTACATATCTGTATAGTTAGTCATAGCTAGTCTTCCCAATGTAGGAATGGTTTTCAGTACTAGTCCTACCATCCACTTTTGTAAGAACTTTGTGTTCACAATTTTGTTTCCTTGTTCTTAATGAAGATTGCTATAAGCTTTGAGCCCTGTGAGCCCAGGAACTTCTAATGTGTATCTCTGAACACTGTATCTATTAAGCATTTCTATATCTATAGGTTTGAATGACATTGAAGGACATTCACAAACTTCTAGAACAGTCACAATACCAAGGATGACAATGAGGCTATTCCAAAATAATTAGTGGCAGAAAAATAAAAGCAAAACAAACAATCCTTCACCCACAAAATAGCAATAATAATATACAATAATTTTCAGTTAATATGACTTTCAAGAATTACACCTAGCCAAACAAAAAATGAGTAAATAAATGGTATACAACTTGTCAATATACTTTCCATATAGGGGGATAATAGAACTTCGTCCACACTTTATTCATAAAGCCTTAGAGTTCAAAAGGTCTAAAGTTCTTTGGGACAAACCACCTGTCTCCAGACCAGCATATGTAAAACACATGCAATAACACAAATGTAAAACACAAACACATGTAAAACACAAATGCCTTCATTCACTGGATGCAAACAGACATCCTAATAGTTGGACCTAAGATGATTCTTCCAGTCAAGAGGACTGACGTGTTGCACTGAAGCCGTCCCCATTCTCTTTCACTGATTCTGTTTGAAACCCGAAGGTACTGAATATGTAAACTACATTTTCCTGCTACTTTATAAGAGGTTATCCTTGGCTGTATGCTTATAAAACCATTTTTTCCATAAGAAAATACACAGCTATTTGAATACACACACACACTGACTCTAGTCTAAATAATCTTGTAGTTAGTTAAATCCTGGTAATGACAAACCGCGCACATTGAACACAGGAAGATCATCAGATGGAGCTATGTCCATATCCAAGCTTCACCCCTTGTAAGTTGTGTGACACCCTACACTTGTGAAATTCTCTCTGCCCCAGGTTTTCCATCTCAACAACAGGATTAATTAAACCCATCTAACCAGGGTTTTGTAGGATTCAATGTGAGGATGTATATATGTTTTCCAGCATATATAATAAGCAACATTTATTATTTTTACCTATTATGAATACTTACTTAATATATTTCAGGAGATAACAATAATATGAATAGCCCAATTAGTGTCATCATTGCTATTTCCACCATTATCAACATAAGAATCAGAATTAACAATGCCAACAATAATACCTAATTAACTGTTGGCTGTAGTGGGAATAGGCTGTACTTAAAGTAGCAAATTCAAACATTTTATATAACAGACAACTAAGACATGAATAAAATTGCTACAGCACAATGAAACAAAAGGTAATGTGTGCATTCACTTGTGTAATCTGGATCACCTCAGGAAGGAGACATGAGTTTATACCAATATTAAATGAGAGAGGAAAAAGTATGTGATGGTCTGGGCGAAAATGGATTTCCTCACGCTCTCTGGTGCAAAAGAGCAGAAACTGACTGAGAGTGATTATCTTTATTCTTTCCTGACAGTTTAATTAAGTTCTCTAATTAGTCACAGTCACTAAGCATGGCATTATCGGCCCTCCTTCCTGCTGGATTGGCTTCTAGTCGGTAACTGGTTAGAAAAGTTCGCTGATCCAAACATTGCCTTTGAATCGGAAAGAATCTTAACCCAGCAACACAAGTGTGGCTTACTTCAAGAGGTACCATCTGTAGAGTTTCAAGGTCACTGAACTGGGTCCTCAGGCCTTTGCTCATCCCATTCAACAGTCATCCCCAGTCTGTTTCCTCTTACTTTCTCTCCCATTCTTTGGATGTCTCACTCTCCTTCCAGATATTAGTGCTTTTAACACTCTCTCAATCTCTCCTGCCATCTCTTGAAAAAAGTAACCACCAAATATTCAGGTCAAGGTGTTGGAGTTCATACCTACCCCACCAAACAGGTCTTACAAAGAGAACTTCACAGAGGGCTAAGCTCACATCACAGAAATCCCTTTGTAACTGCAGACTTGTAGGTAATCAGCAAGAATAATGTGAACATGCAACACTCCTCACACCGTATAAAAACCCGGGAAACGGTGATGTACCTAAGGCCCTATCATACCCTTCCATTTAATATTTTCTCATGAGCAAGGATTGCTTAACTATTATATCCAGCAACATATTTTTGTCTCTAATTACAGGCTTCTATAATCTTAGGAAATTATTTTGTGATCAGAATTCTAGGCATAGCATCTTATAACACACTCCCAACCACTACATGGCAACATCTGACAAAGGCTTCTGGGATTCTGAAGATACCATATTCCATCTTTATCTATTGCATCATTTTTACTAAAAAAGTTTGTTCTAGGTTTTTGTCAGATATAATATTTTTCTTTATCTACTACATTGGTTTCACCAGAAAAGTTTATCATTTTTTAAAATCCAACCCCAGGCCCAATTGCTGGCTCTAAATCGCTACTTTCAAACAACAGCTATGAATAAGGAGTGAACATTTGAAGCAGTTTTTTAAAAATTATATTTGGCCCTGTCTCTACTATGTTCAGAACTAACTGGCTAATGTGTTTTCAGAACTAAATTCTTCCTTACAAGGTATCACCCTCACCCTCCCTCACAAGGCTACACTTTTTCTGGATGCTGGAGCACAGGGGACACCTTCTCCACATTTAAAGAATGTGCTGATGTGCAAACATGAAGGATGGCATTGTTAGTTTTGCAGGTAGTGCAAGCTTGACCACGTAATACTTCTATTTTCTTTTTAAGAGTCACTATTGTATATCTGAGCAATCATGACTAGAGAGGCAGTGTTGCTTCACAGAAGTGTCTACAAACCAGAAAACAAGAAATCTAAGCTGACCTCTAAGATTCTTATACATGTAATTAATTTCTATGACTGTGAAATGAAGATAGCACTGCCAGGCCTGCCTATTCCCTAGGGCTGTGTCAAAGATTGTAAACTGTAAGTCATTAAACAAATGCAAGAAATTATTTTTATTCTGAATGAAGTACTTGCTTATATTCCTTCAGTCTTTAAATTCTTCTAATGCTGCCTGCTGAGAAGATGGCATTTCTCATGCAGGATGAATAAATATCATCAGCAAACACAAATGAGCCTGTGTAGTCTTGAGAATCTAATCTTTCAGTCATAATTACCTTGGTTTCCATTCAATCTAGTTCAAGAATTCTAGTGACAAGACAATAAAAGGCTGAGAAGAAATGAACTCTGCCCTCAAACTGCTTACATTGTTGTAAGATAATTGAACCAGATCACCATTTTGTAAGAAAAATATAGAATCTTGATTATTAATGATCTACATAAGATGATACAGTTTTCAATAGTGAGAAGAAATTTCAAAATGGTAGTGACTGCTATTTCAACTAAGCAAAAGCAAAATAATGCATTAAGACCAATCAGGTTTAAGAAATGGGGAGTAAATAAAGAATGGAGAAATGTTGAGTAATCACAAAAAACAGAAGGGGTATCTGAGCCCAGTCTGATTATAAGAGAAGCTTAATGGCACGAATACATTTAGACTAATGGTAATGTGAAAGTGGGCCAGCAGAGGGAAGGAAGGTTTTAATAAGAATAACATATGGCCAAAGAAAGATTATATTTGGTGCCACTTGTAGAATGACTAAATTTTGAAAGATTTTTACATGATTTCACTTTTTTTTAGGATGAGATAGTCTGTTCTATCCTCAAGAAAGTAAATATGTCTTCTTATGGTCAAGTACCATTCCTGAGAACCTCCACATTTGTCTTAAAAGCCAAGGAATAAAAATGGAGAAAACCTAAAAACACACAGGAACTTTCCAGTTTATCTCTATAAATCTGTCTCAAAATTAAGGAACGATGACTGTAATGTATACTAATACATAATGGCATACACAATAGCTTGTATGTGATTTTTTCAGTTATTTTTCCATTAAGCTATGAAAATATTCTAGGTACTACAATGTTAAGGGACACAAAAATAGAAGCTTCTGTTTCCTAAAATTTTATAATTTTGTTGGACCAGATAAAATTACTTGCTTTCACTAAGTAGTTACCTGTGCATATTCTAACACATATCTTTGTGTCTGAGATTTTGGATGTCTTCTCATCTAAACCTTAACTAGAAATGACAACTTTACTTCAAAACAGATTTCTCTGTGGCTGATAAGCAAATGAGCATAAGAATATTTCTGACTACTGATAAGAATCATACATTGGGCAATGACGTTTTACATTCATGCACAGTTTTAAAGAATTTATACAGAATTGCAGGAAAAAATATAGGAAAATCAACTTACACATTTTTCCACCTACTTTTCCAAAACCAGAGTTCAGTCCTTAAAGATAATAATGGAAAAATGACATAATAGAAGGGAATAATGTATTTGAGAATGCACTAGTGGCAACCTTTTACATGCATTATCTAATTCCACAGCATAAAAAGTTTGAAAGTCCTGTTATAGATCCTCATTTTATAGATAAGCTAAAGCCCATAGAAGTTAGCCTGTTTAAAACTGAACAAGTAGTAAACCCCATTTAGCCAATGTTCTTTACAATAACTTATAGTACACCAGCTCCTGTAATAAAAGTAATTTCTGAAAATATCTTGCCTCTTATACAAACTAGCAGTATTGCTCCTTAAAGACATAATCTGTGCAGGTTTCAGATTAGCGATGCTAAATATCAATGCTGGAATGACATAGTTTAGCATTACCTCATAAGTATACAGATGATTAATTTTAAAAATAAATACATCTTGCTTTGGTATTTTTCCAGCCATTATTTCTGTTTGCAAAGTGTGTGTGTGTGTGTGTGTGTGTGTGTGTGTGTGCAGACATAGAACGTTAAGGTAGGCAAGCTGAGAATACCAAATGTGTACACTTTTTTTAAAGAGCCAGGCACTTAGATTAATCCAACAGAATACCAACATTCTGAATTCTTATTTTATCAGTTCAAGATTACCAACAATTTCCTCGGCACTGCTTAGAAGTTATACTTCCAGAAGTCCTCACTAGCAGAATTCCAGATTCTGTTAATGAAGTGCATTTGCAAGAGATTTGGAAGGCAGAGAAGTAAAAACGATCATTTTTTTACTCCAACAATCACTGGCAGGCAGGTGCCAGATGTGAAGTTTGTGGGGGCTTCAGGCATTCTGAAAATTGCCAACTAAAATGCCCTGGTAGCCAAGATCAGCAGCAGTATGCTGCATTTTTCCAGCTTTCTAGTCTGCGGAGAACTAATGGGCCATTTTTTGTGACTGTTGTCGTAGGTTTCCCAGTGGCCTGTAAGCATCTAATTAGCTGAATTTCTTCTGACTTGAAATTTCAAGTGTGGATCCTATCTCCCTAACTAAACCCTAACCAATGCAGTATGTCCAATAAGATCTCATATCAGACTATCAGGAAAACTTCCTTTAACAAAGGCAAAGTATGGTGCTAGAGACAGCCATATAGTGGTACATGGTAAATAGTGCTTCACAGTAATTATGATGCAAAGCACATGTCCAATTTTTTTTGAAGATGTATCACCTGTAACATTAGTCTCACCTGTAACATTAAATGATTTGGAGTCACAACAGTAGTATGATACAGGCCCAAACTGAGACTCTCACTGGATAAAGCAGCATGTGAGAAGTATAGAAGGTTTGGAAAAGTTAGGGATCTCAGTCAAAGAGTTAGAGTCATTAGAGAAAAGGATATGAGTACTCCAAGTAGCACCATTAATAGGATTGTAACTAATGAATATCTGCCTTAGTATTATTTTAAAGTATTGGGTTTCAGGCATACAATGAATGCCACAATACATCATTTGTATATTATATTATGTGTTTACTACCCCAAGTCAAGTCTCCTTCCACCATAATTTATCCCCTCTTTAACTTTTTCTATCTCCTTTGGTTTTAGATAATGCATATGACATGTCTTCACCCACTGTCCAGGGCTCTTTTAACAATAAATATTCTGGTATCTAATAAGTTCAAAGTCACCCATACAGCTGGCATGAGCTAAGTGAGGTTGACCTGGACCACAAACAAAATCTTACATTGCCTGTACTACTTGAAATTTTGGGGGAGGCAGCTTGGGCAGAAGATCTCTACAATGTTTAATTCCACAATTTCTTTCAAAATAAAGTTCTAGAAAGGTTATGCTTGCAACCAGTCTAACACCCTGGGCTTCTCTAAAAGAGAATTAACCTCATTGTATTTTCATGTGCCCATTTATACTCTGTACACACACACAAAACACACATACCACCAACTCACCAAATATAACACATCTAGCTAGATGGAACATGATTCTTCCCGCTATGCAAGTATGCATTAACAGAATCACGTACTACACACCTGATATTTTAACCTTTCATCAAACATTTCTTTTATCAGTTTTTAGCCTTTAAGTCATCTTCTCAAACCCATTAGCCCAGCAACTTGCCCCCCATGGGTATGTGTAACTATTGACACTTCTATTTTGTTTTATATCATTCTGACATCTGAATTGTTAAAACTCTACTTCATTATCACTGTGTCCTGTGATCTCTAAAGTCCTGGGTTGCTTGCTGGGTCCTCCCTGTGTCCAAAGCTATACTATGTATTAGCATTCTGGTTAGGTTTAATTCCATTTTCTACAATGATTGTTCCTTTAAACTCCATAAATAAATATGCAGAACATATTTACTGCTAGTACTAGTGTAATGGAAATGAGCAACTCTGGGGAATTTTTATGAACTTAAGAGAAACAAAATTAATTATTTTTAAGAGAATTGAAAGATGCTTAAGTTCACATTTATTTTTTTTCATTTATAGACCCTCATTATTAGTCAGCACTTTTGCACACAATTAAATGTGCAAGCCTTATTGATAGTAATTCTCCATAACAACCCTAATTAGAACAAAGCAATTTTGACTTGTTCTCCTTACTCAACAGTTTCTGTTTTAATTTCTGTCCATGTCAATAGGTTATTCACAGAAGGTAAAGGAAATGTATTTCTTATGGGATTTGCTGTCTAAGTTACATAGAGAATCAGGAATTCAGTCAGGCTGAGCTGTGTCTCAGATGCTTATTAGAATCTAAGTGTACAATATTCTTGAATTGTACCAAAGATATAAAAGATAAGAGTAATTACAATCTCACTTTTATTTCATATACATAAGATGGGACGACTCCTTTTAAGTCAGAGGGCAAGATGAATTCTCAGGAAAATTCATACATACATATTCAAAGGTAAGTTTCAGCTGGGTCTGAAAATTGTGTGGGGCAGAAAGGACTTTCAATTAAAGAAGAAGTGTAACTGCATAGACCCTCCTTGGAGATGCAGAACCACCATACAGTTTCCTTAGTGTTTGTATGCCATCAACACCTGCATAGCAAGTCTCTTAAAGCCTAACTTGACATGTGACATCCACAAAGCACAGCCATGCTCATGAACTCGTGACACAAGGTAGAAGGTTGGAGGTAGCACTGACTCCTCTCACACCTGGGAAAATGTAACTGTTTTTTCCCCTAAAAGAAAGAGGTTTTGGAGGCATATCAGGAGACAGTTTCCAACCCCAGGTTGACCACCTACCTGATCTATGGCCTTGGGCAACTCATTTCACCACTATAAGTCTGTTCCATCATCTGAAAATTAAAACTAATAACTCATCTTTTAGAGTTGTGATAACAAAAAGATATTATGAAAATGAGGGGGCTTTGTAAACAATAAATCTATGTATAAGGGCATTGGTCATTTCTCAATCATTTATAGGTATAAGTTATCCCAATCCTGTGGCAGAAAAAAAGAAAATAAGTATCGAAAGGTATTATGGTAGAAACTAGCTGCTGTTGACCAAATCTGTTTCATCTTCTTTCTGGGCTCACAGAAAGTCTACATTTCTCACCTCCCTTCCAGTAAAAAATGGTCACATGGCTGCATTCTAACCAATGGAATACGAAGGGATACTTTCAGTCTAATCCGTAAAAAATTTCCCCTGCTTGGTCCTCCATGCCTTTTCCCCATCCAAGTACTAACCCTAGTCCCAAAATAGCTAGTCTAGGCTTAAAACATCTGCTGTACTCTTTTTTCCCTCATTTTGGAAAGCTTTTGTGTATGAATTATAACATTATATATTATATGTACATTTAGAAAAATCCTCTCTAGGTCACAATATAGTAGATGAAAATTAAATAAACAGCAATATTATAATATAGACAATCTACCTTTGATTTTAAAATAAAGGGTGATGGCAAACTAATATGGACATTTGAGCATAGACAAGATTTCTTTGGACAGAGAAGATAAGATAGACTTTACTAATGTGACACTCAGCTAGAGCCTAAGCTAAGATTCAGATAAGAATGACAGCAGACAGTAGGTGTTGTGTTTTAGGAACCAAGACTTTCATAACCAAAAGCCCGTAGACTGGACATAGATCAAAAGGCTCAGTTTAGCTATATCATGGCATAAATGATGACTGTAATGCTACACAAAAGATCTTTACCATACAGGTAACATCCCTATGCTTGTTATTACATTATAAATACTTTAATGCAATGATGTTCAACCTTTTTCATCTCATGGAATACATACACTTATTACTAAAATTTTATGGCACACCAAAAATATATTTTTTGCCAATTTGACAAAACTATAGTTATAATTTTGATTCAGTCACACTGGATGACTATTGTTGCATTGGCTGTCGTCATTGTTTAATTTGGCAATCTAAGGCAAAAGAGGATAGTTCCACGACTAAAGAGTCAGACATTACATGTTTTAATAATTCTTGTGCTGCACTGGTTAAAAATTGCTGCCTTAATGTAAAAAAATAATGCAGTCTACTGGAAGTTTCCAATGTTAATTTGAATTCAGAACATCATGGGTTTTTTTTATTTCTACTGATCTGTTGTATAACATGATTAAGTCACATACAACAAACCAGTTACTTATCCATAAAACTGAAATTTTAAAAATTAGAGATTTATCCATAAAACTGAAATATCCAAACAAAAATGCTCTAATAAGTGACAACACCACAGAATCAGAGTAAAGTGGTGCCTAAAGGCAAAATAACATCAGGAAAACTTAATGCCACTGAAACTGGCAAGATACACACAAATAGCCAGACTTTTCATTTGCCAACAATACCAGATGAATACAAAGAAAGAGTAGAAGAACATATAACCTGTAATATTCTAATTATATAATACAGCCTCATGTATTTGGGTCTAAAGAACAAGGATTATTTTTCTAAAGATTGTGATAAAATTCATGAAGAGATTTTTAAGTTAGAGATCATCTGATTTACTCCACTGAACTCAGATGGACCTGCTTCCAAATATTTCAATCATATGTGTAAAATATATATTTTAAAAATAAGTGAATATTCTCTAAACCTGTACCAAGAATAACAATGGCAGCTCATATCCTTATTTATCAAGAAATACATTTTATCTTGAAAACCAAGTCTCTCTTACTTCAAATAAAGCTTTTCCACCCGTTAGTTAGTTACTCATAAGCCCTCAGATAATATGTTTGAAGCAACACCACAGCTTTTCTCCTTGAACTACGTGACAAACCCCCCCTATTTTTTTAATATTTAATTTATTTATTTTTAGAGAAAGGGGAAGGGAAGGAGAAAGAGTGGGAGAGAAACATCATGGGAGAGAAGATCAATGTGTGGCTGCCTCTCATGCACCCCCTACTGGGGACCTGGCCTGCAACCCAGGCATGTGCCCTGACTGGGAATTGAACCGGTGACCCTTTGCTTCACAGGCCCGTGCTCAATCCACTGAGCTACACCAGCCAGGGCCAAACCCTCCTTTAAAATGAATCCTGTCCATTAATTTTCAGATTGAGCATACTTTTGTGATCTAAGTGCTTATTTCTCACAGAAAATCAACTATGATAATCAGTTTTCACAAACTATCTTGACCAGTATACCACAGAAGCAGAAAAGTTTTAAAGTATGTGTGTGGGTTTGGGTGTGTGTAATGGTTCTAGTCCACAACACAAATATAAATGTATTTATATGTGTATGTATTTATATATTTACATATAATATATAAAACACAAATATGTATGTATTTAATTTGTGTGTGGACTAAAACCATTTTATGAAAAATGAAAAAATCAATCATTTTAGTACTATTCATTTAATATTCATTGAGCAATACACCATACACAAAATAGTTACTAGCTCCTCCAAATCATTTGCTCCTTTTCATTTTATTTCTTATCTAGTACTTCAAAAATAGTTGCTTGTTCCATGTAATAAGACTTCCATAATTTATTCCAGGACCAGTGGTTAATTAACAAATTTTGATAGATTTCAGGTCAGAAACATATCCATGACAATGCTTATAGCTTAAAAGATAAGTTTAATTTTCTTTCAAATAAATAAATTTAGATAATAATTTAGACCACTATCCCCTAAACTTACCCGAGAACAACAATCTCTTTGCCTTTTTCCTCGAGAATTTCCAAGGTGAGGGTCAGAAGAAACTAGAAAACACAGTTTTGGGCTGAAGAGTTCCTCTAAGGATTCATCAGGTAGTCACCCACTCATTGCTTTAGTCATTCAACCCTGGCCCATTTGTGTGCTGGATATAACAAGATAAATAAGACATACTCCTAGTCTCACAAATAAATGCTAGAATACCATAAATGCTTGGTTGAAAGCATGTACAAGGTACAGTAGGTACCCAAAGGCAGGTCAGTTCCAGCTTCACAGAGAAAATGGCATTCGAACAAAATCTCAAATGAATATGTGTTCACTAACTCAAAAATTGAAGAAAGAACATTTTACTAAGAGAAACCAATGCTGGTATTGTTGTACAGAATGGATTGGCTGAGTATAAAATTAGAAAATAAATTTTTTACTGGAGTCTATTTAGAGAAATGGTGAGGGACAAGGCTAAACTGAAGCAGAAAAAGAGCTGTTGGAGAAAAGAGAAAGAATATGTAATGTTGAAAAGGAAGGGCTGAAGGAGGGGGATACAAAGAATGGCTATTGAATGGATATGAAGTTTCAGTTATGCAAGATGGTTCAGTTCTAGATACCTGCTATGACACAACATTATGTTTATGTTTGACTGAATTAAAGACTTGTTAAGATAATAGATATTATGTTGCCTTAGCACAATTTTTTTCATCAAAGGAAGGAATGATTAGACCTGAGATAGGAGAAGACTAGAAAAGTGGGAGAATTCACAACAGTGTCTAGTCTACATAAAACATATATGTAGGTGATGCTATCTCTAAGGAAAGGGCATAATGACAGATGATCAAGTTTGGGGAAAAGATAGAAATTTAGTCTTGCACATATGAAGTTGGAAGACACACATTTGGGTCTATTAAACATTTAAATATATAAGTGTGGAAATTTGGAGGGAGTTCTGAGTTCAGAGAAATGAATTTGGAAGGCAGTAACAGGTGAGTAGTGGGTGAGGTCCTTGAGTGGTTGAAATCTTACAAATTATTTTACAGCTTGCAAAGCAGATTAAGAATCGAACTTTGGAGAGCCTTATATTTTAAGGACAAAAGAGAAAAAAGACAACAGGAGAACAAGAAGAAAATGATATCAAGAAAGCTAAAGGGAGAGAATTTGAAGATTAAGAGTTCTCACCAGCAAATAACCCAAATCTATCAGAAAAAAGAATAAAAAAGTGAAATAATTCATTAGATTTGGCCATTTGGAGGTCAATGACTGATAAATGGTAGGAGTTAAAGAAGGAGTGGGAGGAAACTGGAAACAGTGCACGTAGGCTATGGTCTCAAACCACATTAGTAAAGAAAGGAGAGAGATATGCAGATGGCTGTTCAAAGTATACTCTTCAAAAAAAATTAGACACTCTCAGAATTTAAAAGACCTTGGGAAGACATCTGGTGCATTTCCTTTTATCCAAATGCAGAAATCCCTCTTAAAGCTTTCCTTTCAGGTAATTGTCCAAATTCTTTGCTTAAACAGTTCTAGAAATAAGAGGCTTACTAACTCAAAAGATTGTTCATTATACTTGTTTTTGAAGTATATAATATATAGAAAAATAGACATAAAGTAATGGTGGGTATTCATAAGCGAATACACCTATCTAAGCAATATCTAAACAAAGAAATAGATATCATAAGCAGTATAGAAGTCCATGCCTCCCCAAAATAAATACTACCTTGACTTTTAAATACATAGGTTAGTTCTGTCTGTTTTTTGAGTTGTGTATAAATAGAATAATTCAGTATATACTTTGTTATGTCTGGCCTCCTTCATTCAATACTATGTTTGTGCAACTCATTCATATTGTTGTATGTGGTTATTCATTCACTCTCATAACTGTATAATACTTCACTAGATGAATATGCCACTTTATTGTTCTCGTTGATGCACAGGCATTTCTTTTCCGTACCATTAGAATTATAGCTGCTGTCAACACTCTAGTACTTGTCTTTAGGTTGACGTATATACACATTTCTCCTGCTAGGTCATAGGATATGCATTGTTGATGCTGCCAAAATTTTCCCAAAAAGGTTGTTTCATTTATACCTCCATCAGCAGATCACAAGAATTCTAAATGAACTACATTCTTGTCCAACATATACTTTTACCTTCTCATTTTGGCCATTCCTATGAATATGCAGTATCGCTGCATTTTGTATAATTTATATTACTATGATGACTATTTAATAAAGTTGAATGACTTTTTACACATTTATTGAATGTTCAGATATACTCTTAGGCAAAATTTCTGTTCAATACTTTTACCTTTTTTTTTCCTTTTTAAATATAATTTAATAATTATGCTATTATAGTTTGTAAGAGCTTTTTACATAATCTAGAAATAAGTCATATATCACATATATGAAGTGAGTCTGTTTTCTCATTCTGAATGTGTTTTCATTCTCTTAATGGCGCATTTTGATGAACATAGTTTTTAATTTTATTATAAACCAATTCATATTTTTTTCTTTTGTGATTAGTGTGTTTGTGTCCTAATTTAAAATCCTTAAAGTTATGACTTTTCCAAAGTATGACTTTTTTCTGTCTTCCTTGCTTATACTAATCTAATTGTCCTGTCTACTATGTTAATTTTTTAACTTCTTTGTATTAGTCAAATATTTTTATAATTCTCTTTATTTCTTTTAACATGTTTATACATTTTAAAACTATTTTTAGTGTTTACTTGTGGAATTATAACATGCATTCTTGAGTTGGTCCAATATAACACAATCATTACTTTTACTATCTTCCTAATATTGCTAAACCATAGAAATTCATAACTCTACTCACTCTTATTTTTTTCTCTTTGAAGGTTATGAATCCTTTTTCTTTTACTATTTGTAAGATTTCTTCATCTTTGGTTTTCATCACTTTTACCATGATGTGTCTATGAATGCTTTTACTTTATTTAACCTGTAGGGTTTTGCTAAGTTTTTTTGAATCTGTGTGGGGTTATCTTTCTTAAATTATAGAAAATTTCTGGTCTTAACACCTTAAAAATACCATCTCCTCCACTTGCTCCCACCTCTCCTTTAGGGACTTCAATTTTACATATGTTAAAATTGTTGAGCACATCCCTAATGTCTTCTACACATTATCTGATTTTTCCTTTTCTGTGTCTTCCTATGCTTTATTTTGGGTGTTTTCCAGTTCCCAATTCTTGTGTTCTTCAATGTTCAACACATTATACTCCACCATCAAATTTTTAACATCAGATAGTTTATGTCAATTCAAGAATATCAAGATATGTTTGATTATATATTGCAAAATTTTCTATTCATTCACTTACAGGGTCTACTGTTTTTCTATTTTTTCTATTTTCTTGCATATATTAATTACAACTTTTTAAAATTCTTGTCAGTTGTTTGCAATAGCTGGATTATCTACTTGTCTACTTAAATGTCTGTTTTTCTCTTGATTATCAGTCTTATGTGTCTACTTACTCTTTTATTATATGACAGAAATTATGTATGGAGGAACCTAAGAATCTCTGAATGATGCCATCTTCCACCAGATTGTTTCCTTTTCCATTGTTAGAGAAATGAATGGCTGGTAATCTCAGGCCAATCAAGGATTCAGTTGGGTTGGGGCTTCAATGTGCTTTTAGTAAGACACGTGTGGTCTGCCCCATGATTATTTCTATTTCTCAGCCACAGCACTACCTGGATTTTGAGAGCCTGGTAGACCTTTATCTTCTCATCTCCCAAAAGAACAAAAGAGGCTCTTTCAGAAGTATTCAGTTTACTTCTGTATCCTCAGGCCCAAACAGCTAAAAAAAGAAAGAAAGAAAAGAAAAGAAAAAGGCGAGGTGGTAAATGTCTTCAAGAAGAGTTAAGCCCTATGTTTGAGTTTCCTGTCTCCCTCCTGCCAAGTCCTTTTATTTGTTTGTTTCCTAAACACCAGAAGTCTGCTGAAGCTTTCACTCTGCCTTTTAAAAGCTTTTAGCCTAGCCCCCTAATTCTTATGTGGCCTCAAAACACAGCAAATATATCTTGGAGGAAGTTGGCTATGTGTTTCCAATTTGTCATCCTGGCCTTGGACCATCAAGAAAAAATGTCTGGCTGTTCTTATTCCCAGAAGACACCGTCTGCCTGGATGAAGGCCAATCCTCAGACCACACTCAGACCGGTAAATGCCCTCAGGAAAAGAAATAAATGACAATCACCAGCATGCCGTAGGTGTTTTTCCTCCCTGAAATTTGAGTTCATATAGTCTTTGTTTCTCCCACAGCTCTAGAAGCTACATTGCTAATTTATTTGGGTTGTTCTAGGTACTGCAAAAGATAAATTGGCCTGCCAAACCTACCTGACAATGAAAAAGCAATAACATTATAGTAGCTCTTAATGGTTTATAAAACTCTTTATACTGAAACAAATGGACTCTCTTGCATTTTTCACTCATTGTCTTCATTTTGAAATTTGGAACAACATAGAAATATTTTATCCTCTTATTTTTTTTTAATTTGAAGAATCATGGCCATTAAATCTTTTTCCACCAGTCTAAATATGAGCAAATCCTAAATTTATTTTTCATAATAAACCTTTTACCATACTGCTCACCATCATCAGGAAACATTCCAGTTTGTCAATATCCTTCTTAACATGCAAATATGAAGATATATTAGGTACTGTCATTAAGCTTAATGAATGAAAGAATCATATGAAAATTAATATAGTTAATATAGTTAACAAAAGAAGTTATCTGACAAGCTGTTTAAATCACATGGACAAAATAATGAAAAATAATGTAAGCAAAGACAGAAAGAAAAAAGTTTACAAAATAAAGATAGCAAGAATGAATAAAAGCTTCTAAGATTAATAAAATCTCATTAAAAATACTAATCATAACAAAAAGAACACTTTATTCTCTTCAAAGCCTTTCTCACAGATTACCTAGCTCATTCTCACAATTCAATCACATTTAATAGATCCTTAAACTCAGAAAAATTCAGTGACTTTTGCCCAATGTCAAAATGTAGTTAATACCAGGGATATTCTTGGTTCAGACACAATTATTTATTTTCTACAGCTACACTCAGATCTACCACATTGTCAAAACAGTGCCAAGCAAACAGTTTTAAACCTTACCATAAACATGTATTTAGAGAAAATTATCTTTTTATTCAAAGAATGGGTCTAGTAAGTTACCTGTTATACCAGCTAAGACATGCATGCACAACCACAAAATACATTCCTTAAAATCACTAAGGCTTTAGAGGGGGACAGTGAGAAGATTTTTATGTGTCACACATTTGAGAATCAAGTCACTCACTAAAATGGTCAGTATCTTAACAAAGTAGGTTTAATTCTAAATATATATATAGCTTGCTATCTCCTTCTCACCTATTAAGTACATCTGTGTAATTTCTTTTCTCTCCTTAAGTACTTAGTGATGCATTAGCACCTGAGGTGTCTGCTTTGAGCTGCTAATAAATAATACACTCGTTTTCCCAGAGCCCTTGGTGCCTGAACAATTCAAAGACACGTTTGCATTGAGTGTGGTATAGAGAAGAGGGACACAAATTTGTCTTTTTCATCTTGCTTCTAAGAATGTATCCACAAATAATGGCCATTTAAAATATTCTGAACTGAGAAAATTTAGTGTAGAAAATCATATGTTTGAAAAACAATTAAACCCAAGTCCCCCTTTATCTAACATAGTATTGCTCTAAATTTAACCAAGGAGATAAAAGACCTATACTCAGAAAACTATAGAAAACTGTAAAACTGTATTAACCAGAACAACTATTTCGTCCCACAGTTACAGATGTAATTAGGAAGAAAGTAACTCTGAGAGATGAGCCAGTTACACTTAAATTCACAGTAAAGGGTAAATGAGAACATATTTGACTTGGGTCCGAGAACAGGTTCGACACATACCATTATTAAGACAGCAAAGCAACAAGAGGGGTGAAGTTGGAGACACTTCAGGCAAACTTCTCAAATACAATTAAAAAATTTTTTAAAAGGACAAAGTTCTCTAACTGCATACTTGCTATGCTGGCAATGTTTAATATTTTCTCAAAGTAAGATACAGAGGAAGCTCTCCAATCCAGGAAATGAGATGGGCCCAAGCTGCCAGTAGGAGGCAAAGGAAGTTAATACAAACATTTGGAAGTTTGAGCTAATACACAGTGATATGTTGCCTGGCACCTTGTAAGTACACATAACTATTGAGTTGAGTATGGATTGAATTGGGGGTTTACTAAAAAGCATGCTTCCTGAGCTAGGAGGCCTGGGCAAAGAGGGATTAAAAAAATTAACTCAGTTAAATTTTGAGCCATCTAATTTTAAAGTGCTTGATAAGCAACACAGGAAGTTTTCAGAACTAGCAGCAAAATCTGAGCTTCCAATCAACAATTTCTTTCACCGAAGGTGTGGAGCGTGGAACAGATCCAGGGGCACAGATGGTATTTTACATTTGCACATGCAATTTCCTGTTCTCCATTTTTATATAAACCTCTGTCTCGTTTTTTTAAAGAATGATAGAATTTACCAGTAAAATGCAGCCCTACTTACTGCCTCTGAAAATGTTGCTCACCTCCATTTCACACATTAGCAGCAATTTAACTGTCTTTCGGTATGTGTAGAAAGATTTAAAAATAAACCTTCTAAACTCTCCTTTACTATATCCTGAAAAATTTCAGATGATTCAGTTCGTCCAGAGAGCTAAAATGTTTTTGATATTTAAAGTAAATGCTTTTACCCATCCTTATTCCTAACTACTTTCTTAGGATTAATGCTAACTTTTCATAGAATCTTGAAGCCAAAATCAATCTTGGAGATCATATTAGTAAAGTCCTCACCTCACTATATAAGTAATAAAGGTCCTGCACGGCTGGTGACTTGTTCAAGGTCACTTTGCTGATAACATAGAAGAGATAAGAAAAGTACACCTGCATCACAGTTCATAATAACAGAGTCACATACAAAAAGACCAAAACACATTCATATCTCCCAAAATTCACATCCAGGACTCCATCAGAACACAAAACCAGTATTCTTCTAATGTAAGTCAGATTCACTTCTGGACATAAAGAAGTCTGATTTTGAAAACCCAAGGTTATTTGTAAAATTGAACACAAACATGTTTCATAATCATATCACATTCAAACAAAAATATAGTCTTAATATTGGATATAATATGCAACATGGTGACTATAGTTTAAATATGGAATAGAATGAAATTCCAGGTTTCCAAACACAGAACAGGAAACTGGATTTGTAAATTCTGATAAGGGAGTAAACAACATAATACATAAACTACAAAAATGTTTAAAAGGTTCAGTTTACCTTTAGAAAACAATGAATCGATATTTCCTCTCATTGTCATGCTGATTAATTACCCTGGCTCAGAGCTCTCTTCTGAGCTCCAGAATTAAACAAAATCTCTCCTCAACATCTTCATTAACTATGTCCAAATCTTTACATCTTCATATCTAACACCAAACTCAGCCAAAGCAACAGTGAACACCTTACCCATTCTGTACATCCTGCTCTAATGACTGCCCCCAACATCAGGACACAAGTGTCTGCAGAAACCTAAACACCCTTGAGACCTTCTTCTTATGCACCTCTCTTCCTAACTCTTTCACCAAATCTACCTAAATGCTCCTGAAAACTGGCCAAATCCCCTCCACTTCATGGAACCAGCCCCATCCATGCTGCCTTCTCATTTCTCTAACGCATCCTCCAGCAGCTTCCTAATAGTTCTGCACACATCTCCTCCGGTTTTTAGTTCTCTCAGTTATGATTTTTTATGGACAATGCAATGGTCTTTCTTGTAAATGCAAACCCATTCATGTCACTTTCCTGCTTAAAATCTTTCATTGGCTTCCAGGTGCTTTATGGTAACATCTGAATCCTACAAAAAATCCCTATAAAATTCATACAATGGTCTACAAGGGATTAATGACTTCTTGGGCCCATCTCAAACCAGACTTCTTCACCCCAGCCCCATCCTCATTCCCGTAGTCCCTAGTCCAGCCATTCAGGACTCTAGTACTTTGCTCAGTGTTACCTTAGCCTGAAGCATCTTCCTACCTTCACTCAACTGTTCCTTCATCTATCTCCTATGACACTTTATCAGGGAAACCTTCCATGAGATATCCAACAAGACAAGTTCCTTATACTTTTCCTCTGTAACCAACTTCAAAATTTATAATATATTTGTGTGACTATTTGTTTAATGTATCCCTTTAGTATCATATCTATTTTTATTTATTTATCCATCCCATGAGCACCTTCGACAGTAGCTGGCACATAATACAAATTCCAATGATCATTTATTGAATGGGTAAATGAATTAATAAAGAAAAAGAAGGGAAGAAATGAAGGAGGGAGGAGAAAGAGAGCAGGAGTGATTTATAATATGAAGCCCACTGGGAGTTTAGCATGTCCACTTCAGGCTTGTCTGTCAGCTTGGCTAATTGTGAGCCAGTAGGGCATATACTAGGCCATGGACAAGTTCACACTTTGACCAAGTCGATACAAGTTTTCCAAACTTCAGTCAGTTTAAGAGCTTTTCCCTCATGGGTAACAACCTCATTCAAGAGCATCCAGAAACCCCATATAAAAGAATACCATTTTTAGATTTTTTGGTTGAGCCCAGTAAACATCCTACAATAGACATGAAGAGTGAGTGAACTTCCCCCGGTGTAACTCCAAATCCTGGAAAGGTTCATGTGCACTTCAAAAACTCTACAGCTACAGTGCCTCCTAACTGGATAACATACAATGTAGAAAGCCCTAAAGCATGCCAGCTGTGAAGTTTTGTGTGTGCATTTGTGTCTCCAAAGTTTTCAAGGAGGAAATGATCAGCAGGGAAGTGGTAGAGGCCAACAAAATGTTGCTCCCCTTGAATTATGTAGGAAAACAAAGTCAAGGCAATTATTGTGCTTTATAAATTTTTCCTGATGTCTTCTTAACATTGGTATCCTCAAAATTCAGGGGGAGGTGAACAGGCCAAATATAATTATGAAAATGCAAAAGCAGGGAGAGAGAAAAAGCCAACACAATGTGCAGCAGAGCACTTCATTTGATTATCTGACTTAGAACATTGGTATAATTTGGCTCCCAGTCAGAGCTTCCTGAATTTGGGATACAATTTCAAATTGTATTTGTTCCATTTCAAATAGAACCTACACTACAAATCTGAAGTCACCAATAAGTCTTAATATCCAGGAACACAAGGCATAATCTACATTTATAAGTTTTAGAAACAAGATTTACATTTCCACTTTGGTTTCTATTATGTTTTACTGGCCACATTTTTTGTGGAGGGGGCATACATGAGAGATCAATTTAGGAGAACATGCTATGGGTAAGAAAGTTTACTTTGCAGAACAGTAGGGAAAATCCTAGAAATTGAAGAAACCTCCATTAACATAGATACCAGGATCCATGGCCCAGATTGCTGCCAACTTTCTGGCAGGACCACAGTGATAGAGCAGAACCTACAGCTAAGATCTGGGTAATGTGTAATCGTGGGTAAAATTTGTATATCTATGTTTGGAAAGCCCCAAGGAAGCCAATAAACATAAAAATATCTCCTTAGGCCAGGGAAGACAATAGAGAAAGCAAAGGAGTTGCTCTCAAGAGTGTGTGATATCATTGGGAAGATGGCATAATTAGTCACTAACACACAGCACCACATATGAAGTACAAGGGAGGAGTAAAACAAAAAAAAAATTGCCACAGTTCAAGGAAGGATGGTTACAGAAGTTTGTTTTTGTTTGTTTTGTTTTTTTCCAAAGCCTTCATTCAGTGGGTATTTAACCTGCTTGTGGTTGAATCCGGAGAGGCCGGGAAGAAGAAACCAGGATGAGTGACAACATTATAAAGGGCCCCCTTCTCTCAGGAATAAAAAATCATCCAGGTTATATAAACTAGTGGTATTTTGTAGGTTAGAGACATTTTCTGCTGGATTTGGCACCTATTTGGGGGTGGAAAGAGAAGCATCAGCAGGTTAATTTCTACCTTTCAAAGAGATTTGCTGTTTATAATTTAAAACAAAACTACTGAGGTATGAAATAAACTGTGGAAGTAAGTAATACATTTAAAGAAACTAACATTAATTAAAAGAACTAGACTATATATGTAATTCCTGCTCGGTGTTTTCTCATTCAGTCCCAACATCAGAAGATCTGCTGATACAAGTTTTTTTCTCCTTAGAGAGGAAAGTTATTATTTTATTTTATTTTTTTGTACTTACAATTATTTATTTTTTAAATTTTTATTTAGTTATTTTTCAAGTATAGTTTTCTGTTTATTTCTCCCATCCCAGCCCACCCCTCCCCCATGCGCCCCACCTCCCTCCCATTTCCACCCCCCCTTAGTTATTGTCCCTGTGTCCTTTATACTTGTTCCTCTAAATCCCTCCCAGTTTTTCCCCTTAAATTCCCTCCCCTCTCCACTCTGGTGTCTGTCCCCTTGTTCTGTATTTCAGTGTCTGTTTTTATTTTGCTTGCTTGTCTGTTTTGTTCTTTAGCTTCCTGTTAAAGGTGAGATCATATGGTATTTGTCTTTCAACCCCTGGCTTATTTCACTCAGCATAATGCTTTCCAGTTCCATCCATGTGGTTGCAAAGGGTAGTAGTTCCTTCTTTCTCTCTGCAGCATAGAATTCCATTGTGTATATGTACCACAATTTTTGGATCCATTCATTTACTGATGAGCACCTAGGTTGCTTCCAGCTCTTGGCTATTATAAATTGTGCTCCTTTGAACATGGGGTGCATAGGTTCTTTGAAATTGATGTTCTGGGGTTCTTAGGATATAATCCTAGCAGTGGAATTGCTGGGTCAAAAGGCAGGTCAATTTTTATTTTTCTGAGAAAATTCCATACTGTTTTCCATAATGGTCGTACCAGTCTGCAGTCCCACCAACAGTGAACTAAGGTCCCCTTTCCCTCACAACCTCTTCAACATTTGTTGTTGGTTGCTTTGTTTATGATAGCCATTCTGACTGGTGTAAAGTGGTATCTCCCTGTGGTTTTAATTTGCATCTCTCTGATAGCTAGCGATATTGAGCATCTCTTCATGTGTCTCTAGATCTTCTGTATGTCCTCCTTGGAGAAGTGTCTGTTCAAGTCCTTTTCCCATTTTTTTAATTGGGTTGGTTGTCTTCTTAGAGTGGAGTAGTATAAGTTCTTTGTATATTTTGGAGATTAAACCTTTGTCTGAGGTATCATTGGCAATTATGTTTTCCCATACAGTTGGTTGACTTTTTATTTAATACTTTTTTCTTTAGCCATGCAGAAACTTTTTATTTTGATGAGATCCCATTTGTTTATTATTTTCTTTATATTCCTTGCTCTAGGGGACATATCGGTAAAAATGATGATGAGTGAAATATCTGAGATTTTCCTGCCAATGTTCTCCTCTAGGACTTTAATGGTGTCAAAGCTTATATTTAAGTCTTTTATCCACCTTGAATTTATTTTGGTGTATGGTGTAAGTTGGTGCTCAAGTCTCATTTTTTTGCATGTAGCTGTCCAGTTCCCCCAACACCATTTGTTGAAGAGGCTATCTTTACTCCATTTTATGTTACTGCCCTCTTTGTCAAATATTAATTGACTGTAGAGAGTTGGGTTGATTTCTGGGCTCTCTGTTCTGTTCCATTGGTCTATGTGCCTGTTTTGATGCCAGTACCAGGCTGTTTTGATTACAGTGGCCTTGTAATACAGTTTGATATCAGGTATTGTGATCCCTCCTACTTTGTTCTTCTTTCTCAAAATTGCAGCTGCTATTTGGGGTTGTTTATGGTTCCATATAAATTTTTGAAGTGTTTGTTCTATGTCTGTGAAATATGCCATTGGTACTTTAATAGGTATTGCATTGAATCTGTATGTTGCTTTGGGTAGTATGGACATTTTGATGATGTTAATTCTTCCAATCCATGAACAAGGTATATGTTTCCATTTGTTTGTGTCTTCCTTGATTTATTTCTTCAGGGCTGTGTAGTTTTCTGCATACAGGTCTTTTACCTCCTTAGTTAGGTTTATTCCCAGATATTTTATTTTTGCTTTTGCTATATCAAATGGGATTTTTCCTTGATTTCTGCTTCTGCCAATTCATTGTCGGTATACAAAAATGCCTTTGATTTCTGGATATTGACTTTGTAACCTGCTGTTTTGCCAAATTCATTAATTAGTTCAAGCAGTTTTTGGGTAGAGTCTATATGATTTTCCATGTACACTATCATGTCATCTGCAAACAGTGACAGTTTTGTTTCCTCCTTTCCTATTTGGATGCCTTTTATTTCCTTTTCTTGCCTGATCGCTGTGGCTAAAACTTCCAATACTATATTGAATAGAAGTGGTGAAAGTGGACATCCTTGTCTTGTTCCTGATCTTAGTGGAAAAGATTTTACTTTTTGCCCATTGAGTATGATGTTGGCTGTAGGTCTCTCATATATGGCCTTTATTATATTGAGGAATGGTCCCTCTATTCCGACTTTGCTAAGTGTTTTTATCATAAATGGGTGTTGTACCTTATCGAAAGTTTTTTCCGTGTCTATTGATATGATCATGTGGTTTTTGTCTTTGCTTTTGTTTATGTGATGTATTACATTTACTGATTTGTGAATATTGAACCATCCTTGCATCCCTGGGATGAATCCCTCTTGGTCATGGTGTATGATCTTTTGGATATATTGTTGGATGAGGTTTGCCAATATTTTGTTGAGAATTTTAGCATCTATGTCATCAGTGATATTGGCCTGAAGTTCTCTTTCTTTGTCGTGTCTCTATCTGGTTTGGAATTAGGATGATGCTGGCTTCATAAAAAGAATTTGGGAGTTTTCCATCCTTCTGGATTTTTTGGAATAGTCTGTGGAGAATATGGGGTTAGCTCTTCCTTAAATGCTTTGTAGAATTCTCCTGTGAAACCATCTGGTCCAGGACTTTTGTGTGATGGGAGTTTTTTTATTACTGCTTCAATTTCTTTTGCTGTTATTGGTGTGTTCAGATTTTCTGCTTCTTTTTCATTGAGTTTTGGATGATTGTATTTCTCTAGGAATGTGTCCATTGCCCCTAGGTTCTCAAATTTCTTGGCATACAGTTCTTCATAGTAATTTCTTACAATCCTTTCTATTTTTGTGGTATCAGTTGTAATCTCTCCTGTTTCATTTCTGATTGTGTTTATTTGTGTCCATTCCCTTCTTTTCTTGATGAACCTACTTAAAGACTTGTCTATTTTGTTTATCTTTTCAAGGAACCAACTCCTGGATTCATTGATCCTTAGAATTGTGCTTTTATTCTCTATTTCATTTAGTTCTGCTCTGATCTTGGTTATTTCCTTCCTTCTACTTGCTTTGGGCTGTTTTTGTTGTTATTCCTCAAGTTCTTGCAGGCATAGAGTAAGGTTGTTTGTTTGAAATGTTTCTATCTTCTTTAGGTAGGCCTGTATTGCTATAAACTTCCCTCTCAGGACTGCCTTCGCTGTGTCCCATAAGTTTTGGGTTGTTGTGAGATCATTTTCATTTGTTTCCAGAAACGTTTTGATTTCTTCCCTAGTTTTATTCTTGACCCATTCATTGTTTAATAGCAATATACCATTCAGTCTCCATGACTTTGGGTGCTTTGGGTTTTTTCGTTTGGGGTTGGTTTCCAATTTCAGTCCCTTGTGGTCAGAGAAAATGCTTGGTATGATTTCAATATTCTTGAATTTGTGGAGGCTCTTTTTGTGTCCTGTCATGTGGTCTATCTTTGAAAATGTTCCATGTGCATTTGAAAAGAATGTGTATTTAGCTTCTTTGGGATGAAGGGCTCTATATATATCAGTTAAGTCCATTTCATCTAGGGTGTTGTTTAATGCCGCAATATCTTTGTTGATATTTAGTTTGGAAGATCTGTCCATTTTTGGTAGTGGGATGTTAAAACCCCCTACTATAATTGTGTTGCTGTCAATATCTTTCTTGAAGTCCTGTAAGATTTTCTTGATATATTTGGGTGCCCCTATGTTTGGTGCATATATATTTATGATGTTAATGTCTTCTTGGTGGATTCTTCCCTTGAGTATAATGAAGTGACCTTCTGGGTCTCTCTTTATAGCCCTTTTTTGAAGTCTATTTTGTCTGATATGAGAATTGCTACCCCAGATTTTTTTTTCTTATCCATTTGCTTGGAAAATTTGTTTCCAGCCTTTCATTTTAGTCTGTGATGGTCTTTTGTTTTGAGGTGAGTCTCTTGTAGGCAGCATATGTGTGGGTCATGCTTTCTTATCCCTGCAGCTATTCTGTGTCTTTTGATTGGAGCATTTAATCCATTTACGTTTAAGGCTATTATTGATAGGTACTTATGCATTGCCATTTTTGTACCTGTGTTCCTCTCTGTCTCCCTCTTTTCCTTCCTTCCCTTAAAGCAGTCATTTTAGTATTTCTTGTAGAGTTGGTTTGGTGGAGGTGTATTCTTTTAGACTTCTTTTGTCTTGGAATCCCTTTATTTGGCCTTCTATCTTGATTGAGAGCCTTGCTGGGTAAAGTAGCCTTGGTTGTAGGCCTCTGTTTCTCATTACTTGGAATATTTCTTGCCATTCTCTTCTTGCTTGGAGTGTTTCCATTGAGAAGTCAGTAGCTAACCTTGTTGGGGCTCTCTTGTATGTTACTTCTTTTTTCTCCCTTGCTGCCTTTAAGATTCTGTCTTTGTCTTGGAATTTTGCCATTTTAATGATGATGTGTCTTGAAGTGGGCCTCTTTGGGTTTCTCTTGATTGGGACTCTCTGTAATTCCTGGATTTGTGTGATTTTTTTCTCTCATCAAATTAGGAAAAGTCTGTCTCATTACTATTTCAAATATGTTGTTCTTCTTCTTCTCCTTCTGGTATTTCTATTATTCAGATATTATTACGTTTCATATTGTTTGCATTTCTCTTAATCCCTCTTCATTCTTTCTGAGCCTCTTTTCATTTTCTTGCTCTTTCTGTGAGATGCTTTCTACTTTGTCCTCCAACTCGCTAATCCGATCCCCTGCCTCACTATTCTACTTTTGAAACTTTCTACTGTGTTCTTCAATTTGGAAATTATATTCTTCATTTCCACTTGTCCCTTGCTGATAGTTTCTATTTCCTTTTTCATGTTGATATAGCTTGCAGTGAGATTGTTGTAGCTCGCCTGTAGTTTCTGGTAGCTCATTGTGAGCTCTTTGAACTTTGTAATAACCAGTGCTTTGAATTCAATATCTGATAGTTGATTAGCATCTATTTTATCTAACATTCTTTCTGAAGTTTCTGCTTTTTCTTTCATTTGGGGATTGTTTCTTTGTCTTCCCATTGTTTGAGACTCTTCTTGTTAATCTCAGCTTCTAAAATTGATCTGTTCTGACTCCCTGGGTTTATGGTGTGAACTTCTGTGGTATAATACCTGTGAATTTCAGTGGTACAGACTCCTTCAGGTATCTTGATGTTCTCTGTCTCCACCTACTCCTTCACTTGTCCTTGCACTGGTCCCCTACCACTGCTGAGTGTCCTGGCTCCTGTAGCTGACTCCCCAGCTCCCAGGCCCTTTGCTATGGGAGCAGCATAGGGGGTGCGAGTTTCCCAGCTCCCATACCTGACTCGAAAGTTATTATTTTATTATTTATCATTCTCATGCTTACGCCTGCTTGTTGGTATTTATTCAACAGGCATCGTCTTCCTCATTTTGTGTATGTGCATAGAAAATGTGAAGCGTCATGCCTAAAGCTAACAGTATGGATAAGAAAGTCCATATCATCTACTTCGATTTGAATTCTCAGTCCTTTTTATCTAGTTGGATATTTGACATTTGGACTATGATGCTTTCCACTAAGAAGCCAGCCATTCTAATAATGGCCAAATATTTCTCTCTCCTTCCTTTAGTTCTGATAGAGCTTATAAACTTTGCAGCACTCCAATTTGATTTTGTCTCAACTATAGATTAATGTGGCAACAAGTAATAATTATTGGAAAAATGACTGTTGGCAGCACCATTTAAAACATACTTAATTCTCTGAACTCATTTCAGCTATATATTGAACAGTGAAATGAGAGTGACAAGCAGTGAACTGTGTAGAATAAAAGGACATGAAGTGTTTTAGTCAATCAGGAATAATATTATAATCATCTCTTTCACTTATTGATCACTTATGATTCCAGGAAACACATATATTAACTTCGGTGTTAACAACAAAACTGAAAAGTAGGGATTATTATATTCATTTCACAAACACCACAAATATTGTAGCTCAGAGAGGTTAATGAAATTGTCCAAGGTCACACACCTGATACAATTGATGAAGATTGATCCTTTCTTTCCAACCCCATTGTTAGTACCTGGTATATGACCTCTGGCCCTCAGCTACTCACCTCATCTCTCACCTACTATTTTGTTGTATTCTCATCTCACATATGTATTCTTGTTGTTGCTCCTTCAAATTCATTATTTGATCCTGTCATTTTGAGTTTGGTTCCCTGGACCAGCCATGCTGCCTCATGCCTCTGTGCCTGTGCCTGCATAATCTTCCTGCTTTTCTCCTAGCAAGTTCCTGTTCTTCCTTCAGTGCTTAGCTCAGGAGTCTCTTCTTTGGGCCCTTCCCTGACCCCAGCTGGGCAGAGCTGATCATGCTCTCCTCTGAGGGCAGTGCACAACCCCATTCAAGTCCGGGCTTATTCACTGTTTATGTTCACCTGCATGGATCCCGCTTAGAGACTGGGAGCTTCTTGAAACCAGGAATCATGATCCAATTGTCATTTAATTATCAGTACCTAGCACAGTTCCTGAAACCTAGCTGGTGTTCGATAAATAGGAATACTTATATCAACCAGGTAGAAGTTTAAACTGGACCCAGAGTGATTGCGAATGATGTGGGGTATGTCAATCCTTTCTCCACTACAGCACCAGTGAGGTTGCAATCAGCAGTCTCCAGAACCAAAAGGGTTTCTTTCAGAGCTATGAAGGAAATGTTTAAAATTACAAACCAGAGAGCTATACTGGACTTTAGTTAAAAATTAGATCAGTTACTTCTTCACTCGCTGTTCATTTCTCCTATTATATTTATTAATTATCAAAGATATTAGCTGGTTTGAACAACTGCTTGTTCTCTTACAGTCCATCTGTGCTCTCCTCTCAATAATGCATTAGAGTCATAAGGGCTGGATTTATGGCCTCGGTGATTTTCACAACACAAATCGTGATTTCACACAGCACTGAGCAGAAGGGAAAGCTAATGGGCGAGGCAGAAAATGCTTAATCAATATCACTCATGGCACAGGATTAAAACCCTAAACCCCGAAGCAGATTTTGAAAAGGGCTACACTCAAAACCCCAATCTCTAGAAACGCATTTCCTATACCATAAAATTGAGAATCACTTCCTTTCCTCCAAAACTCTCCGTTATTTCACAGGTCTCTTAGGGATGCAGAGGCTATGAATAACTCAGCTGGCCCACAGGGAAAGAAATCCCTGAAGGAGTGAGGTGGAAGTACATCATTTCCAGGAAGATACTTTCCTACCCAAAATGCATTCCCTTTCTCAGATAAAATAGAGTATCTATTCTGCATCAGCACAAAGAAGAAAATGTCAGAATTTGAGTGCTGAAAGAAATCTTAAAGATCAGCTATTATTCCTGGATCTGGCAGAAGCACCTTCAGACCTGGGTGTCCAGGGGATGGACTGCAATATTATCAGTCAAGAGATTGACCAGGTTTTGGTGACTAGAACACACCTCCTGTATTAAAGTGCTCATGAGTAGGAGTGTAATTGCAGTGCTGAACCAGACAGGCATTTCTGCTGTCATCATGCATTCTAACAGAAGCCACCTGTGTGCTCTGACAATAAAGCAGGTGTGCACCTAAGGATCAGGAGGGTCAAATGTGCTCAGGGGACCACTAAGCATCCTGGTATAAAGACTTCTGCATTATTAAACTTCTTAAACTTTGAATCCCTTTAAAGACCCTCGGGAGCTACACAATTGATTGGAGATAGATTCTTTCTTTCTTTAAAACCACACTGGTAATCTCCTCAAATAAAAAGAGAAATATTAACAAAAATAAGCCACACAGTTGTTTTTTCATTGAACACACTGGAACAAGGAAATCGTGAGAAACAAGAAATCAATATAATGGTGAGTGAATGGGTCCAGTACATTTTTCAATACTCTTTCATTGGGCTACATCTAGGAAATAACATCTCAGTGCTAAAATGTATAGTCTTATTTTTTCCTATCATCCTCATCACAAAACAGAATGGCCATCTCAGTGTGTTACTTTTCATCAAAACATTTTGACAATGTCCTTGAAATTTTAACTACAGTTGAGTAATATCTAAAGTGATCTTATTTCCTATAATTTTTGCTCTTAATGTGCATTTTTAAATTTCCCTTCAGAAGCAAAGAAAACCTGCATTATACAGACATTAGATAGTGATTACAGCTCAGTGATAAAATCCTCGTACATTTATTAATAAACTGTGCAGTTTTCCCCCACCCTGGCACTTTTATGTGTCTCAATTTCATGTCCCATAATAAAAAATTATGAAATCATTAAAAATAAATGTCATTCAAAATACATTAGTTCTCTCCATAGGCATTTCAAATGGTTCCTGTTACGAACTTGTAAAAGTTTGTTTACTCACAAAGACTACAAATAGTTTATTAAAATGTAAGCAACTGAAGCAAGTAAAAAAGCTTATGGAGAGGAGAAGAAAAATAAAAGAAGAAAAATCTAATCAGTTTTCTATTAGGAGGAGAGAGAGACATGGTAAATTCAGTTGAGAATATGATATATTTCAAGGTTAATGCCAACTCAAAGAAGAGTTCCCTTGTTTGACACAGTTTCTCAGGAAGAAGGTACCATCAGGGGCTCCAGCATTTTCTTATGAATAAGAACAAAATGCCACACCCTGAATGCACTCTCTCTTTGCATCCATACAACTAGATTTTTACCTCTGGAGTTTTTTTCTTAATTTTACTCACATACTCTGAATGATTATAGAAACTCAGAGGTAGTAGACAATCAATCCCCATATTTATTGTTCCTTGAATTATCCTTAACATTTGGCACAATTCTGCACCTGGAGTGAGGATTCCACACATAGTTCCTAGCGAAAAAGGATAATAGGAAGAAAATATCAAAGATGATCCTATTAGGATTCTATATCCAAGGTATGCCCAGAAGTTAGTCATATAATATGAAAAATAAAGACATTTATTGAAGAAGATAGAAGAAAAAAAAAGATATAGTATATAGGACAATGATGCCTCATTCCCCTTCAAAGTAGGCACCTTGGGACCTCACACAGCTCTCCCATTCACCATCAGCTGCCCCATCATATTTTTCTGAATTTAATTGATGGTCTGAAATGTCTTCCCTTTCAACGGTGATTTTAGTTTTGGGAAAAGCCAGAAGTTGCCGGGTACCATATCTGGGCTGCAGCAGGGGTCGAATCACTTGGGTGATTTGTTATTTCACACACACACAAAAAAGCCCCGCATGAGACATGATGCATGAGCAGACATATTGTTGTTGTGATGAAGCTGCCAGTCACCCATTGTTCACAGCTGTGACCATCTGAATCATCTGAATAGCTTCCATGGAGGAATATTCAAGCTTAATGCAAAATCTGATACAGATTTGTTGCTCTGCCATTCAGTCATTTTTAATGTGATAGCCACACAGTACACATGGCTCACTCAATGGCATCTACCAACCCCACTGACTAGACTAGTACAGTGAAGTCGTCATTGGTCGCACATGCGCATTCCAGTCCACCCTCCTTGGCTGTCAGGTTACATCACACAAACGGTCCTCCTTATATTAAAAATTTCTGGACTTTTTCTGGATAGACCTCATATTTAAGTGATGCTTATATATATAAAATATGCTTATATGTAATATGCTTATACATCACATATTATAAATTATGTATAATATTGAATATGCTTATGTTATCTCACATAATATCAGAACACCATCAATAGACATTAAAACCAAAACTAATGGGAGTGAACCACATATTAAGAAATATATTAACTTAAAAATTAATCTATAGTTCT
Source organism: Artibeus jamaicensis (assembly GCF_021234435.1). Taxonomy (NCBI): domain Eukaryota; kingdom Metazoa; phylum Chordata; class Mammalia; order Chiroptera; family Phyllostomidae; genus Artibeus; species Artibeus jamaicensis. Next base: position 19,416,608 of record NW_026521788.1, read on the forward strand.
ATTCTAAGGATCATTCAAATGAGAATACCTTCATTGGTAGCCATGAGAAAATAAAAAATCATTTGACTCCTATAAATTAGATTCTCTAACTCATACATCAGATTTTCTTAATCACTTGTTTTTATAAGACTGATGATCAGTTCTTCCAGTCAATTCTGATACTTTGATAAGAGACACTAAAATAACAATGAAAATTGATGAATTGTTATACTACCTATAATGGCGTAAAGTTAAAATTTTCACACAGAAGCCAATATCCCATATAGAATTTATTTGGAATATATCTAAAATTAAGGTCCATCCTTTATTTTATATTATCTGGGTTTTCATTAGCAGTATATTATAGAACCTAACAATAAGGAAACAATAATAAAAACTCTTACTAAAACTACATTATTTTATATTTGTAGCTTGTATATCACCAATTGTCCAATCACGGTAAAAGGAATAAAGTATATTCTCTGAGTAGAGTATCCTGACAATAGTGAAGACTGTTAATCAATCTCAAGCTTGAGTAATTACTGCCCAGATATGGCCTATTCTTTAAAAATGTATTTGAGAACTATGGGACTTCAGGTCAAGATGGAGGCTAAGCCTCCAACTTGCTCAAACTCCTCACTCAACTGTAGCAAAAATTACAACTACACTACAAAACAACTATGACCCAGAATCATCAGAAAATTGAGCTGTATTGAAATCTGACAACCAAGGAATTAAAGAAGTCACATTCAACCAGAGGAGTAGGAGGGGCAGAGAAATGGAGACGTGGAGACATGCAGAGAGGTACTGAGATGTGAAGATGTGGAAAGGGAAGTCCCACACCCATGTGTGATGGATAAATATTGAAAGGGATACCTCAGGAGGGAGGGATCAGAACCCCATACTAGACTACCAAACCCAGGGTTCCAGTGCCAGGAAGATAAATCCCCATAACTTCTGGCTGTAAAAATCAGTGGGAGCTTCAGGATTCCAGAAGAAACTTCGGGATTCTCAGGCATATCCATTTAAAGGATCCACCCCAGACGTAGGATTTATGCAGACTCACTCCCTCTGGGCTCCTGCACTGGGGCAGCAGCTGAAAGGGCACCCATGGCATATGGGGAGAAATGGAAGTGCCTGGCATCAGGGTGAGTGCAGGGGGACAGCGTCCTTCTGACAAAACTCCAGAGGGCAGGCAGTGGTCATTGTCCCTTTTCTGAGCCATTCCCCATACAGAGCCACAAGGTGGTGACACCATATCTGAGACTCCATCAACCTGGTCAACCTGGTTCACAAGGGTTGCCCTGCCCTGGAGATTACCTAAAGTTCCACCCCACCAAATTTACCAGTGTGATTTACTACAATAGGCCATGTTACTAAGATAGGGAGTCAAAGCAGCTCTACCTAATACATAGAAACAAACACAGTGAGGCTGCCAAAATGAGGAGACAAAGAAATATGGCCCAAATGAAAGAACAGAACAAAACTCCAGAAAAAGAACTAAGCAAAATGAAGATAAGCAATCTATCAGATGCAGAGTTCAAAACACTGGTTATTAGGATGCTCAAGAAACTCGGGTACTTCAACAGCATAAAAAAGTCCCACTCGGCAATGAAGGTTACACTAAGTGAAATAAAGAAAGATTTACAGGGAACCAACAATGGAGGGAATGAAGCCAAAAGTCAAATCAATGATTTATAACATAGGAAAGAAAAAAACATTCAATTAGAACAGCAAGAAAAAAAAAAGAATCCCAAAAAAACAAGGATAGGCTAAGGAGTCTCTGGGAAAACTTCAAACATACCAACATTCAAATCATAAGGGTACTGGAAGGAGAAAAGAAAGAGCAAAAAATTGAAAAATTACTTGAAAAACTAATGAAAAAAAACTTCCCTAATTTGGTGAAGGAAATAGACATACAAGTCCAGGAAGCACAGAGAATTCCAAACAAGAAGAACACAAAGAGGACCATATCAAATACATCAAAATTAAAATACCAAAAGTTAAAGATAAAGACAAACTCTTAAAAGAAGCAAGGGGAAAGCAGAGAGTTACCTGTAAGAAGATCCCATAAGACTGTCAGCTAATTTCTCAAACAAAACATTGTAGGTTAGAAGGGACTGGCAAGAAGTATTCGAAGTCATGAAAAACAAGAACCTACAACCTAGGTTACTCTATCCAGCAAAACTGTCATTTAGAATGAAAGGGCAGATAAAGTGCTTCCCAGACAAGGTAAAGCTAAAGGAGTTAATCATCACCAAGCCATTATTATGTTAAAGGTAAAAAGGACTTATTTAAGAAAAAGAAGATCAAAACTATGAACATTAAAATGGCAATAAATTCACAACTATCTATAATAGTATCTAAAAAACAAACTAAGCAAACAAACAGAACAGAAATGGAATCATAGATATGGAGATCATTTGAAGGGTAATCTGTTGGGATGGAAATGGGGAGAAGGGGAGAAAATGTATAGGGATTAAGAAGGCCAAATTGGTAGATACAGAAATAGACAGTGGGATCTTAAGAGCAATATAGGAAATGAAGAAGCCAAAGAACTTATATACATGACCTACTCACATGAACTAAGTGTGGAGAACTGCCAGAGGGAAGGGGGTTACCAGGTGGAGGGGAGCAAAAGGAGAAAATTTAGGACAATTGTAATAGCATAATCGATAAAATACATTTATAAACTTTTTGATATCTACTTTGAATTTTAAGTCAAAACCAAACTTTTATGTACCTAATAAAACAAGGTGAATTATTAAGAAATAACACCTCACATATTTCCTTATACAGTATATTCTAATTAGTTTGAACAAAGCCATAGTTGAAAAAAGATTATCTGCATATATATATGTGGTTGTGCACATAACACTGAAAAAAGATAAAATCATTTGCCTTCTTTATTATTACTAAGACATTACATTCTATAAAGCAAGATAACAGAAAATGTACCCTAAAAATGATAATTTTGAAATTCTAGGTGTAACTGTGGAAAAAAAAGAGACTGTAACTAACTAAGAAAACATTGAGCAGATAAAACACTAAGAGTGAGGTAACAGATCCCCATCCCCAACAGTACTTCCAATCAGCCCACTGACAGCCACCCCTCACACAACCTGCATGTGCTAATGCCACTTAGAAGTTGATCTTAATTTAAGTGTTAACGAGAATTGGTTCACTGCATTATTATAAAAGCTATATTATCAGGAATTACCTTTTGTAAAATTCATAGTATTTCTGCACATAAAAATCTGAAATAATAAATTAGATTGTGTAAATTAGCTCATCCCTTATTATAGCTTCTTGTAAACATAAGTATGTAAATATAGACTGTGAGAAGTCCTATTTCTTACCCATCTTTCCACTAACAAGAACTTTCCAAATTTTACTAATACACAAGCCTGTACAACCCATGAAAATTCTTTATTTTTTATCAAATTTACAGTCTAGATAGGCAGATAATATTCATATAAGTAAAATAATGGCAATATATAAATAAGAACTGGCCAGCAAAGACATGGTATTATCTATACAAAGTCTCACACCAGTGGTGGAGTGTCCTCCCTTTACCCCCACTATATCCTAAAACACACCTTCACCCACCTAGGAAAAATAGTGTTACAATTGCTTGCTTGTGATTGGTTTTGTTCATTCAGCATCCCAAGAGTACTTAGTAATGGACAGGTAGAAATGAATATAGATGGACTGATGGACAGATGGATGAATGGTAGATGGAAGGAACAATACATACTTGATACTTATGAGTATACATATATATAAAAAGTCTGAAGACATTCATAGCAGGAACTCATCCCTACAGAGTTAAATTCAACTGAGGAGTTTGCAAAGGAAGTGTTAGTTGAACTCAATTTCCAAGTACAGGAATTTTATGTAACTTGGCAGATGTGCACATAATATTATCTCATTTAGTTTGAACATAATTTCAACCAAAATCTGAATTAATTTAATAATAAAGTTGGAGAGAAACTAAATGCTCCCCAGTAAATAGTCACATCATTTGAAAGCTTGTTGGATTGGAAGACAACTACTGGGATTCGGCGAATCCCAAGGTGCTTCCCTCTAGGTACCAGAAAGGAATGAGAAGCCCCTACGAAAGATGGGTAATCAAAGTCCTGCCAAAGCAGGACCTGTTCTCAAGGTCAGCATGTCAAAAGTAGAGCCTGTTTTATGAAGATTGCTAAAACTACAGGAAGCTAGTGGAGATGAAAAAGCCAGCTGGAAAGCAAATAGGATATGAGAAATCATGACAGAAAATCAACCACAAATGCCAATGTTCAGGGATTTGACATGGAGCCTCTGTATGAGACTAAAATGCCATTAGTCACAGATACAGAGAGTTCTCTCTCAGTTACTCCTGTAACAGTACCTAACACTGTTATTTGTTGTTTATCTTGTAGTGTTTAATATAATTGGTGATTGTCATTATCACTGGTTTATATGAACCTAGATTAAAAATATAAACTGCCATTTATCATTGTCATTATAAGATTCTTGAGTGGAATACCGTAATTACAATTTTCAGGAAAAAAAAAAGAAAAATGACATCATTTTCACACTGATTAGCAACTGCGCCTCATTACACAGCAGTCTGAAGAAACAGATTTGAAAACATAGCATCAAGATTAGTGGGGTCTTTGAGCCATCCGCTCAACTTGGGTCCCATCACTCTGCCTGGCAACAGTGTGGATGTAGCAGGCATTGGGCTGTGCAGAAAGATTTGCATGTAAATGAAAACAGTTTGGGGAGTTTTGCTTTGCCTCAGTAGAAGAGAAACATCACTTTTCATTGGCACTGCAAAAATAAATTGGAGGTTAACACAGAAGGAATCAGGGCAGAGTCCATTACTGGGAGAGCTAATTTGGCAGGTGCACAAAACTCTTAGAGATCGTGAGCTACGCTTCCAAGGAACACTAAAAGAGTTTGAAAAATGCAGGTATGGAAGGTATAGAAGGACAAGCACAGATATACCACTGAAATTTACAGGAGGAAAATCACCAAATTAAGAGTAATTATTTTATTTTTAATATTACTTTTTTAAGTTTGATATATTTTAAATTTATAACTTTATATAATGTAACATGTTAAAATTTTAAATGAAAATAACAAAATTTTAATAATTGAAATAAAACAAAGAAGTTCTCAAACATAATGCAGCGTTATACATTATGTATCTAATTATTAGTGGATTTTTGAAAATTCACTCTAGCCCTCTACCTCTAATCTAGAATCATAATGGCCTGATCTTGACATCATTAGACCTTATCAGATTACCTCAGTCATATAGTTCTCATAAAGTCTGGTCAAAACCCTTCTGAGATGAGGGTTTTAATTTCTACCCAAATAATACTAAATACGCTTTCTCTATTATTCATTTATTCATCTAGCCATTTATTCATTAAATACACAGTCAGTGCTTCACTATATTTAAGGACCATATGAAACAATATAAGGCATAAAGAAACATGAGTAGTCAGATTTTGGCACTCAAAAAGGCTATGGTCTAACATAAGATAAAATATATGTATAAATAACAACCACAGAAGACAAATTTCAAAAAATACACGTGTTATACAAAGGCTAAAGAGTTCCAAGAAAGAGACTGCCCTTCAGACAGATAAATCAGGTTCAAAGTAGTTATACAAGTAGTACTGAGGAAGTGCCTTGATAGTTCAAGAGAGAAAGAACAAGAACAGGAGTGAATGAGTGAGTTCGTGAGTGAATGAGAGATGCCAATTTGGGAAAATATAAACACTCTTCCTATGTGGAGTCCTCCCTTGTCAAGTGTTTTTTAGAATGGTTTATGTTCTTTCTAGAAGCCTTAAAGACAAGGACTTCATGTATCTCTAGCATCTAAGGCATTCAACAAATCTTTGTGGAAGCAAATAAATTAATGAATGAATATTTCTACTTGGTTTTGTAGACAATAGCAATATGAACTTATAAAAATAATGCATATAGCTGACCTGTATTTATTTTTTGTTGCAAAACTGAAATAAAAACAAATCGTTTTCTAAAGAACAAATGATTTAAATATTTAAGATATTTTTTTAATTTCAAAGATAAAGGGACTCACCTGGATTTTATTTCTGACTTGGGGCAGTACTGAGTTTACAAATTTATAAGACACACACAAAGCAACTAAAATTCAGGATTTTATTTTAGCCTAAATGCATTTTGGTGCAAGGAGAACTGTGACCTTACAAATAAAACTCAATTTTTTCCCTTTATGATTTCACTCTGCAGGAGCTCATGATAATGTATTTTTCACACAAAAGGCACTAAAAGAGTTATCCTGCCAACAATGTTTTCTTTCACAATATTCTCAAATTACAGACACTTGAAAGTCCTCAGTATCATACTGAGCTCCTTCCTTATTACCTTATACTTGTGATCTCAGGATAGCAATTGTTACTTTAGTTGGCAATTTAGCTCTTAAGAAAATACCAAAATTGAGTACTAAGGTCTGCATTACATACAAGACTTTAAAAGTATATAAAAGTTTTGTTTTTTAAATTTAAATGTAGAATAACATAAATTCAGACTCCTAATTAAGTGTTTCCTGAATTTAAAAAAATAAATTAGTAGTAGAATCAAGATAATTCAATTTAGTGATCCAACAGTCAGTGGTACTCATACAAATTAACCATTAGGAGGCTAAAGAGTTCCAAGAAAGAGACTGCCCTTCAAACAGATAAATCAGGTTCAAAGTAAAATATATGATCTCTGTAGTAGAGTCTATAAAAACAAGTACGGAATCACTCTCAGCAATATTGACTCTCACCAATAAATCTAGAAAATAACAACATTTCCAAAAAGAAAGATGACTAGTTCATTTTGCCTCACACAGGAGAAATTATATATTTAGCAGAATCAGCCAGTCAGAGCACAATGTGTTATACATATACACACACATAAATATATATATACACATACATATACATATACACAAGCCCTCTGCTCTTATGGCTGATATATACATAAATATTTATAATATATTGGCTAATATATACACACATGCAGTAACGTGTCTTCTACCCTACCCCATTCATTGCCTTTCTTGAGTTACTTGCACTATTTGTCTCCCTCACTAATCTTTAATTTTACCAGAAAGCAGAAATTGTCTTATTCATGTTTGGTCCTCTACTTCCCCATCCTGCCTGTTTGTCCCCACCTATCTATAACTGTTTTTCACAAATAGAAAAAAATCAAAACAAGTATCATTTAATATAAAACAAATACTCAAACTACAGATTTGTGGCTGATAGCCTTTGCGTTCCTGTTCGGGCACCAGATGTGGCTGACCCTGGCCAGCAGAGTCTGCCTGTTGTGGCTTACGGTGAGAATGAATGCACAGGTGACAACAATCCCGTGGAGAAAAAGGGAACAGCACGACTACTGTCTCAAGGGGAGAGTGCCAATGGATGCCTCAGTGACTCCCTCTAGAGGGGAGTGCCCCGACCCTTGCCTAGACAGGCTTTTATTGTTTTCCTGGGGTCTTATATCATAGAAAGATTTATTACCTATTACATAGAATATTATTGTCTACATTTTAGGTACAATCAAGAAAATGGAAATAACATGCAGAGGAGAATGGCGATGAGCTGATTAGCTCTGTCCTTGGGAAATTACCAAGGCTTTGGAAATTACCTTGAAGATAGACAATACATATTTGTTGTTTTAGACCAGGATGATGGAGTTTTAGCAAGAGCAAGCCATAACAATCTGTATGCATTTTCTAGGCCTGATTCCCACGGGAAAACTCGGTTTGAAGGTCTGGCTCCTGCCCACCACTTCACTTCTGTAGGTTTTCCATACAGAGCTGAGTCACATTTGCCAGGCCAAAACAAACCGGTCCCCTACACAGATTGATAGAGGTTTTGGATTTTTTGCATCTTTTGTTAAAGAGAAAAGCTAACATCATTTAATTGCAAAATATTTCTACCAATTTTGAAGTCAACACATATTGGCCAACGGGACTTGAGTGAGAAGCAGAGAGCTCTAATTTTGAGGTGTCACATCTACCCACATCATAAATCCCCAATAAACTGCATGTTTCTTTCCAAAAGACCTAATATGCAAAGCAGTACCATAAAGTTATGGTGTACCATAGCATATTATGATGTTCACCCTACTGGAAATAAGATACAAATGTTGAGAAATGGTGTTTAAATGGATTCAGACACATCATACTGTATTCACTTATCCAGGTTCCAGGACCAGTGTGAGTTAGATAAAGTGATAAATAGGCTGTAAAGGGTGGTGATTAAGAAGTCAGGCAACCAGTTCTGCAATTCACCACATGAGTAATTTTAGACTAATTATTTAATTACCTTAGTTTTCTCAACTGTAAAATGGGGATAATTATATTTATCTTACAGCAGCTTTGGGAGGTTTAAAGAAGGTGACCTAAGTCCAGCAGGTAGCATGGTAGCTAGCACACAGTAATTGCTCAATGAATGACAGTATGATAATGAGGAGGATGTTAGAAATGTGTCCAAGGCTTATACTGACCAAGCAATGGAACAAATGCCCATAGCTACTCAACTGGCTAGGCAGAAGAACCACTGCAGAAATCCTGAAGAAATTAAATTAGGATCCAAGGTAGCTGACTTTAATATTCTGCCAGGGAATCAAGCTGCAGTGCGATAATTGCTTACACTATTTCTTCCCATATAACACATTGTCCCAACTGCCTTAATACTTAGAAACCAAAATAGTGATTAATAAAATTTTCAAGATGGAAATCTAGCCAGTAGGAAAGGCATGTTCTTTCAAGAGTTTCATACCAGTCAAATAATAGCAAATTGCAGATACCCATTCTGACTCTAAGTAAAACTACCAGCCTGTACTCAATGGTCATGTTTGCTAGGACTGAAACAGCGATTGCTAAGCAATTCTTCAGACACATCAAAGCTAGCACACATCCTAGCAAAACCCAAGGCTACCTTGAAACTCAGCTTATGTAAGTAAAACAGAAGGTAGAGGCATCAAGCTGGATAAGAATTAAGTTATCATCAAGTATATTTTTTAAAAAGTAAAACTTCTTGAAACAAATTCAGAATGTTATAAGCAGTGTGGCATGATATAGACATGCCATATACATGTTTATACGGATACTCATATACATCCATATATATTATATATGTATATAATTATATATAATATACAAATGTTATACATATATATAATAATATATTTAAGGAAATTAAGTTCCTGAAAAATGTATTTCATATCTCACTTTTTTCCAAAGACAGGGTAATGCTTCAGGCACAACAAAAAAGTAAAATAAAGATAAAAAGCATTCGTTCTTTTTACATGCTGCTTACATTTAGTTAAAGAAAAATATAATCTTCTCCAGAAATGAACTTACAAATATCTATTTCTATATGCAACTCCACTGATTAGAAAAACCAACCATGCAATCACTAAGGCAAACAAGGTGATATTTTAGTGCTGACAGAGATGAAAAAAGTGCATGTAAAAGACACATGTCAACTGATGTCCATAAAGTAACTGGCAAATGACAGGACATCTGGAACAAGGGTCAGGAAATGATATGACTTAAGGCAAAACTGACTTGGTCTGTTTTCCCCTTAACAAAATAGGGACCACAGGGAAGAAGAGCCAGATTGGATCCAGAGATGAACTCAGTTTGAGACAAATTTAGAGACAAATTATAGAGGTGATGGCACACCTCACTGTGTTGGGCTCTGATGTACTGCACTTTGCAGATACCACATTTTCTAAAAACTGAAGGGTGTGACAACCCTGCATTGAGCAAGTCTCTGGCAACATTTTCTCACTGAAAGCTCAGATGATGGTCAGCAATTCCTTAGCAAAAAAGTCTTCTATAATTAAAGTATGTACATTCTCTAGGCTGATGCTGCTATGGACTTAATCAAAGATATTATAGTGTAAACATAACTTTTATATGTATTAGAAAATAAAAAAAAATATGTGACTCCTTTACTGTGATATTTTTATTCTGGTGGTCTGGAACCAAACCTGCAACATCAGAGGCATGCCCATATTACTTTGAAAAATATTATAATGCCTATTTCTTATGCACATTAATAGGTAGATATAAACTTCATTGAAATGAAAATTCATTAAGTTTAGTAGATAAAGACAGAAGTAGGATAACTGGACTCTAAATTACAGCGTAAAATGGAAAATGATGTCTTGGTAGTGATAAAACCTACATCTCAAAAAATCAACTATTTCATGAAGTCCATTTCTCTCACTATATGCAGATCACTGAAAACAGTAGGTACAAAAACCCTAAAGTACCAACCTTTAAACAACACAGAGAGGTGGAATCCTTACTAGATAATATCTGGTTTTCTACAAATGGAGGATTCCCCCTGTGATACATGGAAACAGCATGAGCACTCTGCTCAAGAATAATCAACAGCAATATTTAAGCTCACTAAAAACTCCATTCAGAAAGAACACGACAACCAAACATTTTCTATGTTTTACATTTCTAGAAAGGGAAAAAATAGCCTTTTCATTATTTCCTTTCAAAAGTCGGCTGTCACTTTCTATTCAGAATATTATACTTAAAATAACCCTTGCTATTCAACAGGAGAGATGTTTAAATGGCTTATGACTCAGTAGCCAAGATTTAGAAATAACCCAAGTGACTGTCAATAGATGAGTAGATAAAAAAGCTGTGGTACATTTACATGAAGGAATACTACTTGGCTATAAAAAAAAAATCTTACCTTTTGTGACAGTACTGATGGAGTGGAGATAATTACCCTAAGTGAAATATGCCGGTTAGAGAAAGACAAATACCCTGATCTTATTTATGGAATATGGTGAACAAAACAAACTGACAAACAGAATAGAAACATAGGCAAGGACACGTGGAGCAGACTACTGACAGCTGTCAGAGAAGAGCGGGGTTGGGGTCTGTATGAAAGAAGGTGAAGGGACTGAGCAAAAAAGCATTTCCCTCTGGGGACAGCCAGAGGGGAGGGGGAGGGGGAGGTGGGCAAAGGGGGATAAGTGAGAACGGAAAGAGACTTTGCTTTGGGTAACAACAGCACATGATACATTGTGCAGGGATAGTTTTGTTGAGTTGTACACTTGAAACCTATATGTTTTTCTGAACCAATGTGATCACAATAAATTCAATTAGAAATTAATAATAAATAACTGTAATCAACTAGTTAGAATATGGTCGATATATATGCATGATTATACAGATGCACCTGTATTTGTACAGATATACATAGATATTTATGCAATAAATATAGGTTAAACTGAGCATTTTTTAACTTAATTACAAATGGGAAACTTTAAAAAACTATTTCTTCCCTTTAAAATCACATGCTCAAAATTATATATGAATGAGAAAAATACCATTAATAATGACTTATTTTTATTCATCTGACTATAAATTTTTATATGTAAAAGGCACATATCACTGATAATGAGACAGATACTGGAAAATTACTGCTCAGGCAAACACCATTGATGTCAAGAGAGGAAGTAGTTTAGCAGAGTCAAAATTTTTCCTAAGGGGAATTTTCTAAATAATGAGTTAGCTACTACCTCTCATTGTTAGAAAAGCATATAATGATTTCTTAGCTCAGACTCTAGATGATATATGTAAGTTTTTATATCCCTGGACATCCACCAATTATGCCTTAATAATTACCTCACCTGGAAAACAACGACCTACAGGACCAAAGGAAACCATAAGTAATTATGAAGAGTTTACTACACTGAAATACACCGCAACTGTTAGCTCTCTGAAAGACATGACAAGATGCTACGAGCACTTTACACAGAACCCGCTGGCAAATGGTCTAGGGAAGCAGAGCCTGGTTACATTTAAATCTCCTACTGCCCTTCCTGGAACGCCATACAGAGGAGCTCGTGCAGCACCTAGGGTTGCTGCTCATTTCCATTTTGTGAAATAACATATTTGCACCATCTTCAGGTAGGTTTAGTAAGTGATTTATTGTCCAAAATGGAACAATAAGCACGAACTGGGACTGCCTTATCAAACACCTTATGCACTGGGGAGAGCATGACTGTGTGCCTCACCAGATTCAGCATATTAAAATGCAGCAGCTAAGAATGGAGAAAGAGATAGAGAGGATGAGCTGAGTACACCAAGGTCAGCCTGGAAAGGGAAAAGAAAGAGCACAAAGTCATTTGATGGTTATGTGAAGAAGAAGGAGCTGCTTTATTTACTGACTTGGCAACAAGAAGGGATTCACACGGATTGTATCTGAGCCTCAGGGTATCTGTTTAATGACAGTGGCTATCCTCTCCACACTACCCAGGGAGAATATATACCCATATTATATATGGTTTGTTATATCTATTTACATATCTTATATATACATATCTTATATACATAAAAATATGTAATAGTTGTCTAGAACTAACATATCCTCCAAATTTGCATTTTCGTGCCTGATTTAAATGATTTATAAATTGTCTACAAGACTACACACACATGTATTTATGTATATATTGCATGTGTAAATATGGGGTTTACTATAAATACATATGTGAATGTACCCTGTGCTAACTCTTAGATTTCCAAAAGCATTTAAGTCAACCTGGAAAAAAAATCTACTGTAATGTTATATTTAGATGTGGCTACCTGTTAAATTCTACTTTCTGATACATCATATTTTATTGATATTAAGATGTAATTTATTTAATAATCACTTTCAGTTGAAGGGAGGGAAATACATGTTAAAAATCCACACTGATTATGAGTGCTATCCCGGCTTCAGAGATGGAATAACATGGCTTGACATCATGGACATGGACAACATGTGGTGACTTTGCAGGGAGGCAGGTAGAGAGGGGGACTAAATGTCAATGAAAAAATACAATAAAAAACTTTAAGTACAACCATGGGTAAGACATATATAAAAATAACAAACTATCTAAAGCAAATATGTGGAATATTTTAATAAATACTGAGAGCTAACAATTTAACTGACATGGTTCAAATTAGGACTTGTACTCTATATATCAGCAGGCTCTAGATATTAAAACAAGCAGGAAATTATCATGTGTGCATATACATACACACAGAATAAACACATTATGGTTTATCATTTTTCCTAAATCATCACCATAGAAATCACAAATTACTGTACAGTTAATTCCAAGCAAGCCAGGAATGATGTAACATATATGATCCATAAATGTCCATGACAAATAAGAATATACTAAATCCTACAGATATATGACCCAGAACCAATTACAGAGCATTGATTTTCCCAGAAGCTAATGTGAAACTTATGTTCCTGATAACAGTTCTATTTTCATTCTCTCCTATAACTCAAATCAATTCATATTACAAAATTACTTTTGCATAATATTATATTTTAGTTATCTGAGCTATTTCATCTGTAAAAACAGAATTCTTCTTATTTTAAATGAGCACCTTTGGAAGCATCCTATTATTTTCTCTAAGATATTTCAATCACCTTGATTTTTTTTTAACTATATGATGTCTTATATTCACATATCAGATAACTGCAGGTGTCAAACTTTAAAAATCCGCATAAAAAGAAAGTTACTCAGGTATTTAATTTGATGAACCGGATTACATTTCTGTCTCCAAGGACTATGCCCTGAACATTTTATACATTGAAATGTTCATATTAAAAATAATAATCTCAAAAGAAGTGAATACTATTATTTAAGAGGAAACAAAAAATATTTGCTAAACCAACTTTTATTCAAGAAAAAATAAATATGGGTAGCAGAAAAGAAATGGAATAAAAAAATCCAAAGCAGGTTCTCATGCATAGAGACAAAGAACCAAGTAAGGAATAAAACCTCGACATTCTATTTTTCTCAGCCTTGGGCTCTAACCTCAGCTGACATCAGAAAAGAGTTTAATCTGAAGTGCTCAACCCACTCGTGGAATGAGAATGACAAGAGTTGTTATCCAAGGCAATTAAACAACATGAATTAGTAATTATGGTATTGAAAGGGGATCAGAGCTCGGGATTCCTCACATCTGCCTACTTTTTTAGACAAGTATCTGTCTTGTTGAAAAGCATGGGGATACTCCCTAGACTGACATTGGACATTTCTGAGCACCCACTGTCTGTAACATGTATGTTTCCTTCTGCTCATAATGGTCACTCTTGGTGGGGTTTTTTTTTGCTATATCTTTAGATTTTGCATTTTTCATTAGCTGCAATTAGCAATGGCATCCCTTTCTTATACACATCACAGGTTCCTTCAAAATTAGCATCATCCTTTCAACCTTTTAAGACTTACCTAGGAAACACAGATTCTTCCTGGGAGTTCTCTAAACCTTAAATTTTAGATACATGAGCCAAATTACAGACATTAATGTTTCAGGGAATTCTCATGGAGAAATAAGCATTAAGAAGTTATTGAGTGACAACAGTCAAACTGACTTGCCTAGACAATTCTCTTCTGCAGAGGGCTTCAAAGTGTGGTTGTGGATTAACAGCATCAGCCTCATATGGGAACTTGGAGAAATGCAATGTCCAAGTCTTACATCTAACAAATGAAGTCAAAACTCAGGGGATGGAGATGGGGGGTGGGACAGATGGTAAGGCAGTCCACACATAATCGATACTAGTTTTCTTAGTTCTAAACCCACAATTTTACCCCAGTGAGGAAAAGCTTTTTTCTGACTCTTCCAATGAAGCTTTTAGCATTTTCAGAAGCACTTACACTACTAGTTATCTGAAGGTTCTAGTTAAGAATTGAGCAGCTTCATCCCAGGCTCTAAAACTGTCACACTGTGTTTACTAGCCTGAGAATGAAGGACATTAGTGCAACGGCATGGGGACACTTGAGCCACATGTACAACCATAGAGGTCAGGTGCACACCTTCACAGTCTCCAAATCTTCCCCTCAAAGTTGCCTGTCTTTTTATAACTGACTTTTTTCGTGTCATTTTTCCCCAGATACCATTATCAATGAATGTGTCAACCTTTCTGGCATACGACCAGCCCACAATAAGTTACTGTGGGGTGCATCATGAACTTCTCTCTCATAAGACCTTCGAAACGAACGCACAGGAAGATACAATGGAAACACACCTAGAGACTGAGCTGGACCTGAGCACAATCACAGCAGCTGGACGAATCAGTGACCATAAACAGCACCTGGCTTAACTAAGCTCTTTGGTAGCCAAGAGTTGCCACCAAACTTTGTGACCTCAAGGACAAAAATGAGGAAGATTTGTTCATTGTGGACTCTAAAAACAAAACAAAAAATACCCTGTTAAAATAAACAAAAGTCCAAGATTGATTCATGAAATAAAGAAGACATGAATTGTTTCAAGTCTACACTTTGTAATTAGCTAAGTTGTGCAGTATTTTTTTGACTTAGAGTATTTCCCTGAAAAAAAAATCTTTTTTCCCAAAACTCATCCTACCTATCTGTAAAAACTGTACAGAGCTAATGTATTTTTCATATTGTAAAATTTCAATTATACAAACAGCTGGTATGTACAGTACCATAATTTAATTACATTTTATGTTACAAACTTTACACATTTCAGTTTCTAAAGTTTTAAATTAACAAAAATTATTTCTTGTGTTATTCAGAGTCACTCAGTTTTGTAGGGACTGTTTTGTTACCGCTTTTGTGCCCAGAAACCTTGACTCTCCAATTCTGTGCTGTGAGAAACATGCACGATTTTTATCATGCTACTGCATAGAATTTTATCTACTTGTTCCTGAAATAATACATTAACCAAAAAGGGTTGAATTGTTGATGCTTGTTAAGAAGTTCTTCAATTACATAGCCAGGTTTTTCTTATTAATGGAAAAAAAATCAAAGAGTTTTTCTAACACTTCTTCACAGACTTAACTGTTGCCTTGAATTACAGCCTAGTTTCTAAGTAGTGAAATGTAATCATAAAGAGGGATATTTTAACAACATATTTCCGAATGAATGACTCATTATTTCATTCTTTTGAATAACCCATTGTTAAGGGTGGGAGGGAAGCACGGACAAAACATCACTGGAAACAAAGGCCGTAACCACAGCAACAGACTTTGAAACACTTAAAAGGTACAACTGTCAGTGACAAAGAAAAACTTGTTACATGTCAGTATTTTCGGGCCAAGGTGGAAGAATGGAGCATAATTGTACAGTAGCAATTTTTCTTCTAATTAACCCAAAGTGGTTTACCTAAAAATAATCATTAGTCAGTGCAAAATGTGCCTGGTTTTTAAGACAACTTCTTATTTAAAAATGTGAGGCTATATTTTGGGAACATCTCAAAGAAAATATATGAATTTTTTAACTTTGTTTGCTACATCAGTTGCCTCCTGGGAGAGGAGTATAAACTTCTGCAGCTCCTGCAATATAGATATGAGCCATGGTGGAGAACTTCATTGCTCAAGGAGACTGCAGATATTCCCAAATGTTCTAAACTGTTTTTATTGCAGTCCATAAAGAGATTCACTTCCAAATTATCAGAAAAAAATAACCTGGAGTAATTGGAAACCACTTCAGATCATATAGTGATTTTACACTTGTATTATACAGTTAATTCAAATCAAATTATGAATACCTGACCTTTTAGAGGCTGAAATAATTAACTTGTTTCTGGTGTTTGTTTGACATAGGTTATTGTTTGGAAAATATTGGTTATTGTTGAAAATATTGCTAATTTATCTATGATATTCACACATTCTTCTGTGTTTTTAATATAAAATTACAAGTTTCAATTGCTGTTGCACTACAAGAGCTTTTTTATTGTCATTTATTATCATGACATCAAAAATAGGTTGAAAATATGTCAATCTAACAGGGACCAATCAATCAAATACAATGAAGAAAACAATTTGTGAAAACCAATGTCAAATGTTTAATTTTTTATTTCTTCTAGAAATCATACCTATAAAAGTCTACTTTTATTATGACAAATTTAAGAGCAGCTTCAAGAAAAATGAACTTAAAAATGTACAGCAAATTTTTATTTAAAATATCCAAAGTCAGAAAGAAAAATATATGTTGACAGAAGCAAACTCCCTTACTAATTTAAATCAAACTACATGTCATAGTACATGTATCGATTATTTAACATCCCAGATTTTGTGACATATTTTGCATAAATTATTTGCTATTCAAAATTTTTGTCATTTTAAGTCAAATCTTTATTTTCATTTTTTCAGTTTCTAACTTCTTTGCACAGTATTCTTAATCCTCTAAGTTGAGAATTTGCTTTGCACAATATATAAATTTATAGAGTTAATTATAAATGTATTATTTGTGTCTAAAATCAAATGCAAAATGTCATTTGCAATTTTCTTATTAGAAGTTGGCCTTGCAAACATTCAAATGTCATTTAATTTGCATAAATAAGCAGTTTATACCTATTTTCAGACATTTTCAAATTGATAAATGACTTAAAAAATTTTCAGGTTATAGGAAGACTTGTAGCTATATGTCCTTGGTTTTCTGAAGCAAACCCTTTCTTTCAACATTTTAAGTTCATCTAAAGTGAAAACTTAAATAGAATCAGTCACCTTGGAAACCTAGCTCTGTCCATCTGAGGACTTACTACAGTAAGAGCTAAATAAACTAAGAATTTTGAGATTTCTCCTATTTGAAATTAAACTGGGAACATCTTTAACAAAAAAGAAGAGGAAGAGGAGGAGGGAGAAGAAGAAGCTGCTGCTGGGTTGTTCGCTTCCTTTTCATCCTGCCACTCAGGGCAGGGATCGGTGGGGTGAGGACCTGCTACAGAAGATTGTGTCTGAAATCATTGTCACACATTTGCAATTTATACATTATATTTGTGTCTAATATCTTTATTTCTAACCTACCTTTTTCAGCATTTGATAACTGTCCTAACTACCTTGTCCCCATGTCTCCCATCCTGTCTATGCTCACCTGTTTAAACAATGGAAATGTTTGTGTTTGGAGGTGAAAAGTGCAGAATTTGACCCAACATGGTTACAACAGCGAGAGCTGTGGCAAACAATAAAGTTATGTGGTGTTGAGGTTTATAACCACATTTCACATAAATAATCTCATTTTGTCTTCATAATCATCCTATGAAGACACATTAGTCTCAAAGAAGTTGAGGCTTACTCAAAAACACACAGCTAATACTTGGGGAAACTGAATCAATCTCAAAATTCAGGGTCTGTTAGTCTCTCCTCTAGACTAAAAGCCTACTCTCTCTGATTGGAGCCAGAAAATTTCCAGGGACAGTAAACAGAATGAAAAATGAAAAAAGGTTAACATGCTGTTTACTAATTCCTAATTTAAGTCAGTTCCTCTATCCATGTAATATCTAGGCTAAGTTAACTTTTCCTGTGTGCTGTTCTGGGCTCTCACATTAAAATTCTTTGTTCAAAAAGTATAACAAGTTATAGACTTGTTAACATATCCTATCTGTAAATGTGCAGAACAGTTACTTACAGGAAGTGGCTGTATATTGGCCCCAAAGTAGACATGAAACCGAGAAGCACAAGAAAAGAAACCAAAGATCATCTAAATTGAGATTGCTGGGTATTTTAGAACAGATCCGCAATGCCAGTTTATATGCATGTCCAACTGAACACATAATAAATTCAGAGCCAATATGGAAGGCCTTTATAATTTTGGGTTTTTTTTGTTGTTGTTGTTCCAACAAGACTACTTCTTGAACCATGAATTCTTATACATGTTTTAATAGAGAACTTTTTCTATTCTGCTAATAAAAATGAATTGTAATTTATCAAAAATGTCTAGAGGCTAAAACATGCTAACAGGCAAATGATAATTTTACTAATTAGATCAGCTCATTTTTTAATCAAATCTCTAGCTCTACTTCCTCCTTAATGTTCCATAAAATCATACAACGACACAGGTTTCAATGTACATTATATTTTTAAGGGAAAGAAAACATGTCCATATACAACACTGAAGATAAATGACATGCCCCTGGCCAGGTTGCTCTGTTGGTTACAGCATCGTTCTAGGCACCAGGGTTTTCAGGCTCCACCCCCCTGGGTCCGGGTCAGGGCATATGTGGGAGGCAGCCAATCCATGTCTCTCTCTCTCATCAATGTTTGTCTCTGTCTGTCTTTGTCTCTCTCTTTCTCTCTCTCTCCCCTGACACCTCCTGTCTCTCTAAAGTCAATAAATATATTATCCTCAGAATAGAATAAAAAATAAAAAACAAAATGACATAATTCTCATTTGAAACCAGGTCAGCCTGACTCCCCAAACTGCTAAGAAATAGCAAAACTTTTTGCAAAAATATTTTCTAAAAACCACCATATATAGGAGTAAAAATAAATATTTGTCTTTGTCTTCTCCTGACTAGAAAACAGATGCTATCTCTCAAACTAAACATTCAAAATAGGTAAAGAAACTGAAAGCATAATAATACATACCGATGTGAACTATTAGAAAGCTGGAAGAAAGAAAATCAGAAGTGCTGAGTAGATGGCAGTGCATAAAGGAAGAGAAAGTGGGACTGATGGATAACTGATAACTGGTTTCAGGAAAGAGGGGGGTGAGAAATCTCTAGAGTTGTTACACCTCAACACTGGTATAGCTATTAACTGTTTATCACTCTGGAAAATAAATTAAATATATAAATATATATATTCCAGATATACACATAAATATCTGATAACACATAAAATTTGCAGGTCCAGATGGGTAGGTTATGCAGTAAGAATCCAGATGAGTTGGTCTTTTAGTAAGTAAGACCTTCCAACTACTTCTATTTTCTCAACTCACCACAGCCGTTCCTAACAGGAGGAGCGTCAATGGCAAGGGATCCAAGATCCATGCTTTCAAAACTCAGACATACCCCTCAGGATAGATTGACAACAAGTAATTGTGCTTCATTTTACTATCAACTGTAATAGGAAAAAGTATTTTAAGATTAAAAACAAAAAAATACCAGAGCATTGACTGGCTATTTCTAGAGGTCTCTCATGGCTTGCATTATGATTTTCTTGTGAGATGAGTCTGCTTATATTTAGCATTTTTTAATTTAGAGTAAAATTCAAGTTTAAAAAAATCCAGTTGCTCTTAAAGCAAGAGAGTGCTTCGGCCACCTAGGACTTAGGGCATTCTTTTAGTTTCTTCCTTCTCTTTTTCCCCAAACATTTATAGGCTTTGTTTTATATACGTGTCTTCCAAAAATGCTAAGTGAACATTTGTTTTATATAAATAAAATAATATTTAAAATGTAACAAGGAACCTTGTGGTAAAGGATTCTTAAAGTAAATACTTTTTGTTTTCTAATCTAAAGCAACATGCACTAATTTATTTTTGTACATCGGTTTCCGTATATCTTTTGTTACACGTCTATGGCAGCACGCTCGACTATGTGACCTGGAAGGTCCTGTGATGCAGTCTCTCTGCCTGGAGTAGAAGATGAAGGACCGACTCTGAGTTTTGAGCAGGTCTACAGACATCACAGAGTGATCATTCTGTCTCTTTCCCTTACTGAACTTATCTGGATTAATGAAAAAGTAGTATTGAGATAACACGAGTGGATAAAATGGACCGTTTTTTTCTGCTTACTGATTTAAACTTTTACCGCATCATATCTTCAAAGTTACTATTAAGAGATCAAAATGGCCTCAAATCCTTAGGGTTCAGCCTATATTTACTGAATCAGATTCTGTGAAGCTAATCTCTGATGCAGACTAAGTTTTGCAAAATATTGCTCAAATGAATTTACCTTTACCAAGTCTTTCAATTGCTTTTTATTCCAGTCTAGAACTATTAATTCTGGTGCCTTCTTCTGTCAACATGAATCTAGAATTCTAGGTCTGGCTGAATGCTTGTCTAGATTGGAGGAGTGCACGGCAAAGGGCAACTACATATAAATAGGTCAGGTTGTTTCCTGCCTGTGATTTACAGGAATATCTGAAAAGAGTCTTAAGGCAGCTGGGTTGTTCACTTATCTAACTCAGTATTTGCTCCCACAGATAATAATATAACAGCTGAAAAGCTAGAAATGGGGAGAAAGGGTGTGTCAGGCAACTGTGCTGTCCTCGCCTCATTCTCAAACCATTTAGGCAATAGGTCGAACCACTACCGTAGAAAAGAGAATATTAAGGATTATGGTAACTGAATAACTCTCCAAGATTCATACAATAGAGTTCATAATTGAAATCCAGTTCATCAGACTCTAAGGATGTGCCCCTACCATCCAATAGGCTCATTTTCCAATGTGAGAAAAGACCATAATCAATATAATTAAGCTCGTATTTTAATGAACAGCATGGGTATTTCATAAGAAGAATATATCTTTCTACCCCTAAACATAAAAATTGTATGGACTATTTCACACTGTAGAGATTCCCTCCAATATCCAAGTCAACAGCAACTTAATGGAAGGAAATATCCATTACTTTCTTAAAGCTTTATACATTGTTTCTTAGGAAGAATGAACATATGAAAAAATCCTTCAAAAGATAAAGACTCCCAAATATTCATAATTTATTTTTATTTCCAATTATCCTAGCATATTATGGAATTATTTTTCAAATATTTAAGTAGATATCCACCATATAATTTTCAACTGGCCAAATATGGAAAGTTGTCAACTGAAGCAAAAACTATATAGATGAACAGTGAATAAAGTAACTAAATGCAAATAACAAGGTGAAGAAAACCACCAATAATCTATAGTCACATATGTTAACTGGCAATGACCTAGGTTGGGCTTCAGAATATTTCCTACGAATGACTTTATGTAGGGTTATTTTTTGTAGGTACATTATTACTTACACAAATGACATGGGATCTGGGAGCAAACTACATAAAAGAAGCAGGAAGATAACCTTTGTAACAATGTAGACTCAGCTTGTCCTGTTATCCAGAATATAACATATACCTTATATATTATATACATCATTTTCTTGCTAGGGCAATGGAAATGTTTTATGTGCAGATAGCCCAGTAAATTTTCTAAGTTTATTTTTTAAATTCAAATCTTTAAATATATCTTCCTCACTCTCATCTTTAACAAATGATTCTTAAATAGTATCGATTCCATTACTATTTAAGTAATGGAATCGATACTATTTAAGTATTGATTAGTGTCTCTGGGAGATTTTTATTAAACCATTGTGCTAAGAGGCTCTTCTATTTCTCCCTGAATCTGCACAAGCCCAGGGTAATGTAATTAGGAAGTTACATTAGCATGTTGCTCCATCATACCATCTGAAGTGTAGCACCTACTTAAAACACCGTTGTCTTTTATAACACATGTGGGATTCAAGAGCTAATAAAATACTGTGTAAGTTACAATTCTACTAAAAACTACCACTACTGTGACAAAACTGCAATAAATTTAAAACAATTAATAAATTTGGCAAAGAAAGTAACTGTAGCATCCTGAATCTAATAACATTGCATCTGCTCATTCTGGCACCACCACCTATACAGACATATCTGAAATAACTAACTGACTTGAAATAGATAGAATAAGTATGATTTTGGACAACAGAGATGTTCCTGGGTTGAACATCAGTGAAAGACAATGAAGAGGAGAAAAAAAATAACACATACTGAGAGGTAAGTGAAGGAAATATAATTTATTGTCATAAGTCTGCAAGTCATTTTTAAAACTAAGACTAAGAATTAAAATTTATAATACCATTTATGCCATCAAATGTCATCAGAAAAACCAATATGGACATTAGAAACCTAAAAGCAAACAGATATTTGCAATGGGGATACATAGTAAAGAGACAGAATTAATTTTACCAAAAGAGAGAAAACATATTAAGAATAAAAATTAGTTTGAGAACTATCACTATCACTTCTCCAAAGAGAAATTGAAATATCACAATAAAAGATTCAAACTAAATACTAAATGCTCTTCTCAAGACCAATTTTGAAAGAGCCTAAAAGTATAAACCCCAAATTATTGCTTCAACCATATGAGAGAATGCATAAATTTACATCTACCTAGTCAAACTCTAATGTTGAGAAATGAGTTGTAATTTAAATATACTCCATCTGTTCTTACCGTTTTACATCATCAATGATATATTTGCATTCAATTACAGGTCTATAAATATAATGCCTGAAACAGCCTGATGAAAATGTGGTGAAAGATGCATCAACCCAGCCATTGTGTTCTACTACACAGCAACTATTGCCCCGGTATGTCCACCACAGCAGGGAGCTGGAGAAACAGTTTCTGAAGTCCCCTCTAGCAGTTCTTGACCTAGACACTTGTAACATTCATTATCTATGGGTCTTATTTCATATTAATTTATACCAGTAGGAAATTACCCCCCTTGAGATAAGAGCCTAGGGGCCCGTCCCAGCTCTAGTTTGACTGTACTGATAACAGAGGTGTCTAGGAAAAGATAATGAACATCTCTGATCCCTATGTGACCTGGAGACAAATGTGAGATCTTTATATGTCAGCACTTTCTCCCCTTTGGTTTTGATGGAATTTTAACTTTAGTGTATTGGACATCCTTCAAAACTGCTTACAGTTTCCTCTTTAATAAACTTCAAACTGGAGTCTCTTGAATCAATGTTGGATGTATTGATTCAACATGGCTATGTCACCATGAACTCTTGTCATACTTCATAATTTTGTGCAAGAATAACATAAGGTTGGAGCAGTTGCCCTTATTGAGTGTTTCCTTGCCTTTGATTCCTGGTATGGGATAAAAATATGTGAGCTGTATTTAACCCCTTGGTACAGCCATAAAGGGATTGGGAGAAGAATTTTCTAACAGATAAACGCCATGTAATACAACAGAAATGAAATTTGGGGTTACTTCTTTTTAACTCAGTAATCTAATACAGTTTTCAAATAACTGTATGCCTTCCTGCTACTGAGAATATAAATATTATTCTCTATAATAATAAGTTTTATTGTCCTATATGTTCTCTTTTTGAGCATGAACCTCAGACAGTGGAATGTGCTCTATAATTGCCATGAGAAGGAATTTCTATTTATCCAGAGAAAAAAATGACTGAACACTAAGCACTATAAGATAAATTAACATTTCATGGATGCTTACTTTCTAAGCATTTTACATATATTAATTCATTTAATTCTCATTAATATGGTTAATATTATTAATAATAGCCCTTTGACTAAGTACTATTGTTATCCTCTTAAGAAAAACAATGCTCAAACTGATTACATAACATGGTTACTAAATTCTAAAGCAAGAATTCAAATCCAGATGGCAGATATGCTGACAAAGTGGCCTCTGCTTCCTGCACATTTACAGTTCATTTCATAAGCCCAATTCTTACATTTAAATGTCTCACTTAAGGCTATAACTAAGGCCCTTTTATCAATACAATGGAAGTGAGACCTAATATGCATCTAACGAAAAGTAAATATCTCTGAGATATACAAAAGAATATGCGATATAGTCCTTGTTCTTGAGGGCTGATAGTCTCAGCAAAGAGAAAAGATATCACATTAAGTAGAAAAAAATGTCACACTGAATTGAATACCTGCAAGTACACACAGCAATCAGAAGAAATCAAGGTTAGTAGTGTTGTTGGGAATAACTGGGCAAAAATGAAAATTGAGATAGAGTTTTCAGAAGGGCAAAGTGAGGAGAGAGAAGTATAAAAGAATATTATATTTTCCCTCGTGGACATGTTATTCTAATAGTATTTGTTAAATTCATGCTTTCCTGGCAAAGAATTGCCAGCCTCAATATTTGTCCTGATTGCTTAAAAGTTCAGAGTCAAATTTTACTCTGGCCACAGTAAATGTTTTTTGCCTTTCTATAAGGGCATAAATATTCCCCCATCTTTTTCTCAACTCTATTTCTCTTTATATTTCTATTGATTCATTGTTTTATCTTTCTTGGAGGGCGGGGGTAAATATTAACCCTTTGTGGGGAATATCATGTTGGATAATCAAGTTTGCTAGTCACACAAGTCACATCTGCCCTGAGAGTGTGGAAGGATTTTAGATGTCTATGGGTATTCAGAGTCTGATATTTTGCTCAGATAGCTAGCTACTCAGTTTCTCTCCACCTATAAATGTTAAAGAAGAATTTTTTAAAATTCTCACCTAATCTTCTTAATTTAATCCTCAAATCAAAAGCATTCTATATAGCCATTCTATAATAAATGCATGACATGTGCAATTTTATTAAACAAATATAATGTATTGTCAGAAGTTCTTTTTTGTTTTGCTTGTTTTTAACATGTCCCATGAAAATCCAGTCTCTATGTTACCAAATTATAAAAAATTATAACATACAAAATTATATTATGCTTATGACCTCAGGAATATGTTTAAAAAAAGTGAGAGATGTATTCACCCATACAGTTTAAATTTTCATCAATTACTGGTTATGATGTCTGATATCAAAGTGAATAGAAAGTAGTTTATAAATAGAGAGTTTTGTATTTTATTCTACTACTATGAAATGATTCTTTAGAAAGTAAGAAATTCTCAGGCGGTCAGTTCATCTGATATGGCAATAAGCATAATTGCTCCAGTAGCTGTTTAGTATCATTAATTCTTCACTTCTTTAAATATGTTCTTTTTTCCTTAGCTTAACACCTGTATTTATAAGAATACCATCATTCCCCTAAAGATTCCATTGGGTTCATGTGTATGTGTGTGTTTATGTGTGCTCAAGGCAATTTCTCATTAAATCCTTAAGAATGCACCCTGCATTATACTGAGCCAAAACAATAAAGATGAATTCATTAACTAATTGAACACATAATTTGATGATCCTTCCACTTAGAAAAAAATGAATATATTTTAATTCTAGAATTTCAGAACATATCCATATTAACATAAAAAGAGCTCATCATGTATAATGTTATTTTAATGAACACTAAGGGAAGCGTGTCTCAGAGTTCTTCTTGTAGAGCACTCTCGTGGGTGATGAAGAGTGTGCAGTAGGGCAGAGCCGCCCACGAGAACCCTCCATGTAAGGAATGTATATTATATTCAAACAATTATTTTTCACCAACAGAATACATACAAAATTTTATTCTACATAGTGTGGCCTGTGTCATCTTGTAGTAAGTGATCCTGTAAAACTGACTTCATTAGACTGCACCCATTTCTATTATCTTAAATACCTAAAACATACTTAATGTGAATGCTTTGAATGTTACCTTTGAAATGTTACATATGGAGGGTTTGCCATTTGTTTGTGATTATAAAATTATAACAGCCTTCGGGATTCTGAAGTTTCACGGTTGCCCTTAATTCCTATTAAGAGTCAGCAAAATCTAGTCTGAGAAACTCCAGTTGGATTACAAAGAGTAGTAATGTGCTTATTATACCATGGGGCTCTAAGACTGTCAGGATTACTGTTAAATACTAACAAGACGCTTCATGAACAAAATAGGGAGGCTTGAATGGTGATGGAAAATAACCGCACAATCTCCAGAAAGGCTTTGAGAAATACTGTTAGGTCTCCACCTGCTGGTTGGAAATTTCGGGTTCACAGCAAATAAAGTCAAACTACAGGCTTTATGATCTCTACCATTTCTTTTCAAGTTTGAACTCCATCTACCTCCAAAAACATGTGACAATTTATGGATTAATTCATCTTCATAATTAAGCATGTTAAGCTAGTGATCACTCGAAGACAAGCTGCACTTCATTCCTGCGGCTGAATCTCCCGTTGCATATTAAATTTGCTCTAAGTTCATTCCCTTCAAAACTCTTGCCTTGAAAACATTTACTAAAGTAGAAAGAACAAGAAAATAAGAAAGAAGTCAGAAATCGGCTAAAAATTGAATAAAGGTTAATAGTAAACTTATTATTTAATTCTAAGTAAGATGATAAAAATAATTTATCATGCCTTTGAATTATTTGAAGTAATTTCAAATTTCTTCATCCCACTAGGACAAATCATAGGTGGCTTGGGTGGAAACCTGAGCAAGAAACAGTTTCAGGGCCCTAAATAAATCACAGGGAGATTCATGTATCCTTCTGGTCATTTTACTCTCCTTCTTCATGCCTATGTCTTCTCCTCTCTTTTTTTTTCCTGTTTCTCATTTGGGTGACATGTGATATATACGCATGTGCTAACATAGAGAAGAAGGGTGACAAGACTTGGAAAGGAAACGCTTATATTAATTTTTCTTAAAATATGAAATCTTCAGTGGCATAATATTATATAGCTTTATTAGCTCACCAAAAAGTATAAATAAGGTAATGTTTAACTCTGTACTAGTCTTGACAACCAAAACTATGTTTCAAAATAAGACTTTTATGATAAAATGAATATCCCAGGGCTTTTAAAATAAAAGCACAGACATTGAAATTAAGAATAAACTGACCAGAGGGGGAGCGAGAGGGGATAATGGGAGGAAGAGGAGAGAGGTTTTCAGGAACATCTATAAAGGACACACGAACAGAGCCAAGGGGGGTGGGATCAGGGTTGGGAGGTGGGGGGGCTGGGAGGGGGAGTGGTGGCGTAAAATGGAGACAATTGCACTTGAACAACAATAAAAAAGTTTTAGAAAAATCAGATAAGTCTCAAAGCTTCCCTTTAAAAAATCATGACATGTTTCATGACAGCTGTTCTTTGCTTGTGGTTAGAGGTTGGATTTCCACAAATCCCTTGAATAATCAAAGACTTGGTTTTACATGACTGTGTGTGTATGGTACTCTATGAAATATCCAGAAATTTTATGAATGAGAACTGCTAAAAATCTTTTTAAATTATTTTTTATCTAACCAGTATGTGGTAGGAAATTACCCCCTAGAGTGCATGTGTACATGGTTATCATAAGGGATGGGAGGAGAAAAAGAAACCCACTTCTGAACATTCTCCCTTCTTCCCAGAGTCACGGTACACCAGACAACACACAGGTCTCCTCAGGGATGCATTATAATGTTTCAATAAGTGAAAGTATCCACACTCTTCACCTGCTACTGATTATTAAATGGCAAGCTTCTTAGCAAAGCAAACCCTGAAGCATTTAAGCTATTTAATTCCCGGGTGAGGGGCAGTGGGAATTGTCATTTAGAAACAAGAGTACCAGTTAGTAATAAATTATGTGCAAGTCACTCCAGCACAGTGTATTTCAATCACTTCAGTATTTTTATCTCCCTAGAAAAACATGTCAGAAATGAGGCATGAAAAGCTATTAACTGAATCATCCATACATTGAATAGATGTTGTCAGAGTGTTCTTTCAATGGAAATAATAAACTGATTTATTTATAAATGGTAATTACAATAACACACCTTCAGATTCTACTCTTTCCAGTACATCATAGATATTTTATAACTGTCTTATTTCATACCTGATCTTAAATCATATACTTCTATAAAAATGTCTCCTTTCTCGGGCTTTTCCTTAACTTCCTTTAGCTTGAGATGTAATTAAAATGTTTTAAATGACTTAACTTCTTCTCTCCTTAAATTTTCTGACTTTTCCCCTGGAAGAATTGATCCATACATTAAATTTATGCAACTGGAGACTAGAAATCTGAATTTTAAGTAGATGCAGAACACATTTATAAAATCACTGCAGTGTGAATCTTGTCAGTTCTTATTTGGTCAAATTTACCCTATTTTCTTTCTGAGACAGAGGGAAACAGCAAGTAAAGGGAGATAATAGAGGCTGATTTGTACTTCAAAGAGAAAGAACTTTTGTTCTTAAGAATCAAGGCAGGATGATTTACTTCAACCTGTTTTTAAATTTCTTTAGAGCAAAGAGGAATATTTGCATTCAACTTTTCATCTCTAACCGTGAAATCAATTTTCTCTTTTCTAGGCATTCAACCACTTTTCTATTTTGCTTCATAACATGTTACATATACTGTGGACTGCCCTCAGCATGTACTGCACATTTATACAAGAAAAGTCCTTTGGAGATA
The DNA here is from genome assembly GCF_021234435.1 of Artibeus jamaicensis. Classification (NCBI taxonomy): domain Eukaryota; kingdom Metazoa; phylum Chordata; class Mammalia; order Chiroptera; family Phyllostomidae; genus Artibeus; species Artibeus jamaicensis. Next base: position 19,445,420 of record NW_026521788.1, read on the forward strand.
CGCTTCTACATTTAATCGTAACTATTGTCAAGAAAAATACCTATCCTATTATGGAATATATGTTTAATAGCACACGTCAGAAATATATTTCAGAGCAAGGTCCAGGAAAAATTACTCCTAAGAAACAGTTGTACTTTGAACCCACATGCGAGCACCCTGTGATACCTTCTTTACGTCCCAGCTCAGGAACCCAGAGATGGGTCACACTTGGTATCAGGTATCCAGGTGAATCTACCTGTGGACTTGTCCTGGCTTTCTCCCCTTTATAAATTGTTTATTTCCTCTTTGCCATCCTATTTTGTTTATTTTATTTCCTATATCTTTTGTTATAAGCAACCACAGGTTATTTGGGGGGAAGCAAAAATATAAATAAGGAATAAACTAGAGTCGCTATTAGAAAAGCAAGCATTTTTTTTTGCTCTTATAGCATTGGTGGTATAATGTGAACTTGGAAATGGTCATTTCTTTCTTTCTAGCATCATGCCCACTTTTCACTATCTCAACATTGAGTCATCTTTAGACTTTCGGTTCCTGAATTTGCATCTTATTGATCAGCTGATTTTTAAAAAGGTTACAGACATATAAAAATTCGAACACACCACACTCCTCTCATATACTGTTCTTCAGATATAAAACTCACTAAGCAAAACAGGCTATATTTTTCATGCTAGTTCCACTACTAAAAACATTCTCAGGTGCTACATTAAAGAAATCAACAAAGCTTATTTTCAACAAAAGCTAACTAGGATTAAAACTGAAATGCTCAATGATTTTTTTAAAGTATCTTCCTGATGGAAGCCAAAAATCTATTAAGTTCTCAATAACTTTTGGCTCTTAAGTTTTTTAATATTGTCTTACCTTGTTATATTAATACTTAAAGTTAATCCCATTACAGCATATAGATCATAACCACTATAACTATATCCCAAACATGCATTGCTTCACTTTCCTTGACAGTCCAAACCCTCCTTCTGAGATGTCCATCTACCTCTTCAACCCCAGCCACAAAATGAAAAGAGGGTATCTCTTTTCAAGTACATCCAAGTTTATTCATAAAAAAAGATCTTCGGTATGATGGCATGATACTATTTACAGTGTCTGGCTGCCCTGACCCACATGGCTCAGCTGGTTGAGCATAGTCCTGGCAAAGCCAAAGGTAAGCCGGATGGATTCAAGGTCAGGGCAAATGCCTGGGCTACTGGGCCAGATGCCCAGTAAGGATTCATACAGCAGGCAACTGACTGACTTTTCTCTCGCACATCGATGTTTCTCTCACTTTCTCCCTCTCTTCCCTTCTCTCTAAAAATAAATCAATAAAATCTTTAAAAAGTATAAAAATAAAAAATAAAGTGTCTTCCACTCATGTTCAGAGAATTGGTTTAATGTGTGAATTAAATCCTAAAACTCAAAATGTAGCCTGTAAGTATGATATAATAAATTATGAAATAAATATGAACAGAATCCCCCAAATTGAGATTTAAAGTGAATGTATTTTTCATATTTTATCCAAATTTAACATTGACTAACTTTAGTAATGATCCATAAAAACTCATGTAAAGAGAAAAATAAGATAATATCTGATTCATAGCAATTTATTAACTCATTCACATGTAGCATTTCATGTGTATGTTAATGGTTAGACTGTAGTCCAACTGCAAGATTTATGAAGCATGGGATAAAGAAAAATTTAACTTCTAATAATTCTCACTTGGATGCAAATCTCATCTTTAGTTGATGTTTAGTGCCCCAATACTCCTTAAAATCAGAGAAAAGACATCAGATAGAAGAAAAATAAAATGAAATAAATATATCAAAATAGTATATTCTATTTCCAAATACTGTATTATATAATTTTCACTTCAGAAACTTTCTTCAAATATTAGAAAAAAAAGAATCATTAGCAATGTGCTAATTATATATCTACAACCATATATTTAAAAAGTTAAAATTTTCAAATAGAAGGCCTCTACATTCATAGTTTAAAATTACACATAGACAAAAATTCTGAATTACAATTCAATTTTGTTTAAAGAGTATAACCTTTGTAAAAATAGAGATATCTTCATTAATAGAGTATAATAAATTTGTGAACCTGTGCAACATAAAACTACAAATAAGTAAAAATCTTATTTGAATGAATCATTAAGCCTACTTCATACAAAATACACCTATTCTAGACTCCACAGATTTTTTTCTTATTTTTCTTGACATCATTAAGCTTTGTTATACTATAAATATGAATGTAATTAGAATTATACTTAGTACCATCACACACATAAATTGGACAAGAAATTTGGATTAACGTTTCTTAATTTTTTTTCTAGTCCTAAACACTTAAAGATGTAACACTACCAGTAAACTCATCAGTGTAGCTCTCAGTGTTGTGTGGGAGTGTAGGAAGGGCAAGAAGCTTCCATGGTGAGGGATACCACCTTTTCTTGGCTTTTTTCTGCTAAGAATGAGCCCTGTAGAGTGCCCTTCATCTCTGTCTGGTCCAGTATTTGACTAACTTCAAGATTATGGCTACGCCGCCAGCTATGCCTCACCCACAGACCTCCTGGAAGCGACAACCTGACAAGGGTTCAAATGAGAGACAATTATGAGGACCCATGAAAATGGCTATGGGGGAAATGAGGAAAAGACGGATTCAAGAAGTATGCTGTAGATGTCATAACTAATTTACACCAATACTTTTAAAGAATTCTATAATAAGGAACAGAGTTAAGGGGGTGGGGGGCAAAAAAGAAGCAAAAACTGGAATCTTCAGTCTTTTAAGATGGAGCTACTCCTTTAGTTGTTTTGTAATAATAGGAATATCATTAGTCAAAATATCAAATAAACACCTATAGAAAAAGTTAGCAGTTCAATCTTTTCTGCTTGCTCCTTTACATCATTTTTAACTTATACTCCTGCTCAGCATTTATATCCTTCATAGGCATTTGACAGGAAAAATTTAAATAGTTATGCTTTTCTTTTTTTTCTTTTCCTGGCATGTTAAAGAACGATGAACCAGATCCAAACAGATGAGTCAACTATTCCCTAGGTGAAACTCCTGGAGCTGTAGGAATTTCATTGCTGCAGTGGTATAATAATTTACTATAAATGTATTAAATGACAGCATTTGAATATGTGCCATAAAATAATACTTTTCCTCAAAGCAGATGAATCATGAACCTGAAATACATAACGCACCTTGAAGGTGCTTATAATTCTTCTAAGGAGTGACTTATTCACTTGGTAGAATATTGAGCACTTGAGTGGTGACCTTCCACTAAAAATGAAGAACACTTTAATGCTTCTAGATGTTACTATTAAAAATAAATTAAAATAAATATTTAAAGTAGATGAACACAGTAACTTCTCTGATAATGCCTCCCTTTGGAAGTCAGAAGGCTGGGACCAACACCAGTAATGAACTTGGCTTCCTTCCCTGAATTTTGTTCTCATACATAGACCCTTTACTTTTATCCTCCAAAGGAGCTACAATATCTATGAGGTTTGGTTTTGAGAGTCTTAGAGCAAGAGATATTGAAGTTTATATAAAGAAAATAGTCAATGTCATACAAAAACGCAGTATTTAGTACACAGATCAAATAAATTTGAGTATCCTAAAGCCTAACCACCTGGAAGGTAGTTTGGGAAGTCAATATGCATAATACACTTTATAATCCTGTTTGCATAACTGATACGTATCCACAAGATAAATAAAAGAACAACTAAAAAATGCTACTACTACCCATTTTTCAATATGTATTTTATATATATCATTAAATATACAGAATAACTCTAGACTTAATCATCCATTCAATACATATTTACTGAAAACTTAACTATTCAAGGTACTGTTTAGGATTAAAAGAAATATAAATTAGGTACAGATGATGGCCTATATTTGGTTTAAAAAGGAATGAGTAAAAAATTTAAATAATGACACAAAACAAGTTAATTACCCATAGTGGGCTGCAGTGGAATGAACAAGAGTGAAAAGCAGAACCCTCACTCTGATTAGTGTGATCTTCATGAAGGTCAATTCGCCTTATGGGTTTCTGCTTCTTTACCAGAAAAACGAGGGAAATTTAACCATATGATCTTCAGAGTCCCTTCCGGCTCCAACATTAGATAAAACTATTCTCCATAAGCTTGATATAAGCCAGAAGGTACAAATCTCTCTCTTCACTTGTAATGGCTTCACTGATAAATAGCAATGTCAGCTAAAGTGAATTCCATCTCCTTTATTCCTTTCTAACTCCAGTTTGATGGAGGTGCCAGTGAGCAATTAAACATCACTGAGGACTTGGAACTCACAGAAACAGAACTAAATCCAAAACCATGACTCAGTGATTATAGAATTGTTTCTACATCCCAACATTTGAAAGTAGGTGATGACAACAATGAAAAGAAGGGTGGGTAGACAAGTAGGACTGCAGTAAAAACAACTGAGTAATACAAGTACACAACTATGTTCTTGTTTGAGCTTTTAAGAAAAATGAATGTCATGATATTTCATTTAAAAATTTTTTAGTGTGCAAATTCAATTATGGAGCTGTGGCAACCACAGATAAAAGGTAGCATTTTATCATTAATTCAAAACTGTCTTGGTTTGAAAAATAGTTTAATAGTAAAATCAAGGTTAAATGAAATATGAAGCTGTGCAATTAGGTTAATAATGAGGTGCCTCAGGGATTAGTGCTAGCGCAGGTGTTCAGTATATTTATTAATGACTTAGAAGAGTAGTGAATAAATGGAAGCACATTTGGATGATTTCAAATATATTTACAGCAATCAAAATGGGTGAATGACTACTTTACCTGACCCATTCAAGAGCAATTATTTAGAATATTACAGCAAATAATCAACAAGGGCAACTTAATGTGAAGTGGATGGAATTACCCAAGTTTTCTTAACATGTTTAATAGCCACTGAAATAGTTATTGCCTTCAGGGTAGAGTGGGCTGATCTAAGAAGACTTCTGTCCAGTAAGCAGCTCTTCGTGAAAACAGAATACTCAAAGGAAAAGGCTAGAATCAAGAGTACAGCATCAGTCAAGCAACAAGGAAGAAGGACTCGTGGACATGGGCAACAGTGTGGTGATTGCAGCAGGGAGTCTGTTATAGGGGGATAAAAGGTAAGAAAACTGTACTTGAAAAATAACTAAATAAATAAAAAAAATACTTTAAAAAAAAGGTAATGGAGAAAATACAATAAAAATGAATTTTAAAAAGAGAATACTGCAATAGTTACCTAAATCATTAAGTATTGCTAAAAATATTTATACACCAGAGGCTTGCTCTTTGAATGGCATGGTTGAGACAGGGTGTGGTTCCCCAGCTCACCCATTTGGATTACCTGCTGTCTTATTTGGTAGTTTTCTAAACGGTTCCCTGTTATCATCCTTCTCAACACCCATTCATGGAGTTCTTGGGTGTTTCTTAAGTGGGAATGGATTTCACAAAGGCATCCCTTCTTACCTCTTAGCTCTGTTATAAAGTTCGCTGATGTGAACTGCTATGTGTTAATATTCCCAAATTAAATATCTCAAGACTTTAAAAAATTAACAGTAATTTCTTTTCACAAGAAAACACAATTCTGTTCAACAATAGCATAACTTATCTTATATCCTCCCTTCCCATAGGGTATTTAATTATTGTGCACACCAGGGAATCTTTAATGTGGCATAGTTTCAATTATAATTCACTCATTTAAAAATATTTTGAATGCCTATTTTATAGGCATGCCAGAATGAAAAGAATTAATAAAACACGGATCCCATCCTAATAGAGATTACAAAGACATGTCCCCCCTCTCATGTACTAAGCATTTCTCAATCCTAATCCATGTAAATCATATATAAATATGTAATTTTAATATATATGAGAAACATTAAAATTATCAAGAATCAGAACTATTTCTCTAAAAGTATATAATAATACTTCTAGAACCAAATAATTATTTTCTGCTATCATTCATTCTTTCTAACAAGGGAAAAAATGTTTATCCATGATATTAGCTCTCTTATTGAAATAGTTAACTTAGATACTCCTTTAAATTTCAGAGAAAAATAAAACATTTCTAGACTGTGTGGGACTGAACTGGTAGGCCAAGATAACTACAGTGAAACCAAATTCTAATGCAAACATCAAATTATTTCCAACTTAACTCTACAAAATAACCCATCAGTAAATCCACTGACAGCATGGAGATAAGTATGAAGCACTGAGAGTGAGAATTTTTTTTTTAATTTAGTCAAGTATCTCTACTCTTTGTACATGCCCAAGTGGAAATTTCAGATATGAATATCTAGAATAATGTATGCATGGTCTCAAGAATTCATTAACTCTCAGAATCTCAAAGTTAAATGGGAGCTTAGACTTTAAATATCGCATGAACTATAAATTTTCTCAAAACTCTCTGACACATCACTGACAGAGATTCTTTTAAAAATTTATTAATAAAGTCAAAGACTCATGGAAAAAAGGTAAACTTTGGTATTTAGGAAACTATGAATCTTTATTAAAATCTCAAACTTATTTATTTATTTATCTGTTTGTTTGTTTGTTTATTTATTTATTTTTAGAGAGCAGGGAAGGGAGGAAGAAAGAGGGAAACACCAATGTGTGGTTGCCTCCCATGCACCCCCTACTGGGGACCTGGCCCACAACCCAAGCATGTGTCCTAACTGGGAATTGAACCAGAAACTCTTTTGTTTGCACACTGGCATTGAATCTGCTGAGCTACACACCAGCCATGGTGAGAACCTCAAACATATTTATTTATAAAATTTACTAGAAGGTTTGGAACTATCAGAAAAATAAAATTCATAATTAGGAGAATAATTAACATAAGATGTTTGACTGTTTTGTTGATTTTTCTACATCTTTCAGTAGCTATGGGTTGTTTTGCAGTGTAAGTTTAGTGTAACTTTAGCAAGATGAAACAAGTAGTGAATAAAAATTCATTAGCAGGTGAGGTGGTCAAGTGGAAGTAGTCTATCAATCATCTGGTATTTTTAAGCAATAGCAAATTTAATTCCATCTCTAGGAGAGTAAACTCATACTTTAAGGTACATGATATATTGCATTTATTTTCAAATAACATTTTAGAATGTATCTTGATTATAAAATATTTAAAGTATTTCCCTTATTAGGGTTTCCAAGGAAGGCAGAAAGTAATGATGTCCCCAATGCAAATTAGGTCATTTTAAAACAACCAAATAGTGTTACTAAACATAAGGATATTTCATATCTTTGCTCTAGATAAAAAGATTTGTCACGGTAAACAAGATAGGAATCAGTGTTAAAACTATGAAAGAGCACACGAGAGGGATCCAAATTTTGTATTGACTTAGAGAAGGCAGATCTGCTTTTTCACTCAAGCTGAGTCCATAATGATTAAATAAATTTAATGGTCTTTCCATGAATTCCATCTTTTAAATGTCAACCAATTACTATGAAGTGATTTTTTTACTTGCATAATCCACTGTGTATTATATTTCTAACCTGAGTCAAGGGAACAACTCCAGTTGGGTTGACCACACATTTTCCTCGCTCGATATTACAGCAGAAAGCAACCATCTCATCCAGATCACAGGGCATTAGATTCTACAAGCTCTGGTGAAGCAAGGTGTACATACTGATTTTAATATACACATAGACTTGTAAAGGTCAAGTAGCAAAATAAGGGGGAGAAGAGTACCCTGAATGAATATTAATATTCTTCTTCTATACCATGGCATCTGGATCTTAAAATATCTGCACTTCACAGAAGTTTTGTGACATTTGAAGACCTTCTGAAACTGAAAGAAATTTCTGATGCCCCAATGGAGCAGTCAAAAAAGTGGGTACTAACCAAGAAACAGAAAACTGGAGACTTCAGGGCATCCTCCTGCATGACAATGAAAATTACCAAACAGTAAAGAGAACAAAAAGATTACCTTCTGCATAGATCTAGTTTATTGCCTACTCTCTTGATGAACAGGGGCTATTCATCAAGAGGCTGATGGGATTCCTTTACTGTACAAAGAAAAGTTATCCTTACTTAATAATGCATATCATAACTTTTCTAAGCACACACTACATTTTAGCTGTTATCCAACTAGGGAGAAAGAACTGATGTGAGGTGTATTGAGTCACAAGGTTGTACCCTCGAGATGCAAATGAAGCACACTTATTGCTGGTAGTCTCTCTAGATTTCAAATAGAAACTGGGATTTTAAGTATTTCAGAAAGAATTTTTCTCAAGGTCTCTTTTGTCAACATAACTCTTTCAATTTTACCACACCAATAATAATCCTGAACAAGAATCCAAATCTCAAAGAAAATCAACTTCATCAATGACTTTGTGAATGAATGAAAGTGTTCTCTGCTCTCAATTTCTTAAGCTAATGATAGTCATCAAAGCTCTCCCAATTGGCCCATTCTTCCATAAAGCTACATTTAAAACCATCTTCCATATTGCAGTGTTTTTTTCTTCTTCACCAACATGAAAAAATTTTGATGAAGTTTTGGCCAGTCTTGTCAACAGTGCCTCAGTGTAGACATTGTTGTAGGTAGCAATTTTGTAAGAAATGTGTGGAAAGGACAGACACTGTGGACATGCATTCATTGATGAACACCAGAGTGAAATACAAATCAAGACAATGTGATAGGGAATCAAGGGAGGCAATTTGTAAACAGGTGCAGTGGATTACCCAGTGCATGGGGGAGGTGATCATCTGAAGAGATTGCCAGCCACAAAGCATCTTCTCCACAGATTATGGAACCTGAAATTCCCCACCATTAGATTCATTCCTCTAAGATATTGCTTGCAATGTAAACTATTTTAATTATAAGTGCCATATTTGGAACGGAAAACAGATTTCAGAATAGTTTTATAATAACTCCTTGTCCATGCTCAGTGGCACTGGTCACAGCACCAGTAAACTCCAATGAAGCAGAATGATCTACGCAGTCACAATCTCAAGCACCCAGAGGGTCTGGAAGGTTCTGGGCATGAAGAAAGACAAGCGCTAATGTTAATTGGCCATTGCTCTCAATGTCTGCAAAATAGGGACTAGTAAAGGCTGAGGTGAATGGAAGAGGCCTTTTCTCGTCCACTGAGCTCCAGAGGACTGTTACTTAACAGGAATATAAGTCCCTATTTTTGTTTTCCTAGAGAAACCAAAATCTGAATTTTTATGGCAAATTTCTAATTTTCCAATGTTATAAACTAATTCGTGTGTGTGTGTGTGTGTGTGTGTGTGTGTGTGTGTAATATCCTGTGGGTCAACACTGTCCAGGGCAAATCAACAATAGCTGAGGGACAGATTGGGCTGACCTATCAGCAATTGCCTGCCTTGATCATGCAGAAGAGAAGTTCACCTAGGACAAGGGTGAGTTCCGGGTTGTCAGCTAAGAGGCCATAAGGATTCTGGATAACATCCTTTCCTGAAGGACAGGATGTTCAGAGCGATATACATACAAACCTAATTGTGGTAAGCTACTAGTTATAGACAGGTGCGCACTCTTTTTAGAAAGTGTGTACTATTTGGATACAGAAAAAGTTTTTAAAATTTTACTTATTTTTATCCTGTCTGGTATAAGAAAGGATTTAAGATAACACACCAAAAATCTCAGTGGGATAAAATGGAAAATAAATTATGAAGTAAAGACCTAGAAGAGATAATGTTAGTAAAAACATGATAAAGGACACCAAATGCATGCTAAATATAGTCAAGAAATTAAAACCACGTAAGTCATTAATTTACAAACCTGGTTACTATGTACACGGGGAGGGGAAAGGTGTTCATTATTTTGCAAAGTCCACTTGCTGGTATGTTTTAAAATGTACTTTGGTCTTCAACGTGGATGAATAAATCTTGTTCATAACTAATAAAGTAATAAACATATTCCAAAATAAGAGAGAATTTTATGTGATTTGTCTAGATTCTATATTTTCACAGTAAAAGGATGTTATTTTTAAAGTCTGCATTTGCGAGCCAAAAGAGAAGGCAGAATAGATCCCTTCCTACTTAGGATTTTAATACTCCCTTGAGTGAAAGGGAAAGAATTTTCAATAATAGGAAAAGCACTATGAAGTGAGAGGAGCATTGGTCTGGCGAGGCCATATACAGGATGTATCACCAGCAATATTCCAACCTAATGTGTCGGAATTGTGCAGCTCTTTTCAAGAGGCTACATTAACAAAAAGCAAGCACTTCTACCAAGATAAATTGATTATTGTTTGCTGTTATCCTAAAGGAGGAAAAAAATATGAATGATGCAGTATCAGCAGTGGTATGCATTAGTGCATTCTGGTCTAATTTCAACCCCAAATCCAGACCATTAAGTACAATTTGGAAAGGCTCAGCTTTTAGAGTATCAGAGGATGTGCAGCCCATATGTAATAAAGAAGCACTCCTGTACATCAGTGGGTGAGCATCATGCATCCTGATGAGCCAAGCATAGAGAATGAAATTAACTAGACAACAAGCTCTCCCTACCTACCCAGCTTCCCTTAATAAAACTAGTGAGCTTATAATTGGAGGGGGAAGGTCTCTGCATTTATTTTTTTTAATATTTAGTGAATATCTACCACTTAATAGGTGCTCATTCTAAAAAAAAAGCTACTCTAATGAACCTCCAGTTAATTCACATCACTTCAATTGGTTCTATTCTAGGTAGAGAGTCAATTTAATACTGCAGCATAATGAAATTACAATAGCAGCTTCAGTTAACCCAAACTATTGTTTCATTTTATCTTGTATGATAACAAAAAAGCTTGTTAAGAGAAATCATTAACAACACCAACAAAATGCTACCAGATGTCTAAATACCCTTTCCTATAACCCATCTCCACTTCTAAATCTCAAACAACCAAGGAACATTGCAAAATGTTCCAACTACAAAAGGCAAAGTACAATATATTCTTACAGGATGATCTACTTGCTGAGAAAGGAAAGCAATATATATACCTCAAAAACATCTTCAACAACAAGGAAAAAAAAACCAAAACTATGCTTTGCAATCTCCAATTAATCAAATAATCTAACTCATTACAATGCTTTCTTATTTTTCCTCTAGTATTACAGGTCAGTACTTTGGAGTATATTAAAAATACAGTAGTTGAAGGCTAGTGAACAGCCTTGAAGACCAGAGAAGAAAATTGGAGTCTAACATCAATTCTGTTGTCAATTATACACATGGACATAAATATGTGTGTGTGTGTGTGTGTGTGTGTGTGTGTGTGTGTGTGTGTATGTTTATGGCCATTGGATCCACTCTTCTAAAACTGAGAAAGGAAAGACTGCCCCCATGTCTCTAAAACATGGGTTTTCACAGTGTGGTCTTCAGACCAGCAATACCTGAGAACTTGTTAGAAGTCCAAATTCTCAGGCCCGACTCCAGACTTAAGATACACTGCATCAGAAACTCTAAAAACAGGAGCCAAAATTATTATGTGTTTCTGCATAAAGATGATTCTGATTAATACTAACATATGTGAATCATTGCTCCAAAGTAAAGAATGATACCATAAAATGTTTATACTTCTGGTAATAAGGTTTAAATTCTAAACCATAGAGCTATTAGTTGCAATTCCAAAATTAACATAATGTTTCAAACTTAAAAAGTTATTCATATTCTCCAGGTCCATCCATACTGTCACAAAGAGTAAAATTTTCTTCTTTTTACAACTGAGGACTATTCCATTGTGTAAATGTACCATAGCTCTTTTATCCACTCATCTGTTGATGGACACTGGGACTGCTTCCATGTCCCGGCAATTGTAAATAACAGTGCAATGAACATGGGGTGTTTATGTTCTTTTGAATTAGTGTTTTGGGTTCCTTCAGATGTATTCCCAGAAGTGGGACTGTTGGGTGAAAAGAAAGACCCACTTTTAATTTTTTGAGGTATCTCCATACTGCTTTCCACAGTGGTTGCATTACTATGCATTTCCACCGACAGTGCAAAAGGGTTCCCTTTTCCCCAAATCTTCACCAGCACTTGTTTTTTGATTTATGGATGGTGGCCATTCTGATAAGTGTGAGATGATATCGCATTGTGGTTTTAATTTGCATTTTCCTGATGATTAGTGATGTTGAGCATCTTTTCTTATCTGTATTGACCATCCATATGTCCTCTTTGGAAAAGTGTCTATTCAGGTCTTTTGCCCATTATTTCATTGGGTTGTTTGTTTTTTTAGGTGTTGAGTTTTGTTAAGTTCTTTATAAATTTTTAATATTAACCCCTTATCAGATGCATCTGCAAACGGGTTCTCCCATGCTGTGGGTTGTCTTTTTTGTTGTTGCTGATGTCTTCCTTTGCTCTGCAAAAACTTTTTAGTTTGACGAAGGCCACTTATTTATTTTTTATCCTTTGTTTCCCTTGCCTAGAGAGATTTATCCAATAAAATATTGCTATGAGCAATGATCTGTACCTGGAAAATTATAAGACACTAAGAAAGAAGTTGAAGAAGATACAAATAAGTAGAAGCATATACCATGTGCTGGTACATGGTACCAGGATAAAAAGAATTAACATCATTAAAATGCCCATACTACCCAAAGCAATCTAGATTCAACACAATTCCTATTAAGATTCCATGATGTATTTCACAGAACTAGAACAAATATTTCAAAAAATTTATACAGAACCGCAAAAGGCTCCACGTAGCAACAGCAATCCTGAGATAGAAGGACAAAGTTGGAGGCATCATGCTATCTAATATCAGTCTAAAATATAAGGCCATAGTAATCAAAACAGCATGATATGGAATAAAACAGACACATAGCTCAAGAATAGAACAGAATAGAGAGCCCAGAAATAAACCCACACCTTTATAGTCAATTAATATTTGAAAGAAGAATCAAGCACATACGATGGGCTAAAGATAGTTTATTCAATAAATGGTGTTGAGAAAATTGGACAGATACATGCAGAAAATGAAACTAAACCACTTTCTTATACCACACACAAGAATAAATTCAACATGAATCAAAAACTTAAATGTTAGACCTGAAACCATATCTAGACAATAACCAGTTTCCAGTCATTTGCCATGGGTACACAGGCTATAATTAGTACTATTGTGGTGAACTATCTCATATTTAAGATTTATGGTACCCAGAGAGATAATTAATTCAGCGTTCCAGGTTTTACAATAAAGGCTTTCAAAATAACAGGATATATCACACATTTTAACAAAGTATATTGAGCCATCATAAATTCACCATTCCCAAATCAAGACAACACATGTCTAACCCATTTATGACTTACAGCAAACTAATCACGAGTCATGTTAAATATAAACTGTTGTTTTCATCACATAATTTTACAAAGCCATATAAACTTATTTGCTGAGGGATTTATAAAATACTGTTATTGTGATACATAATAATATACAAACCAAAGATAATCACCAATAATGTTGGCTTTAGTGGCTAAAGTAGCAGTAACAATTTTTTCATCAATGAGATCTGAATAGTCCTCTCAGACCAGAGGCTTGGGAAGAATCATTTATCAAGTTAAGCCAGGTAAATCTGTAATCAATGAGCAGAGCTCTGCTGAAACTGCAGTGCCTCATAGGAAGTAAGTTGAATTATGGTCCACAAAAAAAAAGCATTGATTGTTGCTTTCACCTGCTTATTTCACCAAGTAGAATAAACATTAATTCTATTAATTTCATTTTGCAAATATTTAATATAGTTTTCAGTAGGCACTATAAGAAGAACAATTTAATACCCGAACATGACATGAACAAAGCTCAGAAAGTTAGCATTTTTCCAGTGACAATGAATAAAATTAAGATACGTTTTCACTAATCATTTTATTTTATGTTTTTATTGTATCTCTACCCATTACCATTTACTCCCCCATATCCTCTTCTGCCTCCACCCATCCTCCCCGCCCCACAATCACCACATTGTTGTCCATGTCAATCACTTCTTTTTCTGTTTTGCTCAAGCTCTCTGCCCTACCACCCAATGCCCACAGAGCTGTCAGCCTACTCTCCATGGGTCTGTCTCATGTGTATATCATATATGTGTATCTATTATATATTTCAGTGACCTGAGTGTGACTGTAATCACCTAAAATCAACTTACTATAATTTAGTGAAGGATGAGCGCTGGAAAAAAATTACTTTGTCTACCAATATCTCAGGACATTCTACTTTTGTGAACAATGAGTTTTAGCAGTTGTTCTTTCAAAAATATTTTTAGTGCCCTAAAGCCAGTGTATCACGGAATAAACTTATACTGTTCCTCAAACTTTCATCTACAAATATTAAACTTTATTGCTTGACTATAATACTTTTCTCTAGACTATGTCTGTATCTCGGTGTATAAAAGAGTATAGGGAAAGGTTAACCAGATAGAACCAAAGCACCTAGAGTGGAATTTAATTATAACCATGTCACTTACACAACTTCAATTACATAAACTGAAAAAAAAAGCAACACTGCCAAAGATTCTGCCGGCCAATGTGTATGGCCTGGATTGTATGAAATGAGAAATGTTACTCTGCTGTGCCCTCAAGAGCTCAGAGGTCCAAAGTACATCCCAGCGTATGTGCAACTAGCCTTGCTTTGGATGAGTATGTTAAGGGTGTATTTTATATAGTATCACCCTTGAAAGAAAGCCAACTACTTCTGAGGCTCAACCAGAGAAATGCTAGAAGAAAAACTAGCTATGGCAAACTTACTGAGACAAAATATGCTGATCTCTAGTATACCTTTTTTTTTTAAAGTTATGTTAACTATATACTTGTTTTTTTCCCTTTCTGATGATTTTGGAATCCAACCTCTGATCTTTTCTCTAGATCAGTAACATCACGCAATGCCTTTCACTGCTAACAGAGCAAAAGTATGTTTCCCAGTGAAGAATATTACAAAGAAGAGAAGAAATACTAATTTTATTATGTATCTTTCATGAGAAGTTAAAACTAACCAGAGCAGACTCTCTTATCTAGCTACAGAATGATAGATGGGCTGGACACAAATAAATAAATATTTTTTAAAAATTTAAAAACAGACAAAATCATTTGTAAAAATACAAGAATTACAATTATTACTCGGTGTTCTTTTCAAAGAAAACCTTGATGCCAATTTAGTCAACATAGCTACTACACTAATATATGCTACCTAAAGCACACTTATAAAGTATGTTGAATGACTGATTGCACAATAAACTTCCCAAAAAGATACATATACCCCAGGGGGGAATTCATCTTGGTCAATAAATAGTTAACGGTGAACTGCTCTGGGCCTTGCTGAATGGTTCAGCTAGACAGGTGTTCAGAGAAGCCAGATCACAACAACTGAGTAAATCGGGAAGCCAGTCATGCTCTGTTTTTGTTTTTTCTTCTATTAAGAAGTGAAAGCCTCTCTAGAATTCTCCACTGGATTTCCTCAGTCCTCTTGACAAAACTACAGCATATATTTTCTGCCTGACAGTTCAAGCCCGGAAAAAACTAAGCATTCATTTCTATTTATTCCTTTTTTGTCCCATGAGCTAACAGACAATTATTTTCTTCAACAATTTTGATGGTTTTTGCATACCTGTTTTTAGATTTTAACTCATTAATACACACTAGGTATACTTACTGACTTACAATGCATGTTTGATGCTGATAAAATGCTGATGAAAACAATAATAATTCAGTACATAAATAATACAAAGGGTTCCAAAGCTTTTGCTTGCTTGAAGAGAGAACCAGACTTGTGTTCCACCAATCATTTTCACTTACATAAAGTGAGTACAGTCATCCAAGATTCAAGATCTATGTCCTAAATCTTCATTTCTTTCTCTAGGGCTGACTTCACACTAAAATGATTAAGAATGGGAATATCCATTCCCTAAGGGAAAAGACCACTCCCACAGTCAGAGATACAGTCTGACCCTTGGCAACCCAAACAAAAGAATCAGACCCCAGATCACTCTCCAACATCTAGGTTATAACATTGGCACTATAACCAGGAGGAACTTCGTGTGAGGAGCAGCAAGAGCCCTGTCCCGGTGCAGCTGTACCAAGCTCAGTCCAGACCATTTTCAGTCTCTCCTCAGAACATATTCTCACCCACTTCTACCTTATTATACTATATCTATCACAAATAAACATTTCTTCTACCCTCTGACTTAGAGTTATCATTGCAAAGTCAATAGGAAAGAACTTGAGACTGTATTTAGAACACTTAGAATTCCATACATGGATATGTTTATCTAAGTACATCGAAAAGATCACCCTAGCAAATGAGGCTAACCAGTTGCTCAAACTTTAGAAGTCACTTTTAACTCCTCCTCTTACTTATCCCCTGTATCTAATTAATCTCCAAGTCTTTAAAATCCATATTTAACACTGTGGTGATTAATTTTATGTGTCAACTTGCCTGGGCCATGAGGTGCTCACATATTTGGTCAAACATTATTCTGAGTGCTTCTGCAAGAATATTTTGGATGAGGTTAACATTGAAATTGGCAGACAGTGTAAAGCCCATAGTCCTTGCTAATGTGGGTGGGCCTCATCGATCAGTTGAATGCCTCAAGAGAACAGAAGGGCTGACCCTCCAACAAACAAGGGAGAACTCTCCCTGCCTGACGGCCTTTGAACAGAGGACACCAGCTTTTTTTCCTGTCTTCAGACTCTAACTGAAACGGGAGCTCTTTCTGGGTCTCAAGACTGTCAGTCTTCAAACTAGAGCAATAAACACTGTCAGCTCTCCTGGTTCTCAGGCCTTCGAACTCATACCAGCTCTAAACCATTCATTCTCCTGGGTCTCCTGCCAGTCATCTCACCCTGCAGATCTTAGGACTTGCCTACCTCTATAATCCTTAGACTGAAATTCTCTCTCTGTGTCTCTGTCTCTGTCTCTCTTTTACACACACACACACACACACACACATATATATATATATATATTCTATTGTATAATATACAATAATATGTAATTATATTCTATATTCTGTTAGATATTATATATTCTACTCTATACTTCATAATAGAATATATGTATATTCTATTATATATAATTATATATCCTATTGATTCTGCTTCTCCAGAGAATCCTAATACAAGCCCCCTCAGTATTTCTCCACTCAATCAGCTTTTCAATCATCATACAACATTCAATTCCAAGTGGACATCATCTCTCACTTCAACTACTGCAACAGTCTCCTAAATTGTTTTTCAACATCCCAGTCTGACTTCATTTCAATCCTATGAAATCCTTCATTTTAATGTTTGTTATACCTGAATAATGTGAGCCCTATTTGATATAAAATCACAACAGGGAAAATAAACCAAGCAGCCTCATTCACCTACAGTATAATTATCTTTGTAAGTTCATTTCTGTCTGTGATAAATATATCTTGCTTCTAAGTTTTAATAGATATTTCATCATATGGATTATCCTCAAATAGCTTGTAGGAAAGGAAATCGTTTCTAAAACTTGCTTAGTATTTTCCTTTCCAAATATAGAAATCACACTCATAGGTGTTTAATATTTATGTAGGATGAGAAAAAGAAGTTCAGAAGAAAATATATGGTTTTCCCATAATCAAATTCTTCATAGAAAGCCCCATTCCATGTCTACCTTTAAATGCGATTCACCTGATAGCTACATCTTTCAGATGAGAAACAATTCCCAAATAAACTGATCATGTTTTTAGAATTAGCATAAAGTATTATCCCCCAGATTACAAAACTAGTGGCCTATCTGCAGCTTTCTCTACAACAATCAGATGCAGACCGCACTCTGCAGAGCTACATTTCACAGTAGCCCTGGGCAGGACCATTTGCCTTTTTTTTCTCTAAGAGTGTTCACCCCTTGACGATATTTTAAAATAATCAAAAGATTAACTTTTCCAATTTCTTCTTCAGTATTACTTTGGCAAAGGTTTGGGTATTAAGTCAGGTTGAAATCAATATTCTCTGTGTAATCCCTGCCCCCAGAGGGTGTCCACCACACAAACAAACAGGTGTCGTGAGCACATTTTTTTTCCCTTTGGTAAACACCTATTTGGAAAACTAAACAAAACAAAACAAAACAATTCTTCAAGCTTACAAAAAATATAAAGAAATATAACTATTCATTTCTTGGTAAGATGGCTACATCTAACAAAAAAGGTTTTCCTTTTCCTTCTAAACATAGAAAATTGAAAAAATTAATTAATACAAGTTGAAACTGGGCTGATTATGAAAAAAAGCATAAATGGAAACACACATTAATTTAAAAATATATTTGACCATATCAATTATAAAAAAAGACTGCAGATTTAAGGGAGAAAAGAAGAACTGAAAATTAGACTGCTCACTCATTTGGAACCCTGTGATAAAAAGCACTCTGTCTTCTCTGGACCGTCCCCTCATGAGGGAAGGGACTGTGACATTTTGTGTTAATCTCTCCATAGCACTTGCCTCTTTACTGTGCCTGTGATGGTACTTCATAATAAAAAATTTTCAGATTTTTAAATGGAACCATTTCATTAAATGAGAAACTAACAAGATGTGTTTGCCATCCCAAATTGCCTTGGAACAGTAACCCTTTCATTTCAAATATCACCATTTTGCTTGCTAAATTCATTTCTTCTGATTTATTTTAAAAAGTATCTGAAACCCAGAAATGACTTTAAAATTTAGCTGCTCATTGTTTCCAGTCCTTTACTTTTAAATGATCAGTAATTCTAACACTGTAGTTATAAGCCCCCCAAAAGTAGTTGTGGATTAAATTAAATGCAACTTTCAAATAAATATCAAATTCAAAACCTGTGGTTGAGACCCAATTCTTTTCACACACTTACAAGCTGTCACGGATCACTATTTATAGCCCATCACTGTGCTCATGCAACTTATCCCCACCAGAATTAGGCCTGTAAAGCAACCGTTTGCAAGGAGTGATTCTTGCCTGCTATTGCCTATTCAGAAAAATAAATGTTGACCATAAGAGCCAGCCAGGACCCATGGATAAGCATACTTAAAATTTTTCTGAAATTATAAAATCAGATTTATGAAAAGAAAACCCTATGTTACAAAACTTGAAATAGAAAGAGCATACTAGACATTAACTTTAAATACATACATACCTACACGCACAACTTTTAAGACAACTGGAGGAGGTTCTGATGTCCTCTTCTCATGCCTCCTTACCAATGAGCGATCGAAAACCTTTACCTTTGCTAGTGTTTTAGCAGTGCTTTCAGACATGACTGTGCATAAGAACCACGATGGATATCTCCCAGAATTCCAATTCTAGGTCTCAACTCCCAAAGATTGTGATATAGTAATTGAATGTAGTCTCCAGAAATAGGCGTGTTAATGTGCAAAGTCACTTGACTCTGATACCTGCCATTTTCATGTCTTTTGGTTGAGGGTCTCCATTCAGATCTGAACCTCTTACTCCTCCCAGTTCTGTTGATTTTTTTGAAATTAAATACTACTTTCATATACATTTTTTATCCCAAAACATTTTGTAAGATTGTGGCTTCTCTTGTTGATCTGTAACTGAGTTTGGTCTGCTTGTGTGGCATTGCAGCGTTTTCTCTCATCCTGAGGTTCCCTGCATCACAGCGATAATGCAGCCATGTCTTTCACACTCCATTTTCTCTAGTGCTCTCCATGGGTGTGAGGAAGGAAGTGATTTCTTTGGGGACAGGAAAAATGCCTCTTGTTAGGCTCCCCTCAGTGACCCTTCCTAAATAACACAGCTTAAAATGTAATGGGGTGCAGCCAGGGCCCCCACCAACACATCTGGCTTGGGGATGGGACACATGAGCAGGGCTATTGACAGTTACTTTGCATGTCAATAACAGGAGACAAGTCTTCTAGCCTGAGTGGAGCCAGAATGGTATGCATAACTTAAACCCGTGATGTAACTGGGAGGAAGCTGCCCCTGTTTATAGCACCTGTGTGAGAGCTTGGACATGGTTGGTCCATGCCACAGGGTCATACCTGCCCAAAATAACTATGGCAGCCAAGAAGGGCCGAAAATATGGAAGTGCTCGCAGGTATAGCTGATTGTGGGAGGAGTCAGAAATGGGGTTAAGGAGGAGGTTCCAGACTGCGATTTAAACTGAAGGCAGGCCACCACAAGGAAAGGAGGAACAATGCAGGACTATGGAGAGGACAATGCGAGACCACGCAGGAAGGAAAGAGGTTAAAGGGCTCCCACTGGTGGGCCTGACCGGAACATCACCCATCACCATGCCTTAAGCCCTCAGTGGCTCTTCTACACCAATCTGATGAGATCCAAGCTCCTTAGCTCATCTAAGGAGGTTCCTAGTGATCTATACCCACCCGTGGAGTGAGCAGGAAGAAGGCACCCACTACGAGGGAAGTGAGAAAAAGGTAACCCACAAGTTTTGCTGACTCAAAAGGCTGCTGTCCCTGACATTATAAAAGCAAAACTGGTCAACAGTAAGATAATGAATAAGTCCACATAAGCTGCCCATTTAGGAAAGGAGAGCTGAAATTCCAGATCACAATTTCCAAAATTTAAAATTAGTTAAACCTTCTGGAATGTACCTGTGGCTGAAGAAATATTCTCAATAACAGGGTCTAAAAATCTGTTAAAGGGATCTGTTTCAATACATTATGTGGCTCATTGCCTGGAAGCTTTCCCAGACTAATTTATTTTAGTATAATGATTATGTTGAACATGCAACATAAAATGAATATGAAAGGGGGTATAACCCTGTAACCCAAGTTTGGAGTATATGTGAGCACTGGCCAGGGACCTGCCCCAACAGCAGAGGACAAGCACCTGGCTGACACCTCCAACACCAGCACTACATAAAATTGGAAGCACTGGCAATAATAGAGGCATGAGACATCACGTCTCCCTCTACTTGTACCACATGAACTCCTGGGGATTTTGGACAATGCTCAGAAAAGTAGGTCATTCGTGAGGGCTAGGAAATGAATCGAGCGTGAGACAAACATAACCATAAGACATGTAGTTCTGGGCACCATTTGTTCTTTTTCCCTTCCCAATTTACCCTCACTGACAGACGACTCAGAACACATGCATCCTACCCCATGCCTCCTTGCTGTGCATATCCTTTCCCTGAAGTGCTTTAGGAAGCCTTTTCTAAGGCTTGGCTGAGGTTAGATGTCCTTCTCTGTCTCCACTGTATCCTAAGAATGTGTTCGTATGACACTGTTTACTCAATGTATCCATTTCCTCACCAGTAAAATAAAGATAATAAAATTATAAACCCCATACTGTTGTTCTGGTAATTAAATAAGGTAATATATATAAAACCTCTTATAACAATGCATGGAACAAATATACCATATAGGCAACAACTATTATAATTATTTGTTATTATTTTTCAAAAATATTAAATGTTTGGCCAGGTACAATGTAGCAGTAATTATGCTGGATATGGGTGGACATCAGCAAGCAAAGAGATGCTACATAAATCACTGTCAGTCTATGTCTGCATCCTGCCCAGCAGTTGGGGATGAGTCTCAGTCATTGTTGTGTTCCCAGCACCTAGCAGAGGACCTATCATACAGATCTGGGCAGATGAGAGTTACTCAAACATTATTTAAAATAACCTCAGGGTATCCTCAGTAGAAGGGAAAACATGTTCTCCGTGGAGATATGCAATAGCATTACATACATAGGAACTATGAGCCTGTTGCTGGAAACCAGGTTAATGAGGAGTGAGATGACACACAGTTGAAAAGAGGCGAGGCCAGATCGCAAAGGGCCTTGTACCATGAAAAAGACTTAACTTCATCTTCCAGGCAATGGGAGACACAAAGCAGCTTAAAGTCAGGATTATTACAATCATATTTCCATTTCAAATAGAATGTTCTGAAAATGTGGAGAACACTGATTAGAAGAAAACAAGACTAGAAGTGGAAATTAAAATGCTGTTTTCAGTAATCTGGGAAAGATGTTGTGAGAGTCTGATTTAAGGCAGCAGTTGAATAGAGAGGACAGAAAGAAATTGAGACAATACATATAACAGGCCAATAGAAGTTAGCATTTGAAAAAAAAGGGCATCTATAACTCCTAAGTTTCTAGCTTGAAAGCTAAGTACACCACAAATCATTAAGTGAGAGGATAATGTAGGAATAAGATTATGACTGAGATGACAAAATGGAAATCATGTGCTTTGTTTTGGACACGTTGAGAAATCTGTGGAAATGAAGAAGTAGAAACCCAGCGTTCAGTTGGTTATATGATTGAAGTATCAGGAAGACAACAGAAATTGATCTTCACTGGAATAGAGAACCCATTTCCAGGAAGATAAAAGGCAAAGGGTTAATAATCATGGGTATAAAATGTGTATATAGATGTACAAAGAGCTCAGGGAGTTCCTAACTGATAATATATTTCTCTAATATTTTAGGTGAGATTGTCAACTCAGTATAAATGGAAGGGGTGTGGTTTAGAGATTAAAGTGGTTTGTAAAGGTTTGCAAGGAATAGAAAAATAAGCTTATCAAGGACACAAAATGCATCAGTCAATATGTTTTAGCTAATGCAATAGAACACCAATCTGATAAACAGATGCATCAGTACGGGGGGAGGGACAGAGAAGGTAGATGGCTAGGCAACTCAGAGTTGAAGTTTGGTAGAGTCAGTGGTGCAGAACTGCAACAGAGGAAAAGAGAGCAGGGACCACCAAGCCTTGGGGAGCATTCACTCATCAGAACTAAGCCCAGTAGAGAAAAGAAGAGGTAATAGGAAAGGGAATTAACAGACTTTAGGGAAAATGAAAAAAGTAGGTGATTAAATCTTTATATGAATTTGGAGAGTAAATGTGGTAGGTAAACTCAAAGGATAACAAGCTATGATTAGAAAGTGAGAGACTGCAGTTTGAGATTCCGGAGGCTGAAAGTTCTATGCACAGATAAGAATGAATATATAGCCATATGAAGGGGAGTGGAAACTTGAATTTTTCAGAATTTTTAGGCAATGTGCTTGGCATTTTACACAACCTATCTCATTTCATTATCTGAATTTTTTATATATAGATGAAGAACCAAAGACAATCAAGCTGCATGACCTGCCCAGTGCCGCACTGCTTGTGGGTAGCAAGGCTGGGATGTAGATTCTGATCTGTGCAACTCTGAAGCACAAACTCTTTCCACTACTACAGTGCACCCACTGCCCAATGTGGAGAGGCTGCCAGTGAAATGTAGGGCAAAAATGACCAGATTTGAATAAGTAAAAAGGTGCTGAGACTAGATGGTGGACAGGGTGGTCCACATAGACACAGAAATCACTCACCTGATGACTGAACTTAAATAGAAAAGCCTGATAGTCAATTCCATAATCATTTAAAAAAAAATGGAGAAGTGACAGTGATGCTGATACGGTGCAGCACTGAATAGGGGCTGGGTTCTGCTGTAGGTTGCACCATGTGAGAAATAAAACAGGGAAGTACATTACTGCAGCATATCATGAATTTCCTCATAAAATAATATTGTGGACACTGGAGCGCTGATACAGCCCCTCTCCCAGCCACTCATACTAAAAGGCAGAGAGGCTGAAGTTCAGGGCTACTCTGGGTCTAATGGCTTATTCAGTCCCTGCTTGTTGCGTATACCAGATCAGGTATATGCAGTGACACCAATAGCCATACCTGTTTTAGATTAGTAACATGACCACTTTACCTCCCGCACCAAAGGCATTGGCTGAAATCTCAAAGATTATTCACAACCTCACAAATATCTCAACTTTTCTGATAAATAATGAAATATGTCGATAGCTCATTCAAGGTTCCTTTTAACCAATTATATGTGTTTCTACTCTACTAGATATCGACATAACAACTCCCATAGGCATCACAAAAAAAATAGAGCAGGTTTTCCTTTTTATCGACCTAAAGTCTCTTCTAATCAAATATCAGCAGTGTTTTTCTTGGACCCACATATCAAGATTTGCAGAACAAGATAATTTTAACCCTCAATGTCTTAATAATTTAGCTTTCAATCATAACCCTTTCAAGCTTTTAACCTTCTAGACTAAGCAACATTGTTTTTGTGGTTTGGAAGGGGTTTTCTGTTTTGCTTTGTCTTGTTTTTTTTTTTGCTTGTCCATTTGGTTTTATTGTTTTGTCCATCATGGAATAGTTCTCTTATTACTGAAACAGCATTTAATGACTATTTTTTCCTATACCACTATTACATTATTATATTCTCCCCTGTGGTACGATGATATGTGTTTGCCTGTGGAAATAAAGTCCTTAGAGAATGGAGACTGTGTCCCTACCTTCTTTATTTATTTGTTTCCTGAAAATAAACAACAAGTTACACCATATTTTGAATGAAATTTCTATGTCACTTGCAATTTTAGAAAGTTAGATTCTCCCTGAAAAGGAAATCACCAGAAAAGAAACAAAGTAAAAAAAAATAGTTTAGTGCACACAGAGAAAAGAAATAAACAATAGCAATAGTCGAATTACCAGCAACACTAAGAAGGGTTTTTGTTTTCTCTCTCCCACCAGGTTTTGAGCATATTTCCAATAAGTATTCCTGCATTAAATAAAATTAAAAAATACTTTATAAAAGCCCTTTAATTGTAAGATGACATAAGCTTTCTTAATCATACTAAAATTCCTCAAAACTAAAGTGCCAAATCTGTAAACCCAGCACAGAAAATCTTAATAGGGTGAGAACAGGCAGAGAAATCTAAACAGCAGTGAAGAATAAAAGCTAAACTCCCTTAAGAATTCAGGAGTAGATACCGAAATGATCGCCATGACATGTCTCCCTCCCTCCGAAAAAAAAAAAAAGTAATCAGTGCGAATTCAGTTTTTGGTGTGGTAGGAGAAAGGGGCCTAGCACTGGGGCTGGACAAGAAGGGATACAAGCAAAACTCTAAACAAAACTCCAAGACTGTGCCACTATTTCTTATTTGCTGTACTAGAATAGACAGCTGTGGTTGGAGATGGTGGGCTGGGCAAGAAGAGGTAGCGGGACAGACCCCAAAGCTCAGGACACAGAATGCACAGGCCAACAGGCCCAGAGCTGTAACAACAGGGTGGTGGGAAGAGCATCTGACAGAGGACGGCTCTGGGAATGTCAACACTGCATCTAAAAGTAGGTGAAAAAAAGGCTGTTAGCTATAATGATCCAAGTTTATATATTGCATTTGACATGAGGACACAATTTGGTTGCTTTTGCTGTATTTAAAAATAAAATAAAAAGTTGGATGACTCTTTCACAGTTCCACAATCTGACTGAGCTCCACTTGTCGTGCGTCGATGTTATTGTATTAACCTCACAAATTGTATTAGTCTTCACACTTTGAGAGATAATTCTCCATCCAGCCACTTATTTTCTCACACATTTCTAAATTTCTTACTAGGGGCACAAAATAGGGTTGAGAAATTCCTACTACCACATTCAAGTCAGAAAAGGTTTTATTTTCATAACAAATGACAGCATAAACCCCATCTGAGTGAGCCACTCGAAAAAAATCCTGCCTCACTAACACAGCCAATTTTAATGTAACACATATATCTTTTCTCTCTACATAATGTGCCTTTACAATAGCTACTAAGTAGAATGAAATAACAGAAGTCCTGAAATTGTGTAGGCTCAGTAAGAGCAACTGCAGAGGAATGAATGTGTTTAATTAGATCCTTTTTCAATAAAAGAAAAAAATAGAAGCATTCAAACCATTATTCTGCATCCCACCTTAACCCTGCCAATTTGGTGATTATATATTCAATTAAAGAAGATAATTTGTATGAGTAATCATGACATGTATCACTGATGATAACAAAAAATTTTATAGAATTTATTCTACATATAAAGATATTACTATAACTCCAAGGGGGAAAAAAGGTCCTAAGTATCAGGCTTATGCACAAAATCATGTCATTTCTATGCATATGTGATATTCTGGGCATGGACATATACTTGTAAAAAGATAGTGCATTTTATAACAGAAAGAGATTTCAAAGTTCATTAATTGTTTAGTTGTTCTTTTCAGATATAACTCCAAGAAGAAACACCGAATTCATATATGTGAGTGTGTGTATGTGGGTATGTGTTTTAAAGTTCGTGAAATTTGAAGTGGCAGTAGAAGAGTTAAAACCCATAGGAGATCTTAGAATTGATGAGGAATCATAACTAGAAAGCGCAGACCCAAGTCCCATTCTTATGACAACTCACACACACTCATACACGCACACTCACACACACACACAAAGGCAGCTGTGGATCCCTTGGCTGTCAGAGAACAACAATGAAGTGGGTATTGGAAATACACTTTTCAAGATAGTGTAGAATATAAGTTTACATGTATAAGTCATACTCTTCAGTAGATAATAATTTGTAGCAAACAAAGTCACTCAAAGAGACTGGTCCTCTGGAAAAAAATGGAAATTTTGCTGTCTACACATAAAACTGACATACACTGGTATATCAGATATTCCTTAACCAGTTTCCACATTTGTTTCTTTTCTTGAACAACAATAAATATTAAGTGCCCCGCACAGTGCCTGACAGGACACACATACAAGCTCACTAAATGAAGTGAGTACTGACTTGCTTCTCTGCACTCTGACAAATAATCCTTCCAGCCAAAAGGTTACAATGTCAGCTGCCACTTCTCAGACGGTTTTCCATCATTGAGAGCCTATCCCAAACTGGGTCATCAGAAACTGGTCAAATACAAAAAAAAATAGCTGCTTTATTGTTTACTCTGTTTTGTGTATGTATGTTGGTTTGTCCCTTAGTATCGATGTATTTTCCATTGTAGGATGTCATAGAGAGTTTATATAAATTCAATTTCCCAAGTTATCTAACTACAAGGGTAGAAAGAATGAAGAGGCCACTTTTAAGATTTTGGGGAGGGATAGGCACTGATTTGGGGGGACGCTTTGATATATTTAGTTGAAACATATCTGGTTGATATAAATATGAGATTTAAAAATTATGCCTTTATAGATTTTCAGGTACATTAATAAAATAAGTTAGACTACAAAAATGATATGTATTTATATGATTTTTAAATTTGTTATTATGGTTCTTCACAATATTTCAAATTCAATTCAAAAATGTAACAAATTTAAAAACCAATGCAAACCCATACTTATGTGGATCATGGAGCAGATGTTATAATCACTATGTTTATAAAATAAGGCACCATTATGGTATAAAACTTAAAAGATCAGAAAAGACTAAATGCTTTAACTTTAGTCCCAATAGAAAATCTTTATTAATTCAAAGGGAAATCTCTGAAAAATATACTAATGTTTTCTAATGAATATTATGGGATTTCTAAGCCTACATTATACTACTCAATATCTTTATTGAGTTACAGAGTACTTTCTTTAATTCTTTGAGCAATTTTTTAGAAGCTTCAATGTGAGAATACATTAGGATAATTCTGACTAAAGAGGTACAGTGGGAATGCTGAAATGTTTTATTTGTTACCTTTGACATCTCCCTCATTCCAGGCCTGTTATGTGACACAGACCTACATCTGTTCATTCAAACTGCTGTTATAAACACCTATGCAAAGAAAATATCCTAAAACTGGTCATCTCCCATTTCTCTATAAGATTGTAAAATATCATTTGTATAAAATTCTCTTGGTGAATGTCAGGGTTAATCTGTTTAAGGCCTAAGATCCATCTAAAAGTTTAGAGAAATTGCCAGTATTTCATGTTTGTTTCAGGATCTCAGAACGAGTAGCATTCATAGCCCAGCTTTAACTCATGCACACGAATAATCACCCTATTTATTTTAATAATTAAATACAACTGGTTAATAAATTACTTGTATCCTTTTTAGATCTGTACATATAATGACCAGAATTTTAAATTAAAGAAAAAGAACTTTAAACCCAAATCTACTAATTATACATGCAAAGAAAGATGATGTACAAGCTGGAACAATAACCTAAAAACAAATACAATTTTGAAGGAGGCTCAACTACAAAGCATGAAAAGCAAACATTTTAGTTTCTAACTTTAATGGGGTCCAATTAAAAAAAACACTGTGATGTTCGTGAAAATGGTGTATCAGAGATCTTTCTGGTACTATAAATACTAAAATTCTAAGACTAAGTCAGGCACTGTCTGTGTTACAGGCCACGTGAAGGTGGAGCATGATTTGTTTTTTCTCTTTTCCTGGCACAGGGGCCTTCAAAAGGCTACTGTAACAGTATCCACAAACAATGCACCCTACTGCCAAGGAAGGAACATTATATGACATTTCACCTTTAGGCCAATTTAATATGTGAGGGATTGATCATATGCCCAAAAAAAGGCATAACACAGAATTAGGGCTATACACAGAAAGATGATTAAAATGCTCTCATTCACGAGAGGACAATAAAAAGCTAAGAAAATGGAAAAAAATCCGTGCTTTCAAGGACATTAAAATACAATATCATCTCAAAGGAAAGGTAGGCTTCCTGCCATCTCAAAGAGAATGTTCAGTAATCAGAGCCAGGGAGAGGAATCCAAACTACTTGCTTTTATAGTTAGTTCTGTCATTGACCCATACTCCAATCACCCAACTCTGGATATTAGTGTAAAAATAAAAAATCTCTAAAATGGACACTGTGTAATAACACCAGCCTAAGAGGAATATTGCTAGGCTCAATTAATGCTTGCAAAAAGCACTCTTAGATTTTTACAAACAAATGCTATATAATAGCAAAGTATCTATTACTATTCCATCAGCTCCGCAGCCAAAACAAGTTTTGGCCTCCCAGTACTGATGGCAGCAAAACAAACCTGACATCACCCTTCTAAGCCCAATTGGCAGACCAGCTGAGCCATTCTCCCTGGGCACAGTGGTCACCCACAGTAATACCCGAATTATGTGTCTATGACCAAGACACAATTACCCCCTTGGGACAGAGTTCAGCCTCCGAGAACGTAGAGCTGAGAGGACCTGCTGAGTCCGTCAGACCAGTCATGGTGAGGGACATTTTAGTCTGATAATGGCCCTAAATTACTGATATCAACTTGGTGCCTGGGACTCAGGGAAAAAGCAGCTATTTTCTACGTGAACATTCACCAAAAATACGAGCACAGCTGCCTCAGTCTTGATTTTCTTTCCTATTTTTATGGAATACTAAGGTCATGACTATAAATATAGATAAAATTTATATGAAACATCAAATTAGGGGGAAAGCATTTTATGTAAAGCACATTTATGTTTTTTCTTATTTACAGATTTAGAAACATAAAACCCAGGCCCCAAGCCAATTGACGGTTTAATAAACAACTGTATAGTTGTGTATTTTCGGATATAAAATATACCAAAGTGGTAAGAGGCTGGTAAATCAGTGTATTACTTATAGCAACAGCTTGGTACAGTTTTTCCATATGCTTGATTTATGAAAACACACTCATATTTTTCAAAGGGAAGATTCATCTTCTTATACAAAGTTAATCTTTATGAAAATAAAAAAAATGTTTTTTATTCCAGAAGGAAAATCGCATTTATTAGGGCTTTGTAAATACAGAAAGAGAGATTATGAAGAAAAAAACTAATTCCATAATCCCTTTGCTCATATAACTTTGTGATTTTTTTTTGTGAACAGAACATGGTCAAGGTTAGTGAAAGCAAAGGGTATATTGTTCTCTCTCCCATAGGTCTCTCTCCTAAAATATAATTATTTGTAATGGTTTCCTAAGTTTTCTTCCAGCACCTATCAGTACATGCATGTATGTATATATATACATACACATACATGTAAACAGCATGTGTGTGTACATCCACTTTTAATTTTCCTATTACAAACAGAAACTTCCTGGGTTAAAGTGTAACAGGGTGCAGCCAAGGTTGGGGGCATAAATGATGATTTGTAATGGGGTCCAGAACTCAGGGTGTTCGGGAAATATTGGAGGAAAATATACATATGATGTCCTCACCCCCACCAGTCTGAACTGGGAGATGGGACACCTGGAGCAGGGCCATTGATAGGTGTTTTGCATAGCAACAGCTTTGCAGCTAACCTCTGGCATAGTCATTTAACATATCTATAACCTTTAACTGGTTTCATAGATATGTTAAATAGCTGTGGCCATACTTTGAGACAAGGGGATGGAAGTGACTTCCACCCAAAATGTAACTGGGAGGCAGCTCCCCCTGGTTACAGCACCTGTGTGAAAGCTTGGAGATGACTAGCTCCAAGCCATGGGGCCACACCTGCCCAGATTCACTATGGCAGTCCAGTAAAGCTGGAAGAATACAGTAATGCTGGCAGGTGTAACTGACTGTGTGAGGAGTCAGAAATGGGGCTATAGAGGAAGATCGGCCCTGGGATTTAAAGCCAGGCACGGCAGGCATACCAGGGCAAGACCATGTGGCTGTGGCAGGGGTTGAGACCATGAGTCTAATGGGGACCATGAGGCTTGGGTGAGAGTCAGGACCATGGGGCTTTGGAAGTGCTCCCTTTTTGCCATGTGGATGGTGCCAGGAGCCTAAATCATGGACTTCTACTTCTTTCCTGAGACACAGTACCCCAGACTGGGCAAAGGGAGAAGGAAGAACTATGTGTGTTTGTGGGTATTCTAAAGAACTTCAGTCTGTATAACTTTTAAATAAATAATAATTCCTTTCCTTTTTACCAATCTCTGGCATTGAGAAACATCTTTCCTCTGGCAGAGGGCAAAACGAACCTAGTACAGGGGAGGAACCCCCATAGAAAGAGGGGGGTCTTTTTATTGCTCAGACCCCACTCTGTTCTATAACAAAAGGGTATTGCTAGATTCCCCCTTTTTTTTGCTAGATATTCCACATATTTTTACAAAATTTATCTTTATATAAATCAAGGAAAAACAAAACGTTTTCAGAACAAAGAGAAAATTTTGTAATGTTTATCTGATGATGCTGTAAAATGGATGAAAGAAAAGAGGTAACCAGGGGACCCCTCAAAATGGTATTTATTTATAAAAATGTATTTATTCTTATGCATTTAAACTTCAGTCACTTTCAAAGTACTCTCCATTTCAATACACCTATCGAGACATTTTTCCCACTGCTCAAAACAGTTTTGAACTCATCAATTTTGATGCTTTTAATGCTTCTGCCATTTTTTGTTTCACCTCTCCAAATTGGCAAAATTTTTTTCCCTTTGAGGACTTTTTTCATCCAGGAAAACAAACAAACAAATCACCCAGGGCAAGATCTGTTGAATAACGAGGGTGGGGCACAGGGTCAAGCTGTTTTTTTGGTCAAAAACTGCTGAACACTCAGCAAGGTCTGAGCAGTTTCACTGGTAAATTACTCATCATAAAATGGAAAAAGGTATTGTCTTCAAAAAAATTCATTGAAGCAAAACATAGCCTCTCACAACAACACCAGCTGGAACACTGATACTGATGTGTTCCTAAATACTCACCTCGCAGGGGCGTCCTGTACAATCAGGAGCCTGCTCTCTAGAAGATACTTACAGGTTTTGGGGGGTCCCTCTTTGTAGTTGTCAAGGAAATATACTAAACTTCCTGACTCTTTGCCACTGATCCCTTTAACTTTGAAGCACTAGCCACTAGAACTCACTCATCTCTGAGACCAGTTTTTCTGCTATTTGGGGTAAGTGTGAAGAGCCACACTTGCTGAATAACTGACCTTTTACCTTGGCTTCATCCTGACTTTTTACCTTAGTTCTTGAAAAGGGATTTTTATGTTATTCCAGTAACTGGATCTTTGATCCTATGTCTTAGTTTCTTATAGTCTGGTGTCCCAGTTCGTGTGTCAGATTATTTTCCCTTAAGAATTCCTAAGAAGCCCTGTCAGGTCTGGCTCAGTTGGTTGGGTAAGATCCCACAAAGGCTGCCAGTTTGATTCCCAACCAGGACACAGGTTGGGGTTGCAAGTTCAGTCCCCAGTCAGGGAGCTCGCTCAGCTTGATGTTTCTCTCCCTCTCTTTTTTCCTCCCTTCCCCTTTCTGTAAAGAAGGGAAAAAAAGAATTCCCAAGAATTGGAGTCCTGACAGTAAACCCCAGTTCCCAGGGACAGCTCCATGCCTTCCGTCCTCTGTAAAATTCACCGCTAACATATGCATATTAAGATCTCCTCTATCTGGTGTCTACCTCTAGACCTTGGTGATAATGCCAGAACCTGTTGCTATGGCCATTTGCTTCTACCTGACCACAAACTGACCACCGCCTCCCATGACTGACTTCTAAAATCCTGTTAACAGTAATGAGTTTTGGTGTGACAGGAAAGCAATTTTTGTATTTCTACCATAAATATAAAAATTCATGTTCATCTGGTAATTCAATTCCTTTTTTTAAACTTGGATGCACCAAACGCAATCATTCTTTGAAACACTGGAGTACCATTTAGTTAATTAACACTGAGGCAAAATAAACTATAGCCCATGGCAGAAAATAACAAAAGTACATCTTTAAATACTGAATTGCTCCTTTAGAAAAAATTACCACAGAAAACCTGGCTGATCAAATTAAACAATTAAATTATTTCACATGCCTACATCGATGCCTGAGTATAAGATAAAACTGTGCACTTCTGAATGAAAATTCAAGCATCCAAATGGCATTTGCTCACTGTATTCTGAGATACTCAGGTACTTTGTCTATTACTGGCTTCTTTGTTAGACCATTGTCTCCCAAATCTACCTGCCAGGGATGGCCCATTGTTGTGTTCTTCCCCATTCCTTGGGACAAGGCCTTGTCTATTAGAAGGCCACTTCTACTCAGTGTTGAGAGTGGCAGGTAATCTCCCTCTGGTGTCCCCAGGGTTGTGTGCCAACAGCCCAGTAGTCTTGACTCTCTGTTCATACTCTGGATAATCTGGATCACAAACCAGTTGGTGATCAGTCCCCAGCTGAAAAAGAAAGAGGACATTGTGCCCTGGCCTAATTTTTTTCCCCTCTGTCTCCTTTCTTCCCACATCCTTCAGGTAGAAGGAGTAAGCTTTTCTTGTACTTTTCCTTTCCGTGTCCTTGGAACTTCCTCTTCAGAAGGCAAAAGGACAAGTGTAGGGTTTTTCCCTTTCTTCCAGAATATAGCCTCTTTTGTCCCAATCCCTGTATCAGTTTACTCAAAACAGTTGTTCTTTGGGATGCAGAGAGGGGAAGAGGGAGATTAAAAGCTTAGTTGTAATATGAGAACTAAAGTGGGGGTATTTTTTATATTATACCCATTATAAATATATTCACTATTACTAACTAGGAAAAGAATGACCACATGTGAAAAGAAGCTAGATGTTTAGTCAGCAAATACCTCTGGTATTTATTTGCAGTTCTTGGTTCTTATCTTACTGAGGATTTATTTTACCTTGAAGGTTTGGAAAAATGCCACTTCACAGAGGGTTTTCAGAAAAAAAGCCTTCCTTGGCCTAACATATTTCAAGTGGTGTCGGGTGCTCCAATGTGGATTACTGACTATTGTACTAAATCATCTCCTGTGGATTCGTGAGCTCTACCCGCCCTCCCCCACTGCTCATACACACGAATCAGATGCTTCCTTGAAGGTGTCATTGGAATAATGTTGAAATGAGTTGAATCAAAAGCAGTAGACAAAGAACAGGGCTTAGGAAAAACAAGCCTTTAATTGTTCTCCTATGCATTAAGTGTATAGCTCTCCATGAATTACAAAGTTTACTACCAATATACCTATATTTGACAACCTATAGGCACATAGGAATTATCAAAGTGATCCAGAGAAATACAGTTACTATGAAGTGAAATCTAGTCTGTGGCTACAGCACTAAGGCGGTTTTCCTCTCTCCAGTCCCCTCCGTCCCCCAGGCTGTACAACACCAGCATGTCACACAGTATAAGGACACCTTAGGCAGCTAACGTGGGTCACTCCCGAAGTTTGGAACTAAGACCAAAGCAGGTAGTGGAGGCAAATAGCTCCAGGTTTACTGGTGTTCCTACAATACACTCAATTTCCAGTGACACCAATAAGATGTCAGAACTGAATGAGAGAAGAAAGAAGGGTTTTAACTTACTGCTGGCAGACATTAGGTGAGTTCTTTCTCTGACAATCATTGTTTAGCGATCAGAAACTAGATTCAAGTGATCATAAAGGTCTCAGTATTCTTTAATCTAATAGGGATATTTTGTGTCTACCTACCTATCTATATATATCCCTGAGTAAACAGCAAAGAAATGGGAGGCGAGAGAACACATTCACATTCTCATTGCTTCAAAAATATGGATGAACATTAAGACAAAAATGTACACATAGCTCTGCCCATGCACATCACAGCCATGCATACCACTGCATGCCATATGCTCTCGAAGAGAATCAACGAATTCATTCCAAAGGGTTAGGCCTCCCAAATCATGGTATTCTATGAGATAAAAAGCACAGAACTCGTGAAATTTAAAAGAATGATGTTTGCATAGGTTAGACTTTCCTGGGCTTTTGTCAGCTCAGGCAACTGAGCCATTTCCCCAAAATATGAAAAAAATATTTTAATCTAGAAAATTCTGGAAAAATTATATATAATTTATATAAACACATAATCTACATGTTTATAAAGTTTATATAAATATATTAAATTATAGACATATAATTTAAATTTTTCTCCCTTGCTAAATTTTTTTAAATATTTTATTTATTTATCTTTAGAGAGGAAGGGAAGGAGAGAATATCAATGTATGGTTGCCTCTCGTGTGTCCCCTGCTGGGAACAGGCCTGCAACCCAGGCATGTGCCCTGACTGGGAATTGAACCACGATACTTTGGTTCACAGGCCTGCACTCAATCCACTGAGCTAAATCAACCAGGGCCTCCCTTGCTAAATTTTTTAAAAACTCAAATTGGTGCTTTTTCAAACTATAATTTACAGCACATTAACTAATACAATTCAGATAGATTTAAATGAACACATCACTGAGAGGCAACCAACACCTGGAGTGGGAGACTGTGGGCTCTGGAGCAAAGCACCAGGTAACCCTGGATGAGTTATTTAACTCTCTGCGCCTCCGTTTTGGAATAATAATAGTACCGAGCTCCTAAATAGTTATAAGGATTAAATGACATGTAAACCTCTCAAAATAGTAACCAGTACTGAGTAACCATACTCTCTATATAAATGTCAGCTAAATAAATTTTGCACTGAAGCACAAAATGTATCCTTTGCTTTCAAGGTCAAACAATACTAGTTCCTTAAACAGCTTGCTGGATTTAACAGCAGGAAATAAACAGCTTTGAGGATAAATTGAGATAAATGAGAAAAGCAAGATATTTTTATCCCCATCATATCCTGGTCTTCAGTACATGTGGACCTATGAATCAAAACAGTACATTTTATTCGAAAAGTCTATTTTTTATTTTTTGGTTTTGCTCTTTTTCCCCTTATTCAGAGTCTCTTTTTCTTTGGTCCCTAGGACATTTCCAGTTTGGTTCAGTGCTGACCTCATAAGTACAGAAATGAGAAAATAAAAATGTGGGAACATTAATTCCTCTTAGTTTTCTAACATTGAACTTGTCTAGGTTGACCATTTAGATATCAAATATATTTCTCTACAACTTGCTATCATATCAATTAGGTAAGTATCACAATATATAAATAAATTACTATTGTTTCTTCAGTAAACTCAGAATAGAAGCAGGACTAGTGAGGTGGGTAGGAAGGATGGTCATCATCGTCAGGAAGTTGCTAGGACCTGACAGTATCTGAAATTGGCCTTTATGACGGCAAGTCAATGGGAAAGACTTGGCTACCAAAATAGCTATCCATTGATTATCACCTACCCAAAATTTCCCCATTAAAGAACATTTATTTGTATAATAAAAATACTTTCTATTTTAAGAGTCTCCAATTTTTTCTTCAGGTGGGATAGAAATACAAAGACATCATTAAAACAAACATCCCACTGTGACTTCTCCGAAGCCCCTCAGCACGACCTGGCCCTTCACCACTTACTTCTCCACAGCAGTCAACTCACAGCACAAAGAAAACACATCATATGATATGATTAACTGCTCCTGTGTCTTCCTGCTCTATTATAAACTTCTTGAGAATGCTTTGCTTTAATACTGTCAAATTACTTTCACTGAGGGCAGTGGCTATAACACCCAATGTTAAAAATTGGTGCCTAGTAGGTAGGAGAGCTCCTTTACCTACTGGGAGCACTTCTTCCACAACAGCCCTAAGCCA
The DNA here is from genome assembly GCF_021234435.1 of Artibeus jamaicensis. NCBI lineage: Eukaryota > Metazoa > Chordata > Mammalia > Chiroptera > Phyllostomidae > Artibeus > Artibeus jamaicensis. Next base: position 19,481,461 of record NW_026521788.1, read on the forward strand.
CTCTAATTAGGTCACAAATTACTAAAACACGAAAAAGTCTTTGCTAGTATAGTATTTAATAGAATACTAAAATTGCCCTTGTCACAATATAGCATATATTTGTAGCAAATATAAAATAAAATTTACTTCCTTTCTCAACTTTTACACAACTAGTTTATTTTTATTTCATTCAGATAACCTTAAAACTTTTATCCCCTGAACTTTTACTGTTAGTGTACAGAAAATCTGATTCAAGAAAACAATAAACCATCAGAGAGGATTATTTATTAATATAGAATAGAAACACAAACCAGAACTCAAATCTTTAGTTTCAGAATCTCCTATAAAGAGACATCACAGTTGCAATATTCTAATTTGTTCATATATTCTTTAAATATCCCAGAAAGGCAAACTATTCAATAACTGAAATTACTTAGTGAAATAAAAAGTTCATTCAATAAGTATTTTCTGAAAATTTCCTTTATGCATGTGCTAGGGCTAGAGATAGAGGTCCTTGCTCTCTCGGAAATTATATTCTAATGAAGGAAGACAGTGGATAGATGGGTGAGTGAGTGGATGGATGACCATTTAAACAAATGGACAAACAAGAAAAACATCAGAAATGCGTAAGGGTCATATAGAACATTAAGCAGGTGATGCAACAGAACGACTGAGCTTTAAATCTGGAGTCAGAGAAGTCCTCTCCATGGGTGTGCTATGCATGACAAGACAGGGCCAACTGTGAGGAAATGAGGGAGGGGCACCACACTAGACCAAACCTGAAGGTTGATGTACTTACAGATGTGCTAACAATGGCTTAGGCTGAGCTTAAGGTTGTTTTCATTTCCCTTCACCACCCAAGCATCAAACAAGTGATACAAAGATCCCCACACAAATATGTACATATATGTGTGCATATATATGTGTGTATAGTCTGTCCAAAAGGTATCCAGCCATGTATTATGAACAATTGAGACATTTATTGAAAACGACACAAGAAACACTGCACATAGGACAATGATGCCTCAGTCCCCTTCAAAGTAGGCACCGTGGGACCTCATACAGTTCTCCCAATTGCCATCTCACCACACCACAGATGTACACTTCCAATCCATGCATTCCAGGGATGAGGTTTGAGAGTCCTTAAGAAGTCCAAGGGCCAGTTGCTCAGGAAACTGAGTCTGCCAGTGGGGTTGGAGCTGAGTTAGAAAGGAACATAGTATGATTGGATGTGTTAAAAATAGATCAGTGAGGGTAGATCATTTAGGTCCTTATAAGCCATGGTAAAGAATTTTGATTTTATCATATGTGCCCTATGAAATCATGGAATGTCTTAAGCAGGACAAGATCTGGTAGAATGAAAGAATTAATCTTGCTGACACATTGAAAACAAAAGCAGATACAGAGAGATCAGTGGGAGGGCTGTTTCAGTAAAACTAGCAAGACACAATGGTGACTTAGATTGAGGCTGTAGTGGTTAAGAAGGAAGAAAGTAGCCCTCAGGATATGTTTGCAGGTAGAGCCCTTGGGACTTACTGATAGATTAATATGTGCTGAAGGAAAGAGGAGGCTCAACTATAAATCCTAGATTTTTGGCTTCTTGTTGATAATGCTGCCATTTAGTGATATGGAGAAGAATAAGGAAAAATAGGTTTGGGGAGAGGGGACATTTTCATCCTATCAAAGAACAAGAAGGCTGTTAATTTTCTTCTATTGTTCAGATGCACAGGAATGAGCAGAAGCAGAGACAAAAAGGAAAATAGTCTTGTGTAGCCAAGTAATTTACTGTAACAGTAAAGTCAACTAAAACCCACTGTATTTAAATACTGAGTGAGGGCAGCTCCAAGAAAATACTACCAGCTGAACATACCGACAATGAACCCAATAAATTGCTAAAAGATTTATCACAGGAGAACCAACCCACTACAGAACAGGACAGGTGGCATCTAACAAATTATTTTGTTTGGCTTGTGTTCCATTATATTTAAAAGAAGATTATTTAACAGTGAAAATATAAATATTCATACACAGAGTTCTTTAGAATTCCACGTTACTTCTAAGAACACACTTGGGTTACCACAGTAAAGATTTTGAGTTAAAGAAATGAAAAAACCAGGAAACTGAGTGTAGCAGAAATGGTAGCACAGTGTTAGAGCTGATCTACAATAGACGCTTTACCAATGGAATAAGCACAGTACACAATTTCAAGTTAAATTTTTATGGGTAAATGTAAATGTTTTTCCTACACCTAGCCTCTGCTACTGGGGAAGATTAGACTCCTACTAGGCCGTATTTGCAAGAATGGCTCCCAAAGTATGAAGGGCTCAACCAAAAATTTTCTCAGTTTTTTTATGGAAAAATATCAATTTTAACAGAGCTATGTATTTCTCATCAAACACAGCATTCACTATTGATCTGCAAAGTTGTATCAGCAAATAAACTGATATTTTAATTATCTTGTTAATGCTTTCAGGAAACTTGAAAATTCTCAGTAGTGGTTTACTGATTTCAAGGGCTGGAGTGACCAGGAAGAACTTTTTCATAGACATATGTAAGAATCATCAGTCCTACACACAGATTGAACTCTTACTTTTCAATATAAAATTACTGACATGTGAATAAACAAAAGAGTAACAAAAAGTTATACAGTTCACTGATGAGAAAGAAGAGAGATTAGAGAAAAATAAATATATAGATATATATTTGATATATACGGATATATGAGATCTGTACATAAGTATATATATAGAAAGAGAGAGAGATTGATTTTACAATGAGGAGAAAACAAAGGAGAGAGAAGTCTGATGAACCAGCAAAATAAGAAAAATCCCACTGGAAAAAAAAATGGCTTCAGGACATACATATGCACAAAATCTCCGCATACACAGTTATCAGAATTTGCAAACTGACATTCTAATTCCACTCAGCCATTTTCCTAAGAAGAAACACAGGTTTAAAGTGTGGGAATATTATATTTCCTAAAGAGCTGGCGCCCTCCCTGAGCTCCTCCTGAATGAAGTGATACACTTTCCCACCAGGTGCCTAAGCAAGTCCAGCAGAAAAAGCCTGGCTCTCTACCTCCAGTGTAACCCACGTGGAGTGACATGATGACTTATCATATGGCATAAATTAGGGCAAGTAGAAATACAAGTTCTCTTTACCAGGTAACAGAACTGTGATAAAATGGCCTTGATTTTCCCCAATTTCAGTCCAGCTTATCTAAAAGTACAGGTTTGTCCTCATTGTAATTAATTTTAGAAAATGTCTCTAACATCGAATAAGGATAAAAAATAATACTCAGATAAAACACATTTACTGAGAAGCATATCACATCAAGATTGCACCACATTGTCCTTTGATGTGATAACTAATGCATCCCAAGTCTAAAATCACCTGGCAAAAGATTAAAATGCTCCTGCAATGTAAAAACTTATGAGTGATTTGCAATAAAGCTTGCAACGCTGAGACATGGAAGGAGGCCATGATAAGACTTCTATCATTGCTCTAAGAACTGGGTTTATACTTTTAAGCTAACTTTCCCATGTTTCATATTTTCCCTCTTTCAAGTCTCAGCAAATTCAATAATGCAAAATAAAGCTTCAAATGATTCTTCAATTGATTCTTAGTCTGTCTTTGGGCTAATTCAAAATCCTAATTCAGCACTCTGCTGTGGCCACTGTTAACACTCAGGTGATGTACAAGCATGAAAAGCAGAGGTTTGACATAAACCTGCTTTCAAAGTAAACACCCAGCAAAAACCCATATAACATCAGATAATTCTCAGCAATCAGGAGCTTATTATTTTCCTCATGAATGTATCCTGGTGAGTTGTCACTGATCTATTACAAGTACTAGATACAATATAGATTAAAAATAGAACTCCTTTTCTTCCTCAGCCACCACTGAGGGAACAATTTGAGCAGAAAATCAGATGACAGATGGTAATATGAGACTTCTAATTAAGGACTGATCTGCTGTTAAAAGATAAGAGATTTTCATGCAAAGATAGTAAATACAATAGCTTGACCACCACCACACAGAGTATATGCTCAAGTCCAAGACTCTTCTGTGAAACTAAGTTAACAAAGTATGTGATATGCCCAGTATATAAAAGGGGCCTGGCCCCATAGTCAATGTCAAGAGAATGTAGATCTTGTCCCTGACCAGTCATTAACACCATTTTTGGTGTAACAGGCTATCAAGCTACTCTGGCATTTTGGTACTATTTTCTTGAGTTTCAGAATTAGAAAATAATAAATAATAAAGTATTTTACTAATAATTTTAATAAACCATTGGCATTATTACCAAATTAGGTACAGCAGAATATTTTATTGCACATTTATTCTATATGGCTTCACTAAATCAAGTTATCAAAGATTTTGTGAAAAAACACTGACAATAGAAAAGTTATAAAAGATCAGTTTACTTAAGATCATTACACATTTGAATAATAATTATTGCTGGCATTTAATATTACTAAATCTCAGGACAAAATTATTTTTAACAATTAAATATTGAACAGCAAAAAGCCTTTTTTCAATAAGTTAATTTTATGAATGTTTAAAAATTGTATTTAGAAGTTCCATAGAATTTTGATTTACAAACTTCAAACATAAGGTTCTTAAATACTACATGTAATTTGTCTGAAATAAATTAACTTTAATGTACTCATGAGATTAACTGTATTTAGAAAATGAATAAATATAAATAAATCAGCATATATAGTAATGCTAATTTTAATCAGAGTATTACTTTATTTCAGCTATTTGTTTAAATACCAAGTAACTAATTTGAGAAAAGAAAATGTGCATTTCCACTCTCCCGCAACTGCCCCTGACCCTACAGAGATTGTGTTAGTACTACCTAGGAGACTCTCCAAAGGGAAATGAATTCAATTATTAAATCATTCCAAATCTGAGGTTCTGAACTAGAAAATGAAGTCAAGAAGATTCAAAACAATATCAGGGTTGAGGTTATTAGATGTCCTCAACAACCTTAAGAACTCTCACTACTCACTATTATTTAAATAAATAATGCTGCATATCTCGAAACTTGTTGAGTGTTCACAAGCTCAAAGCCAGTGATGAACAGGGTGATAAGACTGAGGACAGGTTCCATTATCTGCACACACTGTATTGCCCAAAGGTGCAGAGGCCAACAACACGTTGTGTGTAGCAGATTTATCCACCTTATTTTGATATTTGGTATGACAAAAGAATAAAGAAAAGATTTTCTTGAAATTCACTTTCAATCTACGTGGTTAGCCTTTTGCTATTTCATAAATGGAGAGCAACAAGCACTCCCCGCCCCACATTCCAGCTGTATATACAGCTTCCAAAAACCCTAATAGAATATTTTTTCTATGGTGCACAGATGGCTAACTCCCCAGTCTGTCTTCAAAACAAATTCTTTTACTCCAGTTCCTTTTTAAAATCAAAATGGCATTTTCTACCTTTTTAATACCATATCATTGATAAGGCTTGCTTTTCCAGTATTTCTACTATCTATACAAACAATAGGAAAGAACTTCCTTTGCATATTTCTTCAAAATAATTCAGCCAGAAATTCAGAATAGTCGACATAATACTCAAATGCCATTTTACTTTTTTGTTTAAATTTCATCTGTGAGCATATAAAGCCACAGGGGAATTATACTATCAAATGTCCCATCACAGTGTGACCCTCTGGTGAATCAACAAAAAATTAGGTAATGTAATTTATTATTTCAGAAAGCAAAACTTTATAACAATAACACAACAGCAAATATTACATGGGAAAGTTTTAAAATGAACAATTCACTTTCAGTAGGTTTATAAAAAAAAAAACAACTTTACTCAGATGACCAATAATAAAACACACTTCATCTAACTCATGAATTCTTTAACTCATTAGCCAGAGCTGTCCTTCCATGGTCATTCTAGATAACAGGGAGTTCAAACTCCCTTTCCTTCCACGACTTGTGAAAAGCCTGATGCTGTCCGCAAGGTCTCTGCAAATCACTGGAGGCTTATGTGCTCAGGCACATATTTTACCTTCGGCGTCAAACAAAGCTCAGTTTATGGATCATCACAGTATTTTGCAAAGCAGGATCCATATATAGAAATCCACCATTTTCCAGGGTTCACACACAAAAGAGTTGGTGTTTATAAAATTTCACTGAAGGTTTGAGGAAGAAAATGAATATCATAGATTAAATTTAAGATTACTCATTAAAAATCCTTGTTCTTCCAAGTCATTGAAACCATTCCACGATGCTGCTATGCGACCCCTTTTCTGTCCCTCCTTTCTTGCCCAAACTCTCTTCCTCCTACCCTGCTGTCCCCCAAATTGCAGAGCAATTTAGCTTTCTCTTCTGTGCAGTATCTCCTGCTCACTAATTTTTTATCTCATACTTTCTAACTACATTCAGCTACCCAATCCATTTATCAAATGTTCTCTTATCAAAGACAATTCCTTCTCCAAGACAAAGTCTAAAACCATTAGTCAACATATTTTTTTCTTTCTCACTCTGATATACTCTTCAGCTTAATTCCATATAGTAAAAGTTTATATTCTGAATCAGCATTTGTTGACCTTTTTCAAATGCAGAATAACGTTTTTTCAAATGAATCCTCACACATAATACATAACATAGAACACATATACAGAGGACCCAGACATGAACAAAAGCAGAGCCATTGTCTGAAGTAGAGGCAGGGGGTGGACCTGGACACACTTTCCTTTGGCCTTACCTTTACCTCTCTAGTCTAATGGCTCTCAGACACACCTCACTGGAAGACAAGGTCTCTATACAGTCAGATTTGGAAAATACTGTAGTGCCTCAAGAACAAGAAGAAACTGCAGATTTTGGTAAATGATCATACTTTATATGAAAAAAAAAAGTCAAAATTGACCTGAGGATTATGAGCCTGTTACATTAAAAGAGAAATAACACCATTGTTAAAGATCAATAAATAAAGTATATTTTACTTTTAGTGCCATAATTTATGACCAATATGTGGCTTATTTTCCAGTACAGTTTGATGAAATGAGAATAAAGATGACAACTTGAAAAATGACAAATAATTCTCAATGCATTTACCATAAATCTTAAGCATTGTCACATGAATAATTAACGTCCATATTTCTCTATGCTTCCCACTATTATAATTACATGTTTTTAAAATTAAATTTCTGTTGATATATAATATGATAAGCTAAATTAAATTTTAACATTTAAGTCTGAAGATAGGGGCTGCTTATAATTCTGTATAAAATACCTTCCATTTATTATGCTTTGCCAAAAGGAATTATTATATCTTTTCCTATCTTTCAGTAAATCTTATATATAGCTTATGGTTTATCCTTCCAGAAGGGATAAGTGTTACATAAATTGAAGGCAACTAGCTGATAAAAGGAAGAAAATTGAAGTAACATTTACTAGATGCCTTCCATAAGCAAGGCACTGTAGTCATGCTTATATTTCAGCAGATTTCATTCTAGCTGCACAAGAAAATCTCTGAAGGGTATTTGCTAAAACACTCTGAGGCATGAGTGCTGCCCCCAGAGATTCTCAAGCAAGGTCCCCAGAGGTAGGATCTTGGCTTGAGAATGTTTTAAGGCTCTCCAAGTGATCAAATACAGCTAGGACTGAAAATAAGTTTGCTTATCTCATGTCATCATCAAAACAATCAGACCAAAGAATTTTATTATTCATTTATTTAATGGTAAAAAAATGGAATTTGGAAAGTTGAGAAATTTGCCTCAGAAAATAAAGTAAGTAAATATCAGATGTGGGTTACATCTTTCTAACCCCTAGTTTGTCAAAAAAATTAAAATAAAATTTAAGTATATATATAAATTAACAGTGGAAGTCTATATTTTATTTTAGTCCTGGATTTAAAACAAGGCAGAATAACGTACTTTTTATCTGTCATTTGCTGTTAAGAGACATTTTTATTACTGAACTAATGAAATTGCCACAAAAGATCAAGTTGTTTTGTATTTTATGCCATTAAGGTATGGTATATTTTTTGACTTTCAAAATAATCCTGTTTTTTTCATAGATAAATTATGCCTAAAAATTATGGATTTTAGAGTTGCTGTCAGAGGTAAGAAGAAAAATTCAATATAAAATTGTTTAAGGAGCATATAAAATAGATCATATTTGTCAATCACATTGTTTTGTCTATTAGAAAGGTGATATTTGTTGTAAAATACATGAAATAACAGCTGAAATTGAACAAAATTCTTAATAAAAATGTTTAAAACACATTCAATGTATAAGTATGTAAAAATAAAAAGAAACATCAATATTTTTTATACTTTCAACAAGCTGATACATTTTGTAAGATAATTTATAAATACTTGATAACTTTTATAATATGAGTAAAAGACTAGCATGTAATTTCAACCAGCTAACTGAACTATAAATATATAAACAACATATATTTTTGGCTTTCTATCTTAAAATACATTATTAATGGCTTTAAAAAAATCATACCAAAATGATATTACCACTTCCTCGAGGCAACGAATTTTACTACACTAGAATTCACATTTTAGGAAGGAGATGGATAGCACCTGACAATTCTAGCTCAGTTGGAGTCATTAAGTCAGGCACATATGCAAGCACAGTATTTCTCACTGGGTTACAAATCCAATAATAGTTTTCCCTTTGAGTTGGTAGCACTACAAAGGTTAAATCGAGGTATTGTGAGAAAAGGAAAAGCCCTCAGATGCTCGGAGATTTCTAGAATAAAACACAGGGCTTTTGCGCTCAAATGGACAAACGTAGAAGTTATTTGGTCCTACGTTTTTCACTATACGAACTACCTACAAGGCTTCTGTTCTAGTAGGCCCTTGGTTCTTGACCCCCTCCAATCTGGTCCTACAGCACTTAGTTTAATACTCCAAACTGTTAGCATGGGCTCCCAGGCCTAGCAGGATCCCTGCCCTGCCCTGCCTCATCCCACGTGACATTTCCCTTCAATATCCGAACTGAAGTCTCTCTGAGAAATCCAGAGGTGTTCAAAGGCATTGAGGAATTTCCCACTGCAGGGTGTCTGTATAAACAGTTATGTTTCTCTGGAATATGTTTTCTCTTGTTCACTTCTGCCTTGACCTGCCTAAAATCTACTTATCTATGAAGCCTCAAATATAGAGAGGTCTTCCATCTCATCTCTCCTCCTGCAGTTTAAAAGCGGATCCTCTGTCTTCAGTGCCCTATACATTTCTTTCATTTCTATCCCAACTTGTAACTGTTTATTAATTTGGGAGACTATTATTTTATGTCAGTGTCCCCTCTAGGCTACTGGCTTCTGAAGAACATGAAACATGCCTTGCTAGTTCATCCTTACACATCATCTTTTGCAATACCAGGTACAAAATTTTTATTGAAAACAAATATTTATTAGTACATAAATCAACTTGATTCTAAAGGAAACTGGGTAAAGAAAGGTAGAGGCTCTGAAGTTGGACTGTCTCAGTCCACTCATTTGTTCAACTACAGAATGATTATCAACTCCTTCCCTTTGAAGTAGCATAATTAGTAGGTATAAAATAGATGGGGAGAGATAAAAAAATTGTATAGGAAAAAGAGGACTCAGAGAATTTATATGTACAACCCATGGACATGAATGAAGGGGGGTGGTGCTGGAAGGTTGGGGGTGCAGGGTGGAAGGGGGATAAAGGAGGAAAAATTGGGAAAACTGTAATAGCATAATCAATAAAAAATACTTTGCAAAAAAGAAAAGAAAAGAAGAATTTTTAACAGTAGCTACTTACAGTTTTATTCTAATAATTGAATGATAAGTTATCTAGCACAGAACATCACATAAATGTTAGTTATCATTAAAAGTTATCATCAGGGTACAGGTAATATTCATGCTTTATAGTATATATTATACAGTAAATATGTGCATTTATGTATAATATGTGTATGTATAAGTATATATGTATGTATTTAAATATATACATTTAAATATATGTATCATTATTATTTTAATAACTAAATAATCTCATTATTTACCTAAACAATCTAGATATTTCTAAATTTTCTTTTTGTAAAATAGGACTTCCAAACTTTGGCATCCCTAGGTCATTTCTTATTCTCATATCAGCAAAAACAGCATATCATAGTAATACAAATTTTCTTGACTCAACTCAGCCTTTAATCATCACCAATGTCGTTAATGACATAAGAGAGAAATTACATTTTCTCTAAATTATACCAGAATCTCTATTAGAGTGAAAGCTGTCTAGATTTGAAAAAGCACTAAAATAAACCTTTAGAGTAAAAGAAGCAAAAACATCATCAGTTAAAGTATATGCAACAACAACAACAACAGAAAGCTCAGTGGCCCTGCATACGAAAACCCAAAGAATATGTTAGTTTAATAAGGAAGTGAAGAGAGTAGAAGGGAAGGACCAAATAATCAATCACATGGGATGAGACTTATTTTTATAAATTGAGACAGCATGCCCGGAAGCAAGAACTTATATCCTTCATCAATACAAGCATAAATATATAATGAATAGAATTCAGCAATATATAAAAAGAATGAATACAGCATACCAAGTAAAATTTATTCCAGAAATGGAAGTTTAGGTAGGTATTTGAAAATCAGTGTAATCCACCATGTTAACAGGGCAAAGAAGAAAAACCACACCATGTCAATCGATACAGAAAAGGAATATTTCTGCCAAAATTCAACACCTTTTCATGATAAAAACTCTTGAAAGCAGGAACAGAGAAAAATATCTGTACCTAAATTTTATAAAATACAATTATAAAATAATTGTATTTTATAATTATAAATTTATAAAACAATTAAAGCTAGCATCCTACTTAACGGTGAAAAGCTGAGGGCTTTCCTGCTGACGTCACCACGAGGCAAGGACATGGGCCTTCGCTGCACTTAATCAGCACGACACTAAGAACTTCTAGCCAGGGCAATAAGGCAAAAAATAAAATAAAGAGCATACATGTTTAAAAAGAAATAAAAGTACAATTTTACATGACATGAATGTCTATGAAGAAAATCCAAGGAACCTACCCAAAAAAGTGAGCTAGTAAGTATAGCCGGGTTACAGGACATAAGATGCACACTTAAAAAATCTGTTGTAGTTTTATATAGTGCCGATGCATATGAAGAATTTGAAATGTATAATAAAATACAGTTTATAATACCTGAAAAAATCAAACAATTAGGTATAAATCTAACAAAACATGTACAAGAATTGTATGCTGCAAATTATCAAATGCTGATGAAAAAAATCAAAGATCTAAATAAACAGATTAGGCTTGAAAAACTCCATATAAAGATGAGTCAAGATGTCAATGCTCCCAAACTGACATAAAGTTTGACGTAATTCTTAACATAATATAGAGCTACAGTAATCAATACTATGTGGCACTCACCAAGGGGTGGATAAGTAGTTCAATGGCATAGAAACAAGAACCCAGAAACAGCCCCACACAAGTGCAGCACACTGATTTTTGACAAAGATGCAAAAAGTAATTCAACAGAGGAAGAATATCAGTTCAAAAAATAGTGCTAGAGGAATTGAATGTCAATTAGACAAAAAGCGAACCTTGAGAAAAGTCTCTCACCTCATAAAAATTAACTCAAAATGGATCATAAATGTAAAATGTAAATTTAAAATGTAAAACTATAAAACTTTTAAAAGTCTTTGAGGCCTAGAACTTAGAGAGCATTCTTAGACACAGAACCCGTAATACATGAGAGAAAAATCATAAAACTGACTTCATTGGCTACAGACTACAAGGTAACATTTGCAAACCCCATATCTGAAAAAGATTTCTTATCCATAATATATAAAAGACTCAATAATTAACAGTAAAATATTAACAATCCAATTATAAAATCAGCAAAAAAATGATGAGCCATTTCACTAATGAGTATATACAGGTGGCAAATGAGCATATAATAGGATGTTTAACATCATTGCTATCCATTAGGGAAATGCAAATTAAGAGCATGATAAGCAATGACTACATACCTATTAAAACAGCTATCTTTTTAAAAAAAATAGTAAAAATACAAAATCCTTGTCAGAGGATGAAGTCACTCCTCCCTTTACTGGCAAGAATGTGAAAATCTACAGCCACTCTTGAAAAGAGTTTGGTAATTTCTTAAAAACTAAACATTCATGTACCATAGGACCCAGTAATTACTCTTCTGGGCATTTTATCTCAAAGAAATTAAAACTTATGTCTGCACAAAATCCTGTATATAACTGTTCACAGAAGCTATATTTGTAATAGTCCCAAACTGGAAACCACAAAATTGTCTTATAATTCACTGGTTAAGTGAATTGTGGGATACCCATAACATGGGATACTACTCCGCAATAAAAAGGAATAAACTATCAATACGTAAACTTGGGCTGATTTCTAGGGCATTATGCTGAGTGAAAAAAAGCTAGTCTCAACATATGCTGGGTGATTCTATTTATAGAATATTGTAGAAAAGATAAAACTATAGAAATGTAAAAGAAATTAGTACTTGCCAGGGTTTATGAAGGGAAGGTAGGGGAGAGAGACCAGGTAGGTGTGATGGCAAAGAAGCAGCAAGAGGAAGATATTTGTGGTAATGGAATGTTTGTGTGCCTTTCTTAGAGTGGTTATTTATTTATGGTTACACAAATCCATACATGAGATAGAAATATACCCACAATGTATATCAATGTGTCAACTTCCTGGTTTGGGGGTCATACTATAGTTGCATACGATGCAACTAATGTGGATACCTAGGCAAAATGTACACAGAAACTCTCTGTACTAGCCTCACAACCTCCTTTTAATCTATATTTATTTCCAAATAAAAGGTTTTTAAAAATATCCTACTATCTAGTTTTTGAGAGGCGTTCTTAGAACACTGTAATAACCCCAAACTGAGAGAAGATGGGGAGGCTTTCCCATCAAGTATGAACAGCTGAATATAAAATAAAAATAATCACCAAATAGTTCAGTTAATTCAACTTTACAAACTTCTAGCTTTTATATAAAGGTCAGAAACTAGATAAAATGAGCAATCAATATTGCTAAAGGAGTTTGAGAGTTATGAATAGCTTCTGTTTTTACATGATTATCATAAATAGTGATTATCATTTCTCTACTATGCACCAAACAAAAAAATTATTTCTCTCTCCCCAGTTGTAAGCCAACTGCCACACTTAAGTACTGCCAACTTTGTGGGGTTTTGCATATTTCTTTTCTGAGCCCCTGCTTCTACACTTAAAATTGCTAGGGAGGAAGGGAGACTTTGTAACCACAAGAGGCTAAATGAATATTTGCCTGTGTTCTGCAGCGTAAATTATATAATCACTCAGCATTCAATGACTGTCACTCAATACCACTGAAAAGAGCAGGTGATCATCATGCACATTTTGGGAATATCAATCCTGCACCACCTGGAAAATTTCAAAGTCACTTCCTAAATGCAATGATAGACATCAGACATCACTGCAGCATAAATGTATCCAGATACAAGTAAGCCTTATTGAAGTGGAATTCTGTTAGAGGGTCACTCACTTACCTATTTTGTTTTGTTTTCACATCGGGCACTAGAATCTTGACATATAATTAGATAAAGTTTATTGACTTCAGATCTCTGTTATAAGGATAACTACGGTAGTTTCATTTTTAACCCAGGACTTAAAGAACATGAAAGATTTTTGAAGGGTAAGTAAATCTATACTTTATAATAAGATCCATCAACAGATTTCTCCACATACATCTGCTTACTAATATCAGTTTTGTCTTCCTCCTTACAAAGCTCTCGTTAGTAAACCTTGACCTCTATGACTCGTCCTTCTGGGCAGTTCCTGACATTTGTTAGGGTATTTGAATTCTTCATGCTCTTCTCAAAGTAAAGTGTTTGTCAATAAAAATTCTATAGTTTTGTGATTAGTATTATCATCTAAGAAGCCATCCCAACACCTATTGGTTAAAAGCAACAAATTATTATTCCCTCTCCTGGTTCTGAGTTTGACTGATTCAGCCAGGACTTCACACATCAGGTCTCTGTGCAGGAGCAGTTAAGGTTCGGCTGCAGCGGCAGCTGCGTGGAGGTCCAAATGGGCTGGACTTCCAAGACAGCACATGCACAAGGCTTGCAGTTAATGCTGGTTTTGGTTGTGAACTCAAGGGAGGCTATTAACCAGGGAGCAAACCCAGTCGTGACTCCCTGTCGATGGGCTTCTTAGAAGTACAACACCTGCCTTCTGACAGGTGGTGTCCCAAGACTGAGTGTTCCAAGCAGCTTAGGTGGAACCTGAACCTGAAAGGCTTTTTATGACGTAACTTCAGAATTTCCAGAATGTTATTTCTGCCACATTTAATTGGTCAGGCAAATCTTTAAAGCAAACCCAGAGAACATGAAAAAAAATGGGAGATGTTACTGTGGCCTGTTTTGAAGGTACCACGTATAGAAGGTTTTGTTTTTCTCCAATATGCTAGTATTGGAGAAATGCCAGTGGCCTCTTGTACAGGTTAACACCAGACATGGCAGCCTGATGTTACAGCTCTTGGTTTCCCTCACCTAAGTATTCTGTGTCTTTTTTCTTTTGATACTTTTTCTAACAACAGCATTATTAAAGCTGAAGAAACATGGAGATGATCGGGCAATAAAACTCTCGGGGGTGTCTGAATAGAGCTGTGCTGTACAATCCGCTGACCACGTGTGCCTATGAAACACTTGAGATGTGGCTATTCCGGATGGACTATAAGTGCAAAATGCACACCAGATTTCAAGGACTTAGTACTAAAAAGGAATGTTTAGATTGATAAAATGATGAAATGATATTTTGCATATAGTAAATTAAGTACATTATTCAATCACTTTTACCTGTTTCCTTTATTATATGCAGCTACTAGAAAATTTTTAATTATATATGTGGCCCACATATTATGCTAGTTTTTTATAATATTTCCATTGGAAAGCACTGGTTCAGAAAATAAAGTCAGTCACATTTTCTATTGTGTGCAACCACGACAGTTCATGGTGTTTACAGGCATTTTAATTACTTCATGTTAAATCTTATGTAAGATACATAAGCACAGTCAAAGTCAATATTTTTGTATTTCTGACTGCCTTTCCTAATATTTAAATACACATTTGATACTTAATGTATCTACATAATTATTATATTTAGTATATGACTGCAACAATTCACTTCACATAGTATTTTTGTTTTCTATTTCTGCTGTAACAAATTATCACAAACAAGGTAGCTTCAATAATGGTCCCTTCCTCCATCTTTAAAGCCAACAATGGTGGACTGATTGTCTTTCTGACTATCTGTCCGTCTGTATCTCTCTCTCACTTTGACCCTCTTCTCCTTCCATCTCATCTCTCTCTGTCCAGCCAGGAAAGATTCTCTGATTTTTAAGGACTCATGTAATTAGATTGGATTCATCCATTTAATTTAGAAAAATCTCTCCTTCTAAGGTTACTGTACCTAATTACATCTGCAAAGTCTCTTATACCAGGTAAGTATTTATAGGTTCCAGGGATTAAGGTTTGGATATGGGGGGGTTGGGGGTGGGAGAGTAGGATTATGATTAGAATCCAAATAGAAAAAGACTTTTTATAGGGATATAAAACTCTTTATAGATATATAAAGAGTTTTATAGGGAGATAAAACTCTTACAAGAGACCAAGATATATCTTGGTCATATGTAAATTCAAGAAAAGTATTTTTCAAATGAGGTATAGTGCTCTCGGACTAAAATCATCAAAATCAAAATCCACTAGGACACCAGATATTTATTCCACAATTGTATGAATGTCAAACTAAAACAGTTAAAAGCTACTCTGGAACATTAAAGCAAACAACTATTGAAGTGATAAAGTTTTGTCAATCAACAACCTTAGTTGAGTTTCTCAGATACAAAATGTGACAGTTATCTCTAAGGAAAGCACTAAGTCAAATTGTTAGTGTAGGTAGCTAGTTGGTTAAGGAAGGGAGCAAAGGGGGCAAACAGTAAGCCTGATTCATTAGGGAGCTGAGTAAGATATTAAGCCCAATTCACTAGAAAGCCACAGTACTCACAGGCTCCCCATGGGACAGGCACATCCTCCATTCTCTGCTTAGAAGATTGAATCCCCAGAAGCAGGCAGGAAGAATTGGCTACTAGTCATTAGCAGGGATTACCAAGGGAGGAATAAAAACAGCAGGGGAAATTCCTTTGCTAGGTGCATGCTTAGAAGCCAAGATGGCACAATGGGAGTAAGCACATGCACAGTGGAAACCAGATGATGCAGCAGAACTTTGGGGCAGGCACAGTAATAGCCAAAACGGCAACATAAAGGGGTAGAGTCTAGCCTGGAAAACCTGGGAAAAGAATCAGATTGGAAAGGGAAAGACTCAGCACAAACTTGGGAATGGTTAGGAAAGAGATTGGTTAGTTTGAAGAAAAGGCTGCTCTCTCCCAAGCCCAATGTAATATAACCAAAGCATAACAAAATCCCATCTCAGAAGCATGTGTGCATTCATTCACTTGTTTGCCCCTTCATTCACACACTCCCTCTTTCCATAGCAGCCATGTGGCCTGGGTGCAGCAGTACAGAGCCAGCTGGAGAGCACCTGGGAGCAGTGACTATGCTGGACACCAGAGCTCAGGGTGACGGCATTACAGTTCCGGGTCCTAACCCTCCTGGTGGTCACTTACACTAACAAGCCCACAACTTCTTCCACAGTGGGATGGAGCTGAGCCATCTGGTCATGAATGAGATACCAGGTACCTAGAGGTAGTCCTTTATTTTTTCTCCAATTAATCTTACCACTATACCTAATCTTCCTATGCATAGGCCCCCAAAACGTGCTTCTTGTGACCTGTGAAAGAATCCTATTTTAACTGGGAACAAAATCTAGGTTACAATTTATCTTTCAGGAAAAAAATTGTGAATAAATTCATGTAAAAAATTTGACAAGCTCTTTTGTTGTGGTTGCAAGGCTTAAAAACATGTATTATAATTTCTGATTTAAAAAGGACCAAAGTAGGGGAGAGGGAAGGGAATTTAAGGGGAAAAGGGGGGTGGGATTTGAAGGAACAAATATGGACACAGGATGAGAACTAAGGGGGGTGGAAATGGAGGGAGGTGGGGAGCACGGGGTCGGGGAGGCTGGGCTGGGAGAAATAGACAAAAAACTGTACTTGAAAAATAACTAAATAAAATTTTTTAAAAAGGACCAAAATACAATGGGAAATTAGCAATTTGTAGATCACTAACAATTTTCTATTAATTATTAAGTGTGACCAATAACCAAGCAAATGAGCTACACAAGTTGCTTATATATGTTTCACTCTGCTAAAGCCTCTTCAGCACATATATAAAGCTTCAAGTTCAATTTGATACTAAGCTTGTATCACAATGATAACTTTCCTATTCAGAACCTAACTAAAAATTCATTAAGAAACTATTAAATATATTTCAATGGCAAAAGGTTCTAGGGTCAATTCCAGTGAGAAATTCTCTGGACACCAAATGGACATCCTTAAGATTCAACTCAATTCTGACACTGTCTACCTGGAAAGAACATCAGATTCCACTAGGTAAGTGTTCTGTCCTAGAAGACTGCCTCCCCATTCCACACTTCAGATGCCAGTCACAAGCCCTGACTGTTTTTATCTATACTTCTGATACATTGCCTATAAATCAGAAGTTCCCACGACCTTCTCCTTGGTATCCATTACTTATGCTACAGCAGCTCACGGAACTCAAAGCAATATTTTACTTACCAGATTTATAACCTTTATAACTCAAGAACAGCCAGCTGCAATAGATGCAGAGGGCAAGGCATGGGTCAGAATGCTGATCTTCCATGCACTCTCTAGTCACATCCTTTCCCTACAATCCATGTGTTCACCAATCTAGAAGCTCTCTAACTCCATCCTTAGTTTTATGAAGGCTTCATTACATAGGCATAATTAATTAAATCATTGGTCCGTTGGTGACTGAACTCAATAGCCAGCCCTTCTCCTTTCCCTGGTATTTCAGAGGGGCGGGACTGAAAGTTCTAATAATCCTCTTATGGGGGTGGTTCTCCTAGCAACCAACCCTGTTCTTATTCCTTTGTCCCCTCATTAATATACCAAAAGGCACCTTGATTATTCTTACCACTCAAAAAATTTGAAGAGTTTTAGGAGCTCTGTGTCCAAAATGAGGCAAAAACCAAATATATATGTCTTATTAATCACAGTACCGCAAATGGAAATTGATCTATAAAGATAATCCAGCTAAAGTAAATTACTCATAATTTTATGATTGACTCATACTTGATTAGCATAAAGATAGGCTTAATGAAATGTGGCTTGTTTTAAAAGCAAAGAAATTATAAGTTCGTCAAATATTTAAAAGAAACCTATTCATAAATTAATGGTTAGCATTTAGTCTCATACTCCACATTTTCTTCTTTCCTCTATATTTCAGCCAAACTGAACTGTTTATACTCCCCACACCAAAAGTGCTGCACTGATTCCTGCTTTCGTGCTTTTGCACAGACGTACCATTTCTGGAATTTCCACCCCCCCATGCTTCAAAAACCAGCATCACAGCTTCCTCCTTCCTTGATGGCCCCCAAGGGAAACAACCACCGTCTGATTGGTGCTGTTATTGCACTTAGTGAAGCTCTCATCAAACTTTATATTTCAGCTATTTGGCCAATACAGAATCTGTAAATAAAATGTGGTAAATTCTTCTCAAAATCCTTAATATGTGTTATCCTAGCTATAGTACTTACACAGTCACATAATTTCTGGGTGATCACACATCTTAGCCTGCATTGGACAGTCCTGACTTAGGCCTTTGGCAGATCGGTTAAGGCCTGATATTTTAGAGCACCTTTGTCTCTAAAGTATCCTGGTTTGGATGACAAATTACATGATTACTCTAATCATTTCCTGAATATTACCAATAGGAAATTAAATACTATGAAAGGCCAAATATACTGACCATGGTTCCTAACCCAGGATAATATCCCATTATTCAAAGCCTACCAAATATATATATATATACGCACACACACAACCTTTTTATTTTTGCTATTAACTGATACAGTAGATTCTGTGGTGCTTCACTCAGATTCCCATTTTCAGCTAGAAATGTCAGCTATGTGGGCTCAGAGCCCTTTCCCTTCCCAAGTACTGCCCACAGCTGCAGAGAGCTGCCTTGTCTAAAGTTATACCACCCCTAGTTGTGACCCACAGCTCAATGACTCACAGATGCAGATATACAAAGACTCTCCCCTAAATTTGAGATAATGGAAAAAGGTCACGCCGACTCCAGGGGTCCCCACAGAATAGCTGAGAATTTCATTGCAAGTTACCTTCTCCCTCTGCCCAATCCTGCCTTCCTCACTTCCTTACACATGTACTTCCCAAGAAAATACTCCAATAAACCTTCTTCAGGCTCACTTTCATTTAGAGACAGCTTCCAGAGAACCTGATCTAAGACAAGAATCTTTCTTTTCATTCTAATGTCATCTCCTAGGAAGGAACTATGCTAGGCTCAGATTATTCTTTTTCTCCAAGTTTGAACCAATACTTTATGCCCAGACTCTTACTTCCTACTTCATTTCTATCATTTAACCTGTTTCTCTTTTTATATAATGAAGAGCTTTAAATAAAGTAAATTTTTTTTAAAAGCAGGCACTTCCAAGAACTATATGAGAAATGCCTGAACGCTGGGAATTAAAGGACCCCATTTCTTGGGAAAGTATCAGTTGAAACAATCCATAAGATGAATGATTAACCTGCCCACAAATATTAGAGATTATGGCTATCTCTGCCAGAAGTCAAAAGATGGAAATTAAAGACTCAGCCGTTGGGCTCTCTGGCATGATGGATGTAACCCTCAGGGATTTTTGCTTGTGCACTGCTCTCTCCGTGGAGTCTCGCCACTTTCGGATATCTTCCATTAGTGTTTAGTTATTTTTATTTTACGCAATTGCCTTATTCTCTCTGTGTGCTCTGGCTCTATCTGGTTACTCTCCCCATCTGCTTTTTTTTTTTAATAAAATGGCTTTCATTATTTTTGTTACTTTAGTATTTCTTTTTTAATGGTAAAATATTTAATAACATAATATTTCATCAATGTAAATGTAAACAGAACTCAACAGCAGCATTAACAACCATTATTCCTCCCAAATTTGGCAGGAGGGAAGTAAATCTTATAGTCTGAAAAATACAGTACAATCATGCTAGAGTTTCCATTTTAAATTTACAACCATAAACTTAATAATGCTCACCAATTACACAATAATTTTTTGATCAATTATCAACTTACTTTTTAAATATAACCTTCTCCTTGGCTATCAAATTAATATTCCTGCCTCATTCACTCTCAGTTGAAGACCTTTCTATTTCATCCATAGAAAGAAATCAAGAAAACTGAAGCCATCAGAAGAATATTTCCACAGACTTTCTTAACCCAATCCACTCCTTTCTCAGCAACTGTAACCTATCCACTATCTTTCTTTTCCTATCTTCATGGAGGAACTGCCCATATACCTTCATAAAATTAATTCTTCACTTATTCTCTAGTATCCAATTCCTTTCATCTACTCATAGATGTCACATAAGCAAGTCTATATTTCTTTTTTTCAGTTTTCTTTTTTTCTCAATAATTTTATTTAGTTATTTCTTATTAATTAAGTAATTATGTAGCTTTCATTTCTATAGAATTCTCCTTATTAACTTTACCTTTTAAGAGAGATTAGAACAGTAAAGCACAAAAGAGTGGTCTATAAATAGAGTCCATTCCTTCAACAGAGGAATCCAGATGCCTCGTTTTCCCCAATGCATACTACATATATCCATCATCAATCCCAAAGAGCACATTCTATGCCAGATTTAGATCACTCCAAACCTAGCTTGTCAAGAAAGACTCAGAGTAACTATTTAACAATCAATCAATCAAGTAACTCAGGAACCTTTAGAAGAGGAATAAGACTAGACTCCAAAGCAACTCAGAAGAATAATATGTAAAACAATAATTCTATCTTTTCCAAAAGAACTCAGACTTCATTAGCTGCCTAATACCTAAACCTTAAACTAGGAAAAGAAAAGAAAGCAAGGAAGAAAAACCCATTTGTGTCCATTTAACCACACCCCCACCATTTATTATTTCTCTCAACTTCTTCTTTGATTATTGAATTCTTATCTCCTACATCCCAGCTTCAATATTCATCATCAGTCTCCTTGATTTTGACAATTTTTTAATATCTCCTTGGATTTGTATCCCATATTCTAATCTGAGTTTGGTTTATCTTTCTGATTTTGCTATATCTACACAAATCTATATAGGATACTATTTACTTCTCTTCAGTTGGCTGAAGTTATAAAATACGGATATATATACAAACTGAAAAGCATGGTCTTAAACCTAATCAACCATTGAAAAGCCATCCAGCCACCACTGTATTGTGATAGAAAATTTTAAGTTTTTAAAAATGTAGAGCATATAATACAATGTACCTGATCCAATAATGGACCAAATCTAATATACTGTCCATGCCAAAACAAGAAAAGACAGAAAGAAAAGAAAACAGATTTGGAAGGTGCCTTTACACTTTCAGAATTTTAATTCTAACCTGTCTCTAGTATGCACAGAGTTATTGCACATAGATCATCCTAACTGCTTTACCTTATCATCATGAGAAATAAGGCTGAAATTATTTCCAAAATGGATTTTCAGTACAGAAGTAGAGGACTTATATGGAAGAAAAGCATATCTCTGTTGGCTTTTTTGAATCCTTATAATTCCTCAAGACAGGGAATACATTAAACTCAAGACATACAAATGAAGTAGGTCTCTGAGCAACAAAAGCCATTTTATTTGATTGTCTTACTCACTCAACAAATACATAATGAGAACCAACACTGTGCTTTCACATAAGACATCTGGATAAGAAAATATTGGGCAAGTGACAAGTCTAGAAATGGGATTTGGTCCTGAATGCAGTCCAGGCCTGACTCACTTGCTATAGCAGAGCCACCTCTTGCTCAACTCTCTAATATCCTCCTACAGTGAAGTAGTAATCTGAGAGCTAACTTCACCAATAATTCCACATCACCTGAAAATCCTCCCCAGCAAAACAACCAAACTTATGAAGAACATCAACATAATTTCAACCCACCCCCAGAAAAACATCCACATCCCCTGATTGTTAGAATCAAAGCATATTGATAGCCACCCATTCCTAATTATATTTTCACCAATTATAGAACTATCACCATTTAAAACAAGCTGAATCCCCTCTACCCTTCCTTCATCAGAAAGCTTCCTTGTTCTGCCCCATCCACACGGAGAATCCCTTAATTATGTTATAAACTAGGGAAGATGTACTAGACCTAACCAATTCTGGAGACACAACAAAATCAGCAGAAATGTATTGGAAAAATATACTTCTAACTTTTCAAAAGACAATAGTTAAACTTTGAATTAGAATTTATTGGGGTGACTTTGTTAGTAAAATTATATAGGTTTCAGGTGCACAGTTCTGTAACACATCATCTGTGTATTCACTGTCCCAAGTCAAGTTACCTTCCATCACCATTTATCCCCCCCACACCCTCTTCTACCTCCCCCAGCCCCTTCCCTCTGGTAATCACCATATGGTTCTCTGTGTCAACGACATTTTTTATTGTGGGTGGTGGGTTTTATTTATTATTATTATTATTATTTGCTTAATCCCTTCATCTTTTTCACTCAGCCCAGCTACCCCCTTTGGACTACATTTTTAATAAGTAGAAATCCTATTTTGGAATATGACCAGGTATGGATTCAAATGCAGAGACTGATGATAAAAATTTTTTCTGAATATTCACAATGATTTTCAGAAGAGACCTGCACTTTGCAAAAGCAGACATTTTATAGCAGGTGGTTCATCATATAAATTTACTAGATATTTAAAACTCATTTCATTTGCTGTCAGAGAAGCTGTTTCTCTATCATGTGGCATATACAAAATGCAATCATTTCATTTATTCAAAAATACAATTCAGCTTTTTCTAAATACCAGGCATTTTGCCTGGGGCTTGAGATAAAATAGTAAATAAAACAGACATGTGATTTGCCAGCATGGAACTTAAATTGAAAAAGTAATATTAACTAAAAATGGATTTGAAATGCAAGGATTGATGATACTTCCACAGAAGAGACCAGGGAAGACTGGTACTAGAGTGTGTCCTGGGTCTCCCAGAGATGTCCATATCCTAATTCCCAGAATCTGTGAATAATGTTACTTTATGTTGCAAAAGGAATTTTGCAGATGTAATTAAGATTAAGGGCCTCGAAATGGGATGATTGCCTTGGATAATCTGCAAGGGCCCTATATAATTATATGAGTCCTACAAAATAGAAAAATTTCCTGGCTGCAGCCAAAGAAAAAAATGTGAAGACAGAAGCAGGGTCAGAGAAATGCAATGTGGCTGGCTTTGAATGAAGGAAGAAGGCCATGAACAAGAAATGCAGGTGATCTCTGGAAGCTAGCTGAAAAAGGCAAAGAAATGGATTCTTCCCTGTAGCCTCCAGGAAGGAATGCAGTCCAAATGATACTTTCATTTTTAACCCCTTGAGACTTGTATCAGACTTTTGACCAACAAAGCTGTAAAATATTTATTTGCATTATTTAAGCCACTAAGGTTTTTACAGCAGCAATAGGAAATTTAATTACCATATATTATATGTATTATATATATAACATATTACATATATACTAGGGCAAACATATATAATCATGAATAGTGTTTAGTTGTCTGTTTTCTCTATTACAGACCCATATGATCTCATTTCCTACTAATTTCTAATCAATGTGTCAAGACAATGAATTTACCGATCATACAGCTTCAGTGGAAAAAAAATGATTGAGACTTACTGACCTATTTAAGGAAGTAAACTTATTCAGACTCAAACTGGTCATGTAAACTGAGCCCAAGAAAAACAAACTGCATTTATTTCTCACTTCTCTAGACTCAACAGGCTACAAAATTTGAAGCCTCGAAGCCACAGTCACACAGGAGATCTGCAGATTTTGATGAGTAGTACTCTTGCTTACAATTTTCATGATTAGGTTTATTGTATATTAATTATCACCAAGTATTTACTGATATAGCTCAGTTACAAAAGCTACTAATTAATTCAGAACGCAAACCAAGCCCAATGAAAGAGACACAATATTCCTTCAGTTAGGAAGTTGAGGACTTATGTATCAGAGCTGTCCTAAAATCTTTGATCAAACTGAGAAAAGTTTGAATTCAGGTAGTTCCAGGAAAGTACATTCCCTTTTTTCATAAAAGATAATGAAACAGCTATAGAAAAGCATTACTTGTGATATAAACCTAGAATAAATAAACCTAGAAATATGTTCTGATAATTTACCCCAGTTTTCCTATTGGTTCCTGTTTTTAATTCCAATACTCATCAGCTCAGTCAGACTTTAGTATTAGGCCTAAAATTCTGTATTTGTATATGAAAGTAAGCTGTTACACTATTTCTGGGTTTTTTAAATATTACTGTACACTCACACTTTTGATTATCAACAGGTTGCACCCATCAATAAAATGTTTCCGTGATGTGTGCATAGATGGGCTTCTGATCACATAGACCACTGTCACAGACATTCAGCCCCCCACCCTGACTTCTGCTCCAACGTAACAGCAGATCACCATGCATCACCCCACACACAATGTCTTTCATTTCCTAAAAATAAAAAATGCCTTCCTCAGCAAGAGTTTAACCTTATGTTCTAGAAGCAAAGAATACATAAACGTCCTTGGATCACCCAAAGAGCAAGCCTCCTCCCTCTGTGCTCCTCCTTTCCCCTATTCCCATTCTCACCATTAACTCTCCCTCCATCTTTTCTCCATTGTTGCCACATAAATATAATAAATAGCTTCAAATTCATTGCTTTGGGCCCATTGTGATTTTAATTTAAAAGGCTGAGAAGAAGCAAGCACTAAAATTCAATTTACCTGTATCCAAATAGCAATTACTGAGCATCTCCAACCTGAAACTCTCTGTGCTAAGAACCAGAAATGCGGTCTCCACTCTCCTGACACCCTGGGTAGTGGAGGAGGCAGTGACAGAGACATTCTATCTGGGATAAGAGCTCTAGGTGGAAACGGCATTAAAGAGTGGGATTGCAAAGGGTGTTTGCACTCCTTTGCCAGAAGAAGCAGAAGAGAAAACATGGAGGAAGGAGGAAGAAAGAAGAAAACAACCCCCATTAAATATAGATAGTAATGTAATCAATCAATTTGATGACCAAGAAATATTTGGATTCCTACAATTAAGTCTGTCTTAAAAAGTTAAAATTAAGATAATTATCTGACAAGCTGAAAAAAAGCCACTTACCTTTTGTGCCAATTATTTAGATGTTATAAATAAAAAGGTCTCTTACCACTTTACTCATCTAATGCAGAACTTACCTTGTTTTAAAATGAAAATATCTAACAAGGACATTAGTAACATAAATACATTTTATGTAGTTGATAAATGATCCTTCAAACTGAACATCAGATTAAACCCTCATTAAAAAAAGAGCAGTAAGACATAGAAAAGTACAAATACATTGTCAGTGTCTTACTTAGCATATTTGATACTTGAAGTAGATACTTTTCAAACATCTCTCTGTCCTCTATAACAAACTACATTTCAGTAATAATCAGTCATAATCTTTATTTTCCTGATTTGTTCCTTAACTTTAAAGTGATAGGCAATTTTCAGAAGGAGAATAAATTTTAAAGTTATTAATCAAATTCAATGAAATATTTTATGTATGAAATATTTACACTTAACAAAAACATTACTCCTCACAATCCAGTTTCATTATTATAATTTTTAAACTTAAAAAGAACTCTAAGTGATCATGTGAAATAACAGACCTGAAGTAACTATTTCTAGTTCTTTGTCTTTACAACGACACTGGTATCACTTTATTCTGAATCTGCTATTTCAGCGTACCAAGACTATAAAGTTTGTAAAGGATAATCATAAATGTGCTAATTAGAATCATATGTACATATTATTAAAACAGTAGTAACCACAGCAGTTGCTTAGAACTTAGAGAAACAAAAGAATTTTGTGAAAAACATTTTATCAGTGACATTCAGAATTGGTGGTGCATGGTGATACTACAAAGCAGACCAACTTCCAGTTGGTTTTATTATCATTTATAAATTTCTACAAACTGCACCTTCTTAATGATTGCAACCAGGGCAAAAGGCTCCCATAACTTCATCCTTGGTATGAATAGTTTTTAACACAAATAGTTTTTAAGCCAAAGTGGAAGAAGGCCACAAAACCACCACTATTTTCATGTGATATATGTGTATTACATACAGGACCAGACACAGGGGCCTGTGACTGAGCACAGAACCCTATGTTCAAAAAGTCCCACACTTGGCTTTAAATGTTGTGCTACCACAGTCTTGATATTCTTAACAACTTGACCTTGCAATATGTGTACATAAGTCAAGTCCTGTGGGGCACGAGGCATATAACCTAGACTCACATGCAGCCCTGCTTCCTAGTGGTTTTCAGGGACAGGTACTCAGCCACCTGTTTCCACACAAGGTGACTGCTGCCACCCTTCACTCCTGGTAGAGTCCTTGGCACAAGGCAGTGTGGGTTGGGGTCATGGGTCAGGGACATGAACACCTGTGAGGGTGTGAATGCTCCCACAAGAACCTTTATGCTCTAGAGAACTTAACATTAAATAGCAAATGAAAATAGCCTTCCTCATGTCAACTGAGACTGAATAAAGGAGAAAGCTGCTTCCCCCTGCTCCTGAACAGCGGGGCTTTGCATCTCCATTCTGCATGGGACCCCAAAATTCTGTGGCCATCCTTGCCTGTATACGTGTGTGAGCCTGCATCTGTCTGTGCTTGTATCTAAAAGAATAAAATAACTTTATCTATATTTAGTAAATTTACCCATAATTTTATAATTTATAGGTAGGATAAACTTACATGTAACTTTACTATTTTTATCTATAAAGGTGAATATAATTATTTAATAAGTCACAGATCAGGAGAGAAGAAATTCCAATACCATATTATCTTCTGTGTTTCTTTTAGTGATGCATTTCCTTAAAATGTCTTATTTTACCTTTATTTTTATTGTTTACACTATTACAAATTTTAACTAAGAATATATCATGCTAAATATGGGGTTATTCTAGCTTTAGAAGCAGAATATAACATTACTAATAGGCTATTATTAACAAAATCTACTCTGCAACTTT
Organism: Artibeus jamaicensis; assembly: GCF_021234435.1. Lineage (NCBI taxonomy): Eukaryota > Metazoa > Chordata > Mammalia > Chiroptera > Phyllostomidae > Artibeus > Artibeus jamaicensis. The sequence goes on from NW_026521788.1 coordinate 19,508,696, forward strand.
GATTCCTTGACATGCAAGACATTGTTGGCCAGGAGCCAAAGTCATCAAATATTCAGAATATGGAGATACATCAAATGTACTGGAAAGTCCTTAAAACTCACTAATTTTAGCATATATCAATTATTCACCTAAATTGCTTATATGAAACAATCCTAATTCTTCAGTTTCTCACCCGAAAGTTAACTAATGTTTCAAAACATATGACTTGAATTACTCCATTTATAATAAGACAGATCAACAAAATATTATTATAAACCTTTTATTTTGTTGAGCTCTATTATTTGAAAAAGTCTTCATGATCAGTATATAATTGACAATGTCTTCAAGACTTCCTCCATTTTGAAAATGGCACTAAGATTTGGATGTAAGAGCAGGAACAAATACTCCACAGATGGACATTAATATATATGTGAAATGAATAGATCATATATGAGATTTGTCTAAATTTAACAGCATTGCTAATATTCCCAACAGAGAACTAACACTGCCAAAAATCTATAGCATTGTGTCACATTTGGAAAAGGTTAAGAGCCATCTGAACTGTACTAGCTCTTTACACCCACAAAATTGTCATCCCGGATCCCTGCAGTATTGACCTTATCTAATACCATCTAAAGTCTAACTTTGGTACTCACCGACTTCAGCCTGAGAAACTTGCCCTTTTCTTAATCTTTTTGTTTTTTAAACAGATGTGCAAGTCCAGCTTCCTTTCTCCCATCCTGACTCCCTTCTTCAACCAGTATTTAGACACTGTCTCAATCAAGCAATCATATGTAAATAACCTCCTGGCTGGATTCTGTCCCTAGAAACTTCTACCTCACTGCTGTACTCGGTGAGCAACTAACCACTTAATCAGACAATCCATGTAAAATCATGTACTCATTTATAATGTCTCACATTCTGTACACAGAAGGAAACTCAGCATATACCCAGCGTGTAAAGGGAGTCAACCAATTACTCACGTTGTTCATGTACTCTGAAAGCAGGTCCTGGAGAGCCTGGCGAATGGCATTGCATTCTGCAATAATCCGCTCCCGGTGGAAATCCCTCGTGCAGGAAGAGTCAGCCAACAGAGCAGCCCCACTGATAATGGCTTCAAGACGTTGCTCTAGTGATGGTCTTATTTCCTCCTCAGTCACTGTGAGTGGATCCAGGACAATTAAATTCTAAAGGAAAAACACATTTGGATGGTTAGAACTTCAGAGCACCCATTTTAAAGAAAAATATTATTTTCTTTTTATGTTTAGAATGCAGATGTGATAAGAAATCCCATTTTTACAGCCTCACCTAGTCCATGCATAATTCTATGTAGCAATTATTATTCAGGTGAGTGACAAAAACTGTACAATTATGAGCATCAGCTCTAGATTCACACAGACCTGTATTCAAATCTTGCCTTTTCCTCTTACCAATAGTGTGAGCTAACTTATGTGTCATCTGTAGTCAGAGCCTCACCTTCTTGATTTGTAAACTTGGAATATTAATGTTGCTTGCCTCATAAAACTGTTGTAAGAACAATATAATGCTTAATAGAGTGCATGGCACATTATTATTTATAATACTCTAACACAGAATTTTATTATTGACATAATATTTTCACATATGTAATCAAATCCTGACAACACTATAAAGATGTGGGCAGCAAATATATTGTTAATCACATACGTGAATTAATGATGAGTGAGGCTGAGACTGTTTTTACCCAAGGTCACTGAACACATAATGACAAAGTTCAGACAAGTATACAGGTCTAAAATATCTAGTTCAATATTCATTTCATTATGCCTTACTATGAATCATACACTCTAATTAACTTTAACATATCTAAAAGAATCTTGAAACATAAGTATTCACTGAAAATGCAAAACTCCATCTTTCCATTGATCTATTATAACTTCTAGCTATTTCCCACTATTGAAAACTGGCATGATATTTTTAAGGTTTCCATTAGATATAGGTCTCCAAGCAATAGAAGTCAAGATAATCTATACACTCTGAAGAAAAGATGAAAGGTATGAGGGTCTAATGGTTCTTCGTAAAATACCTCAAGAGATGAAGCTTTTCCAAGGTTTAAAAGGTATAATGTGGCAATTAGGGAATTAGTATCAAACAAAAACTCTGTGAATAATCATTAACGTAAAATGAAATCATTGAATAACCTTCAAATGTGTGTACATGTGTAAATCTACACATAAACACACACACTGAAAAACATTAATCTTCAGAGTGTGTGATCTTATCATTAAATTTTATATATACACATAGAGAGAGGGTCCTATGTACATTTGTGTGTCTTAAACTGATCATTGTACTATATTACATTATAATAAATATTTGGGGATCAAAAGTACCCAGGATAAAATTTCAAAGGCTATAACTCTGGGAGTAATCTAGTAAGAGAAAATTATTACAGAAATAATTTTAAAACAGTGAGAAAAATAAGCACTAAGTAATGTTCCCATATAATACAAAATATAAATTCTATTTTATATGGAAAAAATAAAATTAATTTTACAAATGCCAAATTTAATATTTTTGTTGGCCAATGATCATTTTTTTGATGAGATGATAATCCTAACCATGGGCTTGGCCATCAGTCAAGGATTCATCTACATTTAAATTTACCTCCTTATTTCACTTGCCCCAAATATTCCATTCCAACGTTTCATGATAGTAATGAAAACCTTTTTGAAAATGCCCTTCCAAGGTGACATCATCACTAAGAGACACTGTGGGCAACAGCACCACCCTTCAATTGCTCTAGTGCAATCAGAAGATGTGACAGGAACATTTAACATGTTTCCAGAACTGTGATGATACAAAAAGAAACTAAATTTCAAGGCTGTTTACCTGTAAGAGCCGCAAGAAAAAAACTAGTGATTTGGGGGATGTGATTTTATGTCAGAAAACAGCCTCTGTTACAGTACTAAGTCATTTCATTTCCCTCTCTATGGGCCCATTGCTCAAACGATCCTAACATTTGAATTTTGACTTGTTTGACATGTAAGACTTCTCAGATTTTTCAGGCTTACCTGACTCAAACCATGACATGCTCTGACATCTGATACCCACACACAGGCCTCTTAATTCCTCTTAAGCCACTGTCCTTCCATTCATATTCTGTAACAGTTTTCACTAAGCTTGTCATCAAATCATAACAGTTTTCACTAACTTTGTCATCAAATCAATATAAAGGTAAATTTTTAAACAACTTGAATATTCTATGAAATAGCACTGGATATTTGAGACCTAGTGAAATAAGAGACCTGTCTCTTGTGGACTTCAGTAAACTGATGAAATAAGAATATCCATACCTCATACCCTGACAGAGACACTGATTTTTACAATGACCCATGAATGAGAATACCTTTATGGAAACCTGGAATTATAGCTGAGAGATTCCAGCACCCCAGTGGAGAAAAATAATAAAAGATAGGGGCACTGACAAATATAAGGACAGTTTCACTTTACCCACGTCACCCCTCTCCCAAGGCAGCACAGCTCAGTGCCAAAGGAGACCGTGCTGGCTGGTAATTTCTCCCGTGGGAGAAAGTGAGAGCAAAGTCAGCTTCATCAGCCTTGTAGGATGGTGCCCAAGTGGCCCATTTCCACCTCTTGTCAGCTACAGCATTGAGGTGATTGCAACAGCTGAATAACTGATGGATAGCTAAGAGCAAAGAAAAGAAGTGGAAGCTCACAGCAACCAGTGCGAGGATCTCAACCAGCAGCAGATCCTACTAACTGTATTCAGACTCCAACAAGTGTCTCATGCACGAACCAGTGGGACCCTTAACTGCAGACCACACAACTAGGTGATGTGCACCCCCAGCACTTCATGTACCACACCTTCCTGTAGCAAAGACTCCCTGCTCCCCTGCAGATGACACATTCCAGCTCCCACAAACAGCACACTGTTAGACTGGCTGAGAATATGCAACATTAAACACTTCAGGGCATTGCCCTGGGGAAAATAAATAGGAGGCCCTCGCACCCAGTCTGAGTTTGAGTTTGTGGCATCAAGAGAAAGCACACAGCCTAAGACTTACCACTTAGGGGGAACAGAAGGAATAATAGAGATGGAAAATTCATATCGCCTAGTGACACTGTAGCCATAGTAACATTGTATCAAAATAAATTACACATGTGTTTGTGTTATGCTGGTGTAAACCTACTGTGCTTCCAGTCCTATAAAACTTAACATCTTTGGTGACTAAAAACTCAGCAAATTAGGCATAGTAGGAATGTACATCATCACAATAAAGGCCATGTATAACAAGCCACTATTGACATCATATTCAATGATGAAAAGCTGAAAGCTTTTTCTCTAAGATCAGAAATGATACAAGGATGCCCATTCCTGACACTTTTATTCCACATAGTACTGAAAGTACTAGCATGAACAACTGGACAATAAAAAGGAATAAAAGGCACCCAAATTGGAAAGAAGTAAAATTGTCTCTGCTGGCAGATGACATGCTCCTATATACAGAAAATTCTGCATACCCATCAAAACTGTTAGACTAATAACAATTTCAATAGTTTTAGGATAAAAATCAACAAAAATCAGTTGCATTTCTATACACTAGCAACAAACTACTTAGAAAAGAAATTAAGAAAATCTATTGTGATAACACACCCCAAAAAATAAGAGAATTAGGAATAATTTAATCAATTAAGTGACAGATCTGTATACTGACAACTATAAAACATTGATGAAACTGAAGAATAATAAACAAACAAATAAATGGAAAAATATCCCATATTTATGGATCTGAAGAATTCATATTGTTAAAATGTCCATACAACCTAAAGTAATTTACTGGTTCAATGCTATCCCTATCAAAATTCCAATGGCATTTTTCACCGAAATAGAAAAACACCATCCTACAATTAATATGGAACAACAAATTTGACTACTCAAGACAGTAGTCAAAACAGTCTTGAGTGAGAAAGACAAAGCTGGAGGCATCACACTTCCTGATTTTAAACTGTATTACAAAGCTATCATAATCAAAACAGTATGGTACTGTCATTAAAGCACCCACATAGATCAACAGAACAGAATAGAGAACCTCAGAATAAACTCATTTACATCCAGTGAACTATTCTCAACAAGTATGCTAAAAATGCACAATGGGAGAAGTACAGTCTCTTCAATAAATGGTGCTGGGAAAACTGGATAATTGCATGCAAAAGAATGAAATTAGACTCTTATCTTATACCATACAAAAATAAAAAACCTCAAAATACTTTAATGACTTAAATTTAAGACCTCGAACTATACACCTCATAGAAGGAAACACAGAGCAAATCTTTTACATTCGCCTTTGTGATGATTTTTTGCGTATGACACCAAAAGCACAGATAACAAAAGCAAAAGTAGACAAATGGGACTCCATCAAACTAAGAAGCTTCTGCACAGAAAAAGAAACAACAAAATGAAAGGGCAACCTACAGAATGGAATAAAATATTTACATACTATATATTTAATAAGAGATTAATATCCAAATTACATAAGAAACTCATATAACTCAAGAGCAAAAAAAGAAATAATTTATAATGAGCAAAGAACTGAATAGGTATTTCTCTAAAGATGATATACAAATAGTCAACTGGCCATCCTTAAAACATCAATATATATAATATTGGTTAGAAAAGGGAATCCTTGTGCATCATTGATGAAAATACAACTTGGAAAATCAAGTCTGATGGGAACTCCTTTGAGTCTGACAGTCTGATGGGGACTCCTTTGTAGGTGACTGTCCCCTTAGCTCTTGCTGCTTCTTGGATTCTCTCCTTCATTTTAATCTTGCCTAATATAATTATGATGTGCCTTGGTGTGTTCCTTCTTGGGTCCAACTTCTTTGGGACTCTCTGAGCTTCCTTCATTTCCTGGAAGTCTATTTCCTTTGCCAGATTGGGGGAGTTCTCCTTTATTATTTGTTCAAATAAGTTTTCCACTCATGGCTGTTCCTCTTCCCCCCTCTGGTACCCCTATAATTCGGATACTGGAATGTTTAAAGATGTCCTGAAGGTTCCTAAGCCTCTCCTCATTTTTTTGAATTCTTGTTTCTTCATCCTTTTCTGTTTGGTCATTTTTTTCCTCCTTCTGGTCCACTCCACTGATTTGAGTCCCAGTTTCCTTTCTATTACTATTGGTTTCCTGTGCATTTCCATTCATTTCAATTAGTTTAGCCTTCATATGTTCCTCTCATTTGTGACTAAAATCAACCAGTTCTGTGAGCATCCTGATCACCAGTGCTTTGATCACCCTGATCAACTGTGCATCTATCTGAAAGTTTGGCTATTTCTTCATTGCTTAGATTTATTGGCTCTGGGGCTCTGTGTTGTTCTTGAGCCATGTTTTGATCTGATCATGCTTGTTCCATATGAGGAGTGGAGCCTTAGGTGTTCATCAGGGTGGGGCCACCCAGGTCCCTGGGTTGTGACGCTGTATGTGGGGGCATGGTCAGAGAGGGGCCAAAGACCTACATCCAAGATTTGTCTATCCAGCAAAGCTTTCATTTAGAATGGAGGGGCAAATAAAGTGCTTCTCAGATAAGATCAAATTCAAGGAGTTCATCATCACCAAGCCTTTATTATATGAAATGTTAAAGGGACTTATCTAAAAAAAAAGAAGATAAAAAATATGAACAGTGAAAGGACAGCAAACTCACAGTTATTAACAACCACACCTAAAACAAAAGCAAACCAAGAGGACAGCTAGATCAGGAGCAGAAAGATCACATGGAGGGTTAGCAACAGGGGAGTGAGAGAAGGAGAGGTGGGGAGAAGGTACAGAAAATAAGTAGCATAGACAGTAGGTAGAAAATAGATAGGGGGAAGGCAAGAATAGTAGGGGAAATAGAGAATCTAAAGAACTTGAGACATGTGGTCATAAACTAAAGGGGGAGAATGGTGGGGGAGGAGGTGTGGAGGGTGGAGGGGAATGAAGGGGAGAAATAGAACAATTATAATGGCATAATCAATAAAATATATTTCAAAAAATACAACTTAGTACCATATGGAAAACAGTATGAAGTTTCCTCAAAAAAAAACTAAAAGTAGAACTACATTATTATATTATCCCAGCAACCCCTCTTTGGCATATGTATCCACAGGAATTTAAATCAGGACCTCAAACAGATACCTGTATTCCTGTATTCACTACATCATTATTTACAACAGCTAAGATATGGGAAAAAAATAAATACCCATTGACAAATGATTAATAAGTGTGGTTTATGCACATAATGGAATATTATTTGGCCTTAAAAATAACCCTATAATTTCTGGCATATCATAAAAACAAATATTATATCATCTCAATTATATGTGGAATGTAAAATAGTCAAACTCATAAGCAGAAGAGTAGAATAGTAGTTTTCAGGAGCAAGTAGGAAAGGAAATAGGAAGGCGATGGTCAAAGGGAAGAAAAGTTCTGCAGATCTGTACAGCATAGCACCTCTAGCTAACAATACTGTATTGCATATTTACATTTTGCTAAGAGGGTAGGTCCTTCTTAAGTGTTCTTACAATAATAATAATAATAATAATAATAATAATAATAATGAAAATGATGAGTATGGGGGAAACTTTTGGAGGCAATGGATATGTGTATGTCATTGACAGTGGCAAGGGTATACTTATCCCCAATTCATTTAGTTGTACACATTAAATATGTCCAGCTTTTCATGTTAGTCCTGTCTCAATAACTGTTTTATAAAACAAATAAAGCTCATCTTTAAAAAAACAGTCATTCTTCTGAACTAGTACAGGAATGTGTTGAAACATTTTTCAATGTGTTTTCATGGCCTTAATTCCATGAAAGGCAAACAACAGGATGTTATATTTTCAGGACCCTATTCTATTGAACACAGAATGTATTTCCCCTTCTGCCTAGGTTCTGCCCAATATACACTTACCTCCCTAACACTTTGATTGCTGACAGAAAATTACTTTTCATAAAAGTAAGAATTCTGACTTCATTGTCTTCTATTAGATTTCCGTATTTTAGGGAATAGTATAGTTTAAGGGTTAAGAAACCAAGTGTAACTCCAGACAGTAGTTAGCCTGCATTTGCATACTGGCTATTAGCCATAAACAAGCTTATCTATGTTGTTATCATCTTCTGTACTCTCATCTCTCTCAGCATAACTTGTAATTTCTTTCATTAATCAATTTGATTCCTCATTTTTCTTCATACTACTTCTCAGAATTGGGGACTTTAAGTAACTTCCATAAGATCACTCAGCTAGTAAGTAGAAGCAAGATTCTATCCAAATAAGCCTATTGTCAGTTCCATGTTATAACTATTATGCAATACTGTTTTCACTGTCTTGTTAAATCATTATGAACCATATCATTCATTTATAAATGTGAAAACTGCAGGCGAACAAAGTTATGTAACTTGTCTGGTAATATTCTTAAAGGAGAAGAGTCAGGATACTAATCCAATTGTATATAACCCCAGTCTTGGTGAAAGGACTAACCCCATAGTACTTTCTACTATGCTGGCGAAACTGAGATGTGACAACCTGGTAAATCTCTCCATTTGTACCTCAACATGCTTTTCCATCCATTTTTTCTTCCCATTTGCCTTCAGAGATGATCTCTCCCTCTCCCTCTCCTTCCCATGCCCACCTCTTTCTCTTCAAGGCTAACTTCTCTTTTCGTACTCTAATCTCATGTCCCAAGTCCTCTTCCATGATTCCTTCCTTAAATTCAGAGTCTACTCTGTGCCAGAAACTGGTGGTGGAGTGGAGAGCATCCCCTATGCTCCTCATGGGGCTCACAGCCTAGAGGAACTGGCAGATATTGACCAAATAATTACATATATATATATATATATATATATATATATATATATATATATGTATGTATATGTGGATGTATGATATAAATAAAGTATTGAAAGTAGAGTAGAGGTTGACCAGGCATAACTGGACAACTGGGTGAAGAATCAGAACACAAATAAAGCAGAGGTAAGCTCTAGAGAAGTCAGAGGATTCCCAAGATAGGCTTTAAATTTCCACAAAATATGGAATTGAAAATTGGGAGGTAATCTTATCCAGAACTTATCAGGTCTACTTGAATAGGCACCAGGGTTATAATTATGTGCAACTTAAAGCAACAGACCATTATGTAACCTGAAAACAAGGCAAAGGGAAGAGATGAGCTTTACCCCTAAAACAGTTGAATCACCTGGTACAAACTTCAGTAGGACACAGAACACTTCCTGAAAGGCAGGGAGGAGGTCTGTTCAGGCACAATGAGAATATAAATTGCATTTATCTATAGAATACAAACATAGGAAGATCGGGCCCTAAAAAACAATAATTACAATTAAATTATAAAATCATTGGCATGCTCAAGCATTTTAAATATAAAGAATGTATATGACTCGTGGACTAAGAGTGTGATAACCAAACCAAATAATGATACCGGGGAGGAATTAAAATGCTTTAAACATTTTACTGGGGAAGTTGTAGTTTAAATCAACATTGCTGATCATTTTCCATTTTCATTGCAGCCTAAAGCCTATCTTTCAGGAAAGAACATACAATGTGAAGGTTATTTTAGTCAATATGAGTTATGGTGGAAAAAGTCTCTCTGTGACCTTGAGAAATACAAAAATAAATGCTAACTTTTTAGAAGATTGAGATCATGGCTCAATATGTATTTTAAAGTGATTAAGGTGAGGTGAACCCATATAAAATAAATTATTAAAGAATGCCATAATATATTATAGAGTAAAAAACAAAAGTTGCAGAATGATATACAGTGGCATTATATATATTTTAAAAATAAGCACACAACACTTTAGATTTTCCTTCAATATATAAGGTATATACCATGTTTTTCAGACCATAAGACACACCTAGGTTTTAGAGGAGGAGAATAGAAAAAAACGTTGAAGCAAAAAATGTAGTAAAATATTTAATAACATAAATAACATAATATTTCACCAATGTAAATGTAAGCAGAACTCAATAGCAGAATAATTAACAACCATTATTCCTCCCAAATTTTGGAGGGGAAAAGGTGTGTCTTATAGTCCGAAAAATATGGTAAGACCTTAGGAAAAAGTCTAAGGAAAGAGACCAATGTCATAGCAATTCTTATCTCTGAAAATAATCCATAATAGGGTACTAGTCAAAGATTTAATTTTTTTATTATAGTCAAATATTTGTATATTTCTAAAATTATAAACCAGTTAAAATTTTAAATTTTTAAACTTTAAAAAATGATAATTATGAATCAAACGTATTATTCCTTTTGATGCTACATATTCATCAAGTAATTATTTTGGATCAAAATAGAAAAAAATAATGCTTCCTTTACTTACCAGAATGAAATATGATATCAAGCTTTCATATTATTTTGAAAGAGTTTAAATTGACTATGTTGGGTTTCATCATTATAGAAGTTTATTAACATGTCTTTGGAAAAAATAAAGACTTATGACTGCCGAGTGCCAGGGGTCTTTTTTGTAGTATCAGAAAACCTCAGTATGAAGCTTGGCCATCCACTCACACTGAGAAAGTGGTTTAAGTTTTGTGAACCTTTATTTCAGCCATTGTAGAGTGGCAAAAATAAAACCTATACCTATCATACAAGATTTAATTTAATGTAGCTTTATAGAACATCTTAATATCTGGTGGGGTCAGCCCTGCCTTATAGTTTCCTGCTGATATTATTTTTATTTTCATATACATTACCATCTATTCCTCATAAACAGAGCCACAGTATACTATGAAGGAAGCTTCACTTCCTAAAACAGAGTACTCAGTATACAACACTCTCTATATAAGAGTATATAACCAGGAATTCAAACCACAGATATTTATTAATCATCTAAACTTCAAATTCTGAGCAAGGCCTTGACCATGGCTGACCAGAGCATGTAGGAAGTTATAAAAAAATCTTAAAGAAGCTGAAGCATAAAATCAACATAGTTGGAAAAAGTTTTCTGTATTTTAATAAACATGATGTAATAAATCCTATTCATCATTCACATACTTTATACTATGATGAGATTGATCCTATTTACATTCGAGACACAAAAAAATCTTACACCTATTCTCCAAAGTGAAATTGCCTATCAAAAGAGATGTACCTGTGATTATAATCAAGTACCAACATTCTTCACAAAAACACATGCTACATCTCAAGTTGGAAGCAGTAAAAATAATAACCACATAGCATAAATGAGTTTCTCAAGCAACCATATTATCAATCTTCAGAGTGAATAATAAAAATGGAAGAAAGTTTTCCTTATGATTACAACAGAAAATGCTACTGAGAGAACTCACAGGCTCTCCTTTGTCTAGTATATCCCTTATTTTCATGTGTTTCTGCTTAAATAATCTAAAGAATATAAGCTGTAAATATAAAAATTTAAAAAAAGAAAAATATGAATAATAAACTACAAATTAAGTCAGATGACCAACATATTATTTATACCACTTTGTTAAATTAGTATAATTTACACACAAAGTTAACTACATAATCAGTTATATTGTCAAAATGTACACAATTTGCATTGTGTTGTGTATGAACAGAAAAGTAGAAAATATTTTAGAAACACATTTAATATGCTTATAAATTTGATATACACATTCCTTTAAAAAATTCTATATAATAGGTCTAGACCATGTAAATATCCCAATGAGTACTGTGATAGTGGTTTTACCAGAGCACCAATAAAAAAATTTTCACCTGGGGTAGTAACCTCTCATTCTAGGCATATTTCTAGCAGAATTCAACAATTTGATTTCTGCATAGTACCATATCATGAATTGTTTGCTTCCTTTTTTTCCAAAAAAAAGGAAGGAAACACTTAAAATAAACTTTCAAGAATTCTTCTATTTTCAAAGCTTCATTAGATATTAGGGGAATGCAAATCAAAACTACCATGAGATACAACTGCAGGTCTGTTAGAATGGTTATTATCCACAAGGCAAGTTACAAGAAGTACTGGAGAGGTTGGGGAGAAAAAGGGAACCCTCATTCACTGCTGGTGGAAATGTAAACTGATATAGCCACCATGGAAAGCAATATGGAGGTTGCTAAAAATATTAAGAATAGAGATACCATATGACCCAGCAATCCTTCTTCTATGTATCAATCCCATAAAACCTGAAAACATATATTCACAAAGATATGTGCACCCCTATGTTCATTGCAGCCTTATTCACAATGGCCAAGACAAGGAGACAACCAAAGTGTCCTTTGAGAGAGGATTGAATAAAGATGTTGGAATACTACTTGGTCATAAAAAATGTTACTTGGTCATAAAAAAAGATGAAATACTGCCATTTGTGACAATATGGATGGACTTTGAGAATATTACATGGAATGAAATAAGTCAGAAAAAGATAAAAACCATGTGATTTCACTCATATTTAGGATGTGAAACTGAAACTCTTGGACACAGACAGCAATGTGGTGGTTGCTAGAGGGAAGGGGTTGGGGGCAGTGGGAGGTGGAGGGAGCCTAATATATGGTAATGGAAGATGGTTTGACTTTAGTTGCGGGGCACACAGTGCAGTGTACCAATCTGGTATCATAGAAGTGTACACTTGAGACCTAAATGATGTTTTTAATCAATGTCACCCCACTAAATTTCATTAAAAAATAAAACAAAATCAAAAACAATAAAATAATTGTAGCACAAACACTTCCAAGAAGATGTTGATTTTCTTGTAATATTAAATATAATATTGAATGAATCTTAGTACATCTTCTTACTAGAATATTGCTGAGGCAATGTATTTAATGAAGAAGCAAGTGGAGTCTTTGTTATTACCTATTTGAAAATATATGTTTACAGGTTTGTTTTATCTCTGCTCATGGTATGTTTTTAAGCTATGTGTAAAAAAAAAACCCAAAAATATATAAGCAAGGATGATTTACTCTTTCTACAATGAACTTAGAGAAAATACAGATGATTTTTATGTGCAATAACATCACTAAAAATATAGCGTACTCCAATATTCTTAATTCTCTCAGTAACACCATGGGTGTCCTACCTTCTACATCCATGAGTTCTGCTGATTGCAAACCCAACTGAATACAAAACTGCAAAATATAAACAAATGTTTGAATAGTTCCTGCCACTTCTAAGGTTTACAGCAGTCCTTATGCCTATGGAGTTCTCCCAGAAAACAGCTCATTGGCACAGGAGAGAAGAGATACAAATGGGACAACAGGAGAAATAAATAATCCCAGTTGTGCCCTATTTTTATTTGATTCTACCTTTATTTCTGTCTATAATTATGTCTTTGGGAGAAACAGCAGGCTAAGTACAAGCTTTGGATTCACAGGGATTGTACATAATAGAGCATAGGGAATGCAGCACAGTCATACCTAATAACTGTAAAGCCCTCAAAGTTGTGTCTTCCCTCTGATCCCTTGAAAAATAGTGACTGAAGATATGACTGCTAGATGGCAATGGTTTCTTACTAACAGCATTCTTTTTTAATATATTTTATTGATTATGCCATTAGAGTTGTTCTATTCCCCCCTTCATTCCCCTCCACCCTGCACACCCCTCCCCCATCATTCCCCCCTTTAGTTTATGACCACATGTCTCAAGTTCTTTAGATTCTCTATTTCCCCTACTATTCTTGCCCCCCCATCTATTTTCTACCTACCATCTATGCTATTTATTTTCTGTACCTTCTCCCCCCTTCTCCTTCTCCCACTCCTCTGTTGCTAAACTTCCATGTGATCTTCATTTCTATGGTTCTGCTCCTGATCTAGCTGTCCTCTTGGTTTGCTTTTATTTTAGGGGTAGTTGTTAATAACTATGAGTTTACTGTCCTTTCACTGTTCATCTTTTTTATCTTCTTTTTCTTAGGCAAGTCCCTTTAACATTTCATATAATAAGGGCTTGGTGATGATGAACTTCTTGAATTTGATCTTATCTGAGAAGCACTTTATCTGCCCTTCCATTCTAAATGAAAGCTTTGCTGGATAGACCAATCTTGAATGTAGGTCTTTGGATTTCATGACTTGGAATACTTTTCTCCAGCCCCTTCTTGCCTGGAAGGTCTCTTTTGAGAAATCAGCTGACAGTTTGATGGGAACTCCTTTGTAGGTGACTGTCCCCTTATCTCTTGCTGCTTCTAGAATTCTCTCCTTCATTTTAATCTTGGCTAATGTAATTATGATGTGCCTTGGTGTGTTCCTTCTTGGGTCCAACTTCTTTGGGACTCTCTGAGCTTCCTTCATTTCCTGGAAGTCTATTTCCTTTGGCAGATTGGGGAAGTTTTCCTTTATTATTTGTCCAAATAAGTTTTCCACCCGTGGCTGTACCTTTTCCCTTTCTGGTACCCCTATAATTCAGATGTTGGAACATTTAAAGATGTCCTGAAGGTTCCTAAGCCTCTCATTTTTTTGAATTCTTGTTTCTTCATCCTTTTCTGTTTAGTCATTTTTTTCCTCCTTCTGGTCCACTCCATTGATTTGAGTCCCAGTTTCCTTTCCATTACTATTGGTTTCCTGTGCATTTCCCTTCATTTCAATTAGTTTAGCCTTCATATGTTCCTCTCATTTGTGACTAAAATCAACCAGTTCTGTGAGCATCCTGATCACCAGCGTTTTGAACTGTGCATCTGAAAGTTTGGCTATTTCTTCATTGCTTAGATTTATTGGCTTTGGGGCTCTGAGTTGTTCTTGAGCCATGTTTTGAGCTGATCATGCTTGTTATGTATAAGGAGCAGAGCCTTAGATGTTCACCAAGGTGGGGCCACCCAGTTCACTGGTTGTGATGCTGTATATGGGGGCGGGGTCAGAGAGTGACAATAGCAGTCCCCTCTGCCACTTCCCGCCCATGGGGCCTGCGAGGTCCATCTCACTGCTCTCTCCTTCACCAGTTTATTGGTTTGGCTGAAGGGTTCGTTGTTGTCAGACTTTCATATAGTTCAATTTTCTGTTGTTTGGCTGAGTTTTTGTCGTTAAAACTTTGTTGTTTTTAAACTTGGTTGTGCAAGAAGGTACAGTGCTTCCACCTACGCCTCCATCTTGGCGGATGTCCCTCCATGCAATATTTCCTTCAATTCGACATCTTCCTCCGGGTTTTCTTTGTATATCTCAGACTCTTCCCCCAAGTTGCTGGCGGCAAACACTTTGTTTCTTGTACTAACAGCATTCTTCACATGCATTTGATGTCGTCCCTAACTCCTTCCTCATGTTTTCTAAAGTACTGCTATTCAAAGATTATAGAGATGATATTATGAATATTTTGAAGTTACAACCAGCAAAGATATTCTTGGCATGAAAAAAGAATCTGCTCTTTTCCTGGAGTTGAGTACATAATTAAAAATATGTTAACTCAATGTTTCTAAGTAATTTTTCTAGTTAACTGGGATTAAAGAAAAAAATGCTCTAGTTATTGTGTTCGAAAACTTATATTTAGAATGCATTCACTTAGTGCCACAAAATAAGCACTTTAGATTCTTTATAAAAACCATAGTCTTGACAGAAATTGGGATGAAACTGTTTTCGCTGATCCTCTAGAGTGCTGTCCAAAAGAACTTTCTGTGATGATGAAAACTTTCTGTATCTACATTGGCCAATACAGTAGCCACTAGCTACATGTAACTGTTAAACACTTAAACTGTGGCTAATACGACTGAAGAACTGAATTTTTAATTTTACTTTTTTTAATTGTCATTCTCTTATAGTTGTCCCAATTCCCCCCGCTTTGCCCTCCTCCACGCAGCCCACCCACCCCCACAGTCTCTGTTAGCCATGCCCATGGTCATTCATACATGTTCTTTGACAAATCCCTACCCCTTCTTTCCACCATTCCCCTCTCCCCCCTCCTCTCTTACAGCTGTCAGTCTGCTCCATGTCTCCATGTCTCTGGTTCTTTTTTGCTTGTTAGTTTATTCTGTTCATCAGATTACTCTATATGAGAGTAACTCTATATGAGATCACATGGTAATTTTACTTAGTTGCAACTTATTTAAACTTAAATTCAAATAGCTAATTGTGACAATTGGCTACTGTATGACACCACACAGTTTTACAAACTGCTCTCCATTTTATTTTCTACAACATGAGATTCTTCTATTATGATAGCCTCTTAGCTGGGTTTCACTAGGTAAAAGGTAGTGATGTCCCCTCTGTTTAGGGGGAAGAAATCAGTATCCCTCTATCATCATTTGGTGCTTAGAAGAATTACCCCCCAAATAAAACCACTGGGGGTTTCTATATGTATTGCAAAAGCAGTTGAATGGTTGAGATCAAAAGCATTATTTCCCTAAACTGGTGCTTATCTTTGGAGAAACTACTGGGGCAGCATAGAATTTTTTGCTGTGGTCAGTCATTAAGCCTAACTTTACCAGGTCCTTTCCTGATTACTAGTTGGGAATAAGTTAGTTAAGAAAAGGAGGCAGCTCCACAGAATATGTATCACTCTGAGAAAAGGTAAGAAGTCTGTCTTAGGTTGCTAGAATACAGGTATTAGTAGGAGAAGAAGGAACAGACACCCTGAGAAAAAAAAGAATTCTAAAAGGAAAGATGGGAAGGACCATCTAAGACAACAGTCGCTGTTCCACAGTTCAATTCATTATGCTTCATTTCATATCCCTCTCCTTTTTGTATTCAAGGATATTGCTGGTGTTATTCATAATAGAGTTAAGATGTATAATTAGAAATGCCTGTCATTGGTTTAATGTTCTTTCCAAATTAAGAATACCTGAAGGAAAAAATAAATTGATTATGTCCTTACCACTGTTCAGGATTTTTACTTTACTAGCTACATAATGACATACTCAAAAACTGCTCAGAAAATTGTGAAACCAAGATCACTCCTTCTGCTATTATTTGATCTTTTGGAGATTTTTACTAAAAGCCATACTTTTTCCCTTCATGCTTAATCGGCCTGATATAGTTTTCTTACTCTAATAAGGAAAAAGAATGTGTAAAATACAAGGAGGACAAAGACAAGAGAAGAAAGGGGGTGCAAGGGAATGCACAAAAGGTAAAGGGGGAAGGGAAAGGATGGGCAGGTGGTTGAGATGGGGACTAAGGAGAATGGAAAGTGGGGCAGGAGAAGAGAGAAAAGCAGAGAAATTGAGAAGAAAGATAGAAAAGGAGAAGCAGCAATTTCATGAAACCTTTCGTGTTGGGCACACTAGCAATAATTAAATCAACGTGATGCTGTGCTTAATGATTCAGCAAAACTTTTAGGTAGTAAAGGGATGATTATAAAAGTTCTTGACAATCCAGCCCCCCAAATCTAGCTTTTAGCAATAAAGATTTTTAAAGGCAACTGTTTTAAATAATTTTATAAGCTACAGGTGTCTAACATCCCTTTCTGCAAGCTACAGTAGTCTCATAGCTTTGGTAAATGGGTACAAACAACATTTAAAAGAAAAGTAGTGTTAAAAATGCATCTACATATCCAGACTATTTTTCAGTTAGATAATGATCTTATGTAGTGGGACAGGCAATTAAAGAACATAAACTCTATACTTTAATTAGCACATAGTGCCATGAAGGGAAATTTCATCATTGGACTCCATTTCAGACTTCTCTAATCAAGATGCCATAAAATACTAGTTTTCCATCATGACTGCAAAGCAAAACTGTGGTAAGGACTCTTTGTCCCTTTTCCTTGCATACAAAGAAGAAAGTAATTGAATATGTGAGAAATGTGAGAAACCAAAATCAGAGCTTGGAAGGAGTGCCTCATCTCAAAAGACTTGCAGGGGTACATAGAATGCTTAGTGGGAAAAAAGTATCAGGTGCCAATGAAAACCAATTGGGGTAAAAATGAACAGGATTCTTTCTCTGTACTCTGGAAGAGGAATTATTACATTTATAGAGTTTTCAATTTAACTTAATTGTGGTCATGGCAGCTATTTCCATATCTGAAGAGCTGATGAAAAAAAGTATGTGGAAATTTCAAAATATTCTCGGGAAATACATGAATCAAAAGGAAATGGGTCATTCATACATGTCCTTTGTCTAGTCCCCCACAGACATGGACAACAGTGTGGGAACTGACCGTGGTAGCAAGGGCTGGGATGG
This sequence comes from Artibeus jamaicensis, assembly GCF_021234435.1. Taxonomy (NCBI): domain Eukaryota; kingdom Metazoa; phylum Chordata; class Mammalia; order Chiroptera; family Phyllostomidae; genus Artibeus; species Artibeus jamaicensis. The sequence continues at coordinate 19,526,745 of NW_026521788.1, forward strand.
ATGGAGGAGGGAAAAATTGAGGTGACTGTAATAGAATAATAAAAATTATTTAATAAAAATTGATTGGCTAAAAAAGAAATGGGAACTCTTTCTATTGATGCAAAGAGTAAAGCATTCACCATCCCACTTTAAGGGCACTTTTAAAGTAAGCAAAGCATTTTGATGCTCCCCCAAGAAAGCTCAGATAATAATGCTCAGTCTATTTTCCTTTCCTCACTAATCTGCCCAAGCCGAAAAGACAGTCATGTGTACAGTTTACAGTCCATGATAACTGTAACATGAACACCATACACATTACACCTAATTACAAATATTTTAATCCCTATGTTGAAGTTTAGAATATACATACTTAGAAATTCTTTCCCATCTGAAAATGTCAGATAAAAGTCTGCTCTCACCATCTTCAGTTTAAGGTGTTTCGGTATGATGCACCTCATCTATTTTTCGTCAAGAGGTCAGTTGGCCTCAACTGATGCTCTCTCACTCTCTGGAGTCACTCACCTGATGGCTTTATCTATTTGTTACACAGCCTCATCCATCATCATAATTCACACAGTGCCTCTGGCCTTCCTCCTTCTCTGTAACACTGACCTCATATACTAGCCCAATATTCACATGATTAAGATAGAAATGTGAGAAGAAAAATATGGTTAGACTCATTCTATGCACTGAAGAAGCCACTATGCTTATTAGAGACAGCATGGTTTCCATGGGAAGCAAATAAGATTAATCTTCCTCCCACAAGGTCACTAACCTTCAAAACTCATGGCTACTGGCAGGCAGCTTAACAAATATGACCTCCCACAGCTGCAAGACAGATCCATGCATCTGTGCTGTATGCATTTGCTCAGGCTGCTCTTCCATCTGCAGGACATGACATATGCCATTTGATTGGCTTATAGAAGGCTTGGACAAGAGTCAGAGAGTGTTGGCAGTCACCTCATGTCTATTCATTGCTTTTCATTTTTTCCCTGTGCTCTAGGGTTTTTGGTCTTTGCTATTATAAATCCTCTCTGCTGTATTATTCATTTAACTTCAAGTGGTCATTTGTGACTAACAAAGCTAGGATTTTGTGAACATATAACTTGCACTTAGTCCAAACTACTTAGATATCACTAATTAACCTAGTTTAGCAAATTTCACTTTAATTGTAATTCTATTTTGGATTTCATATGTTAATAGTGAGCTGAGATTTGGTGATGGGAACTAAGGAGAGTGCAAGGCAATTTGAAAGTAGCCAAAAGATTTAGGCAGGACCAGCTACATAATGTGAGGTTTCAGTGCAAAATGGAAGTGTAGGGCCCCTTGTTTAAAACCTAGTCAGAATTTCAAGACAGCTCCTTCAGATAATGAAACCAAACATGAGGCCCTTTTAGCCAAGGGGCTCCAGGCACAGGTTGTATGCCCGTGAATACACCCCAGATTTGTAAGAGAAAACATGAGAAATTTTTGCATTTCTTTTAATCACTAAAGATTCTTACTATAAAAACTAGTACATTGGCAATATTTTCTTCACAATCAATAGTATCTTCAACAAAAAGTTTCTGTTTAGGATTTTAAAATACTGCTTTTTTCCTTTTGAACTATTCTTAGAGAACAAGTTTTAAAATTCTACTTACAACATAAACTTTAATAAGGTTTCAAAATATAATTGCCTGACACCTCTCTTACTTTTCTAAATCTGCTATAAATACTAAAATGAAAAATAAAGTTTGTAAATGGTAGATCTGTGTCAACCCTAAATCTTCAACTTGGCAGTGAACACCATCTACTAAGAAAAGCTACAGGTGCCAAGTTCCAGGAATAGCATGGCCACTGAACAGCGGTTTCCATTATAGAACATAATCAGCATCCTAAGGAGCAGAGCATGGCGCTAACCAAATTTTATCGAACTGTGTCCTAAAAACAAAGAATTCTAAAGTTCTTCCCTCCATACTTTGATTAGAGCAAAAGAAATTCCTCTCAATTAAAGCTGAAAGTTGCAGGACTAAACACCAATAAAATTATATTTTACTAAATGTTTTAAATGTAAGAAATAGATTAATACTCTAATAGGATGCATCACTTTTCTTGATTTCAGCTTATTCCTAGGACATTTCTCAAATAAGCACCAATTCATTTTCAACAAAGTGTTTTGTCCAATGGATTGACTGTGCTAGATATAAAGTTTACTACATATGACACAAACAAAATGCCCCTAATGGATCATGTTACATGGTAAATATAATATTCTGAAGGCTTTGTGATAATCCAATTACTAATCATATCTACAAATATATCAGGGAACCACAGATATTTCTACTTAAATAAAGCTAGCAGCAGATAACCTTCTGGACTTTGAATGTTAACTAATATTCAAGGAAAATTATAGAAACAGTCAATTGTGTTCAAGTGATTTCCCCTCAGAAAATTCCAAAAATAGTTTTCAGTGCTCAGAAGCTTACAATAATCTTTTTACTGTTGTCTCCTTTGCTTCATATCAGAACTCCTTCTCCCAACTCAGGTCATTTTCCTATTGAGGGTAGACACCACCATTCTTCCAAGCACAGGCCTATTTTATGTCTAAGCCATCATGAGCCACTTCCCTTTTCTTACCCGGCCTAGTCACTACAATGGTCAATTCTCCCCTCTTTACGTCTACCTCTTTTCTCTTCATTTCAACCACCCTACTTTTAGTCCTTATTATCTCTTACAGGAAATATTACAGAAACCTTTGATTCTTCTTGCCTCCATCCATCTAAACCTGCCAAATAGTCTGCATATCATGTCTGATTAATCTTTCTATAATATCTATTTGATTTTCTCCTTTCCATAATCAAATATTTCTTGCTTAATACAGTTCACATTTCTTGCAGTTTGGCATTCAGAATGGTTCTTCCAAATTTGGTTTTCAAGCCAGATCGTCTACCATTCTCCTGCTGTAGACAGGACAGTGCAGTGTTCAGCAGCATCAGCTGGGAATTCCAATTTCATTACTGCAGAGAAGGAGCAACATTAGCCTTCTCTTTAAAAGAGGAAAATATGAACTTAGGAATGAAATTCCCTAAGAAGGAAACAAGCTTTTATTAAAAGGAAATTTTAAAGCAAATCTCTAAGACTTAACAGAGTTTTTCCCAGAAAAGTATGAACTATGAAATGACTTGATTACAACTAATAAGAAAGCTGAATTTATAAGCTCTGGAACTAAACAAAGTACACTGATTTACTGATAGTTCCAAGGATGACTAAGCCCAATTCTGTTTTGCTATTCATCCTTAATGGTGTGTCCCTGTGTGGAGTTGTCCTCCAGCCCATGTAAAAACACAAGGACTTATTAGAGAAGCCCCATACACCCAAACTGCAAATGCTTATGTTTGTTCAGACATTGAAGTTTATAAAACCCCTTTTAGATAACTGAAAATTCATTAAATGTCCCGGCAAAATTCTGCCCATCTCTTGAGAACCAGGTCAGCTCTCTTTCCTAAAGCCTTCCTTGACTGCTCCTTGCTAGATTATAAGAGCCTTGAGAATAGAGCCTGAACCATTTCTGATTTAACGAGCATTTATAAAACGGGTACTATGCCAGGAATTTATCCTTCAATTATAACCTCACTTGTATATACAGAGACCACCTCTGAAAAAATACCCAAAGGATAAAATTTAAATGCTTGTTTCTGGGGAAAAGTAAAGATAAATATAAATCTGCAAAAAAGAAAAACATTTTCTAGGGCAGAAAAGAATGACACTTCCCCAACCCTTTCTTTCATTATTTATTTTAGAAAACTTGTCATTGTAATTTTTCTTCTGTCCCTTTGGAAGGTATGTAAATCTTTTTAAAAGCCAAAGCAGTTTCTTACCATCTTTTCCACCCAGGAATATCGTTCTCAAGGAGCTGAGAGTCATGCCTTTGAAATGTAATCATCAAGGAAGATGATAACTCTGTCTCCCCTTTCCAAGGGAGGGTAGAAGCCTAACTTCTATGGGTACTTGGCTTCAAGTTGCAAACCTACTTCTGTCATAAAGATATAATAAGTTTAATTTTCCTGTGAATAAAGGCAATTAGCTAACATAGAATGTCATTTCAACTACCAAGTTAACTTAGGATGAACTATGTATGCAAAAGGTACTCCAAGTCCTCTTTTTTATTTTGACTTGTTTATTATCTTGATGACATGTATGTGATGGGTTTTATCTGCTTAGCTCTATAAAATGGTGAGATTTCTTTTTTTTAATAAATTTTTTTTTAATTTTACTTATTTATCTTTAGAGGGGAAGGGAAGATGAGAGGGAGAGAAACATCAATGTATGGTTGCCTTTCATGCATCCCCTGCTGGGAATTGGCCTGCAGGGAACCAGCCTGCAACCTGGGTATGTGCCCTGACTGGGAATCGAACCGAGATTGTCTGGTTTGCAGGTCCACGCTCAATCCACTGAGCTACACCAGCCAGGGCTAAAATGGTGAGATTTCTTTTTGTATCTGCAATATCTTTAACAGATTGCCTGTGATTCATATCACATTCTGGTTTAATGCTGACTCAATAATAAAGCTTTTCTTTATCTTCTACTTTTGTGAAAAGATTTTCTGGGTTGGCAGGAGATGTTACTTTTAACTTTATTTCCCCAAACCTTACTGGATATCATTGGATCATTTAAATTTGTAAATATATCATTTTATATTTTACTATATTAAAACATATTAACTTCTCAATAAAAATTAAAAGGAAAAGTAATAAAAGAGGAGATAAAAAGGGAAAATGTGGAAGGTGAATGGTAAGAAAGAAAAGAACGGAGGGAGAAAGAAGAGAAAAAACAAGCTAATGCTAAAACTTAAGGAAAATTCCACTTAAGGAAAAAAGACTTAAAAAAAAACACCTCACACTTTCCAACATGACCATAGAATCAGAGGCTTTAGGAATTAAACATACTTTTTAGTAAGTAACTAAAGGAACCTACTCTCAGAACAAAAAAATGACTCAGCAATTGGCCTAGATTAGAGTCACAAGTTAGGCAGACTGAGGTCTTTAAGTTTTATTGTGTCCTGGACTCCCCTCGAAATCTGGTGAAAACTAAAACCTGCTCTCAAAATAATTATTCTAAGCCCTGGCTGGCGTAGCTCAAGTGGATTGAGCGCAGGCCTGCACACCAGAGTATCGAGGTTCAATTCCCAGTCAGGGCACATGCCTGGGTTGCAGGCCAGTTCCCACCAGGGGACACACGAGAGGCAACCCATTGATATTTCTCTCCCACTCTTTCTCCTTCCCTTCCCCTCTCTTGAAAAATAAAATAAATAAAATATTTTTTAAAAAATAATTATTCTAATGCATAAAATAAAGGACACATTCAAAAGGAAACTAATTCCATTAATAGTTATAAAAATATTTTTCATTTCTCATATTATTAATACATGAAATAATGAGATCTAGGAGTAGATCTAATCTATAATAGCTATTAATAGCATAATAGTAGCAGACATACATGATGCTTTGACCTAAAATATGGTATAAAAATATCTGTTATTTCTACTAGTAACAAAATCTTAAGTATTGTCAGCACTACTGGGGTTTTTTCACCTATATTAATAATTAAACAAAATGCTAAATTTTAGATTGAATTTTGAAAGAAAGATCTAATAGTTTCCTACCAAAGTCCACAGATACCTGGATTCTATATATGGATCCCCATGAACTTCAGATTAAGAAGCCCCATGGGAGTTGTAACATTAGAACCCAAAGTAGCTCATAGACAAGTTCAGAAATGCCCACCACAAAGGACAAGGAGCTCCACTCCAGTACGCGAAATCCCTTTCTTGGTCTAGAGGAGCACCTACATCTCTAACTCTCCTTCCTATTCTAATGAAAACTTGACCTAGCACTCTTACAACGAAGATTTACGATGACTACAAGGATATTACATGTAGCTACTAATACTGTACAGTCAGGGGTGTCCAACCTTTTGGCGTCTCTGGGCCACACTGGAAGAAGAGTTGTCTTGAGCCACACATTAAATACAGTGTGACATGTAATCACAACAAAAATCTTATAATATTTTAAGTAAATTTACGACTTTGTGTTGGGCCCCATTCATAGCCATCCTGGGCTGCATGCAGCCTGCAGGCCCAGGTTGGACAGCCCCAGTAGAGGAATGGTCTCAATGTTTAGAGTGTATAAGGGTCACCTGGGAAGCATATTTCTTAAAAAAGATTCAGGACCCCATTGTTCGACTCTATGAAGAGTCATCTTCACTTTCACTAGCACCCAGAGTGATTCTTATTCAAGTGGTTAATCACCAAACATTTGAAATAACACTAACAGAATTAAAGAGAGGCTTCAAGTTCAATAGAGAGAACTAAACTCTTAAGGAGATATAATTACTATAATTAACATCCTCAAGTGTATACCTATAAAAAGAATCTCCACAGTTAAACCATGGTGTTCTTGGAAATTAAAAATTATAGTGCAGAACCAAAAACTACACAACTGAAGACCCGTAGAGCAGAATGAACACACCTAACAAAAAAATCAGTGACAAGAAAACAAAGACAAAGAATTCTCCCAGAAAGGAAAATGACCAGAATATGTAAAGTATAAGAAAAAAATAAAAAACCAGGGGACTCAACCAAACAGGTCAACATCTATCATAGCAGGAGTTTCAGAAGAGAAAAACAATAAAGGGGAAAAATGTGTTTTTGCCTAAAAGAGGGTCTGGAAAATATACAGCAAATCCTTAATAGCAGTTATTTCTAGCAATAAGAATGGAACTGAGAGAGATCATACAAGAACATTAAAGTTTTCTTTACATATTTATGTAATTTATGATTATTTTACAAGAATAGATCCATGCATTCCTTATGAGGTGGTTAATTTAATCATAAATGAATAACATTAATACTAAAGCAACACCAGGAAAATGATAATGGAAAGCCAGGATAATTAATACCAGACAAAACAGAATTCAGAGTAGACATCATTAAACAAGATAAATCGGAAGGCTTTATAATGATGAAAAGTGCAGTCCATCAGGAAGTCATAATGGTCAAGAACATTCCTGAACCTAATAATGTTTCTAAGTGTATGTAACAAAATACCACTAGAAATACAAGGAGAAAAAGGAATGCAATTCTGTTGTAATACAGGAAACTTCAACTCCTTTCTTTCCAACAGATGAGGTAGAAAACAACAGCAAGGGTGTATATAACTTACTAATTAAAATTAAAAAGTTCAAGATAATAAATTTTAGAGAATTGCCTATTCATGATTTTTTAAATATATATGGAACTTAAAAATAAATTAAGCAAACCACAAAAAATTCTCTATGAGTTTCAAAGAAAATCCCAAACAAAATTATAAATTAAAAGCTACATTTTGACCAAAATTCTGTAAAGCTAAATATTAATTTAGAAGGATGACAAAAACAAACAAAAAACACTTTTAAAACACCCTCCCAAGACTCTTAGTGAAAAAGAAAAAATAAATTGAAATCAATGCCTATTTTGAAAAAAAATAAGCAAATAAAGGTACTGCCTCTGAAATTCAAGGTGTTACTCAGGGAGTGAGCTGGGATGGGAGTAAAAGACAGAAAACTGTACTTGGACAACAATTAAAATAAATAAATTTAAAAAAATTCAAGGTGTTGAGAGAAAATACAACAGCATAAATAAATTTATTTTAAAACAAGGAAGAAAAACAAAAACATAAAACTAAAAATAAACTAAATAAATTTATTTAATATTATAAAAGAACAGCAAAATTAACTTTCAGAAATTAGAAAGTAGTAGTTAGTAATGATAAAAGAAGAAATTAACTAAATTTAAAAATAAATAGTAATCTTTTTAAATTTTTATTTTATCGATTATGCCATTACAATTGTTCTATTCCCCCCTTCATTCCCCTCCACCCGGCACCCCTCCACCCCTACCAAATATATCTACTTTGCAGAATTTATTAAACTTTTCATTGCTGCTTTTGACCCATTTTCTGTGAAGAAAACAGATATTTGAAAGATACGTATCCTGTTACATGCAAAGTTCTATACATCAAATCAAGTGACAAATTGTCCACTGTGCATACGGGTGGTCAATAAACAATAATTAAAAAAACAAAAATTGCTCTATGTAGAGGTCCTGTGTAATATGCCTTAAACAAACTTTCCTAAGCTGGATTTCAGCCAGTATGAAGGGTGAATTGTCCACGCCTATTACACAGTCTCTTCCTCACCTCCATATTTAGTTTTCTTCCATGCTTTTTCTTATTTGTATTTCACACTAAGGCACTCCTTAATTAACTAAACTAACACTAAGTAGCACTAAATTCCATTCCAGATTCCCAAGAAGTGTGAAAAATGTAAAAATTGCCCAACTGTTCAAGCTCCTAGAGGACTAGTGATCACCTGTCCTGTCAGCTCCCAGAGACAGGTGAGTTAGAAGCCAGACCCTGGTCTGCAGCTGGAAAAGTTAGGGCATTAAACGCACAGTTTAACCCCTTTCAAGAAGAAGCTGGGCTATATTGCCTGCTCATTTTGTAGCAAAAGAGTCAAAGGACATGCTTGCATACCTGTTTACAACTGCCTCTTTGTTGTCTATGGTCCCAAGGGACTAAGAAATACCAGGCCCCATTTGCTCCTCAAAATAGGCAAATTAGGAGACAGTTGCCCAGGTAGCAGTCATAAACTTGGGGCACTAGATCTATGGTCCAGTCCTTTGCTCTTCAAGGAGAAGCTAGGAAATGGTGGCTCCCACTCAATTATATGGTATAGGTTATGGGTGAAGATTATGGGGAGAATGTGTTTTGGCTTTTCCTACCTGTTTTGATATAGATGTGTTCTCAGTCATCCAATGTATAGGAGTCTTTGAATCTGTTTCTGGTTTTCTCTCAATAGGAATTTATCCATGTGTATTTGTTTACTCAGTGTGTCCATGTATGGAGAGTGCCTTGCCATTTTACTGAGAATAAATTACCCATGTCTTCTTCTAAAAATATTCTTCTGTCTCTGGCGTTCTTTAGGTTTACTACAATATCTGTATGTGGATTTCTTCTTATATATCTTGCTTAGGAATTTAGGAGCTTGGTAGCTATGGAGCTTGGGGTCTTCCATCAGTTCTAGGAAATTCTTAGTATCTTTTTTATACTTTCTCTCTTCTGAATCTTATATTAGAATATTTTAGAATTTGTGACACTATCTTACATGTACCTTAGCTGCTTTTTAAACAATGTACTATATTGTTTAAAAACAATGTCTCTCTGTGGCACATTGTAAGAAACTTCTTCAAATACATCTTTCAGATCATTAATTCTCTGCTAATCTCCCATTTTACCTAATCATTGAGTTTTTTTATAATTATGTTTTTTGTTTTAGGTAGTTCTTCCTAGTCAAATTTCAACAGTCTTTTGTTTCTTCATAATACCACCCATACCATAGTAAATAAAAAAAGGAATATTGTGTATTAAGCATATTATTATAATTTATATTCAATATTCATAGTGTTTTCTGATCTGATTCTGTAGCTGGTTCTTTCTGCAAAGTCTCACTTGTGGTGGCTTATTTGTGCGTCTTGTTAGAATTCATTTTTCTTGGAACTGCATGAGAATATCTTGTGAACTGGGTGTAAAGTACAGAGAAAATCTGACTTTACCATGGCAGGGACTTAGAGATATTGCCAACAGAGGATAACTTTTAATTTTCAGCTGGGGTTTTAGAGGCTATATAGATAATATAAATTCTGACCCAATGTCTTGATAAGGTCAGATTTATTGTTAGAAAATTTCCAAGGTATTTTCTATTCTTTTTTTTTCTGAGCCACCCAGAGCCAAGGTTAAACCAGCCAAGTCTTCATACTATCTCCCACTGTAGGGGCTGGTATTTGTCTTGTTCGTCCAATGAGGTGATCAAATTTAAGGCTTCTCAGCTCTGTGAGAGCATCTCAGGTGACTTTCCAGTTGGCAGTATATAGGCTTTGTCTTCTGTCCCTGCTTCATGGTCTTTCAAAATCCTAGCTACAGGACATAATGAAAAAGAAATTCCCCCCATCTCCCAGCATAATGCTGCTGGTGCTGGCTTGCTAGTCTGGATTTCAGCTATCTGGCTGACCTCAGATTTTCCTAAGTCAGCTACTGGATTGTATGTGTTTAAAAATATTTTATCCATCATTTAAATTTTATTTTACTATATTTTTAGAAACCAAATCATTTTTTAAAAAATTATGTTGAAGTGCTCTTAGATATTAGTAAGGCCTCCTATTCTTCTTTACCTCCTAAATGATAGATAATCCATTTGGTAGGGGTCTTGTTTCTCCTTCAGATAAAAACATAAAAATATAAGGACTATATTCTGCAAATTATTACTCTTAGTAAAAGGCAGCATACCTTGGCAGTTGCAGGGAACCTAAACTAAGGCTAGATAGCTACTATGAGAAAATAATGTTTTCTCTTTGTGCTCCATTATCAAAGAAAAGAATCTGAGCCATGTATCATTTAGATATATTTCTGGTGGTTTACCTCACCGTAACGTCATGCTCCAGTTAAAAGTTCGGTAAAGTACAGTCACCCACCCCAAGTACATATACTACCAGTTGGAAAACTGGGACAAGGGAAAATGCTCTGTGCTCAATATCACAAAATGACATCCAGCATTCCTCTATTCATTCTTTTCTTCCTTTATTTATTCAGTGATATTCACCTAGCACTTACTAGGTATAAAAGCATTGTCCTAGGTGTTGGAGATACAACAGTAAATAAAGAAATATAGGAATGATGATACATAAATACATATATAAAAAGGACAATAAAATAAATATGATAGCTCTTTGAAAATAAGAAGATACTATGAAACTCCTTTGCAATTATCATCTTTATCACAAAATGATCTGGATAATTCTGTGGACCAGGTGACAACAGTTGCTTTTTCTCTCTATACAAGAGAAAGCATTGTCTTGATCAACTTGGAGTTTCAAAGCAATTTTCACTGGCAAAGTCTCTTGCTTAAAGATATTTTCAAAATTCTGTTAATCTGCAATTTAACACTTTTCAACTCTCATTCTGACACAAATGCAGAAGAAATGCCCTATTATTCATATTAGCCTTTCCAATAAATGTATTGATTTAGCGTGTAAAATATTCTAATTCGACTTCTATATTCTCCACCAATAAATCTCAAGTTTCATATCCACGACCAGGCATGGGCTAGAATGAAAGAGTAAATGAAACTTCCGCACGATAGCTGTTGAGTAAGCAGGCTGATACATTTCCACACCATAAACATTTAATGAGACTTACTCCCAACAGCGTATTTACTACAATTTATTTCAAAGTATTATATTTACAGAAGCAAGACAGAGCAAAGGTTATTTTGGATCCTTTACCAATACTGCTTCCTATAAATAAATAAAAGTGCAACCATTTAATTTACAAAATCATTTTAAAGGGCTAAATGCTCATAAATTCTGCTTTATCTAGTTCAGACAGCTTCAGCAGCTATTTATAACTTGAATATAAAAATAGATATAAAATTCAAGCATTTGCACTAGCTGGGACATCCCTAGCTTTGACGGGAACTGAATATTAAAGGTTGTTGAGACGGTATTAGGATTTCAGGGAAATACCTTTGGGACCCCCTCCTGCCTTGCTGTGAAGAAGTGAGTGAGCCACACAGCTTGAGAAGGGGTGACTCCAACTACCACCACTCCTATGCCCCCTCCCACCAACGCTGCATTTCTCTCGCTCCCTCTCTCTCTTCCTCCTCTCTGACCACTGCCATTCCTTGCCTGTAATAGCCACTGTCAACTAAAGCGAGAAAACAGAAGTCCCAGGAGGAGGAACAATTTGGAAATCTTCTGTCTTCTAGAATCCTAGGAATACAGAATGTATAAACTGGGCCCTATATGCTAGGGTCCCAAGGGACTAAGAAATACCAGGCCTCATTTGCTCCCCAAAATAGGAAAATTAGGAGACAGTTGCCCTGGTAGCAGTCATAAACTTGGGGCACTAGATCTATGGTCCAATCCTTTGCTCTTCAAGGAGAAGCTGGGAAATTATACAATTTGGTTCACAGAGGCTAAGAATCTCAGCATAAATTGTGTTGAATTTTAATTAAGCACATTAAGTTCTATCTATAAGAATTCAATATAGCACAATATCTTCAGAAATCAGTGATGAGATTCACACCCTGGCTAGTATCACTCGCTAGGCTTCTGACTCAAGCAAATTACATAACCTATGTAAGTCTGTTTTATTTTCTGTGAAAAAAATAAAAATGCTTATAGGGACTCTAATAATTAAGTGATAAATTCACGTTAAGTGTTCAGCTATCAAAACTATTAATTTTTAATTCATAGGGGACCTGCCATTCTACTAGTACCAGTGATATAAAATTAGTAAGAATCAGTCTTGCCCATAAGGAGTTGTCAATCTTGATAGAAGACAAGGCACACAGCTAAAGGGCAAGTTCATTGAGTGCTCATCACGCAGAGCAAACAAAAAGATGATGGGGTATTGTTACACAGTTGCCACTGATCTTCTACCCTATTTAAACGAGTAGTTCCAAAATTTTCCACATAGATGCCAATAATTAGAATTTAATAAGTTTTCATGTGGATGCCAATAATTAGAAATTGAATAGTAGTGGATTAGAAATGAAGGTACTTTTTAAAAAACACATAACAGAAAAGCATACAAAAAGCTTATTCTAAATTTAAATAAAGTATCTAATATTTTTACCCTGAAACTAATAAAATTAAGAACAACATAGGAATTATATGTTATATGCATTTAGTTTATTTTTAAGTTATTAATAAAACTTAATCATTTTAGTAGCATTGATTTCTTCATTATAGAAGAATCTGCCTCCAAATAGTCATTTCCATTCATAATAATGAGAGCTAAAATTTACTGAGCGCCAGGCACTCTCTAAGCATTTTAAATGCATTATTAATTCATTGATTCTAACAATATGACAAGATATATTCTATTATTATCCCCATTTTATAGGAGAGAAAACTGAAAGTTAAATAAAATAAGTTTCCTAAGGCCACATGGGTAGTAAGAGTCACAGCTGAGACAGAAACCAGACATTTGGCCTTCAGGACCCTTATCCTTAAGCACTATCCACTGTTGTCCCCATTAAGCAACTACATGTCTGACTTGGGTAGCCAATGATCTTTGACATCACACTTGAATGTCTGATAAATATCTCAAACTCAACATGTTGAAAACTGAGTTTCTTCTCAAGACCAGCTTCACCCACAGTAGTCCCCATGATAGCTGATGGAAACTTCATCCAACCAGTTGCCAAGCCAAAACCAAACAAAACAAAGCCTCGCAGTGATATGTGCTAGACACAGATGTACACTGCCCATTCCCCTTCCAGGTAGGACTTGCCCAGCTGTGGGGAGTGAAGGCAGCAGACCGGCCCCCAGTTATCAGTTCTTTCGGAATCTGTTTCAGCGGCAGAGGGCTGCATCCCACTGGGCAGGATGACCTGCTTCAAGTGATTGAAAAAGGCATGGAATCCGGCCTGGCTTTTCTGCCAGACAGGGTACACTCAAGAACAACCTTCTCTCCAGAGCTCCCTGCTGATTGGTCCAGGCTTTGTGGGTGTGGCCCGCAAGTAGATTTCTTCCTCTGCTTAGTCCTGCTTCTCCTCTCTTCCTTTCACACAAAATACTTCCTAGTAACACCTTGTATCTCAAATTCCATCTGGCGAATGCTCCTGGAGGACTCAGCCTGCAACGCCCTTTCTCCCACATGCCACATCCATTCTATCGAATCTCGTCGGGTCTCCTTACAAAATTCAGTCTTAATATTCACTAATGTCACCCTGGCCCAAACTAAGATGTGAGGTGGAACGAGGCAGTGCATGTAAACCTGTGTTACTACAATGGCCTCCTGCCCGAAAGAGCTGGAGCACTCAGCTGTCTGGAAATTATTTTTCAGCTTCTCCTTTCATTTCCCTTTTGTCTATGCTCCACACACTGTCACTGTAGTATCAGCATGTCACTCCTCTGCTTGAAACCTTACAATGGATCTCATTTAACTTGAAGTAAAAGCCAAAGTCCTTAAAAGCCCACGGGGCCCTTTATAACCTAACTTTACAGGGTCTCTGACCTCAGCTTCTACTACTTACCCCCTGGTGCTCCCCACCCACCACCCAGCTCTGGTGCTGTCACCTAAACACCGGGACATGCCTTCGAGCCCTTGTTCTAGATCTCCTCTGCTGATCCTCTAGCTTTCCTCAAGCCTTTGATAATATCTCACTCTCTCAACGCAACATTCTATACAGCTTACTTATCTATGTTTATTGCTTTTATTTTTTTTGTTTTTGCCTATATTCCCCTGTTAGAATGTAAGCTTCATGGGGGTAATGATCTATTATATCCCAAGCACAAAGAACAGTGACAATAATAAGCATTTGTGAAATGAAAAAGTTCTACATTTCATAAGTTGATTTGTATAAAATAAAGTCATCACTAAAACCTAATTAACAATCCCTAATTTAAGTTTGTTGACTTCCTGGGCAGAGATGTAAAGGAATCAGAGGTCTTCCTGCTAATTGATCCATTGCAAGATACGACACAATGGTAAGTATAATTGGATGACTGGACCTTTATCTACTCATGCTCTAAACTCCAGCACGTGGATCTGAAGTCCCACTTCTGTTTACTTTCATAGTGGGATATCAAGTCATATTTTATCTTTCTTTTGACTTACCTCAAGCTCATCAAGGGCACTTCCCAGGGTTGCCGCCTGAGACTCCACTGGGGCCGTCACGTTCTGGACGCCTTGGGAAGCATTTGAAATTACATTGAGGGCATTCTGAATTTCTTCGCAAACTGTGTCCTTGCTGGCTTTGAGGGAAGCAACATCAGAATGTTCCAAACAAGCTGAACAAATTGAATGCAAGAGTGGGGAGTTCTCCTTCAATGAGGCCCGGGCCCCTGCAATTTCATCCCTCTGATTTGGAGATTTTAAGTCCTGAGGAGGAAAATAAAAAGAGAGTTGCTTCACAATGAATTATGGGAGATTTATACAAAGAAGCTCTATTTTTCTGTCAATATAAATGAAAAGATAATAGACACTAGTAAGTCATCTATAAGTTAAAATCAAGATCATCAATCATTTTTACATTCCATTTTACATTCCATTAAAAGTTCTATAACAGGAAAGCTGAGCCAGTTAGCAAATAAAGGTCACGATGGTGCCGATGTAGATCTTACATTTGTCACTCATATCCTTACAAGGCAGAAAAATACTCTGGCATTCACGTTGTTAAGTGTATTAAAAGAGAATTTGAATTATAAGAATACTGATTACCTATTTCCATAGATGCTGATGATGGCATTTAACCTCATTAAAACTAAACCAATTCACTTCAGATACTAAATTGAACCTCCCACCATTCTACTATTTTCCACTCTTTCACTTACTCACAACTTAATCCTACATCTTTCTTTCTCTGATACTTTTTCAACAAATAGTTATTGGGCACTTAGTGTGTGCTAGCCCTTGTGTAGATTATGAGTGTACAGCTGTAAACAGTCCTACAAGGACCTTGTTCTCCTGAAGTTTATGTTCTTGTTTGACAGGGAGGAGGCCAAGTGACACAATAAACTAGGTAAACAAAGAAACTAGACAATTTCAGGTAATGATAAATGCTGTGAAAAAAATCCCCCACAAAAGTAAAATGTCATTGGAACTGATTTGAGCAGAGAAAGCTGTTTTGGTTTGGTGGTCACAGAAGATGTTTTCACTGGGATGACAGTTTCAGTAACCATAAATGAAAAGCATTCCGAACAGCAGGAAGAGAGGGAAGAGAAGTCCTACACAAGTGATAGCTAGTCAAAACTCACTCAGG
This sequence comes from Artibeus jamaicensis, assembly GCF_021234435.1. Taxonomy (NCBI): domain Eukaryota; kingdom Metazoa; phylum Chordata; class Mammalia; order Chiroptera; family Phyllostomidae; genus Artibeus; species Artibeus jamaicensis. Next base: position 19,542,564 of record NW_026521788.1, read on the forward strand.
GTACAGTAAAAGCCTCTGATAAGCACTACCTCAGCTAAGTGGTGAAGGTTAGCATCATTAGTGGTGTCTCAGGGATATCATGTCCCCTTTGGTACACTGTGGCAAGAAGAGCACTTCATCTCTCTCTTATTCTCTCTAAAAGTCCACAGTGCTGGTCTAACCATCAGAAAAACAATAAACAAAATCAGCTGGGAGAACATTCTACACGATACCCTAGGTAGCGTTCCTCAAGACTACTGAGGTAACGAAAAACAAGGAAACTGACTTTTAAACTCTGACAGACCAGAGGATATCGGGGAGACATGGCAATCAAATGCAATGTGGAACCCCGAATTGGATCCTGGAAAAGAAACCAATTACTCATGGATAAATTGCTGAAGTCCAAATAAAGTCTGAGTTTAGTTAACAGTAATTCATCACTGTTTGTTTGTTCATTGTGGCAAATCAAAGATATTAACAATAAAGGGAATCAAGGGAAAAGTAGGCAAGAACTCCCTTTTCTATATTTGTAACTTTTCTGGAAATCTAAAAACATTAACATAAATAAAGTGTTTATTTTTTTAAATTTTTATTTAGTTATTTTTCAAGTACAGTTTTGTTTATTTCTCCCATCCCAGCCCACCCCTCCCCCATGCCCCCACTTCCCTCCCATTTCTACCCCCCTTAGTTGTTGTCCCTGTGTCCTTTATACTGGTTCCTCTAGATTAAAAGTAATTCAAGGGACCTGAACAATAGCTTACATACTCCACATATACTGTCTTGTGTAATTCTTATAAAAAACTCATGATAAATATTATTCCCCATTTTAAAGATGAAAAAATTGAGGTTTAGAGAGTCTAAGTTCCTAAGCAGAGGGACAGAGCTGGATGGTGGCATTTCTCGCACTGTAACCTAAGTCAGTGTGACTGCTAAGGCACGATCTCAGTAGTCAGGCCACACTCCCTCCTGCACAGGAAGTGTTTCCCTCATTTGTGATACAAAGACAAGGACTTGTATTTGTACAATGACATAGTTTATGCAGTGCTTCTAGACAGAGCTTCTTCTTGATCATCACAACAAGTTTTGAAGTTGTAAGGCTGGAATTACTAAGCTCCATTTTAACTAAATAGGTATTTAGTATAAGAAGATTTGGAGGCTGGTGAAAGCACCGAGATCTAAACCTACGTCTTTCAAATCACGTTTTTCCCAAGACTCTGCTACCAAGGATGATGTTGCCTGAGGTTAATAAATGGCTGTGCTACTGTATTTTTAGTTCCTTGTTTTCTGAAAATAAAGGCTGCCAACTACTTTATGCAGGCTTTGGGGGATATCAGCTTATTTACAAGACACAGGGAGGAGAGTCAGAAGTAGTTGTCAACCGGTTGTTCATACTCACTAATTACCCAAGAATAGAAACTTCGTGGTTTTTTGGATTTGCTATGATTTCTGCCTTATATTTCTGATCTGGGTTCTAGTTTCATCTTTGTCATTAGCACTATGAGCTGGGTAAGTCTTCTACACTTTCTGTTTTTCCATCCATAAAAATGGGGGTAATGATATTTTCCCAACATAAAAATTGAGTAAGTAGCACATCAGGAGACGAATGTACTTGGAAAAAGGTAGAGACTTATAAAAAGAGTACAGAACTATTTTATTCCTTAAATTTATCACACTTGCTGTACTGTCTTTGTCCTGCTGTGGTCTTAGTGAATTTCATATTCTCCATAATTTTATAGCACTACCTACATTTACCTCAGTGTAACTCAGAGGGTAAGTAATTTAATGTTTTGAAAAGATAAATAAATTATTGTTTTAATAAGATGCACAACTCCTCAGAAGAAAACAATACAAAGTATAAATATTCAGAAAAAGCTAAAGAAAATTATCTGCATCAGTATTCCAAAACTTATTACATAATTCCCCCTGAAGTGACATACACATAACATACACTTCTTTTATCTAGAATGCCAGGATCAACATTTAGGTAGTTTCTGAAAGAAAGAAGTTTGTGAACATATATTATTAAAAAGGCTAAAGTTAAAAATGTTGTTTCTTTTACTATGATGGTGACTATGTATATTTAATGGTAAATTATGGTGACTTTAATGGTGTAAGGGTAGGGACTTTAGAATTTAAAAAATCAAATGTATTTTTGAGCCTAAGTTCATTATCTCTACCCAAGGCAATTACAGAATGTTTAATGAGCATTGATACCAAATTGTAACCTGATCAAGTCTATGATACAGGGCAGGTTTAGTGAAGGCAACAAAATGAGGTATTGTGGCAGCTGGTGGGGAAAAGAAATGCAGGTTACAGAGTATTTAGGGAAGGGAATAAAGAAGGCAAGATAATTTCTCTTAAAGGATATCCCAAAGGATAAATTTAATGTAATAAATGGGCACATAAACAAAAGGGGAACTAATGAATGCAGCCTTCTAAACAGAAGGCTGTGATGGTGTTTATTGTAACTGATAACACCATGGACTCAAACATTCCTATGTTGTCTATTTACCCTAAAATTTTAAACCAAGTCAAAATAGGAATTAAATGACAGTGTTGATTGGGGCTTTCTTTGGATGGAGAAGTATAAAGAATTCAGCTCCTCAAGGATAGACACTTATTTAATGTCTTTTTTAAGTGCTCCAGAAGTAAAAGCTCACATGAGATTTCCAAGTTAAGGAGACATTAAATGCTCCTAGCTGATGAAGACACACACAGATGGGATTAAAAAAAGAAGGAGAAGAAGACCTTACGAGTCTGTGCAAGTGGGTAGAAAAATAACATATGAGTGTTAACTCTGGCAGGAGAACAAAATATATTTAAGGATTTTAAAGATCAAAAACATATAAATGGAGGGCTCTAAGCTATCAGTTAATTAATTTGACAATGTATTCAAAAATATTGTTTGGCTCCTACTCTTTGTACAATAGACAGTTTGCTGTATATTAGGAATGCAAAGATAAAGAGCTTATAGATATGGAGGGGAAACAAACATTTATATGGGAATTAAAATAGAGTAATTCATAGCATAGAGAAAAGTCCCTCAGCTTAAGGAGATTAAAGCAAAATTTTTGAAAGACATGAATTTTAAACTGTAAGTAGGATTTTTCCCTGTAAACAAAGCAGAACAAAAGAGCAAGCAAAGCAAACAGCATGCGTAAGGACCAGAGGCATGAGAGCAGGGAGCATGGGGCCACTGCAGGTGGCAGGCACAGCAGCAGCACAGCATACCCTGGAGATGCTGCAGTTCGGCTCCAGGCCAAATAAATGAAATGAGTATCACAATAAATGGAGTCACAAGAATTTTCTGGTCTCCCGGAGCACATAAAAGTTATGGTTACAGTATTATACTTTATTAAGTATGCAATGGCATTATATCTAATAAAACAATGTATATACCTTAATTAAAACACTTTACTGCTTAAAAAAAAAAATACTAACCGGCATCTGAGCCTTTGGCAAGTGATAATCTTTTTGCTGGTGGAGGGACTTGACTTGATGTTGATGGCTACAACTAAGTTTATGTAACATTCTAAATCCTCTGTTGTCATTTCAACAATCTTCACAGCATTTTCACGAGGTGTATATTCCATCTCAAGAAATCATTTTCTTTGCTCATTCATAAGAAGTAACTAACTCGTCAGCCCTTAAAGTTTTATCATGAGACAGTAGTAATTAAATAATATCTTCAGGTTCCACTTTTAGTTCTGGTTTTCTTATTATTCCCACCACATCTGCAGTTACTTCCTCCAGTGAAGTCTTGAACCCCTTGAAGTTATCCATAAAGGTTTAAGCCAACTTCTGTTCTTGATATTTTAACCACTGCCCATGCATGAATCACAAATATTCTTAATGGCATCTAGAGCAGTGAATCCTTTCCAGAAGGTTTTCAGTTTACTTTGCTCAGATCCATCACAGGAATTACTATCTATGTCAGTTATAGCCTTCCAAAATGTTTTTTTTTAGATAATAAGTTTTAAAAGTTAAAATTACTCCTCAATCCATGGACTATAGAGTGAATTTCCATTATCAGGTATGAAAAGATTAAATCTTCTTGTACACATCCATCAGAGTTTTGGGTAAGCAGGTGTGTTATGAATAAGCAGTAATATTGTGAATCTTTTTTTCTAACCAATAGATCTCAACAGTAAGCATAAAATATTCAGGAAACCATATTGTAAGCACATGCTGTCATTCAGGATTTGTTTTCTATTTATAAAGCAGAAGCACAGCAGATTTAGCATAATTCTTAAGAGTCCTAAGATTTTGAAATTATAAATGATCACTTGCTTTAACTTAAAATCACCAGCTGCATTAGCCCCAAACAAGAGAGTCAGCCTGTCCTTTGAAGATCTGAAGCCAGGCATTGCCTTCTCCTCTCTAGCAATGAAAATCATAAGGCTGTTTTGTCTATACTGCTAATCTGTTGTCAGTGTAGCCACCTTCATTAATTACCTTACCTAGATTTTCTGGATAACTTACTGCAGGTTCTACATTAGTACATGCTGCTTCATCTTGCACTTTCGTGTTACTGAGTTGGCTTCTTTCCTTAAACCACATGAGCCAGCCTCTACCAGCTTCATACTCTTTTTCTGAAGCTTCTTTACCTCTATCAGCCTTTACAGAATTAAGAGGAGTTAGGGCCTTGCTCTGGACTAGACTTTGGTCTAAGGGAATGTGGCTGGTTTGATCCATATCAGCTGTTTCACTTTCTTATTCATGTTCAATGGAGTAGCACTTTGAATCTTCTTCAGGAACTTTTCCTTCACATTCATAATTTAGCCATTTGGTGTAAGAGGCCTAGCTTTTGGTATAATCTCAGCTTTTGACATGCCTTCCTTGTTAAGTTTAATCATTTCTAGCTTTTGATTTAAAGTGAGAGATGTGTGACTCTTTCTGTCATTTGAACACTTAGAGGCCACCATAGAGTCATTAATTGACCCAATTTCAATGTTGTTGTGTCTCAGGGAATAGAGAGGCCCAAGGAGAGGGAGAAAGACTTGGCACAGCCCATTGGTGGAGCAGTTAGAACACATACACCATTTATTAGGTTTTTCAACATGTATGGGTGTTATCTGTGGTGCTTCCAAATAATTACAATAGTAACATAAACTATCACTGACCAGCGATCACAATAAGAAACCTAGTAATGGGGAAAAAGTTTGAGATATCATGAGCATTATCAGAAAGTGACAGAGATACAAAGTGAGCCAATGCTTTTGGAAAATGGCACTGATAGACTTGCTCAAAGCAGATTTGCTACAAACCTTCAATATGTGAAGAATGCATTATCTGTGAGGCACAAAAGTGACTCACAATAAAACAAGGGATACCTGTACAGGGGACCGAAGTAGTAATGGTAATGATCCACCTAGAAAGGTAAGAAAGAGATACCTCACGTGCCCCACTAAAGAACTGTACGAGCAATAAGCTTTGATGCGTATTTGCAAAGATGACCTCATTGATGACCTTTGGATAGATTAAAGAGGATCAAATTACAGTCAGGGAGACTAGGGAATAATCCACAGAATAGATAATGGGTGCCTGGACGCTAAACACTATTCCCAGACTGTAGTACAATAAATCCAGGAGTATTTCAGCTGTAAAAATAGTAAAACTAAGAGTTAGATTTACTACAGTAAATACCCTCAGAAGAGGGTATTTAGAAGCATCTAGAACATTGTTTAAGCAATTGCGTACATAATGATGCATTCACCAACATGGGGAATGCAGAATGAATAACGTGTTTGGAAGAGAAAGGGGAACTGCATTTTGTCATCTGCCAAACGTAAAATGCCAGCGTAATATTCCAATGAAAATAGACTATACATGGGTTTAGAATTCAGGGAGTCTGGGCTAGCAGTAGAGATCTGTGGTCCACCAACCCACAGTTATGGGGCCAATTCATGTGTGTAAAGCTACAGGACCTTCATCCAGGGTACATGTCACAATAAGAAGAAGGACTAGGGAATCAGCATAAATTGTTTCTGGAGGATGTAAACCTAATAATTTTAAGTGCTAGCCTAAAAAAACAAATTGATATTATAAATCACCAAGAAGAATATAGAAAATACTAAATTCTCAAAAAACCAAACAAGCAAGCAAAAAGCACAAGCAAGCTCTAAAATTTAAGACCTGAATGACTGTGAATAATTATGATCACCACGGTTTAAGAAAACAGAATTAAATTTTCAAAGCAATTTGGAAAGACAGGACAACTTCTGTATTAGGGAGTTAAAAATATGTCTGTTCACCTTGAAAAAGGGGAATTGATATCAGAGGGCACATGATAAAAAATCAGGAGTGAATTTGACAAATTGTCAATGGACTTCTTTCCTAAGTCTAGGAAGAGAAGATTGAGAAAGTAGCTTTTTGGACTTGAGTGAAATAAATTAAAATTACATTTGTTCATATTGTTATCAACCTCATTTCATTATAATTCCCTTAAAAGCAGGCACTATGGTTTAGTTACGCTGTATACCACTATCTATATATTATACAGAACATATTAAAAGCCTAAAAATTTTTGAAGATTTTATTTATATTCATTTTTACAAAGAGGGGAAAGGAGAGAGAAAGAGAGGGAGAGAAACATCCTAGTGGAGAGGGAAACACTGATCAGTTGCCTCCCACAGGCAGCCCGACTGCGGACACAGCCGCAGCCCAGGCATGTGCCCTGACTGGGAACTGGACCAGCAACCGCTCAGTTTGCAGAATACTGCCCAACCAACAGAGACGCACCAGTCAGGACCAAAAGCTTAACATTTAAAAAAAACAGACGTATGAATAAAAAGTAAGAGAAAGTTAAACTCAGCATAAGCAAGAAACTTGGATAGGATTACTCCAGGAAACCAAACTTGTGGAAAACACATATCATCTAGAGAGATTAGACAGAGTTGTGCCTGACAATGCCACAGAAAGCCAAAGAGTAAAATTAAATGGTACCTATCTTTATATTAAATGTTAGTGACGCCATTAATACTACTTTAGAAAACTGTTTGATAGTAGCTACTGACCCTGAACTTATATACACCCCATGAGCTCTTCCATCCTGAGAGAGGATCCACACATGTGGAAATGTGTCCATATGTGCATTAAAAAACACATGCGAAAATATTCATAGAAGCCCTCTTCATAATAACACCAAACTGCAAACAACTCAAAGTAATCAGAATGAACAAAATAAAGATACACATGTCCTATTCCCCATGATATTCAGGGAAGGCTGAAAAAAATTTCAGCGAGCAGGACATTTGCAAGTGCTTTCTATCCACTTTGAGGGCTTTATTTTAAAAGGGAAATAAAAACATCTAAATGTTTGTAAAATAAAAATAAGAAAAAAAGAAAGTTCCCTCGGCCTGTTCCCTTTGCCCTTTCCATCAGAAAGGGCAAAGCTAAAGGATTTTCACAGAAATTGATTCCATGCACCCTTGAATGAATACTCCTTTCAGAGAATCAGAGAAAACTCCTTCCTAGGCTGTCTCCCTGCCCAGGTGGGACAGTTCAGCAGATACTCTGCTCAACAAAGAAGAACAACATGCAAATTATTGAATTTCCCTTCCGGGTGTTTAAATAAGATTTCCAGAGCTAACAAAAGCACTCTGGTGGGGGAAGGAAGACAGCTGGTAAAGAGCAGTGTTATTTTCTTAAAACTAAGATGATATGCAACAGAAAAGCCTGTGGATACTTTGCTACTTGGACTCCATCCTTGGTTGGCTTCTCTCCTTGGTCTTCTTCCTGCCAAGATGTTGCCTGCTAACTGCTTCATTTGTAACCGGGCAGCTTCATGTTTTATAAAGAAAACATATATAGTGCAAATGCCTGCTAATTGAATTATTTTTCTCCAACATAAATTAGGAAGTGGAATACTTAGCTTTAACTGAGTTGAGGGATAGGAGATGGGGAAACAAGAGGAGACTGTAGAGATAAAAAAGTTTTGAGAAAAAAAATGAAGATTGGAAAAAACTACAACAGTTTAAAATCAAAACATTATTAAGTAGCTCTATCCCTTCCCAGTGGATTAGCTCAGCGAGGACTTTGCTGATTTCTCCCTTTATTTCCCACATTCCATTTCATATTAATAGCACAAATTCAATATAGGAGAAAATATAAGAATTCTTCAAATTCAAATGGAAAACTGAAAAAACTTACAATAATATTAATCTATCCCCAAAGTATGAGTTCTGGGCCATTAATATATACCTTGGGTAACTGAAATACACCAAAGTTAATATTAATGACTCTAAGAAAAACTTCTAGGAAAATATTATTACTTAATTCTAATGCAGACCACCCTGTCAATCAAGAAATGTATATATAAACTTTAGAATTACAGTATATTCATTTTCTATCCACATGAAGCAAATACAATATGTATTACATCAGCCCATTATTTGCCTTGAATTTATTTCTAAAATATATATTCTATCTGAAGTCATGTACCACCGACTAAAGTAATAAACAGGCCCTGGTTGGTGTAGCTCAGTGGATTGAGCACGGGCCTGTAAAGCAAAGGGTCACCGGTCCAATTCCCAGTCAGAGCACATGCCTGGGTTGCAGGCCAGGTCCCCAGTAGAGGACACATGAGAGGCAACCACACATTAATGTTTCTCTCCCCCTCTTTCTCCTTCCCTTTCCCTCTCTCTAAAAATAAATAAATAAAATATTTTTTAAAGTAATAAACAGGAAAGTAATAAGCTATTTCAGCAAGATTCAGTTGCTATACTTCACACTTCCCTCCCATCTGTGTGTATACTTCATTCCTCAATCTAACAAAATTCAAATATTCATAAATAAGAAAACTTTTTCTTTAAAGTATAGATTAATTAACACCTATCTGTGTTAAATTGGATTTTAACACCTAGTCAAGAAAAGATCAATAAACAGCATTATCGTTACAACTTATTCCTTACTAAGCTTCCATGATTCACTTGATAGACACAGAGCATCGTCTCTCCAACACTGTGGTGCACCTCAGAAAGCAAATAGCATCACTGAGCACAAATGGAAGCCAAGCTTGGGGATGCTGATTCAACTTCCTAAATAATAATATCTTAAATTCACATAGTGGTTCATCCTGCTTAATACATTTCCAGTCATTCCTTCACAAAGAAGTGCATGAGAAAATATGAACAGTGAAATTAACTCTAATTGCTGAAAGACCAAAAGGACATTTGTGCAAAGGCATACAAAATTAATAAAAAGTGGTGGAGTTAATTGTGTTTAAGAAAACCAGCATTTACTGAAGAGCTCATGCTTCCTACACTCAAACACTCTCTATTTACTTTCTCATTTAATGGTTCAGCTATGAATGGGACCTTGGGTTGGCTCCTGTCACAACATTCTTTCTACACAGCATTATTCTATTATTCTCAATAGGTTCGTAATCTGCCCCTGAAATGTGTCAAAGGACTTCCCTACAACCCTACAACAAAATACAAATTTCAGGCACATCTTTCTGATGAAGAATTGTCATTCCTAATACAACTCAGATTAGAAACAGAATCCTTGATTGCAGTTTCAGAACAAGACTAAGAAGAAAAGTTCAGGTCAAAACTATAGAACGAAAAATCAAAGTGCAATCTGTAAGGTCATTACTCAAAAATATGTCAGTTAGATGAAGAAAGAGTGAAATTACATATATTATTTGGACTATTTCAATCTATTTTTTTTGTATTTTACTTAATCCTCATTGTATTTTTTCTATTACCATTTATTTAGTCCCCTTACACCCTGCTCCCAACAATCACCACACTGTTGTCTATGTCCATGAGTCCTTCTTCCTTTTTTGCTCAATCCCTCCACTCCCTAATGCCTACACCCACCTTAGCTGTCATTCTGCATTCTGAGAATCTGCCTCAATTTTCCTTGTTAGTTCAGTTTGTTCATTAGATTTCACATACAAGTAAAATCATATGGTATTTGTCTTTCTCTGACTGCCTTATTTCATGTAGCATAATGTTCTCTAGGCTCATCCATACTGTCACGTAGGGTAAAATTTTCTTCTTTTTTATGGCCAAGGAGTATTCCATTGTCTAAATGCCCCATAGTTGTTTTGCCCATTCATCTACTGATGGACACTTGAGCCACTTTACATCTTAGTGATTATAAGTAACACTACAATGAACATAAAGATGCTTATATTCTTCTGAATTAGTGTTTTGGGTTCTTTCAGATATATTCCCAGAAGCAGGATCACTGGGTCAAAAGGAAGATCCATTTTTAAATTTTGGAAGTATTTCCATACTGCTTTCCACAGTTGTTGTACCATTATGCATTTCACCAACACTCCAAAAGGGTTCCCCTTTCTCCACATCTTTTCCAGCCCTTGTTTTTTGTTGACTTATTGATGATAGCCATTCTGACAAGTGTGAGATAGTATCTCATTGTAGTTTTATTTGCATTTCTCTGGTGATTGGTGATGTTGAGCATCTTTTCATATATCTGTTGACCCTCTGTATGTCCTCCTTAGAGAAGTGCCTATTCAGGTTCTTTGCCCATTTTTTAATTGGGTCATTTGTTTGTTTGATGTTGAGTTATATAACTACTTTATAAATTTTGGATATTAACCCCTTATCAGATGTATCAATTCCTTTTTGATAAAGGAAACATTCTGAATTTGGTACCTGAGTGATGATAGTTTAATGGTTATTTTTCCTGGTGTGGTGGGGTACTTGGCTTTTTAGTCTAATTCTGCAAGCTTTAAACACCTGCTATAAGGTGCGACTTTAAAACTAAAGCTATAAACTAAGATATTTGTTCTAATCAAGAAGCATGAAAATGCCAGATGCAAGTCAATAGGGGGTGGTGAGGCCCTCATACACTATAGAGTGTCTCTTTCACTTAAAAACATTCTAATGCAAATTGGAAAAGGAAAGAGGGAGGGAGGAAAAAGAAAAAAGAAAGAAGCGAGGGAGGGAGATGAAAAGAATCCCTGACCTCAGCTCTAAAGTATTAGCACAGATGTTTCTGTGAGACATGAATACCGTCTCCTTGCTTTATATGCACATCATATATGTATCTGACCTTGGAAGAGATTGGAAATATAGATAATGAATGTCCCTGAGCCTGAGGAGACTACAATATTCAAACAGGAGAGACAAATGCTGAGCAACTCTAAGGCAGGAAATCTGACTCATAATAGAAATAGCATGAGCTTTGGGGTTAGAATCTCAAAACAAAAACACTGAGAGGAGGAGATTTTCAGTAAAATAATTAACCTTCCTTCAGCTACAAAATGAGGATAGTAATACCTAACTTACAGAGTATTCATGATGTTAAATGAAACATTTAACATGAAACATTTTCCAGTATTTCTTACTTGATTTCTCTTTATAGAGAAAACTATTGGCCAATTAAAATGTTTCCCCGTCTTTTTACAAGATGCTGAATACTAAGTTTAAACTGTCCGGTATGTAACTTTCTGTGGAGGCGACTTCTCCAAGAGTCCCCCCCGGTGCCACAGACACACATGAATGAATAAATATATGGCCAAGACATGTTGCATCTGTTTGGGGAGGAGGAGTGGGCTGTGGCCAGTTTCTCAGGGGAGAAAGAGGCCAGCAGTGGCAAGTTTCTCCGAGGAGAAAAAGGCCCTGAGCGCCCTGCTCCATAGCCTTTTATTGGGTTGTAATACACAGGAATACAGGGCGGCAAGGATCAAACAGTTGATAACACTTCAAAGATATCTGAGGGCTTCAAAGTCTGAGTCAGTGTCTGTCAGGAAGAGAGTTGCAGAAACTTTGGGAGACATACTCATTTCCTCTCCGACCCTTAACACATGAATGAAAGCACTCTTAGCAGAGCAGATGTGACAGGTTTATCAGGAAGTCTCTGTGATGCCAGATTTTTCCCCCAGCACACACTCTAGCAAGGCAAGGAGCTGCACCTCTCCCCAACAGGTATTCAGGCTTAAGAGGATTAGAGCCGGGAAGTGCTTCTCCCAGAGGACATGGGGACTCAGGGTTTGTCAAAGCTGGGGGGTGAGAGTCCATTGCTCTTTGTTGCAGCCTCCTGAGTCCTTCCATGAAGGCCTCCCAAGTGATCGAGTCTGCCTTAGGTTGCCCCCCACTGTGAGGGGTCTTACCCATCACTGACTTCCAACCAAGCTTTGGGGGCAGGGAGAGGAACTGAGGCAGGGTTTGCTACCAGTGACAGGCTTTGTCTCCTGCGGCTGGCATTCCAATGGTCGTTTCTCGCCCTTAGCTCCAAGGGGTAGAGATACAATTCCTAAAACCAGGCAGAGAGGTCTACAACAACTCTCTTCTGTGCTCCAGGTGCGTAATTCACATCAAGTCTCAAACATGTCCAAAACTGAACCCTCTGCCTTTCTTATACACACCTCCAAATATGTTTGTCCTCCAACATTCTCAGGCCCCAATATTCAGCTGACAACATAATTCCTGAGGAATATCCTGACTCTTCCATTTCCTCATTCCCACCATTAAGTAAGATCTGGTAATGTACTCATTATACACTGGGTTGGCTAAAAAGTTTGTTGTTTCCTATGTATGATGGCTCTAGTAGTGCTTAGTTGTCTTTAACTTCATTCAAAATGATTTTGTTAGATTGTATTGTGACAGCTGTCATATCATCATGCATTAAAAATATTTTTCAGCCCTGGCTGGTGTAGTTCAGTGGATTGAGCATGGGCCTGTGAAGCAAAGGGTTGCTGGTTTGATTCCCAGTCAGGGCACATGCCTGGGTTGCAGGCCAAGTCCCTGGTGGGGCACACATGAGAGGCAACCACACATTGATGTTTCTCTCCCCCTCTTTCTCCTTCCCTTCCCCTCTCTCTAAAAATAAATAAATAAAAATATTTTTAAAAATACTTTCAAAATTGGTGAATTTTTGCACAGCCATTTTAATATTGAAGATGGAAGAAGTGACATTTTTGGCATATTATGCTCTTTATTTCAAGAAAGATAAAAATGCAACTGAAATGCAAAAAAAAAAAAAGATTTGTGCAGTGTATGGAGAAGAAGCTGTGACTGATCAAACATGTCAAAAGTGGTCTGTGATGTTTCTTGGTACTACTGACATTTTGCCCATGTGATTCTCTGCCATGGGGCTGTCTCATGCATTGGAAAATGTTTAGCACCACCTTTGGCCTCTACCTACCGGGAAGCCAATAGCAGGAGTTAGCCAACATACTCAAAATTTTCAAATCAGTAATGTTGTGTTGGTGAAAATAAAAATTGTGTCTTTTATTTTATGGAAAAAACCTAAGCAGAAGTTTTGCCCAACCCAGTATCTCCCCAGTATGTAACCTCGTTCTTGTCCTCACCACCAGTCCTAGTCTAGAGGAGAAATGAGTAGGAATAAAGCTAAGGAAATATTTCTGAATACAGGAGGAGACAGCAAATTAGAGAAATATTTAACAAGAGACTGAACTTGACTAATACAATTTTTCTCTACCATCAGAGGAGTCTCTCGAAAATTCACATATGACTGTCACACCCCAATTTAAAATTTTCAAGTGACGTTAACCCACACATAACAAAGCTTATATTGTTTATTATGTACCAGCCTGGTCTTACTCCAGATTTTGTCTCCAGCCTCACTTCCTACCAGTCCTTTCACGGGAACCCTCTCCTCCTGTCACACAGAATCACATGAGGTCATACAGGAGCCTGTGCACAAGCTGTGTTCCATCCTCCCCTCGCATATGCTGCTAATTGTCTATCTATCCTTCAAGACATCTTGCATTCTCATGTTCTGTTACCCACAGATGCATACATGTGCTCCAATCATGCTAGCACAGCACTAATATACCATTGTCCTTTACTACAGTTATTCATGGACACATCTGTGTATCTCACTGAATTATGAGTTTCTGTTGGGATCAAACTGATGTCTCAATTCTTTCATCCCCTGGGCCTTGTACAAGAGCTGCCACAGAGCAACTGAAATGAATTAATAACACCAGAAAGCATGGAGGGGTACTGCCATAAAATAACGTACTTTTCTATGAGATAAAAATTCTAAGTTTTGAAAAGAAAAAACAATGGCAAAAATAGATATGCTCAGTTTAGAATGGAAATGTTCTTCTTTAATTGTGTTCCCATTTAGGCTAACTAGAATTGCCTATGAACTATTCTTTAAAGTGTTCTGGCGTAGGCCTCTTCTGAATAACTGGTGATTACAGTTTTAGTACTTATATGCAAGTGTGTCATTCAATGCTTAATGCTATATAAGAAAGTTGTTCTAGAAAATATCTGATTTCTAAACATATTCCCCAGCAGAAAGCAAGACCTTGAACAGAAAGGCAGGTAAAGATGTGTCATATTCAATATGCTTTCCAGAAAATTAAGTTAGTACATTAATCAATAATCAGATCCATCTATTGAAGAAAAGAGATGTTAGGTTAATAATCTTATTAAGTTTTGAGAATTCTGCAATATTAACAAGTATTTATACAGTGAAACTGAACCAAAAGCTGTGAGAAAATACAAACACAAAGAAAATAATCACCCAATTTGATGTCCTCTGCTCTCTGGAAATTATTAAGTAATAATGTACTAAAATAAACAAAATGGGCTAAAATTGGTAAATAAATCAGAATTATTAAAGGAATTATAAGTAAAGCATGGGAACATTAAGAAATGCTTCATAGAAAGGCAGATGAACATTTCACATGTACCAGGTAAAAGAGCAAAAAAATTGACATGAAATTCAGTTGACTCTCTAATAGGCATATCGAACTTAACATATCAAAACCTAAACTCCTGATAGTGCCCTGTGACCCACTACTCCCACAGCCTTCAGTTCATAAATGCCAATTCTTCCAGTTCTCCAGGCCTAAAACCTTGCTGTCAGCCTCTTTCTCTTAAATCTCCCATCTAATCTGTCAGCAAACCCTATCACTTTTATCCTCATTTATCTTCTTACCACCTCTAGCAAGTTATCATGTTACCACTTTGCTCCAACCATCCTACAGATAAATCTTTCTGACCTCATTCCTACTATTGTCTTGGCTCACTGTGATCCAGCCACATGACCCTCTTGCTCTTTCTCTAAAGAGCAAGGCATGTCCCTACCTTAGGCCATCGCATTGTTGGCACACTCTTCTAGAGTCACGATGAGCTCTCTCTCTCACTTCTTTTGAGTCTTTTCTCAAAAATAAACTTTGTAGTCAGGGCTCCTCTTGTCACCCTATCTAAACGTTCATCCAACAATTCCACTTTCAGTACATCATATCCCCTTTCCCTGCTTTGTTTTCTTCTTACTATTTATCTCTAACATACTTTATATTTTAGTTATTTATCATGTTTGCTTTCTGTCTTCTCCAATAGAATTTAAACTCCATGAGGACACATGAAATGTACTTAATAAAAATATACTTAATGAAAGAATGTAAATCAAGCCTAATTAAATATTTATAATTAATAATTTAAAACATTATTAATCACACATAAAAAGCATATCATAAATGTGGGTAAAATACTAGAAAAGTGTCCAGTTATAGGTAAGAAAGTAGATAGCATAAAACTCTGGTTCTTTTTTATCTCTCATTCCAGAGACAGATCTTAGAACAAGTTTACCTATGTACCAAACAACTCATTATGAGTTTTTCTTGGGTCATATTTCATGCATACCAGAATGCATATGGAAAGCTTCTGCACTCAAAATATAATAGCTATGGTTCAAAAGTCAACTGTGTGTGTCTGCCTATTTTAAGGTAAATCATATTTAAAACCCAAATCTCTAATTAACATAAATTTGGCCTTACTCGAGAATTATATACTAAGTATGGAACATCCATGTGCAGATTATTTACTGTTTAGATTTTGCCAATTTAAATTCTTGTGTCTGTAGGAATTGCTACAATCCACCCTGGTACATAAAATAAATTAGTATTCTTGTACTCTAGAGAAAAGTATGTGTTTAGCACCAAATGGAATCAGCAGATGACTAAATACTCTTTTTTTTCTGCCCTGTTTCTATCATAAATACAACAGATGCAAGATGCTGGAATGCAGAAACATCCCAGAAGGTTGGTGTTTTCCTCTAATGCAGAAATAAACCATTCAAAAATTCATTCCATATTTGCCTAACAGATTCAACAAGAATCCCTTAATTTCTTTATTGCCATCAAGATGATTTTATGACTAATTATATCACAAAAGCCTGTATAGTCCAAATGAAGCATAAGGCTACCTTTGATGTTAAATATCACTGTCTTATAAATTTATAGCAATGGCCATTCCAGTCCAAGGTAAGTGATTACTACATAAATGGTTTAGAAATACTACACTTTACACTAAACCCTGATCATTATCCAAATCTATGGGACATTCAAAGGCATGAAAAACATATCTCTAAAAGATCAGTTAATATAACAGGACTATTTCTACATTAAGTATGAAAAATGAATCATACTAGAGAAACCTAGTTCTCTTCAATATCACTTCTTTTAAAGACATAATGAACAAATGTGTCCATGAGTCCTTTATTTATGTTACTTTTCTTGCCCCTTTCCCTTCTTTCATGGGCATGGACAACGAGGGAGAGCATTGACTGTGGGGGAGGGAGAAATGGAGGGGTGAGCAATGGGGAAAAGGTGGGACAACTGTAACTGAACAATAATAAAAATATTAAATAAGTAAATAAACAAATAAATAATGCACAAGAAAAATGACAGTACATCACCCTTGGTCTAATTGTTCTACTATTTTCCTCAAGATTCCCTAGCTCCACTATTCCAATGTGAATTGGACTTTCCTATTTTTATTCACTGTTAGATTTATGAGAAATACATACTCGGGCATATTCAATTTCAGTCAAAAAAAGACAAAAATATTCTTCAACTGACAAAGGAAATCTATTTTTAAAAACTCTGCTGAAATCATACTTAATGATGAAAGACTAAATAAATACTTTTCCAATGATCAGAAATAAGACAAAGACGTACTCTTTCACTTTTATTCAATATTGTACTAAAATTCTAGTCAGATAATTTAAGGAAGAAAATAAATAAAAGTATCTAGATTGGAAAAGAAGCAGTAAAGCTATCTCTATTTGGAAATAACATAAACTGGAATACAGAAAATCCTAAGGGATTCACAAAAAAATACTATTAGAACTAATAAGATTAACAAGGTTGTAAGATACAATGTCGAGGTGCAAAAATTAATCATATATCTATACACTTGCAGTGAATAATGTGAAAATAAAATTAAGAAAGCAATTATATTTATAATAATATCAAAAAATAAAATACTTAGTAATGAATATAATAAATCTGGTGCAAGACTTCTATACTGAAAATTATAAGACATCACTAAAGGAAACTCAAAAAGACTTAAGTAAGCAAAGTGACTTTTCATGTCATGGACTGAAAGATGTAATATTGTTATGATGTAAGCATTTCCCCAAATTGAACTACAAATTCAGTATAATTTCTTTTTTTTAAATTTTATTTATTTATCTTTAGAAGGGAAGGGAATGAGAGAAGGAGAGAAATATCAATGTATGGTTGCCTCTCATGTGTCCCCTGCTGGGAACTGGCCCCTGCTAGGAACTGGCCTGCAACCCAGGCATGTGCGCTGACTGGGAATTAAACCACAATGTTTTGGTTCGCAGGCCCACACTCAATCCACTGAGCTACACCAGCCAGGGCAAATTCAGTGTAATTTCTATCAAAATGCCAGCTGTGTTGTTTACAGAGATTGACAAGATGAACCTAAAATTCATGTTAAAATCTGAAAATAACCCCAGAATAACTGAAACCAATTTTTACAAAGAGAAAAGTTGGAGGACGCACAATTTCTAATTTCAGAATTTACTAAAAAACTACCAAAAGTGTTACTGGCATAAGGATAGACATATAAATCAATCAGATAGAATTGAGAGTCCAAAAATAAACCCTTAAACTGATAGCCAGTTGATTTTCAACAAGAGCACCAAAACAACTCAATGAAGAAAGAATAATCTTTTCAACAAATGTTACTAGGAAAACTGGATATTTATATACAAAAGAAGGGAGCCGGACCCCTACCTTATATCATTTGTAAAAATTACCTAAAAATGGATTACACGTCTTACTGTACAAGTTAAAACTATAAAACTCTTAAAAGAAAACATAGGAGTAAATATTTACAACCTTGGATTAGACAGTGGTTTCTTAGGTATGAAAACAAAAACACAAACAATAAAATATATATATATATATATATATATATATATATATATATAGGACTTCATCAAAACTTTTGTGTGTTTAAGGATGCCATCAAGAAAGTGAAAGAACAACACAGAATGATATTAAATTTTTGGAAATAATATATGTGATAAGGACTTTGCATCTAAAATATTTAAAGAGCTATATAATGGGAGAAAGAAGGGGAAGAGGCAAGTCAAGGAACATGAATAGGGGACTCATGGGCATGGTCAATAGGGTGGGGATTGACTGTGGGGGTGGGGCAAGGGAGAGCAATGGGGGAAAATGTGGGACAGCTGTAACTGAACAATAATAAAAAAGAAAACAGTAAAAAATGAAATTTATAAAGAATAAAAAATCAATAGTAAAAAGATAATACAATTAAAAAGCCAAAAAGGATCTGAATAGTCATTCTTCCAAGGAAAATACACAGATGGCCAACAAGTACGTGAAAGATGTTCAACATCAGTAGCCATCAGAAAAATGCAGATAAAACAATAATGAGATGCCACTTCATACATACTAAGGTGGCTATGATCAAAAGAGACAATAACCACTGGCAACTATGTGAAAAAAATAGAACTTTCACACATTTTTAGTAGAAATGTAAAATGATGCATGCCCTTTGGAACACAGTGGGGCAGTTCCTCAAAATGTTATAGTTACCATATGGCCCAGCAATTCCACTCCTAATATAAACTCAAGAGAAATGAAAATATTTGTCCATATAAATACTTATACACAAATATTCACAGCAGCATTATTCATGATAGCCAAAAATTGTGTAAACAATCCCAATGTTCATTAGTTGATGAATATGAGCAAATAAAATAGAGTATATCTTCATGATGAAATATTGTCGGTAAAAGGACAGCTAGATCAGGAGCGGAACCACAGAAATGAAGATCTCATGGAAGGTTAGCAACAGGGGGGTGGGAGGAGGAGAAGGGGGGAGAAGGTACAGAGAATAAGTAGCATAGACGGTAGGTAGAAAATAGATGGGGGAGGCAAGAATACTATGGGAAATATAGAATCTAAAGAACTTGAGACACATGGTCATAAACTAAAGGGGGGGAATGGTGGGGATAGGGGGTGCAGGGTGGAGAGGAATGAAGGGGGGAATAGAACAACTGTAATGGCATAATCAATAAAATCAAAAAAAATTAAAGGGAGAAAACAATTAGGACAACTATAACAGAATAATCAATAAAATATACTTTATAAAAAAAGAAATATTGTCAATAAAAAGGGACAGAGTACTAATACATGCTATAATATGAATGAATTTTGAAAAGTTTATGCTAAGTTAAAGAGTTCAGTCACAAAAGACAACACAGTATGCTTTAATTTATATAAAATGCCCCATAATTTATATGATTTAATTTATATAAAATGTCTGTGGGTGAATCTGTGGGAACAGAAAATATCAATAGATTAGTGGCTCCTTGGGCAGTGGGATAAGGGGAACAACTACTAATAATTTGTTGTGGTTTTGTGAAATATGCCACTGGTGATTTGACAGGAATTGTGTTGAATATATAAGTTGCTTTGAGTAGTATTGACATTTTTAATTAGGTTAATTCTTCTATGCATGAATACAGTATATGCTTCTACTTATATATATCTTGTTCAATTTTTTTCTTCTGTGTCTTATATTTTTCTGAGTATAGGCCTTTCACATCCTTGGTTAAATTTATTTGTAGGTATTTTTTTATGGTGCAATTGTAAATGGTATTTCTTGTGTTCTTAGTTTCCCTTCCTGATAGTTCATTACTGGTGTATAAAATGCAACTGACTTGTGGATATTAATTTTGTATCCTGCTACATTACTGAATTCATTTGTTAGTTCTAGTTGGATTTTTTGGTGGAATCTTTAGGGTTCTCTGCAGTACGATGTGATCTGCAAATAATAAGTTTTACTTCTTCCTTTCCAATTTGGATGACTTGTATTTCTTCTTGTCTGACTGCTGTCACTATGACTTCTTGTGCTATATTGACTAAGTGGTGAAAGCAGACATCTCTGCCTTATTCCTGACCTTAAAGGAAACGCTTGCATTTCTTGCTCATTGAGTATGACGCTGGCCTTTATTATGAGGCATGTTCCCTCTAGTCCCACTTTGCTGAGAGTTTTTTTTTATCATAAATGAGTGCTGGATTTTATCAAATGCTTTTTCTGCATGTATTCATATGATCATCTGGTCTCGATGGGTTAAAGAAATATTAAGAATCCTCCCTGTTTATGCCTGAGCCAAGACCTTTTATTGTAAGAATGAAATATAAGTGTGCTGTCTCCCAGGGAGAACTAGCCCTTCTCCACAGAAGACTAAGCACCATTAATTTTTAACTCAGTACCTGTAAACATTGATTGTTCCTTCTGGGAAGAACTGGCTATTTTTCCAGGGAGAACAGCTGGTCAATAGAGTCACATAAGGCCCTTTGTGCATAGCCACTTTTGTCTAAAACATATTTAACCAAAGCCCCCAATGTGAGACTTTGGAATCTCACCCAAGGGAAGGACACTTCGCTCAGAACTTTTCCCAGTCAGACCCCAAATGCTGTCTCTGGGACTCCCCAGCATCTATGTTCAGGTGTTGATGATTTTCTGTCTGGTGATGTATGCTCTTGATTCTCGCCTTCTATTTGCACTTACTTAATAAAGTGCTTAACTATTCACCTTTAATTTGGGGTTTTTATTGTCTGTGAATCTGAACCTCCAAATTAAGTGGCCATCATCTCATACATGCCCCTTAATGGCACAAGGCTTTATTCTTCATTTTGTTTATGTGGTGTATCACATTTACTGATTTGTAGACATTACACTAACCTTGCATCCTTAGAATCAATCCTACTTGATCATGGTGTATGACCTCTTTAATTGTATTTCTGGATCTGGTTTGTTAATGTTTTATTGAGGAGTTTAGCATGAACATCAAGAATATCAGCCTGTAATTCTTTCTTTTTGGCATCTTTATCAGGTTTTAGAATTAGAATAATGCAGACTTCAAAAAAAATGAGCTTGGGAGTCTTTCCTCAAATTGAACTTTATTTCTTCTTTGCATGTTTGGTAAAATTCACATGTGAAGCCATCTGGTCCAGGAAATGTATTTGTTGGAAGTTTTTTGATTACTGCTCCAATTTCATTTGTTGCAATCTGTCTATGCAGATCCTGTGATTCTTCCTGATTAAATTTTTGAAGACTGTATGTTTCTAGCACTTTATACATTTTGCACAATTTGTTGACATATAATTGTTTATAATATTTTCTAACAATTCTTTGTATTTTGGGGGTGTCAATTCTTACTTCTATTTTATTTCTGAGTTATTTATTTGGGTTTCTCTCTCTCTTTTGATGAACCTAGCTAAAGGTTTTTCGATCTTGTTTGATTCTTGAGTCAGCTCCTGGTTTTATAGGTCTTTTATATTGTTTTTTTTAAGACTCCATTCCATTTATTTCTGTTCTCCTGTTCATTATTTTGTTATTCTGCCCACTTTGAGCTTTGTTAGTTTTTCTTTTTCCAGTTCCTTTAAGTATAAAGTTACATTGTTTATTTGAGATTTTTCTAGTTTCTTAAAGTAGGCTTATAAATTTTTCTCTTACAACAGCTTTCACTGCGTCCAAGAGATTTTGGTTGTTTTGTCTTTGTTTTCATCTGTTTCCAGGTACATTTTGATTTCTTCTTTGATCTCATTGTTAAGCATTCATTTTTTTATTATTGTTCAAGTACATCTGTCTCCATTTTCAATCCACCATGCCCCCCAACCTCATTTATTCCCACCTCCCACCCTTGAACCCACACCCTTTGGCTTTGTCCATGTGTCTTTCATACATGTTCCTCAATGCCCTCAATTATCCCCTATTATCCCTCATTTAACCTCCATTTCTTTCTGTGCTTTTTGGTTTTTTATTTCTGTGACTCATTTTAAGTTTCATACCATTATGTTCAGAGAAGATGCTTGACATGATTTCAATCTACTTAAATGTATTGAGACTTATTTTGTGTCCTAACACGTAGTCTATCCTAGAAAATATTGCATGTGCATTTGAAAAGAATGCATATTCTACTGTTTTGGAATGAAATGCTCCAAAGATATCAATCAAATCCATCATATATGGTGCATCAGTTAAAGCTGCCAATGTTGGTTGATTTTTCTGCTTTGATGTCAATAGGGTATTAAAGCTCCCTACTATGACTGTATTGCCGTTGATCTCTCCCATTTTGTCCAAGATTTGCTTTATATGATGGGTGCAAAAATGTTTATAAAGGTTATATCCCTTTGTTGGAGTGCTCCCATTATCATTATGTAGTGTCCTTACTATGGCTTTGTCTTAGCTTTACTTTGTTAGATATAAGTATTACTATCCCAGTTTTGTTTTTCATTTCAATTTGCATGAAATATCTTTTTTCATCCCTCTACTTATAGACTGTGTGTATTTTTTATTCATAGGTGGGTCTCTTGTAGAGAGAGTGAGTGTGTGTGTGTGTGTATATCTTGTATATATACTTGTATATAGGTCACATATATATATATGGGTATGTGTATATATATACACCCATACGTATATGCATATATATACATATACCCATGTATATATACATATATATATGTCTCTTATTTTCTTATCCATTCAGCTGCCCTATATATTTTGATTGGAGCACTTAAACTGCTTATATATACATAGTTTTGTTAGACTGATTATTGATAGGTATGTGTTTATTGCCATTTTATTCTTGTAACTATGTTCTTTGTTGTTTATTATTATTATTATTATTATTTATTATTATTATTCAAGAAGATCCATTAACACTTCTTGTAATACTAGTTTGGTGGTAACAAACTCCTTTAACTTTTTCATGTTTGAGAAGCTCTATATATCTTCTTGAATTTTAAATGAAAACCTTGCTGGTTAAAGTATTCTTGGTTGTAGGTCCTTGCTTTTCATCATGTTGAATATTTCATGCCTGTCTGTTCCAGCCTGAAACTGAGTAGGGAAACCTGCTCTTAACACTAGAATAGCAGTACCTTGTCACCTCAATTTTATTCCAGGATTATTCTTCTGCCTGAATTGTTTACTTAACCATGTTGTCTTCTTTTGATTCATTTTAACAACTAAAAATATTAGAACATTGCATTTATTTTTATTATTAAGTTAGCAATAACTAAAGAACATTAAAAAAACCACATTGTTTTATATCTCTTTTGGGAAAAGTAATGGACACATAAATTTCATCATTACTGAATGTTTACCTGGATGATTGATCACCCAATAAGAATGACAGTTTTTATTTCCTAAAATCTTTTCATCTCTACATTCAATTAAATGATAACATGGGATGCTCTAGAAAATTTCTTAGGATTAATTATCTAGGAATTTAACATTGCTTTGAAAACTTCCCAGTTGATGTTTGTCATTTACTTCCCACTAGTAAAAAAACAAAACAAAACACAATATAAAATATTTAATCTAAGCTTTAATTAATATCAGTTAAAATCAAATAAGGGAGGTAACGGGACAATACAGGGAGGAAAAGAGCCAAACTTCAATATTATGTACACTAAAAATACCTAATGGTATTTTTTAAAGAAACTCAGAATAAAATCAACTTAAATATTTTAGAGTTAAAATGTTTAGTTAAATAAAAATATTTAAAATGGCAAAATGCAAATTTTCTTCATTAGTGTCTTTGTTCAAATTTTTACAAAAGCATTCTTGATAATATTTTATGCTTATGTAAGCACTTACTTATGGGGCATACCCTTTACCTATTTCCACCTATAAACATATTTATTGTTTTTAACTCTGATAGCAAATGATTTTTTAATATAAAACAATGTCAAACAATAATTACCTAAAGAGTTTCTTGATCATTATATGATGCTTACACAGCTGGTCTTTTTAACTGTGTGATAACTGCATAGATTTTATTCTGAGCCTGTTGTTTTAAAAACAAATAGTGCCTAGGGTAGTTAAAAAATGTGTTTGTTGTTTTATAACTCAAAAAACAATACAAATAATAAAGCATATAAAGGCTCCTAGAGTGCAATGCTGAAAACATTAATTTTAGTTTAAACTAGAGAAGGCAAAAGCTAATGTTCTCCTTACCCCATTAATCTTCTCACACTCTACCTGGGCAGTGTTCTTACTCTAATTATGTTCTTACATAAACACCTTATTACATATAATGTGGGAAATATTATAGTGAGATGTCTTGTGTCTGTAGGCTTCTGGTTGTTTTATATTTATGACCTTATTGTTTCCCTCAGGGAGGTTTTTTATTTAATAAGGACATTGATTCTATACATGGATTCTGATCCACCAAAGAAAAGTGCAAGGTTCTCTTAAACACTGGGTGAACTATTGTTTTATACCTATTTTTGTCTCATAATTCTGTCATTTAATTATTCATGTAGTCCCTTTTATTTATGTGTTTCTTTTGTCATGTTTTGTTTTTGTTTTTTAAAACCATTTGGGTAAATAAAATGAAATTTTTTTCTTTAGCTAAAAGCAATAATACACAAATATTACAGATAACATAAAGTAGAATATAGAATTAAGATCTTATGCAGATTTCTGCAAATATATCTGAGAGCTTTTCTGAGAGAGAAAACAAGAAGTGTTCAAGTATTGACTTTTAGGACCTCAAAGTAATAGCTATTCGTGTCTACTTATATCATCACCAAAAATTTAACAAAACTGATTTAAATGCCCAAGAATTCATGAAGTTACTTCCTTAATATTTATTAACTGCCTACTGTATGTCAGACAATCCACCAGATACTAAGAAAAATAAGCCCTTCCCTGGTTCCCTCTAGAAATGCAGTACCTCTTCAAAAATTTGAGTTTCATCACTTATTTCTACAATGATTACTTCTGAACATATTTTTCATAGGACCCAAATTATCTTAAAATAACCACACATAGTTTTCTAAAAGTAAGTGCCTAACCATCTTTCAAAGTTTTTAAATTTTAGTTAACCTGGAATCTTTTTAACCTTAAACAATATACAGTTTATTATATTTCCTTCCAGAAAAGTTAAGGCCCCAGTGTTAAATGGATCTTAAAGATCAGTCACTTTCTCTGTAGCAAAACATTTAAGCATTCATCACATCAATATGTAACCTAAATATGTTTTCTCTTAGGCCCAATACTGCTTTAGGATTAGAGGTGTTCAAACAGTCACTTAAGAATATTCTCCAAAACATACTTATGAATGTTCACATTTTTAAGCTTTCACCTAACTTCCCATTCTAAGAACCTAAATATCCCATAAAATGAAACCTAAGAGGGTCAGTCTTTTAGTGTCTCTTGGCTGTTTCTTCATGTTTTTATTCATAAGGATTTGCAACATATCTTTAGACATTCTTTATCTATCAGCCTTAGGACTCAAACATAAACCTAAAAATTGAAATTTGAACCTTGACCCTTGAAGTTTTATTATGCACTCTCACTTTAAAAAGCATTTAGAATTAAAAGGTCTGTATATAATTTGGGCTCACTTGCTTCTCAGCAAATCATTTAGTCTAGAGGCTTGCATTATGTTGCAAAGAATGAGTAATTCTCATCATAAGGAGGGTTTGAAAAGATTATAACAAGATAATACACATGTGAAAGTACTTAAAGTATGAAGTGTTTGCAGTATATCTATATATATATATAACTGAGATGGCTACCTGCTTCGTACTTCAGGACTATTTTTACATTTCTTTATGTTGTAACTTTCTTGCCTCTAATTTCCATGATTCTCCATGTTTTTGTCTAACAAACATATTCTCAGTTTCCTAGCCATAGGATGCTAGGTGACCTTGCTCTCTGATTTTGCCTCTTTCCTATGATTACTCAAGTAGAGTAGCTTTATAAGTAGCATACACATAAAGTGTGATTGGACTGGTGTTAGAAAGACCACCTTTTCAAACACATCTCCTTTACTGTTCTGTGTAAGGTACACAGTTCCACCATTATAAATTCATTACTTTGAATTAAAGTATAATATTTTCAATGGTCATTTATTAGAATCAGTATCCCTAAAGGAGTAATTAATCAAGCAACATGTATTTACTACGCATGTTTTTTTTTATATTCACACTGTGCTAAGTAGGAAATGAACCCAATAAATTCATTCCCTAAATAAGAGCTATCATCTGAAGGGAGTAAAACTACAGAGGTGTATCTCACTCAGAGTGATGATGGAAAGGGAAGGGCAGGCCAGGACTTAGGTTCTGATGAATGCACACACATGATGAGATAGGATGCCACATTTGGAAGAGAACCTAAAGTATAAAGAGTGTAGAATAGAAGGCCCAAGTGGATAGGACTCAAAACACACTATGGCATTTGCTGTTTCTTTATAATTAGATTTCCCTATGTAAGTAGTCTTGATGGAAAATTTTGTCAACACATATAAAATACTTTCTCCAAAAAATAATTTTAGAGACTACCTTAAAAACAGAAAAGATGTAACCATGATTCAGCAAGTGCCTGGAATACCCCCACCTCCAAATTATTTCTCACATCAAGAGTCTAAAACCCCTTTTTTTAAAAAAAATTATATTTGTCCATTACCATTTACTCCCTTCCCAATGCAGTCATCACACTGTTGTCCATGTCCACGAGTCCTTCTTCCTTTTTGCTCAATCACTCTACCCCTTAACCTCTCCTGCATAGCTGTCATTCTGCTCTCTATTTATGTCTGTCTCTATTTTCCTTGTTAGTTCAGTTTGTTCATTAGATTCCACATATGAGTGAAATCATATGGTATTTGTCTTTCTCTGACTGGCTTATTTCACTTAGCATAATGTTGTCCAGGTCTACCCATACCATCAAAAGGGTAAAATGTTCTTATTTTTTTATGGCCCAGTAGTAGTCCATTGTGTAAAAGTCTCAGAGTTGTTTTATCCATTCATCTACTAATGGACACTTGGGCTGCCTCCATATTTTGGTGATTGTAAATAATGCTGCAATTAACATGGGAGTGTTTATGTTCTTTCAAATTAGTGTTTTGGGAAGATGGCAATGGAGTAGGATGGAGCAGATACCAGTTCCTAGTACAAAAGGGAGAGAAACCTGTCCGATCGGAGGAGGAGAAGCCAGCAAGCCAGCAGATGCCAAGCATATATGAAAATAAGGGACCAGAAACCTCGATGGTCATGGAGGAACCAGACGGTAGGGAGACAGCAGCGGCACAGTAGTCTCGGGGACGGAGCAAAAAGAAACAGCAGGGATCTCCTCTGGTGCAAGGTTGGGGGACCAGTGCCCAGTGGCGAGAGCCCAACAGTGCCTGGGACAGCCTTCAGTGCCCGGACAGCTCCTCCCTGGGAGTTTTCAGCCGGGTCGGCCAAGTGGCCCAGGCAAAGAGGTGTGGAAGGGATTTCAGCCTGTGCACAATTTGGGGGATTAGTCATCCTACCCGCAGTGTATCTGGGCAAGTCAGTGCCTGACAGCACCTAGGCCAACGTTCAGCACCCGGAAAGCTCCCTCCCTAGGATTTTTGGGCCGGGACCTGCCAAGAGGCCCAAGCAGAGGGGAACAGAGGAAATTTCAGCCTGCGCACAGTTTGGGGGTCCAGTGCCTGGTGGGCAATGTATCTGGGCAAGTGCCTAAGGGCGCCTGGGACAGTGTTCAGCGCCCAGACCTCTCTCCCTAGGATTTTTCCACCAGGACCTGCCAAGTGGCCCAACCAGAGGGGAGCAGAGGGGATTTCAGCCTGCGCACAGTTCGGGGTCCAGCGCCTGGCGCGGTGCTGCTCCATCCCTAGGATTTTTCAGCTGAGGTTGGCCAGGGGACCCAGACAAACACAGGAGCAGAAGGGATACACACCACAGCAGCGTGCCATGACCTGCGCACAGAGTTTCTAGGTCGGTGCCCAGTCCTCAGATCAGCTCCCGGCTTCCAGTCCATCCCCCTCAGACTATCTGCAAGCCCCGGGCACTGAGGGGTCCCGGGGAAAGAGCTGAGACCCTCAACTCCCTCCCTTTCTGGCCAAGCAAGGTGGGGTTCTAGGAGAGACTTGTTTGATAGAGTTTGCAGAGAGGGTGCTGAGGACAAAGAGCCCCAACCAAGGACTCTGTGGTTGCCAGCCCAGGAGAACTGAGAGGTACAGCCTGGGGATCTGAATCCAATAGACACAACAGCCTGGTCTGCTCCACACCCAGTTTGGCATGGAACCCGAGATTGGGCAGAGGGCCTAGAGTTTCCCCACAGAACAGGGGCAGGTCTGTGCTCAATCCCGAGGGAACCAGGCAACTAGGCCAGTGCAGGTGCCCGCAAACACAGCAAACCAGCCCATGGCAGTAACCCCTGGGAGGAAAGCGCTGTGAGGAAGTCCTAGTTCCCCATTGTAGGGAGCTGGGGAGAGGGGCCAAGTGTCTGGATCCTGAGAGGAGCTGGCTGAAAAAAGTCACAACAATCAACCCTCAGCCAACTGCCACCAGAAAAACCGGTTCGGCTAGTTTGAAGCCAACAAGTGACATTTGTTCGTTGTTGTTGTTTTGGGGGGATTCTTTTTGTTTGTTTCTTTTTTGTTTTTATTTTACTTTATTTTATTTTTATTCTTTCTTATTTTTTTAATTTTCTTTCTTTTTCCATTCCTTTTCTTTATCTTTTTGCTTTTTTAAAGTAATCTGTTATTTCTTTTAAATTTTATTACTGTTTCCTCTTTCCATACTTTTGTCCTCTTTTCTCGGATTTTCTGTTTTATTTCTTCTTTTCTTTCTAAAATTATTGCTCTTTTCTTCCATTCCCCTACCCTTTTTTTTCTTTCTTCCTTTTATTTCTTTCCTTGTCATTTCTTTCTTTTACCCACAAGAGTCACAATCAACTTGAAAATATGAAAAGACCAGAGCTGGACCCATAGAAGAGGCCTCCCAATAGTAGAGTCAGAGAGACAAATTGCACATTGCTGTAAGAGAGAAGCCAAAAGTTGCTGCATATTTGAGTAGGTGGAAGCAGAGAACAACAGGATAACCAAAAGAGACTGCATCACTGAAATTCACAGGCATTCCACCACAAAAGTTCACACCATAAACCCAGGGTGTCAAAACAGATTAGTCTAAGAATCTGAGGCTAACAAGAAGAGTCTCACAAACAATGGGAACACAAAGAAACAATTCCCAAATGAAAGGAAAGGAGGAACCCTCAGAAAGAATGTTTGATGAAATAGAGGCTAGTCAACTATCAGATACTAAATTCAAAACACTGGTTATCAAGAAGTTCAAAGAGCTCACAATCAGCTACCAGAAACTACAGGGGAGCTATAATGATCTCACTGTGAACTATATCAACATGAAAAAGGAAATGGAAATTATTAGCAAGGGCCAAGAGGAAATGAAGAATACAATTTCTTAATTAAAAAACACACTAGAAAGCATTAAAAATAGAGGAGATGAAACAGAAGATCAGATTAGTGAATTGGAGGACAAAGTAGAAAGCATCTCACAGAAAGAACAGGAAAGGGAAAAGAGGCTCAGAAAGAATGAAGAGGGATTAAGAGAAATGAAAGACAATATGAAACATAATAATATCTGAATAATAGGAATACCAGAAGGAGAAGAAGAACAAGGGATAGAAAACCTATTTGAAAGAGCAATGAGAGAAAATTTCCTTAATTTGATGAAAGAAAAACTCACACAAATCCAGGAATCACACAGAGTACCATTCAAGAGGAACCCAAGGAGGCCCACTTCAAGACACATCATGATTGAAATGTCAAAATTCCAAGACAAAGACAGACTCTTAAAGGCAGAAAGGGAGAAAAAAAGAAGTAACATACAAGGTAGCCCCAATAAGGTTAGCTAGTGACTTCTCAATGGAAACACTCCAAGCAAGAAGAGAATGGCAAGAAATATTTCAAGTAATGAGAACCAGAGGCCTACAACCAAGGCTACTTTACCCAGCAAGGCTCTCAATCAAGATAGAAGGCCAAATAAAGAGTGTCCAAGACAAAAGAAGTCTAAAAGAATTTGCTGCCACCAAGCCAGCTCTACAAGAAATACTAAAAGGACTGCTTTAAGGAAAGGAAGGAAAAGAGACAGACAGAGAGGAACACAGGTACAAAAATGGCAATGAATAAGTACCTATCAATAATAACCTTAAATGTAAATGGATTAAATGTTCCAATCAAAAGACACAGAATAGCTGCATGGATAAGAAAGCATGACCCACACATATGCTGCCTACAAGAGACCCACCTCAGGATAAAACACCATCACAGACTAAAAGTGAAAGGCTGGAAACAAATTTTCCAAGCAAATGGACAAGAAAAAAAAGCTGGGGTAGCAATATTCTCATATAGCAAAAAGCTGATATTCTCATATCAGACAAAATAGACTTCAAAAAAAGAGCCATAAAGAGAGACCCAGAAGGTCACTTCATAATACTCAAGGGAAGAATCCACCAAGAAGACATTAACATCATAAATATATATGCACCCAACATAGGAGCACCAAAATATATAAAGAAAATCTTATAGGAATTCAAGAAAGATATAGACAGCAACACAATTATAGTGGGGGATTTTAACACCCCACTATCAAAAATGGACAGATCTTCCAAACAAAATATCAACAAAGACATTGCAGCATTACACAACACCCTTGATGAAATGGACTTAACTGATATACACAGAGCCCTTCACCCCAAAGAAGCTAAATACGCATTCTTTTCAAATGCACATGGAATATTTTCAAAGATAGACCACATGATAGGACACAAAATGAGCCTCAACAAATTCAAGAATATTGAAATCATACCAAGCATTTTCTCTGACCACAAGGGACTGAAACTGGAAACCAACCTCAAAGGAAAAAAAACAAAACACCCAAAATCATGGAGACTGAATGGTACGCTATTAAACAACAAATGGGTCAAGAATGAAATTAGGAAAGAAATCGAAAAGTTTCTGGAAACAAATGAAAATGATCTCACAACAACCCAAAACTTATGGGACACACCAAAGGCAGTTTTGAGAGGGAAGTTTATAGCAATACAGGCCTACCTAAAGAAGATAGAAACATTTCAAACAAACAACCTAACCCTACGCCTACAAGAACTCAAGGAACAACAACAAAAACAGCCCAAAGCAAGTAGAAGGAAGAAAATAACCAAGACCAGAGCAGAACTAAATGACATAGAGACTAAAAGCACAATTTTAAGGATCAATGAATCCAGGAGTTGGTTCTTTGCAAAGATAAACAAAATAGACAAGCCTTTAAGTAGGCTCATCAAGAAAAGAAGGGAACGAACACAAATAAACACAATCAGAAATGAAACAGGAGAGATTACAACTGATACCACAGAAATAGATAGGATTGTAAGAAATTACTATGAAGAACTATATGCCAAGAAATTTGAGAACCTAGGGAAAATGGACACATTTCTAGAAAAATATAATCTCCCAAAACTCAATGAAAAAGAAGTAGAAAACCTGAATAGACCAATAACAGCAAAAGAAATTGAAGCAGTAATAAAAAAAACTCCCATCACACAAAAGCCCCGGACCAGATGGGTTCACAGGAGAATTCTACAAAGCATTTAAGGAAGAGCTAATCCCTATTCTTCACAGACTATTCCAAAAATCAAAAGGGTGGAAAACTCCCAAACTCCTTTTATGAAGCCAGCATCATCCTAACTCCAAAACCAGATAGAGATACAACGAAGAAAGAAAACTTCAGGCCAATATCACTGATGAACATAGACACTAAAATTCTCAACAAAATATTGGAAAATCGCATCCAGCAATATATCCAAAAGATCATACACCATGACCAAGTGGGATTCATCCCAGGGATGCAACGATGGTTCATCATTTGCAAATCAGTAAATGTAATTCATCACATAAACAAAAGCAAAGACAAAAACCACATGATCATATCAATAGATGCGGAAAAAGCTTTTGTAAGTTAAAACGCCCATTTATGATAAAAACACTCAGCGAAGTGGTAATAGAGGGACCATTAATATATTATGGAATATGGTCAATATATTCAATAATATATATGAATTTCAATGTATGGAATATGGTCAATATATTGACCAATATATTGACCATTCCTCAATATAAAAAAGACCATATATGAGAGACCTACAGCCAATATCATACTCAATGGGCAAAAACTAAAAGCTTTTCCACTAAGATCAGGAACAAGACAAGGTTGTCCACTTTCACCACTTCTATTCAATATAGTGTTGGAAGTCCTAGCCACAGCAATCAGACAAGAAAAGATAATAAAAGGCATCCAAATCAGAAAGAAGGAAACAAAACTGTCAATGTTTGCAGATGACATGATAGTGTACATGGAAAATCCTATAGACTCCACCCAAAAACTGCTCAACCTAATAAATGAATTTGGCAAAACAGCTGGTTACAAAGTCAATATCCAGAAATCAAAGGCATTTTTGTATACTAACAATGAATCAGCAGAAGCAGAAATCAAGGAAAAAAATCCCATTCAATATAGCAAAAAGAAAAATAAAATATCTGGGAATAAACTTAACCAAGGAGGTAAAAGACCTGTATGCAGAAAACTACACAGCCCTGAAGAAAGAAATCAGGGAAGACACAAACAAATGGAAACATATACCTTGTTCATGGATTGGAAGAATTAACATCATCAAAATGTCCATACTACCCAAAGCAATATACAGATTCAATGCGATACCTATTAAAGTACCAATGGCATATTTCACAGACATAGAACAAACACTTCAAAAATTTATATGGAACCATAAACAACCACGAATAGCAGCTGCACTTATGAGAAAGAAGAACAAAGTAGGAGGGATCACAATACCTGATATCAAACTGTATTACAAAGCCACTGTAATCAAAACAGCCTGGTACTGTCATCAAAACAGCCACATAGACCAATGGAACAGAACAGAGAGCCCAGAAATCAACCCAACTCTCTAGAGTCAATTAATATTTGACAAAGGGGGCAGTAACATAAAATGGAGTAAAGATAGCCTCTTCAACAAATGGTGTTGGGAGAACTGGACAGCTATGTGCAAAAAAATGAAACTTGAGCACCAACTTATACCATATACCAAAATAAATTCAGGGTGGATAAAAGACTTAAATATAAGCCGTGACACCATTAAAGTCCTAGAGGAGAACATTGGCAAGAAAATCTCAGATATTTCACGCAGCAACATTTTTAATGATATGTCCCCTAGAGCAAGGAATATAAAGCAAAGAATAAACAAATGGGATCTCATCAAAATAAAAAGTTTCTGCATGGCTAAAGAAAACAGTATTAAATTAAAAAGACAACCAACTGTATGGGAAAACATATTTGCCAATGATACCTCAGACAAAGGTTTAATCTCCAAAATATACAAAGAATTTACAAGACTCCACTCTAAGAAGACATCTAACCCAATTAAAAAATAGGAAAAAGACTTGAACAGACACTTCCCCAAGGAGGACATACAGAAGATCCAGAGACACATGAAGAGATGCTCAATATTGTTAGCTATCAGAGAGATGCAAATTAAAACCACAATGAGATACCACTTACACCAGTCAGGATGGCTATCATAAACAAATGTTGTTTGTTGAATCCCATCAACAAAGAACAAATGTTGGAGTGGTTGTGGGGAAAAGGGGTCCAACTGTTGGTGGGATTGCAGACTGATACAATCATTATGGAAAACAGTATGGAATTTTCTCAGAAAAATAAAATCGACCTGCCTTTTGACCCAGCAATTCCACTGCTAGGATTATATCCCAAGAATCCTAAAACATCAGTTTCAAAGAACCTACGTGCCACAATGTTCAAAGCAGCACAATTTACAATAGCCAAGAGTTGGAAGCAACCTAGGTGCCCATCAGTAAATGAATGGATCAAAAAATTGTGGTACATATACACAATGGAATTCTGTGAAGCAGAAAGAAGGAGCTACTACCCTTTGCAACAGCATGGATGGAACTGGAAAGCATTATGCTGAGTGAAATAGGCCAGGTGTTGAAAGACAAATACCATATGATCTCACCTTTAACAGGAAGCTGAACAATAAAACAAACAAGCAAACAGAATAAAAACAAAGACACTGAAATAGAGAACAAGTGGGCAGTGACCAGAGGGGAGATGGAAGGGAATTTAAGGGGGAAAAAGGGGGGGGGATTTTGAGGAACTAGTATGAAAGACACAGGGATGAGGACTAGGCGGGGAGGAAATGGGAGGGAGGTGGGGAGCACGGGGCAGCAGGGGCTGGAATGGGAGAAATAGACAAAAAACTGTACTTGAAAAATAACTAAATAAAATTTTTAAAAAATAGTGTTTTGGGTTTCCTCATACATATTCCCAGAACTGGAATCACTGGATCAAAAAGCAGATCCATTTTTAATTTGTGGAGGTAACCTCCATATTGCTTTCCACAGTGGCTGCACCAGTCTGCATTTCCACCAACAGTGCATGAGGATTCCTTCCCTTTTCTTCATATCCTCACCAGCCCTTGTTGTTTGTTGATTTATTGATGGTAACCATTTTGACAGGTTTGAGATGATATCTCATTGTGGTTTTTATTTGCATTTCTTTGATGAGTAGTGATGTTAAGTGTGTTTTCATATATCTATTGGCCATCTGTATGCCCTCTTTAGAAAAGTGTCTGCTCAGGTTCTTTACCCATTTTTTAATTGAATTATTTGTGGATTTGTTCACTTTTGTAAATACTATATAAATTTCAGATATTAACCCCTTATCAGATGTATTGGCAAATATGTTCTCCCATTCTATGGTTTGTCTTTTTATTTCTGTTGATGATTTCCTGTGCTGTATAAAAACTTTTTAGTTTGATTTAGCCCCACTTGTTTATTTTCTCTTTTGGTTTCCTTGCCTGGGAATATATATCTGATATAATATTGCTACAAGCAAAGTCTAAGATTTTACTGCCTATGCTTTCTTCAAGGATTTTTATGGTTTGGGGTCTAATATTTAAGTCTTTGATCCATTTTGAATTTATTCTTGTGTGTGGCATAAAAAGGTGGTCTAGTTTCATTTTTCTGCATGTATCTCTCTAATTTTCCCAATGCCATTTATTGAATAAACAATTCTTAGCACATTGTAAGTACTTGCTTCTTCTGTTGAATACTAATTGACTATACAAGTGTGAGTTTATTTCTGGGCTCTCTGTTCTGTTCCATTGATCTATGTGTCCAGTTTTATGCCAGCACCATGCTGTTTTGATTACTATGGTCTTATAACATACTTTGATATTAGGTAGTGTGATGGTGTGATTCTTCTGACTTTGTTCTTCTTTTTCAGTGTTGCTGTTGCTATGCTAGGCCTTATGTGGTTCCATATACATTTTTCAAATATTTGTTCTAGTTCTGAGAAATACAACATTGGGATCTTGATAGATTGCTTCAGTTAGCATGGACATTTTAATGATGTTAATTCTTCCTATCCATGAACACAGTATGTGCTTCCACTTATTTGTATCTTCACCAATTTCTTTCTTCAGTGGCTCATAATTTTCTGAGTACAGGTCTTTGGCATCCTTGGTTGGATTTAGTTAATCCGGCCTATGTATTTTATTCTTTTTGAAGCAATTGTGAATGAGATTATTTTCTTAATTTCCCTTTCTGTTAGTTCGTTATTGGCATATAAAAAGTTCAACTGATTTCTAGATATTAATTTTGTATCCTGCTACTTTGCTGAATTCCTTTATCAGTTCTAGTAGTTTCTTGGTGGAATTCTTGGGGTTCTCTATGTACAATATCTTATCACATGCACATAAAGACAGTTTTACTTCTTCCTTTCCAATTTGAATGCCTTTTATTTCTTCTTCTTGTCTGAGTGCTGGTGCATAGGACTTCTAGTCCTATGTTGCATAAGAGAGGTAAAAGCAGATATCCCTGTCTTGTTCCTGGTCTTAAGAGGGAATGCTTGTAGTTTTTGCCTGTTGAGTATGATGCTGGCAGTGGGTTTGTTATATATGGCCTTTATTATATTTAGGTATGTTCCTTATACCCCCACTTTGCTGAGAGTTTTTCAAAAACGGGTGCTGGATTCTATCAAATAAGAACCTAAAATTTCATCTCAATCCACTAGTCAAGAATTGCTCTTCCCATGTCCTCTTTGAAATTCAAAAACTGCAGGTATGGATAATTTTGAATCATAACATGTTATGTGAAAGCCACTGATAAACCCATTTCTTTGTTTAATAAAAGTTATTTAAAATATAAACTGCTCAGATATAGAAATGGATCAGTGATCATTCATATGGTCAGTCTTGCCTGTAAGTTCATTTGAGCAATAGTATTTAATAAGCAGAAGGATTTCTTATGGTATTTAATAAGCAGATGGATTTCTACACTACAAGACTTGTCCAAGGCCACCCTGATAACACTGATTATGAGTACTTGTACAAACACAGCTCATGTTGGCAAATAGATGTGTTAAAATAATGAGAGTATGAAATTCACACAGAAAGTATTCAAAATCTTCCCAAACTTAATGTAAGGCCAGGCTTTAAAATCAATATGGATAGAAATGCTAAAAACATTGCTTGCAGTTTAACTGAGTTCAAGGAGTTAAAAAAGTCTTAGAATTAACCATGAAACTTGAAAAAATATGTGAATCATCTTCAAAAACAGCACTTGAAAAACTGTATGTCAGAAATATCATCACTGTGGATGCCAAAAGGGAGGCATTTTGCAATGAGTAACAAAGTAAGGCATCTTATTGTGAAGACTGATTACATAATGCATAACAAAGTAGAGTAGGAAGAAGACTGAGGTATGCTTTCTCCTTAGTTCTGGCTTAGAACTACATTGCATAACATCACCAGAATTATGAATCCAAAAGCATCTTTTAAAAATCCATGGCTATTCTTGAATCAGTCCATTTTTATAGCTTAATGAGGTGGTCGTTTCAAATGCCTACATTTATTCAAAATAGTTTCCTTGTCTCCATTTTCTTTTTAAATCTGAAAACTACAGTACTCAGTAAGTTCAACAAGTTGTAGTTGGAGGTAATTCAGAAAAGAGAAACCAGAGGAAAATGTCCCATTTTCCATGGCATTGTCTCTAGTCCATGTTTTTCCCCTACATACCCAGCTACAGAGTTCTACTATTTGAATACAGTGCCCACATTTTAAAAATCACCAAATAGTTAACACTAATATAGCACTTACTCTGTATCATGTACTCTTCTAACAACTTTACATACATTAATTACATCATTTAAATGTCCTACTCTACATTTTAATAGTAAAGTGTACTATTACTTGTACTTAAGAGATAAAGACACAAAAGGAATGATACAACTGTTAGTCCAAAGCTCTAGAACTGAGTTAAGGACAAGAATTCAAAGTACAAGTTGTTAAATCCCAAACAAGATGACAATAGTCTCAAGCTATTTTTGATTAAAAATAAATAGCAAAGAGAAAGGGAGAAGAAAAAAAGGCAATGATTATTATTATTAATCACAATGTTCCACATATAATAGAATTAATACTGTATTGGCATTTAAGAAATGTAACCCCTGTGATAAATAACAGGAGACATTGCCAAATATAATTATTTACTATATTATGAAAATTGCTACATATGCAGTATCAAAAGGAGTGATTTTCCTGAATTTTCCGTACTGTTCTCAAAAATTGTAAAGCAGAGCATTCACTCAAATTGAAGATCTACTGGCTCACAGATTACTGGGGAGAATAATACAGATTTTGAGAAGATAGTAAAGTCTCTCACTAGTGAACATGAGATTCCCCAGCTTACATTAGTCAGAAGTAGGACCTACCTCGGGAGAAATAATGGATTATAAGGATATTTTACAAAGAAAATCTAGAATATAAAATGTTGCCAGTATCTAAAAATGTTGAAGACGTCTGTCCACATTTTCACAAATCACAAAACCATGACCATTGAAACAAATGAACAAACAAACATCCCATACTCCCACTGTGGTTTCACAAAAGGCTGCCTATAAAGTTTTGGTGGAGGGGAAAATGTTCCCATCAGAAGCAGAAAGAGGAAAAAAATGAAACAAGAAACAAGAATATAAAGCCTAAAGTGATTTAGAACTTGTCAGAAAAAATTATTTCACAAAAGCAGAGACAATGCTAAAAATGCTAGTGCAAAACAACACAAAAAGAGGTGAAAAATAGAACTGATAATCTGCAAACACAAGCATCATAGTAAATCACTGCTCATTCTGAAATGACAGATTCCAGGGTTTTTAAATCATTCTTTGATGAGAAAACATTTAAACAGAAAGAACTGTGCAAGTTCAAGTAATTAACATCTTATGCACTTACATGAATTATTTGTGGGAAGGAAAAGAGAGAGCTTGATGCCACAGTACAGCACTCAGAGAAAACTAAGTCTATGTAGGTGAGCAGGGCCAGATGGTAAGCAACTCAAAGTGATATAAAAGGCAGTGGCTAGAGTATTTACTCAGATCCATCCATCATCATTGCAAGACCATGGTAACCTCCTCTAACAAATGAGCCCTTGCTTCAGCCTTCAGCTTCACCACCTCCCAGAAGTACAAAACAACACTCTAGTTTAAAATCTGATGGAACTGCAGTGATTTCAGACCTATTACTATTATGATCTAGTATCTTTTTATTACAGCATCATAAACACAACTTTCAACAACTTTCCTGGATGTCTCAGCACTGTTTTGAGGGATAAAAGTCAGAGGTGGAAAAAAGGTTACTAATGCTTTGATTTGTGGTATGGAAATTTGTGCAGAGTCTTTTCCTTCAGTACTGAAATCGAAGGGGTATATTAAGAAGTGCCGATGGTTGCCTTCATTCTTTAAAATCACCTATTCATAAAAAAGGAAGAATGCCTCACTCTTCAAGGGGGGATTTGAGTGGTACTGAAAGACCTCAATCTTCTGCTTTCCAGCCTCCCTGATTTATCTTGGTAAGAATGTTGTTTATAACCCCTTCTCTTGATGCCAGGGAAAGAATGTGCAAACAAACAAACAAACAAAAAAACCAGATGTGAAATTCTATGAAGTGCCAACTGATTCATACCCCAGACTCTGAAGATTTACACACACTTCCACTGCTAACAGTAATAAGAGTTTTGTTGTCACTGGTGAAGACCTAGCCAATCAGGGCAGAAAAGAACATCTACCCCAGGGAAAGAGAACTTCAGCTCCAATGAATGAGACAACGCTGATGAGATGAAATTTACATGTAAGTCACAAAGCTATTGGGACTGGATTCTAATACAAAAAAAAGTGTCAGACAATAAAGCAATTTGGTAATGTCAGCTTTTTTACTGCTGCGTGTGTGTCTACTAGAAAGCTTCTTTTAAAAAACACACAAACATTCAAACTACAATTAAGTAGAAGCTATTACTTTATAGAGTTTTATACTTAGGAAATAGCAGAAATTAATAATTACTACAGTTTATTGAGGATGTACTATAGATCAGAAGCTTTGCATATTTTGTTTCATTTAATATACTTCACTTAGATCCACTTTCAGGAGGAGGAAAGAAGCTCAGAGTGTGCCAATAACTAACCCAAAGCCATGCTGCTAAAAGGATCAGAAATGGGATTCAGACTAAATAAAGCTTGGCTGAATCTTAAGACTTTGTTCTGTGTGTGCAGAGTCCCTTTGCAAAATTCACTATTTAATTTTCTAGAAGCTATAATAATAACTATTAAAGGCTTACTATGTTCCAGTTACATTATCTCACTATATCCTCTAAACAACTATATGAGCTACTATTTTAGCTGTTTTATAGTTAGGAAACTGAGACACAAAGAGGCTCACAAACATGCCCAGTTAGACAGGGGAAGAAACATAATTTAAATGCAGGTCATTGCTTCCAAAGCCACAATCTGTTTCCAAATTCATAATAGCAATGAATTTGAAATTCTCATTAAAAAGCTGGTTTTTGTGGACTTCCTCCAGTTTGCAAATTTTATATTTTCACCTGCCTGGATTTACCTTTTATGTGTTTATTTTCTCCTACAATCTCCCCGTTGTAGAAATCATAACTGCCTAGATTCATAAAATTTTACAAATGGAAGTTTACCACTTGATAAACTGACCCACCAAGGACAAAAAAAGTAAGTTATTCACAAAGCACAATTGATACCTGAAATTGTCCACCAACTGGGTAATCTTTCTACCATGCAGAAGCATGATGCCATGACTCAGCATTTCCAAAGTAACTAAATATAAAGGCATATAAAAAACACTGGAAAATCCAGTTCTATTGTTTTGAAGGTAATAATTAAATATAATGTTGTATTAAAAACAGATTTTGAAATTTTTTACATAAAAAAGTAAGAACACTATAACCCAGCTTTGAAAGCTCTCTAAATGTGCCACTAACAGCAAACTGTATACACCAGGTCTTCTATTCTCTTTTATTCAGCTCTAGTCTATTTGCCATACCTCATACAAGTCTTTCTTTGTCCTGCTTCTAGAACCAAGGCAGCCCTCTCCACCTTTCAGTTCTCTAAAATAATCAGACTCAATGATTCACCCTCTCTACCTTTCAGTTCACTAAAATAATCAGACTCAATGATTCTTCCTCAGAATATCTACCACAAGGTTCCAACTGTGACCTGCTGATGGCCCATATGCCACTATTTTGAAGTTCTCCCAACAGATTCATGTTGGCTTCATCATAGTATCTTTACATCCCCTGTACCCCTGACTTCACTAAAATAAAGAGGGAGAGTATCTATACAAAAATAAAGAACTAAAGAACTAAACAAATGACATTCTTGACTGAGATTTTCAACATACCGGGAAAGGTGAGCTAATTAACAATGTACTTAGGAGAAACGAGAAAGCTACATATTAAAGAGGGGAATGAAGATCACAAAGGAGCTGATTTACTTTACAGGACTTATAGAGAGGCTCGAGATTCAAAGCTTGTCATTATGGAGTACAGAATAGCAAGAGACCATTCTCCCACCCCCTGCACTAAGTACTGGCACCCACAGAGTACCACAGTTTTCATGGGAAAGGCTCAATACTCAGGGACTTCTGGTACTGTGGAGGGCAAGGGTGAGACCTAAGGCAAGAAAAAGATGAAATAATTAAATGTTCATATACTGAGTTATGAGACCTTCCCCTAACAGCCTCTGTCTCTTCGTGTGCAAAAAGCTGGGAACTAAGCATTCCCCACATACACAAAAAATTTTTTAAAGATTACTTTTTGAAAAACAATTGACCTGCCTGAGAAAAATATCTTTATTTCTCAGGGGTTGGTTCATAGCAAAGTATTGACTTCCAATACTCTAAAGATTCCAAAAGGAAGCAGGCCAATCAACAAAACCAAGACACAGATGCTCAAGTCAGCCTTTTAAAGCCTTGTTGAAATACAGACTGACATCCAAAAATCATCAAACATTTAATGAAAAGTTCCAATGTAGAAACACAGACTAAAATAAATAAAAAGGGGAGGGGAAGCCTGGAAGAAGCTGATATATGGTGGAAAATAGTCTTCAAAAAATTGAAATTGATATTATTACAAAGATAAATGAAGAGGTTAAAATTACAATCTTAATATAAGAATGGGATGCTACAGAAACAGAGAAAGCAGAAAACAAGAAGTACTAAAAAACCAAACTTAACATTTTACCTAATGCATGCAGTAAACTACTATTCTTCAAAAACATTTTCTTCCCCTCTTACAGGGAGAATTTTTCTCCCTGCTCCATCAATTTGCTATCAATTTCTTTTTGCCAATTAAATGTTGTTTCGATGTGATGTTTCACAGAAACCCTGAGAGCAAGCATGTGGCTCACATTTTTTTTCTCCCATTAGTGCACTGGCAATATTCCAGATAGCATGTGCTCCAGCATTCTGAACCCTCCATGGGAAATGATGCAAACAGATCTTCAACTGACCCACAGTGAAAAACTGAAAATTAAACCTTTATTATTGAAAGCCATTGTGATATGGAGCATGTTTGTCACTGCAGATAACCTAGTCTATTCTAACATTATGTTTAATCACTTTGACAGGAGCTTCAGACTTCATTCATACATAACATCTGAGTCTGAATTAGTAGGTACATAAAAAAATAAGCAAATAAAAATAAATAATTATTAACTTTGGAAGAAACAAGAAGTTACATAGGAACAAACTCTACACATATTACACTATATGACTCAAAATAAAAAATCATTTACATAGTCATAATAACAATCAGTTGATAGTGGCTGAACCAAAAACTGAAATAAGCCTATTAAAATAATAAGAAGATCATTGTGTGTGTTTGTATAGAAGTGGTAAAAAAAAACTAAATCATAATCTTCTCTAAAAGGAAGTCAATGGAGATCTAATACTGAAAAATCAAGAAAATAATATAATGTACTCTGTGATATTTAGAAGTATGGATAGAAATCCAAGAAGAATCAAGACATTGAAAATAGTTGCATTAAAAGCGTGAGAACTGGAAGATCAGAAGATTGGGACATGGGATGGCCATTTTTCAATGTGTCATTATTTAACTTTTTATATGTATTATATTGATAAAATTAAATAGCAGTTTTCTCTTATCATTTATAAATACAGAGTAAAATGTCAGAAGAAATAACCAAAGGACTTGTACAAAGTCCTTCTACAAAGAAGAACTGTGAAGTGGACAGAGCAAGGTAAGAGACTGCGATTTTTTAGGCTTCTCAATATTTCATTTTTAAAACTGTACATGAAAAGAAAACTCTCTTAATAACTTAATTCTGTGAATAAGAGGAATTTTTTAGTATATCTAATCATATCATCAGTAAACCTACCCATATCAGAAATAAAGTAAAAAATGCAATACTTGCTTATATTCTGGTAAAATCAAAATTTAAAGCTGTGGCCTCTCCATATTTGTTTTGTTGTTTTTTTACAATGAGACTTTTTAGTGAGCTCATATGGTGCTTTTTAAGAATCTCAATCATTATTCTGAAGATCTAATGTACAGCATAAGGATTATAGTTAATGATACTATATACTTAAAAGTTACTACTTAAATGTTCTTATTGCCAAAAAAAGATAATTACATAATGTGATGCAGGCATTAGCTAATGCCACCTTGGTGGTCATATTGCAATTATAAGTTTATCAAGTCAACAAAGCTATGTGAAATCTAACGAACAAAAACTGATGAACGAAACAGAAACAGAGGCATGGACACATGGAACAGACTGACTGTGGTTGAGGCAACAGGCTCACAGTGCAGTGTGAAGGTGATGTTTTGTTGAGTCAAGCACTTGAAACCTGTATGGTTTTGTGAACCACTGTCAGCCAAATGGATTCAATTAGAAAAATCTCAATCATTCTA
The DNA here is from genome assembly GCF_021234435.1 of Artibeus jamaicensis. NCBI lineage: Eukaryota > Metazoa > Chordata > Mammalia > Chiroptera > Phyllostomidae > Artibeus > Artibeus jamaicensis. The sequence continues at coordinate 19,585,962 of NW_026521788.1, forward strand.
AAAAATAAATTACTTTTAATATTTAGTATTATACCTACTAAGACTGAGGAATGCATATCTCTGTATTATTTTTCAACAAAAGAACATTTTATACTTAATCTTCAACCAAACCAATATTTTGTTGACTATAAATTCCAGTTAAACACAATAAATATTAATTAAATATATATTACACAATTGTATGAGATTGCCCTAATCTTTGTATAGGATAAGCGTTAAAATATTTCAGCCTCTATCATATGAGTATAATCGCATAAGGAATATAAGATAGGTACAGTAATTGCTACAATAAAGTAAAAAATTATATAGGGGCATAAAAGAGCAAATAAATGGAAGAAAAGAAAAAAGTACTTATAATTCTGAGGACCATGGAGCAAATGGTCTTTGCAAATAGGCTATATGTGAACATGTGAAGCCATAGAAAGGAGAATTATCTAGGAGAAAAAATAATATCAGTAAAGATTGTGAGGTGACATCAGTTTCACAGTAGAGCAAAACACCCTGTTTGTCTCTCTTCTTCAAGCCACAACTAGTGGGAATAACCCAACAAGGGTACCTGTGTTGAAAACGTTACGATGCCTGAGAGACCCACAAATCTGTACTTCTGAAGGTGGGTGAATTGCAATGTGTAGAGGAAATGAAGAAACAGTGCCTGAGACACTGATCCCCCAGCCAGCTGAACCCACGGCCCCAGTGGTAGACAGCAGTCTCCTCCACAACTCCAGCTCTCTCCCCACCTACATATCAAAGAGGCCCGTAGTAGCATCAGAAAGGAGGGCAGCACAGATGCTGGCCTTTTTACCACCTGACCACAGTAGAACCAGTAGGAAGGAACTGGGCAGCAACAGCAGTAATGCCCATGTTCAAGCCCCCTTCTGTCAGTCTGATAACCGTGAAATCCACAAAAGCTCTGTAGACTCTGGTTCCCCCTCTAACCTGCCCCATTCCTCTACTAGACCCTCCCCATACCCCAGACACACAGCTGTGGTACTCAAGACTCAGGCAACCCTGAAAGCAGCATGGCACTTACCATCCAAGAAATACTGGCAGCAATACCCACCACCACAGAAACAGCCACAACTTCAGTGGCTTCAGCAGCAACAAGGCATCAGAGACCTTAGAAGCACAAGGTGTGACAAAGAGGGTACCTGTGACACCTCTGACAGAGGTCATGAAATGTAAAACATTCTGACTCTCAAATATAGCCATAGTCAGCTCAGGTCAAAGACAGGAACACTTATAATACATTACCACCTACTGGGAAAAAAAGGCCTCTAATTACCATCCTGTTAAACTATTAAACTCAAAGTAGGCAAAGTTGTAACTACTAAATAAGAGAAGTGTTTGCTATTTCAAATGTACTGGCAGAGAAAAAATCCATCAAGCACCATGAATAATCACAATAACATTGTATCACAAAAAGAAAATTACAATTTTCCAAAAAACAAACTCAGAGTTTAGAAGATTGTGATCTAAATAATAGAGAATTCAAAATACCTGTCATAAAGAAACTTAACAAGATACAAAAAAACTAGAAAGGCACTTCAATGAGCTCAAGAATAAAATTAATGACCAGAAGTACTTTACCAAGGGACTGAAATTCTAAAAAAGAACCAAACAGAAATTCCGAAGCTGAAAATTTAAATGAGTGAGATGAAGATTGCATTTGAAAAGCATTAATAACAGAGCAGACCATATGAAAAAAAAAACTGGCAAGCTAGAAGACAGAAATCTAGAAATGATTCAGATGAAAAAGGGGAGAAAACTAAGATTTTTTAAAAATTCAAAACTCCATGAATATAGCATGTGCTTCCACTTATTTGTATCTTTTTTGATTTCTTCAGTGTCTTACAATTTTCTGAGTAATATTTTACACCCTTGGCTAGGTTTATTCCTAGGTATTTTGTTATTTTTGAAGCATGGATAGGACAAATTAACATCATTAAAATGTCTGTATTACCCAAAGCAATTTATAGATTCAATGCAATTCCATTCAAGATTCCAATGACATATTCCACAGAACTCGAACAAATATTTTGAAAAATTATAAGGAGCCACAAAAGGCCCCACATAGCAACAACAATCCTGAAAAGAAGAACAAAGTTGGAGGACTCACACTACCTAATATCAAACTATACTACAAGGCCATAGTAATGAAAACAGCATGGTACTGGCATAAAAACAGACACATAGGTCAATGGAACAGAATAGACAACCCAGAAATAAACCCATACTTGTATAGTCAATTAATATTCAACAGAGAATACAAGCTCATACGATGGACTAAAGGTAGTTTATTCAATAAATGGAAAGTTGGACAAATACATGAAGAAAAGTGAAACTAGACCATCTTCTTATACCACATACAAGAATAAATTCAAAATAGATCAAAGACTTAAATGTTAGACTCAAAACCATAAAAATCCTAGAAGAAAACATAGGCAGAAAAATCTCAAACACTCCTCATAGAAATTTTTTATTGGATATATCTCCCCAGGCAGGGGAAACAAAAGAAAAATAAACAAATGGGACTAAATCAAACTAACAAGTTTTTGCACAGCAAAGGAAATCATCAACAAAATAAAAAGACAATCCACAGAATGGGAGAACATATTCATCAATACATCTGATAAGGGGTTAATATTCAAAATTTATAAAGTATTTACAAAACTGAACACCAAAAATAAATGACCCAATTAAAAATGGGCAAAGGAGTTGAATAGACACTTCTCCAAGGACATACAGATGGTGAATAGATATATGAAAAGATGCTCAACATCACTAATCATCAGAGAAATGCAAATAAAAACCATGACGAGATAACATCTCACACCTGTCAGAATAGCTATCATTAATAAATAAAAAGCAGCAAGTGCTGGCAAAGATGTGGAGAAAGGGGAGCATTTTTGGACTGTTGGTGGGGATTCAGACTAGTTCAGCCACTGTGAAAAGCAGTCTGCAGATACCTCCAAAAAGTAAAAAATGGATCTGCCCTTTGATTCAGTGAACCCACTTCTGGGAATATATCTGAAGGAACCCAAATGTTAATTTGAAAGAACATAAGCACCTATGTGTTCATCACAATGTTATTTATAATCGCCAAGGTATGGAAGCAGCCCAAGTGTCCATTAAAAGACGAGTGGCTAAAACAACTATGGGACCTTTTGACAATGGAATCCCACTCAGCTATAACAAAGAAGAAAATTTTACCCTTTAGTATGAACGGACCTGGACAATGTTATGTTCAGTGGAATAAGCCAGTCAGAGAAAGACAAATACCATATAATTTCACTCATATGTGGAATCCAACAAACAAACTGAACTAGCAAGCAAAACAGAAACAGACCAATAAATGGAGAATAGATGACAGCTAGTCGGGGGAGGGGGAGGGGTTGGAGAGATTGAGCAAAAAGGAAGAAGGACTCATGGACATGGCAAGTAGTGTGATTACTGCTAGGGGAAGGCAGGTTTAAGGGAACTAAATGGTAATGGAAAAATATAATAAAGATTATATATTTAAAAAATAAAAATAAACTCTACAAGAACTATTCAACTCCATTAGAAAAGACACCATAAGGATAATAGGTATCCTAGAAGGAGAAGAGAGGAATAAAGAGATGAAGAGCCTATTTAAACAAACAAATAACTTTCCAAACATTGGGAAAGGAACTGGTCATTTAAGTAAAAGAAGCTAACAAAACACTTAATTATTTCAAATTAAAAATACCTTCTCCAAGACATGTTATATTAAAATATAAAAAGTCAATAATAAAGACAAAATTCTAAAGGCAGTCCAGGGAAAAAAGACAGCAATCTACAAATGGTGCCCAAAACAAAGTGGTCTAGTCATATCTATAATCAGATAAAATAGATATCAAGCCAGAAAATATAACAAGAGACAAAGATGGACATTATATAATGATAAAGGGGAAATTCCATCAAGAAGACATAACACTTATTAATATATATGCAACCAATTTAAGAGCACCAAAATATACAAGAAAAATTAGCAGCAAGATAATAATAGTAAAACACTAACATTCCACTTACACCAATGGATAGATCAACCAGGCAGGAAGTCAATAAACATTGGCATTAAGGGACATGTTAGACCAAATGAACTTAATAGAAGTATGTAGATAGTTTCATCAAAAAGCAACAGAATAGCCCTGGCTGGTGTAGCTCAGTGGATTGAGGGCAGGTCTGCGAACCAGAGAATCGCAGTTCGATTCCCAGTCAGGGCACATGCCTAGGTTGCAGGCCAGTTCCCTGCAGGCTATTTCCCAGCAGGGGAAGCACTAGAGGCAACCATACATTGATGTTTCCCTCCCTCTCTCCTTCCCCTCTAAAGATAAATAAATATTTTTTTAAAAAAAAGCAACAGAATACACATTCTTCTCAGGTACACATGAACTATTCTCAAAGATAGGTCATATGTTAGAACACAAAACAAGTCTTAAATTTAAGAAGACTGAAATCATATCAAGCATTCTTTCTAAACAATGTTGTGGAAACTAGAAATCAAACACAAAAAATAGAACTGGAAAAACTGCAAAGATGTGGACATTAAATACTGTGCTACTGAACAACAATTGAATCAACAAAGAAACCAAAAAAGGAGCAAAAAAATACATGGAGACAAAAATCTATGAGATACAGAAAATGCAGAACTAAGAGGGAAGGTGATAGTAATACAGCCTACTAAAAAAAAAAAAGAAAAGAAAGAGAAATCTCAAATATACAATCTTTCACCTAAAGGAACCAGAAAAATAAAAAATAAACTCAAAGTCAGTAGAAGGAAAAATATTAAAAATCAGAACATAAATAAATAAAATAGAAACTATAAAATGTAATTTAAAAATCAATGAAATAAAACCTAGTTCTTTGAAAATATAAACATAATTAACGAACCTTTAGCTATACTCCCTGAGGAAAAATGATAGAAGACTGAAGTAAATAAAATCTGAAACAAAAAGGAAATTCAACAAATACCACAGAAATAAAAAGAATCATATGAGAATACTACGAAAGTCTATCTGCCACAAAATTGGACAACATACAAGAAATGAATAAATTCTTAGAACCACACAAATTTACTGGACTGAATCAAGAAGACATAAAAAATCTGAATAGCCTGATCACTAGAAAGAAAACTGAAATGTTAATCAATACCCCTCAAAAAAAAATCCATGACCAGACAGCTTCACTGGTGAATTTAACCAAACATTCAAAGACAATTCCATACCCACTCTCTTCAAACATGGACAAAACAACTGAATAGGAGGGAACACTTCCTAACTCATCATTTGAAGAAGCCATTATCCTGGTACCCAAACAGACAAAGACAACACACACACACACACAACAAATAATTACATGCCAAGATCAGTGATGTACACAGATGTGAAATTCTCAACAAAATATTAGTAAACTCAACACAATACCCTAACAGGATCATACACCATGATTGAGTGAAGTTTATTCCAGGGATTTAAGATTCATTCAACCGCTGCAAGTCAATCAGTATGATGCTCCACATGAACGAAATGAGAGGTACAAATACTACCATCTCAATAGATAAAGAAAAAGTATTTGACAAAATTCAACATCATTTTATGATTTTCTTAAATAGCTCTCAATAAAATGAGTATAGAAGAAGCATACTGCAACATAATAAAGACCATAAATGAAAACCCACAATTAACTTCACACACATCTGTAGAATACTGAAACTTTTGCTCTAAGATCAGGAGCAAGACAAGGATGCCCATTCTTGCTACTTTTATTGAACATAGTATTGGAAATTCCATCCAGAACTATCAGGTAAGGAAAAAATAAATGTCATCCCAACCATAAAGGAGAATTAAAATTGTCACTACTTGCAGATGACATGATTTTATGGAAAACCATAACAACTCCACTGAGAAAAATATTTGAAATAATAAAATCAGTAAAGTTATAATAATCAATATACAAAAATCTACTGCATTTTTATATAACAAAAAACTATCAAAAAGAAAAATTGAGAAAACAATCCCATTTAAAATTACAAGAAAAATACCTGGCAATATATTTAACCAAGGAGGTGAAAGATATGTACACTGAAAGTTGAGATATTATTAAAAGAAATTAAAGCCCTGGCTGGTGTGGCTTAGTGGATTGAGCACGGGCTTGTGAATCAAGGGATCACAGTTCAATTCCCAGTCAGGGCACATGCCTGGGTTTCAGGCCAGTTCCCCGCAGGGAACGCACAAGAGGCAACCATACACTGATGTTTCTCTCCCTCTCTCCTTCCCTTCCCCCTCTAAAGATAAACAAATAAAATCTTTAAAAAAAGAAATTAAAGTCACAGAGAAATGGAAAGATATCCCACAGAATTCATGAATTTGAATAATTAACATTTTTATTTTGTGTATGTTTTTTATTTTCTTTTAAATTATCTTTTTCTTAATTGTTATTTAAGTATAGTTGTCTCCATTTTCCCCCACCCCAATCCCTACCCCAACCATCCCCACTTCCCACCACTGATCCTACCCTCCTTTGACTTTGTCCATATGTCCTTTATACATATTCCTTGATGACCCTTCCCCTATTTTCCCACATTATCCTTCTTCCCCTCTTCTCTGGTTACTGTCAGTTTGTTCTTAATTTCAATGTCTGGTTATATTTTGCTTGCTTGTTTGTTTTGTTGATTAGGTTCCACTTATAGGTGAGATCATATGGTATTTATCTTTCACTGCCTAGCTTATTTCACTTGGCATAATGCCCTCCATATCCATCCATGTTGTCTGAAAAGCTAGGAGCTCCTTATTTCTTTCTGCTGCATAGAATTCCATTGTGTAAATGTAGCATAGTTTTTGTTCTATTCATTTACTGATGGGCATTTAGGTTCCCCCCAGCACTTAGCTATTGTGAATTATGCTGCTATGAACATTGGGGTGAATAGGTTCTTTTGAATTGGTGTTTCAGTGTTCTTAGGATATAATCCCAGCAGTAGAATTGCAGGATCACAAGGCAGTTCCATTTTTAGTTTTCCGAGGAAATTCCATAGTGTTTTCCATAGTGGCTGCACCAGTCTACATTCCCACCAACAGTGCACTAGGGTTCCCTTTTCTCCACATCCTTTCCAACACTTGCTGTTTGTTGATTTGTTTATGATGGCCATTCTCATTGGTGTGAAGTGGTATCTCACTGTGGTTTAAATTTTCACCTCTCTGATGGCTAGTGATGCTGAACATCTACCTTTTCCTATGTCTCTGGGCCCTTTGTATGTCCTCCTTACAGAAGTGTCTATTCAAGTCCTTTGCCCATTTTTTAATTAGGTTGTTTGTCTTCACGGAGTGGAGTCATGTGAGTTCTTTATATATTTTTGAGATCAAACCTTTGTCCAAGGTGTCATTGACAAATATGTTTTCCCATGTGGTTAGTTCTTTTTTCATTTTAATGCTGTTTTCTTTAGCAGTGCAGAAACTTTTCATTTTGATGAGATCCCATTTGCTTATTTTTTCCTTTATGTCCCTTTCTATAGGGAATATATCAGTAAAAATATTGCTGCATGGAATATCTGAGATTTTCCTGCCATATTACCTAAAGCAATCTACAGATTCAATGCAATTCCTATAAAAATTTCAATGGCATTTTTCACAAATATAAAATGAAAAATCCTAATATTTGTATGCAAATACAAAAGATCCCAAATAGCTAAAGCAATCCTTTTTTAAAATTGTTGTTGAAGTACAGGTTTCTGTAGACTTTAGAAATAGACAGAAACCTTCAGTCTATTTTTGTAGACTTGACAGCAAAGGAAAAAAAAGAAAAACTAAACATATTGGACTGTGTCTAACTTAAAGGCTCCTGCATAGTAAAGGAAACCTTTGACAAAACATAAAGGCAACCAACCAAATGGGAAAATATTAATGCAAATTGTAGTTCCAATAAAGAATTAATTTCTGAAATATATTTTAAAAACCTCATAAACTCAACAACAAATAAACAAACAACCTAATTAACAAATGGGCAAATGATCTGAATTTTTCCAAGGGGGAAATATAGATGGCCAACAGACACATGAAAAGAAGTCAAGATCACTAATTATTAGGGAAATGCAAATCAAATCCGCAATGAGACATCACCTCACACCTGTCAGAATGACTGTTATCAAGAAAAAAGTGTTGAAGAAGATGTGGGGCAAATGGAACACTCATACACTCTTGGTGGGAATGTGAGTTGGTGCCACCACTATGAGTAACATTTTGGAGATCTACCAAAAAGTTAAGAATAGAACTACCATAGGACACAGCTATTCCACTTTTGGGTATTTATCCAGAAAATATAAAAGCACTAATTTACTACTCAGCCATATAAGATGAAATATTTGCAACAACATGGATGAACCTTGAAGATATTAAGCTAAGTGAAATAAGTCAGGTGGGAAATGAACAAAAAAGTATGATTTCACTTACATGTGGAATATACAACAAAAGGAAACAAAACAAAAAACAAAATAAAACTCCTAACACAGAGACAATGGACTGGTGGTTACAGAGAGGAAGAGAGTGGAGTATGGTAAAATAGGTAAAGGGGTTAAATATATGGTAAGGAACAAAAGCTAGACTTTTGGAGGTGAGCATACTACAGTGTATACAAATATTGAAAATAATGTTGTATACTTGAAACATATAACATTATAAACCAATGTTGCCTCAATTAAAAAGTAATATAAAATGTAAATATAATAAGGTACAACTCCTTTATAAAGGAAAATGCTCATTACAAACAGAAAGAAACTCTTTAAACCTAAAGAAACTACAGTATTGTTAACTGCAAATTTCTAAGTTTAAGTCTCATAACTATTTGGTGAAGGGCATGGTTCATGGGAAAGATTCAATCTATTGGTAAAAAGTTTGTGTTGCCTATCTTTCTATATATCTAAGTAAATTTGCTACACAGCCACATGCATTTCCCCTTTCAGATAAGTAGACAAAATATGTAGCCTTTTGAGATCAAAAAACAATATGAGAAGGAAAGTACAGTAAGCTACTCATTTTGGTTGGATCATAAGGTGAGGAGAATAGTAAAAAATATATGAGAAAAAATAGTTTGGGAGCAGATCGTAGGCCTCCTTGAGAGCAAAGTTAACCATTTCATAATTCACACAACAGAAATGTTGGAATCATTAAAGATATTTAAAGAAATAAATGACCTGTCCAGAATTCTTATAAAGGAAAGTTAATCAGAAAGTGTACATGGGAAAGATGCAAAGGGAAGAAACAAGAGCCATGCCTCATTTAACATCGATAGATAATAGGATAAAATGTATCTGGATGTACATGTTAAGAAATATCACTCTCAAGTAATGTTTCAAATTTAATATTTGAAATATTACATTTCAAATATCACATTTCAAATTTAATATTTGTGAACAGCATGAGGTGTTTTATAAAAACCATAAGCAAGCAACACACATATTGATCTTTATAAGTTCTGTATTTATGCTCTTGATCACAATAGTTCTCATCCATCAAAAGGAGAAATAGATGTCTTCAAATAGAAAAAAAAAGAACTAGAGTAGATGTGAAAATTTCCCTTGTTTTCAAACAGGTGGTCTCTAAAAAATTGCAATTAATTCCGTTTCTGAACCACAAGCATATCTGAATTGTACACATATGGCAGGAACAGCAAATGAGCAAACCAACTGAAGTCCTAATTTGTCAAAGGTAAGCACATTAGTACTTCCAATATGTTAATGTTTATAAGAAGACTCACTATGACTGTTCCTCTTGTATCAATGAATGAGCGGATTTCAAATACCCTAAATAGAAATACTAAAAATGGTTCCTCAAAAGTACTTATCAACCTGGTAACTTGTGGGTGCTTTTTTGTTATATCCTACAAACATTTGCCAGACAGCAAATCAGAAGGGAAAAATGTCTTAAGTCCCTAAGCTCTGTACTGAATGCTAATGTATTTGTATATGATGGATTAACACAGAACTGAGAATAAATGACTTTCAGCAGCTGCACTCTAGACCTATAAATCGCTCTGAGAACTACAAAATCCATACAAAGGCAGAACAGCTGGATAATTTACAACACCAGTAATTTGTCAAGAAAAAGCTGAAAACATAGAACCTGATTTCTTTTTTTTTCAGAGTACGCACTTCTGCACAAATTAAAAGTTGTCCTTTTCAAGAATCTATTTGAATAAGTGCCTCTATATATCTTTACATGCTGTCCATTAAAATACAGAATCCTTGATTCAACTCATTTTAAGGAATACCTTTGAAAAGAATAAAAGCAGCAAATGAAAAAAGTTCTTCTTAAAACCAAATGCAAGTACAAAAAAAGTTGTTAATGTTTATTTTGTGTTCCAGTTGCTATGCTCTGATAAAATCCTACAAAGGAAACACATTAACCAGATGACTTGCAGAGAACTGTGATACCAAAAATAGTACTTAAGTTAATACACTAATTGCAAAGTTGCAGAGATTAAGTTCATCATTCCAGTTCTTGGGTAAAGTTTGGTGATAGAGTATTTAAAGTTTAATATAAGGGCTGTCTTAAGCTTCTTAAAGAATAACACGAGCAGTAGAAATGTGCTCTGTGTAAGAAGTGAACTCTAGAAATAGAAAGCTGCAGTCACTGAAGGAATATTAGCTCATGTGTAAGCAACCAAATTACTTGCTTGCAACGTCCATTAAAGTTAGTAAAGCCTTAGTGCTGACTTTGCTCACAAATATATCATTGTTGAGTTTTCGTATGTGGCTCTAGTTCATAAAGAAGCCATTTTACCATGATAATAATGCCAAAGAAAATTCTGAAGTCCCCACAGAGAGCTATTATACTCTATATGTAGAAATTCAACAATATGCAAAAATTTGGGCCTGTTTTCTAACAAACCTTGCCCAGCATCAGAAATATAAAATTCCCTTAAAACAACTGACTTTGTTTTCCAAATCATGCAATCCAGTGGACTTTAATTGTAATGTTATATAAACGCTGTGATAAGCAAACACACAGAGTGACAGGAAGACAGGCAGCTCTATTCACCTACCAACTTACCATCAACCAGCAACAAAAGAAATGGGAAAGGTTATTGTTAATTGATGCCTCACACTCATCGTCCCCTATGCCACACTCATCTAGTCACTTTGTTTTAGCATCAGAGAGCTTGGAGCCCAAAGAAGCTTCCTCTCTGTCAGCTGAACCCAAGTCTTCTCAGCATATACCTAACCTCACAGATATGTACTCACTGAGCAGAATCCCAGGGAAAGAAGCATAGACATCTGATAGAAGCACACAGAAAATAACAACGAAGTGTCACAAAGGGTTGAGGAGCTTAAAAAGAGTACATTCATTTATGTGAAATTGGTGTCATTCATATAAACAAAGGACTTAGCTGCATTTGTATTAAATTATACTACTTACTAGTTGAGAGACTGAACCACCAAAGCAGAACGATCAAAAGAGAAATTCTTACTGCTTTCAAATGGAATACAGGGCTATGACTAAATATAGGGGGAAAAACAAACAGCCTTGTTTATAGGCCACCAAATCCACAGGACTTTATACATCTGTATTGGTTCTCTTCCCTCCACTGACAGGACTTTGAGTCTCTCCTAGAATCTCTCAGTTCACCCACGGCACTGAGCTGACTTAAATGCCCTAACATCTCTGAAGTTGTCCTAATTTCTCAAGTTAATATAGCCTGTAATTCCAAATTCAACCCGACTCACTTCAAGAATGGTACTGCCCACTTACTGTTAAATGCCCATTAAATAAAAGTAACAAAATCAATACCTTATTAATTGACAATAAGAATACAAAAAAAAAGTTTATTGCTTATAAATTGTAATGCACTGAAGCACCTTGGCAACTACTAAAGTTTATGGACTCAAATAATTTTAATACTTTAAGGCCCCTTTCTAGTTTATTATTACTTCAGATAAGTATACAAGGTCTGTCCAGAAAGTATCTAGCCATGTGTTATGAAAAATAGATATTTATTGAAGAAGACACAAAATACAAGAAACATTGTAGATAAGACAGTGATGCCTCAGTCCCCTTCAAAGTAGACACCTTGGAACCTCACACAGTTCTCCCAATCACTATCAGCTGCTGTACTATATTTTCCTGAATGTCATCGATAGTCTGAAATCTCTTCCCTTTCAAAGGTGATTTTAGTTTTGGGAAAAGACAGAAGTCGCAGAGTGCCAAATCTGGGCCATAGTGGGGCTGAGTCACGTGGTGATTTGATGTTTCACAAAAAAATTCTGCTTGAGACATGAGACATGATACATAAGTGGGGGCATTGTGGTGATGAAGCTGCTAAAGACCAGATACCCATAGCTGCAGCCTTCTGAATCATCCTAGTAGTTTCCACGGAGGAATGTTCAAGTTTAATGCAAAATTCGATGAAGATTCATTGCTCTACTCACTAAGTCATTTTTAATGTGATGGCTGTACAGGACACATGCTCACTCAATGGTGTCTATGGCTCCCACTGACCAGTACATTGAACTTGTAATTGTTCACACATGCACATTCCAGTCTACTCTCCTTGGCTACCAGGTTACATTGAGGTCACGCAAACCATTCTCATTATACTAACAGTGGTTGGAGTTTTCCAGACAGACTTCATATATCTATCCTTTTCATAGAGATATTTTTATAAAGCTCTATACACCACCATACACTACCACTACTTAATACTTGTAGATGGACACTCAAATCTTAGTCTTAATCAAGATCTATCATTTACACTTATTATCTTAACCAGTGCACAGAGACCCCTCTCATATGAAGTTCCATACTGTTTATTATTTGTGACATAATGTAGTCGTTAAAAGCATAAGGTTTTGCTGGTAGACACCCTTGTGTCAGAGAGCTATTATTTATTACTTATGAGACTTTGGGTAAATCACTCACTTAATCAGCATAGGCATTAGCCTCCTCATACCAAAAATGAAGATGATATCTACTTCATCAGGTTTTGGGGAGAGGTGACAAAGATAATATACAAAAGTGCTTATAATTCAATAGAAAGCAGGAAAGGATAAAATATTTGTAAAGTACAACTTAATAATAAAAAGAGAAACAATCCAGTTTTGAAATGGACAAAATATTTTAACACTTACAAAGAAAGATATATAAATGGCCAATAACCACATTAAAAATACTCAAAATTGCAGTCATTAAAATTGCAAACTAAACTACCCTGAGATATCACTACACATCCATACATTTGTTGGGTAGAGATTAAAATGGTATAACTGCTTCAAAAAAATGCCTCACAGTTTCTTATTTCCTAAAAGTGACACACCCTACAGAAAACTCATTCTATGTTTACATAATTTCTTGAGAAAGCAAGATGCTATTTATATTTGTACACAAATATTTACATGCATAAATATAGCTTCTTGACTCATAATAACCAAAACCTGGACACAGTCCAGGTGTTAATCAACAGAAAAATGTTCAAACAAATGATATTATACTACCATTCTCCAATAAAAAATAAATATACTACTGATACATACAACAACATAGGTAAATATCAAAATCCCCATGCTGAGAGAAAGAAGTCTTACACAAAACAGAACATACTATATACTTTAATATGAAGTAATACAAATAGGCAAAACAAATATATGGGAGACAAACTGAGAACAGTTTTGTCTGGAGGAGTGGGCAGGAGCTGGCTGGGAAGAGGCATAATAGAACTCGGAACTATCTGAGGTAATGGGTTACACAGATTTGTACACTCATCAAAACAAAAAATGTATGCTTAAAATTTATGCATTTAAATATATGAAACTTTTTAACATAAATTTACCATAAAACAAATAAGATAAAAATAACTAAGTTAAAAGCAGAAAATAGAAATAAATATAAACAGATCAGTAAACATAATTTAGAGTAAAATATTTAAACTGAACAGACAAAAAAGATTATCAGAATTTTTTTAATTAATCCATGGGTATGCTGTTACAAGAGAAAACTATAAAATATAAGAAATATTTTAAAAATATAAAATATAAAAATACAGAAAAATGCAAAAAAAGAAATAAAGAAGGCTTATAAAGAAAATACTAATGATAGAATGGTTAATACATTAAAAATAAATGAAATGCCATTTTTATATCAAACCAAGAAACATTAAGATAAACAGGGGGTTAAATGAACTAAAGAGGAGCACAAATAGTGACAAAAAGAATATATTTACCAAAAAGTAATTAGTATTCTCAATTTTCATAACCTCGGTAATATAAACACAAAAATATTTAAAACAATAATTGAATTGCAAAATGCTGGAAAAGTAATAATCTCTAGAGATGTTATAACATAACTCTTTGATAATTAAAAATTAAGGAGACATAAAATTAGTAAGGATATATAAGATTTGAACAACATGATTTGGTTTAATCTAATAAACCAAATACAGAATTTCAGATATAATTACAGAAGACATATTCATATTAAAGAACTCATGGAATGTTTATACAATAGACCACACATTAGCCATGAAGGAAATCAAATCTCAATGACTATGAAAAAATCAATAACACCAAATGCTGGTGATCACACGAGGCAACAGGAGCTCTTATTTGCATGGGGATGCAAAATGGTATAGCCAGTTTGGAAGACAACTTGATGGTTTCTTTTTTTAAATTTCCCATTTATTATTTATTATTTTATTTTTCATTGAATTTGCTGGGGTGGCATTGGTTCACAAAACCATACAGGTTTCAAGTGTACAACTCAGTGAAACATCATCTGTACACTGTATCACACGCTTCACCCTATGATCCAAAAGATCCAACAAGAGCACTTCTTGGTATTTTGACAAATTACATCCATGCAGAAACCTGCACACAGATATTTATATCAGCTTAATTGTCAAAACTTGAAAGCAACCGAGACATCCTTCAGAAGATGAATGGATAAACTGTGGTAAATTTAGACAATGGCATATTATTCATTGCTGAAAAGAAAGCATCACCAAACCATGAAAATACATGGAGGCACCTTAAATGCTTATTTCTAAGTGAATGAAGCCAATCTGAACAGGCTACACTGTATGATTCCACCTTTATAGTATTATACAAATGACAAAAGTATAAATGGAGAAAATTAAAAAGATTAGTGGTTGCTGGGAGGGGAGATATTAATAGATAGAGCACAGAAGATTTTAGGGCAGTGAAAACATTCTGTATGAGTTTATAATGATGAATATATGTCATCACACATTTGTCTGAACCCATAGAATGCACAATGACAAGAATAAACCCTAAGGTACACCATGGACTTTAGACAGTTAAATGCGTCATCGTAGGGACACTCTTGGTTACAAAGGATACGGGTCTTATGGAGATGGTGGTAATAGGGGCGTGTGTAGGGGCAGAGAATGTACAGGAAATTTCTGTACCCTCCTATCAATTCCATTGTGAATCTAAGATTGCTCTAAATAAACAAAATCTTTAAAAAAGAAGCAACTTTATACAGCCCACATTCTCCAACCACAAAGATATTAAATTAGGAATCAGTAAAAAGGTTCCGAACAAGTACCAGTTAACATATACAGTTCTTGCTAATATCAAGCACTCTTCTAAGTTTTTTCCCTGTTAGTACATTCAATCCTCACAAAGCTATACAAGGTGGGTTATTATCACCCCTGTTTTGCAGATGAGCAAACTAAGGTAGAAAGAGAATGAATAAACCCTAAATAAACACACAATATGTACACGGGTGAGTAGGCGGGCTCAGCTGTGGTCCTTAGCAGCCAGGCTCAGGAGGTGGCACTCTTACTCCAGTTAGCCTTAGGAGCAAAGAAAACTTCCTAATGTAAATTAGGTAACACATAGATTAGACACATGGGTGAAATGACAACAGCTATATATCACTTAGAGGAAAACACTGAACCTTAACTATTTATGTTAGAAATTATTTTTAAATAACTGAAAATGAGTATGCCAAGCAGCCAATCAAGAAATTGAAACAAGAATAATCCTAAGAAGATAGAAGAAAGAAAATAATCAAGATAGAATCAGAAATTAGTGAAATGGGAAACAGTTTAGATCAATAAACTCTAATGGCTACCTTTAAGTTCAAAATGTAGAACCAACTAGAACTTTCCCTTTGGCATTTGCAAGGTTTAAGGAGGCACATATCACATTATACACTGTTCTAATGTCATCTGTAATGCATATAGGTTCCTCAGCTTTCTCTTCTGTACATTAAATCAACACAATTTCTTCATCCATCTTTACTGATTTTTTTTCTAGCCCTGTCTAGCCCTTCATAAATATCCACTATTGTCTTCTGGATTTTTTTCATTTATTCATATTCTTCTTAATTTATGGATCCTAAAACTAACATAGAACATTAAGGAGAATATGGCTGGGACTGAGCATAGCAGGAAAATTACTTCTGGGTCTTATATTATAAATATTTAGAATAATTGAAAAGATTATCTTGCACAGTTTCACCATTTGCTTACCAAATAACATATCAAAACTTAAAAATAATCACCAGTAAGAAGTTATTGCACTATGGTGCAAATACCTTTAATAAACTTATAACTTCTTTTCTAGAAATTCTATTCAATGGAAATGGTCAGAAATTAAAATATTTATGAAGTATTCTCAATGCAGTATTGTTTGCAATACCAAAATTTTAAAAACAAACTAAATGTCCAACAATAGAGCTACTGCTTAATAAAATATACTATATCCATACAATATAAAATTTTACATCCATTGTACTTGTGTTTTTTGATAAACTAATCCCAGGGAAAGAGGTTACCAAGTTACAACCTTCCAGCTCCTCTAGGGCCTTACATTCACTCTGCTTTATTAGAGTCAAATTATCTTGAACACTGAAACTCATAACCATATATGATGCGTATTTCTCTCATGAGATCCATGCAGTTACGTATTCAATGCCCACTGCCCTCTGAGGAGACTGGCACCCGGTATACCAGGATGGCCCTTTATATGATGGATGGCTGTCTGCAATTCGAATGAAAACAGAAAATTATCATGTAAAGTAAAAGAAAAAGAAACCTACAGCTGGATGAAGGTAACCTTGAGGAAAGGCAGTCAAGTGTCAGGGAAGCTGAATGTTTTTTTGCCCCGAGATGCTAAAGCAGAACCTCTCGGCAGGTTGTAGAAAAGAGATGATTTTGAAGTGCATACAGGTCTAAAAAAGATTTTAAAAGTAGTTTCTTATGAGTGTGCAAGGTAAAAGCTCTCCTCCTAAATAATTTCCAGTTAAAAAACATTTCTTACCAATATTTTGTTTTGGGATTTTTAATTATTTTTTATTTTTATATGACTTAAACATCTTTCCTTTTTATATATTTTATTTATTTTTTATTTAATTATTGTTCAAGTACAGTTTTCTGTCTTTTACTCCCATCCCAGCTCATCCACCTGTGCTCCCCATCTCCCTCCCATTTCCGCCCCCCGCCTTAGTTTTTGTCCATGTGTCCTTTATACTTGTTACTGTAAATCATTCCCCTTTTCCCCTGAAATTCCCTCCCCTCTCCCCTCTGGTCCCTGTCAGCCTGTTCTCTATTTAAGTGTCTTTGGTTATATTTTGCTTATCAGTATTTTGAATATGAGTAAAGTTATGTGGAGAATACAAAAAGTGTTGACTCCTGAGTAGTTTGATTCAGAGACAGTAATTAGAAGAGCTGATACCTGTGATCCATACAGAATGACACTGATCAGTCACCTATACTGCACACCAATATGTTGAGTCAGTCATTAAGCCTGAGTCTAAGCAACATCACACCTTCTGGAGACTAAGATGGTCTACTGGTAAACATACATAACAATATTTTAAAGCTGGAAACGGCTATAAAAATTCAATAATTCTAACTTTCTAATTAAACATCCAAGTGGTTGTTTTTTAGAAAGAACTCCAAGTGGTTAAATAACTTGTTCAAAGCCACTCAGCTAGTTTTAGTTACAAGCAGACAGAGCAGCCAAAAGGGCAGGTGAAGGGGGATAATGGTGGAAAGAGGGAGAAGGGAATACAAAGAACATGCACGAATGACCCATGGACACGGACAACAGTGTGGGGGTTGACTGTGGGAGTGAGGGGTGGGCCGGGCAGAGGAGGGCAAAGCAAAAACTTGGGACAATTGTAACTGAGTAACTACAAAAAAACTCAAAAAAGAATAAACTTGTCATTTATTCTCTATGAAAAAAATTCTTGACTCAATGCTCTTTTGCCTACCTTAAGTGTATAAGGTATATTGAGAGAGATGGGAAAAGAAAAAATGAGAAAATGAAAAGACTTGACAATGAAAAAGAGAGACAGGGATAATTTCATGAATAAGGATAGATGATAACTTTCAGTACTTTATGAAAGTTCCTAAAATCAGACTACTACACAATTATTATACAAATATATTAAACAATATGTTTCATTATAACAGTATACCAATCTTGCACATTTTCATCTTTCACATTTTCAGCATTATCTTCCCTCCAACTTTCTCTAGTTTTTGTCCACTACCAATTGTAGTTCATCGTTATACTTTTAGAAAAAATGGGAAGCCAGTCAAGTATTTTTTACCACAAAGATGATTTTAACCAAAGAGCAAGACTGAATTAAATAAACAGCTCAATAGCAACAATGATGAACTGTTTAACACTTTAAAATTTATTCTCTAACAAAAATGTTCACTTAAGCATTCTCTCTGTTCAATAACTTATTTATGTCCTAATCTGTGTAATTCATTACATTTAATCACTGTGATTCAGTTGCAAGTCCTTTTGTTTTCCTTGTGCAGCCTTCTCAGTAAATGTGAAATATATAGGTACCTTGAGTGCTCTTATTTACACTTCAGAGTGACTACGGAAATTTATGTGACTGCAAAGCTTAAAAAGAAACCAATTAGAGAAGGGAAAAATGTGCAGACTGCCTCTACACACAGACTAAATTTTTCTAATATACGTAATGCTTCATGATTTGCAGATATTTTGTAATATTTATAATTCAGTTGGGAATTCTTATTAATAAAGTTTGTTTGAAATAAAAAGTACTTTTCGAATATACTATAATTTCATAGTTTGTTATTGTCACTTATGTAATACAGTGTGAAATATGTCTAATAGGACAATCACTCACTATTAACTGATTAATCATGAACTGATATGTAATCAAAACACTTCTTTAGTTCTAATTATAAATATTCTACTAGCCAAATGAACCAAATTCAATTCATCTTATTTTTTAAGAGGATATTTGCAATGTATAAGAAGGATAATCATTCTCGGGGGAAAGATCTTTGGATTATATTTTCACAGTATGTGTTCATTCATTCATAGACCCATAAAATAAATAATGGCCACTCACTACATAGAAGACCTATGGGGGGCCCACATGATGATATGGAGCAAACTGCTTGTCACTGTAACCAATGGTAAAGTCCTAACTTTTGTTTTAATGACATCACCACTTTTCTCTATCACACACATACAGTTTTTTTACATAATTACTATCTGGAGTGAGACAATCATAACAAATATTTTGAATTCCTACTTTCTGTTAGAAATAATTTCACCGTATTTCTTAGGGAACTGTTCCAAAATTAAATTAACATTTAATAACTATATTAAATTCCAATTATATGCCAGACACTGCTAGTCTTGGCTGTAAAAAGTTTTTCTTTATGGCCAAGGAAATCAAAAGCTACCTGTGGAGAAAGGTACAAAGATACTAACACACACAGCAAAATGTTGTAATAGATGCATTTCTGCACATATACTGCCATGGCAACACAAACAAGGGCGGGATGCAGGGACAACAGCTTGTAGGAAAAGGATTCTCAAAAGAAGTAATGTTTGACCCAGGTTCCAACTCGGGAAAAAATTAAATAATTAGTGGAAGAAGAGTAGAATGAAGAGAAGAGGAAAGAGAGGAGAAAAAGAGCAGCTAATATTTATTACAGTTTCTGTACTGAAGAGTTTAACATATATTATCTCATTTAATGCTTAGGACAACCCACAATACAGGCACCATAGGTACTAAACTTGAGCAGGAAGGTTTCCGGGGGTGGCAGGAGAAGGCAGCACTCTCCAGCAGAGGGCAATACTTCTAAACAGGTAAGCTCTTAAGTACAAAATGTGTTAATGAAAAGGTATTGAGAAAAGAAAGAACAAATGGATCTTTCTATCCCTATTGCATGACACATAGTAGATATTAATGTAACATTTTATAAATTAAAAAGTAAAAAAAAAAAAAAGGATATAATAAGAAAGAGGGAAAAAGAATGCATTAGCAAAGGCAGACTGAAGGTAAGTTGTAACTGGCCTTCCATGCTGGGCCAAAACGTGCATACCACTTTTCCAAGCAAGGAAGAGCCAAAAGCCTTTTACCAGCAAGATGGCAACATGACTGACTTCATGGAAGACAGATTAAAGGAATTAGAAAGTAAAGTCAGTAAATTATGTAAAAAAGTTACCACCACATCTGGGTAAAAGACAGGAAAGTCCCAACAACCTAGGGCCAATAATGGGAGTAGGAAATAGAACAGACATCAATAAGGAAGAAATATTTGGCTCTGACATTTACTCTGTGTTGTATTGCAGGTTTCTAAATTGGATGTCTGGGAAAAGGGTGATGCTCTGCACAGAGATTACGAATATAGGAAGAAGAGAAAGTTAGAATGGAAATGATAATGAAACCTAATATTGGTATCTATGCATATAAAGTCATACATAGTATGTAATGTATATATTGTGATACTAAGAAAACTCTTCAATATGTAAGCTTCTGAGAATTCCTAAGAATGAGTATCAGGTCTTATTTACTGGCTCACTTTACAATGCAAAAAAAAAAGTAATTAAATTAATTTAATTAACTAGTTATATTTTAATGACAGCCTATTATTGTATACAATTCAATGAGTTTTAATAAGAATTATACACTTTTATTAAAGTGTACAATTCAATGAGTTTTAGTGCATTCACAAAGTTATGCATCCATTACCACTAATTTATTTTTAAATTGTTATTAACCCATTAGCAGTCACTCATCATTTGCTCCTTACCACAATCCCTGGCAATCAGAACTCTACTTTCTCTATAGATTTCTCAGTTTTGGATGTTTTATATAGATTTATTTATATATAATATTTGGTCTTTTATGACTGGCTTTTTCCATTTCACATAATACTTCAAGGTACACACATGTTTTAGCATGCATCAGTACTTCCTTTTTATTGTTTTTTGCCAAATAATATTCTATTTTATGGAGATGCCATATTTTACTTATCCACTATTCAGCTAATAGACATTGGATTATCTACATATTTGGCTATTGTTAATAATGTTCATAATGTGATATATGTATATATAATGTGATATATATGTATATGTATATCATTATATATTACATTTCTTTATCCACTTACCCATCAATGGACCCTTAAGTTATGTCCATATCTTGGCTACTGTAAATGGTGCCACAATGAACATAGAGATACAGCTATACCTTTAAGAGAGTAACTTTATTTCCTTCAAGTGTATACTTAAAAGTGGGATTGTGGGATCATATGATAGTCCTATTTCTAATTTCTTTAGAGAACATACATACTATTTTCGTTAGTAGCTATACCAATTTGCATTCCTACCAACAGTGCACAAGGGTTCTATTTCCTCCACATACTCCTCACTAGTTGTTCTCTTATGTTTATTTAATAATAGCCATTTAATAAGTGTGAGGAGATATTCTATTGTGACTTTGACTCACACTTCATTAGTGATGTTGAACACCATTTCATGTACCTGTTCACAATTTGTACATCTTATTTACAAAATAATAATTTTTGTATGTCTTGTGTAAGAAAGTGTCTATTCAGGTCCTCTGTTCATTATTTAATCAAATTATTTGTTGGGGGGGTTAATTATTGATTTGTATTAGTTCCTTATATAAAGGATATAAACCACGTAGCAAATAGAGAGTTTTCATATTTTTCTCTCATTCCATCATTTGTCTTTTCACTTTGTTGGCAATTCCTTTTGCTGCACAAAAGGTATTTTGTTTGATATGGTCCCACTTGCTTATTTTTGCCTTTATAACTTGCACTCTTGGTATCATATCCAAGAAAATTTTTGCCAAGACCATTATCAAGAATCTTGTGCCTCTGTTTTCTTCTAAGGGTGTTGGTTTCAGACTTTACATTTAAGACTTTGATCCATTTTCAGTGAATTTTCATGAGTAGTTAAAATAAGAGTCCAAGGCAATGTCATTCTTTTACATATCAATCATGTTCTCCCAAAGATATGTACTGAAGAGACCAACTTTTCAGTATTGAGTGTTTTTAATTCCCTTGTTAAATATTGATACGCATGGGTTTATCTCTAGGCTCTGAATTCTGTTCCATTTGGTCTATGTGCTTGTCTTTATGCCAGTATCATAGTCCTTTGATTAAACTAGCTTTACAATAAAGTTTAAAATCAGGAAGAAATACATGCAGCTTTGTTTTTGTTTCTCAGATTGCATTGGGTATTCAGGGGTTTTTGAGATACCAATATTTTTTTTATTCTGTGAAAATTCAATTGGAAATTTTGTAGGGATCTCATTAAATCCATAGATGGGTACATGTAGTATGTACATTTTAACAATTTTAATTTCTCTTGTACATGAACACATCTATCTATGTCTTCTTCAATTTATTTCATCATTGTCTTTTAAGTTTTTTCAAAAGATTTTTTATGTATTTTTTTTAGAGAGAGGGAGAAAGAAAGGGAGAGATACATCAATGTGTAGTTGCCTCTCACATGTCCCCTACTGGGGACCTGGCCTGCAACCCAAGCATATGCCCTGACTGGGAATCAAACTGGTGACCCTTTGGTTTGCTGGCCAGCACTCAATCTACTGAGCCACACCAACCAGCACTCTATGTCTTACAGGTTTTAGTACAAAGATCTTTCACCTTCATGGTTAAACTTATTCCAAAGCATTTTACTGTTTCTGATGCTATTGTAAATGAGATTGCCTTCTTTATTTCTTTCCTGAATAGTGCAGACTTAGTGTATAGAAACACAACTAAATTTTGTATCTTCATTGTATATCCTGCTGTTTTTCTGAATTTGCTCATTAGTTCAAACAGATCTTTAGTGAAACTCTTAGAATTTTCTACATATAAGATCCTTGTCAATTTTTTAAATTTTAATTGTACTTTTTCTATTACCATTTAACCCCTTAATACCCCTCCCCTCTGCAATCATCACACTATTGTCCATGTCCATGAGTCCTTTTTTCTTTTTGCTCAATTCCTTTACTCCCTAATCTCTCTCCTCAATAGCTGTCATCCTGCTCTTTATTTATGAGTCTGTCTCTGTTTGCTGGTTAATTTACTTTGTTCATTTGATTCCACATAGGAGTGAAATCATATGGTATTTGTCTTTTTCTAATGGGCTTATTTCACTTAGCATGTTCTCTAAGTCCATCCATGTGGTCACAAAGATGCTCAGCCTCACTAATCACCAGAGAAATGTAAATTGAAACAACAATGAGATATCACCTCATACCTGTCAGAATGGCCATTATTAAATAAATCGGCAAACAACATGTGCTGGCGAGGATGTGGAGAAAAGGGAACACTTGTGCACTTTTGGTGGGAATGCAGATTGGTGCAGCCACTATAAAAGCAGTATGGAGATCCTCAAAAAATTAAAAATGGATCTTCCTTTTGGCCCAGCAATTCCACTACTAGAAATATATCCAAAGAAACCCAAAACGCTAATTTGAAAAAAAAACATAAGCATCCCTGTTTATTGCAGTGTTATTTGCAATTGCCAAGGTATGGAAGGAACCCAAGTGTCCATAAGTAGATGAGTGGATAAAACAACTATGGGACATTTACACAATGGAATATTACTTAACCATAACAATATATGTATATATATACAAGATCATATCACCTGCAAACAGAGACAATTTTACTTCTTCCTTTAAAATTTGAGGTGGGTTCAAATGGCAAGTATTATGTACACTGAACTCACTCCTTCCCAAGAGCAAACCAAATATACACCTACATTCACAGTAATTCCTTCTGAGAGACAATTGTGAGCCAATTGAACAGCTTCTGCACAAAAAGTAAGAGAGAAACCAAACAGAGAAAGTTGGGAAAGCATGAGAGCTCTCCAGGAGCTGAGAGAACAACCCAGATGGAAGAACCTGTGAGTACCATTGTTTATTCTTCCCCTGTACATGGATAGTGAGCCGGAGCCTCATCCAGGTCCTCTTGCTGAGCTGCAGGATTCTGTAGTGCATCCTAGCCACTGTTCCTGGAACTATATCCAACAGAAGAGTACCATGGCATGCAAACAAAGGGTCCCTCCACACAGAGATTGGTCCAGTCAGGGCCACCCCACCCAAAGACAGTGCAGTGAAAGCAGGGCACTGCTGCATGTGCAGATGGTGTTTCCCTGCCTGAAAAAGTGAAGAGCTAGAAAAATTGTGTGGTACCACATACAAGGCTACCCCTATGCAAAATGAGTGTAGTGCTGCTGTGTACATGCACAGGGCTACCCTTCCAAAAGTGTACAGAACTAGTAAAATACAGCTGTGTGCACACTCAAGGTTGCCACACCCAGAAGAAGGGTGGAGCTACTAGGGCATTGAGGTTCAGGCATGCAGGGTGGCCCTGAATGTACACTGCCCTGACAGTGCACAATTAAAGCAACAGAGCAGGCACACAGGCTGTGTGTGCCCATGCACCACCAGGGGGGAATAAAGAACTAGCAAAGTAGGAGCTGTGTGCACACTCATGAATGCCCTACCCAGAAGGGGGCAGAGCTGGTGGCCAGTAAGACACAAGCAGGCAAAGCAGCCCCTGGTATGACAACAGTTAAATCAAGTGTGCATGGAGCAGCCCTGTCTATGCACGGCACCCTCGCCTGGATCATAAGGACAAGAAAGCACATACTCCAGGCCCTACCAAGAACCACCTTTTTCATGCCAGGAGATATACCTGGTAACACATGCACCTGCCCTGACTACAACCAGCCTGCCAAAACTATTCAACACATAGTCTAGGTAGAGCCACTTTTTCAAGACTAGGAGACAGGTTTATAGTCCCAGCTCTTAGATTATTTCAAATTACATTTTTACATATTGCAAACTATTCAATATAGCTGTATAATTATTACTTGTGAAATTATCTTTTAAATCAGATAAGAGAATAAATGAATTACAAACAATAACACCTTTCTACTACCTCACATTTATCCATGGAGTCACATTTGCTGGTGCCCTTTATTTCTTTGTGTGGATTCAAGTTGCTCTTTAGTGTTCTTTTATTTTATCCTGAAAGATTCTCTGTACTATTTGTTTTTTACCTAGTCAGCTAATAATAAATTCTCTCATTTTTTGTTTACCTAAAAATTTTAATTTATTCTTAATTTTATAGTTTTGTTGAATATAGACTTTTTGGTTAATATTTTGTATCTTTCAGCACTTTGAATACATCACTTTCAATTGTGAAAGTCGGGGGGGCCTTATGGTTTCTAATAAGAAGTCATCTGTCAATTTTATTGAGGATCCACTGTATATAATGAGTCATTTTGCTCTTGCTGCCTTTAAGTTCTCTGTTGAATTTGGCTTTTGACTGGTTGACTATGTGTCTAGGTGTGGATCTCTGTGACTTTAGCGTACTTGGAGTCTGTTGATTATTTTGGCTGTGTAGGTAACTATGTAGGTTGAAGAAATGCTTTCTTCAGCTAGTCTCTGTCACTTTCTCTCCTCTCTTTCCAGGATTCCCATTATGCATATATTAGTACAGTTGATGGTGTCCCTGAGGCTCTCTCCTTGTTCATATTTTTTCCCTTTCCTCAAACTGAATAATCTCGACTGACCTATCTTTACATTTTCAGATTCTTCCTTCTGCCAGCTCAAATCTTCTCATGAGTCCCTCTAGTCAATTTGTCATGCCAGTTATTGTTTTTGACTCCAGAATTTCTATGTGGTTCTTTCAAAATAATTTCTATTTATAATTTTATTTAGCAAGATATTTTCTCACACTTTCCTTTAGTTTTTAGATATAGGTTCTTTTAGTTCCTTGAATATCTTTAAATCAGGTGATTTAGCATCTTTGTCTAATAAGTCCAGCATCTAGCTTTCCTCCAGAATTGGTTCCATTGACTTTTTTTGTTTGGTTTTAGGGTTTTTTCCCTGTGTATAGTCCATACATTTTTGGTTCTTTATATGTCTCATAATCACTTGTTTAAACTGGACATTTTAAATAATGTATGTAACGTGACAATTCTGGAGATCAATTCACTCCTCACTCTACAGTTTTTTGTTGTTTCTGTTGCTGTTGCTATTTCCTTTTGTTTTACTGACTTTTCTGGGCTCATTATGTAAAGCCCGTATCTTTCAGTATAATCACTGAAGCCTCTGCTCAGTCAGTGTTCAGTTAATGCTCAGTAAATCCAAAGATTTCCTTAAATGCCTTGAATCAATATATCTGCCCTTTGTCAAAAGGGTGAGTGTATGTGTGTGTGCATGTGTGTGTGTGTGTGTGTTGGGTTATGCCCTTCAATGTCTGATCATTCACTTCCTGCTTTCACACAGCACCAAGGTGAGCCAAGTTTGAGAGATTTGAGTCTTCTCACTAAAACAATCCTACACACATAATCCTACACCTATGTAGGATTGTAAATCCTACATAGGTGTAGGATTTACACCCAGAAAGTAGCCCTACTTCCTGGGCATGTTTACAATCCTACATAGGTGTTTGGATTTTTAGATCCTCAAAAATAATAAAAGTTTTTCAATACTTCTTACAGATATCTCTATTCTCTAATACTTCCCTTAAGGTCTTGGGTCTATTTCTTGTTTCTCCAACTAGTATCATAGCCTCAAGCACCTGTGATGTTAAGTAATTACTACTGATCATTTTCAACTCACCCCTCTGGAATTAAATTTTTTTCCCACCTACCACCTGTACTTCCAGACAAGCCCTGTGAGTGGAACTTTGCAAGAAGCTGCCATAGAGGTCAAGGAGCGACAATTATCTCAGGGGGATAAGGCTTTGGGGCAGCTCCAAACCCATTCTGCCCCTCCAGTGACTGAAAAGTTTCTAAATTCACAGCTACTCTCATTATGTGACTACTGACTATCAGCACTACTGTGGATCTAGGGAGTAGAGGATAGAAATAGGGCAAGGTAAAATATCACAAAAACTACTGTTCTTAATGATATCCAGTCATTGTTCTTATTGCAAAACTTTGGTTAATTTCCAGAGTTCTGAAAAAGTTGATTTGGAATATTTTTGCCAGTGTTCTAATTACTTTTATGAAATGGATTTTCAGAGGTCCACAGTCAATCATTTCAAAAGGGCTTCCCTGCAGTTATGGGTTTTTTTTTTTAATTCTTTTTAACTGTGAATGGATTTAATGGAGAACAAAGATGTACCTTTAAAGAAATTGACTTTTCAATGAAGACAGCAGAATCCATATCACCAAATTAGTATTATTTTGTTCAAAATCACTACTCTAGGAAGAAGTACCACTTCCTCCATAGTGTCCACATAGTTAAACATATTTTGGATTTTTTTATTTTTACTCACCACGAAGTTGGAAACAATTTTTTGATAATGGCCAATCAGTATACTTGGGAAACATTTAATTTGACAAAGTTTAATTTAAAAGTTATTTATTTAAGCAGGCTGAACATATAATCATTTTTAAACCAAGGGGTGCTATAAAGTAATTTGAACCATAATAACTACAAACTTCATTCCAAAAAGAAGTAACTTTCTAAAAATATGATCACATTGGAGGAAGTTTAGAGAATTCTCAGAGGCCACATTTGGCTTAACAAATTCTAGAGTTGCTATTAAAAATATTAATCTCATTACTTTATTTTAAAATCTTATGTATGTTAAAGGCCTTTTTACAAATTATATCCAGGGTGGGGCAAAAGTAGGTTTACAGTTATGAGCATGCAAAACAGAAATTATTCTTCATTATTATATTATTAATTATTGTATTATTTTCCATATGAACAGTTGTAAACTTAATATTTTGACCCACCCTATATTTTCAAACTAGCCAAGAAAACTAAAAATTTAAATATCACTTATACTGCCTTTTGAATCCTCTTCCTCCATTTCAGTTACATTCCTATTATGCTAGCTCAGAACTTTATTGACTTAAAGTATCATATTATGAGTAGCATGCATATCTTCTAATCTATAAACACTTAAAAAATGATACCATATATTAATAAAAATAAAAAAGAATTCTTTTAATTTTTAAATTTATTTAATAATTGTTCAAGTACAGTTTTTTGTTTTTTACTCCCATCCCAGCCCATCCCCCCAGTGCTCCCCACCTCCCTCCCATTTCCACCCTCCTTAGTTGTTGTCCATGTGTCCTTTATACTAGTTCCTATAAATCATTCCCCTTTTTCCCCTGAAATTCCTTCCCCTCTCCCCTCTGGTCACTGTCCCCTTGTTCTCTATTTCAGTGTCTTTGTTTTTATTTTGCTTGCTTGTTTGTTTTGTTGTTTAGCTTCCTGTTAAAGGTGAGATCATATGGTATTTGTCTTTCAAGGCCTGGCTTATTTCACTCAGCATAACGCTTTCCAGTTCCAACCATGCTGTTGCAAAGAGTAGGAGCTCCTTCTTTCTTTCTGCTGCATAGAATTCCATTGTGTATATGTACCATGATTTTTTGATCCATTCATTTACTGACAGGCACCTAGGTTGCTTCCATCTCTTGGCTATTGTAAATTGTGCTGCTATGAACATTGGGGTGCATAGGTTCTTTTGGATTGGTGTTTTAGGGTTCTTAGGATATAATCCCAGCAGTGGAATTGAAAAAAAATAATTTTAACTCATGACATCTCTGGAAGTTTATATAAGCTAGTTGATGTGGTAAAATGTAATTTTCTTTTCACAAAACATACTTACCAAAAATATAATAAATACAATGAATATAGGACATGGGAAAGTATAGAGATCTAAATCATCTAAAATTTTTTGGAAGAATTAATACAGGAACTAAAGTTTAAAAGGTCTTTGAAGGATAATTAGAATTTAAAGGGTTTTTTTTTTTTGCTCATTTCTTTAACATTGCACACAGTAAATATTCAGTGAAAATATTAGTGAGCTGGAAAACCTGGACTTCTGGCCAAGATGGAGGTATAGATATATACACTTTTCCTTCTCACACAACCAAAAGAAGGATAACAGCAAATTTAAACACACAAAACAAATAACCAGAACTGACAGAAAATTGAACCGTATGGAAGTCTGAAAACCAAGGAGTTAAAGAAGAAACGTTCATCCAGATGTGTAGGACGGCAGAGATGGGCAGCCCGGGTGGAGAGGACTCACAGCAAGGGGGCATCTGGCAAACCTGGTGGTCTCATATTTGTGTGCCAACAAATCAGGAAGAACAACTGGAAAGCAAGACAGACCAAAAAAGCAGTGTTTCAAGTGCAGGGAAAATAAAGCCTCAAAACCTCTGACTGAAAAAAACCTGTGGGAGTTAAGGTGGCAGGAGAAACTCCCAGCCCCACAGGAAAGTTCATTGGAGAGACCCACGGTGTCCTAGAATGTACACAAACCTATCCCCAGGAATCAGCACCAGAAGGGCCCAACTTGCTTGTGGACAGTGGAGGAAGTCACTGAAAGCCAGCCAAAAGCTAAGTAAGCAGTATTGTTCCCTCTGAGAATCCTCCCCCACATACAGCACTACAACCCAGCAGTTTGGGTGGCCCCACCCTGGCAAATACCTAAGGCTCCACCCCTTTCTATGTAACAGGCACTCCAAAACAAATAAAATAACAGATCAAACTTCCAGAAAAAATACACTAATCGATGAAGAGATAGCCAACCTATCAGACGCAGTGTTCAAAACACTGGTAATTACGATGCTCACAGAAATGGTTGAGTATGGTCATAGAGGAAAAAGTGAAGGCTATGAAAAGTGAAATAAAGAAAAATGTACAGGGAAACAACAGCGAAGGGAAGGAAACCAGGACTCAAATCAATTCTTTGGAGCAGAAAGAAGAAATAAATGTTCAACCAGAACAGAATGAAGAAACAAGAATTCCAAAAAATGAGGAGAGTCTTAGGAACCTCTGGGACAACTTTAAACATTCCAACATCTGAATCAGAGGGGTGCCAGAAGGAGAAGAGGTGGAACAAAAAACTGTAAACTTATTTGAACAAATAATGAAATAAAAGTCCCCCAATCTGGTGAAGGAAATAGACTTCCAGGAAGTTCAGGAAGCTCAGAGAGTCCAAAGAAATTGGATCCAAGAAAAAACACACCAAGGCACATCATAATTAAGATACCCAATATTAAAAAGAAGGAGAGAATCTTAAAAGTAGCAAAAGGAAACGAGAGTGTTACCTACACAGGAGTTTCCATAAGACTATCACCTGATTTCTCAAAAGAAATTTTACAGGCAAGAAGGGGCTGGAAAGAATTCCAAGTCAAGAAAGGCAAGGACCTACATCCAAGATTGCTCTATCCAGCAAAACTATCATTTAGAATGCAAAGGTAGATAAAGTGCTTCCCAGGTAAGGTCAAGTTGAAGGAGATTATCATCACCAAGCCCTTATTATATGAAATGCTAAGGGGACTTATCTAAGAAAAAAGATGATGATCAAAAATATGAACAGTAAGGGCTTTGCTGGTGTAGCTCAGTGGATTGAGCACAGGCCTACAAACCAAAAGATCATGGTTCAATTCCCAGTCAGGGCACATGCCTGGGTTGCAGGCCAGTTCCCAGCAGGGGCCAGTTCCCAGCAGGGGATGCACAAGAAGTAACCATACATTGATATTTCTCTCTCTCCCTCCTTCCCTTCCCTTCTAAAAATAAATAAATAAAATTAAAAAAATACATATATGAACAATAAAGTGACAACAAACTCACGACTATCAGCAACTGAACCTAAAGCAAAAATAAAAACAGACTAAGCAAACAACTAGAATAGGAATAGAATCAAAGAAATGGAGATCACATAGAGGGTTATCATTGAGGAGGGGAAGGGAGAGAATGGGGGAAAAGGTACCAGGAAATAGAAGCATAAATGGTAAGTACAAAATAGACAGCGAGAGGTTAAGAACAGTATAGGGAATGGAGAAGCGAAAGAAGTTATATGTACAATCCATGGACAGGAACTAAAGGGGGGAATGTGGGTGGGAGGGGGTGTACAAGGCAGAGCAGAATAAAGGGGGGAAATGGGACAACTGTAATAGCATAATCAATAAAAATATTTTTAAAATACTGAATAAATATTGATTGGATGATTTTTAGATTGGTAGTAAGGAGAGAAAACTCTCATGATTGGAACACAATAATTAAAGGTGTGCAGGTAGGAATAGTCATGACGTGTTTAAACGGATAGCAAAGACTCTAGCCTATGGCATCACATGTTACCCATCTACTGGGAAATTGCCACCCATTGTAGAGCTAGCTAAAGGTCCTTAATCATCTTTAAGTCTCACATTTTTAAATAAGAAAAATGAAACCTAGAGAACTACCCAAACTAATTCAGCTAACAGGGATGCAAAAAAACACAGTGGACATCTATAAAATATCAGTCACTGAGCTAAACACTTCCTCTCACAAAATAAAACTGATTTGGTCATTATTACAATAATATCCAGTCTAGTGCTGTTGGCACAATTTCACAGTCATAAAAAAAATTCTCAAGTAGGCATCAAAAGTGAAATATCTGAGGAAGATATTTTAAGGATGTTTAACAACTTTTTTTAAAGTAGAAACTTGTTTTGTAAAGAGAGAAGAAATAAGAAAGAAAAGAAATATTTTATAAAATATAAAAATTTTGGACTAACTCAATTATTTAAAATTAATCGTGTGTAGCCTAAGAATATGTCATCATTAAATCACAGTTTGCCTTTTACAAGGGTTCCTGCAGGCAGGAACTACATTTGCTTTTTGTGAATGCTCCAGAGTTCATCATAACAGCAGTGCAATGCAGAACTCAGTGCAAAAAAAGAAAGGACACCAGGCCATCAATTTTATTTCCTTTTATACTGACAAATCTTGTTAAGAAAAGAGGAATGGTTTTATTTTTTATAAGCAGGGAAAGGATTTTAGTGTCTATTTTGGAATAACAGGTAGTATTCCAGCTGTTGGGGGCTGCTTTGGGCTCTAGGCACTTTAAAATTAACGGGCTGGGGCAAACAAGGGGCATATTTTCATTCTGCACCAAATGTGTGGCTGGTTCCTAGCATACACAGTATGTTTTTGTGAGTGTGGTACACATTTATCATTCCAAGTAGTAAATGAAGACATTTGCCCTGTCTTAGAAATTTGAGTCAATGGAAAAAAAAAAACATTAAGTAAACTTCAGTGACTCTCATACCCACTCAGGAACAAACTGATTTCTCATGAGAGCTCTATTCAACCTACAGATACATAATGGCTTTTTAAATGATGATCTGTGGAAAGTATAATATTCTGGAATGATACTGGCTTTGGAGCAAGGGAATCCTTCGTAAAAATCCCAGTTCTACCATTTGCTAGTTGTGTGGCATTTAAATAATCCCTTATTTTTTCTGGACTTAGCAATGTTATCTGTAAAATAGGGATGGTGTTACATGCCCCATAAGGTCATGTACCCTGTAGGGTTACTGTAAGGACTGCGTTATGTAGCTCATGTAAAGTTCTGAGCAAAACAGGCATTGTATAATAAGCCCTTAATAAATGATGACCATTACCTGTCCTCTCTGAAAGTTGGTTATCACCTATTATTTAAGCATCGTATAATTCTGACCAAACTTTAAATTAGCACCAAAACAATCTTCTAATTTTCTCCTCCTATACTGAGTAGTAAAACATTTAAGGAATGGGAACTCCTATTAGATATAATTTTTATGTCTGTAAAATTTATTGTGCATTAATTCCTTATTTAAACTACCACAACACAGAGCTAATTACAAAATCTTATAAGAACAGAATAATGATTTACAGTTGATATAAAAGTACTAGTTGCCTCTATTTAAAGCATTTTAAGGACCTGAGAATTATCATTATTTCTGGTTTGACTTTACAGTGCCGCTGGAAAAAAATCCTTTCCCTAGCTCCTATTTAAACCTGAAAGATTCTCTTTTTTTCAATTATTTATTTTTATTATTTATGTTTTCACTGAATTCATTGAAGTGACATAGGTTAATAAAATCACATGTTTTGGAGTACAATTCTATCACACATCATCTGTATGCTGTATTGTGTTCATCACCCCAAATCAAGTCCCTTCCATCACCATTTATCCCCCTTTCAACCTTTCCTACCTCCTCCCACTATCTTTTCCCTCTAAACCTGGAAAGATTCTTGAACACAATATTTTGGCACTTTTTTTTGAGATCCCAACACACCCCCCCAAAATCAAGAGTTCTACGCTATTCTGTGGTGACTGGCACATGAAAAAATGTCACATGCACAGATGGGCTGGACCAAACAAAGGAGATGTGTATATCTTTTTTATATTCAGGCCAATTTCAGACTAACGTGCATCAGATTTGCCATTATTTTCACACAAATATTTTCTGAATGTTTGCATATAGTATGATAAAAATATGTAAAAACAATCTTCTTGAATACCTGTGCATGTCCCTATAAAAGGCATCCTTTAGGCACATGTAATGCAAATTGACAGAATATAAATGACTTGAATTCATTAAATTTTTTTTGTTATAGTCATTTATACCCGGCTCACAGCCCAGGCCAATCTGCGTCCTCCACAAGTACCCAGATAATGTGAGCAGCCTTGAAATACTCATCAGATACATTTTCTTAGTCCAATACAATCTTGAATAGTATTTGAAAACAAAATACTACTCAAAACACTAGCTTTTGATTTTGTGTTTCAAGTGCTATACAGAAACGTATGGTTATGACTCCTCCAGCACTCTCTCTGATTGTATAATTAGGACAGTTTTATTGTTAGAGGAGTACCAATGGGCTCTGAATCCCTAAAAAGAATAGCTTTTACTGAGAGCGGTAGAGCACCTTGATCATCATAGTAATGTGAGTCATAGCCAAAGTAAATTCAGGCCATTCTGTAATGGACACTTTTCATTAAAACTATTTCATGTTGCCCTGGCTGGTGTAGCTCAATGGATTGAGCACACAGGCCTGTGAACCAGAGGATCGTGGTTTGATTCCCAGTCAGGGCACATGCCTGGGTTGTGAGCCTGGGCCATTTTCCCAGCAGGGGATGCACGAGAGGCAACCATACACTGATTTTTCTCTCCCTCTCTCCTTCCCCTCACCTCTAAAGATAAATAAATAAAATCTTAAAAAATATCAAAAAGAAATACTTCATGCTGTATTACTACAAATAAATTTAACACTATTACATAAACCACCAATGGCAAGAATACTGTCTTATGATCACTGAAATGGATTACTCCAATTCTCAAAATAAATAACTTACTCTTCTATAAAACTGTTTTTTCTCGTTCAAATGGAAACCATATTGTGAAATAGCTTTGAAATCCAACAGGACTACAGATTTCTCTAGCCATGTACAGTTCAGCAAAAGTGGTCTTACTCGCAAAGGAAGTTAGGATCAATGGAAAGTCTATTATATGTATTTGAGTACCAGTGACAGGAGTACTGTCTTCTTTGCATGAACTACTTCTTTGCATAAACTTCTATTTATTTGCTTCAACATGAAATAAAACTTTCTCAGTACATGAATCTCACAAAGTAGCCTCTTGTCATTCTTGAAGTATCAAAGCAACCAATTTAAACAGTACTCAGTTTATAAAGCACAGGTCTTGTTGACTACTTAATAAGAGTATTTACAATAAATTTGCACTGCACATTATCTGTGCATTTTTCTCTTTTTTCCCTACAAATAAAATAACAAACTTATTAATAGAAGATGTGGAATAAACGACACTTCAACAAGGTGGTTCTCTCTGTAACGATGACAACAAAACTACCCTAACACTATACTGAAGACCCACTCTAGAAAACTGCAAAAATTCAGAAGATCAAAGCCCTAACACTGTCCCCCATTATCCTCTGGCACTGGTACCTAAATAGATGACCTCCTGTGACCCACTTAAATTCTGGACCCGAGAATGTTTTCAGAAAAAGCTTTTACAAATTCCTCTTCCTGTCACGCATGAAGCTTCACCCAGGTACTAAATGATAGGTCAGTAATCTTCAAACCTTTTTAATGCAGCACTCCTATTAGAAAAAAAAATTAGTATTCACGCTCAATATATTTATTTATAAATTACACAAAAATACTACTCTTAGCCCTTATATTAAATATTACTTAACCTAAAATTTTTATTTTCTTAAATAAAAATTAAATGTTAGTAGCAGATCTAACATTGTTCAAATACACCACTAGATCATCATTGCACATGCCTCCTGGGTGCTCCAGTTTGGAGAACATCATACCACATAATAAATCTGAATTATTAGCTATGAAAGAGGCAAATGATAACTTCAGTTAAAAGGCTTAAATATGAAAACAGAAAGAGGAGAGGAGACAGCAAACACCAGGTCACAAATAGCATACATTTTAAAGTGCACTGAACATCATTATATGTCAGCCACTTCACATGACTTATCTAATTTAATCTTCAAAAGACCCCTAAAAGAAGTATCCATTGTTTGCTCTTCTACAGATGAGGAAATTAGAATCAGGTTATCGCACATAAGGTCTAGATCTCAAAAAGCAGGAACAAAGTAAAGAAAAAGCAGACTACCAGGCCAACGTGCTTGGTCCTGAGAAGGAGCCACAGTGCTTCGAGTTGTGTTGCCTGACTGCACCCATGCTGCTTTGGGCCCTGGTCCAGGCTGCATGCACAGGGTGTCCAAGTGACTGGTGCCTCCACAGCAGCACAGTGGCAGCTACCTCCAAGTACATAAACTTGTCAGAGCTCTGGTGAACACGAAATCAGTGACTGAGTGGCTCAGACCCTTCAGGTCTGAAATGAACCTGAGCTACCTGTCCAGGAACCATCCACCATCACCTACCCATCTGTGAAGGGCCTACCACACTTCCACGGGGTGCACCAGTACACACCAAGGAGGAGTGCTGCACTGCCTGAAAACATTATGAGGCTGTCTACCCTGCCCAGGCCATGACCACCCAGGCCAAACCACCAGCTTGGCCTATGGCAGTCACCGGACCACCCATTATAACACCAAGGTGACCAGGTTCATCTACTGTGGTTCTGTCAGGAGGCCTGTCCCTGTGAACGCCATTGTCAAGGGCCCAACTTTGAGTTCTCCGCAGAGACACATGAGGAGCTGCTATACAAGGAAAATCTGTTCCACGATGGGGCCAACTGGGAGACCAAGATCTCCACCAACATCCAGGCTGACTACCTCAACGGGTGAGGGCTCGCCCCACCCCTCCCAGCTGGCCTGCAGCTCCTGCTGCCCAATAAAGAAGCTCTGATGTCCCTGCACAAGCCCCACAGCAAGAAGACTATCAAACATCTGGCTCTCCCTTATTCCAAAATCCTAAAGATCTCTTACCATATGAAGGCACATCTAAGGGCCCATTTATTATCTGGTTCTTCTATCTCTGTTCTAATAATCAAAATATAGCATGTTCAGTAAATCATTTCAAGATGCTAGAAACAAAGGGTAAAACATATTTAATTACTATCAGGAAATTATCAGTTATTTTTGATTGCCTATCATTTTTAAGCAGATAACATGGATCCAACAAAGTCTTCAGAATCTCTACAGGCAGTTTTTTCAAACTGTGGTGCCCTCTGTTTAATACACAAATACTAGTGGCTCCAGTACTTCCCTGCTCAGAGTGTTAAGAAATGTAGTAATATCTACTTTTCCTGATTTAATTTAGTTAATTATAGATCTAAATAACTTGAAAAGCATGTAGCCCCACAGATCCCAATCCACTATGTAAAATTAGATAGATAGATAGATAGATAGATAGATAGATAGATAGACAGATAGACCGTATATAAAACCTGCATATATTCATGACCAGATGCTTGTTTGCATGGCTTTCTTACATTATAAACCCAAAATAGTAGTACTTTAAAGGTGTGCAAATAACATGACTTCAATCAACATATATAATGAAAAGATCTAACTCTAATGTTAGAAATGTTGATACACTCTTAACTTGCTTTAGAGAAATAGCAACTAAGATGACAACATTTTAGTTGAATATAGCAGAATTTTAGAATGTAAGAACATAAAACATTTTCCAAAAACTGACTCATCAAAGAAGTCACTCCCCCAAATATATACCATCTAGTTAAGAATATTAGAAACAATTAGATTTTCCATCATTTTTCCTTATACTTTTAGTTTGTTTTATAATTCACACAGAAATCTTACAATTCCAGTCCCCAGCATCCAAGTCTGGAACATATTAATATATGACATATAACTTAACCTCCTCATAAAAGTCAATATTGTTTCAGAAGCAATTTAAAACAAATTCATATATAATTCAACTAGGATTCAAAGATTATTTGATTATAATGAAAAAAGTTCTTAATTAATTTGGTAATTAATTAAAAATTAATTAATTAATTTGGTAATTAATAAAATTAATTACCAAATTACTGCTTTTATAAAACTATAAAATACAAAGCCTAATAAAATTGAGAATTTAATAAGACATGCAAAATAACAATAATGGCTAAAATTTATAAAATTCTTCTAAGTGTCAGAATCTTTGTTAAGCATTTTATGTGCTGTCACTTTCAATAGACAAAAGCACCTTATAGAGTAGATGCTATTTGTATCACTTTTCCAAGCAGAAAAACGGAAGTGGTTAAGAAATGTTACCAAGGTCACATCATTAGTGGAATAGCCAGACTTCAACTCTAAGCTGTGCTGTTCCAGGCTTTCCTCTGTGAACTACTACTCATATACAGTGAGATAGTTCAAAATGCATTATTCATTTTTAATGAATGTGCAGAGTAAATAATAACAATACTCTGGTCTAACTCCAACACTAGCTCTGCAATCTCTCCCAGGGAATGTCCTAATAACTTCTTTAATCTACCTACTATGTTCCTCAAGGGATAAGATGATTCTGCTAATTCCATTTTCACTATGTAACACACAAGTTGATGTGTGTGGTATTTAATTTGTTTATATATTCACCCTTCCTTACATAAGAAAATATATAATGTGACCCACTGCAGAAAAGCATAAGGCTTAAAAGGATGAGTTTGGGGGCAGGAGCACAAGGGTATGCATCACACCTCTGGCTCTTTCAGGCTGTGTAATAAATTAACCATTCCAAGTCTCTTTCCCTATCTATAAATGGAGATACTGACACCAGCTTCATAAAACAGCTGTGAGGTTTAAATAAAATAATATACATAAAGTGCTCAGTACAAAGCTTGGGACATGGCATGCTTCCAAAACATGGTAGTTACGATTATTTGTGGGGCAGATTGAGTTAACAGTGTGACCTTTAGTACAAGGATAAATTAAAGGTAATAGACCTTTTCAGTGACCAAACCTGCGGTCTTGCCTGAAGAATGAATAAAATTATCTAACCTTGTCTACGGACTTTCTCTTTCTATACCA
The DNA here is from genome assembly GCF_021234435.1 of Artibeus jamaicensis. NCBI lineage: Eukaryota > Metazoa > Chordata > Mammalia > Chiroptera > Phyllostomidae > Artibeus > Artibeus jamaicensis. The sequence goes on from NW_026521788.1 coordinate 19,624,526, forward strand.
CTTGCTTACCCAACTTGTTTACAAAGCATTCCTTCTCTCTCAAGCTCATTTCATTGTTACCTCTACCAAGAGATATTTTAAAATTTCTTTATTTCTGTGACCTGTTCAGAAGCTCCTAAGATATTTACCCTTATGAGTACCCAAAGAATTTGTTGTCCCTTAACATAATTCATAGTCGATGTACTTGACGAGCCTATGGATTGTTTAAAAGAGTACCCCCAAAAAAACATTATCTGAAATAAATAGTACAATAAACAAGGTTTAACAGAGTAAAATGTTAGAACCATAGTTGAATGTCCTCTAACTTAAAATGATGTTATTCAACTCCTAATTTATTCCTACTTGGGAAAAATTAAAACCCACATTGAAACCTTTAAACATTAAGAAACAACCCCAGTTTTTGATCTGTGTGCTTGATTTTATTGATTTCATTTGTTTGTAACTTCATCTGCAGCTCAGTACATTAGAGTTTGGCATGGAATCTGCCACTATAGGAATTAGAGACTTTTTTCACTAGTAATACCTGTACCAAGGTCTTTATGTGTATGCAGGTCTCTGCTTTTATCCCCAGAAACTCTTTGAGTGAAAATCATCTTTGGCCTAACTTCCCATATGATTCCATTTGAATTTGCATGTGACTAAAATGCTGCCAACTTAGAAAGTACTTATACATCTTACCTTGATAATGACTGTTTCCTTAGCTGCTAATACTCTTCTAGTTAAAAAAAAATAAGGCTTTATAATTTTGCAACTTCTGATCTCCTATTGTGTGTTAATTTTCCACTGAGAAAGTCCACTTTCTCTCTCCAACCTCTGAGAAAGAATTTTTGTCTTTTTTCTTTGGAGGAGTACTTTTATTTTAAATTCAAGAAAATAATTTTAAGTGTATGTTTTTTCACAGATAATAGGCATTTAGTTGATGATCATGAAAACAACATTCTGCCCAAATTTATAATAAAGAAAGGCCAACTGGTGATAGAGGTCAATGCAAAACAAATATACAAATTCCATTCTATTCAAGTTCATTTCATGTTAGTGTGGTTTTAGTATTAGAATCTTTGTGGTGAATTATGATATTGGTAAAGGCACCTAATTCAACTAAAACTCACTGCATCAATTTTTAGCCATAGTGATGAAAGTAACAGAATATTCTGTTTCTGTAATTTGCCTGAACAATATATCGTAGTCATTAACAAGCAAAATTAGAACTGCACCTACCAATTACTGAAGAAAAATTAGAGCTGTAAATAATGCATAGTATCTCAATCGAGGCAGATGACCTTATCAGCTTATCTTCCAACCATGTGTAACAAAATAATGACTGATAAGGGATATCAACATCTGTTCTAATGTGAAGCTAAACTTTTATAAATGAAATTAGAACTTCCCTTCAATAAAAAGATCACTGAGATTGATTTAACTTGCAACAATATAAATCTTATTTTTAACTCCTATCTCAGTGACAGAATTAGGAGTCCTGTCACATGACTCCTTTCCTGGGTGTAAATTTCAAGTGCCTAATAAATTTATTCATTTGATTTGATATTATGCATAGATTTGTAACCATTCTTCTTCTTCAAAATCATATCAAAATATTGTACTTGTAAAATTGTTTCCTGAGTTGCTAATGTAAGCAAACGATATTATCCAATGGAGAGAAATCTGGGAGCAGAAGGGTACATACAGAGAGAAAATTGGAGGCAGAGGAGAACATCAGTGAGAGAATTAATTTGGTGTAGTCGAATACATTTTAAGTTTAAAAATTTGAGGTGATTGTATGTATCTGATTACCCTGAAATTACATCAAGATTGAGTCCTTTTCTCCATGTATATCCTGCCTCCATTCATACATTTTCTCTGAGGACTAGATTTCCTTATGTATATTTGAATCTCTAAATCCTTACTGATCTATGTTTTTCAGCAAACCTTAAGTGCCAAGCGAACACCAAAAATTATGCTAACAGTGGGAGAGGTAGGTGTGTCTAAGAGGTAGGGATGACTAAGACCCCATCCTTGCTGCCTAACAGCAAAATTTTTCAAATAGAATCTACAAATTTGGCTGTATCTATAAGCTTTTAGGGGATTCTTTAGTGACTGGAGTCCATTCACCCCAAGATATGGAATTTAGAAGAAGAAAATAATATATACTTTGAACTATTAATTCTTAGAAATACAAGATAATATCTAGTACAGGAACTATGTTATATGAGAATACTTATTAAACTCAACAAAATTAATTAAATCCCATCCTGTAATATAAATTGAAATTCACTTATAGAAACAATTTAAGCTGATTTTTATCTGTTAGCTTTATACATTTTACCTTTGCTAGAGATCCTTCCAACCACCTCTAAGAAGATCTTTGAATGAGTTTGCCTCAAATGTTACACCGAACAAATTTAATCTCAGTTAAAAAATGCTATTCCTCCCAGCTGGTGTAACTCAGTGGATTGAGCACGGACCTGTGGAACCAGAGGATCATGATTCGATTCCCAGTCAGGGCACATGCCTGGGTTGCAGGCCACTTCCCAGCAGGAGACTCACAAGACGCAACCATACATTGATATTCTCTCCCTCTCTCCTTCCCTTCCCCTCTAAAGAAAAATAAATAAAATATTTAAAAAAATTAAAAATTTAAAAATGCTATTCTTGACCTTCATAACCAAATCAGTAAACAAGTGCTGGCAAGGCTGTGGTGAAAAGACAACCCTACTGCACTGTTGGTGAGAATGCAGACTGGTGTCGCCACTGTGGGAAACAGTACGGAATTTCCTCAGAAAATTAAAAATGGAACTGCCTTTTGATGCAACAATTCCACTGCCGGGATTATACCCTAAGAATCCTGAAACATCAATTCGAAAGAACCTATGCACCACAATGCTCAGAGCAACACAATTTGTAATAGCCAAGTGTTGGAAGCAACCTAAGTGCCCATTAGTAAATGAGTGGATCCAAAAACTATGGTACATTTACACAATGGAATACTATGCAGCAGAAAGAAAGAAAGAAAGAAGGAGCTCCTGCCCATTACAACAGCGTGGATTGATCTGGAGAGCATTATGCTAAGTGAAATAAACCAGGCAGTGAAAGACAAATACTATATGATCTCATCTATAAGTGGAAACTAATCAACAAAACAAATAAGCAAAATATAACTGGAGACATGGAAATAAAGAACAAATGAAGTATTATGCTGACTGAAATAAGACAGGCAGTGAAAAACAAATACCATATGATCTCACCAACATGGAACCTAACCAACAAAACAAACAAGCAAGCAAAATATAACCAAAGACACTGTAATAAAGAATAGGCTGACGGGGACCAGAGGGGACAGGGGAGGGAATTTCAGGGGAAAAAATGGGAAGGATTCACAAGAACAAGTTATAAAGGACACATGAACAAAAACTAAGGGGGTGAAAATGGGAGGGAGGTGGGGAGCACAAGGCAGGGTGGGCTGGGATGGGAAAAATAAACAGAAAACTGTACTTGAAAAATAATTTTTTTTAAAAAAAGGACCTACATCCAAGATCGCTCTCTCCAGCAAAGTTTTCATTTAGAATGGAAGGGCAGATAAAGTGCTTCTCAGATAGGTCAAGTTAAAGGAGTTCATCACCACCAAGCCCTTATTTTATGAAATGTTAAAGAGACTTATCTAGGAAAAAGATAAAAAACATGTATAGTAAAATGACAGCAAACACAATTTTTAACAACCACACCTAAATCAAAAACAAAGAAAGAAAACAACTAGAACAGGAAAAGAACCACAGAAATGGAGATCACATGGAGGGTTAGCAACAGGGGAGTGAGAGGAGGAGAGAGGGGAAAAAGGTACAGAGAATAAGTAGCATAGACGGTAGGTATAAAATAGACAGGGGGGAGGGCAAGAATAGTAGGGGAAATATAGAATCTAAAGAACTTGAGACACATGGTCATAAACTAAAGGGGGGGAATGTGGGTGGAAGAGGGTATGCAGCGTGGAAGGGAATGAAGGGGGAAAATGGAACAACTGTGATAGCATAATCAACAAAATATATGTTTAAAGTAATAATAATTTTATATAATTTTTTTAAATTTTATTTAGTTATTTTTCAAGTACAGTTTTTTTGTCTATTTCTCCCATCCCAGCCTCCCCCGCACCGTGCTCCCCACCTCCCTCCCATTTCCACCCCCCTTAGTTCTCATCCCTGTGTCCTTCCTATTTGTTCCTCCAAATCCCTCCCCCTTTTTCCCCTTAAATTCCCTTCCCTCTCCCCTCTGGTCACTGCCCACTTGTTCTCTATTTCAGTGTCTTTGTTTTTATTTTGCTTGCTTGTTTGTTTGTTTTGTTGTTTAGCTTCCTGTTAAAGGTGAGATCATATGGTATTTGTCTTTCAACACCTGGCCTGTTTCACTCAGCATAATGCTTTCCAGTTCCATCCATGTTGTTGCAAAGGGTAGTAGTTCCTTCTTTCTCTGCTGCATAGAATTCCATTGTGTAAATGTACCACAATTTTTTGCTCCATTCATTTACTGATGGGCACCTAGGCTGCTTGCAACTCTTGCTATCGTAAATTGTGCTACTATGAACATTGTGGTGCATAGGTACTTTGAAATCGATGTTTTAGGATTCTTAGGATATAATCCTAGCAGTGGAATTGCTGGGTCAAAAGGCAGGTCAATTTTTATTTTTCTGAGAAAAATTCCATACTGTTTTCCATAATGGTTGTACCAGTCTGCAATCCCACCAACAGTGAACTAAGGTCCCCTTTTCCCCACAACCTCTCCAACATTTATTGTTTGTTGCTTTGTCTATTATAGCCATCCTGACCGGTGTAAAGTGGTAACTCATTGTGGTTTTAATTTGCATCTCTCTGATAGCTAATGATATTGAGCATCTCTGCATGTGTTTCTGGATGTTCTGTACGTCCTCTTTGGAGAAGTGTCTGTTCAAGTCCTTTTCCCATTTTTTAATTAGGTTGGTTGTCTTCCTAGAGTGGAGTGGTGTAAGTTCTTTGTATATTTTGGAGATTAAACCTTTGTCTGAGGTATCATTGGCAAATATGTTTTCCCATACAGTTGGTTGTCTTTCTAATTTAATACTGTTTTCTTTAGCCACGCAGAAGCTTTTTATTTTGATGAGATCCCATTTGCTTATTCTTTTCTTTACATTCCTTGCTCTAGGGGACATATCAGTAAAAATGTTGCTGCGTGAAATATCTGAGATTTTCTTGCTGATGTTCTCCTCTAGGACTTTAATGGTGTCACGGCTTATACTTAAGTCTTTTATCCACCTTGAATTTATTTTTGTGTATGGTATAATTTGGTGCTCAAGTTTCATTTTTTTGCACGTAGCTGTCCAGTTCTCCCAACACCATTTGTTGAAGAGGCTATCTTTACTCCATTTTATGTTACTGCCCTCTTTGTCAAATATTAATTGACTGTAGAGAGTTGGGTTGATTTCTGGGCTCTCCGTTCTAATCCATTGGTCTATGTGCCTGTTTTTATGCCAGTACCAGGCTGTTTTGATTACAGTGGCCTTGTAATACAGTTTGATATCAGGTATTGTGATCCCTCCTACTTTGTTCTTCTGTCTCAAAAGTGCAGCTGCTATTCGGGTTGTTTATGGTTCCATACAAATTTTTGAAGTGTTTGTTCTATGTCTGTGAAATATGCCATTGGTATTTTAATAGGTATTGCATTGAATCTATATATTGCTTTGGGTAGTATGGACATTTTGATTATGTTAATTCTTCCAACCCATGAACAAGGTATATGTTTCCATTTGTTTGTGTCTTTTTTGATTTCTTTCTTCAGGGCTGCGTAGTTTTCTGCATACAGGTTTTTTACCTCCTTAGTTAGGTTTATTCCCAAACATTTTACTTTTCTTTTTGCTATATTGAATGGGATTTTTTCCTTGATTTCTGCTTCTGCTGATTCATTGTTTGTATACAAAAATGCCTTTGATTTCTGGATATTGACTTTGTTGTAACCAGCTATTTTGCCAAATTCATTAATTAGTTTGAGCAGTTTTTTGGCAGCATCTATAGGATTTTCCATGTACACTATCATGTCATTTGCAAACAGTGACAGTTTTGTTTCCTCCTTTCCTATTTGGATGCCTTTTATTTCCTTTTCCTGCCTGATCACTGTGGCCAAAACTTTGAAAACTATATTGAATAGAAGTGGTGAAAGTGGACATCCTTGTCTTGTTTCTGGTCTTAGTGGAAAAGCTTTTAGTTTCTGTCCATTGAGTATGATATTGGCTGTAGGTCTCTCATATATGGCCTTTATTATATTGAGGAATGCTCCCTCTATTCCCACTTTGCTGAGTGTTTTTATCATAAATGGGTGTTGTACCTTACAAAAGCTTTTTCCATGTCTATTGATATGATCATGTGGTTTTTGTCTTTGCTTTTGTTTATGTGATATAATTTTATATAATTTAATACTATCTAGAAAATAAGAATCTAAAAATTTCCTTTGATTTAAGGAAGTGCTGATAGTTCAAGTCACTATTTCTAATCTACCAAGTTCCTATAGAAATTTATATAATTTAGTATCCTAAACTGTAATGTTTACATTATTAGTATTGGACAAGAAAGCAAAAGTTTAATAAGTGCTAATAGCTACCAGAGCTTCCAACCCTGATCAAGCTATTAGAATTAGTAAATAACATTAATTGTTATGATATATGGTGACTACACAGAAATTTCATATTAAACATAACTTGAACCACATGATCTGTTTCTATTTCATATTGCTGATCAGAACTGGTGCTCTTTCAAAGCATTACTTTCACTTAAATCTAAAATACATTAAAAATTCATGGCTTTTTATTAATTGCTTACTCTTCTAAGTAAAACTAAATTTTTGTTTAGTTTTTATTACAAATGTTGGTAAGATTATTCTATTCTTTATGTTATGGTTCCATTGTAGCTCTTCAAAGAAGGGAGTCAGTTAGAAGTAAAAATGAGAGGGAGATTGATTATGGAACCTGGAGAGGTAAACTGATGTGGTACCATTTCATATTCATATTGAAAAGTAAATGCCATGTATTACATTGTGCTTTTTGTTTTATACTATATTGTGGGAAGACATGGTCCAGTAAAGTTTTACTTTTTATTTTTCATGGAAAGCTGGGTTAACAGTGGGGAATCTTGTAAAGAGGCTATGCAGTTGCTCCTCAATTTCTGAAGGTTTCAGTATGGTGTTAATTATCCCAGGTGAAAGTAAATTAGGAGTTAAACAAAATCTTGCCATGGCTGGTGTAGCTCAGTGGATTGAGGCCTGTGAAGCAAAGGGTCTCTGGTTCAATTCCCAGTCAGGGCACCTGCCTGGGTTGCAGGCCAGGTCCCCAGTAGGGGACACATGAGAGGCAACCACACATTGATGTTTCTCCCCCAGTCTTTCTCCTTCCCTTACCCTTTCTCTAAAAATAAATAAATTAAATATTTTTTAAAAAATAAAAAATAAATAAAATCTTTAAGTTAGAAGACATGTACCTATGACACTGAGTTTTATTCTGTTAAAACTTGCTTAGTATACTCTTTATCCCAGGTGTTCATAAGCAGTGTCCTCTAACAGGGTTTTGGAAACTGGAATGTACTGTACACACACAGGACAACCACCTGGGTCTGCTCAGTGTATGCAGTTCACAACAGTGCCACATCCAAGGGAGGAGCCCTGGTAGACAGTGAAGATGGGAGTTTTTCAGAGACAGAAGTTAGGTTCATTGTTCTAACAAAAACTTTCTCACAACAATAAAATGTGTGTAAGCAATGACCCAGTAAGATCATTGCTATTCTAGAAATCATAGTATCTTAATGAAGATGTTTCTGGGGGAGGAGAATATAGTCAAAAGTTATACCATGATATTTTTTCTTGTCTTTCAAAAACATTATATGGTATTATCTCCCCGCTAACCTTATCACTGCCGTTAACAGACCATGCATCATTCTAAAAAGCCAGCTGTTTCTCAATGATGCACACATAAGATTAGTCAATTCTGTGGGCTTGAAACTACTGATGCCATAAGAAGGTCTATTAATTGGAAATGATGTTATAAGGATACCTTGGAGATGGACAAAACATTTTATCCTTTAAAATTGGAAAAGCCCTGTAAAGAATAGGAAGTGCCTTGAATTCATTTTTGTATGGTGTTGAGTTGGTGATAGAGTTTCATCTTTTTGCATGTAGCTATCTAGCTCTCCCAACACCATTTGTTGAAGAGGCTAATTTCACTCCATTTTATGGTTCTGCCCCCTTTGTCAAATACTAATTGAACATAGAGACTTGGGTTTATTTGTGGCCACTCTATTCTGTTTCATTGGTCTATGTGTCTGTTCTTATGCCAATTACCAAACTGTTCTAATTACAGTGGCCTTGTAATACAGTTTGACAACAGGTATTGTGATCCCTCCTACTTTGTTCTTTTTCAAAATTTTTGTGGCTATTTGGGGTCATTTAGGGTTCCCTATAAATTTTTGAAATGTTTGTCCTATATCTGTGAAATATATCATTGGTACTTTAATAGAAATTGTGTTGAATCTATAAATTGCTTTGGGTAGTATGGCCATTATGATAATGTTACTTCTTCCAATACATGAACATGGGACATGTTTCCATTTGTTTGTGTCTTCCTTAATTTCTCTCTTCAGTGTTATGCAGTTTTCTGAGTGTGGGTCTTTTACCTCCTTGGTTAGGTTTACTCCTAGGTATTTTGTTTTTCTTTTTGCTATATCAAATGGGATTTTTTTCCTGATTTCTCTTTCTGATATTTCATTGCTGGTACACAAAAATGCCTTTGATTTCTGAATGTTGCCTTTGTATTCTGCTCTTTTGACACATTGCACTTATTAGGTTGAATAGTTTTTCAGGGGAGTCTAAGTCAAGATACCATAAAAGTCCTACAGGAGAACATAGGCAGGAAAATCTCAGACATTCCACGCAGCAATATTTTCACCAATATGCCTCCTAGAGCAAGTGACATAAAGGAAAGAATAAACAAATGGGATCTCATCAAAATGAAAAGCTTATGCACAGCTAAAGAAAACAGCATTAAAATGAAAAGAGAACCAACAATATGGGAAAACATATTTACCAATGATACCTTAGACAAGGGTCTGATCTCCAAAATATATTAAAAACTGACATGACACCACTCCAAAAATACAAACAACCCAGTTAAAAATGGGCAAAGGACTTCAACAGACACTTCTCCAAGTAGGACATACAGAGGGCCCAGAGACATATGAAAAGATATTCAGCATCACTTAGCCACCAGAGACATGCAAATTAAAACCACAGTGACATACCACTTTACACCAGTCACAATGGCCATCATAAACAAATCAACAAGCTACAAATGTTGGAGACGATGTAGAGAAAGGGAACCCTAGTGCACTGTTGGTGGGATTGCAGACTGGTGCAGGCACTGGGGAAAACAGTATGGAATTTCCTCAAAAAACTAAAAACAGAACTGCCTTTTGACCCAGCAATGCTACTGCTGGGATTATAACTTAAGAATCCTGAAACACCAATCCAGAAAAACCTATGCACCCCAATGTTCACGGCAACACAATTCACAATAGCCAAGTGTTGGAAGCAACCTAAGTGCCCATTAGTAAATGAATGGATAAAAAAACTATGGTATATTTACACCATGGAATGCTATGCAGCAGAAAGAAAGAAGGAGATCCTACCCTTTGCAATAGCATGGATGGGTCTGGAGAGCATTATGCTAAGTGACACAAGCCAGGCAGTGAATGACAAATATCATATGGTCTCACCTATAAGTGGAACCTAATCAACAAAACAAATAAGCAAGCAAAATGAAACTAGAAACACGGAAATAAAGAACAAATCAATAGTAACCAGAGGGGAGGTGGGAGGGAATAAAGGGGCAAAGGGGGAGAGTCATCAAGGAACATGTATAAAGGACACATGGATGGAACCAAAGGTAGGTAGGATCAAGGGTGGGAAGTGGAGATGGCTGGGGTATGGGGCAGTGGTGGGGGGGAAAGTGGAGACAACTGTACTTGAACAACAGTAAAAATGTTTTAAAAATAAAAAATACAAAGCAAATCAATATTTGAACCTCATGTCTTCTTTTTTGTAATAACAAAGTACTGCCTCCTCCATCATATGAATGGGTCGCTAGATGGTCCCATCAGGATGATGCCAATGTAGGTGTCTTATCTTAGCAAGCTGGACACTCAGCCACTAGTATAAGACATATCAGCTTTGGGTAATAAAAAACTATGTTACTGAGCCTTCCATGTGTCTATTCAGCCACCATATTCACATTGTACATGGACACTGTGAACAAGCCACAAGTGTCATTTTCCCATCTAAAAACTGAGTGCCTTTGCTGATGTGTATGCCTTTCATAGACATTAAGGTTAAGACAAGAATATCTTCACACTACATGACAGTTTTAAGAGCTTTCCTCTAGATCTTGTCACCAGTTTCCCAATATTTTTTCCTTCCAAGTCCCTAACAATTCAGCCAATGTGTTAGGCCCTGCTCATGAATGAATATATATTGATATCTTAGGACATTTCTACTTTTATACAAAATTAACAACTGGATGCAAGGCTCAGAGTTGAGTCCATTGGAAGAATTTCCCTTCCCACTGTTTTTCATAGTCATTACTGTATGGGGTTGTTGGGCAGCTTCTATGTCCTCCATCTGATTTCAGTATACCATGAAAATCCATCCATAAGTCAGGACCATGCTTTTCTCTTTCTTTAATAACATATCATAGGAAGCTCCCCATGAAGCCATAGTTTGGGCTGAGGAAGAGTCACAGAATAGAAGTACCAAGTACCATGGGAGTATAAGTCACCTACTTATTCAGTATACTTACACTCTCTGGATCTCTGCAGGCCTGCTCTTGATACATCACTTCCAATGTATAATGCAATGCTGCTGAGCACATCCAGTTTTTATGGTTCACTATATTAGGTAACATCTAGTTCACTTTGTAATCAGGTGGGTGTTCAGTTCACAAACAAGTGAGAAAAATTGCTTTTCAAATGGGAATCGGTGTTGACAAAAGAAGAGTCTGTGCCACAAAGCTACTACCTTTTGCAACAACATGGATGGAACTGGAAAGCATTATGCTGAGTGAAATAGGCCAGGCATTGAAGGACAAATACCATATGATCTCACCTTTGACAGGAAGCTAAAGAATAAAACAAACAGGCAAACAGAATAAAAACAAAGACGCTGAAATAGAGAACAAGTGGGCAGCGACCAGAGGGGAGAGGGAAGGGAACTTAAGGGGAAAAAGGGGGAGGGATTTTGAGGAACAAGTATGAAAGACACAGAGATGAGGACTGGGGGGGGAGGGGGGACCGGGCAGGGGGGGGGGGAGAGAAAAAAAATGTACTTGAAAAGTAACTAAATAAAATTTTTAAAAAAAAAAGAGTCTGTGCCACAATTCTCCTTTGGGTTTTGTCAGAAGCTCCAAATACTATCTCTTTCACATACAGTTCCAGTACCTTGAGTCATCTGGGCCATAAAATCCATGAGGCAGGACAGTTTGCTCTGCAGATAGGACCCACTGCAGAGCTTTCTTTCTTTCTCCTGGCTTCTCTTAAACTGGCAGTCACACAGTTTACTCAGTAAACAGGCGGCAGCAGCCTACTTAAGGGGTAATACATGTTGCATTGAAAGTCCAAAGAGGCTCGCCAATAATTATGCCTAACTCTTGGTGGTGAAGAGGGTTCAAGGTGTGGGTATAACTATTTGTTTTGAAATACCCTGCTTTAGTCTCATGGTAATTTTAGTAACTTCACTGATGCGGCAGGCCCTTGAATTTTACAAGGTTTATTCCCCACAGTCTGACACGCATATATCTTATAAAGGTGACTAAAATACTTGCCACTTTCACCAATTAGGTTAAATTAGCATAATATTATCAGTGTAGTGGACATATTTTTTGTTCTATTGGATATAAAGGGAATCAAAACGCCTCTGGATTATATGTGACAGTGATCAGTTGAATATTACCACTTATGGCAAAAACTGTAAACATATACTGTTGTCCTTGCCATATACATATAAATGACCTGTGGTTTTTCCTCACCAATGGAAATATAAAATAAAATACTTCCAGGGGACTCCACTAGTTTACTCCCATAAAAATACCACAATTAGAATAGAATAATGTGCAATTGGCATCACCACCTGAGTAAGTTTGCAAAACTATAAACTATATTCTCATGCTCCACAACCCATATGACTTTTGTGCTCACCAGTCAAACAGAGAGAGGGGAATACTGTTGGAATCATAACATTACCACCTATCTCAAAACCACCATAAATCTTTAGTGACTGCTGCAACAAGATGGCATTTAAGGTCTCAGGGGATCAGTATAAGTTTAGAGCCAGAATCTAATAACTCAGAGGGTCTATTTCCCTTTCTCCAGCATACCCTGATAGAAGGCTGCAGGGTTCTGTATATTATGAAAATTTTCTTTTCCCACTGTCTTTCAGGGTTATCTCTGCATAGGACTATAGGGCAACATCTATCCATTTACAGGTATTCTCAGTAAACCACAAAGATTGATCCATAAATCAAGACCATACCTTTTCATCATGTATTACTATGTCATAGAAATATGTTTAGAGATGAACTGGGTAAAAATGTACAATATACATCCATTGCAATTGCAATGTCCTTTTACGAAGTCACCTGGCCTATCTATCTCTCATTTGACAGACTCTCACATGGGAATTGACATATATCCAAAAACAGTAAGGTGACTTATCTTTTCCCCTAAGACCTGAAACAAGGTTTTAACACTTATCAGGTGGTAATTTAGAAGGCTGCACATGTATTTTAGTCTTAGAGTTGAATAGAATTTCACTATGGCTATAGAATAATGGTTCCCAGCATGTGGTCCTCAGCCCACCAGCATCACCTGATTACAATTTCAATTAGAGCATCTTTTCATATGTCTATTAGCCATCTGTATATAGTCCTCTTTGGGGAAGGGTCTCTTTGCCCATGAGGTCCTTTTTCCATTTTTAAATTGGATTGTTTTGTTGTGGTCAAGTTTTATAACTTCTTTATACATATTGGATATTAACCCCATATCAGATGGATTGGCAAATATGTTCTCTCATTCAGTGGGTTTTCTTTTCATTTTGTTGATGTTTTCCTTCACTGAACAAAAAGTTTTTAGTTTGACCTAGTCCCATTGTTTATTTTTTTTCTTTGAGGTGAAATATCAAAAAAAATATCGCTACAAGCAAAGTCTAAGATTTTACTGCCTATGTTTTCTTTTAGGATTTGTATGGTTTTGAGTCTGACATTTAAGTCTTTAACCCATTTTGAATCTACTCCTGTGTATGACATAAGAAGGTGGTCTAGTTTCATTTTTCTGCATGTATCTGTCCAATTTTTCCAACATCATTAACTGAATAAATTATCTTCAGCCCATTGCATGTTTTGCCTCCTCTGTCATTTATTAATTGACTATAAAGATGCAATGTCACTAATCATCAGGAAAATGCAAATTTAAACCACAGTGAGATATCATCTCACACCTGTCAGAATGGTTATCATCAATAAATCAATAAACAACAAGTGCTGGCGAGGATGTGGAGAAAGGGAAACCCTTCTGCACTGATGGTAGGTATGCAGATTGGTGCAGACACTGTGAAGTCAGTTACTTCAAAAAGTTAAAAATGGAACTGCCTCATGACCCAGTGATTCTACTTCTGGGAATTTACCCAAAGAAATACAAAATATTAATTCAAAAAAATATATGCTCCCTTATGTCCTTCACAGCATTATTTGTAATACCCAAGATTCAGAAGAAGCCCAAGTGTCCATCAGTAGATGAGTGGATAAAACAGCTATGGTACATTTACACAATGGAACACTCCTCAGTTATAAAAGAGAAGAAAATTTTACTGTTTGTAACAGGGTGGATCTAGAGAACACTATGATAAGTGAAAGAAGCCAGTCAGAGAAAGACAAATACCATATGATTTCACACATGTGGGGAATACAATGAACAAGCTGAACTAAGGAGCAAAATAGAAACAAACTCACAGAGAACAGGCTGATAGCTCAGGGGAGGGGAGAAACAGGGGGTAGAATTGATAGGGGAACTTAAGAATTAAACATTATTTAGCTTTACTTATAGTTAATAGGCTTAGTGATTAATGCATGTAGAAAGCTGGTTCCAGGAACTGGAGTGAATGACCAAACATACCTTTACTCTAGAAGGCCTGCAAGCAATTTAACTTTTGTGCCCCAGGAGGACTACCAGCAGTCAAGATGGTTTCTGAACCATTGTACCCCAGAGAGAGAATGTCCACTGACCAGGATGCACATAAAACAATCACTGGTCAGCAGATGAAGGGATGCTAGGAAAATTGCCAACTGCAACTTTTATCTAATTAACCTTTTTCCCTGAATTCCAAACCCTTACCACCCTCTTCTTCTCCTTATGTAGAAGGTCAGCTTGCAATGAGTTTTTTAAATGGTTTTAGGGAACATAACCCTCCATCTCCTCGGGTCACTGGCATTTAGATAAAGCACCCAAAAAGATTCAATCCTTGTGTCCCATTATTGATTCTGGTAGTGACAGGCAGCACCAACTTTCTGGTTTCAGAGGGATTGAGCAAAAAAGAAAAAGAATTCATGGACAAGGACAACAGAGTAGTGATTTCAGGGGCAGAGTGGAAGTGGAAGACAGTATGTGGGGATAAATTGTAATGGGAAATATACAATAAAAATTAACTATTAAAAAAGAATTTCAATCAGAATTGACAATTTTCAGATCCCACTTCAGACCAACTGATTTAGAAATTCTGGAGGTAGGGCCTAGAAAGCTAGACTTCAACAAGCTTCCCAAGTGACTCGGATGCACAGTAATGTTTGAGAACCACTCCCATAGGTCCTTATAAGCCAAACCCACCTTTGCGGGTTGTTGGTGTAGTTCCAAACACCTGTTCATAATGAATAAAAGGCATAGGCTGGCCTCCACCATTCTGAGACACACATCCCCATTAATTCTATTAAGATCAAGCCACTGTAATCAAAACAGCCTGGTACTGGCATAAAAACAGGCACATAGACCAATGGAACAGAACAGAGAGCCCAGAAATCAACCCAACTCTCTACAGTCAATTAATATTTGACAAAGAGGGCAGTAACATAAAATGGAGTAAAGATAGCCTCTTCAGCAAATGGTGTTGGGAGAACTGGACAGCTACGTGCAAAAAAAATGAAACTTGAGCACCAACTTATACCATATACCAAAATAAATTCAAGGTGGATAAAAGACTTAAGTATAAGCCGTGACACCATTAAAGTCCTAGAGGAGAACATCGGCAAGAAAATCTCAGATATTTCACGCAGCAACATTTTTACTGATATGTCCCCTAGAGCAAGGAATATAAAGGAAAGAATAAACAAATGGGATCTCATCAAAATAAAAAGCTTCTGCGTGGCTAAAGAAAACAGTATTAAATTAGCAAGACAACCAACTGTATGGGAAAACATATTTGCCAATGATACCTCAGACAAAGGTTTAATCTCCAAAATATACAAAGAACTTACACCACTCCACTCTAGGAAGACATTTAACCCAATTAAAAAATGGGAAAAGGACTTGAACAGACACTTCTCCAAAGAGGACATACAGAATATCCAGAGACACATGAAGAGATGCTCAATATCATTAGCTATCAGAGAGATGCAAATTAAAACCACAATGAGATACCACTTTACACCAGTCAGGATGGCTATCATAAACAAAGCAACAAACAACAAATGTTGGAGAGGTTGTGGGGAAAAGGGGACCTTAGTTCACTGTTGGTGGGATTGCAGACTCGTACAACCATTATGGAAAGAGTATGGAATTTTCTCAGAAAAATAAAAATCGACCTGCCTTTTGACCCAGCAATTCCACTGCTAGGATTATATCCCAAGAATCCTACAACATCAATTTCAAAGAACCTATGCACCACAATGTTCATAGCAGCACAATTTACAATAGCCAAGAGTTGGAAGCAACCTAGGTGTCCATCAGTAAACGAATGGATCAAAAAATTGTGGTACATATACACAATGGAATTCTATGCAGCAGAGAGGAAGAAGGAGCTACTACCCTTTGCAACAACATGGATGGAACTGGAAAGCATTATGCTGAGTGAAATAGGCCAGGCATTGAAGGACAAATACCATATGATCTCACCTTTGACAGGAAGCTAAACAATAAAACAAACAAGCAAACAGAATAAAAACAAAGACACTGAAATAGAGAACAAGGGGGCAGCGACCAGAGGGGAGAGAGAAGGGAATTTAAGGGGAAAAATGGGGAGGGATTTTGAGGAACAAGTATGAAAGACACAGGGATGAGGACTGGGGGAAAGGAATGGGAGAGAGGGGGGAGACAGGCGGGGGGGGGGGGGGGCTGGGATGGGAGAAATAGACAAAAAATGTACTTGAAAAATAACTAAATAAAAATTTTAAAAAAAAAGATCAAGGAACCCAATTCTATTATAGCATAACCCACTATCATTTCCTTCCTACAGAGAACAGCAACCACAAAGCTATTCAAAAATACTGTCATCCCCAACCAACGCATTTTTTAGTGCTCTTACTAAAACAGCAGCCTATGGTTTCCTAAGGAGTATGGTTCAGAGTTAGCTGATCTATTACAGCATTTTCATTTCCCTAAACCTTTAAATTCCTTCTTCTACAGTACATCAGGTAAACTCAAACATTTCTGCCTCATTAACTATAGGTCATCATTGAATTCAGGTTTCAATTAATAAACTTCATAGATTATTAATGCTTCCCCTAAGTACCCAAGACAATATATCAAATCTGAAATCTCAAGTGTGTACATCAATTCTAATGAATTTAGTCTGATAGACCTTAGCATCCATTCCCCATGTGTGCCAATATAGATTAGCAAGGTCTTGAATTCTTTCATTGTATGAACTATTCCTTTTAAGGTAGCCTGTGTACCTTCCCATCTAGGCTATGCTGAGTCAATGAGAGATGCTAAAGATGGATTGTGAAGTTACTCAGCATTGGTTTGTTAGGCAAGTAAAAGGCTTTTATGCACTGAAGGACTCTATGTCTTAGCGGGACAGAGAATTGGGTTTAGGGCTACAGGTTCCTCACCAAGTTTGCCTTAAAACTACAGATGATGAGAGACTCCTTCATTGCAAGTCTGCCACAGATGGCTTCTTATTTGCCTACAATGTTCTTTATTGTGTGTTAACAGTTTTTAACTACTCCTTTTCCCTGTCTACCCTCCTTAGCATCATAAAAAGAAGCCAGAAGACGCCACAATCTTTAAATATGTTATCATTGCCATACAAGTAAGTATCACTTGACTCCCAAAAGCCTATCACCCACCCATATTTCATCCAATATAATCACCAGTGATAAGTTAAGAAACTATAGTGCTACCACAGACCATGAATTACCCATGTCTCATTTTCCCCTTCTCTACTCCTTGAATATATGATCAAACTAGTTCCAGAATTCCAAGTTTTGTTCTGTTTTCTCAGGGCCATTTTTGGTGTACTAGAAAGTAAACAGTAAACAGATGTCACACCTAAATTAAAATAATAAGGGCGTTTAATAAAGGGACAATTTAATAATGCTTCATACCAAGTACAAAGAAACATAAGGCATTGGTTCTCTAAGTATGGTCTCTGGACTAGCAGCACCAACATTACCTAGGAACTTTAAAAAATGCAAATTTGGAGCATCACCTCAGACCTACTAAACCAGAAATTCTGGGGATGGGGCTCAGCAATTTGTTTTATCAACTTTTTCAGGACATTCTAATACACATAAAATATTGAGAACCACTGAAATAGATATAATACAATAAGATACAATAGATATACAATAAGTATAGCACTCTGAGGATCAAAGAGCAAGAAAATCAGTAGTCACTGGGACCCAGAGAAAGTCCTGTAGAGATAGTCACTTTGAAAAGATCAATGACTTTTTGTCAAGAGAACCAGCCTACTCTAGAAAACCCCATAACAAGGGGATAAAACAATTATAATCCAACCTCACTTACTCACTTCATCCAGTTTTCAACCTGGGCTCCCAAGTGGCTTTACTAAACCTAAAGCGATTCTTATACAGGGAACCTGGTGTGTCCATCTGGTTTGGATGGGAATACATTTGCAAATGATACCTCAAATAGGGGCTAATTTCCAATATATATAAAGAATTCACACAACTCAACAACTAAAAAAAATGTGATTTAAAAAAATGGTCAGAGGACTGAAACAGATAATTTTCCAAAGAGGACATACAGATGGCCAACAGATATATGAAAGGGTGCTCAACATCACTAGTTACAAGAAAAATACAAAACCACAATGAGATACCACCTCACAACTCTTAGAGTGGCTATTATCAATAAGACAAAAATAAGTGTTAGAGAGGGTGTGGAGAAAAAGGAACCCTCAAACACTGCTAGTGGGAATATAAACTGATACAGACACTATGAAAAACAATGTAGAGGTTTCTCAAAAAACTAGAAATACAGAGAGCATATGACCCAGGAAACCCTCTTCTCAGTATCTACTTAAAAGTTTAAAAACACTTATTTGTAAAGATGTACTCCTATGTTCATTGCAGCATTATTCACAATAGCTAAGACATGGAAACAACCTACATGTCCTTTGGCAAACAATTGGATGAAAAAGATGTGCTACATACATACAATGGAATACTATTCATCCATAAAAAGATGAAATATTGCCATTTGCAAAACATGTATGGATCTTGAGAGGATTATGCTAAGTCAGATGGAAAAAAGACAAGAACTATATTATTTCACTTATCTGTGGGACATAAAACAAAAAGCAACAAATTAAACAAAACAAACAAATAAAACTCATAGATACAGACAATACAGTGGTGCTTACCAGAGGGGAAGGAGGTTGGGGGAAGACAAATAGAGTAAAGGTGGTCAAATACATGGTGAAGGAAGGTAGTAGACTTCAGATGGTGAGCACACAATAGAGTATACAGACACTGCATTATGAATGTATAGACCTGAAATTTATATAATGTTATTAACCAATGTTACCCCAATAAATTCAATTTAAAAAATAAATAAAACAAATGACATGAAAAGCTTTCCAAGCCCTCAATCTCTGCCTTGCACATTACATATTAGTTTTTTTACATCAACAACTGAGTGTACTGTCCCATTAATATAAACCACAACACTAGTAGCAGAAACCTACTTTGTCACAGTCATTTCATGAAGAAAAACATTATGCTTATTTTGAAGAATATCTTGAAAATGTGCACTAGTTGAAACTCAGTATTCCACCTATGTCTGCATTGGATATTGGGTCCTGCTCTGCCTAGTAACTCTTTCTAAGAGAGAGAACACAACCTATAGTCTCAACCTTCAGACTATGTCCTAAGCATCTCAAGATGGTCATTAGGTAACCTAGCACATAGAGCTCTGTCCAGTGAGTAGAAATAATAATTGGTTGGACAGGTCAAATTTCATCACTCTGAAACTAAAAAGGAAAAATACAGACAAAAGTCAACCATCAGAAGTAGGAATTAGTACACCAAAAGAAGTGGAGTCCATAGTAATGGTAGAATACTAGAGTAAAGATCCATGAAACTTGTGTCACTAAGAGGACAACACTATCTGGTCCCTATTCTTAAGGTCCTGTGACAATATACTACTCATCCCATGTATTCTCACATGACTCCCATTATTCATGTTTTACACAATCAGAAATTCCTGAAGCAACACACACTGGCATTTCATCGTCATTCCCTCCTCCTGCATGCTTGCTGGATCACTTTTTCAATACTCAAGAATAGACTAAATTAGAAAATCACACCTTTGAAACATTTTTCCTATCTTAAAAGTTAAATTACATGAATAAATAGTACTGAAAGACTTCATTAATTATACGTGCCAGTTAATAGAACTAAGCATAATGCTCAGAGGAAAGAAAGAATTCTAGAATTGGATCAAACTACTGAAATACTGAAAGTTAACTTAGAGACCAATTAGTCTAACCCCTCATTTATGAGTAAAGAAATTGGGAGCTAAAAAGTAAGTCATAAGGGGCTAAGCAACTTGCCAAAGTTGACAATGAGGCAGAACCAGAACCACAGTTATAAATTTCTGCTTCAAAACTTTTTTATCTATTATCATAAAAAAGTTTTGATTCTCAAAAGTTAACTTCCATTCTTGATCTGATGACTCCTTTTAACCTCTTTAGCTTAATTGCAACATCTTTGAAAGGTGCTGATATAATTGTGACTATGGGAAAAATGTTATTTCATTTTGTAAAAATGTTTGAAGACAGCACCATTACAATCATGACTCATCTCTAAAAGTTTAATGGTTCAACCTTTGCTTCTGTCTTTTTTGCAGCATGATTAATGCAGTCTATTTCTTGCAACTGTCACAAGGACCATGAAATCTCACTTCTTTCATAGTGATTTAGTTTGACAAAAGTTTTCACAAAAACAACTTTTCCCTGAATGCTCATGTTCATAAATTTACCAAATAAAGATTACACCATTCACTCACCATCACCCAGTGAATTAGTATTTCATCTGACAACATCTCCTAGCTAACCATTTGTGGCAAGTCTAAAATGCTTCATAAACCTCTCCTGCATTGCCACTTTGCAGGAAAATGTGTATGAGGTGGCAATATGAATGTAAGAAAAATAAAGAATAAAGTAGAGCTTAAAAAGGAAATGAATGAGGATAATAAGCCTGGGAGACAACAGATGCAGCACCAAAAAAAAATGAAGAGAAATAATAAGAATAGGCATGTGTATGTCATTGTGTATATAGATGGGTGTGCATGTATGTATGCATGTGTACTGGTGTGTGTGTTTATGTGCAGCTGGTCTCAAAGACATGATAAAAAAGGTCATTATTACATTGTTTTGATGAATCTGCTGTAGAAGAGAAATTTTGTTGAAAACAGCATCAAACAGGGTCAATTTAATTCTGATCAATGTACAGTGGATATAATAGGTAATATATCAATCTATTATTTCTTCGGAGAGCTCAAATAGGATGATAACAAACAAAAATTGCTAACCTAATTCATCACTCTGTTGAGTGACCAGAGGTAGAACATTACATGCCTGAGAATACACTGAAAATGTCAGTGCAGCATCGTCTGTACCAAGAAATGTCGGCAGCCTGCAAATGTATCTTTACTTTAAAATATTGCCACCAACACATTCAAATTAGAAAGGAAAAAGTAAAATTATCTCTGTGGTCAGATGATATGATCTTATATAGAAAACCCTAAAATATTCCAGGAGCATAATATTGTTTGAATAAGCAATCCACCAAAGTTACAAAATACCAAAGCAATGCACAAAAATCAGTTGCAATTCTATATACCAACAATGAATGCTCCAAAAAGAAAATTAAGAAAACAATTTCATTTATAATAGCACAAAAATACTTAGTAATAAATTTAATCAAAGAAGTAAAGACTTTTACACTGAAAGCTACAAAACATTGAGGAAAGAAGTTAAGGAAGATGCAAATGAATGGAAAGATAGCATGTGTTCATCGGGCAGAAGACTCAATATTGTTAGGATGTCCATACTACCCAAAGAGATCTACAAATCCAGTACAATCCCATCAAAATCCCAATGGCAATTTTTTGCAGAAATTATAAGATTTCATCCTAAAATTCATATAAAATCTCTAGGGATATCAAGTAGCCAAAATAATTTTGAAAAAGTACAAAGTTGGAAGATTCTATTTCAAAACACATTGCAAAGCCACAGCAATAAAAACAGTGTGATAGCTGCCCAAAACTCTAATAGACCAATACAATACAATAGAGAGCCCCAAAATAAACCCTCATATATTTGGTAAATGATCCTCAACAAAGGTGCCAAGACTATTCGATGCAAAGAACAGTCTCTTCAACAAATGGTACTAGGAAAACTAGATATCCACATGTGAAAAAATTAACTTAAACCCTTGTTTTATACCACATACAAAAATTAACTGAATATTAATTAAAAATCAAACCATAGGACCTTAACTATATAATTCCTAGAAGAAAACATAAAAGAAATGCTTTGTGACAGGGAGTAATGTCAGCAAAATGGCAACATAGAAATGTTTAATACTTATTCCATTTGACCAGTGCTCCCCAAAAACATCAACTTGAAAACCAGCTGCACGTGAAAATACCTTCATGAGGACCAAGAATTCCAGGTAAGGGATTATAGCACCTGAGCAAAGCACATAAATAAGAAAAGATGCATTGAAGGGGGTAGGAAAAGTAGATTCACACCATATACAGCACCCTTCCCCTAAAACCCGACAACTCAGCATGTAGACACTCTCCTAGTGAAAAAGAAACATGAACTTGTATGAAACCACAGAAGACTCCAAACTGCCGAAGCAATCTTAAGAAAAAAAGAACAAAGCTGGAGGCGTATGTTCATTGATTTCAAACTATATTATAAAGCTACAGTGATCAATGCACTAAGGTACTGACATAAAAAACAGACACATAGACCAACAGAGCAGAGCTGAGAGCCCAGAAATAAACCCACACATATAAAGCCAACTCATATTTGACAAAGAGGCCATGAATATTCAAGAGGAAAACAATATACTCTTGAATACATGGTGCTGCAATAGTTACACACAAAAGGATGAATTAGACACCAGTCACTAAATGTTTACTCAAAATGGATTAAAGACTTAAATGTAAGGTCTGAAACCATGAAACTCCTACAAGAAAAAGTAGGAAAAATGCTCCTTGCCATCAGTCTTTGCACTAATTTTTTAGATATGACACCAAAACACAAGCAACAAAAGCAAATATAAGCAAGTAGGACTACTTTAAACTGAAAAGCTTCTCCACAGAAAAAGAAACAATCAGCAAAATGAAAAGTTAACCTATGGCATGATACAAAAATTTGCAAATGATCTATCTGATAAGGGCCTAGTAGCCAAGATGTATAAGAAACTCAAGCAACTCTATAGAAAAAGAAAACTGCTCTGGCTGGTGTGGCTCAGTGGATTGAGCACCAGCCTGCAAACCACAGAGTCATCAGTTTGATTCCCAGTCAGGACACATACCTGGGGCGCATGGAAGGTCCCCAGTAGGGGGTATAAGAGAGGCAACAACACATTGATGTTTCTTTCCCTCTCTTTCTCCCTCTCTTCCCCTCTGTCTAAAAACAAACAAATTTAAAAAAGAAAAGAAAACTGATTTTAAATGGGAAGAGAACTTCAATGGACATTTTACAAAAAGACATACAAATGAACAGCAGGCACATGAAAACTTGCTCAACATCACTGACCATCGGGGAAATGCAAATCAAAACCACAGTGAGATATAACCCCATGTCTGTCATAACGGCTATCATCGAAAACAGATATCAAGTGTTGGCAAGGATGTGGAAAAAGGGAAGTCATGTGCACTGTTGTTGGCAATGTAAGTTGGTACAACCACTATAGAAAACAATATGAAGGCTTCTCGAAAAGTGAAGCATAGAACTACCGTATGATCCAGAAATCCCAATTCTGGGTATATATGCAAATGAATTGAAAGCAGGGTCTCAATGCTGTGTTTGTACATTTATGTTTATAACAACACTATTCACAATAGCCTGGAGGTGGAAACAATCCAAATGTCCATTGACAAATGACTAGATCAACAAAATGCTCTATCATACACACAATGGAATATGATTCAGCCTCTAAAAAATGAAATCCTGCCACATGCTACAAAATGAATAAAACTTGAGGACATTATGCTAAATAACTCCACTATATGGTTCCACTTACACGAGATATCTAAAATAGTCATATTCGTTGAAATGGAAAGTTGAATTGTGGTTACCAGGGTGAAGGGTGAAGCTGTTTAATGAATAAAGAGTTTCAGCCCTGGCTGGTGTAGCTCAGTGGATTGAGCGCGGGCCTGCGAACCACACGATCGCGGTTCGATTCCCAGTCAGGGCACATGCCTGGGTTGCAGGCCGGTTCCCTGCAGGCCAGTTCCCAGCAGGGGACGCACAAAAAGGCAACCATACATTGATGTTTCTCTCCCTCTCTCCTTCCCCCACTTCCCCTCTAAAGATAAATAAATAATAAAATATTAAAAAAAAAAAAAAGAGTTTCACATTTGCAAGATGAAAAGGGTCTGAGATTTATTTCACAACAATGGGAAAATACTTAACACTGTTGAACTGGAAACTTAAAAATGGTTAAAATGGTAAATTTCATGCATTTTTACCACAATAAAAAAGAAATATTGCCATCAAAAATAGATATTAAATGAGTAACTAAATGTTTTTTAAATGTTTCTATTTACCAAAACAAGTTCCAGAGGAACTTATGTGACGTGTCTCCAACAGGATGAAGTTATATTTTATTCGGAATGAATAAATATCCAAGGCTGTGATTTCCTTTGCTGCTCAGAGAGTGATGGAAGAATTAAATAAATAGTTGGATAAAAGGGAAGGCAAATTTTAGAGGTTCACACCTTGGAAGATATTCACATAGGAAAGCATATTGCAAAGTTCACAAGACTGTTCCCATAGCATATTTTACCATTAAAAAACCTACAATTAAATATCTAGTTCTGTGTATTTTTCAACATATAAACCCAATTAAATGCCAGCGGAAATAGCATTAAATTACTACTTCTAAATAATTGCCTCCTACATCCAAATAAAGCAAGGAAAGTAAATGGCACTGAAAACAGCAGTGATGTCCTTCACAAAAAAATTCCTTAAAACCAGTTTTCTGAGATATCAAATTTGTAACAGTAAAGAACCAACATACTCATTCTGATAATCCCCCAGATATGCTCACAAATACTTCTAAGTATCACTTATTTCATTCTTACTCCTAGTTACTACAAACTAGAGTGGTTTTAGAATATAAATACTTTTTGAGAATAAGCTGAACTGCCATCTTTTATTTTACTCTTCCTCAATTTGATACATATTACATGGGTGCCATGAAGAATGTGACTGATATAAAGGAGTTTACAAAATTATAATTTGAAAGCTTCTTCTGTTCCTTTGAATTGGACTTAAAAGAAGTAGTACAATTGAAATTTGGAGGTGAAAAGTTTTTGACATTGAAGCCCTTTGGGTAATTACTTGTGGTCAGAGTCTACAGTGGACATACAAAAGAAAATGAACTAATAATGTCATCTGAAGAAGAAGAAAGAAACATGTAAAGTGAGTTTTGGAAAAGTAGGAAAGAAAACGAGACAGACGAAGGAAGAACGAGATCGGCTCCCGAGCTCTATGTACAGAGGGAAGAAAACAGACCACAGATGACTTTAAACAAGTAATACAGTATTTGAATCAAAGACCTGACAAAAGTAATTGACAGTGACCAAAAATATCTGTGATTGCCTGTGTCAATGGGTGGGGAAGGAGCTTGACTACAAAGAAACACAATGAAACTTTCTGGAGTGAGGGAAACAATTTTTATTATACTTATGGTTACATGGGTTGCTACATTTCTCAAAATTCAGTCAACCATTAGTTAGGTACATTTTATTGTATTCAAATTATACCTCGGTGAAGCTGGTTTTTTAAAAAATCAAATGCTTGGAAAAGCACATTCTTATTCATGTATCTGACCAAGTGTGTAAGAGAAAGAGAGCACCAGAAGGCTGCTAAAAAGAAACTTGCATGAATAAATAAAGCAAGAAGAGCATAAAACAATCCCATAATCCTAAGAAACAACATGTTCTGGAAGGCTAAATTTTATTAAATATTCAAGCTTATGATTTTAAAGTTCATCTCTCCTGCTACCCCCAAAACAATATTTTTTCTACACTGCTGGGACCAAATTCATCAATTGTGTCACATACACCTCCACCCCCATAACCACACTATTCTACATCCCATGTCCTCCCTGAACCTGGATTGCAAGAGCTGATTTTTTAAAGAATTATGTCTGAAAGTCTTACACACAAAACATTTAAATTACAATTGAGGGAAATTATTAGCGTTTTCTTGGTTTTTATTGGAGCCACCATTCAGAAACAGGGAACAGAGGAGTAACAACCAGGTTGACAACCTCGGGAAGAGCATTGGGAGGAGAAGTCACCAACACGAGATCCCTGGTTCAATGCATCGGAGAACCAGAAATAGTCAATGTGGTGGAAAATTGTGAGGGGAGTAGAAGCTGGAAAAGCACAGGTCAGAGAAGGGGCTTAGAGGTCTTGAAGTGACATAGCCATCGACTGTCACTGCACAACCTGTTTGTTCACTAGTCTACCCCTGGGCCCTGACAGGCAACTCCCTATAAAATAATGGATGCTCAATAAATATCTGACAAGTGGATGGGCAAATGGATAGGTGGATGGATAAATAAATGACTGGCCTGATCGATGAAGGGCCTGTGTTGTGGTAAAGAGTCTGGACTCTGGTCTGAAATCCAGGTCTTACCAGTCATGGTACTAGGGGGCCAATTATGAAGTAGGCACCAGTAATTTGTTAGTAATTAAAGCCAAAGTACTACAATTTGAAAAAAATTACTTTTTAAATATAATTAAGAGCCTGTTCAAGATTGCCCCTATATTATCCCCATGTTCATTCTAATGTAGTTTACTAAGTGAGATAGTAAAGGATGGAGTTATACCTAGTTCACCAAAAAATGCACATACAGTAATCTATAACCTATCTGTTCTAAGCCAATTGTCATTGCCACACTATCAATAACCATGGCAATTATAAATTGTTGAAGCATGCACTGGCACTTATACCTTATTAAAGCCTAAAATATGCTTTGGAGTTTTGTCAAAATTGGGGTACATTCAAGGAAGTCTATGAGGCCTGTGGATGTCATCGGTTAAGTGACACCACAAAAGGGAAGAGAGTCACTGAGTAATTTTAAAAAAAAGAGTGATGTTATATAATTTGTGTTCAAGAAAAAAATCATTTTTGTGACAGAAAATTAGTGGGCTGTGTGAGAGTTGACAGGAGAGTTGAAAACTGTAGGTGAGAGATGAAGAAAATCTGAACTCAGGTGATGGCAACAATGCATATGCAGAAAAGAGGACAAAAGTAAACAGGCCGAACGAAAATCAACAGACTCGTGTATCGGCCGGACATGTAAGCTGAGGCACAGTGTCTTGGCTTAAATAACAGGGTCAAATACAGAAGCTGAGTAGGATGAAAAGGAGGAGGGACACAACAGGCAGGAAAAACAAGTTCTCTATTAGACATGTTGGATACAAGGATGCCCAACTTAGAGAGGTCTGAAACACACGCACCATTAAGAACCCTTGGCACAGAGGTGGTGGGTGAAACAGCCTAGGGAGAGTGTGTATACGGAGTTCAGACAGAGAGTCAGCCAGAACTTGGGGGGAAATGCAGTTTTAAGGAGTAGGCAAATAAAAGAAGCCCAAAAAGAAGCTACACATAATTAGACTCAGAGACCAATCAGTTCCTCCAAATATAGTTCCCATTAGTGCAATTTCTGTCACAATGTAGGCATTTGTAATTATGGTGAATAATTAGAAAGCAAAAACTAGGAAGGAAATACAGCAATCATCTATACCAGGGCTGGGAAATAAGTTTCAATTTAAAAATAACTGCAGTCAATTGGGTATGACGATTTAGAAAACTGTGTCATAGAGATTTTGAGGTCGAGACTGGCTCTAAAGGAAGACTTGCAAAACTATTATGCAACATCAAAGCCACAAGTTCAGGAGGGAGAAGGAATCATTCACGAGTCACATGTTACCACCACTGATACTTTGTTTTTATTACATAAAATTTAGTACACATTTTATTCTATAATTCTAACTTTGAATACAAGTTCATTATAATGTCAAAGGATACGAAGATAAATGAAGACTATGCTAATGGTCTCTGCCAAACTGCTCTGGTCCCCTGAGGTAACTAACTGAGGTAATGACAGAAAAATGTTTCGCAGTTATGCTCTTACCCCTTCCTCCTGTCCACCCACATATACAAATATCAAGGGTTTCATTTTGTTTTGGTTTTTTTTTTTCTTTCATAAAATTGACAAAGGAAGACACTACAGAACACAGATAAAATTTCCAATGTCCAAATATATTGTTGAAATTGTCTATAATTTTCTTTCCATATTTAAAAGATATTCTCTATCATTATATACATAAACATAATATGTTTTTCGCTTTTTTTCTCTAATCAGGCTTGCTTGCTACATTGATCTTATCAGGAACCCAGTGTAAGTGCTCAGATCTTGACCCCTCTATCTACACTAACTCTCATCCAGTTCAATGTCATGAATCGGACTTGCACTTACGCTGCATCCTCACATGTGTGATCCAGCCAAACCACTGACTCCAGGCTCAGACCCCACTGCCACTCAGCACCTTCACTTCCTGGTCTAACGGTCATACAGACTTCCCTCCAAAAAGCAACTCACCACTTCCTCCTCATCCCCAAATAGTACAACTGATAATTGTGTTAAATGTGGTGCATTGTTCATTCAGCAAAATGATTGACAATTGAGCAATTTTCCTCCACCGATTCTATTAAAGAAGTGACTACAAATAATACCTAAAGTATCTTAGGTGAAAATGTATCTTAGGATTTATACTCAGGCAGGCTGTTCATTACTATAATGAAACCAACAATCTCAAGTACTTAAGAACTTTGTAAACAGAGCACTTCTGAGTGCTCCCTCGAAAAATTCCAGAGCCACAAACTCCAGCCATTCAAGAGAGGAACCAAAACAAAGAACATACTAAGAGAGACATAATAGTAAAAGGGTTGGTGAAGAATATGAAACAATTTTCAAATGGAACCAGTAACTTGGATAAACTCTTTAAATGGATTAAATAACCTTGATAACTACAGCTACAAAATAAAAGGAATATATTAAATTAAGACAACGTATACAGAGTAGTATATCAGAAATTAGATGATGAAGAAGGTAGAGAATGTGCATGTGCTATTTTTGCAGCTTTCAAACAACTAATGGCTGCCCTGCTTTCTGGATATATGGTCACACTTTGTGCTGTACAGGCCTTCGTATCGTTCCCATCTGTTCTTTCTTCCTGTGACCACCAGTGCAACAATGGAACAGACAGCAAATGAGTCAAGTTTAACTTGACTACAGGAAACGTAAGTTAAAAAATAATGTTAATTTCAAATGCTCACAGTGGTTTATACTTGTCATAACAATAACAGGGTATTTTATGCTCTATATTATTTGCAGTAAAGAAATATATTTCGGAGGGTAGTCAGAAGCCCCTGCAAGTTTACTTCAATCTCTTTTCTTTCACTAAATTCGAGTAAAAGTAAATTAATACTTGGTATTTAAAATGCCTTGTACTCTGTGATCCCATTTTCCTAAAATTATATCTAGCTATATTTTGCTCAATAGAGACACACTGAGAGATGTCTGGAAAGATTTTCAAATGTTGAGAATCGTTATTTCTGGAAAGTAAAATTTGGAGTGATTTTCTGCCTTCTTACTTTTCCGTGTGGTTTAAATTTTTATGATAATAATATACGGTATAGAGCACAATGATTTATTGAAATTTTTGCATAGGACCTTAGTATGAACAGAATGATTCTAATAGTTAAATGTAGTCAGCTTTACCAAATCACCATCAACAAAGGCAAAGCCTTTCATTGTTATAAATATGTGAAAGAAATCTAAACTATGTTGAAAAATCCACAAGATTTTGTTTTTTGTATGTCATAGAAAACTTCTCGACTTTTGGCCAAGATGGAGGCATAGGTGGAAACATTGTGCCTCCTCACACAACCAAGTTTAAAGACAACAAAGTTTTAGTGACAAAAACACAACCAAAACACAGAAAACTGAACTGTATGGAAGTCCCACAACAACGAACCATTCAGCCAGACCAGTATGAGAGGCAGGGTCAGTGGCTGGTGAGCGGGCTTTCGCAGGAAAAGGTGGCCAGACCAGCCCAGGTACCTGGTGGTGGTTGGCAGATCCTAGGTGTGGGATGGCAACAGGCAGACCCAGTGGGGGTGCAAGGCGGCTGGCTGACTGTGGTCAAACATTCGCGTGCAGATAAACCAGGCAAAGGAGCAAGCAGTGAAACACACCATGTAAACCAGGGCCCCAGTGCCAGGAATTAAAGCCTAAAAGCACCAAATGCAAAAACTTTTGGGGTCAAGGTGCCTGAAGAAGCTCCCAGACTCACAGAGTTTGTTGGAGAGACCCACAGGGTCCTGGAGGGTGCTCAAGCCCACATGCCCAGGAACCAGCACCAGAAGGGCCCAATTTGCTTGCGGGAAGAGGTAGAGGGGACTGAAATCCGAGAGAGCAGAACAAATGCCATTGCTCCTCTCTGACCCCACCCCCATATACAGCGTCATAACCCAGTGACTGGGTCGCCCTCCCCTGGTGAACACCTAAGGCTCTGCCCCTCATATGTAACAGGCACAAACAGACCAAAACATTATGGCTCAGGAAGTACAGCTCAAAGCCCCAGAGCCAATACTTCTAAGCAACCAAGAGATAGCCAGCCTATCAGATGCACATTTCAAAACACTGGTGATCAGGATGCTCACAGAACTGGTTGATTTTAGTCACAAATTAGAGGGACATATGAAGGCTAAACTAATTGAAATGAAGGGAAATGCACAGGAAACCAATAGTAATGGAAAGGAAACTGGGACTCAAATCAATCAAGTGGACCAGAAAGAAGAAAAGAATGACCAAACAGAAAAATATGAAGAAACAAGAATTCAAAAAAATGAGGAGAGGCTTAGGAACCTCTGGGACATCTTTAAACATTCCAACATCTGAATTACAGGGGTACCAGAAGGGGAAGAGGAACAGCCATGAGTGGAACACTTATTTGAACAAATAATAAAGGAGAACTTCCCCAATCTGGCAAAGGCAATAGACTTCCAGAAAATCCAGGAAGCTCAGAGAGTCCCAAAGAAGTTGGACCCAAGGAGGAACATACCAAGGCACATCATAATTACATTGGCCAAGATTCAAATGAAGGAGAGACTCCTAGAAGCAGCAACAGATAAGGGAATAGTCACCTACAAAGGAGTTCCCATCAGACTGTCAGCGGAGTTCTCAAAAGACACCTTACAGGCAAGAAGGGGCTGGAAAGAAGTATTCCAAGTCATGAAATCCGAAGACCTACATCCAAGATTGTTCTGTCCAGCAAAGCTTTCATTTAGAATGAAAGGGCAGATCAGTGCTTCTCAGATAAGGTCAAATTCAAGGAGTTCATCATCACCAAGCCCTTATTATATGAAATGTTAAAGGGACTTATCTAAGAAAAAGAAGATAAAAAATATGAACAGTAAAATGACAGTAAACTCATAGTTATTAACAACCACACCTAAAACAAAAGCAAACTAAGAGGACAGCTAGGTCAGGAGCAAAACCATAGAAATGAAGATCACATGGAGGGTTAGCAACAGGGGAGTGGGAGGAGGAGAAGGAGAAAGAAGGTACAGAGAATAAGTAGCATAGATGGTAGGTAAAAAATAGATAGGGGGAGGGCAAGAATAGTATGGGAAATACAGAATCTAAAGAACTTGTGACACATGGACATAGACTAAAAGGGAGGAATGGTGGGGGAGGGGGTTTGCAGGGTGGAGGGGCATGAAGGGGGGGGGAATGGGACAACTGTAATTGCATAATCAATAAAATATATTTTAAAATATCTCTCTAACAGTGATAGACATTTTATGTTTATACTGGTTTGGTGCCTTCTACTGTGACAGAGCCATTTATTGCATCATTGGTTGAAACAATATAGCATAAAACCCTTCACAGCAATATCTACAAGATTACAGTACAGAAGTATTGCTTAATGAACAGAGAAGTTTCTACCTGTGAAATAACATATGTTATGTCTTACCCCCTCACATATAGAGGAGGCAGCTAATGATTTTCTCCCTTGAAAATAAAAAGTATTTCTTAAATACCTGTATTTCCAAAACCACATAATAATTTAAAAGATGACTTAACCTTTAGAATGTATTATAAAGAGTTCTTTTTATTTTTTGTTTTCGTTAACAAAACAACAACAAAAGACATTATTAAATTGCCTTCCAGAGCTGTCACCAAAATCATATCTTCAGCAACCATATACCACAGACTGATTTGCGTCTAAAATTCATTTGTTCATAGTGTAAAGTAGCATATTTTTTAAAAATTGCCAATCTTCTTTTCAGTCTTATTTCATTTTAAAAGAAAAAATTAGACAGCAATTCTCTGCTGACTTCATAGGCAGCTTGCATCACCTTGGGCTTTAAGGTCAAACACAACTGCTCTCCGGATCTGTACTCACTAGACGCTCTTCAGCTCTATTTCACACACCTTTCACCAAGGCCTTCTTGGTGTGACCATTATAGAGAAGTAAGCCTTATGAGACAAGTTAGCCTCATTTTATTTCTATAGCCCTTGTAAAGAACTGCAGTTGAAACCTTTAAAAATGGGAGACAGCTTAATAAGCCTTTTCTTTATTAAAATACAGCCATAATGGGGACAAAACAGAGAGAACCTAACAAGCAATGCAAACAATTTGTATGGGGAAGAAGTTAAATGCAAGGTCTGAAGACATTTATTTGAATTATCAGACATCCCATAGTAAGAAGGGGAAATATCCCTGTTAGGAGTTTAATATTGGCTTTACCTCGCACTTTACCCAAAATGGACACTCCAGTCACTTTCAGTTCTAAACAGAGAGAAATAACTGAACACATTCTACTAAACCACCTCAAAGCAGTTTGGTGCCCATTTGTTATCAATAACACTAACTTCAGTAAAATGCAACTGAACATCACCAGGATTCTCTCACACTTAAGGAAAGAAGGGTTAAAACATTTACCTGCTACATTCTATTCTCCATTATTTTATTGATGACCATGTGACCTCAAACAAGACACCTGTCACCACTTAGGATTTTGTTCTACTGGAAAATGAGGAAATTAGCAGTTATTAAACATGGATCTGAGGCTATTATACACTGGGGGCTCAGAGAATCTAAAGAAATAAAACCACCAGAACTTTCCTCAGTAGAACACACACACACACACACACACACACACACACACACACACACAACTGAAGATCAATGTCCCACAAGGTCCAGTGTAGTCTGGTCGCCAGCTCCCTCACCCACCTCCACTCTAACATCGCCTCCACTATGGGCTCTTGCTCTTTCTCACATATAACAAGCAAGTTCTCACCTTACGGTACAAGGCCATTCTCTCTTATCATAGTCTAGCTGTGCACAAAATAATTAATACAGCAGAGCTGATTGCTATTCTTTCAAAGTCCTGCTTACACAGTTGGCCTTTGTCTAGCATCTTGAAACTTAGATTTCAGGAAGGTTCTTACATTCCCAGAACCAGTGAGAGTGGCTTACCACATCTAAACTGCACAAACAATATAATGCATGCTATATATCCCTTTTCCTCTGAAGAGTGTACAGATTTGGTGTGTGCTGGGCAGGGGGTGACTAGTTTCCAATAAAAAAACCCTGAGAACTGCCCTGGCTGGTGTGGCTCAGTGGACTGAGTGTCAGCTTGCAAATGAAAGGGTTGCTGGTTCAATTCCCAGTCAGAGCACATGCCAGGGCTGCAGGCCAGGTCCCCAGCAAGGGGCACATGAGAGGCAACCACACATTGATGTTTCTCTCCCTCTCTTTCTCTTCCCCTCTCTGTAAAAATAAATTTAAATAAAACCCTGGGAATTAAATATCCAATGAGCTTCACCAGTAACCAACATTTCATTCATGTTGTCACGGATCACTGGGGGAATTAAGTGCACCCATGTGAGAGGACTCTGGAGTATGTGCCTGGTCTCCCCAGAATTGCCCCTTGTGCCCTTCCTTTTGCTGATTTTGTTCTGTACCTTTTCACAGTAATACATCTTAGCTGTGAGTACAACTATATGCTGAATCCTGTGAGTCCTACTAGAAAATTATTAAATGCAGGAGAGGTCTTGGGGCCCCCAATAGTCTAGCACACTATAAAACTTACTTATCAGTTATGTTTATTTCCTGTCTCTACCTGTGAAAACGTAAGCCACATGAGGGCTAGAAATCTTGTTTTGTTATCTGACATACCCCAGGAGCCTAAAAAACTGCCTAGCACATAATAAGTACTCAATAAATATTCCTGGAATAAATGAATATCCAGAAATTTTACAATTAATTCAAAGAAATTAAAGAACCCCCTGGGGAGGCCCTAACTATTGATGCTGTTGAGAAGTCCTTGCCCAGGTTGTGTCAATGCTCTGAACAATTTCAGTATTTAAATTCTAAGCAAGAACACCTATGTAGGGACTGGTTTATCTTTAATTCCCTGAAAATAGCCTAAATTTAAGGAGAAAGTATACATGTTTCGGTTGGGCAAACTCAGCAACCATTATTCTCAGAATTAAGTGTCATAGCAGGTTGTAAACTTTGTCAAACCCTGGCTACACACACTTTGATAGAAATACGAGTTTTTCATTTTTCTTGGATACCAAGACTTCAAAATTAGACTCTGAGGATCCTTGTACAGCCAGACTTTGAAGCTCAGTAATCTTCTGAGCCAACTTATTTGAGTGGAAGTCTCACAGCCTCTGTTAAAATAAAAACATGGAAAGTTGAAGAAATTTTGAGGAGGAAATTGGGAGAAGCCAACACCGACAACAGAGCCAAGTGTTCCCTGAACATGTGCAGAACAGATGGGGGAGGGGGGAAGGGATGGAGAGTTGTTATTATTGTCAGATGGATCCTCTAGGAATAAAAAAATCACATGCACAGCACCCTAAGGTCATCAGTACTACAATAGAAATAACCACCAGCTTTGATGCAAGGCCACATTTAAAAATATTTAATTGTTTTCTGGTATCAAAAATACTGTGCAATATACTTATTTTAGCAGAAAGTTGCCTGTTCACACACTCACAAAACTAAATTTTATGCTGGGTCCACAAAGGGAGCATATAAGTGGCTTCAATTATGGGGAGCATGGTAGGAGTTCGATTAATGCTAGTGAAATTAATAAGCTTGCCTGGTAGGTATTCAATAAGTGGTAGTGAAATGAATAAATACACACAAGTCACTAGACTATGTACTAATTATAGCCTAAGTGCAAGCTATATGTGTCTAAGTTTTTCTATGGAAAATCTGAGCATATTACAGAATTTGGGGGACCTAAAAAAGCAGTCTCTTGGTCAATGAATTGAAAAGGAGAATTCAGATTGGAAAGAGAAATTTTGTCTCTTTTTAATTAATTATATTCTAAACTATGTTAAATGTAAAAATACATGTTAAGCCTTTGTTCACCTTTTGCAACTTTTGTCACTAACTTATTTAGCAATCACTTCTCTAAGCACGCTTCCTCCTTTTTTCTGTCTGTCTGTCTCTCTGTCTGTCTCTCACACACACATGCATACACACCCAACATTATGGTTTTGTTAAAACTTATAAGAGTCTTGAATTCCTTTGTAGAAAAGTTCTTTGTGGTCCAACGCTGATGGTACTTCAGTATATGATAATGTAAGATTGTATAAGTTGTGAAAGTTTAAATGTAGCCAATTTCAGAGAGAGACATGAATGCCAATCATTAAATCATTGATCCCATATTTATAGTTGGGAAGCACTATTATTCCAAAACTAATTTTTATCTCAAAGCATCCAAGAGAAGTTAGAGTAAAGGGTTACAAATATATGAAAAAAACTTCCTAAATTATGCATTGAATTCTTTGCATCTCTGGAAGTCCTTGGAATTCTCATATCAACAGCTCTTTGATGTAAGCATTTAATTGATTGCATTCTTGATTCCTACATATGAGTTTTTAATAGCCCAGTTCCCAAGTCATGGCACTTACTTATGCAGAATAAGGGCTATGCTGGAGAAGATGGCGTGGGTCAAGAACAACAAGCAGACCAGCAGTACCCAGAGGAAAAGGAATCCACACCAGATCCCAACACACAACATAATCTTTGACCATGACCACGTTCACCAGGCTGGTTTCAGATACCTCTTATTTCCTTATTTTATACTTTCTTCCTAAATGATCTCAAATATTCCCCTGACTTTAAATATCATCTTTAAATTGATAACTCTAAATTTTATATCTCCAATGCAAACATCTCTTCTGAAATTCAAATCATATATACAACTTGATTTTCACTCTTGGATATCTCCTTACAAGTATCTCAAACTCCATAAATGCAAAACAGAACTATTGATTTGCTTTCCTCCCCCTTCCACACACCTCAGATTTGCTCCTCTTCATGTCCCTCCATGTCAAGAAGCCATAACTCCATCTGCTCAGTTGCTCAGGTTGAATATGTGTGCTATATTTGATTATTCCTTCTGCTTTGCCTCCCCACCCAACCCACATATCAAATCCATCAGTCAGACCTATCTCTGTGTGCTTTAACCAATCACAAATCTGTCCAACCACTCCTTCTACACTGATGAGGTCTTAGTCCAAGACACTATCATTTTTTTAATTTGGATTCCACAATAAAGAGAAAATTTCATGCTTATAACTGAACAAAAAAATATTAAGTGCTTCACAAAATTATAATACTACAAATTTAAAATAAGCATTTGAGAAAAAATCCTCACACATATGTTCAATGGAATGTAAACTCTTTCCTTTTTCTTTCTTTTTTTTGATGATTAGTAAGACATTTTAGGACTTATTTGATGTTTAGAGCCTTGATATATTTTCAATATACCATATATGTAATATAACATTAAATAGGAGAATTCTGACCAGTAACATTCCAAATAAACCTGTTTTTCAAAAGTAATCCTATTGCTTTAGCCATTGGTCCTAACCCTAGTAGATGTAACATTTAATTTAAAGTTGTAAATGGTAGTAAACAATAATAAATTTAAAGTACATTGGACTCCTGGCCAAGATGGAGGCATAGGTAGACACACTGTGCCTCCTAGCACAACCAAAAGAACAAATTTAAAAACAAAAAACCACCAGAACTGATAGAAAATCAAACTGTATGGAAGTCTGACAACCTAGGAGTTAAAGAAGACATATTCATCCAGACAGATAGGACTGGCAGTGGGGCAGACAGGATTCAGGGCAAGGAGGTTACCCAGTGAGACGGTGTACTGTGGAGTTGGGCACACAAGGCTATAGATGGTGGGCAAGGCAACAGCAGGCAGACCCAGCAAGGCGATAGATTGCAGACTGGGTGGTCCCACATTTGTGTGCAGAGTAACTGAGAGAAACAACTGGGGAACAGGACGGACTGCACAATCCAGATCCCCAGTGGGGGAATTAAAGCCTCAAACCACCAATTGAAAACACCTATGGGAGTTGAGGCAGCAGTGGGAGAAACTCCCAGCCTCACAGGAGAGTTCATTGGAGAGACCCACACGGTCCTAGAACATACACAAACCCACCCAACTTGTAATCAGCACCAGAAGGGGCCAATTTGATTGTCCATAATGGGGGAAGTAACTGAAAACAAGCAGAAAGCAAAGCAAGTGCCATTGTTCCCTCTCAGACCCCTCCCCCACATATAGCATCACAACACAGCAACCTGAATTGCCCTGCCTTGGTGAACAACTAAGGCTCTGCCCCTTACCATGTAACAGCAACAGGCATGTCAAGACAAAAAAATATATATGGCCCAAACAAAAGAACAGATCAAAGTGATGAAGAGATAGCCAGCCTATCAGATGCATAGTTCAAAACACTGGTAATCAGGATGCTCAAAGAATTGGTTAAATTTGGTCACAAATTAGATTCTAAAAAATGAAGGCTATACTAAGTGAAATACAAGAAAATGTACAGGGAACCAATAGTGATGAGAAGGAAATAGACTCAAATCAACAGTGTGGACAAGAAGAAAGAAAGAAACATCCAACTAGAAAAGAATGAAGAAACAAGAATTCAGAAAAATGGGAAGAGGCTTAGGAACCTCCAGGACATCTTTAAATGTTCCAACATCCTAATTATAGGGGTACCAGAAGGAGAAGAGGAACAGCAACAAGTAGAAAACTTATTTGAACAAATAATGAAGGAGAATTTTCCCAATCTGGCAAAGGAAATAGACTTCCAGGAAGATCAGGAAGATCAGAGAGTCCCAAAGAAATTGGACCCAAAGAGGAACACACCAAGGCACATACATAATTACACTAGATAAAAATGAAGGAGAGAATCTTAGAAGCAGCAAGAGAAAAGGAGACAGTTACCTACAAAAGTAGTTCCCATCAGACTGTCAGCTGATTTCTCAAAAGAGACCTTACAAGCAAGAAGGGGCTGGAAAGAAGTATTCCAAGTCATGAAAGACAAGGACCTACATCCAAGATTGCTCTATCCAGCAAAGCTATCATTTAGAATGAAAGGGCAGATAAGTGCTTCTCAGATAAGATCAAGTTAAAAGAGCTCATCATCACCAAGCCCTTATTATATGAAATGTTACAGGGACTTATCTAAGAAAAAGAAGAGAAAAAATATGAACAGTAAAATGACAGCAAACTCACAATCTTTAACAACCACACCTAAAACAAAAACAAAAGTCAACTAAGCAAACAACTAGAACAAAAACAGAAACACAGAAATGGAGATCACATGGAGGATTATCAACAAGGGAGTGGGATGAGGGGGGGAAGTACAGAGAATAAGTAGCATAGATGGTAGGTAGAAAATAGACAGTGGAGGGTAAGAATAGTATAGGAAATATAGAAGCCAATGTACGACCCATGGACATGAACTAAAGGGAGGGATGTGGGTGGGAGAGGATGTTCAGGGTGGAGGGGAGTGAAGGGGAAAAATGGGGCAACTATAATAGCATAATCAATAAAATATATTTAAAAAATAAAATACATTGGATGCTACTTGGACATGGCAGAGGAATTATACTTGTAAGTTGTTTTCTATCTAATATTTGGAACTTAATCATTACTTTAAGGAGAAAAAAGCTCTATTGTTGTTCAATGGTATTATATTTACAGCATTATTTTGCACTTAGGACATAATTCACACATATTGTACAGCTGTTATAAAATAACACATTGCTGAAAAAAAAGACACAGGGAAATTAAAAATATTGCATACTCATGGATTAGAAGATTTAACATTGTTAAAATGTCTATTTATTTAAAATAAACTGCAGATTCAACACAATCCCTGTCACAACCCCACAGCAGTTTTCAAAGAAATTGAACAAAGAAATCCTAAAATATGTATGGCATTCCAAAGGACCCTAAACAGCCAAAGCAATCCTGAGCAAAAAAAAAAAAAAAAAAGAATGAAGCCAGAGGTATCATACTTCTTAATTTTTTATTTTAAACTACATTCCTGAGCCATAGTAATCAAAACAATATAGTATTGGCAACAAACCAAACACAGGTGAATGCAACAGAATTGAGGCCCCACAAATCAGCCCACACATGTATGGGCAACTAATTTACAACAAAGGAACCAAGAATATACAGTGGATAAAGAAAAGTCTCATCAATATGGTATTGGGAAAGTTGAATGGCCATATAAAAAACATTGAAATTAGACCACTATCCTATATCATACACATAAATTAACTTAAAGTGGATTAAAGATTTGAATGTAAAACCTAAAACAATAAAACACATAGGAAAAAACATAGGTATTAAGCCTCTAGACATTGGTCTTTGTGATTTTTTTGGTGAATTTGAAGATATCATATGGATATGTATGAGTATGTGTGTATAACAGAATATCACTCAGTTATAAAAAAAGATAATATATCTCCATTTGCAGTTACATAGATGGATCTCCATGGTATTATGCTAAGTGAAATAAGTCATCAGGAAAAGGACAAAAACTGTATGATTTCACTCATGTGGAATATAAAACTAGAAGAAACAAATAAAACAACACTTGTAGATACAAACCAAAGACTGATACTTACCAGAGAGAAGGGGGTTTAAGGGAAGAGTGAGATGGATAAAGGGAGTCAAACATATGGTGAAGGACAGAAACTAAGTTGGTGGTGGTAAGCACACTATAGTGTATAAAGGTATCAAATAACAATGTTATACACCTGAAACTTATATAATGTTATTAACCAATATTATCTCAATTAAAATTTCTTTCAGACTCAAGTAGATAACTCTGATTATAAAAGTGAAGATACTTAAACTAAAACTTCTTGAGTGCCCACTATGCACAAACAGCAAGCTACTGATGATCCCTATTTTTTTATTTTCATGTTTTACATTTATTTAATTTTTTTAGCTTTTTAAAACTTTGGTGGGTGACATTGGTTAATAAAATTATGTAGGTTTCAAGTGTGCACTTTTATAATATATCATCTGTATATTGCATTGTGTGTTTACTGCCCTAAGTCCAATCTCCTTCTGTCACCATATATTTGACCCCTTTTACCCTTTACCACCTCCCCTCATCCTCCTGCCCTCTGGTAACCACCATATCGTGGTCATGTCTATAAGCTTTTGTTTGTTCGTCTTGTCTGTTCATTTATCTCTCTCAGTTTTATATCCCACATATGACTAAAGTGAAATAGTTCTTGACTCTTTCTTTCTGACTTATTTCACTTAGCATGATACTCTCAAGATCCATCCATATTGTCACAAATGGCAGTATTTTGTTTTTTCTTATGGCTGAGTAGTACTCTACTGTGTGTATGTACCATATCTCATTCATCCAATCATCAACAGAAGGTCACTTCAGTTGCTTCCATATCTTGGCCACCATGAATAATACCACAATGAACACAGGGGTACATACATCTTTACAAATATATGTTTTCAAATTTTGAGGAGTGAATACTGAGAAGAGGGGTTGCTGGGTCATATGAAACCTCTATTCTTAATTTTCTGAGGAGCCTCCACACTGTTTTCCAAACTGGCAGTACCAGTTTAAAAGGTATGCTCATTCAGCCAATGATGTAAGAGAGTAGATTTAACACAGCGCTGGGACATCTCTCTGTAAGAGATGAGACTTTCTTTAAATGTTGCTAAGAAGGCCTTCACACTTACATACCCACTGATGAAGAGACATGACACAAAGTAAAATTAAAACACCCCCAATTACAGTGTTTTAAACAAGACAGAACTTTGGCCCTGGCTGGTATAGGTCAGTGGACTGAGCGCGGGCCTGTGAACCAAAGGATCGTGGTTCAATTCCCAGTCAGGGCATGTGCTTGGGTTGCAGGCCAGTTCCCAGTGGGGGACGCATGAGAGGCAACCATACATTGATATTTCTCTCCCTCTCTCCTTCCCTTCCTCTCTAAAGATAAATAAATAAAATTAAAAAATAAAAATATATTTTTTAAAAAAGACAGAACTTTGCTCTCACACAGAAGCCTGAAGGTACGGTGGGACAGGGCTGGTGCAGCAGTTCTGCTCTGGAAAGTCCTCGGAGACTCAGGTCCCTTCCAGCTTCTCATTCCGCCACCTCATCTGCACGCTCCAATATGGCAGCTTGAGTCCCAGTCATGGCACCCACATCCCAAGCAGCAGGGTAGAGACAAAGGGTACATACAGGCTAACTTTTAGGAAATTTTGAGAAGCTTCCCGATTAAAAGTTTCACTGACATTTCAGTAACCTTAACCAAATATCAAAGGATAACTAAGAATCTGTAATGGAGGCTGGGAGATATAGTTCTTATTGCTGTTGGTCTTGAATCCAGCAGGATTCTGTTATTAGAAGACAAAAAAACTCATACTGGGAACAACCATTCCAATGACACCATACCCCACTCTTTCTTTCCTAAATTTCACATTTCTGAAGGTTCTGTGACTGATCATTCCCAGCTATACTACAGGCAGTAGGATGGAGCAGTTGTTAAATGTATGGGCAGAGTAGTTAAACTGCTTAGATTTCAATCCAGTCTCCAATGTGTCCTCATCTGAAATGGAGGTGACAGTAAAATCTAGTCTTTGGAGCCATTGTAAGGATTTAATAGTTCATACATATAAAGCTTTTAAACACAGTGCCTAGCACATTGAAAGATGAGCTCAGTAAATATAAATGCAGTCAAGAAGAAATGGGAGTAATCTAACCTAACTAGTCAGTCTCATGGGAGGCATTTGGAAAAACAAAGAGCTACCATTACAGACTTCACAGAAATCCTGGCCACCTCAGTCTCATCCATAAAGAATATGAAGAGGAACTAACCAGTAAAGAGTTGTATTTTATCCAAAAACTTCTCCTGATTTACTACCACGCTAACAAGAAAATCTAAACACACACTTTACTCCAAAAACCTTCCTCGGACAATGCCTAAGACGAATTGATATTTCACCTTACCAGAGAGAAATAGAATACAGGTAAGTATGAAAAGCAATTCGGACAAGTACATTTGTTAAAGCCTTTCAGTACCAAAGCTAATATCAGAATTCAATATTCCTTCCCACTAATCCTGTGGACAAAATTGTGGAATTCATACTTGCAAAACCACCTTTACCTGGAAATACTATGAAAATATATCAAACCCCAAACCAATCAATAAAAACAATGTGAAGTTGGAATTTATCTGGCTTATTCTTTCTAACATATCCAAAATTATTTCAAGCCTTTACTGAGAAAAATGACATTGTTGGCATATATATATAATGTATATGTTGGTATATGTATATGCATACACACACACACACACACACACACACACACACACCAGGAGTAAAAAAAGTTAACCAATTACAGTGGTTTCCCTGGGATATCACCTCCTTTCCATATTTTTCATGATTCCAATGTTATATTTAAAGCCCTATTGTAAAATTGTTTTTTTCTTTTATCTTTCTTCTGGCACAAAATGATTATCTTACTTCAACTGCCACAGTCCAAGCTTGCAAAATGAAGGGGAAAGAAAAATGAATAAACTGCCTTGCTTCCATATTTTAACATCACTTGTGCAGGGCAGGAAGTCCCGGACACAAGCCACAGGGAAGTATCACAAAGACAAAACAATTCATTTAGGACTTATTTTGAAGCATTGTATTTTATTTTACCTCCCAAAGGTTGTCTAGTCATGGTATCATAATAAATGACACAAATTCTTTTCAAATTGAGGAAAAATTAGAACAGAATGGACTAGTTTAGAATTAGAGCAGTGTGACTCAAGAGGCAGTTCTATCACTCCGTTACTCAAACAATGTGGCCATCTGAACACCTTTTACTTCCATGGTAGCAGAGTAAGATGAATATACATCCTTGGTATGAGATATGGCATCTTTCCTAGCCAAACATGACTTCACCAAAGCCTACTTCTTCCACATACTTTAGAATGGGAGGGATAATATTTTTAGACAAGTTGAGAGTTTCTAGAATTCATCACTAAAAGTGAGTTACATGCAGTGAAAATAACCCCTAGGAAAAGTTTCAAACATGACTTCTTCCCAATAATTTTCATCTGGACTCCTGAATCTGAGGTGAAAGCAACTGGGATTCCACAAATATGACTATGGGATTACCGAATAAATGAGGTGCCAAGGAAGAACAATTTAAAGAATGAAAAATCTAGTTACTTATAAAAATCTGTGTGATTTAGTCTAGGGGAAAAAAGAAAGAAATGTGATATTAGTTTAATGAGATGTAGATAAAATATTTTAAATTGGCCCAAAGTGTTCAGGTTGAATTATCTTGAATAATAAAGGATTAAATTTTCCAGAAAATCTTTGTTTCAAAGTAGAATAATTTTCTAGTTCACACTTCTGCTTTATAAAATAAAACCAAAAGAGCATTTATCTACTTTCCCTCTTAGAATAAAATAGTATTGAAAAATAAAAACTGAGCCTTAGCAGAATCGAGTTTGGAAATGTAAATGGCAAACCCAAAAAGCTCACTAAAGGGAAATTGGGAAATTTTATTCCTTATAACAGAGCTCCAATGCTCAAGAAGAAAGAATAGAGCTATTTTCTGTGAGCTGTAGGGATATATTTCTGTATGATGTCCTACTCCTACATAGTAACTGTTGATTCATATTTTTAACAACACCCATGGTGTCTCTGATGATAAAAATGAGGGAGTTTAAGCTGTATTTCTATGAACCATTATCCATTTTTTGAGAAATGCTGACTTAAGTAACTTTATTTTCCTCTTGATGCAAAAGAAAATCCAATGGAACCATCCTAAGTTTTCTCAAAATCTACTCAAATTCAGTTTATCTTCTTGACTTGAATCTATCTGTTTTCTTTACAAAGTTCAACAATACATATTCACCTCATTACATATTCCAGGAGTTGGAGTAGATTGCCCACTCTCAGTGAGAAGGTTCTCACAGTCGTAACTCTGGAACTCTATTTCACAGTTTCCAACATTTAATAAGTGCTGTGCTCACACCCCTGAAAGTTTCTTCCTACCTTAATTAAGGTTAGCACTAAGCTATAGCACCAAAATGCCTCTGCATTCTTTATGTGATTCTTTGTCAAGGTCCCTCATAGTGACTTTTCCGAAGGTCCTTTATGACCCACACAGTCAATATATAAGTCAAGAGAAATGTGGAGGGAGAGGAAGAAAGTCAGGTTTTACATGGTGGAACTCAAGAAGAGGAGTCTGTGCATACTTAACTATCAAAAAGTGGCACTGCAGTGAAGAGGATAAGGACTGCTGCTTCTGGAAAAAAAGGTCCTAGTCATTTCCTTGTTCTTCGAGTGTGAGTGAAATTAAGGAGTGAGCCTTTGCGGGGGTGCAGGAGCTGAGATGAGGGAACAAGGTGGGGGTGGGGACATCTTCAACAGTGTCAATAATAAAAACAGAGAGAGAGAGAGAGAGAGAGA
Source organism: Artibeus jamaicensis (assembly GCF_021234435.1). Classification (NCBI taxonomy): domain Eukaryota; kingdom Metazoa; phylum Chordata; class Mammalia; order Chiroptera; family Phyllostomidae; genus Artibeus; species Artibeus jamaicensis. The sequence continues at coordinate 19,669,226 of NW_026521788.1, forward strand.
AAGCCTGTATATCACGAGCACCTGACGACCAAACAGAACTGAGACACTATGAGGGCTGATGCTCCTGAAACGATTCCAGTTTGTCAGATAATAAGCTGGGATCAAAAGTAACAATGGCCCAATATAACATTTTCCTCCAGGAAATTTTGTTGTTGTATTGTCAGATTTACAGTTACATTCAGGATGTTAAGATTTCTTGCTGTACTTTTATGGTAATTGCAGTTTGATATACAGGCTATTTATCATCAACATTTTATGTATTCTGTGTTCTAGTTTTATACTGGATGGCATTTGAATGCACTTCAGGGAACTGTACATTTTTTCTCCTTGTTTTAAGAAACTAAACACAGGTCAGACTATAACAGTAACAGCTCAAACACCTGCAGATTAAAAAATTCAGTAAGGATGACTCTAGAAAGGCATGGAAATTTCATCCCCTTGCTATTCTGCTTGCTGACTGAGTAGGATGATGGAGTTAAAGAACACTGAAGCTAAAATATGGGAGCATCAGCTCAAACTCCAGTTACAAGCAGTGTCCTTTAAAATCCTTAGCCTCTTGGAGCCTCAGTTGCCTCTTATGGGAAACCAGAAGCCAAACTAGGTCATACATGGTAATTACTTTCTTCCTTCACATCACTTCCAATCAACTGATAATCACTGGTTGAAGTACTGTGTTAATAATAATTCTGAGGCTGATTCTGGTAAAAAGTAGAGTATCATGTGTGATTTGCCAAGTCTTCCATAAGCACAAATGGAAGAGTAGCTATATGTATGCAAAGTACTTTTCTTATTTGACCTAAGGAAGCACCAGGGTTTCTTTTTGTTGCATTTTACAAAGAATCTCATATGACAAAGTACAAAATTTTTATACAAAAATGCTGTATAGTAACAGTTTCCCTCAACAATACTTGAAAGATAGCTAGATACATAGAAAGAATGATAGGCAGATTTTACATTTACTAATTTATTTGGTTTTTTTTTCAGGAGTAAGATCAATTCTGCTCTTTGAAATACAATGTCAATAAAACTCAGAAAATAAATATACCAAATAACAGGGAAAAATACACAGTTAATGGCAGTCACTGATTAGGAATCATAAAAGACATAGACTATTAAAATGATTATGTTTAAATTATACTATCAGCCATGGCCTGGTGTAGCTCAGTGGATTGAGTGCCAGCCTGCAAACCAAAGCATCACAAGTTCGATTCCCAGTCAGGGCACATGCCTGGTTTGTGGGCTAGGTCCCCAGTGGTGGTGGGGGGGGGTGCACCAGAGGCAACCACACACTGATGTTTCTCACCCTCTCTTTCTCCCTCTCTTTCCCTCTCTAAAAATAAATAAATAAATTCTATGAGAATTTATTAGAGAATATCCTAGGATAAAGGTAGGGGTGGGGGGAATTGGGAAAACTGTAATAGTATAATTAATAAAAATACTTTTTGAAAAATAAGGTTAAAATTTTGTCAAATATATCTGTTCTTTCCTGAAGTTCTTTGGAATTTCCTCAGACTTGGTCTAAATGTATAAAATTGTCCAACCAATGTTCACACTCAGATCTACTTCAGAATGTTCAGCATATTAACATGTCACATTCGAATTATTAAATGATTATTTTTCTTAGGACTAATTTAGGCAATGACTGCCCCTTGATTTGCAGCCCTGCCATGTTTGATAGGACCAGATCCCAATTTCCTCTAAGAGGCCTGATCTGCCTGAGGCAGGTCAGTTAAGAAACCTTCCTTTTTCCCTGGTCAGTGTGGCTTAGTTGGTTGGAGCATCACCCCATTATCAAAAGGTTGGGCATTTGATTCCCACTCAAGGCACATGCCCGGACTGAGGGTTTGATCCTTGGTCCAGGTGTATATGGGAGGCAACTAATCAGGGCTTCTCTCTCACATCAGTGTTTTTCTCTCTCCCTTCCTCTCTCTAAAAGCAATGAAAAAATGTCCTTGAGTGAGAGTTTTTTTAAAGCCTTCCTTTAATTGTGGCACAACCAGCCCAATTCAACTGCTGTTGCTATTCCTCCAAAACTTCTGCTGGAATAAACATATCAAGCTGTTAAGCAATTTTACACAGGTTGTGGTTTAACTAAATAGAGAGTGGGAGCTGGCGTGGCTGGGGTGAGGGGAGTTGGGGGGGGAATGGAGACAACTGTACTTGAACAACAATAAATAAATAAATTTAAAAATAAAAACCTCAATAAAAATAAATAAATAAAACCATTAATTAAGCACTCAAAAAAAGACAAAAAATAAATAAGTACGATAAAATATTATATTAAGTATAATACTTCACTTAGAAAAGGAAGAAAACTATCTAATGGATATTGTCGTGTGTGATGTTTGTTCTTCGATGTCAATAGAAGCTGGTGCATAGGCCCCAGCATTTTTAAAAAATATTCATCCCATTTATTTTGCATCTTTACTGCAAAGAGAACTTTTAGGAATTAAAACACCAAATCCTAGAGTAAACTAAACAAACAAACGAAATGGAAACAGACTCATAGATAAAGAGAACCGACTGCTGGCTGTCAGTGGGGAGAGGGAGGCTGGGTAACAGAAGTGAAGGGATGAGGCAAAAAATAAAACCCTCTTAGACAACAGCTGGTGATTACTAGAGGGAAGGGTGGGGCAGGTGGAACAGGATAAAGGGGTAATAAATGATGATGAAAGGAAACTAAGCTTTGGGTGGTTAACAATACAATATATAGTCAATATATTATGCAATTATAGACTTGAAAGCTATATAATTCTATTAACAAATGTCACCCCAATAAATCAATAAAAATATTTTTCAACACCTCAATTCAAATAACATTTCTTCTACTCTAACTGAATACTCATTATGAAAAGCAAGAAAAGGGTAAACAGAACAAACAGGGACAGCAAGACAAATGATCGTATGTTCTCCTGGATTTTATAATAGAGTTATTCAACTAAGACATATACATTTTAAGAGCATAAAAAAACAAACTAAAGTAAAGACTGGACCCAATTTGGAAGAGGTAAGGCTAAGGCCTCCTTAGAAAGCAGTATATGTTCAGGTAGATTATATGGATAAACTTGGAAGCACAATCTGAGTTTTTCCAAGCATTGTTAATTAGTATTGTGGACATAGATAAGAACCCAGTAGAAATAACCTGAACTTCTTAGCCCCAACAACTTAATGCCAGGCTTCCTTCCTAAGGATATCTGTAAATACTCAAAAAGGCTCAATATCATTCATTCCAGACTTCCATCTGAGATCACTTCTCCAGTATAGAATAAAGTCACATCATTGTCCCTGCTGCTGGGCCCTCAGGGCAAAGACTATACTATAATAGGCATGTGGCACTCCAACAGGTGCCTACCCATCAGGCATCACAGTGGCCCTGTACTCCCTGGAGTCCTCCTGAGCCCAAATGATTACTGATGAGTGAATAGTGCTATGGAGCTTTCTTTTCCCCCTTTGTAGTAACTTGTTTCGACTAAGCGCCAACATCATACTCATGAAAACAGCTCCTTCAACCTGTCTGCACTGTCTTTATGGGACCAGGAATGCCAATATAAAAGACAAGGAGTGTGCTCTAATGACTGTCCCAAGCTAGCTCCCAGTAGACTTTGCAACTCCTCCAGCATCAGCCTAGAGCACCCAAGCAAAGCAACTCCTCATGACCTACCCATTTGTTCATCACTCGTGCTCGGATATGGTTCAATCCCATGGGAACCCCAGCAAACAGAACTAAGCAAAGGTGCTAAGGCACTCAGGAGATTGGCTTACTTCTATTAGAAGACTTGCAGTGATGATTGTGGCACACCAGGCTGCCCACATAATATGAGTTCTATGGCAAATGGCTTTTAATTAATAATTGCTGGCATGGCTTGAGCCCTGACCACTTGGTGCAAAATGCTTTATGCAGGTCCTATCATTGTTGTTTTTAAAATGAGAAACTGAAGTTTAGAAAAACTAATTTGTCAAGACCATTCATCTGGTTTGTGAAAGAGCCGAGTATAAAACCATGTTCAGCCAATACCAGAGTCCCTGTATTTGAGTACTAGACTGCACCAGAGTTGTGAGGGACATGCTGAAGGGTTGTGAACAGGTACGTGACAGCACGAGGAAAGCAGTGCTGTAAAAAGCCTGGAACACTGGGAACAATGTGCAGGAGAAACCAGAGGGGTGAGAAACTGATTTAAAAATATATATTTAAGAGGGAGTCATGTTGCTTGCATCTAGCGTGAAGTCTAAAAGTTCCAATGTACAGCAATATTTATACTTTCTCATAGACAAAGGTTTTTATTAACTTCTAAAATTCAAGCACAAGTAGGGAATCCTCTTCGGCTAAGAACTAATCTCAGGAAGCCTCAGTGTTTTTCTCTAGTCCTTCAGCCCTATCTTCCTTTTTCTTCTTCTTTTTTTTTTAATCGTTGTTCAAGTACAGCTGTTTCCATTTACCCACCACCACTCTCCCCGTCCACCCACCCCCACTTCCCACCCTTAATCCTACCCCCCCTTTGGCTTTGTCCCTGGGTCCTTTATACATGTTCCTTGATGGCCCTTAACCTTCCTTCTCACATTAGCCTCCTACCCCGTCCCCACTAGAGCAAGAGACATAAAGGAAAGAATAAGCAAGTGGATTTCATCAAAATAAAAAGCTCCTGCATGACTAAAGAAAACATCAGCAAAATGAAAAGAGAACCAACTGTACAGGAAAATATATCTGCAAATGATATCTTGGACAAGGGTTTAATCCCCAAAATATATAAAGAACTCACACGACTCCACACCAGAAAGACAAACAATCCAATTAAAAATGGTCAAAGGACCTGAACAGAAACTTCTCCAAGGAGGTCCCATAGACACATATGAAAGGATGCTCAACTTCACTAGCCATCAGAGAGATGCATATTAAAACAACAATGAGCTACCACTTCATACCTGTAAGAACTGCTATCATAAACAAATCAACAAACAACAAGTGCTGGTGAGACTATGGAGAAAAGGGAACCCTAGTGCACTATTGGTAGGAATGCAGACTGGTACAGCCACTGTGGAGAACAGTATGGAATTTCCTCAGAAAACTGAAAATGGATCACAACTGCCTTGTGATCCTGCAATTCTACTGCTGGGATTATATCCTAAGAACACTGAAACACCAATTCAAAAGAACCTATGCACCCCAATGTTCATAGCAGTACAATTTACAATAGCCAAGTACTGGGAGCGACCTAAGTGCCCATTAGTAAATGGGTGGATACAAAAATTATGGTATGTTTACACAGTGGAATTCTATGCAGCAGAAAGAAAGAAGGAGCTTCTACCCTTTGCAACAGCATGGATGGAACTGGAGAACATTATGCTAAGTGAAATAATCCAGGTAGTAAAAGACAAATACCATATGATCTCATCTATAAGTGGAACTTAACAAAACAAACAAGTAAAATATAACCAGAAAAAAATAAAATAAAGAACAAACTGACAGTATGTGAAAACTTATGTCAGCTTCACTCACAATCCTCAAAAGCTATAAATAAGCTACATACTCCTCAAATGGAGAATGGACAAGCAAAATGTGGTACATACATAGTGCCAAAAAGTACTCAGCAATAAAGAACAAACTATAGATTGGTACATATAACAAATCTCAAATGTTTCATGCTAAGTGAAAAAGGCTAGAATCAAAGGGCTAAAGAGTATATGATTCCATTCACTTACATTACATTCTGGAAAAGGCAAAACAAATCAATGGTTGTGCAGTATTAAGGGTAGGAGAGGATTTGATATTAAGAAATAGCATAAGGAAATATTGGGGGAGGGGTGTTGTAAATATTATGTATCCTAATTGTGGTGATGGATATATTACTCCATGCACTTACCAAAACTTACAGAACTTTATGCTTTAAAAACATAAAGTTTACTACATGAAAATTAAAATAAATTTTCAAATAAAAAAGAAACGTGTCTCCTACAAATAAACATGAGGCAAAAGATTTACATTTTTCAATGTTATGAACCAGTGAAACATCATTCTACAGGGTACCATCTACAAATAAGATAATGTCACTGAATATTTAAACCACAAACTAGGCTATAATTTTTCAAAAAATAAATATAAGGCATAAAAATGTGCTTAATAAAAGCACAAGTGCTTGGCCAAATGTTGTTTACAACTTGTGAATAGCTATAAAATGTTAACAGATTTTTATGCCTTTCATAAATAAAGTGGAGTAAATTAGTGCAAAATTACCTTTCTGGGAGAAGCTGTCAAACTTTGCACTTTGACTTCCTGTTATGTTAAATTTGGAAATAAAGCCTCTATGAATTACCCCAAGTGGGCAATTTACTATGACATTACTGTTTCCTAACACAAGTGAAGAGGTGGCCTAGGAAGATAACTACGGAGGTTTTAATGCACTCTCTGAAACACTTTGGCACCCTCTTCCAGAAAGAATACTTTAATATCAACCAGAAATCAGGCTCAAAATTCCACTTCCTGAAAAAGATCATAAAAAAATACATCTAATTTAATTCATCAAACATTTGTTAAGTACTTACTATATGCCAAGCACTGTGCTCGGCACTAGATAACAGAGTTGAAAATCAACAAACTATTTGCTTTTAAAGAATTCACAGACTAGCAGGGGAAGAATACATTAACAATTACAGTTACATGCAATCATTTCAGTGCAATAACAGAACCATATTCAGGGTACAGGGATCACCAGAGGAACAAAGTGATACTCTGAGTACCTAACAAAAAGAATAGCAACCAGATCCTAGTTGGGCAGATTTCAGGCACTCAGTGATGGCTGCCATGCTAACAGGGACATAGAGGCTGCATGGTGTGAAGAGTCCATTCCTGATATTTCTCACCACCCCCATTACAGTTTTGAGAACCCTGTGCATCGGATACCCATACTGAGGTATTCACCTCCTTGACTTGGACAATTTTTAAGGTGATGAAATTAGCACAGGGGAGAGAAATATTCTAACAGCTCCTTTTTCTGCCAAGTAGAAAAAAGTCCTAAGCATTTTATTCCCTCTCATTAAAACCTCAGATCCCTTTCATGCAAAAAGAGAAAAAAAAGAAAGAAAGGCTCAAGGCTCAAGTCAAGTTCCTGCAAGCTAACCATCCTACACAAAATTGTGGTATGAAAGGCATAAATGTCTGGCTTCCTCTGTGTGTTAGTTGTGATCACACATAACACAAAATTCCAATTCACTATGTCTAGTAAGGTTGATGGTTGCCCTAATGCTCTCACCATGAAGTAAAAGTGAGCATTCTAAAATGATAAGAGAATTCCTATGTCTTCAAGTCCCCTCCTAAAACTTTTAGCCCTAACAGGAAAGATTACACAGGTCTTTTTCCCTCTCTTCTTTCTATACTATACATCACAAATATTGATACCAGTTATCAACACCATGGTCAACTGGCAGGAAAGAAATCATCAGAAAGTGTTAAAAACAAAATGGTGAGAAAAAAACACAGTGCCATGTATATGAGAGGTAACACCATGTTTCAGAAGTGGGAGAGATTTTTCACAACGAGATATCACCTCACACCTATCAGAATGGCTATCATCAGTAAATCAACAAACAAGTGTTGGTGAAGATGTGGAAAAAAGGGGACCCTAGCGCACTGTTTGTAGAATTGTAAATTGGTGTGGACACTGTAAAAACAGTATGGAGTTTCCTTAAAAAATTAAAAATGGATCTGCCATATGACCCAGCAATTCCACTTTTTGAAATTTATCTGAAAAATCCCAAGACACTAATTTGAAAGAATATATGCACCCCTGCGTTAATTGCAATGTTCTTTACAATAGCTAAGATTGGAAGCAGCTCAAATGCCCAGTATATTGGTGGATGAAAATTCTGTGGTAATTTATACAATAGAATACCACTCAGCCATAAAAAAAGAAGGAAATCTTAACTTTTGTGACAGCATGGATGTACCTGGAGAGTATTATTCTAAGTGAAATGAATCAGATAGAGAAATACAAATATTGTACCCCATGATTTTACTTATGTGTGAAACCTAAAAATAAAATAAACAAACAAACAAAACAGAAACAAACTCATTGAGACAGAACTGATTGTTGCCAGGTGAAACGGGGGTTGAGGTGATGGGTGAAATAGGTAAAACAAATTAAGTACAAATTGACAGTTATAAAAATAGTCACAGGATGCAAAGGACAGCTCAGGGAATATACTCAATAATATTGTAATAACTATGCATGATGTCAGATGGGTTAGTACCCTGACTTACCCTAAGTACTCTAAGTCAGGGCTAGATCCCCCTGACCTACCAGGGGGATCACTTTGTAAGGTATAGAAATGTCTAATTACTATGTGTATGTCAACAATAATATTAAAGTATGCATGTTTAAAAAAGAAATGGGAAAGGATTTATAGCTAGAACATCAGGGTTCAGATATTATCTCTTCCACTCATTAGCTTACTTTGCCTGTCTGAATTTCAGTACCCTGATCTGAAAAATATTGGCATAATTATTCTTGGACTTAGGGGCCATACAGGAGTGATCTCATGCCTCCTACATGCCAGAACTCATACCTTGCCCTGAGATTCTGTTTTCACTGGTCTAGGGTATAGCTTGGACAAAAATTAAAATTCCCCAAGATATTCTACTATGTAGCTGGTGTGACAGCCACTGAATTACAATATTAGAAAGCACTCCCTAAAATTTCATTCAGTGCAACATTTAGCAATGTGTCTAAAAATACCATCTAACTCATGCTATTATGCAAGTTGCATTTTTCTGAAAGAATGCTAGTGATTCAAAAGCTTAATCTGGCATTTACCTATAATGCCTCACTAGACAAGCAAATCATCTTTATTATCAACAACTGAGAACTGTTCTAAGCACTGAGGAATAAGACATATGTATAAATGTTTAAAGTCAATTAATGTGTGCCAAGTATAACTGTACACTGCATTAGATATGGTACCATGATCTTTTTAAGTATTTCCAGTATCAAATACACTCCATGGAACTCAATAAATATTTGTTAAATGAATGAAAAAGATATATAATTTCTATAAAAATTTACCAACAGTGTCCTTGTCAAAAACTGGAACTCAAGGAAAAATTTTTACTGGAAAAATGAGTTTTAGTCAGCTGCCCACAATAAAACTACTATAATGAGCCTATAAGGAAGAAACCTGAACTTAGCTGTGAAGGGTAAATTAAGCAGACTTTGGCACTTCCAGTTAAATCTGTTGAATAATAGACAACCCTACACCCATTCTTGGCTTCTGTCCTCAGCATCCTCTAATCTTGTTACAGTAACAATCAACAGGAGACTAGCCTTTCTAAGCAAATTTCACCACTACTAGAATGATCATAAAAGTCTTGCTTTCTGGGCATTGTGTACATGCTTAAGAGCTAATGAATGCACAGTATAAACCAAAGAAGAAAAAGGATTGACCAATCTGGTTGGTCAAAGGATTGACAAGCAAATCATCTGTATCATCACCAACTGAAAACTGTTCTAAAAGCTGAGAAATAGGACATATACATAAATGACTGAAGTCAATTAAAGGATTGAACAACTAGACTGACCAATGGACCTTGGAGATAAATGGACCAACTGCCTGCATACCATTGTATATTCTCCAAAATAACCCTACATGATTACTGCAGAATTTAGATTAAAGAAAATTTATTGCTGAGTTTATTGTTTTTTAACATTTTTTGGTTAAAATGTTAAGTACCTTCAAACATGTAAAGGCAAATACCTTCAAACATATAAGGATAAATACCACAAATATTTAGGCTGAACTACCCATTTCTATATTTGGAACTTGAATTATTCATTTATACTTTTCTATTTTTTGAAGAGGAGAATAAATAAACTACAAAGAAAGGAGATACTTACAAAGTCTCATTGTTATAGATTTAAAGGTTTTCAAGGTAAGCCAAAAGACCTCTTCAGCAATAAACAATACATTTATTCTACAACCTAATTAATACTCACCAACTATGTTACTTAAAAAACAAAACACTACACCTAGAGAATGCAATTGCATGCAACTTAAAGAAAGCATATTAGTGAGTAAAAATATTACAAAATTAGATTAGGAAAAGTACTTATAGAAAACAGTTTTTCTTCACAACTGTACTCAAATGTTAAGAATAATGAGTGGGTCCCTTTTAGTCACTGGTTGTATCATAAATCAAATGTTTAAATTAGGGTGACAATGTGAGATTTCTGTGAGACCTCTGTCAGTAACAACATGTATCAGTAACATAAGGTACCAATTTCTTATTTGAATAGTAATGAGTATCTTCCTCTATATGCAAATTATTATGCAAAATCATGCAAATTATATACCTATAAACTTACCAATTTAATTAATTAAATTCTAAGTTAAAATCCACTTATTCTCCAAATGATACCTTAAGGCTCCTACTGATTTATTTACTCATACTTCCTTATTAAAATAACAAACACCAGTTTGCCAATGATCACCAAAATACGGCATGGCATTAGGATATGAAAAGAAAATAGAACTTCTACATGTATTTATTTTTTTTATCAAAAAATAGAAAAAGTGCCACTGGGCCCTATAGAATATTTACCACATTAGGCCACACTACCATGACAGGGAGTCATAGCAGCTCTACCTAATACATAGGAACAAACATGGGGAGGTGCCAAAATAAAGCGACAAAGAAACATGGATCAAATAAAAAAACAGATTAAAACTCCAGGATCAAAACCCCAGAATCAAAACTCCAGAAAGACAATTAAACAAAATGAAGATAAGCAATCTATCAGATGCAGAGTTCAAAGCACTGCTAAGGATGCTCAAGGAACTTAGTGAGGACCTCGACAGCATAAAAAAGATTCAGCCAGAAACAAAGAATATACTATTTGAAATAAAGATCAATTTACAGGGAACAACAGTAGAGTAAATGAAGATGAGAATCAAATCAGTGATTTGGAACATAGGGAAGCAAAAAACAACCAGTCACATCAAGGAAAATGAATCCACAAAAAGTGAGGATAGTGTAATCAGCCTCTGGGACAACTTCAAGAGGTCCAACATTCACATCATAGGGGTTCCAGAAGAAGAGAAAGAGCAATAAATTGAAAAATTATTTGAAAAAATAATGAAAGAAAACTTCCCTAATTTAGTGAAGAAATAGACATAAAAGTCCAGGAAGCACAGAGAGTCCCAAACAAGATAGAGAGCATCAAATAAGAGAGTCCCAACAAGTCCAAGACATGGCATAATTAAAATGATGAAGGTTAAATATAAAGAGAGAATGTTAAAAGCAACAAGAGAAAAGCAGTTAGTTACCTACAGGAGAGTTCCCAAAAGACTGTTAGCTAATTTCTCAAAGGAAACTTTGCAGGCTAGAAAGAATTGGCAAGAAATGTTCAAAGTCATGAGAAGCAGGGACCTACAGCCAAGATTGCTCTACCCAGCAAAGCTATCATTTAGAATCAAAGGGCAGATAAAGAGATTCCCAAACAAGAAAAATCTAAAGGAGCTCCTCATCACCAAACCATTATTATAGGAAATGTTAAAGGGACTTATTTAAGAAAAAGAAGAAGATCAAAACTATGAAAAATAAAATGGCAATAAATACATATCTATCAACGATTGAATCTGAAAAACAAACTAAGCAAACAAGAAGAACAGAGACAGAATCATGGATACAGAGAGCAGTTTGATGGTTGCCAGATGGAAGAGGGGTGTAAGGGAATGGCTGAAGAGGTGAGGGTATTAAGAAGTACAAGTAGGTAGTTACAGAATAGCCATGGGATGTAAAGTACAATATAGGAAATGGAGTAGCCAAAGAACCTATACACATGATCCATGGACATGAACAATAGTGTGGGGACTGCCTGAGGGAGATAAGGGGTTGCTGGGTGGAGGGGAACAAAGGGAGGAAAAATTGGAACAACTGTAATAGTATAATCAATAAAATATAATTAAAAATGAAAATATATAAATGAAAAAATACAAAGAAATTAAGCTTTACTCATATTTTACAGACTACAATGGCTCACTGTTTGTCTCCATGTGAACTGTAAATAAAAAAGGCAAATTACATGAGATATGTAGAAGGAAGTGGAAGTTGATAGTGTGAAGCCTTCATTCATCTAGCTTTTAGCACATTGCAAAGTAACATATTGTGTATAACTACAGGAAGAAAATTTTAAATTATTATATTACCTAGTTGTGTTTAACATTACAAAATAGAAAAATGGAAAAAATCTTTCAAAGAAACACTGAATTGACAATTGTACTAATAACATAGGCACAAAGGAATGATGGAACTATCACCTCTGTTCCTACGGTGAGTTCTTTCTAATCCATAACACAATCAGACCTGACAAGAAGTCAGGCAAAAAAATTAGTATTACTGAAGCATGTATTTCAATCCACCATCATTAACTGTAAAGATCACCTGGAGCATATAGAGTAGCTGGGGATACTATGTAATGACAATGAAAAGTTACTGTGATTGGCAAATATTTTTACATAAAATGTTGCTTATTTCATCTTTATTCCATTATTCATTATTATTCACATATGTTGTAATGTATACATTTCTACATTAGTTCAGTAGTATGTGTATATATAATCCAGAGTGAAAAGGGAGTCCCAGACTGTTGGGAACCACCTGCCTGGTTTCAGAAGCTATAACTCCTCCATGGCTAAGGCTGAGTGAGCAACCTTCAGACTATAAGCCACTAAGGAGACAAAGCTTATCTCCCTAGCGGAGGCACCACCTCTGCTCCTTTTACTTCACCCTGCCTGGCCCCCAATGCTTGATTGGTTAGCCAATGATGGGTAAGATTTCCCCAAGGGGGGAATGACCTAAGATGTGCACGATCATGGGGAGACCCCAGGGAAGGACTTTGGGGGTTATAGCAAAAATGGAGTGATGGGCCCTGAGTCCTTGTTCTGTCTGCAAGAAGTCTCCTAATCTCTTGGCTGCCTTACTTCCCCTGCCTGACTTAAGCCTGAAACACTGCTGGAGGTGGGTACAGCCCTGTGCTGGAAAGGGCGGGTTCTCTAGGGTGATCAGGCCTAAGAAAGAATATGTAAAATTCTGTGAAACCTGCTTTGTTTAGAACGCTCTCAGTAAAATGGTAAGGGTCAAAGCAGGAAGTAAGTTTGTTCCTCAAAGTTTTATGGCCATTTAGCTATCTGACCCTGACTCAAAATAGGCCCTCAGAGTTCTTTGTATGTTATCTATTGTCTGACCCCTACTGCCTGATAATGATTAATGAGCTTTACCTGTTTTCCCATGCGGAATGCACCCAATGAAACCCCATTGAGGGAAAGGCTCTTGGCCCTTCTCCTTTAAGAGATCAGCCACCTTTCCTTTCCAAGCAGATCATGTCTTGGTAGACTTATTCTCATTCATGGTGGCAGGGCGGGGGGGCCTGCTGGTGGAGCCCCCCCACACCAGACCTTCTTATTATCCAAGCCCCACTGCCCTCTCCCAGCCTCCACACCAGGATCAGCAGGAACTAGAAAGCCCTAAAGCTCTACATACCACCTCCCCCACCACATTCACAGCCTTAAAACTTTGGAGACCATGAGAAAAACTCCATCAAGCTCTCTGTCACCACAGGAAACCCAGCCTTCCAGGGTTGTCCTTCACCACTAGATCTCTCTGATACATGTGGCCCCTGATCTCATCCTATTTTCTTATCCACAACCAAAGTTCAGACCCATTATACTATGTCCTCCAAAGATGACAAAACCCCTCATATGTTCCATCTTCTCCTGAATATTATTGCCTTTTTGTTCTAATTAAAACCCAACTAGAACAAGGAGTAACTTCAGCAAAATAAGCACACAGCACCCATTGCCTCCCAGAAACATCATTAATGAAAATAGTAAACTAGAATATAGTTCATTTGAAATCATCTGGAGGAAGAAAAGAAAAAGAATTAAATGTTAAGAAATTCTATATGAATTATGCTATATCATTAAAATAAATAATTTATACAAGAGTCTCAGAAGAAAAGAGGGAGAGAGGAGCAGAAAACTTATTTAAAGAAATACTTGCTATGAACTTCCTAAATATGGGGAAAGATTTGGATATCAAAGTTTATGCAGCTAATAGATAAACTCAAAATTTTTACCCAAAATGATCACATAAAATAACACATTCAAATAAAACTTTTAATAAAACAAAACCATGACACATTAAAATAAAACTGTCTAAAATTGAAGACAAAGAATTTTCCAAGTAACAAGAGAAAAAAGAAAACCCTCATATATAAGAAAACCCCCATACGGCTATCAGATTTTTCAGCAGAAACCTTGCAGGCAGGGAGTGAATGGGAATGATATATTCGAAGTGCTATGCCAACCAAAAATACTTTATATAGCAGTGTTGTCTTTCAGAAACAGAAGATAAGGACTTTCCCAAAGAAAACTAGCTATCCGTCAGCTGAACCTTGAAAGGTATGTAAGGTTTCTATTCTCATCTGATGAATAGAGGTCAGGGATGGTGCTAAAATCTTACAGTGCACAGAATAGCCCTCACAATAAACAATTATCTAACACTAAATGTCAATAATGCTGAGGTTGAGAAGCCCTCTACTAATAAAAAAGATACTCCTCTGTCTAATTAAGAGTGGTCTATGACTATCATATGTTAATTAAAAGTGCTTGGGGGGGATTATCAAAAGCTAAAAAAATTGGTAGTTTATTTTCCTGAAATTAAATTCATAAGGATAACTGCCCATAGTTCAACAGCATCAAAAGCTCATTGCTCCAAAGTCACAAGAAGGCTCCTACATGTACAGGTGTTACTACTACATTCGAGGATGAATGTAGGAATAGAGGAGAAAGCATTAGCACAGGCACACTTGTACCTTTTATCAGGAAAACAAAAGCTAACATCTCAGCGGGCCAATCTACATTTAAGGGACTCTGTTCTATATTTAAGGGACTCTGTAGACAATTTAAAAAGTGGTACTTGTTTCTTTATGTGACCCACCAATCACACATTCTGCTTTACATTGTGCTATAGTTAGATACCATGTTAGGGAGTAAACAAAAGAAACTGGTAAGCCAAGTATCTCCTCTTTCATTATAGAGAGACAAACTAAAAAGATATCAATTAGAGCTTAATAGAGTGAAAAATCTTAGAACCTCTCTTCAGGGGAAACTTGGGGAAGCAGTTTAATTACGGAGAAAAACCTTGGTTGTCGGCAGGAAAAGCCATTCTTGACTAAACAGCTAGGGTCCTTCAGTGATATTACAGCCTTGACAAAGGAAATTCGAAGCTCTGAGATGTATGTTAGAACCCATAGGTATGATGCTTTTTGAACCTCCACAAAGACATCCCATCTGGTGGTATAAATTCAAGACTCTTTGACTTGCAGTTAAAATGAAAGAGACATGTTTGTAATCCAGTGCACAGACAGCAGACCCCTTTTCCTCTGGAGAAGCACATATCCTAACCAGTCTAACACACTTTATTTTAGATTTCTGCCTGGTGCATTAACAATACGGACCCCACTGAACTTAATATCAGCCCTGGTAGATGTAAGGTGTTCAGATTTTTAAATGGCTCTCAATAGACACAACCTCTGAGATTTCTTCTGAAAATGTATGTATCGGAGCAAGCAGGGGGAGGAAAGAAGGCATTTATTAAGGACATAATGATAAGCCAGCAAGACAAAAATTCGTCAGAACAGGTGAGATTTGGGACTAGTGGAAGCCTCCCAGCTCTTTTTCATTAAGCACATCTAGAGGTAAAAGCTATAGTTAGCGGTAATTTCATACCATAAACTTTATTTCTCATCATAAACTTTAATTTCTCATCTTAATAGTTTCCAAATAAAATTTTGATTAGACTAACATTCAACAGCTGATTAAAGGACAGTTTCTGGAATATCCCAGGTAAACTATTTTCAAACTTTTAAGGGTTGCTGAAATCTGAGGTTCAAATATTGGGTTCAAAAAATATTCTTTCCATGAAAAAAAGGGCTTAAGGCGGGCATATTGTGAAGATGTTGCAGATTTGGTTCCAGACCACAGCAAGAAATCCAGTGTCTCAATAAAGTCATTTTTTTTTCCCCTGAGGGAGGATCTTGCCTTAAATTTGTAAAAAAGCACAGTATCCATGAAGTGCAATATAGCAAAGCACAGTGAAACAAGATGTGTCTCTATTTCACAGATCATTTTATGCTCTTTAAAATGTATAGTTTTCATCATAATAAGTAGGATGAAAGGGCAATTTATTTCAGGGATTTGGGGCTATGAATAGGTAACTGAGCAAATATGAGATGCACATCAGTTAATGAGGACCTGATGTATTCCAGTTGCCTTTCATTATATTCTTATGTCATTTGCCCACAATGACAACTGTAGAGTTTCTTTACTCTATTTAAGCTCCTAAATATGCATCAACCACTTAAAGGGACCTAAAAGTTTATGTCTAAGGCTTCTGTATAGGAGACCATTCTGTGTGGTATAGGCCCAGCTCCCACTGGGAGATGCATAGGACCCACGCCCACAGATAGGTTCTCCTGTGGGGAATCAAGCCTGCAATGTACCTAGGCTGCTTTGAGACTTGGTTTTGCTAAAACTCCCTCGCCCTAATTGAGGCACAAGTGCTTACTCTAACTTCCTAAAGTCTGTGCTAAACCTCCCAGTATGGAGGTAACCGGTTCAACCACTTTTCCCTTTGCATTTGCAAATATTCTCCTTCTATGATGTGATTAGCAGCATCATCTCCTTTGTTTTCTATAAAAGGTAACCACCTAAAGTGAACCAGTGCATAGTAAATGAGGACCATCATGTAATGTGCCCAGAAAAAAGAAATAAAGGCCTGCCACAGCAAGGGCCTAGGATTTTTCTCCTCTTGAGAGAGAAACCATGCCATCCCTTTTCCTCCCCAGGACTCGGTAGTCCATGTGAATTTCTCATGTCTCATCCACAATGTGGCGGACCCCATGAACCAGGGTCCACATCACTTGTGTACATAAGATTTAACCTTTTAAGCCCTGGCTGGTGTAGCTCAGTGGACTGAGTGTGGGCCTGTGAAGCAAAGAATCACGGTTCAATTCCCAGTCAGGGCACATGCCTGAGTCGCAGGCCAGTTCCCAGTGGGGGACAACATGAGAGGCAACCACACATTGATATTTCTCTCCCTCTATCCTTCCCTTCCCCTCTCTCTGAAAATAAATAATAAAATATGTTTTAATTAAAAAAAAGATTTGACCTTTTATAAGAAACACTCACTACATACACAAATACATAAAATATTTTTCACATATGTTTTAAGTTGCAGAGCTGCAAAGTGGCTCTTTTGATGAGTTGTTGAAGTTAATTCAATAGATATTCATTATGTTACTACCTAAAATACTGCTCATTGTAGGTGGGAGGAATATATGTTATAATCCCCACCATGTTCATAAGACAGTAAAAGGCCAATTTTTTATAACTAAGGTAAACTTTGATATACTCGAGTCTATATGAATGATATATATGTTAGAGCCGCCGATGGTTCAACATTTGCTAATGAGTGCCAAGGGCAATCAGGAAGATGAAGATAGCTTGGAATACATTAAAAAAAAAAAACCCACTCCGTGAGTAATGAAGGCCAGAAACTGGTCTTAGAGAATTGGTATGATTTGGGTAGAGGGCAAAGCAACTACTGCAACAAAAGCCAATTACTCATTTTCAGTCTTAAAGGGAAATTTTTAAGGGGCTGCTTCTGTGTTCACTTTTTTTCACCTCTTAACTTTTTAGAGACTCAAGTGAGTTAGCAGAAGTCACTAAGAAAACTCATACCAAATACTACAATCCTAAAACCTCACTGTTTTGAGATACCAGATAAAACCATTAATCTGACGACATCAAGCCCCCATTGCCGCAGTTCTTATGAATGCCTCTCTTCCGTGCGAACACCTCCCAGAGCTCATAATTTCATGAAGCAATTAATCCCCCTCTCTGTTTCTGTTGCAGAGATGCATTGCAAGTCTGTAAATTATTTTAAGTATGCAGACAAATATTTTGATTCCCTGTCCATAAAAACACTAAATATTCAAGAGGAAATGTCTGTATAATAATAATAAAACTGCCATATAATTTTTAGATTTCAAAGCTAGACAATCTGTAAAGAGACTAAAACACAGTCTTGCCTAAGGTCACAAAGCAATTTAGAGTCAAAATCTGGTCTAGAAAGTCAATCTCCTGATTCTTAAGGTCTTTCCAGCATGCTTTAACCTTCCCTCCAGTCCAAAGGACTCTGTTTTGTGCTCCACATCAAGAACTAGATGCTTTGTTTCACAGTCTTCTGAAAACAAAAAAGAAATGTTTAATAATCTCTTGAGATTTATTTCCCTTCCTCTATGCACTATAATTCTTTCCAATAAAGCAAGGGCTACAGCTACTTTATGTGGCTCTAAAAATTGTGAGGTTAATTGGAAGATCTACGAAGCTTTTGCTAAAAATACCATCCCCTCCACAAACCAACACCATCCCCCTGCAGTCTTTCATATAAAAAACAGTGCATTTTAACTTCTGTCATTGTGTACTCTCTGCTTATGGAAATTACATACAAAACATACATATGAAAATTCTACAGATTTACCATTTCTATATAAGCACTTTCAAAGGAGAATCTGCAAACTTTGGGTGCTTTGTAGATTTGAAAACACTCACTCAGAAACAGCATCTTCAACCCTTCCTGACATGTGAAGCTCTGTCCATCAATTACTGCCCTACTCCCTTGTTATTTTTTCCTTTCTGGTGGGACCAATTAGAATAATACTGCTATCCAACTGTGAGCTTATCCATCATATTCACATACTCATTGGAAGCTGTTTGGTGACTATTTTTATACTCAAAATTACTACATTCGTTTACTTAAAATAAACCGTGTCCAATGGGGTGTGGAGGGAGAAAGCTCATCAAAAAGCCTTTGTCCATAGAAGCTGCTCCACCTACAGTTCATTAGAAGTAAATGTTAGTTTTTTTAGACCAACTTTTTAATTAGTTTAAACTAAATATAGTTAAGGAATGGGAGTTTTTTGTCAGCTATCCAACTCTGAAGTTTTCCGGGATGTTTTGTCTAGTTAATTCTTAAAATGTCTACTAAAAATAGTGCAATAGCTTCCATGATCAAAGGCTCCCTGCCAATACAGAACCCAAAGCACCAAATCTTGTTAGTCACAGTGCACATATGGCGTGCTGAAGAAAAGTTTTAATGAAATCGCATTTATTTTATCAATTTCCCATCAATTTATTTGTATCAAATATCCTATTAATACTTTAAAGATTTAAAGCAATGTATGATAAATGCATTTTTAAAATAAGAATTAAAACAAGAATGAACTAAAAATCAACTAATGAAGGTATGTAAATAGAAATTGTAACAGAAGATCTTAGCTTGTAAGAACTACAATAATTAAGCTCAACACTTAGTCATGAGCTTCCTGGCAATGCCACTCTCATCACCTGCTAAAAGTAGACCCATTTTTTTTTCTATATATACATTCATGTGTAAATGCTCCCATAAGGAGTTAGTGCGTTGTAATGGCAAAAGCATCAACTCTTCACAGAGTTGTGAAATTGTATTTCTTACTTAGTTTTATTATATTTTAATAAATTTTAACTTCTCTAATTTATAATAAATTTAAATTTTCTTAAATTTGACCTTAATTTTCAATATATGAAATGATTTGTTTAAAAAATATACAAGTATAATGTTCTCATTTATTTCTTCATGTATTTATTCAACAGGAAGATAAATGAAGCTAATTTGTTCAGGACCTAACCCAGCTTTAGATGCATTGTGCTCTTTAATTCTCACAACAGACCTGGAAAGAAACTCCCACCATGCCCATTTTATGACTCAGGAAACAAGAGCTCAGAGAGATTAGGTCATACTGATAAAGGGTAGAGTTGGGATTTAAACTCATTTGCCTAATTGTAAATTAATATTCTCTCACAATATGGTCTCATAACAAGTACTAACCGAGAATTTATTTGGTACCAAAAACCAACTTAAAACTAGAATAGTGCAGAATCAGAATAAAAACTACAATCCCTTGAATTGTAAGGGATTTTCACTCCATTTAACCTCACTAACCTAACTAGAGGTATATCTTGGAATTCAATGATTAGTTAACAATAAATTGAAATATATAATCAGCCAGTAGGTATGTACTGAGTCCTACTAAATGAGAGCAGAATGCAAAGCATTGAATATAATGAATAAAGCAAAAATAAAGCACTTCTAACAGAGAACAGTGATGCTCACTAAAATCCATGATGTAGACAGTATAGAGGTAAAAATAATCTGCAGGATTTAACTTTTCCCTCCAGACTACTAGACAATGTCTGTTCCGCTAATGTCAGACTAGTTTTCTAAGTCAGGATTAATGCTCTAATACTAAGACCCACTAACTGATTCTTCACTCTTTGCACCATTAAATCTACAGAATTAAGATAAATCTACATTTGTGTAAAAGACATTACTGTTTTGCTCCTAGTCATTATTTATATTTATATATCACTTACTACCAGAAGCATATCAAGTGGCTTATAAGGATACATAAAATACAAATTAGCATAAATTAAAAGTTGTTTGAAAGAAACAAAAGATGAAGACAAAATGAATTATACATTACTGTGGTAAGCCATATATGTGGCTCTTTTCAGGAGACAACTTGAAATAGGATAATTCATCACTTACAGGATTTACCATTTTCCAAAGGGTTTTTCCTTGCTTTAGAGAAATACAGTTATACTTGGTATTAAGATGTGCTAGTGATTTCTCCAAATAATCTTTAAAAACATATGCAAGCTAATAAACAACTATGTTCACTTATCAGTCACATCATATATGCAACAATATTTTCATAGGTCTGGTTTTTATTGTTCTGGAAATAAAAGAAAAATATTAAGTTATATGTTTATAATCTTGTGGATCTTCTAAGAGAACACATTGATATTTGTTTAACAAATTTCCAGGCCCTCCTCCTTTATCAGGCTCTAAGTACTGGGAGAACAGGAAAACTAAAACGGGTCCCTGAGGCTAGGTTTACCCTATGCAACAAAACTCTGAGCCAGAAGGAAAGGGAAGAAATAGAGGAAGCCTGTGGAGCCCGGGTTAGATAAAGAGCTTTCTGGGACTTCAGGGTGGAATAGGAGAAATTCTGTAGCTGCTACATATGGGAGAGTTTGAAAATGAGAGAGTGAGAAAACTGTGTTGGGGACAGCTTTACTGTGTTACATGCAATACTTCTCCTTTGGCTATCTGATCAGACAAAGCAGCAAAGATTTAAATTTACTTTCAGTTATTTTGGATGTTATTTTCTCATTTCTTTGAATGTGAAATGTTACCAGAAGAAGGCCAAGAGATGACTGGCTTTATGTAGCTTACATTCTAATGACCTCAGTGTAGAATAATAGCATCCCAGACCTCCTGTGGCTCCAACCATCTGCCCATTGTCTCACAGTGGACAGGAAGTGACTTCTCCATCTGTCCAGAATTTACTTATGCAAGAACAGTACCTTTTAACTTTTTTAAACCCCAGAAGTTTTCTTTTAAAAAGTACAAAAAACATAATGGGGAAATCTGAACACCAAAAAGGAAGCCCACAAAATATACTTTTGAGGTGTCTCAAATCTTTGTAGAGACCAAACACCTTTCAGTTCCTTCACAGAGTAGTCATTTCTAGCCTCCTTCACAAATGTTCATAAAGTTTGCACTATCATCTTTTCATTATAAAAATCTATGTGTGTTTACTTAGAAACACTAGCTTAAAGGGAGAAGAAATAATACACTGGACAACTCCCCACCCATTCTTCCTTTTCCCCCACCCCATTCTTCTAAACCAAGTCTGTGAGTGCGACTTCCCAAGCTCCAGTTAGGACCACCACCAGGGCAAGATGCATTGTCCCGGAACCATATTCACGCAGCAGGTTTGGCAGCAGGTGTGGTATCGCAGTGCCTGGTGGGGACATACCCCACAGGGTCTCAAGTGTAACTCGGGGAGTGTGGAAGGAGAGCAGAAGTCTCACAGCCATGCAGGTGGAGAGCACGGGCCTTTGCAGGAAAGCTTTAATATCCATGTGGCCTCCGGTGTGCACTGAGGGCAGGAAGGGGATATTTATATCATACACATAATGGACACAATGTCATCTGACCTGCTTATGTCACCACATTGTTTTGAAGATTAAAGGATGAAATGCAGAAAAAAAGCACTCAGAAATTGCAATGTACAAGGCAAAATATATAATTTGGGTATAGTATTTACTCTGATTATGAATAATAAAATTGTCACGCACTTAGGGAAAATACTCCTAAATTTATATAACACCCTTGGAGATTCTGAACTAAAGCATAGGGAGTTCTTAACATTTTATACCCAGACATTGAATTTCATTTTCTTTATTTACATGCAGTCCTGTGCTCCACGATTGGAACTGCTTCTGAGCAGAAACATTCCCTTACATGGTATTTAGATCACACACAGGTCTCAGGTTCCGCATCTCCCTTTATGACCATCTCTTTCTGCCTTGACAACACGCTACCGTATATCTTTCCCACCCTCTCTTCAGGTGACAAAAGGGGACTTCCTTGTATTCTTTTACCTTAGTATCTGACTGCAATATTTGTTTGAATTGTATTGAAGGACTTCATTAAACATTAGCAAAAACAGACTATGACAAATTACCCTAGGGAAAATTAGCAAAAGAGAAACAGTATTGAAGAAAATCTTAAATATTGTAGGAAAACATAGAAAAAGACAAACTTTAATCCCAAGGGTCTTGCTATATGTTTTGATAAATGTGACATAAAGAAATATAAGAGGGTTTATTTATTTCTGACTAAAACACTGAGAATAATAAAATAGAAAATAATATCTGTGACTTATTAATTACCTGGTTGATACTAAATAATCTAAGGAATCTGGCTATAGTATTGACATAAAATCCATACAATGTTAACCTCAAAGCAAACCATAAATATTTTTTGTTCATTCAAGACTGATCAAAACCATAAAATCTTCACGAGGCTTGGGCATTTGCTCAGACTTTATTCCAAAACATCCACTCTATCTACCTGTGCTCCTTTAAGTCATTGAAGTCCTGACCTACAACAGGAAGCCCATTAGCTAAATCAGCATGGGAGGCAGGCCCGGCTATCAAACAGCAGCTCATTTTGATACAGGGTGCAGCCACGGGGGGCCCCAAAAAAGATTTGGAATGGTGTCCAGAATTCAAAGTGTATAGGAATACTGGAGAGACATATAAGATGTCCTCACCCCTCCCCCAGGGGGAAGAAAGGAATGGAGCCAGGCCATTGAGAGCTATTTTGCATAGCAACAGTTTTGCAGCTAACCTCTGGAATGATTATTTAACATATCTATAACCTTTAACTGGTTTCATAGATATGTTAAATAGCAGTGGCCAAGTTTGGAGCCAGGGAGAAGGGCTTGGACTCAAGAATGTAACTAGGGGCTGCCAAGCTGGGATCAGGATGAACTAGGGGCTGTCCTGAGTGAGAAGGACTGGGCAAGATGGAAACTAGGCTCCCTGAGAGAAGTGGAAGGGTAACGCCCGTTTGGCCAGGCTGTGGGGGAGAGCCACGCGGTTTCAGCAGACTGAGGACCCCCTCTTGGTGAGGTGAAACAGGGAGCCACATGGTTTTGGCAGAGTGCGGACCCCCTCTTTCCCAGGTGAAAAGGAAAAACCACGCAGCTTTGCCAGAATGGAGATCCCTGCAGCCGGTGAGATGAAAGCCACATGCTTTTGGTGGAGTGCGGACTCCTGCAGCTTTGGTAGAAGAGGCCCACGCGGCTTTGGGGTGCCCCCTTTGGCCGCGGGGCCTGAAAAGCAAGAGAGACTTTGACTGGAACTGGGTACAAAGGACTCTTGCCAGTGGACCGTGAGAGGGTGCCACAGTACTTTGGATTAACTCGAGATCCTGCACAGTGACACGGCTGACAGTGCCAGTGGCCTGCAACACAGATGTGTGCTCTTTTCCTGATTTATGGTACCCAGAGTTGGGACAGTGGGAAAAGGGAGCGCTGCGTGGGTGTAGGTGTACAACCCAAAGGACTTTGCTATTTTAGTGGAGGCATTTAGGCCTAAATAGCATTAAATAAACATTTTGTTTCCTTTTCACAAATCTCTGGCTTTAAGAGATGTCTTTCCAATTGGCGGTGGACAGAAGAGCCCACTAGATATTAGTATTTTGTTTTTGGGAGGGGCCCCTGTTGTGTAACAATATTTGGCATCCCTAGGTGGGCCAAGTATTGTATTGCCCCTCCCTTGGACCTCTTGTTCGGTAACAATTTCAGTGCAGTAAAATACAGAAAATCTTCCATAAAATGGAAGGCAGCATGGACAGCTGTAAGATACATGCTTGCTTTGAAATATGCCCTAGGAATCCTAGTGCTATGCAGTACTACACAGAGTTAACTTTTGGCATGGCAAGAGTAATTCCTCAAAATCGTAACATATTCCTGAACAATACTGGCTAAGGTTATTTTGAACTAGTATGACTAAGCCAGCTGTTGCATTCTAATATCTATATTACAATAATAATTCTCACCTCTAAGGTGTTAATCAAACAGGATTCTGATTACTAACTCAAACAATAGTATAAGGAGAAATCATCAAATATCCACAAAAAAAATTGTTTACAGCAATTGTAGTTATCCAACTTATTTCTAGAGAAAGCCTACCCCATAGGCCAATGTTTCTTTGGCATTTCTTTTATTACTACATAGCTCAAAAGTTCACTTCACACTCAGAAGGCACATAATAGGCAAAGAACTGATATGCTGAAAAACTATCATAAGAATATAAATTAAAAATTCTATAAAATTTGGCTTATGTGCCCAAACATGTCAGAAACGTGATATACTATATCAGTTATTCATCAGGAAAAAAAGAAAGTTGAAAGCATTATATTTTAATCTTAATTTTTATCCATACCATATAGATATTCTACCACCATATTTATCTAAAATGATACTCACATGTAATATTTCCCCAAATATGTATGTTATTAGTATCCTTTCCTTAAACATAAAAGAAATAATAGCATTTCCTCTTAAAGTGTAAAAAACTTTCTCAGTAAAAAACATGACCAATTAAAGTTTCATCTCTAAAAGTAAATCTAATTCTTAACCTAGACTAAAGATGCTTACAGGAATTTCCGTGCAGTTGGCCACCGGATGGCGCATGCCTTCTAGACTGCAACACAAGGAGAAAACTAATGAGAAAATTTAGGAGACTGTGAGGAGAGGAAGTATAAGGGACCCTATAATAAGGAGCCATTTATAATCATTTTCTCTTACATGTAATTTAAAGCTGTGGACTGGGATCCGAATGGTGGCAGGGGACACACCTCCCACTAAGTGAGAATTGAGAAAACAGCTCTAATAAAAGCAACACAGAACTAATTATTCCCATAAATTTCCTTCACAGTGTTAATATAAAACATCAGCACTCTGGTGCTGACAGCGGCAGGCAGGGAAGTGGTAGAAAATTTAATTTTTTGCTGTTGTCCAGTTGCCTTACAGGTTGTCTCATTTGTCAACTGTTTTGTTATTTATTTTTTCTATATCCAGTTATCCCCTTTATACCTCCTCCCCCTTGCAATCACCACACTGGTGTCTATGTCCATGATTCCTTTTTCCTTTTTGCTCAATCCCTCCACCCCCTAAACCCTCACTCCAGAGCTATCAGCCTGCTCTCTATGAGTTTGTCTCTAATTTGCTTGTTAGTTTGTTCATTAGGTTCCACACATGAGTGAAATCAAATGGCATTTGTCTTTCCCTGACTGGCTTATTTCACTTAGCATAATGTTCCCCAGGTCCATCTATGCTGTGCAAAGGGCAAAATGTTTCTTCTTTTTTATGGCTAAGTAGTATTTCGTTGTGTAAATGTCCCATAGTTGTTTTATCCACTCATCTATTGATGGACACTTGGGCTGCTTCCATATCTTGGCAATTGTAAATAATGCTGCAATGAACATAGGGGTGCTTATGTTCTTTTGAATTAATGTTTCATGTTTTTTTCAGATAAATTCCCAGGCGTAGAATCACTGGGTCATAAGGCATTTCATTTTTAATTCTTTGAGGTATCTCCATACCGCTTTCCACAGTGGCTGCACCAGTCTGCATTCCCACCAACAGTGCATGAGGATTCCCCTTTCTCCACACCCTCACAAGCATTTGTTTATTGATTTATTGACAATAGCCATTCTGACTGGTGTAAGGCAGTATCTCGTTGTGGTAGAAAATTTAGATCCAGAACTTCCCTTAAAGTTGGATTAGTATAAAGGAATATTGATCTACACTGAAGAATGCAAACATAACTAGACAGAACTATGATGAAACAAGTTTGGGAGTCTAAATAGCAAGAAACATTTTTAGATTATTATAACACAGATCCTAAATGATAAAGTTATGTTAACAACAAAAGCTAAGATTTTTAACATTTACATTAAATTCATTATCCAGTACAATCCCCCAATAACCCATGTAAATTAAATTATTTCTCTATTTTATAAACAAAGAAACAAAAGATCTCAGGGGGACCTCAAGACTAGATCTAGTTTAATGTCAAGACCACATGCCTTGGTTTCTATTTCACAGCCCTTTCCAAAATATCGACCTGCATATGTATACCCAGCTGTATTTGAAATAACAGTGAATTTTTATGATTATTACTGTGATCCAAACAATCAGAAAATTATTTTAAGTCAACATTAACTTGTCAATATGAATTATTCAGAAAGGAAACAAAATATATCCTAGGAAGACACAAAATTCAACCTCCATTTGACTTAAAATTTAGTAGATATTATCATAGTACAGTATTATCATTATTATAATCATTATCACCTTGACAAAATTATGATCTCAGTATATAATTTTGTTTTATTATAAATGAATTATTAGAGTGATAAGTATTGTTTACAGTCAAAATTTTTTTAATATCATTATTAACTTCATAGAATTTTATCAGTATTTTTCGTTAAATGTACACACTTGCCACACGAAGTTTCCTAGGCTCAGATCAAAATCTCAAATCATTTTGTTGGTAATCAAATAAAATTTGCAGTTCTTGGCTAAGGCATGGAAGGCCCTCCATGCTCTGGCCCTCCTAACTTTTCTTCAACACTCTTTCTTATCCTTTGACCCAAATGTACTGAGTATTTTACGCCTTTGCACTTTTACAACTTGTTTCTTAAGGTTTGTTTTGGCTGGAACATCCTCCATCCCTCCCTGTGAAAATGATACCTGATATACAGGGCCTAATTTACATGCTGTATCCTTTAGAGTGGTTCCCCGAGTCCTGTTAACTATAAAAGATCTCTTCCTTCATTATGGCACCAACCAAAGTTTGTCTTATGTTTCCGATAATTGTCATACCTCCCAAATCATTATAAGCACCATGATAATAGAAATTGTTTCTAATTTCTGTATTTCACACAACACTTATTTTTTACCTTCAATCAAGTGTATACTCAGTATTCTTCATGGTCTACAGAGTCACAAAAAGAATTTATATTCTGATTAAAATCATTAAATCAAATAAACATTTGAATACACATACCAAAACCTTCAGTATGCCAATAATAATTTTAACTCTGTTTTGAGTGATTGTCATTTATAACTAGTTTGTTCCCATATCTAATGATCTATTGTATCTCCAACAAATTTTCTGTACCAGTATAAGTAGCTAATTAAGAAATCAGAAGTAAGCTTATATGGTCTCCTCTAGGACTTTTATGGTGTTGTGACTTATATTTGTTTTTTATCCACCTTGAGCTTATTTTTATGAATGGTATAACTTGGTGTTCCAGTTTCATTTTTTTTTTGCATGTAGCTGTCCAGATCAACACCATTTATTGAAGAGGCTGTTTTTACTCCATTTTATGCCTCTGCCCCCTTTGTCGAATATTAATCGGCCATAGAGACTTGGGTTTATTTCTGGGCTCTCTGTTCTGTTACATTGATCTATGTGTCTGTTCTTATGCCAGTACCAGACTGTTTTGATTACTGATATGTACCCAAGAGCAAGGGACATAAAGGAAAGAATAAGCAAATGGGATCTCACCAAAATAAAAAGCTTCTACATGGCTAAAGAAAAGATCAGCAAAATGAAAATGGAGTTAACCATATGGGAAAATATATTTGCCAATGATACCTCAGACAAGAGTTTGATCTCCAAAATATATAAAGAACTCACAGACTCCACTCCAGGAAGACAAACAACCCAATTAAAGAATGGGCAAAGGACCTAAACAGAAACTTCTCCAATGAGCACATACAAAGGGCCCAGAGACATATGAAAGGATACTCAGCATCACTAGCTATCAGAGAGATGCAAATTACAACCGCAATGAGGTACCACTTCAAACCAGTCAGAATGGCCATCATAAACGAATCAACAAACAAGTGTTGGAGAGGTTGGAGAGAAAAGGGAATGCTAGTGCATTGTTGATGGGAATGCAGACTGGTGCAGCCACTGTGAAAAACTATGGAAATTCCACTATGGAATTTCCTCATAAAACTGAAAATAGAATTGCCTTGTGACGTGGCAATTCTATAGCTGGGATTATACCCCAAGAATCCTGAAACACCAATTCAGAAGAACCTATGTATCCCAATGTTCATAGCAGCACAATTCACAATAGCCAAGTGCTGGAAGCAACCTAAGTAAATCAGTAAATGAGTGGATCAAAAAACTATGGTACAGGTAGAAAGGAAGATGGCAACAGAGGAAGAGGGAGTAGATTCCACTTTCCCCTACACATGGAAGAAAAACCTGGCCAATCTATGAAGGATCCGAGCAAGCAGCCAACAGTACCCCAGCAAATATGAAAATAAGAGACCAAAAATTGCACTGGACACTGAAAAACCAGACAGTAAGGAGAGTGCTTCAGGACAATAAGTTCCCAGGAACCAGCCAAGGACCAGGGCAGCTGTAGCCCCAGGCCCAGCACCTGGTACCAGGTCTACCACAGTCCTTAGGAGTAGTGGGCCTGCCACAGGGTCCTTAGGAGAGAGCCAAATTAACAGCTCCCTCCCTCCCTCCCTCCTTGGCCAAATAAGATTTAAGCAACACCACAAGAGACCTGGTTGCTTAAAGTTGCAGAGAAGGGAATAAGGACAAAGAGGCAAACACATAGAGGCTGTGATTACCTGCAGAGTCTGTAGTCACTGGCTTGGGAGAGTTGAGTCACACAGTGATGGGCACTGACCTTGATAGTCACCAGTCCAGCTGGAAAATTGGGCTGTATTGAGCAACAGGCTTGAGAAGGAGGAATTTCTCAAAAAAAAAAAAAACCTATTTGGGGAGTTCTCTTGCAATAGCCACTCCACCTGCTCCCCACCCAGCCAGCCAGAGATCCTGAGGTTGTGGGGAAGGTTGCATGGAAGTCCGCACAGAAGGCCATGCGAACCCCCATAGCACTGGGAAGGAACCAAAGCAGCCCGGCCGAGCTTGAGCGCACCCCCACCCCAGACCACAGCAGTAACCCCAGGGAAAGAGCCTCTGAGAAAGACCTGGATCTCACATCCAAGGCACTGGGGAGAGGCACCAGACTAGCTCTAGGAAGAGTGTATGCAAGACCGGCTGAGTGCACATCCGGAAGCGAGAAAATCCATACCAATTGCCACACAGCCTCCTGCAACCAGCAAGACCAGGAACACTGGTTTGGCCAGTTTGAAACCAACAAGAGGTTTCTTTTTTTTAAGTAATCTTTTCTTTTTTAAATTTTTATTATTGTTTTATCTTTCAATACCTTTTTCCTCTTTCCTTCTTTCTTGTTTTATTCCTTCTTCCTTTCTCTACAATTTTATCTCTTCTTCCTCCCTTCTCCTGCTTTTTATTTTTAAATACCCACAAGTGAGACAAAAAAACCCTGGAAATGTGATAAGACCAGAGTTGGACCCAAAGAGGGGGCATCCCAACAGTTGAGACACTGAGACAAATTTCACTTTACTATTACAGAGAACCTGCAAGAAACTTCATATTTGTATTATTATTTTTTCACTATTCTTACATCCTTTACTTTAATAGTATTTTTGTGTTCCTCTTCTTTCTGTATAGTCTTCTTTGCTTGGCTGGTTATATTGTATCATTTGATAGATTTCCCCTATTCTCTCTTTCACGGTGTATTGCTAATTTACTGCCCTTCACATCACTTGTGTCCCTTTAGCAAACTACTCAAGGTCCTATACCCCCTACTCTTGTTATCCAGATCACATAGATTCTGTTATATCATTGTTGCTCTAATATTATTGTAAATAATAGTTGTTCCATACTATTGTAAATACTTCACAACACCCCTCCCACATCTTAGTCCACTTCACAGTTTCCTGAACTCTATTACTGTAGTGGTTAACTCTATTGTCTCACATACTACACCTGTTTACTATCCTTTATTCTCATCTTACCTCAGAATATAATCTCCCACAACCTCACTGCTTTCTATATCCAACTCACAATTATTCCCTCCCCAACAAGAGTCTTATCTTCTTTTTTCCATCCTTTCTAAAAAGGGGCTAGTTAGGTGGAAGATCACAGTTAACACTATATATAGCCAAAGGATCTTCTATCTCTTCTCTACCAGCTGCTACTGTAAATATCATAGAACACTCTCTGGCTGTCTTAAACCATTTAGCTTACCCCTCCAAATGATCACAAAAAAGAGTAGGTGGAAGCTGTGAACACCAAGATACCCACTGGAAGAGGAAACCCAACAACAAAGGAACCACCAACAGATAACAACAAAAGAAGGTGAAGGAGGGAGTGGAAACCACACAAACCTCAATCCAGGACCTATCTGGAAATACAAGTAAATAGTGGAGAAACTATCCTGTACAAACAACGGAACAAGACCAAAAGAGAATCCTCAAAACCTTGTGCACAGAAGAACCAGCTTCAACACAACCTGCCCTCACCAGCACAACAAAATACAAGAGGGATGGACAGAGTGATCCTCAGTTAACCAGCTGGAAGGAAGGACCCACCAAAGAAAGACACAAAAACAATCAAAATCCAAAGACACACACAGCCAAATTAAACTATAGCCCAAGACCAGTGAGCTCAGGAGATCAAGAAGACTACACCACTGAATCTCAAAGGCATTCTACCACAGAAGTACACACCATAAATCCAGGAAGAGAGAACAAATCAATTTAAGAAGCTGAAGCTAATAAAAAGAGTCTTACAAACCATGGGAAGACGAAGAAACAATCCCCAAATGAAAGGAAAGGAGGAAGCCTCAGAGAAAATGCTAAATGAAATAGAAACAAGTCAACTATCAGATATTGAGCTCAAAGTACTGGTTATCAGGAAGTTCAAAGAGTTTCTGGATAAGCTACCAGAAACTACAAGGGAACTACAACGAACTCACTGCAAACTATATCAACATGAAAAAGGAAATAGAAATTATCAGCAACAGCCAAGAGGAAATGGAGAATACAATTTCTGAACTGAAGGACACAGTGGAAGGAATCAAAAGCAAGATCAATGAAGAAGAAGGTCAGATCCACGAGCTAGAGGACAAAGTAGAAAAAAAACACCCAGAAAGAGCAAGAAAATAAAAAGAAGCTCAGAAAGAATGAAGAGGGATTAAGAGAAATGCAAGACAATATGAAACATAATAATATCCATATAATAGGGATACCAGAAGGAGAAGAAGAAGAGCAAGGAATAGAAAACGTATTTGAAAAAAAAATTGATAGAAACTTTCCTCATTTGATGAGAGAAAAAGTCACACAAATACAGGAATCACAGAGAGTTCCAATCAAGAGGAACCCAAAGAGGCCTACTTCAAGACACATAATCATTAAAATGACAAAATTCCAAGACAAAGAGAGAATCTTAAAGGCATCAAGGGAGGAAAAGAAAATAACATACAAGGGAGCCCCAATAGGGTTAGCTACTGACTGCTCAACGAAAACACTCCAAGCAAGAAGAGAATGGTAAGAAATATTCCAAGTAATGAGAACCAGAGGCCTACAACCAAGGCTACTTTACCCAGCAAGGCTCTCAATCAAGATAGAAGGCCAAATAAAGAGCTTCCAAGACAAAAGAAGTCTAAAAGAATACACCTCCACCAAACCAGCTCTGCAAGAGATGCTAAAAGGACTGCTCTAAGGAAAGGAAGGAAAAGAGAGAGACAGAGAGGAACACAGGTACAAAAATGGCAATGAATAAGTACCTATCAATAATAACTTTAAATGTAAATGGATTAAATGCTCCAATCAAAAGGCATAGAATAGCTGAATGGATAAGAAAGTATGATCCACACATATGCTGCCTATAAGAGACCCACCTCAGGACAAAAGACCTACACAGAATGAAAGTGAAGGGCTGGAAACAAATTTTTCTACCAAATGAACAGGAAAAAAAAGCCAGGATAGCAATACTCATATCAGACAAAATAGGCTTCAAAAAAAGGGCCATAAAGAGAGACCCAGAAGGTCACTTCATAATACCCAAGGGACGAATCCACCAAGACATAAATATTGTAAATATTTATGCACCAAACAATAGATATGCACCAAACATAGGAGCATCCAAATATATAAAGAAAATCTTACAGGACTTCAAGAAAGATATTGACAGCAACACAATTATAATAGGGGATTTTAAAATCCCACTGTCAAAAATGGACAGATCTTCCAAACAAATTATCAACAAAGATATTGTGGCACTGAACAATGCCCTAGATGAAATGGACTTAACTGATATACATAGAGCCTTTCATCCCAAAGAAGCTAAATACACATTCTTTTCAAAGCAAAAAACCCCCCACCCACCCCCCCCCCCAAAAACAAACACCCCCCCCCCCCCAAAAAAAAAACAAATACACATGGAATATTTTCAAAGATAGACCACATGATAGGACACAAAACAAGCCTCAACAAATTCAAGAAAATTGAAATCATACCAAGCATTTTCTCTGACCACAAGGGAGTGAAACTGCAAACCAACCTCAAAGGAAAAAAAAAACCAAAACATTCAAAATAATGGAGACTGAATAGCATGCTATTAAACAATGAATGGGGCAAGAATGAAATTAGGGAAGAAATCAAAAGTTTCTGGAAACAAATTAAAATGAACTCACAACAACCCAAAACTTATGGGACACAGCGAAGGCAGTCCTGGGAAGGAAGTTTATAGCAATACAGGCCTACCTAAAGAAGATAGAAACATTTCAAACAAACAACCTAACCCTATGCCTACAAGAACTCGAGAAACAACAACAAAGACAACCCAGAACAAGTAGAAAGAAAAAAATAACCAAGATCAGAGCAAATTCAATGACATAGACACTAAAAGCACAATTCTAAGGATCAATGAATCCAGAAGCTGGTTTTTTAAAAAGATAAACAAAATCAACAAGCCTTTAAGCAGGCTCATCAAGAAAAGAGAGATGACCCAAATAGACACAATCAGAAATGAAACAGAGGAGATTACAACTGACACCACAGAAATACAAAGGATTGTAAGAAGTTACTATGAAGAACTGTATACCATGAAATTTGAAAATCTAGGTGAAATGGACAAATTTCTAGAAAAATATAATCTTCCAAAACTCAATAAAGAAGAAGCAGAAAGCCTGAACAGACCAATAATAGCTGGTGAAATTGAAGCAGTAATAAAAAAAAATCCTGATGCACAAAAGCCCTGCACTAGATGGTTTCACAGGAGAATTCTACATAGCATTCAAGGAGGAGCTAACTCCTATTCTTCACAGGCTATTCCAAAAAGTCCAAAATGATGGAAGACTCCCAAACTTTTTTACGAAGCCAGCATCATCCTAATCCCAAAACCAGATAAAGATACAACAAAAAAAGAAAACTTCAGGCCAATATCACTGATGAACATAAACGCTAAAATCCTCAACAAAATACTGGCAAACTGCATCCAACAATACATGAAAAAGATCATACACCATGACAAAGTGGGATTCATCCCAGGGATGCAAGGATGGTTCAATATTTGCAAATCAGTAAATGCAATACATCACATAAACAAAAGCAAAGCCAAAAATCACATAATCATATCAATAGATTCGGAAGGAGCTTTTGATAAGGTACAGCACCCATTTATGATAAAAAACATTCAGCAAAGTGGGAAGAGAGGGAGGACTCTGCAACATAATAAAGGCCATATATGAGAGATCTACAGCCAACAGCACACTCAATGGTGAGAAAAAAATGAAAAGCTTTTCCAATAAGATCAGGAATAAAACAAGGTTATCCACTTTCACCACTTGTATTCAATATAGTATTGGAAGTTTTAGCCACAGCAATCAGACAAGAAAAGAAAATAGAAGGCATCCAAATCAGAAAGGAGGAAACAAAACTGTCATTGTTTGCAGATGACATGATAGTGTAGATAAAAAATCCTATAAACTCCACCAAAAACTGCTTGACCTAATAAATGAATTTAGCAAAAACAGTGGGATGCAAAGTTAATATCCAGAAGTCAAAGGCATTTTTGTATACCAAAAATGAAACAGCAGAAGCAGAAATCAAGAAAAAAATCCAAAAATATATAACAAAAAGAAAAATAAAATACCTAGAAATAAACCTAACCAAGAAGGTAAAAGACCTATACACAGAAAACTACACACCACTTAGGAAAGAAATCAAGAAAGACACAAACAAACATATACCCATATGGAAACATATACCGTGTTCATGGATTGTAAGAATCAACATCATCAAAATGTCCATACTACCCAAAGCAATTTACAGATTGAATGCAATTTCTATTAAAGTACCAATGGCATATTTCACAGACACAGAACAAATATTTCAAAAATTTATATGGAACCATAAATGACCCTGAATAACTGCTGCAATTTTGAGAAAAAGGAGCAAAGTAGGAGAGATCACAATACCTGATATCAAACTGTATTTCAAGGCCACTGTAATCAAAACAGCCTGGTACTGGCATCAAAACAGGCACATAGATGGACAAGTGGAACAGAACAGAGAGCCCAGAAATAAACCCAGGTCTCTATGGTCAATTAATATTTGACAAAGAGGGCAGCAACATGAAATGGAGTAAAAATAGCCTCTTCAACAAATGGTGTTGGGAGAATTGAACAGCTATGTGCAAAAAAATGACACTTGAGCACCAACCTACACCATACAACAAAATAAATTCAAGGTGGATAAAAGATTTAAATATAAGCCATGACACCATTAAAATCCTAGAGGAGAACATAGGCAGAAAAATCTCAGATATTTCACACAGCAATGTTTTTACTGATATGTCTTCTAGAGCAAAGGACATAAAGCAAAGAATAAACAAATGGGATCTCATCAAAATGAAAAGCTTCTGCATGGCTAAAGAAAACAGTATTAAGATAAAAAGAGAACCAACTGTATGGAAAAACATATTTGCCAATGATACCTCAGACAAGGGTTTAATCTCCAAAAGATACAAAGAACTTACATGACTCCACTCTAAGAAGACAAGCAACCCAGTTAAAAAGTGGGCAAAGGACTTGAACAGACATTTCTCCAAGAAGGACATACAGAGGATCCAGAGACACATAAAAAGATGCTCAGTATCGCTAGCTGTCAGAAAGATGCAAATTAAAACCACAATGAGATACCACTTTACACCAGTCAGAATGGCCATCATAAACAAACCAACAAACAGCAAGTGTTGGAGAGGTTGTGAAGAAAAGGGGACCCTCATTCACTACTGGTGGGATTGCAGACTGGTACAACCACTATGGAAAACAGTATGGGATTTTCTAAGAAAATTAAAAGTGGA
Organism: Artibeus jamaicensis; assembly: GCF_021234435.1. Taxonomy (NCBI): domain Eukaryota; kingdom Metazoa; phylum Chordata; class Mammalia; order Chiroptera; family Phyllostomidae; genus Artibeus; species Artibeus jamaicensis. Next base: position 19,705,010 of record NW_026521788.1, read on the forward strand.
TCTGCCTTTTGACCCAGCAATTCCACTGTTAGGTGTATATCCTAAGACCCCTGAAACACCAATCCAAAAGAACCTATGCACCTCAGTGTTCATAGCAGCACAGTTTACAATAGCCAAGAGTTGGAAGCAACCTAGGTGCCCATCAGTAAATGAATGAATCCCAAAACTATGGTACATTTACACAATGGAATTCTATGCAGCAGGAAAAAAGAAAGAAAGAAAGAAGGAGCTCCTACCCTTTTCAACAGCATAGATGGAACTGGAAAGCATTATGCTGAGTGAAATAAGCCAGGTGGTGAAAGACAAATACCATATAATCTCACCTTTAACAGAAAGCTAAACCACAAAACAAACAAGCAAGCAAAACATAACCAAAGACACTGAAATAGAGAATAGGCTCTCAGTGTCCAGAGAGGAGAGGGGAGGGAATTTCAGGAGAAAAGGGGAAGTGTTTACAGGAACAAGTATAAAGGACACATGGACCAAAAATAAGGGGGGTGGAAATGGGAGGAAGGTGGGGAGCACTGGAGGTGGGCTAGGATGGAAGCAACAAACAGAAAACTGTATTGAATAATGATTAAAATAAATATGATAAAACTATGGTACATTTACATGATGGAATACTACATAGCCGAAAGAAAGAAGGGACTCCTAACTTTCATGACAGCACAGATGGAACTGGAGAGCATTATGCTAAGTGAAATAAGCCAGGTGTTGAAAGACAAATACCACATGATCTCACCTATAAATGTAACCTAATCAACAAAATAAACAAGCAAGCAAAATATATCCAGAAACATTGAAATTAAGAACAAACTGACAGTAACCAGAGGGGAGATGGGAGGGAATAATGGCGGGGAAAGGAGGAACGGTCATCAAGGAACATGTATAAAGGACACATGGGTAAAGCCAAAAGGGGGGTAGGATCAAAGATGGGAGGTGGGGATGGCTGGGGCAGGGGTGAGTGCTGAGGGAGAAAGTAGAGACAATTGTACTTGAACTACAATAAATAAATAAATAAATAAATAAATAAATATATATATATATATTAAAAATAAATACTTGTATAAATACATTCATTTTGGCATCTTGTATTGATTATGAGAATAACAAAAATGAATAATTCACAGGAAAATAGTTCCACATATCAAATCTTGTCTTCCTATAAACGGCACATCCTAACATCAGTAGAGTGAAGATTTTAGGACAATGATGATATTGAGATAATACTACTTTGTTTACTGTAGGATTCTTTTTCAGATAGAATCCATTTAAGTGCTAATAAATAATATACTACTCAATTATTTTTAAATAACCTTGAAGTTATATACACAAATAAGTGGATTTAAGTATATGTGTGTAATTACTATAGAATTGTATACCACCCTATTATTTACCAAAGTGATGCTAATAATATGTAATATAATACTGCACAGGATATTATAAGGATATAATATTATTTGGTTTTTCTTTTAACATGCTAAACCAACAGTCTAAATTTCAACCACTTAGAAAAGAAGTGGTTGAATTAAAGAGAATTTACAATTAAATTTAAAAGAATTAAATTACAGAGAAATTTACAATTAAGAAACTCAATTAATAGTCTTTGTTAGTACTCTAAATTGTGAAAGTTTATCTAGTAACACAACACTGAGCTACCAAATGCTGTGTTTATTCATATATAAAATTTTCATCTAGACTACTCCTAGGTGAAATAAAAAAATTTAAATAAAAAATACAAAACAAGAATACCCATCACTAGTGATCACATGTTAAAACAGTGACATCATGAATATGCAAAACACAAAAGCCAGAGATTTTCAATATTAAGGCAAAATTACATAACAAAAAATCTAGCTCTGGCTGGTGTAGCTCAGTGGATTGAGCGCAGGCCTTCGAACCAGACAATCGCGGTTCGATTCCCAGTCAGGGCACATGCCTGGGTTGCAGACCAGGTCCCTACAGGCCAATTCCCCACAGGGGACGCACGAAAGGCAACCACACATTGATGTTTCTCTCCCTCTCTCCTTCCCTTCCCCTATAAAGATAAATAAATAAAATATTTTTAAAAAATCTAAATAAAGTAAAACCTGAGGAAAAGGATGGTCTTAAATCAAGATCTGAATTTTCAGAATAGATCCACCCTGAAAAATCTCTACAGAATGTCAGTTTGTTATATGCAATAAAACAAGAGCAAAGAATAACAGAAGAAATAAGGTTGTTCTTTGTTATAAAGATGAGGTTTTATTCATATACAAGAGAAAAAATACCTTAATGAGGACTGCTAAATCTAATGCACAACCCACTTACCATATAACTATGAGGAAAATTATGTTAAATTCTTTACATTTAATCTCTGCATCTGAAATCTTACATATGGTGAATAAAACCAAATTTCCATCCATGAGGCAGCATGAGTGTAGTTCAACATGAAAGTATATGTCCATACAAAATCTTGTACACTAGTTCTATAGCAACATTATTCAGAATGGACAAAGAGTAGAAACAATCTAACTCTCCACCAACTGGTAAATGGATATTTTATCCATGCAATGGAATATTTCTTGTCAATAACAAAGAATAAAGTACTGATATGTGTTACCACCACATGGTTACCCTCAAAAGCATGATATTCAGTGAAGGAAGCCAGACAGCAAAGTCTACATATTATATGATTCCATTTATATGAAATGTCCAGAATAGTCAAATCCATAAATACATAAGGTAGACCAGTGGCCATCTGGGGCTACAGGTAGGAACAGGGACTGACTACAAATGGTCATAGAAAATCATTCTGTGGTGATGGAAATGTTCCCAAACTTGGATTGTGATAATGGCTTGCACAACTCTGTAAATGTATTAAAATAACTTCACTGCACACTTTAAATGGGTCAATTCATGGTATATAAATTACACTGCAATAAAGCTTTTAATACATATAGTTCAAAAATTTGAGAACTAGTATCTTATAAAGTTAAATTAAATTTATGATTCTCTACTTCATTAATGAAGATACTATTTGACTCTGCCTTTAAATAATATGTCAGAAAATGCTTAAAAGTAAATTTATATACATTGCTTCAGTCAATCCTCACAAAACTATGTGAGGTAGGGGAAGATATTATAGGCCCCATTTTGCAAATGAGAAAACTGAGGCTCGAACATTAAAAGACATTATTTAAAATTCCATGTCTAATGGTGGGGAACTAAGACTATTCTCCTACACCACAGTGTCTCTGTTCACATAACACAGAGCAACAAGGACATTTAATGGAATAAATCTTAAATGAATTATCTAATTACATAGGGTAATACTATAACATGCATCATCCTTACCTTCAAATCAAAAAATTTTTTCAATGTTTTATACATGCCTCTAGAGTAATTCTGTAATTAATTGCAACTAAGTTAAGCACTTTCTCATATTCATGGGAAATGTAAATGAATATCAGCAAACTAATTGGTCCTCAGAAATTCAGAAACCCATGGAATTTTAATCTTCCTTTTGAAAGGGATCATATATGCCAACTGAGATACTTCAGAGTTATGATTCAAGTTTTATTCTTTTATAAAAAAAACAGTGCAGTAGCTATATTTATAAAATTCCTTTTCTTAAACTAGGGACCTATCTAATATACTCCTTTTCTTATAACTAGGGTTAAACAGAATATGTTAAGAACCAATATCAACTAATAGACTAGCCACATTTTATTTTCACTAATGAAAAAGCACTTAAATCTACTTATGTAGTTTGTACTTTTAATCCCCTAAAAAAATTAAGAATTAACAATTACAGAAATTATACATGATAGTATGAATTTTTAAATTATAATTATTAAAATGGTATCTTTCAAAATGTCCAAATTATCAATTATTTTAAAGTATAGAACTATACAAAAACTTTATAGCAATAAGCTTAATTGGTAATTAAATAGAGGAAACTTGTTAGGGCCCTGGACTCACAAGGCAGTTCCGGAGTTGAAATTCCAGCTCTGCCTTTTCTAACTATGTGACTGGAAAGTAATTAAACCTGTGCCACACATGAAAATGGAAAGAATACTAGTATCTACCTCACAGGAGTTTTAGAAGGATTAAATGAACAAATACATATAATGTGATCAGAATGTTTCCTGCCACCAGTTAACTATTATTATCTATTTTCTCAGAGCACAGGATATTGTTATAAGGTACTATAAAGCAAATGGAAAAACAGGTGCCTCTACCCTCTTTAGTATTAATGGCGTATGGTGTTTATTGTTCCAGAGTTAATGAATCTCTGTTGAAGTAGAGACTGTCTTTTATCATTAGTTAACAATTAATAGTTTGTTGTTATTGTTTTTAAGAAAAGTATTTCCAATTCACTTACTATAAAATAATGAAGTGTGCCATTATTTTAACATCATAACAGATACAATGTACACATAAATGTCTCAGCTTCATAATGAAATAACATAACCTTTATATTATAATTTTAGTATATTTCCTGACAGCTCCTCTTCACTAAAGAAAATCTAGGGAGCAGAAGACAAAGAAGCCAAATTCTTTTCAATCATCTGAGTCAAAACCATCAATAAAATCTATGGAGCATGCTACAGGGACTGGCAAGAAAGTCAAGGTCTTTCACTAGCACTAAAGTGAAAGGACTGAAAGTTTTGAGATACTACTGATACTTTGTAGGACAGGAGGTGTTACATACAGCACTGAGGAATGTCAGTATGAAGTAGAAAGCGTTCTATCATAAATTCAGTCACAGATATTTCCCTATAATTGTGATTTCGTAGATAACTCATGAAGTTAATACTTTAATTTCTTTCTACAGCCCGGTACTTCAGTGGTGTTTTCATAGACCATCCTGCATCTGCTCTACCATCCTCGTAGATCATCTTTGAGAACTAAACAGACCACAAGTACAATAATCCATCAGTTTCAGAAGACTAACCACAAAGGGCACCTTCCATAGTCACATGGGGACCACATTCACCTCTCTACACCTCATGGGCTTTGTATTGTTAGGTACATTAAGCGCTCAATTTATATGACAACCTTTTCGGTTTCTTTAATAAACTGAACATAGACTTCTTCTTAGATTGCTTACAAATATTAATAAGTTATGTTTTCCATCACCAAGTGAAAGAAGTCAATCAGATTAATAGACTTTTCAGACAGGAATTTTCTCCTACTCCTCCTGAATTCTTCAGAATGACGTAAGGTGCTCTACGTAGTGTGTAAACTTAAAAAGTGTCTGCTCAACAAATAAATGTACTGATATTGGTGACATCAGAATAAACTCTTGTTATATACTCAAAACACATGTATGTGTGTGATATCACTAATATTGAGACAAACTGACATTGTGTGCATACCAAGGACACAAAGTCACTTTTTTGTTTCTCCTATTTAAAAAATGCACAGCTTGAATCTAATCAAAAAACATGAGACAAACTCCAATTGAAGGACATTTTTTTAAATAACTGGCCTTTACTCCTAAAAAACAGCAAGGTCAAGTAATACAAAGATAATGCTAGAGATTCTCCCAGATTAAAGGAGACTAAAGACACAGGAAAACTCAATGCAATGTGTGGGTTGGATCCTGGATTGTAAAGAAATAAACTGCCATTACTGGGGGATAACCAACAGAATTTGACTATGTATAGACTCTAAACCAGATAATAGTACTATATCGGTGTTAAATTTTAAAAATCTCTGATTTTGATAACTACATTGAGGTTATTCTGGACAACGACCTTGTTCTTAGAAAATAAGCAATGAAGTATTTAAGGATACAGGACCATTGTGTTTCCAATTTATTCTCAAAAAGTTTAGAAAGAAAGAATAAAGTAATAGTATACAATGTAAATAATTAATGAATCTAAGTAAAATTTATATAGTCAAAGAAGAGCTTCTTGTACTATTCCTTCAATTTTTTTGTAATTTTGAAATTATATCAAAACTAGAAGTTACCCCAAAATATATCTCTCAAAGAGAAATAGAGGAGTGTTCTTTCTAAAATGACTACTCATTCATCCAAGAAAAAAAGAGTATTTGCTCTTTTAAATAGAGGTGATTTCTGATGTAACATGAATTTCCTGATGTTACACTCTGGTCAAATTTATTTTGCAAAAAGCTCCCCAAATAGATGGCGTCCGAGTAAGAGGGAGCGGATTCTAGCTCCCGCACTCGCGGGTGAAAATCCTGGCAGATCTATAGAAAAGCAGCGCACCAATCCATCAGTTATCCAGCATTTGTGAAACTAAAAGAACAGAGACTCTATTGGACGCTGAAACACCAGAAAGCGGCAGGTCAGTGGGGCTTTGGGGACCCGTTTAAAGACAAAGCAGCAGCGGGGGCTGGTGCCCAAGGCCAGGTGGCCCCCGTGCTGCATCTACAGCCGGGGTCCAGAACCATCGGTCTGAGACCAACACCAGAGAGGTCTACCACAGGAGCTTGGGCACCCAGCGGCTCCAGTGGCCACCAGCGTGGGCCAGCAGCGCCCCTGCTTCATGTATAAGCAAAACTGGACAACACTGGGTAGAGACCTGTCTGCTTGCCGGCTTGCATTTTTGGGGAGGGGTACAAAGACACAGGGCCCGGTTCAACTGCAGACTCTGTGATTGCAAGCCTGGGAGGAATCCAGAGACGCATTAGCCTCACGGGTTTGGTTGGGGACTGAGAAGGAATGAGAGACAGGATGTCCGGAAAGTTTTGTTTTGTTTTGTTTTATTGAAAGTGGACTGAGGTGTTCTCCTGCCAAGGCAGATTGGCTTGTTTCCTATCCGGCCTGGCAGCGAGCCAGGGGAAAAGTGGAAGCTTTTGGGGACTAGCCACACAAATGGGAAGCGCCCTGCCGGTTACTCCGGGTCCCAGAAGGTCTGTTGGAAGCGGAGGCCTCTGAGCCAACTCCAGGGGACTGGGAAGCCCGCTGCCGCTGCCGGTTACGCCGGTCCCAGAAGGAGAGCTCGCGGGCGCAGAGAGTTCAGAGAGGCGCCGCAGGACAAAGACGCTCCCTGACGGTTTCCTGCTTGCACCCATAGACGGACTCTGGCGCGCACTGGCGCAGGGTTCTTTGAACCGGGGCTACTGGTCCTAGCGCCAGACGGTTTCACGCGCGAGCGGGGGCGCAGAGAACTCTAGGCTGACGCCACTAGGGTCGGGAAGTGCTGGGGCCGGTGCGGACCGGGAAGCGCTCGTTGCGCAGTCCCGGACAGCCCGGGAGTGTGCCCGAGATTGGCCAGGGGACCCAGACAAACACAGGAGCAGAAGGGATACACACCACGCAGCGTGCCATGACGAGCACACAGAGTTTTTAGGTCTGCGCCCAGTCCTCAGATCGGCTCCCGGCTTCCAGTCTCCCCCCTCAGACTATCTGGAAGCCCGGGACGCTGAGGGGTCCTGGGAAAAGAGCTAAGACCCTCAACCCCCTCCCTTTCCGGCCAAGCAAGGGGGGGGCCAGGAGAGACTTGTTTGATAGAGTTTACAGAGAGGGTGCGGAGGACAAAGGGCCCCAACCAAAGACTCTGTGGCTGCCAGCCCAGGAGAACTCAGAGGTGCAGCCTGGGGAACTGAATCCGGTAGACTGGGAAAGGAGCCCTGCGAGAAAGTCCTAGCTCCCCATTGTAGGGAGCTGGGGGAGAGGCGCCAAGTGTCTGGATCCTGAGAGGGGCTGGCTGAAAAAAAAAAAAAATCACGACAATCGACCCTCAGCCAACTGCAACCAGAAAAACCGGTTCGGCTAGTTTGAAGCCAACAAGTGACATTCCTTTTTCTGAGGGTTTTTTTTTTTTTTTGAGAGATTATTTTGGTGCGTTTTTTGGGTTTTTTTTCTTTTCTTTTCTTTTCTTTATTTTATTTTTATTCTTTCTTTTTCTTTATTTACCTTTCTCCCCTCTCCATTCCTTTTCTTTATCTTTTTGCTTTTTTAAAGTAATCTGATATCTCTTTTAAACTTTATTACTGTTTCTTCTTTCCATACTTTTGTCCTCTTTTCCCGGATTTCCTGTTTTATTTCTTTTTCTTTTCTTTCTAAACTTATTGCTCTTACATTCCCCTACCATTTTTTTCTTTCTTCCTTTTATTTCTTTCCTTATCATTTCTTTCTTTTACCCACAAGAGTCACAATCAACTTGAAAATATAAAAAGACCAGAGCTGGACCCATAGAAGAGGCCTCCCAATAGTAGAATCAGAGAGACAAATTGCACATTGTTCTAGGAGAGAAGCCACAAGTTGCTGCATATTTGAGTAGGTGGAAGCAGAGAACAACAGGATAACCAAAAGAGGCTGCACCATTGAAATTCACAGGCATTCCACCACAAAAGTTCATACCATAAACCCAGGGTGTCAAAACAGATTAATCTAAGAAGCTGAGGCTAACAAGAAGAGTCTCACAAACAATGGGAAGACAAAGAAACAATCCCCAAATGAAAGGAAAGGAGGAATCCTCAGAAAGAATGCTAGATGAAACAGAGGCAAGTCAACTATCAGATACTGAATTCAAAGCACTGGTGATCAGGAAGTTCAAAGAGCTCACAATCAGCTACCAGAAACTACAGGGAAGTTACAATGATCTCACTGTGAACTATATCAACATGAAAAAGGAAATGGAAATTATTAGCAAGGGCCAAGAGGAAATGAAGAATACAATTTCTGAATTAAAAAACACAGTGGAAAGCATTAAAAATAGGGTGGATGAAACAGAAGATCGGATTAGTGAATTGGAGGACAAAGTAGAAAGCATCTCACAGAAAGAACAGGAAAGGGAAAAGAGGCTCAGAAAGAATGAAGAGAGATTAAGAGAAATGCAAGACAATATGAAACGTAATAATATCCGAATAATAGGAATACCAGAAGGAGAAGAAGAAGAACAAGGGATAGAAAACATATTTGAAAGAGTAAAGAGAGAAAATTTCCCTAATTTGACAAAAGAAAAAGTCACACAAATCCAGGAATCTCACAGAGTCCCATTCAAGAGGAACCCAAAGAGGCCCACTTCAAGACACATCATCATTAAAATGGCAAACTTCTTGAGCACGGGCCTGCGAACCAGACAATCGCGGTTCGATTCCCAGTCAGGGCACATGCCTGGGTTGCAAACCAGTTTCCTGCAGGCCAGTTCCCAGCAGGGGACGCACGAAAGGCAACCATACATTGATGTTTCTCTCCCTCTCTCCTTCCCTTCCCCTCTAAAGATAAATAAATAAATAAAATATTTTAAAAAAAAATGGCAAACTTCCAAGACAAAGAGAGAATCTTAAAGGCAGCAAGGGAGAAAAAAGAAATAACATACAAGGGCATCCCAATAAGGTTAGCCACTGACTTCTCAATGGAAACACTCCAAGCAAGAAGAGATTGGCAAGAAATATTCCAAGTAATGAGAAACAGAGGCCTACAACCAAGGCTACTTTACCCAGCAAGGCTCTCAATCAAGATAGAAGGCCAAATAAAGAGCTTCCAAGACAAAAGAAGTCTAAAAGAATTTGCTGCCACCAAGCCAGCTCTACAAGAAATACTAAAAGGTCTGCTTTAAGGAAAGGAAGGAAAAGAGACAGAGAGGAACACAGGTACAAAAATGGCAATGAATAAGTACCTATCAATAATATCCTTAAATGTAAATGGATTAAATGCTCCAATCAAAAGACACAGAATAGCGTCATGGATAAGAAAGTATGACCCACACATATGCTGCCTACAAGAAACCCACCTCAGGACAAAAGACCATCACAGACTAAAAATCAAAGGATGGAAACAAATTTTCCAAGCAAATGGACAAGAAAAAAAAGCTGGGGTAGCAATTCTCATATCAGACAAAATAGACTTCAAAAAAAGAGCCATAAAGAGTGACCCAGAAGGTCACTTCATAATACTCAAGGGAAGAATCCACCAAGAAGACATTAACATCATAAATATATACGCACCCAACATAGGAGCACCAAAATATATAAGGAAAATCTTAGAGGAATTCAAGAAAGATATAGACAGCAACACAATTATAGTGGGGGATTTTAACACCCCACTATCAAAAATGGACAGATCTTCCAAACAAAATATCAACAAAGACATTGCGGCATTAAACAACACCCTTGATGAAATGGACCTAACTGATATATACAGAGCTCTTCACCCCAAAGAAGCTAAATACACATTCTTTTCAAATGCACATGGTACATTCTCAAAGATAGATCACATGATAGGGCACAAAACAAGCCTCAACAAATTCAAGAATATTGAAATCATACCAAGCATTTTCTCTGACCATAAGGGACTGAAACTGGAAACCAACCCCAAAGGAAAAAACCCAAAACACCCAAAATCATGGAGACTGAACGGTATGCTATTAAACAATGAATGGGTCAAGAATGAAATTAGGGAAGAAATCAAAAAGTTTCTGGAAACAAATGAAAATGATCACACAACAACCCAAAACTTATGGGATACAGCCAAGGCAGTCCTGAGAGGGAAGTTTATAGCAATACAGACCTACCTAAAGAAAACAGAAACATTTCAAACAAATGAACTTACTCTACGCCTACAAGAACTCGAGGAACAACAACAAAAACAGCCCAAAGCAAGTAGAAGGAAGGAAATAACCAAGATCAGAGCAGAACTAAATGACATAGAGACTAAAAGTACAATTCTAAAGATCAATGAATCCAGGAGTTGGTTCTTTGAAAAAATAAACAAAATAGACAAGCCTTTAAGTAGGCTCATCAAGAAAAGAAGGGAACGGACACAAATAAACACAATCAGAAATGAAAGAGGAGAGATTACAACTGACACCACAGAAATAGAGAGGATTGTAAGAAATTACTATGAAGAACTGTATGCCAAGAAATTTGAGAACCTAGGGGAAATGGACACATTTCTAGAAAAATATATTCTCCCAAAACTCAATGAAAAAGAAGTAGAACACCTGAATAGACCAATAACAGCAAAAGAAATTGAAGCAGTAATCAAAAAACTCCCATCACACAAAAGCCCTGGACCAGATGGATTCACAGGAGAATTCTACAAAGCATTTAAGGAAGAGCTAACCCCCATTCTTCACAGACTATTCCAAAAAATCCAAAAGGATGGAAAACTCCCTAACTCCTTTTATGAAGCCAGCATCATCCTAATTCCAAAACCAGATAGAGATACAACAAAGAAAGAAAACTTCAGGCCAATATCGCTGATGAACATAGATGCTAAAATCCTCAACAAAATATTAGCAAATCGCATCCAACAATATATCCAAAAGATTATACACCATGACCAAGTGGGATTCATCCCAGGGATGCAAGGATGGTTCAACATTCGCAAAACAGTAAATGTAATTCATCACATAAACAAAAGCAAAGACAAAAACCACATGATCATATCAATAGACGCAGAAAAAAGCTTTCGATAAAGTACAACACCCATTTATGATAAAAACACTCAGCAAAATGGGAATAGAGGGAACATTCCTCAATATAATAAAGGCCATTTATGAGAAACCTACAGCCAATATCATACTCAATGGACAAAAACTAAAAGCTTTTCCACTAAGATCAGGAACAAGACAAGGATGTCCACTTTCACCACTCCTATTCAATATAGTATTAGAAGTTTTGGCCACAGCAATCAGGCAGGAAAAGGAAATAAAAGGCATCCAAATAGGAAAGGAGGAAACAAAATTGTCACTGTTTGCAGATGACATGATAGTGTACATGGAAAATCCTATAGACTCTACCCAAAAAACTGCTCAAACTAATTAATGAATTTGGCAAAACAGCAGGATACAAAGTCAATATCCAGAAATCAAAGGCATTTTTGTATACAAACAACGAATCAGCAGAAGCAGAAATCAAGGAAAAAATCCCATTCGATATAGCAAAAAGAAAAATAAAATATCTGGGAATAAACCTAACCAAAGAGGTAAAAGACCTGTATGCAGAAAACTACACAGCACTGAAGAAAGAAATCAAGGAAGACACAAACAAATGGAAACATATACCGTGTTCATGGATTGGAAGAATTAACATCATCAAAATGTCCATACTACCCAAAGCAATATACAGATTCAATGCAATACCTATTAAAGTACCAATGGCGTATTTCACAGACATAGAACAAACACTTCAAAAATTTATATGGAATCATAAACGAGCCCAAATAGCAGCTGCTCTTTTTGAGAAAGAAGAACAAAGTAGGAGGGATCACAATACCTGATATCAAACTGTATTACAAAGCCACTGTAATCAAAACAGCCTGGTACTGGCATAAAAACAGGCACATAGACCAATGGAACAGAACAGAGAGCCCAGAAATCAACCCAACTCTCTACAGTCAATTAATATTCGACAAAGGGGGGCAGTAACATAAAATGGAGTAAAGATAGCCTCTTCAGCAAATGGTGTTGTGAGAACTGGACAGCTACGTGCAAAAAAATGAAACTTGAGCACCAACTTACACCATACACCAAAATAAATTCAAGGTGGATAAAAGACTTAAATATAAGCCATGACACCATTAAAGTCCTAGAGGAGAACATTGGCAAGAAAATCTCAGATATTCCACACAGCAACATTTTTAATGATATGTCCCCTAGAGCAAGGAGTATAAAGGAAAGAATAAACAAATGGGATCTTATCAAAATAAAAAGCTTCTGCATGGCTAAAGAAAACAGTATTAAATTAAAAAGACAACCAACTGTATGGGAAAACATATTTGCCAATGATACCTCAGACAAAGGTTTAATCTCCAAAATATACAAAGAACTTACACGACTCCACTCTAGGAAGACATCGAACCCAATTAAAAAATGGGAAAAGGACTTGAACAGACACTTCTCTATAGAGGACATACAGAATATCCAGAGACACATGAAGAGATGCTCAATATCATTAGCTATCAGAGAGATGCAAATTAAAACCACAATGAGATACCACTTTACACCAGTCAGGATGGCTATAATAGACAAAGCAACAAACAACAAATGTTGGAGAGGGTGTGGGGAAAAGGGGACCTTAGTTCACTGTTGGTGGGATTGTAGACTGGTACAACCATTATGGAAAACAGTATGGAATTTTCTCAGAAAAATAAAAATTGACCTGCCTTTTGACCCAGCAATTCCACTGCTAGGATTATACCCCAAGAATCCTAAAACATCAATTTCAAAGAACCTATGCACCACAATGTTCATAGCAGCACAATTTACAATAGCCAAGAGTTGGAAGCAACCTAGGTGCCCATCAGTAAATGAATGGATCCAAAAATTGTGGTACATATACACCATGGAATTTTATGCAGCAGAGAGAAAGAAGGAGCTACTACCTTTTGCAACAACATGGATGGAACTGGAAAGCATTATGCTGAGTGAAATAGGCCAGGCATTGAAGGACAAATACCATATGATCTCACCTTTGACAGGAAGCTAAAGAATAAAACAAACAAGCAAACAGAATAAAAACAAAGACGCTGAAATAGAGAACAAGTGGGCAGCGACCAGAGGGGAGAGGGAAGGGAACTTAAGGGGAAAAGGGGGGAGGGATTTTGAGGAACAAGTATGAATGACACAGAGATGAGGACTGGGGGGGAATGGGAGGGAGGGGGGAGACCGAGGCGGGGGGGGAAGGAAAAAAAATGTACTTGAAAAGTAACCAAATAAAATTTAAAAAATAAATAAATAAAGCTCCCCCCCAAAAAAAAAAATTATTTTGCAAAGAGATATATAATATTCTAGGTTAGTTTTACTATATTTAGGATGTTTCTTCAGATAAATCACAAAGCAATAAATTTTTACATATATTTGCAGTAGATATTTGTTGGTTTTGCCTGCCAGCACCTTTTCTCCTTCTTCAGGAAACCACACTCCCCCAACCCCCCAGCACACCTCCCTCCCCTCACTTCATGTGATTCTATAAAGGCTGTCAATATTTTCACCGTATCTCTCTCTCCTCAGAGGTGGCCACACCATCTAGGTTTAACAATCAGAACATCTTGGTCCAGGGTTTTACATGCACAGGCAGAGCCAATCAGAGTGCTTGGTAAGACTGATCTAGAGGAAAAAAGGTAATCATCAGCTGATAAAAACAACAATGTGAGACTGGGGTTCTTGGGAGTTTTTGGTGTTTTTTTTTGCCTTCCTAATGGAGAAAGTCAGCCTAAAAACAGGGCCAACTCAAAGGAAAGCAAAAGCTAGTTTGGGCTGTATTCCCAGGATAGAGTCTTACCTAATTCAGAAATAATATATGTGAAAGGTTTTTAAGTTTTGTATCAAATTCAAAACAAAAACCTGAGTATTAATTTCATGACTTATTACAAGGTTCTCCCCAGTATACTACATCAAGAAATGAGCCAATAACAAGGCAGTATATGAGACAAAATTAACTTTACTATAATGATTGATGATGGTGTATATTATTGCCTCAGATTCATAAAACAGATACATATAAGCAATGTCAAGAACAAGACTTGGCACAAAATGGGTGCCCAATCAATGTTGGCTGAAGGTTGTAGACACTCAGTTCTCACAAACAACTATTGTTATCAAAAGTGGAAGTGCCTACCAATAACTGATGGAGAACGCACACATTTTCCCTTTGAAATAGAGTCTAAATTTCAGACACAGATCTTTTTCTGTCTTCTAATTAAGAGAGCATTAACGCTGTTCTGGTTAGGAAAATCAGTAAATACTTTAAAAAATTATCAGGTCTATGAAATCTGGGTCAAATGTCATTAATACAACCAGCTCTATTGAACATTCTGTTACTTTCTCCCACCTTCACCCATTTTCTCTCTGTGTGTGACTGATAGGACGTTCAGATAAATACACACATGGATGCCTACTTCTGGACACTTCATATTACTGTTATCATCTATCAACAAGCATTCAGCCCAAATTCAATAATAGATTTTAACAGATAATAAAATTCTTCAATGAGTTTCCAGTTCAACGCTTTTGTCATTTTAACAAAACTGCATGAAAGATGAAATAAAAGCTGTTTATGACAGGGAAGCTGCAGATGAGTGGGAACAAGATGAGTTTTTGCTTCTCTTACAAATACCAGGAATAAAAATGTGAACAGAATGTAAGTTAGTTCATTCCCCTCATAATACTTCCTGTAACAATTTTTCAATTTATACCTCTAAAGATAACTGAAGGATTCTGATTATATAGTATTTTTTAATATTTCAAGGAACCCTCTATAAATTTCCAAATACCTTTGTTTATATCTTAGAAAGAAAATATTCATTTAACAATGTTAGTTTCTAAGTACTGTTTTGTTCTGAGACCAAATATATAGAAATATAATCATTGTTATACTTGCTAGTTTTTTTCCTGGCACTTAACACAACATACTGGGTGCTGGAGATACAAAAGCAGCTGAGGCATAGGTTAGTGAGGGTGACATCTGGACAAACAACAGTGGCATACATGATATGAAACCTCTGTAATATAAGTATATGCAGAAGAGCTGCTGGAGCACAGTTTAATAGAGAGATGTTCTCTCTGGTGGGGAGGAAGAATTGAATAACTACAAAGGGGATAGGTGATCAGGTAGAAAAAAGAGAATTCTTAATTCCATATGAAAGGACTACAGTGTATTCTTACTGTTGCAAAATTGGATGCATCTTCTCTTTGGCCAATGCTGTTCTATGATCCTTTCTGATGAGAAGAAAAATGCAGAAAAAGAATCTAACTACCAAAGACTTAGTTTTCCTTAACTTTCTATCAAATATGGCAGCAAGAAATATCCATCTGCCTTACCTCTGCTCTCCATCTGAAGGTAGGGTTCTTAAAGTACCCGGAGGGTCTAAAGCCCTGAGTCTGGTATCATTCACTCTGTAATGAGCCAAGAGGTCGTCTGCTACTCACGGCTGGCCACTGGGAAATGGCCACTGTCATTTTTCCCATAAAATGAAAAGGCAGTTTCACCAAACTGCACTTCTTCTTTTTTACCAAATTTATTGGGGTTAATACTGGGGTTTACTGAATTTATTAGGGTTCTTTTTTACTGAATTTATTTAGTGGTTAATAAAATTATATGTTTCAGGAATAAAATTCTGTAACACATCATCTGCATATTATATTGTGTGTTCACTACCCAAGACAAGACTCCTTCCATCATCATATATCCCCTCCCCTGTCCCACTGGTAATCACCATACTGTGGTCAGTGTCTGTGAGTTTTTTGCTTTACTTAATCCCTACCCCTTTTTCACCTGGCCACCGACCTCCTTCCCCTCTGACAGCTGTTCATCTGTTATCCATATCTATGGGTCTGTTTTTATTTTGTTTGTTAGTTTATTTTGTTTGGTAGATTCCACAAATCTACCAAATCTACCAGATATAAGTAAAATCATATGGTACTTGTATTTCTCTGACCGGCTTATTTCACTTAGAATAATGTAGTCAAGGTCCATCCATGCTGTCACAAAGGGCATGATGAGTTACCTTTCTGAGGTAAAGGGGAACAGAGAGAGGTATTACAAGCATTTTTATTACTTATTAAAATGAAAACTATCTCTTCATGGTGCTTTCCATTCACAACTTCCTACTTCGTGTTCTATTCTGAGGGGCAAGTTATTGCCTCTTTTTTAACTGAAGTAAAATGATTTATAATATTATATTAGTTTCAGATGTACAACATAGTGATTTGATATTTATATACATCACAAAGTGATCACCATGATAAATCTAGTTACCTTATATCATCATAAAAATTATTATATCATTAATTATATCCTCTATGCTGTTTGATACTTCTCCATGACTTATTTATTTTATAACTGGAAATCTGTACACCTTAATCCCCTTTACCACTTTACCTAATTCCCCACTCTCCTCACCTCTAGCAACTATCAGTTTGTTCTCTTTATCTATGAGTTTATTTGTTTGGTTTGGTTGGTTTTTTAGATCTCACAAAAAACTGAAACCATAAGATATTTGTCTTTGACTTATTTGACTCAGCATAATACCTTTCAGGTCCATCTATATTGTTGCAAATAGAAAAATTCCATTCTTTTTTATGGCTGGGAGTAACAGTCCCATGGGGTGTGTGTGTGTGTGTGTGTGTGTGTGTGTGTGTGTGTGTGTGTGTGTATCCACCCTACATCTTCTTCATCCATTGATCTATTCATGGACACAGGTCACTTCTATATATTGCCTATAACAAGTAATGCTACAATAAACATAGGGGTACATATGTCTTTTCAAATTAGTGTTTTAATTGTCTTCAGAAAAGTAACCACAAGTGGAATTGCTGGGTCACGTGGTAGTTCTAGTTTAATTTTTTGAAGAACCTTCATATTGGCTGTTTTCCATAATGGCTGTACCAGTTCGCATTGCCACCAACAGTGCACAGGGGTTCCTTTCTCTCCACATCCTCACTAATGCTTCTATTTATCTTTTTATTAGTAGTCATTCTGATAGGTGTGAGAGATTTATGGACACTTATATATGCCCTCATGTTGCATAGAGACATCCTGGTTTTCAGAAGAAACTTGAAGACCTTGGTATACATGAGAACTAGGGTCACCCTCTATTAATTACACAGCTTGGGGGGGGGGAAGTGTCACAGGCCCTAAGGAAGATACTTTACTCAAAGTTTACACAGCATGAAATGAATACATGAATGTTTCAGGACATTGAATGTTCGGAGACCATCAAGAAGTTCCACATGGCCTGAACATGTTGGAATGTTAGGACTACCTTACAGAGAGATGTACATTCTGTGATAAGATTATAGCAACTCTATCCTGTTGGCAATGGGAGCCTCCAGCACCTTCAAAGCAGAGAAAAAAAGCAATATGTTTAGATAATTATGATGGCAGCAACATGGAAGGTGAGCTGAAAAAGAGAAGACCCTGGAAACAAGGGGAACAATTTAACTAGAGAAGCTCACTCAACCTAAAGGAATGAGTTAACACGGTAGACTCAACTCTGGGATTTCTCTGCTCACAACACAGAATATTCTAGCTTGGCTTTATCTAGGCCACTTAGAAAAAGCATCATCTAATTGTATTTAAATTCCCTGAGTGTGTCTACTCATCGATTTAAAAGCTCTCTATTAATGTAAGTACTGCACATAGGTTTCTTTAAAATTGCACTTATCACTGCAGAAATTGAAAACATCTATGAGCAACATAGTGATCAAAAAGGAAAGTTAAAAAGCAATGTGATGTAAGGTTGGCCATAAAAAAAGAAAAGAAAAATTAATGTTGATCTAGACAGCAATATCAGATAGACATTATCTAGACAGAGTTATCAGATATTGTTTTATAAAAAATGACAAAGGATTCCTAATCAGCACATGAGCAGCCACCAAAGAGAACACAATGGGAACTTAACTTAATGTTCCATCTGTAGGATATACTGGTTTTACTGCTTCCCAATATCCGTGAAGTCTGTCGAGCCTCTGTTATTCACTGAGCTCTCAAGGCCACACAGAAGGCCACTCGGAGACTTCTGTTACAACCATAGCAACTTGCAGTGAGTCCGGGTTATCTGAATTGCCTGAAATATTTTGTTTTATCTCACTCAGAGCACAGCAAGAAAGTGAGAACTTGTAAGACTCACTGAACATCATTGAAAATTTAAGCACTTGTTTGTTCCCTCAAATTATGTGTTGTTTAAAACTTGCTTTTTCTAGATACAGGAAGCATGGAAATACCTCTAAAGTTAATGAAACATAGTGGGGAAATTTAGATTGATTGTAAGTAATAAACTTCTGAATGTTCACGCTGTTTTAAATGGAAACAATAGTACATAACATTCAAAACTGACTTAAGAGGGAGCACTAAATATCTAGTTTTAGGGGGGGCAAAGAATAAAAGAAGCAAGCAAGCATTTATTCTGGCAATTCATCTGGCTTATGGGATGGAATTTAGGGAAGTGAGACACCTTCTTCAAAGAAGAAAACTCCTTTTACAAAATGAAAAGTAGATTTTGGAAATTGAAAGGAATACTGTCCTAAAGACAAATCCCCCTGTAATCCAATTGGTGCATAAGGAAATTGCCATTAAGAAGGTGATAGATTAAAGAAAACTATTGTATTACCTAACAGAACGTTTTTGTTCTATAAATTGAGTATTAAAATCCAAGAGTGAATGAACTGCTGTCATTTTTCCCATAAGATAAAAAAGCAGTTTCACCAAACTGCACTTCTTTTTTACCGAATTTATTGGGGTTAATACTGGGGTTTACTGAATTTATTAGGGTTCTTTTTTACTGAATTTATTTAGTGGTTAATAAAATTATATAAATTTCAGGAATAAAATTCTATAACACATCATCTGCATATTGTATTGTGTGTTCACTACCCAAGACAAGACTCCTTCCATCATTATTTATCCCCTCCCCTGTCCCACTGGTAATCACCATACTGTTGTCTGTGTCTGTGAGTTTTTTGCTTTACTTAATCCCTACCCCTTTTTCACCTGGCCACCGACCTCCTTCCCCTCTTACAGCTGTTCATCTGTTATCCATATCTATGGGTCTGTTTTTATTTTGTTTGTTAGTTTATTTTGTTCGGTAGATTCCACATATAAGTAAAATCATATGGTACTTGTATTTCTCTGACTGGCTTATTTCACTTAGCATAATGTACTCGAGGTCCATCCATGCTGTCACAAAGGGTAAGATTTCCTTCTTTTCTACAGGTAAGTAGTATTCCATTGTGGAACTGTACCACAGCTTTTTTACACCAGCTAATCTACTGATGGGAACTTGGGCTGCTTCCAAATCTTGGCTATTCTACATAACACCGAAGTGAACATAGGAGAGCATATATTCATCTGAATTAGTGTTTTGGGAGTCTTTGGATATACAGGGTCTGGCACAAATAAGTCCCCTTCTTATTACAAAATCTTTTATTACAAAATCATAAGCCCATAATTCTGTAACACAATATCACACTCAAGCATACTATATGACATTCTAAGTGAAATGTTCATAAATTCTTACACCTGTATTATTGCCCTACCTACCACACTCAAGCAGGTGTTACTTCTACCAGACCCCTGGACCCCATATTCCCAGAAGTGGAAGTGCTGGTTCATAAGGCAGTTGTATATTTTTTGAAGTAACTCCATACTACTCTCCACAGTGCTTGCACCAATCTGCATTCCCACCAACACCAACAATACAAAAGGGTTCCCTTTTCTCCATCCTCACCAACAGTGGTTGTTCATTGATTTATTGACAATGGCCATTCTGACAGGTATGAGGTGATAACTCATTATAATTTTAATTTGCATTTCTCTGATTATTAGTGAAATTGAAAGCATCTTTTCATATGTCTATTGACCATCTATATCTCCTTTTTGAAGAAGTGTCTATGCATGTGTGTCCTATCCTTATTTCTTAATTGAGTTGTTTGGCTTTTTGGTGTTGAGTTTCATTAGTTCTTTATAAATGTTCAATATTAAGGCCATATCGTATGTATGAGAAAATATGTTTTCCCACTCAGTGGGTTCTCATTTCATTTTATTGATGATTCCTTTACTGCGTAAAAATGTCTTAGTTTGATGTAATCCCATTTGGTTTTTTTTCTTTTGTTTCCCTTTCCTGGGGAGATAGATAAAATACTACTATGAGAAATTTCTGAGATTCTACTGCCTATGTTTTCTTATAAAACTTTCATGGTTTTGAGTTTAACATTTAACTCTCTAATGCACTTTGAGTTCATTCTTGTGAATGGTGTAAGAAGGTGGTCTATTAATACTATTTTGTACATATTTCTCCAATTTTCCCAAAACCATTTATTGAATAAACTATCTTTAGCCCATTATATGTTTTTGCCTCCTTTATCAAATATTAATTAAGCATAAATGTATGAATTTATTTCTGGACTCTCTCTTCTATTTCATTTATTTATATGTCTATTTCTATGCCAGTATCATGCATTTTTTACTACTGTTGACTTGTAATATAGTTTGAAATCAGGTAGTGTAATTCCTCCACATTTGTTCTTTCTCCAGACTGCTGTGGCTATTCAGGGTCTTTTGTGGTTCCATATAAATTTTGGAATATTTGTTCTAGTCCTGTGAAATATGCCATTGTTACCTTGGTAGCAATTGCACTGAATCTATAGATTGCTTTGGGTACTATGAACATTATAATGATGTTAATTCTTTCTATCCATCAACAGGGTCTGTACTTCAACTTATTTGTATCTTCTATTCCTTTCTTCAGTGTCTCATAATTTTCCAAATACAGGTCTTTTACATCCTTGATTAAATTTATTTCTAGGTATTTAATTATTTTTGAAGCAATTCAAAATAATTTTTTGAATTCTTTTTTTTTTTTAGTTTCCCCTTCACTAGTGGTGTATAAGAAAACAAAACTAATTTCTGGATATTTTTTTGTATCCTGCTACATTACTGAATTCATTTAGCAGTTCTAATACTTTTTTGGTGGAATCTTTAGAGTTCTCTCTATACACTATAATGTCATCTACAAGTAATGACAGTTTTATTTTATTCTTTCCAATTTGGATTCCTTTTCTTTCTTCTTATTGTCTAATTGTTGTGTCTGGGACTTCCAGTACTATGATGAATAAGAGAGGTGAAAGGAGATATCCCTTATTCCCAATATTAAAAAAAAACACTTGTAGTTTTTGCCCATTGAGTATGACGTTGGCTGTGGGTTTGTCGTATATGGCCTTAATAAAATTGAGGTGTATTCTCTCTATTCCTACTTTGTTAAGAGTTTTATCAGAAACGGGTGCTGGATTTTATCAAATGCTTTTTCTGAATATATTGATATGATCGTGTGATTTTTACCCTTCATTTTCTTTATGTGGTATACCACAATTATGGATTTGCAGATATACTAACCTTGCATTTCCAGAATAAATCCCACTTGAACATAGTGTATGACCTTTTTAATGTATTGCTGGATCTGGTTTGATAATATTTTGTTGAAGACTTTGGCATCTATGTTCATCAGAGATACTGGCCTATGATTTTCTTTCTTTCTAATGTCTTTACGTGGTTTTTAATTAGGGTAATGCTGGCTTCATAAAAAGTGCTTGGAAGTGAATTTTTTGCAATAGTTTGAGAAGGATAGGTGTAATTCTTCTTTGAATATTTGGTAAAATTCTCCTCTGAAGCCATTTGGTCAACAACTCTTGCTTGTTGAATGTTTTTTATTAGTGCTTCAATTTTACTAGTTATTATCTATCTACTTAGATTGTCTATGTTTTTTTAATTCAGTTTTGGAAGACTGTATATTTCTAGGAATTTATCAATGTCATCTAGATTGTGTAATTTGTGTGCATATAGTTATTTGTAATATTTTCTTATAATCTTTTCTATTTCTTTGCTGTCAGTTGTCATTTCTCTTTCATTTCTGGTTTTATTTGGGTCCTCTCTCTATTTTCTTGATAAATCTGATTAAAAATTTGCCAATCTTGTCTACTTCACTGAACCAGCTCTTACTTTTATTTATCTTTTATATTTTTTAGATTCTATTTTGTTTATTTCTGTTCTAATGTTAAGCATTCTCTTTCTTCTACCCAATTTGAGCTTTGTTTGTTGTTCTTTTTAAAGTCCCATTAGGTGTAATGTTATATTTATTACTTAAATTTTTTCTTGGTTCTTTGGGAAACCTGTAATGCTACAGTTTTCCCTCTTAGGACTGCTTTCACTGTGTGCCATAGATTTTGGGGTTGTCGTACTCTCATTTTCATTGGTTTCAAGGTGTCTTTTGACTTCTTCCTTGATCTCAGTGTCCATCCATTCATTGTTTAGTAAAATATTATTTATCCTCTATGTCTTTTTGTGTTTCTCAGTTATATTTTCTTGTGATTGATTTCTAGTTTCATACCATTATGGTCAGAGAAGATGCTTGATATGATTTTAATGTTCTTGCACTTGTTCAGACTTGTTTTGTGTCATAATATGTGGTCAGTGCTAGAAAATGTACCATGTGTACTTGAAAGAGAATGTATATTTCAATACTTTGTAGTGAAATGCTCTGAAGATTTCAATTAAATCCATCTTATATCTGTCTTGAAAATCTATCATTGATGTCAGTGGAACATTAAAATCACCCACTATGACTGTATTACTGTCAGTCTCTTCCATTACGTCCATCAACATTTGATTTACATATTTAGGTGCTGCTATGTTGGGTGTGTAAGTGTTTACAGGGGTTCTATCCTCTTGTGGGATTGCTCCCTTTATTATTATGTTTTGTCCTTCTTTTACTCTTACTACAGCCTTGTCTTTAAAGTCTATTATGTCAGATATAAGTGTTGCTATCCTGGCTTCTTTTTATTTGCATTTGTATGAAATATTTTTTACATAACTTTACTTTTATTTTGTGTGTAACTTTTGTTCTAGGTGAGTCTCTCATAAACAGCATATATATGAGTCGTGGTTTTTTATCTACTCAGCTATCCTATGTCTTTTGATTAGAGCTTTTAAGTCATTTATATTTAAAGTAAGTATTGATAGATACTATTTATTGCCACTTTATTATTTTAACTATGTTCCTCTTTTTATTATTAGTGTTATTATCCTACTTTTTTTAAAACTTTGAAAACTATAATTTTTATTTAATTATTGAATTGATAGGTACAACTATTTTTTTATTTTTTTTATTTTTTTTATTTTTTTTTAATATTAAATTTTATTTAGTTACTTTTCAAGTACATTTTTTTTAATCTATTTCTCCCATCCCACCCCACCCCCCCGCCCGGTCTCCCCCCTCCCTCCCATCCCCCCGCCAGTCCTCATCTCTGTGTCTTTCATACTTGTTCCTCAAAATCCCTCCCCCTTTTTCCCCTTAAATTCCCTTCCTTCTCCCCTCTGGTCGCTGCCCACTTGTTCTCTATTTCAGCGTCTTTGTTTTTATTCTGTTTGCTTGTTTGTTTTATTCTTTAGCTTCCTGTCAAAGGTGAGATCATATGGTATTTGTCCTTCTTTTTAATAAAGCAGTTCTTTTGACATTTCTGTAATACTGGTTTGGTGATAACAAGCTCCTTTAGCTTTTTCTTATATGGGAAGTTCTTTATTTCTCCTTTAATTTTAAATGATAGCCTTACAGGAAAAAAAAAAGTCATCTTGGTTGCAAGTCCTTTTTTCCCATTACTTGACTTGGAATATTTCATGCCAATCCCTTTTGGCCTGAAATGTTTCCTTTTAGAAATCAGCTGACAGTCTTATGGGAGCTCTCTTGTAGATAACTAATTGTCTTTCTCTTGTGGCTTTTAAGATTCTTTCTCTCTCTTTAATCTTTGCCATTTTAATTATGGTGTGTCTTGGTGTGGGCCTCTTTAGGTTCATCTAGTTTGAGACTCTCTGTGCTTTTTGGACTTGAATGTCTTTTTCCTCATCAGGTTAGGAATGATTTTGGTCATTATTTTTTCAAATATGTTCTCAATCCCTTGCTGACTCTCTTCTCCTTTTGGTATATCTGTGCTGCAGATGTTAAGCTTCATATTGCACCAAAGGTTTTTTTTTAATATCCTACATTTTTTCATTCATTTCTCTTTTTGCTACTCTGATTGGGTGTTTTTTCCTACCTTGTCTTCCAAATTTCTGATTTTACCCTCTGTTTCATCGAACATACTGCTTATTCCTTCTAGTATATTCTTGATGTCATATATTCTTCATTTCTACTGGTTCTTTTTTTATCATGTCTATGTCATTTGCCATGCTCTTGCAGCTTTCACTAAGTTTTTTGAGCATCTTTATAAACATTACTTTAAATTATATCTGGTAACTTGCTTGCCTCCATTTCATTTAGCTTTTTTTCCTGTATAATTCTCCTGTTCTTTCATTTGGTGCCTGTTTATTTGTCTCCTTATTTGTGCTGCCTGTGTTTGTTTTTACGTATTAGCTAAATCTTTTACAACTCCCAGTCTTTGTGGGGTGACCTTATATACTAGGTGTCCTGTGAGACCCACTAGCACAGTCTTTTAGATCACCTGAGCTGGTTGTTCCACCAATGTCCCTTGTGTGAATTATGCGGGCCCCACTGCTGTAATTGAGTCTTGATTGTTACTGACTCATTTGTATGTGGAATAGACCCCAAGGCTGGCTGATTGTGAGTCTCAACGCTGACCACAGTGTGCAAGTTGCTGTGCAGGTGCTGACTACATCAAGCATAATTCACCTCAGCAGGGTTTGGTGCCTGCCAAGATCTCCCTTTATATATGCACTTATAAAAGTTATTGGATCCTTCTCTAATGTTATCTGAATCTGGTCACTGGGTGTATTGGTTCTGAGCCTCTTGGCAAGGACTCTGAGGCATGCCAATGTCAGATACTCCCTGTGACTGGCCCTGGGCAACCAATTTGGAGCTACGAGCCATCCACAGCTTCTGAGTGCCTCTTCTGGGCCTGGGTGTGTGCAGAAAGGACTGAGCTGCACACCAAGGTCAACTATTACCAGCACTGTGCCTGGGGGGAGGCCAGCAAAAGTTCTAAGGCACCCCAAGATTTGCTTCTGCCTGCCTTTGCCTGGCAGCTTCCTGTTAGATTCTGTCACTGAAAGAGCCTCTGGCAGAGTCAAAAGGATGAGGCTAGTGGATCTCCCCATATGAGGAAAGTGTTGGTCAGGGTTTGGGGAAAGTAGTGGTGGTGCTGACCCTGCCCCAGAGCCACATGACTTAGTCTATCTCGTATTTTGCCCAAACTTCAGCAGGGCAAAGCCAGTAGGAATCAAGTAGGTGGGGCCTTTGGAGCTGGAGACAGAGCCAGAGCCCAGAGTGTGAGTCTGCTGGAAGCTGAGAGGGTAGTTCTATTAGATCTCTCATGAGATGGAAGTCAGGGGGAAGTACCAGTAAGGTTCACAAGAAAGTGGAGGAAATGGCTCCTGTTCTAAAGTAAGACTGCCCAGATCTCCACACCCTGGCCAAGACAACTGATTCTTCAACAGGGCCTAAGTGCTTCAGTATGGGACAAAAGAGAGTCCAGAGGGTGGGGATATTGCTTTCCTCCAGGTTGCCGCCACATGGAAGAGAGTGCTCCACCCAAGATAGATGGCATATGCAGTATTGAAGAATGACTCAGCACAAGGATCCTGATAACTGTTCCCCCAACTCTCTCCCCAGAGTCACAAACCCCAGACTCTCCTCATGTGACTCTAGTCCACTTTGCTCCCCCTTCCAGAGCCCAAGGTGAATGGCTTCAAATGTATTTTTTGGCATTGGCTCTTTAAGAGGGTACCTGTGTCACTAGCCTTCTCTCCCTGACAAACACTACAGGGAAACCTCACTGCTTTTCACAACCAAATGTTGTGTGGGTGACTCTTCCTGGCTTGGGGTCTTTTAGTTGAGGAGTCTGGCTTGGGGTTTAGATTCCACACTTCTCAGGGGGAACCTATCACGGCTGAGATATCCTTCCAGAACTTTAGCCACCACCCATGCAGGCTGGCCCAGCCCTTTTCCTGTCTTCACCCTTCCTACCACTCTTGATGTGGCTTCTTAAATCCTTGGTTAAAAGATTCCTCTTCAGCTAGTCTTCAATGGATTATCCAGGATGATTATTCTTTAATTCAGCTGTAAGTCAAATTTGGTCCTTGGAGGAGGTGAGTGTAGCTTCCAGCTAATCTGGTGCTATCTTGAAATCAAATTGCATTCTTTTTTAAAATATATTTTATTGATTATGCCATTACAATTCTATTTGCCCCTTCATTCCCCTCCACCTGCACACCCCTCCCCCCATTCCCCCTCTTTAATTTATGACCACGTGTCTCAAGTTCTTTAGATTCTATATTTCCCATACTATTCTTGTCCTCCCCCTATCTATTTTCTACCTACTGTCTATGCTATTTATTTTCTGTACCTTCTCCCCCCTTCTCCTTCTCCCCTGTTGCTAACCCTCCATGTGATCTTCATTTCCATGGTTCTGCTCCTGACCTAGCTGTCCTCTTAGATTGTTTTTGTT
This sequence comes from Artibeus jamaicensis, assembly GCF_021234435.1. Taxonomy (NCBI): domain Eukaryota; kingdom Metazoa; phylum Chordata; class Mammalia; order Chiroptera; family Phyllostomidae; genus Artibeus; species Artibeus jamaicensis. The sequence goes on from NW_026521788.1 coordinate 19,731,865, forward strand.
TTAGGTGTGGTTGGTAATAATTGTGAGTTTGCTGTCCTTTCACTGTTCATCTTTTTTATCTTCTTTTTCTTAGGTAAGTCCCTTTAACATTTCATATAGTAAGGGCTTGGTGATGATGAACTCCTTGAACGTGATCTTATCTGAGAAGTACTTTCTCTGCCCTTCCATTCTAAATGAAAGCTTTGCTGGATAGAGCAATCTTGGTTGTAGGTCTTTGGATCATGACTTGGAATACTTCTTTCCAGCCCCTTCTTGCCTGTAAGGTCTCTTTTGAGAAATCAGCTGACAGTCTGATGGGAACTCCTTTGTAGGTGACTTTCCCCTTATCTCTTGCTGCTTCTAGGATTCTCTCCTTCATTTTAATCTTGGCTAATATAATGATGATGTGCCTTGGTGTGTTCCTTCTTGGGTCCAACTTCTTTGGGACTCTCTGAGCTTCCTGGATTTTCTGGAAGTCTATTTCCTTTGCCAGATTGGGGAAGTTCTCCTTTATTATTTGTTCAAATAAGTTTTCCACTCATGGCTGTTCCTCTTCCCCTTCTGGTACCCCTATAATTCAGATGTTGGAACGTTTAAAGATGCCCTGGAGGTTCCTAAGCCTCTCCTCATTTTTTTGAATTCTTGTTTCTTCATCCTTTTCTGTTTGGTAATTTTTTTCCTCTTTCTGGTCCACTTGATTGATTTGAGTCCCAGTTTCCTTTCCATTACTATTGGTTTCCTGTACATTTCCATTCATTTCAATTAGTTTAGCCTTCATATGTTTCTCTAATTTGTGACTAAAATCAACCAGTTCTGCGAGCATCCTGATCACCAGTATTTTTAACTGTGCATCTGAAAGTTTGGCCATTTCTTCGTCGCTTAGATTTATCAGCTCTGGGGCTATGAGTTGTTCTTGAGCCATGTTTTGATCTGTTTGTGCCTGTTACATACAAGGAGGTGTTCACCAGGGCGGGGCCACGCCAGGTTGCTGGTTTGGAACACTATATGTGGGGGTGGGACAGAGAGAGGCCACCCAGGTCGCTGGTTTGTGATGCCGTATGTGGGGGTGGGGTCAGAGAGGGACAATGGTGGTCCCCTCTGCCACTTCCTCCACTGGGGCCTGCACGGTCTGTCTCAGTGCTCGCTCCTTCACCAGTTTATCTACGCACAAATGTGTGACCGTGGTCAGCCCTCAGTGGGTCTGCCCACTACTCCACACCTGGGATCCGCCCACGGCTGCCCATGTGCCTGGGTTGCGCGCCCAGGTCGGTCCAGTGGATCTTTCCTGCCTGACCCTGCTCTGCTGCTGGCTCTGCCCCTCTTACCGGTTTGGCTGAAGGGTTCGTTATTGTCAGACTTCCATATAGTTCAATTTTCTGTGGTTTGGCTGCGTTTTTGTTGCTAGAACTTTGTTGTTTTTAAACTCGGTTGTGTGAGAAGGTACAGTGCTTCCACCTACGCCTCCATCTTGGCGGAAGTTCTCCAAATTGCATTCTTCATCTCTTCTTCCTTCTTCTTCTCTGATTTCCCTCCACTTGAACACCTGAAATACTGGTCCATTTCTCCAAAGAAACTTTTCTCTCCAAGAAGGTTTTTTGTGGTTTTTATTTTACCAGTTATTGTAATTTTCTACATTTTCTTTTCAGGATCACAGAGCACCTGTGTGGTAAAATCAGCTAAAAGCAGTTGTAGCCAGGGTTAAACTTACTCCCAAGACACAGGGTAAAATGTGAATTATTCCTGCAGGAAAAAAATCACCATACTCTAACACATTATAGTGTTCTCTTTTATCATGTTTTCTCATTGCAGTATTCTAAACCTAAGGCAAATTTCTGTATTTTATCATTCTAAACCCCTCTCAACACCAGGGGATTGTTACAGACTCATATAAGTTAGGCAAAAATAGTAGTGATAATATACACTTTCTAGGTAGTTAAGAATTCAAGTTGCAGGTCCCAAGTCACAGCAGCAAAACTGAGAACAATGTCAGTGTTGGCAGGTGGAAGGGAGCAAGGAAAGATGCATGCCCCCTACAGCATGAGTCAGACTCACCTGGAAGCCTGTTAAAGCAAAGACTGCTAAACCACATCAGAGTTTGTGATTCAGCAGGTCTGAGATGAAGACCGAGATTCTGCATTTCTTAGAAGCGTCTAGGTGATATCAAAGTGGCTGGTCCACAGACCACACTTGAATTAAAAAGTTTCCTAGTAGCTCCTTAAAAATCACTTTTAAGTATAAGAAAAGTGTACAAGTTCATTTGGGAAAATTAGTCTCTGACTCCCAAATGTAACTTCATAAATCATTCCCCCATGAACTAGATACAGAAAATACATAGAATTAAAGCTGGAAGTAGGGTTACTTAGCACATTCATGATACACCAGGCTAAAAATTTTCAATGTATAGAAAGAAACTGCATTTTTTTCCTAAATTTTCTCAGTTATCAAGAGACTTTCAACTTGATTTTAAAAAATACATTATTTCTTATTTCATGTAGTACAGGGTGATTTTTCATCTATCTAAGATAAATGGACAGAAACCAGGCGGTTTCACTTCATGAGCTTTAAGAAAATTATTGTATGTCACTAATGGTTATAGTCAGTCCTATTTCTACTTGACTCTTTGTAGGCACCACGCATCTTTTGAAGGAGAGCCAAAAGACCCACTAATCTTCTAGCAAAAGTCTGAATGAAATAGGAGTATTTAGGCACACACAATGGCTACACAGTTCCCCCAGAAGTCTTCACCCCCCCAAAGTGAGATCTTGTCCATACACAACTACCCTAGAAATTCACTCTCAGTCCAAGCACCAAATAAGTTTCCATATTCCAGAATATTCCATTGTTAATACTATGCCAGAGGTGGGAAATACTAAAAAGTGCAAGGTTGTGATTAAATATATCATATCATTTGATACCACCAGACAGTATCCCTGCCTTACTTAAACAAATTCATAAAGTTTTGTCCCCTTCAATTGGTAAAAACTCACATTACTGCTAACAGAGCCCACTGCATTCTCAAAAGATTCTTTTTCCTCTCAACTTTCAGCATTTATAAATGTTTTTCTCATATGTACATATATGTTTTATGTAAAATAAACAAAATAAGTAAAATCCCAAATATTCAACACTGGTAGGTACAGGGTCTCGCCACTTTTAAATTAAGGAAATGAGCAGGACAAAACTTGCCAGTGAGTTGGGGGTCTGAGAAACTCAAACCCATCCATTCCAGCTGCAGTTTGACACCACCTGTTAACAGCTGTCCTCTCCAGATTTCAGTATAGATGAGTAAAAATCTGAGTCCTGGGGCTTGCTAGACTTGCAAAAAAGTAGTGATGATTACAGAAAACCTCTGTTAGTTGTCTCTACTTCTGCTAGCCTGATTTGGAGACTGGACTCAAGGCCCACCTTCCATCTCCCTGCTCCTACAGAAAGTTTCCCCACCAATGCTCCACAGACATACACATTAATTAAGGACATATTTAATTGACTTTTTTGGGACACAACTACAATAAACACAAATAGAAAGAGAAATATTAACATTATAATACAGCACAATATGTTGACAAATATCTAGGGTAAAAATTAATTAGTAAAGCAGTTTCAGTCAGAACAGAATAATTGGTGACTATTCCTGTGAATCTCAACAAGTATACTCATTCCAGAATTTGATTATGATATTTGTTTTTGTCATTATTGGGAAAGGGTGATCACACATAATGAGTTGGCTTTTGTTTTGTGCTTTTCAAGTACTGATTAAATCACTAATTAAAACTTTAGCCTCTCCTTACACTCAGAAGCCCTAAAAGTATCAAAATCAACCCTTCAAACTGCTCTCATTAAAGTAGAATCTACTTTCATTAGAATAGATTAAGAATGAAATGATTTGGTTTGTATCTATCTTTATTACACATTCTGGTAAATTGTTAAATCCTTCTTAGAAAATAGCCTCAACAGGAATAACTGAAATTACAATTTAACTATAATAGCGGTGGTGCAATGTTATCAACTCATACATGATATTCTCTGTATAAAGATACTTTAATCTCAGGCATTCTATTTTCTTAACAAGGACTAGAAAAAGAACAGATTAAAATGATTCCTAAATGTAAGAAATAGCAAGGACTTATTTGTCTTGTATATAGTTAGCTAAATAGAACTCATTATTAGCTAGCAGAATTCATCAACCTTCCAAAGTAGTCTGATCATTATTCATTTCCATTTGTATTTGCTGGAAACAGAGATTTCAAAGGCAACATCGAGAAAAAGTACAGACACATCCAGGTCCTGATTGAGCATGCCGGATTTCTTCCCCGTGTTAAGGCCTGTCCGATGAAGTGAACAGTCTTCCCAATCCATAGTCACACCTCTCCAAACTGGTAAAAGAATAGTCTAGAAGACTATTCTGCTGATAAACACAATTCTGAACACCTTGTCAAAGTAACCCAAGCAATTTGGAAGCACTTGTTCTTAGTTTAGCACTTAAAAAAGAAAAAAAAACAAAACTTTTCTGAGTAAAAAAAATGATAGATCTCTTTCTCACTCACTGAGTGAAAGCCAAAAAGTCATAAACTAAGAAAATTACTAAGACTTAAATGATAAAGGAAAGCATTCAACTGATATTTCTTCATGATATTTAGTTTAAATGAGAGCAATATATTATTTTCTCTTGGTTTACACTGCCAAATTCCTTTTCCAGATCTTTCATATTTCATCCTCAGATTGCAACGCTACTCAGTTCCCAGCTCAATAGTCCTCCTATTCTGAAATATTACAAAGATAGACAAAAATGCAATGTTCTTGCTAAGTTGCTTTAGCCACATAATTACACAATTTACAACTACCCAATTCATCTCAAGAAGCAATTGTTTTCCAAAAACAACTAGATTAGGAATATGAAGGCCTGGACTGCAGTCTTAGATATAAATGTACCAGCCATGTAACCAAGGCAGCATCATTTTAGCTCTAACAGTCTCTGTGTTCAGATGGCTAAATGGTGATAACTGAATTGGATGAGTGGACCACTCAAAAATCTACCCACAAATTAAACACCAGCCATAAGTAGTTTCACTGGTGAATTTTAAGATTTAGGTAGAAAATAATACCAATTTCACACACAGTCTTCTGGAAAATAGAAGAGGAAAAAACTTCCCAAAGCATTCTATATTACCCTAATGCCAAAATCAGATGAAACCATTGCAGAAAATAAAAACTACGAAACAGTATTCCTCATGAACACTGTAGTGGGCTGAATGGTGAACCCCCAGTGATGTAATTCCCAGAATCTGTGCACCTTACCTGTATGGAAAATGATGTGATTATAATAAGGGTCTTGAGAGAAGGAATTTACCCTGAATTGTCCATACAGGCCCTAAATACAATTCCATGTATCTTTAAAGGAGAGGAGAAGACAGTTTTGACTCAAACACATATTAAGAAGATGATGGGAAGACAAAGGCAGAGATTGAAATCACATGACCACAAGTCAAGGAACACCTAGAACCACCAGAAGCTTGAGAAGTCAAGGAATGGATTCTTCCCTAGAGCCTCTATAGGAAGTGTGGTCCTGATGAGCCATGATCTTGGACTTCTAGCCTCCAGAACTGTGTAAGAATAAATTTTCATTGTTTAAGCCACTGGGTTATGGTAATTTTTATTAACAGCCCTAGAAAGCTAATACATGATTACTAAAATTATCTTTTTATTGAAGTATAATTGACATATAATTTTATGTTTGTTTCAGGTATACAATAAAATTATTCAATATTTGTATATGTTGTGAAATGATTACCACAATAAATCCAGTTAACATCTATCACCAAACATAGTAACTGAAAAAATTACTTTCCTATAATGAGAACTTTTTAAGATTTACTCTCCTGGCAACCTCCAATCTGTTTCTCATATCATCGATAATAAAATTCTTAAGAGGTGAGGCTAAGAGAGGTCTCTTAAATATAGAACAGGGGCCCCAGGAAGTACTGAGGAAAGGTGTTGAAATACAGAGAGAAGTAGTGAAAAACAAGTCAAAGAAAGAAAGCATCAAGCAATAAGTGATGTAAATATGAAGGAGGAGAGTTAACAATAGTAACAACCTATATTTACTGAGCACTTGCTCTGTGTCAGGAACTATTCTAAGTAATTTACAATGCAACTTTCCACCATTCTAAGTATTGTTACTACCTCCATTTACAGGTAAAGGAAGCAGGGAAATACCGCTAAGAGGGAGAGGAAGAACATAAACAAAGGCTGATGGGGCTCCACAGTTCATGCTTTACCACCAACCTCTAATTGGAGAGGCTCACATCCTGGGTAGGGACCAAAAATAATACAAATCTGAAGCATGATGGGTTTGACTGGCTGCAAGATTTTCTAGGAGGGAATTTGTCTAAGCAGGATGATGGTAAATGGACAGACACTATTTAGAATCAGCAGAAGTCTTGACTGATTGCCCTTCCTCAGAGTGTCCTTTGTCATTGATGGATGGGAAGGCTCCAGGCTTTCTGGCAAAGTCACCTAAAGTCTGGGTGATAATGAGGGCTCTGGAATTATCTTCTTTGTTCAAGGTGGCTAGAACTCAGACTTTTCTGGGTTGGTTAGGCACCCAGGTGACACAAGCTAAAGCTGGAGAACTAGAGCTCTTCTGAGAGGCAAAGCAAGAGCAATTTAGTTCCTTATCAATTGTAGAGTTATATGACATTCTATAAGAAAAGCAACCCCCAAAAAACCCCAAGAGGGCAAGATCCCAAGAAAACAAAAGGGATTAATAGACAGAGAGCAGTCTAATGGAGCTGCCAGGTCTTATGAGAACTGGTGGTGGTCATGAACCACCTTCAAATCCATACCAAGGAATATTGTAGGATGTCAGGTAATTTAAGTCCTCTCACAGCTTCAGCCCCTTCATATGAGTAGTTACCCACTCATCATCTCTCCAGGCTTATCTCTTGCTGATCCTCTGACTGCCCTTCATCCTCTGCCACAATGAATGGCTTGCATGTAGGTTCTCAAACAAGTCAAGTACTCTGCTGCCTCCAGGTTGACACTGCTCCAGTACCAGTCCCTCCTCAATGATCTTCATCACCCTTATCTCCATTTTTTCTAGAAAAATATTTACTTAAATCCTTGTGCTTTAGGTTACAGGGAGAACATCAGTGACTCCAGGAGGCCTTCCTGGTAGTTGGGTGCCCTTCTTGTGTGCTTCCACTGCACCCTGTTTGCATTCAGTGTCTCAATGACCTTGAACAGATCACTTGTCCTCTCCGAATGTCTGCTTCCAAGTGTGTAAAATGAGGATAGCCAATACCTGCCTTACAGAGCCACTGCCGAAATGAAATAAGATAATGTATATAAACAACTGAACATAAACTGGGTTCCTTAGATTTATTCAGTGAATGGGAACAAAACTACTGTTCTTGTAGTTGTTCTGCTGTTCTTGCAACTATCACATTGCATAACAATTGTATATTTTTCTGCCTTACACATTAAACTATGATGAGGGCAGGAATTAAATTTTATGTTTTATTATATTCTCTGTAATAAAGCACATTAAATACTTATAGTAAGTTTTTGATGTATTGAATATGTATGGAAATATATAATGTATTGGATGAGTATGTAATAAAGTACTGAATGAATTAACAAATAAATGAACAAATGAATGAACAAGTGGAAGTTTCTGTTGGTGTCACCATCATGTACTCCTTAGACAGCACTTCCCACATCACCTATGATAGATTGTAATAAATTACCCCTAACCACACTACCTCTCTGGAAGAAGGGGTTTCCAAAAAATTATTTTCCCAATATTTAGAATTACCTGTATTTCTTGTACCTTGCTCTCCAAACACCCTTTCTCACCTCTGAAATTTATGCCTAGCCTGACAACAATCTCCTTAACATACTTTTTATAATTTTGACATTTCTGTGACATTTTTCTTTTTTTTATTGTGCTTCAATTACAGTTGTCCTCATTTCCCCCATTACTCTCCCCTGCCCTACCCACCCCCTACCTCCCACATTCAATCCTCCCTTCCACCCCATTGTCTTTGTCTATGGGTCCTTTATACATGTTCCTTGACTTGACCCTTCCTCTTCTCTCCCCTGCTATCCCCCCTCCCCTCTGATTACTGTCAGTTGGTTCTTTATTTCCATGTTTCTGGCTCTATTTTGCTTGCTTGTGTGTTTTGTCAATTAGGTTCCACTTAAAGGGTGAGATCATATGGTATTTGTCCCTCAACGTCCAGCTTATTTCACTCAGCATGATGCTTTCCAGTTCCATCCATGCTGTCTCAAAGGGCAGGAGCTCCTTCTTCCTTTCTGCTGTATAAAATTCCATTGTGTAAATGTACCACTGTTTTTTGATTTACTCATTTACTGATGGGCACTTAGGTTGCTTCCAGCACTTGGCTATTGTAAATTGTGCTGCTATGAACATTAGGGTGAATAGGTTCTTTTTAATTCAGGATTCTTAGGGTATAATCCAAGCAGTGGGATTGCCAGGTCAAAAGGCAGTTCCATTTTTAGTTTTCTGAGGAAATTCCATACTGTTTTCCACAGTGGCTGCACCAATCTGCATTTCCTCCATGACATTTTTCTACTAAATCATGTATTGGTCTATCTTGTCTCTCCTATTTACCAGGAACTCCTTCAAGAAAGACATTATTTTATTTTAATGTGTTCTTAGAACCTAAAAGAATACTTTGGAGTAAGTCATCTAAATTTGAATCCTAATTGATCATAATATTATGCGAATGAGTGTTTGTTACTTAACAGCTGAGTAGCCATGGTTAAGTTACCTCAACTCTCTATCTCTATTTCCTCATTTGGAAGCTGGCAATAATAGCATCCACCTTGTAAAGTTGTCATTACTATTAAATAAGATAAGGCCTACAAGCACCTACCACAATTTCTAGCACATATTAAGAATGCTATAAATGGTACTTACAGTATAGGTACCTAATAAATAAAAGATTGTTTTTCCTTCATGAAAACATGAACTTTTTTCAAGACATGTTTTAACCATGTTGAAATTAAAGGTGTTTTAAGTCTGGAAAACATTTCCTATTATTTGATGAATTGAATATATTGACCATATAAATTCAAGGGGTGCTGTATGTCCATGTGTGTTTATACATAAGTCCATCCTAATAAAGAAATTGTGTCTAATAGATGTATGCCAAACAGCTCAACAATATTCACACTAAAACCCAAATGAAATCACTGAAATGTAAAGCTGAAGTGTGTCAGGGATCTTAGAAAGCACCTGATTCTCCCCTTCATTAGGGAACCTAATAAGGAACCTGAGGTAGAGAAAGGTCAAGACTTACCAAGTCCATACAGTTAGCAGAAGGCAGAGCCTTACAGCCACCTTCAGATTTGACAGTATTATCATTTTCTATCTAAACTCACATTTTCTGAACCTTCAATCTCCTGAATACCTGTCCAATTAGAAAGCAATCTCAACAATAACAGAGGAGTAGATGGCATACAGATTACTTCCCAAGTAGTGCAACGTTCTGCCTATTGTTCTGATGTATTGCTATGGGAATCTGCTCAATTTTCTACAAATTACCAATAAAGCATTTCTCTTTGCTATATATTCAACTGTTCTTAGCTTTTTGAAGGACTTCTCTCCTTAACTTTTGTTTGTAATTAGTGCTCAGACATGGGAGCTGCTTTTTCTATTAAGTTTTAAGACTCAGTTTCTAATGTAATTTCAAATGTAATTGCTACTCCTTTATGGCGACGGCTCTGAAGTCAAACCCACATGTACTCTGCTATGTGAGACAGACAATGGCATAGAGCCATTCCTTCTCTTTCACACTTTATTCTTAAGGACTGACTTTGAAAAGGCAACAAACAGTAAGCCTGAGGTTCAGTAGATGAATTAAGAGGAAAAGGGGGGAACTCTTAGCTCAAGGTAAAGGTGTTATTGCTGCTTATTAGACACTTGGCAATTTGGTTAAGGTGAGGTACTTACAACCATCACAGCTGCCACCCCACCTCGAAGGAAGAAAATTTTGTATGTCAACATGAGTGAGGCCAGTCTAAAAAACCTCCACTGCAGTGCAAGTTCCATGAGAACAAGAATTTTTTAGTTTTACGCACTGCTGAGTCTCCCAGAACAGTCGCTGGCACACAGAGGGCTCTCTCTACATATGCTGAAGAAAGGAAATACAGGGCTTGCCTGCCTTAGCACCAGATCCCCACAGTGAAACTCTTTTTACAACATCACCAAGCACCTAAAATTAAGTCAGACTTATAATAGTTTTCTCTACAGTAGAGTCAGAGACTGCAAGCCTCATGTAGAAGAGAAAGAAAGGAGAAGTCTTTACTTCTTAAAGCAATGCCAGTATTTTGAGACAAAGCCTGAATATAAGTAGAAATTGATTGAATAATATGCCATGACCAAGAGAATCTTTATATTTGAGATATAATTGTGGGATTGCACATAAGTATTGTCTGAATGAGTCAGTGCTTATAGTGATCACAGAATTTATCACCTTGCACTGAAATTATCCACACATTTATCCATCTCCCCAAGTAGACAGTGAGCTTTCTGAGGTTGAGGGCAGAGAAAGCTACTAATTAATTTTTTCCCAGTATCTGGTACACGGCAGATGTTCAATAAATACCTGAGAGATAAAAGGGAAAAGGGACAAACCAGTTGACACAATCTATTCCCTCATATGATAATAAAGCACAGTTTGCAGATTAATCTTTCATTCAATGAACATTAGCTGTAGCCTCAAGCACCTTACAATACAGAATGGTAGAGAAGGAAAATGTGAAGAAAGAAGCCTGGGTTTTAAATTATAGAAGTCATTTGTGAGCTCTGTACATTCACTCATCTGACAGAAGCCTCCACTCCTGCCTAACCTCTAACCCCTTCCACTGTGCCCCTTAAAATCCAGGCTGTGCCATAAGCAAAGTTCTCTCTCTCCCTCCTCCTGCCCCTGAAACACCCCCCATGGCACACTAATGACTGGGACCACCCCTCCAACTCTCCGAGAGCTGCCTGTCCATAACTCCATGAAGCAGAGAGGGTTTCCTTCTAAATCCTGAAGGAATATGTCACTTCTCTGATCAAACCTTCCTAGGGGCCCCAACTCAACTGAAAAACAAAATCTCAAATTCTGACCATTTTCCTACCTCTGGTTCCCTCTCTGACTCACTGCCTATATAAGGACAAGTAAAAATTACAAACAATAGGCCTAATTTTCCCTATTTAAAATAAGGGGGGAATCTCCCTTTCCTTAGAGTATTTGCTTTAGATACTTTCTGCGCTCTTTAGTTTGTACATAAATCTTTTTGAAAACTAGTAATCCTTTTTGGAGCTTTATGGCCCAGGGGTATCTTTCTCAAGGACCTGAGAGCCATTGCACCCAGGTCTCCCAGTTTCTGCAGGAGGATGGGAGCCTAACTTAGGTGGGTGCCTTACTCCAAGTTGCAAAACTACCTCCTATCATTAAGATATGAGATGTTTGTTTTCTCTGAATAAGCCAATTAGCTAACACAGATGGTTTCCCCCCAGTTACCAGGTGAATGTAGGATGAACTGTGTGTGACAAATAGTGCTGCTAAGTTCTCTTCCTTGAGGACCAGTTATTGTTTGTCCTGAAACCATATGTAACGGGTTGCATCTGCTTGGCTATATAAAAAGTAAAGATTTCCTTCTGTCTGCAAGCTCCTAGAGATTGCCCATGATGCATATCACATTCTGGTTCAATAATAATAAAATTTTTCTTTCTTTAGTACCTTTGTGGAGAGGACCACTAGGTCGAGAGACTATTTTTAAATTATATTTCTCCAACACCAATTATTCTTCCCTTCCTTCCTTTCTCCTTCAAGAAATAGCCACCACCTGTGCACTGCCCATACCCTCTGTCTAGAATGTTCCTCATCACTATACCCCATGTCCTCATGGTCCATTTCCTCCCCATCATGGTATCTGCTCAAATGTCACAGTATCAGATAAGTCTTCCGTGACCACCCAGTATCAAACAATACCCCTCAATCATCACCTCCTCTTCCTACCCGGCTTTCTTAATCCTCAAAGCACTTAATACTACCTGGTACGTAATCATTTGTTCATTATCTGTCTCTTTGACTCTAATAAAATCTCTACAAGAGGTTTTGGAGGCTCTTTCTGTTTCGTTCACTTCTTGTAGCTGCAGAGTCTAGGAGAGTCTGGCAATATTAGTTAACTGAATAAATAAATGATCATTATTAATTATACAAAGTAAAAGAGATCAAATAAAGTGCTGTTAGAATGAGCCACTTAACTCTGCAGAAAGAGCAACTCTGCAGAGTTAGAGGTAGGAAGGGGCTAAGCTTTCAGCTACAGAAATACCTAAGGAAGAATTTATTATAGCCCAGTGCCCCTTATCACCCCATATCTACAAACTTATAATTGGTGGCAGAGCATTCTCATCCCATGCACCAATATTGGTACATAGGGTCTTATTGCACTGACTGAATTTGGGGGGGGGGGTGAGGGGGGAGACACTAACCCTCAAAATTAAAAAGGTAAATTTAAATACTAAACAAATGACCTTATCTGAAAAAAAAGTTCCTGGGTATGTAGACAAAGTAAATATTGAGGAATTTGTCATTTATAGATGTATGCAGTTTCAATCAGAATCTCAATGTAAATTGGCTCAGAGTATGGCAAAACAATTAATCTAAAAAATTTAGCTGGTAAAATAATTCTTTAAAAAATACATTAAACACACCCTAAAACTATAGTAACAAAGCAATATTGATATAAAAGTAGGTTAATAAATAGGATAGCTAGCCCAAAATAAAATAAATTTAAAATATACTTATTAAACCAGGAATAAGAAAAGTGGCTATTTGATAAATGGTTTTATAACAAATTATACATTTAAAGAAAAATCACTTGAACACATGATAAGAACAATATGTGAGTTAAAGAGTTAAAGATTTAATCATACAAAACTTGGAGAAAATGATTATTTATTATAGAGGGGATGGCCCCTCAAGGCTTAGAAAAACATAGAAATAAATTAAAATAAAGAGAGAGATAAGATATCAAAATGTAAGTAAAGTAAAAAGCAATTTTGGAGAAAACTTTTTGCAGTAATATGACAGATTTAGTTTAATATTTTGACTATATAAAGAGATCAAACAAGTAGATAAGAAAAACACTAAAATCTCAAAAGACAAATGAGCAAAGGTCAAAAAGAGACCATTTATGAGGGAGGAAATGCATCTAGCAGACAACATGTGAAGCGGGTTCTGGCACTTGTCCTAGATTCTGCTTTCGGTATCCAGTCCAGTCCTTGGTTTCACACTTCCTGACAGCCAGTAATTGGCCTCCGTTTTGCACTTCAACTCTGCCCTTGCTTTTCAAATGGAATATGATGGTTCATCGCTGCTCCTTCTGTTCTGACCCTCACACAATTCTTACAAATGCTCTTTCTTACCAAAGCAGTAAGAAAAACTATAGAAAATCTCTACTTTTCTGTACTTAATATTTTTCCAATTTACTAATTCAGTGCAGTTATATAAAGGCCTCTACTTTATTCTTCATCACTGTTACTTTTATATTCAACACCGAAACAGGTGAAGGAATCACTTATACAACATACAACTATCCATAGTATGATGTTGCAAACACATACATAGTTAGGGCTCAGGAAGTATTTAATAAGAAAGAAAGGAAGGGAGAGAGCAAATGAGAGAGGGGGGGAGGAAGGAAAGATTCTATGCAACACTTCAATTTAAAGTATCCAAAGTATTCAGAGTAGCCATGAACTCCAAGGTGTTGTTAACCTACTAGCCACTATAGACAGACTTTTGGGGACTCAGAATCTTTTCAAGACCTTATAAAAAACTATTACTGATATCAAAATACAGCCCTGATCAGTATGGCTCAGTTGGTTGGAAGTCATCCCACAAAGTAAAAGGTCACCAGTTTGATACCCAGTTAGGGCACATGCCTGGGTAGCAGGTTTGGTCCCTGGTGGGGCATGTATCAGAGGCAACTGATCATGTTTTTCTCTCACATCAATGTTTCTATCCCTCATTTTCTCCTTCCCATTCCCTCTTTCTAAAATATATACATACATACATACATACATACATACAAAATAAAATTAATCATCAATTGTCCACAAATATATTATGGTGATTCAATCAACTTTACATTGTAGAATTATAAACAATTATATTTTTAAAGCTTGTGCATTAGATGATTTTACTATAAAAGAATTCCAAATGGTACCTAATAATGGCAAAGAAATCATAGCCATACAAAAATTAAATGTTCTAAAAGTGTAATTTCAAAGCACATTTATGAAAAATATTTCCAAATGTTACTGTATCAAAATTATATGTAATGTTTGATTGTGAGTACATTTAATTTATTTTCTGTAAGGTGACTGAAGCCTCCCAAACTAAGAGTGTTTAAGGCTGCAAAAGCCTCCAGTGGTCCTGGTGTACACATTGGAAATTCAGGCATGTCCAGGAGGAGGGGAGGGTTCCATTTGTTTACTGGAACTCACCTTGGAGAAAGGGACAGTCCTGTACACAAGTCTCATGCACAGATAACAGACTGCAGTTGAAAAGTGATTTTGAAATAGCACAGTAATGTGCTATTAAGATTGCCCTCAGATTCAGCTAAAGCCTGGACATGGGGGGGAAAGACTGCAATAAAATGGCAAATATTTTAAAAATAACATAACCATTATCAGTGAAATGTCCAGCGGGACCTGTAACTATAACCTGGCAGGAGCAGTGGAGGAAAGCTTTGTGCACACTTCAGCGTGCAGCTGTTGGAGGGCTACTTTGACACTTTCAGTGGAGGAGTGGGGCCGTGTTACCAGAGCAAAAGGGAGGCAGCCAGTGACACAGGAGCACTAGGTCCGGCACTAGGCGCGCTGCTTCCACTGCTCCTCAGCCTTGGAGCTGAGGCTGTGCAGCCAGTTCCAGCTGATGGAAAGTGACTGCCTGGGGAGTGCTGAATTCACAAACACATGTGAGGGCACACACCTCTGGGGCAGTCGTACAAAGAAATTTTAATGATGATGGTGACAATGACAACTCTATTGTACCCATTGGTGAAGCCTGGAGAAACACAGGTTGGATAAGGAACTCTATCCATTAGACATACAAGTGTTGGGCATCAAATGATAACCCTGCTGAGTTATTTCTGAAAGAATGAGGTTCTCAGTTTGTGGGAAACTTTCCAAGGTTCATCTTCTGCTTTTGTCCTTACCAGGATTGTTGTTGCAGACACTCACTAAAATATTAGGTCCAGACCAACAGGGACACCACACAGTATTTCCAGCATGGAAAACAAACTTCCCTTTCCCAAATTCCAATTTTGTCATATCATGTGATGAATCATCCATTGCAAAAGAAAAGAAGGCAACTACTTCAGAGTGAGAGTTCATTAACAAGCGCAGAGCAGTTTGCTGTAAGCAACAATGTAAACAGAGAAAGAACAATTTGCAAGATTCCAAGGCATTGTTGTGATGAATGTACCATGACTATCCAAACAAGCTTGTAAACAGTATTGTGTGAAGTCCCTTTTTGTTCATTTAGAATTTGAATATTTTAAGTCTACTTTCCTAAGTGCAAAAGTGATCAGTCCTAGAACAATGTGATACTTTGTCTTAGCAATGTGAATAGAAAACATCACAGCCACATGTATGCTCTAAAACAATCAACACATTGTATTTTCTTTATGCTTTTATTCCTCTGAAACCACATAAATACAGAATAAGATTTCCCTCTGTATGTGAATAAAAATAAAATATGTACTCCATACGCAATTATAGCATATGAAATTTACAGAGAGAAATGTTTCTATTTCTTTATCAAGTAGAATCACTGTGTTAAAGATGAGTAAATTCTCTCAAGACTCTTTTTTAACCACCTCAGATTGTCTGTCCTTTAATCTTAAAGTGCATTCATAATACAGCATCTTTTAGACTTGATCCAAGAGATTTTAGAAGATGTTCCAATGCCTACAATAGACAGCAGATGGATCCAAATTCTCTTAGCTACTTAAAAAATACACATACACATACACATTAGCTCAGTTGTGAATTCAATTCACAACTGACCTGATGTTTCCACCACAATGGTAAAAATGCTGGAAACAAGTTACAAAGGGTAAATTTCTCTGGCTCAATTGGAGAGCTTAGGCCAAAGTCAAGGAGAAAGGAAAACTAAAGCATTCTAGTTTTTCCCACATAGAGGGAAAAAAGCCTCTATTTCAAAACAATATATGAATTAACAATGAAGTTTCCAAGTCAAATAAAAATAAAGCATTGTTGTATACTGAGAAGAATATTATTGGTCTCATAGTCAAAAGTCTTGCACCCCAATCTCACTCTGTTCTTGCTAGCTGATAACTGGTGCCAAGTCTCTTGGGTGCCTTATTAAATAAGAACTGAATTAGATCATTTTTAAAGATGTTCCTTTCACTCTGACATTTTATGAATCTCTACAAATGGAATCAATGTGCAAGAAAATGAGCCAAACAAAAGAAAGTAGACAGGTACTAAGGAAAATAGCGTAACTGACAGAGAACTGTACACAAAATGACATTGAAATTACATTGAAATGACAAAAACTTTTGAACCTTTGTAATCTCATGAATAATATATAATCTACTCTATTCTGTGTAAAACACAATTTGTATAATTACAAAATAAGGATAACCCTCAAGCCAAATACTTTATTCTATTACACATACAAGGGATTTCAAAGTGATTTAATTTGGGGTGATGTTTCAAATCTTGTGAAACAGGACAAAACTATTTTAAATTTTTGCTTCCAAAGTTTAAGAAATAGTTTCATCTTCACTAAACAATAAAGAGGGGACTTCAGCCAAGATGGAGGCATAGGTGGAAACACAGTGCCTCTTCACACAACCAAGTTTAAAGACAACAAAGTTTTAGTAACAAAAACACAACCAAAACACAGAAAAACTGAACTGTATGGAAATCCAACAGCAACGAACCATTCAGCCAGACCTGTAAAAAGGGTGGAGTCATCGGCTGGTGGAGCAGGGTCCCACAGGAAAAAGTGGCGGGACCAACCCAGGTGTACATGTGGCAGTTGGCAGATCCCAGGTGTGGGGCTGGCAATGGGCAGACCCAGTGGGGGCGCAAGGCGGCTGGCTGACCATGGTCACACATTCGCACACAGATAAACCAGGCGAAGGAGTGAGCAGTGAGATAGACTGTGCAGGCTAGGGCCCCAGTGATGGAAATTAAAGCCTAAAAGCCCCAATTGGAAAAACTTTCGGGGTCGAGGTGCCAAGAGAGGCTTCCAGGCTCACAGAGAGTTCATTGGAGAGACCCACAGGGTCCTGGAGGGTGCACAGGCCCACACACCCAGGAGTCGGCATCAGGGGGGCCCGGTTTGCTTACAGGAAGCAGCAGAGAGGACCAAAATCCAAAAGGTACCAGAACAAAGCCATTACCCCTCTCTTACCTCACCCCTACATACCGCGTCAAAACCCAGCTATAGGGTCGCCCCACCCTGGTAAACACCTAAGGCTCCGCTCCTCATATGTAACAGGTGTAAACAGACCAAAACATTATGGCTCAAGAAGAACAGCTCAAAGCCCCAGAGCCAATACTTCCAAGCAACCAAAAGATAGCCAACTTATCAGATGCACATTTCAAAACACTGGTGATCAGGATGCTCACAGAACTGGCTGATTTTAGTCACAAATTAGAGGAACAAATGAAGGCTAAACTAGTTGAAATGAAGGGAAATGCACAGGAAACCAAGAGTAATGGAAAGGAAACTGGGACTCAAATCAAGGGAGTGGACCAGAAGGAAGAAAAAAATGACCAAACAGAAAAGGATGAAGAAACAAGAATTAAAAAAAAATGAGGAGAGGCTTAGGAACCTCCAGGACATCTTTAAACTTTCCAACATCCGAATTATAAGGGTACCAGAAGGGGAAGAGGAATAGCAACAAGTGAAAATTTTATTTGAACAAATAATAAAGGAGAACTTCCCCAATCTGGCAAAGGAAATAGACTTCCAGGAAATCCAGGAAGCTCAGACAGTCCCAAAGAAGTTGGACCCAAGAAGGAACACACCAGGCACATCATCATTACATTAGCCAAGATGAAAATGAAAGAGAGAATACTAGAAGCAGCAACAGATAAGGGAACAGTCACCTACAAAGGAGTTCCCATCAGACTGTCAGCAGATTTCTCAAAAGAGACCTTACAGGCAAGAAGGGGCTGGAAAGAAATATTCCAAGTCATGAAATCCAAAGACCTACATCTAAGATTGCTCTATCCAGCAAAGCTTTCATTTAGAATGGAAGGGCAGATAAAGTGCTTCTCAGATAAGGTTAAATTCAAGGAGTTCATCATCACTAAGCCCTTATTATATGAAATGTTAAAGGAACTTATCTAAGAAGAAGAAGATAAAAAAGATGAACAGTGAAAGGACAGCAAACTCACAGTTATTAACAACCACACCTAAAACAAAAGCAAACTAAGAGAACAGCTAGATCAGGAGAAGAACCATGGAAATGGAGATCACATGGAGGTTAGCAACAGGGGAGAGAAAGGAGGAGAAGGGGGGAGAAGGTGCAGAGAATAAATAGCATAAACGGTAGGTAGAAAATAGACAGGGGGAGGGCAAGAATAGTATGGGAAATATAGAATCTAAAGAACTTGTGACACATGGACATAAACTAAAGGGGGGAAATGTGGGAGGGAGAGGGTGTGCAGGGTGGAGGGTAATGAAGGGGGGAAATGGGACAACTGTAATGGCATAATCAATAAAATATATTAAAAAAACAATAAAGAGTATTTCTGAAGGAATTTATGCAACTGCTGTCCAGACAATCATATTGTGCTTCATACTGTATTGCATGACATCAATTTTTACACAATTATTTCACATTTTTATACTTCTAAAATTGGGATATTTCTTCCCAGTGATACAAACATCTCAACATCTCAAGATGATACAACATCTCAAATACAGGGTGGGCAAAGTAGGTTTACATTTGTTCATATGGAAAATGATATAATAATAAATAATAATTCAGGAATAAACTGGGATTTTATACTCAAAAATATAAACCCACTTTGTCTACTCCTGTACATTGAAATATGACAGTTTTTATATGCGTACCTTACCTTCTCTATCAAATTACCTTTGAAAAGGGAAAAAAGAATAGAACTACAGAAGAAATCAAAATCAAGCCATGATAAACAAATGAGGAAGAAGAGCATCTTTCTTACAAAAAATTCCAACTAATTTACACAAATACTCCCCCTACAAGAGGAGGACTCTGAGCTACTCTATGAATCTAACTCCTGAGTGTGAACTCAATAGTGACTTGCTGCCATAGACTATGGGAAGGTGGTGAGAATGGAGAGGGAGAAGGTGTCTTTACAGTGGAAGACACAGGCACCTCACCTTGGCCAGTAATGAAGATTTGCATTAGAGATATCACATGTTGATAGAATATACCCCTTATATGATGTGATGAGAAGGACGGTTTACCTCTGTGGTCTTCCTCTCCCAAAGCCTTAATGCCAGTCTAACCATTAGAAAAACATCAGACAAACCCCAACTAAGGGATAATCTACAAAACACCTGACCAGTACTCCTAAAAATGTCAAGGTCATGAAAGCAAGGGAAGTCTAAAGACTGTCACAGAGCAGAGAGACTGAGGAGACACAATGACTAACTGGACATTTGGTATTCTGGATTGGATCCTGGGACAGAAAAAGACCTTACAGAAAAAAAATAAATAAACAAGAAAAGTGTGAATAAATTGTGGAATCTAGTTAATAATAATATATGACTGATGGCTTCATAGTTGTGACAAATGTACCACAGGGGCACACGGTGATTTAATAGGAGAAACTGAGGAGGAAAAGCATATGAGAACTCTCTGTACTGTTTTGCAACTTTTCTGTA
Source organism: Artibeus jamaicensis (assembly GCF_021234435.1). Lineage (NCBI taxonomy): Eukaryota > Metazoa > Chordata > Mammalia > Chiroptera > Phyllostomidae > Artibeus > Artibeus jamaicensis. The sequence goes on from NW_026521788.1 coordinate 19,751,781, forward strand.
ACCCCCAAAATATTCTAAAATTAAAAGTTTATTTTTATAATAAAACCAAGTCATGTATAATTTCACGCCCATATCCCACAAATGAACACTATGGGTTAAAAACAGAAATGCAGAATTCAATCCTAAACTATTTTAGGTTTTAGAATAATAAAGAAACTAAAAAGTATAGTAATACAGTAAAATAAAATGCATCAAGAGTTGTAAAATGTACCAACAGTTGAGTCTCTTGTCCCAGTTCTTACTGGGGGTACAGTTTTACATTTATGACAAAACCTAAAACATATGTGAGCTCATTTAATACAAAGTAACTAACAAAATTCTCAAATTCTCAACTGTTGTGCACTCCTATGGGTAGTAATACTTCTACAATAGTGAACCTTTCCCTCCCTTTTTCTAATAACCCATCACAACTCTGGATGTCTTAGGTTTCCAGGAAGGAAAGACTTGTGAGAAAATGTGTGAAATAAGTCATTAAGCTTGGGCTTCCACTGCTGCACAACTCATAAAACAAATGAAACTAAACTGACTTATTTGAGCCACCCCATTTTTTGCTAAAGGGACAAGGCCAAACCACTCCTCAGGGTTCAAACAGTACATGCTTTCTCTGTACGAAAGTCAGCACTGTAGTTCACAACTGCTACATAGTCTAATTCACTAATAGACTATAATTACTACCCAGCTCCAGTTTATGATTAAATCGTGCTTTAAACTGCCATCATTATCTGTTATGCATAATTAATAATACATGTTCCCAATGACAACACTTAAAAAGAATTGTTAAATTCCTAGTCTAGCTCAGAAAAACTTTTTGAATCCATACAGCAAATGCAAGACGTTAGGAGGAATGTAACCAGAGTGACTATTTGGCTGGGGTTCTGTTTCTTGTGCCCTGAAAATAGTGAGCCAACTGTAGTGGAGAAAGAGAAAAAGGAAGGGGGGAATGGAAGAAAAATGTGTATACCCTGGGTTATTTCCTACTCAGAATCCACCTTGTGTTTTCTAAGAACGGAAAGTGAGCATCAAGGGCAAGCCAATTTTAGAGAATGGAAGGAAGTGGATAAAGGGAGTTGCAATGGATAAAAAGGAATCACTGCTAATAGAAGAAATGCTCTGGGAACGCAATTCCTTTCTCCTGACCTTCAGCAGCACTGAGGGTCTCAAGAAATATAACTGGGGGCATTGTCAAAGCCCTGAACAGAAAGGCATGGAAAACATTGCCTTTTCAAGGCAAGCTGTGGTCAGGATGAATGGAAGATTCCCTGGAGCAACCAAGAAAAGCACCTATCATCGAGTGACCCACTTTGGCAAGAAAGCCCTGAGCCTGAGGCCTGACAAAGGCATCTGAGGGATTCCAGGTTACAGCTTCAGGCAACACACCTAATAGAGGGTAAGCTTTGGAAATGAACAAATCTGGATTTGAATCTTCTGCCTTTAACTAGCCATGTGGTCATGAGAATCTTGTTCAACTGCTCTAAGCCTCAGCTGTCTTATTAAGTTAAAATAAAAATACTCATCTGTATTAGTTTTACATTAACGCTACAACAAACTGCCACAAACTTGGTGGCTTAAAACAATACACATGGGGAGAGCGACCAGAGGGGAGAGGGGAGGGAAGTTAAGGGGAAAAAGGGGGAGGGATTTGGAGGAACAAATAGGAAAGACAGAGGGACAAGAACTAAGGGGGGTGGAAATGGGAGGGAGGTGGGGAGCAAGGGGCGGGGGAGGCTGGGATGGGAGAAATAGACAAAAAAAATTGTACTAGAAAAATAACTAAATAAAATGTAAAAAAAAATACACATGTGTTTATCCTACATTTCTGGAGGTAAGAAATTCAAAATGAGTCTCACTAAGCTAAAGTCAAGGTGTCAGCAGGGCTGCCTTCCTTCTGGAGGCCCTCAGGGAAAGTCTGCTTCCTTTTCCGTTTCCAGCTTTTCACAGCCAGCCCACACTCTCTGGTTCCGAGCCCAAGCCTCGACCTTCAAAGCCAGCAATATTGAGCCACATCCTCCTTGTGCTGCCATTTTTGTGTCTCTACTTCTGCATCTTTTTCACTTTTAAGGATCCTTATCATTATGTTAGGCCCAGCCACATCATCCAAAACAATCTCCATATCTTAAAGTCAATGGATTAGCAACCTTAATTTCTTCTGCAAATTTCCCCTTTGCCATTTTCAACCTTTTTCTTCTCCTGACACACATGAACTAATTATTAAAATTCTGTGGCACACCAAAAAATATATTTTTGCCAACCTGACAAAAACATACATGTAATTTTGATTCATTCATACAGGATGGCTATTGTTGGGTTGGCTGTTGTCATTTTTTTATTTGGCAATCTAAAGGAAAAAAGGTCAGTACCCCTGACTAAATGTTTTAAAAATTCTCGCGGCACACCAGTTGAAAATCATTGCCATATAGTATTTATGAGTTACTGGGATTAGAACATAGACATCTTTGGGGAACCATTATTTTGCTACCACACCATCACATAGAAAACTTGTGACAATTACATGCAATCGTGTATGTAACTGGTACATAACTGCTTCCTCTCCAGCCTCCCTGGGCTCCCTCCCCCTCCCATCATCGAAACTTTTCCTCTAATAAATCTCTTTCATGTACTTGGCACCGGCTTCCTAGGTGACCTGATTAATCAGCTGCCATGAACTCCAGCAGAGCATCTGAATTATCAAGAATCACAATGTTAGAACTGGAAGAGAAGTAAGAAATCCTCTTCTCCAATCACTTCATATTACAAGACCAGAATGAAGAAAGCTTGCCCAAGGTCTATGCATTAGGCAGCACCACTAGTGCAAAAACACTGGTAGTAGCCTTAAGATTTTTCATGCCACCTGTGGGATTCTGGAGCAGCAAGCACGCTCTTTTCTAGATTTAGGAATTGAGATTCCAATTTCTGGAAAAAACAAAGAATGTTCTAATAGTAATGACTCTCAAGGGAGTGGAGGAAAGGAGTCCTCTGGTGAAAGAGGGTGTTTAGGTGGTTATGGCCACTCGGTGGTGAAAGTTCTAGGGAAGCTCCAATAGGAACTGCAGACGTGGCACTAGCCACCATGCTTGTCTGTTCATCGTGCTTGTGCTGTACCCTACGGTATAAGGAAAATGTCTTCAGGGAAACAGTTCCAAGGGGGAAATGTAACCAGAGCTCCACCTAGGAACTCAGGCTCCTGGGAATACCCATCACTATTCATACTCTAGTCCAGGGTCCTTCTCCATCTCCAAAAATGTGGATTCTTTCTCATTTTATATCTTCTAACAAGACTTTTTCTGCAACTCCCTAGAAGTGGCAGTAAAAGAAGGAAAGTACACACCATGGCAATAGCAGCAAACAACAGTTTTAAGGAGGGGGTGCCTAAAACAGAAAAAATTCTGAGAAAGGGGTAATTTCTGATTAAAATAGACATAGTGTTCAAGATGTTGAACATCTTGTGTTCAATGTATGTCTACATTAGTACTATCACTAGAAAGCCACTATCCTTGCTGTAGAACACTATTTTTATCCAAATAAGAGTCCTTTCCCCCAGTGAGTATGATTCTGGAGGAAATTACAGTCTGTGGTGGAACTTCCCATGTATTCGGGAACTGGCATGCAGATTCAAGACTGATGTATTCACATTGTACTTGAATCTCAGGTTTTGCATTGGTGGAAGGGCTGGGGATAGGATAATACCAGTTTCTCACTTCTGCCCATGTGATCAACCACTGTTATGAGCTTCTGCAGAAAAGTGAATACATGGAAATCAATTTGAGTTTCTCCTTCAAATAGGCTGTTTTCATCTTTTCAAGTCAAGGTACTGCATTTTTTTTCTTTGATGAATGTTTTATAAGTCTTCTCTATTTTCTCTCCTGCACAGTAATGCTTCTATTGGAAATGAATAAGATTTAGAATTCATGACTGGCTGTGACATGTCCTGAAAACTAGTTTCACTACCTCAGATCATAAACTGTGCATGTCTCAAGCTTGCAGGGCAAAAGCAAAATGTCTTCAGCACTTTTTAAAATTACTATGTAAGTAAATTACTCCTTTGACACATGTCTTAAGATGATTTTTTTACCTGCTGGCAAAGATAAAATATCTTAACCTTTCCTTTGCTTTACAAAGATTTAACCATACTGCTTATATCCCCATCTTCAAATCCAAATATGCATATTCTAATCAAGCATTCTCTATGGTCGAAGGGCCTCACATATTCCTCATTTCTCCTAAAGTAGTGTACATTGACTTTCATTCTATGATTCTCTTTGTCTATCCTGACTTGCTTACCATGTCTCATAAATTCTTTCTCCTTCTTTGCAAACATTTTCATAATTCCCTGATTTTGTCCCAAGAATTAGATTAGGTATATGAGTGCTCCCAGAAAGCTAGTGATATTCTTAGTGCTCTTCCATAAGTATTCTTTAAATAAGTATTTAACTTTTGTGTACATACGAACACAGCCTAAAAGAAGGGGAAAGAACCAAGACAGCACTTCCCTCAGTTTTGTTTTCATTCTCGACAATAAATTAGAGGTGAGCTTGAGCTTTAACTTCTGGACAAGGCCCACTGGTTGGGCCTGAACTCAGATGAATTTATGTTATTCCCAGGAAATAGTACAGGGAAGAAAAAAACAGTGGTATAAGTGACTAATACTGGTAATATGTCAAGTGTATAATGACAGCACATTGTTTAAATTCGCCCAAGAGATTTTTGGTAGTTGATAATCCTCCTTTTCTAGCTGTCTTTCTCAAAAAAAGGATTCATTGCAATTAATGGAAGTTATTTGAGAGGTTTTTAAGATATATAGATTATTATTTCAAAGAGAAAAACATAAATAAGATAGATTACTTACTTTTTCATTTTTATGACTTTTCTTTCTAGGATAGTAATGTGTTTTAAGATTTTTTTCACTTATTTTTTTGCTGCTGAGGGTCTTGAGTCTTCTCTTGGCATCCTTTTTTATTATAGGGGGCAGAAGAAAGCTTTTTAAAAAATACATAAAAGGCCATTTATTTTTCCAATACAGATTTCATTATGGAAGTAATATTAATCATAGCAGAAGATACTAACCAAATAATAGAACAAAGACAAATGAAAATATATTGTGTCCAGGTTAGAATATCTCTGAGAAAAGACAACTCAAACTTTCACATATTATACAGTAAATTATAAGGCAATAATGTTCTGTCATGTGAATATCCATTCCTATTGTAATTCATATGATTTGTGAGTTGGTGGTGTGTGAAGCTGGTATTGAAAGAAAGATCAGTGAGGAATTTAGATTAAATGTGCTGAATTTACAAAATTTATACCACTTGGATACCAAAAATTGTCAGGCATTCTGTCTCACTAAAACTTACAGGAGAAAGAGTCAAATTCTCTCTAAAACAGCAGTTCTCAAGCAATAGTCTAAGAACAAGCACTTTTCTGAACATTTGGCTTGGTAGGATAAAATGAACATACTACAGAGGGCAGTATCCCAAAAGGATATTGCAAGAACATTGATATATTAGGTTATTTCTCTTCTTAAGTGAGTCTTCAGAGTAGGACATTTGGAGAACCACTGACCATAAAAATTGTATTCCAAGATCTTAGAAAAAGATCCCAAGTATCTGCCTTATGTTCCTATCAATAATGCTCCCACACCTACCATTCCTGACCTACTTATTGTGTGGTCTATGAAACAGAACAACAATAGGGTGAAAAAATGGAAAATTGTCAATGTGGTATCTGCTGTACATTTTTCAACTCAACACTTACTCATATGACCACAGTTAGGACTGACTTGCTATTTGCATTTTTCTGAATCATCAACAAGGAATAAATAAAGAAGAAAAAAGTTTACACAGTTTGACCACCAAAGAGGAACTTCAAAATTTCAATAGGGAAAAAAATTATTAAACAATTTGTCTCCCATTCTTTATTCCTCTTTGAGCTCTATTTAGTGCAAGTCTTACCTGGTCAGTAAACTTCTATGCAATATGCCATTAATTTAATATTCTTATCATTAGGTATTCTGTCTTAAAATATCACACTTATTACTTTAAACCCCCATCAACACAAGCCAACATAGCAAGTTAGGTGATGGCTAGGCCCAAAAAAGGAAGCTCTAGCTAACCTGTCTTTATTTTCTCACATAACACATGTGAGTTCACAGAAGAAGCCTGGATGGCCACTCAGAGGCTAACTATGCCATGAACCAGCCTCTGGAGAAGAAGTGACCCTGTTTTCAATCACAGCAAAGAGTAGTACAATAATTGCATGGCTGCCTTGCCATTAAGAGAAGCTGAACTTCACTCCAACTCAAGGGACCTCATCTTTACAGGAGCAACCACAAAGAGCAGTGAGGTTGGTACTAGCTCTGTTATAGATTTAGGATGGATCAAATGCACCCAGGCTATTTGGACCACTGCTACTCTGCTACTGCTCGGCTTTGTGATAAATATGTCCTTTGGGGACTTGGCATCCACCACCACTGACTTCCAGACCTTATCACAGGAGCTGCAATGGTCCTTACACCCTCATAATATACGAGCTGCAAAAAGAATATCCTGAAACAGCGTCAGCAAATGAGGTGCATTCTTCAGAGATTCAGAAAGCAAGAAGAGAAACAGAGGCCATCTTCTTACAGTTATGGTACTGGCAAGGAAAGTTGGTGGGTCATGCTTGCAGCAGCTAGATGCCTTGTTACATTTATAGTCACCAGTTTCGTGGTTGTGAAGAAAAGTTGTTGTACTGTCATGGTGGTAGCAGCTCCCTAAATCTCAGCTCTGGGATAGTCTGGAGGTAGCCCCTCTGACTCCCACTGCCCCAGCCATTCCAGCAAGCATTGTAATCAACCAATTGTCTGTGTAGCTTGGCTCCTATTAAATGTACTTAGAGTGGTTGCTATTTCATGCACTGAACCCTGATTGACAGATGCTTTCTCTAGCTCTAATTTTTCAGCAGGAGGTGCTTCCATAAATCAGTGTTACTGCTCAACATTCAGGTAATTAATAAACTTGGTGAACTAACACACATTCCCCAAACACTTTACCTTTTGTCTTGCTTACATTACATATACTCACCTATATTCATAAGTATTTTTTTCATATTATTTAAGACCCCACAAAGTTGCAAACTTCCTCCCTTCAAGAAAAGCTAGAATGAATCAGAAAATTTAGTCCCAAACAAAATCTAAAGGCAGGATTCTAATGGGCTCAGCTTTTATCTGGCTTCTGGTATGCAGCAGCGTACCAATCTATTATGGCTGGAATGATGCTCACACAGACTAAAGATGGCTCCATAACAATGAGTGGAAGGAAGGGGTGATACCCTAAGAAGGTGAGATGGGCAGATATTCTAATAAATTTTTACTGTATCTGTGTTCAAATCCTAGCTCTCCTAATTACCAGCTGTTGGCCTAGGGCTTGTTATGTAATAACACTAACACACAGTCTACTTTTCTATCAGAAAAAGTGAATTTTAAAACTTACTTATACCATAGGATTTTTGTATTATATTACATAATATCAGCGAAGCAATGGGATGTATCATAATGCTCAATAAGTGTTAGGGGTTTTATTTTCATCATTGTCATGAAGCTTCAGCTAACTAGCAGCTCTGACTACCACTTTTCTTGGCAGAAGAAACCAAAGTCTACCCTTGACTGAATTTGCCTGAAGTCTAGATCCTATACCTGGAAGCCAGCTAAGAAAACTGACGACACAAGCTCCTGTCAGGTTATAAGCTCAAAAACGACATCACTTTTTTAGCTGAACTTAAATGATACAAAGGTAAGGTAAAAGGAAGTCATGATTTCAATCACATCCTGTAGGGAAGACAATGCCCATTCAAGATATACGTTCAATTTAATTTGATACATGGAAGGTCTGGTCTCCTGGAACTTGTTGCTACAAACCAGCATGTACAATCAGAAATGAGCTTTACTCAGTTGATTTAGCTGGAATTACCAAGTAATTCCATACCAAGGATCAGCAAACTTTTTCTGTAAAATACAAGAGAGTAAATATGTTGGGCTTTGTGGACCCTATAGTCTCTCTTATAAATATTCAACGCTTCATTGAAACACAAAAGCAATCACAGACGATACATCTAAAAAATGAGTATGGCTGTGCACTTACAAAAATGAAACAGTCTAGATTTGACCCACAGGCTGCAGATGACCTGTCCCTACTCTGCACACAACTTTGCAGGGTGGGGCGCGGCAGGTGTTTGTCTCTGTGTGTGGTCTACAGTAGAGGGCAGTGCTTCAAGTTTTAAAGGAGTCACATTTTTTAGAAGTGTTTTATGTCAGCTAAATATTTTTATTTTCATAAGTCTATTTATAGTAGCCTCTCAAATTTTAATGTTTAAGGATCTGTAGCAATACACCAATTGCTATATTGTCATTTTTTTCTAAAATAAGCATTAGAATAAATGTTTCTCAAATAATGTTTTTTAAAGTAAAAACAGTACCTGTAGGTTGTAAATCTTGCAGATGTCTCAAAATTTGTTTCTCATACTTTGACTCAGCCCAAGTATGAAATATCTCCACAACAAAGCCTCCCCAACCCTGCGCTCCCTTCTAACATCCTTCTACTCCTTGCACATGCTCCTTGCTTACGCTTCTATAGATAGACCTTCCGTAGGTCGGTCTCTGAAACACCCTCCCTCTGATCCCCTCTACTTAATTCATCCTCTATATCACAACCAGATGAATATTTCAAAATACTGTATTGTGTATGCCACTTCACTGCTCAAAATCCTTCAAGTGCTTTCCATTACCCTATAACAAAACACGAACACTTTGGGCCCTGGCTGGTGTAGCTCAGTGGATTGAGCACGGGCCTGCGAACCAGACTATCGAGGTTCGATTCCCAGTCAGGGCACATGCCTGGGTTGCAGGCTGGTTCCCTGCAGGCCAGTTCCCAGCAGGGGACACACAAAAGGCAACCATACATTAATGTTTCTGTCCCTCTCTCCTTCCCTTCCCCTCTAAAGATAAATAAATAAAATCTTTAAAAAAAAAAAAACACGAACACTTTAACTTGTCATGTAAACCACTTGTAACATGGATCCAACTGGTTTTCCCATTGCATACCTCTCATCTTCCACAGAAACCATCCCATGAGTGGATCTCCTCACTCTTGCACTTGGATATTTCTTTATTCTTTTCCTCATTTCTTCCCCACTACAGTAGCCTTTCCTTCACAGTCTTCTTTCCCGATTTAAATCGTTCATATTTTTCCAGATCCAGAGAACAAAAAAATTAACTCCCAAATAAAAAGTTCTTTGATCCTTCATGTGTGCAGTCATTATCTCTCCTGTGACTCTGAAAATTAAAAGTATTGTTTTTATCACTCCTACCACCCTTATCACAGGCTGTTTATTTATACAGTTTGTGGAGTTGCTGCTGCTGCTGCTGCTGTTGCTTTATTAGAGTAGCAGGCAGACTGTGTGTTTCTTGAAAGTAGGGCTGACTCTCAGACCTCTTGGAATGCCCAGCAAACCTTCCCGGGGACTTTGTACACTCAGTGATGATGCAGGTCATTAAAGCTGAAGGACAAGACGACATCTGGGTAGCCATCTTTGCAGTAAACGTCTTTCAGCAAGTTGTGGGCCTTTTAACAAAAAAAGGGTTTGAGATGATGCTGTGAAGAAGAGGAAAGACACTTTGTCCCCGAGAGAGAACTCCAAGGAATGACTATCCAGGATATGCAAAACTCTGGACTTTTCTTTCCCATTTACCTAAAGCCCTTCATGAACCACTTCCATCATCTCTATAAAAAGTGTAAGAAGAAAAAGTACAGATCATTCAGGATTGTTTCTTTTTAGAAGCTTTGGGCAGGGGGAGTTTATCAAGGGTGAAACTGTAATAAATACCTAAAAGATTTTTAAAGTTTTGGGAATGCAACTGCCTGAGTTTTTACTGTCTCTCATAACCGTAGGAGGGTAATTGAGAGTTAGACTTGCTTCTGTCAGGTGCCATGGAAGTATTTACTGTATTTTGCTGTGTATAATGCACACCCATGTTTTTGGCCCAAACTTTCAGAAAAAAAATCTTTTGTTTCAATTTTGCATTTATATTCAGATACCTGTTTCTTGAATTATAAAGGAATTTCAGCATTATTTTTGAACAAAAGAAATTTTATGTAGCAAATAATTACTAAACGGAAGAAAAGATACAAGGCATATTAGGTGCTACCCATGTATAATACACATCCCAATTTTCCCTCAAAAATTTGGGCAAAAAGGACACATTACACACAACAAAATATGGAAAGTTTCAAGCTAGAAAGATTCATTGACAATTGCAACATTTTATTTTTTAATTATGATGCCTTATGTATGTGGTATCATTATAAACAGTAACTGTTGGCATTCTATTTTTTTAAACATTTTATTTATTTATTTTTAGAGATAGAGGAAGGGAGGGAGGGGGAAAGAGAGAGAGAGAAACATCAATGTGTGGTTGCATCTTTCCTGCCTCCTACTGGGAACCTGGCTCACAACCCAGGCATGTGCCCTGACTGGGAATCGAACTGGCAACCCTTTGGTTCACAGGCCAGCATTCAATCCACTGAGCCACACCAGCTAGGGCACTTTTGATATTTTAAAAGGGTTGTATTTTGTATAGAAAAGGATCTCCTTTTTACATAAAATTTATTTTTTAATATTTATGTTACCCTCATTCTCCAGCCTAAAAACATAACCACTGTTCATAACTAACACAAGAGTGCCGCTATAATATTCTCGTGTGATAGAATGATGGTTTCAAAGTCCCCCCTGCCCGCCCCAGTATTGCACAGTGAGAGGCTGAGTCTAGATTATAGATGTGGAATGAAAAGTAAAGGAGAGATAATGAATGAGACTACAGTCAGTTGTTTTAGAAAAGCTTCTTTACTAAAACAGAGCTATCTATAAGCCCAGGCTCTGCTTAGCTTATACATCAATTTACGATGCCTGTTGTTAAGATGGAAAAATCTAAAACAAACAAATAAAGAAATAATATAAGGTTTGTCCAGAATGTATCCAGACATGTAGTATGAAAAAATGAAGACATTTACTAAAGAAGATGCAAGAAACAAACAAACAAAAAAAACATTGTACATTAGACAATGACACCTCAGTCTCCTGCAAAGTAGGCACCCTGGTACCTCACAAAATTCTCCCAATCACCATCAGCTGCCCTGTTGTATTTTCCTGAATCTCACTGATGGTCTGAAGTATCTTCCCTTTCAAAGGTGATGCTAGTTTTGGGGAAAGCTAGAAGTCACAGAGTGCCATATCTGTGCTGTAGGGAGGCTGAGTCCCCTGGGTGATTTGGTATTTCACAAAAAAAGACTCTGCACAAGACATGGTGCATGAGCGGGTGTACATTGTCATGATGCAGCTGCCAATCACCAGCTGCCCATAGCTGTGGGCTTCTGAATAATGTGAATAGTTTCCACAGAGGAATGTTCAAGCTTAATGTAAAATCTGATGTAGATTTGTTGCTCTACTTGTTCAGTCATTTTTAATGCAATGGCCACACAGTACACATGCTCGCTCAACAGTGTCTACCATGCCCACTGACTAGTACAGTGAAGTCATCATTGTTCACACATGCTCATTCCTGTCCACTTTCCTTGGCTGCCAGGGTACATCGATGTCATGCAAACCACTCTCATTATATTAACAATGACTGGACTTTTTCTGGACAGACCTCATATGCATTTTAGGTGAAAAGCACATTTCAGAAATGCTCCACAGCCTTCAGGGAAAGATTTACAGTAAAACAGTTGTTATTATTTTATGCTTTTGTTCCCAGCTTTAGTTATAATTCATCTGAAGGTCAACTCAGACCCTGGGGAAAGAACGAATGCCTATCAGGGAAATAAAACACATATGAGACGACGGAATGTTCTTTTTATTTGGAGAAGGTGAAAACAGCCTCTCTACTGTGCATAAACAAAAATTTATAATAACCACGTGAAAATCAAGCATTTAGTTATATTTCTTTCCATATCAAAAAACACTGCCATTTACTGGGTCAACTGAGAATAACTCCTCTCCTCCCAAAGTTTGTTTTTGTTTCAATTTGGATATTATTTTCACCTGTATGGTTTGAACTCCACAGAACTTCTCCTTTATTGTCTAGCTGTTGGGTTACTTTTCACATTATAATTTTAGTTTGCACCTAAAACCATGTATACACTTCCAAAGAAAATTCAAGACTTACTTTAAAGTTAATTGCACTCAATTATCAACTGTTACTTGGATCTAAAGACATACTAACATGCACTGCAATGTGTTTCTGCCAAAACACATTTTCTCTTCTCATCTGTGCTACACCGTTTTTTTTCTAATTATATGAGATGCCTTATTAATGGCATTTCACAGGGGAAGTATGCCCAAATTCTTTTGTAAAATGTAAGCAATCTAAACATGCTCAAAGGTGTGCCACAGAAAAATGAAACAGAGTTTTAAAAAATACAAAAAGAGTATTTGTGATTTTAACCCAACAATAGCTTTATATACTCAGTCAATTAATCAAATATAATGGCGAAGTGTAAATGCTATAGTATAATCAACTGTTTTCTCCTCTTACTAATTAATTTTAATTGTTCCACTCTGGGAAAGTTTTGGTGCTGCCATTGCTTTTAGGATAATCAGACATGAAGAGCCAAAAGCTAGGATATACTTTTCTCACTAGGAGAAATTTCAGATTTGGCAGTACCTTCCTACATGATCAAAGCCAAAGGAGATGGCAAGCATAAAATGTGAGTTTGTCTGTCTCCAAAGGGGGACACAATTAGCTTAAGGGGAAATGAGTGTGGAAAAATATCACAAACTTTGAGCTGTAAACCAGTGTTTGAAAATATAAATATTGTCTGTTAGTAGCCAATGAGTGCACATAAAACTTTTTCTGAAGTATGACAAGTAATTCTTCCTAGATTTCACTCACTTTCTTGCTGGTATCTCAGCATAATTTAAATATCTGGCTTTACAGCAGATGGGGGGAAAGGGCATATGGAATAACGAAGAAAGAGAAAATGTTCAAGTAGAGCCAAATCTCCTCACAAAAAGATTTTACATTTAAAAAATATCTGAGGGAAAGGCTACCTCAATCACTAAAATTCTCCAGTCTGACCTTGCCTACTTCAGTTTTTGACTATCAGGGTAAGCCAAACATCAACAGAATCGCCCATCTTTTTCCCATGCCCAACCACCACACTGTACATGAGACATCATGATATCGGTCCTGTTCAAGTTTGGATGATCTTAGTCCTTCACAATTTCCCCAACATTTAGACTTTGTTCTCTACTAGACTTTCATACTGTTCAAATGCTGCTTTTTAAAATCCTTTGTTATATATTCCCCACTCATCTTTTCCCACAGCCCTCACACATAACAAAACCATCTGATTCCCACTTGCTGAACATTCTAAATAATCTTTTTACTTAACATTTTGTGGAATATGTCTTTAAAAACATGGACTCTGTGGTTGACTCTCTTGGTTGTACTATGCATGATCATGTGACAATAAGTTTAACCTTTCTGTGCCATGATTTGATCTAAAATTGAGTGCCATTAATATTTATAAAATATTTTGAGTATCAGTCCTGGCTGGTATAGCTCAGTGTATTGAGCACAGGCCTGTGAAGCAAAGGGTCGCTGGTTCGATTCCCAGTCAGGGCACATGCCTGGGTTGCAGGCTGAGTCCCCAGTGGGGGACACATGAGAATCTCCCTCTCTTCCTCATTTCCCTTCTCTCTAAAAATAAATAAATAAAATATTTTTAAAAATATTTTGAGTATCAAATGAGTTAATGCATGCAGAACTCATGTTGATACATGTAAAAATAAATGTAAAACTAGTACAGATTATGTATTCAATTATAGCTATAAAAATCCCAACTTTCTTAATGAATTAGGAGAAAAAATTTTAAGTATTTTTTGAAACTATTCATATCACTATGGTAGACATGTGACCATGTATAGTGAGCCAAAGAAAGGGTAATAGGTCTAAAAGGAGTAGAAAAATTTTATATGCCATGTTCTGCCCTCACATAGTTCACACTAGTGGCTGGGAGGCAGTTGATCACGCCCACTTGCTTTCTCCTTCACTGATCAGAGGCAGAAACAGCAGAGGCCACAAGATTGAATTGGCTGAATTTATTCCTGGATCTTTGAACCACCAGGTGGAAAAAAGCTACCTAGCAATGAGGAATACACACACTGAATTGTTAGATGAACAAGGAACAAACATTTATTGTGAATGCCCCACACACTGAAATAAGATTTCTTCATGGCAACAGCAAATGATACATTATCAAGCAACCCATTTCACCTATTTTTTTTTCATTTTCTTTGATGAAAAATTGTGTTGGTATAAGGAAGCTTAAGTGCACTGTTCTGAGGCAAATACTTATATCTTCTTCCTACTATGAAAGGTAGCTGGGAAATAAGGAGGGGTTGGAAGAGTGTACCTTGAAACTAGTGCTAATTTTCTGAACACTTCATGACTTGGAAACTCTTGGTAAGACCAACAAAAAGAAATATTTTCTGGGCACTCAAACCTCTAAAAAGCACTGCATTCAAAAATGCACGACAATAAGAGCTGCTAAGAGAAGAAGCTGCATCATGCTTTTAATTATACCCTAAAATCATTCTGATTTCTGATTTTTTTCTCCTTATTTTCAAGTTTCTTTCTATATCCTAACATCCCCTCAGAAATATATAATAAAATAAAATAATAGAGAATCAAGGATTTTTCATGAAGGTCCTATTAGTTCCCCTAAAGTTCAAATCAATTTAATTCTTTTTAAAGCTGCTATGTTCACTCTCTGAGACATATACACATTTAAGAAATGTTTTTTTAAGTCAACATCTCCAAGTCACTCCAGTCTTTCAGGTAAATACATACGTTAGTTGATGTTTTAAAGGCACAAAGAACATTATGTAACTAACAGATTACTTGGAGCTTGTCTAGACACACAGACTGCTTGAAATAAATGATGTTTCCTTATTCAACAGACTAGAATTTGTGTTTTCTGGCAAGCTTGCCACACACAAACACACACACACACACACACACACACACACGGAGCAATGAGTCTATAGCTGTGACCTAACTGGCCCCATCACAATCTGGTCCTTCCTGGATCTGACAGTACCATTGAGTAGGCTAGTAATACACCAGACCAAACATCTGTTACTTTAAAGCAGGGTTTCTCCACCCCAGAACTATTGACATTTTGAACCAGATACTTCTTTGTTGTGAGGAAGCTATCTCTGCATTGCAGGATATGTTTAGAATCCCTGGCCTCTGCCCACTAGATGCCAATAGCACTCTTCCTTCTTCTTCCCCTACAGTGAAACAGCCAAAAATGTGTCTAAACATTGCCAACTGTCTGCTGGAGAACAAAATTGCCCCAGTTGAAAACTCCTGCACAAGCAAAAAGCTTTCATTCTTCTTGGAAAATCAAAACGCAAGAGTGTACTAAGCTCAAATAGCAAGCATCTATTATGAAGCTAAATCTTAATTTCAATGGCTTCAACTTTTGCTGAAGCAATGGTGCTAGACTATATAGTCTATAACTTTAACTCTATAGTCAATTATTCCTTCCCAATTACAAATCCCTCTATTAAAAATTCTATTACATGACACTTTGTTCTATTTAACTCTTCAGCAAACCCCTAATAGGAGTTATAAATCCTTCTTGTTTAGGACAATAAGGAAAAAGAGAGGGAACTGGGGCATAGGACAGAAGAAAGGCAAAAGAGAAGGAAAAAGCAAGAATAGTTATGTAGGCATAACTTTGCCTGCATAACTAACTTTGGCTTTCATCTTGCCAAAGGAAGATGAAGCTACACAAAATTGGCCTCAATTTTGTATGCTTTTGTCTCTGTAAAGAGGAAGATATATTGGTCAAAATATTTATTATGTACCTATCAAGGGCCAGGCACTGTTCGAGGGTCTTTCTTTAAAGAGAATGAGAATGTTTGCTTCAAGTATAAAATGGCAATCAACTTCTAGGTACACAGACCAATGATATAAACCATTGATCTTGTTACCTTCAAACTCTTCCTTAAGGCAAAGTAGCAAATGTGTGTCCCCTTTAAATCAAATTCTACCAAAAAACTGTACCTTCATAATAAGAATAACTTTCTGAAATCACCACATGACAATTCAATGATTGGTTATTTACTAGTTGTCAGAGGTGTGAAAGACAAACTGCATGGATTCATAGATGTTTGATGGAGGTTGGACTTACATTGCAGTCATACTAAACTACTGTGGTTCCTAGACTTCCCTTCTATTCAGATCTTTGTGCTTTTGCACAAATATTAATCACTGTATACACAAAATTATGCTTTCCCCCTTGTCTGTCTGTCCTATCCACCCTTGGCCACCCTTTGTAAATGATCCTTTGCCTGAATGGAGTTGGTCAAGTCTCCTTTGTCCTGTCTGTATATAGCTGTACATATGTTTACTCAATTATCACAATGTATTACAATCATTGTACTCACATGCTTCTCTTGCCTCCTAAATGACATTGAAAGAATACTGGAGTACTATCTTTTAATGTTGTATCCATGTAATACAGTTTAACAAGCTAAATAAATTCTGGATGCATAACAAGATGAATAAACAATGCTTGCAGCGAAGACATAATATGATAAGGTGCTTACCATATAATCTGGATAAACATAAATCTATAAATCATCTGGAGTTACCCTTTTCCTTTAATATCCAGATAAAATGGCTTAAGACTCATTACAAATGCTTCTCAAGATTTTCAAGGAGCTTTGCACATCCTGGAAACCTCTCATGAAATCCTCAGTACCCGCTCACGGCCTTCCCTTCTGCAGAGCCCATGCTTTCTGTACATGCTCAGCCTGTGTGTGGCCACCAACCCTCCTTCACCATTCTTCAAACCCCACTAACAAAATTCTGTAATAGACTCTTGAACATCAGTGATAACAGAAAGATATAGAATTAGAATATGAAACTACCTAATATTAACATTTGATATTCATATTCTACCCATTACCTTCTTATGTAGAACTTTCCACCCAAGACTAGGGTCTAGATGTACTTTTACATAACTAAAGAGACTCATTAAATTATACTGTCAATTTAAAAATTAAAAAACCTCTACTTCTGTGTTATGAAATGAATTGTGTCATTCCCACCCACTCCCTGCAAATCCATATGTGAAGCCCTGGCCTCCAATATAACTGTATTTGGGGATAGGAATTTAAGATGGTAACAAAAGTTAAATGAAGTCATAAGGGTGAGACCCTAATCTCATAGGATTGGTGCCCTTAAAGAGGATGAAATACCAGATGTGTTTCTCTCTCTTGCACTCTTTGTTAATCTCACTTTCCTTCTCCCTCTCTTAATCTCAATCTCTCTCTCAACCTCAACCTCTATCTATCTATCTATCTATCTATCTCTTGCCATCTAAGGAGACAGCAAGATGGTGCCATCTGCAAGCCACGGAGAAAGCCCTCACCAGAAACCAACCCTACAGGCCTGAGGTATCTTGTTATGGCAGCACTGGTTGACCAAAGCATCCTTCCCTCCACTTAAAAATGAAAAAGAAAGAGAAAATATGTTTGAAATTTTAAGTATTGCCTTAACATACCAGAGATCAAATTCCTATCTAGGAGTAGGACTAATGAGTGAATTTAGTAAGGTCATAGTCCTCAAAGCCAATATGTAAAACCAACTGTACTTCTATATATTAACAATGGACAATAAGAAATTGAAATTTTTTAAAGTAGTATCATTTACAATAGCACCAAGTATCAAGTACTTATGTAAATCTAACAAAATACATATAAGATCTGTTTGCTGCACACTAAAAGAAAATAATGAAAGAAATCAAAGATCTAGATAACTACCAAGATATACCATGCTAACATTTTAGAAGACTCAGTATTGTCAAGATGTCAACTCTCTCCACAATTATCTGTATATGAACATAATCCCAGTCAAAATTCCAACATAATGTTTCATAGAAATCAAAAATACAATTTTAAATTTTGTATGAAAATGCCAAAACAATTTTGAAAAAACTAGCAAGCCACAATAATCAAGACAATGTGGTACTGGCTTAAAAACAGAATATAAATTAATGGAAAAGAGAGATTCTATAAAAAGACTTGTACATGTATAACAAATTAATTTTTTTCAAAGTTACAAAGGCAATTAAGAGGATAAAGGACAGTTTTTTCAAGAAATTGTGCTGGGCCCTGGCTGGTATAAATTATTTGGCTGGAGCATTGTCCTACAAACCAACAGGTCACGAGTTTGATTCCCGGACAGGGCACATAACTAGGTTGTGGGTTCATTCCCTGGTCAGGGTGCATGTATAAGGCAGCCAATTGCTGTTTCTCTCCCTCTCTGTCTCCCATCCTTCCCCTCTCTAAAATCAATAAGCATGTCCTCAGGTGAGGATTAAAAAAGAGAAAAAGAAATAGTGCTGGCACAATTGTACACCACATACATAGACACATACAAATGAGCCTCAACATATATCATACACAAAAATTAACTTTAAATGGATCACAGACCCAAAAGTCTTAACACAATTACAGCTCAAACAATGCAAATGAGAGCAATTAGGTAAAAATTTTAGAAGAAAACATATGAGAAAATCTTAGTGACTCTGGATTGGTCAACTACTTTTTAGATGTGACTCTAAAGCACAATTTATGAAAAAAAAAAAGATAAACTAGACTCAACAAAATTAAAACTTTTGCTCCTGAAAAGACACTGTTAAGGAAGTGAAAAGACAAGCTACAGACTGGGAAAAATATTTGCAAAACACATATCTTATTAAGAACTTGTATCTAGAATATATAAGGATTTCTCAAAATTCAATAAGAAAGCAACTTCACTATTACGGGCTGAATTGTATACCCTCAAAATTTATATGCTGAATCCCTAAGCTCCATTCTTCAGCCCATATTTGGAGACAACACCTTTAAAGAGGTGAGAAAGTTACATGAGGTTGTTAAAGTAGATCCTAATCCAATCTGACTAGTGTCCTTACAAGAAGAGAAATTTAAACACAAAGAACCACCAGGAATGTGCACACACAAATGAAAGACCACGTGAGGACACAGCCAGAAGGCGGCCATCTGCAAGCCAAAGAGAGAAGCTTCAGAAGAAACCAAATATGCCTACAACTTGATCTTGGACCCATAGTCTCTAGAACTGTAACAAAATAAGTTTCTGATGTTTAAGCCACTCCATTCAGAGTATTTTGTTATGGCAACCTATCAAACTAATACACTTCTCTTAAAAGTGCACAAAATCCTGGCTGGTGTAGCTCAGTGATTGAGCGCGGGCCTGCGAACCAGACAATCGCGGTTCGATTCCCAGTCAAGGCACATGCCAGGGTTGCAGGCAGGTTCCCTGCAGGCCAGTTCCCAGCAAGGGATGCACGAAAGGCAACCATACATTGATGTTTCTCTCCCTCTCTCCTTCCCTTCCCCTCTAAAGATAAATAAATAAAATCTTTAAAAAAAGTGCACAAAATATTTTAATAGACATTTCACCAATAAAAGACATATGGATGACAAATACGTAGGGAAGTATTAGGGAAATACAAATTAAAACCACAATGAGATGCCAAAATTCATGTTAGAATAGCTAAAATTGAAAACATTTTTTAACTCTAACTACAAAGCGTTCACAAGGGTATAGAGAAATTGAAACTCTTACATAGGCGCTAGGAATGAAAAATAGCACAGCCACTTTGGAAAACAGTTTGGCAGTTTCTTCTAAAGCTAATCATACGCTACCATATGATGCAGCAATCCTACTCCTAGATATTTACTCAAGTAAAAAGAAAATTTACATTTACAAAAACCTGCACACAAACATTTATAGCAGCTCTTTCCACCATAGCCAAAAATGGAAAATAATTCAAATGTCCATCAACTGGTGAATAATCTAATTGTGATATATCTATAGATTGAAATACTACACAGCAATAAAAACAAACTATTGATACACAACTGAATGAATCCCCAATACTTTATGCTAATTGAAAAAAGTCACAAAGAGCACATACTGTCTGATTCCATTTATATGATATTCTGGAAAATGGAAAAGCTATGGACAGAGCAAACAAAGCAATGGTTGCCAGGAACTAAGGGTCAGGGGAGGGGTTAGCCACAAGGGTTAGGGGAAAATGTTTCAGGTGGTAGTATTAGTCTATATTTTTATTGTGGTGGTAGATACACAACTGAATGCATTTTCAAAACTCTTAGTAATATACACTATAGGAAGTAAATTTTGCTGAATGCAAATTACCTCAAAAAATAAATTTAAAAAATACCCTAGCTAAGGCTTCCTCCCCCCTCAAATCCAGAGCATACCTAGAAGGTGGCAGGTTTTAAATAGTAACAGGACTATACCCCTAAGTAAGAGATTATAAAGCCTTTTTAAATCAAAAAGTAAGAATATACAGAAAGACATATCATTTTTAAGTTTTCCATTAAAAACAAAAAAAAATTTAAGCAACTCCTAAGATGGAAATAGTCAACTTATCTGAAACCCTTAATTTCAGACTTCTGCAGTTTATTATTGATTGTCATGAGTTTAACACACGGAAAATTCAATAAATGTAAATGGAGGCAATAGGTTAGGGAGCTCTATTGGATTTTTAAAGATCAGGGAGCAGTTTAAGTTAAATTGTGTGTTAGGAATATTAGTGTAACAACCACGTATAGAATGCACGGGGAAGAAAACACTGAAGTAAGGAAACAAAGCAGAGCTGCAGCGATGAAGAGGGGCCCAGCCTCGGGTGATGGGGGTAGGACTGTATTTACTAAATCTAACAGGCATCTCTTCCCCACATCGTACTGAATACCCAGAAGCGATGTCACATTTGCTATATTCAGGTCATTTGGAATGGAGATGACAACATGGCCTACAAAATTAAAACCCTGTAGTAGCTGTGCTGACTCGTGTAAGGTCATGTCAAGAGCACCCAAGTCAGGTGGCAGTGGCAGAGCGAAAGTTAGATCTGGTTGTAATAGAAATTCATTACAATTACATTTTCTCATCACTGGCTCTTTGTTTTCTACTAATAGCAGGTGTCAATCTCCCATTGGAACAGGAATACGTGGCTTCCTGGTAGAATTTCTAATAATGGCAGGCTAATGGCAGACACAGCCAAGCCCACAATCAGCATCGAATGCTTCAGCTTTGATTTGAATCCACTCAGAAAGGCTCTTTCAAATAATGTAACTAGAAGCCTCTTCCTTTGAAGAGTGACTATGATCTCCTGATAAGAAACACTTCTTTGTTGGTTTTCTTTTGTTCCAGCCAGACAAGTATTTTCCCCTGCAGGGATATCAATAACGCCATACCTTCTATTATTTGTAAATTCTCAGTTAGAAGCCTACTGTCTAACAAATCTGCTAAAAAGCAACTCCAACCTAAGGGAATCTTCAAAGGTAAGTCATTTTGATACAGATGCCACAACTTAAGCTCTCAAGTCCGAGGTGTTCATTTCTGTCTGGGTTACACAGTTGAATGGGTTATCAGAAACAGTCTTCCCCAATTCATTCATCTGTTCTACTTGTGGGCTGGCCAATGCTCGGAGAACAGGGTCTTTGTTAACCAGAAATATACATGGGCTTTCTCTGGGAAGCTGAAGTTTGCCTCCAGGATCAGGGTTTTTGTGAATGTCTCCTCATATCTGATAAACACACTGTTTCTCTGGATGCTGATCTTCACTCACCTCCTTCACTCTATGGCTTGATTCCCATCCCCATCCCCCAGTTTTCAATTCCAAAAGAACTTCTGGTTCCTAACAGTCAGACACCTAACTACTAGTACTTGCTTTACTAAGTATTCCTAATTTCTGTATTCTTGCTTGACTTCTGACCTGTGACTTACTTTAACGGCTAGCTATTGGTATGTATATTCAGCTTCAGCTTCCTTCCCATATTTAGATAGGTGCACAAATTCCCCATGTTTAACTTCTATGGGCTTCAGTTTTCTAATCTGTCAAATAACAAAAATGATATTGACGTAAAGTTGGCTGAAGGATTAAATGAAGTAAGTAAAATGATTTGCACAATCTGATTAGGGAAAGCTGCTAAATAATTGCCAGCTGTACCCAAGCACACCTACACCTGGGTCACAAAGCCTAGTCCTCCACCTTCACAGAAGCAGATAGTGGCCATTTCCTAGCATAAGGGAAAATTCCTCTTTTATGAGTGAAGAATTATGGAGTACCTCCCCACCCTGTTCTTCTAAAGGTTAAGTAAATTCAATTTTTTCCCAATGAGTCACATTTTCTCACTCTTGAATCAATTTTACTATCTTCTGCCATTTAAGGTCTCCAATCTTATTTTAGATTGGAACAGAGAATACAAAGTTCCAGTAATATTGATACCAAATTCAAAAAGCATTTACCATAACCCACCCTCCCAAATGATTACCTGGAGCCCCCAATCATGATGCCTTCTAAAGCACTGGCACACCTCACACCCACCGAGACTTCAAAGGAACCGAGGTACCACTGACTGCACTAGGCTCCAGGAAGCCCCTCTAGCTCCTGGATGCAGGAGGGAGGAGCAGCAACAAGGACGCCTGCAGGAAGTACCAGTTTTCTGTGTGTAGTTCAGTTAGGAGCTAGGTAAAACCGTCCATCCTCAGCATGACCACTAAGGTTTGACAGTAAGATACATCCTTTATAAAAATGTCCACCTCTGGCTGAAAGATTCCTAATCATCCCTGACCATCTCTACACTTTTGTTAAGCTTCTGCTGGCTGAGAGGCAGCCAGCCTTTACAGCAGGAAACCTACAGAACAGTTTCTATGCAGGTGTCCTCGCTCGGCTTCTGGACAAGCCACCTTAATCAAATAGTTGGGAACATGAAAGTGGCTACTTCTACCTAAGTTGGGGATAGAAAAAGAAATGTCAAATCATCCCGGTCAATCAATGACACTTAAGGAAAAGTGAGCCACCTGTGCTTTAGGTCTAAACATAAACCACTTCACACCCTGGATGGTTCCCCATGGAAGAAAACAGGATGCCCTTGGAAGAACTGCAGTTGTAACCCAGATCTCTGGGAATACAGCTACGGCCGGGAGAAAGGCTGTGCATGTAACTGATGAACAAGCCACCAGGCACCCTCATTCCTCTGGGAGAGCAGAGTCCTGAGTCCCATTCCTGTGAGAGTCAGAACACTAGCCTTTCCCACAGGCCGTAGCTCCATGCTAGGAGTGCTAGCGTTCCTGTGGAGAAACACAGTGCTAGCAACCCCACACATCTGGCCAAGGCAGTGGTGACCACCAGCTTTACTCCTGGCCATCCCCAGCCCAGAAGCATCACAGGATGTCTAATGGGAACGACAGGAGAGTCTCAGACTTGTTGCTGCTAGAGATCAGTGGATGAGGAGGCTCTAAACTCCAAGGACAGACAGAAGGGTATCCTTCTATGAACACCAAGCTTGGGACAGAAGGATGATGACATCCTGGTCACACTAACGATCTAAGAGGGGTTTGTGCATCTAGGTATGTTTGCTTGGGAGACGGAGGTTAGGAAATTAGAAATACGGATATTTGTCCAGTTTCTAAATTGGCTCCTGGGGAACAAGAGACAGCATGGGCTCAGAGAATGTACTGAAAGAGAAAGTAAAAGATGAAAATAAAAAAGTAAAAACCTGGCTAAAAATAGTATAAGAGTACAAGGGTGGTATTCAGAAAATATAAGGGAATATTAACTTTGAAAAGCAAGAAATAAAACCATTGAAAAGAAATAAATGTCTAAGAGCCTCTATGGACCAGATATTCCTTGAATTGGCTGATTTCTTATTGTACTTGATCCTTTTTCCCTAACGTGTATCAGGACAGCAAGTCTTACATAGGCAGCAAACCAAACTACATTCCCTTTACAAAACAATTATCTCTGTATCCCTGTTAGTGTAGCTTTTACGGATTTCCCTGGGAGCCTTTTATTATATACCTAATATTTCACTTTCACTTGCAGTAAATTATTCAATCTCAATACAAAATGGAATGCTTTTGTTTAATTACTAAAATATATTTTATAAGTTCCAATGCTGATTAAGGGTGAATAATTTCCCCCAGGCCACCTCTAAAACCACCATCCATATAAACCAATCAGCCCTTTTGGTTGAGAAAAATGAAGCATTACTTCTCCACCTAAGTTTCGACTTGTCATTTTGCATTTGAGTACTTATGCACTGAAAGCTTATGTGGTAAGTAACCTTTGCTCCTTTGACAGAAACCAAACATTTAAGCATGGAATGAGACCAAGAAGAGCACCTTGGCCCACCTTCTCAGGGGCTTAATAAGAATCTGGAGAAAATCAATATCATGGAAATAAAATGCCAAATTGTTTTAAAACTGCTTAGCTGTCACTATTGTACCTAATACTTAGCTACTATTATTGAAGAAAAAACTTCACAGATGTCTTTAGCACAATGCACCAATCCTGACGCATTTTTTTTCTCATGTATTTTTTCTACTGGTCACAAGTTCTGAACTCTAATTTCCTTTCTATCATCAATGCCCTAATCTGAATTTTCTAAGAGTAAAACTGCTGCTAAGTCTCATCTTTTCTCTACCTCTCTTAATATTAAGCACCTGTTTCTCAAATTGATGCAGTTAGACAATTCAAGTAGTCAAACAGAAATATCATAACACTTACTGGAGAATATCTCAAATTATTTTTTGCAAAGAAAGAAAATCAATTACATTGACAGGAGATAAATGGGAATAGTGCTTTTCAATCCCTGTAAACATTCATAATCAAATTCAGAATAGCCAAGAAATAACAGCTACATAAGTCTGAATTTCCCAGCACATTCTTTAAAGAAACTGGGACTTAAATCAACAATTTGGACCAGAAGGAAGAAATAAACAGTCAACCAGAACAGAATAAAGAAACAAATTTTTTTTTCAATGACAGGATTAGAAACGTTCGGGACAACTTTAAACGTTCCAATATCTGAATCACAGGGATGCCAGAAGGAGAAGAGGAAGACCAAGAAATTGAAAACTTTTTTGAAAAAATAATGAAGAAAAACTTCCTCAGCCTGGCGAAGGAAATAGACTTCCAGGAATACCAGGAAGCCCAGAGAGTCCCAAAAAAGTGGGACCCAAGGAAGCACACACCAAGGCATATCATCATTACATTACCCAAGATTAAAGATAAGGAGAGAATCTTCAAAGAAGCAAGAGAAAAGGAGACAGTTACCTACAATGAGTTCCCATAAGACTATGAGCTGAATTCTCAAAAGAAACCTTACAGGCAAGAAGGGGCTGGAAAGAAGTATTCCAAGTCATGAAAGGCAAGGACCTACATCCAAGATTACTCTATCTAGCAGAGCTTTCATTTAGAATGGAAGGGCAGATAAAGTACTTCCCAGAGAAGGTCAAGTTAAAGAAGTTCATCATCGCCAAGTCCTTATTATATGAAATGTTAAAGGGACTTATCTAAGAAAAAGAAGATGATCAAAACTATGATTGGTAAAATGACAACAAACTCACAACTATCAGCAACTGAACCTAAATAAAACAAAAACAAACTAAGCAAACAACTAAAACAGGAACACAAATGGAGAATCCATGGAGGGTTATCAGCTGGGAGGGAGGAAATGAGGGAAAAGGTACAGAGAATAAGAAGCATAAATGGTAAGTACAAAACAGAGAGGGGGAGGTTAAGAATAGTATAGGAAATGTAGAAGCCAATAAACTTATACGTATTATTCATGGACATGAACTGAGGATGTGAGGGCATTGCTGGTGGAAGGGAGGGGACTGAAGGGGAGAAAAAATGGGATAACTATAAATAGCATACTCAATAAAATATATTTTTTTAATTCAAAAACAAATAAAAATACACAAAACCTATTTCCTCAACATAACTAAAAAAGAGAAAGCAACCTAAATTTCAAATTACATGTAAATAAAACATTAACACCAAATCTCAGCATGTTATGCTTCACATTCCTAGAAAAAGCTTTCCTGGAGAGCAAGGACATTGTGGGGCAGAAAATTTTGCTCAAAATATTACAGGGAATCTAGTAGTGACATTTATGATTGATCTACAATCTCAGCTAGAAAAAAAATTCCACACTAATTGCAAAAATACTGAAAAAAAATCCTGGTAGATTAGACCTTACAAATGGGGGGACTAGTGCCCGGGCTGCTAAGAGGCAGCCTTAGAAAGCTTTGGTAAAAGAAACCCTTTTCTCCACAATGCTAGTGCACTGTTGGTGGGAATGCAGACATGCAGCCACTGTGGAAAACAGTATAGAACTTCCCCAGAAAACTAAAAATGGAACTACTTTTTGACCCAGCAATTCCTTTGCTGGGAATATACCCTGAGAATACAAATCACCAATTCAAAAGAACTTAAGCACCCCAATGTTCATAGCAGAGCTACTTACAATAGCCAAGTGTGGGAAACAGCCTAAGAGCCCATCGGTAAATGAGTGGATCAAAAAAACTTTTGTACATTTACACAATGGAATACTATGCAGCAGAAAGAAAAAAGGAACTCCTTCCTTTCACATCAGCATGGATAGAAATGGAGAATACTATGCTAAGTGAAATAAGCTACTCAGTGAAGACAAATACCATATAATCTCACCTATAAGAGAATTTAATGAACAAAATAAACTAATGAGCAGAATAGAACCAGAGGCATGGAAACATGGAACTGACTGACAGTGACCAGAGGGGAGGGGGATAATGGTGGAAAAAAGGGGAAGGGACTAGTCAATAAACATGTATGAATGACCTAGACAGCAATATAAAGACTAACTGTGGGAGTGGGGTATGGTCTGGGGTGGTGGAGAGGAAAGGGGCAAAAATTGAGACAACTATAATATTAATAAATTAAAAAATAATGGAAGAAATTCAATAAACAATAGAAGTCTCTATTTGCAAAAAGAAAGGGAGAAAGAAAAAGAAAGAAAGAAAGAGAGAAAGAAAGAAAGAGAGAGAGAAAGAAAGAGAAAGAAAGAAAGAAAGAGAGAAAGAAAAGGAAAGAAAGAAAGAAAAAGGCAGGCTTTGGGAGAGAAGAAGATGAAAAGGAATGAAGAGGCACTTTCTGGAACACATAAAACAAAAAGGAAAATTTAAGATTCTGCAAGACAAAAGAAATATTTTAAAATCTGAAGGCTTAGTAACCCTTCCCATACCACCCCTCCTGAAAAATAAAAGCCATATAGGCAATAAACTGTATTTTGCAACCTTGAATGAAGAGCTCAAATTAAAATTCTTATAAACCATCCCAAACCACCATAGAAATGTGGAGGGTCAAGCATTCTACAAGTATAAAAGACTAACATAATTGCAAAGCATAAATAAGGACCAAAACAATTCAGTTGGTTAAAAAAAAACTGGAAAAAAACAATAGTAAAACAAAAACAAACAAAAAAGCCATGGTAATGCCATCATCCAAACTGAATTAAAGAGCCTCAAAAGATTATGAAGGCTTCCCACCTGAAAAAACAGAGATCACACACAGAGAACTATGCAATTACTTGTTCACTTGATACCCAGTCATAAAAACTAACTTTGTCCCTGGCGCTGTTCTAGGTGTTGAAGAATAGTGAGGAAAGTTTTCTCTATGACCTCAAAGAGCTTATAATATAGTGAATGAAGAAAGAAAAGTAAACCAAGTACAGTATGACAAGTGACGTGATAAAAATATGAATGTAATGCTTTCAAACATTGTAAAGTGCCATCTACCCCATATCGGGAGCAGTCAAATCTGCAACTAGGAGTGTAAGTGTAAGTAAAAGCCAGGCCAGGAGACTCTGGGAAGAAAATAATCAGGCAAAAGTAATAGTATACACAAAGGCATGAAACAAAAAGAAATGCGATGTATTTAAAGCTCTACAAATATTCTGATATGACTGAAAACAAGGCTCTTATTGGAAAATGAAGGATCTTAAAGACCTTACAAAATTTGGATCTTATTCTAAAGGTAATGGAAAAACCACTGAAGGATTTTATGTAAAGACATGCTCATATTTGCATTTTTAACTAATCTTTCCAACGGCAATATATAGCCTGAATTAGAAAGGGGGAAAACTAAATGTAACAAAATCAATTAGCAAACACTTACTAAGACAGGGAATACAAGTGGAAAGAAGGCATAGGAATGGAGGGTGAGAAGAAATGGAAATTCTTGATATGTTGAACTTGAAAAGCCACTAAGTTACCAGATGAAACGTGGCATTGAAGAGAAATATTTGGAGTAAAAATAAAGATCTGGGAATGATTTCATCATCAGATGCAAAGCAGTCATTAAGTCTACAGATTTACGTGAGATAACTCGATATAGAGAGGGTGTGCAGGGGGGAAAAGGAAAATGAAGAGGATGGTGAAGAAAGAGAAGTCATATCCTTGGAAACATCAACGTTTAACTTGAGAGAAACTGAGAAGTGTGCAGACACGTAGGAAGAAAATTTGAAGGAAAAGAAAGAAAGAAAATTAAGATTGATAAGAAGGAATATCAGTTGACAGTGCTAAGTGCCTTGCAGAATTTAAGTGTAAAGGTCTAAAAAATGTCAACAAAATCAGTGATCATAATTAGAACAGTATTGGTGCAACTGAAGAGCAGAAACCAAATTACTGAGAAGTGAAAAGGTAACTGGAGGTTAAAAAGGTATTATAGATAAACCCCTCATCAGAAAGGTTTGATGTGATTCACCAATATCATTAATCTTCCATATCATTCATTTCTTCAACAAATATTTATTGAGCACCATTCAATAACAAGAGAGACAAGATATTTCTATTCTGGGAATAGCTACAAAATAAACAACCAAAATAATTAAATTACCATATAATTTCATACAATGATAAGTGTTATGAAGAGGCCAGGGTCAGGGCAGGGGCTGGTTCTTTCTTAAATGGATCTGAGAAGTCCTTTCTACCTCTCTAAGGAAACCTGAATTATAAGAAGGAACCATTTTATGAAGGTGTGGTTGAAAAGTATTGCAAGAAGAGGGAAGAACAAATGCTAAGGAGAAAATAGCAAGTGCATAATTAAAACCTCCCAAATAATTACTAAAACTGGTACTTACATATGCCTTACAACTGCTGATAAAACCAACTCCTCAATAGGTATTATGTTGAGTGAAGTAAGTCAGACAGAGAAAGACAAATACCATATGATTTCACTTACATCAGGAATCTAAAGAATAAAATAAATGAACAAACAAAACAGAAACAGACTCATAGATGCAGAGAATAGACCCATGGTTTCCAGAAAAAATGGGAGTTGGGGGACTGGGTGAGAAAGGTAAAGGATTAAGAAGCACAAATTGGAAGTAACAAAATAGTCATGGGGATGTGAAGTTCAGCACTGGGAACATAGTAAATAATGTTGTGATAACTATGTATGGTGTCAGGTGGGTACTTCAATTATTGGAGGCATCACTTTGCAAACATATAATTATCTAACCACTATTCTGTGCACCTAAAACTAATATAAAATAATATTAAATGTCAACAGTAATTGAAAAATAATTTTTTTAAAAGTCTCCTCATTGAGTCTATTGTCAGTACTTCTAGTGGGACAAAAATAGGGCAAATCAACTGACACACAGTAAAATGAATAAGCAAAAAATATATGATCTTATTAACCAATGTCACCCTAATAAATTTAATTTTAAAAGGAAGGGAGGGAGGAAGGAAGGGAGGCCATCATGAAAATCTTTGTTCCCTACATTTAACAATTCAAAAACTGTTGAAGTATTCACGTGCATAGAATGAACAAAAACATTAGTAACAGATTGCCTTAAACCTGAATGCAATTTGAAGACCCTTGAAGCAATACCAATAGTGTGCTCTCCGAAGGTAACTTCCCTGAAGAAGAAGGGCCTTCCAGACATCACTTCTTCGGTCTCCTATTTTTAGAAACCTTACCTCACCCAACCCATAGGGGAAAAAAAACTCACAATAGAAATTTATGTACTATAGCTTTTATATTAAGAGTTACATTTTATATTAACACATATTAGAGAAAACATTTTTCCTTATTCATCTTCATGGACAATTTTGGAATTTTTATAGTATCTGACAGTTAATGAAAACTGAGTGCTGGTTAATAGTAATTAGCTACAGAAAATACTGGACTCCCCACTTCTCTCCAAGAGCTTATGTAGTTAGGAAGCTGGTGAGCTTGACTAAAATCTTTCAGAACCTTAGTTTCAAAAAAATGAAGACAAACAGGACTGTCACTGGAAGAGACACTGCTTTGAACAAAGGTTGTTGCTGCTGCTGCTGTTGTTTGAACCAAACTTTAACAGGTTAAAATGAAAAGGAAGAAAACATGAACAGAAAAAGGAAAAATTGTTAGTAAAGAGAAAATAGCACTTTTAATAATGAAGCTGAGTCCTCAGAGGCCAGAAGGATTATTCTGGGCCACGAGGGAACAGGTATTGAAAGGAGCCATTGCTGTGACCCTGGGACCTCAAAGTGGTTCCTGAAAGCCAGGCGTGCAAACCTGGTGAAAAGCTGCTCACACCCAGCTACATTCCAGTGTAGCAGGGAAGTGAGATTTTTTTAATTGCTTTATGATTTTAAAGTTGCTAATAATTAGAGCAATTTAACTCCGCACAACATTCCTCTGGATGACATCATTGTGTCACTGCACTATTTTGGCTAAACTCCCACTGGTTTAATTTCAGAAACATCCTTTGAATAAAATGTCAAGTGAAGAAGTAGCATATCATGATTTCTTTAAAATAATTCAACTAATTTCAAAGGCATGCTTCCTGGGAAAGATTTATAAGGTTCCTTTTACAGGCTTGACCATAATGAAAGAGAACATTAGAGAAGACAGTAGCAACTACCAAAACATACATATTTTAAGAGCACCTTTCTTTATACTATAAATATGCTCCTGCAAAATTCTTTTGAAATCGACTTTGTATTGTGTAGGTCATTTAGAACCCAGAAAAACCTGACTTTGCTACTTAACATTTATGTGTCCTAGAACAAGTTACTAAATAAATTACTTTCTTACAATTTTCTTAAATTTTTCCATTCTATCTGGCCTCACTTGGCTGCCTCAGAGACTCAGCCCACCCCATCAACATGAACCAAGAAGTTTCTCTTTGAAAGAATGTGATATGAACACCTGTCGTGCAGCACCCACTTGTTGTCAAACTTCACAGGCTGATAAAGTATCATCCAGGCTGGCTTTATTCCTCTCCTGGCACCAAAAAGCATGTTTGTCAGATTTAGACAGTGACCAGAGGGGAGAGGGGAGGGAATTTAAGGGGGGAAAGGGGAAGGATTCACAGGAACTAGTATAAAGGACACATGGACAAAAACTAAGGGGGGTGGAAAGGGGAGGCAGGTGGGGCGCACTGGGGGGTGGACTGGGATGGGAGTAAAAGACAGAAAACTGTACTTGAACAACAATTAAATAAATTTAAAAAACAAGTGAGAAATTTTTTTAAAAAAAAGAAAATTTAAAACTCAAGCACTTACAGTTAAATTCCAATTTCTAACAAATAATGAATACTTTTAGTATAAGTATGACCCATGCAATATTTGGGATATACTTATAGTAGGAAAGTATTTTTAAATTATTTATGTATTATTTTTTTGAGAGAGGGCAAGCAAGGGGGGAAAGAGAGGGTAGAAAACATCTCTGTAAGAGACAAAGATGGAGCAAGTGCCCCCAACCATGGACCAAACCTGCAACCCAAGCATATGCCTTGACCAGGAATTGAACTGGCAACCTTTTGCTTCATGGGACAATGCCCGACCAACTAAGCCACACCAGTCAGGGCCTAGAAAAGTGTTTCTCATTTACATGAAATCCAGACCTAACTGGGCACACTAATTTTACCTGGCAATCCTAACCAAAGTGATGGTGCATGTCCCAGCTGGCTAGACTACTGCAGAAGTGCAATAAAAAACCAAAGGACATGGTAGAGCCTCAGGTGCCACACACACATACATACACACACTCCCCCTCATCTAAATCTCTGCTTTATTTCCAAACATAACAATGTTCCCCCATTCAGTCCTGGATTTGGAACTTCATAACAGATACAATTTTCATGGCAGATACATAGCAGTTCACAATCATTTACACAGATGTCCAAAAATGTAACTTCCTTTTCTTTTTTTTAGCTTTATTGAGGCATAATTGACAAATAACTTTCTTTTTTATAATAAAATTTATTTTTTTACTCCAAGCCCCATTTTGGGGATAAATTTAACCTAATCCCTTTCAAGTAAACTCAGTCTAATTCAGTGATTTCTCAGTTTGTTTAGGTTTATAATTAAATCACATTCAGCAGATTTTTCACCTGATTCTTCCTCCTGGAGGAGACTCTGACCCCTCGGGGAGTTCATGCAGCACCAAACTGGGACAGATGGACACAGCGCCTAACCACATCCACCCCGCTGCCTCTGCCTCAGTCTTTCGCTGGCCTCCTGTCCCCATGCAACTCCTCCCACCTGGTCTTCAGCAGGGACAGCACACACTCACACAGCAACGGGACAGTCGGTACTCTCGGTACTCTCGAGTGGGATCTGGCCATCCCAGGGGTTGGCTGTGCGTGCCCTCACCCACCCCTCTTCTATCTGCTGTTCTTGTCTCCTCCATGTGACCAAGCTCGTTGACCCCCTCTCCCAGATGATTTCTGCACCACTCCCTGACTGATGCCCTTCCACACTACTTCAGAATTGAAAATGAAAAAATTCTGGCTGGCAACATGGCAGAAAACACTCACTGTGCCCCTAAGATCCCTAGAAACCTTTCTACTCCCAGAGGTCCATATTAGACCTGGGGCTCACTGGTCATCTCAGATCCCCCAATTTCAATGGGGTAAATTCTATCATGTCTTCCACTCAGGGTAATGGGGGAGCAGGGGCAGACAGTGGCTGGAGACAGGAACAAAAACAGTGCCTAAGCTAGTTCCATTCCCATCCAACTCTCCTGCTCCCCAGCTTGAAGGGTGTCTTTTGGGTATGCCAGAGAAGAGGGGAAAGACAACCTGGTTGTGCCTACTTGCCCCTGCTTACAAGATATAGAGACTTTGCCATTTTTTATTATGTATGCCTGACTTGAAACTTTCTTCCAGTGTAGGTGGTTCAGGAGAGAAAAATAGAAAAAAGAACATAATTAATGTCTCAAAGTAAAATTATGCCACACAATCCTGAATTTTGCTTCTAGAAAAGTACCCCCAGTTCCAGAGTACCCTGAATTCTACCTTTTTTCAGATCAATTTCCTCCTTAACATTCCCTTAACAGCCACCATGTGCCCTCTAGACCACTGGTTCCCTGACCACTCCTCCTCACGCTTATACAAAGCACTCGTCTACACCTCTCCTTGCCAAACAGTGTGTCCTTGGCACTCCAACAACCCACGGCCTGCACGTTAAGCATTAGGAGTTTCACTTTAGTCCCTGTCATAAGAAACTGGGAAAGGACAGCGGGGCTAGAGACTAGGACCAACAAGCCTGGCCTTATGGGACATGATCAAAATATAACCTGCTTTCGCACATCATTTCAAGGCTCAGGTCATAACCCTATAACATTCCCATCACATGCTTATTGTAAGAATGTAATAGGTTAAATATCTAACCTGAAGGTAGGCATAGCTGCAGAGAGGGGAAACCTTCATCACTAAAGAACGTCCAACTGACACTGCCTCCTGACTTTCCAACCTGTCTGTCAACAACCTGTGAATGAACATTCACGTGCACTAGAAGTCCCTCTGTTGTTATGTGCCTAATTATCACACGTTATTTTCATTATTAAGGAGAAATGTTGCAGAGTATGTTTCTTATATCAGAGTACCCGAACAGAAAATATTTACGTAATGCTGGGAAGAGTCTGTCTTCTTCCCACAAATTCACTTTCTTTATAATTCTATTATTTTTCACCACTCCTTCTAACAGAAAGCAGTTTCCATGCATAAAGAACCCAGCTTTTATCCCACTGTGTGACAGACTCATACGTGCCTTTTCGTTGTCAGCAGACCGGGCTTACGCACTGGGTGGATTTTATTCAGGAATACATGTGATGTGTTAGTGCTTCGTAGGAAGATAAGTTTTAAAAAAGAATAGAATACTTTTGGCCTTTACTGAAGCTAAGTTCCACATTTTTATATGATTTAATATATTATCTCATTATTTTTAGTGCATTTGGCTTCAAAAATCCAAACTTCCCAAATTATCACATAATAATTATGGTTCCTTTTCAATGGGAGGTTCTTGCCTTGTGTTGTTTAGTCCAGCTCTGGCCCAAGAAAAACTCTTGCAAAGCCAGATTTGAGAGTATAGTTAAGGCAAATATTTGTATTGGTGACTAGATGTGAAATGAGTTATGATTTTGAGAATATAGCTATCAGTTATGAGGAATGTTTTAATTACTTATAACATGATGCAATGAAATGAGTTCTTAGCACTGTCCTAATTCCATCAATTTTGGAATACAGCTCCCAATGAGATGAGAAAATAACAAATGTTGATCATATTTTTTTGTTAATAACCACGAACTATATATTACTTCTGGTGCACACACTTATTTTCAGAGAACTTCACCTTCAACATGCTATATATAAATCTTAACTGCTTGTTATTATTCTGAAGTGTGATTGCTCTTTTCAGTTTATTGGTCTTTGAAATAAATGTTTCAAAGTCAGATTTCATATAATCTATTAATAAGTAACCAGTCTCAGTATCACCAACTTTTTTTTAGTTAACTCTAAAAGCTTGATCTTTGAGTGTGTTCATTGACCTCAGGCTCTCACGCAGAACCACATGACAGTAGAAAGATCTACCTACTTACACCAACCTTCCTAAAAATTCTCTCACCTTCACTTTTTTCTTATTGATGTCCTAGTAACATTAAGACTAATAACATTCTACAGTAGCAATGTGCACAGAAGTTTTTAGTCAGAGGTAAGATATAAACCATTCTAAAAATTCTTAAAAACGAAGCAACCAAGATGTCAAGATATTCTCTGTCTGCAGGACCAGATGTTTGGAGCAGAAAAAAATGCACAGCTATAGACACAAGTCAGTCATGAGTACCACATGTTCACAAGTGCTAACTTACTTATCATATATTACTTAATACAGAACCTAAGTGTCCTGCCCTTCATAAACACCTAACCACTAACATAATCCTGGTTTTTTTTTCATGGATTCAGTTGTAGTCCATTATTTTAGCATTAAAAGCTCAAATATCTTATGTATCCTAAGCCAGAAGTTATGTACTCTCTATTTTCAAGAAAAAAAGAAGTTTCCAGATAAATTTCAAAGAGACTCCAAAAAGATGATTTCTTCTAAATTTAAAACAAAATTCAGGTATGCTTAAATCATTTACTTCAGTTAGTCTTTAGATTTAATGTTTTCTATGTCTTAATAAACATCATTCCCAAGTAGATAAATAAATTTGACTTAAGTGTGCCCCCCTTTTGATATGGTATAGATACATGTTTTTATTAGAGTTAGAAAGAAACAAGCTAAAAACTTTCTGCCCAATTTATCTCCAACAAAAGCACACTACTGTTTACCAAAATCTCTCTTTATTCACATAACACTGTATCACAGCCGCAGAACTGTGATGCCCTAATCCAAAGTGAGACGTGATGCCTTTACCCTGAGAAAATGAACCATGAACTTAGACTCCCACGATGATGAAGGCTTGGAGATTTACCATAAGTTAGTGAGTAACTTACCACATTTAGTTTCACAAAATTCACACAGGATGATTACTGAAATTGTCTAAAGTATCCTAACTGTACTTAACTCATAACACTGAGGCTGGAGAAATGACCAAAATTCAATTATTTTTAACTTTATAAATATAAATATAGAATAAAGACCTAAAGTGTAACTATCAGTAATGAAACATATGGTGAACATTTCATTCTGCACCAGTGAAAGTACCAAGAAAGGCTTCAGTAACTCCCCATGTTTGGATGGAAAGCTTAGCACAGCGGAGATAAACACCAATCTCTAAAGCAGAGTGAGGAAAATATTATAATTTCTTCATTAAACAAACAATAAAGTTAAAAGAAATATGTAACTTAAATCAAAAGACCCAAAAAAGCCCTCAAAATTATTAAAACCGTTTTATTCCGTCCTATCAACAGTTAGCACAACACCTGGAAAACCACCGCCAGGTCGGCAGTGGGTGCTGTACAGACGCAGGCACAGATCATTACCTTCTTAATTGTGTACGTATCTAATAGGCTCATACAGCTCTTCTGGAACAACGGCTTTATAATGAAGTAGATGATGAATACTTAACTATGGCATGACCAGATGCTATAATAATATGAGCAGCATTTATACAGAGAATATTAGCGTGTATTAATCTGTTTGCTATAACTGAGGAAAAATTAGATTCATAAAAATACAGTTAAAAAGAATGCTATGTAAATCACAGGTTGATAGTATGGTAAAATCCCATAAGTGATACTAAAAATATTAAGCAAAACACAGTTAATTTTGTCAGTGAATACAAGTGTAAGCTGCCCACAGAAGGAAGAAAAGCTATTTATGTTGTAAAAATTCAAAGATATTCCATCTAAAATGTAATGTGACTCTGAAGAATATTTTATTTATTTTTCACTTGTTATTTGAAACCAGAGTGTATGGACGAAAACCTCTACGTAAACATACTCCTCTAAATCACTGAACAACATGGGAACAGGTGTATTTCCCCTCACCTGTATTTCAGCATAAGTGTTTCTACTGCTGCCACGTTTGGAGCGTGTGAAATACTGTACATGCTGATTAGCATTCCTCTTCGAGAGCAAACTCAAAGCTGTCCAAATATGACATTTTAGAGAACAAAAATGAACATTCTATTTTTTTAAAAAGGTACAAAACGAATTTCTCATCACATATTAAATTAGCGCTCAGGCAACCAGCCCCCAGCAAGCAGCCTAACGCCTGCGGAAGGCTGCAGGACGGGTGTGAGCATGCTCCAAGCCCTGCCGTTAGAGCCGCTGGCCTCACGGAGCGGCACCAGCCCTTCCTCTGAGTTTGAGCCGGCAGCGCTCCCAGCCCAGCTGTCGGCACGGGAGGGCTGTAGCTGTGGCAGTCTGTTCGCCTGACAAGGACACGGTAACAGTCACGGTGATGTTTTCTGATTGTGCAGGCTGGTAGAGATGCACAGCTTGGATATACACATGAACAAGAATATGTTAGAGATGATCACTGTCATCCATTTCATAGTAAATATGTGACTGAGTTTGCTCTTCTGAAACAACTGCCAGCAAGCCCCACAATGAGTTTGGCCAGATCACAATGGACCCTGCAGGGTTAAAATACTACATTTCTTACTCTTCTTCAGTTTCCTGTACCTCAGACTCAGCAGCTCTCCTTTCGTTCTATTTTCTTTCGCCTCTCATCTTGTGACAAAGGTATGCAAAGGACAATTCTGGCAGCTGCTGAAACAAGTGATCTACAAAAACAGCATACATGTGAAGAAGCGTGTCTCTTCACGTGACATAAAAATTGCAAGATGACAAAATAAAATTTGTGATAAAGGATACTATAGTAAGGATAGCAATATCTTTTATGTCCTACACATAGACACAAACCTTACTACTGGGTCATTGCTTAAATCCAAAATATTTACTAAGTACTTACCATATTCCAAGGACTGCTTTGGGCTCTCGAGATACAACTAGAAACAAACCTTTTTTACAATTAAACTTCCCCGATACTAAAATGTGGCTTATGGACCATCAGCATCGGTATCACTGAGGAACATGTCTGACCCTCCAGTCTCTCTCTGGACCCACTGAATCAAAATTTGTAGTTGAACAAAATTCCCCATGTGATTTGTACACCTATCTAAGTTTAGAAAGCACTGTTTCCAAGGGCACTGGTTTAAAAAACACAGGACCTAAAAATTACCCAGAAAATGAAAATTTGTATGCAATAGAAAAGAACAAAATGATGTGTTTTCTGTATTTGTGTACCCATGCATCGAAGGGGTTGAACCAGATGACACTTGTACTTCCTCTTCTAAAATGTAATATCTAATAAAGACAACTTTGTCTTACCTTTTTAAAAAATGTCACTACTGAATAATTTTCATTTATGGACAGTTCATTACATAATATATACACACACAGAAGTTAAAAGCATCTTTGTTGTTCCTACAATTTGAAATGAAACTCAATTCCCTAGGTGACGCCATAGTACCAAAGCATCAAGGTTCCTGCAGACTCGGCAAAGTCCGTGCCCTTGCTGGTCCTCCCTTCATCCTGGTAGAAAATTCTATTCTGGTCCAGATCCCTAGGGCCCAACCTGAGAGACCATAAACTCACAAACTGGAGTCAAGCACAATCAGAAAGAAATGGGCTTCACTGAAAACCCAAAATGTGCTACATCCTCTGCTGCACATTTTTTTTGAACAATCAATAGAAACCCCCTCGTTTCTCTTTGTGTGAGAAAGTAGAAATGCAGAGTGGCCAGAGGTTTGCATTTTAAGAAAGACTCTGCCTACACCCTTCATTGAGGACAGGAGAAAGCACAGGCTTCTCTAAAGCAAGACACACTCTGAGGCTCTCGAGGGACTAGGAGGGACACCTTCCTTCCATGCTTGCCTGAATGAAGGAGACTGTCACTGCCTGAGCACCTGGCAGGGGTTACAACAGAGGAAATGCTCCTCAAGACTCAGGAGCCAACAGAAGTAGGACTTTTTCTGGAGAGAACAGGCTTGCTTCCACAAATGCTGCCCTCCATTACAGCCTCTCATCACAGCTGAGCTTAACATGGGAAAGGATCTCTGAAACCAGCCTACTGTCCAGAATCACACACCTTTTCAAAAAAGGACAGGAATGCTTTTCTAATCTGTTCGTGCTTTCTCAGCTTTAGGATTCAAACTAGAGATACTAAAGGGTCAATATATAGTGGCTGGAGAAAGACAACTACCATATGATTTCACTTATATGGGGAATCTAATGAATGAAATAAACTAACAAACATAATACCAACAGAATCATAGACGTGCAGAACAGACTGGCAGCTGTCAGAGAGGAAGGGATGGGGGTCTGGGTGAAAAACGTGAAGGGATTAAGAAAAAAACAGGCACAGACATCAGTATGGTGAGGACCAGAGGGAAGGGGGTGGAGGAGGCAGAAGAGAGTAAAGGAGGAACAAATGGTGGTACATTCACCCAAGACTTGAATTTGGGTGGTGAGTGGAACAATGCGGTATGCAGATGATGTGTTATAGAGTTGGACACTTAATACCTGTATGGTTTTATTAACCAATGTTCCCCCAATGAATTCAATTTTTTAGAGAAGAGATAAAAAGTGTATTCTACTGCTGACTTATGCTAAGGAACTCACAAAAGAACCACGGAAAATACCACATCATGTCACTGTCCCAACTTTGCCATCAGGCAAGTATGTGGCCTTGTAAAAGATATCTAATCTCCTTGGGACTCATTTTTCTCATTTCTGAACTAAAAAAAAAGTTGAGTTAGATAAATTTTAAAGACTCCTCAGTTTAAGGTTCTCTGATTCTTGTGTAGTTTCTTTATGTTACATGTCATACCACCAGAGTTCATAATGTTGGCAGTGAAAAATCATCCCCTTTTGCATACACAGCTTATTTTCAAGCTACAAAACAGACTAGAGAAGATACTTTCAGAGGTAACTCTTTCAGGAATCTGATTTCTTATCAATACTAACTTGCCGATCTTGTGGACTTGGGTATATCAATATCAAATAAGCATAAGTGCCACATTGATCTTAACACTAAAGAGTTTTTTACCACCTCTGAAATTCCTAGTGTATTGCAAATTTTGAAAACCACCCATAACAAAGTATTAGCTATTTTAATATGCATTTTCCACTATAAAGTAGCTATAAGCTGCCCATAAGGCAAACTCATATATAGCAAACAACCTTGTAAAAAAATTAATAAATCTTTTCTGGTGCATGGAAATCAACTAGCATGTGCTTGACACAACAGCTTCCTACCTAAGTGCCACCAATAAACCACCTTGGAGACAAGAGATGGAAGTGGAATAGCAAACCTTAGAACTTAGAAGATGTCTCTAAAATGCTTTTACTTTACTAACTTAATAGAGGACACCTACTTGTCAGGACTGTTAATTATACCCAATGTAGAAATCAAATTTTAGGAGAACAAGTAACTAATAGGCATCATTTTAATCACTTGATTTTAAATAAAAGGTGAAGTTCTTACATAAAAATCCATATGGTTTTTTTAACTTCAGGCTGTCACTATAGAAAGAGAAATCACCCTATAAAGATCTGCACGTTATGAAAATGGTTGGATGGTTACTGCAGTAAACTAGAAATTA
This sequence comes from Artibeus jamaicensis, assembly GCF_021234435.1. NCBI lineage: Eukaryota > Metazoa > Chordata > Mammalia > Chiroptera > Phyllostomidae > Artibeus > Artibeus jamaicensis. The sequence continues at coordinate 19,792,094 of NW_026521788.1, forward strand.
GGAAATGTGAACATTAATTCTGAATCTGCTGCTGATGCAATGACCTTGAATGATGCAATGATATATCTAATCTTTCTAGTGCTTGCTCACTCTCTCCCCATCAAAAAAACTAAAGAATTGGTGAAATTTCATCTCTTTTTATTCCATTTGAGACAAACAATTGTGTATACTTAAATAAAAATGTAACTGCATACATGGTGGGTGGGATAAAATATGTTTGGGTTGGTTTGAACTTTACTGTAGCACCCTGTCTTATAATTAAACATGTCTATACCGTACAATAAATTCTTCTTTTCTATTTATTGATTTGCTATAGAGAGAGAGAAATATCAATTTGTAGTTGCCCTTATTTACGCATATATGGTTGCTTCTTTGATGTGCCCCGATGAGAGATCAGGCCCACAACCTTGGCCTATCAGGACAACCCTCTCACCAACTGAACTACCCAGCCAAGCCATGAATTTTTAAGTAGTGTCTAAAATGCTTTAAGATCTTCAGAAACAGTTTTATAAATAACATAAATAATCTTTTTTATTGAGCAAATAAGAAGCAGAATATCATCTAAGACAGACATGAATATTTTATATAGCAATCTTTAGCTCACTTACTCTTAAAAGGAATAATTCAATCAGAATTCTTTCAAGAGAATTAGATTAATTCGAGAACAAGGAAGGGGAGGATCTTCTCCCAGTTGAGTTATTAACGTATTTCCTCTAACGAAGGCCACCAAGGTGAAGCTGTTGCTTGAAGGACCCCCACATGAAGCTGTTGCTTGGCATATCCCATTACTGCTCATTCAGTGCAGCCCCAAACCCCACTCTTCCACAGACTGCCTCTAACAACCCCGATGAGTGTGTGCTTTGCTTTTAAAGGACTTAGGAAAATATATTTACCACTTCCATTTTAGTATTAATGTAAATGGGAAGATGGTTCTACTTTAGTATGCCCGTACACATAAGCAACTCCTGGTGCACTATCATTGCATATCACCTTATCCTAGATGATCCATAATATTTTATTGCTCTAAGTCTTTACATGTTGAAGACTATTATTGGAATTTATCTGCTTCCTCTTCCCTGCATGCTATATAGCACAACTACGAGAAGCCTTACTCTGCTGAATTTTGTCTTGCTAAGCATGGTTTTCACTGGAGGACTACATTGCTGCCTCCTGTCCTCGAGTTCTAAATTCCAAGGTAAGCCTAGGATTACTGTCTGTGTGGTCAGTCATTATCCATCTGGAATTTTATTTTCAATGCCCAGGGAGTTAACCTGCAGTCCTCCTCACTAAGTAAATTTCATCTAACTTACTTGTATTTTTCTTCATTGATAAGGGATCATTTTAAAGTCGATTCCTATCCTACAAGGCATTGTGTACTTTTCTGGTTTTGCTGTTATCTAAAGGGGTGAAGTCACTAAGCTCAGTAAAAGCAGTTTTTGCTGTTGAACATCATCACTAAAGAGAGAACACTGTAGTGCCATACAACACCATGTGGGACCACAAGGAAAGATCAGGTACATAGGGTGCAATTATTACATGAGATGGGATTTACCCAGAACATTGGGTCTAAGACCCTATTTCCACCACACATGGTCATGGCAAAATACTCAGGACCTGAACTTCTTTGCACATCAAGAGACAGCACCTTAGAAACACAGCGGAACCAAATACTGCAGCTCCTTCCTTGAGCAGTATCATTATCTACTCATGACACAATCACTGGCAGCTCAATTACATATATTCAGAAACATTCCATCCTATCTGTTAAGAACAGCACTGGACCCTATGTGCAGTATGAATGTATAGAAAATAGAGAAATATCCTTATGGAACTTATAAACCACTTAAGAAGATGACTTATGAGAATAATATGAAAACACTATAATAGCTACCACTTACACTGACAACATGCCAGGCACTGCACTAAACCCTTTGCATATTTATTCCTTTATTTCAAAGTACTTAAGACATGTACTTTACACTTTACATAGTGTTTTGTCAAAACAGGCTGTAAATTAGACATCGTTTTCCTAACATTTTAAAGGAAGAAACTGTTGTGCCCAAGGCAGTGCGGATGGTCTCAGGACCTGGCTGACCCCAAAGCCCACCTTCCACCCTGCACCGCCTGATCCTCAGTGACTATCACAGTCAATTAGATGCTAAATTGTACAGCACAGACACATGCTAAGAAGGAAGCATTTACATAGTGGCTAGAAGTCATAGGATAAAGTGTCATAAGGGAGGTGACCAAAGGAGACTGGTCAAAGACCAGTTTGGCTTTAAAGAACAATTAAATAGGTAATTAGAAAAGGCCTAGATATTCTGAGTATCAAATCATATAAACCTTGTGAAAAGGTCAGGAGGCAAGAATAGCATGTCGTAATTAGGGAAACAAGAGGAAGATCGGACATGAAGTACAGCATTTTAATTTTACACATCTTCACATCAATGTGTAAATGTGACTTAGTCAACATAATGTCAACTTAATACCAACTACAACTTCCAGCAGTGGATTCCAGAAGCCTCTGGAAAGGGATGTGTATTATAATGCTATTATAAGTACTACAGGTAGAAGAAGAGAGGGAAGAACTAAATTAGAGTCCAGATTATCAAACCTCATTTTGTTTTATTCTGCACAATCAAAGCCCCAAGGAAATGTCTTGATTCATAACTTCTCAAACTAATACATCAATCTAGGCTCTATATAATAGCTGAAGCTTGCTATTACCATTCCTGTGCCATATCAACCAGGAGGATAAAAACCAAACAGTCCAAGCAGATAAACTCGAGGATTACATCTCCAGATATTAAAAACTGAAAGCGTCTCTAGGTTCTTCAGTTCTTCCTGCTTTGTCATCTGCTCACTTCAAGCCGACTCATCCTGGAAAACCTACTTCCGCCCCCATCTAGTATGGCTCCTGCTCACCTTTTCCACCCAAGACTGTTTTCATCATTAGTCTTTCTGACAGAAAGAGAATGGAGAGATGCCTGTGGCTGACCTCAAATATAGCCTAAGGAATAGCTGAAGTGTAAGCATCCACTCTTTTAAAAAATAAAAAATGAAGTAAGGAAAGAAATAACTAAGCTCACACCCAGGAGAAAAAGCAAAATAAGCACCCTTCCCCAAAAAAGAGATAAAAGAATAGAACAAAATATGCCAGGGATCTGTCTGACTCAATGAAAGATATAATCTCTCATAATTATGTTTGTCATAGAAAGGGACAGAAAGTAAAATCTAATGAATGAGTCGAGGATAATTAGTACAGTCAATTCATTGGATACCCATAACTCAAGGTAACGTTGATATTTTGTTTTTGTTCAAAGAAAGGGATGGGAATGAAATATGTAAGCAGAAAACCTAAATAATACATAAGGCAAGGGGCAATCTGTCAGCCTTAGCATCCAGAAAGCCAAAGGGTTAATGCATTTATGAATTTTAAAAATGTAGGAAAACATCAATTTCATTGCCTGTAACCTGATGCCAAAACTTTTGCATGTGTTCTTGTTCGTAGCACCAGTGACACCAACAAGTATTTACTGAGCATTTGCCGTGGATCAGATACTGTTGTGAGCACTGCAGAGAACACAGCATCAAAGGTGACAGATGAGGCCCTGTCCTTATGGAGCTTATGCTCCGCCACAACAAGGAATGATAAATATGGTTGGACCAGAAAGCAAACCATGACTAACTCTCGGGGACAAAGAGTCCTGCCTTATAAGGCAGAAGCTTTCTTGCTACATTGCAATTTTACAGACAGCTGAATCTTTTCCAATAAGAGAAATTCACTGGGGTGTGTTTAAGAGGTTTGGGGGGCTTTAAAGGAGCAGAATGGGAAATAAAAAGGCAAATCTCACCAAGTCAGGGAAGAGAAAATGTTCTGGCTCTTTGAACCCTGCCCATCCAGGAAACACAACAATTCATCTGTGGCTTTGGTACAGAAGAACTTGGTTAATATGACAAATTTCTAGGAAGTTCTACTACATTCAGAAGTAAAATGGGAAGTAAACAATATTTGTCTTTGCTGTTCTCTGCCATCTGCCTCATTCACTGTGTCTTCTTGTGTCTTCTTTTTTTTCTCCCTTTTTCTATTTTGAGATTTTTTAAATTTTCAAAAACAAATGTTTTAACTTACTAGATGCATGCAGTAAAAAACAAGTACATTTTCAATTCCTTCATATTATCCCTCCTGTCTTTCCCCTATTAGTTTCCTCCTTCTTTCTCCATCACTCTGTGGTCCCTGGCTTCTTACCACTGCCCTCCAACTCCCCTTCTATCATTTGCAGGGAAAAAAAAAAAAGATCTGTAGCATAAGAAAAGATGGAGTCTAGTAAGACAAAGAATTGACAGTATGTTATATGTGTAGGTAAGTCCATTTTATGTGGATTTGTCCCTTTGAGTATTAAAATGCTTTGTGTGAATAAACTCACTAGAACTAAAGTTGCTAGACATAACACTTAGAAAATTGTGAAAGTAAAGATTTTTACATTTTTTAGCTGTCTGAATATATTCTTTCAAAAATCCTTTTTGTATATATTGGAGGACTTGCATGAGACAGAGGGGGAGAGGGAAAGGGAGGGGTGGAGAGAGAGAGAGAGAGAGGAGAAAATGAATTAGCCCTGTCTTTTGCCTTTCACCAGGGGGGCCATTTTCAAATGTTTCTTTAAGCAGTGAGTCTGGCCTCTCCTAAAATTGCTTTTATCCTATTCTGCATGCCTAGAACTCCTTACTTCACTATCCCCCAGCCAGGCTCCCTGCAGGGATATTGGGAATGAGACCATGGAAAAGACCAGCTTTGGAGTCAGACTGACTTACCCTGGAAGCCCAGCTTCATGTCTTATTAACCCAGTGACCTTAAGCAAATTACTTACCTTTTTTAATGGTCTTCTCATCTGTAAAATGGTGCTCATAAAACCAACCACTTTATATTGTCATAAGCATTTAATTATCTAATCCATAAAGGTATTAATCATACTATATAGTAGATAGTTGCCATTTAATAAATCATATATATGATTTAAATATACATAAGTACACACACATATCTATACACCCCATCTGCTTATAATTTTCTCACATACACAGGCAATTTACCCACCTGTCCTCAATGCCATTCTCCCAGAGTTCTGCCCTTGAAGCATTTCTATTTTTCCAAAGTCACAATTAGCTAATGTAAGAATCTAATTACTGAGAATGTGTTAATGAGAAAGGATAAGAGAGAAGAACAGTGACTACTGCCTGCCAACTCAGATACTCCTCAGTGGTAAAATATGGCTCTTGGAAACAAAACTGCACTGAAAGTTGCATGGGCCAGAGCAGCAACTCACAGTGTGAATTTTAAGCAGCATCCCCTGGACACCTACTGTAGTGGCTCCTGGTAACTAACTGCTTCTGTTACATGTTGATTGATACCTAGGCCGTCATTAATTTAAAAGGAGGTTAAAAACACTTAAATGGGCTGTGTGTCCTTTTTAATATAAGTTAAAGTATGTGCAGAGATATTGCATTTGCCCAGAACATTCTACAAAACATATAATAGTTCCTAGGAAAATAGGGCCTTGGGGAGATTAAATGCCCATGTAATGTCTTTGATGAAACAAGACCTAAAACAAAATTCTCTTTCCAAGTCAGTATTTCGAGACCATAGTAAGTTGATTTCATGAGGTGTAACTACGCACAGGAAGTCCTGCTTTGAAAACCTTCATCCAAAAGATCAAAAAAAAAAATCTGTGAAATTGGCAATGGCAAGAAAATCAGTCACACCTTTGCCACACTAACAGGAAAGACTCTTAAGTAATGGACTTGGTGCCTGGCCATCCGAGTCAGCCACTTAGTCATTTTTCTAGACGCTATCCATCATTGAGCACATTCCCAAATTTCATGTAACCTAATTTAAACATCTAACTGGCATTTCTGATGGGAATAAACATTCCATCAAAGTAAAAGTTTGACAACCCTGCCACCTAGTGGCTGCTAGGAAACTGGGGAAGCTCCTGCTTGGGAAAAGTAGCTAGCTAGCTACTATGGCAGTAGAGAATTTAATGATTATTAATAGTATAAAATACTAACTCTAAAAGCAACCTCGATCTATTTTGTCTTTGAATTTATCTTGGTATCTACACAAGGAGGCAAAAAGACCTGCATCTGTTAGGTACATTTTCCTGTAATCTTGTACACTTAGCAAATTTTTACTAATCTTCAGAGATCAAATAAGAACACTAAAGGTTGATTCATATTTTGAGATATTTATGAGCCTTTTCCTTAATATTGTATTTACAACCACATCCTTTACCCAGTCTTCAGGTCCTTTTTCTTATGTATTCCCCCATCTGGTCATGCATTCACAGAGGCCCCCTTTAAGCCACTGAAGCATCCTTAGTCAAAGGGTAGTTGTACCTTTACGAACCAGCAGTTTTCCTTAAGACAGGTAAAAGAACACATGTAGAAACCCCTATAGTGCAGATCTGAAAGTAAAGACCACAGGGAACGCTGCGGGAAGTCACATGAACAGACAGGTCCACACACACAGCACAACCGATTTCTGCCCTAAACATTGGAAGGTAAGCATCCGCAGGCCTACCTAAACCTGACGCTTCAGCACAAAGCCTGAAGCGTTCATCTCCTCCACCAAGGAAAGGTCCGACTCCTACCTGCTGACGTTTGAAGGCTAAATAATCCAAATTTTCCAGCTCCTTCCCAAGCTTCTGGTAGGTTTTCTGGAGGTCAGATGTGTTGGAAACATTTTTAAGAGACTCAAGCGTCCTTTGAAACTGAAATCAAAAGCAAGAGCAAATCAGTAGAATAGCCGCGTATTTTTCTTCAAATTCCTAACTAGCTAATACTGAGAAATAGTTGACAGTAAACCCCAGTTTCTCCCATTCATAAGACAGAGATAATAAATGCTAGCTAATTGCCTCTCAATAAAATAATTAGAAAGTTACTATGAAGAATCGGAAACTGTACAAGCAACACATTGCATAAATGAAAGCCCATTTAGTCCTGACTTCAACAAAAGAACATACTGGATTTTAAGAAAATAAAACTCTTCATGTCTTAGCATACACTGCTACTTTTAAAGAAAAAAAGTGCAATGAATGTATCATTTCAAATTATAATAAGGAAGTGTTAAAAGAGCTCTCACATTCCAACCATGGAGACAAATTTACATAAAAGTAGCTCATTGCCTCTGTAGAAACATCTATGAAGAACAGGCACCCACCAGTACCCACTGGACTTCAGCCAGGAACACCTCTCAGACCTCATGTTTTGAGGAGGTAAAAAAACTAACATTTTGATGACTGAAGCATATGTAGCATGTTCAGCAAACATTTATTCATTTCTGTCTTATAACACCAATGAGTTATGAAATCAGTTCTGCTGAATCAGAATGTTTCCATTCATTTTTAAGCCAGATACCAGAAAAACACAAAGGAGACAAATTGCAATGGATCACAGAATATTTTTCTACCAGTAAGTAATTAAGCAAAGGGAACTCACAAGAAATTAAATTCTTGGTTTATTTTAGGAAATTAGAACATACTTTGGAGGATGATTGAAAATGTCAAGTAATGTCATTTACAAGACATTGGCACTTTCTCTTTATGTTATTTATTTCCCATATGCTCACTGTGTGCCATTGGATAGATTTCCACATTCAATAGAGACTTCATCTTAAACACACCAGAACTCTACTGTGACTACAATGCTATGAGATAGGCTAATAGAATGTTACAGAATATAGTTAAGTTTCCAGGGAAATGATTTGACCCTTACTATTTCAACCCTATAGAATAAGTCATATTATAATGGCATTTCACTGTATTAGATCCTAAATTTCATGAAAGCAACATGTTTATCTCAATCCAAGGTGGCAGAAGAAAAAGAAAGGGGAAATAACAGTCCTAAGCTTCCGCAGCAGGACGGTAAATTACATTCCACAATGTAATCTCTTAGAACCTACTACACACAAGGCACTATGAATACAAGCACATTTCTTGTGCTAAACAAACTTACAGACTACAGGCGAGGCCAAACATGAAACTCACAAATGAGAAAGACTGACATTTGCGTGCCTGCTCAGTGGCAGGCACTTGGCACTTTCCAATGTATCCTCACCGAACCCCAGAGCTCCCACTTCTCTATCCATTCTGCCCGCAAGTAAACAGGACTCAGTTTCAACTGGGTCTTGACTACAGTGTTGTGTTCTTTCTGCTCTATCATTAGCTCTAACATAAGAGTGAAGAGAATGCAAAAAAAGGAATAAAAGCAACATGTGATAAAACAGCCAAAACTCACTGATATTGAGAGACTCAAGCCACATAAAAGACATGAGGGAAATTGATTGGGGTCTCAATTCACAGGAAGAATTTTCAGAGCTTTAAATAGGAACCAGTCCCATCCATCAGTTTAAAGATGGCCCAAGTCTGATCATCTTCTTCCCCTTCTGTAGCAGAGTAAACACATTTCTCTTAACATAATTTAATAACCATTATACTAACTGTTTATTATGTTATATGATCATTTCCAGACCTTGCCATTCTTGGGTCCATAATCACTATGTTCAAATCAAAATAATACCAGATCTAAAATCTTAAACAATTTGTGTCATTTTACCTATAAGTAATATAAACTATTTTACCAATCAATCTGTTTCCTAAGAAAGATTAGCTCTACTTTTTAAATATTTCTTCCTCACATTTATGTCTGTGAACTTTTATACAACTCCAAATAGAAACTTTAGGGTTAACACAAGTTCAGAAACATAAAAAACAATAACTCCAGATAATCTGTCCAGGGCCAAAGAAGAAAGAGAAAATCCAGTAAGGACACAGCACCACAGAAGGTTTTCATTAAAGGTCAGAGTTGGCATAATGTGGAGCTGTTAGCTCGAACTTTCAGTATCGGGACTTATGTCTCCCATTCATTGATACAAAATAGCTCAGAATACTCAAACTAAGATGATTCATTCATTTAAGTGGACTTTCTTATTTACAAAAACAAATGATTGTCAAGGAGAGGTCATACAAAATCCATAGTGTAACTTTGCGTTAGATCCCTATTAAAAGCCCCATCAACATCTACCCACGCATACACTTAAAGATTCTAAAGAATGAAAGCAGTAACTTTACCATGCAGATGAGAAGATAAAAATAAGACAATGGTTAAGGTGAGGTTTAGATTTTCTGTGAAGATATTTGATATTGACTTAATCGGAAGATTTTTCATTCCCATAGGCCACTGTGCTGGATCACTGAGAGAGACCTCTTGAGATTTTCTACATCAGTTCAGTCCATTGTAATTTCATTATATTGACTATGTCTCAAAATAGCTTATCTCTCAGTTTAAGTTAGTAAAGGAAGCACAATTAATCAAAGAGATTTTAATATTCCTGCATTCTGCCTGTTCAAAGTTTTGAGTGGTAATTTAAAATAATTCAAGAACCCCAAATAATTTGTTGAACATTGAATTTATCTGGTGTTAATATTTTTTAAAACATTTAAAAATTTTTAAATTACACTTTACATTCAATATTTTGTATTAGTCTCAGGTGTACAGCATAGTGGTTAGACAATCATATACTTTACTAAAGTCTTCCCCCAATATTTCCAGCACTCATCTGGCACCATATGTAGTTATTACACTATTATTGATTAGATTACTTTCCTGTGCTGTAATTTTTTATTTAATTTTTACTGTATTTTTCTGTTACCATTTAGTCCCCTTGCACCCTCCTGCCCCCAGCAATCACCACACTGCTGTCAATTTCCATGAGCTGTTTTTCCTTTTTGCTCAATTCCTCCACTCCCTAACCACCCACTGCCAAAAAGCTATCATCCTGTTCTCCATCTATGAGTCCGTCTCTACTTTGCTTGTTAGTTCAGTTTGTTCATTAGATTCCACACATGAGTGAAATCATAGACTATTTGTCTTTCTCTACCTGCCTTATTTCACTTAGCATAATGTTCTCCAGGTCCATCCATCCACTTTTAACAAAGGGTAAAATTTTTTCTTCTTTTTTATGGCCAAGTAGTATTCCATTGTGTAAATGTCCTACAGTTGTTTTATCCACTCATCTATTGATGGAAATGGGCTGCTTGCATATCTCAGCAATTGTAAATAATGCTGCAATGAACATAGGGGTGCATATGTTTTTTTGAATTTCTGTTTGGGTTACTTTGGGTATATTCCCAGAAGTGGGATCACTGGGTCAAAAGGCACATGCATTTTTAATTTTTTGAGGTATCTCTATACTGCTTTCCACAGTGCTTGCACCAGTCTTCATTACCACCAACAGTGCAAAAGGGTCACTTCCGCTTTCTCCACATCCTTGACAGCACTTGTTTATTGATTTATTGATTATAGCCATTCTGACAGGTATGAGACTATAACTCATTGTGGTTTTTATTTGCATTTCTCTGATAATTAGTGATGTTGAGCATCTTTTCATATGTCTATTGGCCATTTGTATGTCCTATTTGGAGAAGCATCTATCCAGGTCCTTTGCCCATTTTTAATTAGGTTGTTTGCTTTTGGGGGGTTTGAGGGGGTTATTGAGTTTTGCAAGTTCTTTATAAATTTTGGATACTCACACCTCATCAGATATATCAGCAAATGTGTTCTCCCATTCTGTGGGTTGCCTTTGTATTTTGTTGATGATTTCCTTTGTTGTGCAAAAACTTTTTAGTTCGATATAGTCCCATTTGTTTATTTTTTGTTTGTTTGTTTGTTTGTTTCTGTTGCCTGGGGAGATACATCCAATAAAATAATGCTCTGAGCAACATCCAAGATTATGCTGCCTGTTTTCTTCTAGGATTTTTATGGTTTGAGGTCTAACATTTAAGTCTTTAATCCATTTCGAACTTATTCTTGTGTGTGGTGTAAGACAGTGGTTGTTTCCTTTTTTCTATACATATCTGTCCAATTTTCCCAATACCATTTATTGAACAAACTGTCTTCAGACCATTGTATGTGCTTGCCTCCTCTGTAGAATATTAATTGACTATAAAGATATGGACTTATTTCTGGCTCTCTATTCTGTTCCATTGACTTATGTGTCTGTTTTTATGCTAGTATCATGTTGTTTTGATTACTATTGCATTATAGTATAGTTTGATATTAGGTAGCATGATTCCTCAAACTTTGTTCTTCCTTCTCAGGATCACCATTGCTCTGCAGGGCCTTTTGTGGTTCCATATAAATTTTTGAAATATTTGTTCTAGTTCTGTGAAATATGTCATTGGAACCTTGAAAGGAATTGAACTGAATCTATGGATTGCTTTGGGTAGTATGGACATTTTAATAATGTTAATTTTTTTCTATCCATGAACACAGTTTGTGCTCCCACTTATTTGTAATTTCTTCAATTTCTTTCTTCAGTTTCTTATAATTTTATGACTACAGGTCTTTTAAATCCTTAGTTACATTTACTCCTAGGTATTTTATGCTTTTTGTAGCAATTATGAATAAGACTGTTTTCTTACTTTTCTTTTCTGTTAGTTCATTACTGGCATATAAAAATGCAACTGATTTCTGGATATTAATTTTGTATACTGCTACTTTGCTATATTAATTTATCAGTTCTAATAGTTCCTTGGTGGAATCCTTGTGGGTTTTTCTATGTATTGTATCATGTCATCTGCAAATAGAGATAGTTATACTTCTTCATTTCCAATTTGGACGCCTTTTATTTCTTCTTCTTGTCTAATTGCTGTGTCTTGGACTTCCAGTAATATTTTGAACAAGAAAGCTGAAAGTGAACATCCCTATCTTGTTCCTGATCTTAAAGAAAATGCTTGTAGTTTTTGCCCATTGAGTATGATTCTGGCAGTAGGTCTGTTCTGTGTGGCCTTTATTATGTTTAGGTATGTTCCCTCTAATCCCACTTTGCTGAGAGTTCTTATCATAAATGTGTGCTGAATTTTATCAAATGCTTTTTCTACATCTATTGATATGATAGTGTGGTTTTTATTGTTCATTTTGTTTATGTGATGAGTCACATTTATTGATTTGCAAATGTTGTGCCAACCTTGCATCCCAGAACAAATCCCATTTGATCATGGTGTATGATCTTTTTGATGCACTGCTGTATTTGGTTTGCTAATACTTTGTTGAGGATTTTAGTGTCTATGTTCATCAAGGATATTGGCTTATAATTTTTTCCTTTCTTTGCAATAATATTTATCTGATTTTGGAATTAGGATAATGCTTACTTGTAAAATGAGTTTGGGAGCCTTCCCACCTCTTGAATTTTATAAAACATTTTGAGAAGGAGGTGTTAGTTCTTCTCAGAATGTTTGGTAAAATTCACCTGTGAAGCCATCTGCTCCAGGGATTTGTTTGTTTGGGAGATTTTTTGATTACTGCTTCAATTTTGCTAGGTGTAATCTGTCTACTCACAGTCTCTGATCCCTCCTGATTTAGTTTTGGCAGTGATCTTTAAGGGTCCTGGGGGGAGGTTAGTGTAGCTTCCACTTACTCCTCCACCATCTTGGATCTCCTATATCCTGTGTTAATATTTTTAACTAATTATAGACCAAAGTGAAACCTAAAAAAAAGCCCAGTAAATAAAACTGAACCCCCAAAACCTAATTAGCTTCTAAAACTGTCAAAACTGAATATTAAAATGGTTTATTCTCTGAAAAACAAATGCAAATTCTGTTCTATCTGACTGCCTTATCAAATATCACAAATGGGCAAGAATGAGAGGATGTAAACAATATTCTTAGCCCCCAATTTGCCTTAAAAACAGGTGTTGTAAACACCCCCACAGTATTTTCTCATCAGTTTCCTTTCTGCTCAAGTTCCAATTTAAGATGTCAGTGCAGGAAGATCCTGAATTCACCTTTCCCACAGACACACTGAATTTACAGCTATCTATATATAGAACAATTTCCTATGAAAAAGTAATCACACGAAGAAACTGTTTAACCTCAGGTAAATGAGAGGGAAATCACACTGAAGCAAGTAGAAAAGGTGGAGACACAGTTTTGCTCCATATACCCCACCCCAGTGGAGCAAACCACAATTAGGAAGAAACTCAAAAAACAGAGTATCTCCCTGGGGAGTGAGGGGTTCATATACCACATCAGGTACCCCAACTTTTAAGGTGGGCACCTGAGACATAAGCCTCCAAAACACTTGACTTTGAAGACCAATGGGGCTCACATCCACCAGACTCATGGGGCTGTACCAATACCTACACAAGACAAAACAGACTTTAAAAACAAAGGCTACAACAAGATACAAAGAAGGAACAAGCAATTCAACCTCTGTGTATTTATCTAAAGAAACCCAAAACACAATTTGAAAATACATATGCACCCATATGTTCAGTACAGTTATTTACGATAGCCAAGATATGAAAACAACATAAGTGCCCCTTGATAGATGAGTAGATAAAGAAGAATGGAACATATATACAATGGAACAATATTCAGCCATATAAAAAATGAAATCTTGTCTCTGCAACAACATGGATAGATCTAGAGAGTATTACACTGAGTGAAATAAATCTGACAGAGAAAAGACAAATGTCATTCGATTTTACTTATATGTGGAAGCTAAACAAAATGAACAAAAAAAGAAGCAAACTCACAGATACAGAAAACATTCTGATGGTTGCCAGATGGGAGGGGGTTTTAGGGGTGATTGGTTAAAAAAGGGAATGGATTAAGAAGTACAAATTGTTACTTACAAAGTAGTCATGTGGTTGTAAAGTACAGCACAGGAGATATAGTCAATAATGTTGCAATAACTATATGTGGTGTTAAATAGCCACTAGATTTATCTGGATAAATCACTTTATAAGTTATATAAACATCTAAGCACTATGTTGCACCCCTGAAACTAACACAATATTGTATTTCAACTGTAATTGAAAAAAATTAAAGAGTACAATAAGAGACAAAGAACAGCATCATATAATGATTAAATGATCAATCCAGCAAGAGAATATAACATTTGTAAATGTTTACACAACCAACATAGGACCACCTAAATATATAAAGCAAATATTAACAGAACTGAAAGGAAAACTAGCTAGCATTACAATAGTAAGAATCCTTAATATCCTTCTTACATCAATGAAAAATCAGCTAGACAGAAAATCAATAAGAAAACACCAACCTTAAATGACATGTTAGACATTATGAACTTTAAAGACATATATAGACTAGTCCATTCAAAAGTAACAGAATATACATTCTTCTCAAGGCACATGTAACATTCTCCAAGACAGATAATATAAAAAGCCCCAAAACAAGTCTTAACAAATTTAAAATTATTAAAATCATATCAAGCATGTTTTCAACCACAATGGTGTAAGACTTAAAATCTTACAAGAAGAAAACTAGAAAATTCACAAATATGTGAAGATTAAACAACATACAACTGAACAACCAATAGATAAACAAAGAAATCAAAAGATAAATCAAAAATGCCTTGAGCTAAATGAAATTGAAAATGCAAAATCCAAACCTATGGATGCAGCAAATGTAGTCCTAAGTGGAAAGCTCATAGCAATAAATGATTCTCAAGAAACAACACTAAAAAATTAACACTATTCATCAAGGAACTAGAAAAAGAAGAACAAATAAAGCCCAATTTAATAGAGTGAAGGAAATAAAAATATCATGGAAAAAATAAATGAAATAGAAATTAAACTAAAATGACAATGGAAACAATTAATGACTAAGAGCTGGTTCTTTGAAAAGATAAACAAAATTGAAAAATCTCAGCTACGCTCATCAAAAAAGAGACAAAATTTTCAAGTAAAATCAGAAATGAAGTAAGAACCATTATCAGTGATACCACAGAAATACCAACTATCATAAGAGACTACACTAAACAATTATACACCAATAGGAAAACCTACAAGAAATAGATAAATTCCAAAAGATACAACCTTCCTAGATTAAATCATGAAAAATAGAAAATTCGAACAGACCAATTACAAGTAAGGATATTGAGTCAGTCATTTTAAATCTCCCAATAATCAAAAGTCATGGAGATAATAGCTTCACTGGTAAATTCTACCAAACATTCAAAGGAGATTTAGTCTTCTCAAATACTTCCAAAAACTAGAAAAGAGAACATCTCCAAACTCATTTTATGAGGACAGCATCATCTGGATACCAAAATCAGAAAAGGACAACATAAGAAAGGAATATTATGGGCCCATATCCCTGATAAATATAGATGCATAAATTCTCAACAAAATATTAGCAAATGAAATTTAAGAATGCATTAAAAGTACCATGCACCATGATCGCATAGAATTTATTCCAAGAATGTAAGTGTGGTTCAACATCTGCAAATCGATGTGATATACCACATCAACAAAACTAAGGATACAAACCATATGATCATCACAATAGACAAAGATAAAGCATTTGACAAAATTCAACATCCATTCATGATACACATTCTCAGCAAAGCGAGTATAGAAGGAACATACCTAAATGTAATAATAGCTATATATGTTAAGGCCATAACTAACATCATACTCAATAGTGAAAAGATGAAAGCTTTTCTCTAAAATCAGAACAAGACAAGGATGCCCACTTTTACCACTTTCCTCTAACTAGTATTATTAGGTAATAACCTGAGCAATTAGGTAAGAATAAGAACAAAAGACATCCAAATTAGAAAGAAATAAGTTAAACTGCCACTGTTTACACGTAATAAAATTTTATATATAGAAAATCTTAAAGACTCCAAGAAACTGTTAAAATAAATAAATTCAGTAACTTTACAGAATATATAATGACTATACAGGAATTTATTGTGTTTTTATATACTACTAATGAACTACCACAAAAAAATTATTAAAACAATCCATTTACAACTGCATCAAAAAGGATAAAATACCTACAAATAAAATTAACCAAGGAGGTAAGAAATGCACACTGAAAACTATAAAACACTGATGGAAGAAACTGAAGACAAAAATAAATGGAAAATGTTCCATACTCATGGATTAAATAATTAATACTGTTGAAATGTCCACACTACCCAAGTATTCTAAAGAATCAATGGAGTCACTATCAAAATAACACAGTATTTTTATAGAAATAGAACAAACAATCCTAAAATTTGTATGAAACAACAAAAGATCCCAAATAGCCAAAGAAAGAACAATGCTGGAGTATCACACTCCCTGATGTCTAACTTTATTACAAAGATATAGTAATCAAAACAGTATAATATTGGCATAAAAGCAGACATATAGATCAATGAAACATAACAAAGAGCCCCAAAATAAACCACACATATATGGTCAATTAATTTATGACATACAGGCCAACAATATATAATGGGGAAAGGACAATATCTTCAATAAATGGTGTTGGGGAAACTGGACAGCCACAAGCAAAAGAATAAAACTAGACCATTATAACAAAAAATTAACTCAATATAGATTAAACACATGACTTCAAGACCTAAAACCATAAAGACCCTAGAAGGAACCACAAGCAATAAGCTCTTTGACATTGGTCATAGCGATAATTTTTTTATTCTGGCAACAAAAGCAAAAATAAACACATAGAACCAGGTTCAATGTGTTTGTATTCTAAAGAATACAAAGCTCCATTCTAAAGAATGAGCACTCCATGTTCATTGCAGTATCATTTATAATAACCAGGATATGAAAATAACCTAAGGGTCCATCAATAGACAAATGGATAAAGAAAATGTGGTATATGTATGTAATGAAATATTATTCAGCCATAAAAAATAAAAGTGTGCCACTTGTAATGACAGGGACGGACTCTGAGGGCATTTATGCTAAGCACAATAAGGCAAACAAAGACAAATATGGTATGATATCATTTATATATAGAAGAGCCTGTAGATCAGGGGTGTCAAACTTGTTTTCACTGGGGGCCACATCAGCCTGCAGTTGCCTTCAAAGGGCTGAATGTGAAGTTCCTGGCCCCTAGGTAAGAAGTAGTTATATTTATACAGTCCTAAAATCACATCCAGCCCTTTGAAGGCAACCACAAGGCTGATGTGGCCCCCAGTGAAAATGAGTTTGACACCCCTGCTGTAGATAGAACTGGTTGGTGATTGCCAGAGGCAGTGGATCGGTTGGGTGAGTCAAATAAGTGAAAGGGGTCAAAAGATACAAATTTCCAGGGGGGTTGAACCCCTTTGGTGATGGGGGTATGTGTTTGTGTGTGTGTGCACGTGTGTGTGTATGAAGAGATTAAGAACTTGACCCCTCTAATCTGGCCAAAGAAAGCAAGAAATATTAACTGGACATGAGGAATAAAAAACAACTTAATATTCCACCCCCTGCGTTATAGCTATTATGACAACTGAGAGGGGGGACAAGAGTGGGAGCAGGATGAAGAATTAACTGGAAGGGGTTCAATGGCTGCAATATTCATCCACTTAGTTTTTTACAAGAATAGCTCATCAGGGGAGGGGAGGGGAGAGGAAGGGAGAGAGGGGAGAGGAGAGGGAGTGGGGGGAGAGGAGAGGGAAGGGGAAGGGAGAGAAGAAGCTGGGAATGCAGTTCAGATGTTCAGTTCTGAACTGGCAGTTCTCCTCCCATCCTCAGCTCTGTCACTAAGAGAGGTCTTAAAAGTTCTCATCACAACAAAAAAATTCTTCAGCTATGTATGGTGACAGATGTTAGCTAGACTTATTGTGATCATTTTCCCATATGGAGAGTAAGGCAAAATCAGGTTTACAGTTGTTTGTATGGATATAATAAAATAATTAATAAATAACAATAAACTCTATTTCATGTACTCACAACTGTAAGCCTACTTTTGCCCCACCCTGTATACAAATATCTAATTGTGTTGTACATCTGAGACTAATATAATATTACATGTCAACCATACCTCAGTAAAAATTCCTTTTTGTTCAGAGATAAGAATACTAATCCACCAAATAAAATAGAATCCATGACTGCTACTCTTTCATTAAAATAACTGAAGGGACTTCGCCAAGATGGAGGCATAGGTGGATGTGCCGTACCTTCTCACACAACCAAGTTTAGAGACAACTAAATATTAGCAACAGAAAACACAGCCAGAACACGGAAAATTGAACTTTTCGGAAGTTGGTTAACAACAAATTCTTCAGCCTGACCGGTAAGGGGCGAAACCAGCGGCTAGTGAAGCAGGGTTGCACAGGAGGACTCGGTCAGACGGACTCAGGCGCGCGGAATCCAGACCCACGGAATCCAGGCGCAGGGTTGGACCTAGTGAGCGACCGAAAGAGCGAGCGAGTGAGCGACCAGGTGAGCGACCGAAAGAGCGAGCGAGTGAGCGACCAGGCGAGCGACCGCGGGGGAGACAACGGGGCAGCAGGGCTGCGTGTTGACTGTGGTCGCACATTTGTGCGCCGGCAGACAGGCGAGGGAGTGGGCGGTTGGACCGGGGCCAGGCGGGTCCCCTCGGCAAGCGGCAGTGGAGGGCGCTGCCATTTCCCTGCTCTGACCCCACCTCCACATACAGCATCATAACCCAGCGACTCTGAGTGGCCCGGCCCAGGTGAACCACCTAAGCCTCTGATCCTCACCCAGCTGTGAGAAACAGCAGAGGGGGTCGCCATTTCCCCGCTCTGACCACGCCCCTACATAAGCGTCACAACGCAGCCACCTGGGAGTCCAAGGCACCGCTTCTCACACTTAAAGGGCCAGAACAGACCAAAAATGTCGCAAGAAGATCTCAAAGCCCCAGAGCCCATAGATCTAAGCAATGAAGAAATAGCAAAACTCTCAGACACACAGTTTAAAACACTGGTCATCAGGATCCTCACAGAACTGGTTGATTATAGCCACAAATTAGACAAATATATGAAGGCAAAACTAATTGAAATGAATGGAATTGCACAGGAAACCAATAGCGATGAAAAGGAAACTGGGACTCAAATCAATGGAGTGGACCAGAAGAAAGCAAATAATGGCCAAACAGAAAAGAGTCAAGAAGCAAGAATTCAAAGAAATGAGGAGAGTCTTAGGAACCTCCAGGACATCTTTAAATGCTCCAACATCCAAATTATAGGGGTACCAGAAGGGGAAAAGGAACAGCCACCAGTGGAAAACTTATTTGAACAAATAATAAAGGAAAATTTCCCCAATCTGGCAAAGGAAATAGACTTCCAGGAAATCCAGGAAGCTCAGAGAGTCCCAAAGAAGTTGGACCCAAGAAGGAACACACCAAGGCACATCATCATTATATTAGCCAAAATTAAAATGAAGGAGAGAATCCTAGAAGCAGCAAGAGATAAGGGGACAGTCACCTACAAAGGAGTCCCCATCAGACTGTCAGCGGATTTCTCAAAAGAGACCTCACAGGCAAGAAGGGGCTGGAAAGAGGTATTCCAAGTCATGAAATCCAAAGACCTACAACCAAGATTGCTCTATCCAGCAAAACTTTCATTTAGAATGGAAGGGCAGATAAAGTGCTTCTCAGATAAGATCAAATTCAAGGAGTTCATCATCACCAAGCCCTTATTATATGAAATGTTAAAGGGACTTATCTAAGAAAAAGAAGTTAAAGAAACATGAACAGTGAAAGGACAACAAACTCACAGTTATTAACAACCACACCTAAAATGAAAGCAAACTAAAAGGACAGCTAGATCAGGAGTGGAAACATAGAAATGAAGATCTCAAGGAGGGTTAGCAACAGGGGAGTGGGAGGAGGAGAAGGGGGGAGAAGGTACAGAAAATAAGTAGCATAGACAGTAGATAGAAAATAGAAGGGGGGGCAAGAATAGTAGGGGAAATATAGAATCTAAAGAACTTGAGACACATGGTCATAAACTAAAGGGGGGGTAATGGTGGGGATGGGGGGGTAGGGTGGAGGGGAATGAAAGGAGGAATAGAACAACTGTAACAGCATAATCAATAAAAAAATTAAAAAATAAAATAAAGTCTATAAACTACAAAAACAAAAAGGCTAGCAACACAATAAAATATTGCCAAAGTAAAAATAAAATAAAATAAATAAAATAAAATAACTGAAAATCTGGTGGATTGACCCTTTTATTATTATATAATGTCTTTCTCTGTCTTAGCAGTTTTTGACTTAAGATCTATTTTGTCTAATATAAGTATAGTCCCTGTTCTCTTTTGGTTACCATTGGAGTGGAAAATCATTTTTTATCCCTTACTATCAGCTTACCTGTGTCCTTAAATCTAAAGTGAGTTTCATGTATGAAGCATATCGTTGGGTCTTGCTTTTTTTTTGTCCATTCAAATGCTTTGTGTCCTAAGTAGTTGTTAAGCCCCAGCTGGTGTGCCTCAGTGGAATTAGTGCTGGTCTGTGAACCAAAGGGTCACTGGTTCAATTCCCAGTCAGGGCACATACCTGGGCTGTGGGCCAGGTCTCCATTAGGGGGCACACAGAGGCAACCACACATTGATGTTTCTCTCCCTCTCCTTCTCCCTCCCTTCCCCTCTCTCTAAAAACAAATAAGTCTTTAAAAATAACTTCAAAAAATAAAGTAGTTATTAGTAAGAAAGGACATACTACTGCCATTTTGTTAGTTACATTCTTTCTGTTACTCATGTAGTTCTTTTTTCTGTTTTTCCCCTATTGCTATCTTTCTTTCTGTTGTGTCATTTTTTGTAGTGTTATGCTTTGATTTTTTTAATAATTTCTATGAGTATTTTCCTTCTTCCCCAAAACACATATTTTATATTGTTGTCATATTTATATCTATACATATTATGGATTTCTAGTATATTATTATCTGCATAAATTGGAGTACATTTTCCTTTTAACTTTGGTACTAGAATTAAAAGTGATTTACCCGCCACTATTGTAGTGATGCAGTATTCTGTATCTATCTATATATTTGCCTTTATCACTGAGTTATATATTTCTTATGCTGTAAAACATTTTTGTTTAGCAGCTCTTCATCTCAACTTTAAGTGCTCCCATTATTTTTGTAACATAGGTCTAATGGTAATAAACTCCCTCAATTTTTGTTTTTCTGGGAAACTATCTCCCCCTTTCTGAAGAACCATTTTATTCTCAGTGTAGGATCCTTGATTAGTAGGGTTTTTTTTTTCTTTCAGCACTATGAATATATTATACCTCTACCTTCTGGACTCCAAGGTTTCTGCTAAAATTCCACTGACTGTCTTAAAGGGGTTCCTTTGTACATGACATGTCAGTTTTCCTTTGTTCTTTCCCAGTCCTTCTTTGTCTTTGACTTTTGACAGTATTATTATAATGTGTCTCGGTGTGGATTTCTTTGGGCTCATCACTTTTGGTATCCTTTGAGATAACTGGATTTCAATGGCCATTTCTTTCCACAGATTTGTGGTTTTCTCAGTCATCACTTCTTAGAATATGTTTTCTGGTCCTTTTTTTAGCTCTTCTCCTTCTGGGATTCCCTAAATGCGTATATTAGCCATATAGTAGTCTGATTAATGATATTCCATAAATACCTTACCTATCATCGCACCTTTCATTTCTTTCTTTCTGCTCCTCTGACTGAAATGTTTCCAATTTTCTGTCTTTAAGTTCATTAATCTTTTCTTCTGTCTTATATATTGTAATGTTGAATACCTTAGTGAAATTTTCAGTTCAATTATTGTGCTTTTTAGTGCCATGATTTCTGTGAAATAACTTTTATATTTTCTATCTGTGTTAAAAGTTTAACTTTTTTCGTGCATTGTTCTCTTTATCTCAGTGAGTGATTTTATGACTGTTGTTTTGAACCCTCTGTCAGGTAAATAATATATCTCAATTTCATTAGGATCAGTTTCTGGAGATTCGTATATTCTTTTGTTTCAAACACCATTGCATGGTTCTTTATTTTCCTTGTCATGCTAGTGTCTGCATATTAGACAAAGCAGGCACCTTTCCTAGTTTTCATGGACTTTATAACAGAGAAGACCTCTCACCACCAGTCATCCCAGCCTCTACCAACTCTCTTACTCCCTAGGAAGAAGCAGGAAGCTGAGGTTTTGTCTGCTTGCTCTGGGCTAGGATGGGCTGGGCTGGGCTGGGCTGGGCTGGGCTGGGCTGGAGAGGAGGTAGCTGTGGTGTCTACAGGTCTAACTATTCTCTGTGGGTAACTAGACTATTCTGGATCCACCAAAGCTCCAAGACTGGCAAGACAGGACCCAGTCCTCTGGAGAGCCCCCTCAAAAAAGGTAGAGTGTTAGACCAAGAACCAACTCCTCCTCTCTCCTGGAAGCTGAAAACTAAAGGGTGTCTCCTTGATTGTATGGTGTTATGTTATAGGTACGAACTCTGTGAAAGGGTGCCCCAAATCTCCCTACAGAAGTAAGACTGAACACAAACCTATTGATTCTTTGTCCAGCAAAATTTCCACTAAACCACAAGGTCTCAGATATTTGAAACCAAAGGTTTGACTCCACATTAAAAACCCACCACATGACCTTATACAAACATATTGCTTCTCCTAATGATTACTTTTTCAGGCTTTCCAAATCTATCTCTTGTTTTATTTGTTTCCCTAGTCCTGTTATTATCTTTTATTTCTAGTATCACTCATATCTGCCTCAAATTCAGTATGTATAAAACCCATAAATTGCTTCTTCTCTATATGCAATTTAGTATCACTTTTATTTCTAGTATCTTTTATTTCTAGTATCACTCATATGTGCCTCAAATTCAGTATGCATAAAACCTGTAAACTGCTTCTTCTCCATATGCAGAAAATCAATGTCCTCAATGCCCAACCAAATTTCTAGAAGGCTGCTTGATACTTCCCTTTCCCTTTGAACAGAATTCAATCACTTTCCAAATAGTAAACTGTTCCTCCTTCATTTCTCTCATTCATTCCTCACCCTACACCATCATTTTAAGACCAGTAAATCAGCCTCATCACTAGCCTCTCTGCCTCCAATCTGGCCCCCATGCCAACTGTTGACAGTAATGGTCCTAAACTATACATTTTCTTTTTTTAAATATATTTTATTGATTATGTCATTACAGTTGTTCTATTCCCCCCACCCTGCACACCCCTCCCCCACCATTCCCCCCTTTAGTTTATGACCACAAGTCTCCAGTTCTTTAGATTCTATATTTCCTGTACTATTCTTGCCCTCCCCCTGTCTGTTTTCTACCTACCAACTATGCTACTTATTTTATGTACCTTCTCCCCCCTTATCCTTCTCCCACTCCTCTGTTGCTAACCCTTCATGTGATCTTCATTTCTATGGTTCTGCTCTTGATCTAGCTGTCCTCTTAGCTTGCTTTTGGTTTAGGTGTGGTTCTTAATAACTGTGAGTTTGCTGTCCTTCCACTGTTCATCTTTTTTATCTTCTTTTTCTTAGATAAGTCCCTTTAACATTTCATGTAATAAGGGCTTGGTGATGATGAACTCCTTGAATTTGATCTTATCTGAGAAGCACTTTATCTGCCCTTCCATTCTAAATGAAAGCTTTGCTGGATAGAGCAATCTTGGTTGTAGGTCTTTGGGTTTCATGACTTGGAATACTTCTTTCCAGCCCCTTCTTGCCTGTAAAGTCTCTTTTGAAAAATCCACTGACAGTCTGATGGGAACTCCTTTGTAGGTGACTGTCCCCTTATCTCTTGCTGCTTCTAGGATTCTCTCTTTCATTTTAATCTTGGCTAATGTAATGATGATGTGCCTTGGTGTGTTCCTTCTTGGGTCCAACTTCTTTGGGACTCTCTGAGCTTCCTGGATTTCCTGGAAGTCTACTTCCTTTGCCAGATTGGGGAAGTTTTCCTTTATTATTTGTTCAAATAAGTTTTCCACCCATGGCTATTCCTCTTCCCCTTCTGGTACCACTATAACTCGAATGTTGGAATGTTTAAAGATGTCTTGGAGGTTCCTAAGCCTCTCCTCATTTTTTTGAATTCTTGTTTCTTCATATTTTTCTGTTTGGTAATTTTTTTCTTCCTTCTGGTCCACTCCATTGATTTGAGTCCCAGTTTCCTTTCCATTACTATTGGTTTCCTGTGCATTTCCCTTTATTTCAATTAGTTTAGCCTTCATATGTTTCTCTAATTTGTGACTAAGATCAACCAGTTGTGTGAGCATCCTGATCACAAGTGTTTTGAACTGTGCATCTGAAAGTTTGGCCATTTCTTTGTCGCTTAGATTTATCGGCTCTGGGGCTTTGAGTTCTTCTTGAGCCATAATGTTTTGGTCTGTTTACACCTGTTACATGTGAGGAGTGGAGCCTTAGATATTCACCAGGGTGGGGCCACCCAGGTCACTGGTTTGTGATGCTGTATGTGGGGGCAGGGTCAGAGAGGGACAATAGCGGTCCCCTCTACTGCTTCCTGCTGCTGGGGCCTGCGCGGTCCATCTCACTACTTGCTCCTTCGCTGGTTTATCTGTGCGCAAATGTGTGACCACGGTCAGCCCTCAGTGGGTCCACCACCTTGTACCCTCAGTGGGTCCACCTGCTGCTACTCCACCCTTGGGATCCGCCCACAGCTGCCTGCACACCTGGGTCGCAAGCCAGGGTCAGTCTGGTGGATCTTTCTTGACTGACCCCACTCAGCTGCTGGCTTCACCCCTCTTACTGGTCTGGCTGAAAGGTTCGTTGTTGTCAGACTTCCATATAATTCAATTTTCTGTGGTTTGGCTGCGTTTTTGTTGCTAAAACTTTGTTGTTTTTAAACTTGGTTATGCAAGAAGGCACAATGTTTCCACCTACACCTCCATCTTGGCAGAAGTCTGCTAAAAGATACATTTTCTTATACAATTTTCCTGCTTAAAATTCTGTAATGGTTCCCCCTCACCTTTCAGACTATAGTTCAAACTGTTTAACTTAGCACATAGGCCTTTCACAAGTAGGTCTATCCCCACACCTCTTCAGCTTCAGCTCTTATTTCTCCCATATAATCATCTTTCATCTCAGCCATCCACAAGTACTACAGGTCTTCAAGAATATACATTCCCTTCACTTAAAATGCTTTCCTCATCTAGTTCTTTCTCCAAACTCAGCCATGCATTATTCACTCAGAACACTCCCCCTTTGTACAGGTGTCATTATGCCTCCTTAACCCTTAGACCAACCTCTCAAATAGTAATTTACGTTGTTAATTTATTTCTTATCCAGTCTATGAAATCCAGGAAAGCATGACCATGCTATTTTTTTCTAAATATAAATCCCTAGCACACAAAATGGTAATTGGCACACAAAAAATAAGGACACAGAAAATAAGTATTTCCTAAACAAATTAGTAAATTAATCAAATTAGGGGCTATCTGGAATGATGCTCGTCCTTTTCAGAAGTTAGAATTACTACCCAGCCTAAATTCTCTTTGTCCCTAAAGTGTTCAGTGTGGAATGTAGCACAAAACCAATGACTTGTGACCTATGTGCCTCTATTTTCTAGTTTCTTCTGTTCCATCTTAAATAACATTCCTGTGACTTGCTTTTTTCTTTATACCTTAGTATCTCTCTGTGTGTTTTACCTAGGATCTTGTGCAAAATATACTTGGCTTCTAACAGCTCTTAATTATATATTAATTTCTCCCCTTATAAACTGCTAATATTTTTAATTTTAAAAAAGCTTTACAAAGTGTTTTTGCTGGTACATACCTTCCTATTAACAACAGAAAATGGCCTCAAAAAGTCTCAGCAACCAATAGGGTACCATGTGACTTTCTGTCACCATTATGAATACTCTTCATATTCAGAATCATTTTAAGTATATAAGTATTTTATAGCAATGTGTGTAGCAAATATCAAATATATATTGATATTTGACATAAGAAGTTATTAAACACTGGACCCATTTCTGTAATGACATTGGTCTATTTCCTAATCCAAAGAGACCAACACTCCCGTTAAAAAAAAATAAAACTAGTTATGATATAATAAATGAAAAAACATTGGAAAAGTTAATTCAAGTCAGCAATCAAATTTAGTTCCCTTCAATTTTTAGGAATAAGGACAATTTGCACTGCAAGAGTCAAAAAGTAGAGCAAGGTACTACATGGAGAAAGGTAGGACAGAGTTCTTAACAGGTAGTTTATATATTTAATCTTCACAAGATCTTTTCAAAGTATTCAGAGTGAGTGTTATTATCCCTATAGCTCAAAGAAAAAGAGTAAGTCTCACAGATATTTAACTTTCCCAAAATCACCCAGCTAATCAATAATAGAACCAGAATTCAAGTAAGGTCTCCCTACCTACAAAAGCTATGTTTTTCTCTCCATGTTGTCTTAACCCCTAAAGAAAGCAAGAGACATCCTCACTAATTTTCTCTCAAATAAAGTTGACCTTTGTAAAATCTGGATAAAATATAATATGGACTCTAGAGAAGTATAAATAGCAAAGAAAAGTTCAAAAAACTTGAACAATACCAAAGAAAGAAAAATTTTAACTTAAATGTTCATAGACAATAATAAACAATAGTGGTAATAAAGCCAAATTGCCTTTTTACTTCCTTAAATTATTTAAATATTGAAATATCATCATTTTTCTTCTATCCTCTTTTACCTTTGATTTGAACCTATTTTCCCCAGAAGAGAATATGTACTTCCTTAAGGAACTAGATACTTTTAAAACTGCCATGTCAGGAATCTTTGATGTATTTAAGTACATATTAATTCCATGTTGGTTGGCAGTACTTACCCTATTGAGAGTGGCTCAGTGAATCACGTTTGCACTAGTTGGTAATCTCAGTCTATGCCCTTATAAATGGTTGATCATAATTGCATCCCTGGGGGAAGTCTCAGTGGAAAGAGGATAATTTAATAAAGATTAAAAAGTATAAAGTAATCAGAAAAATATTTAGGCAAAGACTGTTCATCAAATGAGAGTAACATCTCATTTACCTGAAATTTAAGAGGAAATACTCATACACCTCAATAGGAATAAAAAATGTTACTTGGAAAACATTATAGTAAGGAAAAAGAATAAAGCCTCTAAAGAAAATGTTGTGCAGGCAGAAAAATTCTTTGCTACTATGCAATAAATAATAATGCAAAAATATAACAGGAACTTGTATAAGAGTGTCAGGGGGAATAGCCCAAAATCAGCAGAAGCTTGAATGAAATACTAAGATTGTAATAGAGGATATGAAAGATTTTGTCTATCTATTCAAAACAAGGACAAGAAAAAAGTCACTTTTGAAGGAAGATTATATACCCAGAAGAAGAAGTCTATATATTTAAAGTTCATGCCCTCCCCCCGGAATACATCTATAATAGATTAGTATATAGTAGGATGTGTGTGTGCCTGTGCACCTGAGAGGAAGGGCGGGTGGGCTACAGAATTCTTCTTAGGGAAGGAACTGTCTATATTGAAGAAATAATTTAAGAAGTAAATTAAGGTAGATAGTTGTATTCGAGGGGACAAACTATGAGAAACCCAGCAGATGGTGGAGAGATGGAAACTCTTAGTGCATTCAAATAACAGTAATTAAGGGGTGTGAGGGACAGTAAAGGAAAGTGTCCAGGGAGGAAAAAGTGGAATAACAATGAGAAAAAGCTAAAAATTTTGAACATTTTTAATATACAAATTAAAGCAACTTAGAACACATTGTTACACAACAGAACTCCTTCCCTTTCATCTTCCCAAGTTTCTATAAGGTTTGCCACGTACATAAACATGGCTTGTCTAAGAATATTGGAGTCAGCATGTGCATGCATGTGTATGTGTGTCTGTGTGAGACAATCAAAGGGGAAAAGATCAACTTCCGAGTGTGAATTAACATTCTGTAGAATAGGGATAGGAATATCACTCAAAGTTAAAGCAATTCAGTGGAGGCAAAAACCTGGAGCCAGGGGTGACCCTGATAATATGATCCCCAGAAATACAGACTCTTTGGGAAAACAGTAAACTTGACAGGACATAGAATGAGAGTTCAAGCCAATTATATCTAGATCTTAAGGCAAGGAGATACCAATAGACAGGTGGTTTACAACCATAAGTAAGTGGATTGTAAGTAATTGAAAAATGAAAGTCAGAAAAATAAAAAAGAAAGCAAGCAATAGTCACTTAGAGCTCTTACGAGATTATTAAGAGTAAGTCATGTCAAACTAACCTCATTCTTTTTACAACTGGAGTTACTACACTGCTAGAACTGCAACGCAACAGATGATACATCCTGACTTCAGGAAGACCTTTTAGAAAGTGCTTGAGGATAAAATAAACATACATGATTTATACAGCAGCCCAATGATATGAGTTTGAAACTCACTTTAACAACTTCACTCAATATGTGTTAATGTTTGATTGATGTTACCTGAAAGGAAGATACAGCATAATTTTCCATGTCATTAGACAATTTTTCATGAATAATTTGGTTTTAAAAATCTAAAAATGATACCAGGTTAGAAGAAAAAAATCAAAAGACAAAAAGATCTGGATGGATTATAACAAAAAGCTAGAATTAACAAGATACAATTCAATGAATAAAAATAATTTCTACCTCTACTCATATAAAGATAACTAATATCACAGGAGGAAAACTTGGATTCAGATTAGTTGAGTTCAGAGGTTTGGAGGTTTTAATTGCTCACAAAATCAGTATGAACCAACAGCAAACAAGGCTATCATAACAGGTCAGATAATATCAGACATTAGTCAGGGAGGTAATTGTCTGAACATACTATGCAATGTTCACATCACACCATTTACTTTTATTTCAATACATTTTTTTAATATTTATGAAAGTTACCTATAATCTAGAGCAGGAGTGTCAAACTCATTTTCACTAGGAGCCATATCAGCCTTCCG
Source organism: Artibeus jamaicensis (assembly GCF_021234435.1). Lineage (NCBI taxonomy): Eukaryota > Metazoa > Chordata > Mammalia > Chiroptera > Phyllostomidae > Artibeus > Artibeus jamaicensis. The sequence continues at coordinate 19,820,763 of NW_026521788.1, forward strand.
GTTGCATTCAAATGGCCGAATATAATTTTAGGACTGTATAAATGTAACTACTCCTTAACAGTTAAGTGACAGCTCAGCACCGCCACCTACTAGAAAAAAGGTGCTGGGCCAGACAAAACAAGGCGGAGGGCCAGATTTGGCCAATGGGCCTTGTGTTTGCCACCTGTGATCTAGAATATGCATAGAAAAAAATGTACAGAGATGAGTATGGAGACTCCTATTTTTTGTATTGGCAAATTAGTAATTCAGTTCAATCCTTCTGCTGATTAAATCTAATATGATTTGATGAAGTATAAAATACTTCATCCTTAAACATCAAAGAGCTAATGAAATAGTGAGTAATTTCCTGAGATGAGTTCCAGAAGAGAAAATGTTGAGCACACAAAGACAGGATACCATGGGCAAAACCGAGCATAATGATAACTAACACAAGCAGGTACCATGGGGAGTCCAGACACTGAAGTTTTCAAACTTTAACCATAAAACAATTCTCCTACCTTGTTCAAGTACATAAAAATTATACATAAAAATCAACATTGAAAATTTCAGCAGAAAACTGAAAATCATACAAGATTTGGAAATTCTAGAGTGTTCAGAGTAGTCTGAAACTGTTATACAAAGAATGTTAAAGGATCAAAAAATTTTTCAGCCTAGATAAGGGAAGCCATAGGTAAGTCCTAAGAGTAATCATCAGTTATTTGAAAGTAGCTTTTCCTATTGCCTTGATTCTGTGTTGCTACAGAAAGCATGACTAGAAGTAGGAACAGGTGGCAGATTTCAGCTCAGTTTGACAACAACAATCATGCTCACTGTCTCACACAACTGAGATTGCTATCACTGTTAGTGATGAGATATACTGTTAGGTAATTATGTGTATTGATTATTGTAGGAGAAAGTCTATCTACTTCAGTAAGATATTAGACTATGAAGCACTGAGATTTCTGCATTAATATTTTTATGACAAGTGGAAATTTAATATAACCATATTTAAGGGGTTCCAGACAAAATGAAGTCACAGTCATTTGTTCACTTTCTTGCACAACAAAAAGAAGAATAACAACCAATTTAAAAACAAAAAACGACCAGAACTGCCAGAAAAATCAAACTGTATGGAAGTCCAACAACCAAGGAGTTAAGAAAACATTCATCCAGACTGGTGTGCCTAGACAAAAAAAAATGGCCCAAATAAAACAACAGATCAAAACTTTAGAAAGAGAACTAAGTGATGAGGAGATAGACAAAGTTCAAAACATTGGTAATCAGGATGCTCACTGGTAATCAGAAATAATTGAGTTCAGTCTCAAAATGAAGAAAGAAATGAAGGTTATACAAAGTGAAAGGAAGGAAAATATACAGGGAACCAGCAGTGAAGGAAAGGAAATCGTGACTCAAATCAATGATTTGGAACAAAAGGAAGAAATCAACATGCAACTGGAACAGAATGAAGAAACAAGAATTCAAAAATATGAGGAGAGGCTTAGGAACCTCTGGGACAAATTTAAGTGTTCCAACATCTGAATCATAGGGGCACCAGAAGAAGAAGGAGAAAAGCAAGAAATTGAAAATTTATTTGAACAAATAATAAAGAAAACTTTATTATTGGTAAATTGGTAAATTTCCTTTACCAATCTGGTAAAGGAAATAGACTTCCAGGAAGTCCAGAAAGTTCCAAAGAAATCGAATCCAGGAAGAAATACACCAATACACATCATAATTATATTACCCGAGATTAAAGATAAAGACAGAATCTGAAAAGTGGCAAGAGGAAAGAAGAAAGTTACATACAAAGGAGTTTCCATAAGACTATCTGCTGACTTCTCAAAAGGAACCTCACAGTCAAGAAGGGGCTAGAAAGAACTATTTAAAGTCATGAAAGGCAAGGACCTACATCCAAGATCACTCTATCCAGCAAAGCTGTCATTTAGAATGAAAGGGCAGAAAAAGTGCTTCCTAGATAAGGTCAAGTTAAAGGAGTTCGTCATTACCAAGCCCTTATGATATGAAATGTTCAAGTAACTTACCTAAGAAGATCAAAAACTATGAACAGTAAAGTGACAACAAACTCACAACTATCAACAACTGAACCTAAAACGCAAAAGCAAAAATACACTAAACAAACAACTATACCAGAAACAGAATCACTGAAATGGAGATCACATGGAAAATTTTCAGTGGGGAGGGGGTGAATGAGAGAAAAGGTACAGAGACTAAGAAGCATAAATGGTAGGCACAAAATATACAGAGGGACATTACAAATAGTATAGGACATGGAGAAGCCAAAGACCTTATATGTTCAATCTATGGTTATGAACTAAGGGGTGGGGAATGCAGGACAGTGGTGGGGTGGGGGTAAAAGAGAGAAAAAACTGGGACAACTGTAATCATATAATCAATAAAATACACTTTAAAATAATATAATTATAAATATTATAGGAAAATTTTAACTACTATTTCCCAAAGCATAGCCTAAGACAGTTTCAGGATTAATATGTAACAGAAGAGTTCTAGGACCAAGAAATTTGGAAAACCCTGGGTTAAGCAAAGTTAAACAAGTTTCTTTCCTTCAATATCTCTTACACGTTAATATGCACTGGAAACATTCAAAGGGAGTTTCTGTGTGCAACACTGACCAAGAAAAAATTTTAGGTCACATATTTATAAGACAAGTTCTACAGAATACTTTGTGGGAAACACACTAAATATGTATAATCCTGATTATTTAAAAAACACTAGTTTGTCTTCATTCGATTCGAAACTTCAAAAGAAATTAGTTGGTAATACAATTCACATAGAAATTTTTCATAACAATTTACCACAAAAGGTCTTTTTTTCATTATGAGGTACATTGTTGTACAATAAATACTTATAAGTGGCTTAAATTCTAGCACAAATTCAGTCTCTGACAATGCACCAATATGAAAGTATGTGGTTGGAGTTAAGAAATGTCCTCCTCCTGACATACCTAAATTCCTTTAAAACCTGTTATAGGCCCATGAACTTGTCTAAGCACTTCTAAAAGGAAGTTATAGTTAAAGCTATATCCTTGGAGTACTAAGTTCCAAAAGTTTGTTTTCCTATTGCTTTGAGCAACATTCTTAAACTCAATATGCCTCAGTTTTTTCACTCATAAAATAGGAATAATAGACACTTTCAGTCAAAATGCCAGAGTAAGTCAACATTGTACTTGCTTCCTCCCACAATCATGTCAAAATTACAACTAAACTGTAGAATCACCACTGAGAACCACCTGAAGACTAGCTGAACAGAGAAGTCTTATAACTAAGGATATAAAGAAGAAACTACAATGACACTGCCAGGAGGAGTGCAGACACAGAACAGGCAGGTCCCCACTCCCACTGCATGGCAATTAAACATTGGGAGGGGTATCTTGGCTGCAGAAGTGCCCACTAAGCAGCAAGGGATCCAAGACTGACACCTGGCTCTCTAGTCCAGGCGCCAGTGCTGGAAAGAGGTGTCCCCATAACACCTGGCTATAAAAACCAGTGGGGATTGTACCAAAATGAGATAGAGGCCTGCTGGAGACCCAGAGGCTCCTCTAGAAGGGCCTTCACATGGACTCACTCACTCACAAATTCACTCGCCCTGGGCTAGAGTGCAGAGGCAGCAGCTTGAAAAATGCCAGGGAAGAGAAGGAAATAAATTGACTAGCTTAAGGCTAAGGGCAGGAGGAGCAGAGCACAGGACAGCTCTCCAGGGATGGAATTGCTGGCAGGCCACATTTCCCCTGTGTTGATTACTGGCCCCTCCCAGCCAGCAGTCGCAAGCAGGCACCATAATTGAGCTTTCCACTAACGTGGTTAACACTGTTTGCCCTGCTCTGGTGATTCCCTGAGACCACACCCCACCTAACTCACATACCCAGCGTAAACAATTTCCAGTGGATTTTTTCACTCAAGTGGATTTTTTCACTCAAGCTCACAATGTGGATTTTTCTAATCTTTCTCAAAGGTTCACAAACCCCAAATGAGCAGCAGCTAGCCTCAGTGTGCCCTGAACCTCTTGCTAAGTGGCCCCAAGCCTGACACAAGTGACAACCAGTCTCAACTCACATTGTAAGCCCTACCAGGTAGCCCAAAGCCTGGCATAAGCGCCAGAGAGTGTTGGCTTGGAATAGAGCCGCAACTAAGTGGCCCTGAGCCCAGCATAAGCACAAGTGTTGGCTGGCCTCAGTTCACATCATGGTGCCCACTAAAGGGCTCCACGCTTGACACTAGCTACAACTGGCCTCAGTTCAAGTGCAGCCTCTCTCAAGTACTTCCAGGCCCGGCACAAACTGCATTCACTTTGTAGCTCCCACAGACAGCCACAAGCCAGGCACAAATGACAGTTGACATTGGCCTGCTCTAGAGACCCCAGAACACACACAGACTAGTTGAGCATACCAAATCAGCTCCACAAATGGTACACCTAAAAGACAGACTTGGCTAGCACCAAAGCCCCACCAAAGCAATTCCCACTCAGTGTGGTTAGCCACTACACAATGGCTTGTCTGCTATAGTCACAACCATCTCTCATAGTCAGCCTGAAGGTCAAACCCACCCACTAAGGTGCCAACAGCAATCAAGGCTCAACTATAACAGGAGGGCACACAGCCCACACAAGGGAAACCTATAGAGCACCCAGCTCAGGTGACCAGGGAGACTGTACACTGGGCCCCACTGAACACCTAATACATAAGGCCACCCTGCCAAGACTGGAATATAGCAGATCTACCCTATACATAGAAACCAACACAGGGAGTCAGCCAAAATGAGGAGACAATGACACATGTCCAAAATGAAGGAACCAGACAAAAACTCAGAAAAGGAACTAATTAAAATGGAGACAAGCATTTAACCCACTACAGAGTTCAAAACACTGGTTATAAGGATGTGCAATGAACTTAGGAGAATAATAGATGAACTCAGTAATAACTTCAGAGATACAGACCATAAAAAAGAACCAGTATGAAATGAAGAATATAATAACCGAAATGAAGACTACTTTAGAGGGAATAAACAGTAGGTTAGATGAAGCAGATAATCAAATAAGTGATCTGGAAAATAAGGTATCAAAAAAACATCTAAATGGAACAACCAAAGGAGGAAAAAAGGAGAAATTAGAATAGTGTGAGGAACCTCTGGAACAATATCAAGCATAACAACATTCACATCATAGGGGTACCAGAAGAAGAGGGCAAGAGATTGAAATTTATTTGAAGAAATAATGACTAAAAACTTCCCTAACTTGGAGTAGTAAATAGACATATAAGTCAGGAAAGTACAGGGAGTCCTAAACAAGATGAACACAAAGAGGCCCACACCAAGACATACAATTAAAATATCAAAGGCTAAAAACAGACAATCTCAAAAGTAGCAAGAGAAAAGCAATTAGTTGTATACAAAGGAGCTCCCATAAGACTGCCAGCTAACTTTTCAACAGAAACTTTGCAAGCCACAAGGGAATGGCACAAAATATTCAAAGTGATGAGAACTAAGGACCTGCAACAAAGACTACTCTACCCAGCAAGACTATCATTTAAAATTAAAAAAGAGGTAAAGAGCCTTGCCTGGTGTGGCTCAGTAGATTGAGTGACAGTCTGCAAACCAAAGGGCCACCAGTTCAATTCCCAATCAGGGCATATGCCTGGGTTGCAGGCCAGGTCCCCAGGAGGCCATGTATGAGAGGCAACCACACATTGATGTTTCTCTCCTTCTCTTTCTCCTTCCCTAACCCTCTCTCTAAAAATAAATTTTTAAAAGTCATTTAAAAACATAGAGGTAAAGAGTTTCCAGACAAGAAAAATGGAAAGGAGTTTATTAGCTCTGAACCAGAATTACAAGAAATGTTAAAGGGACTTCTGTAAATAGAAAAGATAAAAAAAATGAATAAGAAAATAGAGAAAAGCAAAAAATTCTCACTGACAAAAGCAAACACGTGGCAAATCAGTGAACCAACCAACTGTAAAGCTGGTACAAAGGTAAAAGAAAATAAGTATATAGAACATGTATAATTATTACAATAAACTAAGGAATACACACAGATACATACACACAAGAAGTAAAAAATCATGACCAACATAAATGTAAAAAGGGGAAATATTAAAAAATCTAGTGATTTTAGAATGTGCTTGAATTTAAAATACACTACTATAAACATAACCTGGTACAAAGGAAGAATATGGTGTCCTCAAACCAAAACCATACAGGAAGTATACAAGAAATACAGACAAAGGGATCCATAACACAACAGAACATCATTAACATGCAAGAGAAGAGAGCAAGAGAATGAGAATGGAACAGAGAAAAACTACAAGAACAATCAGAAAACAATTAATAAAATGGCAATAACTGCATATATATTAATAATTACTTTGAATGTAAATGAACTAAATGCTCCAATCAAAAGATATACTGTGGCTGCATCAATTTTTTAAGTGTAAATGCAGACAACTAATTGAACAACAATAAGATAATTTTTTAAAAATAAGACTTGTTCATATTCTGCCTATAAGAGACCCACCTCAGATGGAAAGACACACAGAGACTGAAAGGTAAATGGCCATCATAAACAAATCAACAAACAAGTGTTGGACAGGATGCAGAGAAAAGGGAACCCTAGTGCACTGTTGGTGGGAATGCAGACTGGTGCAGCCACTGTGGAAAACAGTATGGAATTTCCTCAGAAAACTAAAAATGGAACTGCCTTTTGACCTCACAATTCCACTGCTGGGACTATACCCTAAGAGCCCTGAAACACCAGCCCAAAAGAACCTATGCACCCCAATGTTCATAGCAGCACAATTTACAATAGCCAAGTGCTGGAAGCAACCTAAGTGCCCAACAGTTAATGAGTGGATCCAAAAACTATGGTAATTTTACACAACAGAATTCTGCGCAGCAGAGAGAAAGAAGGAGCTCCTACACTCTGAGACAGCATGGATGGAACTGGAGAGCATTATGCTAAGAGAAATAAGCCAGGTGGTGAGGGACAAATACCATATGATCACACCTTTAACTGGAACATAATCAACGACAGAAAAAAAGCAAGCAAAATATAACCAGAGACATTGAAATTAAGAACAATCTAACAATAGCCAGAGGGGAGGGGGGAGGGGTCAGTGGCAAAAAGGTTTTTCAAGAACTACTATACACATGGACAAAACCAAGGGGGAGGGTGGAAGCAAGGGAGGGAGGTGGGTTTGGCTGGTGTGGGGTGGGGGGCAGAAAATGCAGACAACTGTAATTGAACAACAATGAAGTAATTTTAAAAATGGTGATAAATACACATCTATCAACATTGAATCTAAAAAACAAACTAAACAAATAAGAATAACAGAGACAGAATCACAGATACAAAGTACATTTCAATAATTGCCATATGGAAAGGGGTGAGGGGGGTGGGTGAAAAAGGTGAAGGGATTAAGAAGTACAATTTGGTAGTTACAGGATAGTCATAAGGAGGTCAAGTACAGCAGAGGGAATAGAGTAGCCAAGGAACGTATCTGCATGACCCATGGTCATGGGCAACAGTGTGGGGATGCCTGAGGGAGTGGGGGGTGCTGAGTAGAGGTGGGTGAAGGGGTGAAATGGGGACAACAGTAATAGCATACACAATAAAATATAACTTTTAAAAAATAAAGAAAAAAATAAAATCTTGGTGTAAATTTTTTTAAAAATAAAAAGATCATACACCATGATCAAGTAGGATTTATTCTAAGAATGCAAGGCTGATTCAATATCTGCATCAATTAATGTGATACATCACATAGAGTGAAGGATAAAAACCATATAATTATATCAATAGATGCGGAATAAGCATTTCACAAAATCCAACATCCATTTATAATACAAACTCTCAGCAAAGTGAGCATAGAGATAATATACCTCAATCTAATAAAGGCTGTGTATGACAAACCCACAGCTAACATCACACTCAGTGATGAAAACCAAAAAACTTTTTCTTTTCTTTTTTTCTTTTTAATTTTATTTAGTTATTTTTCAAGTACAGTTTTTTGTCTATTTCTCCCATCCCAGCCTCCCCCGCCCCGTGCTGCCCCCTCCCTCCCATTTCCACCCCCCTTAGTTCTTGTCCCTGTGTCCTTCATATTTGTTCCTCCAAATCCCTCCCCTCTTTTCCCCTTTAATTCCCTTCCATCTCCCCTCTGGTCACTGTCCCCTTGTCCTCTATTTCAGTGTCTTTGTTTTTTTTTCTGTTTGCTTGTTTGTTTTGTTGTTTAGCTTTCTGTTGTTAAAGGTAAGATCATATGGTATTTGTCTTTCAACACCTGGCTCATTTCACTCAGCATAATGCTTTCCAGTTCCATCCATGTTGTTGCAAAGGGTAGTAGCTCCTTCTTTCTCTCTGCTGCATAGAATTTCATTGTGTATATGTACCACAAAGGGGACAGTAACATAAAATGGAGTAAAGATAGCCTCTTCAACAAATGGTGTTGGGAGAACTGGACAGCTATGTGCAAAAAAATGAGACTTGAGCACCAACTTACACCATATACCAAAATAAATTCAAGATGGATAAAAGACTTAAATATAAGCCATGACACCATTAAAGTCCTAGAGGAGAACATCGGCAAGAAAATCTCAGATATTTCATGCAGCAACATTTTTACTGATATGTCCCCTAGAGCAAGGAATATAAAGGAAAGAATAAACAAATGGGATCTCATCAAAATAAAAAGCTTCTGCATGCCTAAAGAAAACAGTATTAAATTAAAAAGACGACCAATTGTATGGGAAAACTTTTTCTTTAAAATCCACAAAACAAAAATGTCAACCTATATCACTTTTAGTCAACCTAGTATTGAAATTCCTAGCTACAGCAATCAGATCAAAATAAGAAAAAAGAAAAAGAAAATGCCCTTGGAATTGGAAAAAAGAAGAGAAACTGTTATAACACTACATATAAAGAACCCTAAATAATCTACAAAAAACATTAGAACTAAAAATATTCATGCACTCTTAGTGGGATTGTAAACTGGTGCAGCCATTATTATTTTTTAAAAAAACAGTATAAAAGCTCCTTAAAAAATTAAAAATGGAACTACCTATTACCCAGAAGTTCCAATTCTGGGCATTTATCCAAAAACACTAATTCAAAAATATATCTGCACCCCTATGTTCCTTGCAGCATTATTTACAATAGGCAATATATGGAAGCAACCTAAGTGTCCACTGATAGATGAATGGATAAAGAAGAAGTGGTACATATACACAATGGAATATTATTCAATCACACAAAAAAAATCTTGCCATTTCTGACAACATGGATGGACCTAGAGGGTATTTTGCTAAGTGGAATAAGTCAGGCAGAGAAAGACAAATACCATATGATCTCACTTATGTGTGAAATTTAAAACCAAAATAAACAAACAGAAACTCACACAGAAAACAAATTCATGGTTGCCAAATGGGAGGGGGGTGGGGGAATGGGTGAAAAAGGTGAAAAGATTAGGAAGTAAAAATTTCCCATTATAAAAACAATCATGGGAAGGAAAGGACAGCATAGGAAATACAGTCCATAATTATGTAGGGTATAACTGTATAAATGTTTAAGCATTATGTTGTATACCTGAAACAAGTATAATGTTGTATGTCAACTGTAATTGAAAAATAATTTTTTAAATAGAAATCATAATCATAGGGTTGTTATGAGGACTGCTTGAAAGGAGATAATCCATCACAGTACCTGGCACATTATAAATACTTGATAAATATTAACTATAATTTCATTCCAAAAAACCAGTACTTTGCTTTTCTTTGGTTTACCATTACTTTCTGCTTCATTTAAATGACATGATGTATGTGAATTACCTAGCACTGTGCCTAGCTGTTAGTGGCATTCAAATAAAATGGTAGTGAAGATACAGGAGTCTTCATAGATATAGTTATCTCCTAAGTGATTATAGGTAGCAATTTTTACCTTACAAAAGCCTTTCATTCTGCCATGTCTCAACAAATCTAAAGGAAAAAATATTAAATATATTGCATCACTGAGACTAGAAATTACCTGGCACTTATTCTTGCATACTTACTTCCTGGTTACAGCATTTATTAGTGTCTATATTCACATATGAAAAAAATGACTCTCAAAAATGTTGAGGCATTTGTTAAGGTAATAAACAAACCAATAACCATGTAACAAGAAACACTGCACACTTAGATCACTGTCAAATCCACTGGTAGACAGCTTCTTGTGATAGGAAAGCACTAATCCCTTTCCTTAAATGCTACATAAACAACAAAAGTACCAAATTGCTTTTTTGTAGTAATAATACTATCAAAAAAAGGAATATGAATGTATAAAGTGGCGATCACTCTAGTTAAGGTTAAAATAAGCATTAGCGATAAAGATACAAAGAAATGTTTAGCTGAACAATTAGAGAAAATGACTTTGGCAAAAAGGTCAATCAGACAAAGCCATCATTCGCTTAGTGGAGTAGTGCTATTACAGTCACCAAGTATATTCATGACAATGCAGATGTATTTATACACAGAAGAGGAAAGGTTCTATTCAAAGCAGGAGATCGAGCAGGGACTCCAAGTGGTTCTCTGCAACCTTTTCATTTGGATTCTATTAATGCATTCATTGGTCAAACTAAAATTAAGTAAGAAAGTTTAAAAAGGCTTTAGTAAAATTCTCTTTCTGCTAAACCTTTGTTAATGGATTTGTCTAGCAAAATAAAGCAAGCAGATATCTGCTGCCTTTGTAGTCACCCAGTTAAAATATATTCCTTACTCATATTTAATCCATTTACACATTTTCAGAATGGACTACTACGGATATCAGAGACTACCTGCAAACATGCACCATTTATCTCAGATCCAGAGGAGCTGGCAAAGTAACACAAACTGGGATAAATTTTCCAAGCATCTTAAGTTTTAAAGTTTCTCTTGCTCAAGTTATTTATATGTGTATTATTTTACCTATATAATTATGTCATTATACATTTATTTATATAGGACATAATAATTTAAGTGGTCAAAAGCCTAGAACTTTCTCCTAGCCATTTCCTTATATGTAAGCATCTTCTGTTGCTCAGTCTCCACTGGCTTTAATACTCCTTCTAACTTCTGTCTTTGTTCTGTTGAAGTATATATACTAGTTTCACAGCCCAATCCAGTCAGCTTCTAGTGGGTGACATTAAGAAACAAGGGTGAGGCCAGAATGCACCAAGATTGATGCCAGGTTCAGAGAATGGAATTAGAAGTGAGAACAAGGCCGAGGTAAACTAAACCATCTTTTACTTACAGCTGACACGTGCTGCAACAGACACATGACATCAATCATGTCTGCCAGGATGAGGAGTCTGGTAACTGCAGCCAGCAAGGCCCGAGCAGCTTGAACCACAGCTTCCCTTTTGGGGAGATAGCAGGGGTCATCCGCAAATCTCTCAGCTGACACTTTCAGAGCTTCACCTGAAAAACAGCCCCAAATAAGTCATACTTTAATTTCAGCTAAGCGTGTTTCAGCATTTATCATCCAACCTAGTTCTGAGCACATTCCATGACTGAGCATAATTTTAAAATATTGTCACTTGACACTAAAATACTGTCTCTTAATAAACAATGCTATTTCAAATTGGCACTTGTTTTTGATAAAAGCTCTGGCATTTAAGAAGCACAATACCATTTTCCTGCAAGACAATTGTGCTCAATTGACTAGCAACATCTAGGAAAATTGCTGTCAACGTCTGCATTTGCTGACTCTCCGTTCTCTGAAAGGTTTCATTGCTAAGACTTCAACTGGATACAATCTTGGGTATAAGAATAAGGTAAATCTTCACTGAGCTACTTTCCAACACAGTGGGTGCTAGAAAGGGGCTAGCCTTTCAGATAATAAGACAGTAGCACTCTGACAAAAGTTTAATATAGCCAGGTTTATCCTAAACTGTCAATGTAGTAAATAAACTCTCTCCTAAACTTAGATACAAAAAATAATATTTCGTAGTACATAACTATTAAAGAAATCTGTACACTATTACTAAGGTTTTTCACTTAAAATACCTTTTATTATAAAAAGGAACATGCACTCATTTGTTTATAAAAGTTCAAAACTTAGAAGAGTGTAAGAATGAAAAAAAAGTCCCTCTTTATCCTCGCCAGTAACATAATTGTTAACAAATTAACAAATTACCACAAAAAACTAAGTTTTTTCAATTTAAACTTATTTGTATTATACAAGCAATATGTGCTTATTGGTTTTAAATTATTCATCATACTAAAGAGTATAAAGTGAAAGTTTTTTAAATCTCCCTACTATTCCTAAACCCATTAAGTTCTTACATATTTATCCAGAAATTTTTCCATGAATGTTTTATGTATGGGTATATATGTGTATATGTGTATATTTATATGTGTTTCATATGTGTATTTTATTAATATATTCACATGTTCATACACACTAATATAAATGGACATATTTTTCAATGATTTCGTACCATAAGAAAATACAGATTTTTGTTATAAATAAACCATACAGAAGATATAGACATGGATCCTGTTCATAAATGATGTAATACTATAAAATCTTTCTACAATTTTCTCTTTCCACTCCAGATTATTTTCTTTTCATATTAGGGTGGAGATGGTTGGAGGCTCCATTGCACAGTAAGCAACAGTGCGGACTCTGAAGCCATCTCAGTCCTACTGCCTTGGACAGCCACTTGGCCTCTGTAATGGATCTAATAATAATAATGCCTCAATTTTTATAAGCATTCAGAGCAGTGGTTAGAACTCAGTGAATGCCTGATTAGCCAGTATTGTCATTATGTTTAATCCTTGATTAAAGTTACACTTTATTGATATACTTATTTCACCAGGCCCCTACCCCTACTGAACACACAAATCACTACCAACTTTTTTCTGTTTAAACAATACTATAATGAACACCCATGAGATATATCTTTGCATACATAAGAAAATTTAGCTACAGGATAAATTCATAAAGTAAAATTGCTGAGTCAAGAGGCAAGTTAATTTTAAGTGTGTGTGTGTGTGTGTGTGTGTGTGTGTGTGTGTGTATTGTCAAAAAATTCTCCAAAATACAGCCACCTCACCAACAATATATGAAATGGCCTATTTTATCCACTCTATGAATGTTAGTTTTCATTTATTCATGAACTTCGGCATAAAGAAAATGAAATAAATTATTTATTAAATATAACAAAGAATAGTGTTCCTTGTACTGGAGAAAACCTGTAAAGAGGGTCTGAGAATATCTCAGTGTGTTCATATATGATGTTTAGCTGTCTTAAGCACACTAGGTTAGGAGATCAGACTGTTAACTCAGATACTTTGGAGGTCAAATTCTAATCCACTACTTGTAGTTTTGAGACTTGGACATTAATTACTCTTATTGTCTTCATCTATAGGAAAGAAATAAAATGTTACTTATCTCACAGTGTTTCTGGAATGTTTAAATGAGACAGAGTTCATAATACATATTTAGCACATATGTGGATGTGGAGCGCACTCAGCAAGTATTAGAAGAGATGGCAAACTTTTAAGAACAGTAAATGGTGATTTTTATGTGTTTTTCTGGAAGTCAGAATTGCAGCTAGGAGACTGAAAAATTACAGTAATGTCCAAAATTTAGAGAACAAATGAATCCTCACAAAAAGATTATTTTCTTATAGTGATTCTGAATTGGAAAGTTATGATAGCCTTTGTAGAATGCTGTCTTTGATTTAATATACTAAAAGTAAATATATATCAAAAAAGAATTATGTGCTCTTGACTAAAAACTTGAGATGATGAAAAACTGGCTGAAGAGCCATACTCAGAAAAGGATTATATAAATACTGAACAACAATTACAGTCCTTATCTCCATTAGGTAACATGAAGAGCCAACCAAGTAGTACTGTTGGGAGAAAAAAGTCACTCCTGAAATACAATACTAAAGATTCAGTACATAAACTTTCTATTACTGGACTCACTGCCCTCCCTCCCTGGCAATGCTCCCAACCCTTCTCAGAGGATTTCAGTTCATACTTCTGGTCCCAATGTAAACATCACTTCTCCCGAAAAACCTTAGATCCCCCATTACTAATGCAGTCTTATAGAAGGATTCTATGCTTCCTGTTTTTCTCCTAAATCATAAGGCTAATGAGAGTAAATGCTGCATTGGTCCTGGTTACCAGAGTATTCCCAGAGTCTAAAATAACACCCACTCTATTGCCTATATACAGGATCTGGCACAAATAAGCCCTCTTTTTACTACAACATCTTTGATTACAAAATCATAATCACGTAATTCTGTAACATAACTATATCACACTCAAGCATACCACATGACAGCTTAGGTGAAATGTTTAAATTAAAACTATAAATTATTACACCAGCATTATTACCCCACCAACCACACTCAGGCAGGCATTACTTCTGCCAGACCTTGTATTATACATTGCATGTCATGTGCTGCTAAATGAATGTGAATGAACATTATCCAACTTTCCTTTGACAAACATTTTTTCTTCCCTATAAACACAGCTCCCTCTTAGGCATCCAGGATATACAGATCAATATGAATCCATTTTTTCAGCCCAAGAAGTTTACAAATGAGAATAAATAAATGCTGTGACACCGTCTAAGCCAGACTTCATGTACAAAGTACTAATAGACACAGGAAACAGCTTACCACTGCCTGAGGTGTCAGAGGACACAGAGTGTTCTAGGTGAGAGCAACATGTTCCAGCTATTGACAAAAACAGCTGGTTTATAAATTTAGCCAGTCCACTGTCAAATTGGCTTGTGTCAGGAGAAAATGGCTACTTTCCTAATTAACTAGAAGAAAATAGGTGCAATAAATTTCCTTCCTATTTAAAATACTAGCATCCATGTTTTACAAATTCTACACAAAGGGAGCATATTCTTTTGAAATATTATTCCCATATTTCTTATAATGCTATTACTTTAAAGTTTAATGAATAGAAAATTACACTTTTAAAGTATATATATATATATATATATACTTTAAAGTATACTTTATATAAAGTATATATATATGTGTAAATATATATATATGTAAAGTGTATATATATACTTTATATAAAGTATATATATATATGTAAATTACATTTATCTTCAAGACATTCCACTCCATATGTAAAAGCAATTTACTAAAATCCTTGAAAATACAAGAACAAGGTTCTGGAAGTTTCTTTCTACTTCATTCTGTTCCTTTCCTATTAAATATGCTCTTTTTAATCTTCAAAAAATCAGTTATGAAATGCCTTCTTGAATAAAGTACTAAAATATATATTCTACTGTTAGGCCCGGAATTAGATAAAAGTAGCCAAGAGGAACAAGGAACCCGAGGCAGGCTCCAGACTCAGCAAGGAAGATAGAAAATATAGAAAGTACAAAGAGTGCTGAACAAGATAACCGCCTGTGCATGACCTTGTCTTTGCAGAAAAGTATCCACTGCTGTAAGCAGAAAGCATAGCCGTGTGTGTTCCCTCGAGATAGTCAATCACTAACGGCTACGTCTGCTTCTGTATTTGCTTGCTTGCTCACCCCAATAAAAACCCTAAGCTGTAAGCACCAGGCACCACTCTCATTTGCAGCCCTTTCTGGGCATCGTGTCTCCGGACACCTCTAGAGTTCGCCCCTGCACAGGTAAAGCTTTGGCCAATAAAGTTCCATCTTAAACTCCTGAAAGTTTCCGACCATTCGTTGCTCACGTTGGTGGATGCTACACTACAAAGATTTATATATGTATATTTTATATATATGGGTAATACATAAAAACTCTGAATATACAAAATTTTATATATATAAATTTTATATGATCATATGAATAAAGTCTAGAAGTAAAAAAAGAAAAGAGAAATTGGGGGCCAAGTAGACACATTACAAAATATTCTTTGCTATATAAAAGATACCTACATGGTTCTTCTAAAAAGAAATTTCCTTTGCTGCATTTAAAAGTATAGATCCACTTTTTAAAAGCAATTATATTGATTATAAACTTGAAAATACTGTATAAGCAAAACATCCAGAGGAGAAAGGGGAACAATCAAAATGAAAAGGAGTAAGAACTAAAAATCAAATTTCCTTCTACTTTTATAATTAACATCATATTTATGATTCAATTAAGATTTCTAATGTATACCTCTGGCCATCTTTCTGTGTGTGTTTTGATATACCATACACATGTAACATATACCAGTGTATATTAATTGAGTCTATATATAATAACATGGGTTCCCAGGCTAAGACTGGGCACTAGGGGTTTAATTTTATTGTTTTTAATTGAGAAACAGCCATTTTGAATTTGAAAGCTCTTAAGAAGCTAGGAGCTTGAATTTAACTTTGGAGCCAATTGATCCTATTTTGTAGGGTGGAGGAGAGGATGATGTCAACTAGGTCCTGGAAGGAGGGAGGGAAGGAAGAGAGGGAGGGGGGGAGGGAGGGAGGGAGGGGGGAGGGAGGGAGGGAGGGAGGACGGACAAGGAGAAGGGACAGCAAGGGAAGGAAGAGAGAAAGACTCTCCTTTAAACACTTGAGACAATCTGACTGCATGAAACAAAAATATTTTTATGATGAAGGAAAACCTTCTTATGACAGAGGGAAGAGCTGAAAAGCTAGCAGCTGCTGTGTAGACTCAGGCTTATGAGCTATCAAGACATGAACAGGACCCCTGGACTCAGAATGTAGCTGCACATGTTTGTTACTACAAAGTATTGGCTCTGTTTTATTTCCCTCATTATCTTCAAACTCATAGCAGTCTTATTAAAAGTTATAATTTGGTTCCTGACAAGACAGAGTAACAAAGACCAGATATTTTTTCTACCTGAAATAACAAAAAAAAAAAGGATAAAATATATTTTTTAAAGTTGGTTGTGAAGGCATTGGGCATGATGCAAAAAAACATTAATTCCTAAGAAAAGAGAAACAAACTGGAAGAACCCTTTGAAAGCCCTAGCTTACTACCTTCAGAGACTTCCCAGGTCACAGACAGGAAGGAGAAATTAAGATAGAGCCTGGGAAACTCTTTGAGCTAAAGAGACAAAGGTGAAAATCCAGGGAGACTGTGGCAGCTAAAGTACACAAGTCAGAGAATGGGAAATAAGAAAACACCACAGAGAGAACTCAGATCTGCAGAGGCTCCCTGTTGAATATTCAGCTTATTATTGATCAGTACATACATGGGAAGAAACTATTCAGGGTTAGGAAAAGAACTATACAAAAGGATTTGAGGTAACAGGCCTTGGTACTCATACAGGGCTGGGCATATAGGCTTGTTGTCACCATGACTCATGGGACATTGGATGGAGTATATAGAAGGGTCTTGCCTCCAAAGTGAGGAATACATAGCCCTAGACTGAGCATTGCTCCAGCTCCGCCTCCCCCTGCCAACAATGCTTTTCAGAGGGAGCAGAATTCCACTGTCAAAGCCAGCAGCAGTCTTACGTCAGGGAATTGCTGTGGCCAGATAAAGCCAAAAAAAGCAAGACAGCATAGTGAGTTAACTAAAGCGGAAGGACACAGCCAACCTGCCACTGAGCCCTTCACCATTGAAAACAATCAAAATGAGCTGAGGAATATTATGTTAGGACTAATTCTATGAAATTTTAAATTTTAATAAAATATAAAATTTGATGGGGCTAATTTCTATAAGACGGATGGAAACATCTCTTAACATCATAGTTGGGATATAGTAGAAGCTCTTTTAAGAGACCTTCTCTTAACCATCTCTCTAGATTAATCAACTATTTTTATTCCCTCCCAGCATCATATTAATGACCCCGTCTTCCTGTTTAATAGCAAAGAATTATCTCTAATACCCTGGAGTCCTTCTGGTCCCACTAATTGAGGTATACCATGAGTCTTTTAGTTTGTTCTCCAAGCTTTTCACGTGAGTTTTAAGTATAATTATGTAATTTTATTAAATACAAAAATTTATCAACCAAAAGATCTGTTATTTCTTTGAAAACAAACTTGAATGTTGAAGGAAATTAAAGAAGACAAAAATTGGAATGATGTCCTATGTTCCTAGAGGAGAAGACAATGTTGTTAAGATGGTAATACTCCCCTAGTTGGTCTATAAAGCAATCTAAGGTCTAAGTACAATCCCTATCAAAACCTTGCTGCCTATTTTAAAGAAACTGACAAGCTGAATGTAAATTTCAAATGGAAATGCAAAGGACTTGAAACAGCCAAAATAATATTTTAAAAAGTGCAAAGTTGTAGAAATCACACTTCCTAATTTCAAAACTTACTATAAAAATATAGTATCAATACAACTTATATCCAACATTGCCAGAGAATTAGGGTATCCTGATGACACCTGGAGCTGGGAGAGGTGGGCTATGACTGGCCATGACCCAGATAGACTCTGGACTTGCCAGAGAGTTGGACTGTGTGGAACACCGGGCAGTGGCTCAGACTGGCAGTGGTGCCCAAAGAGACTTTTTTCAAAAGGGAACTGAGGTGCACCAAGCAGGGACCTGGCCTGCACTGCAGCCTGGCCAACAAAGAGGGAGGAGCATGGGCACAATTTGCTCCCACTCAGGGAACCTCACAAAATGATTAAAGGGGTGCAAAGCAAGGTGGCTTATCATCACTGCCCTGGCACAAATGTGCAGAGTGGAGAGTGAGGGCCACACATGACTCTGAGAGCATGGGCAGGAAACTGGGCACCTGTGATTAGTGTAGCCCAGACTGAACCGTCATCCTTGTGGAACCACAGGAAAAAAATAAATGAAGCCCATCCCCCCTCTGCTTGCAGAAACTGGGAGGATCAGCTGGACAGGCCTTTTTTTCCCCCAAGAGTAAGACAGTAAAAATACCTGGAGCTGAGAGAAAACCAGAGACAGATCCAGAAAGAAGTCAGAAGGCGAAACCAACAGCTGAGATAAATTTCACTTTGCTCTTCATCAGAACTTTCTTTTTATTTCTCTTTCGTCTTTCCATTTATTTAGTTTGTTTTTATTTTTTATTTTGTTTTTTTATTCACTCTTTCCTATTGCATTTTAATTTTTCTTCTTTTACTTCACTTGTATTCCAAATAACTCACTACTCTTGGTCTTCTATTTTTTATTCATTTTATTCAGATTATATATTTCTTATACTATTATTATTGTAAATCCCAGAACCCCTTCCTGGTCTTAATCCATTTCACCATCTTCTTGAGCTCTATTACTATTGTTGTAAACTTTATTTTCTCTCACACTAAGCGAAGTTTCTATCCTTGGTTCTAAATATTTCTCCTCCACCTAACCTCGCATAAGAGCTCTATTTTCTTAAGTCAGCTCAAATTCTTTTTCCCCCTGAATAAGAGTCTTATTTCTTTTCCACCTTTTATCAACAATGGCTAGTTGGGTGAAATACCACAGTTATTGCTATACTTCTCCAAAGGAACTCCTACTTTTTTCACTATTTGTTTCTACTTTAAATCTCATAGAATATTCTCCTGCTGCCTCATTCCATTTTACCTTCCCCCTGCCCCGGATCAGTTGAGTGAGAAATTTTATTTCATTGTTTTCTCCCTCCTGGGTTTCTTTTCCCCCTGCCAACCTGGGGTTACTCCTTACTATTGTTAATTTGCTTCCCCCATCCTCTCGAAATCATTTTTCTTTACTATAGACATCTCATATTCACATTTTGTTTTTCTATAATATTCTTATTCCCATTCCACCTTTATTAAACTTCATTCAGCTGTTGTTGCTATTGACCCTGCTATGGTTTTTCTGCAATTTTGCTCCCATTGGTCCCATACCTTTTCGATTTTAGTTCAGCCCTCATGGTATACTCTTCCCTCTTCTTACTCCATTGTTCCCACTGCCCTTTCATGTTTTACTTACATATTAAGTTTTGCTCTCTTCCTTTTTTTGCCTCAGTTCTATCCCAATTCTTATCAATTCTCCTTCTTATTACCCAATAACATTTTCCCCTCTTTTAGTCATCTCATATTCCCTGTTTCATATCTTACAATATCCACAATCTCTCTTCACCGTTATTAATCTTAATTCAATTGCTGTTGATATTGCTGATGTAGCAGGGGCTTCTTTTTACTGGCATAGGTTTGGTGGTCTGGTAATACTGCTTTGTTAAGCAACACCTGTACAATGGCATACACAACAAGGGAGGAGTTGTGACTACCACTAAGCCTGCTGGAGGGGAGAGCCCACTAACAAAGAAGCCACCAACAGGTAAAGCCCAAGAACAACAAGAAAGCCCACACAAACAGAAGAAGGGGCAATCCCGGAGCATCCAGAAAAGGAGATCAAAGAGACCACACCACTGAGTCCCACAGAACTCCTACCACAGAACACAGCTGGAACAGCAGAACATCCAGAATCACAGAAACAAACAAAAAAAAGGCACCTAAAATGGGGAGACAAAGAAAGAACCAGCATTTGAAAGGAATGGAAGAATCTCCAATAAAAGAGCTAAATGAAATGGAGGCAAGCAAACTATCAGACATAGAATTCAAAATAATGGTTATAAGGGTGCTGGAGGAACTCAGTGACAATGACAAGGAACTGAGTGGGAACTACAACAGCATGAAAAAGGAAATAGAAACTATAAACATGAACCAGAAAAAAATGAAGACTACAATATCTGAAAAAAATAAAATACATCTGAAGGAACCATAAGCAGGCTGGATGTAGTAGAAGACCAAATTAGTGAGCTGGAAGACAAGGTAGAAAGAAATACCCAGGCAGAGCAGCTGCACAAAAAAAGATGCAAAAAATATGAAAATAGCTTACAGAAACTACAGGACAATATGAAACACAGTAACATTCAAGTAATAGGAATACCAGAGGAAAAAAAAAGAAGCAAGGGATAGAAAACCTTCCCTCCAGAAACCTTCTCTAACCTGGAGAGCGGAAAGCCACACAAGTTCAGGAAGTAGAGAGAGTCCCAGCCAAGAAGAACTCAAAAAGATCCACTCCAAGACACATCATAATTAAAATGCCAAATTTTAAAGACAAAAGAGAATCTTAAAGGCAACAAGGGAGAAATGGAAGTACATACAAGGGAACTCCAAAAAGGCTACCAGCTGATTTCTCAACAGAAACAGCTACAAGCCAGAAGGGAATGGCAAGAATATTCCAAGTAATTAAAACCAAAGGCCTGCAACCAAGACTATTCTACTTAGCTATGCTCTCAATTAAAATGGAAGGCCAAATAAGGAGTTTCCCAGACAAAAGAAGGCTGAAAGAACACACCCCCATCAAACCAGCACTGCAAAATATGCTAAAGGGACTGCTTTAAAGGAAGGAAGAGAGCATGTGAGAGGAACACAGGTATTAAGGGAGTAAAATGGCAATGAATAACTACATAGTAATAATAGCCTTAAATGTCAATGGGTTAAATGCTCCAATCAAAAGACATAAAGTAGCTGAATGGATAAGAAAACTTGACCCACACATATGCTGCCTACCCACCTCAGAACAAAAGACCTATACAGACTGAAAGTGAAGGGTTAGAAAAAAATATTCCAAGCAAATGGACACGGAAAAAAAAGCCAGGGTAGCGATATTCACATCAGACAAAATAGACTTCAAAACAAGGGCCGTAAGAGATCCAGAAGGATACTTCATAACACTCAAAGGAAAAACCCATCAAGAAGACATAAACATTATCAATACAATATAGGAGCTCTCAAATATATAAGGAAAATCTTGGAGGACTTCAAGAAAGATATAGACAGCAACACACTTATACTAGAGGATTTTAACACCTCACTGTCAAAAATAAATAGATCATCCAAACAAAATATCAACAAAGATATTGTGGCATTGAACAATGCCCTAGATGAAATGGACTTAACTGATATACATAGAGCCCTTCATTCCAAAGAAGCTAAATCCACATTCTTTTCAAATACACATGGGATGTTTTCAAAGATAGACCACAGGATAGGACACAAAACAAGTCTCAACAAATTCAAGAAATTTTAAATCATATCAATCATTTTCTCAGACCACAAGAGACTGAAATTATAAACTAACCTCAAAAAAACCCTCAAAAATATTCAAATTTGTGAAGATTAAATAACATGCTATTAAACAATAAATGGGTTAATAATAAGATCAAGGAAGAAACAAAAAAGTTTCTGGAAACAAATGAAAATGAACTCATGACAACCCAAAACTTATGGGACACAGTGAAGGCAGTCCTGAGAGGGAAGTTCATAGCAATACAGGCCTATCTAAAAAAGATAGACAGATTTCAAATAAACAACCTAACCCTACAACTACAAGAACTGGAGGAACAACAAATAAAGCCCAGAGAGAGTAGAAGGAAGGAAATAATCAAGATTGGAGCAGAACTAAATGACAGAGAGACTAAAAGAACAATTCAAAGGATCAATAAATCTAGGAGCTGATTCTTTGAAAAGAAAAACAAAATCATCAAGCCTTTAAGCAGACTCATCAAGATTAAAAGAGAAAGGACCCAAATAAAATCAGACATGAAAGAGGAGAGATTGCAAATGATACCACAGAAACACAAAGGATTGTTAGAAATCGATATGAACAAAAGTATGCCAAGAAATTTGAAAACCTGGGTGAAATGCACAAATTTCTAGAAAAATATAATCTTCCAAAAATGAATCAGGAGGAAGCAAAAAGCCTGAACAGACCAATAATAGCTGATGGAATTGAAGCAGTAATCAAAAAACTCCCAGCACACAAAGGCCTGGACCAAATGGTTGGACAGGAGAATTTTACAAAATATTTGAGGAAGAGCTAACCCCTATCCTTCACAGACTATTCAAAAAAATCCAAGAAGAGGGAAGACCCCCAAACTCTTTTTATGTGGCCAGCATCATCCTAGTCTCAAAACTAGATAAAGACACAACAAAAAAAGAAAACTACAGGTTAATATTGCTGATGAACATAAACACTAAAATCCTCAACAAAATATTGGCAAATCACATCCAACAATACATTAAAAAGATCATACACTATGATCAAGTGGGATTCATCCCAGAGATGAAAGGATGGTACAATGTACACAAATCGATAAACAGAATACATCACATAAACAAAATGAAAGACCAAAAGCACATGATGCTATCAACAGATGCAGAAAAAGCATTTGATAAGGTAAAGCTTCTATTTATGTTAAAAACACTCAGCAAAGTGGGAGTAGAGGGAGCACTCCTTAAAGGACATATAAGAGCAACCCACAGCCAACATCATACTCAATGGGCACAAACTAAGAACTTTCCTACTAAGATCAGGAACAAGACAAGGATGTCTGCTTTCACCACTTCTATACAATATAGTACGGGAAGTTCTAGCAACAGTGGTCAGACAGGAAAAAGAAAGAAAAGGCATCCAATGAAAAGGAGAAAATGAAACTGTCATTGTTTGCAGATGACATGGTAGTGTACATAAAAAACCCTATAGACTCCACCAAAAATTACTCCACCTAGTAAGTGAATTTGGCAAAACAACAGCATACAAAGTCAATATTCGGAAATCAAAGCCATTGTTGTATACCAACAACAAAATATCAGAAACTGAAATCAGAAAAAAAATCCCATTTGCTATAGCAACTATATATATTATATATATTATATAGCAAATTATTAAAGCTTAAAAGTACAAATGTTTTAGTACAGCCCTTTGTAAAAGTTATTTAATTGTTTAAAGATGGCACATTTTTTCCCCTGGACAGGTGGCTCAGTCAGGTAGAGCATCATCCCATACACCAAAAGGTTACAGGTTCAATTCCCAGTTGACCAATCAATGCTTCTCACATCAGTGTTTCCCTCTTATGTCAATGTTTCTATCTATCTATCCATCTCTATCTCCTTCCCTCCCTTCCCTCTCTCTCTAAATCAATAAAAACATATCACCAGGTAAGGATTAAAAAATAAATAAATTTAAAGATGGTACAATTTTTAGTCAAAAGCAAGGGACTGAAAGTTACTTCCATTAGAAATAAGAGAATAGATGTGTGCATATGGTATTGAAAATTATCAGTGTTATAACTACACATATGGTGAATAATTATTATAATGAAGTAGTAAGAAATGTAGTACTATTTATAATGTCACTAACTTCTCTCCAAGAGGGTAATACCAAGATCAGTAAAAAGGGGCGGGAAGAATGTTGATAACTCTCGTTTACAAGACAGCCACAAAACCCTAAACACAATATACCTTCCTTAGAAATCCCCTGAAACCCTTTATATCTCACTATGTAAATAAAAGAAAAAAATCTGAGCTATAAAATTAGTTCTCTTTTGTACAAAAAAATTAACAGCAAACTTAATAGTGTTTTCATACCAATGTAAATTTAGTCTGAGAAACTAATATTCTTAACAAGTAACACACAGAATAGTTTGAGAACTCTTAGATTTCTGATTCTTTTATCTAAGACAAAGTCAGCAAACTACAGAAAACAGGCCAAATTCAGCCTGCCCTGTTTATGTACAACCAATAAACTCAAAATGGCTTTTACATTTTAAAGTGCTTGGGGGGGAAGTGAATCAAAGGAATATAGTATATGAAAATTACATGAAATTCAAATTTCAGTGTGCATAAATAAAATTTTCTTAAGACATAGCCATTTTTTTGTTTATTACCATGCATTTCTTTGGCTGCTTTCCCACCTAAACAACAGAATTGAATAGTTGGGACATTCAACATATGACCCCCGGGGCCTAAAATATTTCCTTTCTGTCCCTTCACAGAAAATGTCTGCTAACTCTTCATCTGAGATAAATGAGCTAATAATCATTTTAAAATATTTTTTTAAATCAAACACTCCACAACAAAACAAAGTTTTTATACTAAACAGTGCCTTTATTTTTATATACATGACTGTGGCTGGCTGTAAAAAAGCAATTCTTTCTCATGAACTTTTAGTTGTTTTACATGTCTTAAACTAAATGTACAGACCTCACATGAAAAATCCCACACCAGGTATAAAGATTGGTTTATCCCTTAAAAGTATAAAATTTGACTCAGCATTCTTTGACTACAGTATTGATATATCTAGTAGTTTTAGCATCTCAGGAACTTTCTATATGCCTCAGTTTAGTGGTTTCCTGAAGAAAGTTCAGCCAGCTTTGTATAATGCCCCCACTGTAATTAATACCAATACAAATCAATGAGTTTTCTTTTCAGAGAGTCTCTAGTCCAAAGTGTTTCACATTGGTGTGGGACAAATAACAGTAGTCTGAATGTTAAGAAACCTACTCTCTAGCCCTGACTGATGTAGTTCGGTTGTTTGGGCATCATCCCACTAAGCCAAAGGTCCCCAGTTTGATTCCTGATTAGGCCACATTCCTGGGTTGCAGGCTCAGTCCCTGGTTGGGACATGTACAAAATGCAATCAATCAACATTCTCTCATGCGTCAAAGTTTCCCTCTCTTTCTTCCTCTACTTATTAGCTGTATTTGAGTAATGGCAATTAAAAATATGAAAAGGAAAATTACCCTCTGGATTAAACTCAGTAGTCATTAAATACATAATGGATTGGAGGATCCAGTCCAAAAGAGAAAAGAATTTTCTTCTGACAAGAATATGATTGTAATGAACTATACTGCTAGGGTCAAATGATCAATTATCTTAAAAAACAGAATGGATCCCAGGCTATAGGTAATGGCTAACCTTGACTACATACTGATTTTAAAGTATTAGCATGTCTAAAGAAAGTCATTGGCCATCAAAAAAGAATTGAATTAACTATGAAAAAAAGAAAATTACAAAAATTGATTATATCTATTCAAATACCTTCCAACAAAGTAAGACCTCTCTATATAATAAACTTTAAATATTATAATCCCATTGGTAAGATTATCTCATAAGAAATGATACATTATCCTAGTGATTTTTAACTTTATACCATTAGACATTCAATTAATCCAGCTTCCTTTATACTATTTCCTTGGTCACTAAGCAATCTTCTGGTCCTTTGTTCCCAATATTGATATGTCTACAATGAGAAAACACATTGGTTGTGTGGGTGTATACTGTTCTGTATAATAACTTTATTTTTCATTATAAATTAAAAATCAGTTCTGATTTTACATCTCAATCTTCATGATCTTGGTTAATATGAATATGCTTAAGGAAGAAATCTTCTGTTGGCATATGTATCAGACAGAAATCATAGTTGTAAATAACAGAATCTAATCTAGCTAAATGAAAGGTAAAGGAGTTTGTTCTGTGCTAGTAGGTTATTTACAGAGTTTCCCTGGGGCCCTGAAAATCCAGGTTCAAATGCTACTCAGGCAGAAACATCAGCCAAAATAATTTAATGCCACCACAGTTGTATTTTTGTGGAAGCCCCACTACTGCCACCACCCCTCACTCAACATGTGTGATAATAAAAGCCAGACATGAGAACCTCTGCCATGACTGCTCCAAAGGTATGAAATGCTTCTGCCACTAGATTACAAGAAGAGCCTGTTTCTCCATGTGTGGCCACTCTCATAATCATCACTCCAAGTCACACTACTACATATCTTTTTGGCAGAGTTGAGCCACCATTATCACCTGCAAGAGAGCCTGGGAAATGTAGTTTTTTTTCCAATCTCTTCGGTACTGGAAGTCACACTAGAAAGGAGCTGGAATAGGTCAGATGAACTGATCCCCAGTGTCTATCAAAACTGTTACACTGATTAAAACACTTAAAGAATTGTGTGATATTTGAAATCTCTCTCTCACACAACTCCATCACTCATAAAATTCAGATATAAATATCTATCCTATTTCCTCATAGATTGTTACAAAGATCATGCCATTAATAAAGGTCACCCCATTGATGTATGCCAAAATGTTTTAAAAGGCACAAAACTATATGAATATAAGGCAGCATTATTATAAAAATTATCTCTATAATTATTGAGAGCTTACTATGTGTCATTCATAGAACAAATTTATATTTAATACAACAATTATAGTAGGGAACGTAGTGGAAGATCTGAACTACCACATGATATTGATTCCTCTCATTGTTTGTTATATATGATTACTGAATACCCAGATATTTCAAATTATTTATCTGTTTACTTAAGTTAAATGACTCACAAGCTCAATGCTTAAAATTAAACCAGAGATATAAAAGTAAAAAAGCTATTTACTGTCCAGAAAATGGTCCTCAGTAGTTTCATGCTTTTGAATAATTAAACCTAGCCAGTTAAACCATATTCACACAGCACTCAAGAGCTTAAGAACTTAGAGTTGTTCCTAATCCCTAAGTCACCAAATGCAATCTTTTTCAAGGTGGGCTCAACTCTGAATCATCAAATCCTAAATTATTTAGTTTCACTTAATTCACTCTCCATTCCAGTTAAACTATTTACTATATTCCTATTAAGCCTATTAATTTATCCTTGCTCAGACCATCTCCTAAACTGGGAGGTCCATCAGGCCCATCAGTTCTCTCAAGATGGCACCCTGAGCACTCTTATTTAACCAGGTCTTTCCCCAGACCTGACTGAGATGGGAATAAAGAAGTACAAAAAGGAATAGAACCATAACAAAATTTTTTAAGGGGAGTCAACAGCAGTTGAGAGTCTTCTGGAAGATGGAAAGCCAATGGATGGGGTGTTGACACATAAAAACATGAAGAGAAAGCTACAGTCTAGAATATGCCATGAGTCTGCAGAGGATGGTGGAGTCTTTCTGCCTATTGGAATCTAAAGAGGCTCAGGTTGGGAGATATGACACAGGGCAGAAATGAGCAGTGGTCTGAAAATCAAAGTGATTAATTGAATGCTGTGGCTCCCGCCCTTTTCTCTATTACTGTTTGCAAAGCAGTGCACAGATCAAGAGTTATACCCCCAAATCATAAACAAGGGGGCTTGTTATCTGAAGACATTGAAGGAATCATCAGGAGAAAAACTGCAGCATTTCGTGTGTTACTGGACTCCAGAGGAAAGCCCTCCTTATTCTGACATACAGAGATGGTCACAGCTGTTTTACAGCAAGAAAGGAATAATGCCAGAAAGAGAAATATGTGGGATAAAAGACATGGTGTGCCTAACCCAGAGATGCCTGGAGATGATAACCAAGTGGATAGATACATCATGAAAGGAAGACAAAGTTTCAGAGGAGATGTCTCCATGGAGAAAAAACAAAAGGGAGGATTTCATGAAACAATTATTAGAATTGAAAGAGTCTAAACTTTTAAACGTGGTAGAGATTCAGAATCTCCACAGAAGATAAAAAACGAACAAACCGTATACGAAATGCATAGTCTAAACAGGAAGTAAACTAAATGGTAGTGTAATTTTAAGCAATGGAAAAGAAAACCCATTTGACCTTGATCTTGGAATCATTCCCATTTTTTGTTGTTATTATTGATTTGAGAGACAGAGAGAAAGATCAGTTGGTTGTTCCACTCACTTATGCACTCATTGGTTGCTTCTTGTACTTGCCCTGACTACAGATCAAACCCACAACCTTGATGTATTGGGATGATGCTCTAGCCAACTAAGCTACCTGGCCAGGGCCAGAATCATTCCCCTTTGGCCCAGAGGTTGTGACACTGGACTCTTGCAGAAGGAGATACAATTGTAATATACAATTTCGTCATGCAGTGAAATAAAAACTTTGCATGGAGTCACAATAACATTAGTGCTGTGCATTGGTTTTCAAATTTTACTATCAACTAATGGACAAATGCAGGTGCTTCACTATGGTTGTTTTAAGAAAAGTTTTCATCTTTAACAAATGTTTTTGCAATACCTTTTAAGAGTTCTGAGATATTCCAGAGAATATCTATCCAATCCTATCACTGTACGTAAGAAGGGGAGTTTGCACTTCTTCTCTGTCTCATAGTCTGATATCAATAGGGTAAAGAGAAGACAAAAACTCTAGAATGTTGTCTCTCTAATGTACCTGAAGCCTTATCAGCTGCCCTTCTCCAGGAAATGGAGAAGCACTTGCTTGCTTTTCTGTCCAGATTACCTACTTACAAGCTGGGATAAGAAACAGACCAATTGTATCTCTGGCTCCCAGAAGTATTTTTTTAGCTGGGCTTTCTCCCTTCCTTTGAATTGATTATATCCCAATCCCACCACTGTCTGTACACCAACTCCTAACAACTTTGTAACAATCACATTGAACCAAGGGTTCTAACGGAGTATCATGGCTTTTAATCATAATATTCTCCTGAAGGCACATAGGTCAGAAGGCTTTTTCAAGAGAAATCAAAATTGTTGATAGTTGTCTAGCACTTAGGTAACTGAAAAACAAGCATTCATACAGATATGGAAAATGTTGCCATTTCTGTGTAATGAGTTTCATGCTTAACTGTACAAGAAAGAGACATGTAAGTAATAAAATATTACATGGAAAAATCATTAGGGTTTAGTACCTTCCACCCAATAAGACTTACTAAGTGTATGGTGGTCTTTAAATAAATCAATTATAGCACATAGCAGACCTTGTGGTCAAGTTTATGAAAGAATCTCCCAAATATTCAAAACTGCATTATGCTTGGAAGTTACACCTTCAGAGGTGTAAAGGGAAGAGTGGCACTAGCTCCAGCTGACCCTGCGTCGCACAAGGTTGGCTCCCTTGCCTCATAAGAGGACAGTTTGGTGCCATTCACTCTCCAGAGCTCCCTGTGGGATAAGGCAGAGACAGACTTTAGATCAGCTCTGTCCAATAGAAAACTAATGTGAGCCACATATATAATTTAAAATAGTTTGGTAGCCATTTTTAAAGTATTAAGAAACATTCTTAAAGTAAATAGTAAAAAAATTAAATACTAAAAATGTAAAAAAAAAGCTAAAATGAGTCTTTATACTACATTTTGCTTTACTAATATTCAAAATATATCATTTTAATAAGCAATCGATATAAAAAGTACTGAACGATTTTACCTTTTTCCATACTGTCTTTGAAATCCATTATATATTTTATTCCTATAAAAGACTCAATTCAGGTGCAAAATTTTATCAAAAATACATGTAGATTTTATAAAATTTACAATAAAAAAAATAAATTAATTTAATTTAATTTAAAAGTGAAATAAAAACACTGACAGAGAAATTCCCTGGTAAATAATCCTGCTTAACATTTTTAGCCAGAGTTTTATGAAGTTGTGTAACTACTTTTTCTTATAGAAGAGATTTTAATACAGAAGAAATCTTACTATCTCCAGAAACATTAATTTCCTAAGGAGCATAGTTTGAGGCTATATTAGAGCATTTATGATCAAGCAATTCCAAAGACACTTGGATAAAAATAACATATGAAACAATAGCAAAACAAAAGACATTTGTAAACTATCAGTCAACAAATATTTCTTTAGTATAGCACTGTGAAAGGCAGTCCATCTGTGCCAACTAATGGGATGATGCTAGACACATCATTTTTCTCTTTCTAAACTTAAGTCTCCTCAACTATATAATGGATATCATAATAATAGCTACTTCACAGGGTTATAGTGAAAATTAACATCTGTGTCCACTACTGAGCACGTGTTCTATGCATTACCTCATTAAGATATACAAGGACTAGTATCATCATATTTGATATCATCAATATTAGAAAGGCACTGTGAAGATGTAACTTCTCCATCTTCTATATACTAATGTAAGAAAAATCATCCTAACTCACAGAGCTAGTCCTGTCATTGTCTGGCTCAAATATTTCCCCTGGTCTCCCAAATATATTGCAAGTTGACTACCCTCTTTGCTCTTCATGCATCCTAGGCAATGAGCAGGCTTTATGGAGTTCCAATATTACATGACTATTTTTAAATGGATAACCAAAAAGGAAATGAGAGGAGGTAGTCAAATAAATAAACGGGAAAAATCAGGACCCTGTGGTACTCCATTATTCCAGGAAACATTTGGGAAAGAGGAAAATAATTGTGTCAAATGTGCTAAGAGTTCAAGTTAAATGATGCTAGAAATAAAAAAAAATTGTAAAATGCTTGTGAAAGATGTTAAGTTCAGTTTATATATGGTAAGTGTAAAGTAATGCCAAAGTAGCCAAGTGGAACCACCTAGCAAATGATTAAAGCGGTGGTGTTGACCACCGTATCACTTTCCATGGGGGAAGAAGGGAGTGGAGTTTCAACTAGTGTGTCCAGCACCAAACATTCCAAAGAATGACCATTATTTGTGGGAGTGAATTGAGCATTGTTACTTATGTGTTAATGTAGAAAAATGATTGAAAACCACTCAATTCAGTAGTGGAGCTTTAAATGATAACAAAAGTTGTCAACAAAGTAGTGATAAGGTCCTGAAAATGAAAAAGCTCCCTCCCAAAAGGAGAAAAGAGATGACAGAGACCAAGGCTAGGGCTTAAGAAAAAACATAGAAGAGGAAGATGTCAACGAAGAGA
Source organism: Artibeus jamaicensis (assembly GCF_021234435.1). Classification (NCBI taxonomy): domain Eukaryota; kingdom Metazoa; phylum Chordata; class Mammalia; order Chiroptera; family Phyllostomidae; genus Artibeus; species Artibeus jamaicensis. The sequence goes on from NW_026521788.1 coordinate 19,852,060, forward strand.
AGGAGAGTGTGGAGAGTTCACAGGACAATTTAGTGTACAATGTCTGAAAGAGAAGGAGATAAAGTTTTGAGGTAAACAAATAAATGCTAAATGCAACAGAGAAATTGGAGAGAATTAAAATTGTGCAAAAATAATGAAGTTAAACAATAACAGGCCAAAGCAGAATAGAATTAGGAGTTTAAAAAGAGAGTAGACCACAAGGAAATGGAATTTTTATTAAATATTTGCCAATCAAGCAGGGATGAGCTACTATGTGTGAAGAAAGAACCAGTAAAAGTAATATAAACAACCTAGAGAAATAATTGTAGAATAAAAGCCTCAAGAGTTGAGCTCAAGTCCAGGTAATAATTAGAGAGATTAGGGTTTTTTACTTTTTTCAGATTTTATTTATTTATTTTTAGAGAAAGGGGAAGGGTGGGAGAGAAATAGCAACGTGTGGTTGCCTCTTGTGCACCCCCTACTGGGGACCTGGCTCACACACCCCCCAGGCATGTGCCCTGACTGGGAGTCTAATCTGCGACCCTTTGTTTCCCAGGGCAGCACTCAGTTCACTGAGCCATATCAGCCAGAACTAGAAAGATTATTCTTAAAGGAACACAACTTCCTTTGAAACTAAAAAGATTTAAAAAGAGTTAAGAACAAAAATTCTAAAGATTCTTATTCCTGACCCTGAGAAATGGCCAACCTCTTAATGAACTCTAGAACATGCAATGAAATAAAAATGTTCACATCTATCTTCTGTGAACATAAGCTTTAGATCACTTGTCTTCATTAGGCATACTCTATTACTTTTGCTCACATTTATGAAATGGCTACAGGATGGTATACCATCTCTTTGGCACAGCAGCAGGACAGCAAAGCCATGGCTAATACGGTAATCACACCTTTGATTCCAGACTCTTTACCAGCTGAGATTTGAGATGACATTTTAGTTTCTAGTACTCACCACTTACAAATCCATCTGCTAACATTCATTAAATCTTTGCTCCTGTCTTTGAATTATAATCAAAATAAATGTATGTGGCTTACAGAATTTCTTATACTATCAAAATTGACATTACTGTTACTTCTCAAATTATCCTGTCTATACGTCACAGGTCCAGCATATCGAGTGACTGAAATTGAGATGACTGCACACACACCTTAAGTACTGCCCCCACAACACAAGACGGGTGACACTGAAGAGTTCGCTGAGCTCATCACATGTACCATAAGAAAAGCCAGCTGAAGAGACACCAAGTGAACACTAAGAGATGCCATGGTCAGTGTTTTCCAGTAGTTAGTAGTTTACAAGCAATGTGACTAATTAGCTCATCAGTCTTCACTGAGTGTTTTCATAAACATTCTGCCAGCTACAAGGCACCATGTGTGCATGTTAAAATGTATTAAAACGAGTTCATCATCCCCTTTTGAATGAAGGATGAACTACATCTCCTAAGTACACTATATTTGGCTGAAAAGATTATTTTATTTGTGACTTCATGCTTATATAAGAACACTCTTGAGATAAACTACAGTTAAATACACATAACATCAATATAGCAATGGATGGAAATAACAAGGCAGCAGCTATTGCCTTTGAACCATACATAGGCTGTGAGTAATTGGTGGTAAATACCAAATATTTTATCTAAGTCCCAACTGACTTGTCAAACAGAGCAGAGAGAGCTGTTCTGCTACTTACAGATGGTTAACTAAAAATGAACTGATATTTTTTATAAATAAATGTTTAATACAGCTGAGTTTCAAAAAGTAAGATCTTTCAATATAGATGATCCAAAAGGGACACCAGTAAACATTTTAAATCTCTTATCTCCCTTGGACACAATTTATTTTCTTGTACCAAATGAAAATGCATTGAATAGTCATGGAGGCAATAGGTAACATTTTAAAGGTTCAACATTGGAAATTCTATAATGGCATTTCTTGTCAAGTACCCAAGTATACTGATAAGAAGATTAATTATACTTCCAAAATACCATTTTCCAGGAATAATTGTTTCTAGAAATAATCGTTTTCTCTGACTAATATGGATGATAGTAAGTCTTGATTCCTAATTCCTTCAGAGGAAAAAAGGTCTGTAAACCTAGAGTCTTGCAAATCATGAAGAATGAAAACTACAGAAATGCAGAAAGAGACACAAATTTTAATAATACCTTGAATACATGTATTAGACACATGAGGAATATGTTCTTTCTTATACATAAAAGTTTACTTCTCACCAGGGAAGCAAACAATATCCTACTAGCCACATCATCTGCCCATCTAGAAATACTCATCAGCCATAAAAAGTGGGGTAAGTTGTCAGCTGCTGCTGCACGAAGCTTTACAAACATGGAGTTGGGAGGCTCCTGCATTAGTAGACAGATAGCACGGCATTTCCTATAGTATAAAATACTACAGCCCCATATTTGGGAAGAAGAGCTATAGTTAGAAGGCCCCTGATGAATTCAGAAGCTCCTTGTTAATCTTCCTAGCCCTCCAACTGGCTCGTGGTAGCCTTGGTGGAGGCCCAAAAGTAAAAACAAATTGGGAAGTATTTTAACCATGCCAAGATTCCAACAAATTTGTGAGTCCTGTCCCAATTGACATACATGAATAGGAAGCCTATGGTACATGTCTCCAATTGCTGGCTCTGGTAGGCAGAACTCCCAAGATTACTGGTGTTAGACTGCACATTCCAGATACAGATAACCCACACCAATGTACAATATATGAGGGCTTGATTAGTGCTGTCTTCCACCTGTGTAGGCGTAGTGGCTTGTCTGCACAATATACAAAAAGAGTTGAACCTCAATCTTTCTCTGAACACCCTTAAAACCTCAAATTAATCATCTCTTTATACATTAAAAAACCCATACTTCCATATTTATTTTATTTTACCATGAATCTAAAGATGTGTAATCATTGATAAAGCAATAAACATTTGTATGAGAAAACTATTATCTTTAAATGTTCAAAGGCAAAAGAATATGATAGCCTTTAAATATTAAAAGCAATTCTGTTTACTTATTTATTACTAGTCTTAAAATGTCAGTCAGCTCCATGAGGGCAAGTATTGTCTGCTTGTTCACTTCCAGGAGCCTAGCACATAGAACACAGCATGGCCCATAAAACTGTGTTAATAAATATTTAATTTTTTAAAAGAAAACAGAAAAAAATGAAAGTCTCTGAGAAAAGGTATATAGGCAAAGACCACATCTTTTTTAAATACATAAATACTTATCTGTAATAATATGGGAAAGATTCAGCTATCCCTACTTAATAATAAAATAAAGGAAGAAGTTTAGAAATACCATTATTACTCTCTCATGTGTGTTTATGCCACCTTTTTGACATACTATCATAAAGGTACTTATCAGGCTACTTCTGGTCAAGATGGCAGCATAGGTAAACATGGCTTATCTTCTCACACGAGCACATCAAAATTACAACTAAAACATAGAACAATCGTCACTCAAAACTGGCAGAAATAGAGTTGAATGGAAGTCTGACAACTACAGAACTAAAAAAAAAAAAAACAGATCCAATGAGACTAGTAGGTGGGGCAGAACAGGTTGGTCCCACATATATATGAGGTAGATAAAAATTTGGGAGGGATATCTCAGGAGCCCCACACAGTGCCCCCAGCTCAGGATTCCTATGCCAGGAAGATAAGTCTCTATAACTTCTGGCTGCAAAATCCAGCAGGGATTGAGTTGGTGGAAGAAAATTCTGGAGTCCCAAGCAGTTCCTCTTAAAGAACCCACATACAGACTCACCTACTCAGACTCACTCCCTCTGTGCTCCAGCGCCAGGGTAGCAGCTTGAAAGGCCCCAGTGGCATAGTGGGAGAAACAGAAATATCTGGGACCAAGGCAAGAACTAGGGGACAGTTTTCTCCCAGCAGAAAGGTGAGCAGAGGTAATTAACTTTTCTGAACTCTCTCCCTACAGAACCATAAAGCCAGCAGGCTACATCAACATGGCTAACACTATTTGCCCCACCCTGGAGATCCTTAGAGACCCTCCCCAACACAACTTATGGGCCCACCCAAGCTGCTTTTCCATACGAATGGCTGGTCTTGACTCTTGCTTCACAACTCCCTAAATCCTTTCAAACAAGCAACAACCCACTTCAGTGAGTCCCCAGCCCCCACAGCCCTTGCTAAGAGGCCCAAGGCCAGGCACTAGCAGCAGCCAGCCTTGATTCACAGCTTAGCTTTGCCTGGAAATCTCCAAGCCCAACACAAGTAACAGCCATCTCGGATTGCCTTATAGCTCAGGCAGAGTGGCCCTGGGGCAAAACACAGGTGAGGGCTGACCTTGGCTTGCACCACCCAGGAAGCCCCAGGGCCAGCATACCCAGTGGACAGCTACATCCATGTTGGAGTACCACTACCCTGCTTGTGCACAGCTGATTCTCCATAGAGGACAAACATTGGTGATAAGTGGTCATAATCAATCCTTGTAGCTGACTGGCCTGAACAAAACCCCTCCCACTGATCTACCAACAGCAACCAAGGCTCAACTACAAGGGGAGGGTCTACTCAGCCCACACAAAGGGTTTACCTTGATAAAGGAGGCTGTGCCACTGAATGCTATAGGACACCTACTACATTAGGCCACACTACCAAGACATAGAGTCAAAGCAGCTCTACCTAATATATAGAAGCAAACACAAGGAGGCTGCCAAAATGAGGAGACAAAGAAACATGGACAAAGGGAAAAACAGATCAAAATTCCAGAAAGAAAACTAAACAAAATGGAGATAATCTATCAGATGCAGAGTTCAAAACATCTGGATTCTCAAGGAACTTAGTGATTGCTCAACAGCATAAAAAAAAGGCCCAGTCAGAAATTAAAGATACACTCATTGAAATAAAGGCCAATTTACATGGAAACAATACTAGAGTAGATGAAGCCAAGAATCACATCAATGAGTTGGAACATAAAGAAACAAAAAAACACCAATCAGAACAACAAGAAAAAAATACCAAAAAAATGAGTAAAGTATAAGCAGGCTCTGGGACAACTTTAAGAGGTCCAAAATTAGCATCATAGGGGTACCAGAAAGAGGAGAGAAAGGGCAATAAACTGGAAATCCAGTTGAAAAAAATAATGAAAGAAAATTTTCCTAATTTTGTGAAGGAAATAGATATGCAAGTCCAGGAAGTCCATAGAGTCCCAAACAAGATGGATGCAAAGTGACCCACTCCAAGACACATCATAATTAAAATGACAAAGGTTAAAAAAAAGGAGAAAATCTTAAAAGCAGCAAGAGAAAAGAAGTTTGTTACCTACAGGGGAGTTCCCATAAGACTGTCAGCCGATTTACCAACAGAAATTTTGCCGGCTAGAAGGGATTAGGAAGAAATATTCAAAGTCATGAAAGGCAGGGAGCTAGAGCCAAGATTGCTCTACCCAGCAAAGCTAACATTTAGAGTTGAAGAGCAGATAAAGAGTTTCCCATACAAGAAAAAGTAGAGTTCATCATCAACCAACCAGTATTATATAATATGTTAAAGGGAATTATTAAAGAAAAAAGAAGATAAAAAATATGAACAATAAAATGACAGAAAATTTGTTGATACATATCTATCAACAATTGAATCTAAAAAACAAACTAAGCAAACAAAAAGAACAGAGAATCATGGATACAGAGAGCATTTTGATGACTTGAATAAATTAACTAGAATTTATTCAAATTACTTCTGAATATCAAAAATGCTTAATATAATAAAAGGCAGATGTTTTTCATCTATAGTTAACAAAGGACTCATATCTAGAACATATAAAAAAATCATCCAAGAAATATATGTTAAATCTACAATGAAATACCACTACATACACCTGGATTTAAAATACTGACCTTCATTAACACCAATTTAATAAGAATGTAGGGCAACTGGAATTGTTCTACTTTACTGATAAAAGCATCAATTGGGAAATCCACTTTGGAAAACTGTTTGGTAATATCTATTAAATCTGAGTCTATACCTTCCAATTAGCAATTTCATTCTTAAGTATAACCCCATTAGAAATGTCCACACTTATGCAGAAAAAGTAATGCTTAAATATGTATATAGTGCAATGTTCATTAAAGCCAAAAACTGGAAACAACTCATATGTCCATCAAGAGTACAATGAATAAATAATATCAATGAAATGAATGAATACAATGAGATTCTCAAAAATAACAATGAGCAAAAAAAACCAGACTCAGGAGATCACATACTACATGATGTCACATAAAGTTCAAGAAGAGACCAAAAAAACCAAGATAATGGCCACCTTTGAAGGGAAGGGTAGGAGGTGCAAGGGGTGGGGTTCTAGTAGTGTTCTGTTTCTTTACCTGGGTGGAGGTTACATTAGTGTTTCAGTCTGTAAAAATGTATTGAGTTGCTCACAATAATGTATGCATTTCTCTGTATATATATTATTCTCAATGAATCATTCAAAAACCTTAATTATAACCAATCATGTGATTTAGAAACAATGTCTACAGATTTGTAGGGGAGTAGAACCTTTACAAAAATAAGATACTATATGCTATAGGTAAAAACATGTAATCCAGGCATTAGAAACAATCCTTAGCTAATTCCTAAATTGTTATGTGAATATTCTAAAACTGTTTAAATAAAACTTTTCCATTGTATAGATGTTAAGACAGGGGTAAATTATAAGATCACGTGTGATCATAAATAACCACTACATGAATCCCCTTCGCTGGATCTCTATAGTTACACCCTTCCTTTCACCACCCTCCCCGAATACTTTCCCAGTCCCAACTTCCCCATTCAAGTTCTTTAGGTAACCAAATCCCTACCTTATTTATCACTTCAAGTTTCTAAGTAAATCCATTAAATGCTTTTTATATACATACATATACATATACATATATATGTATATATATTCTCTACTTCCAATGCTTTTTTCACTTTTCTAAATATTTAAACTTCCCATTTTCTCTACATTATTAGGGTTTCACATTATGCCACTGAACAAAGTATTTTTTAATTTTATTTTTTATTATTTTCTTAAATTATTTTTCAAGTACAGTTTTCTTTTACTCCCATCCCAGCCCCCCCTCATGCTCCCCACCTCCCTCCCATTTCCACCCCTCTTAGTTGTTGTCCATGTGTCCTTTATACTGGTTCCTGTAAATTCTTCTCCTTTTTCCCCTGAAATTCCCTTCCCTCTCCCCTCTGGTCACTGTCCCCTTGTTCTCTATTTCAGTGTCTTTGTTTTTTTCTGCTTGCTTATTTGTTTTGTTGTTTAGCTTCCTGTTAAAGGTGAGATCATATGGTATTTGTCTTTCAGCACCTGGCCTATTTCACTCACCATAATGCTTTCCAGTTCCATCCATGCTGTTGCAAAGAGTAGGAGCTCCTTCTTTCTTTCTGCTGCATAGAATTCCATTGTGTATATGTACCACAATTTTTTGATTCATTCATTTACTGATGGGCACCTAGGTTGCTTCCAACTCTTGGCTATTGTAAATTGTGCTGCTATGAACATTGTGGTGCATAGGTTCTTTGAAATTGATGTTTTAGGATTCTTAGTATATAATCCCAGCAGTGGAATTGCTGGGTCAAAAGGCAGGTCCATTTTTAGTTTTCTGAGAAAATTCCATATTGTTTTCCATAATGGTTGTATCAGTCTGCAATCCCACCAACAGTGAACTAAGGACCCCTTTTCCCCACATCTCCAACATTTGTTGTTTGTTGCTTTATTTATGATAGCCATTCTGACTGGTGTAAAGTGGTATCTCATTGTGGTTTTAATTTGCATCTCTCTGACAGCTAGCAATATTGAGCATCTTTTCATGTGTCTCTGGATGCTCTGTATGCCCTCCTTGAAGAAGTGTTTGTTCAAGTCCTTTCACAATTTTTTAATTGGATTAGTTGTCTTCTTAGAGTTAAGTCATGTAAGTTCTTTGTATATTTTGGAGATTAAACCTTTGTCTGAGGTATCACTGGCAAATATGTTTTCCCATACAGTTGGTTGTCTTTTTAATTTAATACTGTTTTCTTTAGGCATGCAGAAGCTTTTTATTTTGATGAGATCCCATTTGTTTATTCTTTCCTTTATATTCCTTGCTCTAGGGGACATATCAGTAAAAATGTTGCTGTGTGAAATATTTGAGATTTTCCTGCCAATGTTCTCCTCTAGGACTTTAATGGTTTCACGGCTTATATTTAAGTCTTTTATCAACCTTGAATTTATTTTGGTGTATGGTGTAAGTTGGTGCTCAAGTTTCCAAGGTTTTTTTTTTTTTTTTAAAAAAGCACCAAAAACTATTTGAAATACATTTGTAGTATCAGACAGCATTGCTTGGACCAGAATTCACTCTCTTGATACCTCCACTCCACCACTGAGCTAAAAGCCCTTCCAAGGTTTTGGGACCCATGCGCACCCCTATTTTCTATAGGGTGAGCACTGACCAGTCCCCAGATTCCAGAACCATTTGTACTTTCACTGCTTTCCTCCCACACCCAAGTGGCTGTGGCTCAATTTGGCAGTTTGTCAAACAAGAATCAGAAAGTAAAGTACTTGGTGATCCTTAACCAAGTGTATTTGTTGTGTATACAGTATAGGCCATACATTATAACAGAACATAGTGAGGGTATACTGCATAATCAGAATCTAAACAGACTTCTCTTTGAGAAATTCTCTTTAAAATAATTTAGTCCTAGTGAGCTAAAATGTTGACTGATTTTTTAAAGAAATATCATTTAATGACAATTATTGTAATTATTGTTCCCTTCTAAGAGTGACCAGTGTCTTACATATTTATTACTAGATGGTTTATGGAAACTATGCTATCAAATAGATCCCATTTTCTGAAAGAAACAATACTAGAATAGGGTTCATAATTCAAACTAAAGACTAAGCAATGAAACTATAGCTAGGTGAATAATTTCTCATAACAGAAAAATAAAAACCATTGTAAAATTTTATGATATAAAATGACAAAATGATACATCGATGTTTTACTTACAACATTCCTCAGGTATCTGTTATATGTCAGACATTGCTAATAAAAAAAAGTGGTACTTGCCACCCTCAAGGAATTAAGAGTCTAGATGACTAAACAATTAAATCAATGTTTGGTGCATGGTGTGATAACTCCTCTGAAAGAAAAATGCTCAGAATCTCTCAGGACACAGAAGAGGGACATCAAAATCAGCATCAAGTAAACAATTCCCAGAAAGGATGACTCGGCTGAGCTCTGCTGCTGAGTGAGAACTGGCTGAATGAGAAGAGCCCTCCAGGTGAAGGGAATGGCTCTGGTAACAGAGACATGAAGCAACTTGGATCATTCCAGATACTGAGTGTACCTGTTTGGAGGAACACTTGAGAGGGGACAGAATCAGGAAATGAGAAGAGAGAGAATGGTAGGAGCCAAATTATTAAATGCTGTTGGAGCTAGGTTTAAAAATTTCCACTGTATCTAGACAGACCCCTAATCCTTCAAAAGCTACTAAAATGGATTTTAAGCAAGGAAGTAAAATGAGCACATTTTCATTTTCTAAAAAAAGATATCTTTGCTTTGGTATGGGACAAGACTAATGCAGTGATCCAGAATTTGGGAGACATTAGAAATGGAGAAGAGAGAACAGACCTGAGAGGCAAAAGGAGATAGAATTTGTTGAACTTAAAAGACTAATTGGAAGAGAGGATGGAATGAGAACAAAGGGTCTACGCTGACTTGATAACTAAGTGGTTGATAGTATCGGGGCACCAAAGACCAGAGAAAGGTAGTCCTGAGGCAGCAGGGAGGAATGATGAATTAATTTCATGTTACCTTGGACATTATGTTTTATACATATTGTCCAAAGAATCCCTAGAAAATATAAATCACATGTAAAGTATGTAACAAATAATCCAGCTGTATTAGACCTAAAATTTATTATAGCTATTCATTTTCATTATTTAATTGGCAAAAAAAATCCTGGATTTCTAAAAATTAATCTTGGGGGTAGGAGGAAAGTAATATTTGAACACCCAAAGTTTCTATTACAAAGTGGAACAGAAAAATTTAAGTTTTGTATTCTCTCAGAATAGTGTCTTGCAGCAAGCTGATGTAGAAAATCATTCTATTGACCAAAGAATATTCAGTATTTTTAAATAATCTGCATATGAGACTTACATTCATTAGAAAACTATTATAGTCACATAAGTAAAGATATCAGAAAATGGTGCCTTTATTTATGATATCTTTTATTAGATAATATTAACACAGCAGCAACATAAATTATACACAGTGTATGCAAATCATTTTTTTAAGTTTAGGAAATCTAAACCTTTAGAAAAAAATTTTTTTAAATGTACTTCAGAGGTACAAACTTCTATCTCCAACTGTTTACATGGAACTTTATAATTTACGTATGTATGGGAAAATAAGTCTTCAGCTCTGTTGGCCATTTTTCATTATATTCAATGACAGAAAAGATACTCTTCTCTTTGTTTATTATGGATAAACTGTGACATGGTGATGGAAGAAGTTGCCTGGAGGAGCTGAGCAACTAAAGGGAAGAACCAGGACTGGGTTTCTAAGCCTTGGAGCTGTTTAATGAGCCACTCTGGCTCCCACAGCGAGCACCTCAGAACTCCGCAAAAAACTAATAAGCTCGGTCAGAAAAAAGCAAAACACTCACAAATCTCATCCAGTAACTAACACCCAAGGTATGCAGTTTGCTCCTGACCAGGACTAGCGTACTCACTTTCTTTGCGAACTTCCTTAAGTGTGGCGGTAAGCTCTTCCTTTAAAACTGTGGCTTCCTGGGCGATCTTCTCTCCCTTGTCTAATAAATTCCAAGTTGCTTCTTCCACAGAAGCTAGAAGAACTCTGGCTCTTTTTGAACATCCCTTTTTCCTGTTAGAAGGATTCTGCGGACAATTTACTAGTGTAGTAACCTAAAATTGGAAAAACATAAGTCATTCATTAGACACATTGTGAGGAGAACACAGATCTGGGATATCATAGCCCAGAACAAAAGGAAATATATCCGAGAAACAGGAAGTATGTCATAGAAACACAGAGCAGTACATCCCCAAAAGTGAAGGCACCAAGAGCAGTATCATCAGCCACCACGGAGTTACCAATTAATGGTAGGTAAGAAGAAAGGGAAGAAAGAAGGGCCCTAGAAATTGAATCTTATCAAGTTATACTATTGGAACAATGCGTGTGTACCTGTGTGTTATTTTAATTACAGAAACTTCATTTGGAAAAAGAATATGGAAGCCTGATAAAGCAGTTAAATTGAGAAAATGAACAATTATATATCTCAAAAATATCAAATTAAAAAAAAATTTATGTCACTTTGTAACCAGCAATTTATATTAAGCAGGTAAAAAATATTATAATTAGTAAGTACTAGCCTATTTAGGCTGAAAATAGAGGTTACTAATATAAAGTGGTGGGAAATACTCTAAAACATAAAGCAGTGGCTGCCTTAGTAGAACAAAACCCAAATCCTTACCATAACCTGTATTTCCAGTCCTGTGTAACCTCCCTATCTGTCTCTACACAGTGCCCTAACTCAGCTGGCCCCTCAAACAAACAGTTCTCATTCAAAGTCCCCTATCAAGAGGCCTTCCTGACCACCTCATCTCTATCCCCATCCCCACCACTCTTATCCCCCGACCCTACTTTCTAGTTCTTCAAAACACTTAAAAAGCCTGATATTTTTCACTTGTTACACATTTATAGCAGACTTCCTATACTAAAAAGCAAAGTCTGTGAAAGCAGGTAATGTTTTGTTGTCCAGCACCCAGAACAATGCACAAAGTAGGTGCTCAATAAATATTGTATCAATGGATTAATGAATGCAGTAATTAATTAGAGGGACTTTTTAACTTCTATACAGTATCTTGCATTGCCCAAATATGTTAATAATGAAAACTTAATACTTTTGTAAGTGTTTAAAATAAGAATACACTCCTAAGAGCATTGTTGGAGACGGAAATTAAGCATCTCATATATTTGAAACAAAATCTCATACCAAATTACATTATGAAAAATACATACATTTCTTAATTAAACCTTGGAGCTCAATAGCAAAATTTGGTTTAATATTTCCATGTGCAAAGCTTGAAGGTCACCATCATAGAGGAAGGAAAAAAACTCAAATCCAGTACTTTTAAAAAAAAGACCTGCAGAGGATTCTGGGAAGATGGCGACGGAGTAGGATGGAGCTGATGCTAGCTCCTGTACTCATGGGTGAAAATCCTGGCAGCTCTATAGAGAAACAGCACAATAAACCATCGGTTACCCAGCATTTATGAAATTAAAAGATCAGAGATTGTGACCGACACTGAAACACCAGACGGCGGCAGAGTCAGCTACTGGAGCTGGGTCTCACGCGGCCCCTGTGCTGCCACCAGAGCAACAGGCCTGGGAGCCGGGGAGTCAGGTACGGAAGCCGAACACTCCAAGCCTGGGAGACAGAGGAGTCAGGAACCGGAGCGGGGACATTCTCGGCCCTTGTGCCGATGCCATAGCTACCGGCCTGGGCAACGGAAGGGTCAGTTGCAGGAGCTGGGACAAAAAAGGCCCCTGTGACGCCACCATAGAGACAGGCCTGGGCCCTGAGGAGCCAGCTACGGGAGCCGGGACTTTCACAGATCCTGTGCCGCTGCCATAGCAAAGGGACTGGGCGCCGGGGAGTCAGGTACGGAAGCCGGGACTCTCCAAACCCCTGTGACGCAGCAGAGGAGCCAGCTACGGGAGCCGGGAAGTTCTCAGATCCTGTGCCGCTGCCATAGCGACCGGACAGGACCCCGGGGAGTCGGGTAGCAGCAGAGGAGCCAGCTACGGGAGCCGGGAAGTCCTCAGATCCTGTGCCTCTGCCATAGCGACGAGACAGGACCCCGGGGAGTCCGGTACGGAAGCCGGAAGCCGGGACTCTCCAAACCCCTGTGATGCAGCAGAGGAGCCAGCTACGGGAGCCGGGAAGTTCTCAGATCCTGTGCCGCTGCCATAGCGATGGGACTGGACGCCTGGAAGTCAGGTACAGAAGCCGGGACTCTCCAAACCCCTGAGACAGCCCTGGGTGGCAGAGGAGCCCTCTACGGGAACTGGGATGCTCTCAGCCCCTGTGCTGCTGCCATAGTGACGGGACTGGACACTGGGGAATCAGGTACGGGAGTTGGGACATTCTAAGCCTCTGTGCCACTGCGACAGAGACAGGACTAGACACCGGGGAGTCAGGTTCAGAAACTGGGACACTCCAAACCCCTGTGACGGCCCTGGGTGGCAGAGAGAGCCAGATACAGGAGCCAGGACATTCCCAGCCTCTGTGCCGCTGCCGTAGTAACGGGTCTGGGTGCTTGAGGAGGTGGCTACTAGAGCCGGGACATTCAGCAGTGGTAGGCGACCAACGCAGGGACCAGCGCGAGGACCAGCGTGAGTGTAGGTGGAGACGAAGAACATCAAGAAACTTCAAGGAGTCTGCACAAGAATCACACCACAGAAGTTTACACCATAAAACCAGGGTTTTAGAACAGATCAGTTTTAGAAGCAGAGACTAACAAGAAGAGTCTCAAACAATGGGAAGACAAAGAAACAATCCCCAAATGAAAGAAAAAGCAGAAACTTCAGAAACAATGTTAGATGAAATAGAGGCTGATCAACTATCAGACAGTGAATTCAAAGCACTGGTTATTACGAAGTTCAAAGAGCTCACAGTGAACTACCAGAAACTACAGGGGAACTACAATGATCTCTCTGCAAACTACAGCAACATCAAAAAGGAAATGGAAACTATCAGCAAGAGACAAGAGGAAATGAAGAACACAATTTCCGAATTGAAGTACACAGTAGAAAGTTTCCAAAGTAGGATAGATGAAGCGGAGGATAGGATTAGTGAGTTGGAGGACAAGGTAGAAAGCATCTCACAGAAAGAGCAAGAAAATGAAAAGAGACTCAGAAAGAATGAAGAGGGATTAAGAGAAATGCAAGACAATGTGAAACGTAATAATATCCGAATAATAGGAATACCAGAAGGAGAAGAAGAAGAACAAGGGATAGAAAACATATTTGAATGAGAGAAAATTTTCCTAATTTGATAAGAGAAAAAGTCTCACAAATCCAGGAATCACAGAGAGTCCCAACCAAGAGGAACCCAAGGAGGCCCACTTCAAGACACATCATCATCAAAATGGCAAAATTCCAAGACAAAGAGAGAATCTTAAAGGCAGCAAGGGAGAAAAAAGAAATAACATACAAGGCAGCCCCAATAAGGTTAGCTACTGACTTCTCAATGGAAACACTTCAAGCAAGAAGAGAATAGCAAGAAATATTTCAAGTAATGAGAACCAGAGGCCTACAACCAAGGCTACTTTACCCAGCAAGGCTCTCAATCAAGATAGAAGGCCAAATAAAGAGCTTCCAAGACAAAAGAAGTCTAAAAGAATATGCCTCCACCAAACCAGCTCTACAAGAAATACTAAAAGGACTGCTTTAAGGGAAGGAAGGATAAGAGGGAGACAGAGAGGAACACAGGTACAAAAATGGCAATGAATAAGTACCTATCAATAATAACCTTAAACGTAAATGGATTAAATTCTCCAATCAAAAGACACAGAATAGCTCAATGGATAAGAAAGTATGATCCACACATATGCTGCCTATAAGAGACCCACCTCAGGACAAAAGACCATCACAGACTAAAAGTGAAAGGCTGGAAACAAGTTTTCCAAGCAAACAGACAAGAAAAAAAAGCTGGGGTAGCAATTCTCATATCAGACAAAATAGACTTCAAAAAAAAAGCTATAAAGAGAGACCCAGAAGGTCACTTCATTATACTCAAGGGAAGAATCCACCAAGAAGACATTAACATTGTAAACACATATGCACCAAACATAGGGGCACCCAAATATATCAAGAAAATCTTAGAGGACTTCAAGAAAGATATTGACAGCAACACAATTATAGTAGGGGATTTTAACACCCCACTATCAAAAATGGACAGATCTTCCAAACAAATTATCAACAAAGATATTGTGGCATTAAACAACACCCTAGATGAAATGGACTTAACTGATATATATAGAGTCCTTCATCCCAAAGAAGCTAAATACACATTCTTTTCAAATGCACATGGAACATTTTCAAAGATAGACCACATGATAAGACACAAAACGAGCCTCAAAAAATTCAAGAAAATTGAAATCATACCAAGCATCTTCTCTGACCACAGGGACTGAAATTAGAAACCGACCCCAAAGAAAAAAACCCAAAGCACCCAAAAACATGGAGACCGAATGGTATGCTATTAAACAACAAATGGGTCAAGAATGAAATTAGGGAAGAAATCAAAACATTTCTGGAAACAAATGAAAATGATCTCACAACAACCCAAAACTTATGGGACACACCAAAGGCAGTTTTGAGAGGGAAGTTTATAGCAATACAGGCCTACCTAAAGAAAATAGAAACATTTCAAACAAACAACCTAACCCTACGCCTGCAAGAACTCGAGAAACAACAACAAAGACAGCCCAGAGCAAGCAGAAGGAAGGAAATAACCAAGATTAGAGCAGAATTAAATGACATAGAAACTAAAAGCACAATTTTAAGGATCAATGAATCCAAGAGTTGGTTCCTTGAGAAGATAAACAAAATAGACAAGCCTTTAAGTAGGCTCATCAAGAAAAGAAGAGAGAGGACACAAATAAACACAATCAGAAATGAAAAAGGAGAGATTACAACTGATACCACAGAAATAGAAGGGATTGTAAGAAATTACTATGAAGAACTGTATGCCAAGAAATTTGAAAACCTAGGGGAAATGGACACATTTCTAGAAAGATACAATCTTCCAAAACTCAGTGAAAAAGAACCAAGCAGAAAAAAATCTAAATACACCAATAACAGCAAAAGAAATTGAAGCAGTAATCAAAAAACTTCCATCACACAAAAGCCCCAGACCAGACGGTTTCACAGGAGAATTCTACAAAGCATTTAAGGAAGAGCTAACCCCTATTCTCCACAGACTATTCCAAAAAATCCAGAAGGATGGAAAACTCCCAAATTCTTTTTATGAAGCCAACATCATCTTAATTCCAAAACCAGATAGAGACACAACGAAGTAAGAAAACTTCAGGCCAATATCGCTGATGGACATAGATGCTAAAATCCTCAACAAAATATTGGCAAACCGCATCCAACAATATATCAAAAAGATCATACACCATGACCAAGTGGGATTCATCCCAGGGATGCAAGGATGGTTCAATATTCGCAAATCAGTAAATGTAATACATCACATATTACATTTAACATAAACAAAAGCAAAGACAAAAATCACATGATCATATCAATAGATGTGGAAAAAGCTTTCAGTAAGGTACAACACCCATTTATGGTAAAAACACTCAGCAAAGTGGGAATACAGGGAGCATTTCTCACAATAATAAAGGCCATATATGAGAGACCTACAGCCAATATCATACTCAATGGAAAAAAACTAAAATCTTTTCCACTAAGATCAGGAACAAGACAAGGATGTCCACTTTCACCACTTCTATTCAATATAGTATTGGAAGTTTTAGCCACAGCAATCAGGCAAGAAAAGGAAATAAAAGGCATCCAAATAGGAAAAGAGGAAGCAAAACTGTCACTGTTTGCAGATGACATGATAGTGTACATGGAAAATCCTATAGACTCTACCAAAAAACTGCTCGAACTAATTAATGAATTTGGCAAAACAGCTGGTTACAAAGTCAATATCCAGAAATCGAAGGCATTTTTGTATATCAACAATGAATCAGCAGAAGCAGAAATCAAGGAAAAAATCTCATTCGATATAGCAAAAAGAAAAATTAAATATCTGGGAATAAACCTAACTAAGGAGGTAAAAAACCTGTATGCAGAAAACTACACAGCCCTGAAGAAAGAAATCAAGGAAGACACAAACAAATGGAAACATATACCTTGTTCGTGGATTGGAAGAATTAACATCATCAAAATGTCCATACTACCCAAAGCAATATACACATTCAATGCAATACCTATTAAAGTACCAATGGCATATTTCACAGACATAGAACAAACACTTCGAAAATTTATATGGAACCATAAACGACCCAGAATAGCAGCTGCACTTTTGAGAAAGAAGAACAAAGTAGGAGGGATCACAATACCTGATATCAAACTGTATTACAAGGCCACTGTAATCAAAACAGCCTGGTACTGGCATAAAAACAGGCACATAGACCAATGGAATAGAACAGAGAGCCCAGAAATAACCCAACTCTCTACAGTCAATTAATATTTGACAAAGGGGGCAATAACATAAAATGGTGTAAAGATAGCCTCTTCAACAAATGGTGCTGGGAGAACTGGACAGCTATGTGCAAAAAAATGAAACTTGAGCACCAACTTACACCATATACCAAAATAAATTCAAGATGGATAAAAGACTTAAATATAACCCGTGACACCATTGAAGTCCTAGAGGAAAACATCGGCAAGAAAATCTCAGATATTTCATGCAGCAACTTTTTTACTGATATGTCCCCTAGAGCAAGGAATATAAAGGAAAGAATAAACAAATGGGATCTCATCAAAATAAAAAGCTTCTGCATGCCTAAAGAAAACAGTATTAAATTAAAAAGACAACCAACTGTATGGGAAAACATATTTGCCAATGATACCTCAGACAAAGGTTTAATCTCCAAAATATACAAAGGACTTACACGACTCCACTCTAAGAAGACACCCAACCCAATTAAAAAATGGGAAAAGGACTTGAACAAACACTTCTCCAAGGAGGACATACAGAACATCCAGAGACACATGAAGAGATGCTCAATATCACTAGCTATCAGAGAGATGCAAATTAAAACCACAATGAGATACCACTTTACACCAGTCAGGATGGCTATCATAAACAAAGCAACAAACAACAAATGTTGGAGAGGTTGTGGGGAAAAGGGGTCCTTAGTTCACTGTTGGTGGGATTGCAGACTGGTACAACCATTATGGAAAACAATATGGAATTTTCTCAGAAAAATAAAAATGGACCTGCCTTTTGACCCAGCAATTCCACTGCTGGGATTATATCCTAAGAATCCTAAAACATCAATTTCAAAGAACCTATGCACCACAATGTTCATAGCAGCACAATTTACAATAGCCAAGAGTTGGAAGCAACCTAGGTGCCCATCAGTAAATGAATGGATCAAAAAATTGTGGTACATATACACAATGGAATTCTATGCAGCAGAGAGAAAGAAGGAGCTACTACCTTTTGCAACAACACGGATGGAACTGGAAAGCATTATGCTGAGTGAAATAGGCCAGGTGCTGAAAGACAAATACCATATGATCTCACCTTTAACAGAAAGCTAAACAACAAAACAAACAAGCAAGCAGAAAAAAAAAAAAACAAAGACACTGAAATAGAGAACAAGGGGACAGTGACCAGAGGGGAGAGGGAAGGGAAATTCAGGGGAAAAACGGGGAGGGATTTGGAGGAACAAATAGGAAGGACATAGGGACGAGAACTAAGGGGGGTGGGAATGGGAGGGAGGTGGGGAGCAAGGGGCGGGGGAGGCTGGGATGGGAGAAATAGACAAAAAAAAAACTGTACTTGAAAAATAACTAAATAAAATTAATTTAAAAAATTTTAAAAAGACCTGAAATCCCCATTGAAAGCTAGACTCTTGCATGACATTAAATAGCCAAGGCTTATAATGATTATTCACCACTTCATTGACAACATACATACATACCCCTTCCTGCTCTGCAGCCTCTGAGATTTTGCTTGTTTATGGAGTACTAAACCTTTGTTTATTTGGATATCTAAACCCAGTTTTTTAGTTAGGAACTAAGAAAGAACTTACAAGCTATAAGGAAATATGTGGATAAGAGTAATTTTTGTCTCCCTCTCTATTCCCTACCCCCTGCCCAACATACCCTGTGTTTTATTTTAATTTGCTGTATCCCCATGTTCATAACCGAGAGTGGAATGCCTTGCAGCAAGGCTTTGTTTGCTCTCTAGGAAAAGGAGAACAATTGCACTATCTTATAAGACTATGTGAAGGTTAAATAATGTAAAATGTTTTGTAAAATGCATAACATGGCACAAATACTGGTTGGCACCTAATGGCACTTATATTCTAGTTCATTGTCCACATTGATATAGAAAATCTGTTATGGGATCCTTGTCAAAGGTGTCCTCTCTGGGTCTAACCTTATCTTGCTCTTGGGGTTCCCTGTGCTGACTGTGATAAAGGCAGTTAACAAAGCACATTCCACATGCTTTAAAAGCAGCCAAATATGGCCACGTGTCTTTATCATGCATTATATAAGGATGATAATAAGCCGGATTTATTACGTGGGTTTTCACACACCCCAAAGGCAAATAACTTACTGTTGTCAGTCTAATTCATATATCAAGAGTGAAAAGACACTTGTCCAGACTGAAACAAATTATAGCACCTAGTTTAAAACTTGTTTAAAATGAAGAATAATATCATTGTCTAAAATGTTTCTTCAAAATTTAAGTGCCACAATTCATGATGCTTCCCACTGAACATTCCTCTATTATTGTTCAGATCCTCCATGCCCCAAATGTTTTCCATAGACTAGCCTGAGCTTTGGAATTAAAATGAGCATTCCAGAAATGCTTTGTTCCTTATAATAAATGCTGGAGAAGAAAGAAATGTGAAAAGAACATTGTATAACAGCACTGTGCTTCCATCAAAAAAGTGCAATTGCAGCTTGTAAGTTATCCACTTGTATAAATCATTTATGCCTGTATTCTTTAAAAATGCTCCAATATGGTTATTTATTATTGATTAAACTAAAGTCAAGTGATGTTTTCACTGATGCATGTAAAAAAAGTAAACATGGTTTGTTAATTCTGATGGGGGTGGCAAACCAAGCTAAACCACTTTTCTTAACCCCACTCACCTACAGACAGGATCTAAGACTCCTATCAGTGACTGCCAGTCACTGTATGTATGGTTCTCACCAAGGGGTGCAGGGTGTGTGCGTTAAGGGAGTCTCCCATCTCTGGAAGGAATGCCAGCATTCAGACAAGTTAGCTTCCAAGTTATTCAAGTTATTTCTTTTTCAGTATAAAATCGGTTACAATTTTATAAGAACACAAAAACTTTAGTTGGATTTTACAGCAAAGATGATTCCACGCAGGGCCCAAGCCAATGTCTTGCTAACCCTTCTCTTTGTCACTGATTCACAACCTGCCCTCCCCCCTCTCTCTCAGATCTGAGGGGTCCCTCTCAGAAGGAAAATCTTCAAGACCAGGCTTGCAGCTCTTAAAGAACTTAGGTTTATTCACTTTTCCTCAGTCTTTAAAACTGTTATAGGCTACAGACACACCATCCTCATAAAAACAGGAATGAGTTTCTCCCTGAAAGGGTCCTAAATTAGAAGCTTTAAGTACTATGAAAATAAGAAATTCCCTACTTTTTAAATTTTGCATGTTGAAAATTCCATAAAACCAGGTGTATATTTAATAATACATAATAGTTATATATTAAATTTTAGAGTATCAAAAAAAGGGTTTTCTCATCTCTCCTCATCCAGGTGTGCTTCTCTAGATGCTCCAAAGATACAAAGGAGTAAATTGATATGCTTAGCAAACCAAGGCATCGACCATAATGCACAGCAACCCTGGCGCACAACAGGAGCACTGCAGAACATGGTGTGAGGTTGTGACTGACTTTCATATGTGGCATCATGATAAAGCCAGTGATATGGGAAGCTTTGAAGAACCTTTGTTTACCCAAACCCCAGGCACCCTAGGAAGAGCGATAGGGCCGTTTGGGAAAGCAAACAGCAGGATATTCACAAGGGCTAGGACTAGCACCCCCGTGGTTAGAACTAATTTCCGCATTTAGCCTTTGTACTCTGCTTCTGCCATGTAGCTAGAACTAACTTCCACATTCCACTTCTGTATCTCACTTTGCTACGTAGACAGGAAGACCCCGTAGACTATATAAACCCCAAGAATCCTTTGTTCGGGCTCAGAATTTGAAGTTTGACTCCTCTGGGCCCGTACACGTTAATAAACCTCATACTCCAGAATCCCTCAGTGTCTGGTTGCTTCATTTTCCTGTAACACCAGCTTCATGGAAAGTCTTCTCTAGTGCCAACTTGGATAACACATTTATATTCTATAATCATGTTCTATCCTAATCTAACTATTTCTTTCATTATGTCTACTATCATATTAGTACAAAAAGTCCATGTTAACAGCCATCTCTCCTCTTGTTTATTAGCTGAATCACTTTGAATTTTAACCTTCCCCCAGCAGCTCACAGGAGCCTTCAGGGCTGCTTTCACTTTCTTGAATTAATTTTAATGGGTGAAATAAAATATAAGACATTTAAGCAATGTTATTTAGCTAAAACTTCAGAGTTCCAAAACAAACTTAAAGGGTAGGAAAATAAAACTGTCTATAGATAAGTAAAACCAGGGATCCCTTTAAGTTAAAGTTTTTAACTGATTTTGCATGAGGGGACGTCCCTTCAAGTCACTGAGAATTTCAACTCTTCTTATTCCCTACCAAAAACAACCTATTGTGTTAGCAAAAGTACTAGGGAAGAGTAAAGTTTGGGAACACCAGCAAATGCATATCCTTCAGTTAACTTCAACACTCCCCCAAAACCAACTACAATCTTCTTTTAGTTCATCTCACATCAATAACCATTTATCAAGCACATATGTCCAAAACCAATACTCTATACATTTAGAAAATAAAGGTGAGTACAGTCCAGTACAGGAAGAGAGATATAACTAGCTGTGATATAAAAGGCAAAATGATAATGGCCTACACTAACAAGTATAAAGAAAGTCCTAAAGAGACTGCAAACATTCCCAAGGATTAAGGAGGGCTTCCTAGAACAGCCTTTAAGGACAGATAGTTTTCTGGCAGGAGAGCCTGATGAGAAGGTGAGCCAGCTGAACTGAACCATGCACAAAGGGACAGAGATGGAAATTATTTTTGTCTGACAGTAGCAGATAGTCAGGTTTGGCACACTGTGGAGTAAAAACAGGAATTCAGGCAAGAAATAAGGTTAGGAAGGCGGCTATAGCTTAGATAAGAAGTGTGAGAGGCCAATGAAAGGGTTAATATTTAATTCAGCAGGAAACAGACATTTCGTACTGGGGGCCCAAAGTGGAAGCCTTCTTTCACCAACCTTCCTCTCCTCTGTTTCTTACCTCAGGGACAGACATGTGTAACCTGAAGCGAAAACCCAGAGGTCCTCAGGGTGCCTCCTTCTCTCAGCTTCCTGTGCAGGTTTTTTGTCTTGTTCTTTGTACTGTCAGCTCCCCTCCAGCCCACAGCCTTTGCTTCTCATGGCTGCTTTCTGGATTATTGCCCCGTATCCCCTCCAAGCCATGCTCCATGACACAGAAAAAGGGGGCCTCATGAAGCCTCAGTCTCAGCCCCATCCTCCACGGTACTGTTACAGAAAGTGTACATATCGATGCTGACTCTCCTGTGTCTCCACACCCATCCCACACTCCCATGAGAGCCATCTCTCTGCAGTGCTAATGTGACACCTTCGCACAATTTAAAGCCCTCCAATGGCTCTGTGCTACCTACAAGATAAAATCTGAAGCACGGTTTATGAGGCAATTTACAATCTCACTTCTGACTACATTTTCACTCTCATCTTCCATTTGGAGTTTGACCACAAACTACCTGTTAGGCCCAGAACAGGAAATGTTTGGCAACCTTGACCTGAAACAACTTTCTCCCCTTACAGCTCTAATGTGTACTTCTCACACCACTCAGTAGGGTTTTGTAAACTGTTAGCTGTTAACACACTGCCTCCCCAGCTTTATCATGACTCCGAAAATCAGGGGTTTGACTCATCCTGAAAACCCAGAGCTGGCATGCTATAAATAAATAAATAGTGGCCGACTTAATGAGAAGATGAATAAAACTCTAGATTTTAGGAAACTTAAACTAAAAACCACAATGTTGACTGATTTGTACAGTCACAAACAGAGCTGGTGGTTATGCCAAAATTAAAATTTAATTTTGCTAACAGAACCTGGTAGTTTTCTCAAAAGGAAACAAGTCAACACTCAGATAATTATTTAAGGTCTGATCAGTTCAAAGTGATCTAAAATTAAGTATGTATTTATATTCATTTGAAATCTTTATTTGAAATGTTTATATATTTGGTTTTTTCTTTTTTTATTTAATTATTGTTCAAGTATAGTTTTCTGTCTTTTACTCCCATCCCAGCCCACCCCCCAGTGCTCCCCACCTCCCTCCCATTTCCACCCCTGTCAGTGAAATGTTTATATATTTGAAAAAAGACTACATAGTTCATTTTTAAATGATAATTAAAAGGAGTAGGCATGCAATTTTTATCATTGATTTTCATTTTTTTAAACCATATATTACAGCTGCCATAAAGTACCACAGAATGGGTGGCTTAAATCACCCAAATTTATTATCTCACAGTTCTGGAGGCTAGAAGTCCAAGATCAAGGACTGGAAGATGCAGTCCTGCTGATGCAGGACTTCTCTCACTGATTTGCAGAAAGTCACCTTCTGGTTCTGGTGTGGTCTTTAATCTGTTGCTGCATCCCTGACATCTCTCTCCACCCTAATCTCCTCTCATAAGGACACCAGTCATTTTGGATTAAGGGTCCAACCTAAGACTCCATCTTAACTCAGTTACCTCTTTAAAGGTCTTATTTTGAAATGCATTCACATTCTGAGGTACTGGGGGCTTCCCTACATGAATGGGAAAGGGGGGCCACAATGCAACCTATAACAATCCTCACCACAAATGACACAGAAGTATTTTTAAAAACCATCACTTTTTTACTAGAATTTAGGATTTTGCTTATGTATTAGATTAACAACAACTGCTAATCTGGGATATTCCATGGAGCTATTGAGGGACAATAACAAAGCACCTGTAGATCCCTCCCCAACTCTATCAGCCCTCAGAGCCATACAGATGGCATAAGGAGCAAAGATTTACACCTCAAACAAATGAATAGCTGTAGCTAAAATGTTCTAATCTAGGAAGTATACTTATTCCTGGAAAAAAATAGGAACTAAAACACAGCTAGGAAAAGACCACATGCTGACACTAGTATCAAATATTAGTGTCTTCCAGTCTTTATTTAGCTGCTTACCAGCCAGAAACAAATGAAAAACCAATATTGAACTCCACCATTCAACAAATGTAGATGGTGCACCTGCAATGGCTCCCAGTCACAAGAACAGAATTGAGAGGCTCGATGGTGATTGATTGCCAGAAGGATATGGCAGTGAGCCTCATTCTAAGGAGGGGAGACAGAGAATAACCACACACATAAGTAGTTATATAACACAATAGTGGATATTAATATGTACTATGAAGAGAGTAAAGAAGGGTAAGGAAACAGATGAGTGATGGGGAAGAGCTAATTTTGATTTGGTATCAGAGAAGGTGTTTCTGATTGGGTAACAAGAACCACAAGGAAGTAGGAGTAAGATATTTGAATATCTGGGGGTAAATACTCCAAACAAAGGAAACAAGTACAAAGTCTCCAAAAGAGGAGTTTGATGGGTATGTTCCCAAAAGAAGCAGGAAGGCCCGCACACCTACTGCAGAATGAGGAGAGAGCATGAGAGATGAAGTCAGGCTGGCATCAAGGCACCAATTGTGCAGACCTTGTCAATCACCATCAACCCTCTCAATTCTATTCATTGTGACAGGGAGCCATTGCAGATTTCAGAACAGGAAAGTAACATGATCTGACCTAAAATTTAAAAGGATCATTCTGTCTGCTCTGAGAGAATAGACTAGTGATTGGGCAGAGATGAGGTAGAAGGGTGAGAAATAGAAGAATGAAAAGCAGTTAAGAGGCTGTTTCAGTAGCCCAAGTAGAGACCAGACTGGCTTGTTCCAAGGAACAACCAGTGGTGGAATTGTTGAGAAGTGACAGAATTCTGGTAATTCTGGAGTCAACAGGGTTTTCTGGCAGATTGGATAGGAGTTACGAAACAGGGAGTCAAGGATGATTCTATGGCATCTAGCCTGAGCAGCTGGGTGTATGGAGGTAACATTTACTTAAGGAGATATGAGGGAGAGAAATCAAGAGCTGGGCTTTAAGCATGCTAAATTTGCCTATCAGAGTTGCTAAGTTGGAGACTAGTATACAATTCTGGAATAGAGAGAGGTAAATGTTGGAGATATGTTTCTTATAGCTTAGATTTTCACTTTAGTTATTTGCATAGTGATGGTTTTGCTGGTCTTACTAAAATGTCAAAGATATCTGAGAACAGTATTTGTTTTGTAAAATCATGAGACTGTATGAGATCTCCTAAAAACAAAGTACAGCTAGAGAAGTTACAGGACTGAGCTGTAGGCATCCCAACATTTAGAGGTAGTATTTTTCAGGAAACTCAGCCATGAACCTATTCATCCTAAGATATATGGCTTTTGCCATCTCAAATGTAACTATTATTTATGCTTGTTTTATACAGCACAAAAATTCAGAGTCAAATTCAGTCTTCAGTGAAAAAATGCAGTATTAATTATACAGTCTCCTTCTCTATAAATTTTTCCAAAAATGCAGTGAAAAGCTATTAAAATACTGAATTAAACAAACAAAGGAAAAAATTATATTCATGCTGCTACTTATACCTAAACCAAGGGTTAATGATCTGGTGAATCAATAATCAATTACTTATAGTAGAGTACTGATCCAAAGAAATGCTTAGAAAGAAAAAGCAAAAGGACAATTCTTTCCCATCAATAAACATTGACTTCTTGAAGAAGACAAAGAATTAAAAAATCCAAACTCTAACTGTCATACTCATCGGATCTGAGGTCAAAAAAAATTTTTTTAAATTCCATCAGGCCAAAACTGATCCTAAAATAAAAAATGAGTTGACCTCACATGTAGTAGTTTAGACATGATCACATAATCCCTTGTTCCATCCAGCCCAGCATTCCACTTTCAACAGTGATTGATGGTGGGATATGCTTATGACCACTAATTCTGTGTTCCAGCTTTGTTTACTAATCATGTATAGTCCTAACAACTATAAAATTGAATAAACGATGCCAGTACCCTTTGTCAACACAAACTCATAAAGCTTTATCTGCCTGTTACTCCCTCTATCTGTTGCCATATTCCATTTTCCCATCTACCTTAGGTCATCAGATTTTTTTCTCTTTTAACATAAAACTCATTGTTATTGATGTTGGTGATCACTTGCTCACCATCATGAATAAGAGATAAGAGACATTAAGCAAAAAAAAAAAAAATACCATAGCTGGTGATTAGATTTGTAGGGCTCTATGGTCAGTCAAGATCTTATAGCAACACGAATGTAGTTTGAATACAATTCATCAGTGACTTAAATATTGAGTTCACTTTAAAATCGATTAGGTTGCATTCACCTCATTTGTCAGCAGTGTCTCTAAGTCAGCAAAGGCATTTTTGCCTCATTTACTGGTGAAAATTATAAATCAGCCACCATTCTGAATCCTTTTGTCCAATGGTTGACCTTTGATGCCCTAAAGTCCCTCCTTCAAGACATCAGGATAGTGCCATTTGTCCCTTAACTCTAAAACACCATTAGTTATAACAAATACCATCCATTTAACTACTTTTTAGAAGATAAGTATAGATGGTATTTGGCAATACTTAACTTTCTACATCCAAGGCTGAGCCATGAGGCCTATTATCCCAGGGAAGGAGAGTCACCTTTGAAACACAAAGATACCAGTAATCATCTTTGAATTTCAAAGCTGGCTTTCTTCAAGTCTTAAGCAAAAATAGTTATGAAAGCCATAATAAAAATAAAAAATCATTGTCTAGATTCATTTAAATCCCATTTAGCAGAAGTTCTACCTCCTAGACTGGATCATAGAGTTTTACGAAAAAGATCTGATCAGATAGGAAAAAATGTAAGAAAGTACACCTCACTTAGCCACAATATACTATTGGAAAAAGAGCCTGACAGGTAAGAAAGACCAGATACATGTCCTTATTTCTCCTCCCTGACCTTCACCTAGATTAGGGACCTGTTTTAGCATGATTGAGAGAAAACACTGAAAGCAAAGGGACTTTGATTCCATTTATCTTTGGGACACTATAAAAAATTGCTTCCTGAGCTTCCTTGCACAAATTTTGGGGTAGTCACAGTATAATCTTGGCATCTCAGGGAAATTAGGTAGAAAAAAGCCCAGCTTATCTTTCCCCATGTCACTTTTTTTAATCCTCACCCAAAGATATGTTTTATTGATTTTAGAGAGAGAAGAAGGGAGGAACACCATTTGGTTGTCTCCCATACACACCCCAACCAGGGAATGAACCTGCAGCCTAGGTATGTGCCCATACTGAGGATCAAAGCTGCAACTTTTTGGTGTATGGGACAACATTCCTACCAACTGAACCACCCAGCCAGGGCTCAAACCATTCTTGATTCCCTTGAGGCATGGATTAGACTCAGACCATCCTAGTTATCCTAAAATCCAATCAAAATGTGACTGTTGAGCCCCGGTTGTTGTAGCTCAGTGGATTGAGTTCAGGCCTAAAACCAAAGGATCACTGGTTCAATTCCTAATCAGGTTACATGCCTGGGTTTCAGGCCAGTTTCTCAACTGGGGATGCATGAGGGGCAGCCACACATTTATGTTTCTCCCCCTCTTTCTCCTTCCCTTTCCCCTCTCTCTCAAATAAATAAGTAAATAAAATCTTCAATAAAATATAGATTTATTATTTTTTAATGTGACTGTTGAAGACTAGTAGGCCTGCCCTAAGCCCACCATCATGAAGAGTAAGGCGATCCTGTAGCAGAGGCTGAAAGGTGAACAGACAATGCCAGGCACATAATGAAGGACATACAATAGCTGGAACTTTGGAATCTGAAGCACCACTGGGGCCAAAGTGAGACTAAGGCATCCTGAGACAAACATGGACCTAACCAAGCTGAGAAAAATAAGTCCTTAAATTTTGTCAGGTGTAGACTACATTAGGAAATGCAGAGAAGTGCCCATAAAATGCCATGCATGGGACTGGTCACCCCTCAACGATCACCAGTCCAGAGAGCATCCCAAACCAAGTGTCCAAAGGTCACCACACAGATCCAAAAGACCTATTTCCCATCCCCATGAGGTCACATAAGCAATACCCCTTACTACATGTTTCTGATCATTTTATGTAAAGAGACTATTTACCAAAAGGAATTATTTACATTGCTAAATCACACCAGTTTACCAATCTCATTGACTGAAATAGAAAACATTTATCTCAATCTCCAGAGGGTGGAAGCTTATGAAGAGGATCAGATCACATATGGAAGATAAAGCAGCTAAACTGTATTGTGGGTAAATTTGTGATCCCCTATAAGAATCAAAAGAAAAACTACATCAAATATTCATATCTGCAGTGTGGATTAGTTGGAACGTCACCCATAGACCAAAGGGTCACATGTTTGATTCCCAATCAGGGTGCATACCCAGGTTGCGGGTTAATCCCTGGTGGGGGTGCATACCCCAGTCAGGGCAAGTATGAGAAGGCAACTAAGCGACGTTTCTCTCTCACACTGATATTTCTTTCTCTCCACCTCTCTCTCTTTCTCTCTCTCTTTCTCTTTCTCTTTTCTTTCTCCCTGCTCCCTCTCTCTACAAAGCAATAAAAAAAATGTCCTCAGGTAAGGATAAAAAAATGTTCATATCCATTGTAAGATGCATCCTAATTTCAGAAATGTTAAAAAACATAAGGTGGAGAATGTGGGAGAATGTGTCAAAATTGAAGAAATACACTATCTTATAAATCAGGGTTAAGAATGCAGATTGGTTCCTAAAGAAAAAAAAATCTTGTCTGTAAATCACAAACCACATTTGTTAAGCCTTACTTGTAGACCATTCAGCACTGAGATGCTATATATCTCCAAATTCATCCATAACAAGGTTACGTAACTTTCCCAGAGTTAAAAATTATGTGTAGATTATAACAAACTGTGCCCTGGTTTTATAACAGGGCAGAGCCAAGAGGTGGGCCCCAAAAAGGGATTTGGAATGGGGTCGGGGTCCAGAACTCAAGGTGTCCAGGAAATATTAAGATGTCCTCACCCCCCCCCCACGGGTGTGAGTTGGGGAAGGGACAAATGGAGCAGGGCCACTGAGAGCTGTTTTGTACAGTAAAGGCTTTGCAGCTAACCTCTAGCATGGTCATTTAACATATCTATAACCTTTAAATGGCTGCATAGATATGTTAAATGGCTGTGGCCATGCTCTGAGCCAAGGGGATGGAAGGGACTTCCACACAGGACATAACTGGGGGCAGGTGCCCTGAGTCACAGCGCCTGCATCAGAGCTTGAAGATGATAGGCTCCATGCCATGGGGCTGCAAAGGAGGACTTGTCCAGGGATTTAAATGCAGACGCAGCAGCCATTGAAGAGAACCACATGGCTTTGCCAGAGTGGGGACCCCTGCAGCCATGTGAGGAGAGAACCACATGCTTTGAGCCAGAGTGGGGACCCCCGCAGCCATGTAAGAAGAAGGGGGAGTACCATGTGGCTTTGCCAGAGTGCAGACCCCTGCAGCTTTGGTAGAAGAGGCCCACGCAGCTTTGGGGTGCTCCCTTTGGCCATGTGGACTGGGAAGCAGGAGACACTTTGCCTGGAAAATGGGAACAAAGAACTCTTGCCAGTAAGTCATGAGAAGGTACCACATGGCTTTGAAGTAATTAGAGATCCTGCCTGGACAGCGACACAGCTGATGGTGCCAGCAGCCTGAAACACAGACATGTGCTTCTTTTCCTGAGATACGGTACCCTGAATTAGGGCAGGGGGAGAAGGGAGCACTGTGGGCATCTGTGGTTATCCTAAAGGACTTTGACATATTAATGGGGACATTGGGTCACTACTGTAAGTCTGTATTGCTTTAAATAAACCTTTCCTTTTCGTTTTCACAAATCTCTGGCATGGAGAGACGTCTCTCCTCTGGTGGTGGACAGATGAGCCCAGTAGGTGGTCCAGATGATATTAGTAAACTGTCCTTGGTGGGGGGCCCTATTGTTCTGTAACCGTTTTTAGCATCCCTGGGTGGGCCAAATATTGCCCCTGTTGGACTTCTGTTCTGTAACAGTTTCAAACACCCTAAAGGAGAAACACTAGCTCTTGAAAATCTGTGGATTTCTCAGGTCATGCTTCCTGGTGCCCTAAAGCTGTTTCTGGGAAGAACCGAATCAATTGGTGTAAGACTGACCACAGGCTTGGAGAGGGAAGGAAGTGGGGCTGGTTAGGCCTAAGTCAGGGTGTGGGAGAGGCAGAACCTCTTCAAAAGAAATGCACGGTCCCACTCAACAGGACAATCACCCTTCAAGGACTCAGTTGTATGAGTATCAGAGTTTTAAAATTCCTGGGGACTTCACCACTCAAGCACCTGCAGGTAGGTAACAGACAGTGGTTTTCAACTCTGGCTACACAAGGCTGCAAATTAAAAGTTGAAATTTATAGTCTCCTACACTGTGCTTCTTCAACATGAATGTTATACAAATCGCCTAGGATCTGATTACACCATAGATGTTTGATTCTGTGAGTCTAGGGTCGGGCCTGAGGGTCTGCATTTTTTAGATGTTCCCAAATGAGCTTCATGCCAGTTCTTGAACAACACTTTGGTGACAGCAAGGTCCAACTACAGTGGCTGTACAATAGAATCACCTGGAAGGCTTTTTAACGAACTTCCTGTTTAGAAAAAAAGTAAATGGAAATACCACTACTAAATGCAAAATGCTATAAATAGAATGATGTCATTTGTTTCCAAAGACTATCAATATAATAGAGTGATGCAAAAATAATAATAAAAGTGAGATATTTCGTGGCAAACTTTAAGGGTAAGGTTAGTTTTCTCTGGATAAATGCTGTAGCTGCAAGTGCCAACAGCAAGTATTCTTGCGGCAAATGAGAAATAGGTTTAAAAAATATCTCTAGCCCTGGCAGGGTGGCTCAGTTGGTTGGAATGTCATCCCATGCACCAAAAGGTTGAGGGTTTGATTCCCAGTCAGAGCACATACCTAGGTTGTGGGTTAGATCCCCAGTCAGGGCAAGTGCAGGAGGCAACCAATGGATGTTTCTCACATGTTTCTCTATGTTTCTCTCCCCCCCCCGTCTCTCTCTCCCTCTCTCTCTTTCTGTCTCTCTCTCTCTCCTTTCCTCTCTCTGTGAGATCAGTAAACATATCCTCATGCGAGAGTTAAAAAAATACTTGTAGAGATTCTGATTTAATTGGGGAAGGTATCAGGATGTTCATTAGTTCCTTAAGCGATGCATTGTACAGCTAAGGTTGAGAAGCACTGGTACAGGGGATTATAAATGTAAGCCTCTTCATGAGATGTAACAACACACCATAATTTCAGACTTGTACATTACAAACCTCTTCCCTCACTACCACTTCCTCCGCCCCAAACAAAGTGCACCAAAACCAAGGATGCATGTGAATTAGGTTCCTGGACCCAATTCCAGTTGGGAGGTAGGGGCCCCACATCAAGAAGCAATTCTTGGGACACTAACCAGTATCCTAAAATTCAATGCGACTTTGACACTATCTACCCAAAAATAGCATCAGATTACACAGGTTGAGTTTAGTCCTACAAGACACCCCCACCCCCACCTTGTTACCCGTGCTTCTGACTAACTGGCCGTAAATAGTTCCCCAAACCCCTCCTAGGGTTTGATTAATTTGCTAGAGCAACTCACAAAACTCAGAGAAACATTTTACTTACTGGAGCACTGCTTTATTATAAAAGGCTATAAACTCAGGAACAGTCCCATGGAAGAGATGCACAGGGCAAGTTATGTTGGAAAAACTCAGAGCTTCCGTGTCCTATCTGAGTGTGCCACTCTCCCAAAGTTCACCGAACCAGAAGCTCTGTCAACACCATCTTTCGAGTTTTTTTATGGAGGCTTTATTACACAGATATGATTAATAAATCATTAGCCGCTGGTAATTAAACTCAACCTCCAGCCTCCCTCCCCTCCCCAGAGGTCAGGGCATGGGACTGAAAGTTCCAACCCTGTAATCACAACCAGCCCCATCCTTGGGTGCTTCCAAAAGTCACCTCATTAATATAACAAAAGACACTTTCATCACTCTTAATACTTAGGAAATTCCAAGGCTTTGGGGAGCTGCTAATCCAAGAATTGTGGATAAAGACCAAATGTGTATAAGAAATATATTTTGGCCATCTGAATGATGAAATATATATATATATATATTTCTTATAAACCACAATGTCACACCATGGTACACCAAAACCCTTGAGCGTACCCTAACCTAGTCCATATACTTAGTGTCAAATTGCTGGGTAAGGGAGAGAGGCAGAACATGGAGCCAAGATCTCTCAACTGCAGGAGTTTCCCTAGATCTGCTACTAATAGTCCTACTGGGACCCAGGAGGACCACCTGAGCATATTACAGAGTTGATACAGGAAGTTACCCCAGAAATTCCTTATAAATGTATTCCAAATGGGCACCGCCAAACCTCATTAAAAAGACGGAGAAGGGGCACAATTCTAAATCAAGCCTTGAGGCAAGAGACATAACCATGCTCTCCACTGGCTGGCATAGCAGCCAGCACAGCACTTCCTGTATTGTAATCATCTGGGAGCTGTTAAGATTACTGCCTGATCCAACTCCCAAAGATTCTACTTTAATTGGTTTCCTGTGTGGCATGGGCATCAAGATTTTTTAAAGCTCCCCAGGTGATTTTAATGTGCAACCAGGGTTGAAAACCACTGGGCTAACAGGATCTCAACAACCACAGGAATTTTCTGAATTGCCTACCAATTACTCTCCTCCTGAGTGCTTCTGAGGGCTTCTGTGTTTTTCACAGGGCTTGGCCACAAAACATCGCATTCTAATTTTTCTCACAGGGGGCTCCTGACTATGTGTGAGATAGTGGCCATTTCTTATTCTTCCTTAACCAGTAAGTACAGAGTATCTCCATGAGAAAATAGTCAGTCTAGACCAAGAGCCTGAAAATTAAGTACCTGGAGCCAACTCTGACCATTTGCCTGTTCTTGTAAATAAAGTGTTACTGGAACACAACCACATCCATTTGTTTGCATATTGTCTATGGCTTCTTACAATAGCAGAGATTCTACGGCCGTCAAGGCTGAAACTATTTACTCTCTGGACCCATACAAAAGAAACTTGCTGACCAATGGTCTAAAGTCATGAAGTTGTCAAGCTGCAGAAACCAGCTGGGTTTCTGAAATAGCCCATGGTGTTCTATGAAAGGTAGACTCACACTTTAAGCAGAAAATGACCACATCTGGGGAGATACGGACTCTTCTATCCTTTCAGACAAATGAACCACCATTGCTCCCTTCAATCTAGTAATTTTCCACTAAAAGCACAAGGGAGTCTAGATTTATCTATAGAACCTGGCTCTCTACAGAATCAGTTTATAAGAGAAATATTTTAGTCCACAGCTAAACTAGAAGTAGATATTTGTGGAATTATTCTGAATTTGTGGGGAAAACATGAGCCTGGATTGAAAGATAAACTATTAACAGAAGTGGAGTGGTTTGAGGATAGACAGAGAACCCAGACAACAGGGCAGCAACATTTAAATGAGTAGAAAGAACATTATTCTGACAGAATAAAAGGTCCAGGGAGCAAGGTGAGAACAGGTGAAGTATGTGCAAAGACTAACATCTGGCCACAGCTGATCTCCAAGGTACCAGGTTGTGGTGTAATGGAGGGGGCATCCCCTGTACACTAGACATGCATACTCCAGCTGGGACTCACACTGAACCAATTAGCAACTGGTTTTTTATCCTTATTTTAATTTAAGAATGGCTTCCTTTTTCTCAACTATTTGTTTCTCAAGGATACCATAGCTTAACAAGTTTTCCATGGAGCAGTTTTCTGGCAGTAAAAAAATGGAGAAATAGAAGAACTCACTTTACTAGAGTCAACTCAACTATACTGAATCACCTTAAGGTTAAAACATTGTTGAGATAGAATTAAGTTTATTCGTAAAGAAGATAATCAAAAATAACATCTTTACACTTAAGTCTTGAGCCTGTAAGTGTTTAAAATACATTTAACTTACTAACTTTTCAGGTTACATGTTAAGGTAATAGTCAAAATTTGCTTATAATTTACAAGAATACTATATATGTCTAGACTTGACTTTTAGAGTTCCTTGGAACTTTCAAGATTAATTCTAATATAAATTCTAGTAATAGATTAATCAGAAAGGCTACCAAAAAGTTCAGAGATAAAACCAAGGGAACATAAGTAAATGCATTCAAAATGACCTATAGAAATTACAGGGGGAGGAAGCACAAATGAATGAAACTTGAATTCTTTACTGAAAGAAACAAAAGAAATCATATTCTAGGAGGATAAGAAACCAAAGCACGTCCTCTTCTTCTACCTCAAAGTCAATCAAATCTGTCTGTACAACAGTGGGAAATGAACCTTTGGGCATCTAGGCATCTGTTTGCATAAATTGATACGTATGATTGCTTTTCTCCCCCCTGGCTGAAGGAGAAGAGAAAGAAATTATGTTGTGAGTGAGGTGTGGCAGAGAGAGAGGTTCTGCACAGGAATCAGTGAGGAAAGAACACCCTGGTGCTTGAAGGAGCAAGGGTCACCTTATTCACCACCCAGCCACTTGGGCAAGGATTTGACTTTAACAGGAGGGGGAGTGATTAGCAAAGAGGGTGAAAGAGGTTGCTTTATAAGGAATTTTGTGTGATTCTAGGTGCAAGCATTGCTTCATTGGGGCCCATGTGACACAGAGAAGCACAAGTGGGAAGAGAGGCATTTTACTCTCTTCTGCAGGAGCCCAGTGCCATTTCACCACCTTGAGGATTCACAGCTTTGGGGGCATTTGGGGCATGGCTACTTTGGTATATCCATTTTCAGTCTCACAGTGGGCATCACTGGCAGTTACTGTCCCCCATCAACAAGATGAAGACAAGTAAAATGGAAAAACATGGCAGATAGACTGGTTTGGGAACACAGGTAAATCATACCTCAGATACTCCAAAATTTGGAGATAAGCAAAAAAAGCAGAAGAGAGGCTATGCAGAAAGACCTCCATTCTACCATAAGAAATGAGAGCAATTACCAGAACCCTGGACTGCTGCTGCGAACAGAACTTCTTTTGAACTTTCAGCCATTGATGAGGAGGTAGGGGGCCTGGGATTCAGACTATGTAAGACTGACAAGTACCTGGCCTACATGGCCAGTGCTCAAGGCACCCCACAGAGGCTAGAGTAAAATTCTGAGGAAATGTGCTTTGGAAATGTGCTTTGGAAATTGGAATAATCCATTAAAACCTTGGTGACTAGGTAATCTTACTGTTCCTCAACAGCAGAAATTTGTGAACTCAAATTTGAAAACTGTTTACCTAGAATGCTTCCCTGTGTCTTTACTTCTTTGTATGAGTCTTTTAGCTTTGCACATGATAAAACTGTCTAACCCTAGGTATGAACCACTTAACTCTCAGTACATAGTCAGATTTCCAAAGAGGATGGTGATAGGACTAATTCACCAGGATCACCCAGAGGCAGAGCTCCCATGCCAAAATGCCTCACAGACTTCTTGCCTGCTTATAACTAAGTGTTCATTAGTCAGATGCCCACACTGGTAAAGTCAGCTATGACCAGGGTAGAAAGGTGACTTGACTGCAAATAAAGACTCAGAAAAAAAGAAATCCCTAAAAAGAAGGCAATGGAAGGGTAATAGTTATTGGGGTCATTTACAAATATTATCATTCTCCTGGGCACAGGGCAGGATCACACATCCAGCATCCACACTGACCACATTACTTGCTTTGACAAAAGCAATGTAAATGAAACTGACATATGTCACACCTGGGCAAACATTTCAGTGCCCTCGTATGATCCATAATGTTCTCTTAACCCTGTTACAACAACAGTGGAAGAAAATGTCTAGGTGGAGTCTACGTTAGCCTGGGTGCCTGAGTTCCTGTAAGAAGCAGAAACTATAAGAATTAGAGGTGAGAGATACAGGAATGTTTATTACTATTGATCTAACTCTGTATTTACCTTTTGAAATCATGGGATATATTTACATCAGGAACTATTATATTTGAACCTTTGCCAAAAAATCTTTATAGGAGATAACATATTATAAATAGGAGCTTATTGTTTTTATCTTAAACGGTTTTTGAATAAGTCAATTCTTTTAGCTTACATTCAACCTGAATCTGACACATAGAAAATTATACTTTGTGGAAAATAAGATTATATATATATATTTCTATTATGTAATGACTGTAGCATGATCTAGATGTTTATATCTCCTTCAGAGACTATGCAACAGAGATGTAAATTCTTTTCATCACAATTCTGCATAAATAGACTTTCTACACTGCTGAATTTGGATCTTGAAAGTGATAAAGTACAGATGTCTACAGTTGCAATCATAAAAATGTAATTGCTGAGAAAAAATATTTCTGATCCATTGGAGGAATTTATCACAGAGAGATGCAACTGTATAAGTTATCACACAGAGAAAATGAAAGCAAGTGATTGAAATATATCCCAGGCTGAACATCCCTGCAGAATGACCTAGTGATTTACCTGTGCCCAAGAGAAAAAAAATAGATTAAAGATAAATCTAGTTTGGTGAGAAAGGCTCTGGAAACTATAAAAAGAGCAGAATAAAGATTTATGAATAAATGAATTTACAAGTCAAAATGACATAATAGTATGTATAACCAATTACTCTCAAAATTAAAATAGAATTTTGACTTATACACAGAAGTGGTAAGTAATATCTGTGGTACCTTGAAAGCAAAGGAATATAAAATGAAGACAGATAATGAGGAAATGTGAGAATTTTTTTAATGGGGCTACTAAATTGATAACTTTATCTGGCAGCACTATAAAGTTAAAGGTTGTGAACTTCTTTTAGAATGTTTGCAATACAGTAAGAGACTATATAACATACTTAAGGTATTTCTAAACTTTATTAATTTTTTAGAGGGGTGGGAGAGAGACATCGATTTGTTGTTCCACTTATTTATGCATTCTTTGGTTGCTTCCTGTATGTGCCGTGAGTGGGGATAAAACCTGTAACCTTGGTACACAGGGATGATGCTGCAACCAACTTAGCTACCCAGCCAGGGCAATAATATATACTTTAAAAAACCATATAACTACCTCACATTAAACACTCTTTGAAGAAAACATGATGAGATATTTAATATGATGCTATTCTAGAAAAAACACCTTTAATATAATTTAATGTTATTTTTTATTTGTACTAATAGGTGATACATTATCAAAGTAATAGATACAAAAAGACTATGCATCAAATCCAAAAGGTCAGTTACTTTAAATTAATAATTCTTTGACTTTAAAATGCACAGGTTTTTAATAAGAAGAATTCCATTATAATGGGAAAATCAATTAAATGTACAAATAAGTTTATTGTAGTGGAATTCTCCCTTATGAGGTAGTTTCTGTGCATAGTAAATATGCTATAAATTATTAATATTTTCATTTAATTTGATATAAATATTGATAAGATCTAGAAACTTTTTTCTAACTTGGATATTGGTAAAATGGAATCACCTTTATGAAATCAATAAACATTTTCAAAATCACTGAATAATCTTAAGGAAGACAAAATGAGCAATTATACTCACTTGTAACTAAGATCTTGCATATATTAAGTATTAATTTCCCTTTCCCTGACTCATCTACTTACAGATCAGGAAAAGTCTTAATCTAGACACCACATTAACATAAAAAAATTTTTGACTTCTGGCCAAGATGGAGGCAAAAGTAGATATGCTTTGCTTCCTCCTATAACCAAAAAATGGACAACAACAAATTTAAAAACAAAAAATAACCAGATCTGCCAGAAAAATTAACTGTATGGAATTCCAACAACAAAGAAGTTAAAGAAGAAAAATTCATTCAGACTGGTAAAAGCAGTAGACATAGGCAGCCAGGGCAGAAAGGACACACAGCAAGGTGACAAACCCGGCAGGCAAGGTAGTGGCTGGTGTACCAGGAGCTCCCACATTCATGTGTAGATAAGCCAGGAGGAACAACTGATGAGAGAGATAGGCTGCGCACCACAGGGTTCCAGCAGAGGAAACTAAAACCTCAAAACCTCTGGCTATAAAAATCTGTAGGGGTTGCAGCAGTGGGAGAAATTCCCAGTCTCATAGGACAGTTCATTGGAGAGACCCATGGGGCCTAGAACGTACACAGACTCACCTGAAAATCAGCACCAGAAAGGCCCAATTTGCTTGTGGGTAGCAGAGGAAGTGACTGAAAGTGGGGAGAGAGCCCAACAAGCAGCACTGTTGCCTCTCAGACCCCTCCCCTACATATAGCACCACAAAGAAGCCAAGTGGGTTTCCCATCATTGTTAATACGTAAGGCTCCACCCCTTACAATGTAACAGGTGTGTCAAGACAAAGAAATATGGTCCAAATGAAAGAATGGATCAAAATTCCAAAAAAAGAACTAAGTGATGAGGAGATAACCAACGTATCAGATGCAGAGTTCAAAACACTGGTAACAGGATGCTCACAGAATGGCTGAGTATGGTCACAAAATAGAGGAAGAAATGAAGGCTATACAAAATGAAATAAAGAAAAATATACAGGAAACCAACAGTGAAGGGAAGGAAACTGGGACTCAAATCAATAATTTGGAGCAAAAGGAAGAAATAAACATTCAACCATAACAGAATGAAAAAAACAAGAATTCAAAAAAATGAAGAGAGACTTAGGAAAGTACAAGACAACTTTAAATGTTCCAACATTCAAATCATGAAGGTACCATAAGGAGAAGAGGAAGAGCAAGAAATTGAAAACTTATTTGAAAAAATAGTGAAGAATAACTTCCCCAATCTGGCAAAGGAAATAACCCCAGGGAGTCCAGGAAGCTCACAGAGTTCCAAAAAAGGTGGATCCAAGTGATGTGCACACACCAAGGCACATCATAATTACATTACCCAAGATTAAAGATAAGGAGAGAATCTTAAAACCAGCAAGAGAAAAGAAGACAGTTGCCTACAAAGGAGTTCCCATCAGACTTTCAGCTGATTTCTCAAAAGAGACCTTATAGGCAAGAAGGGGCAGGAAAGAAGAATTCTAAGTCATGAAAGGCCAGGACCTACATCCAAGGACTTACTTTATCCAGCAAAGTTTTCATTTAGAATGGAAGAGCAGATAAAGTGCTTCCCAGATAAGGTCAAGTTAAAGGAGTTCATCATTACCAAGCCCTTATCATATACAATGTTCAAGAAATTTATCTAAGAAAAAGAAGATCAAAACTATAAATAGTAAAGTGACATCAAACTCCCAACTATCAACAGCTGAACCTAAAAACCAAAGCAAAAACACATGAAGCAAACAACTAGAACAGGAACAGAATCACAGAAATAGAGATCACATGGAGGGTTATCAGCAGCTAGGGGGTGGTGGGAGAATGGGGGAAAAGGTACAGGGAATAAGAGGCATAATTGGTAACTACAAAATAGACAGAGGGAGGTTAACAACAGTATAGGAAATGGGGAAGCCAAAGAACTTATATGTATGACCCATGGACATGAACCAAGGCAGGGATAGTGGTGGGAGGGGGAATGCAGCATGGAGGGGGATAAAGGAGAGAAAAAAATGGGACAACTGTAATAGGATAATTTTAAAAATCTATGTAAAATAAAATAATTTTAAACAAAAAATAAATCAATAATTTTAAAAGCCCTCTAAAATTAGCATAATCACACGTTTTAAAGGAGTTAAATTTGTTTCCAATCAAATAAAATTACTTCAGGTCATTTTCACCCTTTTAATTTTGTACATGGACTCAATAAATGTTTACAGATTAATACAACAGTTTTTTAGACACACCAGACAATAGATGCAAATGGAGAACAGCATATACTTCAGTGTACATTTGTTTAGAATACTCTCTGTTGACTGCTATATTAATGTACTTGACAAAGCAAAACACCTGTTGGTTTCAATCATAATAAAAAAATAGTTTCTCTATAACTATACTTCCTGTACTCATAAGCAATATGTCAGCAGCCTTTGTTGTTAGGGGGTATTAAGTGGCCAACTCAGTGTTTCACTCTTACAGAACAAACGAGTGTTATGCAATGGCATTGATGCACTTGCCCTTACCAGCCATCTCCAAAATGAAGGCTATCTGCCTATCCCACACCCAGCAGTAGCATAGGAACAACATTTCAAATGTCATAGAACTCCTGTAAAACTATCCCCCCCAAAACTGGTGATATATGTGAAAAGGAATAAGAACTCTCATATCTTGGCCACTTACTGTTACATTTAGTATCTAATTCTATAGAAACAATTCAAGCTCATGACAAAAATTATAAACAAAATTGTTTAACAGGACATTTTTATAATAGCAAAAAATAGAAACAACCTAAATATCCAAAAATAAGAGGCTGCTTAAAAAAACTATGGTGCAACCATATGATGTATAATTAAACAGCACTTTTAATTAAGCATGTTTACAGAAAAATGGGGAATTACCAAAATATTATTTGAAGTGAAACAGTGAGATAAAACCTACATATACATTATTCTCTGCCTTTTTTACATATATTCTTTATATATAAGAATGTATGTATATACTCTTTAATATTATTAATACTAAGAAGATCATTAAAAGCACCCATAATTTTACTGTACTGTAAGTAAATTCATCAAAACATTCATGCTTTATCCCTTGGTAGTAAAATCATGAATGAACTTTTTTCTCTTTATTTCTGTTTTT
Source organism: Artibeus jamaicensis (assembly GCF_021234435.1). NCBI lineage: Eukaryota > Metazoa > Chordata > Mammalia > Chiroptera > Phyllostomidae > Artibeus > Artibeus jamaicensis. The sequence goes on from NW_026521788.1 coordinate 19,892,811, forward strand.
GTTCTGTTTTATTTTGCTCTCCCAATTTTTTTCAGTGAACTTTATCAGAAAAAATAAATAAGATTTTCTGTTTCTTTTTAACATGAGACCATTCAGTGAGTGGCTAAGACAGGGACTTTAATGAAGTCCCTATAATCATCCTGCATCGATTTCATACCAGATATTAGTGCTACTAAGACTGCCAAGGTTCATAATTAAGCCTTCATCAGTGAGGCATATGTTTTGAATTGTCCTTCCAGTAACTGATACCTACTTGTGCTAAGTAAAACATACATGTGTAGTTACTACCCTCCCCACCATCCACCCCACAAAGAAGATAAGCAGAACATTTCTAAGTTATCAGAAGTAAAGTTAGTATAACTTTTCACCAACAAACCTTTGAATGCTTTGTGGTCTTAGGAAAAGGGACTTACATAATAAATAAACCAGACAATCATTAAACATATTATCAAATGATTGTTTGCTTTATAAAAGACTTTATCACAGAATTCCTTAAATAGCTGATTTTCTCATACATTTCGTTATTTTAAAAATAATTTCCTACTTGACAAATGAGCCACTGTGTACTTTAGGTCAAGTCAACAAACTTCTCTTGGCTCAGTTTCCTCATCTACATAAGGATGGTTTTAACCATGCTGCGCCTTACAATTTTCATGACTATAAAACAAAGTAATTTATATATAGGTACTTTGGAAACTACATATACATATTATTTAATGCTGTTGCTTTGAAAAGAGAATGGGGGCAGATTTTCAGAATTTTATTATTATGATTACTAAATACATACTTTTTTACATTTTAACAAAACTAAAAGACAATTTTAGAGGACATACTCATTCTACGAAAACCAAATGTTCCCTTGGTTCCCACATTTTTTAGTTCTTCTGCATTTACTGAACATCGTACACTAGTTTCTATGCTATTGATACCTGGATTATGAGAGGCTCCAGTAGCTTTTCTACAGTGAATGTTTGGACATGTAGATCCTGGGGATCAATATTCAGTGCGATTGGTGTTTCAGCTGACATGCTGTCTGTGCACAAAAACAAAGCATATTTATTAATTCAAAAAACATGTTCTACAGGAAGCCACTAATTCAAATCATAGAGTACATGAGATTTCAGGACCTCTTCCTAATATCTGCTGTAGCCCTCCAAAACCCAGTTATCATGTCCACCAACACGGAACTGTGATATTCTCCAAGTGTTCTTTGAGGTCATGCTGTCTGAGCTTAGGTCCTCTAACAAATTAGTCCACACCAGCATATCATGACTAAATAATAACTCAGCCCAGGTGGGTTTGCATTTGATCACAAGTCTTCAGTGACAAAAAGAATGGCCACGTTGGTGAGATATATCTTACAGTACCCAAGTCCTTTGACCTCCATGAACTGAGGCAGCCAGAGCCCATTTATTTTGTCCCTGTTCTGATTAATGATGACTCAGATGAGGGCTCAGGTAGGACTTTGTAAGACATGTTTTCAGTATTGTTTATTTGAGGGTTTTGATTGCAGAAAAAAATTGGAGGCAGTTTACTTTCCTGTACAGAAAAGAAACTAATATAAATTGGCATGGTTATTGTTTTTTTTAAAAAAAAGCCTCTGGGAAGACATTGATAATAAATTTAATTTTTAAAATTATGAAACTGGCAAATTATATTTAAAATAAAGGTAATAAATTTTCAAGTGTAAAAATAAATAAATTTATAGTCCACAGAAATGTATATTACTGTCAGTGCAAAATCTTCCCACTTAGCTAGTATCTATTTCCTTCTGTAGTTTCCTGTATTGTAGGCTGAGAACCTAAGACTCTTCCCCTGAAAAATATCCTGAGATTCCCTATGATACCCATAAAGACTAAAACAAAAAAATAAATAGAAAATACTACTTTTATTTCAGTTTCTCTGTGTATTATTGTAGATATTATTGGAGAATAACTGTTTCCTCTTTAATTTTCTAACTGGCTCCATGAATGGATAGATAATGGATGTGTAGATGAATGAATGAGCCAATGAATGAATGAATACACATTTTTATGGGGTCTATCTCTTCTCCAGAATCAATCCTTTCAACTCGACTCTCAATCTCAGTGATTCTAGGAGAGAAAATTATTGTTTTTTGCCATACCCCTACCTGAGAGGGAAACTCCTTCCCCTGAGAAACTCTTACTAGCTTTTCAAACTCCCACTGGCCTAATTCCATAAAATCAGCATATCTTTGCTCTTCAGCCTTTCACATGCTACTGGGTCCTTTTCCTGTACCCATCCATAAATGTGTTATTGTATATATTCAAAGATAATCATGATCTGTCTCTGTAAGTGTAAATGAAAGCTCAGTGCTTCACCAAGGTTCTTCCATACTATACACCTGATACATAGCAGACACACATACAAAACTATCCTATAAAAAAATTATCCTTATTGACTCTTATCTTAACATGCACTAATTCTTAGATTAACAACATAATTTGTTTTTTTAAAAAAATACAGGCAAATACTGTAGAGTCCAGAAGACTTACTGTTCTTCAGATGTTATGTCATTTAACTACATTCCACAATTCTCTTACTATAAAAATGGATATTTGAAGTATTCTTGAGAATAATGGGAAATCTGCCAAAAGGCTGTCCCCAGTAACTTAACATAGAAATATGTACATAATCAAAATAGTGAATTTCAAATATGATTATAATCAAATATACTCATAATACAGATAATTCTTTCATGTGTATTTAGCAAAGCTTGATATTAAAAACAAAGAGAATGGATAGGACTTCTGGTCAACATGGAGACATAGGTAAACATGGCTCATTTCCTCTCACAACCACAGGAAAGATTACAACTAAACTACAAAACAACTATCACTCAGAAATTGTCAGAAGACTGGAGCTGTATGGAAGTTTGGCAACCAAGGAATTAAATAAGTCATATTCATCCAGATAGGTAGGAGGGGGCAGAGACATGGAAACGCAGAAAGGGCAGTCATACACCCACTTCTGGAGGGTAAAAATCAGGAGAGATACCTCAGGAGGAAGGATCCAGCCCCACACCAGACCACTGAGCCCAGGGTTCCAGTGCCAGGAAGATAAGTCCCCATAACTTTTGGCTATAAAACTCAGTGGGGGTTAGGGCAGCAGAAAAACTGCAGTATTCTCAGGCATCACCTCTTAAAAAGCTCAAAACAGATTTAGGACTTATGCAGACTCACTCGCTCTGAGCTCCAACAATGGGGAAGCAGCTGGAAGGGAACCAGTGGCATAGAGGGAGAAATGGAAGTATCCAACATCGGGACAAGTGCCAGAGGACAGCTTCCTCCTGGATGAAACCCCAGAGGCCAGGGAGTGGACATCCTCCCTTTTCTGAGGCCTCCCCACACTGAACTACACAGCAGCAACACCATATCTGATACTTCATCAACCTGGTTCACAAGGGTTGTCCTGCCCTGGTGAATACCTAAGTCTCTGCTGCATCCAACTTACAGGTATGCTTTTCTAGAGTAGTCCATGCTACTAAGACAGGGATTTGAAGCAGCTCTACCCAATACATAGAAACAAACACAGGGAGACTGCCAAAATGAGGAGACAAAGACACATGGTGCAAATGAAAGAACAGATCAAAACTCCAGAAAAAAAATGAACATAAGCACTCTATCAGATGCAGAATTTAAAACACTTGTGCCCTGGCTGGTGTAGCTCAGTGTATTAAGCACAAGCCTGTGAACCAAAGCATCATTGGTTTGATTCCCAGTCACAGCACATGCCTGGGTTGCAGATCATGTCCCCAGCATGGGGTGTTCTAGAGGCAACCACACATTGATGTTTCACTCCCTCTCTTTCTCCCTCCTTTCCCCATCTCTCTAAAATAAATAAATAAAATCTTAAAAAAAAAAAAAACGCTTGTTATTAGAATGCTCATGGAACTCATTGAGTACTTCAACAGCATAAAAAAAGACCCACACAGAAATGAAGGTTACATGAAGGGAAAAAAAGAAAAATTTACAGGTAATCAACATGGAGTGGATTAAGCCAAGAAGCAAATCAATAATTTTGAACATAAGGAATAAAAACACTCAGTCAGCATAGCAAGAAGAAAAAAGAATTAAAAAAAGCATTAGGACAGGCTAAGGACCCTCTGGGACAACTTCAAATGTACCAACATTCAAATCATAGGGGTGCCAGAAGGAGAAGAGGAAGAGCAAGAAATTGCAAATCTACTTGAAAAACTAATGAAAGAAAATTTATAGACATACAAATCTGGGAAGCACAGAATTTTCCAAACAAAATGGACACAAAGAGGACCATACCAGGATATATCATAATTAAAATACCAAAGGTTAAAGATAAAGAAAGAATCTTAAAAGCAGCAAGAGAAAAGCAGAGAGCTACCTACAAAGGAGTTCCTGTAGGACTATCAGCTGATTTCTCAAAAGAAACTGCAGGCTAGAAGTGACTAGCAAGAAGTATTCAAATCAATGAAAAGCAAGGACCTACAACATAAACGATTCTTTCTATCCAGCAAAGCTATCATTTAGAATGGAAGGGCAGACAAAGTGCTTTCCAGATAAGATAAAGCTAAAAGAGTTCTTCATCACCAAACCATTATTATATGAAATGTTAAAAGGACTTATTTAAGAAAAAGAAGATCAGCCCTGGCTGGCATGGCTCAGTGGATTGAGCACAAGCCTGTGAACCAATGGATTGTGGGTTGGATTCTCAGTCAGGGCACATGCCTGGGTTGCAGGCCAGGCCCCCAGTATGGGGCACATGAGAGGCAACCACACATTGATATTTCTCTCCCTCTCCTTATCCCTCCCTTCCCCACTATCTAAAAATAAATAAATAAAATATAAATAAGTAAATAAAGGGTTCTTTAAGAAAAGAAAAAGAAGATCAAAACTATAAACATTAAAATGGCAATGAATTCACAACTATCAATAATTCATCTTAAAAACAAACTAAGCAAACAAGTAGAACAGGAACAGAATCACAGATATGAAGATCACTTGAGGGGTTATCAGTTGGGAGAGGGAAGGGGGGAAATGGGGGAAAAGGTGCAGGGATTAAGAAGTACACATTGGTAGGTACAGAATAGACAGGAGGGTGTTAAGAACACTACAGGAAAGGGGGTAGCCAAAGAACTTATATGCATGAGCCATGGACATGAACTAACAGAGGGATTGCTGAAGAGAATGGGGGAGTACTAGATGGAAAGGGAGCAAGGTGGGGGGAAATTGGGACAAGTGTAATAGCATAATCAATAAAAACATATTTTAAAAAATAAATTATTCTGAAAGTCTCAAACGAAACAAAACACTTTTGACAAAGGTAATAATCTATTAAAGCATTTAAGTAAAATTACATACTCCAAAGTTTATTCTGCTACTAAAAGCACTTAATACATACTAAATATTTTGTGTATGTATCAAAACATTTTCTAGTCAATTCAGGAAACTAAAATAAGCAATTTGAAGTGAGCGGAGGGAAAGGACAATTTATGTGTTGAGTGTCCTGGGACTACTCTATCCATGTTTTCAAGTAGCTATATTATTTACTCATCTACTAAAAACTGTAAATGTTGAGGGTTTTGTATAAAACTGAAAGCATTGTTGAGTGCAAAGATAGAGTACGCTTTGTGAAATGTAGCACATTTCTAGTTTTATTGAATACAAGCCAAATTTCCTTACTATTTACATTTTTTCTATTTTGCCTTGAAAAAAATATTGTTCAAGTGGTATTAAGTGAAAAAATGTTATTTGAATATCTTCTCAGATGAAAGTATAAATTACTGTTACACTATGACATATCAACACATAAAGACACAAATCCCTGTGGTTTAGTTTTTTACTAAGGGTTCTCTCCTTTTCACTGATCTCACTTCCTTTCAAAAGTAGAAACATGATTTCTTTTTTCATATATTCATCTGAAATGTAGGAGACATGCTCTGAGAAGGGCTCCAAATACTATTACCAAATGGTTTCTTTTAAATGCATTTGTAGGACTGAAATGTTTCATTTTGGTTAGGTTTTTCTTTTTGTTTTTCTCCAATTGTTCCAGCTACCACTTTGATTTCCTCTAACACAGGCAAATCTAAATCGAAAAATAGGATATTCCCATGGTGACTTTTCTGCGTAGCCCAGAGCCAATCTATGCAATAAAATACGTCCTTCAGTTCCATAGCCATTAGGGTTCTATTAAATTTGTACTCGCAAAAGGGTTTACTTGTTACCCCTCTCATGACAGGTACTATCCTACATATAAACCAAGTCAAGGCTGCTGATATTGCTTTGTTCTTTCATCTCAGGGACGAGAAGTAGAGAACACGGTTATGAACTAAAATAAGATCTAAGTGAACTTTTACAGCCTTTAAAAACATGTTCTTTCACTGCAAAATTCACAACGGGTTTTTAGAGCTACAATGAGCACCAGAATTAGAGGCAATGAAAATACAAAATTAAGGAGAGTAAAAATTATCCACAACATATGTAATCCTGCTCAAAGAGAGTTTTTCAGCCAAGAGATAAAAGACAAATCTAATTTTGCCAAATTATCTCCTGTTTCTTTCTTTAATGTATACATACTAAGTAAAGAAAGTTGTTGAGTTCATTTTTTCATGTCAAAAAATCTAGAATAATAAACCAAGTCCTTAAAGAACCTTGGCCACATGATTATTACTCTTTGAATAATGCTGTTTCTTATTTTAAAAATCTTCTAGGTCTTTTGGATCAGTTCTATTTAGTAATCCTGATTTATTGGAGATTGGGACAATAATAGGCAGAAAACTGCAGAACTTTACAAATGAAGTCAAAGCAAGGTCAAAGCCTGAAAAATTGTTCCTAGACTCTGGTAGCAATACCACAATGTGGATACAAAACAAAAATCTTACTAACTTGTGGGTATTACATTCTGAGGTGTTTACATCTCATAATCCATAAAATCTTAAGAGTTAAGGAGTACCTTCCAAACAATTCAAGAATACCTTCTACAATATCCTTCATTTCAACAATGTACTGAGTTTAGATGAACAGAAATGATGAGATGCTCACTGTGCCATCAAAGGCAAGTGATTCCTTTTATAAAGCTCTTCCCTATGTCTGCCACATTTGAACTTCTATTCAAATAGAAGTTCAAATTCAAATAGAGATGGCTTTATAAAGTGGGAACAGGACAGGTTTGGAGACAGACAGACCAGTTTAAAAATCCCAGTTTTCAGAAGTAAAGGGAAGAAAACAAATCTGTTGGCAGCAGTAATAGAGGTCTCCAGGGATAATGCTCAAGGCTAGGCAGATGCACCTACGTGGATCCTTCCCTTCTCCCCAAACTATCTTTGTCCACAATGCCTAAATTTTCTTGTTTCTTTTACTTTATTCCCTGCTTGAAATTGAACTTGTATCAATTTTTAACTCATTTAGTTTAATATGCATTTGTTTTTTAAATGCAGTTAACTCTGAGATGTCATGGGGGGGACACCCATTCACTCATACAATAGCATAAACTAGCTCATAGCTCTCCATCTGCCATCCCATGTGTCCCTATTATAACACACACCATGTCATATTTTAGTCGTACCCTGGCAGGAAAAAAAGAGGGATATTAGATCAGAGACATGCTCAGAGAGGGCAGAAACTGGAAAACTTCAGCCATGTCCAAACTTTGCTTTGATGTTGCATTTTCTCACAACCAATGAAGAGAAACCTTTTCCATCTCCCTACAGCAACACATGGCCCCCTGTCTTCAAATTCCAGAGCTCGGGTTTCTCACTAAAACTAATTATTCTACATAAATGGACATGCTACTGTGTAATGGCTCCAAAACCTAACCATGTGTAATGTGGTTCCTATAGAAAAGTCTCTAATACCACATGTTTAATTTCTTAAAAAGTAAATTTGTTTAGCAGTTTGTAAGATAACAGCTGATTCTCCTATAAGATTATTAAATTCCGTGATTTGATTTACTCATCATAGTTACCCAATTAATTGAAATTTGTACCCACTTTTCAACAGAACTGTTCAGGTATTTTTTCAAGGATTATTGCAAAGTCAAGTCTCCCCAACATATATTTGGATAAATAATTTTTATTTGCCGCTATATGCAGAATTTTATCTTGTCCCCCTAACATTTCATCTTATAGAATCTGTACTTTTCTTTCTGCCAGTCAAAAATTGGTTTTGGAGAACCCAAGATATCACTACAATCTAGTTTTCTGTTTGCCCATTAATTTGTTCAATAATTTTTTATTATTGTTCCAGTACAGTTGTCTCCATTTTCCCTCCCCACCCCCCCACCTCCCATCCTCAATCTACCCTCTTTGTCTTTCTCCATGGGTCCTTTATACATGTTCCTTGACAAACTTTCTCTTTTTTTCCATTAACCCCCTTTCCCCTCCCCTCTGGTTACTGTGAGTTTGTTCTTAATTTCACTGTCTCTGGCTATACTTTGGTCACTTGGTTTTTGTTGTTGTTGTTGATTAGGTTTCACTTATAGGTAAGATCATATGGTATTTGTCTTTTACCACCTGGCTTATTTCACTTAGCATGATGCTCTCCAATTACATTCATGCTGTTGTAAAGGGTAGGAGCTCCTTCTTTCTTTCTGCTGCATAGAATCCCATTGTGTAAATGTACCATACTTTTTTGATCCATGCATTTACTGATGGGCACTTAGGTTGCTTCCAGCAATTGGCTATTGTAAATTGTGCTGCTATGAACATTGGGGTGCATAGGTTCTTTTGAATTGTTGTTTCAGGATTCTTAGGGAATCCCAGCAGTGGAACTGCTGGGTCAAAAGGCAGTTCCATTTTCAGTTTTCTGAGGAAATTCCATACTGTTTTCAACAGTGGCTGCACCAGTCTGCATTCCCACCAACAGTGCACCAGGGTTCCCTTTTCTTTGCATCCTCTCCAACACTTGTTTGTTGACTTGTTTATTTTTTATTTTATTTATTTATTCATTTATAGAGGGGAAGGAGAGAGGGAGAGAAACATCAATGTATGGTTGCCTTTCATGCATCCCCTGCTGGAAACTGGCCTGCAGGGAAGCAGTCTTCAACCCAGGCATGTGTCCTGACTGAGAATCGAACCTCGATCCTTTGATTTGCAGGCCCGCGCTCTATCCACTGAGCTACACCAGCCAGGGCTTGTTGATTTGTTTATGATGGCCATTCTGACTGGTGTGAAGTAATATCTCATTGTGGTTTTAATTTGCATCTCCCTGATGGCTAGTGATGCTGAGCATCCTTTCATATGTCTCTGGGCCCTCTGTATGTCCTCCTTGGAGAAGTGTCTGTTCAAGTCTTTTGCCCATTTTTTAATTGGGATTTTTGTCTTCCTGGAGTGGAGTCATGTGAGTTCTTTATATATTTTGAAGATGAAACCCTTGTCTGAGGTATCATTGGCAAATATGTTTTTCCATATAGTTGGTTCTCTTTTCATTTTGCTGATGTTTTCTTTAGCCATGCAGAAACTTTTTAATTTGATGTAATCTCATTTGTTTATTCTTTCCTTTATGTCCCTTGCTCTAAGGGACATGTCAGTGAAAATATAGCAACATGGAATATCTGAGATTTTCCTCCCCATGTTCTCCTCTAGAACTTTTATGGTATCATGACTTATATTTAAGTCTTTTGTTTGTCTTCAGCTTATTTTTGTGTATGGTTTAAGTTGGTGGTTGAGTTTCATTTTTTTTTTTTGCATGTAGCTATCCAGATCTCCCAACACCATTTGTTGAAGAGACTATTTTTTACTCCATTTTATGCTTCTGCGCCCTTTGTCAATATTAGTTGACCACAGAAACACAGGTTTATTTCTGGGCTTTCTATTCTGTTCAGTTGATTGATGTGTCTGTTCTTATGTCAGTACCACTATTTTGATTACAGGGGCCTTGTAATATAGTTTGATATCAGGAATTGTGATCCCTCCTACTTTATTCTTCTTTCTCAAAATTGCTGCAGCCATTTGAGGTCATCTATGGTTCCCTATAAATTTTTGAAAAGTTTGTTCTATATCTGTGAAATATGTCATTGGCCTTTTAATAAGTATTGCATTGAATATGTACATTGCTTTAGGTAATATGGACATTTTGATGATGTTCATTCTTCCAATCCATGAATATAGCAAATGCTTCCATTTATTTGTGTCTTCCTTAATTTCTTTCTTCAGCGTGTGTAGTTTTCTGAGTATAGGTTTTTTTACCTACTTGGTTAGGTTTATTCCTAGGTACTTTATTTTTCTTCTTGCTGTAGCAAATGGGATTTTTTTCCCTGATTTTTTCAGTATGAATTCTATAGTGCCCAGTTCAGTGACTGAGCATATGAGTGCCAGGCATGAAACCTGATTTTGATTTCACTAGAAACCTCCTTCCAGATTCATAATGATCAATTAATAAACATTTTAGATATTGTTTTCAACCAGTTACTAATTACTTTTGTATGAAATAGTCTACTTTTTTTAATTTGGTCCAGCTCTGGCTGGTGTGGCTCAGTGGATTGAGCATCAACCTGTAAACTAAAAGGTTACCAGTTCAATTCCCACTCAGGGCACATGCCTGGGTTGTGGGCCAGGTCCTCAGGTAGGGGTATGTCAGAGACAACTGATATATGTTTCTCCCCCCACCTCTTTCTCTCTCCCTTCCCCTCTCTCTAAAAATAAAATAAGTAAAATCTTTTTTAAAAATTTTTTCAAAAATACTATGGGAAATTTTTTTAATGCTGTAGTGAAATAGAGATGCCCTTTTTACACATTCATATTTGAGAATTCAATTTTTTTAAATCAAGTTTGACATAACTTATTCCTGGAGAATATATGCAATTACTGCCATATGTTTACATTTTAAGTTTTCAGTTTTCCTACAGTTTTGTGCCTAGAGGTCCAGTCTAATTTTGGAAGCCACTTTTTTATCTAATTTAAAATACAAATATTTGCCCTTCCTTTGCTTTCTGGCAGGTATGTCATTTCTCAGTGACTCCCAGGAGAGGGTCCGTGAACACATCTACAAATCACTTTACAACTCAGAGACATACTTCTTCAGTGTATACATACTCCAACTAATTTAAAGAGACTGGGCTATCCCCTTTGTTTTTATTATCTAGAGTTTCAATTGTTTTTAACTAATTAAAAAAATTTATCAAGCAATACAAGGTTTAACCACATATATAGTAAAGACAAGTCTCTCTACCATTCCTGTCCTCTAGTTACCTAATTGCTCTCCCAGAGACATAGCAGGTCACTTTCTCATATAGTTCCAGAGTATAACACCAGTATATATGTATTTATATTTTAATACTAACTGTAACTTACCTGCTTTTCCCACTTAATTCATTCCTTTGTATCAATGCCCATTCCACCCTCGCCAATTTGACAACTGAGTTTACGTGCATCATCTGCCGTCTGTTAGCCCTATATTGTCTGATTGTGCATTCATCCCTTATTCTTTTTATTTCTCTTTCTTCAGACTATTGCTTGGGAAGCCCCTCTTTCTTTCCTTCAACATGTCTTTCTAACCCTAGCAACTGAGAAGCGTTAAAGCCTTTCTAACATTATTTTTCCTAGTTGCGGCTGCTTCCTTTTATTTGCCTTCAGTCATGTGTCACTCTTTCCATCTTTGATCCACATGCTTTTCAGATTTGTGCTCCCTACACACATACTGGGGTTTCAGGTCGTTGATGTTGTTTGATGATAATTTATGGAGTACTTAAACACATCAGCTACCCTTAAATTCTGGTGAGAGGAAAAGCAGTAAAGCCCAGCTCCTGTGACTGTGCATCTGCTGTCTTCATTTTTTATTTATCCCACTCCCCTTATGTCATACTTACTGTTAATCTGAAATTCCCTTCCCTTAAAGTCTAGGACATATGTGTAACTGTGTCTAACATTGTCTTACTTACCACTGTCACCTCTACAATAAAACAGTCACTTTCTCCCAAATCTTTAGTGCCCAGGGGCTTTGGAAGACTCCATGGAGCTAAGGTGATATGCCCCGCAGAGCCTACACCTACCCCTCCTGACTCTCTTAGGGTATTCAGTACCCCCAACTTTCTGCTCAACCAGCCCAAGCTCACTTCAGTGTCTATCTCAGTCTCTTCCTGAAATCCATCATTCTTACAGTGAATAAGTCAATGTGCTCATCCCCACATGAGAGGTAGTCAAGAGGCAGCTGTGAGCTGAGTATGAATGGAGCTTGAATGCACAGATGGGGCTGTCTGTTTGCATGCACTCAAGGCCTCCCAAGTACAAAACAGAGTTAGAAATGAGAACAGAAGAGAGCAGACACCATGTCAGGGGCAGGGTGAGCATCCTATACCACCTCATTCTAACAAGACATTAAGGAATACAAGAATTCTAAATCCAGATCTTGCCTTTCACAGCATGTTGAAGACAGTTTTCAAGGTAGAATGATGGAAGGATAGAACCGATTTTAGTAGCTTGGTAGCTTGATGTGTAGCATGTACCTATGTAGGTATGTTATGCAGGCCTATGTTTGTACCTTCACTCTGCTCGCTACTTGAGGACAGGCCTGCCCAAACTTTCTAGCACTCCATATAACACCAAATTCTTCCTTATTGGTCAGATTTGCTTCTTTCATTGTTTCCTCAACCTTCCAAGACGTGTATTTCTCACAGGTGTTACAGTAGAAAGCCAGCAGTTATTCCACTTTTAAGAAAGACTTCCTGAAATTATAAAAATGTGCCACCACACGATGGTATTGTAACAATTTTTAATCTATAGAGGAAAATTCTTATTAATTTTCTGCAAAAACGTCATTTTTTCTTCTTTTCCCCCACCCCCATCCAAGTAATCTGTTGCTATTTTTTTACTCCCTGAGTTTCCACGCAAGTGTGTATTGACTATATGTATTGTATTTTCTCTACCTCTTTTATTAAGGGGTCATATATGAAACTAGACCCCTATCTTACACCACTCACAAAAATTAACTGGAGGTGGATGCAAAACCTGCAACCACAAAACTCCTCGAAGAACACACAGGAATAAAGCTCCTTGGCCTTGGTCTTGGTAATGATTTTGTGGACATGACACCTAAAGCATAAGCAACAAAATCAAAAATGAACAAATGGGACTACATCAAACTAAAAGGCTTCTGCATGGCAAAAGAAATAATCAGCCCTAGCCAGTGTGACTCAGGTGGTTGGAGCATTGTCCTGTACACCAAAAGCTTGTAGGTTCAATTCCCAGTCAGCGCATATACCTAGGTTTGGCGTTCAATCCCCAGTCTGAGCACATACACAAAAGCAACCAACCGATATTTCTCTTTTTCTCTCCCTCTCTGTCTCTCTCTCTCTTTCTTCCCTACCTTTCTTCCTCTCTCTCTAAAATCAATAAGCATATCTTTGGGCAAGGATTAAGGAAAAAAAGACAACCTATGGAATGGGAAAAATATTTGCAAAACATATATCTGATAAAGAGTTAAGATGCAAAATATATAAATAACTCTTACAACTCAATAGCAATAATAATAATAATAACCCAATTTAAAAATAGGCAAACAAACTTCATAGACTTTTTTCAAAGATGATATGTGAGTGGCCAGCAGGTACATGAAAATACGCTTAACATTACCAGTCATTAGAGCAATGCACATCCAAACCACAATGAGATATTACCTCACACCTGCTAGAGTGGCCACCATGAAAAAGACAAGAGACAACAAATGCTGGTGAGGACATAGAGAAAAGGGAACCCTGTGCATTATTGTTGGGAATGGAAACTAGTGCAGCCACTATGGAAAACAGTGTGGAGGATGCTTAAAAAATTAAAATCATAACTACCATATGATCCATCAATTCTAATTGTGGAACATATCCAAAGGAAACAAAAACACTAACTTGGAAAGATTCTTCAGCTCCATCTTCACAGCCCCATTATTTACATAGCCAAGGCATGGAAACAGCCTAAGTGTTCATCAGCAAATGGATTAAGAAGTTGTGGTGGGTACACACATGCACACACACAGATAAATATGATTCAGCCAAAAAATCCTGCCATCTGCAACAACATGGATGAACTTTGAGGGCATTATGCTCAGTGAACAAGTCAGACAGAAAAAGACAGATACTATATGATCCCACATATATGTGGAATAAAATTGTTTTAACTCATAGAAAAAGAGATCAGATTTGTGGTTACTAGAGGTGGGGGGAAGGAAGAGGGAATTGGAGGAACATAGCCAAAAGGTACAAACTTCTATTTATAAAAGAAGTAAGTACTAGGGATGTGATGTACAGCATGATGATTGTAGTTACATTGCTATGTGATATATATGAAAGTTGTGAAGAGAATAAATCCTAAGAGTTCTCATCACAAAAGAAGTAAGTACTAGGGATGTGATGTATAGCATGATGATTGTAGTTACATTGCTATGTGATATATATGAAAGTTGTGAAGAGAATAAATCCTAAGAGTTCTCATCACAAAGAAAATGTTTTCTTTTTTATCTTTTTATTGTATCTTTTTGAGAAAATGGATTCTAAGTAAACTAATTGCAATAATCATTTCACAATATATGTAAGTCAAACCATTAGGCTGTATACCTGAAACTTATATAATGATGTGTCACTTGTATCTGAGTAAAATGAAAAAAATCTTGTGAACATTCAACATCACCTTTATAAGTTAATTAAGTAATTAAATACTGAGAAAACAAAAAACATTTAATTTATTATTTATTAATATCTATAAGATATTTAATTTGTGTTTTCCAGGTTCCTAAATTTACTATTATTTACTATTTATTTATTATTAACCTCTCATGTAACTTCTCTGGATAATTACTATGCATCACCTCTATTAACATGGTTCTTTATAAACTCTATTATCCTAACACTAACAAACATAGGTTCACATGCCTTTGATGGTTTTATCTGTGAATAGGTATTTCTCCCAATAAGTCTTCTATCAAAGTGTCTTTGAGCTTCATGAGATCCATCTGGATCTCATTTAACAAAACTCTGTTGAGTGAAATATAAAATGGAAACATCCATACCATCACCACAAATGTTAACTTATCTAATACTCTATACTTTCAAAGTATCCAAAGAAAAGGTAAGCAACTAGGGGAAGGTTTTCAAGCACTGAAACAATGTCATAGGAAACGGCATTTATTTTAATTGTCACTAAAAATTTATTTTGAGTTCATAACAAAACTTGTAAACCTCATTCTCCCTCATTGCCCATCTCCCTTCAGAAAGGTTGTCATAATTCATCTAGGAGCAATGTGAAGGGTTAAAAACAAAGGTTAGTTGACCAAAAAATATAAATTTTAATAAACGGGTTTAAGAAAAGGAAAAGGGGACAAGGGGACTCACTACGCAATATTATCACAGTTGATTTTATACAAACCAGTCCTGGCTAGAGTGAAATGAAATGGAAATAGGACAACTATAATAAACCTTTCTACTATAATCTCCACATACACCTGTTTTCCAAGATCACCTCCATCACAGCCTAGTCCCACCTCCATGCACCTCCATGCATCCTTTACTTACCTGGTGAACAAGAGGATCTCAGGTTTCTCAGAAAATCAATGAAATCACACAATTGCCTAACACATAGAATGAAGAAATACTTGGTTTTCTTTCTTTCAGATCTTCTTCTTACATTTAATAAATACTTTCCATGCATTTATTTGGAGACCAATAATCTGTAAAAGCTCTACCATCTGGCCTTTTGGTCACCGTAGGGTAACATGGTGTGAGATCAGGGGCACCCCTAGACTACCAGGTACCATTCATTTATTCATTCAATTTATATTTATCGAGTTTCTAGTTTGTGGCAGTCATGGGGCAGGGAAGACTATAAACAATAAGCATAACATAAAAGAAAATATTTAATGCATTGGAAAATGACATACGCTAAGAAAATATAAAAATGAAACACAGAGCCTTGGATGGTGTGGCTCAGTTGATTGGGCATCCTTCCACAAACCCAAAGGCTGTGGTTCAGTTCCTGATGGGGGCACATGCCTGGGTTGAGGGCATGGTCGCTGGTCAGAGAACGTGCAGAGGGCAGCCTATCAGTGTGTCTCTCTCACATTGATGTTTCTCTTTCTCCCTTCCCTTCTCTCCAAAATAAAAAATAAAATAAAATAAAGATTTTAAATGAAACACAGAAGTGGGACAGGTGATAGAGAAGTTGGGAGCAGATTGCCGTACTCAATAAAATCAAGATGAGCCTCACTGAGAAGGGGGCATTTGAGCAAAGACTTGAAGAGGTGAGGAAATTAGCCAAGCAGACACGTGGGAGAAGGTCATTCCAAAATCCTTACAACAGGAGACTGCTGGCACGTTTGTGGAACAGCACATAAGCCAGCATAAATGGAGTACGCTAGAGTGAGCTACACACGGCTTAGTAGGAAAGACCAGGAAGGTAATGTGGTGGGGGCTGCAGATTGTGCTGAGCCCAATGGAAAGTACTGCATGGGTCTGAGCACTAAGAAAGATGGTTGTGTTTCTATTCTGTAGCAATCATTCTAGAAAAAAAAGTAGGGGGAAAGGGCGAGAGCAGAACAGGTTCTTATTTAAGCTACTGAATATTAAATTTAAAAATCCATATAAACACCACAACTTGGCTTATATCTCTGACACCAGCAATGGCTCAACAAATACTGATATCATTATTCCCTTTTCAGTAGAAGAGCAGAACCTACTGTCTACATTTAGCATAAACAGGTCTCTGTCATCCATAAAGCTTATAATTACTCTTCAAGAATGCTTTCACTCTGTTCTCATAATGAAAGAGTTTAAAACAAAGCTTCCCTCTGGTGCCTTATTTTATAGAATTTCTTGGCTTCGAATTCTATGGCATATTTCCTACATGTGCATTAATTAGAAAGGCAGCATACCTAAATGCTTCTTTTAAAAATTCCTAAAGCCTCACAAAAGCCTCATAAGGGATCTTGAGCCTTTGAAACCAATTCAAGAGTGTCACAGAGAAGGCTTGCTCCAGGATTAGGGCTACAGTCATTAATGTGCTACAACACACTGCCTATCAGGATCCCCGAGAGTCCGCACTTCTCGTTTGCTTGGCTTCCAAGAGCTCTAGGTTTTAACAAAACAATGTTATACTTTATGATAAAAGTATCTTTAGCGCCTTGTAACTCAAATTTCAAAAGCTTCTGGAAAGCATTTAAAGTTCTCTTAGTTAAAACTTTCTTTAGTCATCTAATTGAAGTTCTTTGGAAAATAACCAAGTTAAGACCCTACTCTCAAAAAAGATACGTTTTATTAATTCTGTATGGGAAGAATCAAACAAAATTAAATTGCATTAAAATATGTACTTACTCTAGCCATAGTAACTAAAATAAAACTTGCTTCCACACACATACAACCTGGACTAAAGCTGCGAAAATAGTTTTTAAAAAATCTGAGCCCCGACCAGTGTGTCAGTTACTTGGGTGTCATCCTAAAAAACAAGAGGTCGCTGGTTCAATTCCTGATCAGGGCACTTGCCTAGGTTGTGGGTTGGGTCCCTGAGAAGGCTCATAGGAGAGAAACCGACTGATGTTTCTCTCTCACATCAGTGCTGCTCTCCCACTCTTTCTCCCTCTCTTCTCTGTCTATAAATAAATAAATAAATAAGAATTTTCCTTAAAAATCTGAAAGATGCCTTAAATAATATGAAATTAACAAAGAAAAATGACATAGTCTACTTATGTTTAGATTTTAAATTATATCCTTTTTTTTAAAGATTATATTTACTTATTTTTAGAGAGAGGGGAAGGGAAGAAGAGAGAGGAAGAGAAACATCAATGTGTGGTTGTCTCTCATGTGCCCCCTACTGGGGACCTGTCCTGCAACCCAGGTATGTGCCCTGACTAGAAATTGAACCAGTGACTGTCTCTCTGGTTTGCAGGCTGGCACTCAATCCACTGAGCCACACCAGCCAGGGCTACATCATGTCCCTCTTATCATGAATGGCTGATCAACTCTAATTTTCCTCCAAAATAAAGAAAGCAGAAAGTTACCATTCAACTTACGATTTCATCAAAAAATAACACCGTACATAAGAATTTTAAAAGATGACCTCATTACACTTCTCCTGATAACAGTTCTGTCATGTTATTTTATAAAATGCCAGTTCACACTAAAATTTCACTTTATATTTCACAATGCCATACATTTTTAAAACTGCAGCTAGGGAGAAAGGACAGCAATGTCCCATAATTATTCAGTGTAGCAATGCCTTTCAACTTAATTTTGTAAAAATCATATAAAAATTATACCAGAATCTAGACTCTATGAGATCCCATCTCATATAAGCCCAGCATGAAAGCCAAAGAACTAAATTAGTCCAACTGAAATCCAAGAAGATAATATAATATTTGAGACTTCAGAGAAGCTTTTATTAAATCACTCAGAACAAGAATAACCTTCAGCTATGAGGCATGAAGTTTAAGCAACAAGGGCAGAAGTAACATGCCCTTCATATACACCTTGAAAGTGACAGGGCCTTTCATTTCTGCAAGTCCATTTGGGCCTATGGGTCACTTCCATTCCATATTATTACAAGATAGCTCAAACATATATGAATTCTCTTAAGGTCTAGCATTTTTGAAAGGTAGTGAACAAAAAGAAAATGATAAAGAAAGTGGAGTTTCTGTCAACCTCAGTTGGAAGCCAGAAAACTCCTGTTTCTTCTTTGGTTAGCTAGAAATAAGTAAGAGCCTCCTCATCAGAATTTTAAAGAATGAAGCCAAAGTCTCTGAAAACACTAAATTCATTTTTCTATAAATATATTCCTACATTTGGGAAAACCCATAGTATGTAACTGTTTTGAGAACTTCAGCTTCTTCTCTGCCTCCTGGTTTTTCATTCTTCCATATTGCTTGAAATGTTTTTAAAGGTCTGCACTAGAATCTTTCAACCTGGCTCTCCAAGTTCACTATTTTAGCACGACTTTTTAAGTGTCTCCAGGAACTCTGGTGACACACCTATTAAGCCTATTTCTCATCCCATATGCTAATTATTCTCTAAATAGAAAATAAAAAACTTCTCCGGCTTTGAAACACCACTTCCATGCTTGTCCCCTACTCTTCTGACCATTCTTTCCCAGTGTCTTTTGCTGGTTCCTTTTTATCTACCGCCTTTGCTAAGTAGGGGCCTTGCCCCATGTACAATCTCTTATATACTGGCCACTCTTCACAATGCATTGTTTTCTCAGAGCAAGCTCGTCCTAGAGTTTCAATTTACAAGACAGCCTCCGATTCACAAAACTTTATCTACAGTTCAGACCTCTCACCTGAACTTCACAGCCCCAAATCCATTGCCCACTGGACCATCTCATAGGTACCTCAAAACTGAACTCATGATCTTTTCCCCAAAACCTGTTGCTGCCATCTTCAGTTCTAATCTAAATTAATGACATCACCATCTAGCTAGGCACCCAACCCAGCAATTTGAATATCATCCTAGAATATTTTCTTTTACTCTGCCTCTCTCTTCACCTCAGATGAGTGGAAAAATCACATTGCTTCTGCCCCTTTAACTCCTCTCATATAGGCATTTCTTATACTTCCCTACTGCGACTTCCTTAGTTCGGACCCTCATTAGACTTACTTAGTCTGTAACGGTCTCCCTCCTTTTAGTTTTTCTCTCCTCCAATTCATTCTTCAAACTATTCCCAAAGTCAGCTGTCTAATAAGATCATGTTACACTAATCCGCTACTTAAAATACTTAATGATTCTCCATTCTGACACAATAAATTCAGGCTCCACTAAATGAGTCGAGGCAATTTGTTCTGTCCCATCTCTCCGGCTATTTCTCTCTTTAACCCACCTCTGCCCATGCTAAAGAATTTGAAGTTCTCCGAATGGACCATAGAGTTTCAAGCCCCTAACCTTTAATTCACTCTGTTCTCTCCGCCCAAGTGCCGTTACCCACTAACCACTTGACAAGTACCTGCTCATCTATCCAGCTTCAATGCAAATACTCTTTACTCTTAACACAAACACATGAGCATGGTAGAAGTAAACAATACTTCCTTATCTCTGTACCCTGTACAGATCTCTAAGAGAATCATCATTGTCATCCTTCCTAGGATTTCTTATAATATATGGTAGAGTCCACACGTGTTTCAGTCACTTCCTTCCACCAAAACTAATCAAAGACAAAAAAGATTAAAATAAAGACCACTATCTTCAAGGAAACTTGTCATTACACCAAACTACAAACAAAGAAATACAGTGATATCTTGATCAAATTTTTTTAATATTTTATTTATTTATTTTTCGAGAGAGGAGAAGGGAAGGAGAAAGAGTGGGAGAGAAATATCAATATATAGTTGCCTCTCGTGTGTCCCCTGCTGGGAACTGGCCTGCAACCCAGGCATGTACCCTGACTGGGAATCAAACCGCGATACTCTGGTTCACAGGCCCACACTCAATCCACTGAGCTACGCCAGCCAGGGCTTGATCAAGCTTTTTAAAGGAGCATTAAAGCCTATACACACCTCATCTGGAAATAATTTTCTCTAAAAGTGCCACAAACCTCAAATTGCTGCCCAGGTGTTCTCAGGTTAGCATATTAACATGTAAGGCGATAGGTACAGGAACCAAAGAGAGATATCTGTATAAAGATCCAGTTTGAGACTATAGAGTCACAAAAGTGGTAGGGTAGAATTAGCATGATGATGTGCCATTTTTATCTGACAGAACCTATGTAGCCAAGGAAACCACTAGAGATCAAGCAGAGTGAAGGAAAGAAGGGATGATAAATCAAGTTCACATAAACATGCACACAGACACACACACACATATATATAATATGCTCTTTCTTTTAAAAAGAATGGAAAAGTTACAAGGTTAAAAGGGGAGAAATAAAATGTCATAATATAATTAAAAACCAAGACAGAAGAACTCGATAAACAAATAGAAGCAAAAAAAATAAAACATTATGAAGATACATTAGACAAGTATCCAATACACAAATACTTGGGGACGTGGTGGACAGACTAGCAAAATCACACATCAGACAAGACAGAAAAGTCAAAAAATCCCCTTTCCTCATCTTTCACAGCAAGGAGTCATTAGACATTATTTAAAGAGTATAAATTAAAATGATTTCTCATTCATGGAAAAAATATATAAATAGCTCCTAAGTATGTAAAAAGCTGCCAACCTCATTTATAAGAGAAATTGAATATACAGTAAGATACGATTTCTCATCTTTTGAATTGGCAAATATCCAAAATTTTTGATAAAATTCTGTTAGTAAGGCTGTAGAGGCTCAAACAACATCATGCATTGCTTATGAATATGCAAAACATCCTTATACAGGGTAAATTTACAATATATATGTGTATACGTACATGTTTATGTATGCATTTATGCTTTGACCTATCAATCTCACTTCTAGAAATCTACTTCAAATATAAACTGACAAAAATAAAAAGTGATGCGTGCCCAAGGCAATTCATTGCAGCAATTAAAAAAAAAAGAAGAAGAAAAAAGGGTCTTGGCCAGGAAGCTCAGTTGGTTGGAGCACAGTCTATACACCAAAAAGTCTGTGAGTTTGATTCTTGGTCAGGACACAAACTTAGGTTGCAGGTTCGATCCCCAGTCAGGGTCATATGGGAGGCAACTGATAGATGTTTTTCTCTCACATCAATGTTTCTGTGTGTGTGTGTGTCTCTCTCTCTCTTTCTCTTCCCCACCCCCTCTCTCTGTCTCACTCTAAAATTAATAAACATAACCTCAAGTGAGGATTTTAGAGGAAGAAGGAGGACCAGGAGGAGGAAAAAGAAAGGAGGGAGGGGAAGGAGGGAGGGAAGGAAGGAAGAACAGAAAGGGAAACTATCACACATCCACACAAACGAGTAGAGAGGAGTAAGTTCTCTCTATGGGCTTATATGGAGTGATGTCTGAGTTAGGTTCTTTTGTTTTTTATTGTTGTTCAAGTATAGTTGTCTCCATTTTCCCACCACCACTTTCCCCTGCTGGACTCATATTTTTAAGTGAAAAAAGCAAGGTGCAGACCAGTATTTATAACATGCTACCTTTACATAAGAAAGATAATATTACAAAAATGTCTTCATCTTGCTTATATTTTTTTTGGAAGAAAAGTAAACTAATTTAAAATGGCTGTCTTTAGGAAGATGGAAAGAATAAAGTAGAGGAGACAAAGATGAATGCTATATTTCTCTGAATGTACCTCATTGTAGAGTTTGACTTTTGAACCATGTACATGTTTTCCATTAAAAACAACTCATAAATCAATCCCTAATAAGCAAAATCAAAATCAAGAGGAAATAAACCTTAACTATATTTCACATTAGCTTTGCAACCACACAGAAACAAATAATTTCGAGTGACTTCAAAACACAGTATTTTTACTTTAATCCCTAGAAAGTTATTCTCTAGGACACAATGACCATCAAAGTAACCTTAACTGCATTTATACTCTCATTCTACACACACACATGCACACACACTGAGATAAAAAATAATTATATTCATGTTACTAAGGAAATAAGATTTGAGCATAAAAAAGGAGACATAAAAAAGAAAAATGGAATATAAAATATATTTCTCTCTTCCTAAAAAAAATCAGTTTCCTAGCTCTGTTCACACATACATGCATATATGCACATACCGTATTTTGCCATGTATAATGTGCACCCACGTTTTTTGCCCAAACTTTCAAGAAGAAAATCTTTCATTTTTATTATTTTAATTCAATTATTTATTTATTTATATTTACATACTTGGTTTTTGTATTACAAAGAAATTTTAGCATTTATTTTTGAACATATTGTGGTACAAGAAACTTTATGTAACAGGTAATTACAAAACACGAGAACAGATACAAGTTACTTTAGGCACCACACATGCATAATGCACATCCTTGTTTTTCCCTCAAAAATTTGAGCAAAATGTACACATTACACATGGCAAAATATGGCATATAGAGTGGGGCAACAGTAGGTTTGCAATTGTTCATATGGAACATAATACAATCATTAACAAATAATAATACAGAGATAAAGTCTGTGTTTAACATTATAAACCTACTTTTGCACTACCTTGTATATATGTGTATGTATGAACATACATACATATATAAATATATAAGCAATAATGGCAACTTATTGCATAGACTGTATTCTCTAAATACTATTTCCCAGTAAAAAGAACTAGCCTTCTTAACGGAATGACTGGTTAAAGGTTTAGGGCAGAGAATAGACCAAATGATTCTGGGACATCTTTTCCTAGAAAGCAAGGCCCATTTGGGTTTTCTCAGAAGATTCAGGGGCCAATTTAAAGGGGTTCTCACTGGCCAAAAAATGGGAAAATTTGAATATCAAAAGAATAAAGAATGTAATTCACTAAAGCATATTTAAGATATAGAAATCCATTATTAGTTCAAAAGACAAAACCTCACTGATTTTCAAAGTGGCTGGGACACTCTTATTTTTTTGAAAATTAATAAATAATGGGATAAATAAACAAGTATTTTTCTGATTTTCAGGTATGAAATATATTTTAGAGTGATGGAATAGTAAAAATAGAAAGAGTTCTTCTTTATAGATTAATTCCAACCAGTAAAAACAAATAAAGTATTCTACAATGATAGAAATCACCATTTACAACCCCCACCAAAAAATAATAGATCTGGATAATAATCATCAATAAAGGCGAAAACCATCAGATGAATCATTAAGGGAACTTTAAGAATCAGGCTTACAAAGCCCGAACACAAAGATCAATCTTAACAATGCCAAAATGAGACAACCCAAACTACTCCTCCTGATGAGGCACAACTGGAAGTACACCACATCACCTACAGGTATCCACGAGAACTGAACCAAATCCAATAAAAACCAGTCTAAATATAACTAACAGAAAAATCAGAAATACTACACACTGCTCATGAAAATGAAAATAAGTATAGCCACTTCAGAAAACAGATTAGCAGTTTGCTGTAAAGTTAAAGATATACCCACCCTATGACTCAGCAATTCCACTCCTTAAAGAAATGAAAGCACATGTCCACATAGAGACCTATATGCAAATGTCCATGGTGATCTTACTCATAATAGAAACTGGAAACAACTCAAATTTCCATCAACAGGTGAATAAACAATTTTTTTATAAAATCATATTGCATATTACACAAGAAAAAGAATGAACTATTGATATAGACAATAAAATGAATACCTCTCAGAAGCATCACGCTAAGTGAAAGAGTCAGACAAAAGTACACACTGTATAATTCCATTACATAACATTCTTGAAAGGGCAAAAATATAAGGACAGAAAACAGATCAGTGGTTGCCAGCAAGGGATTAAGGGAATCGCTGGCCTCCAGAGGGCGCAAGAAACTTTTTGGATTGACGGAAATGCTCTATTTGATGATGGTGGCGGTTGCATGACCATATACCATTGTCAGGACTATTCAAACTCTAAACTTAAAAGGAGCGAACTTAATGTGTATAAAACTTTTCCTGGATAAATTTGACTTTTATTTAAAAATTTTTGTTACAGATATCATATGGTTTCCCTTATATGTGGAATCTAAAGAACAGTATAGATGAACAACAGGACAGAGGCAGACTCATAGCCACAGACAACAGACTGATGACTGCCTAAGGTGGAGGGGGTGGGGGCTGAGTGGAAAAAGTGAAGGGATTGAAAAGTACAGACTGATAGTTACAAAACAGTCATGGGGATGGAAAGTAAAGCATAGGAAATAGAGCCAATAATAGTGTAAAGACTATATATGGTGCCAGGTGGGTACTGGAAATATCTGGGAACACTCTGCAAAGTATAGAATTGTCTGACCACTGGGCTTTACATCTGAAAGTAATACAAAATAATATTGAATGTGAACTCTAATTGAAACAATATTTTTAAATGTTTTTAATTTTTTTTCTGTTCATCTCTTACCCTGGTAACATACAAAATACTTCCAGATTATTTCATTTACCATATAATGATAAATTTCCACTGTCCTTTGGCCTCTATAAGCTCTTTGAGTGGATCTCCTATTGGGATTCTCTAAACTAAAGCTTCCGAAAGTTAATTAGCTTTTTTTAAAAGCATCTTCGCCCCTCTAGTATATGACTCAGTTTAGTTTATTTGGTGTCTGAAATCTATTTAACTTCTTCATAACATTCCTCCCCAGGTTTCAAACCTGTGTGTATTGGTTATCCTCAATGTCATCACACGCATCGGGTACGTTATCTATTCAATTTATAATTTTTTTTCTGGTGAGAACTCTAAGTCAATCTGCATGTTATTTTACAGTATAAACCACAATAAAAGCTTTCAGAATTTTCTTTGATATTGTACTGCTGTTAAAAAATTATTTCTTATCAATCTTATTTTTAACAATAGACTAAAAAAGAACCAAGTGATTGTCCCTGAATCACCATGTTAATGTCTGAAGATACCACTGAAGATCCCTAGTAAAATTTTAACTACTACATTTTTGTCCTTTTTCAATACTATTGAGTGAAAGCACAGAGTTTCTAAGCTTGTTCACTTACATAAGATGGGTTTGATATCGTGCACAACTCTGGAGCCTAGAACAGTCAACACAGTAGTTGTTTTTTGAGTATCTGAGATCAATACACATTAAAAAGTCCTGCTTCGGAATTCCTTCCTCCTACCCAGTAACTATTTCCCAAGTAGATTGATCCAGTAATTTCAACCTAACAGAAGCCGGAATTCAAGTCAAATTTATCACTAGGTTGAAAGAATGAAAAAACAGTAGCTAATATTTACAACAATCTAGTAAGAAAAAAATAATGGTAAATATTGATAAACATACTTGTTTTGAACATCATCTTGATAATGTCCATTCTAATATGCAGGTATTTGACCTTATTTAGATAAATTCCTGTTGTTTCCAAAAGGCTAAGCATCTTTAGTGTTTCTTCTGAATTGAGTAATAGTCCAATTTTTTTTTTTTTGCTCCTAGAAAACTTAGAGCCACACTTGTGCGTACATAAATCAGTGTGTGGGTTTAAAGGGCAGCCGTTCTCTACTTTTTTTTTTCATCAAAACACAAGTGACATTTAAAATGTACTTAATATTCATTGTCCAACATATTCTCCTCACTCTGGAGACAGCTAGTTTGCATAAAATTTCCCCGTAAGATTTCTGTGGCTCCATATTTTCTCTCCCATCAATCCAATAATAATACATTAGTGGCATAAAAGCATAGTTGAAAACTGGTGGATTTTTGCCTTGTTCCTGGCTCTTGTTTTATAGCCTCAGACTTGTTTTTCTTTCCTCTTTCCCTCCATTTTTAATTTATCCTATCTTGAATTTCATGCAGCCTTGTAAGTCATCTTAAATCCTTTCTAGAACAAGGTAAGGAATAAATAAATAATCATTTCATGTATCTGCAAAACCAATCTCTTCTCATTTATCCTAGATAAAGCCTTAAAACTTTAACTCTTTGCTGCCTCTTAACTATTCTCTACCATATTACACATACAACTATTAAAATCCACAACTTCCTAGGTTTTGTTTTTTTGTTTTAATCAGTTCTCTGTTTAAAAATATTTAAGGCTGAATACCAAAAAAGTACAGGAAAAATATGTATACACAATTTAGAGACCCATAATAGAAATTAAATTTGCTGCACAAGCTTTATGTCTAAGAAATGTATACCTACCAGTGTCTAGCATAGTTACTCAAACAGAGTAACTCTAGCTATTACTCAAACTGAGTAATAGCTCAGTCACACAGTAGGATTTTTTAAGTGCTGTGATGTAAGACTACTATAGCTTGGGCTTTAGCATATGAGAATTTGTTTTAGCACTATTTTTAAAGCCACTAATAAATACTGCAAAAAGCAGAATTAAGTCTTTGCTCAACTGAGTCTGCCTAAGCAGTTGTGAAAGATAAAATTTTCAAGAGAATCAAATTTTTATCTAAATCTGAAATGCTGGTTAATCTACTCGGAAAAGTAGATATTTACAAAATTGGAGTTTTCATAAAGTACTTTAGAGTTTTTAGTGTTATGAAAAGGAAAATTAGTTACAAAAGTAATAAACACACAGCATAGTAGTTTCTATTCATCCCATTTGATAGAAATAATGTCCTTTCATTTCCCCAAAGTTATCTATCCAAAGCAACAGATAGTATATAATTATTAGGATTTGTCTTAGAGCAAAGTTTGATTTTAAAAAGTTTGCCACTTCACTCACCTACAGCTGGACAGAGTATTGCCCATATACAGATACTAACTCAATTGTTTAAGCAATTTCTTATGTTTAGAAATCAGTGCCACTATCATGGCTCACAATTTGGCTTATGCTGCATCTGTAAGCAAACAGCCTGACAAGCACCCTAGTGTATTTCAGGATGACTGACAGGACACAGTGGCTCAAGCAGGAAGGGGGGATGGGTGCCCTTAAAGCAACACAGCCAGTGAAACGCAACATCAAACAGTAGGACCAGACTTGAAATTACATTTTTCAAATTTGCAATAAAATAGTGACATATTGTCCAGTATGCACTTTTAAACATAAGCTTTGTGCATTATGTGCCCAAAACATTTTAAATTCCAAAATGGCTTTAAGAATTTTTTTTGCTTTAAGAATTTTAAGAGTAAAAAGAAAACATTTTAAAAACAGGCATGAAATGTGTTATTTCCCTGAACTTATCAAACATCTAAATTACTTAAAAATACTCTAATTATTTTTATCATAAATTAAGTCAGGGTGCCCAGAAAAAAAAAAAAAACAGTTCTTATCTCACCTCTACATATTCTACATATTTGCCAATTACTTTTACAACAGTAATTTAACTGATGACAGTAATTTAAACATCTTAAATTAAACAGAGTTGTTATCAAAGATAAGGGCAGATCCATGCACTTTTCCCCCTGCTGTGTTCCTCCCCTACGGTCTACATCATGGTTCAAAATAGATCAAAAGATTGGGAATTTTAATTATGGGTATTTCCACATTAGTTTCACTTCAAAAATTATTTAAGTGATACCTTGGCTTCATTCTTCACATGTATAATTTTTCTGACATTATTTCACAATAAGCCTCTCAATCATTTCATTCAGTAATCAGCTCTATTAAAAAAGTACAATAAAAGCCACTGGTTTTCAAACACAATCCCACATTTAGCCAGCAGGGGGTATCATTTGATTCTAAAAGCCCACAGTATTATATCCACTGACGTATTTCATTTTTTTATGGATGACATTTATTTGTAAACTTAAACTAGGAACTGGAACACACCATTTCAACTTTCTTTATTAAATGTGTTTAGTAGTATTTTATTTTTCCCCTATAAGTCTGACTTATAGAGCCCATACTAGTATTTAATAGTTTTCTGTGACAAAGCCTACCATTATTGCTCCATCAGCTCATCAGATGCATCCCCACTACGGTGAAAGAAAAGCACTAGATGCCTAAGAAGCAGCAGATTTGGGTTTAATCATTAGCATGACTTTCCACAATGCCAGATTTTTTTGGAACAAGAAAGACAAACAAAAACCCTGCAAAGATTCCAAGCCTCATTAGACAAACCAAAACACATTCCACAAAAAATAGAACCACACTAAAAAAATAATAATTTCTCCTCAAAATTATATATAAAATTTGCAAATTATTTAATATTTTTAGTTGCCCTGTTCAATATTTGCTCATTGCTATTACACATTAGGGTAATTTTAGAAGATATGTTTCCTGTTATCACATCATTATTATATTTCTCATAAGTATGCAATATTATGACTAACGAAGTCCTTATACAAGCTACAAACTCTTTATTTTACAACTTCAGTTTGGAAAAGCATGAGCAATTGAGTTGGCTGGTTTACTCTAAAAAACAATTTTACCATGTGATTAGCTAAAATCATTAACAATCACAAATATATCTTGACTGAAGATAAAAATGTCCTACCCTTCTCGGACGCTATTACCACAAACATCAGGTTTACTCTGTTAACCACATAAAAATTAATAAACCAAAAAGCTTAAAAAGTGATCCATCTTTTCATGTTCCCAGAATTGCCATTAATGACATATCCTTTATGCTGAAGGATTAACTTTTCCAAAGAGGAAAGGAATAACAATTTTCTTCCTCAATTGTGACTCAAAATAGTTATAATTTGTTTACCTTAGAAAAAGAATCCTATTTCTGATAGTGAAAGCAAGGTTTGGGTTCTTCACGCCATAAAATCATTTTTAATACCTGAATGTGGCAGTTTCTTTCCTCATAAAATAACTAATGTAGCCATGTAAATACTATATATTACATTTGGACATAAAGCATAACGTCTCTTCAAACTTGTTATTGATTCTTTCAAGAAATTTTTATTATTAATTTTCTAAACTGATATATTCCCTAAGATAAAAGAGATACTTAGAATTATTTCTTAAATGAACTCATTAGGTAAGTGTCTAAAAGAAAACAGAAAAATCACATTCCTCCAGTAAATTGCTTATCCTTTTTGTCAATCTTCCACACATTTTGGAGTATACAGATAACTTTTTTTTGGTTTTCACTTAACCACATAATTCCACTTTACTTTCTAATTCTGAATTTGGTTCCTGACACAGGCTTTCCTAACTGTCTCATTCAGTGATCTTTAATTTATCCAAATACCTTAAGAACCTACATCTAAAGGCAAATATGGTCTCAATTCTATTCATGACTAAGAAAACTTTTAAAACAATTCTGCTCCATGGGGGAGCAGAGATTAAATGACTAGTAATAGATACTATTTATTTAAAATAACCCTATTTTACTTTTAGCAACAATGTCTCCACATATCTGATGCTGTATCTGAATTTTCCACATATTTTTATATATTTAATTTTATCTTGAAAACAACTTATTTTTTCCCAAACTATTGTAATTGGCTTCTAACAGATTAATGTACACAGCAATGAGCAGGTCTAGAATAAGTTCTGACTCTGACATCATTAGGTATGTGAGTTGGATGTGTCAGTGACGTGTGCAAATGGGTTGTCTCCCATGGGCAACTGAAAATTCAGAATCCTAGAGTTTAGGAGAAACATCGAGTCTAAACATAGAGATGTTAGCTATGTATCTGTGCTACACCTTAAACCATGAGGCTAGATGAGCTCTCCCAAGGCTGGGAGTGGAGGGAGATAAGGCACCAAAGACAATAGTTTGCAAAACAATTACCATTTAGGGTAAGAAGAAAAGTGAAGGCGTAAAAAGAATAGGCAGAAACACAAGACAAACTTGGTTCAGATTCAGGCTCTTACTTTACACTGTTTGGACTTGCCCATGTTGACCCCCTTTCAACTGTTTTTCTCACTTTGTGAAATAAAGGTGCCATGAAGAGTAATTACTTATAAAATTACCCATAGAATCTAATGAAGTGCTGATTACAGTGCTAAATAATTCATAATCAATTACTGTTATCTTGTGGGAAGATAATTTTCTCTTCCTGAAATTCTACTTTTCCAAACCAAATGCCATTGAATTTCCAAAAGCTGCTATGAGAGATATCAAACGAATTGTTCATCTGATTAAAAATGGATAAAGACTCATTAAGTTTACTCATTTTTATTTGGCAAATTGAATCCATTTCACCAAGGAAAGTCACCAATCCCAGCTATGATAATAACATAATTAAGTAACAAGGAGACATGGTCCTAAAATGGAAGAGTTTACAAGCAGCTTCCAAAATTGTTAACAAATGCTTAACAGAGACAAGATACAACACATATTAATAAAGTGTGTTGGTTGTGGAATGGTTAAAGGATAGAATACAGAAATAAAAGCAAAAGAATGACAATAAGTAAAAATAGAAACCTCCGGCATCTTATTCCCACATTAGACTTATGGAGTGGTGCCAACTTGCTTCATTCCAAAGCAAAGAGCCAGTCAGTAGCTGAGGCTACATTAGAGAGAGGAAGGAAATCCTTTCTCCCCCTCTGTTTCCAAAGATAATAAAAGAAAACTATAGCGTGATGGATTTCACTACCAAGTAACCATGTTTATTTTACTCATGTCCCCACTGACTGTTCAAAAGTCAATCCTACTAATTTTGCATCATTGAGCAAAAGAAATATATGGATAAAAACAAAGAAAATTGATTTTGCAAAACTCATGTCTAATTTTTGAAAAAAATAACTGTTACAGTCACTAACTTTATACTACAACATCATTCCTGTCAAGCCACCAATTGTACTGAAAAGAATGAAACTCATCACAGAGTAAAGTAAAATAATTTAGCTCAGTCATTAACACAGTGAATCACATTTCTTCAACTCTAAATAACCCTGCTCAATGGCCTGAATAATCTGCACACACACTCCAAGCCATCCTGCTCTTTTTCTCCTAAGTCTTGAGTAGACAGAATTAGATTGACACCATCAATCATGCTCCTAGTTAAAGTTCAACTGATGGAACTAGTCTGTGAAAAGGCTGTTTTATTGTGTTTTTTGTTGTCACATTCTGTATCCCTCAGCCTCAATTCCTTTCCACTCCTCCCTCCCCATAGGCATCCGCTCTATAGTTGTCAATGGGAGCCTTTCTAATCAACTTCACATAGTTGTTTTTACATATGATATATATATATATATATATATATATATATATATATATATATATATATATATATATTATATCTTTAAAATGATATATATAGCTTTGTGTGTGTGTATTTTTAAATTTACACAAACAGTATCACATTGCCCATCTCTCTCTCCACCCTCCCCACCCCCCTACCCCCACCACACGATGTTTTAGTGGTCTATCTACCTAGAACTATATACATGTGGTAAACACCACAGGTTAGCTCACACAACACATAGGCCCAGCTTTGCTCCCTTGCCTTTCACTGCTCTGGAAGCAAGATGCTAGTTTTCCCAGCGTTTTTTGCAACTCTGATTGACATGTGACAGAATTCTGGCCAATGAGATGTCAATGGAAGCCCTCTGAGGAGGGTTCTAGCAAAACTTTTACTTTCCTTACACAAAGGGAGTTACAATACTGCCATGGCCCTTGGCCCTTCCTTCTGCTATCTGTGGTACGACGGGGGCACATAAAAGCAGTTGTGCTGCAAAGCCGAGGGGAAAGACGACAGAGCAGAACTATAGTACGAGCTTGGGTTTTTGATGCCATCGGCTCTGACTTCCTACCTCCAGGCTTCTTGCTGAGAAAAATGAGTTCCTGACTAATAAAATCGATTTAGTTTGTTCTTTATTTTCCATTTGCATCATTCTAATGATGCATTTACAATTTCCAAGAATAGCTACGCAGTATCCAACTCTTTGCTATGTGAAACAAGGCTGTAATATTCTCACGTGTGTCTCTTTGTGTACCTGTACAAGAGTCCCTCTGTAGGCTGAATTGTGTCCTCCTCAAAATTCGTGTCTGTAGTCTTAATCCCCTGTACCTCAGAATGTATCTTATTTGGAAACAGGGCCTTTAAAGATGTGATTAAGTTAAAATGGAGCCATTAGGGTAGGCGCCAATCCACTATGATCGGTGTCCTTATAAGACGAGATGAGGACACGAACACACACAGAGAAACAGCCACATTAAGATGCAGCAAGAAGGGGGCCATTTGCAAGCCAGAGACAGAAAACAAACCTGCCAATACCTCGATCTTCAATTCCTAGCACTGCAGCTGTAAGAAAATAAATTTCTGTTTTAGCCACCCAGTCTGTGGTATTTGTTATGACAACCCTAGCAACTAATAAAATTCAGAAGTAGAATTTGTGGGTCAGAATGCATGTGAATATATAATTTCAATAATCACTACCACATTGGTCTCCAAAATAATACTACCAGCAGAGCATGTGAACTCACATGTCCCCATCTCCTCACCAGCTCAGAGATACTGTATGACATTTCGACTTATGCCAGCGTGGAAGGTGCCCAGTGTGTCTCACTGTTGTTTTAATTTGCATTGTAGATCACCAAGGTAATTGATGATGTAATCTAGGTTGACTGGCCAGACACTCAACTATCATTTCTGTGAATCCTTTACCCGCATTTTTACCCATTTTTCTCTTATGTTGCCTGTTTTTTCTTACTGATTAACAGGAATTTCATATATATTCTAGATAAAAATCTTTTGTCAGTAATATTTCTTGAAAATATCCTCTCCCTGCTTGATACGTCTCTCTCTGTATCCCTAAACGTTTCCCCATCTGTATATAAAAGTTCCTTTTTCTTCATATCCTTACAGATAGTAGGTTATTGCCAGATATTAATTTTTACCAATCTAATAGGTATAGGATATCTCATCATTGTTTTAATCTATATTGACCAGATAACTAACCAGTGAAGCAAACTAAACATGTTTTTATTTATTGATAATTCCAATTTTCTCTTCTGTAAATTACCTTTTCACTTATTATTGGCACACATCCTCTTGTGTTGTTCTTTTCCCTATTAATTTTTAGGAGTTCTTTATAAAATCTTATATGGAATTATGTGTTTCTTTTACTTTTTAAATTATATTTATTGGGGTGACATTGGTTAATAAAATTATACAGGCTTCAGGGGTACAATCTACAACACATCATTTGTATACTGTATTGTGTGGTCACTACCCCAAGTTGAAATCATTTGTGATGAATAGTCTACTAGTTCACTATTTCCACAATAATGCTACATAACAAACTACCCTAAAACTTAGTGGTATAAAACATTTACTATCTCCTGTGCATTTTCAGGTTAGCTGGTGGTTGGCTAATCCAGGCTGGGACCAGCTGGACTTACTCCAACCTGGAGTTGTGGAACCCAGATCTGCTCTGCACATTTCTCATCCTTCTTGGACAACTAGTCCATTAGGAGCATGTTCTTCCCACAAGATCAGCAGAAATACAAGAAGGACAAGTAGAAAGACACAGTGCCTCTTACAATACAAGCTCCAAACTGTCACTCTGCTTCCTCTTTCCACTTTCTAATGGGAAAGCAAGTCATGTGGTCAAGTCTAATACTAATGGGGTGGTTCTCTGGGAAGAACCACAAAGTCATGCAGCAAAAAGCATGGAGGCAGGAAGGGTCAAAAATGGTACCTTTCTTCACAAAGAAAGATTTTATATTAATGTATTAAATATTTCAATCTTTTACTTCATGACTTATGTTTTGGGGTTATATTTGAGAAATTATATCCTACCCTAAAATCATAAATACATTCTCCTATATATTTCCCAGAAGAATGCGACCATTAGGATCAACACCCAAAATATTTTAAATTAGCATATGCATAAATGCAAGATTATGTGATACAGAGGCCAATCACCAAAGTTAAACAAGTAATAAAAGTTAAAAATAATTACTCAAGGACTACTTATTACAGGTGAATTGTTGAGCTGCGTCTTTTAGAAGTATTAATGGATATAGGCTAACAAAGAAGAAAAAGATGCAGGTATCATAAAGAATCACAAAACTTGATATTTTTTTCATAACAAATCTTGATTGATCTAAGCTATGTATTCAAAACTGCAAAACAAAAGACCATAGAAAAACATATACAGTCTTCTCAGATAGTGGCATCTTATGGAGGGAAAAAAGAAGCTTTTACACAACTTAATAATAAAATATGTTATAATGTAAAATTTGTAAAATATATGTTTATATGTTATAATGGGAGAATCTACTTCAATAGTTTTGAGTAAAAATGAGGTCCAACCTATTCATTTTTTATATTAAAACCACTTCCCAGTTGCCATACTTGCAGGGAGTCTAGTGTCTCTCTTGTCCCCCTATTGTTCAAGAACTGGAGAACCTGATTACCACATAAGTGGGCCCTGTTGACAGCTGCTGGCACTCCACTAGTGGCAGAGTGCACCCAAGAAAACTGACCACCTTGCGGCCCTGTGTGACCTCTTCCTGGCGCACTCCCACCTTTGCTGCTGCGGATCCAGACAGCAGCACAGCGATCCTTGAAAACAGAAGCAGCCTGCCTCCTCACAGGTATGGCATGGCACACACACCTACAGCTCTTCAGTTTACCAAGCCTGGTGGCTGAGCCAGGGGAGCTTTCGGGCTCCTGTCACTAGCCCCAAACAGCCTCTCCCATCAGTAAAACAGACCAGCCACAACTAGGCTATGTTTAAGGGCCTTTGATGTTCTTGCTTTCCAGGTCTTTTCTCAATCAGGACCAGTTCAATGCACACACACACACACACACACACACACACACACACACACAAATTTTCTAATAATAAATACAAGTAAAAGGACAGAGTCCAGGTCTTTGTTCTGTTCTTCTCTGAAGACTTCCAGATGTTTTACAAATTTCCTCTAATCCTCACAGTGTTCACCAGCCCAGCAGGTGAAGGAAGACTGAGAAGGGCCACCCTTATCAAATCAGAAAAAGACCCTGTTACACCAAAATCTGAGACACAGAAGGATAAAGACCTCAATAATGACTTTCAAACCCTGGGGAGAATTTTTTCTTACCTATGGTCACCAGATAAAATACAGAGTGCCCAACCAAGTTAACTTAAAATTTTAGATACACAATGAATAATTTTCTGGCATGAGTATGTACTAAGCAACAATGGGACATACTTATACTAAAAAATAAAACAAAACAAAACACCAAGAAAAAAATAACTATTGATTGCTTACCTAAAATCAAACCTATCTGTATGTCTTATATTTTTATTTGCTAAATCTGGCCACTTTACCTTATCTACCTCATGAATGGGATAAACTGGGGGAAGGGAGCTAGAACTCCCTTGTGACAAATTTAAAGCAGCCACAATGCCAGATCCTTACATTCATGTATCCTGACATCCTATCAGAGACTTGAGGTTGACAGAGACTTGAGGTTAACAGAGCCAAACAAAACACCAGCTCTTACCCCCTTACTGCCCTGGAGCTGTTTTTTAAATACCCAGAGGTGTCTCCTGGCCACCTCCCAGCACCCCATTTCTAACTACAACTAGTTGGAAGATATTTGCTCCCAGAAATCTAACACAGGATAAAAGGGGACAAGGGAAGAATCGCATATATACTATGCCCTGGAATATGAGAGCCCCAATGGTCTGGGCAGACATAAGAAAAACACTGAAAGAAGGGTACTCTAGAGATTTTATGCATTTGTTATAGAAAAATGAATCTGAATGGCCTCTAGTTATCGAGGATTAAACTCACCTCCAAGCAGAAGACAAATAGTAGAGACAGAAAAATAGCTTCCCCAATGGATATGTACCTCCTGTGGCCCAGCAACGCAGCATGATGCTTGCCCTCCACTTTGAGACTGGAGTCGGAGATGCTGCGGTTCCAAAGTTGACAGTGATGGAGCTCAAAGGCAATAGGCACATGACACTTAGGACTAAACTAGAACAGAACAAATATCTAGTCTTTCAAAGAAATTAGTAAATAGAAAAACCCAAAATTTAAAACTATAACATAAAGGAGGAAGACAATGTCTTAAAAATGCAAGAGGAAATTATCCTCAAGACAAAAGAAAATTTAGAATACATCTACTCTGTGTTCTCCGTGAAATACTCAAACATAAATTCTAGAAAAGAAGTGATACAAAGAATAATAAAATAAAAAGAAAGTTTACTGAAGTAAGAAGTCCAAATAAAACTTGGCAAAGATTTAAAAGTAAAAAAATACAACAAAGCCAAAATGACAATAAAATTAATTAAAATCTGAATTAGAGAATCATTCCTCTCCGTTATCTTCTGTCTCTATCAACAACTTCATTATTCAGAGAGCAAAGAAGCAAAGGTTGGAACTGCTATCCTGGGCTTAATTCCTACCAACAAAGAGGAATATGTTAGTGAAGTGAAAGTGACAGGAACCTTGGGAAAAATTGCGCATATCACCTTAGAGTTCATTACAAGCCAAGGGAAAAAATGCAAAGCAAAGTAAGACAAGTATCTTAGATTGCTTAGCAGTTCAGAGAAAATATAAGAATGTCTCAGAGCCTGAGATTCTGAAATGAAAACTAGGACAAAAAATAAAACCCACTACTGCAATCACAAATGATGAAAAATGGGAGAGAACACGTGCAAATATAACTCAGCGCGGCATACAAGGAGCTTTCTAAAGAGCTGAGATTTTTAAAGGGCACACAGGAGTACTTAATAGAAGGAAGGAGGTAAAGGGAAGGATGCACACATCAGTGTAGTACTGACTGACCTACTAGAAGAGTGGACTCAACCTAAGATGAGCAAAGACTTGTAAAAAACACTCAAAACAATACAAAAACTTTTCGATTATTTTTGAGGAAGAAAAGACAAGTATAACCTCTCTCCTCCTCTCCCAAGCAGATTTCCTGATGTTGGCAAGTAACAGAGAGAAAGCGAAATGACAATATTTTGAGCTTCCATCTTGGCTACAAAGGAGAATGCTCTTTAAAATGGAAAAACTGGGTCCACAACCTTGAGAAGACTGAGAAACAAGATGAGAAAAGATAGTGAAGGAATGTCTAATTGTTCAGATCAATGTCCACTTCCAGAAACATTCTATTACACCAAGTTTCCTCATTCTCAAGACTATTGATATTTTCGGCTGGATAATTCTTTGTTGTGGAGGACTGTCTGTGTGTTGCAGGAGGTTCAGCAACATGCCTGGCCTCTAACCACTAAATGCTGGGAGAACCAGCCTCCCAGTTGTGACAATTACAAATGCTTCCAGAGACAGCCAAATGTCCCCTAGGGAGTAACAGCCCCCTGGGCTGAGAACCACAATATTACAGAGCAGTAAAAAACAGGCATGCATCATCATGGAATTACTGTTTGCATCTTTGAGTAATCACAGCAGTGGGAACTGACAAATGTTGTCTCATATATCAAAATGGTAGCTACTGAAAATTAAAACCAGTAAATTTGATGTTGATACCCAGAAAATTTTAATATAGGATCAAAATATAATTAATTAGAAAAGAGAACAGTGATCTCATCGTATCTTGATATAGTTCCATTAACAGCCATTCTCACTAAACTAATTTAACGTTGTTCTCTTCCTCCTTTTTCAGGATCATCACAAAAGAGGATAAACTGATTCCACTAAAACATTTTTCAAATCTTTTATGAAATCTTCTTGGGCAATATGAAGATATGTGGCCTCTCTCCTACACTGCTGATCTGAGCATATTCCTTGGAAGTCACTCTGGCAATAACCAGACAGTTTTATATGCACTAATTTTTATACTAAGCGATGCCACTTTTAGGAATGTGAACCTGTGTACAAATATGCATGCCAAGTATTGCAATATTGTAACAAAAAGCTAGAAATAACCTAAATGTGCATTAAGTGGGGACTAGTTAATTAATTGTCACATATTCTTTCATTGCTGGGACTTTGTGACCAGGGGGTCAGGAAAACCTTAAGAAATCTATAAAATTCAACTGGATGGCACTTGCCTAGCAGTAGGGAAGACATTCAAAAAACCTAATGACCAGCATAGTTCAGTCAGGCCCCAGCCAATCAGAGCTTAGCCTGGAGCTGAGTCTTGGAAGGACCCTGTTGTACCAGGTGTTCACCCTCTAGTTTCTCGGTCTAGGGGCTCCCCAGCAGAGACCACATAGAGGAAGGCCATTGGAGAATTTCAGACCTAACCAACAGAGACAAACATTAAAATATTGAGGAATAGCATACAGCAACAAATTAGCTAAATTCAAGCAAATGGCAGGTATGGAAAGAGTGAAGTAAATCTATATGTGCTGATACAGAATGATACATTAACTTTTTTTTCATTTACAACAGAAACTGTTAGCAGTTGCCATGTGGGAAGAGGATCAAGAAACTGAGGGCGAAGGAGAAGGAGACTTATTTTCATCGTACACTCTTTGCGGCAGATGCTATAAATTTGCCAACACCCCTTCCAGCCCTGGCCCACCTCTCCTCCTCCAGATTTCACCAAGCAAACACAGCTTGGGTGATATTTTAAAAGGTCACAGCCATGGGAAAGCTGTGGCAGGGCTTCCATGCCCAGCTCAAGAGCCTAGAATGGTAGAAGCTAGTATATGTGCGGAACTGTCTCTCAGGTACAGCTGGACATTTTTCCCAGCTGCATCATCTTTGGCTGTTTCTCTGGCTCTCCTAGAGAACCTATGAGCTCTCTAATGTTATCATATCATTTATGAAACTTTCTGCAGAACCTTGACTGCAAGCAAGGGCCCTGGCTAAGGCTACCTTTGTTAAAATAAAAATAAATGTGCATGTATATATTTTTAAGTTTAAAAGTTAATTTAAAAAAAATACATCTGGCTGGATGGTGATACTGTTCGGGGAGGACACACCTGGTTGAAGAAGCATTATCTGAAAGAGCCAGCCTAGAGATCTAGGCCCCAAAATTCCATCTGAATATCAGGTGTTTCAACTACCAGACAAAATGTTATACTAAAACTCATCTAGAGATAAAATTATAATTATGGCTAGGAAAATCTTGAAGGGGCAGAAAAGGAGAAGGAATAATCCTTTCGGAACCATTAGAAATCAAGCTGAATGGAAGTCCTACAATATGGAATTAAAGAAGGAACTATGAGACTGGTAAGAGGGACAGAGACACAGACTGGGCTGGTCCTAGACCCATCTGTGGCAGATAAAAATAGAGAGGTGTATCTCAGGAGAGAAGAGTCCCAGCCCCACACCAGGACCCCTAGCCCAGGGTTCCAGTGCCAGGAAGATAAGTCTCCATAACTTATGGCTGTAAAAACCAGTGGGGATTGAGACGGTGGAAGACAGAAACTGCTGGAGTCCCTGGCAGTTTCTCTTAAAGGGCCCACACACAGACTTACTTAGACTCACTCCCTCTGAACTCTAGCATTGGGGCAGCAGATTGAAATGCATCAGAGACATACCAGAAGGAACTGAATTGTCCAGCATCAGGGCGAGAACTGGGAGGAAGTTTTCTCCCAGACATAAGTGCTAGCAGAGGTCATTATTCTTTTCTGACCCTACCCCAACACAGCCACAGAGCCACAGAGCCAGCAGGAGGGCGCCATATCTGAGACCCTATCAACCTGGCTCAGACTATTTGCCCCACTGTAGCATCCCCTAGGCCCTGCCCCACCCAACTTGCAGGCCCACCCAAGCTGTTTCTAGGGGCTTTTCCATACAAATGGCTTGTGTTGGCTCATGATTCAGACTTTCCTAAATTCTCTCAAACAAGCAGCATCAGGCTCGAACAAGCCCCATATTTCTTGTTAAGTTGCCCGTGGTCCAGCACTAACAGTAGCTAGCCTTAGTTCAAAACTTGACCTCATCTAGGTACCTCCAAGCCAAGCACAAGTAACAGCCATCTGAAGATTGCTTTGTAGCTTATGCTGTGTGACCCTGGATGAAACACAGGTGGTGGCTGACCTTGGACATGCCAACAGCAATTAAGGCTCAACTATAAGAGGAGGGTGTATGTAGGAGACCGTTCTGCATGGCATGGGCCCAGCTCCCACTGGGAAATGCACAGGACCCGTGCCCAAGGATAGGTTCTCCCATGGGCAATCAGGCCTGCAATGTGCCCAGGCCACTTTGAGTCTTGCTTTTTGCTAAAAACTCCCTCACCCAGTTTTGTGGCAAACATTTACTGCAAATAACTTTCTAAAATCCATGCTAAACCTTCCAAGGATGAGTGTAACTGGTTCAACCACTTTTGCCCTTTTCATTTGCAAATTTACTCTTCTGTGATGTGATTAGCAGCACTGGCTCCTTTGTTTTCTGTAAAAGGTAACCACCTAAAACAACCTGTGCATAGTCAATAAGGACCATCACGTAATGTGCTGAGAAACCCAATAAAGGCCAGTCACGGCAAGGGTCATGGCTTTTGCTTCCCTTGAGAGAAAAGCCACGCTGTCCCTTTTCCTCCACGGGACTCGGTAGTCTGTGTGAATGTCTCATTTCATCCATAATGATGCAGACACTGCTGGCCGGTGTCTGCATCAGGTGTACACAGCCCACACAGTGGGCACATCTCAAGTACCCAGCTTGGGTGATCAGGGAGGCTATGCCACTGGATCCTACAGAACACCTACTATATTAGGCCACACTACCAGGCCAGGGAGTCTTAGCAGCTCTACCTAATACCTGGAAACAAACACAAGGAGCCTGCTAAATTGAGGAGACAAAGAAACATGGTCCAAATGAAAGAAAAGAACAAAACTCCAGAAAAAGAACTAAACAAAATGGAGACAAGCAATCTATCAGAGGCAGAATTCAAAACACTGGTTATAAGGATGCTCAAGGAATTTAGCAAGGACCTCAACAGCATAAAAATAATCCAGTCAGAAATGAAGGACACACAAATTAAAATAAAGAACAATTTACAGGGACTCAACAGTAGAGCGTGTGAGGACAAGAATCAAATCAGCAAACTGGAACATAAGGAAGCAAAAAATACCAATCAGAATGGAAAAAAAAAAAAAAAGAATCCAAAAAATGAGGCTAGTGTAAGAGGCCTCTAGGACAACTTCATGCATACAATGTTTGCAACATGGGGATGCCAAAAGGAGAAGAGAGAGAGCAAGAAATTAGAAACCTTTCTGAAAAAATCATGACAGAAAACTTCCCTAACCTGGTGAAGGAAATAGACATTCAAGCCCAAAAAGCTCAGAGAGTCCCCAAATAAGATGGACCCAAAGAGGCCCACACTAAGACACAACATAATTAAAATGCCAAATGTTAAATACAAAGAGAAAATCTTAAAAGCAGCATGAGAAAACAGATAGTTACTTACAAGGGACCTCCCATAAGACCATCATCTGATTTCTCAAAAGAAACTTTGTGGGTTAGAAGGTATTGGCAAGAAATATTCAGTGATGAAGAGCAAGGACCTACAATCAAGATTACTTACTCAGCAGAGCTATCATTTAGAATCAAAGGACAGATAGAGCTTCCCAGCAAAGAAAGAGCTAAAGGAGTTCATCATCACCAAACCATTATTATATGAAACATTAAAGGGACTTATTTAAGAAAAAGAAGAGCAAATTATGAACAATAAAATGGCAATAAATACATATCTATCAACAATTGAATATAAAAACAAAAACAAAATAAACAAACAGAACAGAAACAGAATCATAGATACAGAGAACATTTCAGTGGTTGCCAGATAGGAGAGGCTTTGGGAAGAAGGGCAAAAATGGTGAATGGATTAAGAAGTACAGATAGGTAGTTACAGAACAGCTATGGGGGTGTAAAGTACAGTATGGGAAATAGATTAGCCAGAGAACTTGCATGCATGGCCTACGGACATGGACAATGGTGTGGGGGGTTCTCTGAGGGAGTTGGGGGTGGGGGTTGGGTGGAGGAGGACAAAGTGGGATAATTGGGACAACTGTAATAGCATAATCAATAAAATATAACTTAAAATAAACAATATGGATTAGAGAAAAGTTAGATACAAGTATCACCAGAACAAGAGAGAAAGTTGAGAAACAGGCTCCAATCAAAATCTAGCTTATGGTAATGATAGCATTTCAAATTAACAGGAAAAAAAATGATTCTTAAATAAGTCATATTGGACCACCTAAATAAACATTTACAGAAAAAATTATAATAAAGTTGGTTTCCAGCCTCACTCCTTTGTTCAAAATCATTTCCAGATATAGCAAGGATTGTAAAATTCTGAAAGCATAAATGAATTTATGCATAACATCTTTATGTATGATAATTAAGGTAAAAAGTTCCTTTCTAAGTAAACACAAAATCCAGAAGCCATAAAGGTTTAAAAATTTAAGTACAAATTTATTATTTCTATGTAATTTAAATATTAAATATAAGAGTAAACAATAAATTGGGAGAAATACTTGCTACAGGTTAAACAGACAAGTTTAATTTGCTTAATTTACTATAAGAGAATTAATTGGAAAATGGACAAAAGTTATAAAAAGGCAATGTAAAAAATACCATGCACTAATAAATATAATATTTAGAAATTGTTTGACCGTATTCATAATTAATTGAATACAAATCAAAAAAGCAAGATAGTTTCACCTACCAGACTGACAAAAGTGAAAAATTTTGATAATTTGATCAGCGCAGGTAAGAGTTGGGGACACAAGCTCTCAACATACACTGTTAGTGGGAGTATAAACTGACATGAACTTCTTAAAGAAATATATAACAACAGTTCTCAAATTTTAAATTACATATACTATTTAACCCTTAAATATTTCCAATTAAAGGCAATACTTATTAAATTTTACTATGAACATTCCTTCTGATCCAAAAATTCTACTTCCATGAGTTTATCCTAAAGATACACTCCTAAAAGTACATTAAGACATATGAACAGGGATATTCATTACAACATAGCAACATGAAAAAAACAAACAAAAATACTGAAAACAGCAATCACATCTATCAATACAAAATGGGCTAAATAAGTTATGCTATGAACATCATAAAGTTGAAAAGAATGAGGTAGGTCTACAAGAATTGCCACAAATCTGAGGGCTGCCATTTTGGCAAGAGAGGAAGTGGCAGCGGCTTCTGTCGAGGGACAGCAGGTGGAGAGCTGCGGGTGCCCCTTTCCCCTGATCCCAGCCCCAGCCCCAGTGGAACACGAGTACAAGTGCATCCCACCACCATCTTCACCCTGGGGCTGTTGGCAGGAAAAAAAAGTTGCCACGAAATCTGTCGTAACTAAATACAACCGTCCTACATGGGAGAGAAATGGGGACACAAGATGCAGGTCAATATGTATAACATTAGATTATACCTTTTATTCTATTTTTTAAGATTTCATTTTTGATTTTTAGAAAAGAGGATGGGAGGGAGAAAGACAGGGAGAGATCAAGAAACATTGGTTGCCTCTCACACGCCCCCAACTGGGGACCTAGCCTGCAATACAGGTATGTGCCCTGACTGGGAATCAAACCAGCAACCCATTGGTTCGCTGTGCTCGTTATGTGCTTTTATGAACCAGTAACAGACTGAGAACTGTTGATCACATTTTGAACAGTACTAACATAAAGAAGGATCTAAAGTGCTCAAGTTCCACTATTTGAGGGTCTTTCTTTATCCTAAAGATTACCTTCTCCATCAGATCTTTTTCCCCAATGATGGAGAGACTTGAGGCATCATAAGCATATTCATTAGGATAATGAAAGGCAGGAAAAAGATGTGGAGGACTAGACGTACCGAATAAATCTGACCTAAATTTACAATTTTGCACGTAGGAACTCAAAATCACTTCTCAGACTCTGGAAGTTAGTGACGAAATGGGTGGCAGATTACTGGCTGTGTTCCAGGCAGCAATATGTAGTAACACAGCAATTAAGCACATGCAAATCAGGTGCAATAGCTAATAGTACTGTTCGCTTTCAAAAATTCTGTATTCTCGATTATCTGTCACTTTCCACTAGGTTTGTAACTTGGCTAAACTCAGGAGTTCCACTTCCACAGTACCATGTCATTTAAAATCCAGCATCTAAACAAAAATCATAAAATCATGCTTTTTGAGTCTGTAGACTAACATTCCCATGAGCCAATGACCCATAAATAAACACTATTTTAAGTCTTCATTACAAAGTACACAGTTTCTCTTC
The DNA here is from genome assembly GCF_021234435.1 of Artibeus jamaicensis. Classification (NCBI taxonomy): domain Eukaryota; kingdom Metazoa; phylum Chordata; class Mammalia; order Chiroptera; family Phyllostomidae; genus Artibeus; species Artibeus jamaicensis. The sequence goes on from NW_026521788.1 coordinate 19,937,225, forward strand.
AGGCACGATTGGGCTGCCAACTTCTCTTTTTAATATTAATCCCTTCTATTCCAACAAAAATAGAGATTCAAGTAAACAAAAAAGAGAACTCCCATCTTTTCATAGCTATGGTCTTTCTCTAAGTATCACTGAAAAGTAAAACTCCACAATTTAAAAAAAATGAATACAGGCGAAATATATTCTTTAAGAATTCACAACCTTATACCTCAACTCACCTCCCACCAAATAAAACTATCTCTACTTTCCCCACTTTGATTTCTGCAAACCGACCACCACCCCAAAAATCAGCTTTATTGATCACCGGTTCCTTGGCTACTTCTTCAGTGTATTCTATTTCTACAACCATAGCTCCCAAACTTAACAACAGCAAAATTAAAACTTCATGTCTTCCATGACTCCCACGCTAGCCCTGCTCTGGTGTGTGTCCTCTCTCCTTCCTTTCCACTTTGCTACCTACGGATTTCCTTCAAATACTTCTAAATCCCCCAAACTTTTATCATAAAGTACTTATCACTCCTTATTCTGCTATTTCTTGTCACAGTTAGATCGTAAAATTCATATAAATCAGAATTATATATAAAAGGTTCTCTAACAAAAGTTATTTATAAATTCTATCGTTCTAAAGTCCAAAGTAAAATAAATAGTCAATAATACTAACTGTTGGTTTCAGGTAGAGGTGAAGGATTTTGACTCTGACATGTAGCCACACTGATTATCTGTGAAAGTCGAAAAGTTGAATTTTGTAAACAGAGGGGATTCTGTCCTTCCAAACACTTAGTGTGTTGCTGTCTTATGTGCCTGTGCCTGACAATAATATTTTGCATATCAGAGACACTCGATAAACACTGTATTTGGTGGACAAGGAAACTTACACTGCCTTAAACCACAGGTGGCAAACACAAGGCCCACAGGCCGAATCTGGCCCTCCGCCTTGTTTTATTCAGCCTGGCACCTTGTTTCTACCTTGTGACAGTGCCAAGCTCCTTGCCCCTAGTTAAGGAGTAGGGGCCACATTTATACAGTCCTAAAGTTACATTCAGCCCTTTGAAGGTAACCGTGAGGCTGATGTGGCCCCCAGTGAAAATGAGTTTGACACCCCTTAATCGAGAAACAGTTCAAAAAATCTTAAAAATCACAACTACTGTCTTTAATTCTAATGTTCTCTAGTTTGAGGCCACACTTAAGAATAGAGCTTAGAGAAATAATTTTTGACACAAATACAGACACATACTATTCTATCTACCACAGCACTTAAGTGTTCAACAATGATTAATAAAATTATATCCATTCATTTGGAAGAATGTTATGAAACAATTTAAAATAACATCTATGTAGAATAGGTATTATTTGGAAAATGTTTTGGTATAAGGCAAAATGAAAAACATGGTATCAAATTTTATCTATAATACTATTGCAATTCATTTTAAAGCCATGCAGAGGAAAGAGCCTAGGAGGAAATACATCAGTAAGGTTACGGAGAATTTTTTCTGTGTTTCCAAAATTCATACAGTGAATATTATACATATTACTATTAAAAAGAAACAAAAATAGGTTTTACTATAAAAATTCCAATATTTTAGTCAAGAAGAAAGACAAACTATGTATAGGAAGTAACAAATTGAAATAGCCATTTCTATTCTTTGTATTTTGGGTTTCTCCATTTAACAAACTTATCCTGTGCCACTATGAGTTAATTTTTTTATAGTGGCTAATAAAATTTTAATAGCACATCCAAATATGCCATTCAAATTAGACTACTGATAACTCACATCTCTAAATTATTTTCAATAGGTCGACCTTCCAGTCTGCCTAAACAAGCTAGCCACTACCCAGAACCAAGGCTAATTTGAAATACTATTTTTCCCACTTGCGTGCTCTGAGAATCACTGATTGGATCTCACATGTCTTCAGAGACATTGCAACAGTCTTTCCTAGTGGTGTGTATCAGTGACTCAGAACCTCTCCAGTCAACAAACTTCCTGATGCCTAACCCAAATTTCTTCTTATTTCCATTTGAACCCTCTCCTTCTAGTTCTGTCCTCTGTGCAGCCAGGAACAACTGCCAGTCACTCAGACCCCATAGAATAGTGACATTCTCTTTACATTATTGATTATATATCACAGCCCATTTTCACTCTATATACTGTGATTTTTATTTGATAATAAATGATGGTAAAACAGTTCTGAGAGATTCCTCAACCTCCCAGTATTACTTCCTGTTATGAAACAAATATATAAGATAGACATTAAATTGAAAAAAATAATACTTTTGCCACTCTGCCATTTGGAAAAGCTTCCAATTATTGTGAACAAGCTTTTTTGGTTGAAAGAAAAAAATCCCTTCAAACATTTTTTAACTTGCCTTCTTTTGCCCCAGCTCCATGCCAAAGCAGAAGCATCCGGGCCATATCTTATCTTTGCCTGAATGGTATCGCAATCAGCTTTTTATAGCCAGAAACTCTCTGAATGCAAAGCACGACATTGGCCACTAGCTTCCCCTGGCACTAGTTTGAAAGTTATTTATAACTTTAAAATTAGCGTGAAAATCTACATTTCTCATCGTAACTATTCAAAACATTCCCACTTTATATAATAATGTGTTCTTTAATTCAGAAAGAAATCTCACATTTTAAACCTACGACATATAACTAACACAGAGCAACTCAAGGCAGAAAAAAAGAATGCACTACGTCCAGCTCTTCTCTTTACAAATTTGACACTTACCTTTCTGTTGCTTCCTGGAAAGTAAATGTGTTTAAAATTTGGCTCTTGTAGGAAATTATCCAAAAAGAGCTTTTTTTTTTTTTTTGGTGGGGGGAGACTTCTTGGTTAGTCACAGAGTTACGGAGCAACAAATTGAGAGGCAGTGACAGTGGCGCGGTCACTTCAGCTGAGCGTCAGTCACCCAGGATAAGAAAGAAAGGGGAGGTTACAAGGCAGGGTGGGTGGTATCTAATCCTGAACCACTAGCCACTGACCTCAGTGACAACTTGTTACTGAAAATACTTTGTTGAAAAAGGCCAGACACATACTTTGCCCAGAGATCTACAAACATAGCTGTCAGGAAGCTTTGAATAAGTTAGATTTGCATTTCTCAAGTCCCTTTCTAAAGTAAGGACCCCTTACATCCAGTAAAAGCTGAAGGCTGAAATGACTGAGAATAAAAAGTAATAAAGCAAAGATAACAGAAGTCCCGAATCCTAGCATCCAAAGATCAGTTATGTAAAATTCAGCATCTTCAGCACCATCATAATGTGTCCCATCTGATGTGATTTCCTCTGAAATCTCACCTGCTCCAGATATTACACTCCCTGCTTTTAGAATTTACGTGGAATGACATAATTATCAGGAAAGTATATAAAGTGAAAATTTACCAAAAACTCCACAGGTGGAACCATTATTAAAGTTACCAATAAAACAATTTTCTCCAACAAAATTTCTTTCTTCTATGATTATTCTTTTTCATATTTTTCTTCCCCCCCCCCCCTTTTTTTATACCCTCTCCCTGAACATCTCCCTGAACTCACTGGGACAGCCTGGTATATTCCTGCCTACGCTTTATCGGTTTCATCAATTCTTTGACACCCCACTTGAACTTGGACTGCATTTCCTTAGACATTATTACCATTTTTGTGACCCTCTTCCAGTAGTTTCTAAAACAATAGGTGGTAACTGTTCCTAAAATGGAGCCACTCATTTCAGTTCTGGCATTTCTGTTCTTAAAAGGCTGAATTCAAAATAAAAAGAAGGCATTCATTTATTAGCTCCACAGGCAATTTCAGAACAAATATTAGGAAGCCAAGAGGAAAGGGAGGATCTGGGGACTGTCAGAATCAACTCTGAAAGGAGTTTCATTTTTTATGATTTGTAGGGAAACTAGGAAAATTACTATAATTTTATGTAGGTTCCTTTAAAATGTGCTTAATTGGCGTTACATTAATCTAAAGATTCTTAGTTGCTAACATACTGTCCTTCCAGAATTTTTTAAAGCAGCTTTTTCCCCTAGAGAATCTAGGAATAGCCTCTTTTCACAGTGAACACAAAGAGTAAGTTTTATGTCTCTCAATCCATCTTTTCTTGAATAAAGAATTCACTTGACACTTGCAAAATAGAAGTTTTTGTTTTAGAACTCTAATAATGAATGTTTTCCAAACCCGGACTGTTGAATCGAGCCCAAGATATCCAAATTCTATTACGAGCCAGCCTGCCGCCACTGTAAAATCACTACCTTTCCTCTCCATCTGCAGAATGGAGATGAAAACCTCTGTTCCATCTGCTTTTCAGGAGACAAGTGAATTGAATGGATAGAATCTGAAGTGCTTCAAATTACACCGAACTCCTCAGAGATGCAGATAGATACAAGTATGACACTTGATGTTATCAAAACAACTAAACATTATAAATATCTGAAATATAATTTTAAAGTGCACTATGGAGTTCTTTTCATTCCTTTATAAAAATGTCTGCAGCCTCCGAGATATTTTTATCTGAAGTATTTCCCACCGTAGCCACAAGAGGTCCTCCTCCTAGCAATTCAAATCACGTCAGATTTGATGAGCTGAGGCCCCATGGTCTTCTGTACTTAACATCCGTTTGCTGACAGAAAATACAGATCACCTATGTCAAGCTCCCATAGCTGACTATAGGGTAGCAAACAAAACCAGAAAAAATCTGGCTTTCTCTGGGTGATCACTGAAGCATGCTGAACACTAAGTAGCTCCTGTAAACTACACAGCCACTGCATTTTGCACTCTGGCCCCCATCCAAATTTTAATTTTCTTCTTGTCACCTTGCCCAGTCTTGTTCGGTATTTATTCTCCTTCCCTATTTACTTGTTCCTTTTCTTTATACTTCCCAAACTTTAGAATTTTGGCTCGTATTCCTCTTGCAGGCAAACAAAGGTTAGGAACAGAAGAGTTGGAAAAAAAAAAGAAAAGAGAGAGAATAAATCAGGGCTGTTGTAGCAATTCTCCCAAGGTATCAGAAGTGTGTCTTTGGCTCTTGGTATCAGGGCTGGCCCCAAAGAGTCCCTCACCCACATGCATTAAGAAACCCCTTGATGCAGAGGCTGTGGTAGGAGCCAGCTAGGGGATGAGAAGGGAGGCCTCCACAAACAAGATATTTCTACCCCAATCAGCATCCCCTCTTGGAAAATAATTCCTGCAAGGCACAATGATCAGAATGAAATATAGTTTCTATAATACGTTAAAGAATGTGCATAGCTTTTGTGTGAATCCTAAGTCCATTTTGCTCTATACATGATATCTCAAAGGACTGGCAATTTCAGGTTGGGGGCTTTAAAAAAATAGGTAATTTTCTGAACAGCTATCATACTATTTAAGGCAATGTTTAAAACTAAGGATAATTTATGTCCATGATAATTAAAATTATTTTATTCCAAAAACATGTGATAAATAGTCCTAGCACTTCAGTGGGTGTTTTAGGTGAAATCTAAATGAATCTGCTCCTGTTTCGAAGATTTTATGTCCTATAGCAAAAAGATGTTTCTTAGTCTCCCTTCTCAATCAACCTGTTATTAACTACTAACCAACTCTCCTTTGTCACTGAGAAAAACAGAAGCCACCAGGCAGATGTCCCATGTCTTCTCATCATCAAAGCTACAGAAGCACGAGCATCACCATCGAGCCCCATCCTCCGTGCCTTCCCTCCCATTTCAATGAGAGCAGTAGTACCCTGCTCCTTCCAAAGGCTAATCTTTCCTCTTCTGCTCTGGATGCCTCCTTCACCCACCTTCTCCAGGACTCTGCTCCTCCATTATCACCTCGGGTACTGCATTATCACCCCTTCTCTAACGATCAGCATAAAAATATGCCAAACGAATTCTAACTTAAAAATAGCAAACAGAAGCATTAGCTGCACCCTACAGTTCCCTCCACGTTCTACTCCCAACTCTCTGCCATCTTCATCACTAGGGCTTCCCAAATGAGTTGCTTACTGTCCCTACTCTTACCTCGCATTCATTCCACAACCCGGTCCATGGAACTTGTGTCCCCTTCACTGTCCTAAGGGCCAGTTTTAAGTCTACCAACAACTTTCATGTGGCCAAGTTCCTAACAGTCACCTCAGGAGATATCTCATCCAGTCCTATGGCTTTAAATGAGATCTGTAATCAAATGTGGAGTGGGACTTGAACTGTTGCTCAGAATTGGCAACTAAGGCTCAAAATGAAATAAAATGAAACCACCTGTGTACTGCGCACACTAAGGAATTTCTGGTGTTTGACGCCAGACACCTCACTTAGGGCTTACTAAGAAGTTAGGAAAAGAGCTGCATGCTCTTCCTCTTCCATTCCCTCTTCTAGCCCCAACAGCAGTGGAAAAGTTTGGAGACTCGACAAATTAAGGGAATAAGGCCAACTAATTTTCCCTTCTCAAAGATATTAGAGAAGTAGCAAAAAAAGTCAATCTTGTCCCTTCTAATTTCCAAGTCCCTTGAGAGGACATTCGGTCAGTGCTGGAGGAAGTATAAAAGTCGAAAAATCTTAAACTGGAATAAGATGGAAATTTAAAAATGGACTAAGCAGCCTTCAAAGCACTGGAACCGGCAGATAAATTATGGAGCCCACTCAGTGTGTCATTAAGGGATGAGATGAGGAGAGGCAACAGAACAGGTGAAATGCAGGGACAGGAGCCCCAGAGAAATACGTCCAACTGTCCCCTCCACTTGCATAGCTAATACACATTTCAAACTTAATTTTTCCCCCAGAAAAGAGTTCTTGTTTTTGCCTCTTAAACCTATTTCTCTGTCATTCATATTCTAGTTATTGGTACCATTGCCTAATGGCTTACTTAAGCCAAACCTAAGAGTCATCCTTCATTCATTCTTTTTCCTTACAATCATTAAGAATTGCCATTAATCCTACTTCCAAAAGTTATCTTTAATACATCTATTTGTCTCTATCTTCCCTGGCCCAACTGTTCTGAGGTATTTGCAATGCATTATCTATATAGCATCTAAGGGACCTTTCAGAACATAGCTTTGCTCATGCTATTCTACTGCTTAAAATCACCAAATGGCTTCCTATTATAGCAGAAAATCCAAATTCTTTACCAAATTTGCAAGGCACTGCATGATCTGGCTTCTGTCAACCGCTACAACCTTGACTTACAGCACTCTTCTTCCTAGTTCACTAACTTTGACTACACTTTCTGTTCACAAAATACCCAAGGTTAGTCCCTTAGGGCTATTGCACTTGTTGTTCCCCTGCCTGAAATTATTTTTTCCCAATAGTTAAATGTCTGGTTCACTCTCATCCTTGATATAATCATCTACCTTCTTAGAGAAGTATTACCTGACCACCTTATCTCAACTGCCCCCAGTCACTTACCACAACCTTGCATATTTACTTATCTGTTTATTTATTCTGTCTTCACCATTGCAGTGAAAGCCAGGGGCAGTGGTGGGGTCCAGAAGACCAATGGCATATGCAAATTAACTATAGTAGAAGGTAAAGCTCAATAGCTACAGATTTCAAGGGAGGGAGAAGAGCCGTAGAAGCAAGAGGTAATCCAGGAAATTTTCCCAGAGAGAGTTACAGTGGTCTTGATGAAGAAAGGAAAGATATCAACATGATAAGAGAATAGTGTTCCATTAATTTTTATTTTTCCAATATCTTTCAAATCCATTGCTTCTCCATCTTTACAGCTACTACCTTGGTACAAAGTAGTTTTGTTCGGTGTCTTGTTTGGTGTCTTCATATGTTATATTTACCACCTAATTTCTCCCTCCTTCATTTCATTTTGTGTAAACCCAAATATAGCATTTAAATTTTAGTCAGGGTATATTTAGTGCTAAAATTAAAAATCTCAATTGAACTATTTCAGAACTACTGAAAATTAATACATTAACTTTCTTGCCTGGTGATAACACAAAGCTAAAATGAATGTTTTCCTCATTAATTTTTCTCATTTAATTTTCTCATGCTGCCTCACCTTTGACAGCCCATCTTGCCATTCGTCAATAACCTTAACAAGCACAGTAATTACAGTCAATCACATCTGCTTTAGCTCATTGATTACTTTGTTACTTCTTTTTCAACATGTTAATGAAAATTCTCAGCACAGACCTTCAGGGTGACATTCCTTTTATTAATTAACTACCCTATTAGTTCTTTGAATATATTAAACCAGAGTATTTTGTATTGAAATTGACATTTGCTGTCATTGAAACTGACTTTTCAGTTCAAATTGTTAAATAAGAGATATATTAGTTTTAACAAATTAACATAATTTTTACTTAATATGGCTTTTAATATGTTAAATTGTCTTGTCTTTGTAATTCTAACTTCAAAAGCTAGTAGTAAATGATGTAAACAGTGAGCAATCTTAAAACTAGAAACACCCAACAAGAGGTGCAGTAGTACTGATATCATTTAAACTGTAGAATCATTTTGGGCCTCCTAAGGGTACCAATTTGAATTTACCTTTGAAACAAATTGTCTCTTTGTTCTGAGAAAAACAAAAAACAAATACAATAGACTTTCTAGTTGTACAAAAGTAAAACAAGTCTCACCCAAAATGTGATGAAGGAAATGATTGTTGTTGTTTCACAGAGAAATTTGGTGAAATATGTATGTTATTGCTTCTTAAAGAGAATCATCTTTCCCCTGCATGAATTTGCATAGTACTCATGCCCATCAGAACTTATGCATCCTTTATAAAACAAATATTTTCAAATGTCCATTGTTAACTTTTTGAAATAAAATTCATAGTTACTAACCACATATTAACTATCTACACTAAGGCTTTAAAATATTTTTATGCATGTAAATGTTATCTATATACAAGTATATGCATTTACATAAATTATATATTTGCATTTCATTACACAAATCCTGGGGCACTCTTACAATTGAGCACATAATAAAAGAGTCACTTTTCCCCTTATGCACAGAGTCACTGCAAATGTGACAGCTACAAATATAGATGGATAAGAATATATTGTATTGGCAATTCAAATACAACAAGCAGTGTTGCAATAGTAATGTGATTTTTCTGAAATGGCAAAAACTCTTCATATAACATAGAACAAAGGAAGAACAATCTTTCTTTGATAAACCCAAGTGGATGCATTCCTGAAAAATTCAGTGTATATGAAACCAGTGCAAAACATAATAGCTCGTGTTTATAAGTAAAACCAGAGTTAGGTTCTAGGCTTAGAAAATTAGAAGCAGGAGCTGCATGAATGTACAGTGGGATATTGGAAAGCTGCAAAGGACGTGGGACAATTCATTTCAGAGGAGAGTGCCGCACGTTGCAGAACCTCTAAGCTTCTTTTATTAAATACTAAATGTGCCCCACAACTGTGACAACCAAAACGCTTGCCCTCAGAACAAGGACAAAAGGAGGGGACACACTATAAAATATTGCATGTTTACAAGAGTCCCAAGGCTGAAATGAAGAAGATGGATAAATGATAGATACCTACAATAGGCAGGTAGTAGGTAGATAGACAGATGATAAATATCTATGATAGATGATAGACAGACAGATGAAAAAAAGTAAAGGAAGACAAGAAGGAAGGGGAAAAGGGAAGGAGAGAGAGAGGGAGGACAAGAAATCAGGAATTTGGGGAGAGCCAGAGGGAAGGAGGGAGGAAGGTAAACTCTGTAAAGAGCCCTAATGGAAACGGCATACATAGCACAATCTGGAATGGACTACTGTAGTATCGAACACATTTTTAAAAGAATAACTCAGATTTCTAGAACATATATTAAAGACCACTATGGTTATTGGCCAGAGGATGGGCAGCACCCAAAGAACCAGACCATATCCTTCAGGTGAGTAAGTGAAGCTTCCCCTGAAAAGAATGGCTATTCCTGCGTCATTTAACCTGGGAAGACATTGATTCTAGGACAGAGATAAGAACTGAAAAGCCAAGTTTTTAGTTGAAAGGGGAGAAAGTCCCTTCACACTCTGAAGTGCCATGGTTTGAGAGCCTAGGTTCAGGTAGAAGAGACAAGCCAGAGAGTATCCCACAGTGCAGAGAAGGTGGCAAGTTCATAATAGTGGTAGATGGGAAAATATTAGAGGAACACTTTCAAATGATACCTTGAAAATCACCCAGAACTTAGACCAGGATACTGAGCATAGACACAGTTCTATTATAATTATTATATTCATTATCATTTCTTTATCCTGCCTCTTGCTGTAAACTCTGGTTCAAATGCTAAGCTGTGGTAAATTAAAGAAAGGTCCTGTTTTCCCAAGTTGCATGCAATATGGGCCTGGAGAACAGGAGCAAACACAGCCGTGCAGCAGCCCGACAGGGCTTCTAAAACAGGAAAACATGGCAGACCTCTTGCTCAGTATAAGTGACAGCACTCTGGTACTACTCAGAAACAGCCAAGAAATACTTTAAGGGGCTGATTTCTAGCACTCAGACTTGGGGACTTGATCTATCAGAACCTGGATATTTAAAAGAATATGTGACCTTATTTTATAAAACAGGTGTTGAGGCTCAGATATGTAATAAGTGGCAGCTATTTTTAATCATGTTAACTACTAGTACATGGTATCAAGTTATATCACATTTTAGGCAGGCCCCACCTCAATTTCAGCAGTAAGCAGGCACAAGAAAGAGAAGGGACCAAGCAACAATAAGGAGCCAAGCAAGAATAAGGCCAGAGCAACTGACCAGATGACAGGACTGAACCCCAAAGAGACCTGGGTAGCTATCCAATTGAAGTGGCTTGGGGGTCAGGAGGATATAGCAAAGCTGTATTTAATTAGGATGAGCTACAGAGTCTAAGAACCTACTATCTAGTGAGTGGGGCACTACAGCAGGAGTCTCCTCCTAGCAGTGGCGCTATGTTAGGTGGTGGAGATGCCCCCTTTCAGGTTGTTCATGTGGAAACTGGTAAGCGTTAAACAAGGAATTAGTGGCAGAAACCCAGTCATGTAGACTCAGCAAACATGGTGGAGAGTTAGAACAAAGGCTGGGATTCAATGCACAAAAATGTGCCCAGGCTTCAGCCAGGCACACCAAACATGGGACTTAAATTCCACAGTCCATCTCAGGAGTAGATTTGCTTGAGTACTGGATCCGACTAAAGCTGTAGGTTATAAACATTAGTTTCTACACAGGTGAAAGAGTTTGGGGTAGACAGTTTTTACGTAATACAGGTTTAGTTATTCTCAAATAACCCATGCAAGTGCTGATGTCCTGAGTTGTGAAGACACTTTTCCTATATTCTTTAAAGCAGGTATCATCACTGACTGCAGCTAGACCGCTGGATAGACAGAACCTTTACTAATTGGCACCTGAATAGGAATGGTTCTGTTTGGTTGTGCTACTCCCTTCAATAAAATAAGCTGAAGAGTTTAACGTTTTATTATTAGAATAAGTATTATCAAATATAGATATATTAACACCATGTGCAAATCCGGAATTGATGTCTCAGAAATCATGCAACAGTAACTAGACATTAAGAGATTTTTAGGTACTTCTAAAGGAACCTAATTAATACCACTGATTCCAAAATAAGTAAAGTCTCAGTAGATTAACAACTAGACCATAACTCAGACCCTTTCTAATTCTGATTGCTAACTATGAATTTAAATAACTTAAAACTTCTATTGACAACCTCAGTAGTTTCTTTTTGTTCACATACAAAATCAATACTTTTCCTCAGAAACTAGTACAAACACTAAGAACCAAACTTTTAAAATTCAACACTGGGGTTCATATTGAGCAGAATTTCACCAAGTCTCAGGCTACTCACTAGTTTGGGAAATGCTCAAAGAAAAAGACAGACAAGGAAATTGAGTAACAGATAGAAGGGGTCATTAGAGGATTGTTTCCAAGTAAGGCTAGGACAGCTCTAGTTTTTGTTCCTCTTTTTCTAAAGAAGGTGAAGCAAAGCATGAGTTTCTGCTACTCAGCCTCATTCTCCTTGAATTTTTACAAATAACCTAAAGGCAATCAAATACACAAATAATTCTCAGTGGGGAATAATTCTAAGAGGGGAAATAAAAGAAGAATGATATCCCAAAAAGAAACTGCCAAAGATAAAGAGGCTTAGAGATGTAGTTTTGAGACTGTACTGATATTTTGTCTTTATTCCTTTACTAACTAGGAAGAAATCACAACAAATACCCACCATTAAGTGGTAGAAGCACTAAAACTTCTAGACATGTTATCTAAAAGAAATAATTCCCAAACCTTATCAAAGTTGTTTTATACCATTTCTTATCCTTTATAAAACACCTACAAAGACCTTTTTTATCTTTGCCAAGCATATATGTATTGATTTCAGAAAGAGAGACAGAGAAAGAGAGAAATATCCAATTGTTTGCCTTCCATACATGTCCTGACCAGGGACAGCACCCACAAGCAAGCTGAGTATGAACCCTGACTGGGGATTGAACTTGCAACCTGTTGTTAAACAGGACAATGCTCTAACAAACGAAGCAACTGAGCCAAGGCTACAAAAACTTTTTAATAGGGAGGTTTAGAAAAGTTTCTAAATACATATTATATTCCAGTTTTCCAGTGCTCAGATAAGTATTCCATAAACATAAAGAAGTACCACATTTTGCTGTGTATAATGTGCACTTTTTACCCAAATTTTTTAGGGTAAAATAAGGCTATGTATTATACATGTGTAGTACTAATTCCATACCTATATAAATGTTTGTAATTCTGTTATTTATGCTTATGCATTAAAAATAAAACTCTAGAAAGCAATAATGATATCTGTATGCAAAATAATACCCTGGAATATGATAATAGGTTTAGTTTCTAAATATACATAAATAAACAATCCAATGAAAAAATTAAAACTAAAGTTCTTTTCCCTGACCATTTGGGCCAAAAGTGTGGGTGTGTGTATTCATGGCAAAATATGTAATACATATTGGTCATATTCTATATTTGATAAAATCGGATCATTTGTACCCTCACTTTTTATTTTCAACTTTTTATTCTCTCAGGGCACATAGTATCTGATAAAAGGATGGATTTACAGTCTCTATGTAATCATTTAACTATATACTCACCTGATAGAAATACTGAGTTATCATATTTGTTATTATATGGTAAGATCCACCTGTCTAATGTGCTCTGGGGATAGGGACTTATTTCTCCAAGTGTTATCATTTGTCACGCATCAGGGTCTCCTGACTAAAGCCAGAACAGCAAACAGTTTTGAATAATATTGTAACAGGGCCAAGATAATCAAGGTGAAAATAGATGGAGATGGAAAGGGAGACATGAGACAGACAGACAGGCAGACAAAGCAAGGAGAAGAGCTTGCTCCAAAACCAATGTTACAGACTGGTTGTAAAAAATTCAGAAGGCTCAAGAATGTTAAATCCTGCCTATGCCACTCCTAAGTCCCCAACGTCTTGAGGTGCTTAGATCTTATTGTAGATAAATAAGGTGTACTTTATGCAACAGTTTTATTTTTTTTTAGTAGAATTATTTTTAGAAGCTCCAGAAAGAGTAAAATTAATGTTAGAAATACCCTGAAACAACCCCTAATTCCTTTTTATGTCAGGAAAAGTCATGTTTAACTATTCCCTTTCCCCACCTACCCAATCAATCACCAAATCCTAATGATTTTATAACACTCTCTCTCCATTCCCATTGTCCCAAATCAGAATCTTATCAAGGGTCACCTGAGCTATTGCAATAGCTGTCTTAAGTGATTTTGCAACTGTTAGCATTCTCGGTATTACAACCTCCACCACACCTATCTATCCATTCTTCATGTTACTATCACAGACTTCTTTCTAAAAAACAATCTGATTATTTCATTACTTTGCATACAGAGTCTTCAGGGAACTTTCAGAATAAAATATAAACTCTTCAGCTTGGCATTCAAAGCCCTTTAACTATCTTTCCAAATACCAATGCCTAATATAGCACACAAATATACCAAGAGCAAGAGATCTTTGTTTCTCTGAGTGTTTATATTTCAATGGTAAAAGCATACAGACACATAGAGTACTTGTCAGTTTCTACACAAACCATACTCTTCTTTTTCCAATGAGCTTCCCCCAAATACCCTCCAACCAATCCATAAGATTGTCCATTTTCCCACACCCTAACCAAATTTCTGCATTATCAAACTTTTTTATTTCTGCCAATCTGATGAGGAAAAAGTGATCTCTTTTTAAATGTAAAATTTGTATTTCTTTAATCATGAGTAATAGTAGGATCATTTCATTTGTATGCAAGCCATCTGTATATCATTTCCCATAAACAGCCAGTTGTTCCCTATTATTTTCCACTAGCTACTTTCATATCTACTATAAAACCCTTTCTATATTAAGGAAATCAGTTCATCTTATACAGATGTTGTCCATCTTCTCCTGCCAATCTACCACCCATTTTTTTATTTTGCTTAGGGTACTTCTTACTACGCAGAAATTTATAATTCCTAGGCATCCAAAAAACAAACCCTTTTGCCCTGACTGGATTTGGGTTTTGTACCTTACTGAAATAACAGGCCCTACCCCAAGATGATGAGAATGAGAATGACAATGTGACCTAATCATCCAGTAATTCTAATTTTTTGATGTTTCCTATCTTCTAGTACTTCCAGTTTGGGGGTATTTAAATTTTATCCATTTGCAATTAATTATGATTAAAAAAAGCGAGGTAGAACCCATTTTTCTTCCTCCAAATGGATAGTGAGGTATCCCAACATTATTTTGGGGGATCTTCTTCTCCTCATTAATTTTAAATGAATGTAATGGTACACTCATTTCCTACACACTATATACAGAGATCTATTTGGGTGGTTTCTGTCAATTCATAAGCCAATACTAAACTTTTTCAACTACTATATCTCTATACAATCTACTTTTACACCTCCATTTGAATGTTGGAACTGGTGGCCCATTATTATGCTTCTTTTTCACAACTTTATCAGCTATTCATACATATCTATTTTTCACATGAACTTTAGAAGCAACTTGTCCAGCTTCCAAAAAAATCCTATTAATATGTCAAGATTGCACTAACTAAATGGAACAATTTAGAAAAAATTAAACTTTACAAGGACAAGAACAAGCACCGTCCTTCCACTTATTTAAGTCACCTTTTATTCACCTCAGTAGAGCTTTAGAATTTTCTTCCTATTTATGCTCTGCTTTTATCATTACACTCATCCCAATTTACTTTGTGTGTGTGTTACTATCACACATTTTATCTTGAGCCTTCTTTTTTTTACTCTCAGGTAAAAGAAGATTGAGTAAATCATATTCCTCTCAATTTATGGCAATTGTCTCTAGTGGTCTGTGCAACACCCCTCTCTTGTTATTTTATTCTTTTATAGCTTGAGCCCCCTCTTTCCTCACACCCTCAGGAGGCAACTATTCTAACATACCCAACATGTATCTTTGCGTTTGTATTTGCTCCAGGAAAAGCATGAGCTGTTTTACATCCATATAGTTTTGATTCAGATAGATAGTATTAGTTTTCCATATATCACTCTGTTTCATTTTTTCACTCAGCATCAAGACATACAATTCATTCATGTTCATGGGTTTTCACATCTAATTACTGTATAAATCTCCATGCTGTCCATCCACTGGATTTAACCTACCTACTTACATTGATAGACAACCAGCATGCCTTTGACTCACCTACCATAAAATAACCTGCAACAAACACTCTAGCAGTAATATTTAGGATAACCTTATTTACTGTAACAAACAAACCCAAAATTTCAGTGCTTAACAAAATAAGTTTATTTCTTGCTCCTATAAAAGTCCAATGTAAGCATTCCAGGGAGGTGAATATCTTTCCTTCATGTTGTGCTATAAAGAGATTACCATAATTTGCCCAAGATCACACACAGAGTAGTATAGCAAAGATTCTAATCTAAATCGTCTCATTCCAGAGTGTGTTTTTTAAATTATGCCACTACAGCTGTCCCATTTTTTTCTCCCTTTTATCCTCCTCCTCCCTGCACCCTCTTACCCTCCAGTATCTCCCCATTTCGTTCATGTCCATGGATCATACAAATAAGTCCTTTGGCTTCTCCATCTCCCATATTATTCTTACCCTCCCCCTGTCTATTTTGTGCCTACCAATTATGCTACTTATTCCCTGTGCCTTTCCCCCCATTCTCCCCCTCCACCTCCCCACTGATAAGCTTCCATGGGATCTCCATTTCTGTGACTCTGTTCTTGCTCTAGTTGTTTGCTTATTTTTTGTTTTTGTTTTTTAGGTTCAGTTGTACATAGTTATGAGTTTACTGTCATTCTACTGTTCATATTTTTTATCTTCTTTTTCTTAGCTAAGTCCCTTTAACATTTCATATAGTAAGGGCTTGATGATGATGAACTCCTTTAACTTGACCTTATCTGGGAAGCACTTTATCTGCCCTTCCAGTCTAAATGATAACTTTGCAGAGTCTGTGTTCTTAATCACTCTGCTATGCATGTCTTTCTATGAACACATGTGAAAATTGGTACCACTGTGTTTATTATATATTAAGATCTCATATTGTGTTTCATATTAAAACTATTATCTCTTGATTCTGAATCTACTGCTCTTGTGCTTTGCTTTGTGATATTGGAGTTGAATCAACAAACTATTCTCCTTTGTCAGCTAGCTTATGTTGGTTTCTCCCAAGGACATTAGAAGATAAGAGAGTAGATAAAATTCACTTCTCTCTATCTCCTTGTTATTCATACAGCTCAACCCAGCAGTGGTGCTCCATTCCATCAGCAGCAGCTGTCCAGGGTCAGCTCCTTCATGCTCCCAGAAATGACCTCTCTGTCCCTGCCATCCCGGCAGTACTCTCTCTGCAGACAACTGAGTCCCAGATCCAACCAGCTCCATGCTTGAGGGTTCTAAGCCCAACCTCTTCCCTGTGCTCTCTCATGGGTGACAGGTATGGCTTCATCAGTTTTTCAACCCTCCAACACCAAGTTAGCCAGTTCCCAAAAGTCAATTATTTTTATTCAACCTCCTAGTACGGCTACTGATTTCTTGACTAAATTCTGACTGATATACATATACAGTTAATTCTCATTAGTTTTGCTATAAAGTTGCCACAAACACTGAATTAGTGACTACTGAACCATTGTTCCTAGGAGAAACACAGTTCCTATGAGTCTGTAGTAACAATATTCCCACTACAATCAATACTTCATATTGTATTATCTGTGTTTCTGTTTAAAAATGTCTTACTTAACATTATTATTGTTAATTACAAACCCTGAACTCTCAGCCAACAGCATTATAACTCATGTCTGAACAAAACTTATTTAACACAGATATTTTCTCCATAAAATATATCACAACTTCCTTGTGCTTAAGGGACACTAGAGAGCACTTCAGTACTACGTGTGGGTGCCATTTTACACAGTGAAATCACAATCATAAAACACAAAACTGCAGAAAACATGGCTCTAAACAGACCATGAAACGGACGCATTAACAGTGTGAGGGCTGAAACAAGAAGATAGACCATCACCTTGGGCAGCTGGGAACATGCTCCTGCTCAACAGGCGACTAAAATATTTCTCCATTTTGTGCATGTTGGTAAATGACTGTGAAAGCACTGTGAGTATCGATTATGGGTTTACAAATTTCAGCAAGTAGGTGAATTTGCAAATACAGAACCTGTGAATAATGAGGATCAGTTATATACCAGTACATGAGCTGTCTCCAAAACCTCTCAGCTGTTTAACTGGTCTATGTGCAATATGAAGGCTTTTTAATACCTCTTAATATCTAGTATAATAAATCCCTACCTTCTGTTTTTCTTTTTTAAGGCTGACTTAGCTATTCTTGTACTTTTGCTATTCCATATAAATTTTAGAGTAAGTTTCTCAAACTCCTCAAAAATTCCAACTGTAACCTTAATTGGAATTGTAATGTTTACATTAATTAAGGCATGACTGACATATTTATTAAGTTGTCCTATTTGCTATGGGATATCCCTCCATTTGTTCAACTAAACTTGTCTTAGGGTTTCAAGGTTTTTGCCATAGAGATTTTGTATATTCCTATACAAAAATCCTTACAAACATGGTTATATTGTGAATGGATTTTTGTCGTATTTTCTAGTTGATTACAATCAATGCAAAGAAATGCTATAATTTTTTAAGTTGATCTCATATTTGGCAATCTTGCAGAATTCTCCTTAGTTTTACATTTCTTGGTTGATTCCTGTATCATTTACAAATGACGACATGGTGCCCCTTTTACACCCCTCTCCCTGCTTTCTCAGACCCACCAGCCTGGACCTGCTGAACTTGTTTCCTTCCTTCAAAATCCGGCTCAAACACTGTTTTCTCTGACAAGCCTTACCTAATTGCCTGGCCTCCTACACAACCATCAATCAGTCCTCCTTGCTTGCCACCTAAATTAAATGTGCAACACACATGCTTTTATAACGCTTTCTACATACCTCCAATTATACTACTCAGCACAATGAATCAAAATTATATATATATATCCACAAAAGAATAAACTCTACCATATCTTATTCATGTTTATACACTGAACACCGAACATGGTGCCTAACACATAATATGCACGGGATAAATGGTTATTAAGTAAGTGAATAAATGGAACAGGCCGAAATGTTGCACACTGCTCATCCAGCACATGGAAAAAACAAATTGGTATTGATATAATCATGTATATAGTAATTCAGGTTAACTAGGTTTCTGAATTCAGTAAGTTTATACACGCAATTCCCAAAATTACTATACAAAATAAGTAAAATCCAATCATGCTTCCTTTATTTTTCAATTAGCATTTTAAGGAATAATGCTTAAGAACTAAGAAAATTCAAAGATTATAAGAAAAACCTTAAATGAGCTTAAAACTAATAGTGCACTAATATATACTTTTCCCTGAAACTTCTGGGAAATCTGTAATGTTGTAAAGACAGTGAAAACACAAGTACTCTACAAAAGATAACTTCCTATAAAAGACAGAATTGGGGGGTTATTTTTATTTATTTATCTTTAGAGAGCGAGGAAGGAAGAGAGAAAGATAGGAAGAGAAATATCAATGTGCAAGAGTAACACCGATCAGTTGCCTCTGCATATGCTCCAGTGTGGACCAGGCCTGTAACCCAGGCATGTGCCCTGACTGGGAATCCAACCGGCGACCCTTCGCTTTGCGGGATGATGCTCAACCAACTGGGCCTTGCTGATCAGGACCAGAATTTAAGTTTTAAAAAAGAAACATTGAGTAGAAATTTGAAAGAATGCCTTTTTAAAATATTTCTTCCATAAAGATTTAAAATTTCTCATTTTAAAGGATAAATTTAACTGTCAGAAAAAAAGCCAGGTTTTTATTAACATGAAATATAAACACTTTGAACATTACTAGTCACAAAAATTAAGGTCTAAAATAAATCTCAGCAACAAAGATGGCTCTAGAGTGAAATAAACATGAATATTACTTCTAATAGTAATAGCTAATAGTCGTTGAGGATTTATTATGTCAGGCACTATGCTAGCAATTTAGATATAATGCTCACATCTATAAAATATAATTTATATGTAATGTAATGTTCACATCTAGAAATTAGATACTGTTAGACTATTAGACAAGAAAACCTAAGCTAAAACAGATTTATTTGCCAAAAACACAGAGCTAAGAAGTGGAGGGGTGATTATTCTGACTCCGCAGAACATCTATTCACCACTAAGCTCAAGTAAACAAGTGCCTAAATGGTGAAATTAAAGGTGAAGAAAAGCTAACCAGTCCCAAAATATCTTCTTCAACTACTACAGTCTTCCAATTCCTGCTTCTAAAGCCTTCAAGATAGGTCCAACTGTAGAAATATTTGATGGAAAAGGTGAATCAAAAAGGACTAGACAGAGAACGAGACACTGAGCAGCTAAGAGCCAATAAAACTAAGGAGACGGGAAGTACGTAAACCTGAAAGGAAGAGGCATGAAATGAAAACGTACAAAATCCTAAGAAGTTAACATTTTTAAACACCCATTATTGCCTCTTTACAGTTTTGCCAAATTTGTCTATGCCTTTTTGGCAACATGAGAAGATAGTAGTTAAGTATTTACAAAAATAACTTGGTAGGCAAGTAACTGCTCCCTCACCCTTTCTCTGAAAAGATAACCTCCCACAATACAATTGTAGAAAATAAGGAGAATGAAATTAAAAACCATTAAGGAGCCTTTAAATATTGTTTACAAAATACTTTTAATTACATGAACAATATTTATTCCATAATTTAAGTCCAAAAAAAGACAAAAGCTTAAAATTGTAGAGACGATAGTTTCTGAAATTTGTAAAAATTATGCATAGAAAAAAGACTTCAAAGAAATGTTGAGGGAAGATACTTTTGAAAAAACAAAAATATATATATTCTTTCATTTTTATATCAGGATTTCTAGGCCACGCCCAGTAATTTCTCAAGTGCAATGTTGGCAACAACACTAGAGGATGCTCCAGCGGAGTCAACATGCTGGTTTCCAAACTTAAAACATGGGTTCTACTATATCCCAACCGGGGATTGTTAAAACAGCTTTCTAGATCCCACCCCAAGAGTTTGTAATTCAGTAGATATTGCATTTCTTTTTTTTTTTAAGATTTTATTTATTTATTTATTTTTAGAGAGGGGAAGGGAGGGAGAAAGAGAGGGAGAGAAATATCAATATGTGGTTGCCTCTTGCATGCTCTCTGCTGGGGACCTGGCCCTCAACACAAGCATGTGCCCTAGACTGAGAATTGAACCAGCCACCCTTTGCTTTACAGGCCAGTACTCAACCACTGAGCCACACCAGCCAGGGCACATTTCTATTTTTTAAACTGGGACATTTTAATTTTTTTAACAACAGAATAAATAAATGATGACTGCATAAACATTACTTGCATGTTAGTACTCAGAAACATCACAATAAAGGAGCTTTCCTGACTTGTGCATAGTCTTCAATAATTACTAGGAGTTTCTTCCTGTCAAGTATGTATGCATCCATCATTTTCAAGACTGTTGGTAACTGGGCATATTTTCCCCAAATAACCTTGTTGCCTTTCATCACAAGAGCCAATTCAATCACACTCACCTCGATGATAGTACTTTTGGTAATAACGCCTGAAGTTGTATAAAGTGGGCATGAGGGATTCTCCTTTACACCAAGTATTGGCAGGCAAAACATGTCGTTCAGTTCAGGATGTGTAACATGGGACTTCTTGACATGCAAGCCCATTGGCCTTTTATTATTAGGTGATTTTCAAGTAAAACCATCTCCAATGAAACAGATTTTACTAATCATCCTTTTCCAGGCTTTCTTGTTTCTCTTTCCAGTTCAAATAATTTTTAATACCTCTGCTTCTCCCTAGACACAAACTTTCAGCAGAGGGACTTCCCATCTTCCTGCTTTCTCTTTTTGTTTTTTGTTTAATCCTATTGAAAAGTACTTTAGCTCTGGACTGTCCCTCTCTGTCCAGTAGATATGCGGGTACTGCTCCTTGTGGAATCTTTTCATCATTTTTTTTTGTTTAGTGTTTCTATTTTCATACCTATTGATAGTCTTTTCCATTTGTATTTTCTCAGCAAGGAACTATTTATGGTAAAGCACAGCTGTCAGACCAATCATCTTCTTTGCCTTCTTTGAACATTCATGAGCATCTCACCTTCCTCCTTTATCTTTTTATCATAGTAATCCAAATGATATCCACAGTGCCTACGGTGTAACTCAGTATATTTGTTTTGTGGCAGAGATACTGGAGTTTCACCTTTCAGGTCTCAGAGATCCGTAAGCCAACTCCATACCACATGCAACGGAAAAGGTAGAAACTGCAGTTCTAACAAGCTCTCAGGTGATGCCAATGCTGCTGGTCCAGGAACCACACTTTGAGAACCGCTGGTCCAAATAAGTTTAGTTATTACATATATGTATGTATTTATATATAAATATTTAATTAACATGTAATTTATTTTATTTATTTATCATTTTTTAAAGACTTTATCTATTTATAGACAGAGGGGAAGGAAAGGAGAAAGAGAGGGAGAGAAACATTAATGTGATTGTCTCTCGCATGCCCCCTACTGGGGACCTGGCCAGCAACCCAGGCACATGCCTTGACTGGGAATCAAACTTGTGACCCTTTGGTTCTCAGGCCAGCACTCAATGCACTGAGCTACACCAGCCAGGGCTATTTATCATTTTATTTATTATATTATTTTAGTTATTTTCAATTTCATTTACTATCGATCTGTAATCATTAAAAATCACAGCTATGTGCTAATTTACAAAGTTCCACAGTTGCCTAGATTTGTTAGGTCTACCTGTTGTTATGTAGTATTTTATTCCTAAATAAATAAATAAATAAACAAACAAACAGGCCATCTCTATATCTGATTAATAGAATGAGATAACAAATCTGGCCTAACTACTAGCCAAAACCGGTGAGAGTCTGCTTTACAAGAAGAAATGGGCTTCCTTTGAAGCTTCCTTATTAATTCCTAAATCCCACTTACAAAATAAACAAAAAGCTGTTAATAAGAAAAGCAGGAATCTGAAGGCAATCTAATTTTATAAATACAGTTGTAGGGGAAAATGAAAAGATAAAAGCAGTCTCTGGCATCCATTGGCCCCTAATGGTATGAGAAATTACTCTCCATGAAATCTCACCCACATTAAGTCCCATTCAAAGGGGCCTCTCCATCACAGGGTGATAATGATGATCATTCTATACGGCATGTGACAAATAGCAGTGAATGCGCTGATGAAAAAAAAAAAGCAGAAACATTTACAGATCTATTAACTTATTTGTTAAATGAACCATTTCTTGATGAGATTTTCCTGTTCTCTAGATGCATTTTCTGTAGCAGTACATCTCTAAATATCCTAAAACAAAAGACAATGTTAATCTAAGTTTTTGAGTGCTGTGTTCCCATTTAATTTCTATATTGCTAGATTAAAGGAAGGCAATAGGCAGAAAAGATATTAACGTCCTTTTGTGATTTTCCGATAAGGAAACTAAAAACTCTGTACAATGTAGTTTTAAAGGAACTGGTCAGAATGTAATAATTTGGCTTATTTCCAGAGCAACTGATATATTAAGACCAAATTTATGTTCTAAGAAAATAATCAGTATCAAGAGTTGCCAATCCTTTGGGGCGGTGAAAAAATGTGGAACTAGATTAGTGGTGGTGGTGGTTGCACAACGTCATAAATATACAAAATGCCACTGACCTCTCTATAAAACAGCTAATTTTATGTTATGTCAATTTTACCTCAATTTTTAAAAATATGTAAAGCAAAAAT
This sequence comes from Artibeus jamaicensis, assembly GCF_021234435.1. Classification (NCBI taxonomy): domain Eukaryota; kingdom Metazoa; phylum Chordata; class Mammalia; order Chiroptera; family Phyllostomidae; genus Artibeus; species Artibeus jamaicensis. The sequence goes on from NW_026521788.1 coordinate 19,960,462, forward strand.
GGGCAATACAACTCACAATTTTCAAGTTCTTTTATGATTCTTGCTTCTGACATTTTATAAGAGGGAAAAAACTTTTAAAAGAAAAATGTTAGATTTCTCATGTATAAACCAATGGACAAAAAGCCTTAAATGCTAATCTCCCAAAAGTGTTTAATTTGATTACTGTTCCCAACCCAACTGGTTCTTCATTTATTCTCCCAGGGGCAGAAATCCCAATCTGACTTCACACATGATGTTCATAATTCTAAGGAAAACTTCAGAAATTTCTGAGAAAAACTTTACATATGTGGCTAGAAAACAGAGAGGTGAGCCGGTTACTTTTAACTAGATCAGATTCAGATAGTTTGCATCTTTCAAAATAAATTCAAAATTAAGCTTTTGATGGACCTTTTCCTTGGGAAATCTTATTTTAAAAAATGATAAGGCTTCTTGTTAAACTTTGATTAAACCTATAATTTTTTACCCAGTTATACTCTCAAACACATGGAAAATGTCTAACCATTTTTAGACATGCATAGTTGAAAAATATATTTTCCCTCTCATTCACCTTTCTGAGGAAGCTACTGTACTACATGCTCCCCTAAGCTGCGAAAGTAAACTGTGAAACAGAAAGATGTGATCCAGGAAATAAGAGAATACATTAAACGAGAGGGGGACAGGTGAGCAGTAGGCTTAAGAGCAACTGCTCCAGACTGGAGCAGAGACTAGAAGAGCTCTCGAAAGGGTACATGAATGGAAGGAAGGAAGGGAGGGAGGGAGGGAGGGAGGAAGGAGAGGGAGAAGAGAGGAAGGAAGGGAAGAAGAGGGGAAAAAATAGATGTTAATAGAGAATCAGCTGTGTTTAAACATAATGGGAGATTTATAGTTCTGACATAGAATTTGGGAAGAATTAGTGACAATCACATAGAAATAAAGGAGATTAAAAAGAACAACATAAAAAATAAAGTTCCAAGGAATAAATCTAGCCCAAAAGGTAAAAGATCTATACTCAGAAAACTAGACAAAACTAAAGAAAGACATTAAGGAAGACACAAACAAATGGAAGCTCAGACTGTGTTCATGGATTGGAAGAATTAACATCATCAAAATGTCCATACTACCCAAAGCAATTTACAGATTAACACAATCACTATTAAAATACCAATGACATATTTCACAGATACACAGCAAATATCTCAAAAATGTATATGGACCCATAAACAATCCTAATAGCCTCAGCAATTTTGAGAAAGAACAAAGTAGGAGGGATCACAATCCCTGATATCAAAATGTATTACAAGACCACTGTAATCAAAACAGTCTGCTACTGCCATAAGAACAGACACATGAAACAGAATAGAGAGCCCAGAAATAAACCCATGTCTCTATGATCAATTAATATCTGACAAGGGGGAAAAGCACAAAATGGAGTAAAAATACCCTCTTCAACAAATGGTGTTGAGAGATCTGGACAACTACATGCAAAAGAAAATCAAACTCAATCACCAACTTACACCATACACAAAAATAAACTCAAGATAGATAAAAAACTTAAATATAAGTTGTGACACCATGAAAGTGCTAGAGGAGGACATAGCCATGAAAATCTCAAGTATTCCATACAGCAGCATTTTCAACAATATGTCCCCTAGAGCAAGCAACACAGAGGAAAGAATAAACAAGTGGGACTACATCAAACTAAAAAGCTTCTGCATGGCTAAAGAAAACATCAACAAAATGAAAAGGGAACCAGCAGTACTGGAAAATATATTTGCCAATGATACCTCAGACAAGGGTTTGGTCTCCAAAATATATTAAAAAATCACACAACTCCACTCCAGGAAGGAAAAAAATTTAAAAATGAACAAAAGACCTGAACAGACATTTCTCCCAGGAGGACATACGAATGGCCCAGAGACATATGAAAGGATGCTCAGCATCACTAGACATCAGACAGATGCAAATTAAAAACACAATGAGGTACTACTTCACACTGGTCAGAGTAGCCATCATAAACAAGTGCTGGTGAGGTTGTGGAGAAAAGGGAACCCTAGTGCACTGTTGGCGGGAATCCAGACTGATGCAGCCACTGTGGAAAACAGTATGGAATTTCCTCAGAAAACTAAAAATGGAACTGCCTTTTGACCTAGCAATTCCACTGCTGGGATTATCCCCCAAGAACCCTAAAACACCAGTTAAAAAGAACCCTTACACCCCAGTGTTCATAGCAGCACAATTTACAATAGCCAAGTGCTGGCGAGCAACCTAAGTGCCCATCAGTAAATGAGTGGATCCAAAAACTGGTACATTTACACAATGGGATTCTATGCAGCAGAAAGGAAGAAGGAGCTCCTACCCTTTGCAATAGCATGGATGGAACTGGAGAGCATTATCCTAAGCAAAATAAGCCAGGTAATGAAAGACAAGTGCCCCATGATCTCATTTATAAGTGGAACCTAATCAACAAAACAAGTAAGTAAGCAAAATATAACCAGAGACATGGAAATCAAGAACAGACTGACAATAACCAGAGGAAAGGGATAATGTGGGAAAATAGGGGAAGGGCCATCAAGGAACATGTATAAAGGACACATGGACAAAGCCAAAGCACATGTAGGTTCAAGGGTGGGAGGCGGGGATGGGTGGGGCAGGTGACATGGTGGGGTAAAAATGGAGACAACTGTACTTGAACAACAATAAATAAATAAACAAATGGACCCATGGACGTGGACAACGGAGGGCAGGGAGGAGGGGATGTGGGAGGTTGGGGATGGATAGGCCAGGGGAGAATAATGGGAGAAAATATGAGACAACTATAATTAAACAACAATAAAAAGTATATATATATAATCATTAATGCCTGGAAAATAAAGATTCTAGTAGAAAGGAAATGTAATCAAAATATAACATGTGGCTTAGCTATGAATAATAATTACATAACAATAGTAATATAAACACTGAATATGTTTTAACTAAATATTGTGACACCGTTTGAGAAGTAAGAGACAGGAACAGGAGGGGTATTTTTTAAAAGCTGAAGGCTTATATTTCATAATATATGGTGAGGAGATAAAATCTGAAACTAAAAATTCAAGGAGCAGCAGTATAAGAAAATCACAAACGATGAGAGTAAATACCAGAAAAAACAACTATAGGAGTTAAGGGTGGTTATATCTGGAGAGTGAGATGTGAGGACGGGAGCAAGGGGCAGGGAATGCTGTTTTCTTCATGCCTGTCACATCACAGTAGTTTGCCTTTAACAAGTGTTTGTATCACTAGATGAAAAGTTTAATTGAAAACAGTACTTATATGTGTATATAATACCAATTGTTAAGCTTGTATTTTAAAAATCAAATTACTATGCTTAAATTAAAATATGTTTATGAGTAAGTAGATGTTTATTCACTTAAAATCTTATTTGAGCATCTGATAGGTTATAGTCTCAGAAAAAAAAGTGCCATAAAGTCTAAAAGCATAATTTTAATAATTACTATTGATCAGTGAAAATCTTACTAATTTCACCCAAGTTGAGAAGTCCCTTTCCTATGTTTTAAGCACATATTATTATATAGATATACAGATATAACTTTCTTACAAATACACTGTTTTAGGGTAAAAGTGTAACTCCATTTAAGAGCTTATCAGTAATAGAATGGCCCCAAATATCTTACTACATACAGACACACACACAAATATATATATGCAATATGATGACTGAAAAGCAATCCACAATAAATTGCTTAGGCTTCAATCATACAGTCATTTACAATGCAGAAATTCCATGATAATTATTTTCATCACTTTTCATGATGCCTATAACTTACCAACTAAATTTCCATGATGGTTTTGTTGCCAATAACTTAGTACTTTTTATTGGCCAACCTGAACTAAGTCCCCTTACATGTCTTTTCCAAAATGTACAGCTAGTTATTCTCCAATCAATATAGAACTAAATTCAAGAATCTTGAATGGCAGCTCAGGCTCTAAAACTCTGCAGTTGTTGCCAACTACATTCCTTTCAAATGAAGCACACAAGGCAGCTAAGTTAAAATTTCCAGACTCTGATCACTTCTCATTGATTACTATGTGTGTGTGGTCTGTGTGGACATCCAAAAAAATACAATTGTGTGATAGAAAGAACAGGGATTTTTGAGAGGATCTGACTGGCTTAGCTGGAGCTGTGTAATAGGCAAGATTCTAAGATGGCACCTGAGATGCCTGCCCCCACTGTACATACCTATATAACTCACCTTACTTGAGCAGAATTGGTAAATATAATGAAAAAGTCACTGCTGTGATTACATTATGGTCACTTAATGATGGCATACATTCTGAGAAATGTGTCATTAGGCAATTCCATCATTGTATGAACATCGTAGGCTGCTCTTGCACAAACCTAGATGGTATAGCCTACTACACACCTATGCTATATGGTAGAGCCTATTGCTCCTAAGCTATAAACTTATACAGCATATTCCTGTACTGAATACTGTAGGCAACTGATACACATTCTGCTATGACATTGTGATGGCTATGACATCATTAGTTGATGATGTCAAGGAATTTTTCAGCTGCATGTCAGTCGTATAGGACCACCATCATATATGCAGTTCGTTGTTGACCAAAATGTTATTATGACTCAATATGACATAAAATTCCATTGTGGGAGACTAGAGAGCAATTCTCATGATGGCCTTGAAGAAGCCAACCACCATGTTGTAGAGAAGTTCCAATGACAAGATACAGTGGGCAGCCTCTAGGAGCCGAGAATGTTCCTCCACTGGCAGACAAGTCCTGCAACTACGGGAGCTGGATTCTGCCAACAATAGTGACCCTGGAAAAGGACCCCAAGCCTTAGATGACACCAAAGTCCCAATCACCATCTTGGTGAGACCCTAAGGAGAGGACCAGTCAATTCAGGACTATGCTTATGACCACACTCCACTGACCCACAGAAACCGTGAGATAATAAATTTATGTTATTTTAAGCCACTAAATTCATGGTAATTGGTTATACAGCAACAGAAAACCAGTATAAGTCACATGCTTCTCCCTTGGCCTGAGGAGAAAGGGCTACCTTAAAATCCGAAGTAAGGTTGCATCCAAATGGGGAGAGGTGGTCTTAAGCAAAACTGAAGTATCATCATCGATTAGGAGGATGGATACTGGAATAAAGAAGAACAAAAATTATTCAAGATGATAGATTCAGTATCTGACATCTCATAGGCCTTCAACATTCAACTCACAACTCTCCCCTACCGTTGGCTCTGTCTACCGCCACATAACACACTTCTTGATCTACATGCCACTGAACTAGATATTAATAATGAATACGTGAAGGTGATAAAATCTAGTAAGAACACTGGACTAATATAATAAATTATCATCTTAAATCTGCCCATAATTAGCTATCTCGCACAGGGCAAGCCACTCATGGACCACAGTTCCCTCACTGTAAATAAACAGATTAAACCAGCTTTAATGTTTCTTTCAGCATTCATCTGTCCATCCATCCACTCGGGGCTGCGATGGCCACCTTCAGCTTCCAGGAATTTCCCCAGCAGCTGCTGCAGGGCTGTCTGCTGCCTACTGCACAGCAGGGCCTTGACCAGATCTGGCTGCTCCTTGCCATCTGCCTTGCCTGCCGCCTGTTCTGGAAGTGTGGGTTGCCATCCTACCTGAAACACACAAGCACCGTGGCAGATGGGTTTTACCACTTCTTCCAGCTGCACATGGTTTGTGTTGTGCTTGCTGCTCAGCCTCCTGTGCTACATTGTGCTGTTCCTCTGCCAACATTCCTCCCATCACAAAGCCTTCCTCTCCATCACCATCGTCATCTACCTGCTCATGGGTGAGATGTACATGTGGACACCATGAAGAGGACCCAGCTGACTGTGGCCAGAGACACTGTGGTTGTGTCTCTGGGCTTTGACCTGGACCAGGGTGAAGTGAGTGCAGTGCCCTCTCCCATGGAGTTCATAGGCTACCTCTACTTCATGAGCACCGTAGTCTTTGAGCCCTGGACATCCTTCCACAGCTACATATAGGCTTGCCCAAGCTCACCTGCTGAGCCACTGATGGCTGCAGAAGGTGGCCAGGAGCCTGGTGCTGGCCCCCCGTGCCCTGTGCTGGCCACCTGTGTGGGCCCTTACCTCTTTCTACACTTCATCCCCCCTGATGGTGACTGCATCCTTAGAAACAAGAAATGCAAAGCCAGGTGGCTGTGAGCCTACAAAAGTGCTGTCTCCTTCCACTTCAGCAACTATTTTGTGGGCTTCCTCTTGGAGGCCACGTCCATGTTGGCAGGAGCTGTCTTCACTGAGGAGGAGGATAGGCTGGAATGGGACCTGACGGTTTCCAGGCCACTGAAAATGAAGCTGCCTCAGCCCATGGTGGAATTTGCCACAAGTTGGAACCTGCCCATGTCTTATTGGCTAAACATGTTTTCAAGAATGCTCTCTACCTAGGGACCTTCTCGGCCATGCTGGTCATTCACGCAGCCAGCGCCCCTCTGTCTGGCTCCAGCTTCCACCTGCCTGCAGTACTGCTGCCACAGGCATTTACCACTTACGTGGAGCAGAGCACGTCCTCCATAAGCACCTGGCTTGGATCCTCAGTGCCTGTGTTGTTCCAACAGTGCCCACCAGACTGTTCACACCAGCATTACTTGAGCACGGGGGTAGGAGCCTGAAACCTGATCTTCGGGGCCCTGGCCGTCTTCCACCTGGCCTAACCGGGCTCCATGTTCAATGTTGATACAGATGATACCACAGAGGGGCAGGGCTGTGGCATGGCATACAGTGGCCACAAGGTCAGAGCTCAGCTGGGCCAGTCACTGGGTCACTTTTGGATGCTGAATCTTCTACCATCTCATAACCAGAAGCACATTTGTGGATCCTCTTAGCTCCCTCAAGACCCCTCCTCAGGTGCCAGCTCTGATGGAGGATGAGAGAAAGCCCTCTTAGTTTTTGACCACTAACCATCACAGATGCCCCCCAAAACACATCCCTACACACGCACCATTTCCATGCCTGCCTATCTCCATACACCACAAGGCGGGGAGGGGATGGTCCCTGCTGGGGCCTAGAAATGGATGCTTGGGAGAGCGGAGAGGGAGAGATGCACAGCCTCCCCACCTTCCTACTCTCTTTTTATATACAGTGTCTTATTATCAATTAAAAGTAGAGCATACTTTTAATAATTCAAAATAATTCCAAATAAAATTTGACTTGCCATTTAAAAAAACAAAGAAATGAAATATTACTGCTCCTAAATACATACCCATCCCTTTTAGTATTTCACCTCTGCCAGGGGCATCAAGAAGAAGTTTTAGAGAAAACCCCAAGACATTTGCCTTCTACACACAAGTTAGCTTAATAAAAACTACCACATGAAAGAACAGAATCTGGGAGCATGAATCAGTGGCATAGAGGAGAAGGCAATCAGCACTACCAGGGAATCTTTAAAAGCTAAAATGTCCATGCTTGCAAATCAATGTTTTCTGATGTTGTTCTCAAGAATCATAATATATTTTATATTATAATTGTGTGGGAACGTATACCTTTTACTACCTATCCCTTATTTCCTGCTCACTGCATTCAATGGCAATGCTAAAAGACCTAATGCTAGATCTAAAAGAACTCATCTGGAAATTCACACTTTTTAAATATACAAAATAATAATTTTGATCTCTTGGATCATTTTAGCAACATGAAATATCAAGGGAGAAAGCATTTTTTTTTGAAAAGCCTACTTAACTCAAATGAGCTAAAAATTAAATATTAACTGTATTTCACTTTTGAAATGTTGCAAAGAAATTGTAATCACAATTGTCACCAAATACACATTGACTTTTGTAATATATTCTTTTCCTTTTCAGTCTTCCTTTCCCCTCAACAAAAACACACTCTGAGTAAGTTCTCAGGCCCCACCCAGATTTAAAAATAACAACCAAAAAAAACAGAAACAAAAATCCTTCAGCATAGAATTTTTGGTTGAACTATTTTAACCATAATAAATTCCCATTCCTGTCAAGTTTTTAGGCAGTTAAGAGAACTCTTAAAAGAGGAAGAGGAGGTTAAGGATGAGACAAAGGATTTGATTTGCACTTGCACCATTTTTCCAGCTCTTGGTCAGACAAGCTGGAGGCGCTTCTGGAAGTAGTATCATGACAATTGCCCAAGGAGAACGCCGAGTTGTGTTGTAGTGGTTGTACTGGTTGATGATGGCGGTACTGAAAAAACTTCCATTCACAAAACATCACCTGCCTGGTGAATTTGACAATGGATAGGATACAGCTGGTCAGGAGAAATTTTGTGTACTGAGAGATGGCTATTACATCCAAGCCCACTGTGCCATGATAGTGTTTGATGTAACTTCAAGAGTTACTTATAAGAACTAGTAGCACAGAGATCTGGTACGAGTATGTGAAAACATTCCCATCATGTTTTGTGGCAACAAAGTGAGTATTAACAAAGGGAAAGTTAAGAAAATCAATTGTCTTCCACCCGAGAACAATCTTCCTTCAGTGCTGTAACATTTCTGCCCAAAGTAACTACAACTCTGAAAAGCTTTTCCTCTGGCTTGCTAGAAAACTAACTGGAGATCATAACTTGGAGTCTGTTGCCACGCCTGCTCTTGCTCCCACCAGAGGATGCCGGGACCCAGCTTTGGCAGCACAGTATGAGCATGACCTGGAGGTTGCTCAGACAACTGCTCTCCCAGACAAGAATGACAACCTGTGAGACAAAGAAGCCCAGCTCAGAAGGCATTTTATAGGCAACTACTCTGTGATGTCAGTGCAATCATGTGTTTGCCACTTCATTACAGCCAAGCAAAATGTGCTTAATTTGGGGGATGGGAAGGAGATGAATGGGCTTTGAAATTTTTTTAAATAACCTTCATTTTTTTTTGGACCTGTAGACTTAGCTGTTTTGGAAAACAGCTATTTTCTGACTGAGTTTCAAATATAAGACTGCTACAGTCACGTCACAATATTCAGTGGTGAAATTTTGTTTGTTGCTGTCATTCCCACTCCTTTTCATTAAGAATCAGAATACAGCTGTACTTTAAATTCTTTTTTTAAAGAGAAAAAAATTTTTGCTAAATATTATCATTCAATTGCACAGAATTAAAAAGACTTCAAAACCAAGATACAACTAATAAAATAGTAAAAATTAAGTTACAGGTTATCTCAGAGCACATGTAAATCTAAGAACAAAAAACAAAAAATATTTCTTCTTGATTAATACCCATTGTAAAAGTGCAAGTAAAGTTCATACATAACTGTGTTTCCTTATGGTATTCACAGAGAAACTGGGATCACCCGTGTAGCTCTGCTAAATTTTTAAGAGATAAAATTTCTAAAAGCAACAATCTCAATTGGATAAAATTTACTCTACAATTCTCAAGAATCTTGCTCCCTTTCCACAATTAAATCTACTTAGACACTTTAGCACCATACTTAACTTACGAGAAATAATACTGAAAAGTTTCATGAAAATTCACACAGCTATCAAATGAGGTCATTACCCAGGCTTCCAAAAGGTCAATCTGCCTACCTCCCTTAACATGAACTGTAACATTATGAGAAAAAAGATGACCTTCCCATGCACAGTTTTAGAAATTTAAACTAGTAAGGGTCACCTATTGTTTTGCCCAATTTGCCCATCAACAGACAGAACCAGCTGCTTGCCGGCCCACGTGATCCTGTAGAAACAAGCAAGCAAAATAAAAACAAAGACACTGAAATAGAGAACAGGAGGACAGCGACCAGAGGGGAGAGAGGAGGGAATTTCAGGGGGAAAGGGGGAAGGATTTACAGGAACAAGTATAAAAGACACATGGACAACAAGGGGAGTGGAAATGGGAGAGAGGTGGGGCGCACAGGGGGGGGGGCGGTGCCCGCGGGGAGGGAGGTGCTGGGATGGGAGTCAAAGACAGAAAACTGTACTTGAAAAATAATTAAATTTTAAAAAAGAAAAGAAACGAAACTGCGCACGCGCCCTGGCATGAACCTCCAAGCCAAAGTGTGAGCCGCATCTCTGTGCCGCAGTTTCCTGAGGTGCGCAAAGGAGGTACAGACCGAGCCCGCTTCCCCAGCTTTGAGGAAATAATGCAAGTAAAGCACCTAAGGCAGTAACTACACTCAACAAGGAAGGGTGTTAATGGCATTTAAAAACAGAATGCAGACTTAACGCGCAGAACTTTGTTCTCAAACCACCTCCAAGGTCCCACTGCTTAAGGCTGAGACCTCACTTGGACCCTGGTCTCTTCCAGTAGGGCTCGGCAGTGAAGGGGTTACTGGGGAAAGCAGAATCTCTAGCCACTGCACGGTCAGGAGCGTGCGACAGGGAGCCCACCAGCAGTGGGCAGACGACTCTACCTTCACCCCTCCCGCAACTGCTCAAAAAGAGGAGGGCTCAAAGCGACGCCATCCGCGCGGGAAATCCTGCCGGAAGGGCGCATCCGCTCCCAGAAATTTTGCAAAGCGCGGGTCCGCAGCAACACACGGGACAGATCTTTGTTTCACAGCTCTCTCGGGGACTTAACCGGGATGTGGGAGGACAAAAGCCAGGTCAGCGACCGGAGGCCGAACATGCTTGTGATTTTCGGAGAAAAGCGAAGGGAAAGGTTTCTAGAACCTATTTTTTTTAATTTCCTTAGAGAGTTTCTTATTATTTCTTCGCGTCCACGACGTATCTCCTACGACTTAACAATCAGCTTCGGCCACCTTAGAGCCGAACTCCGGAAGTTCGTAGGCCCCGCCTACTTTTGGGCCTGGTGCGCTTGCGCATGGCTATTAATATACTAAAGTGTCTCCGCCTTCTCTTTCTCTCCGTAGCAGCGATGGCCGAGTGGTTAAGGCGTTGGACTTGAAATCCAATGGGGTCTCCCCGCGCAGGTTCGAACCCTGCTCGCTGCGAAAGCGGGTAACTTCTTTTTTTATTTCTGTTTTTTGTATATTCCCTGAATTAATAACCTGGCCCAACATAGCGCCTACAAAAAACTTACCGTGTCCCAAAGAAAAGCCAGTAAATATCAATGCTGCAAACATAAGCTATTTACACTAAAGATAAAAGTCTTACTTTATTCTAAATGGTAAGCTAACAGTTTTAAAATCTTGTTCCTCATTGTGAAAAGTAACATCGCAAAATAAAATGAATATAAATAATGCTAAAAGTTTTCAGGCTGTCACATCCTAAACAAGCCATCATCTCATTAAAAATGATGGCAAGGCAAATGTTGCCTCTCCCTCCGTCCCAGAATTACCTCCCCCTGTTCCCCTACCACGTCCAGAACTGGTGTGAAATGGGAGATAAAAACTTTGAAAAGTCCAAGTTCTAAAGCATAATAGCTACATCCACATAGTGGAACACTATGCAAGTAGCCACTAAAATGCTAATAATGACGTGGGAAGGCCTACCCAATGCACTGCCAAATGCAAAACGTTAGACAAGTTGGAAAACAATTTACTTTATGATCACATTTTTATTCAACAATTCATTTATGTGGCAAGAATGGGAGAAAAAGAGAATGAATTATGGCTAGAAAGAAATAACCAAAATATTAGCAGTAATTATTATCTCTGGGTGGTGGGATTTTAATTTTCTTAACAGATGGTGTTTTGCTTAACTAGTTTTCTATCATATATCAACCCAGTATTTTTTTACTGATTTTAGAAAGAGATGGGGGTGAAGGGGTAGAGAGACATTAATTTGTTGTTCCACTTACTTATGCATTCATTGGTTGATTCTTGTATGTGCCCTGGTGCGGGATCCAACCCGCAGCCGGGACTTACCAGGACCAACTGAGCTATCTGGCCAGGGTGACCCTGTTTTTTGTTTTGTTAATGAAAGAAAATTGTGAGAGGCTTTGGCCAGGTCCATTGGTTAGAGTGTTGTCCCTGATAACACCAAGGCTGCAAATTCCATCTCTGGTCAGGGCACAAACAAGAAGCAACCAACGAATGTGTAAAGGAGGAGAGCAGCAAATTGGTTTGCATCTCTCTCTCTCTCTCTCTCTCTCTCTCTCTCTCTCTCTCTTTCAAGATTAACAGACTAAAACAAAAGAAAAAGAAAGTTGTGGGGTTAGTCTTTGAGACCCTGCACACCCTTTTGATTCCCCTTTGTCTACTTTCATCTCCCTCCCACCCCACGCTTTCCAGCTGCCCTTGCTAGTTCCTTGACACCCCAAGGGTGGAGATAGCTTTCTGTGCTACCTGAAGCACATTCCCCACACAGCCCCCAACCCGTGCGAGTCTTAGCTGAACATACACACTCTCCACATTCCCATCCTCAACTCCATCCTCTCCGCCCAGTCCCAGCCTCTGCCCGGCTTCCAGTCACATAAATAATTGCATTAGTTTCCTGTCGGTCTCCTTCCCTCTTTCAGTTAGTATCATGCCGAGCTGCAAATAACAGAAAACCCAACTCAAGGGACTTAACCTACGACACTGGGGTTTCTCACAAACCTGGGAGTAGGCAATTCTCAGAAAGAACAGAGAACGGAGCTCCGCCATTTTTAATGCCTAGGCCTCATCCCCTGCTTGTCTCATTGTCCTAAGATGTTCTACGTACCTCCAGACCTTGCATGCGTATACAGGTAGGAAGGGGAGAGACAAGAACTCTCAGTTTGTTTATTTACTTGACCTGTGTAACAAGGCTACAACTAGCTACAAGGGATCTAGGGCAGTAAGCGTGTTTACCTGGGTATATTGCCACCCATATTAAATTGGAATTCCATTGGTAACAAACAACGATGGAGACTGAGTGAGCGCCCAAGTGTATCTGCCATACTTCCCTTAAGAGGACAGTCAAAACTTGTAGGCATAAGGCCTTCAAAACAAGCCCTGTCTTTCCTGCCTTCCTTTCTTTATTTCCCATTTGCTTTGAGTTATGAGAAAGCCTCCTGGCACTGATGCCGGCTCATGCCTTTGAACCTTTTCCCATTTTCACATACAATTATCTGGAATGTCCTCTCTTGCTTTCACCCTTCTACCCTCATTAGGAGAAGAGGGCTGCCCATCATTCAAACCTTCTTCCTATTTAGGGGACCTGCTCTCTCCTTGAATCTAGGTGTGAGGATGCCACCCATCCTTCTTCCCCCCATCTCTGTAATAGAAGCTGAAAAAGCCTCATAACTGCTTTCAAAGACTCCCCTTCCACTACAAAGGCAGCATGTGACCTAGGCCCAGCCAATCAGATGTGCCCACCCCAAATTTCAACCAGAGGTGTTTGTGTAAAGAAGCAGGCAAGGGTCCATCCTGGTAGAGAGCAGAGGCCATAATGGCAGCCACAGATACAGCCAAAAGCAGCAGCAGCAGGTCTGTAACTAGGGTTCACAGTTGTCCAGAAGCATTGACAATAGTAGCTACCCCAGGCTGGTTTTGAAGCATCATTCTGCCATAATCTTAGACTTTGCCTAGCCTACGCTTACTGCTGCCTGAATTTTCAAAAGTGGCTTTGCAGCCTTCCCAACAATTCTACAAACTATTTGACATCCTTCCAGTAAGATTTCTGATTAAATCAGCCCTAGTCAATTTTTCTTTCTCTTTCTCTGCCCCCCCACCCTTCCAAATAGCACATACCGCTTCCTTCCTCGATCCACCATCACCTGCTGGGAAAACTCATGTTTTTTTTTCAAGTATCACCTGGATAAAGCATTCCTGCAGTCCCCTAGGCTGACTCAAGCCCCCTTTTTATTCTATCCTAGTATAGCAAGGATCACATGGAATCGTTTCTGCCAGTTTGCTTCTCTCCCTTCTAAATGGTAAATTCCCTGCAAATTTATCAAGGGATCATGTCTCTGATCTTTGTACCCCTACCTGGCACAGAAAAGGCACTCAATAAATTTTTAATGAAGGAATAAATAAATATGAGTCAGCACACAGATATGTGTCAGTGATCAGTGAATGTGAAGTATTTTATCCCTAAAAGGAAAATCTGATTTGGAGGAGCCTTCTCTCTAGGTCCTCTGGACTAGATAGGTCTGTCTGGTCCCACCACTTTTGCCTCTTTCTAGACACTGACCTGACCCCCTTTCTCCTCTGCTCACAGATCCCTAGCAGATACCCTGTGGCAAGAGGCATAAAGGCCAGTAGTCCTTAGTTTCAGTAGTCCTAGCACATTGCCAAGGCCCTTCATAATTTGTCTCTAACATCTTTTCAGCCTTGCCTCACACTACCCCCCACATAACTCCGTAAGAGCAGTTAGAGTGGCTTACACACTCCCACAGAGCAGATCTAGCAATCTCTGGCCCTTTCACACATTGGCACTCTTGGCTGGAAATTTATCCTCTCCCTACCAGTTGATTAGGAATATACACACCCACCAATGCACACATGTACATGCACACGTATGTACACACATACATGTACATACACATACACCCCACCAAAGCACACAAAGATTTGAGGACACACACATGAAAAGTTTAAAATTTGCCCTATAAGCAAAACTTAATTTATGCTTCTCCTTTTCTGTCCCATGATCAAGAAATATTCCAGAAAAGCTAACAGGAACATCAGATATACAAAAGAAATGTCCAAGAATTGAAACACCAGGAATCCACTTTTATAGAAAGAGCAATAAAACAGAGACCATTTTTAATTAAATGATATTAATTTGCATATTGAGTAGGGAATATATTCTCATGGTTCAAAATCACAGTGTCTCGCTCTAACTCCTGTCCTCCTACTGCCAAGGTCCCCTGCCTGGGCCACCAGTTATTATTGTCTCATTTTTTCCTTTCATGCCTTCTTTATGCACAAGCAAGAACATACTGACCTTTATACAAATGTTAGTATACTATACAAAATGTGCTGAACCTTCTTTTGTTACTTAAAAATATATCCTAAATATCTTTATATATAAAGAGCTTTTTTATTAAAAATGGCCTCCGCTCTCAGTTGGTCAGGCATCATTTTACAAAGCAAAATATCACCAGTTCAGTTCCCGGTCAAGGCACATGCCTGGGTCACGGGTTCAGTCCATGGTTGGGAGCATATGAGAAGGAGCCAATCCAGCTCACTGCCTCTGGCTCACAAAAGGGACAACAAAGACTGGAGTTACAAAAGAATGCAAGTCTAGAACCTTCCCTGCAGCATGACAAAAGTTATTTATAAGACAAAGGTGTGGTGGGAAGTCCCTGACACTCACTCTCAATTACTGCTTCTGCTTGCAGAATTGTTCATGGGTGAGAGGGACGATTTGATGAATTTTTTTCAGCACTTATGTTAGTGGCAGTGTTAGACCTCAGTTCCTGAGTTCAGCAAAAAAACTCAGAGCCAAGAACTCTAATGCAAGGAGTTTATTTAGCCTTTTAGAAAGAAAGGCACAGAGGCACAGTGAGCCAGCAGAGCTGCATGGACCAGGAAACAAGCTGCAGACATCAAAGAAGGGCCCTAGGAGAATGGAAGAAAGAAAGCAGAGGGTGTGCACATCAGCAAAGAAAAGGGGGCGGAGTAAGGTACAGGCATGCTCCAGAGAGAGAGCATGAATGTCCTGGGTCCTTCATCTTAAAGGTTTTTATCTGTTTTCTAAAGGCAGGAATTTTAGAGGAGGTCTCAGGGGAAGATCTCAATAGAACATGCATCAGTTGTCCAGGTGTGTCCTTTCAGGGTCACGGTCTCTACTGATGGGTTGCTGCTAGGGTAGGGGGTCATTAGACAGTGCAGCTGGTCCTCATGTCAGCTATGACATCACTTTGTCTGGTTTTGCTGCTCCTCTGGGCCTGAGCTGAAACACAACTGAGGCCTAGATGACTCTAATTTGACCAAACGTCTGTCTCTGTGGTCAACAGACCCAAGGCTTTGTTTCCGAGGTTATTTTATGCTGATCAGAACCTCATTGTCTTAATACTTAAGGGAGTGGAGGCACGAGGGAGAAAGAGGCAGGCGAGCCAGGGTGCTGCCATGAGGCCAGTGCGACTCAGCTCTCCTCCTCAGCTTTCCCGTTCCACGTGCCAAGGAATTTGAATTTTCCTGGATTCCTACTAGCCTATGTCACTTACATGTATATCATGACACAGTCCCAACTCCTTTGCAGGACTGACTTGAGGGTAGATTCATTTTAGAAACTAATTTATTTCTAAAATGCAGGCAAAGAGGTTCCGAGATGCTTTTATCTATTGCTTTTCCTGTTCCAGCTTTTGCCATGAAAATTAGCCAATATATCGTTCAGATCTGCTTGTGACAATTTGACTTTGGTTTACATTCACCCAGGCTTGAAAAATGACTGCTGCTCAGGCAGATTGATGCTTCCTGAGCCGCTCATTTCTAACACATATTAATACATTAACACCACCTTCGGGTAGTATGTCTTTCTAAATTATTCTTTGTTTCTCCCCCTCTGCTTCTTTAGCTTCATTCAAAAAAAATAAATAACCCTCTAACCATTTTTCTCAAGATTGTCTCTATAAAACATCCAGCCTGCCACTGACTAGCCTGTGTCTTCATATTCCAACTTTTTAGTTTCTCTTTTTTATTATCTATTATTACTACCACAGCATTTGAGAATTTCTCGTTAGAGGGAATGTTTGGCTATTGGGGAAATAAAAAGAGATTTTCATCTTTCCAGAAAAAACGCACCACACAAATTGTAACACTTCCCAGCTACGACCCTTCTGCCATCCCATAGGTTCTGGTGCATGCTATCCATTTTTTAAAATAGGTAAAGTTATCAGACTGCTTGTATGTCGTCATTTAGGTATGGTGAGGCCAACAGGTCAGGAGAAGATTGCCACCGAAAAGGTCACTTGTTACTGTTCCCAAGGGGAGAAGCAGACATTCCCACCAGGGGAGTCAATGAAGGGCCACACAGATCTGTCCCAGGTCTGTCTGTAGGCTGAGAAAGCAAGGGGGACAGTGGGCCGAGTATTTCGGTTCCTGCAGGAAAGAGCGAGAGGGAGGGGCAGAGTAAGTAGGTTTAGGATTGGCTCGTCTGATGATTTCAACAGGATATGGAGCATAAGAGTTGTCCATAGTTTCTGGGGCCCGGCCTTGGGGAGATTAGGGCAGGGCACAGTGGCCCTGAGGGTCAGAGCTCCAGAAAGGACTCGGTGAGGGTGTGGGCTCCAGATTGCTTCATTGCATGTGTAGGGCGCGCTTGCAGGTGAGGTGTTACCTTGCAGGTGAGTGTGTACTGTCTTTAGAAATTGGCTAGCCCTGCAAGAGACAGTCTACCCAGATGTCAAAGCATCAGAAATACAGAAAATAAAAAGGCATGCTTTGAAAATAAATAAATAGTAAAAATAAAAAATAAAGTTTTTAAAAGGCATATTGAGACACTTTCAGTCAGTAGCTCAGCAGGAAACAGAAAACATGTTCAGGATAAGACAATCCTCAATAGGTTTAACAAAGAGACTATTCACAAAGGTATGGAAGGGGCGTATGGGAAGCCAAGCAACGTCACCACCCCCAAGGTGGGAGGGAGCCACCAGAACTCAGAAAAAGAAACTTCTGAGGAGAGGGCTGTCCTAGAGGAGCAATGGCCTTCCTCGGGGAAGGGGGGGGCACACTGTGTTGTGGGGGTCCCTGCAGGGAAGGGGCTGCTTCTCCCCGCTCTTCTCCCTCCCTCTGCCTTCTCCCTGGGCCTCCGCATTGGCCCAACACAACCAGTCAGCCCCTGTCGCTGGGGACAGGGCAGAAAATGGGGTTAACAGGCAAAAGGAGATAGCCGGGACTCTTCCTCACACAAAACTAGGGAAACAAATAAAAATAATTATCCATAATCCAGCACTTTAACACTCCAACTTTATCACTGTGACACATTTCCTTCCTGTTCTATATTTATATAATTTAATATATAGTTACATTAAAAATTAAATCCTCAACTATTCCAAACATACAGAGATGCACAGAAAATAATATAGTATATATTATATGCTATATTTCTCATTAAAATTATTTCATAAGCTTTTTGCTGCTCCTTTGCCTACATAATCATGATTTGTAGTGGCTGTATAAGAGACTACACAGTAGTTGCATCAAATTTAATGAAGCAAGTGTTGCACACTTAGGCTACTTCCCTTTTTTCTGAATAATAATATTAAATAATGGTGTGATGTACATCTTTGAGATAAAAGCTTTTCACGTATTTTATGGTATTTCTTTAGTATTTACATCCCTAAGATGTAGATACTAAAGGAATAGGAATATTGAATCAAAGCATGAGGAGAGTTTCATGGCTGGCTCTAAATACGTGTTCCTAAATGGCCTTGCTAAAGACTGGTAGGTACCATGGTAGTGCCAGCGGCGGTGCATGAGGAAGCTGGGATCACGGAGCCCTGAGATGCACTGAGCATGACCACTTGCAACTTTTTTTTGGCTAATTGAATAGGTAAATACACTCCTTGTTTTCATTTAATTTGCTTTTCTTTGACTACTTCTAGAGTTTCTATGTTTTACCATATGTTTGTTTACTAGCTCTGTTTGCTGTTTAATTTCTGACTTTCTACGGTTTCAGCTATTGGTTCCTAAAGCCGCTGCTGAAATTGACCCTTGGGGGAATCCTAACAAAACAATTGAGCATCATGGCGGTAAGACAGCAGTCTCAAAGGAAAGAGGCTAATGAATTTCAAGCTGAGGGTTTATGGTCTTAATATCTGTTTTGGGGGGGAGTGTATAATTCTATTCGATTATAGAATTTACCCACCCCTCCCCTAGAACCCTTCTTTCCCCCGCTCCAGCTTTTAAAATAACTGGTGCAAAACTAAATGCAGCCTAGACAACGACAGTAATTAACTCACGGTACTTCCCATTCTTTGTTGACAACATGACGGTTCAGCACCCGCTTTGAGAGATACTGAAGGTAACTGGCACTGACTGCCTGATTCCGAGATACACGTGTGTCTCTTATGGTCTAGACATTATTATTGTTGTTATTATTGTCAGTATTATCTTTTATCTCTTTCCTTACCTGACAAGCTATTTAAGGAAGTATCTTCCTTGACCCACCAGGCTCCAAGTCTGTGGGAGGGTTTTTTTATATCAGATATCATCAAACATCAGAGGTGTCACCTTAGAGAGCTTATTGAAAACACTAACCCTGAACCTCACTGCTGGAGATTCTGATTCAGAAGATATGTGGCAAGCCTAGGAATCAATATTTTACGTCATGATTGAGATGCAGGGGTGTCTCCTGACCACATTGTGTGAGACATTGGTATAGATCTGTGGGATAGGAAGTAAGTTTATACTGAGAATATTCAAGGTAGAGGCAGAAAGAGACTGGGAATGGGGAGGACAGTGTAGTCCACAAAGGGCTTCTTCTGGGCCCATTCTGCAAGAGTGTCATTGCGAAGGAAATGGTGCAAATAAGGCCGGAATGGGCTGGAGAAGGTAGTCAGAGTGTGGCAGCTTTTTTCTATGCATGGGATACAGTGGCCAACAAAACAGCCTGTCCTGACCCTGTTGAAAGATCCCATCTAGTGACAATTCATTGTAACATCAGTTAGTGGTACTTACTTACATTTTCGGTGCTGTAATACCTTCCTAACCTCTATTTCCTAACATCCTAAAATATACCTCTAAGATTCCACATCAATCCTGCCTCTGACCACAAAGTTTCAGATAAAAAATAGCCCTTCGTAAACAAAAGTATTTCTCTTCCACACAGCATTGACATCAGCAAGCTGAGCCACTGCAGAATTGCTAGGTTAAAATTTCTTTTTTTTTTCAATTACAGTTTATAGTCAATATTATTTGGTATAAGTTTCAGGTGTATAGCATAACGGTTAGACGACCATGTATTTTACAAAGAGTTCCCCCTGATACTTCCACTGGGTTAAGATTTTTTCAGGCTCCTGTGGGTTTTAGTCATGAAATGTCAGTGGTGGGCAAGGATAGTAGCTGACCACACTGTAGAGGCCCAGAGGTAAAGAAGCAACCAGATGTGGAGGATTTTTGCAACATCACACAGCAACTGGAGAATGCTTTTGCAGGAACCCTTCTTCTCTTAGACCGAGGCTGTCATCTTGTGGCCGTCTGAGGAATGATAACTGGAGTCGATAGATTTGACGAACATTTTTTAGGGGACAAGGAGAATACACATACTACTGGGGGGAAATCTTTATATTTCCTTAACAAATCTTCCATCAGTTTTTAGTATAAGTAGACCTACTTTGTATAACTTTGAAAGATAATAGAAAAATTCTACTTAAATAAGCATAAGAAGTTTAAAGTAGAAAAGATCCTAAAACCAACTTTTAAAGAAATAGCTAGGCTTTTTGTAAGACCAGTTGACCCAAATCCCAAAGTTTTCATGTATAACTCTGCTAAAATTACTACATATCAGATTATGCATTTTTCATATGGTAATTCCTCATTGTGAAATTCCCCTTCACCCAGAAATGGAATTGCTCCCAAGAAAAATCTCCTTCCTTCTCACTGCAGAAACCAACTTACTACATATGTTTAAAGTGCTTTCCCTGGCTTATTTTACTTCAGGGTTTCACATGTATGTCTACAGTTCTGCTGTCTTCCTTGAATAAAAAGTCCTTCTTAAACACCCATCGTTCTATGTCACTTTCTTGCTTCCTCTCTAAAACCAGTTGTAAGGTTTAAGCCTCATCACTAGAAAGCACAAAAATTTTAACACATACACACACACTCTCCCCCTGAGCAGGCAATTTAGCTGTCCCCAGCGCAGTTTTGGTCACTGTACCAAACGCATAACCAATGTCAGCACAACGACGTGGCAGCCCTAGGTGGGGAGAGGGGTGCTCTCAGCGAGAGGCTGATCCCCAAATAGGACACAAAAGAGCAGTACCTGGCAGGGTAAAGAGTTCAAACAGTTGGGTGCAGACAAATGGCTTCTTCCCCAGTTTTCTGAATTGTTATCATACGTTTATACAGATCCCCATGAATACAGGTTGTTGTGGCAGGCTGCGTTCATTGAGCACATAGTATGTGTGAGGCCAGGGGCTCAGCCACAGGGTCAAGTAGCAAACAGGACAGTCCCTGCCTCAAGGAGCTCACAGTCCTGTGGTCGTGCCAGATAGTAACCAACAAGATGGTGTGACCCACGCTACAGTAGCTGCAGGTTGGTGCAGACACTGTAGGAGCACCTGAACCAGTGTAAGGAGAGCAGGGAAGACTTTGTGGTATAACCCAACCCCCTTACTCTATGGAGGAGAAAATAAGTCTTTTGTCTTTAACAGCTTGCCTACCATCTCTGAGTCAGGAAATGGCAGAGCCAAGACCAAAAACAAGGCCTCTTGACCCCGAGAAGGAGTCAGTGATGGCCGGACAGAACAACACTATGGCTGACATCGGAACCTGATACAAGGATCAACCACGCCTGCCTGGCCCCAGCCGGTCAGCAGAGCCCGCCTGCTTTAGCCACCCTGAATGATGGCTTTTCCCTTCCGTAACCCATCCCCTGGAAGCCACCCAGGAGCCGGGTCTCTGAGCACTCACTGGCTCACCAGTGGCTCCAGGCTTGCTGCCACTTCCTCAGAGAGTAGACCCTTACTTTCTTGGCTGCAAATTACTGTTCGCATTTGATTGGGCTTTTCTTTTTTAAATTTATTTAATTGTCGTTCAAGTACAGTTTTCTGTCTTTTACTCCCAACCCAGCCCACCCCCCCAGTGCTCCCCACCTCCCTCCCATTTCCACCCCCCTTAGTTCTTGTCCATGTGTCCTGCACACTGGTTCCTGTAAACCCTTTCCCTTTTCCCCTCAAATTCCCTCCCCTCTCCGCTCTGGTCACTGTCAGCCTGTTCTCTATTTCAGTGTCTTTGGTTATATTTTGCTTGCTTGTTTGTGATCGGGCTTTGATGTACGCAAGCAAATGGACCCCTTTGGTCAGGTAACAATGGGAGTGCAATTATTTCTTCAAGACCCTGTTTTCATTTCCTTTGGATCTATACCCAGAAGTGGGATTTCTGAATCATATGGTAGCTCCATTCGTAATTTCTTGAGAAACCCCCATAACATTTTCCATAGTGGCTGTACCAACTTACATTCTCTCCAACAGTGCACAAGAATTCCCTTTTCTCTACATTCTCACCAATGCCTTGCTCAATCTTTTTTATGACAGCCATTGTAACGGTTGTGAGAGGATACTTCATTGTGGTTTTGATTTGCATTTTGGGGCATGAGTGATATGGAACACCTTTTTGTGTACCTGTCAGTCATTCGTATGTCTTTTTTTTTTAATATTAAATTTTATTTAGTTACTTTTCAAGTACATTTTTTTCATATGTCTTATTTGGAAAAAATGTCTAGTAAGTTCCTCTGCCTACTTAATAATTGGATTATTGGGGTTTTTTTCTGTTATGTTGTATGAGTTCTTTATATAATTTGCATATTAACTTTTATCAGGAGTTGATTTGCAAGTATTTTCTCTCATTCCATAGGTTGTATTTTCATTTTGTTGCTTGTTTCTTTCATTGCTTGTTAGTTTAATGTAGTCCCACATATGAATTTTGCTTTTGTTGCTTGTGCCTTTGATATCCAAAAAAAATCATTGCCAAACCCATTGTCAGAGTTTTTCCCAAATATATTTTTCTAAGTGTTTTTTCAGCTCCAGGTGTTATTTTAAGTCTTTAATCCATTTTGAGTTAATTTTTGTGAGTGGTATTAGACAGGGATCAAATTTCATTCTTCTGCATGTGGTTAGCCAGTTTTCCCAACGTTATTTATTGAAGAAACTATTTATTCTTTATGCACTGAGTATTCTTGGCTTCCTCATCAAACATTAGTTAGCTGAATAAATCTCCCCCAGTCATAGGGGATAATGGCCTACCTTAAAGACCTCATCTTTACTTGATTTTATCTGAAAAGACCTTATTTCCAAATAAGGTCACATTCAGCAGAACTGAGGGTTAAGACTTTAACCTATCTTCTTGAAGAACACAATTCAGCCAGTGACATAGAGTGTTTCCAACATAATACACATGCAAACATACATAAATAGGCTATTATAGTGAACCCTTAGGTACCTATTATCCAGGTTCAAAGGTCACCAGTGCATAGCCAACCTGGTTTCACCTGTATCTCACCCACCTCCCCTCCCCTCCTATATTATTTCAAAGCAAATCCCAGACTCCACGTCATTTTATCTATTAATATCTGATGCATCCCTAAAGGTAAAGACTTGTTTTAACATTACCACAATTCCATTATCATACCTAAAAATCTTAATCATTAATGTCTAGTTAATGTTCAAATTTTCAATCAGCTTATAAATTTTTCAGGTTTTTAACCCTTTTGTTTGTGTCAGGATCCAAATAATCTCCTCAGAATTAATGACATTTAAACCACCTTCTAGGAGGTGGCTCAACAATCTCAGCATCATTATTCTCCCTGTGGTTGGTTGAGCACCGGATGGTTTCGAATATGTAAAAGGAACTCTGAATTTTAAGTGGATAGAGGGAAACCTAGGCAGGAGTGAGGCGAGAGTGAAAAGAAATCAGGAGGTGGAGGGGGTTCAAGAAGGTTTAGATCTAGGAGCCACAAGGCTGTGGTGAGAGGAGCCCCGGGGTAGGGTTAGTGGCTCAAATAGTGGTGGGGAGTGGTCAGCAAACAGATTTTTAAGAATAAGGAAGTCTGATAAATAACTATATGTAACTTACACATCAGTTACCCAGAAGGTTTTTTTCCCAAACACTGTCACATCCCTAAGCTATCCTTTCCACTACACTCTCCTGCTCCTACCCCAGCCCTTCGACCTGGAGAAGCCTCCACATCTTGTCAAAACCCAGCTCAGAAATCTTCCTCAAAGTTGACTTACTCCTTTACTTACTCCTCCTAGGGCTTTGGACACATCTCTGCTGCAGCACAACATGAATTGCACTGTCGTTATCTGCACTCCTGTCTGAGCCTCCCACTGAACGGGGGGCTAATGGTGGTTCATCTTTGTTTCCTGAGTCCATAGCACAGTAGTACATGAGGAGAGGGGATTATAGGGGAAAAGGGTGAAGGGTTTGCAGGAACAATTATAAAGGACACACGGACAATAACAAGGGGGTGTGGAAACAGGGGAGGGAGGTAGGAAGGGCTGGGGGGGTGGGGGGAAAAGGCAGAAAACTACTTGAACAACAATAAAAAAAGTTTAAAAAATAAAACCACTAAAAATAAAATAAAAACAAAAAAAGAGAACATTCAGTAAATGCTTGCTGAATTAAAAAAATAGAGGAGAAAAAAGGGAAAGCAAAAATAGATTGAAACAAAAGAAAGATGAAATAGAAGCAGAAAGGGAGATATACACAAGGCAAACAAATGACCTTGGCAATGCAGAACCAGATAGCTTGGTTTTCAGATCACAACACCCAGGGCAAATCCGGCCTCCAGGAATGTTTCTTTGGCCAAGATAGTATTTTTAAAAATTTTTAATTTAGTAATCAAAATTTAGGAATCACAAAAAAATCCAGATTTCTAGCTTTTCTAAAATTTTTATTTATTGAATTTTAGAGCAAGAGAGAAGAAAGAAGAGAAAAACAGAAGCATCAATTTGTTGTTCTGCTTATTTATTCCTTCATTGCTTTATTCTTGTATGTGCCCTGACTGGTATCAAATATATAACCCTGGCATATCGAGATAATGCTCTAACCAACTGAGCTACCCAGCCAAAGCCAGATTTCTAGCTTCCTAAACAAAATTAGGTGTAGCCTAGAGTGGGCCTAGCAGTCTCATGGTAACATTTGGCTGGATCTGAAGATGTTTTCCCCAGGTTACCACAGTCCCCAGTACTCCCTATTGTTAGCCTAACATGGAGGTTGATTGTCACCGGCCACTTACCATTGCACTTGTGCTCTTGTGCTCTTGTTCTCTTATAATTGACCTACTTCATTCATTTACTTCACCTGCCTGGCTCATTTTAACTTTAGAGTTTATCACCCTTGTTCCAGGCAATCTGTTCCATCTAGATGCTCAGTCGCTATAATAATAATAAATAAAAACTATTATTATTATTATAGAGCTGCACGCTCTTATAGACCTTTAGAGGTGATGGGAATATTCTGTAATCTAACTGTCTAATACAGTAACCACTAGCCACATTAGGCTGAATTCCAAAGTGGGTGGGTCTGCGTAAGTCCTGAGATCTTTGCAGGTGCTTTAAGAAGAGTCTCCTGAAAATCTTGAAGTTTCTTCCGCTGTCCCACCCCCCACTGGAGACTTATCATCCTGGCACTGAAACCTTTGTCTGGGTGGGCTGGTCTGGGGCTAGGATCGCTGGCTCCCAAGGTATCCCTCCCTGTTTTTATTCAGCACGCGTGAATGTGGGACTGCCCATTCTGCCCCCGCTCTGCACCACTCTGCATCTCCATGCCTCTTCACCTCTCCGCACCTCTCTGCGTCTCTGCCCCTCCTACCCGACCGGATGAATGTGGCTTCTTTAAATCCTTGGTTGTAGGACTTCTGCGCAGCTCTATTTTCTGACAAATCTGGATGATATTTGTTTTGTAGTCTGGTTGTAACTTTTGCTGTAGTTGTGCGAGTAGGTGAAGCAATTTTGCCTGCACTTCCATCTTGAGTGGAAGTCCCTTCTGTCTCTATTTTTAATTTTAATTTTAATAGCAACCTATGGCTAGAGGCTACTGTATTAAAGACACAGTTCTAGGGCAGTGTTTCTCCAGATTTAATGTGCATAGAAATACCTAGCGATCTTGTTAAGATACAGATTATAATTTAGCAGATCCAGAGTGGGGCACAAGATTCTGAATGTCTGATAAGTCCCCAGGTGATGCTGATGATTCTGGGCTTTGGACCACAGTTTGGCAAGCAAGATTCTAGAACAGTGCTGCTCAAACTTTAGCATAAATAAGGATCTCCTGGAGATTCCAAGCAGATTCCAGGACCTTTTTCTTCACAGGTTCTGATTCGGTAGGTCTGGGGTGGGGTCCAGTAGTTTGCATTTGTAACAAGGGCCTGGATGCTGTCGCACCATTCATGCTAGAGAATTGGGAAGGTGTTGAGAAAAACATAGTCTTAGTCATTCTCTGACTTTCTTTCCTAATTGCTACTGTAAATAGTTAATATTTGTGTCCTACATCAAGGTAATTACCTTCCCATTTTACTGGTGAGGAAACTGAGGCATAGGAGGTTAATGAACTTGCCTAAGGTTGCACAGGCGGCAAGTGCTGCCTCCAGAGCCACCTGCTGAACTGCTCACATCACAACATGGGTGGCATGCCCACGGGTGTTTGTCAGCGGACTGTCCTTGCCTTACTGTGCAGACTGATTCCTTGAATTCAGAACAGAAGAGAGAATTAAAACCACAAAAGTCTGGTTTTGATTCACAATTTTCCTGTATTTGTTTTATTTCCTGGGAAAATTAAGTTTATAATTTCCTCATTTTATGGGGGAGGAAATGGGCTCATAGAAGTAAGAGACTTGCCTCCATTCACACAGCTCATTATTCCTCTTTTATTACTGTCTGGTGAACAACCTTGATAAGCTTCTATTTCTGATCCTTTCAGTGCCGCATTTTTATTATCTGAGCACTGATGGAATTTCTAAAACTGAACATTTTTAGATAGTTGCTACTGGTGAGGCATACACCCCCCACCAACGACCCCCCCCAGAACTGTCACTTAGCTACCCAGGTGTTCCTATTTCCTCAGCTGGGGGGGGGCGGTTAGGTGAGGCCGAGGTAAGAGAGGAGAAGGAATGTCTGAGAGTGCTGTCTGTGCTCCGTGCAGCCAGGATCTGTAACCACTCATGAAACCCAGGGTCCTTATGACTTTGATTACATTGGTTTTAAGTCCTAGGTCTAGAAATCATATCCCCCTATGTATATGTATATGTATATGTATATGTGTACGTGTACGTATACGTATATGTATATAATATAAACCTCTCAGAGACCTAGCCTTTCACCCACATAATCAACAACACAGGTGGCAAAAAACAGTAGCTGGGACCTCAGCAATGGTCACACAGTTTGGACCTGTGGCAGGCCAACAATAACATAAGTTGTGTTTCAGTTCCTGAGCCCCAAGGTAAACAGACCCCTTGGCTACTTCCCCATGAGATTGGACATAGGGGGCAGAAAAGACCTCAGAGCTGTCTGTCCTCAAGACCTGGAGAAATGATTTATCCTTACGTCACTTCAGACCAATCAGCTCCCAGCACAACCCTGAACCCCTCATCCATGATGTCTTCTGATTTTTGCCCTACACAATCTGAAACCTACACATCATTGGGAGCTTGTTTAGAGCACAAGCTCCCCAGCTCCACGTTGACCAACTCGATATTAAACTATTTTTAATTTCTATACTGCAAACTCCACAGCAGCATTGAGGGAGCTCCAGGAGGCCTCCGGGGCTGGAGACAAAGACCAGGGAGAACCCAGCAGAGGCAAAGCATGGCTGCAGAGCAGGGACCTCTTTGGAAGCCCAAACGGAGTATCCCTGGGGTCATGGGGACTCCCAGAAATAACTGGTGGCACAGAAGGAAGAGCTTTGGTTTCTTGAATGTGCACAGAACCATCAAGATATTAACCATTTCACCTACAACCTCTATCTGTTTACACCACTGTGGTCCTCTGCCCTACAGCACATTGGAATTGCCCTGGAGTTGTCAAATCTCAACACAGAAGGGACACCCAGACGCGTTAAATCAGAACATCAGGGGTTTTGTGTTCCCCAGTGATTTCAAGGTTAAGATCCAATGATTTCTTAAAAAATAATAAACTAATGTTTTTCATTCTATTGTTTTAAGAATGTAACGAGGCTATAAATTCCTCAACCAAATGAGGTTAATTGAGAAGTTCAAATCAGATTTCTGATAAAATGCTTTGAAATTTCCTCAGAAAACTAAAAACGGAACTGCCTTTTGACCTGGCAGTTCCATTGCTAGGATTATATACAAAAGAACCTATGCACCCCAATGTTCATAGCAGCACAATTTACAATAGCCAAGAGCTGGCGGGCAACCTAAGTGCCCATCAGTAAATGAGTGGATCAAAAAACTGTGGTACATTTACACAATGGAATACTGTTCAGCAGAAAAAAAAAGAAGAAACTTCTACCCTTTGTGACAACATGAACGGAACTGGAGAGCATTATGCTAAGTGAAATAAGCCAGGCGATAAAAAAAATACCATATGATCTCACCATTAACAGGAATATAATCAACAAAATGAACAAGCAAGCGAAGTATAGCCAAAGACATAGAAATTGAGAACAGGCTGACAGTGATCAGAGGGGAGAGGGGTGGGGATAATGGGGGGAAAGGGTGAAGGGTTTACAGGATGGATGATAAAGGACATCTGGAAAAGAACAATGGGGTGGAAACAGGGAAGGGAGGCAGGAAGGCTGAGGAGGAGGGGAGGGATAGGGGGAAAGGCAGAAACTGTACCTGAGTAACAATAAAAAATAAAGATAAAAAAAGAAATAAAATGCTTTGAAAACTGTTAAAGGTAGGGGATGATGGTGATGATGATGATGATGATGACGATGCTTAGACCCTCTTTTAGAGCCTCCCCTAATGCCCTAACAAGCTGGAAAGTATTTAATATGGTTTATTTATGTTTAATATACTTTACTCTGAAGACAAATCAGCATTATCTTCAGAGGTGGGATGCTATGAAGAATGGCATCAGTCCTGGCTGATGTGGCTCAGTGAATTGAGGGTTGCCAGTCCAATTCCCAGTCAGGGCACATGCCTGGGTTGCAGGCCAGGTTCCCAGTTGAGGGCATGTGTGAGGCAACCACACACTGATGTTTCTCTCTCTCTCTTTCTCCCTCCTTAGCCTCTCTATAAATAAAATCTTTAAAAAAAAAGAATGGCATCAAATTCAGATGAATATAAAAATATAATTGAGGTGTTTGAAGCTGATGTATATAAATATACCTACTTAATTATAATCTCTCTTTCTATCTCTGCCCCTTTTTTAAAAAAAGAACAGTAAGAAATAAAGAGTCATTAGGGAGAGTTGTTTAGAGTGCAAGCTCCCCATCCTCTTTCTCTGCTTTCCCTTTCTCACTAACCCTTCACCTTGGCTTCTGGACTACACATTCCTCATCTGTTCCCACACCCGTCCTGGCTCTTGGCAGGCCCTAAACAGGCCAACCCTGGACCTGGTCCTGGGCCAGGAGCCTGTGTTCTACAAAAGGAGGATTCTTATTTCCAGCCACAGGCAGAAGAAACTGAATTTGTCCTAAATCCCACAGTAAGTTAGGACCAGAGAAAGATCCAGTTCTCCACAAACCTCACCTAGGTTCCACTATGGAAACGTTCACTCTTGGCAGCTAATTAATATAAGAAAGCAGCAAAGCAAAAACACTGGAAGAAATGAAACAGCCTAGGTGGGAAGAGAAAATATGAGAATGTACAAATTGATGCAAAATATTCTCCCACGATGAGTGTGAGATGACACAGAAAGTCAAGAAGTAATAATCCTGGAAGACACAGCCATACTGATGCATATCACAAAACCTGAAATTGAAAGGAATTGAAGCCTTTCATTGAGAGACATTTAATCATTTTCTCAGTAATTGCATCAGTTTTATAATTTCTTTCATCACTGACTCCCCAGTAGCCCTGGCATCTCTCCTCTATGATATGGAGATGGCGGGTAATGGTGTTTGCCTCCAGGAAATTAAAGACCCTTTCAATAACTGCATTAGTCGTTGGTCATTGCTGTTCTGATTGTTCTCGTAACCACCATCAGATCTGGGCACAGAGAGGATATGAAAATTCATAAGCAGGAAAACAATCTTATCTTCCCCTTACCCAGCTCTCTCTTTGCAAGAAATGTCTGCAGTCTTTTTTACATTTCTAATTTGTTCATCAAAAGGCATATTTTTGATAGGCTGGGATATATATATCCACTGGGGACCAGAAGCTATTTGGGATCCTAGAAAATTGTGAATTCTACCTAGGTTTTCCAGAATTATTCTGTTGCGTTGCCATTTAACTTAAAAGAGCAAAACTGTTTCAGAATTGTATTTCAGCACTCCAGGAAACCCAGAAGGCAAGAAGCCATAACACTGAAAAAACACCCTGTTCTCTTCTTATCTCTATAGAAGGTACCAGAAAAAAAGTGTATTCTGGTTTTATTATTATTGCTTTATATCTTGGACACTCCCGGATTTCAGGAGTTATGGGAGGTGCTGGGGAAATTATTCCATAAGCACAATGCCAAACTGAGTCACTCAACAAAGTCTAGCCTAGAGTGAAAAAAAGAAAAAAGCCTAAAGGCAAGAATCCCAATGAACAAGCACTGTTTTCTGGGTTTTCCAACCCAGTGGCCCTAAGATCTCTGAAACTTGCTAAGCTGCATCTGTTATTTGTTTAGGAATTTGGTAACCAAATGTTTATATGTATATATAAGTATATGTGTATGTATTTTTATCTGTTTATCCATTCCAGTACTAGGTATTTATTCTACAGGTATACTTCACATACAAGAAATACTATGTGTAAAGCTATTCATTACAGTGTTACTTATGATCACACACACACAAAAGCTATAAATAACCTCAAAAAGCCTCAATAGAGGACAAGCTAGGTTATGGTTCATCCACACAATAGAATGCTATGAAGCAGATAAAAAGAATAAAGTAGCGCTCATACTAAAAGTGGAAAAATCTCCAGGATTAACTGACTAACTGGGAGGTGTGCACTAGTGTAAATAGTATGCTACCATTTGTATAAAGAAAAGAACAGAAACACCTCTATGTGTGTAATGCACAGGGTAGCTATAGAAAGACATGCAAGAAACAGTGCCTCTGAAATGGAAACTTGGGGGGAAGGGATTGAGGAGGGAAGGAAGCCAAATGCTGTCAATTGACTATCAAAAGTCTTCACACATAATTATATATAGTAAGAATACTAATGAGTACACATAATGCTATGTGCCAGGCATGTTCTAAGCACATTACAAATTTACACTAATTCAACATGCTCCTTTGACACAAAATTCAGATACCTGTCTAATTTCACTAAATTGTCAACTACTTAAGAACATCAACACGACTCAAGCATTTTTTTAACCTACACAAATGATAGTACAGTAGTTTTCACATAAGACTGTTCTCAAGAAATATGCACTTCATTTATTCATTCAATATTAATTTGAGAGAAGCTAATTATCTTCAGCATTTAGAGCTAAGAACTTAATAACCTTTATCTAAAATTATCTTATTATAATCAGTTCATTCTGTCATGAAGTTGAGCCAAACTCCAAAATGAAATGGCTTTGAAAATGTGCTATTACACATATGTACAACTCTGGTTGTGATCAATACACTGGGAAATTCAAACGAATTATTGAAAAAAAGTTATTCAGTTCTCCCTTTATTTTTTTATTCAAAGAAAACAACTGTATTATCAAAGTACAGTCCCCTGCCTTTTAAACTTTGTGTTCAGGAGAGCATTTAAGTGTTTAAAAATAAAAGGTCTTGCCCCGGCTGGTGTACCTCAGTGGATTGAGTGCGTCCTGTGAGCTAAGGGATTGAATTTCGATTCCCAGTCAGGGCACTGCAGGCCAGTTCCCAGTGCAGGACACACGGGAGGCAACCATACATTGATATTTCTCTCCCTCTCTCCTTCCTTTCTCCTCTAAAGATAAATGAATAAAATCTTTTTAAAAAAGGGGCATTTCCTCATTAAAAAATAATAAAAATAAAAATAAAAGGTCTCCTACTAAGTTATATGGGATCAAGATAAAGTACTTAGCACAAGCTTGGCCCATCATAAATCCCCATTCACGTGGAGCTCTTCCTCATTTCTTATTTGGAGCCCTCAGGCCTCATGGGAGAGAGAAAAGTAAATGAGAGCTGGGTTCAGCCTTGTCAACAACTGGGACATCCATCTGTAACAGAGGCAGAGTGGACCACGGGAATGGAAGTGTTTTTCCCACTGGCAAGTCATTAAAAGGCATCAATACTGTAAATTAGACAGTCTTGGGGGGAACAGTTGGTGTGAAGTGGGAAGAGAAAAAAATTAAAACTCTAATTCCTAGATTTAAAAATTCACTTATTCAATCCAGTTTGGGGGTTTTGTTTGGGGTGGGGGGGGGAGGGTACATACCTGGGCCAGGCAGATATTATGACAAGTGGTTGTAATCCAAAACCTCATTTTATTAATTTAACATGCTATATTTTTTTATTTGTTTTCTTTTTTAAGTAAAATTTGCAGATGTAGTAACAATGCCAAATCACATTTTACTGAAGTGGTAAGATACTCATATAAATACTTCTCTAAACAGTTTTGACAAAACAATAAAAATTCAAATAAAATTAAGGGAACCAATATGGGATTGTATTTGTTTAAAAAAAAGGTTTTCAACTGTATTATGAACTTAGCTGTGTTCCTCCAAAATTCATATATTGAAGTCCCCAACTCCCAGTACCTCAGAATGTAATCTAATTTGAAGATAATGTTTTTAAAGTGTTGATTAAGTTAACAGGAGGCTGTTAGGGTAGGGCCCTCACCCAATATGACTGATGTTCTTACAAGAAGTATAGAAGCACCAGGGCTGTACATACACAGAAAAAGGCCACGTGAGGACACAGGGAGAAAGCAGCCACCTACAAACCAAGGAGAGAGGCCTCGGAAGAAACCAAACCTGTAGACACCTTGATCTTGGATTTCTAGCTTTCAAACTAAGAAAATAAATTTCTAATCACTTGCTACATAACAAAAGAAATCTAGTAGCATCACACTTGCTCAAATAATTTTTTTAATTTACAATTATTAAAATTAAAGTAGAAATACCTACTCAAATTATTTTCAAAATACAGTTGAATTATATATTTATTATGAACTTTGGGAAAATTATTTATTTCATTCTATAGGGGTAAGACAAGTAATTTCATACTTCATTTTAAGTCCAGAGTCAGAAAACATTTCTTGTACATCCACTAGTAGAGATCATCATATAGCAATTAAATATTTAAGTACAGAGATCAATTTTTAAAATAGATTTCTATAAATAACATGAAATAACATAATACAATCCACTCTGGATCTAAGAGCCCTAATTTATTCAAATATTAAAAGAAACTTGTCTTTTGGAATTTTCTTCATTTAAAAAACACATTGTGAGAATGAGTTCAAGGATGGAGGAATCAATCAGTACACAGCGATTCCCAGACATGACATATAAACATGACATTTTAAAGATATGAACAAAGGCTGCACAGGGGATGGTTGCCTTGCTCACTCGCTCTCTCTCCGACGGAGAAGGGACATTTCATATTTCATAGTTTCTGAATTTCCTCAGGAGTTCTGAAGGAGCATCCCCAGACCAGCGGAAACGAAGGTGCCAATAATTCATATCTGAAAAATCTTTAAAGGATAGAAGAGAAAATTTTTAAGTCAGAAGTAAAAACAAAGAGGTCAAGCTGGTAAAACACTTTGCTGATAAGACTTCACTGCAATAAATGTAAGGGTAAGTCTTTGGTATGAACTATTCATATCTTACAGAAACTGACTAACTTAAGCAGACTTCTGAATTCTTGTGAATAGGACTTAATTTATATGGATGAGAAGATCTCACATGCTTAAACTTAATAATAAAAGGATATTTATAGATGCCTCTAGTGGTGGGAATTTTGACAATTTGCCTGCAAAAGAATTAGAAACAACTTTCAAATGACTGCCAAAAATAAAAGGTCAATGGTAAAGGATCTCTGGAATTACAAATAATTTATTCCATGATAGTAAGGGTTTTTTTTTTAGTCTAAAAAACAACTTTGTTTTAAATTAGATAAAAGGTCAGTTTCCTTCTCTGCTAGAGGAATTATAAATTGGCAAAACTCTTCTGGTAGGCAACTTGCAGTATTTACCAAACTCATTAAAATTACCCAATAATTCTACTACTAGAAATTTATCTTAAGGAAATAATGGATGTGCTCATGGGTTTTAACTATAGGATGCTTTATCGTATACCTTTAATAAATGTTTTTAAAAATCAAGAAGCATTCTAAATCTTCAGCAATAGATATCTGGTTAAAAGGCTTTTATATAGTGACTAACAATTTTTTAATATTTACAGTCACAGAAAAAGGTTCATAACATATTGATTGCTAAGTGATGGGTGGTTTATAAAATAGTTTACACAGCTTTCACTGGTATGACTCAATGGATTGAGTGCCGTCCTGTTAAACAAAGGGTCATGGGTTTGATTTCCAGTCAGGGCACATGCCTAGGTTGCAGGCCAGGTCCCCAGTAAGGGGCGTGTGAAAGGCAACCACAATGATGTTTCTCTCCCTCTCTTTTTCTCTTCCTTCCCCTCTCTCTAAAAATAAATAAATAAAGTCTTTAAAAAAACAGTTGAAACAATGTGATCTCATTTTTACATTTCTTATTTACATGAATATTTATATTAAAAAACATTTTTAAAATCTAAAAGGAATTACCACTAAATGTTAACAGTAGTTATCCCTGCATAGTTGTAATAGATGTGTTTTTAATTTTTATACCTTTTTTGTTTATCTTTATTTTCTTATTTTTCTATAATAGACAAGTATGACTTTTTAAATTTTTGTTTATAATATTGCTAATGAAAAAGTAGGTTTACAGAATAATAAAATATGCTCTACTGACATTTAAAATATTATCTAAAATATTATCTAAATATCTAGTCAGAAAAAATATACAGAGACACTTCCAGCAAAGATGGAGGTATAAGTAGATATACTTTGCTTCCTTGCACAACCAAGAGAAGGAAAATAACAAATTTAAAAACAAAAAGTAACCAGAACTGCCAGAAAACTGAACTGTATGAAAGTCCAACAAACAAGAAGTTAAAGAAGAAACATTCATCCAGACCAGGGAAGAGCAGAGATGGGCACATAGGGAGGAGAGGACTTGCGGCAAGGCAGTAGCTGGAGGACCAGGCAGTCTCACATATTTGTGTGTGGATAAACAGGGAGGAACAACTGGGAGTAAGACAGACTGTGCAACCCAGACTTCCAGCACCAGGAAATAAAGCCTCGAAATCTCTGGCTGTAAAAATCTGTGGGTGTTAGGGCAGCAGGAGAGACTCCCGCCTCACAGGAGAATTTGTTGGAGAGACCCAGAGGATCCTAGAACATACACAAACCCATCCACCTGGGAATAAGCACTCAAAGGGCCCAATTTGACTGTGGGTAGTATGGGAAGTGACTGAAACTGGGCCCAGAGCCTGGCAAGTGACATTGTTCCCTCTCAGGCCCCTCTTCCACATACAGCACCACAATGCAGCAAAGTGGGTTGCCCCGTCCTGGAAAATACCTTAAGCTTCTCCCCTTACAAAGCCACAGGTGTGTCAAGGCAAAGGAATCTGAACTAAATTAAAGAACAGATCAAAACTTCAAAAATAGAACTAAGTGATGAGGAGATAGCCAACCTCCCAGATACACAGTTCAAAACACTGGTAATCAGGATGCTCACAAGAAGTGACTGAATGTGGTCGAAAAATAGAGGGAAAATTGAAGACTATGCAAAGTGAAATAAAGAAAAATATACAAGGAACCAACAGTGAAGAGAAGGAAACCAAGACTCAAATCAACAATTTGGGGCAGAAGGAATAAATAAATATTCAACCAGACCAGAACAAAGAAACAAGAATTCAAAAAATTGAGGAGAGGCTTAGGAACCTCCAAGATAACTTTAAATGTTTCAACATCCAAATCATAGGGTGCAAGAAGGAGAAGAGGAAGAGCAAGATATTGAAAACTTACTTGGAAAAATAACAAAGTAGAAATTCCTCAACCTGACAAAAGAAATACACTTCCAGGAACTCCAGGAAGCTCAGAGAGTCCCGAGGAAGCACACACCAAGGCACATCATAATTAAATTACCCAAGATTAAAGATGAGAAGAGAATCTTAAAAGCAGCAAGAGAAAAGGAACCAGTTACCTGCAAAGGAGTTCACATAAGACTGTCAGCTGATTTCTCAAAAGAAATCTTGTAGGCAAGAAGGGGCTGGAAAGAAGTATTCAGAAGGGTCATGAAAGGCAAGGACCTACATCCAAGAGTAGTCTATCCAGCAAAGCTATCATTTCAAATGAAAGGGCAGATAAAGTGCTTCTCAGATAAGGTCAAGTTAAAGGAGTTCATCATCACTAAGCCCTTATTATATAAAATGTTCAAGGGACTTATCTAAAACAAAAAAGATGATCAAAAACTATGAACAGTAGAATGACAACAAACTCACAACTATCAGCAACTGAATCTAAATAAAACAAAAACTCATGAAGCAAACAACTAGAACAGGAACAGAATCACAGAAATGGAGATCACATGGAAGGTTATCAGTAGGGAGGGGGAGAGTGAGGGAAAAGGTACAGGGAATAAGTAGCATAAATAGTAGGTACAACATAGATAGGGGGAGGGTTAAGAATAGTATAGGAAATGGAGAAACCGAAAAAATTATATGTGTGACCCACAGATGTGAACTAAAGAGGTGCAAATGCTGGTGGGAGGAGGGCACAGGGCAGAGAGGAATAAAAGAGAAAAAATGGGACAACTGTAATAGTATAATCAGCAACATATACTTTTAAAAAATGAAAAATATACACAGAATAGTTGACAATGGTTATCTCAGGACAACAGAATCTGTTTGCACTTTCTTTAGAATCATCAGAGAAAACAAATCTAAAGAATTTCCATTTAGGGAAAGAGCACAAAAGGAGATAGACTTCTGATGACCTGTAATTGAAACACACGCACAAAATATGTACTGTATGGTCCTTTTATTTTAGGTATACTAACATACAAAAGTAACCTAAAGATCAGTAATAGATATATTCTCTAGCTGGTAAGATTAGCAGTTGCATTTTCTTCCTTTTGCTTGACCATATTCTCTCACACCTCATCTGCTGCCGGCCAGGCTCCTCTGCAGGAGGGAGCCCTGTGCTAGAAGCCACAGGGTTGGAAAACTGGGAAGGTAGATGGATGCCTGGAGTACGGGACTGCACACCAACACCTTCTGCTACATTTTATTTTTTGTTTATTTGTTTGTTTGTTTTTATTCCGGGATGTTACACAAAACTATTTGATTGTATTTATCAGAAGCCATTCATTCCATGAACAGAAGGAGTAGTGGTGAGATTGTCTCGCACTCCAGTTTTCAGATGCCATGATCCATATTTTACTGGTTGCAGTGAAGTCAGAAGATGATGGCACCTATTTGATGTCTGCTCATCACAGAAGCGGCATTAAAAGGCAAACTCCAAAATAAATATTAAGCATTGCTTGAGGAAATTAACAAATATGCTGAAAAGTTATGTGAGAAGCCTCTGAGGGCTTGGTTAAGCTGACATGAACAATATTTCTTAAATGCTGATGTTACAAAAATTTACACTATACTCAAATGAAATTATAAATAATCATGCAATTACACTTTGGTGTATCAAACTCCAACTATAAGGCACTACTCAGAAAAGCCAATAATCTCTTAAACAACATTAAAAAACCACTGGTAAATGCAGCCTTTGGCAAAACTTCATAATTCTTATTCTTCAACAAACACCTTCTCAGAATACTGATCCTCCCTCCGCTCACCCCCTCCACTTCATTCCTCAAACACAGTGAGAGAATACACTACAAGATGTGAGGGCATCAAACTGACATCATAATTTATCCTGAGTAAACTATGACCTATCTGCACTGTGGAATATTTACCAGCTGCTAAAAACAATGAGTTGATTCTAAATGAAAGGGTCTAAGGAAAAGTCCTATAATAATAAAATCTGACACTTAAACAAATGATATGCCTGATCTAAATATTTTACATATATTAAGTTATTTACTCCTCAAAAAGTGTCTGCTTAAATTAATCAGTTACTGTAAGATGTTAACAATTTATACCAAAGACTTACCCTTATGAAGTAGAAACTAGAATTTTAACCATTTTATACAGATAAGAAAACTCAGAGAGGTTAACTCTTGTCCACGTAAGAACATCCAAATATGTAGGGAATTATTATAAAAATTTATTATTTGAGTTGAACAGAGGACAGGCCTGGAAACAAGATCTCAACAGACAGAAAAATGCTTCCCAGAATAACAGCTTGTAGTTTCTTTTATGCATTTGCGGTTAAGGAGGAAATGTAAAAAAGACTGCATGAAGGTGAGGACTGGATTACAGGTTAAGAATATGTACTCTCTTGAGGGGGGTCATGGTTTAGAAGGGGTCTTAAAAGAGGCATTTCAAAGGTCGGTTAACCTAGAGGCACAGAGGCAATGGACAAGGCTTGATTAAGGCAGAGATGAACCTTTCACTAAAGAAGTTATAGGCCTGGGACGTGACTTGACCCACCATGACTTGTCCAGTTAGGAATTTATGATCAGATCACCCTTTGAGGTTATTGGCATAGAACCCCTCTTCTTCATCGGCACTAGAGGTTAGGGGGAGACTGATCTGAACATTCCAAGGCTGAATGGACAAATATTTGTATGTTTGCCTGTGTGCATGTGAGTGGGTGTTTGCATGTGTATGTTTGCTTACAACTGTTTTTGCTGACATTCCATCTTCTGCTTTGATCAGTTTTTATAAAGCTGATGCAGTCAACATACAGACAAAAAGATTTTTAGGGTAACCAGCAGAGACACCTGAATCAAACTCTAAGAATTCTTATTCCCAGCAAGTAGTGAGCATTAAAAAGTTCTCCCCAAACAGAGATTTGAAGTGACTATTTCAAGAAAGACTATAATTCACCACAAACTATCTAATTATCTTCTTTTATTGAATAAGTGTTCAGGAATGGTCAGGGACCTTCTGTTTAAAGGCTAAAATCTGTTGGGGTGTTGTATCACAACCCTAAGAGTCAAAGAAGATTTTGAAGGACAGTTACAGTGTGAGTACGTAACACATCTCTCTCTGTATAGGACACACGGTGGGTGGCTAGAAATGGTAGCGGTTCACATTTACCCAGGGCTCTCCCACTATGGGCAAATCACCATGCTAAGCATCTTGCATGGATCTCATTTAATCCTCATGGTAAGTCTATAAGAAGGTACCATTATGATGTGTAGTTTTTAGATGAGGAAAGTGAGGTCTAGAGAAGCAAGTCTTACCAAGTAATACAGATAATAAGTAGTAGAGTCAGGACGTGTAGCTTGGGAGCCAGAAGTTCAACTTCATTAACACCCTGCTTCAGTGGATCTATAAAGGATTCAGAGTGTCTACAGAGCTACTTACGGTTAAGGTATCTTCTCAAAGATAGTACAGTGCCTTAGAAACAGACTGAAGCCAAACCACCTTAGTTCAGACCCCTGCCCTGCCACATAAAAACTGAATAGCCTTGAAAAAATCATTCAGCCTCCCTGGGCTTTAGTTTTCTCATCTGTCAAAAGAGAATAATGTTGATACCAACCTCACAAACTTGTAGTGAGGATTAAATAAAGTGGTATACGCAAAATTAATATTAAATGAGATAACAGATGTAAAATAATTTATGTAAAACAGTCCTGCACATGGTCAACGCCCCCCAATAAATGGGGGCTAGCGTTATTGCAGTGGAGAGGAAGACAAACCCCCAGAAATATCTCAATTTCCTTTGCCAGGGATATACTGAAGAATGTATCTTCTAGTTTTTGTGTCAATGCTACGTAAATATCTTTTAAGGTGCCAAACCAAGCCTTAAGTTTGGCAGGAGTCAGACCTTCTCTGTCTGCAAAGCAATACGACATGACTTACTTGAAGAATTTGGATTCTGGGGGGAGAATGTATTCTCCAAGGACTCAGATTCTTTTTGCTCCACTTTCTCTGTGGTTGAACCCAGCTCCTCCTTCTTTATTTTTCTTTGCTCATTCCGTTCCTCATTTTCAGCCTTGTTGGTATGAGTCTGGTCAGTTCCTTCCAGCATCAGATCTTTTTTACCTCTGACAGCCCAGTGCATTGACTATATTAAGAGCAGACATATAAAGTCAATATTATATAGTTTTCTACACTTAAAGTTTAATATATTATAGTGCTAGTTATCAGAATGTTAAGCTTGACTATTAACCAGATTGTAATCAATTAATTCAGGTATTAATTAATCTTCCATGATTTGGAAGACTAATGATAGAAGGAAAAATCCATATTATGGTTTTTACAGAGCAAAAGGACCAGCATCAGAGAGGTTCAGAGAATTAAACTTTAGATGTTTCCTCAAAAACTTAAACCCTGAATTACCATATGGACTGCAATTGCATTCCCAGGTATGAATGGAATTGCCTAGGTACACATTCCTTTGTGCACCCAAAGGAACTGAAGACATACGTTCAAAGAAAAACTTACACATGAATGTTCATTCACAAAAGCCAAAAGGTAGAAACACCCCAAATGTCCACCAGCTAATGAGTAAATAAAATAAAATAAAATGTGGTATTTCCATACAATGGCATATTATTTGACCACAAAAAGGAACGAAGTGTTACAATGTGGATAAACACTGAGAACATTGCTAAATAAAAGAAGCCAGACACAAAAAACCACATATGTATGATTCCACTGATAAGAAATATGCAGAATAGACAAATCCATGTAGATAGAAAGCAGAGTAGTGGTTTCTAGGAGCTGGGGTGGGAGGAGGAGAGGGTTCTGCAACTAGATACTGATGCTGGGTGAGCAACATTGCACATGTACTCATAGCACTGAATTTTACACTTTTAATAGTTAAAATAGTGAGTTTTATGTTATGTGTATTTTAACACCAAAAAACAATGAGACTGTGTGCCTTGAGTAAGGCTCGAGATTAAACCTACTACTATTGTAACAGTTGTAATCACTGTTGTGACCTTCCATTCAGCCATGACCAATGCAAAGTTGGCATTAGAATTCTGGATTACACATCTTTTCTTTAAGAAAACACATACGTGGGGATGGCTGGGGTGGAGAGGCAGTGGTAGGGGGAATATGGAGACAACTGTACTTGAACAACTGTAAAAACAAATGTTAAAAAATAAAGAAAAGAAAACACATGGGCCCTGGCTGGTGTGGCTCAGTCCCTTGGAACATCATCTCATAAACCAAAAGGTCATGGTTTCGATTCCTGGTCAGGGCACATGCCTGGGTTGCAGGTTTGGTCCCCAGTCAAGGCATACTAGAGGCAACTATTAAATGTTTCTCTCTTAATCCATTTTTCTCTCTGATATCGATGTTTCCCTCCCTTCTCCTCTCTCTAGAATCAATAAGCATGTCCTCAAGTGAGGATAAAAAAAAGGGAAGAAAACACATGGCATGAAGCAGATCAATATTTACTGTGAAATATTTGTCCTAACTTTAGGTGGATTCACTTTATGGGAACTTTTCCAAGTCCAATTATCCTCAAGTAATAAGAATCATCTAAATAGCTCCCCATTTACTTTGGTGAGGATACTGTGAAGGTGTGCCTGTACACGGCGTGGAAGGTCTCTGGAAAGAAACACAGGAAGGTGCAGTGCGGGCTTTCTGGGGGCAAAGGGCAGAACTGGGGTCTGGGATTAGGAGGAACTCACTTTTCATTACATATCCTATTGTACTCTGTTCATTTTTTAAACAAAGGTGTGTTAGGTATCCTTTTAATTTACAAATTTTAAAAAATCAGTGGTCATAAATCAACAGTTGGGTATTGCCCACTGGTTTCTGGTATAACTTTTATATTTGTAGACATACACAAGATCCAAGACCCCTGAAAAGTCTCCCCAGAAACCTGGTATCACAGAATTATGTTGAATATGCTGGGAGAGGTCTTTTGCCCAGTGATTTAACTGTGTGATTTTGCCAGAGTCCCTCTAGCTGTGTATGGTGGGATCTAGATAAGGAGAAAGTCAAAATGCATTTTCAAAATCGAAGAATCTGTTAGGTCACAGGACTGAGGGACAAAGGTCAAAGACAGAGTTACTTTTCCCTATATGTACTTTTTGTACCTTTTCCATTTTGTGTCCTGTATATGTATTACCCATAAAAATGTTTAAAATTGGATAGATGAGTGGAAGAAGGAAGGAAGAATAAATGAATACAGAGTGAGGAAGAGAGATTAAGGGTTTGCTGTCTTAAGAATATTTCAATTAGAATAATTAGCCCTGGTGTCAACCAAAATACTAAATATAATGGTTTATTTTCCTGATATCCAGAATACTGCTTTCCTGAGCTACGAAAAGGGAGAGGGGAGAAAATAAAGCAAAGAAATCAAAATAAAACATTGATTTCCTGAAGTCCAAGGTTTATTGAATGAAGTAGCTCAGAAGTTGTGACATTTTAAAACTGTGTCAGAACCACAAAAGCAGCCGCCTCAGCTCTGCAGGTTCCCCGTGTTGCAAGGGGCATCTTGCTTTTCACCCACAGCGCACTTCAACTGCTCTTAAAATGCTGGGGTTACCAACTTCTGCCTGAGAAGACCCCAGTTTTGTTTTAAAAAAACGGTTTAAACAAAACAACGTAGGGAAGCAGTAGCCAAATATTACACCCGTGGCCAAGTTGTCTCACCAGCTTTTTTTTCCCCCCAGAATCTAAACCCTGCTTTAAGGCTGAGTGGCCGTCACTGGTTTCTCTCCAAAGATATGAGGTATGGGGGGCGGGGGTGGGGGTGGGACGGGAGTTCATCAACACAACAGCATCCTAAAGATCTTAG
Source organism: Artibeus jamaicensis (assembly GCF_021234435.1). NCBI lineage: Eukaryota > Metazoa > Chordata > Mammalia > Chiroptera > Phyllostomidae > Artibeus > Artibeus jamaicensis. The sequence continues at coordinate 20,002,925 of NW_026521788.1, forward strand.
AGACACCACAAATTCTTACCAGCACTAATACTGGCCACTCAGCAGGAGGCAGGAGAAGCACCTCTCCGAGAAGAAACGAAAAATGCAAAGGAGTAAAATGCCTTCTTGGAATCTTTTAAATAAATCTTTTCATGACAATTTTTAAAGAAAATTAGAAAATGGTAATGACAGGATGTTACTGAATAATAGCCAAAATGATCATAAAAATAACATGATCTCAGCTATGCTAAAAGATATACTCAAATGTAAATATATAAATATATTTGTAGATACATATAGATAAAATAAAGATAGACAGACTGAAGGGTAATGTGGTCTTATGCACACCCTAAAATCATAAATATATTGAAGCCTTCTGCCCTCATCCAACCAGAGTAGTTGCTTCTTCCTGTACCGCGAGTCTGGCTAGATCACTGGGGGCAGAAAGAGACCCCGAGGCAGCAGGAAAAGCTGCCCTGCCCCGAGTGGGGAAGGGAACCCCAAGGTGGCATGAAACAGCCTGCCTCACCCAGGAGGAGAAGAGAGGCTGCAGGAGGAGAAGGGAGGAGTTGTAGGAGGAGGCTGCCGCCTGCAACGGTAAACAAGCTGGCGCCAGCGTGCGTTGCCCCAGCAACCGAGCACTGCAGTGTGATACCGCAGAGGGAAGTTTGCACAGAATAGGTGCCAGGCTAGTGAAATGTTTGGACAGGAGAAAAGACCCTCCTACCCGCTTCCAGATTATGGCGGCAGGAGTAGGGGCAGAGACAATGTGCCAGCTAATCTTGGTGGACGCCACCCTAAATGGTCTGGGAATTTGGACGCTTCCACTTGGCATGGGATTTTGGGGTGGGAGATTTAAATGGAGGGCGTGTAGAAAAAAACTTGTCACTTTTTTTCCTTCCCCTCTTTAGCCTGGTGGGGAGTCAGCAACCCTAGTGTTCCTGGCCGGTGGGCCCTGGAGACCTCACAGTCTGATAGCATGTGCGCACTCTGCCAACACAAGAAGCAGTGGCAGTGCGGGTGACTGGCACTGTGGAGCCCTGCTCAGCCAGGCACATGGACACCCCAGCTAGCCCATGGCCAGAGGGACAGGGTGCAGGTGCTGAGCCGGTGGGCAGCGGCTGGAAGAAAGGGCAGTGCACCGTGAGTCATGTGCTGGAGTGCATGAACTCCAAAAAGATGCCGGAAGTCGAAGCAGGACCAGGAACCAGCTAAGCCGCATATCCAAAAGTGCGGTATTTTTAAATGGCAGAAGATTCCAGGCGCAGCCTTAAACTGCTCTGGCAAAGGGTGGAGGAGTTATTTGTCTTTGGGTATTTTAAAGGCAATGGGCTTTCAGGCAGAAGCACATTATTCTTCCAAAATTGTATAGCCTTTGAATAAAAGACTCTGTTCCTTTTTCAACAAAACTTGCCTCTGGAATTTATGGGCACTGGGCAGCAGCATCTTCAACCTCTCTTCTCAACTGCAAAGGAGCATTAGTCTCCAAAATAATCAACCCACTCATCCCAATATCAAAGAATTACTCCATGATGCAATTTCTGCCACCATTCAATGTAACTGGCACTCACACTAACAAATGAAGGGGAGAGTGCAGTGGAAGGAAATGCATGTTAATATGGCTACATTTTCATGGCAGGGTTATAGTTATTTTCCTTTTATTTATTTCTATATTTTTTGGTGATTTCCAAACTTTCTATGACAAAATAATATGTGTGTGTTGAGCAAAATGGTTTATAACACTTGACTGACCTACCTATCATCTTAAGCAGTTGCTCTCAGTGACCACCAGTTCACCCCAGGAGGGGTGGGCCCAGAATCGCCTGAAGGAATATTTTTGCATAGATAAGTAGTCCATTAAGTCGCTTGCTACCTTGGAGGACATAGCTGTTACCAAGCAGGTGCCACTTGGCTGTGGTCCTAAAAGTTATACATAAATCAAGCCCCCTTTTGGGCATGGACACCCGAACTCTCGATGCTGCCCAAGACTTCACTTCTGTCCATAAGTCCCTTAGAAAAGACCACCTCAGAAAATTTTCCCCAAAATATGTACAATTACAAAAAAATAGATTTTAAAAGTTAAATGCACTTATGATTGCCAAAATGTACAGGGTTGGGCAAAAAAAAAGGTTCACAGTTGTGAGTCCACAAACTAGTTTATTCTTGTATTTTATTTATTAATTGTTGTACTATTTTCCATCCAAGCGGCTGTAAATCTACTTTCCTTCTCCCTCCTCATAACAAGTGGGGAGCTTCTAGGTGCTAGTAATGGATGCGCTGGGAGGGATGGTTACAAAGTATATACTTCACAACCGTGTACTAAATTGAAAATGTAGGTGTTATGCATTTTTCTGTAAGTTTTATTTCAAAAATGTTCATTGTAAATAGGGTCAATGGCCTCAGCGGGTTTAAAATATAACCTGCTTTAGATTTGGTTCTGTTGTTGTGTTTGTTTGACTTCTTGAGTTTCTTGCACATGCACAGAATAGAAGAGGCTGGCCAGTGGCCTCCTCTGTGGAGGGGAAAGGATATTGGGAAGGTTAGTGAAAAACAGAGTAAGAAAATCAAAAATTCAGGGTCCAGAGAGCTGAAAATATGAGCTGTAAGTGGCACAGACGGCCTGTACACTATGTATTCACTCTGCCTCAGTACTTCTCTCTTGAATGAGAGTGCCCATAGCATGCCATAGATGGGCAGTGAGGACTAATGACTCACCTATAGTAAAGGCTTTCAAAGCTCTTAGTGAAAAGATATTTTGAGATAGTAGTCTTACTCATCCATCTCCTTTATGCATTTTGTTATCAGCCCTCATCTCTGCTGGTTCCAATTAATGAAATGCCCAAGGGAAAAATCCAAACTATATCAAACCCATACAGGTACCCCTCATGCTTCCTAGTTCAATCAAAGGTCTAATGTAAGAGCAATGCTAAGCAGCCTGGGACACAATTAGATCACTCATTTCCGTATTCACAGAAATTACTTCTCAGCTCCACTGAGGTATTAGTTGGACACAATACTTAACATCAAGCAAACTATTGTAGAGTGACTTGGTTCAACAGAATGACCATCAACAAAAATATCAAATTATAGCAGTTGATAGAGACAAAGAGGAATACTAGGGTGGGGAGAGTCTGGAGAGAAAAATAATGAGCTGCACCAGACAGAAAACCACTATGTGCATGGAGTGAACTAACACTAAACAGACACCAAGCCTGGGTGCAAAAGTCACTGCCCTATGTCGTTGTTCTGCCTTTTCAATTAACTTGTTTACCAATTTTTCTCAATGGATTGTTTCTTTTTTTTTTTTAATCTAGGAACCAGTTTTCTTAAATCCTGTACCTTGGTCAACGCTAGAGTTTAAAAATGTGGTGTCTATGTGCCAGTAAATATTGAGACAAATAGGAAAACAAATCAATGGATTCAGATGAACCAAGGGTCAGCTAAATAACATTCAAAACTGATGGGTTATTTTTATCCTGGATCTCCATGAGTACATTTTTTTTTAACTTGCCTGGGTGATTTCTGACCTGCTTTTGGATAACATCCAATTAAGACAAACTGCCTCTGAATAAGCCCAGATGGTGTTGAACTGCATCCCATCTGCCCAGGGAAACTGTGGCTCCACAGGCACAAACGGAAGCTTCCCTGGCAGCCTGCAGCCAGCTGGACTCATCCCAAGGACACCTTGTCCAGGCAGAAACAGCAAGCAAACAGGTACACGTGAGGGTGATGGGCAGCCCCAGCAAGCCCTCCCAGAAACAATCTGTCAAACAATCAATTCATCAAAACTGTGTTTCTATTTAACTCTTTATAAAATGTAGAGCAATTAATATGGCATGGGGCAGCTTTAACAGCTTATGAGAATTTTTCTCAGAGCTTTATTTGGACTGTAGCTTTGCTGTTACCACTTTCCCACAGCCATCCCAAAGGCATTCTGCCTTATATTTTGGAGCCAGAGGGAGAGCCATTCATACCCTGAACCTCTTGGGGTAAAGCCATTCATCATCGCCCTAAGATTCTTTAAGCTAGAAAGGCATCTATTTTCAAGTTATCCCAAGATCCCAAAGGCCCTGGTTACAGAAACACTCATCCCATCATCCCTTTTTTAAATCAATATCATATATCTAAATTTAAATTTCTAACACATTCATTGACCTCGATGAATTCTTAAAATCTTTGTACAAATTACATTATCAGGAGAAACTTCTAAAAAGAAAAAAGAAATAACTAGTGAAGTGGCAGGTGCTTGGCATGAGAACAAAGTATCAGTTACAGTTTCACTTTTGTTAGATGATAGAAATGTGCCATTTGAGGAATTCTCCCAAAGGGAATGCCTGCAATAATGAATCCATGTGTGATGCTGCAAAAACACAGTGTGATCTGTCCTGCCTTGAAGGTACTGGAACTAATAATGTTGCTCCCTGCCAATGCTTTCCCTTCAAGGGGGATTATAATGCTTAAATAAAAAACAGAAACACAGTATTGATGATGTGAAAGGTAGGGATTTTATGAGATTTAACACTCTATAAATGTGTAGGGCAAGCAAACATGCTTACATGTTTTGGATAAATGTTACCTATCCTACATTATAACCATTTCCTTGCCAGAATGGCATGTGTAATACACACATACACACACACACACACACACACACACACACACATATATATATATATATATATATATATATATATATATATATATATATATATATATATATATAAAACACCTTAGTGGTGATGTTTAATTACAAAAGGATAAACTATAACCTATTAGCTGATGAACAATAGTAGTAAACAATTACTAATTTTTATGGAGTGGTAAATGTGAGAGGATGAATGAATGAAATGAATAAATACAGAGCAACAATTAAAATGCTACAGAGAGAGGAGGGGTTTTCACATGCAGATGTCACTGTGTGGATGAGAACAGAAAAGAATGAAAAAAATTACAGAACATCTAACAAATGAGGTGGAAAATGCATAAAACTTGGCATACGGGATTCAAAGTCTGAGGAAGAGAAACAAAAGCAAGTCAAAAACAAAACCGTGTGTCCCAGTCTGGAATCCCAGCAACAGTGAACTAGGGCAAAGGGGGAAAAATTGGGACAACTGTAATAGCATAACAATAAAAATGATTTAATAAAAGATAAAAACTGTTTAGTCCAAACAAAGAACACAGTTCAAGAAAAAAAATCACTACTGATTTAAAGCAGAAAGATATGCATCTCATCATTTTTGTGCCATGGTAAGAATAAATCCAAAATCAAATGCTAGTCCTGGATACTATTTCAATTTTGCCAACAAGACAAATGATGTAGTCAGTAAGATATAAAATGCAATTATTAAAAGATATCAAACATTTCATAGCTAAGCTAAATTCAAAGCAAAAATGATGTGTTTGGAGAAAGGAAATTAGCATTTAATGGAAAGACAACAGTAACATAAAGTACAGTAGGAATTCAGAGATTTTTTAAAATTGTTGTTCAAGTACAGTTGTCTCCATTTTTCTGCCACTCTTTCTCCTTCCCCACCCATCCCCACCTTGAACCCTCAATCCTACCCCACTTTGGCTTTGTCCATGGGTTCTTTATACATGTTCCTTGACTTGCCCCTTCCCCTTCTTTCCCCCATTTTTGCCCCCCTTCGCCCTTCTGATTACTGTCAGTTTGTTCTTTATTTCCATGTCTCTGGTTCTATTTTGCTTCCTTGTTTGTTTTGTTGATTAGGTTCCACTTACAGGTGAGACTATGGTATTTGTCTCTCACCCCCTGGCTTATTTCACTTAGCATAATACACTCCAGTTCAATCCCTGCTGTCACAAAAGATAGGAGCTCCTTTCTTTCGGTTATGTAGTATTGCATTGTGTAAATGTACCACTGTTTTTTGATCCACTCCTTTACTGATAGGCACTTAGGTTGCTTCCAGCACTTGGCTATTGTAAATTGTGCTGCTATGAACATTGGGGTGCATAGACTCTTTTGTATTGGTGTTTTGGGATTCTTAGGTTATAATCCCAACAGTGGAACTGCTGGGTCAGAAGACAGTTTCATTTTCAGTTTTCTGAGGAAATTTCATACTGTCTTCCACAGTGGCTGTACCAGTCTGCATTCCCACCAACAGTGCACTAGGGGTCCCTTTACTCACAACCTCACCAGCCCTTACTGTTTGTTGATTTGTTTAATGATGGCCATTCTCACTGGTGTGAAGTGATATCTCATTATGTTTTTAATTTTCATCTCTCTGATGGCTAGTGGTTCTGAGCATCCTTTCATATATCTCTGGGCCTTCTGTATGTCCTTTTTGGATAAGTGTCTGTTCAGGTCCATTGCCCATTCTTTAATGAGATTGTTTGCCTCCCTGGAGTGGAGTCATGTGAGTTCTTTGTATATTTTGGAAATCAAACCCTTGTCTGAGGTATCATTGGCAAATATATTTTTCCATACAGTTGGTTCCCTTTCACTTTGCTGATGTTTTCTTTAGCCAAGCAGAAAATCTTTATTTTGATGAAGTCCCATTTGTTTATCCTTTTCTTTATGTCCTTGCTCTAGGGGACATATCAGTGAAAATATTGCTGCCTGAGATTTTTTTATGCCTATGATCTCCTCTAGGACTTCTATGGTGTCACATCTTATATTTAAGTCTTTTATCTATCTTAAGTTTATTTTTGTATATGGTGTAAGTTGGTGATTGAGTTTCATTTTTTTTTGCATGTAAGTGTACAATCTCCCAAAAGTATTTGTTGAAGAGGCTATTTTTACTCCATTTTATGCTTCTGCCCCCTTTCTCAAATATTAATTAACCACAGAAACATGGGTTTATTTCTGGACTCTCTACTCTGTTTCACTGATCTATGTGTCTGTTCTTATGCCAATACCAGAATGTTTTGATTACAGTGGCCTTGTAATACAGTTTGATGTCAGGTATTGTGATCCCTCCTACTTTGTTCTTCTTTCTCAAGATTGCTGCAGGTATTTGGGGTCATTTATGGTCCCATATAAATTTTTTTAATGTTTGTTTTATATCTGTGGAATATGTCATTGGTACTTTAATAGCAATTGCATTGAATCTATAAATTGCTTTGGGTAGTACAGACATTTTGATGACATTGATTCTTCTAATCCACAAACACGATATATGCTTCCATTTGTTTGTGTCTTCTTCAATTTCTTTCTTCAGTGTTGCATAGTTTCTGAGTACAGGTCTTTTACTCCTTGGTTAGGTTTACTCCTAGAGACTTTATTTTTCTTGTTGCTATACCAAATGGCATTTTTTTCCTGATTTCTGTTTTTGATATTTCATTGTTGATTTATAAAAATGCCTTCAATTTCAGAATATTGACTTTGTATTCTCTTGTTCTGCCAAATTTACTTACTAGGTCAAGTACTTTTTTGGTGGAGTCTATAGAATTTTCTATATACACTACATGTCATCTGCAAACAATGAGTTTTACTTCCTCCTTTCCAATTTTGGATGCCTTTTACTTCTTTTTCTTGTCTGATCACTGTGGCTAGTAGTTTCAATGCTATATTGAATACAGTGGTGAAAGGAGACACCCTTGTCTTTTTCCTGATCTTAATGGAAAAGATTTTAGTTTTTGTCCATTGAGTATGATGTTGGCTGTAGGTTTTCCATATACGTCCTTATTATGTTGAGGTATGCTCCCTCTACTCCCACTTTGCTGAATATTTTTATCATAAATGGATGTTGTACCTTATAAAAAGCTTTTTCTGCATCTATTGATATGATCATGTGGTTTTTGTCTTTCCTTTTGTTTATGTGATGTATTACAATTATTGATTTGTGAATATTGTACTATCCTTGCGTCCCTGGGATGAATCCCACTTGATCATGGTGCATGATCTTTTTGATGTGTTGCTGGATATGGTTTGACAATATTTCGTTGAGGATTTTAGCATGTATGTTCATTCGCAATATTGGCCTGTAGTTTTTCTTTGTTGTGTCTTTATCTGGTTTTGGGACTAGGAAAACGCTGATCTCATACAGAGTTTGAGGGTCTTCCCTCTTCTTGGACTTTTTGGAATAGTCTGTGAAGGAGAGGGGTTAGCTCTTCTTTAAATGTTTTGGAAAATTCTCCTGTGCAACTGTCTGGTCCAAGGCTTTTGTGTGCGAGGAGTTTTTTTTTATTACTGCTTCAAGTTCACCAGCTGTTATTGGTCTGTTCAGGCTTTCTGCTTCTTTTTTATTCAGTTTTGGAAGATTATATTTTTCTAGAAATTTGACCATTTCACGTAGGTTTTCAAATTTTTCAGCATATAGTTGTTCATAGTGATTTCTTACAATTTTTTTGTATTTCTATGGTGTCATTTGTAATCTCTCCTCTTTCATTTCTGATTGTGTTTATTTGGGTCCTCTCCCCTTTTTTCTGGATGAGTCTACTTAAATGCTTGTTGATTTTATTTATCTTTTCAAAGAACCAGCTCCTAGATTTATTGATCCTTTGAATTGTTCTTTTAGTCTCTATGTCATTGTTCTATTAGTCTCTATATCATTTAACTCTGATTGTGATTATTTGTTCCTTCTACTTGTTCTGGGCTTTATTTATTGTTATTCCTCCAATTCTTATAGATGTAGGGTTAGGTTGTTTACTTGAAATCTTTCTATCTTTTTTAGGTAGGCCTGTATTGCTATCAACTTCCCACTCAGGACCACCTTTGCTGTGTCCCATAGGTTTGGGACTGTTGTGTGTTCATTTTCATTTATTTCCAGAAACTTTTTTATTTCTTCCTTGATCTCATTATTAATTCATTAACTGTTTAATAGCATGCTATTCAATCTCCATGAATTTGAATGTTTTTGAGTTTTTTCCTTGAGGATGGTTTCTAGTTTCAGGAGGGTTTTTTTTAATCTACAGCTAACTCCATATTAGTGATTAAAATTAAGTAAAAGGGCTCAGTGGATCATCCAGAAAAATTAACTATCAAAGGCATTAGACCCAAAATGGTGTAGCTCAGTTGACTGGACATCATCCCACAAAGCAAAAGGTTGCTGCCTCTATTCCCAGTCAGGGCACATGCCTGGGGTGCCAGTGGATCAGCTGGCAGGGTACGTGCAAGAGGCAACAAACAGATCAGGCAACCAATCAGGCAAATGATCAATGTTTTCCTCACACATCGATGATTCTCTCCTTCTCTTTCTCCCTCCCTTCCCCTCTCCATAAGAATAAATAAATAAAATCTTTTGTAAAAAGCATTAGAATAGCAAGGATCACTAATTCAGTTGCAGTAATACTGTGTCAGACACAGAAGAATGGAAATATGGTTATGCAGAGGTAGGAAAACAATGTTTATTTAGTCAGTGCCAACAAGGAATTATGGGAATACACAATGTGAAAGGAAAAAAATCTTACTTTTGGGTACGTGAAGTTAAGTTACTATTTTAAAAATGTTCACTCTAGTTATTTGGGGCATGCAAGATAGGGGAAAAGTAAGTTTATAATTGTGTACACAAAACACAGAATTTATTATTGTATTATGATGCATTAATTATTATATTATTTTCCATATGAACAACTATAAACCTACTTTTACCCCACCCTATATATTTAATAATAATATGGTTAGTTCTTCGTAAATAATTAACACACTTGAATGATAATGAAAAAAATACAATAAATAAATAAATAACCCACTTAAAGAAATCATATGAATATATGCTTACTCCAAAATGAGATGAAGATTTCATGGACAGTGGCTTTAACTACATACTTTGAGAGTTTTGCACTGTTCTTCCCCATTACTTCAAAGACCCTCCCTTACTATTACAGATATTTTATCAATGGAAAAACAATTTGTTCAAGTTTTCTTAAAACAAAACTATTAAGAATGAAATTGAAATGTAATCCTGGCAGGTTGTAATTCAAAAGATGTGAATTATTTTGTAGCCTAATTCTAACAAGTATCCCTGAAGACTTGCCTATAATATAACTTCAGTTATTCTAAGTCTCATGTCATAGAAAAGTATCCCTGTAGAAAAAAAAAAACTAGATAATGTCATGCTTAGAATGTAGAAACGTTTAAAATTACATTTTCTCTCTAATATATAAGGTCAATGTAAAAACAAAATAAAACACATAACACAATAAATAATAGTACAAATAGGTAGTTACAGAATAGCCATGGGGATGTAAAGTGCAGTATAGGAAATACACTAGCCAAAGAATTTATACCCATGACCCACAGACATGTATAATGATAGGGGGATTGCCTGATGAAGTAGTGGGTGCTGGGTAGAGGGGGGAAAAGGGGAAAAATCAGGACAACTGTTATAGCATAATCAATAAAATATAATTTTTAAATGTAAGGTGATTATTTTGATATTTAGGGGTTATTTTAATGGCATGAAGAAAAGTAACACACTGATTTAAAGTCCCTCTACAACTATCCAATAATTCTTTCATCAGAATTTATAACAAAAATAATATACAAATAATGTATAGCTTTCTTTAATTAATTAGACACTATTTTTTATGGAGTTTATAAGCCTCGAGAAGAGAGCAGGCTGATATGAACTAAAAAGATAGAGGAAATCAATTCAAAAGATGGAGAACAATTGTTCAAAACTCAGCAGTGTTATATGAGCAACTTGAGAAGCTCAGGTATCAGAATGTATAAAACAGTAAACAATAATGGGGAGTGTATATAACAAATCAAACAGCCAAAGAGACTCACAAACACATTCTTGGGCTCTTTTTGGCACTGAGCCACTGAATTTCCCTTCACAGGATTTTCTAGACATTGATTAAGTTCTATCTGATTCTACCACCTTCTTGATCTTCTCCCTCCTAGCCCCTATTGACTCTAAACTACTATGTAAATCTAATCCATGGGCAGCCTGAGCTTCCTAGAGTCACTTCATCCCACAGAGAAACCTACCGTTTTCACAGAGTCACTCAAAGCTTCCCACTGCTGGAATGGCATCGCTATCTGGCTCCTTCGCCAGTGGTCATAGCGGGCTCGACTCTCTTCATTAGTCAAAATCTCTTTTGCTTTCTGCAGTTTCTGAAATGTCTCCACTGGAAAAAAAAATCAAAAGATGAGTACTTCTCTCTTAGAGGAGTTAAACTCCCAAACAATAATACTGATCTTATTGGGATATGTCTCTGCTACTTACCCAGCTGTGATACCTTGAACCAGTTCACCTCCTCAAACTTAGTTTCCTGGTTTGTAAAGTGTATCATAAGGACAAGTGAGATTATGCATGTAAAGTGCCTGGCTCACAGTTTACCCACTCCCTTTACTGAGCTCCTGTCATGTGCCAGGTGCTGTGCCAGGTGCTGTGACACAGGTGTGAACAACAGACATGATCTATTTAGTGGGATAGACATTTACAAACATTGGAAAAATTATAATTTTGTCTACTAGGAAGAAAACTACCTTTTCTGGTAGTAGTTTTCAGAAAGCATAGTGACAAGGCTTGAGGAACATTATAAATAAAAATACTAAAGGCATCTAAATTTAGCAGAAGGAGAGAATGCCAGTGTGGCTGGGAAACACAGGGTCAGTAGATGTGCAATGAGGGATGGGGCTGTAGAGTAGACCAGGACCCAGTATCCAGGACATTAGAAGTCATGCTGAGCATTCTGCTCTGTTTTTTGTTGTAAGAGCAATAGGAAGTTATTAGGAGGTGTTAAGCACAGGAAATACCATGGTAGATGGTTGATAATTGGTAGTTTTGTCACTGCTATATTTGACCAGATGGCATACAATAGAAACTTTTCATGCCCTGTTAGAAATAATTCCAATGTCACTTCTACTCCTCAGTGAAGTTAAAACTTTCGTAGAGCCCTGGCTTGGTTTATGGGATGATGATCCAATTGGTTGGATCATCACCCCATAAGCCAAAAGGTTATGGGTTTGATTCCCAGTGAAGGCACATTCCTAAGATGTGGGATCAGTCCCCAGTTGGAGGTCTCTGATTGGACTGCATACGAAAGGCAAACAACCGGTTCTCTCTCACATGATGTTTCTCTCCCTTCCTCTCCCTTCTTCTCCCTTCCTTTTCCTCTCTAAAATCAATAAGCATGTCCCTAAATGAAGATTAAAAAATAAATTTTAAAAAATCTTCTATAGAGCAGGATATAAGATCAATATGTGAAAATCAACTTTTCTATACATTAGCAATGAGCAATATGAAAATGAAATTTAAAAAAACAATTCCATTTATAGTAACATCAAAAAGAATAAAATACTTATAAAAATGCTAACAAAAGAAGTACTTATTCATTGAAAACTATAAACACTGTTGAAAGAAATTAAATTGCTAAATAAGTAGAAAGATATCCATGTTCATGGATCAGAAGGCCTAATATTGCAAAGATGGTAATATTCCCCAAAAGTGATCTACAGATTCAACACAGTGTCTATCAATATATCAGCTGCCATTTTCTGCAGAAATTGACAAGCTGATCCTAAAATCCATATACAAATGCAAGGGACCCAGAATAATCAAAACAATCTCGAAAGATAAGAACAATGTTGGAAGAACTCACACTTCCCAGTTTAAAACTTTCTACAAAGCTCCAGTAACAAAAAAAAGTGTGGCACTGAAAGGATAAACATAAATCAATGAAATATTAAGAGTCTAGAAATTAACCCTCACATTTATAGTCAACTGGATTTCTACAAGAGTATCAAGACAATTCAGTTGGGAAAAAATACTCTTTTCAACAAATGGCACAGGAACAACTTATATCCACATATAAAAGAATAAAGTTGGATTCCTACCTCACACCATATGCAAATATTAACTCAAAATGGATCATAGATCTAAATGCAAAAGCTAAAACTATAAAACTCTGAGAAACAAATATGAGAGTAAATCTTTGTGACCTTGAGTTAGGCAATGGCTCCTTAAATATGACACTGTAGGTGCAAGCATAAGTAATAAAAGAAAAAAATAGAAAATTGTACTTCATCAAAATTGAAATTTTTGCTTCAAAACACTTTAATAAAGTGAAAATAAAAGCTATGGAATGGGAGAAAATATTTACAAATCATAAATCTAATAAGGATTTGTATCTAAAATTTATAAAGAACTCTTACGACTCAGTGAGAAGACCAGTAACCTACTTTTAAAATTGGGAAGTGATTTGAATAAACATTTCTCTAAAGAATATATACAAGTGACCAATAAGCACATAAGGAGATGTTCAAAATCATTAGTCACTGGGGAAATACAAATCAAAATCACACTGAGATACCACTTCTCATCCACTAGAAAGGCTAAAATAAAAAGACAAATACAAATGTTAATGAGGATAAAAAGTGTTAATGCGAAACTGGAAGACTCATAATTACAGAAAACTATAAAACAGTACACTTTTAGCTACTTTGAAAAGCCATTCAGCAGTTCCTCAAAATGTTAAACACAGAGTTACCACATGGTCCAAAAATTTCAACTGTAAGTACAGTCAACCCTCTATATCCCAGGTTCAGCATCCATGGATTTAATCGATTGCCACTCAAGAAAGCTCTGACTGGTGTGGCTCAGTGGGCGCTGTCCCACAAATCAGTGCCACTTGATTCCAGGTCAGGGCACATGCCTGGGTTGAGGGCTATGTCCCCAGCTGGGGGCATGTGAGAGGCAACCAATCAATGTTTCTCTCCCACATTGATGTTACTCTCCCTCTCTTTCTCCCCTCCTTTCTCTCTGTCTAAAAATAAATAAATCTTTTTTTAAAACTACTTGCTTAAAAAAATTTCAGAAAAAAATTTTACATTCTTACTGACATGTACTACGTTTAAGCCTACAATGGTTGCATCTGAACAAGTACCCACTTCTTTCCTTGTCCTTAGTCCCTAAACAACATAGTAAAACAGCTATGTACATAGCATTTACATTGTATTAGGTATTATAATCATAATATGTGGGGGCAACTTTGCCTTCAAGTCCCCCTGTCTGCCATGGATGAAAGTAAACACTACCAAGGCATGATCTGCTTGGGGAGAAGAGGTGGCCAGTTTCTCAGAGGAAAAAGGCCTTGAGCCCCTTCCTCTAAAGGCTTTTATTGGGTTGTGATACACAGGAATACACGGTAGCAAGGATCAAATAGTAGATAACATTTCAAAGAAATCTGAGGGCTTAGTCTGAGTCAGTGTCTGTCAGGAAGGGGGTTTTGCTGAAACTTTAGGGTTTCCTGCTCGGACCCTTAACATGTGAATGAAAGCACTGTTAGCAAAGCAAATTTCACAGAATTGTTTAGGAATTCTTTCTTATGCCAGATTTCCCTGGATCCACATTAGCAAGGCAAGGAGCTACAGCCTCCCCATCAGGCTTTCAGGCTTAAGTGAATTAGGGAGTCGCAGCTCTGCAGCAACTGCCTGCCTGCCTTCTTGCCTTTCGGGTGATGCACGTTACCCTCTAATCCTCACTTTCTCCCTCACTTCCAGGGGTAATAAAAACTTCATCATTCATCAATAAGATCCGGGTTGTGCCCTTGAGAAGCTCAGAGCCTAGTAAGGAAGCAGATATATAAACAAGTCATTTCAATACAATGCGATAAATAGAAATATAAACGCAAGGCTGGTTCTGTATGGAGAGTCAGGAAATATTTCATTACTTTTCTGTACACTTGTAGTCATCCTTGACTCTTCTCTTTCTCTCACACATCGGTTCAAATTTATTAGCAAACTTCCTTGGCTCTACCTTTTAAAATATACCCAAGATCTGCCTGGACTGGCATGGATCAGGTGGTTGGGTCATGTCCCACAAACAGAAAGGCCTCAGGTTTGATTCCCCCTCAAGGCACAAACTAGGGTGCAAGTTCAGCCTCTGGTCAGGGCAGGTGCGCGAGGCAACCGATTGATGTTTCTCTCCTTGTCTTTCTCCCTCCCTTCCCCTCTCTCTCTAAGAAAAAATAGAAAATAAAAATAAATAAAATACACCCAACATCTGACCTCCTGTCACCACCTCCACGGTTACTGCTTCGGTCAAAGCCACAAGCCATCTTTGCGGGATTGCTATAGTAGCTTCTCATCTGATCTCCCTGCCTTTTTCTCAGTCTATTTTCTACCCAGCAGTTGGAGTAATATTTTAAAAAATAAGTCACATAATATCACTCCTCTGCCCAAAGTGACTTCCAATGACTTTTTATTTCTCTTAGAATAAAGCCAAAACTTCTTATTACGGCCAGTAAGCCTGACATGCTCTGCCTGCCCTCTACACCCCTCTTCCTTCTCTGGCCTCGTTTCCTTCTGCTTTTACCCCTCTCCCTTTGCCACAGCCATAGTAGCTTCCCTGCTGTTCTTTGACAGCACTTCAGCCTAAGGCAGGGCCTTGGCACTTGCTGTCCTCTGTCATGAGGACATGAACACTTTCTACCATGAACACTTTACTCCAGGCACACATGTGACTTCCCTCAGATATGGCTCAGAGGTGTCTTGTGGATGGGGTCTTCTCTGACCACACTGTATGAAATGGCTGCTCACCCCATCAGCCCCGTTCCTTTATCTCCCTTGCTCTATTTACTTTTCTTTTTTATTTACCATCACTGGAGGACATGCTTATTGATTTTAGAGAGAGGAGAAGATAGATGGAGAGAAAGAGATAGAAACATCTATGTGGGAGAGAAACATCAGTCAGTTGCTCTCGAACATGCCCTGACCAGGGGAATCAGGGACCGAACCCATAACCTCAGCATGTGCCCTGACCAGCTCCAACCAGCTGAGTCACACCACATCAGCTGGGGCTTTTTTTTTTCACTTTGATTTATAGTACTTACCCCCTGACATGATATACTTGCTTGTTCACAACCTGTCTACCAGAATACACACTCCATGAGGACATTTCATCTGTTTTGTTCTCTGCTGCATCCCTTCCATGGGAACAGTACAGCAGGTGCTCAAAAAATGTCTGTTCACTACATGCTTGCATGAATGCCTTCCATGTTGACTGTGAACATAAAAATAATCACATAGTGCTATTCCCTGAGCTCTAAGCACTTAATAAATCACACATACCCTTATGACATTTTGTGAATTGGGAACATTTTAATAGTATCATAGCAAAACTAATTAAAATTACCCTGATAGTGCTTAAAAATACCTCATGGAAAGTAGTCAAACCCTCTAAAACAGGTGTTAGGGCAAAAGTGTTGTGAATACTAACTGCACCTCCATAACCATTGTGAAAACACTGAAATACTTCTGTGCCCCAACTGGTAAAGAGCTGACCTTCCTGATTCCCAGGCCCCCAAACACACCACTTCATGTGTTCCCTTAGCAACCGGAGCGGCAGCCTGCCACAGAGAGCATCCAAAAACCCTGCTCCAGGGCTGGACAGCACAGGTTCCTAACAGGCCATTTACTATTTAATATCACCACTGGAGGTAGTAGCAATTAATGAGTTAAAGGGGAGAACCTAAGGATGGGGCCATTGAAAGCTGCAGGAAAACAAAGAAACCAATAAAAGCATCTTGTCATATCAGTTGGCTGCAGTGAACAATCCTCCTGTTGCTGATGACAATGTAAATGTCTCTCTGTGTAAAGGTCTCTCTATAAATGAGATGTCACTTTTTCCAACAGGAATAAAAAGCTCATTAAATTATCACCACAGATGCACAATGCCAGTTACTATTGGAGTAGGGGTTGTAAAGATTTAACATATTTATTTATGAGTCACCTTCTCTTTGCACATTACTGTTGGCCTGTGTTCTAGAGTATCCAGAACAAAAGAAGCCTGCTTGGGCTGATTCTGATGTCAATCCCTCAATAACGATTGATGAGCGAAAGCAAAAGAGGCCTTATCTTTCCCGTTAAGTGGTTTTTCCTTGTTCCATCCCTTTCCCGACATTTAATAAAAATGAGTTTGGGTTTATATTTCTCCTTTAATATATCAGCTAATCAAATGAATCACACAAGATAAATATTTACCAGTTCTGGGAAGAGAGATCTCATTTCGTGAGCTTATATGAGCAAATGATGCTGGAACCTTTGAGAGACATTCTGACAACTCCTAGGTCTACTTCGAAAGCTCATATTTCACAATAGAATTCGTATTATTATGGCCACATTTTAAATTCAGAACACTTACAATTACTTAAGAAATAATAATAATACGATGTCAGAATATGCTTTGAAAGAAGTCTGAAGAAAAATACAGTTATAGAGGTTCTCTGACAGAGAGCAATAAGAGCAGGCTTTCACTTTCAATATTATTTATTACTATATGTTACTTTTATTCTGAGGGAAAGAAGCAAGAAGAGTTTCTGAAGTAGGAAAACAATGAGACATTCAAAGACATCCGCGAGGGACAAAGAGATGCCCTTCTTCAACTATCTCCATGTCTTTGAAGACTACAAATCAACAACAAAAACATTCTTCCAAAAAACTCTTGACCCCTTTTTTCAGGGTCAAAGAGAAGCACATTGTAAAGCATTGGCCTGAAACAGTTACTGTCGTGCACACACACAGGACTGGCATGAAGGGCAGCCAGGTCCTTTGGAGCTCAGCGACACAATTTCTGCAGCACAACCTGCCCTGCCTCCATCACCCACGCCTGGAGAGAAGGGATTTCCAAAAGCCTTAGATTTAAAATTAACTTTAAATGGAAGCAAGAAAGCTCTGATGTTTACTTACAACAAAAGAAAAGTATGCCATTTTGTTAAATTTGGATCTTATAGTGTTGCATAAAAACAAGAAAACTAAGTCCATGAAATCATAATTGCTCATGTAATCTTCATGGCAGGCCTGTGTAGTAATATTATTCATCTACCCATTTACCTGTGAGAATGCTGAGGCTTGGAGAAGTTGCCCAAGGTCAGATAGCTTGGAAGTGGAAGGTAGGAGCAATCTAGAAAGACAAGCCTGTGTTCATATCTACTACTCCATCATGCTAACAAGTCAGTAATTTAATGGCAGTGGTTGAGACTACACTTAGTGGACCAAAAAGGTATGTATTTAAGTTTAATTTCTCCCATCTACAGTTGCTCAACAGGTTAGCCTTTTTTTCACTTGGATGAAATACATTTCAAAATCTTTCTAGTGTATTCTGGATTTCTGGCAAGCTAAAATTCAGCATCTGGATGAATTTTTTTTAACATCTTAAAACATTTTGTATCAGAAACCCTAATCCTTCTTCAAGTACGTAAAGAACCACTTAGATTTTCATGAAGTCATATTCATCCAAATTGAGTAAATGGATACTTAAACAGATTTGAAAACAATTTCTACCAAAAGGCTGAATCATTTATCAACTGAAAGACTGACAAAGGAAGATATTGATGTATGTGTACCTCTTCATTTTAAACAATATTTACACAGTGCAGTGTCCCTCTGAATAAGAAGCTCTGTGGTAGCCCATATGTGAAAACTCCCATCACTATGGCAACTAGAAATGGCAATGATTACACAGTGACTTGTCGTGTATCCCGAATAGAAATTGCTTTCCAGGGACAGAGAAACAACTCAAAGCCACACTTCATTGGGGAAAAACCCAGGTAAGGAATAACCTCGGGGCTGGTAGTTGGTTTTAAGTGGTTTCAAGTTAGATACCTATTTTAATATTAACTCCAGCTCAGAGAAGTCATTAATGTCTCCTAAAGAAATGTTCATGAACTCATTCATTCACTCACTCAAGAATTTATTTGCACCAAGTGCAAAGACGTTCTCTGTGGTAGATGCTGAACAAGATAAGCAGGAGGTCTGCCTCACTGAGCTTCTAGTATGACAATAGGTAAACAAGCAACAAGGAGATGTCCTGATCTCAGTTTGCTGCCCGACATATAAAGAGCTGTGCAGGTCACACATGACCTCCCAGAGGAAGTGATGGCTAAGCTGAGACTTGAGGCCGAAGAGGGACTTTGCAGGGCAGGGAAAGTGTACTTGACTCTGCTGGGCAGGAGAAGGGCTCCAGGCAAAGGAAGCAGCAGGCACTAAGGTCTGAAGAGTGGAAAACAGAGCACCTTATGGAACCAAAGTATTTCTGAGTGGCTAAAACATGGACTTGTAGGCATGGTGGTAGAGAAAAAATTAAAATGAAGACATGGTGGAGGCACAACATAATGGGTTTGTACCTAAAAGCCCAGCAATGACAAAGAGCTACATGTGCAATATGGTTAAATACCACCGATGCAAGGTAAATCAAAAGAAGCCACACACACGCACACACACACACACACACACACACACACAGCATATATTATATGATTCGATATATATGAAATTCAAAGCTAGTCAGTGACAACAGAGACCCACAGATGGGAGAGAAGACTTGAACAGACATAAAAAGGGACTTCTGGGGGTTCTGGAAATGATCTTCGTCTTCACCTGAAGCAGCACATTATACCAGTGGTTAAACTGGTTATACATACACTCAAATTTATCAACTTTATACTTGTGATTTGTTCGTGTTGCCTTAAACAAATTATGCCTTAATAAAAACAGGGGGAATCAAATTAGCAAAAATCATAGTTAAGTATTTAACTAAAAAAAGTGACTTATAGTAGAAAATGATCTGATTACACATATCAAAGGGATCGATGATTTCTAGAAAAAAATAATAAAGAGCTTTAAGATAAGGGAAACTTTTTGTACCAATATTTAGGTATTTATTCACACATTTGGTTAAAAAAAACACAGGAGTGAAATCAAATTATTATGACATATGTAACCAAATGGACCAACCAAGTACAAATACCCCAAAATCAGAACATGAGCAACACACAAGTCCTTAACACTTGTGCACTCTCACACGCCCATGCCCACACCCACCCACACCCCAACAATCACAGGTGCTAAATGCAGACATGACTCAGGGCCTCTTTTCTGGCTTGTCGGGTCCTAGAAAGGGAAACATTTTTTAATGAAGAGGAGTTTGTTTTATCATTTGTGCAAGTAGAGTTATAGATAGGTTTTAATCATAGCATTTTCCATATCAAAAAAATTATACATATATACATACTACACACATACCTATAGTATACACATATAGCAAACATAATCATCAAATTTAAAATAGTATTACCCACCCTGAGAATAAAATCAGAGTATGAATATGCAACAGATTTTAACTATGTTGGTAAAGTCTTAAGCTAAGTGGTACATTACATGGGCATTTGTTTTGTCATTCTTTATACATATTAAATATTTTATTTTTCTCTTATTTAAAAGACACATCACTATTTCCAGTGGGAAGCAATTCAATGACCGCTGTAAGGATCCAGGCATGAAATGAAGGTTGTAGTGGCTGTGAGGGTCGGGGGGAAGAGGAGAGAGATGAGGAAGGTAAATCACCAGCATCAACCAGATGTGGAGAGGGAGGCAAGGTTTTTGCTTGGCCAACTGAAGAGATGGTGGTTCCATTTACTGAGATGGGGAAACATTAAAAATGAACAAGATTTTAGAGAGGGTGAGAGGAGAATAATGAATCAGTCCAGTTTTTGACAGGGTGACTTCGAAATGTCTCCAGAGATTTCCAAGAAGCAGTCGAAACTACAGTCTGAAAATGAAGAGCAAGAACTAAGATAGATTTGGGAACCATCAACAAAGAGCTGATGATTGAAGCCACAGGCTTAAACTAGACCCCAGAGACAAAGGGGCAGTAAGCCCAGAGGAGAGTTTAGGAGGGAACCTTCATGCATCAGAGAAGGAGTCACAAAGACGACAGAAAGAGCAGCTTAAGAGGCTGGATGGAAAAGCACCAGTGCATATCCTGGTAGCCAAGAGAAAGGCATGTTTCAAGAAAGAGAGCGTGATCAACGGTGCCAACTTCTGATGCAAGCTCAGGGAAGGCAAGGACAAAAAATCAATCACTGGATTTGGCAGCCAAGATGTCCTTGGTGACTGTCACAAGAACAGTTTCCAAGAAAGGTGAGGAGGAAATCAGACTGGGATAAACTGACAACTGGGTGTATTAAGTAAAGATATCAACTGTGGAGTTCTTCTTCAAGAACTTTGGCTCTAAAGGGAAGGAGAGAGATAGAGGAGGAGCAGGAGGGAGACAGGTCAAGGAAGGATTATTAGTTTGGTAGTACTTTTTCAAGCTAAGATCTACATAGGCATTTATGTCTACATTTATGCTGATGAAATTCAAGTTATCATAAAGGAAAACACGAAAGTATGAATATATTATCATACATATGGATATATATCATACATATATGGACATATTCAGGTCCCTAAAATGAAGAAAGCACAGCAAGTTCTTATCAAAACAACCATTTGATTACTAACATACTTATGTTAACACTTCAATGCTGGTGAAATAAGGCATAAAGGGGACAAACTGTAAACCATGAAGCAGCACATTATACCAGAAAGAAAAATGAATGTTAAATGACCACTGTTAGAGACCCTACATTTTTCCTCCCCCCTCCCATCTAATAGTGCAAAAACATTGTTTGGCATTGAATGAAAAAATAATTTAAAAAATAATAGAGAAAATAAAATAAAGTTACTATTCAAATGGCTCATTTTCATGAGAAATAGGTAGTAAATTCCTACCTGCTTTGGTGTTTTCAGGATGCTTGTCAGGGTGACATTCCAGGGCTCTGACCTTAAATTCTGCCAGAATTTGTTCAACCTAAAACAAAAAGTAATGTTTAAAATAAAGAGTCCAACTTAAATGACGAAGGAAGAAGCTGGACATCAGTCCTGCCCCAAACAGCCATGATCAATCCAACTGTTCATTTTGATCTTTGTTTTTGTGTTTTGACTTTTTTCTCTAAGAAATAATTTCCTCAATAACAAAATTCAGAACGTATCCAATAAAAGCCCCCATCCAAAGAGTGGTCTGTGATGACAATTTAATGTGTCACTGTATTTCAGTAATGGCCCAAGATACCTATGAGCTCAATGTCTTTAAATGTCAAAAATGGTCAGATAGGTTTATCCTAAGAATGTATAAAAGATGTGTTCATACACCTGAGTTCTTCAGAACATGCTTGTGCCATGACTGGTGTGGCTCAGTGTGTTGGGCATTGCCCTGCAAAGCTAAAGGTCACCAGTTCAATTCTCTGTCATGCCTGGGGTGCAGGTTTAGTCCCCAAGGTGGTGCATAGGAGAGGCAACCAACCGGTGTCTCTCTCACACACTGATGTTTCTCTCCCTCTCTTTGTCCCTTTCTTCCCCTCTCTCTAAAAATAAATATATAAAAGTCTTTTAAAAAGATGCTTAGTCGCCATTCATTATTCAGGGACAAATAAAGTTTCTTCCTCCTGCCTTTTGGCCTTTTTCGGTTTTCATTAAGAATTTCACACTTTTTTTAAAGGACTAATTCAAACCTGATGATTCCACTACCAAATAACAGCTTGGTTAGAGACTGTGACTGGGAAAAGAGAATCTTCAGCCCAAACTAGAATTATATTTGAGGGCCATCTATGCTTTGACTTGATTTCACTCACCCATCTAATCCTTATTATCAGTAATAATCAAGACTTGGCTTTATTTATCATAATTGCAATGACAACATAAGAAGACAGCAGTGGTTATGTGGCTCTGGAATCTGATTGCTTCATTTTAAATCCCAGTCCTATCCTGACATTTTAGGCAAGTTATACAACTTCTAATTACCAAGGTTTCCTGATATTTACATTACACAAATCATATAAGTAGGGCATTTAACACAAAGCCTGATTATAGTAAAAACTCAATAATAGTAGCTAATTATTAAATATCAGTGGTTAAGTAACTTGTCTGACGTCATTTATCTAGTTACTTAAAAAGCTAAGTCCTTTTGTTAAGTAAGCAGTGGGACTTCAAATCCAAACATCTTTCCCACTGTTTTTATACAGCTGAATTCTTCAGGGTCAGGGACCTGATTAATAAAAGCAAATTACCTCTTGTTTGAGAATTGAGTTCTTGAGTAGTTCAGCTCAATACTGCCATAAGATTCATGAGGAAGAACAAATGCTTATCAGCTCCATGTCATTCTTAATCAGTTCTTATAAAAAAGTCCTTCACTTGTATCATCAGTCAGACTGTATTACACATGCATATGTATAAAGCCCAGACTAATAACTTTATTCTTTTCTTTGTTACGCTTCTACTGAGGACTTCCTGGAATAATGGGAAGGGACAGACTTCCTGTTAAGAACTGTAATCAATTGTTTCTTCTTCCTGGGTGGTCCCTTTAACCATCAGATACCATAATCTGCTTATATAACAAAGAAAATTGAGAATAAGTTGTTTGTTTTCCAAATTTAAAATATTAAATATTTACATATCTTGAGGGAATTTTAATAACACACATGGATAAAATCATACCTATCTATCAAAGGTAGAAATTTGGGGTTTTATTTTTACCTTTTTATTTTTTGATTCCTATCCTATTAGGAAACATTTTAGTATTAGCCCTTGGAAGCAAAAGTATCAAAATGGTTAATTTTCAGTAGTGCTGATCTGCACAATTGTTAGTTTCTTCTTTATATCTTCTATATTTTGCCAATTTCATATTTTAAAAGTTAGGAATAGTCCGTATATGCCTTTCATTACTTTTCATTGTTTTCTGGTCACAAAATTCATAAATTGTTCTGGTTAAACTAACTAGTACAGTGGTTAGTTTGCCTTGGACAAATTCCATTACTATTCATCTCTTGGCATCCCCACTCCACGTGCCCACTGCCAAGTGCAAGCCATGGGCAAGTGGCCCTCCATTTCAAGGTCCACTGAATCCTGACTTTCTGATTCCATGTTCAGTGGTCTGGAAAACTGCCTATCCTGTTGGCCAGTAAACACACAAAAATGTTCAATTTTACTTGTACTCAAATAAATCAAAACATCAAAGGAATGATAATGACCAGTATTATTGAAGGCACAAAGAACTGATGGTTTTCATGCTCCCCTGGTGCAAATGCCTTGAAAAGCAATTGGGATATATATTTCTTTCATACTCTTTAATCCAACAATTCCAGTTCAAAGAATTGGTCTAAGGAGATTATCAAAGGTGGGAAAAAAAATTAGTTATAAGAAGATTCATGCTATACATTGTAAGCAAAAACCTATGTGTCCATAATAAGATATTTGTTAAAGGTAACTATAATATAGCCATAAGCTGGAAAATGTTGCAGTCATTTAAAAAATCATTTTGTTGCCCTGACCAGTGTGGCTCAGTTGATTGAGCATTGTCTCATAAAGCGAAAGATCGCTGGTTCATCCCCAGTCAAGGCACATGCCTGGGTTGTGGGCTCAAGGGCACTGATAAAAGGCAACCTATCTATGTTTCTCTCTCACATTGATGTTTCTCCTTCTTTCTCCCTCCTTTCCCCTCTCTTTAAATATGAATAAATAAAATCTTGTAAAAGATCTTGTAGTAGAAAACTTTTAAAAATCTGAGATAATTTATATATTGCATTTCTATAAGAAAAGGCAAGCAACAAATATTTTGTCTAGTATAA
The DNA here is from genome assembly GCF_021234435.1 of Artibeus jamaicensis. NCBI lineage: Eukaryota > Metazoa > Chordata > Mammalia > Chiroptera > Phyllostomidae > Artibeus > Artibeus jamaicensis. Next base: position 20,027,255 of record NW_026521788.1, read on the forward strand.
ATCCTAATTTTACCTCAAAAGAAATGATGTAATATTATGATAATAATAATAGCTAAGATTTATGGAGACTTACTATGTCCCAAGCATTGCTCTAATCATTTTTACATACACAGCATTTTTTTTAAATTCCCACAACAACTCTCTGAGGTGGTACTATTATTATTACCATTTTGCAAATTAGGAAACCAGACATAGAAAAGTTAAATAATTTTCCCAAGGCCATACAGCTAGTAAGTGGCCAGGATTTGAGTTCAGACAGTCTGATTTCATACATATAGACACATAGAGATATATACACATGTATGCATGTACTTATTTACATAATACTTAGACCTAGCATATGTATATGCACACATAATTGGCATGCATACATCACAGGCCCAAATATTAAGCGTCTAGGTTAACATTTTTCTTTGTGCTCTCTTCATACTCTATATCTCTTTATCAAATATACATTAATCTTAGATTTTAAGTTTTAAAACTTACATTCTCCATATCCTATTAGCACAATATTTTGATCCGCACCATGGAATACTCTAGTACGCAATAGGGACTAATCTGATCTCCCCTTGGACAGATCTTGTCTAGCTTTCCCTGGCCACACAAATGCCCACTGTCTCTCCCTCCAAGCATCTAAATTTTGACCTCATAAAATCATTTCAAGCCCCATGTCTTCTCTCAAGTCTTTTCAGATATTCTCTCTTCAATTCCTATTGCACTTGTAGACCGTACCACATAGTACAGCACTTATATGTTCTCAAACGGTTTCCGTGTATTAGCTTTGGCTCCTCACCTGGATGTTAAGTTCCTTATATATTCACGCCATGGCTTACCTTTATGTTTTGCTTTGTTTTGTCCACACACCCCCCCATTGCTTCTAGTACTGGCCTGATGTTGTTACCGAACAAGAGACCAAGGTGGGTATGATATACTATTACCAAAAGGACCCCTACTAGGTTCACTTGTCTGCCACCAGAGGAAGGACATCTCTTAGTGCCAGAGATTTGTGAAAAGGAAAGGAAATGTTTATTTAAAGCTACACAGACTTAAAGTAGTGACCTGGTCACTTCTATTAGTTAGCAACTTCTATTAGTTGGGAAGAACTCAGGCCAAACACTGGAGGAAGCGAAGTAGTTCCTGTATTTATGAATGCGGACCCAAAGGAGGCAGTCTCCAAATTCTGGGCCCTGAGCAGCAGGGAAGCAGTTGCTTTTATAGGATAAAAAGCGAGCATTATTTCTGGTGCAAAAGCAACAAGCAGCTCACAGAAGCAAAAAGGAGTGGAGCATTATCTTTAGCACGCAGGCGACAAGCAGTTTACAGAAGCAAGAGGCAAAAAAAACAAATCATTCTCTGGGTACTGTGCTATGTTTTAAAATGGCTGCCAATTTCCTCTACCAACCTAATGTCTTCATTAAAATATCAAAGTCCTTTAGGATACCCACAGACACACACAGTGTTTCCTTCTCCCTCTGCCCTAATTTGGGGTACTGTATCTCAGGAAAAGAAGTAGATTCAGGGCCCTGGTTGGTGTAGCTCAGTGGATTGAGCACGGGCCTGCGAACCACACAATCATGGTTCGATTCCCAGTCCGGGCACATGCCTGGGTTGCAGGCCAGTTCCCAGCAGGGGACTCACAAGAGGCAACCATACATTGATATTTCTCTCCTTCTCTCCTTCCCTTCCTCTCTAAAAATAAATAAATAAAATCTTAAAAAAAAAAAGAAGAAGAAGAAGAAATAGATTCAGGCTCCCAACACCATCAGCTGTGTCAACTGCCAGGATCAAGCTGTGTGGTTCTCCCCTCCACCAAAGCTGCAGGGGTCTGCACTCTGGCAAAACTGCATGGTTCTACTTGGCCAAGCTGCGAGGGGGTCCCCACTCTGCCAAGACCACACGGCTCTCCCCCGGCAAGGCTTCAGGGGGTGGGGTCAACACTCTGCCAAAGTCAAGTGTCCATTCTCTGCTAAAGCTTCTTGGTGATTCTCCCTCATGTGGCTGTGGAAGTCCCTACTCTGGCCAAAGCTGCGTGGTTCTCTCTTTAATGGTTGCCGCCTCTTGGTTTAAATCCCCAAGCCAATCTTCCTCTGCAGCCCCACTTCTGACTCCTCCCACAATCAGCTACACTTGCCAGCACTCTCATATTCCAGCTTTACTGGGCTGCCATAGTGGGTCTGGGCAGGCGTGGCCCCATGGCATGGAGCCAATCATCTCCAAGCTCTCAGGCAGGTGCTATAACCAGGAGGATTTGTCTCCCAGTTCTGTCTTGGGTGGAAGTCACCTCCATCCCCCTGGCTCAAAGCATGGCCACAGCTATTTAACATATCTATGCAACCAGTTAAAGTTTATAAATATGTTAAATGACTATGTCAGAAGTTGGCTGCAAAGTTGTTGCTATGCAAAACAGCTCTCCATGTTCCTGCTCCTTGTGTCCCTTTCCTCAACTCACACCTGTGGGGGAGGAAGGGGGAGGACATCTTATATATCTTTCTAATATTTCCTAGACACCTTGAGTTGTGGACCCCATTCCAAATCCCTATCTGGGGCCTCCCTCTTGGCTGCACCCTGTTACAATGCCAAGTGTTGAATGTATACTTGATTACAGACTTGCAGATGTTCTTCAAATAACGTGACTGTAGTATAATAGGAGCTTTCCAAAAATTGTGATCTATTCACTAAAAAAAAAAAAAATGAACTGATTCTAGTGATGAAAATTTATATGCTAAAGAATATACTACAGTCTTTTAAAACTCATTTTAATAAATGGGTTAATCAGTATCCATCTTTTCAATTCAATTAGTTTGAAACTGCATTTTCCACACAAAACTTCAGATATTAGATATATCCATGAAATAAATTCCATGAGCGATCATCCTACATCATTATAATCAAATGATAATTAATTAAAGTATGAACTAAAAAAAGACCAATTTGGGCCACACAATATATAATGATAGTACTGAGTTGTGACTCATAAAATACAATAACTAATAATCCACAATGACAAAAATAGTTAAGTAAATGAATAAAGATGAGAGAAGGGATAATTTTTTTTAGAATTCCAAACAATAAATGTAAAACAAATGAGGAAAATAGAAAGTCACCATTAATCAAACACATTAGCACTAACTGTTACAAGCAAGCTCTGTCAAAGGATGCTAAAATCAATAGGTGAAAGTTTGAAGAGAAACACTATAGTCTCAAAGAATCTTCACCAATATATTTGTTAATTACAAAAGGGAAAATAATAACCCTGCAGTGGAAAAATCTGGCAGGAGAAACCTGACAGACATCACCTTAACCACGTGATCAAAGTCAATAAGAAATACCAGAATCAGGAGTTCCAGCCAAAATGGAGGCATAGGTGAAAACCCTTCACTTCCTCGAACAATCAAAAGTAGGAATTGGTTGAGGAATTGATTCCTCAACCAATCTAAAATTAATAAACAACTGAAATTGCCAGAAAATCAAACTGCATGGAACCAACAACCAAGGAATTAAAGGAAAAATTAACCAGAACAACCAGACCATGAAGGCAACAGACTGCGTGGGCCAACTCCGAAAAGCCACAGTAAGGTGGACTGTGTGGAAGGGGCTGGCTGAAGGCAAAACTGAGACTCAGAGTTGACTGTAGACTATGGCATTTGCCGCGGTGGAAGAAACTCCCAGTCTCACACGAGAATCCATTGGAAAGTGCACTAGGGACAGGCAGGCAAACTGCCCTGTTCCCTCCTTGGCCCCTCCCCTACAGGCAGCACCTCAGCAGGACAAAGAGGGTTGCTTTGCCCTGGTTAATACCTAAGGATATAGGGAACCTACCTGCGTGGAACAGCAAATGCAGCCCAGCCCTATCAGAAAACCAATAAGTGCAAGTCAGCACACAGGAAGCCAAACCCACAGATCAGCTTTCCTGTAAGAAACCAGGCCTGCATTCTACCTAGGCTGCTTTGAGGTTTGCTTTTGCTAAAAACTCCCTCACCCTGAGTTGAAGCAGAAAAATGCTTACTGCATATCTTTAAAGTAACTTCCTGAAGTCTGTGCTAATTCTCCCAAGGACAGAGTGTAACCAGACCAATCACTCTTACCGTTCCCTTGCATTTGCAACATTTTTTCCTTGTTAATCTGTACTAAGTAATCAGTAACATCCTTTCCTTTGTTATCTGTAAAAAGTAATCACCTAAAGCACACCTGAACATAATGAACCTTCTTTGATGTATGCTATTAGAAAGCCAATAAAAGCCCGTCCAGGCAAGGGTTGAGATGCTCTCTTTCTCAGGGAGTGGCCAAGCTGTCCCTTTTTCTCCAAAGGACTTCTGTAGTCTGTGTGAAGTTGTTCGTTGCATCCACAACACCATGCACTCTGCTGGCCGGAGTCCACATATAAGGCCCTGCCCCTTTACAACTTATCAGGTACACCAAGACAAAGAAATATGGCCCAAATGAAAGAACAGAGCAAAATCTCAGAAAGAGAACTAAGTAATGAGCAGATAGATAACCTATCTGATGGAGAATTTAAAGACCTGGTAGTCAAAATGCTCACAGAACTGATTGGGCTTCATTGAAAAAATGAAAAAACAAATGAAGGATACCCAAAGTGAAATAAAGCAAAGTATTCAGGAAACCAATGGCGACAGGAAGGAAACCAGGAGTCAAAGCAATGATTTAGGACAAAAGGAAAAAATAAACATCCAACTGGAACAGAATGAAGAAACATGAATTTTTTAAAAAGTGAAGAGAGTCTTACAAACCTCTGGGACAAACTGAAACATTCCAATATCCAAATACATGGGTGCCAGAAAAAGAAGAATAACAGCAAGAAATTGAAAACTTATTTGAACAAATAATGAAGGGAAACTTCCCCAATTTGGCTAAGGAAATTGATTTCCAGTAACTCCAGGAAGCCCAGAGAGCCCCAAAGAAGTTGGACCAAAGAGGAACACACCAAGTCATATCATCATTAAATTACCCAATATTAAAGATAAAGAGAGAATCCTAAAAGAAGCAAGAAGAAAGGAGAAAGTTACCTACAAAGGTCTTCCCATCAGACTATCAGCTGATTTCTCAAAAGAAACCTTGCAGGCAAGAAGGGGCTGGAAAGAACTAACTATTCGAAGTCCTGAAAGGCAAGGACCTAAATCCAAGATTACTTTGTCAGCAAAGCTTTCATTTAAAATGGAAGGGCAGATAAAGTGCCTCTTAGATAAGATCAAGTTAAAGGAGTTCATCATCGCCAAGCCATTATTATATGAAATGTTCAAGGGATTTATCTAAAAAAAAGATCAAAACTATGAACAGTAAAATGACAACAAACTCACAACTATCAACAAATGAACCTAAAAGAGAAGATAAACAATGAAAATAAAAACTAAGCAAACAACCAGAACAGGAACAGAACCAGAGAAATCCCTCTAATCACACAGAGGGATTTCATTGGGGAGGGGAAGGTATAGGGAAGAAGAAGCATAATTAGTAGGCATAAAATAGATGGGGGGAGATAAAAAATGGTATAGGAAACAGGACTCAAAGAACTTTTATGTACAACCCATGGACGTGAACTAAGGTGGAGGGAATGCTGGAGGGTTGGGGAGCAGGGCAGAGGGGGATGAAAGGAGAAAAACTGGGAAAACTAATAGCATAATCAACAGAAAATACTTAAAAAAAAAAGAAAGAAAAAAATATAAGATCAGCCCTGGCTGGTGTGGCTCAGTGGATTGAGCAGCAGCTTACAAACCAAAGGGCTGCCAGTTCAGTTCGCAGTCAGGGCACATGCCTGGGTTGCAGGCCAGGCTGGGCCCCCAGTAGGGGTGCATGAGAGGCAACCACACATTGATGTTTCTCTCCCTCTCTTCCTCCTTCCCTCACCCTTGATACAATACACTGAGAAAGACACTATACCACTTCTTCAGTGTTCTTTCCCAATACATACACCCTCAATCTAATCACAAGATAAGATCAGACAAATCAAAATTATGGGGCATTCTACAAAATAACTGGCCTTATGCTTTGAGGTATCCCGGTCATGAAAGACAAGGAAGGTATAAGAAATCATCACCTTGGAAGAAACAAAGGAAACAGGGTAACTAAGGGTAAAAAGGACCCTGGCTTAGATCTTGGAAGAGAAAAAGAGTATTAGTAGAAAAATTGACGAGACCTATACCATAGATCAAGGGTGGACTAATAGGTCCACAGGCTAAATCTGGCCCCACCACCTGTTTTCTTAACAAAGTTTTATTGAAAGACAAATACCATGTGATCTCACCCTTAACAGGAACCTAAACAACAAAACAAACAAGCAAGCAAAATATAACCAAAGACACTGAAATTGAGAACAGGCTGACAGTGACCAGAGGGGAGAGGGGAGGGAATTTCAGGAGAAAAGGAGAAGGATTCACAGGAACAAGTATAAAGGACACATGAACAAAAATTAACAGGGGTAGAAATGGGAAGGAGGTGGGGAGCACTGGGGGGGGTGGCCTGGGATGGGAGTAAAAGACAGAAAACTGTACTTGAACAATAAATTTTAAAAAGTGGAAAGTGCTCAGAAAAAAAAAAGACAGCCATTATCATTCATTTGTATATTATCTATAGTGACTTTCTGGCAATGGCAGAGCTGAATTATTGTGACAGAGACCATAAATCTTTCAGTCTAAAATATTTGCTATCTCAGGGCCAGCAACACAATGAGAAAAGCCAGACTCCTGGGTTTTAGGAGGTACACTTTCTCTCTCAAGTTTCTGCACTTGCTCAACTCTGAAAGTTAGTGCCTTCTCAAAGTGCTTACTGTAAGCACCCTGCTTGCCACCTCCTAGTCCTGACCCTAGCTGGTTCTTTATGCACACACACACAAATGCTTGCTGGCCTCTGGTTGAGTTAATACTCTTTCACCAAGGTTAATTTTCTGAATTTGATCAATGCACTATCATTAAGTATGATGTTAACATCAAGGGAAGCTGAATGATTTATATACAGGAACTGTCAAATTACTTTTGCAATTTTTTCTGTAAGTCAAAAATTATTACAATAGGCATAACAGAAAATTTTTAGAGTAGTGAAACTACCCTATATGATACTACAATGGTAAATAAGTGTCATTACACATTTGTCCAAACCCAAAGAATATACAAACCCAAGAGTGAATCATAGTGTAAACTAAGGACTTTGGGTTATTATGATATATCAATGGAGGTTCATTGGTTGTAACAAGTACATTATTCTTGTGGGGATGTTGAGAGTGGGGGAGGCTATGCGTGAAAGGGAAGAAGGGGTATATGGGAAATCTCTGTACCTTCTACTCAGTTTTTCTATGAGCTTAAAACTGTGCTTAACAAATCTATTAAAATCATTTTTAAATAAAATGTTAAATAATGAGAATGTTTTAAAATAATGAATTATAAAATAAGGATAAATTTACCATGTTCCAAGTATTACTGTGAGACCAAAACAACACCCACAACACAAAAACAACAACTTCCTTTGTGGCATGCACCGTTCTCAGCACTTGATGTTGTACGCCATGTCTCACTTAATCCCCACAACAACCCTTTGAGATGGGTGCTACTATCACCCGCATTGCAGATTAGGAACCCAAGGCATAGAAAAGTTAAGTAATCTTCCCAAGGTCACACGGCTAGTAATTGGTAAGATTTAAACCTAGGTGGTCTAAGGTCAATAAGAAAAAGAACTAGAAAAAAATGTGCTTTCCTTTATGAGTTTATGTTCAATATTCAAGTCCATGAAACTCTGAAATCAAGAAGTCTTCTTATCATTACTGTAAAATGGTGAACAAATATTAAAAATCAAATAAAATCCACACCAGAAAGAATGCCTTATACCACTAGTGTGTGGTATCTGCATCAGTAAGGACTTTAGAAGATTTATAGCATGTGTCTTCTGTGTAAAATCTAATGTAGGAAGGAAAAGTTAACTGATTTGGACTCAAACTTTTGTAAATGTTTTTGAAATGGGTGGGGGTAGTATGTTGTTTTCTACTCAATAGCATGGAAATCCTCTCATAGTTTGAAAATGTCATTTAATCAATTCCTAACATAGACTGTAAATTGTAAGTACTAAGGCAAAAGAACTACATGTCTCGACTCAGTTATTATAAGAGTAGAAATATCAAGTGGATTTGAAATTATAAATGCTAAATTGTTTTTGGATAGAGCAGTTATTGTCAATTTTTTAGAGCACCAAATCAAGAAATATTTGAAGTAAAGCCAACACAAATCAAGAGAATATCACACTAAATACTCAAAAATGGCATAAAATTTTTTAAGTATGAAGGTTGCCTCTTGCACGTGCCCCATCTGCACCCCATCGGAGGACGAAACCTACAACCCAGATGTGTGTCCTGACTAGGAATCAACAACATTTGGCTTTGCGAGATGACACCCAACCAACTGAGCCACACCAGTCAGCGCTGTTCCTTTGATTTTAAATAGTTTCTGAAAAAATTATTTGGCAATAGCAGAATCCAAGGTGTGAACAACACATATGGTAAAATGGTAACAAAGTCTGTCAATTGCTGTAAACAAAAATCACTACCAAAGTAAACAAGAGTAACATATTATCCTAAAGGAGAACTATGCACCTAAAAGAGCATTATAACCTGGTGTGTGTGTGTATAACTACAAGGTACCTAAGACAAAGTCCTCAGAGTGATGATAAAGGTTTTAATTCTTGGTGTCCAATATCACATTCTATTCTCCAGAGCACACTTTATTACTAAATTCTAGCCATATAAAACAAAGATAAATAGAAAGATACTTTGCTTTAAAATATTTTAATATTAATAGCTATACTTTAATAATAAAATAAAATAAAATTTAAAATATACACTCATAAAATAGAATATAAAATATGAATATATTTAATAATATAGTTGAAATATATTTCATATTCATCTCAATAGTATTTAAAGTATTGAAACGGGAAATAAAATATTTAACAATAACAGAATAATCAATTATAATACAATAGAATTATGCAATCATTAGAACACGTATGAATAATGTTTCATAGTATGGAGAAATCTTTGTTTTAATGTTAGTGGGTAAAAAGCAGAAATCTATAAGTACATGTATCTTCCCAGACACGTCCTCAAAAATACATGTAGAAAAAAGGCTGAAGATTAATATATCAAACATTAATAGTGTTACCCTAGGGAAGCAGAATTGTATGAGTTTTCCATAATTCAAAAAACTTTTACAACTTTTATGATTGTCTATGGGCACATTTAAAACCTTATTCCATTATAAATCAAGTGAATATATACAGAATTTTCACGTGTTTTATGTAAGAAGCCACCCTTTTAACAAGTAATTTCCCTCACACAATTTGAAATAGTAACATAAAAGGATGCTTCCTGGCTTGTATAATTTAGCTGCTCACATAAAAGTACATATTTTAGTAAAACATTTAAAAAGTACTAATTACTAGATAATTACATTTCATCTCAGTTATAATGTAAATTATGATAATAAAGCTATAGCTTCTGTATGCTATGAAACACAGCCAACAGCAATCACAACAAAATATCAAATATCTATTTTTAATATATTTGAAATAGAGTCTATGGTCATGTAGCAGAACACACATATTCAATCAGAAGTGTCCATAAAATTGCAAGAGGACATTATTCAAGTAAAAACCCAATGCACTTTAAATCCTTAACTTTCTCTGAGCCAAAAGTGCTTTAAAATAATACAAGATTAGGTTTTTAGACAATGTGACTAACATTTCAAAGTTAAAATCTTAAATGAAACTTGAAATACTGTTGTGAAAAAACAGCATTATCCATTGTCTTACCGAAGACAGTTCATCACATCCTAGGAGCATGTAGTAATCTTCGTTATCTTCCAACCTGTAATTCAGTATTGCATCCATTTAGATCACTAAATCAGTTCTTGACCCTGAAACAAGAGGCACAATGAGCTGAGAATTAACAAGAAAAGCCTTTTTAAATCTGGTCTACACCAGCATATTCCAAACTGCACTAACTAGATTTAAGACTGGACAGAGCCAATACACCAGATGTCACCCAAGACCTGTGTAAACTACCTTCCATTGGCTCTTTACAGAAGAAAAAAATAGACCTCATACTTAACTGTTGCAGTGCTACATGGGATTTGTAGTTTGAGTTTATATAAGCAATTCAGATGAACTTTTCCTCTTGTGGATAACAAAGGCTGCCCATTTTAACATACTCCTCAAGTGAGTCATCTCCTATATATTTTTTTTCCTTCTTTTCAAGTGACAAAAGAAAATTTGAGGCAATATGCTAAAATCTTAGGATTTGTTCATATGAGTAATGGGTGGTTTTTTAAGTGCTTAGAATATTTAGAAATTTTTTAAAGAGTTGAGTAGAAGGAAATAGACTAGGGAAGCAAATTTTCATTAACTTGATCATTCATTCATTCAACAGGTATTTATTATGGACTGATTTTGTTCCCAGCACGAAGGTAAGAAAGGTATGATAAACAAGCCTGGATTCTTAGGGAGCTTACATTCTGACAGAGGGAGGCAAACAAGAAACATGCAAACATGTAAATAGTAAAAGAAAACAGAAAAGTGAGGAGAACTATATGGGGATTTGTGTGTCACTTCTCCTGGGTTGGCTCGCTCCAGTTTCAGGAGTGTGTCTGGCCTGCAGTGGGTGCAGGGAATCTGTGTTTCAGCTCACTCTGGCTCTAGGAAATGCAGGTGAGGTCTAGGATTTAGAGGAGAAAGTGAGTAGTGAGGTATACAAAATTGTAACTGCCTTAACTTTTTAAATTCCTCCATAAATTATTACCTTGGAAAAAATACTTTTTCATTGAGCCCACCTGTATACATCTTTTTAAAGGTTTATTTCTGAAGAGAAATAAAGCACTGACACACCAATTTTACTAATGCTTCATTATATATCCTCTCTTACTAAAAGTTCTGTATGGACTTCACACCAGTCAGAATGACCATCATAAACAAATGAATAGTGCTGGACAGGTTGTGGATAAAAGGGAACCCTAGTGCACTGTTGGTGGGAATGCGGATTGCTGCAGCCACTGGGGAAAATAGTACAGAATTTCCTCAGAAAACTAATAATGGAACTGCCTTTCCACCTGGCAATTCCACTGCTGGGATTATACCCTAAGAATCCTGAAACACCAATTCAAAAGAACCTATGCACCCTAATGTTCATAGCAGCACAATTTACAATAGCCAAGTGTTGGAAGCAACCTAAATGTCCATCAGTAAATGAATGGATCAAAAAACTATGGTATATTTACACAATGGAATTCTACACAGCAGAAAGAAGGAAATCCTCTGCTTCACAACATCATGGATAGATCTGGAGAGCATTATGCTAAGTGAAGCAAGCCAGGTGGTAAGAGAAAAATACCATATGATCTCACCTGTAAGTGGAACCTAATCAACAAAACAAACAAGTGAGCAAAATATAACCAGAGACATAGAAATAAAGAACAAACTGACAGTAACCACAGGAGGAGGAGAGGGATAATGTGGGAAAATAGGGGAAGGACCGTCAAAGAACATGTATAAAGGACACATGGACAAAGCCAAAGAGGGTAGGTTCGAGGGTGGGAGGTGGGGATGGGTGGGGTGGGGGGTATGGTAGGGAGAAAATGGAGACAACTTGAACCTTAAAAAAATTATAAAAATTAAATTAAATTAAAAGTTCTGTATGGAATTTTTTAATAAAGTAAATAATTTTGTTTTAGAAATTTCACATTCCTTAAGACATTTGGAGATCTACTTGGGTATCACAAAGTCCTAACCAAAATAACTAGACATGATCTTAAAATGATATAAAGTTATTGCTATGGAAAACAGGATGCTGATTCCTCAAACAATTAAACATGGAATCACTACATGATCCAGCAATTCCACTTCTCAGTATATACTCAAAAGATTTGAATGCAGGGACTTGAACAGACTTCTGTATACCCATAATCGTAACATCATTATTTATCATAGGCAGAAGGTAGAAGCAACCCAGTGTCCACTGACAGAGGAATAGATCAGGTGGGATATACACATGCAATGGAATACTATTGGGCCTTAACAAGGAAGGGAATGTTGACACATGCTACAATATGGATGACCCTGGAAGACGTTAACTGAAATAAGGCAGACACGAAAGGACAAATTCAGTAGGATTCTACTTATGTAAGTTACCTAGAGGAGTCAAATTCGTAGAGAGAAAAAAATTCCAGGGGCTGTGGAAGGGTCAAATGAGGAGTTAGTTTTTAATGGGCATGAAGTTTTAGTTTGGAAAAATGAGGAAAGTTCTGAAAATGAATGGTAGTGATGGTTGTGCAACAATGTGAATGTACTTGATGCCAATGAACTATACACTTAAAAGAGTTAAAATGGTAAATTTTATGATATATTTTTTTACCATAATTAAAAAGTGATGTAAATTTCCTCAAACATGAGACAACCTTGACCGTAAATAAATTAAAGTACTGCTCCTTTACTCTCCATCCTGAGAGCAGTTAGGACAATGCTTTAATGTTGTTCTGAAGAGCAAAAAGAAAATTACAAAAAGAATTTTGGTAAATACTTACTCATGTTTTATTGTATTAAATGCAACTTGAGGCTCTTTTTCCTGAACCACCACATTCTCAAACTCTCCAGTATACCATATAGTTATTGAGAGTGATGTAGAAACATATTTAATGCCTGAGAAATGTTCACATTTTGTTAGAAAACTGTATGTACCAGTAAAAATTCACTGAGCACTGAGACCTGTGCATGTTACTGAGTATGTTATATCCTCAAATTCATCTCAATGTAAAAAGTAAAAAATATAAAATTATACAAGTACATATAGTATGATTCCAGCTCTGTAAATTTACAATGTATGTATATTTATAAAATGTGAGAACGTATATACACCAAAATAGATCAGTTGTCACTAGATAATGAGGTCACAGGTGATCTATATTTTATTCTTTTTACTTATCTACATTTGCTCAGATGTACATATATTATCCTTATAATAAGAAAAGAGCACTAAAAAACAAGAAAGTAAAAACTGTAAAATGTCAAACTCCACATAACAATTTATTTACTGGAAGAAATGAATCCTGCCATCACAAACTTCCCCTCTGCTGGGCGTCTTGGCCACTGTCCCGGCTGACTGGTTGGTGCAGCTGTTGTGTGTTCAGAATGACTCCTTGCTTACAGGGATCACAGTGCAATGGACACAGTGCTGAACTCTGACCCTTGTTCCTTGAGTAGGAATATGTTTTAGTCACCACAGCTCCCATATTAGTGCATTAAGCTGGTTGAGAATATAAGATTAATTCAAATGAATGTTACCACATCACATAATCAAATGCTAAATTGTGTGGTTTTGAGGAAAAAGCTAAACCATTGAAGCTTTCTCATAAAATGAAAAGAAAGAAGAGGCAACACACATAAGCTGTCACAGAAAGATGAAAATGTCCATAGCCAGTTCAGGCACAGGTGTGAAAAACGACCTTACAGCAGAGTGAGTTAGAGAGAAAAGCCTGTAAGTCTAGAATGATGATGAGACCTGGGCCAGCTTGTGGAGAGGGAGCCTTGCTGATCAGGCAGAGGATACTGAGCACGTATAGGGGCAACGGGGAACTACTGTAGCTTCTTGAGCATGTGAGTAACAGGTTGTAAGTGGAACTTTAAAAAGATTAATCCTGTAGCCACGTACTTTTGGAAAGAAAGCAGGAAAGCAGTGATGAATACAGTTAAACTATTAATTCGAGAGTTAGGCCCACTTTTTTTTTTGAATGGGTACTACCTACACATAGTACAAAATTTTAAAGGTATAAAAGAGTAGGCAAGGAAGGTGTCCTTCCACCATTGGCCCTCCCACCACCAGTTTTCTTTCCTAGCGAAAACCACTGGTAACAGTGTCTTATGTCTGCAGATTCATTTTAAGCACTTACATACATATATATATATATATATGCATTTGCATGCATATACATATGATAAGTTGTTCATCTACCAGAGAAGCAAAATTTCTAACGTTTGATATTATCCAATGTTAAAGCAAAAATGACTAAGAACTTTCATACATGTTGGATGAGAATGTACATTGGTGCAATTTGGCAACTTGGTGGTATTTATTAACTTGTATAAAGCATATATACATCGTTGCCTGGGCAATATTTTTCCCTACCAGAGGATTTACACCAAAGCAATCAATGCCAACAGAAAAAAAATGGAAACAACCAAAATGTCCCACAGTGGGTTCAGAAGAGAGTAGTGGATGAATAAACCATGGTATCTGTAGAATGAAAATAGATTATCAAATGAAAAGGGAAGGTTGAGGAGAGTATTATGACATTTTCTCTTTGCGTACTTTTTTTTTAATATCATGTACCTTTGCACCTAATTTTTTTTTTAAGAAGCAGGTAAGTGTTTTCCTTTCAAGAGTGGGAGCTGGACAGGTAGGTACAGCTTTTAGTTTTAGTTTATACTTTTGGGAACTGTATGAAGTCAGTGTAGTCAGCCCGCCACTTTTGCCTTCTTCTTTATGCTTTTAAGTATTTTAAAACAGTACGTGTCATTTGTTTTATTTACATATGTTCCCTGAAGAAAACCTTAAGACATACCAAACCTTAAGACATACCAAAATAGGTGGTAGAAATCAAGTGAAATTTTTAACAGAGTTACAACGCACTAGTTAGTACCTCAAGAGAGGCGAGTCAGACGCACAAACTCAGGACCAACGCGAAGCCAAATCCGCCGAGTTTACTCGCTTTTCAGAAGCCTCGTCCACCCAGGCCTACAACTCCCAGGAGGCTTCGGGGGAAAGACGTAAAGGGGCGACTCAAGACGTTCCAGCTACTTCCTGCCTCCAGGAAACGTCCCTCCGGAAGTGCTTTTTAAAAATGATCACTACATCAATTCTCTGGTAGACTTTAAGGGGGAAGAAAGAAACAAGTAAAATTCAGGTCAAACGAAAAGTAGAAAGGCCAGGAGTTAAGAGTCTACAAGTCCCAGATGCTCGGGGCGAGGACAGCAGTTAACCCCTAGGTGGGCTCCGTGCGGACTCAATCCAAAGCGTGCCGATCTTCTGCCCCTGGCTTTTCCTTCCAGTCTCTTGCCATGTTTCTGCCTTGTTTTCCTTTCAGGTTCATCGAAACCGAGTTTCCAAGAAGTTAAGCCCAAGCTCCAGAAATTGTCTACCACCATTATTCCTGAGAGAACACAACACGGCCCTGGCTCCCTGCGCAGGGATCCTGGGAAATTAGTTGTGCGCTAACTAGTTAACGCACTAGTTAGTGGTTATTCAGTCATAACCACTAACTCTTAGTGCCCACTCACAATCTACTGCTCGTTCCAGCATAAGATCTGGGGGAAAGAAAATGGGGTTGGCCAGGATTTTAGCCTTGCTTATGTTTTGCTCTCCCTGGCTGCCAGAGCAAACCAGCATTCTGAAACGAGAACAGGATACGGATAGGTTTAAACAGTTTTTCTTTTAAGCAGACACAATAGAATTCGTAAATGATTCTTTAAAGGCTATGGAAACATTGCTTTGAAGTTTTAGTCAAGTGCAATAATAAATGCTAGTAATCCCATTGTTAATAATAATATATCAGTAGTGGGGAGTGTTGTGTGCGGGGGCCTGGGAGAACTTTGAGTTCAATTTTACTGTGACCTAAAAAACAAAAAGTTTATTAATTCAAAAAATAATAATAACAGGAAGTATAATAACTACTATTACCAAGCTCCTATTGTGTGACAGTGGTAAAGCTAGGTCATGAACTTTGTTGTATGTGACTCCAAAAGCCCGTAGTGAAGGAAATGCATGAAAATACCCCCTCAGATTACCTAGTTAGAAGTTTGGCATATTAGAAAATGCACTTGGCAATGCCATTAGGAAACCAGATTTCTGTATTAGCCCTCCACAGTTCCTTGATGAGCCACACTTTTCCTGATCTGTGAAGGAAGATATCAATCCACAGTAATCTTAAAGTGCACACAAATCACCTGGTGATCTGGTTAGGGTGCAACTTTAGCTCCAGGATGTCTGGGTGAGGTCCGAGATTCTGCATTTCTGACAAATCCCCAGGTGAAGTCCCTGTTGATTCAGGGACCACAGTTGGAATAGCAAAGGGTGGGATGACCTGTGAGATCTTTTTTTTTTCAAGCTCTAATATTTTTACAGTGGATCATTCTTTCCCCCTCTGACCGTAGTGCCTTTATTCTCAAAGAAATATTAAAAGAACTTTCAAAATTGAATGATCAAAGTTTCCTATCTGAAGCCAAAAACTGAAAAATGACTAAACTATGATATAGTAGTTTAATCATTATGCCTTGGAAAGATACATAAGAAAAAATAAAATTAGTTGCCTTTAGGGAGGGCCCAAGTACATAAATGGGAGGGAAATTTTACTGTACTTTGTTTTTAAATAACAAATACCATAAACCAGGTGGCTTATACGCAACAGATATTTCTTTCTCCCAGTTCTGGAGGCTGAACGTCTGAGATCAGGGTGCACCATGGTCATGTGACTTCTCATTGTAACATCACATAGTGCAAGGGGCTCAGAAGCTCTGTTGGGTATATATATATATATATATATATATATATATATATATATATATATGTAATTTTATTATGCTATTACGGCCATCCCATTTTTTTCTCCCTTTTATTCCCCTCTGCCCTGCACCCCCCCTCCCACCAACATTTCCCCCTCACCTTAATTTATGTGCATGGATCAAACATATAAGTTCTTTGGCTTCTCCATTTCCTATACTATTCTTAACCTTCCCCTATCTATTTTGCACCTACCATTTATGCTGCTTATTCCTGTACCTTTTGCCTATTCTCCCACCTCTCCTCCCCTTCACCACTGATAACCCTCCATGTGATCTCTATTTCTGTGAATCTGTTCCTGTTCTAGTTGTTTGCTTAGTTCATTTTGTTTTTTGTTTTTTTAGGTTCAGTTGTTGATAGTTGTGAGTTTGTTGTCATTTTACTATTCATAGTCTTTGATTATCTTCTTTTTGTTAGCTAACTCCCTTTAACATTTCATATAATAAGGGCTTGGTGATAATGAACTCCTTTAACTTGACCTTATCTGGGAAGCACTTTATCTGCCCTTCCATTCTAACTGATAGCTTTGCTGGATAGAATAATCTTAAATGTAGGTCCTTGCCTTTCAAGATTGAATATTTCTTTCCAGCCCCTTCTTGCCTGTGAGGTTTTATTTGACAAATCAGCTGAGAGTCTTATGGGAACTCCTTGGTAGGTAACTCTCTCCTTTTCTCTTGCAACTTTGAAGATTCTCTCATCTTTAATCCTGGCTAATGTAATGATGATGTGCCTTAGTGTGTTCCTCCTTGGGTCCACCTTCTTTGGGACTCTCTGAGCTTCCTGGACTTTCTGGAAGTCTATTTCCTTTGCCACATTGGGGAAGTTCTTCACTCTTTTTTTCAAATAAGTTTTCAATTTCTTGTTCTTCCTCTTCTTTTGGCACCCCTATGATTCAGATGTTGGAAAGTTTAAAGTTATCCTGGAGGTTCCTGATACACTCCTCATTTTTTTTGAACTGTTTCTTCATTCTGTTCTGGTTGAATGTTTACATCTGCCATCTGGTCTAAATGGTTAATTTGAATCATGGTTTCTTTCCCTTCACTGTTGGTTCCCTGTATATTTCATGTTCATCAGCAATATTGGCCTGAAGTTTTCTTTCTTTGATGTGTCTTTATCTGGTTTTGGGATTAGGATGATGCTGGCTTCATAAAAAGAGTTTGGGAGTCTTGCATTATTTTGGATTTTTTGTAATAGTCTGTGAAGGATAGGGGTTAGCTTTTCCTTAAATGCTTTGTAGAATTCTCCTGTAAAATCATCTGGTCCAGGGCTTTTGTGTGTTGGGGATTTTTTTTATTACTGCTTCAATTTCACTTACTGTTATTGGTCTGTTCAAGCTTTCTGCTGCTTCTTCGTTGAGTTTTGGAAGATTATATTTTTCTAGAAATTTGTCCATTTCACCTAGGTTTTCACATTTCTTGGCATACAGTTCTTCATAGTAGTTTCTTGCAATGTAATTACCTGTGTTTTGAACTCTGCATCTGAAAATCTGGCTATCTCCTCATCCCCTAGTTCTATTTTTGGAGCTTTGATCTGTTCTTCGGGCTGTATTTTTTTTTTGTCTTGGTGCACCTGTTACATAGCAATGGGCAAAGCCTTAGGTATTCACCAGGGTGGGGCAACCCATGTGGCTGCATTGTAGCACTGGATGTTGGGGAGGGGTCTGAGAGGGAACAATGCCACTTGCCGAGCTCTGGGCTGGCTTTCAGTCACTTCCTCCTTTACCCAAAAGCAAATTGCACCCTTCTGGTGCTGATTCCCAGGTGGGTGGGTTTGTGTACATTCTAGGACCCTGTGTGTCTCTCCAGTGAACTCTTCTGTGAGGCTGGGAGTTTCTCCCACTGTTGTGATCCCCACAGGTTTTAATAGTCAGAGGTTTGGGGGCTTTATTTCCTCGTGCTGGAACCCTGGGTTTTTTGGTCTCTCTCACTCCCCAGTTGTTCCTCCAGTTTATTCCCATGCAAATTGGCAAGGCAGCATCTGGCAGACTGAGCAGTCCCATATTTGTGTAATTTTATACCTTCTAAATTTATACTGTGTATTTTCTATAGGAGGGGGAAGAGCCATTATCATAGGGGAAAAGCCATGAAGGAACATGTATAAAGGGCACATGACAAAGCTAAAAGGGGTAGGTTCAAGTGTGGGAGGTGGGAATGGGTAGGAGGAACATGGTGGGGTGAAAATGGAGACAACTATACTTGAACAACAATAAATAAATAAATAAATAAATAAATAAATAAATAAATAAAGATTCATTTTTTTCCACAACATGATGGACCTAGAGGGGATTATGCTAAGTGAAATAAGCCAGTGGGAGACAACTATCATATGATTTTACTTCTATGTGGAAGCTAAAGGACTATAGAAATGAATGAACAAAACAAAAACAGATACAAAGAACAGACTTATGGTTGCCAGAAGGAAGGGGTTTGGGGGGACTGCTTGATAAAAGTGAAGAGATTGAGAAGTACAGATTGGTAGTTACAAAACAGTCATGGGGATGGAAAGTACAGCACAGGGAATACAGTCAATAATATTGTAGTGACTATGTATGGTGCCAGGTGGGTCTGGAAATATCAGAGGAGACACTTTCTATGGTACATGATTGTCTAACTGCTATGCTATACACCTGAAACTAATACAAAATAATATTGAATGTAAACTGTAATTAAAAAAACATCAAAATGTTTTATTTTTTAATATATTTTATTGATTCTGCCACTACAGTTGTCCCACTCCCTCCCCCTTTATATCCCTCCACCCGGCACACCCCCTCCCACCAGCATTCCCCAGCCCTTAGTACATATAAGTTTTTTGGCTTCTCCATTCTCTAGACTATTCTTAACTTCCCCCTGTCTATTTTGTATCTACCGTTTATGCTTCTTATTCCCTGTACCATTTCCCCCTCCCCCTTCTCCTCCCCATCCCCATAGATGACCCTGCATGCGGTCTCCATTTCTGTGATTCTGTTCCTGTTGTAGTTGTTTTCTTAGTTTGTTTTTGTTTTAGTTTTTTATGTTCAATTGTTGATAGTTGTGAGTTGTCATTTTGCTGTTCATATTTTTTATCATCTTCATTTTCTTAGCTAAGTCCCTTTAACATTTCATATAATAAGGGCCTTTTGTTTTTAAATCTGTTGTCTTTCTTTTGGTTGTGCAAGGAGGCACAGTACATCTACCTACCTAAAATGTTTTAAAAATAATAATTCATTTTGAATCATAGAAAAATGGTTAAGTTGCTATTCGTTGGTAAAGGAATAAGCCAAGTTACTACTTTGTGTCTTCTACTACTATAACAGTTTTAAACAGAATGAAATTCTTTGAACAGTCATTTGATTATGTTCAGGAAACAAGCACTTACATATCTCCCTGACATTTCAGCTTTTTTCCCTCTTCTCAAAAAAGAATTGCAATAGAGCATGCTAGTAAAATGAAAATTAAAAAAGGGAAACTCATTCAAACTAGAGTCAAGAAGCCATGAAGGGAGAGCTCCCATGTACTGCTCATACCAGTCACTGCACTTACCTAACCAGCATCAGCAGCTTACACAATTCATAGGAAGACCCCTCCCTCCCTGTTTGTCTCAGTAATGATCAGCTGACCGTCTTCTTTCCTCAACAATACTAATTGCTTGTTCCTAGTAAGAAAGTGCCACAGCCTCAAACTCTCATTCCCCACCAATGACTGCTTGTTCAAGACAACCCTCCCCAATTTTCTACTAGAACTCAAAGCCAGCTTCCCTTTTGTCTCTGGACTTGCCAATGTTTACCATGGTAAACTATGTTTACCATAGTTTGCATGTCCTGAATTGCAATTCCTCTGCTATTCCCAAATAAGTTCACTTGCTGCTTTAATATTTTTTGCTGTTTCATTCTTACCGTTGACAGTGATATAGTCAACTCAGATACAATGGTAGTTTTGGGGTAACTTAAGGGTATGAAACCGGACTAAATCATCATGAAATAACTTGTGGTATGAGATCTGTGATTCTCCAGGCCATGGCTGGGTATCTCAGTTGGTTAGAGTTTCATCCTAATACACCAAGGTTGCAGGCACATACAAGAAGCAACTAATCAATGCATAAGTAAGTGGAACAACAAATCTCTCTCTCAAATTAATAATTTTTTAAAAGCTATGCTCCCTTGGTCCTACGTCTTGATTCCTAGAACCTGGACCAGTTATTCTCTAGGTTGCCTACATATTACAATCACTTGTGTGTAGGTGAATATACACACATACATATATGTATATACATGTATACACACATGCCAATGCCAAGACCCTCCTGTAGGCCAATAAAAATGAAATCTCTGGGGGTGGGGCATGGTTATTTTTTAAAGCTTTCCCCAGTGATTCTAATGTACAGCAAGATATATTCAACCAATGACATTCATCTGATACACAAGAAATATTAATGAAACAAAAACAAGAAACAATTAATGAATACTTTTTGTATCCCAGTCCTCTTTTGTAAATTAAAAGAATCCATCTGAGTCGATGATAAATTCATAGATACTACATGACTATATGAATGCCCAATTTGCCAAACGAATGTTTGCTAAAGAGATTGAAATCTAAGTACAGAATAATACTCATGAGTAGCTTCATGGATCAGCAAAAACCTTTGCTTACATGATATGTGCCTAGCACTGTGAGAGATATAAAAGTCTGTTTTAGTTGTTCCTTAAAGGAACTTGGATTGCAATGTAAAAAAAAAACAAGATTGAATTTGTGAGCCACAGATTAGGTCTATCAAACCATGCTCCTAAAACATTGTGAATTAATTGCCAACATTTTAAAATTGGGAGAGTTTTACATAAAATTTCAGGCTTCTACCACCATTTGAAAAAAAAGGAAGCTCTGACAATCAGGGTTCACTTTGCCATTCCCACTGGCAACATTTGCCTGGAGCTGAGTTGAGAATCTCCCCTTTAAATGGGTCTTGTCACGGTCCCGCAACTCCCTGTTGCTGCTCTCTGGCTGGGGCCAAGTGTCAGTTGCCAGGCATTATCACTTACATTCTTATGATGGAGTTAAGAGGAAAGTGAACTATTTCTCAATGCCTACTTTTAACAATTGTACAACAACAAAGGATAGAGCAAGAAGGCCCAATGTTTCAAGAAAAATTAAAGGACAAGCAGGCTCTCTCTGGAGCGTGCCTATACCTTTTTTATTCAGGCATGTATCTTTACCTTTTCTCCCTAAATTCTAAGGGTTCCAATGAAACATGCAACAGGGGGATCAGCAGGCAGCAGCTGATCGTCCCAGGCTTCCCACCTGACCCTGCCTCAATGGTCCATTTTTCTCTGACTTTTCAGTGAGCAAACAGCAGCCTTGCCTTGGCTCACTGTTTTCTGAAAATGTTTCTGTTTCTGGAGCACCACTACCTAGGCTCTCCCTGTTGCTTCCTCTGCCCTAAGCCTTTCCTATTATTCACTGTTCACAGCTTTAATAAATGCACTATCAAAATAAAAACAGAGAGAGAGGATATAATTTCTTTGAGAAAATAAAGACTATTATATAGTTCTCTGTACTCATATCCTGGCCCCTATACATATCTGAATTTATGACCCATGATCTACACTGATTAAAATATATAATCGATACCCAAATAAAAAGCAAGTACTAAAAGTATGGATTACTGCTTAAGTGTATATGCTTAAAAGTCAGACAGTGACTCAATTCCAAGCTACCATTTACCAGCCATGATCCTAATTATGGCCCTATCCCTCAAGTTGCTTTTCTCCATCTGTAAAAGGAGGGTGATAATAGCACCTACCTCACAGAGTTGATTTGAGGACTGAAAAGGTGACATGGGTCAACATGGCATCTGGTTCCCAGGGACAGCACTCTAAATGTCAGCTATCAATGAGTTAAAGAGGGGGAAAAGTGAGTTGCTGGGGAAGTTATGTAGGAGGGGTGAGCTGACCAAGGGGAGGAAGACATAGCTTGTCCAGGTGGAGACAAAACAGGTTGGTATACACCTGAGAGAAGCTCAGAAGAGATACTTACCAGGGTCTGGATATTTAAGTCATGTCATTGCAAGACAACCAAACTGGAGAATTTTCCTCATGTTTTAATTTTTAAATCTAAAGACTGTGCTGGCCCCTGCTTCATGGTATATAGTATGTAAGTGTAACAATCACTGGAGCGATTTATGGGTTTTCCTTACCCACTATTTGGCAAGGATTACACAACTTTAAGAATTCAAATTTCTGGGGTGAGGGGAGTGGGGAGCTTCTGCTTGCCTCAGAGTCCCATTAAAGATATTTTCACTCATAGGATGCTTGTGCTTAGACACAGTCAGCAGCACTACCTCCTAATCACCACTAGAGGGACTAGAACCAAAGGAATCAAGCTCCTACCTACAGTATTTTTTATTATATTTTATTGATTATGCTATTACAATTGTCCCAATATTTTCCCCACTGCCCCCTCCACCCAGCACCCTCCTCTCCCTCAGGCAATCTCCACAGCATTGTTCATATCCATGGATCACGCATAGAAGTTCTCTGGCTATTCCATTTCCTATATTGTACTTTACACCCCTGTGGCCATTCTGTAACTACATTTTTGTACTTCTTAATCCCCTCACCCCCTCACCCATTCCACCACACTCCCCTCCCATCTGGCATCCATCAAAACCCTCTCCATATCCATGATTCTGTCTCTGTTCTTCCTGTTTGCTTTGTTTTTTTTTAATACTCAATTATTGATAAACAAGTATTTTTGCCATTTTATTGTTCACAGTTTAGATCTTCTCTTCCTTAAATTAGTCCCTTTAACATATCAAATACCAATGATTTGGTGCTGATCAACTCCTTTAGTTTCTTCTTGTTTGGGAAGCTCTTTATCTGCCCTTCCATTCTAAGTGATAGCTTTGCTGGGTAGAGCAATCTTGGCTATAGGTCCCTGCTTTTCATGATTTTGAATATTTCTTGCCAGTCCTTCCTAGCCTGCAAAGTTCCTTTTGATAAATCAATTGACAATCTTATGGAAGCTCCCCTGTAGGGAAGTACCTTCTTTTCTCTTGCTGCTTTTAAGATTCTCTATCTTTAACCTTTGGCATTTTAATGATGATGTGCCTTGGAGTGGGCCTCCTTGCATCCATCTTGTTTAGCACTCTTTGTATTTCCTAGACTTGTACATCTATTTCCTTCACCAAATTAGGGAAGTCTTCATTATTTTTTTAATAGATTTTCAATTTCTTGCTTTTTTTCCCTACCGGCACCCCTACAGTGTAAATGTTGGAATGCTTGAAGTTGTCCCATAGGTTGTTTACAGTACTCTCGTTTATTCAGATTCTTTATTCTCTTCTTGTTTTGATTGGTTGTTTTTTTGCTTCTTTATGTTCCAAATCATTGATTTGATCCGTGACTTCCACTCTACTGTTGTTTCCCTGTAAATTTTTCTTTATTTCAATTAGTGTATCCTGCATTTCTGACTGGGTCTTCTTATGCTGCTGATAGTATGGCTCAGGCTATCCTTCCCTATTTCCCCTTCAGAATAGCATTTCTCTTACAAAGAAAAGTCACTCCCACCTCTGTCCTGTGTATCACTGCTGAGTAACAGTGTCCTAAGTGCGAGGTTCTCTAAGATGCCATACACACAATTGGAAATGCACCCATTAATACTTAATTGAGGTGTTCTAAATCCTCCTCAATTTCCTGCCCTTCCCAAATTTAAACATATTTCTGGTAAGGGTGGTTCACTGACTTATAAAGAGGGCGTTGCTGACTTTGGGATGTTCTAAAATCAGTGTCAACAATGGGAGTGGCAGCAATTCTTGTTTAATAACTTCTTTTATCCTTTGGCTATTGTCCAAGAATACACTGTTCATGAGAGCAAATCGGGGAAAATCAAAGAGCTTTAGTAAGAAACATTAAAAGGCTTAAAATAGCTTTTATTACAAATTTATATTTTAAAAATTGTCTTCATCTATTAGGCACTAATCCCCAGGATGATTCATTAGCTAGAAAGAAAACACAATTGAGTAGCTGAAGCAATACCAGTAAGACTGAGTCTAATCAATTAATTAGAAAGTTTCCTTGAAGTACCAAAATTTTCAAGAGTTTCTGATACTGGATAACACATACAGATGACAATTTTACTTAATTTTTTTGATTCTGTGTGAATTATTAAATACTATAGTTACAACACATTTTATTGAATCATATAAAAATGTTTTATTCCCTTAGTACAGGCCATCTGCATTAGTTTTCTGTGTTGCATATAAAGTTACCATGAGTCATGAACTCACAAGCTCTAGACAACATACATCTACTACCACACCGTTTCCACTGGACAGGAGGGCTGGCAGAGTTTACCTGGATCTGGCACCCAAGGTCACTCAGGCTGCAATCAAGGTGCAATCTGAGGGTTCCATCTCATCTCGACAAAGTAACTCAAGAGTTGGAAAATTTTAGTTTTAAGTAATAGTTAGTAAGCGTAGTAATTAATGCATGTAAAAAGCTATTTCAGGAACTGAATGTATGACCCACCCTCACCCCAGGAGACCACAAGCAATTCCACCTGTGTGCCCCAGGAGGCCTGCAAGCAATTAGATGGTATCTGAGCCATTGTGCTCTGGGGAGAGACTCCAAAGCCCAGGTCACAGATAAAGAATCACTGGTCAACAGATAAAAGAATGCTGCCGTTTTTATTTAATGAACCTTTCCCCTGAATTCCAAACCCCTTACATACACTTTTTTTCTCCTTATAAAAAGGGTTGGTTTAAAATAAAACTCGAAGAATAAATGAAATCTTCCAATCGAGATGGCATAGGCAAACATGGCTCACCTCTTTGCACAACCACATCAAAATTACACCTAAAATATAGAAAACCATCACTCAGAACCATCAGATCAAATAAAATGAAAGTCTGACAACTACAGAATTAAAGAAACCATCCCTGGGTGGTGTGGCTCAGTGGATTGAGGGCTGGCCTATGAACCAAAGTGTTGCTGGTTCAATTCCCAGTCAGGACACATGCCTGGGTTGCAGGCCAGGTCCCCAAATGGGAGTGTAGGAGAGGCAACCACACATCGATATTTCTATCCCTGTCCTTCTCCCTGCCTTCCCCTCTCTCTAAAAATAAATAAATAAAATCTTAAATTAAAAAAAAAAAAGAAAGAAACCACATCCATCCAGACTGGTAGGAGTTTGGTGAAGGAAATAGACATGCAAGTCCAGGAAACACAGAGAATCCCAATCAAGTTGGACCCAAAGAGGACCACACCAAGACACATCATAATTAAAATGGCAAGGGTAAAAGATAAAAAGAGAACCTTAAAAGCAGCAAGAGAAAAGCAGAAAGTTACCTACAAAAGGAGTTCCCAAAAGACTTTCAGCTGATTTCTCAAAAAAAAATTGCAGGCAAGTGGGGCTGGCAAAAAGCACTTAAAGTGATGAAAAGCAAGGACCGACAACCAAGATTATTTTACCCAGGAAAACTATCATTTAGAATGGAAGGGCAGATAAAGTGCTTCCCAGACAAGGTAAAGCTAAAGGAATTCATCATCACCAAGCCCTTATTATATAAAACGTTAAAGGGACTAATTTTAGAAAAAGAAAATCAAAACTATGAACAGTAAAATGACAACAAACTCACAACTATCAATGACTGAGTCTAAAAAAATAAGAACAAAAACAAACTAAGCAAACAATCAGAACACAAACAAAATCATAGGTGTGGAGAGTCATCCGCTGGGAGGGGAAGGTGAAGAATGAGAGAAAGGTGCACATATTAAGAAGCATGAATGGTAGGTACAAAATAGACAGGAGGATGTTAAGAACAGTATGGGAAATGGAGAAGCCAAAAAACTTATATGCACCACCCACAGACATGAACTAAGTGGCGGGGGCAGGGATTGCTGGGGGCAGTGGGGTACCAGGCAGAGGGGGACAAAAAGGGGAAATTGGGACAACTGTAATAACATAATCAATAAAATATACTTTCAAAATTAAAAAATAAATAAATACCCTGTGAGTTTCCCCCAAAATAAAATAAACATTCCTCAGCTACATTAGCCACATTAAACTGCTCAGTAGCCACATGTGGCTAATGTCTACTGTACTGTACAGTGTAGTTACAGAAAATTTCAACCACATAATCTCATTGGGAAAACCAGTCCTCATTATCAGCCTAATCGACAACATTTGACTTATTTTCTGTCAGAAAAAGTCTTTGCTTCCCAAGAACAAAAAATAATGTACACTATGATAACTACTATGAAAGCATTTTATAAGGATGTATTATATGGAATGGGTTACTAAAAGTAGCCAAATAAGATTTTAAAGGTGGTCAAAGGGTGCAAATTTTCTTATAAAATTATAAGTCCTGGTGGTGTAATGTGCAGCATGGTGACCAGACTGAGTAACACGCATTGTGTATTTGAAAGTTGCTAAGAGGGACCTTAAAAGTTCTTATCACAAGAAAACACTGTAACTATGTGTAGTAATAGGTAGCAACTAATTTTATTGTGGTGATCATTTTGCTTATGTAGACATGTTGAATCTTTATGCTGTGCACTTGAAACTAATGTTCTATGTCGATTATATCTCAATAAAAATAATGATGAAACAGAAAATACACTATTCACACATTTTTGTAAGATCATTTTACATGTTAAAACTCCTGTAAATCACTTATTTAATGTATAATCTGTAGAATTTTTAATATTAATTATTTATTTATTTTTAGAGAGAGGGGAATGGAGGGAGAGAAACATTGATTGTTTGCCTATTCAGAGTTGATCGATACTGACACTGTCTCGTTCTACTAATAACTAATATTTATTCACAGATATGTAAACCAATTGAAAAATTTTAACTCCCATTTATTTATTAAGGTAGGCACTTCCAGCACATTTTTCTTAATAATTATTTGTCAGACTTATATTACTAATGTCACTTTGATAGGTGGTATAGTAGAAGTAATGGTCACAATAACTCAATCCAGAAGAAATATTTCCAACAGAAGTTGTTTCTAAACTAAATATCAGTTTGAATATATATTTTTCACAGCACAGATATAAGATACGTGCTCAATAAAAGACTTTTCAAAACTTCTGGTACTGAGCATCGCCCTGATCTGCCAAGGCTGCTGGTCTGATGTCCGGGGAGGGCACGTACAAGAGTCAACCAATGAGAGCATAATTAGGTGGAACAACAAATTGATGTTCCCCCATCTCATTCTTTTCTCTCAAAAATCAATTTTAAAGAACCAGAAATGGTGATGGAACAAGTAGATATTGTCGGAGAAGTGGAGAATTCCCCCCTCTAAACTTCTTTAGTTCTTATGGCTGCACTACTAATAAAGGAATAAAACATAGAGTAACAGGAGAAAAAGCAACTTAATATGTTCACAGGGGAGGTCTTAACATAATGCTCTGATCAGAAAATGAGGATCCAAGAAATTATTGAATCAGGCACCTTTAATATTTTTTAAATAATGAATCAATAAATCTGTGAGAAATTGACAGGACAAAAACAAGTTAGTGTTTATTATAAAGGAATTTGAGCAGGGTTTGGTATGTATCAATGAGGAATTTAAACAAAGTAATAAATTAGAAAAGAAATAAGATTTGTTTACACAGACTTTTAGGTTTTGAGTTTTTTAATTCAAACAGTAAGGGCTGTTTTCCAGATGAGGAGAGGACACCTTTCACATAGGAGACTTATTTCCTGCACTTAGAGAGACTAAGGACAGTCAAGAGTTTCTCCCACTCATGCTACTTCTCAAGGGATTTTA
Organism: Artibeus jamaicensis; assembly: GCF_021234435.1. Lineage (NCBI taxonomy): Eukaryota > Metazoa > Chordata > Mammalia > Chiroptera > Phyllostomidae > Artibeus > Artibeus jamaicensis. Next base: position 20,055,600 of record NW_026521788.1, read on the forward strand.
ATTTGATAATTTAATAATCAATATGTTAATGCCACTGTAGGGCATTTTGAGGGTGGACTGCTCTGGTCCTCAACAATATCCACAGGCAGAAAATGACAAAGTGAAACAAAAAGCACCTTGACCCCTACTTCATATATTTCATATGAAAACTAACCTGAAGTAAAGTAGACATAAATGTTTAGTGTACAACTATAAAACTTCCAGAAGAAAAATGAAAGAAAATATGTGTGACCTTGGGTTAAGCAAAGAGTGCTTAGCTATGATACCAACAGCACAATTCATAAAAGAAAAAATGATAAATTGACTTTCATCAATATTTAAAAACCTCTGCCCTGCAAAGGACCTGGTTAAGAGAATAAAAGACAAACTGCAAATTAGGAGAAATATTTACGAATTACATATCTAACAAGCACTTTAATCCAGAATGTAAATTATAAAACACAAGAAACTCTATGACAAAGAAGCCAAGAATATACAATGGGGAACAAATGGTGTTGAGAAAACTAAATAGTCACATGCCAAAGAATGATAAACAAATGGGACTGCATTAAACTAATAAAAATTCTGTATAGCAAAGGAAATCATCAACAAAATGAAAAGGCAACTCATAGAGTGGGAGAAAATATTTGCAAATCATATATCTGATAAGGGGTTAATATCCAGAATATTCACATTAAAATGTATATAACTCAATAAGCAGTAGAACAAACAATATGATTAAAAATGGGCAGAGGATCTGAATAGACAGTTTTCCAAAGAAGACATACAGGTGGCTGAGAGGCACATGAAAAGGTGCTCAACATCACTAACTACCAGAGAAATGCAAATCAGAATCAGTGAGATAGGACTTCACACCTGTTAGAATGGCTATCATCAATAAGATAAAAGATAATAAATGTTAGCAAAGATCTTGAGAAAAGGAAACTCTTGTGCCATTGTATGCTGTTGGGAATGCAGCAGCCACTACAGAAATTCCTCAAACATTAAAAATCAAAAGTAGTCAAGGCACGGAAACAACCTAAGTGTCCATCAATGAATAAGTGGATAAAGAAATAATGAAATATTATACATCCATAAAAAAGGAGGAAATTCTGCCCTAACCAGTGTGGCTCAGTTGGGTGTCATCCCACAAAGTGAAAGGTCACCAGTTCCATTCCCAGGCAGGGCATGTGCATGGATTGGGGTGTGTGTGAGAGGCAACCAATTGATGTTTCTCTCCCTTCCTTCCCCTCTCTTTAAAAATAAATAAAATCTTTGAGGAAAAAAAAGAAGGAAATCCTGCCATTTTGGGATGGAACTTGAGGGTATTATACCGAGTGAAATAAGTCAGACAGATGTAAATACTGTATGATATCATTTACATGTAGACCTAAAAAAAACCCTCATAGAAACAGAAAACAATAGTGATGGTTGTCAAGTACAGGGTTGGGGCAGGCGGGAAGGTAGGCAAAATGGGTAACGGTGGTCAAGAGGCACAGATATTCTGGGGATGTACTGTACGGCATGGTGACTATGGCTAACAGTACTGTGTTGTTTATTTGCAAGTTGAAAGACAGTAAATCTAAAAAGTTCTCATCACACACACACACAAATTGGTAACTGTGTAGTGATTAATGTTAACTTATTCTGGTAATCATCCCAATATATACATATATGAAATCATTATGTTGTACATCTAAAACTAATACAATTTATATTTTAATTGTATCTCAATAAAAACAACACAATATAAAAGACAAGATTGATAAATTAGTCTGCATTATAATGAATAATTCTGTTCATCAAAAAAACACCATTAAAGAGATGGATCCTTCATAACTTATAATGGCTGGATCCAGCTGACAAACTGACACAGAGCTAGATCACGTGTTAGTGCTGGTCACTGTTTTCTGTTTGCCCTCAACTCCAGTCTGTGTCCTTCAATGGTACAATTCCCAGGCTTTCTTGTGTGTAGCCACATGACTGGTTCCTAGACAATTAATATGAGAAGTGGTAATAGTGAGTTTCCAGACTGGCCCATAAAACTTTCCAACAGATATGACATTTCCTTTACCTGTCCAATGGCAGAGCTACAACAGAGAAGGAACAAGGGTCTCTTGATCACTTTTTTAAAGGAAAGTTGACCCAAAGTGTTGTTTGACCAAGAACAACTTGAAGGATTGTTGTATAAGTGAGAAATAAACTTTTGTTGAATTTAGCCATTGGCATTTTTGGATTATTTATTACAGCAATTAGTCTACCCTACCACAACTATGACAGTGGCTTTTACTACGTTCTTTTGGGACCCTAAATCACCTCAGTGATGTCTTGAGAAATGCCGTGGTAAAAACTCAGGGAGTCTACTTCAACCAGAACAGCCTTGCTTTTAGCTCTCCATGTCCACAGGTTTCAAATTCATGGTAGAAACAACTATATGCATTGTTCTAGGCCATTTTACTTTATTTTTTATGTAATAATAAGTATTTTTTAAATTTTTTATTTACTTAACTTATTTTTAAACAGAGAGGAAGGCAGGAAGAAAGAGATAGAGAAACATCACCCCACACCAGGGAACCTGGCCCACAACCCAGGCATGTGTCCTGCCCAGGAATTGAACCCGCGACGCTTTGCTTCACAGTCTGGTGCTCAATCCACTCAGCCACACCAGCCAGGGCTATTCTAGGCCATTTTATATAAGGAACTTGCATGTCAGAGAATTTTGGTATCCACAGTAGGGTGAGGTGGAAGGTCCTAGAACAAATCCCCCAAAGATACTGAGGGATGACTGTGCCTGTAATGCATGATGTATGAATGCCTGCATGTATGATTTGTAATGATGCATATGGTGAGGACTTCAAAAGGCTTAAAAGGTTTTGTAGTAAACATAAATCTTTATACCTTTGTCATTCAGTTTCCCATTTGCTCTCCCTAGGAGCAACTTCTGTCACCCACTTCCTGAGTTTAAGTGGTAATCTATGCACATATAAACACATGTACTGGTGATATGTTTAACCAGTTCTTCATTAATGGACAGTTAGTACATTTCCCACCTTTTGCAAGTATAAACCATGGCACAATGACAATGCTTGTATATATGTCATTTTGTACATATGGAACATCCATTTTACATCTTGATAGCACCAAATTTGCATTACACAGGGCAGAAATTTATACTCCTACTATCCTGATACAAGTGGGCCTGGCTCTTCACATCCTTGCCAATGCAAGATATGATCAAATTTTGGTTCTTTACTACTCTGGTATGTGAAAAATGATATCTCATTATATATTAATAAGTATTTCTCTTACAATGAAAGAAGTTTTACATCTTTTACATGTATAAAAGCCACTTAACATTTCCTTTTTGGTGAACTGAACTCTACCTTTTCACCTGGGCTATCAATCTTTTTCTCATTGATTGGTGGAAGTCCTTTTGCTATTAAAAGAAATGTATTTACATTTTGTGATAAAGCTGAGATCATTCAACAAATGGATTCTGCTGCTAAATACCAAAATTTTAAGATCACTGCCTATGCTACTTTGCAACCTGGCCTTGCTAATAAAAGCCTGCCCCCTCATATCTTAGGAAATCTTTCTCGGTTAGAGTCCAACCAGTACCACCTTCCCTGTGTGCTTGAAACTCTAAGACAGAGTTTCTCAACTCTGACACTGTAGACAGAGTAACGGTGGGTAATTCTTTGTTGTGGGCAGCTGTCCTCTGCATTGTAGAACATTTAGCAGTATACCTTGAGTCTCTCCATCTGCTGGTAGTACAGTCTCCCCTGAGTTATGACAACCCAAAATATCTCCACATCTACCCTGGAGAAGGAATGAATATAAAAATGAAGGCATGAAGAATGAATGAAGGAAGGAAGAAAAAGAATGCCCATAAGCTTGCTAACATCTTTTTCAAAAAAAAGGTGGGAATTTCATTTCTATTTTGATGGTACACTGACTCTCAACATTTCATATATTATGCCCCACTAGTGTTGTTTAGAATCATTTGTAAAATATTTTGCAGGGCCCTGACTGGTGTAGCTCAGTGAGCTCAGCACCGTCTCAGGAACCAAAAGGTTGCTGGTTCAATTCCCAGTTGAGGCACCTACCTGGGTTTCAGGCCAGGTACCTGGGTTGGGGTGTGTGAGAGGCAACTGATCAATGTTTCTCTCTCTCTCTCTCTCCTTCTCCCCCTCCCCCTCTCTCTAAAAATAAATTTTACGAATCTTAAAAAATATTTTGTAGGATAAGATAAGGTGGAAAGAGAACAGGGCCAAGTATGCCACCAGGAAGGGTAAAGTGCCTATGAAGTTAGGTATCGGAGAGAGTGTGGGAAGGAGAAAAGAACAGGATTTGGTTACTGATTGGATAGAAAGCATCAATCTGAAGGCACACTTCAAAGATGGTTCCAGGAAAAAGAGATCATCACTTTCAGAAATGAAAAGTGACCATTTTTATGGGGAGATTCTCAGTTTAATTCAGGTACAAAGACTTAGATGGGATCTTAGACATACATTTCATACATTGTAATTTTTTTAAGTTCATACATGTTAAGGTCAAGGGATGGTTTATTATAAGCTTGGAGAGGTACTTTAAGGGGATAGAATTGCCATTCTTCAGAGGCAGATGCCTTACCAAGCACTGGCTCTAGATCTGCCAAGTATTAAGCAGGGCCTTAGTTAAGGCTGGACATGGAATGACAGAATCCTGGAATTTCAGGGAAAGTACAAATTAGAGAGGGTTCAAATAAGGAAGAAACTAATTTTTGAGCTACTATGTACCCCTCACTTTACATCTGGTTATCTCACTTAATTCTCACTATAAATCCTACAAAACAGGTATAGTATTATTAAAACTGGAAAAGTCAGCATTTGTGCTGCAGACGCTACCAGAACCAATAAGTAGAGACAAGGATTGAATCTTTAGGGGCACTTTATTCAGATGCCAAAGCTCTGAGAGGATGGCAGGTTATGCACCCTGAAAAACCATCTTAACATCTCATCTCAAGCTGATCTTTTTATAAGGAGAAGAATGGGTATGTAAGGGGTTTGGGAAAATGTTAATCAGATTTACAGTCCCCGGCAATTTTCCTAGTACTTCTTTATCTGTTGACTAACAACTCAGACACCATCTCCACCATTTGCAGACCTCCTGGGGCAAGAAGGTTGGACTGCTTGTCAATCTGCTAGAGTCACTTAGGTCCTGCATTTTAGTTCCTGGAATAACAGCTTTCCACATGCATTAATCACTTAAGCCTATCAACTAAGTTTAAAATCTGTAACTTCTGAGTTCCCCTATTATTACCAATGGGTTTAGAAAGTCTAAATAAATCGCTCAAGCTAGAAAGGAAGGATCTGAAATTGTAATTCAAACCCTACTGTATCCAGGGACCACATCCTGCTCATTCCGTGCTCTTCTGGCACCCATTTTACGAAGACCACACAGAAGGGCACTCAAAACATTTGGAGCCAAATTGGAGCCAGAAAGCAGATTGGCTGATTCACATCCTCCCAGGTCAAGAGTCCCTGGAAGGAGGGCACATGCTTTTACAGACTTGACAATGCACACTATCCTCTAAGTCAATGATTTTCAACCTTTTACATTTCTTGGCACACATAAACTAATTATTAAAATTCTGCGACACGCCCTGGCTGGCATAGCTCAGTGGATTGACCCCAGGCTGCAAACCGAAGAGTTGTAGGTTTGATTCCCAGTCAGAGCACATGCCTGGGTTGCGGGCCAGGTCCTCCAGTAGGCAGCACGTGAGAGGCAACCACACATTGATATTTCTGTCCTTCTCTTCCCCTCTCTCTAAACATTAGTAAATAAAATCTTTAAAAACAAATTCTGCAACACAACCAAAAATTTTTTTTGCCAATCTGACAAGAAATTGGTGTAATTTCGATTAGTTTGCACAGGATGGCTACTGTCCCGTTGGCTGTTGCCATTTTTTAATTTGACAACCTCAGAGAAAAGAAGTCAATGCCCCTGACAAAATAGGAATTGCATGTGTCAAAAAATCTTGCAGCACACAGGTTGAAAATCCACTGTTATCAGTGATCGGGAGTAGGGAGAAAATCAGCTAAGAGAAGCAAGGCGTAGGAGGAGGAGCTGACGGAAGGAGCTGTCAGAATGGTGTGAAGAGAGTGAGGAGTGTCTTTTTGCCTCTATTCAACTGTCAACAAGACCAAGTGAATATATCCAGCGTAACCTTAGCCAGTTTCATTCCTTATCGCCTCTCGCGGATTACGTTTTCAACCCTTGGCTTAAATCTGGAGCCAACAAGGTGTGTGACAGAAGTGAAAACACGCAATTGGAAACAAACCTTGAGCCACCCCAGCGGCAGTGATTTCAGGACAGCAGGAAAGAGAAGTTGAGAAAGGGGCGAGTTTGGCTGCACTACCCGGCCACGGCCAAGCGGTGGGGCTGCAGCAGTCAGGCTTCGCTCCCGGCCAGCGCCGCTGCCTCCGCCCGCCACGTGACCTGCCCTGTTGTGGTCGCGCCGGCTGGGGTGGCGGGAGACCCGGGGAAGGCGGGGGAGCCGCAGCGGGGGTCACGTGACCGGGTTTAAATCTCCCGCAGCCGGAGCCACGGGGGCGCCAGTGCCGCGAGTGCGAGCGGGAGGAGAGGAGGCGAGGGAGGAGGGCAAGAGAGGCAGTTTGAAGATGGCGGACGAGGCGGCGCTCGCCCTTCAGCCCGGCGGCTCCCCTTCGGCTGTGGCGGCGGAGTGGGAGGCCGCGTCGCCGCCCACAGGGGAACCTCTCAGCAAGAGGCCGCGGAGAGACGTCCCCGGCCTCGGGTGGAGCCCGGGCGAGCTCGATGGGACAGCCCCTGAGCGTGAGGTGCTGGCGGTGGCCGGGGACGGCCCGGCGGCCGCGGCGGCGGGCGGAGAACGGGAGGCCCCGGCGATGGCAGGCGGATTAGGAGACAATGGGCCAGGCCTACGGGGCCTATCCCGGGACCCGCCGCCGGCCGACGACTTCGACGAGGAGGATGAGGACGAAGAAGGAGAGGAGGAGGAAGAGGCGGCGGCGGAGATTGGGTACCGAGGTACGCAGGACGCGGGCGACGGCCACTGCGCATCCCCTCTCTGCCGTCTCGCAGGGCCCCTTCTGTTGTGGGGTGGGGCTGGGGGTGTCTGGGGAGCGTGGGGTGGGGGCGCAAGGCTGGCTCCGCGACGTCCCGTTCCCTACTGCTGCCCTCAGCTGCGGGCCTCCGAGGCTGCTTGCGAGGCTGCGGGAGCGGCCCGCGGGCTCTCTCCCTCCCGCTCCCCGCCCCGCCTTCCCCTCGTCGGCGGCCCGCCCGGGCGGCCTGGCGCTCTGCGCAGCTGCCGGGCTGCGAAGCTTTTGCAGCTTTTAGAGTAAGTTTCTTTTCTCCTCCTAACCTTTTAGTATTTCGTTCTTGTTAAACATCATTCCCACCCCTCACCCCGCAACCCAGCACACTTAAATCTGCAACTTTTGACTTTTTGCATCGACCTTTTGCAAACCGACACCTGCACAAATTTGTGACGCCTCTTTTTTTTCCGAGAATCTTAATTTTTATATTTGTCTTAAATGTTCAAGAGCACAGCTGTTTCTAAAAACCGTTCCGTGGTGCAATTAGTAGTGGGCATGGGAGAGTAATAGTACTTTTTAGAGTACTTTACATGAATAGTATTTTTCCTCTAACATTCTAACAGTTTTTAGATTAGGAATAATTTTCTGTTGTGTGTATGTAACCGTGAAACATGAATTGACCTTTTTCTGGTATAGTAAATCAGTTGTGATAGTTGTATATGTCAGGTCATCCTTGAGGGCATTTTATTTTCGATTTGAGGAGTTTCTGGCCTGGATAGATGTGCGTCTCCATCAATATTTGCCTCAGTAAATCTAATCAGAGGGCTGTTGGTCCGAATATAGAAACATATACATTAGGGACTGTATTCGTCAAAAGACTTCTCATTTTAAGAAAGTTAAACGCGGAAACGAATAAGGCAAAGCTATCCTTAGGCTTAGAGAAGTGCAAATTGCTGTGGATTCATTTCGACAGCTTTTTATTTTGGTAAATATTTGACAAGTCTTACAAGCTTCATTATTTTGTGATTGATAAATTTAGTCTAGATTACTGCTTTTTGTATTTGGAAATAGTAGACTTAAATTATATCTAGATTTTTGATGAACTGAAACTTTTAGATTGTGGTTAGAATCCCTGAAGATGAGGATGTTCTGTGCCCATGAACCATGCAAGCTGACCCAGTAGGCATTCTTTACACAGACTGTAGGATGTTAAGTGTTTTATTCAGTGAAAATCAGTACATCATAACCATTACAGAGCTTCATACATTTTAGATGCAGATTGTTTCAGCAGCCTTGAATTACATTTGGTTTCTTTTGCAGACAACCTGTTTCGTGATGAAATAATCACGAATGGTTTTCATTCATGTGAAAGTGATGAGGATGATAGAGCCTCGCATGCAAGCTCTAGTGACTGGACTCCAAGGCCAAGGATAGGTATGGTTTCACAGCTTTAGAGAGTAAATGCTGTCTTTTTCTTTGTATTTTGATGTTATACCAACCAAAAAGATAATTTTCTGCCCCCTTGTAACTTGGTGGCGAGGTTCGTTAGGTGTTTGCTAAGATTTAATGTCAATTTGTGTTTCTAGGGAAAGTCTAGTGCTTCTGTTTTTGTTTTTAAACAACTCAGGCCAATGAAAGCTGGCCTCTTGTATTTCCCAACCAAGTCCTACTTGTACCTCAGGCCCCTGGGTCCCTTTCACTCATTTCCTCTCTGGAATGCTCTTCCTCCAGTTAGAGTATCTTGCTTTCTCACTTCCTATTTGTTCTTCATTTTCTTTTAACACTTATCCCTTCTTAACAAGCACTGTATCTTTTTTATTATTGTATTTTCTGTACTAGAATATAAGCTGTACTGGAGACAGGGATTTTTTTAATGATTTGTATACTATTTTGTCAGTTTCTATAGAAGTTCCTGGCACATAATTTGTTCTCGGCTAATCTTTAACTATGTGGATGAAATGGGAAAGTCACATGGGTGGGCAAAAGTAGGTTTACAGTTATGATACAAATAAGCAATACAATAATTAATAATAACAAGAATAATTTCTGTGTTTTGTATACTCACAAAAGTAAATCTACTTTAGCAGAAGAGAACACTCAGTATTTATACCAAAGTTACGAAATGACCATCTTTAAAATGGTCTTTTCTTAATGTGCTTTTATTCTTGACTAAAATATAGTGATCATTAGTTCCTCTTTAGCATCTATAATATTACTCTATATTTGTTTTTTTCAAGCTAGAAAACTAAGAAATGTCAGGATAAAGAAATATGAATGCTGAAAATATCAGCATTATATGTATCATTTTGAGAGATGGGTTAAGATCAAATTAAATATTATGGGAAAATTTTTAATAAGGTAGTTATATATAAATTTCTTTAGATAGATATATAGATTTCCTTTTTCCTATGCCCTTAATGTTAAACAGATGAGGTTTGGGGATCATAGGATCTTTCCTATATCTGTAGAACCCTTTTGTACATACTCCTGTTATGAATTGTGTATTTCTGGATTGTAACCATCAAAATTTAACTCTGGAGATACATACTTTGTATTTTATGGTTCAGGGGGCAGACCCAATTATTGATTGGATCTTTCTAATTTCATTAGGATATAGCATTAGCTCTGAGGATGTTGTGAGAATGAAATAACTTTATAATGCATTTTACTATTTCATTAAACATGTTAAGTAATGTTATTTATTCCTTCAGAAAATAAATGAAATTTTGAATTACTTGGATGGGGATTTGATCTGATTCTTTGCTCTCTTAATATAGGTCCATATGCTTTTGTTCAGCAACATCTCATGATTGGCACAGATCCTCGAACAATTCTTAAAGATTTACTACCAGAAACAATTCCTCCACCTGAATTGGATGATATGACACTGTGGCAGATTGTTATTAATATCCTTTCAGAACCACCAAAAAGGAAAAAAAGAAAAGATATTAATACAATTGAAGATGCTGTGAAATTACTGCAGGAATGCAAAAAAATAATAGTTCTAACTGGAGCTGGGGTATGTAACATGAATAAAACACTGGTAAAAAGGAGGAGGTGGTAAATGTTTTTTTCTTATGCATTTTCCAATTAGACATTTTTCTGGTGTAGAACGATTTATCCTTACGTGATAATGGGTATTTTTGTTTTGGAAATGGCTAAAAAGGGAATGCAGTAGCAGATGCCAAATTGGTTCAGTTTTTAAAAAACCTCTCCAACAACCTTAAAAATTCTTTGCTCCTGTTTATTAATATAGCAGGTAAGTGGAAGTAAGGCAAGACTTTTACCTACATTACACCACAGGTCCAAAAGGAGATTTAGAGAATTTTGCTTGCATTAAAGTGTGTCAGGGTGTGATGGAGAAATTGGGTATTTGTTCCATCTTCATAGGGAAACCAGGAGCCCAGTTGATGTTCACAAGTAAAGCATTTAATGTTAAGAAGGTAACAGATTCCTACCTTCCTCCATTTAAATTAAGGTGATATGATTGTGATAACTTGACATTATTTGCCTGCCTATAAGACTGCAGTTAACTAGCTTTGTAAGGCTATTGTGTTAGTGTATTGAATACAAAAAAAATGCTTGTTGGTGACCAGATTGATGCTGGAGTAAAATTCAGTCTTGCTTTCTGCCCTTTTAAGTTAAGGGCGGATGTCACTTAATCTTAAATGATCATCAACAATGGTAATACTTTGCTCCCAGATATGATTTAGACATGTTTGGTTTACTCTGAGGTCAAAGTGGAGTCGACTTTGGTAAAATTGTGAAACAAAAAGGTAATACTGAAATCTCTGTTTGTCAGGTTTTATTTGTAGAAAAAAACATAGTGTCTAAACCCATTCTTAAACATTAAGAATTGAAATACTGTACAACAAAATATTTTCAAGAAAATACAGAAGTTTAGTATTTTTGAAGTAGTAGGCCCCTGACCAGATGGAAAGTTCTTTGGAAATACTTGACTATAATAGAAATTCTTGCCTGCTTTCTGGTTAAAATAATTTGAAATTACATACTCTCTTCTCAGTCAAATTGCTGTTGCTTTAATTTGTCAGTTAAATGCTTAAAGGTTTGAAATTTGCCTGACTTAAAATTCCTTTCCCCATTATGAATGGACTCTGATGGATTTAGTAATACTTGTTTTGGGAGTGTTTTATCTATATTTTAAATTGGAATAGGGTCATACTTCTGTTCCCCAAAAGAAGTTTAAAACATTTCTCAACCCCTGCCTAAATGTATAAGAGAGCAATTATAAAGGTTGAGGTAGAAGATTTAATTACACAAATTATGCCATACATATTGCAGGTTTCTGTTTCTTGTGGAATACCTGACTTCAGGTCAAGAGATGGTATTTATGCTCGCCTTGCAGTAGACTTTCCAGATCTTCCAGATCCTCAAGCAATGTTTGATATTGAATATTTCAGAAAAGATCCAAGACCATTCTTCAAGTTTGCAAAGGTACTATGAACTTTTCTAGTTGTCCCATTGGGTCATAAAGATTTTAATATCTGCTTTGGTATGGTTTGTATTAACCAGATCTTAACACATGAGGATGTGCCTGAACATTTGTGATTAAGGGCAGAGAAAATTCTAAGGTTGCATTTTAGTCAAGAATCCTCTGTTCTGCTCTAGAATCTCTAGAGTTGCATAGTCCAGCTCAGGCTTTTATTTCATGTTCTTGTTACTAGAAAATTTAAAATTACATACACGGCTCACATTATATTTCTGTTGGGTGGCTCAACTCTGGAGTACAAATCTTGATAATACATTACATTATACCAGAGATTTTCTTTCTTTTTTTAAAATTGATTTTGAGGGAGAGGAACAAGAAAAAGAGAAACATTGAATTGTTGTTTTACTTATTTATGCATTCATTGGTTGTTTTCTTGTATATGCCCCTACTGGGATTGAACACCCAACTCATGGCATATCGGGGCAATGCTTTAACCAACTTAGCTACCCACTAGGGCTATCCCGGTGATTTACAACTGGTATGCCATGAGAATTTTTAAAACATGCAATACCTGACTATTTTGTGGGGTACTGACTTCTTTTCCCTTAGATTGTCAAATTAAAAGATGACAACAGCTAGCACAATAAACAATAGCTATCGTATGTGAATGAATCAAAATTATACCTGTTTTTTTTTCATATTGGCAAAAAAATATATAATGCATTTTTTGGTATGCTACAGAATTTTTGTGATTATGTGTCCATGAGATGAAAAACGTTGAAAATTATTGCATTATACCATAGCCCAAGATATTTTAGTCATCGGAAAACTTTTTTTACTCCATAGTTCAGTCTTATGGAAAGAAATCATAAAATTGTAATTGCTGAGCTTCTGTATATTTGAAAAGAGGCTTTTGTGTTAATGACTAATTTTAGTGAATCCAGAAGTTAAATGAACCTGAATTTTAATTAAAGGGTAACCTCAGCTACTTTCAAAGCATAGGAAAAACTCTGCTAATTCAGAATAATGGGGTTTAATTTGACTTGTTTCTGAAGAAATACTTAGTTTCAGCCAAGTGTGGTTAAGTAGGAATTAGAGTAAAATATGGAAGTCATATTTAAATCTCTTAAATGTGAAATAATTACTAAAACTGAAAGCTAAATTTGAAAAATTTTCAGGCTCCTAAAAGAATTTGTAATTTTTCCATCCGCAAATGTAAAACTTGTGAAAATTTTGGACTTTTTACTTTATATATCAGCATAAAGTAATAACAGTTATTTATATCTAGCCTTTAAAACAGACTGGTTCACACTGAATTACATAAGTAATGTAAAAGTTTTTTTTTTTACTTGTTTTTTTTTTCTTAATTGTGGGAGTATGAATTAGTGAAGATTTACTGTTTAAACTTACTTGTGCTAGTAGTACCAATGCCTGATTTTGCAGACCAATGCAATATCACTTCATGATAGGTTTCTTGAATTGGATCTAAGATACTGGCTAACAGCTCTAGTTAGTAGAAATTAACACTTTCAGAAGATAGCAAGTAACTAGAAATTACTTTGATCTTATATATGATTATAAATGCTTGATTCACTAGGCCATTTATAAAATGCTTGTAACGCTGTAATTTTGTGGTGATTTTTTAAAAAATTTCTTGATTTTTAGAGAGAGGAAGCGGGAGAGAGAGAGAGAGAAACATCTATTTGTTCACTTACTTATGCATTCATAGGTTGGTTCTTGTATGCGCCCTGACTGGGGATCGAATCCACAGCCTTGTGCATTGGGTTGACATTTTAACCACCTGAGCTACTAGGCCTAGGGCCTGTAATTCTGTGTTCTGAGAGGAAAGAAAACATGTTGCCCAAACTAACTTGTTGGTCCCCACCATCCCCTTATCACTTTAGTGTGTGCTAAATTGCTTAGTAAAGTAGTAACCTGACACTTGGAAAAAAGTGGTAACTGGGAATAGAAATAGCAAGGTGGGAAAGATTGTAACCTTAATTGTCTAATATACAAACTGTGTATTCATTGGTAGCATAAACTAGCTTTGACATGTGAGAATCTGTTGAAGCAATTCAGAATTAAAATGATAAAGAAATTATAAGAACTTTAAAAAGTGCACTTAATAGAAATCTAGGTAGAACATAAGAGAAAGTAAAATATGAATTACAATAAAAAGGGCACACTGTTAAATGTGTTAACACTGTTCTTAACCTCTGTGTATAGATTATATACCACCTGGGAGAAGGAAGGGCCCAACTGAAAAGTATTTTTCACTTTTCTATAAAAGTTTTTAAAATTTATGTATATTTTTATTAATAAAATGAAAGAAGTTAATATAAACTTGATTTTGCTTGATTATTTTTCTGAGTTTTTATTTCAGCTATGTTAAGAGTTAAATAATTAACCTTTGTGCCCTGACCGGTGTGGCTCAGTTGGATGGGCATCGTCCAGAAAATTGCAGAGTCACCTGTCAGAGCACATGCCTAAATAGTGGGTTCAGTCCCTGGTCAGGACATGTGTCTAGCAACGGAGTGGTTTCTGTTTCGTATGGATGTTTCTTTCCCTTTCTTCCTTCCTACCCCTTACACGAAAAATAAATTAATATAAATAAAACACGTTTGTAACTACAACTTACATAGAACTGTTGTACTGTAATTCTCACTTTAGGAACTGCCTAAAAGAAAGTTTCTAGTTGCTGAAGTAGCACTTAAATGGTAATGGGTAGAAGAGACTGATTTGTTACTGGGCCTAAAAATAAATAATTGGGGGGAAAGGTTAAGGAGAAATAAGTAAGGGCAAGAAATGATGAAGTACAAAATCCAAAAAAAAGGAAGATGGGGAGGATATGTAAATATTGTTATATTACTAGATTCATAAAATATAATGAATAAAATACTAATGATCTAAAAATTTCTGCCACTTGCTATACTAAGCAGAAAGTTTGAGATGGTTTATGCCTTTTGCTAGTTATGAGAGTAAATGGTTGTAGAAGCTATTGGTTAAATTTAGACACTTTGGAAGGAAGCAATTTCTTTAATTGTATGTAATTATTGAGAAGAAACTTAGATTTCATTTAGACTGGAAATTGCAAGTAATGGAGAGGTGTGTTAAAAGAGATTACTGGCCCATTAGAGTGGTTTCTCAATCTGTGGGTAGTTCTTTGCTATGAGGAACTGTCCTATGCATTGTTGAGTATTTAGCAGCATCCCTCTTCCATTAAGTGCCATTAGCACCCCCCACCTACAGTCTTCACAATCAAAAATGTCTCCATACATTGCCAAGTGACCCCTGCAAGAATTGCTCCCTGTTTGAGCACCATCGTAATGCAGCGTACCTAGCTGTGTTACCACTTTGAATTTTTTTGCACAAGAACAATTAAGGCCAGCATTAAAGCTGTATAGCCATGTCCTGAACCATTATCCTGCTGCATAATAAGGGTTCCCAGGAGTCTAGGATAATTGTTGCTGATAAAATTGAGTGATTGTATTAAGAGTCAGTTAAAGAAGAAACATAACTTTTTAAAAAAGACTTCATGGAAAGAGTGTATTTCCCTTTCCTGTATTTCAGTGGATATTTTCCCCTTAAATTGATTAAAACTTAAGAAAAAGTAGAGGGGGGAAATGTGAACTGAATTTTACTTAATTCCAAAAATGTATCTTAATATTTATTCAGTAAATTCTCACATTATTGATAATGTGTTAACATGCCAGATTATGTAATTATAAAAGTTAAGGAATCTTAAAGACAGTTCATTACCAAAAAATCAAAAGATTACCCCAAATAGATTTAGTCACATTGACCTAAAGATGGTATGTTAATACTGATATATATGTGGATTACAGATGTATAAATACAACTATAATGTATTATAGCTGGATATATGTTGCATTTCTTTTATAAAAATGGGCTCTTTTTCCTACTGATTTGGGTTCGTACTATTCTCTATTTAATAAACTTTTTCTGTCAGACACTTGAATACTTTATATTGTCATAGTGTTCAAGTGGTATACTGAAACAAACCAATCCTGCAAGTATACATTTGAATATTTCCTACTTTCTGTTGTCACAAAGTGTTGCTTTGATTATCCTTTTTTGGTGGATGCTCTTAGGATAACTCCAGAAAAGGAAACTAAGGGTCCTGATATATTTTGCTGTACTGCCACCTGTGAAGGTTAATAAAATACACTCCCGAGAGAAGTGTATGAGAAGGCTGATTTAGCATGCCCAAACCCTAATCCTCACTCACGTCCTCCACAGTACATTATTAGCGTTAAAATATTTTTGAAGGACTGTATGTGTGTGTATATCGTGAATATGTTTTAAAAAGAAATTTAAACAGCACAATATATAAACTAGTTGGCCTCTTCCTTTAATATTCTTTATCTCTATATTCTTAGATAATATTCTTATCTTTATAAGAATATATCTTATATTCTTTATAAGAATATAAAGATAATATTCTTTATCTTTATCATTCCTCAAAGGTTACCATGTTTTCTTGGGCCTTCCAGAGGGAAGAAAAAATTGAGTAAACCTGTTTGTTGGGGGGGGGGCTCAGGGAGGAGGGAGACGACAGAGGGTCATTATTATAAGTTTCTAGTAATACTTTAAAAATGAAGACTGCCCTGACCAGTGTGGCTCAGTTTGTTGGGTATCATTTCGCCAAGCATTGCTGGTTCAATTCCCTGCCAGAGCATGTGCCTAGGTTGTGGGGTTCAGTCCCCGGTGGGGGTGTGTGGGATTCTCCTTTTTTCTCCTTCCCTTCCTCTCTCTCTAAAATAATAAAAATAAAATCCTAAAGAAATAGGATAAAAATGATTACTAACAGAATTATACACCTGTTTCTTGAACCTTGTTTTTTTTTTTCCACTTAATATTCTTGGAAATAGTTTCATAATGGCACATAACAGATATAACTTATTTTTACGAAAAGGTTGTAGAGTGTCTTATAGTTACACCACGATATATTTAATCAGCCTTCTATTAATGGGGATAAAGAGTTTGTAAGGCAGTTAAAAGCACCAGTTAAATAGAAAAATATGGCATCTTTTCTTTTTAGTGTTCTGTTTTAATATATTGATGTAAACTTTTCTCTTTAGTGTTCTGTTTTAATATATTGATGTAAATTGCTTTTTACTACTGGCTACGTGTATATCCTTGGATCATCTGATCTTAGATATTTTGTCCCAGGGGATGTTTTTATTTTACTGATTTGTGGGAACATTATGTATTCTTGAAAAGTGTTTTCATGTTAGAGGAATTCTAGCCTCCAGTAATCCCATGAAAATGTGGAAAATGCAGTATACTTATTAGACTAGTTAGCAATATATAACAGAAACGATACTTAGCCTAAAAGAAAAATATGAAACTTGAGGCTGAGGGATCAGACATTGAAAAGGTATTGCATAGTGGTTAAAGGCCACACTTTGGTTCAAAACAGGGTTTGAATGATTGCTCTGCTACTTACTGGCTCTTGTGACTTTTGGCAAGTTACTGTGCTTTGGTTTTTTTCATCTGCAAAAAGGGGGTATGTACCCCACAGTATGGTTAGCAAATCTTCCTTCTGTAGGGCCAGGTAGTGAATGTGACCTGCTTTGTGGATAACATAAGAGCTTTGTCATATGTTCTTTGTTTTCCTGTGCAAGCTTTGAAAATTAAAAAACCCAGCCCTCAGCCTGATCTATATAGCATTCTAATAAATTGCTCCTGTTATGTTTAGTACATTAAAACTTTATTAAATGGTAACTAATAGCTTAATTAATTAAAATTCTTTTGTGTTAGGTTAGTACAGGGATTGGCAAACTCTGTAGCCATGTGTGGCCCACTGTTTTTTTACAGCTCAGGAGCTAAAAGATTTTAAGTGAGAGGAAAACAAAGCAAAAGAATGGTTTTTTATGGCGTATGAACATTATATGAAAATTCTAATGTTAGTGACCATAAATAAAGCATTATTGGAATACAGCATGCTTATTCATTTTCATATTGTCTGTGGCACTTTTACACTACAGTGGAAGATTGAGTGATTGCAACAGAGACCATAGGGAGGACAAAAGGCTTCCTGGCCTGCGAAGCCTTAAATATTTACTGCCTGGTGTCCCTGTGTGGAAACAGTTTGCTGAATCTTGACTCAAGGAACCAGACTTTTAAGAAATAAAAAATAGAAAAGCAATTGCATTTCTCTGTCAGGTGACTATAATTTGTAAGTGCTGATTAGGTAATATTGAATAACCTATTCAAGTGTGGTTTTATGGAATGAATGAAACAAAAGATTATGAGGATTTTCCTAACCAGGGTCGATGGAGTTTCCCTTCTCTTTTTTGGCAGCATGGAGATTTTAGGTAGATTGTTATTGACTCTACTTATTGCCTCCCTCTGCTCTGTAGAGGAGGTGGGTATTAGCAAATAGTGGCATCTCACATATTGATGAGTCCTTTTATTTCCAAGAGGTTAATATCCCTGCCTTTGACTGGGGTCTCATTTATATTGCTAGAAAGATTGAGAAGAAACCAAGCAGAGAGCCATTATTTCCACATGAAAACTGTCGCAGGTAATTCTAAGCTTTAGTTTGGACCACTTTGCTTGCCTATGGACGATTACTTGGTGGTTTGTATATTTTTGGGCACAGCTGTGTGGAAGCAATGTGCTTTTTTTAAAAGTGTCTTGAGCTCTGTTTTCTCATTTGTAAGGACCCCCATGGCAATAACATTGGCCCAGTCCACATGTTGGTTCCTTAACAAGTCTTGAGGATATTCAGGTTTGGGGGTATCCTGTCTTGCATAGAACAGGGCTAGCTTGCCACAGTTCTAACATGAAAGAATTAAACCATACTTCAGCTAAGTTTTACCCCTAACCATTTGGTTTTCAGCAACTTTTCATAAAGAGCCTGCCTTAAAGTAGTTTCTATTAAAATAGTCTGTCCAGAGTAATTTTTGTTCATTATTTCAGATTATGTTCCTTAGTTTGAACACAATATTTAAACCTAATGATTTAGACATGGTGCACTGCACATTTGAAAGAAAATAAACAAAGTTAGGATTCGCATTACTTTGATTCTGACACATCAGATTTAGGCTTATAAAATGAAACAAAAAAACCCTTCATAAATATGATTCCCAACTACAGGAATTAATTCATAACTCTAAGGGCTAAACTACCCTAAATGGTTATGATTTGGCCATGAAGGGAAACTGAAGTGAAGAGCTGAATCTAGTATCTATATGTCTTTGTTCTTCTTACCCTCCCTTTTAGAGAGGATGGGGAATAAGGCCCACAAAAGTTCGTTTCAGAAGTCTTGGCGTCTTAGAGTCTTGGTACTCTTGCTCCCTGACCGTGTTCTGCAGGTCATTTGTTGTTTTGTTTGGCATACCGTTAATCACATTTCTTTCTACTTTAGATCTTATTTATCTGTTGCCTAGCGTATTCTAATATTTGTTAAAACACGCAAACAGCAATTTCCAGAGGGAACTTTAATAAAATAATACAGTGTTTAATCTTCTAAATGTAAATATGAATTACTAGAACAAAGCATCTTGGGGCTAAAACAATGGACAGTATAGTACAACCCAGTGGCCTAGAACACAGTGTAGCTCTCAGTTTTTAATAAACTTTGGCTTTATTAAGCTGATTTGTTACTTTCTTTTAATGCATTATCTATTTCTTAAGTTGCAAAGTTCATGAAATTTCATGATAAAAATTTGAACGTGAGGCTAAATTTTTGGATTTTTGTATAACAATTTTCAACAGCATTTAGACATGTATATGATAGTGTTATAAGGAGATTTGCTTAAGAGGTATCCCTATAGATAGTTTTTTAAAATTTGAAATAATTAAGTAGGTTAAAAGTAAAGCCATCTATGATTTTGTTAAACTCTTTTGTATAATAATTGGAAGTGAAAGTTTCCCCACCTGTTTATAGCTTGTTTGTATCCTTCCGGACTTGATGTTTATATGAACACATATGCATGTGCATATTCCATTTTTGCTTACAAAACAGTAAAAACAAAACACCAATGACTAATTTGCTTTTTTCATGTATGTCATGGACCATCTTTCAGGTTAGTGCATCCAAACCACCCTTACTAATTTTAATGCTTCTTACTCCACTATTATGGATGGTACCATATATTTACAACCAGTTGGTCCCCTATTGCTGGACATATGGTTGTATCTAGTTTTTCGCTAGCATTGAAGTAGGTTAGAGGCTGTAACGGATGGTAAGGAAGTAGGTAGCACCACTACTTAAATGGAAAAAGTAGAGAAGAAACTTCCTTTGCCATAATCACTTACTAAATGAAATAAAAAACACTGTCAAAAGTTGAGAGGACCAAAATTGATACTTTTTCTCTGATCTTTTTGCCATGTGTATATCTGAATTCTTTGTTTTTAAAGAAGAAACAGCATTGAAGCATTATTTGGGGGGAAAAACACACACACAAAATCCAGCAACTCAGCATTCATGAGCAGCTCTATACTATACCAGTATGTGCCTGTGCAGTGGAAGGAAAACAATTTTGGTAAGGAATTAAAACTTTAGCTTTAAACTTCCAACAGGTTGATATTTATAATGAATGGTGAATCAAAACATTTTAATAGTCTTATGTTGACAGTACCTTTTTTTAGTTTTAAAAAAGTCACCATACCTTTGATACTTTAATTTCAGTTTAAACTATTCCCCTTTTTTCTTAAAAACAAAACAAAACAAAACAAACCTGAATTAGCAGCCAACAAAAGTTAGCTTATTCTTAGTATATCTTCTGACTTTTATTAAAATATCTGTTAACATTTATTAGAGATGTTTATGGGTCAACTTTATCCTTCAAGGGGCCTGGTTCACTAATTGCTGAGTTTTACACAACAATCCTTTTGTTAGGTGTGTGTTGTACCCATCTGCTTTGAGATACTCATGTAGTTTTTAAGTTATTTATACATGGGGGATTATCACTGGTAGTTTTGTTGTTGTTAAAACTAAATATGTGACATCTGTTATACTTATTTCTTAAATGTAATCTTTTTTCTGCTTTTGCATTATATAGGAAATATATCCTGGACAGTTCCAGCCATCTCTCTGTCACAAATTCATAGCCTTGTCAGATAAAGAAGGAAAACTACTTCGCAACTATACTCAGAATATAGATACACTGGAACAGGTCGCGGGAATCCAAAGGATAATTCAGTGTCATGGTTGGTAAACTTTAGGGATACTTTCTGTTAGTTTTGTTTTCTAGGAAAATTTAGGATTAGAAAGGAGGCTGCCATCCAGGAATAGAGATTGAGCTTTATTATTATGTTATTGATGCTAATGTTTCATTGTAGATAAAAATCAGAAAAGTAGAATACAAACAAATGGAAACCAGAAGTATTAGCCTTGACACTTAATTGTACGAAACATCAGAAGTCATTGTGCTTTGGGATTTCAAAAGATGTAGCAGTTGCATTCCATTGAAGTCTTTTAAGTAATCTTATTTTAAAGATTTTACTTATTTATTTTTGGAGAGAGGGGAAGGGGGGAAGGGAAGAAGAGAAGGAAAGAAACATCAATGGGTGGTTACCTTTCACGCGCCCCCTACTGGGGACCTGGCCCACAACCCAAGCATGTGCCTTGACTGGGAATCAAACCAGTGACCATTCGGTTCACAGTCCGGCACTCAGTCCACTGAGCCACACCAGCCAGGGCTTAAGTAACCTTTCTTGATTACAAAAGTAATATTAGCTATGTACGGAAAAGAAAATGACATCTTTAAATTATGAAACCAAAGTAACTGGGTAGGTAGTTCAGGTGAACAGAATTCAAATATTTCAAGCTAGCACAAGTATGAACAGAATGTTTCTTTTTATATATAAACTGTTTTTAAAACACAGCTGTCAATTAAGCCAAGCCAATACAGTTGTAATCTTCCAGCCTGGTAGAGTTTTAGCCCTGTAAGAATTGGTTTATTTTATTGAAAAGAGTAGCTTCAGGGGGGTTGTCATTGTATCAACAACTCAGCAATTGATGATTGGATTCTCTCCTTATTTATTATATAAGCATTTTAATTGTTCCTCCCCTAGATTTTCCCAAGGAATCTGATAACGTTTTAAAATAATCTAACAATTCTGGTTAGGTTATTTGCTATTCTGACCTTTGTAGCATGTTAAATAAATGTAAACGTTACTTAAATAAAATACATAACATGTTGGGGTTTTTTAGGTTCCTTTGCAACAGCGTCTTGCCTGATTTGTAAATACAAAGTTGACTGTGAAGCTGTACGAGGAGATATTTTTAATCAGGTAATCTATCACCCATATTTTAGGAATTGTGCATGTCTCTGGTCTTTTTCTTCTTTTGCTGCTCAAACTTTTTTTATTTTTCTGAGAGAATTTATAGGACACAGAGAGTGTTATCAGTGGGAATTCTGGTCAAATACATTAAGAACCTTTCAGTACTTGATTTTGAAAACGTTGGTTCATAATGTGTCTAAAATGATAAAATTGACTCTTTAATATTGAAGACTAAAATAAAAACCCAGATCATAAGTGAGGTGTTGCTCTACTACTTTTTCTCCTTACTCTCCATTTTGTTTTGGTCTTTTAAATTTGGTTTCTTTTTAGAGAGAGGGGAAGGGAGGGAGAAGAAGAGGAGAAATATCAATGTGTGGTTGTCTCTTGGCTCCCCTCCCCCCCTCAATGGGGATTCTGGCCCGCAACCCAGGCATATGCCCTGAATGGAAATTGAACCAGCGACACTTTTTGTTCGCAGTTCGGCACTCAGTTCACTGAGCCACGCCAGCCAGAGCTTTACTCTCTGTTTTTAGTGCCTGTCAGATTCACAGTCTTACAGTAGGGTGGTAATTCTTTTTTAAAAATTATTGCAAAAGCCCTGGCTGGTGTAGCTCAGTGGACTGAGCATGGGCCTGGGGACCAAACAACCACGGTTCGATTCCAAGTCAGGGCACATGCCTGGGTTGCAAGCCAGTTCCCAGCAGGGGACACACAAGAGGCAACCATACAGTGATACTTCTCTCCCTCCTTCCCTTCCCCTCTAAAGATAAATAAAATCTTTAAAAAAAATTATTGCAGAAAGTGTTTCATTTAAGCTCACTGCCAAAATACTGCAAGAAAATAGGCAAAGAATAAAAACCATCCAGAAATAAATTCTATTCCTTTACCTGCATATTTAATCATAAGTAATTATGAGGAGGATAGTATATTAAAATGAAATCATTATCTTTTACAAACTTATTTTTAAAGGATTAAGTGTTTCTGTGTATAGTGCGTACATACATATATACACATCATGCTGGTTTTTCCTTTTAATATACAGTGAACCCTTGAATATCAAATGTAGGTTTGCACAGGTGTATAATAGCATACACAGATAATAGCAACATTGGTTTTTCATTGTATGTTAATAAGCAAATGTTCAGTGACAACTGACATTGATGTTTAGGTTGTATCCAGTTTCCCTGCTAGTTGCCCACAGCTTTTCTGTTTTCTTTGATTTTCTTTGATTTTGAATTGAATTCTTACAAAGTGTGGAAATGTTGACTGTTCCTAACTTGGGCTTTCCCATCTCTTCCCAACCTCAACCAAAATCTGAAACATGCAGGTGGTTCCTCGATGTCCCAGGTGCCCAGCTGATGAACCACTTGCTATTATGAAACCAGAGATTGTCTTTTTTGGTGAAAATTTACCAGAACAGTTTCATAGAGCCATGAAGTATGACAAAGATGAAGTTGATCTCCTCATTGTCATTGGGTCTTCCCTGAAAGTAAGACCAGTAGCACTAATTCCAAGTAAGTTGGTGATGATTTTTAGAGAATATTTCCATATATATTGCCATGGGTTGTGAGTCTGCAATCAAATCGACCCCAGTGATCTTACTGTGTTTCTGAAGGAGAGATGAAGAACTAAACTTAATTTTTTAGGTGCTGTCTTTGTTCATGAAGACTTTCAGACTTTTGGTGGGGTGGGGAGAGCAGTGTCAAAACAAAAATAATGGCAGGTTCTAATGTATATGAAAAATTCAGACAAAGGGAAACAGTTCAGCTTTAAGTTAAAATGTATAGCTTAATAGAAGTAAAACATACTATATAAGATAGCATTTGGGGATTCAGAATGACTGGCTTGTATTTGTGGAAAAAAAATCATGCCTTGTCATAATTGTCCTTTGTGGTATACTTTATCCATAAGGGTGTTTGTGTGTACAGAAATGCTCAAATACAATTGAAGTCCTTATTGCTGTCAGGAATATTTCTTTAATACATGCTGTTATACCTTTTTTTTCTCTCTCTAGTGAGGAAGCAAGGGAGAGGAGGAAGGTAAAGGGACTAACTCACTAGCATCAAATGTGCCCTAAAAAATGAAGGAGAAAAGGAGAGAATATCAAGATCTTATCCAAAGAATTAAATCAGACTCCTACACTAGCCATCAAATAGGCAGCAAGAGTAAACAGTTGGAAGAAACAAGATTTAAACTCTCTAATTCTGTCTTTTTCCTACACTATATGTAGTCACTTTTAGCAATATAACTCTGTCTTTTAATAAATGAAATTCTTTTAATTACAATATAGGACAATTTGTAATCAAATAAAACACGAAAATTTAATGTAGAAATTCCTTTGTTTTTTAGTTATTTTTTCCTCCTTATAGGTAAGGCAGAGATTTTTTTTTATCTTCACCCGATGGTATATTCATTGATTTTTAGAGAGAGAAACAGCAGTTGGCCACTTCCTGTACACACCCTGACCAGGGATTGAACCTGCGATTTAGGTATGTGCCCTGGCCGGGAATTGAATCCTCATCCTTTGTTGTACATGATGATGCTCCAACCAGCTGAGCCACCCGGCCAAGGCAATATGATCGTGATTTTTATCCATTTTATTTATGAAGGATAATTGATATTTAGATATTGAACAAACCTTGCATCCCAGCAATAAATCCCACTTGATTGTGGTGTATGATCTTTTTATATATTGCTGAATTCAGTTCGCTAATATTTTGTTGAGGATTTTTGTATCTGTGTTTATTAGGGATATTGCCCATATTTTTCTTTTTTTCCTGTTTGTAGTCCTTTTGGTTTTATTATCAGGGTACTACTGGCCTTGTAAAATGAATTTGGGAGCTTTCCCTTCTCTTCAATTTTTTTGGAAGAGTTTAAGAAGTATAGGTATTCTTCTGAATGTTTGGGAAAATTCACCTGTGAAGGTATCTGGTTGAGGACTCTTATTTATTGAGGGTTTTTTTTATTACTGATTTAGGTTTTTGTTAGTAGTTATCAGACTGTTCAGATTTTGTGTTTCTTCTGATTCAGTCTTGGAAGCTTATGTTTCTAGGAATTTATCCATCTTTTCCTGGTTGTCCAATTTGTTGGCATATAATTGTTGTATTTTCTCATATTCTGTATTCCTGTGGTATCAGTTGTCACCTCTTTCTGATTTTTGAAATTTTATTTATTTGGACTCTCTCTCTTAATGAATCAGGCTGAAGGATGGTAGTTTGTTTTTTTAAGTATTATCGATTTTGTTTATCTTTTCAAATACCTGCTCTTGGTTTTTATTGGTCTTTCTATTCACTTTGGTCTTTGTTCTTGTTTTTCTAGTTCCTTTGGGTATAAGGTTAGACTATTTATTTAAAGCTTTTCTTGTTTATTGAGGTAAGCCTATGTTGCTATGAATTTCCTTCTTGAAATTCCTTGGCTGTATTCTATAGATTTTGGGGTCATTGTGTTTCATTTGTCTGAGGTGTCTTTTCAGTGTGGAGTAGCATGTTATTTAGCCTCCATGTGTTGTTTCGTTTTTCAGTTTTCTTGTCATTGATTTCTAGTCTATACCATTGTGATTAGAGATGTTTGATATGATTGCAGTCTTATTAAATGTAGAGGTCTAACCTGGAAAATAACCCATATGCACTTGAAAAGAACATATATTCTGCTGCTTTGGGGTGAAATGTCCTGAAAAATCTCAACCAATCCATCCAGTCTAATATATCATTTAAGGGCACTTTTCTTGTTGATTTATTTTCTGTCTGAATGATCTACCCATTGATGTTCAAGTCCTATACTTCTACTGTATTATTGTTGATCTCTCCCTTTATAGTTTTAGGTGGTCCTACATTGGAAGCATAAATGTTTACAAATTATATCATTTTCTTGAAATGGTTCCCTTTATCATTATGTCTCTTGTTCCAGCCTGTTATTTGTTTGTTTGTTTGTTTGTGAGAGGAAGGGAGAAAGAGGGAAGCATCAGTTTGTAGTTCCGTTTATTTATGCATTCATCAGTTGCTTCTTGTACGTGCCCTGACTGGGATCAAACCTGCAATCTTGGCATATTGGGGTGACGCTCCAACCAACAGAGACACCTAGCCAGGGCTCAACAGCCTTTGTTTTAAAGTCTGTTTTGTGATAGAAGTATTGCTACTTCAGCTTTTTTTCCCTCCATTTTTATTTTGCATGAAATACCTGTTTCTATCCCTTTACTTTCAGTCTGTGTGTGTCTTTAGATTTGAAGTGGATCTTTTGTAGGCAGCATGTATAAAGGTTTTATTTTTATCCATTCAGCCACCCTTGTCTTAATTGGAATACTTAACTTACATTTAAAGTAATTATTGAGTGTTATGTAGTTATTGCTGGTTTGTTGTTTTCTGTTTTTGTAGTTCTCTGTGTTTACCTTGTGCTTCAGTACTTGTGCTAACCTACTTTTAAAGCAGGCTATTTTAAATTGATGGCTCTTAAGTTTGAACACATTCTAAAATCACTGCAGCCTTAGCTGGTGTGGCTCAGTGGATGGAACATCAACCTGTGAACCAAAAGATCACTGGTTCAGCTCCTGGTTAGAGCATATGCTTGGGTTGCAGGCCAGGTCCCCAGTTGGGGGTGTGCCAGAGGCAACTGTGATGTTTCTCTTCCTCTCCTCCCTCCTTTCCCTTCTCTCTAAAAATTCATAAACCCTTTAAAAAAAAGAAAATCACTACAATTTTTACTCACCCCCTCCACTTTTATTTTTTTTCTTCCTTTGTGTGTGTATGTTTGTGTTTTCCTTTTAATTTTTTATTATAAATGTAAATGATCTTTCTACTTTTGTCTTTCAGCCTTTGTACTAGCTTTATAATTGGTTGATCCACTGCTTTTATGTGTTTATGTTCGGTGGTGATATGTTGTTTCCTTTTGTTCATATTTTTTATCTTTTCTGTTCTACCTAAGAAGTCTCTTTAACATTTCTTATAATATTGGTTGGTGGTGATAAACTCCTTGAGCTTTTTGTTGTGTGATACGCTCTTTCGCTCTTTTTGATTCTAAACAATAGCCTTGCTGGGTAGAATAATCTTGGTTCTGTGTCCTTGCTTTTCATCACTTTGAATATTTTGTGCCATTCCCTTCTGGACTGCAAAGTTTCTGTTGAAATTAGAGACAGTTTCTTGTGCGCTCCCTTGTAGATACCTGCTTTTCTCTTCCTGCTGCTAAGCTTCTCTGTCTTTAACCTTTGGCACTTTAATATGATGTGTTTTGGTATGGGCCTCTTTGGGTTCAATGTGTTTGAGACTCTGTGAGGTCCTGGACTTGTATGTCTAGTTTTGTCAGGTTAGGGAAGTTTTTAGTCATTATTTCTTCAAATAGGTTTTCCATCCCTCGCTCTTTCTCTTTTCAAACTCTTGGGACCCCAATGGCACAAATTGTTGGTATCCTTGGTGTTGTCCAAGAGGCCCCTTAAACTATCTTCATTTTAAAAGCTTTTTTCTGTTACAGTTCGGTATTTTTTTTTCCCAACTTTGCCTTCCATATTGCTTATTTGATTCTCCGATTCATCTCATCTGCTGTTGATTCTCTCTGGTATAATCTGCATTGAAGTTACTCTTCAGTTTTGATTGGGTTTATGTTTTTTGTCTCTTTTTATACTTTCTGTCTCTTGGTTGAAGCTGTCACTGAGATCATCTTGTTCTCTTAAGTTCATGGAGCAGTCTTATAACCAAGCAGTGTTTTGAACTCCATATCTGGTAGATTGCTTGTCTCTATTTTGTCCTGTTCTTTCATTGAGACATATTTGTTTCCTCGATTTGGCTGACTCTCCATTTCTGTGTATTAGTTATCAATTGATTTTAGAGAGAAAAACATGGATTTGTTGTTCTGCTTATTTATGCACTCATTGGTTGATTCTTGTATGTGCCCAACTGAGTTGCCTGGCCAGGGCCATCTCCCAGTCCTGACAGAGTGACCTTATATAGGTGTCTGGTGGTCCCCAGTGGCACAGTCCCCTCAGTAACCTGAGCAGGGTGCCTCAGGGATATCCCCTGTGTGGGTTGTGTTTCTTCCTGTTGTAGTTGGGCCTTCATTGTTGCTGGCAGAGAAGTGGGTGAGGTTGACCCTCAGGCCGACTAGCTGTGAGGGACAGCAGCCTTTACAGCACATGAGCTGTCGTGTAGGGGCTGACCTCAGGGAGTATAACACATACTTCATCATGGTTCTGGTACCAGCTCAGACCACCCTTAGAGCGAATCAATTATGGAGCTGTTCTGTGGGGCTCTGTGGTCTGAAGTTGCCCAAGTGTGTTGGGTCTGGAGCCTCTTGGGAGGGACTCCAGTGCAGGCGTAGGTTAGCCAGGGCTTGTACTGGTCTTGGGGTGGCTTGGTAGAGGTATGAAGTGGTCTGTGGTTTGTGTCCTCTTGTACTAGGCTTGGAGATGCTTTGGAAGAGGCTGTGCTGTGAACTAAGACTGGCTGCAAGTTGTGCCAGGCCTGGCACCCTTTGGTGGGCATTGTGGTGAGATGAGCCCAGCTGCCATTTGTGTTAAGCTTGTGGCCACTAAGTTGGAGCTACATTACAAAGAGTGGCAGGTGGTTAAGAGTGCAACCACTTAACCAGGCCTGTAGCCACCTGATGGAAGTTAGAATGTAAGTTGAAACTGGTTGCACTTGTGCTAGGCTAGGGGCCACTTGGCAGAAGGTACAGTACATGACAAGGCTGGCTGCTGCATGCACTGTGTGTGGTTTGTGGACTTTTGAGAGAGTTTATAACACCAGCTGAGGACAGCCAACACTTGTGTGAGATTTCTGAATTTGGGGGCAAGTTTGTGGTGCCAACTGAGGCAGGCCACTTGTGTGGAGGAGCCAGTAGGAGAGACTCTGGACAGGCAAGGGAGTTGAATGGGATTGGTTCTTGGAATCATTGGGCTAGGTGATCACTGTTAGGTTAATGGAGAACACAGATTTGGCATCTGCCTACACTGGGCTGTGGGAGGTGAGTTCAACAAAGGAGTAACTGCCTGCTAGCACTTCTGTCTCTGGAGAAAGTTGAGCACCACACCTGCCCCTCCAGCCCTGATGCTCATGTTAGTCAATTTACCTCCTCCCCATATGTCCCTGGCATTTCTCAAGCTGCTGCCCCTGTGTTGAAGCTTAGAGCACAGGTCCTTTAAGAGAAGCACAGCTGTCCTTCACAACTCTCGTCATTCTCAGATGCAATCCCTTTCACAGCCTGATGTTAGTGGGGACTCTTTGGCACTGGCGGCACAGGCTGCAGAGCTTGAGGTGAGGTTTGGACCCTTCACTCTTCAGGGGTGACCTCTGCAGTAGAGCTATTATCCCTTCTGTGGGTTGGGACCCGCCTGTGCTGTGTCTCTGCCCCTCCATCCAGTCTTCAGTGTGACTTCTTTATATCCTTATAGGAATTACGTTTAGTCTTTAGGTGGTTCTCAGTAATGGTTCTATAATTTAGTTTTAAGTTCGATGTGATTATGGGAAGAGGCAAGCTCAGAGTTTGCCTGCTCTGCCACCTTGACCGGAAGTCCCCACACTCTTCATATCAGGAGCTATTTCAGTAAAATAACAATCACTATGTGCCAAGAACTCTTCTGTGCACTTGAAATATATTAACTCATTTAATCCTCACTGCAACTTTGTGGAAAAGGTACTGCTCTTATCCTCATCATACAGACAAGGAAATTGAGGTACAGAGTAAAACAAGTCTAAGATTGCTCAGAGATAACCAGGTGACAGAAGCAGAACCTGAAAATTTATGAAAGATGCTTAACTACTCATCTGTTACCTTGACAGCTTGAAGAAATATTAATGCTTTAGTTAGAGATTAGTGGCCAGTTTCTTTTTTTGGTATTGGGAGCATATTAGATTTTTGCATGGTGCATTTGTTGCTTTATTAGCTTACTTACCTCCTTCCCTTTTTCTCTTATTTTTTATCCATTTTTAGGTTCCATACCCCATGAAGTGCCTCAGATATTAATTAATAGGGAACCTTTGCCTCATCTGCATTTTGATGTAGAGCTTCTTGGAGACTGTGACGTCATAATTAATGAATTGTGTCATAGGTTAGGTGGTGAATATGCCAAACTTTGCTGCAACCCTGTAAAGCTTTCAGAAATTACTGAAAAACCTCCACGAACACAAAAAGAGTTGGCACATTTGTCAGAGTTGCCACCCACACCTCTCAATATTTCAGAAGGCTCAAGTTCGCCAGAAAGAACTTCACCACCAAATTCTTCAGTTATTGTCACATTTTTAGACCAAGCAGCAAAGAGTAATGTTGATGATTCAGATATGTCGGAATCAAAAGATTGTATGGAAGAACAGTCACAGGTAGTACAGACTTCTACTAGGAGCACTGAAAGTGTTACTGAACAGTTGGAGAGCCCAGATTTGAAGAACGTTGGCTCCAGCACTGGGGAGAAGGATGAAAGAACTCCAGTAGCTGAAACCGTGAGAAAGTGCTGGCCATCCAAGCTCGCTAAGGAGCAGATTAGTAAACGGCTTGATGGTAAGAAACTGCTATTTTGGAAGGTATAATTATTGTAACAAAATATTTGCAAGAAATTAGTAACTTTGACAGGTTTGTTGATAGGGTAGCTTTATGCAGCTAAATATAACATTACAAAGTTGACTTGTTTAGCCAAAGAAAGATAAACAGTGGTATCTTAAGTAATATGGGTAAGAAATACTGTGTGAAGTATGCTTAGTACCTTATGGTATTCTAGAAGGTAAGAAGGTAAGCATTACAATTAAGAAAACTGGGAAATAGCCCTGGCTGGTGTAGCTCAGTGGATTGAGCGTGGGCCTGGGAACCAAGCAACCACAGTTCAATTCCCAGTCAGGGCACATGCCTGGGTTGCAGGCCAGTTCCCAGCAGGGACACATGAGAGGCAACCATACATTGATATTTCTCCCTCTCTCCTTCCCTTCCCCTCCAAGGATAAGTAAATAAAATCTTTTAAAAAATTAAAATAAAATAAAATAAAATTGGGAAATAGATGCTCCGCCATTGTCTGGTAAGAGATTTAGCTGGTAGAGATGACAACTGAGGTGTCAGTGCTTTTGCGGGTCAGCTGCTTTATAAACAATACCTGCTTTTAATCTCATGAACTAGGAACTATTGGATTGGCTAAAAAATTCCTTCATTTTTTCTTCTTAAGATGGCTTTAGTAGTGCTTAGTTGTCTTTAACTTCATTTGAAACAGTTTGTTAGATTGTACTGTGACAGTTGTCATAGCACTGTGCATTTTTTTTAAAGACCTTACCAAACTAGATGAATTTTTGTGCAGCCATTTTAATATTGGAAGATGGAAGAAAATAAGTGACATTGTC
This sequence comes from Artibeus jamaicensis, assembly GCF_021234435.1. NCBI lineage: Eukaryota > Metazoa > Chordata > Mammalia > Chiroptera > Phyllostomidae > Artibeus > Artibeus jamaicensis. Next base: position 20,086,646 of record NW_026521788.1, read on the forward strand.
ACCATATTGTGCTTTATTCAAGAAGGATAAAAATGCAGCTGAAATGCTAGAAAAAGATATGTGCAGTATACGAAGAAAGTGCTGTGATTGATGGATCGTGTAGAAAGTGGTTTGCGAAGTTTCTTGGTACTATTGAGCACTCTTGGCCTCTATCCACTAGAATCCAGTAGTGGGAGAGATGGCTAACAAAGTATCCACATCAGTAAAGTTATTGGTAAAAGTGAAAAATATGTCTTTTATTTTACAGAAAAAAGTAAATGGATATTTTGGCCAACCCAGTATTACTACATCTCTGCCACAGGTGGAAAATCCGAGGACCGTAGAGGTTAAATACCCTATGCAAGGTAGCATCTAGGATATGGAAGAACCAAACTGGATTCCAGTCCCCAGACACTGCCCCTTGAACCACTAATGCTTTGTTGGTTTCAGATCTAGAAAACATCTAATTCTTCTCCATTAATTATAAGGAATTGCATCTAATCTGTTGCCACATGGAAAGTTTTTACCAGTTAGTATTAACATAGGTAAAAATCACTTCCTGCTTTTTGGAAATCACCATTTTAAGTCCAAGTAACATCTGGTGAAAAATCCTAATTGAATCAAAGTAGAAAACACACTCTTTAACCTAGATGCTGCAATCTTGTACATACAGCTTAAATTATTAAGTCCCATTCTACTCACCACACAGAGAACTGACCACAAATCTTAGACGAATGTATTAAGTGTTGTGATCATTTGCTGTAAATGATTTTTTATCAGTTGAATAAGCCTTTGGACCTTTTCCATACTGGGCATTAGCAAGTTCTGGAGGCATAGCGATCAATCTACTGATGTTTCTATATTGTTATAAAATTAGGTGATTAAAAAAATAAGTGTGTGTAGAAGTAGATGCTACTTGGAGTGGATTTGGTTATATAGAAGGCTTTCCAAACCACCCCTAATTTCTGACTTTGGTCTTGAACATTAAGTAGAGCTGGCATAGGAGAATGCTTATGTTTGCACATGTGGCATAGGAGTCAAAAGTAGAAGCATTACTGTTGATCTAGTCAGGTAATATTAAGTCTCTACCATATACAGCAGGAGTGTCAAAACTCATTTTCACTGGGGGCCACATCAGCCTCGACCTTGCCTTCAAAGGGCCAAACGTAATTTCAATTCATTAACTGTTAAGGAGTAGTTACATTTACGCAGTCCTAAAATTATTTTGGCCCTTTGAAGGCAACTGCGAGGCTGATGTGGCCCCCAGTGAAAAAAAAGCTCAACACCCATCCCTGATATTACAGAGTCTACGTATGCAATGAAAGGTTTTTGCACTGGGGATTTTTTTTTTTTTGATGGATAAAAAATTCTTCGCCCCAGTGAACAGAGGTTAAATCTGGAGAACTCTCTTTGGTATTATATTTTCACTTTACCAATTTATCCTTTGAAGTACAGGCTTTGGAATTAGACCCAAGTTGTCTCAGGTCTACCTTAGGTGAAGTCATTTGATCTCTCACCTTTTACATCAGTAAAATGAAAATAAAACAGCACATACTTCACAGCATTGTGAAAATTTAAAGATAACTGATGGAAAGAAGATAAAGTTGTAGCTGTTAAAACCAAGTAGCCTCCTGACTTGACTCAACTCGTTGTAGTTCGCCACCATTTATGTTTCGAGGTCAGGGCTGAAAAGGAGAAGTGGGAGCACATGTGTGGTAAAACTAAATTTGTTACGGTTGTTGCCAAGAAGAAGGCAAAACAAGCATAGGTTGCTTGGACTGTGAAGATGATTCAGTTTTTGTGAGAGCCCAGAGCAGAGTAAGGCATTTTTCAAAGAAACATGTACCAAATTGTTGAAAAGTTCAGGACAACCACGTGCTAGGATCTGGGACCCCTTAAAAGACTGAGTAGGTATGATTCAGATGGCCCTATTGGGAGGTACCAGATGGGGTTCTCTGTTAGCAGCTGTAATACAAGTTCTTGATTCTCTCCTCTGATCATGGAAATTAATACTAGTAGTCTAGAAAACTGAAGGATCCTATTCTGAAACCGAAGAAAAAAGTGGTTTTTACATTGTAACTTGTGATATATATATTAGGGGATTGTGAAAACAGTTTTGGGCTTCTGATCATAATTGTCAACATTTAGGTTGTTTCATTGACAACTGGCTCATTATGGGGTAGGAAAAAGTTTGAAAACCTTTTTAAAGAGAAGCTAAGGTATGCTTGGCAGATGGCATATCACTGCAGATATATTATGTAGTAGTCAGGCTTTTGTGAATTTAAAGGTAGAAAACATTTCATCATTAATGTTTAGTTAAAAATTACAATGTAAACAAAAGCAGCTAAACCCAAACCAAATTTGACCAACCTGGGACTTTTAAAACTTTATTAGTATTGACAGATGCAAATTGATGCTCTTTAGAACATCTTAGAGGAGGTGCTCTTGACCTAGAGTCCCTATGGCTTGGGGGTGGGGAGTTTTTCTTACTAAAAGTCAAACCTCATACTGTGATTTGGGAGGGGTTGGGGCAAAAGCTTAAAATCCACTGCTAGGTGAGTGCTCCTCTCTCTCACTTCAATGTGTATTAGAACTCTTACAAAAATAGATTCTGATTCAGTAGGTGGAACAGGACTCCTGAGAATTTAAATTTGTAACAAACTGTCCGGCGATGCCAGTGCCTATAGACTATCAGGTTGGCCAAAAAGTCTGTTTAGTTTTTTTTCTGTAAAATAAGACACATTTTTCATTTTCACCAATAACTTTATTGATTTGGGTATTTTGAGCATGTTGGCTACCATCTCCCTCATGGTAGAATGTTGATTGTTCTCAATGTCTTGATTTGATTGCTATCAACTCCAGCTGGTCTACCCAATCGTGGAACATTGTCCAAGGAGAGAGAAACTCCAGCACAAAACTCTGTGAACCACTCTGGACATGTTCGATCAGTCATAGCACTTTCTCCATATACTGCACAAATTTATTTTTGCATTTCAGTTGTTTTTCTTTCTTGAAATAATAAAGCATAATTGTGCCAGAAATGTTGCATATTTTCTTCCACCTTCAATATTAAAATGGCTGCACAAAAATTCACCACTTTTGATGTTTTCTTTAAATGCATGCTGATAGGACAGGTGTCGCAGTGCAATCTAACAAAATTGTTATGCATGTAGTTACAGACAACTAAATGCTTAGTAGAGCCATCTTATGGAAGAAAACAAACGAACTTTTGGCCAACCCAATTACTTTGAATAGGTGGTGAAACCTATTAACAAAGTATTCTTAGGTTTATAATAGGCAAAGGTAAATAAAAACATTAATAAAGATGCTTGGAAAGCATATGTGCTTTAGAGAAGTTATACTCAGTTAACATGAATTAGGTATCTAGTACAGAATAGGCTGGATACTTTATCTCATCAGATCTGTTCAAAGGAGTTGGTGAAGTAACCTTCATTGAACATGGTTCTCTGCATTCACCTCATAGGGTTGTTGAAATTATTTTTTTCCAGATGAGGAAATTAAGGCAGAGAGATAACTGTCCAAATTTACAAAGCTCTGGTGAGTAGCAGAACTAAGTCTTCCATCCAGTACTGAGTCTATAACTTGTTTTTGAACATCATTGTAGTAATAGTAGCATCTGCTAATACTACTCAGGTAAAAGAGACCTGGAACCTACACTTAATCCAGACTGCCCAATAAAATCAAGTTAGTCTTACAAAACTAAAATAACATTTCTTTTATTACTGTATTACAGGTAATCAGTATCTGTTTTTACCACCAAATCGTTATATTTTCCATGGTGCTGAGGTTTATTCAGACTCTGAAGATGACGTCTTATCCTCTAGTTCTTGTGGCAGTAATAGTGATAGTGGAACATGCCAGAGTCCAAGTTTAGAAGAACCCATGGAGGACGAAAGTGAGATTGAAGAATTTTACAATGGTTTGGAAGATGATGCTGATATTAATGAGAGAGCTGGAGAAACAGAGTTTGGAGCTGATGGAGTTGATCAGGAGGCAGTTAATGATGCTGTATCTACAAAACAGGAAGCAACAGACATTAACTATCAGTCAAACAAATCATAATGTAGTAGTTGTCCAGGTACAGGAATTGTTCCACCAGCATTAGGAACTTAGCATGTCAAAAGGAATGTTTACTCATGAACACGATAGATCAAAGGAAACCAGAAAGGTGTGATATTTATAGACTAGTAAAATAGATTGTTTTTTTTCCTATGGGTAATTTTTACCTTCCTTATTTCTGTACTTGTACACTCAACACTAACTTTTTTTTTTTTTTTTAAAGAAAGGTACTATGTATCTTTAATCTGCTCTTGGTCAAGATTTTCTTTTGAAGGTTCGTTTGTATGATACACCCATATGTATATATAATTTTGTTTATACATTTTGCTTAGTGAGTTTCAACATTTTAAAGTTTTCAAAAAGCCATTGGAATGTTAAATTAATGTAAAGGGAACAGCTTATCTAGACCAAAGAATGGTATTTTCACATTTTTCTTTGTTAACATTGAATGGTTTGAAATTCTCAAATCTGTTCTGCTAAACTTTTGATTCTTTATTAGCACAATTACCTATTTTTAAACACTGGCATTTTCCAAAACTTGTGGCAGCTAACTTTTAAAAAAAATCTCATGACATGCAATGTGAGTAGAAGGAAGTCAACAATATGTGGGAGAGCACTCAGTTGTCTTTGTTTTTTAAAGTAAGACTTGGTGCTAAGAGTTTCAGGAATACTGTATTGTTCAAGTGAAGATGGCTTTTGTACTTCCTGTGGACATGTAGAAATGTCTATATTGGCTCATAAAACCAACCTGTAAAACAAATAAATGCTTTGGAAATGTTTCAGTTGCTTTAGAAACAATAGTGCCTGCCTGAGTCCCCTTAGTTTTGAGAATTTTTGCCATTGTTGTTTAAATATCTATCACTGTGGTAGAGCTTACATTGATCCTTTTCCACAAGTATTAAACTGCCAAAATGTGAATATGCAAAAACCTTTATGATCTATAATAATGGTACTTTGGGGAGAGTGTAATATTATGGACTGTTGCTTTTCTCCACGAATGAGGAGAGTGACGGGTCCTGGAGTATGGTTCCAAAGTAGTATGTAACTCAGCCAGTAAGTACATGTCTCCTGTTGGGGGTATTTGGTGCAATAAACACCAGACTGCTAGCCTAGTTTGTGGAGATAAACATGACGTAACTTGTAATAGCAGAATAATTACTTGTAATAGAATAGTTACAGAATGAAGTTAGTTCCTATTTGTGTCTTTATTTAAAAGCTTAGCTTGCCTTAAAACTAGAGATCAACTTTTTCAGCTGCAGAAGCTTTTAGCCTTTCAAAGTTCATACTTTATAAAATTGCACACTAAACATTTATTTTTGACTTTTCCCAACATTACTCCACAATTATAAAGTATATGTTGCTTTGGTGTTTATTACAATTTTTAAAAAGACTGAAAATGTAGCTGTTCTTTAAGTATAAAATCCAGCTAGGACCATTATTGCCAGAGAAAAAAATTTTATTGAATGGCCACTTCCCTACCTATTTGTCTCAATCTGAATTTGGCTACACTAAAGAATGCAGTATATTTAGTTTTTCATTTGCATGATGTGTTTGTGCTATAGATACAATATTTTAAATTGAAAAATTTGTTTTAAATTATTTTTACAGTGAAGACTGTTTTCAGCTCTTTTTATATTGTACATAGTCTTTTATGTAATCTACTGGCATATGTTTTGTAGACTGTTTAATGACTGGGTATCTTCCTCCAACTTTTGAAATACAAAACCAGTGTTTTATACTTGTACACTGTTTTAAAGTCTATTAAAATTGTCATTTGACCTTTTTCCCATTAACTTACATTTTTTAAGTTATAAAATTTTTAAATCTTCCAGAATTTGTACAGCTTTGAGGGCTTTTTTACTAGATGCTTCTTTTCATAGTAAATTTCTTCATTTAGTTTATAACTGTCAAACCAGAATGGTACTTAAGCAAACAATTGTAGCAATTGGTACATCATGAAAAGTTGCAACATTGTATTTCAGCCCTTCTAGGTTGGAGGGCCTTAACACATAAAAATGTGGAGAAAAGGCAGGGCCTAAGAAAAACTTGTTATATAAAGACTTTGGGGTGGGCAGAAAAAAATGGTGCAAGTGTAGTGAATTCAGAGCCCATGTTATAAAAGCATCCAGGTTTTTTGTGAAATTAGTCTCCTGGTCCCTAGATCTTCCAAATCTTCATGCAATAAGGAATGGGCAAAAAAATGACTACAGACCATATTGGGTATGAACTTTTTGAGAATGACCGGATACCTACTTACTCCACTGAAATTCTTTCCAAGTACTACTACTCAAGAGGCCAGGAATAGGAACATACCACTTTAAAAATATATGCAATGAATTAACCTTAACCACTCTCAGGTCTCCTGCCTTCCACCCCCCACAAACTTTTGAAGTGAATTAAAGTATTCTGCCTTGCTATATCCTGCTTGCACTAGAAAAATTACCTGCAAAATACCAACCTCAGATGTTATAAAGTAAGTGTTCCTTCAGTCAGTGGTGTTTTACATCGTCTACCTATTAAGCATTACTTGGTTATTTATTTGAAACAAGGCTCAATCAACTCCTAGACTTGTAATTTAAAAGGGGAATGTGGTAAGCACACCAAAATGTCTCTACTCAAAAATGAATTAAATCTAAGCCTTAAACTCAAGCTAGGATGATAGAAATATGGAGCAGCTCTCAACGGGGAACTTAAAAGTATATATAACCTACTGAGCAGCATCTTGAGAGAGAGAGACCTAATTGGCATAAGGTGGGGGTTGTGCATGGTGTTAAAAGTGACCTCAGGTGATTTAAAAGTATAGCAAGGGTTGAGAAAGGAATAGGGAAGTTACCATGGCGTAACAGGAAGGTCAATTTACATAAGACACTCCATTCCCAATTTATCTCTAGAAATAGTTCATTAATTAGTACTGGCAAGAGTGGCTATTGAAATAGGGTGAATTCTTTAGCAAAAAGGACAAAACTACCATGAGTTTGGGTGACCAAAGTACAAAAGGTTGGGGAGAAGAGGCTGAGAACAGGAACACTTTTCTCTTGCTTTCAGAGGGCTCACTGTATGCTCTTCAGGGCAAGACTACTCTATGCATATTATACAGGGTCTGACACAAGTAACACCCCCCTTTTTTATTACAAAATCATAAGCATGTAATTCTGTAGTGGCAACATTCAACATTTTCAGTGAAATGTTCAAACTAAAACTACAGATTATTATACCCGTATCATTACCCTGCCAACCACACTCAGCAGGCTTTAATTCTGCCAGACCCTGTACTTTGATTTAGGACTTTTTGTTAAACTAAATGCAATGAAATCATATCAGGAAACCCAAAAGATTGTTAGTAGAAATGAACCCCATGAATAGTGCTTTTTTTTTATGCATGGACCCTGTGGTGAAGGCTGGTACTCTTGTTTAAAACCTGCATCCTGGTTTTATTTCATGCCAATTCTACTGCTTTCTCAAGTCTGAACAATGGTTATTGGTTAAAATTACTGCTGAGGACAGGAGCTACAAAGATGATTGCTCTTAAATGTGAGAAGACTAAATATTTTCAACTTTAACCACCTCTATAATCACCGTCCTTAAAATTTAGTGTGAACTATTTGCCTACTTTCTATACTGGTCTACAAAGCTCAAGGTATTTTTCTAGTAGCTTTAAAATGCAAATGGGGATTTGAAAAATTATCAGTGATTTTAATTTTCTACCACTAATTTCCTTGTTAATATTATTGTGTATCTGCAGCAACAAAGGGAGGAAAAAGAGTATCAGACTTACCAAATTAAACCTTGTCCTGCTGGGTTTCCAGACAAGATGCCAGGTCCTTATTAAAATATTTGTTCAGTGTACTCCACCTGTATTGATCCAAAGTGACTGCTAATTCACAGATTAGTTTCACAGCATACTGAGGTTACTAAAGAACAAAATAGCACCTGGAACACACATACATGTTTTTTGATGTGAACAATCACTACTCTCGAGGAAAGGATGCACAGGGAAATAGCATTAATATGAAGTACATGGAATAAGTTTCATACGGAAGAATGCCATTTTGAGGAAAATTACCTAAGGTGAAAATACTGTTTTAGGGACATCTATATAAAAAGACACTTATGGCTCACCAGTAGAAGTTTTTAGGTTAGACTACTAAAAAGTACAGGTACACAATTTCTCCAAAAACCCTGGGCTCACATTTTAGAATTATGAATGTTAAAAAATCTTTTAAATCACATATATTATGGAGCACCCCATACAGGTCTGAGGCAGCATTTAAATCAAAGACAAGTTATCACATTAATAGTGCCGCAATAAGATGTACAGACAATCCCCTTTAATCCCATAAATAACTACAACAATTCAAACCAAGTTTTGCTATAAAATGAGACGTGCACTTTTTTTTCAAGGGTTGTTTTAGATTTTGGAATTACAGCTGTAAGTCCTGGGGACCTCTATAAACTAGATTAAGTTGTATGGGGATGGAAACAATCCAAAATTTAAGAGACCTTCCCTGAGACATTACTCTTAAAGAATTGTGAATCTTGTATGAGAATCACTGAAAATTTAAATATTAAACCAATAAATCTTTATTATTTGAACAGTTTTCACAGCATATTTTTATAAATTTAAAAAATAAATATTTGCATTATAGCAGAAAGTCACATGTGTTGCATCAACTGTTACAATTTAATGACAGGAGATAACTAAGCATCAGCACCATAAAATTGCTAAGATTTGTTTCTTAAAAATTCAAGGAAAGAGTTCTAAAGCACTGAAAATTCTAACTACCTACTAGTGTGCAGCATCAATAGTTTTAAAACCTGTAAGCCAGTGATTGGTTGTCATAGTAGCCAATGTTTCTACTGCTGGCAATTGTAGGACAAAGTTCTTCCATTACTAAGTATTAGGCTTTCTGATAACCTCCCATCTATCACAACAGGAAAGAACTACAGGTTATTTAGATAACTATTATCCATAATTTAGGTTTGCACAAGGACATTTATTCTAGCAAAAAAGCAAAGATTGTTTTCACCATGCTAATTTTTTGCTTTTAAAGTTCTCAGAATAAGATTTAAATCATAATTTTTAACCCTTAAAAGTCAGTTCAGTTCAATTACAACCATAGAAACTGTACTGGTATCAGAACGTAACTATTTTATTACAAAACTTAACATTATTTACAAAATGAAAAAATAATCAAATGACTATTGCAGGCCAAGGTTAACGGTTTTTCACCCAGTGATTGAAGAAAAATCAAGCAACATTTCCATGCACTCATACGTCAGATCATTTGTGAAATATGCAAACTCTTAAAATTCATGTTAGTAAAACTTCCATATATTCACAATACTTGAATGTTTATTGGTAGATGGCAAAAAAAATCCATGGTTCTGTACAGTAAGTTTAATATTAACGCAATGTGTACTTTTCCTTTAATATTTCTTGGCTTTCATGAATAGTTATAGCACTGAACATTTTGCAAGTAAGAATTAAAATAGTACCCGTCCTCTGTCACCTCACTGAATTCATTCCCCACAAGAAAAACACAACAGTTTAATGCTTTTGCAGTAAACTGAACAGTTATAACGCCAAAGTTATATTAAACTGAAGCCTTCATTGTGATCAATAGCTTGGATCAGTTTAGAGCGCAGAGTTTCTTTCTCTGTATATTTTGGAAGATCCAGAAGATTAAAACAGGTATGTGAAACCGGGAGATACTCCTCACCACCTCCTGTTGACTGGATGACTAGTTTTAGACTCTTCATACCAAGAATAGGAATACGATCGCTACCTGTCAAAAATACTGCCAAGAAAAAAAAAAACATTTCAGCCAACCACTTTTATTTAAAAAGAAAAAGTATATACATGTATGTATGCTGTTTTCAATGGTCACTATAGCAAAGCTTTCCACTGACATTTGCGCTAATGTGGAAGCCTACCTCCAGAATTTGAACAAATTTTGTTCCATATCCACACAATATTTTTTTAAAGATGTTTAATAAATGTTTGATGAATGAATGACTATTGTCCCTGATAAAAATGTTTTGGGAGCTCTTTTGGGAATAGCAGTTTAGAACTAGTTTGTAAATCAAATATAAAATGCAGTCTGGATCATGATTTTCTATTTGTTTTGACAAGTCATTTTTTTTTAAGATTTTATTTTTAGAGAAAAGGGAAGAAAGGGAGAAAGGGAGAGAGACACTGATCGGTTGCCTCTCACGTGCCCCCAACCGGGACCTGGCCTGCAACTCAGGCTTGTGCTCTGACAGGGAAGAAAATCTGCAACCCTTCAGGTTCACAGGCCAGTGCTCAATCCTATGAGCCACACCAGCCAGGGTGACAAGTCCTTTTTAGACAAACAAACATTTGTTTATTATTTTAAAGATTTTTTATTTTTTTATTTATCTTTAGAGGGAAAGGGAAGGAGAGAGAACTATCAATGTATGGTTGCCTGTGGTGTATCCCCTGTTGGCCTACAACCCAGGCACGTGCCCTGACTGGGAATCGAACTGTGATCCTTTGGTTCGCAGGCCTGCGCTCAATCCACTGAGCTACACCAGCCAGGGCTAGACAAACATTTGTAACCAGCAGTCAGAACTCATATCACTTAAGAATGACTTGTCATCCTTAGAATATGCAAAGTAATTTAACCAAGATTCTCTTTTCAGTTATCAAGAAAAGACAAAAATATTCTGCCAATAGAAGGAGTATCAAGGGGCACGTCAATCATTTAGATACATGAATTCTGACAGCTTTATTTAAAAATCTGAAATTTTAATTAGTATACACATTTTAATAGATTTTTAAAAAAAGACTGTTACAAGAGAGCCAAGTCCTGCAAATGTTCCATTTTCTGCAGAAATTCCCAAATTTTTGGTGTAGAAATAAAGAGAAAAAGAATGAAAACTGAAGAAAGATCTTTTTCTAAAAGGAGTAATTCCAACTCTAGTACATTGTTATCAATATTACAGTTTTCATTTGAAAGAACCAATTCTATTCTGAAGGCAAAACACAATGAACAAGACCTTGGAATAATATAAAAAATAACCTATCCACCAAAGTGAATCAATCTCCTATGGGACTAACTTAATAATTAAACTGCACTCTCATGAAACAGAATAGTTAGAAATACTTACACAGAAATTGTTTTTTCTTTTCCAATGGCAATTCATGAAATACTTCCCAAAATATTTTTATTGTAGGATGTTCTGCCCAATACTCTCCTTTGTATTCTGTATTCTAAAAAGAAACACATTTTTATTACTATTGAGAGAATATTAGCTTTGAATCTGAAAAACTGGTTTCACTTCCTTAGCACATAAACATTGTCCAGTTGTTTGAGCTCTTCCAATTCAGTTGATTACCTTCAGTTGATTCAGGGCATTTTGTAATTGGGAACTATTAGTTTCAGGGAAAAGAGAAGAAAATACTGGGTTGACCAAAAAGTCCATTTAATTTTTTCTGTAAAATTATACATTTTCCATTCCACCTATAAATTTACTGATCTGTTTTGAGTATATTGGCTATCTCCCTCAGTTGATTGCTCTCAATTAATGTCTTGATTTAATCGCAATCAACTTCAACTGGTCTACTCAACTGTGGAGCATCGTACAAGGAGAAATCTCCAGCATAAAACTTTGCAAACCACTCTTGACATGTTCAATCAGTCACGGCACCTTTTCCATACAATGCACAATTTTTTTTGCCTTTCAGTTACATTTTTACCTTTCTAGAAACAATAAAGCATAACACGCCAAAAATGTTGAGCATTTTCTTCCCTCTTCATTAAAATGGCCACACAGGGTGTAGGCTGGGGGTGTCAAACTCATTTTCACCAGGGGCCACATCAGCCTTGTGGATGCCTTCAAAGGGCCAAATGAAATTTCAATTCTTTAACAGAAGTAGTTACATTTATACAGTCCTAAAATTATTTCAGCCCTTTGAAGGCAACCGTGATGCTGATGTGGGCCCTGGTGAAAATGAATTTGACACCCCTGGTTTAGGCAGACATGGCTCACCTCTTCACACAACCATATCAAAATTACATCTAAAATACAGAACCACCATCACCCAGGAATGTCAGAAATTGGGCCGAATGGAAATCTGACAACTACGGAATTAAAGAAACCACATCCATGCAGACTGGAAGAAGGGGTGCAACAAGGTACGGGCTGATCCCACACCCACATGGATAAAAATTTGAGAGGGAGATCTCAGGAGCGAGGAGTCCCAGACCCACACCAGGTCCCCCCAGCCCAGGGTTCCAGTGCAAGGATGGTAAGTCTCCACAACTTCTGTCTGCAAAAACCAGCAGGGATTGAGTCAGAGGAGGAAACTTCTGGAGTCTCAAGCAGTTCCTCTTAAAGAACCCACACACAGATGCATCTACTCAGACTCAACTCCCTCTGAGCTCCAGTGCTAGGGTAGCAGCTTGAAAGGTACCAGTGATATACTGGGAGAGACCGAAGTGTCTGGCATCGAGGTGAGCAAAGGCCATTGTTCCTTTGCCAAACCCTCCCCACAACTCATGGGCAAGCTGGTGCCATATGGAAGGCTCCATCAACCTGGCTAACTGTCCAGCCTTGGAGATCAACAGAGGTTCTGTCACATCCAACTTACAGGTCTACCCAAGCTGCTTCTTCATATGAATGGCTGGTCTTGGCTCCTAAATCCTATCAAACAAGCAACAGCTGGCATCAGTGAGCCCTAGCAGCAGCCAGATTAGATTCACAGCTAGGTCTCGCCTGAGAATCTCCAAGCCCAGCACAAGTAGCAGCCATCTCAGATTGCTATAAAGCTCAGGCAGGGTTGAACTTGGCCAGCACACCCCAGGAAACCCCAAGGCCAGCGTACCCATTGGACAGCTACAGACCATAGTGAAGCACCACCACCCTGCCCCTGCACAGCTGATCCCCCACAGATGAAGGAGGGTGGTGGTCGGTGGTCACAACCAGTCCTTGAAGCTAGCTGACTGGCCTGGGTAAATCCCTCCCACTGACCTGCCAACAGTAGCCAAGGCTCTATTACAAGAGGAGGGTGTACTCAGCCCACATGAAGTGCACACTTCAAATACCCAACTTGGGTGATAGGGGAGGCTGTGCCACTGGACCCTACAAGACACCCACTACATTAGGCCACACTACCAAGACAAGGAGTCAGAGCAGCTCTACCTAATACACAGAAACAACCACAGGGGAGCTGCCAAAATGAAGAGACAAAGACACGTGGCTCAAATGAAAGAACAGATCAAAACTCCAAAAAAGAGAGCTAAACAAAAGAGATTAGCACTCTATCAGATGCATAGTTCATACATTATAAGGATGCTCAAGGATTAGTGAGGACCTCAGCAGCATACAAAAGATCCAGTCAGAAACAAAGGATACACTAATTGAAATAAAGAACAATTTATAGGGAAATAATGGGAGAGTGGATGAAGCCAAGAATCAAAATGATTTGGAACATAAGGAAGCAAAAAACAACCAATCAGTAAAAGAAGAAGAAAAAACAGGATAGTATATTCAGCCTCTGGGACAGCTCCAAGAGGTCCAACATTTGTCATCGGGGCACCAGAAGAGAAAAGAGCAAGAAACTGGAAATTGACATGCAAGTCCAGGGAGCACAGAGAGACCAAATTATGATGGATGCAAAGAGGACCACTCCAAGATACATCATCATTAAAAGGCCAAAGGTTAAAGATATAGAGAGACTTTAGAAGCAGTAAGAGAAGTTACCAGATGGTTGACAAATGGGTAGGGTGGAGAGGGAGAGTGGTGAAGAGGTGAGGGGATTAAGAAGTACAAATTAGGTAGTTACAGAAGGTAGTTACAGAATGGCCATGTAGTTGTAAAGTACTGGAAATGGAGTAGTCAAAGAACTTATTTGCATGACCCATGGACAGGAACAATGGTAGGGGGATTTCCTGAGGGAGTAGGGGATGCTGGATGGAGGAGGGCACATGGGGGAAAAGCAGGACAAGTGTAATAGCATAATCAATAAAATATAACTTAAAGAATGGCTACATAAAAATTCACCAATTTTGACAAGATTTTTAAAAATGCACACTGATATCACAGCTGTCACAATATAATCTAACAAAACTGTTTTGCATAAAGTTAAAGACAACTAAGTGCTACCAGAGCCATCTTACAGAAAAAAACAAACCAACTCTGGCCAACCCAATGTGTATGAATCAACACAAATGTTGTTTCCACTAGTTTAAGAGACATGACAGGACTGTAATATCACCAAAAGCAAATATCTAAAGGAAAAACTAGAATTACACAAATATTAATGGGTTATTAAAGTTCAATACTGAATTCAATACCTGTGCTAATTACAAAAATTTTTCTTTTCCTATATTCATGAGGAGTCAAATTCATTACTTTCCTTTCTATCTTCCCTCTAATTGATTTTTATCAATTAAGTATACCACTAATAAATTTTCTGTGGTAGCCAGTTTCCAAGATGTTCCCACAAGATCTCTGCCTCCTGCTACCCATGCCCTGGTGCAGTCCCCTCCCACACTGAATAGGCCTGGACCTCTATAATCATTAGGATGTTGCAGACACGAGAAATAAATGAATTCTGAGGCTAGATAATGAAAAACTGACTTCAGACTCTTATTGATCACTCACTTCATGGAGACCCAGGTGCCATTATAAGGACACTTAAATAGCCCTATGAAGAAGTTCGTGGTAAAATACTGGGCTTGGCTAACAGTAAACTATCTTGAAAGGGGAACTATGGTCAACTGAGCCTTCAGGTGGCTAAAGCACCAGTCAGTATCTAGACTACATCTAATGAGAGACCCCTGAGCTAAAACGACCCAGCTAAACCATTTCTGAATTTCTGGCCACATAAACTGTGTGAGACAATAAATGTCCACTGTTATTTTTTATAATTAAAAAATTGTTGTTTTTTTTTTTATCGATGGTAAGAGAGGAAGAAAGAGAGGGAGAGAAACATCAATAGTTTGCTTCTTGTACACACCTTGATGGAGTAGGAGGGGGTGGGGTGTGGTACCGAACCCACAACCCAGGTGTGTGCCCTGACTGGGAATTGAACCAGCAACCTTTCACTTTCTGAGACAACGCCCAACCAACCGAGCCTCATGGATCAGGGCCACTGGTATTTTTAAGCCACTAAATTTTCAGGTAATTTGCAACAACTTCTCCTTTTAAAAATATTAGCACTAAAAAAAAAGACTCATAGGGAGGAAAGAGAGAATTAAGTCTACCCTGGGAAGAATGTAGACTCTTTAAAAAAAATCAAGCCAGAGCTGCTGTAATTTTTACACTTAGACAGCAAGTACCTTCAGAAACATCTTTCTTTTTACTTTGTTCATCAGGCTAATTTCTATTTATCCTTTGGGGCTCATATCAAGTGTCACCTGAATCATTCAAGAAATATGAAATGCATTTTAGTCCAAGTCTGGGGCCCTGAAGAAACTGCAGTGAACCAAGAGTCTTTACCTTTTGAAAATTACCGTTGAGTAAGAGGCTTCCCAGATTTGTGTAGCCCAGCTTAGGTTCCTTATACACCACTCCGCAAAAGTCTATTCCTCTGTATTTATCACAGTTCAACAACTTAATGTTTCATATTCTTATTAGAGGGCAAAAACCACACGTCAATCTAAATACTGCTGTCCCCCTAATCTTGTGCAAAGTATTAGGCAACCAGCAATGGCTCAAAACCTATTTGCCAATGGGCTTCTTGAATTTTGGTCTCTATTTGTAGCCACGATTATCTCAATGACTGAACTCTTGAAATCTATAAAATATGTGCTAGGAATCTGCAAACATTTAATTTGGATAAAATGGCTTGAATTACAGAAGTTACTGTATTAACTACTTTGAATTAAATTCTGTGAGCATGTTAGTGGGGAATAAAGGAAGATGGCTGAAGTTTTTTTTTTCTTCCAATCTTAACCCGAGGACATGTATATTGATTTTAGAGAGCAAGAGAGAAACATCAAGTGAGAAACACTGATTGGCTGCCTCCCATACACACCCTAACCAGGGATTGAAACCCCAACCTCGGTTTCGTATTTCGCCATGTATAATACGTACCTTTCTGCCCAAATTTTTGAAGGAAAAAAATAAGGATGCGCATTACACATGGGCATAATGATGACATAATCCCACGTATGATGCCCACAAAAACATAGGCATGTATTATACATGCCAAAATATGGTATGTGCCCTGACTGGGGATCAAACCTGCATCCTTCTGCTATATAAGACAACACTCCAACCTAATGACCCAGACCTGGCCAGCACGAGGATGGCTAAAGATTTTTCCTTTTTTCTTAAACCTCTAGGTGATTCTGAAGAAATGTGTACACAGTCCTGACGAAGACTGAGCATCTGAAGTCACTAAAATTATAATGAATCAGAGACACAATGGAAAAGAATGAAGTATACTAAATATAAGTATACTGAAATATATATCAAAAAATTACTGTCTCATTGAATGAATACTTCCATGAATTCTATCAGGCAAGGTTTTAAATTGTTACTGAATGCTAACCTATGGGAACAGAGCTTAAAAAAATCCTGGGAAACAGAAAAAAAGGGAACAGAGAAAAAAATCCTGTGTTCATGGTGCTTAGGTTGTAGTGAGGGGTAAAGAGTAACCGACAGTAGAGACAATTAAGTCAAATTTTAATGCAGGAGAGGGACTGGGGGATGGTGAAAAGGGTGAAAGGGATTGAGAAGTACAAATTGGTAATTACAAAATAGTCATGGGGATGTAAAGCACAGCATACAGAATACAGTCAATAACTGTACGTGTCAGGTGGGTACTTGAGAAATCAAGGGAACCTTTGTAAAGTATATCATTAACTAACCAGTATGCTGTATACCTGAAACTAATAAAAAATAATACTGAATGTAAACTGTAATTGAAAAATAAAATAAAATAATAATAAAGCAAGGAAAGGAGACAGAATGTACGTGCATGTGTGTGCATATGCCACTTCAGGGTAATTACCCAGTGAAGGTCTCTGAGAAGTTATAAGGACATAAAGAGCAAGAACCATTTGGAGTTATCAAGGTGAAGAGAATTCCAGGTATGTGGAATAGCAAACAGAAAGGCCCCAAGACTGGAATGTTACTGGAGAGCTCTAAACTCAGCAAAGAAGCCAATAATGCTAAAGCAGAGTAGGTTAAAGGAGGAATAACAGGAGGTAAGACAAGAGGACAAACTGCAGGATCTAAAGTGTAATGAGAGGCCATTATATGGTTTTCATTTCCAGGTGCCTGGAGGTAGGAACCATGTCTGCTGGGAATCTCCATAGAGTACAGCTTTCTTCTTTCTTTTAATCAGATCAATTTACCCCCCAAAAGAAATCTCCATTCCTTTTCTGGGGGATTTAAGCCTTGGTACGACCCTTCTGAGCACCATCCTTGGTTCTACCTGGTCCCCCCAGGTTCTAAAGCCTCTCTATAGAGTTGTCCTTTGTTGGGTAGGAGAGGGAACACAAACGGTCCAGTAATTCCTTAAATTAGCTTTAAAGTAATTCTATTGCTTTTAGTACAACCCCACATCCCTGCCATTACAGCAACATGAAATAACAACTCCTGAACCTTTCTGGGATTCCAGGGTGTGAAATGGGCTGCATCTTGATAACGGTCTCCCTCCAGGGGATTACAACTAAATTTTCTTTCCTCTGGGTCACTCGTAAATTCATCCACTTATTTTCCAAAACTATTTTTTCTCCCGTTCACTGTTTTTTAAAACATTTTCTTGGTCTTAGTATTTCTATTTCTATTCCTTCACTGTCTTTCTAGGGAGATTCTGGGAGTGAGCAAAAGGCAGATGTGTGTTTATTCCATTATACCTAACTAGTCCTAATTTTTTTTATTAAAAATTTATTATATGAATTATTACACAGTAAAATTGATTTTTTTCTGGGTATGTATATACTTTTATGACCTTTGAACACATGTATTCATTATTCGTGTAACTACCACCACCAACAAACAGGGTATTAGAAGATTTCCATCATCCTACAGAACGCTCCTGGGTAACCCCCCTGCAGTTACACACTCCTTTCACCCCTAGCTTCTGTTCGCCAGGTTTATCTTTCTAAGAATGACATACAAATGGAACCATACAGTACGTAACCCTTTGAGACTGGCTTCTTTCGCTCAGCATAAGGACGCTGAGAGTCATCCCAGCTGTTGCACGTGTCCACAGTGCATTCCTTTTCGTTGCCCAGTAGTATTCTACTGTGTGCATATACCACAGGTGGTTAATCCACTCAACTACCGAAGGACATCTGTCTGCACTGTTTCCAGTTTTTGACTTATTTGAAAATGTCTAAAAACATAATGTTAGAAAAATTGTGGTATAACACACCGAACATAAAGTTTATTCTCCTTGCCCTTTTAAAGCATACAGTTTGGGAACATTAAGTACATCTACACTCTTGTGCAATGATCATCACCATCCATGTCCAGACCCCTCTTTATCTTTAAAAACTGAAACTCTGTACCTACTTAAAATGGTAACTCACTACTC
Organism: Artibeus jamaicensis; assembly: GCF_021234435.1. Taxonomy (NCBI): domain Eukaryota; kingdom Metazoa; phylum Chordata; class Mammalia; order Chiroptera; family Phyllostomidae; genus Artibeus; species Artibeus jamaicensis. The sequence goes on from NW_026521788.1 coordinate 20,105,223, forward strand.
CCCTCATTTATAGATTTTACATTAAAGATTTTATTTATTTGTTTGTTTGTTTGTTTGTTTACAGACAGAGGGGAAGGAAGGAAGAGAGGAAGAGAAACATCAATGTGTGGTTGCATCTCATGTCCTCCCCACTGGGGACGCAGCTTACAACCCAGGCAATGTGCCCTGACTGGGAATCAAACCAGTGACCCTTTGGTTCAAAGGATGCTGCTCAATCCACTTAGCCACACCGGCCAGGACTATTTATAGGTTTTTGAGTAAACATAAATTAATACACCAAGGACTGGAACTCGTAGGCCATGTAGTAAGTATACGTTTAACTTTTAAGAAAACTCCAAACTATTCCCAAAGTGGCTATAGCATTTTTATTCCCACTGGCAATACATGAGAGTTCCCAGTGTTCTGTGTATCTTTGTTGTCTTAGTATTTTATTTTTTTCATATTAGCTATCTAAAGGTTTTAGCCATTCAGTTTTAGCTAGGGCTCTCTATCCAGCCCCTGTCATAGATGATATTTTTCTATAGAAACACCATCAATACCACAAATATGAAAATGCTATCTAATTCATACATAATTAAGATGCACCCATTGTAGAGTAAAAGGTGTTTTCCTATAATAGTGACAGTAATAGTGTAAAATGGAAAACAACAAACGAGAAGACAAGAATTCTATCAACACACATTTTCCTTTTGCCTTTCCACTGAAACAATATCACAGATGTGTTTCCCCCTACCTTTTCCAGTTCCTTCCAATCATAATTTGTGTTTCCAATAACCATTGCTTGTAGTTCATTAGGCTGGAAGAGCTGAAGGACTTTTCCTCCACAGACTTTATGAAAGCCCGTATGAAAAGCATCAAATAAGGAAGCCACAGATTTATTGAATATATAATCCACATAAGCATCAACAAACTCCTGCCTGGAAATGAAAAATCACATATGCAAAGAATTTAAAAATCATTTTTAAAGAATACATATTGTAGTCTTATTAAAACTATGAGTGATCCTGTCCTTTTTGATACTTATCCACAAAACTGATTAAGTATGAACAGGGTTTAAAGGGGACAAAGTCTTTACAGTGAAGTTTATAATTCTTTCTATTCAAAAATCTGGTCTATCTATGAGACATGTAGACTTATCAATTATTCACAGGTATTCTTAGGCTATTCTTAAGTGAAACATGTTATTTCCTAATAGAAAGATAATGCAAATGGCTATCAAAATAATTTTTAAATAGTCACTAATTATGTACAATTTATACGCATCACTTCACATGCACCCCTAAAAGGAGCCATCTGTTAAAGGTGTCAGGACAGCTTTAGGAGTCAGGCTATTTGACATCCTATATTCTCGGTTTCCCTTGGGTTTTAAGAACTCTGGGAAAAAACTTATTTTAAAAACTCAACACCAAGGGGCAAACTTACGCATTCCTTTAAGATAATCATTAGAAATTACAAGCGCAGCTTCTTTTCAAATGTGCATGTATATATATACATGTGTGTACACACACAGTTCTGATGGGTTTTTTGCCTTTTGTGAGACAGAAGGAAACAGCAAAGAAAAAAAAGAAAGCCCCTTAACCCAGTAATTAGAATTACAATTTTAAACTCTTTTGTTCTGTTAGCCACAAACACTTTATGCAGCTATCTGGTCAAATAAGTAGTGAGAATGGGTCCTAGAGGATTTCAATATTTTATATTTTATAGTCTTATCTTCCAAATTAAAAAGAATGATTCTACAAATAGAAATACTGGTAACTTTAATCATCTACAGATAACTGTCTTAGGAAATTATAACTCCAAACTAAATTTAAATTTCAAAGAGAAAAAAAGGTTAAAGGACACCACTGCAAAATATATATTAGGTTCTGATGAGAACAATTTTGTAATGCATAATTTTATAATTCACCTAATTAAAAAGTCAAATTTATCTATACTAGTTACATCTCTTCAAAGTCCTTCAGCAAAAAAGGCTACATTGCTTTAAGTGCTAACGTTTTTGTCTCCAACACTTGCACTATTTAATTAGGACTAGCAGTATAGGATCAAGGTTCTTTCAATTATTTCTAAAGGATATAATCTATGTGAAATAATATTTTTAGAAACTTCGAGAATTGGCCCAACACTAGAGATTTTTAAAAAGCAAAAAAACAATCTTTTATAATCATAGCAAGATTTTCAAAGCCAGCATTAAAAAAATAGCTAGAAAACCTAATTTTTTCACATTATTTTAGAAACAGCTTCATTTTTATCAAAGTAAGATATATATGCACAGTTAAAAATGTCCAACAGTAATAATTCTAACAGCCAACATTTACTGAGCACATACATGTGCTAGGTACTATTCTAAGCATCTTAAAATTACTGCCTCATTTAATCCTCAAAATTACTCTCTTCAGTGGGTACCACTTACCACCCCATTTTACAGAAAAGGAGACTAGGGCCAGGAGACATCAACAGCTAAATCAGAGAGCAGAATCAGGATTATAATCACTGGGATGAAATTCCTGGCAATAGCCATTAAGCTAGTTTGTCTAAGAACTATAACCAAATTGAAGAGAACAAAGCAGGTCTCTGGTCCTACACCTTTCCATCAGAAATGCCTGTTATTCAAAGGCAACTATTCATTTGTTAACTCTTTCCACTATTCCTCCTGACATTTATCTTCAACCTTCAACAGCACAGTTCTATTATTATTCTTTGACTTTTCAAATTTAAATAATATCTAAGAACTGAATATTGTGAAAAGTGAGGATTTACCTTTTCTTAAAAATATTTTTAAAAATTGTTTTTAGACAAAGGGGAAGAGAGGAAGAAACAAGGAGAGAAACATCAATGTTTGATTGCCTCTCGGCACCCCACACCAGGGGTCCTGGCCCACAACCCAGGCATGTGCCTGGACTGGGAATTGATCCAGCAACCCTTTGATTTGTAGGCCAGCACTCAATCCACTGAGCCACACCAGCCAGGGCAGGATTTACCTTTATTTAATTGCCCTACTCCCACTTTGCCTCCAAGAAGGTTCCCATTGTAACAATTTTTGGTTCAATATTCATTGTTAACATTTTTATTATAAGTATTATTCAGAATTAAGCTATAGAGCATTCAGTGGTTACCTTTCTTTTCTTAAAAACAACTTTTGTTTCCCTTAGTTTGCTACTTCATCCCCAACTTCAACAGAATTGTCAACCTTCTCTGGACTGTTTCAAATATATTAGGTAGCATCAACTGCATTTTTCTCCGGGAGACAAAACATCCTGAAGCCCTCCGCCCTCTTGTTCTAACCCAGTTGGTACTCCTTCTACATACTGCTGTTCCTGCAGAAGGAATCCTCTTTGCCTCTCTCCTATATTGGATCCTATTTTGGGGGATCCTATGTCTTCCTTTTTCTTGGCTTAATTGCTTGTTTTGGTAGAACACATCCTCCAGTAACTTCCTGAGAAAAATGCATTGGAAGGAAATTCTCTGAGATTCTGCATGTATGAAAATGTTTTTATACATTCACACACTTGATAGTTTCAATATAAAATTCTAAGATAAAAATCTTTTTCTCCTAGAATTTTGATCTTCTAGCTCTAGAGTCATCCATTAGTCCGTTATTCTGACTCTTAATTCTTTGTATATGGTCTGCTTTATCCCACCGCCCCCCACCCCCAGCTCAGAAGGCTTTTTGGGACCCTTTATTCCAGAATTTTGAAATTTCATGTGCTTTGCCTGGTATGTGTCTTTTTTCACTTCCGTATTTTCAATCTTAAAAGGCACTTCAGGTCTAGGAAATTTTTCAGTACCATTTCTTTGATAAATTGCATTCATTCCATTTCTTTTAATTTTTAATAGTATCCATATGGATGCTATCCTTATCATTTTGAGGATACTGATTTCAGTTTCTTCATCCTATACTGTTTCTGTTTACTTGAAATTCTTTTCAACTGTTTTCGTCTTTCCTTAAAATGCCTTGTGACCTTAGGCTATCCATTCACATTTAAAAGTTAGGCAGAATCCTACTATATATTGTAGGATTCTTCTACATAGGAATATAGTAAAGGACTGGAGACTCCCCAACTCCCTGTTTTCAGTTCAGCCACTTGTCCCTGGCTGCATCTAACAGCCCTCAAACCCACAGTACCTTTACTTTCATCTCTCCAGAAGGTAAATTTCCAATCTTCGGCTCAGGCCAGAAAGGGGAAGTTTCCAAGCTACTGATGTGATAAAGGAAATGGGTTTCTAACTGCTGTTCATAATAGCTAATCTACTTGTTTCCAGCATTCCCCTAAAGCCCATGCATTTTCTAACATGTTTTTTACTCTCAATTCCAAAGTCTTTATTTTACAATATCACCTGGATGCCTTCTTGGTTCCTCCCAGTCCATCTTAGTTACACCTGCCTCTAGTTGGCTAAAGTTAGTTACCACTGTCTTCTAGCTTCCAAAAATGCATTTACTGTTTTCTCCTCTTTGTTCTCTTTGTTCCTGTTGTTTATGATCTTTTTAACCCTTTATTAATATCTTGAAGGGATTTCAGAAGCAAAAGGCAAATTATTTCCTCACTAATCCTTAAAAAAGTTAAGTTTTACCTGAGTCAAAACTTAAGGTTGTGACACGTTTTTAAATACAGGAAAAAAAAGCCTACTGAATCTTATTACTACCACTGATGCTGCTACAATTCACTTACCGATTTTGTTTGTTAACAGCTGTGTCTGCACCATTTAGAACCAGCTCTTTCACTTCTGTTGCACCAAAGTTTTCAACTGTGATCTATTTAAATTTTTAAAAAAAGTCAATGTCAGACCCAAAATTAGACTCTTTTAATAACCTATTATTATAGTCTACCTTTCCCTCATTAAATATAGGAACTAATAAATGAGGTGAACTTGTGCTGTTAGCTTATTGAATTCTGTATAAAGTCATATCTATAAATTTTCATCGTCTCTAGTAGTTTGAAATCCTACCAAGACTAACTAGTTACAAATTACCAAGTGTTTGGTTAGTAAAGAATAGAAAACTGAGTATTGTGCATAAAACTTTAGACTGGTCATCATAGGAGTGAAATATTAGAAAGTCTGTTTTCCTTGGAAAAGTAATAGAATTCAAGTGTCAGAATGCATTCAGTTCAGAACAGCTGTACATTCTCCCCACTGGAAAGCTGCTGGTCCTGCAATCCTCCTATCTGTCCTGTTGCCTTCTTGGTCACAGGTGATTTTTCCAGTTATGCCATTAATTTGTTTTATAAAGATAGTTGGTTATTTTAAAATTTTTATCTTCCTTACTAACGTTCCTATAATCCGCTAACTTTCCTATAAATATTACCATTCCACCTTTGCATCTCTTCTCTACTTCCTCTTTTTTGAAATATTATCTTCTTCTATTAAAACACTTTTTAATACTTGCTATTTAAAAAATACTACAGTGACTTGGAATACCTCTTTCCAGCCCCTTCTTGCCTGTAAGGTCTCTTTTGAGAAATCCGCTGGCAGTCTGATGGGAACTCCTTTTGTAGGTGACTGTCCCCTTATTTCTTGCTGCTTCTAGGATTCTCTCCTTCATTTTAATCTTGGCTAATGTAATTATGATATGCCTTGGTGTGTTCCTTCTTGGGTCCAACTTCTTTGGGACTCTCTGAGCTTCCTGGATTTCCTGGAAGTCTATTTCCTTTGCCAGACTGGGGAAATTCTCCTTTATTATTTGTTCAAATAAGTTTTCCAAGAAAGGGCTGGAAAGAGGTATTCCAAGTCATGAAATCCAAAGACCTACAACCAAGATTGCTCTATCCAGCAAAACTTTCATTTAGAATGGAAGGACAGATAAAGTGCTTCTCAGATAAGATCAAATTCAAGGAGTTCATCATCACCAAGCCCTTATTCTATGAAATGTTAAACGGACTTATCTAAGAAAAAGAAGTTAAAAAAACATGAACAGTGAAAGGACAGCAAACTCACAGTTATTAACAACCACACCTAAAACAAAAGCAAACTAAGAGGACAGCTAAATCAGGAGCAAACCATAGAAATGAAGATCACATGGAGGGTTAGCAACAGGGGAGTGGGAGGAGGAGAAGGGGGGAGAAGGTACAGAAAATAAGTAGCATAGATGTTAGGTAGAAAATAGACAGGGGGAAGGCAAGAATAGTATGGGAAATATAGAATCTAAAGGATCTGAGACACATGGTCATAAACTAAAGGGGGGAATGGTGGGGGAGGGGTGTACAGGGTGGAGGGGAATGAAGGGGGGAATAGAACAACTGTAATGGCATAATCAATAAAAAATAATAAATAAAATAAAAATAAATAAAAAATAAAAAATACTACAGTGGGAGCGAGATGATAAAAGATAAATCAATCCCTGCTCTGGAGTTTACTGTCTAGTAAAGGACAAGAAATGAGATGTGTAAACAACTCATTATAATAAAATAAATGCTATAATAGAGACGTGATGCTATCAGTCCACATAGAAAAGAAAACCTATTTCTGACTGGAGAAGCATGAAAGATCTTGAGGAAGATATAGCATTTGAAAAGCATCTAGAAGAATGAGCAGAGCTGTGAAAAATTGGGAAGGGTGGAATTTCTGACTGAACAAAAGGAAAGATCTGAAAGTAGATATGAAGTTCCGGAAAATGTACGGCACTAAAAAACAGGAAGGTGGGGTATGTGAAAGAAAATTGCAACGACAAAACTTGGTATGAATGGAAGAATACAATGAAAGTTAGAAAGGCGGATTACAAATGGCTTTGAAGCCCACTCTAAAGCTATTATTCAGCAAGCAATAAAGAGAGCCACTAAAAATCTCTCCAAAGAAATCGAAGTGGGAATGTTTTAATTACGATAGTTTTGGGATATACTAAGCATTCACAAACTTGGGGACTGATAAATTAGAAATTAAATTGCTTGGAAATCAATGTTTAAGTCAATTGAGATGATTAAGAAAAATTCAAAGACAACTTACATGTTTATAAGTGAATTAACTGAACAAGGGAATCAAAACTTCATAGTTACATAAAGAAAAAGTCCAGGGAAGATTTTTTCCTTCACATAAACAATTACTGAGATAAATTTATTTTACCTTAAACCTAACCAATTTTCTTAAAATTGCACCTTGTGCCAATTCTTAAAAAGATCAAAGAACTTTTTTTCTGAGGGGGTACATAATTTTTTGGCAAATTCTGTGAGCAGAATATGGCATTTTTTATCAGCTTTGACCATAAGATTATAAAGAGGACCATTTAGGAGGAAAACAAACAAATATGCAAATAAGGTTTTTAAAAAGGCTCCAAAGATTTTACCTTTCCCCAAGAGTCAAATTTATAATATTCAAATCATTCTCTTCTGAAGTGCCTTATCATTAATCCTTAATTTTTTCTTCCTTAATTGTCAACTAGTCTACTTTTGCCAGATCCTGATTTGTTAACAGCTCTGCAAGTGACTGGATTAGTTATTCAACATTCCTTCCACTAAATTAACACAATTCTGCATCTTTTACAAGATTTGCAATTTCATTTTCCAAATAGTATTTCAGTGTATGTGCATTTGTATTATGTATGTCAGCCAACAGTAAGAAAGACAAAATGGGCAAAGAAAAATGTTTGTGTCAAGCAAAAAGGGATGTCTGAGTGGAAATTCATTTTTTAAATAGTAAATTCATTAGTGAATATTCTCATATTACAATAATCTCTGCTTCTCTAAATATTTTTGTAATTGCAGGATCAAAAACGAACACTTGAATAAGGATGACCCCTATATTTGTAAGGATCTTTAGCATAATGATAAGGCACACAGGCTTTGAAGTCACAGAGCTGGGTATAAATACTCTCTCTGACAAGTAATGATTGTTTTCAGTTTTCTTCATCTCTAAAATAAGGATAGTAACAATCTCATAGGATTGTTATGAGGATTAAATGAAAAAATGCATGTTCCAGGACTAGCATATAGTTAATGCTCAATAAATGTTAGCTAAAGGGTTAAGAACTCCATCCATCAGAATAAAGAAATGCCATAAGGCACAACTGTTAAATAAAAGGGATAATGAATAATCAGGCTACCCTATGGCTTTCCATCTTACCGTAAAATTAAGACAAAATGTTTCCTCAACATTATCTTCTGGATAATCCAGTAACTGTTGCATGCTTCTGCAAAACAAAAAAATGTTCCTTTTAGGTAAAATCTTATTGGGTGTTTGGACTATTTTGCTTATAAGTACATAATTCTCATTAATTTTTGGTAAAATTCTTTTATTAATTTGTACTTTTATATTTGTTTCAGTATGGTAGATGTACAATAGCAAACTTAAAAATGATGTTGAAGGTAAAATAATCATTCGAAGATTTTTATCTCTTCCTCAGTATACAAAGGCCATGTATCCACCCATTTTTATCATTTGTCCTTATTTATATATAATTTTTATTCAATTTTATGTAATAAATAAAAAGAAATTTTACATATTCCAGCTAGGCACAAAGGTGATCAAAGTCCAAGTAAATCACTTAACCACAATCAGGGAACACCTTCTTAAATTTAATATCTGAAATTCACAAAGTATTGTTAAGCCAGTAAAAATTTAGCAAATGGTTTTATACCTCTTAAGTTTGTCAGCAGAAAATTTTGGATTGGGTAACACATGGGGCTTTCCTTTATTAGAACAGCTTTTATTTTGGAAATTAAAAAAAGAACAAAATATAGTTATTCCTAAAAGAAAAGCTTTCTATACATATTCCTTATTTCCTAGAGCCCACCCTTGAAACTTTTTACAACTGACCTCCCAACATCAGGCATTAGCTCTTTCAAATCATCCAGGGATGGCTTCTTTTTTAGCAGTTTCTTATATAAAGCCAAAGGAAAATGGAGGTCCACAATAGTAAAATTATAAATTGCTAATCCACAGACAACACCAATCAAATGGAACAAATCACTGTCTTCAAATGTCTAAAAATATAAGGAAAAAAAAGTAAAGATTTGTTCTCCAAGTTCAGAGTAAATATTTTTTTGATTATTACGAAAACAAATACATGTACTAGAAAATCTGGAAGATACAGAAGAAAGTAATGAGTAACAAGAAAAAAGTACATTTTCATTCCTATCTCCCTGGGATACATCCCTGTTAGTATTTTTGTACATTTTCATCTGATGTGTCTCTAGACAAAATTAAAATCTAGCTGAATTACTATACATATAACTGGCTTTCCCCCCAGAAATATAAACATTTCCGTATCATTAAAACATTAAATTAATAAATGTTGACTAAAACTTTTTCTGATTTAATAAACATTCAAAATATGGAAAATATAAAAGCATGAAACAACTCAGAAACATTTAACAACATTTTATGTATTTTTATCTACTATAAGTTCAGAAAAATAATATTAACAAATATTTAAGGTTTTCTCATTTTTCTACTTACAAGTATATTCTTACATCATTAAATATTCTTCTAGAACATGATTTTTAATGGTTGCATATTACATCATACAAAAGTATCATGGTTTCCTAAGTAGCTATTTTACTGCAACTGGACATTTAACAATACTCATTCCACCTCTCCCCGCATCTTTAGAGAATACACAGTCACAGAAAAGTCTATGGGCCTGCCGGTTAAGAGGAAAAAGGTTCTTAGGTAGATCTGGGACTCCAGATATGGTTCACTCACCATCTAGCCTCTGTTTTCAAATACAAAAGTATTATTCATATCACATGGTGGTTGTGAGGATTAAATGGGACGATGTACATAAAATGCTTTTAGCACAGTTCCAAAAGCACACAGAAAAGCCTTAATAAATGTTTCTTATTCTAAGTAGTTAGTAATACTTAAAATAAGACAGTCATCGTTTTTACATATCTTTTGGTCTATAGTTCAGAATATTTCATTAGGAGAACTTCTCATTGTAAACAAGAATTACAAAGTAAAAAGGTTTAGAATACTTCTCAACTGTTTTCCTTCACACTTGTTCCAATTTATACTGCTATTTTTAGCCCAGGAAAATGCCTATCTTTCTATATTTTCATCTACATATATACACTAGAAACACACAAACACATTTTTGAGTTAAAAATGACTTGTTTTAGTATATATTTTTCACTGTTAGTGATACTGAAAATTAGGAATTTTTGTGTGTTTGTGAACAGCCTCTTCATGTACTTGGCCCATTTATCTTTTCAGGTTTTAGTGTTTTCTTATATATTTATACTTTAATTATTCATTATTAGGGGCATTACCTCATGTCATACTTGTTACATATATCCTATATTAGCCTTTTATGTTTGTTATGCATAAATTTCCTATTTTTAGTGTCAAATTAATCTTTTTCCTTTGTGATCTCTAACAGTGCACTTAAGTGTATAAAGTCCTTCTTAAATAGGGAAGGCGCCCTAATGTGTTACTATCTTTTCCTTTAAAATCCCTTTAAATGAGAATAAAGGAAGAAAAAATGGCATAAACCCTCAAGAAAGAAATAGAGGAGAGTTTTTTGTTTCTAAATCCTTTGTTCACTGCTGGGAGGCGCAGGGAGAGAGAGAGATCAATATGAGAGAGAAACACTGATCAGATGCTTCCCAAACAGGCCTAGAACTGGGATCAAACCTGCTTTTTTGGTATATGGGATGATACTCCAATCAACTGAGCCACCTGGCCTGGGCTAGGGAAGGGTTTTAATAGCACCAAAGAGATGTTAATATTTCAAAATATAAAGAAATAGATAAACAGCTGGTAAGTGATTTGGTAAAGCAGAAAAACTGCAATAGTAGCTTGTAAGAAGAAAGCCAATGAAAAACAAGCTAATTCGTACCACAGGCTCAGGAATTGGAAGTACCAATCAATATTTATAAAGTCAGAGGTAGCCCAGAAAGCTTAGTTGGTGAAACATAAAACTCTGAAAGTCAAAGGTATTATTAGAGTGGGACTGAAAGCAGGAGTTTGGTAAAAAAGTCCTTTGCTACTTCTGGAGAAAAGGAACAAAAGTCTGAATCTGAGACAGCTGATGAAAGGGATCAAATAAAGGTCTGTACAGTGACCAATAAGAACCCTGGCTTTTCTTTCCAGTTATTTCAAACACTACTAAACACTGACAGCCAAGGCTACAACTTTTCTTGAACATTCACAGGGTAAAAAACTTTATATGCTGACATTTGAGGGTTCCCCCAATTACTCACTCTGAATAACACCTGTAAATCATTAAGCAGGTAACTATAAACATAAAATATCTAGGTAGCTTTCCAGGGTCATACTCTTTAATGGTGAATAAAAAGCCAAGGATCACAATCAAAAAGACAAAAGAAACTTGAAGGAATAAAAGGTGCTATGGAAAACAAACAAGAAACTGTGTTAAACAAATAAGTGTCCAGCATTCAACAAAAATTTCTTAAGCACACAAAGAAAATAACAAAACACAGTTCATTCTCAAGTCATATAAACTGCCCTTGAAAAAGCCCAGATATTGGACTTAGGAAATGAAGACTTCAAATCAACTATCTTAAATATGCTCAGAGGACTAAAGAACCATAAAATTTTAAAAAACTCAGAAACAAAAGAAAAGCAGGATAACAATGTCTCATCAAATACAGAATATCAATAGAGGTAGAAATTATAAAAAGAAACCAAATAGAAATTCTGGAGCTGACAAGTGAAATATCTGAAATTAAAAATTCACTAGAGGGGTACAACAAAAGGACATTTGAGCAGGCATAATAAGAAATCAACAAACCTTAAGATAGGTCAATTCAGATTATCCACTTAGAAAAATAATAGCATAAGAAATGAAGAAATATGAACAGAGCCTAAGAAACCCGTGGAATACTATCAACTGTACCATCACACATATAGTAGAGTCCCAGAAAGAGAGGAGAGAAAGAGGGGAAAAAATATTTGAAGAAATGGTTGAAAAAATCCCCAAATTTGATGAAAGACATAAATCTAATATCCAAGAAGCACAACAAACTCCAAACATGAGAAACTTGAGATCCATACCCAGGCAACTTATAATCAAAGTGTTGAAAGCCAATTACGAGGAGAGGATGGAAAGCAGCAAAAAAGAAGCAACTCGTCACATAGTGAGGCTTCTCAATGAGAGTAACAGCTAATTTCTAATCAGAATCCAGGCATATGAAAATGCAGTGGAATTACATATTTAAAGTGCTGAAAGAAAAAAAACTGGCAAGTAAGAATTCTATATCCAGGAAGATCTTACATAAATTAAAAAATAAGGAAGTCTGTTGCTATGAGACCTTCCCTACAAGAAATGCTAAAATTTGTAAGCTAAAAGGAAAGGATGCCACATAGTATCCCAAAGACATACAAAAAAATTAAAGAACTCTGGTAAACATAGCTACGAAAGTAAATATAAAAGTTAGTGTAGTATTATTGCATTTTTTATTGTAACTCTATGGTTTAAAAGACAAACATAAACTAATGATAATATAAATCTATATTAATGGGCACACAAGAGAGAACTGTTCTAGGATCAGAGTTTTTGTATACTCTGATTGTTTTTGTATTGAAGTAAAGTTTATATTAATTCAAACTAGACTTTTAAATTTAAGATGTTGATACCCTCAGAGCAACCACTGAGAAAAATAACAAATACATATAGAAAAGAAAATAAAGAAATCAAAACAATACACCGGAAAAAATATCAAACAAAAAAAGTGGCAGTAATGGAGGTACTGAAGAACAAAGAAATATGACATAGAAAACAAATAGCAAATGGCAGAAGTGATTCGTTATCACTAATGACTTTAAATGTAAATGAATTAATTTCTGCAATCAAAAGGCAGAGACTGGGCCCTGGCTCATGTGGCTCAGTGGACTGAGTACTGGCCTGCAAACCAAAGGGTTGCTGGTTTGATTCCCAATCAGGGCACATGCCTGGGTTGCAGACCAGGCACCCAGTAGCGGACACATGAGAGGCAACCACACATTGATGTTTCTCTCTCTCTTTCTCCCTCCATTCCTCTCTCTCTAGTAGTTAATAAATAAAATATTAAAAAGAAAAAGGCACAGATTGGCAGAATGGTTTTACAAGAAAACCATGACTCAACTATACGTCCTTTATAAGACTCACCTTGTGACAGACACAACTAGGTTGAAAGTAAAAGTTTGGAAAAAAAATATTCCATGTAAATAATAACCACAGAGAACTGAGTGAAAAAGGACTTTAAGTCGAATATTGTCATCACAACAGGGGAAAAAAAGTGAAAAATTGAAAAAAGTATCAATTCATCAAGAAGATATAACATATAAATATATGTAACAATAGTGTCAAAATTTATAAAGCAAAAATGAAGAAAACTGATACTACTAAAGAAAATACAGTTCTCAATTAATAGAAAACTTTAATACACCACTTTCAGTAATGGATACAATCAGAAGATCAATAAGGAAATAGAGGACTTATCACTATAAATCAATTAGACCTAACGACTAGAGAGAACACTTTCCAGGACAGATCACATGTTAAGTAACAATAAACCTCAATAAGTTTATAAAGACTAAAATCATTAAGCCCTTGCTGGGTAGCTCAGCTAGTTAGAGCACCATCCTGATACAGTAAGTTTGTGGGTTCAATCCAAGGTCAAGGCACATACAAGAATCAACCAATGAAGGCATAAATAAGTAAAACAACAAATTAATATCTCTGTCCCCCTTTCCTCTCTCTCTCTTAAAAAAAAAAGACTTAAATCACTAAAAACATCTTCTTAGACTACAATGAAATGCAATTAGAAATCAGTAACAGATGGAAATATGGAAAATTCACAAAGATGTGAAAACTACACAACACTCTTAAACAACACATGGGTCAAAAAGGCATTTCAAAAAGGCATTACAAGGAAAATCAGAAAATATTTAGAAACTAATGAAAATGAAATCACAACACACACAAGCTTATGGGATGGAGGGAAAGCAGTGTTTGGAAGAAAATTTATCCAAAGAACCACACAAAAAAAAGAGCAAATTAAACCCAAAGGTAGCAGAGGGAGAAAATGTAGTTGGCTCTCCGTATCTGAGGGTTTTCCATCTAACCACAGATTGAAACAGTATTTCTGATCTGTGAATAAGAATCTGTGGACATAGAGGATTAAGCTATATGAATTGGTCTACACCATCTATATAAGGAACTTGAATGTCCACACATTGTGGCACCCCCAGAGGTCCTGGAACCTATCTTTCTTGGACATGGGAGGACAACTAGAATAAAGATTAAAGTGGAGATAAATGGCTGATGTGGCTCAGTGGATTGTGTGCCGGCCTGTGAACTAAAAGGTCACAGGTTCAATTCTTAGTCAGGGACATGCCTGGGTTGCAGGCCAGGCCCCCAGTTGGGAGTGTGTGAGAGGCAACCCATCAGTGTATCTCTCACACATCAATGTTTCTCTCCATCTATTCCTCTCTCTCTAAACATACATAAAATCCAAAAATAAAGTGTAGACAAATGAAATAGAGAATAAACACAATACACAGAAGCAATTAAAACCAAAAACTAATTCTTTTAAAAGAGCAACAAAATCGACAAATCTTTTACCTAGAATGGCCAAGAAAAAATAAAAGATGGCTCACTTTACAAAAATCAGAATTGGAAGTGGAGACATTACTATCAACCTACAGAAATAAAAAGAATAGTAAGAGAATACTATGAATAATTACATGCCAACATAATCTAGATGAAATACACAAATTCCTAGAAACACATAAACTACCAAACAGATGCTAGAAGAATCAGAAAAATTTAGAAAGAAAAAAGGAAAGAGAAAGAAGAGAAGAGAAGAGAAGAAGAAGAAGAAGAAGAAGAAGAAGAAGAAGAGGAAGAGGAAGAGGAAGAGGAAGAGGAAGAAAAGACCAAACCAGACAAAAAAACCCAAAGCCCTGGCCAGGTAACTCCGCAGCTAGTTAGAGCATTATCCTGACAAACCAAGGTTGGGGGTTCAATCTCCAGTCAGGGAACACACCAGAAGCAATGAATAAATGGAACCAAACAAATGAATGTTTCTCTCTCTCTCTGCCCTTCCCTCTCTCTAAAACCAGTAAATACAAAAAATAATTAAAAAAAGAAGAAAAAATCCAATTACAAGAAAAGAAACTGACTACTCATCAAAAACCTTCCAAAAAAAGTAAAGTCTGGGGCCAGATTCCACAAACATTTAAATAGGAATTAACACCAACCCTTCTCAAACTCTTCCAAGAAATGAAAGAGGAGGCGACTGTTTCTAATTTATTCTATAAAGTCAGCACTACCATGATATGAAAACGAAAAACATCACATACATAAAGAAGAAAACTACAGACCAGTATCCTTTACAAATAAAGATGAAAATATTTATCATCAACGGAATACTAGCAAACCGAATCCAGCAGCATATGAAAAGGATTATACATCATACTCAAGTGGGCTTTATTCCAGGAATGCAAGATCATTCAACGTAAGAAAATCAACCAATGTAATATATTACATATGGAAGGAAGGAAACTATTTGATCATCTCAATTAATGCAAAAAAGCATATGATAAAATGCAACACTCCTTCATGGTAAGTATATTCAACAAACTAGGCATAGAAGGCAACTTTGTTAACCAACGAAAGGGGGTTTTATGAAAAAACCCATAGCTAACATCCCACTCAGACAGGGAACAACAGAGAAGCACGCTCACTATTATCACTGGTATTACACAATATATGGAAAGTTCTACTCAGGGCAATCGGGCAATAGAAAGAAATAAAGGTATCAAAATTGGAAAGAAAGAAGTAAAATGAAATCTCTTGGATTTGTAGATGACATGATCCTAAATACAGAAAACCCTAAAGAATCCACAAAAAGACTATTAGAGCTAATAAATGAATTCAGTGAACTTACATGATATATAATCAATACATGAAAATCAGCTGTTTATCTGTACACTAGCAATAAACAAACCAAAAATAAAAGTAACAAATAATCCTATTATAAGAGCATCTAAAAGGACAAAATACTTAATTTAACCAAGGAAGTGAAAAATTTATACACTGAAAACTACAAAATACTGCTGAAAAAAATGAAGATCTACATAAATGCAAAGACATCTCATGTTCATGTACTGAAATGCAATACTGTTAGGATGGTAATACTTCCCAAACTGATCTAGAGATTCGACATATTCTTTATCAAAACCTCAATGGTCTTTCTTTAGCAAAAATGGAAAAGCTAAAATTCATACAGAATTGCAAGGGACCCCTAATAGTCAAAACAATATTGAAAGAGAACAAAGTGAGAAGACTCACACATTCCAATTTGAAAACATACTACAAAGCACAGTGAACAAGATAGCGAGGTGCTGGCAAATCGTTAGACAATATACATCATTGGAATAAAACTGAAGAGTTCAGAAAAAAATCCATAATGGTCAACTAATTTTCAACAAATGTGCCAGGACTATTCAGTAGGGGAAAGAATCGTTTTGTTTTGTTTTTTTTAATTGTAGGACAATCAGGTACTCACATGGAAAGAATGAAGTTGAACTCTTATCTCACACCACACACAAATATTAACTCAAAATAGATCAAAGGTCTAAGTATAATAGCTAAAACTATAACACTCTTAGATGAGAACCCAGTGTTAAGTCTTCATGACCTTAAATTTGTCAATTGTTTATTATGATACCAAAAGCACAAGCAACAAAAGAAAAAAACAAACAACTAAGCTGTTTGTTTACTAAAATTTAAAACCTTAGTGTATTAAAGGACATTATCAAGAAAGTAAAAATACAACCCACAGAATGGGAGGGAATTTTTGTAAGTCATGTATTTGATAAGGGTCTAGTATCCACAATACATAAAAAAGTGCTTAAAAGAAAATTACCCAATTAAAAAGACATTTTGCTGCCCTGGGTGGTGTGGCTCAGTGCACAAGTGTCAGCCTGCAAACCAAAGAGTTCAATCCCCAGTCAGGGCACATGCCTCAGTTGCGGGCCTGGTCCCCAGTAGGGGGTGTGCAAGAGGCAACCACACACTGGTATTTCTCTACCTTTCTTTCTCCCTCCCTTCCCCCCAAAAATAAATAAAATCTTAAAAAAAAATAAAAAGATACTTTGCTGAAGAAGATATACAATGACCACGCAAGTACATCATTAGCCATTACTAAAATGCAAATCAAAACCACAATGAGATATCACTTCACACCCACTATATTAATAAAAAATAAACAAATATATTTTAAAATATATAATAATAAAAGGGAAACAGCAAACATTAGTGCCAGGCATGTGGAGAAATTGGAATCCTCACACATTGCTGAATGAGATATAAAAATGGTATAGACAATGTGGAAAGGATTGCTGGTTCCTTTGAAACACAGAATTTTCATATAACCCAGCAATCCCGCTGCTTGGTATATAGCCAAAATAACTGCAAAGCAGTGTATAAATAAAAACTTGTATAGTACATGAGTGGTCACAGTAGCAGTATTCACAATACTTTACCAAAACAGGTAAACAACCCAAATGTCCAACAGTTAATGTTGTAAATGGATAAATAAAATGTGGTATATCCAGATACTAGAATATTATTCAGCTACTGAAAGGAACAAGGAAGCCAGAGGAAAAAGGGCCACACTGTTGTTTCATTCCAGTTGCATCAACTATCAAAAATAGACAAATCCATAGATAGTAAAGTAGTGGCAGTGGGGGATTGAAGGGAGAAGGAAATGGGGGGGAAATGCTTACCATTTCCCTTTGAGATGATGAAACGTTCTAGTACATTTCTTCATGTGTTATGGTTGCACAACACTGCAAATATACCAAATGCCACCAAATTGTGTATTTTAAAATTCATAAAATGGTGAATTTTATGTTATGTGCATTTTACCTTATTAAAAATATTAAAATAAAAAAGAACATACAGCCCTGGCTGGTGTGGCTTACCAGCCAACCTATGATGCTTTGAGTGTGAGCCTGTGAACCAGAGGGTCACCTGTCTGATTTCCAGTCAAGGCACATGCCTGGGTTGTGTGCCAGGTTCCCCATAAGGGGTACAGGAGAGGCCACCACACACCGATGTTTCTTTCTCTCTTTCTCCCTCTCTCTAAAAATAAATAAATAAAATGTTTTTAAAAAGAAAGAACATACAGCCCTCTTTGCCTTCCTCTCTCCCCTTGTCAGGGATTAGTAATTTTGGCCAGTATAGCCACAACCCTCGCTACATACAGGGTAAACTGAGTAAATATCTTAAAGATGATAGCTATAAAGTTTCCCATTGGTAATTTGCCACATAAAATGGAAAGGGAGAAAAGCTAGAGTAAACTATGTGGTATTTGCACAGAATTAGAGCTAACAGTATACCTCATGACGTTCAACATATATAGATACAGCCATGCAGGTTGAAAACCACGACAGGTTTGCATGTGTGTGCACATCCACACAAGGTTCCTACTTCTGTCTGTTGGGAGAAACTGAAAGCAGCAATTCCCCAGCAGTAAAATTATACCTAGCATCCAGAGTTGACTCCTAAATACTATTTCCACTGGGACAAGCCACAGCTCTTAAGAAGAATAGCTAATGCTAAGGCTGAGGTAAAGAAAACACAAGATAGAACGGGCTGGTGTGGCTCAGTGGATTGAGCGCAAGCCTGTGAACCAGAGTATCATGGTTCGATTCCCAGTCGGGGCACATGCCTGGGTTGCAGGGGACACATGAGAGGCAACCATACATTAATATTTCTCTCCCTATCTCCTTCCTTTCCCCTCTAAAGATAAATAAAATCTTTTTAAAAAACCCCACAAGATAAACTTCGAACATTTCACTGTACCAAATGTAAAGAATAATTAAAGAACAATGGGGAACATGTCAAATGTACACAAAAGCGCTCTGTGGTGGTCCCAACTGACCAAGTCAAGATGTAATTGAAAACGTCTCATCTCATAGAGATGCATGTTGAAGACTGCCCTCCCCTGGTCTCAAAACATTGTCTCTGCAGAACTTAATAAAAGCCCACTGAAAAATTTGTATTCCCAACAGAACAGGCCTCCAACTTGGGTACCCTCTCAAATTCTTTAAGCTACAGCTATATAACTACAAACTGCTTTAAATAGCAGTGCCAGGAAGGAGACCACAATTTGAGCAGATTGTCCATCTACCTCAAAGGCCATCAAGACTATTCTACCATGTCTTATGTGCCTCTTTATTAAAAAGCCCCAGAACTCAAAAAATATCCCTAATCCCACTTCCATGTGGCACTGGATAGGCCCTAAAATCCGGCATGATCTTCCAACTGTCCTTGCTCCACCAAACCCTTTCACTGTTTGCTCTCGCACTCACAATCTATCATTTGGAAAACTGTCCATATCTTACTTAAACTTCTTTCAATTTTTCTTCCCCTTTTTCTAAACAAACAAGACTGTCTGCTAAGGACCCTGTTCCACTCTCACTGACATGGTGTCTGTTTTCTCTTCCAACCTCTCATATGATTGGGCCTAGAAGCAGGTCTTCTGGCTCTTCACTCCTTCTAGACTTCCTTCCATTTGCCTTTCTAAAATACCCAGCTCCTCTGAAACGCATGCCAACTGACCACATCCCCTGCTACTTACTGTACCTCATGCAGTCACTTAAGACCTTCCACAGTTCCCTCATTCACAGATTTTGGCACTACGTTATGATTTCTTTCTCTATCACTATTCCTGCCATTATTTCTGATTTTAATATCCAGTCAAAAAGGGCACCCAACACACGAGCCTCTCTGTTTCTTGACTTGCTTATTTCCAACAATCTTGTCCTCCATCACATTCCTATAGTTCCATATTACATTCAACTGTAACCCTCCAATCTCAAGCGCTCCCTATTTAACTGTCATTTCTTACTTTACAACTCATTTCTAATAACTTGACTCACACAACTGAACTCCACCAGCAACTACAATCCACCAACCCCACCATTATTTTTTTAACTCTGTCACCACCCCCAATGAAGTCCTCACTTTCCTCCTTTCAAAGGTTAAATTCCATGATCCATCAAGATGATCACTTCCTTGCCCTTCCTGTTTATATTCAATTGCTATAACCCCAACCTGAATAAAATCAACTGTCTGCTTCATCCTGACCTTTACTTTTGCAGCAAAACGTGACTAAAGAAAGAAACACAATCACGCTGACTAGTTCCACTTTAAATTCATGAATGAAAGTTACAAATGGTCCTCCAAAGCCCCCAGTCTAATCCCACATTTATTTACAGTCAACTTATTTACCCACTCCCTAGAGTGATTATTTTACCACTTCTCCTTTCTCTCTGAACTTTCAACACCCTTCCGTCTCACATCCCAACTCTCTAGTGACTTTGCATCTTATTCCCCTGTAAAGTAAAAATGACTGTAAGAGAACTTTCACAATCTCTTCTTCACAATACTTTAAATTGCACAAATACAGAGACTTCTCATGTACCCTTCATTCAGTTTCCCCAATGATAACACCTTAAATAAACATGGTCAAAACCAGGAAACTGACAATAATATTCATACTGTTATGCACTTACATTTATTTTGTAAAAGGCTAAGCCATAATATCTTTTAAAAAGATTACCCATAGAAGGAAGGAGAAAAATAAGGTGGAGGGTGTAGAAACAGAAGACTTCTTAGATATTTTGTTTTATAGATTTGACTTTAGAACTATATAAATATTTTTATGTAATTATAAAAATAAATTGAATTTAAAGAGGTAATCCCTAAAAATCAAAACTAAAATTAAACAAGTTAACCTAAGTATGTATCCACTTTGTGGTATGACAATAGAGTACAGAAAATTCAAGTGACATCCAAACACTGCTCTTTGCGTATTTCTCCTGGGGGTATATGCAACAGACCAAAAAAACTGCAAAACAACTTTTAATAACTATTTTCAGTTAGCATAATGTTGGTACTGCTAGGCAGTAAATGTGTAAGTCTGAAACATTTTATCATACCAAGTACACTAGGTAGCAAGGAAGCTATAAAGAGTATCGAGATTGTGTCAAAGGACTCAGGTACCGACTAGAAGAGCTCTCCCTGGACAAAGATGGAATAATGTAATAAGCATCAATAAAGACATAACTGCAAAGAACTGAAAAACATCAAATGTTTAAATCCATGAACAAAACCAAAAATCAAACCAATCTTCTAAGCACCAAGCACCAATCTTCAATGAATTGCTGATATCACAAATGAATAAATAATACATTAAGAATATTAATGGTAAATATTAAGGCTAATAGTAAATATTTTATTCAAATTTCTTTCAACTCAAGTTCTACAAATAGAATCATTCATTTCATTTATTATATCTAAATCAGATGTCAGCAAACATTTTCTGTAAAGGGACAGATGATAAAATATTTTACTTTTTTGGCCACAGGGTGTCTTTTTTTTAACTATTCAACTGTCTCTGCAGTTGTAGCTAGAAATCAGCCATGGATGATAAGTAAATAAATGGGCATGACCTTATGTACAAAAAACATGTGTTGGAAGAACTTGGGTTATAGACCACAGTTTGTTGAGTAGTTACCACTGCCCTAAATGATAAAGGTAGAGAAATCAATAATCCCTAACGATAAATTAACTCTTCCCAGATGAAAAGTTAATCTGGTAATTATTATTCAATCCTCACATCTAAATCAGTAGATGAAAAAGTCAACACCATTTTCAGGCTGGCCATTCCCTAACATATTTTATTTTGCTATTTTGAAATGTGTTGTATTAATGTGTTCTGATGACTCTGAGCCCAAAACTTGTGATTTTTCAAATTGCAATACAGCCAATTTCTGAATCAAAAAATGTTAGGAATCCAGTAATAATTCTTATTTACTGAGTTAATTTGATACATATAGGTATAGATACATAGGCATACACATAAAAAGTAACTTAGATCGTTGGGCTTTTTACCTTATCAGAAAACCAAATCAGCCTGGAATCTTCATAATACCTAAACATGCCATATTTAGGATCCAATAACTCCCTCATGATGAGCAAGAAAAATTCTTTGCGTACCCCTCCTGCATCAACAGCATCTTCTCCAACAAATATAACCTAAGATAGCATAATATAAACAATGAATGTAAAGAATGAAACTATACTCTAGAGACCTTATAACATGCTATTAATTACAAATATGTGCTCAGCAATTAATTTAAAAATTTTTAAAGTACATAATTTTATTAAGTTTCAAAGATACACAAAAAACAAACAGGAAAACTTTAAATATATTTTCTAAATGAAAGTCCCAATTACATAATAGAAAAAAATCAAATTACCTTGAGTGGTTTTTTGTAGTCTATATTCTTTGTTTTCCTAAGGACTTCCATTGCATCTCCTACAATATTTTCTCTACGTACCACTAGAATTAAGCAGGGATTCACAGACTCAATAACTGGGAGAAAAAGAGAGGAGACATTCTGTCTGTGGGCCTGGTCAATAGCCATCTAGAAAAGAAAAGATTAAAATTTTAATAGCAACACTACAAAGAAGCTACTTATGACTAAATAAACCAACCTCTACCTATTAATTAGATTCCCTATAATAATTCCTTTATCAATGAATTCATATAGCAGCTAACACAGTATCTACTACAGTAAAAGAGCTTAATAAACTGTATTTGGAGCATAAAAAGTACCCTTTTGAATTTTTTACATCAACATATAATAAATGATACCATTAAGCAAGTACAGAGCCCCGGCTGGGTGGCTCAGTTGGATGGAACATCATCCTGTGCACCAAAAGGCTACAGGATCGATCCCTACTGAGGGCACAAACCTAAATTATGGGTTTGGTCCCCAGTCAGGGCGTGTATAAAAGGAAATCAATCCATGTTTTTCCTCTCTCCCTTCTTCTCTTCTTCACCCAATCATCAGGTGAAGATTAAAAAAAAAAAGTAAGCACGGAACTATGATGCTTATAAATCTGAACACTGTTGTTTCTCAAAAGAGAACTGGGATGAAGAGTAAGGTATAAAATAAAACCAGTATTAAAAAACAGCCTGTCTAAATAAGGAGGTATTAGAGAAATTCATCTAGTAGAGTGACCACCATATGTGCTTAATTAGAAAGCAAGCATTTGGCTTTTACCATTTAAAGTTTTTCTTCTCTTCGTATGGTTTTTCTTGTTCCTGTTCTAAAATGGAATATGCTGTATTAAATGTACCAAGTGATTAGTTTACTGTTTTTAATAAAGGGTGACACAAAAAGTTTTATGAGCTGTGAGTTAAGAACCCTACATAAACACTTAATTTTTTTCTGTTGATGAAAATGAAGTAAGTCCATCTCTAAAATACCCACCCCCGTACCTATTATTTAAATCTGGAGGGATTTAGAATATCAAGTATGCATTAATTTTAAAGGAATGAAAATAGCTATCAACATTTGAGAAAGGAGTTAAATTTGTAAAGCATTTTTAGAATATTAAATGCTCAAGGACTCTCCTCCTTTTCTTTATCCTTAGTCTTACGTTAGATATTCTGTAGCAGAAAAACACAAACTTTTAAAAATATATTTTATTGATACTATTATAATTGTCCCATTTGTTTCCTCCTCTTTACTCCCCTCTGCCCCCCCACCAGCATTTCTCCACCTAAGTTCATGTCCATGAGTAGCACATGTAAGTTTCTTTGGATTCTCTATTTCCCACACTATTCTTAACCTTCACAACTATTTTGTACCTACCATTAATGCTTCTTATTCCCTGTACCTTCTCACCCATTTTTACCCCCTTCTCCACATTGATAACCCTCCATGTACTCTCCAGTTATGTGATTGTTACTGTTGTGATTGTTTGCTCAGTTTGTTTGTTTTTGTTTTTAGGTTCAGTTGTTGGTAGTTGTGAGTTTGCTGTCATTTTACTGTTCACAGTTTTGATCATCTTCTTTTTCTTAGATAAGTCCCTTTAACATTTCATATAATAAGGGCTGGGCGATGATGAACTCCTTTAACTTGACCTTATCTGAGAAGCACTTTATCTTCCCTTCCATTCGAAATGTTAGCTTTGCTGGATAGAGCAATCTTGGATGTAGGTCCTTGCCTTTCATGACTTGGAATACTTCTTTCCAGCCCCTCTTGCCTGCAAGATTTCTTTTGAGAAATCAGCTGACAGTCTTATGTGAACTCCTTTGCAGGTAACTGTTTCCTTTTCTCTTGCTGCTTTTAAGATTCTCTCCTCATCTCTAATCTTGGGTAATTTAATTATGATGTGCCTTGGTGTGAGCTTCCTTGGGTCCAACTTCTTTGGGACTCTCTGAGCTTCCTGGACTTTCTGGAAGTCTATTTCCTTTGCCATAATAGGGAAGTTCTTCTTCGTTATTTGTTCAAATAAGTTTTCAATTTATCCCTCTTTCTCTTCTCCTTCTGACACCCCTATGATTTGGATGTTAGAACATTTAAAGTTGTCCCAGGGGTTCCTAAGCCTCTCCTCATTTTTTCAAATTCCTGTTTCTTCCTTCTGTTTTGGTTGAATGTTTACTTCTTCCTTCTGCTCCAAATCATTGATTTGAGTCCCAGTTTCCTTCCCTTCATTGTTGTTCCCTTTATTTCACTTTGCCTAGCCTTCATTTCTTCCTCTATTTTGCAACCATACTCAACCATTTCTGTGAGTATCCTGATTACCAGTGTTTTGAACTCTGCATCTGATAAGATTGGCTATCTCTTCATTGCTTAGTTCTATTTTTTCTGAAGCTTTGATCTGTTCTTTCATTTGGGCCATATTTTTTTTAATCTTGGAGCACCTGTTATGTAGTAAGGGGTGGAACCTTAGGTATTTCCCAGGGCAGGGCAACCCAGGTCATTGAGTTGTGGCGCTGTTATGTATGGGAGGAACCTAATGGGGAACAATGCCACTTGCTTAGCTCTGGGTTGGCTTTCAGTCACTTTCCCTGCTACCCACAAGCAAACTGGGCCCTTCTGTTGCTGATTCCTGTGTGTGTATGTGTGTGTGTGTGTACACACACTCTAGGATCTTGTGGGTCCCTCCTACAAACTCTCCTGTGAGGCTGGCTGTTTCTCCTGCCACCACAACTCCCACAGAATTTCAGTCAGAGGTTTTGAGGCTTTATGTTCCCGCACTGGAACCCTGGGTTGTTCTGTCTCTCTCCCCAGTTGTTCCTCCCAGTTTACCCACAGGCAAATGTGGGACCACTGATCCACCAGCCACCACCTTGCCCACCTAGTCCTCTCTGACCCAGCTGCCCATCTCTGCCCCTCCTACCAGTCTGATGATTAACTTCTTGATTGTCGGACTTCCATAGAGCTCAATTTTCTGGTAGTTCTGGTTATTTTCTGTTTTTAAATTTGTTATTGTCCTTTTGGCTATGCAAGGAGGCAAAGTGTATCTACCTACACCTCCATTTGAGAAACTGTTTTACTTAGACATTGAAATGATAAAGCAATCTTACTGTGGCCTTTCAAAGTCAAAATGTAAACTAGTTTTAAAAATCCTCATTATACATAAGAGAATGCTTAACATAAAAGAGGGAGTTGGAAAAGACAGAGATAAGGAAAAGACAATCAAGCTTAAAAATATTTTTTACTAAAACTTTCTAAGAATATTTCATTATCCTCCTCCTAACAAGTAGTCAAATGCTTCCTACTTTCACATCATTTCACCTCTAGTCACTTCCATCTTTTACCATGTATATAAATAGGGAATACACAAGAAACAAGACTTGAAACAAATCAACATTCAACCAAGTAAACTAGTGAAATTATTTATAAAGATTGCATATTTTCTTAATGAAAGAGACTTATACCATTTTTAGATATATAATAAAAAAGGCTAAACTATTCTATTTTCATTTAAGTGTATGTTAAATAGCCCTCATAAGATTATACATGTCACATGCAACAGTCCTCTTTATAGGCATCAATGGTATGCTGCAAAGACAGACCACACAGGAACAAAATGGCCCAAAGATTAGTGACAATAAGCAAATTTCAAACATCTGCTTTTAAAAACTCCATGAAAACCATCCAAAACCCACTCTCAAATCAGATTAGTATTATACAATATTTTACCTGCATCTGTAAGACTGCATCTGTTTGCAATAGCGTTGTTTTTGCTTGGGCATCAAATACAAATGGGTATGTGCAGATTGTAACAGGAATATCTGCCAACTGGAAATAAAAAATTAACTTAGTACAAATTGGTTTGTAATTACATTTCTTATAGTTACTGTCACTTCTTGTAAAGTTGACCACATTCTTAGTTTATTCATTATATGTTGTTCAGGAATTACAAGTAAGACATATTGCTTATTTGCAAATACAGGCATACCTCAGAAATATTGCAGGTTCAGTTTCAGACCACTGCAATAAAGCAAGTAACACAATAAAGCAAGTCATATTTTTGCTGGGAGAGGGTCTTGCCTTCACTTTGTAAAATAATGAAACATCAATGAAGCACAATAAAGTGCAATAAAATGAGATATGCCTACATAGAATTTTCACTGATAATCAGGGCATTGGAATAACCCAATTCCCAACATTAGGAAAGAATTATTCTTGCGAGTCCACACAATCATAAATTGCAAGTATCTTTTCCTTAACATATTAACTAACTCCAAGTTCAGTGAAGTACACTGCAAATTATTCTAAAGTTTGGGACCCCCAATTAAATCTTAAGTACTTAGCTCTTATCTGCTAGGGCTACTCTAGCAACTGAGGCCAATGATAAAGCAAACTACTTATTTATCCATTTAACAGATATTTACTACAGGCCATTAGGGTGCCACCATTAATGAATTCAACAATATACTCATTTAACATACAAAATAAGCACCACTAGTATTATTATATTCTGTCAACCTTTAAAATTGGGAGATTATTACATATATTATATCATACATTGGTCATCTTATAATTACTTATCCTTACACGTAATGCAATAATGGATTACTAAGAATTTTGCACAAAAATACAAAGAGCTACGACTGCCAGTCACCTACTGCTGACAGTGGAGGCAGATGTAACAAAGCAGTGCATTGGTGCCAGCCCTGACCCAGCACCCCTCTATCAGGCCTCCGGTGAAAACTTAATATACCACAAAACAGACCAGTTCTTTTTAAATGCTTTTAAAAAGCTCTTTAAATTAGTCTGAATCTGCATTTTTTTATATATCCCTGTGCATCACTTTGTTTTTTATTTCAGTTGTCATTTTGCCTCTGTGGGAAAGTATATATGGTTTAAATACTTCTAGTCCTCATGCTCTCTCCTTAAATTGTCTTTTTTTTTCTACACTAAATACTCCATTTTCTCTGCCATTCTGAAAATATGTTCCCAGCTCTTCTCCATCGTAACTACCTTATTTTAAATGTATTTCAATTTGTCTAACACTCTTTAAACTATTGCCATCAAAAACGAAATAATACAGTAATGCCCAATCAGTACAGAATATCAACTGTGTTCTCAACATAGAAGACAACACCTGAATTATATTCATCTTACAGTAAATTATTTTCACTATATTTCTTGACAGTTTCTACCCCCATCCTGCATTTGTATCACTAACTATTAATGATGGAAAGTCATTTCACTACTCTCAAACCCCAAAAGACTGAGGTGATTTCTAAAGTTCTCTTTGTAAAGTCCACACTATATTTAATAATTTTATCTGAGGACAAGGAAACTTCTAAGACTATAATTTAAAGCTAACTCCAAATGGTTCATTGGTTCAAGTGGGGAAAAAAGCAAAGCAAAAGAACAAAACAGCCTGTAACAGAAGTGTAAAAGAAGTACTAACATTCCTAAGTGTTGAAAAGTAGGCTTAGGATTGCTGATTATGTAATGCAAAGTGAGGAAGATATTCATAACAAAAACTTATTTAATTTTACGACTATTTCATCAATTATTACTTTAAAAATTGAAGATTTTACTTCTCTGACATAAAATGTTTTCTTACTGTGTATGGATGTGTCAAATTTTAAAAATGTGTTTTTAAATATATTAAGAACACATTCAATTTTATGCTGGAAGACTTTAGGAAAACAGAAACTAAGTTTAAGTAAATATTGTTGGAAGGGATGATAGAGGTGTAATGTTAAATTAAAACATGGATTTTAATTTTATTCATAAAATTCCTCTGAGATGCTATACAGCACAATTTGTAAACATTCATTTTTATAAATAATTACATATATGTTTCAAAGTTGCACAAAGAACCTATGGCTCTCCTACCACTTAAGACAAAGCAAAGTGTATTTTACTCTGAACATGACACCAAACTTACCTCAGTTAATCCATGATTGACATCCTAAGTCAGCAGTGCAGGATGTAACAATAATGAGGAAAGAGCAGTGTTAGTGTCCAGCTTTAACTATTTCTATTCAATGTAGCATTTCATATATTTTGCTACAGAATAATACTGAATTAATGTAGTAGAACAAAATACACCTACAACAAAACTTACCCTTTCTACATGTACCTTATAGATCTATAAATGTAACACTTGTTTCAGGTACCTTGTGATCATAAAATTATTGAGACTTGAACATAATAAATTTGGTTTCAGCAATTGTGCACCCAATATGAATAATTTAGATAAAACAGGGAAACTAATCCTAGCCTAACTTGGTTCTGAAGAAATAACTTTAGGGCTCAGTTTTTCTAGCTGGCAAGTGGAGAAAATAGTCCTCAAACTTTAACACTTGGTTAATCTTAACAAAATGTTTGAAACGTGGTTAGCAGAGTAAAATGTTATATGGAAACAAAGTGAGTGAAGTAAGTCATAAGTTGTTTTCATTTTTTTCAGAAATAACCAGTAAAACATAGATATCTTATATTACGGGTTAACACTAAATTGGCTTAAAATATAAAGGACAGGACGGTACAAAAGGACTGATAAGTAGAAAAAAGAAATGGAGAAAGAAATATTTAGGAAGGAAATATTGGGTTGTCCAAAATCTTTTTTGATTTTTTGATCCATTCAAAGGATGGCTGTAGTAGTGCTTAGCTGCTGTTAATATCATTAAAAACAATGCAGTTAGACTGTGTTGTGACAGCTGTTATAACAGTTGTATTGTGATAGTTGTCATAACCGCTGTCATTAAAAAACTCAAAATTGGTAGTGTTGTATAGCCATTTCACTACTGAAGATGGAAGAAAATAAGCAACATTTCCGCGTATTATGCTTTATTATTTCAAGAAAGGTAAAGACACAACTGAAACGCAAAAAAAAAAAAAAGATTTGTGCCATAGGTGCTGTGACTAAACATGTTAAAAGTGGTTTTCAAAGTTTTCTGCTGGAGGTTTCACCCTGGATGATGCTCCACGGTATGGTAGACCAGGTGTAGTTGACAGAGATCAGATCAACAAATTAACTGAGAATGATCAACATTATACCATACAGGAGACAGCTGACACACTCAGAATACCCCAATCAATAAACTTATTGGTGAAAATAAAAAAATGTTTTTTATTTTATGGAAAAAACCATACAAACTATTTGGCCAAACCAAAAATAATGGGAATTATCATAAAAGCTTACCACTTCATGGAACAGAAACATACACTTCATTGTAACAAGCTTTCACACATATGCTCAAGGTATAGACTCAAAAGTAGTGCTAGAATCTCCAAAAATGTTAATAAATTTGCAGACTGTAGTTTGTATAATGAAGAATGAATCTTACCTGAAGAGAAGTCTGACTCTGACCTCTACTACTGGCAAGTGATGTACAGATGTTTGAAATGTCTCCTAATGAGACTGTCTTTGTTTACCAGGGGGCTCTGGGCCCTTGTGATTGTCAGTGATGCCTACAGAAGGACTTGAGACTAAAGGTCAGCCACATGGGCACTATGCCATCAAGCCTCAGTAAAACCTCTGGGCACCAAGGCTCTGCTGAGCTTCCATGTTTGGAACCACACTGTGAGCACTGTCACCGGTAAGTGCTGGGAAAATGACTTATCCATGACCATACAGAGAAAAAAAGAGAGTTCTGCCTTTGGTACCTTTCCCAGACTTCACCTATGTACTTCTTCACATAAATGATTTTAGTCCGTATCCTTTCCCTGTAATAAACTGTGAACATCGGTATAATAGTTTTCAGTGACTTCTGTGAAGACTTGTAGAAAAATTATTGAACCTGAGAGTGGTTCAATTGGTATTAGAAGTGAGGGCAGTCTTGTGTGGACTGTTCCCTATACCTTGGCAGTTGGCTAAATTCTCACATGCATGGAGGGCTATCACTGAGGGCTTTAAAATATTAGCAAAGACTTACATTATGCTAAATTAAGCCAAAGCCATATAAGCATAGGCAAATTATGACTATACAACAATATGACTATTCTGAGAAAGCTAATTGTTGATAATAGTTTCTTTCAAAAAATTCAGAGTTCCAAGTTACCACTACACAGATGTACCTACTGACAGTGTTAATAAGAACATATGTGGAAGCTGTTCTGCAAAAAAAAAAAAGCCTTTTAGATTACACCCAGTTTAATTTGAAAGCAATTTAACAGGGATATTTGAAATTCTTTTATAGTATATATTATATAGTATAGACATTTTTAAGTGCTATTACTACTAAGAATGTCTGAATAGGCAAAGAAACACGTTTAAATATTTTCTGACTACCTAGGCCTTTGAATAATTACACTAGGTCCCAAGGTAGTTTTATCTCAGGAGATGGGTTTTATTCTTAAGTAATAAAACATTAATATATATGCACTATTTCTTTATTGCATATAAATAAATAAAAGGTGCTATGCATATCATTATATACTGGAAAGCTGATAAGGTTATTTTAGAATTTATAGTGTGACTAAGTCCTACCAAAGCAGAATGTAAGTTTGTGAAGAGAAATGTAAATTGGAGGGAATATAACAAATGAGACATGTGGAAAACTTGAGCAAAGACAAGAGGCTATTAAGCAAAATAATTTACCTAAGAGGCATCAAATGGACAACCAGATTAAAATCATTATTAGAAATTTCAATTAAGGGTTTAGTATCTTAGACAAAAGCACCAGAGAGTTGTTACACTGGTTGCAAATTTCAGTCAGTCAAAGAAATATTTCCAAAGAAAATTTAAAAGGAAAACGAAGGGGTTTGAGGAGTCAGAGTAGTATAAAACAGTAATGCAAAATAGTCATACAGAGTAGTATAAAACATATAAAGTCAACTAAAGGTCTACTGCTAAAAATTCAACCTATCATTCAATGTGTGACCTACTATTGGCTCCAAATCCACATATTCAAAAGCACTAACTTTTGACTGTTTTCAGACTGGGGACCCTGAAACTGAGTCAAAGCAGGCCTAATGTTATTCAATGTCCTAGAAGATGAAGTGAGAAAGGCCTGAAGGAATGTTCGAAAGTCGCATGGTCTACAGCAGACTTCACCAAGGCTTTTAACACTAATGGTTAAAATGGTTCCAGTGGGTTACACACAAAAATGATGCGGCTCCCTAGCACATTTTAATTTCAACCAATTACTTATGGCAAAACACCATACCACTGCTGGTGTCAGCATGATTTAAGTGTGTAACATAGGATTATTCCAAGATGGTACAAAGAAAGAATAACAACAATATTAAGGTAATTCACATAAATATGAAAGGTCTTGGTGGCTAAACAGAAATAAAAAGATACTTTTAAATCTTAAAGGAAATGAAAAAACACACAAATATGATTTGGTAACCCAATATATAAGGAATCAGTCCAAGAGTTTGCAAAATATTATTGCCATTAGAAATGACTGGGAGCTTTGAAAACAACAAACTTTTCTGAGAAATATTTTAGCTGCAAGGAGCACAAATGTATTTTAATTTTTTCTTTTTATTCAATGAGGAAAAACTCAAACTCAGGAAGTCAAGTACTAATGTATTTTCCCAAAGCTGGTCTCCTTAAATATATATAGTCCTAGTTTGCTGGTGAATATGTCAGGTTACTAACTAGCATTGTCCACAGCTCAAGTACAACAACTTAACTCCACAGAACAAATACAGTGATGATTTAGATGCACAGCACAGTTAAGACTGAATAAATAAGACATATGACAAAAATCTAGTATCAAAAACCACTTAAAAAAGCTAACCTACCCTGGCTGGTGTAGCTCAGTGGATTGAGCACGGGCCTGCAAACCATAAGATAGTGGTTCGATTCCCAGTCAGGGCACATGCCTGGGTTGCAGGCCAGTTCCCAGCAGGCCAGTTCCCAGCAGGGGACACACGAGAGGCAAGCATACATTGATATTTCTCTCCGTATCTCCTTCCTTTCCCCTCTAAAGATAAATAATTTTTTTTAAAAAGCTAACCCATTTACCAAATATCTTAATTTACCTACCTATATCTGAAAAGTCTTCCATAGGTATACACAGCTCTTAAAATAAATAAACATGCATTGTAAAAAATGCTTAACTTGAATCTCACATAGTAATTCAAACAAGCATAGACCAAGTATAAACCTTTCTAAATTTTATCCTAAGTTAGTAAATTTTACTAGATATATATTGATATGTATAAGTAACTTGAAGTATAAGAAAGAGAATAAAAAAGAGCAAAGAGTTTAGTAGTAACCACTAAGTTATTTTTATAAACAATTTAAGAGCAAAAATAAAAGAAGGTAAGGAAATGTACAATTGAGTATTGTACCTAGAAAGTATGAGATTCTGGTCAAGATGGAGGCATAAGTAGACACACTTCACCTCCTGATACAAACACAAAAAGAATTACAACTAAATCTCAAAACAAGTACCACCCAGAGCTGTTAGAAAATAGAACTGTATGGAAATCTGACGACCAAGGATTTAAAGAAACCACATTCATCCAGACAGGTAGGAGGGGCAGAGATGCAGAGACTGGCAGAGAGGCACAGTGTGGTGCAGCAAGGCAATGGTGGCAGAAGGGGCATGGGTGGTTCCACATTCATGTGTGGTGGATAAAAATCAGGAGTGACACCTTGGGAGCAAGCGATCCCATCCCCAGGCCAGACCACACAGCCCAGGGTTCCAGCACTGGGAAGATAAATCCCCATAAGTTCTGGCTATAAAAACCAGTGGGGTTGGGGTGCCAGAAAAAAACTGCCCGATTTTCAGGAAACTCGACTTATAGAGCCAGAAGGTCTTAAAATGTATGCAAACCCACCCACTCTGGTATTCAACACCAGGGCAACAGCCGGAAGGGCTCACTCATATAAGAGGAGTGGGTGAAGTAACTGGAAAGGGGGGACTGCCAGGCAAACCTCCAGAAGCCAGGTAACAGCACAGTCCCCTCTCTGAACCCTCACCCCACACAGAGCTACAAAACAGCGAACAGGATTGGCCCACCCTGGCATTACCTTATGCTCCTCCCCATATAATTTACAGGTGCCTTTTCAACAACAGGCCATGCTACTAAGACAGGGAGTCAAAGCAGCTCTATCTAATATACAAAAACAAACAAAGAAAAGGCTGACAAATTGAGGAGACAAAGAAATATGGCCAAGATTAAATAACAGAACAAAACCCCAGAAAAAGAACTAAACAAAATGGAGATAACAAACCTAACAGATGGACAGTTCAAAACACTGGTGATCGGAACGCTCAAAGAACTCGTTGAGTACAGCAACATCATAAAAAGGAGGTGCAGGTTACACTAAGTGAAATAAAGAAAAATCTACAGGGAACCAGCAAAGTAAACCAGGATTCAAATCAACGATTTAGAACAAAAGGAAGAAATAAATATTCACCCACAACAGAAAGAAGAAACAGGAGTTCAAAAAAGCAACGAAAGTATAGGAAGACCTGGGACATCTCCAAAAAAAGCCAACATCAGAATTATAGGAATGCCAGAAGGAGAAGAGAAAGAGCAAGAAATTGAAAACTTATTTGAAAAAATAACAAAAGAAAACTTCCCTAATTGGTGAAGGAAATAGACACACAAGTCCAGGAAGCACAGAGAGTCCCAACTTTGGGCCCAAAGCTGGACTCAAAAAGGACCACACCAAGACACATCATAATTAAAATGCTAAAGGTTAAAGAGAGAATCTTTTTATTTTTTAAAGATTTTATTTATTTACTTATTTTTTGAGAGGAGGGAAAAAGAGTGGGAGAAAAATATCAATGTGTGGTTGCCTCCTATGTGCCCCAACTAGGGACCTAGCCTGCAACCCAGGCGTGTGCCTTGACTGGGAATCAAACTGGTGACCCTTTGGTTCTCAGCCTGTGCTCAATCCATCAAGCTACACCAGCCAGAGCTAAAGAGTAGTAAGAGAAAAGCAGAAGTTACCTACAAAAAGTAAGACTGTCAGCTGATTTCTCAAAAGAAACTTTGCAGGCAAGAAGGGACTGGCAAGAAATATTAAGAGTCATGAAAAGCAAGGACCTACCACCTCGATTACTCTATCCAGCAAAGCTATTATTTAGAATGGAAAGGCACAGATAAAGTGCTTCTCAGACAAAGTAAAGCTAAAGCAGTTCATCATCACTAAGCCATTATTACAAGAAATGTTGAAGAGACTTAAGAAAAATATCAAAACTATGAACATTAAAAAGGCAACATGGGATTCACAACTATCAACAACTGAATCTAGTAAATAAATAAATACATACACATACACATACGTATGCAAACAAGCAGAACAGGAACAGAATATAGGTATAGAGATCATTTAAAGGGTTATCAGTTGGGAGGAGTTAAGGGGAAGAATGGGGGGAAAGGTGCAGAGTTTCAGAAGCATAATTGGTAGGTACAAAATAGACAGGAGGATATTAAGAATAATATAGGAAATGGAGAAGCCAAAGAACTTATATGAATGACTCATGGAAATGAACTAAGGGGTGGAATTGCTGGAGGAGAGCAATTTCCCCTTTGTCCCCCCCTAAGTGGAGGGCAGACAAAGGGGAAAAATGTGGGACAACTATAATAACATAATCAAAAATATATACTTTAAAAAATGTAAGAGAAAAATCATAAAAAAGCAGAAGGTAAGAGGAGAAAGAGAACCTATGTGTCCTTTTGTTTTCCCAAGATACTATAGCAGAGGTGAAAAAACAAGTAAAAAGCAAAACAAACCCACATGGAAAAGTTTCATACATTAAGATCAGTCTTGTAAAACAACTACAACAGAGATGCTTATACAGTAACCAGCAGGAGTAGGAGGATTAACTCAAAACTTAATGAAAACAGAGACTTCCGCCAAGATGGAGGTGTAGGTGGAAACACTTTGCCTTCTCGCACAACCAAGTTTAAAAACAACAAAGTTTTAGCAACAAAAACGCAGCCAAACCACAGAAAATCAAACTATATGGAAGTCTGACAACAACGAACGCTTCAGCCAAACAGGTAAGTGGGGCAGAGCCAACAGCAGGGTCTGGCAGGAAAGATCCACTGGACCAACCCCAGCACGGGACCCAGGCTCACCAGCAGCCGTGGGCAGATCCCAGGTGTGGAGTAGCGGGCGGACCCACTGAGAGCTGACCGAGGTCACACATTCGCGCACAGATAAACCGTAAACCAGTGAAGGAGCGAGCAGTGAGACGGACCATGCAGGCCCCAGTGGCGGGAAGCAGCAGAGGGGACGACCCTTGTCCCTCAATGACCCCGCCCCCACATACAGCATCACAAACCAGTGACCTGGGCAGCCTGCCCTGGTGAACACCTAAGGCTCCACTCCTCATACATAAGAGGCACAAAACATGGCTCAAGAACAACTCAGAGCCCCAGAGCCAATAAATCTAAGCAATGAAGAAATAGCCAAACTTTCAGATGCACAGTTCAAAACACTGGTGATCAGGATGCTCACAGGACTGGTTGATTTTAGTCACAAATTGGAGGAACATATGAAGGCTAAACTAATTGAAATGAAGAGAAATGCACACGAAACCAATAGTAATGGAAAGGAAACTGGGACTCAAATCAATGGAGTGGACCAGAAGGATGAAAAAAAATGACCAAACAGAAAAGAATGAAGAAACAAGAATTCAAAAAAATGAGGAGAGGCTTAGAAACCTTCAGGACATCTTTAAACACTCCAACATCCGAATTATAGGGGTACCAAAAAGGGAAGAGGAACAGCCACGAGTGGAAAACTTATTTGAACAAATAATAAAGGAGAACTTCCCCAATCTGGCAAAGGAAATAGACTTCCAGGAAATCCAGGAAGCTCAGAGAATCCCAAATAAGTTGGACCCAAGAAAGAACACACCAAGGCACATCATCATTACATTAGCCAAGATTAAAATGAAGGAGAGAATCCTAGAAGCAGCAAGAAATAAGGGGACAGTCACCTACAAAAGGAGTTCCCATCAGACTGCCAGTGGATTTCTCAAAAGAGACCTTACAGGCAAGAAGGGGCTGGAAAGAAGTATCCCAAGTCATGAAATCCAAAGACCTACATCCAAGATTGATCTATCCAGCAAAGCTTTCATTTAGAATGGAAGGACAGATAAAGTGCTTCTCAGATAAGACCAAATTCAAGGAGTTCATCATCACCAAGCCCCTATTATATGAAATTTTAAAGAGACTTATCTAAGAAAAAGAAGATAAAAAAGATGAACAGTGAAAGGACAGCAAACTCAGTTATTAACAACCACACCTAAAACAAAAGCAAACTAAGAGGATGGACAGCTAGATCGGGAGTGAACCATAGAAATGAAGATCACATGGAGGGTTAGCAACAGGGGAGTGGGAGAAGGGGGGAGAAGGTACAGAAAATAAGTAGCATAGACGGTAGGTAGAAAATAGATAGGGGGAGGGCAAGAATAGTATGGGAAATATAGAATCTAAAAAGCTTGAGACACATGGTCAAAAACTAAAGGGGGGAATGGTGGGGGAGGGGTGTACAGGGTGGAGGGGAATGAAGAGGGGGGAAAAGAACAACAGTAATGGCATAATCAATAAAATATATTTTTTAAAAAATGAAAACATGTAAAGGGAAAGAGTTAGGTGAAAAAGAATGGGAAAATGGAAAGGGATGAGGTGTAGTCAAAAGTGTCACTGGTACAAAAGGATATTACATGGAAAGCAAAGAACTTCACAGAATCAGTTTCATGGTTAGGAATCAAGGACCTGTATGCCTGATAGATTCTTAAAATCCTTAACTGCAAAAGAGAGTAACAGAAGGGAAAAAATATCAACAGATTATGGCATAGAGACAAATATAACAAAAGGTAAAATAATTTTCTTACACTATTTACAACAATGTAAAGGTGTATGTGTAGGTATAAATAAAGTTTATATACATATATCATAATTCACACTAATTATGTTCTATCAAGAAACATTTTAAATTTTCACACTGAAGCAATGGAATTATTTCCAGATCGTAAATTTTGTTCAATAATGGTATACACATGTATGTTTATATATACATATACACACAGGTTTATGTTTATATGAGTACATATACACACATCTGTATCACCACAAAATAGCATGTGAGGACCGTTAGGATATATTTTTTAAAACTTTATTTATAGAGTAAATATAATGTTCAACTCAGTATTCATATTAATGCTGCAAATATGAATTTTATTAAAAAGCCTCAGTAAATTTAGAGTTAAGTGAAAATATAAAATGTGAAAGTGCTTTGAAGTCTATCAAAAAAAGCTGTGTCATAATAAAAATTAATGAACTATTTAAGAACTGCACAAAGACCTTCAATGTGAACTGTCAGCCTTCTATTCCCAGAGACAGATTAGAAGAACCCATGTATGGATATGGGTTCTGGATTCTGATTTGTAAAATAGGGTATTAAACCCACTAAACAAAGTAAATAAGGAACAACTAGAAACTGTTACAATCACCTATTTAATATCAGTGTCTATAAATTTCAAAAAAAGCATATGGTTGAAAGAGTAGGGTAATAGAGGGCAATTCTCAAGTACAGCAACCATCTAATAGATCCAAAGAGAATGAGAAGCAAAGAGGAAAAACCAAGACATAAAAAGGTGGTCCCCTGCCTCCCTTTAACAGGAAACAGTAGCACTGAAATAGCTCCTAAGAAATTAAATCTGGTATTACCTAAGCTACATACCAAGAAGAATTTAGATACAGGCCTTCAAAACCTAAAAGCAAACAATCAAACCATAGCTTTTCCACTTAAAACAAGATTACTGCTAACTTAAAAAAATTAAAACAAATCCCATTAGACTGGAAATTCTTTTAATGTGCAAAGAATACAAGTGGTTTATGACCTATACACTAGATATAAATTCAGATGTCAAAGCACATCTGATTTAATTCACAGTGATCCAAGAAGACATGACCCTCTAGGATAATGTTTCTAAAACTGGGCTTATAGATTCCCAGGGGATATATTCTTAGTGTTCTATGACTGCTCCAGGAGAATTTTTAATTTTAGGTTTTTGTAGCAATAATTTAGTTAAAATTGATTTAAAAAATCTAAAGTTAGGATAATCAATTTATAATACCAATATTACTATGCAACTCCAAGAGTTGCAATGGTTGTGACTATAATCAAACTAGTACCAAACATGATCTCTGTACGTCTAGGACTTCATACATAGTGTGCTTGATGAGTGAAGGCCAGATGAGCATCACATCTCATCCTAAAAGCAAATGTTTCACTGTAGTTCATATAGAGGCAGCAAGAGAAGTTATCAGATACCTCAGAACAGAGGCTACTGACAAAGTGTTTCAAGACAGCAAATACTAATAACCACCACTTTACCAGTATTTAACTATGCCCCAGGAATTGCCGCAAGTACTTTTAATACATCACATCAATTAATCTTCTCCATAACTATAAAATATAGATACCATTATCTCTAATTTACAGAAAAAGAATTAAATAACTTCCCCAAGAACATAGAATGATAAATGCTGAGACAGAATTCGAACCCTGGCACAATTACTTTACATTGCTTTTTTACTGTATTTTGGTGTGAACTGAAATTCTTGATTATTAGAACATAATCTCCTCCACACTAAATATTAGATTTTTAAACCTGTAGTGTTATATATAACATAAATTTGTCAATGATTTAGGGTTCTTTTAAAAGCTAAGCATCAGGAGTTTGGAACTAGTTTAAGGGTTTGTATGCATTTAAACAAAATAATCGCAAATAGTATAAATGAACACAGGGCTTAAGAAATTGTTTTACTTTAGCCCTGGCTGGTGTGACTTTGTGGACTGGCACCAGCCTGCAAACCAAAGGATGGCCAGTTTGATTCCCAATCAGGACACATGCCTGGGTCCCTGGTTGGGGGCATATGAGAAGCAACCACACACTGATGTTTCTCTCCTCTTTCTCCCTCCCTTTCTCTAAAAATAAATAAAATCTTTACCAAAAAAAGAAAAAGAAATTGTTTTGCTTCAAAAGGGGTCCATATATCACTCCAGTTTCAAAAATTCCACTCAAGAACCTATACTACTCTACGTGGTGGTTAGGGTTTCCATGAAAAATCTTGGAATAAAGTTCATTTATGAAGCTTCAATTTTCTTCATTGGTAAATAATTTAAATCCCTGTTTCATGGTAATACAGGGTGGGGAAAAGTAGGTTTATAGTTGTGAGTACATGAAACAGAATTTATTCTTATATTATTAATGCTTGTAGTATGTAAGTTTTCATAGGAACAACAGTAAACCTACTTTTGACAATCCCTGTATTATGTCCAAAAATCTGTGTCTGTTAAGGTAACATAAGACTTCAAAGAAGTATTACTGAGGACTTTTAAAATCAAGAAACAGGGTTTTTTCCCTGCTCTTAGCAGGAGGTGCTATGGCGAAAAAGTTTGAAAAACTATGCCTAAGTGAAAGATTTACTTTAAATGGGGAACAGGAAATATTTATTCAAAACTTTCCCAAGGTCAAATATTTTCTTTCTTAAAAAACTATTGTCTATGGACTCCAGCTACCACTCCACTATTTTTACTCCTTCCTTTTGGATATACTATTACAGCTATCCCAATTTTTTCTCCCTTTTATCCCCCTGTGCCCTGCACCCCTCCTCCCTCCAGCATTCCTCCCCTTAGTTCCTGTCCATGGGTCGTACCATTAAGTTCTTTGGCTTCTCCATTTCCTACAGCCTATGGTTGTTCTCTATTTCTCACCTCCAAATTTCCCTTAAGCATGACTCCCCCTAGACTAGAATTAGCCAGGTTACCAATAACTTGCATGTAACAAAATTCATCGCACAGTTCTACGGTTTTATCCTATTTCCCAACAGCATTCAACAGTTTCTCCTCCACTTAATTTTGGTTTCTACAACTCTATCCTAGTTTTCCTGCCTTGCCTGCTACTCCTTAATCTCCTTTGTTGATTTCTCCTTTCCTCATTTCATCTTCAATCCATCAGCAATTCTTGTCCCTTTCACTTCCAAGAATTATTCTAAGTCCACTTCTCTTTCATTTACACAACCACCACCAACCTAGTCACCAATCATTTTATCTCCCCTAATCGACTAAAACAATCTTCTAACTAGTCTCCCCTCTTTCATTTGTTATCTATTCCCTACTCCATTCTCCACAGAGCTGACAGAATGATGATTTAAAAATATAAAACACATTATAATCCCCCCTGCTTACCACTCTCCAATGGCTTACCACAACACCCCAGAAAATGTGTTCCTGATCCTAATTTACAGAACCTCCATGGTCCGGCAGCTGCCCACTTCTTTTGTCCTTTCCCGGTAGTCTTCCTACTCCATATTTTAAACTTCCTACACACTGGCCTCTTTCTATCCTTTAAACAAGCCAAGCTTTTTCTCACCCAAGGTATTTTACTAGATGTTCATTTTTCCTAAAATTCTCTGTACTCTATCTTACACAGCTGCTTTTAACATTTAGATTACGATTCATATTTCACTACACAAGACTTTTCTGATTACCCAACTGTATGAAATCATAGTCTTGATTCTATTCTCTTATTTTAATTTTCTCTATAAATAAAGCACATTATTAACTAATACTTTTTGCTTTACTTGATTACAGCCCATCTTGTCCAACAGAATATAAATTGTATGAGAAAAGTACCCTTAACTACCTAGTCCATCACTGTATTTCCAATACCTAAATAAATGCCTGTTACATATGGGATTCCCAATAAGCATTTGTTGAATGAGCAAACGAGTATACTATATCTGTAGAATAACCATAAACTTGAGCTGGATTCCCAGGGGTTGGGGGGGGGGGTGGAGTGAGGACTGGATCAACAAATCTCTCCCAATCCTTACCCAAGTACCTAGGGAAGCAAAAGATACTCTAAAAGTGAACTGATACCTATAGCTGAGAGTACCCTAAAAACAGCATGCACTAACCACATTGCCATTAGGAAACTATAAGACTTTTTTAGTGCCTACTAGACATACTCCAGACACTATTAAAGGTGCTGATGAATACATTGACAAAGTTAACTATTCACAGGGAGCTTGCCCCTGGTGCCTAGCAAGCAATAAAAAACTACTTACCCTTCTGGAACTGCTAGACATAATGCTTAAATGATCTACTTAAGTGGTGGGATAGATGGCCTCAAGTATGCTACAATGGTTAGCAAACAACAGTATTAAACCTGACGGTTCTATATCTAGCTGCTTACCCTTACCTAAAATTTTGCATGCTTCATTTAAGTTTTATAAGACTATGCTATTATTTTCATGGGACATTAAATGTCCAGTTACTAGAGACTTAGCCACATAGAAAGAAGTATATGCAGATGTGGATATACATCAAGAAATTGAAAATAAAATTAAACACATAAAGGGAGAAATAAATAAAAAGTAGAATCTATAGTTCTAGGACTCTCCTCTAAGTAGTTCTAAGGCAGGAATCTCAGTAATATATGGGTGGGCAAAAGTAGGTTTATAATTGTGACTGACATTCTTTTGAGTTAATAAAGCTATTGTGATCATCACCTGCAAGTCTTTTTTCAAACGAGCAACTGTAAACCTACATTTACACACCACTGTACTGTCTTAGATTTCCAATATCAGTGACTCCAGTATTCTCAACATTAAAGAATTAAAAGGAAATCACACTGAAAACAAGTAAGGGTTATAAATCCATGTCAAATTTGCACTTCTATTAGAAAAGTATAATCTATCTTTCTGGTTTGGCTTTGGTATAAGACTGGAATGTTTATAAATATGCATAACATCTGACTGCTCCTTTGCAATGTATTTTTATTTCA
This sequence comes from Artibeus jamaicensis, assembly GCF_021234435.1. Taxonomy (NCBI): domain Eukaryota; kingdom Metazoa; phylum Chordata; class Mammalia; order Chiroptera; family Phyllostomidae; genus Artibeus; species Artibeus jamaicensis. Next base: position 20,147,222 of record NW_026521788.1, read on the forward strand.
GTAATAACCTCTGTATTAAATCTCTAAAAGAACTTTAGCATTTCAAAAACATGTAAACATAAAAATGAAATCATAAAATGCAACAAGAAACATACCATTCCATAGGCCTGCTGTTGAACCCAATTGATATAATCATTCCTTATGTCTATCAATTCTTGCACTTCATGTACATAAAACTTATCATACTGTATAATCTGCCCCGTCTTCTCATTTACCTACAAAAAAAAAAGTGTCATTAACATTAAACTTAACTAGTACCTGAGACAGGCTGAAAAATGTTTTAATAGAAAAAGGCTTGATGTTTTTTAGCTCATTTTCTCTTTCCATAAAAAATAATTTACTGAGTGCCTACTACATGCAACGTACTAGTTAAGTGCTATGAAAACGGACTGGTAATATGTGATATACACATTCAGTACCTGAAAACCAAATAAAAATGAAAAATATTTATATAACCACCAGATAGTATGAGATATATTATCATTAAAAAATATATAGTATATATAAACTAGAAACAATAAGAATTTCTGGCCAGGGATGGGACTTAAATAACAATAAGAATTGCTAAGGCTTCCTGGCTGGTATGATGGTTAGAGTGTTGTCCAACCAACTGTAAACTGATTCCCAGGTCTGATCCATACCTAGGGCACATACCCAGGTGCCCCTGGGCACATACCCAGGGTTCAGTCTCCAGTAGAGATGCACACAGGGGTAACTGATAGATGTTTCCCCCTCCCTCTTTCTCTCCCCCATTCCCCTTCTCTAAGATAAATGAGCATGTCCTCAGGTGAGAATAAATAAAGATTTAAGTAAATAAGATATACTACATTCACAGGCTGGGGACAGATCAACAAGACTCAACAAATGCAAAAATGAATCTGACTAAATTCTAGTTTTATAAAAAGCAGTGATATAAAAAATATATTTGGTACATCAGAAGAAAACTGAATATGCCTAGTTAGATATTACAGAATCACAGTTAATTTCTTTGAGAAAAGTAATAGTATTACTTTTATGTAGGAAAATGCCCAAGAAAATGAATTCTGACGTATTAAAGGGCATACCAGGATTTTACTTTCAAAATGATTCAAAGAAAAAAAGTATACAGTATACACACGTTTACAAAGCAAATGTGACAGCATGTTAACAATGGCTGAATCTAGAATGAAGGACACACAGGTATCTATTTTATTTGTATTTCAATGTTTCTGTAAATAGGGCAATAAAAATTAGAGTTTGTATTTCAATACTTCTGTATACAGAATGATAAAAATTAAAGAGAGTGAAGTGAATGGAAAGGATTTCAAAAAGGTGTGAGGAAGAACACTTCTGGTAGAGAAAACAGCATGAACAAAAAGAGAAAAAATCTGTATACACCTGCCTCAGCTAAACTGATGGTACAAGAATGAGAGGCACAAGGATCAGAGCTGAACCCAACATGTAGCCTGGAGCAAAGCCCAGTGAAACCCTGTCTAGTTCAACCCGAAAGTTGACCTCTGCCAACTTTCAGGCTGAGGCAGGGCCCATTACAGTAGGAATGAGAATGCTTATTACTGTACGTCAATTAGTTTCAGTGTGTTTTGTTACAGAACATTACTGTGCCAAAAGCTGGTACTTCGGGATATATGGTTTTAAAGTCGCAAGTGATATAGAATCAGTGATATTTTATGCTAATTATTCTGTTGGCAGAGTGAGGTATACTCGAGAATGAGTGAAGAGGCCAGTGGTAGGAAACTGAATCAGGAATTAAAGATTCAAGGTTTCTAGATAATAAAGGAGAATGTAGCTCTGACCGGCGTGGCTCAGTCTGATTCCCAATCAGGGCACATGCCTGGGTTGCAGGCCAGGTCCCCAATTGAGGGTGTTTGAGGACCAACCAATCGATGTTTCTCTCACACACAAATGTTTCTCTCCCTCTCTCCTTTCCTTCCTCTCTCTAAAATTAAGTAAATCTAAAAATAAAACAGTAAGAATGCAAAGGTCATGGTACCTAATCAGATATAGAACACAGGAAAAGTGTCAAAGACAACTTCAAACTTTCAAGCCTGAGTAAGTGAAAAAAAAAAATGCTGGAAGCACACACATATAAGCAGAAAAGACAATCTTGGTGAGGCAGAAATGAAAGCTGGGAAGGATGAGAAATTTGTTATTAAACCATTATTTTAGATTAAAACGATGGCAAACATGTCAGGTAGCTCAAGACAAAGTTATGCCTCACATAATTGAGAACCATTTTTCTTAAAGGAGACAACTAAAGCTGTGTGTGGCAGGAGGTGAGGGAGAAGTAAAGAGTGAAAAAAAAGAGCCAAATGCAGACACTTAGATGCCATATTTAGGAGAAAACAAACCACTGAAGAAATAAAGTAAGTTCATCTAACATACAAATTTTTCAAAATAAGCTAAATTTCCTATGGAGAATAACAAAAAAAAACGTTTATGTTTTTTAAAAATCACACAAACACACTAAACCAACTAAGCAGTGTTTGAAAAGAAACAAAAGGAATCCCCTAGTAGAGGCACCTAAATCTACCAGACAGTGCTGTGCCCAATCAGGTGCTCAATGAACATGAGATGAATGGAAGAGCAAGCAAAATGAGTAACAGATATGTATATGATTAATGCTTCCAATAGCACTTTAAATTTTCACTCAATTGCAGATTTTACCTTAAAATATACTCAGATTTTATCTTCCATTAATAATAAAAAAAAGCTATCACTAGGGACCACTAAGTAGATGTCATGTACATTATCTCATTTAGTCTTTGAAACGCTATGAAAAAGATACTATTATAATATTACATACACAAAAATATGTGAATATTTGTACATATAAATGTGTGTTATATTTAGAATACTTAATATTAGATATACATGTAAAAACATTTTCCCTTTTATGAATAATGTTTAAAATTATGTCATCAAGTACAATCAATGCTTGATCCTGTGGCTTACTCTTGAGGATACAAATAATGCAGTTTAAGAAGCACTTATTAATAATACTGCTTTCATTTTCAAAGTTGAAACTTTTATTCACTCTATAAACTGACAAAAGCACTTTGAGCTCACTCTTTCACTGTTTGATTAATTTGTAACTGTAAGAGCAATGGACCAGAGTAAAACTACTATTCCTGGCTTTTCAAAGATAGTTTATACCTGGAGATCAAAACCTTGCTCTTAGAACTTCCAGCCAAGATGGAGGAGTAGGTAGATACACACTGTGCCTCCTCACACAACCAAGAGAAGGACAACAACAAATTTAAAAACAAAAAATAACCAGAAATGTCATAAAAATCAAACTGTATGGAAGTCCAACAACCAAAGAGTTAATCATAGACACTGATAGGAGGTACAGAGGACAAGCAGCAAGACGGTGGCTGCTGGACTGGGCAGTCCCACATTTACCTGTGGATAAACTGGGAGGAACAACTCAGAAGCAAGATAGAACAAGCAACCCAGGGTTCCAGTGCGGGGAAATAAAGCCTCAAACCTCTGACTGAAAAAACCTGTGGAGGTTAAGGCAGCAGGAGAAACTCCTAGCCCCACAGCAGAGTTCGTTGGAGAGACCCACAGGGTCTAAGAACATACACAAACCCACCCACCTGGGAATCAGCACCAGAAGAGCCCAATTTGCTAGTGGGTAGAGGAGAAAGTGACTAAAAGCCAGCCCAGAGCTGAGCAAGTGGCACTGTTCCCTCTCAGACCCATCCCCTCCATACAGCACCAACTCAATGACCCGGGGCGGGGAGGGGGGGGGCCCTGTTCTAGTGAACACCAAGGCTCCACCCCTTACTACATCAGGGGCATGCTGACACAAAAAACAAGGCCCAAATGAAAGAACAGATCAAAGCTCCAGAAAAAAACAGAACTAAGCAATGAAGAGATAGCCAATCTATAAGATGCAGAGTTCAAAACACTGGTAATGAGGATGCTCACAGAACTGATTGAACATGGTCATAAAATAGAGGAAAGAGTGAAGGCTATAAAAAGTGAAATAAAGAAAAATGTACATGGAACCAACAGTGAAGGGAAGGAAACCAGACTCAAATCAATGCTTTGGAGAAGAAGAAACAAACATTCAACCAGAACAGAATGAAGAGACAAGAATTCAAAAAATTAAGGAGAGGTTTAATCTCCAGGACAACTTTAAACATTCCAACATCCAAATAATAGAAGTGAAGAAGAAGAGAAAGAGCAAGAAATTGGAAACTTATTTGAAAACATATTGAAGAACTTCCCTAATCTGGCCAAGGAAATAAGACTTCTAGGAAGTCTCAGGAAATTCCAGGAAGCTCAGAGTCCCAAAGAAGTTGGACCCAAGGAAGCACAACCAAGGCACATCATAATTACTTTACTCAGTATGAAAGATAAGGAGAGAATCTTCAAAGCAGCAAGAAAAGAGACAGTTACCTACAAAGGAGTTCCCATTTAAACTATCAGCTGATTTCTCCAAAGAAACCTTGCAGGCAAGAAGGAGCTGGAAAGAAGTATTTGAAGTCATGAAGGGCAAAAACCTCCACCCAAGATTACTCTACCCAGCAAAGCTATCATTTAGAATGGAAAGGCAGATAAAGTGTTTCCGAGATAAGGTCAAGTTAAAGGAGTTCATCATCACCAAGCCCTTATTATATGAAATGTTCAAGGGACGGACTTGTCTAAGAAAAAGAAGTTGATCAAAAATATGAACAGTAAAATGACAACAAAGAACCGAACCTAAAAAATCAAAAACAAAACAATGAACTAAGCAAACAACTAGAACAGGAACAGATTCACAGAAATAGAAATCACAGGAGGATTATTAGCAGGGAGGGGGAGGAGGGGAAATGGGGTAAAAGGTACAGAGAATAAGAAACATAAATGCTAGGTACAAAACAGTCAGGGAGGTTAAGAATACTATGGGAAATGGAGAAGCCAAAGAACTTAAATGTATGACCCATGGTCATGAACTAAGGTGGGGGAATGCTGGTAGGAGAGGAGTACAGGGAGGAGAATAAAGAAAAAAAGAAAATGGACAACTTAATAGCATAATCAATGAAACACATTTTTAAAAATTAAAAAATATATATATGCCCCAGCTATAGGCAACTGCCTAGATTGCCTTGTACCTAGGCAAGTGTTCCACTGCTGGGAGAACAGCAGCCAGTAGTTGGTTAGCATTCGGGGCCTGGTTCGTGCCAACACTGTTGTTAATATACCGGAATGCCAGCATAGTTGCTTAAAAATAAATAAATAAACAGCAATACACACACACACACACACACACACACACATATATATGATAGTGAAAAAAAACCAACAACAAAAAAACTGGAAATTTGATCTTAGACCAGGGGTCAGCAAACCTATGGGCAAAATCCTACTTAGACTGTTTTATGTAAATAAAGTTTACTGGAAAGCAGCCAAGCCCATCTATTTACATACTGAGACAAAGCTAAGTTGAACAGCTATACAGAAACCACATGACTTGCAAATTGTATAAATACTATTATCTGGACCTCAACAGGAAATTTGCAAAACCTTGACCTAGAGTCTACAGTCAAAATCTTTCTACTGAAAATGAAAATATACACAATTAGTCAAGAAAAATTCCTTAGCTTTCCCTGCACCAATATTTATGTTCATATATACAGTCATGCACTGTATAGGAATGTTTCAGTAAGCGACAAACAGCATATACAACTGTGGTCCTGTAAGATTATAGGCAGCTGAAAAATTCCTGTCACTTAGACACATGGTAGTCCTCATAGGTGATTGATTACTCATTCATTACTCACATGTTTATAGTGATGTTGGTATAAACCTACTGTGTTGCCAGTTGTATAAAACTTTAGTACATTATACAGTGTGTAATACTTGATAATGATAATAAATGACTGTATCACTGGTCTATGTATTTATTATACTATACTTTTTATCATTATTTTACAGTGTAGTCTATCTACTTATTTTTTTTTAAGTTGACTATAAAACAGCAAGTCTGCTATTATCAGTAGTAACCTTATACGGGGGGGGGGGCAAAAAAAAACCCCAGAATTTATTTATTAAAAAAGGGTATTTATTCTTACACATTTAAATTTCAGTCACAAAGTACTCTCCATGTGATGCAATACACCTATGAAGCAGTTTTCTCCACTGGTCAGTTTTTGAACTTATCATTTTAAATGTCTTTTGGTGCTTCTGCCGTTTTTTTTCACCTTTTCCACATCAGCAAAACATTTCCCTTGGAGGACTTTTCTCAATTGGGGAAACAAAAAAAAAAGGAGCTCAGGACGAGATTGGATGAATAGAAAGGGTGGGGAACACAGGTCATGACATTTTTTACCAAAAACTGAATACTCAGCATGGTGTGAGCAAGTGCACTAGTAAATCACCCATCATGAAATGGGCAGATGTATTGAAAGAGTCTCCAAAAAAAAATTTTTTTTCACTGAAGCCAAACACATCCTCATAATGTCAGCTGGTACACTGGTACAGATAGGTTCCTAGAACACTCACCTAGTGGGGGAAGCCTGTAATAGAAGGGGCTCGCCCTCCAGAAAATTAATTCCAGAGTCTTTTTTGCATCCCTCCTCATACATCTCCAGCTTACCACATCTCTTGATTGCACCATAGCCTTTATGCTTTTATTTCATCTCACCTTGTTTTTAATTTGTACAAATTATTGCACTTGTACAATAACATGTTGCACAGGCTTGCAGCCTCGGAGCAGCAGACTATACGCCAACTAGCCCAGGTATATAGTAGGCTATTCCATCTAGGTTTATTAAGGGCCATCCCTGATTTTCACACAATGACCAAATCGCCCAACAGTGCATTTCTTGGAATGTATCCTTTTCATTAAACGGCGTATGACTTTATACACACTAACTTTTTATCACATCTGACTCTTAAAATGTAGTGACATTTGTAGAAAATGATTCACATCCCACTGACTACTGATATACATTTTTCTTCATTTTTAATATTTTAGATTTAAAAATGTAAACTGCAGTTTCTTTCACCAATAGCAACCAGTGTTTGTATTCTGTATATCCTACAAATAGGTTTTTGAAAAGAAATACTATGTTAGAATAAAAATTAACAATTCAGACACCAAGTTTGGTTCAGGAACAGACAAATTGCAGTCAAACTTAGACCAGGGGAAAAATTATAGCTGTTAATTCAGTCACAGTGATTTAATGACTAAAGAAAAAATCAGTTAACAATGCTGTAAAAACGGAAATTAGACACTGAACAGAAGATCGATCCCGCAGACCTGTGTATACAGATTTACATATAAAAATCAACAGTTTGAAAATACATATAAAAAATATTTGTATAGTAGATATGATGACATTATTTTATCCAGGGAGCCTTCCTTAAGTCTGAGTTACATGCCCTCTTACGTGTTCTCATTGCATCCTTCTTATTCCTTAATCTAGTACTTACATGCTATATTATAAACATTTATTTGCTTCTGTGTACACAACCGCTCTAAATTTATATTCTTAAAAAGAAATCACATCTTTTACTTATCACTGCATCCCTAATGTCTAATACAATGATAAGCACATAGTAGGCACTCAATAAATATTTGTAAAATGAATTAAAGAAAAAATTACCCGACAGTCCAAAATAACCTGTACATTCAGTATACTGACTGCAATGGACAAAATAAAATTATATGTTTGGTCATAATACTTTTATCTCACATTTTAATTACGGTTTAGCATTCTAGTTTATAAACCTCATTTCAAAGGTGGTAGGTACAGGGTAAGCAGAGATGTGTGTCTTATCCATTTGGTTTATTTAAGGGTTCCTGGAAAAATAATTTTTGAAAATCACTCATTTAGAAGATTAGCATGATATGTAGCAATTAGACTAGACAGGTCAAGTCAGTCTTTTCATTAGGAATATCAGTATCTCTATAATGTACTGTGTGAAAACTCAGAAACTACTAAATAACCCAATTATTCACCAGTAAACTCATTTATCTGGTAATACATTCATTCCTGACAGCAGGTACCAAAGCTATCTTTCTTATGCCATTTGGAGCATTGGATATGATTTTTAATCAAAAGCTTCCCAAAGGATATGGCATAGGGAGGAACAAGTCATCCATATATCCCAAAATAATTAGAAAACACAATCTAGTTCTCTAGTTCTCAATCCTGCTCTAGGGTCAGGTCAAGAAGGAAAACATTTGAGGAAACTTCTATTTTTTAACCATGGAGCTGAAAGAATAAATATATACACTTGTCAGCCATAAATGTTTTTGAAAAAACAAGTTTCTGATAAGCAAGCAACATGGGTTTCACTTAAACATGAAAACAAATCACCACTAATAGTTAATTTCCAAGGGTATCCATTAGTGGCAGATTAGAACCAAAGAAAGTTTTCTCCAAAACAGGGGGCAGAAGAAAGATAAGTGGCAGCTCTAAGAACTCCCAGTAAGAGATGCTTAAGAAACTGGTATCATTATCATCCTGCTTTTAAGTATGTAACAATTTCAAACAAGGATCTAGTTTTTATTCACACCAATGAATCAAGTCAAAAGTAGCAGTTTCCTATCCAAGTGGTAGTAATGGTGGTAACAAAAATCACTGCTGTATGAAGATACAGTAATTGCATATACTGTGTAATTTAAAGACATCAATCGTGGGAAACTATTAGGCCAGTATTTTAATCCTCATTCTACAGATAATTCTCAGTTTGCATATGTGATACAGACTTGTTCAAAATTATAGATAGGGAACAGCACAAATAGAGTCAGAAACATGATCTTTAATACTATCAACTATTATGAAAATATGAGCCACTAGATCTAGAGGAATAAAATAAAAGCGAACCCCCTGTTGAACATATATTACTGCATCTGCCAATACAAAAGTACACTGGAAGCCTCAAGGATTGTGGAAATTGACTTGGATTTGTATTTCAACTCTGCTATTTATAGGTTTATGACATTTAACATTCAGATGAAGGAGCAAAATATCAACCATACAGAGTTTAAAAAGTTAAATAAGGAATATATGTGAAGTGCTCACATGAATTAATATACAAAAGATATTCTAATACTGGCCACTGTTAAGATTCTTTTCTCTCCCCTTTTAGCTAGTGAAAATTTAGGATTACAGTATACAGCATGGGTCTATCAAAAAAATCTCTGAAGCTGTAACCCTGTAAGGGTTATTCTTGAGTGGAGATTCAGGCTTCTGAGCTGAACAAGGAAATGAAAAATTACTTGCTCTGTCTGTGATTATAAAAGACAAGACTCAATTCCTTCCTCTTCTTCTACTTTCTCTTTTACTTGTGGTAAAAGACACAGATAAAGCAATATATAAAGGGTCCAGCAGAAGTAAGGCTTACTTGAATGTGGTTGGTAGGGTAATAATATAGGTATATTAATTTATAGTTTTAAATTGAACATTTCACCTAAAATGTAATATGGTATGCTTGAGTGTGATATTATGTCACAGAATCACATGCTTATGATTTTTTAATAGAAGATTTTATAATAAAAAGGGGGCATTATTTGTGCTGGATCTTATATATTTACTTAAAGGGGTAATAAAGGTAAGTACATAAACAGGGAAGGAAAAGAGTAAATAATTATTTGGGAATAGGGTCCGGCTGAGAAGAACGGTTCACTGGAATAGAAAAAGAGAGTCCAGAGGAAAGAAAAAAAATCTAATTAATCTCTTGAATCCGAGACAAAAGGTATATAGAAAGTAGAGGATCATCCCATGAAGTTCAAGGGTCTTCTTAATAGCAGATTACTGCAGAATCCAGTTAACCCTAAAATGGTGTAAGAAAGGCTTGTTCTAGGAAGAGCAAACATAAGAATGACTTGTTTCCTAGGAAAGAAATGGCTAATGTTTTCCCCTGATTACAAAGAGAAATGACCCCGCCCCCAGGAATCTGGGACATTCTATATGCAATAGAAAAAGTAATTTCAAAAAGTCATTTAGAAAGTACACAGGAACTTCACTAAGAGAATAAAAAGGAAAAATAAATGCTCCATAAAGGTTCCTTCTTACAGAGAAAAGAAAAACTAACTTCTTTATTCTCTTATTTATCACAGGACTAGGCAAGAAGTGTCTGAAAACATTAAAGAAGTTGTTAAGGGGAGGAACCTAAAGAGTAAAGGTTCATATGGTTTTTCAGTCATTTGTGAGGCTAGAAACATAAGCTTCTCCCTTAAGTCATGTCTCTCAAAAAAGAAAATAGTATCTCAAGAACACCAAATGGCATAATACAGATATACCCACCAGCTGTCAGGGATGTCTCAAATCCATCTTACATGAAAAAGCTGAGACTACTTCATATAACTTTGAACTGCTACAAGTATCCTTTATATGTACTATTATTTTACACTGAGAGTAAGGGCAGGAAAGAATTCAGTCTTTTCAAATGATAACCACATTCAAGTATCAAAAAACATTTAAACTAACAAATTATGTTCTTCACAAGAAAATATAAAGAGAATTCTAATTCATTAGTTCACTATTGTTCTGTCCAACTACAGACAAGTTATCCATAAATGCCTAACAAAGTCAAATAAGACCAAAGCTCCAAAATACAGATGTATCTTTTAAAGAAAAATTTAGATAACTTTTTCAAATTTCTACTATGTATCTTTTATGCCAATTTAAATCTGTAATATATTAATGTTAAAAGAAACATCATTGATCTGTTAGTAGGAATGGGGAAAGAGTAAAATAAACTATTGGACATACCCTATGTAATATTTCTAAAACCTTTAATGCAGTATGAAGAAAACTGTTGAAAATTCTTCTTTCAGAAGGGGGAATGCCAATCTTGTAGAGTTTCAAAAGATGTACCACAACTTCCTTAAAAAGTTCTACAATCTTGAGGAATAGTGGAGGTTCAAGTACTGACCACCAGTTTTCTGTTATTAAAAGGTGAACACACAAATAAAATGAATTTAAAGAATCATGATTTTCAAAATAATACTGACTTTTCTTCTAAAGCAGTGGCTCTTAACCCTTTGAAAATCCCAGGAAGATACACATGACATAGTATTTTATGTAACATTTCTAGGGTTTACAGACCTCGCCTCACCATCCAGTTAATGAATATTGTTCCAAAAGCTCTCAAAAGCAAAAATATATAGATGATGAGTTGTGGGATTATGCACCTGAAACCTGTATAATTTTGTTAATCAGTGTCACCCCAATAAATTCAATAAAAAGGAAAAGAAAGCAAAAATAAAGGTCTGTTGAATTTATATATTTTACTTCCTAAATGAATTAAAATCCTCACCATTGTTCCTAATATTAAACCAGTTACTAAAAAGTGCTTTGGAAATTAGAATTTGAGTTTTTAAACAAAACATCTTAAAACTGTACTCCTCCAATACTTAAGAGATATTTCCAAACTTTATCTTTCAATACAAAGTTGAAATACTGTGAAGCACCACCTTTAAAATGCAAGGTACTCTGGAAAATCAAATAGAGAAACTGAACGATACTAACATGTCTGTCCTCCACATTCACTATTTGCTATTAACTACAAATACCACAATCCTATGAAGCAGACAGGAAGAATATTAAAACTTCTGACAACATGGAATAATAACCTTGTTAGTTCACTCTTCTATTACTAGCTAATTCCCTAAGACTCCAGGATTCTACCCCTTACTTATTGCTTCCTCTGCTAACCTACAGCCTAAAAATTCTTGTAGTAGTTTTTTATTACTTCTATGTATCTCAGCTTCACATACCTAACAAAAACTATTAGAAAGGAAAGCACTGGGGCAAGTGTAGCAAGCAAACATTAGTAGCCAGGAGATAGAGATGAAATCTTTAAAATTAGAAAAATCAAGGTAAGAAAAGTGTAGGCCAAAAATCATAAGCACACAAAGAACTCTAAGATCAGATAAATAGCAGAATCTCACCTACATGCAGAGAAATAAACATCAGGAAATTAGCAAGTGAGGGAAATAGAAAGCAAGGGTTAACAGAGTTCAAGGAGGATTTAATACCCATGTGTGTTCAGTTTTAATTCTTCCTCCTCCTTTACTTCTTTAATAGCATGAACACTCTGGAGGAAATGGGGGAGGGGAATATGAAAAACAATTTTTATCTTTCCTGATACTGTCTCTGCTACTGTGTTTGATTAATATTTTAACATTGCCTTCAACAACTATCAGATGATTAGAAAAAAGCAACAAAAGAAAGAACAGGTTTATTTTTCCCTGAGACAATGTCAAATAAGCAGGGTAGAAAAATTTCAAACAGCAACACAGTAAGAACTTCAAAGCATTTTCATAAAGAGAAAAGATTATAAAAGAAAAAAATATTAGAATTCTTACCAAGTACTTTCAGTGGTGCCTTTTCTAGGTTCACAAGAGCTGTACCAAAGGGAATTGCTATTGTTGTAAAATTGTTGGAATCACTCATCAGAGGACATTCTGGTAGAGTAAGGTAAAACCTCAATGCTTCAACATCAGGTAAGGAGCTAGTCAGTTTAGGAATCAGATTCTTTTCCAAACTAGCTGCCACCTATATTTTGATGAAAAGTAAAACCTTCTTCATTTAAAATAAATGTACTTTCCCCCCAAAACTGGAAACAAAAAGAAAGATAATCTTATACTATAGCAAACATGAAATAGGAAAAGCAAGTCTTGCAATCAATCAGTGAATGTAATTTGGAGTACAATAAAAATTAATGCCTAAGCATTACTGAGAGAATTCTCACATGTAGGTCTCATTTAAACTCTCGACCTCTAGCCTTGGCTGGTATGGCTCGGTGGACTGGGCACCAGCCTGAGAACCGAAAGGTCGCTGGTTCGATTCCCAGTCAGGCCACATGCCTGGGTTGCAGGCCAAGTGCCAGGCTGGGGGTGTGAGAGAGGCAACCAATAGATGTGTATCTCACACACTTATGTTTCTCACTTTCTGCCTTGTCCTCTCTCTAAAAGTAAATAAAATCTTTAAAAAAAAACCCTCTACTGCTATAGTTATATAAAGACTTAAACAACTTGGTAATGTTGGTAATTACCATTGAGGATCTGCACCAGACATCTGAAAAAATTTACAAATATTTGACAGGTAAATTACAAATTTTGAAATAAAACCTTATTTTAATCCTTGTATTTATGTATTTAATAAAATCAGAGTGCATCATAATGAAGACTTTGAAACTGTAAAGTTAATAGAGCTTTATAAACATAAAGTAAGCAACAGGGGAGTGGGAGGAGGAGAAGGGGGTAGAAGGTACAGAAAATAAGTAGCATAGACAGTAGATAGAAAATAGATGGGGGGGCAAGAATAGCATGGGAAATATAGAATCTAAAGGACTTGAGACACATGGTCATAAACTAAAGGGGGGGTAATGGTGGGGATGGAGGGGTAGGGTGGAGGGGAATGAAAGGGGGAATAGAACAACTGTAACAGCATAATCAATAAAAAAATTTTTAAAAAAATAAAGTAACATGGAATAAAAATTTCAACAGGCTACATAATACAAATATAAAGTAATTTAAAAACGAACCTGCTGAGATATCTGAGGATGATCAGGTTGTATGAGTTTGTGGAATAGGAGCCTAGCAGCATTCATATCAACCCCTGAGAATCTGGTGCCTGTTCTATAGTGATCGTCGTTGCTATTAAAAAGGGAAAAGGTAATAAAATAAAACTTTAAAGTTATTTCACTTATTTACTATAATAAATTTTAAAATTCAGTGTATCAAAGAGTTACCACTTACCTGACAGCTAAAAAGCTCCCATTTAGACAACCAGAAGAAGAAAACGTTCCATCTATTTCACTAAAAAGTAATATAAAGATCACAAAATCACAAAATGAGAAATCTGTTTGTCTTATTTTTAATAAAAACCTGAATCCATGTTTAACCTATTATTTAATGCTATAAGCATTCTTCTAACCAACATTTATTTAGAATAAATGAGGATTTTAAAATTATTAAAGACTGATTAAATAATTCTTGATAAAAAAAAACTTCTATACCCTTGAGTTTCTCATATATTACTTTACTTTCATCCTGACTCACTAAACAAATACTGATGTTCCTTTAAAAATATTTTACAAAAAACATGCATATTTAATTTAATTCCACACTATGGTAAATCCAATCTGGGAACATATTTTTTTTTGAAGCCTACTGTTTGGGCTTTTCAGAAGAATTTAGTTTAAGAAGAAACCAATCTAGAATAACAAAACTGCTTATCAGGTATAGCCCCTCATACCAAAGACACCAACACAGCCTACAGTTAGAAAAACTTTAAGTACGAGGTCATCTAGAAGCAAAATATTCAAAAAGTAATACTCAAATCTTCCAGGGAGTATTAAAGTTAAGACAGTGACCATGATGAGGCTGGAAAAAACATACTTCAAACCCAAATCTAAACTGGCTATATTTAATATTTAAACTCATTTCATATGTCATTATGTATATGAAAGAAATAAAACATAGTATAAAAGATCTCTTAAAAATATCCATTATAGAAATTCTAGACATTTTAAACTTTTGTACATAAACCAGTGTATAATATTTAATAAAATATTTATTTAAACAAAAACTCTTGGGTTTAGGTTGCTCTGTCAGAGTTGAGAGGCTGTGCCTGTTTGAGAGGTTGTGCTTGTGTAGGTAATATGTTTTTCTTACTTAGCTATCTCCACAGGAAACCTTCCAGAGGGGTAGCTCAGCCATTTCTGAATCAGAGCTTCATTCACAGTCCAGATCTGCTTTGAAGGATCAGGACATCTGAAGTCATCTGGTGGCCCACAGTTCTAAATTTTAAAACAAGTATACTAGTCAGCAGAAGGAGGAGATATGTATCTATATATCTATATATCTATATATCTATATATATATATACACAAATTTATTTTAAAGGAAACTGATTTGTCATTGAAACCTAGACATATAATCAATTATACTATGTATTTGATTTTTTAAAAACAGAAGTGTCTACTAAACACCTGCAACAAAAATCTTAAATGGATCAGAAAAATTTTCTAGACTTCAGAAAAACAATTTACAGCAATTCCTTTATAACATATAAAGAACATTAATATGGGTTTAAAAATTTCTTTAATATTATTTGAGCTTAGTAATTATTTATATGATTACTATTACCTGGGGGTTAGAGTAATGTGAAAAGCTTTGGTCTCCACCTGAGAAAATTCTTTTTACGCAGAAATACTCTTCAGAATCTGTAATAAAAATAAAATGTAAAAAAAAAGTCAAGATTTCTATCACATTTTTCAAAGTATCAAATATGCTACTGGATTTTCTCTTAATCATCTAGCTTAATTAGACCTCCCATTCATGGACTCAATGGAAAAGTGCAGTGTAATATTCTAATTGCTATGGAAATCAGACTGACCAAGTGACAAATATTAAATGATCCCTCAAGTATAAGCAGCATTTGGTAAGTCTACAAGTCTTTCTTCTGGCCTGCACACAAAATTTAGTGTCTTCTAGTCTACCCTTATTGTCTCAACTATTTTAAACTGAAGAGGACGTAAAAACTGAAAGGTATAAAAGTTAGGAGAAAATAAAAATTAAGAATATTCATTTTTAAACAGAATGACAACAAACAAGTAAATGTTAAAACTTAAGTAAATACTTCATAATACAAAATTATTTTCTTTGAATATAGCTGTACCAAAGTAAGACAACACACAGCTCATTCATGGCAACTGTTTATTAATAAACCTAAATCAGGTTCAAAAACATAAAAATTATACATACATTTAGTACAAGTAAAGAAGGGGCAATAAAGTTCCTTTATGAAAAGATATTCAAAAACTCTTCTCCTCAAAATTGAAAGAATATCATCAGAAATACTGATGATAGTTTAGAGTACCACATACCAATACACCAAAGCTCCATATTATAACTGAGGCTAGTTATTTCCAAATATAATCCATTTCTGTCATCCTATTTCCAACCTATACTCATTAGTTGACTAATGCTTCACCTATTATTGTGATCATGCTTGCTATAGAATTACAAAGTTTTAAGGGGCCACATTTCAATTTCCTTGATTATTCCCACCTACCAAGCACACATTTTATTTATAAAAGAAATCAGTAAATATTTAATATGAATACATAACTTAAAATCATATTTACCTAGCACAGAAAATAGTAACAGCTTCAGAGTTCAGATTAATATGACCAAACTTTCCACAAGCAACAAGAATGTTTTGAGGCCAAAAGCAACTTTTAACAACAGATTAAAAGGGTAAATCCAAAATATTAAATAAACTGATCATTCAACTTAAAAAATCTTTTCTCTACATTATTCTCACAAGTCTACATGAAATCATCCACTTCCTCAAAACATTCAGTAGGATATTAGTCTTTCACCCCTAAAATGTAATTCTGTGTTCCACATTATCAAGAAGACAGATGACTAACATACAGTACATGAATGGGTTTCTAGGGACTGTTAGTAAGGCATCAAAAATTATTTTCCTTAATTTCCTGTTAATTACTACTTCGAAAAGTTTGTAAAACCTAGTCATATATCCTATACAGCTTCCTGCAGATGGGATTTTGCTGACTGTATCCCCAAGTTTTATCCTTTTTGGGGGGAGTCTTCTGTATTTCCTAAAAATTGGTAGTTGGATGTAGAGAAGTTTTAATTAGAATTTGGTTATTTGAAAAAAACTATTACATGGTAGTGACAATGGGGCTGTTTTTCCATCAGGGAACACATAATGTGTGGTTAGGTTTCTTTTTGTGATGTTAGTAAACCACTCATTCGCCATGCTAAGGTCATTAATTCATTGTGGGTTGAAAAATGATGATATGCTAACATTATTTCTGTATCTTGTAGGTGGACCATTAGCTTTAGCCTATCTACTTACATAGTTTGTTACCCTGCAATAGGAAAGAAAGGATTAATGTTTAATCATTTCCATTTATTTAGTGTTAGCCTCTTGCTTTTTGCATTTGCATTTCTTGATACTAAAGAGAGTAATAAATTTTGCATGTTTTTTAGTAACATAAATTTCCTCTTTTGGAATTTCTATTAATTTATTTATTTGGTGTCTTAATGTTTGTCTTACTTATTAAGTATCTTCCGGTTTTTCTCAGCAGTATCTATGAACACTTTATTAACCTTAAGTTCTATTTGCTACAAATATTTTCCTAAATAATTATTTGTGTAATTTTGTCTTACAGAAGATTTCTTTTTCCATTTAACCAAATGTATTTATCTCACTCATTATAAATTTCATTGTCATAATGCCGAATGGGCTCTTCCCATCCTCAAATCATAGAATTATTTTATCTTAATAATTTTTTACATTTAACTTTTTAATCCATCTATAATTTATTCTACTGTATATCTTTAGGTTAGCATCTAAACTGACTTCCCCCACCCCCCATTTTCATGTGTTAAGTAATTCTCTCTTCTCCACAAATGAGTGATGTCTTAAATTTATAAAAAGGCACTACAACCCCTCCACCTATAATACGAAACTAAATACTATTGGCACTCTTCTCTATCCCAAGTGTTCTACAAGTCTGTCTCAAAATACTGTTAGAATTTAGAATAAAGAAATTGACAAAACACTAATTTATTTCAAGATGAGCAATAACAAATGCACTGCACGTTAACACAGATAATATCTCAGTATTACTAATAAAGTGATTTTGCTTGACTGTCCTCAAGCAAGTATCAGTTTTTTCCAGAATATGAAAGAGCCTAACTGAAGACAGAGCATGGTAAGTGAATTTTATTTGCCTCGGTTTATACTCAACTCTGAAAGAAGCTATAAAATGTGTTACACTATTCAAGCAAAGTTCACTCAGTTCTGAAGGATGTGCTCCCGTGACTTTCCAGTTACTGCCTTCACCTGTAATATAAAATGTTACTCTGTATTTTTTGTGGAATTGGCTCCATATCAAAAACCTTGTGCCTAAATAGAATAATCTTCTATGCTTTATGTTGACCTCATTTTTTCACTTTTTAAGGGGAAAAAAGAATAAAGATTCTTCACTCATAAAAGAGCTAGTTTTTTTTTAATCATATTACTATCTACATTTATTCTGAGATATTTTATTGCCACTTGGATAAAATAATAGGTAACTAAGTATTATATCTTAAAAAAATGTTCAAATTTTTTATTTTGCCTTGCTGCTATCAGCTGAACTGTGTCCCCTACAAATTGTTATGTTGAAGCCCTAACCCCCAGTTCCTTAGAATATGCCTATATTTGGAGATAGAGCCTTTAGAGAAGTGATTAAGGTAAAATAAAGTTGTTAGGATGGGGCCCTAATCCAATATGCCTGGTGACTTTATAAGAGGAAGAGACACTAGTAATGTGCACACACAGAGAAAAGTCATGTGAGGACAAGCAAAAGGCAGTCAACTGCAAGCCCAGGAGAGTGGCCTCAGAAGAAACCAAGCCTGCTGACACATCATCTTAGACTCTGAACCTCCAGGAACGGTGAGAAAATAAATTTCTGTTCTTTAATCTACACAGTCTGTGGTATTTTATCATGGCAGCCCTAGCAAACTAATACATATATCCCCAAATCAGATGCTAAATATAGAAAAATAAAATTTCCAAGCCATTCATGTGTTAATGAAACTACTTTTGAGTTTCCCACAGAGGCCTTGAAGAAATAAAGGTATCTTTCAATGTGTAAGAAGTGCAAGAAATAATAGGTCTGTTTGATATTTTACTATCATAAAGGTTACATGGGAAGAGTTGTCCATCAGAAAAGATACTCAACCTTCCCTACATTAAATTTATATGGTAAAATACAATTAATATAATTATTTCAAAAACCATTTGTTTTAGAAGTCCCTAGAGATTCGTCAATGTCCTTAACTTTCCATATGTTTAAGTATAATTAAGGAAACACTATTCAAAACTCATAGAACAGTTCTATCAAATTTTCCTCTATCAAAGGTCTGGTGGTACAGTGTTCTCAGTCCTAATCTCAGTTATTATTAATTTAAATGTTTTCTGGTACTCTCTTACTGCTTTAATTCCTATTTAACATCTTCTAGCCAGTGGTTTTCAAATGGAGATGTATTTTAGACTTACAAAATTTTATAAAAATATAGATGTCTAAGCTTGATGCCTAACTTACTGTATCTCTTTACTTGATATTCCTGATTTTATTACTAGTACATTAAGTCTCAGGATTATTATGTTATATTTCAAAGAGTTTTCATCTACAGAAAGTTATACTCATCCATGTTTATAAATAGGATGCCAAAGTCACTGACTTCTTTAAAAATAGGCTTAATTATCATCCTTAGAAAACATTGTGCTTAAAAAGCTTTTTAAATGTTTTTGCATGCCACAGAAACAACCAAATTTCCCTGTCAGCCATTATTACTCTTATTATGAACCTTCATCAGATCTTTTCACTTGACAATTATCAGTATCAAATTAACTAGCCATAAGAAGCTGAATTAAAAAGCTGACAAGCTTTTGTCAGCTACTGGTTGTTTAACTCTGATGCTTGCCTGAAGGCTTTCCTGTAAACTACAGGCTAGAGTTGTGTTTTCAAAGGACCATCTCAGAGCCCTGGAAAAAGGCCTATGCCAGGTATTTGAAATCCACCTAACTTTAAAGAATAGACACTTGGAAACAGGCTTCTGGACACATGGCTTACATAACTTCAAAACAAACAATTAATATTTCTCTTTTTTTAAAAAGATAAGCAGTTTTATGAAACTGGTAATCCAATATCCAGCAGAACAAGATCTCATTACACTAGAAAGAATGATGAAGAAAATTTTATTGTGCTAAATCTGTTTGCAATAATGTTTACTTTTGTTTTACTCTTTTGTTTTTCTGAAGTTACCTAACTCACAATTTTATAAACTTTGCTTTGGTAAGCTGAAATGAAACATTTAAAAAATGGTAATTCTTTCTACCCTCTTCAGCCTGCCAGTATCTCCCAGAAAGGATCTTCCATCCTCATCTGGCACCCCAACTTTTAAGAGTGCTACTCAGGAAACACCTCTAGGTCACTTGGCTCTGAGGCCCAGTGCTCACAGATCCCATAGAACTGTAAGGAAGAAAAGAACTCTTAACTGGCTACCACCCTCACAACACAGCAAGAGGCAACAGGCCGAAGTACCCGAAACTTTCTGTAAAAGAAGCCTATTGGCTTAGTTTCATAGCTATGCCCTGGGAGGTAGGCTCCTAATTAAACACACATCAAACAGCCTTACTGTAACCTTCTCCAGAGCCTTATCTCTATGCTCTCCCTCTGCTGGTCTCCAGGGCACCAGCATCTCTCAGAAGGGAGCTTGTATACACATCTGGTGTTCTGGTTTTTGTGGCTGCTGCACAGAACACCCCTTGCAAGACTGGCTGGCTCTGGTGGACAGTGGAGTTTGCGTTCCTGGGTCCCACTGAAGTGTAACAACTAGACACAGTTCTTGGCTGGCTACCACCCCCACTGAACAGTGCAGACAGCACACTGACACATACCCCCAGACTTTCTGTGGAAAAGGCCTACTTGCTTGTCCTAGGGCTTCAGCCTGACAGGCAGGCTTCTGGTTTAGAACACATCTAGGGACCTACTATATGAACTCTAAGGATAGACACTGATAGATACCATCCTTGTACTCTCCTGCCTTCCTTCCAAGTCTACTGGTATCTCCCAGATACCGTTAGAGTATATGCTGTCCAGTGCCCCTGATTTTTGTCACCGCTGCCCCAGGGATACCTCTAGATTGCATGGCTCTGGTGGCCAATGGGATTTACACTTTGCAGTCCCACAGGACTATACTATTTGCATACTTTACAGCTACTGCCTAAAGATCTGGCTTCCAATTAGCCTGAATCTAGGTGCTGACTGAGATCCTCCACTTTGAGATACTGACAGGTCTGGACATATCCTCAACTACTGGAAGCCACTAAAAACAAAATAGACTGCTTGGACAACCACAAAAGTTTGAGAGACAACTAAGAGCGAAGGCAGGGTTGAACTATATTACAACACTACAGTAACAAAAACAGTCCAATATTAACATAACAAGCACACAGATCAGTGGAAGAAAACAGCCCAAAAATAAAGCCACGTGTAAATGGTCAGTTATTTCACAACAAAGGAGTTAAGATTAATAAGAAAGAGAGAAGAGTTTCTTCAATAAATGGTGTTGGGAAAACACTAGAGAGCAACATGAGAAGGAACGAAGCTAGACTATACACAAAAAAACTAACTCAAAATGGATTAAAGACTTGTCCCAGAAGAAAACCATAAATGGCTTGATTCTGGCCTTAGTGATCTTTTTTTTTTTTAATTTGACAGCAAAAGCAAAGGCTTCAACAACAAAATGAAGAGGCGACCAATTAAAAAAGAAAATATTTGCAAATCAGGTTTGTGATGCAGGGTTAATATCCCAAATATACAAAAAACAAACATATCCAATGCAGAAGTACAAATCATCAGATTTAAAAATGAGCAGAGAATCTGGATAGACAATGAAAGGCAGATGGCCAACAAGTACATGAAAAGGTGCCCCACATCACTAATTATCAGAAAAATGAAAATCAAAACCACAATGAGATATTACCTCACACCTGTTAGATTGGCTATTATTGAAGAGAAATAACAGGTATTGGCAAACAGGTAGAGTATAGGGAATCCTTGTGCACTGTTAATGGGCATGTAAATTTGTACATCCACTATGAAAGTTCCAAAAAAATTAAAAACAGAACTACCACATGATCCAGCAATTCTATTTCTCAGTATTTATCAAAAGGAAAAATAATAACTCAAAACAATATGCACTCCCATGTTCGTTGCCGCATTACAGTAGCCAAGTCATGGAAGCAACCTAAGTGTCCATCAATGAATGAATACACAAAATGTAGTATGTATGCATGTATGTGTGTATGTATACACACACACATACACACACACAGGCACACACAATGGAGTATATTACTCAGCCATAAATAAGAAAATCGTGCCATCTGTGACAACATGAATGAACCTTTGTATTACACTCAGTAAAATCACACAGAGAGAAACATGTACTGATGATCTCACTTATGTCAGGAACTGCCCCGCCTGGTTTCAGAAGCTGTAACCCCCCCCCCCCATGGGTAAAGCTGAGTGAGAGACCTTGGGACCATAAGCCACTTACGAGACAAAGCTTATCTTCCCAGCTGGCGCATCACCCCTGCCTACTTTATTTCACCCTATTTGGCCCACAGTGCATGACAGGTTAGCCAATAATGGGTATGATTCCTCAAGGGAGGGACGACCTAAGACAGGTATGGTCATGAAGGGGCCCTCAGGGAAGGATTTGGGGGGCTACGGAACAAGGGGGTGATGGACCCTCCCCCCTCAGCTTTGACATAGCCTGAGTCCTCATTCTGTCTTCAGGAAGTCTCCTAATATCTTGGCTGCCTTACTTCCCCTGCTTTACCTAAGCCTGAAAAAATGCAGGAGGTGGGTGCTACCCTGTGCTGGAAAGGGCAGTTACCCAGGCCATCAGGCCTAAGAAAGAATGCATAAAATCCTGTGAAACTTGCTTTGCTAATACCCTCAATTTAAATGATAAGAGTCCAAGAATAAAAGGAGTTTGTTTCCCCAAAGTTTTATGGCCCTTTAGCTATTTGACCCTGACTCAAAATAGGGTCTCAGAGTTCTCTGAATGTTCTCTATTTGATCATTACTGCCTGACAATGATTGATGAGCTTTCCAAATATGCCCTGTATTCCTATGCAAATTAAAGCCAATAAAAGCCTGTCAAGGCAAGGGTTAGGGCGCTTGCCTCTTGAGAGAGTGGCCGGGCCATCCCTTTTCCTCCACAGGGCTTGGCAATCCGTGTGAATTTGTCTTGTCTCAGCCATAATGCCACGGACACTGTGGGCCGGAGTCCACATCAACTTATATGTGGAATCTTGGGGGCAAAATACAAATACAAAGCTCACAGATACAGAGAGCAGACTGATGGATTAGCGGCTGCCAGAGGTAGGAAGGGGATGGGCAAAATAGGTGGAGGGAGTCTAAAGGTAAAAGCTTCCAGTTATAAAATAAATAAATCATGGGGAAGTAACTATAGTTAATAATACTATACTGCATATTTGAAGGTTGTTAAGACAGTAAATCTTAAAAGTTCTCATCGCAAGAAAAAAATTATACCTAAGATGATGGATGTTAACTAGATTTACTGAGGTTATCATTTTGCAATATATACAAAACTGGGTCAACTAGTTTCCAGTGTACAATATCATTTTTTTAATTGACATATAACCCACCCTTGCTGATCTCCAGATTTCAGTAAGAAACCAAATTCTTACTAGCTCTCCAATGGTTATTCACACAGATTCACTGAGAATTTGTTTGTACCTCTCTCATAATAATTGAATGATGGTTGTCGAATCTGGTATGACAAGTCATTTTAAAAAATAATGCCTAGAAGGCTCCCAGTGCAGTGAAGGATTAACTCATGAGATCTGAGACACTGTCATGGGTTAAATTTGTCTCCCCAAAATTCTTATGTTGAAGTCTTAATCCCAAATACTTCAGGATGTAACCTTATTCAGAAATAGGGTTGCTGGAGACTGTAATTAGTTGAGCTGAGGTCATACTGGAGTAGGGTGAGCCCTAATACAACATGACTGATGTCCTTATAAAAGTGAAAAACTGGTACGCAGATACGCACATATAGAAAATGGCATATGAAGATGAAGGCAGAGATCTACTTACTAGTCAAGGAATGCCAAAGATTGCTAGCAAACCCCCAGAAGCTAGAAGAGACACATGGAACAGATCTTCCATTATAGCCCTCAGATGGAAGCAACCCTGCCAATACCTTCGAATTTGGACTTCTAGCTTCCAGAATTGTGTCAATAAATTTGTGTTGTTTAGCCACACATCTCAAATTTTGTTATAGCAGCCCTAGCAAACTAATACAGCTCCCCAAAACTTTACACCTGCTAAAGAAAGGTTTGCCCTTTGCCCAGCTCCAAGGAAATATTCTCAAACTCTTTGGAATGTCCTGTTTAAAGTGTGGTTTACCTGTGGCCTTCAGGCCACACCAGATAAGTTTATGCCAGCAATGTGATTTATGGTGGAGGCCACAGGCTTCACCTCTGGAGGGGCTGCGTAAACTAAATTCACATTTAACTAATGTTTATGCTACACAGCTTTAGTATAGTGCAAAATAATGATCAACTATTATACAGGGCGGGGCACCAGTTGAGTTACAACTGTTGTATGGAAAATAATGTAAATAATAAGAATAAACTGTTTTGCACACTCACAACTGTAAACCTACTTTTGTGCCAACCTACGTACATGCTATATATAAATATACAGTGGTAAAAGACACATAACAAAATGTATCAATTTAACCATTTTAAAGTATACAATTAGGCAACATTAAGTGCATTCACACTGTTGTGCAGCTATCATCATGATTCATCTCCAGAACTGTTTCACTCCCAAACACACATTCTGCACCCATTAAACAAGTCCTTGTTCTCCTTCTTCTCCCCTGGTAACCTCTATTCTACTTTCTGTTTCTATAAATTTGACTGTTCTAGGAATGTCATATAAGAGAAGTATAATATTTATCCTTTGTCCATTTCTTTCACCTAGCATATTTTCAAGGTTCATCCATGTTGTAGCATATCAAAATTTCATTCCTTTTTATGGGTGACGACTGTTTGACTACAATTGAAAAATTGCACCCAATTTTTCAATTTTTTATTTTGATTTTGACCACAATTTTTCATCCATTCATCTATATATAGACAGGCAGTTCAGTTGTTTGCACCTTTTGGCTACTGTGAAATCAACAATTTTTTTGATAATACTAAATTAAAGCAAAACGATTGATTTTAAACTCCATTTTCTTTCCCATTTCAAATGACTTCACAATACACAATTTCAAAAGTGACAATATGCATTCCTAAGTGACAAAATTATATACACAAAATACATGATTCCTTACAATATCCATGTGGCTTTAAATTCTACAGTCTCTGTGTTAGGTTATTAGTGCCTTTTATGCAAGGAACTGGTATGATGAAACACCAACATGCTGCTGAGGACCAAAGAACACAACTACTAAAACAGATACATGTTCCAAACCTAAGAGCAGCAGGAAGAAAATGAAGCCATATTCAAAATGCAAGTATCAAACAAAGAAACAAGAAAGAAAAGTATCATATTTTGACCTTGTGAAATAGAACAATAATTGATAGCCTTTTAATTAACAAAAATTAAAAAGAACCTTCAAAATCATTCATAATAAAAAGTTATGAACTTTTCAAATGTCAATCTTCATAGTAAGCTCATCACTTCAAACAGACTCAAGTCCCACAACTCAGAGGAAAATTCCGAAGAAAACCAGACATAGATAAAATAAGAAAACAATTTTGAAGACTAGTTTAGGATTGTAAAGGAAATATATTGCGTATATATATGTGCAAGTACATTTTGGCTGTAGCATGTCAAAAAACATGAATGAGAAAATAGCCCTTGAATATTTCAAATTCCTTAAGGAATATATTAATAACAATGAAAATAACCAATTCTATTGAAAGAATAATACAGTAAAAATAAATTATATATTTGGTTAAAGCAATAGGAATATAAAAGGCAAATTTTAAATTTTTAATATTTTAAATAGAAAATACATTAATATTTAAAAAAAAAAAGAAAGTGTTAACAATTCTGAAGTCCCATATATACCCAAAAGAATGAAAAGCAGTCTTGAAGCAGTATTTGCATACCCATATTTAAGACAGCATTATTCACAATAGTCAAAAGGAGAAAACAATCCTATTGTCCACCAATGAATGAAGAAATAAACAAACTGTGGTAAAGACAATATTATTGAGCCTTAAAAAGGAAACTATGACATAATGCTACAATGCAAATGAATCTGAAGATGATATTAAGTTTATGAAACAAGCCAGTCACAGGAAGGCAAATACTACATGATTCCACTTCTCTGAGGTACCTAGATCAAGTCAAATTCACTGAGACAGAATGCAGAATAGAATGGTTGCCAGCCAGTGGGAGGAATAAATGGAGAATTATTATTTAATAAATGAGTTTTAATTTTCAAAAATGAGAAGAGTTCTAGAGATTGGCTGCATTACACAAGCAAATGTGCTTAACAATATTGAACTGCACAATTAAAAATGGCTATGTTCGTATACTTTCGTTATGTAGATTTGTTGTTTTTATTTTTTACAATTGAAAATAAAAAACAAAAATACTCCTCTCCAGTTGTATCTAGCCACCACCCAGTTCCCACATGTCTAATCCTCTGAAACCACTTTTATTCCAAGTTCCTTTATACATACAAGCAAACATAAACAAACTAAGCAACCATATATACTGTTTTGTGTCTTATTTTCACAAAACAATATATCTCGAATTCTTTCACTTCAAACAGAAAACTTCATGATTTAAGAGCAACATTTTAACAGTAACACTAATGTGTGTAGTAAAGCTTTAATATAACAGAACTTACCAACATCTGGTGGACACTGCCCATTGTAAGGGAACCAATTCCCTTTCACAGTAAAAGGACTTTTCCTGTTGCTTGTTGAGCCAGTTCCGAGCTGCCCATTACCACCAAGTCCAAAGGAATAAATTCGTCCTGATGAAGGAACAAAAGCAGAAGTGTGCTGCCTAGAGTAAAATGATAGAAAACCTCAGACTTAATGTTACCTTCTAAATAATTCGCATTTAGAAAGCAAATATTAACTGATAGTTTTCCTTTTCAAAAATAAATTAGTACAACCATTATAGTTCTAAAATATTCTGTACAAAATATTAATTAGTCTTACCCTACACTAATGAATTTTGTACCATATAGGCAGAATGAATAAGCATGGTCCAGAAAATTTCCACAAATGTCCAAATTTAAAAGGTCCAGATCTATACTGAGATCCCTTATGACACATGACTTAGCCCTGAAGATAGCATCTAACTATGTTGTCCAAGGAAGTCCCCCCTCCCTTCCCCTGCCTCCTTTCCCCATCCATCACATTCTAATCTAGAGCTATGGTCCATGACAGCCCACTATTTGGGCACCACTCATAAGTTTAAGTATAAGAACTCAGCAAGTAATTAAGTATCAACCAGAAGATTTGCATACTGTGTGTGTGTGTGTGTGTGTGTGTGTGTGTGTGTGTGTGTGTGTGTATGCGTGTGATTTCCTTTTGAGAGAGAGAAAAAGAGGAATGCATGATAAAACAAAGATTTCCTTTCTTCTAGAGCAGCAATTTTCAACTAGTATGCAGGCAAGGGGCACTGGTGTATCACAAGAATGTTTAAAACATGCAATACCCAACTTACTTTTAGTCAGGGGCACTGACCTCTTTTACCTTAAACTTGTCGAATTAAAATATGACAAAAGTTAACACAACACTAACTCTCTGGTGCTATTTTTTGGTCAGATCAGCAAAAAACCATGTTTGGTGTGCCACAGAATTTTCGTAATTAGTTTATGTGTGCCATGAGATAAAAAGGGTTGAAAATCACTGTTCTAAAGAAACCGATCCTTGTATGTGTGTACTGAGTCCCTCTGTAGGTAGCAGAGTAGAAGCAACTGAAGCTAAAGAAAACCCATTAATCCAACTCCCTCTGCTCTTTAACTACTGTTTGTTTAGGAATGAGTTACCAAGATTTACCCAGCTCAGGTCTTGTGTTCCTCAATCTCAGGGTTTGTAGCTTAAGAATTGGAAAATTCTTAAACAGTATTGTTGTAAATACCTTCTCTCTCCCATTTATTCAATTTTCTTCTTGATAATATTAGACAAATGGTGTACCTTCCCAGTATATCCTATCAGTCTCTTATTCTCTCTTTTCTATCCACGCCCATTTGTGAGTAACATCCTGGATCTATTTTTTAAGTCGCTACTTTTCTCTTTAGCAATGTGCCCAACCTACTGTTTTAACTATTAGTTGAAATTCTAATGACTATGTTTTATCCCATTTCTAGAAGGTTTTTTTCCAAATCTGCCAGCCTGTTATTTCATTTAAAGCCCTTTATATATTGTAAAATATCATACATATACACAAACTCGGGACCACGCAAGCCCCACACCTACCTTAGGGCAGTCATCCTGAAGCTACAAATTCTCAGAGGACATCCAAAACAGGAAGGAGGCCAAGAACAAAAAAGTCTCCTTATGCTAGCAAGGGAATATTTCATTGTGAACTGTCCATGAGGTAGATTTATTAGGAGAAAATAGTTTCTCAGGCCTTACTACTGCTTCTATCAGTTCTCAGGTCTCATTTCCTGACCTAAACCTCTTTGCCATCTGTGGTATACTGTTTATAAAAAGGGCCAAAATTATTTCTTTCCCTATACCCACCAACACAGAGAATCTACTTCTCTATGTCTGACATCTGGGCTCTGACCTTTGGCTTGCTTTGAAGTGACACACAGAAATGACAGTGTATCAAATCTAAGTCTATGCCTCACAAATAGCTTTGCACTTTTTCCTTCTCTCTTTTTAGGAACACTGCTCTATACCACGATAAAAATAATCTAAGGTTATTAGGAATGAAGGATGACATACACTCTGGAACAGAGACAAGCTGTCCTAGCTAAGGCCACCCTAGACTATCCAGCCTCTAGCTGATCATCAGCTGGTCACCCTAGTTCAGCTAAAATGAGAACTGTGCAACTAAGCCCACTCCAAAATGCTGAGTCACAAAAACATTAGCTAAATAAATAATTGTTTTGAGCCACTCCATTTTGGGGTGGTTTGTTTAACAATATAGCTAATTAATACATTATCTAGATTGGCAAATTCTTTCAGGACAGCTCCAGAGTCAGTTCAAACTAACAGTTATGGTTTTCAGATTTCTCTGAAATGTTTTTGCTCTGTGAAATTCTCTTTACTTCTTGGCAAACTAATATATGTTACAAAAGGTGTTTTCATTCAAAAGGATTTTCAAGTTATCTACTGTCATATTATTGGAAAACTAAGTATAATCTACCAACTATCTTACCCTCAGAGTTAGATCAGCCAAGATCAATCAAAATTTTTTTAACTAAGGTCACTCTTTTAATGAAGAAAATGTTAAATAGAATCTTAACATATAAAACAAACTACTCTGGCTAAAGAAGGACTTAACAATGCCCAGTCTGCCTCCTTCAGGAAGCAGGAACTTACGACACATGGACATGATCTAAAGGGGGGAATGTGGGTGGGAGGGGATGTATAAGGTGGAGGGGAGTAAAGGGGGAAAAAAATGGGACAACTGTAATAGCACAATCAATAAAATACATTAAAAAAAAAAGAAAAAGGTATCCCATGCAAATAACTAAAAGAGAACATGGCCATACTCTTATCAAACAAAATAAACTGTAAGTCCAAAAAGATTACAAGAGACAAAGAAGGATATTATATATTAACAAAGACTCAATACAGCAATAAGATAAAAACAATTAAGACCATTTATGTATCTAATAATAGACCACTAATATATATGAAGCAAAGACTGACAGAGTTGAAGGGAGAAATATAGTTCTACCATAATGATTTGAGACATTAGTACCTCATTGTCAATAACAGAACAACCAGACAGAAGATAAGTAAAGAAATACAAAACTTGAACAAAAAAATTAACCAGCTATTTCTAACAGGACACTCTACCCATCAATAACAACATACACACATTCTTCTTAAATGCACACAGAATATTCTCCAGGACAGACTATACATTGGGTCAGAAATTAAGTATCATACATTTTAAAATATAGATAGATACCTTCAAAATATCTTCTACAACCAAACAAAATGAGAAATCAATAACGTAAGGAAACTGGAAATTCATTAACTTGTGGGAATTAAACAATACACTCTTAAATGACCAATGAATCAAAGAAATCACATGAAAACTTAAAAATATGAGATGAACAGAAATGGAAATACGGCACATCAAAAATTAAAGAGATGCTGGGAAAGCAGTTCTAAGAAGAAAATTTATAGTTACAAATACTTACATTAAAAAACAAGATTTTTGCCTTGGTTGGTGTGGCTCAGTGGATTGAGCGCCGGCCTGTGAACCAAAGGGTTGCTGGTTCGATTCCCAATCAGGGCACATGTCTTGGGTTGTGGGCCAGGTCCCCAGTAGGGGTTACAAAAGAAGCAACCACACACTGATGTTTCTCTCCCTCTCTTTCTCCCTCCCTTCCCCTCTGTCTAAAAATAAATAAAATCCTTTAAAAAGAAAAGCATAAGATATCAAATAAAAAACCCAACTTTACAATGTAAGGACCTAAAAATAAAAATAAATGAACTAAACCCAAAACTACCAGAAGAAAGGAAGTAATCAAGATTAGAGCCGAGCCCAAGAGATTCAAGACTGAGATCTAAGATTCAAGATCTACTTCAGGAAGATCTCAGGATGTCACCTTAACTTAATTTCGAATTGTGGTAAGCTAAACACCTCATGTCCCACTGTCTGAGTCACCCAGCAAGGATTCCCCTCCCTCGTATCCCGCTCCTACTCCCATTCTCACTTCTGAACTCTGATAATCCATTCCCCTTTGTCCAAAAGGTCTGATCATTGTCTTTGGAATTTTCATACCTACATGAATTCCCCACACACATGTATTAAACTATGATTTTTTCCTCAGGTTAAAAAGAAATAAAGATTAGAGCCGAGACAAATGAAAGAGAACAGAAACATAGCCAAAATCAATAAAACTAGAGGTTGGCTCTTTGCAAATATCAACAAAATCAACAACACTTTAGCAACACTGACTAAAAAAAAAAATGATTCAAATTATTACAATCAGAAATGAAAGCAGAAACATTACCACCAGTGCTGGTAGTAATGGTCATAATACAAATGGTCATAACAATTCTATAAACAATAACTTGCCAACAAAATTAGATCTCATACATAGATGAAAAGGAAAAATTACTAGACACACAAAACCTACTAATACTACATCAAAAGAAAAAGAAAACCAAAATACACCTATAACTAGTAAAAAGACTGAATCAATAATCAAAAATCTCCCACAAATCCTTGCACCAGATGGCTTCATTGGTGAATTTTATCAAATATTTGAGAACACTAATCCTCCTCATATTTTTCCAAAAAGATTAAAAAAGTGAAAACTTTCTAACTCATTCTACAAGGCCAGCATAGTCTTGATATCAAAACCAGATAAGCACAGTATAAACAAACTATAAACCATTATCTCTTACGGACATCCATGCAAAAATTTTCAAAGAACACTAGCAACATGAATTCAGTAGCATATTAGAAGGACTATACAGCAAAATACCAAAATTTATTCCTGTAATGCAAGGATAGTTCAACCTACACAAATTGAACAATGTAATATACAACATAAACAGAATAAAGATATGATCACCTCAACTAATGCAGAAAAAATTCACAAAATTCAACACTCTTTCATGATAAAAGACTTCAAACTAGGAATAGAAGAAAACTAACTCAACATAACAAAAGCCATATATGAAAAACATATAGCAAACATACTCAATAATGAAAGACTTAAAGATTTTCCTCTAAAATCAACAACAAAGAAAAAAATGCCTACTTTAACCACTTCTAATAAAGTTGGTACTGGAAGTTCTAGCCAGGGCACTTAGTCAAGGAAAGGAAATAAAAGGCATCTAAATAAAAAAAGAAGTAAAATTACCTCCGTATACAGTTTATATGACTTCATATGTAGAAAACTTTACGATTCCAAATACACACAAAAGACTATTAGAACTAATAAAAATTTCACCAAAGCAGGATATGAAATCAATATGCAATATTCAGTTGCATTTCTATATACTATACCAAACAATCCAGAAAGAAATTACAAAAATGCCATTTACAATAGTACCAAAAATAATACATACTTCAAGAATTAACAAAAAGGTAAAAGACAATGAAAACTACAAAAGATCAGTAAAAGAAACTGAAGATATAAATAAATGAAAAGAAATCCCATATTCATGGAATGGGAAACTTAATGCTGTTAAGATATCAATACCCCCCAAAGTATTCTACAGATTCAATGCAATCCCTACAAATCATAAAAATGCAAATTACAATCATGATTAAATAATACTACATATCCAAAAATTTTAAAATACCAAACAGTGACAAAGACACTTTCAGGAATTCTCACACAATACTAATGGGAATATACAATAAGGTGGCATAACCATTTCGGTTAAACCGTGTGACATTAGCTCACGGAATTCAAGTATCCTCTACAACCCAGAAATTCTAAGCAATATTATTTGTGATGGCCAAAAACTGGAAGCACCAAATGTCCATTAGCAATGGAATGAATACGTAATTATATATGCATGTAATTATTTTTTTAAGGTTTTACTTATTTGTTTTTAGAGAGATGAAGAGAAACATCAATTCATTGCTTCTTGCACACCCCCTGCCAACCAGGGACCTGGACTGCAACACAACCATGTTCCCTGACCAAGAACCTAACCAGTAATCTTTTGGTTGGCAAGCCAGTGCTCAATCCACTGTGCCACACCAGACAGGGCTATGTGTATATAATTAAATAAAATACAGCAATGAGACTTAGTGATGAGGAGCCATAGCTACATACATATGAATAATCATGTAAACATGATGTTAAAAAATTCATTAAAGGCTACCTACAGTGTAATCCCATGGATCTGAAGCTAACAGTTGGCAAAACTAATCTATACTGCACAAAGACACATAATGGGTGGAAAAAACTTAAACAACATGTTCAAACTGAGTTAACTAGTCAAAGTACATTTTGCCTCTTTAAGTCTAATTTAAATCACCCAAGGTAAAGCTCGATTTCAAACCTCTAACTCATCTATTTACTCCCAACAACTGGTAATCAGGAGATCTGCACTCTAATTCAGCTTTTACCACTAACTAACCCTATGTGTTAAATAATTAACTGGTCAATTCCCTCATTGATTAAAAAAAAAGGGAGGTGAAAACAAAGATAAATCTACAGTTTCCCTTTGAGTGTGATGCTACAGACAATAAATACAGTATTACACATACATTAGTATCTTGCCTCAGGTAAAGAAAGGTGAAATAATCGTATAGAAGATGTTTCTCCTGTTATTATGACTCCTCAGCAGAAAATTAGGCATTTAGAGGAGAATTATTTTTAAAATCTTAGATTAGGAGACTACTAAACAGCTCATTAAAAAGGAATCCTTACCTTGGCCAGTGTGATTGTTGGAATGTAATCCTGTAAAACTGAAAGGTTGCAGACTGAATTCCTAGTCAGGGAACATGCCTAGGTTGGGGGTCTCTCTTCCTCCTTTCCCCTCTTTCTAAGAATCAATTAGCATGTCCTTGGATGAGGATTAAAAATAAATCCTTACTTTCATTTGTAACTGCCATCTCCTACCAATTTGCAAAAATGACCAACACAAAGGGAAAGAGAGGCACCCCTATGTTCGCTAGGGCTTTTAGAAAACATGAAGTTGTTCCTTTGTACATGGAAATTTACCAAAAAAATGATACTGTAGACATCAAGGGAAAGACAGTTTAAAATGGAATGTCCACAAATGTTATAATAGAAAACATGGAAGAGTCTAGTGTTGCCCAGCATGCTGTTGATACTGTTGTAAACAAACAAGGGAATGGTTCTTCTTACAAAGAGAATTAATGTATGTGTTGAGCGCATTAAGTACTCTAAGAGCTGAGAGAGCTTCCTGAAACATGTAAAGGAAAATTTTCAAAAAAGAAAAGTATAGAAAAAGGAACTTGGGGGTTCAACTGAAGTGCTAGCCTGCTCCTGCCCAGAGAATTATACTTCATGAGAATCAATGGAAAGAAGCTTGAGCTGTTGGAATGTTTTCCCTATGAATTCATGATATAATAAGTATCAAAAAAATACCCCTGCTTTGTTTCATTTTTGAGTCCCTAAGTAATTGTGTTATAGAGATCAAAATACTCTTACATAACAGCTTACCTTCCACAAGCAATCTGAGTTACAATGCTTCCCATGAGTTCAAAAACTTTCCTTGGGTTTATTTCATGACTGGTAGAGTTATGACCCAACTGACCATACCCGCCAGCTCCAAAAGTAAACACTCCACCTTCCTAAAAAAGACAAAACCTTTTATCATTAGAAAGCCTGATAAAAAAAATAATCTTCAGAAAAATAAATTAATCTTTGATATAGAGCTAATTTTTTATCATCTTTACAATTTTAATAGATATCTGACTTTTTAGGGTAAAATGTTTTAAAATGAAGAGTCTTCCAGGTTCATGGCTAAATATTTTCACATATTTTTAAAGTATTTAATTATGGCCTTGTCATTATATTCAGTTAAAGTCATCATTAAAGAGATACTAACAATTTTGCATTGCCTTTTATTATCATTATATTCTTGTTTAATCCCAAGTACACACCTATAAAATTTGACAAAACCAGTAAGATGATAACTTTGGTTTTCAAACTAGTTATATTTTTAACATAAAAGCTATGCAAAGAATATATGCAACCAGAATGCACAAATATAGCTATTTTAGCACCCAATTTAAAAATCCTATTATAAAAGTATAAAACTGGATTAGAGGTTATATATATAAAAGTAATCACAAGCACAATGAGTATTTTTAATTGTTTTTCTTCATAGTTTTAGCTATCATACAATTTATATCCCACTTTTATCATTTAAGCATATTTATACACACTGCTATGCAACTAAATTTTTCTTTTTAAAACTTCCATCAAGGAAAATTTCAAATAAACAAAATTGAAAACTCTATATTTACTATTAACCTTTATCAGATATGATTTACAAATATTTTCTCCCACTCCACTGGTTCCCTTTTCATTTTGACTGTTTCCTTTGCTTTACAATAGCCTTTTTAGTTTGATGTAGTCCCATTCATTTTCATTTTTGTTTTTTAAATGGGAAATAGAGCATTTCTTTTTTTTTTAAGATTTTATTTATTTTTAGAGATGGGAAGGGAGGGAGAAAGACAGAAAGAGACATCAATGTGCAGTTGCCTTTCACATGGTCCCCACTGGGGATCTGGCCCGCAACCCAGGCATATGCCCTGACTAGGAATCGAACCTGCCAGCCTTTGGTTTGCAGCCCGTGCTCAATCCACTGAGCTACAACATCCAGAGCTCATTTTTGTTTTTGATACCTTTGCTTTTAGTGTCATATCCTAAAAATGATTATCAAGACTAACATCTAAGGAATTCCCTGCCATGTTTTCTTCTAAGAGTTTTTCAGTTTCAGGCTTTACATTTGTCTTTATTCTATTTTGAGTTACTTGTGACTAGTGAAAGCTAGGGATCCAGTTTTGACAATACCATTTATTGAAAAGACTACCCTTTGCCATTGTGTGTTCTTGGTGTCCTGTCAATGATTAGTTGACCCTACATATGTGGGTTTACTGGTGAACTATCTATTCTTTGTAATGGTTTGTATGTCTGTTTTTGTCATTACGGTTCTGTTTTGATGACTTTTTTTATATTATAATTTGAAACTAGGAAGTGTGATGTCTCCAGCTTTTTCTTTCTCAAGATTGCTTTGGTTTTTCTGAATTACTTGTGATAGATACCATACTAATTTTAAAACTGTCTTGTTTAACATTCCATTGGAATTAAGATAAGAATTCCATTGAATGTGTACATCACTGAGTAGCATGAATTAATATTACTGATTCTTCCAATCTAAGAATGTGGGATAGCTTTCCATTTATTTGCATCTTCTTTAATTTCCTTCATTAATGTCTTCCACAGTTTTCAGTGCACACGATTTTCACCTCATTGGTTAAATTTATTCCTATGTATTGAGCTGGCCAAAAAATTTGTTTGGCTTTAAAGTAAAACAAAAACACATTTTTCAGTTTCACCAACAACTTCACTGAATAATATATTCACCGTTTTGTTCCACTACCTTCTGCCATCTTTCAGACAGCTCCGTAATTCCATCTTCCCAAACTTATCTTTTTGAGCAACTATTCCAAAGAATGCCTTTTGTAGTCATCCAGGCAATTGAAAGTTTTTCTATTTAAGAGAATTTTATAAGGACTGAAATAAATGGAAATCTGAAGGTGCAATGTCTGGTGAACATGGTGGATGGATCAGAACTTCCCAGCCAGGCTCTAACAGTTTTTGGCTGGTCATCAAAGAAACATGTAGTCCTTTGTTATCCTGATGGAAGATGACGCATTTTCTGTTGACTACTTCCAGACGCTTTTCATGGAGTGCTACTTTCAGTTGGTCTAACTGGGACCAGTACTTATTGGAATTAATCATTTGGTTTTCCAGAAGGAGTTCATAATAGAGGACTCCCTCCAATTCTACCATATACATAACATCACCTTCTCTGGATGAAGAACAGCCTCTGGTGTGGTTGGTGGTGGTTCATTTCCACTGTCCCATGATCTCTTTCATTCCAAATTACTGTAAAGTACCCACTTTTCATTGCCAGTCACAATTTGTTTTAAAAACAAAATGTTTTCATTATGTTTAGGTAGAGAATCACACGTGGAAACAAAGTCAGGAAGGTTTTTTCTTCCCACTTAACTTAGGTACAACCCAAACATCAAAGCAATTAACATAACCAAGCTGGTACCAGTGATTTTTCAACGCTTGACTTGGATATGCACGTTGGCTATCTCCCATGTGGTAGAACACTGAATGTTCTCAATTAATGTCTCGATTTAATAGCTATCAACTCAACTGGTCTATGTGACCAACCATGAAGCATCGATTGTCCAGTGAGAAATCTCCAGCACAGAACTTCACAAATCACTTCTGACATATGATCATTCACAGCACCTTCTCCATACACTGCATAAATCTTCTTTTGTGTTCAGTTGTGTTTTTACCTCTTGAAATAAAGAATAATATGCCAAAAATGTTGCTTATTTTCTTTGACCTTCAATATTAAAATGGCTGCACAAAAATGCACCAATTTTGATAATAAGATTTTTAACAAATGCACGCTGATATGACAATGGTCATAATACAATCTAACAAAATTGATTTCAATATAGTTAAAGACAACATAGACTACAGCTATCTTTTGGGATAAAACCAACAAACCTCTTAGCCCAGGGGTCCCCAACCCTCAGGCCACAGACCAGGCTGCACAGAGAAAGAGGTAAGCAACAGGCATGCGAGCGAGTGAACCAGTCCTGGCATCTAAAAGGTTGGGGACCACTGTTTTAGCCAATGCAATATTTTTTATACTACCATAAATGATATTGCTTTTCTTACTTTCTATTTCTGATAAGATGTTTTCTTACTGTATAAAAATACTATTGATTTTTATATATTGATTTTGTATCCTGCAACTTTACTGAACCCACTGATTAGCTTTCTGGTTTTCTCATATAAGGCCTTTATCACGTTGAGTTACACTCATTCTGTATCTAAATTGTTGAGAATTGTTACCGAAAGGTTGTTGAATTTTGTCAAATTCTTCTGTATCCATTAAGATGATGATTTTTATCCTCCATTCTATTAATGTGGTTTATGACACTCACTGATTTACAGATACGAACCATCTTTTTATCCCAGGGATCAACTGCAGTTGATCACATTATAAAATCATTATGACACGCCATTCAATCTGATATTGCTATTATTCTGTTTAGGAGTTTTGCATCTATGTTTACCAGGAACATTGCTCTGTAATTTTCTTATAGTGTTTTTGTGTGGCTTTAGTATGAGGATAATGCTAGTCTCATAAAATGAGTCTGGAATATTTACTTACTTTTCCATTTTTTGGAGGAGCTTGAGATAAATTGGCATGTATTGTTTTTCAAATGGTAGAATTCACCAGTGAAGCCATCGGGTTCTGGGCTTTTGCTACATCCCATAAGTTTGGGTATGCTGTGTTTCCAATTTCATTTCTCAAGACAGTTTTTGATTGCCCCTTTATTTCTTCTTTGAGCCCACTGCTTATTCAGGAGTATGCTTTTTAATTTCCACACATTGGAAATATTCTGGCTTTTCTCCTGTTACTGATGCCTAGTTTCTCATCATTTTGGCTAGAAAAGTTAACTAGTATGATTTCAACCTTCTTAAATTTGTTCACACTTGTTTTCTGACCTAACATATCTCTACTATAAAACATTCCATCACTTCAGGCCAAGATGGAGGCGTAGGTGGAAACACTCTTCTGCCTCCTCGCACAACCAAATTTAAGGACGACAAAGATTTAGAAACAAAAACACAACCAGAACAGACAGAAAACTGAACTGTAGAGAAGTCCAACAACCATTCAACCAGACTGATAAGAGAGGCAGAGTCAGCAGCCTGCAGAGAAGGATCGTGGTAGGAAAAGGCAGTGGCAGCCAGACCCTAGAACACAGGTGGCATGGGAGGACGGTGGTCACACATTTGTGCACAGAGAAACTAGGCAAAAATGGGCAGCAAAACAGACTGTGCAACCCAGGGACCCAGCAACAGAAAAAAAAGCCTAAAAGCACCAACTAAAAAGGTGCCAGCTTATGGGAAGCGGCAGAGGGGACTTAAATCCAAGATAGAGCAGAACAAGTACCACTGTTCCCTCTCTGACAACACACCCACATACTGCATCACAATCCAGTGACCTGGGTTGCCCTGCCCTGGTGAAGACCTAAGGCTCCACCCCTCATACATAACAGACACAAC
This sequence comes from Artibeus jamaicensis, assembly GCF_021234435.1. Classification (NCBI taxonomy): domain Eukaryota; kingdom Metazoa; phylum Chordata; class Mammalia; order Chiroptera; family Phyllostomidae; genus Artibeus; species Artibeus jamaicensis. The sequence continues at coordinate 20,185,809 of NW_026521788.1, forward strand.
CTGACCAAAAATGGCTTAATCAGAAGAACAAATCAAAGCCTCAGAGCTGGTACTTTTAAGTGACCAAGAGATAGCCAAACTATCTGATGCACAGTTCAAACAAAACACTGGTGATCAGGATGCTCACAGAACTGGTTGATTTTGGTCGCAAATTAGATGAAAAAATGAAGTCTACACTAATTGAAATGAATGGAAATGCACAGGAAACCAATAGTAATGGAAAGGAAACTGGGACTCAAATCAAAGGAGTGGACCAGAAAGAGGAAAAAAATGACCAAACAGAAAAGGATGAAGAAACAAAAATTCAAAAAAAATGAGGAGAGGCTTAGGAACCTCCAGGACATCTTTAAACGTTCCAACATCTGAATTATAGGGTACCAGAAGGGGAAGTGGAACAGCAACAAGTGAAAAACTTATCAGAACAAATAATAAAGGAGAACTTCCCCAATCTGGCAAAGGAAATGGACTTCCAGGAAGTTCAGGGAGCTCAGAGAGTCCTAAAGAAGTTGGACCCAAGAAGGAACACACCAAGGCACATCATAATTACATTAGCCAAGATGAAAATGAAGGAGCGAATCCTAGAAGCAGCAAGAGATAAGGGGACAGTCACCTACAAAGGAGTTCCCATCAGACTGTCAGCTGATTTCTCAAAAGAGACCTTACAGGCAAGAAAGGGCTGGAAAGAAGTATTCCAAGCCATGAAATCCAGAGACCTACATCCAAGATTACTCTATCCAGCAAAGCTTTCATTTAGAATGGAAGGGCAGATAAAGTGCTTCTCAGATAAGGTCAAGTTCAAGGAGTTCATCATCATCAAGCCCTTATTACATAAAATGTTAAAGGGACTTATCTAAGAAAAAGAAGGTAAAAAATATGAAACAGTGAAAGGATAGCAAACTCACAGTTATCAACAACCACACCTAAAACAAAACCAAACTAAGCAGACAGCTAAAACAGGAGTGGAACCACATAAATGGAGATTATATGGAAGGTTAGCAACAGGGGAGTGGGAAGAGGAGAGGTGGGGAGAAGGTACAGAGAATAAGTAGCATAGAAGGTAGGGAGAAAATGGACAGGGAGAGGGCAAGAGTAGTGTGGGAAATTTAGAACCTAAAGAACTTATGACACATGGACATAACTAAAGGGGAGGAATATGGGAGGAGGGGACACGCAGGGTGGAGGGGAATGAAGGGGGGAAATGGGACAACTGTAATGGCATAATCAATAAAATATATTTAAAAATTAAAAAAAAAACATTCCATTGTGCTCTTGAGAAAAATATATATGCTGCTGCTGGATGAAATGCTCTGTTACATCCACTTGATATAAAGTGCAGTTCAATACAGTATTTCATTACTGATTTTCTGTCTGGATGATCTATCCATTGCTTTAAGTTGGTTACTGAAGCCCCCTATTATTACTGTGTTTCTGTCTATTTCTGCCTTAAAACCTATTAATATTTGCTTAACATATATAGATGTTCCTCTGATGAGTGCTAATATAAGTACATCCTCCTGAAGAATGTCTTTACTATTAATTTCTAAAGATCATTTAATACTAAGAACATGTTCAAATTTTCCTGGTTATTTTATTACAGAACATCAGAAAGATGTCTGGCTGGTAATGTGAAGAAGTAGTAGGACTTCCAGCCAAGATGGAAGTATAGGTAGTTACACTGTGCTTCCTCACACAACCAAAAGGACAAGAAATTTAAAAACAAAAACAACCAGGACTGCCACAAAATCTAACTGTATGGAAGTCCAACAATCAAGGAGTTAAAGAAGAAACATTCATCCAGACTGGTAGGAGGAGCAAAGACAGTAGTCGGGGAGGAGAGGACGCATGGCAAGGTGGCAGATGGAGGACCTGGCAGACTGGGTAGTCCCACATTTGGGTGCAGATAAACCAGAAGGAACAACCGGGGAGTGGGAGACCATGCAACCCAGGGTGTTCCAGCATGGGAAAAAGAAAATCTCTATCTGTAACCTCAAAAACCTCTATCTGTAAAAATCTGTGGAGGTTGCGGTAGCAGCACAAACTCCCAGCCTCACAGAAGAGTTCACTGGAGAGAATCACAGGGTCCTGTGATCCTATAATCCTACACATCCAGGAATCAGCACCAGAAGAACCCAATTTGCTTGTGGATAGTGAAAGCCAGCCTTGAGCCCAGCAGCAAGTGGCACTGTTCCCTCTCAGACCCCACCCCCACAGACAGCACCAAAACCCAACAAAGTGGGTTACCCCACCCTGGAGAATACCCAAGGCTTTGCCCCTTACAAAATAACAGGAATGCCAAGACAAAGAAATATGGCCCAAATGAAAGAAGAGATCAAAACTCCAGAAAAACAGCTATGTGACAAGGAAGTAGCCAGCCTATCTGATGCAGAGTTCAAAACACCAGTAACCAGTATGCTCACAGAAATGGTTGAGTATGTCACAAAATAGAGAAAAGAAATGAAGGCTAGGCAAAGTGAAATAAAGAAAAATACACAGGAAACCAACAGTGAAAGGAGGGAAACCAGACTCAAATCTATGATTTAGAGCAGAAGAAAGAAAAAATATTCAACCAGAACATAATGAAGAAACAAGAATTCAAAAAAAATGAGTAGAGGCTTAGGAACCTCTAGGACAACTTCAAACATTCCAACATCTGAATCACAGAGGTGCAGAAGGAGAAGTAGAAGAGCAGTAAATTGAAAACTTATTTGAAAAATAATGGAGAACTTCCTCAATCTGGCAAAGGAAATAGACATGTAAGTCCAGGAAACTCAGAGAGTCCCAAAGAGGTTGGACACAAGGAAGCACACACCAAGGCACATCATAATTACATTACCCAAAATTAAAGATAGGGAGAGAATCTTAAAAGCAGCAAGAGAAAAGGAGACAGATAACTACAAAGGAGTTCCCATAAGACTATCAGCTGATCTCTCAAAAGAAACCTTGCAGGCAAGAAGGGGTTATAAAGAAGTATTTGAAGTCATGAAAAATTACTACATCCAAAATTACTTTCTCCAGCAAAGGTATCATTTAGAATGGAAGGGCAGATAAAGTGCTTCCCAAATAAGGTCAAGTTAAAGGAGTTCATCATCACCAAGTCCTTATTATACAACATGTTAAAGGGACTTATCTAAGAAAAAGAAGATCAAAACTATGAACAAGCCGTGGCTGGTGTAGCTCTGTGGATTGAGCGAGGGCCTGCGAACCAGAAGAAAACATTCTAATTCAAGTGTCACCATATTTCTCATAAGAAACCATGGAGGCCAGAAGGAAGTGTCAGGGATTTTTCCAGGACTAAAAGAATCATTTAACCAGAATCCTATAACTAGCAAAACTACCATTCAGGAATAAAGAGGAAATCAAGACATTCTCACAATGAAGGAAAACTAAGAGATTTTTTGCTAGCTGACCTACCACCCTAAAAGAATAGATAAAGAAAGTTCTCCAAATCGCGGTTCGATTCCCAGTCAGGGCACATGCCAGGGTTGCAGGCAGGTTCCCTGCAGGCCAGTTCCCAGCAGGGGACGCACGAAAGGCAACCATACATTGATGTTTCTCTCCCTCTCTCTTTCCCTTCCCCTCTAAAGATAAATAAAATCTTTAAAAAAAAAAAGAAAGTTCTCCAAAGAGAAAGGAAATGGTAAAACATGGAAACTTAAAACATGAGGAGGGAAGAAAAACACAGTAGGCAAAAAATACGAATAAATACAAGATGGTTTCCATCTCCTCCAAATTATCTTTGATGGCTAAAGCAAAAATTATAACATGGTCTGATGTAGTTCTCAATACAGAAGAAATATTTAAGATAATTATATTATTAACAGGGGAAGATAAGGGGCAAAAAAGTGAAGGTAAGGTTTCTAACTTCACTTGTACTAGTAAAATGACAACAGCAATAGACTAAGTTATGTATATATAATGTAATAACTACAGCAACCACTAAAAACAACTATTCAAAGTAATACATGCAAAAACACTATACATAGATCAAAATGCAATTCTAAAACAATGTACAAGTAATCCATAGGAAAAAGGAAAAAAATCAAAGCAACAAAAACAAACAAATAAAGTGGCTGTCATAAGCTTTTATGTATCAATACATGTCATAAATGTAAATGGTCTATAAACCACATACGTTTTTAAAAACAGATTAAAAGATACCACAATGGCTGGTGTGGCTCAGTGGATTGAGCACCAGCCTGTGAACCAAGGGTTGCCAGTTAAATTCCCAGTCAGGGCACATGCCTGGGTGTGGGTCAGGTCCCTGGTGTGGGGGGCATGTGAGAAGCAACCATGTGAGAAGCAAGTCATGTTCCTCCCCCCTCTCCTTTCCCTCCCCTCTCTCTAAAAATAAATAAATAAAACCTTTTATTTAAAAAAGGTTAGAGTTTGGCAGAGTAGATAAAAAAACATGTCCCAGCTAAACACTACAAGGAAATCACTTCAAATTTAATGAAAGTCATGTTGAGAGTGAAAAAAATGGAGTATCATACTGATTTTCATTTGCTGAATTATCCCATTTGTTCATCATATATAAATTTTTTAATATGTTGCTGAATTAAGTTTGTGAGTGTAGTGTTGAGGGTTTTTATATCACTCAAATATGCCCAGCAAATTTTTAAAACACAGGTGCAAAAGCAATTCAATGGAGGAATGAAAGGATTTTTTCAAGAAGTGCAACTGGACATCAAAACAAGCAAATAAATGAACCTTGACCTAAATCTCATACCTTATACAAAAATGAACTCAAAATGGTAACAGACTTAAATATAAAACATAAAAGTATAAAGCTTTTAGAAAAAAATAAATACGGGAAACTTTCAGCATCTGAAGCTAGACAGAGTTCTTAGACTTGACACCGAAAGCAGAATGCATGAAAAATTATATACTGGACTTGATCAAAATTAAAACCTTTTCTGCTGTAAAAGACCCAGTGAAGAGGATGAAAAACAAGCTACACAGTTGGGGGAAATATTCACAAATTACATATCCAATAAGGACTAATATATAAAATATATAAAGAATTCTCAAAAGTCAGCATTAGAAAGTAAACAATCTGGCCCTGGCTGGTGTAGCTCAGTGGATTGAGCATGGGCCTGCGAACCAGAGGATCGTGGTTCAATTCCCAGTCAGGGCACATGCCTAGGTTGCAGGCCAGTTTCCAACGGGGGACACACAAGAGGCAACCATACATTGTTTCTCTCCCTCTCTCCTTCCCTTCCCCTCTAAAGATAAATAAATAAAATCTTAAAAACGAAACAAAACAAAAACAACTATGAACAGTAAAATGACAACCAACTCACAGCTATCAACTACTGAACCTAAAACAAAAACAAACTAAGCAAACTACTAGAAAAGGGACTGAATCACAGAAATGGAGATCACGTGGAAGGCTATCAGCAGTGAGGTGGAGGAAGCAGAATGGGGAGGGAAGGTACGGGAATAAGAAGCATAAATGGTAGGTACAATATAGACAGGGGGGAGTTAAAAATAGTATATGAAATGGGAAAGATTTTATATGTACAACCCATGAACATGCACAACCCAGGGGTGGGAGGGATGCTGTTGGGAGCGGGGTGCGGGGTAGAGAGGAATAAAGGGGAGAAAAAATGGGACATCTGTAATAGCACAATCAATAAAATATACTTTAAAGTAGTAAGTAGGTCTAAATAATAAAATTGTGTATCAACTATAATTTTCTTAAAGTCCGTGTGTTTTTAGCCTAATTCATCCTTGTTAAAGCTTAACATTGCTTAATCTTGACCTAGATCCATTACTTCATTAAAAAATGTAAGACTGGAGCCCTGGCTGGTGTGGTTCAGTGGGTTGAGCACAGACCTGAGAACCAGGCGGTCACCAGTTCAATTCCCAGTCAGGGCACACGCCTAGATTCTGGGTTGGGTCCCTGGTGCAGGGTACACAAGAGGCAACCACACATTATTGTTTCTCTCCCTCTCTTAAAAAATAAAATTTTAAAAATGTATAAAAATGAAGATTTTCTACTCTTATTTCTCCTTAATTTATTAGCTGGAATTCTTCCAAAGAGAATTTAACTCAACTATTAAGTTACTCTGAAATACAATTTGCTAGTAAGTGGGAGGAGAAATGATCCCTCTTCACTAATTTCTAGAAAAATGAGTTGTTGTCCTAGAAACTTCTAAAGATAAGCAATTAAGTGTGCTTTTTATTAACTTGGGGAAGAGTATCATTATAAACTAATGAGTTTTATATATTTGTATATTTCCATTCAGTTCAGTCATTATATCTTTTTGTAAAATCAATGAAAGTGCCTTCAAGTTGTTCTTCTGACATGACCTTTGAGTTTTTGCAAAGCACAATGCTCAAGACTACTCTTATCTAGAAACCCCTTGAGTATGGAGTCTACAAAAGTCAAGGAATGTTTAGTGCTCCCAGACTGTACACTGTTAATTACTTCTAGGACCTTAAAATGGCCATGGCCTCTCATATACTTAGAAGGAAAAAAGTAAGAGTTTATAATGATACCTGTTATCTTTAGATCACAGGATTTTAATTTAACTTAAACCATTTTATATCTCTTTTCTCTGAAACTGGAAATCAAAGTTTCTAATGACAGTAAAATAAGTACTTATTTGCTTTATCTTACTCTCTATATATTAAAAAATAATACCACCAATTTTACTAATAATAAGACTACAGAATGCAGGTTAACATTTCTTTGTGCATTGTTTATTCTCAGGCTATTTCCCACTAGTGATATACAACAAAATATTTTAATTTATAATAACCTGAAATTATTATTTCTGTAGTGTGTTACTAGTTATGTTTTTATTTTAAAGTTTTAAGAAATGTTAAAATATATAAAAATGCATATATATATACATATATTTCTTCTTTATTATAATAGTTTCTGGATTCCAAAGTCAAAATTATAAAGCAAGTACATTTGGTCTAGCTTCAATTTTTTAAAAAATGTAAATAAAGTATATAATGTTCATTATTTTAGCCATTCTTATATAAAAGGGAACTATTCTATCCCATCCTCTTTTGACTTAACAATATACCCTGAAGATTATTCCACATCATAATAGAGATTTTCCTCCTTCTGTTTTATTGGTCATGGTATTCCACCACATGGAATTACCAGAGGTTATCCAAAACAGGATGCTACTAATGGACATTAGGGTTCTTCCACTCCTTTGCTATTAAAATAATGCCATAATGAATGGCCTTGTGCATACAAAATTCTCTATCTTTGTGACAAATTCTTTAAAGTGGGATAGTTAAGTAAAAAGGTATCTGTGCTCTGGCCAGGTGGCTCAACTGGTTGGAACATAATCCCATGCACCAAGGAGTTGCAAGTTCAGTCCCCAGTCAGGGCCCATACCTAGGTTGCCAGTTCAACCTCTGATCGGGACGCATATGGGAGGCAACCAATTGATGTTTCTCTGCCCCCACCCTCTAAAATCAATGCACAAATTCTCGGGTGAGGATTTTTTCTCAAAAGGCATAATTATATGTGATTTACATAATGAATTTGTAAATAAACTAGAAAAATGTTGACACCTTTATACTAGTCCTCATGTCCATTATCATTCATGTCTTCACATTACTGGTTTCAAAAAGTGAGTTTTAAAATTTTTGCTAATGTCATTTTCTTAATGCAGGTTTTCCATAAGCAAACTGCTTTGTAAAGCAACATTCACTTATTTGCAAAAAAGTTCTTTTAGAAAAGTGAAAGATATATAGATATAGAAATATTCTAAATTAAATCAAGGTACAATAAAAAGGTAAACAAAAATTTTGTTAAAAATAATACACCCCCCCAAAACTCCAGTGAGTAAGTATCACCATCTACTTTTTACAGAGAGGAATACAGAAAATTAATTGAATTAGCATTTTAAAAAACTCGATAAATATGGTTGTACATCCTAGGAAAATAAGATGAATAATTATTTGAAAGGTTAAATTTTAAAAGCATTAACACTGTGAACCTTTCAACCACAAAGTTAATCTCAAGGAATTAATATGAAAAAATATTTTTTACTATTATTTCAACATAGCCTTATTTCTTCCAAACGCCAATGACATAAGAAAATGACCAAAATTTATAGCTTGCCAACATAATTTAGTAAGATTTTAGTGGTTACATTTGTAATATGAATTATAACAATCAATAAGCTATGCTAATGAGATCAACAGGTATATATTTTAAACTTCCTTACTAAGGGGCAATATAAATATTCTAAAAATTAACTTTCATAATTGTCATAATATTTTTTAAATGAGTATACTAAAGTACTTAATAATGACAAAGAATAATTCTTATCCTCCTAAAATTCTAATGGTGGGACTATATAGAGTTTTGTAAACTCTATATAGTTTATAAGACTAGAATTTTATCAGAGCTTATAGTTCATTAGATTGGAATCTTTTTCTTGCCAATTTTATCTACAATGCAAGATTAAGAAAAAGAACATTAATTTCTAATTTAGCCAATGAAAACTTGCCACTTCCTTTATGCTAACATGACTATAACAAATAATGTTCCTGGTAAAGATTAATGTTTTTATCTTCATTTTACTTCTGATCATTAGGAACATACTATGCAGTACTGACACTGAACTGGCACATACCCAATGAAGTGAGATCTCAGAGTTAAAGCCATTAACAACACTGTGATGAAAGCTCATTATAGCTGCTTGCATAATACTTAGCCTATGGATAATAACAAATAATCCCTCTATTATTTGTTATACAGTATTTATAAGCCAAATGGGAGCTAAATTAAAATTAGGCAGAGCTATACATTAAGTGGGATTGATATATACAGCATGGCAAGCCTGACAAACTTAAATGGAATTCTTTAATTCAAAATATTATTTAAGCAGTATTTCACACAAAGCTGAGAAACTCAACAAATATTATCACATTTAAGAGAATATAATTCACACCTCATAACATAAAACAAATCTGAAATTAAGGTAAACTGTTTTTGAGAATAATAATCTAGGTAGTTATTTTAGACATCGATAACACTTAACTTCTAATGTACATATTATGAAAACATTTACTTATTGTGAAATAACTTCTATGAACAATAAAAAGGTTTTATAAGAGTACAATACCTTGGTTAGTGCAGCAGTATGATCTTCTCCACAACAAATATAAACTATTTTCTGAGTTCTTAGTGACTTTAGTAAATTAGGAACATACCTATCTGAAAATTCCAACAAGAGACATTAACAATACTTTTTAAATTAAAAATCTTCTAAAGTATGTTTCCTCTACAGCTTCCCAGGCTCAATGAACAGTGATGACTAAATAATTTTAACCAAGGCTCAACGAATTTTGCACTACAAGCCTATTAAGTTAGGTTCCCAGGCCTTTCTATTCTACTGTGTTGAAGGAGGAATTTGAAAAGGAGGGATTTAAGTGTTAAACTGCCCGAATGCAAATCAGCAATCATAAAATTTAAAAGCTATTTGCTTCTAATCCATACACATCATACTTTATATTCACTTCATGATAATTAATCTCACACAATACTGCTTAAAAGTTTGAAAATTATACTTCCTGCTTTTTTTCCTAGGAGAAAAGAGATATAATGCCCTAATCTACTTTTCTTATGCAGAAAAAAATTTTTTTTATTCTTGAGAGTATGATTTGCTTATCATTACCAGTTATTACTAGTTCAACAACTCACTTTTGTCTTTTTAAGTCATTACAATTATGTTAACTTCATGAAATTAGTTTTTGTATTTCAAATACTGGTGTTTGACCTAATGTAGTTACGAAAAATCAATTCCAAGTTCCCAACTGGTTTCAAGTAGTTATAATCTTTGAAGTTTAAAATATTTTCAAGACTCTAGCATCAATGTTAAAAGTGAAACCCAAACTGGAATAATTTAACAACTCAGATTATTTAAATATTTCCTTCAAAATCACAAACAGATCAACACTTCATGTTACTTTCCAGAATAATTTTATTGCTTCTTTCCACCAATGTTGACCAGTGATGAGGTTCCCAACTTGAAGTAACATTTTTCAATTTTCTTTCAATGAACATCCAACAGCAAAAACTTTTGTGCCCTTAAACTTTCCATAGTTTATTTTATGATAAAATAGTATCTTCTGGCCTTCTACCACTCCCTGAAACTATTATCAAATGGAATTTTTAAATTAACCTCACATCCCCACCTCCCTCCCTACCAGGGAAGATTTAAGTACATTTCTGACACTAAGAATCATTGATCCATCTCAAAAGATCATCTCTTTTTAGAAGTACATCTATAATAATAAGAACCTACCATTTTCATCATTAAGACCCAGTTGACCAAATTTGTTACGTCCCCATCCAAAGATAGCTCCAGAAAGGGTGAGTACAAAACTATGGGCTCCTCCTGCTGCAACTTGCATAAAAGGGATTCCAATCAAAGACTTAATCAGCTGTGGTGAAGCTTGCTTTTTACAGTCAATGCCTAAACCCAATTGGCCATATTTATTCTGTCCCCAAGAGAAGACTTCGCTTGCTGTAAAACAAAAATCAGAAAATTAAACAATTTTTCTCAAACACAAAGTTTTACTAGAAGATCATCAATTATTTTGGGATATTCTTCCTCTCATCAGATGGAAATACATATTTCTCTTTATTGTTTACTTCTTATACAAAATATATTACCGAGAAGAACATTCTATATTTAGCATCCTTTAAGTGGAATAACTTTAGTGATGAATGGCTAAGCCACATAATGTTATGCTTCTCAGGAAAGAACCATCTATTTTCAATATCATTAGCCCAGACATCTCCTCTGAGCAATAAACCAATGTATCCAATTGTTTACCTAATACGCACACTTGGATGTATCACGGCACTTCCAGCTTGGTATAGCCCAAGCTCAATTTATGACCCTCATCTTACCTCCCATACCTGCACCTCTCCCCAGCATTCCCAATCTCAGTAAATGATATTGTAACTAATTCAGGAGCACGAGTCATAAACATAAGGAGTCATCCTTAATACTCCTCTCTTAGCTCATACAGAGATTCATATCAATCTATTATCTATCACCAAGTTGTACAGTTTTCTTTCTAAAGAAAAATATGGCAAATAGATCCATTCACCACCATCTCACCTGGTTCCTGTAATAGTTTTGTCTGCTTGTCACTTATGCCCACCACTGCCACCCTCTTTTGCAACTTTAGGCATTTATCTTTATTAAATAAATGACAGTAATAATCAATACACTAACAACAGATTTTTAAAAAGTCATATTATAAAATAGTACGCACTTAAAATAAGTCTCCTTCCAAAATGAGACCCTTGGTTCCTCTGCCAAGAGACAAGTACTCATATATATTACTGATAGGTACTTCCTGAAATATTCTATGCACATATTAGCAGACATCTGTACATACACATAGAAATATTATAAAAACATGAGGAACAAGTATGAAAGACACAGAGATGAGGGGGGGGAATGGGAGGCAGGGGGGAGACCGGGCGGGGGGGTGGGGTGGGATGGGAGAAATAGATTTAAAAAAATGTACTTGAAAAGTAACCAAATAAAATTTAATATTAAAAAAAAAGAAATATTATAAAAACACAGATTTGATAATGTTGCTCATCTGAAAAAATATGTCAGTGCCTTCTCACTGCTGTTGGTACAAACACTTTTAATAAGGGTTATAAGGTTCTATGTGATCTGTTTCCAAACTCATTTCATACCAGTCTCCTCTTTTATTATACTCTAGCCACAGTCATCTTCCTTTACATTCTCCAATGCTTGTTTCTCACATACTTGCTGTTCCCGCTGCCTAAACCTTCCCCTCACCTTTGTCTAGTTCATTTCTACTCTCTCCCAGCAGGAAGCCTCTCTGATCTCCAATATTAAGTTCAGTTCCTCTGTACATGTTCTAAATATCCTAAACTTTTTTCTTTACAGTCCTTTTTCATTGTATGTAATACAGTGCTATCTGTATGACTGTACCACAAATGCCAACAGTATACTGCTTACTACCACTTCATAGTATACACCCTAACGTGCCTAGTTCATAATACATAATCAAAAAAGAAATTCATTAAATGAACAAGATATTGTGCTAAACATAATGCTGAACAAGGCTATGAGTCAAAATAAAAAACTGCCCTCAACAGTTAAACCTCTCAGTTAAAGTTTATCTTGGATCTACCTACTAAAATATCAAGAGGAGTTGGTGCCCTGGCCAGGTGGCTCAGTTGGTTAGAGCACTGCCCCATATACCAAAAGACTGCAGGTTCGATTCTTGGTCAGGGCACGTACTTGGGTTGTGGGTTTGATCCCCAGTCAGGGCGCATATGGGAGACAACCAATTGATGTTCCATTCTCTCTCTCTCTCTCTCTCTCTCAGATCAATAAAAATATATTTGGGTAAGGATTAAGGCGGGGAAGAGTTGGCAAAGTAACAATGACTACAAGAATGCCAGCCTCCCACTACCTACAGAAATTTAAATTCCCTAATATTGCATTTATAGCCCTTTGTAACAGACTTCTGTCTTTACTTCAATTTCAGGTGAAGTATGAGTATAGCTTCCATTCTCTCACAATACCCATATGAAAATACAGGTCAATACTCAAATAAACACAATACTTTCCTGATTCTACACCTTTACTATCACCTTAGCCAACCCTCAACATTTCCACAAGCTATGTATTTCCAAACACTTCTCCAATTCTGAATAAATTCTATGCACCTTTTAAGGCTATCATCAAATATCAATCCTCTCTTTATTGTTACTAATTCTATTGGTTGAAACTAATTACACTTTTTTCTTCATATCTCTGGCGTTTTACTTTTACCTTGACCAAAGTAGTAAGTATTTTTTTCTGCTTTGTTCTATAGCTATTTATTTGAGTATCTGCCTCTTCCACTAGAGTCTATGGTCTCTCTAAAACTGTCTCTTAACTTATTGGTATTTCCCTACAGCTCTAGCCTAGTGTTTTGTTCACAAGAGGCCTCACTAGACACTTAATGAATTAAAATAATAATATAATATTACTAGAGAAGCCACTGAGGTTTATTTTTTTAATGCTAATGTTTACAAACATATGGCAAGTTCTTTACTAATCTAAGTTACAATCCTTAACTGGCTAATGAAAAAATGAAAGGAATAAGAAAGGAAAGCAATAAAGCTAATAGGAATCTTGGCCTTCTCTGCTTTTATTTATAAAAAGCTTATCTGTGAGATCAAATGAGATTAGGCAAGTTATAACTTTTCCCAGCTGTGAAGAAATAATAGCATTTAACAGACTAAAGAAACAGCCAAAAAAAATCTATCTTATTCATGTCAACATACTAGCAATACATAATTTGACAATGACACCATTCATAACAACAAAAAAAAATCAAATACCTACAGAAAAATCTAATAAATGTAAAACTCCATGGAAAACAACAAAATACCATTGAGAAAAATTACAAGGTTAAAATAAATGGATGGGCTATAGCAGGTTCAAGAACTAAAAGACTTTATAGTATATACAGACTTTCCTCAAACTGATTTGTAAGAGACAAGGCAATCCCAACCAAAATCCTAGTATGCTGTGTGTCTGTGAAAACTGTTGAGCTCATTCTAAAATGTATGTGGAAATAAAAACAATCAAGCACCAGAACAATCTTAAATAAGAAAAACAAATTTGGAGGACTTTCTGCTCAATTGAAGTACCAAGTAATAAAACTGAAAAAAGAGAAAAGGAAAGGAAAACAATGCTTACCTTTAGAGAGTGCAAGTGAATGATAGTAACCGCAAGCAACCTGTACTATCTGGATATCTGACAAACTTTTAATATTTCTAGAAAATAAGAAAAGAGATCAGGGTCAATTATTTTCATCTAATAAATATATCCTGAATACTATTTATATATTGAAAAATATATAAATAGTATTCAAGTACTGACCACCTACTATGCCTAAGTATAGTTTCCTACCAACCTAGCAGTTGTGTTACTCTTTACACAAGCCCAATTTACCCAAAATTTATGCTAAACTCTGTAAACAAAATCTAGATATGAAAAAAATTAAGTGTGATGAGAAAATACTTTAAAAAGAACATTTAAGCAAACTATGCACACACTTCAAATACCTCTCAGAGTGCTTTTACAATTTAGAAGTTTTCTTTCCTTACCAAAATTTAAAAAAATCTTTAGCTCAGCACATAAAACTTTAAATAAATTTATAAAACAAATGTACATGATCTAATTTATGTAATATTGATATTTGGCCTAATTTAATGTATTTTCTTTTCTATCAGGTTTCTTAAGAACAAATAACATTCCTATCATGAGGTACTACCAGTTCACACATTATGAAATCTATTCCTCTTGGGCAATTCTTTACATCTAAATCACTGATATTCAATTCCTTACTAAGGAAATTTAATCAATTCACAATTAAGAGGATCAATGATGTGTCCAGTCATATTTTTCCCTTGTATTTTTAGAGTTTCTTTTTTTCTCCCATTTCTGATTTTTCCATTACTGCAATGTGATTCTAAATGCTAATTTTAAAAATATTACAAATAAATCAAGTAACTGTGTATCAAATATCCCAGGTTCTTCATAAGTAGTTCCCTTTACCTGATCATTCTACTGTTTTTACTGAATGAATGTTTAAAAAAAAAAAGTGGGAAGGAAACATATAATGTTCTTACTTCCCTTTACCTGATACTGCCACCTGACCTGATTCTGCCAAATGAAAGTCCGGAGCAAGTTCTGACCAGAGAGTCGATACTCATGATTTTCGGGAAGCAGCTTCAGCAAATCAAATTTTGAGCAGGAGAAAGATGAGTTACTCTAATCCCATATTATTATATTAAAAATATTTTTATTTAGTGGATTTATGTTCTTAAACTACAAAACCTGAAAGCTGTAGTGCTACAAATTAGCGGAATCCAACAACTTAGTAGGATCCAACATACCCTCAGATATTAAAAAGTAGCAAAATACCATTTTTCTGCAATTAGCAAAAAACGTTGGCAATGCAAAAAGAGGAATTCATCACATACAATTTGCAAGACCAAATAAAACATCTCAAAACCTACATTCTCATAACATCCTGTGTTTTTTCCTTCACAGCATTTATCACTACTAATTATTGGTATACTTATACATTTATTATCAGTGTACTATTAAACATTAAGCTCTCTGAAGGTAGATTATGTGTCTTATATCCATGGAATCCCTAGCAACTACCATAGTGCCTTGCAAAAAGGTACGTAATGAATATACTGTTAAAAGATAAGTGAATCTGTGCAGTCTTCAAGGCTTTTGTATTACAACTACTATAATGTCTATTTAAAACTAAGTAAAATTAAGAAAATGAATTTTATTCTTGACCAAGAGGTTTAATTTCTATAGATCAGAAAACAGCTGTACTCGCAAGGATCATATCACACCTTCCTGTCATAATATTTATTGCATATGTCTAATAAATAGAACTTTAATAAACCACAACTTTATTACAAGCAATTATTTTTCTAAATTTGCATGAAAATATATGTATTTCAACTTGCATTAAATAAACTAAGACAGTAAAATCAGGCTTAACCTTTTTTTAAATAAAGGTATAATATCCTATAAAAAGAAATAACTAGCCAAAAGTTAAGGTCAATAGAGACCAATAATTCTGAATAATTTCAGTCTTTCTCCAAGAAGTAATGATTTGAAAACACAACAAAACTGTAAGTAGAAAAAGATAATCAAACTAATAAGAGTTTCAAGTAATCTATTTACTATTAATTTTACACTCTTCCTTAATTTTAAAGTACCCCTTAATTTATGTACTCTTATCTTTTGGCATAAAAATGAATTTTATATTCAAGAAAGTACAGCCTAATGTGAATCTTCACATTTCTAATCACTCTTAGGAAAATCACAAATAGTAATTTTTTAAAACATGTTTAAATTTATTTGAGTTTCCCCATCTTCCATACATATTTTATTCAAAATGGACATGAAATTTACAAAGCTGGCTGACATCTCTAAGAATCTAAGAAAAAGCCTTACATCTAAAAAATTATGAAATACTGAAATTTAAAAAGAAATTTCATTTAAAAATGTGTTTCTACTGAAATACTAAACTGCCCTCTAAACCATAAAAACACTAGTAAAAATGATGTGTAAGTCACAATAAATCAGATCAGTCCATGAAAAATGAATGAGCTTGAACAGGAAAAATAACAACATACAGCTTAAAGTTAATATAAATGTTTGCCGAATATAAAAACAGTGAATTTTAAAGCAAAGGACTCAAAGCAAGTGAGATCTCTTTCAGATCACCATCTAGGTTCATAAAATACTAAAGTCACAAATACATAGTTTATTATTGAGCAACCTTCCTTCAAATAAATTGGCACATAATAAAATTCTCTCCTAAGTTAGCTTTCTTTACCATTTACTAAACATCTGCTGATTATCGACTGAAATCCCTTATACCAAAAGTGAACAGAAACAAAAAGATAAGTATGAGAATTAAGAGAACAATGAGATAAAAATGAGGGAAAACTAGAAAGCTCTGCCATGAATCATGGTTTTGAGAATATTAACTTAGAAAATCTAACATGTAAAATCCCTTTTCAACCCTAAAAAAAAAAAAAAATCACAAAATTTTCAAAATCTTAAATTAGAAACCCCATTCTACAACAATTACTTGTGGGAGAAAATAAAATGAGTACAGAATATGACAAAGTGAGGTCAGTATGTTTCTATGAATGCTCTGTATTATCTAGCCAATAACCACTTGGTTGAAAATTACTATTTTATGAAAGAAATAAAAATGGAAATGATTAAAAAATTCAGTTTACTTAATTTAAAAAAAGCTTTTTCCCAACAGCACCATCAGTAAGAGATATTAAAAGTACAATGGGAATACTGTTTGTTTCACCACCCCAAGTATTATACCTATCACAAGAAAAAACAAGGAAAAAGAAATTTGCTGAGTTTTGTGTAATTCATTTATAAGTTCAATTTTAAAATGTGGGTGATTGTGATGTATCCAAAAGTCTCAACAGATAGTCCATTACTAAAACAAATATAAAATGTCAAACTAAATATTAAAAACTACTTTTAATATGCTATAACATAGGGAAGGTTATAAGCTTATTAAAGGAGCTATCTTTACTAGTTTAAAAAGACAAAAACAAAACTCTTTTCTAACAATAAGAGTTCCTGTTCCGAAATATATTAGTTACTATGTTCCATATTTTTATCCTAGTAGTTACATCGTATTTCTTAAATTGAAACAAACACCATCAATTTGAAATTAAAAATAAAATATCTAAGTGTGTTTAAAAAGTGCACCTGAAATAAATCTAAAATTAGCTTAATTCCTTTGTCCCCTGCAGAGTGCTCTTTGTCCCTTTACATATTAGTAGGAAGAAAAAACAAGAGTTTAAGGAGGTAAGAATCTGTATAATTTTAAAAACTAAGCATGAGTTAGTGTATTATTTATCCATAAGAAATTGGATATTTTTCTTTAAATCTTTATATTTTTGCCTAGATATATTCATGCTTTTATAATTTTTAATATTAAAACAGTGGCTATGTCCTATGCAAATCTGTAAAACAACATTAATAAACCACTGTTTATTTTTTGATTTTTAAATAATTCTCTGATGAATTTAATGGTTTGCATAAATCATGGTCACTGCTATATAAAAAGGTAGAAAATGACTGAATTCTTATCTAACCAGTAACCTTAAGAACTCAAAAATGAGAAATAATTAGCTGTCAACTCTTACAGGCCCACAGTATACAAAATAATTTAATAATAAATTTATGATAAAAGATTATTAAAGACCTCTTTTTGGTCACCTTTGTTACCTGGGTACTCTGACATATTCCTCTGATCCTAGGAGGCCAAGTTGTCCATCAGAATCAAGACCCCAAGCATACACCTGGCCCTTGTCATTTAGTGCTAACGTATGAGCTTCTCCACATGAAACGGCTACAATATTCTGGGCATCCAGGGCGACAACCTGCTCTACAGAAATCAGGAAGAGAGACATTACATTCTAGTTTTGAACTACCAATGAGAATAAAACACAATCTTCATCTTGCATAAAAAAAGCTAAGGAAATACTGAAATACAGACTAGGTATAATTTCAGTTATTCTGACAAATCTAACAAGTATGTTCCATACAAAATTTTCATTATGGTAAATACCAATATATGTCACAGGGAATAATCAACTCAGAATATTAAGCGATTTTGACATTTGGAGGAAGATGTTAAGGGTTTACAACAATTCTCTCAGAAAGTGTTCTTCATCAAAGCCATTACCAATATAAGAAAGTCTAGCTGAAAAGGAAATCACTTAAATAACCTGGGTTGTCTTTTAATAATAAAATCATAATTGACACATACATTACCATACAGATACTACTATGAAGTGATTCTGAACTTAATGAAATACTAATCTCAACTGGCATTTCTGATGGGAAACAATTTTTTTTAGAAAGCTCATAAATAAGCCATCTCCTGGATATGCTGAGGAGAGAACTGAAAGGCAACGTGACCATAACAAACATGTTTCAGGCTATGGACTGCCATTTTGACATCGAAGATATAAAAGCTCCACATGTAGTTAAAACATGCTCGTTTTACACCTGAAATTAATTCTCGATACCGGTCTTTTGTAACCACTGTCAAATGAGTAAATAAAATGAAATTGTTTCCTTAGTCTTAGGATGTGCAATGTCTATCAATATTTTACTAGTACCATTTCAAATTGTTTTTAAGATGCCATTTAAAATTAATTTTTAGCTTAATAAGAAAGCTGTAATTTCTGTCTTCAATAAACTGAAAGCCTCCTGTTGAAACAGGAGGCTTAACTGAAACAAACAATCAGGGTTTCTTCAGAAGCACGTTCAGTTCTGTGTACAAATGTCAATGTTCAATAATGAAACAGATTACATCGAGAAGATTTAAATCCCTACGTATGAAGAAATTCAAATTGTATCTCCATTATTAACCTGCACGTTGGGGTGCAAGGTTAGCCCTAGAAAGCCTCTAGGAATCTGCATAACTCTACTGACATTTTAAGTACTTACCTTAAAGTACTATATGAATTAACAACAGGAAGCTGTTGAACAATATGTGGAAGCTCATTATACTCATCTCTCACTTTCTGTATGTATATTTTTAATAAAATTATATCGCAGAAACATACAAAAAAAATAAAAATAAGATATAACATATAGTCCCCATAAAAATTAAGATAAAAAACTTAGAAGTATGGCATCGTTTCTTAAATCAATACATTCCAATAAATCTTCATTATGAAGAAAGAATAAAACACACAGAAGTACTGTACTCTCTCACAGAGGCCCCAGAAATAAGTCAGTGTTTCTCCAAAACAATCCTCAAGGGAAACTAGTAAAGAGCAGAAAATGTCAAGATGACAAAAGGAATGAATAAGAATGGTGGCTAAACAATAACAAATGAGAGTACCTAAATTAGAGCGCAATGGCTACAAAATTAAAGGTACCAAAAATTAAAAAAAACAACAAAGAAACATTCATACTAAACAATATTTTGTGAATATTGTTTCACTAAATATTGTTTCACTAAAGAATAATAATAACTCGTGCTCCAAGCTCTAGAGACACAAAGATAAATAAAAAGAATTCTAGCCCTCAAGAAGTTTGGTCTATAGAAAAACAGGTGGAATAAAGATTTTGATTAAATTGCTAAGATAAAGATATATAAAAAGGACATGGGAATTATAAAAGCCTCGAAAGATACCAGGAAGAATTTTGGAAGACACTGACACTTTAAGCTAAGTCTTGAGAAGAGGAAAAAAGAAGAGATTCCATGTACCCATTTGAGAAAATTCAGTTTGTTATAGTAAAAGAAACTAACTAAAAGCAGTGAAAAGACTGATATAATATTGTATATGTCAACTATAACTAAAAAAAATGAAACAAAAAATAAAGGCAATCCATAGAATTAACTTATTCTGAATAAATCACAGATAAACTTGATTTTGAAATTTAGAAGTTTCTAGTTCATAATTACATTATTTCCATGCCAGACTTAAAAAATGGCAAAAAAAAAACTGGCCTAAGAAACATTTCTCTAAACAATCTTTAAAAATAAGCAAAAATAAAAAGCTTTTCAGAGAGCAATTTTGTAACATGTATTACAATTCTAAACTGGTATGCCCTTTTACCCAGAAACTGTGCTTTTCAGAATTTATTATATACTGTAAAACAATGTTTACTGAATCATAGTTTGTAATTCAGAAAAAAACAACAACAGTAAATAACCTGATTTCCTGTAATGGGGAGGTAAATAAAGTATGAAACATCCATGTAATAAAAATCAATGCTTCTATCAAAAAGAATGTCTATACAGTAACATGAAAAGATAAATATATCAAATAACAAGTAAACCACAGACCTTTATGTCAATGTGTATAAAATTACATTTTTAACACAGGTGTAAAAGGCATGAAAATATAAACAAATACTAGTAGCCATCTTTAGAATGCAAGAGGGAAAGTGTCTTCCACTTTTTAAATCACACATTTCTATAGCTTTAAAAAAAAATAAAGTACATGTATTATTTTGGTAACCAGAAAAAAATAAAAGAAATTTGTAAGGTATAGAAAGCCCCCATCTTATAAAATGACCCTGAACCTCACAGGAACAAATGTTCTGTTTCCCAAAATCAAAACACTAAGGAAATAATTAATTTGGAGTGATACAGAGTTTCTTACCTAGGAAACAGAGGCTATAGTCAGGTACTGTATATCTTTAAAATGTGATGTAGTTAAGTTAAATGCTGCCCACAAATTTCTATCCTCAACTTTCTGGAACTACTAAGAGAAGAACTAAGCAAGCCAGGATGAGTGAAAGGTGCAAATAAATTTCTGACATCCAAATTTAAAACTCAAAATTAATTTTTCTATAAAAAATGTTACACAACTCAGTTAAATACAATTATTAATAAAATATTATACTTGTGTTTTAAAGAAAATTTATTTGTAAACCTATTCATGATATCTAGCAATATTTTCATCAGCAAAGAAAAAGAAAGGTTTTTAAAACACAATTTATTCATAAATCAGTAAGTATCTGGTATAACAGCACAATTACCAGGTGTGATCCAAGTCCATAATCAATTTTAACTTTAATGCAGTCTATGAGTTTAATGAAGTCCTACACATATTAATTTTAAAACAACAAATTCTAACAAAGTTTGAATAACTTTTAATGTTTTACACAGAAAACAAAAATTTCTGTTAATGTTTTATATTCAAGTTATAGGGCCTAAAAAACAATTATAACAACAACAAACAGCCATGTTGATAATTCTAAAATGAAGAAATATAGTTTATTATATAAGTAATTTAAAGAGGCACCATTCCAACTCCCTAGTAATTCTGCAAGAGATTTAATTCCAAAATCCTCTGTTCTACCATGACTTACTGGTTGCTATGTTTCCTCTTTCTTTCTCTCTGAAAAGTTCCACACAAGAGCAATACAAAGTACACTTAAAATCCATCTCTAAAAGTTTAACATTCACAGAGAGCATTTTATTATAAATTGAAGAGGTACTATGTAACTCCATTCTTATTTTTAAAATGTCACACAGCCCCAATATATATGCAGAAAAAAGACTGAAAAAATAAATACTAAATTGTCAACTCTGGCTATCTACAAGTGGTCTTTCTCTTTGTTGTTCTCTATTTAATTAAAAAGCTGAATGTGTAATTAATGTATTTTATGACTCTGACTTTTGAAAGATGACATTAACCTCTTGAGATTAGTGCATATCAGCAAGAATGAACCCTCGATATAACAGCAGAGTTTTTGTTGTGGGTGGTTTTTTTAAGATTCTTTATTCATATCTGGCACTCATTTATCACAGGACCAATAGTATTTTTTGTATTATTAATGCTCTGAATTTTGAGGGGCGTGAGAGGGAAGCACAGAAGAGATGGCCCCTTCCAGGGCTAAATGAATTCCAAAAGATAACAACTTGCCAACTGGCGTACTTTTTTCATATGCACACCAACCAATCCAGAGTTTATACCAGCAGCCATGTCCTTATCTACCTCTCACATACCAAGCCAGTATTTCCCCTAAACTAAATCATCCCAGGGTCAAGTACTAAGAAACTAGAAACCAACACTGAAACTCAAAATCTGCAGGAATTAATCAAACTAGACAATTCTAAACAGTCTTATTCTGCCCAGTCTTCCTTTCTCTAAGAAACTACAACAAATGCCATAAGCCAAGATCTCTCCTGCACTCCTATCTTTTGCCTCCTGACTACCCTAGTCTCTGCCCTTGTGGCCCTGTATGGCAGGCAGTGAGTGACCCTTCTCTCTGGGATCTCTGGGGAGCTTCTTCCAAGCTTCATTTTTGTTTCCTCTTATAGCATATCCAGCATGTAAATTCTTACGACAGTTTCAAATTTTAACTTTTTGGTTACAATGTAGCTGATGGCCATCAAGCTCACTGAAACAGGAGTTTTCATTTTTCCTTCCTATATCACCACAGCCAATAAATCACAGTAACCATGTGCACATCCAACAAAACCCTCTGTGCTCCCACTGTGTACCAAAGTGATATAACTACAGTGCTGAAGAAATATAAGGTTTCTACCCACCAAGAGCTAACATTGTAAAGATTTGTATCCAAATATTTATTTAAAATAAGACAGTAAATCAACTTATTTACTGAATGCCAGGTAACCGTACTTGGTACTAACACAGAACATGTGACTTAAGTTCTCACAACAGTAACCACAGAGGTCTGGGGAGATGGTACTTCAGCTGGACAAATTCAAGAGACAGAAAAGGAAATATGACTTAGAAAAATTAATCCTGAATTAGGAGGATGGACTGGAACAGGAAGAGCAGTTAGAAAGTTATTGCTGCAGTTTTTACATAGATCTGTCATGGTCTAACTAGAATAAAAACAAATAATTTTAGATTAAGATATGAGGAAATAACTGGCACAAGAGTTTCAAGTAACTAGCTGATGGTCACATACTTAGCCATTTGCAAAGGAAATGAAACGCGAGAGTTACTAAGAACAGAACCACTAAGTTTTGGCAACTGAAGCAACGCTGGTGCCAAGGGCTAGAAAACAGACTCTAAGATAAATCTAAAGTCTGAACGTAAGTGAATTCAAGAAGCATTAATAAACGAGGACAAGGAGCTGCTTTCTGCAGTTTACTTTAGAAAGACTGAGATAGGTAATTTACAGTACAGTGGTTCCCATGTAAAATGTTCTTTTTGTTCTCTATATTTTATCAGTTTTATACTCTCAGAAATGTCTTTTTTTTTTTTAATCCTTACCCGAGGACATTTTTTTTTCACTGCTTTATAGACAGAAGGAGGGAGAGAGAAAAAAAAACATCGATGTGAGACAGAAACATCAATCGGTTGCCTCCCACACACACCTCTACTGGGAATCCAACCCTCAATGCAGGTATGTACCCTGACCAGAAATCGAACCTGCAACCTTTCAGAGCATGGGATGACACTCCAACCAACTAAGCCACACTGGCCAAGGCTATCTATCTTTCTTGATGTGTAAGTTTCTCCCACAGTCAAGCACCATGTACATAGTGCATGCTCTGTTTATTCACAATGTTTATATACTAAGCAAATTAATTTAGGCACAGTTGTCAAAATAGCTACAACAGTAAAATAAGACATGCAATCAAACATCTTTACATGAGGGGCAGGATTTTAAAGTACAAGTAACTAGAATTTATTCAAGCACCTATGTTCCTCAACAAACAGTATACAAAATATACCTTCTGATACAGACTAAGTGTCTGTGCCCTCCCATAATTCAAAATTCATAACCCTATAATGTGATAGTATTGGAAGATGGGCTTTGAGGGTGATTAGATCATGAGAGTGGAACCCTCATGAATTAGATGGGTACCTTTTCCCAGAACACTCCCTCAGCCCTTTTGCCATGTGAAGACAATAAGAAAGACTGTCTTCTATGAACCAGGAAACAGGGTTCTCATCAGACACCAAATCTGCTAACATCATGATCTTGGACCCCGCAGCCTCGAGAACTGTGAGAAATATGTTAAGTTAGTTAAGCAACCTAGACTATAGTAACTTTGTTATAGCAGCCTGAGTAGACTAAAACATCCTCTAATTATTTATCACTAAATAGACTTCTGAAAATAAATGATGAATCTAAATTTCAGTATTTATGTGCTTCTCAGCAGGACAAAAAAGGCATATTTAATTCTTTTATTTTTTTCTGTATCGTTATCTTTAAAGGAACCCAATTCATTTTTATCTTGCTCCAATATAACAATACCTATAAGTGTGACAAAAATACATTTTTGACATAATTTTTTAATATGAGCTCCATCAATTTTGGCAGAATAATTAAAGACCAAAGTTAAAGAAATACTCTCATGCTTAAGTACAACGTCTGAGACATGGTAGGACGGCACTCATTTTTTGGATTAAATACCTGAATTTCAGTTGTAAATGAAAAGATGTATTATCTAGCTGAAGGCAAATAAACCAACAGCATATTACCCACTTCAGTGTAAGGCAGACCCCAAATTAAATTCCTATTCTAATATTAATAGCTTTTTTCCTTTAAGCAAACATTAATTGAGCACTCATCACATGCCAGGCATTGTTCTTTGTATTTCAGGTGTTATCTCACTTAATCCTTACAACCACCCTAGGAGTTTGGCATGGTTATCCTAATTCTGCCAAAGAAAATACAGGCACAGAGTGAATAAGCAGTGTGCCCAAGATAACATAGCTAAGAAGTAACAGAAATAAGATTTATATCCAAATACTATTTCCAGACACTACCCCTTTAAATATATATATATTTATATATATGCATACTCATTCTTTTACATATATAAATTGACATATATGTATTTTAAAAAACATGCAGTGAAAAATCTGGGTCTACCACCCACTTCCTAAGCAATGGAGTTCTCATCTCTTACCCTACCTCTGCACCAAGAGTAACCACTATTATTAGTTGTATGTATTTTTTCAGGTAATTTGATGTATCTATAATAAAATACAAATGTGTGTGCATATATGTATGTGTGTATATTATGTATTTTTAATACAAAATATTGTTTTATACACAGTGTTCTATACCTTGCTCTTTTTACTTACTTATATCATAGAGATCTTCCCATAGTAGTACACAAAGAACTCCATTCCTTTCACAATTACAAAGCATTATTCTACATTGACTGAATGGGCCATAATTTATTTTACCAGTTCCCAACAGATAGTCATATGGCCTAATGTTTTGCTATTACAAACAATGTTGTAGTAATGACATCTTGTACATACACAAATATAGCTATCAAAGGAAGAAGGAAGTTACACTCTTGGACATTTTGGAGACAGAATTTATCACAAATATTTACCCATTTATACTAACAACCTACAAAAACTTGTTTATTAAAAGCCTCACCATATAAACTGTATTAAGGACTTTTGTTAACTGGTATGTGAAAAAATGTTACCTCATTATAGTTTTCTGCGCACCTCTTAAGATGCATGAAGTTGGAAGAGTATGCATTTGTTTCGGAGCCATTCCTATTTCCTTCCTCTGTGAAATGCCTGTTCATATCTTCTGCACATTTTGCTACTTCATTGTTGTTTTTATATCTCACCATTTTTTTAGGAGCGCTTTTTTGTATCTGGGAGCTTCATGTTTTGATTGTAATGAGTCATAAACACTTTCCCATTTGTCTTTTAACCTTGTTTACAATGATTTCTAACAAAATTACTCTAACTTTCAGGTAGCTTTTCTTATCTATGCCTCTTCACAATTTAGAAGGGTTTTCTTAACTCCAAAATAATAAACAAGTATGTCTTTGTTGTCTTTAAGCACACTAATCATTACATTTAAATATTTGATTCATTTGGAATTTATCCAAATATATTCCTGGGGTGAGGTTATTACACTTCACCTTTTTTATTACCTAGATAATGCTCTTATTCCAGGATCATTTACTGAATAGCTCCCATTTAAATTTTCCCCCACCAACTTCTGGTGATCTGGGTCTATATCTGGGCTTTATATACTGTTATTTGTTTATTAGATCTATTTATGAGGCAATTTAAACTATAAAGGCTTTAAATTAAAATACATTTATATTATTTCTGTTCTTTATTTTTCAGTTTTCCTAGATGAATTAGAGAATCAATTTGTCTAGTTCCCCCCAAAACCACTATGTGGTATTTTCATGATCACATGAAACTGACAAATTAATTTTTAGAGAAAACTGGAAGGTTTATGTAAGTTAATTATTCTTATCCACTAATGCGGTTTCCATTTGTTCAAGTTTTGTGTGAGCCTGCAAAGTGCTCCCAAGTCTTCTTCACACATCCTACATATTTCTTAGGTTACTGGGTCATTTCATCTTTTTCTTGCTACTGACACCTAATTAGTTCTTGTTTCCCCTACATTTGAATTTTGACCTTGGGCAAGTCATTCAACCTCTTGAAGTTGTACTTCCTTCACCTGTAAAACTAAGCTAATACGTACTTTTGTAGGATGGTTTTAAGACTTTCTGGATAAGGCCTGAAGGATTCAGCATAGTGCCTGGCACAAAATGGTACTGGTACTATTTTTAAATATCAGCATTCTCATATCTAAATAATATATTCTAAATAATATATGGAAACATATAATAAATGGGAACACTATTAAATTTCTTTCTGCCCCTGCCAAGTGGCTCAGTTAGCTGAAGTTTGTCCCATACACCAAAAGGTTGTGGTTGCAAGTTCAGGGCACATACCTAGGTTGCAAGTCTAGTCCCCAGTCCAGACATGTACAGAAGACAACAGATCGATGTTTCTCTCACACATCCACGTTTCTCTCTCTCTTTCCCCCTTCCTCTCTCTCTAAAAAGCATATCCTCCAGTGAGGATTTTTTTTTCAAATTATGAAGTTTGTATCTTTCTTCTGCCTTTACATTTTCATAATAACTTCTAAGTGTCCCTTTTCCCCCTATTCCCAATTGCAGAGGCTATTCCCCAAATGTATATGGGAAAAGACCCACCTTTATCCAGAGGTAATGCTAATCTGTCAGTCTTTTCCTTAATTACTTCTGAGAAGATAAATGTAGGTCCCTGAGGTACATTCCTATTAGAGTGCCTGAATCAGAAATCTGAAAGTATACACATGCTAAGTGATAAATACGGGGGATCAACTATGAGAAGTAATTTAAGCTCTACTTTATTTTCATCACACCATACTAAAAAAAAAGGAAAAAAAATCACAAACTTCTTCAATAACAGGTAAAGCAGTTCAACTTTCCTCTAATTGTTTTCAGAAGCTTCTAATTCTGCTCCTTAGGCCCTCGTGTAGCCTGACCCTGTCCCTTTCCCACTTCCATTTCCTTATCAAGAAGCAACAGCACTATCTCAGATGACACATTCCCAAGAACCTCTTGTGTACATACCAGTACACACACAATTTATAGTATTTCAGCTGTTAGGGGAATTAAAAGCAACTTCTGTGATTGTATCTTGTGTCTTCCAGTAAACCCTGAAAGTCATAAAGTCAAACATAACTAACTATATAGGTTTGTGTTAGTTAAGCAAGAATATGAAATGAACCTATGAACAAAAATCAAATAAGCAGCCTAACAGATAATACCTGGCAAACAAATGTATTAAATTTATCTATATATAAAAATTCAAGTTTATAAAAGAGATGAAATAGAGTGAACAACCATTTAGGTTACCTTAAATTTACAAAGCTGTTATAGTACCAGGTACTTTAAAGTCTCCCAAAAGTACAAAATTGGTATTGTTAATAGTTATTAATTACTTGGAATCAAGAAATAATTTATGGTTGGAATATTAGCCTACTTTGAAGATAAAACAAAACTAGAAAAATATTTCATGCCTTTAGCCCTGATTTTTCTCCCCACTTATAGTACTGAAGTTCTTACTGGTCAAGTGCAAGTTCAAAATAAAATTCACCTCACCCAACCTTCTCTCTTCTCCTAATACAAAGTAGTTAACCCTCCTCTTCCTAGATTCCCTCTTTCTACTAATTATGGATTCAACCTAGGATCATACCTGGCTCCTCCCTTTACCCTAATTATTCACTTCCAACTGGTTACCAAAACCAGTCCATTTTTTTCTGCCTCCCTGATCTCTCCTCCATCTACCCTCTCCCTCTCGTTTTAAAGGATTACTACTATAACCTAACTAATTTACCTCCAAATCCTCTCCCCTGCTTTAAAAAACCTGGTAATTCCTATTACAAACTAAATTCTCACTCCTTAATTTAATTAATTCTATAATGCGACCTCAACTTTACCTTTCTAACCTTCTTACTCACTATTCTCAGCCATTTCAAGTAACTGGACTACTATTCCCTTAACAGGCCTCAACTTTAGCTAGTGCCATTTGAGCTGCTTTACCTATAAAGCACCCTCCTCCTTTCTTTCCTCCTTGAAATACTACATATCCTTCCAGATCATATGCTGTCTTTCCTATACTGTTATAACCCATTCCACCCCAATATTCATCTCTACACAGCACTATTTATGCATCTTATAAGATAGCACATTTTATATTTATATACACTTATATTTATTTGTGCACTTGTTTTATCTCCCCTTCCAAATCTTTAAATGATACTCATCACATTATACTCAAAAGTTTGTCAAATACATTTTTTAAACTTCCTTTTGCAAACATCTTATGAACTTACAAAATTTGTGAAGTGAGGCACAAATGTGTTTATAATTTTTACATAAATTTACTTATCATTCCTTCTACATTTGCTAAAATTGAAGATGCTCTTTTTCCTAAAGAAATAAACATATAAGCAAATAAAGACTAATTTTATGTATATGTTCATGGCAACATTACTTATAGGAAAAACCTTGAAATAAATTCAAAAAAGAGAACACAGATTTTGGTACTTTTTTCGTTTTTTAATTTTCCTTTTAAACCTCACTTGATATGAGGAAGGGAGAAAGACAGAGAGGGAGAGGAGGAAAAAGAGAAAAAGAGAGAAACATCAATAGGTTGCCTCTTGTACACACTCCAACAGGGGACTGAACCCACAACCAAGGTATGTACCCTGACCAGGAATTGAACCTTTTGGTGTATGGGTCGATGCTGCAACTAACTGAGCCACCTGACCAGGACAAATTTTGGTATGTTTAAATGAACAAAAGCTAAATTACCATTAATAACACCCCTTAACAGTTAAAAACATGGGAAAATACTAAATTTTTATTCAATTATTACTGAAAAAGAAGTTGAGATACAAGAGTATACTTCTGGTCTATAATCAATCATTTCTGAGTGTAGAAAAGGAGTCAAATGACAACTGCATTTATTTATGCACAATAACATTATGGCTGATTTTAACTTTTCTTATTTCTGAAATTCTCTACCAAAAATATGTAATACTTTTATAATTTGAAAAAAACTATAAAACGTTATTTGAGAATAGTAAGACATTTGCAAAGGAATAAAATGAAATTTTTTTAAAAAATGAAATTAAATTTTGATACTAAAAATTAGAAATTTTAAAATGTGAAACATATTCCTAAGGAATTCTAAAATGTTTTACTTATGATCAAGAAAAGCTGAACTGAAATTCTGCCACACTATAACGAAAGAAAATAAAGGAATTTCAGGTAAATAAAATATTACAGTTTAAAGACTAAAGCCACCAAAATTCAAGAAATTTCCCTTTTAACAAAAATAACTCCCAACAATACAATTGCACACAGCACAGACTTTTCCTGCAGGTAATTAACCCAATTTGTTAAAATATAAAAGTAATTATTATCTTTTAAACTCCATCAGAATGGAAAAAATAGATAGAAGCTAAAAAGAATTAAACCACAGGCTCTTTGATACAGTCTCTGCATTAATGCTTCCCCACTTTTCTACTTACTAATACATTCCTAATCCAAAAAAAACCTTGTAACAATAGCTGAATACGTTTCCTCTTGTTAGATTTTCTTTAATAGGTATCCCTAAGTACCTGATATGCTTTATACTAGCCTAGGAAAACTAAATTATCTATGAAGTGAGACTTAATTTTATTTGAAGCAATTTTAAAAATACATGGGGTTTGTGACAAATGATCTTCAACAGTGCTACATTTGTATAGAATATCAAGGAACATAGAACCCTAAGAATACTCACTAAGGAGATGACAGAAACTAGACCACCGAGGCTGTCATGTGCAACAAGAATCCTTAATAAATGCCCAAACTGTGAAACTGAAATCTACCATATTTCTGGTTGTTCCAAGAAAAGCATATGGCTCACTTCCAATCAGATACAAATACCAAATACCAAACACAAAGAGAAAAATCATTGCTTCCAAATCCTTTTTAAAAGCCTCTATTTGTAAAACTGCTCAGAACAGACAACTACTGCTACTACTGTTTTCTCTGTGGGTTAAAGGTTTTATAAAGCATTCACCAAATCAGTGCATTCCACACAGAGATACAAGTAAGACTTGATTCAACATAAGTAATCCAAGTTCCAAAGTTAGCCATCAAATCATGTCTGGCAGTTTACTCTAGACCTTGGACAGTAGCACAGCACAGCATTAGATAATAAAGGGATACAGAGTATGACATATAACAGGGGAAAGTGAAAATACTGGGTGTTAACATAAAAGGCTTTTGTTCACTGGTTTAAATGTTCATACCACACAAGGGAATAATGAAGTATCAAAGTACTATCACAATGCAAGATCTTGGTTATTTTTTAAATAATGATTTCTATAAGCCATCAAATAAAATGGCAAAAAACAATCTATGCATTAGTATTTGATCTGCCTCAAATATAAGATATTACTGTAAATAATTCTAAACATAAGGTGAATAAAGTAGGAGACTGGTAGACTTAAATTCTGATTCAATTTATAGCTGTTCACCAGTCATCTGCTGTTTCGACAAGTTACTTACCAACTTGTGCTTCCATTTCTCCATAAATTTATCCCCTAAGATGAGGATAATTCTTGCAAACTGAGTCACAAGCATTTTGAAAGGAACCATGAGTTATTGTGTAATGCTCTTGAAATTCCTCAGATGTAGGGTCCTACACAAAGTAAAGTATTATTATACATCTCTCTAACAGTAGTTATCTGTTTGTATCATGATTGTTGTTCCTACACTTGACAGTGTGCTTCTTGGGCACTAACCTTCCTCAAAGTGTCCAAAGCAAGCCTTCATTCCTGACTCAAGTAATTACTTTTCTCAAGTCTACATATATCATCCATATCTTTCTCTTCCTTAGAAGGTACAGTTAAAATTAGGATTTATCAAACATAATGAGTTTATTTGGTATTACATGCTTTTTTATTCAATAGAAAATATGTGGAATAATTTGGTATTTTTAATCCACTCTTAAGTAATTTTATTTTCCATATTTATATTTATTTTCCTATATTACTTTTTAAATTTCATAGGTTTTTAAGGAGTTCACTAATAGATTTATGTTTTGTGAACAAGGAGAGCAGGTGAGAAAATGAAGCAAGAAAGGCAAGCAAGTGTGATCAAAATACTTTATTGGAATGACCCAAAAGCAGAAATTACCATTCTCGGCTATACAGGAAACAGAATTGATGCTCATAATGTTTGTATGTTCTATAGAAGAGTTGAGTATAAACTACAGTAAAATTTATCATAACTATTCGAATTCTATTGCTGGCTTTGCTAATCAAGTTAACCTTTGGTTCAAGAATAAAATATACATATTTAAATTTTTAGTTGGTGTTGGTATAATATTACATATTTAAAATAGAACCCTCAACCTTCTTATATGGTTCCTAAAATGGCTTCTCTTTAAATTTACACATGGGGGTGTGTGAGGAAGATAATATCTTCATTGTATAACCTTAGTTACAAAATAATTTTTAGAAAAATTTTTTAACTCTCAGAATTATATGAAAATACTGATGGAGACTAGTTTTTTTCCTAGGTGAATATGTATTCTCTGCCATATTTTCTAAATATGGCAGAGGAAAAACTTTGTGAGATAGAGGTAAAATCATAGAATTTAGAGTGGTCTATTTGCTAATCTAGTAATGGTTAGTCACTAATTCTCTTTTAACTTCAGTTTCCTCATCTGTAAAATGGGGAATATAAAACCTGCCCCAGTTAGCAAACAAAACTGTTAGGAAGATTAAATGAGATAATCTACTTGAATTTTCCAAGCAATAAAAAGCTATCAAAATAGTCATTTTTAATATAACTATATCACATTACTAATAAATTATGGTCATGAAATAATTTAGTACTGTTTCTTACATGGAACATGGAAAACCCAGGTGCGAAACACATTTAGGACCATGGTCACCATATTTATACCTACAATTTGATATACAGTGGGTAAATGATCTAGTTAAAGGGAATATACTTTAACTTATACGTAACTTGTTATCTTAAAATCTTTAGAAGTGAATTTAGAAGTATAAAAATAAAACAATTTAGCTGCACTGGCCTAGCATACTGAAGATTTAATATAGTTACCTGTTAATTATGAATTAAGAAACCGAGAGCCACTAGCTAAAAAAAAGTTAAAAAAATTCTTATGAAGGAAAAATTCATACAAATACCAGTAGATGTTCATTCACTTCTCTGGAAGCAAGTGAGGAAGAGCTGGTAGTGATAGCAAGTGGTATACATATACGAGAGAACAGAGTTCAACATGGACATAATCTGCACTCTTAGTGTAACAGGAAAAATTCCTATGCAGTTTCTAAAAAGTTGGAATGGAAACCTCTTCCAACAGGTAATAGGTCAAATCAATGTAACCACACTGTAAGGCCAAGTCCTCCAGTAGGTTACCATGCCTCTCAAAAACATCTCATTCTTAATTTTGAGGCCACCTTTCTCCTCATTTTAGAATATTTACTATGGTTAGAAAGCCAATCTCTGTAAGAAAATAATTCTTAGCTCCCTCCACACAAGTTTAAAGCTCAGATGAAATAAATTACTTATGTTTTTAACATGATCCCAGAAATTCATTCAGACTCACTCAATTACCAGAGGACCTTAAAACCAATGAAATAAGAACTTGTCTTCTAATTCAGTCCTCAAACTCACAATTTTTAAAAAGGGTTGGTGAAGGAATATGTTTAAATCATTAAGAAATTATTTGAAAGGGAAATAATTATGGTTAAAAACATTAAAATTTTTTACTCAAGCACCTTAAATCTGAAGTTAAAAGTCTGTATCAGAGTAACTACCTCTCTTTAAACTTTTTCTTTCTCCTGCCTCTTTAACCTAGGTACACTTACTTCAATATACCACTGAACCTGGACTTTTGGTAATAAAAAGTCCAGGTTCTCTCAGGATCAGGATCCTCTTCTAAAACACTAAGCTATTCCAGCCTCAGATTTATTTTCTGGCTTTCTATGTGATTAATGATTAAATTAAACTTAAGATATCATTTTCTCCCAGAAATCTTTCAATTCTATCCCACAATGACATTTCCCATCATTTAAATTTCCTAGACTCAAGTTACGTATAACATCGTGTCAAATTTCAATTCTCTCCAATTATATCATTCATGTGTGTCTTCACTCCCAACCCAGGCTCTAAATTTTTCACAAAGTTCATGCCTTTCATTTCTCTGTACCAGACTGTGATGTACCCTGGAAGATGCGGCAATCCTAAAGAGGTATCATAAATTCAGTAAACCCACCCTCCCAACCTTATATTACCAAATAATGCTTCCAGAATGAAGCAACAGGGTGATTTAAATATCACAATGCAATCATCACAATGCTGCCATGACCACAAAGCTTCTTCTTCTAGCTAGTTAAGTTTCTCAGAATCTTACCTGTAAAGTTAAAAGCTGTTCTAGGCACAATAATTATACTATTTGTGCAGTGTCTATCTCTGTCCTAGACACAGAATAGGTGTTTAATAAGATTTTAAAATGTTAAAGCTTAGTAAATTTCAGTAACTATACTGGCAATTTCTATATGCTGACTGTGTACTTTCTATTTGCCCTGCAGTCTCTCAGAACTTACTAAAGTAACACACAGATATGTTCAGTTATTTCTTGGGACATTTTAAATATAAGAATAGTAACAGTCCCATAAATCTCAACCTGAGGCAGCATTCCAAGGTAAGCAAAAAAAAGTAAAGGATTCACCTGCCTCTAGCAATGATTAACAAATGCTGATTAGTAAATTACTATCCAAATAGTAAATTACTACAAACATAACCTCCATGCCTAAGATTACGAAATCTGGTAAGAGCCCATAAAATATCCTTAGTGAGCTAAAGTACAAGAAAGCTCACTTTTACCTTGAGTTCTGCAATAATTAAACCTACTGTGTTAAGCATCATTACCATTTATCCAAAAAAAAATGTATTACACACTAAGGCAGAAGAGATTAAGACTCAACAACAAGAAAGGATGTATACAGTATTTACAAGCTAGAAGAGTGAAGTCTGGAATGGTGGTAAGTGGTGTATGAAAGATGAATAACATACCTTAATTTAACACCTTAATATTTTATACCTACATTAACCTCGCAAAAGTAAATACTAGAAGCCTATTAAATAATGACATTGTAAAGAAAAATAACTGCCACAGAAAATACTTAAGTGCCATAGGTTGAAGTTAAAAGAAACTGCAAATCAATACAGGTGCATTCTTATGTGAATTTACACCTTAATGGTTAATTTTTAATTCTTACAATTAAAGCAAAATTCACATAATAATTATATTTGTAACTGTGATAATATCTGATTTTAAAATATGTATAGCCTGGCCCTGGCTGGGTAGCTCAGTTGATTAGATCTTTGTCCCAATACAGCAAGGTTGCGGGATGATCCCATCAGGTCACATACAAGAATTAACCAATAAATGCACAATAAGTAGAGCAATGGGTAGATGTTTCTGTTTCTGTTTCTTTCTCTCTCTCTTGCTCCCCGTTCCTCTTTCTCTTTCTCTCTCTTGCTCCCCATTCCTCTTTCTCTTTCTAAAATCAGTAAGTAAAAGAACCACACCTAAAACAAAAACAAACTAAGAGGACAGCTAGATCAGGAGCAGAACCATAGAAATGGAGATCACATGGAGGGTTAGCAACAGGGGAGTGGGAGAAGAAGGGGAGAGAAGGTACAGAAAATAAGTAGCATAGACAGTAGATAGAAAATAGACAGGGGAGAGGGCAAGAATAGTATGGGAAATATAGAATCTAAAGAACTTGAGACACAAGGTCATAAACTAAAGGGAGGGAATGGTGGGGGAGGGGTGTGGAGGGGAATGAAGCGGGGAAATAGAACTGTAATGGCGTAATCAATAAAATATATTTAAAAATAAATAAAGTAAAATATGTATAACCAGGAAAATAACATAAAATGTGACCATATTCCCCCAAATTCTCATTACCCCACAAATTATTTTCAGTTTGGCTTGTACAGCTACTACAAAATAAGGACATCTCACAGTCACAAAACTTTTAATAGCCAGTGATGCTACCTGAAACTAGATGATTAGGGGAATAAAAAAAAAACCTTCAAACTAAGCCAAATAAAATTATATATTTAAAATGTTACCACAAGGAGAAAAACAGAAGAATCAGGATATATTTTAGAAAAATAAAATGCTTTCATATTAATTTTTTTCTTTCCAATATATGGAAAACAACACAATAAATTATGCATTTAAAATCTGCCCGAGGTAACT
This sequence comes from Artibeus jamaicensis, assembly GCF_021234435.1. Taxonomy (NCBI): domain Eukaryota; kingdom Metazoa; phylum Chordata; class Mammalia; order Chiroptera; family Phyllostomidae; genus Artibeus; species Artibeus jamaicensis. The sequence goes on from NW_026521788.1 coordinate 20,221,504, forward strand.
GAACAGTACTTGTTAAAGACCTACATCCTATATATTCTATATTCTCTGTATCAAAATCTAAACAATACAGACTGGTTTTCTCTATTTGTTTTACATCACCATAATTATGTTCTGAAATCAAAGCTTTATACAATAAGAATTTAAAATAGCAGTAGTTAAAACAGGAAATCACAAACTATTTAAAGTACTGAGAAGTATGCAAATGTAAAGGATATAGTTAAATCCTGACTTGCTTTTAAAGCTTGATTTAAAAAATATGGGCTTAGGACTAGAGAAATTATTTGACATTTCAAAATTAAATGATATAATTATTAGAAATACCAAACAAAAAAGTTTTCAACTTACCTGGTTTCTTTCTGGATTTTTCATGACCCAGCTGTCCCAGATCATTACATCCACATGTGTACACAGTCCCGTCATCCAGAACAAACACAGTGTGTCTGAGTCCACATCCTACGTCTCGGACCTTTTTGTTTATAAAAAAGTCACTTTTCCTGGGCTCTAATACAATTTCTTCATCAATTCCACCCAAACCTAGCTGTCCAAAAGACGCATTTCCCCAGCACAACATGTTTATAATTCTTTAGGTCTTCCAGTTTCAATAAAAAACTCCCTTCTGAAACAGTGGAAAGCTGGAGGTATCCCTATGTCTGAGGAGACAGAAAAAAAGTTAAGATGACTTCCAAGGAAATATGATGTTCTTTCAAGAGCCAAGTTACAATCATCACTATGGACTAAACACCAAATCTATTTTATAATATTCTACATTTAAGTATCATTCAGTTTCAAAAAACAATAAGCTGAATTAAAAATATATAAAATATAGAAATATTTAGGGAAAGTGTATCAATCCTCATGATTCTTTGTAAAATTTAAAACACAGTTTTTACTTTTTGTTATCTTTACTATTTGTAAGGCACAAATATTAAGTACCTTGATGAAATTAGTCTTTTTTTCTTTAAATAAGTTCAATAGAAGAAATAAGACATCTATTCACTGCTTCAACTGTCAAATAATTACACAGTGAAAAATTTTTAACTACAGAAATATAAAAACCCTGAAATCTCCCTGAAGTCACAGCATAATTAAACCTTCTAATACCTACCTCCACATCAACAGAAAACTGATATTCTTATCTGTAACAGAAAACCAATAATGGAAACTTTAAATTTCCCACAATTAAAATGACTTCCAATTATTCATGCCAATATTGAGGCCCTAGAAAAAACTGTTCTCTTGTCAAGCCTTGATCTTAAGACAATCACCTCCGAAGACCATACATATTTTTTAAAAAATCAAAATAGTAACCCTCCGACCTCACTACAAGTTTAATTTTAAAACTAAATCAATGTATATAATTATAATATTCACAAAAGAAAGCATGCAGTTTAATATAAAGATTCTCCGCAAAATTCAACATTTTCTATTACGAGTGGTAACTGCGACTGAAAAATATTTCCCCTGGGCAATCAATATCTATCTATACCTCTGAGACAATTATTTGAAGATGTAAAAAAACTGCAAGTAACCCAGCACTGCCGATTTTTCAAGAGTAGGGATGGGGGCTGGGCCATCCGTAGTTTGGTGGCGAAATCCGTAGAACTTTCCAGTACAGGGTATTTCTTCGTTTGTAAAGGCACAGATAACAAGAGTCCCCTTCATCTAAATCTACATAGATCTTTAAATACAACGCATTACTAAATAATACAATTACAGGAAGTCAGCCGTATTCCCGCTGCAGTTACCCACATTCCTTACACAGAACCTGAGAAGTTTCAAAACCCAACTTTCCTACATTCGGGCTAGCAAGTGCTGAAGCTGTCCCATTCCCTGACCCCATCCAGTCACAGAAGTTTGATTTCAGTCTTTTGGAACATCAGAACTTGATAGCTCCCGTGAGCTTTGCATTGTCTCCGATTTTTCGTTGTTGGGGTTTTTTGTTTGTTTGTTTGTTTGTTTGTTTGTTTGTTTGTTTGTTTTTTAAGAGGACAGGAAAATATACCTTTATTTGAGTGCACGAGGTTTAATGAACATTTTCTTTACAAAGTCGGGAGGGGCATAAGAAAGGCGTCCGCACACCAGCAACAGGTTGGGGAAGAGAAGCAGTTCTTACATTCATTATATCCCCTGAACATCCACTCAGATCAGCTCAGGAGAACCAGAGGAGAGAAAAACTCTACAACACACCCAACCTCGACCAATCACTATAGTAGTCGCCAGTTCTCCGAAGTCCTGGAGACCAGTGACCGAGGTTCGGCACCTCCGTAGCCCCCTGTCCGAGGGAGCCCTTCCCCAGGGAGGTGCGACATTCCAACCCCCAGCCAGGAAGCCCCACACTGCCTGATCCCCCGCCCCCCACCACGAGGAAGCGCTGAGAAAGCACCCTGCGCCTGGCTGGCCTGTATCCGCCCAGCCTGGCCTGCCCCATCTCTAAAGCCGTCGCACACCCCCAAGCCACTGGGACAAGGACTCACCCGGCCCCTCAAGGTAGGAAAGCCCCAGGAGACGGAGGTGCCTCCCCAGAGAGTGAAGCAGCGCGGCAGCACAGGTAGGTCTTCAGTGCTCGGACTCCCTCCTTCAACCAGGGGCGGCTAACACTAGGCAGGGCTCCTCTGGCGTTGGTGCCGCTGCTCCCCTCCCTGGCTTCTGTTAAACTTTACCGGTTTCCTCTGAGAAAAGCTGCCGCCACCGGTGTCCAGTCCAGAAACAGCCGTCAGCAACCTTGAGGGAGCAGGAGGGGAAGGACTGGAAGCGACCGGGGCGCAGAGCTGGAAGGGAGTGTAGAGTTGGGGAGAGACTGGGGAGAAGAGAGAGGGGGAGGTGCCTAGGCGGGGGGGAGCTGGAGAGGGGTCGGCCGGAAGTGAGCCACAGAGCAAGCGCACAAGCCCGCCCACTTCCCGGCTGCGCAACTGCGCCGGAATCCCGCCTAGGCACTTGCCTCGGGCGCCTGCGTAGTGTGCTGTTCTGCGTTCCTTTAAGGGGTGAGAGCGAAGTACCTAAATTGGAGTTTACGTAGACCAGGGATGGTGCGGGTGTGTTTTGTAACAGCGCGTCCTTTTAGTGAAAAAAATTTCTTGGTTTTTTTGGTTTGTCTTTCTAGTCATAGTTTCCAGTCTATTATCTTGTTCTGCCTTTTTCCAAGGAGAATTTTAAGTAGCAGGTGAAATATAAATATAGTTATGAGGTGGGTGAAGCCTTTTATTTTATCCCTTTGCCTCAGCTGGAGTTAATCTGAGTGTGACAGGTATATTCATAGCAATGGCATTAAATGTCAACACCAGCATTTAGGCTTCTGATACAGCGATGGCTGCCAACACTTTCTGCTCTCTCTCTGGAAGATAAATTTAACTTTGCAAAATCTTCATTCAGATAAAACTAAGTAGTGCATATGACAACAGTCCATGCTTTATAAAAACAAAGTTTGGATTTCCTAGGCCAGTCTACTTAACATAATCTCATAAAAAAGAGTAAACTTGAAAGAAGGCACTTTGTTTATATATGTTAGACTTTGCTAGAACCTGTGACTTCAAAGTAAATGTTGAAACCTTGGAAAGAATTCCACAGTAGGTCATATTTCTTTATCTCATTGAAAAGTATATTTCAGATTAGTATGTGCTAGAATGTGTGTAAGTATGTGTATTGGTTTCCTAGGGCTGCCATTAACAGAAATACCATAAAGTGGATGGCTTAAAATAACAGCAATTTATTGTCTCAGTTATGGGAACCAGAAGTCTGAAATTAAAGTGGCAGCAGTACTGGTTCCCTCTTGGGTTCTCAGAGAATTTTTTTTTCTTTTTACATTCTTCTGTCCTAGTTTCTGGTGGTTGTTGGCAGTCCTTGGCATTCACTATAATCTCTGCCTCCATCTCCACATGGTGTTCTTTCTTCCCTGTTTGTCTCAACAAGTCGGAGCATTATCTAGTGTCCAAATTTTCCTCTTCAAGGGAAACCAGTCATTGGATTAAGGCCCACCCTAATCCATTATGACCTCTTTTTAACTGGACTATACCTGTGAAGACCCCATTTTCAAATATTCTCAGGTAGTGAAGATTAGGACTTCAACATATCTCTTTGGGGGGACTCAATTCAACCAACAATAGTATGTACAGATATAAGTGTAAAAATGACAAGATGCTTAAGAGAAGAAAGCATAATTTCAACATTGGGGGTAGTGAGAATATCCACAAAACATACTTTATTCCTATTTTGATAGCTTCATTGCCCTTATAGGACTTTTATTCTCTTTTAATGTTAAGGACTTAATGCCTCAAAACATGAGGTCTGTCCAGAATTTATCCAGCCATGTAATATGATAAATAGAGACATTTATTGAAGAAAATACAAGGTACAAGAAACACTGTACATAGGACAGTGAAGCCTCAACCCCCTTCAAAGTAGGCTCCTTGGGACCTCACACCGTTCTCCCAATCACCATCAGCTGCCCAGTTGTATCTTCCTGAATCTCATCTACAATCTGAAATTTCTTCCCTTTCAAAGGTGCTTTTAATTTTGGGAAAAGCTGGAAGTCACAGGGCACCAAATCTGGGCTTTAGCGGGGCTGAGTCACCTGGGCAATTGGATGTTTCATCAAAGCATTCTACACAAAAAGACATGCATGAGTGGGCATGTTGTGATGAAGCTGCCAATCACCAGCGGCCCATAGCTGCAACCTTCTGAAGTACTTGAATAGTTTCTGCAGAGGAATGTTCAAGCTTAATGCAAAATTTGATGCATATTCATTGCTCTATTGCCTCAGTCATTTTCGCCGTGACAGCCACACAGTACACATGCTCAAAGGGCACCTACCACCTCCTGCCACCCCGCTGACTAGTACAGTGAGGATGTTAGTTCACACATGCACATTCCAGTCCTCTCTCCTTGGCTGCCAGGTTACATGAATGTAGCAGCACAAACCATTCTGCTATACTAACAATGGTTGGACTTTTTTCCAGGTAGACCTCATATATTATTAAAGAGAAAGTTATGGGATTTGAGATAATATGATGGTGCAACAAATCAATACTAAAATTTGAGTGACTTAATAAAGGTTTTTGGGGTTTTTTTTTTTACCTTCTTAACAGATCAAGTGAATGTTCCTACTGAGTGAAAGGTGATTTCCAGGAACCTGAGAAGATGAGGGCAGAGGATGCTTTTTAAAACCCTTATCTGGAAGGTGCCACATATTGCTTCTGCACATATAACATTAGCAAGTTCTACATATCTGGATGCAAGGGAGCAGAGACACAGTCTTTGAGTTCTCAGGTACTACTTTATACTAATGGAAGAGAGAGCCTGAATTGGTGGACAACACTCTCTGCCATTTGGGTGCATCTTTCTCTGGAATTTTTTTTCGGAGGGGAGAGTGGGTAGAGAATTTTTATGAGTTCATTTGAGTAAAACTGATGACTTATGCCAAAAGCAAAATCTCAAAGTTTTTTCCTTCTGGAATACTTTTAAAGATAGGTCTTACTTGTAGAAAGTGAAATGAACATTTCTAGATGTTCCTTTTAACCTTATAAATCTATGAAATGGTGGTGTAAGTTCTTAAAAAATAGCCTGTGATTGTCTTTAAAATGAGATGACTATAAGATAAGAGGGGTATTAGGAAATTTGCTGCATAAAAGCAGCATGAAATTGATAAGGAGTGTGGCCTCTGGTCCTAGTTTGTCTGGATTCAGAATCTGAGTCTACAGACCACCTCAAACCTCTCTCCTATTCTCTCAAACCCACAGACATTTACTAATGATCTGTTTTACAGAAAATTTCTTCTCAGTACAATTTCTATAAATGGGGGATGTTAACTCATATCTCACAGGGTTGTTATGGGGATTTAATAAGACAACATATATAGTGCCTCAAACCTGGCAAGTGTTTTATAAATGATAGCTGTCATTATTACTAATATCATCTCTTGTGAACTACAAGTAATTAAAGGACATTTGGGGAAGTATTTCATATCACCAATAATGACATAATTTTAATTTAGAACAAAATAAAATACTTCTTTACTACTACATTATCACAAAAGGTAACTGTTGAGACACCATTAAAATAGGTATTCATTCTGACCCACTCTTACCTTTGCTGCTCCCTTCCGTCTAGCCATGTTGTTCGTGCTGAACCTCATCTCACTTCCTTCATTCAATTCTCTTCTCATGTCATCCATCCAGTCTTCCCTGACTATCCTATCCAAAAACTACCCCCTTACTCTCTATAATATTGCACTATTTTATTTTCTTTCATATACATTTACATTACCTGATATTTTAATGTATAATTAATAAATTTATATTACATATGTACAAAAATAAATGAAAACAGATCAACATATATATGTATATATATGTATATGTATATGTATATGTGTATATATATATATAATTTCTGGTCTACAGCACATGCCAAAAAATTATTTATTGAATTATTAATTAATGGTGCTGGCAGCATTGTCATTTACCAGTCTTTTAAGAAATATATTTGGCAATACATTTCAGGAGACAGTAAATTTCACTTAACAGTTCATAACAATAGCAATATTTATTGTGATATATTGTACTGAGCTATCTGTATTACCGTATTTTTCATACCATAACACACACCTAAGTTTTAGAGGAGGAAAATAGGAAAAAAATTTTGAAGCAAAAAATCTGGTAAAATATTTAATAACATCAATAACATAATATTTCATCAATGTAAATGTAAACAGAACTCAACAGCAGCATTAACAACCATTATTCCTCCCAAATTTGGGGAAAGAAAAGTGTGTCTTATACTCTGAAAAATACAGTATATCACTTCTTGGACTCTGTCCTAAGGAAGCACAAGATGTATTTTAAAAATAGTTATTGAACACTTACTGTGTGCCACTCTCCCAATTCTAGTAAGAGGGCTAGATAAAAACAGAGGCAGGAAAATAAAAGTATGAACAAAGATTTACATTGTAATGTTTTTTCTAATAGCAATAACATTACTATTGCTATTATTTCTAATAGCAATAACATTATTGCTATAAAAGAACCTTAGTTCCAACAATGGGGAAGTGGCAAGGTTAATTTTTTTATTCTTAACTTTGAAAGGACAGAATGGTATTGTCCAAAATAATTTGTCACCAGTTGCCACAAACCATGGGTTTCGCCTTGACTAGACAACTGGAAAAGTCTCCTCTAATCCTTTTACCAACTCCTGCTATCTGAGGTGAGAGCCCCCATTTCACCAAGCAGTTGCATGGCCCTCACTTTCTTAGTCTCTCACTTAATCCCTAAGAACTAAAGAGTCCTGCTCTTTTCATCTCCTATCTTATGGGCCCCATTGTCATTTCTCCTTGGCTTTTGGGCTAGCATTATGGCTTCAGTCTGAAATATATGCAAGGCAGATCTTTTTTGAGATTCTTCAATGTCTTTACTGAGCACTTACTCTGTGCTGCCTTTCCAATTCTAGAAAAAAAAACTAGGCAGGGAAATAAAAGTATTTATTAAAAGTATTTTAATAAATACTAAGGGTATGGACAGGGGGTAAAGATACAGAATGATGGAGAAAGTCCTTGAAATTAAATGGACAGTGAAGGCCTCAAAGAGGAGTTGCTATTAAAACTAAGAATACCATGGAGAGCAGTAGAGTTTGTCGCCTACCCCCATCTCCTCATCAGGTCCAAGCCCTTTTTCCTGGGGAGATGGTAACCACCCTCTATTCCATAATCCTGATATGAATCTGCTTCCAACCAACCATGAGGATGAATAAAGAAAACTGGACCATTACCCAGTGGGCACCACAAACACTGGTTTGGACCATTGCTCTACACGTGGGCCAGAAGTGTATGAGACCTTAAGCTGACCTTTTTTCTAGCAGCAAATGATGACTGGAGTATACTAATCTTCTGTCTCTGTGCTTGTGATAGGAGACGGCTTTAATCAATAACTTAGAGTGGCACTGAAAAAAATGAGGACAAAGAGAAGAATCAAGCCCTGTGAAGAGAGGGGTGAGAAAACAGTCTGGGTGGAGGGAGCAAAGCAAAGCCCTGGAGAGAAGAAAGAACTTGGCATTTCCAGGAACTGAAGAAAAAATTTAATATCGACAGAGCACAGGGACACTGATAGGCAGTCAGAGTCCAGATTCAGTGGGGCACAGTAAGGAGTTTTATTCTACATACTATTCAAGGGTTTTATGCCAGGAGTAGGGGCAACAGTTAAATGTGTTTGCTGCTGAATTGGATAGGATTGCTGAATTACAGGAGGGTCAAAATGGAAGGTGTATTTAGCAGGCTTTTCAACAATCCAAGTGAGAAAATAATGGTGAGAAGTAAGGTGGTTATGAAGGGGATAAAGTGAAGAAAGGAGATTTAAGACACACTGTGGGGTTGGGGTTAACAGGGTTGTGATGAATGGTTTCTAGGGAATCGGAGAATAGCAAGAATGCTGGGTCGCTGATAGTTTACTGACCTGATGTTATTATATGTTATACGCCACTTAATCTGTCATATAAAGTATAATAATTCAGAATATTTATTATAGAATCCTTCTCAACTTTCATTCTCACAATTATACTAACCTCCTTTCCTGCTCCAAATTTACATTTTAGCTGCAATTTCCTTCTCAGCATCTCAGTGTGAAACAGTAGTAATGTTCATATAATGAATTACTGAAACATTTTTAAATGCTCTTCTTATAACTCTTTATAACTTCTTTGTGTTTGCTTTTTAATCTCCTAATTATTAGAAATTCAACTGGCATTGAAACAGGCATAAGTCTGAAAAATCACATGTAATGTGTCCCTTGACCAGTATGTGGGGATGTGTTCATGTCTTTGAAATTAGTGTGAGTACTCCAGTTACTATGCTTTCTGAACAGATAAAGTGCTCAAGATGGCCTGTTTTGTGTGTGTGTGTGTGTGTGTGTGTGTGTGTGCCCCTGTCAGTAAAGAATAAAAATTTGTTTTAAAAACAAAACACTCAACTGTATTGTGAACTATGCTTTAACATTAATTTTATCCCACAGAAATAATAAGAGGAATATCCTGCAAGTTCCAACTGATAATGAGAGCATTACCAAAACAATACAGTATGAAGTGTGGGATCTATATTTATATGAATCTGTTTTAAAAACACAAAACAACCAGAACTGACAGAAAATCCAACTGTATGCAAGTCCGACAACCAAGGAGTTAAAGAGGAAATATTCATCCAGACTGGTAGGAGGGGTAGAGATGAGCAACCGGGCAGAAAGGACAGGACTCACAGCAAGGTGGTGGCTGGTGGATCGGGCAGTCCCACATCCACATGCAGATAAACTGGAGGAACAACTGGGGAGTGAGATACACCTCACAACCCAGGGCTCCAGTGCAGGGAAATAAAGCCTCAAACCACTGACTGAAAACACCTGTGAGGATTGGGGCAGCAACAAGAAACTCCCAGCCTCACAGGAGAGTTTGTTGGAGAGACCCACAGGCTCCTAGAACCTACATAAACCCACCCACCTGGGAATCAGCACCAGAAGGGCCCAATGTGCTTGTGGGAAGCAGGGGAAGTGACTGAAAGTTCACAGAGAGTGGAGCAAGCAGCACTGTTCCCTCTCTGACCCCTCCCCGACATACAGTGTCACAACACAGGGACATGGATTGCCCTGCCCTGGTGAACATATAAGGCTCCACCCCCTTCTAGTAACAGGCATGCCAAAACAAAACAACAAAAAAAATGGCCCCAAATGAAAGAACAGATTAAAGTCCCAGAAAAAAAAATACAACTAAGCAACAAAGAGTTAGCCAACCTATCAGATGCACAGTTCAAAACACTGGTTATCAGGATGCTCAACAAACTCACTGGGTATTTCAACAGCATAAAAAAGACCCAGGTAGTAATGAAGGTTGCATTATGTGAATTAAAGAAAAATCTAAGGGAGTAAAAGATAGAAAACTGTACTTAAACAACAATAAACAAATTTAAATTTATTGTTTATTATTTATTAAAATAAATAAATTTATAAGTTAAATTTATTTATTTAAAATAAATTTAGCCCTGGCTGGTGTAGCTCAGTGGATTGAGTGCGGACCTGCGAACCAGACAATCACGGTTCGATTTCCAGTCAGGGCATATACTGGGGTTGCAGGCTGGTTCCCTGCAGGCCAGTTCCCAGCAGGGGACGCATGAAAGGCAACCATACATTGATGTTTCTCTCCCTCTCCCCTTCCCCTCTAAAGATAAATAAATAAAATCTTTAAAAAAATAAATCTAAAAATTAAATTTATTAATTTAAACTAAATAAATTTTAAAAAGAAAAATCTACAGGGAACCAAGAGTAAAGGGAAGGAAACCAGGACTCAAATCAATGGTTTGGAGCAGAAGGAAGAAAGAAACATTCAACCAGAACAGAATGAAAAAACAAGAATTCAAAAAAGTGAGAAGAAGCTTAGGAACCTCCAGGACATCTTTAAATGTTCCAACATTGGCATCATAGGGGCTCCAGAAAGAGAAAAGGAAGTCCAAGAAACTGAAAACTTATTCGAACAAATAATGAAGGAAAAAAATTCCCAATCTGGCGAAGGAAATAGACTTTCAAGAAGCTCAGAGAGCCCAGAGACTCCCAAGGAAGTTGGAACCAAGGAGTAACATACTAAGGCACATCATAATTATATTACCCAAGATTAAAATGAAGAAGAGAATCTTAAAAGCAACAAGAGAAAAGGAGACAGTTGCCTACAAAGGAGTGCCCATAAGGCTATCAGCTGATTTCTCCAAAGAAACCTTGCAGGCAAAAAGGAGCTGGCAAGAAGTATTCCAAGTCATGAAAGGCAAGAACCTACATCCAAGATGACTCTATCCATCAAAGCTATCCTTTAGAATGGAAGGGCAGATAAAGTGCTTCCCAGATAAGGTCAAGTTCAAGGAGTTAATCATCACCCAGCCCTTATTATATGAAATGTTAAACGAAAAAGAAGATGAAAAATATGAACTGTAAAATGACAGCAAACTCACAGCTATTAACAACTGAACATAAAAAAAAAGCTAAGCAAACAACTGGACCAGGAACAAAATCACAGAAATGGAGAACACATGGAGGGCTATCAGTGGGGGAGAGGGAGAGACAGGGAAAAGGTACAGAAAATAAGTAGCATAAATGGTAGGTAGAAAATAGACAGGGCGAGGTGAAGAATAGTATAGGAAATGTAGAAGCCAAAGAACTTATATGTTTGACCCATGGACATGAACTAAAGGAGGGGGTGTGGGTGGGAGGGGTGTGCAACATGGAGGGGAATAAAGGGGGAAATGGGACAACTGTAATAGCATAATCAATAAAATATATTTTTAAAAATATGAAAACTGGGAAATTCAATTTATTTTGTTCCTCATGCCAGGTCCCATATAACCTTCGTAAGTCAAAAGGCAAAATTATATATATGTGTGTATATATTGTACATATATGTGTATATATACATATATATATTTAAGTAGAATGTTTTGCTGGCTTTAAATAGGATCAGCACTAAAACTAATTGTAGCCACAAGTCTTTGTCAAATTAACAGTACTACTTCTCTGAGTAAAAACTAGGCAGAGAATAATTATGTCCATGTATTGAATTCTTTATTAATAACTTTCAAAGTAATGATATAAAATAAACAGCCTTGTTATGCATCTAATTTGATTATCACTTTTTAAAAGTGAATTGACAAAACATTTCAGATTCTTAATTAAGCATTAAAAATCTTATGAAAGCAGCACAGAGGACCACAAAATAGCTGGAAGCCAAAAATAAATCAAACAAGTATTTTATGAATAGATTTTTCATTAGAGTTTGAAAATGTATTCTTATAGTCTCAATGTAAGATGTGATAGCCTGAAGGAACAGTTGACAAGTAGTGACTGGGAAGGACAGTGTTCCTAAAGACAAATTACAGCTGTCACCTCCACCTTACCAAAATGCAGTTTAACTATATTAAAATGACAGAAATATTTGCCCAAGAAAAATGCCATGCAGTTGAAGCTGCTGTTTTACTTTTTAAAAAGGAGAATAATTACTCTTTGTAAAATAAGTATATTGGGAAGTGAATTTAAGTGTTTTCAGCTGTTGATCTTCAATAAAAACAAACTTCATCTCTTCAATCTTTAAAAGGTAGCTAATTTTCAAGAAGCAGCTTTTCAAACTTTCTATTCATAAGCTCTGATAGTGTTGACAATAAAATAGAAATACTGTGAAGAAATAAGTGTTAGAATTGTTCTTGGTGTAGAAAACATCTTTTTTTAAGTACTACACCATCAGAATATAATTGCAGGCATACCTCTTTTTTGCATTTTGCTTTGTTGCTCTCCACAGGTGTTGCATTTTTTACAAACTGAAGGCAAGACCCTCCATCAGCAAAAAGATAATAACTCTCTTTATTGCAATACTTGCTTTATTACAGTGATTTAGAACCAAACTTTCAATATATCCAGGGTATGCCTGTACTCACTTTATTTTGTGGTGGTCTTTTTTTCCCCAGCATTATTGAGATATCATTGATATATAACAGTGTGTGAGTTTAGTGTGTACAATGTGATGATTTGACACATATATTGTGAAGTGATTACCATGGTAAAATTAATTAACACCTCCACCACCTCAAAAATATCTTAAGTTGAATATATTCAGATGTGTCTTGTTTTTTGAATAATCATTATCTATGTTTTGACTGCCTGCAATGGCTTCTCCAGGTTCTCCAATCCTTCTGGCTGCGTAGTACGTCAAAAATGTTTAAGGGGATAAAAAGGAGAACTTTGAGATGCTGTTTAGCATATGTATCTTGTCTACTGCATTTTAAAAATTTTTTGATCCTCACCCAAGGACATTTTTTCATTGCTTTTAGAGAGAGAGAGGAAGGGAGAGAGAAAAAGAGAAAGAAACATCAATGGGTTGCCTCTTGTACACACCCTGAACAGAGATCCAACCTGCAACCTAGGTACATGCTCTGACTGTGAATCAAACCTACAACTCTGGTTTATGGGATCACCCTCCAACCAACTGAGCCACATCAGCCAGGGCTGCATTTACATATCTATATCCTTTAAGTTAATAAGCAATTTGTTTGATTATGCCAATAACATGTGAAGACATAATTTCTTTGCTTTTGGCCATAGTTATTTAAACCATCATTCCTACTGCTAACTCATTTCCAACTTTCATCAGTTCCATTCTGGACTTCTGCCACAGCTGTGGACTCCCTATAGTCTTGGCTCTTTGATCCATCCACACAGTCATTGGGGTGATCTTTCTAAAATGCAGATTTGGTTACATGTCCTTATAATCTAGGCATTCAACACCTTTATATAATTAAGTCTCTATCATCCTCTGCCAGCACATTCTTGCCACATCCTGCAAATCCCACCTTATCTTTATTTGATAAGCTATGCAATACATTCTTTCACAACTTTCTACATTTTTATGTTTCTCCAACCGAGTGAGATTCCCAATTTTTAAGTCTCAGCTCAGACAGTTCCTTCTTAATGAAGACTCGTCCTGTCTATGACAGGTGAGAGAACCCCACTCCCAAATTTAGTTCCATTTTTTGTTGTAGAAATTGCCACATTACAACATAATCAATTGCCTTCCTTCTCCATCACTAGACTGCTAGGTGAAATTCAGGAACTTGGGTCTTTCCACCCTTGTATCCTCAGGAATAAACAAATACAAATTGTTCCATATTAGCCAGAAGCTCTAGTTGCCAAAAGTTTCTGTCTTTGAGTAATGAAATATGGAAAATAATTGTTAGAAATGTTTTTGCACAAAACCTTTCAAAACAATGTCTCTAGGAAAAAAAGATAATTAAGAAGCCCTAAGAGGAGGAGACTGAATATGTACAGTATATAGTAAAGATCCATTAAATATTTGCCAACTGAGTAATTGTTCCTTATTTAGATTTTAGTCTTTCTAAGGGAGGGATCTGTATTATACTTTTTTTTAGGCAATATAGAGCTTTATTGGGGTTTGTGCACCTGGACGAGGTTCCCTGTCCACAGAGTGGAGTCAGGGAAGTCCTCCTGTATTATACTTTTTAAAAAATTTCCTCTGAGGCCTAGCAGAATACTATGTTAATAGAATACTCACATGTCCTTTTTTATTGATTAACTGAATGAGTGAATCCATTATATAAAAACTAAATATCAACAGGAATTTCTAAGCCCTGCCTCTTTGAATGTCTATGTATATTGAAATACATTTGACGACAGGGGCTCTATTTACTTATTTTTATATTCCCAGGTCTTAACACACAACACCAAACACTGGAAATTTGATAAATCTATATTATCAAGATTCTCTCAGTGAAATACACATCTGCTTTTCTCATCATCGTATCCCCGTGACTAAGGCAACATCTTACCCACAGTAAAACCCTAGTAAATATTTGTTAGATACACATGATTAGGAAATATGACTACTGGAAGGTACAACTAAAAACTAGTATAAAAAGTTTCTCTTGGTCTCTTGGATTCAGGAATGAGTTTAGATTAGAGTTAGCATGATTCTGAAAGATATTTTATTCATCACTATGAAATCGCTCAACCCCACAGAGGTGGAGAGGGGTGGGCACAGAGAAGAGAGAAATTGGAAACAAACAAGTGAGACTCATGGGAGAAAATAGCTTCTCGGAGGGCAGCCACATGCTCTGATACCCATGGCAGCCGCATGAGGAAGCAGCCTAAAATTAGCAGGATGGGCAAGCCCAGGAAGAAAGAGTCAGGCAGCCTTCCCTGCCTACAACAAATGAGGTGAGGGGAGTCCTGCGACGAAACCCTCCGTAGCCCGTGGAGCTCCGCTGCAGCCTGTGTCAGGTAAGGCGGTCCCTGGGAAATCATCCTGGGAGGCAAAGCCAGGATTTCTTAAGGGGATGTCCCGACAATTGAAAAGTTTAATATTGCCTAGTAAATTTTACTAGGAAATTTCCCGGTGCCTCCAGGAATCTAATGTTTAAGGGAACAATAAAAGTGTTCTTACGTCTGTCCTCACCCAAGGTTTTCATCTGAACCGTCCCTTTTCTCCTTGTGGAAACGGGTTCTCTGGGGTGTATAGATACTGTTTTTTCAAGCGTAGAGAGGGGAGGCTGTCCTAGAAAATTTATAAAACCATGTTGAAGAGGAATGAAGAAAGGGTATCTACAAGTAATATTAAAACACATGTGTTACTTCAGAACCAAAAAGGAAAGGTTAGGAATTAAACATACGGGTAACAGTGTGCTTTTTTCATGAATGAAGTACAGAGTGGTTGAGCTGGTCAAAGGCAGACAACAGAATCATGAAGGGGGCCAGGATTTTCTCAGTGTTATTATTTTATAAAGAATTAGATCAGTGATTTATTTTATGATGCACACGAATTATTCCCAGTCAGAGTATTTACTTATCACTCTCCATGGTCTCTATAAGGTCCTGCCTTCCACACTGGAGTTCATTTTTATATTACCTATTACCTTTTGAAATTACAGCTTATTAATGGTAAAACTCTCTAGTGCTATTAAGAGGGTGTCGCACAGGGTCACTCCAAAGGGATTGCGTGATTAGCAAAACAGAACTTTTAAAAATTACAGCTTTACTGAGATATATTCACATGCCAGAGAACAATTAAACTAAAGTGTACAATTCAGTGGGTTTTAGTATATTTACAGTTTCCTAACCATTGCCATAATTAATTATGAAACATTCACCAACCTCCTACCAAAAAACTCGTAATTATTTAGCAGTCATTTCTATTTGGACATTTCCTATGTTTGAAGTCATGCAGTATGTGGTCTTTTGTGAGCTTCCTTTCTCTTTTTCTGTTTTAATGGAATATTTAAGTGAATAACACAGAGAAAACCCTTCTGTTGGGAGTATTAACTGTTGACTCATCGTAAAGGGAAACTGTCATTGCCTACAGTCTCCATTCTGTGTGAATAATTTACAACCCATTACTTCAAAATTTTTCAGTTGTAGTGGTACTTCAGTGCTATATAAAAATATATGATTAATAAATGTTTTCAGTATTCGTAAGTTTTATTTAATGATAATTTTGAATATGACCTAATGGGGTAAAGTATATCCATTTATGATATTATTAGAGAATTAAATGGTACATATCCTAATGTTTTAGTAAATAATAAATGAAGTAAGGTATAGTGCATCTAGAACAGTGACTACCAAGTGTTAGATTTTTAGTAAATAGAGACATTTTCCTCCATTCTACCTTGGACATTAAACATTTACTCATATTATAAAACATATAGTGCAGATTTGAAGAAAATCAACCTAGCCGAGTGCTCTGAACATACTAGTTACTCAATAAATGCCTATAAAAACAAGAAAGGGCAATTCAGTTATGGATATATGCATTATACACCTGTGACACAATTTCATAAAAACTGTAAAAATAGTTTCATATGCTAGACTGGGAGACACCAATTATAATTTCAAGTTTGAGCTAGTATCAACTACAATTTTGGGTAACAGACCTACTTTCTCTAGTGTTCAATTCCTCTGCAACTCCAGGTCCAGATATGCTGGGTCATAGCTAAAACCATCCCCACTGTTCATAGTGTGGATATGTGTAATGACAAAGTCTTCAAAACACACCCGCCTTGTATTTATTTCATGCTAAAGGTCAGACATTGAAATCTAAGACTGCTTCTTAGAGAAGTCCAGTGGTTGACTGTCAAGATTTTGCAGTTTGTAATTACCTTAATGAAATCAACAAGTTCCATCATTTGGTCCTCAGCTGTCCACGCTCAGAAATCTAACATGTTTTTTAAAAATAATTTTTTATTGTTTTTCTATTACAGTTTCCCCCTTTGCCCTCCTCCCCACAGCCCACCCCCTGCTCCTTCAGTCAATCCCCACACCATTGTCCATGTCCATGGGTTATTCATACATGTTCTTTGATTAATCCCTTCCCCTTCTTTCACCACTATCCCCGTTCCCCTATCCCCTCTGGCTGCTGTCAGTCTGTTGCATGTTTCCATGCCTCTGGTTCTATTTTTCTCAGGTTATTTTATTCACCAGATTCTTCTTATAAGTGAGATCATATGGTATTTGTCTTTCAACACCTGGCTTAGTTCACTTAGCATAATAGTGTCCAGTTCCATCTATGCTTTTGCAAAGGATAGGAGTTCATTCTTTCTTTCTGCTGCCTAGTATTCCATTGTGTAAATGTACCACAGTTTTTTAATCCACTCATCTACTGATGGGCACTTAGGCTGTTTGCAGCACTTGGTTATTGTAAATAGTGATACTATGAACACTGGGGTGCATAAGTTCTTCCGAACTGGTGTTTCAGGATTCTTAGGGTATATTCCCAGCAGTGGAATCAATCACTGGGTCAAAAGGCAGTTCCATCTTTAATTTTTTGAGGAAATTCCATACTGTTTTCCACAGTAGCTGTGCTAGTCTGCATTCCCACCAACAGTGCACTAGAGTTCCCTTTTCTGCACATACTCACCAGCACTCGTTGTTTGTTGATTTATTAATGATAGCCACTCTGACCAGTATGAGGTGATAAATTCATTGTGGTTTTAATTTGTATCTTTGTGATGGCTAGTGGTGTTGAGCAACTTTTCATATGTCTATGGGCCCTCTGTATGTCCAGGCCCTTTGCCCATTTTTTAATTGAATTGTTTGTCTTCCTGGCATTGAGTCATATGAGTTCTTTACATATTTTAGAGATCAAACTTTTGTCTGAGGTATCATTGGCAAATATGTTCTCCCATACAGTCAGTTCCCATTTCATTTCGATGATGGTTTCTTTACCTGTGCAGAAGCTTTTTAATCTGATATAGTCCCGTTTGTTAATTTTTTTCCTGTATTTCCCTTGCTCTAGGAGATATATAGGCAAAAATAGTGCTTTGTAGGATATCTGAAATTTTACTGCCTATGTTTTCTGCTAGGACTTTTATGATATCATGACTTAACTCTTTTATTCATTTTGAGTTTATTCTGGTGCATGGTGTAGGTTGGTGGTCTAGTTTCATTTTTTTTTTTGCATGCACCAGTCCAGTTCTCCCAACACCATTTATTGAAGAGACTATTTTTGCTTTATTGTATGCTCATACCCCCTTTGCCAAATATTAATTGACCATGGAGGCATGGGCTTATTCCTGGGCAATCTATTCTCTTCCATTGATCTATATGTCTGTTCTTATTCCAGTACCAGGCTCTTTTGATTATAGTGGGCTTGTAGTATAGTTTTATATCAGGTATTGTGATTCCTCCAACTTTATTCTTCTTTCTTAAAATCGCTGAGGCTATTTGCAGTTTTTTTTGGTTCCAAATAAATTTTTGGAGTATTGTTCTTGATCATTGAAATATGCCATTGGCATTTTAATAGTGATTACATTGAATTTATAGATTGCTTTGGGTAGTATGGACATCTTAATGATGTTAACTCTTCTGATCTATAAACAGGATATATGCCTCCATTTATTTGTATCTTCCTCAGTTTCTCCAGTGTTCTATAGTTTTCTGAGTATAGGTTTTTTACCTCCTTGGTAAAATTTATTCCTAGGTACTTTATTTTTCTTATTGCTAATGTAAATGAGATTTTTTTCCCCTAGTTTCCCATTCTGATAGTTCATTGTTGGTGTACAAAAATGCCATCAATTTCTAATTATTGACTTTGTATCCGCCTACTTTGCCAAATTCACTTATTAGGTCAAGTAGTTTTTTGGTGCAGACTATAGGGTTTTCTATGTACGCTATCATGTCATCTGCAGATGACAGTTTTACTTCCTCCTTCCCAATATGGGTAACTTTTATTTCTTTTTCTTGTCTGATCAATGTGACTAGAACTTCCAGTACTGCATTGAATAACGATGGTGAAAATGGACACTCTTGTCTTGTTCCTGATCTTAAGAGAAAAACTTTTAGTTTTTGCCCTTTGACTACGATGTTGGCAGTAGGTTTCTTGTATATGGCCTTTATTATGTTGAAGTATGCTTCTCCTACTCCCACTTTGCTGAATGTTTTTATTGTAAATGGGTGCTGGATTTTATCAAATGCTTTTTCAGCATCTATTGACATAGTCATGTGGTATTTGTTTTTCATTTTGTTTATGTGATGTATTATGTTAATTGATTTGCAAATATTGTACCATCCTTTCATCGCTGGGATAAATCCCACTTGATCATGGTATATGATCTTGTTAACACATTACTGGATGTGGATTGCCAATGTTTTGTTGAGGATTTTAGTGTCTATGTTCATGAGAGATATTGGCCTGTAATTTTCTTCATTTGTTGTGTCTTTACCTGGTTTTGGAATTATGATAATTTGGGCCTTGTAAAAAGAGTTTGGGAATCTTCCATCTTCTTGAATTTTTTTGAATAGCTTGAGAAGAATAGGAGTTCTTTCTTTGAATGTATGGTAAAATTCACCTGTGAAGCCATCCAGTCCAGGGCTTTTGTGTGCCAGGAGTTTTTTATTATTGCTTCAATTTCACTAGTTATCACTCTATTCAGGCTTTCTGCTTCTTCTTGATTCAGTTTCGGAGGATTGTATCTTTCTAGAAATTTATCCATTTTGCCCACATTGTCCAATTTCTTGGCATATAGTTGTTTACAATGATTTCTTATAATACTCTGTGTTTCTGTAGTATCAGCTGTTACTTTCCCTCTTTCATTTCAATTTTGTTTATTTGGGTTCTCTCTTTTTTTCTCGATGAGTCTGGTTACAGGTTTGTCAATTTTGTTTATCTTTTCAAAGAACCAGCTCCTGGATTCATTGATCCTTTGAATTGTTTTTTTAGTCTCTTTGTCATTTAATTCTGCTCTGATTTTCATTAATTCCTTTCTTCTACTCACCCTGAGCTTTGTTTGTTGTTGTTTCTCTATTTCTTTTAGATGTATGTTAGGTTGTTTATTTGAGATTTTTCTATCTTTTTTTTACATATGTCAAGATTACTATGAATTTTCCTCTCAGGACTGTCTTCACTGTGTCCCATAGGTTTTGAGTTGTTGTTGTATGTTCATTTTCATTTTTTTCCAGGTACTTATTGATTTCTTACTTGATCTCATTGTTAACCCATTCATTATTTAATAACATGTTTTTCAGTCTTCATGTTTTTGAATTTTTTCCTTGAGTTTGGTTTCTAGTTTCAAGCCATTGCAATCTGAGAAAATGCTTGATATAATTTTAATTTTCTTGAATTTGCTGAGGCTTGATTTATGTCCCATCATGTTGTCTATCTTTGAAAATGAATCATGTGCATTTGAAAAGAATGTATGTTTTTCTTTTTTGGAATGAAATGCTCTGTGGATATTAATTAAGTCCATTTGATCTAGATTGTTCTTCAATGCCATGATATCCTTGTTGATTTTTTTATTTGGACAATCTATGCATTGTTGACAGTGGACTGTTAAAATCCCCTATGATGACTGTGCTGCTGTCAATGTCCTTCTTAAAGTCTTCCAAGAGTTTCATTATATATTTATGTGATCCCATGTTGGGTGCATATATGTTTATAAGGGTTATATCCTCTTGTTGGACAACTCTTTTAAGTATTATGTAATGACCCTCTTTGTCTCTTTTTATGGCCTTTGTTTTGAAGACTATTTTGTCTGACATAAGTATTGGTACCCCAGCTTTGTTTTCATGTTTATTTGCTTGGAATATTTTTTTCTAGCCCCTCACTTTCAGCATGTGTAGGTCTTTTGTTCAAGGTGGATCCTTTGTAGACAGCGTATATGTGGGTTGTGTTTTCTTACTCTTTTACCTCCTATGTCATTTTATTGGAGCATGTAATCAGTTTACATTTAAGGTTATTATTGATAGATATTTATTCATTGCCATTTTTTCCTTTGTACTTGTGTTCCTCTCTTTTTTTCTTCATCTTCTTAAAGCAGTCCCTTTAGCATCTCTTGCAATGCTGGTTTGGTGGAGATGTACTATTTTAGCCTTTTTTTTTTTTTGGTCTGAGAAACTTCTTATTTTCCTTCCATTTTTAAGTGAGAGCCTTGCTGGGTAGCATAGCCTTGGTTGCAGGTCTTTGGTCTTCATTACTTGAAATATTTCATGCCATTTCCTTCAGGCTTGTAGTGTTTCTGTTGAGAAATCAGCTGATAGCCTTGTTGGAGCTACTTATTACTAGCAGTTTCTCCCTTGCTGCCTTTAAGATTCTCTCTTTGTGTTTAAATTTTTTCCTTCTATTTATAATGTGTCTTAGAGTGGGCCCCTTTGGGTTCATGTTGGAGCCCTCTGTGCTTCCTAGACTTTTTCCCTCACCAAGTTAGGGAGGTTTTCTGTCATTATTTTTTCAAGCAAGTTTTCTATCTTTTGCTCCTTTTCTTCTCCTTCTGGAATCCCTATGATACAAATATTGTTATATTTCATGTTTTCCTACAGATCTCTTAAACCATGTTCATTCTTTTTTAGTCTGTTTTTGTTTTGTTGCTCTGAGTGCATGCTTTTTTCTACTTTGTCTTCCAACTCACTGATTCAATCATCTTCATCTAGTCTGCTTTTAATTCCTTCTAGTGTATTCCTCATTTCAGATATTGTATTTTTCAATTCCTTCTGGTTCTTATTCATGGTTACTATGTCCTTTTTCATGCTGATGTAATTCCCACTAAGTTCCCTGTAGTTCTCACAGAGTTTCTTTAGCATCCTTATAACCATTACTTTGAATTCTATACCTGATCAATTGATTGCCTCAATTTAATTTAGCATTCTTTCTAGGGATTCCTCCTTTCCTTTCAATTGAGGGTTATTTGTCTCCCCAATTCAGGTGGCTCTTTTTGTGTGTTTCTACATGTTAGACTGATCTGTTTTGACTCCGTGTCTTCATTGGGTGGCCCCGTGTGGTAGGATTCTGTGGGTCTCAATAGTACAGTCTCCATGAACTGCTGACCTGGATACTCTAGGAATGTCCTTTATGCAGTTTATGTGGGCTCTCATTGTAATTCAGTTTTGGGTGTTTTTGGTTTATCCATTGGTGGATTCTCCCCTCTGGCTGGCTGACTGAGAGTCACACCCCCACCACATCTTGTATGGTGTTGTACAGGAGCTGCCTACAAGGCTGTCTTGGCAGCCACAAGGCAAGTAGACTTCTGCTCCCACCCACCAAGCTGTTTTTTAAAAATTCTTACAGCAACCCAGTATTTTTGCAAATTAATTACATTAACCAAACTTCCAATATAATATAGCAGCCAGAATTCCAATTTATTAATTTACAATGATACAGATAGCTTTAGAACAAAACAGATATGTCCTTCAATCAACGTAACTTTTTTATAAGGCAATTTTTTTAAAAAACTAAATTGAAAAGTCAATAATAGAAAAAATTAAAAATAATTAAAGAATAAAAAACTAAATTGACATTAGAATGCTACTGCATGAGCATGGATTGTAGCAAGAGAGGTAATTGCCATGGCATTTGGTAGTGTTGGACTGGGACTCCAAGCTCTACCATCAAGAGCAGATAAAGATGGATTGAACATGGGCATATGAAGCAAAAGGGTTGCCGGTTCGATTCCCAGTCAGGGCACATGTCTGGGTTGTGGGCCAGGTTCCCAGTAGGGACACATGAGAAGCAACCACACATTGATGTTTCTCTCCCACTCTTTTTCCTTCCCTTCCCCTCTCTCTAAAAATAAAAAATATCTTTATTTTTTTTAAAAAAGCAGATAAAGGTCTTTTAAATGAGCATTGCTGATTCTTTCTTCTTTGATTTCTGTTTCCTGCTTGTCATTCCCATTACTTCCTCAAATATAGATACTGTAGATGTAGATGTAGAAATATAGACACACAAATTTATATTTATACACAGACACATATTTTATCTATAATAGATAGGATACTATCAATTAGGCAATGGCCAAATTTTGTTTTGCTTTTTCTTCTGGCGTACTTGAGGCTTGGGGGGGTTGTTCTTGTTTTTTTGTTTGTTTGTTTTTTGGCTTGAAGAGAGACATTTACTATTTTTCCCCATGTAAATATAATATGCCCTTTTTAGAAGTTTTTTAAAAGTACAGTCAAGAAAAAATATGAGAGAAAACTCTTTCATGATTCTACTACCTAGATATAACAATTTAAAATTTGGGGATATTGTACTCCAGAATTTTAAAAAATAAAATAGGGTCTATGTCAACTATAATTAAGAAATAAAAATAAGTAAGTAAGGTCATATTATAAATGCTGTTTTGAAGACTTTTAAAAATTTTATAAATCATAATTATTGCTCCATGTTAAAAGTTGTATGTTGTTTCCAATTTTATTCTATTACAAACAGTTCTTTATAAACATCCTCATAATTATGTTGGAATATAGTTTTTTTCTTAAGGTATCTAAATTCACCTACCACAGTCATTTTATGTTAATTTTCTATTTTAACCATTAATGTTCAAGGTTCTTTGTGTGTTTTCTATAATATGAAATTCTTTCATATTTATATATTGCTTTTAAAAGTATTTTGCTTTATATATCACATTTAGATTTTTAAATACTTTATATATTATATTTTTATACTATTCACAATCTCCTGAAGTAAAGAAAAAGGAGACTTTTTTCACTTTTAACTAACTGAAAAAAGAGTTAACTGAAGCATATGGAGTGATTTTTCTCAAGATCATATAGCTGGTGAGTGAGAGAGGGGGGCTAGAAGTTTCTTACTTTTCTTAGATTATTAACTTTTCTCTCTCTTATTTATCCTCACCCAAGGATACGTTTACTGATTTTAGAGAGAGAGTGAGGGGAAGAGATTGACAGAGAGAGAAACATGAATGTGAGAAACATCAGTCAATTGCCTCCCATATATGCCCCAACAGGGGATGGAACCTACAACCTAGACATGTACCCTGATGAAAATCAGATGACACTCCAACCAGCTAAGCCACCCAGCCAGGGAGGGCAGTAATTTCTCTCTTGTGATCAAGACCCTTGTTAGGATTCATGAGGCAATCGTAAAGGGTCCACAGATATGCATCATGCATTGTCTGGAAACAGAATAGTATAGACATATCATTTTTTAGAAAATGTTGCAATTAATAAACATAATTTTGTTGGAAACAAGTATTAAATTAATGGTTGCTTTTTGTTTGTATAGTTTCTAAATCAAAGGATAAAAATGTATTTATCATCTCTTGGAAGATCCACAACTTTTTTAATGTTGGAAAGGCATCCTTGTACTTGAAAAAATTAGGAACCAGTGATTTTTGACCTTTGGGATTTACTGTATTTGCTCTCAAGTATCATAAAATGGCTTAGAACTCTCGATAAAACCATGGTGTAAAAATATAGCCAGCAAGATTTTATCATAAATAAAATTTCCCCCATGATAAGAATTATGCTGCCCTGAAATATTCTTACTGGGTTTTGTTCTTTAGAACTTTCAAAGAAAAAAGAATAGGTGGTTGAAACTGTATAAAGATGTAAGACATGAAGATGTGAGACATGAAAGGCAATACATGTGAATAACTCTTTCTTGTCACAGTTTGTAGAAGTATTCTGGGCCTTGGCAAGGTAGGAGAGCCAATAATAAATCACACTGCAGACTGGAGGGAGGCCCTTGCCTCCCATCTGAAGAACTAACCATTTCTTAGCTCTACTAAATCAGAGTACCTAGAACCAGCCTAATGTGGATCCTCAAGGCAGAACCCTTATTTATCCTTACTTCAGACACTAATCAGAAATTAATGATTTAAGTAATTTTCCCTTCAGCTTTCTTGAAAATGCAGAACATTTGTGAACATTCATAAATAAGTTACCTGGAATTAGAAGTAGTCCTATTCATAGGGACAGAAAGTACAATGGTGGTTGCCAGGTAGAGGGGAATAGAAAGGTGTTGTTTAATAGGTAAAAGTTTCAGTTTTTCAAGATAAAAAAAGTCTGGAGATAGAAGTTGGAGATTGTTGTACAACATGAAATATACTTAATGACACATTTAAAAATATTTAAAATGGTAAGTTTTATTTTATATTATACCACAATTTTAAAAAAACCTTTTTTTTTAAAAGTAGGTTGCCTGGAAATTAGTGTTTGAAACAGATTTTTCTCTAGGACCTTCACTCACAAAATCCAAGTACAATAGAATTATTCTAAGACATTTCACTTTTTTGGTATGAATTTTATTCATAGACAGGCAAAAGATAATATATAAAAATTAATAAATAGTTCTAATAATTCCTAAATCATATCATCTTATTTATGTGGACAAAAAAAATTCACAAAAACTTGAAGATAAAAAAATAGTAATCTATGCAAATAATAACTCAATACTCAGATTTTTTTCTAGTACAGTAGTTCTCATTTAACTTCATGAATAGGTTCTTGAAAACTGCAGCTTTAAGCAAAATAACTTATAATCAATTTTACCATAGAATAATTGATACAAATAAGAGTTAGGTTCTGATGGCATATTTCTGGTCACAAAAACTTCACCAAAGCTTCTAAAGAACCAAAATTCTGAAATAAATGCAAGCTATACATGCATTTAAGCACGATTAATAAAAACAAATAAGATCATTATTTTCCAGCCCTCTTATTCCAGTTCAGGATCACAGGTGGTCAGAGCCTCTCTCAGCAGCTCCTCAGGGCACTGCAAGGTAGAAACCCACCTGGACAGGATAGCTTTCCATCACAGGGTGCATCACACCCCCACCCACACTTACTCAGACTGGGATACTTTGACATGCCAATTGACCTCCTGTGTATATCTTAGGGATTTGGGAGGAAACCAGAGTTCCAAGGGGAAATCCCGTCTCTCAGACAGGGAGAGAACTGTGCCCACTCTGTACAATGGCCCCTCCTCTGGGAATTGACTTTTTATTCTCATCAACGTTATAAGGAAACGAGTAAATGACATTGAATGAAATGGCATTGTTCAAGGACTTGCTGTACTGAGTTGTGTAACTTTAACTAGTTAATTATTCTTTTTGTATGTCAATTTCCTCATACTTTAAAACACGAGTATTAAAGCATACCTGCTGACAGGACTCATGAAAAATCGGTAATAAAACACAATAAAACACTTTTCAATTACAGTGTTAATACCTGAGTATTTAAATAATAGCACTTACAACGCCACTGTCCTTTGTATTTGACATCTGCCCCAGTTCATCATCATCATTAGCAGCATTTATTTAGCAGATCTAAATTTGCTTTATCTTGTTCCACATGGCATTTATATGTATTGAACATTTCTTTATTAAACAATTCAGGATCATAGAAAGACTAAGATACTCCTCACTTCCTTAGATGTCTCCTCTCTAAATCTCTTAACTTTAGCAATAGTTCCGTTTACCTAAGCTTCATACCAATCTTATGCTGACATCCTTTCTTAGAACACATGAGAAGTTAGGTATTTACCATTACCCTCAGTTGTCATTTTCTTGTCATAAAGCACATACCATAGAGTGGATATACTGCTGTGATATTTGTCACCACTCTACTTATTTGGCTAAAGAAGTCTTGTTTGATACGTGGTTGTCAGATCAAATTATAATTTAAATCCTTTAGCTATGTTTAGCCCCTTGGCAGTGGATGAGTTGAGAATTTAGAATTCAGAAGCAGATGGTTCAGGAGCGAGGTAACAGATACAAAACTTTTACCTCCTTGTCATTGGTTTGAATCTGAACTTGGTTGATTACTATTAATGTTCTATACAAGAGGTAAGTGATCTGATTTCAATCTCTAATGAACAGCACCAATGTTTAAAAAACTCATTACTCTTGGCACTAATTGGCATTCTTGTTGTCAGTGTCAGGCTAGAAGCCAAGGCCTGACTTAATCACTCTGGAAACCTGAACTGCTGCTGTGTCTGAGTCATCAGTCTAGATGGCCCATTCAGCCTTGGCCTTTCCTCAGAGCTTACAGCTCAGTGCAACTGTATATACTTCCCTCCATGTGACTCTGCAAACCCAGATTAAAAGACACTCACTTAAAATAATGTTTTAATATAATAATAATGATGATAATGGTGGCTAACATTTGTTGTCCATTTCCTAGGAGCTAAGTATTGCTCTAAGAATATTAACTGAATTCTCTCAGCAATCCTAAGAGTTAAGTACTATTATGTTCCCCATTTTTTTAGCGATGGAAACACTGAGGCACAAAGAATTGCCTCAGAAAAACTTGCCTATTTCTCAGATAATAAGTGGTGAAGTTGGAATGAGCTCTAAATACACTTACTTTCTGCCTAGTTATAGCATCTATTTGACTCTTCTTTCACCATCTTACTATATCACTGATTAGTATATATACATACACACTGATATATACATGTATATAAATACTATGCTCAAACCAAACAAGGCACACACCAATGTCTCGACTTTAAAACTGTTTATCTTCCTGTATTAGTTTATTTTTTGGAAAGACAATATAGCTTTCTTAAATTTGATTTAGATACATCATTATTCTCAGCTTAAGGTACTTAAATATCTTGATTTTACAATGGCTTTTATGGAGATAATGGCCCATACTTTCTGTACTAAATTAAATTATGTATTAAATATAAACAGCAGCTTGGTTGGTGTGGATACTGGGCTGGATCAGTTAAGGTCACTCAGGGAGCTAAGTAATGCTTTCTGGCTTATCTGCCTTTCAAGAAGTCTAATTTGGAGTCAGTCACAAATAGTTGAAATCTTTATTGGGAAAATATTATGTGTTTTAAGCATACTCTTTATTTCTAGGAAATCAGGGAGCTCTGTCTGTGACTCGAGCTGGTATCCTGAAAACCAGGGGATGAGACTGGACTGAACTGCCCCTCAGCCATGGGCAGTAGAGTACTGAAGCAATTCCAGATAAGCAGCCTATGGAAGCAAAAGAGTCTGATTTTATGGGGTGGGCAGAAAGCAAGGGCCTGATATAAGACAAAGGTTGTACAAAGGTGGTCATAAAAAATGGTAGTAAGCTAATGCAGGAGGATGCCTCTTCTGGAGCACCTGTGGAAGAACTCTTGGCTAAGAGTGGGTGCTACAAAGAGCCCCAAGCCTTTTCCAAAAGCAAGAATGGCCCATATCAATTATCTCAGGAACTGTACACATTCACTGAGCCAAAGCACATATACCCTGTAGTTCTTTAGTCGGTGACTGGTACACAATGAATATCCCTAATCATTTTTAGCTCTCTTCCTCATAGGAATTGACTTTTTTTTCTCTTTTTTCTCTTTTTTAGAGGGAGGGGAAGGGAGGAGGAAGAGAAACATTGACGTGAGAGAGGAACATCAATCAGTTGCCTCTCGAATGTCCCCAACTAGGAACCTGGCCCACAACCCAGGCATGTACCCTGACCGAGAATCAAACCTGTGACCTTTCAGTTTGCAGGCTGGCACTCAATGCACTGAGCCAGACAAGCCAGGGCAAACTGGTTCTTAATAGTGTTTCTGTGTTAAACTAATATTAAAACCATTAATTACAATTAAATCAGTTAATGTTGCTGAGAGTTTAGGTCCTTTGCTCTTTCCTGGGACACAGTACATGTTCTATAAGTATTTGTCAAATTTAGTAAATAACTTAGAACTCCACAATTAATGTATCATTTTTTGTGGCACACCATGGACAAATAATTAAGTGCCTATTTTGTGCCATGCCTTAAGTTTGAAACTGTGTAGACTGTAGAGAATTTTTAATGGCTCTGATTCTCAAGGAGTTGATCTACATAAATAGATAAAACATGAAATACATAAAAGAAAAATTAATTTAATTCAGCAATATAAGAAATGTTGCAATCACTGGTAGTTTAATTACATAGTAATTGGAGGAAACTGAACAAAGGTAAGGAAGAAAAAGAAGGTGATGAAATATTGCTAGAATTTTTTGGTTGGAGACAAGAATTTGTACAGAAGACTAGAAAGGTTGTTTGTATTTTATAGGTTCAGGATTATCACATTTCAGATTATACCAGGGCTTTTCTTATTCTTGGTTAAAATTTGCATAATATTGTCAGGCCGGTGGACTATCTACAAATAGATTTATCTGTAGCTCAGTTTACACTGTAGTAAATTTTTGTGTTTAACTTCTCTGTGACATTATCTGTATCCTTATTCCTTTTATTGACATTATCACCCACATTTTTAGTTAAAGTTTATTACCTAGGATGAAAGGAGAGGATAGCTAAAATGTTAACAAGAGACTGCTTAGACTAGGTTTTAACTAATCCATTCTCACTTTAGAATAAAGAACAATTAGGTGATAAGCAGAATGAATGAAAACGCTAAACAAAAAAAGGTTTTCCAGGGCTTTGTACATTAAAATTTGCTATCTTTATTTGATGGGAAGTTTACTAAAAAAAGTAAACACCAAATGGATAGATCCATATGCAAATAAAAATGTGAATTCTACTAGGTATATAAAATACAAATTTCTTTTGAACTATCCCTGGTTTAAATTCTCTAACCTCTTCCTTTATGCTCTTCTCTTCTTGGGAGCAAGTAGCTTTCATTCAACATTAACTAATTTCATGATAGATTTCATGTAATAAGATGATAAGTTCTCAGAAATGTGTATCAGCCCTTGCTATTTCAGTAACCAATTTCACTGAGTCTTCATTATGAAAATAGCCCTACACTTAGTCATACGCTATCTTTCATTTCTCTTCTGTTTTCTGTTAAACACCAAGTTCCCAAAATCAAATTAATAGCTTTATTAGCCCTTTACCTATCAATACATAGAAAAGTAATAGTAAATTTCCTCCTGTGGGTAGTTTTTTTATTTTTGAACTGACCTGCATCATTATTCTTCTGAGACGACAGAAGGGGACAATAAAAAAAGAATATGTTTTACAATAAAAGGCCTAGGTTTGAATTTGCCAACCTGTGCAGCAAACTGGCTGAGTAACTTAGAGAAAGCTAAATTTCTTTAAACCTCAGTTTCCTCCTTGTAATATTCAGAAAACAGTACTTTGCAGAGTTACTGTAAGTAGTGAAGAAGAGATAACTGAGGCTGCTGCCGGCTTAGAGTATTCTGGGAAGAAATGTTAATTACCATTTCCCTTCCATCACATCATCAGCGTTAGTTGATTATTTGGGTCATGCATAAGAACACAGAACTTTGTTTTCAGCTTTCTGAGATGTCAGTGCTGCCCCAAAATAGAATCTGAGCAGAATCACCCAGAGGGTGGCATACTGGCATTTAAGATATATAGTGCTAAGGTTATGAAGGGAGAGTATTCCAACTGTTATTTTTCTACCCCTAATTTGCAAGAAAATTCAGTGACCCATGTTGATGTGCTAGAAAATAATACCCAATGATCTAAATTTACTTTCAAAAGAGCAAAGCTCTTAATTGTCTCTGCAAAATGACAGTCATATAAAGAAACAAAAAAAATAGGTCTGTCAAAGCATTCAGACTGCCTTCCAATGCCCCGCCTTTCAGCAGTAATGCCTAATGCATATCAATTCATGTTCTCAGCTAAAATATTGCAGCAAGAATATATCTGAAAGCATTTGTTTTATTTTTTCCTTCTATATTTGCTTTTCCATGTGTTTGTTTAGTCATACAAAAGAATTTCAAGGTTGGTTTTGGTCACACAAAAATATAAACTTAA
Source organism: Artibeus jamaicensis (assembly GCF_021234435.1). Classification (NCBI taxonomy): domain Eukaryota; kingdom Metazoa; phylum Chordata; class Mammalia; order Chiroptera; family Phyllostomidae; genus Artibeus; species Artibeus jamaicensis. The sequence continues at coordinate 20,251,962 of NW_026521788.1, forward strand.
ACTTCTACATAAAATACTTACTAAAAGAGAGTATGTGTTTTATGTTCATTTTTGCCCTTCCTTTTTTTTTCAGAAGCACCTTAGAAAGGTTAACATTTAAAATATTTGCAGTGGTTGTAAGCATAGATTTGGAGTTAGCCTTGGATTTAATCTTGGCACAGTCACTTGGTTGTTGTGTGACCTTGGACAAGTTTTTAACCTCTTTCTAAGCCCCAGTTCTCATTTGTAAAATGAGAATTAAAACATTACCTACTTCATAGATTGTTGAAGAAATACATAAAATAGAGCACAATGTCCATAAAGAGCTTAGTGTAGTGCCTAGCACATAGCTAAAGAATGTTACCTTATTTTTGCCTAGAAATGACACATATTTATGGGTTAATATAATCATTTATTAATGTGAAAAGTAGGAATCGTACACCTTCAGGAGTATATACTTGAGATTAATTGTTATAGATTTCTTCAATGACTTAATGATAATCACAGGATGCTCTTTTAGAAAATTCTGGGAACATATTTTCTTCTTGGAAATAATACTTTCTTACAACATGTTATCTTTGATATGTGCTACATATCAAAAACACAAATAAAGGAAACATTATTGGGTTTTCATAGAAAGCACATAGTAAAGATTTAATCTCATTAATATTAAAATAATTGGGTATTTTTCATAGATACTTTAATGAATATATTTACCAGCCTCGGCCATGTGGTTCATTTGGTTGGAGCATTGTCCTCTCTTCCCAAAAGGTTACGGTTGGATTCCTGGTGGGAGCATGCGTGGAACAGCCATGATTCTCTTTCTCTCTCTCCCTTTCTCTCTCTCTCAAATCAATAAACATATCCTCAGGTGAAGATTAAAAAGTATATATATTTAGTATATTCTCAGTTTTGTATCAAATAAAGGTATTTACACATGTTATTTGCAACCTATGGGTGGATATTTTTGCATTCCTTATGCTTTACTTTTTGTATTGTATCATTGTTATGCTTTTCATCTAACCTAAGGAGAGATCCAGAAAGTCTGCTTTCTTAGTCATCATCCACCCCCACCATCCCTCCAGGCTAAGAACAGTGTGCATACTGAGTTATTAAAGTTGATCTGAAAGAGCAATCTGTTCTAAATGACTGTCCCTGACCACGGAACCCTGTAAATACCCTTCGTTACTCTGGCGGGGCAGTATCACATTTCTTCATGCTACTTTTGTGGCTGATACAAGTTAGGCAGTGAGATTTGGACTTTGGATGATCCTTGTTGATTGATATAGAAATGGTGGTGCTTCTTCTGAGACAGGTAACCCAAAATTTGTTTTTCAGTATAATGTTGAAAATAGGTATTCTGTTTATAATTTTTTAAATGTTCTTACTTTTTAAAACTAAATAAGTTTGGAACTCATCTATTTAAAAATGTTTTTAGTTTTAGTTTTAGACAGTGTTTTCAATACCACTTAGATGAAAAAGAAATTTCTTTAGGATTTAATTGTACTTATCAACTACATTGTATCAAGGAATTTCTACAAGATCCTTATTAATCCACCATACATATATAATTTTGGAAGGTAAAAACTTCTCTGGTGTGATTATTTTTTATCATTAACAAAGGTTAAAATACATATACATGCTCTGTTCTTTAAAATAAGACATAAAGGGTTTTTTTTATCTGATACTGGAGAGGGGTACCTCGATATAAATCTACAACCTTTAAACAAGACATACTGAAACTTTGGTATATGTGAATGATTTCTTTTAAAGAGTTAGAATTTATAGCAATATGGAAAAATAGCAAATACAAGAATTTTATATGAATCCACTAGCACAGAAATCCTCGCATGCTTATTTTCCAAGTGAGGACTTCCTCCGTCAGAGATCTTCCAGATTCCTTGGCATTCCTGTGGATCATCCCAACCTGAGTAAATTGTTTCTAGCTGAGCGACTGCATTACGGTAACAGCTGAAGGCAAGCACAGGACCATGTTCAAACCACAGTAAACACATGTGTTAGATGGGCCACTCAACTTTACGGGTAAGGCTTAAGACATGTAACCTTTTGCTTGTTTGTCACTTATGAAATTTGTTTTTTTAACTATGTTAGGATTTTTTGAAGTTTAAAAAATTATTCTTTGTACCAGTGAGCTCTGGTAAAACCTGAACTAGTAGTTTTCTGGTGTAGAAACTAGTGAGATTAGTACTGATGGTATGCAGGATAGGGGCTGCATTACTTGGGAGCAGAAACTACTTTTTAAATCTAGAATCTAGAATACAAATTTGGTGTATTGTAAACTCAAGTTCCTGAGTATTATTTATTTAAAATATTTGTATCTACCTTTTTTTTCAAAGAGCTCAAAGTATTTGTACACTATGTATGAAATGTTATGGTAAATATGGAAGAGAACAAAAACTGCTATTCAGAAATTCTTTAGCTCTTTCTTCTGTAACTCTTTTATGCATTTTAAACCTATTTTAATTATTCCTATTGATTCCTAATTCCACTGCCCAACCAACTCTATTTTTCTCTTTCAGAATTTTGAGGGGGCAAGCTCTGCCCCCTCAAAATTCTAGACCTAGTGTAAGGTAGAGTACCAGACTTGTCGTGGCAGACCTTGCAGGGGAGTAGAAATGTGTTCACTTACAGTTTTGTAAACATTTTCCTTTAGAAAATAAAACTGTAGCACATCTTATTTGCTACCTGGAATAGAGGTTCCACATTCCCATGTCCGTACCCAAGACCTGGTAGCACTTATATTAATTATGACTCAAGATCTGAGTGAGATAGTGGGAGGAGAACCTCTCTTTAAATATGAAAAAATTTGCAACATCTACATAAATTAAAAATTCAAAAACACAATTAGGTAGTCTTTAGGTTAGCATCAGCACGGGATTAGGTAAGAACGTGTGAACCTGTACATTGAAGATCTGGATTCGTGCAGTAATGAAAATAACCTGTTCATAAAATTCAGTTCCTGGACCCCTTTCCCTCCTCAGCTTTTTTTTTCACTTGGATTATTTTAAAGTTTTCTTCGATTTTTTTCTATTGTGTAGTATGAATAAAAAGCTCCATAACATAAAGTGTTGTGAAACCTCTGGTGCGAGCATAATAAATAAAGAAATTTAAATATCTTTTCAATATCCTACAGGGAGCCTCAAGATGACCAAAAAGGATAAAAAGCTCTCTTAGCAAATTTCATGAGGTCAGGAATTTTTATATATTTTATGCACTGCTTTATACCCATTGCCCGGTACATGATAGATATTAGGTGAATATTTGTTGAGTGAATGAATGGAAAGAATACTACAAGGTGTGTGATTTAATTAAGAAGCTAGATTTAAATCAATGTATTTCATGCTATCCAAATCTAGGAATGAGTCCTTAAAAAAATAACCAATGGCATTTTTCTGAATTTTCAAAATGCAGGCTTCTATCAAGATTCATGATGTTATTTCACTCTTCAGTTGTACTAAGCCATGGCGTTAACCTTTTCTTTCCAAATACATATTCTAAATACATATTCCAAATACATATTCATAAAATAATGAAATTAATATCAAAGAACCTATACTTTGACAAAATAGTTTTTTGAGCAAATGTTGGTTTGTTTAAGAATTATTTTTTATTGATTGGTAGTGTTTATGGAAGAAGAGATCTGGAATAGAATCATGCATGAAAAAGATATTCCACCTGGCTGGTGTAGCTCAGTGGATTGAGCACAGGCCTGCAAACCAGAGGATCGCAGTTCGATTCCCAGTCAGGGCACATGCCTGGGTTGCAGGCCAGTTCCCTGCAGGCTATTTCCCAGCAGGGGAAGCACTAGAGGCAACCATACATTGATGTTTCTCTCCCTCTCTCCTTCCCCTCTAGAGATAAATAAATAAAATCTTAAAAAAAACAACAACAAAAACTTTAAAAATAATTTTAAAAAAAGATATTCCAGGTACTAACACATAAATAGGAGTTGTAATATATTATATTAAATAGTAGTTTTTACTTTTAAATAGCATATGATTGGTTTTTTTCCCTGAAGAAATATGTTTATACTAATTTGTTACTGGGCTTATTCTAAAGCTGATGTTTTTTTCTCTACATATTTTCTGTAATCTCTAACAACTTTTAAGGTTGGTCATCTTCTCTGCTTTTGCTTGCTCTTTGGACAAACCATTCAAAACTCTCAGTTTCATATTGGTTCATTCATTTTCATAGCCAAGTTTCCTAAAATACATCTGATTAAATGAGAGTACAATTCCCATTAATTAAAATAAAGCCCTTAAAAACTAAAAATGTTGATATGTTTTAAAATGCCATTTTTTGACAGATGGAATGCGGTGTGATAAACTCAGTATTAATTTCAAACATAAACCAATAAACACTGGGCCTCTAGCTATAGGAGGAATTCTGTAGGTAGAAAAATTGATTGACCCAGGCCCCGCCACCACCACCACCCATAGGTGCTGTCCTGCTGTGGAATCCCTTCGCTCAGTTTTCTCCTGTCCAATCAGGTGGAATGCTTGACAGGCACATGGTTCAGACAGCTCAAAATAACTTGGGACCTGTGAGCTGACAAATGCTCTGGCTCCGGTGGTGACAGGTTGTTCAGCTTCTTACAGCCATCTTCACTGAAACTAAGGTTAACTCCTCACTCTCTATGGACAGCCACTTTCTATTTCCAAGGGCGTGAAGAATTTTCTTTTTCTCCTGTGCGTTCATCTAAAAGTTCTCCTTGGATAAGTGTCGTCACAGTGGAGTGCCTGGGTTGGACATCTTCATCTGGGTCAACTATAAAAAGAAAGGTAATATTCAGATTTAAGTTCTCGAGTGTGTTTTGATAACAAGGCACTGACAATGGAAGAGGGGATATTTCAGAGTCCTAATGACTGTTGTTTAGAGTAAAACCAGGATAACTTTCTAATTATGTATGAAGGGACACAAAATTACATGAGAAATAAAATTTTCTGCATGTGAAGATTTGGGAGGGGATTGATGAAATTCGCAAAGATCAGAGCCTACTTTGGTACTAGTGAAAAATATCTCAACAGAGAGTCATGACATGCTGCATATATCATTGGAATTTTCCACACATTCATTTATTAGAGTGAGTGTGTTTGTATAGAGAGTATGTGTGCAATGCCTATTTCTTTTTTATAGGAAATCAAAGCTGAAATAATATGACTCCATAGAGAAAGACTTTCATTTTATATTTTTTATCATGTAAGAGGATATGCCTGCTATATTTAGTGTTGGGAGATCTGCTCCCTGGATTAATGTACACAACAGCTGCAGAAAGTCTTGCTCAAAGGACATTGCTCTTTCTTTCTCCTCTCTCTCTCTCTCTCTCTCTCTCTCTCTTTCTCTCTCTTTCTTCCTCTCTCTCCAGCTGTACCAGAAAGACACTGACAGTAGCAATTGTCTGACCTGGTACATTGCAATATTAGCAGTACTTAAATTCACATCTTGAATTATATTTTAAAAACTGTATAATCAAAGAAAAAGAGAACATGGGTTAATATGTATCTTTATTCCCCAAAAGTGAACATCTCAGTATTGATGCTAAGAAACTTTATCAACACATTTTTTACTCATACTTGTTAAAGATGCTAGCATCAATCACTTTGAAAGAAACAAAACAGCTATCCTGTTTTCCTTCTCTAAAAATTACTAGGATTCAATCACTTTAACAGTGGCAATGATTAAATGAATTCTACAAGCTCTAAGTTTAAAAGTTGTTGTAACTTTTTAGTCTCTCCTGAACAATAATTCGTAAGTTCACATAAAATTTATAATACTTTTCTAGGAAGTTGAGGTTGTCTATACTTATAGCTATAAGAAATGTATTTTTAAACAAAAAATATGCTGTCAGATGCATGATTTAACAACAAGCAAAATATTTAAAATCAAGGCCATCCCAGGAAATCTAAAATACATGGACACTACACTTACTTTGTCAAGAGACGAAATTATAAACGTTACAGAATCTTATAATAATGGACTATGAAACAAACAACTGGACACTATCCAAATTCTGGAAGTTTGTCTCAACTCCCACTTATAGAGTATGGCTAATGTTATGAGAACCCCTAATAACAGGTTAAAACACTGATTTTTTATATGTATATTTAGAATACAGACTCTGTTTACCTGTTTCTATCACAATGTATTTACAAAGGTAAACATGTGTTCACTGGAATAGACTCAGAACTGCAATTCATGAACAAAAGTAATTGAATGAGTTTTTATTCGGACAAGGTTTTGGAAATCATAGTTTTTCAAATTTACGTTTGAAGAAATAGGACATCAGGTAAATCAGGCTTCATTGTAAAAGATCTTTAATGAACTAAGGTCAGTATATGAAAAGGTGACAGTTTTTAAATTAAAATTTTTAACAGTTAATTTCTATATGTAACAGGAATAATGAACTCAGCTCACTAACCTGAAAATATAAAACAAATAATACTTACCCCAGAATAATTAGTTTCCTTCACTGCCATTGAAATTTGACAGAGGCATTGCTTATCTTGTGGTGTTATTGCCTATAACAAGACAAAAAACTGAAATTTTAACTAATTCCCTCTCCTAGGAGATAAAGAAAAATCAAGTACCACGAAGGTATTTTCTTAAATTTTTATGGTGCTTCATACTCGACAAAGAGCTTTTAAAACTACTGGAGCATTGTAATTTTGCCTAAAGAAAACAAGTTCAGGTAAAAGCAGAATGTTCTGCTCAGAAATTTAAGAATATATTTTCAGCAGATACACTTTTGATGGGCACAAAAGTTAGTGTGACTAGACCTATAGTCGCTGAAGAGTCCTTAGAGCTCATGTGTACCAGAGTCACCTTGACGAGCTGCACATACCTCCGCTTGGATCACAATACACTCCACACTGTGGGAGGAGCCCACAGAGCCTGCCCGCCAAGTTCCTGAACTTGCACTAGATCTTGAGATCTGGAGCCTATGTGAGGCACTTGCTTCTCTTCCACTCTAGCAAATATATTGTCAATTTAATTAGGGAATTTATCTTTTTTAAATCCTTAATCACCACAGAGAGAGAGAAATATTAAGAGACTATAAGAGGACAAAAATGTTCTTTTTTTTTCTTATTTAAAATGAATCTTTGAGTTCGTGGGGATTGACAAAGGATTCTCATTTGGGATTTCCTATTTCATAGCTAAGCTCATCATGAATAGTGAGATCTTGAGAGCAATATAAAACCTTCCGTGCCTATCATTTTTGTGACTACCACCAAACCCTTTTTTGGTCCTAGATTCCTAAAGTCTTCTTGCTTACTTTACATTAGCCTTTCTATGGGTCCAAAAATTTACTTGTACTTATTTCTTTGCTATCTTTCCGATTAAATACTACTTAAGACTCTGGCTTCAGTATCTTTTACTAGTGGTTCTCTACATGCTTATCTTCTCTACATGAGAACATACATAGCATGTTTCATAGTAGCCTACCTCGCCTTCTCTCACTCAAACTAAATCTTTACTTTCTTACCTTCCTACCTTTACCAACTTAATTAAAACAATGTGAGAGAATGGCTTACTCACTTTTAGCCTATTATCTAAAAATCTGTTTTACACTTTGAATCTCTGCCCTTTAAAGTAACAGATCCCCACTAATTCTTCCATGTATCATTTGTGCTGTCTCTGTATTTCAACATTCTCTTCTAATAAATACATTTCATTAGTCTGCACTTGATTTTATCTGCTATTTTTCCTCTTTCAAACTGAAAGAGAAATGAAATGAATGGGACTTATTTCCATGTTGTTACTGACATATTTCCATATATCTCAAGTTCTTACTCTGGTCATGTAATAGATACTAATTTATTGATGCCACTCATACCAAAGTTAGACTCAAAATAAAACTAAGTTGGGGATGCTCACTGTCTTAGTGAGGGGATGAGCATTGTAACAATGAAGAAAGATTTGCCTCAAAGTGCATTCCATCTGCAGCCAGATTTTAAAAAGGTGATCCGTACCCAACTTTCCAGGACTAGTCTATAAGTAATGGGATTTGGCTCTTGGGCCAGCAACAGTTTCTCCAGGAAAACTGATGCTTCTCTTGTGTGACATCATGGGGTATAGAAGGCAAGACAAACCAGTCAATACCAGCAAAAAAGAGGGAACAAGGTCTAATTTGGTCAATTATTCTTCCCCTAAAGAATATTCTAGGCATAATAATTACACATCAACAGAAAAAGATTACTTTAAATTTGTATAGTGCTTTCAATTTCTAAAGTGCTTTCCCAAACAAACCTATGAAGTAAGCGGAGTAGTTCTGTTCATCCTCAGGTTCGAGGTGAGTTACTTAAATGTATCTATCTTTTCCTATTCCATTGCTCTAGAAACATAATTATTAAATATTAGGCTATTTTTGTTACCCTAATCAGATTTGTTTTCTCTTTAACTATCTAAGAATACTGTGCTCGCTTCAGCAGCACATATACTAAATATCTAAAGATACTGCATAGTCAGAAAACTTAAGATTGATATTTGAATCCAAGTTACTTTATATTAGGTTTTGCCATTAGGCTTTATATTAGGTTCTCTGGCCAGCGACCCAGTTTAAATATTCATATCATAACCAAAAGATGAGTTTAGACCAAATAATATTTCTAACAAGATCTTCCTAGAGCCTACAGAACAGTAGTGCTGAGTTAACACGAATTGAGAAATGCAGTCATGTGCCACTTAAAAAGGGGCTGTGCTTTGAGAAATGCGTCATCAGGCAGTTTAGTGATGTGAGCATCAGGGAGTGTACTTACACAAACCTGGGTGTGAAAGCCTTCTACTTAATTGTACATGCTATATTTTTATAAGGCTGGCATCCTAGTAGGTTTGTTTACACAAGCATCACCACAAACGCACGAGTAATTGTAGTGTGCGTCCTGACATTTGGTTTGGTTTGGTTTGGTTTGTGTAATGCAAGTGTCTGCCTTAAACTTTGATTGCCTAGGCATCCACTTCAACGAAGGCTATCTAGAATAAATGCACTGCCAGCCTCGAATTCAGATAAAGAGCCAAGCTGCCTCACCCCACTGCAGCGCCTTTGTTTCAGAAATCTTGATTTTGATAACTGACCGTTGGGGCCATTTGCTTTTCCCCCTCTTCCCAAGGCCTTAACTTATGGCTCTCCTGTTTTAAATTCATGAATAAATAGTGGGCCCATGAAAGCCTAGGTCCCCACCTCCACCCCAGTAAAAACAAAACCCCAGACCCCTGTTCTCTCATTTCCCTTGAACTCCTGTTGCCTCCCTGGCATACTGTGTATGTTCCAGGGCCTATAAAAATTTTGTTTTCTTCAAAGTCTTTTACTAGTTATTGCTGAAGGGCATCTTGTATCATAATAAGAGCCCCGAGGTTTGGCCAGTTGTCACACTGGTTTAGAAAGAAGAGGTGTGCGTGGGAAAGCTCACACTGGTCCAGGTGAGTCCCCAGGCGTTTCTAGCTGATACTAGTAGCCTGAGAGCACTAGGAAGCTTTGCACTAGGACTTCACAGCATGACCACATCATGATGACCTTACTTACCAGAGCAGCAGCATCACTAAGTGATAGGAATGTTTCTGCTCCATTATAATTTTATGGGACTACCACTGAATATGCTGGTCATCATTGACCCAAGCATCATTATGTGGCACATGACTGTATGCCCAAGGGTATCAGCATCAGGTTTCGTTTGCTTGAACCAGACTTTTACATTTTTAGCATGTTTTTAGGGAAAATTTTTTCTTTTTAGGAAAAATCCATGGGAAAAAAGCATAGAGATATTTAGCAAAGTAAAAAACATTCCATAAATTTTCCATGTAGCCAAATTAGTTTCACGATTTACTAAAGTCTATTGTGATTATTTATGCCAAATTAATTGTTTCATTTTCAAACTAGGACCATTTCACCAAAACCATGATCTGTTTTCAAGGTCAATTGCTCCTTCTTATTTTGAAATTGACATATAATCTAAGTTTCAATTTCGTAGGGAGCAGAAATAGAGAAAACTCAGTGTCACTCCAATGACCCCCAATGAAATATCTAAGAGAACTCTTAAATTTCCTTTCCTGAAACCTGCTCCTGGCTCATCCAAGTAAATCATTCCACCACTCACCTGGTTGCTCAATCCATAAATATTGGCATCACCTTTAACTCTGCTCTTTCTTTCATATTCCACATTTAATCCATCAGCAAATCACACTGGCTCTATTTTCAATAGATACCACAAATCTGACCATTTCTCACCATTTTGCTCTAATAGCCACTCCCTGATCCAAGCCACCACCATCTCTTGCATAGCATATTGCAATAGTCTCCTAACAGATTTGCTCATGTCCACATTTGCTCCCTTTAACTTGATTCTTTGCATAGCAGCCATGATTAACCTTTTTCAAAACCATGTCATCTGCTTCTCAAAACTTTTAAATGATTTCCCATTCACACATTTAATAAAAGAAGTCGTCCTTCCCATGATCTGCAAGGCTTTACATGGTCTAGCTTCGTACCTTTGTGACTTCTTTTCCTTCTGCTCTTCTTTTTCACTCTCCTCCAGGCTCACTGGCTTGACTCAAACATAGCAACTAATCACCTACCCTGGCTTTGACACTTTCTTCTCCCTCAGTCAGGAACACCCTTCCTCCTGCATAGCCACATGGCTAACTTTTCCACTGCATCGGATGCTTTCCCTGACCTTCCTAGCTAAAAGACCACACCTTTCTCCCTCCCTTATCATTCTCTATTCCCTTGCCCCACTTTATTTTTTTGTCAACATTTACATCTTTCCCACTACAGTGTCAACTCCACAATGGCAGGGACTTTATCTTTGATTCACTGTTGAATCCCACAGTTCCCAGAATAGCACATAATAAATGCTCAATAAATATTGGACGACTAAATAAAAGCTAGTGTATCCATAATAGCACTTGGGCTTTTTTTTTTTTTGAGCTTTTTAAAAGTACAAATGTTATAACATTTTAAATTAAGGCTTTAAAGAGAAAGTAATGCATTTTCATATTTCCTATTTTAGATAATTATTAGATTAACAATTGACATATGCATTCACATCTGAGAACCCTCTGAGACAAAATTGTTATTGTCCTATTAATAGATGAGAATAACTGAGATTCAGATGCATTAAATGACTTGCTCAAGATTGCAAAATTATTCAGTGTTGGAGCTGAGATATGAACCCAGGTTTCTAATTATAATCAGATGTTCTTTGATACTTCTGATATGAAAACAAAGCATAACTCCATGATGCATTTTATCCGTTATAAACACACTTCCATTTGAAAGTCACCTTGAAGTTACTTCTATATTTATATTTATATATAAAATGTATTTATATTTTTTCTTCGTGTCTATAAGTTTTCCTTGTAAATACGATTATGTCTATCTACCTTATTTTTCCCTGCAATTAGGAAAAAAGATAAACAGCAATTGATTTAGCAAGATATTTTAATGAACAAAAGAATTCAACAAATATCTATGGATCATCTTCTATGTGCTGTGTGTGTATAGAAATGATGATGTATAAAACAAAGGAAGGTAGACAGAAAAGTAAACAGGCAACTTTAATATATTGTAATAAGTGCTGTACTTGGAGGTAAGAACTGTGAGTTTTAGGAGCACAGTGGAGAGGTACCCAAATCAGAGAAAAGAAAAAAAATTCCTGGGGAATGTCTCAGCTAAAAACTGAAGACCATGTAAGACTTGGCCCAGTAAGGTAGTAAAGGGAGGTGAGGACCGGGAGCAAAGATAATACATGCAAAGATCTGGAGACAGCCCAGTTTGTTAATGAGACTACATGTATTTCAATGGAATATAGATAATGCTGAATTAACTACAAAGCAAAAGTTCAGTTTCTCTTTAATGTTTGTCCTTGGATCAAGTCACTTCAGTAGTTCCACTTCCATTTCTTATCATGGTATGTGGCTATGGTTGTTAAATAGTACTAGTAGTAGTAGTAGTAGTAGTAGTAGTAACTACCATTTATCGAAAATTTACTAAATGCCAAACACATTTAAAAATTACTTCCACCTATGAGATGGCTACTGTTATTATACTTGTTTTATAGATGAGTAAACTGAAGCTTACAGAAGTTAGTAATTTTCTTGAGTTTATACAGCTAAGAAGTGTCAGAACTTGGATTAGAATCAGATATAACTCCAAGTGTTAGGTAATAAATACTACATTAAAATGTTAAAGAGATCTTTTAGTTTGAATACCTAAAAGCTTTATTATCATAATAATGTCTCATGGCTATAACCTTCAGAACAGGCACAAATTTACACATTAATTAGCTTCTTTTCTTTAAAAAAGGAAAAATAGTTGCAGCGAGCAGGGATTACTTATATAAGTATTTTCTATTTCCATCATAAATATGAACTTCTTAAAAACTCTTCAACATTAACATACACCTTTACCTGTGTATTGATTTTTACTAATATCATTTGAGTGCCCATTATAGTGACTGGCCCTATTTTAAGGGCTTTGCACTCATGATGTTATTAATCCTCACTCCCCTGAAAAGTAGATATTATCCATGTATTACAAATAGGAATCCAAAGTTCAAAGAAGTTATGTAATTTTCAAAGTCACACAACTGCTAAGAGATAAAGCCAGAATTTGAAAACAGATCTGATTCCAAGACCAACGCTTATTCCATGTTGCTGAAAATAAAAGCCATCTTAACATATCTAGAGACAAGGAACATTAAAACACAATATGCAGTATGCCCTGGCCAGGTGGTTCCATTGCTTGGGGCATTGTCCTGTACACCAAAAAGGTGGCAGGTTTGTGTCTCAGTCAGGGCATGTACCTAGGCTATGGGTTTGATACCCAGTTCAGGCATGTACAGGAGGCGACTGACTGATGCTTATCTTTCACATCGATGTCTCTCTCCCTCTCCCCCTTTATCTCTTTAAAATCAATAAACAAATCCTCGAGTGAGGATTAAAAAATAAATAATTAAAATAAAAAACAATATGCAGTAGTGTCCGACAAGCAGGGAGAAGGCCATTCTAACTTATAAAGCACCTAATTTTTTTCCTCACATTTAAATAAATACGGAAACTCAAATTAAAATAGTTGATTAACAAATGAGAAGGATATTCAATCAGTACATTTTCAAATAGTATTTTGTACCTCATTTCATATATCTTTAACTGTCCTTCTACAGAGTTAATGCACAAATAAGACAAATTTCCAACTGGGATATCAATTACACTTTTATATACTATCATTTACTTTTAATTTAAATTTAAAATATCCATGTAGTTCTATTTGATGAGTATATCGTAATTTAATTAACTAATTTTCTATTGGACAGGGTTCCAATTTTTCACTTTTTCTATTTATTTATTTTTATTGTATTTTTCCATTACCGATTATCTCCTCTATACCCTCTTCCACCTCCATCCACCCCCATCCTTGTACCAATTTAAAAAAATATTATCATCTGTACTATGATAAATATCTCCATAGATCAATCCTTGTACCCATCCAATACTTTTGCATTTTCAATCAATCTTTTTTCCTTAGCTCCTCTTTATTTCTTTTTTAAAATTAAATTTATTAGGGTGACATTGGTTAATAAAATTTATAGGTTTCAGGTATACGATTTTATAGTACATCATGTGTATATTGTCTTCTGTGCTCGCCACCCCAAGTCAAGTCTCTCTCCATCACCACCTACCCCTCCCTTTACCCTCTTCTACCTCCCCCTTCCCCAATTAACCTTTTTAAAGAGACACAATAAATTTCGCCCAAACAAGTGGGTACAGCTGTGGCAGCAACTCAAACTGTGGCAAACATGTGGAAAAACATTTCGAGTAGGTGATCCTATTCGCCATCTCTATTGCCATCTCAAGGTCACTGCCTACTTTGCCAATTTGGAGATTAGTTTTGGATTAACACTCTAAAAGTTTGAGAACTAAAGCAGTTCCTAGAAAACCTTATTTGTGATATGTGAGACTATCATATAAGTAATGAATTGATATAACTTTCATCATAGAATCTTAAAGCCAGAAAAGATTTAGGAGTTTGCTTTCCTCTCCATTTTCCCAGCACAAGTCCCATCACTTAATAGCCAAAAATGGTAAATAGTTTTCATCTCCATTACCATCTCTGACTGACTGGTGGTGGCAGATGGAGTAGAGTGTTCAGAAAGTTGAGGTCAATGGGAAGAGTAATCAGCTGCATCTTTAAGGAAGAGAGAGAGGAGTAACATCCTATGGTTTGCAAGTTTGCCGTCCATCTAGTAAGTGGGTGAATGAATCAATAGATATAATGGTAATAATATAAAATTGGTTTTCATTGCCAGAAATTTTAGTCCAGGGGACTTAGAACAAAAGTTATTTTACCATTTTCTTAAGACCTTAAAAATTTTTATTTTTTGAATCAATAATGTATTTACATAATTAAAATTCAAAAGTCAGGAAAGAGTATACAGTGAAGAGTGTCCTGTGTTGCCCCCCATTTTACTGTTTCCCATTTCCCCCCTTCACCAATGTTAATTTAAGAGATATTTTAAAACCCAGGATCTAATTGATATCTTTGTAGAAATTAAATTATACTTTCTTTGAAAAGGCTAAATCAGTATAGTTTTCAAGAGCAGATTGATCCTATAAACAAGAGTGAATTTAAACTGTCTCTGGTTTTTTTTAAAAAAGCATTATTTTCATGAGTTAGATCAAGTTTATATTTTCACCAACCAGTTGAGATTACAGGATCAGTATCTTTTTTCCCCTAAACTCATTTATCCTAGAAAGAATGGAAGGGAGGTAGAAAGAGAGGAGGGGAAATACTGATATAAGAGAGAAACATTGATCAGTTGCCTCCCAAACATGCCCTGACCTCCTGACCAGGAGACCACACCTGCAACCCAGACACATGCCCTGACTATGAATCAAACCGACTTCGCTTTGCAGGATGACACCCAACCAACTGAGCCACACTGGTCAGGACTGAGGTCAATATCTCCCCATTTCTATTATTTTATTACATTTAAGGTAAAGGGGAGAGGATGGAAAGCAAATCTCTGTTTATATATGAAAGTACTTTATAGCTAAAAGCCCTTTACAGATATTATCAAAACTTAGGAATTGTATTTAATGTCACTATAGCCATAGCGTAGCTTTCACAATTGAACTTGTATTTAAAGAATTTAACAAAGTGGTATTGCCTATGTTTTTATTTCCAATTTCAATTAAAATCTTTTAGTTCCTCTTCATTTTACAATTTGAAAATAATCTTTAAGTCTTTACAGTAAATTTTGTAAATGTATTAAAATTAGGCAATTTTTAAATTTCAAGCTTTAAGTTCTTAAGAATCTATCATGATGTAATAAATATAGATTTGTTATTCTCTGAAAATGATCTAAACTTACTGTCATTATTATTATTTTTCACAGCATGCAAGACGACAGCATAGAATCTTCTACTTCCATTTCTCAGCTTCTGAGAGAGAGCTATCTAGCAGAAACTAGACATCGGGGAAACAATGAGAGGAGTCGAGCAGAGCCTTCCTCCAACCCTTTCCATTTTGGCAGTCCTTCTGGAGCAGCTGAAGGAGGAGGAGGCCAAGATGACCTTCCAGATCTTTCAGCATTTCTAAGCCAAGAAGAATTAGATGAAAGTGTCAATCTGGCAAGACTAGCCATCAATCATGACCCTTTGGAGAAAGCAGATGAAACTCAAACTAGAAAACATCTTTCTTCTGATCAGATGAAACACCCATCTAAATCAAGTGTTGACCCTAACTTCTGCCAGGATAACTCTCGAAGTCTTACCAGCTCTAAAGAGAGTCCCCAGGAGGCAGCAAAGCTACAGTATAGTTCTGAGGCCCAGTCCAAAAAAGTATTCTTAAATAAGGCTGCCGATTTTATTGAAGAGCTGTCCTCCCTTTTCAAAGCCCATAGCTCCAAAAGGATTAGACCTCGTGCCTGCAAAAACCACAAGAGCAAATTGGAATCTCAAAACAAAGTTATGCAGGAAAATAGCTCCAGTTTCCCAGCTGCATCAGAAAGGAGAGAAAGGGCTTCTGTTCCCATCCCTATCCCTGCAGATACTAGAGATAATGAAGTGAATCATGCCCTTGAACAGCAGGAAGCTAAGCGGCGTGAAGCTGAGCAGGCTGCCAGTGAAGCAGCTGGTGGAGACACCACCCCTGGGTCTTCACCTTCATCCTTGTATTATGAAGAACCTCTGGGACAACCTCCCAGATTCACTCAAAAGTTATGGAGCAGAGAAGTTCCAGAAGGAACCAGAGTACAGTTGGATTGCATAGTGGTAGGAATTCCACCACCTCAAGTAAGGTAAACGCGCCCCATCAGTAATGCTTAGTAATTGCTTTCCATCTACCATAATTCTCCTGAGTTTATCTTGTAAGTAAGTGGTTTCAAAAATCATATACTCTCTTTTGAGAAAAATAACCAGAGTTTAAAGAGCACTGTCCAATAGAAGAACAACGTTAGCTGTCTATGCAATTTAAATTTTTCTAATAGCTACATTTGTAAAAAGTAAAAAGAACTGAGCAAAATTAACTTTTTAAATGTTTATTATTTAACTAATACATGAAACATTATCATTTCAACATGTAATCAATGTTAATAGTATTAATATTATATTTTACATTCTTTTAGTCATACTAGGGCTTCAAAATCCAGTGTGAATTCTACAATTACAGCACATCTCAATTTGGCTACTAAATTTTCTTAGGAAATAATTAAACTGCATTTAGATTTTATCAAATTTAGAGTTGAAAAAGTAGATTGACATATGAAGGTTGTTCCAAACAAACTTAAATTTTTTATAGTAACTGAATTGAATATCAGGTTTTTTAATTAAAATTGACATAATTTAAAGTTCAGTCCCTAGTTGTACTAGTGATATTTCAAGTGCTCAATACGCACATGGCTAATGACTATGGTATCACACAGCACGAGTCTATAGGCTGAACTTGAAGTTTAAAAAAAGAAAGTATTTATGATCTATACTCAGTGAATACCTGTGATATTTTTTCAATTTTAAAGAAAGCCAAATGATAGAATGGAAGCTAATAGAATGAAGGTAGACTAATGATGTTGCTAAGATCAATTTAGAGACTCATATCATAGCTATTGTATTTATTATCATCTTTTTGGTATCAGCTTAATATATACTATTCTTCCTAATGCTCAAGCCTTTCTCTAGTATAACAGATGAGTAGAAAAAATATTCATCTTCTAAGTGCCTACCAGTCAGCTCTTCTGTGAAGCAAAGGAAGCTTAAGCTTCAGGGCTCCTCATTTGCATAAGCTATGCCTAATTTTGTGTTCTTATTTTCTTTTATTTTTTTTATGTGGACCTTCCACATTTATTAGCTTCAGGCCCCACAAAATGCAGATCCAGCTGTAGCCCCAGGCACTTGCTACCTATAACACTATAATGTAATAATATGTGAATAATGTCCCTGAAGTATATTACTTTTGTAGAGAATTGCTGACATTTAGAGTCCTATACAAGTTACTTTGCCTCCCTAATACCGAATTACCACTAGAACATGACTTTATTGCTATTTAACACTTGTTCTAGGTATGTAAGCAGTCCTCATCTTTTTCTTACAGAATATTCCTATTATAGGACAGCAATCATATTAGTAATACTATTTTTATTTATATATGCCTATTGATTCCAAGAATTCTAGTGCAAAGACATATTCATGTATTGAATTTTGCTTTTCAAAGGCAATATAAAGTAATATTAAATATTATTTCTACAATGGCATATAATTACTGTCTGGTTATCTAAATGACCTCCTTGAGGGCAGGCGTTCTGTATTTTTACCTTTGCATCTTGAGCACCAAGCACAGCTTCTGGCCTATAGTGTTTACTAAAAAAGGTTAAGTAAACTAATCCATAAAGAAAGAGGAAAACAAGGAACTTAGGTTTAAATCAGAAGTGAGATTGTTGCCTTAAGATGTAGCAAGATGTTGAAACTGAACAACCCATAGCAGTGTCTACCCTTCTACTCTGAGCATGCCTGATGACACTCCCTGGAACTCTGATGAGATGGTCATCACAGAACCATGACAGATACCAATCATTGGCTTCTGGTGAATCTAAGTAAGCCAGTGAGCACTCAAGTTATGGTAGACACACAACTTACTTAGATTAGTCTTATCCAAACCACTAATTTATGGACATAAATCAGACTGAAAAAATTAGATCAGATCATTCAGAATTCATTCTCCCCATTTCTTGACCACAATAATCTCAAATACCACAGAAAGTTCAGCCCTGGCCCAGTGTCTCTGTAGGAGGATTGTACTGTACACCAAAAGGCTGGAGGTTCAATCCCAGTCAGGTCACATATGGAAGGTAACCAATCAATGTTTCTCTCTCTCTCTCCCCCTATCCCTCCTCCCTATCTCTCTAAAATCAATAAATATATATCAGGTAAGGATTTAAAAAATAGATTCAGTGCTCCTGTGAGGAGCCAGGAAGAACTATAAGATCCTATCTCCCCAAAACAAAGTAATCTGGTGGTCACTCAGAATCTACTTAGCTAGCCAACTATAAACTTACAAATTTAAAGGTGAAAAAATGTGCACAACTTCCATGAAGCAATACTAATTTTATCAGAGAAGGATTTCTTTACTGATAGAATTCATGCCTGCATTGCAACCATTTGTTTGGTGCCAGGAATTAGTTGGTATTCAATAAATATTTTCTGAATGAATTAGTTTAATAACTGCAATTAAACTTTATTAAGAAAAAAGTTAGAATTTTTCAAGTAGACCATTAGCTGTCATTATTTTCCTAAGCATAGAATTTACATAACTCTAATCAGCAAGCAAATATTTATTTAGCCTTTAGAATGTGCTCAGTGCGACAATCAGTGCAATGACTGAGACAATGCAGGTATAACATGTGTCCTTGCCCTCAAGGAGCTTGCTAACTAGCTAAAGAAATCATCCTAATTGTTATAGTACCAATCATAAGAACTATCTGTCTTCAGAAAAGGGATGGTGGCTAGAAAGGTCAAAGAAGGCTTCAGAGATGTATTTCGATTTTAGTTAAACCTTGAAGAGTGAGAAGGATTCAGGTAGAAATTTACTCATTTGTTCATTCATTTATTCATTCATTCAGCAAATACCTATGGATTTACTAAAGTGACTCACCAGGAATACAAAACAATTCTGTGTCATTTGAGGTCAAGGACCTTCTTTTGAAACCATATCTAAAACTATTCTGAGAGGGTAGTTCAAAATCTAACAGAGCAACCAGATAAATGTAATCAAAACATTGCAATATTGTGTAATAAGAGCTGTGATAGAAGTATGTATAGGATGCAATAACTCAGAGTAAAATGTGGTCACTTTCCTGGAGTGCAGGGTAAAAAAAGAGTTAACATGGGAGGTGCTACTTCAGTTCGAGGAAACCAAGGGTAGAAAAGGAAAGCAAGTGCAAAGGCCCAGAGAAAAGTGTTTTCAGGCAACTGCAAGTACTTGGCTATGTGGAGGACATGGGATAACATGTAAGAAAGGATGAGGGGAAAGTCTGAAGAAGTAGGCAGGGGAATGGGTTGCTTTAGGCCAGATCCATTCAACTTGTTCATATGAAGGTACAGACACTGGAATTGAAATATTTTTACGTAACAGGAACAAAACTGATTGAACTAGAAAAACTAGAGTCAGATGATTTTGAAGAGCCTTGAAAGCAAAGCAGAATGGTTTAGACTTGGTTTCAGAACCAAGTGGGTACCATCCACAGTTGTGTGTAGGAAAGTAACAATATGAAAGGGAGCACTTAGGTAGAATCAACCTGGGAGAATGGTAGGCTATAAATGAATGGAGCAAAGAGGCCACTAAAGAAGCCATCCCAGGCATCAAGTGCTCTCATATAACTGGGGTAGAAGCACTGGGGAAATAATGATATGAACAAGCAATACTTAGGAGAAAAGAAATCAAGGTGAACTGGTGACTAACTAGCTAGGAAGGATGGGTAAAAAAAATGTACAAGTTTGAAGCTGGACCCACCTGATGGGGGTCACTGGCAAGAATGAAGAAAATGGAAGAGGTGGCTGATTTATGGAGAAGGGTTAATTACTTGAATGTGAGGAGTTAAAGGGACCATAATCAAAAGGCTGTCAGAAATGCAGGATTGAAGGTCAAATGAGAAGGCAGTGGAACTGGAAAAAGTCCATGGTATTACATGGACACCAGGAAAAGTCTGACACAATATCTCTGTAATTACAAGGGGACTAAAAATACAAGTAATACTTGGAACTAACTTCTAGTGGTGTTAGGCTGGAATGGTGTTTTCCAACCTTTTAGCAGTAAGTCCTCCCACTAGCTCATCTGTTACACATTACCCAATACATACCTCGCATACACACACACACACACACACACACACACACACACACACACACACACTTCTTTGAAAGACAAAATTAGTACTTTGGGGATTTAATAGTGTTTCTTAGAAAGAGCCTCTAGCCCCTACGTACTTGCTTTCCATGGAAACAAAGACATCTTCACAAGTCCCAAACCCAAGAACATAGATTTTGATCCAGACGATTCTTTTAAAATGCATTAAAATAGCCCTGGCTGGTGTAGCTGAGTTATTTGGGCATTATCCCGCAAAGTGAAAGGTTGTTGGTTCGATTCTTGGTCAGGGCGTATGCGCACAGTTTCCGTCCCTGGTCAGAACAAGAGGCAACTGATAGGTGTTTCTCTCACTCTCTTTCTTCTTCCCTTCCATCTCTCTATAAACAAACAAACAAACAAACAAACAAACAAATAAATAAATAAAATGCATTAAAATAATGATGAGCCATTTTGGGTTGCCACATAGGAACGCCAACAGTCAGTAAAGAAAACCCTCCTTTTGCTGTTTTTCAAAGAAATACAGTAAGTCTTCCTGGAAACAGGGCTCTAACCTTGTAGCTATATGCTCTTGCATATAATTAGTATTTTACTTACGTTCTTGTAAGCCTAGTATAGCACATTGGAAAATCATTTTTACATATGTTTGTTGACTTCCTAATGAAGTGGGTGGAAATTGCTGTTTTGTAGGGATAAGATCCTATATCACTAGCATTGTTTAAAGTTTGTTAATCTTGGACATAGCTTCATTGGGGGATTTGTCTTAGAAAATGAAACACATTCATGCATTACCCACAGATGAAAGAGTCTACAGGAATTCACAGCAAATGGCCATGATCCCTTTTTGTATTCTGACTCCAAATTCTTTCCCCAGGAATGTACAGCTGGGTCACACTAAGTATATTTACTTAGTACACAACCTTCTGAAGCAGCACAAATTTACCTTTTATAGATGTCAATGGCTGCTTTGGCTGTTTAATTTTTCTCTTTTTTAAAGTATATTTTATTGATTATGCTATCAGAGTTGTCCCAATATTTCCCTCTATGTACCCCTCCACCTGGTACCTCCTTCCCTCCAGCAATACCCTCACTTAGTGCATGTCCCTGGGTCATGCATATAAGTTCTTTGGCTTCCCCATTGCCTATATTGTTAACATCCTCCTGTCTATTTTGTACCTACCCAGTTATACTTCTAAATCTCTATACCTTTCCCTCATTCTCCCCCTTCTTTCCAGCTGATAACCCTCCAAATGATCTCCACATCTACGATTCTATTCCTGTTCTAATTGTTTGCTGAATTTATTTTTGTTTTTTAGATTCAGTTGTTGATAGTTGTGAGTTTATTGTCATTTTACTGTTCATAGTTTTGATATTCTTCTTTTTCTTAAATTAGTCCCTTTAACATTTCATATAAGGGCTTGGTGATGGTGAACTCCTTTAGCTTTACCTTGTCTGGGAAGCACTTTATCTGTCCTTCAATTCTAAATGATAGCTTTGCTGGATAGAGTAATCTTGGTTATAGGTCCATGCATGACTTGGAACACTGCTTTCCAGCCCCTTCTTGCCTGCAAACTTTCATTTGGGAAATCAGCTAATAGTCTTATAGAAATCCCTTTGCAGGCTACTCTCTGCCTTTCTCTTGCTGCTTTTAAGATTCTCTCTTTATATTTAATCTTTGGCATTTTAATTATGATGTGTCTTGGTGTGGACCTCTTTGGGTCCAACTTTTTTGGGACTCTCTGTGCTTCCTAGACTTGTATGTCTGTTTCCTTCACTAAATTAGGGAAGTTCTCTTTCATTAGTTTTTCAATTACGTTTTCAATTTCTTGTTCTTCCTCTTCTCCTTCTATCATCCGTATGATTTGGATGTTGGCCCTTTTGGAGATGTCCCAGTCTTCTTAAACTCTCTTCATTTTTTTAAATTCTTGTTTCTTCATTTTGTTCTGGTTGATCATTTATTTCTTTTTTACATTCCGAATTCCCCATTTCCTGTGTATTTTTCTTTATTTCCCTTAATTCAGCCTTCATTTTTCCTTTTTGCTTTTTCCATATTCAATGAGATCTTTGAGCATTCTGACCACCAGTGTTTTTAACTCTGCGTTTGATAGGTTGGCTGTCTCCTCATCCCTTAGTTCTTTTTCTGGGGTTCTGTTCTGTTCCTTCACTTGGGCCATATTTCTTTGTCTCCTCATTTGACATCCTCCCTGTGTCTGTGTACTAGGTAGAGCTGCTTTGATTTCCTGTCTTAGTGCACCAGTTTTATTGTGTGGGGAGGAGCCTTGGGTATTTGCCAGGGCAGGGCAACCTGCTTCAAGGCTTTGTCGCTTCATGTGGGGAGGGGTCAAAGAGGGGCCAATACTGCTGCTGGTTGACTTCTGGCTGACTTGCCTGGCACTTTCCCCTTTCCCAGTCACTTCACCCACTTCCCATATGTAACTGGTGCCCCTCCAGCTGCTGTCTTGGTTGTGGTTCCCAAATTAGGTGGGTTTACTACTTCCCGGGCTCTCCTGAAAAACTGGCAGTTTCTTCCAGTCCCCCAATCCCCACTGGGTTTACAGCCAGAAGTTATGCAGCTTTATTTGTCCTGAGCTTGGAACCCTGGGCTTTGTGGTCTAGCCTGGGGCTGGTGTTGCTCGCTCACAAGTTGTCCCTGATTTTTATCCACCACGTGAATATGAGACTGCTCATTCTGCCTGCAGCTCTGCCTTACCACCCCTGGCTTGCCAACACCACACCATGTCCTCTTGGCCTGGATTCCCCGTCTCTGCCTCCTCTAACCCATCTGAACGAATATAGCCTCTTTAAATCCTTGGTTGTCAGACTTCGGTACAGTTCTGTATATTTTTCTGGGTAATTTTCTGGCAGTTCTGGGTGTTTTTAGTTTTTAAGTTAGTTGTGTTCCTTCTTATGGTTGTGCAATGAGGCAAAGTGTGTCCACCTATGCCTCCATCTTGACCAGAAGCCTGTTATATTTTTTTATTGGTACTTCTGGACCTATGCCTTCAAGTAGTGTGCTGACGAAATAAATTCACTCTAAGGACAAATATGTTTATCTTAAATAACAGTGGAATTCTTTAAAATATTATAAGTAATTATACAGGGTGGAGCCAAAGTAGGTTTACAGTTGTGAGCATGTGAAACAGTTTACTTTATTGTTTATTATTATATTATTTTCCATGTGAACAACTGTAAACCCACTTTGGCCCCACCCTGTTATATGCAATTATAACGTAAAATATTGTGTAAATATTTTAAAATACTACATTATTTAGGGCCTTTTTCTTCTTCCTTTTGGGAAAATCCAGATACCTTCTTAATTCATTCATTGAGGAAATATTAAGTGAAAATTATGAGCCATGTACTGTTTTGTTATAGGCACAAAGATTAAAGGAATGAACAAAAAAATCTCCTGCCTTCATGGAGCTTAGAGTCTAGAAGGGAATACAAATAATAAAATAAAAAATTTCACAAATAATTGTATAATTACAATTGTGATAAATGTTATAAATGAGGGGGATGTAACTAACTGACCAAACCTTGTAGGTACATTAGGGAAGGTTTCCTTGAAAAGTGGCATTTGAGCTAAGACATAAAAGATGACTAGGAGTTAGTCCAGCACAGTAGAGTGTGGGGAAAAGTGTTACAGCATGAGGGAACGGCAAATTGGAAGTCCTTGAAGCAGGCAGCAACAAATTGTTGGCTTAAAGAAGTTGAAGAAAGTGGTATCACCAGAACATGAAAAGTGTATAGGAAATGGTCTGAGATAAGTTTAGAGATGAACAGAAGCTAGATTTTGGGAAACTCCTAGAACATGCTACTAAAAGTAGGTCCCTGGATCAGCAGTGTGAGCATCACCCAGGATCTTGGTGGATATACAAATTCACAGGTTCCACCTTGGACTTACTGATTCAGGATCTGTAGGGGTGAGGCCCATACATCTGTATTTTAACAAACTGATCTTTGTTTCTGTGCTGAGCATGCTTGCAGTTTCTTCAGAGATATCCTGACTTGGAAGCACCTCCCCATGGGGACCTCACACTTGCTGGGTTCCTTGACCCAGATGTTGTAATCTCCAGTTAACATTTTAGCACCTGCTGCTCAGTCCTTCCTCCAACTGAGCACCCCTCACAGACTCTGTTGCAGTCACTTCACTGTAGCACATGGTGCTTTGAGGAAGGATCTGTTTCAAGATGAAAAACTAGTCTAGTTTATGTCCCTAAACAATATTGATACAGAAGTATTTATAGGCAAAATGACAAAAATCCTGGATTTACTTTAAAATAATCCAAGGTGGGAAGAGGTGGAGAAGATAAAAGAAACATTGTCATTTGTTGAAGCTAAGTAATGTATACATGGGGTTTATTATGCCAGCTTCTCTACTGTGTGTATGTTTGAAAGTTTCTATAATAAAACATTTTTAAATGATATTAACAAGTTTTATATGTTTTGAAATGTCATATAAGTGGAATTATAATGTATATATATATTCTTCTACTACTTGAAGTTTTCCCCTAAAATATATATCCATGTTTTGCATATAACTCTAATTCACTCTTTTTTATTACTATATGGTATTTAACTGCAAGGCTAGAAGATATTGATGTACATTTGTGTTGCTTCAAATTTTTTCCTAATATGAACAGTATTATTATAAAACATTCTAATACATTTTTCTGTTGCATGAGCATGTGTGTCTAGGCATTAAATTGCAGGCAGAGTATGTACAATTTCAACTTTATAATAATGTGAGCGTATTTTCCAAAAGAGTTGTTTCAATTAACATTCCCACCAACATTGTATATGAGTTCTGGTTGTTCTGTGTGGGGGAGTTTTGCCCCTAGAGCCCCCCCATCCACCATGGATAAGAATAAGTCTACCAAGACATGATCTGCTTGGGGAGAAAAGGTGACCCATCTCTCAAAGGAGAAGGTCCAAGAGCCTTTTCCTCAACGGGCTTTTCTTGGGTTAGTTGTGCACAGAGTTCAGGTAAAGCTCATTAATCATTATCAGGCAGTAAGGATCAAACCATAGATAACATACAAAGAACTCAGGGCTTATTTTGAGTCAGGGTCAGATAGTTAAAGGGCCATAAAACTTTGGAGAACAAACTTATTTTATGCTTTCACAGGATTTCA
Source organism: Artibeus jamaicensis (assembly GCF_021234435.1). Lineage (NCBI taxonomy): Eukaryota > Metazoa > Chordata > Mammalia > Chiroptera > Phyllostomidae > Artibeus > Artibeus jamaicensis. The sequence goes on from NW_026521788.1 coordinate 20,277,444, forward strand.
TGCATTCTTTCTTAGGCCTGATCACCCCCAGGAACTGCTTGTTCCTACTCAGGGCTGCATCGCCCTCTGTCACCGTTTCAGGCTTAAGCAAGGCAGGGGAAGTAAGGCAGCCAAGAGATTAAGAGACTTCTTGCAGACAGAATGAGGACTCAGGCTATGTGAAAGCTGAGGGGGGAGGGTTCATCACCCTCTTTTTCTATAGCCCTCCAAGTCCTTCCCTGGGAGCCCCTTTCGTGACCATACCTATCTTAGGTCATCCCTCCCTTGAGGAATCTTACCTACCTGTCATTGGCTAACCAGTCATCCACCCAGGGCCAGGCAGGGTGAAGTAAAGGGGGCAGAAGCAGTGCTCCTGCTGGGAAGATAAGCTTTGGCTCCTTAGTGGCTTATGGTCCCAAGGTCTGTCACTCAGCCTTAACCATTGCGGGGGTGGGGGGGTGTTACAGCTTCTGAAACCAGGCAGGGCGACTACCAACAGTTCTATATTGTTGCCAATACAGACATCATAAGACTTTAAAATTTTTGCCTATCTGATGGGTATAAAGTATTATCTTGTTATGATTTTGATTTTCATTCCCATAGTTACTAACAAGTTGAGAGTTTTAAAAATACATTTATTGACTATTCAGGGTTCATTTTCTCTGAAGAGTCTGTTTATATTTCTTACTCGCTTTTCTGTCAGTTTGTTTCTTTTTTTCTTATTGATTTGTAAGACTTCTAAGAATATGATCAGGATTCCAATCATATGACATATGTGGTGTGAAAATATCCTCTCCTTCTCTGATTTGTCTTTTTATAGTTTCTATGATATTTTTTGATAGTTGGCTTTTCTTAACTTTAGTGTCAAATTAGTTAATTTTTTATGGCTTTGATTTTTATAGTTTGTGTCTTACAGAATAGTTTCTACCATCAAAGTAATAAGGATATTCTTATATATTGTCTTCTTAAAGTTTTATAGTTTTGCCTTTCATATTTAAGCTTTTAAATTTCTTTTCAACCACTTTTTTATTGTATTTTTTTTCATTACCATTTTCAGGGAGGGAGGTATAAAGAGACTAAACTTCTAATTTATTTAAAATTGATTTTTGTGTAAGGTGAAAAGCAGGGAACCGATTTCAATTTTTTTTAGACTGGATGACTAACTGTTCTAGTTCACTGAAAAGTACATCATTTCCCCAGTGATCTATAATGCCAGCTTCATCATAGTTCAAAACTCTGTAAATGTGTAGGTCTAGTTCTGGGATCTTCATTCTTTTCCTTGGCTCATTTACCTCATTACAAGAGACTTTTTATAGCTCTTGATTTCTACTGTTTTCCTTTTAAGGATTTGAGGCTCTTCTTGGCTGTTTTTTTATTATAAATTTTATTTCAAAATTTAAATTATATTATAAATTATATTTTAAAATTTAAAAGTAAAGATCTTTGTATCTTTTTTTTTGCAATTTAATTCCTAATGAGAACTTCATTAATTCTACCTGAGAGCTTCAGAAATATGTTTAACATAATTTAGGAGTATAAAAGCAGTTTTTCTGTTTTGATTATTTTTGAATTTAAAAAATCCTTTAATTTTTTTTCTTGTTCTCCTTGTCTTTTTCCTCTGCAATATAAATTTTAGAATCATCTTGTCAAATTCCACAAAATATATTTTTATATCCGTTAAGATTTTTTAGAACTACACAGAAGTGGTAGGTTGATTTAGGGAGAATTTGACATTTTTTTAAATATTGAGGCTTACCCCTGGCCAGGTAGCTCCATTGGTTCAAGTGTTGTCCCAATGCACCGAAGCTGTGAGTTTGATCTCTGGTTAGGCCACACACAAGAAGCAACCAATGAATGCATAAATAAGTGGACCAACAAATCAATGTTTCTGTCTCTCTCTAAAATTATAAGTAAAAATTTAAAATAAATTGATAAAATTAAATATTGAGTCCTTATATTCAGGATCTTAGTATATTTCTCCATCTATTTAGGTATTATTTAATGCCTTTCTATAAAGATTTGTAATTTTTCCTCTGAGTCTTACAAATCTTTGGTTAGATTTATTCATAGGTTTTTCATTTTATGCTATTATAAATACCTTTTTAAAAATCACAATCTTTGTTATGCATGAAATACAATTGTCCTTTATATATCTGCTTTCTAACCAACAACCTTGCTACAATGAGAATTTACCTATAGATTTTGGTGGGGGGGAGTCTTTTTCCTTTCTAATCCTGTGCCTTATATTTCATTTTCCTTATTGAGCTGCCTAAACCTTCTAAGACAATGTTGAATAGAAGTCGTGATACTAGGTACTATAGTCTTGTTTATGATATGAAAGGAATTACTTCCATTTTTCACCATTATGTAGCATCTTGTTATCATTTTCTTTTTTAGGAATATTAAGGTTTTCTACAAATTAATGAATGCTGAAATTTTCTTGAGATCATTTTATTAATTTCCCCCTTTGTTCTGTTATATGGTAAAGGACATTGATCTTATAATGTTAAACAAAACTTGAATTCTTGAGACAAACAAATGCAACATCATGAGAGACTCCAAATTGAACAAATAGAAGAATTTATTCTGAAAGGTTAACAGCAAAATGAAGAAAGAAAGAAATGTACTTTAAATATGTCATTGGAAGGAACCAAGTACACTGCATTAATAACAAAACCAGAAAATTTAATTCACTCATTTGTTTATTCATGTATTCAATAATTATTTCTTTGGTTCTCACTATGCATCAGGAAGTATTCGAAGACTTAGGATTTGTCAGTAAATAGAGTAAAATTTCCTGAAAACTTTATTCTAGCTGAGGTGAAGGACAATAGATAGTAAATTTCATAAAGGGGTGAATTACATAGTAATTTAATAATAAGTACTCTGATAGAAAAATAGGAATTATAGAAGGAAAAATAAAAATTTCTAGTCAGCCCTGCTCAAAGTAATTAGTCCTTTAAAAATTATTTTAGGAATTATTCTCATCTTCACATCCTCTGATTTGATATCTAAAATTGACTATGTGGTAAGGGGTAATCTTGATTATTTTATATTATCCAACTATGTACTCAGGCTTTTCTTAAGTTACCAAGAAGTTACCCCTGGGAGAACTCAAATTTAATAGCAGTTAAAGCATAGACAAATCCTCCCCAGTTGTACCCCTATATTCCTTTCAGTGGAATATAAGCATTAGATATGAAAATGTTTGTTAACTCAGTAACAGTCAAGTAGGACATACAAAACACTGAGCTGTGTTATAAAATCCAATATAACTTAGAGTCCTATTAGAAAACATTTAATATTATCATTTTGTCCAATATATTCCAGTTGACTCAGTATATGAAGACTCAGTTTGGGCAAAGAGAGAGCTGAAGATGTCAATAAGTAAATATACCACCTTTTACCTCTTTCTGGCTTTACACTCCCCATTTAAGATCAGGCATTGTTAAGCAAAGATGGTCATAGACGATCAAAGAAAGATCTTTTCTAGACCTCAAGCCTTCTTGAAAAAAGAAAACAAAACAGACTTTAGGCTATAATAACCCTAATTAAAATTCATTAGGATTTAAAAGTGTGTATACAACACCCATATTATATACATGGGTGTGACATGTGCACAACAAACATTTTTTAAAGCAGTGAGGATGCCATACTGACTAAGAGCCAGATAAATAAGTTAAGCAAAACAAATGTGATACTGTATTTTGCCATGTGTAATGCACACCCATGTTTTATGTGCAATATACACAGAATTATTATACCTGTGGTATGTAATCATTATGCCAATGTATAATACACATCTTTATTTTTCCCCTAAAAATTTTGGGCAAAAAGTGGGCATTATCTACAGCAAAATATGGTAATCTCTGCCCTGTGGTCTTTATTGTCCAATAGAGGAGAAGGATGTGTATATAAAATAAATATATAATTGTAAGTGCTATATAGGTGCTGTGGTGGAAATGAACATGGTATGAGGAGAGGAAACAATAAGAGGTAGGACAGAGTATTGGAAGGGCTGAAGCAGAGCTAAAGAAAGGCTCTGAGTAATCCTTCTTTTAATGAGCATTATTACTGGTGAGTCAGAATAACACGTTCAAATTACATTTAGAAGTTGCTAATGTGCTAAAGCAATGAGTCATAATATTTACCCTAGCCATATTTTAGATAAAAGAGTCGCCTAACAGCAGAATAATGATATGCGACCCAAAAGTTCAGTTAAAAATGAAAATGGTATCTCTTCAGTGTCTTCATTCTCAGGCTGTGGCTAGCCAAGTTAGCAGATCTGGTGATCTCTCCTCAGTGCATTCTAGGTGAGTTGTTCTTTATCATCTGGACCTGCCCTATTTCCCCAGATCACTGACTCATTTCTGCTCAGCCATGAATCACGGCTATTCTATAAACGTCCTGAGAATTTGGCATTCTAAAACATGCAGCTGGGCCAGGGCATTTCTATGAAAGCATTCCCTAACATGGATAGACATTTGAAGAAAGTAGTTTTCCTCCTTACCCTCAAAAGTCTTCAGGGTTGCTGGGTAAATTTGAATACCTTTTCAGAAGGCGGCCTGCTTGGTGTGTTATTTCTGAGTGGGTCATGGTATTAAAGTTAGAGTGATGGCTACTGATTGTCCTTTGGAGTTGGCTGAAGCCATCCTGGCCATCAGAGTAAGGACAAAAACGCTTCTGACAGAGAGTTTGGGCATTTGAATTATTCCACCTATTGCTTTCTGGCTGTCCAGTTGCTCATAGATGTTTCCACTCTCATTTTGGTAAGGAAGAGAAACATTATCTAAAGAAATGAGATAATTTTATAATATTTATGTAAGGGAAGGTATTTATGGTTTTTGAAATATTTGTATTTGCTTTATCAAATTAATACGGGTACATTGCATAAAAAGTCAAATGATAAAGAACAGGCCAATTTCAACTCTTTCTGCAGTGTTCTATTTATCTACCTCTTGATTTATAAATAATATTCCAGTGGATCTCAAACTTTTCTTCTCAAGATCCCTTTGCAGTCTTAAAAGTCAATGAGACTCAAAAGGGAGGTTTTATTTATGGGGGTTATATCTATACAGTAATTATCACATTAGAAATTAAAATTGAGAAATGTTTTACTTATTTACTTATCCATTTTTAAATAATAGTAAACATGCTGACAAATCATTTTATTTAAAATATTGTATTTCCAAAAATTTTGTGAGAAGAGTGGCATTGTTTTACATTTTTTGCAAATCTCTTTAATGTCTGTCTTCACTGAAGACAGCTGGATTCTCCTATTTACTTCTGCATTCAGTTTGTTATAATATGATGTTTGGGTTGAACTAAATTTCTTAAATCCAGCCTTATATAGATATGTATTTGGGGAAAAGAGGACTATTTTAATAACATTTTCAGATAATGCTGCTATTCTTGTTTGATACTATGTTTAAATTCAACTAGCTCTGGTTTCTTTAAGCTTAATAGCAATGTGAAACCTGAAATCATACCAATGCATTTTACAGTCTGCTATAGTAAAACCCTTTGTCTTTAACTTTGGGTAACATCATCGATTGTGGTCATTTGGAAAATGAGTAATGCAGGTCTTCCAAATGTTGACACATTTTATTACATGATATTTTTAAAAGTCACTTTTGTCATTATCATCATTGATTTCATTAAAATTCTTTAAGCATTGGGACTTCCGCCAAGATGGAGGCGTAGGTGGGAATACTTTGCGTCCTCGCACAACCAAATCTAAAAACAATAAAGTTTTAACAATAATAAACGCAATCAAACCACACAGAAAATCAAATACGGAGTCCGAAAATAGGAAACTGCTCAGCTAAACCGGTGAGAGGGGCGAAGCCAGCAGCAGAGTGGGTCGAGCAAAAAAGATCCCCTGACCCGGGCAGTGCACAGGCAGCCGAGGGCATGGATTTCAGGCACGGGCTAGCTACAGGCAGAACCCAGGGAAGAGGCATGGCTGGCTGTCTGCAGTTGGTCGTGCATTTGCACACAGATAAACCAGTGAAGAGTCGAGCGTTGAGACAGATCACACAGGCCCTGGTGGCTCGCACATTTGTGCTCGGGTAAGCAGGCAGGGGTGAGTGGTGAGGTGGACTCGGCGAGCGGAGAGGACCGCCATTGCTCCCTCTCTGACCCCGCCCCCACATACTGCATCACAAACCAGCCACCTGGGTGGCCCCGCCCTGGTGAACAACTAAGGCTCCGCTCCTCATACTTAACGGGCTCAAACAGACCAAAAATGGCTCAAGAACAACTCACAGCCCCAGAGCCAATAAATCTAAGGAATGAAGAAATAGCCAAACTTTCAGGTGCACAGTTCAAAACACTGGTGATCAGGATGCTCGCAGAACTGGTTGATTTTAGTCACAAATTAGAGAAACATATGAAAGCTAAACTAATTGAAATGAATGGAAATACACAGGAAACCAATAGTGATGAAAAGGAAACTGGGACTCAAATCAAGGGAGCAGACCAGAAGGAAGGAAAAAATGACCAAACAGAAAAATATGAAGAAACAAGAATTCAAAAAAATGAGGAAAGGCTTAGGAACCTCCAGGACATCTTTAAACGCTCCAACAACCGAATTATAGGGGTACCAGAAGGGGAAGAGGAACAGTTACGAGTGGAAACCTGATTTGAACAAATAATAAAAGAGAACTTCCCCATTCTGGCAAAGGAAATAGATTTCTGGGAAATCCAGGAAGCTCAGAGAGTCCCAAAGAAGGTGGACCCAAGAAGGAACACACCAAGACACATCATCATTTCATTAGCCCAGATTAAAATGAAGGAGAGAATCCTAGAAGCAGCAAGAGATAAGGGGACAGTCACCTACAAAGGAGTTCCCATCAGACTGTCAGCTGATTTCTCAAAAGAGACCTTCCAGGCAAGAAGGGGCTGGAAAGAATTATTCCAAGTCATGAAAGCCAAGGACCTACAACCAAGATTGCTCTATCCAGCAAAGTTTTCATTTAGAATGGAAGGACAGATAAAGTGCTTCTCAGATAAGACCAAATTCAAGGAGTTCATCATCACCAAGCCCTTATTATATGAAATGTTAAAGGGACTTACCTAAGAAAAAGAAGATAAAAAAGATGAACAGTGAAAGGATAACAAGCTCACAGTTATTAACAACCACACCTAAAACAAAAGCAAACTAAGAGGACAGCTAGATCAGGAGTGAACCATAGAAATGAAGATCACATGGAGGGTTAGCAACAGGGGAGTGGGAGAAGGAGAAGGGGGGAGAAGGTACAGAAAATAAGCAGCATAGACAGTAGATAGAAAATAGATAGGGGGAGGGTAAGAATAGTAGGGAAAATATAGAATCTAAAGAACTTGAGACACGTGTTCATGAACTAAAGGGGGAGGGAATGGTGGGGGAGGGGTGTGCAGGGTGGAGGGGAACAGAGGGGGAAATGGAACAAATGTAAAGGCATAATCAATAAAATAAAAAATATTTTTAAAAATTAAAAATAAAATAAAAGTCTTTAAGCATTGGGAAGCCCTATGCTTACTGTGGGGGATCCAGGTTTTCCAAAACTCTTATTTTTCCCTGAAAGCTCAAATTTTTTCAATGGCAACAACTTTTATCAGTTATTTTTACTTGAAATGACAGGCGCACTTTCTTCATTTTTGAGGAAATGACTACTGAAGAGCCAAGTCCAAATAACCACAACCCATCAGTTGCTCATCAGTGCCTAGTTCAACTAAAAAAAAAATCACAACGTGCGTTCTCATACCCTGGGCATGAAATGTTTTACTTATTTACTTATCCATTGTGCAGTAGAAGTGCCTTGTGCTACTTCCCATTTCACCAGAATGTTAGAAAGACATGAACTCAAAGTTGAGGGGTTTTTTTAGGTAATGATTTTTCTGCTTCATCAAAGATCTGTTTAAGTAAAACTGGATTTTTTTTTAAAAACTGTGAGAGTGGTAGTGAAGAGCACAATGACCTCTAGTGAATGTTGATAGTACCTTAATCTGTGCTGCTAAAGGACCAGCAATTTTACCCACTGTGGCTTTTGCACCATTAGTGTAAATGTCAACATGTGAAAAGACAAATGTCTTAGTGTTGCATGAAAATAGTTTTGCCTTCATAGAACATGAACTACACTTTGAGATTCAGGGTAATGTTTATGCCATTTTTGGCTTGCTGTGCTGATATGAGCTGTTTTCTATTGACTTCCTGTTCCAGAAGATGGGGGGTTAGCACCCCTTCACTAAACCAGCACCTCCATTGTTCCTGTCTGCATCACTCCAGTGTAATCACAGCACACTTTTCTTTAAAAGAAGATTTAAGAGACAGACTCATCCATAGAGAGCAGGAAGGCTGCTAAGGGGAGAGCAGGGGGTGGAGGGATTGAGGAAAAAAGGAAAAAGAGCTCATGGACATGGACAACATGTGGTGATTATGGAGATGAGGAAGAAGAGGGGTCCAAGGGGACTAAATGGTAATGGAAAAATACAGTACAAAAGATTTAATGTTTACCTTTTTGTTACTGTATAAATATTATTCACTGTCAAGCCCAGTAGGATAATATGAATGTTTCCTTGCTGGTACAACTTTTGACTTTGACCTGGAGTTGTTTACTATCTTATTTTTTATGTGCTTAGTTCTGTAGTCCCATCGCAAATTTGTCTCCAATCTCCAATACGTTTGTAAACCATCTCCTAAATATTCTGCTCCAAAGTCATCAGGCCCGTTGGTTTTTCCCTAGCGAAATCCCCCCTGAAGCCTTGTTTCCAATGTGGAGCAGCTGCTCCTGCAGGCAGAGACTCAGCCTTCATTCTGGGGCATCCCCGAACTGAAGAGAGGGTGCCGACCTGCTGCAGGGATCTAAATGCTCATCTCCAAAACTTGAAATAAGTTATGCTACTTTAAGTTCCGTGTCTCCTTGCTTGTTAGTGTGTTTCCACATCCCCAGACTTGTGTCTCCAGATCCTGAAACTTGCTGGAGTTCTGATATACAAACTAGCTTATTATTGACATCTCCAAACAGGCACTTGGTTTTCAGATTTTTCAACTCCCACATTTCTTATACAACACTAACACTCCATACACATTATTCTGCATCTTACTGTCAAAATTTTAACTGTATATCTTGGCTTTCTTCCTATATCTATACATCGTGATCTCATTCTCTTTTCCAATCTGCATAGTTCTATATGGCTGTACCAGTACCCCATGATGGACACTTTGGTTGTTCCCAATCATTTGCTATTTAAATGAGTAACCTGTAAATGTATCACTTTGTATGTATGCGAGTGTTTCTGTATGACAGATTCCCTCAAGTGGGATTGTTGGGTCAAAGGACAGATGCAGCTGTAATTTTGGCACTTGTTGCCGTATGCCTTTCATAGGAGGTGTACCACTTTACATTTCTACCAGCATTGTGAGAGAGTGGTCCGACTTCCACACCTTCGCCAATCTGAGACATGGCATTTCCCTGTAGTTTTAGTGTCACTTCCTCTTATGAAGCACCTCCACATACTAAACTTTATTTTATGTATTGTTCTGTGTAAACTTTTGGTCAAAAACTATGTTATAATAAAATTTTTTGTCTTTAAGTATAAAGAATTAAAATAAAATACCATAACCTGAAGACATATACTTAGGTTATTTGCCGGAGTTGGGCCACTCCTATGTGACTATGACCCACCCTCCTTACTTTGATGAGTCAGTAACTAACAAAATGTTTTTATTTAGCTATATCAGATGAAATTTTGTGGTAGAGAATGGGCACACTCAACTTCATGAACCTTTAATACTCCTTAGATTCCTCTCCAAATAAGCTGAACATGTACTTACTTATAGAAAGCTGTAAGTCTTTTTAGGAGAAACCTAGTTCCACATTAAAAGCCCTGCTCTTTGTAGTTGGCTGGATTTGCTTTCTCATCCACCTTCTCACAGTTGTATTATTCTTAATAGAAGTCACTTCCTAATTTTCCCAATAAAGGGTCAATGTGATTAGAATACTGCCAGGTGTTCTCACTCTTACAATTAAATTATACCACAGTAATGGATTATTTCATGTTCTCACTCTAAGTTTGTCACAGTTTTCTTCTTAGGGAACATCTGAATCCATTTGTGTTATTAATGCTCACATTTCAGTCGTGTGCAATATCTCCTTCCTTGCAGGTGGTATTGTGAAGGCAAGGAGCTTGAAAATTCCCCAGACATTCACATTGTCCAGGCGGGAAATCTGCACTCACTGACCATTGCTGAAGCCTTTGAAGAGGACACAGGACGATATTCCTGCTTTGCTTCTAACATCTATGGGACAGATTCAACTTCTGCTGAGATTTATATAGAAGGTAAAGCAAAATACTCTTGGAACATGGTACTTGCTGGTAAGACATATAGCTCTAATAAATAAATATTTATTGAGGGCTTACTTTACCATGCACTCTTTTAGGCAGTGGGGATAACAAAAGTGAACCCAATAGACAAAAATTCCTAGGTTCATGGAAAGATGGAATTTACAGTGTAATGGAGAAACATAAAATAAATGAGGTCAATAAATAAGATATACGATATGATAGGTATATGGAGGGGTTCAGATCACCAATTCCAATGTGTATGTGTGTTGGGAGCAGGGAGGGGGATTGCTTCCCATATCAACAAGCAATTCCCCATGACACCAATTGGGTGTCCTCCAATTTAACTCACTGTCTACCTGGAGCTCTGGAAGGGTCCAGAGTGTAGGAACTTCTGTCCCTGTGGAGCTGGGGAGTGTCACCCTCATGGTGTGGATGTGTTTGCCAACCTGAAAGCTCTCCAAACCCCCAGACTATTGGGATTTTGAGGAGGCTTCCTCACATATGTGTGATCAGTTATTTATTCCATTTCATGCCGCTCTTCACTCTCTAGGGGATTGGAAATGGGGCTGAAAATTCCAAGTTTCTAATCATGGCTCAGTCTTTCTGGTGACCAGCCCACATCCAGAAACCAGAGAGGAGCCCACCCAATTATCTTATTAGGACAAAAAAAACCCCACACCTATCGCCCTTATCACTTAGGACTTCATAAGAGTTTTAGGAGCTCTGTATCAGGAATTGGGTCAAAGACAAATTAGAAAAAGGGATGCTCTAAAGTCCTTATCACTTAAGAAATTTTAAGAGTTTTAGGGGCTCTGTGCCAGGAGCCAGGGCAGTGACTAATATATATTTTATTCTCTCTCTCTCTGTATATTCTGTATATATATATAACTCTTATTATATATATAATATACACACACACTATGGAAGGAATATGAATAGAAAGAAGGAAAAGGGGATAGGAAGTATGAATGTGGGGGGGGCTGCAATTGTAGATAGAGTGATCAAGGAAGACCTTACTAACTAGGTGACATGTAGGTGAAGACCTGGGGGAAAGGAAGCAGTAAGCCACAAAGATGTTCAAGGGAAAAGAACTCTAGGCAGAGAAAGCAACAAGCACAGTGGCCCTGAGTGTGCTCATTTTAAGATACAGAGATAAGTCAATGTGGCTCGGGTGGAGGAAACAAGGAAGAAAGAATCAGTTAGGTGAAAAGTTCAAGATGAGCTCAAGATGGGAGGAGGAAGGTGAGCAGATTATATAGGTCCTTGTAAGTCATTTGCAAGGACTTTGACTAATAGAGACAGGACATGATCTGACATAGCTTTTAACAGTCACTCTGGCTCCTGGGTAAGAATATACCACAGGGATTCAAGGGTAGAAGGGAGACCATTAAGCAACCTTGGAAAAGATTTATATCAGCACCAGATTTATATGACCAATTTTAGGGAATAAATAAATGTTCCTTATGTTCCTTATATATCTATGATAAGGTTTTTTTTCCATTTATCCCATCCACTGGGTTTTTCTGGGAACCACTCTTCGGCACTTTTATCAGCTATAATACTTTATTTATGCCTTGGCTTCAGCATTTAAATATTGTAGTATTATGGTATAAGTGCCCATTTACAAACTAGATTGTAAGGCTGGTACTGTCTCATTCTTTTGTATCTTCAATATAGTGCCAAGTATGTAGTGGGTATCTGATAAACATTTATTGAATAGATGTGTGAATAATGATACTAATAATGAATAATACATGAATAGAATTGTATTATATGTTTTCATTCTCAAATTTTTGGAGTACAATAAATGCCTCCAGATTTAGCTCTGTTAAATCTTTCTGGAATTTGATATATTGAGAAGCAAATCCAGAATCAAAGCTCTGATCAAGAGTGCTGAGATTGGATTGCTGATTTTTTTTTAATTTGTGGCAACAGAGCTTCAAACACCCCACTCCTAAAATGAAATGTGACTGTTAATATTAGGACTGGAAGGAAGAGCAACCACCTACACCTACAATGTTAGGAATCCAATGTCCACATAATCCCTTCTTCTATTTAATCTGTGTAAGTCAAGAGCAAGAGGATTGATAGACACCATATTAATGTCTTCAAAGAGTATTTTGTTAGTCCAAAAGCATCAGCAGGTGTTTTATATACATTTGGAATTTGGACCAATTAATTTGAACTTTATCACTAATTAGCCATGTGACCTTGAGCAAGTCCTTCATCTACTTAGGGTCTAGTTCCTTATATGTAAAAGTGACTGTTGGTGTAGGGAATCACTGAGTTCATTTCTATGTCTGAAATTTTATAGGTCTTCAAATGCCTTGGAACCAGTTTAAAAACTAGCATAAAAATTTCATATCTTGTTTTTATATTTCCAGGGGCTTCTTCTTCTGACTCAGAAGGGGACCCTAACAAGGAAGGAATGAATCGGTAATTCTAATTTTGCTTAAGTCTTGCCTAGCACATTAATTTTAATATTTCTAATATTTTAAAAATATCATTGAGGTAACACCAATGATATATTACCATACCTATATCTACAAAGTGAAAAAACAATGGTTAAAAAAATTCATGTTTCCTGAGTAAATAATATTACTTTCACAAGAACACAAAACCTGGTGATACAAAATTATATATGTGAGTGACCTAGGCAAGTCATAATCTTTTTTGCTGAACAATTGTACTGAGTACTGAACAGTTATTTTCATCTATCCATTACTTTCCACAAATACTGGCTAAGCACCTACTCTACCCCAGACACTTCACAAGATACAATGGGTACTAAGAAAAAATCAGATACTTCCTGCCTTCCCACTTACAGTCTAGTAGAAGGAAATACATAGCAAATATAGCAAGAGATGTACATTAAGTATATAGACAGTAAGAGTAATAAAGTGTAATAGACAATTATGTACAAGGTGCAAAAGACTTGGCATGAAGAACTCAGTTGGTTGAGGAGGGAAAGAGAGATCAGGAAGGGTGACACATAGTTGGTGGCCTTCAGCTTAAGCTTAAAAGAACAGCTAGTGGACACTCTCAAACAAGAGAGAGAAGGTCATTGTGGCCAAACAGGCTGTTGGGAGAAGGCATGAGAACTAGAAACAGACAGAACAGCCGTTCCTTGAGACCATCTGGAACAAGCAGCAGTATTTGGGAGACTGGTTAGAGAGTTGTTGGCTGTGTTTGCATAGTCCGTCCTCCCTTACAGGAAGTAATCATTCTTTAGGGGCAGAAATTATATCTTATTCTTCAAAATTCTTTATGTATGCCTACCTTGAAATGATAATTTACTTTTAGCGTTTGTCCAGATATGAAAATTCATAGCCAGAGTAGATGATTTCTTCCTTCAACTCACTTCCTTATTCTCATGGCTTCAGTTCAGTTTCTCCGTTTTTCCTGCCTCTTTATTGCCAGTTACCTCCTTACAGATGCCCCAGCCTTTTTCTTTGTCATAATTTCCAAATACATTCAGTTATTCTCTAAAAGATATTTCTGATCCAATCATTTTCCTGACGTAATTATCTACAGGAAACTAAAATACAAAACAAACAACATTTTTAAAAAATCTTAACATGGCACACAAAGCCTTATTCAGCAGAGTATCAACCAGGCCTTCCTGCCCTCTCCTCCCCACTCCTCCACCTCAAGCTCTACACACTGTTGCCATCTGACTCACACAATGTGCAGCTAATCCCCGCCCCCTTCTTCAAGCTGTGCGCTTTGCAAGGAATGTCCTATCTCCTTCTCTGCCTGGTCTTCAAAACCCAGTCAAGTTCTATAATAAACTTGTCCTCCATCGCACATTTATGCCTCCTTCCTCAATTCTTTCATAATATAGTTGTAAGCCTGATGTGTATTAATTTTGATACACATACTTAAATAAGCAAGAAATATCCCATTTGCTTATTTTCTTTACATCTACTTGTGGTAGGTAGGATTTAGCTTCAGTTATATGTAATAGACTCTCAAAATAATGACTTAAATAAGACAGGTATTTATTTCTCATTTGCATAAAAATATGGATTTAGCTGCTAAAACTTCACAGTCCACTGGGTTCCAATCTGCTTTCAGCTGTCTTCTTCATCTGATTCTAAGGTGTGGCCTCTCATCTTCTCAGTCTAAAACTGAAAGAAATGAGAACATTCCCTGCCCCTGCTTAAGGTCATTTCTCTTAAGTCACATATATCCCTGTCCCTCATATTTCATAACCAGAAAGTAGTCATGTGGCTACACTGTCTTCAGTGAAGGTTGGGAAATGCGGCCAGGTAAAAAAGTCAGGGTTTCTATTATTGTAGAAAAAGAAAATAGGTGCTTTGGGAACACTGATAGCCTCTGTATCACCACATAATTCTGCTTCTGAGGCCCCAACTTACCTGGGTAGGAAAATATTTAACCAGTCATTATTGGATGTCCCCTTCCTCCTCCATGATTGTGGAAAGATCCTTGGGATATAGATATGGATACAGATAGTATTTAATGTTAAACCATGCTCTATGCATCTCACATGAATTACCTTCTTTAACCCTCACAAAAACCCTATGATGTAAAAAAATTATTATTTTCCCATTTGAGAAACAAGGAAGCTGAGGCAGACAGATGTAACATCTAAACAAAAGGGGTTCCAACTGGGGTGGTTCAGTGAGTTGGGCATCATCCCCCAAACTGAAAGGTCCCCACTTCGATTCTCAGTCAGAGCACACTCTGGGTCCTGGCTGGGGGCATGTGAGAGGCAGCCAGTTGATGTTTCTCTCCCTCCCTTCCCCTCTCTCTAAAAATAAATAAAATCTTTTAAAAGAAATAAACAAAGTGGAAACCCATTGTGTCATCTGTCATCTACCCACACAGGGAAGAGGCCCATGTTCCAGACCTCAAGTTCCTGTTTAACACAGTCCTTCCTGATATACTTGGGTACTGATAACTTTAGCAAGAGTGGGACCATTTAACCACAGGGGTCACCATCCCCTCTGGACTCAGGTTTTCCCTCTTGTCAGATCCTCTGGCAATATACACAAAACTAAAATAATCTCCCCTCTATAGCCTCTTTAAGAATATTTCTTGGCTCTCTTGCCCTTTAAATAATCTCTTTAATTTGGGTAAACTTGAAGAGCTCATTTACTCAGGCTATTTCATCTTTCTGACATGTCAAAATCCCAGAAGCAAAGATGCACAAAACTTGGTTGGTATCTTGCTTGAAATAGGAGGAGGAGGGAAAATACAGAGGGCAAATACAAGACAAATCTCAAAAATTATCTTCTGCACATGTTCAGTCATAGCAGTTGTCTGGATTCTCAGTTGTAAATATGCACAAGTCTCCAGCTTGGCTGAGAGCAACTAACTCAAGGACAAGAATGGTATTTTATCATCTTCCTGTTTACATTTAACAAAGTGTATAGCAAAGAAGCTCTCAGTAATCGCTTGTGGAATATTTTTGACCAAAGATTTGTATTATATCTAACTATAAGCAGGGATAGCATGACTAACTTTGCTGAAAGAATTTTCACAAGAAATGATAGGTCTGTTTATACATATTTTAATCATTTCTCAGAGTCCAGAAGCCAAATGAGTTGCCGTCTCCCCCCACTACTTCTGCAACCATTCCTTCAGCAGCACCCCAAGCCCAGCATGCGGTGGCCCAGCCCAGTGTGTCAATCATCCAGCAGGTACAAGAAACTAAGTGAAATGCAAGTGCCAGGGACTGTGACAGACAGGCACTGTGACCATGACCATCTTGTATGGCATGATCATGCTCTTCTCTGTTGCACCTTCATAATGGCCTTGGGTAACACACTTCTATGATCATGATAAGCTGTACTTCTGATGTACAGTATCAGTGGTTCCTATTGTTTTGACAGCATATTCTTTAGCTTCATAGGCAACTTTCATAGGAAAAAAACTCTTTACAAATTAGTCTCTAAAATTCCAGCTGTATTGGCATTAGGGTGTTGATACAGTTCTCACAATAGCCCAAGACAACTCTGTGTCATGAAACTCAGTTTCATGGAGCTGTAAAGAGGTCTACTTTCTAAGACAGCAACCATGAAATTATTTTAAAAAATACATTAAAGGCTCTCATTCTTCAAGTTGATGATGATGCTGATGATAATAATAATACATGCTTAATGTGAAAATACTAAAAAATACAGAAATATATTAATTAAAAACTTTAGTTAAGGTTCTACTCCCATGCTCCGACTCCTCAGAGGTACCCTCTTTTAATAGTTTCTAGCAGATAATTTCATGCATTTCTAGGCACATATATACATATATATGATACATATTGATCTAAAAATATAAAACCATATAATGTAAACATATTTATAATATTTTATTGATATATTTATTGACTTAAAACCATTTTTTAAAAATTTAAGTGGTGACTTATTTAAGCCATTCAGTGATGCAGAGAGGGTCACATTTTTGTTCTAATCCAATAGTTTTCAGATCGTGATCTGTGGAGGCTCAGGAGTTCTATGCTAACACTTCAGGAATTTAGCTTTATATGTGAGGTGGTGGGCACATATTGACAGCCACAATGACCTAGAAAAAAACAAAACAATCAATTCAGTATAAAATTTGAAGTCTGTGATTCATAGACTTAGAAAATGTCAGTGTTTTGGTTTTAGATTAATTTCATACACCAAATTCTGTAAATGTGTTGTGTTTACTTGTTTATCTATCCGGTAATGACAGGGACAGTAAATCCATTGTGCATTCCTTTCTAACAGTGTCGGAGCCCTACCAACTATTTGCAAGGACTGGATGGAAAACCTATCATTGCAGCTCCTGTGTTTACAAAGGTAATCAAAATATTACTTTTTCCTGTCATGGCTTTAAATACACTCCAGTACCCAAACAAATTTGTAAGATCCTATACTTACCGGTTTTATCTCAGGATTTTAGTCTGTTAAAAGTACAGTATAGGATTTGGGGTTTTCAGTAGTTGTTACCACGTCATTCAAATCCCAGATTTCTAGTAACATTTTATGTAATGAAAGAAATGTCTTCCCCGCTCATCACATTGATCTCTAAGGTGATCATCTTATTGCTGTTAAACACAATAGCCACACCTAGGGGTCAGGTGATAAGTTTCTAGCCACTTAACACTCCAAAGGTTTCTCTGGATGGACTTTCAAAAGAATGAACTTGCACCAAAAAATGTCTTTGGTGCTCAATCAAGTGGAGTTAAAAGTTCTAAGAGGCTTAATATAAAGCCTCATTCTAGGACAATGAATCCTATTTTTCTATTTCCTGGTATCAAGTATCGTGATGACATTAATTCTGGGTCTCTCACAGTCTTTGTATTAGAACTGGAAGTTTTACTCAAGGACTTTTGTTTACAAGTGGAAAAAACCCCACCAACAACAAGTGAGAGCCAGAGAGATTAAGCAATTTATCCATCACAAAACTAGTCAGCAGTAGGATCTAGACTAGAAACTAGCAGTAGGATCAAGACTAGAAACAAGTTCTCCCAATTCTTGCTCAATGTTCTTTTACTTGTAAAATATTGGCTTAGTTTATATGTTATACAAGGCAATAAATTAAAAGGTTAAAAAAAATTGAGTCACATTAAATTTTTTTAGTATAGTTCCACCATATCAGCTCATCCAAGATGGTTTTCCAAAATCAACCAGAATCTTGAGTGAGACATATTTATCCATATGCATATTAGTTAGGTCAACATTCTCATGTGAAACAAGATGCCTCTTGATTTTTCATATTCATTTTTTGTAAGCTACTTTTAGAATTCTAGCATTGCCTTTTTCGAAGACTTGAAGTAGGAAAGCAATGTTGTGACTTGGCAAATACAAGACTTTAATGAAGAGTTACAAATGAATGTGTGCATGTATGTGTAATACAGCTAATAGAGCTCTCTGTTGCTCATTTCACTGTTAAGTCACTTTACCTTAAAACAGAGCTTAAGTGCCCCAGAAATCAAGACACTTTAATTTGTCATGCCCATTTGTCACATCCTAGAGACAGTGCTTACCCTTCAAAGGCAACCAAATCACAGAATAATGTATACCGAATCCCCTCCTCTTTTCTCTTCCTCACTACCAACTGCCCCTCTCACTCACTTTGAAATCTTCCTGGGTGCTCTGTCTTCCTTGCATCTGTATCACCTGGAGCTAACTTTGGGTACAACATTCAGCACAATGATAAAATCGTTTACTTTTCTGTCTCTCCCAAGCACCTCGAAGGCTGTCTCTAATACCTAGGTTAGAATACTAATGACTACAAATGAAGTAAAAATAGGTCCATTTTTATTATTCCAAAAAGTGCAGTAGGACTTTAATGTTTATTCTTCACATTTTATTTTCATGGACCAGTTAGAACAACAGGTTTAGCTGCCTTTGTGTGGTGATTCTGATTACCTCATTCTAATTAGATGCTCTGATTGGCAGATACATATATGCATTTGATAAATAAAAATGGGAAAATGAATAATCATTAGTATATGTTGTTTGTTAGATAAATGTCAAAAAAAGAACATTACATCCAGAGTGGGAAAATGGTCCTTAATACAAAGACCCAAACTCTGATCAGGCTTTCTGAGCCCTCAGATGCATGCTTTTGCCTCCCTGAATGAGCCAGGATTGTTCAGACGTGGGGACTGTGATAGGCTGACTCAGATTCCAGAGACACCAGCAACAGTGCTTGCGTTAGTTTCCATCAGCACGGGCAGGATTGAGGTCATAGTCACTGCCAGTGTCCTTAGAAAATTTCTGAGTCAGAGCCACAAGCAGTGGTAATCATGTGGCAGGAGCCATGATAACTGATCATTTGCATATGTTTATTAGAGTTATTTCCGCTCTATTTACTTCATTAGAAACTTCTGGCATTTCAACCCCCATGACTCACTTTCTATACTGCCCAACAAAGCATTTCTCTGCCAGTACAGCAATGGCAAGAAGCCAGTTTTTTTTTAAATGTCAGTTACAGAGCAGAGTTTTATTTAACTCCTTGTGCCTTATGTGGTGATAGGGAAATACTGGTATTGTCTTTTATTATTAAGGTTAAAATTAAAAAGATGGCTGCCCAACAAAACAGTGGTAGAATTTGAGAGAAGACGGAGATTCTGTGTGTTAGTTCACTGCTAAGATCACAGGTGATACCTATGTTTTTAAATATTTTACGGCGATAGACCATCCTTCATCCTCTATCAGTATCAAAGACACTTTCACTCTATTTATGGGGGAAAAACAGTGCTCACACTTCTTGAGTGTGAAGGGAGGTAGGTGATCAAATTAGAATCTTACGCCTAACACTGCCCCCACTCCAGCAGCAGCTGCTCTGGCGGACTTTCAAGGCCGCAGCAGCCCTGGCTCCAGCTGCTTCAGCAGTAATTTGAAGAGTGCAAGGGGGCAGGGGAAGTGAGAATTCAAAGAAGTGTGCTTTCATTATATAATATCAGAGGCAGGAAACCCTGAAATAACTGGACCAGTAACTGGATCCAGATTTCTGAAGATTACACGGGCCCCTCTCCCCAACCTGACAATTCCAGAGGCTTTTCTGACTCAGCTGTTGCACAGGGCACCTGTGACAATCAAGGGGCAAAGGGTCTTCAGTCAAACAGTTCTTCATCAGTAAATAATGCTCTGACGCAATTCCGGCCTAAAGCATTAAAAACATTCGTTTGCAGCATCTTCCAAGTTGCAAAAATGTCAACGGGCTTAAAAAAGAAATAAAATGGCAATATGAACCTTGTAGCTGACATCTTTTAATCAAAAAGGAAGATGCCCTTCCTCAAGATGCCTCTGCATTATATTTATGGGTAGGATCTACTAAGTAGGAACTGTGTCCCTTCAGCTCACATGTACATCACTAGGCATGGGGCTTGGCACAAAGCAGGTGCGTGGTAATATTTATTCTGTGGTGAATAACCTCCACATCAGCTAAGAAGGAGTTACTGCTTTCATCGCTTTGTGGGGTCTGAGTGTCTTTAGGGGGAATAGAGAAAAAAGCCCAATATCAAATGGCTCTGCGTAGTCAAGTCACCCTACAAAGAATGTCTTCCCAGATGACCAGCATGGTGATGACACACAAGACAGATTTTCACTTTGGATACTGTTTACCTCAAGAAGTTGTGGAGAGTTAGAGTGACTTCAGTCCAGACCCATAATTCTTAGTTAAGACTGACTTAATCTTTGCCAGTTGGGGAATGTTTCATTTGCCTTATTTGTCTTCAGTGCCATTTGGATGATTGTGATCAAGTTGGTACACAGTGTATACACTACGCCATCAGTCACGGCCTAGGACTCACTCCTGGTGTGAATGTGGCACTGTCTACACTACGTTCAAACTGTGTGACTCTTTTGGACACTGATGCCCAGCAATGTGTGCTGGTCCCTTCCATGAGACTTTTGTAGAAAAGCAATTTTCAGCAATAACCACTATTATTGTCCTTTACACTATGACCTTCAGCAACTTTTTCTAAAGGGCTTGTGAGATGATCCCTCGGCACTTCCTTTCCTGAGTATTGACGATGTGGCACACTGGAGTGAGCTTCTATCCTACACCGCAGGCTCTTAGTGGGAATATTCCATTCACTGCAGTAACCCAGGTATCTTGGCTGAACTCTCATCTTGGACGCAGGTCTCAGCTGTCAATGTCAAGTGACTAACAACAATAATGTTGGTCTCAATTGTGAGCAACATATTCTCTCAAAAAGGTCCTTTTTCATGCAGGGCTTTGCTATAACCTCTGCAGATTGAGAACTGGCTTATATATCTGAACTGAACTGCAAGCCATGTCAAAACATATCAATTGACCTCATTCTGCTTACATCTATTTTAAAAAGAGCCATATGCCATATTTTTTTTCAATTCCTTCTGCCATCACCACCTTTTTTTGTTGGTGGTGTTTCTTTGTTTGTTTCTCTAATTTGTTTGCCTGGGGAAGGAAAGAGCCCTGACTGGTGCGGCTCAGAGGATTGGTCGTCTCACAAACCCTAAAGGTCATGGATTGATTTCCAGTCATGGCGCTTGCCTGGGTTGCAGGCCAGGTCCCTGCCTGGGGGCCTGCAAGAGGCAGCTGATTAATGTTTCTCTCACACATCAATATTTCTCTCTCCCTTCCTTCCCCCTCTCTAAAAAATAAGTAAAATTTAAAAAAAGAAGAAGGAATGAAACTCCATTACATATGAATCCCAGGAAGATGTCTGACTACCATTAAAGTATTCGATAGGCCCCCAAATTTCTGTTTTCACACAGAATTTGCTCAGATGTCAGAATGGAGCCACATTCACCAGCCTGCCAGGAGCACTCAGCACTCACTGATGTTCCCTGCTTGCTGAAAGCATTTCATTCTTGTCACTAGAAGATGTTGTTTTGAGTAGAAAAGGAATAAAAAGGTTTTTTAATCAAATCATTCCTTATTAATCCAGAAACCACTCTGTGAAAATCCCATCCTAAATTACTTCAGCAAACAAATTTGGAGACACAAAAAACAACAAAACACTAACTTTGAACTACAACCCCCCCTGGCCATCCCAACACCCCTCTGAGGTAAAAATCTACTGTAGCTGAAACCACATGGTTCTCTGCCCCTCCCCGCCCCCGTACTCCTCAGACAAATGCCATAAATACAATACGGCCATGTACCAAATACCATACATTGTTCAGACAAGAGCTATAAACAATCACCAAATATTTATAAGAGTGAATGACAAAAGCAAAAAAAGAAATTGGCTGTCCCCTTCTCTGATGCTTCTCTGAACCACTCACTATTTCCTAACTGCAGATCCCAAAATTGTAATAATAGAAAGCATTGCAGCATGTGTTACTAAAAGAACTTGTGGAGGAAGTTCATCATAACCTTTCTGTTTATAATCTTTAGTCCAAACTGAAAAACAAAAATGTGCTCACACACATACCTAAGGAACATTTTATAGTCAAATGAATCACCTCCTACAGGAATGTGTGACTTCAAGTTCAAAAATCATGATGAGTGAAAGACTAGTTTTGATAATGTGAGTTCCATTCTCTTGGAGAGTCTATCATGGAATGTACTGATATTTTACAGTTCCAAGTGGTTTTTGTAAACCTTTTTTTGTGTATGTGAAAGTGTGGAAAAACATTGAATAATACCTTAAAAAATTACAAGATATTTTACATGACCCAAGGCTCTGAGACATGTGACTATGATTTCATAGAGATTGTCATTGTTTATATCCCTGAACAGATGTTGAGGCTATATTGTAAAGAACACATAAGGAAAACAAAATAACGAGACAAAAGTCAATTTCCAGGACTACACAATGTAAATAAAGCAAAGCTAGAAAAACAGAGTCAGTTACTTGGGCCAAAGAAATGTTACACCTCATGGACAGCAATATTCTTGTGTGGAAAAATACGTTATTCTTATGCTGAGTACCCCAGTAGATACTCGCTGCAGGTTTTTTAAATTGTTATTATTTTTGGAAACCATGTAGGCATTGAAGAACAGAAGTACTTTACCAATAAATTAACATTTTTTGGATCTGCTCAAAAATCTTTTCCCTAGTATTTAGTAAACTTGTCCAGCACTGCAACAGAGAGGAAAAGGAAGAAATAGTGAGGAAACAGGGTCATAAAGACAATGCACACGCACAGAACTGAAGCTGCTGGAGACGTAGAAGATTTGGGGGAAATCCAAAGACAGAGGCAGTAGTATCTACTAAAATGCAGCACTGGAACGAGATTTCAAAATGTATGCTTTTGGGTTCTAATAATGTTCTTCTCATTATAGATGTTACAAAATTTATCAGCCTCTGAGGGCCAGCTGGTTGTCTTTGAATGCAGAGTGAAAGGAGCTCCATCTCCTAGAGTTGAGTGGTACAGAGAAGGGACCTTGATAGAAGATTCTCCAGATTTTAGAATTTTACAGAAAAGTAAGTTGATGCTTTGAAAATATTCATCTGATAATTAATTTTTATAAATATATTGTATACATTAATTTTCATAAAGTTTAACGGCTAATTAAAATATAATAAAAAAGAATAAAATAAAAATTACTTGAAATCATAATCTCCCAAAATGAACACTATTACTATTTTGGTGTATATTCTCCAAAAATTTTTTCCATGCATATTTTTAGTAAAAACAAATCATAATGTTTTATGGTGTCAGATTAATACTCCATTCATTGGAGTGAGCATTTTGTAAGTTATATAAGTGTCTTATCACTGGGTTATACACTTGGAACTGACATAATATTGTATGTCACTGTAAAACATACTCCTTTTTGTAAATTACTTTTTTTTATTGAACATTTAATGAACATCTTTCCATGTTAATAAATATAGGCCTTTCTTACTTTTAAAAATATATTAATACAACTAATTTCCTATCGTTGAACATTTAGATTGTTCACAAATTTTTACTGTTATAAACTGTGCTTCAGTGCATGTTACCAGAAAATTTTTGTGAATATAAAATAAATTTAAGTATGAGAATTGCTATTGTAAATTAACTTTTCTTATACTTTTAATATATATTGCCAAAATACCATCTCAAAAGGTTGAATTAAATATAGGATGATCACATAATTTATCACCCAATCTGAAACACTGTGGGGAGTGAAAGCGGGTGCTATGAATAATTACATAACGATCCCAGGAATAAACCAGGTCTGTCCCAGCTGAACTGGGCCACATGTCATTCTATCTATGGGAATGCCTTTTGTCTCATACTTTCACTAACAATGGGGATTCAAGATTTTTTTATCTTCACTAATTTTATAGGCCCCAAGTGGGAACACTTCTTTTGATTCGCACTTCACTAATTAGATGTGGGATGGAACTTTTTCATATTTACTTGGTCTTTGTATTTCTTTATTTTTAAATTACCTGTTTATATCCTTTGCTCATTTTTATATTAGATTTTTTATTGTAAGAATTACTTATATATTCAAGTGGTTAATTCTTCTTGTTATGTGTGTTCATCTTGACCCATTTCAGCATAAAACACATTGAAATGTATCTGCTTTTTTGTTAATTTTTTCTGCCTCTCACAAAACTGTAGTACAGATCAGTATGATATATGAATCAAGCTACTATTAAGTTTAACAGCAGTGACAGCGACAATAATATATTCTGAGTAGCACTAAAACTGATAAAAAACTTCAATATTCTATCAGTGTAGAAGATTGTAACTAACGAGTACTGACTGAGTGCCTGAAATTTGGTAAACATTAATTGCACACCTGTATGCAGTACCATGTGGGCACTTTCAGAAACACAAAAAACTTTTGAGATAAAGGACCGGCTCTCAAGGAACCTGTCATCTAATCTTGAAGCCCTTAATATTAGAAACCTTAGAGCAGGAGGTACACTTTACATTTCATTGGGATGTGAGAGCCCAAGGGCAAAAATAATCTCTCAGTCTTCACAAAGTCTCAGTCTTCTTTTTTTTCAGGCAAGGCTGAATGGTTACCAATAAAAGCCAGTGGTTCCTGAGTCCCAGCTAACTCAGTAACTTTTCTTCACCTAAGGTTCACATGTCTCAAGTGCAACCCAGGTGTGTCTCAAGATGTAGCCACATCATTTAGAGAGCAACTCTCTTGCTGTCCTTCTGTCACAACTGTCTGCTCCCTGTGGAGGCCACTGGTGCTTAGGTCATTTTACTTAACATTTACAACTTAACTTTAACTAATCACTCATGAGTATGCAAGTGACCATAAAATTCTATAAAAGCTTCTAATGAAAATATAGTCTCCTAGTAAAATAAATGCTAAGACTCTTCTAATTTTTTTTTCTTTTAGAACCTCGATCCATGGCAGAGCCAGGTAAATATTTTAACTTTAATGTATTAGTATGTGATCAATAATTTGATACATATAACAAAACATATTGGAATTACACTGCTGTCAAGAAAAAATGAAAAATAAAGTTTTAGGGAAAAAATCCAAACCGACCCTAGCTATTACTGTGAAGAAAGAAAGGAGAGCATGTGCAAATTTGGAATATGTATCCACTACCTAATATGAATGCAGTTAGTTCTTGGTATTGAGGAATGTGTCTTAGGAATACCTTCCGTCTTTCTTTGTCCCTTACTCATGACCCCCCAAAACTGAGCAGAGCAATTTCCATAATACTAGATCAATTCCAACTTTGCAGCCTATGATTCTGAAAACTTATGCATCAGATTTTGGAATCTACAGAATCAAGACAATGTCTGCGGCGGTATTAGATTTAGTTGGAAGGACACCAAGGTGACATGGAAGTGGCAAGTAGGTGAAGCTCTTACCTCTGAAAAATATAAGTCACTCACAATCCAAGCATAAACACCTGAATGTCCTCTTTGTGATCACCCTGAAATGTCACATTGTATTTTTACCCCTGGGTAAGAATGATAGTTTGGAATTTCATTATTATAACTCTCTTCTGGAAACTGAATGGAAAGGCATTCCAGAAGTAAACTCTGAACATCCATATTGCATAGCCTTGCACTAGGCCCTTGGGGGATACATAGTAAAGACCAGAGGGATCTTATTCTTGCATTGTATGTAGTGGAGAAGTATTTTCCCCCTTGAAAATATTTCAGGCCTTTGACACATTCATCCAGAGCAGGTATTTTCACTAGGCAGTCTCATATACAAAATAATTTCATAGCCACTCAAAAGTGGTCCCTGCCCACAATGAATCCTGCCTTTCCCAGCTCCATCATCTAAAATCTCACAGCCAGGGACTTCCGCCAAGATGGAGGCATAGGTGGGAATACTTTGCATCCTTGCACAACCAAATCTAAAAACAACAAAGTTTTAACAATAATAAATGCAACCGAACCACACAGAAAATCAAATATGGAGTCCGAAAACAGCGAAACACTCAGCTAAACCGGTGAGAGGGGCGAAGCCAGCGGCAGAGCTGGTCGGGCAAAAAATATCTTCTGACCAGGGCAGTGCACTGGCAGCCAAGGGCGGGGATCCCAGGTACGCGCTAGCTAAGAGCAGAACCCAGGGAAGAGGCACGGCCAGCTGTATGCAGTCAGTCGCGCATTTCCACACAGATAAACCAGTGAAGAGGCAAGCACTGAGACAGATCGGGAAGGCCACGATGGCCAGCGCAGGGCAGCGGGCTCGCACATTTGTGCTCGGATAAGTAGGCGGGGGCGAGCGCTGAGGCAGACTGGGCAAGCGGAGAGGATTGTCATTGCTCCCTCTCTGATCCCGCCCCCACATACAGCATCACAAACCAGCCACCTGGGTGGCCCCGCCCTGGTGAACAACTAAGGCGCCTCTCCTCATATGTAACAGACACAAACAGATCAAAACATGGCTCAAGAACAACTTGAGCTCAAGAGCCCCAGAGCCAATAAATCTAAGCGATGAAGAAGTAGCCAAACTTTCAGATGCATAGTTCAAAATACTGGTGATCAGGATGCTCACAGAACTGGTTGATTTTAGTCACAAATTAGAGGAACATATGAAGGCTAAACTAATTGAAATGAATGGTAATGCACAGGAAACCAATAGTAATGGAAAGGAAACTGGGACTCAAATCAAGGGAGCAGACCAGAAGGAAGGAAAAAATGACCAAACAGAAAAATATGAAGAAACAAGAATTCAAAAAAATGAAGAGAGGCTTAGGAACCTCCAGGACATCTTCAAACGCTCCAACATCCAAATTATAGGGGTACCAGAGGGGAAGAGGAACAGTTACGAGTGGAAACCTTATTTGAACAAATAATAAAAGAGAACTTCCCCATTCTGGCAAAGGGAATAGACTTCCGGGAAATCCAGGAAGCTCAGAGAGTCCCAAAGAAGTTGGACTCAAGAAGGAACACACCAAGGCACATCATCATTATGTTAGCCAAGATTAAAATGAAGGAGACAGTCTTAGAAGCAGCAAGAGATAAGGGGACAGTCACCTACAAAGGAGTTTCCATCAGACTGTCAGCTGATTTCTCAAAAGAGACCTTCCAGGCAAGAAGGGGCTGGAAAGAATTATTCCAAGTCATGAAAGCCAAGGACCTACAACCAAGATTGCTCTATCCAGCAAAGTTTTCATTTAGAATGGAAGGGCAGATAAAGTGCTTCTCAGATAAGACCAAATTCGAGGAGTTCATCATCACCAAGCCCTTATTATATGAAATGTTAAAGGGACTTACCTAAGAAAAAGAAGATAAAAAAGATGAACAGTGAAAGGATAGCAAGCTC
Source organism: Artibeus jamaicensis (assembly GCF_021234435.1). Lineage (NCBI taxonomy): Eukaryota > Metazoa > Chordata > Mammalia > Chiroptera > Phyllostomidae > Artibeus > Artibeus jamaicensis. The sequence continues at coordinate 20,304,894 of NW_026521788.1, forward strand.
ACAGTTATTAACAACCACACCTAAAACAAAAGCAAATTAAGAGAACAGCTAGATCAGGAGTGAACCATAGAAATGAAGATCACGTGGAGGGTTAGCAACAGGGGAGTGGGAGAAGGAGAAGGGGGGAGAAGGTACAGAAAATAAGCAGCATAGACAGTAGATAGAAAATAGATAGGTGGGAGGGTAAGAATAGTAGGGAAAATATAGAATCTAAAGAACTTGAAACACGTGTTCATGAACTAAAGGGGAGGGAATGGTGGGGGAGGGGTGTGCAGGGTGGAGGGGAATGAAGGGGGAATAGAACAAATGTAATGGCATAATCAATAAAATTTTTAAAAATTTTAAAAAGGAAATTTAAAATATATAGTATGTAAGGGGGATGCCCAATAAACCCTGGGATTTATTTATAAAAATAAAAATAATAATAAATAATATAATCTCACAGCCAGAGAGTTCTTCCTTTCATCTTGTATAATTCAAGCACCCTTTGGAGACAAAATGCTTTATCTTATCAGGCAGGTATAGTGTAGAGAGAAAGAATTTATCAGATCATTTTCTGAGAGCATACTTTCCTTTACTGAAAAAGGAAAGTATGAATGTTTGGAAGGGGAACACAGAGCAGGAAGCACAACCAAGGGCTCAGAAAAAGGACAGAGAGCCACCAAAACCAAACTTTGCCTGTCATTTAGGATTCTTTGGGCAGTAAGTAAAGAAGTCCTAGGTAAAAGTGGCTTGAGCTATAAGAAAAATGTGTTTTCTCACATAGCAATGTGCCCTAAGAAATGGCAGTCTTGAGATTGGTTACTTTAGTATCTCAGAGATCATCAGGGCCAATTTTTTTCACTTTCCATTCTGCCATTCTCAGAGTATCCTCTTAGGCTGATTCTCTCATATACCCAAGATCATTGCCACAATTATGGGTATTAAATGCAGATGATAATATTCAGAGGTAAAAATAGGGAGTAACACTCTCTGTTGTCCCATGTAAAGAACACGAACAACTTTCTGAGAAACTCCCCAGGTGACTTTCCCCAGTATCTCATTGACCAGAATCCTGTGTCACATGCCATCACTTATCAAGAACAGAGTTAGCATGAGTGGCTTAGAGTGATAAATCACAATTCACTCTCTGAGGCTGGGCAAGGCCTGCTTGCTGTGAAGCATATGATCACTCCCAGGAGGGTAGACAAAGTTAGGAATCTGTTAACAAGGAGGAAGAAGGATGTAGAGTTACTGAGCAGGTACTCAATGCTGTCTGCCATGGCCTCCCATCCAGGTTTCCTAGAGGTTGTCCAGCTAATTATCTTAGTTACGAAACACTGAGGTGTCAAGTTTCTCCTTATATAACCGTGCTTTTCTACTCAGTGATAATTGGAGGCTTACACTACTGTCGTACCTGTCTCTTCATTCACTGCCAAGGAATGTCAACTGTAAGAATTCTAGACTGTAAACATCTGGCTCTATCTGGGAATCATTTCTGTAGTTATTCAAAAGGGGGTCCATATTCTGTATTGGAATAATCCATGAGAATTACCATAGTATTACAAAGGGAAAAAATGCATTTCACTTCTGCTTCACCCAGAATTTCAAGTTATTCTACTGACTATTATTACTACTAGCCAAGCAAAATATTTATTATCCAGTTTTAAATTGTAGCCTTCCTTTAAAAGTACCTCACTACAAACGTTTCCACAGAAATAGTGAGAGACCAAGTTTAAAAAAAATTTTACTAACCCTTTTATTTCACACAAACCTCCTTTTGCTTCAACTCCTAATTTGTTTTTGTGATTTTTAAGATTACTGTTCCTCAGTTCTACTTTGGTCATCTGAACTGGCAACATGAAAGTAGAAGATAATTTCAGAATCTATTATATATTATATTATCATAAAGTTCTCTTGGCAATAGTCTGTCTAAATGGACTATTTGTTCTATATGCTTTGACTCATTTAGCCTGTTAATCGGTCAATTCAATTAAAAACATTGTTTGGACTAATTATGTTCAAAAAATTAATGTAATCGACTTCTTATATTGACTCACATAGAATTACCATCTGATATCAGTAAATTCCATTATTTCATTTTCATGACTGCGTCAGTAACCATTTTATTTTATTGGTATTTAGAGGAGATTTGCACTTTGGTCATTGCTGAAGTGTTTGCAGAAGACTCTGGGTGCTTCACATGTACTGCAAGCAATAAATACGGCACAGTGTCAAGCATTGCACAACTCGATGTAAGAGGTAAGGGCCCTTTAAGTGCCAGAACAATTTAGACTATGACTTTGAGCATGAGTATGGTCCTGGCTGGTGTGGCTCGGTGAATATGTGTATGCAGAGTTTATATTTTCTTTCCTCACTGCTTTTCACATGAAGCTTACTTAGCTCTCCTTTTAAAAATTGAATTATTGAGGAAAGTGTTTTTGAACAATATCCAGTTTTCGACTTACTGCATTTATAACCATCGCCACCACCCCAGTTGCCCCATTGCTATCTATTATACTTCCTAAGAAAACATCTTTTGTTTTACATAAATTTCCAATATTCTTTCCAAAACAGTATTTAAATTTTTTTGTTTAGTTTTTTCCTGTGTCCTCACCATTCTCTAATGCCCCAGATTATACCCCTTGTGTTTGACACACATTTTCCCTTTAGCCTAATCATCTGGTCTGCACCCACGCCCCAGCTCGTGGCTACAATCCTGTCTCACGCTTATTGGGTTAGGCTGACAGCTCAGGCAGGCCCACTGTTGTCGTTTCAGGAAATGAAGACCTCAGAAACAATGGGTCTCTTCACCCAGTCAATTCCACCACCAACCTGGCTGCTACTGAGCAACAGTCATCCCCACCCAACCCAGAGCCTCCTCCTGTGGAACGACCCCCTAAACCCAAACTGGAAGGAGTTCTGGTGAACCACAATGAGCCCCGGTCCAGCTCGAGGATTGGGCTCCGCGTACACTTCAACCTGCCTGAAGATGACAAAGGAAGCGAAGTGTCCTCTGAGAGTGGCATGGTGGCTCCCAACCAGATCAGGCCTGATTCTTTCCTGGAGAAATTCAATGGACAGGCAGCAAAAATCTCTGAGCCTTCTTCACCTGTCAAAGAGCCCCCTCCAGTCCTGGCCAAACCCAAACTGTAAGTACAAATTAGAACGGATAACTAAGCATGCCTGTGAGCTTCTCTGAGTCTTGCCCTCTTGAAAATGATGGAGCTGCAAAGGGGAATTACAAAATGAGAAAAAACACTTCCAGTGCTCTAAAAACCATATATCCTTACACCAATCAAAGAGCACTATCACTATCATCCTTACTATTAATAATCTACCTTCAAGAAGTGTTACCGCTAAACTAGCTAAAAAATATGTTAGTCTAATATTAGTCAAACTGTCCAAGTAAAGTGTTTCTAAACTCCTTTTATAAAGCTCTTTCTTGCCTCTAATAATCCCAATTGTCTGTAATTTCATCCTTATATTTCCCATTTCTGCTTCAATTTAAGCTTTTTTAGTCATCATGGAAAAGATATTTAGTATTTTTTGGATAGTTCTGTGCTATGGCTAGATAAGCTATAGTAGCCTCAGTGGGTTGAGCATAAAAATAACCCACGGGCTGATTACTTTGTAAAAGAACTTGATTTTATTCATGGTATCAACACATACAGCCAAAGACCACACTTCCTCACCTCCTACATGGGATGAAAGAAGAAGCCATGTTTTTCAGACTCACCTCAGGAGACTGATACAGCTAGAGAGCCACGTCAGAGACACGTTGCGATGTTTAAAGTTCATCCATAGTAAAGCAAGTGTAGAACATGATGCTACTACTATGTTCTGTTTTATCCACACATCAAAATGATAAAATTTATGTTTATATTACATAAACCTTTGACTATCTGCATTAAAATCTGTAGTATCTGCACTCCCATCATGTTTCTCAGTGCTGACCATGAGATGTTCATTTCACGTATTTCATCTTGTTTAGTTTCATATTTTTCTCACTACCACGTAAGGGAAAATTCGGGGCATATTAATATTAAATGTTATGAAGCATGTTTCGTAGCAAGTGGTATCCAGAATAGTCTCTGTCCCCTCAAAGTTCTGCTGGCCCCAGGAGATAGGAATCCACTCATAGTAAGTAGAGGGGAAGAGGCTATTGCAGGGATCTCTGCAGGAATGGGAAACCAAACACAACCATGCCCTGCACAAAGGAGGGGGTTGGGAGCTGGGATCACATGGTTAGTCCAACCTCTGTCTGCCTCTCACTCTCAGTCTTCTTGAGTACTTCCTTGTCTCCTCTTTGCACGTCCACTCCACTGTTCTTGCTTTGAAGATTTCTCTGTTCATGCTTGGCCCATGATGGCATGTCTCATTCTACATCACAATTTGTGTCAAGTTCCACTGCTAACTAAATTGTTCTCAACAGCTAAATTCCAAATACCAATTGGTCTGGCCTGGTCAAGTGTAGAGGACTTAATGCTTGGAAGGAAGGAGAGTCACACAGATCACAGGCTGGGGCAGGGAGTGGGGGTAGAGGCAGAGGGGATGGGGCAGTTCTCAGAGGGGGGAGTTGTGGGAATGAGTAACCCAAAACAATCTCGTTTGGGCATTGCCTCCTTTGCAGGGCCTCCTCTACCCAGGGACTGTTTAGAGGCTATTAGGTATGTCAGTTTGGATCAGGTTTAGTTTCATGTTGCAGAAAACCCAAACTAATAGTAGATTAAACACATAAGTGTTTCTCTCTCAAAGGAAGGCATTAGATGGGCAGTTGGGGCTGTTATGATGGCTCTGCAATCATTGTGAGCCCAGTCTCCTATCCTTCTGCTCTGCTGGCTTTAGCACTGGCTGCTTCTGCAGGTTCCTTCATGGTCTGAGATGGTGGTCTGGTCCTCACACCTGCATTTCAAGCAGCAAGAAGGGCAAGTGCGTGGAAGTCCTGAGGCCAGACGCCTTTTAGAAGCTTTGTTGGTCTTACCCAAATCTTCTGCTTATATCTCTTTGGCCAGAACTTAATCACACGTTATACTAGTCACAAAGGAGGCAAGAAAGTGTGGTCTTGGCCGCACATGTTGATGCCATGAACAAAATCAAGTTCTTTTACAAAGCAATCAGCCAGTGGTATCTGCCACATGAGACTTTCAATGAATACAAAACTTCTTTCTACTAAATTATATAGTGACACCCTCTAGAAATTCAGTCCTCAGCACTGTATAATTCTTCAATATTTTTTTGCCTTTTTAAAGTTTTCTCTTAATTGTGTACATTAAGGTTTGTGTTAGTGTAGATACACGTGCATGCTCACACACGTGTCCTTAATGAATCCACATGCCTACAACCTTGTCTTACTGGTTTCAGCCTCATCCATTTTAATCTATTATTGCATTAAAATCTGTTGATTCTCTGAACAGTCTTTTCAAGGATATAATTTTCTGCTTGTTCCTTCAATTTGCCACTCATATGAACAACAAACATAATTCTTGGAGATCTTAAAAGCGCAATAGAAAGGGGAGCTGTCATTTTTAAAAACATCATCAGAGCCTAGATAATTCAGACTTTGAAATTTTCAACTTGAATATCAAGCTGTCTGGATCAATGATTCATCATCCTGGCTACTCACTACAATAAAATTTAGAGCTTTTAAAAAATATTCATTCCTTCCCTCCCAGTTGAATCAGCATTGCTCCACAGACTATTTTAATGTACACCTGAGTCAGAAACTACCGGTTTGGAGGTGGACAACCTGAATTGTAACCCCATCCTACCCCCTGACACACCCCTCCACACCCAGGAAAAAAAACAGTAATTACATTTAAAGTGAGTAAAACGTCAGATGAAAATAAAAATGTACTGGAAAGCCTACACTTTGGGACAAGTGTTTCTTCAGAGCAGTGTTGCACAGTCCTGGATGCTCTTAGGTAGAGATCACCTATAGCATCAGGCAAAAATCACCTAGAGCCTTGCTGCTTACAGCATCGGCATCACCTAGAAGCTTAGTAAAATGCAGAATCTCAGGTCCCATGGCACCTATTGAATCAGCAGCTCTGGGAGTGGGGCCCAGAAATCTGTGTTTTAACAAGAGCCTCCAGAGAATTCTTAGGTTCAATGAAGTTTAAGAATCACTGACCTACATTTTAAAAGATAATAATAACTAGATCTGGATCCTTTCTCACACTAATTAGCGATTTGGATAGTGATGCCTATATCAATGAGGTTTGTTTGTCTTTTATGCTATTCAGGAGATTCTAATGTGCCACTGCTAAAACCACAGCTAAAAGATGATTGCAAAGACGTATTTACTCAGAATTAGTGATCCTAATTAGTACTGTGCTGGCAAGTGTTTTCACAATGGACAAAGGCAAGGAAGCCTTGACTGTGTCATTTGCAAGTTTCCTCCCCCAGAGGGCTGACTGTGAGCTACAAAAGAAAGGTCTTTGAACTGGGAATAGGGATGAGATGTGTATTATCTCCTCTCCAGAGTCAGCTCCAGCACACAGTGCCCAAAATTGTTCTTGCCAAAACTGCTTTCAAGAGTACTTGGTACAGTATCCCAAGTTTGTTTTGTTGTGTTTGTCATTGACATTTGACCTTGTCAGTTCAAAATCCCTAAGAAATTCTCTTCTATTCCAGAAACCACAAGAAACTCCTTATAATTCTGAAATTGATATTCATTCTCACAAAGTTTGAAATTTGTATTCGTAGTTCAGAAACCAAAAAATATAAGCGCCATCATTTATTGACCACTATACATTTTTGGTGATTTATTTATCAATTCGCACAACAAAATCTACAGTTGTTACTTATTTCTATTTAATTAGGGAAATGGGGTCCGAAAAGTCTAGAAACTGCCCAAAGCCATACAGATGAGTGGCAGAGGCAGGATTAGGAGCTAAGTCTGCGTGTCTACAAAACCCATATTTTTTTATCATAATGCTTAAGTTGTGGGAACAGAGGAGATATTTTCAAGTAACCCAAGAAAGCGGGTAATTCTATAGGAAAAAAGCTTGGGTATAAAAGCCGATTTCAGCAACCTTTATAGCGGGGTCGTTTGATTCATCCATTTTTGAAGAGAGGGGCATTCGTCATTCACGGGTCTCCCAACCAAGGAGCGGGGGGAGCTCGAGAAGCCCCCTGCTCTGCGCTCTGCGCTCTGCGCTCTCGGCCCCAGGGGGAGGCGCGGGCTGCGGGCGTCCTGGTCTTTGGCTTCTCCTCTCCGTCCTGATTCCGCAGCGAACAAGTCTCGGCTTGTCAGAAACAGGAAGGTCGTTGGTTATTCACAGTTTCAGGAATCTAACGATGCTGATGAAGATAACGAGGTAGAGTCAGACGTTCCAGCTAAGAAAATTCGGTCGAGAAGCTAAAAGTAAGAGGCGATCTGGAGAGAATTCACAGGAAGATTGTGAAGACTCAGAAGAAAAAGATGTGAAGACGAAGAAGGACGATTCTCACTCAGCAGAGGACAGTGAAGATGCAAAAGAAGATGCTAAGAAATGTGCTCCAGCAGCGGCAGGCAGCCTCGAAAACAGCTGCTAAACAGAGAGAGATGCGCGTGGAAGAACCAGCGGAGAACAAGAGGAGGACCAGGCGCCGATCCAGGAGTTAGATTCCGCAGCGACGGAGATTTCCTGACGCTAGACGACAATGACAGTGACTGCGCCGGTTCAAAAAGGGGGGGGAGGGGGGGAGATGGTTAAGGAGTCCTAACCTGAGAGAGAGAAGAAAATGCCCAAACCCAGGCTAGTCCTGTGAAAGGCACAGGGAAAGTGGGTCGCCCCGCAGCTTCAAAGGCATCAGGAGAAGACGCCTCCTCCCAAAGCAGAGGACGAGGACCGGACGCTCCAGAAAAGACAACAGCGACGAGCCGTGCACATGAGAAGCCTGGGGAAGAAGCCCGGTCTGGGCAGGATTAGAAGTGACGGTGGTTTGCGAGAGATTTTATTTGAGAAAAGAAAAAAAAAAAGGAAAAAATAAAAGGGGGCCGGGGACCTATGTAAGATAAAACAGTTTTGTCGAAGGCTTGACTCCTGGGCTTTCAGTGCTTTTTTCCCCTCTTGTTGAAAATAGCATTTTCTCTTTAATTTTTTTTTAATTAAGAAAACCATCGCATGTCTAATTTACCTTTTTGTCTATTGGTCTTTTCTTTGCCACCACCCTCTCTTCCCTGGCTTTTTCAATGAGAGCCACATCAAATCAATCACTGGATTGACTGCTTCATCTTTTTATTTTTAATGAATGGTATACCACAGTTGTAAAATGATAAGATTTGAGATGAACACTATGGAAATATTGCTTTTTGCTAAACAGTAGCAAATTTATCAGTAACCCCCAAAAACAGGAGGGTTTTAGTTTAAAATGATTGCTTCTTTCTCTACTTGGACTTTTTTTTTAAATCTATTGTTATCTAGTAAAAGTTTATTTTTTCACCATGCGGGCAGGGCAGGGAGTAGGTTACCTGACCTTGTTTGAGGGTATGGGTTTGTTCGTTTGTTTATTTTTACTTTTATCACTTGTTATCTCAAAGAAATTCAAAGCCAATAATTCTTTTATTCTGCTCCAATCTTTAAGGCATTAAAACAATAAATAAAAATAAAAACAGCCTCCCAAACTTAAATTGTGTTTAATTTCTTATTTTATTATCTAACGGTTCATGTTTTAAAAGCTATATGTATTCTGTTTCTTGGGTAAAATTTTACCAAGGATTAAAAAAAAAAAAACACCTAGAACATAGGTCCAGGCTGAGGCTGTGGCCCTAGTGGGTCTGTGTCGAAGCTTAAGAACCCTGAGCTTGGGAATGAGGTCCTGCGAGGGGTTGGGGCACTGGATGAAAAAGGTGAAGGGATTGAGAAGTGCAGATTGGTAGTTACGAAACAGTCATGGGGATGTATAATATAGCACAGGAGATACAGTCATTGTAATAACCATGTATGGTGCCATTTGAGTACTGGGAATATCAGGGGCAGCACTTTGTGACATGTACGATTGTCTAACCACTAGGCCGTACCCCTGAAATCAATACAAAATAATAATGAATGTAAACTCTAACTGAAATTTTTTAATTAATGAAATAAACACAAAACTGAAAAAACCCTAGAATTTAAATAGCAAGCTCTATACATCACAGTGGATTTCTTCTCAAACTAACAATGTTTAGGTTTTAAGCAAATAAAATGCCAGTTAATGTGAAATTCAAAAAATAAAGTAAAATAAAATAATCTTTATAGCAGCAAGATCTGAGCAGCTAACCTTATAGTAATTTATAACAGGCTGTTACTTTGAATTAGACAGGTTATTCAGGATATTAGAACTAGTATGCTTTATAATTAATCTTTATTTTTTTCATCAACATTGCTTCTTCATTATTAAACATATATAAGTAAATTCCATATGTTATCTGTAAATAGCCACTGGTTATTTCTGTTACATGTACATATAGAAAGATTTTTGAGCCCTGGATAGCTCATACTATCTCAGGCACATTTCTATTTCCTATAGTACCTAGCAAACTAGATGAATAGAAGATTTAATAAAAGTTTGTTGAAAAATGGAATTGACACCTTGCCTGGATGTAATGAATGAGTGAATCCAAACAGCTGTTTTAAATGTCTTTTGAAACAATAGAATTTAATTTAAAAAAATTTTAAAACCTGTTCAAACAAAAAGAGACATTATTCTAAATGCATTCTTAGTCTTCATTTAAAACTAAAGGAAAATAAGAATCAAGTAATACCAAATGACTTCCTGACCCATTTTTATCAACCTTATCTTTCTAAGAGTACTTCCTTTTCATATACTACTTTTGCTACTTCCATAACCATAGTAAAGTATTTATGCAACGTCACCAGATTAAAATTTACTCAGACAATACAAACATGTCCTGAGAACTACATAGCATCATCTTTATTCTACAGAACTCACAGAATGTGACCTCATGAATATGTCGTCCATTAAAAATTTTTAAGTATGTTTTATTGACCATGCTATTACAGTTGTCCCATTTTTTCCCTCACCTTTATTCTTCTCCACTCTGCATAATCCCTCCCTCCAGCATTCCAACACCCCTTTGTTCATGTCCATGGGTCATACATCTAAGTTTTCCAGCTTCTTCATTTCCTATACTATTTTTAACCTGCTGTCTATTTTGTACCTACCAATTATGCTTCTTTTTTTAGTATATTTTATTGAATATGCTATTATGGTTTTCCCAGTTTCTTCCCCTTTATCCCCCCTCCATCCTGAGCTCCCCAACCCTTCGGCATTCCCCCTCCTTAGTTCATGTCCATGGGTTGTACATATAAATTGTTTGAATTCTCTCTTTCCTGTACCATTTTTGACCTCTCCCCATCCATTTTATGTCTAACAGTTATGCTTCTTATTCCCTGTACCTTTCCCCCCATTCTTCCCTTCCCCCTCACCACAGAAAACCCTCCATTGGTGATGTCCATTTCTCAGATTCTGTTCCTGTTCCAGTGGTTTGCTTAGTTTTTGTTTTTGTTGTTTTTCTTTTTTTAAGGTTCATTTGTTGATAGTTGTGAGTTTGTTGTCATTTTACTGTTCATAGTTTTTTATCTTCTTCAATTTCTTAGATAAGTCTCTTGAACATTTCATAAAATAAGGGCTTGGTGATGGTGTACTCCTTCAACTTGACCTTATCTGGGAAGCACTTTATCTGCCCTTCCATTCTAAATGAAAACTTTGCTGGATAAAGTAAGTCCTTGGATGTAGGTCCTTGCTTTTTCATAACTTGGAATACTTTTTTCCAGCCCCTTCTTGCCTGCAAGGTTTATTTTCAGAAATTAGCTGATAGCCTAACGGGTACTCCTTTGTAGGTAACTCTCTCCTTTCCTCCTGCTGCTTTTAAGATTCTCTCTTTATCTTTAATCTTGGGTAACTTAATTATGATGTGTCTTGGTGTGTTCCTCTTTGGGTCCAACTTCTCTGGGACTCTCTGGACTTCCTGGACTCCCTGGAAGTCTATTTCCTTTGCTAGATTGAGGAAGTTTCCCTTTGTTATTTGTTTAAATAAGCATTCTATTACTTGCTCTCGTTCTTCTCTCTCTGGCACCCCTATAATTTGGATATGGGAACATTTAAAGTTGTCCCAGAGTTTCCCAAGCCTCTCTTCATTTTTTTGAATTCTTATTTCTTTATTCTGTTCCAGCTGGATGTTTATTCCTTCCTTTTGTTCCAAATCATTGATTTGAGTCCTGGTTTCCTTCCTGTCACTGTTCATTCCCTGAATATTGTGCTTTATTTTATTTTTGGTATCCTTCATTTGTTCTTTCATTTTGCTACCAAGCTCAGTAATTTCTGTGAGCATTTTGATCACCAGGACTTTGAACTCTCCGTCAGATAGGCTGGCCATCTCCTCATCACTTAGCTCTCTTTCTGGCATTTTGCTCTGTTCTTTCATTTGAGCCCTATTTCTTTGTCTCCATGCACCTGCTAAGTTGTAAGGGGGTGGGGCCTTAGGTAGGGCAGGGCAACCCTCCTTGCTGTCCTGCTGCCCTGTCTGTGGGGGAGGGAACAATGCTGCCTGCTCAGCTCTCACCCTGATTTCAGTCACTCTCCCTGCTACCCACAAGTGAGTTGCACTCTTCTGGTGCTGATACCCAGGTAGGTGGGTTTGTGTACATTCTAGGACCCTGTGGGTCCCTCCAACAGACTCTCCTGTGAAACTGGGAGTCTCTCCCACCACCATAACCCCCACAGTTTTTTTACAGCCAGAGGTTTTGAGGCTTTATTTTCCCATACGGGGCCCTGGGTTGCGTGGCCTGTCTCATTCCCTAGCTGTTCCTCCTGGTTTATTTACACACAAATGTGAGACCACCTGGACTGCCAGCCACCTCCTTTCTGAGTGTCCTCTCCACCGCAGCTGCCCAGCTGTGCCCTTCCTACCAGTCCGGATGAATGTTTCTCTCCTAACTCCTTGGTTGTCAGGTTTCTATACAGTTTGATTTTCTGGCAATTCTGATTGGTTTTTATTTTTAAGTTGGTTATTATCCTTCTTTTGGTTGTGTGAGGAAGCAAAGTGTATTTACCTATACCTCCCCATTTTGGCCAGAAGTTTCATTAAAAATTCGAAGTTTGTATATTTTCACACCATTGTGGAAGTCAACACTAGCAGAAACAACGTTAACTGTATACACTTTTTCTAAGGATAATCTAACAAAAATATTTCTGTTTCTGTTGATTGCTCAATCTTTCATGTACAATAAAATAAAGAGGAGGAGGAGAAAGAAGTTACTGTGGCAAGTGAAATTCTTAGTTTAACGCAAGGCAAGAGTTTTCATAGCTGAACAAAGGATTGCAGAGTGTGTAGCATTTGACAGCAGTGATGAAAGTGGAGATGGGTCTCCATTTGTGAGTTACTTTTCCATATATTGTGTATCAGAAATGTTAATGAAGGAAAGGAAAAAGTTAAACTCCAAAAATTAAGAAAAGTCAAGGTTCAAAATAATTGCTATTGGTGTTGACTTTTTTCATGGTGAGAAAATATAAAACCTTTCAGTTTTAATAGAGCTCATGTTCAACAGATCACTGTCTATGTTTCAGAAGCAACTTATATTTCCAAAGAGCGTAAAACTGCAGTGGTCTTGGAGCACTGCGTTCTCACTCGAAGACATTCCTATGGTTACTCATTTAAGAACAGCTTGTCCTAAACAGCAAAGTTTGACAGACAACTTCCTGCATATATGACCTTTGGACATTTTTATTCATTAAAAATAACTGGTTTACTCAAAGAAATTCGACTGTGGGGCTTGAAGCAAAACATGTGATGCTTCTGTGACTCCAGTTCCTATACTAAATGAAGAAACTGCTCCCAGTTTCTCCATTCTCTTCCTTTCTCCATTTAGGAACAAAAAATTTAAAAAAATCGAAGTCTAAGGCAATGTTTATAATTAGGAGGACCGTATAATTAATCATTTAAACAAGGGCATTTTTTAGACTGCAAAAGACTGTTAATAATTACTCCAGGAAAACAGGAGTAAACCAAGACAGTCTAGGATGGTTCGGGATATATGGTTACCTTTTCTACACAGCTCTGTCGTCAGGGGAGGATGAGGAACACTTGGACACATGTAGCTGCTCTGCAAAGGTTTGCTCTAAAATGAGACAGAGTAAAGAATACAGCACATTGGCTTGGAGAATTCAGCCCCCTTCAGTAACTTGCATCAGCTTGTGACCCAGTACATTCTGTCCCAAAGCTGAAACACTGTTCATCTCAACTTTGAGCACTCCCAGCAAAAGGACCATAGTTTCTATTTATTTTTTAAAATTTGTTAATATAAACGTTAAAATTGGGCTGCTATGTTGCACAACTCCAAGGTCACAACAAAAGAATAAAATGGGAATGATGCCTCCTAGAGTTACTGTGTATCGCACTGGCCTTGTCCTTCTTACAGACAATAACACTGATTTAGAAGGAGAAACAACTCCCAAGGAATTGGTTAGCAGATTTCTGGCAACTCTGACTGTGTTTTCTTAATCAGCCGATGGTGACGATTTTCCTGCTCTCTCCCCACTCTTGCTTTATTGTACAGCGACTCCAGTCAGCTCCAACAGCTTCACAACCAAGTCTTACTGGAACAACAGCAGTTGCAAAACTCGTCTCCTTCATCTCCTAAGGAGTTTCCTTTCAACATGAGTGTCTTGAACTCCACTGCTCCCCTGGCAGTGACAACATCCAGCAAGCACACCAAGTCCCCCTCATCCCAGACGTTCAGCTTGGCCCGGCCAAAGCATTTTTTTCCCTCCACAAGCACCAGCGCAGCAGCCATGTCCCCTTCCAGCTCTCCAGTGTTCACCCTGAGCAGCACTCCCCAAACCATTCAGAGGACAGTGAGCAAAGAAAACCTCTTAGCTTCTCACCCCTTCGTGCAAACCAAATCTCTAGGAACAGTTTCTGTTCAAAACGAGCCACCCCCTCAAGGTCCAGTAGAGCCAGCACAACTGCCACTCACATTTTCCATCTCCACCGGAAACCAGTTTCAGCCCCACTGTGTGTCCCCAACTCCTGTCTCTCCTACCAGCCGCATTCAGAATCCAGTGGCTTTCCTCAGCTCCGTCCTGCCTTCTCTCCCTGCCATCCCACCCACCAATTCCATGGGGCTGCCTAGAAGCGCACCGTCCACGTAAGTGTCTTTGCAGTTTCTTGGTGTAAAACATGTCAGTTGACCAGGGACACGTACATAAGATAGCTTGGACTGGGACAGGACTCTCATTTAGTGGGTTCCTGAATAATCCTATCTTTTAGACACAAAGTGGGTATCGAACACCTTAGGACAAAGGGCATGATTACTTTAAATAATTTTTAGCAATTAAAATATTGAAAACACCTCTACAAACACAGATTCTCCGGGCAGTGCTCAACTTTGCACACAAGATGCCATCCATAAGTGCTTGATGACTCCTGGTGTCTGGTTGCCATTTCAACCGCTCTGATTTCTAGGCCTTTCTGCACTGACCAGTGCTTTTCATGGGTGTGTCAGGTATGACTTTATTTTACAGGCCATCCCAGGGACTCATGAAGAAAAGTACAAAGTCTCCTCAGCCAGTGAATGATGATTCCATTCGTGAAACTAAGAATGCAGTAATTCTAGACTTGGGGAAAAAAATGAATTTCAGTGATGTCAGATCAAACCAGCAGGTAAGATTATTGGGTTCAGGTAGTTTATTGGAATTTCACTGGAAGGAAAAAAATTGCTTAATTCAGTGTTTCTTTGGATGCTCAGGTCATCTGATCTCAGTGAGGTTGTCACAGCGGTCTTGGAAGGTAGGGCACAGATTCACCAAGGGTCATGTAGTAAACTCTGTTCACATAGGCCTGAAGTTCTTGATTACCCCTGGAGTTAACTCAGTTTACCTTGTTTACAAGGGTTTACTAAAACAAAATACACTAAAGAAGCAGAGAGACAAGATAGTCAGCTGTCCATTCTAACAGTCCTCAGCTCAGTTTTGGCAAAGACCATCACATCTTTGGGATATCCCAATATTGGAGCCTTGAGATGATCCCGACTTTTAGGAACTGGGTAACAGCTGTCCCTTATCTGACTCCTCCAACCTAATAAGCCTGAGATCTGCTCACCAATTCCTCTCAATCTTTACATTAGGTCAAAACATGTGAAATAGCCATTAGGCAATATCCTGTGGTCAATCTGTACAAATCCTCACTTACTCCTAAGTGTTTACACTAAAGGAGAAAGAAGAAAGACATATGCGAGCATCACATAAAAGAAAGATAGACAGATTTCTTACTTGAGTCATTTATTTTTGCATTTATAAGGTTTTTTTGCAGGTTTACATTGTAATAATCTAACTCTTGATTTATTTGCCAACGTGGGAACTGGTAAAATCTACTTTGAAATATAATGTAAAAGTTCAATCAAAACTATATGCCAGCCCTGGCCAGTGTAGCTAAATTGGTTGTTGTCATCCTGTAACTGAAAGGTTGTAGGTTTGATTCCTTGTCAGGGCACATACCTACACTGTGGTTCCATCCCCGGTTCACATGTGTACGATCCTCAGTCCAGGCACATACGGGAGGCAACCAGCTGATTCTTCTCTCTTGCATCAGTGTTTCTCTCCTCCTTCTCTCTCTCTAAAAGAAATTACTCTCCAAGTAATAAAAAAACTATATGCCAAATATTGTGGAATTTGTGACACAAGTGTTGAAAATAAGGCTCAAAATAAGGCTCCAGATCTTCCTGCTGTTTTTCTTAGTGTTTCTGCCTTGTTTCCAGTGGACCATGGTTGTACTGTATTTTACAATTGTGTTAAATGTTGGGCAATTTTTACTAAGTGGATTCTTTTGAAAATATGTTGCTTAAAATCTTTCTAAAACTGACTTTAAGTTATTGAATTGAAGCAGAATGTTTTGGCTTGCCATAATTGAGTACACTTCTCATGTATTATTTCACCAAATTACATATATTTCTGAGAGGCAAATACCAAGGCAACTATTCTTCTCTCCCATTTCCTAGATTGGGAAAACTGAGGCGCAGTTGTCAAACTGTCAGTGGTGGAACTACAACTGGAGCCCTGGTCTCTGTACACTTTCCACATAACTGTTTTATAACAACAGTTACCTTCAAGCCCCATAAATGTTGCTCTGTCTAATGCAGATTTATTCTCCTATAACACTGTCATCTATTTGTGGTTGTTAATCCTTCTAAATGTCATTGAAATCAGAGCTGTGGTCAGCCTATAACTCAGACAGGGAGCAATTAGAACCCTGAAAAATGATACCAGGTCAGCACACAAGCTATTTGGTTAGTCTGTAGGTAGATCCATGCTAATCCATCATCCCGCTCAGGAGAAAGTAGTGTTTTTCTTTTAATTACCTGAAATGAGAGCACACGTAAACATGAATTTCCATGAAGTTGAGTGCCAAAAACACAAGAACTCTTAATTAAACCTCCATTATGAATTAACTTCAGGGCTAACAGTAGAGCAATCTCAAAAACATCTCTTTGGCCTTGGCTGGTATGGCTCAATGGATTGAGTGATGGCTTGTGAACCCAAGGGTCACAGGTTTGATTCCCATGCCTGGACTGGGGGCCAGGTCCCCAGTAGGGGACACACTTGAGGCAACCACACATTGATGTTTCTCTCTCCCTCTTTCTCCATCCCTTCCCCTCTCTCTAAAAATAAACAAAAAGGTCTTTTTAAAACACAAACAAACATCTCTTTGGCCTTCCTCAGAGAACTCAGTTAGGGCATTGTCCTGGGTTGTGGGTTCCATCCCCACTCAGGGCACATGCAAGAATACGACAATGAATGTATAAATAAGTGGAACTAAACACCTCTCTCTTTCTCTCTCTCTCCCTCCCTCCCTCTCCCCATTCCTCTCTCTCTCACATCAAAGTACAAAAATTTTTTTAAATCACAGTACTCTCCATCTAAATATATGTGCCATGCATCAGTGTTCTACAGAGAATTATTCTGGTAGATTACTCTTAGACTGCCTTCTATGCATTGGATAATGAAAACCGAACTGCATTTCAGAAAACTAAGGAGCTGTCTGAGATGGAATGCTTCATTACATTGTGGTTGTTGATTCTGAGGAAGTTTTGAGGAATAAAATGATGACCATATTATAATATTGTTTTATTCATTGTTGCCTTGGGAAATGATAATGAAAATATCATGAAGAACTGTCTAAAATGTATTGTGGCCCATTAGTAAAATTAAGAAGAAATTTGCCTAGAAAAGTAGAGAACAATCATGAAGAAACACTTGTGTATTGGTAGCCATCTATACCTGCAGCCTGGAGAAGTCAAAATGATCGGTCTTCTCACTCCCATATCAGCCCACACATACAAGGGGGGAAGCAAGTGATTTCTTGTAAAGATCATGCATTTGTTTCTGTTTCTTTGTTTCTGTTTTTGCTTTTAAAATGTGTAGATCCAGAAAGCTGGATTCTCTTGCCCTATTTGATTCCTAAGCAAATGAAGAATAGTAACCATCCTAGAATATTTGTGTAGTCCAGCATTACTACAGTATGCTGAGCATGAAGATAAATCAGAAGTCAAACTTTTAATTATTTTTTTAGAAAAGGAGCTTCCTTTGCCATATCTACACTTTTATTCCTCTGTTGTAATATTCCAGCATTTTTCCTCTAACTTGTTTTATATAACATTTCTAATTATTAATTAACATTTACTTGTTGGTTCTTAGAACTTTGTGCCATACAAAGGTGTCATCAGATGTTCTTATGTATCCTTTCAGATATTCATATTGATTAAAATGTTAAGCTTTCTAATCTGACAACAAAGTTTCTTTGGGATGGAGATAAGCCAAGAGAGAAGTGCCCGATTTCAAGATTTTGGCTACATCACTTCTCACTTTAAAGGGTATTATTCACCACCAGAGGATCTTCACTGAACATAAGTGAACTGAAATGGTTTAGGGCTGCAAGGTGCATCTGAGAGTCGGAGGAACCCAGGATCACAAAATGTAATGGAGCCTTCACAACCAATGGTTCTGATTCACACACAACTTAGCATGATGTTCTGAGCCCAGTAAATATTTATCAACTGTTAATTTCTAAATACACACATACACATCTAATGTCTTGTTTTAACTTTTCTCCTTGACCTCATTTCTCTCTAAACCTTCCAATTTCTTTATTTTGTTCCTCCCCCCTTTTAAAAAAACTAATGCTTCTTTAAAACTGCCTGCAGTTCCTAGATACTCCCTATATGATGGGGGTGGGGGGGCCTGGAAATAAGTGCCTAATTCTTGTTCTTCCTTTTGTTCTCCTAATCTTCTGCTCTAAACCCCTTAGTCATTTCCTCTATTTAAATTTTACCTCTTTTATCTCTACCATGAATTATTTATAAAACGCTCATTTGTGAGCAGTCTTGCCACCCATTCCTTTTCTTTCTTTTTTTATTGTTGTTCAAGAAGAATTGTCTCCATTTTCCCCCCTACCCTAGCCATCTCCACCTCCCACCCTCGATCCTACCCACTTTGGCTTTGTCCATGTGTCCTTTATACATGTTCCTGACAACCCTTCCCCCTTCTTCCCCCATTATCCCCTCCCACCTCCCTCATGGTTACTATCAGTTTGTTCTTAATTTCAATGTCTCTGGTCATTTTTGCTTGCTTCTTTGTTTTGTTGATTAGGTACCACTTATAGGTGAGATAATGTATTTGTCTTTCATCATCTGGCTTATTTCACTTAGCATAATGCTCTCCAGATCCACCTATGCTGTCATGAAAGTTAGGAGCTCCTTCTTTCTTTCTGCTGCATAGTATTCCATTGTGTAAATGTGCCATAATTTTTTGATCCACTTATTTACTGATGGGCACTTAGGTTGCTTCCAGAACTTGGCTATGGTAAATTGTGCTGCTATGAACATTGGGGTGCATATTCTTTTGAACTGGTGTTTCATGGTTCTTAGGGTATAGTCCCAACAGTGGAATTGCTGGGTCAAAAGGCAGTTGCTTTTTACTTTTCTGAGAAAATCCCATATTGTTTTCCACAGTGGCTGTACCAGTCTGCAATCCCACCAACAATGCATTAGAATCCCCTTTTCTCCACAACCCCTCCAGCACTTGTTGTTTGTTGATTTGGTTATGATGCCCATTCTGACTGGTGTGAAATGGTATCTCATTGTGGTTTTAATCTGCATCTCTCTGCTGGCTAGTGATGCTGAGCACCCTTTCATGTGTCTCTGGGCCCTCTATATGCCCTCCTTGGAGAAGTGTCTGTTCAGGTCCTTTGCCCATTTTTTAATTGGGTTGTCTTCATGGAGTGCGGTCATGTGAGATTTTTATATATTTTGGAGATCAAACCCTTGTCCGAGGCATCATTTGCAAATATATTTTCCTATACGGTTGGTTCCCTTCTCATTTTGCTGATGTTTTCTTTAGCCACGCAGAAGTTTTTATTTTGATGAAGTCCTATTTGTTTATTCTTTCCTTTATGTCCCTTGGTCTAGGGGACACATCAGTGAAAATATTGCTGCATGGAATATCTGAGATTTTCCTCCCTGTGTTCTCCTCTAGGACTTTTATGGTTTCACAATTTATATTTAAGTCTTTTATCCACCTTGAGTTTATTTTTGTGTATGGTGTAAATTTGTGGTCGAGTTTCATTTTCCTGCACATAGCTAGCTGTCCAAATCTCCCAACATCGTTTGTTGAAGAGGCTATTTTTACTCTGTTTTATGCTTCTGCCCCCTTTGTTGAATATTAATTAACCATAGAGACATGGGTTTATTTCTGGGCTTTCTATTCTGTTCCATTGTTCTATGTGTCTGTTTTTGTTTTGTTTTTAATGTATTTTATTGATTATGCTATTACAGGTGTCTTATTTTTCCTTCCTTTATTCCTCTCCACTCTGCACCACCCCTCCCACCCCTCATTCCTCCCCCCTTTTAGTTCATGGCTATGGGTCGTACCTATAAGTTCTTTGGCTTCTACATTTCCTATACTATTCTTAACCTCCCCTGTCTATTTTGCACCTACCTATTCTGCTTCCTTTTCCCTGTACCTTTTCCCACTATTCTCCCCCTCTCCCTCCCCACTTATAACCCTCCATGTGATCTTCATTTCAGTGATTCTGTTCCTGTGCTAGTTGTTTACTTAGCTTTTATTTTTTAGGTTCAGTTGTTGATAATTGTGAGTTTGTTGTCATTTTACTGTTCATAGTTTTTTATCTTCTTCTTTTTCTTAGACAAGTCCCTTTAACATTTCATATAATAAGGGCTTGGTGATGATGAACTCCTTGAATTTGATCTTATCTGAGAAGCACTTTATCTGTCCTTCCATTCTAAATGAAAGCTTTGATGGATAGAGCAATCTTGGTTGTAGGTCCTTGGCTTTCATGACTTGGAATACTTCTTTCCAGCCCCTTCTTGCCTGTAATGTCTCTTTTGAGAAATCCGCTGACAGTCTGATGGGAAGTCCTTTGTAGGTGACTGTCCCCTTATCTCTTGATGCTTCTAGAATTCTCTCTTTCATTTTAATCTTGGCTAATGTAATTATGATGTGCCTTGGTGTGTTTCTTCTTGGGTCCAACTTCTTTGGGACTCTCTGAGCTTCCTGGATTTCCTGGAAGTCTATTTCCTTTGCCAGATTGGGGAAGTTCTCCTTTATTATTTGTTCAAATAAGTTTTCCACTCGTGGCTGTTCCTCTTCCCCTTCTGGCACGCCTATAATTCGGATGTTGGAACGTTTAAAGATGTCCTGAAGGTTCCTAAGTCTCTCCTCATTTTTTGAATTCTTGTTTCTTTATCCTTTTCTGTTTGGTCATTTTTTTCCTCCTTCTGGTCCACTCCTTTGATTTGAGTCCCAGTTTCCTTTCCATTACTATTGGTTTCCTGTGTATTTCCATTCATTTCAATTAGTTTAGTCTTCATACGTTCCTCTAATTTGTGACTAAAATCAAGCAGTTCTGTGAGCATCCTGATCACCAGTGTTTTGAACTGTGCATCTGAAAGTTTAGCTATTTCTTCATCGCTTATATTTATTGGCTCGGGGCTCTGAGTTGTTCTTGAGCCATGTTTTGATCTGTTTGTGCCTGTTATGTATGAGGAGCGGAGGCTTAGTTGTTTACTAGGGTGAGGCTACCCAGGTCACTGGTTTGTGACTCTGTATGTGGGGGAGGGGTCAGGGAGGAACAATGGCTGTTCCCTCTGCCGCTCCCTGCCACTGTGGCCTGCGCGGTCCGTCTCACTGTTAGCTCCTTCACTGGTTTATCTGCACGTGAATGTGTGACCGCGATCAGCCCTCATTGGTTCCGTCCACTTCTCCACACCTGGGATCCACCCATGGCTGCTGGCTCTGCCCCTCTTACTGGTTTGGCTGAAGGATTTGTTGTTGTCGGACTTCCGTGTAGTTCAATTTTCTGTGGTTTGGCTGCATTTTTGTTGCTAAAACTTTGGTGTTTTTAAACTTAGTTGTGGGAAAAGGTACAGTGCTTCCACTTATGCCTTCATCTTGGCGGAAGTTCTCTCTTCATATTTTTCTGTTCGGTCATTTTTTTATTCCTTCTGGTCCACTCAATTGATTTGAGTTCCAGTTTGCTTCCCATCACTATTGTTTCCCTGTGCGTTTTGCTTCATTTCACTTAGTGAAGCCTTCATTTTTTTCATCTAATTTGCAAACAAATTCAACCAATTCTGTGAGCATCCTGATCACCAGTGTTTTGAACTGTGCATCTGATAGGTTGGCTATCTCTTGGTCACTTAGAAGTATTGACTCCGGGGCTTTGATCTGTTCTTCTTGAGCCATAATGTTTTGGTCTGTTCACACCTGTTACATATGAGGGGCGGAGCCCGAGGTGTTCAACGGGGCAGGGCAACTCAGTTTCTGGGTTGTGACGCCGTATGTGGGGGCAGAGTCAGAGAGGGGCAATGGCATTTTTTTCTGCTCTCTCTTGGATTTCAGTCCCCTCTGCTGCTTCCCACAAGCAAATTGGGCCCTTCTGGCACTAGTTCCCAGATGTGTGGGCTTGTGAACCCTCCGGGACCCTGTGGGTCTCTCCAACAAACTCTCTGTGAGCCTGGAAGCCTGTCCCGGCACCTCGACCCCTGAAAGTTTTTCCAATTGGTGCTTTTAGGCTTTATTTTCCAGTGCCGGGGCCCTGGTTTGCACAATCTGTCTCACTGCTCGCTCCTTTGCCTATTTATCTGAGTGCGAATGTGTGAACGAGGTCAGTCAGCCACCTTGCGCCCCCACTGGGTCTGCCCATTGCCACCCCATGCCTGGGATTTGCCTACTGCTGCCTGCGTACCTGGGTTGGTCTGGTTACTTTTTCCTGTGTGACCCACTGACTTCGCCCCTCTTACCAGTTTGGATGAATGGTTCGTTGTTGTTGAACTTCGGTACAGTTTAATTTTCTCTCTGCTTTGGTTGTGTTCTGGTTTTTAAATATCTGTTGTTCATAAACTTGGTTGTGCAAGGAGGTACAGTGTTTCCACCTACACCTCCATCTTGGCTGGAAGTCTCTGCATCTATGCATTTTTGTCTGTGTGTATTTTTCTTCATTTGTTGCTTTCAGTTTTATATCCCACATATGAATAAAATCATATGGTTACTGACTTTTTCCATCTGACTTATTTCATTTAGCATGATATTCTCAAGATCCACCCGTGGTGTCACAAACAGCAGTATTCCATCTTCTCTTATGGCTGAGTAGTATTCTGTTGTGTATACGTACCATATCTTTTTTATCCAATTATCTATTGAAGGACGCTTCAGTTGTTTCTATGTTTTAGTCTCTGTGAATAATGCTGCATTCAACATGGTACATATGTCTTTATAAATAAATATTTGCAAGTTTTGGGGGTAGATACCCAGAAGAGGGATTGCTGGGTCATATAATAACACTATTTTTAATTTTTTGAGGAATCTCTATACTATTGTCTATAGTGGCTGTACCAGTATGCATTCTCACCAACAGTGAATGAGGGTTCCTTTTTCTCCACAATCTCCCCAACACTTGTTATTAACTTGTCATGTTGATAATAGCTGGTCTAACAGGTGTGGGGTAGTATCTCGTTATAGGTTAATTTGCATTTCCTTAAAGCTAGTAAAAAGCACCTTTTCATATCTGTTAGCCACTATATGTTTTCTTAGGAGAAGTGTCCATTTATGTCCTCTGCCTACTTTCAATTGGATTGTTTGTTTTTTGTGTTATTCAGCTGTAGGAGTTATTTATTTATTTGGGATATTAACCCCTTATTGAAGGTGTTGTTTGCAAATATCTTATGCCATTTGCTTGGTTGCCTTTTTGTTTTGTGGATGGTTTCTTCTGCTGTATGGAAGCTTTTTAGTCTGATATAGTCCCATTAATTTATTTCTGCTTTGACTTCTACTGCCTTTTTTAAAAATCCTCACTCAAAGACATACTTGTCAATTGTAGAGAGAAGGAAAGAGAGAGAGAGAGAGAGAGGGACAGAAACATTAATTTGAGAGAGAAACATTGATCAGTTGCCTCTTGCACATGCCCTGACTGGGGACTGAACCCAAAATATAGGCATATGCCCTGAGTGGGAATTGAACCATAGCACTTTGGCCTATAGGACAACACTCCAATCCACAGAGCAACACTTGCCTTTGAGGTCGAATTCATACGGTATTCTCTAAGACCAAGGTCCATATGTTCAGTACCTATTTTTTCTTTATGTAATTGATTGTTTCAGGTCTTATATTTATGTCCTTGGTCCATTTTGAGTTATTTTTGTGTATAGTGACAAATACCAGACTAGTTTTATTCTTTTCCATGTGTTTTTTTTAGTTTTCCCAGCACCATTTATTGAAGAAGCTGTCTTTTCTCCATTCTATGTTCTTGACTCCTTTTTCAAAAATTATCTGCCCATATACATGTGAATTTATTTCTGGGCTGTCAATTATTTCATTTATTTATTATTATTATTAAAGCTAAAAAAGCTTCCTTTATTACATAAAGCCAATACAACTACTTCTCAGTTCAACTCTTTGTGCATCTCTATGTTTTTCAAAGTGTTGTGCCTGTGATGTTAAAGACAGTCGCTTCCAAGTGTCATTAGGTGGTGGCTTTCTGTGGATGTCATCATTTGTCATTTCGCATACAACTGACACATTGCTCTAGGATGTTAAGAAGCTCTCCCAGGCCCCGGAGTAAACATATACCTAATGTTCTTCCACACCTAATTGTGTCAGAAGCAACAAGTTCTGAAGAAGACACAATTAAAGCTATCACATATGTCCCAGCTTATCAATATACTGTTTTATCATTTTCATTAACAAAGTGTATTACAGTGGGCTCTCAATTCTTTTAGTATTTTTTAAATAATTCACTGTATGTTCTTTTTTCATCACCTCCCAATTTGTATTGCTAGTAAAACAATAAATATTTAACCATGTATATGTTTATAGTAAAACAAAATATGCATATTTTCATTACATTGCTTCTGTAGTTCCTTGTGTGAAATCAATTCAATCATTTTTAAATTCTGTGAAATTGGGCCCCAACTTGTAAAATCACCAAAACACCTCCCAGATTCCTCAAAGATGTGCACGGTTGGAATAAGTGCTTGCCCCATGTCACTCATGCATTCACTCATTCTTCAGAAGCTCGCTGAGTACCTGCCATGAGGCAGCCACTCCCTGTGCAGGTTGCTGTTGACACAGAGGGAAGCAAGATAAATATGACCTCTGTTCTTGTGGAAGTAACGTTCTAGTGGTTAGAGATATCTAATCATTCAATCAAGAAACAAACAAGAAAAGTACTAGACAACAACTGATATTAGACAGAAAATTAGAATGGAGAGTTACTAGATGAAGTGATCTGGGAAGGCTGCTGTGGGGAGGTAACTTTTAAGCTAGATAGAATATGGCAGGGAGAGCAAGTGAAAGGAATTCGGGTAAGTCCTAGATTTAACTGGGGTTTAAATCTAGGGTACACTCAATGGGTGGTCTGAGGACCTGTGACAGTCTGCAAGCTATCTCCTCTCCACCTTGAGATAAGTACAGAAATTGAGAGTAACTATTTAGAAATGTTCATAGTAATTTGACAGAAAAATTTCATGTCTTTTGAGCATATTAAATTTGCATGCTTTTATATTCTCATTTTTCTAGTAAATTCATTCTTATCTTATTTTACAAAAGTACAGGTTGGGAATTTTTAGAAACCTGGTTTTCGCCATAGACTGTATGTGGAAACACTGGCTTAACCACTTAATCAAGTGGATGAATAGAGATGCCATTTCCTGAGATGAGAAAGAGCAGAATAGGAGCATTTCTGGGGATAGAAATCAAGTGGGCATTGTTAGACCATGCTAAGTTTGAGATGCCCATTGGGAACCCAAGCCATGACATAGATTAAATCGTTGGGTATATGACTCTCATAATACAGAGTAGATTACTGTGTTTATGAGTTCTGGGGAAAGATCAAACTTGGAGATATAAATTTGGGGCCACTCAGTATACAGAAGATATCTGAAGCTGTAGGATTGGATGGGATCACCTACCTACAATTAGGAGCTAGCAAAGAAGACTGATAAGGAGCAGCTAGAGACAGAGAAGGAAAACCAGTGTGGTGTCATGAATACCCACAGAAGAAAATGTTTCAAAAAGGAGAAGTAGCCGTCTGTGCCTAATGCTGCTGAGAGGTGTGATAAGGTAAGAACAAATAAGTGACAGCTGGATTTGGCAAATTTGGAGACCCTAACAATAGTAATTACAGTGGAACAGTGAGAACACAATCCTAACTGGACTAGGTTAGCAAGAAAACAGGTGACAAGGAAATGATCCTGTAACAATATAAAGTTTTTTCAGATAGTTTTGTTGTGAAGGGAGTAGAGAGATGCAATGAAGACTGATATGGAATCAAGGAAGATTTATTCAAGATAAATTTTCTTCAAGTATGCAGATAAGAATGTCCAGTAGAGACAGGAAAATGGTAATGCAGGCATCCATCAGAATGCAGTTCATAGGCAGCTCGACATATTGAAATGGGCATTAATAGTAGTTGTGGAAATTACATTCCATCTTCATTCCATTCCCTACAGGATTCTACAGGGGCTCCATGCTCAAGGTGAGGAATCGGGATTCACTAAGGCAGTTTGGGATTATAGTAGAGACACTGAAATCACCTTTAGTGCTCGTGGTGAGGACCTGGAAATGGAACGTACCTGGTTTATTGGGGCTCCATGATATAAATCTAACATCTGAACCTTAAAAAGATGCATCTTTAAATTATAACGACACCTTTTTCCTCACCCATAGAGACTGAAATTGAAAGATGTTTGCCATTTTCACAGGAGTACAAAATTTCAAGCTTTGAGCAGAGACTGATGAATGAAATAGAGTTTCGCTTGGAACGTACCCCTGTTGATGAATCAGATGATGAAATCCAACATGATGAGATCCCCACAGGCAAGTGTATTGCTCCCATCTTTGACAAAAGACTCAAGCACTTCCGGGTCACAGAAGGCTCTCCAGTCACATTCACCTGCAAAATTGTTGGAATACCTGTTCCAAAGGTAAGAGAAGATGATGAGCCAGTTGGCAAAGCAACAGCACAGAACCGTAGACAGTACCTTTCACATCAGACTCAATTGAAGTATCCACAAAGGGAATAAAAAACAATACCAGAAAATTAACAAAGCCCAGATAATTTGACTAAAAAGAGACAGTCAAGAATAGGATTGTTAAGTAGGCCAAAAATATATCAGACTTATGGGTAAGTTGGAATTTTATTAAAATTTTAAAATAAACTTTTTAGTTATGATCCTCTGCTTTAGGTTATTGATTCTCTCAACCACCGAACTCGCCAAATTCATTTTTTTTTTTACTTAACACTTACTGAATGTCCACAGTGTGCCGGCTGTTGTACAAAGTGAGCTATATTTGTATCATTACTATTAGCTTGGTAAATGCTAAAAATGTCATATATCATTATCACTGGCTGCTGAAAAATCTTATGAGTCATCAGATTTTTTGGCAGTCAGCTGAGAGAAGGATTTACACCCAGTATTGCTGTAGCAGGGGATCTCTCCACTCTTCTTTCACAAACAATAATTAGCATGGTATTATCGTGTAACATTAGGGAACAAGAAAATGTAGAAGAGGGCAGCTGCAATCAGTACTTAATCCTACCCCCTTACCCTCCACCCCCCCATCTTTGAGATATCTCCTTGATATATGCAGAATTTACCATGAAAAGTATATATATTCAAATTTTAGCTGGATGAAAAATTTAGTGAGTGACTCTGGCCTCATTCTACTCAACATGATATACCATACTATCCTTTCGAGCAAGGTAAGCCTATCTAGACCTGAGATCTGCAACTGCAGAAGACGTGAGCCTGTAATGGGAAAAGATAATGGGAATAGGATAATGGGAGATAGGCTCCTAGTTTTCTTTTTTTCCAAGTGTTTTATAAGAGATGACTCACTTATAGAGATGGGAATCAGCTTTTGCCTCATCCTACTCCCTACTTTATTATCCTGTGAAGATGCATAGAACAATGTATTATGCTCCTTGATCATCTTTTATTTCAGGTTTACTGGTTCAAAGATGGAAAGCAGATTTCAAAGCAAAATGAGCACTGCAGAATGAAACGAGAAGGAGATGGGACATGTTCTCTGCACATTGAATCCACCACAAGTGACGATGATGGCAACTACACCATCATGGCCGCCAACCCCCAGGTGGAGACGCAGGGTTCAGCGTTGTGCTGCACTATGAGGAAGGAGCGGGTGGTGTTATGATCGAGAACTTGAAGTGGGAGTTACTGAGGCTTACTGAGGAAAATGAGTGAGGAGCATTGTGATTGTGTGTAACTAAAGCACAGTGTCACAATCTAAAAGACCAGTTAACCAGTGATGGGTCACTTGACCCTTCAGCCTTTTTCAAAGAACATTAGTGGTATCTATTTACTTTATACACATCCCAGACCCATTGGGCTAAATCTTGTGTTGATCAACTCATTGACTCTCTTGAAGGGTCAATAAATTGATCTATTCAAAAATGATTTGTTGTTTTTGTCATTTAGAGAATAAGCAAATTACTTCACAAAATCTTGTGAATATCTCTCAAACTCGTAACATCCTTCTTTTTTGTTTTTGTAAAAGTTAGAAAGCCATAATCTTTTGCTTTGCTTTTCTGAATGAGATTGACAACTTCCTCTAAAAGATATGGCTGAATAAATATGTTCAACTACTATTAGAATAGGAATTTCTACTCTTGCCCACTCCTCCTACTAAAATAGTGGTTTTGAAGATAATCTCTATTGAGGCAAGTGTAAGAACACTTGGCCATGATCCCTGCATGTGGCTGCACAAGAATTCATTTTTTTTACATTTGTGCGCTGTTCATTGCTCAGCTTAAAAAAAATGAAAATCATCAAAATATCCTTTAAAATCCCTCCCCATGGACTATTAAGATTTAAGGAGTCATATTATATTTTTATCCCCCCAAAGAAAACTTATTTATCCAAAAGGTTCATAATATTCGTGTCCAAAAAATGTATTAAATTGAGAAATGTGGAATTCTCACTTTAGTCTTGTTCATTTTCTGTTTCTTAGGGGAGAATCAGCTGTTCTGGCCACTTAATGGTACAAAGTTTGCCTATGCGCAGTCGAGTGACACCTACTGGCCAGTCTCACAGGTAAACAATAAGGATCTTCCTCCTCTAGCCACTCCCAAGCAACCATGCACTACAATGAGCGCTGAAGCAGCGGGTCCAGAAAATGTTATTTAAAGTGTAGTCATCAACCTGTAGCATCAGTACCACTTGGGAGTTTATTGCAAATGCAGAATCCTAAGCCCCACCCCAGACCTACTGAATCAGAATTATATTTTAGTAAGATCCCCAGGTGACTCATAAATATACTAAGTTTGAAAAGGACTGACCTACAGCACACTTTTAATGCTTCAAAATTTGTAACCATCAGTAGTGCCTGTTTACATATAAATCAGACCTGAGATCATCATTTTTTCTTTAGTAAAACAAAAACTGTTAATGCTTGTATGGACATACACTGAATAGTGTGGTTGTCTCCAGTATAGCAATTGTTTCTAATAAACTACTTGACTTTCTTTCTCTCTGACTTTATGAACCACTAAGAAGAAAAAGCACGGCTTTTCCTTGACTCTTATGGCGCCATAAAATCTTAGCAAAGCATTCCATAGTTGCTGACATGGATGAATTAAATTTGACTTACCAAAGAAACAAAAATAGTGACTCATATTTCAGATACAGTATTTCACCACCGTTGCAGTATACCTTCTGCATTTTTTTTCAAGAACAGCTGTTACTGTTGGTCATTCTGAACCAGTAAGTTCATGATAATCTTTAATGATCTGCCATAATTTATAGCCAGGTTAAATTTTATTACTTGGAGACACAAGGATTGCAGCTGCCTTGTTCTGGGTCATAAACAGCACTTCTCTTCTGGCTCTCATTTGAGGTTCAGCGTGCACACTGATTTATTTGTTTATTTTGAACCTTTTGAACAACTGGTCAAACCCAAGGCAAGAGAAACTAAGCCACTTAACCCAGAATGACTTCAGAGAGAAAGAAGCTAAAGCCCATTTATTTACAGATCTCACAAGATAATCCTACAGTGTATGAAACACTTACCACTTTGTTTTTTACATCAGCTCCACACCATTATTTATTATTTATTATTTGTTTATGGCCCAGCAACATTTTTTCCCTCCCTCACCATCTTCCACCCATGAAACAAAAAAGAAAATTCATTTCCTAGACCCAATAGCCATGCCTAAATGCCTTCTGTTGTAAGTTTATAAGTGGGTTTTTGTATTTAATGTCTCAACACATTTGTTGTTATAGAGGAAGGTACCGAACGCAAGAAAAAGACAAGGAGCCCCTACAGGAACGCTTTTTCCGACCACATTTCCTGCAGGCTCCTGGGGATATGGTAGCTCACGAGGGGCGCCTCTGTCGGCTAGACTGTAAGGTAGGCCCTAGCGTCATCCATGGTTCCAGATCTGTTCACGTTTTGCAATTGTTTGTTTGCACTTATTTTTGCTTTTGTTTTGTGTGGTTTTTCCAAGGAAAAAAGGACTGGGGAAGGGAGATAGATCACTTTGTTTTTCCCTCAATGCTGTTTTGAAGTGTTTAATACTAGACAAAAATATTTCATGAAAGTTTTAAGTCTTTGTATCTTACTATTGGTACTGTATCAAGTTAACTCTGTGTTTGTAAAAAACAACAAAAGAGGTGATGCAATTCCAACATTTTCCTTATGGTGCCTGAAAAGTCTCTGTTACTATAAAGCCAAAATGTGATTTTTGCATTCTTGAAGCCTTTTTAAAATGACAGTCATGAAAAGATGGCTCCAAGGCAGTTTATGAAAACAGACAGTAGTTTCTCATGCTAATCATCATTAGTCACCTGTAGTTATTCCAATTCTTTGATCAAGAATGAGGTTCACCAATTAAAAAATGGGAAAAGGACTTGAACAGACACTTCTCTAAAGAGGACATACAGAATATCCAGAGACACATGAAGAGATGCTCAATATCGTTAGCTATCAGAGAGATGCAAATTAAAACCACAATGAGATACCACTTTACACCAGTCAGGATGGCTATAATAGACAAAGCAACAAACAACAAATGTTGGAGAGGGTGTGGGGAAAAGGGGACCTTAGTTCACTGTTGGTGGGATTGCAAACTGGTACAACCATTATGGAAAACAGTATGGAATTTTCTCAGAAAAATAAAAATTGACCTGCCTTTTGACCCAGCAATTCCACTGCTAGGATTATACCCCAAGAATCCTAAAACATCAATTTCAAAGAACCTATGCACCACAATGTTCATAGCAGCACAATTTACAATAGCCAAGAGTTGGAAGCAACCTAGGTGCCCATCAGTAAATGAATGGATCAAAAAATTGTGGTACATATACACCATAGAATTCTATGCAGCAGAGAGAAAAAAGGAGCTACTACCTTTTGCAACAACATGGATGGAACTGGAAAGCATTATGCTGAGTGAAATAGGCCAGGCATTGAAGGACAAATACCATATGATCTCACCTTTGACAGGAAGCTAAAGAATAAAACAAACAAGCAAACAGAATAAAAACAAAGACGCTGAAATAGAGAACAAGTGGGCAGCGACCAGAGGGGAGAGGGAAGGGAACTTAAGGAGAAAAAGGGGGAGGGATTTTGAGGATTAAGTATGAAAGACACAGAGATGAGGACTGGGGGGGGGGGGGAATGGGAGGGAGGGGGGAGACCGGGCGGGCGGGTGGGGTGGGATGGGAGAAATAGATAAAAAAAAAAAAATGTACTTGACAAGTAACTAAATAAAATTAAAAATTTAAAAAAAAAAAAAAAAAGAATGAGGTTCACTCCAGGAAGTCCAGGAAGCTCAGAGAGTCCCAAAGAAGTTGGACCCAAGGAGGAACACACCGAGGCACATCATAATTACATTAGCCAAGATTAAAGATAAGGAGAGAACTTTAAAAGCAGCAAGAGAAAAAGGAGACAGTTACCTACAAAGGAGTGCCCATCAGACTGTCAGCTGTTTTCTCAAAAGCCACCTTGCAGGCAAAATGGGGCTAGAAAGAAGTATTCCAAGTCATGAAAGTGATAAAAGACCTACATTCAAGATTACTCTATCCAGCAAAGCTTTCATTTAGAATGAAAGGGCAGATAAAGTGCTTCCCAGATAAGGTCAAGTTAAAGGAGTTCATCATCACCAAGCCTTTAGTATATGAAAAGTTAAAGGGACTTATCTAACAAAAAGAAGATAAAAATATGAACAGTAAAATGACAACAAATTCAAAACTATCAACAACCAAACCTAAAAAATAAAAAACAAAAACAAACTAAGCAAACAACTAGAACAGGAACAGAATCACAGAAATGGAGATCACATGGAGGGTTAGCAGCAGAGGAGTCTGAGGGGAAGAAGGGGGAAAAGGTACAGAGAATAAGTACCATAAATGGTAGGTACAAAATAGACAGGGGAAGTTAAGAATAGTACAGGAAATGGAGAAGCCAAAGAACTTATATGTACTACCCATGGACATGAACTAAAGGGGAGGAATGTGGGTGGGAAGGGGTGTGCAGGGCAGAGGGGAATAAAGGAGGGAAATGGGACAACTGCAATAACCTAATCAATAAAAATATATTAATAAAATAAAAATTTTTTAAAAGAACAAGGTTCACTCAAGCAGCCTGGATATCTCCCAGTATGCAGAGAAAAAAGTCGCCCTTTCTGCCCCAAGATGCAGAGTGCTGTGGAGAATTCAGATGCAAATTAGTAAAGGCTTGAGGTCAATAATTAATAAAGTCCATTTCTCTCAGTGATTCTTGCTTTCCCAATGAAGGCTTGAATAATGTTCTGAATTGACTGTTACTTCTAAGCCCTAGCAGATACCCATGCCTGGCCCCATCTCCAGAGTTTCTGACTTAGTGTTACTATGTTAAATAGTGGGCATTAGGATTTTCAAATGCTCCCCACGTGATTATATTACACAGCCAGGTTTGGGAACATTGGTTTAATGTCCATCCTTTACTTGGGTACCTCTCATTTATTAGGTATGTAAGCAACATATCAGCTCTGAAACTGATGCTGCAGGCCTATTTTATCTGTTTAGCTTCTTAATTCATACTTATTCTAATCTAGAATGTAATTATGACCTGAATCTGGATCTAAATACTATAGAGTTTGAATTCATGTAGCCATTCATCCAATCCCTCTTGTCCTGATGTGCTTTCACTACCCCATGTTTTGTCCCACTGTCTGGTGCCAGATAAGGATGAAAAATTCAGCCACCAGATAAATCTTCCTGTCATCCACCTGTCATTTGCCTCAGCTGTCCTGTTTGTTTTGTTGTTGTTGTTTTTTAATTAGGTGAGTGGCTTACCGCCCCCAGAGCTGACGTGGCTGCTCAATGGCCAACCTGTGCTACCAGATGCCTCCCACAAGATGCTGGTCAGAGAGACTGGAGTCCACTCTCTGCTCATTGACCCGCTCACTCAGCGTGACGCAGGGACCTACACATGCGTTGCTACCAACAAAACGGGACAGAATTCCTTCAGTCTGGAACTCACTGTAGTAGGTAAGGTTCGCTGCTGGGACCCTTAAACGTAACTCCCTCCAAAGTTATTGCCCAAATACACAGGGCCTGTGATAGAATTACTTAGACCTTTGCCCCACCAACTCTAATCTCAGTTCCAAAGAAACATCTGTTAGCTAAAAACATAATAGGGTACTTTGTGCATATTATGCATGCAATAAGTGGGAGTCATTGTAATAGTTAATTGATCAATTAATTAGTCAACTAAGTGAGCACTACTAATTTCAAGCCCTTTGCCCTGTAGTTCATCATCCTGGAAAGCACAAGGCTCTTCCTCACCCACCCTTCAAGCTTCCATGCCTTTGCATCAGTGGTCCCTCTACCTGGAATGCCCTTCTCTGCCTAGCAATGTCCTACTCATTTCCTAAGGCTTAATTCAAATGTCACCACCAAGGCACAGCAAATCCACGAGGCACATCCTTCTCTGTTTCCACAGCACTTAGGAAAGGAGAGACTCTTAGAGAGCTTACTGTGTAACTGTTTCCTCCTTGGCCCCCCTGAAGAGACTGTGAGCATCTAAAGTCAAAGAGCCTGCCTTGTTCTTCTGTGTGTCTCCCGTGTCTGACTCTGTCTGGAACACGGGGAGTGCCCAACAAATGTTGAGTTCATAACTAAACAAGGAATTTTTACCTTATAATATGATATGAACAAAATTAATACCTACATATAAAGACAACAAGTCATCATCGCCTGATACCAGCCCTTCGCAGCAATAGTCCATCCAGAATGAAATCTCAGAATATATAAATTCTAGTGCTGGCTTTCTCCCAGGTATGGCCCTAAAGGAAGTGAGAGCTGCTTCAGCAGGTTGGCCCTCTCTCCGGGCCGGTGGCGGTTACCCCCGTATGTCTTTCACTTTTACTCACTCCTAATTTCTTCTTACCAACAGAGTAGAACAAGCTCATTCTGCAAGGATATATTAATCATCAGCTTTTACTTTTTTCCCATTTTGCTAAAATATTGACTCTGGAACCTCAAAATTTGAGATATCTTTGCCTTAATTGGTTTGGCAAAAGAGAGAGAGAAGCAAAGAAAAGAAAGCCTACTTAGGAAGCATAATTTGTGTGTTTTTCTTTAATAGTACACTTCTTTTAACTTTTTTGTAGATATAAACTTCTTCAAAATAAAATCCCCAGGACACTCAATATATCTTCTGCAAAATTCCTATAAAAAAAGAAAAGGAATATGTTCAGTATATAAAATACATTGTCTCTCAAAGTGTACTACTGAACAATAAAAGAAACTCCTTAAATTTCACACCTACCATTTGTGTTGCCTGTGTGCGACCCAGATCTTTGAGTGCTGTCTCTTATAGGGTGTGCAGAGACAGTTCCCTCCTTTCTTTGTTAATCATTTCTGGAGCCTTTATGAAGGCAGCACGCTCCACTTAGAGGAGTGAGAAGTGTTCTGAAGGAGGTAAGGGGGTGGGTGCCCCCTCTGCTAAATGCCAGAACTGTAATGAGTCTGAGGAATGAACCCAAAGGCACTTACTATTGAAACAACAATGGTCCTTCTCTTGTTCAGCCAAAGAGGTGAAGAAAGCCCCTGTGATCCTGGAGAAACTGCAGAACTGCGGAGTTCCCGAAGGCCACCCCGTGAGGCTGGAGTGCCGGGTGATAGGCATGCCACCTCCCGTGTTCTACTGGAAGAAGGACAATGAGACCATCCCCTTTACCAGAGAGAGGATCAGGTACAGTCTCCACTCACATTCTAAGGCACTTCGAAACACAGCGCTTCATCCAAATAAGCCCATAGCTTTTTGAATCTGGTGTCTTTCGCTGACAGTAACACATTTGAGTTTTGTCCACATTATTATACATACCAAGAATTTCTTCCTTGATGTTGCTCAAGGGTAGTCTATTATATGAATGTCTCACCATTTTAAAACCTTAATTCTTAAGTTAAAAAATGTACAAGGAAAAACTTTTGAGATCTTGTTCCTCAGCCCATGTCATCAGTTTGACTCAAGTAAATTCCTATAAAAATTTAAAACAAGCAAACAAACAAATGAACAAGGAATTTATGAAGACCATGCATAGTTTGTATCATGTATCTTTAGTCATATTAGTACCCAGAACATCTCTCTGACAGTAATAAGCTAAAATAAAATAAAACATTAAAGAGGTTATACTCCTCTGCCCATCTCTACGTGGTAGATTTTAAAGTAACTTTAAGGATCCAATTTCTTAGCGTGGATGTCTTGCTTGATATCCCCTAACCTCTTTTATTTGTTTGCCGTTTAGGTTTATGCCACAAGGGGGCAAGCGCACAAAGGCAGCTGGTGTACAAAACTTCCTACTGAGAATTATTTCTTCACAGTCACTGGATTTTGTCCAGAGAATGTTGTAGCTGTCAGGTTTTACAAAATGTGGGCATCTGAGAAATCTATGTGTATATATAGGTCAGGCTTTTTCTCTGGTAAAACTTAAGCAAGAACTGAGAATATTCTCAAGTTAACACTTCAGTCTAAATGAAGGTAACATGTTAAACCCAGCCTGGAATTCTGGTGCAATTATCCGGGCTTGCAATCCTTAGCCGAGGTGGAGAACTACTGGTGCAGACGCTACAGCAGGAAGAGCATGCTAATTTGCTCCTGAACTGCATTGACCTAAATGCTACACATGCCCAGTTGGTTGCATTAGGAAATGCTCCCTCTAAAAAGAGAAAAAGAAAAAAGAAACATTCCCTCTATGCTAACAGTTCATCTTTCCCATAGCTTCCTAATAAAGTTCTTGTGGAAATGTCCAACCTGGTTTGGAAAAGAGATTTTTCTGGACTTTGGTTGTGACAAGTAGGAATACCGCTGGTGGGGACTATGACTCTGAAAGAGTTGGAACAATGGCGAGGGCAAGAAAAGGCCTCGGCCTCATTACAGCCTCAGGAGGTTTATTGCTGCTCTTTTGTGGCTTCTTTTCACCTTCAAGCTCACCTTGAATGTTTGCTTCAAGCCGAGCCCCTCTTTCCTCCACTTAGGGACAGAGAAGGGAGGGGAAGAAGTGCATGGCTGGATTTGTCCCCTAACCTAGACAAGGATGTTTCTGTCCCCAAACACCATTCGGATATATTCTTTCTTTTCTCCAGTATGCACCAGGACACAACAGGGTATGTCTGCCTCCTCATTCAGCCAGCCAAGAAATCAGACGCCGGGTGGTACACGTTATCAGCCAAGAACGAAGTCGGCATCGTGTCGTGCACTGCTCGGCTGGATATATATGGTAGGGATAATGGCATCAGTCCAATATCTGTGTGTGACGGGTAACTCAGAGAATCTTTGTTTTAAAGGATAGGTGTAGTATGTTTCCATAAGTGAATTGGATAGGTTATATTTAAGTGCTTTAGAGGTGCACTGTTAAAGTTATTTCATCTTTAAAAGTAACTCGGGGCTTTTTACACTTTTACATTTTACTAGTGAGCTTAACCTTCTTCCAAATGAGGTCCTCTGATACTAGGAATTACAGTGACTTCAGAGTTTACATGTGCTTGTACTTTTGATCACCCAGCATCTTCATGCCATCTCCCTGGTGCCACGGGCCACCCATTCATTGGAACTCCCTCCAGCCACACCGGCAGACTTCTCCTGATACCATTAACTTATTAATTCATTTCACAAATATTTTTGTCCCAATTTCACAAACTAATA
Organism: Artibeus jamaicensis; assembly: GCF_021234435.1. Lineage (NCBI taxonomy): Eukaryota > Metazoa > Chordata > Mammalia > Chiroptera > Phyllostomidae > Artibeus > Artibeus jamaicensis. The sequence goes on from NW_026521788.1 coordinate 20,341,581, forward strand.
ATCAAGAGCTGTCCTAAAAATAATATCAAATGACATTTGTATAGTAACTTATAATTTACAAAAAAATGACACCCTTAGATCTCTCAAACCCATGAAATTTTTGTAATTGTTGTCACTCTTATTTAAATGTTGAAGAAACTGAGACTCAGAGAGGTTAAGTGACTACATCCAGGATGCAAACCCTAGGTTTTATATCATTCCTTTGAGCCATATTTCTAATTTTTCAAAGTATTTAAAGCTTTTTAATTTTTTAATTTATTTATCTTTAGATGGGAAGGGAAGGAGAGAGGGAGAGAAATTTCAATGTATGGTTGCCTCTTGTGTGTCCCTGGCTGGGAGCTGGCTTGCAACCCAGGCATGTGCCCTGACTAGGAATAGAACCGCAATCCTCTAGTTCGCAGGCCAGCGCTCAATCCACTGAGCTACACCAGCCGGGGCTCTAATTTTTCAAAGTATTTAATGAATTAATCTTTATTAATATGTTTGTATACTGTATTCCTGTCCTCTATAATTTTGACATGAACTACTATTTTTGGAGACATATTCCTTAACTCAAATGAGTGATTCTTTTTTTCTCCTTTAAAAAAATAATCATTCACTTTTAAATATATATTTTTAAGATTGTATTTATTTATTTTTAGACAGAGGAGAAGGGAGGGAGAAAGAGATGGCGAGAAGCATCAATGTGTGGTTGCTTCTCATGCACCCACTACTGAGCACCTGGCCCATAACCCAGGCATGTGCCATGACTGGGAATTGAACCAGCGACCGTTTGGTTTGCAGGCCGGTGCTCAATCTACTGAGCCACACCATTCAGGGCCATAATTGGTCACTTTTAAGGTTTCTTGTTTATTACTGGTTTACCATGATTAACCAAAGTAACAAGAGTAACTGTCTAGAACCCGAGGTCCCTGCTATTGATACACCAGGTACCCCCTTTTTAAATGCCATACAGGAGGGGGCTTGGCCTGCCCCCTAGGTCTGATTTTCCTAGGTCTAATACTATGATATATTTCGTAATCTAGGCTAACTCCTTCAACCATGTCACAGGCCTCACTGTGTCAGAAGGAAATGGGTCTCCAGCTCAGTACCAATAAACCTTGAAACTGATGACTCTCGTCCCAATCCTGCCCTCCAGTGGCCAAGTTCCCCGTTCACTTTCTTCTTGGCTCCTGTCCTGTTCCCACAGCACCAATAGGAGGCGCTATGTCCTTAATTGGAAACTTGGGGTGGAGTAGGGGATGATGGTCTTGAGCTAAAATCAATCTGCTATGTCCCTTACCACTGCTTCCTGCCTGTCTGAGGAATGGGGACAGCAGGCTCCCCTCTCATCAAAAAGATGGCGTTTAATAGTAGCAACTACAGTCGCCTGGGTAGGAGGCCAGGGAGAGCAGGGAAACGCTGAGAGGAGTTGGACAGGGGGAGGGGCTGGACCAGATGGCCACCTCCCAAGTGCCTGCTCTTGAGTGGAATCACTGTAAGTTTTGTCTTCAGTTTTGTAGTTTCCGAAGTTTGATTTTATCACTCCATGCAAAAGTATTTAAACTCTGCAAAACCGATTCAAAACAATAAACTCAACAAAGGACCAATTTATAAATGGAAATGCTAAAAGGGTCGATACCATTCTAGAACCCAGAGCCTCAGCATTCCCCACCTGATGCCCCCCTTCTCCACATCTTGGCCTCTTGTCATTTCTGCTGGGCAATTTCTCCTTGGTAATTTCTGAGTCGGAGACCAGAGTGGGGACTGGGCATTTTGGATGAGTATTTCATTCAGGCCATAGTTCAAGCCTAATGATTGCTAAAAAACAGGACTCCTTTGGACAGTGCTTGGTGAACACGGAACCTCTAACACATTCTCTTTTGCCCTGAACCATGATTGGTGGCACCTAATTACTCTTCAGCCTTCCTGCTATAACTCATTGGAACCTGATTAGGGTGCTGGGTAGATAATGGCTGATTAGGGTGATGAGAATGTGGGTGGGTGCTTCTCAGAGGTCCGGATCCATCTTTTGGCTTCCACTTCTGCAGGTTCCTTGTGTGCACCTTCCAAAGAGCCTATGGCCCTTTCTACACTGCCCCTCGCAGGCCCATGCTAGGTTGGAGAGAAGGAATAATTTTGATAAATAACCCTACTCACCCACTCTCCTTTCTGATAGTCCCAGATCTTACTGGATTAGAATCACAGGTTTTGGAATTAGGGATTTAGGAGACCACCAGCCCAGTTTTTTTTTATTTCTGGCCAAGAAGGAGAGATTTTATTGCTGTCTTTTACAAATGAGACATTTCAGACCCAGTTATACTTAAAAGCTTTACCCAGATCCCACAGAAAGTGCTGGAGTGGCAACAGAATGCATGCCTGCCATGTACCCACTAGACTGTGCTCCTTTCATGACAACACGTTCTTTGGTCCATTTTTCCAGCTCAGTGGCACCAGCAGATCCCGCCGCCCATGTCCGTCCGGCCCAGTGGCAGTCGTTATGGATCTCTCACCAGTAAAGGACTCGACATTTTCTCTGCCTTCTCCTCAATGGAAAGCACAATTGTGTATTCATGCTCTTCTCGGAGTGTAGTAGAGAGCGATGAACTTTAAGAAGGTCCAGGTACCTGCTGTGCAAGGGTGCAGACCGTGGAGGGGGAAGGTGGACAAGCCAGAACCAGTGGTTTCCAAGCAACTGGATTTGAGTAAGTTCCCACGCCGCTGGACCTATGGCAAGAAGTGCTTTGTATAAGACAGCTGGGGACTCTTGTAGTCTCAGCTGGGGAACAGAGAGAGGTCTGTGCCTTTTAAAGATTCCAACAAAAAATGTGAGAAGACAATAACAGATGAACCAAAGATGTCATGCCGCTGCCATCCACTGCTTTGGGGAAAAGCTAGCATGCTCTCTGCCCCATGCTGCGTTAGGGATGTTTAGGCCCTACTAGGAGCAATTAGGGGCCATGCGCTTGGGCTGAGAAGAGTTAGACAGTAGTGACCTTAGGTGTTACTAACACCGAACAATGCAAAGGAAAAAGATGGGACGATCTCAAGCACCCTTCAATGATTACATTCGTAGCTGTAGTTTTGGTGGCTTAAGACAGCTTCTACTTAGCATTAGGAGATCGCCCCATACAACTCACATATGTGGAGAAGCATTTTTGATTTGCTTATCCTGAGTGTACTGAGCCACATAATAAGGCAATAAAATGTGCTTGAGATACAAAATCACTGAAACACTCAATATTGCACAGTGCAGTATTCTATAGCCAAAACAGGGCTCCACCCACCTGTCTGCACCATATTCTTTTGGATACAATGGTGAGTGGTTTTTCTTTCTGAATTTATATATCTCTAGACTCTAGAACTAAGGGTTTGTTAATAAACCAGCCAGAAAGAAATCTTCTCAGGAGACACTTTTTACACTACTATCTTCAATTGCCACTTACAAAATATGCAAGAATAATCATCCTCTGCCCATAAGTACACTGATCCTGCTCCTCCCCTCACCCAAAGACCTGGAGTGTGAGACAGTGAGAGAAGAAGAGATGCAACAAGGGGAGACGCGATGAGAGAGTGTTCTCCACTTGCCCTCACAGAGCGGTGGTTGTGGGAGGAGGGGTCTTTAATGGTTGTGAACTGCCCTGAGATCATTCATCAAGTTGCATTTTCTCCATATAAAATATTATGCTAACTGAAAAGGAGGAGGAAAAGGGAATTTGCCTCTTTATTCTAACCCACCAATTCAAAACCTGCCTTCCAAATTAAGGAATTTTTAGACTGAAGTTCACTGCAATATCCCCAGTGCCTTAGAAGGGTATTAGCACAGAGTAAACATTCAATAAATATTTTGGATGAGTGAATCTTACATTAGATAGAGAAATCTACAATTCACACACCAGTCAAAAAATTGTCCCGGGAGTACTCATGACAGCATAGTGATGTGCTCCCAGGCTCACCGGTGATGTGAATTGGAAGCATCTGTCGCCAGCCCCTGCGCCCCAGTCTCCAGTGCTCTTCGAGCCAGGCATTCCCAGGAGGCATCTTACTCAAGTGAACAAATAGCAATTGCTTAGAAAGGCTTGAAATGTTCTTTTTCTTTACTTCAAAGCAAGGATTTCCAGCATAAAGATAAATTCATTCACTCGAAAATCACTTTTGTGTACATAAGATGATGTGCTTGAGACTGTGGGCGACAGGAAGATACGAAGAAGACACAGTCCCTGCCCACAGGGAGCTGACAGTCTAGTTCAGGAGATAAGATACAAGCCATGTAGAGTGCTGCTTCTTAGGACACAAAAAAAGTCTATTCTTTTCCAATAGAAGTTTCTAGTTCTCTTCACCCTATAGTTTTTATGTCTCTAAAATCAAGGCTTCAATTATTTAGCAGAATGATTAGACTTTGCTTCCTTTTTGCAGGTATGCAGGGACAATACTAAAAACATAGTCAACTGCAATACAAATATAAGGCATTTAATATAGAATGCATCCTGTAAAATGTTCTCTTTCCACACTAGCTTCTATTATGAAATCTATTAACCAAAGAGAAGTTTCTAACTCCAAGATCACTTCTTCACAGTTATACACCTGACCTCCCCATCACATTTACTTTTGTAAACCCAACAGTTTTCCCATAGAAGGGTATTCTTCGTCGCTATATGTCTTAGCTTTCCGAATATTTTATGATCTGCTGGCTTTTAGTGTTCAACAGAGACCTGGGATAAATATTCTATTTAGCCATTAGATGGTGCTGTCTGACCTAAAATATAAAAGCCTTCCCCTTCACCCACCACCCCCATCCCCACCAGCACCCACCTCCAATTTGAAATTTGAGCTGTTGGCTTGTATTAAAGCAGGGTTTCTCAGCCTCAGCATCATTGACTTTGGGGGCTGGATAATTCTTTGTTTGGGGTGGGGGTGGGGGGGCCCTATCCTGTATACTCTAGGATGCTTAGCAACATCCGCTGCCTCTAACCACTAAATGCCAGTAGCATAGCAGCCCCTGCTGGGGTTGTGGCCACTCAAACTATCTCCAGACATTGCCATATGTCCTCAGAGATGCAGAATCCCCCTTTGCTGAGAACCACTGAGTTGAACAAATCCGTGCCCTACTTTGAGAGTCCTAAGAGAATTCTATTACAATGATGAATATTTATATAAGAAATTTTAGTTCTGCTGGGTATGTCTGAACTCAATGTATCCAGCAGATTCATCGTCTTCCTTATTGTAAATGATTCATCAACCTAGCTCAATAATTTCTATTAATGACAGTCATCTAAATAAAAATCACCCAAGTCATTTTTTACTTCCTTTATCCAGTCAATTGATAAATTTTGCTTACTCTAACACTATTTACATTCAGCCCTTCCTTCTCATCCCCCTACAGTTCTCCAGTCAGACTTTCATTGTTTTAGTAATTTCCCTCAGTATTTCTGACCTCAACATAATAAAATACTTTTAAGTGCTTTTTCTGCCTCTCATCCTATTGTTTCTCCCCACTCAAATCCAGCCCAAATGCAGCATCACTCATTCTGCCCAAAATACTTCTCCAGTCATACCATTCCCCCGTTTCCAACCCCCAGTGGCTCCCTGGAGCTAACTCAGGTGCCGGCTATTCTGCCCTGTTGCTCCATCATGATCCCACAGCTTTTCACCCATTACTCAGAAAACATACCCAGTATGGTGGCAGACATATTAACACAGGCCCCTGCTTTCCAGCCACATGCCTCCCTCTTGTCTCTACCTAGTCAATACCTGTAGAAATCTTACCTGTTCTGAAAGTCCATCTCAAAGGCCACTGCCTCTGTGCATTACTTTCTGATCCCCCAGACCCCAACCAAATACAATTCTACTTTCTTTGAAGCCTTATAGCCAATTCTTGAGTCTGGGAGAAGAGAACTTTGTATAGTATTTTATGTAACCCACAGCCTCTACACACCTGCCTACACTAGATTTTAGCTACCTGTCTGTATGGACTGTGTCAAAAGTTTGCCGTGCACCTGATAAGAGCAGGCACTCAATAAATATTTACTGACCTAAATTGAACTTTAAAATCCATGTGAGTCAATATTTGTTTCTACATAAAGCGAATCTCCTGGGGAGTTTTTAAGAATCCTGATGCCCAAGTCACAACCCCAAATCAGAAAGCCCTAAGTTTTGGAACTGTCGTCTAGGCATCAGTGTTTTTTAAAGCTTCCCAGGTGATTCCAATGAGAACAAAAGTTCAGAAGAGTCGTTCCAGGACTTACCCAGAAAAGTCCAAAGGGATGCAGACGGCCTAAAGCTGTAGTGTTGGCCTCGGTGAGGAATGTGCTCCCTCTGTTGCCCACGCAGTGCAGTGCACGCCTGGAAAGTAGAAATAAATACGCACTTTGGCCTCATTAGCCCCTACTGTTTTCCATAATGTTCATTAGACAAATAGCATTCTTGAAGCCCCCAGGGGAACCTAAAAAACATGAAAAACTGACCAGGAAAAGAGGGAAAGTTGGTGCAATTCATCTGGCCCTTTGTTTCAAAAAACCGTACTGATCCCATAAGCACCCTTCTCTCCAAAGAACTGGAAGGCTTTTTATAACGTAGCCAATCACAGAAATGGGGATCAGAGGGAAAGTGGAGAAAGAAAATGAGCCATCGAAACCTCACTGTCTGTTAGAAACATAGTGTCTTTCACCAAAGTAAGATTTTAATCATAATTGCCGAGTAATAGGGCTGGTTTAAGGCATTTTTCTATTTTTACTCGTCACTTAACTTTGGTAGGCATCCAGTGAGAAACTGAATGGTGAGGAGACCAGCGGCGGTAGCGCTGGAGCTGTGAATGACTCCTACCGTGGAGAGCGACTCCCAGAGGGGAAAAAAACTGACTTTTGCAGGAACGGGTTGATTTGGATAATCCTCAAATGATAAATGGGTTGCCTTCTAAATATTCACTTGTTAATTGGTTCTTTAAAACTCAAAATATATTTTCTTGCACACCCAGTGCTAGTTTTCCAAGTGAACCCGGTAAAGCCCATGTAATTCGTGACCAAGTTACAGTATTTAGTACACCTGATCAGGCGATGATTTGGAATCCAGGCAAAACAGCCAATAAAAGGAGAAGACGTCCTCCTCCTCCCTTTATGTGTCTATGATGTGTCAAAGTTAAAGAACATCTGTGGTCCTTTCTGTATCTACCCTCAATCTGTGGTTTTTCTCCCCGGGTGCCCCGAACTCCATGTAATCCCCTGCTGTAGCCCATTCCGTCTCACCCCGTCCCCGTGAGCATGTTAGTGTGCTTCATGATCCAAAATGACCTAGCTCCAGTTCCATGCATCCTGGCTTGATACTTTGAAGAAAGTTGTCCAACTGAACAGATTCTGAATGCCTTTAACTTGCCAGAGGTGCTGCATTTTTAAAAGGTTGCTTTCTTACTCCCATCAACTTCTGATAGAATTAGACAAAGTTAAAAAAAAAAAGTCAGGCTGTGAGAGGTCTAGAAAACTGACCGGGTCAGACACCCAAACTGTCCTTGTTGGTCACAGCCTTTTTCAGGACTCCTCCTCCCCACATATTCCCAAATCACCTTCCAAGCTGAGATCCTGGCCTGAGTCTGTCTGTATATGGGCTATAAGTTGGCTGTAAACTTAAAGACAAAGTTACTCATAATGACCTCTATTCAAGGTCCCCTACAGGGTCCTTGGGTAACCTGGTCTCAAAGTATTTCTGCTGAGGGTCAAGTTGAAAATCAATGTGCCTTGCCAGTAAGATCTATAGTTACTTAGATTGCAATAGAATTTGCTAGAGTTCTTTTCACCACTGATTGCCTTTTCTTGTTTTAAGTGGATCAATATTTCAGAAAGTTAATTACTAAAGCTTTGCCTGAAGAATGCCAAGCATCTTCTAAACTTTGACAATGCAGTGGTCGTCAATATGCTAAAAAAGTTGCAAATACTATGTTTTTTAAAATCTGTGCAGTGCAAAAAATGCATATTTGTTAAAAATGTTTGCCTCTTGTTTCTGTCTAATTAGCATACTTGTTAGTTAGCATACTTGGTATTATAGAACCATAAACAGGATGCCTTTTGTTAACATATAAATAATGGTCACTTCAAACTCCAAAAAGCAATAGTCTTGAAATTGCATGAAACAGAGAAAACACACTTTTCAATCCTCTGAAAATTGTGCTGTAAATGCTAAGAGTAAGCATAGAGAAAACAATTGCACTGTAGAGGCATATAAACACTGATTTCCCAAAAGATTCTAATATATTAGTGAATAGAAAACATTTTGCTAATAATAAAAATTAAAATATTTCAACATTATTTGAAAATATTTTAAGGTTGAATTGAAATGAGCAAGCATTTTTCTTTAAAAAGCAGAAAACAGTTCTAATTTTCAGGTTTAATAATTACTTTTTGATGATAAAAGAACTGATTTTTAATGTACACAGATATTTGTGATTTGAAAAGTGATTTTTTAAATGATCTTTATAATTGTATAAATTACTATATGAATTATGACCTGGTTAAATATCTCCAGAGCTACAGAAAGATGACTGGGTTTCGGTCTTTGTAAAATGTCCAGAAGGTTCACCAGACTTCTCACAGAAAGTTCTTTAACAATCTAGGATGAAAATTCATTCTGCTTCCTAACTAAAAACAAAACACTTTAAAAAGTAAGACTTTTAGACCAGTTGAGATGGGAAATTAATGGAGATACAAGTATAGTTTGTCACACTATGAGGTATTTTAATACCCACAAGAAACATAAATTATTTTCATATGGTATAATAAGAGGGAATTGCTCAATGTTCTGGAATCCCAAAGAATCTGATAGTTCCACCCATAATCAGTGAGTTATCTGCAAACTATAGGCAGATTCTTGTAATTTTTCCATAATTAATGATTAAAGAATCCAGTGAACTATATACTAGTCTTGACTGTAGTGGTGACAACCAAAAGATTATTAAGTGTGTATATGTGCACAGTATAAATGAGTTCACCCCATGTTTTAAGGAGAGTTAAAAACCTTGTAATTCAAATGACATAATTTGAATGCAACTATATTTTTAACACGTTGGCAAATTAAATTTTATTTTCAGTATTGTAATTTCAGAGATACCTTATCTTCTTTTCTGATTTTCACTTTTTTCTTTAGCATTAAGCTTCTTGACAAGCCCTTCTCTCTCCCTTGCCTATATGTCAAGATAAGAATCTGTAAAATATTTAATAACATTAGGAGAGCTCCTTATTTCCAGGAATTTACCTAAGGACTCCTAGAAATAAGAGGAATATAAATAATTCTGATGAATTTTCAGATACATTTTTTAATGTTTCTATAATTCTGGGTTCTCTGTTTCTTTATCTATAAAATAAGCAAAATACTTGAGCCTTTCCCAGGATGAAGGATAGGTTAAATAAATATTTATAAAGAGTTTATTTTAGAGGTCCTAAAAAAAAGTGGCAGCAGTTGTTTTTTTTATTCCAAGGCAAATGTTACAAATACTTTTTTCTTAAGCAAGTAAATTCATTAATTCATTAAAAAAGTTCACGTTTCTTTCCTGCCTCACTATTTTGTTTTTTCTTAGAAGGGTAATACATAATGGTAAAATCTTTCTCCAAGATGGCATGCAGTTAAAAAAAAGTATGGGAAAAGTAAATGAACTCAAGAAACATCCTACCTGCTTTCTGTGAGCAGAGTCCAGGGAAATTTATTTTGGCATAGGGAGCATAGCCAAAAAGAACTCTGATTCTTATGTCTATGATTGAAGCTGGTGGAAAAAAAAAAAGACTCAGCAGTGCGCAGAGAACCAGCAAAGGAGCTCCTGCACCCCCTCCCGACTGGAGCAGTTCACCACAAGTCCGTTGCGCAGCTCCAGCCCCCAGTGAGGAAACACTGCGTGCTAGTGTGTCAGTGGCCTTAGGCTGAAATGAACCAAGCTGAGGATAACAGGCAGCTGTGGACCCTCAGAAATGAGCCTTTTCTGGTCTCTGTTTTTCCATTCACAGCTACATCAAATATGAATTTAACCCCAATGTTCATTTCAGCCAAGAGACTGACAAAGGTCGTATTTGTGCCATAGGAATATATCCACATGTGCACACTCACACTCACACACACACACGCACACTTTAAGTAAGGACCCATGGAGCACCCGTACCTAACCTAATTTCAGTAGAATCAAGTGACACCTCTTACTTACATTTTTCCTTTCTACTCCCGCATGAGTTTTTTCCACTGGAAAACACACAGAGCCCCAGAAAACTCACAAACATGGTATGCTTCCATCTTAGGAAGCTTAAGTCAACTTATTTTCTAAGGTACTTTTTTAGCTATAGAAATCCTAAGGGAGAGCCCTGGCTGGTATAGCTCAGTGGATTGAGCGCGGGCCTGCGAACCAGACAATCGCGGTTCGATTCCCAGTCAGGGCACATACCGGGGTTGCAGGCTAGTTCCCTGCAGGACAGTTCCCAGCAGGGGACCCATGAAAGGCAACCATACATTGACGTTTCTCTCCCTCTCTCCTTCCTTTCCCCTCTAAAGATAAATAAATAAAATATTAAAAAAAAAAAAAAAAAAGAAATCCTAAGGGAAAAATCACTATAGTAGCCACTTTGAAATGTGTGAATTATATAAACTGTATATTTTGCCACTGTTACTAGAAGACAATAAACTGATCTTGGCTTTTATTCCCGTTCCTCTGCATCGTGCATGTTAGTCCGTAGAACTGATCACTTAAGCCAAAATGTTTGTAAGCAGAAACTGTGTCTTTGTTCAGAAGGTATATGGTACTGTATTCTGGTAGACCACGTCGTCTCCATGACACCCATCGCTGTGTTCTGATCGTGCTCTCGTAAACATTTGTTGAGGGTTGTGTTTTGTTTGGAAACTTTGCAATTAGAAGAAGAAAAATAAGAATTAAAAAAAAACAGTATTTAATTCAACCTGGATGTTTTAAAAAGCAGTTTGAAGGATGTGATGGACTGTTTCTTTATTCATTAAATAAAAATTTATTTATTCTCAATTAATTGTTGGGTTTCTTGTGTTGCATTTTTGTTCCCAGACTTGGTATGTGAGATGGGTAAGTTCTCACTGTCAGTGGTTTTCTCCCAGCTCAGGTATTTGTTGGTTACACTTCCAGTTTGAAATAGCAAACCAAACATCCTGTGTTAATTCAATAAAGGTTGTTAAAGCTTGTACTTAACTCGTGTATTCATGACCAGAGAGCGGAATGAGTATATATTCTGAGAAGCTAGGTCATATATTTATGGTCTTATATGCCCTTTGAAATTTCTTCCACCTTCTCAGTAATAAAGAGGGATGTCTCTAGTGACACCTAAAGAAAGCAGAGAGCAGAGTCTAGCCAAATTCAGTCCAAAAGCAGCACTTTTACTTTTGCTGTAAAATGGCATGATTTAAGTGAACTGAGCCTTAATCACTGAATCCTGCAGCTCCATTACCCACAGCACAAACAGATGCCATCTAGTTTATATCGAATAGGAATCTTAGAGCTTGGTTAATATAAATGTCACCACATCAACTCAGAAACTGGCTGCGTTGGGTGTTAAGAAAGATAACCTAGTCGTTCTTAACATTTGCAAATACAGAGAATGAGAAGTTGATATAATTGGTTTTTGGTAACGAGGATAATGGTGTCACAGTAAATATTGTTTAATTAAGTGGTTCTCAACCCTGCCAGCCCATTAGAATCACCTGGGAAACATTTTAAAAATATCTATGCCCACATCTCACCTCAGAGCAGTTAAATCGGTTCTTGAGCTGGGAGCCCCAGGCTTGGTATTTTTTCCAAGACTCCGTAGGTATAATTCTAATGAGCAGTCCGAGTTGAGAACCACAGGCTAACATGGCTTTTCCCATTTTGATAGCCCACTTCACTTGTATGTGATTCTTCAAGGCTTCTGACCTTGGGCCTTAGGGCTTAAACCTCCAGCTGGCACCTAGGGAGCGCCCGCATATAACTAGTCCAGCTGAAAGCCCTGCCCAGGGAGGGTGGGGGAGGAGTCTTCTTTTATTATTTATTGTCCTTCTTAAGAGCTCTCAGGGCACGTGTGGTAGTAAACTGATGAAGCATTCAGCTATACTCTGTCCAGGACTGCTTATTGATTAATGCACACATGTTCCCGGCTGCCTACCCAAGGACAAGGATGGTGTTGAGTAAGCCTGAGTATGAGTAGGTACTTGACAATATTTGTTGATTTATTTTTAAAAAGGGAGGCCAGGTAAAATAAACATTTTTTCAATATATTGAATTTCAATATGTCTTGCTGTCAAACTAGAACATGGATTTTCAAAGGTGAGCAGTATAGAACATTGTAACAACTTTTAGGATGATTGGTAATCTAAAATCTATACTGTATCTCTCGACTTAAAAAAATTTTACACTTGCTTTTTCCAAGCTCTTAACCCATAAACCATGATGGATTTTCCAACATACAGTTTTGAGAGTTTTATCAAAGACTGGATGTGACGGATCACTGAGACCTAGTTACATTTCCCTGAAATATCTCCCAGGAAAAAATAGTACATCGAGGTAGATGGAAAGCTTGGGGAGTTGGTAAGAGCTAAACTGCTCCCAAAGATTTCTGAAACACAGAAATGAGCAGCTAAAGGCATAGCATTTAACAGACAGATTCCCATTCTTTTGAAAGAGTGGGGATAGGGAAGGAGAGGCACGGGACTAGAATCCTATCACTTTAATTGTTCAATTTCATTAAGAAACTGCTGTTAATAACCCTTAAAGAAATATTTATTAAGTGTTCGTTTTGTTTAAACCTCTGTACTAAAAGCTGTAGAAAGAAAATGAAGAGAACATTCTCTTTCATAAGGTATTATTCACAGTCCAGGTAGGGGAATGTGAACCTGAAAACAGGCACGCGATCTTAACACATTTTTGAGAGCTTCTCTAATACGTTTTTTTTCCACACTGATTTTATTCATTCTCAAACTCTACAAACTTACGGGGGTTATTTATGAAGCCTCTTAAGTCTAAATAAGTAAGCTATTGTACTTAAATACGGAGGCAGGCAGATCCGAAGCCTTGTCATTAACCGAAGCGCACGCTGTAGAGGGGAGTGTGACCAGGAAAGGGTCCTAGCATCGCCACTTCTAGAACTGTGTCGGCTGCTAGACTGCAGTGTCTTCTAAGAGCTGTTGAAGTCAAGAAGTTAAACATTTTACTCTCCGATCTGCGGTGCGGAAGTCAAGTCCTCAGCCCTCCTCGGATTCTCATCAGCTAACAGAAGGGAAATGTCTTGTTAGTCTCTCAACGGATTTCTAGAGATACACTTTGTAATTCTGTAAGTTTAAATTTCTGTGCTGGGGAACACACATTCAATTACAAACTAAATGGATTTTGACAATTCTACCTAAGAAAGTAAAAATTTTAATGGAGACTCTCAACTGCAAATATATGGTTGTATTTGATGTTCGGGCATTGGAATCCACAATAAAAGAGTTTGGGTGGCATTGTTGTTTCTGTTGACTTGTGATACTTCCAAAGGCAACTTTGAGTCCTACTTATTCTAATTATTAACAAGACATTCATTCTCCCAAACACATTCAGTGCTGATGACTACAAAGTCACTCTTTTTGTTAAGGTTTGGTTTATTCATCTAGTGGGTAAGCAAATTTATAAAAGTAATTCAACCAAATACCATCTGTATTATTTTTGCTCCCATCTTGATTAGCCTTGATGGCAGTGAAACTCTTACTGCTCGATTTGCACTGATTAAAAGGAAATCACTTCCAAAAGCAACATTTTTTATTTATCTTAGCCTTAGCTTCTGTGTGTGTGTGTGTGTGTGTGTGTGTGTGTGTGAGTATTATAGGGACAAATATAGAAACAATGTATATATATTCAGGTACTTGAAGGAATCAACAGTAACTGGCTTAATAAAAACATAAAATATTAAGGAATTATATATCTAGTTACTTAAAACTAAATATTTCAGTTAATTTAATCATTAAAAACATGAAAAATACATCTATATTTCCAAGTTGACAGAGAAAACTTTCAAGTTAATTACTTGTACTCACATAGCTTGTGTATGTGTGGGGGGGGGCTGTTGAGGAAACATCACAAAACAGCTCATTTACCACCGGGGTGACCAGATTTAAACATTCTTTGCTCAGGGAAGCACTCAATATCATCACCCCCAATTAGGCCTTTAGTGCCATCAAGAAACTAGCAGGGGACCTGGCACAAAAAACAAACTCACGTTTTTATCTATATTTTACAAAATCTATATTTGAACCATGTATACAGTTTTTAAAAATACAGAGCCTTCATGCCCGTGTACTCTACAGGAAAAAGTCTGACTACTTCATGCATGCGCACACAATGCACTAAGCATAAATGCATTTACGAGACAGGAAGGTAGCTCTGCTTTAAGTATACACAAGGAATGGGTATGTAACTTCGTCTGAATAGGACAAATTTACAAAGTTCAAACAACTGATTATTTCTCTGAGGACTAAAACTGCAGTATAGCCTAATTCTGTCTTTTCTTAAGACTGTTTTCCCTCAAACTATTCCAGAAAAGGGAGAAGGGAAATTATTTTCACAGCAATCAAAACCATTCATAAGATCCATCAGTGAATTCTGCAAAATGCTGATAAGGAGGGGAAAAAGACAATAATATTATTGCGTCCATAGACTAGTGATGCGAATAAAAGTAACCCGCAAGTTTGCTGATTTTCTAAAAAAGCATCCTCGGCCTCCGAAAGCCCCTGCATACACTGGGAAAACGGGTGCGGCTCCGGAGCTGGATCCCTGGGCATTCCTCGCCCCCCACATCCCCAGCAGGGCCGCGAGCCCTAACTGGCCATCTGGAAGGGTTCTGGCTGGAACCCGAAAAGCCTCTGGCCATAGGGCTCGCTCTCGCCTGGCAGCTTCGCGCCCGCAAACGGGAGGTAGTGCTCGCGGCCGAAGTGCTCGCAGTGGAGATTGACCCAGTCCCGCTCCGAGCCGAATCGCTCGGCCTCAGCCAGGATGCGCGTCAGAGCCATAATGTAACTCAGCGCCATCTGCAGGGTCTCATACTTGGACAGCTTTTTATCCTGGCCCCACTGAGGCACCACCCTGCGCAGGCGGTCGAAGGCAGTGTTGAGCCCCTGCATGCGACGGCGCTCGCGCGCATTGGCCGCCAGGCGCCTGCGGGCCGCGCTCTCCAGCCGGCCGGCCCCGGCGCACGTGCCCGCGCACTCGGCGCCGCCCGTGCACGGGGGCGCGGCACGCGCTCCGGTCGCGGGGTTACTGGGCTTGCTGGACTTCATTCCCCGCCGGAAGGAGGGAGGCGCCGAGCTCGCTCGCCGGCTCGGAAACTGCGCGGTGGGCTGGTCTGTAGAGCGGCTCCCCAAAGTGGCTCTTCTCAGCAAGTAAGTTACACACACAGCAACTCGCGTGGAATCAGTTTACACTGGAAAGTACGGGCCTCCGCCTTCTGGCCGACTGGATAACCAGATCGACTTCTCTTCACTTGCTCAAAGTTAGGGGAAATTGAAAAGCTGAAGAGAAAGTCATTTTCCCAATGTGAAGTTGAGAAAGAAAAGGGAACCTTCTTGCCGCAGAAATTAGTGTGGCTGGTTCCGGGAAGGCCTTTCGAGTCCTCTGGGAAAGCCCGAGACTTCTTTTCCGAAGGTGAAATCTTTCTCGAAGCTCAGATCGGGAGGGAGCGCATTTTCCGCTGTGGCTGTGGGAGAATGCTGGATAAATCTTTGAGGGAGGAGAATTTATAGCGAGGGCTGAAGGAGGAAACAGGTGGTGGCAGGTGGGCGGGCGTCCCTCGGCTTCCATCTCAGCACCTTCCTACCCTGGGAACTGCAGGGGGGGAAGGGGGACGATGCGCAGCAAAATCCTGACATTACAGCCTTCGTCTGTTGAAGTTTCTCCAAAGCTATGTCCAACAGCAACACACCATCTGGAGGGGCCTGGCTGTTCCCAAAAGAATAACAAGTTGGGGGTCGGTAGGAGTGGGGGGAGAGCTTGGTTCATCTTTTCCCATGTCAACGGGCAGCTTGCGTATCAAAAACTTAACCGAAATTTTAAGTTTCTTAGAAATCATTTGCGTTGAATATGTTGGTCTTGAAATTATACGCTGTATCAGTTTAGTATAAGATTTAGCTTTGTCAACATATGTGCCAATTTTGGATAATGCTGATCTCATATGCTGACATTTTAATTTTAGCTATTAAGTTGGGACAAATTAGCAGGTCTAATATTGCAGACCTGGAGTTTTACTGTGCAGATAATTTGGCTGTTTTCTGCAGAATAATTTATTATAACAATCAAAAGATATTAATGGTATGTCAAAAAATTATATTATTCTCATTATATAACTGGATTGTGTGAGTTGGGAAACTTAGGTAAATTAATTCAAAATTTATACTCCATTTCTCCTGACACATTTTCATAAATGTTTTGGGTACGTATATGAAGATGGTTGTCACTTAATTATTTAATTTGACATTTAAACTCAACAAAACTAATCTTAATGAACATATATGTGCCAAATAGAAACATCTAAGTAATTTGTGAGGTGTTTTAAAATAGTTCCTAATGAAAGTCCCCCACACACCTCATAAAGCTCTGAATACTTCATGGATGTTTCAGGTGCGTCAGCTGTCCTCAGTGACAATAATGAAGCATGATTTCCACTCCTGATAATGATAAGCTGGTTTATCCAAGAATCCATTAGCTTGATTCTCTCATCACAGCTTCATTCTAGCTCTTAAGGAAGAATAAAGTAGCAAAGAAACCTGCTCCAAATAGATTCAAGCCAGGATTATTTCTGGATTCTTCAGGAAGACCAAATATGTTCTTTTTCCTTTTGAAACATGGGTTCATCAGCATTATTCTCAGCCATTTTTGTTTCATCACATTACTGACAAACTCAACAAATGTTTGTCAGTAAAACTCAGGAGTGTTTTAACTGTGACTCGCTTCCCTGACATTGCCTCGGATTGAAACCCCATTGTGACGGCTGTGACTCCAAGTCCAGTCTGCCCATAAATAGTTGATTAATCCCCAGCTGAAGCAATGACAATGAAATGAAGTTGAGTGATATGATGACAATAGAGTGTAATTGAGCATTAATGATCTGCAGCATGACAGATGTTGAGCAGACTTTTGCACAGAGCCACTCAGCTCTGTTACTCTGGGTATTAGCAGGCTTGGCCAGGAGCAGTAGTCTTGTGACAGAAAAGTCTATGTTATTTAGTCATCAAGGTGTCACCTATTTTTTCTTAGTTTTTATGGAAATCTGCCCTACTAATGATATTATTTCTCGTGTTCATTTATCTCGTCCCTTTCCCCCAGGGAGCCTCTTCTGTGCTACTCTTTGGACTACTTCCCTACATACTGTGCACTTATTCTGGACATTAATGAGCAAAGGGCTAATGAGATGCATGATTTTGCAGGCAGGGCATGTATTCAGGGTTGGTAAGATTATGTGGCTTGTGCTCCCAAAGAATCGAAAGCAGCCCTGGCCGTGTGGCTCAGTCAGTTGGAGTGCCATTCGATAAGCCGAACGGTTGCTGGTCTGATGTCTGGGCAGGGCACATGCCCGGGTTGCAGTTCCATCCCAGTTGGGGTGCATATGCAAGGCAACAGGTTGATATTTCTCTCGCTTCCCTCTTCCCCCTCTATAAAAATCAATAAATAAAATTCTTTTTTAAAGAATCAAAAGCATAGAAAGGGAAACATAGCAAGCAGTTTGCACACAGCTCAGCTATATGAGAACATAAACTAGCAGATATCTATGACGTGAAATCGATCCAAAGATAGTATTATTGCAATAAAGGGTCTTAGGAGGTATGTAATAAGACATTTCTCAAATGTATTCCGAAAGACAATTTATTAGTCCTGTAAAGATGCTCCTGGAGAAAGAGATTCCATTGTCAAGTAAGTTTGGGAAACACATTTGCTACCTCCTGCTTAGAGAATCATGAAGCAAAATTGGTAACATTTCTAAGAAGTCCAGAAGTAAAGAAGTCTCTTCACTCCAGCATTTCCCAAACTTTCCTGAATAGAACGTTTTTTCCTAGGAAGTCCTATTAACAGAGTTCCTTGGAACACTTTTTTTAAACCTGATCTAGGGAGTCCCGCTTATTTTATGGGACCTGGAAACTAAACACTGTGCTCAGCCAACAGCACTGAGCGATTTGATGACTGAATGAAGATGAGAAGTCAAAACCTATGTGTCCTTTGATTTTAGAGGTTTTGAAATTATGAGATTACTTGATACAGGACCCCGAGTTTACTGGTGGGGCAACTGAGACTTGGCAGTGACTTCCCAAACTCAGACAAGTCACTAGTGAAAGTTTTAGGAATAGAATTAGAAATTTTGTGCTTGAAGGACAGTGTCATTTATGTTATAACCCCAGTGTCTAGCACACTGCCTAGAAAATGATAGGTAATAAATGACCCAGACTGAATGGCTGGAAAATAAATTATATGAATGACAGATAGATGCTGATCAGAATGAATGCATTCTGCCCTGACTGGTGTGGCTCAGTAGATTGGGCATCATCTAGCGAACCAAAAGGTTGCCAGATCGATTCCCAGTCAGGGCACATGCCTGGGTTTTGGGCCAGGTCCTTGGCTGAGGGCATGTGAGAGGCAACCGATCAATGTTCCTCTTCTTCTCTTGCTCCTTCCCTTCCCCTCTCTCAAAAAGTAAATAAAATCTTTTAAAAAAGAGTAAGTGCATTCCTGGTGAATAGCCCATAAGAATGATTTTTCTTACCTCATCCTGTAAAGAACACACACTAGCTACAGATTTTGAGTGCAAAATTGATTCTTATCAAAAACACACCCATAGCACTTTGAGCCGGAAGAACATGCATATTTCTACAGTGTTTCTATACTGAGGGCATGATCCTGCCAGGTGAATTGGCAGTTAGTATATGCCTGGAGGTTGGCCAGAAATCAAAACTGGCAGATGGAGATGGGAGGGAGAGGAAGACAGAAGGAGCTTACACCTGTAGGAGTAGAAAAATTGGGAAAATATCATTTTAGAGGTAAAAGATGAATGACTGGAAATTACTACACAGAATATGTAGACTAAGGGAGCATTTCTCCACCTGTTGAGATTTTGCTTCCCGGCAATTGTCAGTTTGGCCCAAATAAACTCACCAAAGACTCTGCAGGTTCAAATGTCTCTTATGTTGCCATTAACTTGGCGTAGTGCGGCGGGATTCCAAAGAAGCCCACGCAGGACCACCTTGCAGACCCTGACTTCCTGCTAGGTACCAGCAGGGACCCGCTGTACCTCACTAGCTCCTCATTTTGCAAAGGGTGAACATGGGCCCCTACTTTGGAGACTGAATCCATGTCTGCCCTTCAGGCTGGAACTCCAGAAAAAGTGCACAGGCCTTTTTCCCAGGAAGGCTGGGGAAATCTGTGAGCCCGAGGAGCCTCGGATAAGGGCAGATAGGAACAGGGGAGCAGCTGCGATGGCTTCAGGAATCCCAGTGAACATAAAGGAGGAGGTGACCTCTGCCTAGACCTCCTCAGCTGCCTAGACTTCCCGACAGAACTTTTGAACCTGGACTGTGGGCATGGCTTCTGTCAAGCCAGCATCACTGCAAACAGCAAGGAGTCCATGATCAGCAAAGAAGGAGAGAGGAACTGCCCCGTGTGCCGAGTCAGTTGCCAGCCTGGAAACCTGGGGCCTATCAGCATGTTGCCAACTCAGTAGAGACACTCAGAAAAGTCATTCTGAGCCCAGAGGAGGAACAACAGAGAGCTCTCTGTGTGCACCATGGAGAGAAACTCCTGCTCTTCTGTAAAGAGGATGGGAAGTTCATTTGCTGGCTTTACAGGCAGTCTCAAGAGCACCAAGGCCACCACACTTTCATCATGGAGGAGGTTGCCCCAGGAGTACAAGGAGAAGGCCCAGGCAGCTTTAGACAGGCTGAGGGCAGAGCACCAGGAAGCCGAAAAGTTGGAAACTGACATCAGAGAAGAGAGAACTTCCTGGAAGAATCAAATATAAAATGAGAGCCAAAGCATCCAAGATTGTTTTAAAACACAGAGAGGCATCCCGGACACTGAGGAGCAGAAGGAGCTGCAAAAGCTAGAGAAGGAGGAGGGAGATATCCTCCATGACCTGGAACAGGCCGAGAGTGAGCTGGTCCAGCTGAGCCAGGTGTTGAGAGATGTCATCTCTGATCTGGAGCATCAGTTGCAGGGGTCAACAGTGAAAATGCTGCAGGATGTGAATGGCATCATGGACAGGAGTAAGACCTTCACTCTGAAGAAGCCAACAACTATCTCCAGGAGCAAAGGAGAGTGCTCCAAGTTCCTATCCTGAGTGGAATGCTGAAGGTGTTTCATGAGCTGGCAGATGTGCGCTGCTGTTGCGTTCACATTACCCGGGACCCTCCCAAGAACACACCAAATGTTGCCTTTTCTGTGCATCAGACACAAGTGAGGTACAAATACTGTTTCAGCCTGTAAATACAAATCAGAATACTGATTATGCTGTGCTCACCATACTGATTATTATATCAGGGAAACATTACTGGGAGGTAGATGTATGAGAGGAACGTGCCCAGGTCTTGGGGGTATATGGCAAAAACTACTTTGTTAACTCTAGTTATCAATCTAAAAATGGCTATGGGTTATAAGGTTCTAAGGTTACAAGTATTTCGTTAAAGACCAGAAAAGCAAGGTGTTAAAAGTTCTTATGATTTTATAATGTACTATGCAGTTACTAAGGGTGGGGGAAACCCACAAAAGGATTTATATGTTTAGAGAAAGGAAGGGAGAGGCAATGCCTTGTACCTCTGTTTCCTGCCCCTCAAAGATCCACAGAAGAGAAACTTCAGTGGAGGGAAGAAACTTAGAGCAGAGACCAATAATGAGGCAAAGAACCACATGGGGGATTCCTGCCCCAGACCCAGAAAGGACCAGCTCCCCAAAGGGCCCCAGGTGATTTCCAACCCCCTGATTGGACAGAATGCTTCACACACTGTGTGAGCATTCTGGCTTGGCAGTCAGATTTCATTGTCACCATGACCCAAACTGACTTGCATGGTTTGGACTCCACGTTCATTTTTCTCGGTAGTGGATCTTAGCCTCCTTTTAGCATCTGGGCTAAGCCCCATCTTGGAAGTCCGTTTTGAATCGTGGACTTCCTATAGCTAGCTGTACGCTCTTGCAGAAATCACTTCTGCTTCTCTCTCTGCAAACTGGAACGATAATACCTACCTCACAGGGCAGCAGTGAGCATTAAAATGAGACTGTACCTGTAAAGGACTTTGCCTGGTCCCTAAGAAAGTCACTCTTTAAGTGACAGCTAATATTACATGTTATGAATAGTTTTTCCAAGTGATAATGAAAATGGACTCATCAGTTTCTGAAGATTTTGAACATAAGGAATGCTTTTTGAACATTTTACACATAAAACTATAGTTGGTAATGATGGGAATACGAGCTGCCTCACCCTATCTGTAAGACGGTTGATGATAGAACCAGCCCGCATGAGGCTTGATTGAGTTACTCTTTATAAAGCTCTCACATCTGTGCCTGGCATATAATGAAATGCGATATAGGTGCTTGTTTAGATAAACAAAATGACCTATTGCAGTTATCTACATTATAAACTAGCCATCCCTCCTTATGCTCATTTTTGTTGTATTTCCCTTCTTTTCAGCATTTGTCCCATAAACTGAGAAGGGACAGGATGAGGAGTGCAAGTTCAAAGGAGTTCCTTTTGCCTTTGACATTGGAACAGTCTAAGTTTGAAATACCAAGACAGGAGCCAAAAAAAAAAAAAAAAAAAAGGGCTGCTCAAATTTAGTGGGCAGTAAGTTTGGTGGTTTCATTATAGTGTGAGGTTTGATTTTACAGTTGCAGACACATACAGCAGGTCCTCTAATAACTGTTCATTCAGTGTCATTTCATAACATCGATGAGGAAAAAAATTGATTTCCAGCCCAGGTAACTGTCTACAAACTATGAGCGGTTCACACATTCTCTCCATGACTGTGTGGGTTTCCTCCAGGTACCCCAGTTCCTCCCACGTCCCAGAACAGTGCACATGGGCAAATTGGCATGTCTAAACTGCCCCAGTCTGAGTGGGCGTGGACATGGGTGTGGTGTGCCCTGCACAGAAGGACATCCTGTCCTGGGTGGGTGCCCATCTTATTCCTCTGAGCTGCTGGGAGAACCGCTGGCCACCTGCAACCCTGAACTGGAATGAGCAGGGTGGAAAAGAATGATCTTACTTGCTTTCATTAATCCTCCTTAAATGTATGGGTAACTTACATTTGTTTCAGTGTTTAATATTAGAAGTGTTTGGGGGTCTTTGAGAACTTTTGTGGTGTTTTTATGACCCAGAAACAGGCTGTGGGAACTCAACTCCTGTTTATATCAATTAGCCTGTGGTAAGATTGCTTTTTTTTTAAGATTTTTATTTATTTCTCTTTAGAGGGGAAGGGAAGGAGAGAGGAGGAGAAACATCAATGTATGGTTGCCTCTCCTGCGTCCCCTGCTGGGAACCGGCCTGCAACCCAGACAAGTGCCCTGACAGAGAATCAAACCGCGATTGTCTGGTTTGCAGGCCCACGCTCAATCCACTGAGCTACACCAGCCAGGGCTTTAACATTGTTTTTGTTATACAACATTTTGCTTGAAAGTCACAGTTCTTTCCAAGAACCTGTCGGTGATGTTAAGTGAGCTCTTGGAGTTTCAAGTGTTAATTTTCAGGGGATGCTCCTTTTCCCAGTGACTGAAATTTTTGCATTCACCATTCAGGCCCTTCCCTTCCTTGTACTGAGGTTTTTGAGAAGACCAATCAATAATCATGTTTCTTTTCATGAGTTTAGAGGCAGAACAAAAGGAATCAGTCTTTGGGGTGGAAGCTGCGGTTTTCAGAATGCTTTCCCTGTGTGGTTCCAGGTGTGAGTTTGGCAAAAGTGAGGTTGCAGGAGCTGAGCGTTGGGAGGCAGAAATGAAGCCGCCGGGCTCTGAGCATCATTGTAGGTTGGAAGCCATGAGAGGGAGACTCGGAGGTGCCGGTGCCGTCCAGTTTCTCCTTGCTCTTTCTCACTGTGTGTCCAGTGCTCCCTTCCTCCTGCCAGCTCTGCTGACCAGCAGTGGCCCCCAGGCCCACTACCAGATGCTTCTCGAGAACTCAGAGGTGGTAGCCACAAAGAAGCTGCCTCCTGCACCAGAGTCCCCACCCTGTTTTATCTCAGCAGCTGGATATGCCTGCCTTCCAGACCGGGGTCTGGGCTGCTTAGTGACTGTTCTCTGATCCTTAAACAACCCTTTTGGGACCTTTATGTTCCTCTTTCCTTCCCAAGTTGTGTAAATCCTCATCCTTGTATTAAATTCCTTCTTCCATAATACTCACAGTGGCTCTGCTTCCCTGGGTGAACTCTGATACGAGGAGCCTTTCATCAGGGCCACGGTAAGGCCGTAGGACCTATCCCTGCCTCTCAAAGGAGACCCTCCACCCCGGTGCACCATGGTCCACGTGTCTGCAGGAATTAGAGCCCTTGTTTCTTAGACTGTAATTACTATTTCCATCTGTGCAGCCTGCGCCAGGCAACACCAGGGATACAGGGAGAAGACAGCCTTTAGCCTAATGGAATTCACAGTCCAGTTGTAGAGATCGACCCAGCCCATTAAAAAACTGTCCTGAGTGGTAAACTGGGGTCATGTTCCCCAAGAGGCGCACGAGACAGTCCATTAGAGTATAGGAAGAGATGAGAGGTTTTGCTGATATGTATCTCATTCTTTTTACTTCTACCTTGGGGTGTGTTTTATAATGTACAAAGTACAGATACATGTACATGAGTATATGCCGATCCTTTTTTTTTTTTTTTCCTGTTAGGAGTGTGTGATCAGAAAAGGTGGGACCACTGTCCTAGGCATGTGGCAGTACATTCGTGCCAGTAGGGGCTCCGGGAAGGGGGATTTTACTGTGCTCTCGAGGTAGAAGGATTCTGGCGGCCCTAACCCTTTGACATCTCCTGTTACTGGTGCCCCTCAGAAGGCTGCTCCTCTACGGCCCCTGCTCACCCCCACCTTGGGGCTTCTCACTGGGGCTCCCTCAGCCCCAAATGCAATTTCCCCAAATTTCTAGCTGGCTCCATTGTGTTATTCAGCTCCTGATCTGTTAGATGCTTTATGCCCCTAGTTGTTTGTTTGGAAACCCCAGGAATTCAGGGTCTCCCTCTGTGCTATCCTTAGCTGTGTGTCTCCAGTACCTAGAATTGTGTCTAGCACATAATAGATGCTCAAGAAATATCAGGTGAAAGAAGAGAGGTGGAAAAGGAGGACAGAGGACCCGCCACACAAAGGGAGAGTAGATACCGTTCCCCTATCAACACAGATCTCTTTTTTCTCCCACTGATAGGGACCCCTTGGGGGTAAATTATGCCCTCCAAAAGCAGTGGCTATGGCCCTGCTGTTTTTGTTTCTGCTCTGAAATTGTGGTATTCGCTGTTTCGCAGTGAGCAGGTGGCTTACCTCCCCAAAGGGTGGCTCTCATTACAATCCAGGTTTCAGGCGGTACCTGAGTCAGCTCAGAGTAAAAAGCCCAGAGGCCTCGCCGGCCCAGGCCAGCCGCTGATGCGGCTCCCTGCCCCAGGGGAAGCAGTTTTCTGTTGATTTTAGTTGGTGTTGCTTTTTTGTTTCCTTGTGCAATTTCAGCAGCTTGGCTGAACAAGTTATTCTAAATGTCCAAACACCCAGGTCTTTTCATTCCATCCCTCCTCACCACTGTGTTTGACTCTCCCCTACCTGTGCCCCAGCCTCCTATGGACATCCACCAGAGGCAGGGAGGGGCAAAAGGAGCCACACCTCCACAGCCAGACCTGCGCCAGTCAGATCCCTGGGCCGTCCCCAGGTGGAGTCCAGCACTGGTGGCCATGCAAACGTGCACTCTTCCTTTATTCATTTGGCAACCTGGTACCAGCTCACTGTGTTTCATTGTTTTACACTGATTTGTATTTATTCCCTTATTCAACTAATGTATTGTACTTACTATCTACAAAGGCACTGTGGTAGACACTAGAAATAGAGCTGACCACACTGTAAATATGTCGACCCCAGTGAGTATTTTAAACTGGTATTGTTAGTATCTTACTTTTTTTTTCTGTCTTTCGAAATAGGTTATAAGTTCTTTGAAGTAAGGGGCAATTTTTCGATATCTGGGTCTTGCTTGTGTGTTCAGTAAATCTGTATTTGCTGCTTGGCTGGCTTGGCTGACTGAAGTTCTTTCTCAGGCTTACCTTAAGCTAAGAAAACTAGTATCATCACCATAAAAAAATAACACTTTCAAGAAACTCCATATGCTTACCAGGTGGTAGTTCCTATCTTCATACAACCCTTTGAGTAGGGACTTAAAGTGTTCATTTTGCAGCCAAGGAAACCAAGGACTGTTGTTAAACTGAGCTACACTGTCAACTAGATTCGAAAGGCATTTCTATTCCTAGAGCCCATGCTCTGTGCTGCACTGGGTTTTGTTTGGAAGAGGTTTGATGCCAGGGACAAGGCCTATTCGTCACTGTGCTCCTAGTACCTGGAATGATGCCTGGCACATAGTAGATACTCATTAAATGTACTGAGCCGTGTATGCTGCACTGTGCCAGGCCTAGCCTGCCCCAGCCCTGCTAAAAGGGGCTGGGCAATGAGACTAATCATCTGCAGGCACAGATTAGCTGTTTCTGTGAACCAAGTGGGAGGTTTCTGGGGAGTGCTACCTCCCACTAGTGGTTTAAAATTAGTTCCGGGCCCTGAGCTTGGGGTCTGATGTACCCGGGGGTGAATCAGAGGCTCCTGAGGACTCATTGATTCTATGCTGCTTCTTTGGATCCTCCTGCAACCCGTCCCCCTGCCGACTGCATGTCCTTCTCCTCAGGTTCCTGAAGGACTGTCCAGACCCTCAGTCGGGTTAGTGGGTCCCTCTTTCCATGAGCTCTCTCCTTCCCAAGACCTGGACACATGCTCTTCCCAGAAAAGGACTAGAGGCTGCTTAAACCTGCCAATGCCTCGCTAGCCCCAGGACCCACCACTCCATCATTTCCATGTTTCCTTGTACACACAGCCTCCTGCTTCTGCATCTTTTCACACAACATCAGATCCTTGGAAGTCAGTACCCAGAGAGACAGAACCTAAGTCTGCAGTACCCCTCTGACACTGGGCTTCTGAGCATCCTCCTTGCAGACCAATTTCACCACTGAGTCAGCTCTTCCAACCCTGGCCTTCCATTGGTTGCACATTCATCCCCATCACTGCCTATTTGGAGGCTTCTGACAACTGAGCACGCACACTTTGCTGGTCCTACAACCACCGCTGACTGCAGTGCTCAGATGACAAGTGATGGCCACAGCCATCTCCTTTCAGCATATCCACCCTGTTCTCCAGCGGCTAATGCCCAGTGGCCATATAATTTGTCACTCTAGGTCACTTGATTAACCTTAACAAGTTTTCTCCGCTGCTAACTGATGCACACTGAGTCGGGGTCCATTCAGTGTTCATGGGTAACTACCTGGGTAACACTGTTCCTGCCTCCATGCTCCCTGGTGGCATGCAGGAGGCTGCTAAGTCATCCCAGGTGGAAGCCAAAGTTTACTTAAATGCTTGACAATGTTAGGTCAAGAAACACCCCTAGGACTCCAGTTTTCTGCAGAAGCCAATTATAACAACCTCTTACTAATTCGATCTCCCAAGTGTCCCAGACTCAATGGGTCAGAGAAATTCCAGCATTTTATGGCCCTCAGTGACCCCTCTCTCCCATGTCTCACTTTACCCAGAAGGTCAGCTTTATCGAAAGTCCCATAAAATGTCTTTCCCAAAGTGTGTCCTGAAACTGTTACCTTAACAAGGAAAGAGAAATTCTGGCTTTAACGAAGCTATGGAGACTTTTTACTGCAGGGCTTTTCAGAGCCTTTGCTGTGATTGGGATCCTTCTTAGGATGCAGTTTCCCACATTGTATGGCCATGGAACCTCTTCATCTCAGAGGATACCCGTAGAGCAGTATGTACAGAAAACATTTTGGGAAATGCAAGCTGAACCCATACTTTTACATTAAGCAGAAGACCATCTTAAAACATTTTAGTGACTGCTTTTTAAAAAAATTATGTACCTTTACACTCAAGTCTTTTAACTCACAATTTTGAAACCAATGCATCAACTCCTTTTCTCCTACATTCTAGTCATTCTTTTCAGTCCTAAAGATTTCTCTTACAAAGTTACCTGTGAGCATCCAAATTATCTGGGTGGTGCTCAGAAACGTGTTGGGGGTGGGTAAACTTTCAGGACAAAAAACTGGCTGGCAAGGAGGACGGTCAGAGGCTCCCTGCTCAGTTGGCAGCCAGCCCACAGTGTACGTGAAGGAACCCGGGAAAGGAGGAGAGTGTCAACAGAGACAAGGGCATCGTTGTCAGGCTCAGATTCAAACTCTGGTTTGACCCACAGTTTATTGTCCAAGGCCTGGTGGTAGACACAGGGCTTTGAATAACCTATCTTTGTTATCTGAATGCTTCTAATTATCGTCCATTAAAACAGGAGAGACAGAATCAAACAGCGTATTCCTCCTGATGGAAAAACACAGCACTTATACCTACTACAAGGTGGAACCTGACTCTTATTAGGCCTGCATGTCTGACACATTTGCATTCAGGGGACAGAGAAACGTGTATGTGATACCAGGTAGAGGCAGTCAGCAAAATCCTGAGTGGAGAATTTCAATAGGACAGTTGACTGGTTTGTCAATGCGTATACTGGATGAGGGGGAGAAAGTGAAGAGAGGAGCCTGTGGAATTAGATAAGAGGCCAGAACCATATCAACCATATTCGATGTGTGGATCTCATTTGGATCCCAATTCAAATGTGTCAACTCTAAAAATATTTATGTGCAGTGAGGAACATTTGGACACTGATTGCAAATTGGGTAATAAGGAACTGTTCATTATTTTAGGTAAAGTTATCATGGTTATATTGTTTATGTCTTTGTATTTTAGAAATACAGACTGAAATATTCACAAGAAATTATATAATGTGTGGGATTTGATTCAGCATAATCAAGGGAGAGGGAAGTGGGTAGAAGTACAGGTAGAACGGGATTGCCCATGAGTGAATGACTGTTGAAGCTGGATGATAGGGTTATGTGGTTCATTACACTATTCTCCCTGTTTGAAATTCTCCATAACACAAAGTAAAAAAGGGAGGAAGCAAGTTGATCATACAACATGGGTTCCTGAAATTAGAAAGAAATTAGTCAAAAATTTTCATTCAGGGTTGTATTTGGTGATGCTTTGGAAATGGGAACACAATTCAGAATAGGAGCAGTATGTGTCTTCATGTGCTGGTGGTCAGTGTCAGTGCCTTGAGTCAAGGAGGGGACCCTGTTGCCTTTCAGTCACACCAGAGTCTGCTTTTGGGTTCCCAGATGTTAACCCAACTTTTTTCTGGTTTTACCCAAGACCTTTCTGGAGATACACCTGGCTGCTTCACCCCTGGTGTGCTCCCAGTTCCTTTGTCTTCCATGTGGGGCAGAAGGGGAGAATGGGACACTCAGACAAATGGGAGGCACATTAGTCCTCAAGGGGGGAGCTCCATAAGAAGGCTCTAACTGCTAATTCATGACATGGAAACATGAAAAGTCCAGGGAGCTTGCAGAAAGTTTTGGTGAAGCATGAAATCTATCATAAGCTACAGCAATATCACTGATGCCCTAAATGGCTCCCGGATGAAGTGAGGATGGGTCTGTGCCAGGGGCAGCTATCTGGGAGGAGGCTGGTCATGGCCGTGGTGGAGGATGCACTCCATGGCCAGAAAAGAGAAGAAATTGAACTGGACCTTCCAGGGACTTGTGTCTTTAGTCCTGCAATGAAGTGACCCATCCCTTGGTGACATCCTATGGCAAATCTCCCTATCTGAGGGAGCTGGGAGGGAGACTCATCTCTTGCTCAGGAGTTTTGCCCAGCTTCAGAGCTTTCACTGGTAAAGGGACCTAACCTCACATTTAGATCCTCAGAGGAAGCCCTTCGCAGAAGATGAGGCTAAAGCTGTCGCAATCTACATCAGTGCCCAAACGTGGATTAGTAGTATGGATCCTATGGAAAAAACATTTCAAGTAGTAAAGTAGGAAATCCATGGCCTGCCTCGCTGGATGATTAGCACAGCTGATGCTGTTCCAGTTCATCACTAGAGGTAATACTGTAGTTCGTAAAGAAAAAGAAATGCACTTAGCTGCTCTAGTTTGTGCGGCTTAGATGAGCCTGGGGCCTTTTCTCAGAGGCCTTTGGCATTTAAAGAAATTAATACTCTGGTGTCACATATTCTCGAGGATGCCCTCTTGATCATTGTGTGTAGGCACAGATTTAAATCCCAGGTTATCACATGTAGATGGCAGTCACTTAGCCAAGGAAGAGACTGAGCTGGCGAACTACCTGGCATATGCATGCAGCCTTAGAGCTCTCGCAATTGAAGGTGCCTTTTATGGGGGAAATTTTGTTTTATGATATTCTCAAATTGGGGAGCCCAGGGGTTTTAGATTAAACCACTTGCAAAACATCACAAGCCTACATTCAGAACTCACCCCTCTCTGCTTTCTTTTTTTTTTTTAGTAGGAAACAGTGTTGCTTAAGGTTATTGGAAAAAAAAATAAGTGAGGCCCTGACTGGTGTGGCTCAGTTGGTTGAGTGTCTTCTTGCAAAGCGAAAGGTCATCAATTCAATTCTGTGTCAGGTCACATGCCTGAGTTGCGGGTTCAGTCCCCAGTAAGAGCTATGTGAGAGGCAGCCTATCAATGCCATGTTTCTCTTCCTCTCTCTGAAAATAAGTAAATAAAATCTTTTAAAAAAATAAATGAAACCTGTCTTTAAACAAAAAAGGAGATGTGGAATAATGTGAAGACCAGCTTCTTAAATCAAAGGAAGCTTAAACTGAATCTCTGGCCAGACATGAATGAAGGTGACCTGGGACCTTAGCAGCCATTACTCTTGTTCCTGAAGCACTGTCATGAGATAACTCTGCTCCAACCCACTTGTCTGTTCCAGTCAAGTTTTCAAGTACTGAGGAGAGAGAGTTGGAACAGCCAGCTTGTCAGGTGGCACTGCAGTTGGTGTCTGTTAGAGAAAGGAGGACCCTTTCTTGCTGCCCCAGTGATGGGATCCAGCTGAAGCTGTAAAGGTAATCAGGCCTCTCGTGGAAACTGTGATTCTGGCTACAGCGCATTTCTCTGACCACAACTGCTCCCTGTTCATCTGAGAGAACTGGCCCTTCCTTTCCAGTCCTCCTCAACCTGCCACACTCAGAAGAGACTCCTCACTGCTTCTCCCTCAGTGTCCCCTGCAGTGGAGCTGCCTGGACAGAGGAGAGTGTGGGGGACATACGGCCAGGCAGCCCACATTCCATCAGAGCGTCAGGCCCTGAAGAGGGTGACCTCATCCCCAGCTACACAAAGGCATTTCTCCTTTAGGAGTTGGCACCAGATCTTCACTATCTAATGCTCTCCTGGCAGTGATCCACCTGAGAAATAGGATAGAGGCTGTTGCCATGACTATACCTGGGTTCCCTGGCATTTTCTGGTTCTGATAGGACCTGCAGATTGACAGGAAGCGCTTCTAAAGCAACAACCCATTCATTACAGGGTGAATCAAAATATAGCATTATGTCTCGTTATTGAAAAACAAGAAAGACGAATGCGTCAACAGGGAGAAAAGAGCAAGTTAAAGAATTCCCATACATCTTTAAGACTACAGAGTTCAATGGTAAAAATGTTAAAATCAAGATTTTAAAACCAGCACAGCTCATTCAGATCATCTGTTTCCATTTTAACATGTCTATCTTCTTCATTTATGGCTGGAATTATCATTATGATCCTTATTGTCATTTTTAATACTCAAGATTTGTGAAAAGTACATTAATGTACTTTTATTCAACTTTTCAATGTATTATCTTTTTTAAAATATTTATTTATCTTTAGAGAGGAAGGGAAGGAGAGAAGGAGAGAAATATCAATGTATGGTTGCCTCTCATGAGTCCCCTGCTGGGAACTGGCCTGCAACCTAGGCATGTGCCCTGACTGGGAATCGAACTGCGAACGTGTGGTTCGCAGGCCCGCACTCAATCCACTGAGCTACACCAGCCAGGGCTCAATGTATTATCTTAATCAATCTTCTCAGCAGCCTAGTGAGGTGGGTATAGTCATTACCCTCATTTTACAGATGAGGAAAGTGAGGTCCAGAAAGGTTAATAAACTTACCTCATGGTACTTCTGCTGGACTAGAATTTATCTGACTGCAGAACATAACATTTTAAGCACTAAAAATTTTATATCAGTCCATAGAAGACTAGCCTACTTCAAATGGAGCTGCGATGTTCAACATCATGATTCAATATTGCCACACGCAGAGGAAGCCACTTGTCTCCCTTAGGCCACAGTAGGGGTTTGGAAGCTGGCACCTATTGCATTTGTGGTCATACTTCCGGGCCCCGGATAAATCGTGGCTAAGCCCACCATTAGTCTGGCTCAGCCTGATCGTGGGGCTCTAACACCAGCCTCTGGTAAACAGACTCAAATTCAACTACCAATGGCTTGAGGAGACAGCAGACTGGATTGGAACAATCGCGGGAGGCTGTGCTGAGCTCTGCCCTGCCCTGCCCATTAGCGGCTATACATTTGTGCAAACAACCAGAAAATTAAACGGGCCCTGAGAGGAACATTGATTTCCAATTGGCACAGTTCACCAGATGCTGTTTGGTCTAAGAATTGCTTGACCTCTACTAGTGACGCCACCTGCCCTTGGCTTGCAGGGTGTGTTCCCAGCAGGGAGGTCTTCCCCACTAACGCTTGCTGCTGGAACTTGGGCTGAAGGCGTGGCAGGTTCCCCATATGTTGCAGGGGAGAGGCTAGCCACGCCCATGAGTTGGATTCACCCCCTTATCCAACCCTAGGGCTAAAGCTGACCCCAGGAGAATACAGACGCTTCCACCCCCAACTAATTAAGTAGGTGGCCTCCTGCTGCTAAAAGGGAATGAGGGCAGAAAAAACAGAGGATGCCTGATTTAACTAAGATCTGGGTAAGTAGCTCACCAGCCAGACTCAGAAATCACCCATGCGCGCCTAAACAGTCTGTCAGGGGTCAGGGTGGTTCTGTGCTTGAGACCTGGACTTCTGTGTATTTTTAGCAATCTTTGTAGCTTTCAAATCTTGCAGTCCAAAACATGTGTCTTAGAACTTTTACACATTACCATAAATACTATCTATTAATGAGTATATCTTATAATCATTATTATTACCCACTAAAAATGCTTGTGTTAAAACATTAGAATGAAAGTGACTACTAAAAGACACTGTTTTTTCTCCTGGGACAACCTGAAGGTGATTCTGCCACCTTAAAAGTGTGAGCGTGCACATGCATGTGCACACGTCAAGAGCAGGCTTCTGGAGTCAAAGCCAAGAATCTGCCGAAGTTACCAGTGCCCAGTCTAAATGGCCTTGCAATTGCAAATTTAGATAAAACTAAAGCCATGGTTCGGATAAGGGAAGAAACTTTTAGAGTTTTTCAGTTCAGCCTGCTGGTGAGTTATTAGTTCTTTTTCCATTCTGTCTTTACTACAAATCTTTTAGACAGAGGACCTGAGATGCAAAGAGTGAGACAGTTGTAATAATGGGGAATTAGACTAAATTAAAATGATACTAAGTCACAGCACAACTTGGCCTCTTTGCCACCAACTTTTGACATTCTAATTAGAGTAAATGATTATGCAAATCTAGTCAGTCACTCATTCCCCCGTCAGCCAGAGTGCCCGTGATTGTTTAAGTGAGGACCGTTGATGGCATGATTAAAGCTCTCCTAAAAATTAATTGGGAATTGGAGGACAGTCTCCAAAGATGCCCTAATTTGTGGGCAGCCTAGCACAGCTGTCCTTTTGTCCTGCCCACCACCAGGACGCCTAGAGTTTCCCATCAAGTCTAATAGAACGTGACACCAGAGGTGTTCTCAAGAATTGGTCCGCAAGACGGAGCGGAAGGCACAGACTGACATCCAGAGCCACCTCCTGGGTCTGTCTAGCTGAGGAAACGGGGTTTCAGGTGAATCCAAACATGGATCGCAGAACACCCAGTTTGGGAGCGCACAGGAAACAGAACTGCTTATGGGTTAATAAATGTCGAAGCTGCGTGATGGGTACATGGGAGTGGGGGGAGAGCGCAGGGAAAGGAAGCCAGAAAGAGTAGCTATAGTATTTGCTTTGCTTTTATTTGAAATTTTCCATAATTAAAAAATGTAATACATAACTACTGTTAAATAATTCAACAAAGAGGCCATTAGATGGAAGTGGTTCTAATGCCTCAGCCACCTACATAAATAAGTAAACCCAAAGCTAAGCCTGGAAACACCTCAAGGTTAAGAAATCAAAACCTAGTTGACAACTAAATACGGGCAGCCACATAACGCAACCCAGGCTTAAGCCGTGACAAATCAAATCATTTCCTTGCTCTGCTTCCAGGCCTTCTCTGTAGAGGCCTTGCCCCTATCTCCCGGCAGTGCAGTGCTCCAACCACTTCTGGCTTGGTGCTGCCCCATTGGAATCGATTTTTGTTCAAATAAACTAAAACTTCTAAATTGCCCCAGTTTATCTTCCAAAATATACCATCATGAGGAGGAAGTTGGTAATAATATAAGTCAACTTATAATTACCTTCTTAAAGGAGAAGAGTCACAGAGTGTCTGATGCTAAAACGAGCGTGCCGTTCTATTCTCACCCCATTCGGGTCACACCTCGCATCCAGCCTTGACTCCTCCCAGTTTTGCCCTGACTTGGAGTGAAGAGCAAAGACTGAGGAGAAACTAGGAGAGAAATGGGGCCAGATGAGAGACAGAGAAGGGGACACAGGCTGAAGGGGTGAGGTCTCCAGATAATCTATCTAGAGGATAATTGAGAGTCAATTATGAATTAATTCTATGTCATAAATATACATACAATCCTATTTGACTTAAAAAGAAGAATAACTTAAGTAAACCCTCTTAAATTTAAAAAAGTACAGTGGACTTGAACAACAATTAAAATTAAAAAACAATAAATAAAAAAGTACAGTGCCTGGTCATGAAGGAGCAAATTCTCTGATTTTTAACAAGCTGCCCCTTGGCAGCCATGAGTTAAGATGAAAGGAAAGAAGTAGTTGGTGGTTTCAGTGCTATAGGCGGAGATTTTTTAAGAATGGGGGCCCCTGTCTACAGGCATCACAGTGCAGGATAGCTGCAGGCCTTGGAGATCGCCAGTCTTCCCTGGTGTAGAATGATGCTTTTATCTTTATCTTTTAGGGTTATCCATTTCTAGGGTGACAGTAATTAACAAGCTAGTAAAAGAACTGCCCCAGCTAAGCTGTGCCCAGTGTTTCCTGGCTTTGTTAGGAGAACCAGTGTGGGCTAATTAATTGGTCTTCAGGTAATAACTAAATCAAAGGTGTCTTGGGTACACTGGGAAGCTGGAGTCTCCTATTTCCTGAGAATCAATCAGCTTAAGATTGATGAAGGGCTGCTAAGGTCAGGCTTAGAAACACAAAACCATCTGCCAACTCTCTAGGGCTGGTACCTGCAGTAGAGCAATTTTAGAAGAACAGGTGTTCACTTTTAACTTACCTCTTCTTTTCTTTTATGCTGAACTCATGATTTTAGCTAGAACGAGCCTCCAGTTGGTTGATGAAATTCACAAGCTGTCTATCTACTGTAACTTAAAATAACCTAGCCCAAAGGTATTGTGATAACCTCCTATGGCTCTTGCATAAAGTCATAAACCTCTTGTCCATAGGAATGGCCACTCCAGCCTCTCCAGAAGCATTTGACAGCATCAGAAAAACAATGACTATGAGGCACTGCCCCAGAAAGGCTATACATACTGAATGTTTGTGCCTCCCCAAAATTTCTATGTTGAAACCTAGTTCCCAATGTGATGGCATTTGGAGGTGGGGGTCTTTGGGAGGTGATTAGGTCATGAGGGCGGAGCCCTTATGAATGGGTTTGGTTCCTTTATAAAAAGAGACCCTAAAGATCTCCCTCGCCCCTTCTACCACATGAGGACACAACAAGACAGTCATCTATGAACCAGGAAGTGGGCTTTCACCAGACATCAGATCTGCCAGTGCCTTCATTTTGGACTCTCAGCATCCAGAGCAATGAGAAATGAATCTTTGTTGTTCATAAGCTACTGTATGGCATCTTTGTTATAGCAGCCTGAACAGATAAAGACAAAGAGCTTAAGCCAAGGAACACTGTTTCACTTTCCGAGTGTGGAACAAATCCAGTCTGGTCCATCCATTTTGCAGAGTATGCATGAGAGCCTGCATGTGTGTCAGAGCTGATACTTAAACATCTCTGGTTCCTTGAAAGTGTCTTTTGGTTCAGCAGTCTAAGGACATTTCAGAGTGTTTGGTGATGATCTGTAAGCATGTCCATGTGTTTGTTGATGATGGTTCCATGACTGGCATTGCCTTTCCTCTATTAAAAAAAAATTCAGGATTTACACCAGTTTTCCTCTTCTAAATGAAGGTATATTTTTTGTTCCTGCTAACCATTAATGTCCCTAGTTTCTCAAGAATATGGGAAATTCTCCTAAACACTCTTGTGGTAGATTCTATTTTTCCAAAGAGAGCTGTAATTACACATATCCCGTCTCATATGTTCTTATTATGATGTTCTTATTATGATTATTATTATTAGCTTTCCTCCATTAAGAGGTGAGATTTGTGTTCCTGCCCCATGAGCCTGGGCAGACGTTTGTAAATACCTCAATCAGTAGAAAGTAGCAGAAGTGAAACGTATGACTTCCTAGTATAGTCATAAAAGAGGATAGAGCTTCAGCTTGGCTCTCTCAAAGCCTTGGGAGCCAAGCCAACATGGAGGAAATCCAACTAATCTAAACCCCCCATGCTGGAAACATCATGTAGAAAGACTATATAAAGATAGATAAAGCTTGTCCAAGGAGTCCAAACCGTTCCAGCTCCCAGCTGTTTGAGTGTTCCCAACACAGGCTCCAAATGTGTGTGAACAAGCCATTAGTGATCACAGCCCTTCCTTTGAGCTCCTCCCTGACATCAAGCAGAGCAAGAACAAGCCTTCCCCACTATGTCCTGTGCAAATTGCTGACCCTCAGAATTGGTGAGCACAATAAATACAGGGTCCAGCAGAAGCAAGGCTTGCTTGAATGTGGTTGGTAGAGTAATAACATAGGTGTACTAATTTATAGTCTTAATTTGAACATTTCACCTAAAATATCATATGGTGTGCTTGAGTGTGATATTGTTATGTTACAGAATTACATGCTTATGATTTTGTAATAAAAAGGGGGCATTATTTGTGCCAGACCCTGTATTTTCAGATGGATTTTTAAAACCTGATTGTAAAAAGTAAAACATTAACAATCTTGGAAGAAACTATAGGATACAATATACACCCCCTATGGTGTAGGGAAGAGCGGCCCAACCAAAAGTGTGAACCGAGAAGCTACGTAAGAAGTAGTAGACTGACTACATAAATACTTTAAAATATGTTTGATAAAAGTCATTCGGACAAAACATTGTGGAAAATCTTCCCACACCTATGACAGATAAAAAGTCATCATATGCAGTGTTTTTGCAAATTGATAACAAGATGCAATCTAAAATATGCAAGATATATGAATAGACAGTTCAGAAAAGAGAAAATATGAATGCTAAGTAAATATATCAAAAGATGTTCAACTTCCCCAGTCAGGCAAGTGCAAATGAAGTAACAATGAGCATGACATAATCAGATTACCAGACTCTGCTGGTGGGCTTGTGGTGACCAGGATACAGTGCTAATGGCAACGTGAGCAGCTACATACAGCCTTTTTGGAAAGCTAACTGACTAAAAACCAAAATAAAAAAAAAAACGCATAGGTTTCAAACAAGAAATCCCTCTGGTGTACCACACAAACCCAAATTGAGGGACATTCCAGACAAAAACTGTCGTGTAATCTTCAAAAGTGTCAATATCATGAACGTTAAGGAAAGACAAATTGGAAACTGAGAAAACATAATAACTGACTAGAACATGTGATTTAGGACTGAGACTTTATTTATTTACTTTTTAAAAAGACTTTATTTATTTACTTTTAGAGAGAAGGGAAGGGAGGGAGAAAGGGAGAGAAACATCAGTGTGTGGTTGCCTCTCACACACCCCTACTGGGGACCTGGCCCACAACCCAGGCCCAGGACCTGGCCTGCAACCCTGGGAATTCCGCATTCCCAGACTGGGAATCAAACCAGCGACCCTTTGGTTCACAGGCCAGTGCTCAATCCACTGAGCCACACCAGCCAGGGCTAATAAAGAAATTTCTAAAGGCATTGTTCAAAAAGGTCAAGAGAGTAGTAAGTAGTAACAGTACAATTTTAGAAGCTAAAAATATATGATCAAGTGGTAATTGATTTAGCTGAACTGATGATCAAATTCTATAGTAGCAGTAGGGAAAAAGAGTCAATCTAATTTATGTGACTGGATCCTCAGGAGACTTAGAAATTGGTGGCACAAGTTAGTCCTTAAAGTTAGGGGTGGCCAGCAGTGTGAAGATAAGTTGTGGATGCTGAAAGGCCAGGACCAGTTGAAAATTCTAAGAAGTGGTTATAGAATGCCAAATTTGGGCTAGCATAGAGTAACTGGTCTCAAACTTAACCTCCTTCTGTAAAAAAACAATTTTTATAACTTAAACCTGGACACAATATACAAAACATACTGTGGACCCTGAACAGTGAGCAATAACAGGGCTGTGATCATTGAGAAAGGGGAGGCTGCACGTTCATCCAAGCTTTCTCCCAAAGGACATGTTCTAGGCCAGACTGTGAGGCCATCGAGTAGAGGAGAGAATTGTCCTCTCACTGGTTAAAGGAAGCAGACATCAGCTTTAAAGACTGAGAGTTCTGTTGGTATTAAAGGTGCACGGTCAGGGAGGGTGCTGTCAAAAAGGAAACTGAGAAGTATGTATGGAAACTTTGGAAAAAGAATGAACCTCTGTCACCTCACACCATAAATAAAACTTCATTTGAGATGAATCATAAATCTATATATGAAATGCAAAATAATTGTCTAAATGAAAATGTAGTAGATAATCTTCATATTCCTAAAGCTGGCAAAGATTTTTTAAACTGGACATAAAATACTAACTATGGAAGATCAAATGGATAAGTTGGGCCTTATTAAAATTAATTTCTGTCAATAAATGACATCATTAAGAGGGTAAGAGACTTCTGGCTAACATGGAGGTACGGGTAGATATGCTTCACCTCCTCACACAAGGTCACAACTAACCTCAAAACAAAAAACAACCAGAACTGCCAGAAAAATCAAACTGTATTAGAAATGGGACAAACAAGGATTTAGAGGAGAAATACTCTTCGAGAAGGGTAGGAGGGGTGGAGATGGGAGCCAGGGCAGAGAGGATGCGTGTGGCGGTGGTGAGGTGGGCGTGATAAGGCAGTGGTGGCAGCAGTCGGCATAACTGGCAGTCCCACATTCATGTGTGGTGGATAAAAACTGGGAGGGACTTAGGGGGACACCTGGGGAGCCAGCAATCCCAGCCCCAAGCCAGAGCACAAAGCCCAGGGTTCCAGTGCCAGGATAATAAAGCCTCGTAACTCCTGGCTGTAAAAACTCAGTGGGGGTTGGGCCAGCAGAAGAAATTGCCAGTCCCTCAGGAGAGTTCATTTTTAGGGTCCCCACAGTCCTAGAACATATGCAAACCCTCCCACTCTGGCAACCATCACCAGGGCATCAGCTAGAGGGGCACCAGTCACACATGGGAAGTGGGTGAAATGACTGGAAACAGAGTAAGTGCTGGGCAAGTGGCATTGTTCCCCCTCTGACTTGTCTTCCATGTATAGCAACACACAGCCCCAAAGCAGTTCCTCCACCCTGGGGAATACTTAAGGCACCTCCCCTTACAATATAACAGGTGCACCAAGACAGGAAGTCAAAGCAGCTCTACCTAATACACAAAAACAAACACAGGGAGGCTGCCAAATAGAGAAGACAATTATATGGCCAAAATGAAAGAACAGATCAACACTCCAGAAAAAGAAGTGAAAGAGAGAGAGGCAAACTATCAGATGCAGAGTTCAAAACACTGGTGGTAAGGATGCTCAGAGAACTCACTGAGTACAGCAAATGCATAAAGAAAGAAATGAAGGCCACACTAAGTGAAATAAGGAAAAATCCACAAGGAGCCAACAGAAAAGGGAAGTAAGCCAGGGTTCAAGTCAACAATTTGGAATATAAAAAAGAAATAAGCAACCAGTACAGAATAAAGAAACAAGAATTCAGAAAAACAAGAAGAGAATAAGAAGAATCTGGGACATCTCCAAAAGTGCCAACATCCAAATCATAGGGATGCCAAAGGAGAAGAGGAAGAGCAAGAAATTGAAAACTTATTTGAAAAAATAAGGAAAGAGAATTTCCCTTATCTGGCAAAGGAAATAGACATACAAGTCCAGGAAGCACAGAGTCCCATACAAATTGGACCAAAAGAGGCCCATGCCAAGACAGATCATTATTAAAATGCCAAAGTTTAAAGATAAAGAGAGAATCTTAAAGGGAGCAAGAGAAAAGAAGAGAGTTACCTACAAAGGAGTATCTATAAGACTAACAGCTGATTTCTCAAAAGAAACTTTGCCGACAAGAAGAGACTGGCAAGAAATATTCAAAGTGACGAAGAGCAAGGTCCTACAACGTAGATTACTCTATCCAGCAAAGCTGTGATTTAGAATGGAAGGGCAGATAAAGCACTTCCAAACAAGGTAAAGCTAAAAGAGTTCATCGTCAACAACTGAATCTTTAAAAAAAAGGAAAAAAACAAACAACTAGAACAGGAACAGAATCATAGAAATGGAGATCATGTGGAGGGGGAGAGGGGGAGAATAGGGGAAAAGTTGCAGAGATTAAGACGCGTAAATGGTAGATACAGAATAGACAGGGGGATGTTAAGAACAGTATAGGAAAGGGGGAAGCCACTTGTATACATGACCCAGGGACATGAACTAAGGTGGGGATTGCTTGAGGGAAGGAGGGTACTGGGAAGAGGGGTCAGGGGGAAAATTAATTAGGACTATTGTAATAGTATAATCAGTGAAATATACTTTAAAAAATAAGTGAATAAGCATGTCATACACTGAGAATGTATTCATAATACATATATCTGACAAAGGATCCATGTCCAAAATAGATACAGAACTCTTACAAATCAATAAAAATTACAACCCAATTACAAAGTGGACAAAAACTTAGACACTTTTACAGAAGATCTCCAGAAGTCCAAAAAGCCTATGAAGAGGGATTCATCACCAGTTCCCGCTGGGATATGCAACTTAAAACGACAGCAAGACATCACTACACAGTGCCCCAGAAAGGCTAAAATTTAAAAGATGGCAGTGTCAAGGAGAGTGAGGATGTAGAGCAAGAAGAACTCGCACACGTTACTGGTGCAAGTGCAGATTAATTCAACTGTATAGGAAAACCATTTAGCAGCATCTATTAAAGTTAAACCCATGTTAAAGTTAACTTTGCAGTAATACTTCTGAGTGTGCTATCCAAGGTAAATTAACATTTGTGTCTCCCAAAAGACATATAAGAATTTTCACACCCCCTCAATCATCAACATGAGAAGGTATGACATTGTAGTATAATTACACAGTGGAATATTATATAGAAATAAAAAGAAACAACTCAACAGCTGGTATAGTCCCCAAAATGTTGTTTACTGAATGAAACCTAA
Source organism: Artibeus jamaicensis (assembly GCF_021234435.1). Classification (NCBI taxonomy): domain Eukaryota; kingdom Metazoa; phylum Chordata; class Mammalia; order Chiroptera; family Phyllostomidae; genus Artibeus; species Artibeus jamaicensis. Next base: position 20,382,301 of record NW_026521788.1, read on the forward strand.
CTCCAAACAGTATATACTCTATGATTCCATTTATAAAAACCAAAGAATAGGCAACTCATTTATGGTGATATAAATCACAGAATAATGATTCTCTTACGAAATGAAGGATAAAAAGTTATTTTTCTTTTTTTTTTGTTTTTTACAGAGAAGGGGAATGAGAGGAACTTCTGAGGTGATGGAAATATTCTATATCTAGATGGTAGATATACATTGTATACATATGTTAAAATACATATATGTGCCCAAATTTCATGTGTCCCCTCCCTGCTCTGGAAAAAGTTGGAGTTTTTTTTTCCTTTGGACAATGTAAAACAGAATATCACTGCAGTTGAGGGCTTCAAGCACATATGAGAGTGGGGTGTCATAGCAAGAATTGGGGGATTAAATAAACTTATGCATGCCAAAAGCTGGTTTACCCCACTCCAGGTTCTCCTCCTCATGTGGCTCCCTTGAACTAAGTGAGCATTTACTCATGTCTCATTAGCCAGAGTTGTATCACATGCTTAATCCTAATCCAATGAACAGGCTAGGGATTGTGCAGGATGGGGCTCTCCCAAAAAATCAGGACAACCTTGAAGTCTGTCATCACCATTATTCTTATCATCACACATTTACCATAGATGCTCATACCCTACAGACTTGACTGTATTTCCTAATAAACCAAAATTACCCAAATATTCCCGCATCCATTATTCTGAGCAGCTTCTCAACTATCAGAAGCCTAGCTCAGCTCATGGAGCAGCGACTGCAAGGGCCCCCAGCCACCTCCACAGTACGGCTTCCCTGTTCAGGACCCAAATGCCCAGGAGATCAGTTCCGATCGGACTAAGCCTGAGTCGCATGGCCCCTGGTCTGCAGAGAGGGAGAGGCAGCACCTGGCTGCTTCTGTTTCTCAGTGGGAGTTGGGCTCTGCCTCTTTGACTGCTCACAGTGACAATCTCCCAGTCCAAGGTGCTAGGAGGACGGTATTGGATGCTGCATGACTCCAAACAAATATTCATAACTACAAAAACATCATGATCTGGCTTTAATATTGAGCTAAAAGTTGAAAACAATTTTTTCTGTTACTTGACCATCCTTGAGTTTACCTGATGCCCCTTTTTGACTTACCGGTCTGTTTTCTGCTCCTTAGCGCAAAGCTGTGAATCTGCTCACTGTGATTCAATACACAGCGTGTGCCTGGTCTCTGAGCTCACAACTTCCCACTCATCTGAAGCTCTCTGGTACACAGGACTGGTGTGTGGCTTTGACTCTCTCTGCTGTAAATCCCATCCCCATCAATCAGTGGTCTCTGTTTAACAAAGACTCAGTATAGCAGTTTGCATGTGTGTAAAACAGAAAGTAGGATTGATCAATCTTCCTCTTAACAGAATCTCACTAGAGTACTATATACTTTTTGATATAGGGATCAATTCCCGTGAGAAAAGATTACAGCATAAATTTGAAGTGAATGATGAACACTGCCAAGCCAACTCCCTAATACTGCATAAAATAAAGTTTGTTTTAGCTCCCCTCAACATCAGTGTCTCTTATTCTTGCAGGTCTCAGCAGCCCAACTTGCTCTGCATATGGTGGCATGTTTAATTAGTGATCCTTCTGTAAGTGTCTGCAATTAGCACCATGATGATTAATAAAATAACTCCTTTAAAGCTCCATTTAGCTAGCAGAACTGCACAATCAGGTATAATTAATTCATCATTAATAAATCATGGCTGATTAACTAATCTGTTTATTACCAACACATTACTAAACAGCTCCCACCTGAGCACAGCTAATTTTTCTATGCTGAACAGAACTGGAAGCTTAAAAAAAAAACAAAAACAAAAAAACAGGTCCTCTAAAACTGCACCAAGCAGCAAGTATCTTGGCATGGTCAGGGAGATTTTGAGACGATGCACATTTTAAAGTTACTGAGCTGCATGAACAATTGTTGCTTGGGTGAAAAGAAAACAGTGGCCAAATCTGGAGTCCTGACCACCAGTGATTCTCCAACTTCAGCACACGCCAGAATCACCTGGAGGGCTTGTTAAAAACCAGAGATCTTTTTTTAAAAAGATTTTATTTATTTATTCTTACAGAGAGTGGAAAGGAGGGAAAAAGAGAGAGAGAGAATCACTGATACATTGCCTCTTGCATATCCCCGACTGGGGACCTGGCCCTCAACCCAGGCACGTGCCCTGAGTGGAAATCAAACCGGCGACCCTTCGGTTCACAGGCTGGCACTCAGTCCACTGAGCCACACCAACCAGGACTAAAAACAGATTTCTGATCACCGCCTCCAGACCTTCTGAATCAGTAAGTCTAGGGGATAAGGCCTGAGAATTTGCTTTACTAACAAACTCCCACCCAGGTGGCATGGATGCTGTTTGGGGACCACATTTAGAGAAGCATAATTCTACCCTTTCTCATATACTTGGGATGACCCCAAAGTCCTTTCTATAGATTTTATAATTTAAAAAAAAAGTAAAATATCTTTCAGCATTCTTTATCCGCCCTTGTGTTTACATGCTTTCTCTCCAACTGGATTGTTAAAGAATTAATTTCTTTCATTTCTCAGACACCACAGAACCTAACAAATACTTTCTAGATGTAGAAACTCTAAACAAAACCCAGACACGCATTCATCTCTGAATTGTTGTTCATGCCCCTGCCTTCCGGAGCCCTGCCCTTCAGTACTCCCCTGACTGTGCCATACCACTCGGTGTCTGCGCCATCTGTAGGCCCTAATCACTGACCAGTTGCAAGGGCTCATTATCTTTTCATGAGAGGATGAGTCTGGTCTCCCCAGTCCCCTGAGACTTCTGTAAGCTCCCTTTCCAGTCGTCTTTTTAGCCTGCTCCCCAGTTCTCCACCTGTCCAGCTTCTAGCTGGGCGTCCTATGCACAGAAGACAGCAGATTACATTTTACCAACCATGTCTGATTACCAGACAGTGGGCCTGACCCACAGGCTGTGAATGGGATCCCAGCTGCACACCTAACTTGCAGAATACATGGAAATGACAGCAAGGGGGATTCCCACCCTGAATAGAACTTGGAAAGAAGCCGTCCACCCTCTGAGAGTTAAACCGTACCAAAAAACAACAACAAAAGAGAAGTGAAACACATGGTCAGCTTACAGCAGTGGTTCTCAACCAGGGTGAAGATTTTTGCCCCGGGGCCCCCACCTCAGGGGTATTTGTCAATGTCTAACAACATTAAAGGAATAGAATGGCTTGCCCAGGCAGGTGACTCAGTTGGTTGGAGCGTCCTCCCGTACACCAAAACAGTTGCAGGTTCAACCCCAGTTGGGGTGCATATCGGGGGAGGCCACCCTTCCATGTTTCCATCTCACACTGATGTGTATGTGTGTGTCTCTCTCTAAACTCAATAAATATATCTCCTGGTGAGGATTTTTTTAAAAAGGAATGGGACGGCTTGACTATATTCTGATCGCAGAGGAAGGCAGGGCTGGGCAGCAGTGGAGGCCCTGGGGAAGGTTACTCAGGAACACAGGAGGGCCCAGCCCGGCTGGACCTGGGAGAGAGGCAGGTGACATGCAGCAGACTCACGTCTCACACAAGTGTAGGCTAAAGTCACCGTGTCTTTAAAAATACTGTAAAAAAAATGTGTAGGATAATCAAGAAAATGTGCTATTAACCGGATATTAATAGTGTTCCAATTTTTAAATGTTGTACTGGTTTTTCATTACTGTGTAAAATCACCACAAACGTAGTGGCTTAAAACAACAAGCATTTATTTCACTTTCTGTGGGTCAGGCGGGTCCTCTGCACGGCCACAATCGAGGCGTTAGGTAGGCTGGCGTCTCAGTCTCATCTGAACACTCAGCTGAGGGGAAAGATCTGCTTCCAGGCTGACTCGGGTCATGGCCAGTATCCAGTTCCTTGCTATTGTAGGACTGAGGGCCTCGTTTTCATGCTGGCTCTCAAGTAGAGGCTGCCCTCAGCTTCTAGAGGAAGCGAGAATCACGGGGTTACCTTAAAAGTCTGTCTTCCATTGATGTGATATTAGTGTTGAGGTTACTATTTTTTTAGGAGCCCTTATGTTTTAGAGCTAAATACCGAAATATTTGCAACGAAACTATGTCTGTCTGGGATTTGCTTCAGAACAATTCAAAAGGGAGGTATAAATAATTGACCATGAGTTGAAAATTGTTGAATCTGGTAGGTTCATGGGAGCTCATTATCTCCCTACTTTTGTGTATGCTCGAAATGTTCATAATAAAATTAAAAATAAAAAGTTCCCATGCATATTATCTACTGCTGCAAAACTAATTATCTCACAACTTTGTGACTTAAAACAACAAACACTTTTTTTTCTGTTTCTGTGCGTCAGGAATCTTGCACAGCTTAACTGGGTGCTTCTGGCACAGGGCCTCACAGGGCTGCCATCAAGGAGTCAGAGGAACCCCAGGCCTCCGAGGCTCCAGGAGCTAGAGGGTCTGCTTCCAAGTTCATGCATGTGGCTGATGCTCAGGGGCCTCAGCTCCTTGCTCACACTGGGCAGCTGGCTTCCCACAGAGCAAGTGGTGAGGAAAAGAAAGCAAGAGAAAGAGAAAGAGAGACACACACAGAAGTTGATCAAAACATAAGATGCAGTCTTTTATAACTTAATGGAAGTGACATCCTATTACTTCTGGACATTCTGCTGGGCATGCAGACCAGCCCTGGTGCAGTATGGGAATTGACTGTTGTCAAAATTATCCTTGAAAACCCTATGAATAACCTATAAAACCTAGTGTGCAGTTATACCAGTGCACAAGCCCAGCACCGCCAGTTTTTCTCCAGTGCTGGCACACGTCACCATTTTATTGAGTGCTGGATAAAGCTGTCGGCTTGAAGTTGGAATCATGGTTGTTCCCAAAATAAATATATTTAAACACTAAAGTCACATATGGCATTGCCCCGAGCATATAAAGTTAAATTCAAGTAAATTAAGTGCAGGATGATGGGATTCTAATGCATCGTTCAAGTGAGAAAGCTTATCACGTCTTGATGACATCTGCCATTTGGGTCCATTTTGCTGACTCCTTATTTTAGCTCCATAGTTACCAAACAGCTTTCTGACTATAATTTGGTTTTCCAAACAGAAATGCAAATAGGGAGAAATGCTCTGATCTAAATCATTCCGTGGTTACATTTCTCATTGTAAAATTAAAAGTTGGCGTCTGGCTTTAAATATCGGTCTGTATGTGCTAGGTCACTGTGAATCTGCACCTGAGAGACCAATTCACTCTTGGTTCACCGACATGATAGGCTTTTGAGCCTGCTCCTCCGAGTCCGTACCAGGGGTGTCCAACCTGTGGCCCAAGGGTCCCACACAGCCCAGGATGGCTGTGAATGCAGCCCAACACAAAATTGTAAATTTACTGAAAATGTTATGAGGTTTTTCTATGATTACATGTCACACTGTATTTAATGTGTGGCCCAGAGATGCCAAAAGGTTGGACACCCCTAGACCATGATAAATTTACCCAAATAATGCCACCCAAGGGGGAATCATGGGAGGGGCCTAAAAATCTTCTCAAGGTGTGATGGCTATACTTACTCCCCCACACTTCTCAGGTCCCTTGCTATTAGATGGGAGGATGTAACCAGTTTTGGTCTGTAGACTGCAAACAGAATTGACACATCACTTCAGAGCCAAGATACAGTGAGATTTTCATATGCTCCTTCCTCCTGCCGCAGCAACCATGGAGGCCACACACTGAGACAGTAGAATGCAAAACCAGCCTGCGCCCCTGCACGATCATGATGAACGGAGCCCCTCTTGACCTGTGATAGACAGAAAATCTGAGGGCAAATAAAAGTTTGCTGTATTAAACCACTCTGACTTCATAGATATTTCCTACTTTAGCATAACCCAGTGTAACTCAATACATCACGGAGGCCAACTTTGCAGGGAGCACATTTTTCGATCAATGGTGACCTTACACTTGAGTGCTGGGATACATCTCCAACAATCTCTCTCCTCAAAGCCCTACACCCACGCTTAGTAAGATGAGGTAGGCAGGAGGTGGGCAGAAGCAGAAGAGGCAAGGAAAAACCTAGCAGGACTACAGATTTTAAAGCCCCCTCAAACCTGCCCTGCTCACATCAGCAGAAAACTCCCTCATGCTAATTCTAGAGGCTTTTGCTCCTGCCTCCCGAAGATGTCATTTCATTTCCTCCTGTTTATCCATTGGAGTGTGCCTGTCCTTCCCCACTGCTGCCTCAGCTTCCCTGGAGGCCACTTCTGGAGCACTGCAGCCACTGTGGCTGCTCAGTCTTCAGCAGGCTGACCAAGAAAACACACTAAATATTACAGTTGCCCTGTCTATTCTGACTCAACTCTCCATTGCTAAATGGAAAAATTTTACTTACAAAAGTAAATATAGGGTTTGAAAATATAGAATGAAAAGTTGACCCAGATGCTTCAAATAGCAACTTTCACGCAAAAAAAAAAAAAAAGAATTTAGTCATCTCAAAGATTTGTTTCTCCAAAACAGCTATTAAGAACTTAGCATACATGTAAGAGAGAAAATCCACACCCTCGCAGTTGCACATTTATGTAAAATTATTCATGCAATTCAGCTCTAGGCTGGGAAAACCTTGCATTTGGCCAGAGCCCCCCAGTGACTCTTGCCCTGGTGTCAGGACCACCAGACAAGTTGTGATGAGCCATGTGTGCAGTGCACGGTGGGCCACCAGCCATTCGGTGAGCTAAAGCACCGAAGCCAGTGAATTATTTTCTTCACCGCAAATTGAGGGAAACACAAGATCACTTTTGTAATACACTCACTCTCACATGCCTTAGCAAAAATAAATAAATATAGGAAACATGGTAGCATTAAGGTGAAAAATGTTGGGACAGCAATTTCTAACTGATCAGCTAGCAGTTTTTGAGACAGCCAAGAACTGCCACCAATAAGGTCACGTTAAAGAAACACTGTTTAAAAAAGAACCCTCACCCAAGAATATATGTACTGATTTTTAAGACAGAGGGAAGGAGAGAGAGAAACATCGATCGGTTGCCTCTTGTACGCACCCGGACCGGGGATCGACCTCACAAACTTTTGGTGCATGGGAGACGCCCCGAACAACCCAGCCACCCAGCCAGCACAAGAAACGCTCTTAATGACCTGAAACAGTTCCCATCCCAGAGTCAGTTATGGGTATTCAATATTACAGATTTAACAGAATTTAAAGTTGTGTGAAAACCTCTTTATTAAAGTAAGAGAAGAATCCCTTTTAATTTATCACTCTAAAGCCATATATCAGATAAAGATATTAAATTACCTTTAGTATTTTAATTTTATTACCATGCTAATACATACACATTTTTTTTAATTTCTGGGTTTTTTAGTTACTTAGTTATATGTCCTGATTTTTAGTTATTGAACTCAGTGTGTTCCAATAAAGGAAGTAATTTTTAGATACATTAAAATTACTACCAAACATTCCTCACACATGAACTGTTTTCACTGTTTATTTTCATGACCCATCCTTGTCCACATAATTCATATACTCATAGCATAACATTGCTAACATTTTATAGCCTGCTATAATTTTCTTTCCTAGTATTATATCATAAGATATTTTTCTGTATTTCTACATAGTTACCATGTCTTTTTAATGGCTGCAAAATATTCTATCACATTAACCTAAGTTTAAATGGTTTGATTTTGTTCCTCATAAATTTGTTCCTCATTCTGTGATTGGTAGTCACAAAAAAACAACCTTATTCTTTGTTACTAGTTACTTACATTTCAAATACAGGTAGAACCAAAACTCAATAGTTAATTAGGGTGTGTTATTACATCTCCATTAATATGTCTTCATTCTTCTAACATGAGGTCAAGTAGACTACTATGCAAGCTTGCTAAAGGCAGCCCCTTACATTCTCTTTGCGAAAACTCGTTGCAGATAGCTGCATCTGCTCCCAGCCGTCTCTAGGCCGTCAGTGTGCCCTCCAAAACAACAGTGGCGCCGCCCCTGATGTCAATCCGTCCATCAGAACGCAGTGAAATATCCAGCTCTCCTCCTCGGCAGGAACACTGAAAGGCTGAAGAAAACAAAATGAATCAAAAATTAAGATCATTTTCACCCTTTTTAATTAAAAGAACCTAGTGAGACACCTCTTATTACAAATTCCAGAATCCTTTCCGTTGTATGTACAGCCCAGCCCAGTGGGTTCTCCTAAGGACTGGGGGGCCACAAATACAACGGGATCCACAAAACACACAGTTCCATGTCTTCCCTTCCCTGAGCCCCTGAGCTACTTCCTCTCTCACCTCCCCAAATGCCCCAGACACACCCCACCTGTAATTTCCTGCCCAGCTCTGTCCAGGAGTAAGCAAGGATGTGTGAAGACAGATGCTAGAACTAGATGTCTAAGAAGATCAGGAGAAATGGTCTTGGCCCTTCTGAGAAGGCCCCATCTCTCCAGGTCTGAGTAAGATAAAGAGAGTCCACTTGCTCATTGTGGTCATCAAGCAACCACATGTGTCAGGCAAACAAGGGGCACGGCCTCAGCCTTGCTGGAGCTCAGTGCTTTGGGGAGTAACTGGTCTCACCTAAGAAAGAGCAGCCACCCCGCTGTCCCCAAGTTAGTGTCACAGAGGCCTAGCCCTCCCACTAAGACCTGTACTCGTTAGGGTAGGACTCATTTTAATTATTAGGGCAATGTAGCCTCAAGTGTCTCAGATCTATTTTTCCTTCCCTGGAGCAATATATTAATCTCCCAGAAACTTGGGCCAAAAGTAAGAAACCTAACTGATCATTCAGTCTAAACTTGTCACATCACATATAATTTCTCTGGGACAAAGTGACACAGCTTGTTAGTTTTATTCAACAAACATTTATCGGGCGCCACTGCACTAGAAGTGTGTCTGCGTGTCGGGAGGGCAAAGGTGGAAGATGTTTGAGATAGGGGCTCTCTTGCATTGAAGGTTCAGGGGGAGGAATTTAAAAACCTTTCATTTTCTTGTGAGTGCTACATAAGATTTTACTATATCCTCAAGTGGAGAGTACATATGAGAAGGAATACTAGCTTAAGCTTAGGCAAATTTTTTTTTTTTTTACTGAAAAAGAGCTGTCCTACCATGCATAACTTTCTTCCCCAGTTGCTGGGACCAGTAGCTGCTGAGAACGGCATGGGCAGACCCTTAAAAGAAATGAAAAATGATCATGCAGTCACGAAGGAAACTGTGGAGACCTTGTGGTACATTTATAAGCAGTCACAATCAGCTATACAGTTGGACTAAACCTTAGATGACTTAGTCGTTATGTTGCCATGGCCACAGCAGTGTGTGCAATTATGAATGGAGATAGAAAGGAAGACTTAGAATTTATGGATAAGATTCTCCAAATGATACATTTGCTATGCTTTATACTTTCTGAAGGCTGGATTAAAGTGCAGGTTTTAATTCTTGTCCTGTCTATAATTCACTGTCAGACCACGATAGGAAAATCAAGTCCTTCACAAGAGTCTTTCTAGATCTTTCCAGGGAAAAGTTCTGCTTCCTCCCAGGATGCACACACAAAGAAAGGTGGGAGTTCTGACAAAATGCCAAATCTTCCACCAAACGCAGTCCCAGGCTTTCAGTGGCTAAAAAACTTTCTTTCAGTGAGGTATTGTCTCACATGATTGTACCCTAGTTTTAGATCAGAGAATAGACAGTAAAATGAAGAACAAACTATAAAGTAATAACTGCCAGAAAAGTCTTCGAGGGAGAAAAGTTCGGATTGGAAAAGGCCCCTCTTTCAGAAAAATGCAGTAAATGTTATGGGAAGCCCACATGGTGTGAGCAGCCACGCAGTTTGCCTGAGACTGTCCTGGTTTTAACGCTGAGGTTCCACGTGCTGAGAAACCCTTGATTTCAAGCAAGCTGAGATGGTTGGTCATCGCTGTCCAAAGACCTTTCCTCTCTAGAGAAGCATTATTCCAGGGGAAACACGCTTGTCCTCTGTGCCAATTAAAATCTTTGTAAAGCAGCTGTACGAGTATAAATCTACTCAGAACTTCTTGTCCATGGGGGAAGGGTTGAGCTGGACTGTTTGGATGTCATTCGGGCATTTTCCTGAGTCTTTAAAAGTGCTTGCTTGCTGAGTTTGGGTTTCACATGCCTTGTTCCTGAGAGAGTAACTACGTCCTGACTCCACCCCAGCCCCTGCCATCTGACCAGGACAGGAGCCTGCAAGTCTCCGCCCAGCCTCCTCTGGCCTGGCCACCATCCCACCCATGGAGCACTGCCCACTTGGGCTGCTCAGCCCACTCTTCTGAAGAGGATGAAAGTAGGAGACTTCCCATTCTTGCCCATCTTAAATCTTATCCCTCTGCTTCTGGCTGGGAGATCTTCAATAACCCTGTTCCCAAACTCACCCCACCTTCTTTGGAGGCAGGTCTGGGAAAGGTGGAGGGGAAGAAAAGAAACACTATTCCTGTCCCTCTTTCCACTTGCAGCCCAGGAGTTCATCCTTCAAAACCAATTCTTATCTAGATGTCAATAATCATGCAGGATGGTCACCGGAAAGGGCAAAAGACATCAGCCCCTGAACTTAAAAAATAGCAGATCTGGAGGTGTTTGCTCAGGGAGCCAGTTTCATGGTTATTATTAAAACAGCTAATAGTTACTGGGCACTTACCATGTGCCAAGAACTATGATAAGTACTTAACTTGCATTGAGTTTCAGTAACCCTCTGGGGATTATTTATATTTTATAAAGGTGAGAATGTATACTTCTAAAAGTTAAGTCATTTACCCAAGGTCAACAACTAGGAAACTAGGATGCACACCCAGGCTGTCTTGACATTAAAGTTTAACTCTGCTAGACTGCTTCCTTTTTCTGTGTTTTCACATGAGATGTCAGTGAAGGGATGGGGGCAGGGAGGTAGGGAAACAGAGGCAGCTGAAGGCCTAAGCAATCTGAAGGTCGCGGGAAGGGCACTTAAACAGCTGTTTGTTATCCTCCCACTCCTCACTGTTTAACCCTCCCCAGGACCCACGTCAAAACTTACCTGTTACAGGGTCTTCTGCCACACCAACCCACGGAGCAAAATATCTGGAGTAAAAGTCAAATGCTTGGGTCTGCCCACCAGGCTGTCCTTTAAGGGTGAGAATGAGTCCTTTCACCTTCCCTGTGTTCTCTATTTGCGGCAGATTCTGTGTGTTCACTTTCAGTTTCTCCAGAAATGACCTTGTTCATAAATGGGATGCATTAGGACAAACACATTCCACAGACCACCCACTAAACAGACTCTGCAAAGCAGGCGAGAGTGTGGCTTCCCCAAACAGATCAGCAGGAAGGGAAAAGCAAATGGAACATCTTCCCACCTGAGAACAAAACTCTCTGGCTGCATAGATCACAGTCTGACTGGACACAGCACAGCCAGACCAAGTCAGAGCTATAAATCTGGGTGCTTGGCCCTCCCCAAAGTGCTGGCAAAGCCAAAAACCTCGTTCACCTGTCGTAAGTATCACTGAGCCGGACCAGGAGCATCCGGGTATCTGGAGAGTAGCGGATGTCCTGCACCAGTGTGTCCCCTATGGCAGCCTGCGGAGAGAGATCAGCCTTCTCAGGAACGTGCTGTGGGTCGAGCCCTTGGTCCCCTGCATGGTAAACAACCTCACGTGCATCTGCAGTGTGCCGGGCACACCCATGGTCTCTAATCCCCAAACTTTAGTTTGGTTTCAGGGTTAAGGTGTTGCCTGAGGAAGGTCATTTTCCTGATGATTAAAGAGGCCTTTAAAGGAGTTAAGCTCAACCTCTGGGAGTCAAATATAGGCATTATTCACAAGCGTTAGTTAATATGTGCCTCTACGTACTTCCTTCAAATGGGTATTTTCCCCACAGATCAGAAGGAAGACTTGAGCCCAAGGTGTCACACGCACGCACACCTCTCGACCCAGGTCTTGGGAGCCCTGGAGTCAGTGCTCTGAATTCCCGCTGCCTACCGTCCTCTGCGATGGGAGGCAGCCCTCGTGCCCACCCCTTAGAGTCGTTGTGGGGATTCAATAAAACACGTGGAGTTCCCGCGGCAATGATGAGAACATTCCACACGGTGAGGACTCGGGGCTGGTGGCTGGATTGGACTTGGGGACCAAAGGACTCACCTTCATGCCGCTGCTCTGCTTGGCAAGCACACTCTTTTCATTTAGAGGCGACATCGCAGGTCAGTAACATAGCCACATTTTCTAAAGATTTTTGCCCTTTATGTAAGACTGTGAGGGACATTTTGAGGGGACAAAAGCCCCTCCAAGCACTACCACGGGATGCCAGCTGAGCAGATGACAGTGGTGATGACATAGGCATTGTCTGGCAAGTATTGGGTGGCTTTAGGTCAAGGACTGAGATGCTCCAAGTCCCAAGGGCAAGATTCCCTCCACCTCAGGTTTCTGGGCTACCTGCCTCTGTTACCACAGTGAACCTTGTCCTTTCCTCTAGAAACTGGAACCCCACCAGCCAGACCCCACTTTCTCTCGGGGACCTTCCAGTCTTTCTAAAGGGTCATCCAGCCCTTCTCTGAATGGATTCTTAGTTGATTTGAAAGTTGAATTCTGGGCCGAGAATCCTATTGCCAGTTTCTAGGAACACAAAATTACAACACTCATGATAAATAACCCTTTGTCATCCTCATTTCACAACGCTGACCCTGAGGCTTAGAGGGGTCAGGTTCAGCTCTTTCTACCACAAACAAGGTAGAAAGAACCTGGAACATTTTCCATTCTCCTGCCAATGGTTCTCCCCCACCCCCACTTCTGCCAATGGAGGCTAATGTTGACAATGAAGAGTCAGTGAAAACTGGTTAACTTTTTCAGCAAATAGATCTAATATTGAAATTCAGACTCGGGTGCATGGTTCACTATCCATTCCAGCTTAGATTCGAACACTGATACTGGTAGCAGGCCTGTCTATTGGGGTCAAATGGTGCCTCAGCTTTGCATTCAAACAATACCAAATGTTCAAAAACATGAACTCAGTTTTTATTCTTTTCACTAACCTTTATCAAGTCTCTTACTTCATGAAAGTCCTATATGAGGAAAAAAGACAAAAATCATTGGAAAGTAGGCAAGCTGTCAGTTGTACACAGTTTATTAATTGGAAAGAACTGACCTGGGGTTGGGCTGGATAAAGAGGCAAGTCCAGGATGATGCCATCCTCTGCTTTTCTGGCCTTTAGTTCCCCACTCAGCGTCACAAAGGTTAGAGTGCTATTCACATTTTCTGGCAAAAAAAAAAAGTCTTATTTTGTCAATCAGAAAACTGTTTGAAAATGAGTCAAGAAACAGGAAAATAAACCTTGTTATATTGTTATATATGTGTATGTCTATTTCAGTCACCATTGTCTTAGATTCTCTGGCACTGCTGTCCTTTCATGCAAGGGGGGGCTCAGGTTTGGTTTGCTGAGGTCCACAGTGGGGAAAACCCTCACCAGATTCTAACTTGAAAACTAAGAACATGGCGGATTAGACTTGGCATCATATTGCAAGGCTTCAAATCCCAGCTCTTTACTGCCTCCTAGCTGTACCCTTGAGCAAATTATTTAACCTCCTTAAATTTCAATTTCCTCATCAATAAAAAGAGGTCAGAATTAAATCTATACTGATTTTACCAATAAAAAAAGGGTAATGATTAAGCCTACCTCATGGGGATGCTATGTTTTCTAGTACAATTTCATATCAACCTACAATAACTGTAGAATTAGAAACTCTACTAGTCTAAGATATGCCGAGTGATGATAAACAGAACATACACGTTATGGACAACAATCTGACATGAATAAATAAGATTTATTTTAACTAAACCAAGCTATACATAACATTTTGATTTAAAGCCTAGACTATAAATGCTGATATAATAGCCCTCCATGCATGTTTCTAATACAACCCGAGCCACTTACCTAACTTCAGTGTGTGTAACATTTTTGGTGAAACAAAGATTTGTGACATAATTCCTTCCCCCCCCTCAATATGTCTGTAAAATTTAAACATATCTCAAAGGTGAGGAAATTCAGCATTGTTTATTACCTTTCACTAAGTATAACTGGTGTTAGACTATTATTTACAAAGCAGTTTTTAGTATCTTATCTCATCTAGCCTTAAACATACTCAAAGGGAATCTGAGAGCTATCATTACAAACCTCAGCCTCATACCAACCAAGGTGGGGTTTTCAAATCCAACTTCCATAAAGTCTGCTTTTCAAGACTGAGTTCCTAAACAATATTTTATGATGTTTGCTTGCCTTCATTCTAATCCCCTAACCACTGAAACCAAAATTACCTTTTTAAAACAGGAAATGGATTACATTACAGAGGTGCCTTGGCCTAACTCTCAATGTTACCTCCTGCCAATCACCCTCCCCCGCAGGAAGCTCCAGCCCTCAGGTTATACAGACAAGTGCCGCTGGAGCTTTGCACTTGCTGCTGTCTCAGCCAGAAATGCTCTTCCTCCCACTCTAACTCTTTGCACAGATGGCTTCATATTCTTCAGCCTGAAGGTCCCCTTCTCTAATGGATGCTGTTGTCCTGCAATGTCTTACAGCAGTCACTTGGTTCGCTGGAAAGAGTATGAGAATTTTAAAACATATTTGCTACTAGCTAAGTGATAGGTTCACTTTTTTTTTTTAATCACATTACTTATTTTGTGAAACAGCACAGCTGCAGAAGCCAGGGTAGCATGGCCACAGAGAGGGACCTCACTCGCTGGTGTGAACCACCTTAATCCGAAGCAGGAGCCTTCAGAGAAAGACAAATCGAAGAGAGACAAAAGTCATTCTCATACAAATGAGCCACAAAATTTTCATTTTCTTATTCTTTTCTAAGTATTTCATTAGTGTCAATCAATTGCTGAAGCATGCTGTGAAAGAAGGAGTGAACTCTAAGCATGCATGCTGGGGCTCTTGGGTACTAGATCTGGGGCTGAACCATTCAAATTGACCAACCCATTCCCCCTGATTAACTGAAAACCAAATCGGATCTCCCCTTCTCTCTCCTCTCTGCATGCAAATAGCAAGTGGGCATTACCCTTAAGTATCATTCCCCCACTGGAAAGGCAGCTTCTGGTACCATTCAAGAATGGTTTTAAAAAATGCTTATTTACTTTGTGTAAAGTTGTCAGTTGGGTGCAGTTTTCGAATAAAAGCAGTTTCTGAGAGGTTCATTTCCCTTGCAATTTTTTGATGCAAGTCTTCATCCAATTTCTACATTAGAAACAAAAAGTTGATAAGATCCCAGAAATATAAGTCAGACTTCTTTGGACAGCAACGGCCATTAGTTAATAACACAATTTATTAATATTAAAACCTGCATGCTTAAAAGAAAATAATTGCCAAGGAATTCAGGCACTTTTCTAAAGATTGCTTTTTAGAAATTCATGTCTGAGCACCTTATGAAGAGCTGTGTAGGTATATAAAGCTAGAATAGACCCTGAAACCCAACTGGCCCGTCCTATCCTTTGTCAGATTTTTACCTAAAACAATCTCCACAAATGGAAATATCACAATCTCCCTTTCTTGTTGGATGAGGAGATATTTGGCACTCCTTCGAGGCAGGCTGGACCACTCTGCCTCCATTTAGGCAGGTTCACTCCCTTTCATGGGCCAGGCCTCAGGCCAGAGGTCGCTCTCTGCAGGATGCCTTCCAGACTGCTCTGCCCGCAAGCACTGTCTCCTTCCCAGTGCTCAGACAACCTGAAATCACCTAGGGTGTCCTTCACTGTCCGTGCCCCCACACTTCTGACTCAGAGCTCTAAGAGGGCACAGACCGCTATTTTGCTTTGTCCTGGCTTAGAACAATGCGTTGTATTCACTCCAGGATGGAAGAGGCTCGATAAACATTTGCTGAAAGAATAAACACATTACTCACTTAATCTTTGTTTTAAAAATCTTCAATATAGATATTTTATCCACTTACAGATGAAGTTAAACAGAGAGGTTGTCTAATAACCTACGATCACAATATACCTAATCAATGGTAAAGTGATTAAGAGTGTGGGCTTTGCAAATGGTAACAACCAGAGAATCTAGAGGAAAGGTATATGGATGTTCATTGTACCACTCTTGAAACTTTTCTGTAGGTTTTTAACTTTCCAAAATAAAATGTTAAAAATAATGTGAGGCCCTGGCAGGTGTAGCTCACTTGGTTGGGGCAGCTCATGATGTTTCTCCCATCGATATTCCTCTCTCTCTCTCTCTAAAGGCAATGAAAAGAATGTCCTTGGGTGAGGAATGAATGAGTGAATGAATGACTGAAGTAGGCTTCGCACTTGGTCAGGTGACTCAGTTGATTGGGGCCTCATCCCACACAACAAAGGGTTTCGGGTTTGATCCCTGGTCAGGGTGCGTACCAGAGGCAACTGATCAGTTTCTCTCTCACACTGATGTTTCTCTCTCTGTTCCACTCTCTCTAAAGTCAACAAACTTGTCCTCAGATAAGGATTTTAAAAAGTTGTTTTAATAAAAATAATGTGGGCTTTGGAAACAGAATTGGAGCTGTATCTGGACCAGCCCCTCGTAGCAGTGCGAGAGTGGGCAGGTCATTACCCCCAGGGAGCCCCAGTTTCCTCGGAACCTCAAATTCCTCAGTTTAAGGGATTTTAATCCCTTAAAAGGGGATTAATGGTATTAAATCAAAGAATTATTGTGAAAATACATGTGTACATACCATATTTTCACACACAGACACATTCTTTTTACCTCAAGAAAAAAATGGGTCAGAAATATGCATTTTCCTTTTGAGAATAAAAATAAATTTTTAAATCCACATAATGCTTACTAGCTAGATTTTGAATTCTAAAGACAAATAAATTTTTGCTTTGGCCAAAGTTACTATTTTTGAGATCCTGAATGCCAGAAATAAGAATTATAACTTTATACTAATAAATTCATAATTCACTTAGCTGAGTTATACAAGTTAATCACCCTTTGTTTTTTAGTTGTTTCAAATTCTTTTAAAACACTTCCCATATACTTGTGTAGGCATTAAACAGTGGTTATTGTGAAAATCAGTCATGAGTTTTAAACTATCAGCTGGTATAAAAATCCTATCAAGAGATTTACTAAGGTTTTCTTAAAGGAGCACTATATTCAAAATCTATAGAAATTCTATAGTCCTATAGAAAGAGAAATCACTTAAGAAATTGGTAACTTATTTTCTGAAAACCCAAACATAACAAATTGGTTTTGTTTTTTATGTAACGTTTTTCTTTCAAAAGGTTAAATCTAGTAATGCATGTAAAGTGCTCATAATAGTGACCAACATGAGCAAGTACTTGATTAATGTTACCTTTTTACTTTGAGTGACTGAAAGTCTGTGCTTTAACCTGCCACACTGCACCGCCTCTCCATAACACAGACAAACTGTTCTTATCCCTTTAACACACTGCAGACAGGAAAACCAATGTGCATCAGGTCAAATGGACCCCTACAATATTTCTGAGGGAAAGCAGCAATCAGTTACTGAGCTGGGCCAGCAGCATCAGCAGCACCACCAAGGGAATTTGTCAGAAACGCAGCGTCGGATCCCGTCACGGGCCTTGTGAATCAGAATCTCAGTTTTAACCAGGCCCCCAGATGACCCGTCTGCACATTACAATTTGAGAAGCCCTGGTGCATACGAATGGCCCTGTGTTCTTGTGGGGAGTCAGGACAGACACAGAAAGCAACAGTGAACAACACTAGAGAGTACCTGTGAATGTGAGACATATTGTGTACAGTGTGCAACTGAGATACATCAATTTTGACAATAAATACGTTAGGCCTTTAAAGATGAGGCCTTGAAGTGGACCTAGAAAAAGGGCAAATTTTGGTGAGTTGGACAGGATAATGTGTGCAACGTTAAATGTGAGCTTTGTATTGGGGATGCTTCTTGGGAAAGTTACTTGATCTCACATCCGTCGGTTACATCTTTGACACTCTAGGATTCTGTGACTTAAGTAAGAAGAATTAGGATGGTAGGATGAAATGAAATAAGCCCCTGTCACAGCTGTGGGCCTGGAGAATGAGAAGTCCCATCTGAGCAGGGGAAGCGGGTGGTTGCTGGAGCATTCCAAGCAACAAGGCAGCACTTAAGAATTGAGCTTGGGCATGCTTTCCCTCTGGGAGCATGGCTGCACCTTTTCCTTCCTCCTCTACTTCCCCCTCTTCTTCCCCCCAAGGCATGTTACTTTTGCCTCTCCCTCTCCTAAACTCTAAGGGCCCTTCTTCTGCCTCTGTAACTTGTTTCCTGAGCCTACGCAGCCCAGCTGGCTCACTTTTACTACCTCTATAACCTTCTAAATAAACTTTCTCATAATTTGGAAAAAAAACTGAAGCACTTGCCATGGCCTGTACAATGTTCTCTGTGGAAACTGGCCCACACACCTGTGCATACAACACCTAAGAGAAAGTAGAAGCCATTTAATTCCCCAGTGCAGAATCTGCAATCAGAAGACTCAATGGCCAATGGAGGGGTGACAAAGAAAAGCCTGCGTGGGTCTTCCTGGGTTTGCCTCCCTGGCACAGGAACCTGCAGTGCCTGCCAGTCCGTCCTCTCTCTCTGATCCAGCCACACTCTCCCTACCCTTGTCCTTCCTTTCTTTACCTATTGCTTCCCTCAACCTTTAGGACAAGAGTCTCTGAAAGCATTAAAGCATTCCACTTTGTAGCCAAATTTGCCATCTATTGGTAATAAATTTCCTTGCAAAAGGGCTGTTTTGCACATCAGCTAGAACACATACTTTACTGACCACCAGCTCTTTAATCCTCTCTACCTTGATGAATTATACCAATTGCAATTTGAATTTCTGTAACTATTCACTGTCCCAGGACACTTAAAATCACCTATTTGCCTGCGGGACCAGAAGACATAATGTCTAAAGTTTCATAATAGCAGCTCTCAGTATGCACCATATGAGGCTGAATTTCTACACCGGAACTAAAGGGCAAGATACTGGTGACTCATGAGAAGGGCAATACTGGCTCTACTTTGAGAACTTTAGAAACAAAAGGAAGAGGCCGCATTCATTTAAAATACTGAATTTGGGTTCCAATCATTTTTTTATTTTACACTACAAGCTTATTTTCCTTTTTCTATATTTGAGTTTTTAACTATATTTTATTGATTATGCTATTACAGGTGTCCCCGTTTTTCTCTCCCCTTTACCCCTCTCCTCTCTGCACCCACCTCTACCCTCCAGCATTCCCCTACCCCTTAATTCATGTCCATGGCTTGTACATATAAGTTCTTTGGCTTCTCTATTTCCTATACTGTTTGTAACCTACCCCATGTCTATTTTATGCCTACCAGTTATGCTTCTTATTCCCTGTACCTTCCCCCTCTAATCTCCCCCTCCCCACGGATAACCCTCCATGTGATCTCCATTTCTGTGATTCTGTTCCTGTTCTAGTTGTTTGCTTAGTGTTTTTTTTAGGTTCAATTGTTGATAGTTATGAATGCGTTGTCATTTTATTGGTCACAGTTTTTGATCTTTTATTTCTTAGAAATATTTGTTTATTTGTTAGTAACTGTTAGTAACGCAGCACAAAACAGTGACAAACCAACAGCTTTTAATTCTCTTGCTTTAAGATCTTACTTCCTTTGGCAATGTCATGTGAGACAAATTTCCAACGGCAAAAACAGAGCTATGATTTTTTTTTTCTTCTGAGTTTCAATGTTCTGCATCAAGACACTGAGTTTCCATCGCCTTTAAGGCCCACAAAAAATTAATGATCAGAAAATCAAAGTAAAGTTTTAAAATACTCCCATCTTGTGGCAGTTTTGAAGTATGACAGCCTAAACATAACAGTCTTGCTCTCAGTCTTTGTCCCTCTGCTGCAGATACAGTCCAGCAAAGAAAAAGTAGTTGGATGTAGAAAGTTCTAAATCGTCCAGGAGGAAATAAGAGACTCCTTCTAAGGCACCTGGATGATTGTGAAGTTATGTCCCTACAATGCGGTTCTCCAACCACAAGTCATCTTTAGTCGTTCCTACTGGTTCTTGCGCATGTCCAGTCTCTGCAGCTCCGTCTGGAGCCCAAAGCTCGTACTCACTTTCCATATTCCACCCACCCCTTCCCACCAATCAGAACATCAGACCAATAATTCTTGGTTAACTAGAACTCTTCAGAAGTTTTGCCATAATTTAATTGATTATATTTTTTACGTTCACTCAACAGATATTTAGTGCCTCCCGTGGGCTAGGCCAAGTGTGTTGGAACACGTCTAAATGGATCTAAGACTGTGTAGAATGTGCCGTCTAATGAGGAAGACAGGCATTGAGTGAAGTACTGGAGTGATACTTGTTACTAACTGAGAAGGAACACTAAGGAGGGCCGAGGAAGCAATTAAAGAGAACTTGTCGTTGAATAGGGAGCACAATGGTTAAAGCACAGGCTCCGCAGTCAGACAGACCTAGGGTGGGATCCTAAAGTCAGCCACTTAGGAGTGCGTGACCTCTGGCAAAGTACTCAAGCTTCCTCCGCCTCTATTTCCCCATCTGTAAAATGGGGGTAATAATAACAAGACCTACTCATGGAGTAGTTGTGAGGATACAATGAGATAACATATGAAAGCCAAGCAGCACAGTTTGGGATGAATTTGTCTGAAGTCACTGCTGCCAGAGCTGAGGGTTATGTTCTAGAAGTCAGTGAGGATAGTTGGGAAGCAGAAATCCCTACATCAACATCTCCTCTTCCTAGACATCGCTCTTTTTGCACAAATGCTGGACAAAGGGAAACCCTTCAGTATCCTAGAGAAGTCTTCTCTGCACTCCCCAATCTCTTTTCTGGGCATAAAAATGAGATACGAGGTTGAAACACCCTAGAAACCCCAGGAGCCTCTGACTGAGTGTGGTCACAGAGTCTCTCTCTAAGGGAGGGCACCGAGTTTGGAGGCGGGCAGTGCACCAAAAGCTTCCCGACATGAGTTAAAGCATGGGCTGAACACAGTATTAGGCTTCTTTTCTTCCTTAAATACATAATCTGCTAAGCTATACAGGAGTTTTGGGTGTTCTCTAAATTTAAAATTGGAAGAGCAAATAGTTCAGAAACTGAAAACTAAGCATTCTTCTTTAAAAATGTGAAACCAATCTTCCTTGCCATCACTGGAATTATTATTAATGCTTAAAAGAATAATAATTATTTTAAACAGTAAATGCCAGTTGAATTAGAATAAGTGTATATATTGGGCATACAGAAAGTGTTTAATGGAGAATTTTAACAGAAAAACTCAGGAATAAACTTCCTTAGTACAGGTATTCTCTGAAGCAACAGATCTCAACCCGAGGCAATTTTTTATTGCCTTGACCAAGAGGGGAGGCAGGACTGCTGTCATTTAGTGCGCAGAGGCCAAAGATACCAGTAAACATTTTACAGTGCACATGACAGCCTTATACAACAAAAAAAACACGCTGTCCAAAATGTCAGTAGTGCTACGGTTAAGAAACCTTGTGCTAAACACACACACACACACACACACACACACACACACACACACACACGAGACCAGCAACAACCAAACAAAAAAATGTGATGATTTCCTAGAATATGAAGGATAAATATGGGCTCCCTACCCCTGAAGATATGTTATTTTTCACAAAATGTTGAAGCTGGTTTACAGAAGAATAAACAAAACATCACCCCTCAGTATGGTCAAAGGCCTCTGACCAATCCAATAGCTGGTTGTGAGTGCTTATAGTTCTTTACTTAGCTGTCATTGTAATGTATCTATTTCATTTTTAAAATATTGTTTCCATACCTTTTTCCATGTGTCTACATGGTCTTTATTGCCAAACTTATTGTCACACGTTTAGGGACACCATCAGTTTTTTAAGACTTTAAATATTTTGCCTGGCCAGGTAGCTCAGTTTGTTAAAGCATCGTCCCAGTACACCACGGTTGTGGGTTCGATCTCCAGTCGGGGCACATACAAGAATCAACAAATGAATGCATAAATAAGTGGGACAACAAACTGATGTCTCTCTCTCCCCATCCCCCTTCCTTTCTCTGTAAGGTCAATAAATAAAAATTTTAGAAAAGGATTTTAAATATTTTATTCAAATATATGTTCCATTTATCCCTTAATCTGTTTTTGTTTTTACCTAATATACAGTATTATAAGTTCCTCATGTGAGAACATGAAAAATGTACTTGTTCTTAAAGAAAAGCACAACTTTAGAATGTTACAAAAGCTCTCAGAACTCTGTTATCCAGAATTTTTCCCTTTCCTTCCAGCAGTCTTTTATCAAGCATTTAAAAAGCAATAACCTAGTCCTTAGTCTGTCCACCAAGTTATTCTGTGGTTGGTCTCATCTTGGTCAAATTTGAAATAATTTTTACAAAAGAACAAAACAAAAAGAATATTCTTTAAAACCCTTCATTTAAAATGTGAACCATTTTCTCCTCCGTAAAATCCAGCACTGTTCTCTGAGTGCCCTCTGTACCCAGCAGCCGTAGGTCTTTCAGCCACTGTGGTGACCACTGATTCATGATCAGGCCCACATGTCTGTGACCATGACCCTCACTAGACTTTGAGCACTTCAAGGGCAGACAAACTTACTAATCTTTGTACTTCCTATCAGTAGCCCAGCGCCTGGCTCATGGTAGATAGTGATAAATATCTGTAGAATATGTTAATGACAGGCTAAGCACCTGAATCATGGCCAGCATTATAAGATTTAACACTTATTTGCCTCTGATATTTTCCAGAGTTCACTTGTCCTCTCTCTAGGCACTTTAGGTATCCACTGTCTCCAGCCATGGATAAGAGAATCCAAGGGCAGAAAACACACTTTATATTTCCTTTATAACTTTTATTGATCATGAATTAGGTAGGGAAAGTGCTAAATTCACCTCCAGGAGAACAGAACTTCCATGTCCACAGAACAGAAAACTAGCAAACTGGTCTTTAGATGCCCATTCAGTTGTCCCTGACAGGCCATCAGGTTAGAATGTTCTCACAGGTCTGAGGCCCAGAAGAAGTGAACTGGGAGACTCTTTAGAGAGTGTCCCCCGGGTCACAGACTTTGTCTTCTTTTTCTTTTTGCCATTGGTACTGAAGCATATTGCTTTTAATTAATTAAGTTCTTTGCTTCAAGTTTTATTTCCTAGTTTTTCCAAATATGTAAATAAGATGTAAAACATATTTTAATACAGAGGTAGATAAACATAGAGATATGTAGTCAGGTAGATGAATAAAGGGTGAGAGATCCTTAAGTCTGTTATTTAGTGAGGATATTGGAAACAAAAGGAGTTAATTGAGGAAGGATGCTAATCCTTGTCTTCAGTGAAAATTAAGTACAAAAATCACTCAAAAGTATTTTCAAAACTCCCAGAGATGTTATATATGGAAACATGGGCAGATAGATATGCTAAGACTCATGACAAACAGATGTAGCCAGTCACAATTTCTTGAGGTGAACTTGTGTTTGCCAGATTGTTTCTTAAAAAAAAATACACAATTGAGAATCTGGTTGTTAATCATTCTCTCACTAACTCTCACAAACTCATTGTGTTGATAGAGCCTATTAACTTTATTACTTTCTCTCTGCATTCTGTAGTTGAAAGAATGCCAGCTGCAACACTGCATAATGAATGTGTTGCTAAAGTGAGCTGAGGGCTCTTGAACTCTTGATCACCATTTTGCTGCCCCATTTGAGAGATAAAATAGGGGTACCAAGAATTCAATTAATAGTATTCACCTGTCTCAGAAGAACCCCAGGATGCCATTCCCCATCTTGACTGCACAGTCGCATCCTGTAGGGAGATTAACAGACAGTGCTGGCTGTGTTCCATTCTGGCTGTGTCCCAGAGATTCTGTGGTCATTGGCTGGGGGTACAGCCTGAGCACAGAAGTTTGTGTTCCCTCAGGTGATTCTAATGTGCAGGCCAGGTTGAGATTCATGGCACAGGAATGCCTCAACACACTATGTCCAACTTAATATAAAATATATTTAAGATGATGAATTGCTTACTGTGTTTTTTTGAAGTAATTCTCACACATACCCTCACACTAGCTTCTCTGAGTGGAAGCGCACCTCAGCTTATCAGCTAACACCTAGGGACCAACACAAAGCACTAAGGTCAAGGAATATATTTAACTGTTCTGTTAATACTTATCCTAATCAAAAAGCCATTTTTAAATAAGATTTTCAAAATCCAATTTGAATTTTTCTTGCTCAATGTAGTATCAGCCATGTCCATTTACATAAAACTCACCTAATTTTATTCTCCTCCATATTTGGTACTAACTAAATGAAAATCTAATGGGTAAAAGGGAGCTCCAGTTCTTCTTTACACAAATTTTAATTTCCCTGCAATTAAGCATGTAGGTGTAAGCATTCTCTCCAAAGTTAACTTGCAGTTATGAATATAATTGCTGATATAATTTGACTAAAAAGAAAAAAACACAAATGTAAACAAACTAGACCTGATTTTTTTATGATCTCACCTTTAACAGGAACCTAATCAACAAAACAAACAAGCAAAGTATAACCAAAGACACTGAAATAGAGAACAGGTTGACAGGGACCAGAGGGGAGAGGGGAGGGAATTTCAGGGAAAAAAGGGGAAGGGTTTGTAGAAACAAATATAAAGGACACATGGACAATAACTGGGGGGGGGGGGACACAGGAGGGAGGAGGGGAGCACTGGGGGGGGCTGGGATGGGGGAAAAAAGTAGAAAACTGTACTGGAACAACAACTAAAAAATATATATTTGGTTCTACAGGAATTTAGAATTCCAGGCACTGCATTTCCAAACAATACTTACATTTTCTAGGAGACAAACAGCAGCAGGATTCCCATTAAATGCCTTCGTCGTGAATGCATCTGCTATGAAAATAGGGAGCTTCATTTTCCTTGTAAGCTGTTTCTGTAAACTCTCAAAATTGCTGGTAATCTGCTTTGCTTCTTGCTGTTGCAAAAAATTTTTTAAGTTAATGTTTTACTTGCTGTACAGAAGCAACTAACAGTTCCCAGATACAAAATCAAGCAATTATTCTAACACACCTACATTTAAAGATATGTGATCTCTAATTTTTAAGCCTCTAATATTGAATTTGTTTTAAAATACTGAATGAATAGAGCACTTTCTTTTCAAATTTTGTATTAACAGTTATACTGTGTATATACTTAACAACACAATTGTATTCTTACTTAGAGTAGCCAAAACTACCTTAGGCTATGTTTTTGATGAAGTGAATAAAACATCCAAGGGGCGTATATGTGCTTATAGTCACCCAATGAATATTACTACCCTTTTAAAAGAACATTGTTTTCTCTTATTATAAAAAATATGCTCATTGATTAAAATAAAACTTGGCCAAATAAAAAGTGACCCATAACCATGCAATAACATTTTTTTAAATTTTGAACTTAACATAGTCAAAAAAACCCTCATGCTTTAATTAATTTTGTTATTTTATTAAACCATCAAGTGGAGTTTTGGAGCTAATGATCTAGATTAGTAAAAGCTTAGTCATTCTAAGATTAATAACAATAATCTTATAATACTCTTAATCTTCTAATGACTAATCAAAAAGAGTAGTCATTATAAGACTAATACTTCCTTTTTATTTAAAAAATCTATCAAATACAGAAAAGCAGAGGGGAAAAAATAATCTCCTGTGCTTTCACTCCCTAGAGACAAATTCTATTAATATTCTGGGTGTTTCTTTTGCTTCACTAGAAACTTCAACTTGGCCTCGTACCCTTTCCGACCCCTCTCCCACAGACAGTGCCACAATGCAGCAAAGACTGTTGCCTCACCCTGCTGAATACCTAAAGCTCCACCTCTTACAACATAATAGGTACACCAAGACAAAGAAATATAGCCCGAATGAAAGAACAGATCAAAACTCCAGAAAAAGAACTAAGCGACGAGGAGATAGCCAACTTATCTGATGCAGAGTTCAAAACACTGGTAATCAGGATGCTCATAGATATGATTGAGCTCAGTTGCAAAATGAAGGAAGAAATAAAAGCTATACAGTGTGAAATAAAGCAAAATATACAGGGAACCAACAGTGAAGGGAAGGAAACTAGGACTCAAACCAACTATTTGAAACAAAATGAGAAATAAACATCCAACTGGAACAGAATGAAGAAACAAGAATTCAAAACATGAGGAAAGGCTGAGAAAGCTCTTGGACAACTTTAAATGCTCCAATATCCGAATCATAGGGGTGCCAGAAGGAGAAGAGGAAAAGTAAGAAATTGAAAACTTATTTGAACAAATAATGAAGGAAAACTTCCCCAACCTGGTGAAGGAAATAGACTTCCAGGAAGTCCAGGAAACTCAGCGAGTCCCAAAGAAATTGGACCCAAGCAAGAGCACCTTAATTATTATTAAGTTACCCAAGATTAAAGGCAAAGAGAAAATCTTAAAAGCACCAAGAGGAAAAGAGTTAACTGCAAAGGAGTTCCCATAAGGCTATCAGCTGATTTCTCAAAAGAAACCTTACAGGCCAGAAGGGGCTGGAAAGAAGCTTTTGAAGTCATGAAAGGCAAGCACCTACATCCAGGATGACTCTATCCAGCAAAGCTATCATTTAGAATGGAAAGCAGATAAAGTACTTCCCAGATAAGGTCAAGTTAAAGTAGTTCATCATCACCAAGCCCTCATTATATGAAATGTTAAAGGGACTTATCTAGGAAATAGAATATGATAAAAAATATGAACAGTAAAATGACAACAAACTCACAACTATCAACGATTGAACCTAAAAAACAAAAACAAAAATTAGACAAACTACTAGAACAGGAACAGAATCACAGAAACGGAAATCCCATGGAGTGTTATACAGTGGAGAGGGGGAGGGGGGAGAATGGGGGGAAAGGCACAGGGAATAAGAAGCATAACAGGTAGACACAAAATAGACAGGGTGAAATTAACAATAGTATAGGAATTGGAGAAGCCAAAGAACTTATATATACAACCAATGAACATTAAGTGGTGGTGGGGAGTGGGAATGCTGAAGGGTGATAGGGTTCAGGGAGAAGGGGGATAAAAGGAATCATAATTTTTTTTTAATTTCAACAAATTAGAGGGCACTTTCATTACATCTGAAAGAAAATGACCACCCTGGCTGGTGTGCCTCCATGGATGGGAATGCTGTAACATAAATCTATAGGTCACAGGTTTAATTCCCATTGAGGGCACATGCCTAGGTTGCAGGTTTGGTCCCAGGTTGGTGTGTGTGTGTGTGTGCAAAGCAACCAATCAATGTTTCTCTCTCTCCCCCCATCCTTCCCCCCCTCTCTTTAAAATCAATAAGCATGCTCTTGGGTGAGGATTAAAAAAAAGAAAAGAAAAAAGAAAATGACCTATCTAACATGCTTTTTTTTTCATTTTTAAATTGAATTTATTGGGGTTACATTAATTTAAAAAATTATATATAAGTGGTACAATTCTATAATACATCATCTGTATATTATATCATGGCTTCACCACTCCAAGTCATGTTTCTTTCCATCATCACTTATCCCCCCTTTAACCTCTCCTACCTCCCGAACCCACATCTCCCTCTGGTAATGCCCATACTGTTGCCTGTCTGAGGGGTTTTTTTTTCTTACCCCTTAACCTTTTTCACTCAGCCTCCTACCCCCTCCGCTCTGACAGCTGTCAGTCTGTTCTTTGTAGCTATGAGTCTTTCTATTTTGTTCTTTCGTGCATTAGATTCCACACATAAGCGAAATCATACGGTATTTGTCTTTCTGTGACTGATTTATTTCACTTAGCATAATAACTCTCCAGGTCCATCTGTGCTATTGCAAAAGGTAAGATTTCCTTCTTTTTATCCTCACCAGAGTTGGGGGTGGTAAATATATATATATTGCTTTTAGAAAGAGAGAAAGGGAGAGAGTGAAACATTGATTGGTTTCTTCTTATACACGCCCGGAATGGAAATAGAACCTACAAACTAGGTATGTTGCCCTGACTGGGAATCAAACCCACAATCTTTCAGTAAAAGGATGATGCTCCAACCAACTGACCTACAGTGGCCAGGACAAAAGTTCCTTCTTTTTTACACCTGAGTAATAAGTATTACATTGTGTAAATGTACCACAGCTTTTTTATCCATTCACCTACTGAGGGGCACTTGGGCTGCTTCCAAATCTTGGCTATTGTAAATAATGCTATAATGCTACGATGAACATAGGGATGCATATATTCTTTCAAATTAGTGTTTCAGATTTCCTCTGATATATTCCCAGAAGTGGAACTGCTGGGTCATAAAGAAGTTCCCTTTTAAATTTTTTGAGGAAAGTCCATACTGCTTTCCACAGTAGCTGCACCAATCTGCATTCCCACCAACAGCATACAAGGTTTTCCTTTTCTCCACATTCTCTCCAATGCTTGTTTGTTGATTCATTGATGACAGCCATTCTGCCAGGTGTGAGGTAATATCTCATTGTGGTTTTAATTTGCATCTTTCTGATGATTAGTGACCTTGAACATCTTTTCATATGTCTATTGGTCATTTGGATATCCTTTGCCCATTTTTAAATTGGATTGTTTGTCTTGGTGTTGACTTGTATAAATAAGTTCTTTATATATTTTGGAACTTAACCCCTTACCAGATGTATCTGTAGCAAATATGCTCTCCCATTCAGTGGTTTGTCTTTTCATTTTATTGATGGTTTTCTTTGCTGTGCAAAAACTTCCTAGTTTGACACAGTCTCATTTGTTTTCTTTTGTTTCCCTTGCCCACGGAAATAGATCAGAAAAAATATTACTGTGAGAAATATCTGAGATTTTACTGCCTATGTTTTCTTCTAGAATTTTTTATGGTTTCAAGTCTAACATCTAAGCCTTTAATCTATTTTAAGTTTACTCTTTTGTGTGGTGTAAGAAAGTGGTCTGGTTTCATTTTTTTGCATGTAGTCTCTGTCCAATTTTCCCAACACCATTTATTGAATAAATGGTGTTCATTCAATATCTTTAGCCCACTGTATGTTTTTGCCACTTTCGTCAAATATTAATTGGCCATAAAGGCTTAGATGTATTATACCTGGGCTATCTATTCTGTTCCATTGAGCTATATGTCTGTTTTTATGCCAGCACCATGCTGATTTGATTACTATGGCCTTGTAGTATAGTTCGATATCAGGTAGTGTGATTCCTCCAACTTTTTTCTTCTGGTTAAAGGTTTGTCGACCTTGTTTACTTTTTCAGAGAACCAGCTTGTAGGTTCAATGATCTTTTGTATTATTTTTTAAACTCTATTTAATTTATTTCTGCTCTAATCTTTATTACTTCCTTCATTCTACTCCCTTTGGGCTTTGTTAGTTGTTCTTTTTCTAATATCTTTAAGTGTAAAGTTAGATTGTTTATTTGAGATTTTCCTTATTTCCTAGGAAGGCTTGTAATGCTTTGAATTTCCCTCTTACGGATGCTTTCTCTGTATCCCATAGACTCTGAGTTGTGTTCTCATTTTCATTTGTTTCAAGGTATCTTAAATTGTCCCTTAATCTGATTGTTAACCCATTCATTGTTTAGTAACATGCTATTTAGCCTCTGTGTCTTCGTGTGTTTTTCAGTTTTTTTCCTTGTGAATGACTTGTAGTTTTATGCCATTATGGTCAGAGAAGATGCTTGATCTGATTTCTATCTTCTTCAATGTACTGAGATTTTTTTGTGTCCTAACATGTGGAGAATGTATATTCTGCTGCTTGAGGGTGAAATATTCTGAAGCTATCAATTAAATCCACCTGACCGTGACTGGGTAGCTCAGTTGGTTAGAGCATCATCCTGATACATCAAGGTTTGCAGATTCAGTCCCCACTCAAGGCACATATAAGAATAAACCAATGAATGCATAAATAAATGGAATAACAAATTGATGTTTATCTCTCTACCTTCCTTTCTCTCTCTCTAAAATTAATAAATTTTTTAAAAATTATTTTAATTTAAAGAAATAAATAAATCTATTTGATCTAGTGTGTCATTTAAGGCTGCTGTTTCTTATTGATTTTCTCTCTCGAAGATCTATCTATTGATATCAATGGGATGTTAAAGTCCCCTACTATGACTGTAGTATAGGCAATCTCTCCCTTTATGTCCATCAAGATTTTCTTTATACATTTAGGTGCTTCTATGTTGGGTGCATAAATGTTTATAAGGGTTATATCCTGTTGTTGGATTGCTCCCTTTATCATTATATATAGTCCTTTTTTGTTTCTTACTATATATAGCCTTTGTTTTAAAGTCTATTTTGTCAGATATATGTATTGCTACTCTAGATTTTTTAAAATTTCTATTTGCATGAAATATTTTTTCCATCCCTTTACTTTTACTCTGTGTGTATCTTTCCTTCTGAGGCTGCCTTTTGTAGACAGCATATATATGGGTCTTGTTTTCTTATCCATTCAGCTACCCTATGTTCTTTTGATTGGAGCAGTTAAGCCACTTACATTAAAAGTGATTACTGAGACTTCTGCCAAGATGGAGGCGTAGGTGGAAACACCTTGCATCCACGTACAACCAAATCTAAAAATAACAAAGTTTTAACAACAATAAACATAACCAAACCACATAGAAAATCGACAATATGGAGTCCGAAAACAACGAAATGCTCAGCTAAACCAGTAAGGGGGGCAAAGCCAGCAGCGGAGTGGGTTGGCCAAAAGGATCCCCCGACCGAGGTGGTGCACAAGCAGCCGAAGGCGCAGATTCCAGGTGTGGGCTAGCTACAAGTGGACACAGGGAAGAGGCGCGGCTGGCAGTCTGCGGTCGGTCCAGCATTTGCGTGCAGATAAACCAGTGAAGAGGCGAGCATTGAGACCGCAGGGCGCAGGGCGGCGGGCTTGCACGTATCCGCTCAGATAAACAGGCGGGGGCAAACAGTGGGACGGACTGGGCGAGCAAAGAGGACCGCCCTTGCTCCCTCTCTGACCCTGCCCCCACATACAGCGTCACAACCTGGCAACCTGGGTGGCCCCACCCTGGTAAATAACTAAGGCTCTGCTCCTCATATGTAACAGGCAGGAACAGATCAAAACATGGCTCAAGAACAACTCAGAGCCCCAGAGCCCATAAATCTAAGTGATGAAGAAATAACCAAACTTTCAGATGCACAGTTCAAAACACTGGTGATCAGGATGCTCACAGAACTGGTTGATTTTAGTCACAAATTAGAGGAAGATATGAAGGCTAAAGTAATTGAAATGAATGGTAGTGCACAGGAAACCAATAGTAATGGAGTAAAGGAGACTAGGACTCAAATCAAGGGAGCAGACCAGAAGGAAGGAAAAAATGACCAAACAGAAAAGAATGAAGAAACAAGAATTCAAAAAAAGGAGGAGAGGCTTAGGAACCTCCAGGACATCTTTAAATGTTCCAACATTCGAATTACAGAAGGGGAAGATGAACAGTCACAATTAGAAACCTTATTTGAACAAATAATAAAAGAGAACTTCCCTGTTCTGGTAAAGGAAATAGACTTCCAGGAAATCCAGGAAGCTCAGAGAGTCCCAAAGAAGTTGGACCCAAGAAGGAACACACCAAGGCACATCATAATTACATTAGCCAAGATGAAAATGAAGGAGAGAATCCTAGAAGCAGAAAGAGATAAGGGGACAGTCACCTACAAAGGACTTCCCATCAGACTGTCAGCTGATTTCTCAAAACAGACCTTACAGGCAAGAAGGGGCTGGAAAGAGGTATTCCAAGTCATGAAAACCAAAGACCTACAACCAGATTGCTCTATCCAGCAAAGTTTTCATTTAGAATAGAAGGACAAATAAAGTGCTTCTCAGATAAGACCAAATTCAAGGAGTTCATCATCACCAAGTCCTTATTATATGAAATGTTAAAGGGACTTACCTAAGAAAAAGAAGATAAAAAAGATGAACAGTGAAAGGACAGCAAACTCACAGTTATCAACAACCACACCTAAAACAAAAGCAAATTAAGAGGACAGCTAGATCAGGAGCAGAACCATAGAAATGAAGATCACATGGAGGGTTAGCAACAGGGGAGTGGGAGAAGGAGAAGGGGGGGAGAAGGTACAGAAAATAAGTAGCACAGACAGTAGATAGAAAATAGATAGGGGGAGGGTAAGAATAGTAGGGGAAATATAGAATCTAAAGAACTTGAGACACGTGTTCATGAACTAAAGGGGGGGAATGGTGGGGAGGAGTGTGCAGGGTGAAGGGGAACAGAGGGGGGGAATAAAACAAATGTAATGGCATAATCAATAATAAATAAATAAATAAGAAAGTCCAAACAACATTATGCTAAAAAAAGGGATTCTAGTGCTGCAGAAATACCAAAATGACAATGTTTGTTACAGGTGCTAGATTACAATCAAAAGTAAAGCATAAATGTTTTAGGCTTTTATGGAGGAAAAAATTTATCTATAAAACACACACACACAGGTCTTTATAAATTACCTAGCAGATAGCATATATATATAACACTGTTAACTAAGGATCTTACTAATTTAAAGTAATGGTCCACATGTAACGGTGGTTATTCCAGAATACACACACACACACACACACACACACACACACACATTACAAACACATACATACACAGGGGGTGCCCAGTAGTATGAAGGGTCAAGCCCATGCCCTATCCTAACAGGTCTCATTTAACTCACACTATAATATTCAAAGGCAAATATTTTACTGATAAGGAAACAGGCTAAAAGAGGTTAGGGAACACATCCAAGGTTCCAAGCTTCCAAGTGCTAAAGCTATTTCAAATAAAAACACACACTAGGGGTCAAGAAGAGAATGAAGGGCAAGAAGGGAGAAATGAAGTTTCTAGTCTCAGTTTAGGGGCAGGGAAGCAGATCGGCAATACACTCACTGAATAGACACCCCTTTGCATTTTTTTCTGGACCTCTCTCAGAACCTCAACTGACATGAGCAGCCAGGGATGTAATACAGTGAGCAGTACCCATACTAAAATAAATAAATAAATAAAATTAAATTAAAAAATAAAATAAAATGAATAAAATAAAATAAAAATAAAGTGATTATTGATAGATATATATTTGTGACTATTTTATTCTTTATAACTATGTTCCTCTTTTTCTTCTTCTTAAAGAAGACCCTTTAACATTTCTTGTAATACTGATTTGCTGGTAATTAACTCATTTAGCTTTTTCTTGTCCGGGAAGGTCTTTATTTCTCCTTCAATTTTATGGGGTTTTTTTTCTATTTAGAGCCTATTAAGAGTTTATTATGAACTTGTGTTATGGCCCACAAGGAAATAAAAGGACTATGTACAGTCTTTTAGGAAACAGGGAGGAAGCTGAGGAGGGCCAAGATGAGTCTAGGGCTTTGATTAGCGCATTCCAGAGGAGGGGGCCCTCATATTCCTGGGGGCAGGGGCCACATTTGTGGAGGAGACATGCCCATAAAAGTTCTTTGTCTGGCAAGGGGAGAATCCCCACTGGGAGACCCATGGGAGGCCTCATACCAAGAAGTGGGCCCATCATGCATGGAGGAGGTACCCCTTGGCCCATGGGTGTGGGAGACCACATGGCCAGGTGGGTACTGGATTGGGGCTCCTGCAGTACTGAGTATGGCACCAGCTGCAGCACTACAACAGTGCCTCTTCCTTGTGGGGTCATCACTTCTTGGCATGGCCCACCAACCCCATGAACTGGCCCAGTAAGACCTGCAGGGACCTGGGACATGGGAACACCAGCTGGGATTCCTCTGCCAGCAGCCCTGCCATCCCCTGGATGCCCGGCAGCTCCAGTAAGTGGCACTGAGGCAATGCCAGTATCTTTGGGAGGTCCTTCTACTGTCATTGAGACTAAATTCTTCCCTCAAAGAAGCACCAGACCAAGGACTCACTTCTCTTCTTTCTTCCTGTTTTGAGTTCTTTGACTTGATCTTCCTGCATTCATCACAGTCACATGGATCATATGCTTGTTGAAAGCCCTGAAGGTGCCAATGAAGACAGGACCATCCTGTAGTCAATGGGCTGCACCATCTTGCTGGTCATGCCTAAAGCCATGGTGGCAGTTCTGACAGATCCTCTCTTTCAATTTCAAACTATAGCTTTACTGGGTAAAGTAGTCTTGGTTGTAGGTCCTTGCTTTTCTTTTTTCCTTTTCTTTAAAAGTATCTTTTATTAATCATACTGTTACAGTTGTCCCAATTTTCCTCCTTTGTCCCTACCACCTGGTACCCTGCTTCCCTCCAACAATCACCCCCTTAGTTCATGTCCATGGGTCATGCATGATAGATTTTTGGCTTCTCCATTTCTATGATATTCTTAACTTCCCCCTGTCTATTTTGTTCCACCAATTATGCTTCTTAATCCCTTCCCTATTTCCCTATTGACCCCCTTCTCCCTCCCAGCTGATAACCCTCCCAATGATCTCCATATCTATGATTTCTGTTCCTGTTCTGGTTGTTTGCTTAGTTTTTTCTCCTTTTTGTTAAGATTCTGTTGCTGATAGTTGTGAGTTTGTTGTCATTTTAATGTTCATGGTTTTGATCTTCTTTTTTTTCTTAAATAAGTCCTTTAGCATTTTATATAATAAGGGCTTGGTGATGATGAATTCCTTTAGCTTTACCTTGATAAAAAGGCACCTGTAAATTGTGTGGGATGGATCCTTTGGTAATTGCCAGGGCAGAGCTACCTGCTTCACTGTTTTGTGTCTGTGTGAGGAGGGCACTGAGAGGGGACAATGCTGCCTGGCTTCTGGCAGTTCACGCGTGCTCACCCCATTTCCAGTCACTTCAACCTCTTCCTGTGTGCAACTGGAGCCGTTCCAGTTGCTTTCCTGATGGTGAATCTCAGAGTGGGTGGGTTTGCATATATTCTAAAACCATGCTGGCCCTTTAAGCAATGAAAAACCAGCAGTTTCTTCAGCTGCCCCAATCCCCGCTGATTTTCACAGCCAGAGGTAATGGGGACCTGTCTTCCTGGTGCTGGAACCCAAGGCTGTGCTGGGATCACTTGCTCCCAAGGTATCCCTCCCATCTGTTCCACTGTCGCTGCTGCCACAGCCTTTCTGCACCACACCAACTCTCCACCCATCTCCCCAACTCAACCCCTACTACCCATGTGGATGAATGTGTCTTCTTTAAATCCTTGGTTGTTGGACTTAAATACAGCTTGACTTTCTGATGGTTCTGGGGCTTATTAATTTGGGGATCTGGATGTAATTCTTTCTACAGTTGTGCAAGGAGGCAAAGTGGAGACTTACGCCTCCATCTTAACTGGAAATTAAGTCCTTGCTTTTTATCACTTTGAATTATTTCATGCCAATTCTTTCTGGCCTGAAATATTAGTTGAGAAACCAGCTGACAGTCATATGGGAGACCCCTTGTAGGCTTTTCTCTTGCTTACTGACTATGAGGATCAACCCTGACCAGTGTATGGGCTGCTGTGCAGATGCTGACCATTCATAGTAAAATTTGCCTCATCAGGATTTGGGCCTGCTGAGAACTTTGGATATGCCACTTGTGAACCTAATTGGATCCTGCTCTGATGTTGTCTGAAGTTGGCCACTGCGTTTTATTGGTTCTGGAACCTTTTGAGAGGGACTCTGGTGCAGACCAGTATCAGACGCTGATTGTGCCTCACCCTGGGCAACCTGTCTGGAGCTACAAAGCAATCCATAGTTTGTGGTTGCCTCTGCTGGGCTTGGCTTTGTGGGAAGGGTCAAGCTATGCACAAAGGCTCACTTTCACCAGCACGGGGCCTGGAGGCCAGCCAGCAAAATTTCCTAGGGACCCTGAGGCTTGCTTCTGCCTGCCAATTGCCTGTTAGGCTCAGTCACTGAAAGAACCTCTGGTGATACTCAAGTTGCATGCATTACTTTCTCAGTGAGTTTCCAGGTAGGGGCGAGAGGTGTTCTCCATGTCTACATAGGTTCAATCTTGGTGCCAGTGCTGGGTCTGAGGCCACTCAGCAAATGCCCCAGGGTGTACCGACTCCAGCTACCACTCACTGGGTGTTTGCTCATCTTTGTGCAGGGCCACGTCTCATCGGAGTAAGGCCAGCAATGTTTATGAGTGAAACAGACCAAGATTTGGCCAAACGAAGGGGAGGCTCTGCCCCAGTTGGACATGTGAGGGAAACATTCCCTGTCCTAGAGCCACACAACTCAGACTGTTCCGGATTCTGCCCAGACCTTGGCAGAGTGGTGCCACCAAAAGTCAAGAGGGTGGGGCCATGAGCAGCTTGGAGGGCGGGACTAGCAGATCTACTGTGAGGGGGAGGTGCCAGTCAAGATCACAGGAAGGTGATGGAATGGCTTCCACCCCTAAGCCACATAACTGAATCAGAGCCCCCTGAGTCTGCCAAGACTTCTATACCAGCGCAGGCATCTGACTCCTTAGCAGGGCCAGAAGCTCCATAAGGGGAATGGACTGGGAGACCAGAGGGTGAGGCTATTGCATTCCCCCAGGCTGATGCTGTATGGAGGAGTGTGCTCTACCCAAGAAAGATGGCATCTTTGGTGCCTCGGAGTGACTCAGTACAGGGGGTCCTGGTGGTTATCCCCTCAGCTCTCTCTCCAGAGCCACAAATCCCAGTCTCTCCTAGCACAACTCTAGTCTACTCTACCCTCCCTCCATCAGAGCACAAGGTGAGTGGGTGCAAGATATTTTCTGCATTGGCTCTTTATGAGGGTGCCTGTGTTTCTGATGGAATCCCACCTCTCCCTGGCAGACAGAAATCCCACTTCTTTTCACAGCCCGATATTATGTGGGCACCTTTTCTCAGCTCTGGTGCTCTGGGCTGGGGAGCCCAGCTTGGGCTTTAGACCCCATGCTTTTTGTGGGGAGCCTTTGCAGCTGAGATATTCCTCCAGAATCTCCCACATGGCTAGCCTTTTTCATGTCTTCACACTTCCAGCTGGTCTCAATGTGGCTTCTTCTATAAATCCTTGGTTATAAGACTTGTCTTCTGCTAGTCTTTAGCTGATTGTTCAGGTTGATTCCTCTATATTTTACTAGTACTTCTAGTCTGGTCCTTGTAGGTGAATGTAGCTTCCACACTTTTCAAGATAACCTGGGAAGCCTTGCTTGGCTGCCCACACCATATCCCAACCCTCTCGGCAGCTCTTAAGCCTACATCTCTTCCTTTTTTTTCTTTCCTTCCTTCCTCCCTTCTTTCCTTCCTTTTGAAAATTTCCATAAGTTTATTTGAGTCAAACTGATGACATATTCCCAGAAAGAAGGGTAGAATCTCAAATGCATCCCTTTCTTTCTTAATACAAGTGTTTTGCTTAATCTTGCCAAATGCCTGCTTTTCTTTTTTCTTTTTTCCCTTTTTTACTGAGTTACAATTGACATATAACATTATATTTGTTTCAGGTATACAACATAATGATTCGATATCTGTATATATTACAAAATGACCACCACAATAAGTCTAGTGACCATTTGTCACCATTTATAACAAAAAAAAAATATTTGTGATGGGAACTTCAAAGATCTACTTTCTTAGCAACTTTCAAATATGCCATACACTATTATTAACTATAGTCACCATGCTGTACATTACATCCCCATAATTTGTTTAAAACTGGAAGTTTGTACTTTTTGATCCCCTTCAGTAATTTTAGTAAATTTGTACATTTTGACCCCAAGCAATAACATTATTTTACACATAGTTTTTAATCATAATTTTTACCCTCTTAATGGTGCAATATATTTTCCAAGGGAAATACTTTAAATACACTAAATGCATCAGAAACATCATTTCAATAGATTTACAAAAGCCTAGACATGCTATAAATTATTTAAACATTTCCTCTTTGGTAAATTTTATTTCTAATTTTTCACCTATAAGGTAATGATCAGATTTGTTGAATATAAAATTTGGAATGCACTTCTGACTCTATAATTATAATAGATTCTTAAAGCGAAATCCTTTAGTCAAAGTGTGTGGACATCTTAACCTATACACACAGTTAAATCCATCTTCAGAAAGAGTGTACCATTTTAGACAATATATGAGTGTCCCACAATTGTTAATCTGATAAAAAATATCTTGAGTTTTTATTTGTGTTTCTTGGACTATTCTAGACTTTTAAGAGCATAAATACAGAACCTCCTGTTTCTCTTTACTTCTATAATCTTGGTTCCTATAACAGAACCACGCACTCAATAA
This sequence comes from Artibeus jamaicensis, assembly GCF_021234435.1. NCBI lineage: Eukaryota > Metazoa > Chordata > Mammalia > Chiroptera > Phyllostomidae > Artibeus > Artibeus jamaicensis. The sequence continues at coordinate 20,420,346 of NW_026521788.1, forward strand.
ATATTTGTTGAATTAAGTAGGTAAGTAAATAATATGCTGTGCATACATCAAAACTGGACATTCATACATTGATTGACAAATAGTTAAGAGTTTCTAAACATGTTATTATCTGCCAACTAACATTTCCATTTCAGTAGCATTACCAATATTGATAGTACATTGCAATTTGTTTATTCAATTATTTGGAAATTGTATTACGGATTACCTCTATTATTTTAGGAAATTTGAATAGGAACAAACTACAGTTCTTTTCATTAAAAAAGATTTTTATTTATTTTTAGAGAGGGGGAAGGAGGGAGAAACAGAGGTAAACATCGATGTGCAAGAGAAATATCAATCAGTTGCCTGTCACACCCCCAGCCAGGGACCTGGGCCACCAGCCAGGCCCGTGCCCTGACCAGAATCAAACTGGTGACCTATCGGTTTGCAGGACAATGTCCAACCCACTGAGCCACACCCATCAGGACAGGAACAAAGTATAGTTCTGATAATGAAACATAGTTTTTATAAATTTAATAGGATTCATATGATTACAGAAATTACATGGGTGCCAAAAGGAGCAAGTTTTTTGCCTCGTTGAACTTCACTGGTCGTAGCCATCAGCGACATGTTCAATAGGATGAGAAAATATACATTGAAAAGACTAACTAACTCTTCTACAGTGATCATAAATTTCCTACCTGTAGCGTGTTGGTTCTTTACTTTGTGTAGGAAAGATTTCACAACATGAGTCTAGGTGATTTTGGGCATAAGTTTATTAAAGCTAAGGACAGGGAACTGAAGGACTTAGAGAAGCAACAAGAGAGAGCCTAGGCAGTACGCTGCTATTGTTCCATAGAAATGTTACATAGGAAAGAAACGAGCCAAGGCAGGGCAACTGTTAGCTCACTGGAAGGTGATGGTCACAGTGACATAAGTGAGGCAAGGTGGGCATGCTTTTAGTTCACTGGGAAGTCAGAGGAAGGGGCCTTGGAGACAGGGTCAAGGGGTAAGCCTGAGATGAGGTGCTGCTGTTCCCCTGGTTGCAAGTCTCATGGGGACACTTAAGAGTTTAAGAGGAAGTTAAAAAGTTCATGCCCCGGAAGGGGCATGGGTGTGCTCTACAGCGAGCCCACACTAGGTCTTTCTCCTGAGGGTCTTTATCTCACTTCTGCAGGTGAGACTCTTAAGGGAGAGTTTCAGCAGATTTTTTCATCAGCTTTCTAGGTGCATTTTCGATATGCTGAGGCACCAAAATGTGTGTACGGGAGTTTGGGTTAATTCTTTGGTTTGCTTTACTGGTTTACTTTTATCTTGGGTCTGTCTGGCTCTAATGCAGTTTTTGTTATTTGTTCCCCTCACTTCATCTCTCCTTCGGTTTAGCTGGCACAAATGGCATTAATTGGGGCTCTGTTCTCTATTCCCAAACCAGGTTGATTTAAGCTTTGTATTCTCTGGTTAGGGAAGAGAGGTGTAAACCATTTGCTCTCAAGTGTCCTTGGTTAGGGAAGATAAGGTTTTGTGATTCACTAGCTGAATGTTAAGTTGTTCAAATGGTTTGGCCTTGTTTTATTTTCTTGTCTCAGTTTCCCTATTCCACTTGCCTGGGACTTTGACTAGCTTCTTACTATCCTGCCATACTTACACTTGGACAATTCTTTTATTTAATTAGAAATAAATCTTGCTGAGTTTTCATACATAATGTAATACAGTTTTTTAGTTTCATACATAATGTAATACAGTTTCTTGTATCAGGGTCCTTTGTATTCTTCAGTGTCTGCAAGTTTAAAAAGAATTTTAAAATAAAATTTGTATGTATTTACTGATTGATTTTTAGAGAGGAAGGGAGGGAGAAAAAGAGAAACATCAATTTGTTGTTCTGCTTATTTATGCATTCACTGGTTGCTTCTTGCATGTGCCCTGACTGAAGATCAAACCTGCAACCTTGGCATATTGGGACAACACTCTAACCAACTGAGCTATCTGGCCAGAGTGAGAATTTTTAAATTCTGAGTGTTCATTTCAATGATAGTGTAAAAAATTATTTTAAAACTTAAGATGGCTCTGACCAATGTGGCTCAATTTGTTGAGCGATATTCTGCACATCAGTGTTTCTCTCCCTCTTTTTCTTTCTTCCTTCCCCTCTCTATAAATAAAATATATATTTTTTTAATTTAAGACAAAATTTGTTATGCAGTGATGATTTACAATTTCATGGGGCTAAGATTTTAGTTCCTCAAGTGAGAGTTTCTCAAATTCTGGTCCTCAGATATATTCTAAGGTACAGTGACTAAGAACATGAGCTCTGGAGTTAAGAGTTTGGGGGGTTGAAATGTAGGCATTGCCTAAATGTGTGGCCCTGGGCAAGTTACTTAAATTTTCTAAGCCTCCATTTATTCATCTGTAAAATGGAGATACATATTATAATAGTTTCAGTTTCATGGGTTGCTCTGAGGAATAAATGCTCTTAGAATCATGTCTAGCATGTAAGTGCTCAATATATATTAACTTATTGTCCTTGGAAATTTGTGCAGCAGTTAGAAGTCTGTTGGGCTACAAGTAACAGAATGTTGAAACTGTGTAAGTTCCTGTTGCTGCTATAACAAATTACCATAAACTTAGTGGTTAATAACAACACAAATTTATTATTTAAGTTCTGGGGGTCAGAAGGCCAAAATCTCAGGGTCTCACCGAGATAAAATAAAGCTGTTGGCAGGAGGTTACTATGGACTGAATTGCCCCCTCACCCCCAGTTAATATGTTAAAGTTGTAACCACCAATATGATGGGACTTGAAGGGGGAGGGCCTTTGGGAGGTTATTAAGTTTAGATGAGGTCATGAGGGTGGAGCCCTTATGATGGAATTAGGACTCTTACAGAAAGATGCACCAGAGAGCTTGCTCCCTTTCTCTCTGCCATGGGGACACAGAAAGAAGGTGGCTGTCTATAGACAGGAAGAGAGTCCTTACCAGGAACCAAATTTGTTGGCACCTTGGTTTTAGACTTCCCAGCCTCTAAATTGTGAAAAAAATTAATTTCTGTTGTTCAAACCACTGTCTATAGTATTTTGTTATGACATCCTGAACTGACTAATCCAGATTTGTTCCTTCTAGATGCTCTAGGGGAGAATTTGTTTCCTTGTCTTTTCTAATTTCTAAAGGCCACCTATATTCCTTGGCTTATGGTTCCTTTCTGTCTGCAATCCCCATAGCATGTTCAGACCTATCTGAGTTGGACTTTTTTGGCCTTCCTCTTCCACTTTTAAAGATCCCATGACAATGGATCCACCTGGATAATCTAGAATAATCTTATTTTAAGGTCAGGTAATTAGCAACCTTAATCCTATTTACAACTAAATTCCCCCTTGCTTTGTAATATAACATTTTCAAAAGGTCTTGGACTTAGGATGTGGACATATTTGGGGAGCCATTAGTGGCTGCCACACAGACTAACAATAGTTTATATCTTAAGGACATTTGTTGTTTACTTAAGAAATTTGGAAGTAGGAGCTTCTAATATTTATTTAGCAGATTAATTTGTATCCATACTCTTGACAATTTGTATTGTCAAGTGTCCATACTCTTTCTTTCTTACTTAGTTAGCTTTTCTTAAAAAAAAAAAAAGATTGTACTTATTCATTTTTAGAGAGAAGAGAAGGGAGAAAGAGAGGCAGAGAAGCATCCATATGCAAGAGAAAACATCGTGATTGTTTGCCTCTCGTGTGCTCCCTACCAGGGGCCTGGCCTACAACCCAGGCATGTGCCCTAACCAGGAATTGAACTGGCAACCTTTCAGTTTGCAGGATGATGCTCAACCCACTAAGCCACATCAGTCAGGGCTTACTTAATCTTCGTATTTTTCACCTCATGGTCAAAAGATGACTGTTGCATTTCCAGGCATCAGCAGTGGCAGTCCATTGTCCTCTTAGGTCTTCCCTTTTTTATCAGAAAGCCAAGATTTTCTCCAGAATCTCTCCAGCAATCTTGCCCTAATTGGGTCAAATGGCCATCTCTACCTGCAAGAGAATCTGAAGAGTGGGCATATGACAAAGGAGAGTGAGACTGTCCTGATTGGCTTACACAATTTATGAGTCATTGTTGGAGGAATGGGGAGGGGAATGTAGCAGGAGGTAGCTGTTAAAACAGGCAAATCATATTGACTGTTAGGGTCTTTGAGAATCTTTTCCCTTTAAAGACATGTTTTCATTTGAGATGGTATACAATACAGGGCGGGGCAAAATTAGGTTTAGAGTTGTTCATGTGGAAAATAACATAGTAATTAACAAATAATGATATAAAAATAAACTCTGTTTTGTGTACTTACAACTGTAAACCTAATTTTGCCCCACCCTGTGAGGCCTGATAAAATACTTGGTTGTGAAATTTTATTTCTCTGTACTGAATTAGATTAAGAAAACTTCAGAAGACTATTTAACAAATATTATTTTTAAAATTTGTATTCTGGGCCCAGACTCAATCCAGTAACATCCATTTCTTAAGCATTTTCATTCATTCTAGGACTTGGTTCTCAGATTTTAGCATGCATCAGAATCATTTGTGGGGGCTTGTTAAAGCACAGATTGCTGGACTCCATGCCCAGAATTTCTGATTTTGTAAGTCTGAGGTAGGGCCCAAGTATTTACATTTCTAGCAAGGTCTCAGGTGATGCTGATGCTGTACTTGGAGAATCACTATAGAAAAATACATGACATTTCTAACAACAAAAATGTATTAAATATTTCTAAACTGTGTTATGTAACTTCATTTTAATTTTTATTCTGTCAAAAGGTAAAGGGTTTTTTAAAATTCATTTAATCAATTAGATCTCTGAACTGTATGGTGACAGATTACAGTTGTGCTAGGACTCACATTAATGGTTTTATTTTTTTTTAATTACTGTTTTTTAAATGCCTGGCATATGCTAGACTTTGGAGATAAATCACTGGTTCTCTCAAGGAATTCTCAGCCGGTAAGGAGACCAATCTAAATATTATACCATGAAATAAAAAGATCTAGATAAAAAGTTTGAAAATCCAATGACAGCAGTAACTCTACCCGGGAGATGTCAATGCTAGGCACCCAGGGAGAGGAGAGAGGCTCATGAAAGAGCCACAACCCACTATTCTGAGGATCTAATTCTAGAACTTATTTCTTTCATTGTCATCTTTTTTTTTAGAACTTATTTTTTAAAGATTTTTATCTACTTATTTTTAGAGAGAGGGTAAGGGAGAGAGAAATAGAGGGGAAGAAACATTGATGTATGAGAGAAACATCAATAGCCTGCCGCCTGCACACCCCCAACTGAGGACCTGGGCTGAAATGCAGGCATGTGCCCTGACTGGGAATGGAACTGGTGAATGGAACTTTCAGCTCACAGGCTGATCCTCAATCCACTGACCCACACCAATCAGGGATAGAACTTATTTCTGAACATATCTTTTCTTCCATCTCACTCTTAAATTAATTTCATTTCTGTAAGGAAAAGGCAGCCTTAACCTCCCCTAAATTACTGAGGGAAAATTTGAAGCAGATAAAATTTAAGCAACTTGCCTTTCTTTTACTAAGTGGGCATGTACAAATTCTCGTTTCTGGTCAGCCTAATGGCTAGACCTGAGGTGCAGCTGAAACCAGAAAAGTTGGTGTTCATGCTGCCTGTCACCACCAAAACCAGTAAGTAGAGATAAGGATTGAATCTTTATGGGAGCTTTATTCAGATGCTGGTGATCTGAGAATGTGGCAGGTTATATACCCTAAAAACCACCTTAATATCTCATCTCAAGTCAACCTTTTTATGAGAAGAAAAGGGTAGGTAAGAAGCTTGGAAAAAGATTAATCAGATAAGAGTTACAGTCTGGCAGAAATTCTCATAGTATTTCTTTATCTACCAAACAATTCTTTATTTTTTAATGTTTTATTGATTATGCCATTACAGTTGTCCCATTCCTCCCCCTTCATTCCCCTCCACCCTGCACACCTACTCCCCCACCACTCCCCCCTTTTGTTTATGTGCATGTGTCACAAGTTCTTTAGATTCTTTATTTCCCATACTATTCTTGTCCTCCTACCGTCTATTTTCTCCCCACCGTCTATGCTACTTATTCTCTGTACCTTCTCCCTGCCCCTCCTCCCACTCCCCTGTTGCTAACCCTCCATGTGATCTCCATTTCCATGGTTCTGCTCCTGATCTAGCTGTCCTCTTAGTTTGCTTTTGTTCTAGGTGTGGTTGTTAGTAACTGAGTTTGTTGTCCTTTAACTGCTCATATTTTTTATCTTCTTTTTCTTAGGTAAGTCCCTTTAACATTTCATATGTTATTGGGCTTGGTGATGATGAACTCCTTGAACTTGTCCTCATCTGAGAAGCACTTTATCTGCCCTTCCATTCTAAATGAAAGCTTTGCTGGATAGAACAATCTTGGATGTAGGTCTTTGGATTTCATGACTTGGAATACTTCTTTCCAGCCCCTTCTTGCCTGTAAGGTCTCTTTTGAGAAATCTGCTGAAATTCTGATGGGAAGTCCTTTGTAGGTGACTGTCCCCTTATCTCTTGCTGCTTCTAGGATTCTCTCCTTCATTTTAATCTTGGCTAATATAATTATGATGTGCCTTGGTGTGTTCTTCCTTGGGTCCAACTTCTTTGGGACTGTCTGAGCTTCCTGGACTTCCTGGAAGTCTATTTCCTTTGCCAGATTGGGGAAATTCTCCTTTATTGTTTGTTCAAATAAGTTTTCCACTTGTTGCTGTTCCTCTTCCCCTTCTGGTACCCCTATAATTCAGATGTTGGAACATTTAAAGATGTCCTGGAGGTTCCTAAGCCTCTCATTTTTTTGAATTCTTGTTTCTTCATTGTTTTCTGTTTGGTCATTTCTTTCTTCCTTCTGGTCCACTCCATTGATTTGAGTCCCAGTTTCCTTCCCATCACTATTGTGTCCCTGTGAATTTTGCTTCATTTCACTTAGTGAAGCCTTCATTTGTTCCTCTAATCTGTGACTAAAATCAACCAGTTCTGTGAGCATCCTGATCACCAGGGTTTTGAACTGTGCATCTGATAGGTTGGCTATCTCTTGGTCGCTTAGAAGTATTGGCTCGGGGGCTTTGAGCTGTTCTTCTTCTTGAGCCATAATGTTGGTCTGTTTGCGCTTGTTACATATGAGGTGCAGAGCCTTAGGTGTTCAACAGGGCGGGGCAACCCAGGTTGCTGGGTTGTGATGCTGTATGTGGGGGCGGGGTCAGAGAGGAGCAATGGTGTTTTTTTTTCTGCTCTCTGTGATTTCGGTCCCCTCTGCTGCTTCCCACCAGCAAATTGGGCCCTTTTGGTGCTGGTTCCCAGATGTGTGGGCTTGTGCACCCTCCAGAACCCTGTGGGTCTATCCAATGAACTCTCTGTGAGCCTGGGAGCCTCTCCCAGCACCTTGAGCCCTGAAAGTTTTTCCAATTGGTGATTTTAGGCTTTATTTCCCAGTGCTGGGGCCCTGCGTTGTGCGGTCTGTCTCACTGTTTGTTTTTGCACTTGGTTTATCTGTGCGTGAATGTGTGACTACAGTCAGCCAGCAACCTTGTGCCCTCCCTGGGTCTGCCTGTTGCCACCCCTCGTCTGGGATCTGCCAACCGCCATCTGCACACCTGGGTCGGTTCCGGCAGCTTTCTCCTGCACAACCCACTAACTCCGCGCCTCTTACCAGTCTGGATGAATGGTTCGTTGTTGTTGGGCTTTGGTACAGTTTAATTTTCTGTTTTGGTTGCATTCTTGTTTTTAAATATTTGTTGTTCATAAACTTGGTTGTGCGAGGAGGTACGGTGTTTTCACCTATGCCTCCATCTTGGCAGGCCCAATCAACAATTCTTTATCTTGTCACGGATATCCCCTATCTTGACAGCTTGCAGATCTCTGGGGCACAAAGGTTCAATTGCTTGTTGACTTCCTGGAATCACATGGTCATGTATTCCAGTTCCTGGAACAATAGTTTTCTGCATGCATCAGTCACTCCACAGCCTATCAACTATAACTAAAGCTAAAAATTCTGAATCCTTGAGTTCTCCTATCACAGCTATCAAGCTGGGCTCTGTGTGGCTATCAGGTATGTATTTTTCAAGTAACCCAAATATTTAAATTATCCTTTTCTAGTTTCACTCACATTCCATTTGGACCTCTAGAGTGGCTTCATATGCCCCTCAATAATTCCAAACAAATATTCTGTTTACATAAAAATCACCCAAGGGTAAAACTTACAAATCATATAATTTCTCATGTATTCATCTTTTTATAACTGTTTTTTTAGTCTTATCTATTGATATTTTTAGAGAGGGAGGGGACAGGTGAGGGAGGGAGGAGAGAAAGAGATCAATTTGTTGTTCCACTTATTTATGCACTTATTGGTTGCTTCTTGTATGTGCCCTGACCAGAGATCAAACCCATGCCCTTGACATACCCGGGGGATGCTCTACCCAACTGCGCTACCCGGCCAAAATTCTGTTAAAGTTGTTTTTTTAATCACCAATTTAGTATATGAATATAATCTTCTTATAACAAAGATAGTAAAGAAAATAACTAAAATCCCATTTGACAATTTCCTATCCCATTACCTTCCTCAGAGGTGCATCAGGTTTGTTTTTGAGAACACTGCAGACACTTCCTGAATCTAATCTTGCTTCCATTTACCATGTAAACAGAAAGAGAAAATCATAAACTTCCCTCCTTCAAATAGCTTAGATCATGAAAACTGCCCATGGGTGCTCCTGGGAACACTGATGTTTATTTCTTCCTCAGTAATAGTTTTAGTTTGTTTACAGTATCCTGTGGCTACAGACAACAGGAAGTTAATTCCTATTATTCTATAGCTGTTAGCATAAAAGAACTCATTACCTTTGGTTGTGACTGCTGCCTCAAAACTAGGCTACTCATTAAAAATGACCTTTAGCCCTGGCGGCGAGCTCAGTGGTAGGGTGAACAGAGTGTTCGATTCCGACGTTTGGCCAGCGGGCGGCTTCTCCCTCCCCTCCAAAAAAAAAAAAAAAAAAATGACCTTTAGTTCTTTAAAAGGGTAAATACTTAATAATAGAGTACTGACATTCTAAACATATATGAACGCTGTCTACTAGCTGGTGAAAAGAATAAGTATAAAAATTATGCATTCTAAGTAAAATAAATTTTAATTCAAAAGTTGGAAGAAAATTTATTTACAAATTAGTTTTATCTTGCTACTAATAGCATACATATATAGCACTCAATTACTTTGTGTTTATTTTATGCATATTTCCTTAGACTTAATAGAAGCTCTGGAACACTGCCTTTGTTAAAATATTTATAGACTAATTCCAAATTACTAAACTACGTTTATGTTCAAACACCAACTGTTTTAGAAATTTTCCAATTTTTCTGCTAAAGTTTACATTTCTCATCATCTAAATGTTATCAACTAAACTTTTGTTTCCTCTTTTTTTTTTTGAGGACCATTCACTAACCTTTTTTTTTTTTTTTTAAGAGAGAGAGGGGAAGGGAGAAACAGAGAGAAACATCAGTGTGTGACAGAAACATTAATCAGTTGCCTCTCACACAGATCCCCACTGGGGACCGAACCCATAACCTAGGCATGTGTCCTGACCAGGAACTGAACCAGTGACCGTGTGCTTTGTGGAACATGTTGCCCAACCAACTGGACCACACCAGCCTGAGCTATCAACCAAATTTAAAAAAAAATTTCTTTAAAGATTTTATTTATTTATCTTCAGAGGGGAAGGGAAGAGAGAGGGAGAGAAAAATCAATGTATGGTTGCCTCTCATGCATCCCCTGCTGGGAACTGGCCTGCAACCCAGGCATGTGCCCTGACTGGGAATCGAACCACAATCTTTTGGTTCTCAGGCCCATGCTCAATCCACTGAGCTACACCGGCCAGGGCAATTAAAAAATATTTTGACTGCTTGAAAATAAGACTCATATTCTTGCCACCTAAGAAGATCAAGGATACAAAATATGGTGATGGAAGGAGATTTGACTTTGGGAGGAGAATACACAAAGCAGTGTAGAGATGATGTGTTATAGAAATGTACATATGAAACCTACCTAATTTTATTAACCAGTCACCCCTACTTTAATAAATTTTATTTTTAAAAAAGTAGTTTAAGGGATTAGAGAAGACTCCAGAAAGTAAATTATAAACTGATTTTAAGATCCTTTTTAAGTAGGAAAAATATGATTCAGTACTGTTTGTACTAGTAAAACTCTCAGTGTATGCCAAAAAATTTTTAGGCTCTTTCTAGTAGTCTATGAAGAAGCTGTATTTGACTATCCAACTTTAATGCACATTTATATTTTAAAGTTTTGGACAGTCTCACAGTTAAAAATTTATCAATCTTTTTGTAAAGCACTGGTAGCATCTTGCTCTATCTTGAAATTAAGTGAGGAAAACTGGGTCTACAAAGTCATTACAGAAAAAGACTATCTAGATCTTTAAATACATACTATTTGGATTTAACTTTAGCAATAGTGGGAAATAGTGGTTTTGGAAATGTTATGATTATTACAATCTCATGCGTAAGTAAACAAAATAGTAACTCTTAAACCTTGTAGCCCTCTGTCTACGCATCCTTCTGTTTTTTATGAATATTCACAAATGCATGTTTACTATAAATATATGTATCATACATATTCATATATATATAATACCTAGTTAATGCAAAACAAGCAGTAATGAAGGAATAGAGGAACAATAAAGACATAAGCGATATAGAAACCAATAGCAAAATGGCAGACTTAAATCCTACCTGATCAGTAATTACATTAAATGTAACTATCAACTGTTTGATGGTTTTATTCCTCATTATTCCTCAATGTAAGTTAATAAATTCTCATTCCAATTTTTACAACAGATTCTACAGCAAATTTACTTGGCCTGAGCCTATCCACCAAAATATCCAGAATGTAAAACCAAAATATATGTTGATAAATGCCAAATCTATATTAGTTAGCTTATATTGATATCCTCCTAGATACATCCACTTGGATTGTACATGACATCTCAAAGCCAACATACCCAATATTCCTATATTTCCTATTGTCAGTTACTGCCCCACCATCCAACCCTAAGGGGAAAATAATTCATCCTTGACTTCTTTTAAGTCACCCATCCATAGACCCTAAATCCTGCTGAAAGGAACTCCTAAATATTTCTCAAAAACATCCTCTTATATCTATCCCTAATACCATTTTTCTAGTTTAAGTGCTCATCATTTCTGTTGGAACTTCTCCTAGTCTTCTCCTTCTCTCAATATCCACCATCCCCACTTCAGCCAAAATTATTTAAGGTTGATTATCAACCTAAAAACAAATGCCAGGGATAATCTGAGATCTTGCTCCCTAGTGTATATCATCAGTTTGGCTAAAATAAGCTCATAAAAATTCTCTACAGATTTGGATATTTCTTACATCAACATTTACTTGGTGTAATAGGCAGGATTCCAAAGCCCAGTCAGGACCACTCTGTAGACCTGAGCCCAGTACTAGATACAAGCAAGGGCCTATTTTGCCCTACTAGCTTCCTGCTTTGTATCAAGTACACTTGGATCAATCTTTCTTGGAACTTCAGGACTTCTTGGTTTAAGTAGCAGACCATGACTTTATTTGAGCTGCTCTTAGAAAATCCTCAAGCTTATGCTGGCCAGTTCTTCCTTGGATGTCTGAGTGAAAAAAAAAAAAATCCTCAAGCTGGAAAAGGGTTGAGATAACCCAGTGGGGGGAAAAGTGAGTTGCCTGGTTTTAATTAAGCTTTTTAATTGGATTGCTGGTTAAATGAGTGTCTCTACTCTCTATAGCTCTGAAAGAGAAAGGACACTTGCTTCCCTAACCCAAACAGCAAATGGGGTGACAACAGTTGTTTCAGATCCCCCAATCCAGAGTGGTAGAGATGGATGCCATGAGGCACCCAGTGTAGTAACGCAGTCAATCCCAAAGAAGGTCGCAGGAGCCCCAGAAAGAAAGACAGGGTGCCCTAGAGTGGGTTCACCCTAAGAGAGGCCCATGAGAGAAGTATGTGCTCTGGAAAGGGTGGTTGTCTCGGCAACATCCAGTAAGTTCTCCCCAGCCCTTGTTCAGATATTCGTACATAACTAAGAATCTTTGTGGGGTTTGCCTGAGGAAAAATATCCTCTGGGGCTTAAAACAGTACTAGGGATATCCACTACCTATAGCTCACCTGGACACATGCAGGGCTGGTTTTCTCTAGAAATTTCTTCAGATGCCACAGAGCTCAAAATTAATGTGGGAAATCATGCCTCCCAACCCAACAAGGTTCACCACAGTTGGCCTCCCATTTATAACTGAGATGGCTGAGATGAGGATCCTTTGATACTTCTAAATTAATTTTTGTGTGCACTATTAGAAAAAACGGGCTATAAAATTAGGCAGAATACACGGAAAACACACTTAATTGGTCTCTCAGTTGGTCTCTTATTATTTTCAAAAATTAGAGAAAGAGTGTTAGCTGCTTTCTTCCTTTTAAATTTCTTTTAAAAGGAAAAAACTTCCTTTTAAATTTGCATAGTGTATAATTATTAAAATTGGATGAAACCTTTGAATTTCCCTAGTCTCAGATTACCTCTAACTATGACTTAAAGAAACAAAAGAGTATTAAGAATGTTAACTGCATAATTAAGCCTTGTTTTGAGAAGTAATTTTGAAGCATGACAAGGAAGCTCACTTCTGAAGATAGCAGATATGAGGTCTATCCAGAAGAAGTCCAGCCATTGTTAATATAACGAGAACTGTTTGTGTGACATCGATGTAGCCTGGCAGCCACGGAGAGTGAACTGGAATGCCCATGTGTGAACTATGACTTCACTGTAGACGCCAATTGAGTGAGCATGTGTATAGTGTGGCTGTTGCACTAAAAAAGACTGGGCCAGCAGAGCAACAAATCTGCATCAAATTTTGCATTAAGCTTGAACATTCCCCTGGGGAAAATATTAGGATGACTCGGAAGGTCACAGCTATGAGCAACTGGTGACTGGCAGCTTCATTACAATGCACCCACTCATGCGTGACGTCTCATGCGGTTTTTTGGCGAAACATCAAATCACCAGGTGACTCAGCCCATCTAAAGGCCAGATTTGGTGCCCTGCAACTTCTGGCTTTCCCCAAAAATAAAATCATCTTTCAATGGGAAGAGATTTCAGACCATTCATGAGATTCAGGAAAATACAACGGGGCAGCTGATGGCAATTGGGAGAACTGTGTGAGGTCCTGAGGTGCCTACTTTGAAAAGAGGACTGAGGCGTCATTGTCCTATGTACAGTGTTTCCTGTATCTTCTTCAATAAATGTCTCTATTTTTCATATTGCCTGGCTGGATACTTTCTGAGTATATGAGGTCTCAGAGAGAGACCTCATATATATAAACCCCCAAACAAGCATTTCACAAAAAGTAGTAAAATAGATTTAATGTTCAAAAGGCATTAACTACCTTAATTAGACACACTCCTAGAAACGGATTTATAAGTTTTGCTATGTTTGGTTTATTTGTTTTTCATATAGTCAAAAAGATTATAATAATCCAGGTTTATGTTAATTTAGAATGTCATCTGGGGGTACGTGAACAACTATCTTAACCAATTTTTAGTTAACACGCCTTCCCTCCCCGAGGGGTGCAGTCTCTTGATTTCTGTGTTTCTCTTTTCCTCAGGCTCTGCATGGAATTTTCCTCTCCTCTCCTTTTGGTGTAATACATGATCACAGGTTCGTTGTCTTGTTTTCCCCTGGGTGGTTTGGGTACTTCTATTTCCTTCTCCCTTTTCATCTTTTCTATCCTTATGGCCTCCAACAAGATCCTCTCCAGGGTCCCTCTGATCTCTATGCTAATAGGAAAGCACTGAAGTGACTGAATGAAAGACAAAAGAGGAAAAAAAAAATCCCGAAAGCAGCTGGGAGCCCTTAGCTCTAACCATCTCTATGGAAACAATTCCACCAAGCTCCATCTGGAAACAATTCTGTAGGGATTGCAGGAGCGGTGGTAAGCCTGTCTCACTAAGCTTTACTTGGAGGATCCAACTTGCAAATGGGAATAGTTGATAGACACTGTTTGTTGTTATTGTTGTTTTTAAGAAAAATGGTAAAGTAGGAAGTCAAATAAAAATTAGGTTTACCCCTACATAATGCACTTTTTTAAAAACTCAAAACTTCCTACTTGCTATAATGATTTTTAAAAAGCAAACGGAATATATGTACTAATTTCAAGTTTTCTAAGCATTCGCAATGGCAAATAGCAGAGTGCACAATGTAAAGAAATTACAGCCAAAGAAAACATCAAGGTGTGCTGGTAAAAAGTCATTACAATGCTTTTAGGTTTGAGGCCAATAACCACACAAAGTAAGTATGTGGAAAGAATGTCAAACTCAATCAGGCAGTAAATAAATTATATGGATTCAGGCAAAGGGTGAAAAGGATTACAGAATTCCATCTACCAAATCAGGTGGAAAGACTGAAAGGATAAAGTAGGGAAGTGACTTGAAATGAAGAAAGAACTCCATCTGAAGTGTGAAATTTTGGAGTCTTACCAATACAACAAATATTTTAAAAAGAAGGGGTTGGGGGTGCGAACAGTGTCAGCAACATCAGGACATTAAGTGTAGGGCCTGTTCAAGTCTCCAGCCAATAAATTGTTAACTGCAGATCTCTGGAAGAGTAATTTCAGTGTTTGTTTAGGGGAAATAACTTTGGTTTGCCTAAAATGACGTTTGTTTAAAACCGTGGCCACTGGTGTAAAATCATTTGAGTTCAAAACGCTAGCTTCTGACACTTAGGTGTGTAACCTTGGGCATTTTTTTTTTCACTTTTCTAGAACTCAGGCAACTTTTCTGTAAATTGGGGATAATAATTACTGTATTTCACAGTTGTAAACAGTAGTGAATTGAACACAGCACCTAGCTCAAGCAAGTTCTCAATAAATATGGGCTATTATTAATACATTATCCTGGTTTTGTTTCTGTCTGTAGTAATGATGACCACACTAACTTCTTCCTTTTCTGAGGGGTATTTTAAAGGAGTGGACTCAAGAAAGGCACTACAGAACTACGGCTTAACCAGTTCTTACTGTTCTGTACTTTGCTTCCCCCCCCCCAAACTATAACAGGAAGTTTATTTTAAAAAATCACAGAGGTAAAAGATATGAGCCATAGAAGATATGGGCCTCAGGAAACAAGTTACCCAGGGAAAAGGAGGGGCCCTTGGAGTTTAGGAGAGAAGGGTAAAGCAAGTTGGAGGATGAAGCAGGCTTAAGCCGAACCACGTGGCGCCATGAAATACGTGTAGGGTAACTAGCCTTGAAATGTAAGGAAACTGAAGATAACTGGCTTCCTGTGTCCACTCCACACACTGAGATCTCATGGGGGAAACATTCAAGCTTATTCACTGCAAGCACCCCTTGCTCCCCCAATCCCACCCTGTACGAGTTTCCCAATGCCCTTACTACAAAGTCTGACTGGATATTGACGTTCTATACAAGCCAGGTTCACCGACATTTCCTACAGAAACAATCGTGCGCTCAAACTCATTTCCTTCTCTCCGTCTCACTTCTTGTCCCTTCCTATTTCTGGACCTTAACTTGCATTAATCTCTTTACCAGGATTGCCCTCCACCCTTCCCAGAAATTCAGCTGGCGTTTTTTTTAAATTAAAGACATTAGGTGTCGCTAGGAACCTCCGTGATGTGACAGTACAACCAACAAGTACTTACTCGGTGTCACTTGTATGTGGAACTTTCAAGGATGCAAAGCTCTAGTTACAAAACGAGCCAAAGTCGGCCGTCTAGGGCTGCTAATGGATCACTCAGGTTACGAAGTGTGAGAGATAAAAGGCAAGAGGAATGCGAAGGCGAGAGCAGAGAGCGAGGTACGTATTTGCAGGTAAACGCGGGTAGAAAGGAAATCAATCGAGAAGCCCCTCCCGCCCCCCACCCCCGCGACGTGACCCACTGGTGGACGACGGTGCGGACAGCGCCAGGGCCAAAGGAAGGAGGTGCCAGGGGCCAAAATTAGGGCCAGTGGACACTTGAATCTCTCCAGCGTTGAAAAACTCCTATATTTACCGCATAATACAAACATGGTGGACAAGGAAAATGCTCCCTGTTTGGCGGGAGAACCACGTGGCGCTTTTTCCACGCAGGTGACGCTGAAGTAAGGGCGGGCCTTTATGGAATTTGTTCGTGGTGGGGCAGAGTACTGGAGAACTCTCCGAAACTGAGACACCACTATTCCTCCAAACATGTTGGTAGAACCACTATTACCACTCACCCTCCGAGAAAGGCCAGAATGTGGGCTCTGAGAATTTGATAGCTGTATAGAAGGCAAGCACGGAGGACCTCTCCGCCCTTTCCTCTAACTGGACCTGCCTATGCTTCTCTACCAACTGGTCAGCAGACTAGCGCGCAAGAGCACTACTCATAGCACGCGCCAAAGTGGCCTCGACTCTCTAATCTCGCGAGAACGGGGGCGGCCGGTTCTCGCTGCTCGCGCTGCTCTCGCTCCACCTACCCCCTCCTCGCTCGCACTCTCCCATCCCCCCAAGCCATTCGCTTTGCTGCGCAGCTCCCTAAGCGGTTCCCTCCGCCGGAGACGGTTGGAAGAACCGTTGTGGGGAGCGCTACACTAGGCGAGCGACTTCTTTCTCTCCACCGAACCCCGCAAGCACCGGAGTCGGCGCTGCTGTCGTTGGACAGGGTATCTGAAGTAAAAGGGGGTAGGTTGGGCTGGTGGTTTCGTGAGCACAGTCGGGAGAAGGACGAAAGAGACTGGGAGGGTGTGGGGGGGGGAAGTGTGGAGGTCGCCGCTTGGAAGCAGCCAGGCTACTCCTCCCAGGCGATCTCCCACTTCAGCGGGGGGGCGGGATGTCGGGGGGAGGGCTTGCTAATGTGAAATTCAGAGAATGAAGCCCGAGGCCCGAAATGGGGGTCATCCAGCATTTCTCCTTTCCCTGCTGGTTTGGCCTCCGCCATTTTGGGTACGGTGGCGCGGCCGCCTCTGCTTCCCGCCCTTCCTCTCTCTCTACTTTTTGCCCCTCAGTTTTCCGAAACTGATTTAGAAGGCTGGAAGGTGGTCAGAACGCCCTGGAGGGGATGAGGGTGGGGAACGAAGCGAGCTGGGAACCGCGGGGCAATTGGGCGGGGGTGGGGGGAGGGTCTGGGCTGACGGGCGCGCTCCCGATGGAAATGGCGCTGGATGGGCCTGTCCTCCCACCGCGGCCTCCCATCCTCTGCAGTCTCGGCTGGGCTACCTGGGCTGGCGGCACTGCCAGTGACTTCTGACGCAGATTCTCAAGATGAGAGAGGCTGGAGCTGGGGGAGGAAAGCCAATGGCGACGAAGGCGCTCTACTCCTAAATCCAGGACAAAGGAGGCAGGCAGAGGTCTTCCTTTGTAACTCCGCCGCCCGGTGGCTAAGGTTTTTAAGCCAGGCTTGGCTGCCGGACGGGGAGGCGGGGGAAGGGGCGTACTCTCCCTAGCCCTCTGGTCTCCAGGGCAGCTAGATAAACGAAAAGTCTCCGGGGAGGAATAAAGGACGCTTAGCCGGCCCTTATATTCCAGATTTGGAACTTCGAAAAGAGTACGTACTCATTTTCCAAAGGGATTTTTTTTTTATTCGCGCTTACTTTAAACGTAAAGAGTTCGTGGGTAATTGTTTTGTAAGCAGAAAAGCGGGCGACTTATCGAATAAAAATATGAGATGGGCATATTTCAAATAGGTCGTCTGGGCCCAGTGAACTATGTGATACAGTTTATTGAACTTTGGGATGGGGTGGGTGGTTTAGCAATGGTTCTCTATAGTTTGGCATATACTGAGTTAGAATTGTAGTAGGCGTTTTACATTTGGGGAAAATGTTAAAACAACCAGTGGTGACAAAAAATGTGTGGTAGGAATTGAGTTACCGTGCGAAGATTCTTTTGGCATTAGGCTGTATAAAATACTTTAAAATACAGTTGGGGTTTTTCTGGAAGCCAAGCGTGTTTTTTATTTAATGTAGGACTATCGTAATATTTTGACCAAAAGCATAGGCCTGCTCAACAGCCAGACAAACTGAAAGCTCAGTCCATACGGTGTATTGATGGTCGTTAGAACACAGGAGAACTGGGTGGGTAATTTCCACGGAGGACGGTGGTAGGAAAGGGACAGAATAAGAGTTTTCCAGTAATGCATATGAATCTTTACAAAAGTATCTTATGTACATTTCTAGCTTTAAAAGACAGGCCGAAGTTTACTTACGAGGTAGTACGTATGTGATGTAACAGCTTTCCTAAGTGGATTGCCCTAGAAATCTTTTTCTCTGCTCTCATCTGCATCATAATCTGGAAATCCATGTAATTGCCTTTATATTTCTAACAACTATGTTCTTTTTTTGGTGGCCTCATACTAGTAAACAAGCAGCTGGATGTAGTAACTTCGCTCTAGAAAAGAACTCCTTTATAGTCCTTTAGGTATAAGTAGTGCGTCTGTCTTTTTTAAATTTAAAATTGAGTAAGCACATCAGAAAAGGGAATAATATAAAATTCCCATTTTAGTTAAACATTTTTTGCCAGAATTTGGAATTCTCATTTTTTAGAACCAATGGGCTGTCGTTTAGAAAGTTATTGATGCATCAAATCCATTATGTATTAAACTTTAAAAGATGGTGTAATCTCTGCTGCTATAAAGGAATTTTATATTTCATTTGATGTCTCTTAGATGCTTTTTATGACAAACTAAAGTCTCATATAAAATGGACTAAAGTTGTCCTAATGTTTCAACTGCTGGTATTTTTAATTGGTGCTAGCACTTGGAAATCTTAAAACAGAATTGTGATTAGTCATAATGCTGTTGTAAAGAAAGGGCGAGCTGGATTTTTCTGAATAGGTGGAAACTATTTAGGTAGTTTCTGATAGTTTTATTAAGGTACTAAAGCAGATCGTCTTTTTGTATTCCTTTAGACTTTGTCTTGGTTTTGTCTTCTAAGTAGAATTCTAGACTCAAATTTTTGGGTTTTGAGGAAATAAAAGTGTTTTTATTTGATAAATTATTTCTTTTTAGAGAGAGGGGAAGGGAAGGAAACATAGATGTGTGAGAGACACATCAGAAGGCTGCCTCTTGCATGTCCCCTGACTAGGAATCGACAGTGCCCATCTCACTGAGCCACACCAGTGGAGGCAAGTGTGCTTCCTTTTTTTGTGTGTGCTCTCTCAGTACACATGGGATGGAGAGTTGCCCTCTTAATAGTTTCTTCCGAATTTGGTTAAGTTTTCCCCAATTTAAAATTGTGTTTAGGTTTTGTGGGGTTTTTTTTAATAATGGTACTTTTATTTGTTTTTATATAGATTTCATTGGGATAGGCTGATCAGAAAGTCAAAACTTAGTTTGCTTACAAGTTCTTGTAGTAAAATAATCTACTTTCGATTTTTGTATTTGTTTCCAAAACAGTATCTTCACATTGACAACATGTGCATAGTGTTATAAAAAGTATCATGTTAATGTTTTGTGTTTTTTTTTTTAATTTTTACTTAGTGATTTTAGGGAATAGGAGACATTGATTTTTCTTATTTCGTTTATGCATTCCCTGGTTGATTTGTATGTTCCCTGATCAAAATCCACTACCCACGCAGTGGGGCGATGCTCTAACCAGCTGAACTACCCACCCAAGGCTTCACAACAGATTGACTTTGCAAAGTTCTTAAATTTTTCATGAGGAAGTAACATGTGGTGTTAGATCTCCTCCACTTTTCCCCTATTTTGTTCTTAACTTCCTTTATAGAAAGCAGCTATTGTTTCTTAGGTTGATGCTATTTTTTCTTTCCTCTTTTTTTTTTTAATTTAAGAAAATGGTAGATCTTCAAAATGTCTCTTAACTCCCCCTCCCACCCTGTTTTTGGAGCCTATTTTCAGGGCTACTAGACGAGTATTTTTAAGTCATCTAGCTAATATATATATTACAGTAAGTGTTTCAAAAAAACCCTCTATTCTCTTTGCTTTAGACAGTTTCTAAGGAAATGTGAAAACTCCTGACAATGTTTATTTCCTTTTAAGACTCAGGATACTTTCCTGTCTTTTAAGGTTCAGTTATTTTGTTAGTAGTACATTTCACTAGTTCTACAGGGCCCCTTAAAATGTGATAACAATGGCCACTGTTGACTAAGTGGTTACCTTGCCACAGAGCATGCACTGAATGATTCTTAAAATGGTCCAGTGAAGTATAAGCACCCCTGTTGTATTTTATATTTGGACACAGCAGTTAGGTAATTTGCTTAAATTAAGTAGCCAGTGAGTGACAGACCAGTGAATCAAATCCAGTTTCTTTTCTCTTTAAAAGTTCATACCAGTTATTTGTATGCATAAGACTTAGTTTTACAATATCAGATAAAAATGCATATTTTTGCCATTCGAGATCTCTATCTAGAGTGGTACCTAGGATTCCTGTTTTAAAAAAACAACAGAACAGGTATTAGAAGTGATTGATATGCAGAGATGATATGATTTATAACCACATTTGGAAATTTCTACATTTAGCTTATTTTTAAATGCATTAATTTCGGGGTGGGGTGTTACTCTTTGCAGATGCTGCCCCTAAGAGTTGCACTGATAATTCAGTCGTGTGAAATTAAATATTAGTGAATATTGTTTATACGAAATACAATTTTTGAGCATACAGGAATCAAGTGAACAAATTATTTTACTTACAGGGGAGGTGATGGTGAGGGAAGGTTTTGAAATAATCAAGTGAGTAGGATTCCTACAGCTGCATAATGAAATTTATAAGCTCTGGTAAGTTTCTGCAGCTGAAGGACTTCTGCATTAACCTTTTAAAAAGTGTTTTGGAATATTAAAAGGAAGGGTGGATGTCTTGGGAAGGGAACAGGGTGGATGGGTTCATTTTGGAGGGGAAAAACAGCTTCTCTTGCTGTACTCTTTAATGCTTTCTTTTTTAATGTGAATGTATTGTCATTTTAAAAAATTTGTGTCTTGCCCTGGCTGGTGTAGCTCAGTTAATTGAGCGCAGGCCTGTGAACCATGCGATCGAGGTTCGATTCCCAGTCAGGGCACATGCCTGGGTTGCAGGCCAGTTCCCGGTGGGGGGCACATGAGAGGCAACCACACATTGATGTTTCTCTCCCACTCTTTCTCCTTCCCTTCCCCTCTCCCTGAAAATAAATAAATAAAAAATTTTAAAAAAAATTTTTGTGTCTTAAAGCAGTGAGTAAACTGGATTTTAATACACTATATTCAATAACTCCCAAAATGGGTGGTTTCAAAAAAAAAACACCAATGACTGTCAGAAGGCTTTTTTTTTTTTTTTTTTTTTTTAACCTCCATTTAAAAATTCATCCTAATTTAGTCATTAACCCTTGTGGAGTGTTTGAACCAGATTTAGATAAAATAATGATAGGGTTTTTCCCCCCTTCAAAAACAGCTTGATATGTTCAGAATTATAGTGCATCAAACAAATTGACACTTGTGATGTTTTCCAACATCAAAGAAGTACTCGTGCTTTTGACTTCAGTTCTTCCTGTGAGTGGATGGTGGTACCGTGTGCAAACTTCTGAGTGGTTAAGTTTTAAAGACTGCAGAACTATTCAAGTGAATAATAAAACCTGGAAAATGTAAGTGAAAATTTGAGAGATGAGGAAGAGGCAGAATTGATGTTAAATGGTAGGGTTGAGAGAGTTTGAAGACTGAGGAGGAATTAATTATGTAAACTTTTGTAAAATCAGGCAGTATATATTTGCTCCTTATAAATTCAGTACTTTTTCATGGGAGGGGTCACATTTCACTGCCTTTTTTCAGTCTTTGCCTACCTCAAAACAGAAAGGTGCTGTGCCATTGTATTGTTGTAGCATTGTCACTGGAGTCACTGAGCTGTATGTTACATTTCCTGTTGTGCACCTCTGAGAGGTGTTTCTTCAGTACCTCTGACAAGAGTGTATTTTGATTGACTGCTTTATGTGCTTGTTTATTTTTTTATAGCGTTTATATCAAACGGTATTGAGATGGATTGGGTTATGAAACATAATGGTCCAAATGACGCTAGTGATGGGACAGTACGACTTCGTGGATTGCCATTTGGTTGCAGCAAAGAGGAAATAGTTCAGTTCTTTCAAGGTACCTCTAGTATTAGTCAAAGTTTAGTAGTATTTTAATTGTACATTATATTACTCAGTTTTTAATTTGCAAAACCCATTTGCTTGGGGGACTTTTTAATTTGAGTATGATATGTTGGTTAATGTATAAAGTTATGAAATTTGCTCCAGTCAATATTACATACAGAATGTGTAGAATATGTAAAATATGCAATAAACTTAATTGAGAGTAATTATGTGTGATGAAATGAACCATGAATTAGCATATGAAACAGCTAAATTTGATTTGTGATTTTTTAATGTAATGTAGGTGGGCTTTTAGAGTAATTTTAAAAGATACTGGTCAAAAAATTATGTAATCCAATATTTGAAAAAATCTTCCATTTGTATTATGGGGTGATGGGGAACTAAGCGTTTTTTGTTTTGTTTTGTTTAGATTTGTTTTAAATATTTGATTCAGATGGGAATGTTTCAGCCTTTAACACTGTTCCCCTTGATGGGGTTATTTGTCCTTGGGTTAAAGGGTTGGAAATCGTGCCAAATGGGATAACATTGACGATGGACTACCAGGGGAGAAGCACAGGGGAGGCCTTCGTGCAGTTTGCTTCAAAGGAGATAGCAGAAAATGCTCTGGGGAAACACAAGGAAAGAATAGGGCACAGGTGGGGATGGAGAGTTTGGGATGGTGTTAAATTTTTATTTTTGGGGGTTGTGGGTCACTATTGCTTAAAGGGGTGGGTAACAGTAACATTTTTCTGGGGTAGTTTTAAAAGAATTGATAATTACCTAAATTTAACTTGGAAACTACAGATTTGGGTGGGGAATTAATACTAATAGTTTGCTTAAATTAAAATTAGACTGTTTTCATTTCTCTGTAGGATGTTGATAAATGCTTTTGTATAATCAACTATTTT
Source organism: Artibeus jamaicensis (assembly GCF_021234435.1). Lineage (NCBI taxonomy): Eukaryota > Metazoa > Chordata > Mammalia > Chiroptera > Phyllostomidae > Artibeus > Artibeus jamaicensis. The sequence continues at coordinate 20,443,314 of NW_026521788.1, forward strand.
CTCTACACACCTATCGTGTACTTAAAGAAAAGCTAAAAATACATTTATATTTCAAATGGCTAATTTGTCTATGTGAAACTTAAATATTAATTATTTAAGTTTGAAGGTTTAAAAATGTTAACTTTATGGTATATTTAGGCAATTTAAATTGGGTTATGTATCTGGATATAGAAAAACTTACTGCATTTTGCCCAATATCTTATTTACTCTAATACATTTAAGCTGAAACCTGTACCTTAAACCATTTTTAAATAGGTATATTGAGATCTTCAGAAGTAGCAGGAGTGAAATCAAAGGATTTTACGATCCACCAAGAAGATTGCTCGGCCAGCGACCAGGACCATATGATAGACCAATAGGAGGAAGAGGGGGTTATTATGGAGCTGGGCGTGGAAGTATGTATGACAGAATGCGCCGAGGAGGTGATGGATATGATGGTGGTATGTGTATCTAATGAACAAAGGTTCTGTTGTCATTTTCTTAATGTTCCTGACACTTTGTCAAGAAATACAGAAATGGCAGTAATTTCAGTACCTACTAGGTTTTAAAACCTGTTCATGAAACTACGAATTCCCATGGCAAGCTGTGGGACTTGGTTGATGCACATATTGGCCCCTAAATGATACATACAGAATTTAAAATGAAGGTATTGGCATGTTTTGATGTCTGTTTGATATCAGGGTGAAAATTAATTTAGATGTCTAAATGTATCCTTTTGAAATTTTAATTTCTACCAAGTGTTAACTGCTTTTTTCACATGTTGAGAGTTGCAAAGTTGTAATGATTAGCCAAATTGCTTACCACAAAGTATGCTTTTGTAAACTACATTATAAAATTTATCTCTTTAAAGTATATTCACGTGTTTCTCAAATTACACAGGTTATGGAGGTTTTGATGACTATGGTGGCTATAATAATTATGGCTATGGAAATGATGGCTTTGATGACAGGATGAGAGATGGAAGAGGTAAACTAAATACTAAAAACATACTTATTTTTAGGTGAATTTTGGTATTTGCTTTACAGCCACTTAGTTGTAATATAGGAGACATATATAAAGTCAGCTAAGGCATATTTAAGTGTATTCTATGTAGGGCTTTATATAGATGTATACTTGGTATATTCTCCATTCGATGATTAAACGAACTATAAATGTTAGATCTCTTGGGGTTGTCAAAACGGTGTGAATGGGAAAAGTATAAAAATACATTTCTACATATATCAGTTTATAATCTGGAAATGTTTCCTTAGGTATGGGAGGACATGGCTATGGTGGAGCTGGTGATGCAAGTTCAGGTTTTCATGGTGGTCATTTTGTACATATGAGAGGATTGCCTTTTCGTGCAACTGAAAATGACATTGCTAATGTGAGTAATTTTAGTAACTAGTGGTTTTATACTAATCCCTGGTATCTAAATTTTAAAGCATTCTTAATGTTCTCATCCTTATAGTTTTGATATCAGAAACCTTTAATGTAGAAAAATACATGTGTGTATGTGTCTCTCTCTCTCCAGTAGTTTGAATATTTTTGGTCCATTGTGTGACCTACATAGGATTCAAACAAGTAAAGGTTACATTGATAAAGTCCCTGTTAAGAATTTAGTGAAAGCCCTGTCTGGGTGGCTCAGTTAGGTGGAGTGTCCTGAACACCAAAATCTTGTGGGTTGTGATACCTGATTGGGGAGTGTGTTGGAGGGAGCTGATCAATGTTTCTCCCTTTCTCAAATCAATTAAACATATCCTCAGATGAGGATTTTTAAATACATACCCCCCAAAATTAGTTAAAGCTGACTGACCAGCATGGAGTAGTGATGGTTGGGAGATTGTTTCCCTTGTGTGAAGTTTTGAAAGTATACATTTGTTAACAAGTGAAAAGTTTAAGTAGTTTGGTTTAGTTTTCTGGGCTGTATGATGAGCTGAAAATAATTGAAGTAGATGCTGCTATTGATTTAAAACTGGTTGGTTTCATATTGGCTAGAGAATCAGCAGATGTCAGCTGATGGGCCATCCAGTCACATCCATTCACTTACCGAGTAGTTTACTCCCAGTGGCCCACAAAGCCAAGAGAATTTAAAGAAAATTTTGCTTTTAGCTCTTACTGGGAACCAGTTGGCCTAAGTTCCCAGTGCCTTTTAAGATCGCATAAACCTATTTAACTTGTGTTTAGAACTAAATTACATATTTTGGGAACTATCGGTATATAGTTGGTAGGTTTATTGAACTCCCATCATTTTGAGTCATATACCCAATTTCAAATACTTTTCTTGGAAGTGGGGTGCTTATTCTTACCCCTCTCAGAAGTAGGGTATGAGACTTTTTCATCTGTTTAGGATAAACTATTCTCTGGGTTAGATACATTTTTCTTCTCAAATTTAATATCACCTACCTTATTTTAGAAGAGAATAATTTCTTTGTTTTCCTAAGTATGTATAGTCTTACATTCTTAGAACCTCTGAAGTTGATGTAATTATTGACCTTGCAATAGAGGGCAGTAGAAGGGTTTGTCTTCATGGAGAAGGAAAAACAAAGGCATGGGGTAATTTCAGTAATATAAATAGAAAAGTAACAAGTTCTTTTCTTTAGTTCTTCTCGCCACTAAATCCAATACGAGTGCATATTGATATTGGAGCTGATGGCAGAGCAACAGGAGAAGCAGATGTAGAGTTTGTGACACATGAAGATGCAGTAGCTGCCATGTCTAAAGATAAGAATAATATGCGTAAGTAGTAGCCTTGGCATGTTATCTTTGTTTCCTGGATGTGAACTTGTTTCTTCTATGGTCAGACTTTAATGGATTTCTAGGGGGCTGCCTCTTTTTTTTTTTTTTTTAAGATTTTATTTATTATACAGGGGAAGGGAGAGAAATTGCAGTGTGTGTGAGGGAGACATCAGTTGGGTTGCCTTTGGCCCAAAACTCAGGCATGTGCCCTGACCAGAACTCAAACCCATGACTACGGGTCTTTTTATTGAAGCATTAATTCCTACTCTTAATATTTGACAAATTAGAACTAAAGTTATTAAAGGGGGAAAATAGGTATGTAACATGCTCTTGCCTGAGTTCCCATGCCTTTTGCAAATTAGTACCACTTTTTAATCTATACATTGATCAACTTAGGTGAGTTATTTTTGCATGTCATCAAATCTGTTTTTAACCCACCAAATTTCACCTCAACCAGGGATTCCCAAATCTGGCTACACATCATCTGTCACTTGGTACTTCATAAAAAGTTCTCCTGGCCCTGGCTGGTGTGGCTCAGTGGATTGAGCACTGGCCTGCTAATAACCAAAAGGTCACCAGTTCAATTCCCAGGCGGGATACATTCCTAGGTTGCCGGCCAGGTCCCCAGTTGGGGGCGGTGTGAGAAGCAATCAGTTGATGATCTCTTACACATTGATGTTTCTCTCCCTCTCTCTTTTCCCCTCTAAAAGAAAAAAAAATTTTAAGTTTTCCTGGACACTGCTCTTAAGATTCTAATTTAGTTCTATGACTGGGCCTGGAATCTGTTTTTAAGAAGTATACCAGTTGGTTCTGAAACAAGGAATCAGTTCTCTTTATAGATAAGTTCTCTTTATTTTGGGGCTGAGGCCCCAAATACTTATTACTTGTGCAAGCCTATACAGTTTGAAAGAAACGTAATTTTTTTGAGCCCTGTTGACCATTTATTTTATTTTTTTCCCCTTCAAATTTGTAAGCATACATTTAGATTAATATTAGATATCCTTTTTATGCTTTCTCTTTTTTCCTAAAGAACATCGATACATTGAACTTTTCTTGAATTCCACTCCTGGAGGTGGCTCTGGAATGGGAGGTTCTGGAATGGGAGGCTACGGCAGAGATGGAATGGGTATGTAAAGGTTTTTTTTGTTTTTGTTTTAAGTAAATGGAGTTAGACACTTAACAGTCAACCTCAAAGTTTTTCTTTCTTTTTTTAAAGATAATCAGGGTGGTTATGGATCTGTTGGAAGAATGGGAATGGGGAACAATTACAGTGGAGGATATGGGACTCCTGATGGCCTGGGTGGTTATGGTAAGTGTTTTTGGTTACTCTGGTTCAGTTTGTTAGTCCTCATATGTGATACAGACTAACTTCTGTGTTGCTACCTTGTACTAAATTCTTAATGTCTTTTTTCCTAAGGTCGTGGTGGTGGAGGCAGTGGAGGTTACTATGGGCAAGGTGGCATGAGTGGAGGTGGATGGCGTGGAATGTATTAGAGCATAACCACCAACATAATAGTCCTGGCAAAAGCATCTGGTCTACTAGACTTTCTTACAGATTTCATTTCTTTTGTATTTTAAGAACTTTATAATGACTGAAGGAATGTGTTTTCAGAATATTATTTGGTAAAGCAACAGATTGTGATGGGAAAATCTGTTTTCTGTAGGTTTTATTTGTTGCATACTTTGACTTAAAAATAAATTTTTATATTCAAACCACTGATGTTGATACTTTTTATATACTAGTTACTCCTAAGGACGAGCTGCTTTCATAAGCTTTGGGTTGGTGTATTTTATTATTAGCTCTATAAGTAGTAGTAATATGGTGTAATTGTAGAGGAGAATGGTTCACCTCTACATAGTCTGCAAGTCTCAATAAGCAGACACCTAGAATAGAATTTGGAAAGTAGTATAACTTTTCATTTCTCCTGGACAATACTGTAAATATAAAACCTAAAGATGAGTTAAGATGGTTTCAGGAGTATAAAGTTCTGCTAATTCTATTAGTGTTTTTTCAAATGTCACTTATCAGGCATAGCTCTGAAATGTTGATCTAAATAAGAGGTATCTGGACTTCTGAATATTCATAATTGTGTTACCCAAGGATAGCAGTGTTGGACATTTAAATTCTAGCCCTAGACTTTAGAATAAAATCCCCTTGGCACTTGACTGAAGTACCAAAAAATGTTTCCAAAAACTGATTGTTGTAAGTTATCTCAAAAATGTCTTAGACTAGGTTAAGGTTCTAAAACTGAAATGAGAATTCAGTACAAAAGTACTACTGTGGAGTATAATTTTCACAGATGTATTTTTATTTTCAGCCCAATAGTTAAGACATTTATTTCTGGGTTTTTGTTTTTGTTTTTAATATCTGTATAAATATCTTTAAAGATATAAGACAAGTCCATGTTGTGGTCTTAAAATGATAGTCCTACGGTTGGATTTTTTCATTTGCTATCTGTTTGGAATTTTAGAGCCATTGTGTTAAAAAACAGAACAAAACTATATGTAGCAAGGAAAAGGTGCTTTTTACTTTTAATCCTTTTGATCAGTATGGCTTTTTTCCAAATTGGCTAATGGATCAAAATGAAACCTGTTAATGTGAATTCGGTTATTGAACATGTTACTTGTTTTTTGCTTAGAAATGTTAATGTAATAAATATCAATGTGGGAGATAATGGTATGGCGTCTGTCCTAGAATGCTTTGTGTCAATTTCTAAGTCAAGGTACTAAATATTTCTAACTGAAGATTAGACAAAATGACTCATAAATTTAGAGTGATTTCTGCTTTAGAGAAGGTATTAGGATCCTAAATGGAGGTTATCAGCTAAAGCAATGATAAATCTTAATGCCTATACCTACTTCTTTTAAGAACTACCCATTTAAATATTAGTTTCATGTTAACTTCATTTTAATCCTCAACCCAAGGACATATTTTCCTTGCTTTTTTTAGAGAGAGAAGCATTGATTGGTGTCTTACACATGCCCTGACCTGGAATTGAACCCATGACCTCTAGCTCTATATGATTTGATGCTCCAACCAGCTGAGCCACACCAACCAGGGCCCACTTAACATTTTTTAGAGATTACATGTGCTTTGTTTTCCCTGGTACTCCAGGGACTCTTAAAATCTTTAGGAGTACTTAAAGAAAAGTAATTAAATCTTTTAAGAGTAAAAATATAAAATGTTATCAGTGAAAGTTGCCCTTCTAAAGCAGGCTACTTTTTTCAAATCTTTTATTTGGTTTATAAAATTCACATTTTATTTTAAAACATTACAGGATAGGAGAATTACAATCATGATTCCTTGGCACCATGACAGCTTATTGTGGTAGTACTAGCTAGGTGAGGGAATGCTATGTGAGGTTTATTTAAGATCGTTTCACAACCACAAAATACAAATTCAAAGTTTGTAACATAAATTCAAAATTAGTTACAAATGGTTTTTATAAAAGAGCCAAACTAAACGGAGCAGGTTGTACTGCTGTCAATAAACACTTGCCTACAAAAATCCCAAATCAACTGGCAATACACGAATTTTAAATGGCAAAGAATTTAAGGGAGTGGAGGCTAAAAATCATGGTCAAATAGCTTTGGAATTTAAGCAGAAATCACATTTTAAAATTTGTTCTAAGCACAGTAGTAATTAAAAAACATCTGGTATTTGAAAATTTTCCTTTTTTCCTTCATCTCATTTTCAGCAATCATAAAAATGTTCATCCCATCAATACAAAACAGTTTTCAAGAATATAATTTCTCTCTTGACATTTCTATCAGAGCATTCAAGAAAGACCACCTAAAAATCTCAGTTCTAACTGAAGACCTCAAACTGGATTATGAAGAGAAAAATCTTCAAGTAAAATACTAATTTCTGGCAATTTAGAAAAATAATTCTTAAGCTTAAGGAAAGTATGTACTCTTGAGGAAAGGATCCTGCAGGATAACCCCCATCCTGGGGGGAGAGGGGTAGCCATGATTAGGTTCACTAAATATAATGTTTTTAGGAATAATACAAAGTTATCCTAATAGACATTGTTTGAAAGGTACACAGGCATAAAGTGCATGGCTGGTATTAAACTAGGTTTTTTTAAAATGTAGTTGTGATGTCATTCAAGTGACTATACAAAGGTAACTTTACAGATTAAATTCTTGGTATGCTATAAGTAATGTAACAAGGTTAGTGTTTATTCAGTCTCATGCTTGAAATGTTTCAAGTACGTACTTTTCATGGCAGGGCTGCCCATATTTCACCAACTGAACCTAGCTTAGAGGTGCTTAGTTTATGGTGAATTTTTTACTCTATCTACTGCAGTAGCAGGCCACTGCAATGTAATGCTTAAAATTTTCTAGATCTGCAAGTAGCAACTTTAAAAGGATGATGGTTTAACCTCCTTTCAAAAGGAAAAGTTTGAGGCAAAATAACCTCTTTAACCCACTGTATCTGAAAGGTATCAGCAACATTGATTTTAGAGAGGAAGGAAGCCAAAAGAAATTTTATAGGATAAAATATTGGCCTTTTCTAATGCAAAATGGACAAAAGAAGGGAGGGGGAAAGGGCCAAATAAATAGGTATCTTACTGAGCTAATGGAAAATCTGTTGAATTGGAATATTAACACTTGTAAAAAGTTCTACACATTTCCAGTCTTTCTCTGAGATCCATGAAGCATTAAAGTGCATTAATAAAACTTAGAGGCACCATCGAATATAAACTCGACCATCTGGAGCCCTATTTTTAAGAAGGCCTTTATAAAGTAAGGCAGATATGTGTTAGCTATGCTATCCGGCCTTTCAGTGTCTTTGAGAGTTACATTATAATTACATGAATTTGGAATTAGGTTAAAGCTCTTTTAAAACATGCCCTGTTGAAAATTCTTTTTGAATAATAGTGGAAAGGAAATACTAAATTATACAACAATTCCCATGAACTGAAATGTGAAACAGAACTGGTACCAGTACTGTCTGAAAGTTGCTTCAAAGGGCTATCTGAATATGTGCACATACTCATACATAACATTCACCACAGGTACTTGCATACAAGGAAGATTTAGTTCTGGAGTCTTATGGCAAATTAGATGAGCATCTCTGAATTAGCAGTGCATGACAGGAATCACAAACCCGTACTGGCTTTGGTGAAGAAGGCAAAGGCAGTTCGTTGTCAGAGCAAGCATTACAGAAAATTTCTCCACAGTTTCTACAGTGGTGCTATTCGTTGGAGGAAAAAAATCAGAAAAAACTATGAGTAACATTAAAAGCCATATTTGCCCCAAAACTTTTGGACTCTACTTCCTTTACCTTTCTCTTAGAGAGTGAGAATTCCTTTTCACAAAGTTTACAATGTGTCGCTTCTTTGTCTTTCAACCATACCAGTCCCTAGTAGGAAGAAAAGTAACTATTAATGCTCAAATTAATTACATTAAAAAACTTTTTCCCATCAAAAACTTTACAGGGATGTATACAGATGAAGAGTCAAAAATGAGTCCCTTAGCCCTAGCTGGTGTGGCTGAGCAGATTGAGTGCCAGCCAAAACGTTGCCAGTTCAATTCCCAGTCAGGGCACATGCCTGGGTTGTGGGCCAGGTCCCCATTAGGGGGTGTGTGAGGCAACCACACATTGATGTTTCTCTCCCTCTCTAAAAAATAAAATTTAAAAGAAAAAGAGTCCTTTTTTCTGTGAGGGAATACTGAAATAGTTGTAGATTAATGTGTAAACTTTGCTTCAAAATAATCGGTGAGAGAGAAGCGATATGGGTTGAACATAAAACAAGATTGGCCATATACTGGTAAATACTGAAACTAGGTAATGGTTGGTTTTACTCTACTATTACATATGTTTGAATGTTTTCATGATAAAATTTTTTAAAAATAAAAATCTATTACTGATGGTAGTTTTTGTTAAGGAAAGAACCCTAAAGATTATCTAGTCCAACACATAAGGATAAATTTTCACTGTAGAATGCATTTGAGTTGGGCATTAAATATACTGTATACACAGTAATTCCATAAAACTTGAAGAATTTGGAAATCAGATGTTTGATTAAGACCACATTAAATTTAGTTTTATGTGGCCATTAATTTCTCTCAAGTTCTATAATTCACATATTTAGTAGTGCATAAACTTTAGTAGCGGTCTTAAACAAGCGGGAGTTAACTTTGTATCTAAAATTTCTAATTTGACCCATCCTTAACCAACTAAGATCTTGGGTAGAAAGAGCACCTTTTTCCCCCCAATAAAGCAACTTTGTCTATATGGTGCCAGTTTTATAATGAAAAGACCCAGGTAGAAGGACGAGTCCTCAATGCTTCAGATTAATCTTATCACATGTTCCTTTTAAAAACAGCCTGGCCCTGGCTGTTACGGCTCAGTGGACTGAGTGCCTTCCTGCTAACTAGCTGAAGGGTTTCCAGTTCAGTTCAATTCCGAATCAGGGCACATGCCTGGGGTGCAGGCCAGGTCCCCAAATGGGGGTGAACGAGAGGCAAATGTTTCATGTATCTCTCACATGTGGATGTTTCCCTCTTCTTACCTTCCCCTCTTTCTAAAAGTGATAAAGAAAATCTAAAAAACAGTCATTTAAACACAGCCCAGCCTAAGCCACACTGCTGCTGCTTCCAAAGAACAAGTGAATCCAGCTCAGGAGGTAGAAGATGTGCCACCTATAAAATACCTCTGAAGCAGAGGGGCCTTTATCACCTAACTAGAGAAAAATTCTCCAAGTAAAATTCTTAAAAGACTTCAGACAATTGAATGAAGAAAGAGGAAAATTAAAAAGGACTGAGCATTTGCAGATAAAAATCACAAGGTTAATTCCAGGTACTTCTTTTACTGTCTTAATAACTAACACCTATTGTAGCAGAAGTAAGACAACTTGTGTTGGGTTAATGCACTTCAGGCAGTCTAAGGCTCCTTAAAACAGGACTGTAAGTAGCGAAGGGTTAAAAACTAGACAGCTCAGACAAACAACACCAGCAAAGAATCCAATGACTTGAATTGCAAAAATTTTTATTCAAAGCAAGATACAAGACCTTAAAAAGATAATCGAATATAACTTTAACACCATAAAAAGAGAAGTGACTTGCCAAATGCCCCAAAGCCACCCAGTGGAAGCAGCACGGAAATCTGATGTGAAGCAGATTTCCAAGCAGCATCATTGGTTTCAGAGGTAACCTTTCTGACTTCAGGCCTGGGCCTTCCACACTTACTTCAATTTGAATGAATTTACCCTGCTCGTTTGCCAAGGAGAAAAGCTGTAGGGTAAGCCTAGTGTGTCAGCTGAAAGGGACCTCAGAGATCGTTACCCATAGCTCTTATTTACCAGATAAGCTACAGGAGTGTCAAACTCACTTTCACCGGGGGCCACATGGGCCTCGAGATTGCCTTCAAAGGGCCGAATGTAATTTTAGAACTGTACAAATGTAACTTCTCCTGAACAGTTACTTGAGAGCTCAGTGCTGCCATCAGGTAGAAACAAACTGCCAGACCAAATAAAACAAGGTGAAGGGCAGGATTTGGCCCTCGGGCCTTGAGTTTGTAACCTGTGAGATAGATGAAGTCCAGAGAACTGTAGCTGTTTTCTCAAGGAAGCACAGCTGTTTCAAGACTAGAGGAGAGCAAACTATTGCTCTGAAAACAAAGGGCTATTTTTTTCTACCCAATTCCAGAATGTAGATTACCCAACTAAAACTCGGAACCCCACCACCACCACCAGACAGGATATTAGAGGATCCTTTTCTGGAGAACCTCAACTGCCCTAGAGAAAAGTCCTGTTGATACTACCATTTATTTGGAAAGGGTACCAACTAGCAACTAGAAATCTGTTAACTAGCAACAGATTTCTCTATGCTGAAGCCTCTCCGTCTATAACAACCTGCCCCCGTCCACCCAACCATCACGTACAGGGCATCCAAGATTTTTTGTGTTACTGAAATTGGGGGATTATCCAGCATTTGCGGAATGACCTCGGCAAGAGCTACCTCAAAGAAATAAATTCAGAAGAAATAAAGAGTGGCAGTAGCAAAAGAAAACTTCATAAAGAAACAATAAATATCCTGAGAGATAAAGTTGGATGCTATTTTTAAAAGGAAAAGTGAGCAAATAGGGGCCTGCTGGATATTAAAAATATGGTAGCAGAAATGAAAAGTCTCAATTCAGGCTGCATAAGCCTTTAGATTTAACTTCCAGTTTACACGCAATAAGGGCCCAGAAGAACAAGTTTAAGACTGCTACGAATAAGTTATCATAAAACCCATCATGGGGTAAACTGTAGGACAGCTGTCCCAGACCCAACAGCTGGTCAAAAAAGAGCACGTCACATGTAAATCTATTTTTATAGATGTGAAAATATGAAAATCTAGGTAATATCTTGTTAAAGATAGACATGAATGATTAAAGAAAAACATTATTAATAGAAAATACAAGATTATTACTATAGGGAGAAGATTGCAAATGGAGCACATATGTTCTATTTTACAAACTAAAGTGGAGAATATGCCAATATTTTTTTGGGATTTTACTTATTTATTTTTAGAGAGGGGAAGGGAAGGAGAGAGGGAGAGAAACATCAGTGTGTGGTTGCCTCTCACACGCCCCCTACTGGGGACCTGGCCTGCAACCCAGGCGTGTGCACTGACTGGGAATCAAACCAGTGACCCTTTGCTTTGCAGGTCGTCACTCAGTCCACACCAGCAGGCAAGTACTTTAAAGCTGTACTATATGGTATCTTTAACAGTGAAAAAAAATTCAGTTTAAATAGTGATAGGCAAATATCACTATGGATCTCTTTAAAAGTGAGGGCAGCCCCGGCTGGTGTGGCTCTACCATGTGAGTACAGTAAAGGGAATTCTAAGAATGTCAGCGAAGGGAAATGTCAGGACAGGGGTGAACAGACAAGACAGGAGCAGAGGAAAGCAGAGAACTCCAAGGAGGAGGATTCAAAGAAAAAAACAACTAACCGGTTAGCAGATTCATTTACAACATGCAAAACTCTTGTCAAGAAGCATTTTATAGAGATATTAAGAAAACACTGATGTTCAAATACAACTAAATTAAAAAAAAATAAGAAGCAGTTAACTCCAGAGGAAATAAAAGTAGTTAGAAAATATAATTACAATATACTACTTGGCCCAGCAAAAAACAATACTTAAGCAGTCATAATAAAGAATATACATTAAGTGAATTCTACAAAAACTTTTGAAAGCAAGCAAAACTCCTCATCCAGCACATTAACCAGGCAATAGATAGGTCTAAAGTAGTCTTAAATAAATGAAGAGCAAACAATACGTACTGCATATTATTTACAAATAAGGGGATAAATGTCCAAAGAAAAAAAAGAAAGTAGCTCCCCTCAGGTGGTGGGAACTAGGGTGAACAAGGGACAAGAAGATGAACAACAGACTACTTCCATTATTTGTTTCTAGCACTATTTTAAATTATTCTCCTGTAACACTTTTATAAAAAACAAAATGGGGCCCTGGCTGGTGTGGCTCAGTGGATCGAGGGCCCGCCTGCAAACTGAAAGGTCACTGGTTCAATTCCCCAGTCAGGGTACATGCCTGGGTTGAGGGCCAGGTCCCCAGGTGGGGGCCCACAAGAGGCAACCACACATTGATGTTTCCCTCCCTCTTTCTCCTTCCCTTCTCCTCTCTCTAAAAATAAATCTTTTTTTTTTTTTAATGGGTAGCTTGTGCAAGAAGAAGCCATCTGTAACTGAAGTACTCACAGACTATTTTCTCCTATGTTATAGAAGGGATCCTTGCATCAACACATTCAGAACGGTATACTGATACATTGTACCAATTACTTTCACATATTTTAACCTACCCAATATTCAAAGCAACCCTATGCAAAATCATAAGCACATTTCAGAAGAGGAAACACTTAATGAAAATATGTGACTTACTGAAGGTCAAAAACTAATAAGTAATAGACTAGCACAGGAACTCAAGAATTCTCCAATTCAAAGGCAGTTTCATTCATCATGCCACAGTTTATAGGAAAGTGGACAAAGTGAAGTGGGCCCACAACACCCAGGCTCCCCATTCAGTGGCTTTGCCTCTAATAAATCCTGGGATTCAATAATAACACTTTAGTTGTATACAGGGCTTTACCTCCTATTGAGGACTTTCACATATCTCTATACTTTCCTACTTGAGGAAAATACTTTCTACTCACCTGCAATGCTTTGTTGGCTTCTTTTATATCTTCTATTTTAAGTTTTGACCTAAAAGAAAGTACAAATAGGCCCAAATTTCAGTACATGTATATAAATATAGAACATCTAGTGATTCATTAGGAAGATACTGCTTTTATACAGTATGTAAAATATTAAAATTGCTTTTTAAAGAATACTGGTATTTTCATGTGGTCATGACAATATTAATAATAGCTATTATTTACTGGCTTATGTATGGCAGACATTATGCTATAACCTTTGCATGCATGATCTCATTTAATCTTCAAAAAACCTATTTTAAAGATGAAGATGGTGCAGTCTTATGAGGTTCAGTCACTTGTAACAGGTCACAGAGGTGGCAGCTGGGGAAGCCAGGATTCAAATCCTGGTCTAGTGTGACCCCAAAGGCGACATTCTACCATCATGCACATTATTTGTCTAGCAGATACAAAAAGAGTGGAAAAATTGAGGAATATATAGTAGCAACACTTTTTATTTATTAAACTTCCTGGGATGACATTGTATCATATAGGTTTCAAGTGTACATTTCTATGATACACAATCTGTACGTTCCACTGTGTGCCCCCCACCCTAAGTCAAACCATCTTCCATCACCATGTATTTGGCTCTTTTTACCCTTTACTACCCCTACCCCATTCTCTCTGGTGACCATCAAACTATTGTCTGTGTCTATAAGTTTCAGTTTTATGCAATACTTTTTCTTCTAAAAATAAGTGTTAACAAACATGTAGATTATAAATAGCAATATTTAATTACCTGTGATCCCACTTCTCAGAGAGACAATCTCTATATGTTGATGAGTGTGCATGTATTTTAAATGGAATCATTATTGAGTTTTCCATAACAAACTCTTTTCACTTAACAGTATAACCTGAAAGGCTCAGAGCTACTGACTTCTTATCATCTTCTACATCATTATATTAAATGATTACAAGTATACCATAAAAAAGAATATAAAGTAATTTATATAATTATCTACTGCTGAACTTTCAGTTTGTTTCATTTTTGCCACAAGGAGGATTAGTATTTCAGCAGATAAACTGGTACAGTCTGGAACCTAACTGGTGTGGCTCAGGGTGTTGGGCATCATTCCAGAAAGCAAAAGGTTGCAGGTTCAATTCCTGGTCAGGGCATGTGCCTGGGTTTCAGGTTTGGCCCCAGTGGTTGCAGTCAGGATGCTTACAAGAGGCAACCGATCGATGTTTGTCTCTCACATTGATGTTTCTCTCTCTTTCTCCCTCCCTTCCTCTCTCTCTAAAAACAAATAAGATCTGCAAGAAAAAAACAACTGTGTACCATCTGGGAAAACTCATAGGGCCACTGGTCCTTCCTCCAGCCATCATAAAATTATTGTCACTGCAGAAAAGAACTCAAGTTGACAAAAGTAAAATATGTTCTGACTCCCAATGAGCCCTACTGATGTCTTAGGGACTACAGGTCTCAGAAGCAGAGATAAAAAACTAATAAAGCTGCACCATAAAAATCAAACATCAGCCCTGGACAGGTAGCTCACTTGGTTCGAGTATCCTCCTGTTACACCAGTTTTGCGGGTCCCAGGTAAGGGCACACACAAGAATCAACCAATGAGCCCTGACCAGTGTGGCTTTGTGTGGATGTCATCCCACAAAGTGAGGGGTGGTTGATTCGATTCCCAGTCAGGGCACATACCTGGGTTGCAGGCCAGGTCCCCAGGTGGGGAGTGAGAGAGGCAGCCTAACAATGTTTCTCTCTCACATAGATGTTTCTCTTCCTCTCTCCTTTCCCTCTCCCTAAAACTAAATAAATAAAACTTTTTTCTAAAGAATCCAGTAATGGGTCTCAAGTAATAAGTGGAACAACAAATTGATCTTTCTCTCACCCCTTCCTCTCTCTCTCTCTCTCTCTCTCTCTCTCAAATCAATAAATTTTAAAAATGTTTAAAAAAGAATTTGCCCTGGCTTGTGTGGCTCAGTGGATTGAGCGCTGGCCTGGGAACCAAAGGCTCACTGGTTCCATTCTCAGTCTAGAGCACATGCCTGGGTTGCCCGCCAGGTTCCCAGTTGCGTGGGAGAGGCAACCACACACTGATGTGTCTCTCCCTCTCGATCCCTCCCTTCCACTCTCTAAAAATAAATAAATCTTTAAAAACAAAAAAGAATTCAAACATTAGCAAGGAAAGATAGATAGACAGACAGACAGACAGACAGATAGATAGATAGATAGATAATAAATGAAGTAAAAAGACAAATGACAAACTAGAGTAAAAAGATGTACACTGTACAACAACTAATTTACAAAGGTCCCATAAGAAAAAGATGAGCAATTCAACCAAAAAAATCTACAAGTGGTTTTCAGGAAATAAACTGCAAGTACAAATAGAACACAAACAGAGCCCTGGCTGGTGTGGCTCAGTGGATTGAGCGCGGGCTGTGAACCGAAGGGTTGCTGGTTTAATTCCTGGTCAGGGCACATGCCTGGGTTGCGGGCCAGGTTCCCAGTGGGGGCCTCGTGAGAGGCAACCACACACTGATGTTTCTCTACCTCTCTTTCTCCTTCCCTTCCCCTCTCTCTAAAAATAAATAAATAAAATCTTTTTAAAAAGCTATTAAAAAAAAAAGAACACAAACAGAGATGTCAACCCTGCTCATAGTTAAAGAAATACAAATCAAACAGTATTTTCAATTATCAGAATGGCAAAAACAGACACTCCTACTTCTGGAGGGGATCTAACATTGGAGGTGGAGGGTAAATTGGCACTATCAAAAATTTTTAAAGCACATTCTGTGTGGCCCAGCAATCACCTCTTGGAACTTATTTTTTAGATATACTCATTAAAGTATATCTAGAGATATCAAAATACATTTACAGGAATGTTCACAGCAGTACTAATTATTTTAAATACTATAAAGTTTAAGAAAATTTTAGAAACAGTTTAATGATAGCATGTTCATCCTAAGGAAAATCTTTGTGTACTCATGAAAAAACCTCTAACACATATTCTAAAGTATAAAACCCTACAAACCAGAAAAACACGCATACAGGAATTAGGTATGTAGTCGGTTTACAAGGCAAAAATTTAGTAGTCACAATAGCCCTTGAGAATTCCTTAAGTAGTCCATAAGGTTTGGTACAGATTGTTAGGTATACCTGATCTTGAGCAGTTATTCTCATGCAAAGTAAAATTTGAGAAACAATGAACCAGGCTAAAGATAAAAAAACCATAAGTCTGAATTCAGCTACCTGGACAGCCAAAAAGATCATGCTTTTAATACAACTATAAAATCTCTAGTATTGAATGAGAAATGAGCAAAAAGTAATTCCTCCTTTTACTATTCTAATCTGTTTTAATATTAAACCTTTATGATCTTAATAAATGTAAACATATTTTTTGTTCTGGGGATTACTCACTACTGAGCCCCTAGGAGCAGTTAGAATAGTGTCTGGCCCAAAGCAGAAGTTCAACAAGTAGACTGAACAAATGGGAAATGAGGTAATAAGCACTTAGCGTAGGGTCTGGCTCAAAGGGGTCAGTAA
Source organism: Artibeus jamaicensis (assembly GCF_021234435.1). NCBI lineage: Eukaryota > Metazoa > Chordata > Mammalia > Chiroptera > Phyllostomidae > Artibeus > Artibeus jamaicensis. The sequence goes on from NW_026521788.1 coordinate 20,459,732, forward strand.
ATGGATGCCAAAATAAAACTGAAATCTTGTTTATCAGAATCACAATGCAATTGTTCTTTGAATTTGTAATCATAAACACTGTTATCTTTTGAAGATTGATGTTTCCTTTTGCCATTTTAGTAAACTGCTCTTTCCTTTGCTCTTGGACACTGGTCTCAAGACTCCTTCATAGAATCAATCCCATCTTTAGCAAAACACAGACTATGGAACAAGGAGGAATATGAGGGGCAGAGCACCATTTCTTTCTTGTCTTTATAGGGACCCAACACTTCACTGCAACAGAACCAAACGCAGACACTCCATGAAGCTAAGCCCCTACTCCAGACGGGATGAAACACCCTTCACTTCTCACAATGTTGGGTCCTTCTCAAACACTCTGAAAAAGCTAACTTCTGTTGCTCTGAGAAAAATATATTAACTCCTGGATACTATTATTTAAAGAAATCAAGACACTTAGCTTTCATCTCTTAAGAAAACCTTCAGAACTAAGAGCTGATACAATGAAAATTTTTAATAAAATCTCTCCAACCTATAGTCTTATTTGTTAGTCTTTAAAATTTTTTATTGTATTTTTTCCATTACCATCTATCCACCTTATACTCCCTCCCTCCTGCAATCACCACACTGTTGTCCATGTCCATGAGTCCTTTTTCCTTTTTGCTCAATCTCCCCACCCATTAACCATCACCAACCCCACCCCGCCCACATCTGTCATCCTGCTCTCTATGAGTCTGCTTTTGTTTTTAATAGTTCATATCTTTCTTTTCTATATTTAAACTTTTCTGCTTGTTTGGTTTGGCACACTCAAACTTTTATAAAAGTCAATGACTACTTAGCTGAAGGAAAAAAGAGAAATTACTCGCTAAGTTTGTTGCCAAGTTCTTGAAGAGCCTGCTCCTGTTCATGATACAATTTTTTCAATTGCTGATTTTCATCTTGGAGGTCAAGGAACTCCTTCAAAACAATAAAAAGCAAACAATGTAATTCCAGAGAAAGAAATGAGAAACTCCACATTGTATACACATACCATTAATTAGAAACACAAATTTTAGTTTTTTACAAAAACCAGATTTTTATGTCCAAAGCTCTTTCTTTCATAGCTGCTCTATCAATTATCAACTACTTTCCACTCATTATTTACTCTCTTCACTGATATTTTTAAAGATGACTAGTATGTTATTTCCTTATTATAAAGGCAAATTATAATTTGATTCTTTTTAAATAACTTTTATAAAAATGTGATTTTAATTTTAAAAGTTTTACCACCATTTACTTTTTTAAGACTAATGATTTGTTGGGTCTCATTTCTAAGATGAGATAAAGCATCTTTCTCCTTCTGAAGATCTTCCTGCAAAGTCTGCCTCCACTCTTTCTCAATCTTCAAATCGGTTTCCAGTTGCACCCTTGAATGACAAACAATAAACAGAAGCTCAGTACTATGGTTTACATGAGAGTTTTACATATTCTTTAAAAAGAGCATCTTTTTGGTTGATAACTTTTGCCTTTATAATTCATTTCTAGATATTTTCTTGCATAAATATTTTTTTGGTAAATTCAGCAGCACAGGCTTTTCTGATCCCAAAGTACCAGCACTACAGTTAGCTCAGAATTATCAGCTCAGAATTCTAAGGATATCCTGAAAATATCCTTCAAAAATGAAAGTGAAATCAAGGTATTTTCAGATGAACAAGAGAAACCAAAAAACAAGAGAATTTGTTATCAACACACCTACCCTCAAAGAAAGGCTAAACGTTTTTCAGAGACAAATAAGGAAACTTGGAACATCAGAAATGAAGAAAGAACAATAAAAAGAAAAGTTTTCTAAATTATGTTTTAAGGTTGAGGCACAAACTATAACATTGTCTGATATGCTTACATAGAGAAAATATTTAAGCAAATTGTATTAGAAAGGGGAAAGGGCATAAAATGGAAGTAAGGCTTCCATGCTTTACTAAAGGCAATAAAATGTTGATACCAGCAGACTGTGAAAAGTTGCAAATATACAACATAATGTGTACGGCAACCACTAAAACATTATATAGAGAAATACACTCAAAAACACTACAGATAATCAAAAAGGAATTCTAAATAATGTTCAAGTAACCCAGGGGAAGGCAGGAAAATGAAATGGAAATAAAAAACAAAAATAAAATAATAAAATAGCAGACTTAAATTCTAATATATCAACAATTACATTAAATATAATGGACTATCTACATCTTTAAAAGAGAGACTGGCAGAATGGATAAAAACTAAACTATAAGAAACTTCAACTACAATGATAAAGATTAGGCTAAAAGTAAAAAGATAGTAAATTGCAAACATTAATCTTTTGTTTACTACATGAAAACATTAATAAAAAGAAAGTGGAAGTGGCTATTTAATTCTGATAAAGTAGATGTTAGAGCAAAGAAAATTACCAGAGACAAAGAGGCAAATTATATAATGATAAAAAGTTCAATTCAGTAGGAAGATACAGTTACCCTAATTGTGTAGATATTAAACAACAGAACTTGGAATGTAAGAAACAAAAAATTATATAACTGGAAGTAGAAATACCTAAGTCCACAATTATAGTTGAGAAATTACAAGAAGTCCTCTCTCACTAATTGATGAAGCTACTAGACAGAAAATCAGTAAGGACAGAAAAGAACTTAACAACACCTCAACCAATAGATTTGAAGGCAGCTTAGCAAATTATACATTGTATATGGCATGTGGTCTTGTTTAATGATCTGTTAAACATAATATATAACTATTTTCTATTGTTTTCTTTTAATAACACAAAAGTAATATGTATTTACTGGGGAAAAATACTGATCCTTATAAAGTAAAAATTAAAATACCCTTGTCAGCCCCAGCTGGGGCACATGAAATAAAAAAATAAAATAAAATGCCCCTGTCAGTTTGCCATCACTCCCCTGAGATAATCATTCCTTAGAACCTGTATTCTTTAAACTCTTTTCTATGGACAGTTTTAATTTAATTTAATTTAATTTTTAAAAGATTTTATTCATACATTTTAGAAGGGAAGGAAAGGAGAAAGAGAGGGAGAGAAACATCCATAGGAGGAGATACATAGATAGGTTACCTCGCACGTGCCCCCAGCCGGGGAACCTGGCCTGCAACCCAGTCATGTGCCCCAACTGGGAATCAAACCAGTGACCTCTTGGTTCATAGGCCTGCACTCATGCCACTGAGCCACACCAGCCAGGGCAGGACCATTTTAATTTTATAAAAAATAGGATCATACTTAGCACATACTTTCTGCAACTTGGCTTTTTTCCAACTCAATGACATATACTGATATTCTTCCTAATTGGCAATATACAGATCTAACATGTGAAATACTCATAAAAATGTTCCCGGAAAATATCATGTTCTTCGATAACAGATGTTCCTTACAGTTACATAATGGCTATCAGATTAATGTTAACAGAGAAAGAATAAAACTGCCCTTGAGCAAAAAAATAGCAAGACAGTTGGAAATGCTCTATAAACAATAAAGGTGGGACTTCCGCCAAGATGGAGGTATAGGTGGAAGCACTGTGCCTTCTCACACAACCAAGTTTAAAAACAACAAAGTTTTACCAAAAAAAATGCAGCCAAACTACAGAAAATTGAACTATACAGAAGTCTGACAACAACAAACCCTTCAGTCAAACCGGTAAGAGGGGCAGAGCCAACAGCAGAGCGGGGTCGGGCAGGAAAGACCCACCAGACCAACCCGGGTGCTCGACCCAGGTGCGCCGGCAGCCATGGGCGGATCCCAGGTGTGGAGTAGCGGGCGGACCCACCGAGGGCGCAAGGCAGTGGACTCACTGAGAGCTGACCATGGTCACACATTCGCGTGCAGATAAACCAGTGAAGGAGCGAGCAGTGAGACAGACCGTGCAGGCCCAGTGGCAGGAAGCAGCAGAGGGGACCGCCATTGTCCCTCTCTGACCCCACCCCCACATACAGCATCACAAACCAGCAACCTGGGTGGCCCCACCCTGGTGAACACCTAAGGCTCCGCTCCTTATACCTAACAAGCATGAACAGAGCAAAACATGGCTCAAGAACAACTCAGAGCCCCAGAGCCAATAAATCTAAGTGATGAAGAAATAGCCAAACTTTCAGATGCACAGTTCAAAACACTGGTGATCAGGATGCTCACAGAACTGGTTGGTTTTAGTCACAAATTAGAGGAACAAATGAAACCTAAATTAATGAAATGAAGGGAAATGCACAGGAAACCAATAGTGATGGAAAAGAAACTGGAACTCAAATCAAGGAAGTGGACCAGAAGGAAGAAAAAATTGACCAAACAGAAAACAATGAAGAAACGAGAATTTTAAAAAATGAGGAGAGACTTAGGGACCTTCAGGACATCTTTAAAAATTCCAAACATCTGAATTATAGGGGTACCAGAAGGGGAAGAGGAAGAGCGACAAGTGGAAAACTTACTGGAACAAATAATAAAGGAGAACTTCCCCAATCTGGCAAAGGAAATAGACTTCCAGGAAGTCCAGGAAGCTCAGAGTCCTAAAGAAGTTGGACCCAAGAAGGAACACACCAAGGCACATCATCATTACATTAGCCAAGATGAAAATGAAGGATAGAATCCTAAAAGCAGCAAGAGATAAGGGGACAGTCACCTACAAAGGAGTTCCCATCAGACTGTCAGCTGATTTCTCAAAAGAGACCTTCCAGGCAAGAAGGGGCTGGAAAGAAGTATTCCAAGCCATGAAATCCAGAGACCTACATCCAAGATTGCTCTATCCAGCAAAGCTTTTATTTAGAATGGAAGGGCAGATAAAGTGCTTCTCAGATGAGGACAAGTTCAAGGAGTTCATCATCACCAAGCCCTTATTATATGAAATGTTAAAGGGACTTATCTAAGAAAAAGAAGATTAAAATATGAACAGTGAAAGGACAGCAAACTCAGTTATTAACAAACACACCTAAAACAAAAGCAAACTAAGAGGACAGCTAGATCAGGAGCAAAAACATAGAAATAAAGATCACATGGAGGGTTAGCAACAAGGGAGTGGGAGGAGGAGAAGGAGGGAGAAGGTACAGAGAGTAAGTAGCATAGACGGTAGATAGAAAATAGATAGGGAGAAAAGCAAGAATAGTATGGGAAATATAGAATCTAAAGAACTTGAGACATGTGGACATAAACTAAAGGGGGGGAATAGTGAGGGAGGGGGTGTGCAGGGTGGAGGGGAATGAAGAGGGAAATAGGACAACTATAATGGCATAATCAATAAAATATATTTTTTAGAAATTTGTATATTTATTCTTACATGTTTAAACTTCATTCACCTTCCAAGTACTCTCCATTTCATAAAATACATCTACTGAGACTTTTTCCCATTGTGCAAAACAGTTTTTGAACTCCTCGATTTTGATGCTATTTAGTGCTTCTCCCATTTTTTGGTTTACCTCTTCCACATGGGCAAAACATTTCCCTTTGAGGACTTTTGTCATCCAGGGAACAAAAAATGTTGCTCAGGGAAAGATCCGGCAAATAGGGACGAGGCATGGAGATCATGCTGTTTTTGGTAAAAACTGCTGAACACTCTGTGGTGTGGGCAGGTGTGCTCATAAATTACCATCATGAAATGGCAAACACCTTGAAAGAGTCTTCAGAAAAATTCACTGAAGCCAAATGCAGCCTCTCACAACACTGATACAGATGAGTTCCCGGAACACTCACCTAGCTGGAGAAGCCTGTACTACACGGGGCCCACCCTCCGAAGATAATTCAGGTTTTTGGGGGTTACCCACCTCGTATATTTTCTAATATTTTTTAAGAACTCCAACCCTGGCTGGAGTAGCTCAGTGGATTGAGGGCGGGCTTGCAAACCACATGATCGCGGTTCAATTCCCAGTCAAGGCACAGGCCTAGGTTGCAGGCCAGTTCCCAGCAGGGGACTCACGAGAGGCAACCATACGTTGATATTTCTCTCCTTCTCTCTTTCCCTTCCTCTCTAAAGATAAGTAAATAAAATCTTTAAAACAAAACCTCTATAATCTACCTGACATCATTAAATAAATGAAAATATAGGTATTCTACCATAGGCACAAAAGAAAGGGGGGTAGGTAGACATTATGCTAATACAAGTATTTTTTTCCAAGAGTGAGATACTCACAGCTGTTTCTCCTTTTGAGAGATTTGTTTCTGCAGACTGTCGGATTTACTCTGACATTCTTGTAGATATTTCTTGTCCTCATCTTCAGCTTCCATTTGCGCCTTCTCTGCTTGCTGCAATCTGGTGTAATTCAAATCAACTTTGGGTAAAACTGAGGCTAGAACTAGGGTGTAAAAGGGTGAAGAAGACAAATAAAAGAAAAATGGGGAAATAGAAACATTTCTAAATGAAAACAAAGTTTGGGGGAAAACTCACAAACTCAAACGTGAAAGAGCCACACAATGTCTAGAAATTGTTTTGTGATTTTTTTCAATATAACATATAATATGCCCAAAATACTATCTTCAAATTTGTTTTATTTCTTGTTCATAATTAATAATGCAAAGCAATACAGCCTTTACCACTTTTATAGAGCATAATGAATCAAATTTCAAAGTATAATAGGTGTGTTACTACCTTTTTACAAAACCATGAAAAGCATAGTATGTTTATGTCTATACTAGGTGGAGAAGCCCCATTGTTATGTTAGGATGTGTATGCCAGGAATCAAGTGCACTGACAAGGCCAAGAGCAAAGACCTGCAACTACTTTAAAATAACAGCCTAGTCCTCCCTATAGGATCATTATGCATTTACTAAATTATGCCAAAGCTGTACGTATATGTGTGCGCATTTTAAGATTTAAAGGTATTTAGTAATAGTTGGCAACATTCTCTAGAGGTTATTTTTGTTCCTTGAATTTTGTCATTGAATTTTTTAAATTTGCTAAAATGTGATTTCCATTTTTTCTTATTTTTAAGTCACTGCTTCTCCCTGAGCTTAGCTCTACTCCCTGCCTCCTATGGTCATCTAGGATTTCTTAGATTTAACTTCAGTATTTTTATAAGAAAATATCTCCCAAGTATTCAAGCGATATTACTCCTTGCAGGGAATCCCAAGATAAACATCCATTCTAACCAAAAAAAAAAAAAAAAAACAAGGCCTCTTCTTTTCTTACTTACAGTCATACCAATGGGGCAAACCCTCACATATTTCAGAAGTATGAATGCCACTTCCAAGAGAAAGAGTAACATTCAAGTTGTCTTTAAATCTAAATTTGAAATATTAAGGTAGAGGGAGCTTTTATCTAATATTATAGAAACTAAAAAAAAAGAGTGAGGTAGGCCTTGAAGTTGTGCTATCATAGAAGATGGCTAAGGGGAACTAGAAACTTGAGGTGCTAAAGCACGAGATGATGGCCAATCTGGGTTATAAACTATTTTAAACATTTTAAAAACTAGTAAAAGAGCCATTAGGCAAACAGTGGACCAATGGTGGAAAAAAAAAAATCTGTGCCAACACATTGTGAAACCAAAGGTTAACTTATTTTTAAACAATTTATATATTTTCCATCAAAAAGTAGCTAAAAAGATAAAACTGCGTTTGAAAATCCTGACCTCTGAAGGTCAATACTCAAAATCAGCCCTTGTGCACAAGGTTTGAGGGATGTGTTTTTGGAAATCCAAGTGCACCCACTCTGCTTTATGGCAGTGTTTACCACAGCTGCTGATCAAGAAGTGTACAGGGTCCCTAATACCCCATTTAGAAGACTTAATAGCATAAATTCTTTTCTGTGTAATATATTATAAAACTGTTGATTCTCTTTCAGTCTATTTAAATACAAGTGGTTTTCAGAAAGATATATCTTTGACCAGCTTGTACTGGTCCTGAGTGTCACTGCTGGCACATTTCACCAATGACATTGCAATTGTCCTAGTTTGAGTTAACAAATCGTTGTCACTTCATAATGGAATGGACAGAAATCAAAGACAGAAAAAGGTAATAAAGATGTCCAAAATGTAAAAATGGGGATAAAAAAACAAAAAAGAAAAAAGAAGAAAGAGGATGTCAATAAAAGAATATTCATGTCAATAAAGCATTAATAGTTATGTTTTTCATAAGTAGATTCAAAGAAAGCAATGATAAGACATATGTTGACACCAACATGACAGATCAATGAAAATACATTACATTTTCCAACAATAAAAGTGAAAAATGCCAATATAAAACAATTCAATTTAAACAAAATTATTTCTTGGGTTGGGTTAAGGGTCCTAGCTCAAAGAAACAGAACTAAACTGTCACCTCGGAAAGCTTGATTTCAGATACAAAGATGGTGAATGACAAGGGGTATGAGGATCAATATGCATGGCAATCAATCAGGGATAATTCCACTACGGATTTTGTTTGTTTTACACTTTTTCAACATTTCTGTTTGTGTATTTGTTTTATGTAATGGAACAGATTGAACCACATGAAATTGCTGATATTAGGCCTTTTAAAAAAATCTATAAAATGGCAAGTTCAAATGAATCAGCCTAATATAAAGCAACTTGATTCCATGCAACAATCAAAACAACAAAGGCAAAAATCTGCTGGGCTTAAAAAAAATCATGTTCTAATCTAAATTTTCCTAATGGTTTTTGCGGCAGGTGTCAGAGTTGAATAAAGAAAGGGGAGAGAGAAAGGAAAAAAAAGAAACTAAGACTAGAAGTGCTGTACCTTTGTTCCAGCTGCCTCATGGCTATAGTAATTTTATTGGTTTTGTCTTCTAGTCGTGCAATTATCTCATTTTTTTCTTTCAAACTATCTTCAGAACCCTATTTAGAAAAACATAAAAGCTACAGTGGTTTTGACTTTTATACCTGAATATTTACAAGCTTTGTATACCATTTTGCTGTGGGACTGTTACTTTGGAATGAACAGTTAATTTATAGATTAAAATACTCTCATAATATAAAGCAGTAGTACTACCAGTCTTCATTAAAAATATAATAAAGGGAAAAAACTCAGCTTTCAATGTTTTTGGAAGACAACAGGCTAAGCTCTTGTAAAATATGCTGTTTTTGAAATTAAATTGTAAAGGGCTTTTGGCAACAAGTCTACTGAACAAACATGTCACTTTATTAGATAATTCATAATCATTATAGTAAAATATTTCAGTCAAAATTAAATCTGTCTTAGGACTATGCTGTATAAAGAAGTTCACAAAATGTCCTGCATAATTAGATTGAGTTTTCCCAAAAGATTTAACTTTCATACTGTTAACCTTCCAGCATTAAAAAAACAAATTCAGATAGGTGCTTTTGTTTGTTCTCTGATACTTTTTCATTGCTACATATCTGAAGCTTCCATTTAAGAATTTAAAAAAACACCTCACTTTTTATAACCAATATGGCACAGTTAAAACAGGCTCATCTATTAAAAACCAAACCCTATATACAAATATTCATTTTCAAATTATATAACAAGAAATTCCAAGAATTTAAGAACATTCCTTACCTGCAACTTTTGATACATCTCTATGTTAATTGCTTTAACTTCCTCTAGTTGTTGTCTAAGGCCTATCAGAGTGTCTTGTTTCTCATGGATATCTTTCTCCAACAACTTCATGGCAAGTTCAATCTCATGCTTCATACTAACTTGCACAGCTAGCTCGTTCTCGGCATCCTGTAATTGCAACATATCCTCAATTCACGTGCCACTTCAGGATGTCAAAATCAGATACACAACAGTTAACGAGGCCAAGAAAGAGTTTCTACTCCTTTTGAGTTATAAGTCCCACTAAAGGGAATCAATCAAGCCCTAAAACAACATTCTAAATATTTTCAAATGCATATTTTGCTAAAATGAAAGTATTTCCTAGATTGTCAATTATCACTATTCTACTGGCTCAAGGATGAAGTATTTTTATGCCTCATAAACTCAGTATTGATTTTCCTTAAGTAAAACAATAAAGCCATCTATATAAGTGAAAGTCAAAGAGAACTCGAAAATTCTATTTCACAATCTTAATTTCTTCTCTTAAAGAATTTTACATCAGAAGGAAAAGCTGTTTCCTAATATTAAAGACAAAGAGCAAAAGTAATGAAAAGGCTCGCAATGCTCTCTTCTTCACCTGGGTAGTAGTTACACAGGTAGTTACATTATAATTCATTAAGCTACACATTTGTATTTTTCTGTAGGTGTTATATTTAATAATTTAAAAGGGTAAAAAACTTAATTTAAAATATGATTTTACTAATACTTGAATACAGCATTCTATTTCCTTTTTTGTCATGTTGGTCATGATCTATTCATTTCAAAAGTACAGATGTAACAGTTTAAAAATACCATTAAAAAAAACACTGATACAGTGGGAGCTTAAAGAATTGGAGGGATTTGAGTGAGGCGGATTGCCATCCCACACCAAGGAAGATGAGGCTGAAAGAAATTTTAAGTGGTGTTTGCTTAAGGGTAAATAATAACTATTATTACTATTGTTAGCTAATGTAACTTTAATGCAATCTACCTGTCGTAACTGAGACTCATCTCGAAGCTGCCTTCTTGCTTCATTGTACATTTCATCTAGCCCCTGTCGAGAATGCTTATATGTTTGAAGCTCAGTTTCCACATCCACTTTGGTAACCTAGGAAGAAAATTGTCAATTTTATCATCACTATTATTAATACAGCACAGAAATACCCAATCTATACAAAAGTTGCAAAAAGTAACAATTTTTGACACAAGAGTCTGTTTGCAATCAGTCTATACTTACCTCTAGGTGTTGCTGTGTTTTCATTAAAATCAGTTTATTCTCACTTCGCAATTGATGATTTTCTTCTTGCAGTTTAATGATATTATTCTTTGCTATTGCTAACTAAAAATTATGAAACATGGGCAAAAAAAATTTTAAACATCTTTATACTTGTTTTACAGGTTATATTCATGGCTATAAATAATAGAAAATAAAATCCTAAAACTAGTAAAAATGACTCTAACAATTACAGAAACTTTTATAAGAAATATGTGTTTCTATTACCCCAAAATACCAATTTAAAAAAATTTACTAATTTCTACTGTTTCCTTTTCTTAGTCAATATATATTATGTTAATCAAACATATTATGTTTAACTGGTTTACAATATGCCCTGAATACAAAGTGCCTGAGTCAGCATATAAAGAAATATGTGGAAACAATAAAACTGTAAAAACTTGTGTAAAAACAGAAATGTCCATAAGGAAAAAGGTTTTGCTGTCATTGGAAATGACATTTGCGATAACAAACAGGATGCCCTATGAAACATGGCGCACTGAGTGACCAATGCAAACATGAGACAGCTCTCAGTATCAGAGTTAAACCTGAACCACTAAGTGAATGAATGGCTTGACTCTGAGGCCCAGAATAAAAAGGATCCTAGGAAAGGAAAGCAGGGACCACTCCCCAGTGCTGACTTGCAAATAAATTTCTGAACAATTTATTAAGGATACAACTGAACTTCACAGTGTGTGCTTCTGACCAAGAAGAGGCACAAACCAGTGAGCAGCTCTCTCTCACAGTCCCAAACTATCAAAATGAAGATGTACTCTTAATTGCAATTATACAAGCAATCACGTTTCCCTGGTTTGAAAACACAGGGCAAGTTTTAAAAGAAAGAAAAATTTTAATTCACAGGGAAAAGAGGTTTAATAGCATTAGTAAAATAACATATTTCTTCCTCTACCCAAAATAATTCTGAAAATAGAAAGCAATACTTCTATGGTTAAATAGATTTTTAACATATTAAAAAACAGTATAAAAAAGAGAACTAGCATAGTCTCTGGTTCTGGGACCACCAGAGAGCCACTTTGAAAGTGCAGGAAACCAGAGCACATGGGAAGAATTTTACACATGGGAAGGTAAAAACAGGGTGGATATGATCATGCTTGAAAAGAAAAGCAATCTGAATAGTGGAACAAGAGAGAGAGTATCACTTCAGCATGAAGTCCTAACTATAGGTGATTCTATATCTAAAATCAGGCTATGCAGATTTAAAATGAGAAGCATAGCTCACTTATAGAAGAGTATGTATGAGTTTCATCTTTGAGGCTCATTCCTAGAAGGTGAGTATCTCAAAACAGGTAAGATTCATTTGAGATATGTGGTTTCTCTAAAACTTTTTTTTTTTTGCAAAGGCAAATTTATTTTTCAATTTTTTTCTATTAGTTTACATTTAATATTATTTTGTGTCACTTTCAGGTGTACAGCATAGTGGTTAGCCAGTCATATATTTCCAGTACCCAACTGGCACCATACAGTTATTACAATATTATTGTGTATATTTCCTATGCTGTACTTTACATTGCTATGACTTTTGTAACTACCAATCTGTACTTCTCAGTCTCTTCACCTTTTTCACCCAGTCCCCAAAACCCCCTTCCTAAAGGGACTTGTTTTCAGAGATGTGAGCAGGGTGTAGGAAAACCATGAAGGACAGTGCAATACTCTGGACAAGTAACAGCAGGAGGTCATAGGAAGAAGTTAGGCAGTTATTGGAACCTGGAGAGAGAGACAGAGATCCTAGGAAGACATGTGCCCTTTGATGAAAGCCCAGCAACCCTTTGTAAACTGCCTTACTCCCCAGGCTCCTTCTGAAACACCTGTGACTGGCCACCCACTCTTGAGATGGTGGTGCCTACAAACCACCATGAATCTCAAGAGGCTACCATTAAACTTTTCAATTACAACTGTGTTGCATATTTTCTTCCATCATCAACATTAAAATGGCTGCACAAAAATTCACCAATTTTCATAAGCCTTTTAAAAAAAATTCTTGCTGATAAGACTGCTGTCACAATATAATCTAACAAAATTTCAAATGAAGTTAGACAACTAAACTCTACTAGAGCCACCTTATGGGAAAAAAAAAACCAAACTTGTTGGCCAAACCAATATAAGTATTCCATCATAATGATGAAAATGTGTGTGTGCATGCTTATTACACTCATGCCGAACATGAAAAAGGATTATAAATACTAGGTCCGTGAAAGACAATTATCCATGGCTGATGACAATACCTCTTCGATCAGCTTTGTATTTGACTTTTCTAATGAGTCAACTCTTGAATGGAGACTGCTGACTGTGCTGCTGAAATTAATAAAGAAAAAACTCATTCAAAATCACACAAACTCACAAAGGCAAGAAAAAGTATGTTATCCTGGACTCTATGTTAACTGACATGCACCAAATGCCAACTGAATTTTGAGTGTGGGAGTTTCAGTAAGTTGGATATCCTGATTTAGCTAGAAAAACGATAAAGACTGAAGCAAAAGAACCAATATTTCTATTAAAATTTTATTTGATGCTGCTCATTATTTTTTGTCTTCTTAGGGTCCCTTTTTACATTTAACTTCTAATATTTAGGAATAAAAATTCCACACAAAAGAGTACTCAATATTACTGAAACTAAATTTAAAGTTATTTTTAAAGGGTAAACTTTAAATGTCCATTTTGTAATTAAGTGGCTTAATGATGCCACTTATAAACAATGTTCATGAACAGAAGTCCCACTGTTTCCCCTCTCCACTTTCATAACAACTTAAAGACCTCCAAAGTCACCTGTTGTTGAGAAATGTAAACATGCGATACCTAGTATCAGGAATATAGTCAGCCTGACACTAAGCAAACACCTCGGCTTTCAAGGATAGTCAAGTCAGGTTACACCACATAAACACACTCGTTTTTCACATTTTTGTTTAAATCAACCAATACTGGACATTAATGTACATTTTACTGAGTCTGATTTTCAAGGGCTGCTTGATTTTACCATCTCAAACTTTATCTAATAAAATGTTAATATGCTGTATACATCACAGTAAAGATATATAGTAGATTCAACAAATTTTATACCATGCTCAGAAACAACTATTGGCATTTCAGTTAAGCTATGAAACAGAAAAAATGTTTTTTCATTTATATTAAATCACTTTTTAGATATAACCATTCTGAGGTAAACAACTCGAGTTCTTCACCAACAGCACCATACTGATGACAAGCTATAACCAGCACAGGACTGGAAGATGAAAGACCAAGCTTGGAGTCCCTGCTTTTCTAATTGTGTCGCCTCCTGAAACCTTTCCGAGTTCCAGCCTCCTCACCTATATAGTCACACAATATTTGCCCTACCTTTATGTGAGAATGAAAAAATAATTTAAAAAGTAACTTTTGAAAACAATAATGTTTGTTTAAACATATTCGAATAATAAATAATTTGTTTTTGAAAACAAAACCCTCGATAGTGGTTTTCTTTGGAAAACAGGTGAATTCTATTTTTTATCTGATTTCTACACTTTCAAAACATTCTAAATGTTCACAAACTATTTTCCAATTAAAAAAAAAACAAAGAAAAAGGGGAAGTGTTTACAGGACCAAGTATAAAGGACACATGGACAAAAACAAGGGGGGTGGAAATGGGAGGGAGGTGGGGAGGGCTGGGGGGTGGGCTAGGATGGGAGTAAAAAGCAGAAAACTGTACTTGAGCAACAATGAAAATTAAAAAAAGAGAAAAAGAAAAACAAAAATGCTTTGAATACATAAAATATACAGAAGACACAAGTATTGCAGTAACTGATTAACAAACAAACACATAATTTAAAAAAGACTGAGAAAGCTCATTTGAACCAAATGGAATAGTCTCTAAGATAAACTGTTGAGTAAAAACAGTAAAGTACAGAATAGTGTAAAAAAATGTGCTACCTTATGTGTAAAGAACCGAAAGTGAGAAATATGAGAAAATATATGCGTATCCTTATTGATTTGCATAAAGCATCTGTGGAGGCATTCACAGGACCTAGTATATTAGTAAATCCCTCGGAGAAGAACTAGAAGGTTACAGATCAGGGAAGAGGGAGACCTTTCATTTAATGCTCCTTTTGAAGTTTCAACCGTGGGAATATATTGCCTGTTCCCAAAAAGTGAGTAAAAGTTTAAAAGTAAATAAGTAACACAGGGTTGCACTTAGAGATGCAGTCTCAGAGCCCTGGCCAGGCTGCACAGTTGGTTAGAGCATCATCCCCATATGCCAAGGTTGTGGATTCAATCCCCAGTCAGGCCACATACAAGAAGCAACCAATGAATGCATAAATAAGTGGGACAACAAATCGATGTCTCTCTCAAATCAATTACAAAATAATTAAAATAACCCTGGCTGGTATGGCTCGGTGGATTGAGCACTGGCCTGCCAGCCAAAGGGCTGCTAGTTTAATCCCTGGTCAGGGCACATGCCTGGGTTGAGGGCCAGGTCGCCAGTTGGGGGTGTGTGAGAGGCAACTGATTATTTCTGTCACACATTCATGTTTCTCTCCCTCTCTTTCTCCCTCCCTTTCCCTCTTTCTAAAAATAAGTAAGACTTTAAAAAATATAATTAAAATAAAAAGTAAATACAATATCACCAATATAAATGACAAAAATACAGATACATACAATGCACACATTTCCTACGATAGCTATTATTAAAACTCCATCACTAAAGAAGACGACACTGACATGAGATCTCCCCTGTCTCCAACTTCAGAGGGAAAGCAAGAGTTACAGCTTATTAGCTTTTCTGCAATGAGAACATGTTTATTTGTATCTTCTGATTGTAATACATGTTTATTGGGTAACATGCAAAAAGTACAGAAAACTATAAAGAAAAAATAAAAAGTATTCATACTCCTATCATCCAGAGTTAGCCAGTTTGGCTAATTCTTCCTTTCAACTAATGAGAACAGTCCATTTCTAACTACATAGCAAATATTCATTCACTATACCCATGTTATATACTATGGTAGCCATAAGCCATTTGTGGCTACTACTAAGCACTTACAATGTCACTAATCCAGATTTAAATGTGCTGTGAGTAAAATACACATTGAATTTTGAAGATAGTACCAAAAAATTAATATAAAATACCTAAATAATTTTTATAGTGATTAAATGTTGAAATGATAATATTCTGGGTTAAATAAAATATATTTTTAATTAACTTCAGCTTTTTTTTTACTTTTTTAATGAGGTTTACTAGAAATTTTAAATTGCCTATGTGACTCACATTATGCTTTTATTGGACAGAACTGCACTATAGTACTTTGCAAACGTGTATCAGAAATTCTCCTCAGATAGAGTATTCACTGACAGTTCCAGTGACCAGGCAACACTGGAAGGAGACAACTTCCACCGCGGAGTATGAAAGCCACATTTATACATGAAGCCTCTTGAAGTAGGAGAAAATGAATTTTTGAAGTGTCAAAATGACAGAAACTTCCACCCTATCTATCTAACCTTTTTTCTTAAGGGCACAGGGATAGGTTTGAAATTCTATTTTTAAATTCTGAGAATTCTATTTAAAAATCTGATTCTCATTTTCTACTGAAAATGAATCATCTCCAGTAACTCTCTGTATCCTTACTTCCCATTTTCTCTATTCACTGTAACCCCTTCTAGAAGATGCACAGAAGAATAGGGTTAAGTTGACCTGACCGGGGAACCCTAAGACAATAGTCATAAATATACTAAGTATTCCAAGTATCCATAATACTTACTTCAGTTGTCTATTTAATTCTTCAACATAATTCTTCTGGTCTAATATGGCAGCAATTTGAACATTCCTAAAGGGGGGAAAAGTAGTTTTGTGCTAATTGAAAGGTATTTAGTGGGTACCAAAGATAATATCTAAATCATCTAAAATTGCTGTAAAAATAATGTCTAAGTCATTTAAAAATTTTTAATGCCATAATGGCAAAATATTATCTTGCCTTTAAAATTTAATAATCTTTATAGTCAGTAGCAGTAAATTGTCCAATTATATTAAATAACTATAATATTTATTAAATAACTTGCTAATACACTTAATGTGCCATTAGTATATTTAAAAATTTTTACATCAGTATGATTTATTTTCTATTGAAATATATGACCTATAACTGTGTAAATTTAAGGCATACCACGTTAGCTCAATATATTTATATTGTGATATGATTGCCATTGTAGCAATAATTAGCAGCTCTATCACATTATATAATTATCCTTTCTTTTTAGTACTTGGAATAAGTATAATTTAAATTTAAACATAATTAGATCTTGAAATAAACTAGTATATGTAAGCTTGTGAATAATAAGCTTTCATCACTTTTATCACAAAACACAGCATAGTACTAAAATGGGTTTCAGGCCCTGGGGGGGTGACTCGGTTGCTTGGAGCATCATCCCGTGCACCAGACGGTTGCAGATCTGATTCCCCATCAGGGCATATGCCTAGGTTCTGGGTTTGATCCCCAGTTGTGAGCAGGACACAACCAATCAATGCTTCTCTTTCACATCAATGTTTCTCTCTCTATTCCTCTCTCTCAGATCAATGAAAATGTGTCCTTAGATGAGGAGGGAAGAAATTTATAAAATGGGTTACAGGAACTACTGGTATAACCAAAGTCATATATCAGACTAAAGTCTCCTTCCAAGTGGTCTTTGCTTTTTAAAGCTTGTAAATGGAAATGAAAACTAAATAAAGCAGGAACTACACACAAATAATGGTAATAAAAAACACACGGTAAATAGATGGACCTCAGACTGATTTATAAAGACCCACATAAAAAATACATGTGAAATAACTTACGAAAATCTTACCTTTCTTTATTTCCAATATCATCTTCATTCTTTAAATACATGGAAAAATCAATCACTCCAACCTGAATTTATAAATAAAGTTATTTCTATTTAAAGGGGAAAAATATCTAAAGTACATTTAACATGCAACTGAATTTTATTCTTAATTTTTCTTTAATGTTTAACTGCACCGTTTACAACTTAAAGCAATAGTAATACCTGGATCAAAGTGGAACACTGCAAACTGAAAACACTTTGCTTTTGGTACTAATCACTTCCACTTACTTGTGAGTCTAAATCCTCTCCCTTTACACACAGATTAGCATCTATTACATTCAGGCCAACCAGTAGCCCAACAATTACTGCTCCTTCTTCTTCCATCATTAGTGCATGATACTCATAAAATTCACTGTGAAAATTAAAATAATAAAAACATTGAATCACAAATGTATTTCAAAAACTAAATTTTGTAATCTCAGTACCTTATTACAAACATGAAACCAATATTAGGTATCTTCAAATTAGCCTTTCTATGTGTGAACAATTTAAACTTTTTGAAATTTAAATGTTTATACAGAAAATGTAAAAAAAAGAGACCAAAAGAAATAAAATTAAAAAAAAAAATTTTGAATGCTAAGAAGAGAAGCAAGGATAGATCAAAGGAAAAAGAGGCATCACTGAGGGCTGGAATGTTAATGACTCTCAGAAGACAGTGACTGCTGCTGATCTGATTACAACACTTTAATTAGAGTTGAATTTTTAATTCAAGGATTTATTAAGACCCTTGGGATAAAGACTAAGGTAACTAAATGAACATATTACATATTTCAAAGCTCATGTTCAAGTCAGTGGTTTTGATATGTACATTGCAAGTGTTACTAATAGAGAAACAATAAAAGGTACTTATGGATATCTATATTCTAAAAAAAATTCAAATAAGAGACTTGTGAAAGGAATGGGACAGTTTAAAAATTAATATTTGACTATTTATATTAAGAGAACTAGTTATCACTGTCTCAGGCCTTCTTCAAAAGTCACATGTATAATATTTAACCACTTCAATTAACCTTCAGAATATAACTGAGAAATTGCAGGTACTTAAAGTATGGTCATTCTCATTTAAAATATGGGAAAGCCAAGATGTACAACTAGAGTCACAAGTAAACCCAAAACAATTAAATTTTCCAGAACATCAGACATACACTCTAAAAGAACAAGAGTGAATTAAGGGGCTACCATGGGCCCACTTCCTTTGAAAACTGATTGCCTTGCTTTGACAGTCTGTCTTAACCATTTGGCCTCCAATTTAAACTGATGGTTTACAATACAGTCAAAACAGCAGTCTGGACATTCAAGATCTGAAAAGAGACCTCTTGAGCCCTGGCTGGTGTGACTCGGTGGATTAAGTGCCAGCCTGCGAACCAAAGGGTGGCTGATTCAGTCACCAGTCAGGGCATATGCCTGGGTAGCCTGCCAGATCTCCAGTTAGAGGCGTGTGAGAGGCAACCACACATTGATGTTTCTCTCCCTCTCTTTCTCCCTCCCTTCCCCTCTCTCTCTGGAAATAAATAAAATCTTTAAAAATAAATAAATAAAATAAAAGGAGACCTCTTGAACTAAAGCCCCAAATTCCACTATAAATTTTTACTCATAGAATAACTGTAACTCAGAAAAAAAATGTACCTTACACTTTAAAAAATGAAGCTTAGAAATATAAATTTCCCCCTTATCAGCTGATAAAAAGTGTACAATATTCTTTTTTTTCGGCTATTTACTAATCAGTGTATGTCCCCCACAATGATTTTCTCACTCATTTTGTTCTTCCTTTTATTTTATGTCATGTTATTGTATTTTATGAATCGTTTTTTTACTACATCTTCAATCCTTTTTGGAAGACACCATAT
The DNA here is from genome assembly GCF_021234435.1 of Artibeus jamaicensis. Taxonomy (NCBI): domain Eukaryota; kingdom Metazoa; phylum Chordata; class Mammalia; order Chiroptera; family Phyllostomidae; genus Artibeus; species Artibeus jamaicensis. The sequence goes on from NW_026521788.1 coordinate 20,479,194, forward strand.
AAAGGAAATAAAAAATGAAAATGAATACAATTTAATGGTACTAACCTCAAGAGATCCCTTTGAATTATTAAGCAACGAAGATAATCAGCCATTTTTTTTTGCATGAGAGCTAATCGAAGCCATGCCCTTGCACGACCCAGGGGGGTCCTAAAAAGTAAAACCAATTGGTAAGAAAATAGCCCCAGCCCAAAGATAATGGACTACATGTTCTATCTCTGTTGAGGTATACATTAATAAGGAAAAAAAGCAATTTATCATGGTTTTGTCTTCATTTCTCTAGTTTTAAGCCAGTTCTTCGAGCATGCAAACCAATCCTTGACAACTACTTAAGTCCAAAGGTAAACTTGCATCTGTAGAACGTCTAGGTACCATTTTATGGATTGGAAGAAATGACTCTCTAAAAAGTGAGAATATTTCTACAAGCAACACTTAGTCAGAATGGGCTTAGCCTTCTAAAAATGAATATGCATCAATAGAGCAGTATAATGCCTTAAAAAATAACTGACATCATATCTGACTGTAAAAAAATCATAGCAAAGCTAAAAAGGTACCAACCAGGACTTCTGGCTAAGATGGAGGTGTAAGTAGACACACTGTGCCCCCTCACACAACCAAAATAAGGACAACAACCATTTAAAAACAACAAAATAACCAGAACTGACAGAAAATTGAACTGTACAGAAGTCCAACAATGAAAGAGTTAAAATAGACACACTCATCCAGACTGGTAGGAAGGGCAGAGTCTGGTGGCTGGGCAGAGAAGGGTCGGGCAAAAAAAAAAAGTGGTGGCTTGCGGACCGTGGGCACACAAGGCACAGTTCAAAACACTAGTAATCAGGATGCTCACAGAATTGGTTGAATTTGGTCGCAAATTAGATGAAAAAATGAAGGCTAAACTAAGTAAAATAAAGCAAAATGTACAGGGAACCAACAGTGATGGGAAGAAAACTGGAACCCAAATCAATGGAGTGGACCAGAAGGAAGAAAGAAAGGACCAAAGAGAAAAGAATGAAGAAACAAGAATTCAAAATAAGGAGGAGAGGCTTAGGAATCTCCAGGACATCTTTAAACAGTCCAACATCTGAATCATATGTATGCCAGAAGAAAAAGAGGAAGAGCAAGAAATTGAAAACTTATTTGAACTAATAATAAAGAAAACTTCCCCAATATATTTGCCCCAAGGCAAAGGAAACAGACTTCCAAGAAGTCCAGGAAGCCCCAGAGAAGTTGGACCCAAGGAGGAACACACCAAAGCACATCATAATTACATTAGCCAAGATTAAAATGAAGAGAGAATCCTAGAAGCAGCAAGAGATAAGGAGACAGTCACCTACAAAGGAGTTCCCATCAGACTGTCAGCAGATTTCTCAAAAGAGGCCTTACAGGCAAGAAGGGGCTGGAAAGAAGTATTCCAAGTCATGAAAGGCAAGGACCTACATCCAACATTGTTCAATCCAGCAAAGCTTTCATTTAGAATGGAAAGGCAGATAAAGTGCTTCTCAGATAAGGACAAGGAGTTCATCATCACCAAGTTCTTATTATTAATAAGGGAAATGTTAAAGGGACTTATCTAAAAAAAAGAAGATAAAAAATATGTATAGTAAAATGACAGCAAACTCACAATTATTAACAACCATACCTAAAACAAAAATAAAAACAAACTAAGCAAACAACTAGAACAGGAACAGAATCACAGAAATGGAGATCACATGGAGGGTTAGCAACAGGGGAGTGGGAAGGGGAGAGAGGGGGAAAAGGTACAGAGAATAAGTAGCATAGATGGTAGGGAGAAAATAGACAGGGGGAGGCAAGAATAGTATATGAAATACAGTCTCCAATAAATTGTTGCTGACTGCCTACTATTGTAAAACATCTTAACACTCAGGAAACAGAAATGCATAATTGATACATCCTGCTTTAAAAGAACTTGCATTGTATTGCAGTAAATTACTGCAAAATTCTGCAATACTGCAGAATTAAAGTAAGTGATATAATAAGGAAATTACTATGGTGATAAGAACCTAAAAATAAAAAGTAGTTACTTATTACTGAAGGGGCTAAGAAAAACCATGAAATTTGAGCTGAACCATGAAGAATGAACAGAATTTTATTAGGAGACAATGGAAGAAGGCTATTTAAGGCTGAGAGAAGATAAATTAGAATGTGAAGTACTTTTAAGGAACCGCAAATATACTTCTGTGGTTACAGATGAACAAGTAACAAGATGACTTACTTAAGACCAGGTAAGTCCCGGACACTAGCCCCTATTTCCTCTGCTTCTGGGTACAGCTTCTCCACTAGTTCCAAAGGACCCCAAATAGTTTTGTTGTAACTCAAAAATGATTTTCTTACTGAAAAAAAGAAAATGTAATGCATATGACTTTAACATATGTATATAACTACAGTAACTTCCTTTAAAATATTTAATTTCAATATTTCTAACAACATACAATTATTCAGAGACCTTAACTCTTTTATCACACTGCACAGCCTGTTAATCAGGATCCTGGTATTTTTCCTTATGAGAAATATGTACCTTGGCCATTCTTCCAAATCAGAAATATGTAGGCAGATAGATAGTTACGGTAAAAAACAACTGGGCCCACTCTTTACCAGTACCAAAATAGAAAGGCTGACAGCCCTAGAAAGTTTATCTTTATCAGTTTATTAAATAAAGCAAAGACAAATAAATATATTACTTTTTTTAAAATCCTTAACCAAGGACATTTTTTTTCATTGCTTTTAGAGAGAGAGAAAGAGAGAGAGAAACATCCATGAAAGAGAGAAGCATGAACTGGTTGCCTGTCAGCAGATTTCTCAAAAGAGGCCTTACAGGCAAGAAGGGGCTGGAAAGAAGTATTTCCCAGACAGACCTGGTCCGGGAATTGAACCTGCAATCCTTTGGTCACATGATAATGTTCGAACCAACTAAGCCACACAGGCCAGGGATAGTTACATTAGTTTTAAACATGAAAAAATGTGACTTTCCTTTTCCTTTTTTTTAAATCTGAGATTTGGGTAATATAAAACCATAAAATCACTATCCATTTCTTTCTTAAGACTGACCAGCTCTCCTGCAGATGCACTGTGCCTATCATATGTACCATCCAAGGACAACCATGAAGTGAGGCAATTTTTCTTTGGGGGAAAAAAATCAAACAGTACCAGTAGACTTATAATGATTCATCAAAATAGGCCTATGACTGTTAGGAGATGTCTCATGATATTTTGTGAAGTAAAAGAAAACAAAATCAGAGAAGTTTAAATTTTAATTATTTTTGCCATCTTTTGGTAAATTGCATTTCAGCAAGTTGGGAAAAATGAAAAATCTATGTTACTGTTATTATTTATCTATTTAATTAATTGTTGTTCAAGTACAGTTTTCTGTCTTATACTCCCATCCCAGCCCATCCCCCCCAGTGTCCCCCACCTCCCTTCCATTTCCACCCCCTTAGTTTTTGTCCATGTGTCCTTTATACTTGTCGCTGTAAACCCTTCCCCTCTTTCCCCTGAAATTTTCTCCCTTCTCTCCTCTGGTCACTGTCACCCTGTTCTCTATTTCAGTGCCTTTGGTTATATTTTGCTTGCTTGTTTGTTTTGTTGTTTAGGTTCCTTTTAAAGGTGAGATCATATGGTATTTGTCTTTCAACACCTGGCTTATTTCACTCAGCATAATGCTTTCCAGTTCCATCCATGCTGTTGCAAAGGGTAGGAGCTCCTTTTTTCTTTCTGCTGCATAGAATTCCATTGTGTAAATGTACCACAGTTTTTTGATCCATTCATTTACTGATGGGCACCTAGGTTGCTTCTAACTCTTGGCTATTGTAAATTGTGCTGCTATGAACATTGGGGTGCACAGGTTCTTTTGGATTGGTGTTTTCAGGATTGTTAGGATATAATCCTAGCAGTAGAACTGCTGGGTCAAAAGGCAGGTCCATTTTTAGTGTTCTTAGAAAATTCCAGCCCTGGCTGGCATAGCTCAGTGGATTGAGTGCGGGCCTGCGAACCAGAGTATCGAGGTTCGATTCCCAGTCAGGGCACATGCCTGGGTTGCAGGCCAGTTCCCAGCAGGGGATGCATGAGAGGCAACCATACATTGATGTTTCTCTCCCACTCTTTCTCCTTCCCTTCCCCTCTTGATAAATAAATAAATAAATAAATAAATAAATAAATAAGTAAGTAAGTAAGTAAGTAAATGAAAGAAAGAAAGAAAGAAAGAAAGAAAGAAAGAAAGAAAGAAAGAAAGAAAGAAAGAAAGAAAGAAAGGAAGGAAGGAAGGAAGGAAGGAAATTCCATACTGTTTTTCATAGTGGTTGTAAGAGTCTGCAATCCCACCAACAGTGAACTAGGGTCCCCTCTTTTCCACAACCTCTCCAACACTTGTTTGTTGCTTTATGATGGCCATTCTGACCGGTATAAAGTGGTATCTCATTGTGGTTACTGTTATTTTTTTTAATGAAAAGGAAATTTTCAAAAAGCAAGTCCTACCCTGGCTCAGTGGATTAAGTGCCAGCCTGCAAAACCAAGGGTTGCTGGTTTGATTCCCAGTCTGGGCACATGCCTGGGTTGCAGGCCAGGTCCCCAGTAGAGGGCATGTGAGAGGCAACCACACACTGATGTTTCTCTCCCTCTCTTCCTCCATTCCCCACTCTCTAAAAATAAATAAATAAGATCTTTAAAAAAAAAAAAAAGAGTAAGCAAGCCCTGGCTGGTGTGGCTCAGTTGGTTTGGTCATCCTGCAAAGCGAAAAAGTCACCAGGGACATGCCTAGGTTGCAGGTCAGTATCTGGTCAAAGCATACGTAAGAGGCAACCAACTGATGTTTCTCTCCCTCTCTTCTTTCCTTTCTCTTTCTCTAAACGTCAATAAACATATTCTTGGATGAGGGTGTTTTTTAATTTTTTATTTTAAAAAAGAAAATAAATCTGCCCTGGCTGGTATAGCTCAGTGGATTAAGCATGGGCCTGTGAAGCAAAGGGTCACAGGTTCAATTCCCAGTCAGGGCACATGCCTGGGTTGCAGGCCAGGTCCCAAGTAGGGGACATGTGAGAGACAACCACACACTGATGTTTCTCTCCCACTCTTTCTCCTTCCCTTCCCCTCTCTCTAAAAATAAATAAATAAAATATTTTTTAAAAAAGAAAGTAAATCTTTAAAGTTCTCATGACAAGAAAAAAAGAACTTGTAATTATGTGTGGTGATGGATGTTAACCAGACTTGTGATAACTTCACAATATATACAAACATCAAATTATTGTGTTGTATACCTGAAATTAATATAATGTTATAGGTCAATTATATCTCAATAAAAATAAATGAATAAAATTTAAAAAATAAATGAGTACATTAATAACATCACACAGAATTTCTCAAATTTTGGCACCAAGATTCCTTCTAAGTTTGAAGTACATTTTATTAAAACCACATTTAGATAAATCTCCTCTTCTGCTTTTTACATGTACCCACACTCTCATGCACCAGAGTCAGAACTTCTAAGCCCTCCCAGCCTACTCAGGCTCCTAGTGCAAGAAACCACGTTTCTCTTGCTTTACAATAACTGCCTTAGTAAACAACTTTACTCACATAGCTGTCCACACAGCTGTTGATCATATGAATTAGAGACCAAAACTGTCTAATAATTATAAGAAGTTATTATGTAACAAATGTTAAATAATTATAATGCATTTTACACATTTCATAATTCAACATGAACTGTATAGAAGAACACAATATTCACTATTAATATTGTTTTCAGGGAGCACTCACATTTCTATAATAACCCAATTTAGAAGACAATTTTTCTAGATATGTTTCCATGTGCTAAGGAAGTTTATATTTCACTAATCAATTGTTTTAATGTATTTGTTCAATAGCACCTAGACTAGTAAAAAGAGTTCATATCAGAATCACCAAACTTGACATTTTTAATATGTCTATAAATGTCTTAGAAAATGGAAAACAATTCAGAGTATGTTGAAAAACTTTTACAGTAAATACGCCTTTTAACCAAACACTAACAAGTACTCATTTTCTAAGACCACCCATTTCAAAACATAAAGCAATAGGATATTTTCTCCCAAAACCAACCCACCGAGTATTTTTAAATGTAAAGTAACAATAATTATGGCCTCAAAACAACAACAAAAAACATATTTTCAAGAATGTTTAAGATGTAAGAGAGATTGATTCTAACTTTTTTAAGTCTCATGATACCTTTAAGACCGTGTTTCAGACAATGTTCCATGACAACAAAGAACTGCTGCAAGGGGGGATAGTCAGAATCCAAAGTGCGGCCAAAGCTGAGAGCAGATTCAATGAGTCCTTTGATACTCAATTTTGCCATGTTTAACAAGTTTGCTCGCTCTACAGCTGTGGGGTCTTTTGTAGCTGAAAGCACAAGAAAGAAGTCCAAGATCATTTGCAAGACATGACACTGAAAAATATACAAACTCTTTCCTTCCCCTATAAAACCAACAGAGGCTTGTTTTTCCTTGGTCAACAAATTAGTCTTCCTAACTCACCTACACCCCTAGTTAACTTCACTTTATGTCTCTTTCACATAAACTGTAGAACTCTACCATGCCCACTCCAGCCAACATTTATGAATTATTCTCAAAATCCTGTAAAGTGGCTATTCTCTGGTATTTATTTTACTTTTATGGTACCCCTTCAGGGAGAATGAGGTTTTTTAAACGACTTTCTATAGAGGTAAATTGGGACTAATATGCAACATGTTTAAGCATCTCATGCAAAAGGTGGATAGCAGGAACCATCCAAGGATGAATTCCAAGGCAAAAAAAAAAAAAAAAAAATCAGAATAAACTGTCAATAAAATAAAAGGTAGTTAAAATTCTAAGATTCCAGTATTACTCATAACAATCATGACAGATAAACAAAAACAGTGACAAGAGAACACAGAGGAAGCCATTCAATTTCACTCATTTTAATTATCTTGTTTTTTCATCGTAACTGTTGTTCTATGTTTCGTGACTCCCTTATTTTCCAAGAGGAAATAAAAACAGGGTACAGTTTCACATTAAGGTTCCCTGCCGTTCCTTCCACACAACTGATTCAGTTGATTCAGCTGATTCAGCTGATTCAACTGATTCAAGTTAACTTGTTAACTTGTTAACAAGTTAACAGATATATTTTTAAAATTATTTCACTTGATATTTTCAATTCACAAAAAAAATTTTTTCTTTCCCACGAATTTTATTCTGTTTACTTAGAAATTCAGACCCCATACTCTCATTACCGTTTTGAGTGGCAAGAATATTTTCAGCAAACACAGATGACAAAATGAAATGCAGAAAAAAGAAGCACTTAGTAAAGCGTTTCATAATCTCTGACAAGTTTACTAGCCCGGAGTAAACCAAGTGTCCGTTTTTCCTTCACTGAACAAAAAGTCCAGGGTTCCCAATGATCTAGTATTCTAGTTCTAGTCTCAGATAACCAGGCAAAAAATGCAAACAGCCTCAAGTGCTGTGACCTGGCCAGCAGGTGGAAAATCTCCACACACGTCACTGCTTCAAATGTGCACGTGTCCCTCTTTTTTTCGGGGGCGAAACCACTTAATGTTTCATAATCTATGGAAATTCTCCATTTTTGTTAACAATTTCCATCACGATATGCAACGCACGATGCGACAACTAGACAAAGGGTGCCTTTGCAGCACTGGGTGGCAGGGCCAGCCTGGGCGCCAGCAGCTTCGCGCAGAGACTTTGCAACCGGCCGCGCCCCGCAGCTGCTGGCGGAGGCATCCCGGCTCGCGGCCGCGAAGCAGAGCTAAGGACCAAGCCCCGGCATTTGCCTGGCCCTGGAGCCCCTTCCCTGCCCCTCTATCTCCCCGAGTAAGACTGTCCAAAAGGCTCGGGCGCCCGCGGGACCCGCGGGGAGGGCTCACCCGGGGTCCTGCGCCGCATCGCTGCCCCTCCCCCGCCCTCGGTGCCGGGGACCCGGGCCAAAACCTGAGACGCATCTTCCCTCTGCTACTCCCGAACCTGAAATGTCATCGCCCACCCCCGACCCTTCCCGGGACCAGGGACCGACACCGCGGCCGGCCCTGTCCTCGCTCGCTGGAGTTGAAGGACAGCCCCTTATACCCTTAGGCCCCAGAGCCGGGGCCAGAGGGAACGAAGGGCGGCTGCCCGTTGCCATGGTGACCCCGCGCGCCCCCGAGTCCCTCGCCGCCCCGGCTGGGCCGGGCCCCAGTTCCGACCCGGAGGCCTCGGTACCACCACCGCCAGTACTCCTCGTCTGGCCGCGGCCTTCGTCCCCGGACGCAGGGCCCAGAGTCCGCTCTCAGCCCGCTCCCCTTACCCATGGCGGCGGCGGCGGCGGCGGCGCGATCTCGGGCGGGGACTGCCTGGGCCGCGCCAGCAGCTCCCTTCAGACGCGCGGCGGCCGCCAGGGCGTCAGCGCCCAGACCCGCAGCGGCCCACAGCGCTCCCGGCGGCCGGAGGGTGCCCGGGAGGTTCCGCAGCGAGCGGGGCGGGGGGCCGCGGAGCCTGCGCCCGTAGGGGCGAAACCCGCCTCCGCTAAACCCGTCCTGCCCACCCGGACAGGAAGAAGACCTGGGCTCCGCGGAGCCGGAGGGCGGGACCCCGGCCCGAAGGCGGGCCTCTCACCCTCCGGGCTTCGACGCCGCTCGCTCGGGAGGCCAGTTCCAGGGTGTGAGCCGAGTGCAAACGTTTTCGTCCACCTGGGTTTTCTCTACCGCGCCCTTTCATCTTCACGCACTAGTAGGAGATTAAAAGAATTTAGAAAATCTGAAGCATTTATCTGTTAATAACAGTTGGCAGGAATCTACTGAAACTGTTCTTACAGCCCGAATCATGACGTTCAAACCATTAAATATACTGGTGCGCAAAGAGCAATGAAAACAGCCTAACGGAGGGATCACTCAGTAAATTATGTGTCTAATCACTATGCCGTACGCCTGAAACTAATGTAATATTGAATATTGACTATAATCGAAAAAAATTAAGTGATAAAAAATGCGTTGGGGAACGATTTTACTAGTCAGAGAAACTAGTGTCAAGATAAAACTAATGTGGTTTGTTGTTTTGGTTTTTTTTTTCATTTCAGGAGGAAAGAAAACCTCATGGTCAGATGACACGGTTTAAGTTATATCAATTTGGAAAAAGCGAGCTATTCCCTAGTTAGATCAGCAGTTGCTAGAAACAGACCGAGGTATTTCTTGAAAATGGAGCGATGTTTTCTCGTCATTGCTTTGGCCATTAGCAAGTTTTGTTATGCAGCTTTACTGCTTTTGGTTTTTCATTTTATTTATTGTGAGGTAAGCACATATGGATAAAATGTACAAGACATATACAAGTTTAAAGAATCATTATAAAATAAAACAGATGTAACCACTACCAGAGTGAGCATAGACAGAGCCATCATCCCTGGGAAATGGCACCACTCACCACTCACTCCCCGTCCCCCTAGAAGGTAACGACTGTTCTGACTTATATGAGAACTCTTTCCTTGCCTTTTTTTTTCCCTGTTACTACCACTCAAGTGTGTTCCCTTAAACAATGTAGTGTATTTTTGCTTGTTTATAACTTTTCACATATGGAATAACACTACAGATTATCTTGTTTCATTTGTTTAACATAATCCACGTGCACGAGGAGTTTCCAGGTTGTACACACACCTTGGTGACCATAGCACCAGTCTCTGGAGCATATAATTAAGAATAGAATTACTGGGAATCGTGTATACCTTTCTTTAAATTTACTAGATGGTGCCAACCTGTTTTAAAAACTCTTCTCAAAATCAACACTCCTGTCAGTCTTTCTGTAACTCCACCTTCATTCTAATACTCAAATTGTGAGAATTTCTTTATTTTTGGAATATCTTGTGGGTAGCTGATTGTATGTTGGGTTTATTTTGTATTTATCATTACTGATGACATAGCACTTTACCAATGTTTACTATTTGGAGCTTCCCTTTTCTAGAAACTGTTCAGAGCTTTAGCCTATTTTCCTACTCTTATTGGATTGTGCAAGTTACTAAATATTTACATAAGGTTTGTGTCATTATGTGTTGCCAATAACTTCTAATATTTTCTCTATCTCTCTTTATCTTTGATTAACATAAATTCTTAATTTTCCTTGTAGTTGAATTTGACTTATAATTTAGAGTCTTGTTTAAGAAGTCCTCCCTACCTGGAGGTCATGAAGATACTCTTAAGAGCTGCATCGGTTTGCCCTTCACATTTAAGCCTGTTATCGCACCCAGAATTGATTTTAGTTAATGGCATAAGATAGGGTCAAATTTCTTTTTTTCCATATATTTATAGCCAACTATCCCATTATCCTTTCTCCATTGATCTTCCATGCCCCCTCTAGTTTCAATACCCATGTATGTTGGTAGAATAAATGGAGTCAGCCTGGCTTCCTTATCCAGATGTCTGGGCAACGAAGGGAAGCAGTTTCCCGTAACCTTGAGAATGGTCCTATAAGCAGTGTTCCTATAGCCTTGAGAATGGGTTTAATAAAATGTTCCCATAGCCCTGTGTGGGCCTGCATGCATAGAATGAAGCTGTTGTATAATATCCTGGTACCCTGCTGGCTTTATCTGTATTTAGTACATAAGGGGGTCAGGGATTTCCCACTGGGGGCAGGAGACTCGCAGAGACATGCAGTGACACACGGAGGGATATGCAGCTTGCAGCATGTGTGGACTGCCCACCCGTGAATGAAGGCGTGTCAGACACCTCAATGACTCTGTGATGACGAGTCTGCTCGAATCCCATGAACCTGTCCGGCCTTGAACAGTGGCAACACAATGTTCCTGGGCCAGAATCTAAGTTGATTTTCAAAACCATGCCAGTTAAAAATAATCATCTCCATTTTGCAGATGAAACCAATCTCAGAAAAGTTTAACGACTTACCTGCAGTCACAGAACTATTAAGGGACAGAACCAGAATTTGAACTAGTACAAAAGTAGCCTCCATTTTCATATTCTAAAAATGTATCTGAGGTTTTTACAGTGTTCCAAGGAGTCCAAAATTCATGACAAGTCTAATCCCTTTTACTATCTTACTGTTAAAGTTGAAATACAACTGACTTGTTCATTTGTCTCTTCCCTAAATCATGGTTTAAAGAGGACTCTGGGCCTCTAAGTGCATTTAGAAAAATGAGTAAAATTAAGTATATATTTAATTGTTTTATAGAGCAATAAGAACAAGGGAAATGACTTTTATTTCCTAGATTGCTTCCCCCCAGGGACTCTATAGATAACACGTACAAAGAAATTTAATTCAGCAAAAAAAGTTTACTTAAAGCAAAAGCTGTTCTTCCCTTTGAGGTCATAATCTTAAACATTTCCTGGATATTCTAGCCTCCTTGTGTTAAACAGAATTAGAATTTAGTGTGTGATGTTTAACTGCCCTTCATAGGGTTAAGTAGAGTATCAATCTGTTGAGTCCTTGATCTACTAAAGCAGAATCTAGGTTTTTAAAAAAGCTTTCAAATATTATGTAACAAAAATACTATTTTAAAAATCTCATCACACACCGCAGTATAGGGGTGGAACTAAATGTCTGGAATTTGCTTTACAACATCTCAGATTTTTAAAAAATCAAGGAGGCTGAAAACTGCAGCAAAATCTATTGAATATGGGTGATGAGTGAATACAGTTCATTGTACTACTCTATTTTTGAAGTTTAAAATTTTTAAAGCTTCTAAAATGTAAGCTAAAGTAAAAAAGAAAATCAATGTAAAAATCTTTTATACACCAAAGCAATACCCATAAAAGATGCAGACTTCACCCCCTGCATCCACCTTGATTCATACTTCCCAGGATTGAGTCTCAGTCACCCAAGGGTCATCAGTGACTTGAGTGGAATTGAATGGGTCTATCCTAATAACTAGAAGCAGTCTTTTCAATCAGCAAAGCTCTCCACTGAATGCAGGTAGACCAGCTTGTTACATCATGCCACAAGCTTCCAGTCATACACCCAGCTAGCCTAAATTGTGATTTGCTTACAATGACAACTGTAAGTTAGACTGCCACACACTTGGAAAATGTGTACTACACCAAAAGGGGAACACACAGTGACTAGGAAAATTGCTGAATTACTAATCAAAACACCTGAATTCTAGCAATGACCTGCACAGAACTATATGCTAATAGAGAATATCGGGGGACTTCCGCCAAGATGGAGGCATAGGTGGAGACACCGTGCTTTCTCACACAACCAAGTTTAGAGACAACTAAATACTAGCAACAGAAAACACAGCCAGAACACAGAAAATTGAACTTTTCGGAAGTCTGATAACAACAAATTCTTCAGCCTGACTGGTAAGAGGGGCGAAGCCAGCAGCTGGCGGAGAGGGGTTGCACAGGAAAACTCGGTCAGACGGACTCAGGCACGCAGAACCCAGGTGCAGGGTTGCAACGGGTGGACCTAGTGAACGACCCAGCAAGCGACCGCGGGGAACCAGTGAGGGAGCAGGGCCAAGATTTGACTGTGGTCGCGCACTCTTGCGCAGATAGACGGGACCCAGCAGGCCCCCACGGCGAGCGTCAGCAGAGGGCGCTGCCATTTCCCCCCCACCCTGCCTCCACATATCCACAAACAGCGTCCATAACCCAGCGACCTGAGTAGCCCCGCCCTGGTGAACCACCTAAGGCTCTGCTCCTCACCCAGCCAGGCGAAACGGCAGAGGGGGCTGCCATTTCCCCGCTCTGACCATGCCCCCACATACAGCATGACACCCAGTGACCTGGGAGTCCAAGGCTCCGCTCCTCATACTTAACGGGCACGAACAGACCAAAAATGGCTCAAGAAGATCTCAAAGCTCCAGAGCCTATAAATCTAAGTGATGAAGAAATAGCAAAACTCTCAGACGCACAGTTTAAAACACTGGTGATCAGGATGCTCACAGATCTGGTTGATTATAGCCACAAATTAGAGAAGCATATGAAGGCGAAACTAATTGAAATGAATGGAATTGCACAAGAAACCAAAAGTGATGAAAAGGAAACTGGGACTCAAATCAATGGAGTGGACCAGAAGAAAGCAAATAATGGCCAAACAGAAAAGAGTGAAGAAGCAAGAATTCAAAAAAATGAGGAGAGTCTTAGGAACCTCCAGGACATCTTTAAATGCTCCAATATCCGAATTATAGGGGTACCAGAAGGGGGAAAGGAACAGCCACCAGTGGAAAACTTATTTGAACAAATAATAAAGGAGAATTTCCCCAATCTGGCAAAGGAAATAGACTTCCAGGAAATCCAGGAAGCTCAGGGAGTCCCAAAGAAGTTGGACCCAAGGAGGAACACACGAAGGCACATCATCATTACATTCGCCAAGATAAAAATGAAGGAGAGGATCCTAGAAGCAGCAAGAGATAAGGGGACAGTCACCTACAAAGGAGTTCCCATCAGACTGTCAGCTGATTTCTCAAAAGAGACCTTACAGGCAAGAAGGGGCTGGAAAGAGGTATTCCAAGTCATGAAATCCAAAGACCTACAACCAAGATTGCTCTATGCAGCAAAACTTTCATTTAGAATGGAAGGACAGATAAAGTGCTTCTCAGATAAGATCAAATTCAAGGAGTTCATCATCACCAAGCCCTTATTATATGAAATGTTAAAGGGACTTATCTAAGAAAAAGAAGTTAAAAAAATATGAACAGTGAAAGGACAGCAAACTCACAGTATTAACAACCACACCTAAAACGAAAGCAAACTAAAAGGACAGCTAGATCAGGAGCAGAAACATAGAAATGAAGATCACAAGGAGGGTTAGCAACAGGGGAGTGGGAGGAGGAGAAGGGGGGAGAAGGTACAGAAAATAAGTAGCATAGACAGTAGATAAAAAATGGGGGGCAAGAATAGTATGGGAAATACAGAATCTAAAGAACTTGAGACACATGGTCATAAACTAAAGGGGGGTAATGGTGGGGGCGGGGGGTAGGATGGAGGGGAATGAAGGGGGGAATAGAACAACTGTAATGGCATAATCAATAAAAAAATAAATTTAAAAAAGAATATCTATGCTAGGTACTCTGTAAAGTTTAATCCACTGAGAGAATATCTATGAAAATTGCTGGCAAACTTTAAAGCATGCTACATATTACTACTGCTGTTAAAAAAGCAGTAAGTGTTAATAAAGTTACACAAAGCACTATTGGGTAGTCTAAATATAGAAATGGCAGTAATTCTTTTGTCAGGGAAAAAATCAGACAAGGCTTTTTGGGGATGACATATTAAACTCTTTCAGACTGGGTAAAGTGCATAAATAATGGAGGAAAAAATAAATCCAGATTGAGGATATGAATGGGAGGAGGAAAAGACATGTACAGGGAACACCAAAAATACAGGACCCAGCACAAATAATACCTTTTTTATTACAAACTTTTATTACAAAATCATAAGCATGTAATTCTGTAACATAACAATATCACACTCAAGTACACCATTATGACATTTTAGGTGAAATGTTCAAATTAGAACTATAAATTATTACACCCATATTATTACCCTACCAACCACCCTCAAGCAGGTATTACTCTGCTGGACCCTGTAGTCTATTAAAGTTACAACAAATATATGAACAAAATATTAGAGAATGACTTCTACTGGGTTGTCCAAAAAGTTGGTCAAGTTTTTTTCCATATGATGGTTCTAGTAGTACCCAGCTGTCTTCAACTTCATTAGAAACAATTTTGTTCCACTGCATTGCGACAGCTGTCATATCAGTGTGCAGTAAAAATAATTTATCAAAATTGGTTTTTGTGCAGCCATTTTAATATTGAAGATGGAAGAAAAAATGTAATATTTTTGATGCACGATGCTTCATTATTTCAAGGTAAAAACACAAATGAAGTGCAAAAAAATTGTGCAATATATGGAGATGGTGCTGTGACTGACTGAAGTGTTAAAAGTAGTTTGAGAAGTTTCTTGGTTTACTGACATTTTTGCAAATAATTCCTTGCTGTGGGGCTGTCTCCTGCATTGAAAGATGTTTAGCAGCATCCCTGGCCTCAACCCATTAGAAACCAACAGCAGGAGATAGATGACATACTCCAAATATCCAAATCAATAGTTATTGGTGAAAAGGAAAAATATGTCTTTTATTTTAGAAAAAACTAAATGGACTTTTTGGCCAACCCTCCATTACAACCCATGGGTTCCAACCTATCGGTGGGACATGAAAGTAATTCTAATAGCTTACAACCAGCTGGTTTTAATGGGATAGAGTGGGAAATATTAAGGTGTATCACATATAAAAAGGGTACATATTTTGTTATTGTTTCAGATGCACCCATGTACACATCTATGCCAAATCATGACATAAATGTATTTCTTACAGGTTGTGGTCATTTTTGTTTTTTAAGCACCATGCTATATTATCATACAACAAACAACCAGTAGCTGTAACTAAAGGTTGAACTTACAAAAAAATTAATCTTCTAAAATCTTCAGTGTTTGAAATTCTCACTAAAATCAGGGGAAAATATTTAAAGAAAGGTACACAAAGACTTTAAAGCTCAGGTAACTGTGGGGTAGATGGTGGTGCTAACCAAGATCGGGATCACAAGAAGGCATTGCATCAGCCATCTCCAGTCTTCATCATCTCATGGCACACCATAAATCACTAAAATTCTGTGGCACACCAAAAAGTATATTGTTATTTTCTGCCAATCTGACAAAACAAGCAAGTGTAATTTTGATTCATTCTCACTAATTGCTGGCTATTGTTGCACTGACTGTTGTCATTTTTTATTTGACAGTCTAAGGGGAAAGAGGTCAGTGCCCCCGATTAAAATCTTCAGGCATTGCATATTTTAAAAATTCTCGTGGCACACCAGTGTGCCTGCTGCAGCATACCGGTTGAAAATCGCTGCATTGGGTGGAAGATGGGAATTGACATTTTATGTGTACTGAGTTTGAAATGCTCATAGGAGATTCCTACAGCATGAGATAGAAAAGTTATGTGCAAAACTTAAAAGACATAGTGTGAGGTATAGATCTGGTAAACAGCCACACAGGTAGTTGAAGCCATCAGTATCCAAGGACAGAGAAGAGGACCACACCAAACAGGGAGGTCTGGAGAAGACCTGCCTTTAGAGCGAGGAACGGAATCAGAGATGGCAAGAGGGAGATGTTAGCAGGAACTCTGAACTGATTCAGGGGTGAGGCCCCTGGAATGGCTATACTGTCATCAAATCTTGACTTTACACTACAAGTGAGATCTTATTGAGTAATGGTGCTTATAATCTGGAACTGAACAAAGTGAGTGCCCGTAACATTAGTGTTTGGTAGCCACTGATGTCTCAGTCCTGGGTATGAATATCATACTTAGACTGCACTATTAGCTCTTCTGAGTGCCCAGTTTGGGTTTAAATTCCAGCTCATCCTAAGCCTCCAACTCACAGCACCTTATACACAGACAATGAATCCTAACTCTTTCAAATAAGTAAGTGGCTAGAATCTTGTAACCAAGACAGATTCACAAATGACAGAAAATGTAGAATTCCCCCTCAAATTCTTCTTCTATATGGCTTTACTTTACAGGCCATACAAACCTGTGAAGTAAGCACTGACTAAACCAAAAAAACTGCGTATTCATCTCACCCCAGGAACTGGAATTATCTTAGAGTCCTTCCTGTTATATAATGTCAACACCCCTTGGTTTCATCTTTAGAGTACCATAATTATTTCGGTTGTCACTACTAAAAAACAACGCTGGAAAACCCATAATTTAATTATTATTCAGTATTAATAATTGACACAGTGAGCCCTGGCTGGTGTAGCTCAGTGGACTGAGTGCAAGCCTGCAAACCAAAGGATTCTGGTTGGATTCCCAGTCAGGGCACCTGCCTGGGTTGCAGGCCAGTTCCCAGCAGGGGGAGCATGAGAGGCAACCATACACTGATATTTCTCTTCCTCTCCTTCCTTTACCTTCTAAAGATAAATAAAACCTTAAATAATAATAATAATAATAATTGACACAGTGAAACAACAGTAGAAAACAATTTATTTAATGAAAACTTCAAGTAATCATTTTTTTAAAAACCTGAGAGGTAGAACAACTGAGAGAGAGAAATGAGAACTTTCCATGGAGAAGACGGATACACTAATGTTGAAATTGGTCACCATATACATAAGTAAGTACTTTAAGTCAATTTTGTTATACAAAACATCTTTATACAAAGAGGAAAATTTGAGCAATACCCCAAAACAAAGGGCATGTGAACATAAAAAGGTGAAAATAGGGTATATATTTTTAATTTGTCATCAATTCAGCAACAAAATTTCTAAAGAAGAATAAGAATTACTTTCTTTTATAACAAAATCTACTCTAGAATATTGAATACTAAAAATAACAAGTGGGAGAGCAAGAAGAAAGTAGAAATTACTTGGAAATAATCAACTTATGGTTTAAAGGCTAGGACTTTTTTCAAAAAAGATTTTATTTATTTATTTTTAGAAAGGGGAACGGAGAGAGAAAGAGGGAGGGAAACATCAGTGTGTGTCTGCCTCTCACATGCTCCCTACTGGGGACCTGGCCTGCAGCCCAGGCATGTGCCCTGACTGGGAAATGAACCAGAGACCCTTTGGTTCTTGAGCCAACACTCAATCCACTGAGCCACACCAGCCTGGGAAAAAAGGCTAGGTTTTTAAATCAAAACATATCTGACACCAGAAAGTAAAAAGGGAAAAACAGCAAAATGGATTTGGATCAGGAATCTCAAAAAAAAAAAAAAAAAAAAAA
Organism: Artibeus jamaicensis; assembly: GCF_021234435.1. Lineage (NCBI taxonomy): Eukaryota > Metazoa > Chordata > Mammalia > Chiroptera > Phyllostomidae > Artibeus > Artibeus jamaicensis. Next base: position 20,496,932 of record NW_026521788.1, read on the forward strand.
AAAAAAAATTCACACCTATGTTCTCATCACCATAAGATTGTGCTTACATGATAAAAATGAATCAATTTTCTTTACTTACATTGCAAATAAAATATGATAAAAATCTACAAAATCAAGTTAATCTTGAAATTTTAAACTTAAAAGTTTAAACCTCAGATCCCCACAAAACTCCATCTCAAAAGCTGGTAAACATTTATTAAATTCTTTGTAGGTCACACAAAAACACATATATAGTACTATAAATTTAGACTTTTCAGTTTGGGGTATACCTGTACAGAAAAATAAATAGGGTTAAATTTTGTATGGTGACAGAACTTTATGCTTAACAAGATTATACAAACACATACACACAAACTTGCGACTTTGAACAGAATACATTTACATCATTTCTTACCCTTAAGATAAAAGTTATCTCCATGGCCTCCATGTGCTGATTTTACAGCATACCCAAATTACTCATAAAAGGAAATTATTAGGGAAGGTCAGTATGCTGGTGTGAAAAGGGAAAACAGGGCTTGTTCACCTTCTTTGAAAATCACCCAATACATAACGAAGACTTTCATGTTCTCCTGATGGCAGATCAATGATGTAAAATAAATTAAGGAAGACATATTTAACACATTATGGAACCATATAAAACATCTGTGACATAATTATTCAATATTTCATAGTTTAGCTTACAGGACTGCTAAAAATTAGAGCGATTTTTATGGCATTCTATGGAAAATAATGTACTTATGAAATATGGTTTATGTATCTTAGCCTAATACCCCATATAATTTTTTTAAAGATAATCCATTTTTAAAATAAACTATATAAAGGCAAGAAATAATTCTCCATTTCTTAAAAAGATTTTATTTATCCCCAGAGAGAGGGGAAGGGAAGGAGAAAGAGAGACAGAAACATCGATGTTTCTGTACACCCTAGCACACCCCCCACTGGGGACCCGGCTGGCAACCCAGGCACATGAGGAACCAACCTGGCAACACGTCGGTTCACAGGCCAGCACTCAATCCACTGAGCCACACCAGCCAGGGCTAATTCTCCATTTTTAAATATAATGCTTTGTCCTATATTTTACACAGATATAGGTATAGATAATCCAGCACAAATAATGCTCCCTTTTTATTATAAACTCATTTATTACATTATAAACATGTAATTCTGTAACATAACAATATCACACTCAAGCACATCATATGACATTTTAGGTGAAATGCTCAAATTAAAACTATAAATTAGTACACTCATATTATTACCCTACTAACCACACTCAAGCAGGTGTTCCTTCTGCTGGACCCTGTATATGTAAAAATGTTATTTATTTTTCAGAGAGGGGCAAGGGAGGGAAAAAGAGACGGCGAGAAACATTGATGTGGGTGATCAGAAACATCAAGGTTAGATTGATTGGTTGCCTCTCACATGCCCCCAGCCAGGGAACTGGTCCGCAACCCAGGCATGTGCCCTGACCAAGAATTGAACTAGCCATCTTTCAGTTTGCAGGCTGGTGCTCAACCCACTGAGCCACACCAGCCAAGGCTATACTATATTTTTAACAAAGGGTTATAAATTGGGTGAGAGAAACCAGAGGAGAGAACCAGTTTCCCTAGATGCATCTAAGAAACATGCTCCCTGTTCACTGGGCAACAGATCAAGTCCCTTTTCCCCTCCTTTCTCACTTCACACACTATCATCCATCACCTTCATTATTCTACTTTCCACTTAAAATTACTTCCCATGAATTATTTTCTATCTTCCCTTTGTAGAATCAGATCTTTGAGATATGCCCCCGGAAAACACAAGACACTGAATTTTTAATTTATGCAAGTACATAAATAAAATACTCAAAACAGCACAATCAAATGTGACCACATAGAAAACAAAAAGGATATTAATTTTTCTGAGTTTAGATGGCAAAGCAGCTTCCCCAAAGGAGGATAGCGGTTTAGTGAGGACACACATCCCAGGAGAATCAGTTTATGTTTGGCTCTGGTTATAGCAACATTAAGTCGTCGCCAGTCTTTCAAAAGTTCACCAAGCTGAAAAATATGTAATTTTCAATTATTTGAGGTTACTTATATATTTGAGATTGTTCTGGCAAAGAACACAATTTGTCTTGAACTATTTTACTACTGTTTTTTTTTAAGATTTTATTTCTTTATGTTTAGAGGGGAAGGAGAGGAGAAAGGGAGAGAAATATCAATGTATGGTTGCCTCTCGTGCATTCCTGCTGGGAACTGGCCTGCAAGCCAGGCATGTGCCCTGACTGGGAATCAAACCATGATCCTTTGGTTTGCAGGCCTGCACTCAATCCACTAAGCTATACCAGCCAGGGCCTATTTTATTACTTTTAATGCTAACCAATAAACCACCAGGAAAGGTTATTTTATTACTTTAAAAAATATATATTGCACATCAGTAAATGAGTGGATCAATAAACTGTGGTACATTTACACAATGGAAAACTATGCAGCAGAAAGAAAGAAGGAGCTCCTGCCCTTCTCTGAGAGCATAGATGGATATGGAGAGCATTACACTAAGTGAAATAAGCCAGGTGGTGAAAAACAAATACCATATATCTCACCTGTAAGTGGAACCTAATCAACAAAACAAACAAGCAAGCAAAATATAACAAGAGACATTGAAATAAAGAATAAACTGACAGTAACCAGAGGGGAGGGAGAAGAGGAATAATGGGGGGAAATAAGAGAAGGGTTGTCAAAGAATATATATTTATCTGAAGGCCTCATGGACAAAGCTAAACAAGGTAATATTGAGAGTGGGAGGCGGGGGTGGGCGGGATGGAGAGTAGTAGTGACGGAAAAATGGAGACAACTGTACTTGAACATCACTTTAAAAAATTACATACACACATATATACACATAACATATACAGCAAAAAAGATTCATCGACACATTAAAAAAATCTTATCTTTGGAAAAATTTGCCCACAATGTCAACTATTTCATCAAATATTTGATGAAATATTTCATCTTATATTTGATGAAATATTTCATCTTTGGTGTGATATACTAGCCATAATCTAAGACTATTAGATAACATAATAAAAATAAAAAGTAGAGCTATATTTCACTCATTGTAGCATTGTTTGTTACAGTAATAAAATTAGAAGACTCGGGGAAGTGGTTAAATTACACCATGACACATATGTACAGAGTCTGGCAGGTGTAACGCCTGCTGGAGTGTAGTTGGTAGGGTAATAATATGGGTGTAATATTTAATAGTTTTAATTTGGACATTTTACTTAAAATGTCATGTGGTATGCTTGAGTGTGATATTGTTATATGTTACAGAATTACATGCTTATGATTTTATAATAAAAGATTTTATAATAAAAAAGGGGCATTATTTGTGACAAACCCTGTATAATGGAAAACTATGCAACAATAAGAACAGAATGAAATCTCTTTCTATATAAAAAAGATCTCCAGGTTATTTTATTAAGTGGCAAAGCAACAGTTCAGAATAATGTATTTCTACCTTTTGTGTAAAAAGGAGGGAACTATGAATACTGATTCTCATCTGCTTGTATATGCCTAGGAAATTCTAGAAGGTTATTAAAAAAACTAAAAGTGTAATTATTTGTGCATATAAAAACTGAATAGAAAAGGAATATGGTAGAAGGGAGGCTTTTTACTATGTACATTTTTATAACCATATAAAAGTATCACATAATCAAGAAAAAATCAAGAAGAGGTAAAAATGAAAATAAAACAAAAACTGGAATTATCTATAAATCTAAGAGTATATCTGCAAAAGCCTCATATTTAAAATGCCCTAAATGCTCCTCAGAAAACTAAAAAATTGAACTGTCTTTTGACCCAGCAATTCCACTGCCGGGATTATATCCTAAGAACCCTGAAACACCAATCCAGAAGAACCTATGCACCCCAATGTTCATAGCAGCAAAATTTACAATAGCCAAGTGTTGGAAGCAACCTAAGTGCCCATCAGTAAATGACTGCATACAAATACCATATGGTATCACCTTTAACAGGAACATGATCAACAAAAGAAAAAAGCAAGCAAAATATAACCAGAGACACTGAAAGTAAGAACAATCTGGCAATAACCAGAGGGGATGTAGGAGGGGATAATGAGGGTGAGGGTTTTCAGGAACTACTATAAAGGACACATGGACAAAACCAAGGGGGAGGGTGGAAGCAAGGGAAGAAGGGAGATTTGGCTGAGGGGGACTGGGGGGGGGGGGCGGGGAAATGCAGATAACTGTAATTGAACAATAAAATAATTTAATAAAATGCCCCAAATGCAATAGCCAAGAGGTAGAAGCTACCCACATGCATGTTGATGGATAAATGAATAAACAAAAGTGGTATATATGTGCAAAGGAATACCATTCAGTCTTTAAAAGGAAGGAAATTCTGTCACATGCTACAACATGGATGAATACTGAAGACATCATTCTAAGTGAAGTAAGCCACTTACAAAAGGACAAACACTCTTAAGATTCCACTTGCATAAGGTACCTCTATGAAGCTGTAGTCAACTTCATAGAGACATAGATCAGAATGGTGGTGGTCAGGCTGGAGCGGGAAGGAATTAGGGAGTTGTTATTCATAGTTACAGAGTTTCGATTTGCAAAATGAAAACGGTTCTGGAGATCTGTTGCATGACAGTGTGAATATACTTAACATTACTGAACTACACACTTAAAAATAGTTAGGTTGGTAAATTTTATGTTCTGTGTTTTTAGCACAATTTCTTTTAAAAAAAGAGGGAAAAAATATGTCTCAGAGGAATCAACAGAAAATATAATTAACTTACTGTTCCATCTTTATTACTTCTAACAAAAGACACTAGAATGATACTCTTGTCTCTTCCTTGGTATTTGTCTACCGTATTAACTTCAACCACCCCAAAAGAAGAATGTGCCAATAAATCATTGATGATCTTTAACTGCTGCCTGTATGGTGCGACGATACCAATATCAGAGGGATTACATCCAGCCTAAACAGAAAGGACACAATGTAAAATTTTTTAAATCTTGATTTTTGTTATTTAAGGCTTACAAATTCATTAAATGTTTACTACATAATGTGCCCAGCTGATGTTTCCAATAGATATTCCTATGACAAGGGGTAAATATAATTATTGAATTTGTTCTAAATCAAAATTTGCATTTCCCGAGCTGAAATAATTTCCTCAAACATTGCTCCCTTGATTTGTAGAAGTCCGTGGCAGTATAATGGTTTGCATGCCACTAGACCATTGCTGCCATACAAAAAAAGTATAAAGATATACATTTCACTTTCTGCTCTCCGATTCCCACTGATGTTTCTGATCCCCAATCACACTGACTCCCACTATCGCACTATATTGACACAATCAGAATTATCTGATGTTACAAGTTATCCTAAAAGGAGAACCAAAATGCCATTATTAAAAAATTACGTGAGAGAAATTTTCCCAAAATGAACTGATCAGACTTCAGTCCTCTTAATTAACAAGGGTAAATGCTACTACATCTTAAGTTCCTTGCATTCTAACATTCTATGACTTTGCAAATATTAATTTGCCCTCAAATTAAAATATTAAATTACCTTAATAAAAATCGAAGTCAGGAAAACAATGAGTTTGGCTTCTGTTATATTGCTCACACCACTCTTTTCAACTTGTTCTGGTGCTGGAACCTATACAGAAAAATAAGCATCCTGCTTGTAAAACAATCTCTAAAGTTAAGAGCACACAGGTAGCTATAAGAGACTGTACTACTGATTGTGGAGACAGTTGAAAAATCTTTTCATCTTAAAAGGTGAAATGAATGAGACTATGCACTTTCGGAAAGCCATCCAGAGGCAATCTTCTTAATCATGTCACGGTTCAGACTAAAATTTCTATGAAAGCCGACCGCACATTGGGCTTCACATGCTTTACTTTGTAATTCTCCATGTTAAGGACTCAAAGGCCAGAAAAGATAAATATCTGGCTCAAGGGCTCACAATGAATCGTGGCACTAGGAATGAAAACCTAGATCTGGCTCCAATAACTATGCATTTTCTTGTTGCCTTTTACACAAATAATGGGGCAGATAAAGTTCCCCAGGTTCTGCAACACATGGTAAAACTCCCCAAGGACTCTCTTGCTCTACATATCCCCAACTAACCTTGATTACTTTTAATACAACTTATTTGGAATCCTGATGCTAAGAAAGAGAAAGCCTGAGTAGCAAAACTAAAGAACCTGAGCAATCATTGGTGAGGTAAATATACTGTAAATTAACTAATAAATTAAAGTGTGGTTTATAAAAGCAGTCATCTGTGAAATCAGTTTATTTGAATGAATTTCCCAGAATCTGCCTGTCCCTAGGTGTTAATTCTTGAACCTGAAACATTCAGAGCAATATCCAAGAGAATGAAAATTCCAGCAGGGTATGCACAATTAGGCCCCGTTTTTAACAATCAGCTAACTCCACCCATCCTAATAACGAATGATACATTTCAGAATAATATGCGTACATGTGATTGGCCACTATGTAAAGACTTCTAAATCAGTGCTGAGAAGCACTATGTAAAACAAACTGTAGGGTCAAAACTTTGTTCTTAGTTCCTAGAAATAAGTCATTTAACGTTCTTGTGAAGATGTTTGTTTAATGCCAAGTTTGTAAAGAGGTTTTTATGTGCATAAGTGGGGTCAGAAGGTATATGGGAAACTTCCTTACTTTCAGCTCAGTTGTGCTGTGAACCTAAAACTACCCTAGAAAATAAAGTCTATTTTTTAAAAAGTCTTTAAAAGGACAAAAATTCATATGTTCTGTCCATTGACAAACCCAGCCCTTGGACACTATTAACAGCAGTTTCTTTTCTAGGAAATGTAATTATACTCTTGAGTTCACTTTCTAGCTTTCCTACTTAAAAGTCAAATTTGATATCTGTCAATCCTCAAAAAAAACCTCCCAATGATAATGGGTCTACAAAAAACTTTTGTATATGTTGCAAAAGTGTATAAGAAGTATACTACTTTTATTGTTATGCTCTAATGAGGCATTTCTATTGAAAACTGTGGAATGTAAATAACAGGAAAAAAGGAGAAAAACTTAAAAAAAAAAAGTTGTTTTATTTTCTTTTACCTGGTCTGTATTAAGAAAACAAACAGGATTGTTTGGTTCAAATGCTCCCATCAGCCACGGACTTTCTGAATAATCAGCATAAAATTCCAGTTCCAGCTTTACATCTTTAAAGTTTGGCAGGTTTATCACTGCATTGGCCACTTTGTCTGATCCACATTCCAGCTTCCCTTCATATGTCAGTTTATTACTTAAGGACATGATTTTACTAAAAGAAATTACAAAAATAACTGTAGTTTTGGTGGATGAAAACGAACATGAAAATCCCTTGTAGCTGCCACCGTTATAAATACCTGTTCATTCTGTACTGCACAGTTAACTGTACGACAGCATTTTTATTCTGCTCCAGCCTCTTGAATAAGCTTTCACTCATGCCAAGAGCTCTGTCAACATAAATTGAGGCTCATCAGTGTACTGTAACTGTCCCTTAAAAAGAAGCTAATTTAAAATGAAAACTTCAATGTCTGCTCACCTTGCTTCACGGTTCAGCACCAGGGGAGGAAGCTGCTGATGATCCCCCACCAACACGAATCTCCGAGAAAAAAAAAGTGGCCCTAGGCAAACTGGCTGGCTAATTTGAGAAGCTTCATCCACAATACAAAAATCAAAAACTTTACGGGAAAATATTGGATGGTTTACTCCCATACATGTTGTTGCAACTATAAGCTAAAGGCAAAGAAAACAGACCAGTTATTTAATGTCCAAAAAATGTAACTTTTTTCTAGTTTTGAAACTAAAATATATAAAAAAGACTTCATCTCCAATAACAGGAACCCCCCAATATTATTTAATTCTGAGATATAACATGCAAAAAAATTAAGTTTTACTACAAATTGAAAAAAATTTTTTCCAAACACCCTAACAATTTTTAAATTTGCAGACCAAACCCAGCTCCAACGAAAGCCAGAGGAACAGATAAGGGGAAGCCTAGCAGAGAGAAAATCTGTAACAATAACCACTCTACTCTAGCCAAACACCACAAAAAAAACCGTGGCCTCGTCCCCCACCAATGCGAGCAGAGACCAAATTAGAAATCTATAGACCGCAACTGTCCCGAGATGTTATAGCAGGGCTTCACAATACCCTGTTGGAGCAGTACCAGAGAAAGCCAAGCAGGGAGCCAGGATTTCCATTCGCGCTGGCTGGTTACATGCCCCCACCTGCAATGTCCCTGGAGACTCTGTGGAGAGCCTGGACTTCCACCCCATCCAGCAGTAATGAGGAGCCCCCACCCCGTACGTCAATAAGGCCAAGTGGGGAACCTGGACTTCAACTCCCACCTGGCAGTAATGAGGTGGCATATCCTCTCATCCTGCCAGAGTGGTGTCAGAGGAAGCCAGGTCAAAACAGAAGTTTGGGTTTTTTTTAAGATTTTATTTATTCATTTTTATAGAAAGGGGGAGAGAAAGAGAGGGACAGAAACATCAATGTGTGGTTGCCTCTTGCACGCCCCCTACTGGGGACCTGGACTGCAACCCAGGTATGTGCTCTGACTGGGAATCGAACCAGCAACGCTTTCATTCACAGCAGCAGCTCAATCCATTGAGCTATACCAGCCAGGGCTAAAAACATAAGTTTTAAACAACAATATAAAATTGCTCAGGTTTCATCCAAAAAAAATCACTTATTATGCACAGAACCAAGAAAATCTCAAACTAAATGAAGAAAAACAATCAATATATGCCAACACCAAGATGACGTTAGGATCATGTGACAAAGATTTTAAAGCAGCCCCGAAAAATGTTTAAATAAGCAGTTATGAACACATTTGAATCAAATTAAGATATTACAAGTCTAAACAAAATAGAAAGTCGCAGCAAAGAAATGAGAGAAAAGAATCATTTTAGAACTGAAAATACTTGCACAAAAACCACATTTTTAAAAGACCACAGAACAGGCTCAACATTGGAGGACAGGGGAAAGACTCAGTGAACAGAGACACAGAAAAATAGAAATTATTGCAGGGGTCAGTGAAAAAGATGAAGGAATTAAGATACAAATTGGCAGTCACAAAATAGTCATGGGGATTATAGGTTATAGTCAATAATATTGTAATAACAAAATATATATAGTATCAGGTGGGTGCTAGACTTATGGAAGTATCACTGCGTCAGTTATGTAAATTTCTAACTACTATACTATACACCTAAAACCAATATAATATTGAATGTTAACTGTAATTAAAATTTTTTAGTTTAAATAATTATAGAAATTATGTAACCACTGACCTGTGGAACAAAACAAAAGATCTAACATTCATGTCCTCACAGTCCTAGAGAAGGGGCTGTAAAAAATACTAGAAGAGGCCTGGCTGGATTGAGTGCCGGCCTGCAAACCAAAGGGTTGCTGGTTCGATTCCCAGTCAGGAAAACCTGACTGGGTTGCGGGCCAGATCCCCAGTAGGGGGCGCATAAGAGGCAACCACACATTGATGTTTCCCTCTTTCTCTTTCCCTTCCCCTCTCAAAATAAATAAATAAAATCTTTTTTTTTTAAAGTACTAGAAGAAATCATGGTTAAAAATGTTTCAAGTATGACAAGAGATCCGTAGATTCAGTAAGCTGAGGAAAAAACCCAGGACAAAACACAACATAATTAAAATTCGAGAAACCAAAGGAAACAAAAAAGTCTGGAAAGCAGCCTCAGAAAACCACACCTTGCTATAGGGGAAAACATTCTAATTCAAGTGTCACCATATTTCTCATCAGAAACCATGGAAGCCAGAAGGAGGTGTCCGGGATTTTTCCAGGACTAAAAGAATCATTTAACCAGAATCCTATAACTAGCAAAACTACCATTCAGGAATAAAGAGGAAATCGAGACATTCTCACAATGAAGGAAAACTAAGAGATTTTTTGCCAGCTGACCTACCACCCTAAAAGAATAGATAAAGGAAGTTCTCCAAAGAGAAAGGAAATGGTAAAACATGGAAACTTAAAACATGAGGAGGGAAGAAAAACACAGTAGGCAAAAAATACGAATAAATACAAGATGGTTTCCATCTCCTCCAAATTACCTTTGATGGCTAAAGCAAAAATTATAACATGGTCTGATGTAGTTCTAAATACGGAAGAAATATTTAAGATAATTATATTATTAACAGGGGAAGATAAGGGGCAAAAAAGTGAAGGTACGGTTTCTAACTTCACTTGTACTAGTAAAATGACAACAGCAATAGACTAAGTTATGTATATATAATGTAATAACTACAGCAACCACTAAAAACAACTACTCAAAGTAATACATACAAAAACACTATACATAGATCAAAATGCAATTCTAAAACAATGTACAAGTAATCCATAGGAAAAAGGAAAAAAATCAAAGCAACAAAAAACAAACAAACAAACAAAGTGGCTGTCATAAGCTTTTATATATCAATACGTGTCATAAATGTAAATGGTCTATAAACCACATACGTTTTTAAAAACAGATTAAAAGATACCACAATGGCTGGTGTAGCTCAGTGGATTGAGCACCAGCCTGTGAACCAAGGGTTGCCAGTTAAATTCCCAGTCAGGGCACATGCCTGGGTTGTGGGTCAGGTCCCTGGTGTGGGGGGCATGTGAGAAGCAACCACACAGTCATGTTCCTCTCCCCCCTCCTACCCTTCCCCTCTCTCTAAAAATAAATAAATAAAACCTTTTATTTAAAAAAGGTTAGAATTTGGCAGAGTAGATTAAAAAAACATATCCCAGCTAAACACTACAAGGAAAGCACTTCAAATTTAATGAAAGTCATGTTGAGAGTGAAAAAAATGGAGTATCGTACTGATTTTCACTTGTTGAAATTATCCCATTTGTTCATCATATATAAACTTTTTAATATGCTGCTGAATTCAGTTTGTGAGTGTAGTGTTGAGGATTTTTCTATCACTCAAATATGCCCAGCAAATTTTTTTAAACACAGGTACAAAAGCAATTCAATGGAGGAATGAAAGGAATTTTTCAAGAAGTGCAACTGGACATCAAAACAAGCAAATAAATGAACCTTGACCTAAATCTCATACCTTATACGAAAATGAACTCAAAATGGTAACAGACTTAAATATAAAACATAAAAGTATAAAGCTTTTAGAAAAAATAAAAACAGGGGAAACTTTCAGCATCTGAAGCTAGAAAGAGTTCTTAGACTTGACACCAAAAGCAGAATGCATGAAAAATTATATACTGGACTTGATCAAAATTAAAACCTTTTCTGCTGTAAAAGACCCAGTGAAGAGGATGAAAAACAAGCTACACCGTGGGGGGGAATACTCACAAATTACATTCCAATAAGGACTAATATATAAAATATATAAAGAATTCTCAAAACTCAGTATTAGAAAGTAAACAATCTGGCCCTGGCTGGTGTAGCTCAGTGGATTGAGCATGGGCCTGCGAACCAGAGTATCCCGGTTCGATTCCCAGTCAGGGCACATGCCTGGGTTGCAGGCCAGTTCCCAGCAGGGGACACATGAGAGGCAACTGCACATTGATGTTTCTCTCCCACTCTTTCTCCTTCCCTTCCCCTCTCTCTAAAAGTAAATAAATAAATACAATATTTTAAAAAATAAATGTAAAAATAAAAAGTAAGCAATCTAAATGGGCAACAGATATGAAGAGACATTTTGCTAGAAAGGATATATTGATGATTAACAAGCACAGAAAACCATCACTAAACATTAGGTAGCTATTTTCAACAGGTATGATGCAAGAATTTTTAGAACATGCAATTCATGACTATTTTAGTCAGGGGCACTGACCTCTTTTCCCTCAGATTGTCAAATAAAAAAATAACAGCCAAAACAATAGCCAAGCACCGCGAATAACTCAAAATTATACCTATATTTGGGACTTCCAGCCAAGATGGAGGCGTAGGTAGACCCACTGTGCCTCTTTGCACAACCAAAAGAAGGACAACAAATTAAAAAAACAAAAAACAATCAGAACTGACAGAAACTCGAACTATACGGAAGTCCAACAACCAAGGAGTGAAAGAAGAAACATTCATCCAGACCAGTAGGAGGGGCAGAGATGGGCAGAGAGGACTCACGGCAAGGCGATGGCTGGCGGACCCAGCGGGGTGGCAGCTGGACTGGGAGGTCCCACATTCGCATGAGGATAAACTGGGAAGAACAACTGGGGAGTGAGACAGGCCGCACAACCCAAGGCTCCAGTATCAGGAAATAAAGCCTCAAACCTCTGACTGAAAACACCTGTGGGGGTTGAGGCTGAAGGAGAAACTCCCAGCCTCACAGGTGAGTTTGTTGGAGAGACCCAAAGGGTCCCAGAACCTACACAAGCCCACCCACACAGGATTCAGCACCAGAAAGGCCCAATGTGCTCATGGCAAGCAGGGGAAATGGATGAAAACCAGCAGACAGTGGAGCAAGCAACATTGTTCCCTTTCGGACCCCCCCCCCCCCCCCACAACAGTGTCACAACCCAGCAACATGGGTTGCTCTGCCCTGGTGAACACCTAAGGCTCCACCCCTTACAACTAATAGGCACAGTGAGACCCCCCCCCCCCCAAAAAAAAAAAAAGAAAGAAAAAAAGCCCAAATGAAAGAACAGTTGAAAGCTCCAGAGTAAATACCACTAAGTGATGAAGAGATAGCCAACCTATCAGATGCACAGTTCAAAACACTAGTTTATCAAGATGCTCCAGGAACTCACTGGGTACTTCAACAGCATAAAAAAGACCCAGATAGCAATGAAGGTTGCATTATGAGAAATGAAAAAATATATACAGGGAACCAACAGTGAGGGGGAGGAAACCAGGACTCAAATCAATTGTTTGGAGCATAAGGAAGAAAGAAATGTTCAACCAGAAAAGAATGAAGAAACAAGAATTCAAAAAAATGAGGAGAGGCTTAGGAACCTCCAGGACATCTTTAAATGCTCCAATATCTGTATCATATGGGTACCAGAAGGGGAAGAGGACAGCAACAATGGAAAACTTATTTGAACAAATAACGAAGGAGAACTTCCCCAATCTGGCAAAGGAAATAGACTTCCAGGAAGTCCAGGAAGCTCAGGGAGTCCCAAAGAAGTTGGACCCAAGGAGGAACACACCAAGGCACATCATCATTACATTAGCCAAGATGAAAATGAAGGAGAGAATCCTAGATGCAGCAAGAGGAAAGGAGACAGTTACCTACAAAGAAGGGCCCATCAGAATGTCAGCGGATTTCTCAAAAGAGACCTTACGGGCAAGAAGGGGCTGAAAAGAAGTATTCCAAGTCATGAAAGGCAAAACCTACATCCAAGATTGCTCTATCCAGCAAAGTGTTCATTTAGAATGGAAGGGCAGATAAAGTGCTTCTCAGATAAGGTCAAGTTAAAGGAGTTCATCATCATCCAGCCCTTATATATTAAATGTTAAAGAGACTTATCTAAGAAAAAGAAGATAAAAAATATGAACAGTAAAATGACAACAAACTCACAGATACTAACAACCGAATCTAAAAACAACCCAAAAACTAACTAAGCAAACAACTAGAACAGGAACAGAATCAACTAAGCAAACAACTAGAACAGGAGATCACATGGAGGGTTATGAATTGGGGAATAGAAGGGAGAGAGGGAGGGAAAAGGTACACAGAATAAGTAGCATAAATGGTAGGTAGAAAATAGGGGGAAGTGAAGAATAGTATAGGAAAAGTAGAAGCCAAAGAACTTATATGTACGACGCATGGACATGAACTAAAAGGGAGGAATGCAGGTGGGAGGGGGTGTGCAGGGTGGAGGGGAATAAAAGGGGGGAAATGGGACAACTGTAATAGCATAATCAATAAAAGACATTAAAAAATTATACCCATATTTTTGGTCAGATCACGAAAAATATAATTTTTTGGTGTGCTGCAGAATTTCAGTAATTAGTTAATATGTGCCATGAGATGAAAAAGATGGAAAAATCACTGCCTTAGAGAAAAACACAATGAGATATCACCATATACCAATCAGAATGTCCAAAATGAAAAACAGTAACACCAGTAACACATGCTGATAAGGATCACTCATACGTTGCTGGTAGGTGTAAAATGTTACAGCTGCTTTGAAACACAGTTTGATAGATCTCTAAAAATCAAAACATGAAACAATCAAATGACCCAGAAACTGCACCCCTGAGCATTTATCCCAGAGAGATGAAGGCTTACATTTACTTAAAATCCTGTACACATATGTCTTGAATTGCTTTACTCCTAATAGCCAAAATCAGGAAACAATTCAGATGTCTTTCAATGAGTGACCGGTTAAACAACTGTGGTACATCCATGCAAGGACCAATATTAACCAGTAAAAAAGGAACAAACTATTGACACAGGCAATGATCTGAATGTCCAGAGCACTGGGGTAAGTGAAAAGCACCAATCCCAAAAGGCTGCGAACTCTATAATTTCATTTATAGAACATTCTTGATATGACCAAATTATAGAAATGGAGAACAGGTAAGTGGTTATCAGAGTTTAAGGAGGGGTGGGATGGGAAAGAAATGGGTAAAGTTACAAAACTGTGGCATGAGTGATACTTGTGGTAACAAAGTATCTTATTACTTTGGTAACGAAGCTAACTTTGTTACTTATGGTAGCAAAGCTAACTAATGTCAATGTCCTGGTTCTGATAGTTTACTACAGTTTTGCAAAATGTTACCGTGGGGCAAGGGATACACGAGAACTCTGTATTGTTTCTTAAAACTGCCTGTGAATCTATAATTATCTCAAAACAAAAAGTTCAATTTTTAAGCCTTGGCTGGTGTAGCTCAGTGGATTGAGCGCGGGCCTGCGAACCAGACAATAGCGGCTTGATTCCCAGTCAGGGCACATGCCTGGGTTGCTGGCTGGTTCCCTGCAGGCCAGTTCCCAGCAGGGAATTCACGAAAGGCAACCATACATTCATGTTTGTCCTTCTCTCTCCTTCCCTTCCCCTCTAAAGATAAATGAAAATCTTTTTAAAAATACTTTTAAAAAAAGTTCAATTTTTAAAAAGTAAATCACACTTCAAATTTTTAAAATAATTGGCATAGATATTAGATAAAGGAATTAAAAGAATAGCTTGTTAAATTTATTTTAGATGACTTTTTTAAAGACAAAAATACCTCCCAGTAAAAATATATAGATGTAAAGTTAAATAATAAAATATAAATTAGGTTCTATACCAAAGACTAGAAAAATCCATCATAAGACTGTTCATGTGCCATTGCTTATAATTCAAACTCACTAAAAGAATCCTGATTAATAGTTTTCTAGGTGTGATAGTGTGATATAAAAGGAAATATATATTTGGCCTTCCTCCTAATTCTTGGCACAGAGCTCCTAAACACCTCTGGAATTTCCTGAGTGATGGGGAAGAGAGGAACACCTTTTGTTATTCATAATTAGCCCCTTTCGACCAAATCAGAGTTTACTGAAATGAGGTGACACTGAAAATGGGAGCTGGTTGCCAGAGGAACCAACCATGTAATTACAGGGTTAGAACTTTCATCCATCCCTCCAGCTCCAGGAAGGCAGCTGGGGATTGCGCTAATCACCAGTGGCCAATGATTAATCAGGCCTACACGATGGACTCACCATAAATATCCCAAAGGAGCACGGCTAACACATCATGGTGCTGGGAGGGTTCACCTGGAAAGGGCACAGAGGCTCCACCCACCTTTGCACAAAGTGTACCCTAAGCATCTCTTCCATTTGGCTGTTCCTGAATTGTATCCTATATAATATATTTAGTAATAGTAAGTAAAGCACTTTCTTGAGTTCTATGAGCCATTCTAACAATTACTTAACGAAAGGAAAATGTCATGGAAGCCTCCGTTTATAGCTAGCTGTTCAGTAGCACAAGAGGTCCTGATATGCAATTTAAACAGAAGTGAGGGGCACTCTTGTGGGACTAAGCCCTTAACCTGTGGGGTCTACAGTAACTCCGGGTAGTTAGTGTCAGAAGTGTTGTAAGTAGGGAGAGACAGAGTTTTCCTTTACTAGGATATTTTAAACCAAAAACCTCATTTCATTTCAGAAGCAAACAGCAAACTATAAATTAGTAAATTGGTCTTGTGGTTTAAACGAATCAATCATGTGCAAATTTGGTCAATGTGACTGAATTTGCCCCCTCATTCTGGCCACAGAAATTAGTATCAGCATTATTAATCAGCATTATTATACCATACTGTACTTACTTGACTATTGTAGAGTTCTTCTAGAAGTGCTAAAGATTTAATAGACTTTGATCTGCAAATTTCCTCCTCTGTAAATTTCTGAATAGCTGGATGTACCTTCTGAGGCTGACCCAAGCGCAAAAATCCTATTTTAAATTTTGCTAACTTCAAAAGAATATTGTCAACAGCAGAGTGTGTATAACTGGTCAATAACACACTAAAACCACAGGTGTAGAGAATTCTTACCTAACAATAAATAAGAGAAAAAAAACAGCATTACTTTCAATTCTGGATCATTTTTAACATGCTCATATTTTTCTAGTAAAATCGGAAAACTTAGTAAGAAGCCTATCTAAGAATAGAACCAGGTAACTTTTTAAAAATTATAAGGCCAAAATGTTTTATGAAAGTAACATGGTATTATTGTTATTAACGATGTTAATTAAATTGAACACATAAAATTTGAATAATACCTGGCACTATTAAATATTTGCTACTATCATCGAGATTAATCAGTAAATTACTAAGAAATTTACCAATATGAAAAAAATCCAAGAAAATCTATTCAAACCACCCCTATATAATTTATCTTTTATTTTTTTTAATTTATTTTTAATTGATTATGCCATTACAGTTGTTCTATCCCCCCCTTCATTCCCCTCCACCCTGCACCCCCAACTCTTACCATCCCCCCCCTTTAGTTTATGACCACGTATCTCAAGTTCTTTGGATTCTATATTTCCCCTACTATTCTTGCCCTCCTCCCTATCTATTTTCTACCTACCTTCTATGCTACTTATTTTCTGTACCTTCTCCTCCCACTCCCCTGTTGCTAACCCTCCATGTGATCTTCATTTCTATGGTTCTGCTCCTGATCTAGCTGTCCTTTTAGCTTGCTTTTGTTTTAGATGTAGTTGTTAATAACTGTGAGTTTGCTGTCCTTTCACTGTTCATGTTTTTTTAACTTCTTTTTCTTAGATAAGTCCCTTTAACATTTCATAGAATAAGGGCTTGGTGATGATGAACTCCTTGAATTTGGTCTTATCTGAGAAGCACTTTATCTGTCCTTCCATTCTAAATGAAAGCTTTGCTGGATAGAGCAATCTTGGATGTAGGTCCTTGGCTTTCATGACTTGGAATACCTCTTTCCAGCCCCTTCTTGCCTGTAAGGTCTCTTTTGAGAAATCAGCTGACAGTCTGATGGGAACTCCTTTGTAGGTGACTGTCCCCTTAGCTCTTGCTGCTTCTTGGATTCTCTCCTTCATTTTAATCTTGGCTAATGTAATTATGATGTGCCTTGGTGTGTTTCTTCTTGGGTCCAACTTCTTTGGGACTCTCTGAGCTTCCTGGATTTCCTGGAAGTCTATTTCCTTTGCCAGATTGGGCAAATTCTCCTTTATTATTTGTTCAAATAAGTTTTCCACTGGTGGCTGTTCCTTTCCCCCTTCTGGTACCCCTATAATTCAGATGTTGGAGCGTTTAAAGATGTCCTGGAGGTTCCTAAGACTCTCCTCATTTTTTTGAATTCTTGCTTCTTCACTCTTTTCTGTTTGGCCATTATTTGCTTTCTTCTGGTCCACTCTATTGATTTGAGTCCCAGTTTCCTTTTCATCGCTTTTGGTTTCCTGTGCAATTCCATTCATTTCAATTAGTTTCGCCTTCATATGTTTCTCTAATTTGTGGCTATAATCAACCAGTTCTGTGAGGATCCTGATCACCAGTGTTTTAAACTGTGCGTCTGAGAGTTTTGCTATTTCTTCATCACTTAGATTTATAGGCTCTGGGGCTTTGAGATCTTCTTGAGCCATATTTGGTCTGTTCGTGCCCGTTAAGTACGAGGAGCGGAGCCTTGGACTCCCAGGTCGCTGGGTTGTGAGCAGTATGTGGGGGCGTGGTCAGAGCGGGGAAATGGTGACCCCCTCTGCTGTTTTTCGCAGCTGGGAGAGGAGCAGAGCCTTAGGTGGTTCACCAGGGCAGGGCTACTCAGGTCGCTGGGTTATGACGCTGTATGTGGAGGCGGGAGTCAGAGTGGGGAAATGGCGGTGCCCTCCGCTGCTGCTTGCCGCTGGGGCCTGCTGGCTCCCATCCAATCGCCCACTCCCTCGCTTGTCTGTCCACGCACACGAATGGGAGACCACAGTCAACCCGCAGCCCTGCTCCCTCGCTGTTTCCCCGCGGTCACTTGCTGAGTTGCCCACCAGGTCCAACCCTGCTCGTGGATTCCGCACGCCTGAGTCCATCTGACCGAGTTTTTCTGTGTAACCCCGCTCCGCCAGCTGCTGGTTTCGCCCCTTACGCGTCAGGCTGAAGAATTTGTTGTTAACAGACTTCTGAAAAGTTCAATTTTCCGTGTTCTGGCTGTGTTTTCTATTGCTAGTATTTAGTTGTCTCTAAACTTGGTTGTGTGAGAAAGCACGGCATCTCCACCTATGCCTCCATCTTGGCGGAAGTCCGTGATTCTCTAATTTATCTTTTTTTAAAGGGAAGGAAAACATACCAGTGATTACATATACCACCAAAACAGACACATCAGACGATCCCGAATGCAAGACACCTACAACATGATTACACCTATTTGTGATTTAGCTTCTCTATTTCTCATGTCATCCTAAAAAGTTAATTTGAAATAAAGGCATTCTGAGTTAAAATCCAGCCCTTGTGGTAGCAGACATCACAATCTCTGAACAAGGGAGCAGCTGATTTACACACTGAGCGTCTAAGCAGAAGCACCAGAGCCTTACGAGAGCACACATCGTAGTTGTCTTCCCTGTCCCAGGCATGCCCACGATGAGTGTGTAGTCTCTTGAAAGAAGCACCTTTTTCATTGCTTGCCTCTGAGGCTTATTCAAACCTATATTTAAATTTAAAAATAACAGAAAAAAAGTGCGTTGAATTTCAATGAGCAAATTAATTATTTTATAAGAAAAGCAGCTGTCATTCAAATTTCTTCAATCTATCTTTGCAAAGTGAGAAAATACGGTGATGTTAAAAAAATATGGAAACTACTTCCAAAGAGGCTATCTAAAAACTGTAACTGCACAAAAATTAATAAAACACAAAACTATAATGTAGATTCAACTATAAACAGAACCAAAAAAATTAATGGAAGCAGACAGGCTGGTGGCATACCTTTCAGAATAGAGGCAACTGTATCCTTTGCATCATGTGGAAGAACAGAACTGAGATAGGATATAAACTGAGGTTCGCGCAAGTCAATGATTAACTCCCGAAGTTTTCGGCTACAAAGAAAAAAATGCTTTTAGTAATATTTCTTAGGAAAGTGGGATAAAATTAAAATTCATTCACTGTTACAAACCTGGTATCAGTATTTTTCATCAATTTAGAAAGATTTCCTAATGGGGTATCTATATCACAATTTTTTTCTTCCTGGTCCAGTCTGAACAAAGTTGATTCTGGGAGTACTGACAAGTTCCTAAAACAGGAAAACAGATGTACATGAATGTTTTCCACTTAACATAGTCAGTTGATCTATACAAGAAATAAGCTGCTGTCTGCTAAAAGAGTAAGTGAGCTAGGGTAGCTATTAAAATGGCTACCAGCCCGTAATTCATACTTGGCAATCAAACACAGCACAAAGTCCTGGATTGGTGGAAAAGAGAAAAGGGGAGAGCACAAGGCACCAAGGTCAAAACAGCTAATAATCAGGAACCTATAAAAATTGCCAACAATTCACTTGACCTTGCAATCCAAGGCTCACAACCCTAGAAGGATCCTGAGCACATGACTCTCCCTCCACAAGCCTGGAGTACAGGATTCTTTCCTGACACCTTCTCTCACTGCTCCAGCAGCTCATCAAACCCTGGTGTCCCGGATGGTCCCCTCCCTGGCCCACTCCACTGCTCTTTCTTGTCATTGTCCCTTAGGTCCCATGCCATCACATGGCTCTAAATCTCAAGTCTGCATCTTTACACCTGACCTCACATTCCTCTCCCACCTGGTTCCTCACCCAAGCTTTAGGTCAGAATATCCAGTAGACAGCAAGGTCTTTCCACCTGGTTAAAACCTTGGCTAAGAAAGCTCAGTATATCCAGAACTGCACAATGCTTCGCTCCTGCCGAACATGATCCTCCTTCTATGGTCCTGACCTCAGTTAACAGCACTTGTATCTACGCTGCTGCCTTGATCCTTCCCTCTTCTCACCCCTTCTCAACCTGCGTACCCAATGAGCATTCCAATGCCAGCCGGCTTCACTTTCTAAGTACTTGTCAAAAAGTCACTCCATCCTCTCTGCCGAACCCACCCTGTCCTCATTCACCTCTAGCCTGGGCCTCTATCGGTTTTCTGGTTTCTCTGCTTTTAGTTTTGCCTTCATCAATTAATGCTACTCTCCACAGTGTATCCACAGAAAAAAAGCAAGTATAATTATCAGTCTTCTGTTTGAAACTCTTCAGCACAGCTGAATAAAGTCAAAACTTCTTAACATATAAGACCACCTTCAATCTGACCTCTCCCAATCATTCCCTTATCTTTCACATTCCAGAAAAAAATTACCTGCACTTTCCTGGATGCTCCACTTCATACTACATGACACCATCATGCCTTTACATACTATGTCCCCTCTGTCTGGAGTGCTCTGCTCACATTGTTTCACCAGGCTCACTGACTGAGTTTCACAATGACCTCTTTCTCCCTCTTTTTATTTTTTGTTTTGTTTTTTTTTACTGAGTTCACTAGGGTGACATTGGTTAATAAAAGTACACAGGATTCAGGTGTACAGTTCTACCACACATCATCTGTATATTGCACTGTATGTTCACCACTCCAAGGCAAGTTTCCAACACCATTCACCCCCGCTTTACCACTCTCTTTTAACTCCCTTGCCTCACTCCCCCTCTAGTATTTGACCTCTTTCGAAAAACCTTCCCTGAGCCTCCTAAAATTGGGTTGAATGCCTCTCCTTGGTGTTTCCAGCAATGTAAACACTTGTCATATTAGACTGAACATACATTTATATATTTGCCTACCCACAACGACTATAATTTTTTAGGGCTTGCAAAGCACCTAACACACGGCAGTCACTAAATAAATACTAGAAGAGACTACAGAGAATCTTAATAGACAACACAAATACTGTGGATCATACTCCCACAGCACAAAACCCAGGCCAGCATTGGTTACAGCCTAACTGGGATGACTGGGAGAGAACGGCCTGGACATCTCCACAGCAGGTGCCCAGAAGTCACCGCACCCCGGTCACTGATCTCCACCCACTAAGAAATGGTGACGCGTGCTGCACGTCAGAGCATGGATGTGCAGCACAGGAAGTGGGGGATATGGCTATTGATGAACACGGGCCACAAAATTTTATAGCAACTTTTCTATTATTTACTTAATATTTTTCTTTAAATCAACCTGCATTGTTTCAACTGAGATAAATGTCACAACTATCAATGGGAA
This sequence comes from Artibeus jamaicensis, assembly GCF_021234435.1. Lineage (NCBI taxonomy): Eukaryota > Metazoa > Chordata > Mammalia > Chiroptera > Phyllostomidae > Artibeus > Artibeus jamaicensis. The sequence continues at coordinate 20,518,586 of NW_026521788.1, forward strand.
AAAATCATTTTTTAAAAGGGAGGGAATGAACTGGTGAGTGACCAGAGTGCTAAGAAGGAGAAATAAGTCTATGTTGAACACAGGCTGTCTGTCCTGCCCACAGCACCCGTGGCAAGAGAAGTAGAAAGGGCTCTGTCCACGTCAGCACTATGGGATGTGACGCACTGAACAAAACATTAGCAGTTTGGAGGTTCCTCAACATGTCACACATAAAATTAGTACATGACCCAGCAATTCCACTGGGAAATAAGAATACGTTCACATAAAAATTTATATGTGAATATTTATAGCAACACTAGTCATAGCACCCAAAAAGTGAAAATAACTCTAATGTCTATGAGCTGGTGAAGAGATGAATAAAATGTGGCCTATCTATGTAACAGAATATTTTTCAGCCATAAAAAGAAATGGAATACTTAAAAAAAAGGGAAAAAACGAGGTACTGATAAATGCTGACATGCACGTGAACCTCATAAGCAAGAGTCAGACAAAAAGTATCACATATTACACAGTTCTACTTATATGAAATATCCAAAAGAGATACATCCATAGACACAGACAGCAGATTACTTGTTGCCGGGGGCTGGAGGGAGGGGAAGAGTGAAAATCAATCGCTTCCCCGGGCCAGTGTAGTTCAATTGGTCGGAGTGTCACCCTGTAAACTGAAAGGCTGTGGGGTTTGATTGCTGGTAGGGCACACACCTGGGCTGCAGGTTTAATCCCTCCATCTGGGTACATTCAGGAGACAGCCAATAGATGTTTCTCTCTCATATCAGTGTCTGTCTGTCTGTCCCCTGAGCCTCACCTCTCTAAAAGCAATGAAATATGTCCTCTGGTAAGGATTAAAAAAGTTAAATTAAATTAAAAAAAAAAAAGAAATTGATGGCTTAATGGGTACATTTACTTTCAGGGTATAAAAAACATCTTGTAACTGGAGAGAGGTGACAGTTGCACAATACTGTTAAATGCCACTGGACTGTGTATTTAAAATGATTAATGGCCCTGACCAGGTGGCTTAGCTGGTTAGAACCTAACCCTGTGCACCAAAGGGTTGGGGGTTCGATTCCCAGCCAGGGCACATACCTAAGTTGCAGGTTCAATCCCCAGTTGGGGCATGAAGGGGTAGCTAATAGATGTTTCTCTCTCTACCTCCTTTCTCCTCTTTCTTGAAATCAAAAAACATATCCTTGGGTGAAGATTAAAAAAAAAAAACTGTTAAAATAATTAATGGTCAATTTTATGTTATGTGAATTTTTACCTCAATTAATGTAAGTAAATCACATGACTATACCAATAGATACAGAAGAAAGCATTAAACAAAATCCAACACTCATTTGTGATTAAAAAAAAAAAAAACCCTCTCAGTAAACTCAAGATAGAAACTTCAACTTTATAAAGAATATCTATCAAAACCCTACAGTTAACATCATACTTAATGGTGAGAAAGAATAGGCTAAAAAAAACCAAACGAACAAAACAGTCCGCTAAGTGAAAAAAGCCAGTCACAAGAGACCACATATTGTGCCCTGGCTGGTGTGGCTCAGTGTACTGAGTGCTGGCCTACAAAGCAAAGGGTCATTGGTTCAATTCCCAGTCAGGGCACAAGCCTGGGTTACAGCCAGGTCCCCAGCAGGGGGCATGAGAGGCAACCACACACTGATGTTTCTCTCCCTCTCTTTCTCCTTCCCTTCCCCTCTCTCTAAAAATAAATAAAATCTTTTTTAAAAAGACCACATATTTATATATTTTCATTTATACAAAATGTTCAGAACAAGTAAATCTATAAAGACAAAAAAAAACTGGTGGTTGACTAGGGCTGAAGAGTGACTGCTAAAGGGTATAGGGCTTCTTTGTAGAGTGATGAAAATGTTCTAAAATCAATTTTGGTGATGGGCATAACTCTGTGAATATACTAAAAAGCATTGCATTGTATGCTTTAAACGGATGAAGTGTACGGTATGTGAATTATACTTCAATAAGGCTCTTACCCCTCCCCGCAAAAAGGGAACATGTCATTACCTGTCTAATAAACAGGTTACTGTTGTCCTGCTAATCTCTTTCACATATCCCCTAGACAAAGCAAATAGTGTTCTCTCTTCTCCACTTAAAATAATTCTGTCCCCTGCCATTAGATTTGTGATGGGCATGGCACCATTTTTACGCTGGAAATTATGTAAATATTGTCCATCACCAACTGTCTTTACATGTTCTGTTCTAATCAGGTTTCCAATGCAGTTGCCGCTCTGCTCCCTATAAAATAAAAAGATAGAGAAAGCTTCCATTTACATCACATACATAAATACTGTATTTTCAGTTTTCCACAATTTCCTTCTTCATTGGACCCCTAGCAACTCTAATGCTAACACTGAGTCTATTGTTTTTACATATTCCACGCTCCACACTGAAACTTTAGAAATGCTAAGGGAACATTCTCTCTGTTAGCTTTAAAATGCGTAATCTCCCATCCACAGGCCTCCACGTGCCTGGAGGGAGCACCTCCCTGCTGATCACAGGCTGGGATCTCTGAGCAGCATGTGGGTAAGAATGTTGATCCCTGAAGGACACCCCCACCTCCTGGGTGTACCGTAACATTTAGGAAGACAAACTGTAATGATCCCTTCCTAAATCTGATGTGAAGAAAATACTCAGCTATTAATTCAGTGTTTACACAGAGATTTATAATTACTGTTATTACAACAACAGCAAGCAAACTGATAATTCCACTCCTTCTAGGAAATAAGCATTAGACATTTATTGTTTCTCAGGCACTACTACTATTAAACACTATACACTTCAGAATCTTGTTGGCATGTACACTTGGCAATTCACTGTACTTACGTAGTCTGTGGATAGCTAAACTTTCTCCATTGTAATGTTTCCTGTTTTGAAGTTTAGTATTAAGCAAATAATGGTCTAATTATTTCTAAAGACACATTATTATCGGTATTCATTATGGAGAGTAACTAATGTATTAAAAGCAACTAAACAGAGAAAAATACTATGCAAAGAGATACAAAACAGCAACTTTACAAGTAACTTTTAAAACAAGGATCTCACAAAATATAAGGTTGGTCAACTTTAGAAATTTTAAATCTGTATCAAATAAATTATTTATTTAAGTTTATTTAAATACATTAAAAATGTTAGCAACATTATTGTATACCATATTAAGCATGCTTCTTGAAAGGACTGTGCTTTTTTTCCCTCATATGCCTATGAGGTAATAACATAGTAGGACTCCTCTAAATACAGGATGGAGCAAAAGTAGGTTTGCCGTCGTGAATACACAAAACACAGTATTTATTCTTGTATTATCATTTATTGTATTATTTTCCATATGAAAAACTGTAAACCTACTTTTGCCCCATCCTGTATTTTGTAATAAATAAATGAAGACTATAAAACAAAACAAAAAAATACTAAAACTATAAACTTTTGCCCTGGCTGGTATGGCTAAGTGAATTGCACACCAGCCTACAAGCCAAAAGGTTGCTGGTTCAATTCCCGGTCTGGGCACATGCCTGGGTTGCGGGCCAGGTCCCCAGTGCAGGGGTGCACAAGAGGCAACCACATCGATGTTTCCCTCCTTCTCTTCCTCCTACCCTTCCACTCTCTTTAAAATTAAATAAAGCCTTTAAAAAAAAAGGATTTCCAGAGGCAGATGTATCCTACTGAAAGTAGCTAACAGTGGTATTCTACTTAGAAACAATTCACTGAGAGCCATCTGGAGTTAGCATGAATACATGAAATTGCATGTCTTTAACATGCGACATAATCTATTTGTCATGAATTTCGAATGACATCCTAGTAGCTCATCCTACTAGCTCTCTATTTGTCATGAATTTCGAATGACATCCTACTAAATGAAGTTTTACTACATTATATGTACCACTTACATTTCCGAAGAAGGCATCAACCATATATTTTGGTGATTCTTTTTATTATCCTTTGACTGTGACTCCAGAGTTAACATCAGACACCAAAGGCTGAAATACTCTAAGTGGGTAAGCTTCAGATGCTGGGTTTCTTCTTTTATTTTGGGCAGCATGCCAACGGGGACTAAACTGTCATCCGTCTGTTGTTCCACTGCTCTAAAAATAAAGCTCCAAGTCAGAGATGTGTATAAAATATTTTGCTGGCTGGCTATAAAATGAGGTATTTCTAAAATAAATACAGCCCTGACTGGTGTGACTCATTTGGTTGTGTGCCATCCCGCAAACCAAAAGGCTGAGCGTTCCATTCCTGGTCAGAGCACATGCCTGGCTTGCAGGCTCAGTCCTGCGTTGGGGCAAGTATGAGAGGCAACGGGTCAAAGTTTCTCTCACACATGAATGTTTCTCCCCTCTCTTTCTCCCTCCCATCCCCTCTCACTAAAAGTAAATAAATAAAATCTTTAAAGTAAATAAATAGTAAAATAACGTAAGTATACATATATGATGATCATCTTAACTTGTCATTACAGCCCCTAATTTTTTTAAAGAAAAAAAATAATTAAAAAATTTTTTATTTATTTATTTTTAGACAGAAGGGAAGGGAAGGAGAAAGAGAGGGACAGAAACATCAATGTGTGGTTGCCTCTCACGCACCTCCCCACTGGGGACCTGGCCTGCAACCCAGGCATGTGCCCTGAATGGAATCGAACCAGCAATCCTTTGGTTCACAGGCCAGGGCCCTAATTTTTTTTTAAAGTCATTTCAGCCCTTGGCTGGTGTGGCTCAGTGTATTGAGAGACATACTGCAGACTGAGAGGTCACTGGTTTGATTCCCGTTCACATCACACGCCTGGGTTGTGGTCTGGGTCCTCTCCATGGGCGGCACGCGAGAGGCAGCCACGCGTTAACATTTCTCTCCCTCTCTTTTCCCCTCCCTTCCCCTTTCTAAAAATAAATAAATAAAATCTAGCAAAAAAAGTCATTTCAGTATTTTAAAAGCCAAGTAGCTTTTTACAAAACAAAATACTTAAGACACTCAATATCATGTTGTTTGCCTTCAATGGCTACGTCCCCGACAATTACTTAAATTTGATATACTCTGGTATTTACACCTATAGGTAACAAGTTTTGGCTTTTTCTACAACGGCATTTCTCAAAATCACAATATTCCTACATCAGCTCTGTGCCATAGGACAGTCCACATAAAAAGTAGGAGAAGCATCTAGAGTCAGTTTTGCTTAATGCTAATTCTAAAATTTTATACAGAAACAAGTATGTCATAGGAAAGACTACAAAACATTCGGAATAAAACCTAAGATTTCAAAACAATGTGCTCATACTATAGGCCCAGACTTCCCAGGGAAGAGATCTGCTGTTAGGAGATCTTTTGATACAATAGTTTTTAAAGTCCTTTCTGTGAATTTTCAGACTGAATTAGAATTTTGGTTCTTATTATCTTCTTTCCTAGTCTGTATTTACATCTAACTACTTTTTTGTGTCCTTCAAAACTTTCATTGGCCTACAAAGGCATATATAAGACAGCTACAATTTCCCATGTGTAATACAATAGGCACATGTAAACAAGACAAGTCCATCAGATCATACTAAACTGTGTGTCTGGAAGAAACAATTGCCCTGTTTTTAACTGCAAAACGCCTGAAAATAAAATAGTAGTTAAGAAGTAAAAGATTTCTTGAAAAAGCCATTTACAGCCCTGGCTGGTGTAGCTCAGTGTATTGAGCTCAGGCCTGCGAACCAAAGGGTCACCAGTTGGATTCCCAGTGGGGCACATGCCTGGGTTGTGGGCCAGGTTTCCACTAGGGGGCAACCACACACTGATGTTTCTCTCCCTCTTTCTCTCTCCCCCTTCTCTCTAAAAGTAAATAAATAAAATCTTTAAAATAAAAGCCATTTACATTGTATTCACAATGCCTACTCTACATATTACATTTTTCCTAACCAGTTTAAAACACATTCTATTATTCTCCAAGGAAACAGGCTTGTTATAAATTATGAACTGTGCTTTTTTCCTGCAGAAATACACATGGGAAAAAAAAATGACTGAATAATATAATCAATGCCACACCAGACGACAATGGTAAATCATTCTGAGTTGAGTGCATACCTAACTGAAATTAGTATTTTTGGAAGATAGTGTTTACCTGCTATAAAGAGCACAGTTGCCCGCTTGTGAACAATATTTACAGGTTTGCTGTTCCTCAATTATTTGTGGCAAAGGAGCAAGCTTTGTCTTCTCGTTTCCAGTAGCAGATTTGCTAATACGGTGAAATAAAGAGAATGCCATCTGGTTTCTTAGTCTTAATAATTCTATGGGGGAAAAAATGGGTGTTTTTTAAAAATTAAGTGAAGTTTATTATATAATATAGCTTTCCCACTGCATAAGCAAAACTTTCAGATTTAAAAACATTTTAAAAAGTATAGAACTACATTGATATTTCCTACTATACTAGAATAAACACTGTTAACATTTTGGTATAATTTCTCCAATTTTTGTTCACTTGATAAATTCTTTCAACAATCATGTATCTCATATCTAGTATCCATTGTGAAGTTGGTGTTTTATCAACTGAGTGCTAAGGATAAATACAGCTATTAGAGTACAGGATAGGATGTTTAAAATAGTTTTATATAACAAAATTTTAAAAGATTAATGTTTTCAACTGTACTACATATTGTTAAAGTTCTTTTTAAAAAATACAACTACAAATTACAACCTGTTTTTAGGCCTAACAAGTACAGTGAACTACTGTCAGGTGTAAATATAGGCACATCTTGTTTCACTGCACTTCACAGATGTTGTGTTTTTTTGCAAAGTGAAAGACCCTCCACCAGCAAAAGGATGACGACTTGCATGATGTCTAGCCTTTTTAGTAATAAAGTATTTTTAAATTAAAGTATATATTACTTTATTAGAAATAATGCTATTGCACACTTATTAGACTACAGGATAATGTAAACATAATCTTTACATGCACTAAGAAACCAAAAAATGTATGTGGCTCGCTTTATTGCGGTATTCACTTTATTGCAGTGGTCTGGAACCAAACCTGCAATACCTCCGAGCTGACGAGAAAAACAAACCAACAAAATCCAAAGAAGTAAAACTGGAGAAAACAGCTCAACCTCTTTTGTCAAGGTGGTTGGCAGGCACAGCGTACATCTGGCCCGTCTTCAGGTAGAGGAGCAGGCCGGCCTCCGGATCAGACCTTCTCTCTTGACTTAGCAGTGTATACAGAACAAGCTGTGAAAACATTGTACATTCCGTCAAATAAAACTTTAAATGTCTGCTTCTCCATACAATTTTTGCAGTCAATACATACTGTAATTTTAAAATCAAAGGTAAATTAAGCTATACCCATTTTGATAATAACATGAGCCAAATTAGCAAAGGTAACACTACAAACTCAATGTCAAACATTCCATTTCCACAAAAAATTTTTTGCTTCTCAGTTTTACATAGACAAAAAAGGAATATTTCAATTTTTTCTTAGTAAATATTTAGGTTTCCAATAAATTAAAGAGAGAAATTAAACTATGTTTTACATTTTGAAGTTAACAGTTTTTAGACATTATTTTTCCTGTTTAAAATAAGTTAACTATTCACTAAAATACATATATTTACATGATAGTACCATGACAACTAAATCAGACTAACTCTATAGAGTTTATTTTTTTCCAGATCTGAGCATCAGTAACTACATTAGGTTTATGAGGTGCTGTTCAGCGAAACCATCTAAGTCAAATTACAAATAGCTCCTTTAGTCCATGAAAACACCTTAGCAGCAAGGCCAAGTCATTTGCTTAGTCATATGCAACCTAACAACAAGCTGATGCAATCTCCAATGTTAAACTATATGATTTATGAAGGCCCAGTCTTTAGATAATAAAATTCCGAAAAACAAGATCAGTAATTATAATTAACATACCTTAGGATAATGTCAAACTACAATTGTATTCTGGTTTTCCAAGCTATATTTAAAATATAATGATTAATTTATAGAAGGCCAAAAGTATTATTTCCAGCATAAATATTAATCATATACACAAATTCATCATTAAGTGCACAAGTTCACAAAAAACAAAAATTTGATTTTTGGTTTTTGCTCTACCAAAAATAGTGTTTGTGCAATTACTTAGCAAGTGTAATGGAAATAAAGGAGAAATCTCAATATATAAATTTTGCAAAGAAAGTACAATCCCAGATACCTCAATGTTCAAGGACATTTATAGAAATACTTATGGTACTCTCAAATGTTTACAAAATAAAATGTAGAAACATTCCATCTTAGTAAATAATCATACGAAAGTTTGATATTTTAGCTTGATATCCTAAATTCATCCTTAAGTATAAGATTCTTAGGAAAGGCTACTGCTTCAACATTTGAACCTATGAAGCATCTGGGAGGGCTCTTACAAGTACCCTACTGTGTTCCCTGATACAGTATAAATACCAAATAAACTTTTTAAAATTAAAGTCATAAATGACAGGGTAGACCCTTGGAGCTATGGACCTAGTGCAAAGGTGGCAAACATCAGGCCCGCGGGCCAAGTCTGGCCCTCCACCTTGTTTTATACAGCCCAGCACCTTGTTTCTATGGCAGTGCCAAGCTCTCGCGTAACTGTGACGCAGTAGCTACATTTATACAGTCCTAAAGTTACATTCAGCCCTGTGAAGGAAACCAAGAGTCTGATGTGGCCCCACCTAGATGAAAATGAGTTTGACACCCCTGACCTAAGGAGTCGTCCAAAATTAATGGGCCCACCATGTTAGGTTTTTCCCTCAGTGGGAACTGTGGCAGAAGGAAGAAGTACATAGGACTCTGCTCCTGGGACTTACTAGTAGGGGAAAATATTGGAAATGATAGTCCCTGAATATTAGGATAAAAGAGAGTTGAGTTGAAATTCTATAATAGTACTATAATTCAACTATATTACAAGTTAAATTAGTTTTTATGAGCTGGTTTAGGGACCACAGCTCCATATATTTTTCCTTTAAAAATGTATTTCAAATATAATCACCAACTTAGAAATAAACTTTTGGAATATAATCTAGTATAAATAAAGACCTCCTCCAATTGAAATTAGTTTATAACATAAGCTTTTTCTGTATTACCAAAGTGAAAATTCCAATCTTCTAAGAGAAGAAATCTGTCTTTCCTCATCTCCATTATCTATATAACTCAATTACTGTAACTATTTTTTAAATGTTTCCTCCCTTTTTTACACAGTGAATATGTAATACAAACTCCAATGTTTTTGTATGATCCTGGATCTACTCAAATTTTTTATGATAAAAAACACTATTTTTTATACTGCTTTATTCTTTTTTTTAGATGTTTATTTATTTATTTTCAGAGAGAAGGGAAGGGAGGGAGAAAGGGACAGAAACATTGATTAGTTGTCTCATATGCCCTCAACTGGGAACCTGACCCACAAGCCAGGCATGTGCCCTGACTAGGAATCGACTCGGCGACCTTTTGATTTACAGGCTAGTACTCATTCCACTGAGCCACACCAGCCAGGGCACTATTTTATTCTTAAAAGTTCTTCTTGCAGCTTCTCTACTCGCAAAGATAAAAATTCCAACTGAATAAAGTTAAACACAGTAATGTTCTCTGCTTGAAGGTCCTATAAATTAGAGCAGCAATTTTAGAAGAAAGGTCTTTAGAACTATACCACCACCTCAGACAGTGAAATGCTTCTATATTTCTCTCCCTTTTAGCAATCAAGTGATTTCAATCAAACTTGTCCTTTAAAAAAAGTTAAGAATGTGCAGTCTCACGTACACAGAAAACATTTTTTTCAAATTTTTGGCATGATCTTCCTTTCCTAAGAGGGCTTTAAGTTAGCTAAGTCTTTAGTTCATAATTTCATCCATTTCTGTATTATCAAAGTAAAAAATTCATGTTTACTAAAAATGGAAAACCTATTTTTCCCCACTACCTCGAAAATCTGTAAAATCTAGCAATAAGTGAAAAATAACAAGATTACCTTACTTTTTCATTCCCAAATACATACAAAAGCTTTTGTGAGACCTTTTGGTGTTTGGTATATAATTAGGAATGGCAGGAAAGATTTAATGAGAGGAAGTCTCTTTAAAGACAACAGTATGGTGGTTACCACTGGGAGGAAGTGGGATGAGGGGAGGATGAAGAGGGTAAAGGGAGTCAAATGCCTGGTGAGGAAGGCAGACTAGACTTTGGGTAAGTACTCAATGCAATACACAGATGATGTATTACAGAATTGTATAGCTGAAACTCATATAATGTTATTAACCAATGTTACTCCCATAAACTGAATTTTTAAAAAAAAGAAAGCTCAAAAAACAAAAAATTAAAAAAAAAAAGAAAGAAAGAAAGCTCGCCTTGACCAGTGTGACTCAGTTTATTGGATGTCCCACAAAGCAAAATGTCACTGGTTCAATTCCTGGTCAAGGCACATGCCTAGGTTGCTGGTTTGGTCCCCAGTTGAGGGGTATATGAGAGGCAACCAATCAATGTTTCTCCCTCACACTGATGTTTCTTTCCTTCTTTCTTCCTCCCTTTCCTTCTCTCTAAAAAGTAATTCTCTTTTAAAAAGAGAGAAAGCCTCTCTGCCTCTTTAATTCCCGATTACACAATTATTTTGAATCTGAACTTTATTTTATATGAAATCTGCTGAAAATAAGTGAAATTCCAAAGGCAAAAGGACTTTTAAGTAACATTACAAAATGTTGTTGTTACTCCCTTAATACATATTATACCATAAAAGTATAAAAATATTACTCTTTTAGTTTCATCTTTGCCTATTTAAAAGTGCCTAGGACAAACTACAAATTGCCAATGTGGAGATGGGCAGAGGGAATGAAAATAATTAGAAAACAAAATGTTAATTACTTTGTCATTATAATTAATATAAATTTCAGAAAATATTGAAGGACAATAGAAGATTGGTATGTATACTAAAGAGAAGAAAAGATGGTTTTAGAAACTTGACTTTAACATAATAGTAAAATACAGTTCTATATTTAATTTTAGATAAAAATCAACATAATCAAATTAATGGTAGGGGATAGTGAGTTTACACTGTTTCCTAAAGATTGTCCTGTGTAGATGTCACTGAAAACAATAGCTCCATGGTGAATTAGGTTTAGTAAACAATGGGTTAAACATTGCCAAAAGAAATCATATTACTTTAAGACTTCTTAGAAACCTTACTAGGCTAATGCGCATCATTGTATCTACAAATACATTTGGTTTCCAAGGAATTCTTTTCTTTTAAAAAAAGTATCTGTTTAGACTGACAGGTCGGCAACATAAAGTTGGCAGTATTGTCTCACAAGTTCACCTGTTACATTCTTTGCCGCAGATCCACTATAGCCACACATACATTTACAAAACAATCTGAGTATTCTGGATGTATCACAAATTGAAAAGCACTACATGAAACTCAAACATTACTAGAATTGAACTGAAATACATAAAGCAAACTACATTTTAAAATCTATTAAACTCTCCATCTTGTTAAGATTTACATACCTGACTACGGTGTTCAATAGAATTTGATTCTTTGCCAGTTTTAAGTTCCAGTGGCATTATTATATCTTTCACTTTACATCCTCGATGTATTTTCACACCAACTGTAACATCTATTTTGCCCTTTAACCCAAACCTAGGGGACCAAATGCTTTCTTCAATATCCAGTGATTTTATGACTTCAATATTACATGTTGCATTGCTGTTACTACCATCACTTGGCCTAAAAAACAAAACACAGAAACAATCAGAACACTTAGCTAACTTCTCATCCACTATTATTGACTTTCCATTGCACACAGAGAATGTGGGGATGGAAGAGAGTCTATATACCGTCCCAGCAGTGATTCGCCAAGTGTGCAGCATCATAAAAACCAAGCTTTAAAAGGTGTAAGAATTCTGGCTGTTACATGATCTAGTTGACGTGATTTCATGTTGTTTAAATAAGAGATATTTCTTAACAAATAAGAATATTTTCGAAGAAAAGAGAATGTTATCTTCAGTAATTTTTTTAAAACTGTTTCAGGAAACTTCAAATAAAATCTCTAGGCTTATACTTCTGCAGTCTTTCAAAAAGACAACAGAGAAATTCAGGGAAGCCACGACTTACCCAAAATTTCTTAAATATGAACATTTCTCTTACCAAATGTTACCTGATCTTGGTATGTATTCCAATATGCTTATGTAAAAAAATTTTACTATTTATAAAATATCACATGTATACTTAATAGAACAGAGGTAATAAAAATTTTAACAATACTTTTTCTAGAATTAATGTGATTTTAGACCTAGATCTGTGGAACAAATGATGGTATTTCAATTTAACTACTTTGATTTTCATCAACAAAATCTCCCTGAAAGGGGCGCCGCCTCTGCTCCTTTTACTTCGCCCTGCCTGGCCCCCAGTGCTTGATAGGTTAGCCAATGATGGGTAAGATTCCCAAAGGGGGAACATGGCCTAAGACAGGCACAATCACAGGGAGCTCCCAAGAAGGATTTAGGGGGCTACAGGAAAAAAGGGTGATGGACCCTCACCCCTCAGCTTTGACATAGCCTGAGTCCTCATCTGTCTGGGAGAAGTCTCCTAATCTCTTGGCTGCCTTACTTCCCCTACCTGACTTAAGCCTGAAACACTGCTGGTGGTGGGTGCAGCCATATGCTAGAAAGGGTGGGTTCCATAGGGCGATCAGGCCTAAGAAAGAATATGTAAAGTCCTGTGAAACCTGTTTTGTTTAGAATGCTCTCAATTAAACGATAAGGGTCCAAGAAGGAAGTGAGTTTGTTCCCCAAAGTTTTATGGCCCTTTAACTATCTGACCCTGACTCAAAATAAGCCCTCAGAGTTCTTCATATTTATCTATGGTTTGATCCTTACTGCCTGATAATGATTAATGAGCTTTACCTGAACTCTGTGCACAACTAACCCAAGAAAAGCCCATTGAGGAAAAGGCTCTTGGACCTTCTCCTTTGAGAGATGGGTCACCTTTCCTCCCCAAGCAGATCATGTCTTGGTAGACTTATTCTCATCCCTGGCAGACTGGGGGCTCTGCAGGCAAAACTCCTCCACAGCTGGGAAAATGTCCAAAGGAGTGTACCCTTCAGAAACACACCTAAGCTTGCATCACAAATAACTGAAACAAAGTCTTACACACAGATACAGAAACGAGATAGAACACCAAGCTGGGAATGAAGAGATTCCATATGCTAGACTCATCACCACCAGTGTTGTTGTTTTTTTTTAATTTTATTTACTTATTTTTAGAGAGAGGGAAAGGGAGAAAGAGAGGGAGAAAAACACCAATGCATGGTTGCTTCTCCCACATCCCATACTGGGGACCTGGCCTGCAACCCAGGCCTGTGCCCTGACTGGGAATTGAACCAGTGACCCTTTGGTTTGCAGGCCAGCACTCAATCCACTGAACCACACCAGCCAGGGCTCCACCAGTGCTTTTCATATAAAACCTGGAAAAGTCACACAACTCCCTAGACCTCAATTTCCCTGTTTGAAATCTAGAACTTAGTCTCAAAACTCCCTCTCAAGTCAAAGACTTTTCTGAATCCCACACTTCCTCTGGTTTCTCTGATACACTTCTTCCACACTACAATCCCTTGCTAGTCCACCCTAAGCCTCCTTTGATGGAGTCTATTCTCTCCCTGTTTTGGACCTCTCTGTTGCCGTTTGTGTCTCTCTTGGTAGTCCCTTCCACTCTCGGTTTTCAACTACCACTACTACACTGAGTTCTTGGAGAGCTTTAGTATCCATGTAACACCAATACCTAGAGCAATCCTGGGCACAGCTGTAGCATGTAATCATGTCCACTGAATGTATGAGTCTTTGAGAAAATGAGTTTTCACTGCAAAAACAAGTGAATATTAAGCCCCCAAAATGCATCTACAATGTTAAAACAATTGACTGTGAAAGAAAACCTAGTATCTAGAACAACCACGAAACTGAATATCCACCACAATTTAAAATCTCAAGCCAATTTAAATAACTCCAAAGAAATAAGAAAAGAAGGAGCCCAGCTAGTGCGGATCAGTGGACTGAGCACCGGCCTATGAACCAAAGAATCGCAGTTCCATTTCCAGTCACGGCACATGCCTGGGCTGCGGGCCGAGAGCAACCCACTGATGTTTCTCTCACATACTGATGTTTCTCCACTTCTCTTTCTTTTTTCCCTTCTACTCTCTCTAAAACTAAATAAGTAAATTCTTTTTTTTAATAAATAAATTCTTTAAAAAAATAAGAAGGAAAGGGAAGGAGGTAAAGAAGATAAATAAGGATAAAGAAATAATTAGGAACAATAGAAAACAAAATTAAGTTTGTCGTTTTAAATAGAGACCAGAATGGCAGAAACTACAAAACAAAGAACCAGGAAAAAAACTAACTAATGAGCACTTACAATTTATCGCAGTGAACTAATGCAACAGGACCCACCCTGTGTGCCAGACATAGCAATCTCTGCTCAAAAAAAAAAAAAAAACCAATGATAACAAAGCATTATGAATTTATAAAAAATAATACAGGAAAAATTAAACAACCTATTTAGTTTTTTAAAAAGGTACAGAGCTGGTGGTAAACTTAAGGTCACTAGAGAAATAAACAATATGAGAAACTTAATTCTAACAGCAAGTTGTCTTTTTTTTTTTTAACTTCTAAATATATATATTTTTAAACATCAATGTGTGGTTGCTTCTTGCATGCCCCCTACTGGGGGCCTGGCCCACAACCCAGGCATGTGCCCTGACTGGGAATCAAACCAGTGACCCTTTGGTTCGCAGGCCTGCACTCAATCCACTGAGCTACACTACCAGGGCTAAATATTTTTTAAATACATACATAAGTCCTGTTGGCAACTGATGATGGTGATGGTTGCACAATTCAATGAATATACTAGAAGTCACTGAATTGTACATAATATAGAAAAAAAAATAATAGTTAAAACTCTACTGGCAGATACGGGACATTTAAACATTGCTAGCAACCTTCTAAAATGATTTGAAAATTGTTGAAGAATTCCACCAATAAGTAAAAGGTAAAATTCCTAAAAATCTTTGATGAGTAGAACCTCCAGCTCTGAGATTTTAACACAGAGAAATAACTGTCCCCATCCCCACCCTCTGACTGGTGTATATGCACTCCTTCTCCTCTACTCAAGGACAAAGCTCTAACAAATCTCCCACCTCTTCTAACTATTCATTGTATCCTCTATGGAAATCTTCCCAATGGCATATAACTAAGTTATAGCTCCTGTCCTCGAAACAACGACAAAGCTCTCTTCCCCCAGACAGAAGCCTTTGGCAACCATTCCATTTCTACAAATCCTTTCAGAGACAAACTGCTCAGTATAGTTGTCTACATACCTTGTCTCCAAATCCTCTTCTACCATTTTCTTTTTTTTTTAAGATTTTTAAAATTTATTTTTAGAGAGAGGAAGAGAGGGAGAAAGAAAGAGATAAAAACATCAATGTGTGGTTGCCTCTCGAACACACCCTACTGGGGACTTGGACTGCAACCCAGGCCTGTGCCCTGACTGGGAAGCAAACTGACGGCCCTTTGGTTTGCAGGCCAGAGTTCAATCTACTGAGCCACACCAGCCAGGGCTACCATTCTTTCTTGACCCCATGCTAATCACATTTCACCCCAGAATCACTACCTACTTTTCTTTCCCTCACATCCACATCTAATCCAAAAATCTATCAACTCTAACCTTTAAAATCTGACCAAAATCCAACCGATTCTCATCACTTCTGCAACTCTCACTCTGATCTAAGCCACCACCATCTCTTGCCTGGATTTTTGCAAGGATGTCCAAATTGGTCTACTTCTACCTTTACCCTACAAAATAGCCTCAAACAGGCAGCCAGACTGATTCTTTTGAAAGTAAATCAGATCAATGCAGTAATTAGCACACAGAAGATAAGGAACTTGCCTAAAGTTACACGGCTAAATTGTGACAAAACTGGAATTCACAGTCAGGCTCAGTATGTCCTACAAAGCACAGAGAACAGTAGCAAACAAATTGGCCCAAAAAGCTGACTGTTCCCAAGAGTTCTGATTCACAAATCTTAGAAGAAGTTATTTAGATCACAAAATGTCATAAAATACTGAGACTATCAATAGAAGAATACTGATGAAAGTAAAAGTTGTGACTATTTAAAAAAAAATAAAATGTCACCTGTTTAAAAAAGTTATCAGATCAATGTCACCTGTTTAAAAAAGTTATCAGATCTAAACCCTCTGTGCAAGCTGGCTCAGTGGCTTGTGCAATGGCCTGCAAACCAAGAGGTCCCTGGTTCGACTCCCGTTGAAGGCACAGGCCTGGGTTGCAGGCCAGGTCCCTGGGCAGGGGTGTGTAAGAGGCAACTGATCAATGTTTCTCTTGCACATCGATGTTTCTCTCCCTCACTTTCTCCCTCCCTCCCTCCTCTCTAAAAAATAAAATCTTAAAAAACAAACAAAGAGAAAAGTTCTGTACAAATGCCCCAGTGGCTTCCCATCTAATCAGAGCCGAAGTCCTGACAAGGACGGAGGCCCCTGGAAAGCTACTTCCGCTCTCTCCAGCCTCTCCGTTCTAGTCACACTGGCCGAGGTGAGTCAGCCACAGGGCGTTGCCAGAAGTGCTCCTCCCGGAGACAGCTGCGCGGCTCCTTTCTTTCTTCCAGGCTTCGGCTCAGTGTCTCATCACAGACAACTTCCGTGAGCGGAATATGGAAACAGAACGTCCCGGTGACTCGTCCTCCTTCCCCTCCCCACTGTTCTGCACTGCCTTTACCACGGGCTGGCGCACTGAGGTTTCCTCGTTCGGCAGGACAGAAGCTCCACGAAGCCAGTGCCTTTTTTTTCCTGCTACTGTAATCCCTGCACCTGGAACATTACTTGGTACATATCAGGCACTCAATAAATATTTACTGAATGGCTGAGTGATTAAAAAGAAAAAATAGTATTACCTATAAACCTACAAATTTATATCAATGCTACTTTAAGGGGAAAAAAGTAAAAAACAAATCAAATGCCAAAAAGCATTAAATGGCTAAACACAGCATTTAACTATACAGCACAAATCTATGACAATCAATATGAGACACAGCCCATGTGTGATAGTAACACAGAGAAATATACATAAAATTAGGACCCCCCCAAATTTACTAATTATTTTATTAAAAATAATCACATACAAAAAGTAGACTTTTATATGTGGTTATTTTTTAAATAAAATAATGAAAATAAAATTTCATGATAAAAATGGGAAGATTTATACCAGGACTGTAATTTATAAATAAGCAAACAGCCCTGCCTCGTGTGGTTCAGAGGGTTGGATGTCATCAACCTGTGAACTGAAGGGTCACCGGTTCAGGTGCGGGTAGGGGCCCGTGCCTGGGTTGTGGGCCAGGTAGGTCCCTGGTTGGGGGGGTGTGACAGACAACCAATCAATGTTCCTCTCCCACTTTCTCTGTCCCTTCCCCTCTCTCTAAAAAAAAATAAAATCTTTTAAAAAATAAAATAAGCAAACAAAAAGGCTAGTTATAATAACTCAACCTTTAAAAGGCTCTAATTCAAAATACGGAACAGAATCCTGTTCTACACATATGAACACCATATAAACAAAACGGGTTTCTTACAAAGAGAGCTGCATCTGCGGGAAGTCAGTTGGATTATGCATGAAATCTCCAGCCCACTTAGAAAACGAAGGAAGATATTCTTCTACTTCTTGCTTTACTTCATCTTGATTCAAATTTAATCGATACCTGTAAAGTAAGAGATTAAATGTAAAACTTTAAAAATGAAAACAGTAAATAAGGACAAAAACACCTATATAAGCAACCCAAGTACCTCTGACCAACTAATCAGCAAAATGTGGTCTATATGAACAATGGATTACTATTCAGCCTTGAAAAAAGAAGAGAGCAAAGCCCTACGGGTCCTCTGAAAGGGCTGATTCAGCAGGGAAGACAGTTAGCAATGCAGCTCTGCCAAGACTGTTTCTCCTGAGCACAATGGCAACCCCCAGTTGATAGAGAAGCTGAAATTCCTCAAGCCAGGGAGCAACGGCTGACACTAAAGTGTCCTGAACAATCACACACTCAGTCTAACAACGGCAAAGGTTATCCTTGCAAAAGACTGAAATCTGGCAACTTCCAATCAATAACAGAAGATGTAGGTGAGAATGTGGGGAAACAGAATTCAGGTATTGCCGAGAGAAATATAAATGGGGACAGTGCTTATAGAGACAAATTTGGCAATATGTATCAAAATTTTTATTTATTTTTAAAAAGATTTTATTTATTAATTTATTTATTTCTACAGAGAGTGGAAGGGACAGAGAAAAAGAAGAAGAGAATCATTACTGTGTGGTTGCCTCTGGTGCACCCCCAACTGAGGATATGACCTGCAACCCAGGCATGTGCCCTGAATGGGAATCAAACCAGTGACCCTTTGGTTCACAGCCCAGCACTCAATCCACTGAGCCACACCAGCCAGGGCAACATGTACCAAAGTTTTAAATGTACACAGCCTGGAACCTGCTCTGGAGGGTACAAGATGCTATAAAGGACATTATTGGGCAAAACTAGAATGTAGACAAATCAGACAAAAGTATTCCATCAATATCAAATTTCCTAAACTTGGTAACTACACTGTGGTTACATAAAGGAAAATCCTTCTTCTTAGGAGATGCACATTTAAGTATACACCATGGTTTTCTACCTCAGGGACATGAGCCTTGGGCCCACTTTGCTCAGCATCGGCAAAAACATATGATGAGCAAAGTCCCTGGCCAGCAGCAGGCACTAAGGCCCCACACCCAGCTGTCACCACATCCCTGTCCCAGCCACCAGTACTGTGGAGAGAAAAGGCCTGGATGAAGGATGAACAAGGCCAGCTTTGCCCATTGCCGTGGGAGCTCCTGATCCCACAGGACAACTCAGGATGTCCAGGGCACTTTTTGGCCTGCTCCGTGGTTGGTGTCTTCACGGTTTACAGACCACTGTATATTCCATGATTAATACTACTTAATCTTAGGAAAAAAGTCTGGCCCTGGCTAGTGTAACTCAGTGGATTGAGCGCCAGCCTGTGAAATGAAAGGTTGCCAGGAAAGGTAGGAGAAGAGGGGGAGAATGAGAGGGAAAGAATCACTGCAAGAGAGAAACATTGATTAGTTGCCTCTTGAACACACCCCAGGCTGGATGGAACTCACAACCCAGGCATGTGCTCCAACCAGAATTAGAACCCATGACATTTCAGTTTGGAAGATGATGCCCAACCGAGCCACACCGGACAGGGCAATAAATAAAATCTTTTTAAAACACACACACACACACAGCCCTGGCCAGTGACTCAGTGGATTGAGCATTGGCCTGCAAACTAAAGGGTCACCAGTTCAACTTCCAGTCTGGGCACATGCTTGGATTGCAGAGCAGGTCCCCAGTAGGGGGCACACGAAAGGTAACCACACATTGAGGTTTCTCTCCCTCTCTTTCTCCCTCCCTTTACCTCTGTCTAAAAATAAATAAAATATTTAAAACACACACACACACACAAAGTAGATATGAGTGAATATATGAATGTTCTGTGTACTACTCATGCAACTTTTTGTTAAATTTAAAATTATTTCCAAGTTAAAATACTTTTAAATGTTTAAATGCATATATCTTCTAGCCCAACCATTCCACTTCTATGTATTGAACCCACATACATGACTCACAGGTATTAACCGAAGGATGTACAATGGTATTTATCATAGCATTGCTAATAAAAGCAAAAACTGAAATGCCACGAGGACACTTTAAGAGTGATCTAGCCATACAATGATACACTATGCCACTATTAATTAAAAATGAGATAGCTCAATAAGTACTGAGATGGAATGAGCAACAAGATTTAATTTTTAACTGCACAATAATGCGCATGGTATGCTACCATCTCCGCAACAAAATATAAATGTAAATATGCACACACACAACCCACTAGCACATATAAATGCTTGACATCTCAGGAAGGACATAAGAAAACAACTGTTGTTTCCACTGCGGAGAGGAACCGTGTGACAAGGAAGAAGGGGGAGAAAGAACTTTTTACTGTTTACCCTCTTCTACTACTACAGTAACATATGGTATACATGAATTTATACCATTGAGAAACAGCGCTTTCATTTTTTTTAAATCCTGCACAACTGAATAATCTTTTTCCTAAATAACTTTCTCCAACCATCGCAAGAGCGTTCTTCATTGTCGGGAACTCCTTAGGCAGATCTTCCCAGTGTCTTACTTTCTACAGGTCAGGACTCTTTTCAAAGTTTCCACACCAGTCTATACTGGTTATTTAATGTCTCCTGCATTTAAATTCTCCCTTTTTAATTTGTGAAGTCACAGAAAAATGACATGTAACAGACTGGTCTCTCCTGAGATTAGTAAGATACTTAAGGTGGGACTCTTACAATATAACGGCTGTGTACAACACGAACAGATAAAATATGTTCCGTGAACTGCTATAAGGAAGACGGGCCTATGAGAGAGGGTAGAAAAGAACTTTGGATCTGCTGTTTTGGGATCTGGGAACTTAAAAAGTATTCTTTCGAACAGGATTAGCACTACTGGAGATGGACAACATTCACAGGAGAATTAATATTTTCATAATTATGAAATGGAACACAAGCTTTCCCTTAATGACTTAGGATATTGTGATTTAAAAAAAACAATAATATAATTCAGTAGCCCAAGGATCTGCTACAATGCATTCCCTCAAATTTCTGACCTTCATAGTTCCTGTATTTTTAAAAGGTTCCCTCTTTCCTATACTGTAATGAAGCTATCAGTTCATGTTATATGAATATGAAGGTGCCTCTCTCCCACATCTGGAAACCAGGTAAGACTGTTAGATATGAGTGAAAACGAACACATGCTTACTGCTAAGAGGGTATCAGAGAGACATTCCACTACATAAAGTGCACAACGAACACATGCTTACTGCTAAGAGGGTATCAGAGAGACATTCCACTACATAAAGTGCACAACGAACACATGCTTACTGCTAAGAGGGTATCAGAGAGACATTCCACTACATAAAGTGCACGAGGGTATTTTTAACACAAACAACGTGAATTCTAAGCAAGGCTGCTCAGAAACTTTGTTTTCTTTCATTCTGATATTCAAGTTGGATTATAGATCAGTCAGACTGCCTGATACCTAAACACCCAAGATGTATTAAAACATGTCCACAAATTCACTGACACTCCCTTCAAAAGATAGCACACAATTCCCCTACCCTTAAGAGAGAGCTGGGGACTCAGTGACTGCACCTAATAAATTAAAAAGCAGAAGCAGCAGTGCAGGAATCCAAAGACTAGGATATAAAAGACACCATGTATCCTGCTGGCTCTCTTTCTTGGACACTCCATCCAAGAAGCCAGGGCTGTGGCATGAGGCCACATCATGTCGCCTTATGAAGAGGCCACGTGCAGAGCAACTGAGACCTTCTGCCAGCAGACAACAAGGTACGGGGGCCTCAGCAGGAGACATGCGGAAGCAGATCCTCCTGTGCTGGTCAAGCCTTCAGATGCCTGCAGCCCCGCATGGGAGACCCTGAGCCAGAACCAGCCAGCTAAACCACCTCCAAATTCCTGACCTATAGAAACTATGAGATAACAGACTACATGCTTGTCATTTAAGCTGCTGAGGTTTTTTAAAATGTTTTTTGGGGGGGGTTTGTTTTGTTTTAGAGAGAGAGGAGGAGGGAGAGAAATACTGATGTTGAAAGAGAAACATTGATTGGTTGCCTCTTCTATGCACCCTGACCAGGGAACCTACAACCTAGGTATGTGCCCTGACCGGGAATTGAACTGGCAGCCTCTTTGCTTTGTGGAATAATGCCCATCCAACTGAGCCATACCACTCAGGGCTAACCCACTAAATTTTGATGTGATTGGTTTCAGGGCAATAATCAATGAAATATACAAAACAGATAAGGTATTATTATCATTTGTTAACTAAGGTGTAAGTAGAAAATTAAAATTTTATAAAGAAAAAAAATAGAAAGTGGTAAATAAGGTAATAAGCAGAACTCTTAAAGCAAAATTTTATCTATTTATATTCTGAATGCTGTGCATGCGAGATGGTCATGAACAAGTGACAACTTCTCTGTGCTTCAGTTTCTTCACTTACAACAAGCTGATATCGAACTATGTAAACTATGTCTATGAGCACTTAGTGCCTGACATATGGCAGGAATTTAAAATGTTTTCAGGACACTAGATTATATGTCATTAGCAAATCAGTCGAGTGAAATTTTGAAACACACTTTTTTCCCATATTACACAGTGAAACATGGAATTACATCTGGGAAAGTAGATAGATGTCAAAATCAAAACTGCCGCTAATAAAAACATTTCTCTGAGAGAAGATGGACCACAATAGGAGTCAAGGATGAAACAGACAGCAGAACACGCCGAACCCTCTGCAGGCAGTCCAGTCACTCAGAAAACACCAATGACGAAGCCTCTGTAGGCATATATACATTATTTCCATTGTCACAAAATGCAGAAAAGGTATTATTACCTTTTCCAGAATCTTTAAATAACTTCTTCAGTCATTAAACTGATAAAGCTAGAATTTCAAATGTGATCTGACTCCCAAACCCAAACAATTTTCAATAGGTCACACGTTTTGAAGGTGAGGCAAAAGGTTCTCACATTCTCTGAGAGTCTGCTGCGCACAGGTGCAGGAAGTTTAGATATTTTTAGCCAAAGAGCTCCTATTGTGCAATTTTAGAAGCTCTTCACAGAAATACAATAGGGTACTGCAACTCTAGAATCTGCATTCTAATATTACACTAATTTATAATGAATAGTCCAATGGCCAAATACCTTGTAAATACTACAACTTATAAAATAAAACTGTACCTGTAGTTCTCTCGTAACTACTTACATTTCCTTCAGATGCCTTATCTCTTGAACAGTTTGAAAAGCAAGTTCTTGTAGCTTTTCTGGGGCAAAGCTATCACTTATTGCTTTCTGAAATACTTCATGGAGAACTGTACCAATCAGCATTTGGCGTGTGGCTGGATCAGGGCTCTATCCAAAAAAATATATATTTTACAACGTATTAACAGACATAAATGTATACTTATTACCTAACCTATTAAAGTACTATGGCCAAAGTACACTGGTAAGACAAATGCCAAAACATCAACCAATTTTTTTTTCCTGGTGGGTGGAATTATAAGTGACTTTCACTTTCTCCAATTCAGAATGACCTGAATTGTTTTATTTTAAATCTTATAGTTCTAATTTTAAAAAATTAACCAATATGAAAAAGTTCAACATATTCCCAAATATTTAATAAATTCACTTCTAATTTCACTTTATAATTTATCCAAGGAGAAAGTCAATAAAAGCATAGCTCACAAACTCATGTAAATAAGATATTACTGAAACATAAAATTTAGGAGATTACCCCCATCCAACTTAAGGGGACCACCCAAGCAGTTAACAGTGGCTTTTCTACATTAGGCCACACTACTAAGACAGGGAGTATAAGCAGCTCCAGTTAAGACATAGAAACAAACACAAAGAGGCTGTCAAAAGAAAGACACAAAGACATATACCCCAAATGAGAGAACAGAACAAAACCCCAGAAAAAGAACTAAACAAAATGGAGATAAGCAATCTATCAGGTGCAGAGTTCAAAACTTTGCTTAAAAGGATGTTCAAGGAACTTAGTGGGCATTTCAACAGCATAAAATGACCCAATCAGAAATGAAGGTTACAAGAGCTCTGGCCGAGATAGGGCGTAGGCAGAAACACTTCACTTCCTCGCACAACCAAAAGAATAACCAACAATTAAAAAAAAAAAAACTGCCAGAAAGTCAAACTGTAGGGAAGTCTGACAACCGAGGAGTTCAAGAAACATTCATCCAGGCTGGTGGGAGGGGCACAGACAGGCAGCTGGGCAGAGAGGACAGGCACGAACAGCAATGTGGCAGACCACACAGGCAAGGCGGGGGCTGGCTGACCAAGAAACTAAAGACCCAAACCTCTGGCTATAAAATTCTGTGGGTATTGCAAAGGTAGGAGAGACTTCCAGCCTCACAGGATAGTCTGTTGGAGAGGCCCATGAGATCCTAGAACATACAAAATGCACCCACCTGGGAGCCAGCACCTGAAAGGGGACAACCCCCTTGTGAGAAGTCAGGGAAGTGATGGAAAGTGGGGTGAGAGCCAAGCAAGTGAGCTAGTGGCACTGTTCCCTTTCTGGACTCTCCCCCACAGTCAGTGCCACAACAAGGTAGAGGGTTGCCCTGCCCTGGTGAATACCTAAGGCTTTGCCCCTTACAATGTAACAGGTGAACAAAGACAAAGAAATATACCCCAAATGAAAGAACAGATCAACACTCCAGAAAAAGAACTAAGCAACAAGGAGACATACAACCTGTCAGATGAAGGCTTCAAAACCTGGTAATCAGGATGCTTACAGGAATAATTGAGTTTGGTTGCAAAATAAAGGAGGAAATGAAGGCTATACAAAGTGAAATAAAGGAAAATACAGAGAACCAACAGTGAAGGGAAGGAAACCGGGAATCGAATCAACGATTTGGAATGAAAGGAAGAAATAAACATCCAATTGGAACAGAATGAAGAAAACAACTCAAAAAAATGAGCAGAGGCTGAGGAATCTCTGGGACAACTTTAAACGTTCCGATATCTGAATTATAGGGGTGCCAGAAGGAGAATACGAGCAAGAAATAGAAAACTTATCTGAACAAATAATAAGGAAAACTTCCTCAATAGAGAGAAGGAAATAGACTTCCAGGAAGTCCAGGAAGCCCAGAGTGTCCCAAAGAAGTTGGACCCAAGGAAGAATACACCAAGGCACATCATAATTAAGTTACCCAAGATTAAAGATAAGGAGAGAACCTTAAAAATAGCAAGAGAAAAGGAGAGTTACCTACAAAGGAGTTCATTCCCATAAGGCTATCAGCTGATTTCTCAAAAGAAGCCTTGCAACCAAGAAGGGACTGGAAAGAAGTATTTGAAGCCATGGAAGGCAAGGACCTACAACCAGGATGACTCTATCCAGCAAATCTATCATTTGGAATGGAAAGGCATATAAAGTGCTTCCCAGATAAGGTAAAGCTAGAAGAGTTCATCATCACCAAGTTCTTATTATATGAAATGTTAAGAGACTTATCTTAGAAATAGAAGATTAAAAACTAGGAACAGTAAAATGACAACAAACTCACAACTATCAACAACTGAAGCTAAAAAACAAACAGAAAACCTAGGCAAACAACTAGAACAGGAACAGAATCACAGAAATGGAGATCACGTGGAGGGTTATCAGTGGGAAGGAGGACAGGGAGAATGAGGGGAAAAGGTACAGGGAAAAAGTACAATTGGTAGGTACAAAACAGACAGGGGTGGTTAAGAATTGTACAGAAAATAGAGAAGCTGAAGGACTTACATGTATGACCAATGGACATGAACTAAGGGGAGCAGAATACTAGAGGGTGGGGGGGTACAGTGTGGAGGATTAAAGGAGAGAAAAAAAGTGGGACAACTGTAATAGCATAATCAATAAAATTTTAAAAAAGAAATGAAGGCTACACTAACTGATAAAAATAAAAACTTACAGGGACTTAACAGCTGAGTGTATTTAGAGAAGTGTCAAATCAATGATTTGGAACATAAGGGGAAAAAATATAAAACTGCCACTCAGAACAGCAAGTAAAGAGAATTAAAAAACACCCAAAATCCAATAGAGTATGGACCCTCTAGAACAATTTCAAACATACCAACATCCACATCACAGGGACGACAGAAGAAGAGGGGAAGAAATTCAAAATTTGTTTGAAAAAAATTATGAAAGTAACCTTTCCTAATTTGGTGAAAGAAACAGACATACAAGTCCACGAAACACAAAGTCCCAACAAGATGGATGCAAAGATGACCAGACACACATCACACTTAAAAGGCCAAAGATTAAAGATGAAAAAAGAACCTTAAAAGCAGCAAGACAGAAGCAGAGTTACCCACAAAGGAGTTCCCATAATAGTGTCAGCTGATTTCTCAAAAGCAATTTTGCATGCAAGAAGTACTCAAAGTTGCAAGGACCCATAACCTAGGGTACTATAGATAGCAAAGCTTTCATTTCGAATGGAAGGGCAGATAAAGTGCTTCCCAGACAAGGTAAAGCTAAAGTTCATCATCACCAAGTCACTATTATGTAAAATGTTAAAGGGACTTATTTTTAAAAAAAGATCAAAACTATTAACATTAAAATGGCAATAAATTCACAACTATCAACAACTGAATCTAAAAAACAAGCTAAGCAAACAAGCAAAACAGAAACAGAATCAAAGATGTGGTGATCAATTGGATGGTTACCAGCTGGGAATGGAAAAGGGAAGAATGGGGGGGGCAGGAAAGTGCAGGGATTAAGAAGTACAAATTGGTAGTAAAAGAATAGTCAGGGGGATGTTAAGAACTGTATAGGAAATGGGGAGGCCAAAGAACTTAATTGCCTGACCCATGAACATGAACTAAAGAAGGGATTGCCAGAGGGAGTGGGGGATGCTAGGTGGAAGGAGGCCAAGGGGGAAAACTTGGGGCAGCTGTGACAGCAAAATCAATAAAATATTATAAAAAAAAAAATTTTAAGCTTACAAAAAAAGAAACATAAAATTAAAACTTAGATTTTTTTAGCAAGAAAGTTCTCTCCACTAAAAAAGAATCGGTGTTATTCAATTAACTCTTACTAACCTAGGCCTCTCCCTTGAAGCTATCAAAACACTCAAGTCCACTAAACCATCATCAGGAATTTTTAAAACTTTACAGAGGAACTCTCTGCACTAATTTTGCAAATTCTATGTGACTCTGAAATTATTTCAAAATAAAAAAGTTTTAATAGATTAATATTTAGGTCCACTTTATGACATGATTAAGAGATGTTGATATTCTCCCACAAGTGAAGAAAAAAAGTGGATAAGATAAACTACAAATAAGTAACAACTAATACTTACAAAACCTATACAGATATTTTTCTTCTTTTTTTCTTCTTACTCAGCTATAACTTTGGTTTTCTACGCACACAGAGATTAATTATATAATGAAAACAATACTCTGGGTGAACAAAACTTTCAACAAATAAAAGCCCAGGTTCTTCAACAAATAAGTGGAATTAAGCCCTGGCTGGTATGGCTCAATGGATAGAGTGCCAGCCTGTGAACCAGGGGGTCACTGGTTCGATTCCCAGTCAGAGCACATGCCTGGGTTGCAAGCTTGATCCCCAGTTGGGGCACGCAAAAGGCAACCACACACTGATGTTTCTCTCCCTCTCTTTCTCCTCTCCGTCCCCTCTTTCTAAAAATAAATAAAATAAAATCTTTAAAAATAAATAAATAAATGGCATTGAAACAAAGGGGTTAAGTGGAAGGCAGACTAATACAGATCAAAAGATACTTAACAGGCCTATCGATAAACATAATACAAAGACCTTGTTTGGATACTGATTCTAACAAACCAACTGAATAAAAAATATTTTTGATAAAAGATATTAGAGATAAACTGAGCATTAATTTAAGAGATTACTGTTTTATTGTGTTATAAAAATATTGTATTTACATATTTTTAAAATCATCAGCTTTCATATACTTGCAAAATAATGTTTGGGAAAGCAGAATGGGTATATGGGGGTTTATTATAATCACCTCTGTGTATACTTCAAATTTTCCATAATACCTTTTTAAAGGAGAATGTAACATTTATTTCTAGTTTATAGGGAAAAACATGAAGCAAAGTTTGGAAATGTCTAGACGTACTAAATTTAAAATTTTATTCCTGAATTAATTTTCTTATCATTAGATTTTATTAGCGTTGAACAAGATTCAAAGGACTCAGGCAACTAGCCTTGAGTCCCAGCACTGCCCCTTGCTGGCTACGCGACTTTGGGCAAGTCACTTAAATTCTGGGCCTCATTTTCCTCATCTGTAAAATGCAGCTGATTAATAGCATCTACCTCACAGGACTGGTGGAAGGATTAAGTAATATAAAAGTGTAAAAGTACTCTATAAACTCTAAAATCCTGCAGAAGCTTTAGCTGTTAAATTATTCACCCTGAAAGTTTCACTCAGGACAGCTCTCCTCATACATCGAATACTACTGGCTATGCTTGTGCCAGAAATCAGCATGTCTGGATACAGAATCAAAAACCCAAAATCTTCATCTATTAACCAAGTGTCAGATGCGCAGTCTCCCTCCAAATGAATGATGTCCCCTGGCTCTACTGGTACAGAGCACCTAAAAATAAAGCAAAGTATCAAGACACAGTTAGGTTCCTATACTTTTTTCTTTTTTAAAATACTTTATTTATTTTCACACAGAGAGGGAGGGAGAAAGAAAGGGAGAAAAACACATGTGTAAGAAACACTGACTGGTTGCCTTTCACATGACCCCCCCAACCAGGGATCTGGCCGGCAACCCAGGCATATGCCCTGACCAGGAATCGAACCAGTGATCTTTTGCTTTGCATGATAATGCCCAACCCACTGAGCCATGCCAGTCGAGACCGACATTTTTTCTTCCTTTTTTTAAATTGATTTTAGAGAGAGGAAAAAAAAAGACAGAGGGAGGGAAAAAGAGAGAAACGAGGATTTGCTGTTCCACTTAGTTATGCATTCATTGGTTGATTCTTGTATGTGCCTGACGGGATCAATCTGGACAATGCTCTAACCAACTCAGGTACCCAGACTGTGTAGGTTCATACAGTT
This sequence comes from Artibeus jamaicensis, assembly GCF_021234435.1. Taxonomy (NCBI): domain Eukaryota; kingdom Metazoa; phylum Chordata; class Mammalia; order Chiroptera; family Phyllostomidae; genus Artibeus; species Artibeus jamaicensis. Next base: position 20,547,312 of record NW_026521788.1, read on the forward strand.
ACACTCATTAAGGAGGCTTCAAAAATAAATATTTTGCCCAGCTGGTGTGGCTCAGATGGATGGAGCGGTCACCTCACAGACCAAAGGACTGCTGGTTCGATTCCCAGTTAGGGTACTTGCCTGGGTTATAGGTTCAGTCCCCAGTTGGGGCACATGTAGGAGGCAACCAATCTATGTTTTTCTTACACTGATGTTTCTCTCTTCCTTTCTCTCTCTCTCTGGAATCAATGAGTATACTTCTTTTTAGAAAAATAAATAAATAAACTAATATTTTCATCTGAAAAAGTATTTCTAAATTTCTGGATCATTTTTAAAAATTAAGAATCAGGATAGTCTTCTGAATCAAATCCCTGTCACTCGCCTCTTTTTACCTTTCAAACACACCTGAGAATACTCATGGGTTTTCTTTAAATCCCAAAAGGGAAAACTGCTTTAGCATTGTTATTAAATCTTTAACAACACACTATAAAGCTCCAATTATAGATGATATTGATTTAATAATTAACTCTCACATTCTTAAGACATACAGTGTATCTACATCTTTTATAACTCTTGAGACATGGAGCTAAAGCTAATGGAGCAAGAATAAAATCATATTTATCTAGTTCAAACCACCCACTTGTAGCCTAAACACAAAGTCTACACAAAATTAGACCTGACCTTTCTGCATCTCCCCTTCATCCCTTGCTTACCACAATTTGCTTGAGTAGAGAAATCTAAGGTCAAAGAATGTTCTTATGCTGAAACTAATTTTATTCTTAGTGAGAATGAGTTTTAAGCTACAATCTTAAAACAGAAAATACAAGTAATTGGAAGTAGTCACTTAATAAGTCCCTTTGTAATTTCAAATAACAATAAAATCAAGTTTTGGAATAAGGGACTTGACATGTGGGGGTAACAGACACAAAATTAATATGGAGTTAATTCAGGTTGAAACTACTCTCTTTACTAATAATTACATGACATCCACACAAGCCCATGTGAGGGGTTAAGATGGTACCCTTAGGAATCTGCCAGATCAGTACTCAAAGTCACACAAAAATTACCAGTCATTCCTAAGGATGCACAATTCTTTACATTCTAGTGACTGGGAAGCAGTGATGAGTAAATGCTTTTCATGGTTTCCTTCTACATTCTGTACAATATTGACTGCTAACACCAGGTACCGATTATCCATTCCACGGCTCAGGACTGTTTTAGAAGAGGAAGCTTGCACCTTCTTCTGAAATCTAAAGCATAAACATACAAAACTACTGTAACATAAGCATGAAATAAGAAGCCCTTTAGCTACGAACCAACCTTCTAGTTTTTAGGTTTGTCTCTCCTGGAAAGCTTGCCATAATGACTGTTAGCTAAAATAGGTAAAAATTAAGAGAGTAAGGACATAGCAGAATTCCTACTATACGAACTTCCCAGAAACAGTGCCATTTAAAACACACCTATGGGTTTTTTCCAAATATGAGCTCCTTGATTCTGAGGATTCAAGAGAAACTGAAAAACATTAAACAATACACTCCTACCACTGGTGTAAACCTTTTCAAAGTACAAATAAAAGGGAATGTTTTGGACACTATCCTTTTTGTAAGTAAAAGAAATGTTTGTCACAGGAAAACATAGCATGGTGGTTTGCTGGAAGTCCTACTGAGGGCCACAGAATTAATCTTTAAATTAGGAGAGTACTTAAAATTATCATCTCGTTCAATCTACAACTTAATGTGGGAAATCCTTCTATGACATCTCATCGGCAATCAACCAGCCACTGCATTGTACAGAAAGCTAACTCAATACATTTGCTCATTCCTGCACAGAGTAACTCAAAAATTTCTTCTATAATGGACAAGTCAATATCACAATACATTTTTTTTAGTTTTTTCCTTTTTATTGAATTTATTGGGGTGTCAAATTACTTTTACCCACTGATCCTAAGCAAAATAATCTCTTCTCTAGAAAACATTAAATTCCTATTGTTTCCTGTTTGATTGTAGTAAGACTCCAATGGAGTCCAAAGTCATTCTCTCTCCAATAACAACAAATGCCTTTCGCACTATTCTAATATTACCTTTGTCACACACTCTAGGTCCTGTTATTTTGGAATCTCCACATTTACCTACCCCTCGAATTTCGCAAAGTCAGCTGGGACGCCTTAAGGTTCTCCCAAGAGGTATTGCTGATCAAAACCCAAAACGCAAGGGATCCATCAATAATAATCTGCATCAGTGTTATTGCTAATGAAAATAACTCTACATCATGATGCTAGGTCAAGTGTTCCCCACTATTTAAACCGAGATGAGGATACAGAGTTCTCTCTGGGGTAAATTCTCCAACTAAACCTCGAGAAAAGCACCTCGCAGTTGCAACTTTCTTTTACGAAGACATTTAAGGTGGCTTGGGACTCTCCAAATTAAGGGAAAAGACGTGAAATTAAGGGAAATAACTGGCTGCTGAGCAAGGGAGAGTCCCCAGACTCTGGTCTGAGTGTGGCCCCAGAGGGCCCTGCGAAGCAGACAGACCCCAGCTCTGGAGGTGAGTCTGGCGCCCCGGGACCCGAGCCGGGTCACTGTCCAAGGCCGAGTTGCACCCGCGGCCGTGGGTGAAACCTCTCCCGCTCCGTCTTTCAAATTTCCCGCTTTGCTCCCAGACCCTCCCCCCCAGCTCCGCTCACTGCTCCGCGGGCGGCTCGGCCTCCTCTCTGAAACTCTTCTCCATCAGAAGCTCGAGATCACCCAAATGCTCCATTCCCGGGTGCGGAATTCGCTAAATGCCACCAAGTAAAAAGTTAGGGAAATCCGTAGCAACCCTGAAAAGAGAAAGAAGCGCCGGTCCGTCGGGCGCCACGCGCATGCGCCGACTCACCGAGGTCCCAAGTGACCTGCGCGAACCGCTGCTTCTGAGCCGCCTTATTCCTCGAGGAGCGCAGCAGTCTGCGCTACCCACCCGCTGAAGGCGGTTTTGCGCTCCTGCCTTGGGTTTTGAAAAGCAGGGACTCCCTGCTTTTCACACTCTGGCCCAAATGAAATGTTCCCGCCTTCTTTCTAGACGCGCCAACCTATTCCCAGCACACGATCTTCATTTGGGCAGAACAATTTGTAGTTGCCCAAACCCCGGAGTCCCTAGCCGTCAGAATCTTGCATTCCCTAGAAAACAATCTCTCTTCCACCTTTTCTTTCCCCTCTGGAAAACAACCGCTCTTCCACTTTTTTTTTTTTTCCTGGAAAACAAACTGTCAGGAGCTTTCTCATTGTGTTAGGAGAAAATCTACAAAATTACCTTTTTTTTTTAAGATTTTATTTATTTATCAGAGAGAAAGGGAAGGAGAAAAGGAGAGAAATATCAATGTATGGGTGCCTCTTGTAGGTCCCCTGCTGGGAACTGGCCTGCAATCCAGGCAGGTATCCTGCTGGGAGTAAAACCGAGATCTTTTGGTTCGTAGGCCTGCACTCAATACACTGAGCTACCTACGCCAGTCCCGTCAAAAATTACCTGTCTTACAATATACTTTTCCCACTTTTTTTCAACAGTGGACAAAGCAATCCTATCAGTGGACAACCCTCTCCCTTCAAAGTTCTCTCGTATTACCAAGGGCATTGCTCTCCAGTTACTCCCTTGTTCCCTTCTGTCGTCAATCTGTCCCTCACTATTGGATTGCTCCCTGGTATGTTATGTGTCCCAGTATCTCCAATATTTTTTCTTTTCTTTTTTAAATTGATCTGAGGGAGAGAGAGATTGACTTACTGATTGATTTGTTCCACTTATTTATGCATTCGTTGGTTGCTTCTTGTGTGTGCCCGAACTAACCAGGGATCCAACTGCAGCCTTGGGTGTGGGTGGGATGCTCTAACCAACTGAGCAGGCTGGCCAGGGCCCTTCCCTCCTTTAAAAGTTTTTCCTCAATGGAACTTATTCCATCCCTTTTTTGGCCACTCTCAAGTTAAAACTTTTAAAAATAATCTTTAAGGCTATCTCCAATTTCAATTCCTCTTCACTTTCCTTTTGTTTTTAATTTTTTTAATTAAAAAGCAATTTATTTCACGAAACTTTAAAATTAATATACTGAGTATTTAAAATACACAAAAAGACATAAAAAATAAAGTCACTTCAGTAGCATGTCACATAACTTAAAAATAACCTTTATCAAGAGTTGTCTCTCATATCCATGTTTATTCATTAAAAATAATGAAAAACTTCTTCAAAAAAAATTGGAAGAACCTTGCTTGTAATAAATATGGGTTCTGTACCTGTGACACCACATTCGATTGGTTTTCCTCCAATCTCACAGGCCCTCCTCAATCTGCTTTAATGTCTCTTTAGTCTCAAAACGTTGAAAGTCCTCAGAGTTCACTTCTTGATAACTTTATCCACTAGCTCTCTAGGTTATGTCATCCATTTTTATGGCTTTAAATAACATCTGTACTGCCAGCTCTCAAATGTATATTTGTGAGCAAGGCTTTTCCTCTGAATTCAAGAATCCAACTGCCTACGATCAAGTCTTTCTTGATGTCATTTAAGAAATATTATTGGGAGTAGGTCTCAATTATAACATGGCCAAAAATGCAACTTTTTATTATCTTTATTATTATTCTCAGTAATAGCACTATCTCAGACACTCTGAGGATAAGGCCAGAAACTCAGAGATTATTCTTGATTCCTTTCTGTTATTAGTCACATCCAGTGCATAGGCAGACCCATAGATTTTGTGGCTAGAATTGACTTAAATCTCTCTCTGCCTTTCCAACTTCACTGTCACTACCTGAGGGTTATCTCTCACCTGGAAAACTGTAGTAAACTCTTACCTGTGCTTCCATTATTATCTCCTTGCAGTCCAGTCCCTTTTCCTAATATTTCATCATGAAATTATTCAAATGTACAGAAGTTAAAAAATGATATAATCAACACACCCGCACACCCATCACATAGATTTTACTATTAACACTGTTACCTTTGATTAATTACATCTATCTATCGATCCCTCTATCTATGAATTCGGGAATTTTTTTTGTTTTTTTTTTAACGCACTTCAAAATATCAAGCATCAGTGCATTTCACCCCTAAAACTTGGTGTGCATGTTATTAGCTAGAATTCAATATTTGTTTATGATAGTTTAAAATTTTTTAATATATTTTATATGTAAATTTTTTATTTTACTTAAAATGAAATGCACAAATCCTATCTATGTGTACCATCTGATGAATTTTGACTAATGTCAACCCCCTACTGAGATACAGAATGTTATCCTCACCCCAGAAAATTCTTTCATGTCCTTTCCCAGGTAATTCCCACATCCATCCCTACTGGAAAGACAACCACCAGTCTTATTTTTTTTCACCAGAGATTAGATTGATCTATTCTAGACTTTCATATAAATGGAATCATTTAGTACATAGTATTTTGTGTCTGGCTACTTTCACTCAGTATAATGTTTTCGAGATTCATCCATTTTATTACATGATTCAGTAGTTTCTTTTTATTGCTGAATGGTAGTCTACTTGGCCAGTCTCCTGTAGATGAACACTTGGACTATTTACAGTAGTTTGCTATTTTAAATATAGCTGCTATCATTCTTGTACAAGACTTTGTGTGCTCTTTTTCTCTTGGGTAAATATTTTGGGTGCCCTGGCTAGTATGGCTGAGTGGATTGAGTGCAGACTGAAAACCAAGGGGTTGCCAGTTTGTTTACCAGCCCAGCCACATGCCTGGGTTGAGAGCCAGGTCCCCAGCAGGGGGCATGCGAGAGGCAACCACACATTGATGTTTCTCTCCCTCTTTCTCTCCTTCCCTTCCCCTCTCTCTAAAAAAATAAATGGGTAGATAAAAATCTTTAAATATATATATTGGAGCGACACTTCTGAGCCATAGGTAGGTTTATGTTCAGGTTATAAGAACCTGCCAGACCTTTAATGTATTTTTTAAATATACTTTATTGATTATGCTATTACAGTTGTCCCAATTTTTTTCTCCCCTTTATACCCCTCCACCCTCCAGCATTCTGCCCCTTTAGTTCATATCTATGGGTTCTACATACAAGATCTTTGGCTTCTCCATTTTCTGCACTATTTTTAACCTCTCCCTGTCTATTTTGTACCTACTAATTATCCTTCTTATTCCCTGTACCTTTTCCCACTATTCTCCCCCTCTTCCTCCCCACTGATAACCCTCCATGTGATCTCCATTTCTGTGTTTCTGTTCCTGTTCTAGTTGTTTGCCTAGGTTTTTTTTTTTACTGTTGTTTTTTAGATTCACTTGTTGATACTTGTGAGTTTGTTGTCATTTTACTGTTCCTAGTTTTTGATCTTCTATTTCTTAGATAAGTCTCTTTAACATTTCATATAATAAGAACTTGGTGATGATGAACTCTTTTAGCTTTACCTTATCTGGGAAGCACTTTATCTTCCCTTCCATTCTAAATTATAGTTTTGCTGGATAGAGTAATCTTAATGTAGGTCCTTGCCTTCCATGGCTTCTTTCCAGTCCCTTCTTGGTTGCAAGGCTTCTTTTGAGAAATCGGCTGATAGCCTTATGGGAATGAACTCCTTTGTAGGTAACTCTCCTTTTCTCTTGCTGTTTTTAAGATTCTCTCCTTATCTTTAATCTAGGGTAACTTAATTATGATGTGCCTTGGTGTGTTTCTTGTTGGATCCAATTTCTTTGGAACTCTGGGTTTCCTGGAAGTCTATTTCCTTCTCTCTATTGAGGAAGTTTTCCGTATTATTTGTTCAGATAAGTTTTATATTTCTTGCTCTTCCTCTTCTTCTGGCACCCCTATAATTCAAATGTCAGAACATTTAAAGTTGTCCCAGAGATTCCTCAGCCTCTGCTCATTTTTTTGAGTTCTTGTTTTCTTCATTCTGCTCCAATTGGATGTTTATTTCTTCTCTTCATTCCAAATCATTGATTTGATTCCTGGTTTCCTTCCCTTCACTGTTGGTTCTCTGTATTTTCCTTTATTTCACTTTGTATAGCCTTCATTTCCTTTTTTATTTTGCAACCAAACTCAATTATTTCTATAAGCATCATGATTACCAGTATTTTGAACCTTGAACCTAACATTGTCTATCTCCTTATCACTTAGTTTTTTTTCTGGAGTTTTGATCTGTTCTTTCATTTGGGCCATTCTTATTTGTCTTGGCACAGCTGTTACGTTGTAAGGGGCAGAGTCTTAAGTATTCGCCATGATGGAGCAGCCCTCTTTGCTGCATTGTGGTGCTGTCTGTGGAGAAGGGGTCAGAAAGGATACAATGCCACTTGCTCAGCTCTCACCCCAGTTTCCGTCACTTCCCTTGCTCCCCACAAGTAGATTGTGCCCTTTCAGGTGTTGATCCCCAGATGGGTGGATTTGTACGTTCTAGAATCCCATGGGTATTTCCAACGGATTTTTTTGTGAGACTGGGAATTTCTCCTGCCACTACAACCTCCACAGGTTTTAAAGCCAGAGGTCTTCAGTCTGTAGTTTCCTGCACTGGAACCTTAGGTTTCATGGTCTGTCTCACTCCCCCATTTTTCCTCTTGGCTTATCCGCAAGCAAATGTAGTGCTGCCAGTCAACCAGCCACTGCCTCACCCACTTGGTCCTCCACCCTGCCCAGCATCCTCTCTGCTCCAGCTGCCTCTTTCTGCCCCTCCTACCAGTCTGGATGAATGTTTCTTTAACTCCTTGGTGGTCAGACTTCCATGCAGCTTGATTTTCTGGCAGCTCTGGTAGTTTTTAGTTTTTAAATTGGTTGTTCTCCTTCTTTTGGTGGTTCAAGGAAGTGCAGTATTTTTACTTACTCCTCCATGTTAGCCAGAACTCTAGAATCACATCTTCTTTAATGTCTTTAAGCAATATTTTGCAACTTTAATTGTGCAGATTTTACACATTTTTGTTAAATTTAACTGTTCTCTATTTTTCTTATGCTATTCTAAATGAAACTGTTTTAAAATTATTTTCCAATTGCTCCCTACTAGCACATGAAACTAGTTTTTAAATTTACCTTATATCCTGAGACCTTGCTAACTTTGCTTATAATTCCTACTAGTTATTTTGTCAATTCATTAAGACTTTCTATGTAAATGTCATCTGTGAATAGAAGCACTTTTACTTCTTCTTTTCTGATCTTTATGCTTTTTATTTTGTTTTCTTACCCAAGTTCACTGGCTAAGGAGAAGCTGTGACACTGGCATCCTTGCCTTCTACCTGACCTTGATGGAAAGTATTCAGTATTTCACCATTAAATATAATGCTAGCTGTAGGCTTTTCATGGATACCTGTTAGAGTTATCTAATGTTATGTATAAAACAAAAACAAGCTCTGGCTGGTATGACTCAGTGGGTTGAGTACCAGTCTGTAAACCAGTCTGGCTGGTACGGCTCAGTGGGTTGCTGGTTCAGTTCCCAGTCAGGGCACATGCCTGGATTTCAGGGACCTGTGAGAGGCAACTGATCCATGTATCTCTCACACATAAATGATTTTATCCTTCTCTTTCTCTCTCCCACCCTCTCTAAAAACAAATAAATAAAATCTTTAAAAAATACAAACCTCTAAAACTTTGTGGCTTAAAACAACGACAATCCTCTTATAGTTTATGAATTTTTAATTTGGGCAGGGCTCCATGGGAAAGCTTGTCTGTTTCATGAAGCATCAGCTGAGAGTTGGAGGATCCACTTTGAAGATGGCTTACTCAGAGAGTAACTACAGAGGTTACATAGCATCACTTCCACTTTAGTCACAGGCCCACTCAGCCAGGCTGATGGGGAGGGAACAGTCTCTACCTCTTGAAAGGATGTGTGACATGGCATGAGAAGAGCACGCGAGATGGGATGTGTAATTGGAAATTATTATCTGACAAAATGCCCTTCATACGGTTAGAAGAGGAAGTTCTCTTCTAATGTAATTAGCTTTTATAATGAATCAATGTTGACTTTTGCCAAGTGCTTTTTGTGCATTTATTAAAGAATTGTGGTTTTCCTCCTTTATTCTTTTATTATGGGAAATTACACTATTGACTTTAGATTGTGAAGGTGTCATTCCTAAAATAAACCCAACTTGGTAATGATGCAATAAACTTTTTATATGTTACTAGATTTGGTTTCCTAATATTATTAAAGATTTTTTTCCTTTTTTGTTCCTAACAGATTCTAGTCTGTAATTTTCATTTTTTGTATTAACTTTGTCAGGTTTGGGTATGAAAGTTATGCTGGCATCATAAAATGAGTTGGTAAGTGCTCTCTACCTTTTAATTTCTAAAACTGTGTATGAGTTTATTACTTTCTGAGATATTCAATAGAATTCACCACCTGAGCCTGGAGTTTTCTTCATGGAAGGATTTTTTATAAATTCAATTCCTTTAATTGACTTTGCATATTTTCTGTTTTATCTATGCTATCTGTTGTTGTGACTTTCAAGACATCTGTCCACGTCAATTGTCAGATTCCTTGACAAAGTTATGTAGAAAGCCCGTATCTTTTTAATACCCACAGGATCCATGGTGACGTCCTCCTTTTCATTCTTGGCAATGGTAGTTTACATTCTTTCCTTTTTAGTCATCAGCCTAACTAGGGGCTTATCAATTTTGTTGTTCTTTTGAAAGAACTAATTTTGGGAGTTGTTATTTTTCTCTATTGTCTGGGGGTTTTTTTTTTTCTTTTTTAGCTGAAACCAACAATGGTTTCAGCAAACCACTGCTGACCAAGTGGGGTGATCCTTGTAAAAACATAGTCAGACCATTTTACCCCTCTGCTGAAAACTTTCAAGGGCTTCACACTGCATTTAGTGTAAAAGGCAAACTCATTACCATGACCTGCGGAGCTCTGCAGGATTTGGCCTTTGTGTACTTCTCCAGTCCAATTTGTTGCTGCTTCCTCACTCACAATCCTCCATTCACACTGGCTTTTTGACATTTCCTATGTCACACCAAGCTTTTTCCTATTCCCTTTATCTGGGCCATTGTGTCCCCTGACCCCCACCCAATTCTTTGCATGGCTGTTTCCTTTTTATCTTCCATGTGTCCGCTTAAAGTTTAGTGTATCAAAAATATTTTTCTTGCCCTGGCTGGTATAATTCAGTGGATTGAGTGTGGGCCTGCGAACCAGAGGATCAATTCCCAGTCAGGGCACATGCCTGGGTTGCAGGCCAGTTCTCAGCAGGGGACGCACAAGAGGCAACCACACATTGATGTTTCTCTCCCTCTCCTTCCCTTCCCCTCTAAAAATAAATAAATAAAATCTTTAAAAAATATATATATTTTTTGACCATTCTAAAGTAGCTCTGATCTTTACATCCCACAAATATTCTCTATCACATAATCTATTTACTTCCTCAATAAGCATTTCTACAAACTTCAATCATTTTATTGATTGGTTTTATGTTCACTGACACGTTCAAATTTATTGACATGTTAAGCATTTCTTTTGAATAGGATACTAAAGTGTTAAAATATAGCATCATAGCTAGTGGACGAGGCTACAGATTCAGGCTGGCTGGATTTAAATCCTAGAGGCACCTTTTATTGTGTGAACTTGCACAAGTTACTTGATCTCCCTAGGACTCAATTATCCTATCTGTATTAAGGCATCAAAAGTACTTAAAACAAGGCATGGAACATACTAAATCCTCAGAAAACATACATGACATTATTTGTCACTGATTTCTAGTGCCTAACAGTGTCTGATATTCAAAGAACTGATGTGCAAAACACCCTGGCTAGGTTGTTCAGCTGGTTGGAGGGTCACCCTGTACACCAAAAGGTTGAGGGTTTGATCCTGGGTAGGGATGTATGGGAGGCAACTGACCGATACTTTTCTCTTTCTCCCCCTCCGTTCCTCTCTCTCTCTCTCTCTCTCTCTCTCTCAAATCAATGACCATGTCCTTGGGTGAGGATTAAAAAAGAACAAAACAAAGAATACATGCAAGGATCTGTGAAAAGTGAACAGTTGCTATATATCACATATCATTGGCTCAACTCTGTAAGGCAATGTATCACTCATATAATATAGGTTTTGTTAGCTGCCATCCTTCCTGGCTCAAATTGGGAACAAAACATTTCTGTGACACAAACCAAGTAACTCTCTAAATTGCTTTTTCCATGGACTATTTGTGATTCATTTCTCTTTAGTAGAACATAAGGTCTCCAAAAACAGGGGCCAACCCTTCCTTCTTCCTATCAGTAAACATCACTGAGCACCTATTATTATGCCAGACCCTGTGTTCCTTATTGGTGGTGAAGGCATGACTCTACCCTTGAGAGAACCAATTGGGAGGAACATAGATAAACAGGCAGTTACTATAAAGTACAGTACATATGTATTAGAAAAATACCCAATGTTAGATGTTATTGGGCATCCAAACCAGATTGTAAGCTGACAGACCTCTTAAGGTAAGCCCCCCAAAACGCTGATACAATTCCTGGCATATACTGGTGCTAAATAAACAGATGTTGAATTCCCTGGGGGAAAATGGGGTAAGATATTATTATATATACCCACTAACCTTACAGACACTTCCATACGGGCAACCGCTGAGAGCAGGCAGCGGTACCTCACTTAACCCCTGGACCAGACCACTGTCCCATTCTATAGATCAAAGAGGGCTGTAAGAGCACTGAAAGGCAGGAAGAGTAATAATGGAGTTCAGAACAGAAATTGCCCATCTTTAAAGGGAACATAACCTGGCAAGATGCCCTTGGGGTATCAATCTGAAATGAAGCAGATATAAATAGTTATTATTTTAAATATTCTTCAATTCCGACTGCTTATATTTAACATTTATGCTTTCACAATATGAATAGTTAACAGAAAGAATTGTTGAAATGTGAATACAATTACTTCTAATATCCTATGTAGTCTATAAAAGACAAGAACACAAACGTATTTTAAAAATATTTTCAGTCCTTTTTATTGATAACGTAACTGAGATACTTATTTTATACATTTAAATTACCTTGAGATTTGATGACAATATTTAGTTACAGTGTAATCTAGATTTTAAAATATACAAAACAGTTTTAGGATAGAGACGGACACAGAGATAGAGAGCAGCTGTGGGGGAGGGATGACCGCGGTAATCACAGGGTGGGAGGTGGGGGTGGAGGACAGTGTGGGGGAAATAGATGGTGACGGACAGAGACTTGACTTCAGGTGAACACACAATACAGTGTACAGATGATGTGTTGTGGAATTGTGAACCTGAAACCTGTATAATTTTATTAACCAGTGACATCCCAATAAATTCAATAAAAAGGAAAAAAGTAAAAATTAAGTAATAGTTTGAGGAACACATGTATTTCCACGTGCACACTTACAAAATTATACAAAGATACATATTTGTTTTAAAATAAAGGCTTTGAAAATGAAACCAGTTCATCTAATTTTTACTAAGGTGTGAGAAGAAATTTTTTATACAAAAAATAAAAACTGAAACAGAAATAACACTTTCAACTTGGTTTTCTAATGTCTTAAATACACATCAATTTTACAAATCACTACTTCTGAGGACAAAACTATAACTGTTTCCCTCCCATTTTTGTCATGCTTATAATAAGACATAAAAAGTACTCTAAATACAATCAATGGAACTCTTACATTTTAAACCATTTCAATATAAAGGATAGCAATTCAAATAATTTTTGCATTGCTACTTAAGTTTGTATTGCACTAAAATTATTTTCCATGGAAGAACTAGTTGGTGTATGTAACATGACAATACTTTAGAGACAGTCTTTGACATTCATATCTATGTTAATGGATACTTCACGGTCCACTGAAACATATTTTCTACTATACACCAAATCATTTAACAAATTTATAATGTTAATCTGTTTTTAAAGCAGACAGTCAGTATTTACTACTACTGCCTTTGGGAAATACACTGACTTTTTAAAATATATAAATCAGTCACAATACCTGGTAATAATATTTGAGCAATACCTAAAAATTCTTCATTTATTGCTGAGTCTCTACATGACTACGTTTTAAATACAACTATTTTTTTAATGAAGAGAAAAAGAGTTTTGTCTCTTTACCCAGTGGAGCAGTTTTAAGAAGATAAATAGTAATATCCCAATGCTGGCTTCTCAGCTATGGTTTATATAACTTAAAAGTTCATTTCTTTTCATTCTGCTGCAAAGCCTGTTTATTGTAATGATAATAACCAATAGTAGAATCTTGGACAATCATGATTACAATGAAAAGCTTGGAATAGCATTATAAGCTAATGGCAACCTTCTGAATCCAATTTTAAGTTAGTTCTACTTCCTAAGAACATCTTTAAATGATTTCAAACAACCTAACTGATTAGCCAGCATCAGTTTAGGAATTTTTTCTCAGTGTTCTATGGTGCAGCTCTTGGTATCAAAGTATAGTAAGTGCTCTTGATTTGTGATGAATAAAAAAGATCAAGTACTAAATACCAGTGGTTCCTGTGACAGGGCAAATATCCCCCTTCAAGTAATGTTCTCCCCAAAATTAAAGTAACATTTTATTTATCCCTCTGAGAGTTTGTTAAGGAAAGGAGATCATAATTTTTTTTCAGTTGAGGTGAAAAAACTGCTTCATGAGTTCATATGTTGTAAAAGCCACTGCTTGAGAGGGAATGCAGCGAATGTAGTTCAGAGATAAACCGCGATACAATCCTTTTCGAATTCCATGCTGTCCATAAACATACTTCATCGTCTCCCGCATGGTACTGAAAGACAGCGGTTACATGATGACGCCTTTAGTCCCACTTATGAAGAGACAATGTTAAGATCCATAACAGCATTTTTAAAAGAAGCTAAAATGCCATCTTATTGGGAACTGCCCTGCCTGGTTTCAGAAGCTGTAACTCCCCCATGGTTAAGGCTGAGTGACCTTGGGACCATAAGCCACTAAGGGGACAAAGCTTATCTCCCTGGCAGGGGCATCCCCTCCACTCCTTTTAATTCACCCTGCTTGGCTCACAATGCTTGATCCATTAGCCAATGATGGGTAAGATTCCTCAAGGGAGGGACGCCCTAAGACAGGCACAATCATGTGTGTGTGGGGGGGAAACCAGGGAAGGACTTGGGGGCTATAGAAAAAGGGGGTGATGGACCCTCGCCCCTCAGCTTTAACATAGCCTGAGTCTTACTCTTGGCTGCCTTACTTCCCTGCCTGACTTAAGCCTGAAACAATGCCTTAAGCCTGAGAACAATGCTGGAGGTAGGTGCCGCCCTGTGCTGGAAAGGGCAGGTTCCCTAGGGCAATCAGGCCTAAGAAAGAATGCATAAAATCCTACAAAACCTACTTTGCTAATACCCTCAATTTAAATAATAAGGATCCAAGCAGGAAGTGAGTTTGTTCCTCAAAGTTTTATGACTCTTTAGCTATCTGACCCTGACTCAGAATAGGCCCTCAGAGTTCTTTGTATGTTATCTATTGTTTAATCATTTCTGCCAGATAATGACTGATGAACTTTACATATACACCCTGTATTCCTGTGCAAATTGAACCCAATAAAAAACCTGTCAGGGCAAAAGGGGTGGGGTGCTCTCCCCTTGAGAGAGAAGCTGCACCATCCCTTCTCCTCCACAGGACTCAGAAGTCCGTGTGAATTTGTCTCATATCTCATTCATGACGCCCCAGACACTGCGGGCCGGTATCTGTGACACCATCTTGAATAGTTTTTGGAAGGCAAGTGCTAAAACAAGCTAAAAACTCACAATAAAGCAGTAATGAATTCTAAACTAGTACAAATACTATTTCATAATAATATCTGAAATACTGTTGTAGTTGTTTTAAAGGATGTAAGAAGAGTTATCCTTTAAGTTTTCATTTCAGGTCCAGTTTTATACTATAACTAGCAGGTGGTTATAGAACTAAAGCTTGAAGGACCATCTTTCCCATTTCAGCAATAAAGACTTTCTTGTTTCAAACGGTGTTCTTTTTCCTTTCAAACCAACATTTCGGGCTTTGTCTTTACCTTTCAATAGGCAATGTGGACTGAAATCTTCAAAAAAATCTGTTGGGTCAATAAAGGCAATTTAAGGTCCTGAACAAACATTCGGCTCTTCCCCCGAGGGACAACATATCACCAATCAAACAGAATGACTCTAAATATTAATATCTATAGATTATAGAGAACTCTAGAGCTGTGCTGTGCAATGATGGCAGCTACTAGCCATATGTGGCTCCTGAGCACTTGAAATGTTGCAAGTTGAAGTTGAGATGTGCTGTGAGTGTAAAACATACCCTGGCTCTCAAACGCTTAGTATAAAAACAGGATGTAAAATATTAAAATGTTTGTATTATAATATTTTAGATATATTAGGTTAAAGAAAAACATTTTTTAAATTTCATGTTTATTTTATACATTTTTAAAAACATAGCTACCAGAAAAATTTAAAATACATACGTGGCTCATGTTCTATTCCTATTTAACAGAGAGCTGTTCTCAAGGGAAAATTTTAATAGGAGGACTGGGACCTGAATTAAAACCTTATAATTAAACTATGGAAGATAAAATGGGTGTTCCAGACTACCGATGAGACACAGTCCTATCTCCCTACTTACTTTAAACATTACATTTCCTAAAGAAAATGAACAAAGATAAATGGAAAACTTACAGGCACTTTTCAAATTCTGGAAGAACAGTTCCTAATTGCATTCGCCTACGAGTTACATCAAATGGATAGCTAAAAGAAGAAAAAGGCATAAGGACTTAAAAATTATTTTCAGTTTTCTGCTTAATAATTATTGAATACAAAGCCCAATATATGTTAAGAAATATGTATTCCTATCATCTTATTGTTTGGGAGTCAGGACACAGGCCATGAATAGAACTAAATAACAATACAGAGGTCTCCTGGCCTTTGATTATGTGGCTCCCTCAGGTTAGATGGTTCTTGGTTCTTTCTTCCTATCACAGTATCAATTTTTATTCATTCCTTAAGGCCAAAATAAATGCCACCTCCTGGAGAAAACAAACTGGGTGTTTTTCACAGTTGTAACCCTATGATGTGGTTTCTCATCTGCGGCACTAGTGACATTTCGGTTAGATACTTCTTAGTAATCTAAGAAGGGCTGTCCTGTGCATTGTAAAATATTCAGGGGCATCCCTGGCCTTATACCCACATCTAGAAATCAGTAACACACCTCCAGCTGTGACAACAATAAATGTCTCTAGACATTAATAAATGTTCACTGGAGGCAAAATCACCCCAGTTGAGAACCAGTAATTTAAGAATATCCACCAAGTCCTCCTGTATAGAGTAGTCCAACAAAAATAATTTCTTTAAGGGCTATAATGAACAATACAGATAATTAGAAAACAGAGGAAATTCTATGTAAAGACTGCCTGAAATGAAATATACAAAAGTAATTTCTTTTCAGAGTAGGGTCCCAGGTGATTTCTTGAAATTTTATTTTGCTAAAATTGACTACTTATGTTAGATCCTGTGCTAAACAATTCATGTACATTATCTCATTCCATCTTCACAACAATTCCATACAGTAGGTACTGTTATTCCAACATTAACATAAGAAAATTGAGGACCTGGCTGGTGTGGCTCAGTGGATTGAGCACTGGCCTGCGATCACCAGTTCGATTCTAGGCCAGGGCATGTGCCTGGGTTGTGGGCCAGCTCCCTGGTTAGAGGCTTATGAGGGGCAGCCAATCGATGTTTCTCTGGCACATTGCTGTTTCTGTCCTGCCTTTTTTTCTTTCCTTCCCCTGTCTCTAAAAATAAGTAAATAAAATCTTTTTTAAAAAGGTTTAAAAAATTGAGTCTTAGAGACATTCTCTAGTGTCACAAAGCTGCTTTCTACTTTCTAACTCAAAGCTTTCCATGGCACCTAATATACACATAAGTGATACATGCCAAAAATAATCATATACTTTTGTATACATTTAAATTATAAAAGTTATAATTTTTAAAAATCCATGTATGAACCAAGCAGCTCACGAAGTAACATTACTAACAGCTGAAACTCCCTAAATACTTCAATAGCATCTCCAGGAATTCTTTTTTAATGGGGCATGGGGAGAAGACAACACTTTATGGGGATAAAGGGGCCAAAACCTCAACCTGAAGGATTCAGTTTCCAAGCAGGAAAAGATGTATGGGGGCAGAAGATGATTAGTATAAAGGAGAGAATGCAAGAAGACAAGGTACAAGGATCGGAGTTAGGGAAATAACAACGAGGAAGAAAGAAAACAGCACCGTAGGCAAAGTTCTAAAGTAAAAAGTAATAAGACTTAGTGAGGATATGGATATGTAAAACATAAAAAATAATTCTGAGGCATTATCATGACTAGAAGTTTAATGTCCATCAATAACAAAGAGGAAAGATATATCTGAATTACAGAGTTGGCACTAACTGCAGAAGAAGTTCAGGTAGAAACATCCAAGAGCTTGTTGGAGAAGTAATAGTGGGTCAACAAAGGAGATTGAAATAGAACTGGTTATCTGTAGAGAATGGGTTCTCTTTATGAAACCATAAAAATAGATGAGCTATTCTAGATATTTAAGGGAAGAGCAAAAGGATTACTATCTGGCTGGGCCTTAGAAAATTGGCACAGATAAGTAGGAAGAGGAAGACATGAATCAGCAAAGTACCAGAAAAGGGAAGGTTAGAGAGAATGATAGCCAAGCAAGGGCACTGTTACAAAAACCAAGGAACTAGAACAATTGAAAGGAAGGTAAAAGACCTGAGAAGGAGCCACTGAATCTGTTAAGAATCAATGGGTATAGAATATAGATTTAGAGGAGAAGTGGGAAAGAGAAGACAGATGTTAAGGACCTAAGTTGGAAGTGAGTAACAAAGAAAAAGGGTAGTAAAACCAAGAAGAGAATTAGGATAGCCAGAGGTGATCATGTCTGCAAATGAACAAGTTTCCACAGCCAGGTTTCTAAAAGTAAACCAGACACCTGTTTTCTTTTTTACCTTCACTGTAGTATGTATCTGCTCTCTCACACAAGTACACCAAATTTGCTTTCACAAAGGTAATAATTGTAAAATCCAATGAACAACTTACTTTTCAGTACTTATTTGACTTTTCTTTTTCCACTGGATATTCTTTTTCGAGTCTGTGACACTATCACTTCCTGCTGTCCTCTGTTTTACAGGATACTCAGTCATAGAAAGCTTTTCTTCCTATTCCTGAAAAGTTCCTGCTTCTAGTATCCAGGACCCTTTTTATCTCATGTAATCAAGACCAAGAGGTCTACAGAAATTCTTCGAAGCCACCTTTCCAATTACAAGATAGTAATACCTTTATGTTTCTACTAGAACTTAAATTAATATGCAATTCCACAATATTGGTACTGTCTCAGTAAGAATATAGTCTTCTTGAGGCAACAACTGTGCTTTCCTTTCAGTGAACCTCCCAATGCCTTATACACTGTCTGACTGAGCAGGCCTTCAAGATTTTAGAGCAAGAGAAGTTGTGCCTCCTTGCATAACACAAACACAATAAATGGCTCGAATTTCAGAAACTTCATATAGGCAAAGCAAATTCATGAGAAAATATGGATGAAGACTATATATACTTAGTATTTCTATCTATTTTTAATGAATCCATAGGAATTTGGGTGGGTTCACTAATTTGGTACTAAATTTTTTATAATATGCTAAAAGTGCGGGCACATCTGAAAAAAATGTATTTATACTTATATTTTGCAAGAAATACTACGTTTTAATAATCTATTAGAAAAAGTGATTAACCAATGCTAAAAATCAGGATTGGGTAACTTGACTGAATTAAGTGGATGAAGAAACTTACGATATTGTCTGTGCTATAGCTCCAGCAACACCACCACAAAGTAAGTTTATGTGAGTTTTCAAAACTAAGACATTAGGATTGTCTGATGAAGGTCTGCCAAGAAGGGTAGGAGCATGGGAAAGCCCAACACTCTTTAAGGTACCAAAAGTAAAAAATGAAACACCTGAAAAACAAAATATAAATTCACCACGATGCTAAATAGAACATGAGCTGTGAAAAGATACCAATCTTACAAAATAACCAATTAACTCAAGGAACTACCTATGCATTTCCTGTTTCCTGCTGTTTGGCTTAATTTAAGACAAAAAATAATTAATGTCTATAACTAACCTAAAGACAACAAAATTAGCACCCATAAAAAATTATAGCATTGGTTTTTACACACTAACATAAATAATTCAGTTCACTGAATAAAGGTATTAGTGAGTATAATGCCATCTTATATAGGAATAGAATTAAACTATTTCCCAAAGTTTCCCATGAATAAATATTAAATTCATAATTAATAATACAAGTAAATATGACAACTTCCATTTATAATAACAATAATGGTGACAATGTAAGATAGAGGCAAAAAATTCAGAAGTGACAAAACATTGTTATTTTAACTGAGTATCTAATTTTGTCTTCAAGAGTTGTGATCAGGAGAGAAATCTTCATATTGGCTTGCAAGACAAATGAAATCTAATAAACACTGAATTCAGTTATTGGTAATATGAAATTCATATTGCTGAAAATTTACATAAGTTTATAATAGATCCATTAAAGTTGTATGTTAATAAAATGAAGAGTAGAATTCAGCCCTGATTGGTGTGGCTCAGCAGACTGAGTGCTGGCCTGCAAACCAAGAGGTCATGGGTTTGATTACCAGTCTGGGCATATGCCTGGGTTGCAGACCAGGACCCCAGTGAGGGGCTCATGAGAAGCAACCATACAATGATGTTTTTCTCCCTCCCTTCTCTTCTCAAAAAATAAATAAATAAAATATTTTTAAAAAAGAAGAGAATTCAAATATCCCTATCACCTGAGCATTACTCAAGATATCTTGATAGCCACTTATTTTTTCTTTTTTTTGCCCCCACCCTCCCTTTTTTTTATTTTAAAAACATATTTAAAGATATACTTGATGCTTAAGAACAAATAAGCACTAACAAAAATTCAATCCAGAAGAATATATCAATATATGCATTTATTCTTTATAGAAAATTCTTATAATTTTATAGTATTTGTAAAAATACTATAAGCACTAATAAAAATTCAATCCAGAAGAATATATCAATATATGCATTTATTCTTTATAGAAAATTCTTATAATTTTATAGTATTTGTAAGAACAAATAAGCACTAACAAAAATTCAATCCAGAATAATATCTCAATATATGCATTTATTCTTTATAGAAAATTCTTATAATTTTATAGTATTTGGAAATGATGATATACAATTTTGAAATATTCATACACTTGTATTTGGAAAATCTAGTCTAAGGCCTTAATCTAAATACAGAAAAGTTCACAACAAGAAGGTTCATAACAACATAAACACAAGTAAAAATAATTAGAACTACCTAAATGATGTGGAGTTATAATCAATAAAATATGACACAATTAATAAAAATGATGTTTGTAAAGACTATTCAAAAATATAAAAAAATACTTCAAAAATCAGGAAGAATTAAGAAAAATTACATATGTACATATAACTGTAAAAATATAACTAAAAAATTGAAAGTTAAAACAAAAATAAAAGATAGGAAAAGAAGAAAATATAGCAAAAAATTAAAGAGTTCTGCTGCCAGCACGATGGCAGTACAGGTGTTCTGAGGGGCTCTGTCACTGCAGAACAACTGTATCCACTGCAAAAAGCATAAGGTGTTTAAGAACCCCAGAACCACCTCCCCATATAAGCCCACTTGGGAGTTGTGGGCTCGTGAGAGTAGTGGAATGACTGCATATCGACGCCAATAGCAGCAAAGCCATTAAGATGGATCCTCCATTGGTCCTACAGAAGAAGGAATCAGAGTCTGAAACTCAGAGATCAGGATCAAGTGATAAGCTCATAATTAAAGACCACCATGCATAGGAGGAAGAAACTAAATTTGTACATTTATAAAGAGTAAGGGAGTAAAGATTCATAAAAATAAGCAAACAAGATGAGAAAGAAATTTAAAAAAAGAAAAACAACACACAGAAATAGAATAGCAAGGTATAGAAACAAGTCTAAATATATCAATAATCATAATAACCATCCAGTGGATTAGTTGACAATTAAAGTGTTTTATAGACTGGATTAAATAAAATATCTAGCTCTCTGATGATTGCAAAAGAAATACCTAAAACATAAAGACATGAAAAAGCAGAAAATATAAAGGATGAAAAAAGATATGTCAGGCAAATATTAACTTGGATATGGCCAAAAAATAATTACGAGATGGGTAGGAATTTGAACAATGACTAGATGACACTCAGGACTTTTTTTTCCAAGTTTCAAATGGTATGTAGCCATGCTTTTAAGATATACTGTGGATGAAACAAAGTGAATTTGCTTTGAAACAATTTGAGATGAGGATGGAGGGAGTAATTAGGGGTTAGATAAAGCAAGATTTGCCGTGAGTTGATCACTACCGAAGCTAAGTAATAGGTACATGGTAGTTCATTATACTATTGTCCACTTTTGAATATGTTTGAAAATTTCCAAATCTTAAGTAAAAACAAATAAAATAACAAACTCAATGAATCCAGCTAAAGCAGTATTTATGAAAAAATATTTACATTAGGGGAAATAAATCTAAAGATTCAAAGTTAATTAGGTAAGCATCCAACTAGAGACTAAACCCAGAGAAAGGAGATAATTAAGACATGAACAAAAATTAATGAAATGGAGAATAAAGGTAGACTAGAGAAGAGAAAGAAAAACGAAATGAAAAGTGGGATACAACTAGAGATAGCGCAGATATGAAAAAATAAGGAAAACCTTTTAACAAAAAGTTGAAAACCAGCACAAAACAGTCAAGTTCATAACAGTAAAGAAAAATACGAATTACCAAAATGACACAAAAACATGAACAGCTCTACAATCACTCAAGAAATTAAACCAGTATTTAAAAGTCATCCCATAATTAAAACTTGAGAAACAGATAACTGTAATCATTTTATACAGGTTCTTCCTGAGGATGGAAAAATGATGAAGAAATGCTTTTTAATTCATTCTATGAGACCTTGAGGATATTACAAGAAAATTACAAAGTAATCTCCTTATAAATATAGATGTAACACTTACAAAAACAGCAAATTGAATCCAACAAGACATAAAAAGATCACTATATCACAATCAATTTGGGTTGACATTAGAACATCCATTGATGTCATTCACCATATTAACAGATTAAAGGAGAAAATTGTATGATCACCTCAGTAAATATAGAAAAGGGTGTCTGATTAAATTCAACAGTAGACAATAGTATAATGAACTGAGTCAGTAAAAATTCTTACCAAACCTTCTCCAACCTAATAATTACTACACACTACAGTAAACATTATACTAAATGAAGTATTAGAAATATTCCCTTGAAAATCAGTAATAGTCAAAATGCCCAGGATTATCACTTTTATTTATTGCTGAACTATAGGTCCTTAGCTAGTATAGTAAAATAAGACAAATGTAAATTAAAAAAATTTTTAAATAAGAATTACAATGAAGAAAAATAATAGTATTTGCACAGGATGTGATTACCCACACAGAAAACTCAAAACGTCTACAAACAACACAGTGGCTGGCCATAATATCAACAAGTAGGATAACAGGACATTATAAGATCACATAAAAATTAAATCAAGCCATAAACATAAAATGTACTTTTCTAAAAGACACTACAAAGTTTATAAGGTTTCTATGACTATACCTAGCAAAAATGTCCAAAAACTGTACAAAATTTCATTCAAAATCCAAACAAGGCTCTTGTGCAACATCAAAAACTGAATCTAGCCCTGGCTGGTGTAGCTCAGTGAATTGAGCTCGGGCTGTGAACCAAAGGGTCACCAATTCTATTCCCAGTCAAGGCACATGCCTGGGTTGCTGGCCAGGTGCCCAGTGGGGGCCACATGAGAGGCAATCACACACTGATGTTTCTCTCCCTCTTTCTCTCTCCCTTCCTCTCTCTCTCAAAAAATAAATAAAATCTTTAAAAAATAAAACTGATTCTAAAGTATGTGGAATAGCAAAATATCTATAGTCCTTACATTCCGGGGGGTAGAAAAAAAGCATAAAGTCAAGGGACTTATCGTAACAAATATAAAGACTTCATAAAAAACTGCATTCTATTACTGTTCTAAAAAGTAGAACTGAGGATCGCTGGAGAAATGAGGGACTGACTGCTTAGTAAGTGGTAATAAATCAAACAGTTACCCTTCAGGAGGAAAAAAAATACCACTGGCAGATTAATGACTTAAATATAGAATGCTAAACTTTAAAAAATCATTCTTAGAAGTAATTAAAAGAAAGATTCTGCCAAATTCGAAACATACCCGCATACGGAGCCATTCCTAATATAGTAGGCATCAGGCCTCTGTAAAATCCAAGGAAACCGCCTTCCTTTTGAGTGAAGAAAACAACAGAAGCTACATTACATTGCTCTCATTATGCTAAACATCAAAGAACAAAAGCATACATTATAATACAAAAATTATTCTGGGAACAACCTTGAAACACAGATGTGTTTTCATAATTATTACTAATTACTTGTAAGCAAAAGAATTATTTATATAACAATCAAAATATTGCCCTACATATAAAAAACACATTATATAGATGAGAAAAGTAACTATGTACCTTTGCATAAATTGTTTTGAATGCATGAATAATTCCTGTGTACGTGTGTTCCCCCTTCACTTGGAATGCTAGGCGTACTCTAACCATGTCAAGAGGGTAAGTACAGATAACTGCTGTCATACCTGAAAAAAAGTAGAAAACTTCAATGTACAAGAAATTTTTTGGCACATATATATCTCTTATCATTAAATCATTATCATATATATAGAAGATATTTTTATACACACACACACATATCTTTCCTGTCATTTGTTTTGTTGTAAAATTATAGCAATGATGAAAACCCAATGAAAGCAGAAGTGAACCCTGGCTGGTATGGCTCAGTGGCCAGAGTGCCAGCCTGCAAACCGAAAGGTCGCCAGTTTGATTCCCACTCAGGACACATGCCTGGGTTGTGAGCCAGGTCCCTAGTTGGGGGCATGTGAGAGGCAAGTGATCAATGACACATCTCTCACATATCGGGGTTTATCTCTCTTTTTCTCCCTCCTTTCCTCTCTCTTTAAAAATTAATAAATAAAATATTTTTTAAAAGGAGATATTGATACAATTATATCATAATATCATCAGTTAAAAAAATCCCTGTAAATAAAGGGTCGGCTTGTAAAAATCTCTTCAAGTTCTTCCCATGGTGACGTTATATTGTTAGCGCCAAAATAGTACAGTTAAGTGGATGGTGAATATTTTCAAATTCTGTTGCTTGTCTATTCCAAGGTAAGATATCTGAAGAAAAACCATTTCCATAGCACTAGACACGATATCTAACTTTTAGTTTCTCTAATTTTAAAATGGAGAGATGCTTTACCTACCTAAAAAGCTATTATAAAAAATTTAAAAAGGTACTTTATTTATGTGAGGTGCTTTTGAAAAATTTAAAACATTATCGTAATTTTCATTTTTGAATTTAGGTAAATTTGTTATTGACTAAACATATTAAAAAAATATAAGTATCATAGGAAATAGAAACAATGTGTTTCAGGGGTAAGATCACGTCGTAAGAAAATTTAATACTAAGTTCTAGATTTTCATTAATATGATTTCCAATTCCATAAACTACCCAGCTGAGTTTTTTAATTTAAAAAATCTCTTTACTGTAAAGTATCAAAAGAAATGTATGTTTAACGTAGGAAAACTAGGAAATAAAAAAATGAAATAGATATTTATCCTCCAGTAATAACCACCTAAATATATATTCCAAACTTTTCATATGTGTACATCTACACACAACACACACACACACACACACTTAAAACTTGTAATTCTATTTTGTAGTCAATATTTTTTACCTTTATATTGTGAACATCTTTCCATGTGAGAAAAACATTACTTGGATGTACTACAATAGTAAACAATCTTCTTAGACAGTTAGGTTGTCTCCATTATTTGCTCCACTGACAGAGCAAACAATGCTTTGGTGAACATCCTTGTAACTATTAAATATTTTTGTGCACCTTTTCCATTATGGATAAATTCCTACAATCAAATCATTAGGTCAAAGGGCAAGACTTTTAATAAAAATTGCTCTCTGAATGATTGTGCCAATTTATAATGCCATCCATTAGAATAAAAGTCCTATTTCTCTGACTTCTTGGTAGTATTAGATTACTGGACAATTAAAAGATTAAATTATTCCATCATTTTCTCAACAACCGATGGGCAAAAAGCATTATCTGTTATTTTGGCATGTTTCTCATATGGCTTTGTGTGTGTGTGTGTATGTGTGTGTGTGTGTGTGTTGTGTGTGTGGTGGTTTTATAAATTTATTTGTCAATCAGTGGTCAGTTCTCATCCACAGTGACTGTGTAGATTTTAGAAAGTGGTTACCTACTTAGTACAAAGGTAATTAGTGTATACAACTTGTTTGATGAATCTTCATCTTCATTACATTTTCTGGACACCTGCACATGAACACATGTGCACGAGGATACGGGGCACTCCTTATTCCTCTGCCCCAGACAGCTTTACTGAAACACGTACACACCTGGAGTTCTATCCCCTTCATGGCAAATCTCCAGACCCCTTTGAGTGCCCAAGGGAACATGCTTGACACTCACTCTATAAATGCACTTGGGAAGGTTAATGGTACATTCTCTGTTCTAACTCATGGTTGGCAGAACGGCCATTCTTCTCGCCAGTCAAGTTGAGATGTACTTCTAATTTTTGTGTATGTGCCAACTTTTGTTTTTCTCCCTTTGGTCAGGAAACTGAGGATTTATGATCAATTCAAACCAACTGAGACTATAGGATGAGACTGTCCCTAAAGTCTCATCCTCTTTTTATCTCTATATTCTAGAATCCCAGGAACTGTGGTAACCCAAGAACGTACTTTAGTCGGCAATTAAATTTGGTAATTTGGAAAGCTTTAGAAGCATTTAACATTACCTTCCATAACTACTATATGCTTAAATAGAAAGCAAAAAATCTCTGGTGGGAAATTATATTTCTAACCACAATACCAAAAACAGATAGTCCTGCTGAGGCAGGAGATGGAATAGGAAATCCTGAGACACTGCAGCAGTCATCAGTCAGCATCCTGATTTCTGATAATCATCCTGTGACACCTAATAATAATTAGAATTGTGGTTTCCTTCCTGAGAGGGCAATCAAGGAGGATTGTGGGAAATTGCATGTGTAGAAGCTTAAGCACACACCCTACAGGGCACATAGCTGTTCAATAGAAGAGGGCCATTTTCTGGCCAGAGATGGCCCGCTCCCATGTTGAGAAGTATACTTTCCTTAATAAATTTCCCACTTGCTTTCCTCTACAATATCTTCGTTCACGACCTCCAAGAACCTGGACCTTGTCTCCATCTGCAGCACTGGGTTATTAGAACTTTGGAGATTATATTCTGAAAATATGGTAAATATAATTTTTTATTCTGCTCAAGTAAGAAGCATAAAGAATTTCTTTACGAAAGAATTAACAATACAAGGAGAAAGCAGCAGAGAGAAGAGAGGAGTAAATATTAGAAATTGGGTAACACAGGGCTGGAGTAGAGGAGCATATGCTGACTCTCATCAATCTCCTTCTTTCCCAATTTATGAATGAATACGGAAGTAGGTGTGAGTTTTCCGAGCTGGCTTTCCTCCCAGCTTACCGCCGTCCTTGCCCATCTGAGGCTTCCACTGAGGGAATAGCATCCAAAATTTATATCACATCCAGAGACTGAAGTTCAACCACTAATACGTGATTTCCAAGTAAATACTTTAGACAAATGGAGGGCTCCAGCATCAGGAATACAAAAGCTAAGCTAAGGAAACTGGCCTAGAGTAGATGTCCATAGTAGTTCAATTCTACTATATCTTATCCTTTGGATGCAAATCATTTCCTCAAGCCTGATAATTAGGTATCACTTGAAAAATAACTAAAATACACCTGTCCATACCTGTGTACAACCTCTGATGAGTACAGTATCTAAAATAATGCTCTTAGAGAATATTTAGGAAGAAATAATTCAATTATGACATCCAGGAAACACATTTGCAATCATTATTACACAAATGAAAAAAATCTGACTTTGGCTGCCTTTTATACAATAGTCTCGTGTGGAAACCAGAGGTCTCAGGTAACTACATCATTTCAGTCTAGCCAAAGGGCTAGAGAGCAGATGTCTGAACATTGCATGGCCCCTGCCACCAACCCCTTGCACGCACAAATCAGGCCTCGGATCTATTAACTAAAGAAAGTTAGTTCTGATTTTTAAAAATTCAAGAGTTAGATTACTAGTTCAAAAGAACAATTTCTCCAAATATATAGGCAGCTTGTTGCTTTTGAATTCTGGATTGGGGTTCAAGAGGGATAGAATTCCCTTTTAAATAAAAGTATCCAAAAAAGGTGCCTCAAAGCTATGTTGAAATTCTCAAAACAACAGTGTGTAGTCTGTTTTAATAATCACTGGATGCACCATACAGCAATTCTAACTGCTTATGTCCCGGCTCTGCCCTGATTGGTTGCTGCCCACATCATACTGGTTGTTAAATATTTTGAATGTCACCTCTTTTTACAACAAAAAATTTCCCTGTGTTAAAAATAAGACAAAAAGAAGAAATTATGTGGCTGGCTGAAGAGCATGTAGCAAGCCACTGCCATGGAAGGTTTAATGACAGGACCTCGTATTTATGGAGGACCTAGATCTTTCACAATGTTTTCACAGACATAGAGCTGACCAACCATAAGCTCCACTTTAACAAATGGATAAACGAACTGTGGAAAGCTTGGATGACCTGCATATAGTCAAAGGACAGGTATGAAATGAAGGCCAGCCAGCATCTCAGGAAATATTCTGCCCTCTCACCCTGCCGGCCTTGAGCCAAAACACCAAACTGGAGTAGGCCAGAGAGGACAGACAGCAAGTAGAACTTAGCTCATTACCCCCAGTTTCTAACAACTTCCTTTTTTTCCTTCTTCTCTTTATCCTGTCACTCTTAGTTTCACAGAAACTAAGACTGATTTCAAACAACGGAAAGATAAAAAAGAAAAGAAGCACCACTTTCTTCAATATGAATCTTTTAGTCTCCAGTGGATCTCAGTCTCCAGGTTTTCCTTTTTCTGGCTGACTGAGATTCAATGGGTAGTTGCAGGATGAGGTAAAAGATTAAAGTTCAAGAAATATTTAAAATGAGCTCTTTAAAAAGATTTTATTTATTTATTTTTAGAGAGGGGAAGGGAGGGAGAAAAAGGGGGAGATAAACATCCATGTGTGGTTGTTTCCCGACTATTTCCCACTGGGGACCGTCCCGCAATCCAGGCATGTGCCCTGACTGGGAAACCAACTGGCAACCCCTTGGTTCACAGGCCAGTGTTCAATCCACTGAGCCACACCAGCCAGGGGAAAAATGAGCTCTTTTGAAATGACAGTGAAAACATACATGCCATTTTTACTTTGCAAATACAAAATTCAAACTTAGATTCAAAGGCCACCAAAAGCAGAGGAGCAAAGATACCAGATAAAAATAAATTTAACCAGAACATTCATTTCAACTCTTTAAAATCACAGAAACAAAACCTACTTAAACATGGTTAAAAAAAAAAAAAAGGAAATACTGGATAATGGAAGCACTAGTCTTATTTATAATAGCTAGAATTTTTTAGACTTTTTTCTCTAAAAAAATAATTGAAGCTCCTCTTGTTTACTATTGTTTTCTAGTATATACCGAAACCTTGAAGTTAACATGTCTTTTGTTTCAGCAAAATGAAACTAGAAACACCATTTGAATGAACGTGCTATTCAATAATCAAGTGCCATGAAAAGGAAGTAATACAAAACCTTTAGGATTTGACTCATATTCATCATATTCATAATCCTACCTCACCTTTCTTATAACCCTCAAAGAATTTTGACCATTCACCTGTAAAGTTAAATTTAAGAAACAGAAATTAAAAAGTGATACAAGAAATCATACACTTCAAGTTTTGGAAACAACTAAAATTTCTCTTCCATAAAAGGAAGATAATCATAACACTTTTCTCATAGTATTGTTCCATGGACTACTTGTCAAGTGCCAAAAATGAGATGCCACAGGCTCAGGTCTGTGAAGAGCCCAAAGCAAATGTGCAATACTGTCAGCTAATGTTGCTCACCAGCACCGTCATGCCAGTGTAAAATACTGAAATACTTTTACCCCACCTGGAGAACAGCTGTTGCTCCAACTTCCCAAGATCCCCCCACCAGAACTCCGACCCACCCCCACCACCACTACATGCCATCTCACAATCCAGCCACAAAAAAAGAGTTAAATGGAGGTTTCAGAACCTGTTTGTTAGTGCCTCTGCAGTTGGGTTGCTAAATACAGGGTCTGGCATAAGTAAGGCCTGCTTGAGTGTGGTTGGTAGGGTAATAATATGAGTGTAATAATTTATAGCTTTAATCTCAACATTTCACCTAAAATGTCATATGGTGTGCTTGAGTGTGATATTGTTATGTTACAGAATTATATGCTTATGATGTTGTAATGAACAATTTTGTAATTTAAAAAAAGGGTGTTATTTGTGCCAGATTCTGTATTTTGAATATTATTCTTGGTTATTTTTATTACTCATTGTACTTGGGGCAGCCAGCTGGAAGTCAAGAAGAGCTAAATAAACAGTGCCTAAGGCAAAACCATAGATAAGCAGGTCAGGTGGAACAGCATAAATCTAGGTATAAAGGCATACAGCTGAAGAGTCATTAATTTCAGAGCCTAAAGTAGTATTTGGCAAGTTCCTAAGACATGTCATCTGAGACCAAGACTGTTGTCTCAACAACCAGGAAGATAATTATCAATGGCTATAGTATCTCCAACATCTATCCAAAGATTTTTTTCTGGTCTTTGGGGCTTACCTGCTCACATCTAACTGCATTCCCTTCCCCACCATACAACCCATGTCGACCTCAAGGTCTTTAGAACTACCAGAATGCTTAATCGCATATACTGAAGAGCAGGGGCCTATGTACTCAGAAGGCGAAATAATGTAAATGCTCCAGCCATACATACCTTTCTCTCTGCCAATGCTAGTACCCCACAAAGGCACAGTACAAAATCTTGGTTTAAAAACCTGACACCACCATGCAGTATGTCATACCCTGACCAAAGTAATAAAATAGTCATCCAGCCCTGGCTGGCATAGCTCAGTGGATTGAGCGTGGGCCTGTGAACCAGAGGATCCCGGTTCAATTCCCAGTCTGGGCATATGCCTGGGTTGCAGGCCAGTTCCCAACAGGGGACGCAGGAGAGGCAACCATACATTGATATTTCTCTCCCTCTCTCCTTTCCCTCTGAAGATAAATAAATTTAAAAAAAATAGTTATCCAAAATCCTATAAACCCTATGATAACCACTACAATTAAGTTTTTTTTTTTAAGATTTATTTACTTTTAGAGAGAAGGTAAGGGAGGGAGAAATACAAGGAGAGAAACATTGATATGAGAAACACTGATCTGCTGTCTTTAATGCGGGCCCCAACGGGGGACCAATCCTGAAAGCCAGGCATGTGCCCTGACCTGGCAACCTTCCGCTTTGCCAGACAACACCCAACCGAGTCACACAAGTCAGGGGTACAATTAAGATTTTGATATAGTACCTTCCAGTGATTTTATTTCCATTAACAGAAATAAAAATAGTTAACATGTTGGCTATAAGCTTGTAGAATCTTTTTAATGAATATTTATATATGTATTTACTTAAAAAAACCCCAAATATTATATACAATACTGAACATTCTCTTTTATAATTTGCTTTTGATTTAAGATATAAACATCTTTCTTTATTAGTAAATAAAATTCTAGCCCTGGCTGGTGTGGATCAGTGGGGTGAGCGCTGGCCAGCAAACTGAAAGGTCATAGCTTCAGTTCTACGTCAGAGCACCTGCCTGGGCTGCTGGCCAGGTCACGAGCAGAAGGAGTACAAGAGGCAACTAATCCAAGTTTCTCTCACATGTTGATGTTTCTTTCCCTTTGTTTCTCCCTCCCTTCTTGTCTTTCTAAAATAAATAAATTCCACAAAAAATATTATTAATGAATGTGTAAATTTCTGATGTATGGAACTTTTTTAACCACTCTTCTACTGCTACAAGTTTAAATCACATTTTGATATTATAAACAAAACTACAATGAACATCTTTGTTGCTAAATATCACTATACACATCCTTACTGCTTCTGTTAAATACATTCGCTGAACTTATTATATGATAGAGGTGCTTAAAACAAAGAGCAAGAATACATTACTGAGCAAATAATGTTGGTACAACTGACCAGTCATTTAGAGAAAAATTTTATTCAATCCCTATTTTATTCCTTATATAAAGATAAATATTAAAAAGGTCAGCATTAAAAATTTATATTAAAAAGTTTTCAAAGAAAACACAATTAAATGGCTTATCTTAGAAAGAGAAAGGCATTTATAAAAATTTTGAAGCCACTGAGAAAAAGACTAACACATTTGGCTATGGAAAATTTCTATAAGGAAGGTAAAAACAACTTTTAGATGATTTTTCTAAAAAAATCACAAAGTCAAAAGACAAATCTAAAACTGGTAAATAAAATATGAGCAATATTTGACAAAAAAGAAAAATAATGTCCTAATTCCAAAACTCATAAAAATGAATAATTAAGTAGAAACAACTCAAAGCAGAAAGTAAGAAATAACGGTCACTACAACTATGAAAAGGTGATTAATCTAACTCATAATTAATTTCCAAGTATCAAAAATTTGAGCCCTGTCTGATGTGGCTCAATGGATCAAGTGCCAGCCTGAGAACAAGAAAACATGCCTGGGTTGTGGGCCAGGCCCCAGCTGAGGGCATGCAAGATGCAACCATGCATCCCACACACTGATGTTTTTCTCCCTCTCTTTCTGCTTCCCTTCCACTCTCTCCAAAAAAGGTAAATAAATAGAATGGTTTTAAAATATATTTTATTGACTATGCTATTATAGTTGTCCTATTTCCCCTCCTTTATTCCCCTCCACCCTGCACACCCTCTCTCACCCACATCCCCCCCCCCTTTAGTTCATGTCCATGGGTCAAACATATAAGTTCTTTGGCTTCTACATTTCCCATATTACTCTTAACCTCCCCCTATTTCTACCTACCATTTACGCTATTCATTTTCTGTACCTTTTCCTCCTCTCTCCCCACCCCACTACCCTGTTGATAACCCTCCATGTGATCTCCATTTCTATGGTTCTGTTCCCATTCTACTTGTTTGCTTTTGTTTTTGTTTTAGGTGTGGTTGTTAATAACTGTGAGTTTGTTGTCATTTTATTGTTTGTATTTTTTATCTTCTTTTTCTTAGATAAATCCCTTTTAACATTTCATATAATAAGGGTTTGGTGATGATGAACTTCTTCAATTTGACCTTATCTGCCCTTCCATTCTAAATGAAAACTTTGCTGGATAGAGTAATCTTGGATGTAGGTCCTTGCCTTTCGTGACTTGGAATACTTCCTTCCAGCCCCTTCTTTTCCTGTAAGGTCTCTTTTGAGAAATCAGCTAACAGTCTTATGGGAACTCCTTTGCAGGTAAACTGTATTCTTTTCTCTTGCTGCTTCTAAGATTCTCCCCTTATTTTTAATCTTGGCTAATGTAATTATGATGTGCCTTGGTGTATTCCTCCTTGGGTCCAAGTTCTTTGGGACTCTGAGCTTCCTGGACTTCCTGAAAGTCTATTTCCTTTGCCAGACTGGGGAAGTTCTCTTTCATTATTTATTTAAATAAGTTTTCAATTTCTTGCTCTTCCTCTTCTCCTTCTGGTCCAGCACCTGTACAATCCAGATGCTGGACCGTTTAAAGATGTCCTGGAGGTTCCTGAGCCTCTCCTCATTTTTTAAAATTCTTGTTTCTTCATTCTTTTCTGGTTAGATGTTTCTTTCTTCCTTCTGGTCCACACCGTTGATCTGAGTCCCAGTTTCCTTCCCATCACTATTGGTTCTTTGTACATTTTCCTTTATTTCACTTAGTGTAACCTTCATTTTTTTCATCTGATTTGTAACCAAATTCAACCAATTTTGTGAGCGTCCTGATTACCAGTGTTTTGAACTGTGCACCTGATAGGCTGGCTATCTCTTCATCACTTAGTTATAATTTTTCTGGAGCTTTAATCTTTTCTTTCATTTGGGCCATTTTTTTTTTGTCTTGGCACACCTGCTACATAATAAGGGGCGGAGCCTTAGATGTTCACCAGGGTAGGGCAAGCCACATTGCTGTGTTGTGATGCTGTATGTGGGGAAGGGGTCTGAGAGGGAACAATGGTGCTTGCCCAGCTCTATGTCAGTTTTCAGTGACTTCCCCTGCTACCCACAAGCAAAGTGGGCCCTTCTGGTGCTGATTCCTGGATGGGTGGGTTTGCATACCTTCTAGGACCCTGTAGGTCTCTCCAACAAACTCTCCTGTGAGGCTGGGAATTTCAGTGGTTTGAGGCTTTATTTCCCCACACTGGAGCCCTGGGTTGCAAGGTCTGTCTCGCTCCCCAATTGTTGCTCCTGGTTTATCCACACGTGAATGTGGGACTGCTAGCTCCACAAGCTGCTGCCTCACCAGGTCCACCCGCTGCTGCTCTGCCAGCCAGCTGCAGCTTTGCACAGCCCACTCCATAATCCGCTGCCTCACTGGGTCTGCCAGGCACTACCTTGCTGCGAGCCTTCTCAGAGTGCCCGTTTCTGCCCTCCCACTGGTCCGGGTGAACGTGTCTTCTTTAACTCCTTGATTGTCGGACTTCCATACAGTTCGATTTTCTGTCAGTTCTGGTTGGTTTTTGTTTTTAAGTTGTTGTCCTTCTTTTTGTTGTGCAAGGAGGCACAGTGTATCTACCTATACCTCCATCTTGGCCAGAGGTTATCAATAAAATCTTTTTTAAAAAATTAAAATTAAAAATAAAAATTTGAGCCCTGTCTGGTGTGGCTCAATGTATTGGGCACCAGCCTCCGAATGGAAAGGTTGCCAGTTTGATTCCTAGTCAGGGCACATGCCTGAGTTGCAGGACAGGTCCCCAGATGAATGTGTATGAGAGACAACTGATCGATATTTTTCTCCCTCTTTCTCCCTCCCTTCCCCTCTCTCTGAAAGTAAATAAACAAAATCTTAAAAAACACAAATTGATAAGGGGACTTCAGGTCAAGATGGAGGCATAGGTAGACATGCCTCCTGGCATAGAAAGAATTACAACCAGATTTCAAAACCAAGTAACACCCAGAACCATCAGAAAATGGAGCTGAGCTGTATGGAAGTCTGACAAATAAGGATTTAAAGAAGCCACATTCATCCAGATGGGTAGGCTGGGCAGAGTTGTAGAGCCCAGACAAGGTGCAGCACAGGAGACAGCAGCATCAGTGGTGGAGCAGGCAGTCTCACACTCACATATGGTGAATAAAAATCGGGAGGGACCCTGGCTGGTGTAGCTCAGTGGATTGAGCACATGCCTGAGAACCAAAGCATTGCCGGTTTGATTCCCAGTCAGGGCACATGACTAGGTTACAGGCCATATCCCCAGTATAGGGTGTGCTAGAGGCAACCATACATTGATGTTTCACTCCCTCGCTTCCCCAACTCTCTAAAATAAATAAATAACATCTTTAAAAAAAAAATGGGAGGGATACCTTGGGAACAATGAATCCCAGCCCTAGACCAGCCCACACAGCCCAGGGTTCCAGCAAACAGAAGATAAAACTCCATTACCTCTGGCTGTAAAAACCAGTGGTAGTTGGGGCAGTGGAAGAACTGCTGGCTTTTCGTTTCTTAAAGGGCCCATGTGGGCTTAGAACATACACAAACACCAGAACAGCAGCTGGAAGGGCGCCAACCACATATTGATGGTGGGTGAGGCGAATGGAAGCAGGACGAGTGCCCAACAGGCCTCCAGAAGCCAGGCAGGAGCACTGACCCCTCTCCAAGCCCCCTCCCCCTGCCACACACACACACAGTCACAAAGCTGTGAAGGGAATTGCCCCCTCCTGGCAATTACCTAAGGCTCTGCCCCACATAATTTACAGGTGCATTTTCTACATAGGCCCCACTACTAAGACAGGGAGTCAAAGCAGCTCTACCTAATACACAGAAACAAACACAGGGAGGCCACCAAATTGAGGAGGCAAAGAAATAAGGCCTAAATGAAAGAACAGAACAAAACCCCAGAAAAAGAACTAAATGAAATGGAGATCGCTAACCTATCAGATGTAAATTTCAAAACACTGGTTATCAGGATGCTCAGAGAACTCATTGCGTAGAGCCACAAAATAAAAGAAGAAACAAGAGATACACTAAGTGAAATAAATAAATATATACAGAAAACCAACAGTGAAGGGAAGGAAGTTGGGATTCAAATCAATGGTTTCAAACAAAAGGAAGAAATAAACATTCAACCAGAACAAAAAGAAGAAACAGGAATCCAAAAAATAAGTAAAAAAAAAGAAAGAAAGAAATTAACCCACACAAACAAAAAAAAACAAGGATAGGCTGAGGAACCTATGGGACAACTTTAATCATATCAACATCCAAATCTAAGGGTGCCAGAAGGAGAAGAGGAAGAACAAGAAATTGAAAACCTATTTGAAAAAATAATAAAAGAAAACTTCCCTAATCTGGTGAAGAAAATAAGACATAAAAATCCAGGAAGCGCAGAGAGTCCCAAACAAGATGGACCCAAAGAGGACCACACTAAGACACATCATACTTAAAATGCCAAAGTTTATAGATAGAGAGAATCTTAAAAGCAGCAAGAGAAAAGCAGAAAGTAGCCTACAAAGGAGTTCCTATAAGACTATCGGCTGAATTTCTCAAAAGAAACTTTGCAGGCCAGAGAACTGGCAAGAAATATTCAGTTATAAAAAGCAAGAACCTACAACCTAGATTACTCTATCCAGTAAAGCTATGATTTAGAATGGAAGGGCAGATAAAGTGCTTCCCAGACAAGGTTAAGTCAAGGAATTCATTATTCCTAAGTCATTATTAAAGGGATTTATTTAAGAAAAAGAAGATCAAAACTATGAACATTAAAATGACAACAAACTCACAACTATCAACAACTGAACCTAAAAAACAAAAACAAAAACAAACTAAACAAACAACCAGAACAGGAACAGAATCATAGCTCTGGAGATCATTTGGAGGGTTGTCAGCTGGGAGGGGGGAAAGGGGAGAATTGGGAAAAGATGCAAGGATTAAGAAGCATAACTGGTAGGTACAAAATAGACAACAGACGGGGATGTTAAGAATATACAGGAAATGGACAAGCCAAGACCTTATATGCACGACCCATGGACATAAACTAAGAGGAGCAACTGCTGGAGGGAAAGGGGGCACTGGGCAGAGGCAGGCAAAGGGGGAAAAACTGGGACAACTAAAATAGCATAATCAATAAAATATACTAAAAAAATTTGGTAAGAACTAGTGCTGGTAAGGAATGTAGGGGAAAAGGCTGTTAAAAAGATTATGGAGATCAGCTTGTCAAATCCTATCAAAATTTAAATACAGCCCTGGCTGGTGTAGCTCAGTAGATTGAGTGTGGGCTTATGAACCAAAGGGTCACAGGTTCAATTCCCAGTCTAGGGCCCATACCTGGGTTGCAGGCCAGGCCCCCAGTAGGGGACGTGCAAGAGGCAACCACACATTGATGTTTCTCTCCTTCTCTTTCTCCTTCCTTTCCCATTTCTAGAAATAAATAAAATCTTTGAAAGTTTTTAAATACATATATCCTTTCATAGATAAAGTAATTTCTCTTCTCAAAAATCTGTTCTATAGATATTGTCA
Source organism: Artibeus jamaicensis (assembly GCF_021234435.1). Lineage (NCBI taxonomy): Eukaryota > Metazoa > Chordata > Mammalia > Chiroptera > Phyllostomidae > Artibeus > Artibeus jamaicensis. Next base: position 20,584,064 of record NW_026521788.1, read on the forward strand.
CAGAAGTATATGTTCTCTGTGAAACAAATACTGAAAATATCCCAAATGTCAATCAACTGGGGACTGATTAAATAAACCACGGTACAGTCATACCTTAGAATGTAACACAGTAAAACACAAGACAAGGCAAGACAAGAAGTCTGACCTCTAAAGAAAAAGACTACAACTCTCTAACAAAATAAGATCTATGTACTGATATATACAGAGGTAACTAAAATAAAAGTTCTTATCCTATAAAGTAGCATTAGAAAAAAAGCATACATAAGACATTGCTAACAGTGATTGTTTCAAGGGAGTGATACTATTTTCATTATATAGGAGTAGGTATTACTATAGTCAGTATAATTTTTTTTAATTTTTGTTAAAAATTTTATTCATTTATTTTGGACAGAGGGGAAGGGAGGGAGAAAGGGAGAGAAACATTAACATGTGGTTGCCTCTTGCACAGCTCCTACTGGGGACCTGGCCCGAAACCCAGGCATGTGCCCTGACTGGGAACTGAACCAGTGACTCTGGTTCATCAGTCAGCACTCAATCCACTAGGCCACACCAGTCAGGGCCTAATTTTTTTTAATTAAAAAATAAATAAATAAACATTTTCAGGTAAACTGTCAAAGGAAATGACATAATTTTCACATAGTTGTAAGTTTAGATTATTCCTTACCATCTCCCACTTCAAAATACTCTTTTTTGAGTTGGGATATTAATAATTTCTTGCTTTTAAAAAAAGATTTAATTTATTTTTAGAGAGGGGAAGGGAGGGAGGGAAACATCAATGTGTGGTTGCCTTTGCGCGCTCCTTTCTGGGGATCTGCCCCACAACCTAGGCATGTGCCCCAATCTGGGAATCAAATAGGCAACCTTTGGTTTGCAGGCCAGCACTCAACCCACTGAGCCACACTAGCCAGGGCGGGATACTAACAATATCTTATATAGTTGAATAAAGAAAGATAACAAATGTATCCTGTTAATCAATATCACACATATCACCTAAACCAAATTAAGTGTTTTAATAGAAAAGAAATGTCAGAAATAAAATAAACCCATTCTTCTTACCTGCTAAGGATCCAGCCATTAATCTGTGCACGTGACCAGAAATTCCCAGCTTTGTAGTAATCAACTAGAAGCCAAAAACATCAAATTAAATAAGATATTTTTAAATGCTACCCATTTCACTGTTTAATAATGAAGACTTATTTCAAAAGAGTAACAGAACTAGTAATGAGGAATATTAAATGTGAGTGAAATGACTACAATTATATGAAGCTGAACCATGTTCTATCACGCCATGAACAGGTCAGATATTTTCCCTACAGGCCTCTGTTCTAATTCTGTATTTTTACAGATGCAGTCTAGCTTAGGATCACCAAATACACTACACGCTGATGATTACAAATGAAGTGTAAATTGGAGTAGTAGGAATAAAATGCTTCTACAGACAATAAAGTCTTCACATACCGAAGGCATCTGTTCCACCTGACAGACTAGCTTACGATGTTGTTCCCATGTCTACTGTTTAGTTTGCATCTTAAGATACCCTATGAAACTTAACATACATAACCCTTTTCTGTGTTAACATGTTTGAGAGGATAAACTTTCACTCAGCTAGAAAAGAGAAATTTGATCAATGAGCAAGATGGGAAAAGCTGTTAACTTAGATCGTTACTTAAAAATAGATTTTTTTTACAATATGGTTTCACTATTTTATATAATAAGAAAATCCAAAGCCACAATGTTCCCCTCCTACAATTGAGAAACACGAAAATACTGAAGAGCTATTAATACTTTATGGATTTATTATTATCTACTTGAAGAGTACTTTGGCTCTTTTTCTTAAGTGGGAATATACACAATTTACTGAAAAATGACTAACAACTCTGGAATAGATAACTCTAACTCTAAGTTATATTTAAAATTTTAAACTATCACAGATCTAATTCCTTCAAAAAGACATTACTTTACCCATTCATCCAAAGTAATTTTAAAGGCCAAGGCAAATGCCTTGTCAACTAAGAATGATAGTTAAGGACACAAGACAAAAAAACAAAATGAAAGTTCACCGTTTTATAATGCTCAAATGCCATAAACTGGACGGCACCATAGGGAAAGATTCGAATCATCATGGCACCATTCCCTTTATACAGTCCAAGGTATCCCTCCTTTTTGGGAACAGCACACAATGTCGAAAATACTCCTATTTTTAGAAAGATTTTTAGAAGACAAATACTGTTACAACAGAAAAAATGATCTCAATTCTAATTTTCATGACAATCACAGATAAAGATTACTAATGTCACCGTATATAATTTCATTTGAGAAATTACATGAATAGTAATTTCTATGTAAGTTAATACTACTTAAAATACATAACTTATTCAAATTACGTAAAAATATAAAACATTATAGCAAGAATAGCTACAAATAACTTATACTTACAATTATCATAAATTATATTAAACTATAGCTATCTAAAACTATTAACAGCAGAAATATATTCAAAGTCCATACACTGCAGGGCAGATGATCAACTCTATCTGGAAGGATGAAAGACATTTCCCAGCCCGACCCAGATACATGTGTGGTTTGTACACGTAAGAATACTGCTAGCCTTGGCTGGTGTGGCTTAGTGGACTAGAGTGTTACCCTGTAAACTGGTGCACGTTTGAACCTCTCCCTCTCCCTTCACCCCTTCCCTTCCCCTCTCTCTAAAAATCAATAAGCATATCCTCAGGCGAGGATAAGAAAAAAAATATTGCTAAATAAAAAACTATTAAAACTATTTAAATTGGGGGGCAATTTTTCATCATTAGTAGGCTTTAATTAGGAATATTGATAAACAAAGGCCTCAGTTCTGATCCTATATATTGATGTTTATTATTCTATTAAGGTTAATCACTAGTCCCACTTGCAGTACAGACTTCAATAAACATATCACTAAATACTTCCATTATTAAATCATTTAAATTCAAGCTCCCTTCCAAATTTTTCAAACAAATATCTGATCAAATATGAAAGTAAATCACTAGGCTCCTTTTGAACTTCAGACTGCAAGTAACCTCTTGATCCCTTCCCAGAAATTACTTATTAACATCCAAGACAAAATAGGTAATAAAAACATTTTAAATAAGCAAGTATCTCAATGGACTAACAGTCTGGTAAAAAGAATTCTATTATGTTGACATATGGCTATGTGCATAATATATAAAATTCTCCCAAAATGCATGAATAAAAAAACTAAATATATTCACACACACACCTAGAAAGGAAATCCTATTGAAGATGGTGTCCCCTTGTAGGAAGAGGGAGCAAGAGTTAAGTCCTGTTTAATTTTATTCGAATGTGTTAGTAACAATTTAAGGGTAATTAAATTTAGAAACATGACTATCTAGTAGAGACAGGAAGGATGATGATGACGAAGGGGAAGTACAGAGGAAGTTTCAATTGTACTGATAATGCTTATTTTGAAGCACCGACTCCACATGTTTATTATACAAGGTCTGGAAGAAATAAGGTTTGCTTGAGTGTGGTTGGTAGTAATAATGTGGGTGTAATCATTTATAGTTTTAATTTCAACATTTCACCTAAAATGTTACATGGTGTGCTTGAGTGCAATATTGTTATACTACAGAATTACACGTTTATGTTTTATAATAAAAGATTTTATAGCAACAAAGGGGCATTATTTGTTCTGGACCCTGTATTATTCTTTAAAACTTTCTGACTACTGGAAACATTTTAAGAAAAACTGTTAGTATAGGCAAAAAAGATATAGTGCTTTAAAAAAAAAAAAAGGAAATCTAAAAAGAAAAACCTACAGAGGGGAACCAGAGATGACAAAAAAAGGCACAATAAACATAAAATATAAAATAAGAATGTGAGTGAATAATTCAATGATAGCAAAAAAGAAAAGCTGAAGGACAAAGTCATCTGTGAAAAGCCAAAGACTCTCACCCTGGCAGGTGTGGCTCAGTGGACTGGGCATTGCCCTGCAGACTGAAAGGTCACAGGTTCAATTCCCAGTTGGGTCACATGATTGGGGGTTCCAGGTTGGGTCCCCAGTTGGGGCAGGTGCAAGAGGCAACCAATTGGTGTTTCTCTCCCAAATTGATGTCTCTCTCCCTTGCTTTCTCCCTCCCTTCCTCTCCCTCTGGAATTGATAAAAGGGGGAAAAATTTTTTTAAAGCCAAGATTCTCAAATTCTATTAAAAGGCCATATTTACCGAGATGCTTTTTACAAAAATCTCACCTAAAACAAATTAACTAAGACAACATTTTTCATTCAACAGACATGAAAAATGGATGTTGAATGTTTTCAAACGGCTTAAAATATCTACTGAGATAATTGTATTTTTTTTTCCTTCAACCTACAATCTGTTTTCACTTTGGGAAATTAACTGAAATTTTCTTTCGTTCTTTTATTTTTTTTAAATCCTTACCAAGGGTATGTTCACTGATTTTAGAGAGAGAGGAAAGGCTGGGGGCGGCAGAGGTGGGGAGAGATAGCAAGAGAGAAACACTGATTGGTTGCCTCCTGCACATGCCCCCAACCCAGGATCAAACCCACAACCTAGGTATGTGCCCTGACTGAGGTACCAACCCACGACCTTTTGGTATACGGGCTGACATTCCAACCAACTGAGTAATCCAGCCAGGGCTGAAATTTGTTTTTAATATTTTTAAATTTTTTCAACTACAGTTGACACACAATATTATATTAGTTTCAGGTGTACAACATAGTGATTAGACATTAATATAATTTATGAAGTGATCACCACAATAAGTCTAGTACCAATCTGACAACATGCATAGTTATTTCAGAGATTTTCTGTAAGACATAATACTGGACCAATTTTTGAAAATGTTATAAAATTGTTTGGGAAAAAATGTGTATTCCCTGTAGGGTGCAAAATCCTCAGTATATCTACATATCAAGCTTGTGTGTTATTTAAATCCTTCTCTGTATCTTCACTTAATATCAAGCTAGGATTAGAAAGAACATTTGGTAAAATATAAGCATATGCTTGTCTATGTACACATCAGCTAAAAGAAAATGGAAGAAACTTGGAAAAATGCTTGATTCCAAACAGGTAATAGGGACAGAAAATGACATTTTGCTTTTGTACTTTTCTGAATAATGAACTTATAAAAATATGCATTCAAAAAATTTTTTAGATAAAGTGTAAAAGGAGCAAAATTAAAAAATTTTTAAAGAATCCTCTTATGATTCATCTACCTATTTTTATATCACATTTGACTGGAAAAAGCCAAATGAAGGTCAAAGATTTATAATATACTACAGGAAAAAATTCTTGACACAAACTGCAAGTGGGGGGAAAGGGAAGTTCTAATTACCATACTCCTTACTTTTCATTTGATTCAAAAATAAAAAGTAGTTTTTGATGCTTTGGAAGTAATGTCACACATTATTTGTTTTTTTCTCTTTTTTCCAAAAACCACACCAAAGTAAAGCAGAGCTCTAGTCGACATGAGTGTGCTGTTTAGTCACTAGATGTGCCGCTCTCACAACAGGCTCAGAGAACAGTAGCACAACCTCAAGGAAAGGATGGTTCACACATTTTTAAAAAGAAGCTAAAGTAGAAATTTTATTCAATAGCACATCTTCATGTTTTATTTGACTGTGAAAATTCATGCTTTAAAAAACCAGAATTTTAAAAATATTTATGCATATATATTAAAAAGGAGGTATCTAGAATAAAATGCCAAAAAACATTTTAGAGAAAATTTAAAAAATACCTTTTTTTTTTTACAGCTTGTATATTTTAAGATACATGGAATTCCATATACTACACCACTTGCAGGAATTCCATTTCAAGTTTTGCATGCCTTTATAGGGTACACTGTAACCCATGGTACGCAGCCCTGTAGAGGGTGAAATCTAACGTGAATAGGTAACCGAATAATTACAAATCAGTAAACAAAACAACACAGATCACCATAGGGAACAGGTTAAAGGACTAAAACAATCCAACTCAGTTATTGGTCTGTTGGGTCATTGTAAAACACTCCAAGATACTGGGTAATATAATTCATGTCCCTTTTTTTTTTTAAGATTTTATTTATTTATTTTTAGAGAGAAAGGGACGGAGAGAAGGAGAGAAATATGAATGTATGGTTGCCTCTCGTGAGTCCCCTACTGGCAACTGGCCCGCAACCCAGGCATGTGCCCTGACTGGGAATCCAACCAGAATCCTTTGGTTTGCAGGCTTGCACTCAGTCCACTGAGCTACACCAGCCAGGGCTAATTCATGTCCCTTTCACCCTCAATTTACATAACAAAGTAATTTCCTTCATTTCCAGTTTTATATAATCTCTTAATAAATTCAAAAGTCCGATTATTTCTATACATGAAGAGCACATTGTGAACATACAGAATTTATTGCTGGACATAGAGATGGTAACTTTTGTTTTTCAATTTTAAAGTACGGACTTAGTGTTAAGAATATTGACAACAAAGCGAGCTGCAATTAATGTAAAATATAAACAGCCATTACACTTTTTTTAAGGAAATCACATTTTTAAAAGAGATTTTTCATTTATCTTTAGAGGGGAAGGGAAGGAGAGAGGGAGAAATATCAATGTATGGTTGCCCCTCATGCGCCCCCTGCTGGGAACTGGCCTGCAACCCAGACATGTGCTGCAACTGGGAATCGAACCGCTATCCTCTGGTTCGCAGGCATGTGCACTCAATCCACTAAGCTACACCAGCCAGGGCAGGAAAATCACATTTTAAATATCCAATTGAAAAAATAATTCTTATCTACTCTGTTCATCATCTTTCTTCTACACCGATGTTGCATAGTTGCATAGATCAAGCAGAGCACTCATTGTTCCTATCTTTTGAAGCAGGAAACTAAAGCAATGAAGTGGTATGACTTGGTTGCCTTGACCTAATTTCTTTCTTGGTCTCTCTGTCCACAATAATTTTTTTTTTAATTGAGAGAGAAAAGAAGGGGAGAGAGGGAAAGGAGGAGAGAGAAAGAGAGAAAGAGAAGTCATGAACATTGATTTGCTGTTCCACTTATTTATGCATTCACTGGCTGCTTCTTATATGTACCCCTGACTAGGTACAGAACCCGCAACCTTGGCATATCAGGATAATACTCTATCCAACTTCCCTACTCCACCAAGGAAACACATTAAATTTTTTTTAAAAACTCTTTTCCCTTCTAATTGAAAAAGTAATACATGTTTGTTCAACATGTGTTACAAATTAGCTTAGAGGGAAAATATTTCCTCTAATCTCACCAATGAGTATTAACCACTAATGTTAATGTTTGTCTTTCCAGTCTTTTGTCTAAACACGTTTATTTATATAAAATGCAAATAATTCCACTATTTTGTAATATTTTAAAATTAACTAAAACATTATGACCTTCATCCCTAGTCAATTAATATTCTTTTAAAACTTTTGTTAAAGATTTTATTTATTTATTTTTAGAGAAGGAAAGGGAAGTAGAAAGGGGAGAGAAGCATCACTATGTGGTTGCCTCTCTCGCACCCCCTACTGGGGACCTGGTCTGTAACCCAGGCATGTGCCAGGCAGGAATGAATGGAACCACCGACCTTTCAGTTTGTGGACGATGCTAAACCAACTAAGCCACACTAGCCAGGGTCTGATTGGATTCTTAAATAACAAAATCCAACTGAGCTATTAATGTGTGTCTGTCAAGGATGTGACACATTAATCCCAATAAGCAACCAGTAGTACTTCAATGATTCAAAGATTTTGGTTTAGAGGATATCAGTACCCTAAAACAATTATAAAAACTATGGTAAATGAAAATATTAAAATGAATAACAGAAATCTAGTCCTTGTAAAATCTGCCACCAAATTTGAATTCCCTTTTGTATCTCCCTTCCACTGTAATTCACAAATGGAAACCAAGCCACAGATGGATGTTTTCATTCATTTTAATCTTTAGCATCTATTAACTCACCTAAATGTTTATAATGATGATTGTGAGCTTGTAATAAAACCTTTACTCGATCCAAAGGAGCAACTGTTGTTTTAGCACAGCATCCCGCAATACCTAAAAAATTTTAAGAAGTCAGGGAGATGTTGTATACCATTTCTTTCCGGATGAAAACCATTATTTGTTCAGCCAACACATACTCTCTGATCTTTAATTTGGTCTCCATGAGTGTAACTACCCAGTAGAAGTGATGTGCAGATCATTGCCCCTCATTCTCTGTAACTTACTAATTGGCATGTTATACCTAAAAATAAGTTTGAAGAGTGTGAATCTGAACCCTAATACCTGACCAATACTGGGAATCTTGCTAAAAGTGGTTATGGAGACACTTGAAAGGTATTTACTCAACTGTAAGGCACTGTTTGAAGAAACCTCCTCCTCTTCAGTGCAACCTTTGCATTGAAATAACCAACTTTTACCCATAAAATTCAATCATTCTTTCATATATTCAGCAATTATGTACGTGGTCCCTACCACATGCAACCCTGCAGACATGCAGATGACAGCACAGTGCAAAAGTGGATACATACATATAGGCCAGGCCTACTAGGCTTGGCATGCTTCTAAGATATATAGATTCTTTTGCTATGTTGTTTGTGTCCCACCCCCCAAAATTTCATGTTGAAAACTAATTCCCAATTTGATGGCATTTAGAGGTAGGGCTTTTAGGGGGTGATTATGTCCAGAGGGCTCTGCATCTTTATTTATATAAAATGCAATATGATTCAACTATTCAACTAACTGTGGGATTAGTGACCTTATGAACGAGGCCCCAGGTACCCCTAACCTGTGAAAACACAGTAAGAATTTGCTGTCTATAAAGAAGAAGGTCCTCATTTGACACTGAATCTGATGGCACCATGATCTTGGATTTTCCAGCTTCTAGAACTATGAGAAATAAATGTTTGTTGTTTCTAAGCCATCAAATTATGGCATTTTTGTTATAGTAGCCCACATGAACTAATACACTTTTCTAAAGTACCTTATATGTACAAATGCTCCTTGATTTATGATGGCGTTACATACTGATAAACCCACTGTAAACTGAAAATATAGTAAGTAGAAAATGAATTTAAATTAAGGGTGAATTTTACTGTATATAAATTATACCTTAATAAACCTGATTTTAAAAGAAAGAAAACTACGTAAAAAGAAAACAAAAACCATGCAAGCTTCTAAAAAATACAAAGCCTAATCAAGATTCCTTTGCAGAGTTTCTGATACTTGCTATCTGCAATTCTTTTCCTCCTTTTAAGAGATTTTAAGTATTAACTGTTAGATATATAGAAAAAAGTGCACAAATTGTATGTCACTTAATGAATGGTGAATAGTCACATAAGGACCACTCGAATCAAAAAATGAAACTACCAGCCTCCCAGAAGTCTTTTCTGTACCCCCATAATCACTCTTTGCCCCTCCTTCTCAGAGATAACCAATCAGCTTTCTGACTTCTAACAACACGGACTTAGTTTTGATTGTTTTTTTTTAACCTTACATAAATAAAATCACACAGCATGGCTTGCTTTGTGCCTGGTTTCTTCTGTTCAATATTGAGCTTGTGAGATTCATCAACACTGTTGCATGTGGCAGAAATTTATTCATTTTTTCAATGCTGCATAGTATTTCACTGTATGATTACACCATATTTTGGTAATATGTTATAACACTGATGGGCATTTGGATTGCTTCTGATTTGGGACTATCATGAATACTGTAGACGTGAACAGAAATATATATGTTAAGATAAACCTAGGAGTGGAACTACTGGATCACATGACATACAAATGTTCAGCTTCACAGATAACTTCCCAACTAGTTCTCCAAAGCAGCTGTACCAATTTACATTACTACCAGTAGCACATAAAGAGACCTGGTTGCTATCCCCAGCAACATGTACCATGATTCTGGTTTAACGTCTAATCAATATCACAAAATGAAACATTTCCAAAACTGAACTCCTCATCTCCCCTCCACCTGCAACCACCATGAAAATTGATTCAACGACAGCCTTCCCATTTCAGCCAGTGTTTCAACCTTTCAGCTGCTCAGACCATGAGTTAGTCATTCTTGACTCACTTACCCCCTCTAACCTGTTAGACAGTCCTATTCATTCTATCTGTATCCAGATTATCACAATTTTTCACCATTTCTCCTGTTACTCACCTGACCCAGGCCACTATTTATCATGTGAATTACTGCAATAACCTCCAAACTAGTCTCCTAGCTTCCATATTTACTTTCCTACAGTTACTCTCAACGGGAAGCCAAAGTGATACTTTTGAAATGTCCTACGTCACTTCTCTGCTCAAGACCTGCAATGACTCCCAACTTCATTCCAAGTAAAAGTCAGAATCTTCACAATGGTATGGAAGGCCCTCCAATTGCACCCTGTATGTCTCTAACCTCCCTCTCCCATCAACTCCTCTTGGCTGCAGCCACTGCTGTTCTTTGAACAGAGGCCCACTCCTACTTTGAAGCCTTTGCTTTAGCTTTTCTCTCCTGAAATGCTCCTTCTTAGCCATCAAATTGCTAAACTCCCTCACTTCTTCAAGTCTGTTCAAGTGTCATCCTTTGAATGAGAGTTATCACAGCTATCTTATTTAATATGCACCCACTTAGCCTCTCCATTTCCTCGTCCCATTCTTGTTTTTACTTCTTCCCATTGGATTCATCACTTTGTAACAAACTCTATAACTTAGCTTTTCATTGTGTTTATTGTCTTTCTCCACAACTAATGTAAACTCCAGGATATTGTTTTGTTCCCTGAGGTACACTGAACATGTAGGAGGTACATAGCAGGCACTCAAATGTTCCTGTATAAATAAATGAATGTCCTTTCTATCAGAACAAACTTTTAATACTACTGCAGCATAGAGACATTATCTTTCTATAGGAAGTTTTTAAATTCCTAGTCTTAAATAAGTGAAGACAACCCGCACAACCAATTAAGAAAGAGTAGAGACCAAAACACCTCTTCGTGGAAAGGCAGAGCAAATTTCTGACAGACAACATGAACCTTCTGGTCCTACAGTCACACCAACGACAGGGCTGCACCAGCTACCTGTCAAGTAATTGTGAGCAACTGTGGCAGAGTTTACTGGAATTGTTGGAATCAGTTTTGCTTGTTGACAGTTTGCACAATTTTCCAATCATGTTTTAAAAGCTATTTGTTTTCTCTTAAGCAAACAACAAAGTCCAATTCTACATTCGGCCACCTATGGTCTTTATAAAAGAAAGGAAAGCACAGCATGTTTTACTGAAACACCTCGGACCTTTGTAAAAGACTCCCCTATTTTCCCATCCAACCCTGAAGAATGGGTGCCTGGTCTAGCACTTCCACCTCCCCAGCGGCTCCACAGCAGCTCCAGGGCCCTCCTCCCCAGGATCCTGCTGTCACTGGTTAAATGATTATCAGGAAAAGGTGACAGCACGTCAGGACAAACACATGACAGGACACTGAAGTAGCCACTGTTCAAGAATGTCCTCGCGGCCGCATTCACCCTGCCCCAGGGTGCACCACACCCCATCTCGGGCGTGGCCAGGTCCCTCCGGCAGACACCCACCTCCGGCCAGGAAGGAGCGAAGCCAGTAGAAGTCTCGGCGGGCACTTGGCCCTCCGGCTCCGGCCGCCTGCGGAATGACAGGAGGGGCGCCGGCCGCTGCTAGGGCTGCCGCCGCCGCCATCAGGACCAGGGCCGCGAGGGGAGCTTCAGTCTTCAACTAGCTAGAGAGCTATAGCCATCGCAAGTGCTTACACAGCACAGACAGCCGCGCGGGCGGGGCGGAGCTACAACCTGCAGTGCGGCGCGGGCTGATGGCGTAAACGAGGGGCGGGGCTTGGAGCTGGACAGCTCGCCCATGCAGCCTGCAGCCCATGCAGCCTGCCTCCCGTGCCTGCAGTGGGCTTCTCTTTCCAGGCCTCTTCTGTTCAGACCTAAGAGGTGAAGCGCAGCCAGCGGGAAAGTCCCTGCCTAGCCCACCAACCGAGAAAGCTGTTCCTTGCCCATTGACCTGTATTGACCATCAATTTACAACTGCCCAACGGGCTGTCTTCTGAGTTTCCTAAGACGAACCCTTTCCAGAACCAACCTTTGGTTCTTGACTGTTTCCATGAACCTCTGAAATTGCACTATCTTCCACCAAATCATCCCTGCCTTCTCAGAGAACTTCTCACTACACTTCAATTTCTGCCCTAACTCCCTACCAAGCTTTCACTCCACCTCTACCACCTTTTCCAAAGAAATATTGCTGGAGCAGATTATTCTTTCTTTGGAGCCCTACAAATTGCATTACTCCTCGCCAATCCCAAGCCTCTGCCCTAAAGTCTTAGGAACTGGAATCTGTCCACCGCCCACTGTATTCCAAGATGCGATTTCTTAACCACCCCCTTTGGGCACTAGTCTCTTACCATGAGTTTCTCATCAGTTCCAGCATGATCAAAATTTACTCCTAGTCTTTGTGACCAAAGTTGTTCTGAACTTTTATAGTCCCAGAAATTATCTATTATTTTCCACCACATTTACTCCAACCTTCTTAATTACTGGACACTGGTCTCTTCTTTTTATGTCTAAGCCTCTGCAAGTTGTTTCTAGCCATATTTCCTCACTAATACTTAGTTCAGACTTCACGTTTATTTCCCTTCACATTCCAAATTTTCAATTTCTACCAGAAAATACAGACCCATATAATAATATCATTATATTTTGCACGTCTAACATTTGGAGAGGTGCAGGAGCAAAAAAGAAAAAGAACTCACAGACATGGACAATGTGGTGATTGTGGGGGGTGAAGCTCGGTGGAATTTGAGAGTTAAGTAGAAGGCACAGATTCGAAAAAGCCTGACAAGGCAGAAAGCGTTGATATAATTTGTAGGACTCCAAAGAAAGGAGGGGGATAAATGGTAATGAAAAAAATACAATAAATAATTAACTATTAACAAATAAAATGTGAACTTCTGGCCAAGACAGAGGCTTAGGTAGACACACTGTGCCTCCTTGCACAACCAGAAGAAGGACAACAACAATTTAAAAACAAAAAACAACCAGAACTGACAGAAAATCAAACTGTATGGAAGTCCAACAATCAAGGAGTTAAAGAAGCAACATTCACCCAGACCAGTAGGAGGGGTGGAGACCAGCAGTGGGGCAGAGAGGACTGGAGGCAAGGCTGTGGCTGGTGGATACAGAGAGGTGGTGGATTGTGGACTGGGCGGTCCCACATTTGCATCCAGATTAATGAGGAGAAACAACTGGGGAGCAGGACAGACTGCGCAACCCAGGACCCCACTGCAGGGAAATAAAGCCTCAAACCACTGATTGAAAACATCTGTGGAGGTTGACGCGGCAGAGGGAGAGACTCCCAGCCGCACAGGAAAGTTCATTGCGGAGACCCACAGGGTCCTAGAACGTACATATACACACCCATCTGGGAATCAGCACCAGAAGGGCTTATTTTGCTTGAGGGTAGTGGGGGAAGTGACCGATATCTGGCAAAGAGTGGAGCAAGTGTCTTTGTTCCCTCTTGGCCCCGTTCCCTACAAACAGCATCACAACGCAGCAAAGCGGGTTGCCCTGCCCAGGTGAATACCTAAGGCTCTGCTCCTCACTACGTAACAGGTGCATCAAGACAAATTTTAAAAATGGTCCAAATGAAAGAACAGATAAAGCTCCAGAAAAATCACAACTAAGTGATGAAGAGATAGCCAACCTATCAGATGCGCAGTTCAAAACACTGGTAATTAGGATGCTTACAAAATTGGTTGAATTTGATCGCAAATTAAATGAAAAAATGAAGGCTACACTAAGTGAGATAAAGGAAAATGTACAGGGAACCAATACTAATGGGAAGGAAACTGGGGCTCAGATCAACAGCATGAACCAGAAGGAATAAAGAAACATCTAACCAGAAAAGAATGAAGAAATAAGAATTCAAAAAAATAAGAGGCTTAGGAACCTCCAGAACATCGTTAAACGTTCCAACATCTGAATCATAGGGGTGCCAGAAGGGGAAGAGGAAGAGGAAGAGGAAAAAATTACTTAAACAAACAATGAAGGAGAACTTTCTCAATCTGGCAAAGGAAATAGACTTCCAGGAAGTCCAAGAAGCTCAGAGAGTCCCAAAGAAGTTAGACCCAAGGAAGAATACACCAAGGCACATCCTAATTAGACTACCCAAGATTAAAATTAAGGGAAGAATCCTAGAAGCAGCAAGAGAAAAGGAGACAGTTACCTGCAAAGGCATTCCCATCAGACTGTCAGCTGATTTCTCAAAAGAGACCTTACAGGCAAGAAGAGGCTGGAAAGAAGTATTCCAAGTCATGAGAGGCAAGGACCTACATCCAAGATTACTCTACCCAGCAAAGTTTTCATTTAGAATGGAAGGGCAGATAAAGTGCTTCTCAGATAAGGACAAGGAGTTCATCATCACCAAGTTCTTATTATTAATAAGGGAAATGTTAAAGGGATTTATCTTTAAAAAAAAAGATAAAAACATGTATAGTAAAATGACAGCAAACTCACAATTTTTTGTTTGTTTTATTTTATTGATTATGCCATTACATGTGTTCTATTCCCCCCGTTCCCCTCCACCCTGCACACCCCCCCCACCATCCCCCCCTTTAGTTCATGAACACGTGTCTCAAGTTCTTTAGATTCTGTATTTCCCATACTATTCTTACCCTCCCCCTATCTATTTTCTATCTACCGTCTATGCTACTTATTTTCTGTACCTTCTCCCCCTTCTCCTTCTCCCACTCCCCTGTTGCTAACCCTCCATGTGATCTTCATTTCTATGGTTCTGCTCCTGATCTAGCTGTCCTCTTAGTTTGCTTTTGTTTTAGGTGTGGTTGTTAATAACTGTGAATTTGCTGTCCTTTCACTGTTCATCTTTTTTATCTTCTTTTTCTTAGGTAAGTCCCTTGAACATTTCATATAATAAGGGCTTGGTGATGATGGACTCCTTGAATTTGATCTTATCTGAGAAGCACTTTATCTGTCCTTCCATTCTAAATGAAAGCTTTGCTGGATAGAGCAATCTTGGTTGTAGGTCTTTGGATTTCATGACTTGGAATACCTCTTTCCAGCCCTTTCTTGCCTGTAAGGTCTCTTTTGAGAAATCAGCTGACAGTCTGATGGGAGCTCCTTTGTAGGTGACTGCCCCCTTATCTCTTGCTGCTTCTAGGATTCTCTCCTTCATTTTAATCTTGGCTAATATAAATAATGATGATGTGCCTTAGTGTGTTCCTTCTTGGGTCCTACTTCTTTGGGACTCTCTGAGCTTCCTGGATTTCCTGGAAGTCTATTTCCTTTGCCAGAATGGGGAAGTTCTCTTTTATTATTTGTTCAAATAAGGTTTCCACTTGTAACTGTTCCTCTTCCCCTTCTGGTACCCCTATAATTCGGATGTTGGAGCATTTGAAGATGTCCTGGAGGTTCCTAAGCCTCTCCTCACTTTTTTGAATTCTTGTTTCTTCATATTTTTCTGTTTGGTCATTTTTTCCTTCCTTTTGGTCTGCTCCCTTGATTTGGGTCCCAGTTTCCTTTCCATTACTATTGGTTTCCTGTGCATTACCATTTATTTCAATTAGTTTAGCCTTCATATGTTTCTCTAATTTGTGACTAAAATCAACCAGTTCTGTGAGCATCCTGATCACCAGTTTTGAACTGTGCATCTGAAAGTTTGGCTATTTCTTCATCGCTTAGATTTATTGGCTCTGGGGCTCTGAGTTGTTCTTGAGACATATTTTCATCTGTTGGCACCTGTTAGGTATGAGGAGAGGCGCCTTAGTTGTTTACCAGGGCGGGGCCACCCAGGTCACTGGTTTATGACACTGTATGTGGGGGTGGGGTCAGAGAGAGAGCAATGGCAGTCCTTTCCGCTCAACCAGTCCACCTCACTGCTCACCCCCGCCTGCTTATCCAAGCGCAAATGTGTGGGGCCGCAGTCCTGCGCCGACCACCAGGGCCTGCACGATCTGTCTCAATGTTGGCCTCTTCACTGGTTTATCTTCGTGCAAATGCCCGACCAACTGCAGACAGACAGCCGCGCCTCTTCCCTGGGTTCTGCCTGTTGCTAGCCCGCAACTGGGATCCACGCCCTTGGCTGCCTGTGCACCGCTGGCGTTGGGGGATCTTTTTTGCCTGACCCGCTCCGCTGCTGGCTTCACCCCTCTCACTGGTTTAGCTGAGAGGTTCGTTGTTTTCGGACTCCGTATTGTTGATTTTCTGTGTGGTTTGGTTGCATTTATTGTTGTTAAAACTTTATTATTTTTAGATTTGGTTGTGCAAGGACGCAAAGTATTCCCACCTACGCCTCCATCTTGGCCTATACTTTCATATTACATAACTAGACAAACAGCCTCAGTTCCTAGTGCTAACACGTGCTTCTTCCCCCCCACCCCGTTCTATATGCTGTACTGGTACACCTCCCCTCATCCATTTCCATCCCAATGAGATGCACCTTACAGGCTTCATTTATCACTTAATGGCCCAAACTCCAAAACCCAATCCAGATCCAGAATGAAAAGTTGATATATAGATAATAACTGACAAGTCTAGTGATTTAAACATCCAAGTATTTCTTCTCCATCTACTCATCTGGTTAACTACTCAACAGCCCAACCTACAGATGTTACAGTATCCCAGGGCTCAGTCTATGGGTCTCTTCTATAGTAAAATTCTGAGATCTTAGCCAACCTCATAGTTTTAAATACCATCTAAATAAATGTTCATGACTCCCAATCTCCAGTCCTCCCTACCTACTCCCCAACTCTATTGATTCATATTTTCAATATTTGTATATCTAATTGACATCTATGTGTCATATTCAAAACTAAATTCCCCATCTTCCTCTGCAAACATGCTAGTCCTGAAGCCTTCCTTCATTTCATGAAATATCCATTCCATCCTCAGTCCATAAACCTTAATTAATTTCCTAGTCTCCCTGCTCTCTCTTGCCCCCTTCTGTCTATTCTCAATATGGCAGCCAAAGCAATTCTTTAAAACCTAAAACAAGTCTTGTCGCTTCTTGTCCCAAAACCTCTGCATGGCTGTGCATATTACTTACAGAAATTCTTACAACGGTCTACTGGTGTCCTGTTATATCTCTGACCTCAACTCCTAGGACTCCCTTTAGTCACACTGGCTGCTTCGTCCCTCACAAATACCAGGCATGCTCCCTCAGGGCCTGTGCACATGCTGTTCCTTCTGCCTGTGCGACTTTCTCCTTACATATCCCGTGTAACTTCCTCCTCCTCTCCCCACCTCCAAATATTTACACAAATATCACCTTTTCAGGGTGACCTTTCTTGGCTCTAATATTTAAAATTACCACCCACTCTAACCTCATCCCTACGAAAACTCAGTATCTTTTTTCTCCGCTTTTCTTTGATTTTTTCCACAGCACCCATCAGTATTATATATAATTTATGTGTAATACATATGTAAAATTTATATTTATATATAAAAATAAATCATTACATATGATTTATATTATATAGCAAATGTTTTTATTATGTTTCCCTCACTAGAATGTGCATTCTGTATAGGTAGGGACTATCTGTTTTGCTCCTTGGATAAGTCATTTGACACCAGATAATAAGTGGTGATAGGTCTACTTAAGACAATCCTTTCTATCTCTGTCTTTATTTTTAGGATATCTATATTTAGAGTAACTACTAGACGGAGACTTAAAAAGTGGAGAAAAACCAACCCACGGCAGACTGCATTTTTCAGTGGTCATCAGGGAAAGAGGTAACTGAACTGTCATCTGACATGGCCAAGCACGGGTCAAGATTCATGCACACACACAAGGAAATTCAACATATTCAAGAAAACAGCGCTCACTTCAGCAGCACATATCCTAAAACTGGAACAGTACAGAGAAGATTAGCATGTCCCCCGCTCAAGGATGACATGCATAAAACAAAGAAGAGACAAGTTTGCCTATCTTAAGATGCCTGAACACCTCTTTCTGACTCCCCAACACTTGTATGGCAGACCTCGACCAGTAACATCAGAGAAGGGGGGCAAGATCATATCATGAATAGTTTTCGACTTGGGCTGAGGAGTTTAGACTTATTAAGTAGCTGGTGACAGCTATGATTTAGAAAAATTAACCTGGGAGAGATGAATGG
This sequence comes from Artibeus jamaicensis, assembly GCF_021234435.1. Classification (NCBI taxonomy): domain Eukaryota; kingdom Metazoa; phylum Chordata; class Mammalia; order Chiroptera; family Phyllostomidae; genus Artibeus; species Artibeus jamaicensis. The sequence goes on from NW_026521788.1 coordinate 20,602,190, forward strand.
GACAATTGAGAAGGCAGACACTGACAGAGCTGACAGCGAGGAAGCCAGTTATGAAGCTGTAGCAACAATCCGTGCCAGAGGGCTGGTAAGAACGTGAAAACACAGTGACCAGGAAGGAAGTGGCGGGAGGAGGTAGCACCTGGTGGGCCTGCTAAGGAATTAGATGTGGAGAAGGTACCGGAAAAGTCAAAGTTGCTGTAAAGTTTTTAATAGGGTGGTTAGGAGACTTGATTATAACATTAACAGAATAATAGAGGAGAGAACTGGTTTAAGGTATAGAAAGGGGTTGGGGATGTTGGCACCAACTGTAAAGATGATGAAAACAGTACGAAAGCACAAAGAAAAAAGTTTTGGCAATGGTTTTTTCTTTAAAATGTAGATTATATGTGAATACCATATAGACCATATTTAATGATATCTACCTTAAAGTCCTCTTTGAAAGCTTCCCCCAATCCCACACATACCCTGACATTTCCCGAAACAGAGAAGAGTCAGGCTGCTACTTTAACATACATGCCACGGACCTTGGATAGCTTGAAGTCTTCTATCACTAGGTGGTCTCTCTCAGACCACAGATTATTAACCTTCATTTACTTACATTTATAAGGAATAGGCATCATCTATCACTAATGCCCTATTATTAAAACAATTTTTTGCAATTTACTTAATTTACTTTTACAATTTATAATTCCAAAGGCTTAGCCTCTTTGTTGGTATGACAGCTTTATTAGTTCAAATCAAGACATTCATGTTAGAGCCCATTGTGATGATGCTACATGTAGTTGTTCTTTGTAGCTGGAACTCAGTAATTTGTTTCATTCAACATCTCCTGGGATGCTCTTTGGACTCCAGTTGCTCCTGCTGGGCCATGGTATGTTCTGTTTGAAGCTTGTTATAAAATGATTTCACAGTCCTCCCATCTCTTCAACATGCTAATCAAAGGGGTGTTCTCATATTCAGCGAACTTCTTGTTGCCGTTTTTATTGCTGCTGGGCCAGACAAGCTGGGGATAGAGAGAGCGCCCTGACAACCTAGTTGCTCTGCATGCCTCGTGAAAAAAAAAACCTTTCTTTAGAACTCAGACTACTAAGTTCTTCACAGAATGATTCTACCTTACACACTTGTCTTCCAACTCACAGTTCTCTGAATCATCAGGAAGCACAATGTTCAAGGTAGCATTTTTGTTAAAATGCACTGTCTTGTGATACAAGAATACACTGTGGGCCTGGTTTCATTTCCTATTCCTGAACTTCTTTCTTGATTCCTCTGTTGCACAGTGTGGTGATGACTTTTCATTACCAAGGGCACTTGCTCAGGGGACATCTCCATCTCTGCATCCTGCGACCAGCTCACATCACCCTAGATGGTTTCATCGACTTTGTTAAACCAGATCCACCAGGCAACAGAGAGAATGGCCCCCTTGGGGTAGCTATCCTCTCTCCCACTTCTTTTTCTTATACTTTCTCCATGAAGCATTCTTCTGAGGGTTGTTGGCCTCCTGAGGAACGTCAAGTACACCCCTAACTTTCATAGGAACTTTGTAAAATCCCGCTGTGCTGCATCTGCTGAAATTCAGTTTGAGTCCATTTTGTTCTGATGTTTCCCCCACAGCCACTATAGTGCCAGAATTGTGCTGGATTACAACACACAGGGAATATAAATATCTGGTTAGGTGTAGTGGGCAAAGGGGACTGAGATACAAGGCCGTCCGGATGCTCACTGGGCACCACTGAGTACGGAAAATAAAGATTTTCATTTCTGAATCCTGCCCCCGGAACAGAGGACGGGTGATAGTCAGGATTCTTGTACCAGAGATTTGGGCAAGGCTGCCGGGCCATAGGTTCCATATATTATAAGGGTCATTTCACCCTGGCTGGTGTAGCTCAGTGTATCAAGCGTGCACCTGTGAACCAAAGGGTCGCTAGCTTGATTCCCAGTCAAGGCACATGCCTGGGTTGCAGGCCAGGTCCCCAGTGGGGGGCACTCAAGAGACAACCACACGCTGATGATTCTCTCCCTCTCATTCTCCTTCCCTTCCCCTCTCTCTAAAAATAAATAAATAAAATCATTTAAAAATAAATAAAATTTGCCAAAAAAAAAATAAGGGTAATTTTCTAGGCTGCTTTAGTTCGAAGTCTACAACTGGAAGAGTCTACAGTGGCAAGCTGATTGCTTCTGCTCTGAACTCTGCAACCAGGAGTGTCTATGGTACCACCTTATTAATTTTAATAATTTTGTAATCATATAATTTAACCCATAGTCCAGAGCTGTGTGGCTCAGTTGGTTGAGCAACATCCCACAAAGAGAAAGGTCACTGGTTCCATTCCTGGTCAGGGCACATGCCCAGGATGTGGCTTCAGTTCCCAGTCAGTTAAAAATAAACAAATAAAACTGAGCCACTCAGCAGTACTTGTTATATTAACTTCTGTTAGTCCACAGACATATATCTGAAATACATAATTGCATACATATATTCTTTCCTCTTCTTAAAAAATATTTGATTTACTTTTAGAGAGAGAGGAAAAGGAAGGGAGGAGAGGGAGAGAAACATTGATTCTCTGCCTCCTGCAGGCCCCCAACCAGGGGACCTGGCCCACAACCCAGGCATGTGCCCTGACTGGGAATCAAACCAGAGACGCTGCGGTTCATGGGATAACACTCAACCCAGTGAGCCACAGCAGTCGGGACTATTTTTCACACTTTTAAGTTTATGAATTAGCAACAGATTATAAAGTGAGCCAGTATAAGTAATTATTAAGAGGGAAACCACTGCATTTTAAAGAATTATTAGTATTTACATATTCAAATTGGGAAGCATTCTCCTAGTGCCAACTATACAGTCGCCTTTCAATTCTAATGTAACTGCTATGTTTGGGTTTTACATTATACTACAACCAAAAGAGTCAAGTCTTTCTTTTTTTCTATTTTCTTTCTTTCTTTTTTTTTTTTTTAAGATTTAAAAAAAGGTTTTGCCCTGGCTGGTATGCCTCTGCGTGGACCGAGTGCGGGCCTGAGAACCAAAGGGTTGCTGGTTGGATTCCAGTCGGGGCAAATGCCTGGGTTACACGTCAGGTCCCCACCGCAGGGCACGTAAGAGGCAACCACATACTGATGTTTCTCTCCCTCTCTTTCTCCCTCCCTTCCCTTCTGTCTAAAATTAAATAAACAAAATCTTTTATTTTTAGAGAGGAGAAGGGAAGGAGAAACAGAGGGAGGGAAACATCAATGTACAATAGGATACACCAATAGATTTTGCCTTTCACATATTCCCAATCGGGGACCTGGCCCCCAACCCAGGTATGCACCCTGACCAGGAATCAAACCGTTGACCTCTCAGTTTGTAGGACAATACTCAACTTACTGAGTCACATCAGCCAGAACAAGCCTTTATTTTTAAGATAATTAATTTGAAATTTTCCTTCTATGTGGTCAGAATGGTTACATTAAAATATAAGGACGAGAAAAAAATAACTTGTAACACAAGCTGTTTTCTTGGAAACAATTTTTACAAGTTTGTTCCCAGGATGACTTTGTTACTTTGTAACACAGCTTCCCATAAAAAACTAATCAGCCCAAACAAAAAAATTTTTTTCTACCGTTACAACCATTACAATGAAAAATTAACAAATATCCTACTGAAACCACAAATCCTGATATTCTGAGGCTCTGGAACTGAAGTTAAAGGCAGTAGTCTCCCATAATAATGACAAGAAAAAGCAAGACGATCGTGGGCAGTGGAGAAAGGAAGCACTGAGAACAGAAGAGGTGGTGTATCATGAGGTGAGGCCATCAGACACACTAACTCCACAAGAATCTCTGAGGCAGCCCTGGCTGGTGTGGCTCAACGGATTGAACGCTGGCCTGTGAACCAAAGGGCTGCCAGTCCAATTCCCAGTCGGGGCACATGCCTAGGGTGCAGACCAGGTTTCTGGGTGGGGACATGTCAGAGGTAACCGACTGATGTATCTCTTGTATACTGCTGTCTCTCTCCTCTTTCTCCTTCCCTTCCCCTCTCTCTAAAAATAAATAAATAGAAATCTTTTTAAAAATCTCGGAGGCAGCAGAGATCTGTGGTGCATGCTAACTTGGTTCTCTCTCTTCTTGTTCCCTCACTCTGACTCATAAAGACACCATCTACCTTGTTCAGAACCAACTGGGACTTTGGGAGATGAGTGGGGTGTAAGTTCAGAGATTCTGGCTTCAAGCAAATATCTCTGAATGTCACAACTTCTGAGTGGCAGAGCTGGGATTTGAATCTAGGCAGCATGGCTCTTAACCCTGCTTTGCAGACAGGATCTGGGGGACCCTTAAAAAAGGTCTCTGCAGTGAGCACCACAAAGTTCTGCTCATGGCCTTCGAAGCCGGAAGACGTGGTAGCTCCTGGAGTGACAAGCCCAGGCTGAAGCCCAGGTTGGTCAGGGATCAGGCAGAGCAGGGAAACACAGGGGCCCTGGGAGCCACCCCCATGTAGTTCTAGTTTTAATTTTTCATCTTCAGCTTCTAATCGGTAAAGTGCCCCCTGATGGGATGTGAATGTCAAATAAGATCATTTGGGCATAGTACCTACCACTGTGCTCAGTACATACCAGGTGCTATATGTCCCTCGCTTCCTTAGTATGTGCACACCTAGTCCTGCAGAACAGGTCATTATTTTAAAAAAATATTTTAAAATTTATTTTCAGAGAGAGGGGAAGAGAGAGAGAAAAACACCCATGTTAGAGAAACATCGATCAGTTGCCTCTCGCACACACCACAACCGGGGACCTGGCCCACAGCCCAGCCACGTGCCCTGATCGGGAATCCAACCAGTGAACCCTTTGACTTTGCGGGACTATGACCAACCCACTAAGCCACTCTAGACAAGGCCAGAACATATCATTACTCATTCAGCCAATAAACTTTAATGTCTACGTACCATGTGTCCTGCATTGTATTAGATAGTCAAGATATAAAAACAAAAGTGAGTATGGTACTCCTGGTCAAGTAGCTCAGTCGGTTGGAGCATCATCCCCATACACCAAGGTTGTGGGTTTGAGCCCCAGTCGGGGCACATACAAGAATCGACCAATGAATGCATAAAGAAATAGGACAACTAATTTCTCCCCCTCTCTCCCCCTTCTCTAGAAATCAATAAATTAAAAAACAATGATAGCCCTGGCTGGTGTAGCTCAGTGGATTGAGCACAGGCCTGCGAACCAGAGGATCGCAGTTCGATTCCCAGTCATGTCCGGGTTGCAGGCAGGTTCCCTGCAGGGGACACATGAGAGGCAACCATACACTGATATTTCTCTCCCTCTCTCCTTCCCCTCTAAAGATAAATAAATAAATAAAATCTAAAAAAATATGAATATGACAAAACTCCTGTAAAAAGTTTTGTAAAAGAGCAAGCAGCTACTAAAAAGTAAGTACAATGTATCAGTTATCCGTCCTGTGTTTGGTTTGTGCAGCGGCGTAAAGTACAGAGGGGAGAGATCAGTTCTTTGGGGGAAGTTGGGAGTTTAGAAAAAGCTGAAGATTTGAGCTGAGTCTTAAATTATGAGTAAGAATTTTCCAGGCAGTTGTAGGAGAAAGAATATTTCAGAAGAGGAATTGCATTATCTCAATGTAGTTTTACTTAGATACATCAATGAATTAAAAAGTATTACAGAACTGACCTAATTTGTTCTTTCATTTGTCCAATAGCTATTTCTTTCTCAGAGACATAACAGTAAACAAAAACTTGGTCCCAGCCTTTTAGGGAGCTTATATTCTAGTGGGAGAGACAGATCTTAACTGTGTAAAACTGAAACTAGGTTAGCACGTCTGAGAAGAGGCTTAGTTCATAATGATGTGAAACCATAAAACAGGCCTATGACCTGAACAAGAAGGTTAGACAAAGCATCCTTAAGGCAGGGATGATTGAACACATGGGTGAAGCGTTAACTGAGGAAAGAAGGAAGGAAAAGCACTTGAGGAGAAGGAAACAGTAGCTATGGTGAGAGAGTCCAGTGTTTTCAAGGGTTTGATCATAACCGAGGAGGCCTTACCATACTCAGCCATTCAAGTTCAAGAATTCAGGAGCCTTCCAGGGATCAGGCAGGTCACTTACATTGACAAAGGTGTAGGACAATAGGGGATGCTACTAGACTGAAGAACTACGGAAGTTTTTGCCTGCCTAAAATTAAACTTATCTGCAAATAAAATCCACTCGTTTACAAGAGCAGAATTATTGGTTTACAAGTACAGAAAAAAACCACTGTGGCTAGAGTGGGAAGACCTAGGTTTGTGAGATGAGATAGAGAAATCGGTCAAAACTTATAGCCAATGGTAGCCAGTGTAGGAGTCTTGTCATTTTCCTAAAAGTAATGTGAAACCAAAGTGTTCAGGTGGGATCATCATAATCAGTTGTATGTTTCACAAAGGTCCTTCCACTTATAGCTTGGATGATGAAATAGGGACAAAAGTGACTGTTGAAAGATAGGCACTTGGTTTAGAGTAAAGGCTATGGACACATGAATTTGAGACACCCTGAAGGGATAAAAAGGCTGGGACTTGGTGATGGATTCAATAAGGGGGCTGGGGAGAAGCCCTAGGTTCCTGGTTAACAGAACTGAATGGACTCACTGAGGCATGGATCCTGGAGGAGGATTAGGGTTTTTGTTGTTGTTGTTGTTTGTTTGTTTGTTTTGTTGTTGTTCATTTAGGATGAGGTAGAAATAGAGAGGAAAGGATGGGTTGCCTGTTTGGGATATACTGAGTAGGCAGAGGCCTTGGAGACATCTATTAGGAGATAGTAAAGAATTGAACAGCAAAGAATAAGCAGCAGCCTGGGCTGAAGAGACTGCATATAACATTACCAAATCGAGGCTAAGCACAGAGAACCTAGAATTCAGCCTTGAGCAACTGCAATACTAAGTGGTTAGTTAGAGAATGATGAGCTGGCAAGGGAGACAGAGAGGGCTGGCTAGAGATGTAAGGAAACAGAAGTTACAAAAGCCAATTTAAAAAAGAGCGTTTTAAGAATAAGGTGGCATCAGAAATGCTGAGTTTAAAAGGTCTGTAAAGGGTCTAAGTTGAAATCGTATGGAGCTCAAAAATGGGCTTTAGGCTAGAGAGGAAACTTGAAAATTTGAAGTATTCAAGTTGCAACTCAAGCCATGTTTAATGTATAAAGATGGTACTCAATAAACAGGAGCAACTATTATTCACAGAGGAGTAATAATAACACTGAGAGATTTACCTAGTGTTTTTTTCTCTCAGGAAATAACATTTTGGAACCCTGGCCAGGTAGCTCAGTTGGTTAGAGCATCATCCTAATATGCCAAGGTTGCAGGTTCCATCCCCAGTCAGGGCACATACAAGAAGCAACCAATGAATGCATGAATAAGTGGAACAACAAATCTGTTTCTCTCTATCCCTCTCTCTCTCAAATCAATTCATAATTTTTTTGAAGAAAATAACATTTTGGAGATATTATCTGATTGTATCTGTCAATCAATATTTGGACTGTCAGCAGTATTTATGGAGGGTATTACAGTATGTGGTCCTATAGAAATATAAGATACAAAAGAAATAGAAGCCATGGCTGGCATGGCTCCATTGGTTGTAGCGTCAGCCTGTAACCAAAAAGTTGCAGGTTCAACTCCAGGTAAGGGCACATACCCAGGTTGTGGGTTTAGTCCCCATCTGGGCACATGCGATCCCTGGTCCTAAAGCGCACAAAGGATCACCAGTCATGCGAGCACAGGGGAGTCAACCAATGGATGCTTCTCTCTCCCAGTCAGGCACATGCCTGGGTTGAGGGCCAGGTCCTCAGTGGGGGTCATGTGAGAGGCAACCACACACTGATGTTTCTCTCCTTCTCTTTATCCCTCCCTTCCCCTTACTCTAAAAATAAATTTACTTTTTTAAAGATTTTATTTATTTATCTTTAGAGAGGAAGGGAAGGAGAGAGGGAGAGAAATATCAAAGTATGGTTGCCTCTTGTGCATTCCTGCTGGGAACTGGCTTGCAACCCAGGCATGTGCCCTGACTGGTTCACAGGCCCGCGCTCAATATACTGAGCTACACCAGCCAGGGAACTTTAAAATATTTTTTAAAAATAATAAATAAATTGAAATATAAATTTTACCTTAAAGCTTTCAGTTAGGGAAATAAAAATGTTGACAGATATAATACTAATGAATCATTTCAAAATTGCACATCAGTGAGTACAAATTAATAAAGTTCAATGGTATTTTTTTATGAATGCTGAAGGAGGGGTGGTATTTAGAAATTATCTACATTTAGTGCAGTTGTTCAAAAACAGTTTTCCAAAGGGATTGAATTGTCAGTGGACTCCAGAGATGGTAAAGGCCTTAGAAACCTTTAAGGCAATGACAAATAATTTTGAAATTATTTTTGAGTATTAGGGGAGGGGATTGGAAACAGATCCAGAGCCCCTGGGTTAGCCTGTAGCAGGTGCTTTACATTTGTTGCTATGTTCAAAATATTGCGTTACTAGAAAGTTTACCAAGAAATTAAACTCATTTGTGCAAACATTGAATTTCATAACTGTGGTTATATTGTTTAGCTAGGACCTCAGAGAGGCATTTAACAAAAATTTCTTGAGTTATTGGGTGTCTGCTCTGTGCCAAGTTCTGAATTAAGCACTGGGAATATAACAATGAAAAATAAGCCCTTTGAGGGACGTGGGGTTTGGTAACTCTGTTACAGAAACAACTCCCCCTCAATCCCGGGGGTCTTGTTACTTACGATGGTTTCTATGCCCACTGCTGATTAAAAACTGTGATTTTTTAAACATTTTTTTATTGATTATGGCATTACATTTGTTCTATTCCCCCCCCATTCCCCTCCACCCTGGACACCCATCCCCCACCACCCCCCCTTTAGTTCATGAACACATGTCTCAAGTTCTTTAGATTCTGTATTTCCCCTACTATTCTTACCCTCCCCCTATCTATTTTCTATCTACTGTCTATGCTACTTATTTTCTGTACCTTCTCCCCCTTTCGCCTTCTCCCACTCCCCTGTTGCTAATCCTCCACGTGATCTTCATTACTATGGTTCACTCCTGATCTAGCTGTCCTCTTAATTTGCTTTTGTTTTAGGTGTGGTTGTTGATAACTGTGAGTTTGCTGTCCTTTCACTGTTCATCTTTTTTTATCTTCTTTTTCTTAGGTAAGTCTCTTTAACATTTCATATAATAAGGGCTTGGTGATGATGAACTCCTTGAATTTGGTCTTATCTGAGAAGCACTTTATCTGTCCTTCCATTCTAAATGAAAACTTTGCTGGATAGAGCAATCTTGGTTGTAGGTCTTTGGTTTTCATGACTCGGAATACCTCTTTCCAGCCCTTTCTTTCCTGTAAGGTCTCTTTTGAGAAATCTGCTGACAGTCTGATGGGAACTCCTTTGTAGGTAACTGTTCCCTTATCTCTTGCTGCTTCTAGGATTCTCTCCTTCATTTTCATCTTGGCTAATGTAATGACGATGTGCCTTAGTGTGTTCCTTCTTGGGTCCAACTTCTTTGGGACTCTCTGAGCTTCCTGGATTTCCTGGAAGTCTATTTCCTTTGCCAGAATGGGGAAGTTCTCTTTTATTATTTGTTCAAATAAGGTTTCCACTCGTAACTGTCCCTCTTCCCCTTCTGGTACCCCTATAATTCGAATGTTGGAACGTTTAAAGATGTCCTGGAGGTTCCTAAGCTTCTCCTCATTTTTTTGAATTCTTGTTTCTTCATATTTTTCTGTTTGGTCATTTTTTCCTTCCTTCTGGTCTACTCCCTTGATTTGAGTCCCAGTCTCCTTTCCATTACTATTGGTTTCCCGTGCATTACCATTCATTTCAATTAGTTTAGCTTTCATATGTTTCTCTAATTTGTGACTAAAATCAACCAGTTCTGTGAGGATCCTGATCACCAGTGTTTTGAACTGTGCATCTGAAAGTTTGGCTATTTCTTCATCACTTAGATTTATTGGCTCTGGGGCTCTGAGTTGTTCTTGAGACATATTTTCATCTGTTGGCACCTGTTAGGTATGAGGAGAGGCGCCTTAGTTGTTTACCAGGGCGGGGCCACCCAGGTTGCTGGTTTATGACGCTGTATGTGGGGGTGGGGCCAGAGAGAGAGCAATGGTGGTCCTCTCCACTTGCCCAGTCCCCCTCACCACTCGCCCCCCACCTGTTTATCTGAGTGGAAATGCGCGGCCCGCAGCCCTGCACCTTGCGGTCTCAATGCTCGCCTCTTCACTGGTTTATCTGAACGCAAATGCTCAACCTGGACCACAGACAGCCAGCCACGCCTCTTCCCTGGGTTCCGCCCCTAGCTAGTCCACACCTGGGATCCGCGCCTTCCGGCTGCTTGCGCACCACCCCAGTCAGGTATTTTTTTTGCCAACCCACTCCGCTGCTGGCTTCGCCCTTCTTAATGGTTTAGCTGAGCATTTTGTTGTTTTCGGAGTTCGTATTGTCGATTTTCTGTGTGGTTTGGTTGCAATTATTATTATTGTTAAAACTGTATTGTTTTTAGATTTGGTTGTGCGCAGACGCAAGGTGTTTCCACCTACGCCTCCATCTTGGTAGAAGTCCAAAAACTGTGATTTTTTAATGCCAGAGTTTGGTAAAAAGCAAAGGAATTATTTATTTAAAAGTTAAATAGGTTCAGAGCAATGGCTGAATGTTGCTGTTAAATTCCTAACTTCTTTTAAAACACCCACGAACATACACAGTCCTGCCCTCCCTTGCCAAACCAGGCCAACCAGGGTTACGGTGTCTCAGGAAAAGATAAGTCCGTAGCTTGGCTAGACTTCCATTCTCTCTTTTTTTTTTTAATTCAGAAATTTAGCCTATCAGTATTTTTTAATGTTTATTATTTGTATTTTTTCTTTTTATTTTAATTGTTGTTCAAGTACAGTTTTCTGCCTTTAGCTCCCATCCCAGCCCACCCCACTTCCCTCCCATTTCCACCACCCCCTTGTTTTTTTCATGTGTCCTTTATACTTGTTCCAGCAAACCCTTCCCCTTTCCCCCTGAAATTTCCTCCCCTCTCCCCTCTGGTCCCTGGCAGCCTGTTCTCTATTCCAGTTAGACTCCTGTTCGTAATTCAAAACCGTATCCTCATGGTGGGTCGGTGGGAGTTCTTCTTCTTTCTTTCAAACTGCATGGTCAGGAGAGAGAGCTCCACATGGTTGCTACATCCTGCTTTCCTGCTCCTTTCTAAGCTGCGTGATCAAGAGAGCCTCCTCTCTGCTCCCAAACCGCATGGTTAAGCCCCAACATGGCTGCTGCACCTGGGTTTAAATTCCGGTGCGGATTTTCCTCAGTAACCCCATTTTCGACTTCTCCCACACTGGGTTGCAACTGCCAGCAGCCTGGTTCTTTCTACTTTTCTCAGCTGTTATTGTTAGTCCAGGTAAGTGTGGCTCTATGACACAGAAGCTGCCTCTAAGCCACTCTTACGGGTCGAGGAAACCACCCCAACTGTGTTGCATCATGGATTAGAGACACACCCATCTGCCTGGCTATATCCAGGCACAGATTTTAATATTATTAAAACTCTGGCTAAATTCTTCAGATATGCAAAGTAACTCTTAATGGCCCTGCTCCTCTTCCTTCATTCCCCAAGTGATAGTTATGGGTTTTGGGGGGGGGTTTTATCCCCATTTGGGGGGACCTTCAGCTCAGCACCCCACTACAATCCTCCCTTTCAGATCAAACCTTTTATAATTTTATAAAGGACAATGGCCAAAGATCGTATTATCTTTTTGTAGCTGCTTCCTGCTGGATAGGGGTCCCCGAAAGAGTGGTAGGATGTGGTGTAGAGGATGGCCTTGCTGTGAGGGGAAGGGCCTTGCAGAGGCCAAGGCCGCTGGCTGTGACCAGGGAGAAGCAGGCTTGATGTCCAAAACCTGGCATTACTGGACAGTTGGTATCCTTGTTGTATTCTGGAGGTGACAGATTTGGCAAGAGGGTTAGAAAGCACAATTAAACCATAACCACTACGTAACAAAAGCAGGGATTAATTCTTCAATGTCCTACATTAAGAAAAGAATGGCTTATATATAGAATGGTGCGCAAGGTGTACCACACCTGTCCAAAGTGCTTTTGTCCACTATACTTAGCTTGGGCTGGGGGGAATGTTCTAGGATGTCCACCCTTTCAGACTTCTGGGCCTTTTCTGTCCAAGCCATTAGGACAGAAAAGGAAAATCAGTTTTAAAGTGAAGCCCACAAACCACCCCAACAAGTCACCAACCCAGCCACTTAGATCAGCCAAACCGTTGAGTCTCAGGGGGCGATGATGAAGATGGGCTCTGTAAGTGAGGTCTATATTGCAACCAATCACTCAGGTAATGAGGTCATAGGCATACGTCCTATGAAAACAGAAGAACACACGTTAATTTACACAACCCACAAACCAATTTTTCTGCCTGTGAGACTGTCTTTTGGGAAGACATCCACTTGCAAGGAATTTCCTGAAATGACTTTTAATGTGGCAATTTGATGGGTTATGTGTGCCTGTTTATTGAGCATCTTTGATGATGCCACACAACCAATTTTAACTTCCAAATGAAAATGAACTTTCAAGGCAGTTAGCTGCACCCATCCAATGTCCAACACTGAGCATTGTGATTTTCCTTGAACTACAATTTTTTTCTAAAGATGACCCTTATTATCATCAAAAGGACTACATTGCGTCCCGTCCAGTTCGAATTTTTCCTGTTTGCTTGCATAAACACACCAAGAGCAGTCCTGGATCATACATGATTTTTAAGTCTGCTTTGCTGGAATTCGCACAAGAAACTTCTAGATTGCCTTTCTAGTCTGCCCTTCAGGGCACAGAAGCTGAGTCACACATCTGCCATCTGCCTTCACCTGAATCAGTTGTTTCACTTTTAAGTCCTCAAGGCTTCCATTTTGCCTGCAGGTTCCATTTTTAGCCGTTTCTCAGAAAAGCAACCTTCGTTCCTCCCCTGAAAAGACTGCCGTGAACCACACGACTGACTAAGGAACCAGGTTTTTTCTTGTGGACATTCAATCCCAGTTCCTCAGGGCTTTCTGGTAACATCCAGCACTGGGGCATGCCTCCTTCAGGTGTGACATTTAAGTTAGGATCTTGGTTGGCAAAACCGCCATTAACCACTGGTCTTACTGGTTTTATGCAAAGAAACATTATGTTTTTACTACTAACTTCTTCAGAATTCCCAATTCTGGAGGCATCAGGTATGGAGAAAAATACAAAGTGTGAAAGAAAATCTTTGTCCTTCCGATATTCACTCAGATTGCATTTCCATGTCTTATTCTTTCCCTGGTTCACTTTTGTGCATAGTGTAAAGTTTTCCCTGGAAACCTCAGTTGCTTTTCAGAGCAGATACAGAGCAAAATTCAAGCCACAGACAGAGTTCCAGAAGAACAATAAACAAGTAGAGGCATTCTCTTGCACCCGCATGTCCTTTGGTCTGCTGGGGGACACACCCTTTTAAATCTGACTAGAGGTACTGTTCTACCTGCACCAGAGCACCAACGACCTTTAGGCAGAGCAGTGTCCTTCAGGCCCTGTCTCTGCACAGAGACAGGCTCTTTCACCGCTGGCTGAAATACTCACCAGCCCTGAAAGACCCTGCCTGGGTCCCGGGTGGCAAAGGTGTTTCCTCTCCACACCCCCCCCACCAATTACAGGTGACCCTTCCCAGGTCTTCAGATATAGGGGATTTCTGATCAGAAACAGAGCAAAGTTTAAATCATATTCCTGTAAAATCAGAAAAACATGTAGTTGAAGTTTTCTCCATGTCTGAAACTTTCACATCCTTTCCATGCATTTTTAAAACTTTCCACAGACCTTCTGCATATTTTTACCCATTGAGATTTAACCATAATACACTTTCAATCCTTGTTTTTTCCCACTGGGAAGGACTATACTTAATTTTAATACCTGGCAGCAAAGAGTCCCCTATCTTTACAGGCACAGGCATCTTGCACTAAAAGTCCTCAGATATGCAGGAACATTCTACAGCTTTCTGAAGCTTGGACCTTGCAAACACCCTGTAACTCAGGTGGTCACCCTTGGACATCAATTCATGACTTTCAGAACCAGACCCTCCTTATCAGAACCAGTTGCACAAAGAACCTGACTGGTGCAGGCCCACACAGCAGCAACAACACACAGCCCATAATCTGAAGAGAATGCATAGCCCACCACCTAGCCCAGTTCCAAGACTGAGGACCTCTCACATGACCCATCATCCAAGATGGCCGAGTGGCCATGTGCCACATCCAAAATGGCAGCACCCACACATGCTGAGTCATCCAAGATGGCAGAGCCCATGCACACACCATCCTCCATGGGGGGACACTCACGTGACTCATCCTTCATTTTACCCAAAATGGCTGCACACCCACGTGGCTTGCTGTCCAATCCTCAACGTGCTTGCAGGCTCGACTTACAGAGCCTAGAGGTTCCCTTCCTCCCCAAACCCACTCCTTTACACCATTCTGGCCTTCCTGGTGACTGACGCCTTGAGCTGGGGTGCAGAGCAATTCCCTGAGATGAAAGTTCACACTACCATACTCCAGGGTCGGTCTTCTCCAGATGGCCGTAACAGAGTACAGGTGTCTTTAGTCCTATCTGGGCTGGCCAAAACTATAAGTAACAGACCAGAGCAACCTAGAAGCAGCATATAACCAAACTATTATCCACAACTCCCTTATTCGCAGATCCAGTTTCTTTTCACCTTCCAGGGGTGTTCAGGTAGCCCTCAGGAGAGGTGCAGAGACTGGGGAACTCCGCAGTCTCCATCTGCCATTTCTGAAGGGGTCTGTCTGCCGCGGGCAATTATCAGGCCCACCGTTCGGCGCCAGACAATCTTACAGAAACATGCCCTCCACCCCCGGGGGTCTTGTTGAAACTGGAAAAGCTGGTGTCCCTGTTGCCTGTCACCTGCCAGGCCCAACAAGCAGAGACAGGGGTTGAAGTTTTATGGGTACTTGGCTGATTATGGGAGGACAGTGGGTTTGTACCCTAATAGACCAACTTAAAGTCCATTTTAGACCCATTATTTTTATAATAAGAAAATTGTAGGTAAGGGGATTGGAATTCAGTGAAAATTTTAATCAGATAAAAAAACTGCTGCATTCTTTCATCGGTGTCCTGGGCGGTGGTCTTTTTTTATCTGTGCCCTGGGCTGTGGGTGTCTCACCCTGGAGGATAATTGCCCAGATACCATCGTGCTAGCTTGCAGTCCTCCTGAGGCACGAAGGAGGAACTGTTTATGATCTCCTGGGGTCAGGGTGGGTCCTACCTTCAGTTCCTGAAATGATATCTTTTTAAATACCTTGATTACTAAGCTTATTAGCTACTACCTGAAACTAAAATTTTTCCATCTGAGTCCCCCATTATTCTCCCACTGTAAGTTTAAACTATCTTATTTCTATAAGGTCTGTTTCATATGGAAGTATTCATTTTTTGTTGAGCACCAATCTTAGCATTAGACCACCTGATAGGGGTTTAGGAATACATTTAATTGCAGATCCTCATAAGGGGACACATTGTATGCAAAGACAAGCTCTGAAAAAGCACAAAAATGGTTTTTAGCACAATCAACAAATGTTGCACTCTCTGTAGGAGGAGCTACATTAGTGTCTTTTAAGGAAAACATTTCCTTGTCCTTTAGAATTACCACAGGTTCCCAATTATAAGTATTGGAGTAGGTTATTTTCTTATTGATATGCTTAAATAAAGTACAATTCCAAAGGCTTTACAGGGGAAAACAAACACCTATAATTCAACGTAAGTTCATCCTACAAGACAAGATTCAGAGATGTTTAGAACATTTTCACTAAATATACCCAGATATTTTTATCTCATTTGAAAGGAACAAGTTCTACATAACATGGGGTCAAACAAAAGTAATGAAAAGAATATAAGCTATTGTTTTCAAAAGATGCCTTTCAGGTTTTCTTGAGGTTGAGTGATCCATTGTCCTCCAGTGATTTCTTTACTCTGGTGCGATGAATCCAAGATTTTATTTCTGCCAACTTCACCACAGTGAGGGTGGTGAGGAGTATGTCCCAAGATTCAGTCCACTTTTGTCCTAGTCGGCTTTCTGAAGATGCCGTTACCCAAAGCTTGAGTAGCACCTTATCTCCAGGCTCATAGGAATGTAGCACACCTGCAGGGGAGAGGTCTCTGGTACAAGCAAGGTCATTCATTACAGCTAAGGTCTGAATTAAGTGTTGTATATTTTCTTCACCTTCACTTCTTGATCTATATGCATGTCTCTCACTCCAATCATAACCTGAAATGATTGTCCATACACAATTTGATAAGGACCCAACTGAATTCCACTTCAGGGAGTCACCCCTAACCTGAGCAAGGCAATAGGTAAAACTTGTTCCCAATAAAGATGAGTTCTTGGCACGGCTTGGCTATATTTTTCTTCAAGGTGTGATTCATCTTCACTACCTTCCCAGAAACCTGAGGTCTCCATGACATGTGGAGTCTCCACTTAATTCTTTTTTTTTAAATAATTTTATTTAGTCATTTTTCAAGTATAGTTTTTTGTCTATTTCTCCCATCCCAGCCCCCCCCCCCCCATGCTCCCCACCTCCCTCCCATTTCCACCCCCCTTAGTTCTCGTCCCTGTGTCCTTCATATTTGTTCCTCCAAACCCCTCCCCTTTTTTTTCCTTAAATTCCCTTCCTTCTCCCCTCTGGTCACTGTCCCCTTGTTCTCTATTTCAGTGTCTTTGTTTTTATTCTGCTTGCTTGTTTGTTTTGTTGTTTAGCTTCCTGTTAAAGGTAAGATCATATGGTATTTGTCTTTCAACACCTGGCCTATTTCACTCAGCATAATGCTTTCTAGTTCCATCCACGTTGTTGCAAAGGGTAGTAGCTCCTTCTTTCTCTCTGCTGCATAGAATTCCATTGTGTGTATGTACCACAATTTTTTGATCCATTCATTTATTGACAGGCACCTAGGTTGCTTCCAACTCTTGGCTATTGTAAATTGTGCTGCTATGAACATTGTGGTGCATAGGTTCTTTGAAATTGATGTTTTAGGATTCTTAGGATATAATCCTAGCAGTGGAATTGCTGGGTCAAAAGGCAGGTGGATTTTTATTTTTCTGAGAAAATTCCATACTATTTTCCATCCACTTGATTCTTAAAAATTTACTAACCTTCTGTTTAATTTCTGAAACAAGAGAAAGTTCACTATTGCTCTGGATGTTGCTGCGTAGGCCAAAGTGAAGCATTATTTCCTTCAGTAAGTCTTTTACTACCTCAAGAATTTCTCCATTCTAGTAGGATAGGCTTCTACCCATCCTGAAAAGGCATTAATAAAGACTAGCAAATATTTCCACCCTTGGACCCTTGACATCTGGGTAAATTCTATTTGCCAGTCCTCAAATGGCCTCTGTCCTCGGTATTGTTTCCCTTCTTTCTTTTGATGGGGATCTGTCTTGGGGTTGTTCTTCGGGCACATAACACACCTAGCAATTACTTTTCATAAGGCTTTAGAAATTCCAGGACCTGTAAGCCACAGTTGAATATAAATGATTAATGAGTCCCTTATGAGGTGAGTGGCCTCACGCAAATGCTTCATGACTGGCTCTACTAAATGTTCATTAAATGGTATAATTCCTTTCTAGTCTGCTGGAGGCAAATGGCCTGAAATTCCTTAGGAGCAAGCATTTATGGCTCTGTACAAAGATCTCTCCTTTTGCTCTGGTGCAAGTGTAACAGAGCCTACGGGCTCAAGTGTTGCTCAATTAGAAGATACCTTCCTTAGTTTCCCACCCTTCTCTCACGGGAGATTAAGGGAACCCCAGAGTTCAGGAGTCTCTGCCCTGCCTTAGAGGAAGTGACCTCTCCACCACCTTATGCAATGGATAACCTAAAGCCACCAGCTACTGAAAACCTCAGCCCCTCAGGACATACTAGGAGTGGTGCTTCTTATCTCCCTACCACTCCTACACTCCTACCCTTGAGGGAGGGTGTCAGCTGACACCCAGGTGCTGTAGAGGTACAGGTGCGCTTCTCTATAGCTGATTTACAACAATGGGAAGACAGACTAGGGAGTTTTTCAGAGGACGCTTCAACTTTCACTAGTAATTTCCAGACTCTTACCTTAACCTTTAGCATGTCATGGAGGGATTTGTACAAAATTTTGACCACCTGCTGTCCCCTAGATGAGAAACAGTGGACCTGGGAAGAGGCCCTTAAGCATGCAGACCAGTTGCATATCAGGAACCCCAGCACAAACCAGCCTGCTGCCCAAACTGTCTCAGACCAGGATCCCAAGTGGGGATACAATACTCAGGCAGGAATCTGGAATGGGGATCCAATGGTAGATTATCCATTGGTAGGAATGAGAATCTTAATCAAGAAACCTGTAAATTATGAAAAGATTAGGGAACTCAACCAAGGCAAGGAAGAGAACCCAGTTCTCTTCAGAAACAGACAAGTAGAAGCCTTCAGAAAATGTACAAACTTGGGTCCGTCCTCTCTGGAGGGTTGAATCTTGACAGGGCACCATTTTATAAGTCAGTCTGCCCCTGACATTCGCAGGAAGCTTCAGAAATTACAAATGGGCTCATAGACGCCCCTAGACCAGCTCATGGATACAACCTTTTTGATCTTTAACCATAGAGATTTGGAGGAAAGAAAATGGAAAGCAGGAAAGAGAGAAGCGAGTTGACTTCCTTGCATTATCCTTTAGTAGAGCTGTTGGCAGAAACCAGCCCCATCAAGGGAGCTCGGAGAGAAGGCAAATGGATCAGAACTGTTATAAGTGCAAGCACCCCAGACACTGGACAAAGAATTGCACTTGACCACCTCTGGGACCCTGTCCTCTATGCAAGAATATCAGTTCTGCCCTGGCTGGTGTAGCTCAGTGGATTGAGTGCAGGTTGTGAACCAAAGGGTCACCAGTTTGATTCTCAGTCAGGGCACATGCCTGGGTTGCAGGCCAGGTCCCCAGTGCAGGCCACGTGAAAGGCAACCACACATTGATGTTTCTCTTTTTCCCTTTCTTCCCCTCTCTGTAACAATTTTTTAAAAATTAAATAAATAAAAGAATATCAGTTCCAACACTTGGCACTGGAAGGTAGACTGCCCCCATTCCCAGAGTGGAAAGGGGTCATCACACAAGACCATGGCTACGTTGAGACTGAGGGTGCCCTGGGAATAGGTTGACCCCAGGGAATACTCATATTCCCATCTCTATCAAGGAGCCCCAGGTAACTCTGGATGTGGCAGGTAAGAAAAGCAACTTTCTTGTTGATACTGGCTGGGGCCACTTACTCTTTCCTTAACTCTTACTCTGGACTTTTTTCCTCCAAATCAGCTAATACAACGGGGGGTCAAAGGAAACCTTCAGGCCTATTTCTATATATTCCCTTTCACTTGCCATTTTGAGAGTCAAATATCCAAACACTCCTTTTTGATTGTTCCTCAGTGCTATATTCCACTATTAGGCCCAGACCTTTTAGCCTGAATGTAAACCTTTTTTTTTTCCCTAAAGAGTCACTTGAGTTATGCAAGGTCATGATAATCAGTTATAACCAAAACTAGAGGAAATCCCAAGTTTGGTTCTGGATGCAGTAAACTTGCTAGTTTGGGAGTCAGGAATTCCAGGAAGAGCAAAAGCTGAATTACTAGTTAAAATCCAATTAAATCCCAGGGAGGATTATCCTCACAGGGAGCAGCATCCTATTAAATGAGAGGTTTTGGAGGGGTTATAGCCTATCATAACTAAATTTATACAACGCAGGCTCATAATTTCTTGTCACTCTCCTGGCAACACTCCCATTTTACCAGTGACAAAACCCACCAGAGAGTATAGGCTAGTCCAGGATGTAAGGTTAGTCAGTGAGGTAGTAGTGCCTTTACATCCAATAGTAACTAACCCTTATACCTTGCTCTCACAGGGACCTGATGATGCTCAGTGGTAGCCAGCATTAGATGTGAAAGATGCCTTGCTCTGCATCCATTTGCATCCTGACTCTCAGTATTTGTTTGCTTTTGAGTGGATTGACCCAAAGATGATGATACTTCAGCAATGCACTTGGAACGTGTTGCCACAAGGGTTCAGGGACAGTCCCCACCTCTTTGAGAGGGTATTGGGAAAGGATCTCAAAGAGCTACAGTTCCAAGGAGATGCCATACTAATGGTATACTAGTATGCAGATGACATACTAACCTGCAGCCCCTCCAAGGAGACTTCTAATCAAAATACCATCCAGACTCTGAATTTCCCAGCTGAAAGGGGACATCAGGTATCAAAAAAGAAGGCTTAGATTACCCAACAAAAAGTACATTATTTAGGGTATATTTTGACTCCTGGGTCTAGGCAATTACCACAGGAAGAAATTAAAGCTATTGCTGAGTTAACTCCACCTGCTACTAAACAGCAGCTTCACACTTTAGGAAGAGCGAGAGCTCTTTCTTCCTATTCCTTTTTTTCCTAAAAATCCTGCCATTCCTATGGCAGGATTCTGTAGGATTTGGATCCCCAACTTTGGGCTAATTGCCAAACCCTTGTATGAAGCTCCTAAGAGGCCAGATACTGAACCCATTTTATGGGAAAGGGAATGTGATCAGGCTTTTAATAAAATCAAGCAGGTCCTAGGCAAGACCCCAGCCGTAGGCATCCCCAACTTAAACAAGCCTTTCTCTCTATACATAGCAGGGAAGCAAGGAATAGCTTTAGGGGTTTTAGCCCAATTACTGGTTGAGGAATGAACTTAACCAGTTGCATATTTCTCTAAAAAACTGGACATTGTATCAACCAGGTAGCCTCCATGTCTAAGAGTAGTTGCAGCCACAGCCATGCTAACTGAGGAAGCTGCTAAACTAACTCTCAGGCAGAAGTTAGAGGTCTTAACTCCACATCAGGTACAAGGGGTGTTACAAATGAAAGGGCACCTCTGGCTAACAGGAAACAGACTGACCAAATATCAGGCCTTCTTCTGGACAATCCTGAAGTGACTGTAAAGACCTGTAATACCTTAAATCCAGCCTCCTTTATCAGAATCATCCCCAGATTTGACCCATTCCTGCTCAGACGTTATTAATCTTACTCTAGCAGGACTCACTTGCTAGACCAACCCTTAGAAAACCCTGATGAGGAATGGTTCACTGATGGGAAGTTTGTACAGAATGGCCGTGGAAAACAGGATATGCAGTAGTTAGTTTATATAACACCATTGAGGCACAATCCCTTCGACCCTTGACCTCGGCCCAAAAGGCTGAAATTATAGCCTTTACCCGAGCTCTCATCCTAGGACAAGGAAGAAGGGTCAATATCTATGCAGACTCCAAATATGCCTTCCTTGTGCTGCATGCTCGCACTGCCATATGGAAAGGAAGAGGGCTCATCACTGCTGAGAATCCCTCCATTAAACGTGGACCAGAAATCTTAAATCTGTTGGAAGCAGTTAGGCTCCCTGAGGAAGTGGCAGTTGTGCATTGCAAAGGCCACCAGAAGAATATGTCCCCTATCTCCAAGGGAAATAGGAGAGCAGACCGAGAAGTAAAGAAAGCAGCACTAGGGCCTGACAAACAAGTGGCCCTATTGCCCTCTGTACGTGGCTCAGATATCAAGCCCACCTATGTAGCTGAAGAAATATCTTGGGCTCTGGAGCAAGGAGGTGTCCATGAAGGCCCCTGGATATATATTTGCCAGAGGCTCTCCCTTCTCCAGGATTCCCAGTGGAAATTCTCAAAGGCTTTGCATGACTCCTTCCACATTGGAAGGGATGCTACAATGACGACGGTTAATAAATTATTCAGAGGCCGGGGAAGAGCTACTACCATAAAGAATATTTGCCAGGCTTGTACTCTTTGTGCCTACAACCACCCTGGGCAAAAGCCATCCCTGCCCCTGCTGATAGAACCTGTTCAGGTAAGAGGGCTGTATGCTGGAGAGGACTGGCAGATTAATTTTACCGAATTGCCTCCTTATAGAGGATACAAATACTTACTAGTCCTGATAGATAGCTTTATTGGATGGGTTGAGGCTTTTCCAACAAGGACGGAGAAGGCCACAGAAGTAGCAAAAGCTCTACTAAAGGAAATAATACCTCAGTTTGGCCTTCCACAGTCCCTACAAAGTGTTAATGGGCCATCCTTCACTTCTAGGATCAGGCAAACAGTCTCTGAAGCTCTAGGCATAAAATACTATCTCCGCTCTGCTTGGAAACCACAGTCCCTTGGAAAGGTAGAATGGGCAAATCAAACTTTAAAAAGAACATCAGCAAAACATTGTCAGGAGACCTCTGAGAACTGGGCAAAGTTGTTACCTATAGCCCTCATGAGAATTAGGAGCTCCCCTAAGGCCAATGCTAAGCTCAGCCCATTTGAAATGTTATATAGCCAACCCTTTTCAACTCTAGGTCTAATATTTGATACAAAGACCTATCTAGTAATTAAGTACATACCATACTTAGGGCAAGTACAGAAAGCTTTACATGCATATGGAAATGACGTTTTACCAGCCCCAAAAGGGAACTTTCAAACTATCACATCTCCAGGGGACTGGGTACTCCTTAAAACTTGAAAGGAGGGATCATCCACAGACCAACTCAACCCTGAATGGAAAGGGCCCTACCGGGTAGCCCTGAGAACCCCTATGGCTGTAAAACTTTTAGGGGTCAATACCTGGGTTCATATTTCCAGGGTAAAGCACCCGCTGATCCCGATCTGACTCAGGACCAGCTGGAGACCCAAAGTCCATACTACATACACATCGAGCCACTGGAGGACCTCAGGTTCCTGTTCGAAAGGAGGAAGCCCTAGAAGATAAGTTATGATCCATGACAATGTACTGAAGTCACCATTGTTCTGGATAGTTACCCTTCTTGCAACATTTCCATTAGTACTGGTCCTCTGTATAAAGTCTAGCTCACTTCCTTCTGGGTGAAATCGTATCTATGATCGTCTGGAATGAAAATCTCTTTGTTGTTTCTATGGATCACTCTCTACTCACCTACACCCTGCACAGGGGAGTGGGATGAACAGTTTTTAGTAAACGCTTCTTAAAACTTAGCAGCACGAGAAAACCCGGCCCAATGTTGGATATGTCATCCTAGCCCAGAAACTCCTTCCAGATAGAATACTCACATAAAAGCCTACCCAATAGCTAATGAATCCTTAATCAATACTTTGAACTACTCTGCTAATTACACCCATTCCTCTTTTTCTCTGAGGCCGGTGGGAGCAGAACCGTCCTCTGTGCTCCTGTATGGCCCTAGAATTGCTCATTTAATCACCCCAGTACCTCTCTTACATGCCGCAGTGCTATAGGATGCACCCCATGTTGTAATAACACTCAGACAGGGGCCAATAACCCATTTGGAGTCCTGGTCTCTCTTTCCAGGTCCAGCTTTCTAGAGAACCTTTCTGAGCAAGACATTTTCAAACCTTTGAACTGGTCACATAGAGTATGCTACCTGAATTATGACTCTAACTGCATTCCTAATAGCACCCATTACTGCTTTGACAAAACTCATAATGCAGATACCAAAGACACTTCAAAAATGTGTTAGCTGGAAATTGAACCAACTCCTTCGAGGGGTATTAGCAAAATTTCTACCACCTCCTGCAGGAGGGGAAAATCAGGGAAATAATTTAGGCCCCCTTAAGGATTGCCTTTCCTTCTTGCCATACACCCTCCTTAACAAACATAGCTCCACCGATGCCACAGTCACTGCGGCACCCCTGGGCCTCATATGGCTCTATGGGACTCCCAATAACTGACTAACAAATGACTCAGAACTTCAAGAAGCCATTGCTTATACACATCTCAGCAACTCTAAACATGGGGGTGACTGTACCTTAGGGGCCTTGGCACCCCAAACCTTATGATTATAAACATTACCCAGGGTCCTGGAAGTCCAGCTCTCAGCAGAAAAAAATGAGCTTTTGGTTTAGTCTTGGCTGGAGCTGCTGTCACTACAGCCGATGCAGCCCCCCGGGAGGCTTTGCCTATCACGAGGCCACTCTGAGGAAACTCACTAAGGTTATAGAAGAAGTCTTCAAGGACACTGCTGATGATCTAGCTGGACTATCAAGATCGGTAGACTCACTGGCAAATGTAGTCATGGATAACTGCCTCGCCCTTGACTATCTTCTAACAGAACAGTGTGGAATATGCACTGTTATTAAAAAAAAACCTGCTGCACCTATGTAAATAACTCTGGAATGGTTGAAACTAATATAGGGAAAATTCATGACCAGGCAGAGTGGCTACAGAAACAATAATCAACTGGGTCAGGGAATCAGGGATACCCTGGCCTCCTGGCTCCCGAGTTTAATGTGGCTACTACCCCTCCTAGGTCTCTAACAACATCCCCACTCTTATTATTTTTAGGACCTTGTTTGTTTAATTTCCTTGTTAAATTTGTATCTTCTAGACTTAAGCAATTCTACATCAAACTGAGGATGCTCCCGAGTTTCCAACCAATCCCTGAGAGTGACATTGAAACGGACCAACATAGAGCATCTGTGGTGACCTCAGGAGTTCCTCTTCAACCTCTAGATAGAATAAGGTGAGAGCTTCCTGGTTCTCGATAGGTGGGGACTATGGTCCTATCTAAACCAGAAGTAGTTAAAGAATGAGCTTCGCCCTTCAACAACCCCAAACAGATTTTTGAGAACTATGTCTCTCAGTGGGGAAGTTGAAGCGTTAGATAGTCAGGAAGGAAGAAACTCCAGAGGTGCCCCAGGGCTAAGATAAAGGACATACAGGACAGAGATCCAGTTTTATGATCCACTGTTCCCATTGTCAGGAAAAGTGATGAATCATAGTAAACTATGAATGCTTCTGCGCAGAAGATGCTACACAACCCCTGGTTCATTATAATAGCATTTTAATAAATTAACTTTGCAGGACCCCCTCCTCCAGTGCCCAATTAAAGAAAATCATGGGACACCACATGCCCAGTAGCTTTAAAGTAATATAACTAATTATGCACGCCTAACAAAACCTCACCAATACTAGTTAGGAAATATGCACCCCATAAGAATAGAATCCCGCCCTTACTGACGTGGCTCAGTGAATTGAGTGCCAGCCTGTGAAACAAAGGGTTGAGGGTTCAATTCTCAGTCAGGGCACATGCCTAGGTTGTGGGCAGGCCAGGTTTCCAACTGGGGGGCGCATGCGAGGCAACCACACATTGATGTTTCTCTCCCTCTCTCCTTCCTTCCCCCTCTCTCTACAAATAAATAAAATCTTAAAAAAAAAAAAAAAAGAATAGAATCCCCCCAGCCCCTGAATTCAATCTCCATTTGGAGCTGGCTGGCTCCCATGTTCTGTGGAGTATACTATCTCTTAGTAAATCTGCTTGCTCTTTCTCTCTTTTTCTGCTAAAACTCTCTGCGTGCTCAGTTCAATTGTTTGTGGTTACCAAGAACCTGGTTATCTGTGCCCACCTACGACACTTGGTATTGTTTCCCTTCTTTCTTTTGATGGGGATCTGTCTCGGGGTTGTTCTTTGGGCACATAACACACCTAGCAATTACTTTTCATATGGCTTTAGAAATTCCAGGACCTGTGAGCCACAGTTGAATATAAACAGTGAATGAGTCCCTTATGAGGTGAGTTCAAATGCTTCATGACTGGCTCTACTAAATGTTCAGGAAACAGTATAACTCCTTTCTTATTCTTTCCCCATCCACTATCAGTTCCTTCTTCATCGAAGTAGCAGCTTTCAGCTTTCTCTAACTCTGTAGTCAAATATTCAGGGTCAGTTTTTGACAAGTCTAGAACAGGTACCAAAGGCATTATAAATGTTCCTTTAGCAGCCTCTTTCTCTGCTCAGTAAACCAAATTGTTTCCTCTAGAAACAAAGGCCACTTCAGTGTCCTCTTTCTGATGCCCCAGGCAGTGTATAACTGCCACCTAGAAAGGTACCTGAACAGCCTCTAATAATTTTAAAAATTCAGCTGTATGCTTAATCTCCTTTTTATTGGAGGTTAATGATTCTTTTTCCTTCCAGATGGAACCATATGATTGCAAAACTAGGGAAGCTTACCTAGAGTTGATATACACATTCACTCTCTTTTCCTGCAATAATTCCAGTGCCCTCGTCAATGCAATCAGTTCAGCTTTCTGAGCACAGGTACCCAGTGGCAAGGCCTTGACCTGTACTATTCCTTCAACAATCACAATGGCACACCCAGCCTCTCTGTTTCCTCTGTCCATATAACTGCTTCCATCTGCATAGAGAGTCCAGTCTGCCTCTTCTAGAGGATGGTCCTGGAAATAAATTCTGCTAGAATATACTTCATCAGTTATCTCAGCACAGTCACGTACTAGTGCAGCCGAGTCAGGGTCCAGGAGAAGGGAGGTAGGATTTCACTTACAGTGGTGGGGGAGGTGTTGGGATTGTTGGGGGGAATGGTTCAGTACCTGCCCATTCTCCCAGCAGTGAGCTACGAATTTCCCTTTTGCTCCAGCAAGCTCAACACTTGGTGGGGAGCATAAACAGCGATAGGCTGTCCCAAGAAAAATTTCCAGCTCCCTGTAAGAGTTCACAGGTGGCTGTCACAACTTGTAAGCAGGCTGCCCACTCCCGGACAGTGTGATCTAGTTTCCTTGACAAGGAGAGTGAGGTGGGTTGAGAAATATCACTAATCATTTGGGTGAGGACACTTGGCACAATGCACTGCCTTTTGTGAACATGTGAGAGGACTTTAGCAGGTTTGGAAGGTCCAAAGCTGGTATAGAAGCCAGGTGTGCCTTCAGGAACTCAAAAGCCTGGGTGCACTCCTTCATCCATTCTAAAGAGATACACTCCGGTCCTTTCAGAGTTTTTCTGTTTAACAGGTCTGATACAGAAAACGAAGCATGTGCTCATAATATCCAGTGGGCTGGCCCTCTGACCCTGCTGCCACTGGGAGTTTTCACAAAGGGTATTGCCCTGCTCTGGTAGGGCTTTTCCTTGGTTCCCTGGTGGGTTGCAGTTCAGACTTACATTCCCCAGCTCCCTCAGCTGAGTAAGGAGGAAGATCCCCAGGCTGGAGGGGCGGTGGGAACCCTGACCATGCTCACAGCAGCCATAATATCTAGATCTTCCTGGGCCCCCTCCTTTGAGCTTCTGCTCTCTTTCACGGGCATATTCCCTCTTCTCTGGACCATTCATCTATTTCCTTTTAATCCTATATCCTGATTATGTGAACTCGTGAAAGTTTCTAGGTAAGGCGTTTTGTCCCGCTTCCCCAACCTCTGACAAAAAAACTCTAGTAACAGTATAACACACTCATTTAAAGACCCCGTCCGTGGCCAGTGCTCATCTGAGTCCAGATTATACCGTACACAAGCCAAACAGTATTACAATAAAAACCACTTTCTTTTTAGTTATAGATTTATAAACAAGCATAAGCTGATCAATTAGCTGAAACTTGCCCCAGAGGGCTGCTTCCTGGAACAGAGGCTTTTTCCCTTATTCTACCAGACAGAGCTCTGTAATGTCACAAAAACCAGAAGGTACCTCAATTAAAGCAGTAATCACCTTTTTACCAGACAGACCTCTGTAAACCAAAAAGCACCTTAGTTAAACCAGAAGACACTTTTTACCAGAGCTCTGTAAACCAGAAGGCACCTTAATTGAAATGGAAGACGCCTTTCCAGCAACATCGAATGCTGGCCGGAGTCAAGCCCTCTTCCCTGACTCCACAGGCACGGCTTTTAATATTATTACAACACCTGCCAAGTTCTTTAGATACGCAAAGTAGCTCTCAAGGGCCTTGCTCTGCTTCCTTCATTCCCCAAGGAATAGCTATGGGGGCTTTTTCTATTTGCGGGGAGCTTCACCTGTAGCACCCTGTTACAACTGGAGTTGAGAGTGTGAGAAGTATTCAATACTATGGCAGAGACACGGGAATGCTATAGAATTCCAGGGAGGAGGGATTTCAAAATGAAGAGGAGCCCTAGCTGGGCTGCTCAACTGGTTGCAGCATAATCGTGTAGACCTAAAGGTTATGGGTTCGATTCCTGGTCATGGCAAATACCTGGGTTGCAGGTTTGGTTCCCATTTGGGGCATGTGCAAGAGACAGCCATTAATGTTGTTTCTCTCTCAAATCGATATTTCTCTCCCCACCTCTCTATTTCTACCCCTCTCTCTGAAATAAATAAGCATGTCCCCTACTAAAGATTAAAAAAGAAAAAAATGAAGAGGTAATAAAGGAGAATGAAGCTCTGCTATGAATGTAACCTCAGGTGAGTGGGTCAGTGGATTCAGTGATAAATAGATGTTATGGGAATAAGAAAGAATTAGGAATATAATTTTTTTATGGAGAGAAATAGGGCTAAACTTAGATGGGAGAGCAAGGTCAAGGGAAGGAGGCAACCTGGGCATGATAAACATAAAAGACCTCTACACAGCTGAGAGGAAGGAACTAAAGAAGAGACTGAAGATGCTTAGAAAGAAAATCTCATTAATAAAGTAGAAGCTGTTTAAATAAAGTAGCATTTAAAGGAGGCCCTTGTGGGCTCAAGGGCACAAGTTAACAGCCACAAAACAGGGAAGAAAGTTCAAGGAAAGAAGGAAGTAGTACTGCTGAGGAAGGGAGGGCAAGGTAAATAAGTCTAATGCTTAAAGATCTCCCTTGATAGCCTAGGCTCTGGACAGCTTTGAAGGTGAGCAAAATGAAGACTTAGAACAGACCCCAGTAAGAAAGAGGCTAAAAAGCTCTCAAAGTAAGAATTGCTGAGAAGCAATAAAGACCTCTACACAGCAGAAAGGAAGGAACTAATGAAAAAGAGACTGAAGATGCTTAGAAAGAAAGTCTAATTGATGAAGTAGAAGCTGTTTAAATAAAGTAGCATTTAAAAAAGGCCCTTGTGGCTCAAGGGCACAAGTTAACACACATCACAAAACAGGGAAGAAAGTTCAGGTAAAGAAGGGCAGGGAGGGGCTGAAGACCTCAGGCAGATTTCGATTTTAAGATACTGAAGCTGGTTGAGGCTCCAGCAGAATTCCCAATTGCAAGCAGTTGAGGAAATGGATAATACAGATATAGAGGTCAAGTGTGGGTGCTTCAAGGTCAAGTTTGGGAGCAGACAGCTTGAATTATTAGGTTGGAAAGTTACCATTGAAATTACTAGCTAAGTCACAAGTGGAGAAAACGGCCTACTCTTGTTATAGAAAGTGTGTGTGTTTGGGGGGTGGGGAGGGACGGAGGGATGGAGCTGACACTGAAACAGACTCACTTTGACTACTCACTTTGACTACTCACGCAGTTCTTGATTTGGAGTCTGCTCCTTTGGAAATAGACTGTAATATAAACTACCTTGTTTTATCATCATGCCTAAAAACATATCTTCATGCTCTATTGTGAAGATAGCCTAATTTTTGCACTTCCTTCTAAAACCAATAGTATTTTTTTTCTCCCTCAGTATTGACTTGACTTCTATCTTCCACCTCTGAGGTATTTTTTGTTTTGTACATACCATTGTGTTGTATGTAACCTGTGTATTCTTGACAATCTTCAGGATCAGTTTAGAAACTTGAATGAGAAAAAGATTTTAGGTCTGTGTCTGCTGGTAAATGGACTGGTAAATGCCAGTTACTGCATATCTGCTCAGTGCAAATTCTCTGGTAATTCCCTTGGTTTTATTTATTTATTTTTTAGTTACATTTTATTGATTATGCTACTACAGTTGCCCTAATTTTCCCCCTTTACCCTCCACCCAGCAACCCCATTCCCTCAGGTAATCCCCCAACCCTTGTTCAAGTCCACAATCATGCGTGCAACTTCTTTGCCTATTCTTTCCTATACTGTACTTTATATCCTCATCGCTATTCTGTAACTACCTATTTGTACTACTTAATTCCCTCACCTCTCACCCATTCTCCTATACCTTACGCCCCATCTCTTTATCTTTAACCTTTGGCATTTTAGTTATGATGTCTTAGAGAGTGGGTCTCTTTGCATCCATCTTGTTTGGGACTCTCAGTGCTTCCTGGATATGCATGTTTTTTTTTCTCCACCAAGTTAGGAAAATTTTATTTCATTATTTTTTCAAATAGATTTCTGATTTCTTTCTGTTTCTCTTCTCCTTCCGGTACCCCTACAAAGCCTACAAAGTGAATATTGGATTGCTTGAAGTTGTCCCACAGGTTGCTTACACTATACTTGTTTTTTTTTTTTGGGGGGGGTTCCTCTTTTCTTCTTGTTTCTCTGATTGCTTGTTTTTCCCTTCCTTATGTTCCAAATCATTGATCTGATTCTTGGCTTCATCCACTCTACTGGTTCCTATAAACTGTTCTTTATTTCAATTAGTGTATCATTTGTTTCTGAGTGGATCTTTCTTAGGCTGTTAAGGTCCTAAGTCCCTTGAGCATTCTTATAACCAGTGTTTTGAACTCTGTATTTGATAGACTGCTTATCTCGATTTCATTTAGCTCTTTTTCTGTAGTTTTGATCTGTTCTTTCATTTGGGCCATGTTTCTTTGTCTCATCTTTTTTTGGCAGCCTCCCTATGTTTGTTTCTATGTGTTAGGTAGAGCTGCTTTGACTCTGTATCTTGGTAGTGTGGCCTGATGTAGTAGGTGTCCTGTAGGGTCCAGTGGCACAGCCTCCCCTATCAATCAAGATGGGTACTTGAGGTGCACCTTGTGTGTGGGATGAGTATGATCCCACACACAAGAGGGGACTTAAGAGTTGGAAAATTTTTGTTTAAGGTAAATAGTTATAAGTTTAGCAAGTGATGTATATGTTAAAGTTTTTGTCTCAGAAACTACAGATAAGGCACACCCTGGCTCCTGGGAAAACAGCCAACTTTCTGGGGCACTGCTAAAGATCACCGCCTGGGGACAAGTAAAGGCATCCAGGCTATTGTGTTTCAGGGAGGGGCAAACAACCACCTGCCCCTAGGAACAGCTAATTGTCCAGGATAGGAATGTTGAAGTTTTTTCCACCTGTCCCTCCCTGAATTGCAAAACCCTTCATTTCACCTTTGTTTTTTCCCTGCTCTAAAAACCTTGGCCAGGAAAGAAAAGACAAGATGGCCTATGAGGGTATGAACCCGCCATCTTTTCAGATCACCGGCCACCTGAATAAAGCACCTTTAAAGATTTAATCACTGTCATTGCTTGTTGGGTTAGGTAGTGACAGGCAGCTTGAACTCTGGTGTCTTTTCTGGTTTCGGGTACACCCTCATCTTGTAGTTGAGCCTTGATTGCTATATGCAGATCAGTTGGGAGAGATTTACCCAGGCCAGTCAGCTGCAAGGATTGGATGTGACCAGTGACCACCAATCTCCAGCCCCTGGGGAGGACCAGCGATGCAGGGGCAGAGTGGTGGTCGTCCTCCAATATGGTCTGGAGCTGGTCCACTGGATGTGCTGACCCTGGGGTTTCTTGGGTGGTGTAGGCCAAGATCAAACCCCACAAATGTTTTTCCTGGGGCCATCCTGCCTGAGTTATAAAGTGAACTGGGATGGCTGCTACTTGTGCTGGGCTTGGAGATTCCCAGGTGAAGCCAAGCTGTGAATCTAGGCTGCTAGTTCAGGGCCTGGGGCTCACTGAGGCCAGCTGCTGCTCATATGAGAGGACTTAGGATGTTGTGAAGCATGAACCAAGACCAGCCATTAATATGGAAGAGCAGCTTGGGTGGGCCAGTAAGTTAGGTGGGGTAGAGTCCCTGGAGATCTCCACGGAGGGTCAAATAGTGTTAGCCAGGTTAATGGAGTCTGAGATATGCACAAGTCTGCCGGATCGGTCTGGATAGATATGGTTTCTCTAATTCCATAGTTGTCAGACTTCCATTTAAGTCCATTTCTATCAGTTCTGAGCAACGGTTGTTTTATATTTTAGTTGTACTTTTGTTGTGGTTGTGTGAAGAAGCGAGCCATGTCTGACATCTTGATCAGAAGTCCTAGGTTTGCTTTTAATCTAAGTTTTTCTCCTTTACTGGACTCCTAGCAGAAATGACCACATTAAATCTTTTCCAATGCTAAATTATTACTGCAAATTTCTCTTGCACAGCCTCCCCTGTTATCCCCCAGGACTATGCAGATTGCGCTGTGCCAGATCCCCAAGGGACAACTGATTCTTTCCTAACCACTAATATATCCTCTATCTATCTATCTATCTATCTATCCCTGATCTCCTTGTAAAATATTTTTTAACATTACAGTTTACACTTAGAATTATTTTATATTAGTTTTAGATGTATAACATAGTAGGTTAGATAAGCACATACTTTACAAAGTGTACCCTCTTATATTTCTAGTACCCACCTGGCACCATCATACTTACTGCAATATTACATCCTTGATCTCCTTATGGAGAATGAGTGTGTCTTCCTTTGATGTTGTATCATTTGTTGTTTTTTTTTAAATATTTTATTTATTTAGTTTTAGAGAGAGGGGAAGGGAAGGAGAAAGAGAGGGAGAGAAACATCAATGTGTGGTGGCCTCCCACGTGCCCCCTCCTGGGGGCACAACTTGGCTTGCAATCCAAGAATGTACCCTGACTGGGAATGGAATTGGTGGCCCTTTGGTTTACAGGCCCTCAGTCCACTGAGCCACATAGCCAGGGCAGATGTTTTACCATTTGTATTTCCAGAATGTATAAGTGTTTTTCACCAACACTTAGTATTGCCAAATTTTTAAACGTTTGCCAATGGAAATGATATCCTTTAGAAAAGAAATACTGTGTGTGTGCATATGTATGTGTTTGAAGGGAGTATATTTATTTATTTCCTGGGGCACTGACCAATGTAATTAGTAAGCAAGGCAGCCAAGACAAAATTAGAGTTATAGCCTTAGGGAGTTTGATAAGCACTCTTCCAATACCCATATTATGTATATTTCACATCTCTTTTCTGGACAAGTATTGGAAATAAGACAGGTATTCTTGCTTTGTTATTAAGGAAGAGAAGTAGTTGTAAGGATAATGAGAAATTGCCTAACACTTATTTTTTGATATTGAAATCTGGAAAGGATTATACTTTCCTTTCTTCTGCTTGAGTAGACATCTCATTTTATTGTTTCCTGTCACTTGTTCAAACTTTCCATTTGTATTACAAATATCAGACCCGTATGTTGCTGTGTTTAAGACTCAGATACCAAGGTGACTTTAATTATCTACACACTGATGACTCCCAAATTTGTTTTTCCAAACTAATTTTTCTGTTTTCCAAACTCCAAATTGTCCCCAAACTGGCCAGTGGGAGCAATATTTCCACTTTTTACTGATGGACAGTTTCAATTTTTTACTGTTGTGAAATAGTTGTATTTCAATAGTAAATACAAAGATGTACTGTTGAAATCCTACCTTCAGGGAGGGCCCTTGCTGGTTTCTGTGCATAAAAGACTCCCAGGTTCAGATCAACTCAATGTCCTGGTTGCTGTATTTCAAATTGCAACACACCCCAGCACTGCAGTCCCCTTTCCTGCTTTTCTCTCTCCCTTTGACCATAGCAATCTGACATATTTGCCTTCTTTATTTTCTGTCCCCTCATTTCCACTCCAAGCACAGAGGTTTCCATTTGTTCATTGCTGTTTCCCCAGAGTTTAGAACAGTGCCTGGTACATAGCACAGACTCAACTAACATTTATGGAATGAAGAGAATGAGTGTTACCAAGGACGGTTGTCTAATTTTTTGTGTGATTTTACTATGTCAGTACTTTGAAATTGAATCATTTTTATTAATTGACAAAAGCCAGGATATTGCTTTTTCATGATATCCTTTTCCCTTTTGTTCTTTATGAAAATCAAGTTTTGACTGAAATTCTCTCAACATTCTTTTCATCTAAATCTAAGGAAATTGTTTTTAACAAGGTATTTACAATTAGGCCTTTGGAAACACTGACTGAGAAGAGTCTGTTTTTGCAGTAAGATTTATTTCAAATGCTACATTTCTGACTTTTCCAACCAAGGTATTTATCTGACTGTAGCATTGGAAACACAGCAGGGCAGTTATTAGTCTGTTTTGCTTGCAAACCTTCATTGTATGTTCCTTCTAGGTAGGAGGCAAGTTTATTTAGCACTGTATGACTAGTTCCTAGGTCAAGAATTTATTTGGCCCTGGCCAGGTAACTCAGTTGGTTAGAGGTTCTACCCAATGATTTGCCAAGGTTGCAGGTTCCACCTCTGGTCAGGATGTGTACAGAAATCAACCAGTGAGCCCTGGCCAGTGCAGATCAACTGGTTGGAGTGTCACCCTGCAAAACTGATAAGTTGGGGACTCCTAGGTTGTAGGTGCAGTCGGGCATGTTCTGGGAGAGGCAACCAATCAATGTTTCTACTGTCCCTTCTCCTTTCTCTAAAATCAATAAACATGTCTTTGGCTGAGGATAAATAGATGTTTCTAATGTTTCTCTCTCTTTGCCTGTCTGTAAAATCAATAATAAATATATATTTAAATAAATCAATCAGTGAGAAAGGTTGAAAATCTAGGATCTTTCTCAAAAGAAGGATGAAAGGAAGTATAACAAAGAATAAAATTTAAGTGCAGAATGGGGGTAAAATGATGTAGAAGGCAATGATGGAATGACTCTTTCTCTTCAGTTGAAGTTTGACCTGAGAAGAATGATAGTTCCATGAACACAATGTTCCTTACCACCGTGAACCCATTAAAGACCTGGATTCCCATGTCTGTCCTAAGGACTGACTAGTGGAAGAAGCAACAGCCATCTCACACATTTCAGGAGAAATTCAGATCTCTAGTATTAATTTTGGCATAATGCCAGTGGCTATAACTCCTAATGCTGAAAACCTACTTCTTCCTCTACCTTAATTTCTTCATCCATCAAGAAAGACCACTACCAAGGCACAGGACCAAAGAACTAACAGGAGTGTTATGGTGATCTTTCAAGAGAACACAACCTTCTCCTGGCGCCTCTGCCTTTGGTGTTGAGGGCAGTTTTCCATTGCTAGCAGCCCAGATGGTTGCTCAATGGTGTCATCTCTGACTTGACACCCCTTTATGTATCTACAAACATTCGGTTTAGAGACCCTACAACTTTTCTCTCAGCCCAAGAGCCCCTCAAAAAAAGGTAATGGCTAGACACCTCTCTCCCTCTCCAATACTCTGCTTTGACCTCAAGAGAAAAAAAGTGTTGAAAGAGGGGAGGAGGGCTAAAGGGATGGGGAAGGGGAAGGGTCGAGGGGGGAGTCCAACTCCAGTTTGGGGAAATCCAGCTCGCGTTTTGTCTATTGCACAGTGGTGCGGGGTCCAGAGAAGGCAGAGCCCCACCTTCACTCCCCGAGGTCTGTCCTAGGGA
The DNA here is from genome assembly GCF_021234435.1 of Artibeus jamaicensis. NCBI lineage: Eukaryota > Metazoa > Chordata > Mammalia > Chiroptera > Phyllostomidae > Artibeus > Artibeus jamaicensis. The sequence goes on from NW_026521788.1 coordinate 20,637,402, forward strand.
GACACTGCAGCTCCGGGGGGGCTGACCTGGAGGGGAGGGGCAGGGCAGACCAATCTAGCGCTTTGTGCAGCGCAGCCGCCAACCTCTCTGGTCTTGGGTTGGCCCCCCTGGGACGCGCCCCTGCCCCGCCCTAGTCATGAAACTATACCTGCCCCTTCTTCACTTCAGACCTTTGGGAGGCAGCCACCCACCCAGAGGTCTCGCGTCCTGACCGCGTCCTGACCGCGTCCTGACCGTGTCCTGACTGTGTCCTGACTGCCGTGCCTTGTGCTGTGCCGGGATCCGGTAGGTGTCCGTCCCGGCCCGCCGCATCCCTCGTGCCACTCGCGCCCGCTAGGGCCCCCAGCTCTCAAGTAGTGGGGACCAGCGCGAGTTGCAAAGTTTGCCCGAAGGCTGGTGCGGGGCTGGTGGTGCGGGGCTGCTGTGGGGCTGGAGCGGGGCTGCAGCTGGGGGGACATGCGGCTCTCAGAGCCCGAGCCCGTCAGTGGTGAGTCTGCCTGGCAGAGGGTAGCGCTGAGCCGCGGCCGGAAGGCGGTGCGGGGGCGGCGTTCTGTTCTGCTGCGCTGGACGGGACCCGGGCTGGGGCTCCGAGCCTGTGGGTCCTCTGGGGCGGCTCCCAGCAGAGACCCCCACTGCCGCGTCTCTTGGGGACCTTTTTTCGAGGGTGGCAAACCATGCTCCGGAGGCCGAACTTAGGGATCTGCTGGGGGAAGAGGGGAAGCCTGGGACTCGGACCCTGAGCTCCGCTGGAACCCGGGCTGGGGAAGGGAGTGCAAGGGTGGCCTGCAGGGGTCCCCGAACTTGCTGGCAGTGAGGCTTCTCGTAGGAAAGTTGGAGGTCGGTGCGCCTCGGGGTGAGACCAGAAAAGAATTAGGGTAAGTTTCGGGCGGGGAGCCCAAGGTGTCTGTGCTCAAGCGAACCCCCAAATAGGTTTTTCCCTCGCCAGGCTGATACCCGGGGGCCAGCTCGCTGGGAACACGTTTTGGCCCCTGCCCCCTCCTCCGCGTTTTGGAGAGGGGTTTTCTGAGACAGAACTTTGGCCAGGGCTTTACCTGGAGTTGTGCGGATCCGGGAAGAAGAGAATAGGAGGTAGAATTAGTGTTTTGTGAAAATGGTAGTTTTTAAAGAACAAAAATCAAGAAACTTCTTTTAAGCGCCACCTGGTCGCCGGACGCACCGGCGTTGCCATCGCCTCGGTGCCCGCGGGCGCTGTCCCGGTGCGGGCGAGGGCGGCAGGCGTGCGGAGCCGGTGCAGCGGCTGCCGCGCTGCACGCGCCGGACGCGCTGGACCAGCCGTCGGGTCGGGCGCGTGGGGGCGCCGGCGGCCCTCGCCAGCCGGGAGCCGCGTCCGGGCTGGCGCTCGGCTAAATCCCGCTCGCGCGCTCCCCCTTTTCCTTTCATCCCCTCTCCCCACTCCCGTCTCCGCTCTTCCTCCCTCCCCTCCGTCTCTCACCCTCCCTCCCGACGCTCAGCTTCCTGAGGGCCGTGCGCGTGCCACATGTTTCTGCGGAGAGTGGTCGGGAAGTGCCTGGCCGGTCCCAGGGAGCGGTCCACGTGAACGGGAGACCCAAGTTGGGCATTTCTGACCCCGTGAAAATTAGTGCCTCGCTAAGAGCAGATTTGCTCGATCCTAGGAGTCCGTCCCCCGCCCCCAACTCTGCGTCCTCTCGAATTAACCATCTTGCATCGGTCACTCCTGTGCCTCTCCCCCCTTCCTCGGTTCCACTCTCGGGCACAAGATGAGCTGCGTAATCCATTGGAGTCATGATTAATTTATGAAGAAATGTTTGAAAAGTGCTTCAAGATCTTGAACAAGGCAACGATTAGCGTGCGCACAAGCTCGTGTCAGCCGGGCGCGCAGCGCCGGGACGGGTAGGAGGGCGGCCGCGGCAAGGCTGCCGCGGCGGGCGGCCCGCAGCCGGACCGAAATGTGCTCATCCTTCGCCCCTCCCCCGCCCAACGATCGCAAGGGAAATAGAAATGTTGCCTTCTCTATGCCTCAGGACGTTAAAAAAAGATATGGAAGAGGTTCCTGTTAACCAGTTTGGGGCAGTGTTGTAGGAATTTAGGCGGACAGCTAAACGTGGGTGGGGTACATGTAGGTGTGGCGATCGATAAGGAGATATTTGGAGATCGCCCGCATTGCATACATTTAGATAACCTAACGTTTTCTGTTGTTATTGATATTGACCACTCAGATTAAAAAACAAGTCCCCCACCCTCTCCAGTGAAGGAATTTTTTTAAAGGTCGGATGTCAACCTCTGACAGTGTTTAATGCCACGCTATGATTTCATTTAAATTCCAGAATCAACTGATATGGGAGGCAGCATACAGTGTCCCCTTTTCGTTGAGAAGATTCGAAGCTCACACTTAGAACTCTGTGTCCACCACTTACCCATTTTAGGGAGAGTTAACCCTCACTGCTATGGGGCCTACCAGAATTGATGGGTCGGAGTTTGGATCGCCGTGGTCTCTGCCCTTTGTTCCTTTTCTCTTATCTGGTTTGTCTCTCCCTTCCCCCACTCTCTTCTCTGAGTACTGAAAATTCTCTTTTCTCTAGGGAGAGAAACTTAAATTTCTCTTTCCCTCCTGTTTATCTACCTTTAGTCTTGAGTGTTTTGAACCCAGTTGTCTTTTTAATATTCTCGTTTCGTTACTATAAATTTCTTCCCTTTCCTCTGTCTTTTGGCTGTTTTCCCCTTTTGAGACATTTTCTAATGCTTTTTCTCTTCTCAATGTGTTTTATGCTTTTCTTGTTTCTAGAAGGATCATTCTGTCTCCATTTTTCTCTCCTTTTCCTTCTCTGGCCCTTTTTGGCCTTTTTTTTTCTTGCTCTCTGCAGGGCAGCAGAGTTGTTTTACATATGGAAGGAGCCTTTGACTAAATCTGCTGGCCTTCTAGTGAGTTTCCTTGAACAGCCTTTCCACGTGCTGAAGGCTCCCACACTTCCTGTGGTAGAAAACTATCTAGGAACAGCAAGCAACCCGCCCACCTCCTCTTCCTTCAAATGTAGAACTTAGTTACTGGAGGAACTAAGCCAGGTGGTGCCTTTTAAAAAGAAATGTTTTTAAGTCTTGTATTTCTGAGTCAAGGACAGTAGTCTTTAAATCCCCAGGAGCTGAATGGAGTGACTATGAATCAGTGTTTCTTTTGCAGATAGCTCTATGTATGCAAATACTCACCACTTTTCTGGCCACTGCTGGTAGTGAGAAGGATTGCAGTATAATTTTAAGCTGACGTGCAGGCTGGGTGGTTACCTCATTTCATTCAGCCAGTCCTGCTCAGGGGACTTGGGGACACGCAGGAGGGAGGAACATAGGTGGAAGAGGATTTTTTTGACATATTGCTATCAGCATTGCCCTTCACAGACAATGGCTACAATTTAGGAAGTCAACTTTTCCTTTTCTAGGCAAGGTGATTACTTCCATAATTGTAATGAATGAATGAATGAATGAATGAATAAATAAATAAATAAAGTAAAGTTTGATCACTTCGATAATTGTAAAAAATAAAGTAAAGCAAAGTAAAATAAAATAAAAACTCTGTTTATGGAAAGACAGTGATTACTTAGTAAGCTCAAATAATGTTGAGGCAAAAATCTGATCCTGTTTGTTGACCTGTTTGGCTAGGTAAGTTTAAATAATATGTGAATGATGAGCAGATCCTTGCACGGGCCACATTTATCATATTCACCCTTCAGCCTGTTCCTGCCACTTTTCCAGTCTTACATTCTCTACTTTGGGCTAGCGTTGTCAGTTGTGTTTCAGATTAAGTGGCTTCTTTGTGCTTGGCCTATAATGCTTGAGTCTCATACATTCCAGTGCCCTATCTCACAAGGACATTTTAGAAGGAAAAATTTTTATTGTGGGTTAGGGGTCTTGGAGCCCTCTGATTAAAAAAAAAAAAGATTGTTTAAATATGTAATACTTTATACCCCACAATCTTGCTTGTTTGTTTCATTTTGTTTTCCAGAAAAATTAGAACTCAGAAGATTCTGACAATTGATTAGATATGATTCCCCTCATAGGCCTAATATAAGCTTAATAGCAGGGACACCTATCTCTTATTTTCTGCTTTGATCATGTTCTCCTATAGCTATCTGTAGCACTCCGGCTCTTGAATATATTCTGGGTAGAATAAAACTGATTTTGAGAAATAATTGAAATGACAGTTTTCATTAGAAATGAAAAATGGAATTAGTATTCAGTTGCAAATGTACTTTCTTATAAGGCTTAAATACTCTATAATAAATAAAAACAAATGAAATGGAGCATTTAACAATTACAAATCATTAAGCACAATAAATTTAAGGAGATCTGTGGGGATAATTCCATATTTAAATATGGACCTATTTAATGGAATAAACTATATTTTTTCCTCTAAAATTTCAAAACAACAAAAACAAAAACAAAATCTTGCTGCTTCTCCTGCTAGAGTTTAGCTTTGGAGATAACTTGGTTAATCACTTTAAACAGGTTATGTTTCATTAGCAGAGCCAAGGGTGATAAAATTAGAATCTTGTAGGAGCCCTTATTTTAAGTCTGATTGTCTGTTCCTCTGGCTCGGTGGTACCCAGTGGTTTCTCCCCTGCAGTTTGGTTTTTCTGGGGTCCTTGGCCTCTTTAATGATCTCATAAAAAGGCAGTTACCATTTAAAGAGGCCACATCTTCCAATCCATGTTACTCATACCTTTTCCATTTCCTTGCCAGGCTCTTTTTCAGGAGATAAGGTTTGAATGGTAAACATTATCTTAATTACAAGTCTGAATTTCTAAAGCAATTCAATTAAAAAATATAAAAGAATATATAAGAGACAGAGATTGATTTATAAAGTACTTTCAAAACCAGATCCCATGACACACTCTGGCTTACCCAGATTACTTGCCTTCATATAGGAATTTTAATTTTCATGGCTGATTACAATATCTAGATTATGTGTTCCTAATAATTTTTTAACAATGTGATCTTTTAGAAAATGATTTTATCGATTTATTTTTTTTAGAAAGGGGGAAGGGAGGGAGAAAGAGAGGGAGAGAAACATCAGGGTGTGGTTGCCTCCTGCGGGCCCTCTACTGGGGACCTGGCCCACAACCCACGCTTGTGCCCTGACTGGGAATCTAACCAGTGACCCTTTGCTTCCAAGTCTGATGCTCAATCCACCAAGCCACACCAGCCAGGGAATAATTTTTTAGCAATATAATCTTGACACAAGAGATAAAGAAAGCTAATACTGCTATTGTTGAATTTCTAGAGAATGGAATGGATTGCTTTTCATTATCTAAAAAAGAAACAAAGATCGCTAACTTTCTGGAGATTGCAATTGGAATGGCTTGTTTTCTAAAAATGTTGGTACAAAAAGCAATGGTCTTTAGAGAAAATATCTGATAATTTTTCACAGCCAAAGAGTTAGTGTGAGCCAAAACACTTAAAAAAAAGTAAAAAAAAAAGGAAAAACAGTAAGCTTAGATGCCGAGAACTCAAGTGAAGTATTCTCTGGCTTAGTGTTTATATTTGGCACAGATATATCAAAATGTTATTTTTCTTGTGGCTAATGTTATTACTGTCTACTTCAAATGTCTTTCTTATAGGCAAAACGCTTTGACACTAAATGTTATGCTTTGGGATCTTATATGGTCTACAGTGTGTGGGGCGGGAACAGAAACAAAAAGAACTAGATTTTACTTTGCAAGATCTGGCAGACTGTGGGTTAATTAAGCTGGTTCTATAATAATGATAACTACCAGGTAGCCTATTTTCTCTTACTTTTTTTTTGTATTTTAGAAATTATAGTCTTTTTTTAAGCCCCCCATTTATTAAACACCCAATATGCTACAGCTTCATACATAACATCATATATACTTATGGTAACCCAGGGGGCCGCTATTATATGCTTCCTATCCAGTTACACATAAGGAAACTAAAGTTATAGAGAGACCAAGGAATTTGTTAGAATTATACAGCTAGTAATGTTTCTGAGCTGGAAACCAAAATCAGGCCTGCATACTTCCAAAGGCCTTCTTCTGACCCCACTTTGCCCTTCAGCTTCAGGTATCACAGTGATAAAACCAGTGTTCTAGGCTTTCCCCGTAGAGGTCCATTAATATCTGAAAAAACAGTTTCATTTCAGATGCAGAAATCGTGACTCAGTTTAGTGGTTTGTTGAAGGACACAGCCGGTGATCACAGGTTCAGATTCAGGGCTTTTGTGACACAGCTCAAGCCACTAAACCAGCCAGTGAATCCCAGGATTACCTGGATCGGGTCAGTACAGCAAAACCAAGGGCAGAATTTCAGAATGACAGAGAGCTGTCAAATTTTTGCTTTGCCAAGTAATAACAAAAGAAACAAGCTTATCCCATATCTTTTGACAAAAGAGAAGACTTCAGGAAGGCTTTGTTTCAGAATAAAAGGCAGTTAATTAAAACAAACCAATTTGACTTTACGAAAATCTTTGTACTGCATCATTTTGCACCCTGATTTTGCCACAGACTGCTTGCTGATCACTTGGTTGCAGACAAGTTTTTGGTACCCATTCTCCTATACCATGCTTTCTCACAAATCCCAAACCTGTCACATGTTAACAAATTGTCACCCAGCCAGTTGTCAGAGTGTTGATTCTGTGATCTTGGGGAGAGTCTGTGGATATGTTTTGTGTGGTGAGTTTGGTCTTGGATCAGGGCAGGCAATCTGAGGAGATGAAAAGGTTACTGAAGATGGCTCTTGGTCAGCCCCTTTCATTTTCTTCTCTTTTCTTGTTTATCTTGCTTGTCTAGTATCCTTTCCTATTATTTCACTTTCTCTTTATTTCCAATTTCCTTGCCTAGGCATTCAACATGAGACTTTTGGGACCACTTGTAGTAGAAGGGATTTTAGACCCAGCAGTCTTTGGGTTAAGTGGGATGAAGGAGAAAAAGAGGCACATCATTTCTGGGTGTGGGCGCTGCCCACCAACCACGGTGCCTTCCTTGTACACAGTAGGTACTCAGCAGATGCTTGTTGGATCAGTGAGTCTTTCTTGTGACCTAGTGTGCTAATACTACCTCCTAGACTTTATGCTATTTTTGTGTGCATGTGAACAGCTCAAAATTTGTTAGCTGGAATGTGGTTTTAATATATTAGATCTCCAAGAAGTAGAGCTTCTTGGATTATGTAAGTCTCCTCTTCCTCTGGCTTTAGACCAGCTTTGCAGTCAAACAAGCAATACCTTTGCCTGCGTGGTGATATGCTGTTGAACGAGACTAAGAAATAATTTTTTCAGTACCCGCATTTGTGAAGATTGAGATTTGAGCTTTACACTCCATGTCACGACGACAGTGTGGTTTTCTAATACCAAGAAACCCCTTTTCTCAGAGAACTTCATCAACTTTAAGCAGTTCTCACAAGTAATTAAAGGAGCGTCATTGTGAATACAGGGTTTAAAGAATACCTTAGGTTTTTCTTATTTACTATATTTTTCTTTCACAGTAAAAATTCTCACTTCCCCAATATGAAATAATAATCAGTGGTAAATATTCTGTTTCAAATGAGATAATGCACTGGGGAAAGTCTCACTCCCCATGTTTTTATGTTATTGTTTCAGACCAAACCCTGTGCAAGCAAGCCCGATCATGGCACATCCAGATCCTCCTCAGAAGTGAGACTTCCCCACAGACCCATGACTCTGTTTCCCATGCTCTTTTGTTTTTTCTATTCCACAGCTATGGCTCGACATCGCAACACAAGGTCTTCCAGAGTAGTGAAGAGGGGAGGTTTAAAGAAAAAGAAAGGCCAAAAATCGAAGAAGACAACCAAGCCAGCCAAGAAAAATATACCACCGATCAAGACAGAGAGTGCTAGCAAAAGGCAGCAATTAGTTAAAAAAGGAGACGTTAAAACGAAGACGGAACCCACACCACCCGCACCAGGCAGAAGCCTTCTGACAAGAGCTGCAGCAGCTCAAATGAATTTAGAGGGGACCGGGGTTCTTCAGAACCCTGAGTCCGTAGCTTGCAGTGGGTTCACGATGACTCTCCGAAGAAGCTCTCTTACCAGGCGACTCTCCCAGTCGCCAGTGGATGTAGCCAAACCTAAGAAAATGGCACCTCCTAAGAATTCAGGAAAGCAACAAAAGTGCGATACTAAGGTGCTGACTCACACCAGAGTCAAGCGCTCAGCAAAAGGTTTGGTCCCAACCCAAGACCTCGTAGATGGTCCCAACGCAGAGAATCTAACTGACATACAAAATACTTCTTTAGTGACAGGGGAGAGCCAAGGAACAACCGAGTCCTGGCCCCAAAGTGCTGAGGATTCCAAAGTAGATGTTCCTACTCACAGTGACCCTGCAGCAGAGAGCCTTTCTGGGGCACTGGAAGGGACACTCGATGAAGAACTACCCCCTGAAGAGACATCAGATGATACCAGTGATCCATCTGGCATATTTGCTCAGGACACTCTGTATGGTCCTTTGCTCCAAAGAGCAGCCCTCAAGGTTACCGCGGAGGAGAACAACAACATTGAGGTAGAAGAGTTGGGTTCAAAAGTAGAATGTCTTAATCTATCTGATTCTAACCTGGATCTCATCCAAAGTGAAAGTGATTGTTGCCCTACCTCTGGCTTTAATAAGTTTATATCTGAATCAGACCTTAGAGAGTGCTTGTCTGTGGGTGGGTCTGTATATCCTACCTCGTTATTAAAATTTATCTTGGCCGACTCAGAAGAAGAAACCCCTGGTACTAAACCAGATTGTATGGAGGTAGTTGAAGCTACCCCAGATCAGCAGGAAGTTCCTAACGACACCCCTGTCTCAGGACAGGCTGGGAGCGCTTCCCCGCAGCAGTGGGAAGCTTCTTGTGCTAGCCCAGTTCATGGAGAGGCTCTGGATGAGACCTCAGACCCACCAGAGACCTCTGGTGCTGAGTCCGTCCAAGGAGAGGTCTTTGATGCTATCCTAAATCAGCAAACTCTTGGTACGAGTGGGGGTGCTACCTCAGACCCACCTGTCTTTATTCCTGCTACTCTAAGCTCAGTTGCTCCCTGTAATGCTCTCCCAGAATGGCCTGCTACCCAAAACACTGTTTCATACGTGCTCGGGCCCCAGGGCACTATGCAGATTCTGCCTTTGGGCTCAGGTTACATTCCACAACCATCATCAGACTCAGAGATAGATTCAGGAGCTGCAATAATAGCTATCAGCGATATAGAAAATGAAAAGCCAATACATATAGGCTTTCTATCAGCTAACCCTCAGGGATTTACATTAGCCCCTGAGAGAGGACTCTGCCATGCCTCACAGGGAACTGTCCAATACTCCCAGGCTGGTCCCGACAAACCGGAAGAAGGGAGCTCCCAGAGCGACATTGAAGTGGTGTCTAGGCCAGGGTCGTCTGCCAGTGCGTCCACTTCTGCCTGCACAACTTTGCCACCTACTTTGGAAAAGAAGAAACGAAAACCATGTGGAGTCTGCGAGCCGTGCCAGCTGAAGAAAAACTGTGGTGAATGTACTTACTGCCAGAACAGACAGTATAGCCACCAGATCTGTAAGAAGAGGAAATGCGAGGAGTTGAAAAAAAGACCACGTGTCACTGTGCCTGTGAAGGTGAGTAAATACACCAGGGTCGGGAGACACCTGTGGGACTTGGGGGAGTGGTCTGTGAGGGGGGCAGTTTGCTGCAGTGTCAATCACGCTCTTTTTACTGTGGTGTAAAATGTTGCTTAAAATTATCTATAAAGATTTGTGCACCTACCTGCAATATTTCTTGTTCATTGACATGAGCTTATTTTTACAATTTGCCTTAGAAACTGAAACTAATAGTGTTTTCACTATAGCACTGATGGAGATAAAGGGAAATTGTATGAAATGTGATTTTGCAAATATTTTCATCATACCTCATTTTGGGTAAGTATGTATCTTTTTTGGAAGTTACAGATTAAAAAAGAATATGAGTGGAACAAACTCATTAACGTCCTTGCAGCTTCCCTCTCAATTCTTGGCAGGTGATTTCTCTCTCCTGTACTTATCTCACATGGTTGTTGTGGTTAAAGGGTAATTAGAAGTGGAACCTGAAACAGTTGGTACACCTGTAACTCCAGCCTCTCTGGAGGCTGAGGCAGGAGGATCTCTTGAGCCTGGTAGTGCTGGGTTGTAGTGCCTGCACTAAGTTCGGCATCAGTGTGGTGACACCCAGGAGCGGGGGACCACCAGGTTGCCTAAGGAGAGGTGAATCAGTCCGGGGCAGAAAGGACTAGGTCAAAACTCTGTTGCTGACCAGTAGAGGGATTGCAGCTGTGAATGGCTGTGCACTAGCCTGGGCAACAAAGAGAGACGGCATCTCCTGCCCCTCCCTGATTTAGGGAATCCTATGTCTCCCAATATTCCTTATGCTACCTAAACATTAGTCCTCATAATTATATTTTGTGAACCTGAGGTAATGAAAGTATTGGTTGACTTAGACTTCATGTAAAGAACTTTTATGCAGCTTGGATAATGCTCAAATTTGCTTTTCAGATCTTATAAAATATCTGTCAGTTCTGGTGTTTTGTGATTGGTGGTCGCTCAAACTTAATATTTATTTTGCGTTTATTATGACACGGGTATGGTAGAAGAGATTAAAAGGGTTGAGAACTTAAATTCAATCAACCTTTTCTATTTCATTCTTTTTTTTAAAGATTTTGTTTATTTTTAGGCAGAGTGGAAGGGAAGGAGAAAGAGAGGGAGAGAGACATAAAGTGTGGTTGCCTCTCATGGGCTCCCCACTGGGGACCTGGCCCACAACCCAGACGCATGCCCTGACTGGGAATAGAACTGTGACCATTTGTTTTATAGGCCAGCACTTAATCCACTGAGCCACACCAGCCAGGGCTCTATTTCATTCTTGACTTAAATTATCTGCCCCCAAATACCTTCTATTTGATTGATCCTTTGAAAACAAAAGATCAGACATTTAACCAAATATATTGATGGGAATGTAAGGTGTTTCTAAAACATTTTGTCATTGCAAACCTTATTGCAATGAATAAGCCTTTACTCAAGGAACTTCACGTGAGAATTGATCGCAATGTTGCCAGTAATTTAAGGTTTGTAAACATACATCTGAAACACTTAGTAGCAATGTCTTTGAAGAGATACCTCCCTTGTAAGCTCCTGTTTTGTAATATTGCCAAGTGACATCATTGCCAAATATAGACTCTGCATCTCTAATAGGTATAAACAAATTTGTTCTGTTCTTTTCTAAACTTGCTATTCATGCTCTGGCCAGGTGGCTCAGTTGGTCCTTAGGTGCCAAGGTTACAGGTTCATTCCCTGGTCTGGGCACTTACAGGAAACAAGTGAGTGCATGGATAAGTCAAACAACAAATCTATGTTTCTCTCGCTCTTTCTCAGCCCCCTCCCCCACAAAAAAATAGAAACCCACCTTGCTAGTTGGTTTAGTGGCTTACCCATAATCACATGGTCACCCAAAATGGAAAATTTAGTCATCTTTCATGCCTTCTACTCATTCTTCTAGATTTTCTTGTTCTACAAGATCTGAGCTCTTCTACCTCTCCATTTTCCAGGCCACGACTCTAGGTCTTTGTCTCTTATTGGAACAATTTCAGTGTTATCTTTTTTATCAGCAAGTATTTATTGCACTTCTACTTAGAATCGTGCACTGGGGATATAGTTTTGCATCAATCAGCCAGCAGGGAAGTCAGTATGTTGAACAAGTTCTCCTCAGAGCAGTTCAGTTTTTTTTCCTGAACCCAAGATCCTGCTTAAACACACTCAGTGTTCTCCTATGTGTGTGACATATGTCACAAAACAAAAGAATATAGGTCAAAACTTTTACTGCCCTTCAATTATAGATGAAACCTAGATTTGTTAGCATGGAACAGAAGACCTGTTAGATCTTGGCACAACTGACCTCCTCTTCCTTGTCTACTGTCCCCTCATTGTAGCTGAAGTTTCAGCAGGGTCTGGCTCCTTGTGGTTACCCCAGGTCAGCAGGCATCTTCTTTCCTCAGTGCTCAGGCTCATGGTACAGCTTTCTCTCCCTGTCTGACAAGACTCCATGCATTCACTCATCCTCTCCCTGTGCCATAACTGTATATCTGTGTTCCCCAAGTTTCATACCAGGATGCTGTGTTTCCTTCCCTACTGCCCGTTTAGGCTGGGACAATGAGAAGGACTCAAATACTTGTTAGTTAAATGAAAAAATGTGGTAAAAATACATCTTATAGTCTGAAAAATACAGTACTTTTTATTTTCTAAAGCTTTTATTTATTTATTTTTTAGAGAGAGGGGAAGGGGGGGGGAGAAAAAGAGGGAGAGAAACATCAATGTGTGGTTTCTCCTTAAGCTCCCCCAACTGAGGACCTGGCCCACAACCCAGGCATGTGCCCTGACTGGGAATGGAACTGAGGACCCTTGGTTCACAGCCCAGGCTCAATCCACTGAGCCACACCAGACAGGGCTATCATGATTCATTTCAATGTTGAAAATTTCCCAAGTTTGTTCAAGGAGCTCCTCAACCAACCATTGTCTTTATTTTCTGAAACAAGTGTTCTAGGCTTTTCTGTTTTTTGTCCTCCTCCAGACCTGAAGTCAGCTACTTACCCAGGGAGTTCCTTTTAGTGGAGAATGATACTTAGAAAGCAAGATTTTTTTTTAAAGATTCTATTTATTTATTTTTAGGAAGAAAGGAAGGGAGGGAGAAAGAAGAGAGATGTCAATGGGTGGTTGCCTCTCCCATACCCCCCAACTGAGGCCCTGGCCTGCAACCCAGGCATGTGCCCTGACTGGGATTTGAACAGGTGACTCTTTTGGTTGGCAGGCCAGCACTCAGTCCACTGAGACACACCAGCCAGGGCAGAAAGCCAGATCATTATCTATAGAAAGCTAATAATAGATGTGATCATAGTTATTGGAATGTCAGTGATATGTTCAAAATTGACTTAAAGTGGTTCTCTCTGTCTTTCTCACACTCACACCATCCTCACCCTTCAAAATGGCTATGTGCTTCATATCAGATACAATTTTAATATATTACTGTTAAACTCTGGTGAAAATTAAATATATAAATAAAACATCATTTATTTTCTACTTCAGAGTTTCCCTCTACTTGATGATACTCATATTCTCTCACTCTGGCTCTCCTCCTGCCCCACAAAGCTGGTTCTGAAGCTTGTACTAGGTTGTGCTTTTACTGGACTCTGGCAGGAGATGTACCCACCGATTGGGAGCAGTGCACACAGGCTGTCAGAGGGACTTCATTCCAGGAGAGCAAGAAATAGTTGACAATCCTTTTTTTCTTAATATTAATTATGCTTGTGAGATTTATCTATAATGTTGCTTATTAAGTTATAGAACTTCATTGTCATTGTAGAATAGAATTCCATTGCATGTAGATGGCACAGTACATACTGCTAATAGTAGTGCTGTTATGAACATTATCGTAATGACTTTGGTGAGTATTTGTATGCATTCTGTTGAGTATATTCCTAGGAGTAGAATTTCTGGGTCATACACGATGCACGGTTTAGTTTTTGTAGATATCAGCAGACAGCTGTAGTTGTTCCAGTTATGGCTCTGATCAGAGGTTTTGAGACTTCCATTGCTCCCCCTCCTTACCAACTCTATTTTTTTTTTTGCTTGTTTTACTTTAATAATTTTGTTGGGTATGTAGTAGCATCACTACATTGTATTTCCTTGATGTCTAATGATACTGAGCTACTTCTCATGTGTGTTAGTCATTTAGATATTGTCTTTGAAGTGCCTGGTAAGTCTCTTGCTTGTTTTTAAGTTGGTTCTTCTGCTTTTTGTTTTCTTTCTAAAATATGTATTTATTTTCTTTTCAAATCCTTGTCTTGAGGGCAGACTTTCAAAAGATCACAGTGAGGGATGCCTTTTTATTTTTGATTTATGAATTCATTATGATTTGTTGCTATAAATCCTTTGTTGAATATATAATTACTGATACCTTTATCTATTTCACTCTCTTAATTATACTTTTTAATTAACAGAAATTCTTAACCTTAATGTAGTCCAATTTACCAGTCCTGTCCTTTATGATATCTTTTTTGTTCTCTTTAAGAAAATTTTTTCTTTTTTGGCCAATTTCAGGTCATGAAGGTGTTCTTGTTTGTTTTCTTCTTTAAAAATTACCTTTTAAAACTTTTCACATTTTGATGTACAATATATCTGGAATTGACTTTTATGTATGGTGTGAGATAGGAGACAAGATTCATTCTTTTTCACATGTGGCCTGCCCAGTACCACTACTGAAATGACCATCCTTTTCCTGATACTACTATAGGGTCACCTTGGTCATAAATTAGGTGACTAATTATTTCTGGATCTTTTCTAGACTCTGCTTTACTGACCATTTTGTTTGCCCTTATGTCTAAATTGTCTTTGTTTACCTGGTCTTACAAACTGGTCCTTCAGGTTTATTTTTCTATACTGATTTGGTTTTGTTTTTGTTGTTCTTTGCATTTCAATTAAAAATTTTCAGTTTGTAAATTTTCACCAAAATACCTTGCTGAGATTTTTCTTGTAATTACATTGAATCTATACATTAATTTGGAGAGCTTGACATTTTTACAATATTGAACCTTCCAGTTGATGACTGTTGCATATATATTTTTAAATTTTTCAATTAACTAATTTTAAATTGAAGTATAGTTGATTAACAAACATGCTATGTTTTTGTTTGTGTAAGCCTTATTGAATTTTTCAATGTCTTATAATTTTCAAAGTGGCATCTTTTTATTTATTTTATTTCTAGGTTTTTGATATTTTATATAATATTTTTATATCTATTTGATCGTATTATTGATGATTGAAGACCTTTTGTTTTGATACCTAAGAATTGGCAAGCAAATATATTTATGTATTTGTTTGTTCTTCACATTAAAATTTACTTATTGAAAGTTGGAGAAAGAGAGAATACATTTATAGTTTTAAATGCTAATATTTTGTAGTTTTTTGTAGTGCTTAGAGCTGTTAGAGTTTTTTTCTGTAAAATGTACTTAGTCCCTTAAGGCATATGCTGTTTCTCAAAGTGTTAACTACTAATCCCCTGGAGAGTAAAAACAGTTTTGACTTAGTTTTTGGGTCATGAATTGCATTTTTGTCTCTCACAATAAGATTGAATTTCTTTTAATTGTACAACAAGGTGGCTAGATAGTCTTTCCAGAGATATCTTTTGGCCAAGAAATAAAATGTTATTTTTCTGCCAAGCTTATTTCAACATTCCCCACATTTAGAAATACAGATAATTAAAACACTGACTTTATAACTCAGAGTCATCTAGGAATTTGCTCTTGGCTATGTATTCCTCATGTGTATTTGTAATCTAGTATTTTGAAACATGCATTACCCTATTTTTTAAATAGTGATAGAAGTGAAGCAAGAGGGGATTGCTTTTCAAAGACACAGACAGTAGATGCTTTGGCTAGACTACCCTTCCACAAATGATTTTTACTATGTACTGACAAAAGAAAATAAAATCTAGCTTTTTATAGTATGCTTTTGAGGGTGGGAGATTGCATTATATATCTTTAGGCTTATGTTTTGGTATAGTATAACACATTCACTTAACATTAATTGAGTGACTAAATGAGCAGCTTGTTGTCCAAGTGAAAGTCTGTCCTAAATTTATTCTAGTGAATGTGATTCCTCCCCAGAAATATTAAAGTGTTATTATATGTTTGGTTACATTAAATAGCAGAGTCCTAGGTCACACTGTGAAGTATGCTGTTTTACTACCAAGCTGTCTTCTCAGCTAATGCAAATTCCACCTGAAAAATAGTAGTAGCTACTTCTGTTGTGCTTGAAAAGCTGAAAGTAATATTGTGTGATACAAATTGAACCACTCACTACCCACTAACTTATGGATAATGTATGTGATAACAGTCTCATTCCAGATATGTCATTTTAGAACTGGTTGACACACATTTTACTTTATCCATTTTAGTGGGAGTAGGGGTGGGCCAAGCCCCTCTGAGCCACAGCTTTACTGGGTGTTTTCTCAAAGCCGGATCTCATTTTGGCATATGTTGTATATGGCATATGGAACAAATTTTTGCTACCAACTCCTTCAATTGAGGGCAGATGTTATATGTCCTTAAATATGCCTTTAAGGAATCTCTTTGGATCACTACTGAGACTTCAGTAGCATACCTAACCACAGAGCTGACCATAAGGAAAAAAAGGGGCCTTTGGAGTCTGGGATCCCTGCATCCATAAATCCCAAGCATGTCAGCAATAATTTATATGCTGATCTTTATTGATTCTTACCTATGGGTGTTAATTTCTGGAATCTTGTTACTGTGGTTCTAATCTTACCTTGCCATTTTGTGTACATCATCTCATTCAGGAAATACATGTGTGAACTGGGCTAACACCTTTGTTGAGCACCAGCATAATCCAAGTTGTATTATTATGTAATAGTGAGCACGGTAGTATGCTACATGTTTATTTCAGTATGGAGCTTAATTCCACATGTCTCATTGCTGCTCAGCCTCTAGGGTTTTCACTCCCAAGTAGTGTTTCGGGAATTTGGTTTCAAAGCTTCAAAACTCGTTCTTTTTATAAAATAGTCAGTATCTGTGGCTCTGTGATGGATGCCATGCAATTGTTACCAGGAAGGAGAAGAGGGGTCTTGTCTTTTTGTGTTATTATCATAATAAAATAAGATAGAACTAGCAAATAAATCAAACTAATTGAGACTCAGTGGTCAAGTGATGAATATCCAGAAAGTCTTGGCTAGTTACCATTGGCTCGTCAGGTCTGTTATAAAAGCAAAAAAATAGAAATCTTTCTCTTTTCTGATTAAATTATGTCCCGTTAATAGTTACTTTTAAAAAGAAGGGTATAGCCCTGGCTGGTGTAGCTCAGTGGATTGAGCGCGGGCCTGCGAACCAGACAATCACGGTTCGATTCCCAGTCAGGGCACATGCCAGGGTTGCAGGCAGGTTCCCTGCAGGCCAGTTCCCAGCAGGGAACGCACGAAAGGCAACCATACATTAAAAAAAAAAAAAAAAAAAAAAAAAAAGAAGGGTATAGTACTCTGCAGAAAAAACAGTAATTAGAAATGAGGTGTTTAAATGGCTTCTAGAGCCTTTTCCCAGGATTTACAGGGTGCTAGCCCATCATATGGGCTCAACAGATGTTTGTTGAAGGAATGACTGACTGACCGAAGGAATTAATGAAATCCTATCAAAAACGTAAGATTCAGTCTATTTCTCACATACCAATGTCTCTTCAAAAAAGTGTATCCCACTCCCGACGTGTGGCTCATTGGGTTGGGTGTTGTCCCACAAACTGAAAGGTCACTGGTTTGATTCTTGGTCAGGGCACATGCCAGGGTTGTGGGCCAGGTCCCTGTTTGGGGACCTGCGAGAAGCAGCCAACCAATATTTCTCTCTCATCATATCAATGTTTCTCTCCCCCAGTTTTTTCCTCCCTTCCCCTCTCTCTGAAAAATAAATAGGATCTTAAAAACATTACATCCCCTACGTAGTTAATATCTCATCTTAGCAGCTAGTACCCTAAAACATTTTGGAGTTTATTCTGTACATGTCACTTTCAAGTACTAAAGACATTAGAATCACAGGATATCTGTAACAGAAATTCAGAGAGAAGTCTTGAGTATAAGGTTTTTAGGAAGATGTAGAGTGCTTTAAAATGTTTGTTGTTCTTCCTCCTCTAGTTCTGGCAACAGCTATCTATCTGCTTTTGTCTTTGTGGATTTGCCTTTTCTGGACATTTCATATACATGGAATCAGACAGTAATTGGTCTTTGCCGTCTGGCTCACTTGGCATAATGTTTTCAAGGCTCATCCCTGTTGTGGCATGTAACAGTACTTGGTTCAATGTTCTGGAGTCTGGGAAGTCCAAGAGTAAGATGCCAGCATGGTCAAGTTCTGGTGAAGATTTTCTCCCCAGTGCATAGCCTGCTTCTTCTCACAGTGTCCTCACATGATGAAAGAAGCTAGGATCTCCATGAAACTTTTTAGTATAAGGCACTAATCCTGTTCAGCGGGACTCCATCCTAATGACTTAAGCGCCTTGCAAGGCCCCCCTTATAATGGCATCACATTGGATGCTAGAATTTTAACAGGAGTTTTGTGGGGATGCGAACACTCAGACTTCAGCAAAGTCCTTTGCTCATCTTAAATTTTGGTTACTTGTCTTTTCATTCTTTATATGTTCTGGATATTAGACCTCTGTTAAATGTGTTTTACAAACATTGTCTCTCTAAGAGTTGTCTTTTCACTCTTGTAATTTTTGAAACAAAAGTCTTCAGTTTTGATGAATTCTATTTTATCTATTCTTTGGTGTCTGTGTTTAATCTTTTTTAAAAGTTTTTCAAAGTTACAAGTGAAGTTTACTTTTTACAATGTGGAAACTTCACTGGCTTGCCTGAAGGAGCTAGAATTTTTACCCTTGCCCTTCATTTCCCTTTCTATGTAACGCCCATCATTTGGTAGAGGCCAAACAAATGTCGGTTGAATTGAGTAACACTGATCATCATACATATGGAACTGGTATGTCATAGACATTGATAACAGAAGGAGTTAATAACAACTATCACATATTGAGTACTTACTTAATTACCCAGTACTGTTTCAAACACTAACATGCTCATTGTCTCATTTAATCCTTACAACAATCCTATGAATTAGATATTCTTTCCCCAGTGTATAAAGTATGACACTGAGGGTTAGAGAGGCCACATAATTGGTCTAAAACCACACAGTTGACCTGGGATTAGAACCTTTGGCTTGGATGATATGTGCTCATTTTAACCACCAAATCTCTGAGCTGGGGCAACAGCAAAATGTGAAGGACCTGATGGGTGGAAGGGTGTGGGACCAAGAGGTAGGATAGTCATGCTAAGGTTTCTGTCGCTATGTTTCACACCCGTGACACTCGGAGAGAGATGTGTAAGGATTTTATAGGTTCACTTTGAAAGTAAATTACACACTTCTGAGCATTCACTTTCACTGCTTCTCTATTTTAATTTCAAGGTTATGTTTCTCTTTAACCATCTTTTTAACTTTTTCTCTCCAGTTTTAATTTTTACTTAAAACCTCTTTCCCATCTCTGGACCTCATTCTGCTCTGAATCCTGCTCTGGTAACCCTATACTGTCATGGTAATTTTCACTCTTCTATGCCTGGCTCCAAGATATTTTTATATTTTATGTAGCTTTTCTCATTGTCTTCAGTAGGAGGGTGGTTCCAAGTTATTGTTTCTTTCCTCACTGGAAGTGAAAGTTTTATATTCTTTTTAATTAATCAATGTAAAATTATGTATTGATGGTATGGTGGGAATAGCATGCCCCAACTCTAGCAGAAATCTTGTTAATATATTTATTTGGGAGAGGTTTCAATGTCCCAAAATATTTTGCACTTGAATACCTCCAATTTTTATATTAAATGAGTTTTAATTGCTTGTTGCATGGTTTATTTGGACATAGTTTTCTGTTAGTGACAGCCACCATTCTCCACTGCTGCAATAAACCAGCTGGTGCAGTTCAGGTGCCATAACGTGCTTTTCATAGGGGAAATTTTTCGAAACAGCATCATCTGTGATTTCTTTGTAATTGACGAAAACCACATATATGCTGTTACGGAATTTCTCTCCAAATTAATGGGTCTAGACTTTAAACCGAGGGATTGGGCTTGTCAATTTCAAGTTAGTACTAAGAATTGTTTTGAAATTGGGAAGAAGTGATATCCTAGCCCCATTAGTCTCTAGGGTTATCTATGTTTCGCCTCATTGTCAGTGATTCGCACTTGGCAACCGCCGAGGAACTTCCCTTCCAGTGTTCCTTAATTCTTGCTGGTGAAGAGCAGTTATTTTCACCTGCAGCAAGCAGGACTGTTGGAGGAAGGGGGGGCGGGGACTCGAGAGGCAGACCTGGCTCCCAGAGGGTAAAGCACTACTGTAGAGCCGCCTTAGGGAAGAAATGGGGAAGGCGAGGCCAGGGCAAGGCTGTGGGAGGGGATTAGCTGGCTATGTCCAGACTGTTATCACCAAAATTTGCCATTATGATACTCACTGTTTTGCCCAGATTTCTGAGGGAAAAGTAAAAATGCTCATTATATATGGGTAGAACTTGAAATACCTTGTATCTGTCCTTGTTTTGTAATTATTTCTTACATAAAATTTCTTGAACCATAATGTTCAAAAATAAATGCTAAAATTCCTGTATAATACAAAAAACAAGTATTTAAATATAAATAAGTTAAAAATTAAATTAAAACAGAAGATTTTTTTCCCCCTGAAGGTCTGGGCCAAAAACATGGGTGTACATTATACATGGTAAAATACAGCACTTGACCCACTCAACTAGGAATATGTCCAGCGTTAGTATTTCAGGTTCCTGTATGTGATGATGATAAATAACCCAAACTAACTTTAAGATCTCTGTTAGAATTATGAAAAGTGTGAGCTAGCTTTTCCTTATTCTTATTTCCTTTTGTAAACTTATGAGAATTTTACAAAAGATGGTACCTAGAATATCTTTATGTGTTTACCACTGCAAAAACTATGACCCTGCTCCCTGCAACAGACCAGAGGGGAGAAGAAATATAGAAGAAGTTCATGGGAGAGTGTGACTAATATTAGAAGAATTTTGTGCCACAGAGGTATCATTTTAAAGAAGAGTGAATTATTTGAGATGAATTTAGAAGATGCCTCCTAGTCACTTTGTATGTCTGGTTTCTTTTTAGTTATACCTTATATTCAATGGTATTTGGCAATAGTTTCCGGTGTACAGCATAGTGGTTAGATTATGATATACTTCACAAAGTGTTTCCCCTGGAGACATTTCTTTTAAGATCATTTTGGGATATTTACAAATGTCTATCACTGGGCATTGAAAACCAAGAGAAACTGTAGAGAGAGCAGCTTAGGAAGAACCAGACTCAGTCAAGTTCTAATTTGCTGTGTGACTGAGATAAGGAACATTATTTCTTTAGGAATACTGCACACACAGGCCTTAGCTTGTTTATGAAATAAGGTAGTAGTTAGACTAAATATTCTCTGATTTTTTTAGTTCTAATGGTGTGATTTTTCTAAGAGAAAAGATACTTTAATACACAAGTAAGTGGCACACCATATCAATGTTTCTCTTTCTCCCTCTTTCCTCTATCTCTCTAAAATTAATAAATAAAAAAGCAAATGGTTTTTAAAAATTATGTTTGAGTATTGGAGTAGTAGGCATAATTTGTAACTGAAATGCATGGCACTTTAAGAAATACAGAGCTGCCTTGAGTGCATTGCTGATGGGAATGTAAAATGATGTACCTGCTTTAGAAAATGTTTTGGGCCCTGGTCAGTGTGACTCAGTTGGTTGGAGCATGGTCCTGTAACTGAAAGTTTGTAGGTTCGATTTCCAGACAGGACACACACATGCCTACATTTGTGGGTCATCCCCAGTCAGGGCTTGTGTGGGAGGCAAGCAATCCATGCTTCTCTCTGGCATCAGTGCTTCTCTCACTCCCTTCCTCTCTCTCTAAAAGCAATAAAAAAAAAAAAAGTCCTTGGGTGAGGATTAAAACAATAATTTGGCAATTCCTCATAAATTAAACAAAATTATTATCTAGCACCTCTATTCCCAGATGTATACTCAAAAGAATTTAAAGCAGAGACCCAAATACATACTTCACCTGAGAATGTGTTTCTTAATTTGAGAAAGAGAGAAAGCCTGCCCTGACAGGGTGTCGAACCCACAGCCTAGGTGTGTGCCCTGACCTGGATGGAACCCTCAACCTTCTGATGTGCAGGGTGCTGTTCCAACCAGCTGAGCCACCTGCCAGGACTGCGCACCACTTTGCATAGCAGTATTTACAGTCGTCAAAAAGTGGAAGCAACCCAATGTACATCAACAGAAGAATATATAAATGAAATGGGGTAGATATACACCCAATGAAATATTACTCCTCCTTGAAAAGGAATAAAATTCTGATACATCTTACAACATGGTTAAATCTTAAGAACATGAGGCTAAGTGAAACAAGCTAGACATGATAGAAAAAATACTGTGTGTGATAGATACCACTTACATGAGGTACCTAGAATAGGCAAGTTGATAGAAGTGAAAATTAGGAGTTAGTAATGGCTAGGAGAAGACAAATGAGGAATTATTGTTAGTTTGGGACAGATAAAAATATTTTAGAAATGGCAAAATGGCAAATTTTATCATATTTTATCACAAAAATATCTCCAAAGAAAAAGAAATGTAGAGTTTGCATTAATTTTTAAGAAAATGTTTTGCACGCATTTCCATATCTTGCTGTGTTTGGTGCTGGTTTCCTGCCAGTGTCACGGTTGCTTCAGTCAGTCCCGAGAGAGCTTCTCAGTGCGGGCTGTGTGTGCCGCATGTTGCCCTGGTGGGTGTGTTAGGTCAGAATCCCCTGGCTTTGCTACAGTAGGCTTGCTTCTTGTATTTGTTAAAATTTTTGAGGGTGAATGGGTCGGTGAGGGAGAGATAGTTTAAAATGGAAAAGCAATGCATGTTGGAGTCCCCATCCCACATTGGAAAGCATGCTTTTGGGGCAACCCGAAAGGCTAGGAATCCAGGGTGATGAAAGGCAGACCCCCGGGCCATCCTGGTTTCTGGTTGTGGGAATCTGTTCTGAATCCCACTGTAAGTGGAAAACCCATCTTTGGCTGAGCAGCCAGGGGGGTCCACCCACCACTCCCGCAAATGTGCTGCTGGAAGTTTGGCGGTAGGGGGTGGAGCTGGGACTCTCTTTCCAAGATCCGTGCAGCTGTCAAGGTGGCTGTGATGGAGCTGTGACCGGCTTCAGCACTGGATTTTGGCAGTGACCTTGAGACTTACCAGCTCATAGCAGCCGTACTGGTTCTTGCTCTACTGCCACTATTGCATAGCCAGAGAGTTACAGGGAGGGAGCTACATCCTCTGGGTCTGCCATTCCCAGGATCTCTCAAGTTCCAGCTATGGTGCCAAGCCCTCCCAGCACCCACCAGCCACTGGACATAGGGACAGTTCAGGTGTGTGAGTGTGGGTGGCTGCCTGTTCCACCTCTGGCTCAGGTTTCAGTCCCCAGGAAGTGGGTAGCTGTCTGAGCATCAGTCCGATGTGCAGACAGGGTCCACGTGGAGCTAACCTACTGAGCATCTCTACGGAGAGATGCTCAGTGACAGTTGATCTTGATAGACAGAGGGGTCAAAGCCAAAGGTGCTTCTTTGTCCCAAAGTTATGAGGGAGAGATTTCACTGGGAAATGAAGGTCACCAGAAATGTCCAGAGCAAGAGGGAGAGCAAAACTGGATTTTCTCTCCAGCCACAGAGTGGCAAGTGTATTTTGAAAACTCCACCCCCCTACTTCATGTCTTTATCCTGTCCTTTTCCTTTTAAGTGGCTTCATTTTTTTTTTTTAAACCCGCCTTTGTCATTGGACATTTATTGACAGAAATCAAATTGCTGTGTTTCTGGGCAAAGCGCCCGCCGCGGAGAGGTGTGGTTCCGGAGGAATGAGACACGCAGCCCAACAGCTGAGCCTACACTGTCCTCACATAACCTCCCTGCCTTAAATATCGCCAATATTTAGCCTTGCCTTATAAAGTAAAAATGCACAATACCTTCCAGAATTTCATCAAGTCCAAATACTGTCCCCGGCACCAGAGCTCAGTTATATCTTCTGTATGTTGGAGGCAGTGCTGCACAGCCCCCCCTTCTCCCCCCACTGTGGACCTGCCCTCGGAGCCACCAAGAGGTTACTAATCAGGGAGACTCCGCCATCGATCCGATGGTGGAGACCTGGGGGATTTGTGTGCATTGTTTTTGCTGAAGCCTCCTGTGAATTCATTGCGACCAGATCCTCTGCAGCGAACTCCATGTCGCAGCTTGTGGCTGCCTGTGTCCTGTGGTGAGAGCAGAGCTGCACAGGAGATCCTTTGTCTAGGAAGGCTAGGCAGAGAAGATCACTTTGGAGTTGCTAAGCTCTGCATTGCCATTGGCTGCACTCTTTGTGGGGCTGTTTTTGCAAAAGGCATGCCCAGCACTTCTACAGTGCTGGCAGGCCAGGGCTGCCTTTAAACACCATGATAATAATACCAAAAAGCAGTTTGCAGAACTGTTCCACTGTAGAGGCTTCCTCTGCAGAAGCAAGCAAGATGGCTACCTCGTGGGCTTCGCCGTGAAGAATGCAGAGGCTAATTAAGACAGACTTTAAGGGGAAAAAAGGGTATTTCCCTACTTCATCTTTATGCAAGGCTTTTTTTTTTTTCAGTGACTTTTAAAGTATACATTTTACATAAGCTCTGTAGGTTCTGCTTAGCAAACATGTTGATGATTTTAAATGGTATAAGTAGTTTTATAGAGAAATAGCCAAAATTTTTTAGGGGATGGGAGTTAATTTTTCTCTTAAATGGAGGCTCATTTTGCAATTTGATTTTTTTTAGGTTATAAAGGAAAACAAGAGGCCCCAGAGGGAAAAGAAGCCCAAAGTTTTAAAGGTAATCAGCTATTGATTAAATCATATTTAATTTTTTCCATTTCATATAGTATTTTTCTGTCACTTAGAAGTAAATTTGGAGCATAGAGGATGTGCATTTTCCCAGATTCTCAGTAAATGAATTTCCACTCAAGTACAGTGGTTTCTCTTTTTCAGATGTGCTGCACAGTGTGCATGTTAGCATCCTTTATTTTCCACTCCACACAGATTAGCAGAAGCAAAAGTTCATGTGCAAAGTGCTGTGAATAAAATTTATTTTTCTTCATAGCCTCCTTTGTAGCATCTGCATTTGTGGTGTTGCTCCAGTGTGTAAACTTGAGCTCCTAAGAAGAAAGCCACTGTTTGAAGTTGACAGCTATGGTCCATTATGATTTAAATAGACTTTCCATTAGATACCATTTTAAAACGTGCAATTTTTCTTTCTAAAAGAAAGGGTCCTCGAAGATTTCAGTTCATCTTAAAATGTATAAGCCATTGAAATCTTAGAGCCCAATGACAATTGCTGAATCCCAAATTTTTATTAGACCATCTTTAATGTTGACATTCATTGAGCTACAGGAATATGCATGTTTTCTTTATTTTCAATAGTTTGCCTAATGAGTATTTAGTGGAAAGCTAATTTGATTATAAGCTGGTGATTCATGTTATGAGCTTCGTACAGTATTGAAAAGGGTTAATTTAAAAGCATAGGGCATTGCTAAAAGTTCGAGGCTAGCTTTGGTCTAGCAAATAAGTGCCTATGTGTTAAAAGATTTCAAGTGGTATATTGCTATTATAAATGTAACCAACCTGAGCAACCAACCTTTTAAATTCAAGAAGACATATTAAGCAATAAAACTACTGGCCTTGCAAATTATATCGTGCACTTACAATATAATATTCTAACCTATAGCTCTTCATTTGCAAATAAAGTTTTAGCATTTAAAGAGAAACATGTTGGACTATGAATGTGGCAAATGTTTATGTCACTTGTTTCCCAGGGTGTATCTTGAAAGTGTTATTGACCTGGAGAACCAAACCTTGTATTGCCTTCTAATTTGTCTGATCTCCTCAAGTTTCTGTTTCCTGTGTGCACACAACATTGCCATGTACAATTTCCATCATCCAGCAAGCACTTATTTAATATTTACCATATAGTCATCTGTGTACTAGACACTGTAAGTGAATGTAATTGCTTGGCACAGATTCTCACTTGGTCTGGACAGATAGAATACTGATTATTTTCAAGGTAAATTAAACTCTTTTCTGTTTCTTTTCCTGCATATTAATCTACCCACCCTCTATGACTGTCCCCTTCAACTATACAAGTATATCACCTAAAGTCCTACTTAGGTGTTTTGTCTTAAAATAGTCAAGAGAGAAGTAGTTTCAGTTCTACTATTATAAAAGACTCTCAAGTTTGTGGGAGGCAGGGATGAGGGCATAAGATAGAAGCATGGACAAAGTTTGGTAGCTTAAATCACCAGCCTTCGCTAGGAAGTGGCATTGGGCTTTGGGAGTACTATTTAATTCTATATTTATTTTGTTAGTCTGTAGGTGTCCTGTCACCTGAAATAAATTTCAGAAATAAATATACAGTGTGTTGCTTTTTTGAATCATGGCAATAGACTCTCCCTTTTTAAAAGAGTAAGTACCCATGGGTGGTTGAATTTCATGTACCACAGCAAGCAGAACCAAATTCTCGCTCACTCTCCTCTGTAGTTATCAACTGTTGTACCAGAGGAGGAAAATGCACTCTGACTAGTGTGGCTCAGTTGGCTGAGCATCATCTGCAGAGTGAAAGGTCACCTGTTTGCTTCCTGGTCAGGGCACACTCCTGGGTTACAGGTGGTTGGGGGCATGTGCAAGAGGCAACCAATCGATGTTTCTCTCACACATCAACATTTCTCTCCCTCTCTCTAGGGATAAATAAATAACATTGTTTTTTAAAAAAGAATAGGAAAATGCTCTAAAAGAAAAAAAGGAATTTTGCCATGATGTTGGCATTTCAAAATATTTTATTTAATGTTCTGTTGAGCATCATATCTCTTGTTCTCCTGAGAAAGCTTTGTTTCTCTGCTCCATAGAGGAAACACTAAAATACTTGGAGATTTTTATCTTGATCCTGTAAGATACAGTTAGAACAAATGTAGAATATTATGTAACCCTGAAGGAGATGTTAAGAAAACTAAAGCCACGTTTTGGAAGAGAGAGTGAGGGAGAGTCCAACTAACAGGTTGAGGTTTTATGAATGAGGACTTCCTGTGCCGCTGGAAGCGGCATAATTCTCTTGTTGTCTTTGGCATTGTACCAGAGAATTAGTCAACTTCTTCTGTCTGGCCTCTTAAATCTTCAGCTATCCTGGGTTCTTTGCTCTTTGTCAGGGTACATGTTGCATGTATCTTGACTAACTTTCATTTTCATCCTCATCAGTGAGGAAGTAGTTGGATAGATAAGAGAGTCTGATCAAGGAAATTGGGTATTGAACTGAAGCTTGTCTCATCCAATGCTAAACCTCCTAACTAATAAATACTAAATCCACTTGTGGGACTAAAATTGCCTGGTGTATCTCACACTTCTTACCCTTGAACAATTTATTGTCTGTCAATAACCTATATTCATTGTACTGTAAATAAAAATTTAAGACAATAGTGATCTCAAATTTTTGACCAAAGAGACCATTTTCCTCTAGCTGAAGTGATAGTTTCTTAGAATCAAATGATTGAGGGGCGGGGGTAGCCGGTCAACACAAATTTCTGCCCCTACTGGTGCTAAAACCAGGTTGCTGCCCAAACTGTTAATGAATACTAGAGTTATTTTCATATGTAGAGAGCCACTTCCCATGACTCTCGAATGAGATAAAGGCGTGAAATAATTTCAAGCCTTGATTCTTGACATTGTACTCCTGAGTTGCTTTGTTTTGGACTTCCCTTAGTAAAAACATTTATGTAAAAATCTTTACTTTGTGTGTTGGGGTAAAAGGATGTATTCCCTTACAGAAAGTCAATTTCGCTGTAATAGCACTTGGGTTAGATTGTCAGTCTTTGTCTCTGGAGAAAATCAGATTGCACGGTCAACTTGGGGGTGTTGAAGAAAAGGTAATAAAGGGATTGTTTGAAAGGTGTGGGTAGGCTAAGGAAGAATGATGAGTCTAATGACATCACAGAGCTATTGCCACTCCTAGGTCTGAAGGGGCAAGGGATTGGGAGCAGAAACCCAGGTAGAAGAGTTATAGCTGAATAGAGGGAGCCGAAGCTTTTGTTGTGGCCATTTGGTAAAGGGATCTTTCTGTAAAGAGGAGGTCAGAGAAGGGGGTATGGAAATAAATCGCCAGCCCTTCAGTTCCTTGTGCTTTCATTGGTTGAGCCCAATAAGAAGTGAAAAGAACAAGGAGCCCACTGATGAGATATATCTTGATCAGCCTTCTGTGGCACATAAGAGGGTGTGGAAGATAGAATGTGGTCCCCAAGGGGAAAAAGACAGTCAGCATCCCTAGTGACCGTAGGGGCAGTATGGTAGGGTCAGAATCATGATTACGTAAGAAGGTAACATTAGGCAAGGCTTGGTGAAATATGTAGAATTCCATAATTTTTTGCAACTAATCTGTGAATCTAAAATCAGATCAAACTAAAAAGTGAGGGCATCCCTGAGTGGGGGCCCCATTTATACATTCTGTGATTGTATACTCTTTCTAGGATGGTAAGGGACATTTTCTAGCTGTTTGGTTATAAAATACCTTCAAGTAGTATTTGGAAGACTGAGTGAACAAATATAAAGAAATGTCAGTGAGCATTAAACCAAGAAACTGTCTACAGTTGATGTGGAAAAGAAAAGATAAAAACTAAGTGATCTTCCCGCTGATGCCCTGCTCTGCACGGCATCCCTCCTTCCTTGATGGTGGTGATGAAGGAGAACACCAAGTGAGGATGGAGGGGCGGGGAGTGGGGGGCATCAGATGTGCGTTTCACTCAGAGAGGACACTGGCATGCTTATATGTCTTTTTGAAATATGTTTTGGGTGGAGGTGGAAGAGAGGATAAGGGAGATAAGTGGTAATACAGAATACAATGAGTTATGTTTCAAAATGGCAATCAAATCATACATTAATCACATTGATGCACGGTCCTGATTTGCATAGCATAGTTACACTCAAGGCGTCATTGCCTGGCACATAGTAAATGCTTAAGAAATGTTCTTTACTGAACACCATTATTATTAACAGTCATTAAATGTATTTTTAGCACATACCAAATGCTAGAGCTACAGTGGTTTTTGCCTTTAAGGAGATTAAATGGTTGTGAGGAAAGGTGGGCAAAAATAAATAAAAGACAAATAGGTAAATTACAAATTATGATATGTACATCATTGTGTATGTGTGTGAATGTATCTATACATATATGCATTGAAGGAAACTAAAAATGTGCAGAGATAGGGAAAAGATCTAGGGAAATTTACTTGATATGTCTGAGAATTATTCCCTTCATTTATAAATTGTTATACATACTAATGCTATTTAAAAGTACCGAATTCACTGTCATTGAGTTACCTTGTTTATTTTTAAAATCCATTAAACTACAAAAAAGGAACATAACAGTTACTAAAGATTTTTCTCTGCAGCACTTATCTGCAACTTTGTTTCAGTTAGTAACAGAAATCATTGGGAAAATGATACACTTTTCTTAACTCTGGTTATAATGTAACATTCCATGACTTGTACCAACATGTTGGAGGTTTAAGTGGTAGGTCAAACACTGAGCTTGATCATTACTCAGGACATAAAACATGCCTTTTGATAGTGTCCTTCATAGTCCTAGGCAATGAATTTCAGGCTTCTGAATATAACAGATTGGGTAGGAAAGTTCAGAGTTGGTGGTGAGAATATTTATAACGAGACACCAACTTAATATATATAAATATTTAAGGTCCTTATAAGTATATATATTAATATTATGTCAGGTAAACCATGTCATGCAAATCAGGGCCATATGATGGGAAAATAATCTCAATACAGGATGCTCACATAAATTTAATAATTTAGACTTACGATTCAACATATGGTCCTTATTTTCCTCATTATGTCATAAGCTGGCAAAAACTGTCAAAGCAGCGTGTTCATCCATCAGTGTTTATTCACACGCTCAAAGGCACGCATGGGGCTTCTGGTTTGCATACGAACAAATTGTAAGATAGCATTTTGCCCGGAGATGATCAGACTGATTTCAGGGCTGGGTTGTCACTAATCCAGCTCACACACAGTCGAATCATTTATCATTGGAGCATGTACATTTCCAGTGACTCAAGACTCTTTTTTGTAATTTCTAGGAATGATCCCAAATAGAAAATTAGAATGAATGAAAGCCAAGTGGTGTGAATGGGCTCGAGGGAAATTTCATTTAGGCCACAAAACAAGTCTGTTGAATTCTTTCTAGAGCAGAAAAGAACATATGCCTTACCTCCTGAATACTTGTGCTCATCTGACACTGTGTTTGTGTCTTGATAGTGCTGGATTTTTACTGTTTTCTGAGGACTACCTTCCTTACTATATAACTCTCCAATACTTACAAAACCTTACAAAATCTTAATTCATTTTCAATTTATAATTCACTTAATCATGCTTTTCAGTGTTCATAATGTCCTTAAAATAATATTTTTAAAGATTTGATGGCAAGATTTTGACCACCATCTATGCAAGAGACTGAGATTACAGTATCTTGTTTTAAGCCTGTTCTGATGCTTTATAGTTTTTGGTCACTTTTATTATATTTTTGTCTCATTACCATTTATCCCCTTATGCCCTCTTCTACCTCCTCCCCGCCCCCACAGTCACCACACTATTGTCTATGTTCTTGAGTCTTGTTGCTTTTTTGCTGAATCCCTCCACACCCTCACCCCTCCTCCCCAGAGCTGTCAGGATGCTCTCCATCTATGAGTCTGTCTCTATTTTGCTTGTTAGTTCAATTTGTTATTTAGATTCCACATACAAATGAAATCATGTGGTATTTGTCTTTGTTTGAGTGGCTTATTTCACTTAGCATAATATTCTCCAGGTCCATCTACTCTGTCTCAAAGGGTAAAAGTGTCTTCTTTTTAACAGCTGAACAATATTAATGGTGTAAATTTCAAGGTTGCTTCCAAATCTCAGTGATTGTAAATAATGCTGCAGTGAATATAGGGGTGCTTAGATTCTTTCGAATCAGTGTTTTGGGTTTCTTTGGATACATTCCCAGAAGTAGAATCACTAAGTTATAAGGAAGTTCCATTTTTAATTTTTTGAGGTAACTCCATACTGCTCTCCACAGTGGCTGCACCAGGCTGCATTCCCCCCACCAACAGTGCAAAAGGGTCCCCCTTTCTCCACATCCTCACCAGCACTTGTTTGTTGATTTATTGATGATAGTTATGTTGACTGGTATGAGGTGATATCTCATGGTGGTTTTAATTTACATTATAGTTTTAAATACTAACTCCTTTAGTCCTTTTTCAGTGGGAAATACATCATTTTGTATGTGGCAGATTTTAAGAGATGCCACATTTTAATCAACTATGCTGAAAACAGTGATGTCATGTGAATTTGATTAAACCATAGATTCTTTTCATGCTTCTAAGGAACCAGGTATTAAACCATCAACTTATTTTAGGAACTTTAAATTATTTATTTTAAGTATTAAGTTGTGTGATTTTTCAATATAGTATACACTTACAGATAGCCACATAAGATTGCAGGAATGTTATGGAGTTAAATAAACTTATTACATGTAAAGTGCACCCTGACTGGTGTAGCTCAGTAGGTTGGGCATTGTCCTGTAAAATGAAAGGCCCTTATTCCATTAACATTGAGGGCACCTGCCTGGGCTGTGGGCCGGCTCCCTGTTTGGGGCGTGCAAGAGACAACTTGTTGATGTCTCCCTCTCATATCGTTGTTTCTCTGCCTCTGTTTCTCCCTCCCTCCTCTCTCTAAGAAAACAAATAAAATCTTTTAAAAAGTACACATGAAGTGCTTAGGACAGTAATTAGTTATATTATCTCAATTAGCTATATTTTATTTAAAGGTATAATATATGTTCCTAAAATATTAAGTGTACTTTCAGAAAATGTGTATTTTTAAATCAGTGTACTCATGAAAGAAATTTCACAGTTGATAGTTTGAATTCTAGAACTCACAAAGATAATGGTAGATTGGTATGAACACATTGGAGATGGGATACAAGATAGAGTAATGTTATTATACATTAAACATGGTTTATTTAAGGTAAGAATCATGTCAGGAAATTCTCAAAATTATCTTAAATATCGGAAAGTGTTTTTTGTGTCTTAGAAATGTTTTCACTTACTATCTTGTGTATTCATTCTACTGTAGAAAAGGAAAAAATTCATCTAATAAGTGAGTGTTTCTTCAAATACATTTGAAGTTACTTCAGATATGAATTCCCTCTGGAAAACTATATCTGAAAAATTTTTGAGCCCTTACATTTTGATATTACAGTGCCTTTGATTACGTTTCATGTTAAATTTGAACCATGGGTGTCTCTGTGGCATCAGCAGTGCCCAGGGGAAGGTGCGTGACCTTCAGTGCCACGCAGCTCTGCCACCAAGCCCTGCCACTCTCGTGTGCAAACTGTGACCTAAGGAAGTTTAACTGAACATTTTGAGCGCTATTTTCACTTTCTGTAAAAGAAGAACAGTAATTAATTCGCAGGGTTGTTTAGTGGGTTACTTAATTTAAAAAATTGATTTATTGATTTTGGGGGGAGAAGGAGAGAGACAGAAAAAATGGTTTGTTTTTCTACTTATTTATTCATTTATTAGTTGCTTCTTGTATGTTCCCTCACCGGGGATTGAACCCACATCGTTGGTGTATTAGAATGATTCTCTTACCAACTGAGCTACCTCAGCCAGGATACATAAGTTTTAATTGACTGACTTTATCATATATATATGTAGTTTTATATATATATAGTTATATATATATATATAGTAGGTATTCAATTGATAGCTATCATCATTATATATATAATGTATATATATACATATACATTATATATATATGGTAGGTATTCAATTAATGATAGCTATCATCATTATATATAATGTATATATATACACATTATATATATTGTAGGTATTCAATTAATGATAGCTATCATTAATATTTTCATTATAATTAATATAAAATCCTTTATTAAAATATTAATGTATTTAGATTTTAAGTTGTTCTCATTACTCTGTAACTAGATTATAATACTTTTCAGTTTAGAATAGCATTCAACTTTATTTTGCATAGTATGTTCACATAAATATCTTACATGCCTGTATAATAATAATTGAATTAATGCATGTCAATGGTTAACTTTAGTCAGTTAGGTCTCCAGTGTAGAAATTACTATAATGACATCTGGGTGGATAATGAAAACTTACCCGCTTTTTCAGATCATCAGGCCAGCCTTGACTAGTCTCTGTAATGAATTGCTATAGAAACCAGTACAAATGTCAGGGTACATTTAATTGGATTAGTTTTTTCCTACTATTTGAAAAAACAAAACCTTAAACACATTCATTTATATATGTTTTTTTTTAAATTTTATCTGTAAATGCTTCAGCGTACCCTCCCTAAGGAAAGAATGTTCTGCACAAGCCCAGTGCAAGGATCGCAGTGTAGGCATCTCCTGCCATGGATTCAGCCCAATCTAACCTGAGACATTGTCCGTGTAAAAATCTTCTCCGTTGTCATTTCTCCTGCCCGTCTCTCACTCTGATCCCTTGTAGCTGTTTTCCTCTTCCTCTAGCTTCCAGTCCAGCCTTAAATCATGTCTTGCATTTGGTTGTCACATCCTTTTGGTCTCCTTTTACCTGGTCTTCCCACCATTTCTGAGTATGTTTCTTGACTGATAATTTTGAGCAATACTTGTTTTTGATTACATTTTTGTAAAATCCTTTCATTTGAAGATCCAGAAATCTGAGTATCAGTAAAATTTCAGGTAAACAGTGAGGTTTACCCAAAACAGTAAGGTTTCAGGTACATCGTCCAGCCCACATTTAGCGATGGGGGTCTTTGTTGGAAACTGCCCATTACTTCCTGTATTGAGTCCTAAATTTGGAGTTGAAAGAGATTAGGACACTGAAAAAAGAAAAAGTAGTTGAGTAGACTCAGAAATTCAAATGCCTGCTATATACACCAGTTGGTAGCAGGGAATGGGTGAGAGCATCCTTAATTATTGCCCCACTGAAATAAAGAAATGAAAAAAGATGAAATAGTGGTATTTATAGAGCTATGGGGAAACATAAAAGTATTGGCTTAAAGTAAGGGTTGTGATGAACCTTATAAAACTCTGAAGATTATTTGCTGATTATAATAGTGAGAACCTAAACCTATTTCAAAATGTTAATTTTGTCATTCCGCCATGAAACATAGTCTATGCTCTCAGTTAATGGATAGTATAAAACCGCTAGCTGTAACCCTGGTTAGGTAGCTCAGTTGGTTAAGGCATCGTCCCAATACACCAAGGTTGTGGGTTCTATCCCTGGCCAGGGTACATCCAAGAAACAACCAATGAATGCATGAATAAGTGGAACAGCAAATGGATGTTTCCTTTTCCTCCCTCAAATCAATAATTTAAATATTCTAAGAAAAGAAAAATAGTTGCACTGCAAGTTAGACCATTTCATCAAATTTAATCCAGCTTTCCAGGGTTTATTTAAAGTCTTTGATAGTTGATCAGTTCACTAATACAAGTTAGGCCCACCAGAAAGCCGAGTTACCTGGGCCACACTCGCTAAGACACTTTGCATTATGACACATGATGAAGTTATATACGGCCTGACTGGCTCCCTTCTGCCTACTACTATAATGTCTAGGGAAATTTTTAATTGAAAAATTCAAAGTTAATTAATGTCTGTGAAGATTAATTTATGTGCTGCCCATGGTCAGAAAAAATATATAAACCACGTGTTTTCCTATTTTGACTTCAGGTACAATATGTTGCCAGATATATTGGTCAAGCAGTATAATATGCTCAATGGTGAAATGAGAAAATATCTTTTTACTTATTTCTTTGGGACATCATTAAAATTTTTTCACAAACAACAATATTAAAGGACAGAAAAGCTGTATAAGAGCATCACAAAGTATTGTCATACACCACTCACCTAATTTACCCAAATGTTAACATTTTCCTGGTTTGTTTCATCTCTGTCTCTCTAAATATATTTTCCCCCTGAATTCTTTGAAAGTTTCCGTTATGATGTCCACAAGAATGCCACAGAAACAAGTTTGTGGTTTTTTAGTGAATCACATCTAGAGGTACATCAGATCAATTTGTTCCATTAATATGCTTTTAACATTGATCACTTTGTTAAGGTGATATCTGCCAAGTTTCTGCAGTACTAATGTACTTTTTCCTTTTGTATTTAAGTATCTTCTGTGGAAATACTTCATATGATTTCTGTTACTTCTCCTTGGTGTTCGTTGTCCATTCATGATTCTTGCCTGAATGAAATACTATAATGTCCTCCATTTTAACCTAACTTTTCTGTGTTGTATGTTGTTACCTTTAAGGCACCTTGACTTTATAAATGGCACATGTCTTAAATTTCAAAGATAAAATGAATGAAACTTTTCAAGTAATAATCAAATAATTCCTAAGGGACTATTTAATGTCCATTTGCACATAGCAAAATGCTTAACTTTGATTGAGAAAGTTGGACCCAGGTTACTGTATGGTAAGATGTGGGTATAGTACTTGGGATGTTGAAAGAAAAAGCAGATAATTAGGATGATGCAGCTCAACAGGCATGAATGCCAAGGAAATGTGACATAGACTTCACTCCTTTATCTTGCTCTTTCTGGCTTTTATCTTCCACACAACCCACTCTTGTCAAGAACTTAATACAAAAGAAAGAAATCCAACTCAGAGAAGCTCAGTAGAGATGAAGTAAAATGGAAAATAATCAGTAACAACTTCCTTAATTTAAGACCAAGTAGCTTTGAAGAAAAAACAAAAAGATTTGTTTATGAACCTGATAGGCAACAGATTACATTAAATATCCTTCAGGATAAATGAACAAAACAAAACTTACCAAATTACCTCTGGGTGAAGTTTATAGCTGATCATAATGGCAGCAAGAGTATCTACAATCCTCTGTACGAGGAACAGTGGGAGGGAAACATCAGAGTGTACTCAAAATTATTTTTGTTAAGGAAGTAAATGCAAACAAGCATGATGTAAATACAAATTCAATAAACTCACTTAATAAGTATTAAATTTT
Organism: Artibeus jamaicensis; assembly: GCF_021234435.1. Lineage (NCBI taxonomy): Eukaryota > Metazoa > Chordata > Mammalia > Chiroptera > Phyllostomidae > Artibeus > Artibeus jamaicensis. The sequence goes on from NW_026521788.1 coordinate 20,673,092, forward strand.
TAAAAAGCCCATCTTGAACTTCAAACAAGTGTATGAAGAAGAGGTAAAAGTTCTCCTATATGGTCATATATAGTCACTCTTTCCAACCTCTTTTCTGTCACATTGAAGGTACTTAAAACTCTTGTGGGTATTCTTTCAAGATAGTCTCTCTATATACAAGTGTGTCTGTAGTTACATATAGTTACATGTGTGATATGTATGTATATACAGATGTATCAACCCATTCTTTTTATGGTGGCTTGTTTTTTGAAATATATTTTATGTACAATCAAATATTCACATCTTAAATCTATAATTCAACCAGCTATGATGAATGTATAGGAAGACACCCTATACATTCATCACCCATTTCTGTCACCCTAGCCAATCCCCTTGGGCCTCTTCCTAGTCCGTCCACCACTCCCACTCCACGCAATTAATCTTATTTCTGTCACCTTAGGATACATGGCCTTTTCTTTAAATGTTTACACCATTCTAACTTCTTTCTCTCCTCGCTGATAACCCTCCATGTGATCTCCATTTCTGTGATTCTGTTCCTATTCTAGTTGTTTGCTTACTTTGTTTTTATTTTTGTTTAGGTTCAGTTGTTCATAGCCGTGAGTTTGTTGCCATTTTAATGTTCATAGTTTTGATCTTCTTTTTGTTAAATAAGTCCCTTTAACATTTCATATAATAAGGGATTGGTGATGATGAACTCCTTTAACTTGACTTTATCTGGGAAGCACTTTATCTGCCCTTCCATTGTAAATGATAGCTTTGCTGGACAGAGTAATCTTGGATGTAGGTCCTTGCTTGTCATGACTTGGAATACTTCTTCCAAGCCCCTTGCCTGCAAGGTTTCTTCTGAGAAACCAGCTAATGGTCTTATGGGAACTCCTTTGTAGGTAACTCTCTCCTTTTCTCTTGTCACTTTTAAGATTCTGTCCTTATCTTTAAACTTGAGTTATGTAATTATGATGCATCTTGGTATGTTCCTCCTTGGATCCAGTTTCTTTGGGACTCTGTGAGCTATTGTGCACTAACCCAAACTGGGTAGTGTGGTCTGTCTCACTCCGCAGTTCCTCCCAGTTTATCCACCTGTCAATGTGGAACCACAGGTCCCCCAGCCACAGCCTTTCCTTGCATTGTCTCTGCCCAGCTCTCTGTCTCTTTCTTCCCTTCCTGCCATTCTGGATGAGTGTTTCTTCTTTAACTCCTTGGTTGTCAGACTTCCACACAGTTCGGTTGTCTGATAATTCTTGTTGTTTTTCTTAAATTGGTTGTTGTCCTTTTTTTGGTTGGTGTGAAGAATCAAAGTATATGTACTTATGCCTACATCTTGGCTGGAAGTTAGAACTCATCACAATTTTTGAGTTTCATTCGTGTTGTTTCATATGTGAGTTACTTACTCCTTTTTATTGCTGAGTACTATTCCATTGTAAGAATAGATCACACTTTATCCATTTGCCATGGAGATATAAAGATTGATTCCAGTTTAGGCTATTATAAATGAAGCTGCTATGAACATTCTTAAACAAAGTGTTTTTTTTTAAAAATAGGTACACATTTTCATTTCTCTTGGATAAGAGAGTTATCCAAGTAGGAGTTGAACTGCTCAGTCGTAGAGTAGGTATCTGTTTAATACTTTAAGAATCTGACAGTTTTCTAAAGTGCATTACCTTTTTATGACCTCACTGCTGTTATGAGAATTTCAGTTGTTCCATATCTTCAACATCTGGTTTGGCAGTTTTTTCATTTAGTCATTCTAGGGCCAGCTGCAGTCTTGCTCATTGTCACCCATCATTAAAGCAGTTATTGTACTGCTTTAATTTATTTTTGAATAATATTATATATCTTACATTCTAAATAGTAATAGCATTAAATTGAAGTAAGATCTTTGGAACAACAGTATTGTTCGAGAGAATTAATTGGTTTCTAGTTTTTCTTCATTATAACTAGTATTAAAGTAAACACACTTCACTGAACACAGATTTGGGAAAATGTTGTGTGGTCTGCACATCATGTAGCATTGAGCTTGTAATAACAGCATGAAAATGAATAAATTTTAAAGTGAGGTGGGTGGGTTTTATTGCTCCTATTTATATTCTAGGGTTTATATTCTAGGGTTATTCTAGGGTTTGATGGTGACTTTTAGTAATTGTATCTATCTGGTAGTTTTACCCTTTGCCTTTAATCTTTGGATTAATGGATGATAGAACATCGAGAGGAGAAATTGAATTTCAGGATGTTTAACAATAGTGCACAAAATCTCCTAGTTGACCTGAAGAGAGTTCAACTTTGTAATGAACATCCCATAATACTGACATACTTGGGAATAAGAACATAAATATAATCAGTGATGTTAATCAGTGAGGAGAATGAAAGACGTGTCTGGAAATTTAAGTAAAGGGAAAAGCTTACTGAGTTTATTACTAAGTGGTCAACTTCACAAAAGAAGAAACAATGTTGAAATGGTCAGTCTGTATAATAATTTGAAAAACATATTATTATAAGACTCCACTTTTTCCACGTGAATTTTGAAAGGTAAAAGAACAAGGATAGTAAATGAGGATATCTGAGTTCAAATGGGATAGCCTTCATTGCTCTGAGAACATGAGCTGGTACCATCTTTCTGGAGAGCCATTTGGATAGTCTTGAAAATATTTTATGTATACCTACTACATTCTAAAGAAAGGGAGACTTAACAATGTATTTTTAAGTGAAAAAATAGTTTACAAAATGACATATGGTATAGATCTCATTTTTGTTTTAAAACTACAATGCACCAAATATAATATGTTTATGTACATAAAAAGGCACGTGGCAGATTGCATTCTAGTTTCCCAGGATTAGATGACTCAGAGTTTTTCCTCTGCTTTTCTTTGTGTGTATTTACTATTTTCTTTGTTGTTTTTATTTTTCTGTAATGTTAATGTAATAAGGCAAAAAAAATCTAATTAAAATTAAAACTGCAAACCGTAACATAATTAAAGAGCAGAGTGAGCGAAGAACAGCATAGGGAATATAGTCAACAATATTGTAATAACTGTGTGGTGCCAGGTGAATACTGGAAATATCGAGGGGAATACTTTGCAAAGTACAGCCTGTCTAACCACTATGCTGTACACCTGAACCTAGTAAAAAATAATATTGAATGGAAACTGTAATTGAAAAATAATATAAAATACAATAAGGAGAAAACGGGCCTCACATTGAAAATAGTGAAAACCATTCCTTCTGTTTGAAAGTTCCAGTTAAGTCTTAGGTGAGCGAAGGGCCTTTGGGAAAGGGGAATGGGCTGTAAGCTATAATATGGATAACTCTTTATTTATTGTAAACTCTAATTTAGGAAAATCTTGCAAAACTAATGCAAACAATTTCCTTATACAGTTTACCTAACATCTCTAAATGTTAACATTTTATGTAACTGTTGTACTGCATTCAAAATCAGGACACTAACATTGATACTGTAATAATTACTGTTCTAAAGACCTAATTTCAATTTGGCCAATTTTCCCACTAGAACTCCTTGGGGTGTGGTGTAGGATTCAATCTAGGATCCCTCGTCATGTGCAAGTGTTCCGTCTCCTTAGTTTCCAAAATGCAATAGCTCTCCAGTGTTTCAAAAGTCTTTCATGACATTTGCATTTTTAAAAGCTTAAAAATGTTTCACTTACTATTCATATTAGAGTGAGGAAGGGAGAGAGAAAAACATCAGTTTGTTGTTCCACTTAGTTATGTGTTCATTGGCTGACTACTGTGTGTCCTGACTGGAGATTGAATCTGCAGCCTCGGGGTATTGGGACAATGTTCTAACCAACTGGGCTACTCAGCCAGGGAAATATTGGCAGTTTGTAGACTGTATCTCGGGTTGAGTTTGTGTGATGCTCCCTTATGACTAAACTTAAGATATGCATGTTTGGCAAGAATCCACAGAAGCAATACACTCTTCTCGGTGTATCATGTCAGGTCTCATTACCGAATTAACCTTGATCACTTGCCTTAAGTGTCTGCTGGAATGCTTGTCTATAAAATGATTGTTTTCCTTTGTGATGAACAAGTCCTTTGTGGAGAGATACTTGGATACTATGTACATATCCTGTTTTCATCATATTTTTACCCACCAAGTTGAGCATACATAGATAATTCTTACTTCCAATAATTATTATTTTTACTTCCAATAATTATTAATGTGGTGCTTACCAAATGGTGGTTTTCTATTTCTACCACTTCTGTCTACAAGTGGGAATTTTTAAGAAGGCACCAACCGTCTTCTCCCACTCTTGATTATTTATTAGATCAGCGTGGACTCACACGCCGAGTTCATTATTCTGTGGGCTGTAACCTATCACCAATAGCTGAAGGGAAAACTTGCCCTGTCAGTTCCAAGGCTTGGAAAAGTGGGACTGATGGGTGAGGGAAGGGAGATACAGCATATACTGGATTGCTTGGGGGTAATTAGATTGTTATTGCTTCGGATACCTAAGCAAAGGTTGATGAATCACTGTTAATATAGACAATGCAGAAATAGTTCATGCCTTGCAGCAGTAGATGAACTCCATGCTTTTAAAGGTCTTTTTTAACCTTGAGATTCTCTCAGCAGCTTAAGCAGAAAAACACAGATGGCCACTTCATAACTACTTAGCTACAAAGCTTGTGTAGTAAGGGTTTTATGCCTGTATTCTTTAGCCTCTGGTGTGTCTGACTCATGATTAGTAAAACCAAGCCGTAACCCAAGACAGAAAGTAAGGCGTATGGAGTTTAAATGCAAATAATCTAAAAATACCAGAGCTGAAAGATTCCACCGTTTCAAATAGCTGAATTCTCACTTCTTAAGACTGAACATAATGATGTAAAAGTTTAGCTCCAGGTGACTTTTTCTTGGAATGTACAAAGGAGGTTATTGTATTTGCTGATACAATTGTGTTGTTTTCTAATACCAAGTACATTGTTTTATAATTTTTTGCCTACTGCCACTTAGTTCCTTTTCACCACTTTTTTCTTAGAATTTCAGCCTTGATTTATTTCCCCCCAGACATCCACACTTTTAAAAATGAATTTTATACTTATTTTTATTTCCATGATTTCTGGTTTTCAGTGAAGCTACATAATAGTTTTGGCAAATTTATTTTGGTTTTTTGTTTTAAAATTTATTTTAGTACACCTGAAATAGCAAACTTTATTGTTATTAAAACTTTTTTCTATTTTTACTTTTTAAATATTTTTTGGAGTCTTTTTATTTATTTATTTTTGAGAGATTGTGGAAGGTAAGAAGAAAGAGGGAAACATCGATGTGCAGGAGAAAGGTAGATTGGTTGCCTCTTGCACATCACCAACCAGGGACCTGCAACCCAGGCATGTGACCTGCCTAGGAATCGAACCAACGACCTTTCGTTTCTCAGGCAGGCACTCAGTCCACTGAGCAACAGGAGCCGGGTCTTATTGAAACATTTTTTTAAATGGATTTTTTCCTAATTTTATTGAGATATGATTGATATATGCCATCACACTATACATTTAGCATGTAGGATATTGATAATCTGATAAATGTATATACCGTGAAATGATTATTTTATATATTTTTATGTTTTCATAGAATGTCTCTGAAAAATTTCTTTTCCTTTTAGTAGCTTGTAGCATTGGTCTCATTTATTACTGGCCCCCAATTTCTGATTTCTGTGTTTTTCAATTAATTGTTAGAGTTAGAAGGTCTTAGACGTTACTTGAATCTCTACCACCCAAGTACTGCTCACTCCTGGCAAGGGTCCTTTGTGTACATATTTAATCCAGCTTTTAGTCCCTCTGATTGCTCTTTCTCAAACTGATTTGTTTGAATCAGGTTTGTGAGTAAAGTATCAATAGGCTTCATAGGAATTGCTTCATTATTACTGTTCAAATGTATAACATCTGCTGAGGCTTCTTCATGTCTGAGCCTTGTGTTCTCAAAACTCGGATTCCACAGCTGCCATCTCATTTTTTCCGCAAGCATCAAAATAGTTTACAAACAGGCCACATGAGTCTACCTGGCAACTTTCCAGAGAGGTATAGAGTAGAGGGATTCTACCATCAGACTGTAACTGTTGTAATTCATCAGGGAGAGGTGAGAAAAATCGAACCAGAGCTGAAAATCCTCAGTGTTCACAGACTAGAACATGATTTTTAGATGTTATTTTTGGTGATTTTTATTAAAAACCTTACTCCCATCTATATCAGTCTCTCCCATCCTCAACTGTGGAAGAATTTGGTGATTTTTTTCTATTTTCTTACATAACAATAAGCTTTTGGGGGCTGTGAGATTCAAAATCTTGTTTCTTCTTTCTGATTTCTGTTTTTATTGTCTTCCTTTTCCTTCATTGGATTTATATTCCATCATATTTAAGATGCTTATAAGGAATTAAAGGCAATACAGTCCTAGATCTGAATTTGTCTTTTTATAACACTCAGAGGCATTCCTAAGAGGAAGTGGGAAAGTACAGTGCCCTCTTCTGCATGTTTGTAATGATTTACACCTTTAATCAATTTTTAAATTCAATATAATGCTTTCATTTTCATCTTGCATATTTTTATTTACACCAGGAAATACATGAAACAGTGGTGGCCACATATGTGCTGGTGTTTCATTTCATATAATGAGTGAGTCCAAGCAAATGACATTCTAGACACTTAATCATTGTCTCTTTAACTGTGAAAATTTTGATAGTGGACAACTCATTTCCCCGACTCACCAGATAGACCTAGTATTAATAATTTTCTTATATTTTTTCAAACTATTTTTATTAATAATATAAGTAAATATACAAAATTGTATCATGCTATAATTGTCTTTTAAACTTCTTCAGAGTTCTATAATAAGTTAATAGATATAAGAGATTGTGTAAGGGGTTTGTGTAGTTCAGAATGGCGACAAAAACACTCTGAGTCACCAGTCAATTGGTGTGGAAATAGAACATCGCCAGCGCTGTAAACATCTGTACGTGTGTCCCTCTGCCACCTCATTGTCCTCCCAGCCCCTGAGAGGAAATTTCTTTCCTGAAGTTAGAGTAATCATTTCCTTGCTCTTCTATATAAAGTTTTACCACTTCCTTATGCATCCTTAATACTATAGTTGTTTTTTTAAATACAACCCACAGACCTCATTCAGAGTTTACCCATTGTCCTACTTGTCCTTTGTAGTTAGAATTTTTCAATTCCCCTATCCATTCTAAGAGCACCTGTTACATTCAGTTGCCGTGTCTCTTGTGTGTTTGTTCCTTCATCTGGACCACTAGTCTTTGCCCTCTCAACTTTGCCACTTTGAAGAGACAGGGCCAGTTATTTGTGGATTGTCCCTCGATTTCGGTTTGTCTGGTACTTCATTAGACTCAGGTTATTCATCGGTGGTGGGAATATCTCAGAAGTGATACTGTGTTCTTCAGGTGATCCTATAAGGTTGCGGGTGATTGTGACTCTGGTAACTTTGATCACCAAGTACTGGACATGTCCTCCAAGTGTTTCTACTGTAAAGTTACTATTTTACCCTTTGTAATAAAGAACTAACTTGTGGGGCAGTTACTTCGAGTTGCGTGAATACCCTATTCCTTATAGTACATTGAAGGCTCTTGCCTGGATCAAATTGCTGGAATGGTTGCCAGATGGTGATTTTTTGAATCCTCACCTGGGGATATATTTATCGATATGAAAGAGAGGAAGAGAGAGAGACTGAGAGACAGACAGAGAAATGCCCATTAACTGCCTCCCACTGGTGCCCCAACCAGGAATTAAACCTGCAACCTGGGTATGTGTCCTGACTGCAGTCAAACCGGCAACTTTTTGGTGTAAGGGCTGACGCTCCATCCCGATAGTGATTTTTAAAATTCTATCAGTTCTTCTATATTTCTTAGTAAACATCTTACCAACTTTATCTACTTCTGTCAATATGGATGTATGGATTCTGATTTTTACTCGGTGGGTTATAATTTATTACCATTATTACTTATTTTGATGGTCTGACTGTCCCAGATTTGGCCAGTGGGAGGCCCTTCAAGCTGGCTTGTGACAGGCTTATGCCCCTGTCATTCTTTGGGCACAAGATGGTCCAGGCTTACTCTCCCAGCCCCAGCCCTGGACTCAGGTATTTTGCTAAAGACCTCGGGTTCTTTTTAGTGGGGAATGATATTAAAACCTAACACCTGGAAGCTAAGCATGCTCATCTCATGAAGGTCATCATTGCCTGTGCCCTTCCAGTAGACAGACTGGTGGAAACAGCCATTTCATATCATTCTTGCCTTTCACCATCTTATATTTGTAGCTCCATTCTCTGACCAAGAGAAATTTGTTCCCCCCCCCCAAATCAAGATAAACTGAACTAGCAAAATACAAACAGACACAGACAGCAGGTTGACAGCCTGGGGCGGGGGGTGGCAACTGAGAGGGTGGAGGGATTGAGCAAAAAAGGAAAAAAGGGGAGAAAGAACTTAAGGACACAGATACCAGCGTGGTGATGGTGGTGCGGGCAGGGAGGGGTGGGTGGAGATAGAAGAGGGGATAAGGGGATAAAAGATCATGAAAACAGAAGAAAGCAACTTTAACCTTTAAAAAGTATGTAGTCCTGCCCTGACTGGAGTGGCTCTAGATTGAGTCCTGGTCTTGTGAACAGAAAGATCGCCAGTTTGATTCTCAGTCAGGGCACACGCCTGGGTTTGTGAGCCAGGTCCCCCGTGGAGGTGTTTGAGAGGCAACCGATTAGTTTCTGTCCCACACCTCCCTCTCTTCCTCCCTTCCCCTTTCTCCAAAAAGAAATAAATAAAGATGTTTTTTAAAAAATAAAGTAAATATATATACTGCTTTGCTCAATTCTACAGTACACATAAACTTGTTTTAGAATTACTATATCCATATTATTATTAACAACAAGACTACTAATATATGAAGTCAAATTTAAGTTTTCTTTATAGTTCTTTTTGGTCCCTGTATCTTTAGACTGAGAAGTGAAAGTACTATAGCTAAAAATACTTGGATTCTTTCTTTTCCACTTTAATATAGTTGTTACGCACTTGGTATATAGGTAACTTGATTTGTTTCTGTTTGTTTCCAGATTTGAAGTTAAAAAAGAAGTCCTTGTTGATTCAGCTTTTGGCATTTTCATTATGATGTGTCTTGGTTTGGGCCTCTTTGCTTTCATGTTGTGTGGGACTCTCTATGCTTCCTGGAACTGCCTTCACCAGGTTACAAAAGTTTTGAGCCATTATTTCTTTAAATAGGTTTTGTGTCCTTTTCTCTTTCTCTCTCTTCTGCAACCCCTATGATTCAAAATTTGGTAGTCTTGACATTTTCCCAGAGGTCCCTAACACTCTCCTCATTTTAAAAAATTCCCTTTTCTTTCTATTGTTCCATTTGGGTTTTTTCAGGGAGCTTGTCTTCCAAGTCAGTAATTGGATTCTCTGCTTCACTTAATCTGCTGTTGATTCCATCTAATGTATTCTTCATTTCTGGCTGGTTCTTTTTTATGTTTTCTATTTCCTTGTTTATGTTTCCTTTCTCTTTGTTAAAGTTCTCATTGAGATCAGTGAGCAGCATTATAACCAGTGATTTGAACTGTTTATCTGATAGATTGCTTATGTCTTGTTTCATTTAGTTCTTTTTCTGGGGTTTTGTTCTGGTCTTTTGTTTGGGAGATATATCTCTGTTTCCTCATTTTGGCTGTCTCTCTGTGTTTGTTTATATGAATTAGATGAAGTAGCAGCCTCTCCTAGTCTTGAAGGAGAGCCCTTGTGTAGTAGCTATCCCTTTGGACTGTGTGTCCTGGGTATCTTTGGTAGGCCAGCTGAAGCTGTAGTGTGCCTGAGACACAGGGAGTGGGGAGGGGCAAGGCTAGACCTATAGCTGAGTGGGGACGGGGCACACGGGAACCTAAAACTGAAGATGGAGCTGATGTGAGCTGTAGGCATTCCCAGAGGTAAGCCACTGAGGCTGTAGCTGAAGCAGGTATAGTCTGCAGAAGTCCTGGGGACAAGCCACAATTGGGCTCTCACTGTACCTAAGGCTGTGCAAGCTGAGGGGAAAGTTGAGGGGAGTACCAAGGGGAATCCCTGGGCAAGTTAGACTACTGGAAGCTGGGGCTAGCGCAATCTGCAGGGAGACCTGTTTCCGTGTGGTCTCTTTCCTTCTCAGTCAGCCCTCAGTTCTTTTTCAGGAGGAAGCGCTTTCTGTAGGTGTAAATTCTTTGTATTGCTGGGAGGAGGTGACTTCAGGGTCTTCCTATGCTGCCATCTTTGACCGAAGCCATAATATAGTTCTTAAGGATAAATTCCTAGGAGCGAGATTCAGTGATGAGCATGTAGTGAAAACATTTTTTCCATTGGCATAAAAATTTTTTACTTTTATTTTGACTTTAAAAATAATCATGCTTATTATACAAGTATTTGAGCTTACTATACAAATTAGTTACACGTTTGTGATACCAAAAGTGAAAGTAACTAACCCCATACTAAATAACATACATTGATTTATGTTCCTATGACTATAGTAACATTTATTATTTTATAAAAATTAGATTGTGCTATATTCTCTGCAGCTTGGTTCTTTTCATATTAATTTATTGTTTGCTTCTTTTTGGATCAGTGGATTCAATGGGAAGTCCAAAGTGAATCACAATGGAAATTCATTGTGATTGAGAAATATTGATTTAAAGATACTACTTTAAAGACATAAAAGGAATCAGTAGTAAGTTTTAAATAGAATATGTCATTTAAATGAATAGGAAAAGAGATTGAAAAAGAAAAATGACCTAATAGCAAAAGACCTGCCAGCACCAAATGTTTCTTATCTTGATAAATGTCTATAGAATAGTCACCATCTAAAAGAAATGCCTCAGATTGTATAAATAAAACAAAGTCTAAATTGTCATATTGTCCATAAAGGTCACTTGTAAAGCAAAGGGAATTCAAATCCCAAGAATGGGCAACAATATTCCAGGAAAATGTACACAGAAATAAAATATACTTCTAGGAGTGACATTCGTGATCTGGCATATCTATACGTGCATTATAACGGGTCCCCGTCATCAAGTTAATGAAGACACCTATCGCCTCATGTGTTGACTTAACCTTTCTTTTTTGTAAGAACATTTAAATTCTACTCTTAGCAAATTTCAGCTCTACAGAACAATGTTACCAAGTGCATTGTCACCATGGTATATATGAGATCCTCAGAGTTTATTCATCTTATAGTTGCAAGTTGTATGTACCGAGTTACTAACCTCTCCCTATTTCCCTGACTCCCCTAGCAATCACTCTTCTACTCTCTGGTTCTATGTGTTTGATATTTACTTATTTTTAAAGATTGCACACACAGGGATACCCTGCAGTAACTATATTTGTCCGACATATTTTGCTTATTACAATGCTTGTCAGGTTCATCCACCCTGTTGAAAATGACAAAATTTCCTATTTTTAAAAAGTTGAATAATATTTCAGTATGTTTCACATTTTTAACCCATTTTCCTGTGTACAGACAGGCACTTCTTAAGTTGTTTCCTTACCTCTGCTATTAAGAATGATACTGGTGCTTCATTAAGATAATATTTCATTGTGTTTGATTTGCATTTTTCTGATGATTAATGGTAATGAGCACCATTTCATGTTCTTTTTGCCATTTCAGTAAATGTTATTTTAATGGCTCCTTAGGATTCCACTGTTACAGACATATTATTCTGTATTTAATTCACCGAGTCCTGCATAATTTTGAAACATTTGCCCTGGCCGGTATAGTTCAGTGGATTGAGCGCAAGCCTGTGAACCAAAAGGTCACGGTTCCCAGTCTGGGCACATGCCTGGGTTGCAGGCCAGGTCCCCTGTAGAGGCATGTGAGAGGCAACCACACATTGATGTTTCTTTCCCTCTCTGTCTCTCTCTCCTTCCCTTCCCCTCTCACCAAATATAAATAAATAAACTCTTAAAATATCAGTAAAAGCTCTTGCACTAAAAAAATTTTTGAATTACTGTTCAATGAAGCTCCAACAGACCTTCCATAAACATTCTTGTATCTATTTTTATTCCTTTTTTATTAAAGAAAACTCTAAATCTAAAAGTATTTTTAAGTTATTTTATTAAGAAGGAAAAGATAAGGAGAAATGCCCATCATTGTAGTTATCTATGGAAATAAAAGGAAGGAAAAAGGACTAAATCCGTCACATTGTTGCATTGGCGTGCAGTGCGTCTGAGCTTCATGACTGTGCCTATAAGTGCTTCTCTTGGCTTCTCTTCCTGACTTCCTAAGATTAATGTAGTAAAGGGACTTAGATTAAAAAACAACCCCCCCAACCAAGAGATCCAAGGGCTGGTTAAGACAGGGGCTTTTTTAGGTTGACACTGAGTCAGTGACGCTAGGTCCTACAGACTGTTTTGCAGGAGGCAAGAAAATATGAATGCACCTAACATAACCTTCATACAGAATCCTGACATTTAAAGTACCTTGGTCTAGAAGAGCTAGCTTGTGAAAACAAGTATGGGAAAAACTGGCATTTAGATAGGAAGAGGACTCTATTACTTTATTCTAAAATAATGTTTACAAATGAATACAGCAGCATTGGAAAATCTCTCCAAATAAATTCCCCATGTAAGACTTGTGTTTCTTCTTAAAAAATACTTTGTTTGTTTATTTTTAGAGAGAGAGAAAGGGAGGGAGACAGAGAGGGAGAGGAACATCAATGTGCGAGAAACTACGACCAGTTGGTTGCCTCTCCTATGTGCAGGTTGAGGGCTCCCAACCCAATGAGCCACACTTCTCAAGGCAACCTGTGTTTCTTTTTAAAATAGTGTGTATAGCCCTGGCTGGCGTGGCTCAGTGGATTGAGTGCTGGCCTGTGAACCAAAAGGTCTCTGGTTCGATTCCCAGTCAGGGCACATGCCTGGGTTACAGCCAGGTTCCCAGTTGGGGCCTGTGAGAGGCAACCACTCATTGATGTTTGTCTCCCTCTCTTTCTCTCTCCCTTCTCATCTCTCTAGAAATAAATAAATGAAATCTTTAATTTTTTAATTTATGTGTTGACTCATTTTTATTCTTAAGGTAAACATGAAACTTTGTCGAGGAAAAATTTCAAGCATCAGACAATTTGAGAGAATGATGCAATGAACACCACTATACCTGTGATCTTAATTTGGTAGTTCCCTTTCTCTTTAATGTGTATGGTCCCTTGGAAAGCTATAGGTGTCATCACTAAAGTTTTGTCACTGAATAATACATTTAAGACAATTCCACACCATCATAATACCATTATTAGAATTCCCTAGTATTTTCTGATACCTAGTCTATACTTAGATAGACTCAATCGTCCCCAGAACAAAATACATATTTGACCCCCGAGGACAACCACTAAGATCAGAGTCCAGGAGAAGGAGATAGCATTGGACATAATGTGCAGTTGGCATGATAAATATCTGTACAGCAATAGTAAAGGAAGGAATGTTCAGTTTTATCTGAGGAAGGCTGTGGGATAAGAAATACTTGACTCTACCATGTGGGATGGTTAAGAAACACGTCATTCCACAGATTACCTTTCTTCTAGTTCTCTGTATTTTGGGGGCAGTTCAATGACCAAAAGTCATTCTTTGTTCAAGTTTCTACCTGAGACAAGACTGGCTGCTAAACGCATGCTAGGAGAAGCAAGGCTAATGCGGGCATACTGTTATTGCAAGAAACATTCTGCAAAATTTGGCCAAGGCAAGGAACTAGAGGCCCTGCTTGCTGGGCTGAAAAAATGTGATTTTTGCTGTAGGAATTTATGGTTCCTAGGTTTCCTTACCAGGCTGCTCTTTGAATCTTTATAGAATTTTTACCTCCAGACCTAGGGTTAGTTTAGAATCTTGGTTATCCAAAATCCTTCTAAAGTGATCTGGATGTTTAGCCAGGTGCAGTGTGGAATACAGCCTAAAGCAACGAGATTTGCATTTAAAAAGAACACCTTAAATACTGCATTGTTTAATACTTGACTTTTGGGTGTGCAACTAGAAACTGACTTTGTGATTTTATTTTATTCTAATTCAAAATTTAAAACTGAAGTAAAAAAGGAACATTTGAAGATTAAATACAAATTCATTTTGGTGTCACTACATTTTACATGGTTACCACCCAAAATTTAGCTTGAACTGAGATTTATTATGTGTGAAATATACATTGAATTTCATAGACTTTATTGTAAAAGTTAAATATCTCAGATACCTTTTTATATTAATTATGTGTTGGAATAGTATTTTTGTCAAGATGGTTTCAATAGAAATACATTAAAATTTCTCTTAACAACCATTAGAACGCGTTGTCCATGAGAGTCGGTACCTTTTCTCTGCTGTTAACCATGCCTGTAGCAGACTACGGTACCTTTAAACATTTGTTGAATAAATGTACTGAGGATGAAGCAGTAGGGATGGAGAATGCAGATTAAATGGGAGAGGATTTAAGAAAGACATGGCTGAAGTTCGAGGCTGAGCTTGCATCTAGAACATATGAGGCACCTCAGAAGACTTATGGCTTATTAGGTAGGTTGTCAGGTTAAAATAGGTTTAGAAAAGCAGTGTTCATTTTGGACATGACTGAGTTTTGATTGCTGCGTGAAGATGTCCAGTTGCCGGATGACTGAGTCTGAAGTTTAGGAGAAAGATCTTGTTTTGCTATGGGAGTCATCAGCAAGTGTAGGCTGAAAGCAAGGGTATAGCTAATGGGGAAGGAAAAATGTTGTACATCTTAAAACTTTGTGGAATACTCTGTTTCATTTAAGAATGTGTAATTACTTCTGTGCTCATCACCACCAGCTAAGTGCTGAATAAAATTCTTAGTATTCTTGGAGCTCATGTTTTTAGAAAGCCTAGACAGGGGGGAAATGGGAGGAACAAACCGGTGAACCAAGGCCAATGGGCAATATGGAAGGAACTGGAAATCCGAACTTTCACTGGTGTCTTGCAGGATCATGAAAGAACCAGTCATCTATTGCCTGTTGGATGGAATTAGGTGACGCAAGTTCCTCCAATGTTTCATCATAATAGGGAACATTCCAGACATGACTTGATAATGAGATTTGTCATGGGACAAATCTGAAATCTTTCAGCATTTAAATGTCATTTAAAAAAAAACAATTTGGAGCTTGCCCTGTATCACGAGCCTTGTCAGTATAAGTGTATATACACCATATTTGAAGAACTAGTGTGACTGAATCACCAGCCAGGGCTGATTTTTTTATTAATGAGGGAATTCGTACAGGGGTATTATTTAATGTCAATAAGATTTCACTGAATCATAGTCTCCTAATTATATGGAACTGAAAATTTTGAGAAAAAAAGTTAGGTAAAAGGTAGAACATATCGAGGCTCTCCAGAAATTAGGAGTGTTGATGTCCAAGGAACATTTGAGAGGAAATGGGCAGCGACTTCTGACCACATCTTCAAGAAGTAGATTTTAAGTTTGGTTCTGATTTTATCCACTTTCCTTAGTAACTTTGTGTGGATCCAGCCAGTGTGCAGATACTGAATTTGACCTAAGGTGAAAATATTTTGAATAGCAATACTGTGTTGCTATAACTCAACTCACAAGCAGATAAATAAAAATAGACCACTGGGTTCACAAAGACAATAGTTCCCACCAGCTGAGAAAAGGAACTACCATAGGAACTGTGTTGTTCTGGCAAATTCTAAGTATCTGTGTTCATCTTAGTTCAGTAACATTAGTAAGTATTAGTGACTAATGGACTTCATTATAATATTTCTTACTTGCTACTGAAATTAGTATTTGTAGATCACTGCCTTGGAGTTAAAATTAGAATATTGTTATACCTCTGGTCCAAGTCCTGGCACTGAGAGCATTGATTTGACATTGACTAACCTTTCTAAAACCTTGTCAGAAAGTTTCTTATCAAAAAATGGAGACATTTAGGTGGCTAATCTTAGTAGTCAAAGCAAAAGAGGTAGTTCCCATAAAGTGGTCATGATGTGTGGCAGGTAGAAAATGCTCACTATAAAACTAATAGCTATTAATGAGTATCCTTTTCCTTCCTTCCTTCCTTCCTTCCTTCCTTCCTTCCTTCCTTCCTTCCTTCCTTCCTTCCTTCCTTCCTTCCTTCCTTCCTTCCTGGGGAAGGGAAGGAGAGAGGGAGAGAAATATCAATGTGTGGTTGCCTCTCATTTGTGCCCTGACTGGGAATTGAACCACAATCCTTTGGTTCGCAGGCCCGTGCTCAATCCACTGAGCCATACCAGCCAGGGCTATCCATTAATAAAAATTCTTTTCTTAATCCTGGATTTGAGCATAGAATAACTAGGTTTGTCTTATATGCTGAAGGACAAGTAGAAAAGAGCATACCTAACGTGTAGTTTTACTTGACGGTTCTTTTCCACACATATTAAGGTCTAATAATCTGTGTAAATACATGGTTTCATTTATTCCTTACAGTAAACCTGTTCAGTAAGTGCTGTTACCACTCGCGGTTTAGGTTGAGGAAACACTCAGAGAGGTTTCACAGAGCAGGCCCTTGCTGTAGGCCACGTGGTTGGTAAAATAAGGAGCTGGGCAAGTAGCCAAGGTTGGTCTGATGCCAGTAAAGCCTGCATTCTTTTTTTTTCTCTCTTTTTAAAGGTTTTACTTATTTATTTTTAGCAACAGAGGAAGGGAGGGAGAAAGAGAAGGAGAGAAACATGGATATGAGAGAGAAAACATCAGTTGCCCCTTATATGCCCCCAACCAGGGACCCACAACTCAGGCATGTGCCCCGACTGGTAATTTAACCAGCGAACCTTCAACCCTTTGCTTTGCAGGACAACATCCAACCCACTGAGTCACAACAGTCCAGGCAACACACATTGTTTTTAAAAAATGAAAAAATGAAGGTATGCAAGAACTATAAGAAATGATTCATTGAACACCAGAGTAGAAGGTTATTACCTTGAGGCATGGACAGGATCATTCATGAAAAGGCAGCAGGCTTCAATTCAGAGCCCTTGAAGGGGCAGGCTCAGGGTCGCACAGCCACAGTCTGGCGAGAGGGATGGCGACGGGTGGTAAGGGAGGCCCAGGACAGATGGAGATCCTGTTGAAAATCTTCTTGGGGGCCTGTAGAACAGCAGATTCAGTCTATGGTATTGAAGGAGTGATTTGAATTTGGCAACTGGGAATTCATAACCTGGCGGTGTAGACATTTAAGGTATCTGAGTGAGGGGGAAATTTGATAGGATGGTAGCCAGGTTTGGGGTCAGAAAGGTTATTGTCTTTTTGATTGGACATACTACGTACTATCTCATAACTCCAGAGAAGGAGGTCCAGAGACCAGGGCAGCCGTGACTGGAGAGGTTTTGCCCTTCTTAGGTCAGCCATGCTTTCCACATAGCTGGAACCAATCTTGTGTTTTTTTTTAATTTATTAGAAGTGATCTGATTTAATTAATTAGACATTAGTACCTTGTGTCCCCTCCTCTTTTGCCCTACCCCAAGTTAAAAATTTTACTTTGGATTATAAGACCCCATGGTCAAAGAGGTTGGAGTTTTTGTTTATGATAGGAATTTAAAAATTAGAATAGAAAAGAAGTCTGGATCTGGTGCTGGGAAGCAGAAAACTTCTGAAATCTCTGTCATGGCTTCTGTTTGGTCCAGGCGGGACAAGGACATGAGGCCTTACGGCACTAAGGTGGGGCAGGTGAGAAAGAGTGCCAACCCACTCCCTTAGACCCCCTCCTCCCTGCCTCAGGCCAATCAGGTCCCGCCTTCCTATGGCCTTTGAACCCCTCGCCAGGTGGCTACAGACAAATGGGAGAAACAGAAATCCTAGGTAAACTCAAGGACTATAGTAGACCATACATCTTTTTTATGCCTAAAAAGAGAATTTAACAACTGGAATTCTGAAGTAGACGATCTCTAGCAAAACAAGGTAGCTGTTTTGCAGGTATCCCTTAAAGGGGAACTTCTTTTATGTGTGTGTTAAAATTTTACTTTAGAGTCTCTTTGGGCGGATATTTGGTGAGCAGCCAGTTCATCTGTCCTCTTGATGTAAATTTGGTTTTGTTAGCAAGCCAGTGTTTTTGGTGAGCACTGTACAGTGGTCAGTTGCAAAGCAGGGGCTTTGCTCCAAGCTTCTCACTCTGGAATGTAGGAGGTAAAATACAGTATTGGGCATGATTGTGCCATGTTTTTTTTAAAGATTTTATTTATTTATTTGTATAGAGAGGGGCAGGGTAGGAGAGAGAAAGAAAAACATCGATGTGAGAGAGAAACATTGAATTGCCGCCTCTTGCACACCCACAACCAGACATGTGCCCCGACCAGGAATTGAATTGGTAACTTATCGGATTGTGGGATGATGCCCAACCCACTGACCCACACCTGTCAGGGCAGTTTCATCTCTCAAAGCCAACATTAATGGAGGCACCAGTGGTCCTCCCAATATCTTTTCGAACACTCAGTTCTCAGGCTGAGAACATAGATCCTGGGAGTGTCACTTCTGAGTAGGTGTGAATACTTTGTGGGCTGCTCCTTGTGGTCCACATGTTATGTTTTGAGATTGCTTTTTCCTCAAATGAGTAAGAATTGGTTCTTGTGAGGGTGGGTAAAACAATACTGGATATTACACGGGGGCCACAGTACATAAACGGATACTATATTTTCTGTATTAAAATTTCATGGGGAAAACTACTAGAGAGAAAAATATTTTAAAAGAGCCCCAGGGTGGGAGTGAAAAAAATAGCAGCCTGAGAAACACTGACATAAAAGTCCATCCTTGTTGGACCACGGCTGTGAATGTATTTTAAAAGGCATTATTTTTCCTCATGATCTGAGCACCTGTTTCTTGGAACAGGAAATACAGCATGTATGGAGTGTGAGCGTGTGTTGGGAGGGGCTACAATCAGATCCGTCCACAGGGCAAAATTATTTCAGACTAAAATACCTCTTTGCTTGATGCCATTTGAGCTCCTTCAGGAGTAGTGTATAAGAGTAGTATGGTGATAGGAATGTAGAGAAAGGAGAAAATGGAGGGAACTTCAGAAGTATTGGATCCAGATCTGATCTGAGAAGCCCACCATTACTGTTGGTTGAGAGTGGGCAGGAGCAACCCTGCACAACCTATAAATCTTAACATGAGTGTAGAGGAGAAGGCAAAGAACTAGAGGCCTTTGAGTTACTCACTGTCTGTTAAACTGTGCTCTTGAACTCTTTGGGGCAAAGTAGAAGATGGGAGGGGGAAAATGGTGGGGGCAGGGGGAGAGAGGAGAGGAGAAAAGACAAAGGAGTGTCGGTGGCATGAGTTTCGTGTTCCTAGAATGTACATGGAAATTGCTGATGTAAAGCAGTCACTCTTCCAATAGTCTGAAAGCATTTCCTTCAGAGAATTGGCTTCTCTTTTAGAGATACTAGATGTTAAATATTTTGAGATTCAAGATGGATGTTTGGGGAGATGCTATATCCAGGCATATTAAATGCCAAGAAAATCTGCATGTAAAAACATTCTATTGTAGCTAGTGGAGCCTATTTCAAATAGTAGTTTGGATTCCAGGCCACCGATCATGCACATTTCTAACCAACTCTTGCTCAGATGGTCGGTCACATGGATAGTTTACAGTCCACCATGGAGGGCATATTCACACCACAAAAATCGGCCAACCATATAACAGAGACCCCCCACCCCACTTCCCAAGCTGATTGTTAAACATTTACCAGCACACCGCTGAGTATACAGTATGTACGAGGCAAATGCTGACAGTTGTACATAGTCTTCCTGAAGTATTTTAAACTAGGAAATGCATGTTGCATGTGTTCTGCGCCCATCTCCTCGTGCTCCACTTGGTTTACAATTTGATCCTACAGAAAATATTCTGCATTCATCTCTTCTTCACTTAATATACCCTAGAAGTCTTCCCACAGAGAGCCTCATCAGATTTGGATTAATGTCAAAGGAGACATCAAAATATCAAAACAGTATATAATCAGATCTGGGTCTGATGGTTCCCAAGCTTTTTCTGTTTCCTTAGTATTAAGTATTGCTTCTTTTTTCCTACCCAACATTCGTATTGGTTTCTTTCATATCCTTTTTGAGATTATTTATATAAATATGAACATATATATAGTTCCCCTATGCTTTAAAAATTTTTAAAAGATTCTATTTGTGTTTATAGAGAGAGACGAAGAGAGGGAGAGAAACATCTATCAGTTGCTTTTCACACACCCCCCAACCAGATACCTGGCCAGCTACCCAGGCATGTGCCCTGACCTGACTGAGAACCAAAACTGTGATCTCTTATTTTATGGGTTGATGCCCTAACCCTAACTGGCAACCTTTTGGTTCACAGCCCCACTTTCATCCACTGAATGACGCCAGCCCCCAAGGCTCCCTATGCTTTTCATATAAATTAATTATTCCATATATAGGTTCTATGTTATTTTTAATAATGTATTGTGAATATCCTACCTATTAGTAATGGCATTTATTTTTTTCATTCTTTTAGCTGCAAGGTTTTATGTAGTTGTATCACAGCTGAATTAGTCTACCACAAATGGGCACTTGGATATTTTCAGTTATTTGTTAAAATACACAAAGCTGTCAAACATACGCAATTCTGTTTTTAAATAATTAGAATACATTTCCAAATGTAAAAGTGCTATGTCAAGGGATGGGTGGAATTATATAATTTTTAAATATTTTATTTATTTATTTTTAGAGGGAGGGGAAAGGAGGGGGAAAGGGGAAGAGAAACATGGATGTGGGAGAGAAAGAGATCGGTTGCCTCTCACATTTCCTAAACCGGAGACCTGGCCCACAACACAGTCAGGTAGCCTGACTGGGAATCAAACTGTTTATAATTTTTTAATAGTTTGTTTTTATTGTATTTTTATTACCATTTATCCCCCTTATAACTTCTTATACCTCCACACTCATGCATCTATGATTTTGAGGATTATTGACAGATTGTGCTCCATAAAGTTGTACCAGTTTTTGATCCAACCAGTTGCTGTTTGAGAGTGTAATCCCCACAGGTCCCCCAAGAGCCTAGGTAGTCAAACTTTTTGATGTTTGCTCTTCCGATAAGGAAAAAACATTATTTTAGTGTCCTTTTAATTTTCATTTTTCTAGTTGAGCAGCTTTCAGTGTTTAGCTCGGGTTGCAGTGAGAATTGTATATGAATGTATTGTAAAACAGCTAACATTCTTTGAATTGTGAGGTCAGTAGACCTCATTTTAGTCATGTTTTGTCATCTGTTGTCCATCACTATTTATGTGATCACTTATAAGAAGTAAACAAGCAGTATCGTTGCCTAGGCGACAATTCCTCAGGATTGCTCTCTTCTCAACCTTACTATTCCAGATTAGCCATTCATAGCACTTACTGGTTTCTGTTCTTTACAACACTTATATTTACAAATACATGTTTATACATTATTTAGTTGTATTTTTAAGTAAGATCATGTTACTTTTTTTTCAAATACAAGCAAAAGTTGATTTAGAAGGTTCCAGGAGCAGAAGAGTGAGCTGGGCTGCAGGGGTTCAGGAAACAAGTTGCAGAGAAAAGATGGTCTCTCTGAGCGAAGGAGAAAGACAGCAGAGACAGGCCTGGAGGGACCGTGCAGGGGCTGCTAGAGAGAGAGCTGCACTGGGTCCTTTGTACTGAGGGCTCCTTACAGATGTTTACAATTGCTTTTTCGCTCATCTGTGCTGGTTCACTTTTTCGTGGCGGGGGGAATAACAGCTTTATTAAGATACGTTTCATATACCATACAATTCATGTTTGGCCAATTCACTTTTGACATGGCCTCAACTTGTATTTTACCCCCAGTAGTGTTCACTCTGGCACTAAGTTTCACAGTGAAGGGGAAATTTCACTATGAAAACTCAGTTCTACTACTATGAGCAGGAAGAGCAAGGGTAACCATCTTGTTAGCGTGTGTGCATGCACACACACACACTATTAAATTTAATAGGATGTGTTTGCAAGAGGTCAGAGGTAATTATTGAGGATACAGAACAGAAAATCTTATTATCCGCTAATAAAGTATAATCTGTTCAATTGTTTTCTTAGAGTCTAGGTTTAGTATTTGGCAGTGTGTAAAGCATGTTTTCATGTAATTACAGATTTGTGTTTGTAAGAAGCCATATGATATACAGTTAAATAATAAAGGTCACATTTTTAATTAAGCTCATTAGTTAATGAGAATGTCTTATAATTTGGGCACTTAAATCTTAAAGGACCTTAGGATATTTTTTGTAAAGGAATGTGTACATCGAAGTTCCAGTGTACTTGGCTATGTATATCTATAGTGTTTCAAGCATCAAGTAAAAAAAATGTTCCATAGTGGGAAGTGCTATTAACATTGTAGGTTTATCAGACTGGCTTTGTAGTGCTAGACAAATATTTGTGCTGATATATTATAGATATCTTGCTGATATATTATAGACGTCTTGCCATACAATCACTAGGCTGATAGAGTAATTGGCTGCACATTATTTCACAATATGAATATACAAAGACTTACATTATAATTTGCTTGCATACATTTCTGCTTTATTATTATTATCTTTTAAAGATTTTATTTATTTCTCTTTAGAGGGCAAGGGAAGGAAAGTGGGACAGAAACATCATTGTGTGGTGCCTCTCACATGCTCTCCACTGGGGACCTGGCCCACAACACAGGCATGTGCCCTGACTGGGAATCAAACCACGATCCCTTGGTTCACAGGCCTATGCTCAATCCACTGAGCTACACCAGCTAGGGCAGTTCTGCTTTTTTATTATTGTTTCTTGGACAGATGAAAAAGTTCTTTTTACTTGCTTATCTTCTAGTAAAATCAAATAGGTTTTGCTCCTTTTAATTTCCACTTAAGTGAGTTGTGTATTCCCACTCTACTCACTATGATATCGAGTCATTTTCCTTTTTTTATTAATATCTTGGAGCTCTTTTACATCGAGAACAGAAACCATTAAACTGACATTGAAGGAGGCACGTGGTAGCCTGACGGGTGGTGCTGCTGTTCACTGTGTTGGTTGTGCTGGTAGTTGCACGACTGTGCGTTTGTTAACAACTACAGAGCTGTGCTCAGAAAAAGGATGGTTTTATATGAATTTTAATATTTATTTTTAATATTTTATTTATTGATGTGAGAGACGTGCACACACTGATTTGTTGTTTCACTTATTTATGCCTTCACTGGTTGATTCTTGCATGTGTCCTGACCAGGCACCTCACCCACAACCAGGCCAGGTCAGAAAAGGATCATTGTATTGTATACAAATTATAATGTAATAAACCTGACTAAAACATTTTATACATATAAAAAAGTCACAGTAAATTTTTAAACATGTGAATATTTTCACGGTCTATCATTTGACTTCTGAATTTTTATTGCAATATAGCACCTACCTGTTTTGACAGGTATACATATCAACAAATACATTTTGCAGCATGGTTCTGCACACTGACACACACACACAGAAGACTCACATGGTAATGATCTTTCCTAAGTATAGTGTACTCATTTTTATCCTATTAAAAAAATTGTCACAAAGCACTCCATTGACTACAACATCTAGTGCCATGTTCCAATGTTCATAGTATAGAAGTTCTCTTTCTATTTGTTCCTGACGTCAATGGAAATGCCCCTACTCTCTCAATTCTTGTGGTTTAATTTTGGATGAGCTGTTTCAAGATTTTAAAAAATAAATATAAGAGGGGAGAGTAGAGAGTTACTGCTTAATGGGTACAAGATTTCTCTGAGGATGATGAAAATGTTCTGCAGTTAGAAGAGTTGGGTTTTGCACCACATTGTCAATATACTAAAAGCCACCGAAACATACAATTTTAAATGGTGAGATGGAATTTTATCTTATGGGAACTTGATCTTAAAAAAATTTTTAAAGGGATTACATGGCTACCAATTCACCAGAATGATCAAAATGAAAAGGCAAAAAACACTGGTGGTTAATAATAATGTCGTGCAATTGGAGCTCTCATAATCACTGGTGGGAGTGTGTATTGGTAACCATTTAGAAAATTTGGCACTACCCACTATGGCTGAAGATGTACAGATATATTTACACACTCAATGATCCAACATTTTCACTCTGCTCCATATATGTATGTGTACACCAAAAGATAACAGTAATAATAAAAGTATAGGCATTATCTGACTGGTGTGGCTCAGCGGGTTGGGCATCATCCCATAAAGTGAGAGGTTACAGGTTCGATTCCTAGTCAGAGCACAGGCCTGATTTGCTGGCTCTGTCCTTGGTTGGGGGAGTGCGAAAGGCAACTGGTAGATGTTTTCCTCTCATGTTGGTGTTTCTCTCCCTTTTTCCATCTCTCTAAAAATAAATAAACTCTTTTAAAAAATAGTATAGTCATATACTTGTAGTAACCCAAAACTAGAAATTACTTAAATGTCCATCTACATTAGAATAGATAAATACATTGTAGTATGTTAAGCAAACTACTATACAGCAATAAGCATTAAGGAATTACAAATATAGTTAACAACATGGGTGACTCTCACAAATATAATTTTGAATGAAAGGATGTCAGTTGTATAAAATTCAAGAATAAGCAAAAGAAGCCAATGTAGATGTCAAAGTGTAAACAGAAAAGCCAGTGTTCTTGCTGCCTGTCACCTACCAGACCCCATAAGCAGAGACAGTGATTGAATCTTTATGGGCACTTTACTCAGATCTCAGGCAATCTGAGAAGACAGTGGGTTTATACCCTTACAGACCATTCTACATTCCATTTTAAAGTGGCCCTTTTTATAAGGAGAACAAAGTGTAGGCAAAAGGTTTGGAATTCAGGGAAAAGTTAGTTGGATTTTGAAACTGCAGCAAAGTCTCTCAGGGTGCACAGATGCTCCTGGTGATAGTCTTTATCTTGTCCTGGGTGCCCAGGTGTCTCACCCTGGGGGACGATGGCTCAGATACCATCGTGATGGCTTGCAGTCCTCCTGAGGCATGAAGGTGAAACTGCTTATGGTCTCCCAAAGTCAGGGTGGGTCCTACCTTCAGTTGCTGAAACAACAGCTTATTACGTGTATCAATGACTAAGCTTGTTAGCTATTACTTTAAAGTAAAAATTTCCAACTTTCATCCCTATCCAAAGCAGTGGGCACCCTTTCACAGTGGAGTGATGACTAGATGGAAGTTTCTTGGTTAGAATCTAGGCACATAGGTGTTCATTTTGTGGTAACCAAACAAGGTATATACTTATGACTTACACATTTTCTTTCTGTGTGTTCTACTTTAGTATACTTTGCATCACAATACAAATATTGCCCATTGAATCATACAAATTTAAAATTATTTAAAAATTTATTTAGAAAAACATACCAAAAACACCTAGTTATTAACTAACAGTCATGTGATTATGATAGTTTACACTTTTTTCTTTCTCTCTACACACCTCTTATTGGTATTTTATGATTTCTCTGAACACGTGAAAGTGATAGTATTTTCTCTAGGGCTTTATATGTACTTTTTTTTAAATTGTAAGATCCCTATGACTCTTATTCAGATATTTAAATGGGTAATATGAATATTTGCTTTTTTTGTCTTACAGGGAGAGTTTAACAACAAACCAGTAAATGGCCCCAAGTCAGATTCCATGGAATACAGTAGACATGGTCAGGGGGAAAAAAGAAAATTGGAATTGAACGTACATCCCCCTGAAAATGTAACTGGGAATGAAGAAGGTATGACAGGCATTGAAGTGGAGAAGTGGGCGCAGAACAAGAAAACACGTTTAACTGATCAAGTCAAAAGAGAGGTTAAGGCCATTGTGACAGAAGCTGAAAAACCGGAAACCTCTGAAGATGACAGGAACACAGTCCTACTTACTGAACTCCTTGAACCTCAAGAATTGTTTCCACAAGCTGTAAGAAATGGCATTAAAAATGTATACTATTTACCAACTGAAACCAGTGTGTCTTTTCAAAAATTCAACATTGAAGAATTTGGCAAGGCATTTGAAAACAATTCCTATAAACTCCTGAAAGATACTGCAAACCATAACAATGCCATGAGCTCCATTGCCACTACTGCAAGCTGTGATCATCTGAAGGGGAAGGGTAATGCTTCCGTCTTCCAGAAGCCTGGCTGTACCTCCAAGACTTGTCCAGGTTCTGCAAACTTCTATGTGTATAGTCATACCAGTACACCCAATGAAAGTGATCGACCAAAATCTCTAGAAAATTTACCAAGTGAAGAACCAAGACTTGAATCTCCAGTTCAACCAAGTCTTCAATTCCTAATAAAAGACAGGAGATTAACGCTAGAACAAGTGGTTGCTATAGAAGCCTTGACTCAGCTTTCAGAAGCCCCTTCAGAAAATTCCTCGCCATCGAAGTCAGAGAAGGATGAAGAAACAGGGCAGAAGACCACGAGTTTGCTTAATAGCTGTAAAGCTATCCTCTGTTCGGTGAGAGACGACCTCCAAGAACCAAATTTACAAGGGGAGCCTCAAACCCTTAATCAGTGTCCATCTTTGGAAGAGCAAAGTTCATTTAACACAGTGGTATTCAATGGCCAAAATATCATTTCCATGTCTAATAGCAGCTCAGCTACTAACCAAGCATCCACAAAGTCACAGGAATACTCAACAGTGGAAAATCCAATATTTCTTATTATACCAAATTCAAATTCAGCTATAACTGACACCAATAAAAGTGTAGCTCCAAGTAGAATTGATCTCCAGTTGCCATCAACAAGTAGTAAACCAGGACTCTGCAACCAGTCACTGGGTGGAAGTGAAGAGCTGGACTCAAAGGACGATCTGTTATGTCAAGATACAGTTCATAGCAAAATAGAGGAAGATGTCGCAACACAGTTAACACAACTTGCATCAATAATTAAATGCAATTACATAAAACCAAATGAAAATAATGTGGAAAGTACAACAACAAACCTTGTTGAATGTAATGTACAGCACACACACAGTCAGGAGAAGGGAACAATGCAACAGAGAGCACCTTCCAATGTACAAAATAATCAGAGCCCACCCCTAACAAAGCAGAAGAACACAACCCAGAAAAAGACAAAACCTGCCCCACCAAGAGATCGGCGGAAAAAGAAGCCTGAAGCCGCAAGTTGTCAAGAAAATGACCAGAAAAAGCAGGAACAGTTGTCAAACGAGTATAGTAAGTTACATGACATTTGGGTGGCATCTAAATTTCAAAGATTTGGTCAATTTTGTACTCGTGATTTTCCTGTTCTGTTGGGAACAATTCCTTCTACAACCAAAGTATGCAAACCACTGACTCAAACAAGCTCAGCATCAGAAGAGAAAAAATTATTTCCTCCACTAGCTCAGATAAAATTTCATCGAAACAATCCTGAATCACAACAGGAAACAACGATGGTGGTTGATTCATTGGATTCTCTCCCCGTATCCCTATTACAAACAGAATCCAATGGACAGTCGTTTACAGAAAAAGTTTATACTTCTCAGGTACAGCCAACAGTGAATGTCAATCAGAATGCTCATCTTTTACTCCAGCCCTCCTCTCCAACTAATCAGTGTGCTAATGTGATGGCTGACAATGACCAAACACAGTTGCAGCAAGATGTTAATGACCAACTCAATCCTCAGAGACTGCTAGTATGGCCTGGCCCATCTCATATGACCTTACTGGACCCAGTGCAAATTCTCAGGAATGTAAATGTAGCATATTCAGGTGGAATTGCAGTGGTTTCTACCAAAAGTGATGAAGACGTCAGTTTATCTAGTGCTGGAGCATCAGAATGTCCCCCAGTAGTCAATGCACAGAATAATGGTCATAATTATGCCATGAACCTTTTTACTAATTCTACAAAAAACCTGGTATCCAAAACAAAAGATACTGAATTGCCGACCTGCAACTGTATTGGTAAGTTCCTGTGTATGGTGTGTGTGTTATTCTTCATTACCTGCATGAATTGCTTTAAGTCATGACCAAGTCAAATTTGGTTTATATTTTACATATGGCATTTTTGCCCTACTCCTATTCTAGCTAAGATGGACTACATAATTCTATACTCATTTTTCCATGGGACCTTTATTGATTCTGCTCAGATAAACTGTAAAGTCAACTCACAATTAGGAAACTTTCTCAAGTGGAAAGTTTGCTGATTTCTCTCAAGGCTAAATGTCTCTCCAGTTGTTTATTGTCGTATTAAAAGAGTAAATTCCCTTAATACTTTATTACAGTTCATTCTTCTTATATTCAAAAGAATTTTAACCTCTAAGTTTTTTGCTTAAAAATTTTTTCTGTTGTGATATATAACATGCACACAGAGAATGTAAAATATATGTACAACTTAACACCGTAGAAAGTATCTGTGTCACCGATAACCCCAGCCAACTGGTTTATCTCTTTTTCAGTACCTAGTGCTTTTATGATCTGCAATATAAAGGGGATGCCTACATATAAACAAATTTGTAATTCTGGCCAGTTGAAAAATTTGCAAACCCTTCGCAGTTTTAAAATATATTTAAATGTTTAAACAAATAATTGATTTCTTATTTCAAGCAACAATAGTAAATAGTTTTGTGGAAATAGCTGAGTTGTGGACCAATTTCTAATTAATGTGTTTGTATATATTGTGCCTTAGGAATCACTAAAAGAGAATATACAGAAACTAACAAATAGTTAGTTTGATCAGTGTTTTAAAAGCCCTTAGAAAGTTTGATCAGTGTTTTAAAAGCCCTGAGAAAATCTTGCTAGAGTAAAGATTTTCAGACAGGTCTTATGAGAATTTGCTCGATATGTGAAACAGATGCAAGCTTAATTTTAAGCCTGTAGTATTAGTCAGTGCCTTATGGTCAAGTTTCATGTAAGTGCTTAAATATGAGAAGAAATTTATTTACTTAAATGTAGCTGAAAAGTAAGGAGATTAAAGAGATTGTGTCGTTAAAGTTTGTTTGGCTGTTTGCAGCCCATTATTTCTGCTTTTATACAACTTATGATAGGACAATTTGTAAAATATCCTGTTTTGAACCCATCTAGGTTTAATTATATGTTTTTTTCTTAAAATGTGCCCCAAATCACATACTAAGGCTTTTTATTAGAAAAAGGTAGTTTATTCCAAACTGCGTAGTTAAAGGATTGTTTGGTGAGATAAAGTATATTATTCTGGTTACTTTTTAACCACTGTAGAAAAAATTGAGAAGTATAGCAATGACTTACAGTTCTTGATGATCCAAAGTACATTGATTTGGGGAAATGAATCCTTCCATTTCTAATTATAATTCAACACATAGTTTTGACAGCCTTCCATGTGCCAGGCACCAAGGATAGGCTCCTCTGAGAAGGATCTCACAGTCTGGAAAGGGTGGCAGTACTGTCTGGGTACGGCTGAACCTGGAGACTGAGAAGTTCCAGGATCAAGGACAGAAGGGTATAGTGATGACACCCATTCCAGATCATTTATTGCAAGTCTGACACTGTGCCATGCCCTGGATTTGTGTTTTCAACAACCTTACAAAAAAAGAAAAAAAGCTTATTATCCCCGTCTTACAAATGAGGAAAACTGACACAGAGAAGTTTTCACCAGTAGATAACTAAGCTGTAATTCAGAGACAGGCAGTCCCAACTCCAGAGCATGTGTTGGTAACTTTCACCATCTGTTGTTTCAAAAATATGAAGTAAAAAAGTAAAAATGATTTTCTGAATATCATGATAAATGGGAAAAAGATCTCTAATTTAAAATGCCATTAGCCCTGGCTGGTGTGGGTCAGTGGGTTGAGCTCTGGCCTGTGAACCAAAGGATCAGCGGTTTGAAGGCCCCCTACTGGGGACCTGGCCTGCAACCCTTTGGTTCACAGGCCAGCCAGTGCTCCATCTACTGAGCCACACCTAGACAGAATACTTCTTTGTCGTAGGGAGATTGTCTTATGCATTGCAGGCAGTTTAGTGGTACTCCTGGCCTTTACACACACACACACATACACACACACACACACACACACACACACACACACACACCCCTACCCAGTTGTCATAACCAAAAATACTGTCAAATGTTCCCTCAGAAAAAATCACCCGGTTAAGAACTATGGTTCCAGATCACCAGCAATAAGTTAAAATCTATTCATTGTATGTTGCTTAAGAAGGTACAGATCTTAATCCCAAGTTATATTTGATGGCCAATTAAAATGGTTCAATAATGACTTTTGGTGTAGCTGGATACCCCATGGCCAGAAATGCATTCTGCAGTGATCCTAGTTAGACATGATTTTAAGAGACCAAGTTAAGAGTACTGTTTTCTAAGATATGCGTAATTCGCATTCGTAAAAATTTAAATGGTACAGAAGTATGATGCAAACATCTAATAGGTCTCCTTCTCTAAAGACATAACTTCTGGTACAGTTTTTCTATATGAATTAACCTTATACTGATTGTTAAGAAGATTTTATTTATTTTTGGAGATAGAGGAAGGGAAGGAAAAAGAGAGGAAGAGAAGCATGTACAAAAGAAATATCAATTGGTTGCCTCTCACACACCCTTAACTGGGAACCTGGCCCACAACCCAGGCATGTGCTGTGACTGGGAAACAAACCTGCAACCTTCCAGTTCATAGGCCAGTGCTCAATCCATTGAGCCACACCAGCCAGGGCAATATTATACTGATTTTAATTTTGTTTGAAATTTTACAAAACATAAGTCCTTTAGAACACTATTTTAGGGATTTTGCTTTTTTATCTTAAGAATTCTTAAATTTGTTAATACACCTGAAACTAATACAAAATAATATTGAATGTCAACTGTAATTGAAAAAAATTAAAAATAAAAATTTATACATTTCTTAGATTTTTCAATGTTTTTAAATATCATTGCTTTAATACCTTCAGTGTTTTCTACTATATAAACATCTCCTGATTTATTTAACTTTGACTTACTGACAGATGTTAAGGGTGTTTCTCTCTCTCTCTGTTTTGGTATTTCAAATATTTGTAATGAGGAACATTCTTGTGTACATTCAATTTATAACTATATAATGTGTAAGCAAAGAGTAGAATAAATTCTTAGCAGTGCAATTTTGGGGCTCAATAGGAGTCTGAGGCCATGCTTTAAAAATATATCACTCGGATAAATTTTAACTTTGCACTGCAATTATTAATAAGTTTTTTAAAGCAGGAGATAAGAGAATAAATATGACCCACATCTTAAAATATTCTTGCCCCTCTGTTTTTCTGGGGAAGAAAAAATTAGGAGCAGAAGGGAACAGTAACAAGCTAAATTCCAGGTTCTATTGCCCTAAACTTTAATTATGAAAGCTTGCCAAAACCTTGTCAAAATTCATTGTTCTGAATTGGGGGGGGGGGGGAAGTAAAAACACCTCTTCCTTGCCCCTACACAGCTCTGTAAAACCTTGGGTCTCATAATCTTTTTCCTTCCACAGATCGAGTTACACAAAAAGAAAAAGGCCCATATTATACACACCTTGGGGCAGGACCAACTGTGGCTGCTGTCAGGGAAATCATGGAGAATAGGTGAGAAAATGTACTTCCCTGTTAAAACCATTCGTTACTATGGACCTGGCTCAAGGCAGAGAAGTTCTCTCTTCGCACCAGCACGAGGGGAACGGAGAACCTGGAGGAGTATGAGGGGAACGGAGAACCTGGAGGAGTATGAGTTGGATGTTTCTTACGGCCCAGGGAAAGAATAGTTTCCTGGGGTCCCTGTTGAACCAGCTACCATATGAGCCATTGGGCACTCAACAAGACACTGACAATGCAAGACTGTCTGTACTAAATTAAGATATATATATATATATATATATATATATATATATATATATATATATATATATATATAATTGTGTAATAATGGTAGAATAGTTCAAATGACCTCTATCTATACTATATACATCCTTTTTGTCCATCTTGCAGTGAGGCTATTTTAAGGAGAAGTAAACAAACAACTGGTTAACAAAATATCTGCCACAGAAAACTAAATGTTTAACAAAAATAAATGATGAGGAATGTTTGATTTTTATACTTCTGTAAATGTTATCTTGTGTATATTAAGATGTTAAAAGTGTGTAGTGCAATTATTTCCATTTCACTGTGTTTTGTACTCAGGTATGGGGAAAAAGGAAAAGCAATAAGGATAGAAAAAATAGTGTATACCGGAAAAGAAGGGAAAAGCTCTCATGGGTGCCCAGTCGCTAAGTGGGTAAGTATTTTGTATTGGATTCAGCTTCTTTAAGAAGTTCTCAATTGAAAAACTGTTCATGGCCAAATGAACATTCTTAGTAGGATATTCACATCCATAAGGATATTAACCAGTGTATTTGGAATTCTTAGCCATAGAATCATTTAATATCCCTGTGCTCTAATTTGATGATGATGATAGCAATAAATAATAAATAATAAAAATTACTACTACCTTATATTACACATCAGACACTATATAAAGAACATGACACATTGCCTCATAAATACTCACAGAGGGACTCTGTTAGGAATTAGAAAAGGAGTAGGTGAAAGCCATTATTTTTATATCCCTTCAAAGAGAAACATTAAATGCAAACTGAAGATAGGGTTTGAGCCCAGGTATTCCTAAAGTAAGATAATGGCCACAATTTTACCTACTCCATTAGACTGTGGTTTGGTTACTTTTCAACCTTTGAAGGTAGTAGTGGTGACAATCAGTGTACTCAGGTATGAGCAAAAAGGAAGCACAATAAGGACAGAAATAGTAGTGTGTACCAGAAAAGAAGGGCAAAGCTCTCATGGGTGCCCAGTCACTAACTGGGTATTTTGTATTTACATACTTTTCAAAATGGATTGTTCCATTTTGAAAATAGAACAAGAGTTGGGCACTGACCACCAGATACTGTGTTGCTTCAATCTATTTGAAGAGCATAGTCTTAGTAAAATACAGATAAGCTCAGAGAAGTTGAATACACCTTGTTTAGACACTTATCTTACATTTGATAAAATGTAAAGATCTTAAGTGTACAGGAGTTCTATTGCATAACAGCTATCCAGGTAATGATATAAATCATTCTAGCATCCCAGAAGGCTTCTGTATATTCTCTCCGGGTCAACAACTCCTCATGAAGACAACTACTATTTTGACCTGTATCACTATAAAGAGCTCTTAAAGAAGTTAACTCCATAGAACAAGAATCATATAGTATGCCCTCTTGTGTGTATCTCTTTCCCCTCAACATTTATAAAATGTGGATTTAATGGTTTGAGGTCGAACAGCCATTTGGAACCTCTAATTGACTTGATAGTGGAAGGTTTGTCCAAGGATGGTGGGGGAAAGACAGATAACTGCGTCCCTGATGATACCATTGAAGCTACTCTACCACCCCAGGCCGTCTTAAATCTGGATTTCTTTACCATGAGAGAGATTTTTTAAAATTGTAAGTTCTACCAGTCATTAGACAGGAAGGCACTGGCCCAAAGTCACACCAGCCATCACTAACACGTTTTGAGACTAGGCTTGGTGAATAAAATTTTGTAAACTGCCCCCCTAGAAGTCTAAAAACTTCCCCTAAAATCTCTGAGAATGATTGGGGTAGGGGTAGAGGTTGGTGGGTGTAAACTAATATTTCCTCACTTTGTAGATTGGCCTGTTCATGCTATGCACTGATTTTCACATTATTTTCAACTCAGCTATGAAAGTTAAGCACCCTCTCAATTTCCTCAACACACTCACTCATACAAGTCAACCTCCATGAGTAAGAGTTTTGGTGAATCTATTAGCTACAGTGATCTTCATTTTATTTTATTCACTATTTTTGAAAAGGTAACAAAGATGATTGAAAATATTTAAAGTAAGAAATAATATATGGACTCCCCATTAGTGTTCCATTGATTTGATAGGAACTCCTTTAGGAAATTGACCATTAGTGATAAAAGTTGTAAATGGATTTCCTCGGTTTGTCATTATTTTTTAACTTTCATGTTATTTAAATTAAATTGAAAAGATTAAGAGTTCTTTCATCTTTTCTTCTTTGGCTATAGTATATTGTATCTTTTGTGTGTGGCTCGTTAATAGCAACTTATATTTTTCCAGTTGACTACCCAGTTATCTTGTCTGTTTTTTCCTACTGATTTGTATTTGTTTATATTAGAAGATTTTTTATCTGTTACATCAGTGTTGAGTCTCTCCTGTATCTACATCAAACTGCTCTAAGTATTTAGGTTTTATAATATGTTTTCATATGCAACGGAAATAATTCCTCATTTTAAAATTTCAGAAATTTATCGACTACTATTGCCTTATTTATTTTTCCATATGATTTTGTAATCACCTTGTCTCATTGCAAGAATAAAGTCCTACTGGTATTTTTATTTGAATCATATTACACAAAAAAATTTGGTGATTTTTTTTGTTTTTTAAAAAATATTTTTATTTATTAATTTTTAGAGAGTAAGGAAGAGAAGGAGAAAGAGAGGGACAGATGTGTGATTGCTTCTAATGTGCCCTGTACTGGGGACCTGGCCTGCAACTCAGGCATGTGCCCTGGCTGGGAATTGAACTGGTGACCCTTAGGTTTGCAGCCCGTGCTCAAGCTACTGAGCTACACCAGCCAGGGCAATTTGTATTTTGTTGATATTTAGTCTCCCCATCATACTTGTTACGCCTTTTAATTTGTTAATGATTTTTGTCCTTCAGAGTCTTTAAAAATTTTGTTTCCATCCTGTTTACATATTTCTTGTTTTCCAATTTATTTCTTTTGTGTATCTGAGATATACAATTATGTAATCTATTTTCCTTTCCAAATTTTATACCTTTAATTTATCTCATTTAATACACTTATAGTCTACCAAACTAACTCCAACTTTCTATTGGTTTATATGTGGTGTCCTTATCTTGCTTCTGTCTTTAATAGGAATGGGATCATCAGGGAAGGGTGATCTGGAAAGGGAAGTTTGTTTGTTGTTGTTTTTGTTTGTTTGTTTTTTGGGTTTTTTTTTTTTCCGGGTTTTTTTTTTTGAAAAGGGAACATTTAAGCTGAGATCTGAGTGATGAAAAAGGAGCTGAGTATGCAAGAAGAATGCCTCCAAAATTGTAAGGAGTATTCCTGAACAAAGAAAACAGTGCAGAGGTCATGGGAGAGAGTACATTTTTAATAATCTAAGGGGAGCCTTGAAGTTGAGGAGGTTGAGATTGGAACGGGGGGGGGAGTAAAAAGCAGCTAGAAACCAGAGTATGTATGGCTGGTTTCACGAGTCGTCATGAGGAGCTTGGGTTTTAGTTTACAAACAACATGAAACCTGTAATATATTTTAATTAGTGGTATGGTATCTATTGATTTGTGTTTTAAAAAGAATATTCTAAAAAGTTCTTCTACAGGCAGGAGCCTGTAGTTCTTGGATGGCTGTGTGCTAGAGGCCTCACTTTCTTAAAAGGCTTCTTACAGGGCTTTCTCATGTCATGGCAGCTTGGTTTCCTCCCAGAGAGAGTCAATCAAAAGGTAACATGGACGAAGCCACAATTTCTTTTGTGACATGTGTGAAGTTGTTACACAAATAAGTCCTATTCCATGTAGAAGGGGACTGTGCAAGGCTATAAAAAGCAGATGGTGGACATCTTGGAGACTCGCGATATATGTCTTCTGCTCTAAATATCACCATGTGTAAGACACTGCATTGATTTAGTAAAATATATCTATCTTAGTCCTATTCAATATACCTCATACCTATTACATCTTGTGAATCTTATTTTACAAAATAATGCTATTAAACATTAACATCGTTTTTTCATAGAATATATTAACAGAAAAGTTCATGAAATATAAATGTAAAAGAACAAGGTAGGTGGATTAAGTGTTGGGACTTTGGATGAACGTTCTATTCTTTCAAACCTCCTCTAATGTAATAACAATCATTTCACTGTTAGAATTTTGGATTATACTACTATATTTTATGAAAATATGTATGAAGTCTGAAGCTTAAAGATTTTGGTAACAACTTTCTGTTTAATTCGTCTTTTGGTTCAACTCCTCTTCCAGGGTTCTTGGGTACAAAGAAGAGTATTTAGCATTTTCCATGCAGCAACTGCAACAAAATTACTTTCTTATTTTCCCTTTTGCAATATTCATATTAAATAGAATATTTTGATATATAGTGATATATATCTGGCAGCTTTCACAAATACAAAAAAATCCAGTGATAAGGAACTAAATAAAGCACAGTTGCTAAGCAACTTATTGAACATTTTGGTATCTACTAATGACAATTCAAAAGTATAATTCTGATAACAAAAACAAAAATTCATTCCATATGTCTGTGAAAAGGAATGAAATGGGCCTAGAGTGATTATATATGCTTGAAAAATCATGATGTTAATCAAATTTATTTTTTGCAAATGGTCTTACTTAAAATACTTGTATTGTTCATTGTTAGTGTCTAGAGTAATGCCCAGTGCATAGCTAATACTTAATAAATTTTTGTTGAGTGAGTGGATATGGAACTTAAATAGGAATATTTTAGTATATTTTAAATTTGAATTGGTATCTAGAAATAGTGTTGTTGTGGTATCCGTTACTAGCTTTTTTCTGAGGCATGAAAAACTTTTAATCATTACAAGTAATAGTCCACTGAAGTTGTTCACCCTAAACTTGAACTTTTGATAGGAGTTAAATGGAAAAGAATGGAAGGATTAGTTATCTCAATAGTGTGCATAGTTTTTAGGACCTTAGAAGCAGATTATTTTCAACAATACCTGGGCAATTAAGCCTTACATATGGATGCTTTATGGAGGAATGAAATTAGAAAAGGGGTAAGAGGAAATGAAGATCAATTATTTTAAACTAAGGAATCTCATAAACATTCAACTAGTGGATTGCATTGCCCCAAATTTACTTTTCTTTTTCCATAGTGTACATTTGCTATATAATTAATACCAAACTCAAACATTGTGTGACTTTATGTTCATTTTTCGTCTCTCTGTGCAGACTTTCTTTGTTAATAATGGTTGAAAAAAAGATAGTGGTTGAATTCTTTTCTAATTTTTTGTGCTTCATTTGCCCTTTTTTCTTGAAGGAGAGGTTTATTGTTTCTCTTTATTTTTATTTATTGATTTGAGAGAGAGAGAGAGAGAAGAAAGTGGGAGTGGGGGGAGAGAGGCAGATTTGTTTTGTTCCACTTATTTACTCATTCATTGGTTGATTCTTGAACATGCTCTGACTAGGGATTGAACCTGTAACCTTGGTATGTCTGGACAACACTTTAACCAACTGAGCTACTCTGCCAGGGCTGGCTTCTCTTTTTAAATAGCTGGACACAAAATGGCAAACAGCAAATTCTGATTGGGCAGCACAACTTTCTGAGCCATTCCCCCACATCGTTTTGCCTTTACTCTTAACAGTGCTTTACTCTTTTTCTTGTAATCTTATATTTGTCAGGGTCTAGTTATCTTGTTACGCAGACTTTGGTGGAAGGAGTGATATAATTCCCTGCATACATTATGCCCTATTCACTCTCCTCTTCCCAGTGGAGCCTTTGGAGCCATGGCAGGAGCAGGAAGGAGAATTCAGACAGGCTGCCCTGACAGCCACTATGCCAGAGCAGTTCACATCAGGCACCAGTTGATGGGTCCCCTCTGTAGGATCACATACAACTGAATATGTTTAGCCTGGTCTGGTCAGATGTTGGACCAGAGTTTTGGGGTGAAGTGTAAAGGAAGTCAAGGTATCCAAATAGTTTCAAACCATTGTATGTGGATTCATACAATGTCATCTTCAAAGACAGTTCCTTTCCATTGCTCCAAGGTTCTGCCTAATAGCTGACTTGGTTGTTTTTGGCTTTTGGCCTGTACCATGGGGCTGCCTTTTTCTGTGCCCAGATTTGGCACCTCTTTGTATATTACCATGTCAGTGTAATAAAGGGAGTGGCTTACTTGTTTGCTTTGGTGGCTGTGGTATCTTGCTGATGTGAGAAAACCGATCTATGTTTTAGTGATGAAAATTAGACAGAAGCCAAGAAGTTGATGCAGTCTGTAGATGTTTAATTGACTTACCTTTTTCACTGACTGTTTTTGTTATAATAAAACATTTTTCTTCACTTAAACCTGTTGTCTGCTAATGTACCATTAGAACTACTTTTAAGTTTGCTTACCTGCTTCATTCCTTTTTAAGGGAATTTCTTTTTTTAATATTTTATTGATAATGCTATTACACTTGTCCTGATTTTTCCCACTTTGACCTCCCCACCTCCACCCAGCACCCCCAGCTCCCTCAGGCAATCCCCTGACCATTGCTGATGTTCATGGGTAATGCCTATAAGTTCTTTTGCTACTCCATTTCCTGTATTGTACTTTATATCCCCATGGCTATTCTGTAAGGACCTATTTACTCTTCTTAATACCCTCACCTCTTCACCCATTCACCCAATGCCTGTCTCTCATCTGAGAACCATCAAAATGCTCTCCCTAGCCATGATTCTGTCTTTGTTCCTTTTGTTTGTTTAGTTTGTTTTTTAGATTCAGTTGTTAAGAGATTTGTATTTTTGGCATTTTATCATTCCTAGTATTGATCTTCTCTTTCTTAAATAAGTCCCTTTTAAAATTTCATATATTGTTTGGTGATGATAAACTCCCTTTGTTTTTTCTTGTCTGGATGGAAAGGCATTTATCTGCTCTTCCATGGTAAATTATAGCTTTGATGGGTAGAGCAATCTTGGATATAAGTCCCTGCTCTTCATAACTTTGAATATTTCTTGCCAATCCCTTCTAGCTTGCAAAGTTTCTTTTGAAAAATCAGCTGACAGTCTTATTAGGATTCCCCTGTAGTTAACTGATTTTTCTCTTGCTGTTTTAAGATTCTTTATCTTTAACACCTGGCATTTTAATGATGATGTGTCTTGGTGTGGGCCTCCTTACATCCATCTTATTCAGGACTCGCTGTGCTTTCTGGACTTGCATGTCTAAACCCTGCACCAGATTAGGGAAGGCTTCTTTCATTATTTTTTCAAATAGATTTCCAACTTCTCAATCTTTTCCTTCTGGCACCCTTATGAAGTGAAGTCCTTGTTTTTTTGTTTTTTTTCTTTTTGTTATAATTTTGTTTGATACAATATACATCATTGTCCATTGAAGCTTTTTTAAAAAAAGCAAATGTATTCTTATTTGCCTCTGAAGGATATATAAATATAGGTTTAAAATGTTAATTTAATAATTGTGTTCAAGGGGAAGGTCCTAAAACAAACTCTACTCAGGGGCTTCCTTGGTAGCGGTGGTTGTTACTGTCTGCAGTGACAGAAGGAAGTTCTGCTGGGTAACTAACATCTTCAGTTCAGAAGTTTCATCTCCAGTTCATATAATATTATTTTAGCCACAAAAGTGGAATTTTATGCTATTGGTTGCTCAATTTTGTTCCCAGGAACTGGCAGTTTTATCGTTACTAATTACTTACTAATTAATGTGGCCAATGTCTTCCTTATAAACTTGTTTTACAGGGAGGGAGGTTTAAATACAGGTGGATGATTTCATGTTGTGTCAACATTTTTATGTAATTGTTTTTATAGCACTAGGACCACTGAGCAATATTTTAAATACTTTTGACAACTTTTTAGCACTCTGTGGGTATGACGTAGTGCATGTTACATGGATAAATATTCAAAATTGATTGTTGTGCTTTACTTTCACCGTGTCAGCTGGACTCTTTAATCTCATGATAAAATGGGTATGATAAATCCTGGCAATGGCATGGAAAGGAATCACAGGAACATTGATTTACATGTTCATTATTCTATTTAGTAAGCCATTCACTCAAGGAAAAGATCCATAACTTTCCTCAGATGCTAAATGTGATTGCTCACATTTATTTTCCATGTTGGGAATCCTTGTTTATTTTCATCTAGCTCGATTTGTCCTGTTGTGACATTTGTATAAAAGCAACTGACTCTTTTCCCCAGGATCCTCTGATACCTGTTTTGCAAAACTGTACCAACAATGAAATAAACCCAGACTGCTTTGGCCTGCTTTTACAAATAATAACCACATATCACAGGTTTCTGGTCTGCCTGTTCTTAGTGAAGTAACCGGGGATACTCTGTGATGAGCTATGTGCAGGAAGGCAACTGAAGGTCCTCTAGGCTTCGACACTTCGGGAAATAGTGATTTTAAAAGATAAAATG
Organism: Artibeus jamaicensis; assembly: GCF_021234435.1. Lineage (NCBI taxonomy): Eukaryota > Metazoa > Chordata > Mammalia > Chiroptera > Phyllostomidae > Artibeus > Artibeus jamaicensis. The sequence goes on from NW_026521788.1 coordinate 20,713,125, forward strand.
CAGTATTGCAGAGCTATGAAAGCAATATACATTGCATTTGACTTTAGGTTTTCTTTTTCCATAAATGAATGTATTCTGCTTCTGCAGGTTTTAAGAAGAAGCAGCGAGGAAGAGAAAGTTCTCTGTTTGGTTCAGCAGCGGCCAGGCCATCATTGTTCCACAGCTGTGATTGTGGTACTCATCATGGTGTGGGAAGGCATTCCTCTTCCCATGGCAGACAGATTGTATACGGAGCTTACCGAAAACCTAAAGTCATACAATGGCCATCCCACAGACCGGAGATGCACTCTCAATGAAAAGTAATCATATGTGTTTTGTACTGTTTTGACACTCAGACCTCTATTTATAATGTTAAATTGTTAATTAATTACCAACTATGCATATGGGAGAACAAGATTTTAAATATTGTGCAACTAAAAGGAACGACCATTTCTTTAAAGAGAGACATGATTTCTTAGCGAGTTAAGACAATTTTAGGATATTCTTCATTAGAATATTTTATTCCTTCTTTCTTTAATATCTTATCCCACTCACCACAAGAATCTGGAGGAGACCTCTTTTTTTCCCCGTAAAGGGAAATCGTCCACAGGGAATTGTCCCATTTTCCTTTCCTCTAGCCATGTCCGAGGATAACTGTTTCCCTATGGTTTTGCCCATGAGTATGTTGTCACCCTTGAGTTTTTGCCCATTTAATCAGTTTATATTTGATTTTGCGCTTTTCATATTATGAATGGGAGAATTTCTTCATATTGTTAAGAGCTATTTACCATTTTTATTTGTTTTTTTGTCCACCATCTTGATAATTATTCCAGCCCATATTTTGAAAGGATTGTCCACTTAATAGAAATCTACTCTTACATACTGGGACTATAAACCCTTTGTGGTATAATTAGTGAATGCTTTTAACAGCTTACCACTTGTCTTTTTTACTTTTGTAATGCCATCTTTTGCAAAAAATTTTTAATCTATCTTTCACCATGTTATGTCTCAATTTTGAATGGTATTTATGGACATTTTTTATTTCTCAACTTATAGAGTAATTCACCCAATGTTTTCTTTTCAAACATTGAAATCATGAATACTTTAAAACACAAATCTCTCATGTCTTTAAAAATTTATGCCACTCAATGGTAGGAAGAAGAGACTCATTTCTATCATATTTTTTCCATTTATCCCAGCACTACTTTCTAAAGAGTACTACTTTTCTCCTTAATTTGAAATGCTGGTTAAACACATTAGAATGCTGTATTGTTGTCCTGCCCTTTCAGGTACTGAGTACCACATTTCTTACATCATAGAGGCTTTATATTTTAATATTTGGTAGTGCCAGCTTGCCATTCTTACTCTTTTTCAAGGCTTTCTTCATTATTCTTTTATTCCTTTGTGGTTCCAAATAGGCTTCGTACTATATTTATATAGTTTTAAGATAAATCTAATGATATTTCTCATGGGATTGCATTAAAGTATAAATGAACATCTTTATGATATTGAACCTTCCTATTCCATAACATGGTTTTTCTTTTCATTTGTTCAAGTTTACTTGTGTGTCCTTCATGAGTAGAAGGTCAGTCCAAAGAGGACATGAGATGCTGTAGTTTTCATTGCTGATAGGGAACAGATCTAGGATGTAAAATCTAAGCCATTTATATTCCCTCCTGAGACCATCATCAAATTAAACAAGGTTATGAGCATTTCCGATCTGTATCTTTTACTACCATTTATTTGAATTTACAATCTTGAACGAACATTGTAGTTTAAAAATTAGTTCTTTTCACATCCACTTAGCTTTGTGTTATTAACAGTACTTTAGCTATAATAAGCAATAAAACAGATGTCTTAAAGTCAGTTTATTAGCCATCTACTTCAAAAGTTATATACTGTCCTGAAATGTTCTGGCTGGAGTACTGTCCTGCTTTATCAGTTCATTCTCTTGCAATTACCATCCTACAGTCGCACCTGCACATGTCAAGGAATTGATCCAGAGACTTGTGGAGCTTCGTTCTCCTTTGGCTGTTCATGGAGTATGTATTTCAATGGCTGCAAATTTGGTAGAAGCCCAAGCCCTAGAAGATTTAGAATTGATCCAAGCTCTCCCTTACATGTAAGTGCCTTTTTAACTTTTGAATTTATACAAATGAATGTGTAAGTGCATTTCTTGAAAATGTTTCGAAATAGTAAAAAATTAAGTATTAAAAGTAATGGCAAAACAATAAACATATATACTTATGTAAATAAATTAGAATTCTAAATAAACTAGGTTAAGTCTTCGTTAACCCAAATTCCAGTGGTCCCTGGCTCCTTCCTCCTTCTCCCCTCTTCTCGGAGAGAATGATTGTTAGAAGAGTCTAGAATTTTATACCCAGCCTAAGTAGGAAGAGTAAATAAAGGCATTTGCAAACATCTCAAAGACTCAGTAAGTTTACTACCCACAGAGCTACTATGAAAGAATTACTAAAGGACGTTTTCCAGAAAGAAGATACGTGAAACCGGAAGCAATGTGTCCGGGACACGAGGCCATGGTGAGCAAAGAAATCAGTCAACCTTACTGTTAAGTTTGAATAAGTTGAGCACGTACATTTTGAAATAAAAAAATAACAACCTATGAATATAATTCCATTCTCTTAACAACTTAGGGGTGGATAGGTAGTGGGAGGGGGTGGGGCACGTACAAGAGCTAAGCGTGGTGATGTTTTATGCTTTGTTTGGAATGGGAAGTATTTAGATACCAATTAACTCTAAGATCAGTGTTTTTCAAACTTTGAGCTGTGACCAAGAGTAAACATATTTTATCGTACATGTCACTATATAGTCAGATATATACAAGTACATAATTTAAGCAAAATTATCAGAAAAGATGACTTAGTCCTAATACATGTAACAAAAGAAAGTATTTAAAAAATTAAAAGTTAATATCCAATATAGTTATTACTAAGGATCTCTATGATGTAGTTTACTATTTTTACTAAAATTTCATTTCTTTTTAAAATAGTAGTTGTGACCTACTAAACTGCCTTCTTTTTGGCCCACTAATTAGTCATGACCCACAGCTTGGAAAACACTGCTCTAGTCAGAAAAGCGTACTTAATAAAGTGCATGTTTAAGTTTTTTTTAGATGAATAGAAGTAGAATTTATAGCTCTGAAGTAGTTGTAAGGAAACATTTAAGAAGCAAGCAATCCATTTATGAAATCTTAGGGATACAGAATAAAGAAAAGAGAAAACAAACAACAGGAATTAATTCAACTATATCTGTAATATAATGAATATAACATCTTTCAAAAAAGCTTATAATGAAATAAATAATGATCCCTTTAAAGAGGTACTTAAAATGATTTAGTATTTTCTAGAATTTTTATCTATTGCAATAAAACAAGGGAAAGACCTGAGAGAGAAGCATCCTTTGTATATAAAGGATTATACAATACCACAGAAGTCTAACAAGAAGTGCGTTAAACCTTTAGGGGGAAAAAGTATAAAAAATTAATAAGAAACATATAAAACACTTGATAATGTAATGTCAGTTCTCCCTTAAAATTAACCTATTGTTTTTTCTTTCGAGACATTATATGATGAAACTGTTAGTGTATAAAGAAATATATTAGTAATATTGACATGACTTAAATTTTTATTTATAATGATACTCTTATAATTAATAAATGCCACATCAATTTTTGCTTATGGATATTATTCATAATGAGTAACATTTATCTAGGGCTTATGATACAGGATGAATCAGTGATCATTCCTGGAAGTGAGAGGAGGCTAGTATGAGGCAAGAGAGAGTAAGATGTATGCAGTCTCACTCTTGTAAGCCATGTCAGGATTTTGGAGGATCATTGAAGGGTTTTAAGGAGGGTAATACAATTACACTTGTCTTTTAAAGACCTTCCTATGGCTGCTCTTTGAATAATGGATTGCAGTTGGCCCAGAGTAGGTTTAGCTAAATGAGCTAGCTATGAAAATAGACCAGGGAAGGGTTAGTAGTAACTTGGATTATGGTTGTGACAGAGGAATTGATAAGCAGTGGTTGGTCTGGGAAGATTTTAAAAAATTAGATAGTGGTGGTATTTCTTGATAAAAGGGTACGCAGAAATACTACCAGGTTGGTAGATGACGTATTATGAATTTAGTTTTTACACAATGCATTGGAGATTCCCTAGGGGAATTCTAAGTGGGGATTATCAGGTCAATAAAAATCCTGATGCTCAAGGAGTAATCTGTGGTACATGTAGACAAGGATGTGGATTTGATGGTCCTGCAGATCAGCTATAGGTAAGAAGAGTAGAGGGATGTTGGCTTAAGGCCCCAGAGGTAAAGTTCTGATAAGAAGAAGCCTTTATATCTGAACACATTTATTCTAATGAAGCAATTAGAAAGTCAGGGTTTTTACAATATGAATGAGCTTTACATTCATAAAATTATACCAATAGTCAGCTATACAATCTTTATTTGATTTGTTTTTATTTGCCTTCTTTTTTCCCCAACATTTCCACTAAAAAATGTAGACATTTTATGACAGTCTGATTTGTGACACTAGATAGTTAATAATATTCTATTGGCAGTAAAACACCATTAAACCACCCCCCACCCAATATTTCAAGTGTTAGAAAACAATAAAAATATTTTAATAGGCATTTAAATCAGAATTCTACAGTTTTCCTCAAATAAATAAAATAATTAATGTGTGTATTGATAGGAAGTATTTTTAGAGTCGGATCCTAACTCTCTCTGATTGTATTTATTAAGCTACATTAAGTAACACATAATGAAGTATACAGATGAGTGAAACAGAGTAATTTAGATATAGACCCTATGTATATAAATTTCTTTTTCAATGAAAGCATCAGCATAAATCAGTAGGAAACCAAAAGGATGATCACTGATGGTTTACAATGATCAACACTGAGGCTCATTAGAAGCACTCAAGAACTAACTTTTTATGTTTGCATTGCTGTATGGCTTTGGCTTTTATGATAATCTGATGAGTATCAGATTGGGACTGCTCTGTGCGAAAGTTGTCTTTCTATGTTCTTGGTTGGTATCCACCAAATTTCACGTGACACCAAAGGTGCAAACCTTCTTAAATTCCTCCTTCATTCTTGTTTTGTTCCCCCTCAACCGTCTTCCTTTGATGTGACTGATAATGTTTACCAAGTCCTTGACTTGATTTCAGATTATAATTATGCCTGAAAAACTATCACAGTGGTCTTTCAACTATTGTTTCTGAAATCTTTGTTCTCTGCCTCAGACCTCATATTGTCAGCAGAGACATTTTTAATAGTCTCTTGTCCTGACCCTTTTCCTTTGAAAAATTCTATTTTTCTACAATGTTATTAGTAGTATCTCAGATTCTTGTTTTTAATTGTTTACCAATTTTAGAGAGAGAGAGAAACATCTGATTTGTTGTTCCACTTAGTTTTGCATTCATTGGTTAATTCTGGTATGTGCCCTGGCCAGGGATCAAACATGCAACCTTGGCTTATTGGGGTAATGCTCTAACCAACAGAGCTACCCAACTAGGGCTAGCAATCCAGATTTTCATAATGATGTTAACGTTCCTCACCATCCCACAAAATCTTCCTCAACCTGTAGCCTTTATGGTGTAGAAAAGAAAACACTGGTTTTAGACAACCAGTTGCCCACTTACTACATTTGACGCTCTTAGTGCAGAATCTGATATATGGTGTGAGCCCTAGGTACGTTGCTCTCCTATCTCTGTTACAGAAAGTGGTTGCACTGTGTCAGAATTCTTTGCTTGGGCATCTCCCTTTGCCAGCAGCAACTTTGTCTTCATTTACCTAAAGTGACTAGTATCATTGAGTAAATGCATACAAAATATGTTCTCATTTTTAGCAGCATGAACAGTTTTGCAACTTAATACTAACACCACCTAGATGTCTAATTAGCTTATAACATAGAATTTTAGTTTCAAAAAACTAAAGCCTAACAATCACTAATAGTATATATTTTCTTTAACTATAATTCATGCTATTTTCTATGGTAGCTCTTTCATTAGGGTAAGTATGAACTGTGCATTGATTACGTATCATTTCCTTACCCTTAAATCCACTCTAAAAAAGTTGTTAAGAAATAACTTTTATGGACTCTCTTTTCCTACAGGAAAAAAACCTTGAAGAGAATTTACAAAGTTTGGCCACAGAATTAGCTCCAATTTATAAGCAGTATGCTCCAGTTGCTTACCAGAACCAGGTATGTTTTGGGACCTTATGGTACTCTTACATGTGGTTGGAATTGCTATTTAAACAAAATTATTGTTACAGAAAACCTTTACAATTTGAACGTTGATGTGTGTTTATTTTAATTGAACAGCTTTAAAATTATCTAATATTTTTAAAGTACTATTATGGTAAATTAATTAACACTCATGACAGAATTATGATTATTTCTAAAACACAAAAACAAGAATGTGTGATTGGTTCAACGCATGAAAATTAATCAATATATGGTAACATACCATATTGGTAGAACAAAGGGCAAAACCCATATAATACCTCTATAGATGCAGAAAAGGATGTGAGTAGTCCAGCTCTCTTTGATAATAAAGGCACTCAAAAACTAACAATAGTTGCCAGTAGTATGATCCTGTCTGTAGAAAATACTGTGGCATGTGTGCACACACACACAGTTAAAAGTAATTAGTGAGTTCACCAAGGTTTTTGGATGCAAGCTCAATATGCAAAGATCATTGCACTTCTATACACTAGCAATGGACCATACAGAAAAAAATTAAGAAAAAAAATCACTAAAATTTAAAAAATTTGTGCTTCAAAAACATCATCAAGTAATAATTGGGTTGGGCGGAGATAGTGAGATGTTAATCAAAGAATAGATATTCCCAGCTATAAAATACATAAAATCTGGGATATAATGCATGTGAATTAACAGTACTGTATTATATACTTTAAAGTTTTTAAGAGATTTTAAATATTACGACTACACAAAGGCGTTGAAAAGTTAACTAACCTTATTGTGGTAATTATTTGGCAATACATACATTTACTGCACACCTTAAACTTATATGATATATGTCAGTAATATCTCGATAAAATGGGAGGGGCAGACTTAAAGACAACTACAGGATGGGAGAAAATTTTTATAAATCATGTATCAAAATAGAAAATAAGTGTAGCCTTTTTGGGTAATTCATGGATTTTTTTTTTTAGAGAGAGAAAAAGAGAAATATCAATTTGTTTTTCCACTTATGAATTCATTTTTATAAAAATATATTTAAGTTTTAAACATAAGTATAATTTCCTATTTTTTTAAATCTTTAGTGTGTTTGTATTATGAATAACATGCTATTAAACTCCAGTTTTTAATTTAAAATTTTTATAAATTCACTTTCTGTACTGGCTCATAAATATGTATATATATGTATGTATGTATACACACATACATACATATATATTTACTTTCTATACACATTAAAACTCTATATACACGATTCATGCACTGTATTAGTCTCTGTCCTTAATGGAATGATGTAGGCTGCGCCAGTGGGTGGTGTCTATCACCAGTGGTTGTTAGTGTCCTCACCCTGCCTTCAGTCACAGTAATGACCATTTCTCTCCTGTGTTCTCAGACTCTCTCCTGAATGTCATTAAAACTACACAGTCAGTACCATAGCACACTTGTTTCAGAAATCTCTGAAATTACAAACCATAAATAATTTAAGAACTTTGTCAGGACGCTATGTTTACTCTTCACTGAAATTGATTCTATCTCTTAAACTGTGTGTTGTGCATTTTTTTAGGTGAAATATGAACATGTCGCCCGAGATTGTCGGCTTGGCAACAAAGAAGGTCGTCCTTTCTCTGGGGTCACTGCTTGCCTAGACTTCTGTGCTCATCCCCACAGGGACATTCACAACATGAATAATGGAAGCACTGTGGTATGTACCTGGGTGGCTTTGGATTCTAAAGATCCATTGCTATTTGCTTAGGCTGAGGTCCTTAAATATGACTGGTAACAAATCATATTGTATGTTCTGTTCATTATTACTGAAGTACTTTAAAATGTTATAGAATCACCCTAACTGGTGTAGCTCATTGGGTGGGTCATCATCCCACAAACAGAAGGGTTGCTGGGTCTATTCCTGGTCTGGGCACATGTCTGGGTAGTGGGCCAGGTCCCCAGTTGGGGGCATGCAAGAAGCAATCAATCATTGTTCCATCATACGAAGATGTTTCTCTTTCTCCCTCCCTTCCCATTTTCTAGAACTAAATAAAATCTGAAGAATTCTCCCCCCCCCCGCCTCTGGTGAGGATAAAAAAGAAAACAAAAAAGAGAACGTGCCTTCAACATATATTTTGTTGAAACTTTTGAGTTATATATTTAATTAATATATAACTAAAGAGATGTACGTTGGGAGGTAGAAATGACATGTTTATTCAAAGCAACTGTTCTGTGCTATCAAACTGGTAGTGAAGAAGTTAAGTAACTTAGCAACTATTCTATGCTATTAAATTGGTAGTGAAGAAGTTAAATAACTTAATATTTCTTTTTTTCATATGTACTTTAGTGTTTTTAGGAGGAAACTGTGCCAAATTTATCATTTATTTAATGCTTTTAATTGGTTCTTAATTCCAGTGTATATAAAGTTACATGAATATTCAAAAATTATTAGAATATTTGCATTTATGTGTGCATACAGTGTTTATAGCCATGAAAAGAATCATATGCCTATAAGTGTGAAGTCAATCAAGAGATACTTAAATTAGGTGAAACACCCAGGGTAAACTCTTGCAATAGTTTTTTGGTACGGGAAATGAGTTCGCTTCAAGTAATTATATTCTTCTAACCTTGTGATACAGATTAATGGAGAGTAATTGTCTCTGTTTTTGTGAAATGCCAATTTTTTCAGTTTGCCCAGTATCAGAAATATCTACAGGCTCTTACTGTTATTTGAAATGCACAGTCAGATTCATCACTGCTCAGTGGAGTCTGTCGGAGATAGACAAAGGAGCCCAAATAACTTTTTTGCATATGACTCCTCTGCACTGATTATGACTATAGTATTTGAGAGTGGTGTTATTTTCAAATATGGAAATTTTATGAATCTGCCCAGGTGACTCTTAGCAAAAGAGTGATTTATGATCATCCCCTGGCTAGTACATTTTACCTGAATTGCCTCATTCTGGAATATCTGTAGTCAGGCTGTACTAGGTCACAGTCAAACTAAATTTTGGTTCCTCTTTGCTTGTGCTTCTTCCATGTCATGCAGTGCTCGCTCTTCTCCACCGCTTTCATTATTCATGCTGTGAGCTTGGTACCTAGAACATGGCATAATTCCAAATTTCCCCATCTTTAAGAACCTGAATTCTTAAAATGCTACTGTCAATTGTTCTTCTACCCTGTTTCTCTGACCTTTCTTATTAGGTTGTTCATGTCTTATCCTTGCCCCTCCTTCATCTCCCTCTGTTCGAAGAAATAGATTGAAGTATACTTTTACTAGTGAAAGATTAGAATTTTTAACATAAAAAATTTAAAGTTATTAAATTTTAAAATGTGGACCTTATAGGGGAATGAAGGGGGGAAAGGAGACAACTGTAATGGCATAAGCAATAAAATACATTATTTTAAAAAAGAAAAAATAAAATTAAATATTGACCTCTGGATTTCAGTATTTTCAGGCCTTGCTGGTAAATGTAACCATAAACATTGAGAAAATAGTAAGATTTTTTAAAACTTCAAACCTACTTGACTTTATCACTTGTATCCATCCAATCTTAGCAATGTTGTAAATCAAATCTGACCATGTTATTTATTTCCATTTTTATAACATCTCTGCCATCTTAGAAAGAGCTCTCAACACTAGGAAAATGTTTTCAATAAAAAATAATGAAACCATTGGTTGTGCCTTTAATGAATCTTTAATGACATTTGAAAATTATAAAAATAGTATATAAACAATATTATTAGGACTAAAGATCAGGAATTTTTTATATTATAGTTCTGTATTTTCATTTCTCTACAATGAATAAAATAAGGAAAAGAGTTGAGAAATAGGTTATGTAAAAGAGAGTTTTCTTAATTTGTCCAATCTCACATCCAAAATAAAGTCTGGCAAAGTTATTGATATGCTCCTAACTATAATAGAAGCAAAATGGAACAGAAAGAGAAAATTGATCCAGATAAAATATTTTAGTTGTTTCTTTAAAACAGGTATAATATAAATCCTACTAGAAAAGGTAATCTTTTGTGCTTCTTTTCTTGTTTCATTAATATCTGTCAATTTATTTATTGAAGAAATAAATTCATCCTGGCCCTGACCAGTATCACTCGGTGGATTGAACATTATTCTACAAAGAAAAAGTCCTCCATTGGATTCCCAGTCTAGAGCACATGACTGGGCTTCCAGTCAGGTCCCCAGTTGGGGGCCTGCAAGAGGCAACTGATTGATGTTTCTCACTCTTTCTCTCTCCCTTCCCATCTCTTTAAAAATAGATAAATAAATAAAATATTTTTTTAAAAATCACCCTGCGCCATGCTTGGTGTTGCTCAGTGGATTGAGCTCTGCCCTGTGACTGGAAAGGTCACCGGTTCAGTTCCCAGTCAGGGCACATGACTGGGTTGGAGGCCAGGTCTCTGATTGGGGGTGTGCAAGAGGTAACCAGTTGATATATCTGTCACACATCAATGTTTTTCTCCTTTTTTTTCTCCCTACCTTCCCATCTCTCTAAAGATAAATAAATAAAATCTTTTAAAAAATCACTCTTAAAAAAAAAAGCAGGGGAAAAATCTATCGATTTCACTTGTAGATAGGTGTGAAAATATTCTACAGGAAAACATAGCAGATTAGGAAATTCATTATAATTTAGCTCCCTCTACTTCAAGAAATGCGACATTATCCAAATGTTAAGAAATAGGGTATAAATAGGCTCAAGTAATATCTTTTTTTAAAGCAATATCTTCTTAATAGTTAATATTTAATATGAAGTTGGTGAAGAGTTCAGTAACTGTTCCTTAACTTAGGCAGTTAAGATGAAATGGAACATAAAGAAGGCTTAATACTTAAAATATTATAAAAGACATAAAATATAAAATGTCATTTACTTACAAAATCAACTCAAAATTATAATGGTCTGGTTACAAACAATAAATTAGTACAATTGAACAATGTTGGGTGGCTTTATATAAAAGACACTTAATCAAAATTAATATTCCAGTAGTAACCAATTAAAAATCAGAGAATAGATCCCTTGTTGTATAGCAACAATAAAAAGGTGAATGTGCAGGACCTATATCTTCCATTTCTTGTTTTCTTCCTATCAGGTCTGTACTTTAACACGAGAAGATAACCGCTCATTTGGTGTTATTCCTGAGGATGAGCAGCTGCATGTGCTACCCCTTTATAAGCTTGCAGACACAGATGAGTTTGGCTCAAGGGAAGGCATGGAAGCAAAGATCAAATCTGGGGCTATTGAGGTCCTCAAACCCTGCCCTAAGAAAAAAACCTGTTTCAGTCAGCCGGTTCCTCGATGTGGGAAGAAAAGAGCAGCAGTGATAACACAGGCCCTTGCACATAAGCTAAGGGTTGTGGAGAAGAAAGTCATTCCTCGAAACAAGCGGAAGAATAATTTGACAACGAACAACAGTAAGGCTTCATCACCGTTGCTTTTAGGTAAGGTCTATAGAGGGTGCTAATTTTCTATGCACAGCTTTCATTGGCAGATGTTGGGAGTTTCCTTTGCACTGCATTCTTCCTCTCCTTTATCATTGTTACTCTTAGGAATTAGGCATTATGAAAGAAAATCTTTATGTCAGATATTAATTAATCAATTAAGGTAGCTAATTATTCTTATATGCCATTTGTTCTTAATATAGACTGTTCAACTACATATAAGACACTAAACATATTTCTTTATACTTAACAAAACCAAAAGTCAACAAAAAAGTGACTTGTGTATTTCTTAATATTTTCTTCCATTAATGCTTAAAAATACCTTTTTTTTTTTTGGTCTACATCCATTTTGAAGACCTACTCCTTGGCATACATAAAGTAACACCACTTCCTTGAAGTCTGCGTTGATCACCTTTAGCATCAATTTAAGCAACCTACGCAACAAATATTACTGAGCACCACTTTGAAGTAGCCTAGATATTGGAAATGTAGCTGTGAAAAAGAAGGGAGATGGTGCTGTGAAATTATTTCATTTTGGACAGGATTGTCCAAAGGATTCACTAAGAGTGATGCATTTGTGCGAAGTCCTACAGGAAATGAGAATCTGCAGTGCTTTTATTTGGAGAAATAGCATTCTAAACAGAAAATGGCAAATGTAAAAGTCAGGAGGCAGGAGTTTCCCTTGAATTCTTGATGCAAGCAGGGAGGCCAGTATGGCCAGAGCAAGTGTGAGATGAGACTAGTTGGAGATGAGATCAGAGCAGTAAGAGGGGATCTGAGCAGCTCATCTCAGGTGTTCTAGGTGGCTGATAGACTTCAGTCTTTATTGTAAGAGGACGTTTACTGGAGATTTCAGGAGAGAAAAGGGTTATGATGGGGCTCAAACCTAGCATTCTGGTTACTAGGTAAAACTAGACTAAAGTGGAGCAGGGAATGAATAGAAAAGTACCATGATCATAAAGAGGCTATCCTAACAACGCAGGAGAGAGATGAGGTGATGGAGTTTGGACCAGTGTGGCTAATAAGGATATTGGAAATGTCTGATTCTGGATATGGTTCAGAGGTAAAGTCAATGGGATTTCTGATAGATTGTTTGGAGTCTGGACCAAAAAAATGTGTCACAGTTTACTCTGATGTTATTGGCCTGGAGAAGCTACTAACATGTCATGATTAATGGGGAGAGAAAAAATGATTTTTCAAGATATAGAGGAAGATGAGCTCACGGCTGTCAGACACCGAGGCTAAGATGTTAGGTAAGCAATTGAAGAAGAGTGCGTTTCTGACCGAAGCTTCGAGCTGGGCATACAACTTAGGAAGTCATTTTTATAGAGATAGCCTTTCAAGCCATGAGAATGAATGAAATTACAGAGAAGGTAAAGGAGATAGGAAAGAAGTTTAATCAAGGACAAATCCTGAGAATACTCAATTTGTAGAGGCTTTAGAGATGAGGAAGAACCAGCAAAGAGATTTGGTGTGTCTGGTAAGGTAAGAGTGAAATCAGAGAGTACTGGGTTTTAAGGAGGGAGTGGTCAGATAGATCAAAGACTGCTGCTCCTGGGTCAAGTGAGATGAAGATTGAGCTTATCTCACCATTAGATTCGCAGGTTATTATTAGAGATACTGCTAGGGCAGAGTTTATTTCAATAGGGTGGGGTGACAATGAAAAAAGTAGACTTACCGAAAAAATGGGAGAGCTTTTTGTGGTTGGCTATAAGGAAGATGAAGTGAATGAAGTGAAGGTTATACAGTTGTGGTTCTTCCTTAAACAGAAAATTTTTTTTAATGTACAAAGTGATTGAATTACATAACAAATCCCATGTCCCTCATATGCCCCCAGCTTAAAATTTTTTCAATACATAGCCATTCTTATTTCACCTATACCATTACCCAGACTACACCCCTTAAAAAAGTTTTATAAGAAATTGCAGGGGTCATATCCTATGAACCATTGATTCACCTGTGTCAATGAAAGATAAGGAATTTTTATAACCACAATACCTAAAACCAGAAAATCAAAGAATGCATTAATATTGATCAGTGTTCAAATTATTTCATTTGTCTCCTAGTTGCTTTTTTGCTTTTCACATTTGGTTAGTGTAAATCAGTATCCAAAAAAGGTCACACGCTATATTTAGTTGATATGTCTCTTATACCTTTTTTCTATTTACAGCTTACTTTTTCCTCTTTTTCTCTCTCATTCCTTTTATTCATCATAGCAGAAACGATTGTCCTGTAGAGACTAATTCAACTTCAGTTTTTTTCTTTGAAAATTAGTATGGCAAGAGCACCATCTGTGATTCTTACATTTCTGTTCCTTCACATTAGGATATGCATAGTGTCTGATGGTATATATTGTTTTGATATTGAGCCTGATTTATAAGTAAAGTGTTGTCATCCTAATTCACTGATTATATTGTTCCCTATCAGCTTTTTACCTAGTGATTTTAGTAAATTTATATTCTGTGTTGTTTATTTCATTAAGAGTAACAAAGTCTATTATTCTTTTTCCATTTGTTAGTTCATCTTCTTTTAAAAAGAAATATTGCCCTTATCAATACTCGTTCATTCTGAGGAATGGTTCGTATAGGAAAGTCAGAGTAGATGCTTAGCTGTTTGTCTTTATTCATCAGTTTGCAGAATGCAAGTCAGTTCCCAAGCATCTTCTAATGTGGTCATTTTCTTTTTAATTTAGTATCATTTTGATCTTGTGGTTTTTTAAAAAAACATAGTTTATATTACATTGCATATTAAATAGGTTTTTACCAACTAAATTTGAAAATGCTTTCTGAAAACAATCCTCAAATTGTTCTGTCTTTAGTCAGTAGAAACCTACCAAGCTGGCTTCTGAGTTTTGTTTTTTTTTCATGGCCCCAAATATCTTTGATTGCTTCTTTTCTGACAAGATGTTCCTGGCTCATCTTATATAATCCTGCTCCACATCTAAAATCAGCTATTTCTCCAAGGAACCTAAAGAAAAAAAATACACCATGGATTTATACTGACACTCAAATGTAGAATTAGAGCGTATTCCTTACCTTCTTTGGTCTTTATATTTGTAAGAAATGTTGTTTATTTGTTTTTGTTGTTGTTGTTGTTATTGTTTGAGATGAGAGAAGTGACAATGCAGACATTTATGTAATGATGGAAAAGATTCAGTGAAGCAACAGTGAAGAAGGAAGGCAGAGGGAATTATTCCTATTTGCCTGTAGCTTCATTTTATAGGCATATATTGAAATCTTGTTTTAAGATTCATATAACTGGTTACATGCTACTTATAAATAACAATTATATCATTTTCATCTTTGTGGCATTCCCGAGTAGATAGCATCTTTATGTACTAGTTTTTAAATAATATATAGCTTGTCAGTAGCCATATGTACAATTTTTGGCCCATAACCTCTTGACCTCTAGGTAATCTTACCGATAAAATCTTTTACCAATTTTATTCAACTTGATGAATCACTACTTTAATCTTCCCTTCCCAGGATTTATATTTGTTGACAACCTAACCTGTATAATAATAGATGAAGCAACAGACAGTAGCGTGGGCTTTCTGACGTGCCACTCTCTGGGTCCTATGTATAAATGCTCTTTAGAAACAAGAACCAATGTGTCTCTAAGTCCTATTGCCAGGGTGTGAGGGTGGATTGCAGATCTTCTGAATTAGACGTTTGCTATACATTGTTAATTATTTTAAAACATAGCCACTTTACTTTTTCTATTTATTGCTCGTAAAATTTACTGTTTTTGCACTTCCAAAAATTTTCTAAAACTTCAAACAGGGAGAATGTCCTCAACAAGAATATTTCCATTTGATGTGATGTTTGTGCGGGTATTTCAGAGCAGTCGCCCACATTGGCCAGTGTGATAACAATGATTTACTCTATTGAGTCAGAAAGAAACAAGTTTGAAACACATGGGTTTTTAAGGGTTGCAAATGACTTATTTTTCAGCTAACATTTTTATGTAACTTCCCTTCAGTAATTATTAACTTTGCCAGTTTATGACCCTTTTCATTGCCCAGAAATACTTATAAACTAATACCACTTTTACTATTCCAAAAATGAGAGCATGCAATATCTAAAATCCATCTAAACATATCCTTCTGTAGTTAAATATGTCATCATATTATCGCCTGCATTATATATATTCCAATGTATGGTTTTAATATTTACTTCAGAGCCAATTAGGTCATTTCTAGTATCTTCCTGTTTTACACAGTGGATATCCTTCTGGCAAAAATCTGTGTACTTACTTATGATTATTTAGACAGTGAAGAAATTCTTTAAAAAATTGTTGGGTGAAAAAGCTACCAAACTACATCCAATTTTTAATGTGTGTTTGACTTAAAGTAAATAGAACCTAACTGGCCAACATTGCCATTATCAGTGTTTTATTATATTATTCTTTGTACTCTTTAAAAATACTCTTTAAAAACAGCGATTACCAAAAGTAGTTTGTACTTACCTTCACATTTGGTGTCCTTTTCTCTGTTTAGGGAATAAAACTGAGACCTTGCAACCTGAAACAAGTGAAACTGAACCCAATTTTATCTTCAAAGGTTCAGACAACATTAAAACCTACTCACTGACCCCATCCATTCCTCAGCCAGTGAAAGAGGCAAACTTAACTCCAGGTTTCTCATGTGCCCCTAAGACTGCTTCGAATGATGCATCAGTTTCGAGCGAGTTTTCAGAAAGAGGTAGTGATCCCCACTGCACAATGCCGTCTGCAGGACCCAGTGGTGCTAGTGCTGCTGCTGGGGAAGGCGCTGGAATCGCACAGCCTCATGAAGCGAGTCCTCTTCCCACCTTGTCTACTCCCATGTCAGATTTCCGGGCTTGTGCTGAGCCTCCCACTGGTCCACCTGAGCAGCTAACTTCCAACCAGCCAAACCAGCAGCCCCCACTCATCACCTCTCCTCCTGAACCTGCTTCCTCTGTGGTGGAAGAAGATGAGCAGCATTCTGAAGCAGATGAGCCTCTGTCAGATGACCCCCTGTCAGATGACCCCCTGTCACCCGCTAAGGAGAAATTTCCCCAAATTGAGGAGTATTGGTCAGATAGTGAGCACATCTTCTTGGATGCCAACATTGGTGGGGTGGCGATAGCACCCACTCATGGCTCTGTTTTGATTGAGTGTGCCCGGCGAGAGCTTCACGCCACAACTCCGGTCAGACACCCAAACCGGAATCGTCCTACACGCCTGTCCCTTGTCTTCTACCAGCACAAAAACCTAAATGAGCCCCAACATGGTTTTGAATTAAACAAGATTAAATATGAGGCTAAAGAAGCTAAGGATAAAAAAAAAAAAAACTTCCCTGAGCTGAAAAATTTAGCAGCTAAAAACGAGGGTCCTCAGCTTTTTCCTGAATTTAATGAATTAATCCTAATTCCCTGTCATAGAGTAGTAACATTAACCCACGATAATATTATCACTATGACCTGTTACACTGGCACAACTGTTGCAGGGCCCTATAGCCACTGGGCCTGAAGGCTTTTCTTCTCTTTTTAATGCCTTTGCTAGTGCAGTGTATTTTTTCAAGGTGCTGTTAAAAGAAAGTCATGTTGTCGTTTACTCTATCTTCATCTCACCCATTTGAAGGCTGAGGTTTAAAAAAGGGTGGGTATTTCTTAACTGTGACTATATTTTGACAATTGGTAGAAGGTGCACATTTTAAGCGAAAATAAAAGTTTTATAGTTTTAAATACATAAAGAAATGTTTTGGGTAGGTGTTAATCTTGATAGAATCACTCAGTTTGGTGCTTTAAATTAAGTCTGTTTACTATGAAACAAGAGTCAGTTTTAGAGGATTTTAATAGGTAATGTGCTATGATGTAAAATCAAGATTCACAGTGTTAACTCTACACAGCTCCTGGTGCTTAACCACATCAACACAGTTAAAAATAAGCTGAATTATTATTTCATGGTGCCATTGTTCCAACATCTTCCAATCATTGCTAGAAAATACGCATATTCCTTTGAAATAAACCAATGAAATATTTTCTCTCTTGAAGTTCTCTCTCCTGTATAAAATAATTCATTATTGTTAGTAATGGTTGGAGGCTGTTCATAAATTGTACATATATATTTTAAAAGCACTTTCTATTTTTAAAAGTAACTTGAAATAGCGTAGTATAAGAATCCTATTGTCTATTGTTTGTGCATATTTGCATACAAGAGAAATCATTTATTCTTGCTGTGTAGAGTTCCATCTTATTAACTGCAATATGTATTTTAATCATGCATATGGTTTGTGGTTTTAATGTGTTTTTTCTCATGCAAATATTAACTACTTACATAAAATAGATCGTGCAAAAATTGTTAATTATCTCTAAAATTGGAATTTGAAAGCATATCACCAATATTGATTAACATTTTCTTGAGAACTAAGTAATAGTGGTCTCTTCTGATTTATTAAGCAACATTGACCCAAATTTATGCTCACTGTAGCTTTCTTAATATAATCCATGAAAGGTGTTTCCAAAAGGAGACGGGATATAATAGGATTTAGAAGAGTCAAATGCTTCTAAAGTTTCAAGGTGATAAAATATAAAAATTAAGTAGTAAGTACCCTACCCATCCCAAATTGCTTTATTTGTTCTGAAAGTCATTCTGGTACAGAATAAGAATAAAATTTTTGTGGAAATATTTTGAAAACAAATCCTTATTATCATCACACACCCCAAACAAATAGTCAGAATGATATTATAAATAAAGTTCTAGTCAAAAGAGCTAATCCAACGTAGTTCTAAGTATATTAGTTTTCGGAAACTGATAACTCATCTTCTGTGATAATCTGCTATGTTCTAGGTAACAGGAACCTAGGCATCCCATTTATTTTAGTCCCTTCATTAATTTTTCTGTTACTTTATTGATTCTTAGCAAAACAAATGGGATTGCCCAAAGTAAACATTTAGAACAAGAAGAAATTACAATGAAATACTTGATTCTGTTAAAATGCAGAGGTGCTACAACATTTAAAGTCTCAGATTCCTCGGGAGTATGGAAAAGCTAATGGTGCTTCTCCCCTGGAAATGCCATAGGAAGCCCACAACCGCTAACACTCACAATTTTGGTGCAAAAGCAAACAGTTCCAGCAAGCTCTCTAAAGAAAAACAAATTATAACCTATTAAAATAATATATGGTGCAAAATGTTAGTTTCAAGCTTTGACTAATCAAAGTAAAGGAATATGAAGGGATTGTAAATAACAAATGTTCATTGGTAGACCATCATCTTGTACAAGTAGATTTCTGCTTTTGAATGTGTACCTATTTGGGTAATTCATTGACTTATTTTAGTAATTTGTGTGCCTTAGATTTCTGTTTTAAAACATGTCTATTTTTGTGAGCCTAAGGTTTCTTATACACATAAGTATATAAACGAGTGGTTGTTTATTGTTTCAGCTGCTTAAATAAGATATTACTAGTATTAGACTATCAAGAATACACCCTTGTGATATTTTGTTTTAGTTTTAGGCCTTAGCTCCCACTAGAAATTGTTTTCTCACCATATTTAATGGATAAAGCTTTAAGATCCTTTATCCATCCACCCATCTATCCATCCTTCCACTCAACACTTATTGAATTTCTGCAAAATTTAAGTGTTAGCTTCTTTTTTCTTTGAATCACCACCCATGACAGTAAACTTGAAAAAATAAAGTCTTAGAAAACACTCTCACACGTATTTTTCAAAGAAGTAGCACATTGCCTTCAAAACAACCCATGTGATATATCTGCAGCAATTCAGGTCTGGTCGCCAACTTTAAACACATTCCTAAACAATCTAAATTTGAAGCACCAATGTCGATATAGGGAATGTTGGTATTTTTTAATTAGTTGCAGTTAACCAAAACAAGTACATGAAAATATCTAGTCTCAACTAAAAATGTCTCCATTCACTTACTGTAATTAACACCATGAATGCCCTGCTCAGCTGATGACCCGATGATGGGAATCACACACGATTCCTGCATTGTTGGACTCTTTCATAAGTTTAACCATCCCATTGTGTGCCCTGTAATTTTTTAACAGCTCTTGCTTATGTGATGTTCTACCCCATTGTGATTGTCTGCTGGCTACACTGCTGTTACAATGTTCTTTTTCATGAAGCGAGGAAATAAATTTGTTTGAAATGACATTTTCACTCAGAAAACTGGTTATCTAACATTTCTCCACCTCTATTATATTTTACTATAGTAATCACTTTTGTTTGACCTTTTTTTTTGTAGCACTCAAATTGGGTTTTCAGTCTTCTGACTTTGTTCATGGTATGATAATTGAATTCATTGAGACATGACTCCCAGGTTAGCTCAACCTGTTCATAATATGTTACAAATTTAACCATGATGGAATAACTCCTGCCTATTGCAGAAGCCTGCAAAATATACTGCCTTTGAAAATCCCGTTTCTAATGGCTCCTAGGCTATCATGGGAAATTTTCTTGTGCTTGTCAGCCTCAACTACATTGTCTCCAGTTCATCCACAAAGTACCAAATACATCGTCATAAACCTAATTGAAATATATCAGCGATTTTCAACTGGTGTGCCACAGCAAGAACGTTTAAAACCTTTAATACCTGACATCTTTTCCCTTACCTTGTCAAATTAAAAAATGACAACACCCAACACAACAATAGCCGTCTGGTGTGAATAAATCAAAATTATAACTATTTTTTGTTAGATTGGCAAAAAATATATATTGTTTGGTGTGCTGTGGAATTTTAATAATTAGTTTATGTGTGCCATGAGGTGAAAAAGGCTGAAAATCACTGAATTATTATTATTGGGAAGTGACCCTAACTGAAAACGTATAGCTGTAGGTTCATTTTTGCGACATTGGCAAAAAGTTTGCATCTTAACCTTCCAACATCTCTATGCAATCTGCATGTGGACAAAATTATTTCATTTGTTATATATAGAATTTTACTAGATTAGATCCATAAGCAATTGGCTTAAGACATAACCCCAATACATACTTAGTTGAATGCATCCTTGTGTAAATGAGACACTGACTTAATTCATATGAAGTAAGCTACTTTCTAATGTTGATACTTCCATGGATTCCTACTGATTATCATTTATTTCACAATAGCATGTATGAAAAAAACCTCAAACTATTTAAGTTTAGTTGTTTAAACATCATATTGAAATCTTTTATCTGGGGCAAAATTTGACATTGCATGATAACCATGACAATACCTCCCTATAGTGGGCACAGCATTTCTTTGGAATGTGCCAAGTATATCAGTAGCTGTATGTGACCTTTGATAATATATAGCTACCTTCTATTTCACAGCTTTTTAATGCATGGAAATCTGGTTTCGTTTTTTTGTTTGTTTGTTTAGTTTTAGTTCAATTGTGAGTTCTGATCTTCTGTAGAAATTTATGACAACAATTGTGAAATAAGGTAATACAGCAGTGGCCTCCCACAGCCCTGGAAGACACTTTTGGACATCCTAATGTTCGATCGCTGGGCCCCAGAGAACTGACCTGAATGTCAGTGTGTAACTATTTTTGTAATTAGAATTCAAAGAGTCAAATGAAGATCACTTCGTGGTTAAAATGACTATAGGAAAACACTTGATTTGATCACCCATAAGGTATTTTATTAATGGGAAATAACCTTTTTTTTTTGGTACAAGTCAAAAACAAAATGGCTCTGGGTTCTTTTTCTGGGAGCTTCAAGATTCCTCTCCCTTCATAGCTTCTTGGAACTTGCATGGAAAATTCAGTGTGCACTTATCCATCAAGGCAGCCTGTTAAGACATCCTATAAAATGTGGCAATAGTCTTGTTTGCTATTTCAATAAATATCAAGTATACAGGACAGGCTTTTATTCACCCTGGAACAAGTATTAGGCATACAAGAGGAGTCATGAAAACTTGAATGGTTGAGCCCTGGCTAGTGTCACTCTGTGTACTGAGTGCCCGCCTGCAAACCAAAGAGTCACTGGTTCCATTCCCAGCCACGGCACATGCCTGGGTTTGGGGCCAGGTCCCCAGCAGGGAGTGTGCGAGAGGCAACCACACAGTGATGTTTCTCTCCCTTTCTCCCTCCCTTCCCCTCTCCCCAAAAGTAAATAAAATCTTTTTTTAAAAATTGAATGGTTGAAATGATTGGGGAAATTATATTTCCATTGTATATACTATGTAGCCATTGTCTATCCACATGTCTATCCACATGTCTTGTCTAGTTGGCCTCACAATTAAGTCCCTGCATAGTTTACTTTAATGTGGCTGTCAACATAATATAAAACTGTCTTATTGTGCACAGCTACTAAACTTGCCCACACGTGTATTGAGTCTGTAACCTCAACATCAGTAGTATGGCACCCTTAACCAGTGATATATTCAGTGCCCTGATTCCTCAAAGAGTCTGGATTTATCCAAATCAAAGTATGCTCTATGTTGAGCTGCCATCTAATAGGATTAGGAAATGATGCCACCCAAGGCTCTGGAATTTGATTCAGAAAGAATCAGTGTGTCCTTTATCAGAAGCTGAATGTGTGAGTTTCCTTAGAATATACAGAGACTATATTCCTCTTTTAATTTTGGAGATGGTGAAACTAGCTTGTACCCAGGAATTCATTCTTTTTGTCCACATTGAACTCTCCAAACTAATTCTCTGCATTCCAATATCTAGATGAGTTTTTCTCGGTTCCTGCTTCTTATGGATACCTGTTCAAATACCATTGGTTGTTTTGAAAGGCTTGTATTTTGTCCCTTCAGGTAATCCAAAAGTATTCCTTTTTTTGCCGCTCCTATTTTTCACTTTTTTAAGGGCTCCACAATGCTTTTCTTTTGTGGTAGCCTGCAATCTTTAGTATTTCTAGCTTTAAAAGTTCAACATATGGCCCTGGCTGGTGTGGCTCAGTGGATTTAGCATGGGCCTGTGAATCAGAGTATCGCGGTTCGAGTCCCAGTCAGGGCACATGCCTAGGTTGCAGGCCAGTTCCCAGCAGGGGACACACGAGAGGCAACCATACATTGATATTTCTCTCTCTCTCCCCTCCCCCTCTAAAGATAAATAAATAAAATCTTAAAATAAAAAAAAAAAGTTCAACATATGGCCCTGGCTGGTGTAGCTCAGTGGATTGGGTGCAGGCCTGTGAACCAAAGCATCGCTGTTTCAATTCCCAGTCAGGGCACATGCCTGGGTTGCAGGCCATATCCTCAATATGAGGTGTGCTAGAAGCAACCATACATTGAATTTTACTCCCTCTCTTTCTCCCTCCCTTCTTCATTTCTCTAAAATAAATAAATAAAAATCTTTAAAAAATGGTTCAATGTATGGGGGGCTGGGATGGGGGTAAAAGACAGAAAACTGTACTTGAACGACAAATAAATAAATAAAAATACATTTAAAAGACAGCTTAAGAAAAAAAGAAAAGTCCAACATATCGCCCTGGCTGGTGTGGCTCAGTGGATTGAGAGCTCACCTGCAAGCCAAAGGGTCACTGGTTTGGTTCCCAGTCAGGCCACGTGCCTGAGTTGCAGGCCGGGTCCCTGGTTTGGGGCACGCGAGAGGCAACTGTTTCTCTTTCACACAATGATGTTTCTCTCCCTCTCTTTGTCCCTCCCTTCCCCTCTGTCTAAAAATACATAAAAATAAGTAAATAAAATCTGAAGAAAAAGGTCCAACATATGTTTCCTTTGTTGGCTGTCCTTTCCCATCCTTACTGTGATACCCCATCATCCTGCCTTGGTCCCAAGTATTTTTCTAGTTTGTTCAGCCATAGGTGTCCCCTAAATTAAAGCAAAACTTAGTCTAAGGCAGGAATGGTATGAGATGTTAAATGTATTAGCTGATTTATTCCATCCGTGTTTCAGTGCAACTTTGGAAACTCTTGATTAACACCAGAAAGATAGTTTTTCTAAAAATAAGCCTTTTGTCCCTATCTGCTTTTATGAAAGGCATTTTCTCTTGTTCACCAGAACAAAACCTTGCAGCTGTCAGAAACATTTGCATTTTTGGAAAAACAATATTGGAAAGTAATTTGATTTCCTAATTTGGCTAGATGTAAACTTAGTCTGACCAGAAACTCTGTTATTATTTTTATTCTAGTTTTATTGAAGGTACAGTGTCTCTGAATGGACTCTAATTCTTTTTTGCAGTTTGTATTCTTCTGACTTGTTTTAAAACCATTGCTTCCCCCTGTCTCTGTCCTCCGTTTTCCAAGTCCCCTACACAAATAAATGCACATGGTTCATTTTCAGAATAGCAGTGACTTGGTCATTTGTCTTTTAAAATATGTTTCCAAAAATTTTTTTGGAATAGTATCAAAAGGTCAAAATCAAGAGCTTTTATTCAGTCCTCTTCAGTTAGAGGCAAATTCCATTTTTAAGCACAGGTGCAATCACAAGACCACAGGTTAGCCTCGAGCGTTCTCTTTCCCAGTCCCGACAGTATTTGACTCCAGACTTAGTGTTGGGATGTTTTACAAACAGTTGTACAAGAAGTTAAATATTCTACCACTGCATCTATATGGCTTTCTTATTTTTGTATAATGCATCTTACTAATTGACCAGTAACTTTTTAGTAATGGATCTGATCTACAGAAGAGACAGTATTTTTATTGTTTTTCTCCTTATCTCCCAGCCCAATTTTGTGAATGGTACTTATTTTCTAATGTAAATTTACCCCATCAGGCCCTGGCTGGTGTTGCTCAGTGGTTTGAGTGCCAGCTGTGAACCAAAGGGTCACAAGTTCAATTCCCAGTCAGGGCGCATGCCTGGGTCGCAAGCCAGGTCTCCAGTATGAGGTACATAAGAGGCAACCACATAGTGATATTTTTCCCTCTCTTCCTCCTTCTCTTCCCCTCTCTCTAAAAATGAATAAATAAAATAAAATTAAAAGTTTACCCCATTGGAATGTGTTTGTAAACAATAATAGGAATTATTCTATAATCTGGATGAGAAAGGTTAAAAAATAAAGTAATATGAAGAGTTTTAAAAATATCTTATTTTTATTAAACTTTATTGAATTTATTGGGGTGACATGTGTTAATAATTAAATAAAGAGTTCTTAAAGACGGGAAACATCAGCCCTGGCTGGTGTAGCTCAGTGGATTGAGCACGAGCCTGCGAACCAAACAACCACAGTTCGATTCCTAGTCAGAGCACATGCCTGGGTTGCAGGCCAACTTCCAGCGGGGGACGCACGGAAGGCAACCATACATTGATATTTCTCTCCCTCTCTCCTTCCCTTCCCTTCCCCTCTAAAGATAAATAAATAAAGTCTTAAATTAAAAAAAAAGATGGGAAACATCAGCCATTAGAAGCTCTTTTAAATTCAGTGGGGGAAATTAAGGGGCAGAAATGAGAGAGAATTGTGTTCTTATCAGCAACCTGCAGGAGTACTCTACCAGCTCAACACCAAGAAACACTTTCCATGTTTCTTTTCCCCACTGTGAACCAGTTTTCTCTGAAAACACAGCAGCTCAAAATGAGAATCCATTTGGAAAGCAAATATGATAGTTAGAAAATCATAATTAATATTTGTACCTTGTAATGTCTTAGGCTATCAAACTGCTTTATTATGTGCTAATTTTTTTCTCTCCAGCACTGAGGTTTGGACAAAGGATGTTCCCATCTTATTGGTGAGGAACTTGTGCATTGGCAAGAATAGCTAGTGGCTTGCTCCAAGTCACACAGCTAGTCAACCCATCTGTATGATCTGCAGGCTGCTGAATGCATTTCTGCACTATAAACTGTGACTTAGCATTATGAATTAAAAATTTTGTCAGACCTGATATAAAAATAACATAAAGCCTACTTGTATGCAAAACATGCTTCTGAAGTGTTTTCTTTCCACTATTTATTTTCTAAGTAATTACATCTTTAGTATTTTGTCAAAGAAGAACCTCAAATACAAATAATCCAAAATAATGTAGGCAAATTTTTTTGAGGATCAGTTTTTTAAGTTCTACAACCTTTAATAACTTTTACTGTAAACATTTAAACTAAAAGAAAAACCAGGACTAGAAATTTTGAAATCTTTCACAGACCATTGCATCCTTTTTAGTTATTATCTTGCCTAAACAGAGACGAACCAATTTCAGGGCCCCACAGGCCACACCAGAGGGCCAGAAGGGCCCGGGCATGCACGCCTGAGTGAGTCTGAGGGGACAGCTCCACTTCACTTCACCTGCTATTTTCTTGTGTGTTACAGTCTCCCCAGATTCCCAGGTCTTCTGCATCAGGGCTTAGATTGAGTTTTATTTTCCCCTATAAAAACACTTTTGTAAAGAAAGACTATAATATTCCTTAAAGGGAGAGAAACATCCTAAGTAATATTTGTTTAAAAAATATTTTTAAAAGACTACAGTCAGCAGTTCATAATCAAAATTTAATGTATTTGTTATATTGCAATCCAGGTTTCTTGAAGAATATACTGGGCAAACTATTCTAGTTCCCAGGCCTCATGGTAAAAATATAAAATTGTCAGCATCTCTAAAAGATAGTATTGTCTCCCACTTATCTGAATTGGTTTTGTTTGGGTTTTTTGTTCCATTTTGTTTCTAACTACGAACAGTGTCTCAAAGATTAAACATACCTTTGCACAGAGAGTTAAGAAAACTGAGATGTCTTTGTAAAAAAATTAGTAAGCTCTTCATTGGTACAAACAGGTCAGATATTTTGGCTACTCCATCACTACATTATAGGGTACTAATGAACAAACCAGCCAAACTGCCCTGGATAGTGAAATTCCACTTTTGGTGACTCAGTTCAGGAACTGCCTATCCCAACAAATGCCTGTTTGTGATATTACAAAATGACTGACTGCATAGGACTTTACAAAAGCAGCTCTTTAGAAAAAGATTAAATATTTTTTATTGCTAGGTACGGTCATATTTTTTTTAATTTTTATGAAATAACAATGTGATAGGTGCTTCAAGAGAAATATTTTTTCAGGAATGGTTTTATAGTAAAAATGAAAGGTAGCTTTTGCATTATGACATACGGGTGGATGGTCATCTTTAGGTTACTAAGAAATGAAGTGTTCCCTAAAGAGAAACTCATAAAGTTACTTAAAAGAAGAAAAGGAGTTGATTTCTAGTTTCTTCATTTTCTCTAATGCTATATGATGACCCACCAGTAGGTTTGCATGCATTTCAATACTTGGTTCAGAGAAGACTGAGTGCTTGACATTAGTGGGAGTAAAACTCGTGCATCCAAAACCACGGTGAAATAGATAGAATAGCACTAAATTCCCAACAGAGTCATCAATTTCACTAGTTACTGTTCCTGTCTCAAGGTGACTTCCTCTCTTTGGAGTGGATTTACTATTTATTTTGCACCTTTAATTTCCTACTTTGGGGGACTTTATTTTTACCTACTGCCGTCCTACTGTATTAAATACCCTATATAACAGCAAGGAAAAGATTTAAAAACTCCACAATATCCATTTTTGGTTCTTAACATATGGGAGAAACAGGTTAAAGAAAAAGCACTTCATCATGTAAAAGGGAAAAAGATAATCATCATTATGATTATTTCAATTCAGGAACAACATGTAGTGCTTTATATACAAGGGAACACTTACTAGTAGTACTTGAAGACTTGTGAGTTGAAATTGCATGTTACTTGAAAGATTGAATTAAGCTAAATTTTGGTGCACAGCAGTTGTACATGACTTCATGTTTATGTAGCAAAATGCATTGAAATGTACTAGTACTGAAACATACATGTAAAGATAGTTGTGGAAATTGTCTATTATATTTTCCTTGTGTCTCATTTATTTAGAGCATAAAATTTCTTTTTTTAAAATTGTTTTAAAGGAGAAGGCTAAATAAATACTGTAATCAAAATTATATTTTAAATCTTTGTCATGATTTTTTAAAAAAATTATTGCAAATTGTATCATTCCTGATTATACAAAACTTTGTGGGTGGTTTAAAATAAATTTTATACTTCTATTTTGCACCTGGTAGTCTAATTTTTATTTCCTCTACAAAATAGTATTTTTTAGAATTTAATGCTTGAAGATGACCAGATGTATGGATTGAGTTCCCAAACTCAAGATAGTTACATTTTGGAATCCTAATTATGTCCCGGGAACCTTGCATTTTGTTTTATTTTAATTCTCACAGTAATGATATTAAGTATGAGCTCCTAGTAATCCCATTTTATAGATTTGTTCTGAAGCTTAAGCAGTTATGGTTACAGCTCTAGTAACTGGCAAAGGTGGTAATCTTGGGTCTAGACTGATTCATGCTCTCCCTTGGGTTTATCATTATTTTTATAAACTTAATCCTGAACACAGTATGCTAAAGTGTTTATTAAAATCTGAAGTGGGACCTGGCTGGTGTAGCTCAGTGGAATGAGCTCGGGTCTGTGAATCAAAGGGTCGCCAATTCGATTCCCAGTCAGGGCCCATGCCTGGGTTGCAAGCCAGGTCCCCAGTGGGGGACACGTGAGAGGCAACCACACATTGATGTTTCTCTCCCACTCTTTAACCTTCCCTTCCCCTCTCTCTAATAAGTATGTAAATAAATGAATAAACAAGCAAATAAATAAGTAGATAAATAAAATATATTTTTTTAAAAACCTGAAGTGGCACTGACTGTTGTATCTCAGTGGTTGGGTCTCATCCTGTAAATGAAAGGTTGCTGATTCAATTCCTGGTCAGGGCATATGCCAGCTAGGTTGCCAGCTAGGTCCCTGGTTGAGCTTATGCAAGAGGCAACCCATTGATGTTTCTCTTGCACATCAATGTTTCTCTCCCTGTCTTTCTCCTGCCCTCCCCTGCTCTCTAAAAGAAATAAATAAAATCTTTAAAATAAAACCTGAAATGAAAAAAATAATATTGACAATAGGCTTTTAGTGATATTACAGCAAATATCACAGGATAATAAGCTACTTTAAATTCATTTAATTTGAAACCTAACTCCCCTACTACAGTATCCTGGTAAATCCTACTAACAGAAACAACTTATTATCCCCCTGCTGCGCCCCCTCCCCGGGTAGAGGTGAGCAGCTAGAGACTATGTTTTCTACCTCCTTCCTGACTGCTTACCAGGGAAACACATGAGTTGGCTGACCACACAGACATGGGCACCACTATAGGACACAGCAGAAGAGCAGAGCAGAAGGAACTCAAGCCCTGACTGGTGTGGCTAAGTCGATTGGGCGTCATCCCACTAGAAAACAAAAAGGTCGCTGGTTCGACTCCCTGTCAAGCACAAACCTTGGTCGCAGACCAGGTCCCTGGTTGGGACTGTGAGAGGCAAACCCAACAATTTTCTCTTCCACATGGATGTTTTTCTCCCTCTCTTCCTCCCATCCCCTCTCTCTAAAAAAAAATGAATAAATAAATTAAATCTTAAAAAAAAATAAGAAGGAACTTGGGTCCTTGGGTGACCAACACCCTTGATAACACTATGAACTTTTTTTTTTTACATGAGAAAAAAGAAGTCTTCATTTCTATTATTTTACTCTCTGTTAAATAGCTCAGTCAAAACCCTAACTAAACATTCACCATCCAAGACAACTATCATTTTTTTAAGTATTGGGCCAAATTGCAGTTTCTTCAATGTTCCTCTAGTGATATGATTTCTAGGTCCTATATGTTAATGGTCTCTAGGCAACAGCCAGAGTAATCTTTTAAAAACAGATGGAGGATGATGACATTCCCCTGCTTAAAATGATAGTCCAATGACTTCCCACTGTACTTAGTAGGACACCAAACTACATAGTCTATAAGGCTCTGGGTGACCTGGCTGATCTGATTTACCACGATAAGATAGGCCAACCTGTGTGATCTCGTTTACCTTGCTCCGGCCACCGTGAATTCTGTAGCTCCTTAGAAAGGCCAACCTCTTCTCTGACTCAAAGCCTTTGTACCTGTCCCTGATTCTACTTTCAGATCCTCATATGGGTAGCTCCTTCCTGTAGTTCCTGTATCAGCTCAAATGTCACATTGTTTTTAATACCTGCATAGTGTTCAAACATGTTGATGTCCCATTATTTTATCACTCCTATTACTGAATATTTTATTTTTTCCGACTTTTTTCTATTATAAACACTAAAATACTAGATTAAAGAGAATGACCCTAATTTTTAAAAAAAATTAGTAATTAAGATATGTCATATGGTACAAAATTCAAAAAGTACTAAGACATTAGTGGAGAAAAATATGACCTTTCTACCTCTGTTGTCCACTAGTTATATTTAGGATGCTCTGGGCTACAACTAAAAATGGCTTAAACAATGGAAAATTTATTTTCTGACATAATGAGAAATCCAGAGATAGCCTCGGTTGATGTGGTTCAGGGGATTGAGTGCCAGTCTAGGAACCAGTTCCTAGAGGGTCACCAGTTTGATTTCCAGTCAGGGCACATGCCTGGGTTGCAGGCCAGGTCCCCAGTAGGGGCAGCATAAGAGGCAACCATACATTGATGTTTTTCTCCCTTTCTACCTTCCCCTCTCTACAAAGAAATAAAATCTTTTTTTAAAAGAAGAAATCCAGAGATAAGTGATTCCAGATTAATAAATTCAGCAGTGCAATGTCATCAGAGTTACAGATCTGTTTCTCTGCACTTCTCAACATTTTTATAACTTACAGTGTGGTCATTTCACTAGAACTTCAGAGACAGACATCATTGAGTAGCATTTTTCAACAAAAACCTTCCATTTTCTTTAAAACATTTTTTGAAGTTATACTTATGAAGTATAATTTACATATAGTAGAATTCATCCTTTACATGAGTGCTATGAGGGCCTTTGTTTGTTTTTTTAAATTTTTAACTGTTGGCACTATTACATTTGACCCCCATTTCCCCTTCTTTGCCTGGCTCCACCCATTCCCACCCTCACCTTCACTACATTGTTGTCTGTGTCCATGGGCTATGCATATATGTTCTTTAGCTAATTTCTTCCAGTCGCACCTCCATCCTCCCCTCAGAGATCTGTCAGTCTGTTCTGCGTATCCATGCTTTTGGTTTTATTTTGTTCATCGCTATATTTTGTTCATTACATTCCACATTTGAGTGAGATCATATGGTATTTGTCTTGAGTGATAACAGTTTTGGTAAATGTATACAGTTATGTAACCACCAAGATAGTCAAGATGTAGAGTAGCACTGTCTAACAGAAATCTAGTGACAGTTACGTTTATAATTTAAAAATTTCTAATATAGACATTTTCAGAATGAAAGGTGAAATTAATTTTAATTGCACTTCTGTTTAACTCAATATATTCAAAATATTATCACTTTAATATGGAATGAACCAATGAGATCTTTTTCCCCTTTTTTATACGAAATCCTTGAAATTTAGTGTGTATTTTGTATTTATGGTACATGTCAATTCAGATGTTACATTTTTATATGAAATATTTGAACTGTTTCATGAAATTTACAATGAAAAAAGTAGATACACATACCCAAGTTATTTCAAACATTAAAAGTTTTCCAAAACTAAATCAATTATCATTTTAAGTCTAAATTTTGAGTAATTGAATAAAATTTAAAGTTCCATTCCTTGGTCGCATTAGTCATGTTTGAAGTATTCAATAGCCATGCTTAGTTAGTTTCCCCTGTGTTTGGATGGCTCATATTACAGCATGTTTCCATCAGTCCTCTAAAGTTCCCTGGTATCCTTTCCCTCAGTTGACTACCCACATGGTAGCCCATGGTAATGACTGATCAGATTTCTTTCATTTAGTTTTTGCCTTTCACAGAATGTTATGAAAATAGAACAATTAAGCTATTTCATTTAGCTTTTGAAATTCATCCAAGTTAAGACATTTTGTTTTCCTTTTTTCTAAGATCCAATGGAAATCTCAACATAACACCAAGACTTTTCATTTTCTACTAAAGTAACCTTAGGTAATAATCAGATGTTATCTGTACCAGTTTCCCAGGCCTCCAACAATGAGATTGCTTTTCTTGATATATCCTTTTCATGTATCTGAGGAAAAACAGAATAACAATTGTAATACTTTATGCCAACACTATTCCAAGTGTATAAACCATTACATGCTTAATAGTCATGTAATTCTCAATCAGGAAATAGACACAGAAAACATAAGTAGCATGCCCAGCATTAGCACAGGTGTTAAGGAGAACCATGATTTGAACCTAGGTAGTCTGGCTTTACAGCTTGTTTTTAACCCCTACTTTCCTCCACCCATCCCTGCTCTATCTTCAGGTGATGATTTGGTCACTACCTCTCCACTTTGTTATGGCCTCCCTCTTTGATGGTCAGGACTGATAGTGGTGGAATTTCTCTATTCTGTAACAAAGTAATACATAGAAGTTAGTATGCTACAATTTTCATGACTTAGTGCGGAATATGAAGTCTGAGAAAATTATAGTTTATTTCTCTTGAATAAATAGCCTTGCTCAACTAGGTGAAATAGCCTTGCTCGGCTAGAGACAATTTATTTTTTTAGTTCAGTTTTGTAATCATTTTTTACTTTTCAATCATAATTTATATACAGTATTATATTAGTTTCAAGTGTACACCCTAGTGATTAGACATTATATAACTTAATAAGTGATCATCCTGATAAATCTCATACCCATCTGACACCATACATAATTATTGGACTATTAATGACTATATTCCTTATGCTGCTGTAATTTACATCCCCATGACTAATTTGTAACAACCAAGTAGTACTTTTTAATCCCTTCACCTTTTACACCGACATCCCCACCTCCCCAAATCTGCTTCCATCTGGCAATTGTCAAAATGTTCTCTGTATCTGTGAGTCTGTTTCTGTTCTACTGGTTTGTTTTGTTTAGTTAGGTTCAGTTGTTGCTAGAAATATATTTATTGCTATTTTATATATATATATATATATATATATATATATATATATATATATTCTTTCTTAAAGAAGACCCTTGAACGTATCATATAATACTGGTTTGGTGGTGATAATCTCCTTTAGTTTTTTTCTTGTCTGGAAAGCTCTTTATCTGCACTTTGATTCTAAATGATAGCTTTGCTGGGTAGAGTAATCTTGGTTGTAGGTCCTTGCTTTTTATCACTTTAACTATTTCTTGCCACTCCCTCTGCCCACAAAGTTTCTATTGAGAAGTCAGTTGACAGTCTTATGGGAATTTCCTAGTGGGTAACTAACTGCTTTTCTTTTGTTGCTTTTTAAATTTTCTCTTTGTCTTTAACATTTTGCATTTTAATTATGATGTGTCTTACTGTGGGCCTATTTGGGTTCACCTTGTTTGGGACTTTCTGCACTTCCTGGATTAGTGTGTCTACTTACTTCACTAGGTTAGGGAAGTTTGCTGTCATTAGTTTTTTATGTAGGTTTTAAAAACTCTTCATGACTTTGACTATTTCTGGCCAATCCCTTCTAGGTTACAAATTGCCTTTGAGAAATCAGCTGACATTCTTATGGGAAATTCCCTATAGGTAACTAGTTGCTTTTCTTTTGCTGCTTTTAGGATTCTCTTTATCTTTAATCTTTGGCATTTTAATGATGATGTGTCTGGAGTGGGCCTTTTTGCATCCATGTTTTTTGGGACTTTCTGTGCTTCCTGCACTTGCATGTCTACTTCCTTTACCAAATTAAAGAAGTTTTCTTTCACTTTTTTTTTACTAGAATTCCAATTTCTTGCTCTTTCTCTTTTCCTTCTGGCACCCCTATGATGCAAATCATGGACCTATTAAGTTGTCCCAGAGTCTGCTTATTCTATTCTCATTATTTTGTTTTTTTTTTTCTTTTTGTTGTTCTGATTGGTTGTTTTTTGCTTCCTTATGTTTCAAATTATTGATTTGATTCTTGGCTTCATCCATTCTACTATTGTTTCCCTGTAAATTGTTCTTTATTTCAATTAGTGTATCCTTCATTTCTGACTGGCCCTTTTTTTATGTTGCTGAGGTCTCACTAAGTTCCTTGAGCACCCTTATAACCAATGTTTTGAACTCTGCATCTAGTAGATTGCTTATCTCCATTTTGTTAAGCTCTTTTTCTGTAGTTTTGATCTGTTCTTTCATCTGGGCCATGTTTCTTTGTCTCCTCATTTTGGCAGCCTCCCTGTGCTTGTTTCTATGTATTAGGTAGAGCTGCTTTGATTCTGTGTCTTGGTAGTGTGGAATAATGTAATAGCTGTCCTGAAGGATCCAGTAGCACAGCCTCCTCTATAACCTGAACCGAGTACTCAATATGCTCCCTTCCTTTGGAATGAGTATACCCTCCTCTTGTAATTTAGCCTTGGTTGCTGTTGGCAGATCAATGGGAGGGATTTACCTAGGCCAGTCAGCTGCAAGGCTTGGCTATGACCACTGACCACCAACTTCAGCATTCTGTGGAGGATCATCTGTACAGAGTTAAAGTTATGGTATATCAACATGATCTGCAACTGTCCACTAGGTGCACTGGCTCTGGGGTTTCCCAGGTATTGCAGGTCAAAATCAGCCCCAACTTGTTTTTTTTATGGAGCCATCCTGCCTGAGCTATAAAGCTGTTTGAGATGACTGGTACTTGTGCTGGATGTGGAGATCCCCAGGGAGGCCAGATATGAATCTAGGCTGGCTGCTGCTAGTTCTGGGCCTGGACCTAAGGCAAGCTTGTTGCTTATTTGACAGGATTTAGGAAATTGTGAAGCATGAGCCAACACCAGACATTCATATGGAAAAGCAGCTTGGGTGGGCCAGTAAGTTGGGTGGGGTGGAATCTCTGGGGATCTCCAAGGTAAGTTGCACAGTGTTACCCAGGTTGATGTTTGCCAGTCTCAGGTATGGAACCAGCTTGGCAGCTCTGTGGCTCTGTGAGGAATGAGCTCAGAACAGGAACAATGGCATCTGCTTGCCTTGATGACAGACACTCCAGTTTCTCCCAATATGCCACTGGTGCCTTTCAAGCTGTTTCCCTGGTGCTGGGGCTCAGAGGGAATGAGTCTGAGTAGGTGAATCCGTGTGTGGTTTCCTTAAGAGGACCTGCTTGGTGCTCTAACAGTTTCTTCCACCAACTCAATCCCTGCTGGGTTTTGCAGCCAGAATTTCTGGGGATTTATCTTCCTGGCACTGAAACTCTAAGATGGAGGGCCTGGTGTGAGGATGGGACTCCTTGCTTTCAAGATATCCCTCCTGAATTTTTATCTATTACACGTGTGTGTGGGACCAGCCCATTCTGTGTCTGTGCCCCTCCTTCCTGTCTGGATGGATATGGTTTAATTCCTTAGTTGTCAGACTTCTATTCAACTCGATTTCTGATGGTTCTGAGTGACTGTTTTTCTATATTTTAGTTGTAATTTTGATGTGGTTGTGCAAAGAGGTGAGCCATGTACGGCTATGCCACCATCTTACTGACTGGTTCTTTTTTATGGGCTCCATGTCCTTTTTTATGCCACTGAAGTTCTCATTAAGATCCCTGAGCATCCTTATAACCAGTGTTTTGAACTCTGCATCTGATAAATTGCTTGTCTCCATTTTGTTTAGTTCTTTTTCTAGAGTTTTGGGCCATGTTTCTCTGTCTTCTCATTTTGGCAGCCTCCTTGTGTTTATTTGTATCTGTTAGAGCCGCTATGTGTTTCAGACTTCGTAGTGTGGCCTAATGTAGTAGGTGTTCTGTAGGGTTCAGTGGCACAGCCTCCCCTATCACCCAAGCTGTTCATTCCAGGTCTGCCACCCGCTTTATATCCCACGTGAGCTGTGTACACCCTCCTGTTGTAGTTGATCCTTGATTAATATTGGCACATCAGTGGGAAAGACTGATCTGAAATTAATTAGCTAGAAGGACTGGCTGCAACCACTCTCCACCAACCTCTCTCTAGAGGATCATTTGTGCAGGGGTCCACACCACAGAGCAGGACTTTTTTATGTGGCTCTAGTGCCATCTGAGTCTACCCCTTATGTATGTTGCTTTGGAGGTATTTTGCGAAGCAGTCCTTTGGGTGCGCTGTCTCTGGGGCCTCTAGCGAGGTGCAGGCGAAGGCCAGCCACCATCTGTGTTCTGCCTAGTTCACCCAGCAGGAGCTACAAAGTAATCTGCTGATGGCTGCTACTTTTGCTGGGTTTGGAGTTGCCCAGGTGAAGGTCTCCTGCTGCTGCCAGGCCTGGGACCACTTAGCAAGAAGTACAGGGTTCACTGAGGCCAGATGTTGCTTGCTTGAGTGATTTTAAGAAAGTCTGAACGATGAGCAAGATAGGTCATTCATATGGAAAAGCCACTGGAAACATCTTGGGTGGGGCAGGGTGTGAGGGAATCACCATGGCAGGGTGAATAGTGTGAGCCAGGTTGATGGAGACTCAGATATGGTACCAGCCTACTGGCTCTGTGGGACGCAGGGGAGAGAACCTCAGAAGGGAAACAATGGCCTCTGCTAGAACTTTAGTCTGGCACAAAAGCTGCCCCCCACCAACAGCACTCATCCCGATACCAGACGTTTCATTTTTCCCTGTATGTTCTTGCTTACTTTCAAGCTGCTGCCCCAGCACTGGAGCTCAGAGGAAGTGAGTCCAGATATGTCAATGTACAGGTCCTTTAAAAGAAATGAGGAACACCTGAGCAAATTTCTCTCTCACTCACCTACAATCTTTGCTGGCTTTTACAACTGGAACCCTGGGCTGGGAGCCTGGCTTAGGGCTGGGACTCCTTACTCCTCAAGGGGCACATCCACAGCCCTCCTGATTTTTATCCACCACATGTGAATGTGGGACCGTCTTGTTCAGCATCTCTACTCCTCCTAGAAGCCTCAGTGTGGCTTCTTCATCCTTTTATATTATTTTTAAAATTTTATTGACTTGAGAGAGAGACAGAGACAGATTTGTTGTTCTGCATATATATATGCATTCATTGGTTGATACTTTTGTGTGCCCTGACCAAACCTACAAACTTAGTGGGGACAATGCTGTAACCAACTGAACTGTCTGGCAAGGGCAACGTGGCTTCTTCTTAAAATCCCTAGTTGTAGAATTTCCATTCAGCTAGATTTCAGGTGGACCTGACTGATAGTTGTTTTGTAGTTTAGTTGTAATTTGGATGTGGTAGTGGGAGGGTTCAAGTACCACATTTATCTACACCACCATCTTTTCCAGGAGTCCTAGAGACAACTTGTTTATTGCATATGAACATATTGCATATAATAGAAGAAAGCACAGTC
The DNA here is from genome assembly GCF_021234435.1 of Artibeus jamaicensis. Classification (NCBI taxonomy): domain Eukaryota; kingdom Metazoa; phylum Chordata; class Mammalia; order Chiroptera; family Phyllostomidae; genus Artibeus; species Artibeus jamaicensis. Next base: position 20,749,844 of record NW_026521788.1, read on the forward strand.
ACATGGCATATGGCCAAGAAGACTTTTTTATGTACTAAAGTTGGGTTATCCAAAGATTCCTGCCTAGCTGGCAAAATCCCAACTCTCATAGTCACATGGTCACAATTAACAGTTTCAACAGAGCCTGCACTTCCGGTCAAGATGGAATTGTAGGTGGACATAGTTTGCTGCCTCACACAACCACAGAAAGAATTACAACTAGATGTTGAGTCAAATAACACCCCAAACCATCAGGAAACTGAGCTGTATGGAAGTCCAACAACCAAGGATTTAAAGAAACCACATTCATGCAGACAGGTTGGATGCGCGGAGATGTGGAGGTTGGCAGACAGGCATGGGGATGTGGTGTGGCTGGAAGAGGAGGCAACAGCAACGGAAAGGGCATTCTCACATTCACATGTGGTGAATAAAAATCAGGGTGGGGATACCTTGGAAACAAGCAATCCCAGCCCCAAGCCAAACTGCACAGTCCAGGGTTCTAGTGCAAGGAAGATAAATCCCCATAACTTCTGGCTGTAAAATCCAGTGGTTTAGGGTAGTGGAAGAAACTGCTGGAGTTTCAGGAGACTCTGCTTAAAGGGCCTTCTTGGATTTAGAACAAGTACAGACCCATTACTTCTGGGATTAAGCCCCAGGGCATCAGCTAGAAAGGCACCAGTTGCATATGGGGAATAAGTGAAGTAACTGAAAACAGGTCAAGTGTGGGAGAAACCTCCAGAAGCCAGGCAGCTGCATTGCCCCCTCTCTGAGCTATGCCCCCATACAGAGCCAGAAAATGGTAAAGCGGGTTGCCCTGCCCTGGTTCACCACCTAAGACTTCACCCCACACAAATTACAAGTGCGATTTTGTATAGTAGGCCATGCTACTAAAACAAGGAGTCAAAGCAGCTCTACCTAATACACAGAAACAAACACAGGGAGTCTGTCAAACTGAGGAGACAAAGAAATATGGCCCAGATGAAAAAACAGAACTAAGCCCTAGAAAAAGAACTCAATGAAATGGAGATAAGCAACCTATCAGAGGCGGAGTTCAAGACACTGGTTATTAGGACCCTCAAAGAACTAATTTCATACAGCAACAATATAAAAAAGATCCAGGAGGAAATGAAGGTTATACTAAGTGAAATAAAGAAAACTCTACAGGGGCCCTGGCTGATGTGGCTCAGTGGATTGAGGGCCGGCCTGTGAACCAAAGGGTCACTGGTTCAATTCCCAGTGTAGAGCACATGCCTGGCTTGTGGGCCAGGTCCCCAGTAGGGGGAATGAGAGAGGTAACCACACATCAATGCTTCTCTCCCTTGCTTCCACCCTCCCTTCACCTCTCTAAAAGTAAATAAATAAAATCTAAAAAAAAAAGTCTTCAGGGAACCAACGATGGAGAGGATGGAGCTGGGATTCAAATAAACAATTTGGAACATAAGGAAGAAATAAATAATCAACCAGAACAGAAAGAAAAAAATGAGGATGGTATAAGAGGACTCTGGGACATCTCCAAACATGCCAACATCCAAATCATAGGGATGCTAGAGAGAGAAGAAGAAGAGCAAGAAATTGAAAACTTATTTGAAAAAATTAAAGAAAATTTCCCTAATTTGGTGAAGAAAATAGACATACAAGCCCAGGAAGCACAGAGTCCCAAACAAGATGGTTGCAAAGAGGCCCACTCCAAGACACATCATCTTTGAAATGCCAAAGGTTAAAGATAAAGAGAGAATCATAAAAGCAACTAAAGAAAAGCAGAGTTACCTAAAACTATCAGCTGATTTCTCAAAAGAAACACTGGAGGCAAGAAGGGACTGGTGAGAAGTATTCAAAAGGATGCAAAGGAAGAACATACAACCTAGATTACTCTATCCAGGAAAGCTATCATTTAGAATGGAAAGACAGATAAAGTAATTCCCGGACAAGGTAAAAACCAAAGGAGTTCATCATTACCAAGCCATTATTACATGAAATGTTAAAGGGACTTATTTAAGAAAAGGAAGATCAAAACTATAAACCGTAAAAAGCAACAAATTCACAACTATCAACAACTGAATCTAAAAAAACAAACTAAGCAAACAACCAAATCAGGAACAGAATCATAGCTGTGGAGATCATTTGGAGTGTTGTCAGGTGGGAGGGGGAAGGGGGAGAATAGGGAGAAGGTGTAGGGATTAAGAAGCATAAATCGTAGGTACAAAATAGAGAGGGGGATGTTAATAATAGTATAGAAAATGGAAACACTAAAGGTCATATATGCACAACATATGGACATGAATAAAAGGTGGGGGGGGGAGATTGTTGGAGTGAATGGGGTTACCAGGTGGAGGGGGGCAAAAGGGGAAAAATTGAGACAACTGTAATTGCATAATCAATAAAATATATTTTAGAAAAACGGAGCCTACAATACTGTTTATCTAATCCACTCAGTCTCTGTGCACCTTTGAAATCTACTTGTTCTCAAATGTTGACTGCCTTTTCTTTTCAGAGAAGTAGAAACCACAGACTGAAAATCCTCTCCTTTTCCCGTCTGTACCTCATAAATCTACCTCAACCTGTACCCATCTTCTGCTTCCCATTACTACAATTAAAAAATGTCCTTCCTGCAATCAAAGGCAAATTCCCTCCATGTGTACTCTGGTTTCTGTACCAACTCCTCCTCAGGAGCTTCATATCTTTAGGGAAAACTTACTCCTTTTTTCTCTTTTAACTTCAGTCTCAACACTAGATCCTCCCTATCAGTATTTTAAGAAAGTCTGAACTCTGGTATTATAAAACAAACAAAAAACTGCCCTTCAATCCACATCCCTTAATTAGGGCTACTGTTTCTTTCTCCTTTTAGTCACAGCCATTTTGAAAATGGTTATTTAAATAAGCTCCTTCCATTTTGTGGAAGGAATAAGCTCCTTACATTTGGGGCCACATCTAAGCACCCATAATTTCTGAGCTTTCCAAGCACCTATGGAAATATTAAAATCTGAATAGAGCTATAACAAGTAAAATTTTGAATTTGTAATAAAAATACAATCAAGTAAGAAAAAAAAAGTCTGTTACAAGGTAGCTTCCCTGTTTAATTTGATCAAATATTTAAAAAAATTAACACCAATTCTTTTCAAACACTTTTATTGTTTATAAAGATTTTATTTATTTTTATTTTTAGACGGAGGGGAAGGGAAGGAGAAAGAAAGGGAAAGAAACATCAATGTGTGGTTGCCTCTCACACACCCCATACTGGGGACCTGGCCCCTGCAAACCACGCATGTGCCCTGACTGAGAATCGAATCAGACATCCTTTGGTTCACAGGCCAGCACTCAATCCACTGAGCCACACCAAACAGCTAGGGTCAAACAGTTTTAAAAAAGAAGGAAGGAAAACTTTCTAACTTATTCTATGAGACTGGTATTTACCAGATACCAAAGTTGGTCATAAACATCACAAGAAAATATGGACCATATATATGTACATACAAAAATTCGAAACGAAATACTATCAAACCAAATACAGCTGCATATTTAAAAGATTATATACCACAACTAAGTGAGATTTATCCCAGGAATGCAAGGATGACTAAACATGCAAAGTTCAAGCAATATAATATACCATTTTAATACAAATAAAAGAAAAATGCTCATGATAATCTCAATTGATGAGGAACAATCATTTGAAAATAATCAAATCCTTTAATGGTGAAAACAGTCAATAAACTAGGAATAGCAGAGAACCTTCTTTATCTGATAGGGGGCATCTCTGAAAAGCCCACAGCTAAAGTCAGACTAAACTAATGGTGAAAGACTTAAGTTTTCTTTTAAATTCAGAAACAAGACAAGAATCTGATCTCATCATTTCTCATCATTGGATTAGAGGTTCTAGCCAGGGCAATTAGGCAGGAAAAAAAAAAAAAGTAAAACATGCTCAGATTGGAAAGAAAGAAGGAAAGCTATGTCGATTAACAGATGACATGTGACATGATATTAAATAAAGAAAACTTTGACGAATACACAGATGCACACAGACACCCAAACTATTAGAGCTAATAAACTAATTCAACAACGTTGCAAAACGATCAATAGACTAATATCAATTCTATTCCTTTACACTAGTAATAAACAATCCAAAAATGGTATTAAAACAAGTCCATTTACAATACCATCCAAAAAATAGAGTAGTTGGAAAATAAATTTAATTTATGTACAAAAATTCAACTCGGAAACTTATAAAACATGCTGAAAGAAATAAAAGAAGATAAATAAATGTAAAGACATCGACATTCATGGAATCGATACTTAATATTGTAAAGATGGCAATACTCCACAAATTGATCTACAGCTTCAAATAACTCATTAAAATTTCAACTGCCACTTTTGCAGAACTTTACAACCTGATCCAAAAATTCTTATGGAATTGCAGGAAACCCTGAAAAAACAAAGCAATCTTGAAAAAGAACAACAAACTTGGAAGATTCACTTCTCAAGACTTTCTACAAGGCTACGAAAATTATAAAGAGTGTAGTACTGGCATAAGGACAGACATAGATCAATGAAATAGAATTTAGAGGCCAGAAATAAACCTATTTATATATGAGCAATTGATTTTTGACAAAGATGCTGAGACTGTTATTGGGAAAGAATATACTTTTCAACAAATGGTTCTGGGAGAACTGGATATCCACATGCAGAAGGATGAACTGGACTCAACTCACACCATATACAAAAATTAATTTAAACTGGATTATTTATTTAAATATAAAGCAAAACTATATCATTCTTAGAAGAAAAAGTAGGGGTAAATCTTTATGACCTTGGATTTGGCAATAGGTTCAGTTCCTAGTTAGGGCACCTGCTTAAATTGTGGGCCAGTACCCTGGTTAGGGACGTGGGAGAAGCTAACCTGTAATGTTTCTCTCACATTGATATTTCTCTCCTTCTCTTTCTCTCTCCCTTCCCCTCTCTCCAAAAATAAATAAATAAACTGTTTTTAAAAAAGGGGAAAATCAGTAGATTTTGTGCATGAAAACACACTGTTGTGAAAGGGAAAAGACAACCCATAAAATGCAAGAAAATATATGCAAATCATGTCTCTCTGATACAAGGAACTAATTCGCAGAACCAAACTTTCACCACTCAACAATAGACAAACCCAATTTAAAATCAGGCGAAGTGATGATTATACAATGCTGTCAATGTAACTAATGCCACTGAAATGCACCTTTTAAAAATGGTTAAAATGATACATTTTGTTATATAAATTTTACCATTAAAAATTGTCAAAAAAGTGAGATAGGGGAAATCAAAGGGTTTGAATAGACATTTCACCAAGGAAGATATTCAAGTGATCCAAAAAACTTATTAGTCATTATGAAACTGCTAATCAAAACTATTTCATACCCACTAAAATAACTATGAATAATTTTTAAAATGACAATAAGAATTGAGGAAGATGTGGTACATTGTTCATGGGTATGCAAAGTGTCGTAACTTCAGTGGATTAAGAACGGGGCTCTATTGAAAGATACCTCACAGGGTGAGCTGCTCATAAATTCTATGGGCAGGGTTATGATGAGTAGTCATGGCTGAGGCTTGTAACTTCTTTAGTGATAAATTTTAAGCCAGCTCCGCCAACTGTTCTCGAGCACCTTTGAAAAACCAGATGAAAATCCCTAAAAGGCTGTATTAACCCTCAAGAGAGCACATAATCTTAAATATCCCATAATCCAATCCCTACTTTGCTTTCTCCCACTTCCATATATATTCCCTCCTTAACTTCAAATACTATATAAAATGTTTAAAAGCGAATTACATGTTAAATTCTTAAAGAGTTAGAGAGATACCACAGCATACATCCGTTCTACCAAGCACTAGCACTAAAGAAAAGGGGAGGGGGACACAAAATGGCGGCGGGCTTATAAGATCACGTGCCCGAGGGCTTTTTGGTTTTTTTTCCCCTTATTGTCGGTAGGAAAGCCTTTCCCATGAGCTTGCACTTAGATACAGCCTCGTATCATTGTTAGGGCGAAGTCAACGTAACCTTTCGTAGGCACGTACAAGCTCTAGCCGTATTGAACGCGACCTGAGAGCGCGCAAGTACAACGTAAAGCCGTACGCGCCGCTCCTTGGAGAAGTGGGTAGTTGGGGAGAGGCGGGGAGGAAGAGGGGGAAGTTGGCGCATGCGCTTCAGGATGATGGGTTTGAAATGGCTTCGGTGTTAATCGGGATCCGATTCAGGTGAAGGTCTAGTTCTATCTGTTGAAGAGGCGGCGGAGGCGGCGGAGCTGAAGGCCTATTGATTCGCGGAAGACCCGGGAGCGATCGTTTTGGTAGTACGGCGTCTGCTGGCTTCCGACGGTGGGGTTCTCGTGGGACTAAGGCGGGAGGGACCTGGTCCCTTTTGTGCGGGTCGGAGCAGGCCCCGCGCGCCTGGCCCCTCCCCCATCCCACGTTGTTCCCCGCGGTTCTGATGGTGTTCCCCCAATACCCCTCAGCTTCGGCTTGGTTGGCCCAGAGGGACGTCGATGGTTGTACCTAGTTCCCGAGCTAATACGGTTTTGGCCTCCTGGCTTCTGGGTCTTTGGGGCACTCGGAGTGCCGTGGGTTTGGGGAGAGACAGAGGCTGTCTTGGTCCGGCCCAGGGTTTCAGGGGATTAGGGCTCTCAGTGTTCCTCTGTTAGCCCCTGGGTCCTTCGCCCAGGCTCGTGGGACGGAGGATTCCGTCTCCGCTGGTCTGAGACCCGCGAGGACCTGGGGCTGGAGGAAGATGGATGGCAGAGCTCCGGCCCCTTCAGGTCGCGGGGGATGGAGGGAGTACGCCGGCTGAGATCTTTGCTTTTTCTGGATTGTATTTTGGAGGGGAGAGATCTTCGCGATGCTTCTTTAAAGGGCATCCGTTATTTCAACTGTCTTTCCTCTCGAGGGAGGAGAGAGAAAACGCCCCCCCCCCGTTTCTGCTCTGTTTGAGAAAGTATGGAGACGTTAGTTAATGAAATATTCTTAAGTACCTTTGCTCGGTGTCTTCCACTTTCCGTTATTGGTTTCACCACTTTGAATCCCCAAGTCATTGCCAAAAGAAACATGCAGGTTATATTTCCTTTGAACGTAAAGCTGTATACTTATATTGTTAAGAATTGGGTAGATAACAGCAGGTGGTCTTCTGTTTAACTGCGACAGTTTGTAGTCGCAGAAAGAAGTGCCTTTTTTGTAAGTATACTTTTAATGTCGTATATTGAAATTGGATATTTTTGATGAACTACCTGACGTAAAAATTTTTGCTGCCTGTCGTACATTCATATACCCCTTTTAAATTTATACTTAGATGAAGATGTCCTTGACAAATTAAACATTTGTTTTGTGATATTTCTAGTTTGGTTGAACTTTAAAATCTGGATCCTTCCTTAATAGATCACTGCTATAGAAGACAAACACGCGAAGATCTTCCCCCAGCTTCTAGCATGGCTCAGTTTGGAGGACAGAAGAATCCACCTTGGGCTACTCAGTTTACAGCCACTGCAGTATCTCAACCAGGTCAGGCTACTGAACACATGCACTGCGGGGGTGGGGCGGGGCGGGGTGGGGGTTGCAGAAGCAGCCGCATTAGAGAGCTGCGAATTAGGCTGTGTATGCATAATAGTATGTAAAATGTTCCCAAGTTCTGTATCTTTTAATTTTGTTTGGCATGCTCCTTTAAACATTCATGAGTCAAGTAGCAGAAAAACAACAAAATTGTTTTATACATCAGTTTGGAAGTTTTAATAGTTCTTCACACCTTAAATTGATTGACTTTTAATTGATTTAATTGTTAGAGGTTAGCAGTCATTAACTCATTAGAGTTTACCAAAATCATTTGACATGTTAAAGTGTCAGTATTCAAAAATTATACAGTTTACCCCCAGTGGAAAATCCCTATACTACTTTTGACTCCCCCAAAACTTAAAACTTTACTAATACTCAGCTATTGACTAGAAGCCATACTGATAACACAAACAGTTGACACATTTTGTATGTTATATGTATTACATATGGTATTCCTACATTAAAGTACGCTAGAGAAAAGAAAATGTTCAAAGCAAAAGGAAGAGGAAATACACTTAGAGTACTGTACATATTTTTTGGGAAAAAATACATGTATAAGTAGATGGCAGTTCAAACTTGTGTTCAAGGCTCAAATGTATTTAAAAATAAATATCAAAAATTTACACTTTATGAAAGATTAAACATGACTGTGGTTTTCAGTTGTTTGAATTTAAAGTAGAAAACTCTAAAGAATTTATTAACCAAAAGAAAAAGATATAAAAGGAGCAAGTGAATATTTACACTTTCAAAATAAAGTCAACACAAATGTCATAGAAAATGTTTGTTTCAGTAAGATTTTTCCCATTGCTCTTAGGATTTTTTTTTTTTTAACCATTTCTTGACTTAAGGTTTAAATCTTAAGTAAAATTGTACATAATGAAAATTTGAGTTATTTTGAGTACCCAGATAAGTGGCAGCTTATTATTAATTTGAATATGTTTTTATTTAATATTTTGATATTTGATTCTAGTTCTTTGCTGCATTTTACTTAAAACTTGGTTATTTTGCATTTTTACTATAAATTCTCAGATGACAGTGATTAGAAAATTTCAGTGCATTCAGACAGTTGACATATTTAAAATAATATTAAAAACTAGTAAAGTATGCATACTAGCAGTTTATTGCTGAAACCTATTGTAAAATTGGGGATTGGTATTTGAATTGTTCCTGATTAATATGAATACTGAGCCTATTCAGTTAAAAAGTCAGTAATTCCTGGGTGTTATGATTTCTGGGTGCCTTTAATTTTCTTTTAACTGCCCTATTTAGTCATATCAAAGCTTGACCCTTTCCCCTTTGAAAACACCTTCCATATACTCCTCCATTTTACATGTAGCAGGTTTGGATATCTGCATTAGTAGCAGCCTTCTTTTGTTTACAGCTTATATGCCAAAGTCTCATTTAAGGCCCTTCCATACCTTTCCTAAATCATTGTATCTTAATCTATAGTGCTTAGCAAACAGATCCTTCACTTAAGTCGGGGAAACTCTTTCCCATCTCTTACTTGTGGTGATGCTCTAAAAATCACAGAATTTTCCAAAGCTGGTGGGGCCTGAGCTATAGCTCTTTCTAAACTTTCTTTAACAGATGTAGGAAGGTGAAGTTTTGTTTAGGTCTTACCAGTCACAAGATAATCAATGTTAGGACTTCAGAATGTGGTTCATTGTATCGCCTATTATCTTAATTCACCTGCAGAAATATCTTCAAGGACTTTTGAATACAGGTCAAACTCCTTGGGGTGGTATTCAAGATCTTTTGACTTTCTAGGTCAAATTTGACACTGAAATACTTGTTCTTAGTATTTATCCTGTGTTTTGTCTTCTAGCCGAAGCGTTTTATGGTACAAATTCACTGACAGTCATATTTGGGACCAGAGCTTTTAGGTTTGAAAGTTTTAACATTTTTCTGTTGTGTAAAAAGACATGGAAAGAGCTAGCCGGGAATCACTGATTGAATTTAGAATAGCCCTTAGATAAAGTATTTCGATTTGGGATTTTGTGTGTGTGTGCAATTTTTAAAAAATATTTATTTCTAGAAAGAGGGAGAGAAATATCATTGTGTGGTTTTCTCTCACACACCCCACTGGGGACCTGACCCACAACCCAGGCATGTTCCCTGACTGGGAATTGAACCTGTGACCCTTTGGTTTGTAGGCTGGCACTCAATCCACTGAGCCACATCAGCCAGGGCAGGATATCTTTAGTATATTTGATTTAGAACATTTTCATGTGTATATGCATAAATGCAACAATATTATTGAAGTGTGGGAATGGCTCAGTGGGTTCACCGTTGGCCTGCAGAGGTTAAGGTTGCCAATTTGGTTCCTGGTCAGGGCACATGCCTGGGTTGCTGGTTGGGACCCAGTTGGGGGCATGTGAGAGGCAACCAGTCAATGTTTCTATCCCTCCCTCCCTCCCTTTCTCTTTCTAAAAATAGATAAAATCGCTTTTAAGAATATCAGTAATACCAATGTGTGTTTGGTATTAAAATGTCGGGATGGATTCAGACCTATTTTCTCACCCATTTCTTTTAACTGTTTGTAAGTTGACTACGTTGTGGCTGTAGAGAAAAATGAACTGGTTCAGGAATTAGTTTATGTGGTGCTTTTAATTTAACACAGGTGACTGAAGCTATTACCAATGTATGTGATTTAATTATAACTACATTTTTTCTACCTCTTCATTCTGACCTGATGGTCATCCTTCACAACCTAATCTCTTGCCCTGACTGGTGTGGCTCAGTGGACTGGGCCTTGTTCTGCAAAGCAGAAGCTTACCAGTTTGATCCCCAGTCAGGGAACCTACCTGGGTGGCATATAAGAGGCAACCAATTGGTGTTTCTCTTTCTCTCTTTTTCCCTCTGTTCCCTTCTCTTTAAAAATAAATGAATAAAATCTTTTAAAAAATTAAAAATCAGTCTTTTGAATCAGCAGCTCAGATTTTTAAATTCCAAGATTCATGGTCTTTTCAAAGAAATAATAGCTGATGTACTGTGTGTACTTCACTTAACATTAGTTATCAATTGATAGAGTTGGATGTTTCCAGCTCAGTTAGTAGATAAGGACTGCTACTGATATGGGTGTTTAACTAATTATTAGTGTTATGTAATAGCTGGTTGTCTAAAACATTTTTCTAAGAGTGAAAAGAAACATGCCCATAAAGTCTGTAAAGGTTCATTGTTAATACAGATTTTTTCTTCTTCCTCTGAGTATGTCTTTAACTTTGCTCTCATTCCTGAGAGCTGTGTTAACATACCAAACTGCAAACCAGTTAGTACCCCATCTCTGTATCTTGAGTGTGCAACTCATATGTATGCAATTGTGGCTTCTCTTGCATTCTATGTTTAATGATCTGGGAAATGATTTCGATATAGCTGAAAATGTATTGGAAGTAACAATGAAAGTGTGCGTATTAACACTGGGCGATACAAGAATCCTTGAAAGAGATGGGGTTGAAAAGCAGATAAATATCAGGTGCAATTAAGGTTGGAGGAAATCGACATCAGGTATCTTCAGTTGCCTGGAAGGGTTAACCAACAATTATTTGAACAGTAGCTAGAAGAGACTATGGCTAGAATCACTAGTCATCATTTTGGTGCAACTTCAAAAGAGTAAAAGAGCTATTGCCTGCTAGTATAGTAATCTTATAGCGACTTTAAGAACCCCGTACAACTGATTTAGTTAGGGTTTTTTTTTTTTTTTTCCCACTTAGAACAACTTTCTGTCATGATAGATATTCTGTGTCTTGTCTAAAATGTAGGCACCAGCCAAATGTGGCTATTGGGCACTTGAAATATAGTGTGACTGAGGAACTGAATTTCTAATTTAATTTTCACAAATTGAAATAGAAATAGCCACATAAGGCGGCTGTCTGGTATATTGAACAATGCTGTTATTGAAGATTTCAACACTTAGAATATGTTATATTTAAAATACTATTTTGTGCCTTTTTTTAATATCCCATGCCTATTTTATAACTAGAAGTTTATACCTTTTGTCCCATTTAATTCTTAATGCCTTAATTTCTTATTCTTAAAAGGTGTTATTTCCAGTCATTCGGTACATTGTGGGCTTGATATAGAACCTCGAAAGCCATGCAATGGATTGACCATTGAGTTGTCTGATTGTAAGAGTTACCTGTGCATGGGGACATCAGGGGTTTTGTATTTGAGCCCATTTGGGTGGCTCTGATGCTTAGAGCGGCCTGCCAATGTGCCAGAGGTTGTGGGCTCGATCTCCCATCAGGAGGTGCACAAGAGCTATTGATGAATGGGTGGAGCGACAAATCAGTGTTTCTCTTTCTCTCCTTTCCTTTCTCTCTCTCTCTCTCTCTCTCTCGCTCTCGCTCGCTCTCGCTCTCGCTCTCGCTCTCTCTCTCAACTCAATACAGTTAAAAAAAACAAATTGGCTCTGGCTGACATGACTCAGTTGGTTGCAGCATCCTTCTGTAACCAAAAGGTGGCTGGTTTGATTCCTGGTCAGGGCACATGTCCAGGTCACAGGCTTGAACTCCCATTGGGGCACATGCAGAAGGCAGCCTATTGGTATTTCTCATATCAATGTTTCTCTCTCTCCCTTCCCTTCTCTCTTGAACAAGAATAAAATAAACTTTAAAAAGGTTTTGTGCTTGTGTGAAATCTAACCTTTAAAGGTCACTTCTTAGGAAAAATAGTAAATAATAACATTTAGAAGACTTGTTCACTTGATTTAAAACCTGGTTTAAAAATATTTTAGTAAATCTACAAATTATAAAAAGAATCCCTCATATCTTCATGTTGTTTTTCTAATTAACATAAGATTGCTTTTAGGACGTATATCGATATGTGTAATTTCAAAGGATAAAGCATTGACTAACCAGTCCTTTAAATAATTCTGCTAAAGTTAAAAAAAATGAAGTTTCTCAGGTCAGTTTGGAATTTTAACTGTGTTTGTTTTTTGTTGTTTTTTTTTACTTCTATCCTTTTTTTATTTTTTTTTCATTTTTAAAAATATATTTTATTGATTATGCCATTACAGTTGTTCTATTTCCCCCTTCATTTCCCTCTACCCTGCACACCCCCTCCCCCACCATTCCCCCCCTTTAGTTTATGACCATGTGTCTCAAGTTCTTTAGATTCTGTATTTCCTATACTATTCTTGCCCTCCCCCCTATCTATTTTCTACCTACCATTTATGCTACTTATTTCTGTACCTTCTCCCCCCTTCTCCTTCTCCCACTCCCCTCTTGCTAACCTTCCATGTGATCTTCATTTTTGTGGTTCTGCTCCTGATCTAGCTGTCCTCTAGCTGTCCTTTTGTTTTAGGTGTGGTTCTTAATAACTGTGAGTTTGCTGTCCTTTCACTGTTCATCTTTTTTATCTTCTTTTTCTTAGGTAAGTCCCTTTAACATTTCATATAATAAGGGCTTGGTGATGATGAACTCCTTGAATTTGGTCTTATCTGAGAAGCACTTTATCTGTCCTTCCATTCTAAATGAAAACGTTGCTGGATAGAGCAATCTTGGTTGTAGGTCTTTGGATTTCATGACTTGGAATACTTCTTTCCAGCCCCTTCTTGCCTGTAAGGTCTCTTTTGAGAAATCAGCTGACAGTCTGATGGGAAGTCCTTTGTAGGTGACTGTCCCCTTATCTCTTTCTGCTTCTAGGATTCTCTCCTTCATTTTAATCTTGGCTAATGTAATGATGATGTGCCTTGGTGTGTTTCTTCTTGGGTCCAACTTCTTTGGGACTCTCTGAGCTTCCTGGATTTCCTGGAAGTCTATTTCCTTTGCCAGATTGGGGAAGTTCTCCTTTATTATTTGTTCAAATAAGTTTTCCACTCGTGGCTGTTCCTTTTCTCCCTCTGGTACCCCTATAATTTGGATGTTGTAACGTTTAAGATGTCCTGAAGGTTCCTAGGCCTCTCCTCATTTTTTTGAATTCTTGTTTCTTCATCCTTTTCTGTTTGGTCATTTTTTTCTTCCTTCTGGTCCACTCCTTTGATTTGGGTCCCAGTTTCCTTTCCATTACTATTGGTTTCCTGTGCATTTCCATTCATTTCAATTAGTTTAGTTTCCATATGTTCCTCTAATCTGTGACTAAAATCAACCAGTTCTGTGAGCATCCTGATCACCAGTGTTTTGAACTGTACATCTAAAAGTTTGGCTATTTCTTCATCGCTTAGATTTATTGGGTCTGGGGCTTTGAGTTGTTCTTGAGCCATGTTTTGATCTGTTCGTGCTTGTTAGGTATGAGGAGGGGAGCCTTAGTTGTTCACCAGGGCGGGCCCACCCAGGTTGCTGGTTTGTGACGCTGCATGTGGGGGCGGGGTCAGAGAGGGACAATGGCAGTCCCCTCTGCTGCTTTCTGCCACTGGGGCCTGCGCGGTCTGTCTCACTGCTAGCTCCTTCACTGGTTTATCTGCGTGCTAATGTGTGACTGAGATCAGCCCTCAGTCAGTCCACCGCCTTGCGCCCTCAGTGGGTCCAATGCCTTCTTGCGCCCTCAGTGGGTCTGCCCGCTTCTCCACACCTGGGATCCGCCTACGGCTGCTGGCGCACCTGGGTCGCACCCCGGGTCGGTCTGGTGGATCTTTCCTGCCCTACCCCGTTCTCCTGCTGGCTCTGCCCCTCTTCTGGGTTTGGCTGAAGGGTTCGTTGTTGTCAGACTTCCGTGTAGTTCAATTTTCTGTGGTTTGGCTGCGTTTTTATTGCTAAAACTTTGTTGTTTTTAAACCTAGTTGTGCTAGAAGGCGCAGTACTTCCACCTAGGCCTCCATCTTGATGGAAGTCCTCAACTGTATTTGTTATCTCAAAAGTTAGACTCATTTTAGTAAAGATAAAGCCCTGAGATAATAAAGGTAAGGAGGAGTTTAAAATTTAACAATAAGTTTGATAAGATCAAGGGACAATAGACAAGGGGCAGGCTCCTCTTTTATTTTAAGATTTTTATTTATTATTTTATTCTTTTAAAGATTTATTTAGTTTTACAGAAATAGGGGAAGGGAGGGAGAAAGAGGGAGAGAAACACCACTGTGTGGTTGCCTCTTGTGAGCCTGCAACCCAGGCATGTGCCCTGACTAGGAATCAAACTTGTGACCCTTTGGTTCCCAATCTGGTGCTCAATCCACTGAGCCATAGCAACTGGGGCTATTTACTTATTTTAGAAAGAAGGGAAGGGAGGGGGAGAGAGAGGGACAGAAACATTATGTGTGAGAGAAACAGATGGATTGCCTCTCACATATCCACAACCCAGTCATGTGTCCCAACCAAGAACCAAACTGGTGACCTCTTGATTTATAAGGCCAATGTGCAACCCACTGAACCAACACAAGTCAGGGCCTTAGTTTACATTTTAGAAAATAATATAACATTTGTCCTTGAAGATTTAACAAAACTTAGCCCTTAAATTTATGGATTTACCTGGTAGCCTATGGCCATATAGGGCTTGTTTCATAGGTTTGTTTGTGAAAGTATTGATAACATTGTGATAGCATATTTCAGATGAGTCAGGAGACCTTCAGCAATCATATTGAATTAGATAAATGAGCAGACTGTTCCAATATGGATCATTGGAAAAGATCTATGGCTAACAAGTGTTCAGCTACGTATATAGAGAGATTAAATCAGATGTTAATAACTTTGTACTTTATAAGTTATAGAATTATGTTGCAGAATTTTATTATATAATCACAATAAGAGTGAAGAGTGCTGTATACAAATATGCAAGGATAGCTGTTCAGATATTCACAGAAAGGAGCATTAATGAGTATTAATGAAATACATGCTTTATTTAGATTAAAATCTCAAGTGTCAGTGAATTTTAAAAGAGCTGTATTACAGATGTATAAAAGCCACAACCACATGCTCAGTGATTTCACACAATTTGAATTAGTGTCAAAGGAGTGCTAGAATACAAATTTTCTTCCCATAAATTTCTCGTGGCAGTTGAATTCTTCATTACCAATTAATGTGTTTTGTAGTTTCTAATTCATCACATTGACTGGCAGCAGTAGAAAAGAGAAGTGTTTGGTGTTGACTATCCCACCTGTGCTTAATGCTGGGCTGCTTGTATGCTGCCAGAGTCCAGAACACCTAGAAAAGCTATAGGAAAAAAACAGGCTCTCTGAGAAATTGGCCCTGATACCTTCTGCTGTGGCCGTTATCAGTACTTTATGAAGTTCTAGAAATTGTTACCAGGGGAATGAAACAGCAGAGCTGAGGTCAAAGCTCGGGTGGGTAAAGGAGGTGCTTAGAACTTAAAATACTAATAATTTTTTCTAGTCTTTCCATGTTTGGTGATTACAGGAGAATTTTGCTTCCATTATCCTAAAACAGTGGTTCTTAACCTTTGTTGAAAGTTATGGAATTTCTGGTCTGAAATTTTGCATATAATTTCAGAAGGTTGGCAGGACCCACTAGTTAGAATCTGTGCCCTAGATTTCGGTACTTTTTTTTTTCTATTCTTGTTGCAGTTAACCTCATTTTGAATGTACATTGGTGTTAAGATATTCCCCACTTCTATTTAAATTCATTTAGTTAGTCCTGTTTTTCCTTTCTGCTTATCTGTGGCATCTAACTTACCTTAAAATCAAAAGTCAAAACATTAATGTGGTAGGGATGTAACAGTATATAGGATGTTTAGGAGGGTTTTTTTCCCCCCACCTTAGGTTCTCTTTCTTTTTTCTTCTCTTCAAATTGTGTATAGTGTTTTTGCAGGGAGTAATTAGTATTTTGTTAGTAATTTGCAGTAATCCCAAACATGATTTCTGGGATTTGTTTTTTGGCTTTTTTTAAATTTATGTTTAGAGGGGAAGGGAAGGAGAGAGAGAGAGAAATATCAGTGTATGGTTGCCTCTTGTGCATCCCTTGCTAGGAACTGGCCTGCAACCCAGGCGTGTGCCCTGACTGGGAATGGAACCGCGATCCTTTGGTTCTCAGGCCCACACTCAATCCAATGAGCTACACCAGCTAGGGCTGTTGTTGTTTTTACCTTATTTTGGTGTTGGTTTGTTTTATTTTTAAGTCAAATTAATTTGTACTCTTAACTGATTAGTAATGAATTTCACATTTCTAAAAATTTTTCTGGTATATTTCAGACTAAGATGCTTTGTTTAGTTTACTATTCACTGTTCTTTCTATAGGGTAATGAATAGCTATAGAGCTATAGAATTTTTTTCCAATTATTCTTAGATAAAAGCAAGACATACTGGGAAAGGGAGTGTTTCGTGAACAAATACTGCTTTTACGGTAACCTCTTTGAGATTCATAGTTCTTTGGAACATATTAAAGGTTCTGGAAAATTATGACATAAAAGTATGTGCTTATTTAATTCACTGTTTCTTACATTTTGGACCCCTTTTTTCAAACTTTAATTTTCTGGGGAGCTAGTCATTGTTCCAGTTTGAACAATTAGAAGTTTATACATTTGAAGTTTATGCAGTTTATACATTTTGAAGTGTAATACTAGACTGCAAGTTTTAATCGATTGCTTTTTTGCATTTAATTGAATTGCGTAAAAGCATCAAGTAAAATCTTTTTTGTATTTTCTTAAGTTTTTAGCCCGGTGTAAGCATATGAGGGCATGTCCCTTGTAGTACAGGTATCCTTTGCTAGGTGAGTGTTCTAGGAACCCATCTGTATCAGTGTACCAGCTGGCATTGTTGTGAGACACTGTGATTGGCATTAGTGAGGAGTGTGGGGGTTTTTTTGTTTGTTGTTTTTTGTTTGTTTGTTTGTTTGTTTGTTTTGAAGACTCAAGGCTTTTGCCCATTTCTAAATGGGTGATTTATAGTGGGTGAGGTAGAAGCTGCACCTGCTCACATGGAGCTGAGCATTCACTTTTTGACCAAAAAACAACATGATCCTCTCACTCTGCCCCACCCTCCCTAATCACTTGATCTTGCCTGAGCAACTTTTTTTTGTTTCCCTGGCTGAAAAAAGTACTCAAAGGGAAACATGTTGCCAGTGTGGAATAGGTGGAACAAAAAAACAAAAGGCACCAAAACAGGTGAGTTCAAAAACTTTTGAGCATTGGAAAGTCTTGATGGGTTTATTGGATCAAATGGAGAGTACTTGGAAGGTGACTAAAGTTTAAACTTGTAAGAATAAATACACAATTTTTTATAAATACCCGGTTTTTTGGTCTCCCCATACATTAAACATATAGTACTCAAACCTGTTATTCAGAGACCTCTCCATTTTTTTTTTGTTATGTACATCATCATTTTAAGTTACTATGTGATTAATTTTCTCTATCATTCCTCAATACAATAGTTCGCTAAAATAAATTTTTTGTATGCTTCAAATGTTGCTTTTGTCTGTTTCCTGGTTTTACATTTTTTTAAAGATTTTATTTATTTTTAAAGAGATGAGAAAGAAGGGAGAAAGAGAGAAACGTGTGCTTGCCTTTCGTGTGCCCCTCCACCAGGGACCTGGCCTGCAGTCCAGGCATGTGCCCCAAATGGGAATCGAACTCGTGACACTTTGGTTTGCTGGCCGGCACTCAATCCACTGAGCCACACCAGCCAGGGCTTAGTTTTACATTTTTTTAATGTAGAGCATAAGTACAGGAATAGTTTGTCCAGTAGGAAGGTTTAAGGGTGGGTAACTCAGCAGCACTGCCTTAATATGTGATTCTTACCTAATCGAAGATAAAACTAATTTTATAGTGAAATAATTTGTTTGCTTTTCCTGAAAATATGTGATTCTTAATAATGTGATTCTTACCTGCTTGAAGATAAAACTAATTTTATAGTGAAATAATTCGTTGTTTGCTTTTCCTGAAAATACTATCCCCCCCCCCACCAAGCAGCATGGTTTTCGTTTTGTTTTTTCAAAAAATACTTATTCATGGTAATTTAGCCATGTGGTTTAAGTGAGATTGCAGGTTCATTCTATAGTTTAATTTTATAGATTAACATTTTCTTGTATCTACCATGACATGAACATTTAATACAAAGCTATTGGGATCTGGGGTGGGACATTAATAAATTAAATTCAGTGAGCATTACTGAAAAATTTCTCTGGGTTTTTACTAAATCATGGCAGACCATAATGTATAACTAAGCTCTTGTGAAATATTTCTGGAAGGTATCCAAATAATCTTGATTTCTTCCCCCCCAATCTCATTTTAGCTGCATTGGGTGTTCAGCAGCCATCACTTCTTGGAGCATCTCCTACCATTTATACACAGCAAACTGCATTGGCGGCAGCAGGCCTTACCACGCAAACCCCAGCAAACTATCAGTTAACTCAAACTGCAGCATTGCAGCAACAAGCCGCAGCTGCAGCAGCTGCATTGCAACAGGTGAATCTTTAATAGGTTTTGCTATGTGACATAGAAAACTATCAGATCTGTGTAGCAAGGATAGGCACCTTCACTTCTTAAAGAATAAATAATTGTGGGTTTTTCTTTTTTCTTTTTTTTGGTTTAAAAGATTTTATTTGTTTATTTTTAGAGAGAGGGGAAGGAAAGGAGAAAGAGGGAGAGAAGTATCAGTGTGTGGTTGCCTCCTGCACACTCCCTTCTGGGGACCTGGCCTGCAACCCAGGCATGTGCCCAGCTGGGAATCAAACTGGTGACCCATGGTTCCCAGCCCTCGCTCAATCCACTGAGCTATAACCCAGGGCTAATTGTGGGTTTTTAATGTGCTTGTTTTTTTGTTGTTTTTTTTTTTCTGGAGAAAAAAAATTACCTATGTCCAAGATATACGGAGCAATGTATTATCATAGTCAGACTCTTAAATTGTATCTTGTTCTTGTATCTTAATTATTTGAACAAAATTCAATTTTTGATGGATCCCAGAGTTATAATCACTATTTTGTTTATTTTAGATTTCATTGAGCTATTCCATAAAATTTCTTTTTAGTGTAATTCTGGTTATAATTTGTATGTTTGTATTTATATTGCTTTTTGAGAATATATAATACTAATGTACATATTTTTCTTTGAAAAATCTTTTTTCCTAGCAATATTCACAACCTCAGCAGGCCTTGTATAGTGTGCAGCAACAGGTTAGTTTATGTCTTCCATGTTAAAAACTGGTTTTTAAAATCATTATGTTTCAGATTCAGTCATACACAATTTATTTTCCTATCAACTACCTTGATGTATGTGTCATTTGAATTTCAGGAAGGTTGGGGAAATAAGGTAAGTAGAAAAGAATGTCTTCAAGGAAAAGGAAGAGAGGAGATAGGTTCTGAAAATCCAGGTCTTCAATTAGCAGCCAGTGTTTGCAACATGTTTCTAAGAAAACGTGCAGTGGACAGTCTGTTTCTGAGTCTTTGGCTCAATTCTTTTGTGGAACATGTAGTTCTACTTTGCTATACTAGACTACATGTGAAAATGAAAAGCTTTGTGGACTTATTTTTTAAATAATACAACCCTCCCCCTTTTTTCCTAATGTTATTATATATTGAAACCCAACATACAAAATACTAAAATAGAATTGTTGAAAATAAGAGGAACCTACCCTTATAGTTTCCACCCTACTCCCAGTTTGGAAATCCTGTCTTAGACTAGAAGTAAGTTTCTTTGGTCCCTTTTCCCAAGGCTCATACTCCTGTCATGTTCTTCAAGGTCTTATATCTGTGATGGTAGGAAGAGGTAAGAAAAACTTAACCTTAGGAGAAGTTTGTCAAGGAAAAGCATTTTTCTTGCAGAAATCTGGATAGGTTCTATCCTTAGCACCCATTCTAGGCTTTTCCAGGGTTAAGAAGCAGTTTCATTCCTTCTCAGTGCCTTTAAGAAGCTTCAGGAAAGTAAAGCAGCCAGTAGAGGAAAAAGGGAAACAATAAAGGGGAACCAGTACTTGGATCTGAAGACACCACGGAGACACAGGCTTCTCCATCTGGAAGTTCTTGTCCTTAGATCCATGCCACAGTTTCATCCTTGGCTTAAGTACTTTGGGGTCTCAGAAGCATTGTATTTTCCCAACATCCCACCAATCATCGCTTTAAACTTCTAAAAATTGACAAGAGATTGATGTTAAAGTTGGATATCTTGTTTTCAAAATACCTATAGACTTATTTTAGTGCTGTTATGAAATATGTTATTAAAGATTATATGTTAGATGGAACCATATGAAAATGTAAATACTCCAAATGATTGTGCCTTTAAAAAAGACATTACTTATTCTTTTTTTTCTTTTAAGATTTTATTTATTTATTTCTAGAGAGGGGGGCGGGGAGGGAGAAAGAGGGAGAGAAACATCAGTGTGTGGTTGCCTCTCCTGTGCCCCCCACTGGGGACCTGGCCTGTACCCTGAACAGGAATAGAACTAGCAACCCTTTGTTTCGCAGGCTGATGCTCAAAATCCACTGAGCCACACCAGGGCTTTTTTTTTTTTTTTTTTTAATAAAACTTATGTGTAGGTGAATGAATTCATAAACAAAGTTTGTTGACTCAGAAGCCTGTAGTGAGATGTCTGGACCTCTAACAAAGCCAGCAAAGTTACTGTTTTACTCTTATGCTTTCTTGAAAGCTCTTGTAGTTAGGTCAGATGCTTCATCTTCGACACCAGACTGTTTCAGAGACTCAAGGAAAGGATTGTGAGTCACTGGAGTACACACTTTCAATCACATCACTTAAATAACTTCAAGATTATACCACTGGACTGAGTAAGGATTTCTAGAACTAATGTAGAAGCTGATGGGTTAATAAAAGCAAACCCAAGATCACACAAAACAAGAATTAATTACATGGGACCAAATGAATTGATGAAAAACAAAATTATTATAGCCTTTTTGTTTAGAATTGCTCCAATCTTTTAAAATTCTATTTTATACAGATAAGGACATTTCTTTTCTATTGAACTATCTTTACAATGGTTTAATAGCTTATGAGTAGATTATGTCTTTATAAATAAAAATTAAATGTTATCTTTTCTCCCTGTTTGATCCCTAAAGAATTAAATAGCTGTCACTTCCACCCACCACCACTGCCACCACTACCAATATAAAAAAATTAAACTGTTATTTAGTATTCTTTAAAAAAAACACAAAAAAACAAATTTTCTTACTGAAGAATTATAATAACAATTGTGATTTACAGAAAAATGGTAATTGTATTTATTTATTTTAATCCTCACCCCAGCATATGTATATTGATTTTAGAGGGAGAGGAAGGAAATGAGAGAAAGAGAGAAGCATTAGTCCATTGCCTACCATACATGCCCAGACCAGGGACTGGAGTGAACCTAGGTCTGAGCCCTGATGGGGGATCGAACCCTCAACAATCTTTGGTACACAGGACAATGCTCTAGCCAACTGAGCCACCTGGCCAGGGCAGTAATGTGATAGATTTAACCTCTAATACATGGTGACTCCATATAAAGTATTTTGAACTAGAACTATAGCTTCTTTTAGCCCAGTTTAAGTCAAGTTTCTATTCCAGAGTTTTAAAATTTCCTCTTTTATACCAATTGCTTTTACTTTCTGGTAATGTTACACTTAGCTCTTGCTGGAAAAATTATATGTCAGAGTGTGTGGTTTTTATCATCTCCTTGCATTGGCAAATCACATCATCAGGAGTGCTCATTTTAGGGGTGTATATATGAATTGGATAGCCAGTGATGTTTTTTGATACAAGTAGCATATTGATAATACCTAATCATTTCTGCACCAATGGTAATTAACATGTGGCAGAACCAGAAGTCTTCCCTGTTAAGGACTTGACTTGGGGTTTTTGGTGGTGGTTATTTGTATAAAATAACAAAAAAGATCAATTTCTTCATTGTTATTGAAACAGTTCATTATGTATCGGGTCTAAAGTTGTTAGAAATAGCTATAGAAAAACTTATAGTTAATAACCTGTTACTTTTGCATATTTCTTAATTAGAAGTGCCCATATAATAGGAATTTTGTCTTACATGAAGAAAGCATATATGAAACAATTCTGATTGATCCTTTTCTTTTTTCTTTCCTTTTTTTGTTTGTGTTTTCTATTTTCAGTTACAGCAACCTCAGCAGACCCTTTTAACACAGGTTAGTTCGACTATTTTTTTTGTATGTCTGAAGAGCAGACCAAAATGTTTCTTTCAGAGTATAAAGATGATGTTTTCTTTGATTTGCATATTAGTTTAGCAGTATGTTAAATGAAAATGGAAAGCATGTTTTGGTTTTATACAGTTTTTGATTGCAGATTTACCTGTGATCTAGTTTGAATAATTATGAGGTCTTATTTTAAACTTAATCTTGATTTTGGCCTTTACATTTTCTTTGAACTAATATTTAGGAAAATTTTTTGTACATGTTATTTATCTTTTCAAGGTTGATCTTAGGTGAATTAACTGTGTTACACTGTCAGCTTAATTTTTAGCACCATTAAAAAGTTTGAACTTTTGATGTGTAGTGCTACTTTACTTTAGGCTTTCTGGGCCACCCAGAGTCTCTGTTGCATTTTTTCTTCTTTTTTACCATCCTTAAAAAATGTAAAAACTATTCTTGGGTTATATACTGTACCTAAGGATCTGTAATAAATACACGCAGGCTCTCTAATATATATTGCCCCCATAGTTAGGGAACTGAGTAGCTGAGGAACAAAAGCTTTTTACTGGATAAGTTTGCATACCTTTTTAGTCTTGAATCCGTTGTTTTTGTTTTGTTTTGTTTTTTAGATTATATTTATTTATTTATCTTTAGAGGGGAAGGAGAGAGGGAGAGAACATCATTGTATGGTTGCCTTTCGTGCATCCCCTGCTGAGAACTGGTCTGCAACCCAGGAATATGCCCTGACTCGGAATTGAACCACAGTCCTCTGGTTCGCAGGCCTGTGCTCAATCCACTGAGCTTTACCAGCTAGGGCTTGAATCCGTTGTTTTCTTTAATGTACCCTTCAAGTGAGAAATCAACCTCACTTTTCATTTTCTATTAACTAAAATCAACTAACATCTATTTCCTATTTTCAATTCTAACAGAATTTCCCAATTGAGTAGAAAAGCTGTAAAAGTTTGTCTTTTCTTCAAATAGCATTTCCCAAAGTGTTGTCCATAAACCTTTAATGTGTTAAGATGTTAAATTGCAGGAGAAAATGGTTTCGTGATAATAGTTTAAGAAATACTGAGTTCCTTTACTGTGTGTGTATAGGACTTTGCTTTTATTTATTTATTGTTTTTAGTTGTAGAACTTGGGAGACTTGCTTTATTGAGCAGGTGTAAAACAGATTCCATGGTTTGACTTGAAGAAGCAGATGATTGTTCCTTTCCTTTATTTTGATTTTTATCTCTATATACAGAAGTTTTAATCAATAAGATGTTATCCATGCTTGATTATGCCAGAAAAGAACAATGAGAGAGTTAATATCTTTCAGTTTGAGATATAACTGACATGTAACATTGTATTATTTTAAAGGTACAATGTAATGATTTGATAAATTTATATATTGTAAAATGATTATTACCACAATAGGTTTAGTTAAATTTACATCACCTTGCATAGTTATGATTTTTAAAAAAAAATTTATTTATCTTTTAGAGGGGAAGGGGAGAGGGAGAGAAATATCAATGTATGGTTGCTTCTCTGCATCCCCTGCTGGGAACTGGCCCCTGCTGGGAACTGGCCTGCAACCCAGGCATGTGCCCTGACTGGGAATCAAACCGCGATCTTTTTGTTCGCAGGCCCACGCTCAATCCACTGAGCTACGCCAGCCAGGGCCCGATTTTTTTCTACTGATAAGAACTTAGCAACTTTCAAATATACAATATAGTATTATCAGCTATAGTTGTCATGCTCTACCTTGTGTCCTCAGAAGTTAGTTATCTCTTAACTGGGAGTTAGTCCTTTTTGATCACCTTCACATGTATTTCCTCCACTCTCCCACACTCCTCTGGCAGCCACCACTTGGTTCTGTTTGAGTTCTTTGGTTTTTTTAGATTCCATATAAGTGAGTTCGTGCAGATTGGTCTTTATCTGTGTGGCTTATTTCACTCACATGGGACTTGCCTAAGTCTTTGTTATGCCACTATGGATTTTTATTTTCTAAGAGCGAGCTAAAGTAATGCACTGTTTTTTAAGAGTACTATGATATCTTTTTCCTGGAACAACCTATGAAAACATTGATCTGAGAAAAGTTGATGAAATAGATAAAAAATAGCATAAATTTTTGGACTTGATTCTCATCTGAAGGTATACATATGTATATGTGTTTGCTAACTTCAAATAAATTAATTTTAGAATTTTCAGTTAAGTAATTATTTTACATTTCTAGTCTATTTTAATCATTACCGTAATCTGGTGTTGATTTTGTTTTACAGCCAGCTGTTGCACTGCCTACGAGTCTTAGCCTGTCTACTCCTCAGCCTGCAGCACAGATAACTGTGTCATATCCAACACCAAGGTCCAGTCAGCAACAGACTCAACCTCAGAAACAGCGTGTTTTCACAGGGGTGGTTACAAAACTACATGATACGTTTGGATTTGTGGATGAAGATGTATTCTTTCAGCTTAGGTAAATTTCATTAGGTGTTGCCTTGTTGTGTTTAACATTAAATATGTTGATAAGGCACCTGCTTACTTGTGTCATAGGATTGTGGTTTAGTTACAGTCTTCTGTTTTAATCATTCAGCTTGTTATGTTTGTACCTGTGACCTTTTTTGATGGAGAATGTGACTGAAGATGCCATTTGATTATTGAACAAAGTTAGATGAATTCTTTTTTTTTCTTTAAGCACATATGACATTTTATTTTATTTGTTTTTGAGATTTTATTTATTTCTAGAGAGAGGGGAAGGGAGTTAGAGAAACATCAGTGTGTGGTTGCCTCTTATGTGGCCCCCCACTGGGGACCCGGCTTTCAACCCAGGCATGTGCCCTAACTGGGAATTGAACTGACCACCCTTTGGTTCATAGCTCGCGCTCAGTCCACTGAGCTACACCAGTCAGGGCTGAATTCTTTATAAATATTTTACAAGAGTGAATTATCGTTTCTGATTTTTCATGGGCAGACATACAATGAGATTAGAGATTGAAATAGTCATGTGCTTTTTTTTTCTTTTTAAAAAAGATTTCTTTATTTTTAGAAAAAGGGGAAGGGAGGGAGAAAAAGAGGGAGGAAACCATCAGTGTGTGAGAGAAACATTGGTTAGCTGCCTTTTGCATGCACCCCAACCTGGCATCTGCTGGCAGCCCAGGCCTGTGCCCTGACCCGAATGGAACTGGCCACCTTTCACCCTGCAGGACAGCACTCAGCCAACTGAACCACGCTGATCAGGACAGTCATACGCCTTTTAAACTTCTGTTTGACTGTATATGCTAAAAGTATTTTAAAATAGAAATATTAATAGGATTGAATGATAAATAAACTAACATACTGAAAATAGTATTTTTAAGTGTTGTGGAGAATGCAAAAAATGTGAATTTCCCTAGATATTTTAAATACATTTCTTTTTTTTTTTTAAATTATTCATTTTTAGACAGAGGGGAAAGGAAAGAGAGAGGGAGAGAAACATCAGTGTGTGGTTGCCTCTTGCGTGCCCCCCACTGGGGACTTGGTCCGCAACCCAGGCATGTGACCTGACCAAGAATTGAACCAGCCACACTTTAATTCACAGGCTGGTACTTAATCCACTGAGCCACACCAGCCAGGGACAAATATATTTCTAATGACCTTCCTGAGAAGTACTTTATTTAAGAAGTTAGATTTAATTACTGTATGTTTTTTCTGAAAGTGGGTCTCCTGTTTTCCATTTTATGTGTATTTCATCTTTCCGAAGTCCAAAGCAAATCTTACTCTTGAGTTATAAAATTAGAAAGTGTTGTGGAGGGAACGACACAATAATAGGAGAAATTGGGATGGAAAACTATTTCCTCCACTTCAAACCCTGTGTTTAGAGAAGTGGAAACATCAGTTTTAAAGTACAATTGAGTCTTGAAGGATTATCTACTTTTTACAAGAGGTTTTTAAGTTTCCAAATCAGGTAGATTTTATTTTATATTTTTTATTCAATTTATTGGGGTTAGCTATAATTTACTTTAAAATACCATGTATGTACATCTTTTGGGGGGGATTTCTTTTAAATATGTTTATATTTAACTTAATTTTTTTCCAGTGCTGTCAAAGGGAAAACCCCACAAGTGGGTGACAGAGTATTGGTTGAAGCTACATATAATCCTAATATGCCTTTTAAGTGGAATGCACAGAGAATTCAGACACTACCAAATCAGGTATATAGAGTTTGATATTATTGAAACATGGTAACTGAGTCTTTTAATTCACAAAGATTTTTCTCCCTTTTTAAAATTTTTATTTTATTTGTTTATTTTTTCTAAGAATCAGTCTCAAACCCAGCCTTTACTGAAGACCCCTCCTGCTGTACTTCAGCCAATTGCACCACAGACAACATTTGGTGTTCAGGCTCAGCCCCAGCCTCAGTCACTGCTGCAGGCACAG
Organism: Artibeus jamaicensis; assembly: GCF_021234435.1. Taxonomy (NCBI): domain Eukaryota; kingdom Metazoa; phylum Chordata; class Mammalia; order Chiroptera; family Phyllostomidae; genus Artibeus; species Artibeus jamaicensis. The sequence goes on from NW_026521788.1 coordinate 20,776,750, forward strand.
ATTTCAGCAGCTTCTATTACTCCACTACTGCAGACTCAGCCACAGCCTTTATTACAGCAGCCACAGCAGAAAGGTATTGCATGTAACGTATCTTTGCTTTTTATGTTTCAGACTTTGTTAATTTAAACTCAGCACTATTAATCCCCTGTCCCCCTATGGCTATCCTCTATCTGTAATGGAAGAAAGTGTTTTTGAGACTCTTTCTTGTGAATGTAACATTTTATATACATGCGGAGTCTGGTGATAGCACTTTAAGTTCCTCATTGAACCATAGTGCCTCAAGTAAATGAGCTGTGTTTAAATTTTCCTTTACAAATTCAGTATTTGAAACTTTGGACATTTTCTTATCAAAACAATGTTAAAAATGATACCCTTGGCTTAATAGAAGCTTGCTTAATTGGTATTTTAAAAATGTAATTGCAGCACTTTTTTATTATAAATTTTGACATACTTGGAGCAAAGTGATAAAAACTGATAACAGTACAAGTTATGAGTGAACACCTGTATAATTACTAGGGTAAAAAAATATAACATTGCTAGTTAAACTCTTTTCTTTTGTAATAGTTTTATCATTTAAATATATATCCTCATAATGCAGTTTAGTTTTGTTTTTGAATTCTACATAATCTGATTCCATTTGTATAGTCATTTGTGAAAGAATTCTTTTGTTCAATACTGTTCATACCAGTTCAATACTGTTCAAAAGTGGTTTTTCATACCACTTATTCCATGTATCTTGTTTCTTCATATTCCTTATTGTATAATATTCCACTATAAAATATTGTACAATTTTATCTGTTCTTTGGTAAACATTTGGGTTGTTTCTAGTTTTTAGTTTCTGATGCTGCTGCTATGAATGTTCAAATACATATATGTCAGGAACAGTGTGCACAGATTTCCCTAGGGCATGTTTCTTCTGATGGAATTGTAGGGTCTCCGGGTTTATGTGTATTAAACTCTCTGGGTAATACCAGCTGGTTTCCACACTACTTTGTTCTTCTGTGTATCTTACCTTTAATCCTGTGATTTCTGATTATTTTTTCTCATCTTTCTTTCCTAAGAGGATTTGTTTTCAGTTGTTAATAGGGGCTTAAATACCTTTTTTTTCCCCTGTCACTATCTGAAGAAGAGAGAGCTCAAGGAAGCAGTGTTTCTGGTGATGATGAATCTCATGAGTTTAGTAAATGATTGACAGGAGCAGTAAGAATATGGTGGAAAAAATAGAAGAGAAAGAAGGGATCAGTGTGGTGTGAAAGTTTACTTGGCAGAAGGGTGGAGGAATCCTGGTTGGCAACTAGGATTCCTTCAGTAATACCAGCAGCCCATTAATCTTTAGCTGATATGGTATTACTTAACAGAAATATTCATAAGTTTGCTCTTTTCTGTCCCAAATTATTTATGAAAATTTTTAAGTATATAAAAGCATTGAACAGTATCATGATCACTTGTATATTTAACAGCCTTGAACAATTAACATTTTGCCAGTGTGTTTTGTTTGAATATTTAAAAGAAAAAACATACATTTTTAGGACCATAAGACACACCTAGGTTTTAGAAGAGGAAAATAGGGGAAAAAATTTTGAAGCAAAAAATGTGGTAAAAAATTTAATAACATAATATTTCACCAATATAAATGTAAAAAGGGGAAAGATTTATGCGATCTGAAGAGAAACCAGAGTATTCACCAATGTAAATGTAAACAGAACTCAACATCAGCATTAACAGCCATTATTTCTCCCAAAATGGGGGGTGTGGGGGAGTCTTATAGTCCCCAAAATACAGTACATGCTATTAGCTTAATAAACGTTTGACATAATTAGCAGACATTATGACATATCACTCCCATATACTTAAACAATGTTTTCTAAAAGTGATTTTTCTTATGTTACCACAATCTTTTGTTACATCTAAGAAAAAGCACTTAAATATCCTTTTTATATTCAGATCACTCCCATTGCCTTTTAAGGTTGTTTTTTGTTACCTAACAGAAAGCCAAGTTTCATGCATTGTAGTCTTTAATTCTAGGATAGCTTCCTACTTTCTTTTTTATTACCTTGACTTTTTGAAGAAATTAGACTAGTTGACTTGTAGATTTTTTTTTCTTTTTTAAGATTTTATTTATTTATTTATTGTTAGAGAGAGGGAAAGGGAAGGAGAAAGAGAGGGGAAAAAACCATCAGTGTGTGGTTGGTTGCCTCTCTCCCACCCCTTACTGGGGACCTGGCCTGCAACCCAGGCATGTGCCCTGCCTGGGAGTCGAACCCATGACCCTTTGGTTTGCAGTCTGGCACTCAATCCGCTGAGCCACACCAACCAGGGCAGCTTGTAGATTCTTTTGAAGTGTTCTATTCTGGATTTGTCTTGATTCCTTGTGATGTTTTTACCTTGTTCCTCTATCTGCCATATAAACTATAAACTCTAGGTTAAGTCTGAAGGCTTTTATAGGTGATGTCTTGTATTCATATTGCACCATATTAGGAGGCACATGTTGTCAGATACTGCCACTATTTTTGATGCTAAATTTGATTACTTGGTCAAAGCGGTAACCATAAATCTGTTATAAGAGGTTTTTTTTTTAACTCTCTGTAGATAATCTCTGGGTGATACTTTGACTTCTCGTAAGTATCTTACTGTATAGCAGCCTTTGGTTTAATGTCAGTAGATCAGGGGTTGACAAACTACAGCCCTTAGATTTGGTCCATGGTGTGGTTTAATATGGTCCCTGAACTAAAAATAGTTTTTGCATTTTTATTTATATATTTTGCCCCCCAGGCAAGCAAATTGCATTGTTTTATTGTTAATGTTGCACTTCCCCCAGTGGCATATTGAACAAGGTCATACAGGTGACCTTGCCATGTTATTAAATGAACACTTTTCTGTGTTGAGGTGTGCTTTACCCAGTGGAAAGAGCACAGGCTACAAAGTCTCATGGCCTGCCTTTCACTTCATTCCTAAAATGCTTTAGAGAATACTGCCTCATTTAAGTAGTTTCCTAATCTGTAGTAAATAGGGTTATATTCTCTTTTTTGTTTGTTTGTGTTTTTATCTTTATTATATAGTTTTTGGATTTTTAAAGGGTTATAAAAAAGTATGCAAATATACCAAATGGTCTCTACTATTCATTGGCCACAGAGCCTAAAATACTAGGCTCCTATCTATAAAATATAACCAGGTAATGATTTGGAAATTTGTTTAAATAAGTTAAAATGTTTTTCTGTATCTTTTGAAGCTGGTTTATTGCAGCCTCCTGTTCGTATAGTTTCACAGCCACAACCAGCACGAAGATTAGATCCACCATCCAGATTTTCAGGAAGGAATGACAGAGGGGATCAAGTGCCTAACAGGAAAGATGATCGGAGGTCTGTTTCTCAAAGTATATTTTTGATGGTGGTGATGGTTGCACAATGTGATGTTCTTAATGCTGCTTAAAAATTACTAAAATGCTAAGTTTATGTTATATATATTTTACTACAATTTAAATTAAAATTTATTTACTGATTTAAAGGAGAGAGGCAGAGAAAGAAACATCAGTTTGTAGTTCCATTTATTTATGTATTTATTGACTCTTTTTTAAACTTTTTAATTTTTTAAAGATTTATTTATTTAGCCCTTACTGGTATAACTCAGTGGATTGAGTGCGGGCTGTGAACTGAAGGGTTGTGCATTTGATTCACAATCAAGGCACATGCCTGTGTTGCGGTCCCACTGGGGGCCACGTGAGAGGCTACCAAAAAAGCACACACTGATGTTCCTTTCCCTTTTCTCTTACATTTCCCTCTCTCTAAAAATAAATAGGTTTTTTTAAATAAATATTTATTTTTAGAGAGAGAAATATCAATCAGTGTGTGGTTGCCTCTCACACGCCCCCTACTGGGGACCTAGCTTATAACCCAGGCATGTGCCCTAACTCGGAATCCAACCAGTGATGCTTTGGTTCTCAGGCTGGAACTCTTTCCACTGAGCCACACCAGCCAGGGATTGGTTGACTCTTGTATGTACCCTGACTGGGGATCAACTCCATAACTTTGGTGCATGGGGAAGATGCTCTCCAGCTGAGCATCCCAGCCAGGCCTCATTTTATCACAGTTAAAAATTATTTTAATTAGTATATTGTCAAGTTTTGCTTCTATTACCTATTATTTCATGAAAGAACTTTTGGATAATGCCAGAAAATTAGTGATTTTAGAAAAAATTTGTTTTAAGTCGTGAAAGGGAAAGAGAAAGACGTAGATCCAGAGAAAGATCTCCTCAGAGAAAACGTTCCCGAGAGAGATCTCCCCGAAGAGAGAGAGAACGATCACCTCGGAGAGTTCGTCGTGTTGTTCCACGTTACACAGTTCAGTTTTCCAAGTTTTCTTTAGATTGGTAAGTTATCCCACATCCTTGTCTCGTTAAATTATTAGGTTTGTAATTTTGAATAGTTTGGTAGGATGTGTTATATACAGAGGTACTTTTCTTGCAAATTTTATTTCTTAACATTTAGTGCTCTTAGCTTATATAAAAGCAAAGGTGCAATTTGGGTAGCAGTTCTTAGCAGATTGGTTTATTTTCATATACTCAATAAAGGTACCGGATGCCTATTGAAAAAGGCAGTCCTGCTGAGATGAAGTTATTCCTTAAAATTAGAATCATTTAAGATCCAGATTTATTGGTAACTTTGTAAGTTCATGCATCGTTCATTGTGTGTGGCATAATAATAATAGAGCAGTACATTAAATATGTCAAGGATTAAATATTTCATTATAGTGTAATAGAAACATACACACATATGTATTTGTATGCATAAATACATTTTTCAGTCTTTGGAATCAGGAGTGATGGGCAAGTTACCAAGAGTTTTTGGGCTTTGCCTTAAAATGGAAACCAAAAACTGCAACTAGCAGAATTGTGAGATTGAGTTCGTGTATCTAAAGCAACAGTGTGTGTGGCCTGTTGTAGATACTCAGTAATAGCTGCAAAGTTATAATTCATAGAAAGGCAACTGATTTACTCTAATGGAAGGATTAGAGCAAATCCTTCCATTAGAGTAAGGGAGAATTATCAAAGGCCCTGGGACTGGCAATTTTGTATAAGAAAAATTAACAGGAAAAAACCAATTTGCAGTAAAGTAAAAAAATAAGTTATTAAAAGCAGCTTTAAAGCTGTTTCACGTAGAAACATATAATTATGCACTTCAGTGTCCTGAGAGGGTATTGCTGTATTTCAACAAACTGATAGATAATGTTCATAATATTGGACTATCAAAAGTTAAAAATTTTTATATATTCTGTTCTAGACTCAGTAAACCAGGGTGTTTTATTTATGTTACTCAGTGGCAAAAAGATCTCGCTCAATAATTTTGTTTAATTCTTAGGTAATTGATGTTCATTTACTCTTGCTTGTGGTCAAGTCAGCGACTACTCTTAATTTATGCTAGTTTTCTTATCCCTGTTTACTTGTATATTTAAAAATATCTAGTCTGTATAATCCCTATTTACTTGTATACTTAAAAATATCTAGTCTGTATATTTAAGGAAAACTTTTTGGAATCAAAACCACTTCTCCAGCCTTTAAAGACATTAAGTAGTGCAGCTGTGCTTTAAACTCATCTGGGAAGAGCTGATGCATGGAATGTAAATTGAACAGCTGTCTGTCTCCTTTCAAGTCAGAACTTCACCACTTTGAAGTAAATTCCCAAGAACACCAAATGAACTCATTACATATAAAAAATTTCATGCCCTTTAATTCATGGAAATCATATTTTCATATAGTAATATGATTTATAAGAGACTATGCCAAGACATGATTTATTTGTATTTATTTTATAAAGATTTTTAAAATTATTTATTTATTTTTAGAGAGATAAAGGAAGGGAGGGAGAAAGGGAGAGAAACATCAATGTGTGGTTGCCTCTCATGTGGCCCCCACTGGGGGACTTGGCCTGCAACCCAGGCATATGCCCTGACTGGGAATTGAACCAGCAACCTTTGGTTCTCAGCCCGCACTCAATCCACTGAGCTACACCAGCCAGGTTATTTTATAAAGATACTCATATAACATACACTTCAACAATTCTAGTGATAGGAAGCTATTATACATACTTTCTGTTTGTACCAGGTCTTTAAACAACAAAAACAAAACTGAAGTGCCTATTTTTCTCATTTTCATTATTTTGACAGCAAAATTTTATTTAAATAAAGTATAATTATGTCAGTAATTGTTAATGACAAACAAGTTTGTCATTCTATATTTATTATTTTTAAGCTTCAAATAAAAAGATGCCCCTATAAATCAGTTTACATTTTTACCCTTGTTTTTAGTTGTCTTTTAAAGAGACAATGTAGTTACCTTTTCAGAAAATTGCATTTTCTGCTTTTCATTTTGCTTTTAACAATTCTCTTGGCTTTTTACCAGATTGATTTACTTTAGAGTTTCTTTCCTTTAAAAGATCTGCTTCTTAGGAAAAAGAAAATGATCCTTTAAAAAAAAACAAACCATTATACCAGATTTAAAAGGCAAGAAACTTATCCTCTCTTTACATAATAAAACAGGTATAGATCTTAATCATTAACACTGAGAGGTATTGTAGTGTGGATAATCCAGAAAACATTTAGATTTTGCTTTCATGTGAATTTTAATTTTGTATCCACGTATTCTTGACCTATAGAATAAAAGTTGTATTTTTCTATATTGTATAAAGCTGATTGAGGAACATTCATTATAATTTGGTACCATTCCTATCCTTTCTTTATCTTCATTCTATGTGAGTATAATTTTCTTAAAAGTGTGCAATTTCAACTGAGGCAGAACTGCTTTTGTTCAGATCTTCTGTGGAGCTGGCATTGAAGTTATTTCAGAATAACTTCTCTAATGAATTTTAAGCTACACACAAAAAATAAAGAAATAAAGGTAACATTTAGATATGTTATTCAAAGTTGTAAGTAAGCAATTTTAAAATGAGATTTCCTATGCCTTTCTGCACATCCATAGCTCATTGTTTATTGACCATTTGCTGCTGGCTTTTAGCCATAAAGGTTATATGTTTAGCTTCAGAATTGAGTAAATGTTTGCATAATCTTTGGTATTAAGGCTGTTTATTCACTACTTATGTCTGTTTTTCAGTCCTAGTTGTGACATGATGGAACTAAGGCGCCGTTATCAGAATTTATATATACCTAGTGACTTTTTTGATGCTCAGTTTACATGGGTGGATGCTTTCCCTTTGTCAAGACCATTTCAGCTGGGAAATTACTGCAATTTCTATGTAATGCACAGAGAAGTAGAGTCCTTAGAAAAAAATATGGCCATTCTCGATCCTCCAGATGCTGACCATTTATACAGTGCAAAGGTTTGTATTCTGTAAACACAGCTAAAGGTTCTGAGCAATTGGTTATATTAAGACTGTATGTGGAGTTAATCTTCAGAGTGGTTTAAGATTTGAATACCTATGTTTTCTTCTTGACCTGAAATCTGTTTTGGTTATTTAAGTAATTTAATGTAATTTCTCTTTGCCTTAACTGTAAAATTATGTTTGTTTGTTTGTTTGTTTGTTTGTTTAACACTTGGAACCTCATAAAAATGTGTAGATGAAGCCGATCTAATGAATGTTCTGTCACTTTGGCTAGGCCCAGATAAAACATAATTGTGGGTGAATGTCTATATGTTAGTCTTCAGGGCAACATTTAGTATACTGCTGTGGTCAGTAGTCTTTTGCTATTTTAAAACCTCAAAAAACACCATTTGGAAAGTTCAAACCATGTAATTATAAAGGTATCTGATACCATTTCTGCTGTAGGATTTTATTTTCCATTTTTATCAAAAAATTTTGGTATATAATATGTAAGGATAATTAGTAGTGCTTCTCATTTTTTTACATTAGACTTTTGACAGGATTGAATTATTTGACTATAATAGGTAATGCTGATGGCTAGCCCTAGTATGGAAGATTTGTATCATAAGTCATGTGCTCTAGCTGAAGACCCACAAGAACTTCGAGATGGATTTCAGCATCCTGCTAGACTTGTTAAGGTAAAGTGAAGCATTAACTTTAGGTGCTTATTGCTTTGCTTGGTTCTGTGTGTATATGTATATATATATATAAACACTGCCTTTTAAAATTTGTTAATCAGTTTAATAATAAGTTTAGTATTGAGGCATTCAGAATTGAATGATGTAGGTGTTTTTCTCACTGTAGATTATGGCTATAATTTACTCGTGTCACTAGTTCCACTGTCATTTCAATGTTTGTAGTAGAGAAAAATTTCAGTGATAATGGATTTAGTGTATCTTTGGATGCTTTTAAAGTGTAAATTATATAGCTTGTTTCTTTAAAAGAACCCTTTATCTGAAGAAATATTTTAGAAGGATGAGTTATGATGTGTAAATCCTATTCCATTGCTGAAATGCAGTGTGGAACACGATGAACTGAACTCTTCCTTGACTGACAGTTACCAGAGGTAGTAAGAATGATATTGGGAAGGTTTGTACCTTTCCTTTCCAAGTATTTTATGTGTAATTTGATGAGTTGCATAATATATACATGATTCTTTGTTTTGAATTAGTTTTTAGTGGGCATGAAAGGCAAGGATGAAGCCATGGCCATTGGAGGCCACTGGTCTCCTTCGTTGGATGGACCAGACCCAGAAAAAGACCCTTCTGTGTTGATTAAGACTGCTATTCGTTGTTGTAAGGCTCTGACAGGCATTGATCTAAGTGTATGCACACAATGGTAAGTACCAATTCATTTCTTGATTAGGAATATTTTCCTAATAGTTTATCTAGATAATTTTGTCTGTCAGCCTTCACCCCCCGCCCCTTATTTTAGCAACCTTGATCATGCAAGTAATCTCAAAGGAAAAAATCCACCTTTGTAGCAGAAGTTTATTTGGTGCCAAAAATGTTTGGGGAGGGGGGTAGGATTAAGAACTAATAAAAATAAACTTAAAATTTTTAATGTTTGTTATGTACTTTGGAAGTTGGATGTATGTTGAAAATATTTTTCATTTCATGCATAGCTGGAGAAGATCGTCAAGAGAGAACTTCATTTCATTGTAATTCTTTTGTTATAAAATGATGTAGTTGCTGATTATTTTTGTTCAGCCATATTTTCTCTTGAGGCTTATTTGTCCTGTATATTTCAGTATATTTCTTGTGACTTAACTGAGAATTTTTTTTTTAGCACACAAAATCTGAACAGCTATCCAGCTTCTTCAGGTATTCTCTAAACTGTGGGTAGCTCTGTGGTCAAACTTGAAAATGCCTTGGGGAACATACTCTTCTTTTAACTATAAATATTGTACAAATTTACCGAAAGAGGAACTATGGCTTCTATAATTTTTTTTTCTTTAGACCAACCTCAAGTTCTTGCAGCAAAATTTCTTTACTTGATGTGCTACAAGTGAACTAGGGTCTTTAAAATGTATTTTAGAATTTTTTTTCCAACATGCTTCTTCCCTTGCAACAGGTACCGTTTTGCAGAGATTCGCTACCATCGCCCTGAGGAGACCCACAAGGGGCGTACAGTTCCAGCTCATGTGGAGACAGTGGTTTTATTTTTCCCGGATGTTTGGCATTGCCTTCCCACCCGCTCAGAGTGGGAAACCCTCTCCCGAGGATACAAGCAGCAGCTGGTCGAGAAGCTTCAGGGTGAACGCAAGGAGGCTGATGGAGAACAGGCACTGAACGCTAATCCCTTTTTCTATTTTCGCTTCTCACAGGCACAGGAACACAGGCACAAATGCACACCACACACTACATAACAGACACACACGGAGGAACATAACTGGTAACAGCGACTGGTAATCCAGCTTTCAGCAGTATAGTTGTATGTTCTTTTCTCTTTAAAAAAAAAAAGAATCTGTTTATCATGCTGACTTTAAGAGTGCTGAGACAAAGGAAAATAAGTTGTGCTTAAATTGCACAGAATTTTGTTTTTTATCATAGGTCTAGTTGCTGGAATCTGGGACCAGTTGTTGAGCAAGATTCAGTATTAAGCCATTTTAAACATTTTGCCATTTATTAAAATTTAAAAAATTTTCTCTTTCACGGTCATCAGTTCTAGTCATGGATATTTGAAATTGAACAACCACAAGTCTGAGAGATTTGAAATTTCAGGCTATGTGGCATCGTCTTTGGTATATTTGAAAGGTCTGACTAAATCAGTCTTAACTTTGGGTGGCTTGAAAATTGGGGCAAGATCACACACTGTGTGGTTAGTGGAGACCGGCAGTGTTTGTGCATCCCTGATATCCTTTGTGTTGTAATTTATCACCCTTTTGTGTTTCACAGATCTGGCTTTGATTGGCTGATGAATGTCTTTGTGGTCAATTAAAAGTGGTAGAATGTATGTACGTGGACTTGCCTAAATAACTTTAGGAGAAGATAATCTGAAACATTTGTGACCTTGCACAGATCAGCAACAGACTTTTAAAAATAAATTACCTGTATTTTAAGGTTTCAGAATAGTAATTAGGTTCTTAACTTTGTATATCAGGATGAAGAAGAGAAAGATGATGGTGAAGCTAAAGAAATTTCTACTCCTACACATTGGTCTAAACTTGATCCAAAGACAATGAAGGTAACTTTGAAAGAGATAGTATTTAGTTTGACATCTCTAAACAGGAACAGAGAGAATAGGGACACTGTGTTGTTTGTTTTCAGATGAAAGCCATTAAAAATGAAGTCCACACATTTTTTGTATTCTATATTATGTTTGTATGTATGCATATAAAAACTGAGTAAAAGGAGACTTTGTAAATCAGTTCAGCCAATGTCTGTTGAATATAATATATAAGGGCCTATGGTGTGAGCAATATTGTTTCCTAATTTGGGAACTGATATAGAATTTCTGCACTCAATTAACTTAAATTCAAGGAGTAGAAAAGAAGAAACATAGAAGAAATCCACTTTTTAAAATAAAATTTAATAGTAAAAAGGGGCTTGATACAGGGTGGGGTAAAAATAGGTTTGTAGTTGTTCATATGGAAAATATGATAATATAATTAGCCCTTGGCCTGGTAGGTCAGTTGATTAGAGCATTGTTTTTGTATGCCAAGGCATAAGTGAACCAGTATAGATGGGTGAAGCAACAAGTCAATATTTCTCTCTCCTGTCCCCTCTCTCTTTCTAAAATCTAAGTTTTTAAAAATATTTTTAAAAGAGAGCTTCTGGTCAAGATGGAGGCATAGGTAGACATACTTCACCTTGTTACACAACTAACTTAAAGGGCACAACTAACTTAAAAGTGAAAAATACCCAAACTGCCAGAATATCACCCAGAACTGTACAAAAGTCTGACAACCAAAGATTTAAAGACGTTACATTCATCCAGACGGGTAGGAGTGGTGGAAAGGACGCTGTGTGGTGGTGACAAGAGGAACGGGCAGTCCCATGTTCATGTGTGGTGGTTTAAAAATCAGGGATGCCTTCTGAGCAAGCAGTCCCAGCCCCAGGCCAGACCACTCAGCCCAGGGTTCCAGCGCCAGGAAAAATAAAGCCTTGTAACTTCTGACTGTAAACTCAGTGGGGGTTGGGACAGCAGAAGAAACTGCGTTTCTTAGGAGAGCCTGGAACATACACAAACCTACCCATCCTGAGAACCACAATCAAGACAGCAGCTGGAGGGGTGCCAGTCACATATGGGAAGTGGGTTAAGTGACTGGAAAAGGGGGTCAGTGTCAAGAAAGCCCCCCAGAAGTCAGTCAGAAGCAGCATTGGCCCTCAAAGACCCCTCCCCACAACATGGAGCCGCAAAGCAGTTTGCCCCTTCCCTGGCAAATACCCAAGGGTCCACCCTATACAACGTAACGTGCTAAGACAGGAAATCAAAGAGGTTCTACCTAGTACACAGACCCAGGGAGGCTGCCAAATAAGGAGACAAAGGAAAGATGGCCCAAGTGAAGGAACAGAACTGAACCCCAGAAACAGAACTAAGGGATGAGGAGATAGCCAACCTATCAGATGTGGAAAACACAGGTGGTCAGAATACTCAAAGATCTCATTGAATATGACAAAAGCATAAGGGAAGAAGTGAAGTCAATACTAAGGGAAATAAAGATTAGAGGCTGATCATTACTTGTTTTGTATCTTGTTACTTAACACATAAAAGTTGATTAACTTCTGTTCTTAGCAAAAAAACAAACAAAATAACCCCAAAGCAGTTTTTCTTCTTAATTATGAAACTAGCTTTTTAACCCAGATAGAGTCCTATAGATTCAGAAAATATAGCCAAATTGATTAAACTCTACATCCCAGGACTTTCTGTCAAATTAATGGCTTTACTATTGTATTTCTTATTTTAAAACTTATATTTATTTTGATTATAAATGTAATGCATGTTATTTTCAAAATTGGTGTATATGTAAAAAATAGAAGAAAAACATTATTTGAGCCTATTACTCAAACACAATCACTCAAACTTGTGATGTGTTTTCCATTCTTTTTTCTGGGGGTAAGCTTTGTGACTGGTTGGTTGCATCTAATCTTGTATAAAACGTTGCTGTCTCATCCTTTTCAATAAATATTGGTATTTCCCCTTGTAGTTATTTTTAACCATCTAGTTGATGTACTGTTTTTTCTTGGGTATTACTCTTTTATTCAATATTTAGATTTCTTTACTTTTTTTATTTTTAGAGAGGAGACTACTAAAAGGAGTGTGTAAAGATTTTCTGTTTTCCCATGTTTAGGTTCTTTCCCGAGGGTAAAATCGCAGAAATTAGAATTACTGGGTTAGAGCATTAACTGTTTTTAAGCAGCTTAAAACCTATTGTAAATTATTTTTTTAATGTTCTAAGAAGTTTGTATTTCTGTAAACATTTTATGAGCTAAGTATCCCTTTCACTAAAGTTTCTTTTTTAAAGCACAGAAGATAAATGCATAGTTTATTCTCTATTTCAGTATCCCATTTTCTTTCTTTGTGTTTTTGTGATCTGTATAATTTAGGTAAATGATCTTCGAAAAGAATTAGAAAGTCGAACCCTTAGCTCCAAAGGGTTAAAGTCCCAGTTAATAGCCCGGTTGACCAAACAGCTTAAAGTAGAAGAGCAAAAAGAAGAACAAAAGGAATTAGAGAAATCTGAAAAAGAAGATGAAGAGGAGGATGATAGGAAATCTGAAGATGATAAAGAGGTATATATGAAATTATTTAAATATACTCCTTACCTTACTCTACTTTGATCTGACTCCCTACCGTGTGATGTTTCTCTGTGCAGGTGCCCTCCTGGTGTCTTTCGGGTTTTATTGCCTGGTAATTGGGGAGCTCCTGGTAATTGGGGGGCTCATCTGCCTTGGGTCGTGATAGCTGTCCCTTTCTGCTTTACTTGAAGGAATTGCTTTAGAACTGAACTGTTCAGGACAGGAAGAGTTCATTTGAAAATGGTGAAACTGTAATTCTTACCATTTTATTGTCACATATTTCCCTTATCTGTTTGGTTACCCAGTGGTACAGTTCTTATATTTATAGATATCAGTTCTCAGTATCCCTGGAGGATTGGTTCCAAGACCCCATGGATACCAAAATCCATGGATGCTCAAGTCCCTTATATAAAATGGCTTAGTACTTGCATATAACCTGTATTGCAAATAGGCTACAGCAGAGTACACTTGCACATCACTTCATTTGAGTGAATTCATTGTAGTGCTTGGTGTATGGAAAATTTCAGTTTTGCTTTTTAGAAGCTTGGGATTTTTTTCTCTGATTTTCTTATTTTAATTTATTGATTGAGGGGTGGGGTGGTAGAGAGAAACATCAGTTAGTTGTTCTGTTTTTTTATGCATTCATTGGTTGCTTCTTGTATGTGCCCTTACCAGAGAGCAAACTCACAATTTTGGAATAACAGGATTATGCTCTAACCTACTGAGTTGCCTGGGCTGGGCTCCTTAAATATTTTTGATTCACAGTCCTTTGAATCTGGAGATGAGAAACCTGTGGGTACAAAGGGCCTACTATAGAAGGCAGAGTCAGTGTTTGATTTTTTTTTCGCTCCTTGTTCAGGGACCATGCTAATCTCTGTATCATTCTAATTTTAGTGTATGTGCTGCTAAATGAAGTAAGCAACATTTATCTGGTTTTCAAGATAATGAAATTAGGTTCCCTGGCATCTTCAGTGGTTACATGTTTGTTTTTCTAATACCTTTATTTGAAAGGATTTCAGGTCTTTGCATTTCTTTTTTTTAGTGAAACTCAAATTATCCCCCTTTTCACCAGTGGTTGGGCAAAGTGGGGGGGGGGCAATTTGAAGTTAGTTTAAAAATATTTTTGTATTAGAGAGGGGAAGGGAGGGAGAAAGAGAGGGAGAGAAACATCAATGTGTGACTGCCTCTCACACGCCCCGTACTGAGAACTTGGCCCCTGCAACCCAGGCATGTGCTCTGACTGGGAATCAAACCAGTGACCCTGTGGTTCCCTATCTGGTGCTCAGTCCACTGAGCCACACCAGCCAGGGCTTCCGTATTGTGTTTATTTTGTGCTATAACTACATTGTCCAAGCATGTAGTAATGCATACTAAACCATCTTTTAATCCTCTTATCTCGGTCATACAAGCTAAATATCTGATGCTCGGCACTAGTTCTTTTGTCATTCTCTCTGAAGCTCATCTCCAGTAGATTGCTCAGAGCTCATGGTAGCCATATTTAAGTTTCTGTATGTTGACAACAGTTGGACTATACCCTTTATGCTTGAAAATCAGTTTTGCAAATATAAAATCTTTGGTTCACATTTATTTTTCTTGACTATCTTAAATATGTTACATCTTTCCTGAGCAAGTTTTGCTGTCCAAAAGTGATGATAATGCAGTTTACTTTCTGATACTGTCACTTGCTATTTTGCCCAGATGTACAAAATTTTATTAGAAATGTGTTTTAATATTGGCCATTTTGGATTAACAACTTCAGGTGCATTGTGTGGTCTTTCAATACGTAATTTCTGATTTTTTCAGGAAGTTTCTCTTGAACAAACTTTTCTTTTTGTATTAAAATATACATGAATCAAAATTACCGTTATACCATATAGTAATAACTTTCCAACCCTTCTCCCCCATCCGCTGGTAACCTCTATCCTGATACTCTGTCTCTGAATTTGATACTTCATGTAAGTGGAATTGTATAGTAGGTATCTTTTTGTGCCTGGCTTCTCTCACTTAATGTAATGTTATCAGGATTCAGCCATGTTGTAGCATGTATCAGAACTTCATTTCTTTTTAAGGATGAATATTCCATTGTATGTATACACCACATTTGCTTATTTATTCATCTGTTGATAGACATTGGTTGTTTTCACCTCTCGGCTATTGTAAATAATACCGCTGTGAAAAAGCAAGTTCCCTTTTCTATTCTCTTAAGTCATTATTTCTTGAGTTTATTTGCTTTTGTATCCCTTCTAGTTTTAATCTTAAATTTCTGAAACTCTTGAATGCTGTCACCTTGTTTTTCACTTTTTAAATTCTTGTTCTTTCCATTTCTTGTTTCTTTTTTTTTTTTTTAAGGTTTTATTTATTTATCTTTAGAGGGGAAGGGAAGGAGAGAGGGAGAGAAACATCAATGTACGGTTGCCTTTCGTGCATCCCCTGCTGGGAACTGGCCTGCAGGGAACCAGCCTGCAACCCAGGCATGTGCCCTGACTGGGAATCGAACCGGGATTGTCTGGTTCGCAGGCCCGCGCTCAATCCACTGAGCTACACCAGCCAGGGCTAGCATTTCTTGTTTCTTAATGTTGATCTCAATACTTTCCTATTGCTCATATCTATGTGAATTTAGTTTGCTTAAAATTTTATCATAAGGGGTTTGCTTCAGATAGCTTGTATAACTTCAAAGAGCTCTATGTTCTGTTGTTTTCTTGTTCTGTCAAAAAATAATGGAATGTCAAAAAAATATGGTGGCTTTCTGAAATTTCTCTATTACCCTCTCTCACTTTTATGTGGACTTCCTTTTTCCATGTCTCCATGTCCCTCTTCTGCTCATTATTGATTCTGATGCCAGTCATTGTGGAACCCTGTGCTAGAAGGATGCCCTGGTAAATCGGCTTTGCAAATTCATAGGGCTAGAATGATGTAGACCACCTCAGATTTCAAGATGAACTCCTCGTTGTCACTGTTGTTAGAAGTCTTGCCTAGTTTCAGCTGCTGTCCTAATTGACCTGCTGCACTTTCCAGTAAATGCCCATTGACCGTGTTTCTTTCCTTTTGACTGTTTTGTGGTTTTCCTGTCCTTAGATCCATGGGACAACTCCATTACTTCCTTCTGCTTTCCCACACACAGACACTGGTACCACATAGATCTTTCGGTTCTTAACGGCTTTTTCCCACCCACTTGTACATTGGGGTGTATGGAGATACCTTATTACCTTGGTTTCCTGTCAGTGTGCATGGATTTTGGTTTGAGTATCTAGATTATTCTGTCTCTTTTTAATGTGGAGATTCAGGAAGATCCAGGAACTCTGCTAACACCAGTATTTTTCCTGATTCTCCTGATGTATGTAATGTTAATACAGGTATTCCCCCAACCTCCCTTTAGAAGCAGTTTCTTATTCTGGGATATCCAAAGAGAATTCAAATAAACCTATCCTCTTTAGTGAATTTGAATTTTTCTTCCCTTTTCAGCCCTAATTGTTGGTAATGGAATCAGGAAACTTTTTTCTTTACATGGTATACATTTGATTACAGTTGACCTTTGAGCAAAGATAGGCTGGGGGTGCCAACCCCTGCTTAGTCAAAAATCTGCATATAGCCTTGGCTGGTGTGGCTCTGGCCTGTGAACCAAAGGGTCACGGGGTCATTTCCCAGTCAGGGCACATGCCTGGGTTACAGACTAGGCCCCCAGTGGGGGGCATGCAAGAGGCAACCACCCTGTGATGTTTCTCTTCCTCTCTCCCTTCATTTTCCTGTGTCTAAAAATAATAAATAAAATCTTTTTAAAAAATATGTGCACAACTTTTTTTAAAGCACCGTCTACTAAATGAAAAGATTTAACGTAACCCCCCCCCCAAAAAAAAACCACTTTATGTATGTATGTATGTATTTATAGGCGGGAGGGAGGGCAGGCGGGCAGTATTAATGTATGGTTGTCCCTTGCACACCTTCGAATGGGGACCTAGTCTGTGACCCAGGCATGTGCCCTGATTGGGAATTGAACTAGTGACCCTTTGGTTTCCAATCTGGTGTTCAGTCCACTGAGCCACACCAGCCAGGGTGTGTACAACTTTTGACTCTCCAAAAACTTGCTACTTTCACTATCTGGAGGGGATTGCTTAGTTTCAGGAACCGCTGTGGACACTAAAAACCATGGATACTCAAGTCTCCTACTAAATAAAATCAGTGCATACAGTTGACCCTCCATATTTGCAGACTCCTAGCCCCACAGATCAAAAACATTACAGGTATTTATTTAAAAAATTATATATGGGTGGATCTGCACAGTTCAAACCATGTTGTTCAAAGGTCAACTGTACGTACATATTGTACATGGAAATTTAACTTTTACTTAAAATTTCAAATATGTAGGAAGAAGAAAGAAAACGTCAAGAGGAAATGGAACGTCAGCGTCGTGAAAGAAGATATATTTTGCCTGACGAACCAGCCATTATTGTACATCCAAATTGGGCTGCAAAAAGTGGAAAGTTTGATTGTAGCATTATGTCTTTGAGTGTACTTTTGGACTACAGATTAGAAGATAATAAAGAACATTCATTTGAGGTACTGCTTAAATTTAAATTGCAATCCATATAAGGCCCATGCAATTTGGGTAATTCGAGGGCCTTGTTTCACTGCTTCTGTTTTTTAAATTTTTCCTTGTAGTTTATTATTTGGGGAGGAAAACATGATTTTTTGACAGACTCACTTTTGCTAATTGCATTCCTATGGTATGGTTTAAATGCTCCTCTGGACTCTATATTTCCTATTAATTGATAGTTGGATCATAGTCTTAGGTTCAGGTTTAATTTTTTCTTCCTAATACTGCTTCATAGGTAGCAGTGTATTCTTTCACCAGGATATCAGGAGATATGGGATACATAAGTCTAATTGCCTGTCTTAGAAATGAGGTAATGCTTTATTAATTACTGTAGAATTAAAATACCAACTAATGGGATTGAAAATTTAACTTATGATTAATATGTAAGATAAAGTAATTGATGTTGATCTTTCAACATGAATTTGTTTCTTTGTACCATTATTTTAGAGCTGCTGTACAACATACAGCTTAAAGTAATCTTTAAAAACAGTTGAAGATTTTTAGCCCTAAATAAGTGATTGCTTTATTTTTAATAAAACAATGTAAAGTATCCCAAAATATTAATTATATAATATCTGGTACAAAATTATAATCGTGTTCAATTATTGTATTTTACCAACATCTCACATTGTTTTGGTTTATAAATTATATTGGAAAATCAGTCATACTTATTTGACTCAGGAGGTCATTGTCCACCAAAGAGTAAGATGAAAATGAAGTAAAGTGCTTAGACTAGAGATATTTATACACATATACCAGGGGGAGGGCAAAATAAAATGGAATTTGTTTATAAAACATTATGTATGTATTACATGTTTAAACGTTATCAAAGTACTCTATTTGATGCAGTACATGTATCAGGACGTTTTCTCCGCAGCTCAAAACAATTTTTGAACTCATTGATTTTGATGCCTTTTAGTGCTTCTGCCATTTTTTTGTTTGTTTCACCTCTTCCATACTGGCAAAATGCTTCCCTTCGAGGACTTTTTTCATCCAAGCAAACAAAAAAAAAATGTTGTTTGGAGTTAGATACAGTGAATAGGGAGGATGGAGGCACTGGGATCATAGTGTTTCTGGTCAAAAACTGCTTAACACTCAGCATGGTGTGGGCAGGTGTGCTTGTAAGTTACCCATCATGAAATGGGCCAATGTGTTGAAACAGTCTTCAAAAACAATTCACTGAAGGGAAATGCAGCCTCTCACAACAACACCAGCTGGAACACTGATACTGATGTCAGTTTTCCTGAATACTCACCTAGCAGGGGAAGCCTGTGCTACAAGGGGCCCAACCTTCAGAAGATACTTCTAATATGGGTTTTTTTTTTTTTTTTTTTGGTCTCCCCTTAAAGAGGATTATGGAGGCAGTTAAAAAACACAAAATGCATGCATGTTGGTCTTGATATAAAATTATAGATATTAAAATGTTTATTACTTTTGATATATTAATGATTCCAATAAGCCAGTATCCTTAAACATTACCTACTTTATGATTTTATTTTTATCACTAGTTGCCATATATTTAACTCACAGTAGTGCCTACCATGTTGTAGTCACTCAAGAAATAAGGAAAAAAGTCTTTTGTATTATCTATTGCTTTTAAACTATATACTATATGTCCAACCAGTGCTGTAAGAGGGTCTCAAATTAATGCTACTCTGATGGAAACAAAGCAATTTGTGAAACAGCTCTGTGCTAACAAAATGATCCTTTTATGTTTTTTCTCCCCATCTAACATATGGTTAGTTTCTAAACTCCTTAGTTTCCTTTTAACCAGTCATTAGAATGCAGAATTCAGAGGAATATATCATTAAAATAAAAAATCTTACGCTGGCTTAATATTAATGATAAATGTATATATTCCTTTGAATGCTTGGAGGTGAAAAGCTATGAAGAATTAATTCTGCTCTTCTAGTTACTGTTTTAGGTTTCTGTTCTAACACATTTTAATTATTGTTTTTTATTTCTAGGTAATAGAAAACTCTAAGGAACATATATGCCTCTTGCTATTTATTTACTTATTTTTTAAAAATTTTAAAAGATTTTATTTATCTTTAGAGGGGAAGAGGAGGAGAGAGGGAGAGAAGTATCAATGTATAGTTGCCTCTTGTGCGTCCCCTGCTGGGAACTGGCCTGCAACCCAGGCATGTGCCCTGACTGGGAATCAAACTGCGATCCTTTGGTTTGCAGGCCCGAGCTCAATCCACTGAGCTACACCAGCCAGGGCTACTTATTTATTAATATTTATTTATTTTCTGAGAGGGGGGGAGGAGAAAGAGAGGGAAAGAAGAGATATGCATTGATTGGTCGCCTCTCACACGTCCCCAAGTGTGGGGACATGTCCCGCAACCCAGGCATGTGCCCTGACCGGGAATCGAACCGGTAACCTTCTACTGAGTCACATCAGCGAGGGCACCTCTTGCTATTTACTTACTCCCAAAGGGAGATTTTTGATTAGTTTACATTAATGGTTAAGAGAAAGTGTAATTTTCAACATCTTTAATAGTCATTCTACTGATAATAGAGGTTTTTAAATTAAAATGTATAACAACATCATGAATTAAATGAAAAATAGATCAGTTATTTGAATATATTGTATTATCCTTTATGATCAGGTAAATAGTCTGATTAATGTGTTTTACCACATATACTGAAGAGACTGACAAAGATTACATATTTAACATTTGAAATGAAATATATTGGAACAGCCTTAGAGATACTTACATAGGAAATTTAGTGTATAATTTTAAGTTCATGAGTATGTTAAAGGTCATTACATGTAGGTCCTCAAATAGTAGTAATACATGGTTCCTACTCAGAATTTTTTTGGGGGGCAGGTCATCTTGTTTCCTGATTGTTTTTTTTTTAATTACATTTTATTGATTATGCTATTACAGTCATCCCAATTTTTCCCCTTTTGCCACCCAGCACCCCTACTTCCTCAGGCAGTCCCCTCACCATTGTTCATGTCCATGGGTCATGGTATAAGTTCTCTGGCTATCCCACTTCCTATGGCATCCACTTTATTTGACATCCTCATGGCTATTCTGGAACTACATTTTGTAGTTCTTACTCCTAATCCTATCACCTATTCAGAATTTCGAATTGGTTTCCCCCTGCCTGGTATTCTCTTCTAGTAACTATATATGGCATTCTCCTACCAATTTCAAGTCAGTTTTCAAAATGTCACCTGATCAGAGATGCCTTCTCTGGTTACAGTCTTCTTAGACCCTATGCTTTCATCCTACTTGTTTTCTTATAATTTGATGTTGATTTGATCATTCCATACTTTTCCCCACTATACTGTTAGTTCGGGTGAGTTGGGATTTTGTGTTTTCTTCCCACTATACCCCCCAATACCTAGAACAGTCACTGGGGCGCAGGAGGCATTTCATGAAAACTTGTTGAGTCAATGAATAAAGCACATTTGTGATGAAGATTACTTGTATAAGGTAGTAAGAATTCTTGTATTGAGAGTTGTTTGATAAGTTACTTCTGGGTCTTTTTCAATATTTCTGTTAAAGTTATCTGTCTTTTTATAGGTTTCATTGTTTGCAGAACTTTTCAATGAAATGCTTCAAAGAGATTTTGGTGTCAGAATATACAAATCACTATTATCTCTTCCTGAGAAAGAGGACAAAAAAGAAAAGGAAAAGAAAAGCAAAAAAGATGAGAGAAAAGATAAAAAAGAAGAAAGAGATGATGAAGTTGATGAGCCAAAGCCCAAACTGAGAAAATCAGGCGATGACAAAGATAAAAAAGAAGATAGAGATGAAAGGAAGGTCTGTAATCAGAAGTTTTCAATTAGTCTAAATTTTGGAGTATAACAAATGATGATGAATTCCATCAGAACAGTGAAACATAAAGCGAAATAAAAGGTTGTAGTGTATTAGAAATTTAAGTCTTTGAATTCAGCCTATTTAAACATCTGTAACTAGTTTTATAGTACTTTATTCTTTTTGTTTAAGCCTCACAGCCTGACGGTTTGATTTACATATATTGCAAATGGCAATTTATCCTTAAAACATGTATTATTATAAGAAATTTATCATTTGATTCTATTTCTAGTAAATTTAGTGGCTTTAAAATTTGGGTGGAGGGGCTAATTCAGTATTTGGTGAAAGGTCTTACTAATTTTAAGGTTATTTATTTATTTTTAAATATTTTATTTATTTATCTTTAGAGGGGAAGGGAAGGAGAGAGGGGGAGAAACATCAGTATATGGTTGCCTCTCATGTGTCCCCTGCTGGGAACTGGCCTGCAACCCAGGCATGTGCCCTGACTGGGAATCGAACCGTGATCCTCTGGGTTGCAGGCCTGTGCTCAGTCCACTGAGCTACACCAGCCAGGGCAATTTTAAGGTATTTTAAATTACAGAAAGAAGATAAAAGGAAAGATGATTCTAAAGATGATGATGAAACTGAAGAAGATAATAATCAAGATGAATATGATCCAATGGAAGCAGAAGAAGCTGAGGATGAAGATGATGGTATGGTTCAAATTTTATTTACTTTACTTTTTTTATTTGGTGACTTTTTCATTGAGTCTATTACTTTTTAATTTTTTACAGTAGAAACACTATGCTTTATTGAAAAAATCAGTTTATATTAAAGCAGTTTATTTTTAGATGAGAAAATCAAGACTTGTTTTGGGGTTTTTTTTTTTTTAAGATTTTGTTTATTTATTTTTAGACAGAGGGGAAGGGAGGGAAACAGCAATGTGTGGTTGCCTCTCACGTGCCCCTCACTGGGGACTGGGCCTGCAGCCCAGGCATGTGCCCTGACTGGGAAACAAACCGGTGACCCTTTGGTTCGCAGGCACAAGCGCAATCCACTGAGCTACACCATCTAGGGCAAGACATGTATATTTGATTATGATATGTCCAGATATAATTAACGTTTCAACTTGAGGAAACAAATTTTCCTGAACATGGCGCTTAAAATGTGTCATAAATAAGGTCTCTTGTTTCATAGAATATATTAGTTTTTTATATTCACCCAAGGACATAC
This sequence comes from Artibeus jamaicensis, assembly GCF_021234435.1. Taxonomy (NCBI): domain Eukaryota; kingdom Metazoa; phylum Chordata; class Mammalia; order Chiroptera; family Phyllostomidae; genus Artibeus; species Artibeus jamaicensis. The sequence continues at coordinate 20,799,457 of NW_026521788.1, forward strand.
ATGCTTATTGTTTTGGAAAGGGAGGGAGTGGGGCAGATATATATATACACACATTGTTATGAGAAAGAAATACTGATGGGTTGCCTCTTGACTGCACTGGACTGAGGACTAAACCTGCAACCCTGGCATGTGCCCTAACCAAGAATTGAACCTGGGACCTCTGGGTTTACATGATACTGTTCCAACCAACTACCTGCCTGGCCAGGGCACTGCTTTTTTTTTTTTTTTTTTTTTTGAGAGGGGAAGGGTTGGTTAATAACAGTTTGACATTGCCAATACATACCACAAAACTCACCCATTTTAACTATATAACAATGATTTTTAGTAACTATAGAATTGTGAAACCATCACTATAATCCAGGTTTATATTTGCCTATTTCCTTTTATAAATAAAAACTGTATTGAGATAAAATTTACATACCATACAATACACCCACTTAAAAATTTACAACTTAGTGATTTTTAATACTCACACAATTATACAACTATCACCATAATTAGCTTTACAACTTTTTCATTACTTCAAAAAGAAACCCCCTGTTCATTAATAGTCACTCCCATTTCTCCACAATCTTCAGCCCTAGGTTTTCTCTTTAATTCTAGATGTTAAATAGAATCATAGAATGTGATTTTTTTTTTTTTTTGTAACTGGCTTCTTTTCTCTTAGCATAATGTTATCAAGGTTCATGCATGTTTTAACATGTATAGTGTCTTTAATATAAAGTTTTCTCTGTATTGTTACTGTTCAAATACAACATCTTACCTAAAGCAGTCTTTCCCACAGTGTCCCATGATATTAACAGGTATTAAGCTTAATAAAGCGTGTTGGAGCCAAATAAATTTGGGAGACTTGGGTTAAAAAAAATTATGCATGTTTCACCACAAATTTTCTTAGCTGTTTATGTATTTTGTGGATGTTCAGAAAGGAAATAATAGTGTGAAATATTTATGAATATCTTTTTCTCTTTAAAATTTTATTCATTTGTAGACAGGGGGAAAGGAGGGAGAGAAACATCAATGTGTGGTTGCCCCTCACCTGCGCCCCCTGGGGGCCTGGCCCACAACCCAGGCATGTGCTCTCACTGGAATTGAACTTGCGACCCTTTGGTTCACAGGCTGGTGTTCAATCCACTGAACCACACAGTTAGGGCTATTTATGAATATCTTTGTAACATTTTAAGGACTATTTAACCTCTGGTGTTTACTCTCTCTCCTTATATATTTTATCAACAAACTTGTTCTCTGCTCTTTTGGTGCAAAATTCCTCTTGAAAATTTTTCAACAGAGCACTAACTGCTAAAGGCTATTTAGTTTTTAAATATGGTTCATGAGACTTTCGGCCAAGATAGAGGCGTAGGTAGAACCACTGTGCCTCCTCGTACAACCAAGTTTAAAGACAACAAAGTTTTAGTAACAAAAATGCAACCAAAACACAGAAAATTCAGCTGAACGGAAGTCCAACAACAACGAACCGTTCAGCCAGACCGGTAAGAGGGGCGGAGCCAGCAGCTGGCGGAGTGGGGGTCACACAGGAAAAATCGGCCAGACGGACCCAGGCACGCAGGCAGCGGTTGGCAGATCCCAGACATGGGGTGGCAATGGGCAGATCCAGTGAGGGCACAAGGTGGCTGCCTGACCGGGGTCACACATTTACTTGCAGATAAACCAGGCGAAGGAGCAAGCAGTGAGACAAACCACGGAAGCCCCAGCGGCTTTCGGGAAGCAGCAGAGGGGACCGCTATTATACCTCTCTGACCCCGCCCCCACATACAGGGTCACAGACTAGCGACCTGGGTTGTCCCACCCTGGTGAACACCTGAGGCTCTGCCCCTCATATGTAACAGGCGCAAACAGACCAAAATATTATGGCCTCACAAACAACTCAAAGCCCCAGAGCCAGTAATTCTAAGCGACCAACAAACAGCCAACCTATCAGATGCACAGTTCAAAACACTGGTGATCAGGATGCTCACAGAACTGGTTGATTTTAGTCACAAATTAAAGGAACAGGTGAAGGCTAAACTAATTGAAATGAAAGGAAATTCACAGGAAACCAATAGTAATGGAAAGGAAACTGGGACTCAAATCAAGGGAGTGGACCCGAAGGAAGAAAAAAATGACCAAACAGAAGAGGATGAAGGAACAAGAATTCAAAAAAATGAGGAGAGGCTTAAGAACCTTCAGGACATCTTTAAATGCTCCAACATCCAAATTTAGGGGTACCAGAAGGGGAAGAGGAAGAGCGACAAGTGGAAAACTTACTTGAACAAATAATAAAGGAGAACTTCCCCGTTCTGGCAAAGGCAATAGACTTCCAGGAAATCCAGGAAGCTCAGAGAGTCAGTCCCAAAGAAGTTGGACCCAAGAAGGAACACACCAAGGCACATCATCATTACATTAGCCAAGATTAAAATGAAGGAGAAAATCCTAGAAACAGCCAGAGATAAGGGGATAGTCACCTACAAAGGAGTTCCCATCAGACTGTCAGCTGAGTTCTCAAAAGAGACCTTCCAGGCAAGAAAGAGGCTGGAAAGACGTATTCCAAGTCATGAAATCCAAAGACCAACATCCAAGATTGGTCTATCCAGCAAAGCTTTCATTTAGAATGGAAGGACAGATAAAGTGCTTCTCAGATAAGATCAAATTCAAGAAGTTCATCATCACCAAGCCCTTATTATGTGAAAGGTTAAAGGGACTTATCTAAGAAAAAGAAGATAAAAAAGATGAACAGTGAAAGGACAGCAAACTCAGTTATTAAGAACCACACCTAAAACAAAAGCAAACTAAGAGGACAGCTAGGTCAGGAGCAGAACCACAGAAATGAAGATCACATGGAGAGTTAGCAACAGGGGTGCAGGAGGAGGAGAAGGGGGGAGAAGATACAGAGAATAAGCATAGATGGTAGGTAGAAAATAGACGGGGGAGGACAAGAATAGTATGGGAAATATAGAATCTAAAGAACTTGTGACACAACATAAATGAAAGGGGGATAGTGGGGGAGGGGTGTGCAGGGTGGAAGGGAATGAAGGGGGAAATAGAACAACTGTAATGGCATAATCAATAAATATATTTTAAAAATATGGTTCATGAAAGAATGATGTATTAGTTTATTGGGTCTTCTGTATAAAGTACCTCATACTGGGTGGCTTAATAGATATTTATTGTCTCAGCTCTGTTGGCTAAAAAAGTCTGAGGTCTGAGATCAAGGAGTCACTGAAGTTGGTTCTTTCTGAGGACTATGAAGAAAATCTGTCCCAGGAAGCTCTCCTTGGTTTGTAGGGGGCATCTCTGTGTCCAAAGTTCCTCTTTCTATAAAGATACTAGTCATATGTCCTCAGATGAGGACCAAAAATAATAATAATAACACCAGTCATTGGATTAGAGTTCATCCTAATGACCTGTTTTTAACTTGATTGCCTCTGTATAGACCCCTTCTAATAAGGTAACACTCAGAGGTATTGGGGGTTAGGACTTCAACATACCAGCTTTAGGGGCTACATTTCAACCCTTAGCAGACTATTTCTTTAATATTCTCTAACAAGCTGGTAAAGGTGCTTGACAATGAAGGTGATGGCTGAGGTCTTGGAGAACTGCACAACCTAGAGATAGGGAAGAGAAAGTTTACTATTTTCTAGTAGCTTCTTGTATATTTTGAATTTTGCACAAGTTGGATTATATTTTTTTAATGAATAACAAAAGATGGTATTCTCATCTAGAAAATAAAGTTAGTGTCATGCCTTGACTGGTGTGGCTCAGTTGGTCAGGTGCTGTCCCTCAAAGCAGGGGGGTTGCCAGCTGGATTCCACTTTGGGGCACATGTGGAGGGTAGCCAGTAGGTGTTTCTCACATCAATGTTTCTCTCCCTCTCTTTCTCCTTCCCCTCTCTCTAGAAATAAATAAGTAAAATCTTTAGTAAAACAGAAGTTACGGTCATGACTTCAACTGCTCCAGTATGCTTTTTGGTATTTGAATTTTATTAAGACTGTTTACTAGAGTACAGATTTCAAGTCATGTCTTCCACAGTAGAGAATCACCTTATTTTTTTCTTTTCTTTTTTTTAGAAAAATTTATCCAAGTTTTCACCTTTTATCAGGGAATCTTATGTTAGTATTAGTACATCTGGAATATGTGGATGTTAATAACACTGTTAGGCCTTCATTATCTTAAGAACATCTCAATATCTTTCTTGTATGTAATATTTTCTTGCAATATTTTATTTTTAGTCAGTTTTACTGTGTTGACTGTTTTTAGCTTTTAGAAAATATCCTTTGTCTTATTTAAATTTGTATAATATTTTTCAATTTTATGTATTCATGTTTTGAACTGTGTCATCCAGATATTTATAGAATTAAGTTTTTCTATTTGGGTCAATAAAATCAGTTTTTTTCTTTCCCATCAGTCTCTTTATAAAGTTCTTCTTTTTATTCTTTATAATTGTTTCTTACAAAATCTATTTTTTATTCATATATTCATTGCTAATGTCTTTTTAAATTGAGCTTATTGGGGTGACATTGGCTAATAAAATGATAGGTTTCAGGGGTACAATTCTATAATATATGTGTGTATGTATGTATGTATGTATATATGTATATTTTATTTTTAGAGAGGGGAAGGGAAGAAGAAAGAGGGAGAGAAATGTTAATGTGTGGTTGCCTCTAGTGTGCCGCCAGGTGTATGCCCTGACTGGGAGTTGAACTGGAGACATTTTGGTTCACAGGCCTGCACTCAGTTCAGTGAGCCGCACCAACCAGAGCTGTCTATATAGTGTATTGTGTGTTCACTACCCCTTTCACTAATGTGTTTTGAAACTGATCAGTAATAGAAAAGTATTTTTGGTTTCTGTTGTAGTTGAAAATCTGTATTAATGAGTTTTTTTGCGGCTGCTATTATTCTTTTATAGATCGGGATGAAGAAGAAATAAACAAACGAGATGACAAAAGAGATATCAACAGGTACTGCAAGGAGAGGCCCTCTAAAGATAAGGTATTTATTGTTCACTGTATTCTTTATAATGTGATCATTCTATTTCTTGCATAATCCAGACTTCTTATTAAGCATAACACAGTCATCAAGTTTATTGGTCCTTGTGTACCCTTATATTACCACTCAGAGCAAAATTCCGATATTTTGATATTTGTGGTTATGTCAGATAATCAGTATGTCTTATTCCTTTCTCCCATACACATAAACCAGATCAACTTATTTGAACTAAGGTGAGGTAGAGGCGTTTTCCAGTTTTTGCTATTACATGGACACAGTCTCAATTTCTCACTTTTCAGGGGTAAAATATATACTATATCTTCTACATTTTGTTTAGGAAAAAGAAAAGACTCAGATGATCACAATTAACAGGGATCTGTTAATGGCATTTGTTTATTTTGATCAAAGCCATTGTGGTTACCTTCTTGAAAAGGATTTGGAAGAAATACTTTATACTCTTGGACTACATCTTTCTCGGGCTCAGGTAATCTTGTGAATATTTAAAATGAAAATTATTTTTACGTACTTTCTTAATCTCTACTTTTTGAAATATGAAAGCAATATAGTATATATGTACTAAATATAATAAGAATATAGTCAAACTTCTGAAATGTGTAAAGTAAAAAGGTTGAAAAGTTCCCTCTCTCTGGTTCCCATTCAGTATGAATGAAATCATTCGATGCATATTGGTAGACAACTTTTTAAAATATATATTTTAAATATATTTATTTATTTTTAGAGAGAGGGGAAGGGAAGGAGAAAGAGAAACATCAGTGTGTGGTTGCCTCTCACGTGCCCCACGCTGGGGCATGCCTGCAACCCAGGCATGTGCCCTGACTGGGAATGGAACCAGCAACTATTTGATTCACAGACCTGCTCTCAGTGCACTGTACTGTACCAGCCAGGGCCCACTTTTTTCATTTAACAATCTGTCAGGGGTATTTTACCCTGAAAACAGTGACCCACTTTATTATTTTTCTGACTACTTAGTATTACATGGTATATATGCATCATAAATGCATTAACTAGTCCCCGTTGCTGGCTGGTTTTCCATTTTTTAGAATTGTAAACTATGCTGTAATAAACGTCTTTGGACATCTACTTTGTTGTAGTGTTTATATCATTGTTAGATTTTTTTCAACAAAAGTTGTTTCAGATGATAATTGGGACTTTAGATTTATAGGGAAGACAGTTTAAAGGTTAAGTGCTCTCTAATTGAGCCTATAGGAGTGCATACCTGTGAATACAGATGCCATTGATGTTTATTATATGTGAAAATTAGAATATAGTTTTTCTTCTAACAGAGTTAAAAACTTATTTTCATTTTTAAAATTTGGTTAACTTGTATAACAGGTAAAGAAGCTTCTTAATAAAGTAGTACTCCGTGAATCTTGCTTTTACCGGAAATTAACAGATACCTCAAAAGATGAAGAAAACCATGAGGAGTCTGAAGCACTACAAGAAGACATGCTAGGTTTGAGTGTATTGTTTTTTAAAATGTGTCATTATATAATTGTGTTATCCATTAAAGAAAAATAAAGTATGGTATGTTTTATATTATGTCATAGGAAACAGGTTGTTACTTCCAACACCAACAGTAAAACAGGAATCCAAGGATGTGGAAGAAAATGTTGGCCTTATTGTGTACAATGGTGCAATGGTAGATGTAGGAAGCCTGTTGCAAAAATTGGAAAAGAGTGAAAAAGTAAGAGCTGAAGTAGAGCAGAAGCTACAGTTACTAGAAGAAAAAACTGGTAAGGAAGAGAATTGGATATGTCAGTACTTCTAACACCCTATTGGAATACATATGTATGTGTATTTACACATACCTGTACATATATGCATAGTCAAACCATATGTTTTAGTCTAGGCCACATAATGTAACTTTACTTTTGACCATTTCTGTTAAAGGTTAGAAATCCCTTTGCTTTATAAGAATAAATCTTAGATCTTCACATATATTCTCAGGTTTGTTTTTTTCTATTGCATCCTTTTAATTCTCCTAGTTTTGACCAGTTTCTGCTACTCTGTCTAGTCTGTACAATCATCTAAAAATGGAACGTGGATTTAGAAGTAATACATAGGTAAAACTTAAGTGAGTATTACAGTGTGCTTTGTAACTGTTGAAATTGACATTCATGGCCATTTTAAGGAATTATATATGCTTTTGTTTTATTTTAACAGAAGAAGATGAAAAAACCATATTAAATTTGGAGAATTCCAACAAAAGTCTCTCTGGTGAACTCAGAGAAGTTAAAAAGGACCTTAGTCAGTTACAAGAAAACTTAAAGGTTTCAGAAAACATGAATTTGCAATTTGAAAACCAACTGAATAAGACAATCAGAAATTTATCCACAGTAATGGATGAAATCCACACTGTTCTCAAAAAGGTCAGCAGTTTGTAAATTTTATAATTTCCTTGAAAATATTCATAATTTATTTTATTTTTAAATCCATTTCTGGCGATTTAATGTTTTTAAGCTCTAAGTGGTTTTTTAGGAGCAAATAATTGTAATATTTTCCCCTTCCTCAGACTGTTCCAAAGCAATTCCAAAAGTACTATATTTTTATAGAACTTAATTGGGCCCTGGCTGCTGTAGCTCAGTGGATTGAGCATGAGTTGCAAACCAAAGGGTCACCAGTTCGATTCCCAGTCAGGGCACATGCCTGGGTTGCACATCAGGTCCCCAGTGGGGACATGTGGGAGGCAACCACACATTGATGTTTCTCTCCCTCTCGTTCTCCCTCCCCCCCCCCCGAAAATAAATAAATAAAACCTAAAAAAAAAAGAACTTAATCGGGATATCAGCATAGTTTATGTGTACAGACTTTTTCTTTTTAAAGAACGGTTTTGTTTTTTTAATCCTTACCTAAGGATATTTTGTGTATTGATTTTAGAGAGAGAATAGGGAAGAGAGCAAGAGAGAAACACCAGTGTGAAAGGTAAACCTCAGTTGGTTGCCTCTTGTCCCATACACAGTCCCATATGCACTGTGACAGGATCAAACCTGCAGCCTTTTGATGATGGAACAGTGCTCCAACCAACTGACCCACCCAGCCAGGGCACCATTCACTCCTTTTTGAAACCCATTCACTGTTGTGGAGGGTTAAGAAACTCTTTGGCACTCTCAAAATTAATTTATTAGTATTCTTGTTACTAAAAAAGAATCTAGTAACTCAGTGCCATTGTAAACTAATCTCCATAACTGAGAGATCTTCCACCATCTTACCTTTCAGAACAAGAAGAAGAAAAATATACAAGGATTTCGCTAGTCTTATTCCTGAGAGAACCTCTGATTTCTCGGGGTTCAGATGGCTTTCTCAAATGCTAGAAGCCATTCTGCTTAGAATTCAAAAATGACTTTCATAGTTGCCCCCCCAGTGTCAATTTTCCATAGATAGGAAAATGGAGTATCTCTGTTTACTAATGTTGATTATTTTTTATAGCTACATTTAAGAGCATTTAATAAAATATACTTTTCTTTGTATTTTATAGGATAATGTGAAGAGTGACGATAAAGATCAGAAATCCAAGGAGAATGGTGCAAGTGTATGATGATACGTGTAGTGATGAGGAATGCTGTTAAATAATGTAATATAAAAAATCATGATACAAGATGTTTGGAAGTGATGCATGTTTGATTTTAGTAGTATAAATGTTAGTTCAAATGATGTATAAAGTTTTATGAATGTGAGAGTCTCTGCTTTTGAAAATTGCTTGTAATTCCTGGCATTCAAATTATTAAACACTCCTTGAGCGAAATAATTTTGCATTGCAAAATGTTTTAGGATGAACTTTGTTATAGTTTTAACCCCAATAAAGTTCATCTATTTAATTGACAGTAGTATTTAATTACAAAACGTTTTTTATTAAAACACCTAGAAAATTATAGTAATTTTATTTAATTCTTATTAGGGTTTAAATTTTTTTTGTTTTTAGTATTCTAAGATTCAGTATAAATCATAAAGTAGCATGCTACTTAAGTTTTGCAAGTGTTATATCAAAAATATTCATTTAAAATTCAGTTTATCCAAAGGACAGTCATCAAAAACTAAAAAGGCACTGACAGTTACCACTGATATTATATATGTGAGGCTTTAAATAGAACTAATAGTTCTGATGTTAATGTTACTGCTTTCAATGAAATTGCTCTATTTTCTAAGAGTAACATCTATATTACTTACAATTTTGAGGGGATTTTTGCAGTATATATCTAAGTGTACAGCTTAGTACCAAGCCAGTAGGTGTCAGTGTGATGCCTTGAGTTAAGCCTTGTTTAATTAAAAATAATATTTTTATTAGTCTGTGTACTTCCTTCAGAATTCTACTGGACACATAAGATTAGCAGCTGTTGAGTGCTAAGGGTAAGAAATGCTATATACTGTTAAGTAGTGGTTCTCAACAGGTGGTGAATTTATCCCCAGAGGACAAGTTCATAGTGTCTTAATACATTTCTACTTGTCATGACTGAGTGAATGGTATTGGCATATAGTTGGTAGAGGTCAAGGATGCAACATCCTACATTGCATAGGAGAGCCCCCTACAACAAAGATTTATATCCAACCCTGGGTTAGTAGTACCCAGGTTGAGAAACTCTGATTTAAAGTAGTATTGGGTTAAGTGATATGTCTTTGAGTTGCTATTTTTTGGTCTTACGGGTTTTGTTTTTTTTTTTTTAACAGCTCTGAAGTAAGATTACAGACTGATCCATAATTTGTAATTATTTTCTGCACCTTTGAAGGAAGATGAAACATTATGGTTATTTGGAAATAAGCTTTTAAACTAAAATCTTGCAGATAAACTTTTAACTAAAAACCAGCAAAGAATATATTAGTTCCTTAATATTTTTTGTTGCAGTAAGTGAGAAAAATAATTATAAAGCCCATCTGTCAGACTTATTTTTCCCAGACATTAAACTTAAATCAGAATAATACTGGGAGAATGGAGAAAAACCATAAATATTTTCACTATATGATTTCTTGGAGGTAAATTTCTAAGCTAGGGAAAAAAGCAAGTTACATATAGAAAATTTGTTGTTAGAGAAAATGAGGAAAAGAGAACTTGTTTTTGCCTTTTTTTAATTGTTTTGAATATTCAGAAGTAAAAATATAGCCTATTCTCTAACGGTAATTTATTCTCTCATTTAACATTACCCAAGTCAAAAAACTTAATCATATAACAAAGTAGTCTGTAAGATTTAATTTTATTTTGCCATCATTTTTACCTCCTCAATGCCTGTTTTTGCATTTGTAGTGCTTGGTTCACAGTCATTGTGGGACAATTGAAATTTAAGAAGTTAGTATTTCTGAATTTTGCTTAAGTCCTGGAAAATTACTCTTCAGAATCACGACAACACAAAAAAATACTTTTTAAAGAGAATTGCGGTGACACTTAGACTTTGCTTATGTATACTTTTCACTCCTTTCAAAATGTTCAGTAATAATGCAACTCATACTTTTAAATATCTTACCTGGTCTGATCCCCTAACCACAACCTGTTACTACTTGGAATTGGAGGTGACTGACTAATAATGGGTTTATGAATCAGATTATTCAGAGACTATAGGATTCTTCTCCAGCTCACTTAAGCATGTATGCCCCTTTAAGATGATTCGAGGTACCCTCGTCTTTCATCCTAACAATCCTAAAATTGAATGAGTGGATAGTTTTACTGATGAAGAAAATGAGAATCTTAATCCCATTATAAAATTCAAGTAGCAAAAGAGTGCTGGTTCTTGGGTATTAGCTGTCCCGATAGAGGAAAGAACTTCTGTTTCCACTTCTGTTGTGAAATTGATAGTGAACCATTACAAGAGACAGTGGGACTGCTTGGATTACTAGAAATAATACCAACATGTTTTGGAAAAGCGAAGATTAGGCCTAAGCGTCTGAAAATAGTCATCAAAGCAAAACAATTAAAAAATTTTTGAATGCAATCCAAAGAATTAATGTTACAAGATACTATCTCAGGATATTTGAAATATATTCCATAAACAAAATGCTAGAAATGGTCAAGGCAGGAAACTTATCAGAGTCAGAAATAACCACTTGTTGACACTTAATACACTTGGCAAATCTCAGAGGTGATTTCGGTATTCTAATAACATCTGATTTTGGATGACACCAGATTTCATAGGCTCATAGAGTATTTTATATAATTAACTTCAATGTATATTAACAATTTGAACAAATTATGTTTTGAGGAATTCCACAATCACAGGGATTTTTACCACTTCCTCTTTCATGTGTTTTACTAGAGTGAAATGCAAATAATTTAGCTGTCAATTCTTTGGAAAACATTGTCTCAGTGTAAGTGTAAAACCAAAGAAACGTAAAAACCCTGAACTAGGTGGGCTAGAGTAGGTGGGACAGATTAGCTGACGCCCTTCTCATCTACCTCTCTGTTCACCCTGAGAATTTTTGTGACACTGAACATGTTACCATGTAACTGTGCCTCAACCTCTGCGCTGGTACAGGACTGTCATAGAACATTCCATCAGCTGTGTACCCCTAGGCATTTTCTCTTTAATTCTGTAGCGGCCAGGATAAATAATAATGCCTTTGCTAAGGGTCAAAACTTCGAAGATTTCTGCTGAAGGTGGACCCCAGAGGAATGACACTTGAAGTTGTGCTTACATGTTTTTGACAAATTTTAATATCCATTTTCAGCAGCAGTAGAGACTTATAAACTTGGACACAGAACCAAAGACCATGACAATCCCAAGAGTCTCAGCTCTCAGGCACCTTTTCTGTGCTTCAGTTGAAGAACAAAGATTGAGTACCTTACTCCTGTGGAGCACAGTCTTAGCCAAGATCAAGGGAAGAAACAGCAAGGATTTCTGCCACAATGACAGTATAATTGTATTGTGCCTTAGTACAGAGATGGTCACTTCTGGTAAGAAAGATGGTATTTATGTAAAAAGCAAAAAAGTTTAGAAACATAATTTTCTGCTAAAGAAAGGAATTTGGAATGTGTTCAACATGTACGAGTTGCTTATTAGAATATGGACAAAACTTATAAATGTGTTAATGGAGTCTGCCCACGGATATCAATGCCCACAGGGCACTAAAGAATTTGGTGAAAACAGGTAATGCTACTTGTACATAGCAAACAGTAAAGATACCCTCTTTAGGTACCTACAGAAAATTGTTGACAATTTCAGCAGGAAAGGAATAGTATCTTAAGTGGGTTGGTTGGGTCCAGGCCAGTCTTTGTGAATTCTCTCTGATCCAGGTAAGAATTGACCCTTGAGAGGCTACTCAGAGCAAGCCCACAAGTTTACTCAGCGGTAGCATTGTGGATCAGAGATAACCCAGGATGGGTTTTCATTGTCAGAAGCCGTGTTTTGAGTTGATCAAAAAGTTCATTTGGTTTTTTTCATAAGATGGTTCTAGTAGTGCTTAGTTATCTTTAACTTCATTTGAAACAATTTTGTTAGGTTGTATTGTGCAGCTGTCAAATCAGCATGCATTTAAAAAAAAACATCAAAATTGGTGAATTTTTGTGTGGCCATTTTAATATTGAAGGTGGAAAAAGTACACACATTTTTAGCATATTATGCTTTATTATTTTAAGAAAGGAAAAATGCAACTGGAATGCAAAAAAAGATTAGTGCGATGTGTGGAGGTGCTGTGACTCATCGATCATGTCAAAAGTGGGTTGCAGAGTTTCATGCTAGAGACTTCTTACGGGACGATGTTCCACGGTTGGGTAGATCAGTGGAAATAGATAGCCATCAATCAAATCCAGACATTGCTTGAGAGCAATCAACATTACACCATGCAGGTGATAGCCAACTTAATCAAAATATCTAAATCAATAAAGTTTTTGGTGAAAATGAAAAATACGCCTTTTATTTTACAGAAAAAAACCTTACAGATTTGTTGGTTAACCCAGTAGATTTGCTCCTAGTGATATGAAGTAGGTACAAGAGCATATATTGATTGTAGCAAAGGATTGACGTGAACACGGTAGTTAGAGGCACCATGAGAGGCTCTTCTGTAGGACGTGGTGCGCAGCATGTGCCCTGGTTTAACTGCGATGCAGTCGCCATGTCTCTGGGTTAATGAAGTGGCTGATATTTAGGCCATAATTTATTGTCTAAACTGGAAACCTTTTGAGAGAAGAGGATGGTGCTGAAAATAATTATATCGACATGTTATATCAAATGTAAAACCAGGATGTCTATGGCAAACTGATTATTATCTACTTTTATTCACCTTGTCTGCAAAATTGACCTGCTTTTGGTGTTCACTAGTTTCAAAACAAGCCTCAGGTTTGTACATGAGTAAAGATTAAGTCAAAAAGTACTTTTGACTATAAATTATATACTTCTTATGTGTGAAGAAGATATGTCATAGATAAGGTACTTAAGTTACTGAGTCAGCTCCTTATTGCAGCCCCATTAGTGACAGAGTCTGAATGTGATCATTACTCCTAAACTGAGGCAGTGGCTCTTAAGTAGCTTGTATCAGGACTGCCTGGAATGCTTGTTAAACTACTGGTTGGGTGCCAGGATTGCTGATGGAAGTCTGGTAGAGCCCAAGAATTTACATTTCCAAGTTCCAGGTACTGACTAATGCTGCTGTTCTAGGTTAACTTAGAGAACTTCCGAACTAACGTTTAACACACACAGAGCAGATAATTCCCTATTTGACATGTAATACAAAAATAAAAACCCTCCAAGAAAAGCGGCAGTTGCCTTGAAAATATTTTGAGCAACTTGGGCTTTTTCTTTAGGGGTAAATTACTACATTAAGTAAATTTAAGTATAAACTATTAGTCGTTGAGTGAATGAATGCAAGTCTAGGAACCTATAGGATATTCCCTGAAAAGCTACATTAAGAGTTTCTTCATGAGAAGGGTCATAACTGCTCAAGCAACTGAATTAGGAAGAGAAAAAGCAATTTTTATAGGATCTTTTGTTTGTTGGTACTTCTCACCCTCAATCTGACAATACTATGTAATTCCTTGATGAGGTATCAAGTTCTGAACATAATCTAGCGAATGTCTCTGTGTGGTCAGCATAGTTTCCACTGTCAGGTGAGTGCTGTGTAGGTTGCTCAAACAACAGTTTGTGAAGGTTAAGTGCTTCCTTGGGAGAACAGGTAAGTGGTGAGGAGGCCTATCAGCTGGCTTGGGCAAGAACCCTAGAGAAGATTGCTGGACTGAGGAAAAAGGTTGGAGATGGTGAGCAGGAGGGGAGGTAAACAATAGACAACAAAGAAAGCCTTTTTGACAATGGGGAGAACAAAACCATGAGAGGGCAAGGGTTAGATAGCAGCAATAAGGGAGGGTGGCTCGGAAATATGTGAGTTGTGAGCAAAGGCTATCATTTCAATTCCAGGTTGTCTGTCTCCAGCCAGAGGTTAGTCATCTTCCGGAATCATAAAGGGACTAATCAAGGCAGTGACTTCATCCTTGGAAGCCTTAACTAAAAAGCTTTGTGTTCTCTCCTTGGGGCAAAAGGGGGGCTTCCATGATTAGTCGGGCCCTCGGAGAGAAATTACCTTGACTGGGCAAGGCAATAGTAAGGGAAATTTAATTGGGGTAAAATAAACGCATTTATAAACTGTTGCCCCACTGAGTTAGGGAATTAGAGTATGTTGGTAATCAGTGGGATTGGTGGTGTGTGGGGGTCATCCTAGCTGTGTTGCTCCCCCAGGCCATACCCAGGGGTGACTAATAATCCCAATTACTGTGTACAGGCTGACTTCAGTGTCCAAAGGTCTAATCTGGAGGGTGGAGAGAATTCAGGAGATGAGATGGTAGTCCTCTGGGCTGTCAGTGTTACTAAAACTCAGGCAGATTATAATCTTAGTTGCAGGAAAGTTGATTAGCTTGAATTAGATCTCTGCCAGTGGTAGGGCCATGAAGATGGAGGTCAAGCCCTAAAGAGGATTTTGTGGACTGTCAGGACCCCTGCCACAGGCAGAATTCAGAGCTGGGGCCCAAGTTCAACAAACTTAGGCAGAGGCCAGGAGTGAAGACAAGCCCACCTATACCAATTTTGATTGAAGACTGGAGCCCTGGGAGGGTGGTGGCATTTGGGTTTATACTACATTTAGGACAATGAAAGTAATGCACGCTAGACAAGGGTGTGATGAACAGCACTCCTTGGAATGTCATGCAGCTTGGATCAGCTCAAAGCTTGTTGAGCCTAAATCTGCAGTTCAGAGAGAACCTGATACATAACAGCTAGGCAGGGTGGAAATGCAGGCATAACCCTCTGGTAGCTTTACAAATATTAACTAATCAAAAATACCTAAGCATGCTGACCGGGCTGATGTGGCTCAGTAGAATGAGTTCCAGCCTTCAAATCAAAAGATCGCCTGTTTGATATCCATTTGGCACATGCCTGGGTTGTGGGCCACGTCCCCAGTTGGGGTGTGTGAGAGGCAACCAATCAATGTCTCCCTCTTTTCATTCTCTCTCTAAAAATAATTTTAAAAAAATATCTAAGCACTCTAATGTATCTAATGTTTCGTTAGAGCCAACTTAATTTCAAATTTCATGAAAACAAATTTAGAGTGAATCTGGATTGAAATAAGGACCCTGCCATTCAAAAACTAAGCATTCAGCTCCACAGTTTTAGAACTTGGTAATGTTCAGCTCTTGGCTGCCTGAGAGCCCCCAGCAGCCTGCACATAAAGACCACTTTAGGAAACTGAACCCAGAGGTAAAAGCTGTCATCGTCCACAAGCTTCAAGTAAACTCAAAAGACCAGCAAGCAGCCCTGACTGGAGGCTCATGGGGTTAGGTATTGTTTAACAAACTGGAAGGTTGCATGGTTTGATTCCAGTCAGGGTACATGCCTGGGTTGTGGGCCAGGTCCCTGGTTGGGGGCATTTGAGAGGCAACCTGGTGGGTATTTCTCTCCCTTCACTCTTTCTAAAAATAAATACAATCTTTTAGAAAAATTCCTGTTTTCTGTAGGAGATCCTAAGCTGTTACGAAAGTGTTGACATTTTGTTCATGTAAAGTACATGAATGTCAGGAGGACTTCCTTCTAATGGTGACGAAAATCATTGTGGGCATTACTTGGGGTAACTATAGTTTTTAGCTTAGCCCTCATTGAAATTTCCTCATTTTTAATGAATATTTTAAAACATCTATTTTTTACTAAGGTATTTAAACTTTAAAATATTATGGAGTCACCCTGACAATTGTGGCTCGCTTAGTTGGGCATCCACAAAGCAAAAGGTCACCAGTTAGGTCACCATTTCGATCCCCATTCAGGGCACGTGCCTGGGTTATAGCTTTGGTTCCTGGTCAGGGTACGTTCAGGAGGCAACTGACTGATAGTTCTCACATTGATGTTTTTCTCTCTCCATCCACCTAAGAAGAAATAAAAATCTTTTTAAAATAAAAATATGAAGTCTAGGTTTAGATATCTCAATCACCTTTTACATGTTCAGCACTTGGCATTGTTTTACAGTGTCTTGAGAGCAGATGACTTTCCAATTCACCAGTTTTTATAATTCATGTGTCCTGGATTTAACTCAAAGAATGCCATATAATCACTTTAAGTTTTCCCCCTATTTCACTACTACAATGTCATTATTATAACACGTGGTTCAGAGGGTATCTCTTTGAATGAGGTTTGTCCCAGGTTTATAACTTCAGAATTTTAACTAAAGAATTTTAGCCTTTTCCAAAGACTTCAAAATTAGCATTTATTTGTATTTTCATGGACTTTGCCCTAAAAAAATTCTCTGAGCAACCACATCAGGTGCAGATTTCACCTTTGGTTACATACTCGTGTGATTCAACAACAGACGACATTGCACTCTTGCTCTAGCAGGTCAGGCAAATGGAACTAAAAAGCAGGCAACAATTTTAAATGTGATCTTCAGGAAGCTATTTAATGGAAGCTATTACAACACATCTTACACTTCAAAACTTTCTGAAAACCATCTCTAAAAAGACAAAATGTGAATTTGCATGCTCTGGTTCATGATTATTAAGTTTTCCAATTCCAGACAAGTCAAAAAGATGTTAGTCTTGGAGTTAGTTTATTACTATGACAAATTCTCCTTTGCAAGGGTCATGTCGAAGTGGAAAATTCAGAGTGCAGTTAGTAGTCTGTGCTTCAGCAAACACAAAAATAGGTCATGTTATTTTCCCCATTGGAAAGGTGAGGACACGCAACCCCCCAAAATCAAAAGTTACTCTGTCGCGGTCCCCAGATAAATGGTGGGGGTTCATATTTCACATCATCTGGCCTCAATAAAACCTCAAGCCTCCCTCCTGGCTGAACCGGGTCCCCCAATCTTCTTGTTACCTAGTTATCTCAAGCCTTTTTGTCTCCCTTCAGGCAGGGAAAGAGCAGAATCTATTTCTAATATAGTATGAGGAATAAATATTTAATGTCCATTTGTTCAAATAAACAGAGGGGAAGAGAAAAAGTAAAATTCTCTCTTCCCCACTCTCCCCCCCCATTTGTTTTCTTTTGTAGTTAGAAAGAAACTGGCTGTTGAAAGCCAGTCTCTGGCCACACAAAGACTGCATGCTGTTTCTCGCTATAACATAAATATTTAATTAAAGTCTACTTTAATCCATTCTTCCTCGTAGCATAAAGTACACTTGTAGCTTTGGGCTACCCTTAGGCTATTTTCCAAACCCAGCTGTTATTTATCCCAGGCTTTTTGCACTCGGGGCATTCACCTGGCTTTTGGAAATGTTTCCAGGAAGTGAATGTTTAGCCTTTGAGCTACTGTCTTCAGAAGACAACCAGCCAACTGACCATCACCATGAGAACTGGAATTTGGAATAAAATGAGAATTCCACCATTCTAGAGATAACCCTTTAAACCACAGTTCTTTCTGTTTTAAGTCTTGGTCATGTTTTACCCTTGGTCACCTGGGCCTCCAGCATTCTGCAGATCGCCAAAAAAAAACTGAAGTCAAGGTCAAAGCTGTGGTGCACAAACTTCTTCCTTTCCTTGGCGTTCAGCATTGCTTCGGCAGTACTCTTGTTTTAAATTATAACAGATTTGTTATAAATTCTCTTTAATAAATAGCAGACCACTTCCTTTTTTCTGGGAGGCAACTTTTCTTCTGCTTGTATAGGACAAAAGGTTTTGAAGAAAGTCATCATTTGAGTCCATTGCCCAAGATTATGAAGTCACACATACACTTCTGTCAGGATTTTTTGAGAGAATGGGAAATTATGCAGTTTATATACCTATATCCAGAATGACAACTGGATACGGGACAGCTTACACCAAGTGACTGAAATGTCACGGTGTAAGTATAAGAGATAGGAACCTAGGAGAGATACAGTATACGGGGTTTAGTCAGTGCAAACAGGAAAAGATTGATTGACCTACACATGAAATCAGATTTTATTACAATAAAAAAAGAAGAGTCTGAATTCCAGCTTTACACTTAAAAAATGCTGACTCAAGCCAGCTATAATTTAATGGTGCTTATTTTTTTTTATTTTTTATTAATTTTAGAGAGGAAGGGAGAGAAACATCAATTTGTTGTTCTATTTATTCATTCATTGGTGGATTATTTTTTAAGATTTTATTTTATTTTTAGACAGAGGGGAAGGGAGGAAGAAAGAAAAGGAGAGAAACATCAGTGTTTGGTTGCCTCTCACACACCCGCTACTGGGGACCTGGCCTGCAACCCAGGCATGTGCCCTGACTGGGAATTGAACCAGCGACCCTTTGGTTCACAGGCCACCACTGAATCCAATGAGCCACACAGCCAGGCCTTCATTGGTTGCTTTTTAAAAAAAGACTTTACATATTTACTTTTAGGGAGAGGAAGGAAAGGAGAAAGAGAAGGGGAGAAACATTGATTGGTTGCCTTTTGCATACCCCCAGGAGGGGACCCAGCCCTCAACCTAGGCATGTGCCCTGACTAGGAGTCAAACCTTCAACCTCTCAGTAGGCCCATGCTCATTCCATTGAGTCACACCAACCAGGGCCATTGGTTGATTCTTGTATGTGCCCTGATGGGATGGAACCCAGAACCGTGGCGTATCAGGATGACCCTCCAACCAACTAAGCAACCCAGCCAAGGGCTAATTGTGCTTATATTGACAGTAAAATAAACTTCTTAAGATAACAGTTTAAAGTCTAAGACGCAGGGTCCGAGCCACTCCTGTCTTGTGCTATTCCTAGCAGTAACTACTTACGTGTCCTGTTGCCCAGCTTTAAATGCTTCCCCTTGTAAAGGGATTATTCAGTATTAACTTTTTAATTTAAATTCCTTTGAGTAAATGGTATTCTTTTAGGTCATGACAATGATTCTCATACCTTTGCTAAATACCTTCAACACACTCTCAAAAATGAAAACGGTTTTACATCCACAGTTTGTTTATTTTTAAACATATTTTATTGATTATGCTATTTCAGTTGTCCCAGTTGTTCTCCCTTTGCCGCCCCACCCAGTACTCCCAATCCCTCCAGCAAACCCCACCCACCGCTTTAGTTCATGTCCATGAATCATGTGTCTAAGTTCTTTGGCTATTACATTTCCTATACTATTCTTAATATCCCCCTGTCTATTTTGTACCTACCAATTTGTGCTCCCTCATCCCTACACTTTTTTCCTCATTCTCCTCCTTCCCTCTCCCAACTGATAACCCTCCAAATGATCTCCATATCTGTAATTCTGTTCTTCTTTGGCTTGTTTGCTTAGTTTGTTATTTGGATTCAATTATCGGTAATTGTGAATTAATTGCCATTTTAGTGTTCATCATTTTGATCTTTTTCTTATATAAGTCCCTTTAATATTTAATATAATAAGGGCTTGGTGATGATGAACTCCTTTACCTTTACCTTGTCTGGGAAGCATTTTATCTGCCCTTCCACTTTAAATGATAGCTTCACTGGATAGAGTAATCTAGGTTGTAGGTCCTTGCTTTTCATCACTTTAATTCTTGTCAGTCTCTTCTTGCCTACAAAGTTTCTTTTGAGAAATCAGCTAATAGTCTGATGGGAACTCCTTTGTAGGTAACTCTCTGCTTTCCTCTTGCTACTTTTAAGATTATCTTTCACCTTTGGCATTGTATTTATTTATTTATTTTTCTTTTCTTTTTTAAAAAAATTTTATTTAGTTATTTTTCAAGTACAGTTTTTTGTCTATTTCTCCCATTCCAGCCTCCCCTGCCCCGTGCTCCCCACCTCCCTCCCATTTCCACCCCCCTTAGTTCTCGTCCCTGTGTCCTTCCTATTTGTTCCTCCAAATTCCTCCCCCTTTTTCCCCTTAACTTCCCTTCCCTCTCCCCTCTGGTCACTGTCCCCTTGTTCTCTATTTCAGTGTCTTTGTTTTTTTTCTGCTTGCTTGTTTGTTTTGTTGTTTAGCTTCCTGTTAAAGGTGAGATCATATGGTATTTTTCTTTCAACCCCTGGCCTATTTCACTCAGCATAATGCTTTCCAGCTTCATCCATGTTGTTGCAAAGGGTAGTAGCTCCTTCTTTCTCTCTGCTGCATAGAATTCCATTGTGTATATGTACCACAATTTTTGGATCCATTCATTTACTGATGGGCACCTAGGTTGCTTCCAACTCTTGGCTATTGTAAATTGTGCTGCTATGAACATTGCGGTGCATAGGTTCTTTAATATTGATGTTTTAGGATTCTTAGGATATAATCCTAGCAGTGGAATTGTTGGGTCAAAAGGCAGGTAGATTTTTATTTTTCTGAGAAAATTCCATACTGTTTTCCATAATGGTTGTATCAGTCTGCAATCCCACCAACAGTGGACCAAGGACCCCTTTTCCCCACAACCTCTCCAACATTTGTTGTTTGTTGCTTTGTTTATGATAGCCATCCTGACCGGTGTAAAGTGGTATCTCATTGTGGTTTTAATTTGCATCTCTCTGATAGCTAACGATATTGAGCATCTCTTCATGTATCTCTGGATCTTCTGTATGTCCTCCTTGGAGA
This sequence comes from Artibeus jamaicensis, assembly GCF_021234435.1. Classification (NCBI taxonomy): domain Eukaryota; kingdom Metazoa; phylum Chordata; class Mammalia; order Chiroptera; family Phyllostomidae; genus Artibeus; species Artibeus jamaicensis. Next base: position 20,820,343 of record NW_026521788.1, read on the forward strand.
AGTGTCTGTTCAAGTCCTTTTCCCATTTTTTAATTGGGTTGGTTGTCTTTTTAGTGTGGAGTCGTGTAAGTTCTTTGTATATTTTGGAAATTAAACCTTTGTCTGAGGCATCATTGGCAAATATGTTTTCCCATACAGTTGGTTGTCTTTTTAATTTCACCTTTGGCATTTTAATTGTGTGTCTTAGGGTGCTCCTCTTTGGGCCCAACTTGTTTGGGACTCTCTATGCTTCCTGGACTTATATGTCTTTCCTTTGCCGAATTAGGGAAGCTTTCTTTCTTTCTTTTTTTTTTTTTTCAAATAAGTTTTCAATTTCTTGCTCTCCCTCTTCTCCTTCTGGCATCCCTATGATTCAGACGTTGGTACTTTTGGAGATTTCCTAGAGCCTCCTTAGCCTATCCTCATTTTTTAAAATTCTTTTTTCTCCTTGCTGTTCTGATTGAATGCTTCTTTCTTCCTTGTGTTCCAAATCACTGATTTGATTCTTGGCTTCATCCCCTCCACTATTCGCTCCCCATAGGTTTTTCTTTATTTCACTTAATATAACCTGCATTTCTGCCTAGGTCTTTTTTATGCTTCTGAAGTACCCTATGAATTCCTGGAGCATCCTGAAAACCACTGTTTTGAACTCTGCATCTGATAAAATATCTCCATTTTATTCAGGTGTTTTTTTTTCTGGAGTTGTCATCTTTCTTTCATTTGGGCCATATTTCTTTGTCTCTTTAATTTGGTATCCTCCTTGTGTTTGCTTCTGTGTATTAGATAGAACTGCTCTAACTCCCTGTTCTAGTAGCATGGCCTATTGTAGAAAGTGCACCTGTAAGTTGTATGGGATGATTGCCACAGTGGGGCAACCCGTGTCACTGCTTTGTGGCTCTGTATGGGGGCATGGCTTAAAGAAGGGACAATGCCACTTCCTAACCTCTGCCATTTTGCTTTGGAGGAACCTGATTGCCATTCACTTCACTTTCTCCCTGTGTGTCACTGGTGCCCTTCCAGCTGTTGCCCTGATGCTGAATCCCAGACAGGGTGGATCTGTGTGAATCATAAGTCCATTGCAGGCCCTTGAAGAAGAGCCTCTTGAGAATTCCACTGTTTCTTTCACCACCCCAACCCCTACTGGTTTTTATAGTCCATAGTTAAGGGGACTTACCTTCCTGGTACTGGAACCCTGGGCTCGGTGGTCTGGTGTGGAGATGGGATCTCTCACTCCTGAGGTATCCCTCCTGGTTTTTATCCACCACATGTGGATGTGGGACTGCCCGTTCCAAGTCTCTGTACCTCTCCACCTCTCCACGCCTCTTTGCATGTCTCCACATCCCCACCCCCTCCCCATCTGTATGAATGCGGTTTCTTTAAATCCTTGGTTGTTGGACTTCCACACAGCTCAGTTTTCTGACAATTCTGGCTGATACTTGTTTTGTAGTCTAGTTGTAATTTTTGCTATAATTGCACGAGGAGACAAGGTTTACCTACCAAGGTTTACCAAGGTGTGTGTTTACTGATGCCTCCATCTTGACCAGTAGTACTTCTAAATTTTAATTGAGAGAATGATACCAGAAATATAAAGGAGAATGAATAAACCTGGAGTAAGAAATTATTATAGGCCCTAGCTGGTGTGGTGCAGTGAATTGAGTGCTGGCCTGCAAACGAAAGGGTCACTGGTTCGATTCCAGTCTAGGGGATATCCCCAGTAGAGGGCGTGCGAGATGCCACCAAATATTGATGTTTCTCTCCCTTCCCCTCTCTAAAAATAAATAAAATCTTTAAAAAATATTATAGAACTCTGGAATTTTGTATAAATAAGATACAGTTTACAAGATGGCGATAATAAATTATATTTGTAAAATCTGTGTTTCATAGTATAATGTATCATCTTATTCTGGTATTGTTTTAGCCCTCTCCTACCCCAATTTCTTCCTTAATCACCTTTTGAAGCTATGCAATATAGAGCTTTTCCTCACCCTCCCTGTTTGCGGGTGGGCACACCGAGGTGATGTACCAGAACTGTGGGGGCTGACCTGGGAGTCCCCACACACACTTAGAGGACTGTTTGCCTGCTAAACCATGTGGCACAGGCCGAAGTCCTCCCCCACTTTAGAAAGAAGTGAAAACATTTGGATTGCTTTTCTTAGTTTTCATGACAGATACCAAATAAAAACAAGATGTCTCAGATTCTCTTCATAATGAACTGGATTACTAAAAATTCTTCTTTGAGAGCCTGTACTATTTTTGGAAAATAGTCTATGATAGATGCAGTTTAAGAATGATGTAGCTAAAAAAAAAATGATGATGATGTAGCTGTGATGGACTGGTCAGAAAGTGTTGTGTTGCTGCTTCGCCAATAACTTCAGCCGTGTTTTTCCTTCTTGCTCATAGTGTGTCCTCAGGGCCTGACATGGTTCTGAGCATGAACTTCTGTTGGGGCATGGAAACTGCCGCCAGGCAATTTGAGTTAGGCCTTGCTACATAAGAGTCCTTTGTGGTTTCCCCTTTTCTTTTGCAAACGTTGAGCATGGGGGTTTAAGAATGTAGCTGTTATCAACCATAATGGGAAGGAATCAAACATACAGAATGTTTTAAGGGCGGGAAGTAGATGAATGAGAGCCAAAAGGGCAGACATTCTGGATGCCTAGCAAGGGGCTGTCCCAATTTGGTTGTGGAATGGTATATTGAGTTAAAAATGCTGAAATAAAGTTAGTTTTGTTTATTATCCTGTATTAAAACTTACTAAAAATAAAAAATAATGAAATTGAGGGAAAACTTCCACCTCCAATGAAAAAACCACCATAACCACTGTGAAGTGGGCGTGTACCTCCACTCATAGACCTTGAATATGGATTTTTCTCACAAGTGCCACCGTCTTTGAAGGCATATTCTTGGCTAAAGCAAGATAAATCACCAGGGACAGGCCACCAGAGAAACGGAATATTCTCGTAGAGACTCAGTTTCTGTCCTGGTGGTAGAGCTAGGGATAAACTAAGCCATTTGTATCATCTGGGACCTAGCTTCTTACCTAAGGAGAAGCCTTAGGGGTGAAAGGAGTGAAAGCACTGCTATGGTAGCACTAGAGAGGGCTTTGCATCAATTCCCTTGAATCCAGAAAGCTGAAGGGAGATGTATTCCTAGTGAAAGCAAAGGAATGACAGATTTGGTGAAAGAGCATTTGAGCTAACACAAGGGTAGGTTTCCCAAAGAACATGGGACCTAAGAATAAAAAGTCTCCTCCTGACCCTGGCTAGTGTAGCTCAGTGGATTGAGTGAGGGCCTGCGAACCAGAGGATCGAGGTTCAATTCCCAGTCAGGGCACAAGCCCGGTTTACAGGCCAGTTCCCAGCAGGGGACACAGGAGAGGTAACCTGATACATTGATATTTCTCTCCCTCTCTCCTTCCCTTCCCCTCTAAAGATAAAGAAATTAAAATCTTTAAAAAAAGTCTTCACTTTATAGGAGCATAAAAGGCAGATCAAAAACATGAATTCACAAAGAAAATTTCCCCCCAAAAAATTGGCTCAGAAAAATAGTTCTCTATGATCTTTAAGAAATATTCCTTTTTTAAAGGTTGATGGAATACAAACATTCATAGAGGAGACAGAAGCAAAAGAAGAGAAAAAATAAACTGGCAGAGCTTATGAAATGAATAGAAGTCAGATAAAACTGTATCAAAAAAAGTCACCTTATCAATGAAATGAAAAATGGAGTAACAAACTGAAAACCAGAGAGCTAACAGGCTTGGGGAAATTAAACAAAATAAAATGGAAGACAGTATATTAAGTTGAACCACATGAAATTGTAATGTCCAATTATTTGACCTACGAAAAGGCAATTTCTAAACTTATATTTTTCTGTCTATATATTTACCTAGAAAAATATTCACCTTGCTAAAGATGATCACTTCTGTTTGGAGAATTTGAAATGAATATTTTTCTTTTGTATGTTTAAATTTCTAATTATGAGGTGTATTATTTTTTTAAAAACAATAAAGGCATTTTTTAAGTGTGTGGTTTGGGGAAAGGTTGTGAGGGATTTAATGTCCCCCAGGAAATATCTACAACCCAGAACCCCCAGTAAATCTGCTTTCCAAGTTAAGCCAGTTTGAAAGAATTCACTTTCCCCCTTGTCCACTGGTGTGACTCACCTCTCATCACCATTTGGCGATTTGAATGTCCAGAGGGACAGTTTATTGGTTTAAAACAGTGATTTTCAAACTTTTCCACCTCATGGCACACATAAACTAATCACTAAAATTCTACTGCACACCAAAAAATACATTTTCTTGCTGATCTGACAAGAAATAGGTATAATTTTGATTCATTCCCACCAATGGCTATTGCTGTGCTGGCTGCTGTCATTTTTCTATTTGGCAGTCTAAGGGAAAAAAGGTCAGAGCCCATGACTAGTCGGTTACTGCATGTTTTGAAGATTCTCATGGCACATGGATTGAAAATTGCTGGTTTAAAAGAAAAAACAATTCTTGACTTTAAATTCTTTGAAGAACAGAGACAAAATGGGTGCATGTACTCTCTCAATGTTCATAGGATAAATGAAATTTTAGGCAAATGTGAATAGGCTACATTGACAAAATAATTATGGTCTATGAATGTACTGAACACCCTTGAATTGCTTACTTGAGAATGAATAATTTTAATTTGTTTAGAATAATCAACTTATATTATGTGAATAGCACCTCTGTTTTAAAAATGAGATTCTTTTTTCAATATATTTTATTGATTCTGCCATTACAGTTGTTCTATTCCCCCCTTCATTCCCCTCCACTCTGCACACCCCTCCCCCACCATTCCCCCCTTTAGTTTATGACCACGTGTCTCAAGTTCTTTAGATTCTATATTTCCCATACTATTCTTGCCCTCCCCCCTATCTATTTTCTACCTACCATCTATGCTACTTATTTTCTGTACCTTCTCCCCCCTTCTCCTTCTCCCACTCCCCTGTGGCTAACCCTCCATGTGATCTTCGTTTCTATGGTTCTGCTCCTGACCTAGCTGTCCTCTTAATTTGCTTTTGTTTTAGGTGTGGTTGTTAATAACTGTGAGTTTGCTGTCCTTTCACTGTTCATATTTTTTATCTTCTTTTTCTTAGGTAAGTCCCTTTAACATTTCATATAATAAGGGCTTGGTGATGATGAACTCCTTGAATTTGATCTTACCTGAGAAGCACTTTATCTGCCCTTCCATTCTAAATGAAAGCTTTGCTGGATAAAGCAATCTTGGTTGTAGGTCTCTGGATTTCATGGCTTGGAATACTTCTTTCCAGCCCCTTCTTGCCTGTAAGGCCTCTTTAGAGAAATCCGCTGACAGTCTGATGGGAACTCCTGTGTAAGTGACTGTCCCCTTATCTCTTGCTGCTTCTAGGATTCTCTCTTTCATTAAAAATGAGATTCTTTTGAATAACAAACTTGCATTCTCAAACAAAGAGAGTTGTATTTATTGTGAAATGATCCACTAAAAGGTTTGAGTAGTAAGCTCTGCTCATCTTAAATATTCCCACGTACAGCAAAAAAAAAAAAAAAAAGTTTATTCACAGTGAATTTTTTGTCATTCTTGTATAAAATAAGGTTGCCTGTAAATGTGTCTTTTCCCTCATGCAGAAGAATACTTTCACTCATAAGAAATGTGTTTTGAGAACTCACTGGCCCTTGGAGGTTGGTCTCTGATTTCCTAAAACACGTGGAAGTCGGAAGCGGAGGGCCTGCTATCCCGTACTCTCTGACTGCATTCAGACGAGACGGTTACCACACACGGCTCCGAACCAGTCCTTCCATAAACATCTGGGGGCAGTCTGAGGGAGGCTGGTAGAGGGATACTTAATTTGCGGGCCCCATTGGCTATTTACTCCTGAAGTGTTAGGTCCCCTTCTGGTAAATGAGGTGAGTTCTTGGACCCTTTTCCTGAGGAGTGTGGAGAGCTCTAGGGATTGGTCAGAAGAGTGCTTTTCACTGTGTAAGCCACGGTTTGAATCTAACCCAGGTTAACCTTATGACCCTCAACTGTTTGTGTGAAATGAGGTTGTGATCTTGGTCTTGCCTTAAAGAAGTGCTTTTCACATCGAAATTGGCACTAATTGGTCTCTCCGTTGACAGGCTTAGCTGAGAGGCTCCATGATTGAATGGGCAGTGAGAACAGAAAGTAAATTACCCCACCTCAGCTCAGTGTATTGGCTGGAGGACACGTGGCAGTTACTGGTTCTCTCCTCTTTCAGCAGCATCCAACATACGTTGTAAAGCAACTGGGTTGGACCCAGAGGCCCAGAAGGCCTATTATTTGTGTATGAGGAATATTTTTCATATGTCTGGTTCTGTCTTTAGGGCAGTCTTGACACTGATAGGGCTCTAGACCAAGATTCTGCAAACTTTTTTTAAAAATTGATTTTAAAAAATCAGAGGAGGCCTGGTTGGTGTAGCTCAGTGGATTGAGCGCAGGCCTGCGAACCAGACAGTCGCGGTTCGATTCCCAGTCAGGGCACATGCCTGGGTTGCAAGCCATTTCCCTGCAGGCTAGTTACCAGCAGGGGATGCACAAAAGGCAACCATACATTGATGTTTCTCTCCCTCTCTCCTTCCCTTCCCCTCTAAAGATAAATAAATAAAATCTTTTAAAAAAAATCAGAGGAAGAGGAGGGGATGAGGAGAGACAGAGAAACATCCATCTGTTGTTCTACTTATTGATGCATTCATTGGGAGATTCTTGTATGTGCCCTGACTGGGTATTGAACATGCAACCTTGGTATATTGAGTGAGGCTCTAACCAACTGAGCTAACCAGCCAAGGCCAGATTTTGCAAGTTTTTTTTTATGCAAAGGGTAAGAGAGGAAATATTTTAGGCTTTGCAGACCAGTAAGTGCTGCAACTCTTCAACTCTGCTGAAAAAAGCAGCTATAGAAAACAATACATGAATGAGTGTGCCAGTATTCCAATAAACTTCATACACTAAAATTTGAATTTCATATATTTTTCACATGAGAAGAAATGTTTCTCTTCTTTTGATTTTTTTCAACCATTTAAATATGTAAAGTCCTGGCTGGTGTAGCTCAGTGGATTCAGCACCGGCTGCGAACCAAAGGGTTACTGGTTTGATTCCTGGTCAGGGCACATGCCTGGGTTACAGGCCAGGTTCCCAGTAGAGGGCGCTCAAGAGACAACCACACATTAATGTTTCTCTCCCTCTCTCCCTCCCTTCCCGTCTCAAATAAATAAATAAATAAATAAATAAATAAATAAAATATTTATTTTTAGAAAAGTAAAGAGCATTCTTAGTTTGCAGACCATACTTAAACAGGCAGGGGGTCAGATTTGGAGTGCCTCCTGTAGTTTGCCGATTTCTGCTCCAGACTAAGAGTTGGAGATCTCCCTCACTTCCCCTCCTCAGCCAACCACTAACTAGCTATGGGGCCCTGGGTACCTGCTTAGCTTCAGTTTAACTCCAGTTTAGGCTTCAGTTTCTTTATCAAGTATGTTTTGATAAAATGAAAGTAACAGGAACAGATGAAACAAAGGGTTTTTTTTTTTAAGTATAATATTAGGTTTCCTGGTTGTATTGTAGGAGCAGAAGTCAATCCAAGCAGTGTTATGTATATGAAACGGAAATTAGTTTACTTAAAGGAAATATATCTTAATATTCTCAGTGTGGATTTTGGCCTAACATAAGGAACAATGTCACAACTCTGATAGCAACCAAAATTTGTAGTTTCCTAACTCTATTTGAAGGCTCATAACATTTATTTCTGTTTTCCAACAGAAATAAGCAAAATACTTTGCTATTTTTCTTTCTTGGGTGTTTTCTTTTTCTTTGTTTGTTTGTTTTTGTTTTTGTGGATGGGGAGAGTATGAGGCCAGAGTTTATTGAAAACAAGACATTTTTCTCCTTTGAAGATACTAGTTTAAAATATTAATGTTTTGGGCAAGTATATTTTATAAGGACTCTGCTACCCAGATGTACCTTATTGTAAGAGGTGATAACTGAGTGTTAGTAATCATTTCCATTGAAGAGCAGAAAAGAAAATTACCAACTTATCTAACACACGCATATATATATTTTTAAAGGTGGAGGTATTTTGGGGGGGAGTTGGGAGGAGGGCAGAGGATGAGGTGGCAAAGTGGAAGTATTTTAAGAGTATATTTGAACTTCCGGTCAAGGTGGAGGTGTAGGTAGACATGCTTCACCTCCTCATACCACCACAAAAAGAACTACAACTAAATCTCAGAACAACACCCAGAACTGTCAGAAATCAAACTGTGTGGAAGTCTGACAATACAGGATTTAAAGAAGCCACATCCATTGAGATGGGTAGGAGGGGCAGAAACACAGAGATGGACAGAGAGGTGGCAGCAGCAGTGGAATGTGCGGGAGTGGTCCCCCATTCACATGTGGTGGATAAAAATCAGGAGAGAGACTTTGGGAACCAGCAATCCCAGTCCCAGGTCAGACCGCAAAGCTCAGGGTTCCAACTGTGGGAAGATAAATCCCCATAACTTCTGGCTGTAAAAACCAATGGGGGTTGACACAGCAAAAGAAACTACAGGATTTTCAGGAAACTCCACTTAAAGGGCTGGCAAACATATGCAAACATACATCTTAAAACATACGCAAACCCACCCACTGTGGGATTCAAACACCACGACAATAGCTGGAAAAGTGCTACTTATATAGGAAGAGTGGGTGAAGTGGCTGGAAAGGGGGCAAGTACTGGACAAAGCTCCAGAAGCCAGGCAGTAGCACAGTCCCCTTTCCCCCAACATAGAGTCACAAGTGGTGAAGTGGGTTGCCCTACGCTGGTAATTACCTAAGGCTCCACCCCACACCATTTACAGGTGCCTTCTTAACAATAGTCCATGCACTTAGGGAGGTAAAGCAGCTCTACTTAATACACAGAAACAAACACAGGGAGGCTGACAAATTGAGGAGACAAAGAAAGATGACCTAAGTGAAAGAACAGAACAAAACCCCCAAAAAACAACTAAATTAAATGAAGATAGCCAACCTATCAGATGCAGAGAACTTGCAGGTTTTTCTTCAGGGAACCAACAGTGAAGGGAAGGAAACCAGGATTCAAATAAACTATTTGGAACATAAGGAAGAAGTAAACATTCAATCAGAACAGAAATAAGAAACAGAATTCAAAAAAACAAGGATAGTATAAGAAGACTGTGCCAATATCTGAATCAAAGGGATGTCAGAAGGAGAAGAGGGAGAGCAAGAAATTGAGAACTTATTTGAAAAAATAATGAAAGAAAACTTCCCTAATCTGGCAAAGGAAATAGACATACAAGTTCAGGAAGCACAGAGAGTCCCAAACAAGATGAACCCAAAGTGACCCACTCTAAGACACATCATAATTAAAATGGCAAAGGTTAAAGATAAAGACAGAATCTTAAAAGCACCAAGAGAAAAGCAGAGAGTTACCTACAAAGGAGTTCCCATAAGATAGTAGCTCATTTCTCAAAAGAAACTTTGCAGGCAAGAAGGGACTGGGAAGAAGTAATCAAAGTGATAAAAAGCAAGGACCTACAACCTAGATTATTCTATCCAGAGAAGCTATCATTTAGAATGGAAGGGCAAATGAAGTGCTTCCCAGACAAGGTAAAGCTAATTGAGTTCATCATCACCAAGCCCTTATTATATGAAGTGTTAAAGGGGCTTATTTAAGAAAAAGAAGATCAAAACTATGAACATATAAAAAGGTACTGTGGCTGGTGTGGCTCAGTGGATCGAATGCCAACCTGTGAACTAAAGGGTCACTGGTTCAATTCCTAAACAGGGCACATGTCTGAGCTGGGGGCCAGGTCCCCAGTAGGGGGTGCTTGAAAGGCAACCCTCTCTTCTACTCTTTTTCTCCCTCCTTTCCCCTCTCTCTAAAAATAAATAAGTAAAATCTTTTTTTAAAAAGGCAACACATTTACAACACTCAACAACTGACTGTAAAACAAACAAATAAGCAAACAGACAAAGCAAACAACCAGAATGGGAACAGAATCATAGGTATGGAGGTCATGTGGAGGCTTATCAGTCAGGTGGGGAAAGGGGGAGAATGGGGGAAAAGGTGCAGGAATTAAAAATCAAAATTGGTAAGTACAAAATAGACAGGGGTATGTTAAGAATAGTATAGGAAATGGAGAAGCCAAAGAATTGAAATGTACAACCCATGGACATGAACTAAGTGGGGGGATTGCTGGAGGACATGGGGTACTGGATGGAGGGACACAACAGGGGAAAATTTGGGACAACTAGTAATAATCAATAAAATATACTTTAAAAAATAAGAGCATATTTATTTCTTCATAAATAATATCTAATGCATTCCTTTGTTTTCCCTTTTGTTCTTATATCACATATCCAGTGTTCAAATTTCCAATGAACTGTTTTACATTTGGTTTGTTCAAATTAGGATCCAAATAAGGTCCACACTTTCCGTTGCACTGGTTGACATGCCTCTCAGTCTCCTTTAAATTTTCTCTCCTCTCCTGCTTCATTTTTCTTGCATGAATTTGTAACGAAGACTCTGCTGTTTGAAAACCAGTAGCTTGGCTCTGACCAGGTGGCTAAGTTGGTTAGAGCATGGTCCCAATACACCAAGATTGTGGGTTCATTCTCAGGTCAGGGCACATACAAGAATCAACCAATGAATGAGTAAGTGGGTGGAACATCAGATCGGTGCCTCTCAAAGAAAAAGAGAAAAACACTAGCTTGTAGGCTATTTCAGCTGATGAAAATGCTTCCTTTATCTTTGTGTCTTCCTCTGTACTATCCAAAGTGGTACCTGAAGAATAGCAGGCTCAGTAAGTATTTATTATTGTTGTATGATTGCTACTTCTACAAGGTCTCATATTTTATTTGTTGAATGCCAGATAAACTCCATCTGTTTAGCACTAAACCCGGGTTGGTCGGTACCAACTTGAAGAGTTAGTGCTCCCCTATTACACTTGCGTTCTTTACCATCTTGTTCAGGGAGCCATTTTCTTGCTTGTGAGCAGTGCTCTGTGGGGCATTCTAGAGCATATATATGGTTGAATAAGAGCTGATCCTGGATTCCTGCTGTTAAGAAGCTTAAACAACTGGTAACAGGTAGATTGTAAGAAGGGGGAAGCAACAGTTTGTTTCCTGATCCCCGATCCCTGAGAATTTCAGTGTGTGAGTGGGATGGCTTAGCACCTTTTCTTTCCTCCCTCCGCAAGAAAGCAGAGGAGAGACGGCCTTGCTGCTAGAATGTAGGGCCTTCTGGAAACAGGGTTCCTTTGAGATCCGAGCACCTGGAGCTGAGCCAAGTCATTTTTAAATCTGATTTGCATGTAAATAGTGGGCTAGGAGGCCCAGCTTTACACCCTGGGCTGTAATAAAACTGAAGAGAAGTGGTTTCTCCTTTAAAATCCTGGAACTGGTTTTGGCACCTTGCCTCAGACCTCCATTCTTTATTCTCTTTTGAAGGAGGCGGGGGCAGGGGCTGTAAGGAAAGAGTTCATCTGGTTTTGAATGTTTCAAATAATAAGAATTTTGCTGACTTGCTCTGGCCCCAGGGCACTTAGTTGCACTCCTTCTTGAGGGGCTGGTGCTCCAGCTTTCTTTCCGGAAGTAATTTTTTCCAGCTCTGAGATCTGCCCTCTGACCCTGCGTTTAATGGGCAGGTAGAGTGATGGAGTCTCTTCATTTTGATTAGAAAGCTTATTGACTTTGACGGTCCCAGTGTAGAAGAGCCAGCTGCCTTACCTTCTTTTTTCCCCCTAAGTATTTTTAAAATTTATTTATCTTTAAAGGGGAAGGGAAGGAGAGAGGGAGAGAAATATCAGTGTAATGTTTGCCTCTCGTGCGTCCCCTGCTGGGAACTGGCCTGCAACCCAGGCATGTGCCCTGATTGGGAATCAAACTGTGGTTCTTTGTTTCACAGGCCCATGCTCAATCCACTGAGCTATACCAGCCAGGGCTGCCTTACCTTCTTTTAAACCAAAAGTCACTGAGAATTTTTTTTATTATACAACTTTTGGAAAGTAGAGAAAAGCCTCAAATAAAAATTGCTTATAATCGCACCATCTAGATATAAATTATGTTAATATAATGATAATTTTTCCAGTTCCCTACTTTCCAAACAAAAATGGGGCTATAGAATGCTTTATTTATTTATTTATCCTTTTTAATCAAATTCATTGGGGTGACCCTGCTTAACAAAACTATACAAGTTTCAGGGGCACAGTCCACAGCACATCTGTACCCTATACTGAATGTTCACCACGCAAGGTCAAGTCTCCCTCCATCACCACATCTCCTCTCTATGGTCCTCCCCCGCCCCACACAACCTATGGGAAGTTTAAAATGTTTTTTAGGTATTAGTTTTTTAATGAAGTGGGGAGGGACAGAGCAACAAGAGATTTTTACTGGCTCCTGACAAAGACTCCTCTCAACCATAGGAACCTTGACCAGGTTCCTATGAGGCTTTGACTTTGGGCCCCGTGTTCTTCTCTGCCTGCCCAGACGGTCTCAGCAAGAATCCTGCTCAGTCAGTTTAGTGGAAATCCCCCACCCTTGATATCTGAACAGTTCATCCCCCACTTTTGATGTATAAATCCTTGACCTGCCGTTAGCAAGAATTCTGTTAGGTCAGTTTAACAAGAATACTCCCACCCTCACTGCCTCCCATTGGTAATTTTCTAGCCACTAACTCCCTCGTTCTGCTTATTGGCAAAAATCCCTGGATTCTCTACTGTCTTTGCTTTGTAGCTGTCTGCTGTCTAGACTTTGCAATAATCTTGAATGAAGTCTTCCTTACCATGTTAAAAAAATGTCAGAATCATTTTTTCAAAAAGATTTTATTTATTTCTTTTTGAAGAGATGGGAGGGAGGGAGAGAAAAATTGATGTGGGAAAAAAACATCTATCAGTTACCTCTTGTACTTGCCCCAGCTGGGGACTGGCCTGTGCCCTGACCGGAAATCAAATTGGAAACCTTTCGTTTTGTGGGACGATGCTCAACCAACTGAGCCACATCCGTCAGGGAAGAATAATTTTTCCTTCAACACTTGTCATATGAGAACAATGGGATTCCTAGTATTCTTAGCCTTTTCACATTTTAAGCTAAGAACTTTTTTTTCTCCAATACTATTTTTTTTGTTGGCCCCTTGCCACTGGAAAGATAAAGAAGTGAATTGTTTAAAGGCGAATCAGAATCGGCTCTGGGGATCTCCAGCTCTCAGGCTCTGATTTTGCCTCTCGTAGTGCCTCATTGGACTCAGTGACTATTTCAAATATGTTAGGTTTCTGTCTTTGGGCGTGAAAGTGGAGCCATAGAATCCTGAACCTGGAAGGGACCCTAAGAAATCCTTCAGGTTGGCCAAGTATTTTTATTGCCATTTAACAGAAGAAGCTAGTGTGGTTCAGAGTCTTACCCAAGAATAAAGAACGTAATTAAAAAAAAAAAACAAAGAAATGTCATTAAATGTCCTTCTCCTGCCCCGACCTCCTTTTCTCTGCCCTTTAAGTGAATGCAGTTGTTTAGCAAAACCTCCCATTTTTATTTGAGAAATAGAAAAAAAAGTCTCCGGGGCTTTTTTTTCCTAGTAAAGGAAAGACAGGTGCTGTAGAAGTAGAAATCATAATAAAGAGAATCTAAATAGGAAATGCTTTCTAAATCAGCCTTAAGTGTCAAAGCTTGATTTTTTTTCTGAATTAAGTATAGGAGCTTTAGCCTGATGAATTTGTTGTGAAAAAATTTAAGGTGATTAATCCAAATATCATCCTCAGTATAATGTGTGTGTTATAAACAGACTCCAGACAAGTCACTGAAATCCAGGTACCCTTGTGTGAGTCCTGGGTGTGCCTGTCCTTGAGGCTTTGCTCTGGGCACTGACTGCTGGACAATCAGACCTTCCTGTGATTCACCCTGGAACCAGAACTGTGTTTGCGTTCGTGTATGGTGACACCAGACTAGACAGGAAGCACCAAGAACATGGTTATCCTGAGAAAATGTGGTACTTAAATTAGATTTGACTTAGGTGGAATGAATCTATAGCCCAGACACTGGGCTATGTGTTGGGTCACAGAGATGAACCAGTCAAGGGCCTGGTCCTCAAGGACTCTCAGGTTACCTGATGGGGCAGATAACTAAATATTATAGCCCTTAACATATGTGTTAACAATGTGCTCCAAGAACAGATGAAATCTTCCTGCATGTGTCACAGGATTTATAAGCTGGGTTTTGCAGGATACCACCTGGTAGAAAGAGAAAAGGCCTTATAGGCAGATAGAATAGTGTGAGCAAAGATGTGGGAGTATCTGCTTGGGAAGGTGTGTAATTTGGGGTTGCTGAATCACAAGATTCTTGGTGTGGAGTAAAGAAGGAGGGCAGGCCTGGCTGGTGTGGCTCAGTGGATTGAGTGCCAGCCTGCAAACCAAAGGTCGCTGGTTTGATTCCCAGTCAGGGCACATGCCTGGGTTGCAGGTCAGGTCCCTGATTGGAGCATGAGAGAGGCAACCAAGTGATGAAAAAAAAAGAAAGAAAGGAAGGAAGAAAGAAAAGAGGGCAGGAATGGAAATGGAGATGAAGCCAGAAAGACAGGCTGGAGTTAGGATGTGAAGAGCATTGAACACTCTGCTTCGGACAAACGCCAGGCATCAAATGACCCAGTTTACCTTCTCTAGCAATTATAATGTAGCAAGTGTGAATTTCTTCTTTGTTAGACCCAGTTTTCTAAGCCAAATAAAATCAAACTCCAGGTTCCATTTGCCTCAGTTTGACTCAGTTGACATACTCAAAGATTGACTCCTAAGTATGTTTTGGGGATTCTACTCCTTGGAGTTGTCAAATAACAAAATAAACAAACAAACAAAACACACTGGGACTTACATGCATGCAGAAAATGAGGAAGGGGGCCTTGTCTTTCCCAAGGATGCTCATTATAGTAGCCTTGGTACCTACTGCCACACTATACTGGTGTGAAGGGCTGCTCCTTCCCCTCCACTGTCCACCAAGCTCCGAAGCTCTGTGTTGGCTCAGAGAGCCCCCCATGGTGGTCTTTATGATATTGCCTCAGAGACCCTTTCACTGTTTCCATCCCTTGGTCCAGTCTCCAAAAGTATTAGCAAGTTTTCCTCCATATGGGCCACTGTTGGGAAAGGTACTTCCCAGTGGTATCACTCCTTCAGTTCAATTAAAGGCCCCAGCTTCCCGCTCCCTCCTCTAGGACAGCCATGTTAATCTTGTCAGTGGTGCTGAAGCCCAAAAGTGCTTTACAGATCCTGCGTCCTGTCCCATGAAAGGCTGCTGTACTTTTGAAATAACAGCAAATTGGATGAACTAAAAGAATCTTCACAAAAATGTGATAACGTGTATGTGCCTTAACAGTGACTTTGGAGACACTGTCTTCCTAAGGTGGAATTATATGGGCAGGAATTTCAGGCAGGATAAAGGGAATAAAAGAAGGATCATCTGGGAATAGGAGCGAAGTGAAGTAAATTGTGGGCAATTATTTACTCCTGCGGGAACAAAGTTGACAGTTGTTAAAATTCCCATTTGTCAAAATGACCAGAGATAATCTCTTAATATCCCGACATGTATTTCTGGAAGTATTTGTTGAACAAGTGTCTACACATGGTAATTAACGCACAGTGAAAAAAGGCTTCCTTTCATCCTGTTCCCTGTTCCTTTCTCTAGAGGTAACCATTGTTCTCATCAGCTTCCAATGTACCCTTACCCTTCTATAGATTTTCCAGCTACAGTATGCAAGTATATGTGCCCATTTTTTCTTAAAAAAAAAAGCCCTGGAGACTTCTCTTTTAATTTTTTTTATTGATTGATTTATTCATGATTAGAGAGAGAGAGGAATGGAGGGTGAGGTGCAGTGGAGAGAGGGAGACAGAGAAACATTGATTTGTTGTTCCACTTACTAATGCATTCATTGGTTGATTTTTTATGTGCCCTGACTAGGGATCAAACCCATAACCTTGGTGTATTAGGATGATGCCCTAACCAACTGAGCTACCTGGCCAGGTAACCAATTTTTGCTTTTTTTAAACACAGTAGTTGGTCTAGCATACTAGACCTAGTATTCTATTTGCTTTTTTTTTTTTTTTGCTAAAAATATATTTGAGATATTGTCTTATATAAGTATATAAAGTTCTATCCATTTTCTAAATGACTGTCTAGCATAGTTTGGATTTGTATATTGTGTTAAAATTACTTTGTCCTTTCTCAGGCATAGAGTCCACTGAAAATATCAAAAATTAAAAATCCCTCTATCCTGAGAATTTTTAGTTTAGTTGACTATTCTGTGCTTCTTAAAGTGGAGAATGAATGTTTCTGCATTTGGTCTACAAACTACAAGATGGAATGCCCTTGAGAAGTTCCATTTCTCTACTTCTACTACGTAGTACAGGCTATTCAGAATGGAGGCCTATAGTTTTCCTTTTAACATTTAAAACATGTTCCATTTTGTGGGAGTTTGAGAATTTGGGGGTGGATGGGTAGCTGGTCCTTGGGGAAAATGAGTGGATACATATTTGGCTGTACAGTTTAAATTTTTCTCCTTTCCCCCCCTTCTTTGCTAATTGAACTGGCTTAAATAAAACAAGGGAAATTTCGCAAATCTAAACAAAAGTTTCCACAGTTTAAGACAGTTCTATCTCATAATCTCAGGCCATGAAACTTTATAGCTGGGTCTACCTTGCGGCATCCCTGCAGCGACAGGTTCTGCTAACAAAGGCCTGGTTGTCTCTGTGTATTTCCAATGAAAATTATTGGGCGACAGAATCAAGTTCAGGACAATTTTCACACCAGGGGGGTCCCATGAGCCATGATGATGGTCTTCCAGCCTCCCCCTCTAGCCACGTGAGTGGGCAAGGGGATACTGGGACCTGTGCTTCAACTTTCTAAACTTTTTTTCTTGTGAAAGATGGGGCTTAATAATATTACCCCTTTTAGAGGGTTAATTTTGAGAATAAAATTAGATCACACCTGTAAAACCCTAGGCAGAGAGTAAGCTAGGAGTAAATGGGAATCATCATTGTCATAGTTATTACGGAAAAGACACTGTACTGAATGCTTCTCTATGGAGTTCAAAGTCATAGTTACTAATGATGAGACAGAATTCTGAGGAGGAGCTTTTCGTTCTCCCTGTGGATTTTACAGACATAGGAGTTCAGTTCATCTGGGCTCTGTTCTGTATTCGTCCACCCACCCATCTTAGAGACAGATTCAGATGTGTGTTCTTGCAGGCTTGCACACTTCTTTGAACTGAAATTTTTGTCATACTTTTTTTTTGTCAGAGGGAACCTCGACTTGGTAGCTATCTGACTCCGTTTCTTACTATCTCCATCACTGGGAATGCATCTTAATCTAACCTAGCTGCAGTTTCTTATCTGTAAATCATAGATGCTAATAGAAGTTAATACAGAGTTGTGACATCAATTCCCCAATAGACAATGTTCAGTAAATGTTAGTGATTGTTATTTAACATCATCTATCACGTATTGTGATCATGGGGCCAGGTACAGTTATCTCAGGTTACTGCAGCTGTCAGTGATAATTAGGGAGGGAGCAGTGGGTCTGGAATGAGGCCCGGGTCTTGCCGAGCACCTCTATTTCCTCTTACGCTGCCTGTTTCCGTATTCGTAATGCCCTTCCTCACCTTTTCCTATTCCTCCTGGAGGAGCCCTCACTCGGCTCATCTCAATCGTCCCTCATTGCTCTGAGGCACTGGCTACAGTGCTCTGACAGATTGCAAGTATCCGCAGGTCCAACCCAGGGCACCTCTGGAACACATTATTTCCCTTACCACAAATGTCCCAGGGACGGGATCAGATCCTAGAATCTTAGAAAGCTGGATGAAAAGGTCCCAACTCTAGATTACTTTTTTTTTTAACTTTTTTTACAGATTTTATATTTAGAGAAGGGAAGGGAGGGAGAAAGAGTGGGAGAGAAATATCAATTGATTGGTTGCCTCTCACATGCCCCCAACTGGGGATCTGGACCCCGCAACCCAGGCATGTGCCCTGAGAAGTGAACCAGTTACCTTTCCATTCCCAGGCCGGCACTCAATCCACTGAGCCAACTATGGCCCAACTCCAGATTTTACAGGACAATAAACTGAAGCTCAGAGAGAGAGGGGGCAAGTAAAATACCTAAACAGGTTAGGAGCCGAGGGAAACTCAAACCTGGGTTTCTGACTCCCGGCCTGAGCGAGGTTCATGGCACCTCTAGGCTGTCTGTCCATCGAGACCTCTCTCACTGGGAGCGACTACAAAGCCAGGGAGACAGCGACCACGCTGATCCTTGAGCCTTTGGGGGCCCCTGGCCGTGCAGCTAGCACCGCGGTCGGCTGTCTAGGGGCTGTGGGGCTCCCCTGGGACTTGAAACAGCTCCTAGTGCGGGCCCATGGGAGCAGGGGAGCTCCGGGGCGCCGGGAAGTAAAAGGAGTCGCCCATGGTTCGGCGGGTAGAGCCGTGGCTAGGGTGTGGAGAGTGACCTGGAGACTGGGCACTTGGAAACCGTCACTGGGCTCCTGGCGGATGAGAGAGGCGGCCACCCCTGGGCCGCTCGTCCCGCCCCACCTCCGGCCCAGCGGAGCACAGCTGACCCCGCCCCCTCGAGTCCAGTTTCTCGACCGCCGGCGCCGCGCTCAGTAAGCCGATCCCTCCCGCCCGGCGGGCTGCGAGTCAGCCACCAGTGTTGTGCGCCCGCCGCGCCCGCCCGTGGATGCGGTAGGCTGCCGGCTGCGACGGCCCGCACAGCATGGCCCGGCCCGTGCAGCTGGCGCCGGGCTCGCTGGCTCTGGTGCTCTGCCGGTTGGAGGCGCCGAAGGTGGCGGGGGTCGCGGAGGAGCCGGGCGGGCGCGCGGTGTTCTGCGCCTTTCGCCGCGCCAACGCGCGCTGCTTCTGGAACTCGCGGCTGGCGCGCGCCGCCTCGCGGCTGACCTTCCAGGGCTGGCTGCGCCCGGGGGTGCTGCTGGTGCACGCGCCGCCCGCCTGCCTGCAGGTGCTGCGCGACGCCTGGTGCCGCCGCGCGCTGCGCCCGCCCCGAGGCTTCCGCATCAAGGCGGTGGGTAAGTGCCGGGCCCGGCGGGGAGGGGCGCTCCGCGTAGGGTGCGGAGACCGAGCCCTGGTTACCGGGGCGGGTGTACCTCGCGGCTTAACTCTGGGGTGAGGGGATGAAAAAATCCCCTGGTGGCCGGAGAAGGGGACTGGAGAAGGTGGCTGGAGAAGGGCTGCCCTCCCAGCTTCAGCTGGGACTCTGTTGCTCTGGCCGACGCCCTGGGCCAACTCCAGGAGGCCTCCATTCCCTAAATCTTTCAACCAGTGGAGCTCACAGGTTCCCGGTCGAAGAACTTCTACTTAGGAAAGTGATGCTTTGGGGAGAAAGACTTTGTGCTCGTGGAGCCAGAGGTTCTGTCAGGAGGTAGGGACCTCTGCCAGAATCTACGGGTTGACCAGAATCTACAGATTCTGAACTGGTTGCCGGGTGTTATTTATTTGTTTGTCTCAGACGCGGAGCAAAGTCTTTGGTTTTCATATACTGCTGTTTTGGGTGGTGTGCTGGTCTTGGACCAGGGCCTAGCAGAAGGTTTGCGGTCGTTAACTACTTGGGTGAAATAAATGACAAATGGCTGTCTGGACACATCCCGTCGACTAAATAGAATTCCTCCTTTCTAGTCTTTTCAGAGAGCCCATTTGTTCAAAGACAGACAGCAGCTTTTTACCTGTGTAAAATAGCTTCTCATTTGAGAAACTGAACCACAGCACCTCTGAATGAGTGTTCTCTGGCACCGGCCACTAAACTCGGGCAGGCTGTCGGCTCCCTGTAACAGCCCGGTTCTGTCTGTCTGCGTTTATGTGGGCTTGTGACAACGATTTGATGGTGTGCTGTTGACAAGTCACCAGTTGTTCCAGCCCTGAATTTTGACTCCTACCAAGGAATCCTGCTCTCAGTCCATAAATCCTCCTCCTCAGAGGAGCAGCAGCAAATAAAAAACATTTGTTTTAGCCCCCTGGGGGTCAGAGGCACTTGATGTTGTGCCTCATCTGCTCAGAGATGGTGTCTCTACATCCCAGGTCGGTGAGGTTAAACGTTGGCTTGTCACCTCCTCCATGCATTACCATTCTATCTGATATCTCCTCCCCACCCCACCCCAACACACACACCCTTTTTCTTTCCTTAAGAGCAAAAAAGAGCTCATTTCCAAAGCCACATAACATTTCATCTCCTTTTACTTGCAGGAGTGAGTGAAGAAAATAGGTTTTTGGCTCTGAAAGCCCACATTCTCACAGGGAAAGGGGTCTTTCAGACAGTCTGGATGAAAAACTCTTTTCAGTTCTGTATCCTCGGTTTTTCTGGTTTGAATTAGCAGTTGCATTCTCTAGTTCCCCCACCCCCTTTCAAAGGATAAGCATAGAGTGTATTGCAGAAAGGGGGTAGGTGGAGTTGGGGCCTAGACCTGAGGGTGAAATAGAGAGGGCTTGTGCTAAGTCAGAGTCAGCCGTGATGCCACTACCTGGAGTCCAATGAGCAGTGGCGAATGCTGGTTCCTGGGTTGGCCCTGTTTGCTGCCATCTGAAAGAGGCAGTGGACAGAGTGAACACACTGCCAGATGCTCCCACCCTCCACCCACTAGGTAATGAACCCTCATTGCATAACTAGGGATGCACGGGGCACTGTATTCTGTGGAGTGTGCAGTACAGTGGTCTTTATGCTGGGTCGTTATCCCTGACTTGGGTGTCTTGGCAGAAATGATTTTGAGGATTTTAACAGAGTCCTGATAAGAATTAAAACATGTAGCTGGAATTTTTCAGAACCACCTATTGGGACATGTTGAAGAGCAAAATGGGGAAGAGCTTATTTGGTGCAGGTCAGTTCCTGTGTGGGGGGGTTGTTTCTAATAGAATGGCTAATTACTAATCTAACTTGGGATCCTTGGGTCAGATCAGCGGAGAGAAAGCATCAAGGCAGCTCTTGGGTCCTCTCAGAGCCCCAGAAGGTGGAGAAGGCAGGAGGAGCTGCCTCGCCTGCAAGAATGTGGGAGTTTCGGTCTGCTTGCTTTCCTGAATCTGGCAGCATTGGCTTCCAGAAGCTAAAGTGGGCTTCCAGGGAGGGAAGGGCAGGGCAGCTGTGCAATATTGCAGGTTTTGCACCATTCTTGTCATTTCATGGGAGCCAGCAGAATCCTAGAAAAAGAAACAAAAGATCGGTTGGTTACATCAATTTGGTCTCTTTGCTGTATTTTTTTTAAGGTTTACTTACTCCTTCATAAAAGTACTTGGGCATAGGGAATATTGCCAGTCAATTGAGACAAAATGCTGGCAGGGAAAGAGGTATGGCCATGAGCTTTATAAACCCTGTGCTCCCGTGGGTCCTTCTTGACCTGATGCTCATGGAACTTCATACGATATGGTGCTTGAGTGCCTTGGCCAAACAGACAGAAGTGACCCGAGCCCCCGATGCAGCAGACCTGATTGTGAGGTCTGTAGGAGTTTGGTTCACTCCATGTTTTGTGCCTTTTCTTTCCCTTCTCACTTTCTCTACTTCATCTTTCCTCTGGTGAGACAGTATTTCTCAGGCTGAGAGCATTTCCCCAAACCAAAGGGCATAGGATCTTTTTATTATTATTGTTTTATTTTTCAATTACAGTTGACATTCAATACTACTTTATATTAGTTTCAGGTGTACAGCATAGAATTTTTAGCATGATAACCTGGAGCTAACTGTTTTTCTGTGCTCTAGTCAAGTGTTTTCTTTTTTATTCCTTTCCTCTTTCTTTCTTTTAAATTGGCAAATGACATTAGCAGATGAAAGGGGTGAACTCTGGGAGCTGGAGGGAGACACATCTGTTCACCTAGCTGAGCCCCTGCAGGTGGTAGGGGTGCAGGACACCTGTATTTGTTTGGGTGAATCAGTTGTTACTCTGGGTCCAAACCTACTATGGAAGTGAAAGATTGATGACGGCTTCCTGGGGTAAGGGAGGGACTGCCACTTGGCCAAACAAGTTCGTTCCCTTCTCCTAAAATTTATAGCTGAGGTGGCTACCCTTTCATTCCCATCATGGCCTTCCATCTTTTCTCATTGAATAAGAATGCCTATGGCTCTTTTAAAATATTTGCTTTCTCGATTCTGTGTTTCATTAATTCATTGTTTCTGTGTTTTTACATCTCTTTCATTCAGAGTTGCATGTTCTCAAAGAGAAAATGAAGTCAATTTGTTTCTTCCACATTCATTTCAAGAGGGGATAGCTGGCCCTGGCCTGTGTGGCTCAGTTGGTTGGATTCCCAGTCAGGGCACTTACCTGGGTTGTGGGTCTGGTCCCTGGTTGGGGAGCATGCAAGAGGTAGCCAATTGATATTTCTCTCTCACATTGATGTTTCTCCTCTCTCTCTCTCCCCACCCATCCCTCCCTCCCTCCTTCCCTTTTTCCCTCTTTTCCTCTCTCTCTTAAGGCAATGAAAAAAATGTCCTTGGGTAAGGATCAAAAAAGAAAAAATGGAGGGGATAGCTGAGTAGGAAGCTATGTTCTGGAAGCCGGCTGGTTCACAGTCCTTTCCAGCCCACAGTGACCTTTGTGGGCACTGCAGGCTCTGCCTCTGATTGAGTTAGGCCAGAGTTCCCTGGTGTGTGCCTTTGGGGAGGAGGGGTGGAGTCTACAGATGAGTCAGGTACACCTGGGGAAGAACTAGTGTGAGAATCTTCCCACCTCTCCTCATGAGCCTCCTACTTGCTTCCTGAAAGCAAGTGAGCACAGATATACCAAGGCAAAATTGCGAGTGCCCTTGAAAAGTAGAGACCAGCCACTAATGTATGCTACTTATAAATGACTGATTTCAGAATCTATTTTGGGATCTGGTGTGGGAGAGGATCAGCTCAGGGGTATGGGTGCCTGATGGTACCAAACATCTGAAATGTTCTGTGATTTATGGAAGGGCATAGGGGAGTGCATAGAGATGGTGAGGAGAGTGAGTGGTCCAGCTCCTATTCTGTTTTGTTTCCGAGGTGCTGCCTAGAATGACAAAGGGGCATCTTATAGGTTTTAGTAGCCAATGGAATTTTTAAGGTGCAATTTACATCGAGTGAAATGCACAAATCTTAAGGGGAGCATTTGATGCATTTTTCAAATATATAAATAAATGAGTGTAACACAAACTTCTAAGAGGATTTAGAACACTGTCATTACCCCAGAAAGTTCCCTTTCACCCCTCCCCAATCACCTCTGTTCCAACCCTCATAAGTAAGCACTCTTCTGATTTTCTTTTAACCATAAATTTTGCCTGATCAATAACTTCATGTAAATGGAATCATTAGTATGTGCTCTTTTATGTGAAGGTTCTTTTACTCAGCTTCATGTTCCTGAAAGTCATCTTTCTTGTAATACTAGTTTGTTCCTTTTTATTGATGAGTAGAATTCCATTTCATGAATATACCACAGTTTATCCATTTTTCCTTGGATGAACATCTGGGGTATTTTTCCAGTTTATGACTATTATGAATAAAACTTCTGTTAATACACGTTTTTATGCTTCTGCTTTTCTTTTTTTAAATTTATTTAATCTTTAAAATATTTAATTTATTTATTTTTAGAGAGGTGAAGGGAGGGAGAAAGGAAGGGAGAGAAACATCCATGTGTGGTTGATTCCCACAAACCCACCACAGGGGACCTGGCCTGCGACCCAGGCCTGTGCCCTAGACTAGCAATTCAACCTGCGACCCTTTGGTTCACAGGCCAGCACTCAATCCACTGAGCCAACCAGCCAGGGCAATATGCTTCTATTTTTCTTGGGTTCTTACCTAGCAGAACTCACTGAGTAGGTTATGTTTAATTTTTTAAAATTGAATTTGGAGAGAGAGAGAGAGGGAAACATTGATTTGTTGTTCCATTTATTTATGCATTCATTGGTTGGTTCTTGTATGTGCCCTGACACAGTATTGAACCTGCAACCTTGGCGTATCAGGATGACGCTCTAACCAACTGAGCTATCTGGCCAGGCCTGAACACTTTTTCATGTGCTCATCAATTTCCATTGTGAAATGTCTGTCCAAATCTTTTGCTTTTTTTATTGCATTGTCTTTTTACTAATATTTATTATTATTTGTTATTTTATTATTGTCAAATTGTAGGAGTTCTTTCTATGTCCTAAATACCAGTCCTTTGTTAGAGATATGCTTTGTGACTATACCTTCTAGCCTGTGGCTTGTTTATTTAGTTTCACAATGGTCTCTTTGGGAGACAAGTTCTAAATATTAATTGTCTACTTTATGTATTTTCTCCTTTTTGGATTGTACTTTTTACTTCCCCTATAAAGAAAGTTTGCTTAATCCAATAATTTTCTTCTGTGTTTTATTCTAGAAGTTTTATGGTTTTACATTTGGTCCTGTGATCCATTTTGTGATAATGTTTGTGAAGGATACGTGGTGTAGGTAGAGGTTTATTTGTTTTGTGTATACGTGTCTAATTTATTCAAGGACAATTTGTTGAAAAGACTAGCCTTTCTTACTAACTTGCCTTTGCAAGTCTGTGGAAAATCAGTTGGCTGTGTCAGGGTCTGTCTCCGTCCATCCTGAGTCTGTCCTTTCACCAGTGCCATGCTGCCTTGTTGCACTTCACAGAACGACTTGAAATCAGATATTGTGAGGCTCCTACCTTTGTTCTTCCTAAAAATTGTTTTGGTTACTCTAGCTTCTTTGTTTTTCCATTTATATTTTTTAATCAGTTTGTCAGTTTCTTTAAAAAAAATCTAGCTGGGATTTTTATTTGGATTGTATTGAATAGTAGATCGATAGGAAATTAGATGAGAAATTCATCCTGGTTTGCCTGAGACTGCTCTGGTTTTAGAAATGATGATCTTGCCATCTTGGGACCCCCATAGTCCCAGGCAAACTGGGAGAATTGGTCACCCTAATTTGGGGAGAGTTGACATCTTAACATTTCATGAACATATCTCTCTGTTTGACTGTCCTTAATGTATTTTTTAGTGTACAGGTCTTGAATATCTTTTGTCAAGTTTATATTCCTAAAAACTTTATGTTTTAGATGCTATTATAAATAGTATGATTTTATTTTTCTTAAAGATTTTATTTATTTATTTTTAGACAGAGGGGAAGGGAGGGAGAAAGAGAGGGAGAGAAACATCAGTGCGTGGTTGCCTCTCCTGCACCTTCTTCTACGAACCTGGCCTGCAACCCAGGCATGTGCCCTGGCTGGGAATTGAACCAGCGGCCCTTTGGTCCACTGAGCCACACCACCCAAGGTGTAAATAGTATTATTTTAAAATAAATTGTATTTTGGAAAAAATTTTAAATTTATAGAAAAATTGCAAAGATATTACAGAGTTCTATGTTCATCACCCAGTTTTCCATAATTTTTGTACCTTACCTTTAAAAATTAACATATTATTTACATAGCATAACAGTTATCATTTTAAAGTGCATAATTCAGTGAGTTTTAGGATGTCTGCAGTGTTGTGCAACCATCACCAATATCTTATTCCAGAACTAGGAGCCTCTTTCTCTCCACAACTGCTGTCCACCACTAACCTACCTTCTGTTTTGTCTCTGCCACACATTGAATTGGCCTGTTCCAGGTATTTCATTTACATGGAATCACACTGTGTAGGTTTTTGTGCTTGGTTTCTTTCACTTAGCATAATGTTTTCAATGTTTATCCGTGTTGTGTCATGAATTAGAACTTCATTCATTTTTATGGTTGAATAATAATCCATTGTGTGGGTTACTTTTGCATATCCATTTATCAGTAGATGCTTATATGGGTTGCTTCCACTTTTTGGCCACTATGAATAATGCTGCTGTGAGCATCTCTGTGTCAGTCTTTGTATGGACCTATGTTTTTATTTTTGGGTAGATCCCCTTGGGTTATCTTAAAATAAATATCTTAAAGTCTCTGACGATATTTGTAATTTGTTCATTACCAGCACGCATTTTATCTTATCTTTCAGCATAGTTATATAGTTTCTTTAAAATACTTATCATTCTAGCCCTGGCTGGTGTGGCTCAGTGGATTGAGCGCCAGCCTGTGGATTGAGTGCTGGACTGCAAACCAAAGGGTCACTGGTTCAATTCTCAGTCAGGGCTCATGCCTGGGTTGCAGGCCAGTTCCCCAGTAGGGACATGTGAAAGGCTACCACACATTGATACTTCTTTCCCTCTCTTTCTCCCTCCCCTCCCTTTTCTAAAAAAATGAAAATAAAATCGTTAAAATACTTATAATTCTAACATTTTATTCACCTCAGGGTTAGTCAGTTATTCTTATTGGTTGCCTTTTCTTTGAATAAGTCCCATTTTCCTGTTTCAATATTGTCTGGTACTGTGGATTGTGTCTCTACTGTTATGAGTGATAAATTGTAGAGCTTCTGGATTGTATGTTCCTCTGGTTGACAGTGTTGACATTTTTTGTTTATTTTATGAGGTTCTTCATGTGGCCGGACTCCAAGTTTGAACACTGTCTCCCCTGCAGTAAATGGCAGCTACAATGTCGTATGGTAGGTGGGCTGCTTGTGCCCTTTGCATGTGGAGTTCATATTTCAGCCCTAAAGTCAGGCTGAGTTTTTATGCAAAATTGGGGGTTTCATATCTGTGACTCAGTCTTTTCCAACATCACTTTCCTGCTGTTGTAGCCACCCCAAACCGTGTCCTTAGATTCTTTAAGTTAGTAAGACTGTGGGTTTCTACCAAAGTTTTAGCCTCCTGGCCTGGCTCCTAATTTAGCCTTTAGATGAAAAGCTGTAAGAAATGGGAAACCTCCCCAGTGCCACATCTTTCCAGAAGGACCAACCCCCTAGTTTCTAGCTGGTTTTGGTTGCTTTTTAGTACCTTCGGGTAAAGGTTTTTATATTTTGTCTAGAGTTATAGTTGTTATTGGCAAAAAGGTTGCTCTCATAGGACCTCATTCCTCTAATAGGACCACATTCAGGAATGTTTTTAATTCCTGTCTTTTCTTCTAAAATGTCATTCTTTTGATGAGCAGTGTCTAGGTCATAGAGAAACTCCTGGTCATGACGAGATCATTTAAACAGTCATCAAGAACAAATGCCTATGCTCCATCTCTTCCTTTTCCCAGACATCGTGGTTTCTCCCCCATCTTGTCTAGTTTGATTATTCCTTTTCTTCTATTAGGTGGTAATCTGCAAAACTTCTCCCCATTTTGCAGACAGGGCACAGAATGAAGGCTGTGATTTGACTGGTGTTACTTGGGTTTCTTGCCGTCCCCTCTATTTGCCACCAGTCCTCCCACAGTTCCTGCAAAGGCCCTGGTATTTTTCACCCGCACACACACTCCCGGAGAGGGTATCAGATTCCCAACAGGCCTTCAGTCTACTCCAAGGCCCAGAAAATGGCAGAAACAGCTGCTCTGACCATGCCCCTGCTCTCACCTCCCTCCGTCCTACCCACGATCTTTCCAGCCATATTTTTCTGGCTTTGTTCTGTCAGATGTTGCCTTTTACCTTATTCTGTGCAGGGGCAGTTGAAGGGTTTGATTTTAAAGAGCCGAAGGGCTCACAACAGGGTGTCCGGTAGGCATATTGCCGTTACCAAGCTGGATGATCTGTATGCAGCATCTGGGTAGTCAACGAGAATCTCTAGCTCCATGTTTTGATTAAGCAACCAGTGGGTGAGAAAAGACACCTCTAGTTGCTGCCATGTGCACTTCAGTCCAGTCGGATGAAAAGAGCCATTAACGCGAAAATCAGCTTGGATTACTCCAACCTGTTTCTCCTGCCCCAAGCCTGTAGGTCACCAAGTTCCACCAGGCTCAGTCCTCAGGATCCCTCAGATCCATCCCTTTTCTCCATTGCCGCCGCTGGGCTTTTGTCCACCCAAGATCTCACCATTTATTTCCTTTGCGAATCATGGCTCAAGCTTCCTCCCTTTTTGTGGTGCCATCTTCTGTGTGACACAG
The DNA here is from genome assembly GCF_021234435.1 of Artibeus jamaicensis. Classification (NCBI taxonomy): domain Eukaryota; kingdom Metazoa; phylum Chordata; class Mammalia; order Chiroptera; family Phyllostomidae; genus Artibeus; species Artibeus jamaicensis. The sequence goes on from NW_026521788.1 coordinate 20,848,228, forward strand.
AAGTGTACACATCTTCTGTGTGTACACTCCAGTTTACTCTCCATCCCACACGTAGACAGACTCATGGACACTCTAAGAGACAGCTTTAATTCTGCTTTTTATTTGCTCAGATGCCATCTGCTGCTCCCCTTCGTCTTTCAGTTAAAGTCCAGTCTTCAACATGCACTGCAAGGCTCTCTAATCCATTTCCACACAAAGCCTCCTCTTTTTCTCCACCTTCTAAAAGGTGCCTGCCTGCCTGTATCAGGCAAGGTTCGGTAAGAGAAACAGAATGAGTAGGAGACCGATGACCAGGAATGGACTCCGTGTGATTGTGGGGACTGGCGAGGAAAGTCCAAAATCTGTAAGTCTAGCCATCATGAAGGTCTGGTTGGAAATCTCAGGCACAAGCCAAAACTGCTACTCATAGGGGGAATTTCTTCAGTTCTGCTGTTAAGGCCTTTCAATTGATTGAAACATAGATTATGTAGAATAAGGCCCTTTACTAATCCCATCTATAAAATAGTTTCACAGCAATGCCCGGGTTAGCGTTTGACAAACAAGGCTGTAGTTTATCCAGGCTGACGTGTGAGACTGACCATCGCATCTTCCCTTCTGCCAACCTGGGTGCTGTCCTCTCGACAAGCTGTGCACGCTCACAGGTTGTTTCGGCGGGCCATCCCCTCTGCTGGGGGCCTGAGTTGGGTGCTCTTTGGTTTCCCCCATGCCTGCCATGAGTAGAGTCTCTCGTCACTGGGGTACTTACATGTCTGTTGCTCCTCAAGGAAAAACAAATTAATGGGTCATTCTTGAGTTTTATTTAGCAAGATTTTTTTTCAGGGAGAGAAGGAGGAAGGGGGAAAGAGGAACATCAACTTGTTGTTCCACTTATTCATGCATTCTTTGGTTGTTCCCTGCATGTGCCAGGGCTGGGGGTTGAACCTGCAACCATGGCACATTGAGATGATGTTCCAACCAACTTAGATGCTCAGCCAGGGCTCATTCTTGAATTTTAGACATTTTCATCCTTTACTCTGCTGATGACTGAGAGGTGAATGTCCTGGAATGTTTGTTTGTCAGCTCCATGCTTTTGTTTGTCTTTAAACACGGTCATCTTCCCTTTCTTGTTGTACCATGCATTGAACCTTTGAAATATCCTTGTGAATCTCATGTGCATTACTACTGAACACCAATGCAAAATTATTTTTATATATATTTTATTGATTATGCTATTACAGTTGTTCCATATCCCCCCTTTTAAAAAATATATTTTATTAATTATGCCATTATAGTTGTTCTATTTCCCCCCTTCATTCCCCTCCACCCTGCATACCCCTCCCCCACCATTCCCCCCTTTAGTTTATGACCACGTGTCTCAAGTTCTTTAGATTCTGTATTTCCCATACTATTCTTGCCCTCCCCCCTATTTTCTTTTTTCCCCCCTATTTTCTACCTACCATCTATGCTACTTATTTTCTGTACCTTCTCCCCCCTTCTCCTTCTCCCATTCCCCTGTTGCTAACCCTCCATGTGATCTTCATTTCTATGGTTCTGCTACTGATCTAGCCGTCCTCTTAGTTTGCTTTTGTTTTAGGTGTGGTTCTTAATAACTGTGAGTTTGCTGTCCTTTCACTGTTCATATTTTTTTATCTTCTTTTTCTTAGGTAAGTCCCTTTAACCTTTCATATAATAAGGGCTTGGTGATGATGAACTTCTTGAATTTGATTTTTATCTGAGAAGCACTTTATCTGCCCTTCCATTCTAAATGAAAGTTTTGCTGGATAGAGTAATCTTGGATGTAGGTCTTTGGATTTCATGACTTGGAATACCTCTTTCCAGCCCCTTATTGCCTGTAGGGTCTCTTTTGAGAAATCAGCTGACAGTCTGATGGGAACTCCTTTGTAGGTGACTGTCCCCTTATCTCTTGCTGCTTCTAGGATTCTCTCCTTCATTTTAATCTTGGCTAATATAATTATGATGTGCCTTGGTGTGTTTCTTCTTGGGTCCAACTTCTTTGGGACTCTGAGCTTCCTGGATTTCCTGGAAGTCTATTTCCTTTGCCAGATTGGGGAAATTCTCCTTTATTATTTGTTCAAATAAGTTTTCCGCTGGTGGCTGTTCCTTTCCCCCTTCTCGTACCCCTATAATTCGGATGTTGCAGCATTTTAAAGATGTCCTGGAGGTTCCTAAGATTCTCCTCATTTTTTTGAATTCTCGCTTCTTCACTCTTTTCTGTTTGGCCATTATTTGCTTTCTTCTGGTCCACTCCCTTGATTTGAGTCCCAGTTTCCTTTTCATCACTATTGGTTTCCTGTGTAATTCCCTTCATTTCAATTAGTTTAGCCTTCATATGTTCCTCTAATTAGTGACTGTAATCAACCAGTTCTGTTAGCATCCTGATCACCAGTGTTTTGAACTGTGCATCTGAAAGTTTTGCTATTTCTTCATCGATTAGATTTATGGGCTCTGGGGCTAAGAGATCTTCTTGAGCCATTTTTGGTCTGTTTGTGCCTGTTAATTATGAGGAGCGGAGCCTTAGGTGTTCACCAGGGCAGGGCCGCTGAGGTCGCTGAGTTGTGACGCTGTATGTGGGGGTGGGGTCAGAGCGGGGAAATGGCGGCCCCTCTGCTGCCTCCTCGCCGCTGGGGCCTGCTAGGTCCTGTCGTCTTATCACCCACTCCCTCGCTGGTCTATCTGCACACGAATGCAGGACCACAGTCAACCCGACGCCCTGTACCCTCGCTGGGTACCTTGGTCATTCACTGGGTCGCTCACTGGGTCACTCACTGGGTCCGCCCGTTGCAACCCCACGCCTGGGATCTGCATGCCTGAGTCCATCTGACCGAGTTTTCCTGTGCAACGCTGCTTCACCAGCTGCTGGCTTCGCTCCTCTTACCGGTCAGGCTGAAGAATTTGTTTTTTTGTTTGTTTTTTTTTTAAAGATTTTATTTATTTACCTTTAGAGGGGAAGGAAAGGAGAGAGGGACAGAAACATCAATGTATGGTTGCCTTTCATGCATCCCCTGCTGGGAATTGGTCTGCAAGGAACTGGTCTGCAACCCAGGCATGTGCCCTGACTGGGTATCGAACCGCGATTGTCTGGTTCGCAGGCCCGTGCTCAATCCACTGAGCTACACCAGCTGGGGAGAATTTGTTGTTATCAGACTTCTGAAAAGTTCAATTTTCTGTGTTCTGGCTGTGTTTTCTGTTGCTAACATTTTGTTGTCTCTCAACTTGGTTGTGGGAGAAAGCACGGCGTCTCCACCTATGCCTCCATCTTGGCGGAAGTCCTTCCATATCCCCCCTTTATTCCTCTTTGCCATGCACACCTGCTTCTACCTGTATTCCCCCACTTTAGTTCATGTCCATATGTCATACTTATAAGTTCTTTGGCTTCTACATTTCCTATACTATTCTTACCCTCTCCCTGTCTATTTTCTACCTACCATCTATGTTACTTATTCTCTGTACGTTTTCCCCCTCTCTCCCCACCCACTGCCCTGCTGATAACCCTCCATGTGATCCCCATTTCTGTGATTCTGTTCTTGTTGTTCGTTTAGTTTGTTTTTGTTTTAGGTTCAGTTGTTAATAGCCATAAGTTTGCTGTCCTTTCACTATTCATATTTTTATCTTCTGTTTCTTAGATAAGTCCCTTTAACATTTCATATAATAAGGGCTTAGTGATGATGAACTCCTTGAATTTGATCTTATCTGAGAAGCACTTTATCTGCTCTTCCATTCTAAATGAAAGCTTTGCTGGATAGAACAATCTTGGATATAGGTCTTTGGATTTCATGACTTGGAATACTTCTTTCCAGCCCCTTCTTGCCTGCAAGGTTTCTTTTGAGAAATCAGCTGACAGTCTTAGGAGCATTCCTTTGTAGGTAACTGTCTCCTTTTCTCTTGCTATTTTTAAAATTCTCTCCTTCATTTTAATCTTGGGTAATGTAATTATGATGTGCTGTGGTGTGTTCCTCCTTGGATCCAATTTCATTGGGACTCTGAGCTTCCTGGACTTCCTGGAAGTCTATTTCCTTTGCCAGATTGGGGAAGTTCTCCATTATTTGTTCAAATAAGTTTTTGATTTCTTGATCTTCCTCTTTTCCTTCTGGCACCCCTATGATTTGGATGCTGGGACGTTTAAAGATGTCCTGGAGGTTCCTAAGCCTCACTTTATTTTTTTGAATTCTTCTTTCTTTATTCTGTTCTCATTGGATGTTTCTTTCTTCCTTCTGGTCCACACCGTTGATTTGAGTCCCAGTTTCCTTCCCATCACTGTTGGTTCTCTGTACATTTTCCTTTATTTCACTTAGCATAGCCTTCATTTTTTTTCTAATTTGCGACCATATTCAGCTGATTCTGTGAGCATCCTTATTACCAGTGTTTTGAACTGTGCATCTAAACTGTGCATCTTATCTTTTCATCACTTAGTTTTATTTTTTCTGGAGTTTTGATATGTTCTTTCATTTGGGCCTTTTTTTTTTGGTCTTGGTGTGCCTGTTATGTAGTAAGGGGCAGAGCCTTAGGTGTTCACCAGGGTGGGGTAACCCACTTTGCTGCTGTGTTGTGACATCGTATGTGGAGAAGGGTCTGAGAGGGAACAATGCTGCTTGCTCCACTCTCTGCTGGTGTTCAGTCACTTCCCCCACTGCCCACAAGCAAATTGGGTCCTTCTGGTGCTGATTCCCAGTAGTTGGGTTTGTGTACATTCTAGGACCCTTTGGGTCTCTCTAATGAACTCTCCTGTGAGGCTAGGAGTTTCTCCTGCTGCTGCCTCAACCCCCACAGGTGTTTTCAACCAGAGTTTTGAGGCTTTATTTCCCCACATGGGAACTCTGGGTTGCATAGTTTGTCTCTCTCCCTAGTGGTTTCTTCTGGTTTATCTGCACATGAATTTGGGACCCCTGGTCCACAATCCATCACCTAGCTGGGTCCACCAGCTGCTGCCTTGCTGTGAGTCCTGTCCACCCTGCTGCCCGGCTCCGCCCCTCCTACAAGTCTGAATGAATGTGTCTTCTTTAACTCCTTGGTTGTTGGACTTCCATACAGTTCTATTTTCTAGTTCTGGATGTTTTTTGTTTTGAAATTGTTGTTGTCCTTCTTTTGGTTGTGTGAGGAAGCACAGTGTGTCTGCCTCTACCTCCATCTTGTTTGGAAGTACAAAATTATTTTCAATTGCAGAGGGCAAACTGGGACTTGAAGAGTCACTAAAAGCTATAGTTTAAAGTTTTCACATCACCCAGAACCACTTGTGAGGAAACTTGTGTTCAGATGTCTGCCCTGCCACTTATCAGCTGTGTGACTTTGAGGTAGTTACTTAACATTTCTCAGCTCTATTGTCTTCATGGTACAAATGAGGATGTAATAGCACTCTGCAGGTTGTTTTAAAAATGAGCTATCTGAGAATTCTCAGCCTGTGCCTTGTTCAGAGCCAAAGTCAGGAAAGTAAACACGTGGTATCTCCAGCATGGAGGAAGTAGAAAATATGTCTCAGAGTTCTGGTTCTCTAGATAGCCCATCTCCTCTGCAGTCTGTGCTAATTATTGCTAGCCTGGCACATGTTCATGTTCAAGATTTCTGTCCTTTTGTCCTCTCCTTCCTGTTATATCCTAGACTGCTTGGTGCTGGTCAGGCACACAGCCCTCTTTTGTCCTATGTCTTACTTAGCTCAGATCCCAAAAGGTGCCTGGTGCTATGGAATGAGCCCTGAGCACTGGGATTCCAATGCTCAGGTGTGGAAATAACCCTGTTGTTAAGTTGCTGGGAGCCTTCAGGTCAGTTAGCTCCCCTCTCTGGACCTCCGGGTCTTTAGCTGTGAACAGCTTACTGCTCACTTTGGCTCTGTTGACTGGCTGATGCTTCCCTACTCCTGGCCTAGTGGTAACCTGCAGCTGGATCAGCCTCCTAGTTACTGTTTCATGAGGTCGAGGGAAGAATAGACAAAAAGCTCACACTGAAGTTGCTTGAGGTATTTTCCACAAACAGGGAAGGTGTACCTTCCCCTTAGTCCTGCCCAGACACTTTGATTCTCTAGTGCTGTTGCCCCTTTTGAAGCATCCAAAACATTGCATCCTTTGGAGCAATGACACCATCCTGGGCCTCCCTTGCTCTCAATTTGTTGGGTAAGCATTGAGCATTTCCCGTGCGCCTGGTCCTGCACTAGTCAGTACAGAGGGGGAAAGGGCTCATGTCCTGACCTCAGGGAGCTCATAGTCTAGGGGTCAGATGGACACATAAGTGATACAGAGTTACAGGAAGCAGTAGAAGCACAGCTGACCAAGAGTTGTGTGTGTGCATGTGCACACGCACATCTGTTTCCAGGAAAGACTTCCTGGAGGAAGCGATGCCTGAACTAAGGATGAGTAGATGTTCATTTGAAGAGAAGGGCATTTAAATTTTTTGAATTATTTATTTATTTATTAATTTTTAGAAAGAGAAGAAGGGAGAGAGAAAGAAAAACACTGCTCCGTTGTCCCTCTTATCTGTGCATTCATTGGTTGGCTTCTTGTTGTGCCCTGACTGGGGATCCGAAGGGGGATCAAACCCGCATCCTTGATGTGTCAGGACGGTGCTCTAACCAACTGAGCTGCCTAACTAGGGCCAGAAGTACATATTAAACACAGTGGAGATATATGTGTCCCGGGTCATGGTCCCTATGAGGAACCATAGCAGTTGAGCACGGCCGGTGCGTGGGGTGGGAGGTGGACAGTGGCATGTGGGCCTGGAGAGGGACTGGCCTGTGACAGGCCTTGCCTGCTCTTCCGAAGGGTGCAGGTTTGAACCGGAGGCCACTGAAGAATGTTAAGTAGTAGAGTGCACATCTCTGTGTGTGTGATAACATTTATAATAATGTTTAACATGATACGTGGTAAACACAGGGTAGGGCAGAAGTAGGTTTACAGTGGTGAGTGCATGACAGAGTTTATTTTTGCATTATTATTTTTTAATTATGTTTCTCCATGTAAACAACTGTAAACCTACTTTTGCCCCACCCTCTAATTCCCAGCCTTTTGTGTGCATTATCTTCCATCGAGATTGTTGCCGGCAGTGGAGGTGCCTTTGAGGGGGTATATGACCCCTATGGACCTACTGCACTTTATACCATTGGTGCTTATTAAGTGGTGATCTGTCATCTGAGTAAGACCATAGACAGAAACCAAGGGCTGTGCAGATGGAATCCTCTGTCACTGATCAGCTGAGTGATCAGCTTCTCATGCAGACCTGTTGGGGCCTTGGTTTCCTTGTCTTTGGTGAGCATTTATCTATCTTTTCTATTTCACAGAGTTGGCATCAGGCTGGAAGGGATACTGTCTGTGAAAACACTTTGAAAAGTACAAAGTACAAGCACCACTGTCTGTCCATTTCTTTGTTGTCTGTTTTATCTCTCATCAGTGTTCCATAGTTTTCAGTGTACAGTCTTTCATTTCCTTAACTTATTCCAAAGGATTTTATCCTTTTTGATGCTATTGTAAATGGGTTTTTTTTTTCTTAATTTCCCTTTTGGGTAGTTTTTGTTAGTATATAGAAAGAGCCGAAGAAAAATGTCCCTCCCTTCTCCTCCCCCTTCCCCTCTAAAGATAAATAAATTTAAAAATCTTAAAAAAAAAAAAATGCAACTGATTTGGATATGTTGATTTTGTATCCTGCAACTTTACTGAATTTGTTGATTAGTTGTAATAGTTTTTTGTGGGGTTTTTAGTGTTTTCTATATATATGATCATGTCACGTGCAAATAGATAATTTTACTTCTTTTAAAATTTGGATGCCTTTTACTTCTTTTTCTTGCCTAGTTGTTCTGGCCAGGACTTTCAGGTCTGTGTTGAATAGAAGCGGTGAGAGTGGGCATCCTTGTTTTATTCCTGATCTTAGACAAAAAGCTTTCACCATTTCTCCATTGATTACTATGCTAGCTATGGGCTTTTCATATATAGCCTTTTTATGTTAATTTAATTAAGGTTAATTTAAGGTGATTTTATCTTATGTTTATAAATTAAAGGAGTTGATGTTTTTAAAACGCCTATGCTACCCAAAGTGATTTATAAATTTAACGCAATCCCTATCAAAATCTCAAAGGCATTTTTCACAGAAACAGAAAAAAGAACAACATTATCTAGATGGGATCACAAAAGAACCTGAATATCCAAAATAGTCTTGAGCAAGAAGAACAAAGCTGGAGGCATTGTCCTTTCTGATTTTATTTTATTTATTTTTTAATCTTTAATTAATTAATTAATTTCTAAAGATTTTATTTATTTTTAGACAGGGGAAGGGAGGGAGAGTTAGAGAAACATCAATGTGTGGTTGCCTCTCACATGGTCCCCACTGGGGACCTGGCCTGCAACCCAGACATGTGCCCTGACTGGGAATGGAAATGGTGACCCTTTGGTTCGCAGCCCGTGCTCAATCCACTGAGCTACACCAGCCAGGGCGCCCTTTCTGATTTTAATATGGTGCAACACTACAGCGATTAAAGCAGAGTGATACTGGCATGAAGACAAACATACACGGCAGTGCAACAGGGTAGAACGTCCAGAAATAGACCCATACATGTACAGTCAACTGATTTTTGGTAAGGGCGTCAAGAATGCACTATGGGGAAAAGATAATTTCAACAAATGGCGCTAGGAAAATTGGATATATCCATGTGCAAAAGAATGAAATTGAAAAAAAAAAGAATGAAATTGGACCTTTGCCTTTCACCATACACAGAAACAACTCAAAAAGGATTAATGGCTTAATGTAAAACTTGAAACTGCGATGGGATCTCCTAAAAAAAAATAGAAGAAAAACTAATAGCATAGGTCTTGGCAATGATTTCTTGAATATGACACCAAAATCACAGGCAACTGAGGTAAAAATAAACCAGTGCAACTGAAGCACAGCAGCAGATATTAACGGTGGTTATGTTACCTCCGGTGTTGACTGTGGCTGGTGTGTGCACTGTGTGCACATGCACCTGTCAGTGTTTTTATATATATACATATATTTTAAATGCATCTTTTAAAAAAGATTTTATTTATTTAGAGAGAGGGGAAGGGATGGAGAAAGAGAGGGAGAGAAACATCAATGTGCGGTTGCCCCTCACGTGGCCTTCACTGGGGAGCTGGCCTGCGGACCAGGCATGTGCCCTGACTGGGAATCGAACTGTGACCCTTTGCTTCACAGGCCCATGTTCAACCCACTGAGCCACACCAACCAGGGCTGTTTTCATATTTTTTAAAGTATCGCTTTTTTTCGTACCTGTTTTATTTTATTTACTTAATGTTTTTTATTGATTTGAGATAGAGTGGAAGGGAGAAGAGAGACACATCAGGTTGTTGTTCTACTTGTTTATGTATGCACTCATTGGTTGCTTCATGTCCGTGCCCCTGACCTGGGGTCAAACCCCCAACCTTGGTGTATCGGATTGATGCTCTAGCCACACCCACACATGCATAAGGCAGTCTTACTATTTTAATTTAATCTTAATTTAACGGATTGCCAGATAACATAGTCACATGATACAAAAGGGTACCCAATAAGAAGCCCCCCTTTCCTCAGCCCCCGCCACTCATTTCTCTTTTCTAGAAACAGCTACAGTGACCAGTTAGTTCCCCTAGATCACGCCGGAGATAGTTTATACAATCAATATGTATAAAAATATCCTTCCCATTTTTACGTAAGTGCTAGCATATTACATGAATCTTTTTTCTTAGAAACAAAAGGTGTCCAAAAATGTTATTTTAAAAAAGGAAAAATAGCCCTGGTTGGTACAGCTCAGTGGATTGAGTGTGGGCCTGCGAATCAGAGTATCACGGTTCAATTCCCAGTCAGGGCACATGCCTGGGTTGCAGGCCAGTTCCCAGCAGGGGACCCATGAGATGCAACCACACATTGATATTCTCTCCCTTTCTCCTTCCCTTCCCCTCTAAAGATAAATAAATAAAATCTTTTAAAAAAGAAAGGAAAAATATAAATGCAGGGAAGTTAATAGCACTGATTAAGTGTGTGTAGAAACACTAGCTCCATGACATGGAGTTAGGTGTTAACATGAAAGAAAGTTTCCCAGCTAAGGGAGTTTGGAAACCCTTTTTAAACAGGTTTCCTTACTGCAAAGATTTCTGGGAGACCTTGGTGTGCTGATGTGCTTGGTGTGCTATATCCAGGAGGCAGGAAAGAAATCTAGTGCTTCATTTTAATTCTACCATGGAAACCTGTCTTGCCTAACCCCTTCTGGGGCAGATGTTGGAGGCATTCTTGGGAAACTCTGGGTTCCTGTGGAGCATCTTCCTGTGGAAGGAGTTGGCCAGCCCATAGAGTGGACCAAAGGCCTGCCCTAGAGAGGGCCTCAGTCTGAGAGCATCTGTGACGGTGGGATGGAGGGAGGCAAAGTAAAGACTGCCCAAGTGCCTCTCCCCCAGGGTGGTAAGTGTGTTGGAGGATGGAGGGTGGGGCTGGGCTGCAGGGAGCAGTGGACAGAGTCTGGGTTGTTTGAAGAGTGTTAGTCACGTGCCCTGGGCAGAGTTTTCCCAGCACTCTGACCCTGCAGCCCTCCCCATCTAAATGACAGTTGCCATGCTTGTGCTGCGCGCACGCACACACACACACACACACACACACACACACACACACAATGGAGGTGACAGGAAGGGATAGAGTTCGACTTCCTTTGAATTCACAGGTTTCATAGATCAGAGGGTTTTCAGAGGCCCCCTGGAGGCTCAGCTAAATTGTGCTGGGAGGCAAATTAGACTTTAAGCTTTTACAATACAGAGAACTCTTTAGATCAGGTAATTTTTTCAGAAAATGGAAACTGCTTGCCCCTGATCATTTGCAATATTGATAGTTGACTTCAAAAATGTATCTGTTGAGGAAAAATGTGTACAAAAGATCCCCCCTGGTTGATGCAAAATTCTGCACCATTTCTTTAGCAGTTAATTAAAAACCAGGAAGTTCTTTGTAAAATTATTTTTAATCAAAATAGCATTTGTCCCTCCCAAGTCTTAAACCATCAGCTGTAACCATGTTCATTTGGTATAAGGGTTTCCCAACACAAAATTTTCCATGGCTGATTAGTCTCACATAAGTGCAATTACTTATAAATTATATATACATGGCATATATGCTGAAGGCATATATTTATTTTTAGAGAGAGGGGAAGGGAGATTGAAAGAGAGGGAGAGAAACATCAATCGGTCGCTTCTGGTATGTACCACGGATGGACCAGACCAGGAACCAACATGTGCAACCCAAGCATGTGCCCTGGACAGGATCTAATTAGATCGAACTGATGACCTTTTACCTTCAGGATGATGCCCAACCAACTGAGCCACACCAGACAGGGCTATAAATTATATTTTGAAATGAAATATTTAGCTTCTTTTTGGAGGATTCAGTAAAATATAATTTTCTTTTCTTTTTAAAAAAAGATTTTATTTACTTTTTAGAGAGAGGAGAAGGGAAGGAGAAAGAGAGGGAGAGAAATACCAGTGTGTGGTGGCCTCCCACATGCCCCCCACTGGGGACCTGGCCTGCAACCCAGGCATGTGCCCTGACTGGGAATTGAACTGGCAACTCTGTGGTTCACAGGCCAGCACTCAGTCCACTGAGCCACATCAACCAAAGCAGATACAATTTTCATACAGAAAATTTTATCCTTTTTAGTTACATGGGTCTGAGTTTTGACAATTGTGAACAGTAGTGTCAGTACCACCACAGTTAAGATACAGAATATTTTCACCACCCTAAAAACTTCCTAGTGACTCTTCGTAATACATGCCAGCCTTCTACCCCTGACCCCTGCTATTACTGATTTCCATCTCTATAGTTTTGCCTTTTCTGCAATGTCACAAATGACATAGTATGTCATTTTTTATGTCTGGTGTCTTTCACTTCAGATAATACTTTTGAGATTCATCAAGGTATGTATCAGTAATCCCTCCTTTTTGTTGCTGAGTGGTATCCAGTTATGGAGGTAGCCCACATTCACCATGTTCATCCACTCACCTAGTGATGGACGTTAAGGTTGCTCACTGACTTCGGAGATTATGAATAAAGCTGCAATGAACATTTACTAACAGATCTTAGTTTGATATATGTGTTTATTTCTCTTGGGTAAATAGTTAGGTGTGGGGTGAAAGGATTGTTTTCCAAAGGACCGCACCATTCCGCATTCCCACCAGCAATGTATGAGTATTCCAGTTAAGGTTTTGATATTTTATTTTATTTTTTAGCTGTTCTGATAGGTGGATAATAGTATTTCTTTTTTTCTTAAATATTTTATTTATTTATTTTTAGAGAGAGGGGAGGGAGAGAGAAAGAGAGGGTAAGAAACATCATCCATGTGAGAGAGAAACTTCAGAAGGTTGCCTCTTACGTGCAGCCTGACTGGGGAGCAGACCCACAACCCAGGCTTGTGCCCTAACTAGGATTGGAACCTGTGTCCCCTCCCTTTGCAGGGACAGTACCCAGTCAACTGAGCCACACCCATCAGGGCATTGTTGTGGTTTTCATTCCTGTTGCCCTAATGCCTAGGAAATGGAGTCTCTTTTCATGTGCTTATTTACCATTTGTATCTTCTTTGAAGTATATATTAAAATCTTCCTTCCTTCCTTCCTTCCTTCCTTCCTTCCTTCCTTCCTTCCTTCCTTCCTTCCTTCCTTCCTTCCTTCCTTCCTTCCTTCCTTCCTTCCATTGTTAATCCTCACCACAGGATATACTTACTGATTTTAGAGAGAGGGGGAGGGAGGGATGATGGGGAGGGAGAGAAAACACATCGATTGGTTGCCTCCCATAAGCCCCCTGACTGGGGATTGAACCTACAGCCTGGGCATGTGCTCTGAACAGGAGTTGAACCCATGATCTTTCAGTTTGTGGGACACTGCCCAATCAACTGAGCCACACTGGCCAGGGCTTCTTTCTCCATTTTTAAAAGTTGTTTTTCCCTCCTTATTGAATTGTAAGACTTCATATATTTTAGACAGAAGTCCTTTATCAGATATGTGTGTTACAAATGTTTTCTACCAGTGGCTTCTCTTTTCGTTATTATCATTAGTTTTACCAGTGGCTTGCAAATAATAGTCTTTAACTTTTAGTAAAGTCTAATCTATCAGGTTTTTCTTTATCATTTGTGTGTTTATTGTGTACCAAGAATTCTTTGCCTAATTAAGATCACAAAGATTTTTTTCCTATGCTGTCGTTAAATTTTTTTTATGCTTTTAAGTTTATATTTAGATCTATGATGCATTTCGTGTAAATATTTTTATATGGGGTGAGTTTGGGCCTGTATTCATTTTTTTTGAAGGTGTATGTCCAATTTTATAAGAACCATTTGTTAAAGAGACCATCCTTTTCTTCACTGAGTAACCCTGGCCTTGTGTTGAATATCACTTCTGTGTGTGCTGGTCTATTTCTGGACCCCGTTCTGTTCCTTTGATCCTCACACCTGTCTCTTCACTGTCACTGCACTGTCTTGATCACTGTAGCTGTTCAGGAAATCTTCAAATCAGGTATTGTAAGACCTCTAGCTTTGTTTCTTTTTGTTTTGGCAACTGTAGGTCCTTTGCTTTTCCTTATAAACTCTTGAGTCAATTTGTTCATTTACAAAGGGAAATAATTAGGATTTTTATTAGGATTGTGTTAAGCCTATAGATCAGTTTCAGGAGACCCCACATCTTCATATTGAGTCTTCTGATGTAGGGACACAATAGATCCATTAAATCTTTGTTTTTGACTGCATGTTACAAATGTAAATTTTGGCCTTTGACTTCCACAGTCCTTGAAAGCCTTCTGTGAAACCAAATGCCTTCCAGACACCCAGGAGTAAGCTGTGCAGGTGCCTGAGGAAGCAGACAAAAGGGGACCCTCAGAAGACCCGTTCCAATTTCCAGGAGGCAGAGGGACGCAGAGGATCAAAAAGGAGGAATTCCTTTGGGAAGAATTAGAAAATCCATACCAACTGAGGGGGAAAATATTTTGAAAGGCAACAAAAGATGACCCCAGGCTTAAGTTTTAAGAGCATCAGCAGGTACATGTTTGTAGTGGTGTCTTGGGTTGTTGGGGAGTATGTTTTGTCAGGTTGTCAGTGGGCTTGCAGTTTGGAAGTAGAGGTCTTTTCAAGGTTTATCTTCCCCTGCCGGCACCCTGCCTGGAATCCATTACAGCCTTTTTTTGGTTGATCGAGAACCACATTAGGCCAGCTCTGACCTGGATACCAGGCAGGACGCAGCAAGGGATGCTGGGTCTCCTTGCCCCGGGGGCATAGGCCGAGGGGCATTTCCACCACACTGGAAAGCATATCTGAAATAATTCTTTTCATCTCCATCAGGTCGGAGGCAAGGAGCCTGCCTCTAGTCCATGCTATTGACTGTAACTGAAGGCGATAATTCTGGCCAGACCTCAGGCAGGTCTGGCTCAACCCAGTTTCTCTGGGTGCCTTCCATCCAAGCTGCAGTGGTCCACGAGGCCTTTCTCCCAGCCTTCAGTGGGCTGCTGAGGGGACAGTGGCGTTCAGGGCTGACATTTGAGAAGAGGGCAGAGGGATTTTAGAGTGTGGTGCTCACTAAATGTCAGCAGTGAAGAGTGCCAGCGCTGGATCTAGACTGCCTGACTTCACGTCCTGTTAGGGCCACTGACTGAGACAGTAGCCAGTTGACTGAACGCTTTCTGTCCCTGCTTTACAGAGGGGTCTGTAAAACTGAGACAATGAAACTGCATTGGGTTTTTGGAGGATCACATGAAACTTATAGGTAAAGTACTTAAAATAGTACCCAGCAACAGTGAACTCTTAATAAATGTTAACAGTTCATTGTTATTGTTGTTATTTTTTAAAGATTTTATTTACCTATCTTTAGGGAGAGGAGAAGGGAGGGCAATAGGGAGGGAGAGAAACATCTGTGTGTAGTTGTCTCTTTTATGCCCCCCACTGGGGACTTGGCCCACAACCAAAGCATGTGCCCTAACTGGGAATCAAACCGGTGGCCCTTTGGTTTGCAGGCTGGCGCTCAATCCACTGAGCTGCAGCAGTCAGGGCAGCAGTTCATTATTACTGTGGACCTCGTGGGGTGCCAGCCCGGCACAGTGCCCGGTCTGACACCTCAGACTGTCCTGCAGGCCTCATTGTGTCACTCAGAGTGTGTGCTTTGGCTATCTTGATTCCACGTGCTGAGAAATCACTATAGTGTGAAACAGACATGGTCACAACTTTTACCTTTATTAGGACTGTATTAGTGTGGCCCAGGCTTTGCTTTTTCGTATGCAGCCAGGCATCGTTGGCCCGTGAGGCTGTGAGACTTGAATTCCAGTCCTAACTCCTCCCCTACGTGGCCAGTCCCTGCCCGTCTGGGCTTTACCTGCAGTCAGTGGGTATGTTCCGTACAGTAATGTACTATTCTCATCCCATGGAATCATCGGGTGATTCTCATAGGCCAGTAATTCCTGCCTCTTCCTGTTGTTTAATTTATAAATCAGTACTTTCTAAAAATGTGGAATGGTCCAGTCCATATTATTTGTAACTTAGTAAATAAAAATCATATTTTGAAAAATTGAAAATTGTGTCAGCAAGACATGGTATGTGCATTTGACTCTCATATTCTTTTCATGAGTGTTCTTTCATTCCTGTTCCAAATTTTGATTGTTATTGGAATACAGGTAAAAACAATGACATGCAAGGAGCAGTTTTGGCGTTTACTTTGTGTTTTGTTTTTATTCCGGCCTTTGCCAGAATCTGTTTCTCTCCACAACCCTAAGAGAGGAATAAAGGAGTGGTGTGCCCTTTAAATGGTAATTGTGGGTCATAGAAAATGGGCCACCTCTGGAGAGCAATAGCATTAGGGGATGGTGCTTTGCCGAAAGCCCAGGGCTATGTGTGTTTTTAAACTGAGCTTAGTTGTCCAGCCCTGCAGTTGCCCGCAGTTACATTTGCTGGTTGAAAGCCTTGGTAATAAAAATAACTGCTTTTTAGTGTTCTGAATGAATCAAAGCACTGTGGAGGTTAGTGGTTACTTAATGTGCCTTCAAAAAGAAAGAAGTTGAAGACAGTTTTCTCTGAAGGAAGCCTGGTTCTCCAACACAGGGCACTTCCAAGGACAATGCCCTCTATTGCTGTTCTTACCCTTTCATCCCGCACAGCAGAGGAGGGCATTATTTCCCAACGTGTTCTATGCATAGCGTTGGTCATGGTACACAAGTTAATTCAGGAATACATTTAAACATTAAATTAAAAAATTTTTTTATGTATTCATTTTTAGAGAGAGGGGAAGAGAAGGAGAAATATCAATGTGTGGTTGCCTCTCCTGCACCCCGTACTAGGGACCTGGCCCCGCAACCCAGGCATGTGCCCTGACTGGGAACCGAACTGGCCACCCTTTGGTTCGCAGCTCACATTCAGTCCACTGAGCCACACCAACCAGGGCTAAACATTAATTTATAAAAAACAAACTAAGGCCCTGGCTGGTGTGGCTCTGTGGATTGGGTGCCGGCCTATGAACCAAAGGGTTGCTGGCTTGAATCACAGACAGGGCACATGCCTGGGTTGCAGGCCAGGTCCCCAGTGGGGGGCACTCAAGAGGCAACTACACATTGATGTTTCTCTCTCTTTCTCCTTCCCTTCTCCTCTCTCTAAAAGTAAATAAATCAAATATTAAAAAAAAACAAAGGTATACCTTCTGTTATAGCACATAGTACTGATTTTCCACTTAAAGTAGGGACGTAAAGTTGCCTCAGTAATACTTTTTAAACCATTGATTTGAAGATAAAGGTGTATGTGGATAGGCTTTAAATCCCAAAGATGATCCAAATGGTTGATGTTTAGTAAACAGTGGACTAGGGTTTCTAAGACACTTAACTTTTCAACTTCCCTCAACTATAAGGTAACCCCTGGGGGGAGTTTGTGTTGCAAGCTTCCTTGGAATTGAATACTGTTACGCACTAATTTTAAAGTTGACACTTTGTCAGTAACTGAGATTCCATGACATCTTGTTTATTTATACTTAGACTTTTTTTGTGTGGGTTTGCCAGGCTTCATGGAGTATGGGGGTTGTAGCAACAGAAACATTACTGACCTGGACCACCAGCCTTAGCTACACAGGGTGGAGGCATAGAGAATGAAGGGGAAGCAGGAAGGGTGAATTCTCTAGTTTACTAATTCTCTCCTTCTCTGCAGGCGCCAACGAGGTGTCCTACAATTCAGGTCTAACACTAACTACCTGGAGTTAGCATGAGACTCACAGGTCTCAGGTGCAGTCCCACAAGACTGTTCTTACTTCAGAGGCCAGTGGAAAGTATTGGGTCCTCCCTGTACTGAGGGACCCATGCTCTTTCAGGGGGGACTTCTTCCTCTCGACTTCCCCTGCTTTGCTAGGACTCGCCCTGAATACAGCTCCTACCCCTCCATTCTCCTGCCCTTCTGGGGACATCTGGTCCCAGTGAATACACTGCGCTGCTCCCCCCTAGGTCTCTTTCTTCATTTTCCTCTGTGGGATGAAACGCTGCCCTGGCTCTTGATTTCGCTTCCCGCACAGGCGTCTGGGCCCTGGGCAGGGCCGCGAGGCTGCAGCTGCCAACGCGCCTGCCTGCTGGTGGTCCCGGAAGGCTTTCCGGCAACACGCCACTCTTTTTGTGCCGCTTCTCTCACGAAACACGTTTCTGTCACAGATTTTGTAATAAGAATTTCTCTCGTTCTATGGGTCCATAAACCTATTTAGTTTGGAACCAAAGTGATGCTCTGTCTGAAGGAAAGGGGCATGAAGTCCTATCAAAATAATCTTCCCCAGTGGTTTTCTTCGCTTTTAAGGAGGCTGGCTTGGAGCTGTGATTGATACCCTGGAACTGGGAGGGAGAGACTGGGTCTCTTATCTCTTGGTACTCCTCATTTCCTACCACTTGGATTTGAAATTCACTCCTGTGCTTTTTTCCAAAGCTTATCTTCCTTGAAAAACAGGGAGAGACTTTGAGTTTGTTATTAATGTCTTAAACTTAACATTGGCTGGATGTGCCCTGTGACTGGGGAGTGGAGTTACTCTCTGTCCTTCCCAGCTTCCTCCCTGGCCCCAAGGATCAGAAACTCCCCCTTTGGCGGACTCGTCCCACAACTGGGGAGAGAAGCTCCATTCATGGCAGCCATAGGGCAGCAGGGAAGTTTAAACTTTTCTTTTAAATTAAAAATGCTAAGGATAAAGCTGGCTGCTGTGGGGAGGTGCTAGGGAAGTGGAGAACAGGAGTGGACTTTTCCTGATGAATGGACCATGGATATATTACTGGCTTTTTGCCTGTAGCTCTTGTTATTCTGACCTTCTGTGCCCCTGATTTAAAGAGAACTGTGTATTGTACCCACTTCTCAGCTGTCCTTGTATCTTCTACTCTCTCTGGAATTGTATTTTCTAATAAATGACATTTGAGAAAAAAGTACTGGGTCCTCAGGTTACTGACACTTCTGCCCAACTTGTCTGTAAAGTCAGGAGTTCCCACAGCCATTCTCCTCAGGTTCAGTAATTTGCTAAACAGCTTACAGAACTCAGGAAAGCGCTTTGCCTACTGTTACCAGTGTATGATTAAGGATACAACTCAGGAACAGACAAATGGAAGGGATGTGTAGGGCAGGGTAAAGGGGAGAAGGATCTAGAGCTTCCGTGCCCTTTCTAGCACCTTGGTGTATTCACCAACCCAGAAGCTCTCCGAACTTCACTGTAGAGTTTTTTTTTTTAAAGATTCATTTATTTATTTATCTTTAGAGGGGAAGGGAAGGAGGGAGAGAAATCAATGTGTGGTTGCCATTCGCGTGTCCCCTGCTGGGAACTGGCCTGCAACCCAGGCATGTGCCATGACTGGGAATCAAACCATGATCCTTTGGTTCACAGGCCCGAGCTCAATCCACTGAGCTACAACAGCCAGGTCCATTGTACAGTTTTTATGGAGGTTTCACGACAAAGACATGACTTATTAAATTATTGGCCATGGGTGATCGGTGCAATGTCCTGCCCCTCCCCCATGCCTAGAAGTTATGAAGTGGGGCTGAAGGTTCCAAGCTTCTAGTCAAGGCTTGATCTTTCTGGCAATCAACACCCATGGTGAGTCTATCCAGGGGACCACCAATCACCTTGTCACTCAGGAAATTCCAAGGGTTTTAGGAGCTCTGTGCCAGGAACTGGGACGAAGACCAAATATCTTTCCAGGTTTGATAAAGGGAAACAGGTCTCCACACAAAGTCACACACAACTCTATCTTGCAAAAAGAATGGGAGAAAGAAAAGCCTCAACACTGTCTGAATGCTCCATGATTAAAGAACCATGGGGCCCTGGCTGGTGTAGCTCAGTGGATTGAGCACGGGCCTGCGAACCAGAGGATCGCAGTTCAATTCCCAGTCAGGGCACGTGCCTGGGTTGCAGGCCAGTCCCCAGCAGGGGACCCGTGAGAGGCAACCATACATTGATATTTCTCTCCCTCTCTCCTTTCCTTCCCTTCTAAAGATTAAAAAAAAAGATATTTGTGTCTGTGTGTGTCTTTGGCTTTCAGTGTTTTCATTCTCCGATGTGTGTGTAACATTTTTATACTTGGAAGTTCTTTGAGCTTTTTGGATATATAGTCTTTCAGCAACTTTTGAAAGATTTTACTAAGATTTCTTGAAAGATTTGTTTCTGCTCCTTTCCCTGTCCCCTGCCCTTCCGTTATTCCTCCCTACACGTAGACGGGTGCACTTGAAGGAGTCCTGCATTTCTCCGAGGCTCCGTTTTCTTCGTTGTGTTCACCCTTTGTCCTTCGGATTGCTTCTGTGTTCTCTGTCGACCTATCTTCTGGTTCACTGATTCTTCTGACAGTTCAAATCTAATGTTGAACCGCTCTAATGAATTTTTAATTTTTGTTATTATACTTTTTAACTCTAGAATTTTCATTTTGTTTTTATGATCTATCTTTATTGATATTCTGTATTTGGTAAGACACTGTCTTCATACTTTTCTGTGCTTTTTAAAGCATGGTTTTCCTTAGTTCTTAGAACACATAATGGCTACTTTAAGTCTGATATCTAGCCCCCCTCACAGGCAATCTCTGTTTCCTACTTTCCCCCTGCATGTGAGTCCCAGGTTCCTGGTCCTTGGCCTGTCCTGTGATGTTGAAAACTGGACATGTTAGGTAATGGACATGATACCAACTCTGGGTACAGATTCCTCTGTCCCCTCTCCAGGACTTGTATTTGTTTCCTTTCGTAACTTGATGAGGCTACTTTAGTGAAGTCTGTCTGCCCAGCAGCATGAAGCCTATGCTGTTTTTCTTCAGAGAATGCAGCCTAGGTCTTGCACATAGTCACCCTAGGATGAGAGTAGCTTTTAGCAGGGCTGTTCTGACTCTTTGTTAAAATGTGTGCTTCGTTTGGTACTGTGCCACTCCTATGAGGCTCTAATAATTACTTGCTGATTGCGCTCTTGTTTTCAACAGCGCTCTCTCTGGGTCAGACTTGCTCAGCAGTCTGACTGAATTAAATTCTGGCAGGCGTGATTTTTTTAGGTCAGTCTTTGAGGTTTGATCTGACCCCAGCAGTGTTCTTCGTAGCCGTGTCTTCTTCTGGTTCCCTCTGGTGCACGAACTGGCCTGTAGATCAGCTCGTTGTCCTTCAGAGGAGCCATTTTTTCAGGAGCACCCTTAGCCTTGAACTTTCCTGCACAATTTTTAAAACAAAGTCAGCTTCTTTGGAGAGTGTTTTATTTATTTTTAAGATTTTATTTATTTATGTATAAAATATTTATTTATTTACTTTCAGAGAGAGTGGAAGGGAGGGAGAAAGAGAGGGAAACATCAGTTGATTGATTAGTTGTCTCTTGCACACCCCCAAATTGGGATCTGGCCCACAACCCAGTCATGTGCCCTGACTGGGAATTGAACCAGCGACCTTTCAGTGTGCAGGCCAGCATTCACTCCACTGAGCCACACCAATCAGGGCTGAGGAGTGTTTTAGAACTCTTTCTTATGGGTTGCCTCTCCCGCTGGGCAAACTCAGCCACTGCTGTGGTCTTCTCAGCCTGCTGTACCAGGATGGAACCTGTGCTCCATGAGTAAACTGAGGTGAAGGTTGTTGAGATCCAATATTCTTGGCCTGCTGCTCCTGGGGCAGAGCCAGGACTGGGCGGGTAGGTGCTGGGTAGAGGAAGAGGACCCTCAGTTTCTTGGGCACACTCCTGAGGAATTTAAATGTAGCCTCTTCAGCTTGCAGTTGGAAGAGATGGAAAATGCAGCAGCCTGCCTCTCCTGGTGAGACCTGGTCAACCTGGTTCGGGAACCGAGGGAGGCGGGGCCCTGGATTCTCGGCCATATTCACCGGAAGTGGAGACTTCACCAAACTGAGCTGGATTTGGGGGGAAGGGTAGGGATGGAGCGTGTGGTGGCTCAGTTGGCATAGAATCATTGTTCTTGCCAAGTTTTATTAGATTTTCTTTTTCGGGGGGGGGTTCAGTTTTTTGGTCATATTTTAAATTTTTTATTGTTTTTTTCCATTACCATTTGTCCCCCTTCTACCCCCCTCCCCACCACAGTCACCACACTGCTGTCCATGTGTCCTTTTTCCTCAGTCCCCCCGCCACCCCCGTCCCCCATGCCCCAGAGCTGCCAGCCTGCTCACTGTCTGTGAGTCTCTCTATTCTGCTCGTTGGTTCACTTTGTTCATTAGATTCCATACATGAGTGTAACCTTACAGTATTTGTCTTTCTCTGACTGGCTTATTTTACTAGATTTTCTTGAATAAATGTTTCCTCATTTGGTGTGTACCTTTAGAACAATTCCCAGACTTTGAGTGGTGGTTTTTATAGTATCCCCCAGCTTTGTTTTGCCAAGCGGTGGTCCACGGGGTCCCCGCGCACCGACCGGATTAGTTGTTACCTGCGTAAGAGCTGCGCGGGTCCTGAGGCCACGCCACGAGGGGCAGTTGGAAGAGCCTCCCACACAAAATGGCGGAATATGCATAGGCATGTGATTGAGAAAAATTGATTTTCTCTGCTTACATGAGGCAATTACCTCTCCTTCTCCAGAAAGGAGAAAAGCCTCTGCTACTAGGAGTCAAGACAGAAAGCATTCTGGCTTCTGTAGTGTAAACTCATCTCTCCAGAGGTCAGATAACCTTCAGCTTTTGGACCTAGAGATGTACCCAGGGTCCTGGGCCCCCTTTTCCCTTCAAGTACAAACACATACCTCCACAGTTGGATGAATCTATCTGGGGTACTCTATTGATACAGTGGCAAATTAATTTTCCAAGACTTGCTTAGCCCAGGATCCCAAGTTTTCAACAAATTTATTTAGAAAACTCCAATTGTGCTGAAACACAAAACTCTTTTCTCTCTACCCTACAATTCCAGTTCTTATGTTTCTCCTTAGCTGTCTACTGGTAAAATTTTCCGTAATATGCCACTCCATTGGCCATTAAAAAAAATCTGACCAGCAGCAGCTAGAACCAAATCCCTGGTTTTTTTAAGCAGCATTCAGTCCCCCACTATTGCCAGCGGTTCCCGAGGGCAGGACGAGGTCAGTCCTGCTGTGTGGGTCTCAGTCAGCCCACAGGTCTCCTGCTGGTTTTAGTCCATTGAACAAATTTCATTTACCATAAATATCTACCTTAGAATGCCTGGTGGCTCACTCAGGTTTCCGTATTAACCTTGCCTACCTGGCCCAAAGCATATATCCAGGCCCAGCTGGTTATATTAATACTTTGTGCAGACTTTGCCATGGCCTGCAAGAAAGAAGCCTGTGGCAAATACTGTTATGTGCCTCCTCCTAGTTAAGTTGAAGCTAACCCGAACGCCTCTGAGCCTGAGACAGGGTCATGGATCACATCAGCAAAAGTGAGGAATAAACTTATCCTGCCTTTCTCATGGAATAACTGACATTGTAGATAAGCTGCTCACAGAGGTCACGTCTGAGGGCCACTTGGCCTATGTGGGCTGTTTCCTTAAACACCTGAATGTTCCTGCTAACACCTCTAGGTGTAAGTCAGCATTTTCACCATCGTTAAGTTAGTGCCTGCCTTTCATAAATAAACACAGCCCCAAAAGCCACATGTGGACCCTGAAGAACAAAGTTTACAATTGTTGGGGCTCCCAAGTGGGACTATCCATCATTTAGGGAGTACAGGTGGGCAGAATCCCAAGTGTGGCCTCCAGCCTCCCACCAATTAGTAAGTTTTGGGGCTTCCTACTTCAGCGTGAGTAACTCAGGTCAGTTCAGTTTTTGTTTGCAGAGGGACTGCCTGCAGGCACTTTCAGGCTGTCCTGCCTACTTAGGACACCAGTTAATCTGTTCCCGAGGTGTGGATGACACTTGGAGGTGGTCTGCATGGAAAATGCAGGAGCTGGAACTGTCCCTTCCTGTCTGTGGTCAGCTGTCAGGCAGCAAGAGCATGCTCAGAGGTCAGTTTGAATTTGGAGTGCTCACAGCAGCAAGGAAGGCAGTTAGGAACCTGGCACAGGGCAGCAGATGGGGAGAGCAGCAGGGAGCACTCCAGGAGCAGACTCCAATAAGCAGAGGTCATGAACTCCTCCCCCTACCTTCCCCTACATCTCCCCAGTCTAAAGCTTTCCCTTCCCTGGGGCCTCGATTTTTGGTTTCCTTCCATTGTTATACAATCAGTGTGTGTCATTACTATGACTTCTCATGTGTTTTCCATCTTCCTCTCCTCTCACCCAGATCTTTCTTCCAGAAGGGTTGGGTGCAAGGGAGACAAAAAACCTCTTCTCGGAACATTTTTCACACAATTCAAACGGACTGAAATCTAAATCTCCTAATACCCTGTCCAGGCAAGGCAATTATTGTTGGTGGAGAGAGGAAGACACATCATCATGGTTGGAATGGTCAGGGCAGAATTCTGAGGTTCTGCTGACAGAGCAGGGTGTCCACAGCTGTTTTCAGCTTAACAAAGCTGAAAACCCCTAGGGATATGGGGGAGCCTGGCCCCCAGGCAACTGAGGGAAACTTTGTGAAGCTAGGACTCCCTCTGATTTCTCCCAAACTCTAGCAACTTTTCCCTGCTTGGGGCGCCTCAAGGGGATAGCTACCCATTTCTCAGGTAAACCTAACTGTTGCCTGGCTAGCACAGCCTTTCTTGCAAGGATTTTTTTTTTAAAGCTCCTTTCCAAATCAATTTCTATTTGTGAGTCATGGAGTTGAGTTGACCCATTCCACAAATGGGCACATCTGATTTCCACAAGAGCTCATGAAAAAGCTTAAATGGTTGCTTTTCCAAAAGGCACATACTTAGTAACCATGCCTGGAAACTGCCTCCCTTCTGTTCTCGAGGCATACTGCTTTCCAAAGGCAGACAGCACAGCAAGAATTCTGCACTTGTTCTGTCTCCCACACCTTGAGGCCAAGAAGATTTGGGGCTTCCAATTTGCTTCCGAGAAGTCAACAGTTTCTCCTCTTTGCCAGAACCTCAGGGTTAAAGATGTATCTGTTTTGCCCACAGATGGCAAAAAGAAAGGGAGTCCCGTGAACACTTTTTTTGTAGCTTTTCCTGACCAAGACAGTCATATCTAGCACTTGTGATAAGTGTGTAACATTCAAATCAGTTTCTGTCATACATTCTGATGTAGTAACACAGAAAACAGTGCAAAGACATTTAAAAACTTTTTTCCCCACTGCAAAGTTTTGCACAAACTCCTAGTAGTTCAAGTTAGCATTTGTAGGAATAAAAATCACAGCCCCAAGGAGAAGCTGTTTCCTTGCATAAGTGAGCCAAAATGCAGGCTTCAGGGTGACATTTGTGAACCACCCTCTTTTCCCTCCTCCACCCTTGGCCTCTGGGAGAAGGCTCCAGAATTCTCTGCTCGCTCACAGAGGTTTCACTTTATCTTTCTCAGCATTTCTACCTATACCATGTCCCCTCTCTAGTATCCAACAGGGTGATCAACATTCAAAATCTCCCACCTAGTCCCTTCTTTCCACCTATGTGAAGAGACTAGTGGAGTGTCTCCTGAA
Organism: Artibeus jamaicensis; assembly: GCF_021234435.1. Lineage (NCBI taxonomy): Eukaryota > Metazoa > Chordata > Mammalia > Chiroptera > Phyllostomidae > Artibeus > Artibeus jamaicensis. The sequence continues at coordinate 20,873,134 of NW_026521788.1, forward strand.
ACAGGAAGACCAGCTGGGGTACAAAGGGAACTAAGGGTCAGAGGGGAGCAGAGAAGTGTCCCCAGCCTAGCAATCTAGACACTGCCCTGTGGCAGTGAGCAGTTTAGTTCTGCAGTCCTCATGGACTTGCTCTGGCTGTGGGGACTTGTTAACGCTCTCTCTTCCTACCTGTAGGAGAGAGCAGCATGAGCTTCTCTTGCCCCACCTACATCCCAACTATGAGAATTCCTAGGCCACCTGGAGGAGAAAACAAAGTCCAAAAGTGCCATATGGGTTGTATTTTCCAAGCTTCTCTGCTGATATCTAGCTAACAAACTTCCCAACCCTTTCAACGTATCTGCTGCTCATTCCCTTGGATGTGCTTCAAATCCTGCTACCAGCCTCAGGGCTGTCGTCTGGCCCTCCCAGTAAAGGATGTGACAATCAGGATCCCATCATCCTTGCTGCCATAACTGTTGGGCTCCATTATATTATTTTTTAAAATATTTTATTTATTTATTTTCAGAGGGGAAAGGGAAGGAGAAAGAGTGGGAGAGAAACATCAATGTGTGGTTGCCTCTCATGTGTCCCCCACTGGGGACCTGGCCTGCAACCCAGGCATGTGTCCTGACTGGGAATTGAACCAGCGACCCTTTGCTTCACAGGCCCGTGCTCAATCCATTGAGCTATACCAGCCAGGGCTCCATTATATTATTTTTCATGTAGTACAGTTGTAAATTAACTTAGCTGAGGATCCCAAGATTTCATCCTCATCCAAGGATAGGTTCATTGATTTTTAGAGAGAAAGAAAGAGAAAGAGAGAGAAAGACATTGATTGGTTGTCTCCTGTATGCACCCTGACTGAACTCAAACCCGCAACCTGTCGGTATATGGATGCTCCAACCAGCTGAGCCACACTGGCCGGGCTAAGATTTCAGCAACATTTATCAGAAAGCCCCAACTCTTCAAAGTCAAGCATTCTGTTTCTCTTGCTAACAGTTTGCTCCATTGGGCCACATTGGAAGCAGAGCGGATGTGTGATTTCCTTGACCCCCGCAGTCTGTGTTGCTCCAGGCAATTCCGCTGTTTAGCTTTGCTCTCCTGTCTCTGAATATAGGCATCATGGCTGGGCTGCCAGGCATAAAGCTGAGGTGGCAGTGGGAAGGGGGGCGGCTTGGGCAGGAGGGTCGGCGAGGTCAGCGGGAGTACTGGCTGTGCAACACTTGGGAGAGGGGGTATTTCATGGGAAGTGGAGAATGTCAGTCTTAGACGACAAAAAGAGGGTGTTAGAGAAGCAATAAGCCAGGAAGCAAGTGTACTTAGAAGGTATGTTGGAGCCCCTTCTCTGGGTTGAAACCCGAGAGAGTGAGGACCGGAGCATGTGCATTGGTTTTGGGTGGGGTTGGGGAGCCATGTCTGTGTGGAAGCCGAACGGAGAGGTCAGATGACCTCTGCAGGTGGACCCTTGCAGTTTCTGCCTGGGCTCGCAACGTGGTGTGCACAGACCCACACCCTTTCTACCACGATGTAATCCGAGAAGCCGTCGGCTGCCTTGGGTCAAGGTTACAGTAATGAATGGCTCAGTGTGAAGTAAGTAGGTGGTCACCTCTTAGAAGCAGTGATCAGATGATCCTCACATGTAAAACCAGAGCCATTGATATTAAGCAAGACCTGCAGCTTCTTTTAAGGTTTCTCGGGTGGAGAAGTTTTCATTTCATTTCTAAGGCAGTGACCTTGTGAAAATATGCTGAGGTTCTGCCGAGGCACAGTCATGTCTCCTCAGATTTTACCTGAAGCCTTCCGTGCTGAAGAAAAGGAAATTCACCATCTTAAAATTGAAAACTTTGTCTTTTAAGTGTGTAACAGGCTAGAAGTGCTTCTCAGTAAAACTATACTTATGTGAATTGTATCCCCAGAGTGGCTTTTATCTTTTAAAAGTTAATATTTCAGGAGGCCCATACAGTCTGTAATCAACTTGAAAGCAGCTGGAGCATAGCAGACCGTCTGGGAGACGTGAAAGGGACCATTGACACAGAAACCCAGTGATGCTTTCCAGATTGGTGCAGGAGTGGTTCGGGCGGGAGACAAGGGCGGCTGACTGGGCCCTGCAGCGCTGCTGAGGGGGCGCCTCTGGGTTTGGATTCTGGGGAAGACCCTGTTCGTTGCTCTGAGTTACCAGCCGCCACCTTCATCAGTAGGAGAGGAGCAGGCAAGGCTGCAGTTTTGGTGATGCTTTTGCTCAAGCATGTGTGTGTGTGTGTGTGTGTGTGTGTGTGTGTGTGTAGTCTGGGGTAAAGGGCAGCATTAAGTATGTTGATCTCATGATGTAATAAAGCAGAGCTTTCTCCCAGCTTCTGTTGCCATGGAGCCCTGCTGTTGTTGGTGCAGGAGGCCCCTGCTGCCCACCACACTGACCCAGGCCCGGAGGGACCCAGGCTCTTTCAGGACCAAATGCCCCTTTCTTCAGCAAATGGCAGGAGGGATTCCCTACCCCTGAAATATAAGTGGGGTTATTCATTATTTGTCTGTTTAAATCCCGAGTTAATCTTACATTGATGTTAACGGAGATACTGACTTTTGGCTCCATTTCACAAGACTTCCTTTCTGGAGAGATTGAAAGGCACCCCGTTCCCAGGGCTGTAACTGTAGATCCCCATTTGGAGATTTGGAGAGCGGGCTGTACAGCTGTGACACCTCTTGTCTTCCCCTCTGATTTCTGCATGCAGTGAGGAGAGCCTTCCTCGTCAGATGCCTGCTGGAACCTTTTCAGTGCAAATTTCCCTGAGCAGTTAAAAATTGGCAATACTGGCTAAAGCTTCTGCAGCTTATTCTTCTCAAGGCATGTCTCAGACTTGACGTGAAAAGCAGCAGGAGCTCCGACATCTTTTCTGTAAATACTCGTCAGGATGTCATTCTAGCTTCTCAGCAGTTAAGGGGCTGAACTAAAAGCATTGGCTGGTATAAAATCCAGAAGTAATCAGGGCTTTATTAAGACAAAGATTTTGCCCACAGCAGGAAATATGAGGAGGAAGTAAATGTCAGATATCTATCTTTACCTAAGAATTTTGGTTAGAGATTTGTTTTATTGTGGCATGAACAAACGAGGGATAGATTTGTCTCATAACAAGAAGTTGGAGTCAGGTAGCCTGGGGCCAGCTCAGTGGCTCAGCAAGGCTTTCAGACACCTGTGCCCTTTCTTTCCAAGTTGCCTGCCTTACTGGGTGGTTTTTTGACGTCATGCTTGACAACTCACAGTCACAAGGCGGTTGCATCCTCTTCAAGGTCTGGGCTGGAAGGAAGACTCCAGAGCGTAAGGGTGAAAGATGAAGGAAGGGCCTTTTCTTTGAGAGACCTGTCCTGGCAGTGCCAGCCAGCTGCTTTTACCTCATTGGCCATGGTGATTCACTGGTTTAAAGTGAGGCTGCGTCCTGGCTGGGGTGGCTCAGTGGTTTGAGCGCCAGCCTGCAAACCAAAAGGTTGCCAGTTCAATGATCCTGGTCGAGGGCTTTTGAGAGGCAACCAATTGATTTTTCTTTCTCTCTCTTTCTCCCTCCCTTCCTTTCTCTAAAAATAAATAAAATCTTAAAAAAAAATGTTTAGAAAAAGAAAGTTGTAGGGTTTGTTTTTTTTTTAAGTGAGTCTGGGAAGCCGGTTACATGCTCTCCTGCCTCCACACTAGAAGAAGGCAAAGAAAAAGGTGATTGGGAACGTGTGTTGAATGTGCCAGTCCTACACCATCTGCCACAAGGGTCACAACAAAACATTGCTGATAGAACGAAGCAGGACAAGCAGAGGCTTGACCAACATAAATTGCCCTTTTCCAGGTTTTCTCCAGGTCGTGGTCAGGACTGGTGTCTGGTCGGTCAGGTGGCAGGAGTTGGGAAAAGTCAGAATTGGCTAAGACCTGTCCACGTGCAGAGCCATGGCCTTACAAGAGAAACCTGAAGTACTAATAAGGACATGGAACAAGGGGTGGTCAAGTGTAATATCCCAATTTTGAGAAGAAAAGCTACAGAGTGCCAATATTGATAGAAAAACTGTGTGTCAAATCTTATTCCAGTTACTTCTAGATGTTTTCCCACGATAACCTTTGAGCCAGATACTGTTGTTCATATTGGACAGTTATGGCCACTAATGACTGCTCGAAGGGCACCAGTCTGGAAGGACAAGTGGAGGATTTGGGTCCAGGTCTGCTGACCAGTTCCAGGGCTCCCTCTATTCTATGCTTAGGTACCCCAAGACCCCGCAGGGACAAATCTGATGCTTATCCCTTATGACAGGCCTCCCCAGACATCTGCACTCTTCTGAAAATGGCATTCAGGAGGGGGACCGAGGAGTACTGAGTCCCAGTCTTCCCGATTATAAGCCTCATGTTGCGTTATGATCGCCCCAAACCACTGCTCTTCTGCTAGAATTGGAGCCTCTCAAAGGCAAGGGCTGTGTCCTGTTTGCTGTTGCAGCCCCAGTAGGTGGTGTGAGGTTGGAGCTCAATAAATATTTGCTGGGTGAGGAATGAAGGATTGTGCTCTATCAGTATTTTTTAAATTAATTTTTAAAAATATTTTATTTATTTTTAGAGAGGGGGGAAGGGAAGGAGAAAGAGTGGGAGAGAAACACCAATGTGTGGTTGCCTCTCATGTGTCCCCTACTGGGGACCTGGTCTGCAACCCATGCATGCGCCCCAACTGGGAATCGAACCTGTGGCCCTTTGCTTCAGAGGCCCATGCTCAATCCACTCCCCCCCCCCACTCAATCTACACCAGCCAGGACATAAATTTTTTACTTACTGATTTTAAAGAGAGGTGGGGGTGGGGAGAGAGAGAGAGCAAGAGAAACAGATTTGTTGTTCCATTTATTTATGTATTCATTTTGATCTTTGTACCCTAACTGGGAATCAAACCCACAACTTCACAACCTTGAAGTATCAGGATGATGCTCGAATCAATTTATCAGTGTTTTTTGAGTACTTAATGCTACACTATAGTAGCCACTTATTTACTATTTCTTAATTGATTCATGTAGGAAGGAGAATATATCTATATTTGGGGGGATCAGAGAATAATTCATACAAGAGCCAATTAGCATTTAAGCAAGTCTTCATGAGAGAATTTCTAAACACTTTGGTGTGGGGAAGAGTGCTTTAGGTGGAGGAAATAAGGACAAGGCTGCCGAGATGAGAAAGTACAGATTGTTCAGGGGGAGGCCAGTTGAAATGGAGAGAAGTCACAGCAGTAATAGGTATTGCAGAAAAGGGGTTGTTGCCACATATGCCTGGGGAACGGTGGGTTAAACTAGGTTGTCCATTACGGTTCTCAGAGCCTTTAGCAGTGACTCCAAGCAGTATTTCTCAAACACTCAACCTTGGGACCCTTTTCTCGCAGAGCATTTCATAAACAAATTTCCACAGAACACACTTTGGGAAATGCTGATCTAGCTCAGCCCCACGTTTGTAGATGGGGAAAGTGGGACCCAGAGAGGTGACACTCAGAGCCACATAGCTCTGGATCAGAACCCCAATCAGATTACTTGACCTAATACATTACCTTAGATAGCAAAGGGGACTTTGCAGATGTAATTAGGTTATAGATTCTAGGGAGATTATTTTAGATTACCTGGGTAGCCCCAATCTCATCACATGAGCCCTTAAAAGCAGAGAACTTTCTCTGGCTGAAAGCAGAAATGAGGCAACTGAAGAATGGGAAGAGTTAATCTGAGCATGAGGAAGATGCTGTCTTTGAAGAGTAAGGGGACATGACAAGAAATGCAGGTGGCTTTAAGTTTCTGAGAAGAGGCTCCCCTCAGACAGCCCTCAAGTGGATAGGGACCCCAGTCCTCTGTCCTTTGACCACCAGGAACTGAATTCTGCCAGAAATCTGAGTGAGTGTGGGAGCAGAGTCTTCCCCAGAGCCCCCAGTTAGAGCCCAGGCCCCGAGACCCAGATTTCTCACCTAGGGACAGTGAGATAATACATTTGTGTTCTTTTAAGCCACTAGCTGTGTTTATGTTAATTTGTTTTGACATCCTTAGAAAACTAACACACTTGGGTAAGTCATTAACATATCCAAAGTCGAAGACATGAAGGGAAGAGAGGTTAGGAAAGGGCACCCTGGGCGGGAAGGGCTTTGGGGATGAATGTGAATGAGTTTTAGTGTTTTTTAAAAAACCAAAGGGGTTGAGTTATTCACATCCTTCCCTCCCAGTCTGTAGTCCCTGTATCTCCACCCAAAGTGAGGGTGGTGGTCGTGGGGGAAGGCTGTGAGAGGCTCAAAGGGCTCCCTGAAGTGGGGCTACCTCTTTGTCTCTCCTGACAACCAAATCGTGGTGTGTCCGAGTCACAAGTGGTCCAGGGCCTCTGCAGTTCAACTGATAGTGGATATTAATGGATGTATCACTTGATGGCCATTGAAGAAGATAGCACTGGGGACTCCTGCTGTCGAACAGCCCAGCTTCTGGGGGAAGCCTTCAGCTTTTCAATAGAGGGTATTTCCCAGAAGGGGAACCATTTGTCTAGGAGTCCAAAATAAACATCGTCGTGCTTGAGAAAGGATTTCAGCTGCCATGGTAGATAAACCTGCTACCCTCAGACCACAGCCAGTTTCTGAGTCTTGGAACTCTTTTGTTCTAAATGCGGAGGAAAGTGTTTGCATTCTTTATTTTACTAAAATAAAAGGGCGACACGGAGAGGGGCTTGGATTTGCTGGCCTGAAACCTTTCCTTTTGTTCCCGTTTTGTTTGCTTTTCTGAACCTATTTAAAGTTATAACACAATAGATCTAATTATTTAAAGCTGTAGAAATTTTGGCACAGCATCTTATCTCTGATGAGATGCATGTTGTTACAAAATAGTTCCATTTTTTTTGAAGGTTAGGATTAACTTTAATGTTAAAGAAATTTGGAAATTCTGTACTGGATAAAAGTACAGTTTAAAATCAGGGAAGCTTCTTGGATTACTTAGAACAAAACATCCCTTTTTATTAAACTTGAGTGTGTCTGCAGGCTGTTTTATTCATGCTCTATTGTCATCTCTAATGCACGCAGAAGATACCTTTCCCACAGCGTGATTCAATACAGGCGCCCAAAACAGATGGTCTCAGGTTTCACGTGTCCGGGTAATTAGCAGAGTTGAGTAGCTCAGTTTAACCGTTTGAAGGTCAATATTGCATGAATTTTTGGCAGACTGCCTAGCCCAGAGTTCACAAACACATTTGTATAGGGACCGAATATTTTTGTACTAGAGAAAAGTTTGTGTTTTGAATATGAAACAAGTAAAGGATTAGTTTTGCCTAAAATTTAATTTTATGGCAAATTCACATTACAGCATGACATAAAAAAAAGTTCTGATGTGACTGGTTTCCACGTTTCCAAAGAACCCTCCTTTGTTTTGCATATTTGGTAGCACAGTCTCTTATGGATCTTAAAATCAAATGCAAACACCCCAAATTAAAATGTCAGAATTTAGCTTCTATGAGGAGGCCCTTTTGGAATTTGTTTAGGTGCTTTAAAATATAAGATAAATGTAAATAAGATAAAATGGAAACACTGCCTTTCCACTAAAGGTAAAGTTTTTGTGTGAAACTAATTTTGTCCCTGAAATTTAACTGTAGGATCAGGTATCAAAAGAAACACACTCAAAGAAAGATGGCGGCTGCAGCGTGGCAAGAACTCCGCTCAGGGATCCTGGCAGTGGTCCCTCAGCTCTCTTCCCAGAGCCACAAACCCCAGTCTCTCCTCCCTTTTCGACAGCCCAGTAGCCAGAATGTGGTGTGGCTCCCAGGACAAATAGCAGTCCAAGAAGGCCTTGCCCTTCTAAGGTAGTGGATGAGGGCGAGAAATTCTAAAGTGCCAAAGGAACTAAATGATAAAAGGAGAATCTTTCAACAAATGATGCTACAATGAATGGGCACTATTTGCAAAACAAAAACAAAAACAAATAAAAAACTTCACCTTTTACCATTCAGTTGTTACAAAATTTAAATAAAGTTTAATCACAGACTGAAATGTAAAATATAAACCTGACTTCTTTACTGGTCATATAAAAATTATTTGTGATAAGCCCTGGCTGGTATAGCCCAGTGGATTGAGTGCCAGCCTGAGAACCAAAAGGTCACTGGTTCGATTCCCACTCAGGGCACATGCCTGGGTTTTGGGCCAGATCCCTGGTAGGGGCATGCAAGAGGCAACCTTTCCCTCACACATCAATGTTTCTCTCCCTCTCTTTCTTCCTCCCTTGCCCTCTCTCTAAAAATAAATAAATAGGATCTAAAAAAATAAAAAATATATTGTCATTATTTGGGAGTACTAGAGGGTGACCAACATTGGCCAGATATTGGATATCATACACAGATCTTTCTCATTATTTTTTAAAAGATTTTATTTATTTATTTTTAGACAGGGGAAGGGAGGGGAAAGAGAGGGAAGCATCCACGTGAGAGAGAAACCGATCGGCCACCTGTCATATGTGCCCAACTGGGGACCAGACCCTCACCCAGGCGTGTACCCTGACTGGGAATCGAACCACTGGCCTTTCACTTTGGGGAACAATGCCCAGCCCACTGAGCCACACCAGTCAGGGCTCTCGTTATTTTTTTTACGCCTCCACAACGCACCACGGTGTTTGCCATTGCTCATTTCACCAGTGTCCTCTTTATAAACAAATATTTCATTTTTCCTTTAGTCTTTTGCTATAATGACAACAACCATATAGCAGTAAATAGCTTTGTGTATGACGTTTGAAAAAAAAAGAAACACAATTGTGATAAAAATATTTCAAGGGTTTTCTCAGTGGACAAAGCAAACACAGGATGGGCCAGGCTGACTGTAAATTGATGTGGGTTCTGCCTTTCTCACTTGGAGACCTGAGGTCACATGTCTGTTTTGCATCTGGCTGTTGCCTCTAAAATGGTCACGATACAAAACCTTGCCATAAACTAATTGATAATCAATCACCTCTAAGGCGTGGAGAGAAAGCGTTTGAACCCTGGCATTGCCTTACTCTTCTGTTGGCGTGTACTGCTCCGTCCCCACCCCAACCCTGAGGAAAATAACCCTGCCAGACAAGCCCTCTGCTGACACCAGTGCTTCCCATTTATGAGCGTGAAGAGCTTAGGCTTGCTTTAGTTATACTAACGCTTCCAACCGATGCTCTGTAACTGGCAGATGCAGGAGTCCAGTATCCCTGGTTGAAGCTTCCCCCAGTACCACAGCTCGGGGAGGGTTTGCTTGGTACACTTCAGCTCTTTTCTCTGGGTCTGGTGAACGGCCTTGCTGTGTCTGTATTTGTCCTGAATGTACCTCTTGCTGTTTCACCTTGGGGCATGAGTATTCACACCTCATGAACCAGCCAGGAAATGACTCTTTCAGCCACTTTTCTTTGCTGCTAGAAAACAGCCAGGAACGGGCATTCATTGTGCTCTAACATAAAGAAACCACCCCCTTTCCTCAGAATTCTCATGAGATCTTTGACTGCACCAGATTATTATGGAATTATTGTCACCAACTCCAAGATCAAGCTACACTTTTCTAGGGTTCTGCTCCTATTGGCCAAAGGCTGTTTAGGCCACTGTCATTAGGCTCCAGGGGGCAGAGATTAATTGCCTAGGGTTACGTGAATTTATGTCCCTCATGCAAGAGGCTGACTCTACTCACTGTTTTAGAATCCCAAGCTAAAAGGGCCTGCCCTGGACTTTACTTTCTCAGTTTTGATAGTTAAGAATTCTATATTTTCATTTGCTGGTTGGGCATCTACATGTTGCATACATTTAATTTACACTATTTTTTTCTCCCGAAAAGTAGACTTATAAAAATTAACTGTTTTAAAACTCATAACTTGCCTTATCACAATTTAGAAATTTAAACAAATTTTATATACCAACTAAATCCTTTGGAAATGCAGCAAGATATCAGTAAGTTAATAAAAATCTTCTTTGCAGAAAAGGTGTCATTAAATGCAGCAAGCACAAATCTGTGTGGTTCTGCTTTGTTGATATTTTTCGTGAAACCAGTCTTTCAGCCTAAACACTTTTCCAATTTCCGCAGAACCCAAGAGTACCAGGCTGTGTAAACAGAGAGCATTGCTGTGAACTGTTTACTCTGCCCGCCAGCCTCTCCTAGCCTTCTGATCCCTGCTCCTTCTCAAGGGTCAGAGGTCCGTAGCAGGCCTGAACATAAGGGTGCTCTTCACTTACATTAGTAGTTGAGGCTAAAACCACAGGGCCGGCCTTCTCTGATTGTGAAATCTGTAAGTGGGCTTTTGGACACAAAATGTTAATTTTTATATTTTAGTTGTTGTATTCCAAAACCCCAAGAAAAGCAGAAGTAACCAAAACAAACTGTGGCTGTAGCTTGAAAATAATTCCTGCATCTGTCACAGATGCTCCCATGTCCGGATTCACTCTGCTTTCCTGCATAAGAAACTCTTGATTTATGCACCTGCAGACATAACTTAGCAAAGGCTGTGAAGGAAATGTACTGAGAAACTACTAAGCTTTGTCTAGAAGGGAGCTCCAAAGCAGAGGTTAAATGCGATTTGGCATGTTCTCTAAAATGCAGCTGACTTACCGTTGTATTAATTTTAAGGAGAAGAAAAAAATAAGTTGTCTTCCTAGTTTGTAGTCAATGTGTTTACTCTTACGGTGATCACTTCCTAAGGTATATAAATGTTCAATCCCTATTATGACACCTGAAACTAATAATGAATGTTACCTATAATTTAAAATACATTTAAAAATAAAAAATACATAAAATAAAAAAAATGAAATACGCATTCCCCGCACTAGTAGGAATTATGAACACAATTTCTAAGAGTGTCTTTGGATTTGGCAAGCAGCGTTAGGATTCTTTTTAAGAAGTTGTCTGGGATTTTTTAAATGGAAGAAAAAAGTTCTATTTCTCGTGCATTTCTTCTTGCCAACCAAACAGAGTGCATTCTGAAAAATCTATTTTTTTAACTTTTAGTTTGAAATAATTATGGATATTACAAGAGGTTGCAAAGAAACATATAGGAACATCCCATGCACCCCTACCCCTGGCCCCATGGAAAATCTATTTTGATTGTAAGTTTTCCTACAAAAAGAGGACCGGGTTTAAGGATTGAACTAGAAAATGGGCTGCTTCAGGTCTAGCCCAAAGGCATAGTAGAGCCCCAAATAATGGACCTCAGTAACAACTCCTGTGTTTGGTTTGCAGAGAAAAGAGCTGCCACTGGTATGTCCTGCCCCTCCCCCTCCCCCCATTTCAAAGTTCAAAGTGACTAGGGTTAGAGTAGTGGCGAGGTGAGGCTTGAACGTGTATTGTGTGATTCAGCAAGGCCTTCTTAGGTTTTGCCCTCTACTCCAGTACTTTTTAGGCCATATCTTTCTAAGAGAGGGGAGCTTCCCCCCCTCCTGTTTGAATTATGGACTTCTAGTCTACATGAAGTGGGGAAAAGCAACCAACTTAAGATAACATACAAGAAAAAAGTCACAGTTTTGGGAGATGAAGAAGAAAGATATATAAAAGTTTAGAGTCACTTATTTTAAGTAGGCACATAGAGTTATGTTAAAGAAGTATACAAATATCTGAAAGTGCACTTTAATTTTATGTTTTGTCTGGTTGAGGAGGGAGCTGAAAGAGAAGAAAGTAAATCTCATGTGGAGGAGAAGAAGAAAAGCAAAGAGGAGATGAGGTTAAGGAGAGAGCCTTGTTACCGTTAGCTTAGAGGTAGTGTTCTAGGAGGATTTTGAGTTTAAGGCAGTTACCATCCCACTTGGACAGCTTCAGGGCACCATCTCTCATCACTGCCCTTCGAAATGTTAATTAATTGATTAGCCATTCATCCCGGCCTCTCAGAATCCAATAGGATGGCCACAAGCACACCAAGAGATCCTTCCCTGGGACGTCACAGCACAGTTCTGCCCTGTGTTCTGCCCTTCCAAGGCTAAGACTGAGAAGCTTAAGTAAACAAGAAAACAGACCAGTGAGGTATAACAGCACACTGCTTATCCGTTTCCTGAGGGAAGTCTTTTATCTTTGTGCAGATACAATGGGTATTATGGGCTGCTCACCAGCGTGGGCTGCAACCCTTCTCACCCACCAGTCCTCACCACCTTCCTTCCCCCTCAGCTACCAGTGCAGTGTACCAGCTTCTGAACTGTCTCTGCAGTATATGTATGGCCAAAGTTTTCTCAGTTCTTTGGCTTCCCTCTGGCTACACTTCACTCCCCCTGTAGTCCCAGGGCCATGTTTATTTGTTGAATGGTCAGCTACTTTAACATTGCAGTCATTAACACCCTCACTCCTGCCGCTCCAAAGAATGGACATCACCCGGGAGCTTGTTAGAAAGGCAGAATCACAGGTTCCGCTTCAGACCTTCTGAATCAAAATCTGTGCATTATTAGCACAATCCCACAATGATTCTCGTATGCGCGTTAAACTTACAGAAGCACTGTGGCCCTCACCACACTTAAACCACCTTGAAACTCAGGGCTTCTTCATAATCTTCATGTTTTTTTTTTTTAATTTCCTAATATACTCCAAGAACAGCTCCTCAAACTTTCTTTCCATCCTTCATGTTGTCATTCCTATTTTTCCTCTTCCTGTCTAACTTTATAGAGATCAAATAACCTTGCTGTGCAATTTTTCTCATCTATGCCTCAATATATTTCCAGTCTTCTTCCACCTTCATTTTTCCCCCTCAAGTCTCAGATGAAGTAATATTTTGCCCAATGCTAAGCTAGTCCTTCTACCTGCACCTTTAATCCCCTGGACATTTGCCAATACAGACATTTTAGGTTGCTGCAAATGTGGGAGATACTACTGGTACCTAGCAGGTAGAGTCCAAGGGCAATACTAAACACTACAATGCACAAGACCGAACAACAAAATAATTATCCAGCTAGGGTGACTAGGGCGTTTTGGGATAGTTGGTCACCCTATATCTGGCCCAAAACATTGAGAAACCCTGGCCTGGAAGGAAATTCATTGACTTCACTTTTTCCTCACCAACTCCCTTCCCTTCAACCTGAATTTAATTTGTGTTCATTTCTATGGAAATGGATCTTTTGAAAGTCCCCATTGTCATCTTTTGATCGAGAAATCCCATAGCCCCTTTTCCCCCTCAACCACTTTGATTTCTTTTCAACATTTGACACTGTTGTTTTGCTATTCATTGTGATGTATTTTTTCCCCTCATATTTTTGGTTTGCTCTCTTCTTCCCTTATTACCGTGGTTTCCTTAGTTTGTTTTTTATTAATTAAAAAAATTTTTTTAAACATTCAAGCTTAAGCAAGCAAACTCTTTTTTAAAGAATTTTATTTATCTTTAGAAGGGAAGGGAAGGAAAGAGGGAGAGAAATATCAATGTATGGTTACCTCTCATGCATCCCTTGCTGGGAACTGGCCCCTGTTGGGCACTGGCCTGCAACCCAGGCATATGCCCTGACTGGGAATTGAACCACGATCTTTGGTTCACATGCCCGTGCTCAATCCACTGAGCTACACCTGCCAGGGCTTTTTAAAAAATATATATATTATTGATTATGCCATTACAGTGGTTCTATTTCCTCCCTTCATTCCCCTTCACCCTGCACACCCCCTCCCCCACCATTCCTCCCCTTTAGTTTATGTCCACATGTCTCAAGTTCTTTAGATTCTATATTTCCCCTATTATTCTTGCCCTCCCCAGTATCTATTTTCTACCTACCGTCTATGCTGATTTTCTGTACCTTCTTTCCCCTTCTCCTTCTCCCACTCCCCTGTTGCTAACCCTCCATGTGATCTTCATTTCTATGGTTCTCCTGATCTAGCTGTCCTTTTAGTTTGCTTTTGTTTTAGGTGTGGTTCTTAATAACTATGAGTTTGCTTTCCTTTCACTGTTCATATTGTTCATACTTTTTATCTTCTTTTTCTTAGGTAAGTTTCTTTAACATTTCATATAATAAGGGCTTGGTGATGATGAACTCCTTGAATTTGATCCTATCTGAGAAGCACTTTATCTGTCCTCCCATTCTAAATGAAAGTTTTGCTGGATAGAGCAATCTTGGTTGTAGGTCTTTGGATTTCATGACTTGGAATACTTCTTTCCAGCCCCTTCTTGCCTGGAAGGTCTCTTTTGAGAAATCAGCTGACAGTCTGATGGGGACTCCTTTGTAGGTGACTGTCCCCTTATCTCTTGCTGCTTCTAGAATTCTCTCCTTCATTTTAATCTTGGATCAGGTAATTATGATGTGTCTTGGTGTGTTCCTTCTTGGGTCCAACTTCTTTGGGACTCTCTGAGCTTCCTGGATTTCCTGGAAGTCTATTTCCTTTGCCAGATTGGGGAAATTCTCCTTTATTATTTGTTCAAATAAGTTTTCTACTGGTGGCTGTTCCTCTTCCCCTTCTGGCACCCCTATAATTCGAATGTTGGAACGTTTAAAGATGTCCTGGAGGTTCCTGAACCTCTCCTCATTTTTTTGAATTCTTGTTTCTTCATCCTTTTCTGTTTGGTAATTTTTTTTCCTCCTTCTGGTCCACTCCTTTGATTTGAGTCCCAGTTTCCTTTCCATTACTATTGGTTTCCTGCACGTTTCCCTTCATTTCAATTAGTTTAGCCTTCATTTGTTCCTCTAATTTGTGACTAAAACCAACCAGTTCTGTGAGCATCCTGATCACTAGTGTTTTGAACTGTGCATCTGAGAGTTTGGCTATTTCTTCATCGTTTAGAATTATCGGCTCTGGGGCTTTGAGTTGTTCTTGAGCCATGTTTTGGTCTGTTGGCGCCTGTTAAGTATGAGGAGCGGAGCCCTAGGTGTTCACGAGGGTGTGGCAACTCAGTTGCTAGGTTGTGACGCTGTATGTGGGGGTGGGGTCAAAGAGGGAAAATAGCGGTCCCTCTGCCTCTTCCCGCTGCTGGGGGCTGCGCTGTTTGTCTCACTGCTCGATCCTTCGCCTGGTTTATCTGCGCGTGAATGTGTGACCACAGTCAGCCTGCCGCCTTGCGCCCTCACTGGGTCTGCCTGTTGCTACCCCAAACCTGGGACTCGCCAATGGCTGTCTGAGTGCCTGGGTCGGTCCAGGGGATCCTTCAGGCCCGACCCCACTCCACTGCTGGCTCCACCCCTCTTACCGGACTGGCTGAACAGTTTGTTGTTGTTGAACTTCTGTATAGTTCAATTTTCTATGTTTTGGCTGCATTTCTGTTACTAAAACTTTGTTGTCTTTAAACTTGGTTGTGCAAAAAGG
Organism: Artibeus jamaicensis; assembly: GCF_021234435.1. Lineage (NCBI taxonomy): Eukaryota > Metazoa > Chordata > Mammalia > Chiroptera > Phyllostomidae > Artibeus > Artibeus jamaicensis. The sequence goes on from NW_026521788.1 coordinate 20,888,310, forward strand.
CACAATGTTTCCACCTACTCCTCCATCTTGGTGGAAGTCCACCTGGTTTCCCTCTTTTGTGGGTTACTATTTTTACTCTCTCTTAAATGTAGATTAGTTCCTTATTAAGTGCTCCTCGGTACTTACTCTTTACTCTTCTATTAAAGAACTGATTCTACTCCTTAGCTTCAAATCTCATCTCTATTAGTTGACCCCCAAATTTCTTTCCTGAGTCCAGTCTTTTATTTCCAATTAATTGAGGGGTTCCCTTAGATGTCCAATAGAATCTAAAACTCAACCCAAGTAATGGCAAGTTAAGAAGAACATAAATAAGTTGGTAAGGAGGAAAGGCAATTTGGTCCAGCTTACATTCCCAGCCTTATCTTCCATTTTGTTCAGACATAAGGCTAAACTGTGTCTAACCGAGGGTAACTCTACCCATGCTCTTACATACCTTTTATTTTCCTTCTTTCATGGTTTTACTCCATGTCTTCTTGCTAATTGGAAAACACTTCTGTCCTTTTCTTTTTAAAGTCTTCTTTTTTCCTTTACCCCAACACATAGCTTTTATTGCATTTTAAGAATATCACAGATATTTCTGAGGAGTCACCTGGTGTGTTGCTGTTTCAATAGCTGGACGGACAACTTAGATGTTATTTGTCAGCCTGCTGAACTGTTCCTTTTTCAGAAACATACCATCCAAAAATTTCCTGATATCCTTGTTTTCAACTGTTGTAGCTTGCTGAATTTGGTACAAATTCAATGTCATGTCCTTGAACAATCAACTCATCTTTCTGGGCTTCAGATACCTACCAAGCAGTGCTTGACTGCACCCAAACCCTGCACATGTATCTTCTGCCCAAGAAATTTCTTATTTCAACACAAGAACCATTGTCCTGAATAGTGACTCTGTGAGAATACACAGACCTCATCTTGTAACTGAAGCCCAGGGTAACTGACACCCTTGGTCTTATTCTGTACGTGACTGCAGATGGTGTGAACATTGGCCAGCAACTTTCTATCTCCCCACCATCTGTCAACATGCAGCCTCTTCCTTTTCTTTCCAGGGAGTCTGAGTTCTACACACTGATGTGTTTGAAGTCCCTTCACAGGGTGCCTCTGGGGCCCTTCATAGTAACTCTGTGTCCCTTCACAGTGATCGCGACATTTTCTAGAATGTCAATAGTCTGACTGCTGAGAATGGTCTTCATCCTCACAGTAGATATGGCAAAGAGAGTTCAAGTCTTCATCGTTCCAATCAGGAAAAGTGTGGAATGATGAAATACTGGGATTAGGTGTCAGAAGACCTATTTCTGTTATTTTACCTGCTTTTAGACCTTGGGACAATTATTTGAGCTTTCTATGGTTTTATATATTTTATTTTTTGACTGCTGTTAGCAGTTTTATTTCATCATTGCCATCATCATCATCATTAATAAACATGCAGTTTCTTTCTTCCTTGCACATGGCATTTTCAAATGGGTACTACACTCTATGGTACAAAATTTTTAAGTACAATATACCAGTACAAAGTTGAAGCCATTTAAAAAGAGTTAAATAACTAAGACATAATTAAATGTGTAGTATCGATGGAATCTATGAAAGAGATTTATAAACAACACACAACCTCAAATATTACAGTAAATGTTTTACTTGGGAAGGGGTGAAAGAGGAACTGTGTATGTGCTGCTGAAGGGTGTTTTCTAAGTTGCTCCAAGTTTACTTTCTTTCGGTTATTATCTTTTTTAAGTGCTGCAAAGCATTGTGAATGGCATCACTCTGAGCGTCACTCTGGAGATCCCAGAGCCCTGATAGCGATGGGACTGCTGGACAGTTCAGCAAGACACTGATACTGTCATTGGCACCCAGTTCTTCTATAGCCAAATATGTTGTATTTTCTAAACTTTTTTTTAATCGATTATGCCATTACATTTGTTTTGTTTCTCCTCCTCCATTCCCCTCCACCCTGCACACCCCTCCCCCACCATCCTCCCCCCTTTAGTTCATGAACAAGTGTCTCAAGTTCTTTAGATTCTATGTTTTCCCTACTATTCTTACCCTCCCCCTATCTATTTTCTATCTACTGCCTATGCTACTTATTTTCTGTACCTTCTCCCCCCTTCTCCTTCTCCCACTCCCCTGTTGCTAACCCTCCATGTGATCTTCATTTCTATGGTTCACTCCTGATCTAGCTTCATCCTCTTAATTTGCTTTCGTTTTAGGTGTGGTTCTTAATAACTGTGAGTGTGCTGTCCTTTCACTGTTCATGTTATACTTTTTATCTTCTTTTTCTTAGGTAAGTTTCTTTAACATTTCATATAATAAGGGATTGGTGATGATGAACTCCTTGAATTTGATCCTATCTGAGAAGCACTTTATCTGCCCTTCCATTCTAAATGAAAGCTTTGCTGGATAGAGCAATCTTGGTTGTAGGTCCTTGGCTTTCATGACTTGGAATACTTCTTTCCAGCCCCTTCTTGCCTGTAAGGTCTCTTTTGAGAAATCAGCTGACAGTCTGATGGGGACTCCTTTGTAGGTGACTGTCCCCTTATCTCTTGCTGCTTCTAGAATTCTCTCCTTCATTTTAATCTTGGCTAATGTAATTATGATATGCCTTGGTGTGTTCCTTCTTGGGTCCAACTTCTTTGGGACTCTCTGAGCTTCCTGGATTTCCTGGAAGTCTATTTCCTTTGCCAGATTGGGGAAATTCTCCTTTATTATTTGTTCAAATAAGTTTTCCACTGGTGGCTGTTCCTCTTCCCCTTCTGGCACCCCTATAATTCGAATGTTGGAACGTTTAAAGATGTCCTGGAGGTTCCTAAGCTTCTCCTCATTTTTTTGAATTCTTGTTTCTTCATCCTTTTCTGTTTGGTAATTTTTTTCCTCTTTCTGGTCCACTCCCTTGATTTGAGTCCCAGTTTCCTTTCCATTACTATTGGTTTCCTGTTCATTTCCATTCATTTCGATTAGTTTAGCCTTCATATATTCCTCTAATTTGTGACTAAAACCAACCAGTTCTGTGAGCATCCTGATCACCAGCGTTTTGAACTGTACATCTGAAAGTTTGGCTATTTCTTCATCTCTTAGATGTATTGGCTCTGGGGCTCTGAGTTGTTCTTGAGCCATGTTTTGATCTGTTCATGCCTGTAACCTACGAGGAGATGCGCCTTGGTGTTTACTGGGGCGGGGCCACCCAGGTCACAGGTTTGTGACCCTGTATGTGGGGGCGGGGTCAGAGAGGGAGCAATGGTGGTCCCCTCCGCTCGCCTAGTCTGCCTACGCTCCTCCCCGCCCTTTGCCTGCTTATCCAAGCGCAAATGTGCGAGTCTGCTGACCTGCACCAGTCGCTGGGGCCTGCGAGATCTGTCTCAACACTCGCCTCTTCACTGGTTTATCTGCCTGCAAATGCGCGACCGCCTGCAGACAGCCAGCAGTGCCTCTTCCCTGGGTTCTGCCCCTAGCTAGCCCGCACCTAGGATCCGCGCCCCCAGCTGCCTGTGCACAGACTGGCTCCACTGCTGGTTTCACCCCTCTCACCGGTTTAGCTGAGTGGTCCGTTATTTCCGGACTCCGTATTCAATTTTCTGTGTGGTTTGGTTGTTTATTGTTGTTAAAACTTTGTTGTTTTTAGATTTGGTTGTGCGAGGATGAAAAGTGTTCTCACCTACGCCTCCATCTTGGAGGAAGTCCCAAATATGTTGTATTAAAACCTTGTTCCTTGGTGATTTCCCGAAGCAGATGGATGTAGTCTCTATTTTGAATACTGAGGAGGCTTCTTTTGAGTAGGCTGGTCTTTTCACTAGGAGAATTTCTCAACAAGCGCCAAGTGCATCCTAAAGGATATTGTACTGCCCTTATTGATGTGGCTCCATTGGTTGGATATTATTCTGAGAAACGAAGTGTTGCCAGTTTATTCCCAGTTGAGGCACATGTCTCAGTTGCAGGTTCAGTCCCCAGTCAGGGTACCTGCTGGGGTCACTGATCGATGTTTTTCTCTCACATCAGTGTTGCTCTCCCTCCCTTCCTTTCTCTCTCTCTAAAGATAAAATAAATAAATTCTTTTTTTTAGATTTTATTTATTTATCTTTAAAGGGGAAGGGAAGAAGAGGCGAGAAATATCAATGTATGGTTGCCTCTCACGTGTCCCCTGCTGGGAACTGGCCTGCGACCCAGGCATGTGCCCTGACTGGGAATCGAACCACGATAGTCTGGTTCGCAGGTCCATGCTCAATCCACTGAGCTACACCAGCCAGGGCAGTAAATTCTTAAAAAAATAATATTCTACTACATTTATTAAAGAAATGTGGTTTTCACTTCTGTCTAGTGTGGCTCAGTGGATTGACTGCAAGCCTGCAAACCAAAAGGTGGCCAGTTTTATTCCCAGTCAGGGTGCTTGCCTGGGCTTCGGGCCAGGTCCCCAGTAGGGGGGACAAGGGAGATAACCACACATTGATGTTTCTCTCTCTCTCTTTCTCTCTCTCTTGCTCTCTTCCCTTCTCTTTAAAAATAAATAAATAAATAAATAAAATCTATTTAAAAAAAAACAAATGTGTTTCTCTAGAGAAATATTACCGACTTTGGGAAAAAACTTCTCAGCAGCATTTCTCCTGGCTTGTTTTTTTTTGATGTCGCCTTTCCAGTTTCCATAAAGGACTGTATCCTGCACCTTGTGGTATATTCTCTCTGATGAGCAGGGCCTCCCTCCTGGGAAGAGGCATATTCAGGAAGTCTCCAACTTTGATGAACAGTCAGGTCCTGTAAGGAATGAGAGAGCCAGGTTCTCTGATTGCTTGGAAAGATAAGGCATTAAAGGGTCATGCAAATACCTTCATTAACTTTCAAAATGCTTATGGCAGCCTCTGCAGCTCTGTGTTTTCCCAGCTTCTTTCTTGTACCTTCACCTGTGCAGGTTATGTCACCAACAGTTACTCTGAAAGTGAAGGTGGGCACGTGTATTTGTACATAAGATCTTTCACATTCATAATCCAGGGTGTTCTTGGTCTTCCTTTGGTGTTCGTTGGTATTTGTGTAATACCTGAATTGGTGTTTTTCCTGCTTTAGCTGTAATGATTTTTCCCAGACAAAGTCTCACAGCCCTTGCCACTGCCCCAGAGATGTGGGCTCTGGGACTTGGAGGGAAGGGAGGGCTCAGTCCCCTGAACTGAGGTCCCTGGAGGAGTGCTCCAGCGCTGCTGCCACCCCTCCTGCCCTTTTCCTACTGCCCCCTGCCTCTGCCTGTATATATTTTAAAGAAATAATGCCATCCCTGCTTGTCTCAGAGAGCTAATAAAAATGCTTTTTAAATAATTTTTTATCCTCACCTGAGGACTTTTTTTTTCATTGCTTTTAGAGAGAGGGGAGTGGTGTGGGAGAGAGGGGGGAGGGAAAGAGAAACATCGAATGGTTGCCTTCTCCTACTCTCCCCTACAGGGGATTGAACCTGCAACTTAGGTATGTGCCCTGACCCATAGGATAATCACACCCGTGACCCTTCGGTCTACCAGATGCTGCTGCAAGCAACTGAGCCATACCAACCAGGGCTGAAGAATGCTCTTTTTCCATTTTCCTCTCACCCAAGGACCTGCTTATTGATTTTAGAGACAGGGGAAGGGAGGGAGAGAAAGAAGGAAAGAAACATAGACGGGAGAGGGAAATATTGAGCAGCTGTGTCTTGTACTTGCTCCAGCCAGGGATAAGACCCACAACCCAGGCATATGTCCTGATGGGGAATCGAATCTGTGATTTTTCAGTTTACAGGATGACACTCCAAATAAGTGAGCCACACCAGCTGGGACTGAAAAATGATTAAAAAACATTATTGCCCTGGCTGGTGTGGGTCAGTGGATTCAGCGATGGCCTGTGAAGCAGATGCTGGTTCAGTTCCCAATCAGGGTACATGCCTGGGTTGGGGGCCAGGTCCCCAGTTGGGGGTGTGGGAGAGGCAACCAATCAATGTATCTCTAGCACATTGATATATTCCCTCCCTCTGTTTCTCTTTCCCTTCTGCACTCTCAAAAAAAATAAATAACTAAAACCTATTTTAAAATGCTAGCTGAATTCTAGAGATAGAATAGAAAGGAGAGAGAAACATCAACTTGTTGTTCCACTTATTTATGCATTATCAGTTGGTTCTTGTATGTTCCCTGACTTGGCTCAAACCCACAACTGTGGTGTATCAGGATAGTGCTCTAACGAACTGAGCTACCTGGCCAGGGCAAAAAGTGCTTCGAAATATGTGAATTGTCATATAGGTATTGTCTGACCTGAACTATGATAGCACTTTGTGCCTTTCAAACTTAAAAATTTTTAAAATAATTTTATTTATTTAATTTTAGAGACAAGAGAAGGGAGGAAGAAGGAGGGAGAGAAACATCAATGTGTGGTTGCCTCTTGCAAGCCCTTACTGGGGACCTGGCCTATAGCCCAGGCATGTGCCCTGACTGGGAATTGAACCAGTAACCCTTTGGTTCACAGGCCAGCGGTGAATCCACTGAGCCACATCAGCCAATGCTAGAAACTTTTTCTTGTACTGACAAATACTACATACTTCTTAAAAGTAGGGACTTTAATGTAAGCTTTTTTCTTTTACAGTTTCTATTCTTATGCATGTCATGTTAACAGATTCTGAGTACCGCGGAAAGAATAGCAATTCCACCTGCTATTCAGTCTTTATAAAGATTCTTGATTCACTAATTCCAGATATTTTAAATTTTATCAAATTTATCACCTTTTTCTTTTTTAATCTCAAATTTAGGTGATGTCTTTCCAGTGCAAATGAATCCAATAGTCCAATCACAGTTTATACCTTTGGCTGAAGTTCTTTGCTGTGCTATATCTGACATGAATGCTGCTCAGATTGTAGTAACCCAGGACTCACTGTTGGAGCATTTGATGAAACATTACCCAGGTAGAGTAACACGTTTTTCTCTATTAGTTCATTGTATGTGTTTGGTGGTTTCTATTATGAACCATCTTCAACACAAATTGGGTGATATCCACTTTTTAAAAGAGTTTATTTCTTTCTTTTAGAGAGAGGGGCAAGAGAAAGAGAGGGAGAGAAACATCAGTGTGTGATAGATGCATGGATCTATTGCCTCTTGCTTGTCCCTAACTGGGGACCTGGCCCACAACCCAGGCATGTGCCCTGACTGGTGATCAAACCGCTGACCTCTTGGTTCACAGGCTGGCGCTCAATCCACTGAGCCACACCAGCCAGGGCCAGAAGCAATAATTTCTATTGTCTATAGTTTCTCATGTGTACTTTCATAAATTATATTCTAGTATATGTATTCTTTTTTGTATAACATAAATTGGATCATTCTGTACATTCTCTTGGTACCTTTCTTTTTTTACCTTACAAACATATTTTGGAGATCTTTCTGTATCAGTATATATTAATCTCATTTTTTAAAAGATCTTATTATTTATTTATTTCTTTTTAGGGAGAGGAAAAGGGAGGGAGAGAAACACCAAATGGGGATCAGTTGCTTCTCCCTCAGTGCTATCCCATCCCTCCAACTGGGGACTCGGCCCCAAATCCAGACATATGCCCTAGCTGGGTATTGAACCAGCAGCCTTTCAGTTTCCAGGCCAGCACTCAATCCACTGGGCCACACCAGCCAGGGCTGATCCCATTTTTTTCATAGCTGCATGATATCCCAATGTGTGGAGAGAAAAATGAAAAAAATTATTTTTTATTTTTTGCATTATAAAATGAATATGCTTATTATTAAAAAATATGGAAAAATAACCACTTACAGTATCACCGCCCAAAAGAAACCAAGGTTAACATACTGATGTATTTCCTTCCAGTGTTATACTTACACAAACATCTTGAACATTGTTCTCACAATATAAATACAATTTTGAACCCTGCTATTTGGAAATGGAAATTTATTTTTAAATTATTAGCTACTTTCCCAGTTTGAAAAAACACCATGACTAGATAGTTTGCCCTTGCCCAAGCAAGAACTGGTTTTCATTTTTTCTCTTTGGATTCCTAAGATTTAAGCTATGAGGCTATTTTTTCCTTTCCTTCTTTTTTGAAGAATTTATGTATTTCTTTTTAGAGAGAGGAGAAGGGAGGGAAAAAGAAGAGGAGACAAACACTGATGTATGAGAGAAGCATCCATTGATTTGCGTCTCTCACACCCCCAAGTGGTGAACTGGCCTGTGTACAGGCGTGTGCCCTGACCAGGAACTGAACCAGTGACCTTTTGGTTTGTGGGACGATGCCCAACCCACTGAGCCACACCAGTCAGGGCTGAGACTGGTTTTCAAAAACTCCCACATTCCCTCCTACAAATACTTTCCTCAGGCACAATTTAAATTTAAAACGGGTTGTATAACTTAGTGTTTTGTTTGAGTGAACTCAGATTATTTTTGTCCACTTAACTGTTACCCTAGCCATATGTCTTTGTGTGGAGCAAATTATATTCATATTACTCAATTAAATGGTGATTGTTAATGCTTCTTTGGCATTTTAATTATGTATATTAATTATGTTATAATTAGCTCTAGATTCATGAAGCAATGTGTGGTCATTTCTGTGTTACTGATTTTACTCATCAAAGTGTCTCTTCAAAATCTAATAGTGTAAAATGCTTTTGTTTTAGGCATTGCAATTCCATCTCAAGATATTCTCTATACCACTCTGGGAACTCTGATTAAAGAAAGGAAGATTTATCACACTGGAGAAGGATACTTCATAGTTACTCCTCAGACTTACTTCATCACAAACACAACCCCCCAAGAAAATAAGAGAGTCCGATCAGATGAAAGGCATGTGACGCCAGCTTGCATCACATACCTGGTGAGCATGGAGAGCTGTGCAGAGTTTGCAGAGTTAGCCAAAGAAAATGCTGCGCCCATTTCCCATTGTCAGTCTTGCCAGTGTTTCCCTGATACGCGCACTCAGCATCCACAGGAACCACCAGCTGCTCCAGAAGCGACTAGAAAAGGCCAGAAAAGTCCTGGGGAATCCAAATCTTTGGCACAGAATCGAGCAGTTTCTGTGTGTGAGGAGAATCACGTTTCTGAGAGTACCAAACCTTTACCGTGCACAAAAGATAGAGACAAAGGCAAGAAGTTTGGCTTCAACCTCTTCTGGCGCAGTATCTCCAGAAAGGAGAAATCCAGAACCGAGCACAGGAGTTTCTGTGCCCAGTTCCCACCGGAAGAATGGCCTGTCCGAGATGAAGATAACTTGGACAATATCCCTCGAGACGTTGAACATGAGATAATCAAACGAATTAATCCCATTCTGACTGTTGACAACTTAATCAAACATACTGTTCTAATGCAAAAATATGAAGAACAGAAAAAATATAATAGCCAGGGCACTTCCACTGATATGCTAACAGCTGGGCAGAAATATCCTTCAAGAGAGGGAGTAAAGAAAAGGCAGAGCCGATCTGCAAAGCCTCGAAGGCGGGGCCATGCTCATAGAGACAGACACAAAGTCAGGAGTCAGGGAAGTGAGCCTCAGCCAGCAAGCATTAGACAGGAGAAGCGCCCCAAGCTCCCTGCCACAGAACCCACCCCCAGAATTAAAAGCCCAAATGAAGCAGTAGTTCAGAAACCACTTTGCGAGGACCCATCAGACCTAGGTTCCCATTTGATTTACAAAAAACGAATCACTAATCCTTTCCAGGGTTTGTCTCACCGAAGGAGCCCAATAACCAGGAGGCACAATCTCCAGAAGACCAGTGATCTGAAATCCAGTCACATTAGACCAAAAGGAAAGCCTTTCCAAAGGTCAAGATCTTTAGATTCCTCACGAATCTTTGAGAAGGAGGCCAGACAGCCATGTGCCGAACAGTGCAAAGATAAACTGAGGGCAGAACCCACTTACATGAATAACTCTACCGTCAAAGCTGTCAATGATGACTTCAGAGATCACCTTCTAAGTTACTCTCAGTGCAGTGTTTTGCATAATGATAGTCCGTGCTGTTCCTTTAGGGAAAGCTTGTTGACATGCGATGTATATGGTGGAGAAAACAAGGTAATGCCTGAAGTCTTGAGGAAAAGTTATTCTCATTTTGACACTTTAGGGGAGACAAAAGAAGCACAGAGTGTCCTTCCGTCACCAGATCCCCTCTCTTTGGACCAAGCGTCCTCTGCTTGTAGATTAGTTGATAAAGCAACACACCAGTTCCAAAATCTTGGTCTTTTGGATTATCCACTTGGTGTGAACTGTTCAAGACAACCTGAGAGAAAAGACAGAGCCTCAGAGGAAACCCTAATGAGAAAGGCATGTGTGCAGGAAGCAGAGACTGGGAGTCTAGAAAATGAAGTGCTTTCTGACGATGACCAAGCCTTGTACCAGAATGCAGTGGAAGACGATGATGGCGCCTGCAGTTCATTGTACCTAGAGGAGGAAGACTTTTCTGAGAATGATGACTTGTGCCAGGTGCTGCCTGGCCACATTCAGTGTTCCTTTACCGGGGAAAGTGAATGGAATCATTTAGGAAAACAAAAGGTGACTGAAAGATCTCTGACTGAGTACAACAGCAAAGTACAGAGTTTTGAGCCTCAGGCGCTTAAAGGAAATGAATGTTACAAACCCTGTGGGCTGCTCACTAAGCTGGGTGAAGACCAAAAACCTAATCTCTCTGCTGAAAGCTGTGGCCTCAAGTCAGTGACCCAGTCTGGTTTTAACTATGAAGAGGAGCCCAGTGTTGCTAAATGTACACAGGCCTCAGCGTCCGCTGATGGAAGTGTGTTTGATTACTACAGCATGAGGAAAGCCAACTCTGAGGCTGCAAGCCCACAAGACTCTGTTGGCAACACAGGAAAGCAACCAGCTAGCTGGACTCAGAGTACTCAGGAAATGAGAACACAGTTCACGCAAAAGTTAGAACTTTTCAGCACTTCCCATGTGCCAGTGATGGCTGAGGATATGCAACATGAACACAGTCACTTGGAAGGAACAGAAAGTCATAGCATGACAGGGGATAGTGGAATAGATTCTCCACGGTAAGTGCACATCAAAGTGATTAGCCACTATCCCACGGGAATTATTAAAATCAAGGGAATATTGAGTTACTTAGTCGGATACTCCTGAGTAAATGTTTTATAATGATACGATTCTGCCAGTCTTTATTTTATGGAAAAAAATTATATAAAGTTACAATGAAACCTCACATAGTAAGATATAGTTCATTATTAAAAAAAATCTCACCCGAGGACATGCTTATTGATTTCACAGAGAGGCAAAGGGAGGGAAGGAGTGAGAGAAAGAGAGAAACATTAACTGGTTGCCTCCTGTACATTCCTTGATCGTGTTACCAAACCCGCAAACTAGGCATGTGCCCCGACCAGGGATAAAACCTGTGAACTGTCACTTTACAGGATGACACTTCATGCAACTGAGCCACACCAGCCAGGGTGGTGTAGTTCATTTTTAATGCCAGCCAAAATACGACTGTGCCACTACTACTAAATCTTGAATTATTTCTAAAAATAGGAAGGAACTGCTATAAACCAAGCACTACCTGACCTGAGGGCTGGAAGCTTTCACTTATATTCCTGGTTCTACACAGGTTGAGAAAGAGATGTAGCTACTTTCCACTAATATTTTCCTGGCCAATTTGTTCGAATAACACTGTTCAGATTATAAAATGGAATATTTGAGAAGAACTGAAAAGTATTTTAACACCTATAATCACCCTATCATCTAGATACTTTAAAAAGCTCTTTTAGCCCTGGAAGGTATGACTCAGTGGATTGAGTGCTGGCCTGTGAACCAAGAGGTCAGCGTCACTAGTTTGTTTCCCAGTCAGGACACATGCCTGGGTTGTGGGCCAGGTCCCCAGTAGGGGTCATGTGAGAGGCAACCACACATTGATATTTCTCTCCCTTTCTTTTTCCCTCCCTTCCCCTCTGTCTAAAAATAAATTTAAAAAATTTAAAAAAGTTATTTTATATTTAGTATATTTATAATGCTTCAGTCTGAATATATCAATCTCTCTATATTTTTCTTTTGGACTCATAGTTACTATTTTGTATGTTGCTTTTTTCAGTTAATAGTATATCTTGAACATTCATCCCATGTTAAATAGTTTTATAAAAGATCATATTAAAATTTAGCATATATCTTTACAGTTTTTTCATTATATAAACTTATTGTGTACCTCTTGTCCTGATTGGTGTGGCTCACTTGGTTGGGTATCCTTCTGCAAAGCGAAGGGTTGCCAGTTCAATTCCAAGTCAGGGTACATGCCTTGTTTGCAGTTTCAGTCCCTGGTTGAGGTGTGTATGAGAGGCAGCGAATCAATGGTTGCTCTCCCACAGTGATGTTTCTCTCCTTCTCTTTCTCCCTCCCTTCCTTTCTCTCTAAAAATAAATACAATCTTTAAAATATTGTTTACCTTTTAAAAAAATGTAGACTGATGCAGAAATGTACACATAAAACTGGAAGTCTCCATTCAATAGTGTGGTATCAACCTTTTCTATTCCCATTCCATAGAGGTGATCTAAACTATTGTTAATAGTTTAATATATAGATATATTTTTAGACATTTTTCTCTGCAATTGTAAATGTAATTATTTTTAACAAAAAATCATATAGAGCTGTGGCTTTCTTTTTTTCACCTAACTTATCATGGCTATTATCCTTCAATCAATACATATAGACCCAACTCATTCTTTTTAATGACTGCTTAGTATTCCATTATGCAGACCTCATTATGTACATAACCATTCTTTTCCTTCCTTTGACATTCTGATAATTCCCATTTTTTGCTATATCTGCAGTTAATGTTTTTACATAAAAATATTTGCAGACATATCTGATTATTTATAACAGGCTAAATATCTAGAAGTCTGCATTTTTAAAAACATTAAAAATGTTTAATGGGGAGGGAAGGTGAAAGAGAGGGAGAGAAACATCAATGTGCGGTTGCCTCTCACATGGCCCCTACTGGGCATCTGGCCTGCAACCCAGGCATATGCCCTGACTGGGAATTGAACCGTGACCCTTTGGTTCACAGCCCATGCTCAATCCACTGAGTTACAGCAGCCCGGGCAACATTTTTACTTTTTTAAAAAAGATTTTATTTATTTATTATTTGAGAGAAGGGAAGGGAGGGAGAAAGAGTGGGCAAGAAACATCAATGTGTGGTTGCCTCTCATGCGCCCCCTAATGGAGATCTGGCCTGCCACCCAGGAATGTATGTTAGACTGGGAATCAAACCAGCAACCCTTTGGCTCACAGGCCGACACCCAATCCATTGAGCCACATCAGCCAGGGCCATTTTTACTTCTTTACTGGGGAACAGATCTTTTCTGCTTGAAATAGTAATTTGTTTGATTCATAATAAGTCTATAAATTATCAAAACATACTGTCTCCGAAGTAGACAATGCTAGTTTTAATGAATAAGCCATGGGTTCCCTGATTTTCTCTCTGTCAAAAGCTAAGCAAAATAAAAAAACAAACCAAAAATAGACAAGGGAAATTACTTCTTGATATGCAATTGAGAATTTAAATTTGTGAAATCTTGAGAAATTTAATTTCTTAAAAGTTGCTAATGGGATTTTTTTTAAAACAAACTTAAAACTATAGTCCTTAAAGACATGTATAGGAAAGGGAGGGAAGATAGCATTTGAACATCGATTATGTGCTATACTGTCATAAGGATTTGGGGGACAGAGATGAACAAGATATTGTGGCTACCTGCAGGAAGCTTACAATTTAATTTAGGTGAGGAGAACAATAAACAGAAAAATTGAACACGAGAAGTAAGCATAAATTCTTCATAACTGCCAAAGAGATGTGGAATTAAGAGTGATAGGTTGTATGGGAGACTTATTGGAGGGTATTTTTTTTTAAGATTTTATTTATTTATTTTCAGAGAGAGGGGGAGGGAGGGAGAAAGAGAGGGAAAGAAACACCCTTCAGTTGCTTCTCACATGCCGTAACTGGAATTCAACTGGCAACCTTTTGGTTTGCAGGATGCTGCCCAGCCAACTGAGCCACACCAGTCAGGTGTGGAGGACACACTGTTGAGACATATCTTAATGTAGTGGACATGGAATCAAAAGGAGGGAAAGTGGGAAAAGGGGAATGTCAAAAGCAAAATGCCCAGTGTGGTTGAAGCAAGGCAGATGTGTTAGATAAGGTACTAACATAGCTTATAGCTCCAAGGAAGGGAACATTTTCAATATGAAAAATACTGTAGTTAGCCCTTCCCTTCCATATGACTTATCAAAAATAAATAATAAAGAATTATATTGGTTACTTTAGTTGTACAGAGAGTTTTTCAGGAACTTATTTCTGTTTCTTTTATTGGTTGATTTCTAGAGAGAGAGGAAGGGAGAGAGAGATAAGAACATAGATTTGTTGTTCCATTTATTTATGTATTCATTGGTTGATTCTTATATGTGCCCTGACCAGGGATTGAACCCACAGTCTTGGTGTATTGGGACGTTGTTTTAACCAGCTGAGCTACTCAGCCAGGGCAGGAACTTATTTCTGACTAGAATGTAGTTGATAATGGCTCTGAGAACAGATGTTGTTGAGAAAATATGAACTTCTTGGAAAGCAGCTGTCAAATAATTGAGGTGCTCTTGAGAAGCATTTAAAATGTAAAGAGTACCCTGGCTGGTATGGCTCAGTGGACTGAGTGCCAGCCTGTGAACTGAAAGGTCACTTGTTAAACTTCTCGTCAGGGCACATGCCTGGGTTGCAGGCCAGGTCCCCAATTGGGGGTGTGCATAGGCAACTGACTCATATATCTCTTGTACATTGATGTTTCTCTCCCTCTCTTTCTCCCTCCCTTCCCCCTCTCTAAAAATAAATAAGTTTAAAAAAATTAAAAATAGATAAATTAAACTCTATTCAAATTAAGAAAATAAAATGTAAAGAGTACTTTATTAGATTTTTAAAGGTTCTTATTTGATAGATGCACTTTAGTGTTAGTAAATGTGATACAGCTACAGGGAAATTCACTTCTTTTGATGGTAATAATTGTGTTTTTAATATTTTTAGGACACAGAGTCTGGCATCTAATAATTCAGTCATTGTGGATGGACTGAAAAGAAGACAGAATTTTCTGCAGAACTTGGAAGGCACAAAGAGCGGCCAAACACTCACACCCAGTTCCTTATTACAACTAACTCCAGTTATAAATGTTTAATTCTTATTTTTCTTTTGGCAACTTGTTTTCTGTGAAAATATTTAGCATCATATAGAATGTTTTAATCAAGAATATATAAGAATTTTCTAAAGCCAAGGGTGTTATTTTATTAATCTTCTTACATATTTTGTTCTAGCTAATGGCTTTTTTTCTTTTTTGACGTTTTAAAGCTCTTTTAAAGCTTATTCTACTATGAATTTGTTTGTTTGCAATAAAAAATGGACTTCTTTATCCTCTTCCATTGAAATGTATTACCTTGAATTTTCATTAGTTTCTCAAGTACATATGATGCTAACTTACTACCCAGTGTGAATTTCCCTGCTGACAATAATACTGGGTTCTTATGTTAAGTGAATCTCACCAGATTTCAACAGAAAAATCCAGAAGATAGTGTTATAGGTTGCGAAGATACTTGTTTACAACTAAAGTCTTTTATTGTTATCAGAAAGAATTCACATAGATTTGTTAGGTACTTTGCAACAAGAATTCCTTCTATCATTGCTGCCAAGGTCTTCTCTGTGACCAGCTTGAACATGAACAGTGGCTCCCCATGGTGACTGACTAGCAATGTCCAAAATATCTGTGGCAGTAAACATCTGGCTCTACCATTTCTCTGTTCCTCCCCACATTTGAGGCTCTGTCTATAGGATGGCAGTGGGAAGTCAGTAAGTATGTTCTCAGATGGTGGGAGATAGAAGGGAAGCAGAATGGTTGCAGATGTTTGTGAGTAAAAGGAAGGTTCTGAATTAGAGATTTAGAGAGAAGAGACCATTTGATCCATTTCCGCTCAGGGTAAGACCTACATAGCTTTGCCAGAATTTTTTCTGGCAGGCCTTTTCAGATCAAACTGTGGAATGGTCAGTTCTCTTGGGTTTGGGGAAGGTGGAACAGTTAAGACAGGTTTTATGTAGATGCTAATGTTGACTTATGGTTGAGGGATGTTTCTTTTAAGAGGTTTCTAAAGGTTGTCAAGGCCTTAGATCTCAAGGATAATTGAATAATTGGAGAGTGGCTCTCCAACCCTCACTACCCTGGGAACAGTGAAGGCCAGATGAAGGACAGCACGGTGGAGCGCTGCCTCCCAGCCAGGTGGGAATGCTGAGGAGGGGAAATCAGACACACTCCTCCGTTTTGCAGTGGTTGGACCACTCAGGACTGACTGTTGGTTTTCAGTGGCCCTGACCAACCTATCCAAGAAGATTAGCTGTGGTCACAAAGGCATTCGAAACCCTGGACAAAGTAGCAAGAAGGGTAATCTGGGTAGAAAAACTTTGTGGGCGAGGCATTTTTAGGGGGTCTTGTAGCTTGGAATTAGCATCAGTTAATGGAAATTAGGAGATTTTAGCTCAGTCAGAAGAATATCCCATTAGTCAAAACTACCTATGGATGAAATAAGCAGTTTTGTAAATGAATGAATTTCCCATTACTTAGGGCACTTAAGTAGAGGTTTGGTGATCCATGGGCTGACATTGCAGAGGTATTTTCAGTACTTAGTTTAGTGGGATGGCTGAACTAGATGATTTTAAAGGTTCCTTTCAACGGTATGGTTTGGCGCTTCAGTGAAGGTTATATGTCAAATATATCTCAATTAGGAAAAAAAGAAAAAGAGCCCTGCCTGGTATGGCTCAGTGGATTGAGTGCCGGCCTATGAACCAAAGGGTTGCCAGTTTGATTCCCAGTCAGGGCACGTGCCTGGGTTGTGGACCTGGTCCCCAGTATGGGGTATGTGAGAGGCAACCACACATTGATGTTTCTCTCCCTGTCTTTCTCCCTTCCAGGTTTTCTAAAAAGAAATAAATAAAATCTTAAAAAAAAGATTCAGTGAAATACTGAACTCACGTAAGATTCCTGAGTATTGATTTCAGTTCTCCATTCCTGCACCAATCCTTGGAAAAAGGAGCATCAACAAATCTGTTCTATCTTTGATTTTTGGATTTGGACAAGTTGCTTTGTAGAATGAGAAATCCAATTTTTTGTGGCTTTAGCCACATCAAAGGATCAATGAAAGTTATCTAATTTTACCACTGGACCCATTGTGACACTAAATGTGCTAAATGGAGCCTCTTATGAAACCAATAAACTTCCCTTGTGTATTAAACACAACATATGACTATAGATATTAAAGATGGGTATATGTGTTACTAAACTGTTATTTAGGAGGTTATTTTCTAAAATAGGTGACTTTCATTTTTCCACAATGTTAATTTTTTTAAAGATTTTATCTAGTTATTCTTAGAGGGGGAGGATGGGAGAAAGAGAGGGAGAGAAACATCATTGTGTGGCTGCCTTCTCGAACACCCCCTACTGGGGACCTGGCCTGCAACCCAGGTATGTGCCCTGACTAGGAATTTAACCTGCGACCCTTTGGTTTGCAGACCCACATTCTATCCCCTGAGCTACACCAGCCAGGGCCTAATATTAATTTTTGTATGTGGAATTTGTTCTTGACTTCTTTTCCTCATCTGTTTATTCTCTGATGAGAAATCTGGCCGCTTGAGGCAGCACGATGATGACCTGCACTTAGGAGAAAGACAAGTTTGAATCTCAATTCCAATACTTGGTAAATGTGATGGAGAAAGTTACCAAACTTCCCTGATTCAGTTTTCTTATTTGTAAAAGAAAGATAGTAATGATATCTGTGTCACACATTGTTGTAAGATTTTAAGATAATCTGTTGAAAGTGCGTGATGCAGCAGGCACCTAATATTGTTATAAATATATGTGTGTATAATTCACAAAACTTGTATGATAGGTAAATACATGGACTGTTTTTGCCAGGTTGTCTGGAGTTCCTCCATTTAGAGATTTGATTTAGTTAAAGATTATAGAACATATTTTCAATCAAAATCTGGATATGAAATATAACCAGTTACATATTTTTATATCAGTTGACCACCATGGATGATACTCTGGATGTGTCAATTGATCTTCTTCATCAACTGCATAAAGGCAAGCAGCCTGCACTGACTCAGATGAACCACACCTTAGCATAGGAGAGGTTGAAGACATTGAGAGAGCAGCCAAATCAGAAGCATCTCACAGATCCCAATTTCACCCTTCAATGAGCAGTCTTATATTCCTCTGTTTCCCATTTGATGGATTACACAAGAATTTTACAGCTTCAGCGGCATCAAAAGAACCATACTTTGTGGCTCTGCTCAAAGGTAGACTTAAAACAAAGGCTCTTTATGGATCCAACCTCAAAGGAAAAACTGAAAGGGAAAGTTCTTATCCCTCAAAATATCTTCCATCATGAGGCATTGCTGTGATCTCTTAATAGGTGTTGTCGTCAGATCCAGTGACAAGCTTGGAGCCACTAATTTTCAGGTTCAGAAGCCGTTCAAGACATTAATGGTAATGTTGCAAGGCCCAGGCCATGGGGAGCATGCTAACCTGCTTAACTACAACACTGGTCCAGCTATCGATTGGCTCAATGGTCAGCAAAGAGCTGGGTCATTTGTTTTTGTAATGTTAGATGGTGAATTTGAATCTCCAGGCAAGTCTACTAGACCAGAGTAGACTTGATGCAAGTCCAGCACAAATGAGAATTTACGACACGATCAAAATGTTCTTGGGTCAATGCATGGATTGATCACTAGGTCTCCCTCCATTGCTCAATGAAATCTAGATCTTTGGGGAGAAAAACCAAGATTGTGAGGAAGACCCTTGGCCAATACTTTGACTACAGAGGGGCAATATGTTCTCCCATTACAATGGAGATCACTCCACAAATGTTCCAGAGCCTGGCAACTGTAGTAAACTGTTGGACAAGGAGATTCAATCCAACCTACTCCAGCTTCAAGGCCCCAGACATCATACTAGGAGCACCTGTCACCATGCCACTTGTTCAGATGGCTGCAAGCAGGAAGATAACCACAGGATCAAGAACATTATGGACGTATGGATAGATATGGACCTATGCACTCTCAGTATTCTTGGCCACTACTAGTGGGATACCAAAGATATTGACCCTACCTACAAAAAGAAATCTAGACATGCCTGGGGAGTTATGCTTTTGGCTAACACATTTTCAGTTACTATTTTATGCTATCAATAGGAATAAAATATACAAAGCAGGAGCTTACTGTAGATGTCCACACAATGTGAGATCCCGTTTGTCCTCTCCGTCTTGGAACTCACACCCCTAGGAATCCTCAGGAGTAACTGGCTTCTGTAACGGTTTTTATTTTAAAAATATATTTTATTTATTTTTAGAGAGGGGAAGGGAGGGAGGAAGAGAGGAAGAGAATCACCAATGTGTGGTTGCCTCTTGCACGGCCCCTACTGAGGACCTGGCCTGCAACCCAGGCACGTGCCCTGCCTGGGAATCAAACTGTTGATGCTTTGGTTCACAGGCCAGTGCTCAATCCACTGAGCCACATCAGCCAGGGCTGTAAGCTATTTTTTAAATTTATTTTTCAATTACAGCTTACATTCAATATTATTTTGTATTAGTTTCAGGTATACAGCATAGTGTGGTTAGACAATCATCTATTTTACAAAGTGTCTCCCTGATATTTTCAGTAGCCACCTGGCACCATACATAGTTATTACAATATTATTGATATTTTCTATGCTGTATACTTTATACCGCTGTGACTATTTTATAACTACTATTTTTTAGTGTAAGCTATTTTAAATATTTCAACAATCCTAATAAAAAGTGTACATTTTCCTGTGCCTAACTCCTTTCTTACTAAAATGTTAACTTTGTCAGTGCTCAAATGATACCAGCTCAATAACGCCACTATCAATCACATGCTGGTGTGACATTGTAAAATTGCATTTTTACCTTATTTATAGATTAGAAGAATGATTATGAATTATTACTAAATGAAATTTAGCATACAAAACATTTCAAAATGTCAGATCCATGAGATCAAAACAATGGAAGGAGCTATAGTACTGAAAAGATTGGAAACTGCTACTTTTTGAAAACCCATCTTCAGAGGGCTTTTGAGAAACGGGGAAGATAGAGTAGTGCCTAAAGGGGCAGGGAAGAGGGACATGAGAATCACGAAACCATAATTGGGGTACCAAAAAGAAGCTAATGACCATTTTGTTGGCTTCTACAAATCCGCCCATTTGAAACCTTGGAAGCGTGTTCCCTCTTTAACTGTAGCAGTTTCCATTTCTTGGGTAATGGCGCCCTCTTCTGGGGTAAATGATGTGTCTACGCCCACCACTTGATTCAAAACTTGTATAAAGTACCATGTTTTGCCGTGTATAGTGCACACTTTTGCCCAAATTTTTGAGGGAAAAATAAGGATGCACGTTATACATGAGTAGTACCCGAAATGCCTTGCATCTGTTCTTGTGTTTTGTAATTACTTGTTACATAAAATTTCTTGTACCATGGGGAAAGGGAAGGGAATTTAAGGGGGAAAAAGGGGAGGGATTTTGAGGAACAAGTATGAAAGACACAGGGATGAGGACTAGGGGGAGGAAATGGGAGGGAGGTGGGGAGACGGGGCAGAGGGGGCTGGGATGGGAGAAATAGACAAGAAACTGTACTTGAAAAATAACTAAAATTTAAAAAATTTTCTTGTACCGTAATGTTCAAAAATAAATGCTAAAATTCCTTTATAGCTAAATGTAGAAATGTAAGCATCATCTATGTGGTACTGTTATATCACCTGATTCTTCTCAATTCTTTGCACTAAACAGAGAAGGTTTTATTTTTGTCCCCACATTTGTAACAAAGAGCAGATTTTCGAGTTGAGTTGGCCAAAGTCATATGGCTAGCAATGGCAGAAAATCCCTCCTACTCCCTTTTTCATTTTCTCCTTACGTCTTAGTACTCTTTACACTCTCTGACTCCAGTGCCTCTCGACCAATTTTTAACTACCCCTTAAACTATTTTCAATATCATAACATTTAAAAATGATAATTCCATTCTTTTTGTCACATAAAATGACATTCGGGTCCAAAATGATGACTCTTTTTACCTTCTGCTTTCTAAATATGGAGTAAAAATCTAGTCCTGTAGGTTTGAGAATGACCAGAGAGAGACAAATTTATAGTCATCTTGTTCTGTCTTAAGGTCATAAAGTTTAATGCGTTGAAGCCAAAAGCAAGGGAAATCTTTATAGAATCTGGAACAGAACAACAGATGAGGCTCCCCAACTCTTACATTTTTAAAAAAGATTTTATTTTTAGAAAAAGGGGAAGGGAGGGAGTAAGACAGGGAGAGAAACATCAGTGTGAGGGAGAAACGGATCAGTTGCCTCTCACCTGCCACCTGGGCATGAGCCTTGACCAGGAATCAAACCCATGACCTTTTAGTCTGCAGGATAGTGCTCAACGTACTGACCCATACCAGTCAGTGCCCAACTCTTAAATTTTAAGAAAGAAATATCAGTGACTGGTAAGATATTTGGGAAATAGAGATGTTCTAGTAATACTATATTTTTAATTACTTGTGCATTTTAATTATGCTACCTCTTCATGCTACCCCCCCCCCTTCAACTTTAACCAGATTCAAATCTCTTGAGATTTATACAGGGAACAAACATGAAAAAATAATTCTCTATTTCCCCACCCTCAGTCCCAAGTTTTCTAGTTGATACTCATTGAGAACACACAGGTAGTAGTATCCAATTTTTTTTTTTCAGCTAAGCCACAGCTTGGTCAAATTACTTATAACTTGGTTTAATTTGCACACATTTGCCCTTTCCACCTGATAAAATCAGCAGCCAGAGATTTGATTAAATAAATTAGGGGTTTAGAAAGTCAGGGTTTGTAAAGTGTCTTAAATCATAGAAGGTCATTCTGAAAAACACTAATATAACTCTCTTGCATAGAGAGAATAGAAGTCTAGTCCTTTTCTTTTACAAACCTGCTGTATGATCTTTGACATAAAAATGAGTGCCAAAAATAGTCTTGAAGAACTGAAGTCTACTTCATCTGTATTTGCTCTTCAACCGCAACATATTAACATCTGTTCCTTCTATCCCAATTTTGACATCCTTAACTGTATGACATCCTTAACATGTATGACATCCTTAACTGCATCCACTCTGTATTCCTTTGCACACTATTCCCTGTTGCAGGTCTATGAACTTCACCATGGTAGAACTGGCGGTGAGTGTGAGGGGGTGGGACAAAAGGATTTAGAAAAAAAAGCACAGATTTAGAAATGCATAGCTATTCTCATAATCTAGGTTTGCAGAGGTGTTCAACCTGCCTCCCACAGGCCACATGCAGCCCAAGATGGCTGTGAATGCAGCCTAACACAAAATAGTAAATTAGCTTAAAACATTGAGATTTTTTTTTTTGTGATTACATGCTGCACTGTCTTTAATGTGTGGCCCAAGACAACTCTTCTCTAGTGTAACCCAGAGACACCAAAAGGCTGGACACCCCTGATAGGGAGAGATGCATTTTTCCACAGTCATTAGCTGAACACTGGTTTGGTTCACAGTATTGAATCCATAAGGTGGGAGCCCTTGACTTAGGCCCATTCATAATTGAGCAGATGGCCCATGGCAATCAGATTTAACTTTTGTGGTTTCAGCTACTCAGGACCAACCCTTAAATTCCATGACATGTAGCAATTTGTAATTTTGCTAAAACAGAGGTTTGGTGCTCAGGGTACAAGGCTGGACATTGTCAAGTGGTTTGTGAAGTGCTCCTGCACCTACATCTCAATTTGGTTTCTTGTCCTCCATTCAAGAGCAGCCGGACTGAAGAGATTAAGAGATCAAAGAAATGGCTCTGAAAAGAAAGCCAAGCGGTTAGTAAGGTGATGTAAGAAAATGCAGGTGCTAAGGAATTAGCATTTGACACCCTTTGTGGTGTCAAGTTTTCCAATTTTGTATAAGATTGCATGTAATCCAGGGACAGTTAATCCCCATTAGAAAAATAAAATGTTTTTATTCACTGCAAATACATAATGTGTTGAAGACATTTAGGCTTGTTTTTTTTCTCCAAGTTTCTCCAGGTTTTTCCCACTTATTCTATGTTGCATGAGAGCAATCTTCCCTGAAACGCTTTGCTAAGAAACTCAAAGCTTTCAGGTAGGTGTGGCAGGAAAGGCACTGATTTCGAATTCAGATGAGCTCTTCCAGTCTTGACTGCCACTAACTGATTGTGTTACTTCAGATGAGTAAATCCCATTCTAGGGGTTTAATTTCCTCAATTTCAAATGGGAATGTGGGAAGGACCTAAAATGAACCAAGGACCAACTTTGTGACAAAATATCTAGGACTTGAGGGACCGTTGCCCAGACCTGGCTTTCACTTCAGGAACCTCTAGCCCCTTGCCACCCACGCAAGACTGCAGGCCCCGCGCCAAGCCGTTGGAAGTTATCGCTCCACATTCAACAGGCGGGGCGGAGGTCTTTAGCTTCCGGGAGCGAAAGGCGGGCGGCACGCCATTGGCCCTGCTGTAGGCTGTTCCCGCTCCAGTCCGCGGCTCGTGATTTTTTTTTTGGGGGGGGGGTGTTATTCGCCGCCCTGGAGGAGCTTTCTAATCCCCGCACTGCATGCTGTGAAGCCCCGAAGAGTATCCGCGGTGCCGAGAAGAAATATTGGGGTGGGGGTGGGAGGTGAAGAACGGAACCCCCATCCCCACAACCACTTTATGCTAATCAGCTCTTGTGTCCTTTATGGAGATTGGCCAGGTTTTTACTGTTAGAAACCAATCACTTTAGAACAAGGATAGGCCAATCGAACTTTCTTACACTCATTGGTTGGAGATTGTGACTCAAGGAAAGAATTTAAACCTAGATTACTTCCTCCCCACCCCCATCCGGCGGTGCGTGTCCCGGAAGTGACGCCTGGCTTTGACCGGGCGGCCGCCCTGCCCCCGCTTCCTTTCGCGCTGCCGCTAGCCTAGGTGGTTGTGGCCACCGTGCCCTGAGGGAGGCGGCGACTACCAATGATGCCTGGGAAACTCCTCTGGGGAGACATTATGGAGCTGGAGGCACCCTTGGAGGAGACCGAGAGCCAAAAGGAGAGGCAAAAGGTGCGCTGAGGATGGGCCGCGCCTCCTTTTGGACTGCGCCGGCTAGGGCGGGGAGGGGAGTTGTCCCTGGTAGACTGTCACCACCCGCCGTAGCATCCGAGGGCCTCCCGTCGCGCATCCGTCGTTCCTGGGCCATTCCTCCGTCCATCTGGAGAAGGGCGACATTGGGCTTTGGTTCTTCAGCCTTTTACCCGTCTGTACCTGCGAGATGGGCAGACTCAAGCTCCCATCGACACGTAATTTGTTCTTTTCTTTTTTCTTAAGCAGCGAACCCTGTTATTTGGTTCGTGTTGGCCGTCTTAGAAAATGTTTAAGAAAACTGATTGCTTTAAATGTGTGTTACTTCATCACCCTGACCTGTGTGCGAGAATCTTGGGGGAGAGCGGCCTTAGGTTTACAAACCTCGGTAACTAGTCTTTAGAGGCTTAAGCAGGAGTATCACAGGCAACAGTGCCAGGATTTGGTTGTGATGGAGATCATGTGAGTTGTATTAATAGACTTTACTGTTAGTATTTCCATTCATTCCACAAGTATTTATTGAGCCTAATTTGTGCCAGACTGTGCATCAAGAGATTTAAGTCCCTGCTCTCAACAAACCTGTGGAGTTGTAGAGTCTTCCCCCTTCATCCAGCCCCTCCAAAGAATGACACCTGGAGAAAAAAAAGCCGAGGAGAGTAAGGAAGTGGTGGTGTTTGAGGGCTGACATTTGACAAAAGAATGAAAATATTCTGTATAGGCCCGGAGAGCAGAACCTTATTACAAGGTAATAATTACAAGGTTGCCAATCCAGCCACGCAGTTTTTATTTATTTATTTTTTATTTTTAAAAAAGATTTTATTTGCCATGGCTGGTGCTGCTCAGTGGATTGAGCGCTGGCTTGCGAACCAAGGGGTCGCTAGTTCGTTTCCCAGTCAGGGTGCAGGCCTGGGTTATGGGCCAGGTCCCCAGTGTGGGTTGCTGGAGAGGCAACCACACATTGATGTTTCTCTCCCTTCCCTTTCTCCCTCTCTTCCCCTGTGTCTAAAAATAAATAAATATAAAATCAACTCCTATTCTGTCTAAAAATAAAGTCCTTTTAAAAAAGATTTTATTTTTATTTATTTTTAGACAGGGGAAGGGAGGGAGAAAGAGAGAGAAACATCAATGTGTGGTTGCCTCTCACATGCCCCCAATTGGGGACCCAGCTGGCAACCCAGGCATGTGCCCTGACTGGGAATCAAACCTGTGACCCTTTGATTTGCAGACCAGCGCTCAATACACTGAGCCATACCAGCCAGGGCATTTTTTTAAAACATATTTTTATTTACTGATTTGCAAGAAAAAGAGAAACATCAGTTTGTCATTCCACTAATTTATATATTCATTGGTTCATTTTTGTATTGTATATGGCATGACTTGGGACCAGCCTGGAACTTTGTTTTACTAGGATCACACTCTCTAAGCAAGTAAGCTACCACAACAGACCAGTTGGTATTTTTTTATTTTGTTTTTGTTTTGGTACTAAAATATATACAACATAACATTTACTATATTAACCATTTTTAACTGCAGATTTGCCCTGACTGGGTGGTTCAGTTGGTTGGAGCATCACCCAGTACACCAAAGGTTTATGGTTCCATCCCTGGTGGGGACATATCTAGGTTGAGTTTTGATCCTGGTGGTGGCATGTACTTGAGGCAGCCTATCCATGTTTCTTTCTCTCTCGCCCCCTCTTCCCCCAGTTTTTCTCTCAAATCAATATACATATCCTCAGGTAAGTATTAAAAGTAATAATAATAAAGCAGACTGTACAGTTTTGCAGCATTAAGTATATTCATATTGTTCAACAGCCCCTGATGCCATTTATCTCCAGGACTTTTTCATTCTCCCAAACTGAAACTCTGCCCATTAGACAAGACACCAACTCCCCTTTGCCTCCTTTCCTCAGCCCCTGGCAACCACCCTTCTACTTTCTGTCTCTGTGAATTTGATTACTCTAGATGCCTCATATGTAAGTGGAATCATCTAGCAGTTATTTTAATTTTGTCTCCTCCTGAAATACTTGTTTTTCTTCTTGCTTTAAAATCCTATTCATCTGTTATGGTTTAGTGTATGTGCTAACCACTGTAATGTGTGTACATAATCTCATTCCCCTTTGAAGTCTTGTTCCAGTGCTCTCTTTACCATTTGATTAACCTTTATTATGCACTTTCTTGTAAAGTTAGCTCATTTTTCCTGTATATATCTTTCCTAAATATTTCCTGAAGATTCCTGAGGGAAATAGCCATGTATTTGACCATTGTTACATTTCACTATAATCTTCTAAACTGATGGCTTTCAGATTGTACATTCTCTAGAAGTCCTTGCTGCAAAATTGTACGGTTTAAAATGGTTAAAATGGTAAATTTTATGTTGTGTATATTTTAGTACAGTTAAACTGCTTGGATGGAATGTTAGCTTTACCTTTGTGGTAAGGTGGGAAGGTGATAAGGTTCTGCTCTCTGGGACTATGTGAGTTAGAAACAGATTGGAGTACTCATAGAAATAAGTTGAAGATAATTTTGGCTTTGGGTATGTTGAGCTATGGAGCTGGGCCTTAGGTTTTCAGAATTTGAGTGCGACCGAGGAAGGTAGCCTGGCAGTGTATGTTGAAGCTATGAAAATGGTACGAAAGTGTAAGTAGAGAGCAGACTTACGGAACATCCACAGAAAGAGGAGGAAGAGGAAGCACTAAAGGTAGAGGTAAGAAGATAAGGAGGGAATAGAAGGTCATGGAAGCCAAGGAAGTGGAGCATGTCAAGCAGTGTGGATCAGATGTGGAACAACGTATTTCATCACCTTGCCATATTGATGGGCTTGGACCTAGAGGTCTCACTTTACCTTGCTTCATTTCCCTGAAGTGCATGGCCCAGGAACAATTCAAACTCCAAGGCTGGCTCTCTAAATCACCTTGTATTTCTATAGAAGCTGTTGATTTGGGGAGATGTGGGCTAGTTCAGTTAACTAAAGATCGAGTGCTGCAATATATAAATGTATAACTTAGGTTAATTTAAAGCTCTACCATTTACAAAGCATTTTCACATGTTACTCAGTTTTCACTGAAACTCCTGTTTTATGGATGAAAAAATTGTATGTGAAAATATTCTGTAAAAAAATGTGTAAATCATGGTGAAATTTTTGGTGGTAATAGCTTTTACCAACACTAATCAATACTTTCTAATTTATTTTGAACATTTGACCAAGTAATTCTGAATGCTAAATTTTCAGATCACTTCTTGCTGTCTGCAGATATTAAAGTACTGGCCACTCGTCTGATGTTTTAAAACTAAATTTGCAGAATAGTCTTGTAAAAAAGAAAAGTTAACTAAATTTGTAAAACTTTGAAAAACTTTCCAGGATTTCTAATATAGTTGTTCTTTCATGGGAGTGTAACAGTTAATTTGAACTATATAATTGCATTTCATTTATTTTTTCATGAACCTGTTATTATCATTGTTCAGAGGGGAAGCATGTTGTAAAAAGATCATGGACTTTCAAGTCAAATGGGCCTTGATTTCTAGCACTTCCACTTGCAGGAAACTTAACACGTGGGTTTTTGGCAAGTTGCTTAACCTCTAAGAACTTCTGTTTCCTCATCTGTAGAATGACAAAGGCAATACAGGTTCGCTATCCCTTATCCAAAATCCCTGGGGCTAGATGTGTTTTGGAATTCAGAATTCTGGGGATTTTTTAGAAGGTTAACACCCCAGTAGGGTTTTTGGTCCCGCAACCTTTAATCAAACATCTTAGTATTAAATGTGAATATTTATACTAAGTATAATAAATAAGGGCTGTAGATAACCTCATATTAATTCAAGTCAAATTTTGCCACCAAATGAGTTCAGGTCAGGTAAGGTTTTGTCTCCAAATAAGTTACAAAAAAAACTTTCGGTTTTCAGAGCTTTATGGATATCGGAATTTCGGATAAGGGATTATGGACCTGTACTTCCCTTATAGGGTTGTTATGAAGATTTAAACAAGATAAGCCGAAAACACATTACACAATGCTGGGTAGGTACTCAATAAGTATTAATATTTTTTCTGTTGGAGATATTTGAAGTTTTTGTTTGTTTTTTAATTTATAAGTCTTGGGTTCTCATTCTTTTTCTGAAAAGGAGGAATTTTACTTTCCTTTAAATCTAATGATGGGATTAGATGGGCTAGAAGCCAAATCTTGAGGATGTAAGAGATGAGAGAAAGCAATACCTGAGGCTAAAGCTTGGCATTAGAAACCAGCTTCGATTTCTATCAGGTTACTTTTAAGATAACTGTACAGTGAGCTTTGCTGTTGGGGGAGTCATGCTCTACTCTTAGAGGAGGGCTGTGACTCTATTGTCACTGCTTTGTTTTTTTACAGAGTGATAGAAGGAAGTCAAGGCACCATTATGACTCAGATGAGAAATCAGAAACAAGAGAAAATGGTGTTTCAGATGACCTGGATGCTCCCAAGTCCAAAAAAGCTAAAATGAAAGAGAAGCTAAATGGAGACACTGAAGAAGGATATAATAGACTTTCAAATGAAGTTTCTAAATCTCATAAGTCAAGAAGAAAAGATCTGCCAAATGGAGATATTGATGAATATGAAAAAAAGTCAAAGCGAATGTCTCCCTTACATAGTTCTTCTCATAAATCAAGTGATAATAATAAGCTAGAGGAGGTATGGATACTTTTTGTTTTGCATTTGACATTATCCTTGAAATAGAGGTTAATTTGATTGTTTAAACTAATTAGAGTTGATTTTATAATATTTCCTTCTTAGTATCCAGTATTTTCTCTCATTTGGACCCTGGAATCTCTACAGCCGAAACCTCATGAGTCTTTTTTCCTTTGTCCCTTGTTTCTTTTAAGGTATTGCCTTTTCTTTGGGGAGGAAGTGGGGGATGATCAGATTAAAACCTTTTCTATACATTTGAGTTCTTAAAACTTTCTTCTAAATTGCTTATTGATGGTCACCTACTTTCATTTCTTGTAGTTCTTTTGCACCCTGCCAGTACTCATGAATTGACTTCTGATTTCCTAAAACAATGTACCATAAGCCCACTTGACTTTGTGTATTTTGCCTTTTGCTTTTTCTGCTTTTATAACAGTAGAAACTTTAAATGATCTTTGCCTTTGTAACTCAATTTTAAAGCTGCATTTTAAAAACAGAAATGAAAGAAAAGTGATCTGAAGAAATCTGTTCCCCTGGGTATTTTGGAAGAATCTTTGTTGCGTTTGCCCAGTACCTGTTAGTGTAGATATTTTCTTGCACAGACTTTGTTTGGTTTGTTTCTGCAAAGTTCATAGATTTCTCAGTAAATTATTTACGTCCTCGGAAAGAAACAACTTTGCTATTCTTAATAATTCTTGGTAGTTAATAATTCTTTATATTTTTAAAATCTGATAGCTATTGATAATTTAAATATATTTGAGCTTAATTTAATGTGTATCTTTGGGGAGTTTTGGGAAAAGATATTGAATTCTTGCCTTACAGTATGGTGTTTTTATATTTGATTTGCTGTTGGTCAGGAAGCACTTATGTTACAGAGTTGATCTAAATAAGGCCCTACAAATCTGTATTGCTGATAGAGGACCGCACAGGTTGCTGTTGCTCTTTTGGGATTTTGCCTGATACACTGCTTTGTATTATAATAAGCTTACCTGTTTGTAATTTTATTTAGATCATGTTAGGATTCAGGAATTTTACTTCTAGAAATTTGTCTTCCTAAGGAGGTAAAAATGAGGTGTGCAGAAATTATGAATAAGTTCTCTTATTACAGTGACACTGTTGATAATAGCCCAAAATTATAACATCCTAAGTGTCTGGTAGTAGGCAGTTGGCTTAATAAAATACACTATATGCAATAGCATGCATCTATCCTAAATGTCATAGGAGAATGTTAGAATGGCATTCAGTGTCTCTTACTAAATGAAAAAAAGCAGATTACAGAACACTATATACAGTATTTCTTATTTTTATTTTAAAAATTTCTGTGTGCATAGAGTGAGGATTGGGAGAGTGTTTCAAATGTGACTTTAGCTGACTGGATTACAGGTAATTTTCCTTCCTTTTGTTATATAGTTTCTAAAATTTCTGCTGTGAAAATGTACTACTTTTGTAATATTTTTTTTCTTTTAGTCTTAAAAAGTTGACAGCATTGAAGTTTCCTTAATGGCTTACAATTTGATTTTGCTATTGATGTCTTTTATTTAATTCCCTATTTGAAAATTGCTATTGTGTGTGGTTCTGGAAATACTTTCTTTAAACACACCAATAATAAAGTTTGTGGGTAGATATATTGTCTTTGTTCTATACACACACTGAGTGGAACACAGAATTTTTAGTAACTGTTAAATGATAATGTCATGCTAACCTGTACATATGTTAAAGATATTTTCAAGCTTATGGGAACTTTTCCTTGTATTTGTCACCTAAAAAATGCTTTTTAGAGCTATAGAACAACTTTTTAAAAAATAGAACAACTTTTTAACTTATTTTTTGGTAGCAATTTACATTCCTCATTGTGTGATTTCTTCTAGGATTTTTATTGGCTGGTGTTAATCCTCATAATTAGCACTGTTTGTATCTGAATGTGATTTAGATTATTAAATAGTTCTTTTGTAATATCTTAGTTAAAAGGAACTATATTTTGATTTATGTAATAGGTGTATTTCTAAAGGGAGTTTTATGTGTGAATTATTTTTAAATGTATTATGGGAAAATATATTAAGTAAGGTTGCTACAGTATTTAAAGGGATTCTTTTGAAATTGAAAGAATTTCTCACTAATTTACCTTATAAATTAATCTATACAGTTTTTGCAAGTATTAAGCTAAAGCTGATTTGTTAGCTTATTTAGTAAAACTGAAAACAGTAAATGAGGAAAAGATTCTTAGTACTTAGTCAAATGTGAACTATGTTAGAACTTTGATTTCATTTTGACAGACCCTAACACGTGAACAGAAGGAAGGAGCTTTCTCCAATTTCCCTATTTCTGAAGAGACTATAAAGCTTCTGAAAGGTACAATGAATTTTAATGGATATGCAATGGATAATGTAAATCTAAAAACTAGATTTTCTGGCCAAAAGGAGAAAGAATATAGAAAGCATAAGTAGCTCATCTTTAATTGCAGTTATTTCTACATCATTCTTTTGGTATCCTGATCTGTTTTTAAATCTAAAGAATCATATATTTGTCAAAAGTTTAGATCTTTTAAAAAAGATAATTCCTCTTTGGAGTAGGAATAACTGTAAATGTCGCTAGGTGGTATATCTTTAGGCAGACATTGAGGAATCAGGATTATCATTTTCAAAGAAATATATTTTTTTCTAATTCTAGTCTTAAATAAATATTTCAATGAAATCTCATTTTACAGGTCGAGGGGTAACATATCTCTTTCCTATTCAAGTTAAGACCTTTGGTCCTGTATATGAAGGAAAAGATTTAATTGCTCAAGCACGGACAGGAACAGGAAAGACATTCTCTTTTGCCATTCCCTTGATTGAAAGACTCCAAAGAAATCAAGAGACAATTAAAAAAAGCCGCTCACCAAAGGTAACCATTATAGGGAGTAAAAAGTTTAAACATTAATGAAAAGGGAAAGAAAGAGTATATTGGTTTTGAGTTCAAGTACCCCCAGGACAGAAAAGTTAGTCCCATGGCATAAAGTAAAAATTTGGGACCTGCAGCAAAAATTGGTTGATTTTTCTTTTTTTTTTAAACAAAAGAAATCTTACTCTGACCAGTGTGGCTCATTTGGTTGGGCGAAGTCCTTCAAGGCAAAAGGTTGCCAGTTCCATTCTTGTTGGGTCACATGCCTGGGGTTGTGGGTTTGCCCCCCCACTCAGTTGGGGCATGTGCAAGGTGCAGCCAACCTTTTCAGGGTCTCTCTCACATCAGTGTTTCTTTCCTCTTTCTCCCTCTCTTCCCCTCTCTCTAAACATAAGTAAATAAAATCTTTAAAAGTAAAATCTCAAGTGGTTATTGCATATAAATGTAATGTTTATGGACCCTTAGATATCTTTGATAACTGTAATTATTATAAAGCCAGCATATCTAATTTTAGGAGTATTTAATTTATAGTTAGTATATTTAGTGACCTTTCTCTTCTCTTTTTTAGTCATATCCTTTGCTTTTAAATAATGAATTTGCTAAAGAGATATTCATTTATTTGGTCATTTTGCAAATTATCAACATTTTTTTCATTGGTTGACTTTAAGAAGAGATTATGGAATGATATTGCTGATCCCTATGTTATTGGGGTACTGGAGATCAGTCCTAATGTATAAGTAGTGATGAACAGAGAGGCCCTAGTGAAATTTTAGCTTAAAGGTAGACTTTTTTAGAATCCATGTTTATTTTAAGATGCATAGAAGTTAAGAAGAGCCCTGGCTGGTGTGGCTCAGTGGGTTGAGCGCCTGACTGCACACTGAAAGGTCACCAATTAGATTCCCAGCTGGGGCACATGCCTGGGTTGCCGGTGAGGACCCTGGTTGGGACTGAGTGAGAGGCATCCAGCCGATGTATTTCTTATACATCATGTTTCCCTCCCTCTCTTTCTCCTTTCCTTATCCTCTCTCTAAAAATTAAATGTTTTTTAAAATGTGAAGAAGAAAAATTAGCATTATAATTTGAAAAGATGTGACTAAAAGTAATTTGCTCTTTTAGACTATTAAATGGTATTGCAGTATGAAAATATGACATATGTGAATGTAATTAAGTCTTAATGGTCTTGGGTCAGGTTGGCCAACAGGGCAAATCTTTTTCAGAGAATTCTACTTCTTAGGTAAAATTAGGAAACATTGCAAGTAATAGAAGTAGGACACAGTCCGAGCACTGCCTTAGAAACTTTTATGCCGAAAGGTCCTTACTGGAAATTCCAGCTCTGCCACTTTAGCTGTTTGGTCTTGGGCAAGATTCTTAATTTCTCTAAGACTCAGATTCCTCGTTTGTAAAATTGGAATAATCCACCTCACAGGATTTTTGTGAGGGTCAAACTAGGTAATTCATGTAAAGCACTAGTGCCCGGCACATTGTGAGCATTTATTCATTCAACAAATGTTTTTTGAGTATCTGTTCTGTGCCAGGTACTGTTTGAAGAACAAGGTATACAATAATTCAAATGGACATAAATCCTTGCCTCCGTGGAGCTTACATTTTAATAAGTGAGAAACAGTAAGGAACTAAGTAAAATATAAATATCATATGGTATAAATGCTAAGGAGAAACTGGGGCATGAGGATATGAAAAGAGGGTTAGGAAGCTCATTGAGAAAAGTGAGTTTTGAAAA
Source organism: Artibeus jamaicensis (assembly GCF_021234435.1). NCBI lineage: Eukaryota > Metazoa > Chordata > Mammalia > Chiroptera > Phyllostomidae > Artibeus > Artibeus jamaicensis. The sequence goes on from NW_026521788.1 coordinate 20,921,681, forward strand.
GAGATCTGAAGGAAGTAAGGGAGGATAAAATAAATACAAGCTGTTGTTCTTGTTTTTTGTGGTGTCCTTAAGTACCAGGACATTAATGTTGAGATTCCTAGTTTTAAATGTACCTTTAAAAAAGTCTTCTCAATTTAAATTTAGACATCTTTAGAAAAGTATCTTTTTGTTTTTTAAACCTCTTGCTCAGGTACTTGTTTTGGCTCCTACAAGGGAACTGGCAAATCAAGTAGCCAAAGACTTCAAAGATATAACTAGGAAACTCAGCGTAGCGTGTTTTTATGGTGGAACATCATATCAAAGCCAGAGTGAGTAAATATGTATGATAGTAGCACAAAGATCTATTTACTACTTTAAAAATCTAAAGAAATAATAGGAAATATATATTGATTTACATATGGTTGATATTTCTTTCCTCTCACAGTTAATCATATTCGAAATGGTATTGACATCTTGGTTGGGACCCCTGGTCGGATCAAAGACCACCTGCAGAGCGGCCGATTAGATCTTTCTAAACTGCGCCATGTTGTGCTTGATGAAGTGGATCAAATGTTAGATTTAGGTTTTGCTGACCAAGTTGAAGATATCATCCATGAGTCCTACAAAACTGGTATATCCTAATTCAAAATAAGCATATTAGCAGTTATTCTCTTATATAAAAACTTGAGAAATGTTTGCTTTGTAATTTTTACCGCATTGCCCCATTGTTCTAACAGAACTGAAATTATTTGGAGTCTGTTCTTTTCATGAACAAGAAAATACAATAGCATATTTTAAGTAACTATTTTCTTAGTTTTCTTTACTTTCTTCCATCCTTTTTTATAGTCAGTAGTTAGATTTACTAATTCATGTTATTGAAAGTTTCATTTCATTTTCTTTGCCCATTGTTCCTTCTTCAATTCTCACCTTCCTTCTGGGTTCTGTCTTGTTTATATTTTCCCCTGATTTTGAAAGTTGAAAGTTTTAATAAGTGTAATGAAGTTTGTGTTCAAAATTCACGTTTTGAAATTTTCACTATTTTCTCAAAGTTTGGGGGGATTTTTAAGAGCTGACTACATCATGGGATATTAAAAAAGCATTTGAATTCTTTTTGTTTAAGATTCTGAAGACAATCCTCAAACTTTACTTTTTTCTGCAACTTGCCCACAGTGGGTATACAAAGTTGCAAAAAAATACATGAAATCCAGATATGAACAGGTTGACCTTGTTGGAAAAATGACTCAAAAGGCTGCAACTACTGTGGAAGTAAGTAGCTTTCCAGCATGACAGATTTTAACATTTAGTTGGTATTTTGAAATTTGTTGAAGCTAAACTTGAGTTTTGGGTACCACTTCGGTCCAAATCTTTTTTGCCCTTAGTCAGTGAGATACTTATGTAATTCTGTAGTATGAGACTGAAGAGCAGAACAGAATAAATAGGGAGAAAAGGCATGAATAGACAAACTCCAAGAGAGAAACAAGCAGCCAAGACAGAATCATGAAGTGTGTAGAATGAGACACAGGAGGCGCTTCATATCAGTTCAGAAAGAATGGTGCTGGGATAATTTGTTAAAGCTTCAGTGAAAAAAGTTACATCCTCATTCATATTTTATATCAAAAAATTTTTCAAGCGATTTTTGAAAATTAAGCATAAAATCATTTAAAGCACATATAAGTGAATAGTCATTTGATTTCTGGAAAGGGGAGGCTTTTATGAATGGAAAAGCCCGACTTTCCCATTTTTATAAATGGAAAGTCAGAAGAATGTAGTATAAAGAAAAAGGTTGGTAATTTCGACTCTATGAAAATTTAAATCAATAATATTTTTTAAAAATAATATTAAAGGTAATATTTGCATGGTTTATGATAGGTATGTACCATATATGTAACTTTTCCATTTAATAGAGGTACATATCTATATGTGGATATAGATAAAAATAGGCTTAACAATCGATAGTATGATCTGTAAATACAACATAGTGGTCACAAAGAATGCATTTGAGCAATACAAACCAAATTATAAAACGATCTGTACACAATTGTACTATTTATAAAAAGACAAAAATGCTAGATTCTTTAGGTTTTTATATAAATGAACAAAGATAGGTTGGAAGGATAAACATCAACTTAATAATAATTCTAGGAAAGAAAACTTTTTATTGATAGGATGGCCAGATGAAGCTTTGTGTATTTTGCAACGGCTGGAAGTTTTACAATAAGAAATTAAAATGTATCAGTGAAAATTTTTATTAAGAATGTTTTCAAACATATACAAAAATTGAAGGGATTCGATATACCTATCACCAGGCTTTAAGAATGATCTTTCTTATACACCCATACAGTCTTTCTTCATCCCTACATTTAAAGCAATCTACTGTCTTGGCTGGTGTGGCCCAGTGGATTGAGCACCAGTCTGTAAACGGAAAGGTTGTTGCCAGTCAGGGCATGTGGGCCAGGTCCCCAGCTGGGGATGTGGGAGAGGCCGCCAATCTGTGCTTCTCTCCCCCTCTTTCTCCCTCCCTTCCCCTCTCTTGAAAAATAAGTTAAAATCTTTAAAAATAAATAAATAAAGCAATCTACTTACCATATCACCTTCAGGTAATTTAGTATATTTTTAAAAAGGATAAGGACTCTTTAAAAAAACAAACAGTAAACCACAAAGTTATCACAGTAGAAGAAAACAGTTTTTCTTTAATGTCACTAAATATCCAGTGTCCACATTACCCTTTTTTTTTTTTAAGTAGTTTGTTTGACTCTAGATCCACATAAGATCCTTGCTTTATACTGGTTTGTATGTCTTAAATCTTTATAATCTGTAGATTTTTCTGTCCATTTTTTTCCTTGCAATACTTTGTTGAGAAGAATCGGTCAGTTAGTTGTCTTACAAGTTTTCCACAGTCTCAACTTTACTGATTTGCAACTCAGTGGTGTTCTTTAACATGCTCCTCTGCCTTCATTTTCCTGTGAGTTAATGGTTAGATTATTAATGGTTAGGCTTGATCAGATACAGGGTTTTTTTTGTTATTTTTTTGAGAGTGGGGGAAGCAAGACTTTGTTGTAGAGAGTAAAAAAGATTCTTCGTGTTCTTTTGCATGCTTTCCTGTTTTCCAGGTGTTCAGTAATTTATGTTACATTTCTAAGATAATTTTGAGATATATTTTAAAATGCACAGATTTAAAGTGTACAGACAGTTTAAGTTTTTTAGCATGAGCATTTTCAAACATCAAAAAGTTGAATTTCGCAGTGAACACCCATATACCCTACAGTTGGAATCTGTCATTAACATTTTACTATGTTTGCTTTATCACGTATCTACCCATCCCTGTATCCATTTTATTTCTTGATGCATTTCAAATTGTAGAAATCAGTGTACTGCCCCATAAGTATTTTAACATGCCTGTCTTTAGCACTCTTACTGTCTTTACTAAGGGAAGTAAATATTAGTAATATTTACTAATTTTTTATTGAGGTAAAATTCTAATAACTAAATTTAAATTTGTAAAGTGTACAATTTAATATCATTTAGTACATTAACAGTACCACCATCTTCTATTCCCAAAACACTTCATCATCCCAAAAGGAAACCTGGAACCATTTGGTACTTGCTTTCTCCTTTCCTGGCAAGTGCCAGTCTGCTTTTTGTCTCTGGATTTACCCAGTTGGGTATCTCGTAGAAATGTAATCATATAATATGTGACTTTTTTGTGTTTCGGCTTCTGTCACTTAGCATGATGCTTTCAAGGTTTGTTCATATAATATTACAGTTGTTAAAGATAAGATTTACGTACAAAAATGCAAATTTTTAAATGTACACTTAGTTTTGACTAGTGCATACATGTGTGTAACCAAAACCAAATATAGAATATTATCATCATCACAGAAAGTCCCCTTATGCTTCTGCCCCCTGAATCCCAGTTACATAGGCAATCACTGTTCTGATTTTTTGCTACCATAGATTAGTTTTGCCTGTTTTAGAACTTCATGTAAATGCAGTCATACAATGTATACTCGTTATTCATGGCTTCATTCACCCAATATATGTTTTAAGATTCATCCATGATGTTGCACATGTCAATAGTTGGTTTCTCCATCTCTCTTTTAGTTGGTTCCTTTTACGTACTCAGTAGTATTCCATTGTATATATATATTGCCATTTGTTTATCCTTTCACCTATTGGTAGCCATTTGTACATTGTTTTTAAATGGGATTGGGCAGAGTCTTTGTTTTACTGTCTTCCAGCAAGGTCAATTCTAGAACAGATAGAAAAAAATGTATAAGAGAAATCATTTTTACTAATTTTAATGAAATAGATATCTGGCATTTTGTTTCCTCAAAGCATTTGGCCATCCAGTGTCATTGGTCTCAGAGACCAGCAGTTATTGGAGATGTCCTTCAAGTCTACAGTGGTTCTGAAGGGAGGGCTATTATTTTCTGTGAGACCAAAAAGAATGTAACTGAAATGGCCATGAATCCACACATAAAACAGGTAAGTCTTTTTTCATGGTTTCTTTAATTGAGATTATAGGGATGAATCACTCAACAGAAAACTATATTGTCCTTTGTGGCTCGGGTTCAATAGTCATTTGTAGAGTCGAGTCTAATTCAGAAAGAAGTTGTAGCTAGCCTCTTGTGATCTGTTAAATCAGGATAGAATTCTCCCTGTTTTCCTGAGGTTTGTTAAGATTTTGCAAATGTGAACTTGAAAATACAGAGATTGAAGCATAGTGAGTGTGTGCAGGTGGGAGTGGGTAATATTTCAGAGTTGTGTTACAAAACAAATCACAAATATTTAGTGAATGAATCAGAATATTAAGTCCATGTGTTTTTTTGTTTTAACTTTTTATTGGAGAAAATTTGAAACATAAAAGTTAGCAGTATAATGAACCTCTATGTATTCATTCTCTAGCTGCAATAATTATTTCATCCAAATTCTCACTTCATACTCCTAACTCATTTTGATGCAAACCCTAGATAACATATGTTCCTAAATATGGGTATGTGTCTGTAAAAGGAAAGGATGATTTTTTAAAACTCACCATGCTGTTATTTAAAAAATTAACAGTAATTAATGCCTTGAAATAGCATTTAGTGTTAGGATTCTCAGTTGCCTCATTAATGTTTTGCTTTGCCTTTTTTTTTTTATCTTTAGAGGGGAAGGGAAGGAGAGAAGGAGAGAACTATCAATGTGTGGTTGCCTCTCATGGGTCCCCTGCTGGGAACTGGCCTGCAACCCAGGCATGTCCCCTGACTGGGAATCGAACCACAATCCTTTGCTTCACAGGCCCATGCTCAATCCACTGAGCTACCCCAGCCAGGGCTTGTTCATATTTTTTATCTTCTTAGATAAGTCCCTTTAACATTTCATATAATAAGGGCTTGGTGATGATGAACTCCTTGAACTTGACCTTATCTGAGAAGCACTTTATCTGCCCTTCCATTCTAAATGAAAGCTTCACTGGATAGAACAATCTTGGATGTAGGTCCTTGCCTTTCATGACTTGGAATGCTTCTTTCCAGCCCCTTCTTGTAAGGTCTCTTTTGAGAAATCAGCTGATAGTCTGATGGGAACTCCTTTGTAGGTGACTGTCCCCTTATCTCTTGCTGCTTCTAGGATTCTCTCCTTCATTTTAATCTTGGCTAATGTAATGATGATGTGCCTTGGTGTGTGCTTTCTTGGGTCTACCTTCTTTGGGACTCTCTGAGCTTCCTGGATTTCCTGGAAGTCTATTTCTGTTGCCAGATTGGGGAAGTTCTCCTTTATTATTTGTTCAAATAAGTTTTCCACATGTGGCTGTTCCTCTTCCCCTTCTGGTACCCCTATAATTCGGATGTTGCAGCATTTAAAGATGTCCTGGAGGTTCCTAAGCTTCTCCTCATTTTTTTAAATTCTTGTTTCTTCATCCTTTTCTGTTTGGTCATTTTTTTCTTCCTTCTGGTCCACTCCCTTGATTTGAACCCCAGTTTTCTTTCCATCACTATTGGTTTCCTGTGCATTTTTCTTCATTTCAATTAGTTTAGCCTTCATCTGTTCCTCTAATTTGTTATTAAAATTGACCACTTCTGTGAGCATCCTGATCACCAGTGTTTTGAACTGTGCATCTGATAGGTTGGCTATTTCTTGGTCGCTTAGAGTTATGGGCTCTGGGGCTTTTAGTTGTTCTTGACCCATGTTTTGGTCTGTTTGAGCCTGTTACGTGTGAGGAGCGGAGCCCTAGGTGTTCACGAGGGCGTGGCAACTCAGTTGCTGGGTTGTGAGGCTGTATGTGGGGGCAGGGTCAGAGAGGAGCAATGGTGGGTTTTTTTTTTTTTTTTCCTCTCTCAGATTTTGGTCCCCTCTGGGGCTTCCCACAAGTAAATTGGGCCCTTCTAGTGCTGGTTCCCAGGTGAGTGGGCTTGTGTATGTTCAAGGACCCTGTGGGTCTCTCCAGTGAACTCTCCTGTGAGGCTGGGAGCCTCTCCCGGCACCTCAACCTCTGAAAATTTTTCCAATTGGTGCTTTTAAGTTTTATTTCCCCACGCTGGGGCCCTAGGTTGTGTGGTCTGTCTCACTGCCCCCCCCCCTTTTTTTTTTTGCCTGGTTTATCTACTCGTGAATGTGTGTCCTCCTCAGTCAGCCAACTGCCTTGCACGCCTTGTTTTCTCCCCACACCTGGTTCTACTAACCACTGCCTCTTCCTGCCAGGACCCCTCTCCACCGGCAGCCGACTCCTCCCCTCTTACTGGTCTGGATGGATGGTTCATTGTTGTCAGACTTCGGTACAGTTCAATTTTCTGTTTGTTCTGGTTGTGTTTTTGTTTCTAAATCTTTGTTGTCCTTAAATTTGGTTGTACAAGGAGGTACAGTGTTTCCACCTACGCCTCCATCTTCCCATGTTTCGGTTTTTAAAAGTGGTATTAAAATAATTTTTTACACTTTAAGATTTAAATAGAATCATTTAAGTATTGTTTAGCACAATACTTACAGCAAACAGTATAGAAATACAGAAGTGTAGCTATGTGTAGAGATGCATATATCTCATTACTCCTGTAATACTATTTTTATGCTGATGATGTCCAAATCTTCTTTCTGGTTAGCCCTGTCTCCAGTATCTAGACTTGGGTTTACTGGCTACAGATAATCACAATCTATTATGTACCTAAAATTGAATTCATCCTCTCCTATACTCCTACCTACTCTTTCACTAGCACTCTCTATTGTTGAATATATCTATCTATTGCTGAATATATTGGTATATCTATCTGTAAGCAAGAAATCTATCACCTTTGACTTTTCTTTCTTAGCATTTGCCATGTAGTTAACTACAAAGTGTTTTTTAGATTCTCTCTTACTGTTGTTCAAAATATGGGAGTCATGTATAATGCTGTTCCTTTCCCTTCTACTCATTTCCATTGTCTTCATGAAGTCCTCCCAGTTTCATCTACTAATAGTTCTTGAGTTCATGTATTGCTTAGTCTCTACTTACCTTTCCACCCTTACCTTCTTACTACATTTTCCCCCCATTTACTACATTCTCTCCTTACCTGCCATTCTTTCTGTAACCACAGAGCTCTTGCCTAGCAACTCCTGCTCAACCTTCAGACGTCAGTCCAGAGAACCACTTTTCAGGGACCTTTTCCTTGCACCACACTAGGTCAGTTTGTCCTGTTATAAATGGTCTTTGGCTCTAAAACCTATGAATCATCCATTAGACTTGGTAGCTAAATTTATTTTTGTGTGCCAAATTATTTGATTAATGTTTCCTACCAGAGTATAAAGACCACAATGACCGTAGTGGTCTTAAATTTTTGTTTGCCATTTCAGTCCTAGTGCCCAAAATGTCGTGTATGACTAAATATTTGCTGAATGAATAGATGGTCATTGTCACTGCCTTGGTGAAGCTAGGGATGCCATATTTTGCCATACATAATGCGCACCCACATTTTTGGCCCAAACTCTCAGGAAAAAAAAACTTTTAATTTTTACTGAAATAAATACTTCAATTATTTATTTATTTATTTATATTTAGGGGGGATGATTACCATATCCCAGGGTATTATTTTGCATATGGATATCGTTACTGCTTTCTAGAGTTACACTCTTAACACGTAAGCATAAATAAAAGAATTAAAAACATTTACATAGATACAGAATTAGTACTACCCATGTATAGTGAGCATCCTTATTTTTCCCTGAAAAACTTGAGCAAAAGGCACATTATACACGGCAAAATGTCATACCTCTTCTGAATTTCCACAACAGCCTGCTACCTAGGTCTCCCTAGCTTTTGCTTTCTAATGCATTCTATACATTCTAATACATTCTATTACATTCTACATGTTGTAGCCAGTGTGTTCCTTCTACACTAATACATTCTGTATGTTGTGATCAGCATGTTCCTTCTGCAATGCAAATATGTTCATGATAATCTGGTTATAAACATCCAATTGTTCTATATTGTCCTCAGGATAAAATTCATATGCCTTTTAGCCTCCTCTCTTACCACCTCTCCTTTTCACTCTGTGATTTAGCAATATTTAGCTCAAATATTTGTAGTTCCCCAGACACTCTCTGTGTATTTTTTCTGCCTGAAACTCTAGCCTCCTGTTCACCCTTTTCCCTGATTACTAGTTCCTTATTATGTGTCAGGTCTCAGCTTCAATGCTACCCTCTTCTCAAGTAAGATTGAATTAGGTTTCCCTGTTAGATATCTCTGTAGTGCCCTGCACCTGGTTATATAGCACATGTCACACTGTGTTGAAAACGCATATGAACTTGCCTTTTCCCGGACTGTTACTTTATGACTGTTTCAGAACCCAGCTTAGTGCCTTGTGCATAGTAAGTACTCAGCGAATTAACTCATGAATGCATCAGGCTTAAATACCAAGGTTTAGACATGGTTGGGGTTTAATCATTATTATAAACTTTTGAGTTTTAATAGTGGCTCCAATACTATTAGTGGCTCCAAATAGTTTATAATGCTGGGAAAATTATTTGCAACCAAGTGGTAGAAAAAATATGAATAGTATAAATAGGTTCAACTTCAGTAAAAATTATAGACATGTACATTGAAATAACATTGAGAAATCTTTTTTGCCTATTAGAGTCACAAGAATTATGACTCATAATATACAGGGTAAGCAGGCTATGAGAAAATAAATATCAGAGAATGTTGAAGAGTAAACGGGTATAACCTCTTTTGTTAAATGCTTTGAATTTTTGACCCAGAAATGCAGCTTCTAGATATGTGTCCTGTTGAAACTCACACATACTGAGGTGTCCTGAAGTACAGGTACACTGTTGTTCACTCCAGTATTGATTCTGCAAGTGGAGATTTGGATATAACCCAAATATTCACCACTAGGGTATTGCTAAAAGAAATGATACTGCATCCATATGAAGGAATCATATGTATATAGTTCTAAAAAATTAAGTAGTCATATATTGTATATGTGTAAATGGCTATGATGATTTAAATAAAGTTAGAGTATACGCTAGTATACGTGAGAAGTGTGTGTATTTAAAAATATATATATATCTGGAGGAACATTCACCAAACTGCTAGCAATGAATTACTAGAAGGTTGATTTTAAAAGATCTTTTCTGTAATGTTCACTTTTTTTTTTTAGCAATAAGTATGCGTTATAGTGATCAGAAAATCATATTTTAAAAAACAAAAAAGAGCTCATAATGTATGGTGTTAGGGTGCTATCACTTATAACTTTGAGCTGTACACTTCCTATTCCCCTTTTCCAATAGAATGCCCAGTGTTTACATGGGGACATTGCACAGTCACAACGAGAAATTACACTGAAAGGCTTCAGAGAAGGTAGTTTTAAAGTTTTGGTTGCAACCAATGTGGCTGCCCGTGGTTTGGACATTCCTGAGGTTGACCTGGTGATTCAGAGTTCTCCTCCACAGGTAGGAAATGAGATTTGATTTGGGGGAAATAGGAACAACTGTATAATTTACATTTTATTTACAAGATATTGCTTTGATTGTGAAGAATGTTATATGTTCTTGCTCTTTGACATTTTTTTTTGTCACCGTGGTCCTTAAATTGATCAGACTGTGATGCCTTTGTAAGTTGTTAACTTCAGTATTTGTGTTTGAAATATGCACTCATGCAAAGGAATTATAGAAAGTTGCCATATATATAAAGAGTCCTGGGATAAGGTGCATACTAAGGTTTTAAATCATAACCTCTTTGTCCCAAACTTGTACATAAGAATTCTTTGGAATGTCAAAAAAAGCAACAGGATTGAAATAAAAATATTATTGGTAGCAGTAGTTTTGTTATTAGTGTTATTATTTGGAGGCTGGAATAACTGTAACTTGCTAGTTTTTTTTTCAAGTATTACCTCTTTTATTTTTAGGATGTTGAGTCCTATATTCATCGCTCTGGACGCACAGGTAGAGCTGGCCGGACAGGGATTTGCATATGCTTTTATCAACCAAGAGAAAGAGGTCAACTGAGATATGTGGAACAAAAAGCAGTAAGTAGAGAGTTAAATTATTTCAGGCTTATTATCTAAATGGTGCCTTTAAAAAGAATTCTTTCTGTTACTTGTTCTCACAGATAAATCTTTATTCTCAGTTTAAGCCGCATTCGGATGTGAGAGGCATGTGGAAATCTAAATTTGTACTAGCTGCAAGACTTTGTTTTAATATAGCTTTTAATGTGGAGAGAGAAGAGCTGACTTTCTCATTTTTCTATTGAATTTCTCCCTCAATACTAAAATCAGAGGTGCATTGTGATTTTAGCAGTTCTTAGTGTTCAGCATTGTAATGGTGACTGTGACATTGTCCTGGTGTAACAGTGAAGCTTATATTGAGTAATGGTGCATAAGCCAGTTTCTATAAGAAAATATACTTTTTTTGTGGTATGGATTTTTTGTAATAGTTCACATTTCTAATTTTTATTTTTATTTATTTTATTATTTTTTAAAAGATTTTATTTATTTATCTTTAGAGGGAAAGGGAAGGAGAGAGGGAGAGAAACATCAATGTATGGTTGCCTTTCATGAGTCCCCTACTGGGAATTGGCCTGCAACCCAGGAATGTGCCCTGACCGGGAATCGAACCGCGATTGTCTGGTTCGCAAGCCCCTGCTCAATCCACTGAGCTATACCAGCCAGGGCACATTTTTTATTTTTATGGTGTGTTTTTATATACGCTTTTGTGTAGTTAGTAAAATGAGATAGGGTAATAAAAAAAAATTGATAGTGGTAAACAGCATTATTTTCTTTTTTGGGGATCAGCTTTATTTTGCAAGTGAAATTCCATGTTTGTAACTAAGGGGCAATTCAAAAAAATCTTTTTTCTTTCTAGATTTTGTGATTGGTGATTTATTAGAAAAAAAGCGTATCTTTTCATCTGCTAGGGCTTGGAAATCTCTTAAGTCCAAGAAATGGAAATTCAACAAACTATATTAATTTAGGATTAATTGTAAAGATTTCCATTTTTCTTTAATGTAATTCTTTCATTTTCAGGGAATTACTTTTAAACGTGTAGGTGTTCCTTCTACAATGGATTTAGTTAAATCTAAAAGCATGGATGCCATCAGGTATGCTTTCTGACCTTGCTGAATAATTTTTTCTTTTGTATTAGGCTATTCATCTTTAAGCTCTTCTAGTTCAAATATCAGAAAATTTAATCACCAGTTTTACCAGCAGATACTTAGTTATATTGAAATATAAAAACATTGCTCTTTCTTTTCCCATTTATTCCCTAAATATTTCCCTTCTCATTGACCAAGAAAATTTGCTATTTTTAAACCATAGGTCTCTGGCTTCCGTTTCTTATGCTGCTGTTGATTTTTTCCGACCATCAGCTCAGAGACTGATAGAAGAGAAAGGGGCAGTTGATGCACTGGCTGCAGCATTAGCCCATATCTCTGGAGCATCGAATTTTGAACCACGATCTTTGATTACCTCTGATAAGGTAGAAATTTGTGAAAAAAATTCCATGGGCTTGAAATAAACATTGAAGTTGAATCATAGCTATCTGTCTATCTAGAGAGAAATACAGGAAATCTTCACTTTGTACCACACTGTGTTATCTGAAACATGCATACCAAAACCTATTCTTTATTTTTTAAGTTGCTTTGGAACCATGCCAATTAAGAAATAAACTGTTAACATAGCACCATGCAAAGTAAGGATTGCCGGTATATGTCGAGGCCGTGTGTGTGTGTATGTGTGCGCGTAACATCATCTGACCTGGCCCCCTGCCATGTCAGTGTCAGATGTCAAACCACACCACAACTATTGCTTTCAAGTAGTTCAAAGATGTATTGTTACTCACTGTGGTGTAGGTGAGGGGAGTCACTGGGTGAGGGGCCCCATCAGAAAAAGAGCTCTCTGGTGTCTGGATGGAGAGAGAGTCAGAGAGAGAGTAGGTGGGAGAGGAGAGCAAAAGGAGCAGGAGAGGAAACTACATGTGACTCATGTGGTGTAGCATAAATGAGTACAGCTGGATCATCTGGTATTTTCCACTTGGCAGGTCTTAATGGTCTAGACAAATGTCATTTTGCTGAGAGTGACTTTTTTTAATAGGAATTTTTACTTAATGAGATAACTTAGTTTTAATTTTTTTAATTAAAAATATTTTTAATTGGTTTTAGAGCAAGAAAGAGGTGGGGAGAGAGAGTGAGAAACATCTCTGTTGTTCCACTTATTTATGCATTCATTGGTTCTCTCATTAAAGGAGAAAGAGACAGAAAGGGGGAGGGAGAGCCTCCCCCTTTCTGTCTCTTTCTCCTTTAATTGGTTGATTCTTGTACGTGCCGTGACTGGCGATCACACGTACAGCCTTGGTGTATTGGGCGTACTCTAACCAGTTGAGCTACCCAGCCATGACTAAGAGTGACTTAATGGCCAACTCTATCCCTCCCTTCCCTTCTGTTCCTCTCCTTCCCCTTCTTTCCCCTGTATGCATCTACTCCACTCTACCACTCCCCCCCTCCCCCATACACTAGAATGTAACCTCTATGAGAGGAAGGACTATTTACAACGGAAACTCTAGCACGTAGTAGAGTCTCTGGAACGTACATAGAGGGCACTCTGAAATACTTGTTAAATGAATGCCTCCATATGTCTTCTTCATGTTGATCCTTTTCCTGTAAAGCAATTTTTGCTCTTATAATAATAGTCCCTAAAATGTTTGAAGAGATTTATGTCCTCTTGTTTTTCTACTCTAAGTTAACTTAGATTATTTCAGAATTGACTTCCTTAATTCCTTACTACCTATCTTTTCTCTGATGCTCTAATGTCTTAAAGCATGAAGGTTAGAAATAAATATAGTCTTTACAGCAATGCATAAAAGAATGGTACTTTTACCCTGGCTGGGTAACTCAGTTACAGCGACGTCCCATAGCACCAAGGTTGCAAGTTCAGTCCCTGGTCAGGGCACATTTAAGAATCAACTGATGGCCCTGGCTGATGTAGCTCAGTGAATTGAGCGCGGACCTGCGAACCAGAGGATCGTGGTTCGATTCTCAGTCAGGGCACATGCCTGGGTTGCAGGCCAGTTCCCAACAGGGGTGCATGAGAGGCAACCATACATTGATGTTTCTCTCCCTCTCTCTTTCCCTTTCCTTCTAAAGATAAATAAATTAATAAATTTTAAAAAAAAGAATCAACTGATGAATGTATAAATAAGTGGAAAAATAAAGTCCACATTTCTCTTTCTCTCTCTTCATCTCTCTCTCTGAGTACATAAAGTTTTTTTTTAATGGTACCTTCAGTGATCTATAAATAATCATCTTCTATTGATATAGTTTCAAAGAAGTTATTTTTTTAGCAGTCATGTTATACTGTTGGCTGATAAGTTGGCATGTTTGTAAGGATTATAGAATTAGAACTTCATTGCAGCTGCTGCTGCTGCTGCTTTTTTCCCAAACACAATGTGACTTTTATTCCTCAAGGGGTTTGTGACCATAACTCTGGAAAGCCCAGAAGAAATACAGGATGTCAGCTGTGCTTGGAAAGAACTTAACAGAAAGCTGAGTAGTAATGCCGTGTCCCAAATTACCAGAATGTGCCTCCTGAAAGGAAATATGGTAGGCGTTTCTAGACAAGTAAAAAGCTTTTTAATAAACTACTGTAAATGTTTATGTAGACTAACAGGTTTTGTTTTTCTTTTCTTTTTTTGAAGTCTAAAATGGGATAAGTAATATTGTTTTCTCCATATGTTTGTTTCCAGTTGTAAATTTTGGGGAATTTATTTAAATAACCCATTGCCATATAAAACTAAGTTATTCTTCTTAGTTTGACTATCTAATTTCCAAGTTACTTATGTTTCTGCCCTTATATATTTATTGTGTGGCGTATGTGTTTATTCTGTAACACTAAGTATTTGGTTGGCCAAAAAGTCCATTAGGTTATTTCCGTAAAATAAAAGACACACTTTTCATTTTCACCAATAACTATTGATTTGGATATTTTGAGCATGTCGGCTATCTCCCGCTATTGGCATCTAGTAAGTAGGGGCCAAGGATGCTGCTAAGCATCTTTCGATGCATAAGATGGCTATGGATTGAGATGGCTATGGCTGTTCTTTGGCCACAGCAAAGAATTATTTGGCCGAAGTGTCAGTAGTACCAGAAACTTCACAAACCACTTTTGACATGTTCTGTCAGACACAGCACCTTCTCCATACACTGCACAGATGTTTTTTTGCTTTTCAATTGTTTTTTTTTTAGTGTATTTTATTGATTCTGTTATTACAGTTGTTCCTATTTTTCCCCCTCAGCAAGTTCTTTGGCTTCTCCATTTCCTATGCTATTCTAACTTCCCCATCTATTTTGTTCCTATCAGTTATGCTTCTTAATTCCTGCTACATTTCCCCATTCTCCCCCTTACCCCTCCCAGCTGATAACCTGCAAAATGATCTTCGCACCTATGATTCTGTTCCTGTTCTGGTTGTTTGCTTAGTTTTGTTTTGGTTTGGTTTTTTAAGATTTCTTTGTTGATAGTTGTAAATTTGTTGCCTTTTTAATGTTCATGGTTTTCATCTTCTTTTTCTTAAATAAATCTAACCTTTCCTGTAATAATGGTTTGGTGGTGATGAACTCCTTTAGCTTTACTTTGTGTGGGAAGCACTTTATCTACCCTTCCATTGTAAATGATAGCTTTGCTGGATAGAGTAATCTAAGTTAGGTTCTTGTTTTTCAGCATTTTGAATACTTCTTGCTAGTCCCTTCTTGCCTGCAGGTTCTTTTGAGAGATCCACTGATAGTCATATGGGAACTCCTTTGTAGGTAACTTTCTGTTTTTCTCTTGCTGCTTTTAAGATTCTTTCTTTAGCCCTGGCTGGTGTGGCTCAGTGGATTGAGCTCCAGCCTGCGAACTAAAGGGTCACAGGTTCAATTCCTAATCAGGGCACATGCCTAGGTTGCGGGCCAGGTACCCAGTAGCGGGTGTAATAGGCAACCACACGCTGATGTTTCTCTCCCTCTCTTTCTCCTTCCCTCCCCTCTCTCTAAAAATAAAAAAAAAAGATTCTCTCTTTATCTTTAACCTTTGGCATTTTAATTATGATGTGTCTTGGTGTGTTCCTTTTTAGATCCAACGTGTCTGGGAGTCTTTGCTTCCTAAACTTGTATGTCTATTTCCTTTGCCAAATTAGGAAAGTTTTCTTTCATTATTTTTTCAAATAAGTGTTCAATTTCTTGCTTTTCCTTTTCTCCTTCTGGTATCCCTATGATTCAGATGTTGGCACCTTTGGAGATGTTCCAGAAGTTCCTCAGCTTATCCTCGGTTTTTTTGGATTCTTGTTTCTACTTTTTGTTCTGGTTGAATATTTCTCTCTTCCTTCTGTTCCACATTGTTGTTTTGAATCCCAGTTTACTTCCCTTCTCTGTTGGTTTCCTGTGGATTATTCTTTATTTTACTTAGTGTGACCATTTCTTCCTTTATGTTGTTGCTATACACAAGGAGTTCTCTGAGCATCCTGATAACCATTGTTTTGAGATCTGCATCTGATAGATTGGCTATCTCCATTTCGCTTAATTCTTTTTCTGGGGTTTTGTTAAATTTTCTCTGTCTCAATTTAGCTGCGTCCCTGTGTTTGTTTCTGTATGTTAGGTAGAGCTGCTTTTACTCTCTGTCTTAGTAGCATGGCCTATATAGAAAAGGCACCTGTAAATTGTGTAGGTGGAGCCTCAAGTGATCACCAGAGCAGGGCAACCCTCTTCATTGCTTTGTGGCTGTGTGTTGGAGGATTCTGAGAGGGAACAATGCCACCTGGCTCCTGGCAGCATTTGCCCTGTTTCTGGTCACTTCACCCCCCCCTCCATATGTATGACTGGTGCCCTTCCAGCTGCTGCACCAGTGGTGAATCCTGGAGAGAGTGGGTCTGTGTACCTTCTAAGACTGTGCTGGTCCTTTAAGTGGCAAAAATCTGACAGTTTCTTCTGTTGCTCCAACTCTCCCACCCTAGTTTGTACACCCAGAGGTAATGGGGATCTGTCTTCCCCATGCTGGAACCCTGAGCTTTGTTGTTTGGCCTGGGTCTGGGATTACTCACTCCAAGATATCCTCCTGTTCATTCTGCCGCTACCACAGCCTTACCGCTCTACACCGCCTCTCTGCCCATCTCTGCGACTCTGTCCCTCCTACCGGTCTGAATGAATGTGTCTTCTTAAAATCCTTGTTTGTTGGACTTCCATACAGCTTGATTTTCTGACAGTTCTGGGTGTTAATAATTTTGAGATCTGGTTGTAATTCTTTCTATGGTTGCACAAGGAGGCAAAGTGTGTCTACCTACACCTCCATCTTGACCAGAAGTCTGAGTTGCATTTTTATCTTTCTTGACATAAAGAAGCATAATATGCCGAAAATATTACATATCTTCTTCCATTTTCCATATTAAAATGGCTGCACAAAAATTTATCAGTTTTGTATGTTTTTTTAAAAAGGCATGCTGATGTAATAGTTCTCACAATACAATCTAACAACATTGTCTCAAATAATGTTAAAGACAAGTAAGCATGACTAGAGCCATCCTATGAAAAAAACATAACAGACTTTTTGGTCAACCTAGTAACTTATGATTGCAACAGCTAAACATCTCTGTTATTTAGGGAATATGCAATATTGATTTTTTTAAAGATTTTATTTATCTTTTTAGAGGGGAAGGGTAGGAAAAAGAGGGAAAAAGAAACATCAGTGTGTGGTTGCCTCTCATGCGCTCCCACAGAGGACTTGGCCCACAACCCAGCCATGTGCCCTGAATGGGAATTGAACCAGCAACCCTTTGGTTCATAGGCTGGTGCTCAGTCCACTGAGCCACACCAACCAGGGCATAATATTGATTTTTGAGTAGCTTGCTATTGGTTGTTAAAGGGGATAATGAAGTGAACTAAGTATTTTAATACATTTATGAAATAGCAAAGTTAAACTCTCTATAATCTTAGTGACTGATATCTTCTAATGGTTTTGAGAAAAGATGTTATATTTATTCATCTAACTTTACTACAGAAGTTCCTTTTAACTTAGAATTTAATTACTTGATTGGGTATTGGAAATAATTATGTCAGAGTTTAATATTATTTACATTCAAAAAGATTTGTGGCAAGAATGAGACAAATATACATATTCAGGAAAATGTGGAGGGGAGGGAAAATATAATGAGATCATTCAGGCTAAGCTAGTTGCTGTACTTGAGTTTAAGTTAGCCTTCAACTTAACTGGCAATTAAGACCAAATAGGAAACTTGCATTACATCTGCTAAACACTTACATCTTGGATAATTTTTTATCTCCTAAACACTGCAGCTCTTTGGGAGTGAAACGTTCTGGCACTTAATTCTAAATGAATTTATTAGATAATTTTATCAAGGACATGGAACAACATTATTGTTGTGCTCTGGATTCTGGAGTACAAAAACTCTTCTTGAATATGCTCTGGATTCTTAGTAGTGGGAGATTCTGGTTAGATATTGTGTTTAGTTACTTTTCAGATTTAGAAAATACAATAAGCAGCCAGTCTGTCATTCATTATTGTGTATTAGCTGTTTTAATCCTGTAAGCCATCATGGAACACACCTGATCTTTTTTTTTTGTAGCGAATATAAAGATTACCATCAAGTATTAGCATATTAGTTGTAAAAAAAATCAACTCATGCATCTAAACAAAACTTTTTATTTTTGCCTTTAGGGTGTTTGCTTTGATGTTCCCACAGCTGAGTCGGAAAGGTTACAGGTATTTAATTTTTTTTTTATCTGTTAAAGAGTTGAGTATGTATCTCCGTAAGATAGGAATTAAGAACATAGTCACAACGTCATTGTCTATGGCCATACCACCCTGAACGTGCCTGATCTCGTCTGATCTCAGAAGCTAAGCAGGGTCGGGCCTGGTTAGTAGTTGGATGGGAGTCACAACGTCATTATCATGCCTAAATCATTTAACAGTTCCTTAGCATAAAAAAATCCATTCTGTATTATAATTTTAAATATTTTTATAACTAATTTCAAACTTAGAAAAAATAGAAATGTATAAAAATTCTCATGTACCCATCACTCAGCTTTAGCAATTATCAGCTCCTGACGTCTACTTCTATCCACTTTCCCACTCTTCTGTATTATACTTTTGAATCAAATTCTAGGTATTCTGTCATTTCAACCATAAATATTACCATATACTTATAATGCTAAGGACACTTTATTTCCCCTGTTGTCACCTAAGTATTTTTTAATATGTCTATGAGGCTCATACATTATATTTTGATGTTTCTTAAGTCTCTTTTAATCTATAGATTCTCCCTTTTTTCCCTCTCTTTTTAAAAAACTTTCTTATATGTTATCTGTTGAAGAAAGATTGTCCACTGGGTTCCTACAGTGTAGAATTTGTCTGTTGCACCCCTGTGCATATTTATCTACATAATTTGAAACAAGAGGGGAGTGTTCTTTTTGAGTCTTTCAGAAATTCAGAACATACTGTCAATACATTTCTGTGTCAACTGTACAGTTACTTACTTTGAATGGCCCCCTGACATTTGACCTTACGGGTGTCAAACTTTTCTTAATGTCATATTTTCTGACATTTAGATTATTTCCACTAACATACTATTATAAACAGGTCAATCCTGAAATTTATTGTAGCTAACTATACATTGCCATGTTTATCTCTTTAAGATGAATTTAAAAATTTTTTTACTTAATTGTTTTTGGAGAGAGGAGAAGGGAGGGAGATAGAGAGAAACGTCAGTGTGAGAGCAATATTTTGGCTGCTTCTCCCATGTGCCCCATCTGGGGACTGAATCCACAACCTAGGCATGTCTCCTGACCAGAAATTGAACCTGCGACCTTTTACTTTGTGGAATGACACCCAACCAACTGAGCCACACTGGTCAGGGCTCTAAAAGATTAATTTTTAAAGATGACTGCTTGGCCAAATGGTTTGTATATTTTGAAGGTTTTGGTCATATACTGCCGTCAGTGGTGTATATGGGTGTTTGTCTCTGCTCACTCTTAACAACAAGTTATTTTAGTATTAACTTCGCTTGGCAACTTATGATCACAATGAAGAACAGTTAATGTAGCAGGATATAACACAGTGATGCTCATATGAGCTGCTGATTTGTCTATGTTGAATTATCCTGATACCAAATCATTTTCAATGGCTATATTTTTTTAGTCCCAAGCTGGTGTTTATAGGTTTTAAGCTCCATTATCAGCTCTCACTCCTTGTGTCTGTTGATGTATCTACTGATAGCCATGCACTACTTATTAATGACTTGTTTTATGTGCAGAAATCAGTATCCTCTTTTCGAACGTATATTTAATAGTTTATATTTTGTTGTGTTTTTCTTTCATTATCATTTATCACCCTTATACCCTCATCCACTCCACCCCAGAATATATACATTGAATATGAATTGAGAGTCTCAAAATGGGCCTGAGAGTTTCGCCTAAGACTAAAACTTAGGAACTTTAGTGAATGTGCTTTCAATGGGTTTTTTCTTGGTTTTAAATTTGGTTTCACATATTTTGAATTTAATGGCCTTTAGCTACTATTAGCCAATAGGTATGAAAAAAACTATCTTGTACTCATGTGCTTGCTTTTATAGTTTTTATTTTGCGTTTATATTAATCCTATAAATTCCCCCAACAGGCAGAGTGGCATGATTCAGACTGGATACTGTCAGTGCCATCCAAGTTACCCGAAATCGAAGAATATTATGATGGAAACATGTCTTCTAATTCCAGACAGAGGAGTGGTTGGTCAGGTGGCCGGTCAGGTCGGTCAGGTCGGTCAGGTCGGTCAGGTGGTCGATCTGGTGGCCGGGCAGGCAGACAGAGTCGACAGGGAAGTCGGTCAGCAAGTCGACAAGATGGTAGAAGACGAAGTGGGAATAGAAATCGACCAAGAAGTGGGGGCCACAAACGGAGTTTTGACTGAGAATTTGATAGTTAATCTACCAGTGTGAGCGTACCTATTTCTGCCTAATCATGTACATTATCCACCAAAAATTAGATCATCATAGTTGAGGTATGTGTCTGCTACAAAGAAGTTGGTTGTATTTTTTTAAAAAGTATTTCACAAGAATGGATGTAAACAAATCTACTTATCCAGTTACACCTTTGAATAAAAAAACCTCCTTTTATTACATCTTTTTCACTATGTGTTAGAATTTTCCTGAATATAATCTTTAAAATTTTTTATAAAACATGGCAGTCTAATTAATCTTACTTAAGTTCATTTGCATTTTACAAAATGTGTATCTGTATTTAGATTAGTCCTTCCATAGGATATAACAAGAAATCCCTTCCACATTAAAGGGTCTTATAAACTGGTGATATGATTAGTTAGGTATAGCATTTTAAATTCTAGGTGTAAAAAGAAATTCTAGGTGTAGTTAATTAAAAGGGTGTGCAAGGAATGCACATTCAATAATTTATACAACAGATATTGTTGGACTGTATAGTAATCACTAGTGATATAGAGGTGAACAAGGCATGGTCACTGTCCTTAGTGAACTTCAATTCTAAATACAAGCCACTATGAATGAGATTAACACCTAGCTCCTAAAATGAAGGTAATACCTAACAGCTAAGGTGAAGGTAGGTATGAAAGCCAAGGACCTGGTTTGGGGACACCTAAGCAGTCTAAGGGTTAGGAAGGCTTTCAGAAGTGATGCTCAAGAGGAGAAGTAAAGTAAGTAGAAGTACCAGTTGATCTAGCCAGGTGTTATATGTATGATGAGGAAGAGGTCAGAGGACTTTGTAGACAGAGAAAACAGCATATGCAGAATCCCAAAGGCAAGAAATAATGTGGTAAGTCTAAGGATCTATAATTAGTTCAGTAAGGTTTGCATGTGACAAGCAGAGTAGAGGAAAAGGAGAAATAAGGAATTAATACAGAAGCCAGAGTTTAAAAACTGTACAGTAGTTTGGTAGGATAATCTTTACCTGTTCTTCCTTTTGGAGGGCAGATTATAACATGATGATTGGAGTTCACATTATTTGTGATTAGCCTTTCTGCTTAAGTAGAACTTGCAACACCCTGATTGCTCCTATCTGATTCTTCCTGGGAGGAAAAAAAAAGCTTGTGTGCATTTTGCATTGCAAAGGATTTCAAACATTCCCTGGAATGGAATAGTGGGAACCTTTAAGAAGATTTAAGTAAGGATTAACATGATGAGATTGGTGTTTTAGGAAGATTACTGGCTGCAATGAGGAGATTGGGTTGCAGACGGGCCAGACTGGAAGACAGGAGGTTTTTGGTTTGTTTGTTTGTTTTTTAATTGATTTTAAAGAGAGGAAGGGTGTTTGAGGGAGAGAGAAACAATTATTTGTTCTATGCATTTATTGGTTGGTTCTGGTATGTGCCCTGACCAGGGATTGAACCCGCAACCTTGGCATATTAGGATGACGCTCTAACCAACTGATCTACCTGGCCAGGGCCCAGAAGACTTCTTAAGATATTGTTAGAGCAGCCCTGGCTAGTGTGGCTCAGTGAATTGAGTGCTGGCCTGTGAACCAAAAGGTCACTGGTTTGATTCCCAGTTAGGGCACATGCCTGGGTTATAGGCCAGGTCCCCAGTGGGTGGGGGGCACAGGGTGACAGGTAACCGCACATTGATATTTCTCTCCCTTTCTTTCTCTCTCCCTTTCTCTCTATCTAAAAATAAATAAAATCTTTTAAAAAATTAAAGCTATTGTTAGAGCAGTGATTTTCAACCTGTGTGTTGCAAGAATTTTTAAATATATGTTATACCTGAGTATTTAGTCAGTGGCACTAATCTCTTTTTCCCTAATATTGTCAAATTAAAAAAATGACAACAGCCATCACAATAGCCATTTGGTGTGAATGCCACCTTGAAATATAAATATTAAATCATAAAACAAATTGCATCTTACTGGTCACATGGCATAATAAGGTTGCATCTGATTGGTTGATACCAGAAATCCTTATATACAGATATAGGCACCTGATTTTTTAAAAAGTCACTTTGGAGCAAAAAAAGGGTAGGTAATTACTATTGTTATTTTTTGTAAATCAATCAAATGATACCTGTTTTTGTTAAATTGGCAAAAAAGATATTTTTTGGTGTGCCGCAGAATTTTAGTAAGTAGTTTATGAGTGCCACAAAATGAAAAAGGTTGAAAATCATGTATTAGAATAATCCAAAATAGAGGTAATGGTGGTCTTCACTAATAATGATAGGTAATGCATTTTTAGCCATGAGAACCGAGGTGCTTGAAGAGGCTGTTGATGGCCCAGAACCACTCAGCTGGATGACACAGTGGAGTGAGGATTTGAACCAAGGGAAGTTAACACTCTAACCCACCGCACTAAGTTGTCACAGTGGACATTGAAAAACAGATTTCAGAGGTTTTTAAGAAGTAAAATTGTTAGGACTTAAGTGCTTTGAATTGGAAAATTAGAGGCAGAATGAAAACCTAGGTTTTTGTCACTGAGATAAGCTACTAGGACAAAGCAAGAAAAGCTGTGTAGGGAGA
This sequence comes from Artibeus jamaicensis, assembly GCF_021234435.1. Classification (NCBI taxonomy): domain Eukaryota; kingdom Metazoa; phylum Chordata; class Mammalia; order Chiroptera; family Phyllostomidae; genus Artibeus; species Artibeus jamaicensis. Next base: position 20,944,605 of record NW_026521788.1, read on the forward strand.
GGGAACATGATTAGTTCCGGAATAGATATATTTTAACATTGAGTATCTCGTGAAATATGTAAGAGGAGATAAACGGTAGGCAGTTGGATTTATAGATCTGAAGCAGGAGAGATCTGTCCTAAAGATTTAGTTATAATAAACAATAGTAATGTCATTAAGGTACTATGTGTGATTGTCCAGGGAAAGTATAGGACTGAGAAGGGAGAGGCTTTGTAAGCAAAAATTGAAAAATCAATGTTTCTCTCTCTCTCTCTAAAAATCCAATTAAAAAGTTCTTTTTAATGTTAAGGACTCAGCAAAAGTGATCAGAGTAATGGTCCATAGAGTCTGGACTTGCCTAGGAATTGAAGGGAAAATGGGGTTGATACTGGAGAGTGTAGAAGGACCAAGGGACTGAAGGTCAGTGAGGGATTCTGAATTTAGGTGCAGAGAACTAAGAGACACACCAATATGATTACTGAATAGCAGAGAAAAGGGGATCCCATTAAGGGTTAAGTAGAAGAGGATAGAAAGCCCAGAAATGTGAGTCTTTCAGAGGAATCAGTAGATGAGCCTGAATTCATTGGACCTGGCAAAAAAGACGTTTGGTGTGAAGAACAACCATATGAATCTACTGATGAGAGGAGAAGCCATTTAGCAGTGAGGTCAGCAGGAAGTGGGAAATGAAGTAGGGACAAAAAAATGAACACGTCTTGCAGAAATTTGACTGAATAGGGAAGAATATAGCCGAACATAGAAGACAGGATATGAGATCACAGTAAGAATTGTGTCTTGGGAGGGGTTGTTGGGCATGAGGAAATTTGGGCATAGTAAAATATTAATATGGAAAGGAGGGAGGAAGAGAAAATATATGATGGAGGAAAATCCCTATGAAGATCCAGTGGGATGGGATCAAGCACACATGAGATTTTAGCCTTAGATGGTAGAAGCACATCTGTAACATTTTAAGTACATCAGGAAGAAAGTGATTGTCATGCAGGTGAGTTTTAAGGTTTTAGGGGAAAAAAACAGGGAGTGCCTGCTTCCTGTCTTCTTTTTTTTCCTTGCATCATCTAAAGGTGGAGAGGGAAGTACTAGGTTTGAGGAAAGTGGAGAAACGCTGAAGTATGAAATACAGAACAAGATGGAGAACTCACTAGGCAAACTGAGGGTTACAGTTAGCTTTGAGGGTCGCGTTGAGAGACAGTATGTAGTGGCAGCAGTCAGAGTGATCCAACGGTTGCCTATAGCAACACTTGGCATTCTGTTGTAGAGAGGGAGACGGGAGGAGGCAGTTGACTGATCTAGGATTGGGGTTTTGCTCTGTGCACTAAAAGGATGACAAACTGAAAAGGTTAAGAACTCTCCCTGGCTGGGTAGCTCAATTGGTGAGGGCATCATCTTGATATCCCAAGGTTGCAGGTTTGAGACCCCATTAGGGCACGTACAACCAATGAATATATAAATAAGGAACAACAAGTTGATGGATTTTTTTCTCCCTCTCTCTCTAAAAATTAATTTTTTTAATGTTAAGGACTCATGAAAAGTGACCAGAGTAATGGTCCACAGAGTCTAGACTGCCTAGGGATTGAAGTGAAGACGGGGTTGATAATGGAGTTTAGAAGGGCCAAGGGACTGAAGGTCAGTGAATGATTCTGAATTTGAAATTTCACAAGTATAGCAGTTGGGAAGACAGGTGCAGGGTGTGATAGTGGGCCTGCTGGGGGCAAAGGATATTTCAGTTGAGGTGGTCAAAGAACTGAAGCCACAGCTTATGTGGATAGTTTTCATGGGCAATGAAGCCTCAGAATGAAAACAAACCAGAAGTGAGGAAGGGAGAAGCCAGGTAGCCAAATACAATGAATAGTGGGGCTTGTTAAATTACCTGAATTAGGAGGGGTATGGGGTGATAATACAACGTACCTTCAAAGAGAAAGTGTTTATATGAGAGTGAAGGAGTAATAGTTTGCAGAAGAGGACACTGACACAGGCAGGGCGCATGGAATGTGAGGGAATGAGCAGCATACTCGTGTACATGAGGAAGCTGCCAAGGGAGCACTTTTCAGGAAGAGCCAGGTTTCATTTAAGTCCAGATGTAGGGAAGTACTCTCGGTGCTGGACTGAGAAAGGAGGAAATTCAGATGAACAGGCTCTTGATAACTATGACAGGGCAAAAATCTCAGCTGGATCTGATTTGAATAACTGTGAGCTCTGGATTTATACCCAAGATGAAATAGGATCTCTGTTTCTAGGTGCATGAGCACCAGTACTTGAGTCAGAATGTGTTGTGTGTGTATAATGTCCCAGGTACTATGCTTGGGGTACAAAGGCGAATTAGGGGTGCTGAGTCTCTGCCTGCAGGAGCTCAGAATCTATTGACACAATTGGACACAGAAACTCCATGGCAGTGACTAAATGGAATGATTTGAGAGCTCTGCACAAGGGCACCTAGCCCCACAAAAAGATTTTGAATATGATGAGTGCACATGAATTTAGTCAGGTGAAAGGGATGGGAAAATGGATAGAGACACAATAAGCTAGTAAAACAGCTTTTTAGTAAAACAGCAAGGTTTAAATATGGCAAATGATAAATAGCTTTTATTGATGGGATCTTCACTAAGGGGAAAGCAGTAATGAGAGCACAGCAACTGTCATATCTTGGAATGTTTCATAGGCTTTGTTTTGGCCACTGAAGTGTTCAGGAAAGAAAGTGAAAAAAGATAAGCATGTAGGTAAATGTCAGCAGGGTGGAGATGCATTTAAGGGGTCTTCTTGCTAAAGGTTGGCTTCCCTATAAATAAGGAAAGTGAGGTAGGTCCTTAAAAGATTAAATCATAGCTTTCCATGTCTTCTGGAACAAGGGAGAGGCAGGGCAAATTCCTCACCAAAATCTCAGCTTTAGGCTGCATTCGGCCCCTTACCTTTATTCTGCTCCTTCCTCAGAGCCCAGCACTTCATGGTACCACTTTTTGGTCATTGAGAACCTCCAGTTTGATACTCTCTGGCCAGCTATTGGAACTTGAATCAGTTGCTTCGTTCTTCAGTTTTTGAATTAGTAAATAATGTTTTATTACCTTCAGCATTAGTATTTGAATAATGAATTCACATTTATTCATTTATTTTTTTTAATTGATAGATTGACTTTTAGAAAGAGAGGGAAACATGAATTTGTTGTTCTATTTATTTATTCACTGGTTGCTTCTTCTATGTGCCCTGACTGGGGATGGAACCTGCAACCTTGGTGTATTAGGACAACACTCTAACTCAGCAATCCCCAACCTTTTTGGCACCAGGGACTGGTTTTGTGGGAGACAGTTTTTCCCCAGATGGGGGTGGGGGGATGGCTTTATAGCCTGCCAACAGATGCCACTTAATTGTCACTTGCCACTCACTGATAGGGTTTTGATATGAGTCCACAAGCAGTTGATTTATTGTGGTCTCTGTGCAGTCAAACCTCTCTGCTGCTGATGATCTGTATTTGCAGCCGCTGCGCCCCAGCACTAGCCTCACCGCCTCAGCTCCACCTCAGATCACCAGGCATTAGATCCTCAGAAGGAGCGTGCAACCTAGATCCCTCACATGCTCAGTTCACAGTAGGGTTCACACTCCTATGAGAATCGAGTGCTGCTGCTGCCCTAATAGAAGATGGAGCTCAGGCAGTAATGCAGATGAAGCTTGGATAGCTTGCTCACCCGCCTGCCCACCTGCTGCTTACCTCCTGCTCTGTGACCCAGTTCCTAACAGGCCACAGGTGGTACCAGTCTGTGGCCCTGGGGTTGGGGACCCCTGCTCTAACTGACTCAACTACCTGTCCAGGGCTTTTTAAATTTTTTATTGCATTTATTGGGGTGATATTGGTTAATAAAATTACATAGCTTTCAGATGTACAATTCTTTTTTTTTTTTTGTTAGATATTATTCTTTTTTTTAATTCATCTTTAGAGGGGGGAGGGAAGGAAAGGAGAGAGGGAGAGAAACATAAATGTATGGTTGCCTCTCGTGCATCCTCTGCTGGGAACTGGCCTGCATTCCAGGCATGTGCCCTGGCTGGGAATCGAACTGCGATTGTGTGGTTCGCAGGTTCGTGCTCAATCCACTGAGCTACACCAGTCAGGGCTATTATTTATTTTTAGAGGGAGGGGAAGGGAAGGAAAAAGAAAGGGAAAGAAACATCGATGTGTGAGATACATCAACTGGTTCCCTCTTGCACACCCCCAACTGGAGACCTGGCCCACAACCCAGGCACAGGCCCTGACCCGGATTAAAACCAGCAACCTTTAGGTTTGCAGGCTGGTGCTCAATCCCCTGAGCCACACCAGCCAGGGCTCAGGTGTACAATTCTATAATACATCACCTGTATATTGTATTGTGTGTTCACCACCAAAATCAAATCTTCTGTCACCGTTACCCCACCTATAATGAGTTCACGTTTAGATGTGAATGCTGAGAGCCTCCTCTCACAGTGTTTTTGTTTTGTATATTTTGGAGTTATGCTTAATAAGTTTTTTTAAGATTTTAAAATTATTATTATTATTTATTTATCTTTAGAGGGGAAGGGAAGGAGAGAGGGAGAGAAATACCAATGTATGGTTGCCTCTCATGTATCCTCTGCCGGGAACTGGCCTGCAACCCAGGCACGTGCCCTGACTGGGAATCGAACCATGATCCTTTGGTTCGCAGGCCCACACTCAATCCACTGAGCTACACCAGCCAGGGCGCTCATTAAGTTTTTAAAGCCACATTTTTTTTTATATTAGTAATATATGTCCATTGTTGAAAAATTAAAAAAAATAGAAAATGAATGGAATAAAAGCTACCCATAATCAACACATCACTCAGAGATAATTACTGCAAATATTTTGTTGTGTAGATGTGAATTCATTGTGTGTGTACAAGTATGTATACATATTTTTTGCAATAAATTATCCCCTTAGTTTTATGAAAATATTATAGATCATCTACATCAAAGGAAACTAGTCTGGTGTAGTTTATGTAGTTTAATATCCAAGAACTTCACATTTCCTATCAAATGTATATAAAATTCATCTTCTACTTGTTACTAAATTTTATACTGATGACTAGATTCAATACAGTAGTTTGGTCGCCTTTGAACCAAAAAGGGCCCTTGGCACGTTTCCTCTTAAAATTTTGGCCTTGTGCCTGTGTGCAGGTATGTTACAAAGGAGCTTACATATTTTATAAGCCTTGACAACATTTTTCCTTTAGTAGTGTTGGGAGCTCACACACTTGTTGAACATGTTAATAAAAATGTCCTTATACTATCTTTTTAAAAGATTTTATTTATTTTTAGAGAGATGAGAAGGAAGGGACAAAGAGAGAAAGGAACACTGATGTGCGAGTACATTGATTGGTTTCCTCTCACAAGCTCCCAACCAGGGACCTGGCCTGCAACCCAGGCGTGTGCTTGGACTGGGAATCAAACCAGTGACCTTTTGGTTCATAGGCCAGCACTCAATCCATTCAGCCACACCAGCCAGGGCTCCTTATACTATTTATAACAGTATCACACACAGCAGTATCACGTTTTGTGGTTTATCAACCAGACTGTGGTTTATCAACTTGAGGCAGGGAATGGTCCCTTCCTTATGTCTCTAAAGTCTGCAGTACAATCCCAAAGTCCCAGATGCAGCAATCTTTTGGTTTGCAGGACAAGACTCAATCTACTGAACCACACCAGTCATGGTGACACAATGCCATTTTAATGATCAATCAGCATTTCTATGACAGGCTTCTATGTACCAGGCACTGTCTGAAATCTTAAGGATACAAAGATGGATAAATCAAGGCTCCTGGCTCAAGCACATCCCAGAGAATATGTTACACAAATTTATCTGTTAAAATTTGAGGCTGAAAAGTCAAATAATAGTTTATGTGAAACATGGCATTTTTCCTCTTTAAACTGTCATTTTAAAGATTTTATTTAGAAGTGAAGATGAAAGAGGGAGAGATTGGAAAATATAAAGATTAAATTTAAAAAGTAATTTAAAAATTAAAACGGGAGAGCAACATTCATGTATGAGAGACACATTGATCAGTTGCCTCTCACACTCTTACACCTACCCCCCAACCAGAGACATGGCCCACAACCCAGGCATGTGCCCTGACTGGGAATTGAACTAGTGACCTTGTGGTTTGCAGGCTGGCACTTGGTCCACTGAGCCACACCAGCCACAACTAAACTGTCATGTTAAACATGTGTCATTAAATTAGTCTTGTGAAATACAGAAATAAAACTTGCAGCATTTTCTTTTGTCAGAAAATGATTGCATTTGAATTTTCTAGACACCTTAACACTGCTGAGCTTTCACTTATTCTGCTCTTTGTGCCAGGCACTGCTGACCCCTTTTCATTCATTATCTTAATTTTCTTAAAGGATGAGTTAGGTTTTGTTATACCCATTTCATGCCGGAGAAATTCGGGTAATATGTACAAATCACAGCAAATAGTGTAGGTTTTCAAAGGCAAGTTTTCAAAGCCAGCCATGATTTCAACCCATTTTAAAAAAACGTATTTATTGATTTTATAAAGAGAAAAAAATCAATTTGCTGTTCCACTCACTGATGCATTCATTAGTTAATTCTTTTGTGTGCCCTAATCCAGGATTGAACCCCCAACTTCGGTGTATTGGGAGGATGCTCTTACCAAATGAGCTACCTTGCCAGGGCCTTAACCCATCTTTGAAAATGATTTTATGAATTGGCTCCCAATTCTTTGGATTACTGCTTCAGAGGAAGTTTAGGAAATTCCTTGAGTGCATGAATAAATGACCAGACCCTGCTGAATTCTAGTTCTACACCAAGCTTGTGAGTCTGGGTACTTCCTTTCAGAGTAGACAAAATTATCAAGAATACACGTATCGCGAACCTGTTCATGATAATCTAAAGCAGGGGTCCCCAACCCTGCGGCTGTGGACCGGTCCCTGGCCTATTAGGAACCGGGCCACACAGCAGGAAGTGAGCGGCGGGCAAGTGAGCGAACCAGTTCCTGGTGCCAAAAAGGTTGGGAACTGCTGATCTAAAGCATAGAAAAGGCGCCACTAAATAGCAACTACAAGTCTGTATTTATCAGGCCAGGCAGAGGAAGAATCTGGCCAGTGTTTGAATACAAAGCCAACCTTTGTGGTTCCTTCCAGTTCTAGCCTACTGTACAAACGCGCTACTTCAGGGGCTGAGGTAGCCAAACACTGGTACAGTGAACCACTCGTGCTTACGAATTACCACGTGCGGCTCCACCTCCCTACTACTTCCTTTTTCCGGGGGGGAAATGCTTTGCTACCGGAAGTGACGAAGCTGGGTGGACTGAAGGGTTAGGGCTCTCTCTTTCTGTCCACGAGGTGGTTGAGATCGGCAGGCCTGCGCAGCTTGTGCTTGAATGATGCCAGGGAAACTCCTTAGTGACACGGATTTGGAATCAGACGCAGCCATGGGAAAAATGGAGACACCGCGGAAACAAAATCAGAAGGTATCCTCTAGGGCGGAGGGTCTTGGGGGCAAGACAAGACAGGGAAGCCGGGAGCTGAGAGGCGCAGGGCCCTGTCGGGGGATTCGTGGAGCGCGGCGCGGGCCTGGCTTGTCCAGAGATTCGCGTGGGTCTCAGCCAAAAGGGCGTCTGGGAGTAGTGTCCTCCGTGGACCGTGGGCGCCCCGCCGCGCTCCGGGAGCCCCCAGCCGGGGCTGGGAGAGATCGGAACTCAAGGGAGCGCCAGGTGTTCCACGTGGTCCCGGAGTCTGGATGTCCCGCAGCAGGTGCAGAGAGTTGGATGTTCACGGTTAGGCCCCACGTTCTGGCTCAAGCTCAGACCTAACTCCCGGCGAGTCGCGTGCGAGGAGGAGAATTTTAAGTCAAGGTAGGTAGGGACTGACGCTTTAGACTAGACTGCACACGTGCGCGGCGTAAGCAGTGACATTTTGATCCTAGTGAGGGAGGTATCGTTTTCCGGTAGGCAGCACTTAAGAAAATGAAGTAATTCAGTTCCTCGTAATGTTTATTGACCAGATTACCCATGGAAATGTAAAGCTCTGTTGCAGCGCTAACTGGACACCAGTTTTTGAGATAGCCCAGCAGAGTGCAGTAGTCTCTTCACCTTGTCAGCTGTCTGCCTCCTTGCTGTTGCTTCTTTAAATAGTGGTTTCACTGTGACTGAGTCCGTTCTGAGATAAGGTCGGTGGGAACAAAAATTGCCCCTGAACTTGTGTTGTATATGACTTTTTTTGCTGTTTCTGGGTCTTTTTGATGGTAAGTTTTACAACTGTAGTATTTTGGCCTTGTAGGAAGTGGAGGGACCACAGACTTGCTTCACGGATGGGAGGACATTTCACTGGCTTTACCTGCTCTGCATCAGTGAACTTGTCCAGTTGTGAGGTGCTCAAATTAGGAGGGACATGACTAAACTCCATTATATTACAAAGGAGACCACCAGAATGGGAAATGCACTCTTATTTGGCGGAACCACGTGACTAAAGCTGAAGTCCTGCGGTGGGGGGAAAGGGAGAGCAGGTTACTTTTCAGGTGTCTGAAGGTCGGTCACGTGGGAGAGATTACCCTCATCCATGAGTTGAGAGCAGAGGCCAGGCTTGAAGTTTTTAGGGAGGCAGATATAGCTGAATGTAATAGTCTCTGTACTTCTGGGATTGTGTTGGGGCTCTCCCAGGAGGTTTTAACAAGTGTGCCACCTAATTGTTTTCAGTGATATTAAGTAATTAAGCTTTCAGTAATATGAAAAGTTGGAAGTCAGACATTTCTGGTAGGAGCCATAGTCCGCTTTGGTTTTGAGGTTTCACTTATTCCATGTCCTTGTAACTCGTGCTTCCTTTTTCCCCCTTCTTCTTTAAATTAGATTCATCTTTTTAAAACATTTTATTTATTTATTTTCAGAGAGGGGGAAGGGAGGGAGAAAGAGGAGGAGAGCAACACTGATGTGCCAGCGATACGATGATGTGCCAGCAATACATTGATCAGTTGCCTCTTGCACACCCCGAACTGGGGACCTGGCCAGCAACCCAGGCATGTGCCTGACTGGGAATTGAACTGGTGGCCTTTTGGTTCTCAGGCCCGTGCTCATTCCACTGGGCCACACCAACCAGTGCAGATTCATCTTTTTTATATGTGCATTGATAGATTGTGAGTTTTTACAGCTTTTTGGTACAGGAAGTGTCTCTGTAAATTCATTTGCACTTGTGAGATGGTCAAGACAGATACTGTGAATCCTTGTTTTACCTGTACAGGAATTCTAGGGAAGAAAAGTCTGCCTAACATCTTCCATCTGTGGACATACATGGCCTTATTTCTCTTGCCAGAATTAAACTGTACTTGATCACTTGCTACATTGTATTTAGTTTAGAGCCTGTTGGAGCATCATCCCATGAGCCACCTCAAATTCTTTGTGAAAATTTAATTTTACTTGTTTGACCAGCATGAATTGAGTGGTTACTAAGGCATTCTCTTCTAAGCGAATGGAATTATTGATCTATCGATACTATCTCCATATAGCTAAGAAATAGTACTAAAAAGCATATTGTTTGATTTTTGCCTTATTAATGCTGAGCGAAAGTACAAATGTTGAAAAATGCCCCATAATTGTGTGATTTGGAAGTAATCTAGAATTGATGCGTTACACAAATTTATCAGATGCTTTGTTCAGTGTTTGTTTTCTTCATTGATTTTTTTCTTTTTAGAAAGGTAGAAAAGAGAAGCCAAAATCTAATAAGACTGAAAAGGCAACAGAAGAAATGGAAGAAGCTATTTCCCCCAAAGTTAAAAAAGTTAAAAAGAAAGTAGGGCCCTCTGAGGTTGACATGAATTCTCCTAAATCCAAAAAGGAAAAAATTAAAGAGGAGCCGTCTGAAGATGATGTGATTTCTCCTAAAATCAAAAGTGTAAAAAAACCCAAAGAACCCATGGAAAAGAAAGATATTTCTTCTAAAACCAAAAAAGTTAAAAAAAGTGAGGAGCCTTCTGAAGAAGAATTAGGTGCTCCTAAACCCAAAAAGATGAAGAAAGAAAAAGAAATGAATGGAGAAATTGGGGAGAAAATCTCCAAAGTAAAGAATGGATTCTCTTTTTCTGGACCTGACTCTAACACCAGTGAAGCTGCCAGTGAAGAAAGTAACAGTGAGTTGGAGCAGGTAAGGTTTAGCTATGTAGAATGTATCTCTCATCATAGTCAAGATCAGGAGGAGGGTTTTCAGTGTTGAGGGAGAGGGGAAGAATGGGGGAGAGGTGTAGAGAATAAGAAGCATAATTGGTTGGCACGAATAGACAGGGGGAGGTTAGGAATAGTATAGGAAACAGAAGCCAAAGAACTGATATGCACAGCCCGTGGACATGAACTAAGGTGGGGGTGATGCTTGAGGGTAGGGGTGTTGTGGGTGGAGAGGGGATAAAAGGGAGGAAAAAATTGGGAAAACTGTAATAGCATAATCAATAAAATATACTTTAAAAAAGATAAATAAGTAGGTAATTGCTACATATTATTTAGTCAAGGGAGGAAATTTGATTTGTGGGCTTGTAATAGAGTCCTTTTGTCTGCCTCCGTTTGGCGTAAACAGATCTGTTTAAGTTTGGGAAAAATCTCTCCTGACAAGGTTAGCTTATTTGCAAGTCAGAAATCAACAGGAAGGATATAGTCATGCAAATGGGCCCTAGCTTCCCTCTGAGGGGTTTCACCAATAAATCACAGTTAAGTAGGACCACTAAGTCTCTTCGTTTAGGCCATTTACTAACTTGAACGGGATGATTAAATAAATGTGCCCACTTGGAAGCCAATTCTGGCAGCTTTCAAAAAGACAGCAAAGAAAAATCCTGATTCTAATAAACAGTTTTCTGTTTGATGTAGATCTTGATCAACATTTAAGAATTTTTCCATTATAAAAAATAATATGTGATTCAGAGAATTTAGGAAATTTGGAAATTTATTTTTAAAAAGTTCCCCTCCAAAAAATTAAAATTAAAGAAGGCTCCCTAAAATTTCTGCACTCAGTAATTTGGTGAATATTAAACATTTTCAGGTACAGAGGTAACCTATTGAATTTCAATACTTCCTTGCTGTACTTTTTATATGTGGAATTTTTTTTTTGTCAGATTAGGATTGTACTGTATACAATCTTGTATACTGACTTTTCCATTTTTATATAAGCATTTCCCACACTTTAATTTTTTTCTTTTAATCCTCACCTGAGGGCGTGTTTGTTATTCATTTTAGAGAGAGGAAGGAGAGGAGAGAGAGAGAAATAATCAATGTGAGAGAGAAACATCAGTTGGTTGCGCCCGTAGGTGCCCTACCAGGGATCGAACCCACAGTCTTTGGTGCGTGGCACGACACTCCAACCTGTTGAGCAACCAAGCCAGGGCTCCCCCACTTTCATAAAATATTTAATTTATTTTAATTATTTTATTTATTATTGTTAAATAAAAATATTACATCTTAATGGTTACATGATGCATTATATACATGTCTAGAGATTGACATGATTATTTCTTTGTTGGGCATTCAGGTTTTTTACTAACAAGTGATGTCACTTTTTGCTCCGTGTTTGCTGTGGATGTGCAGGAGCGAAAAGGGCTAATGACCTTGCAACAACAGTGCATCCGTTTGGAATGGCAGTGGGTGGTTCTTAGTTGAGACTGTGTCTGCCTTCACTAGCCATATATTGTACATGTGTAGTATATACTTGCTACAGATTTTTCTTTTGGGGTCTTGTAGATTATTTCCTGTTTTAGAGCTTGATTTACCTACAAAGAATTTTATGTCTTTTTGGTTGATTGAGAAGAGGTGTTTTAGAATACACTCTTTACTTTCCTTTTTCACAAGTCTTCTATATATTAATCAGTTGGGGTAAACTTACTGATTTCTTCCTGTGGCCCTTTACTTGACAGGAAATACCTGTGGAACAAAAAGAAGGTGCTTTCTCTAATTTCCCCATATCTGAAGAGACCATTAAACTTCTCAAAGGTAATAGTCTTAGAAATATTGTATAAATTTGGACATGTTATTTGGAAGCACTCTGCTGGGGTTTTTTGTTTTGTTTTTGTTTTTAAGATTTTATTTATTTACTTTTAGAGAGGGGAAGGGAGGGAAACATCAATGTACAGTTGCCTTTCACAAGCCCCCCACTGGGGACCTGGCCTGCAACCCAGGCATATATGCCCTGACTGGGAATTGAACCAGCCACCCTTTGGTTCCCAGATGGGCATTAAATCCACTGAGCCACACCAACCAGGGCTCTGCTGTATTTTTTGAGATGAACTAGGATATGTGTTTCTTTTTTAAGATTAAAAAAAACTTTATTATATTTTTCATTACCATTTAGTCCTCTTATAACCCCTCCCCTCTTTTAAGATTTTATTTATTTTAGAGAGGGGAAGGGAAGGAGAGAGGGAGAGAAACATCAGTGTGTGGTTGCCTCTTGTGCACCCCCTAATGGGGACCTGGCCACAACCCAGGCACATTCCCTGACTGGGAATCAAACCAGTGACCCTTTGGTGCTCAGCCCCATGCTAAATCCACTGAGCTACACCAGCCGGGGCCATTAGTTGATTGATTCGTGTATGTGCTCTGATAGGGGATCAAACCCACAGTCCTGGTGTATCAGGACAACACTAACCAATTAGCTACCTGGCCAGGGCTCTTCCACTTCTTAAGGTATCTCTAGGTTAATCATACCAGCCTGGCTTAGAATTCATCTCAGCGGTGTGCCTGTGAATGAGCTAGGTGGTCACAGATGCTCAGCTCGGTGTTTTCTGAAACAGGTGTGGCACAGTTTGGACTTTGCCTGAAAGTACCTGGTATTCAGGCTTATACTGACCTGTGAGTGAGATTTCATGGCAAGTGACTTAATCTCTTAAGATAGTAGATACTTACTGCAATTTGTGCTCTAAATTTTGTTGATATTTTTTAGTCAAGTGGATTCTTCACTACCAGAAGATATTCGAACCTGACTTTGTAATGTTGATCAGAAGGCTGATAACATGGTTAATTTGTTTGCAGCCCGTGGGGTGACCTTCCTGTTTCCTATACAAGCAAAGACATTTTACCACGTGTATAGTGGAAAAGATTTAATTGCACAAGCACGGACAGGAACTGGGAAGACATTCTCCTTTGCCATCCCTTTGATTGAGAAGCTTCTGGGAGAATTGCAAGACCGGAAGAGAGGCCGTGCACCTCAGGTAACTCTTCGCTTTAACGCAGACCTCAGGGGCTCCAAATCCACACAGGAAAAAACATTTCTTGGGTATTGTTTACAAACCCTACTGTTCTTTATTGGGTTCTCCTTAAAGCCTTTTTGAGTATTGAAAGCGTTGGCCACTAATCCTATGTATTTAAACATTGTAATCCACTTCCTGGTTGTGGTCACCTGTATTATTTATTAATGTTCATCAAGTTCCTTTCAAACTATTAAGTGTCTCTAGGGCTCACAGGTTTGATCAAGTGTCTTTTTTGCCTTTTTGCCATTTTTGCTTTTAGTAGAGATGCATGAATAGGAGGAGAGGCCGAGCCTCCTTCCCTCACCGAAATGCATGTCAATCACTGGAATGCATGTTGGCTGGGGGTTCTTGTACCCGAATTCCTGGCTCCATCTCACTTGTTCACCACTTTGTGTGCCTGTGTCCTGCCTCATTAGTTTATTTGTGTACCGTCCTGTTAACAACTACAGCAGTAAATGAACTATTCTGGCACCTAGTGGGTAATCGGTCGATACTTGTTGGATGAACGTATTAGGTTGTTCCCCTTAAATCATATTGGTGTCACGTTGTTACTCTACCAGAGGATCTACAGTGGTTTTGTGTTGTGTGCACTGTCCGTCGAACTCAGGCCTTTCCAGGGTTCGAAGCCCCTCGTCATGCTGGCCCTGTCTTCCTTGTTTGACTCCCATTCTACTTCAGATGCTCTGTGGCACAGAGGTTCAGACCATGGGGTTGGGGCCTGACTCTGAATTTAAATCCAGGCTTGGCCTCTTCTTAGCCTTTGGTTTTAGAAATCTCTGTGTATTTTGTTATAGGTGTCATAGTGCAATTATATAATTGTAAGTATTATAGACAAATAACTTGTGAGGATTAAATGAGAATAATGCATATTAAACATTTAGTAGGACCTGAGACACAGTAAAAGCACAAGTATTAGCTAACGGTATCGGCAGTATTACCCCTTGCTCCAGTTGTTCCTTCCCTGGCATGCTGTTCTTTAAGCGCTAGCAGTGCCCTGACACTTTCCGCAGCTCCTTCAGCCTGCTCTGTGCAGCCCTCCTGGAGCTCCGTGCTTTGCATACCTACTCTTCTTCTGAGTGGGAAGGTCATAATCTTTTCTTCTGTGTAGGTTTGTTGGGAACTGCATTTTATGATCCTTCCACTTACCCAGCATATTACAAAGCACATAATAAGATGTTTTGAAACTACTTGTTAGGATGAGGGAGGCCTTCTGGTGAATTCCAGATGTGTTAAGAAACAAATACTGCATAATGCTATGAATTCAGTTTAGTTTTAGTTTTTTGTGTTATTGTTTGTTTGTTTGTTTTCAGGTACTGGTTCTCGCACCCACAAGGGAATTGGCAAATCAAGTAAGCAAAGACTTCACTGACATCACAAAAAAGTTGGCAGTGGCTTGTTTTTATGGCGGAACTCCCTACGGAGGTCAAAGTAAGTAAATCTGAAAGTGAGGGAAGGAAGGTGCCATTTGTCGTTGGATGCCCTGGCTGGCTCTAACCTTGACATCCGGGGCTTTTCCTGGTCTAGTCATTCTGGTGGTTTTCTTTGTTATTTTGTTTAAAGATGGTCAGTAACATGGTACTGCATGATGCTGTTGTCAAGTCCATTTATTCCTGGGAGTTTTGTGGTATCTGTGTTTATCTAGAGGTTACAGAGATATCTCACTGGACTCAAGGGCCTTTGAAACTAGAAAGTCAGAACTCAAGGTTACTCTTTTTAATTTGTCCAGGACCTTGGGTCTCTGCCTCTTCTCGCCTCATTCATTCATTCATTCATTTCATAAAAATTTTTTTTTGTAGGCTTTTTTTCCTCTCAGCCCAAGGGCCAAATGTTGTAACCTTGGCTGTGGTATTGAATTACTTCTCAGTTCAAGACCTTAAAGCTTTATATGCAGAGCAGATATATAATTTAGGAAGTGATTCAGGGAATTTTTTAAAAAATCGTAGCATTGGCACACAATTCTTAGTTCTTTTCAGCTTTGGTGGAATGAATATAGGCTTTGGCATCAGAAAGACCTGAGTTTGAATCCAGGCTGCTTACAAAGTAGCTATGTGATTTCAAGTTCTTCAAGTTGCTTGATTTTTCTGTTCTTTGGTTTGTTCATGTCTAAAATAGCGTTGCTAAACTCACCCTGCCGTGCTGCAGTGAGGACTGAATTGGGCGATGTGTGTGGAGTGCCTCGTATCCCTATGCTGCTGCTGCAGCTCCATAAAAAGCTGCGTTATTGCCATCTCATCCCAGTTATATTGAACCCTTTTTCCCCCAGATGTCTCTATATTTTCCTAAAATACTTGCCCTTCCAGCTTGTCTCATCCTCCCTAAATTTCAAAAGTTTCTTTTGCTTTAAGATTCTTAACTTGGCTGGTGTGACTCAGTGGATTGAGCACCCACCTGTGAACTGAGAGGTCACCGGTTCGATTCCCAGTCAGGGCACATGCCTGGGTTGCGGGCCCAGTCCCCAATTGGGGACGTGCAAAAAGCAACTAATCAATATATCACACATGGATGTTTCTCTCCCTCTCTCAGTACCTCCCTTCCCCTCTCTCTAAAATTAAATAAATAAAATCTTAACAACAACAAAAAAAGATTCTTACTTCGTGAGACCTTGGTATTTCCATGAGCTAAGCAAGTCGTTTCATTCCCGCTAATACCATCCCCACTGGTACCTTTTTCTGTTATGTCACGTAATATACTGGACTGTCACTTAGATGTTTTTCCCACTAGTATGGAGTATCTTGGTATCTTTCTCTTCAGTGCATAGTATATTGTGGTTAGTAAATATTTTAGAATAAAAATTATTAATTGGTACCCCAGCCTATCAAGGACTTACCAACCCCACGTATCTTGTCATTATGCTCTTTATAGTTGAACGTATGCGGAATGGGATTGACATCCTGGTTGGCACACCAGGTCGTATCAAAGACCACTTGCAGAATGGCAAGCTAGATCTCACCAAACTCAAGCATGTTGTCTTGGATGAAGTTGACCAGATGTTGGATATGGGGTTTGCTGATCAAGTGGAAGAGATTTTAAGTGTGGCATATAAGAAAGGTAAACTCCCAAGTTCCAGGAATTGATGAAAGGGATCAGAAGGGTTGATGATTAAGTAGCTATTTTAAGAGTTAAATGAAGCTTTCAGAAATTGGGAGGTGACTTATTTTATACTCAGGAAAACTTGAATTAAAACTAAATCATGATTTCCCAAATGTGGGAAATGTGAGAGAGTAAAGAGGCGAATTTCATGTCTACCAGTTTGGTGTACTCGACTTTCATATATTTCTTCCTGACTTTGTGCTACTCTGTGTGTGTGTGTGTGTGTGTGTGTGTGTGTGTGTGTGTGTGTACATTAACATAGCCTTATTGAATGTATTAAAACTTGACATAATAGTCCATGAAGTAGTTGTGCCATGATTTAATTCCACCTATGTATTTTAATTTTTAGGTAATATAAATAATTGTTTACAGGCAGAGGCATTTTTGTGCAGATAACTTCCTTTCATACCACAGTTAATTTGGAATTAGTTCTTTAGGCTAGATTTCCAGAAGTGAAATTCCTGAGTTGAAAGATAGGAATAGTTCACGCTCCTCAATATACACACATTGTCAAGTTGCTCTCTAAAAGGGTTCTACCAGCTTATACTGCCATTGGAAATACATGAAAGTGCAATGAATTGGTGTTTTACAGTTGGTAGGATTTGTTATAATGGACAGATTCCCCTTGTGGTTTGTAGAGGCCACTGGTCAGAAAGCAAAGTAAGTTTAGAGTGCTTTTGCTATTTTAAGGGTCCTTTACATAAATTACTTAGGCAGTATTTTTTTTTGCCTCTTGGGAACCTCTGTTGTTCATTTTTGCGTTTTCAGTACCTGGCTTGGCCTAGTGGTTGCTGTAGAGTATTAATGGACCCAGGAAGAATCGGGTGAAGTGGAATAATCTGTAGGTTTGTTTGGGTTATTCATACTAACTTTTTTTCCCCCAAAAGATTCAGAAGACAATCCCCAAACACTGCTCTTTTCTGCAACTTGCCCTCATTGGGTATTTAATGTTGCTAAGAAATATATGAAATCTACATATGAACAGGTGGACCTGATTGGTAAAAAGACTCAGAAAGCCGCAATAACTGTGGAGGTAAATGATTTATTTGGTTGCTGGAATTAGTAATAAGTTGTGTATCTTTTTTTTTTTCTCTTGATAGTTCTAAGATTAGCAGATTTCTATGTAAGTACTAGATCCATGTGAAAAGCCAAGTAAAGATATATTTGTTTGATTTCCATATGATATCTGTGTTTTCTAAATTTTATCATCTTTTACCCTGATTTCAGAATCCTTTGAGACCTAAATCTGTCTGAATTATCTAAATAGAAATTACCCCCCCAGACATGAAACACTAGGGAGTGGTGGAAAAAATCTGGTGCTTTGTGTTGAAGCTGTTTTTCATCCTAGAGTCTGGTGTCTACACAGATTCATTGTACCCACGGAACAGACATGTACAGTAACCGACTGCTGATTGCATTTCTAAACAAATCCTCACCTGAGGATATGCTTACTGATTTGAGAGAGAGAGCAAGAAAGCATCAATACAAGAGAGAAACATTGATCAGTTGCCTCCTGTGTGCACCCGGGCAGGCATTGAACCCGCAGCCTTTTTGGTGCACAGGATGGTGTTCCAACCAACTGAGCCACCCAGGCAGGGCCAGATTGCGTTTTTAAAGGATGGAAGGACAAAACATAGAAAAACTTTTCTCTTGTCAGCTATTTGGTTTCCTGTAGGACTCTGAATGATATTTCTTTTCCTACATTTTCATGATTAGGTCAGAAAATAAAGTCACCTGCTCTTTGGAGAAAAGGGAAAGGCTCTCTGCTTTCATGGTTTAGTTTTTTCCCCTAAACAGTGAGTCTGCTCTAGGCCAAGTTAAACAGCTGCTTCCAGTACCATTAGTGATGAGCAAGTAATTCCAGGCTCCAGCTGAGCTTCGTGAAATTGATCTTTTTCTCGCCTCTCCTTTAAGCATCTGGCTGTCAAGTGCCACTGGACTCAGAGAGCAGCAGTTATTGGGGACGTGATCCGAGTGTACAGTGGTTTTCACGGGCGCACCATTGTCTTCTGTGAGACCAAGAAAGAAGCCCAGGAGTTGTCTCAGAATGTCTCCATAAGGCAGGTGGGTCCTTCCTCTCCCTTTCCTTTAGGGAGGGAGAATCATTCATTCATTCATTTAAGTTTTATTTTTTTGTTGTTGTTTTGAGAGAGAGGAACATCCATTTGTTCCACTTATTTAAGCATTTATTGTTTACTCTTGTATGTGCCCTGACTAGGTGTTGAACCTGAAACCTTGGCGTATTGGGACAACACTAACCAACCGAGCTGCCTGGCCAGGGAAGGGAAGAAGCATCTTTTAAATGATAGGGTACACATGTCACCTAACCTGTCAGTCTCATTTCAGAGATGAGGAAAAGGTGGCTCAAACCCAAGGTTACACCAGCAATATAGATTTATCTTTTTTTTCCCCCAGAAAATTAATTTTACCATTGTAACCATTAAAATAACTTTTAGAAAATTTTTTCTAGTGATTTTTAGAAAGAGAGAAGAAGAGGGAAAAAGAGAAACATTGATTTGCTGTTTCACTTATTTATCTATTTATTGGTTGATTCTCGCATGTGCCCTGACTAGGGATTGAACTTGCAACCTTGGCATATTGGGATGATGCTCTAACCAACTGAGAGATTTGCCCAGGGCAACTTTTTTTAAGAGTATTGCTGATTGATTGATTGATTGATTGATTGATTGATTTGAGGGCGAGAGAGACATTGATTTGTTGTTCCATTTACTTATACATTTATTGGTTGCTTTTTGTACGTGCCCTGACCAGGGATTGAATCCTCAGCCTTGGCATATCTGGGCGATGCTCCAACCAACTGAGCTATTCAGCCAGGGCCAGATTTGATCGTTCTTATCTGGTGTTCTATGTCTTGTTAGTATAGCTGATTTAATGACCAAGGCTTGGAAATAGTTTTGAGGCTTGTCCATGAAAGGCACATGTTTTCTTTCCCCTTTGTGTTATTTTCAGTAGAAGTATCGCCAAAATATGAATGTCTTCTACAGGCCTCATTGGTGAAGTACCCTTATTGCTGGACCTGGTATTCTTAAGCTAGTTTATTTCTTTGGCAGGATGCCCAGTCATTACATGGGGACATTCCACAGAAGCAAAGGGAAATCACCCTGAAAGGTTTTAGAAATGGTGATTTTGGAGTTTTGGTTGCAACCAATGTTGCTGCGCGAGGGTTAGACATCCCTGAGGTTGACCTGGTTATACAAAGTTCTCCACCAAAGGTAAGTGTTTTATGTTTTGTGGTTTCTTTTGGGTATTAAACCAAAATGGAAGTTGTATTGTTTACTTTCATGTGATTAATAATAGTTATTTCTTGAGTGCTAGGGGTGGTTTTAAAATTGACTTTGAGGCCATCCCCTCAGAACTGGCAGTTGAGTGCAAGTGTGGTCACTGGTCAGAGGCTGGAGCAATAATTTCTGGCTAAAGGGTGAGTCCTGGAAGGCTTCGTGGAAGTAGTGCAATTTTGAACATGGGTATGACTTAGGTGGGGTAGAGGTGGGGGGGATAAACTTAGGAGCTAGAGGATAGAGAAGGGAGAAAGGCCTGTAGTTAACAGCCTTCGTAGTTGAAACTGCTAGGGTTTGTGGGGGGTGGGAAGGGAACCTCTCAGGGAGGGCCCTCACACATAGTTCATGTGGTGTGCACAGTGCTTGTCACATGAGATCTGGTCTGCAAGAGCCTGTCTATATCTCTTTAGTGTGAATACCCTATAACCTCGCCGTAATTGGCAAATCTGGCAGGATTAAATGTTGTGTACAATGATGGAAAAATGCCTGATATCTGTGAAATCATCAGTTCTTATAAAGGAAGTCCCATGTGTGGCATAGACATTGTTTAAATGAGCCTGCACACCTGTCTGTCCAATACGATAGCCACAGCCAGGTGTAGCTGCTGAATACTTGAAATGCAACAGCTCATCTGAGTTGATATGTGCTATAAATGCAGAACACATGTTGGAGTGTCTTTTATTTTAAACTTTCTATTCTGCACACTGGATTTTGAAAACATGAAAAAAGAATGCAAAATACCTCGTTTGATAACTTGTTTGAAATAGGTAACATCCAAGTGACAAAACTGCTAGCTATGTTGAGTTAAATAAAGCAATAAAATTAATTTAACCTTTACTTTCGTTTTATTTTACTTTTTAGTGTGGTTATAGAAAATTGCATATTGAAATGACGTGTGATGGTTCTGTTGGACAGCACTGTTAAGATGATGCTTGTGTAATTTGCCCACAGGCTAGGGACCACTGATTGCGAGGTTTTGAAAAATGTCACACTACCTTAATATAAATTGAAATGCTAGAGAAGTATCACCTCACACCCCCGCATGTTACCACCACTCTTGCCTCTGTGCGGACTACTCAGGTCTTTGCCTCTTTCTGTTCATGTCACTTATATTTTACTTAATAGGATGTGGAGTCCTACATTCATCGTTCTGGGCGAACGGGCAGAGCTGGAAGGACTGGGGTTTGCATCTGCTTCTATCAGCACAAGGAAGAGTATCAGTTAGCACAAGTGGAGCAAAAAGCGGTAAAACTGTTTTCTTAGCCTCATTCAGCAAACGTTGAGCTCTAAGTCAGCCTTTGGTTTCTTCATTCAGTTTTTTTGTTTTTGTTTTTTTTTTACTTGAAATTAGTTTCATTTCCAGGATGTGACTGTGACTGAAAGCTTGTTCTTAGACACATGTTTTATATATTGTCTTGTAATGTAAAGCCCATTTTGAAATAATTTTGCATTTGAAAGCAGTGCTTTCATTTTCATATCTGCAATTATAAGAGCTGTTTTATGTTAGAAAGATAGTTTTCAGATGATGATAACGTGAACACATCAGATATACTTATGCATAGATGAGAGAGTTACAGGAATTCTGTAAGGAAATTTGTATGGTAGGTACTGCCTCCAGGAGCAGGGTGGTTTGTCTCCCTCCTTCTCCTTGAGGGACTGCATACAAAGTGTGTGCAAGTGTGGTGGTGACCACGTACAGAGACTAGACTAGGAGTGGCGGGAGGGGGAGACTAGGCGTTGCAGGAAGTGGACAGATGCTGCCTGGCCAGGGGATCATCAGTGAGAAGCATGTACCCCATTAGGAAGTGATGTGGTGGCTCCCACATCGGGCTGTCGTCCCCAAAACCCATGGCCCCAGTCTGAGCATGTGAAAAATATCAGAGAGCCAAATGGAGGGACGGTCTACAAAGTACCTGGTCAGGGCTCCTTAAAAGTGCCCAGGTCATAAAAAAGCAAGGAAAGACCGACTGCTGCAGGTCAGAGGAGACTAAGAAGACATGACTAATTGAAGGAATGCAGTACCCTGGATTGGATATTGGAACAGAGGAGCGATATTAGTAGAAAAACTAGTAAAATTCAAACGAAATCAGTTAATAGTACAGTACAACTGGGTTTCTTAGGTGTGACAAACGTCCCACAGTCCTAACAGTAAGAAAACTTGGTGCATGGTATATAGGAACTCTCTGTAAATCTAAAACCGTTGTCAATAAAAAGTTTATCTTATAAATAAATGTATGACAACTATGATTTGAAAATATAAAAATTTACCAATCTCAGTGGAAACAGTTAATTAAACTATGTACATTGTACATTAAACTATGGTTCATTTTCTTGTAGGGAATTAAATTTAAACGAATTGGCGTTCCTTCTGCAACAGAGATAATAAAAGCTTCCAGTAAAGATGCCATCAGGTATGTTCCTGCCACTGCTGCGGTCTGTTTTAGCACTTGCTCTCATTACTGCATGTTTTTGCGCAGTAATGAGGTTGAGCCTTTTCAAACAAATTTTCTTTATTCATTAAAAAAAATTATTCATTTTTAGAAGGAGGGAGAAAGTGGGAGAAATATTGATTAGTTGTCTCTCACATGCCCCCAACTGCAGACATGGCTAGCAACCCATGATTCCTGACCTGGAATTAACCAGCAACCTTTAGGCCTGCAGGTCGGCACTCAGTCCACTGAGCCACACTAGCCAGGGCATTTATTCATTATTTTTAACAATTTATAACCCTCTTGTTATTAAAACTCTCCAGTGGTGCTGAAACAAAATTATGCAAAGCAGAAACCCTTGTTTCTACTCATCCCTGCCTAATCCTATTATTCACTAGAAGAAATTACTATTTAATAGTTTGGTTTGCCCTGGTGGGTGTGGCTCAAATGGTTGGAGCATTGTCCTGTACCAGAAGGGCAAGGGCACATTACCTGGGTTATAGGTTAAATCCCTGATCTGATCGAAGGCTTGTGCAAACCTTAGTCAGCATTCTTCATTTTGATGTTTCTCTATCTCCCTTCCTCTCCCTTCTTCTCTCTCTAAAAAGCAGTGAGAAAAATGTACTCTGGTAAGGAAGTTTGGTTTGTCTTAGGCAGTTTAAGGAACTGTATCTTATATATGGTATAGGTGCTTCCCACCTGGAGACTAATTAGATTGGAACAGATTATATTCTAAATCTTCATTAATCTAGTCTCTCACCTGGGAGGAATGAGAGTTATTTTAGTTATAGTAAATATCTAGATAGGATTAGATTAACAGTGTTTGTCATTGGAGGTGCTATTGTCATTGGGGACAAGGAAAGTTATTGTGTGGGACTGTGCTATGAACTGAAGGATATTTAACTGTTTGTTTAGCATCCTGGCTGTTCAGTGTATATCCCTTGGGGTGAGTGGGATTGGCATGAAAGCCAAAGCGGTCTTGTTTTCCGGATGTCTCCTGCTTGGGACCAGAGTCCGAGCGTCATTTTTAGAGTATTTTCCATAATCACTTACAAATGTGTGACATACTTATTTTAAAAATCAACAGGGGGAGTTCATGTTCAAAAGAAATGCTGGATAACTTGGAAAAAGTTATAATTGGGTAGACTAAATGAAAAGACTTATAACTCAGCATTTTTCAAGTTTTTTAGCATGATTTTCTTTAAGCATCCTGCAAACAGGGTTTCCTGTGACACCTCATAAGGAAATTTGGGTTTAGATGGCTGGGAAGGAGAAAAAAGATAGGGTGCTGGTGGTGCTATGTGAAAAGTGGCCTCGGAAGGGGCAGGCCTGATAATAGTGAGTCCTAAATAAGTATATAGTCTCATAGAGGCCTGTATCATTTTTAACATAGTTTGGGAGTCTTTTTTTCTTTTATTTCAGAATGTAAATACCTGTAGTATCTTCTGACTCTAAAAGTAACATATGCTTATTATAAAATATATCATTTATTAACGTCAGGTTTAATAGTATGGCATTTCATTGTATCTCTTTCATGGTTTCTTTAGTTTGTATTGATACACGTTTTAAAATTGTTCATACTTTTTTCTGTAACACTGTGATTAACATTTTAATATCTTATTGCCTTAGGATAAAACTTTTGGGGGTTGGTAGTTAGATATTATTTAGATATACTCAAAGAAATAGATTTATTACTATAGAAATGTGATGCTTGTGTAACTGCATTGAAAAGATGTTTAAACAATACAGAACATTTGGTTCGAAAGTTACTGATTTATCTTGAGATGTCGTTGTCTTGAAAATGAAATGTCTACTTCTCCTACCCTTCCGCTAACAAACATATTCTCGATCAAACCATAGGCTTTTGGATTCTGTGCCTCCCACTGCCATTAGTCACTTCAAGCAGTCAGCTGAGAAACTGATAGAGGAGAAGGGAGCAGTGGAAGCCCTGGCGGCGGCGCTGGCTCATATCTCAGGTGCCACGTCAGTAGACCAGCGCTCCTTGATCAACTCAGAAGCGGTAAGAGTCCCTATCAAATTTTGATACTTGGCCCTGGCCAGGTAGCTCAGTTGGTTACAGTATCGTCCCAAAACACCAAGATTGTAGGTCCAGTTCCTGGTCAGGGCACAGATGAGAATCAGCCAATGAAAGCATAAATAAGGAGAACAGCAAATCAATGTTTCCCTCTTAAAGCCATGCATAAACAAATCCATAGAGACATAGAGTAGATGAGTGGTCGCCAGTGTACCAGAAATGGTGCGGGGAGTGGCAGCGGCTGCTGAAGGGCGTAGGGATTCTATTGAGGGTGATGAAATGTCCTGGAATTTTAGGTGGTATTGATGGTTGCACATTTTGTGAACATACTGAAAACCCCTGAATGGTACACTTTAAAGTGGTGAATTCTGTGGTTATGTGAATTATGTCTCGATTTTTAAAATTTTAAAATATATGCACACATACAAATATATATAATTCATTCAGCCAGCATACCTAGAAAGTTTAAAAGGTGTGTGCTTTTTAAAAATTTTTGAGATGATGGGTTCACATGTTGTTGTTAGGGATGATGTAGTGTGATCGCCGTACACTTTGCCCAGTTTCCCCCCATGGTAACAGTTTACACAACTGGAATTCACGGCAGGATTATGGGTATTGGCACAATCCACTGGTCTCGTTCGGAGTTCTTCAGTTTTACTTGTACTTATTTGTGTGGGTGTGTGCAAGTGGTATATCCTTTTAGGGAGAACTTTTCCAGAGATATTTTAGAAACATGAGGGAAGGTGTTAATCATTTGTTTTTGAGACTTCAATTTTGTTGCCCTTTCTTCCATAGGGCTTTGTGACCATGATCTTGAAGTGCTCAATTGAAATGCCAAACATTAGTTATGCTTGGAAAGAACTGAAAGAGCAACTGGGTGAGGAGATTGATTCCAAAGTGAAGGGGATGGTCTTTCTCAAAGGAAAGCAGGTAAGGGAGGCTGGGACCTATTTTGTGACCTTGCTTTGTGGTTCTTTAGGTTTATGCGGGTAATACAACGCTGTACAGTAGTTTCTCCCTGTTCTGGGGGGATGCTGCACTTTTTGTTTTCTCTGTAGTTTTCTCTGGGTAGTGTCATCCATGACTCAATTCCACTTAGTCATTGACAAGTACCCCATCCGAGTCTCCAGCCTGAACCATCTGCATCCAGTGCTCGACTTGAAGATGTAGCTGCTTCCCTGACATCTCCACTAAGATGGGGTTTATTAAGCAACTTAAAACAGGCATTCAATATTGAGTTCATAATCTTTCATTCAAATTCACGTTTTAAAATCTTGCCTTCCAAAACTGGTGTTCTTTCTTCTGAGTCCTTTTCTCAGTTAATGGCCTGACCAGCACGGTAATGCCAAGTACGCCATGCTTTGTCTCATCCCAAGTGCTTGCTGCACCCACTGTGTATGAAACCTCTTCCCTGGCCGTACAGCAGAGTTGGGGGCATCTTTATCTGTACTGCAGGGTTCTTAGGGCATACCTTCATTCAGGTGAATTGTACTGGCTGTGCTTGCTGGCCGAGAGCCTCAAGAACATGATAACCTACTCAAAGCCAAAGACTGGGTATCTCTACACCCCAGTGAGTTCTGGCATTGACTACTTAGTAAGTAAACAGGAAAATTAAGATTCCTACAGATGACAAAATGTATCAGTACCTGGTACTCCCTGTGGTTATAATTGGGTAAACTGGTGGGTGGAAGGGGTGTTCTTCGTAAAATATTGCAATTACAGACAACCTGCGGAGAGAGGGGTGCCTGTGGCAGTTGCAGGGGTAGTTTGAATATAGTGTTTATAGAGACCAAAAGGCAGAAGGACCTCTTTAGTTGGGAATGAAGTCTTTGCTTATTATCAAAGAAAGTGTCCTGTATTTAATTTTTTAGAAAACTTTTTCATAGGAGGATGAATTATGAAAAACTAGAAAATTAACCATAGAAGCCTTTTTTTTGCAGGGGGGGAGGGGTGGTAGTGTTGGGTTTTTTTGCCTTTAGTGTGACCAGTTGTCACTCTTTTTGATGAAAGGCAGTGTATTTTAATGGTTAAAGACCATAGGTTTTGGAGCCATACTGTCCAGAATTGTAAAACCTACTCTATCAGCTTTGGGGCCTTAGACAAGTCAGTTGGCCTCTCCAGTCTTCTGCTTCCTCAGCCATAAATGCAGCTAATAGGTACTTCAAGATGAGCGCAGTGTGATAGCCGAGAATGATCTCTAGTCAGTTCTAAATAATTTTTGAGTTCTTTTGTTTTATATCTTTAGCTTTTTGTTATTATCCTTTGGGGAGGTACAACATGATGGCCTTGGTCTAAACTTTACCTAAAATTAGCCATGGCTGGTGTAGCTCAGTGGATTGAGTGCAGCCTGCTAATCAAAGGGTCACCAGTTCGATTCCCAGTCAGGGCACATACCTGGGTTACGGGCCAGGTCCCCAGTACTGGGTGTGCAAGAGGCAACCACACATCGATGTTTCTCTCCCCCTCTTTCTCCTCTTTTTCCCCCCTCTCTCTAAAAATGAATAAATAAAATCTTTTAAAAAATAATAAAGTTTACCTAAAATTAATGGGGTTTTTTTTGACTCAATGACAAATTTATTACTTTCCATGGGTTCATTTCTAGAATGGACACTTACAAGACAAAAGTCTAGTGTACTTCTAATCCTATACATTTAATTTTTTTAGTACATTTAAAATTTCTTAGCTACATAATATTTGTTCCTTTCACAGTTTTCGTTTCCATTACTATCTTAGTAATAAGAAATATGAAAAGTTAATGAAAGACACAAGCATTTGAGTAAATTGTCAATGACAAAACAACAGAGACTATTTACAAGCAGCATTTGATGGATATTAAAATATCAGTGTGAACCCTCCTCTTCTTGGTGGGGGTTGGGCGCGCGGCCCGGATCCCCGTATGTGCGGAGGGAGAGGGCTCCGCCCCCTCGGCGTTTCCAGCCCGCCGGTTCTATCCTCAAGCACCGGGACACAGGTCAAAAAAAATATCAATGTGAAATGTATTTTTTAAACATACTATTTGGTCATTTAGAGTGTCATTTAACATGCATTTTATAATTCTAGTCAAAGGCAGGGTTAACTTGTATTTGTTTTGATTTTTAGGGCGTTTGCTTTGATGTCCGTACTGCTGCAGTGACAGAAATACAGGTATTCTTTCTCTTGGATTTGGAAGTTAACACGTCTAAATTGTAGAATGTTCATTATTGAAAATACAGAATACTAGAAAGGGAAACAGCAGCTCTAGTTCTTTTATTAAGAGACGGTTACAAATTTTAGTGTTTTTTTTTCTCCTAGTGTTTTACTCCTATGTTTTTTCTGTTTTTCTTTCTGCAGAGTAGTGAACCATATCCAGCCTTTCCCTCACTCCCATATATATAGGTTATATGGGGTTTACATAAACAGTTTTAATTTCTGTGTTTTTAATTCAGTACTGCTATGAGAAACGTGTTTGTACATGGTATATGTATGTTTCACCAGCTGGCAGCTTTGGATACCCTCTAGTAATAGAATTGAGTAAATGATGATGTGATGATGATACAGTATAAGGGTACTTTTTACAGTGAAACCCATTTTTCCACACTTCAGTGACTCTGGCTTTTGGGCCATGAGGGTAACTATTTTTGACCAGTGACTTTTTAAGCACTGAGGATATCAGTCTGGTTTTTCTCTTTGAGAAAGGGCAAAAATGTCTTTCTTCTGCCTTTTTAAACCAAATTCAATTTAAAAAATCAAAGTGGTAAAAATAAAATCATCTCTCAACAGGAAAAATGGCATGATTCACGACGCTGGCAGCTCTCTGTAGCCACGGAGCAACCGGAGCTGGAAGGACCACGGGAAGGGTACCAAAACTTCAGGGGGCAGCGGGAAGGCAATCGAGGTCACAGGGGGCAGCGGGAAGGCAACCGAAACTTCAGGGGACAGCGGGAAGGCAGTAGAAACTTCCGAGGACAGCGATCAGGAGGTGGCAGACAGCGATCAGGAGGCGGTGGCAGGAATAACAGATTCCAAAACAAAGGCCAGAAACGGAGCTTCAATAAAGCATTTGGTCAGTAATTGAAGTAGGAAATTTATATGGCAAAATAGAACTGTGTTTGGCTCCATGGACCCAAACCTTTTTTGCACACAAAGTTAAAAGCACACTGTGTTTCCTTTCTGACCAAGCATCCAGGTCCATCTCTTCCAGAAACAAGCTTCCAAGTTATTTCATCTGATGGTTGTCATAACCTTATTGCTACCTTTGTATCAGGTTTTCCTTTTCAAAAGGTATATGAATTCATTAAGCTTTTATTCTAGTGCATCTTACAGATTATAAAGTAAAGTTAAGCTTGTATCTGCCTATACTTTTAAGTTGACCTATCTTGATACTTAAAAGTATCTCTTAATAGTGTTCTCCCCTGCATACCTATGGGAAATGCCACAATCTCTGGAGAAGCGCTCTGTTCTGTAATTGGCGTTCCTCAGCCACCTGCCTAACAATTCCTCACATGGGCCTATAACATGTCTTCTGAGAATTAATACTGAGCAATGTTTTGAAGCAAGATCTTAAACTTAGCTTGGATGTAATAAAGCTTATGCCAGCATGTGCTGTAGGTTTGGAGGATGGTGATGCATTTGATAGGACACATTATGTGGATTAGCCATTGTTATGTGTGTGCATTTTGATACATTTTTAGCTTCTGAATATACGGTGATTTGTGCTTCAGTGAATTGACAGGTTTTATACATCTGCATATCTCTTTATATATATAACAAAATATTTTAATAGAAAGCAAGTATATTTAAGGGATTCCAAATGTATAGGATGCCCCCATAACTTTCTTTGTACTAAGGAGGCTGGGTAAATGGGGCTTGATGATAACATATTCCACTTCCAATTGGGAGAAACTTTATCTGCCAGGAAGGAATTAAGGGAGTTAGAGGGCAGAGATTTGCATTGCTGAAGAGTGTCCCCCCCCCAAAAAAAAAAAAAAACCCTGAAAATACTTTCCATATGTGAGAAAAAACTGAAAATACTCTCCATATGTGAGAAGGAAGTATCTGTTGGGAGCAAAGGGAAGAACAGGTGAAAGGTGCATGATAAAGGACTCTTAATGGTGAAAACTTACTGGTCATTAATGTTTCCGGAGGTTAACATGTAACAGGCAAGCTAAAATTTAGGTAAAATGATCTCATTTGATTTCTCAAAGGCTTAGTTCCTGTAGCCACAGTATAGGAATTTCTATTAGACTGCTATTCTATTGGGAGGTTTTGGCTACTTAGGGAACTTTTATTTAAAAATAAAAAATTAAAAAAAAAAAGCTATGTGGTTATTTTAAGCTGTTGTTTTGAGGGAACTGAAGAGCTTGATACAGCCTCTGGCCAGATAAGTCACTTGAGTTCTCAGATACTTCTCTGGAAACTTTCTGCATGGTCTAGGAGCTTAAGAGTGCCATTGTCTTCTCACCTTAATTTTAGAAATTCTGTACTGGGAATCTCAGGGAATAAACTATGTTGGGGGAAGTTAAACTACATGGCCGGTCTTGTTTTTATTTAATTAACCAAAATCTCCCTGGAACCTGGTTTCTCTCACTTGGTCGAGTCTTTATCTCTAACTGCCTTTTTCTTAATCATCTGGCAGTAAGGTGCTCAGATAACCAACTCCACTGTCTTTCCTGTCTTTGAATCCTGACTGGTGTTTCTCTGTTCTCAGAAATTCTCTTGGTTTTCATTCCTTGATCCACTTGTCAATGTTACCACTTTTCTTCCTGTTCCCCAGGCCTTCCTATCAAGCTACAGGCATTTAGGGGAAGGTGTTGGATGCCAGAGAACTAACTCATTGGATTACAACTTGTGGATTACAATTTGTTAGATTCCGGTTTTGCTCAAGTACTGAGCATACTTTCATAACCACCGAAACATTTCAGTTTGGATACAAATGGGTACCTTATCAAGCACGTACAAGGACACAATACCTATCCTTCATTAAAACCTTTATGTAGATCAGCCTAAAGAAACAATCAGGCCTAAATCAAAAGTAAGGGGAAGATTATTGGAATTAAGTTGCCTTCATGCAACTTAATTTTAAGGAAAGCATATTTATGGCTATTTCAATAAATGAACCTAAAGTTTCTCAGATCCCAGAATTCAAAGCATATTTATAAATGTATAATTCACCTACTGCTTGGTTGAAATGGGCTAGTTGGGCTAGCCTGGGGAATGCTATCATTTTTACTATATTCTGTAGAGAAAATATTTTCAAATTGATGATCTTTTAAAATACCCATTTTTACATTGAATTTATCTATACAGTTGTTTCTTTAAAATTGTACATAAAATGTTGTTACTATAAAATTGACTTAATGTATAAAATACTGCTTTCTGCCATAATAAAAGTATTAGTACTTGTTATGTTTTTGGTGACTTTTTCCCTAAAATTGAAAATAGCTTGAAATTTTTATTTTAAGTAATGGGTGGTTCTGGCTGGGTAGCTCAGTTGGTTTAGAGCATTATCCCAACATGCCAAGGTTGTGGATTTGATTACTGGAACAGGGTACATACAAGAATGAACCAACAATGCATAAATAGATGGATCAACAAATCAATGTTTCTCTATCTACAATCAATAAAAATTTAAAAAGTAACATAATGGGTGTGAAAGTCCAAATACTGGAGAAAAACAATAGTCACCACATAGTTAACATTTTTTGTGAGCATCTCTTCAGGAGTTCATTTACAAAATTGGAATCATTCATTCAGTTTCGGGAATTGCTTTTTCCCTCACCATGTGCACCCTTTTCTGTAAGTATTGGTACAGCACTTTGATGACTATATGGTATTGTTATGAAACAGACCCAAGATGGGTATACAATATACTATTACCTAAAGGACCCCCAACTAGGTTCGCTGTGCCTGCCACTAGAGGAAAGACATCTCTCAGTGCCAGAGATTTGTGACAAAGGAAAGGAATTATTTAAAAACTATGCAGACTTGGAGTAGTGGCTTAATGTCTTCGTTAAAATACTAAAGTTCTTTAGAATACCCACAGATGCACACAGTCAGTCCTTCCTTCTCCCTTTGCCCTAGTCCAGGGTATGGTATTTCAGGAGAAGAAGTAGAAGTCCGTGATTCAGGCTGGTGGCACCTTCTCATGGCCCACCAGCAAGAGTCCTTTCACCCCTTCCAGGCAAAGTCTCTCCTGCTTCCTAAGCCACGTGGCAAAAGGGAGAACCCCAAAGCCGTGGGATCTCTACTCTGCCAAAGCCCCATGGTTTTCTCATCTGGCTGCCAAACCTATATTTAAATCCCCACACCACTCATTCTCTGCAACCCCATTTCCGACTCCTACAATCAGTTAAACTTGCCAGCATTCCTGTGTTCCAGCTTTTCTGGGCTGCCATAATAAGTCTGGGCAGGTGTGGCCTTATGGCTTGGAGCCAATCATCTCCAAGCTCTCACAAAGGTGCTGTAACCAGGGGGAGCTGCCTCCCAGTAACATTCTGGGTGGCAAATCACTTCCATTTCCCTGGGTCAAAGCATGGCCACAGCTATTTAACGTATTCATGAAACCAGTTAAAGGTTATAGATAGGTTAAATGACCATGCCAGAGGCTAGCTGCAAAGCTATTGCTGTACAAAACAGTTCTCAATGGCCCTGTTCCATGTATCCCATCCCCCACCTCAGCCTTGGTGTCGGGGGTGGGGGTGTGAGGACATTCTATATATTTTTCTAATATTTTCTAGACACATTGAGTTCTAGACCCCATTACAAATCCCCATTTGGGTCCCCCCTCTAGGCTGTACCCTGTTATAGTATCTCACTGTATATTTAACCAGGATTCTAGATTTCCATGTGAGTTTTCACTTACAAACAACCCTAAAATGAATGTCCTTATGTAAATCTTTGCCTACTTGTGTGATTGTCAATCTAGGATAAATTTTCTAAAAGAATTTCAGGGTCAAAGTGAACGTGCGTTAAATTTTGGTGCAAGTTGCTCTCCAATGCAGTACTAGTTTACATTCCCACCTTAAAGTGAATGAGAAACTATTTCCTCACAGCAGTGAAACCCTGGGTTTTAGTTTTCTGTTTGTTTGCTAGGTGCAGAATAATATTGTATCTATTATTTGCATCTTTTAATTCAGTGAGGGTTAACATCTTCCATTTATAGACCATTTGCATAAAAAAAATTACCCTAGGCCCTGGCTCAGTTGATTAGAGCTTGGTCCTGTGATACACTCAGGGCACATAAAAGAATCAACCAATGAGTGTATGAATTAGCGGAACAACAAATTCGATGTTTCTTTCTCTCAAAACTAAAGAAATAAAAATTACCCTGTATATCTTTTTTTTTCTACTGGGGTCTGCCTCTTGATAAGTTCTTTGTTTATTAGTAGTAAATGTATCATGTAGCAAATACTTGAAAATTTTTTTGTCTTTTTAACTGTATGGGATGTTTTGATACAAAGTTTTAGTTTTTATGCAGTTGTAACTATCAATCTTTCATTATTTATGGCTGTCTAATGCTTAGAAAAGTATTCCCTACCTACAAGATTATAAAAACTTTACTCAGCACTTGCTGGTGTAGCTTAGTGGATTGATCATCAACCTATAAACCAAAAGGTCACCGGTTTGATTCCCAGTTAGGGCACATGCCTGGGTTGGTTGCTGGTCAATGTTTCTCTCCCTCTCTTTCTCTCTTCCTTCCCCTCTCTCTAAAAATAAATAAAATCTTTCATATTAAAAATGTCACTCATTTTCTTCTGGAACTCTTGATTCCATTTCAATTATTAATTCATCTGGGGTTTAGTGTAAGGATCAAGTAGGGATCTAGCTTTATTTCTTCCTCCCTGACAGGTGACTAGTAATTTCACATTATTTACTGCAAATTCATCTTTTTATCACTGATTTTTAAAGATTGTCTTCACTATATACTTTCACTGGAGACGTCTTCTTTTTCCCTTAAAAAATTTTCAATTACAGTTGACAGTCAATATTTTATATACAGTTTCAGGTGTACTGTGCAGTGGTTAGACATTTATGTAATTTACAGTTTACCCGGATAAGCCTAGTACTCACCTAGCACCGTACATAGTTCTTACAATATTATTAACTATGTTCCCTATGCTCTGCTTTATGAGACAAGTCTCTTTAAAAGTAACTTTAAAAACATTTTTATGGTTATGTTTCCATTAGAACTGCATAGAATTGGGAGTCTTCTCCAAGAGCTTGTTACAGCTTGTATTTTTTTAAAAGATTTTTTAATTTTCATTTTGAAATAATTTTAGAGCTATGGAAACGTTCAGTAGTACAGAGAGTTTTGTATGCTCTCCACCCAGTCCACCAATGTTAATATTTTATATATCCACAGTACAATGATCAAAACCGGGATATTGAAATGGAGGGTGTCATTCTATAGATACTGCTCTGCGTTTGTTTTTTTTTTTGCATTTTGCTTTTTCACCTTAACAGGATATCCTGGAAATCAGTCTGTATTCACTCATAGAAAATTTATTCTTTTTTTATTTAACATCTGCACCATACTCCATTGTGTGGGTATACCATAGTTTATTCAACTGTTTTCTTACTACTTATGTAAGATCACATAGTCTTCATATATATAAAATAAAGGTTTATTCTCATTTGAGAAAAAGAGGGAGAAAGAGAGAAACATCAGTGTGAGGGAAACACCCATCTGCTGCCTCCTGTGTGCGCTCCAAGTGGGGGATGGAGCCTGCAACTTGGCCATGTGCCGTGACTGGGAATTGAACCAGTGACTTGGGCTACTGGATAAATGATGCTGCCACCCACTGAGCCAAGCTGGCCAGGGTGGTTTCCTGTGTTTTGCAGTCACAAACAGCACTGCTGTGAGGGATTCTGTGTCTATGTATTTCATACTGTTGGAGGTGTATCTTCAGAGTAGATTCCTAGAAGTGGGAAGGTGTGATCAAAAGGTAAGGGCATATGTAGTCTTTTACAAGTATTCTGTATGTATCGGCAAATTCCCCTCTAGGAAGGGGATCTTTTTTTGTGATTTAGTTTTTGAAGAGGCCAGGCCATTTGTCTTTCATTGTTACTGTTGATTATGTATAAATCTGTAGATTTTAACATGTAATATACTTTAACCTATCATTGTCATTCATTCTCAAGTTGTCCTCTCTTTGAACAGCAAGAGCCTCTTTTGAAGCCGGCAGTCCTTTATCTCAGTCCTTTTAACCTGACCCTTCTAGTTTCTGGTGGTTTCTTTGGTTTCTGATTTGACAAGATACCCGGGTTTAGCCTGTCCCAGAACCAGAATGGTCTCGAAGGAACCATGCTTCCTTGTAATAGGTAATATTATTTAGGATCTACAATCTGGGAAATAAAATTTACACCTTACACTCTCATTGCTTTTATTTAGCTCATTAAATAGCTACATTCATGCTAGATTTTTATTTTTTGCTATCATGAAAGTGACGTTTTTCTCCATTGTATCTTTCCTCCAGCAAAAAGTTGTTGATTTTTATACCTTTATTTGTGATCGGCCTACTTTCTTAACTTTTTACTTTTTCGGTTTTACTTTGCTTTCTCAGGAAGGCAATCATACCATCTGTAAATAATAATACTTTTCCCATCTTCCCAATAATTATACCACTTACTTTGTTCAAAAGAATTTTCAATTGCATTTTCTGGAACTTTCAGATCAATACTATATACTACAGATGAGAGTCACCCTGCTCTTATTAATGAATTTTCTATTAAGCTGGCTGTGTAAAAGACAAAGAAATTAGTGCTTTTGTTACTGTGTTATTTTTACTGGAATGAACGTAAGTGATAGACATTAGCTGTGTTCTGACCAAACAAGTTAACTCTCTTTTATTACAATATGCCTTACACAGGGTTGTCAAAAAACTCCATTTACTTTTTTTTTGTAAAATAAAACACATTTTTCAATTTCACCAATAACTTTATTGATTTGGATAGTCTGAGTATGTCAGCTATCTCCCACTATTGGCTTTTAGCAGATTGAGGCCAGGGGAGCTGCTAAACATTTTTCCATGCATAAGATAACCCCACAGCAAAGAATGATTTGGTCACAACATCAACAGTAACCAAGAAACTTCGCAAACCACTTTTGACACGTTCTCTCAGTTACAGCACCTTCTCCATATACTACACAGATCTTTTTTTGCATTTCAGTTGCATTTTTAACCTTTATTTTTTAAATTTATTTTTAGAGAGGGGAAGGAAGGGAGAAATAGAGGGAAACAAACATCAATGCGTGGTTGCCTCTCATGTGCCCCTCACTGGGGACCTGGTCTGCAACCCGGGAATGTGACCTAGACTGGGTATTGAACAGGCAATCCTTCAGTTTACAAGCTGGTGCTCAATCCATTGAGACACATCAGCTAGGGCCCTTTCTTGAAATAATACAGTATAATATGCCAAAAATGTGCATATTCTTCCACTTTCAATATTAAAATGGCTGCACAAAAATTGAGCGATTTTTAAAAAATGCACACTGATATGACAGCTGTCACAATACAATCTCACAAAATTGTTTCAAATGAAGGTGAAGCTAAAGACAACTAAGCATTACTAGAGCCATCGTACAGAAAAAAAACAAAAGAACTTTTTGGCTAACTCAATACATTTGTCTCTTCTAATTGTTACCTTCCATGAGCTAGGTCTCAGGTCACTGTACTCTATACCACTCATTGGACAGGCTCCACACAAGTTTCCTTACATCTCACAGGGAATGCTCAGCCCTCAAAATACTGGTATAAAAAGAAGGCCAAGAGAAGAAATATGTTCCCCAGACGTCAGCTAGAACTCTTTCATATCAAGTTTCCTAGTCTGATGTCTGTTTATTATGTGTGTCTGGGTAAGGATTTTTCAAAAATGTTTTAGTTTTCATCTGGTTGTTCTTCCAGCTGGATCTTTAGAGGTCAGCACCATGTGTCACGGTGGTTTATTTATTGACCTCCTACTATGAAAAAATAAAGCGTGATGATTAAAAAGTGTGTGCTCTGGAGCAAAACTGACTACTTATCATATGTGACTTTTGATAAATTATTTATCTCTCTGGAATTATTTACCACAATTCCTAGTCTACAGAAAGAGAATAATAATAGTATCTCACAAAGTTGTTCTAAGGATTAGATTATTTTAATATACAGAATGTAATATAGCTCATAGTAATTAGCTGCCATAATTAATTGTCAATCACTTTTCTATTCATGAACAGGTATATACTGAGCATCTATTATGTTTATTACAGTAGTTCCCTTTGCCAGTCTCCTTGTTTCTTCCCTTGTCCCCCTTCAGTTTTCTGAATAATCCTGTAAGTCAGATCTTATCATTTCTTCCTTAGGAACCATCTATGGCCTGGAGACCAAGTTTTGGAAGTGATCAACACATGTAACGGAATCCTAGAAATGCATAAGGTCTCTGGGACAAAAATTAGGATGGAATCCTGAAGAACCTTAACATTTTTAAGAGAAAGACATTTAATTTCTTTTTTTTAAGATTTTTATTTATTTATCTTTGGAGGGGAAGGGAAGGAGAGAGGGAGAGAAACATCAATGTATGGTTGCCTTTCATGCATCCCCCACTGGGAACCCCAGGCATGTGCCCTGACCAGGAATCCAACCGTGATCCTTTGGTTCACAGGCCCACACTCAATCCACTGAGCTACACCAGCCAGGATCATTTAATTTCTTTTATGCCCTAGAATAATTCTGTAGAGGTAAGTAATACATGATCACTTATGTTTTACTATGAGTCACCCGAAGCTTAGAAAAGTTAACTTGTTGATAAAGCAGATTTGAGTTTCCAAAATCATTGCTCTCTTGTGTATCTCAAAGCATTTTACATAGCTAGTGATTAATAGTTAAAACCTTCTCCGACCCCCTCCATCGCGCCCCGAACTTGACTTGCTTATTTATGAAGGTATGTAATGGAAAAAGTCAAACCCATGTGGCTTGTCACAGCTCTGGGATTTATTCAACTCTTGCGTGTCTTTGGGAAGTTGTGTACAACTCTATAACCCGTATTTCAGAGTTGAAGTGAAAATATTTGCTTATCACGGAATGCTTTTTACATTCGTACCTTTCATTCAACGGGCTGAAGAGAACAATTCGGCTCTCGACCAAGTTGCTCACAGGAAAAGGTCTAGGTGGCAAACAAAATTTCTTCTCCACCCAACAAACATTTCTGGCTGATACCTACATAAACAGTCACCGTTTCTCAGGTGACAGACTAAGGAGATTGTTTTCTAACAATTCGCTCTGGACAGCCTTTCTAAACGAATTAAGTTTGAGAAACATAGTTTCACTGCGTATTAATACTATAAGATCTATAAGATCCTTTTACATTTTTTCATGATGGGCTTACTTATACACTAATATCAAAAGAATTATGCCTCTCAGCTTATAAAAGAGCTGTATAATAACAGGAACTATAGCTCTTTTTGCTCACTTGTATCAAAA
The DNA here is from genome assembly GCF_021234435.1 of Artibeus jamaicensis. Classification (NCBI taxonomy): domain Eukaryota; kingdom Metazoa; phylum Chordata; class Mammalia; order Chiroptera; family Phyllostomidae; genus Artibeus; species Artibeus jamaicensis. The sequence continues at coordinate 20,982,098 of NW_026521788.1, forward strand.
ACAGGAACTATAGCTCTTTTTGCTCAGCTTATATCAAAAACAAGGTTAGATATGTTTGCAAGCAATATTTCCATATGTTATATTAAGCCAGCCAATAGTTTTGTATAGACAGAACTTCGCCGGTTCTAGAGGGAGGAATTAGCCAAAGCAGAGGGCGGGGCTGCAGGTGTGGCCACCTCCGACAACCTCGTTTCTATGACAGCGGTTGCTAAGGTAATCATGCGTCTTTCCATTGGTCACTTACGAGCATATTGCGGTTCCCTTGAGGACTTCATTGGTTACCGTTCTGCAGTGCCCGGGCCCATCGGGGCCGTAAGTGAAAGTGAAGTGTCGCAAAGCAGAAGGAAGGCGGGAGTCCCAATTGGAAACATTAAAGGAAACCTGAAGTGCGGAGTCCGCTATGGCGAGTGGTGTGTGGGCTGAGATTCGTGAGAAATTCCAGGCCGCGCTGGCCCTGTCGCGGGTAGAATTGCATAAAAACCCCGAGAAGGAACCTTACAAGTCCAAATACGGCGCCCGAGTTTTGCTGGAAGAGGTCAAAGCGCTGCTGGGCCCCGCGCCGGAGGACGAGGATGAGCTGCCTCAGGCCGAGGAGGGCTTGGGCGCGGAGGCCCACGCCCTGGGGCTGCCGGCGGAGGCGGTGGAGGTCGAGGGCCCGGTCGCCCAGCAGGCAGTGAGGCTGGCGGTCATTGAGTTCCATCTCGGGGCGAACCTCATCGACACGGAGGAGCTGTCGGCGGGTGAGGAGCATCTGGCGAAATGCCTGAGGCTGCTGCGCAAGTACCGGTTGTCGCAAGACTGCGTTTCTCTGTACATCCAGGCGCAGGTGAGAGTGAGCCCGGCCCGCTGCCGCCCTCGGCCAGAGGCGAGGGGCTGGAGAGGGGCCCCGACTCTTGCCTGGGCCAAAGGCAAGTGTTATGGGGTGCAATGTGTCCCACGTTTTGGACGCTTTGGGATTAGCGTCTTCCAGCTCCCTCTCCACCCTCACTTGCAGCCTCGCGTAGCCGTGTTCAAAGCCATTATTTTCCCGAGACTCCTACGATCTCATAAGCCTTTTCCAACTTCTTCTCCGCCAGTCCTAATCCTGTTCATTCTAAGGAAAAGTCAGTGTAATTTTAATCTTAATTTAAGGTCTCAAGGGAATTACAAAGAATGGCCGCAGTGCATTCTTAATTTAAAACAAAATATCTGAAATCTTAAGTTTCTATTCTTGCCGTATTCATTCGTTCGTTCCCCAGCGAAGTCCTGCCCATTCTTTAAAACTCATCTCAAGACTCACCTCATACTTTTAGTAACTTGATTTTGATCGTTTTATTCCTAATTGATGCCTCCCTCCCTTCGGAACCTTATTTCTTATATCACTTTGTTCCCCATTTATATGGTACCTGGTTTACTAAAAAATCTGACATTCTCGTCAGATTTGAACATAACACTTCAAAATACAACTCTTTGTGTATACCAGGTACTTAACATTTACCAAAACTGATGTTATGGTAAGTAGGCCTCAAAAAACTCAAAATTGAATAGGAAATTGTATAGGTCATATTTTGTGATCACGGCTCAATAAAGTTAAAAGCTGTGTAATAACAGGAACTATAGCTCTTTTTTGTTCACTGTTTGTAACCTTAGTATTTGGCTCCTTGTAGGCCATTCTAAAAATTTGTTGAATGGATGAATGATCTAATGAAATCAATAAGATACTGAATTCAAACAAAACCTCAATTATTTGAAATTTTCTTAAGCCACGTGGCTGCTTAAGATCTTAGAATATTTAAAAAATTACTTGAATATTTTGTCCTGGCTTGTGTGGCTCAGTGGATAGAGTGCCGGCCTGCGAACCGAAGGGTCGCTGGTTTGATTTCCAGTCAGGACACATTCCTGGGTTGCTGGCCAGGTCTGTGCCCTGGAAGCTACGGATGGATTTATCTCTCACACATAGATGTTTCTCTCCCCCCTTCTCCTTCCCTTCCCATCTCTCTAAAGGTGGAGAAATAAAGTGTTTAAAAGAAAATTAAAAATTACTTCAATATCTCAAAAATAGAAGCTTTCCTTAATGTGGTATAGAATCTCCACTGCTTATTGTATTTTATTAATTTTCATATTTTAATATCTGAAATCATTGTGACTTTATAGCTGATTGATTTTATGTTATTTACTTGGAAGTGTTTTCTTTTTGATACATAAAATAATTGTGTGTCTTACAATTTTTGACATTTTACCTTCAATGAAATACATATTTCAAACAGCCAACCTTTTCTGATTAGAGGTATCCTTAACTAAATCAGAAACACAAACCTTAATTAGATGTTCTGTCTACTATAATAATACAGAAATCAAATGAGTGTTATTTTGGAAAAATAAAATAATTTATAAAAATAAAAATCATTTGCATGTGTGATCCTTCCTAAAAAAGCTGAAGTCATCAATTTAGAAATAACTAGGATTATCATTTTGATGAAGCAGGAGGATATAAGATAAATATATCAATAGTATTCCTTTATATAAGCAATAACTTGTTGAAAATATTATTTTTAGAAATTGCTTTCATAATAGTATTAGGGGTGATAGAATTGATAATCTTTTTTAAAAATTTATTTTTAGAGAGAGGGGAAGGGAGTGAGAAAGAGGAGAGAGAAACATCGATGTGAGGCTGCCTGTCCTGTGACCTCTGCAGGGGACCTGACCTGAAACCCAGGCATGTGCCCTGACTGGGAATTGAACTGGCAACTCTTGGGTTTGCAGGCTGGCACTCAGTCCACTAAGTCACACCAGCTGATCTTAAAAGGAGAGATGAGCCCTGGCTGTTGTAGCTCAGTGGATTGAGCACAGGCCTGCAAACAAGAGGATCACAGTTCGATTCCCAGTCAGGGCATATGTCTGGGTTGCAGGCCGGTTCCCTGCAGGCCAGTTCCCAGGGGACACAAGAAAGGCAACCATACATTGATGTTTCTCTCCCTCTTTCCTTCCCCTCTAAAAGATAAATAAAATCTTAAAAAAAAAAAAAAAAAAGGAGAGATGTACTATGTTCCAGGGTGGTAAAATTAAACATAATAGCATCGCCATCCTGGCATTTATTTGTAGGTCTGGTGCAGTTCCTGCTGAAATCACAATAGGTTTTTTCTTGGAACTTGACAAAATAATTGTTTATCTGAAAGAATAAAGAAAAGTGAATATAAAAATATGAAAAGTAACGCACTAAAACTAGCCTACCAGGTACTAAAACAATATAGCAGTAGTAATTTAGTTCGATTCTGTTTGTGCTAGTCTGTTTCTTAACTCTGCTGTTTAACTGATGTGTTTATTCCAGTGGCATTAACACACCAGAACATTTTATTACATTTAATATTTGCTATGCATGATGAGAGATTTGACCTCACTAATAATAAAGCAAACTAAAAGAGTGAGATAGAAAAATTATATCAGATTGGGAAAGATTATGAAAGGTATTGATTATATTCATAGTTGGAGAGACTGAAAAAGTGAATACTAGCCATTTACATTACTGCTAGGGGAAATATAAATTTATCCAACTTCTCTGAAGATCAGAGGTATCAGAACTCTTAGTTTTATTTATTTATTTTTTGTAATTTTCTCCATTATTGTTTAGTCCCCTTATACCCTACTCCACTCCCCCTCGGGTATTAGAACTCTTGAGTTAAAACTTTGACTGAAAAATTCCACATCAGTATTATAAAATAATTTAGGATTTATATGCAAAGGTATGTTAACATGGATGTTCATCATGGCATTGTTAATTTAAAAACTGTTAGTAGAAATATGGTTAAGTAAATGCTGATACATTCATATAGAACACTGATTTCAGTTGGTGTGCTGCAAGAATTTTCAAAACATGCAGTACCTGACTAGTCAAGGCACTGACCTCTTTTCTTTTAGATTGTCAAATAAAAAAATGACAACAGCCAACAGAGTAGCCATCCAGTATGAATAAAAATTTATTTATTTTTGTTAGATCAGGAAAAAATTGAATATATATTTTTAGTGTGCTGCAGAATTTTAATAATTAGTTTATATATGCCATGAGATGAAAAAGGTTGAGAATCATTGATATGGAAGAACAGTATGCAGTCATTAAAAATAATGATTTATATTTGTTAACCAAAAATATCAACCTTGAGAGGGAGAGGGATGACAGGCATTTTTGGAATTATGTAGAATGATTCTGTTTTGGTAAAAGACTATGTATGTATGTAAGAAAAAGTTTGAAAGTATCACTTTGTGTGAATTTATGATATTTTGACTGCTGTGGCACAATCTGGTATCTTCTTCCTGGCAAATTATAGGTGTATGGAATCTGGACCCACATTAGATTATCAAGAGAGACTGTCCCCTCCTATCTTTACCAGGTTCTTGGAGCCTTAGGAATGATTTTTCTTCTAATTTTTGCTGACAGCAGTATACACTTGCATTATCATCTTGAGTAGAAACTCATAGCTATGCACATCACTTTAGTAAAATTCCCTAACACATTAGCATATTGGTCGATTATCTCTCTACCCTAGGATACACACATATGTCTAGGGAGTACCTTTTGTGTGCGTTTATGGTTTTATTGAGGTACAATTTAACATGATAAAACTGCACATATCTAAAGTATACAGTTTGATGAGTTTTGACATACACATGAAACAATCACTACAGTCAAGGTAGTGAAAATATCCATCACTGCTAAAAGTTTTCTTGTGTTCCTTTATAACCCCTCCCTCCCTCCTTTACTCTTCTCTCTCCCTTCTTGCCCTCCTCCCCCACATTTTCTAGAATTTAACAATGAAATCATATAGTGCATACTCTTCATTGGGCTCACTTCTTTGATTCAGCATCATTTTTTTTGTTGTGTCTGAGATGATCATGTTTTTTTATTTTTTAGTCTTAATACAGTGAATTTCATTGACTTTCCGATGTTAAACCAACCTTTTCTTCCTGAGATAAACACCTGGAGTATTTAACCAAGTAAAACTTGGGTAAATTGTTACCACTGCTACTGTTGAACTCAATTTGCTAAAATTTGATAACATTTTTTTGTATCTATGTTCCTGAAGGATATCAGTCTGTAGTTTACTTATGTCTTTGATTTAGAATGAGATGGGAACTGTTCTTTCCTCTTTACTTTTCTAGAACAATTTGTGTGGAGTTAGTATTATTATTTCTTCCTTACATATTTAGTAGAATTCACCAGTAGTAGTACTTTGTTAGCTGTCTTTATTTTATATTTAACCTTTTCCAAACCTGGTGTGGTATCTTGAGGGCAAGAACACGATGATGTTCTGTGAATGGTACAATATTTTCTGGTGTATTATTGTAGGATTTATATTATATTTACTTATATATTTTCAAAGATTATATTTATTTTTAGACAGAGGGGAAGGGAGGGAGAAAGAGAGGAAGAGAAACATCGATGTGTGGTTGTCTCTTACACACCCCTCATTGGGGACCTGGCCCGTAACCCAGGCATGTGTCCTGACCAGGAATCAAGCCAGTGACTCTTTAGCTCACAGGTCAGCACTCAATCCACTGAGCCACACCAGCTAGGGCAGTTTATATTATATTTAAAAAACAACTCATGTAGAATGTCAGTAGCACTTATCTCTGTGGCATAAACACTTCAAACACAAAAACTGTAATTTTGAAAAATCAATTCTAGATCCCTTGCATGGTAGTTACCTTCAGGACTTCAATGGGTTATGATTCAAAAGAAAAACTTCAGTTATTTGTAGGTTTCTACTTGGTTTAAGATTTATCACACACCAGAGTTGTTGCTTTCTGTGGCACAGCCTACCCTGGATCTAGCAGATTAAGTGCATCACCAGCCCGTCAAAATAGTGCAGTTATGGCTAACTGGTTCCTGGTACTGGATAAATCTCTAGACTGCTTAGGCTAGGTACAGTATGCTGGGGGTGGGCTTACTGGTGTCATGGCCAAATGGAATATCTCAAGGGAAAATAAATTGAGCTAGGGACTGAGAAAAGGTAATTGTGGATCCATGACTAAGATCAGGAAATGATTGTTAAGGGAGATTATGTTTGAGGCTGGGTGAGCAGAATAATTTGTAAGTTAGTAGTGCGCCCTCAGTCTTCCCCAGTGTCCTGCAAAGGACCTCATAAGGAATATAGAGGAGAAAACTGCCCAGTCTCTCAGTACATTATCACTATGGTCTGTAGTCCTTGGCACAAGGATCTATCGGGCCACTTAAAATAATTACAGAACAGATATCTTACATGAAGCCAGACCAGCGGTCTTTGTTATGGGGAATGTTTATCTTTAAACTGTACGTTTGCTAAACATTTTGTGTGCCACATACCCCTTTTGCAATCTAGTGGAGCATATATTTCATAAAGCAGTAATTATTTTAAATATATAAAATAAAGTATAAAAGATTATAAAGGGAATCAGTAATATAGAACTTATAAGAATATTTTTAAAAGATTTTATTTATTTACTTTTAGAGAGGGGAGAGGGAGGGAGAGAAACATCAATGTGTGGCTGCCTCTTGCACACCCGCATTGGGGAACCTAGCCCGCAACCCAGGCACGTGCCCTGACTGGGAATTGAACCGTCTTCCCTTTAGTTCACGGACTGGCACTCAATCCACTGAACCACACCAGCTAGGGCAGAAGTTAGAAAAATATTTTTAAAACAAATGTATGATACAGTAATAGGTGAGCTTTATTAACACTGAACAACAATATCTAATGATGTATCTAATGTCTATAATATTTTTAAGATTATTAAAATGTATTTATTTTTAGAGAGGGGGAAGGAGAGAGAAAAAGAGGGAAACATTGCTGTGAGAGAGAAACATCAATCGGCTGCCTCTCACATTCACTCAGCCGGGGACCTGGTCTGCAACCCAGGCCTGCTCCCTCACTGAAAATGGAACTGGGGACCTCCCAGTTTGCAGGCTGGCACTCAACCCACTGAACCATACTAGCCAGGGCAAATGTCTCTAATTTCAAAGTAATGATGAATGTAAATATTTCGTGATATCAGCTGATTGTGATATGGAGATTTTTTTCACTTTGATGGGTCACAAAATCTCAGGAACTAAATACTGTTGCATTTTGTTTCCTGCATTTATAATGAAAAGATGCTAAATTTTAGTAGAACTTAATGAAAATAAATTATAATGCTTTTCCCATCCATATTCATAGACTCTGAATTTTATTCCTGGGTACCTTATGCATCTAGACCCCAGAGTAAGAATCTGCATTAAAGCCCTGGCTGGTGTAGCTCAGTGGATTGAGTGCAGGCTTAGAGGATCGTGGTTCGATTGCCAGTCAGGGCACCTGCCTGGGTTGCAGGCCAGTTCCTAGCAGGGGACGTATGAGAGGCAACCATACATTGGTATTTCTCTCCTTTCTCCTTCTCTTCCTTTCTAAAGATAAATAAATAAAATCTAAACAACAAAAAAAGAATTTGCATTAAAAACTCTTCCTATCCTGTTCCCTTCCCTAAGGAAGTAAAAAAAAAAAAAAAAGATGGTAGAAATCCAGCCTGTGAAGTTTCCTCGAGCCTAAAGGACTCCCCTAAGGAGTGGGAGACAGTCTAACTTTGTTTTCTAAAGTGGGCGGGGCGTGCAGTCTTGAGTTCTGACCCTCTTAACAGGCCTGAGTTACTCTGTACAGGGCCTGATAAAGGGTCATACGGCAGGGGACAGACGGGCTTGTTTTTAAAAGGTTATTTAGCACTGAATCTTAGAGCTTTGTGGCAGCAGAAGGAAGTTGGTGCTGTGGAAATCAAAGGAAGTGATCAATACAAGAAAAGACAATACAAATGAAGAATTTTTTAGTTGACTGGATATAATTACAAAACTATAATTTTAAGAACTCCAGAAAATAATTGTATGTTTCATTGTTTGAAATGGTAAACATTAGGAATCTGACTTCACTGATGAGTAAAGGTATATAGCATCTTCAGAGTTTTCATAACATAACTTGAATAATTGAAATTTGAGATTTCATGTCCATTTATTCAGGCTATGAACCAAACAATAACTGTTGAGTATGTTTCCTTTTTAAGAGGTCTCTGGAAATTGTAGATATTTGAAAACATGTTTCTGGCTCATCGTTATCTCTATATTATCTATTGCTATTAAAATGTTACCCCAAATTTAGCATCTTGAAAAAACAAACTTTTATTAGGAATCTAGGCATGGCTTAGCTGGTGGCCTCTGGCTTAAAGTGTGTCATCAGGCTGTTGTCCTGTTGGGGCTGCACTTGAAGGCTCAAATCAGGGAGGATCTCGCAAGCTCTCCACGGGATTGCTGGCAGGATTCAATTCCTCACAGGCCGTTGGTTTGAGGGCCTCAGTTGACCTCCCTCAGTCCCTGCCACATGAGTCAGTGTACCGGGTGACTCACAGCATGGCAGATGGCTTCCCTCAGACAGAACGGGACAAGGAGCACCCAGAATGGAACCACAGTGTTCTGTAAACTAGTTTTGGAAGAGACACTCTATCATTTCTGCCATACTTTATTTGTTAAAAGTAAGCCATACCCTGATCCGGGTGGCTCAGTTGGTTGGGTGTCGTTCCGCAAAGTGAAAGGACACTGGATGCATTCCTGGCCAGGGCACGTGTGTGGGTTGCAGGTTCAGTCCCCAGTTGCAGCCGATCAGTGTTTCTCTCTCACAGCGATGTTTCTCTCCCTCTCTTTCTCTCTCCCTTCTCCTCCCTCTAAACAATAAATAAAATCTTTTTTAAAAGATTTTAAAAATAAACATTCAAAAAATAAAAATGAACTTAAAAATAATCTTTTAAAAAGATTTTATTTATTTAATAAAGATTTTGTTTATTTATTTTAGAGAGAAGGGAGGGGAGAAAGAGAGGGAGAGAAACATTGGCTTGTACAAACAGGCATGTGCCCTGACTGGAAACTGAACCTGAGACCCTTTGGTTTGCAGGCTGATGCTCAAGCCACTGAGCAACACCAGCCAGGGTGATTTTATTTGTTTGTTTGTTTGTTTGTTTGTTTGTTTATTATAGAGAGAGGAGAAGGGAGGGAGAAACAGAGGGAGAGAAACATCAGTGTGTGGTTGTCTCTCACATGGCCCCCACTGGGGACCTGGCCTGCAACCCAGGCATGTGCCCTGACTGGGAATCAAACCGGCAACCCTTTGGTTCACAGCCTGCACTCAGTCCACTGAGCTACACCAGCTAGGGCAGATTTTATTTATTTTTTAGAGGGAGGAGAAAGTAGGAGGAAAGGAGGGAGAGAAACATTTATCCGTTGCCTCTTACCATGCTCCCAACCTGGGATCTGGACCACAACCCAGGCATGTGCCCTGACCAGGAATTGAACCAGCAAACCAGTGACCTTTCAGTTTGTAAGTCAGCCCAACCTGATCCACAGCAGTTAGGGAAATAAAGTCTTTAAAAAGAAAAACAAAAAGCAAATCACTAAATCCAGTCCATACCTAAGGGGAAGAGATTATGCAAGGTCAAGAATACCAGGGGGCATCAATCATTAGGTATCCGTCTGTAGCCGCTTACCACTACATAAGGACAATATCGTTATGTGAATAACTCACTGTTAGTCAGAGTAGTACTAGTTGATAGGTAAATGTTGACTTTGAAACTATGAAAGTTACTATAATTAGAAGTTTATATTGTCATTGTTTCTTTTTTTTTATTTTGCAGAATAATCTGGGAATCTTGTGGTCTGAAAGAGAAGAAATTGAAACAGCACAAGCTTACCTAGAATCATCAGAAGCACTATATAATCAGTATATGAAAGAGGTATGTTGCATGTCAGATAAATTTTAAGATTTGATTGAAACTAGTCAAGAATCAATATTAAGAATTCCTCACTCACAATATTATATATAACTCCTCATTGTACATAGGGACCTCTCTATAGAGCTGTTTAGGTGGCCACCTAAAAGCTGTACGTACTTGCAGGTACTGATATAAGTGATTTACAAATTTTAACTCATTTAATCCTCATGACAGTTTATGAGGTGGGTACTTTTATTGTCCTTATGTTAGAGATGAGGAAGCAGAGCACAAGAGATTAAGTGACTTGCCTCCACACACTAGTGAATGATGAAGCTGTTGATTCCAGCCCACAGGATCTGACTCCAGAACTCATACTTTTAACCATTACAAGTGCAAGGTGCTCCTTTAAGAACACTGTAGTGTCAATTGATGATAGCAGATAGAAGGAATGTACAGTAAACAGAATGCACAGACTGAGCATTCCTATTTGCTTTGTCAGTTTAATTCATTAGACTTATTGTTTTTGCTATGTGCCAGGTACTATGCAAATATGCTGCAGAATCAGATATGAATAAAGTATGGTCTCTTTATTCCAGCTGCCCCTGGAGGATAAAAGTTGAAGGAAATCAACATGTTAATTATAACCACTAGAAATTTTCTTTTCTTTATTTTTTAAGATTATTTATTTTTAGATAGAGGGGGAGGGAGGGAGAAAGAGAAGGAGAGAAACATCAATGTGTGGTTGCCTCTCACACACCCCATACTGGGGACCTGGCCTGCAACCCAGATATGTGCCCTGACTGGGAATTGAACTGGCAACCCTTTAGTTCACAGGCTGGTGCTCAATCCACTGAGCCACACCAGCCAGGGCACCACAAGAAATTTTAGAATGTACATTTAGAATATGTGTTAATGGGCCCTTAACACTTTTTTCTGAGGAATGTATCCCCAAGTTGGAGAAGTTTAAGTCACGGCTTTTCTACCTTGGTGTTACTACTTTTCTCCTAAAGTACTAAGGAGAGCAGAGCACCACAAAGCCAAATTGACATGTTGGTCTTCTTTTGTGATTCTAAGCTCTCATTCTTAATACATGAACTTACTAAATAAAAATCTGTAGATACCAAATAACTATAATATTTCATTAAAGAATAGTATTAATAAGGAAACATGAAACTCTGTACTTGTATACCTCTGTTTTAGTTAAGAGACTGATTTAACTGTTAATGTCACACACAGAATATGGTAGTCATAACAGTGAAGTGTGCACATAAAATAAAACATAGATTAATTCCCCTCATCAAGACAGGGGTAAGCATACTAAATAAATAAGTCTCAAAATTGTAGAGGCAGTCTCTGAAGAACTGCTTATCTATGGTGTTTGCCTTGGGCCTTGTTTCCTGTCTTTGTCATTTTTACTTTCTGGGAATTCTAGGAGCCCAAGTCATGATGCTTTTAGTGTTTGTATCCAGGATATAAGACCACTTTTTTTTTTTTTATGGGAAGCATTGTTGCTATTTGGTAGTTGGTGAATTCAGTTTAAAGCAGGGTTAGGTTTGTAGATGGGACTTCTCTCAAAGAAGTAGAATGAGGCACAGATTAAGTACTGTTCTTTTGGAAGATTTGAGATACACATATTAACTCATTGAATCCTCAAAGTATCCCTATGAGATAGATACTCTTATTATTCTTATTTTATAGAGTAGGAAACAGAAGCATGAGGCAATAAACAATGGATTCACTAGTTTTAATGTCCCTCTATTGAAAGAGGGTAATATATATGCTTGTTCCTTGAAAAAAAATTAGAAAATTTATTTAAAACTGATTTTTCATTAGTGGTCAGGTTAGAACAATGTTACTCTAAGGATGTGTACATTTTTCCTGTTTGTCATGCTTATATAGGTTTTTGAAATTATTTTATATTATTTTTATTTTTTAATATATTTTATGGATTTATGCCATTATAGTCATCCCATTTCCCCCCTTCATTCCCCTCCACCCTGCACACCACCCCTACATTCCCCCCTTTAGTTCATGTCCTGGTGTCACAAGTTCTTTAGCTTCTACATTTCCCACACTACTATTGCCCTCCCCCTATTTTCTACCTACTGTATATGCTACTTATTCTCTTTACCTTCTCCTCCCTTCTCTTCCTCCCACTCCCCTGTTGCTAACCCTCCATGTGATTTCCATTTCTATGGCCCCACTCCTGATCTAGCTGTCCACGTAGTTTGCTTTTGTTTTAGGTGTGGTTATTAATAACTGAGTTTGCTAAGTGAGTTTGCTGTCCTTTCGCTGTTCATATTTTTTATCTTCTTTTTCTTAGATAAGTCCCTTTAACATTTCATATAATAAGGGTTTGATGATGATGAACTCCTTGAACTTGAACTTATCTGAGGAGCACTTTATCTGCCCCTCCATTCTAAATGAAAGCTTTGCTAGATAGAGCAATCTTGGATGTAGGTCTTTGGATTTCATGACTTGGAATACTTCTTTCCAGCCCCTTCTTGCCTGTAAGGTCTCTTTTGAGAAATCAGCTGACAGTCTGATGGGAACTCCTTTGTAGGTGACTGTCCCCTTATCTCTTGCTGCTTTTAGGATCCTCTCCTTCATTTTAATCTTGGCTAATGTAATTATGATGTGCCTTGGTGTGTTCCTTCTTGGGTCCACCTTCTTTGGGACTCTCTGAGCTTCCTGGATTTCCTGGAAGTCTATCTCCTTTGCCAGATTGGGGAAGTTTTCCTTTATTATTTGTTCAAATAAGTTTTCCACTTGTTGCTGTTCCTCTTCCCTTTCTGGTACCCCTATAATTCGGATGTTGGAATGTTGAAAGATGTCTTGAAGGTTCCTAAGCCTCCAAGTTTTTAAAAGAACTTTTTTTTTTTACCGTACAGACTCAAGACTTCAAATACTTAAAAAGGCAAAGTTTTCTCTTGTTTTTAGTGTGTTTTAAATTCACTTGAAATAGCAATTAAAATCTTGTCACATGTGAGTTTGTAGGAAATCTCCTTTTATTGCTTTGACTCTTTCATATATTATGGTTAGGAAAATTACTTCTAAGGTAACGTGAAATGAAGTGGTAGAAAGTATATTGGACCATTACAAATTTTGATTTCTCTCATTTCTCCAGAAGAGGGCGCTTGGTGTTTAGAGTAAAATTTTAGAGTTTTGTTTTTCTAATTGTAGATTGGGATTCCTCCACTTGATCCTACTGAGCATTTTCTCCCTGAAGAAGAGAAACTTACTGAACAAGAGAGATCAAAAAGGTGAGTAGGTATAGGAGTCAGCTGTCACAGGTATTTCTACATAGTATAGATGATTGTTCAAAAAATGTTTTCTCTCTCACTGTACTCTCAAAGGTTCTAGAATGTAGATTCTGATACAGATTAAAACCTCCATTTGCCATTTACTAATATGTGACCCACTTCAAATCTAAGGCTCAGTTTCCTTATCTGTGAAATAGATAGAGTAACCATACCCAATTCAAAAGTTAGTGAGAGCATCAAGGTAAATATATATGAATATTCTGTATAAATTGTAAACCATTAAGCAAATAAGGGTTTTTTCCTTCATAGATTTGAGAAGGTTTATACTCATAACCTGTATTACCTGGCTCAAGTCTACCAGCATATGGAAATGTTTGAGAAGGCTGCACATTACTGCCACAGCACTCTAAAACGCCAGCTGGAGCACAGTGCCTACCACCCAATAGAGTGGGCTATCAATGCCGCTACCTTGTCGCAATTTTACATAAATAAGGTAAGCTTCTTGAAATTGTTATCTAACCAAGTTACTGATAGAATATGTGAAATAATAGGCCAAATAGTGCCTTGAAAAATACCATCTTTTAAAAATAGGTAGCTTATATTTTATGATGTGAACTAGACAGAAAAGTGCATCCCAATTTGCCAGTGCACTAAAATTCTGTAGCTTTTGTTGCATTAATCTATTGAATCTTAAAATACTGAGTTTTATCATTGTCTTACATGTTTCTGGTCTCTAAAATTACATGTTACCTAAGGCCAATTCTTTTTTGATGTAAGCATGCTATCTTAATTCATTTTAGTGTGATGGTACCTTAAAGTGAAGATTTATCTTATAGATACAACTTTATCTTTAGGCAGTGGTAATCTGGTACTTACAAGAATTTGCCGGAGGAAGTGGACTGTTAAATGTGGGCTTTGATAAAAGCATGTGATGCATTTCAGTTATTCTTTAGAATTAATTCCTTTATAATAATATTCTTTATGTTGGAAATATCTGCTTAGTTTCAGAGTTCTAGGTTTTTATTATTGATATATACTTTTCTGGAGTATTACATAGGGACAAATTTGAGCTTTTTAGTTGTTTATCAGAATTATTCAGAATCATGTTGTGTACTTCTAATTGATCTGTTTCTCTAGTCCTAAGAATTGTTTTTTAAAAAAGCATTTATTTTCAGATAGGGGAATGGAGGGAGAAAGGGGGAGTGAAATATTAATGTGTGGTTGCCTCTTACACACCCCCTACTGGGAAGCTGGTTGGCAACCCAGACATGTGCCCTGACTAAGAATTGAACCTGTGACCATTTGGTTCTTAGGCTGGCACTCAATCCACTGAGCCAGGGCCTAGTCCTAAGAGTTTTTAATGCTGAAACACTTTTAAGCCACCTTTCCCAGCTAGATTTTCTTAATCATGTATCTCAGCAATAAAAATTACTTTTATTTGTATTTCTGATTCACAAGTCTAATTCACAAGTTTTAGTAATTTTTTGCTTATCAGAGTTCCTTCTTAGATATCTCTGCCTACCTGCTACTGTAGCCTTAGTGGGCCTTTAACCTTTCTAAAATTTTTGTTAGTGCTGGTTCTGTAAATGCGCCCTATGTTTAAGTATTGTCCCACAGAATTTCATTCAGAAAAGCTATTAGCAGGAGAGAAAGGGCTGTGGTGACTGCAGCATCGCTTCTAGGACTTTGGTCTAAGATCAGCATGTAAGTAGTGCTACTGCATATATCAGAGCATTCAGTTAAGTCGATTCATGCACCCATTTCATCGTGGCTGTCATCAAAAAGTGTTATCTTGTGCCTCTGCTTGTGGCAGCATTTTTATAGTTTCTGGAGGCCTCTTATTTGTTTTGTTTAGCAACTTTAAAATTATGTGTTCACTGTGATTTTAGTTAATACTTAAAATAACATTGATGTTACTAATACTGAGGTATCTTGATATTAATTTAAAGTATAATTTAACATTTAAAGTTGTTAAGCATTCTTTATGTGGAGCATGCATTAATTTTTATCAGTACCTCCCCTACTCTGTGCTTTTTTTTTTAATCAAAATATTTTGTAAGTTTTTGTTACAACTAGCTAAGTTGTATTGCAAAAAGAGAGATTTGAACCATGTTTTTAAAAAAGCAGTTGTCATTTATATCACCCTCATCTTCATCTGGTTCCAGTGATGAGGTTTCGCTGCTCACCGAGTTTCTCCCTGGCAAGTGCTGAAGTCCCACATTTACCAGCCACCTAGAGGGCACAAGGGCGCTGTTCTAGTAGTGGTTGCTCACAGGGAGCCAGTCTGGAAAAAGTGGAAGTGGTAATGATGGGCAACGAATTGTGGAGGGACAATTAAAGCCGTTTATGTAAACTGTAACGTCTAGTTTTTTGAGGTTTAACGCCAACACTTTGATCTGTAGATGTTGCTGGGCTAATACTACGTGTGGTTGGTCCCCAGCTATTCTCAAGATGGCTTCTAAATTTGCCATAATGAAGAGCTACATTTAATGCTGAGATTTTGAAGTCCTAGTTAAGCATCAAAAAATTTCTTAGCAAAATCTGGTATGAAGTAGACATTGTATTTAATGAGGGTGGCTTCCAACTAAAAGTTGGACTTTAACTTTGTACTTCCGCTGGGTGGTCCTGTGACTTACATGGTAAATGCAAAGTGTTTATATTAACAAGGAGATCTTCTCCAAGTGTTTGAGAAATTTACTGTGCCCAGATTTGAATTATGAAGTCCTCCAAGCGCATTGGTAAAGCAGTTTTGTAAAGTTTATCTGTGGAAATTCTTTGACTTCAGAACTTAGTGGGAAGCCTCATTATAAATTCCAAAGATTTTAGAAGACAGGAATCTCTTCCTTTCAAAATTGATTCTTTTTGCCTTTGAATGGTAGGGTATAAAAGGGACTTCTAAACCTAAAAAATTTAAATATTTAAGTCCTTTGACACAATGTAAATGGTCAAATTTATCATGCATGGGACTTTGGCTGTTGGGACTGAACCGAAAGACTATCTGAGGCACTTTGAGTCTGTGATGATATGATGATGATAGTCTTTCGGTTCAGTAGAGCCACTTGAATCAGCAGCTGTCTTCTAGCCAGTTTGGATTATTAAGAGTTTGGGGGCATTGTACTTTTTGATGTAACTTTTTAACCCGGTAATACTGTAATATGTCATATACCTTCTTAATGTTCAGCAACTTCCAGTCTCCTTAGTGGTTTTTATCTGATTTTAATAGCTTTTCTCATATCAAAAGACAATATGCAATATCAATTGCAAGAAAGGCTGCGGGCACTTGCATTTACTCTTGTTCATTTCCTTACCAGCTGTGTTTCATGGAGGCCAGGCATTGTTTATCAGCTGCTAATGTCATTTTTGGTCAAACTGGAAAGAACCCAGCCACAGAAGACAGTAAGTTTATGTGTATATGTTTATTATGTATAACTTTAAAAAAATTTTTTTATTTATCTTTAGAAGGGAAGGGATGAGGGAGAGAAATATCAATGTATGGTTGCTTCTCAGGTGTGCCCTGCTGGGAACTAGTCCCTGCTGGGAACCGGCCTGCAACCCAGGCATGTGCCCTCACTGGGAATCGAACCATGATCCTCTGGTTTGCAGGCCCGTGCTCAATCCACTGAGCTACACCAGCCAGGGCTACTATGTTCTTTATTTATTAAAAACTTGTGTATTCTTTTTTTAAATTATATTTTATTGATTATGCTATTACAGCTGTCCTGATTTTCTCTCTTACTTCTCCTCCACCCAGCACACCCCACTTCCTCAGGCAATGCCCCTACCATTGTTCATGTCCATGGGTCTTGAATATAAGTTCTTTGGCTTCTCTACTTCCTATGCTACTCTTTATATCCCTGTGGCTATTCTCTCACTACCTATTTGTGCTTCTTAATCCCCTCACCTCTTCTGCCATCCTCTCCCTCCACCTCCCATCTGGCAACCAACTTCTTTCCTTTGCTGCTTTTAAGTGTCTCTGCCTCCAACCTTTGGCCTTTTAATGATGACGTGTCTTGGAGTGGGCCTCTTTGCATCTATCATCATTGGGACTCTCTGTACTTCCTGACTTGCATGTCTATTTCCTTCACCAAATTAGGGAGGTTTTTGTTCACTGTTTTTTCAGATAGATTTCTAGTTTCTTGTTCTTTCTCTTCTCCTTCTGGCACCGCTCTGGTGCAAATGTTGGATCTCTTGAATGTCCCAGAGGCTGCTTCCACTGTCCTCATTTTTTTGGATTCTTTTTTCTTCTTCGTGTTCTAATTGGTGGTTTTTCTCTTCCTTATGTTCCAGATCATTGATTTGATTCTTGACTTCATCCACTCCACTCTTGTTTCCCTGTAAATTGTCCTTTATTTCAATTAGTGTATCCTTGGTTTCTGACTGGGTCTTTTTTATGTTGTTGAGGTCCTCAGTAAGTTCCTTGAGCATCCTTATAAACAGTATTTTAAACTCTCCATCTGATAGATTGCTTACCTCCATTTCATGGAGCTCTTTTTCTGGAGACTTGATTGATCTGTTCTTTCATTTGGGCCATGTTTCTTTGTCTCCTCATTTTGGCAGCCTCCCTGTGTTTGTTTCTATATATTAGAGGCAGACCTGCTATGACTCCTTGTCTTGGTAGTGTGGCCTAATGTAGCAGGTGTCTTACAGGGTCCAGTGGCACAGCCTCCCCCATCACCCAAGCTGGGTATGTGAGGTGTGCACTTCATGTGGGCTGAGTATACCCTCCTCTTGTAGCTGAGCTTTGGTTGCTGTTGGCACATCAAAGGGAGAGATTTACCAAGGCTAGTTAGTTAGTTGCATGGACTGCCTGTGACCACTGACCACCAACTTCCACTGTCCATGGAATATCAGCTGTGCAGGGTCAGGGTGGTGGTGCTCCAGCTTGGTCTGTAGCTGTCTACAGGGTGTACTGGCCCTGGGGTTTTCTGGGTGGTGCTGGCCAAGGTCAGCCTCCACTTGTGTTTTGCCCAGGACCACCCTGCCTGAGCTGTAAAGCAATCTGAGATGGCTGCTACTTGTACTGGGCTTGGAGATTCCCAGGTGAAGTCCACCTGTGAATCTAGGCTGGCTGCTGCCACTAGTGCCAGGCCTGGGGCTCAATGAGGCCAGCTGTTGCCTGTTTGATGGGATTTAGGAAGCTGTTCAGTATAAGTCCAAGACCAGCCATTCATATGGAAAACCAGCTTGGGGTGGGCCATAAGTTGGGTTGGGCAGAGCCTACAGGGATCTCCAAGGCAGGTCAAACAGTGTTAGCCAAGATTTTGGAGCCAGATATGGCACTAGCTTACTGTCTCTGTGAGGGGAGAGTTTGGAAAAGGGACAATGGCTTCTGCTTACCTTGATCCCAGATACTTCAGTTCTTCCCTTTATGCCACTGGTGCTTTTCAAGCTGCTATCCTGGTGTTGGAGTTCAGATGTAGTAAGTCTGAGTATATGAGTCCGTATGTGGGTTCTTTAAGAGGAACTGCTTGGGATTCCAGTATTTTCTTCCACTGACTCAGTTCCTACTGGTTTTTGCAGGCAAAAGTTGTGGGGAGTTATGTTTCTGGTACTGGAACCCTGGCCTAGGGAGACTGGTGTGCAGTTGGGACTCCTCCTTCCCAAAATATATCTCCCAAACTTTTATCTACCACATATTGGTGAGGGGCTGGCCTGTTTCGCTCCTGCAAGCCTCCTACCAGTCTGGATTGATGTGGTTTCTTTTTCCCTTTTTAATATATCTTATTGATTATGCTGTTACAGTTGTCCCATTTCACCCCATTTATTATCCTCTGCCCTGCACCCCTCTCCCACCGGCATTCCCCCTCTTAGTTCATGTCCATGGGTCGTACGTAGAAGTTCTTTGGCTTCTACATTTCTTATACTATTCTTAACCTCCCTCTCTATTTTATACCTATCATAAGTAGAAAGCTACTTATTCCCTGTACCTTTTCCCCCATTGCCCTCCCTAGCTCCTCCCCATTGATAACCTCCATGTGATCTCTTTTTCTGTGATTCTGTTCCTGTTCTACTTGTTTACTTAGTTTGTTTCTTTGGGTTTTTTTTTAGGTTCAGTTGTTGATAGTTGTGAGTTTGTTGTCATTTTACTGTTCACATTTTTAAACTTCTTCTTCTTAGATAAATCCCTGTAACATTTCATATAATAAGGGCTTGATGATGATGAACTCCTTCAGCTTCACCTTATCTGGGAAGCAATTTATCTGCCCTTCCATTCTATATGAAAGCTTTGCTGGATAGAGTAATTTGGGATAGAGGTCCTTGCCTTTCATGACTTCTTTCCAGCCCCTTCTTGCCTGTAAGGTTTCTGTGGAGAAATCAGCTGATAAGTCTTACAGGAACTTCTTCATGGGTAACTGTCTCCTTTTCTCTTGCTGCTTTTAAGACTCTCTCCTTATCTTTAATCCTGGTACATGTAATTATGATGTACCTTTGTGTGCTTCCTTGGGTCCAGCTTCTTTAGGAGTCTCTGAGCTTCCTGGACTTCCTGGAAGTCTATTTCCTTTGACAGATTGGGGAAGTTCTCTTTTGTGTTTTCAAATAAGTTCTCATTTCTTGCTCTTCCTCTTATTCTATGATTTGGATGTTGGAATGTTTCAAGTTGTCCTGGAAGTTCGCTAGCCTCTCCTCATTTTTTGAAATGACTTCCTTCTAATATATATAATATTCCATTGTATATATACAATTTCATCATCCATTTATCCATTGACTGCTACTTAGGTTACTCCATATCTCAGCTGTTGTTAAGTAATGCTGCAATGAACATGGGGGTACAGGTATCTTTTTAGGTTAGTGTTTTCCTTTTCTTTGGATATATACCCAGAAGTGGAACCGCTGGGTCATAAAGTAGCTCTATTTTCATTTTTTGAGAAACCTCCATACTGTTTTCCACAGTGGCTGCACCGATTTATAATTCCCACCAAAAATACACAAGGGTTCCCTTTTCTTCACATCCCCACCAATACTTACTTCTTGACTTTTTCATACTAGCTGATCTAAATACTGTGAGGTGATATCTCATTGTGGTTTTTGATTTGCTCAAATATAAATGTTAACTGATTTTTAAGACTAAATAAAACACGCTAACTAAAAAACTGGACATTTGAATACATCACTTCTGCAGTATTCCAACCAAAATTGTATACAGTAGTGCCCCCTTTTCTGTGGTTTTGCTTTCCATGGTTTCAGTTCCCCTAGGTCAATTATAGTATGGAAATGTTAAATGGAAAATTCCAGACATGATTCATAAATTTTAAATTGCATGCTATTCTGAGTAGTGTGATGATATCTCATGCTATCCTGCTCCCTTTGTCCACACCGTGTATATGCTACCTGCTGTTAGTCACTTAGTAGTCATCTGGAGCAACTGCTGTGGTAATCACAGTGCGTGCGTTCATGTGACACTTATTTTACTTAATAATGGTCCCAAAGCACAAGAGTAGTTTAAACTTTGTAATAGGTATGTATATATGAAAGGGAACCAAAAAAACTGGAGTTATCTTCTAGGGGGTTGGCCCCTTTTAAAACAGTTTTCTCCCTCTAGGTGGATGTTCTAGGAACCCATCTGTATCAGTGTACCAGCTGGCATTGTTGTGAGAAGCTATATTCGACTTAAGTGAATTTTTTTGAAGATTCTTTCAGCCTGTTCGCCCATTTCATGATGGGTCATTTGCAAGTGTACCTGCCCACACTACACTGAGTATTCAGCAGTTTTGACCAAAACCCAACATGACCCCCCATGCCATACCCTCCCTATTCACCTGATCTCACCCAGAGCAAATATATTTTTGTTTCCCCAGATGAAAAAAGTCCTCAAAGAGAAACATTTTGCTGATCTAGAAGTGGTGAAAGAGAAAATGTCAAAAGCACTAAAAGGTGTAAAAATCAATGAGTTCAAAAACTCTTTTGAGCAGTGCAAAAAACATCTCAATAAGTATACTGCACCAATAGAGAGTACTTTGAAGGTGACTAAAGTTTCAACTTGTAAGAATACATACACAGGACTTCCAGTCAAGATGGTAGCACAGGCACACATGGCTCACCTCTATACAACCACGTTAAAATTACAACTAAAATATAGAACAACTGTCACTCAGAACCATCAAAAATTGAGCTGAATAGACATCTGACAACTATAGAATTAAAGAAACCACATCCATCCCAACTGGTAGGAGGGGTAGAAACGTGGAATGGGCTGGTCTCTAACCACATGTGGTGAAGAAAAATTCAGGAGGGGTATCTTGGGACTGAGGAGTCCCAGACCCACACCCAGGTCCCCCAGTCCATTATTCCAGTGTCAGGATGATACCTTCCCACAACTTTTGCCTGCAAAAGCCACTGGAAATTGAGTTGGGACAAGAAACTTCTAGAGCCCCAAGCAGTTCCACACATGGACTCATCGACTCAGACTCACTCACTCCCTGAGCTCCAACACCAGGTGTTCAACAGCTTGAAAGGCACTAGTGGTACATAGGAAGAAACTGAAATGTGTGGCATCAAGGTGAGCAGAAGCCATTGTCCCTTTTCCAAACTCTCCCCTCACAGAGACAGTAAGCTAGTGCCATATCTGGCTCCAAAATCTTGGCTAACACTGTTTGACCTGCCTTGGAGATCCCTGTAGGCTCTGCCCAACCCAACTTATGGCCCACCCCAAGCTGGTTTTCCATATGAATGGCTGGTCTTGGACTTATACTGAACAGCTTCCTAAATCCCATCAAACAGGCAACAGCTGGCCTCATTGAGCCCCAGGCCTGGCACTAGTGGCAGCAGCCAGCCTAGATTCACAGCTGGACTTCACCTGGGAATCTCCAAGCCCAGTACAAGTAGCAGCCATCTCAAATTGCTTTACAGCTCAGGCAGGGTGGTCCTGGGCAAAACACAAGTGGGGGCTGACCTTGGCCAGCACCACCCAGAAAACCCCAGGGCCAGTACACCCTGTAGACAGCTACAGACCAAGCTGGAGCACCACCACCCTGACCCTGCACAGCTGATATTCCATGGACAGTGGAAGTTGGTGGTCAGTGGTCACAGGCAGTCCATGCAACTAACTAGCCTTGGTAAATCTCTCCCTTTGATGTGCCAACAGCAACCAAAGCTCAGCTACAAGAGGAGGGTATACTCAGCCCACATGAAGTGCACACCTCACATACCCAGCTTGGGTGATGGGGGAGGCTGTGCCACTGGACCCTGTAAGACACCTGCTACATTAGGCCACACTACCAAGACAAGGAGTCATAGCAGGTCTGCCTCTAATATATAGAAACAAACACAGGGAGGCTGCCAAAATGAGGAGACAAAGAAACATGGCCCAAATGAAAGAACAGATCAATCAAGTCTCCAGAAAAAGAGCTCCATGAAATGGAGGTAAGCAATCTATCAGATGGAGAGTTTAAAATACTGTTTATAAGGATGCTCAAGGAACTTACTGAGGACCTCAACAACATAAAAAAGACCCAGTCAGAAACCAAGGATACACTAATTGAAATAAAGGACAATTTACAGGGAAACAAGAGTGGAGTGGATGAAGTCAAGAATCAAATCAATGATCTGGAACATAAGGAAGAGAAAAACCACCAATTAGAACACGAAGAAGAAAAAAGAATCCAAAAAAAATGAGGACAGTGGAAGCAGCCTCTGGGACATTCAAGAGATCCAACATTTGCACCAGAGCGGTGCCAGAAGGAGAAGAGAAAGAACAAGAAACTAGAAATCTATCTGAAAAAACAGTGAACAAAAACCTCCCTAATTTGGTGAAGGAAATAGACATGCAAGTCAGGAAGTACAGAGAGTCCCAATGATGATAGATGCAAAGAGGCCCACTCCAAGACACGTCATCATTAAAAGGCCAAAGGTTGGAGGCAGAGACACTTAAAAGCAGCAAGTGGAAAGAAGTTATTTACCTACAGAGGGGGTCCCATAAGACTTTCAGCTGATTTTTCAAAAGAAACTGCAGGATAGAAGGGATTGGCAAGAAATGTTCAACATCATGAAAAGCAGGAACCTATAGCCAAGATTTTTCTACCCAGCAAAGCTGTCATTAGAATTGAAGGGCGGATAAAGAGCTTCCCAGACAATAAAAAAACTAAAGTACTTCATCACTACTAAACCATTATTGTGCGAAATGTTAAAAGAACTTAATTTAAGAAAAAGAATAATACCAGAACTATGAACAGTAAAATGACAAAAAATACGTAAGAATCAGCAATTCAATCTAAAAAACAAATTAAGCAAACGAGAAGAACAGAGACAGATTCATGGATACAGAGCATTTTGATGGTTGCCAGATGATTGTGGGGGAATAGGTGAAAGGATTAAGAAGTAAAAATAGGTAGTTACGGAATAGTTTTGGGAATGTAAAGTACAGTGCAGGAAATGGAGTAACTGAATAACTTATATGCATGACCCATGGACATGAACAATGATGGAGGGATTGCTGAGTCAAGGTGGGCAAAAGGGTAAAAATCAGGACAACTGTAATAGCATAATCAATAAAATATAATTTAAAAAATACTTTATCCTGTAAAATATGTAACATTCTTATATAGGTTCCCTGAGCATGTTTTAGTAAGGTATCAATCCAGTGATTTTTGCTTTTAAACCTGAAGAAAATTGAAGAACCTAGATCATCAGATCATTCCTGAAAAGGAAAGATCAGGGGCATGTTCCAAAGAACAGTCAGTCGTCGTTATTTGTGGATTCCATATTTAGGAATTCACCTACTTGCTAACTCCAGAGTCAATACTTGATGTACTTCTCTGCTCATTTGCAGGCATGCGCCGAATAGCAAAAAATTTGAGTCGTCCAAGGAGTACATTCCCAACTGAGGTTGAACAAGGCAATGCTTTGTCTTCTTGTTCCATCTCTCACACTGTAAAACAAGTGTGGTTTGTTGTTTATTTAGGGCCACATTTTTTATAATTTTGTCCTTTTTGTTGTTTAAAATGGCCCCCGATTGCAGTGCTGATGTGATGTCTAGTGTTCCTAAGCATATGAAGGGTGAGATGTGCCTTACGGAGAGAATACAATGTGGAATAAGCTTCATTCAGGTGCACATTTTAGTGCTGTTGGCCATGAACTTAATGATCAGTGTTAATTATATTAAATAAGTTGTCCTTAAATGAACACATGTATAATATTATATTTTGATTAGTTGACAAACATGTTATGACCAGAGCCCATTGGAACTGAACTGTGTATTTCCCCTAGGAGCAGTGTTTCAGCATTTGCTAATTCAGTGTCCACAGTGACTTTATAAAATGTGACTACCATGAAGAACAAGAGTCAACTGTATGTTGTTTCCTTGTAAGAGAATTCAGGTAGAAAGTTTTAATGTTTGGGATAAAAACCACTTTTTCTACTGAAACGAATGTTCATCTGAGGGAGATGATCCAACCCACTGGAAACTTCATCAGTGGGTTCCCACCCACTGGGAGCTTCTGTGTTCCTTGGGAGGAGAGTTGATTCTCTCTGTGGAGATTGGGCAGTGCTTCTGTTTACTTGGCGTTGGTGGTGTTGGGCGCACACCCCTGTTGATGGAAAAAAGAAGACAACAGAGGAAAGTATGCAAATTAATAGGTATACTTTAGTTAATCTAACATGGTGACTGAAAATGTTATTTCATGCTTATAAAGGATTTTTTAAAAACCCTCCCTCGAGGACATGTTCATTGATTTTAGTGAGACAGGAAGGTGGGGGGTGAAGAGAGAGACATTGATGTGAGAGAGACACATTGATTGGTTGCCTCCTGTATGCACCCCTACTGGGAATTGAACCCACAACCTACGTATGTGCCCTGACCAGGAATCGAACCCACAGCTTTTTCGTGTTCAGGACAACGCTCCAATCAACAGAGCCAGGGCTGTAATAAATTTTTTTTTAATAGTAGTGAAAAAAGACTACTGAAAACCAAAATGATTTAAGCCATGAAAATACTTTAAATAAATTTTTCCTTGCAAAAGGGAAATCCTTACACAAATGTAACAATAATTGGGTAAAATTGGACATGGGACTCATAATACAAAATGAAAGAATTGGTCCTTCATTAAATCACCTTCATCCTTCTGAACATTATTTTGGGGGACACTTTCCACTCACAACTACTTTTAATTCACAAGAAACCCATTTTAGTTTGGATTCCACTAAATTGGAAGTTTTGACAAATTGGTTAGGAGTGATGCTAACTTTCACTTGGTCGATGCTCTTTCTTTTTTACCAGAGACCACAGCATAGGGACAGTGATAAAAGCAAATGCTTAAACAATTAGAGGGACTTGCTTTCACTGCTTCATAAAGATCCATTTATAGGCATGAAATACAGAATTCGTATTTTAATTAAAGTAGGTATTCCGAAAACCAGTGTGAGTGATTCTTGTATTAGTGCTGTTTGAGTAATAATGGTGTTGAGCACCAACATGTACCAGCTCTGTCCTAAGTTCTTTGTGCTCATCAGCTCATTAAATCCTCATAGCAACACTGTGGGACAGTCAACTGCTGCACTCGATATTGGATAGATAGGAAAACTGAAGCACAGAGAACTCCAGCAGCCTCTAGTGTCACACAGATGGTGAGGGGCAAAGCTGGCATTTAAACGCAAGCAGGATCATTGCAAGCTCGTATCTACACTGCTTGAGCCAAAAGACCACAAACCTGAATGTTCCCTACCAACCTCCTCCACTGGCTAGAGATGAAAAGGCTGCTCCCTGGAGGTGGGTGGGGGACTATGCAACCTTGGAAAGGCTTGGAAATAGGCTCAGATAAAAATTAAACTCAAACCATTAAGTTTGGGAACAAGTCCGTGATCATGGTAATACGAGGTCTGACCAGAAGGTATCCAGCCATTTAATTTGAGAAATAGAGGCCTTTATTGAAGAAGATAGAAAATATAAGAAACATTGTACACAGGACAATGACACCTCAGTCCCCTTCAAAGTAGGCACTTTTGGGCCCCACACAGTTCTCACAATTGCCATCAACTGCCCTGCTGTATTTTCCTGAATCTCATTGACAGTCTGAAATCTCTTTAAAGGTGATTTTAGTGAAAGACAAATACCATATGATCTCACCTATAAGAGATATCTAATGAACAAAGTAAATAACGAACAAAATAGAGCTACAAGCATAGAGACATGAAGTAGACTGAGAATGACCAGTGGGGAGGGGGGCGGTATGGTGGAAACAAGGGGAAGGGACTAATCAAAGAACAGGTGTGAATAACCCATGGACATGAACAACAGTGAGGGAATTGACTGTCGGGAGGGGAGCTGCTGGGCTGAAGAGGGCAAAGGGGGGAAATTGGGACAACTGTAATAGAATAACAATAAAAAAAATTTTAAAAAGGTGATTTTAGTTTTGGAAAAAGCCAGAAGTTTCAAGGCACCAAATCTGGGCCGTAGGGATGCTGAGTCACCTGGGTGATTTGATGTTTCACCAAGAAACTGCAGGAGACAAGATGCATGAGCAGGTGTATTGTTGTGATGGAGCTGCCAGTCACCAGTTGCCCATGGCTGTGGCCTTCTGAATCATCTGAATAGTTTCCACAGAGGAATGTTCAAGCTTAACACAAAATTTGATGTAGATTTGTTGCTCTGCTTACTCAGCCATTTTGAATGCAATGCCCATACAGTACACATGCTCATTCAACATGGCATCTACCTCCCCCACTGACTAGTACAGTGAAGTCATTATTGTTCACACATGTGCACATTCCAGTCCACTCTCCTTGGCTGCCAGGTTACATCAATGTTGTAACCTGGCACTCATCTCCATCAAGTCGCCTTCTGGTGTGTCTTTTAGCTCTTGAATTTCTCCAAGATTCTTAAAACCTTCATCACCCCCCTACTGTTTTTGTAACATCCACAATCTCATGATTTCCTTGATTGGCTCTGTCATTAATCCTGTGAAGTCATACACATCATTTGAACACAGTTTTCCCCAGCAAGGACTTACTGTTGGGGGCTTGATGGCTTTCGTGGCTTTTTCTCCAACAACGATGGCTCTTCAGTGCTGTGATCTTTCTAGACTTTCATGTTGTTTTATCAGGGTTCACTGCCATAGCATTGACAGTAGTTGCGTAGAGCACTGTGTATAATGAGCCATAAAGGTGTTTATAACTCCCTGAGCCAGAGGCTAAAATAGAGGCCAAGTGTTTGGGGGCAAATAGATCACTTACCTGCCTCGGGCGTTGAACCCATGGGATCTGGGTGGCCAGGGGCATTGTAATATCAAAAACTTTAAAAGGCAGTTCTTTACTTGCAAGGTACTTCCTGACCTTAGGGACAAAGCATCAATGGAACCAGTCCAGGCTTTCTTGTACAACCGGAAGACTGGCAGCTGGTATTTATCTTTTCCCTTCAGGGCTCCGGTTAGTGGCTTTGTAGATAAGGCCACTGCTGATCATAAACCCGACTGCATTTGCACAGAACAGTAGAGGTAGGCTATCCCTTCCTGCCCAAAGTCATGGTGCTTGCTTCTCTTCCTTAATAGAAGTCCTTTGTGGCATTTCCCATGCTCTCCCCTACCCAATAGAGCATTTCATGTCTACATTACAAACCTGGCCCTGCCCTGGCTGGTCTGGCTCAGTGGGTTGGGCATTGTCCTGCAAACTGAAAGATCACAAGTTCGATTTCCAGTCAGGGCACGTGCGTGCGTTGGGGCCAGGTTGTGGGCCAGGTCCCTGGTTGGGGGCATGAGAGAGGCAACTGCACATTGATGTTTCTGTTGCATGTCAATATTTCTTTCCCTCTTTTTCTCCCTCCTTTCCCTTCTCTCTAAAAAGTAATAAATCTTTAAAAACAAAACCCTATTCAGGCAGATAACCCTTTTTCTGCGGTGATTTTCTTACTGGCATCTGGGAACTTGTTTGCTGCCTCTTGGTCTACAGAAGCTGCCACTTCTGTCACCTTGATATTTTAAAGCCAAACTTCTTTCTAAAAGTAGCCATCCATTGCTAGCATTAAATTTGCCAGCTTTTGGTCCTTTTGCCTTAAATTGTCATGTAATGACTTTACTTTTTCTCAAGTTATATTATGTATGCCTCAAATCTGTAGGTATGCCTTTCTTTAGCAATCCTGCACTCAAAAATATGCATTTTCAATAAGAGATAAAAAGGTTATTTCTCAAAAAGTTCAGTTTTCATGCCTAATGGTGTAGCTGCAACAATGGCTTCACAAATTTCGTTTTCTTTTTTTACAATGATCCTTATGCTGGATTCATTTATCTTGAAGTGACAAACCATTGCAGCTGCAGAACTCAATCTCTGGTACATATCAAGCAATTCAACTTACTCATATAATAGCATGACTTTTCTCTGCTTCCTGGGAGCATTTCCAGCATCACTAGAGGGACTTCGTATGGGTCCCATGGTGTTATTCAAGGCTTACAGTATTGCACTAAACTCTATGAAAAACACACAAGCACCACGAGAGATCGCTTTGTACTGCAATGTGCAATTTAGAGAATATGCAATACAGAGATAAACTGTTCAGGGTTAGCATTTACACAGCATTTTGAGCAGATTGACACTTGAGCTCACAGCAGTAGCAACAAGAGGTGGCTATGAAATTTTACAGTAGTACAGTATGTATTACAGTTAAAATCATAAATTACAATTGTGATTTAATACTGGATCTTTACATTTGTTTATTTTTCTGTCAGCTGCAAATGATGCCATGTATGGTTTGTGTTTGTGCATAAGTTTTGATAAATTTTAACTTTGTATAATAGATTTGTGTGTATTTTATTGTAGTACATGATAAAATAGACTAGTATGTACATATATTTTATGCATTCATGACACCTTTTTCTTAGTTTTTTGGATATTTCCAGGCTATGGTTTGTCAGGGAGTTTTTTGAATTGTCACAAATTCAAACATTTTTCCAATATATTTACTGAAAGAAATCCACATATAAGTCAACTCATGCTGCTCAGACCCATGTTGTTCAAGGGTTTCCCGTAGTTGTTTTTCCCCCCTTAATTTATCACGTTGAATTCATTGTAGATTGGTTGAAATCTGAGAGGTACTTTTCCCCCCAAAAAATCAATAAAAACTAAACTACCAGTAAGATGTCATTATGTTTTTACTCTTCAAAATAGTAAGGTTAAAAATATGACAATGTCCAACATTTTTTAAATGCTTTCATTGAGTAGCCTGAAATGTTGGTTAGAGTATTTGTTGAAAACAGTTTGGCAGTAGGTATCAAGAGCATTCAAAATGATGTAAACTCTGACCCAGTGAACTCCACTTGTAGGAATCTATTCTACACCCGAAATCCATACAGATTTATGCACAGAAATCTTCACCTTTAGAGTGATTTGTAATGGAAGGAATTGGAAACAATATATGCCCAGTATTAGAAAAATGATTAAGGAATGACATATTTATTTAATTGTATATCATGTTATACTTGCAAATGATGTTAAAGGGTTGATAATGATATGGGTAAAGTCTTAGAGGTATAATATGGGAAGAAAAAGCTACATTTAAAACTAAATATATATCATGACCTCACTTACAGATAAGACATAAGAAAAAATTAGAAGGAAATATGCAAAAATAATATAAGTGAATGCCTGTGGGTAGTAGGGATTTGGAGTGGAGTTGCAATGCTTCAATGATGATCTGTACTTTTATAACAGGAAAAAGTGATATAAAAAAAGAATTCAGTACAGTGCACAATGAAAATTACAGTTGTGACCATTAACTTAGACAAACCATGTTTGTAATTTTAGCTACTGAAACTGAAGGAGATGTGCCAGAGCTTTATCATCAAAGAAAAGGGGAAATAGCAAGATGCTGGATCAAATACTGTTTGACTCTCATGCAGAATGCTCAACTTTCAATGCAGGTAATATAGTCAAAGGCCGTCTTTTCTTAAATGAGCAAGACATAATAGTGAAAGCTTAAAATTGGAATTATGTTTATTGAGCTCACTGTATGTTTATTTTGCAAGACATGCAGAATGCTGTCATAAATATATATTTTTAAAGATTTTATTTATTTTTAGAGACAGGGTGGAGTGGGAGGGAGAGAAATATTGATATGTGAGAGATACATTGATCGGTTGCCTTTCCACATGCCTGGCCTACACCCCAGGCATGTGCCCTGACTGGGAATTGAACAAGCAACCTTTTGGTTCATGGGCTGGCACTCAATCCATTGAGTCATACAAGCCAGGGTCTGAAGACTTTTGAGAAATTATAGTTCAATCCAAAAAAAAGCCTGTGAAACAAAGGGTTGCTGGTTTGATTCCCAGCCTGAATTGCAAGCCAGGTCCTCGGTTGGGGGAGTATGAGGCAATAACACATTGATGTTTCTCTCCCTCTCTTTTTCCCTCCCTTCCCTTCTCTGAAAATAAATGAATAAAATCTTTTGGAAATAAAAGAATATAATTTCCTATTGAGAAGTGGGGGTCTGTGTCATATATATTATGTTATCTCCAGGTATAACAGGTTCTCAATAAATATTAAATTCATAGTTCTTCACCCTCTATAGATACTTCCTTCCTTTAAACTTCATAGAAATTTTCTTACTCCTTCCTAAGTCATTTAAATTCTGCCTTGTATTATCCCAATTCATGTTCCTTTACCTCGTTTTAGACTATAAGCAACTTGAGAGCAGGAAAAAACTCTACTAATCTTTGTATACCTTATGCAGTATGTACAAGGTGGAGTGAAAGTAAGTTTACAGTGTATATGGGAAATAATACAATAAGTAATAAATAATAAGAATAAATTCTGTTTTTCATACTCACAGCTATAAACCTTTTGCCCCACCCTGTAAATACATATTTTTAGAGAGATAAATATAAATATATCCAGAAACAACCTTGCCAGTTTGTAGCTGTGTGTTCTTGGCAATTTACTCAATCTCTTTGTGCCTCAATTCCCTCACTGGTAATAATAGTATGTACTTAATAGTGTTGTTATGAGAGTTAAATTTGTATGTGTGTCTCAGAAAAGTGCCTGAGACATACCAAGTTCTCAATAAATGTTAACCATCATCATCAGTATTATTACAGATCCATACTGAATCCTAGTTTCTAACCACTAAAGAGGAAAGAAGAGAAATCATTTGGATACACTATGCTAAGTATAGAAAATAGACTTTTCTGAAGAAGCTATTATGCTTCATTTTTAGTATTTGTATTCATTAAAATAAAATAACTTTTGTCAGTAAATAACACAGAAACTTATAAAACTACCACACAAAATAAAACTACAAAACCCAAGGAGCAAAGGTCTTATGAAAATGAGAGCATTTTACAGGTGGAGGGTAGGGAAAGTAGGGAAAAGAACTAGGGAGTTTTATATTTAGAGAAGTTGGAGCCAGGAAGAGCTGTCAGCTTTCTTCTGTTCAAAAAGCAGCACAGAAAGCATGCAAATAAATAAGCAGCCAGGAAGCAAGTAAGTAAACAAGATTTGGAGACTTATGGCCTCCATTGGAAGTTGTTACTGTGTCAAGCAAAATACGTGTGGTTTAACTCTTACCCTTCAGTTAGCTGACGTTTTCCAGACTGGGCACTAGTCTGGAAAAGACTAGTTTAATGCCACCTGACGGCATTAAACCCAAATAGTTGTCATGCTACAAAACTTACTCAGATTTTCTTCAACCTGACCTTTTTTAATTACTTTAACTTCATCATTTGATCATGTTTATTTCAAAAGGCTTCTTCAGTTAAACTTAAACGTACACAGGTGTATTTAAGTAAATATTTATGCCAACTCTGTGCTACTCATTGTACTCTGATGAACAAAAAACCTTGGTTTTTGATTTTGTGTAAAAGTGTAGCTTTGACAAGTCCCACAAAGATGCATGATATGAAAAGATGTAATAGTAAGGAACGTTTGAAGGAAGCTCTGGGACTGA
Source organism: Artibeus jamaicensis (assembly GCF_021234435.1). Classification (NCBI taxonomy): domain Eukaryota; kingdom Metazoa; phylum Chordata; class Mammalia; order Chiroptera; family Phyllostomidae; genus Artibeus; species Artibeus jamaicensis. The sequence continues at coordinate 21,013,949 of NW_026521788.1, forward strand.
GTAGCAATTACCTAGACTGGAGAAAGGAGGGAACATCATTCCAAGGAGCTGAAGCATCATGTTTAAAGTTCTAGGGCATAAGGAGCGTGGTATTAGAAGGAATGAACAGAGCCCTGTGAGGCTGGAAGAGAGTGAAGGAGCATGTGATACAAGATTAGAAAGGGGCTAGAACATGCAGGGCCTTTAAGGAATGGAAGCCTTCAAGGGTTTTTGGAACAGTCACTTAGGTAGCAGAGTGCAGAGTGAATTGAGGGGAAGCAAGAGTGAATGAGGGGGAGTAGTTAGAAGACCACTGTAGCAGTCCAGGTGAAATGTGAAGAAGAAAAAAGATTGGATTCAAGAGGTATTTAGAAAGCACAACATTAAGGACTTGGTGATAGATTGGAAGTATGGGGTAAAGAGAGAGGAGAGGGACTTCTCAAGGATGATTCCTAGATTGCTGGCCGTCCACATAGATGAAATGTTCTTCCCTAAAATAACACTAGAATAGGAACCTGTTTGCTGAAGAAGAATAGGGGTGTACATGTTGCAGATGAGATGCCTCTGAATCTTCTGAGAGGAGATGTCATCAAGGGAGCTGCAGTTCTTCTGGGTCTGGAGCTTGAAAAAAGGTCTGGGCTGTAGCTGTAGACTAGTGAGTCCTCCTCCCATGAGTGGAACTGAAGCCGTGGGTGTGGGTGGAGTCACCTGTTTAGAGCAGTGCTGTCCAGTAGAAATAGAATACCAGCTACATGTGTAGTTTTAAAGTTTCTAGTGGCCACATTAGAGAAGGAAAAAACAGAAGCAGGTGAAATTAATTTTAATTATTTTTTTAACCCAGAACATCAAAAAATATTGTCATCTCTATGTCATCAATATTTAAAAATTAAGAGGTTTCAATTAGAACTTTTTTCATACAAAAATTTCTGGGAACTGTGGCCAGTGTGGCTCAGTTGGTTGGTCTTGTGGACCAAAGGGTCATGAGTTCAATTCCCAGTCAGGAAACATGCCTGGGTAGCAGGTTTGGTCCCTGTTTGTGATGTATACTGGAGGCAGCTAATCAGTGTTCTCTCTCATACCGATGTTTTTCTTTCACATTGACGTTTCTCTTCCTCTCTCTCCTGTCTCTAAAATCAGTAAGTATTTCCTCAGGTGAAGATAAAAACATTTGTTTTCTCGGAAATTGGATAAGTGTTATTTTACACTGCCCACATCTCATTTTGCACTCGCCACATTTCAGGTGGTAGTCATTCCCAGCGTGGGAATGGCTCCTTTGCACAGTGTAGTCTAGAGAGACCAAATCAGGGGGGTAAAGAACAGGCCTTGAGGCTGAGCGTTGAGGGATCCGATGACTAATTTTGTTGTCCAGGAAGGGGAGAATGAGCTTACTCTGTTTCTTCATCATCTTAGCTTTCTATGTACATATATATGTCTTTATATACAACTATAGATGTAGATGTATGTGTGTGTGTTTGTCCCAGAACGCTGGAGAGATAACTAACTACAAAGGTGGATTTAACTTTCTTCACTTTAGTGTCTTTAAAAGACCTAGAGCATTTCTTTGAAATATATTTCACTAAATAAGTTATAGAATAAACATCATATCATTAATCTTAATGGCATGTTTGAAATATTTTTAGGACTTACATTGCAGTTTTACTTTAATGCTAACAATAACGTATTACATGTATATAATGTTTCACATTTTTTAATGTTCTTTCATATGTATTTAATTTGAATTCCCTAAAGAGGAATAAAGTATGTAAGTGGTTTATTTACTTCTTCCTAACTTCTTGTGTTTTTAATGTAATTGAAATAAAATATAATTAGAGGAAAGAAGTTTTAAAAGATGTTTAAGATTTATAATACCTCCATAAATCAGGCTAGTACGTTAGAGGGTTTTGTCTTTTTTACTCATCGGTTGCTTTAATGTTATTTGACATCAGGAGGTCAGTGTCCTACTTAACCATGACTATTTTTTCTTTCAGGACAATATAGGAGAACTTGATCTTGATAAACAATCTGAACTTAGAGCTTTAAGGAAAAAAGAACTAGACGAAGAAGAAAGTGTTAGGAAAAAAGCTGTGCAGTTTGGAACTGGTGAACTCTGCGATGCCATCTCTGCAGTAGAAGAGAAAGTGAGCTATTTGAGACCTTTAGATTTTGAAGAAGCCAGAGAACTTTTCTTATTGGGTCAGCACTATGTCTCTGAGGCAAAAGAGTTCTTTCAGATCGATGGTTATGTCACTGACCATATTGAAGTTGTCCAGGACCACAGTGCTCTGTTCAAGGTGCTTGCCTTCTTTGAAACTGACATGGAGAGACGGTGCAAGATGCATAAACGTAGAATAGCCATGCTAGAGCCCCTCATTGTGGACCTGAATCCACAGTATTACCTGTTGGTCAACAGACAGATTCAGTTTGAAATTGCGCATGCTTACTATGATATGATGGATTTGAAGGTTGCCATTGCCGACAAGCTAAGGGATCCTGATTCACACATCATAAAAAAAATAAATAATCTTAATAAATCAGCGTTGAAGTACTACCAGCTCTTCCTAGACTCCCTGAGAGATCCAAATAAAGTATTTCCTGAGCATATAGGGGAAGATGTTCTCCGCCCTGCCATGTTAGCTAAGTTTCGAGTTGCCCGTCTTTATGGTAGAATCATCACTTCAGATCCCAAGAAAGAGCTAGAAAATTTGGCAACATCTTTGGAACATTATAAATTTATTGTTGATTACTGTGAAAAGCACCCTGAGGCTGCCCAGGAAATAGAAGTTGAGCTAGAACTTAGTAAAGAGATGGTGAGTCTTCTTCCAACAAAAATGGAGAGATTCAGAACCAAGATGGCCCTGACTTAACAATCCTTATTTTTTTATGAAAGAATATGTGCAATATTGAAGAGCATTTTTCCCCTCAGTCAAACGGGCTTAATTCCATTGTGGTACTTAAATTTATAGCCAGATGAGTACAGTTTGAACTTGAGATACAGTCAGACCAATTGAGGCTTTACTAGGACCTTAATCAACATAAAGATAGTAAGTTAATACCTAATTATGTAAATTGCCTTGTTAAAGTGACATGTGATTGGTAGATTGCTTGTTTCCTATTTAAATAAACCTTTCCTGACTCATTTTCTAAAGATAGGTTCTTTGTTGTCCAGTAATTGATGGATTCTTTAAGAGGAAAATTACTGAGTAGCATACCTGGTAGACAAGCCTGTTGTTATATTAAAACTGAAAAAGTAACCTCCTGTAGTTAATCTTTCTCAAATACTTACTTTCCTAATTTCCCAAAGAAATCTTTTTGAAAATATTAAAAACTAAGTTATATTGTAAAGTATTATAAAGTAGTTTGTCTCATTTATAGGAGGAAAAGGCCTTGTTGAAAATATAATAAATTGTTTCACTAATAAAAGCTTTCATTTACTCTTGTTTTCTTCTAAGAATTGATTTTTAATTATTATTACTATTTTTTTAGAGAGAGAGGGTAAGGGAGGAGAAAGAGAGGGAGAGAAACATCAATTGGTTGCTTCTCACACAGCCCCAACTGAGGACCTGGCCTGCAACCCAGGCATGTGCCCTGACTGGGAATCAAACTGGCAGCCTTTCAGTTTGCAGACTGGTGCTCAATCAACTGAGCCACACCAGCCAGGGCAGGAATGGATTTTAGAGAAGAATTTCTTCAGTAACATTGGACAGATAGAAAACATTAAAATCTCATTTATCGAATGAATATTGGAGATACTACTATGTGCCAGAAAAATCTTAATTGGCTGCTGTTTCTCATCAGAGAATCCTGGTGTATTATACAAATCTTTAAAAACTGTTGGAAAAGTATATGTACTTCATAATGACATTGTTAATATGTTAGTCATTTTAAGAAATGCAGAATTGAAATGGAGTTCCTTTCCAATGCAAAAACCAAGATCAGTTGTAAAATGTTATACAGAGAATAGGTCTGTATGTTGACTTGCCTATTGATTTGCTTCAGAAAGCTTAGGACTAGGTCACCCCTAAGATTCTGTAACCTTTATATATGTGTGATAAAGACCTTGCTTTTTCTTTGAGGTCATCTGCCAGGAAAAAAAATCTTTGTAACGGCAATGGGTAATGCACTCAATATTTAGTATTTATTAAACACCTACCATGGGACAGGCACTGTTGTCACTATTCTGAGTAGAGAGTGATGAACAAGATAAAGTCCTGCTCCCATGGAGAAAAACAGTGCAGAAGATGATTTTAGGTTGTGAGTGTAATTCGGAAAGGAACCAGAGGGATGCGGAAAACATTCGATGGGAAGGAGGCTTCTTTAGCTCCAGTGATTTGAAAAGGCCTCTGGAAAGCTTGGATTTGACACTGGGCTGGGAACTAGTTGGGAAAAAAGTAAAGATTCCTTGGTAGAGTATTCCGGAGAGTGCTAGGCTCTCAGGCTGGAACAAACTTTGGAAGGTGTGGGACATTTTATTTATTTTTACTTTTATTTTTTCTTATAGCTATTTTCAGTGACCTTAATGACTTCAAGGTCTTTAACGCTCGTAACATGGTTTTACTATTGCCAACTTTCTCTAAAGTTCTGCAGAAACAGTTGGCAGGTAAGAGACTCAGTGGCTGGCTTGGCACTGGGCCTTTTAGGAGATGGGAAAGGCCAGTGTGGCTGGTGCAGGACAGGTGGGAATGGGAGGGAGTGGGGCAGGGGTGGGGGTGAGGAGTCCAGATGAAGAGGTTTTGTAGGTAAGGGAGAGGAGTCCTGACTTTATTCTAGGTACAGTGGAACGCTTCATCGAATTGTTAAAAGAAGATTGGTATGATCTGATTGGCATTTTTAGGAAATCACTCTGGTGCCTAGGGGAAGAATAGTTTATAGGGGGACGGGGTGGCGTCAGAGGGGAAGCAGGAAGACAAGCTAGGTTCAATTAATCTAAACGATTTGGACTAGGGTGATAGGATAGGGATGGAGAGAAGTGGATAAATACAGTTTGTGCTTTAGAAGTAGAATCATAGGACATGCTAAAAAGTGACGTAACGCATGAGGGGAAAGAATCAAGAACCATGTTAAGTTGAAATATGTAGGAGAAGCATGTTTTTGTGAGGAAGATGGGTTAAAAATTAGAGTTCTGGTTAGGTCATAGAGAGAGTGAATTTTTTAAAACCCTCACCCAAGGAGACTTCCACCAAGATGGAGGTGTAGGTGGAAACATGATGCCTTGTCTCACAACCAAGTTTAAAAACAACAAAGTTTTAGCAACAAAAATGCAGCCAAACCACAGAAAATTGAACTATACGGAAGTCTGACAACAACGAACCCTTTAGCCAAACTGGTAAGATGGGCAGAGCCAGCAGCAGAGCGGGGTCGGGCACACAGGCAGTGGGCGGATCCCAGGTGTGGAGTAGCGGCAGGCAGACCCACTGAGGGCGCAAGGCAGTGGACCCACTGAAGGCTGACCCAGGTCACACATTCGCGCGCAGATAACCCATGAGGGAGTGAGCAGTGAGACAGACTGCGCAGGCCCTAGCAGCAGGAAGCGGTAGAGGGGACCGCTATTGTCCCTCTCTGACCCCACCCCCACATACAGCATCACAAACCAGCGTCCTGGGTGGCCCCTCTTTGACCCGGCCCCCACATACAGTGTCACAAACCAGCGACCTGGGTGGCCCCGCCCTGGTGAACACCTAAGGCTCTGCTACTCATACCTAACAGGCGCCAACAGAGCAAAACATGGCTCAAGATGAACAGTTCAAAGCCCCAGAGCCAATAACTCTAAGCGACAAAGAAATAGCCAAACTTTCAGATGCACAGTTCAAAGCATTAGTGATCAGGATGCTCACAGAACTGGTTGATTTTAGTCACAAATTAGAACATATGAAGGCTAAACTAATTGAAATGAAGGGAAGTGCACAGGAAACCAATAGTGATGGAAAGAAAACTGGGACTCAAATCAAGGGAGTAGACCAGAAGGAAGAAAAAAACGACCAAACGGAAAAATATGAAGAAACAAGTATTCAAAAAAATGAGGAGAAGCTTAGGAACCTTCAGGACATTCTTTAAACATTCCAACATCCAAATTATAGGGGTACCAGAAAGGGAAGAGGAACAGCCACGAGTGGAAAACTTATCTGAACAAATAATAAAGGAGAATTTCCCCAATCTGGCAACAGAAATAGACTTCGAGGAAACCCAGGAAGCTCAGAGAGTCCCAAAGAAGTTGGACCCAAGAAGGAACACACCAAGGCACATCGTCATTATATTAGCCAAGATTAAAATGAAGGAGAGAATCCTAGAAGCAGCAAGAGCTAAGGGGACTGTCACCTACAAAGGAGTCCCCATCAGACTGTCAGCTGATTTCTCAAAAGAGACCTTACAGGCAAGAAGGGGCTGGAAAGAGGTATTCCAAGTCATGAAATCCAAAGACCTACAACCAAGATTGCTCTATCCACCTAAGCTTTCATTTAGAATGGAAGGGCAGATAAAGTGCTTCTCAGATAAGATCAAATTCAAGGAGTTCATCATCACCAAGCCCTTATTATATGAAATGTTAAAGGGACTTATCTAAGAAAAAGAAGATAAAAAAGATGAACAGTGAAAGGACAGCAAACTCACAATTATTAAGAACCACACCTAAAACAAAAGCAAACTAAGAGGACAGCTAGATCAGGAGCAGAACCATAGAAATGAAGATCACATGGAGGGTTAGCAACAGGGGAGTGGGAGAAGGAGAAGGGGGGAGAAGGTACAGAAAATAAGTAGCATAGATGGTAGGTAGAAAATAGGGGGGAGGGCAAGAATAGTATGGGAAATATAGAATCTAAAGAACTCGAGACGTGGTCATAAACTAAAGAGGGGAATGGTGGGGGAGGGGTGTGCAGGGGGAGGGGAATGAAGGGGGAATAGAACAACTGTAATGGCATAATCAATAAAATATATTTTTAAAAAATAAAAATAAAAAATCCTCACCCAAGGACGTGTTTACTAATCTTTTTTAGAGAGGAAGGGTGAGAGAAGCATCCATCAGTTACCTTCTGTGCGTGCCCCAAATGGGGATCGAACCCACAACCTTTTGGTGTATGGGATGATGAACAACCAACTGAGCCACTGGCCAGGGCAGGTCATACTGAGTTTACGTGCTTTAGACGAAATGATTGCTAATAACATTCCTTGATCAGACTTTAAAAGGAAAGTAAAGAGGATCAGGAGGAGGCAAAGGAGAAGGCAATTGCTTGGTCATGATAACAGCTCTACACCCCAGTTACTGGCATTGTAAGCCCTTCCTGATAGAGCGATTTTGCTACCAAGGTTATTCAACTTAATGACTTCACTTACTTAGTCATTCATTTGTTTTTAACAAATAACTCACTGAGCTCTTGTGTGCTAGTCCTTGTGCTAAGCTCTGAGAATATGATCTGTAACTCACAGCCTCTAAAATCTTGATAGCTTTTCTTCTTTCCAACAGTGTGATTCAAGTTGAGTTCAAAAGATAAAATTCAAGTATAACAGGCACTGGTCTTAAAAGCAGTCTTTATCCTAACACCCATCAACATACTCTGCTGTTTGTCATTTACTGTTTGGAGTGACTTTTCACATTTTAAGATTTTGTCTTTAGTTATCAGTAGAACATCTCACTGACTGCTTTGCAGTCTTGCATGGTACTCATGTAGCCTGTTCCATAAACTGCTTTTCCGGAGTATGGTTTCCTAAAGACCTTCTGAGAATTCATTGCTTCCCTAGATGTTAGCAGATGTCAGACATTTTGGTCTTAAAGCTCCTTTGCACTTAAAATCGAGGATGCCACCTTGGTGGGCATAACAGTTGTTCTGATATGCCTAGGTTGTGGGTTCGATCCCTGGTCAATGCACATACAAGAATCAACCAATGAATGCATAAAAAAGTGGAACAACAAATCTGTTTTACTCTTTCTCTCTCCTTCTCTCTCAAATGAATACATTTAAAAATTAAAATGAGAATGCCGAAGAGTTTTTGTCTATTTATATAGGTTATAACTTTTTTATATTTACCCTATTTGAAATTCAAATTAAGAAAATGTTAATTTATGTTAAAATAATAAGTTCCTTGAATTTACACAGAATCATTTATGAAAAACAATTATTTTTCCAAAAAAGAGTGGCATATTCTACATTATTGTAAATATCTTTAATGTATGCCTTTGTAGGAAGGAGGTTGATTTTCATAACTGGTACAACATGTCACGTGGCCTTGGGAAAACTCCACTGCTCTGCATCTGTGAGAGAACAAGGGTGAAAAAGGTAATGTCTTCTGATCAAGAAATAGCTTCATTGGGATCACTGCCCCCTGGAGGTTCCCTGGAACCCTTTGAGAGCTGGTACCCTAGCCTGTTCTGGGTTGGGCTCTGTGCAGACAGGGAGGGCATTGAAGGCTGGTTTAGGGAACTTCAAACGCGGTGGCTGGCCCAGGTCTCCATCCCAAGGAAAACCTGAATCTCTCTGTTATTTCTTCCGCGCTGGTTTTGGTTGAGTATGGAGTCATAGCAGTGCCCTGTCTTTAGTTATTTTATCATGAAGTGTGTCAGATTTCTTGGCAACACTTTTGCCAAGATTTTGTCGGGATTTTGTCAGGATTCTTTTCATATTGTTCTGGGGCACAGGAGATCTTGCTCCCTGGCATACCTCATCAGTTTGGCTTAAATAAACTCTTATAAAAATTTTAAAAACACACATTGTTTTATCTGCTTGACAGACTGTGTCCTTGTGGGGTTTTTTGGTCCCTATTACAATAGAGCCACTAAACAGTAGTAGAGGCTTGCTCTTACAAGTCGGTCATTGTTCTGGGCTAATTTTGTAAAATCTTACATGAAATACACATACCCAGAACCCTTAGAAGTGTTGGCATCATGATAGAATTTGCACTAGAGTAAACCACCTATCACAGTCATAGATTTCAAATAACCTTTTGTTCCTCCTTTCCTTATCCCTAAAACCAATTATTAGGGCAAGACTAAATATTGAGCTAATACAAAATGACTTTTGAAAAGATTTTATTTATATTTTTAGAGAGAGGGAAGGGAGGGAGAAAGAGAAGGAGAGAAACATCACTGTGTGAGATCTCTTGCCTCTTGTGTGCCCCCAACTGGGGGCCAGGCCTGCAGCCCAGGCAGATGCCCTGACTAGGAATCAGACTGGTGACCCCTTGGCTTGCGGGAAAATGCCCAGCCCACTGAACTACACCAATCAGGGCTAAAAAAAAAAAAGATTTTTGACGCAAAATATCTGCAATTTTCCCTTTCGTCTTGCTGTATTTAGACAACTAATGGGCTTAAACACATCATTCATTCACTTCTTTTATTCACTTATTCACTACATATATGTTGAATGCCTGCTTATTAGAAGACTACATAATACCTAAGCAGTTGTTTGAGAAACCACTGAAATTTGTACATATGTGAATTTTAGGGTCTTACGGTGTGGGCTATCTTTTGGGGAAAATCCTAGTGATTAATGAGAGGTTTGTTTAAATGCCAGTCTCATTTCTTTGCTATTATTTTTGGTGAACCACACACTGGATGAAGGAGAAACTTTTCCTCTTCCCTTGCAGTTCCTCCAGGAAAGTTGTTGCAATTGCCTCTAACTCAATGGACTCTTCTAGGTTATCCACACCTTGTTCATCTCTGCTCCTCAGATCACAGTTTGAGTCAAAGCTGTCAGCGTCTCCCTGAATCATATCAGGGATCATGTGAGAGGAAGGGCTTGATAGACACGTATTTTCATTTGTGGTTAGAAAATACACATGTCCACATTTCAGGTAATACTAGTTTTGGCCAATTAAATTTCTTCTGAAACTTGGGGGTTAGCACACTTTCTATAAAGGGCCGGATGGTAAATATTTTAGACTTTTCAGGCCATACAGTCTTGCCTCTATTCAATGCTGCTGTGAAAGCAGCTGTAGGCAATGTGCAAATGAATGAACGGCTGGGTTCTAGAAAAGCTTTAAACACAACACCCGACGAGGTAGCTCAGTTGGTTAAAGTGCCATCCCGATAGCCCGGGTTATGGGTTTGATCCCTGGTCAGGACACACATAAGACGCAACTACTGAATGCGTGAATAAATGGAACCACAAATTAATATTTCTCTCAAATCAATAAGTAAAGTTTTTTTTAAAGAACTTTACTCTTAAATAAATAAATAAATACATTTTTTAAAAATTAAAAAAAAAAGGAATCTTACTCATGAAAATAGGCAGTTTACTCACGAAAACATGTGGTAGACTGGACTTGGCCTGTAGGCAGAGTTTTGCCAACTCTTGCTTTTTCTGGTTTAGAGTTTGTTTGTACTTTAGATATAACATAGTTACAAAAGCTAATGTTACTGAGCGTTATCTAATCTATTCCAGGCCCTCTGCCAAGCATTTTATATGCATTATTTTATATAACTGTCTCAAAAACTTTGACATGCATATTATAGTCTTCCTTTTACAGAATGTGAAACAAGGTTATCAAGAGCTTCAGTGACTTGCCCTAAGTCTCATATGAATGTCTTTCACAAAGTTAAGTTGGTTCTATCAACTTCAGTTAGAATGGATGATAAGAAGGGACAACTACACCTCAAGGGAGAACTCAAGTTAAATTGCCGAGAAGCCATTAGGCCAGGTAGAAGCTATAATAAGGGAAGATTAACCTAATAACACACATTGTCCAAACCATACTTTTAAATATAGCTATGTAGATATACACAGGTTATTTGAAAATTATTTGTAGCAAAGCACCTATTGCAATGTTTCCAAATTTGCTTTTTTTTTTATTTCCAATTTCTTTTCTTAAGACTTTATATTTAGAGAGGGGAAGGGAGGGAGAAAAAGGGAGAGAAACACTGATGTGAGAGAGAAATGCTGGTCGGTTGATTCTTGTACGTGCTCTGACCAGGGACCAAACCCTCAACCCAGACGTGTGCCCTGAACAGGAATCAAACCTGTGACATTCTGGTTTGTGGGATGACACCCAAGTAACAGCCTCACTAGTCAGGGCTTCAAAATTTTTTTTAAAGATTTTATTTATTTATCTTCAGAGGGGAAGGGAAGGAGAGAGGTAGAGAAATATCAGTGTATGGTTGTCTCTTGTGCATTCCCTGCTGGGAATTGGCCTGCAACCCAGGCATGTGCCCTGACTGGGAATCGAACTGTGATCTTTTGGTTCACAGCCTCGCACTCAATCCACTGAGCTACACCAGCCAGGTCCCAAATTTGTTTTTGAGTAGCACAATAAGTTACTAACCATGAAATATGAAGAGAAAAAACTCAAGTATGTATGCTAGGGTAAGGACATTTTTATTACTTAGTTTTCAACATTTTTTAAATGGCTCAGTGTATGTAGCTGCATTTACATTGTAAGAGGCAGTACACAAATGGGCCTTTGAGTCTATTTATACTTCACAAAGATTTAATCTTTTAGGGAAAAAATCAAGTGGGGATCATAATAGCCATTCCAATTACTTTACCATTTATTATTATTGGACAATGGAAAAAAAATTCAAGAAAGCAACCAGGAACCATGCATGAAGGAGAACTCCCAAAGCACAGTTCACATAAAATCTCACCCACGTAACCCATTCAACCCATATAAGCCAACCAGACCTTTGAAGCCAGTAACTTTTTTTCTCATTAAGGTCATGACCCAGTATTAATTCTACATCTACAGGAAGTGATACAAAGGCCATATACATGCTCTATATGAAAGTAGGGTTGAAAAATAGTTAAGAAAAACAAACCAGAGAACCTGCTAAGTGATGAGTTTCTGAACCTGTCATGACTGTGGCAGCCGCACGCCAACGGGATGAGCACAGAGCACTCCTCCCCCCACCCTGACATCCGAATTATCCCACTCACTCCACCACTGGTTGTCTTCATCAGTTTACCTTTTCTGTTACCACCCTAAGTCGGGGTTTGTTATCATCACCCTCCAAAGTGATTTGTAATCTTGTATGGATGATTTTTTTTGCTTTTAATTTTCACCCAATAGCTGTTTCTTAGACACTAAGAATATAGTACAATCGTGTAAGAAATTATAAAAATGAAAGTGAATAAATTATCAATTTGCTCTACTGATCATGCAAAATTATAAAATGGCTTTATTTTATGAACTTATTGTTCTTTTAGGCTCAATAGTTTTGAACTCTGCTTCCGAATATTTAATCCTTCGTTTGTTTATTTTAGAGCCCATAAAATCTAATTACGTTCCACTTAAAAATAAGGAGAAATGATTCCTAACCTCCTCTGGAAGAGTAGCTTAAATTTTACTCACTGGGGATGTGACAGACATTCCAAGTTGTAACTTAATTTGATGGGCCTGCTTTTACCTTCTTAATTTGAAAATAATATATCTCATCACACGAATTTAATAAAGTATGTATACCAAATATAGAGGTATGTTTGAAATGATCTTACTGGACACGTGCTTATGCATTATAAATGAAAGTCACTTTGAGATTCCTCAGGGTGCTTAGAGACCTGGGCAGACACCTTCTAAGGGCAGCTGATAATAAGATATGTGTGTGGGTGACCACTCTTCCAAAGAGAAGGTACTGAGCTGCCAGAAACAGAGAAAACAAATAGGTTTTAAATATGAGCCCCAAATTCAAGTGTTGATTGCTAATTAAGCTGCTTCTCATAGGGGCAACTCTGGGTTGTTCCATGGTTGGCAGCATGGATTTTCTTTTACATAATTATTGAATGACTGTTAATGACTATTGAAGAATTGGGATAATTATACCTAAGGTCATAGTTTCAATAATAGGTTTAGGCAATTGTTTTCTAGAGTCAAGTCCCAGACCCTCTGGCATCAGGATTATGTTGAGGTACTTGTTAAAATGCAGACTCCTAGGATCTGGCCCAGAACTAATCAGAAACTCTGAGGTTGAGGTCCAGGAATCTACATATTAGTAGAACCACACGTGATTTTTATGTACATTGAGTGCAAGAACCTCCGCTCTTACAATTACGAGAAGGTGCCCTGGCTGCTGTGGCTCAGTGGATTGAGTGCTAGCCTGCAAACCAAAGGGTCCCTGGTGTGATTCCGAGTCAGGAAACAGGCCTTCCTGGGTTTAGGGCCAGGTCCCCAGTAGGGGGCGCGTGAGAGGCAACCACACATTGATGTTTCCTCTTTCTCCCTCCCTTCCCCTCTCTAAAAATAAATAAAATCTTTAAGAAAAAAAAAAAAGAATTACGAGAAGGATGCTAAAGCTAGAGTGTATTGGAACACCTTTTATAGAGAATGGCATCCTGAACCAGAAAGTTATTCTGTGCCTTTGGTTTCCAAGGAGAACCCAGCCAGGGGATAGAAGGACAAAAATGAACATTTCCAGGAGCTTTAGGTAGCCAAGGAGCTGCAAGGCTCTCCTCCTAGTTCTTTTTTTAAAATATATTTTATTGATTATGCTATTACAGTTGTACCATTTTCCCCCCTTCACTCCCCTCTACCCTGCACACCCCTTCCCACTCACATTCCTCACTTTTACTTCATGTTCATGTGTCATACTTATAAGTTCTTTGGCTTCTACATTTCCCATACTGTTCTTGCCCTCCCCCTGGCTATTTTCTACCTGCCATCTGTGCTACTTATTCTCTGTACCTTTTCCCTCTCTCTCCTCCTCCCACTTCCCTGTTGCTAACCCTCCATGTGATCTCCATTTCCGTGGTTCTGTTCCTGTTCTAGTTTGCTTAGTTTTTGTTTTTTGTTTTAGGTGTGGTTGTTAATAATTGTGAGTTTGTTGTCATTTTACTATTCATATTTTTTCTTCTTTTTCTTAGATAAGTCACTTTAACATTTCATATAATAGGTGCTTGGTGATGATAAACTCCTTGAACTTGACCTTATGTGGGAAGTGCTTTATCTGCCCTTCCATTCTAAATGATAGCTTTGCTGGATGGAGCAATCTTGGATGTATGTCCTTGCCTTTCAGGACATCAAATACTTCTTTCCAGCCCCTTCTTGCCTGCAAGGTTTCTTTCGAGAAATCAACTGACAGTCTTTTGAGCATTTCTTTGTAGGTAACTGTCTCCTTTTCTTTTGCTGATTCTAGGATTCTCTCCTCATCTTTAATCTTGGGTAATGTAATTATGATGTGCCTTGGTGTGTTCCTCCTTGGGTCCAACTCCTTTGGGACTCTCTGAGCTTCCTGACTTCCTGAAAGTCTCTTTTCTTTGCCAGATTGGGGAAGTTCTCCTTTATTATTTGTTCAAATAAGTTTTCCACTTGTTGCTCTTCTGGTGGAAATAATTCTCCTTCTGGTACCCCTATGATTCAGACGTGGAGATTTTTAAAGATGTCCTGGAGGTTCCTAAGCCTATCCTCATTTTTTAAAATTCTTGTCTCTTCATTATTTTCTGATTTGGTGTTTCTTTCTTCCTTCTGGTCCACACCATTGATTCGAGTCTGCTTCCTTCCCATCATTATTGGTTCCCTGTACATTTTCTTTTATTTCACTTAGCATAGCCTTCATTTTTCATCTAATTTGCAACCAAATTTAACCAATTTTGTGAGCATCCTGATTACCAGTGTTTTGAATTGTGCATCTGATAGGTTGACTACCTCTTCATTGCTTATTGTATTTTTCCTGGAGCTTTGATCTGTTCTTTCGTTTGGGCCACATTTTTTTGTCTTAGCATGCCTGTTATGTGGTGAGGGGCGGAGCCTTAGATATTCACTGGGGCAGGGCAGCCCACATTGCTGGGTTGTGATGCTGTATGTGGGGCAGGGGTCTCAGAGGGAACAATGGCATTTGCTCTACTCTCTTCCGTATTTCAGTCACTTCTTCTGCTTCCCCCAAGCAAACTGGGCCCTTCTGATGCTGATTCCTGTGTGGGTGGGTTTGTGTACATTCTAGGACCCTGTGGGTTTCTCCAACAAACTCTCCTATGAGGCTGGGAGTCTCTCCTGCTGCCTCAACAGGTGTTTTCAGTTAGTGCTTTAAGGCTTTATTTCCTGGTGCTGGGACCCTGGGTTGTGCGGTCTGTTCCGCTACCCAGTTTTGCCTGGTTTATCTGCATGTAAATGTGGGACTCCCAGGTCCACCAGCCGTCTTGCGCACTGCTCCCCATTCCACAATCCTCGGCCTCGCTGGGTCCACCAGCAGCTGCCTTGCAGAGAGTCCTCTCTGTCCCGGCTGCCCAACTCCGCCCCACTACTGGTTTGGATGAATGTGTCCTCTTTAACTCCTTGGTAGTCGGACTTCCATACAGTTTGATTTTCTGTCAGTTCTGGTTGTTTTTTATTTTTAAATTGTTGTTGTCCTACTTTTGGTTGTGGGAGGAGGCACAGTGTGTCTACCTACGCTTCCATTTTGGCCGGAAGTCTCCTCCTAGTTCTTTAAGGGCCTCCTCCTGCAGTAAGAGGAGAAGTCTGCTGGTTGTATGCCAGTGTGGGGCTGAGACCAGTAAGCACAGCACTAAGTCTCTCAGGGCCCAAGGGGAAGCCTTCTAGATGAAAGCCAGGGACTCCCTAATGACCCTTACAGAATATTCTATAATGCCTCAAGGGAGGCAAGAAAAGGGAAAGAGAGGCTGTTTGCTGAGAAACAGACTGAAAAGCAGAAATTCTTGGGGAATTTGAATGGAAATCCCCCTATGGTTGTTTCAGTGGCCTAATGTAAACTACTCTGCATACCAAGTCAGGACTATCTCTCAGGAACCTGACGAATTTGGAGTGGAGCAAATATTCACATTCCCTGACTCTCCCACCCAAGAAAGGCCGTGTTCTGGTGATATCTGATTAAAATGAAAATTGAGTACCTGCTTATGGGGGTGCAATTCTTTCTCCCATAGTAGACAGAGTGTTTCAGGGAAATCCGCAAAGTACAAGACAGAGATATATGTTTATAATTTGGATCTGCATTTAATACCATCTACATGTAGAGGGGAGGAGGGCCACATGGCAGGTGGATAGGAGCTTGGACCTCCGAATGAAAAAAATGCAACCCTTTCCTCCTATTTCTATAACCAGGCAGTCCAAGACACCTATATATGTACCTACAGTGCATAGTCCAATAATCCAATATATATATATATATATATATATATATATATATATATACACAAAATATGCTGGACTTGGGCCATTGACCAGAAGTCCAGGGACCTCCATACCGTTAAATATAATGGAAACTTTTCAGTCATCATTCCTGACCTCCTGATGTTATTACAGGAGAAACCCTGTTCTTCTTGCCAATGCAGTAAAGAATTACAGATTGGCATGTCTATTAGTAGGCAAGCAGGGTTTATTGGTGATATGTTCTCATGGAAGAGAGTGGGCCTTGCTGAAATGGGGGAGAAAGCCAAAAGCAAGGATGGCAAAAGCATGGGGTAGCCAGAGGCTGGGTGGCCTGAGGCCGGGAGGCCACAGAATGGAGTCTTTTGTTATGAGGGCTTATATAGGTGGTGGGATGGGAGCGAAGAAGTTACATATTGACAGGTAAAGGTGGTGCCAGCTTTGGGGGTGGGTGGGAGTACCCAAAGGTGTTGATGGGCTTCTTCCTTTAGGCACCATGGATCCTTTCTATCCTTTCAGGACTTAAAATGAAATCATAATTTCAAAGGCTTTTTTCCCAGGTAGTGGAAACAATACATAGAATTTCAAGGACAGCCCTTCTTTTGAGTTAGCATGGTGTATCTTGTGATGGTATAACACCTGACAAGATTATGGATGAGGCTCAGGTTGCTGAGTTAGTAGCTGAGACATGTCTCCCTACTCCTCCAGGCCTTGGTTTGCTATCCATTCTACCTAACAATAGTGTGGTATCTGACAGACTGATGCTCCCTCTTTGAAACATTTCCTCATTCTTTCACAACAGTGCACTTCCCCTCACTTCTGCCTTGCCAGGCAACTCTTGTGTTTCTTTAATGAGCTTTTAAAATCTGTCACTTAAATATGATGAAATCCTAAGGGTTCTGACCTAGGTTCTTAGTCTCTCTGTGCTTCCAGGAGCAAACTCATTCATTTTAAAAGATATTGGTTATCATCAATATATGATTCTTAATCTTTCTAGTTCACTTATCTCTAAATTAGAATTTGTTGCATGTTACTTATGCTTACACACAAAACTGTATTTTTTCCCTTTTTTAAAAAGTTATTTTAGCCCTGGCTGGTGTAGTTCAGTGGATTGAGCACAGGCCTGTGAAGCAAAGGGTCACAGGTTTGATTCCCAGTCAGGGCACATGCCTGGATTGCAGGCCAGCTCCCAGTACAGGCCACATGAGAGGTAACCACACATTGATGTTTCTCTCCCACTCTTTCTCCTTTCCTTTTCCAATCG
Source organism: Artibeus jamaicensis (assembly GCF_021234435.1). Classification (NCBI taxonomy): domain Eukaryota; kingdom Metazoa; phylum Chordata; class Mammalia; order Chiroptera; family Phyllostomidae; genus Artibeus; species Artibeus jamaicensis. Next base: position 21,031,203 of record NW_026521788.1, read on the forward strand.
CTAAAAATAAGTAAATAAAATATATTTTTAAGTTATTTTAAGATTCTTAAAAGCAGCAAGACAAAAGCAATTAGTTACCTATCAAGGAGCTCCTATAAGACTGTCAACTGATTTTTCAAAAGAAACTTTGCAGGCCAGAAGGGATTGGTAAGACATATTCAAAGTGATTAAAAGCAAGGACCTACAACCAACATTAGTCCACCCAGCAAGGTTATCTATCATTTAGAATTGAAGGACAGATAAAGAACTTCCCGGACAAGAAAAAGCTAAAGGAGTTTTCATCACCATCAAACCAGTATTACTTGATATGTTAAAGCGTCTTCTTTAAGAAGAAAAAGAAGAAAAAAAGAAGATAAAAATATGAACAATAAAATGGCAATATATACATTTCTATCGACAACTGAATCTAAAAACCAAAATGAACAAGCAGAACAGGATACAGAGAACGTTTTGCCGGTTGCCATATGGGAGGTGGGTTGGCAGGGTGGGAGAGAAAGGTGAAGGGATTAAGGAATACAAATTGGTTGTTACAGAACAGTCATCGGGACAAAAAGTACAGCATAGAGAGTATAATCAATAATATTCTAAAAGCTGTATGGTGTCAAAAGCTCTCTTGCAGGTGGGAATCTTAGGGCAGGTCTCAGGAGAGGGTTTCAGCAGAATATTCACCAGTTCTCCAGGTGTGTCCTGTCAGGGCCATGGTCTCCTCTGATTGGTCAGTGATGGAGCAGGGTTCTTTTGTCATTACAGTTGGTCCCAGAGCTGAAATACCTCTGAGGCTTAGATGTTATCTCTAGGGAGGAGAAATTTCCCTGGGGGTGAAGTCTTCGTTTTTCCAGTGTTGCCCCTGCCAGTCCCTGGAGGCCTTCAGCCCTGACGACCATCATCTGGCTGTAAGTGGGGCGGCAATGTGTTCAGTGATCTGTCTCAGTTTCCCTACTCACCTTGCCAAAGAATTTTCCAAGCTTCACTTGGACTTTAATTCTTAGGGGAATAATTTCCTTTTATATGTACCTTTGCTATAAGCTGTGTATTTTTTTAAATTTAAATTTAACATGCAAAAAAAAACCCCACTTCATCATGTAAGGTGAACTCTCTGTGATCCTTTTGTGTACCTCCTGGTGATCCTTTTTGTTCTTTTTAAGAAAGTTCAATTTTTGTCTTATTTTATTGAAAGTTAAAAAAAACTTTATCATTGTTCTATTCAACCCTCCCCACCTCATTGTCCATGTCTTTTATACACGTTCCTTCACTTGACCCTTCCCCTTCTTTCCCCTATTATCCCCCAAACCACTCCCCTCTGGTCACTGTCAGTTTGTTCTTTATTTCCATATCTCTGGTTCCATGTCTCTCACTTATTTGTTTTGCTGATTATGTTCCACTTATAGTTGAGATCATATGGTATTTGTCTTTCACCACCTGGCTTATTTTACTTAGCATAATGCTCTCTAGTTCCATCCATGCTGTCACAAAGGACAGCTCCCTCTTTCTTTCTGTTGTATAGTATTCCATTGTGTAAATGTAAATAGTCTTGGTTGCAGGCCTTTGCTTTTCATTACTTGGAATATTGGTTGCCAATCTCTTCTGGCTCATAGTTTTTCTGTTGAGAAGTCAGCTGCTAGGAATAGCAGAGTTCCCTTGCATGTTACTTCTTGTTTCTCCCTTACTGCCTTTAAGATTCTTTGTCTTGGAATTTTGCCATTTTAATTATGATGTTTCTTGGAGTGGGTCTCTTTGGGTTCATCTTGATTGGGACCTTCTGTGCTTCCTGGATTTGTGTGACTTTTTCTCTGATCAAATTAGGGACATTTTTGGAAGTTTTCTGTGATTACTTTTTCAAACAGATTTTCTGTCCCTTGTTTCTCATCTTCTCCTTCTGTTATCCCTATTATATGGATATTATTGTGTTTCATGTTGTCCTGCAGCTCCCTGGACCCCCTTTTTTTCTTCTTCTTCTTCTTTTTTTTAAGATTTTATTTATTTTTAGAGAGGGGAAGGGAAGGAGAAAGAGAAGGAAACATCATTGTGTGGTTGCCTCCCATGCACCCCCTACTGGGGACATGGCCGACAATCCAGACATTGTACCCTGACTGGGAATTGAACCAGCAACCCTTTGGTTCACAGTCCAGCACTGAAACCACTGAGCCACACCATCTGGGGCCCCTTTTCATTCTTTTTGAGTCTTTTTTCCTTTTATTGCTCTGTCCAGGAATTTTTTTCTACCTTGTCCTCCAGCTCACTGATTTGATCCTCTGCTTCATCTAACTTGCTTTTAATTCTTTCCACTGTGTTCTTCAATTCAGAAATTGTATTCTTCATTTCCTCCTGACTTTTATTGATAGTTTCCATGTCTTTTTTCATGCTGATGTAGTTTGCAGTAAGCTTCTTGTAGCTTCCCTGTAGTTCTTTGTAATTCTCACTGGGCTCATTGAGCTTCCATATAACCATTTTTTAAAACTCAGTGTCTGATGGTTTACTTGCCTCTATTTCATTTAGCACGCTTTCTGTAGATTCATCCTTTCCTTTCAATTGGGGGGTATTTCTTTGTCTCCCCATTTTAAGGGAAACTTTGTTTATGCTTCTTAAAATTATTTGCTTTGACTCCATGTGTTTGTGGTGTGAACTACTATGGTAGGAGACCTGTGGGATGCAGTGGTGCAGTTTCCTTGATCTTCCAAACCTAGTGATTTGGGGATGCACTTTATTCAGTTTATGTTGACTCTCTGGATGTAATTGGGTTTTGATTGTTGGGTCATTCTTTGGTGGGTATTTTTCTCCAGCTGACTGACTGAGGGTCACTTTATCCACCAAATCTTATATGCAGTTGTGCAGGTGCTTCCAGAACAAAACTGCACAGCCCAGAAAACAAAACCACACCTGCAAAAACAACTTTCACCCACAATCCCACTATCAACAGTAAATGAACCAGTATCAGTAAGGATGTAAAGACAGTAAGACTATTATAAGAAAGGAGAAGCAAATATGAGATGATTAAATGAAAGAAAAATTATTTCAATAGTGTAGAGGGAGCAGCAAAAATAAGAGGAAGGAATCAGAGCAATGTGAACAGAGAAAGTAAAATTTACATCATAAATAAAAAAGAGAATGAAGAAGGCTGAATGAAGAAGGGAAGCATATAGTATTAGCTGTAAGCAGAAATTTTTTTAAATAAGAGAAAGAGAAGGAAAAATAGTAATAAAAAAGAACTAAATTGGAGAAAAAGATCCACCACAGCACTGTCAATAACAAATGAGCTAATATTAATATAGGTGGGATGGGAATAAGAGGAAAAAAAGAAAGAAAGAAAAGCTTAAGAGACATCTAGAGAAAAGGGAAGTGATTTTGACAGAGGGAGATAGAATACTAAGAGTGAAGAATGAAAACCAGACTAAGACAGGGAAAAAGTTAAAGTTTGAGACAACAGAATAATGAACAGGATGAAGGCAGAATGAAGTAGGGGTGGGGAACAGTAAAATTTGAGATTTGAAATACAAAAATAGTGAAGATTTAGATATAAAATTGAAAAATGAGATAAAATTGAAAAAATTGAACAACTAATTTATCTACAACCAACAAATATAGATTGATAAAGGTAGAGAGAATGTAGGTATTTTAAGAGCAGGAAAAATAAGAAAATTGGTTTTGAGAGGCTGGATGGGGAAGAAATAGTAAGAGTACAAAATGGGGAAAAGTTGTAGCAAGAGAGAAAACAAAACAAAATGAAAATAAGAGGAAAGAAGAAAGTAAAATGCAGTAAGAGAATGGAGGAGCGAATTATGATAATTGAAATAGACTATAATATAAAATCTAGTGACTTAATATCCACAAACTTGAAGGACAAGAACTGAATGTTAAAAAGCTATGCAGGAAAGAAAATATTGCAAATCATGGAGGAGAACTCAGTGGATTTCATCTTGGTAGAATATTGTATTTACCACTGTTTTTTCTTTATAGATCTGCCTCTGGTGATGTCAGATGGTATTCCAGTCTGGCCATAAGCAGATTACCAGGGATCTACCAGTCTGTTGCCCCCTCCTTCAGTTATTAATCTAGTCACTCTGTAATCAGCAGTAAGGCTTAAGCCCCACAGGGTGGGGCAGAGTATTTCTGCTTCTTCTCAGGCTGATGCCACTTGGAGAGGAGTGCTCTGCCTGAGCAAGATGGCTCCTGCAGTATGGGGAATGACTCAGCACTTATCTTGGCAGCTGCTTTCTCAGTTCTCTCCCCAAAGCCACTGTCTCCAGTCTCTCAAGTGTCTCTAGTCCACACTGTCCTCCACCTTTGCTGGAGCTCAGGTAAGTGGCTGCATATGAATATTTGTGTGTTTGCCCTTTAAACTACTCTTTGCTTCTCCAGCCATCCGTATCTAGCAAAGAAAAATCCTGCTGCTTTTCACAGCTGGATGTTACCTGTGTACTTTTTGGGCTCTGGTGCTGTAGGCTGGGCAGCCCAGCTAGGGCTCCCACACTTCTCAGGGGCATCCCCTGGCTACTGAAATATTCCTCCTGAACTTCAGCTGCCACCAGTGGAAACCCAGACAGCCCTCTTGCATCTTTTTCACACTCTGTACCAGTCATGTTGTGGTGAAGCGGTTTCTTCTCTCTGTCCATGGTTATAAGGCTTCTCTCCTGCTATTGTTCAGTTGTTTATTCCAGATGATTTCTTCACAATTTAGTTGTAATACCAGATTGGTCCTTGGAGGAGGTTAGTGTAGCTTCCACTCACTCCTTTGCCATCTTGGATTTCCTCACCTTTCCTGAATACGTGTATCTGATGGCCTGATCCTTCCTGTAGGGTGCCAAAAGACATAGAGACAGGTCACTGGGCTGGCCCTTGGGATGGAATCTAGTCCCCCTTCAGTTGGTGCATTATTTGCATCACTGCTCTCAGGATAGAGCTCAAAAGACCTTATGGTCAGGTCATCTAGAGAGAGGCAGCTGACAACTGTGGCTTCTGTGTTCCCAGAAAATATGGGTCATGATGATGCATCCCTTCTCCCATGTGGCTCTCAGAGCTGGCAGAATGCATTTCTCTGTTTGGTGAGGTGGTTCAACTGCCGCTGACACTTGTGTGGAAGTCCAGAGGCCTGGCCCCTTCATACACTGCTGCCAGGGGCCCAACTTTGACCTTCCGCCTCTCACCATGTGCCAGACACTGTGCAAAGAAGACTCATGTGTGCATTTTGTTGGGCCCTCCCAACAACTTTATGAAGCAGGTATCATCACTGAGGCCCAAGTCGCAAAACTAGGTAAGTGCCCAAGATGGTTAATTTTATGTGCCAGCTTGGCTAGGCCACCAGTTACTTGGTCAAACAATAGTCTAGATATTGTTGGGAAGATATTTTTTAGATGTCTTAGTCTGTCTAGGCTGCTATAATAAAGTACCATAGAGAGTTAAAAACAATGGAAATTTATTGCTCACCATTCTGAAGGCTGGCAGCCTGAGGTCGGGACATCAGCTAGGTTGGGTTCTGGTGAGAGCCCTCTTCCAGGTTGCAGACAGCTGTCTTCTGACTGTGTGTCTTCACGTGGTGGAAAGAATGAGCTAGCTCTCTGGCCTCTTCGTATAAGCGCACTAGTCCCATTCATGAAGGGTCCACCCTCAGGATCTAATTATCTCCCAAAGGCCCCACCTGCTAATACCATCACACTTTAGGGTTTCATTATATGACTTTTGGGAAGATACAAACAATCAGTCCATTGAAGATGAGATTAACATTCAAATCAGTCAACTTTGAATAAAGCAGATTACCTTCCATAGTGTGGGTGGGCCTCAATCAGTTGAATGCCTTTAAAAGGAAAAAAAAAGATTGTCATCTCCCAGAAGCGAAGACTACTGTTCCTAGACTGTCCTTGAAGTCTAGACTGCAACATCAACTCATGTGGTCATCCAGCCTGCTGCCTTCCCTACAGATTTTGGATTTGTCCCCCAAATCAAGTTAGACAGTTCTATTTTTAATTTGTTATTTCTGTAAATGAAGTAGCCAGCTTACTATTTTTTCCCTTTTTATTGAAATTAGAAAAACTGTAGACCACATCTGTGAGCAATGCTATAATGGAAAAGGCAGGTGCCTCTATAGAAATCTGTGGGGTCTGAATGTACCTGTGTGTGTTATGTGTGTGATCAGGATACAATTCTGTGGGTTTGAGTATAGCTGTCTTCATCTGCACAGTGTCAACAATGAGACACCGTCCTTGCCCTCAGAGGTGTACAGTTCCTGCATCCTCCCTGAAGCCTGGGTTTGAGGGGAAGTTGGGAGCAGTAGCATTACTTTTAGAGAGAGGGAAAGGGAAGGAGAAAAAGTGGGAGAGAAACATCAATGTGTGGTTGCCTCTCATGTGTCCCCCACTGGGACCTGGCCTGCAACCCAGGCATGTGCCCTGACTGGGAATCGAACCAGTGACTCTTTGCTTCACAGGCCCGTGCTCAATCCACTGAGCTACACCAGCCAGGGCACATGCTTTACTTTTTTAGCTATTTGTTAATACCACCAACATACTATGAAGTTAGTAATAATGTTCTTTGTTTGAGTCAAAGACATTTGCATTTTGTAGAGCAGGCTAGCCAGAAATTACTGCTGTTACCTCCACAAACTCTCTGTGAAAACCAGTACAGCACTTTTGCTTTTTGCCCCTAACATCCGATTGTAAATACTGTGCCTCTGAGCCCAAGCTTTGTTATCACCTGCACTTGGGCTTGGGTTCCAGACATACTATTCAGCAACTGTGTGACCTTGTTCTCATGACTCTGTTGGCTTCTCTTTCCCATCTATAAAAGTAATTTTGATAGGGGAACTTGAGAGTTAAAGATTTTAGCTTTAGTCATAGACGATAGGCTTACGTGATTAATGAATGTGAAAAACTGTTGTTCCAGGAACTGGAGTGCAGGACCTCCTGACTCTAAGAAGTCTACGAGTAATTCATTCAGCCTTTGTGTCCCTGGGAGTCTGGAAGCAGTAGAGATGGTTTCTGAGCTATTGTGTTCCAGGGAGGGAAGTGACTCAGATGAAGAGTTGATCAGTAGGTTAAGAAATACTAGGAAAATTGTGACAGGACTGTGAATCTTTACAAACCCCCTTTTCCAAACCCCTTACCTACCCTTTCCTTCTCCTTATAAAAAGTTTGGCTTGAGATGTTAAGATGGTCTTTGAGGTTACAGAACTTGCCATCTTCTCTGATGGCTGGCATCTGAATAAAACGCCCTTGAAGATTCAATTCTTGTCTCTACTTATTGGTTCTTGTAGTAACAGGCAGCACGAACACAAACTTTTCCAGTTTCAATTTGAGGAAAAGAGTTCTGTGCTTACTTACCTGTTGAGACTTTTGGAGAATTTTGTGAGATGGTGTATACCCTACTACTGCCTTGCATAAGTGCTAAATAAATGTTAACTTCCTTTTGTGTTACTTATCTCCTTACTTATCTAGTCTTGATTCCTCAAGGGCAAGGACCACTTTTTTCCTTCTCTTATCCACCTTATTCTAAATAGGACTTAAGACAGATTGTAGCAGGTTGGTAATAAAAATAGAGAAAAAGTGAAGACATCAACATAAAATGGAGCCAGTGAAGAGACTAATACAGTAATAGACATCCTCATTTTGGAGGGTCACAGGATTAACTCTGAGTTTTCTAGCAACCAATGAGAAAAGTTACACAATTCAATAGTATTTCCATGAAATAAAACAAGCTAATGACTCAGGAAAACACACCCTGGGCAGGATTTTTTCCCTTCCCAATATGCTTTCTCCTTGACTTTGGATTCATTTTACTGAAAAGAAGCCCATTTATGAAAAAGTTTTTCTGAAAGTGACAGAGGTCCTAACTCTGAGTAGAGGCTCATCCTCATTGTCACCAGCTGATCTAATAGCAAAGATCTAGTTCCTGGACCAGAAAACTAATCTTGCAATAGGCTTCTGTGTCTGAAACCAAAAGCGTCACTGCAGATAACAAACAAGATATGTGCAACCTGTGGTTAGGCTGTTTTGTTGAAACTCTTGTTTCCTCCCTTGCAGCTTCAAGTTCAATGGGACTTGACCTAAACCAAGTCACGCAGGACTGATACAATTTAGACTAGGCCCTAAGTTAATTTGAATTTCCACTTCAACCCCTTGGAAGGCTTATCAAATCCAGCAACCAGTAAAGCTTTATTGAGCACTTCTTTTGTTCAAGGCCCCTGCACTGGGCCCTGCCAAAGAACCCAGGCTTCCAGTCAGCTCCCACTAAATAGGTCAGGGAGGAAGTGCCAGTAACTAAGACTTTGGGAACTCGGAAGGAGCCTGAAAACTTGGGGACCTGTAGAGACCTGAAAATTTATTGGAGGAGGTAAAACTTAAAGGATGAGGATGAGTGGGGAGGACAAGAAGGCACACGTGGTGATGAGGACTCAGGCTAGTGTGATTCGGTGGTGTTCAGGCACCAGGAGGAGCCTGGCTTACATGGAGTGGAGGTCTGAGGCAGGGCAGCAGAAGACGGTATAGATGTCAGATGTTCTGGGGGGCCAAGGCTGCTAGAGCTGCTCCAGCCCCCTCAGAGGATTCTGCAGAGTAATTCAATAAGGGACTTTCTGAAACCATTTCTTACTTGGGAGTTTGTGGACTTTAAAAAAGTACATCATCTCTAAGTGAGTCAACACTAACATTTCTGTTGAAGAAAATTGCAGGATTCCAGCCACTGACTGTGTGGGAAATCTGTAGTGTTACTTTGGATCATGTCAAGCCCCTGAAATTGGTTTCAGGAATATTCTTTTTCCATCCTCTGGGGGATAGCTATGGTTATCTTGATTTTGGCATCTTGGGAGGAACTCAAGGAAGCGTCTTCACCCTAAATATGCCAGTGTCTGAAACATCTGGTTTTTCTTCAAGCCACTAGACCACATTCTTGAAAGAAACTTCCCAGTTACATGGGGGAGAATGGGGAGTCAGTTGGCGCTGGTGAGGAAGGCAGGGGCGAGGACCAGGAGGCTGGAATCTGCAAGGGAGGAAAGCAAGGCTCTTAACAGCTGCAGGTGATTTAATCTCATGTTATCTCCATCCCACAGGTAAGGAAATGGAGACTCAGAGAGGTTAAAACAAAAATTGCCCAAAGTCTCAGAGCTAGAAAGTGACAGGAAGGCAGCTTCAAAATTCAGGTGACAGCACAGCCCAGCTCCTACTCTGCCATGCCACGTCCTTAGGGCAAAGAAACACATCCAAAGGCAAACACAAATGGAGCCACCTCTCAGTAGAGGAATCCTGGGCCCTTTTCCCAGAGATTCAGGTGTATGGATCTGACTCCCCTGTGCCTCCCTTCCCAGGTGATTCTGATGACCAGCCAGATTTGGGGACTCCCATTATAAAGGAGCCTTCAGTGTAGGTCCACCCTCAGTGAGGGGGTAAAGTGTTTCTACTGGGAGCCTCTCTCTGAGTGGCAAGGGGGTGACTCATAGATGCTAGACTCTTCTTGATGAGGTAGATGGGACAAGAGCAAAAGAGAAAAAAAAAGAGGAAAAGTTCTTTCTGTGGAAACTCATATGAGATAAAAGATAAGTGCAGAAGAATGTGTCACACTTGTAGGTGCACGAAACTGTGGAAACTGCTTCTTGCGGACTTTGGTTCCCCCCACCATACCTTCCCCACTGCTGATATCACAACAAGAATCTCAGTTGTCCTTAAGGACCGGGGACATGAGCAGTGGGGGTGGGTGGGGGACTAATGGAGCCTCGAACCATAGCTTTTAGGCCAAACTGTATCCCAAAGCAATATGGTCCTTTGAACCCATACTCCTAACCAGTATTCTTGAACCTTCCTAGACCTGGATATGGTCCTTTGAATAAGGCACCCCACTTCTATGTCCACAGATTCCTGGATCATAAAAGGAAGGAGCCAGGCTCCGACTTCAGCCTATAAGTCTATAACCAATGTAGGAGTTCTTAACCCTTTGGAAGAGCCCAGATCACTTTGAAATTCAGCAGAACTATCAATCCTCTCCTGAGGGAAAAGCACAGGGACTCAAATGTTAGCCCATAGTCTCAGGGAAATTAAGGGGCTTTCCAAAGCTCGTTGACAAAGCCCTAAAGGTCTGTGGGCCTACATTAAGCCCAGTCAGTGTGCCTGGAAGCCTCTACAACTGTGTTGTCTAGTGCGGTGTCCCCTAGCACATGTGGCCATGGAGCACTTGGAACACAGCAGCCGTTCTGAATTGAGATGTGCTGTGCTCATCTGGATTTTGAAGACTTGGTATGAAATAAGAATAAAACTACTTTAACAGTTTTTTATAGTGATTATAATATATGAAAAGGTAATTTGGATATTTGGGGTTAGTTAAATAAAATATTAAAATTAATTTTACCTGGTTTTTTTTTTTTGCTTTTTGAAAATGTAATAAGGACATTTGTAATGACATACATGACTGGCATTATGTTTGCATCAGTCAGTGCCGCTCTGTGATGACATCCTGTGACCTGGGACTTGAGACCTTTTCCACTGAGTCAGCATGTGCCTTCACAATGTCAGCTTGCTTCACTGCAGGTCCATCACTTCCTCTTTCTGGAAGATGCTGTTTCGAAAATGGGCAGGGAAATCTTTGCAAGCTGTAAACAAGCTGTAAATCATGTGTTCCCCACTAGCTTTTTGAGGGCAGGGACATGTCCACTGTGGCTGGGGTCCTGCGGATGGGCACCCAGCAAGTGCAGTGATCCATCTTTGGCCACTTACGGGACTGGAGCTCCAGATAACACTGGTGCATTAGTTCCTAGGGCTGCCCTAATAAAGCTCCACAAACTGACTGGCTTAAGACAGAATTTTTTTTATGGTTCTGGAGACTAGAAGTCAGACATGAGGTGTCAGTAGTGCCTTTCTCACTTCGAAGGCTGTAGGAAAAGATCCTTTTCTTTTCCTAGCTTCTGGCGGGGGTCTGCCACCCACGGCTTGTAGATGCACCACTCCGACCCCTGCCACCATGGTCACATGGCCTTCTCCTTCTGTCTCACATCTTCTTCCCCCTGTGTCCAAATATTTTCTACTTATAAAGGCAATTGGAGTTCTTCTCCAGTTTTTGCAGCACAAGGAATCACGAGCAGCAAATCTCCCTCGACCCCCACTACGAGGTGGAGCAGGAAGTCCTGCCTGGGAGCCAGTGTGAGCTGGGTGGAGCTGCAGAACGGCCCGAAGAACTGTGACCCTTGGGGAAGGGCAGATGCTCCTCAGGCACCGTCAGGCTTAAGTCCTCGCCCCACCCCAAGTTCTCTGTGTGTGTTCTGGGGGAGCAGCAGTGCTATGATGAGGCCAAGACCATGCACGTCCCCCATGTGGACATCAAGGCACTCAAGAAAATCAACAAAATGAGCAACTGGTCAATCAACTGGCCAAGAAGTATGACACCTTTTTGGCTTCAGAGTCTCTGATCAAGAAGATCCCATGAATCCTGAGTCCAAGCCTGAATAATTCTGGCAAGTTCCCTTCCTTGTTGACCCACAATGAGAACACGGTGGCCAAAGTCAGTGAACTGAAATTCACAATTCAGTCCCAGACGAAGAAAGTGCTGTGTCTGGCAGTGGCTGGTGGCCACGTAAAGATGACAGATGCTGAGCTTGTGTGCAATATCCACTTCACTGTCAAGTTCCTGGTGTCACTGCTCAGAAAGAACTGGCGGAACGGCCAGGCTTTGCACATCAAGAGCACCACAGGCAAGCCCCAGAGCCTATACTAAGGCACAGCTTAATAAACCATGCTGCTACCATTAAAACAAAACAAAACACAATTGGATTAGGGCCATAACAAATGTTAAAACCTGCAAGAATTTTTATGAATTTATTTGAGTCAAACTGATGGCAATTGCTCAGAAGCAAAACCTCAATAGATTGAGGAAATGCTCTGGAAATTGGCAGTTTGGCATTTTATTTCATACATTACAATCAAAAGAGGTGGCATATAAGGGGGTTACATGAACTCCATCAATGATGGATTAGGGAGGCGGGAGAAAGCAAAGCGGGAAGGGGGGGACCTCTGGGATTGGATAAAATCGTAAAATGATAGAAATATACCTCTTTCACACAGGTGAGTACAGGATGGTTAACAGTCAACAATTAACATAACAATAACAATGAGGGGGCTTGTGGTCTCCCCTCTGGTGCCCTGCTTGTGCTTTGAGGGGTCTGAAAAAAGGAAATTATCCTGGCATTCCAAAGGTGTGTTATCATAGATGCAAAAAGGCGATAGACAGGCTCAGTCAAGCTAAAGATGGGCTTTTGTTAGGGAACATTCTAGCCTAGGACATGACATGATCTGCTTTTAGTTAGAAAGTTTTAACTGCAGACCATCTTTTGTGGTAGCTTTAGGTCTCTGAGCTTGTTAGGCTGCCATACAGACCACTGCTGAGCTGATCAGGTTTAATATGTGGCCCCTTTTTGTCCACACAGTGATGAAGATGAGTCTTGGCCCTGTGGAGCTCACTTTCTACAGCCCTAAGACACAGCCAGTGCGTTGATATATAACATGATATTAGGTTGTGGAAATCAGGGTAGGGGGTGGAGAGGAACAGGGTGAGGGTGGTGGTGAGCTATTTTTAAAGTACAAGATGCACAAGGAAGACCACTGAGGCAAAACTTGAGAACAGGATTGAGGTCACAGTGAATGTCAGAGATCTCTACCCTAGATCTCTGCCTCTTGAGGTCTAGGATAGAGACAAGAGCAAATGTAAAGCCCCTGAAATAGAACTGTATTTGATGAGTTCAAGGAACACAGGGAGAGGGCAGGTTGATTGATAGGGGTGGCCCACCAAAGGCGCCAGGGCCAGAATGGAGCAGTGGGAAGGCCTGGACATCGCCCTCTGTCCGGAGCTGCTGTGCTTGGGTGGGGCGGGCCTTCCTAGTCTTCTGGCTCATGAGTTTCACTTCCTCCAGCCCCACTTCCCCCATTGTTTGGCCTGGGGGAGGCTGGCTATCCCTGGCTCTCTGTCCAATGCCATTCTCATGTTGCCTTTGGCAGACATTAAGAGCTGAATTTTTTTGCTACTTGGTATTGAAGTTCAAGTTCCTAAAACCCCTTCTTCCATTTTTTCCTTGTTTCCCCCTGGGGATAGGCCTGAGACTTTTCACTGTGACCCTTCATGGTTTGGGGCTGGCCTCTGTTTTCTTCTGGGAGGAGGCGAGTGGCCTCCAGGCCCCTGCACGGGTGAGCTCTTCATCTGGCTCACTTCTTCACCTCCTTCAAGACCTTACTCAGATGTCTCCTTCTAAGATGAGTGCCCCTGATCGCATTATTTAAAAAGAGTGCATCTCACTTCGACCACCTGACCTCTTCCCTTCATTCATTTCTCCCTACCACACTGTATAACCTCCTTAGGCATGATATGTCAGTGTCTCACCCACGCCCCACCCCCATCCTGCTAAACTGTAAACTTCATGAGGGCAAAGATTTGCACCTTTTCTTCACTGATATAGCTCAGACCCCTAGAACGGCACCTAGCAGATTGTAGATACTCAGATATTTGCAGATTGGAGTGAATAAACAAATGAATGGGTACTGAAGAATGGTAGAGTCCAGAATGATTATTCCCCATACCTTCCTCTACCGGGAGGCTGAGATGTAGAGAACAGAAAGGAATTTGTAGAATACTTGCAGACTGTGCCAGAGTCAGTGCTAGAAGCAGAGAGACAGTGGGGAGTAGAGCTGGACTCTGAGCTGCTCTCGAGGAATTTGCATTCTAATCGGGATTGCCAGTTCCCTCTTTGAACAACTCCAGAGAGAACCATTTTCACAGAACCCAGTGTAAGTGGTGTCCCTGGAGTTCTTCAAGGCAGTCGCCTATGGGTGAGGCAGGCTGTGGATGGGCCATGGTGCGGAGCCTAGAAAAGAGAGTAGGTACAATTGTGCAGGGTATGATAGCTTGGAGGGAGGGCTCTACCCAAGAAAGATCATCACCAGCCCAAGGCCAGAAGGGGCGTGGGTTCAGGACAGCCTCCTTCTGTGGTGTTCTCTGTGTCCAGCAACAGGCCCAACCTGGGATCAACTCCCCATAGGTGAAGGCTTGGCGGGTGGGCAGTGATGCCCAGGCTCCAGGCTCACAAGGAGAGTTCGGGCTTGCTCTTGTGCCCAGCCCTCTAACACAGTGAGGCTCGCTTTCCTTGGTTCTGTCCCTCTAGCTGTTGGCTCTTCACTCTGGCTGCATAGTAGAATCTCAAATCCCTTGGGGGGTTAAAACAACAACAACAACAACAACAGCAGCAGCAGCAACAACAACAAAACCCTGGATGTCGGGCCGCCATCCTCAGGGATTCCACTCAGGTGGGGCCAGTGTCTCCTCACCAGGTGATTCTTGTGTGTGGCCAGTGAGAACCACCGCCCTAGAAGTCCTGCTATTGTCTCACAACTGTGGAAGGGTCCGGGCGGTGGATTCTTAACCCTGCACCTCCATAAAGAGAATTTAAAGGAATCTGTGAACTTGAGTGGGAATAAATTATATGTTAATTTTCACTAACCTCCAACTAAAATTGAGCGTTTTCTTCTACTATGAATGTGGGTGTCAAACCACAGCAGTGCCTATGACTGTCACCCATAGAAATCACAGATATTTTCATATCACTTCACAATCGCTGTGGGGCACCCTGAAATATCATTTTGAGTTCATCTCCACTTCAAAGTCAAGGTAAGTAAAGGTTTGCTCCCAGGTTTTGTTATCTGATGCATTCATAACATTGCATGTATATCGCTATATTATACTGCTAAAAAGATTTTGATTGCCAGTATTAAATATGATCGTTTTCATTGAGTTCTGTGTGTCTTGGGTGTATGTTAAACCAGCGTTCCGAGAAGGGCTCTGCAGGCTTCCCCAGATGGCCGAAGGGGCTCCCGACCCAGGCGAAGATGCGTCTTCAGAGGAGGCTTGCTCTCTCGTCCTGTGTGGCCTTTGGGCAAAGGTTACATCATTCACGGTTAGAGCTCCTTGACCTTCCCCTTGGGACGAGTGCCCTGGCTCACTCACCCCATTTCCCATCTTTGGGAAAAAGTGCCCCCTTCACCCTCCTGCCTGTCGGTGACCAACTGGGGCTTTCCTTTCTGTTACATCAGCCCACTTGGGTGGGGGTGACCCAGAGAATGGAAACAAGAACCTGCATCACAGGAGGGTGACAGTTCCCCAAGCCTCTCTGGACTCGCGGCTCCTTGCTGCCTTCTCACCTTTCTGCCCGTCTCTGTGATTGGTACGTCAGCCAGACGAAGGAAAGGGGTGTCCCATGGATTTCTGCAGGTGCTGGTTTAGAGCCCTCCTTCCGTGTAGCAGAAGCAGGGGCACTGGGCCCTGACCCAGACGCAGTCCCCGCCCTCAGGGAACTCACAGGCTGGTGAGGGTATCTGAGCCAAGAATTCAGAGTAGAAAGAGATCACGCCTGTACAAAGGTGTGGCGCTGAGGGCAGAGCAAGTCAGAAACAAATGGGTAAATGAGAAATGATGCTTCCACACTCTCACACCCATTCCTGGGCTGTCTAGGGGTGCTCAGTGGGCCACAGCTGTTTGGTAGAACAACCAACAAGCAGAGGCTCAGGGAGGAGCTGGAGGAGCCTGGGCCCACTTCCTGGGCTGCTGAGCTCATGCGGAAAAGGCATCATTTCCAGGCAGCCTGGATGCAAAAGCCTTTGGCCTACTTTCCTTGCAGATTTCAGTGAGGGCGAACACTCTGGGTCACCAGGTCACCATGGTTTGGTTCTTGTTAAGATCCTGAACATTTCCTCTGCTTGAGGAGGAAGGTCTTGGATAGAGAAGAGGCTAGAGTGTCAACCACGCAGCTCATAACAGTGTCCTTGGGGTCCATTCTCGCCCTGCCTCCGGGAACATGCACCCTGTGAAAGGCAAGCCCACTGGTGCCCAGTTGGAGAGAGGTGGCAGTGTCACCATGGAGAACTTGACCTTTTGTTCTGCAGCCTAAACAAGACTTGGTTCAATAAAAACAATCACAGTTGTGGGTGGGAGGGGTCCCGGAGGTGGGCGGAGAGCCCTGGTGATGTCTGAGCTGTGAGTGGATGGTCACTGCAGTGAGCACCTGCATAAAACCCCATCTAATGGCAAGCCCAGGGGATGGCCACCATGCCACCCAGAGTCAGAGCACAGGGCCTTCCGTCGTGACCTTTTATCCACATGAGGTCGGGACACTCTTTCAGCCCCTGGCGAAGGCACAGGCACAGGCACTTTTTCCCAGAAGAATGTCCATGTATTATTTGAATACTGCACCCCATTCCAGAAGTTATCACCCAAACTGTGGAAGCCCCAAGTTTAGAGGAGAAAGAAAGAAAGCTAGAGACACGGAACGAATTCCCTGTGATCCACTGCGCAGCTGGTGGCAGGGCCAGGCCCCCAGGTCCCTGCGGGCTTAGTCTGTTGCCCTTTGCCCTCCCGGTCAGCATCTCCCCTGGGAAGGAAGAAGTGGGTTGGAGGGAGGCCGCACTTTGGTTCCACACCATACTGGGGAATCTGATTGATAGAAATAAGCACAGGATACCACATGTACCAAAGGTGGCGGAGGTATCTAGTTCTCCCCAGTTCTCACCCTCCCTCCGAATTCTTGATTCTACTGCAGTTGACCACAAGGTTTGCTCCCTGAGGCATGGCCTGGAAAGTTACAAAGAGTCTCCTAACTTCTTCTGTATCCAAGACTCTCTCCTCAAGCAGACAAGGGTTTGAGGATTTTAGCAAGAACAAACCATGGCAACCACACAGTGTCCACTGGGCTGAAATCTGCAAGGGAGGCTTTTGTGCTGGGGGTGCCTGAACATGGCGTCCTTGCAGCATGAGCTGGGCAGCCCAGGCAGGCTCCTCTCCCCAGACACCCCTGGGCAACGGTGAAGGGGCTGCTAGCGACACAAGGAACATACCGGAAATAAATAGAGGATCACTCACACTCTCCCAACCGCCTCCACCTGAAAACAAACAGCAAAGGGTGGGGAGTGTGCTTCCAGTGCTCTGAATTCCTCCCAAGGGTAGTTCAAGCTGTGGGTGTCTGAGGTTGGGTTTCAAGAGAGTTGGATTGTCTGAGTAAGTGTTCATTTCAGATATGCTATATCCCTTCAGTCGTCTGTTCCGGTTATTGATTCAGAAACTGTCATTACGAAAGGTCTGGAGCAAAGCCCTGGGATGCCTGGTGTGGGCAGGGCTCTAAGGTACATGTAGGAGTGTGTGGATTTGGGTACTGCCCCCAACTTTCACTCTCCAAGTCTGGTTCGTGTCTGTTAAATATCAGCTCAGCCTGGGCCAGTTCATTCGTCTCCTCTGTTTTCTCTCCTTTTCTTCTGAGTTGCCCAGTTTTAGTTACCACCAACCTATTTTTTACTTTTACTTTTCAATTACAGTTTACATTTAATATTATTTTGTATTAGTTTCAAGTGTACAGCATAGTGGTTAGATGATCATAAACGTTAGCAAGTGTCCCCCTGATAATTCCAGTATCCACCTGCCACCTTACACACTTTACCACAATATTATTGACTGTATTCCCTGTGCTGTATGCCTTCAGTCTACGTTTGATTTCACAATCAAATTTAAAACTCATTGATGAAAAGTCTATCTTAGAGAATATTTGAAAAAGGACTCTAGGTAAGAATGGTTTTTAATTAGCATGTCTTTTGACTAAATTGGGGTCCAGGCAGAATTTGTTTTCTTACATCATTAACACACAGTTCACTTGCCCTAATGAGGGTAGATTCCAGCTCCACCTCTGCCAAAATGAGTGAGATTTTTCTGAATTTAGAATTATATTTGGGGGCTCCTTTTGTGCAAAATTCTCCTGGTTTTTAATGCCTTTGAATACAAAGTGGACAGGAAGCAGGAGCTGCCATGGCCTCTTTCCGACACCCCAGTGCACTCAGGTACCAACCACGGTGAGACTCACAGGGGCCAGAACCCTCCCCCAACATGGCTGCTGCCTCTTGGAATTGCAACAGAAAAAAATTGGAAAGTCACTTCATTCATGTGTGCGTGTGTGTGTGGCATTTATTTTTTTATTTTGGGGTTCTCCGTCATTGCAATAGAAAAATTCTGTGACTGCTTTTGATAGAAATAAGCATCTCATCCTTAATGAAATCCACTTGAAGGAAAGGCACCTTTCAAAGACAAAGATGTTATTTATTATTCCTCACAAACCTCTGAAGATTAAATATGGGACATGCACTACCAAT
The DNA here is from genome assembly GCF_021234435.1 of Artibeus jamaicensis. Taxonomy (NCBI): domain Eukaryota; kingdom Metazoa; phylum Chordata; class Mammalia; order Chiroptera; family Phyllostomidae; genus Artibeus; species Artibeus jamaicensis. Next base: position 21,049,340 of record NW_026521788.1, read on the forward strand.
GTGAGATCACTTTTGCATCACTGAATGGGAAGAATTTTCTAATATCCTCTGTCATACCTCTTCAGTAAGTGTGGAAGCCAGCCCAGGAAACTCCTTAGGGACAGAGTATAGTTTAGGAGTTAGAGTATTTCTCGCACTGGTGGGCTGATGACGCAGCACGGCAGTTTGGGAATTACACAATCGCTGCGTTTCTTCATAGCTCTCTGGATGTATAGCTAAGAATACTTTCTGTTCCTGTTTTGTTTAATAAAAATAACAAAGGAAGCATCTATGAGGTTAGGAGAGGAAAATAGCCCAAACAGCAAATTCTGTTCCATTCGACCCAATCAATGTGCCCGATAATGATCAAAGGACATCTCCGCGAGCTCATTTTTGACCTTCTGTACTTCCTGTACTTGGCTGCCTCTGCTGGGCGCGCTGCCCAGCCAGGGCACTGAGCTCACTGCAGAGCCTGCCACGGCCCTCAGCGGCAGCTGCCCCTGCCTGCGTTGCACAGATGAGAAAGGAGGCTCCGAGGATCTCGGCAACCGGCCCAGGGCAGGTGGCTGGAGGTGGTAGAGCAGGACTAAGACCTGGTCCTGTCTGGTTCCAGAGCCTGTGACCCTACCACCCACTGTGACTCTGTCTCTGCTTGTTTTTCTTGCCAAATTATTTTTCTTTTTAGAAGTATGAGAGTGAGAAAGTCTGGCTTCAAGTTGCTCACAATCTAGTTAAGAAGAAAAGATAAATGGAGAAAAAGCATTTCCTTCTCTGTACAATGAGGAGCCTTGTTCAGGAGTTCCAACTGGAGCATCAGACCAGATGAGCCGAAGTGCAGATGCTGGGACAGAGCCCCATGGGGTTTCGGGTTAATTCTGTCCAGAGCGGTGTAGGGTCAGTGCGGGGAAATGCAGTGGGAAGCAGTGCAAGTCAGAGGCACCAGGATTCATATCCCTGAATGATGGGTAAGGTGTAGTGTAAGGGCAACCTCAGCAGCTAGCATTTATTTGGGCTTCGTCTGGGCCAGGGTTTAAGAGATGTACCGGTTTTGATGCATCAGATCCACCTTCCATCCCTCAGATTAAGTACTGCTGCTCAGCCTGTTTTCCTTATGAGGAACAGAGACGTAGGGAGGGCGTTAGGGACCTTTCCTGCTGATCCCGAAGCTAGTGCGTGAGGAACAGGGATTTGAACCTGGGCAGGCTGGCTCCAAGCTCAGACTCTTACTACACAAAGGACAGGATAAGTTACACGGTGTTTCACCTTGTAGAGCACCATCACACTCATCAAAATTGTAATCATTGCTTACGGTCTGTTTGTCCCACTAGGCAGTGCCTCCGAGGGGGCAAAGATTATGTCTATCTCAGAGGCCATCCTAGCACCTAGCACACAGAGGTCACTTGGAAGTTTTAAAAATGGACAAACAGCGTTGGAGGGAAGCAGAGGATTTCTTTTCAAGAGTAAGCCCATCAGTGCCCTGTGGTATGCCATTCAGAAGCTGGTGACTATGGCCCTTGCTGGTGTGTCTCACTGGGTTGCGTGCTGGCCTGTGAACCAAAGGGTCACAGGTTCAATTCCCACTCAGGGCACGTGCCTGGGTTGTGTGGTCAGGTCCCCAGTTGGGGTTGAGTGAGAGGCAATCACACATGGATGTTTGTCTTCCTTTCTTTCTCCCTCACCTCCCCTCTCTTAAAAAAAAGCTGGTGAACATGAGCAAATCTTACTTCCTCCTCACCTCAGTTTCCTCCTCACCTAGGTTTCCTCATCAGCAAAGTGAGGCTAATAACAAAGGTGCAACTTTAGAAAACAGTCTGGCAATTTCTCACACATTTCAACATAGAGTTACCATATGACCTGGCAGTTCTACTCCTGAGTATTCACCTAAGAGAACTGGAAATACATATATATTCATGCAAAGATTGTACGTGAATATTCAGAGCAGCATTACTGTAAAAGCCAAAACAGAGAAGCAGCCCAGACGCCCCTCAGTGGATGGATGGATCAGCAGAATGAGGTGCAGCCACATGGTGGGATATCCCCGGGCACACAGAGGAACAAAGTAGTGGTAACGTGCTCAGCATGAGTGATCCTCAAAAACACTATGCTAAGTAGAAAAGCCAGTCACAAAAGACCACATAGTACATAATTCAGTTTACAGGAAATGTCCAGAATAGACAAGTCTGTGGAGGCAGAGTGTAGATTAGTGGTTGCCAGGGTCAGGGAGCGGGAGGAGTGTTGGGGAGGGGGGGAGAATGGACTCTACCCTTCTTTAGTTCTTACGGTTGGACTATTTACAAAAGAATAAAATTGGGCACAAGACTAGGTTAATGAGAGAAAATCCAAGTTAATATGTGCACAGAGGAGAATCGCAGTTCAGATCATAAAATGAGGCTGAAAGAAATGATCAAGCTAGGTACCTTTTAGTACTTTTTAGACAAAGGAACAATGAATTTGTGAGAAATTGACAGAACAAAGAAAGTTAGTACTCATTAGCAAGGACGCTAAGCTAGGTTTGGGCCTGGGTGGTAAATTAGTAAAGGAGCTGCAAGGTTAGTTTATCCAGGCTTTGTCACCTCTGGTTTTTATAACTCTTGTGATAAAGTTGTCTCTCAGCAGCAGGGAGGGCACCTGTCGCGAGATTTGTGTCCTGAATTTAGAGGAGAGTCGGAGAGTTCTTCCTGCTCTTGCTGCTCCTCAAGTGATTTTAATTTTAAATAATTCATATGCCATTGTGAGATGTCTTGCAGGAGTGACTACTAATGGGTACAGGGGTATTTTTTGGAGTGACCCAAATGTTCTGGAATTAGGTACTAGTGGTGATGGATACTAATACACTAAAAAAACCCACGGAATTGAAAGCGTGAATATTATGGTATGTAAATTTTATCTAAAAAAAAACAGAATAAAAGTGAGAACAAGGTGCTAAGTTCTACATAAATTTAGGTTGGCTACTTATTTACATTTTGTAGGGGATTTTGGGTTCTGGGCTTAGTCTCAACAATAAGGTGGGTTTTTTGTTGGGTTTTTTTTGGCCCCTGATCTTGTTCAGATGTGATGCTAAAAAGAAAGGCAAGAAGGATGGGGAGGAGACACGCGGGTTTGAGACTGGGATCCCTGTGCTGGGGCTTCACAGGTCCAATGTGTGGGGGGTGGGGCAGAGCACGCGGGCAGGGGACCGGCCAGCTCCAGACTCACTCAACCTGACATTCCAGAATTCTCCCTGCCCTTGCCTCCATCCACTCTGCCACCATCCTGTTACCAAGCCACCATTATTTTGTGTCTGAACTACTGTAATCATTCATTCCTGAAATATTTACAGAGCACCGTCTAGGGCTGCTGGGCACTGTTCTGGGTCCTGGGGATCAGTGGTGAACAAAACACGTGAATTAAATCCCTGCTCTCACGGAGTGGTTGTTCCAGCAGAGTCAGACAGTAAACAGATGAATATGCAAATTGATCGATGTGCTAGCAAATGGTCAGTACTCTGGAGACAAATAAAGCAGAGGAGGGAGGCAGTGAGTGTTGGTTGAGGAGTTGCAATGATACATTTGGAGGTGGGGAAGGCCTCCCCTTGAGGGTATCATTTGAGCAAAGAGACTGGCAGATGATGGGGTGAACCACGTGGCTATCTGGGGGGAAAGTGTTGCAGGCAGAGGGAATAGCCATTGAGAAGGACACAAGGCGACTGGCCTGGAGTGGTCCTGTTTGTGGACAAGCAAGGAGGTCAGTGTGGCTGTGGGGAGAGAGGGAAGGAATGAGGTCCAAGAGGTAAAGGAAGGGGACACCCCCTACGGCCTTAAGGTCATTTACTCTTTCTTCTCTGGAAAACTTTCTGGTGGCTTCTAGCTCCTCTCACCTACAATGTTCCACATGGTGTAACCCCGCTGCTCCCAGATACCATGGGCCCCCTCACGTTTCCCCCTCACTGCTTTGCCAGGTTCTTTCCCACCTCAGGCGCTTTTCCCTTGCTGTTCCCTCTGCCTGGAAAGGCTTTCTCCCATCGTCTCCTGGCTGGCTCATTGCTGTCATTCTAACCTCAAACTTCAACTTTTCTGTGGATCCTACGTGAAGTAGCCCCTGCCCTAGTTACCCCATTACTGGTTCTATTTTCTTCTCACTTTATGAGTACCTAAAATGCTCTTGCTTGTCTTACATGTGAGTGGTCTGCTGATTGCCCCCCTAAAAAGGAAGCCCATGAGGTCAGGGACCTCCTCTGGGTCATTTACTTGGTATCCCTGGAGCCTTCCTCCATAATTACCTATTTGAATGCACAGATGAATTTGATGACCTCAGCCTTCTGGGAATTCCTCTGATTGAAGGGATGGCTACTGGGTGCCGCCAAAGCTAAGCTTCCCAGAGTAACTTATCACTGCGCTGTCCAGACAACCTTTGCCCTGGGGGGACACTGTGTGTACCTTGGGCTGGACCGAGCATTCTTTCCCTCGGTCTCTGTGAAGGATAACGCTCCGTGCCCTCCACCTTCTGTTTGCCCTCAGGATCTGTCAAGGTCCTATCTGCTTTTCTCCTAATCTCACTGCAACTTGCAAGTTCTCTGACCCTGGAGTTAGGGAGAGCTTCTGAAAGACTGACTGATCTGAGATCTGTGATCTGAGATCTGAGATCTGAGAGTACCTCAGGGACTGTCTGCTGAAGGGAGTCTAGAAAATTCATGTTATCAGTGGAGACACTGCAGCCTGCAGTTGGGAAATGCTCCAGTCGTGGGGAATTGGATGAAGGCAGGGAGATCTAACTCTGAGTGTTTACTAAAACCTCTAAAATTATGTATATAGTTTTATAGTAACTGTCATTTTTCTGAGAAGAGGATTCATCAGTGTCTTAGGCCATGTGTAACGAATGGCCTTAGGCGTTAAGAACACTTTGAGGGGCATGAACTCCTTCGAGATGATCGTAACTGAATTTTTGGGGGGTGTTCTGTCACTGTTCTTGTGAACAGCAGTGCCAGGCTCACAGCAGATGCCCCCAAACTATCTATTGAATGAGTGAATAAATGAACGAATGAGGAATGAATAAATAGATTAATGGATCGATAGGTGAAACCATCTCCTGCATTTCATTTCAGTACTCTTTTACCAAGTCACGAATGTGAGACGTGAACCCACGCACAGAAAGGCCTTTCTGTGGGATTCTCATCGCCTCATCTCCCTGCTGCCCTGTCCCTCCTGCACGATCTCCCGGGCTGGCTGCACGTCTCCGTTTTGGGGGTTCAGCAGACCCGGGGAAACAATCTCTGAGCCCTCTGTCGGACAGACTGTCAGCTGACCTGAAGGTGGTTCCATCTAAAGTAAAGACTCAAGCTTTCCCTGACTTTGCCAGGCGTTAAGGAACCCAACCTCCTGATCAGTTTTAGTCCTTGGTAGCCCTGCTCTGACAGGGACAGGGACAGGGACAGGGACAGGAGCCAGAGTGGGGTGATAAAGTTCAAACTTTCCTGCCTTTTCCTGTCATACACTAGTGATTCTCCTGGGGGTTTGTTTGGTTTGGGACACAATAAGGTCCATTAAAAAAAAAGTCACCAGGCCAATCCTTGTGTTTTAGACCTCAGACATGTTGGCTGAGAAAGACTCAGACCAAGGCTCTGGGAACAATTGAGGAAGGAAGAGTGGGACTCAAGGCTGGGAAGGCTGCCAGGTGGAGAGTATTGGCGGGGGCAGGAGGCTGGGGGTTGGGGACTGCCACCGTGGAACTTTCACTGTCAGGTCCCCTATTGTGAAAAGGGCTTTTGGCTGTGACTTTCGTTAGGAGCTCTGAGAACTTCCTTCGGCTACGGGGAAAGAGCACCGGACTTGGAGTCTGGTCTTAGCCTGGCTACTTAGAAGCTGAAAGGGCTGGGTCTTTGGAGACAGAGCTGGCCCTCTCTCTGCCTGGCGGATGACTTAGGACAACATGCTTCATTTTCTGAGTCTGGGATTCATCGCCTGCACAGTGGGGACCCCGACCTGTTTTGATCCCCACCACCCTGTTAGCTCCTTGCCCTGGTACTTGGTGACAAGCTCAGGAGAGGGAATGTCCCAGGTCCCATTGGACTGCCCTGCGGGCAGTGCATGCCCTTCATTGCTCCTGATTCGGGCAGGGTCCCTTCCCTGTGTTAATGTTGAGCCCCCTGCCTTGCACTTACCCTGAGGAACTTCTCTTCCCCCAGAGTGTTTAGTCCTTACTCCTGCCTCATTTTCTCCCCTGCCCCCTTTTCCAATGACCTCTCGCAGTACTATTTTGGGGACACTATTTGCTGAGATTTTTAGACAAGGAAGGTGAGGAATTTTGTGCCAGTCACCCCATTTAAGAGTACCTACCTTTGGGGAACCCTCTTCCTTTAGCTGTGTCCAGTGGGAGATTTTATTTGCTGAAATGTTTTGAAATAAGGGAAATTCAGACCAAACTGCCTAATGTCCCTAGAATACAGCCCTGTACTGGTGGAGAGGGTCCTGCTGTCCTCTCGTCTCCTACACCTGACTGGACCTGGACGTGACTTGTCCTGGATCCCCTATCTAGTAAGGAGCCAGGACTCCTCGAGGCTCCTCGGTGACTTCATGGAACCCAGGGAATGGTCCGGGGGTGCAGGGCAGGCTGACGTCAGAGCAGAAGCTAGCCCTACTTCTCATGCTTGGGTTCCACAAATGCAGCCGGCTCACAAAGTGGGTTGGGCAGAATTAGCGCTTAGTAGGCAGCTATGGAATTCCCTTCTCACCTACTGGTCAGAGGCTAGGTGCAGGCCGGAGAGAGAGGGGTTCCTGTACAGACAGATGGAATGATACCAGAGGACATTTCTTGTACCCTACTTATTTCAGAGAAAGCTTTTGGGATTGTTTAAAGCTCTAGGTGACCCCAATGTGCAGCCAGGTTTGAGAAGTAGGAGGCTACAGACAGGGAGCTGTGAGCGGGGGCTCCCACAAGACTGCCCGCCTTACAGAAAGAACGAGCAAACACAGTGAGCATGGAGAGCTGTGGAGCAAGGAGCCAGGAGACAGGCCCTGTTCTCCCCTCCTCTGGGACTCTGAGCCTCGGCCAAGGCCCAGCCCTCAGGCCCTCTGATGGGCTCAGCTCCAGACTGGCATGAGGAGGGGCTGGGCTCAAAACTTGGTTAACGTCAGAATCACTGGGGAACTTACAAAAAAACATACAGTGGTAGCTTGGTACTAGTTGTTCATTTGTTCCAGAACTTCTGAAGGAACTCCTGACAAATGCTGAAATGGGTGTGTACCGAAGAAATTTTTCCTGTGAGAAATTTTCTCTTGCCGGGTGGGGTCATGACTTACATAAGTTCTAGCAAATTCGACAAGTCCCAAGCAAGCAGCAAGTGCTGAAACCTTTTTTCTCGTCAAAATGCGACAGGTACTGGGTTTGACGAGCTCTGAAGCTGGTGAGTGCCGAGGTGACTGTATAGACTCCTGGGGCCTAATTTAGGAGGTCTGAGGCTGGTTCTGGAATCTCATTTGTTCATTTATTTTTTTAAAAATTTTTGTTTATTTATTTTTAGAAAGAGGGGAAGGGAAGGAGAAAGGAAGGGAGAGAAACATCGATGTGAGAGAGAAACACTGATTGGCTCCCCTCCAAGCGCTCCAACCCGGGACCAAACTCACAAGCCAGGCGCGTGCCCTGACGGGGAATCTGCCCAGCAACCCGGTGCTTTGTGGGCCGCCACCACACCCGTCGGGGCTTGTTTGTTGCCCCCGCCCATCTTCTCAGCCAAGTTTGAGGACAACTGACTTGAGATAGTGTGCACCAGAAGGCATTTGGTTGTTAAATACCAATTGTTGGGTCTACTCCCAGAATTTCTGATTCTGCTGATCTGGGTTGAGACCCCAGAATTCACACTTCTAATAATTTCCCAGGTAATGCTGCTTTTGCTGGTCTGAACCGTACTTGGCCCATATAGAGCAAAGGGATTCGACCTTGGCTGCATAGTAGGATCGCTTCAGAGCTCTTTCAACTCTTGGTGCACAGGCTGCACCAGATCAGTCCATCTCTGGGGCCCAGGCATTAGAATTTTCTTTCCAACACTGCATCATGAAAATGTTCAATTATATAGCAAAACTCAAATAATTTGACAGTGAAGAGCCAAATACTCATCACCTAGATTCTGCCAGGGCCATTTGGCTTTGCTTGAGTGGCCCATTCCTCTAACATCAGGGTTTCTTAAAGCTGTAGCTCCCCGGCGTTCAGCCGAGTTTGAGAACCAGGTGCTAGTGTTTCTGGGCCTCTCCTCGGATAGGCTGTTTCTGGCTGTGGTTTGCAGAAGCTCCACAGATGTTCCTTATCCCCACTTCCTGGGGCTTGCCAAGAAAAAAGACATGCGTTTATTCAGTGGTAGGTACCTACTGAGTACCTACCGTTGGGGAACCCTCTTCCTTTAGCTGTGTGTAGTGGGAGATTTCATTTTCTGAAATGTTTTGAAGTCAGAGAAATTCAGACCAAATTGCCTACTGTCTTTAGTTTGCAGCCCTGTACTGGTGAGAGGGTCCCGTCTCCTGGACCGGACTGGATCTGGACGTGACTTGTCCTGGATCCCCTATCTGGTAAAGACAGGGAGGGGGTGAAGCTTCCAGAGGGTGCTCCTGAGTCACTGATTCTGGGGTATTGACCAAGTTGTCACTGTGAGACCTGTGTCTGCCCTCAGGGCTCCAGGTTCTGTAGGGGCAAGTGAACTGCCCTTTCCAACCTGGCGCAATCCTATGTGGTGAGGGCTCTGCCAAGTCCCCAAGGGAAGCTAGGCCTGGAGGGGAAAACGAGAAAGAATTCTGTCGTGTGGAAGTTTCCAGAAGGACAAATCTGACCAGTAACCATCCCTCCTACCATACCACTTGGCGTACAGCTGGGCCTCAGAATATAGAGAAGAAGGAGAATCCACGAACTCATCAACTTGCCCCAGGCTGCCTGAGACCTGAAGTTTCCAGCTGGGCTGTGTACCTTTTTTTTTTTTTTTTTTTTAAATTCTACATCAGTTTCTTGAAGCTGAGATAGAGGTTTTACCAGAGAACGGGGTTTTGTGGGAGAGATAGTCCTGGGGTAGAGTAAGTGAATGTGCGTCCTTTTATTTCTAAGGAAGCAGTGGAAAACTTAGTTAACGAGGAAATCCAAGCCATGGTTCCCCTTCTAGGCTGCTTTCCCACCCTGTTTGGAGTGAGGAGTGGAGAGAGGCCAAAGAAGGGCCAGAGAGGCCAGGCTGCGCAGCAGCCCTGCCATTCTGAGCATGCGCCGGCCTCAGTCTCCCGCAGGCCGGAGGAGAGTCTGGGACTTCCTGGCTGGTGGGGAGGGTCAGGGAGAACATTCTGAAATGAAGGGGATTTCCCTCGGTCGCCAATGACTCAGAAGAGTTGCCATTTAGAAGTACAACTTTGTGCGGAGGTACTTTCAGCTCCGCTGGTGACTGAAACTTGGGAGCTGGGACTTCTTCAAACACTTTACTTCATTCATTTTGAAAATGGAGAATTCTTCGGAGCCCCTCAGACCTGAGTCCCTTTTGCTGGGGCTTTTTAGTGTAATTTACTTCGTATATCTTCCCAGGTATCCTTTCGTTTTACTGCAGTGGTTTGCTGATGTCCCTTGGGACTTTCAGGGCCAATGGCACCTTGATCTTTATGGCGTCCCAAGTTGGTTGTTCGTCCCCTGAGCCCTTGGTGCTCTTAGCACAGGCCTGGGTGGCGCTCCAAAGTCACCGTTGAGTCAATGGACACAACTATTTTCCACATCGCCTCCCCCCCACAAAAAAAGGTAAAGCTCCAACAGTGGGGAAATAATTTGTAATTCTGGCACAGGAACCAGGATAGAATAGCAGGTAGCCTTTGAAAAAGCTAACTATGAAGACTAAGCAGGAATATATAAAAATGTAAATGGTGGGAAAATATTATCTGGTAAGTAGGTTGTGATCGCTGCTGCGGTTCGAAAGCACAGCGTGTATGTTGTGGTTTCGAACCAGAGGAAAAGGCAAATGGAGATCATTCTGCTAAGGCAGTGAGGTCATGGGCAGGGATGATTCGAGATTTTTCTTAAATTTTGACTGTCCGATCATCAATATAAAATAAAAACCCAACCTCCGCAGCATGTTTCATGGTAGAATAACGAGGACTTGGGTGGCCGAAGTCCTCTGCTTGTCCTGGATGGATGAGGCTCTTCACGGGCAGGTCCATTTTGCTCATGCCTCTCCCCCAGCCCCACACCATGCGCCCCTACACTTGCAGCATGTAGTAAGTGCTCAATAAATACTCGCTGAACAGTGGCTCGATGGGCAGCTTATGCCAAATATTTAGGTCCATTTTGAAGATACTCATGGTGTTTTGATTAGGGGAGACAAAGCCTTGGGAAAAGAATCACATCTGATCCACAAACCACCAACCAAAGGAAAAGTTTAAGTACTGTGACCTCTTGTCTTAATAGTACATAAGTTAGTTCTTTTCAATTAAAGTGGTTTAGCAAATGTATAACCAAAAAAAATTAATTTAATTTTTATCTCTAAGCTTTTTTTGTGTGTAAATAAAATGTAAAAGGAAGTGAAAGCCCTTTGTCCACATGGGACCCCATTCTGGGTTCAGAGTCAGTGGGGGGATGAAGGCCACTCAGGGGGAAGTTGCTGCCCAACTGACATCCCTTTGGGCCTGGAACTGAGCACTGGTAACTGCAGGTCGATCTCCCTCTTGTTCCAAGCACTGGCCTCTGTGGAGCTGGGAGGGGGCGTTCACTGCCATCTTTCCCTTCCCGGGGTCCTGGTGCATAAATCCGCCACTCTGCCAGGCTCTCCAGGGCCTTTCTGCCAGCATATGGGCAGACTCGGCTTGTGGACAAGGAGCAAGAGGGGTGTTCCGATTTGGTTTGGCATTTGCTAACTGGTACAGTCCCCGCCTCCGAATATTCCCTCGCTAATGCCCCGTGTCTGCAATACCTCTGCTAGTTCCTCCTCGAGAGTAGGGTTCAGGCACAGATGTGGAAAGGGAGCCTCTCTGGACCATTTCTCCAATGAAAAATCAGCCACTGGTGACTCAACTCTGTGGGAGATCAAGCACGAAACAAGTTGGGAGATGCAGTATCTGGGGGCTGGTCATGATACGTCCTTACCAAGAAAGGCCCGGAGCAATTCTGTCTTCTCTAGAGTGTCTAGCTGGACTACTAATATTAATTCACACATCCAGCTGGTTGGTCGTTCAATTATCGAGACCTGAAAGAATGGAATGAAACACAGTGAATGGTTGGTTTCCTACCCTTTGCTTTCCAAAATGTGCACTCAGTCTTCTCCACGCAATGTTCTCTTTCAGCCTTCTTGATTACCCTGTGAGGCAGATATATCCTTACTTTACAAGAACAAAAACCATGGCTCAGAGATGTGATTGGCCCAATATCATGCAGCTAAATATAACAATGGTAATTAATACTGCTTACTACTAGAGAGCTTTCTTAATACTCGTATTATCCGTGCAAAGGAGGTAGTGTTACCCCACTTTCACAAGTGCAGAAACTGGAGTGCTGGAAGATTAAAGGCTCCCCAAGTCGTCAGCCAGCAGATGTCCGAGCAGAGATGAGAAGACAGACAGCTCCTGCCAACTGTGTTCTCACCCCCCACGGTGTATAGGGTAAGTGTTGGGTCCGCAAAAATGTACTACAGCTGTGTGCCAGCACACGCAGCCCGCATGGAGGTCCCATGATGCTGCCATGGCACCAGGATGGTCTGGAGAAGAGCCAGAGAGGAGAATGTGTTGGGATAGCCAGGAGTAGGACATCCAGAGGACAATGGGCCCGGACAGGGAGTGGCCTTACTTCCTGTCTCTGCTTGCATGCAAAGGGCAGTCAGGGGTGAGCCTAACCTCATCCTTTGTGGCTGCCCTGAGGTAATGATTATCCTCCTTGGGTGACTAAAGCAACAGTCAGGCGTCTCTAAGGCCGATTATCTCCAGGACTTGGACCTCTGTGGGGTCTTGCCCCACACACCCATTGTGCGTTTCCCCCTATCTGTGCTTCACACACACACCACAGAGTAGGAGATGCTGCCGATGGATCTTATCAGAGATGCTCCTCCGAAGATTTTGAGGCCAGGAGTAGGGGTGTTAAGTAGAAATTTCAGCAAGGGAGAAATTGTGTTGGGCTTCAGGGCTCAGCCTTTGCAAAGCCTGTGATGTGATTTGTGTTGTAACAAGTAGACTCTGGCAGATGCCTGGCGTCGGGTTTGGCAGGGAAGGAATCTGGACTCTTTCCCTGATAGAAGCCCACCTTGGGGGACCTTGGGAAGGTCCCCTTTGTCCTGCACTCCTGGAGCTCAGCCTCAGCTGATTAAACTGCATCCTCAGTTCCCTTAGCAGTACATCCTCCGAGTGCAATGAGGGACTGAATGTGTTAATGCGTGGAAAGTGCCTAGAGTCCTGCCTGCTCTTATTTCACAAGTGAACAGTTATTGTTATAACCTTCCCTTGTTAACAGAGATGAACCTGTGGGTCGGCGTTGGTTAGGCCAACCTGGTGGAGTTGTGTGAGGTTAACATCTCCCACCCACACCCTGCCTGGCGCATCATAGGCCCCTCCTCCCTCAAGATCAAAGAAAATGGGTTCAAGATTGCTCAGGAAGGTTTTGCTCCTGCTTATTTTCCTTCCTCACTTCTCAGTTGTCCACCCTCTTGCAGCCACCTTCCCCCATGCAGCCCGTCCTCCAGTTTCGGGATCTTTGTGTCTCCTTGTAGTTTCTGTCTCAGCTAGAACTGCCCTTTGGTCCCTATTGTGGCAGTCTACCTCTGGGAAACGACGCATACCTTTAAGGACTTCTAGCTTGACCACACCTGAATGGTAAGGGTGCTTACTTCCTGGGTACCTGGCTTTGTTTTTTATCCTTTGTTCTTTGTTCTTTATTGCCACCTGCCAGGTCTTCACACAGATGTGTCTGTTTGATTCCAGGTGTTCCTAGGAGGTCAGTGTGATTATCACCCATTTAAAAGATAGAAAAACTGAGGCACGAGTGGATAAATAATTTGCCTGACAGCACAACTAGGAAGTGGAAGGTTTGATCCCAGGCAGTCTACATTGAGGCCTCAGCTCCCAGCCGCTTTATCTCAGCTTACCGCCCTATGACCCTACGTTTAGAATCCTTAAGAACTGGGAAAAGGAGCGTCGTCTTTGTCCTATTGAGTGCCAGAGCTTTATGTGCTTGCTTTTTTTAAAGCAAAATGTATTTTACTCCAAAGCTGGACGTCTCTAATTTCCCCTGGTTATATTCATCTCCTTCTAAGGAGGAAGACATTCTTTCTAAATCTCACTAAACTCTGTTATACCCAGAAATAGGCATATTTTTGCTTGTTCTGTCACCTGTAGAGACGGAACACTGCTGATCAGCACATTCTTTCACATGCTTGAAAACAGTCTTATGATTTCTCAAAGTCTCTCTGAGCCTGTTCTTTTCTGAAGCAAGAGGGGTCTGGCTGGTTTCCTGTCCCTGGCCCTGAGTTTTCCAGGCTCTCTCCCCATACTGGTTAGGCTCTGGACAATGTCACACAGAGTCCAAAGCAAGCCACGCTGGGGTCCTCTGTCCCACACTGAATTTTATTTTATAATAGCTTAATTTATTTTCATATTCCAGAACATTTACAAATGAAATAAAAGCGCTTAGAAGTAGGGAAAACAAGTTATCACCAAGACCTCCTCCCCTGACATTTTATGAAGATTAGAGTTGACTTTGAACCTGAGGGCCTACAGAAGTGCTGGACACTGCATCACGGACCTATGACAGGGACACCATCCTTGCCCTGAGGTTCTTACAATCTGAGCTGGTGAGCATCGAGAACAGCATTGAACACCATTCGCTGTGTTCCACTTCCACTGTCTACTGTGACCAGGCGTTCATCAGGAAACTAGCTTACATTCTAGTGGTAAAGGAAGACAGTGAGTTGATAAATGCTACAGCAAAAAGAAAAGGAAGGGGGCTGGGACGCACAGTGTGTCGGGGTAAACCGCGGTACTAACTGCAGAACTAAAAGGCCCCTTCAAGAAGGTCAGAGATTTGAGTCGAGACTTGAAATAGGTGAGGATTTAGCCTTGTGGGAATTGGGAAATAGTGAGTTTCAGGCCGCAGGAATAGTTAAAGCCTCAGAGGAACAAGATCCAACACAAACATCAGGAAGGGGCCACGGAAAAGATAAGGAGTCTGAGAAAGGCCCCGGGAGGGAAGGAGGAGGGCTTGCATGCCTATGCTAATGACACTGTGTGGCTGCCCTGTTGTGTGGGGTTATTTGCCCAACCCTGGAGACCAGGCTCTGCTCAAACCTCTGGGCTAACTGAAATCAGCTCCGGTCCAGGCTCTTGCACAACTAAGGTATGGCCTTGAGCAAGCTGCATACTCCCTGGGCCTCAGTGGTCACATCTGTAAAGAAGATAGCCAGCATCTGGCGATGCTCTAAACTCGTGCCTGCCGGTCCTGAGTGCACTTTGTAGTAATAATAGTAGCTATAATAGTAATACTGATAACCTGACAAATAAGATGGCAATTGCAGCATCTTTCCAAGGCGAATGACTTATTTATTCTTATTTGTGAATAAGAATAAATGACTTATTTTATAAATGACTTTATAAAATCAAAAGTACAACCATCTAATTTCTGTGGTTTCTGAGGAAAAGAAAGGTGAGAATGTGGCCTTTGGTCAGGAAAAAGAATTACTGGTAGGCGAAGGAGGCAAAGGGCTTCCTCTCACCAGACTTTAACCGTCTTCCCCTTGTGGGAACTTGCTCCGAGGGCCCCTCTTGGCTCCTTGAGGCTATTTCCTTAGCTGAGCTTCAGAACATCCGCCAGCAGCCAACGGTCAGTTCAGGAACGTTTGGGAGTGTTATTATGTAAAAGGTGAAAAAAACGGTCTTTGACAAATAAAAAAATGAAAACCTGGCAAGGTTTCCTAGCCTTTGGGATGTTGGGGCCAGAAATTCAGAATTGTGTTCTCACAGTCCACTGGGTTGCTGAAAGGAGGGATTTGAAAGCACCATGTTGTCAGGCATGGTTTTGCCCCGACTCCCGGGTTCAGGATCCTGTGATTCCAGGGAAGGGCTTTCCTTGCAGACAGAAGCGCCTTGGTTTTTTGCTGCCACGGGAGAGGTCGGATGGGCTGTTGGAGAAACAAGACTAACAAATACCCCGCCCCCAGAAAGTTCATCCGGAAAGGAAGGCTCATGTGAGGGGTCACAGAACGGGTAAGGGTCAGGGTTGGAAGTCAGATGACCAAAAAAATCAAATTCCACTTGCTTGTACACTACTCTGTGCCTCAGTTTCCTCATCTGTGTGACAGGTGTGACTTCATAGGGCAGTTGTGAAGATGAAGTGAATCGATCCACAGGAAGTCCTTCGAATGGTGCCAATGTCCTTGAGAAACAGCCAACAGTGGGTGCTCTTGCCTTTGGTGACTGGGATTTTCCTACCCAATGTCTGGGTGTTTTTCACCGAGGGCTGCCTATTTGGAGGACAGTTTCAGTGCAAGTGCACTTTCAAGTCATGCGCCTTTCTTCTTTCTAACCAAGGGTTTGCTCAGTCGTAAAGGAGCCATCATTTTCTAAGCCAGCACTGTCCGACAGAAATAGAATGCAGGCCACGAGCATAAACTGCCATACGTGACTTCAAATTTTCTAGTAGTCACATTTAAAAGATAAAATGAAACAGGTGAAATTAATTTTAATAATGTTATTGACACAATATATCATTTCAATATATATTCAACATAAAAATTGTTAATGACATCTTACATTCTTTGCCTCCTTACTACAGCGTTGAAATCCAATGTATGTATTACACATACAGCGCATTTTAGTTCAGACTAACAAAGTTTCAAGTGCAGTAGCCACGTGTGGCTGCCATGCTGGGCAGGTAAATTCTAAGTGACAGGAGGATGGTTCTTAGCCTGGGTGAGCTAGTCAGGCTGGGCTCTGACTCTCTCCAAGTCACTGCTATGATGACCAGAAAGGTCTGTGAGATGGTGAAGGGGTCCTCTGACCATACAAAACAAGGAGGACCTTGATGCAAGCCCTCCCACGTCCAAGAGTGCGGTTTCGAACTGAGACCTATTGAGTAAATGCTTGCATGCCCCTAACGGTCTTTTCCTCCCTCCTTGCTAAACCCAACCTCCATCTCCACTTGTCTTAAGGATTAAATTCTGAAATCAGTTTATTCACACTTGTCACCCTCTATTAAGATGGCAAATGTTGGGGTAATACTGTCATCGAGTCTCCACTGTGACTAAGGTAGTTGAGATAGAGATTAAGATGGGAAGCAGAACGCCTTTTGGGGTTCTTTTTGAAGTCTCTGAGAAGGGACATTGCAGAGCTGATGCTCCAGGGTCCAGACCTTTAATGCGCCCTTTGAACACAAGTCACTTAGCTCTAATGGGCACTTCATTAACTAAAAGCAGAAGCTATGAGGGGAGGGGCTGATACCAACATTCTGGGCACCATGGGTACGTAGTTTTCTAGGTGAATAAACATGAACCTGAAAACTATACGAGGAGTTTCTTAAAATAGGAATTTTCAGACTTGTCTGCTAGTCCATGCCCAGCAGCCCAGAAGAAGGAGAGGCCGCCCCTTTCCTTCTGGGGAAATGCCCTTCGATCCTATTCAAGGAGATTTCAATTTGGCCTTTCAAGTAGGATGTGTCACCCTGACTGGTGTGGCTCAGGGGGTTGGGTGTCCTCCCGCAAGCCTAAAAGTCACCAGTTCAGTTCCTGGTCAGGGCACATGCCTGGGTTGCAGGGGCCAGATCCCTGGTTGGGAGCGTGTAGGAGGCGGCCCATTGATCTTTCTCTTGCACACTGATGTTTCTCTCCATCTCTTTCTCCCTCCCTTCCCCTCTTTCTAAAAATAAATAAATAAAATCTTAAAAAAAGATAAAGTAGGATGTGCCTTGGAGAAGGCTGACTTCATTTTGAGGACAAGAATTTCTCACTTTATCTCTTCCTCTTCTCATTCTGTTGTTTTGGGGTGAATTTACACATCTTTCCTCCAATTCATTACTATGATTTATTTGAAGGGAGTCTCATTTCCCTAATTCCCAGTTCTTTGGAAGAGTAGAAGGGACCTCTTTTACACCTACATGCTAGTAATGTTTTTACCTCATGGCTACTCTAAAATGTGAAAAGAAATTCTATTCTTATTTCACCAGTGATAAGGTTGGACTCTCTACTTCTCACGCTCACGTTCTTTCCCTCTAGTCTTCCTGCCTGCTACGTTTTCCCTGTCCGTACTATTCCCAGCCACATTGCCTTGAGGGGAAACCACTGTTATCAGGCAGTTCTAAGTGCTGACCTCTGACCCAACTTCCTTAGTCTCGCTGTGCCTGGAGGGAGGTTAGTCAAAGAATGCTCCCCATTAGTAGCATTTTTTTAAGTTAAATTTTTTTGTCAGCAAGGTATTTTTATTGAGTTGTTTTTTCTTGATTACTAATATATGTAATTTTTTTTCTATAAGTTTGGCATAGTCTGGAAAAGATGAAGAAGAAACATTTGTTATCCTTCTATCTGGAAAACACCAGTCCTAACTTGTGGGCAATCAGCAGTTATGGCCCTGGCTGGGTGGCTGGGTTGGTTAGAGCATCTTCCCAGGACGCCAGGGTTGGGGATTCGATCCCCAGTCAGCACACATACAGGAATCACCAATGAATGCATAAATAAGTGCAACAACAGACTGATGTCTGTCTCTCAAATCAATAAATTTAAAATTTTTGAGTTGATCATATTTTATACCAATCAAAAATATCCCTCTAGAATAATCTCGGTCTGAAGATAAGACCAGCACGTGTGGCAGGCTCTTTCTTTGGAGCACGCCCGCCCTTTCTTCCCTCTCAGGCTCGCATCCTTAGTTTTCTCACCTAAACGCTGAGAATCTCCTAACCAAGGAGCAATGGGTGGTGGCAGCTGTCCTGGGCTTACCCCTGGAGCCTGTTTCCAACGCCCCTTCCCTCGTCTTTTCAGGGAGCTAGAAGGAGCCCCACCTTGGTTCACTTTTTTCCTAGAATGTTTCTAGAGCCAAAGCAGAGCACCGCCTAGGCTTTCTCCTGTTGCTTATTCTACCCTAAGTCAGGGGTCCCCAACCTCTGGGTCATGGACCAATACCAGTCCGGGCCTGTAAGGAACTGGGCTGCGCATAAGGAGGTGAGTTTGAATGTAACGTACTTGAATCATCCCAAAACCATCCCCTACCCCTGTCCATGGAAAAATTGTCTTCCACGAAACCGGTCTCTGGTGCCAAAAAGGTTGGGAACCACTGCCCTAAGTCCTCCCTTTGTTTCACTGTTCCCAGCTTTAATGAACATACTCTCAAAAAATAAAAATAAAAAGACTAGTACATGCAACAAAATAGAAGTGTTTGAGACAGCATTCGTTCATTCCTTTGGGAAAATACACAGAAACATACTAAACTAATCTAGAAGTTTAGTCCATTTGGGGATATCATCAAAGAAAGGTCATTAAATGTAGAGCATATTATCTAAGTCCAAAGAGCAACCCATTCTAGTAGTAGATACTATCTTTTTGGATGGAGGATGGGCACTTCCTTTTATTCTCTGGGGTGGGAGGGTTGGGTTAAAAGTTAAGGTTTCCCATGAGAGAAATTTTTACTATCTCAATGTAGTAATTGTGACCAAATGGTTAAGCTTCTAAATGGCATTTCACTAAGGGATTCCACTCATTTTTCATGTTTGTGACCAAGACCATAAAAAAAAGAGCCTAGAGTCTGACAAAGAATAAGAACCAACTGAAGTGTAGTAACTTAACTGGTCAATGTGGTCAGCCTTGGAGGCTTGAAACCAGTAAGCCACTGCAGACCTGGTTGATGCTCTGTGGTTATAAATTAAGGGGCAAGAACTTTTCTCTTCCTTAGTGACTAATAACCTTAAGTATAAGTGTGGATGTATGAGTGCAATTTCAGTATGTGTTTTTGGAAGTAGAAGTGAGGTTGGGTTGTGAAACTTAGGGAATATTATCACTGAGTTTGGGAACTGGGATCGTTTGCTTATCTGCACAGGTGATGAATTGATGGATGGGTTAGAGATTGGCTGGTTATTTCTGGGGACATTTGTGGCCAGGTAGTGCCAGGGGTGAGGTATAAAGTAAAAGCAGTGAGAGGAGATAAGAAGGAACCCAGTGTGTTACCAAGTAGTACGTGCCACTTTGAGTCACCAAAGGCAGGGTAGGGCAGCAGCCATCTCCGAATGGAAGGTGATGAAGGGTTTGTCTTTTAAGTCTTCCTTTGCCACTCCCCATCTGCCCACTTTTCCAAAGTAAGCATTATTAATTTTTTAGATTTGAAAATATGTAGAGCATAGGAAACGTAGCCAATAGTATTATAACTATGTACGGTATCTTACTGGAAATATCAGGGAGAACACTTTGTAAATTTTATGATTAACTACTATGCTGTACATCTGCAATTAATACAAAATAACATTGAGTGTAAACTATTATTATTGAATATTATTGAAAATGTTATTGAAATATTGAAAATATTATTGAAATATTATTGAAACTATAATTGAAAAATTTAAAATATAATTTACTAAAGATTTAAAAATCATAATAGGATGATAGATAGTATGTCTTGGAAAAAAGAGAAGACTTAAGAAGTCAAATACAGACTTCCTTTCGTGCTTTATTTCGAAAGGGTCTGATTCTCTCCCACCTACATGTCCACTCATGTTCTCTCATGTCTAAAATTTTCCTTAAGAGATTTCTTTCCAATACTTTTGATGCCTGCGAAAATGTTCCCAAGAGGAGCGACACCCCCCCATCCCCAGTTATTTACATCAACAACCCTGAGCATGTGGCTCTTCCATGGCAACTTTTGGTTTTTCCAAGGCCTATAATTTTGGAATTGGAATGTCCCCTCCTACTAGACTGAAGTTAGCATTGGAGAAGACTTTACAACTTTTAAAGAAAATAATTTACTTTTATGGCAGTTTTAGGTTTATAAGGAAATTGAGCAGAAGATACAGAGATTTCCTATATATCCTCTGCCCTTCGTTTTTCGTCTTGTAAGATTGTAGACCCAGACTATGGTGGAGGAGCTCTTTTCCACCCCCAGTCCCAATCCAAGGTTAAAACAGTGAAATTCCCAAACTTTTATGTTCTTGGCCTCACCTGGGGAGGCTCCTGGACCAGGGCCGTGGACACCTTCAACAAGACGGGACCCTGCTCTTGGGAAACTGGATGCGTGGTTGCCGTTAGGAAAAGGGGCTCAGTGGGGGTGCTCAGGAGCCCGTGTCCTCTTCCGTGGCCCCCATCCTGTGGGCGCTCATCCACTGATACTCAGTGACAGGACTAACAACACGATGGTAGCTGCTCCCTTGAGCCAGAAACATCAAGATGCTTTTCTGCCTTGGTCACAGTCTCCCCATCCACCAAAGGGGAGGAGGTAAGAATGAGAATAGAAGTGAAAGAATGGGAGACTAGAAGGCGGTGAGACCCATGAATATAGGAGTCACTTCTTTGGGGAAAAAATTTTTTTTCCCTGCAAGGTCCCTTTTATAGTTAGATGTTCTCTTATTTATATGGACTTCAAATAAGATAAAGGTACCCCTTTAAAAGGCTGGTTTTAAAAGTGTTTTACTATGAAAATTCTCAAACATATTAAAGTAGGGAGACTAATATCATGCACCTCCATCTACCCATCGCTCAGCTTCAGCGATTAAATGTCCACTTTTATACCTCTCTTATCCCCTTCCTCAAAATGAATTATTCAAGAGCAAATCCTGGCCATTTTATCATTCCAAATAGAAATACTTTGGTATGAATCCCTAAAAAAGTAAATAACTAAAATGAATAACTCTGATGATTTATAAATCTTAGTCTTCTTTTCTCGCCATTCCTCATGTGTGATTGGACTTTGAATTCAGTAACTTGAGTTCTCGACCTGGTTCTGCCTCTCACCAGCTGTGATCAGTGGCAAATCATGCACCTTTCTGGACTTGAGTTTTCCCATTCAAGTGGGTGAAGTAGATGATTTCTAAGGTCTCTTCCAATTCGAGAAATAAAACAAATTTGCAAGCATTCTTTAAGCCTCAAGAGACATATACCATATTTTCAGACTATAAGACGCACCCCTCTCCCCCTTGGGAGGAACAATGGTTGTTAATGATGCTGTTGAGTTCTGTTTACATTCACATTGGAGAAATATTATGTTATTTATGTTATTAAATGTTTTGCCACATTTTTTGCTTCAAATTTTTTTTTCCCTATTTTCCTCCTCTAAAACCTGGGTGCATCTTATGGTTTGAAAAGTACGTAGATTTGGTACAGGATCTATTTGCTGTTTGCTTTCTTGGTGCAGTGCCCAGTTCACGGTCAAGGCCCTCCCGGGCTTCACATCCCAGCAACTACTGAGTAGCAGAATCTTTGAGGTGAAGCTTCAAAAAACAAATCAGCCTTGGAGGCATTCCTCAGGGCAGTTTTGGGTGTGTGTCATTATCTCATGGCCTCCGTTCATCTGAACAAGTGTTCTGCTGAGTTGTAATGCTGGGAGGGTTCAAGTGTTCCAAACAGATCCTTGTTTTAAAAAGACCACCCTGTCTCAGCTGGTATGGCTCAGCGATTGAGTGCGGGCCTGTGAATTGAAAAATCACCAGTTCAATTCCCAGTCAGGACACACGCCTGAGTTGTGGGGCCAGGTCCCCAGTAGGGGGTGTGTGAGAGGCAACTGATTAATGTGTCTCCTGCACATCATTGATGTTTGCTCCGTCTCTTTCTCCCTCCCTTTCTCTCTCTCTAAAAATAAATAAAGGAAATATTTTTAAAAGGCCATTCTAAAGTCTATAGCTAGTAAAAAGTGATGTTTACATGGTTTGGGGGTGCAGAGGGTAAATTACTCTCTTATGTAAGGAACTGATAGGCGCCCTGTTACAGGGTAACTATGAAGAAATAAAAATAGCCATTCTACAGGCAAATCAATGGAGTGTAAAGTAAGGTACACTTAAGTTGCCTGGTAAATAAAGGATTAAGTCTGGGATAGAATATGTCTTGAAATTATGGAAAACTATGCTTATTGTAGGGGCTAAGGTTTAGAGAAAGATAGGAGTCCTCTTTGGTGAACGGAAGAAACTCTGGGTGAGAAGGTGGCACCCAGCCCCGGAGAGTACTGCCAATGTGCTCCTCACAGTATGTGTCACAAGCTTTCGTGCGCAGCCTCCATGGGTTCCCACAGCATCCTTAGGGCCAGGACAACAGGATGTGAGTTGCAGGTGGTCCAGCATGTCTCAGCTGGGCAGTGAGGGAGACCAGCTCTGAACCGGGTTTCGGCCACAGCTGGCATCTGTCCCATTCCTCCACAGCCTGAAGAGAACCAGGGAAAGGAAACTGGAGGGATGCTGTTTGAGAAAAAGAAACTTGGTCATCAGTGTACCGGCAGAAGAGCAGATGCTTTTAAAAGCTCTAATATATATATATATATATATATATATATATATATATATATATATATATATATATATATTTAAAATCACACCCCTAAGAAGGAAAAAAATGAAGTACCCAAATGGAAAAAGCCTCCAAGGTCACCATTTCAAACACAAGTTTTAATCAGCTCTGACATTTTGCAGGGAATTAATTGAAGTTATTGACACGGATTATTGTTTTGGTGGCGGGGTTTTAAAGCAGGGGATAAGATTAAAAGGGACCAAACTTGAGGGCCGTTCTTTCCAGCTTAAACCAATATTCCATAGTGGGAAGTTCACTGCACCTGGGAGCTGGGGTTGTTACTGCCCTCAAAGGGGCACCTGGACACACTTCCAGCTGGAGGAGGGTCGAACGTTCATTCTCAGTGACCCTGTCGACTTGCACCACAGCTCCTCAGAGATTAGATGCCGAGGCCCGTCCTTAGCAGGAAACAGTAAAGGAATCAGCAGGAAGCCAAAGCCAAGGGAAGGGAAACTCCTCCCTCCTGTCAAAGGGCTGGAGTGAGGAGGAGGTGGCAAGTGGGAGCTGTAGGCTTGGGAAGGGAGCTTGATTGAATCTTGAATGGAAGTGAGGAAAAAGCATGTGCCCCAAGGGCAAGAACTGGGGCTAGACTGTTGTGTTTATCTCTACCTGCTGCTACTCAGTCCTGCTGAAGTCACACCGTCCCCGGGACCAGGAAAATGCTCGTGCCTCATTCACAGGGGCGGTGGATTGTGTGTTTTCGGAGGTCCCGTAGCCCACTGCGGACAGCCGCCTCTTAGTTCTGATTTTCGGCTTATTCAAGGCCAGAGGACCCACACCTCAAGTTGAAATTTTTACCAGGAGAAAAGAGGAAAGTATAAATGGCATCAAATCATAAGTACTTAGTGTGAAGGAGCAGAGGAATGCAAAGTTATTTTTGTTTTACCTGGTTCTTTGTAACAGAAAAGACTGTTCTCGAGCCACAGGGAGAGTCTGTGTTTCAATGGGAGCAACTGAGTCCAAGATGAAGAAACTGACTATCTGGAATCTGACAACACTTTTCTTGTAGATTGGAACTCAGCTTTGAAGAGTCACTTCTTGAGCTTGGCTCAGGGAGTTATGCTACTCCTGAAGAAAAAGAAAATTGAGCCTGTTACGTGGAAAGTATTCAGTGATGAAAAAGTAGCACCTCGCTCCCTTATCTCATCAACGGTGCAGTGGACACCAATGCTAGCAATTTCCTGTTTAGACTGCTACCTGAAGAAAGAAAAAACAAACGTTACTGAATGCTGATTCTACTGTGTCAGTGGGAAAAAATTTCCTGACAGGCAAATGGCAAACAACAAAGCTTTTGAAAAGCCAGGCCTGGGGAGAGTAATGCAGTTTCATAATGGGTATGAATAGTTATTTTGCTGCTTTACTTTTTTTTAATCTTTCTGGTATTTTTTTGTTGTTGTTGTGGGTCTCTTTCTATTCGTTTAGGAAATTGTGACGTGTGTTCTGGGCAGGGTCTGAGGTTTTAGAACCCTTTCTAAAAGGGACAGAGAACGCCCTGCTACATTTCCTAATCGTGGGGTTGGCGTGCAGGCGGTGGAACTGAAGTGAGCTGGTCACGATGCGTGTGCTTCTCCCGTGCAGTCAGCTGGCCCTGGCTCTTGCCCTTATCCTGGTTTTGGACTCCTCAGTTCAAGGTAAGCCCCTGGACTCTGGTTCTCCTATAATCTTCTTTGTAAACCCAGGGCCACACAAACTTGAAGGTACAGAACTTGTTACACTTGGGAAAGAAGGCAAAGGAGGAGGATTGTGGTGACTGAACTTCTCCGTGTGAGTTCGGTTAAGTTTGATTCCGGGAAATATTAAACTCTCAGGCAGACGCAGCCTTGTAAAGTCTTACAATGATTGAATTGCACTACTTGATTTCTGGATGAAAATGTATGGTTTTTAAATTTTTTAAAGCTTGGAGAGGAATAACGACCTGTCCCTTGGAGGAGACGGCACCTCTGAGGTTTTGGAGCATCTGCCTACCCCTGAGGGTCTGCATCTGTCCCAAGTTCTAAGGCATTATTACAGTGGTGTCATGATTATTGTAACACCGGGAAGTGCTAGTTTCAGAGTCCATTTTTTTTTAGTTTTTAAATGTAAAAATGTGTTTATTCACAATTCTTGAGAAGTTATCATTCCTTCAAAATATTCTTTATGAGCAAGATGCCAAAAAATTACAATAGTAGCTTATGCCAAATGAAAAATATACACCTGAAGCATACAAACTTTAAAAAGCATAGGACAGGCATTGTGAATGCAGATCACCTTTAAAATATTTCCCATGACATAGTTACAACTTAAACTATGTCAGGGCAGACATTAATAATAACATCTGAAACATTTACATATTTAAAGTGTCATATTCGTATTTCTTTGAGATAAAAAGATGAAACTGTAGATGTCATTCCCTAGCACTTCAAATATTGAGAGGACCACAAGATTCTTTTTTTAATAATCTGTCCAGCAAGAACTTTAAATTACTGTTTTTACCTGGACCTTCCTGTGTTACTGAGAATGTATACTATCATTGTTACAAGAAAAAGAAATTAAAAAAAAACAAACCCAAGGAAAAAATCAAAAGAGTTTGCTTACTGAAGTCATTTCAATCCTCAGAAAAATCAAGACAAGAAATTAGGGAGTATCTTTCAATTGATCCCTAAACTTTAGAGAAAAGAAGCGTTCACTATACATCATAAAAACTAGTCACATATAGTGATATGCTTAGTTGTGCTCATTAATGTACCTTGCATTAGGAGGCAAAGGAAAGCTTAGTAAAAATCAAAAGATCCTCTCACACCAGGAAGGATTTTATTTACTTTGAAATACCCATGTTCCTCTTTAGGTTTTCTTCTCTTGCTATATCGTGCACAGGGAATATATTCCATGGAGACTCTTTCTGAGACTGGTCACTAGAAATATGAAGTTAAAAAAAATGTCACCTAGAAATTTAATGTATAAAATCAATATTCAATCACAGTACATGTAAAAGGAAGTGAAAACCGGAGTCTATTTTCTTCGATGTTATAATCAGAGTAAATTTATGTGTATTTTTTCTTCTTTTTTAACTTGGTTCTTAGTGAAAATTCAGCTATAGTAAGGCATAGTTTATGAAAAGCCTCTTAGATTTTAAAGAGAGACCAAAGAATTTTAGTATTTGTGCTGTTGTTGCTCAAAGAAACATCACAGTTGGACATTTCTTGTTAGGTTTCTCTGTCATTTAAAGTTGTTTAGTCAGACAGACACACAACTTTGAATAACTAGGAAAACAAAAATGATCAGTTTCTAAGGAATGTACAATGTCTGCTCTTTTGGTAAATAAGAGACCCTGTGTAAATAAGGCAGGAGGTCACGGCCTGATAAATAGATGGGAGAATTTATATTAAAAAAACATGAAGTTTCCCTAAATCGTAAAGGAAATACTGAGTCACGGTGATACGTATGTTCCAGATTTCTTCCTCTGAAGTAACTTCAGTTTGGCTTTTACTTCCTGCGGAAGTGAAATCGTATAGATGATATCAGATACGTTAATTATGTATGGGTACTTTATAATAAAGTCATTTTTTCTTGTCATGCAATTACTGAAGAACAAACAGCAAGTAATGTTCCTGAAACTTTTCCATTAATCTATTTATTTTTTAAAGTATGAAACATTGCTAACTGTAGGGAATAGGCTTTACTTGGACCTTTTAGGGAATGTCTTCAGCTTGGTGAAGTCATCCCATGTTCTCACCAGGTCTGGAGCAAAGAGGCACGCGTTTGGTGGGCCACAAAGAGGCCCGCTAGAGCGGCCAGTGGTGCTGGGTCTGCCCTGGCCAGAGCTATGTGAGTCTTTCCATTGTCCAGGTTTCCCAGAAATGTCACGTTCCCCACTGAGATTCCACAGGTAAAAAACTAGGATTAGAACAGAACAATTCCTATGTAGGAGGTGTTCATCAAAACAAAGTGAAAAGAGAAAGAAACCCTTACGAAACTGTATGTTGTACTAGCATTTATGTCCCCACCTGGTAGGTTTAGCTATTGGTTGGAAAAGAAACTGAAAAAGAGAACATGAGTGGAGTGAAAAACTAGGGTGTTTCCAAAGAAGTACACTTGGTGTTAGAACTAAGAGTTTGTGTCTACTTCCGAGTAAGAGGGGAACTAGGTACTCACCCACACAGCCTGAGTGAGTGACGGCCGCAGCACTGTGCCACTGCAGTTGCGTGATGCCAGCTACAATTCAACAGCATTCCTGCCCCACCTTGAAAGGTTTTTACTTAACCCATTGGTTTAACTGAACTGATCAAACTGACTAGGCTTTTGGCTTGCTTTTAGTGAAGAAATCCAAACATCTTAGGTTACTGTGTTAGTTTGCTAGGGCTGCCGTAACAAAGTACCACAGACTAATGACTTAAGCAAAAGAAATTTATTTCCTCATATTTCTGGAGGCTAGAAGTCCAAGATTAAGGTTAATTTCATTCCGAAACCTCTCTCCTTGGCTGCTAGCTGGCTCTTATCTCTGTATCTTTACTTGGTCCTTCCTCTGTATATGTATATGTCTGTGTCCCTGTCACTCTTCTCCTAAGGACATCAACCATGTCGGATTAGGGCTCATCCATGTGACCTCATTTTACTTTAATCACCTCTCTTAAGGCCCCTTCTCCAAATATAGTTCCATTCTGAGGTACTGGGAGTTAGGACTTCAACATAAGAATCAGGGGCACAACCCAGCCCATAGCTCTTACTGTAAATCAAAGCCAGGTAAAGACACGGTATGAAACTGTCTGCCGAGCCGCCATGGAAGCTTGGCGATGCGTGGGAGACCCTGGGAAGCACGGGTGGCGGCTCCGTTTAAAGTAGAGAGCTCCAGGGGCCTGATGACGGACAGGCCTGTGAATCCTAAACCCTTTCGTCGCCTCTCTTTTTTGAAGATGCCCATAAAGGGAGAAACTATAAAATCCAGGAGCAGGCATGGTGCAGGGAGTCAGGGCCGGAGCACGTGTCCACTCCACACTGTCTCCCAGACAGCAGTAACGATGGCGATCCCGCCCCGGGGCTGCAGTTTGGTTGCAACGGATGTGACATCCATTCCTTGGTCAATGGTCGCCACGTTCTCTGTGAGGAGGAATCCACACCGATGCAGACAGCAGAAACCTGGATCGTACACTCATGGTCTCACTTGCTCTTCACATCGAGCGTTTGCAAATAATTTCTGAGACTTACCCAAGGCCCATTACAACTACTTAATGGCAGAACTCATCTAATTTCAAGGTCAGTTAACTTTCTACTGAAATTTGGCCATCTTGTGGTGAATGACAGGTTTTCTTTATTTGAAACAAAAAAACCTTGCTTTGAGTAGAAATTGAAAGTAAACAGGATACTTTGTTAGCTTGTAAAACCACTCGGGGTGGGAGCCCCTCTCCGTGTGGGAGAGCTGACTGGTCAGTGGGAAGCAGCCTGGGCTGAGACAGCGAGTCTGTCTGATACCCAACAAACGGCCAGTCGGAGGGGTCCCTCCGCCCCTCCTCCCAGGGCAGTTGCTACTTAGGCTTGCTCTACCACACCTGCGGCAAGTCCCCGTTTGAACAGGAAATTAGTAAATTTTGTTGATGTTGGGGGAAAATTGGCACTGCAATATGGAAAGGTACAGAAAGCTTAGTGGGTAAGCTATTTACTCTGGTAATGTTTATTTATAGAAAATATTTTGGTAAAGCAGGACTAGAGACAGAGAGAAGAGGGGCAGTGGGCAAGGAGAGAAAAGGATTCTAAATAAAAACCGCTCTTTGCCCCAGAGTCCGCAACAAAATGAACCAGCAGATCCAGTAAGTGAGGCCTATTAGGAAGATAATCAGTCTTTCAGTTCACGGGCACGCTGCCTTTTAGTTTTTACAATATGGTAATTGTAAAATATTTCTCTTAAGCAAGATAGAGTCAAGAAACTCCTGCAGCATCAGAGGCTGGAGCTGTTGAGTTTTCATGTCCTGCCAACACCCTTGAAGAGTTAGGTCTGGAGCTGTGCATCTATGATCACGTTCTTTATTTTAGATTTCCAAGCATGATTTCCAATACTTGGAAATATGCTAGATTGCCAGGCACGTGCTAGATTTGCTAGCATCAAATATCCAAGATATGCTAGATTTCCAAGCATCAGTCCCAAGTCAGATAAACTCTTGGAGTAGGGGGTCACTTTTACCTTTAATTTCTTTATAAATCTTTAAACAGGTTTATTGAGATAGAGTTCACATACCATACAATTCACCCATTTAAAGGGAAAGCGTCCCATTCAGTGGTTTTCAGTGGATTAACAGATGGACACGACCATCCCCATAGTTGACCTCAGAACATTTCGTCACCCCCGCAAAAGAAACCCCCTTCATAAATTTTAAATTCTGAACTCTGGGGGAAATTTTGTATTTTAGATTTTTAAAAATTAATTTATCAAAGGTTTATTTGTTATACCAGAGAAAAGATGTGGTCAATCACCTGGTTCTTCCTCATAAACGATGAGATTTCCTTTCCGTTGCACTTTCTGTCTCTGTGAATGGTTTTTTGGCTTGGTACCCAGTGCATCAGCCACATGTGGGGAAGACTGCCTAGACCTGCTCCGTCCAAAATGACAGTCACCAGCCGCTCGTGACTACTGAGCTCTTCAAATGTGTATAATGGGCCAGTCCAAACTGAGACACGCTTTAAGTGCAAAATATTACACCAGATCTGGTCTCGGTATGAAAAAAAGAATGTAAAAAACCCACTCATAATCAATTATATTAAATAACAATATTTGAATATGTTGGTTTAAATAAAATGCATTAAAATGAGTTTCACTTGTTTCTTTTCGCTTTTTGAAATATGTGCTGTAACATTGAAAATTCCATACGTGGTTTCGTCTGCTGTTTCTATCGGACAGCACTGGTCTACACAGTGACTTTCAGCCTTTTTCATCTCATGGCTCACACAAACTTAATTGCCAAAATTCTGCAGCACACCAAAAAACATTTTTTGTCCATCTACAAAAAATAGGTATAATTTTGATTCATTCACACCAGATGGCTGTTGTTGTGTTGTCCGTTGTCACTTTTTTATTTAACAATCTAAGGGAAAAGAGGTCAGTGCCCCTGATTAAGTAGGTACTGCATGTTTTGAAGTTCTTGCTGCAAAACGATGAATAGCTGGTCTAGACAATATAGGGTGTGAATATAGCGCCCTCTGCTGGAGGCAGTGTTGCTGCTCTGTCACCTACAAGATCAGCTTCTAAGTAGTAAGTAATTAGATTCCAAATTTAAGCTGCTTCAGGAAAGAATCAAAGGAGAAAGAAAGAGCTAAAATGTATTAAATACCAACCATATGCAAAAGCTTGTGCTAGATGTTTCACCAATGTTTATCTTGCTTAAATAAAAACCCTTTAGGATACTATTTTTCACACTTGAAAAAGATGAAAAATTGAGAGTCAGAGAGAGGCCTTAAATGGTAGAACAATAATTTAAATTCTGGTCTCTCTACAAGCTATATTCTCTATCAGAGATAGGTCTTTGTTCTAACCAGAGAAACTAGCTCTTAAAGAGTTCTGCCCATGGTGTTATCCTAAGATGTGGTATTTGTAGCTGGTCATTAGGTCTGTTATTGCCCCCATTTTATGGATGAGGCAACGGGAGGTTAAGTACAGGGAGGTTAAGTAAGTTAGTCAAGGTCACACAGCTGGTAAGGGGCAGACATTGTGATGCCATCTTGCTACCTTACCCCGCCTCCAGGCACAGTCGCAGCTGACCCATTCTTAGTGACTGGCTGCCCTGGACTAGACATCATTTTCAGGACCCGTGAGGAAGACTGAGATAGGACAGTGATTCCAAAGGAAAAAAGGAAGGAAGGGAGGGAGGGAGGAAGGGAGGGAGGAAGGAAGGAAAGACAGTGAAGAATATTTACCTTTTTCTACGTTAGAATCTTGCTTTTGTTTATATTTTTAAAGAAATATTGTTTACTGTAGCAATTTAGAAAATAAATGAGAAAAAACTCCAGTCTATCACTACTTATTTTTGTGTATTTTCTTCCATTTTCCTTCATCTGTTTATGTAGTTACATGAACAATTATGCATGCAGAGTGGTATTATGTTATTTTCCATTCATTTTAAAATATAGATTTTCCTATGATGTTAAATAGCCTTTTTTCTTTTTTTTTTTTAAAGATTTTATTTATTTATCTTTAGAGGGGAAGGGAAGGAGAGAGAGAGAAACATCAATGTATGGTTGCCTCTCGTGCATCCCCTGCTGGGAACTGGTCTGCAACCCAGGCATGTGCCCTGACTGGGAATCGAACCACGATACTTTGGTACACAGGCCCGCACTCAATCCACTGAGCTACACCAGCCAGGGAAAATAGCCTTTTTTCATAACCAACTAAGTTTTTACCATTTGCTTAACATTCTCTCATATGAGTGCACCATAATTTATTTGAGTATTTTCTTTTGATTACTTAGTTATTTCCCTGTTTTGAGCAACACTAAGTTGAAGAGTTTCGTATATCTTTTATATTTGATCAATGTATATATTTCTCTATAGATATATGTATATATTAATGATATACTAACTTGTATTTGTGAAATTAGAAATACCAGCTAGACAAAAATTGAGGGTAGAGATAATAGTCAGGAGGAAACAGGACATAATAAGGTAAGAGGAGATTTTGAAAAAGTTAGGCAGTTCTGCAGTCTCTTAAGAACAAGCTTGTGGCCATTCCATTGAGCTGTGATGTAAACCTGACTTCAGAAGAAGCTCCACTTTTCGACCTCTGATACTTGCTGTCAAAAGAGCATGGAACACAGCTTGTGTACACTCTCCTAGAAACACAGACACTGAGGGGAAAGAAAAGCAAAACTCCCAAATCCATGCACTCTGGAGAGTTGGATAATGAGATTAGTGGCAATTTTCCCTTTCGTTTTGCTGCATTTTTCAAAGTTTTACCTTGAGGTGTGTTAGATATGTCCATACCCCTGATTATACTTATGGCTCCGTGGGAGTGCACACAGAGGAGGACTGTCCAGGAGAAGTCCAGCCATTGTTAATAAGGAGAATGGTTTGAGTGACGTAAATGTAATCTGGCAGCTGAGGAGAGTGGACTGGAATTCACATGTGTGAACAATGACAACTTCACTGTACTAGTCAGTGACAGCAGTAGAGACCATGTTGAGTGAGCATGTGTACTGTGTGGCTGTCACATTCAAAAGGAGTGAGAAGAGCAACAAATCTGCATCACATTTTGTGTTAAGCTTGAACATTGCTCTGTGGAAACTATTTGGATGATTTAGGAGGTCACAGCTGTGGGCAACTGGTGATTGGCAGCTTCACCACAACAATGTGCCTGCTCATGCATCGCATCTTATGTAGAGTTTTTTGGTGAAACATCCAATCACTCAGGTGACTCAGCACTCTACAGCCCAGATTTGGTGCCCTGTGACTTCTGGTTTTTCCCAAAACTAAAACCACCTTTGAAAGGGAAGAGATTTCAGATTGTCAGTGAGATTCAGGAAAATACAATGGGATAGCTGATGGCGACTAAGAGAACTGTGTGAGGTTCCAAGGTGCCTACTTTGAAGGGGACTGAGGCATCATTGTCCTGTGTACAATGTTTCTTGTGTCTTGTATCTTCTTCAATAAATGTCTCTATTTTTCATATCACATGGCTGGATTATTCTGAACAGACTTTGCATGTCAAAACATTATATTGTACACTTTAAATATATTCAGCTAATTGAATGTCAGTTCTGCCTTAATGAAGCTGTTATAAAATTTAAAAAATTTTTTTGAATAGACAATGCATACATATGGCTCAAAAATCAAAAGGTTCACAAAGAGATACAGTGAAAAGCCAGTGTCCTTCCAGACACCAATTCCCTCCACAAAGGCAATCAGTTTGCGGTGCATCTTTTCAGAGGTGTTCCATGCATGTAAACATTTATGTGAATGTGTTCTTAAAAACACACACATAAGTGGTAATAGACAATGCATAGTGTTTCTTACTTTTTTTCTTAATAATATACCTTAGAGATCATTGCACAGCAGTACCTAGAGAGCCACTTCATTCTTTTTATGACTGTATAATATTGTGGGCTGTCCCTTAATTTATTTAACATTTAATTTTCCAAGCTTTTGCTATTGTAAAAAAAAATGCTTCAGTGATTGTCCATAGCACTGTCTTTTTTTTTCTTAAATAGTTGTTTTTGTTTACATTTCGATCTGTACAGGACGACAGTGTGCTGGCCTTTAAAACCACCTTTCCTGCTTTTAAAGAAATTAGTCAACTATAATTAGAATTTTTGACATGCCCCTTCTTGTTAGGCGATTATTAGTTGCACTTACATGAATAAGGCGTATGCTTAGAGTGGGGAGGAGATGAACCTTTTGAAGGGTGAAGTATTTCTTACCACGATCCTTGTTAAAATGAGGAATGAAGAATTTAATGAATTAATTAGGGATGCCCTCTATAATCTCAAAACACCAGATTTGGGGTCTTTTGCACAGAAATGAAACTCAGATGAAGCTATGATGGATGAGGGTATCCCAACCTGTCTGTGCCTCTGAGAGGAGCCTTGTTCTTTTGAAATCTCTGACTAGATAGGACGGCAAATGAAAAAAAAAAAGGCTAAGTTTTTGTCTACTTTTCATTCTTAAAAACACTTGGTTGCCCTAAATAACTAGGTCTCTGTAATATGTTAGGTACATTCACTATATTCCTTAACCTTTCTGAACATGATGGGACTCATCTCTATGAGAACAGAGGCATTTGGGGGTCAGATACAGGTTTGAATCCCGGGCCCTCTACTAGCACCTGTGCAGCCTCAGTTCTCCTTTGTGTAAATGGAGATGATGGTATAAACGTAATAATAGTTCGTATTCTCAAGTGTTCAGTGTGCCTGGCACTATGTTAAAGTCTTTACCTGCATTTCTCATTTAATTATTGTGACCAGCTTATGAAAAAGAGACACTATCAGCCTCTTCACTTTATGGGGAGGACTCAGGGAAGTGAGAGAGTCACAGGTCATCAGTGGCAGAGCTGGAGCTGATGGCCAAAGCCTGTTCTGACCTTCAGCTCTAGGCTGCTTTGTCAGGTGTTGTGAGAAGGACGCACGATGCACACAAAAGGCGGGTATGCTGGGTGCTCCTGTTGCATTAGTGCTCATAACCTGTCCACACCTTACCTTCTACCAAGGTTCGAATCTGTTTAATTGAACATTTCTCAGGGACAGAGGGATTAGAAGCTCTGTAAGAGATGCTTTTTAACCGCGTGTGTTGCTTGTTTGGGCAGGTTTACCTTTGCGGAGAGCCAGGTACCAGTGGGTCCGCTGCACTCCCGACAGTACTTCTGCAAACTGCATCGATGAAACGGGCCCAGTGTTCGACTTACCTCTGGGCGAATCCAACAGAATCCCCCCTCCGAGGACTGACCCTCTTTCGTAAGTGGACTGGCTCTCTTTTGCTTTCAGCAGTCTCTGTTGCGGCCTCGGTGTGGAGGTGGGAGGGGTGTCTAGGAACGTGTCTTCAGGCTCTTGCTTGGCAGGTTTGGTTTCCACCGCGCGACGCTCGGTGAAACTGCGCCGTGCTTGCTGATGGGTGAGGTGTGTAGGAATGCACCGTTCGGGTCTTCTTCTGCAAAGTCTCTGTACCATGGCAGAGACGGAAAAGAGGGAAAGATTTGTGAAAATATTTTTCATCAATAGGTATTGAAAATGACTGAACACTATCTTATTTGTGTGAATTGAGCACAGTAAATACTAAAATCTAATAAAAGTCCATCAATCTAATGGACACACAGAACGTGGTATATCCCTAAGGTGTAATATTATTTAATATCAAGAAGGGATGAAGTACTGGTACCTGCTACTGTACTGTCTGGGTGAATCCAGAAAACATTATGCAAAGTGAAAGAAACCAGACATAAAAAGATGCATATGTGATTCCATTTATAGGAAATGTCCAGAATAGAAAAATCCATAGAGGCAGAAAATAGATTAGTGGTTGCCAGGGGTTGGGGCGGTGGGGGGAAGGGAGGGATAAAGAGCAATTGAAAAATTGCTAATAGGTATTGGATTCTTGGGGGGGTAATACAAATGTTCTGGAATTAGGTTGAGGTAATTTTTTTAAAAAAGAAGGATTAAGGAAAGGAAGAATAAATGGCTTTGACTTACAAAAAGGAAACCAAACCTCTCTTCCTGATTAAATAAAACCTGCTTTACATTTGCAAAAGAGGTTCAGTGGGAGCTCATAAGTAACAAAAAGTGAATTGCATTAGAACCCATTATTTCAATGAATATCAAAATTACATAACACACAGCAAAAATGAATTACTAAAAGAATTATCCTAAACGTTTTAACCATTAGATTTAAACCTAGAAAACTACTCTCCTCAGAGTCAGGTGAGTCATCTCGCCTAAACCCAGTGAGTCCCTCGGGGCCTCGAGAGCCTGGGGACCCTCTTAGAGCATCACCGTGCTCGCTGGAGAAGAGACTCCATCATCGCCACCCTCAAAACGAAGCTCTGCAGTCCAGCCCCTGTATTTTTACTCTAGGTCCCTGGCTGGACTCTGACTGTGGCAGATTCTGAGGCCACTCCTCCTGTGCCGGGTGCACTGTCCCCACACATCTGCTCCAGGACCTCATTTCTGCAATTACCCCTCTGAACCTGGCGTCTGCCTCCCATCAGTGTGCAGACTTCGCTAGTATCTCCCACATTCAGATAAAATCCCTTCCTTGACTCTGCATCCTCTCTCGCTCTTGCCCTGTTCTCCGCTCCTCTTCCCCGTAGCTCTTCCTGAGGGTAGCCTGTGCTGGCTGTCTCCGCTCCTCTCCTTAACCTCTCCTGCTTGGACTTCCTACCTTCCACCCAGTGGACTTGTTAAGATCACAGTGACTCCTGACAGCACCACTGGTTACTTCTCTGTTAACCTTACTTGACTTCTTAAATGCCTTCAAAAACAAGTGGATCGCCTGTCCTTTGAAATGCTTTCTTCTCTGAGCTTGCGTGGCCCCACCTTATCTTAGGTTTCCTTCTATGTCCCTGGCCATTCTTTTCTCCTCTGCTCAATATTTAATATGTTGGTGTGGCCCTGTCTTGGGCCTCTTCTCTGTCTGCATGCTTTCTTAGGTGACCTCATCCCATTCCATGGCTCTTCATGTTGTGTGTGTGTTATGTGATTAACCACCAAAGCTGTGTTTCCAGCTCTGACCCCTTTTCCCTGACCCTGTGGTCTAAACTAGCCCCCTGCTCACCCTCTATTGCATTACTATACCTCGTTTTTTCTGCCAAGCACTTAGCACAACCTAATGTTTTTCTGATTTATTCACTTTTAATTGTCTGTCTTCCCCACTAAGTTATAAACTTCTTGCATAGGGATCTCATCTGCTGGTCTCCATTCTATTCCAGGTACTCAGAACAGAGATCAGATAGTCAGAAAATATTTATTGAATGCATGCATGGATCAAACGCTAATCTGTCGCATGGCCTGTGGTTTATTGTTTTCATGGAGAAAAAGATCCACAGGTTCTGACACTCAACATTTGTCTCTGAACTTTGTTGCCTTCTTTCGCCACTGAGGGGTGGCGCCATTGCTTCGAACTTCCGATCCGAGTGATTTTCTAACCACCACCCAAAACCCAGCTGAATGAATGCACTTATTTTTTTAGAGGAAATTGAATGTGAATATACTGGCAAATATAATGCTTAACTTGTCCCAACGAATTTCTTACAGTAGGCTTTGTTGAAGCACTGTGAATTATTAAAAGTTTTGTACAAATTTTAAAATAGGAAAGGATGACATCAATCTAGGTTGACTTGTTTGTTCTTTCTTTAATGGGAGAAAGTGAAAAAAAAAAGAGTTGTTTTTTTTTTAAGTGGATCCCTTAAGTAAATTCCAAACATAGGGTTGCTATGCTAGTGATAAGAAAATTAGTATTGTGTATATGAATTTGCAGTGGATAGATGTGGAATTGATCAATTCAGTGGGTTGCATAAATATGCATAGGCAACCATGAGAAGGTCTGACTTATTTTTTGTTTCAAAGCATTGAGTAACTGGGAAATTTTAAACTTTTAATTTGATTAACTGGATGACTGCACTTATTTTCTTACCTTAAAACATGTATTCAATTATCTTTTTTATATTCCAATTTCATGGTAGTTTTTTCATTTTTCTGTCTCACTTCAGAATGACAAGCACTTCGAACTTGAATGATGTCTTCCCGCTTTCTGAGGACTTTTCTGGCTCTGGCTCTGGCTCAGGATCTGGAATCGACTTCCTGACGGGAATGGAACATGAATACCAACCCGCAGATAAAAATGATGCTTTTTATTACGACTTTAAGCCTGTGTCCTCAGGCAACCCAGACTTGGGTCAGAATGAACTAGAAGAGAATTTTATTATGTAAGAGAAAGGGTTCCCGCCTTGACACCAGGCAGTGCACTTGGCGTATTTTGTGTACCGTTGCAAAATGATTAATTTGGGGACAGAAAGTTTTATAGAAATTTTAAAACATCTGATTTATTTACTTTTATTGTCTGTCTGAAAAAGAAGTTTAAGTTTTATCACATTTTTTTTCTCATGGATCATTAAAGCCTCCTTTATCTATACTATTTTCCTTATACTTGCGTTTCCTTATATCATACTCAGCCAACATCACTGTGAAATTAACTAGATTCCAAATGTCTATATTATTGCTTTAAAGACTAAATTGTACTGTTTTTCTTTTTAAAGAAATCAGTTTGCAAATTGACAGGCAGTATTTCATATCTAAGTCTTCAGGAACTTGATTCTGATTTTGAATTACAGCTATACCCTGTTTTTAATTAAAAAAAAAAAACAGATGACACACACAATGAATTTACAAAGTGGGTATTTGACATTCTGACAGTGGAAAGTGTGCAGCTTCAACATTACCACTGGGTGTGTTTGCAGAGTGACTGGACGTAGTTTGTTTAGAAGTATGATTGCTGTTCCAATGACAAACTTTGGCCCAATTCACAGCACGGTTGTGCTCGCGATACCTCGCACAGCTTTACGTCGTTTCTCCTGGATATCTGTGTATTTTCAAACATTATCCTATTGAAGCATAAGAATAATCAAAGGGTTAAACTGTCTGGAATTTTTGGTTCTAAATGCAGGAGAATACTTATTTTTGTGCAAACATTTTATTAACAAAATGAAAGACATTAACAAAATATTTAAATTTTGCTATAGCGAGATCAAACTTTGTAAGTAGAATCAAATCCTATTAACTAATAGATGAAAAAAAATCATACTATGTAGCAAGACGCTTATTCTTGCCCTAGCACTTCCTCTTCTTGAGGGCTATACCCATTTCCATTCCCCTAGTTCAGTGGAGCCTGTTGCGTTGATTGTCATGGACCCTGTTCTGCACTGTCCAGATCTATTCAGAACTGAAGACTCACATTAATCTTTGCTACAGAGAGCCACCCATCCAAGGTCACACCTTCTTCTTAGGGCAGCCTGTCTCAATGACTGGTTGCTGTAAGCATTTGAATGTGAGGCTCCTCCCCTGAGTTTGGGGGCAATTTAGAAGGGCTGTCACAGATTCAGAGCTCCCCGAGGGCTCTGCGGAGGCTTTGTTGGCACTGCTTTGCAGCTCAATTTCTTAGTCTTGCTTCCTTCCATTCCCCTCACAGCTATGCCCCCTTAGAAACTTTCTGCACTCTAGTTTTCATCAAGAATTTGCTGCATGGAGAATCCAACCTGTGACAATTGGTGCCAGGACAGCTAGAAAGCAGGTGGTAAAATGTGATTTTGGAGCTAAATCACCTGCTGCCTGGCTGTCAATGAGAACCCCACTCTGGCCATAGATGCAGCACAGGCACAAAATAGCATTGCAATTGTTAAAACTTTCACTGGGGATGAACTGGGATGGTGTACCAGTGGAAGGAAGTATGCCAAGGAATGACAGACATATCAGGCATCTGAGAAATATGGGGATGGAGGAATTATAAAGACAATGGTATTAGATAGCTATTGCTGGGGGCAATTAATGCTTTTAAAAGAGACAATGAACTCTGGCTGGTGTGGCTCAGTGGACTGAGTACCGACCTGGGAACCAAAGGGTCGCTGGTTCAATACCCATAAGGTCGCATAACCTGGTTGCAGGCCAGGTCCCCAGTGGGGGGCACACAAGAGGCAGCCACACATTGGTGTTTCTCTCCCTTTCTTTTTCTCTCCTTGCCCCTCTCTGTAAAAATAAATAATAAAATCTTAAAAATATAAAATGAAAGGCCAAGGATGATTAATTAAAGGCTAAATGGGAAAACTAGTGAGCCTCCTTGACAGTATATTAAGGAACTCTTCTTCAGTAGAAGGGCAGAGAAAGCTGAGGACCAGGTCCAGGATGTAATCCTAAGAATATCAGAATTCAAAAATGTTTAATTGTTAACCTGGTCAAGTTGATTATGCAAGATCTGGTACCAGACTGGAAGAAAAAATGGGGCCCTGAAAGAAAAGGACATCTGGATTGATACATTCAGATTTTAAATTCCCAGATTTCCTCAAACCCTCTGACACTATAAAGGACCTCTCTTTAAGAACTAACGATTTCCACCCTGGCTGGCGTAGCTCAGTGGACTGAGCACAGGCT
Source organism: Artibeus jamaicensis (assembly GCF_021234435.1). Classification (NCBI taxonomy): domain Eukaryota; kingdom Metazoa; phylum Chordata; class Mammalia; order Chiroptera; family Phyllostomidae; genus Artibeus; species Artibeus jamaicensis. The sequence continues at coordinate 21,088,319 of NW_026521788.1, forward strand.
GTGAACCAGAGGGTCGCTGGTTTGATTCCCAGTCAGGGCACATGCCTGGATTGCAGGCCGATCCCTGCAGGCCAGTTCCCAGCAGGGGACGCAAAAAAGGCAACCATACATTGATGTTTCTCTCCCTCTCTCCTTCCCCTCTAAAGATAAATAAATAAATAAAATCATTTAAAAAATGAATAAATAAAATCTTGAAGAAAACTAATGATTTCCTCCACCTTGAAGGTGATTAAGAGACTTCTGCCCTTCAAGACTATGTGCATAATCCCTCAAGGTCTGTCCACACCTCCCTCCTACCCACCAGATCAATAACTAACAGGAAAGTGTTGGACCTGCTAAAGAGGAAAGGTACCATACTCTGAAGGTTCTGCAGGACGTGTCGTGTACCTCAGAAGCAAGGAGAGTGTCTATGCGACTTAAATCTAAGAGTGCCAGGTCATGTGAAGGAGATAAAACATAGAGTTGGATAAGGGAGTATTTACCAGTATTACTGGACTAAAGGTGTTTGCCAGCACGCATCACAGTCCAATAAGACACACACAAGAGCTTGCAGCAAAGAAAGTGACGGTTTATTAGTTGAGGAAGTGGCCCACATCCGGAGTCCCAGGTGAGCTAATGCTCCGAGACCTGGCTTCCTGATGGCTCCTAGGGGATGGTTTATACAGGAGAGAGTCATTAATTATGGTGACCAGTGGAGTTAGTGTTTCGGTCAGGGTCAGCCTGTCTACCGATTGGCCAGCGCTGGGGGATGAGGCAGTTGATCATTGCATCTGGTGCAGCCATGGCATCACTTCATCTGGTTTCATTGCTTTTCTGAGTCTGGAGTTGGAACACAATTGGAACCTAGACATTATCTTTACTTTGATTGAAATGCTATCTCTGGTCAATAGACCTGAGGCTTTGTTCCTAAGATTATTTGATGCCACCAGGGGCTTGCTGTCCTGAAGGCTTAATGATTAAGAGACTGGACGTGCAAGGGAGAAGAAAGCAGGTGAGTCGGGGTGCTGAATGAGGCACTGATTCAAAAGGGAAGAAAGGAGAAAAAGTCATACTAGAGAAATAAAGTTTCTGCATGGATACACCAATGTGGAAGAACTCTTTTGGCATACAGGTTTTAACACCCTGGCAAGAACCCCAGGAGAAGGTGTTGACATCCTGCTAGAATGGCTCTTAGAAGTTTGGAGAGAGTAACAGTCCCTCTTAAGTAAAGTAGAAATGCTAGAATTGCCATTGAAGGAAGCGGAAGAAGGAGTCAAAGGTTTAAGGAAGTGAGCATGCTGGAATGTACCGACTGTATAAGCCTTGAAAACCCTCAAGGTGACTTTGTTCTGTAGGAAGTCCAAACAATGAAGAATATGCTGGTGAGAGACAGCATCTCTGAGCTACCAGTGGTAAGCCTCCTCTGAAGGGTAGAGCTGACGGTATAGATGTCACAGAACTGGATTTACTAATAGCAATGGGAATGATAAATCCCCAAAATAATAGAGGCCAGTAGTATCCTCAGCTCTCAGAAGCCAGGTGGTACAATGATCATAATGAGCACGAAGGTTAGAATGAAATCCAGGAGAGCCTGATGGGCAAAGAGTTATGGAGAGGGCCTTTTTAGAGGTGAAATAGTTGGTAAGAGTTCTGCATTAAGTTAAAGTGTGTTTTGGAGAATGTGGGGCACCTCACCCCAACCAGCCAGTCTCCAACAGCAACTGGGTATCTTGTAATTTACCTCAGTTCTGAACTGCCTACCTACAGATAACATCAGACTCCACAGGTTAAGGGCTCAGTCCCATAGACTGCTTTCCACTTCAGATGCCAATCACAATGGTCATTTTTTTCCAGTCCCCATGTTATAACTAGGGTGGACATACTTGATAGTTAGCATAACTTCCACATGCTGTCTTGACCTGTGAGAGAAGAGCTACTGTGATGAGGAAGACCAAGCAAAAACTTCTGCCACTCCTCCCCCCATATCCACCAATAAATAAAAAACATTTCATCTGGGCAGGAATGTTGGAGATGAGCAGTGCCTTTAAAAACCTAACAAAGGCAGGAATGCTGGTCCCCATTGTCTCTCCATTTAATTCACTAGTCCAGGTCTTGCAAAAACCAGGTGAACCCTGGAGGATGACGGTGGACTATCACAAATTCAACCAAGCAGTACTTCTAATTGCAGCAGCTATGCCAGATGTGGAACTTTGGCTAGGGCAGACTTGCACAGCTTCAGGTATGTGGTAGGCAAGCCCAGAGCTGGCAAATGCTGTCTTTTCCATCCCTGTCAAAAGGAGGACCAGAAACAGTTTATGTTCTCTTCGGTAGGACAACAGAATATATTTACAGTCTACTCCCAGTTCCAGGCTAACTCTTCTACCCTCTGTCATGATATGATACAAAGACACCTGGACTGGCTGCACATTTCACAGAATATCATGTAAGTCTACTGTATCACAGGGTCATGAGTGTGTGACCAGATACTCCACCTGATGTACCACTGATGCCCTGTTATCTCTCCTTCAGCCCACATCTGTGACTATATGGTGGAGGGGTGTGTGTGTTCCTTACAACCAAATGACTATTAGAGTAGGAATAAGATCAAGCTTGGTTCACAGATGCACTGCCCTGGTGTATGGGTGCAAGTCCAAAGTGGATGGCAGTGCCAGTCGGGAGTGGCCTTGGACATAACTATGAGAGGAAACCCTCCCAATGTACAGCGCTTCAGAAGGTGTACCCAGTCACTTACTCTGCATGGAAAGAGAGAACTAGCCCAACATTAGAAAACAGGGTTTTATGGGCAGTGGTGAATGTTTTGGTCAGTTGGTCAGGAGCCTGAAATAGAAGATTGCAAGTTTGGGGACTAAGAAGTCTGGGATGAAGGCATGTGAATAGACCAATTAGAGAAGATAACAAAGTGGGAAAATCTTTTTTCTTTAAAGATTTTATTTATTTTTAGAGAGACAGGGAAGGAAAGAAACGTCAATGTGTGGTTGCCTCTCCCATGCCCCCTAGGGACTAGGGACTAGGGACTAGGAACTAGGAACTAGGGACTAGGGACTAGGGACTAGGGACTAGGGACCAGCCTGCAACCCAGGCATGTACCCTGACTGGGAATTGAACCAGTGACCCTTTAATTCACAGGCCATCACTCAATCCACTGAGCCATACCAGCCATGGCCTACAAAATCTTTATCAAATAATAATATCCATCAAAAAGCATCCATCAATGAAGAGGCACTAAACAACCAGGTAGACAAAATGACTACCTGGGCAGATGTCAGCCGGCCTCTGTCATGGACCCTAATGCTAGCCCAGTGAACTCATGGGGGTTGGGGGAGCCATAATGGCAGGAGAGATGCTACAAATGAGCTCCCACTAACCAACGCTGATCTAGTTACTGCTGTTTCCAAGTGTCCCATATGCCAGCAACAAAGTTCATTGCTGAACTACTGATGTGACACCATTCTTCAAGACCTTGGTGGTAAGTTGCCTATTAGCCTCCTTCATCCTCGGGGGCCCAGGGAGTGGGGGAGGATAGACATTTGTTCCAATAGAAACAGAGGGAGTGGGGGAGGATAGACATTTGTTCCAATAGAAACAGACACATATTTTAGGTATGGACTTGCCTTTCCTACCAACTAGGTGCCCTTAGGTAAGTTACTTAACCTCTCTGTGCCTCACTTTCCCCCTCTTCAGAATGAAGGTAATGATAATGCCTACCTTGTAAGTTTGTTGAGAAGATTAAATAAATTAATGTATGTAAAGTTCTTGGAGGAATCTCATTGAGCAAGTCATCAATAAACATGGGCTATGGTCATTACCTGTACTATAGTTTAACAATATTTGCCCATAGGGGCATGGTGAAGATTAAATGAAGCAATGTAAGAGATGCGATCAGCTCAGTGCCTGGTACACAGGATGGCTCTATAAATTCTAATTATTAAAATGTGTGTCATAAGATTATTTTAAAGATTCCACATAACAGGTACTTTGCCAGGTATGTGCAATACAGAGAAAAACAAGGACGAGCCAGACAGCCTTTGTCCTTGAGCTTTGATTGAGTCTAACAAGGACTGAATGAGAGTGAATGTAATGTGTTAGTCTTGCTTGATGCAAAAAAAGGTAGATAGATGAATATAAATTTTCAAGCACAGAGGGGGAATAATGCATTCAGTTGGCTCCTTTCTAATTCTTACTCTTTTACCTCTTGAGTCCTATTTGTTAATTATTTACCATAATTATAGGGTATTAAACTTTTTTGTTTCAGCCCTAATTGCTGAAACAAAAAAAATCAAATTTAGATATTAAACTTCTTTTGTTTTAAAAGCTTAATGTTTGGCATTTGTAGGGCTGAATCAGTTTTAGAGAAATGTAAATTTTCAGGTGATGTTTTGTGGGTCTGTAGCACTTATACTTCTACAAGTGCCAAAGCTTAAAACTGCACCAAGACTTCAGGGGGATACCTTATATCTTCAAAAAAATACCTTCCTCTTCTAAAAATAGTACTTTGCAGGGGCTGTGCTGTATATCTGCTTTGATGACCAAAGTTATTATTCTAGATTTGGTAATGGAAGATTATGAGGAGCAGTGTTAATTCACATGTAATAAATTGAAAGGAATTGAACTCTATTAATAGTGATATGCAAGTATGTGATATGAAACACCTTTTCTATCCTACATGTTTTTTAACTTTATTTTTATTATTGACACTATTACAGGTGTCTACATTTTTCCTCCTTTCCCCACCTCCACCCAGTCCCTAGCCCCCTTCCCTCTGGCCATCACCACACTGTTGTCTGTGTCTGTGAGTTATGCATATATGTTCTTTGGCTAATCTCATCCTCTCCTTTCATCCAGGCCCCCACTCCCCTCTAACAGCTGTCAGTTTGATTCATGTGTCCATGTCTCTGTTTCTTTTTTGTTTGTCGGTTTATTTTGCTCATTAGATTCCACATATAAGTGAGATCATACAGTATTTTTCTTTCTCTGCCTGACTTATTTCACTTAGCATAATAATCTCCAGGTCTATCCACGCTGTCACAAAAGGTAAGAGTTTCCTCTTTTTTTTTTTTTTTATAGCTGTATAGGATTCCATTGTGTAAATGTACCACAGCTTTTTTATCCACTCATCTACTGATAGGCTCTCGGGCTGTTTCCAGATCTTGGTTATTGTACATGATGTTGCTATGAACAAAGGGTGATTCGGGCCCCAGCTCATGGGGTCCACCACATTGTGGATGAGATATGAGAAATTTACATGGACTCCTGAGTCCTGTAAATTTCAAGAGGAGAAAAAGCCTCCCTTGACAAGCCTATATTGTTTTTCTCGGCAAATTACATGATGGTCCTCATTTACTATGCACAGGTTTGCTTTAGGTGGTTACTTTTTACAGAAAACAAAGGAGCCGATGCCACTAATCATATCACAGAAGGATATTTGCAAACAAAAAGGGAAAAGTGGTTAAACCAGTTACACTCCATACTGGGAAGGTTTAGCACAGACTTTAGGAAGTTACAGTAAGCACTTTCTGCCTCAATTCAGGGTGAGGGAGTTTTAGCAAAAGCAAGTCTCAAAGTGGCCTAGGGACAATGTAGGCCTGATTCCCCACAGGAGAACCTATCTGTGGACATGGGTTCTGTGTATCTCCGAGTGGGAGCTGGGCCCACGCCACGCAGAACAGTGTCCTATAATAGGGGTGCATGTATTCTTTTGAATTGGTGCCTTGGTATTCTTAGGATATATTCCCAGAAGTGGGATCACTGGATCAAAAGGCAGTTCCAGTTTTAACTTTTTGAGGAAACTCCATACTGTTTTCTACAGTGTCTGTACCAGTCTGCATTCCCACCAGCAGTGCACTAGGGTTCCCTTTTCTCCATATTCTCATCAGCACTTGTTGTTTGTTGATTTGCTGATAGTAGCCATTCTGGAAGGTGTAAGGTGATCTATCCTACATGTTAACTTGACTGTAGTTTTGCTATTTAAGAGGAAACACACAAATCTTAGAAACCCTTATCTCAGGCTTTAAAGAGCAAGGAGCATCTCTGTTCTCTCAGCAGTATCCCAAGACCTGACAATCAAAAATGTCTCCAGACACTGCCAAATGCCCATTGAGGAGAAATACACTTCCCTCTGGAGAACCACTGTACTAAGACACGATTGTTTTTAGACTAAAGTCTTATCAGTTATGTTTGTACCTTATAAAGTTATGGTATGATTTATCATTTACCATTGGTCCATAGAAACTAGGAACTTTACCATCATAATCATTCAGCTACTTGATATGCAATTTGTTGCAGAGGAAATTGCATCAGTGATTTATGTACAAATCTACAGTTGTAAATGTTTACATGTTTATTACTGAATGTTTTATTTATCTTCAAAAGGACAAAATGCTAATAAAATGGAACTTTCAGAGAAGGAGAAAGAGCTCTTGAAAATGAAAATTATCCTTGCTTTTGTTAGTTATCTATTGCTGTGCAATAAATGACCTCAAATTTAGTGGCTTAAAATAACAAAAAACATTTATTGTTTCCTAGTTTCTGTGGTTCCGGTTAGCGGTCCTTTATGAGATTGTGGTTAGGATGTTATCTGGGGCAGCAGTCGTTTGAGGATGACTGGGGTGGGAGGGTCAGCTTTCCAAGATGGCTCACTCACATGCTTGACAGTTAGTGCTAACTGTCCGCAGAAGGCCTCAGTTCCTCCTTAACTGGGCCTTCCCACTGGGCTACCTGACAGGGCTGCTGACTCCTCGAAGGGTGAGTGATCCAAGAGAGAGTCAGTCAAAAGCAGCCTTGGAAGTCACACACCGTCACTTCCACCTTACCCTGTTGGTTGCACAGACCAACCACGATAGAATTTGAGAAGGGGCCATACAGAGGTATAAATCATTGGGTGCCATACTAGAAGCTGGTTACCATAACACAATAATAAGGGTTGGAACTTAAAATCGGGGAAAATTTTAGGAGAACCTAAAAAGGTTCAAGAAAGGGGAACAAAAAGACAAATGAAAAATAGAAAAGAAAAAGTAAGAAAATTATATAATCAATCCAAAATGCAGCTGAAGTCAAATATGACTGAAGATCCACAAAGACAGAGGAGAGAAAAAAGACGGGAAGAAACTATCAAATAAATTTAGCAAGATTGCGAGATACAAAGTCAATGTAGAAAATTGTTCACACATATACGTACCCACAAACATTGAGCAATTGGAAAATAAAATTTAAAATTCCACTTAATACAATAGTGTCAAAAGCATGAATGCTTGGGATAAATTAGACAAAAGATGCAACAAGACCTCTACATTGAAAACTACACAACAGTGATGAGAGAAATTAAAGACCTAAGTATACAGAGAAATTTACCATGTTCATGGATCAGAAAGCTCCATACGGTTAAGATGTTAATGTCCCTAAACTGAGCTATAAATTCAATTCAATCCCAATACAAATCACAGCAGCTTCTTTTTGGTAGAAGTAAATTAATGATTCAAAAATTTATGTGTAAAAAAAAATTATGTGTAAATACAAAGAACTTAGAACAACCAAAATATTCTTGAATAAGAACTAAGTTGGTGTAACTGTACTTCCTTACTTCAAAGCTTACTATTATAAAGCTATGGTAATCGTGATAATGTAGAATTGCATTCAGATAGACAAAGAGAACAATGAAGCAGAATGAAAAGTCCAGAAATAGATCCATTATTATATAGTCAATAGATTTTTTTACAAAGGCACCAAAGCAATTTAATAGGAGTAGAAAATTATTTTCAACAAATGGTGCTAAAGCCACAGGACACAAATAAACCCTCAAATCCTACCTCACATTATTTTCTTTCTTTTCTTAAATTATATTTTATTGCTTATGCTATTACAGTTGTCCAAAATTTTCCCCTTCTGTCTCCCTTCATCCAGCCCTCCCCCCACTCCCTCAGGCAATCCCTATGCCATTGCCCATGTCCGTGGGTCATGCATATATGTTCTTTGGCTACTCTATTCCCTATACTGTACTTTACATCCCCATGGCTATTCTGAAAGCACCAGTTTGTACTTCTTCATCTCCTCACCTTTTTCACCCATCTCTCCCGACCCTCCTCCCATCTGCCACCCATTAAAATGTTCTTCGTATTTATGATTCTGTTTCTGTTCTGCTTGTTTATTTTGTTTTTAGATTCAATTGTTGAGGAAATAAGTGTTCATTGCTATTTTATTGTACATATTGTTCAAATCCTACCTCATATTATTTTCAAAATTTAATTTGAGATGGATCACATACCTAAATGTAAAAGCCAAAATCTTGGGACATCCAAAGATGTTATTAAGAAAATAAATAGGCCCTGGCTGGCATAGCTCAGTGGATTGAGCGCGGGCCTGTGAACCAGAGTATCGCAGTTCGATTCCCAGTCAGGGCACATGGCTGAGTTGCAGGCCAGTTCCCAGCAGGGGACTCATAAGAGGCAACCATACATTGATATTTCTCTCCCAATCTTTCTCCTTCCCTTCCCCTCTCTCAAAAAATAAATAAATAAAATATATTAAAAAAAGAAAATAAATAGGCAGGCCAGAGACAGGGAGAAAATATTTGCAATTAATATATCTGATACAGATATTTAATAGTAAAAATGATCAATATATTTAATAAACGATAACTCAATAATAAGAAGGCAAATCTCCCAATAAAACATTGACAAAAGTCTTACACCTCAAAAGGGAAGTATACTGATGGCCCAAACCCAAATGAAAAACTGCTTGACATCGTCCATTATCAAGGAAATGCAAATTAAAGCCACAGTGAGATAACCAAAAACCCATAAAAATAGCTAATCTTGAAAAGGTCGACAACACCAAATGTTGGCAAACATATAGAGATATTAAACTTTCATATACTGCCGAAAGGAGGGTAAAATGGCACAAGCATTTGGGAAAATGGAGTGTGGTAGTTTCTTATAAAGTTAAATATACACCTACCTTACCCTGCAATTCCACTTCAGTTGTGTTCACAAAATGGACTTGTACATAAAAGTTAATAGCACTCTATTCACAAAACAGATGTTCATTAACAGGAAAAAGGGACAAATACTCTGTGATCTATTCATACAATGGAATACTACTGAGCAATAAAAAGGAGAAATGCTGATACATGGAATAACAAGTATGAATTTCAAAATCGTTGTGCTTAGTAAATGAAGTGAGACAGAAAAGAGCACTGTGTGATCATGGAACACTCAACGCTAACTAAAATTGAAAGAATCAGAATGGTGGTTGCTTCTAGGAGATAGGATTGAATGAGAGGATATAAGAAAGTTTTGGGGGTTGATGGCTGCATTCTACAATTTGACAGAGGTGCGGATTAAACAAATGTATGCATTTGTCAAAACTGATCAAATCGGACACTTAAGATTTGCACATTTATAAGATGTAAGTTATATCTTTACACATGTAGATTATATATCAATAAAAAAGGAAAGGGGAACAATGAGATAAAATATTAAGTATGAATACATTTAAGAAAATAACTGTATGAGGTCCGTCCGGAAAAGTCCAGCCATTTTTTAATATAATGAGAATGGTTTGCACGACATCCATGTAACCTGGCAGCCAAGGAGAGTGGACTGGAATGTACATGTGTGAACAATAAAAATCTCACTGTACTAGTCCATGGGGGCAGTAGATATTATTGAGTGAGCATGAGTACTGTCTGGCTGACGACTCAAAATGACTGAGCAAGTTCGGCAATGAGTCTGCATCAAATTTTGTGTTAAGCTTGAACATTCCTTCATGGAAACTATTTGGATGATTCAGAAGGTTGCAGCTATGGGCAACTGGTGATTGGCAGCTTCATCACAACAATATGCCTGCTCATGCATCGTGTCTGCTGCAAAGTTTTTTGCAAAACATTAAATCACCCAGGTGACTCAGCACCTCTATAGCCCAGATTTGGTGCCCTGTGACCTCTGGCTTTCCCCAAAACTAAAATAACCTTTGAAAGGGAAGAGATTTCAGACCATTGATGACATTCAGGAAAATATGACAGGGCAGCTGATGGCGACTGGGAGAACTGTGTGAGGTCCCAAGTGCCTACTTTGAAGGGGACTGAGGCATGATTGTTCTATGTGTGATGTTTCTTGTCTTGGGGCTTCTTCTATAAGTGTCTCTGTTTTTCATATTACATATCTGGATACCTTCTGGACAGACCTTGTACATTGTGAAAGAAATATTTGGCATTTACCATAGTAACTCAAAAAAGGAAACAAGAATATTTATCATGATTACAGCAGCACTGCCTGAAGATGTTAAGCAGATTATATTCTATCTGTCCTGGAAGGTTAACAGAAAAAAAGTGTTTTTCTACATATTGACACGTTTTAAGTTAGATTTTCATTTTTTTATTTTTTGGCATATTTTTATTTGGTTCTTTTTTTTTTAAGCTTTAGCCGTTAGGCCTTCAAATAGTTGCTCCTTGACATTCGCATAATTATTAACCATAATTATTAGTCCTCATGAATTTAAATAAATGGCTATTTTTCTCCTAATTGCTTCCTGGTAAATAGGGGCTCAAATTATATTCTCAAGTAATATTTTTTTTAACCTAAACCTGGTACTTTTGCTTGTGAAAGCAAACACTCATAATTTAGTTGCATTCTCCCCCCCACCTCTTTTTTTGCAAAGGGAAAACTTAGAAATGCCATAGTCCCCGGATATTGGGAACTGCCCTGCCTGGTTTCAGAAGCTGTAACCCTCCCATGGCTAAAGCTGAGTGAGAGACCTTGGGACCATAAGCCACTAAGGAGACAAAGCTTATCTCCATGGCAGGGGCGCCGCCTCTGCCCCCTTTACTTCACCCTGCTTGGCCCCAGGTTGATGACTGGTTAGCCAATGAAAGGTAAGATTCCTCAAGGGAGGGATGACCTAAGACAGTTATGATCATGAAGAGGCGCCCAGGGAAGGACTTGGGGAGCTGTAGAAAAAGGGGGTGATGGACCCTCACCCCTTGGCTTTGACATAGCCTGAGTCTTCATTCTGTCTGCTAGAAGTCTCCTAATCTCTTGGATGCCTGACTTCCCCTGTCAGATTTAGGCCTGAAACAATGCCAGAGGGCAGTGCAGCTCTGGGCATGAATGGGCAGTTCCCTGGGGGCTATCAGGCCTAAGAAAGAATGCATAAAATCCTGTGAAACATGCTTTGCTAATACCCTCAGTTTTTCTGATAAGTGTCCCAGCATGAAATGAGTTTGTTGACCAAAGTTTTATGGCCCTTTAGCTAACTGACCCGGACTCAGAATAAGCCCTCATAGTTCTTGGTATGTTATCTACTGCCTGACAATGATTAATGAGCTTTACCTGTATTCCTGTGCAAATTGAACACAATAAAAGCCCATTGAGGAACAGGCTCCTGGCCCTTCTTCTCCTTTGAGAGATCAGCCACCTTTCCTTCCCATGCAGATCATGTGTTGGTAAACTTATTCTCATCCATGGTGGACGGGGGGCTCTGAAGGTGGAGCCCTCTCACACTTGGCTAGCAAAACACTGTACATCTCACATTCTGGCTTTAATTTTCTGGCTTGCCAAATAAAAATATAAGTAGATAGATAGATAATTCACTCAATAATTCAGTTGTTCCTTGCATCTATTACAATAGCGCAATTTTTGGGTTTTGATCAGTAGAGTAAATAATTAGTACAAATTGTTCTCTGGTGTAACTTTTGCCAGCTCTTATTTATACATGGCTTTACCAGTGTTTCTTTACTGCTGCTGCTTTTATTTATTGTCTTTGATGTGTTGAAATTTAAGTCTCCAGAGTAGAGCAGGAACCAGAATAGCCATCAAGGTAATTGGCAAATCTTCTAAGTGAAAAAAAAGTCTTCTTCTTTAATTCATAATGTCTTATTTCATGAAGACTTGCATTGTTTTGACCTTTTTCTTCTCACAGTTTGAATGACAATACCAGTGTCACTACAGTTGAAACAATATACTTATATCTAATACAACTTTTAAATAGTTTTTAGAAATTACTGGACTCCATCCAAATCTATCTGGGTTATTAAATGTGCTTTTACTATAGTCTGATGCAGTGATTTTTAACCAGTGTGCTACAGCAGGCACCCTGGTGTGCCACAAGAATTTTTAACACATGCAATGTCTGACTATTAGGTCAGGGGCACTGACCTCTTTTAGGTTGTCAAATTTAAAAATGACAAAAACCAACACAATGGTAGCCATCTGGTATGATCATACTGTCTTGAACCATAAGTATATAGGTCATATAATAGAGTTGCATCTCATTGGTCATGTTGCATAATAAGATTATGTCTGATTGGGTAATTCTTGGAACCAGAAATCCTTATATACAACTGTAGGCACCTGATTTTTTTTTAAGTCACTTTGGAGCAAAAAATGTAGGTTATTGTTTGGTTTTTTTGTAAATCAATAAAATTATACCTATCTTTTTCTCAGGCAGGCAAAAGTGTATTTGTGTTTGTGCTGCAGAAGTTCAGTAATTTAGTTCATGTGTGCTATGTAATGAAAAAGGTTGAAAATTCTTGGTGTTATTTACTAATATCAAGTCATCAGTATGAAAGAGTTAAGGAGGATTCTGTGCTGGGAGTCAACACATCAGTATTCTACGCTAATCAGTTGTTTGGTCCTAATCCTAATAAAATATAGAAGTTAAACTAGTTGATCTCCAATTACATCTACAGCTCTAATTAAAAATCAAAATAAAATATTTATTGTAGATTTGCTGACTTTTAGGTGTTATGGTTGGTAGGTGTGGGATGAGGCTGCAGCTTTTTGCCCTTTCCCTAAGTCTGGTAGGGAAGACAGCACATAGTCTAAGGGAGTAAACGGAGTGTGCCAGTGGAGTGAGGACGGAAGACAGGCAAAATCAGAATGTGTTGCTTTGAAATTCTGACTCAATAATCCTTCTGGTTCTGGAGGTAAGAGAGCAGTATGTATGGATTTCCTGATACTCAACTGTTCTCTAACTGCTCCTCATCCTGTGTTACTTAACTGTCCCTGTTATTCAACTGGCATCAGTTACACTGTCTTTCCATTCCTGGAAAGAATCAGGCCTTTTCCTGGTTCAGAACCTTTGCATTAGCTGCTCTTTCTGCCTGGGATGGACTTTCTTCCTTCAGTACTTCTGATATCCTTTCAGATATCAGTTTAAATGTCACTTTTCTATCGCCTATCTAAAAATAGCTCTTTTCAACCCATCATGTCACTATGTTTATTTCTTTTCAGTGGTTTTTTTTTAAATGGAAAATATTGGATTTAATGACTGTCTCTTGACCATTTTCTACAGTAAAATTTAAGCTTCTTAAGGGCAAGAGCCTCATTATTCTTATTTTTGCTAAGTGGCTCTCTATGCACAACATACAACACCTGGCATTTAGTGAGTACTCAATAAATATATGTTTAATAAATGAATGTCAGGATCCCTGAATGCAAATGTCTGGCTCCAGCAAATACTCTCAGTTACTCGACAGAGACTGCTATAATAAACACAACCTAAGAAGGGGAAAACGCTAAACATTCTTTCTCCTTTGGTTTATCCTTTTATCCTTCACAGTCTTAGATAAAAAGCCTTGTATGTGTTTCATTTCATACTTCATCTGTATATTATAATGCTGACCTGACCATCAGCAATAATAGAAATAAATTTTAAGACTTGTATTAAGATATTGCCTCACTTTGCTAAGTAGGAATTTTATAGGTACACAAAGGAGCACATTTAATTACAACGTAGGGCCAATCCACAGATTACTATTTTCACTGAAATTTCTGTGAAATAGACTTTGCTTAGAATTTTTGCAGCTAAGTTTATTGGGATATTGAGATGCAATTTTCTTTCATGTGATGTTCTTGTCAAATTTTAGTATCAGGGTTATGCTGCTCTCATAAAGGAGTTGTGTTTTCTTCCTATATTCTCTGCAAAAGTTTTATGTAAAAAACTTGGTATTACTTCTGGTTAAGGTGAAGGTGTAGGTAAACATACCTTGCTTCCTTGCACAACTACAGCAAAAATTACAACTAGATTACAAAACAAATATCATCCAGAATTGTCAGAAAATCGAGCTGTATGGAAGCCCAATAACCAAGGATTTAAAGAAACCACATTCATCTAGATGGGTAGGACAGGCAGAGAGAGACACAGAGATGCACGGAGAGGTGCAGAGGGGTGAAGAGGTGTGGAGAGCCACTGAGACACAGAATGAGTGGTCCCACATCCTTGTGTGGTGGAGAAAAATCAGGAGGGATAGCTCGGGAGGAAGGGGTCGTGGCCCCAGGCCAGACCACCCAGTTCACGGTTCCAGTGCCCGGAAAGTAAGTCTCCATAACTTCTTGCTGTAAAACCAGTGGGGGTGGGAGTGGCAAAAGAAACTACAGGATTCTCAAGAGACTCCTCTTAAAGGGCTTACAATGGATTTAGGACTTACGCAGACCACCCTCTCTGGGATTCAGGACCAGGACAACAGCTGGAAGAGCACCCTGGCATACGGGGAGAAATTGAAGAGACTGGAAACAGTGTGAGTGCCTGGAGATAGCTTCCTCCTGAGCAAAACTCCAGAGACCAGGCAGCAGCACTGACCCCTCTCCAAGCCCTCCCTCCACACGGAGCCACAGAGTGGTGACAAGGGTTGCCCCACTCGCGATTACCAGAAGCTCAGCGCCATACAACGTACAGGTGCGTTTTTCTACAATAGGCCATGCTACTAAGACAGAGAGTGAAAGCAGTTCTACCTAATGCCAAGAAACAAACACAGGGAGGCTGCCAAAATGAGAAGACAAAGAAATATAGCTCAGATGAAAGAACAGAACAAAATTCCAGAAAAACAACTAAACAGAATGGAGATAAGCATCCTATCAGATGCAGAGTTCAAGACACTGTTGTCAGCATGCTCAAAGAACTCATTGGGTACTGCAATGGCATAAAAAAGACCCAGGCAGAAAATAAGGTTACATTAAGTGAAATAAAGAAGATCTATAGGGAACCAATAGTGGAGGGGATGAAGCCAAGAATCAAATAAACAATTGGGACATAAGAAAAAAAGCATTCAATCAGAACAGCAAGAAGTAAAAAAGAATTATTTTAAAAAATGAGGATAGGCTAAGGAGACTCTGGGACATCTTTAAACATACCTTCATCCGAATCATAGGGGTCCCAGAAAGAGAAGAGAAAGAGCAAGAAATTGAAGACTTATTTGAAAAAATAATGAAATAAAACTTCCCTAATTTGTTGAGGGAATAGACATGCAAGTCCAAGAAGCACAGAGAGTATCAAGAAATGGACCCTAAGAGGACCACAGTAAGACACATAATTAAAATGCCAAAAGTTAAAGATAAAGAGACAATCTTAAAAGCAGAGAGTTACTTACAAAGGAGTTCCCATAGGGCTGTCAGCTGATTTCTCAAAATAAACTTTGCAGGATAGAAGGGATTGGCAAGAAATATTCAAAGTCATGAAAAGCAGGAACCTACAGGCTAGATTACTCTATCCAGCAAAGCTATTATTTCAAATTGAAGGGCAGGTAAAGTGCTTCCCTGCGAAGATAAAACTAAAGGAGTTCATCAACATCAAACCATTATTATATGAAATGCTAAAGTACTTTTTCAATAAAAAGATCAAAACTATGAACAATAAAATGGCAATAAATCACAACTATCTAAAAACCAAAGCAAGCCAAAAAGCAGAACAGAAACAGAATTATAGATATGGAGGTCATTTGGAGGGTTATCAGTTGGGAGGGGGCAGGGGGAGCATGGAGAAAAGGTGCAGGGATTAAGAAGTACAAGTTGGTAGGTACAAAATAGCCAGGGGGATGTTAAGAACAATATAGGAAAAGGAGTAGCCAAAGAACTTATATACATGACCCATGGACAAGAACTATGGAGATTGTGGGAGGGAATGAGGGTACTGGGTGGAGGGGAACAAAGGGGGAAAATTTGGGGACAGCTGTAATAGCATAATCAATATAATATATTTAACATATTTTTTTAAATTAAAAGGATTAGGTACTATTCTTCCTTATATTTTGAGACAATTCACCAGTGAACTCTATGGCCTAGAAATGTTTGTGAGTGGTAAGGTTCAGTTTAACTGATGTAGGGTGGTTCAAATGTTCTATTTCCTCTTAATGTTCATTTCAGGAAGTTGTGTTATGGAACTTGTCTATTTCCCCTAAGTTGTCAAACATAGGAGGAATAAAAGTTGTTCATATATTACTTATCATTCTTTTGATATCTGTAGGATCTTAAGTGATGTCCTCTTTTTCATTCCTAACATTGTTAATTTGTGTTTTTTTCCTTATTTTCTTAATCAATTGTTAGGGGCTTATTAATTATATTAACCTTTTCAAAAAACAAACTTGGATTTATTTCCTGTTTGCTTATTTTCTATTCTATTGACCTCTGTTCTTCATTTTTCCTTCCTTCTACTCTTCTTATTAATTTGCTTTTTCTTTATTGTGGTAAAAATACACAACATAATATACACCATCTTAATCATTTAAAAAAAGATTTTATTTATTTTTAGAGAGAGAGGAAGGGAGGAAAAAAGAGAAGGGGAGAAATATCAACATGGGAGAGAAGCATTAATTGGTTGCCTCTTGTGTGTGCCCTGAATGGGAACCAAACCTGAATCCCAGTTATGTGCCCTGACCAAGAATCAACCTGCAACCCAGGCATGTCCCTGACTGGGAATCTAACCAGCAATATTTTGCTTTGCAGGACAATGCCCAATGCACTGAAGTACACTGGTCAAGGCCCATCTTAGCCATTTTTAAGTGCACAGTTCAGAAGCATTAAGTATATTCACACTGTTGTGAAACAGATCTCCAGAACTTTTTCATCTTGTAAATCTGAAACTCTATGCCCATTGAACAATAATTCCCCTTTCCTCCTACCCCCAATCTTTGATAACCACCATTCTACTTTCTATTTCTATGAATTTGACTGCTTTAGCTACCTCATACAAGTGGAATCATACAGTATTTGTCTTTTTGTGACTGCTTATTTCACTTAGCATAATGTCCTCAAGGTTTGTCTATGTGATAGCATGTGACAGAATTTTCTTCCCTTTTAGATAGAATATTTCACTCATCTTTCCACGAACATTTGGGTTGTTTCTACTCCTTGGTGCTATGACAAATGAATGTGAGTATTCATGTGTGCTATAAACATTGAGATCGTCCTGTCAATTCTTTTGGATATGTATACAGAAGTGGGATTGCTGGATCATATAGTAATTATATTCTCAAACTTTTGAAGAATCTCCATACAGTTTTCCATACTGGCTGTACCATTTTGCAATCTCACCAGCCATGCATAAAGGTTCCAATTTCTCCACATCCTCACTTACACCTATTTTTTCAATAGCAAACATCCTAGTGGATATGATGTGGTAGCTCGTGGTTTTTAGGTGCATTTCTCTGATGATTAGTGATGTTGAGAATCTTTTCAGGTGTTTGTTAGACATTTGTATATCATCTTTGGAGAACTGTCTATACAAGTCTTTTGTTTTATCAGGTTACTTGATATTTTGCTAGAGTTGTACGAGTTCTTTATATATTCTGGATACCTTATCAGATATATGATTTACAAATATTATCTCCCATTCCATAGGTTACCTTTTCACTCTGTTAATCCTTTGAAGCACAAAAGTTTGATGTATTCCTATTGGTCTCATCTTTGGTTCTCTTGCTTGTGTTTTTGGTCTCATAATAAAGAAATCACTGCCAAGTCCAATGTCATGAAGACTTTCCCCATGTTTTCTTCCAGGAGATTTATAGTTTTAGGTCTTATGTTTAGGTCTTTAATCCATTTTTAATTACTTTTGTATAAGACGTGAGAGAAGGGGTCCAAATTCATTCTTTTGCATGTGAATATCCAGTATTCCCAACACTGTTGAAGAGACTGTTCTTTCCCTATTGAGTCATCATGGCACCTTTACTGAAGATCATTTGAGCATATAG
The DNA here is from genome assembly GCF_021234435.1 of Artibeus jamaicensis. Classification (NCBI taxonomy): domain Eukaryota; kingdom Metazoa; phylum Chordata; class Mammalia; order Chiroptera; family Phyllostomidae; genus Artibeus; species Artibeus jamaicensis. The sequence goes on from NW_026521788.1 coordinate 21,106,272, forward strand.
ATGAGGGTTTTTAATTTTTTAAGACTTTATTTTTTAGAGCAGTTTTAAGTTCACAGCAAAACTGAGCAGAAAGAGCTGAGTTCCCATATACCCCCTGCTTTCTCTACATGCTAATGCTTTTTAAAAGCTTTCTCATGTAAATTTAGATTACTGATTTTAAATCTTTTTTTCTTTACAAATTCATGCATGTAAAGTTATGGGTCTCCTTCTAAACGCTGCTTCGGCTGCATCCCATAAATTGTTGTACTTTCACTATCATTTAAACTATTTTTTGGATATTAAAAATTCCACTGATGTTTCTTTTGACACAGAGGTTTAGTTTTGTTGCTTAGTATCTGCATGCGGATTCCCTGGCTATCTTTTTATTTCTGGCTCAATTCTATTGAGGTTAGTGACTCTAATTTCGAGCTTCTTAAATTTGAGACTTGCTTTATGACCCTGCTTCACAAACTTGATTTTGTTATGATGTATTATTATGGTGCACTCAGACTCCCGCCCCAAACCCCCACCGCGCTTTTGTTGTGGAGAGTGCACTGTGGTGGTTAAACTGTTTTGAAATCCTAAGACAGTATTCCATCATCTGGAGGTTCTCCAGCCTGATACTAGAGTGATTAGGATGAGGTTAAAGCCAGAGTACCCTTTATCAGAATCCTCGGACTTTTGGGGAAGGCTTTCTCCCCTCACGGAAGGGCAAGGCGGTACGATTTATCTAAGCGTCTTCTACCTCGGCGTGGACCGTTCACGGTCCATGTACTTTAGGAAGCGACGTATGCGGTACCCCAATTTTTTTCAATTGGTCGTTTCCTTAGAAGCAACAAAGCTAACAAATTCTCAAAATCCAGAAATTCTCAGAGAGAGAGGTAGCTGGGTGGAGTTGGAGAAAGGTGGAGGAATGCCTCATCTCTGGATTAATGACACCAGGAAGCCTAAGGCAGAAGGGCTTTGAGTAACAGCTTCATTTCCCCTCGGGGTCCAGTAACCCACCCCCGAAGAGCACGTCCCTAACAAATCCTCCCCACCTTCGTCCTTCCCTAGCTACCCAGCAGGGACGAGGTACCAAACCAAACGAGCAAAGATACCAGCGACCAACGGTGTATCACGTGATGGAAAGGAGCCGGAGGACGACTAAGGGAGCCCAAGACAGCCCTGGCCCCTCCCACTTTACGACATCTCAGTGCTCCGCCCCCTACGCCGTAGGGTGGAGCACGAGGCCCCGCCTCCAAGCAGCCTCTGTCGCACTGTCAGACAGGCTAGTAGGGCGTGGCAAGAGGCCTAGCCGCGGCCGGTGCGGAGGAAGGGAGGGAAGGAAGGCGGAGGTCACGTGCGGTCGGCGGCCCTAGGTCACGTGACAGAGCGCGGGGGGCTGGGAGTTCTTCTGAGAAAAGAGGAGTGAAGCCTGGGGGACGCGGTGGCGCGGCTCTGACAATGGTAAGTTCGCTCGTTAGCCTGCAGCTCTAGCCCGGGAGCGCGTGGCAGGACGGCCAACGGCGGTCCCGGCGTCACGGAAGGGGTGGCGGAGCGCGGCAGGAGGGGGCAGGCTAGCGGGGCCGGTTAGGCCTGTCAGGCGGGCCCGGCCGGGTCTGGGAAGTGCGGGCGGCACCGTCTCTTCCCGGTCTCCGCCAGGCCGTAGCTCCTGCGGGCGGCGGAGCGCTTTCCGGCCGATGTCGGAGACTCTGCCCGCGTTCCTCCATCGGCTGTGGGGGCCCTGGTTGGTTACTCGGACCTCACCTCTGCGGGGGCTCGCCGCCGCCTCCCCTTCCAAGGTAGTCAGCCCTTTCTTCCCAGGCAACTTAGGTTTCTTTAACGTGGGACGACTCTTCCCCTTAGTTCCGGAGTCGGAAGAAGAGGACGTAGTCACTGTCTTCCAGAATGTCACTAGCTTGATAAGCTCTGTGATTTATTTATTTTTAACCTGGATACGGTGACATTCTGAGAGTTCCTGACCCCAGTTGCGCCTGATGTTGACACTTGTAGAATGAAAGAGAAAAAAGAAAAGGACGTTGGAATAGGGGACGTTTTTAACTCAACGGACCAAGTTCCGTGCCCGCTGGTTTTCATTTACTTCCCCAAGCTATTTCTAGAAACTTAACGCTTTGGGTTGTTAAAATGGTCTAGGGAGTAGAGGACGGAAAATCAGAGTATTCTAAACAAAGTGGGAATCTTAAGCATGGGCACGATGGCGTTTAACTTTGTGTATGTTGGCAATCTCTGGATTTGATCTCTTTTGGCACATTTTATGGTAGTAGTCGTTTATTCGTTTCATTTAGTAAGCATATCTTGAATGTCTGCTGTGTGCTTTCCCAAAGCTCACCGGTTCAATAAGCTGCATGACACTTCTGGCTTAAGTAAGACGAAGCTCGATTTATTTTTAAAAGTTATGTAAAGAGAGACATGTTCATTCTTAAACTTGGAGCCTTTTTCCCTTTTATTAAACAAATAATTACTTAGGTATATCCAGGTACCCTGAGCAAGACTGAAATAGCTATTGTTCTTGTAGTTTACAATCTAGAGGGAGATACTCATTTGCGTCATTATTTGTTTAACGTGAAAATTACACTTATGATAAATATTAAGTGTTGAGGGACCTTGCCTAGTCAGGAGGTGGGGGAAGTCTTTAATTGAATATAATTTGCAAAGAAAACTTTAAAAGGCCCTCCTATTTTTTGTTTGCATTTAAAATAGTTACCTCTGATAAGTTTTTGAATTATGCTCATGAGCAATTTTATTTTCAAGTTAGTTGTCAAACAATTCTAAGGCTTTATAACCTTGAAATGGGCACACAGGTAATATATGTATGAAAATTTGCTGTTTCATTGCTGTGCATGGGCTAAGTGAGTAAATTTCGAGAGCCTCCCTTCACTCACCTTGAGTTGCATTTCTTTACATCCATTGGACCTACTGAAATTTCTTCAGTGGGAGCTAAAAAGCTTGTCTTTTAATGTAGCTCATATAATTTTGCTAGATGATAATACTCAATTTTGGATTAAAAAAATAATACGAACAATCTTAAGTTAACTTAAAGTCAGTGATGGGAGGTTTAGGCCATGACTAGATTAAAAACAATTGCTGTAATGTTTTAATGGTCATATATTTCAGTCTAGTTATTTAAAGTATTGCTCCTGAGAATCTCATATTCTAAATGCTTGCTTGAAGATATCTTTTCCAGAAAAACTGAGTAGCCTATCACCTTAAAGATCTTAAAGCTGCCTTCTGTAATTTCAGCAAAAGTCTATGTTAATGCATCCTAATCTTATTTACAATTTTTATTCTTGTTTTTTCTCAAGTCTCCACCATCCTAACAATTATGTATTTTGTTTCCTCTTTACATATGAGATGTATTTAATTTGATGGTGAATAATTAAAATTTTTTAATTTTATGACTTAATTGAAATGACAAGATACACATTTTTTTTTACAAGATATACATCTTGAAATAAAAACTTTAAAAGCAAAACTGTGTAGAGAATTTTTCCTTTCGTCTCCTTTTAGAAGGAAAACAAAGAAGAGAAACTTTTTTTCTCAGTTATTTTTTCTTGTTAAATATAAGACATCCACAATTTTTGGAGGCTTTTAGTAAGACTAATTCATTTTTGATACATCGCAGTGATAAAAACTGGATGCTAATCTAGTGTTAAATTCTCATGCTGTCATTAACTAAGCTTTGTTAAAGTGTTATAGTTTACTTCTCAACATGCTATTATTTTGGATATATAATACTAGGTTGTTAAAATATCTTCCGATCTCTTCCAGTCTTACTACTGGGTTGGCCAATAAGTCTGTATGGTTTTTCCTGTAAATAAAAGACACATTTTTCATTTTCACCAATAACTTTATTAATTTGAATATTTCGAATATGTTGACTATCTCCTGCAGGGTATAACATTGACTGTTCTCAATTAATGTCTTGATTTGATCGTTATCATCTTCAACTGGCTGCCTGACTGGAGCATCATCAAGTGGGAAATCTCTAGCACAAACCTTTGCCCCTATTAGTTTTGACACTTTCCATCAATCACAGCACCTTCTCCAGTCACTGCACAGATCTTTTTTTTACATTTCAGTTGTGTTTTTACCTTCCTTGAAATAATAAAGCATAATATCCTGAAAACGTCACTCATTTTCTTCCATCTTCAGTATTTTTTAAATGGCTATACAAAAATTTACCAGTTTTGGTAAGTTTTTTTTTTTAATGCAGGCTGATATGACAGCTGCACAATATAATCTAACAAAATTGTTTCAAATGACATTAAAGGTAACTAAGCGCTACTAGAGCCATCTTACAGAAAAAAACCAAACAAACTTTTTGGCCAACCAAATACTTTTATTGTGTTGAAAATTAAGTCTACTTTTAGTTTTTAGGTATGAAATATTTAATAGATGCAGAAAATAATAAAAGATGCCAGTTTTTACATATTTTAAATGTTTTAGAATTTTTAATTCTTATGTATTGTGTCAAAATAAGACCTGTTTAATTATAATCATGTTACTGGTTGATTGTGAAGTTTTATAGGACAAGTCTATTTTACATTTTAATTAGTGGCAATTTTAAAGATTTTACTCATTTTTTAGAGAGGGGAAAGGTGGGAGGAAGAGAGGGAGAGAAACATCAATGTGTGATTGTCTCTCATACGCCCCCTACCAGGGACCCCACAGGGACCCGGCTGCAACCCAGGCATGTGCCCTAGACTGGGAATTGAACTGGTGATCCTTTGATTCACAGGCCAGCACACAACCACTGAGCCACACCAGCCAGGATGGCAATTTTAATATTTATTTTTGATTACTTGATCTTTTTGAATCAGTCTTCAAATTCAAAGTTCAGCTCTGTGTGTTTGGGTAGATACCTAGGGGGGTAATTGCTGGGTCATAGTATATGTTTATCTTTAATTTTACCAGATAATGCCAACTGTTTTCTACACAGGTGTTTCAATTTCTACTGTCACCAGCACATTGAAGGATTTTAAACAGAATGATCAGATTTATGTTTTAAGAGATCACTCTGGTTGTTATGGCAGAGTAAGAAGGGATGTAGGGTAATAGGATAGGAGACTGTTCTCTGTAAATATTTATTTTATTTTATTTATTATTAGAGAGAGGGGAAGGGAGGGAGAAAGAGAGGGAGAGAAGCATCAGTGTGGGAGAGAAACATTGATCAGTTGCCTCATGCATGCACCCCAACCTGGGACCAGCTGGTTACCCAGGTATGTGACCTGACCAGGAATTCAACCAGTGACCTCTTTGCTGGATGACACGCAACCAACAGAGCCATATTGGTCAGGACTATACTTTTATTTTTTTAAATACTAGAAAATTAGCTTTCGTTCATGACAATAATTCACAACTGTATCTGATATTGGAATTACTAATAGATTTTGTATTACTAATATGCTTTGGCATTCATAGGCAATTTGCCTTTGTCTCTTACAGTTCTGTCATTTTTAGGATTTACAGAACAAGACTTATACATTTTCTTTGTAAAAATTCACAGAAATTTAATTATTCTCTCCCATTAGAGTGAATTTTATTCCAAGGGCCTGCATGTCCTATTCAGACCTATATAGCAGTAGATTTTATAGGAAATAGTACATTGTAATAATTCATTTGGATTTGTACAAGCAGTTTGGATTTATGAATTCTGCTATATTGAAAGGAACTTACAAAATTATAACTAAAGGTAACTTTTCAAATCCAGATATTAAGAATTAATTTTTTATGCCCAGGCTGGTGTAGCTCAGTGGATTGAACAAGGGCTTATGAAGCAAGGGGTTGCTGGTTCGATTTCCAGTTGGAGCACATGCCTGTGTCTGTGTGCCAGGTCCCCTAGTGGGGTGCATGCAAGAGGCAACCACACACTGATGTTTCTCTTCCTTTCTTAAAAAAAAAAAAAAAGAAGAAGAAGAAAAAAATTTTTTTATTTTAGGTTACAGTATTTTGCTATGTATGATTTACACTTTCTTGATCAAATTTTTGAGGGAAAATAAGGATGTGTATTATACACAGGTATAATGAATACATACCATGGGTATAATAATCTGGTGTGTGATGTGCACAAAAACATAGATGCACATTATACACTACAAAAATGGTATTTATAGTAGTTACCTATAGAAATGATTGAAATTATAGCATGTTTAAAATTGTGTGGTTTTGTTACAAAAATCAACATGAATTTATCCTCTTAAGTGTACAGTATTAATTGTAAATTTATTTCCTGTGAATTAACAGATTTGCAGACTCTTTAACTGTAGGTCATAGGTCATTAAACTTGAATTACCAAACAGTGATTGACAGAACATGATCATTATGAGCATTTTTCTTTATTTCAGAGTTTTCTTGGTGGCTTTTTTGGTCCCATTTGTGAGATCGACGTTGTCCTTAATGATGGGGAAACCAGGAAAATGGCAGAAATGAAAACTGAAGATGGCAAAGTAGAAAAACACTATCTTTTCTATGATGGAGAATCTGTTTCAGGAAAGGTAAATCTTTGTAGGATGCTAGAATTAGTCATCAAAGTGGTCTGTGCTGTTTTTGAACTTGAATGATTTTATTGGAGATGGAATTCTTCTTTTAGCTAAAATTCTTGATTCATTAGAACATTTACAGGAAATATTCTTTAAAAATTTTTTAAATTTATATTTTTACAGAAGGGGGAAGGGAGGAAGAGAGGGAAAGAAACATTGGTGTGACAGAAACATCTCAGCTACCCAGGCATGTGCTCTGACTGGGATTTGAACTGGCAACCTTTTGCTTTGCAGGATGATGCTCAGCCAACCGAGCCATACCAGTCAGGGCTATAGGAAAGATTCTTAAGCTGAAAGGGTTACAGGGGTAGAGTCCAAATTAAATTGTATGCAAAATTTTGTGTGTTTGTGACTATCTGCTTCAGAGTTTCTCCAGTGGGGCTGCATGCAATCCATGCAAGGTTTATTTCTTCTGTAACATAAAGCTGAGTTATACAGATTAAGGATAATTCTCTAGTATACCTTTCTGAAAGTTTCTTTCTCATTCTTTGTAGCTTATCTTTCTGTACTACTGCTATTGCATCTCTCATTTCTTGGTACCCTGTAGAGGACTCAAGTATATTTGGAATGTGTCTCTACATGGTCAGATACATTTATGATACCTTCTAGAATGTTTCCCTTTCTCTCCTTTTCCTTATCAAGTTGTATATAAGATTCTTATACTTTAGGAAATATGATCAGTATTCATTAGTCTGTGATACTGAGGAGTGGTCATACCATAGACAAAATCAAGCCATAAAGCATTTGAAATAGTTTTTTTAAGGTAACATATGAGAGTTTTTCTTCCATGCTTGTTAAAGTAATAACAGACAAATGTTTGTATGGAAAATAGCTATAATCCCATCATATGGAAAAAACTTCACTGTTAAAATTTGGGTACATTTCTGCATTAATTAATGTTTATGTGAATATAGTATATTAAGCATACTTTTCCCTATTATTGGACATTTAAGTAGTTTTTATTTTTCAGATAACTTGTATAATCTATCACAATTGTAATACATCTATATATGTAAATTTTCCTCTAAATTTCTGTAGAATAAGTTAATAGAATGAATCCCTAGAAGTGAGTTTTTGGACCAGAAGATGTGAACATTTGAAGGGTGTGACATATGTTAATCTAGAAAATTTGCATCAAATCACATATCCATTATAATGTCTTTTTTCACCCAAAGGATCATTGAATATGATCACTTTTTAATCATTGCTATTGTGATAGGTAAAATGGTATTATAATTATCATTTGGTTGGTATCATGGATAGGTTTAATTTAGGTTTATTAGCCATCATACTGCATTGGCTATTCTACCCTTTGCCAAATTCTATTGCCAATTTAGCATTATATCTGAAATAAATGTTTAGGTTTTCAGCTTTACTTTTCTGGTAGTCTTTCTTTAAAAAGAGAGAGGCAGAGAAGAGGCTTAAAAAAGAGCAGAAAAAATTATCTAACGGATGGAACATGTCAAATGAAAGAAGAGTAAATGAAATAGTGTTTGGTCTATAGAAAAGAAGACATTCATGTGGTGGGATTGGAGGGGTAGGGATACCAATCTAGTACCAGTCTAGTCTTTCTAAGGAAATCTCGAACCTACTGATCCCTCAAATATTTCATTTACAGACATGACAAGTAAATATCTCTACTACTAGGTTAAAAGCTTTTGAAGATCCAGGGAGTCAGTGTGTGCTTGTGTATTCTCTGTATAGTTTATTTATATAATAGTGTCTCACTGAATATTTATTTGACTTCTTTATTTATAGTTTTTTAAGTCTAGTAGGGAACATTCCATCTGTTTTAAAGTAATCTTATGTCATCTATGCCACTTAGGCTGATGTTTATGGAATAAATGAAGGAAAAAGAGAATACTGAAGGAAATATAGCTACCTCAGTATAGTTTTTAAAAAACAGCTGGCATTCAAATGACATTTTTGGAATTGTTAGGGGTTGTATGTAAGCCTAATCAATAACTACTAAACTGAATACATTTAAAAAATGACAAACTTCTTACAGGTAAATATTTTGCTCAAAGGATATTATATCTGGAATCTGATTATTTATTCACCTGAGATTTTTTCATTTTTAACCTTTTTATTATTAAATAAAGCATATAAAAACCACATAAAACAAACATTATGTAAAGCATACAAGTATTTTCTTACAATGACCAAGTCAAGAAGAACTTTGCCAGCTACCTCATATGTTTCATCCCAAGCACAGCCCCTTCCCCTCAAAAGTAACCACTTTGCCAACTTTTAAAATAATAAAAATGTTTCTTAATTGTTTAGTCTTGCTCCTTTGAAACATATTTATATGGCATTTACATCTCTTTTAATCTCAGGTTCCTTCTTCATGCCTTTCTTTATAATTTATCTGTTGAAGAACCTGCGCCATTTGAACTGTAGAGTTCTCTATGGTTGTATACTCATGATGTAGTTATTGCCTGTTAATTGGTAGCTGGATCCAGAGGCTTGAACGTATTCAAGTTTGATTCTTTTGGCAAGAATACAGATGATGGTGTGTTTTTCATCAGGGGGTATGGGATGTCTAGTTTTCTGCTTTTCTCTTTTTTCTTTTTTGCAACTCCTGTAACTGTTGTTAATATTGATTCCTGGCATACCTCTAGAACAAGTCAATAAGTATGATTTATGAGCACTTTGAAAAGAAAGTTTTACAGAAAAAGAAGAAAACAAGCATTGGTTATCTCTGACCCAGCATGGGTCATTTGGAACATGTCTTACCACACCAGCCTGGGCTTGCTGAAATGTCCGGGTATAGAGTTGGGAGATTTAGCCTTGACTTAACTACTGTCTTAGTAGATAACTCTGGGTAGTCGTTTAACTTTCTGGATCTCATTTGTAGATTGAGAAGGTTGGACTGAATCATTATTGGTTTCCAAACCAATTCTCTGCTTGAAAATCCTTCATACATTAGATAAAATCTTGGAGACCTGGGAGGTCTGACATCCCACCCAAAGCAAGAAAAATTCCACTGAACCACACCAGCCAGGGCAGAAATTTTCCTTTTTAAAAAATAGCCTTATTGAGTTGTAATTCATGTCACAAAATCCACTGTATTGAAATGTACAATTCGGTGATTTTTTACTACATTTGCAGAGTTGTGCAACCATCACCACTATCTAATTCTATAACATTTTCATCACTCCAAAGAAACGCCATACCATTTGCAATCACTTCCTTAGTGCCATAGGCTGAATATGTGTGTTCTTGTAAGATTCATGTATTTAAACCTAATCACCAATGTGATGGTATTTGGAAATGGGGACTTTGGGAGATAATTAGGTCGTGATGGCAGAGTCCTCATGAATGGGATTAGTGCCCTTATAAAGACTCCCAAGAAACCCCATGCACCTTCTGCCACATGAGAACGTAGTGAAAAGATAGCCGTCTGTGAACCAGAAGGCAAGCTCTCACCAGACACTAAATCTGTGGGTGCCTTGATCTGGTACTTCCCAGCCTTCAGAACTGTGAACCCGAGTTTTCTGTTGTTTATAAGCTACCTGGTCTATGGTATTTTGTTACAGCAGTCCAAATGGACTGAGACGCCTATTAACCAACCACTAAGATACAAATCTGTTTTCTTTTACTATGGATTTCCCTATCTGGGATGGACATGTCATGTAAATAAAATCATTATGTGTATCTAGCTCCTTTTATGATGTTTTCAAGAGTCATATCTTTAAAAAATTTTGGTAAAATATATGCATAAAGTAAAATTTTCCATTTTTACCATTTCTTAAGTATACAATTTGGTGGTGTTAATTAAATTCCCAATTTTGTACAGTCATCACTACTGTTCCCAGCATTGGTTTATCAATCTGAACAAAACTTTGTACTCATTAAGCAATAACTACCCATTTCTCTTTTCTCCCAGTCTCAGGATACCTCTGATCTACTTTGTTTTTTTATAAGTTTGCCTCTTCTAAACATTTCATATAAATGGTCATACAAGATTGTCCATTTGTGCCTGCCTTATTTCATTTACCATAATGTTTTCAAGGTTCATTCATGTTGTAGCATGTATCAAAACATCATTTTCATAGCTGAATGAAAATTCTAATATATAATCATGTGCTATGTGGCTATGCCACATTCCTTGTTTCATTGATCAGTTAGAACATTTGGGTTTTTACTTTTTGGCTCTTAGGAATAATGTACTTTTGTGAACAAGTTTTGTGTGAATATGTGTTTTCATTTCTCTCGATTATATATCTTGGAGTCTAACTGCTGGGTCATATGTTAACTCTAACTTGTAGAGGACCTGCCAAGCTTTTCCAAAACAGTTGCACTTTACATTTTTCCCAGCAATGTATGAGGGTTCCAGTTTCTCCCATTCTTGACAATGCTTATCATTGTCTATTTTTTGTTATGGCCATGTTGGTTGGTATGCAGTGGGGTCTCTATGGTTTTGATTCGCATTTCCCTGGTGACTAATTATATTGAGCAGGTTATTGTTTGCTTATTGCTGTTTGTATATCATCTTTGGAGAAGAGTCTATTCTTATTCTTTGACCTTTTTTTCATTGAATTATTTGTCTTTTTGTTTTGTTATATATGTGTATATGTATTCAAAATGTGTTATTGGGATGTTTCCCCACTCAGCTTGATTCAGGTGCCTTTAGTGCTCCTTCTCTAAGCCTTGCTTTTCCTCCTATAGGCTGACAGAGGACAGCTGAGCAGTCAACACACAAAACCACTGTCTGTGCATGGCCAAAGACAGTGGTGATTTTATAACATCCTGGGCATTTCACATCCATGAAGTAGGAATTGGGGCTCTGCACCAGGCGCTTCTTGTGTGTTTCCTCTCTTTCTCTTCTGGAGAGGGGTGGAGGAGACCCTCAGTGAGAGGCATGCTGTCATGGGGAGGTCATCACTGCTGGAAAGGTGTCTTTGTTGACTTGTCAAGTTCTTCATATAATTTGGATACAAATCCTTTATCAGTTATGTTTTACAAATATTTTCTCATTCTGTGAGTTGTCTCTTTTTTCTTTCGAAGCACTAAAGTTTTACATTTTGATGAAATACAGTTTATTTTTTTCCTTTGCTGTTTGTGCTTTTGGTGTCATCTAGGAAAACATTGCCTATCCAAGGTAATGAAGATTTACACCTATCTTTCCTTCTAAGACTTTTGTAATTGTAGCTTGTACATTTAGGTTTTTGATCCATTTTGAGTAATATTTGTATATGGTATAAGGTAGGGATCCAGACTTCCGTCCAAGATGGAGGCATAGGTGGAAACACTGTACCTCCTCACACAAACAAATTTAAGAACAAAGATTTAGAAACAAAAACACATCCAGAACAGACAGAAAATTGAACTGTACCGAAGTCCAACAACAATGAACCATTCATCCAGACCACTGAGAGGGGCAGGGTCCACGGCTGGCGGAGAGGGGTCCCAGGAGGAAGAGGCAGTGGTTAGCAGAACCAGGTGTGGGGACAAATGGAGCAAACCCAGTGAGGTGCGCAAGGCGGTTGGCTGACTGCGGACACACACTGGAGTGCAGATAAACCAGGCAAAAAGGCCATGAGACAGACTGCGCAACCCAGGGCTCCAGCAATGAGAAATAAAGCCTAAAAGCACTGGTTGGAAAAACTTTGGGGGGTTGAGGTGCCGGGAGAGGCTCCCAGCCTCACAGGAGAATTCGTTGGAGAGACCCACAGGGTCCTAGAATGTACACAAGCCCACCCACCTGGGAACCAGCACCAGAAGGGCCCAATTTGCTTGTGGGAAGCAGCAGAGGGGACTGAAATCCAAGAGAGAGCAGAATAAGAGCCATTGCTCCCTCTCTGACCCCACCCCCACATACAGTGTCACAACCCAGTAACTGGGTTGCCCTGCCCTGGTGAACACCTAAGGCTCCACCCCTCATAGATAACAGGTTCGACCTGCCAAAAAATTATGGCTCAAACAGAACAGATCAAAGCCCCAGAGCCAATACTTCTAAGTGACAAAGAGACAGCCAACCTATCAGATGCACAGTTCAAAACACTGATGATCAGGATGCTCACAGAACTGGTTGATTTTGGTCGCAAATTAGATGAACCAATGAAGGTTACACTAAGTGAAATGAAGGAAAATGCACAGGGAACCAATAGTGATGTAAAGAAAACTGGGAGTCAAATCAATGGAATGAACCAGAAGGAAGAAAGAAACAACAGAACAAAAGAATGAAGAAACAAGAATTCAAAAAAATGAGGAGAGGCTTAGAAACCTCCAGGACATCTTTAAAAGTTCCAACATCCGAATTATAGGGGTACCAGAAGGGGAAGAGGAACAGCAACAAGTGGAAAACTTATTTGAACAAATAATAAAGGAGAACTTCCCCAATCTGCCAATGGAAACAGACTTCCAGGAAGTCCAGGAAGTGCAGAGAGTCCCAAAGAAGGTGGACCCAAGGAGGAACACACCAAGGCACATCATAATTACATTACCCAAGATAAAAATGAAGGAGAGAATTCTAGAAGCAGCAAGAGATAAGGGGACAGTCACCTACAAAGGAGTTCCCATCAGACTGTCAGCTGATTTCTCAAAAGAGACCTTACAGGCAAGAAGGGGCTGGAAAGAAGTATTCCAAGTCCTGAAATCCAAAGACCTATATCCTAGACAGCTCTCTTCAGCAAAGTTTTCATTTAGAATGGAAGGGCAGATAAAGTCAAACTGTTCATTGAATTTTGTGTCAGTGTGGGATGTCTCTTACTGTATCCTAGAACCCCAGGATTCCGGGATGTGGTAAAGTGGCAGTGGTGATGAGTAAATTGTCTTGAAGTGATGGTACCAGGACCTAGCCACTTACAGTGAACTCTGCATCTGTTCCTTATGGGAAAAGTGAACAAAGCCTGAAATTACAGAAGTTATAATTTAGATCTTCAAGCAAGGAATAATTATTATAGTATCTCATGTCAGCATGATATGGACCATATTCTTCCAGCAGCACTTGGGAACTAATCTTGGATAACTACAGTCTCCAGCAACAATAATGTACAGACATCTTGGTGTCCCCTGTAATATACTGAAATGTATTTGTCTTAATACAATACAGATGAATTTTACCCCCTTAAAAGCTTTGAGATTGGCTTGTTAGAGCTGTTTTCATGGCCTTTTACATACATATACATAGCCTCAAGTTTTTATACTGTAATTAGTTATTAATAGCAAAAGGAAAAATAGTAACTTTAAATTGGAGAAACCTGAAGGGTCACCTTGACTAAGTTATCAAAGTGAACATCACCAATATGAGAACAAACTGGCATCATGTGCTTCCTAACAGGATATACTGAGAAGGACACGACTTCTCTTCTGGGGCGTTCTTGCCCAAAATGGGTAAGCTCAGTCTGATTGTGATAAAACATCAAACAAAACCTAAATTGAGAGACATTCTACAAAGTAGCTGACTTGTATTTTTAGAAAATGAAGGTCAAGAGAGGCAATGACTGAGGAATAATCTAATGTCCTAGATTAAAGGAGACGAAAGAAAAATAACTATAGGTAATGTATGATCCTGGATTGGACCTTGATAGGAGGAAAAAGGGATATAAAATACATTATTGGGACAGTTGATGGAATTGAACATAGACTATGGAATGTTAACTCTCCTAATTTTGATAATTGCAGTATGACTATGTAAGAGAAAGTCCATTTCCTTAGCAGGCACACATAAAGTGTTTAGGGATAGCAGGGCATGATGTCTCCAGTTATTCTCAGTCGTGAAAATAAGTCATGTATGTATGTATGCATGCACATGTGTATATATAGAGAAGATGATAAAGCATATGGGACAAAATATAAACACCTGATGGGTCTGAGTAAAGGTTATGTGGGATTTCCTTATGCAGTTTTTGCAGCTTTTCTCTCAGCTTGAAATTACATAATTAAAAGTTACAAAAGTGTGACTGAGTTGGTGTTAAAATTCTGTACCAGTTCACATCATAATTTCATTTATTTTTCTATGCCTCTTTGCAGAATAGCTTTTAAGCCAGTATACTTAATTATTCCTTCCTATTCTAGGATTCTTAAGATTCCAGAATAGTTTGAATTAGGCTTAAAAGCAGTTATATTTTAACATCAGTGGGAATCAAGGACAATTTCAGCATGTAAGCAGTTTGGTGGGAAAACAGAACAACTTTGCATTTCTACCTTTTGTGGTTTCCAAGTGGGTTTTTTTTTAACTGTAAATTAAAAAAATGTCAGATACAGCCATGTTCAAATACATTATTATAAACTTGCCAAATAGACATTTTTTAAAGTATACGTTTTTCTATGTGCTATATTAGCACAAATTAAAGAATAGCTATAATTACTGCTTGGCATACGAAACAGCTGGGAGTTATGCTTGTTTTATTTGTGCTTCAAACCTGAAATTTAACTTTTTCACTGTGTGTGAAACATATTTAAGTATTACCTTTTTTCCTTAAGTATTTTTCTAACTTTGAAAATATTATTTGCCTAATATTTAAAAAAATGAAAAAACCCTTGAGAACTACAAAGAAGAAAACAGAATTACTCATAACCATACTTTCCAGAATAGTCTTAACTGTTGTGAACAGTATTTCTTTTCTGTAGTTGAAAAAATATGTAATTGGCATGAGTTGTATACAGTTTGACCATGCTTCTTTCATGTAACATATCATGCACATCTTCCCACATCATTAAAAATTCTTTGTCCATATTATTTTTAAACTTTAATAATATTTCATTATATGATGTACCACAATTTAATTATTTACTTATTTTTCTGAGATATTTTAATTTCAAAGACAAGTAACTAACACATCCTGGTTACAAATATGGAAGATACAGAAGAGTGATTGTTTTAATTTATATAGTTTGTAACAGAAATAATTGGACCTTTTTTTATTGGTCTTTGATTTCCATTATCCTTTGAGAAGCACTGTTGGAAGGAAAAGCTTTCAACAGTCAAATTACTAATATTTTTTATATAAAGCATATGCTTTTTTGTTTGTTAGCTAGTCCTTAAACATTTGAATTTTTTAAAAAGGTTTTATTTATTTTTAGAGAGAGGGGAAGGAAGAGGAAAGAATAGAGGGAGAGAAACATTGAGCAGCTGCCTCTTGTACTCACCCAACTGGAAACCTGGCCCACAACTCAAGCATGTGCCCCGACTGGGAGTTGAACCAGTGACCTTTTGGTTGGCAGGCTACATTCAATCCACTGAGTCATACCAGCCAGGGCTGGAATTTTATTTTTAGTATGTATGTACTTTACAGATATTTTGTCAACTTAAACATTTATAAGTTTACAGTTTTCATTTGGCAGATATGAATTCAGGATTTTGAGATTATGTATTTTGCTTCATTAGTATGTAAGATAAATCACATTTAAAATTTAAATCTTTAAACATTCTGTCTTTAGGATGAGTAGCAGACTCAGGACAAAAATTGCTCTTAAGGTTAGAAATCAACAATTTAGCCTTGATTACCAAAAGCTGAAAGTGATCATTTAGGTCAGTTCTTGGAATTAGTGATTTACCTTACATTAAAATGCTATTGTAGGATTGTTAAAATATTTGACCAGAAAACACATTTGAATAGTTGAAAGTTTTCCCTTTTTTTTTTGATTGAGTCTTTATAGCTCTCCAGCTATAAGAAGGGTTCCTTCCTAGCAAAGCTTTAAGTATACATGTAAGTACTAGGTTCATTAGTAATTGTATATGAGTAAGTTATACATTCTCTGGGCTATAAAGGTCATTGTGATCTAGGTATGTGGTGGTGTCTCCAACTTCAAAAATAAATACCTGAAGTATTTACACATTGCATTCATCTGGAAGGAATCAGTTGGTAGGCCCACTCAAAGGATTAACATCTCTTACAATTTCATGTTTTGGCAGGTAAACCTAGCCTTTAAGCAACCTGGAAAGAGGCTAGAGCACCAAGGAATTAGAATTGAATTTGTAGGTCAAATTGGTGAGTTGTAAAATAGTATTACTTTTTTTTCTTTGATAATTAGAGGGTTGGATTTAGCACTTAAATAATTGAATTAGAGCTTAGCTTTGTGGAAGGGCTTGATTTTGCATAATAAAAGAGGATTTATTTTACAAACATTAAATTGTGTTTTAATTGTATTAAATGTCTGACTCATCCTGCTTTTTATTATTAAAGTTAATAACTAAAAAGGAAAGGAGTTAACTGGCCTTGAAAAATAATTCAGGTAAATTAGTTGACTCACTGAAATTTCCATCTGCCTACATTTTTTTCACCATCTTTACTCACAAGTATGTGTCACCTTCATCTGTCACTTTCTAATTACCTATGCCATTTGTCTTCCTAACCTAGTATGTGCTTGTAGCCACTCACCTGTCAACAGAAACTTCCATGTGAAAAGGAAAGGCATAATTTCTTCTTGACTTAGATCAATCTCTGTACATTTCCATACATATATTCAGAGACATTTTTGATTTCACAGGAGTTTAACTGTATAAGTCTTTTGGTACTGCAGATTGAAAAAATAAAAAAAATTAGTCTTTATAATACTGTATACATAGCTAGTAAATTTTAAAATCTAGTCTTCTAACTTTTATTGTGCATTCTTAAAGCATCAAACTTGGAATGGGTACATGTTTATTTACATGTCTGCTCTAGATAAGATTTTGCTTGAGGGCCAAATTTTAGTAATTAACTGATAGTTGATTTTAGTTCTTTTGTGTTATATATAGTTTTATCAAGGTGATATATTTGCCTAACTAAAGCAAAAGAATAAAACACTTTTTGCCTTGAGGGGAGAGGGTTCAAATAATTGCTGGAAATGTGTCTTTTAAAAACAGCTTTGTATTGGGCAAACCCTAACTACATTAAGGAAGTTAATTCATTTTTGTTTGCTTTGGAGGTAGAAATTTGGGTTTAAATGAAATGATATTAAATATAATTGGTCTTTTTTCCTTTTTAAAATCTCTAGAACTTTTCAATGACAAGAGTAATACTCACGAATTTGTAAACCTAGTGAAAGAACTAGCCTTACCTGGAGAACTGACCCAGAGCAGAAGTTATGATTTTGAATTTATGCAAGTTGAAAAGCCATATGAATCTTACATTGGTGCCAATGTCCGCTTGAGGTATGAATAAGGTGTAATAGAAACTGTACAGGGTCAAATCTAGAAAAATGATAGTTATCAGAACTTCTATTATAATTCTGGACTGGAAGACTTAAAGAGTTTTAAAAATTCTGTCAAATATTTTGGTTTGTGTGGCTAATGGTGATCTGAGGTAATAAGAACCTTCTATCATTATAGATTTAGGAAACCTTGTTATGAGAAGTTTTAGTCTTATATACTTCCTTTGTATGAATTGTCCCTAATATTTTATTTGTTGTGTAAATGGAATTACTCTCTGAATCCATTAGTTTCCCAAAAGCTCTCATTTATCATTTCCTATGTGGTCAGAATGGTTTAGAGGCATTTGCTCCAGTAGGCCTGATGATAGCACTCCAAATTCATCTGAAAAGTGTCTACACTAGTATTGAAATTGAACTGTGGTTTTTTACATTTTTTTTTCTCCTAGTAGGGGCATTTATTTAAAATTAGAATTCCTTCATGAAGTAAGTTAATTACAAAAGAGTTCTAGCACGGGAAAGCTGAGTTAAACAGTTAATGTTTGGTTTTTTTAAACACTGAACTTTATCTGAGATTCCATTAACTTTGTAGGTATTTTCTTAAAGTGACAATAGTAAGAAGACTGACAGACTTGGTAAAAGAGTATGATCTTATTGTTCACCAACTTGCTACCTACCCTGATGTTAACAACTCTATTAAGATGGAAGTGGGCATTGAAGATTGTCTACACATAGAATTTGAATACAATAAATCAAAGTAAGTACCTTTCACAAACACATAACTTAAATATTTGGGGAAAATGAAGAAGAAAGCTTTTTAGGTTTTTGTAAATTGGTCAAAACGAGGGTAGAATTGACATTAACCTGATTTAACAGACCAACAGAATCGCTGAGCTGGAAGAAACTTTAGAAGTTTGTTCTGGCTTCTGACACAGTGCAAGTGCCTTTCATATTCTATCCCAGAGAAGTCTCTGCCTGGTCGTTTTTTGTAGAGCATCTTACCATCTCAGAAGGTAGTTAATCCCTTATGTCCATAAAAATTTACTTGATTGGCCTGACATCACTTTGGTCATCTTTTTAAAACTAAATAAAAACACCTTTTTTCCCTGACAATCAATTAATACATTTTCATTATTAAAAATTTTGATTATGTGGGAGAGTGAAAGGAATTAAAAATATCACATATTTTCACCTCTCTATATATATATATAGAGAGAGAGAGATATATACATAGAGATAGAACAAACATAGTTTGTTCGAATCAGTATTCAGACAAAATTTGTTCAGATTCAGTGCATCCAAACACATTGCACTTGGTTGTTTGACTTTTAAATCTCATTTATAGGTTTTTCCTATTATTTTTTT
This sequence comes from Artibeus jamaicensis, assembly GCF_021234435.1. NCBI lineage: Eukaryota > Metazoa > Chordata > Mammalia > Chiroptera > Phyllostomidae > Artibeus > Artibeus jamaicensis. Next base: position 21,125,237 of record NW_026521788.1, read on the forward strand.
ATTAAAGTTTATTTGTTGAAGAAATGGATGTATACATGCTGTTAGCCCCGTTCTGTGCACTCTTCTGTTATATGACTTTTATTAGTTGTCCCTCCCCAGTTTGTATCACCGAAAATGTGAAATGTCCATTTAGTTTTTTCGATAAACTAAAAGACACATTTTTCATTTTCACTATAATTTCATTGATTCGGATATTCTGAACATGTCAGCTATCTCCTGCTATTGGCTTCTGGTGGCTAGAGGCCAAGGTGCTGCTAAACATCTTCCAATTAATAAGACAGCCCCATAGCAAAGAATTATTTGGCCAAAATGTCAATAGTACAAAGAAACTTGCAAACCACTTTTGACATGATTGATCAGTCACAGCACCTTCTGCATACACTGCATGAATCTTTTTTGTGTGTGTGTTTCAGTTGCATTTTCACCTTTCTTGAAGTAATAAAGCACAATATGCCAAAAATGTTGCTTATGTTCTATCTTCAATGTTAAAATGGTTGCACAAAAATTCATCAGTTTTGATAAGTGTTTTTTAAAATGCATGCTGATATGACAGCAGTCACAATACAATCTAACAAAATTGTTTTGAATTAAGTTAAAGACAACTAAGCACTACTAGAGCCATCGAACAGAAAAAATGGAATGAACTTTTTCACCAACCCTATATATTGTTGATAAAATTTTCACATAGTTTAGGAGTTAAAAACCTGAAACTGGGAACCTCCCTTCAGACTGACATCTGTATCAGTCAATTCCTGCAATATTATTTTGAGATCCAAACCTGGGAAGAAGGCTTAAAAAACCTTCTGGGTATTGTGGGAATTCCCAATTTTATTACCATTTCAAGTTACTGCCTTTGATTATTAGATATTACAGCAACAAACTCAACTAGGAAATCTCTCTTTGAGTCCAAGTGATTTGTTAGCTACACTATTCTAGCACTGGAGTTGTACTGACACTAAACTCTTGTGTAGAGTTTTTATTGTTCAGCAACAATTCCATACACCAAATGAATATTTCAAGTATAAAAATCTTAACTTTCCATGCTTAAGTTCTTTGGAAACTAAGTTAACCTCTGAGTAAGGACTAACAATCAGGCTGTTTTCATTCTTAGGTATACTGATAATTTGATTCCTTATTTTTATAGTACAGTTGTTCACTGTGTAATGGCATTTCATTCAACAACACACCACATAGACAAAAGTGGTATAACATAAGCCTCAGTGAATAGTAGGCTAGGTTTGTGTAAGTGCATTCTATGATGTTCACACGACAACAAGATTTCCTAATGATGCCTTTCTTAGAACGTATCCCCATCATTAAGTGGTACATACTGTAAATTGATTAACATGTTTTGAAAAAGAGGAACATAAACAATACAGATAATTATTTTGACTATTCTTAAATAGTTATTAATGTAAAGATGTTCAATAAAGCCTTTAGGGCCTTTATCACTCTTTTTTTTTTTAACGATTTAGTAAATGAGATATATTCTTTCCCCAAAGGTATCATTTAAAGGATGTGATTGTTGGAAAGATTTACTTCTTATTAGTAAGAATAAAAATCCAACATATGGAGTTACAACTGATCAAAAAAGAGATCACAGGGATTGGTAAGTTGAAACAGTATTTGAATGAAAATTCCTGTTTAAGTTGAGATTTTAAAATTTCATTTAAACATAAAATAAATATTCACACCAGGTACTAACTTTGGTACTTAATATTGCTGGCAGTAATTTATTTGTTTATGTGTTTTAAAAAATTGACTTTTGAATGCAATAGTTCCTGTGTATCTGTGGAGGATACATTTTAAGACCCAGAGTGGATACCCGAAACTATGCATAATATTGGACTCTGTATATACTTTGTTTCTTTCTATATATACAAACCTATGGTAAAGTTTAATTTATAAGTTAGGCACAGTAAGAGATAAACAGTAATAATAGTAAAATAAAACAGTTAAAGAGCATATTATAATAAAAGCTATGTGAATGTGGTCTCATTCTCTTTCAAAATATCTTAAAAAAAGATATTATTTATTTTTAGAGAGAGGGGAAAGGAGAAAGAGAGGGAGAGAAACATCAGTGTGTGGTTGCCTCTTGTTCACCCCTACTGGGGATCTGGCCTGCAACCCAGGCATATACCCTGACTGGGAATTGAACTGGTGATCCTTTGGTTTGCAAGTTGGCACTCAATCTACTGAGACACACCAGACAGGGTCTCTTTAGAAATATCTTATTGTACTGTACTCACCCTTCTTTTGATCATATGAGATAATACAATGCCTATGTGATGAGATGAAGTGAGGTGAATGATGTAGGGTTACTTGAACACAAGCCCTGTGGCACCGTGACAGTTGATATGATAACTGAGGTGGCTACTATGTGAGGAATAGGCAGCTTATACAGCATGGATACACTGGACAAAAGGATGATTCATGCCCTAGGCAGAATGGAGCAGGTTGGCATGATACTCGGAACAGCAAGCAATTTAAAACTTATGAATTGTTTATTTCTGGAATTTTCCAGTTAATATTTTTGGATCATGGTTGACAGCAGGTAATTGAAACCACAGATAAGGGGAGAGAACTATAGGTATAGGTAGTAAATTAGCATGATTCAGAAATAAAGTATGAGAGACTATACAGTAAAAAGTGTCCTACTTCTGTATTCCAGCTCACAGGTAATATGTTTATAAGTTTTAAAATCCTTCTAGACTTCCTTTTTATCTAATATCTTATTGAGGCAGCAGTGGTAGCAAGTGCTCTTTGAGTTTCCCTATGGATGACAAGAAGAAAGATGTCAGAAAGTCAGCCAAGAAAGACAGAGACCCAGTGAATAAATCTGAGGGCACAGCCAAACAGAAGAAATGGTCCAAAGGCAAAGTTTGGGAGAAGCTCAATAATCTAGTCTTTGACAAAGCAGCATGACAAACTCTGTAAGAAAGTTCCTAACTATCAGTGAAATTCCAGCTCCTTATAACCCTGGCTGTTGTCTCTGAGACATGAAAATCCGTGGATCCTTGGCCAGGGCAGCCATTCAAGAGCTCCTTACTAAAGGACTTATTCAACTAGTTTCAAAGCACAGAGCTCAAGGAATTTATACTAGAAACACCAAAGGTGGGGATGTCCCAGCTGCTGGTGAAGATGTGTGAACAAAAGGTCCCACAAACTGTACATTTTGAAAAAGGAAACTTTGTTAAATAAAAAACCTCCTAAAGCGAACCACACGATCGCAGTTCGATTCCCAGTCAGGGCACATGCCTGGGTTGCAGGCCAGTTCCCGACAGGGGACTCACAAGAGGCAACCACACATTGATGTTTCTCCCCTTCTCTCCTTCCCGTCCTCTCTAACAAATAAAATGGAAAAAAAAACCCTCCTAGAGATTTATGCACATAGGTCCAAGTATCTCTAGTTAAATGGTTACAGTACAAACTTGCTTTTTCACTTATATCTTACAGATCTTTTCATATCAGCATGTAAGAATGGACACTTCATTTTTTTTTATGGTACTACATTTGGTGTATGTAGTAGAATTTAACCACTCTTACATTGGTGTACATACAGGTGGTTTCCAGTCTTTTGTTATTAAAAAAATGTTTGAGTTAATGATGTCATTTTGGCCCTGGCTGGTGTGGCTCAGTGGACTGAGTGCCTGCCTGTGAACCAAAGGGTCATCGGTTTGATTCCCAGTCAGAACACATGCCTGGGTTGAGGGCCAGGTCCTCAGTAGGATCAATCAAGTATATAGTTTATGTTAAAGTTAACTTTAACTCCAGGAGAAGACAGTTTGGGTGTTGCAGAAAAAACTAAGAAGTCAGTTGTTGGCCCTGATGTGTATTGCTAGTTTTCAATTTGGAAACTATAGAAGGAACTCTGTGAAGAAGATTATCTCATAGATAATCTTTGGGAGGAAGGGAGTGAAACATCAATGAGTGTGATGTCTAGATCATGAAATAGAAAAGAATGATCAGCATTTTCACAAAATGGAAAGATAAATTAGTACTAAAATAATGTAGAAAAACAGGGAAAAAGTGTTAAGACTGGGCATTATATTCTGGAAATATTTAAATTAATATCATTTACATTATTGCACTAGGACCCAGTACCACAACAGAAACAGAAACAATTGCTAAATATGAAATAATGGATGGTGCACCGGTCAAAGGTAACATAACTTTTCATTTGTTTCTTTTGTATTATAGATAGTGCAAACAGCAGTGCTTGTCTGAAAGTATTTATTAACAGTGAGAATTTTTGTGAATCCTTCAATGATTCCTATGGTAGATGGTTTTAAACGTCATCTTTGTATATATACTGAGAAGACCGTAATAGTATTTTTTAGTCTGAAATAAGGTTTAATTTTTTTACTCAGTTTAAATTTAGAATTTAGAGGATATGTATGTCTTTTCTCTCATTTTGAATTTATAATATTTTGATTGTCTTCTGTTATAGTAGTTCATCTCTATAAATCTTTTTTATTCTTGCTGAACATAAGATGCAGTATAGGTTAGTATTAATGCTTGTGAGATTCTAGAGTCCTTATAGCCCCCGAGAAAATAACCAGTTCCATTACTAGATAATCTTCAATGTGTAAAGTAGTGAAGCCAATATTTATTATTTGAACCTATGTCCTTGTCTTTGTTATTGTTAGTAATTACTTCAAAAAGTAGCTGTCATTTTGAGTGCCAGTTACTCTCAGGTGCTCTAAAGTTCCCTACCACCCTTTAAGTTAGGTGGTGGTATCCCTTATTTTACAAATGAAACCAAGATGCAAACCAGTTAAAAAACCTGTTAAAGGAGATAGTGTAGGGGAGGCGGAATTTTACTTTTACCCATCTTAGGTTTTCACCTGGTACTGTTAAGAAAAAGATTAATAAGAGAGTAGAGTTTCTTCAATGCATGCAGTACACATTGTACAGGAGTAAACCTCAACAAAAAATGTAAGTCAAAACCATGGCTTAGAATTTCAGCTTATATAGCATCTTCGAAAGAACAGTAAATTTGGAGAGAAATGACCAGACAAAAAAACGTGAGTTTTAGCCTTCTAAGGGTGGCACACTGGGAAGTAAACAAATGGGAGGGAACTAACACAGTGAGGTTCAGTTGCAGATTCCTCTGGTGCCATCCCTGGGCTAGTCTGTCTCCAGTAAAAGGAGAATTTATGTCTTGTCTTAAGACAAAAGGGCCAGCCTTTTCGCCTTTGATGCTTTTTGACTGCCTTTGGCTCAAAATAATTTTTATGTCCGAGGCATATTTTGTGATGACATATTCTGGTTTCCTTCAATAGCTAATAATTGCTGAGATGGAGTTTGAGCCCAGGCTTTTCTGACTCCAAGATCCATGTGTGTACTCTTAAGTTAAATAGTATTACTTTGTAAAATTCAGTAGCTGCAACTTTTTATGTAAAGTGGTCAGTTGTATGTCTCAGGAAATAGATATGCACAAGAAAAGTATTATATAAAAAGATTCCAAATGGAATATGCAAATAATTACCCTTAGGAAAACAGAAGGTATGAAAATCTGAATAACAATTTTTTTGGTAATAAAAGCATGTCATCAATCTGAACATGTTTGCTGTTTTGGATGAATTAGTAATAAGTATTCAAGAATTTACACACATGATTAGAAATTATGGTCAACTTCATAAAAGTAGAAAATAATAAAACTACTACAAAGCAGCACTTATCTACTGGCAGTGTTCTAAGCTTTTTACATCTAGTGTTAACCCATGTAGTTCTTACAAATTCTCTACAAGAAAGGTGTCACTAGCATTCTCCATTTCACAGGTGAGGAACTTGAAAAATCGTCAAGTGATGTGGCCAAGATCACACAGCCATTAACAATAGACTCTAGAACAGTGGTTCTCATCTAGGGGCAGCTTTGGGCCCCCCACTTACTCTCCCCCCCTGACATTTGGCAATGTCTGGAGACATTTTGATTGTCACACTTGAGGAATGCTACTGGCATATAGTGGGTAGAGGCCAGAGATGATGCTAAACCTCTTACAGTATGTAGGGCCTTACCCACACAAAGAATTAACAGACTCAAAATGTTAATAGTGCCAAGGCTGAGAAACCCTGGTTTAAGGATTTAGTTATGCTGCCCTCTCAGGAGGAACTGAAGCACTAGTAACTTCTCTATAATGATTAGTGACTATCTACATTTAATAATCTTTTTTAGAATTCAGTGGAAATTGCTTTTCTTTCAGGTGAATCAATTCCAATAAGACTATTTTTAGCGGGATATGACCCAACTCCAACAATGAGAGATGTGAACAAAAAATTTTCAGTAAGATACTTTTTGAATCTAGTCCTTGTTGATGAGGAAGACAGAAGGTACTTCAAGCAGCAGGTATGGTGCCACCCAGGCTGGTCTTTTGTTCAATGAAAAATCTGAAAATACCTGAACAAACTCATTTTTCTAAGCTCTATTGTACTGAACAAGGGGGTTACTAATAAGCAAAAACACTGAGATATTATGATAAGGGAGTAGGTGTGAATGAAGTTGTGTGGTGATAGACGTCTTCCCAGTCATTCTGCAAGACTCTAGAATGGGTTACAATTTAGCATGGTTTTCATTTTTTTCTTGAATGTTTTTTTTAATAAAAATAATACCTGCTGTTTAAAAAAAAAAAGAAAGAAAAATAAATGAGGCAATGAACAGATTGAAGTAAAGGTCATCAAAAATCCCACCTTTGGAAGGACTTCCGCCAAGATGGAGGCATAGGTGGAAACCCTGTGCCTTCTCACACAACCAAGTTTAAAAACAACAAAGTTTTAGCAACAAAAACGCAGCCAAACCACAGAAAATTGAACTATACGGAAGTCTAACAGCAACGAACCACTCAGCCAAACTGGTAAGAAGGGCAGAGCCAGCAGCAGAATGGGGTTGGGCAGGAAAGATCCACTGGACCGACCCGGGCACGGGACCCAGGTGCGCAGGCAGCAGTGGGCGGATCCCAGGTGTGGAGTAGCAGTGGGTGGACCCACTGAGGGTCGACCTCGGTCACACATTTGTGCGCAGATAACCTGCGAAGGAGTGAGCAGTGAGACTGAGACAGACCGAGCAGGTCCCAGCGGCGGGAAGCAGCAGAGGGGACTGCTATTGTCCCTCTCTGACCCCGCCCCCACATACAGTGTCACAAACCAGCAGCCTGGGTTGTCCCGCCCTGGTGAATACTTAAGGCTCCACCGCTCATACATAACAGGTGTGACCTGACCAAAAAATCATGGCTAAAATGGAAGAACAAATCAAAGCCCCCAGAGCCAATACTTTTAAGCAACCACGAGGACAGCCAGCCTATCAGATGCACAGTTCAAAACACTGGTGATCAGGATGCTCACAGAACTGGTTGATTTTGTTTGCAAATCAGATGAAAAAAATGAAGGCTACACTATGTGAAATGAAGGAAAATGCACAGGGGACCAATAGTGATCTAAAGAAAACTGGGACTCAAATCAGTGGAATGAACCAGAAGGAAGAAAAAAACAAAACAGAAAAGAATGAAGAAACAATTCCAAAAAAATGAGGAGAGGCTTAGAAACCCCCAGGACATCTTTAAACATTCCAACATCCAAATTATAGGGGTACTAGAAGGGGAAGAGAAACAGCAACAAGTGGAAAAGTTATTTGAACAAATAATAAAAGAGAACTTCCCCAATCTGGCAAAGGAGATAGACTTCCAGAAAGTCCAGGAAGCTCAGAGTCCCAAAGAAGGTGGACCCAAGAAGGAATACACCAAGGCACATCATCATTACACTAGCCAAGATTAAAATGAAGGGAAGAATTCTAGAAGCAGCAAGAGATAAGGGGACAGTCACTTACAAAGGAGTTCCCATCAGACTGTCAGCTGATTTCTCAAAAGAGACCTTACAGGCAAGAAGGGGCTGGAAAGAAATATTCCAAGACATGAAATCCAAAGACCTACATCCAAGATTGCTCTATCCAGCAAAGCTTTCATTTAGAATGGAAGGACAGATAAAGTGCTTCTCAGATAAGGTCAAGTTAAAGGAGTTCATCATCACCAAGCCCTTATTATATGAAATGTTAAAGGGACTTATCTAAGAAAAAGAAGATAAAAAAGATGAACAGTGAAAGGACAGCAAACTCACAGTTATTAACAACCACACCTAAAACAAAAGCAAACTAAGCGGACAGCTAGATCAGGAGCAGAACCACAGAAATGGAGATCACATGGAGGGTTGGCAACAGGGGAGTTGGGGGGGTGGAAAAGGTACAGAGAATAAATAGCATAGACAGTGGGGCGAGAATAGATCGGGAGGGCAAGAGCAGTGTGAGAAATGTAGAAGCAAAAGAATTTATGACCCATGCACATGAACTAAAGGGGAATGTGGGTGGGAGGGGGTGTGTAGGGTGGAGGGGAATGAAGGGGGCAAATGGGACAACTATAATGGCATAATCAATAAAATATATTATTAAGAAATAATCGTACCCTTGTGACTGATTTTTCAGACACTGTGTTTCTAGGTCACATAATGCATGTTCTTTTTCACTCAATAGTGTCTTGAATATTATCAACAAACATAAATTTCTATTAACACTTTTTTTTCAAAGATTTTATTTATCTTTAGAGGGGAAGGGAAGGAGAGAGGGAGAGAAACATCAATGTATGGTTGCCTCTCATGTGTCCCCTGCTGGAAACTGTCCTGCAACCCAGGCATGTACCCCAACTGGGAATCGAACCGCGATCCTTTGGTTCACATGCCCATGCTCAATCCACTGACTATTAACACGTTTTTAATGACTGAATTAACTTGATGGATTTGGGGGTTTCCCTTTTTTCCTTATTGATTCTATGATAAATCTCCATGAGATGACCCAGATTTCATACTTTCTTATATAAAATGTTTATTCTAAAATTTGTTCTCATTTTGAAAACAAAGCCTTTGGTGAATTTTGAGTGAAGATTGTGACTAGAATGGTGGGTTGGGTTTTTTTTTGTTTTTTTTTTCATATTCTGAACCAGATTTATAGATATTTGAATGTCACTCAAGTGTTCAAATCAATTACGTATTTTGGCCTTATTGGATAAGTATATTGCTTCCCATGGACATTCATTTGGATGTTTAAATTCTGATATGTCAGTTATAAAAAAAGCCTGTCATGACTTTATGAAGCAAATAATTTTAGGAATTCAGAAGGGATCTCAGGATAGATTAGTTAGGATCAAATTTAGATAGGCTGAGGAACAGAGTGTGGAAGAGTGCATATATAGGGGAAGATGTAGGGCAAGCTTATTTGGAGTGCATTGGAGGCAGAGTAACTCAGTTTGGCTGGTGGAGAGGTGGAGGTTCTAGGGAGGGAAGGCAGTGATATTGGTACATTGGATAATGGTTTTGGAGCTTCCTGAATGCCTGCTTGGAGGTTATCCTGTAGGCATTGAAGGCATTGAGAACTGTTGAAGAGCAGTCAAGCAGTGTTCAGTGTTTTAGATTAATCTGGTAGTGATAGGAAGGATGGATTAGAAGGGGCCTCAGGCAAGCAAGGCAGCCATCTACCAGGAAGCTATATAAATATCTAAAGTTGAAATGACAAGGACTTGAACTTGGATAGGAGTAGTGGAACAGCAAACCAAAGGACACATTTAGTGTTTAAATCAATAACAGCTAGAATGTTTGTGCCCGATTGGGTTGGTGGTGGTTGTGTGCAGGGCAGCAGACTGGGCAGAAAGGGCATTCCAGGATTAGACTGAAGAAAGCGGGTCAGTCGGGGCTTTAGTAGGGAAGAATTTCATTTTGGTTAAAATTGCAGTGGCAGTATTTTCAGTGTGAAAATTTAAGGTGTAAATAATATAAGAACATTAATTTTTGATAACTTGCTGCTTTGTTTTTAACTAGGAGATCATTTTATGGAGAAAAGCTCCTGAAAAACTGAGGAAACAGAGAACAAACTTTCACCAGCGATTTGAATCACCAGAATCACAGGCATCTGCTGAACAGCCTGAAATGTGAACTGAATAGGAGACAGAAAGAAAAACAAAAAACTCTTACAACCATTGAGATTAAGTTTGGCAGGTTAAAGATGGTTGCCGCATGTAGGGGGGAAAACACCAGAAGTCCATGTATAATAGTCTTCCTTTATCTTACAGTGCTGCGTTTATTTTATGATATAACTGAATATTCTTCATGTACATACATTTAAAAAAGTGCTTTCTTTGAAACACTGGAACTTTCTTAAGCAGCTGGTTTCTTTTTTTTTTTACTGCACACTTTGATTTGATAAGCACTCATGCATCAGTATAAACATTTTCATATGAGTAGGCTGGTATCTAATTTTGCTCTTTTTCTGCATAATGTTGATTATAAATGTATTTCTCATGCTAGTGATTATCTCTTACTCTCTATATGCAAAATTATTTTGTGTTCAAATAAAATTAGAAAACCTGAGTGGCCCTTATATCCCACAGAGATTTAAAATATGGCATCTCAGTATTTTTGTATTTTACATTTTATGTTTTTACAAATGTATTTGAGAAATGCATATGGAATGTTTCACTGTAGGTTCTTCTGGTCTACCATTCCATAGCCTCCTGAATTTATTCTCTTTGTAGCCTTCTGTGGTAAGAAGATTAATTTTTTTCCCCAAGGGGTTATGTGGCATGTCATTGCGGCCTTTTAAAAAATTTTTTATTGGCCATGTTAAGTAACTATTTGGCCACTACTATCCAGCAGGTCCATTGTATTTTCTGCAGTGTGGAGTTGATTCTATGTTGGCATTTCTGATTTGTCAAAACTACATTAATTTTCCCATTAATACTTTGAAATTATTTTTAATTTAAGGAATCTTTTTACTACATACAAGCAAATATAATTTTTTCACAAAGACTCTCTTCCCTTTTCAGGGGAGAATTTAAGGATGATGGGGGTAGTTGAGGTGGACCTGTTAATAAGCATGTAGTTATCCAGATCTGGACAATATCGTGTTTGTCAAATTGGAACTTTGGCTTGTTCAAACTCAAATTTAAATTTAATACTAATTTTAAATTAGTATTAAATCTAATACTAAATTTAATACCATTCTGCTTAAATTTTAATACTACATTCAAGTCATTTGTTCAAAGTCTGAGAAAAGAAGGCCACAGTCATGAGCGGAAGGTCCAATCTCAAATACACTAAGTGTGGGGTGTAGGAACTAAAACCTGAAGCCTGTTGTGTGAAACTACTTTCACTTATGGTCAATTGGTTTTTGTACCAATACTTTTTATACACTTCCGTGCAAGTCTGGTCAGTTAACCTTACTTTATGAGTAAGCTAAGTAACCCAAATTACATTTCTTTAAACTTACCTTACTACTACGGCACTTTGATAAAGTGGTCAGTAACCAAGTTCTTTACTGACAAAAGGTTCCATGTACCATGTGCTGGAGCATCTGTTTTACATGTAGTTACCCATGAATGGTAATGTTTTCCTTTCATGTAAGTGCCTGTTCAGAATTTCAAAACTTAAAAATGCCAAATATTTTCATGGTCACCTGCATGTAGTAATCTAGAAAATTTTCAAAGGAAATTTGAAAACCAATTGTATTCATCGAGCCTCAAATTGTGAGACCATGATGTATAATAAAGAATTTGAGAGATAAACACATGTCTCTATAGTCAATATTTGACAAAGTGGGGTATGAACATACAATGGAGTAAAAATAGTCTCTTCTATAAGTGGTGTTGGGAGAACTGGACTGGTCCATGCAAAAAGATTAAACTAGACCACCAACTTATACCATATACCGGAATAAACTCAAAATGGATAAAAGACTTAATTATAAGTCATGATACCGTAAGAGTCCTAGAGGAGAACTTAGGTGACTAAGAACTTAGGAAAACATAGGCAGTAAAAATTCACACATCCCATGTAGAAATATTTTTGCTGATATATATCTCCTAGGGCAAGGGAAATGGAAAAATAAGTGGGACTACATCAAATTAAAAAAACTGCACAGCTAAAGAAACTATTAAAAGGGAACTGACCATATGGGAAAGCATATTCACCAATGATATGTTGGACAAGGGTTTGATCTCCAAAATATATAACTCATACAACTCAACACCAGGAAGACAGTCCAGTTTGAAAACAGGCAAAGGACTTGAACAGACATTTCTCCAAGGACAGATGACACACAGACATATGAGAAGATGCTCAGCATTGCTAGGTGTCATGCAAATTAAAACAATGATATATCACACTGGTCAGAATGGTGATCATTAATAAATCAAACATGGTGAGGATGTGGAGAAAAGGGAACCCTAGTGCACTGCTGGTGGGAATGCAGGCTGGTGCAACTACTGTGGAAAACTGGAATTTCCTGAAAATATTAAAGTGGAATTGCCTTTTGATCCTGTGATTCCACTGCTGGGAATATACCCTAAGAATCCTGAAGCACCAATTCAAAAGAATTTAGGCACCCCTATGTTCATAGCAGTGCAATTTACAATAGCCAAGTGCTGGAAACAGCCTAAGTGCCCAACAGTGAGTGGATCAAAAAACTGGTACACTGACAAAGGAATACTACCCAGCAGAGGGAAAGAAGGAGCTCCTACTTTTGCAACAGCATAGATGGAACTAGAGAACATTATGCTAAATAAAATTAGCCACTCAGTGAAAGACAAACACCATATGCTTTCACAAGAGGAATCTGATGAACAAAATAACAGGCAAAATAGAACCAGAGATACGGAAACGTGGAACAAACTGACAGTGGCCAGAGAGAGAGGGAAGGAGGATGATGGAAAGAAGGGGAAAGGACTAGTCAAAGAACCATGGACATGGACAACAGTGTGGGGACTGACTGGGAGTGGGAGTGGGTGACAGAGGAGGGCAAAGGGAAAAATCTGGACAACTGTAATGCAATAAACAGTCTGAAACACACTAAGCTTGCTATTTTAATGATTAAAGTAGCACCAGGTGTTGGACTGCTGGGGTCAGACTGGACCTTGGTTCACCAACCTCAGTACTTGATTTCTGGCTAAGAATTTAGAGCTAAGAGTTGAACTATAAAAGAAAGTTTACTAGAAAGCCACAGTTAGAGGTAAAAGAAATGCTCAGAAAACAAGTTACGCAAAAGAAGGGCCCTTGGAGCTTAGGAGAAAAAGGTGAGAAAAATGCACCTTAGGGAAGGCAGGGAAAGGCCCAAGAGAGCCCCCTCTAGATCCTCAATCTTGAAAGTATTTATTTGGAGGATTCAGGGGAAGAGCCCAATGGAATATTCACCAGTTTTCCAGGTGTGTCCATTCAGGGTCATGGTCTGTACTGATTGGTACCAGGGGGGACAGTCATCAGTGCATCTTGTCCTGATGTTAATCATGGCATGGCTTGTCTGGTGTTGCCGCTTTTCTAGGCCTGTAGCTGAAACAAATGAAGCCTCAATGTTATCCTTAGGGGTTAATGCTTAAGGGAGTGGTCCTGCAAGGGCCTGCATGGGAGTCCCACAGGGTCATTTTTTAGCCCGTTCCTCCTCCAACAGGGTCTACTGCATGACTAGCAACATACCAAGGGAGGAGAAGGACAGAGGAGGGTCCAAACCACATAATCAGAAATATGAAAGGTTGTGGTTCGGGCAGGAATCCAAACTGCATGGTCAGCAATATGATAGGGGAGGAAAGATTACCCTGGGGGTGAGTTCCTTCCTGTCCCAGTTTTGCCAGATACTAGGCACCTGGGGCTTTCTGCCCTGGTGACCTGCACCTGGAGTATCCTTGTTTTGCCCTGCCCATGTCTGTCTGATTGCCAACACAAAAATAATCCTATTCTCCAATCTCTTCTCATTGTCAGCTTTATCAGGGTGGTCAGGATTGCTCAACAGTTCAGGGAGGTATAATTGTGACAACTTTTATAAATATTGTCAGTTTCCATTTTAATAGCTATACAATGCTTTTAATTAGGTGGCTTAAAACACTGTCAAAAATAGGATGCTTATTCACCTTGCTTGAGGCTTTGTTGCATAACCAGTTTGAAAAATAATAATTTAAATGTACTATTTGGTGAACTGAGCAAAAAGTTGGCCAATTTATCTTAAGTGAACTGGTAAAGAAATATCTTTATAGGGTACAATATCTAATCTAGTGGTTCTCAATCCTGGCTGCGTATTTAAACCACTTTGGCAGTTTTTGAAAATAACTATGCCAGGTCCTACCCAGACCAATAAAATTAGAATTTCAGGGGTTGGGCATAAGCGCTGAAAAAAGTTACGTAGGGTTGAGAGCCATTCAGGGGTGTCCAACCTGTGGCGCAGGATGGCTATGAATGCGGCCCAACACAAAATCGTAAGTTTACTTAAAACCTTTTCTTTGCTCATCAGTTTTCGTTAGTGTTTGTGTATTTAATGTGTGGCCCACGACTACTCTTCTTCCATGTGGCTCAGAGATACCAAAAGGTTGATACCATTTAAGTATTTTTTTCTCACTAGTGAAGAATTTTCATTGTTTTGAATTGTTGGGGAAGAAAGCCTTTTTCTCTATCTCTTCTATGTTTGGGGGCCTGCTTATTAAACTGACGAAAGAGATCAGCAAGAGAAAAAACAGATTTAGTTGAGTGTACGGGAATTCACAAAATGTGACTTAAAACAGGTGGTTAGAATTGGGGGCTTAAATATCATTTCACTGATAGGGGAAGGGGGTGAAGGACACTTACAAATGACTTAATAGGGGAATTGGGGGGAGAAAGGGCACATAGGGAAAAGCAAATGACTTTTAGGAAAAATATATGGGTTCTTAGGAGAACAGATGGTAGATGTAACAGTTTTGTGACAAAGCCTATTTAAGCATGATGTGGACTTCTGTCTGGCAGGGAGTTTCCTGGTTGCTCCCTGAGATTTGTAACAATTGAGTTCTTTTTGGAGGCTCTGCTTTTAAGAAGATAGGGGATTTCAGTAACTCAAATACTTTCTCAAAACTTTTATACCACGATGGCATATATTCTGGAATCATTCAGTATGATTCAAGAAGTTGGAATACTCAATTTTAATAACCATGTGAGTCTGTGGTCTTATATTTAATTATGTTCCTCTTATGTTCAGTTGAATCTGTTCAACATAGTATGTAAAGGAAATCTCCAAAGGTTTATACTAGCATGGATTACAATGCAACATATTTTAAGTTTCAAACCAGATGAAGCCATAGTAAGAAAATGCATCATTAAATATGTATAATTCATCCTTTTTTAGGCTTGGTGCCTAATTATGAACATAATTCTTATGTCACTCCCCTATGTAAAATCTCACAGTGCCCACTCCAGGATAGTTTAAATTCTGTATTACAAAACACCTTCAGCACCTCCCTCCTTCCTGCACTCCAGCTAACTTCTAGTAAGGCTCTCCTGGCCACTCTGGCTTGACACCATCTCCAAGTCAAAGCGATGCCTGTTTGCTGTGTAAACACCAAGGCACGCTGTGCACACCTCCAGGACTGTGTTTAATACACTTTTAAAAGAGGTAAATTCAATGAATTTTAAGCCTCTTAAAAAAAGGGCGGGGGGAGAGGGATGGGAAGGGAGGGAGAGCAACAATCACTGCGGTAAGAAACACTGACCACTGAACCCATAACGCAGGCATGTGCCCTGAGAATCAAAGCCATCTTTCAGTTTACTCAACTAAGCCAGATGGCCCAGGGTGGATTTTAAGCCTCTCGAGGGCTGAGCCTGTTTCGTTTGGTACACTGTGTGCTTATCATACACACTCAATATCTGAATAAATGGATGAACCTAATTTTCCTAGTGATTATAAAATTAAAGGTGTGCCTTAGCAAAATTTTGGTTGGCCAAAAAGTTCACTTAGTTTCTTTCTGTACAATGGCTCTAGTAATGCTTAGTTGTCTTTAACATAATTTGAAACAATTTTGTTAGATTGTATTGTGACAGCTGTCATATTAGTGTTTTAAAAAAACTTAAACCAAAATTGGCGAATTTTTGTGCAACCATTTTATTATTGAAGATGGAAGATATTCTCAATGTGTCATGCTTTACTATTTTAAGGAAGATAAAAATGCAACTGAAACACAAAAAATGATTTGTGCAGCATATGGAGAAGGGGCTGTGACTTACCAAGAGTGTTGAAAGAGGTTTGCAAAGTTTCTTAGTACTATTAACACTTTGGCCAAATAATCGTTTGCTGTGGGGCTGTCTTATGCTTTGGAAGATGTTTCCCAGCAACCTGACCTCTACCCACTAGAAGCCAAGAGCAGGAGATAGCTGACATACTCAAAATATCCAAATCAATTAAGTTGTTGGTGAAAATGCAACATGTATCTTTTATGGAAAAAACTAAACGGACCTTTTAGCCCACCCAATATACAGGCCCAAATGTAATAAAATTACTTTATCTTTGATGTTTAAAAACTATGCTGTGGGGAGGAGTATAAGGAAATTAAATGGTAATGAAAAGAATAAAAAAATTTAAAAAGTATTGTGAATCAAAGGCACATAGCAAATTATTGAATATTATTGCAATCCCATTTGACACTATTACTTATTACATGACGCATTCCTTCAAGCTGCAAGAACTTGATGTTTTAAGGAGAGGTGAAAAATCTAACAGCATTATTTTGAACGTATTAAACGTTGCAACCTCATATGACAGTATCCAACCAGTGCAAATGAAACTAAACGTTGGCCGTGTGCAGAGGGCATATTTTGCCGTGAGGTTGTGACATACCGGCTCCTTGAATGAAGTACACAAACTGATCACATGGAGGTAAGTACTTACACACGTGCCCTAGAAGCAGGTTACCTTAGAAACTGGAGGCCAATGAAATACCTTGGCAACGCTGCTATAGAGCAGATCAAGTTATGTTCTTTAATACTACGCTATCAGAAAAAGAAAGTTAACACTTCAAGAAACCTTTGGGGAAATGTTTTCACCGTCCCAATGGGCAAACCACGCACACAGGAGGACACTGCTACTCCACTAACTTACCCCAGCACTACTCACGTGCGGCTGCCCACGTGCTTCTGAACCGGCGCCCACTGACCAGGCCAGCTTGCTTCACGTGACCCACTTTGCAGGCCCCTTCTCACATCTGTGACACTCCCAAAGGTGCCTGATTATTTTCTGGGTTTTTGTTTGTTATCTTAGAGACAGCTGGCCCCAATATCTAAATTAAAAGAGATAACAAGAACCTATCTTTTCATTGCTAATCTGTTCTTCCTCCTTTTCAGCAACCTTATGGCAGGCACTTTTTCTTTTTGACAGGGCATTTTCCTGGGCGCCTCCTCCGCTCGGTCCGGGCCTTTCCGGAGAATAGGCGCAGCTGGTGCGCGTCATGTCCGCCGCTGTGTTCCCGTGCTGCTCGAGCCAGTCTCTTTTGGGGCCTGCGGTCTAGATGTCCTTCTCCCGGTGTGCCCTGCTGTGGGCTCGGCTCCCGGCGGGGCGCCACGCTGGCCACCGGGCAGCCGTCTGCTCTGCTTTTCGTGCCCACGTGGGGCCCTTTCCAGTAGCTCTGGGGCGCGTTCCCGCCGTTGCCTCCGCCTCCTCCTCCTCTTCATCTGGAGGTTCCAAAGCCCCGGACACGTCCTTGTTTGTGCCCCTGACTGTGAAACCTCAAGGCCCCAGCGCAGATGGCGACGTTGGGGCCGAGCTCACCCGTCCCCTGGATAAGAGTGAGTGTTGGAGCTAGCGGGGGCTGTGGGGTGGTGCCCGCTGCGCGGCCGCGAGGAAGCTGCACGCCCTCCCCCTGGAGACCTGAGGTCCCCTCCAACATAATTTGCCTCCCTAGCAGTTTGTGAGCCCCTGAAGGCTTGGGACTGTGTCCAGTTGATCCTTTAGTATGCCGGCGCAGAAGTGGTCTTTTCGGTTTCACTCTTTTCTCAATGGTTTAAACCCTCTAATGATGGGGCGATTCACCTTTTTTGAGTCGTTAGTCGGAGGACAGACTTTTTTCCTTTGTTCCTCCCTCGCTTCCCAGAATTACTGCCTCTGAAAAGGGACAGGGGAGTGGGGTAATGAAAGCCAGAGGACTTCTGTCAGTATTCTTTGTCATTGACCGGGCACTGACGCAAACCAGACCCTGCGCTGGGCTGTGTGATGGTTGCCAAGAGGAACCAGACTCAGATCCAGATCTCTCTCGTCCCAAAACGTTACGAGTGTAATGGGGAGGAAGGACATACGGATAACCAACTGAAGATGAACTGGGTGTCCTTTCCCGAGGTGGTCGTCTTCACGATCATCCGGGCTCCAGAGAGAGAGGAACCGCTTAGCATCAGCTAGAGATAGTAGGCGTTGTCCAGGAAAGTAAGTGGGTGGATTTGACAGAGAGGCGTGTACTTATTTACGAGGGGAGTTTTAGATTATAGAGCTGGGTGATTGGGAAGGTGAGGCAGTTTGCTCCAACCAGATGAGGCTCTGGGAGAATGGGGGGATGCTCTGGCTTCACAGAGCACCCGCTCTCCAGGAACTCTCTTGCATTTTGCTTCAACAAGCAACATTCTGCCTCCTATTGTAGCTTTTTTCCCCCAAAGATTTATTATTTTTTTTCAGACAGAGGAGAAGGGAGGGAGAAGAGAAAGGGAAACATCGATATGTGGTTGCCTTTCACACGCCCTGCACTGGGGACCAGGCCGCAACCCAGGCACATCAAGTCAGTCCTGATCTGGCATTCGAACCTGCAACCCCCTGGTTCGCAGACTGGTGCTCCGTACACTGAGCCACACCAGCTAGGGCTGTAGCTTTATTTGTTTACTTTTAAAAGATTTTATTTGTTTTGTTTTAGAGGGAGAAAGAGAGGGAGAGAAACATCAATGTGTGGTTGCCTCTCTCGGGCCCCCAACAGGAGACCTGGCCCTCAACCCAGGCGTGTGCTCTGATGGGAATTGAAACAGCGACCCTTTGCTTCTCAGTCCATTGTTCAATCCACTGAGCCACCGCCAGCCTGGGTTGTAGCTTTAGAATAGAGAGTGCAGCATGCTGTGGGTCAGACCTTGTTTTTCAGGACAGGAATACAATATTTTCACTAAAAATGTAATGGGTGTCTTACAGTATGTGTTACTCTTTAATTAGTCCTTCCAAGCCACACTGTTAAGCCCTTTTATTTAACTTGGAATTGGGGGCTACGTTACCTTGGTACTTTTAATAATGTAAATATTTATTGTGTTACTATTATTTATTTTTAAATTGTGACAAAAAATCAAAATTTACCATCATAACCATTTTTTAGGGTACAGTTAAATGATGTTGTGAGTATATTTGCAATGCCGTGAAACACATCTCCAGGACGTTTTCACCTTGTAAAACTGAAACTCTAAACTTATTTTTTAAAAAAACATTTTCCCACTTTTAGTATTTTTTAAGAAATAAATTATTTGTGTGAGGTGAATTTATTAGATTTAAATGCAGAAAAGTACTTATTTTGTGTAACTATTCCAGTTTACCCAGAAGTGTAAAAGTCTTTGACCCTTCCAGTGAGAAGACAGAATGAAGACAGACTGTCGCCACCAGGCTTTCTTCTGGTGGAGAATCCGTGCGTACCTCCTTGAGACGGTGCACGCTGGGTGGTTTTCATTTCCTTTGGCCAGGGTTGACTCAGATGTTGACCTTACTAGAATGATTTTTTCACATTGCAAAAGGGGCTGCAGAGAACAATGAAATACTGCAGTTCTATGTGGGCACACGAGTAAGCTGTCAGATTTTCACGTGGAGATTGAGACAAGAAGCTGTCGCTTCTCAATCAGTTGCCTGCTCTTGACCCCAAACGTTGGTGGCTCTGAGACTGTCCTTCGGTGCCTTGCCATCCTATTCTGTGCTCTCCCTAGGGAAGCTCATTCTTTCTCCTTTCTTCTCAAGTCGGTGTTCCTTTAGACCTTTCTCTTTAGCCTGGACCCCTCTCATTCTCTCTGGACCTGTATTTCTAGTTTTCTACGAGGTGTTTCCACTTGGATTTCTTACATGCACTTGACCTTCACGTGGCCAAGACAACTTACCTTCTCCTCCACTTGCTTCTGCTCCAGGTGCTCCAGTAAAAAACCTGGTAGTCTTAGTTCTTCCCATACCTCACCGCCTGCATCAAACAATCAGAAAGTACAGTTGATAAGTTTTGTTAATTTTACATCATAAATATGTATTGAATTAATTCACTTCCCTCCTTCTCCACCGCAACCAAGCTACCCTAAATAACCCAGTTCTGTCTTTTGGTGGGACTGTTGAAATAGCCTTTATGTGTCTCTGCGAACACCTTTGATCTCCAATCCTTTCTTTACCTGCAGTCAAGAAGTTCTTTTTTAAAATATCTAACCATATTGTTCCCTGCAAAGAATTGTTTAATGTGTTTCTATTGTCTTCAATGTAAAATGGTTCTCAATCGCTGGTACGGACTGTAAGGCCCTGCCTGATCTGGCCTGAGTACCTCCCCAGCTTCATTGCGCACCCCTCTCCTTGTTTTAGCCATATCGATAAACTGTGTAGTTTTGTTCCAGGGCCTTTTACTTTCTCTGCCTAGAATATCCCTGTGATTCTTTCTTTTTTTTTTTAAGAAAGCAATGGCTTACATCGAGTGTTTGCTAGGCAGATACCATTCTAAACTTGTGACTCATTTAACCTTCCTGACAACCCTTAGGAGGGAGACACTGCCTTTATCCCCAACAAATACTTAGTGAATGTCTGCTGTGTGCCAAGCGCTGTGCTAGTCACACAGTAGGTGATAAGTGCGCGCGCGCGCGCGCACACACACACACACACACACACACACACACATTTCCTGGTTGGTTGTGACACATTTAGCCATGCAGATATAGATTGACTGACTCTAAATAGACAGATTGTGCATATTTGTGTGATACTGGTTTACAATTTACTTACCTTTTCTGCATTTCCTAGTTTGTAAAATAAGAATACTTTGCCTTGTTTGGTGTGGCTCATGGATTGAGCACTGGCCTGCAAACCAAGGGGTTTCCAGTTCAATTCCCAGTCAGAGCACATGCCTGGGTTTTGGGCCAGGTCCCCAGTGAGGGGTTAGGGTTAGCGAGAGGCAACCACACACTGATGTTTCTCTCCTCTTTCTTCCTCCCTTCCTTCTCTCTAAAAAATAAAACAAATAAATTCTTAAAATATTTTTCCGCTTACATCTCTAGATTGTAAAAATTACCATGAAATGTTTGGCAAAGCACTTTGAAAAGTGTAAAGGGATGAGTAAATGTACAGTAGTATTATTTGTACTAAACATTTACTATATTAAAAAGGGAATTAAAAGTTTTTGACCCTGGCTGGTGTAGCTCAGTGGGTTGAGCACGGGCCTGTGAACCAGCGAACCAAAGGATCACTGGTTGGATTCCCAGTCAGGGCACATGCCTGGGTTGTGGGCCAGGCCCCCAGTAGGGGGCGCATGAGGGGCAACCGCACATTGATGTTTCTTTCCCTCTGTTTCTCCTTCCCTTCCCTCTCTCTAAAAATAAATAAATAAATAAAATATTTTTTAAAAAGTTTTTGGCTGTCAGCCTGGAGTAGAATCTGATGTATGGAAACTGGGAAAACTATTCCCCTAGGACCCTAAATAACCTCCCTGACCTACATAATATAGGTTGATGTGAGGGTTTAACAAAATTATGTATTTTTAGGTTATTTTATAAATACAGTCCCCCCACCAAGTCTCTCTCTCTTTAAGCTGTTAATAGCTGGTATAAAATCCCTCAAATATATTTCCACTCATAATCTGCTGTCTGTGCCAGAGCAAGGTTTTTAAGTTTTTTGGACAGTCTTATGAATTTTTAAGTGTTTAGAAGTTCCAGCAGTGAGTTACAGGTAACTGATTCCGTGGCAAAGTAGCCCTCGAGTGGAGCAGTGAAGGAGGAAGGCAGCACCCAGGCACCAAGGTCAGCCTGGTGAGCCCTGGCTGGCTGCAGGGACAGAGGTACTACCGGAGCGGGATCTGATTTTTGATTGATCACTGGCGTGTTTACAGGTGGCAGCAACAAATAATGTTTATGGTGGATGTGATCAGCAGTTGTGACTCCCGCGGAAGGGATCGGATTAATGGAGGCAGGTTGTAGTCACTTCCTCATAGATTCTAGTACTGGTAGGGGGCGGATGCAGATTGGACCTTGCTCCTGCGCAAGAGGGTTGAAGCCTCTCACACAACCATGGGGGGGCGAACTGGAAGTTTTGGGGAAGCTTCCTTGTCAAAACAGCTGGACTGATATGTTCTGACATTGCACCTGTGAAGCGCAGAATCAGGGTGTAATGCTAAGGGAGGGGGTCAAGGTTATGGAGACAGACCCTGTATAGGCTGTTAGATGACACTTTTCTGACTTGAGTTCATTTAGCTTCCTGGGTGAGTCATGCTGTTAGCTGCAAGGGGAACCTTATGAAAGAGCCTACTGAAGTTACTATCATTTGATGCGAGTTTACCAGGACAGACACCGGGGGGTGTAGGGAATAGCTAAGGGTCCTCAGTCTTCATGCTGCTGTCATTCCATCCCCTGAGCAAGATGCAGAAAGGTCAGAGGCGTTTGGCCTAATGCAGCTGTCTGCTGCAAAAGTGGCAGTTTCAGCAAAGCTACTACGATTTATAACTCCCTTTGTGATGATATGAAAGGTTCAGCATGAATTCCTACCACTACTAGAACCATACTCTGTGTACTGTAATATTCAATGACACAAGTATCTTTTTGTAGTTTAAAATATTTTTTCTTCTTTTTTGCTTCAACAACACCAATATTAACGTGTGATGCGCTGCTGAGTCGTCTCTGATTGCTGGTGACTCTGAATGAGTGATGTCCGCCCGGTTCTGTTCACAGCAGCCCTACTCAGCTCCTGTCAGTTCATGCCTGAGGCTGCTTTGGTGAAGTCAGCCCATCTCATGTTAGGTCTTCCTCCTCTTCCACTGCTGTTTATTTTCCCAGCACTATTGTCATTTCCAAAGAACCTGCCTTTTCATGGTGCACCCGAAGTAAGACAGCTTCCGTTTTGTCATTTTTGTCACCACTGATGTTTCAGGCTCGATTTGCTTATCTTCCTAGTGGTCCAGGATGTTCATAGAGCTCACTTTCAACACCAAATTTCAAATGAATTAATTTTTGTTTCCTGTCAGCCTTCTTTGCCATCCAACTTTCACATCAGTACATAGTAGTTGGGAATACGAGGGTGTGGATGATCTTAGCCTTGGTCTGTAATGAAACATTTTTGTTCTTGGTGATCTTCCTGAATTCTTTTATTACTGCCCTTCTGAGTGTCTTGTCTGCCTTCTCTTGATTTCTTGGCTGTAGTCTCCATTTGGATTGATGACCAAAGCAGGGAAAGCGAACATTTCTTTTTTAAGTGGAAAAGTTTACCAGTGAGGCAGTGGGACCGAGAGAAGGCTGCTCCCCAGGCAGAACAGCCACAGTTTCAGTGCCTTCGTGTCCGTGTTAAAGAGGTGGACTTCTCATCCCTTTAATGCTATAACTGGGGTAGTAAAACTAGGTGTAATATTAAGGGGGTGGGAAATCATGCCACTGCTCCCTTGTCTTTGATACAGTGTCTTCAAGATTGATTCTGCCTTTCTTTTTTGGACCCTAGAGGCTTTCTGACCTGTTCCAGTAACCTCTTTCCACCTGTGTTACCAGTGTGGCTTTAGTCTTTTTAATTCTGTCACGAAGAGGTTGAATTGTATATGTTCCAGTCTACTTCTCCAATCCACAAGTGACTGTGTATTGAGATGGGCTTCTAGTTAATTACTGATGAGAACAGTGCAACAAGTGAACTGAGACATTTTAACAAACATCTACACGGTCATAAGGTTTGAGCAGTACTAGATGTAGAGCAAATAGCTACTTTCTTCTTCAGGATGTAAGTGGAGTAAAAGTGGACCATTAGTTTTGCTTAAAGACTCTTGGCAGTACACTTACATTTTAAAAGAGAACTTACTCCGATGGACTGTCTTGAACATTCTCAATCATTTAAACCCCAATGCAGCTGGTTTAGAGATTTAGTGGTTCTTTTAATTTCAGCAAGTGCAGGTTTGAATCCCAACGTAGCCACGTTAAATCTCAGGCTGTCATTGCGCGTAGCTGGAGGTAACACCTCTGTTACCTCATTAAAAGTTGTGACTGGCATTTCTGCTGTGGCTGAAATCCAGAGACCGTCTGCTTTAATCACTGTTAATTTTAATGAGAAGAAAAAAAAATCGGGTCATTCTGTTAAGAACAATGAAACAATTAAAGCTTAATTTTTATGAAAAACAAAACTGTTTCCATATGCTTCTGTAGTAGATTCACATTTTTTCAGTGCTATTTCCATTGTTAATGTTTTGTAATTATCTTTTAAAAACTGATAGCAGATTTTGGAAAATCCTTTTCAATAAAATAAAGTATTGATACAGAGAGCCCTTACATTTTTGTGTGGGTAATACTCATTTTTAAAAACAGCTTTAAGATACTTACATACCATGAAGTTCATCCGTGAAGTGTATAATTAAGTGGTATGTTTGCGGGGTGCTGCAGCTCTCACCATAATTTAATTTTAGAACATCTTTACCTCCGGGAGAGATCTCCTGCCCAGCAGCCGTCACTGCCTCCCCCTCACCCCGCTGCCCTCGGCCCAGGCACACCGACCCACGGTTTCTGTTGTCCAGCTCGTGTAATACAATGTGTGGTCTTTCCTGACTAGTTTCTTCCACTTAGCAAGAGAAACCTCATGTTTTTTAAGCATTTTATGTTGAGTAAAGTATCGTTTTTGCATAACACCAGAGTGTTCGTTACAGGAAATGGATTAATTCTAAATAAATTTGATGTTTAGATTGAGTTTATAGGTCAGCAGAATTTCCTCAAGAAATTGCTTGTGCTTTATTCCAGTCTTTTATTTGTCACTGTTTTCCACTATTGCTGCCAAGAAACTCTTGCCCCTGTTAGGGACGCTTTGGCACTGGGGACTGGCTCTGTCCCACAGAGTCCAGGACCTTCAGCGTGTCAGGCAACCTCCAGGTTGCGCCCTGGAAAGAGGCCGGGGCATGGGCTCTACTGTGGAACAAGCAAAACATATGCGTTCAACGGGAGCGTGAGTTGAGCGCGTGGTCATCTAGTTCTGGGGATTTTATGTGTTTCCAAGGGCGGAGGGGCTGTGGTGGGGGACGCGGCACCAGGCTTTGTGGTGCCACGTTCTGATAGGAGGGGGCCTCGCCACACCACAGGGATCCTGTCCTTAATTATTTCCCTTTGACCCTGCCCAGCGGTGGGGGCTCTGGTGAGACGGTGTTGGCCTGTCTTTCCTCACGCTGCTTGTCTGGATCTTTCCCCAACTTTCTATCCTGCCTCACCCACTCTGGGTACAAAGTAAAAGAAACCCAGAAATGTCAGGATAACAGCCTGTGATAAAGAATATGTGTGTATCACATTTAGTGGGCAAATATAGTGGCTAAACCAGCCATTTTGAAATTGCCTCATTTTGCAGATTTTTGTTAGTGGGTGATTTATTCAGGCTTAATCTCTTCAGCGAGCATTGGGTGTTTTGTGGCTGTGTGAAAACGCAGCTGGGAGGTAGGACTGTAGGCTCCCTGCCCTTTCTGTGGATCACGGGCAAAGACTAGGTCTTCCGTTTTGGCCTGCCTTTCTGTTGGCAGCCAAAGGGCACCAGGTGTGAGACTGGCGGGGACACGCCGGAACTTGGTTCTGCAGCCTCTTCACTTGAGCTCTGGCTAAGAAAGAATTCAGAAGCAAGACTCAGACTGTAAGAGAAAGTTTACTTAGAAAGTCACAGAGGTAGAAGAAGTGGGCTGTAGAAAAAATGGGCTCAGGAAACAAGCTGCAGAGGCAAAAGAAGGGCCCTTGGAGTTGAGAGAGAAGGGCGAGGAAAATGCGCCTGGGGTAGGGGTGGGGGGAGGCGGGGTAGTGAGAACCTTACTGGGTCCTCTGTCCTAGGGCTTTTAAGGGTGGGGGTTTTAGGGGTGGTCACAGGGGAGGATACAGTAGAATATTCATGAGCTTTCCAGGTGTGTTCCTTCAGGGTCATGGTCTCCACTGATTGGTCAGTGCCAGGGCAGGAGGTCATTAATCAGTGCGGCTGGTCCTGAGGTCAGCCCTGAGTTGGCTTGCCTGGTTTTGCTGCTTTTCTGGGCCTGGAGCATAAACACAGCTGAGGCCTAGATGCTCCCTAGGGGTTAGTGCTGAAGGGAGTGGTCCTGCAAGGCCCCCCCCTCATGGGAGTCCCATGGGGCCACTCTACAGCCCCCATTCCTCTTCCAAGGGGGTCTACGGAAAGACCAGTGACGTGCTGGGGAGGATAGGTCAAGAAAGGGTTTGAGCCACATGACCAACTGAAGGAAGGGTCACCCTGGGGCCAGGGTCCTTCTTTTCCCAGGTTTTGTGTTTTTATTTTAAATCCCCATCTGTGGGTGTGTTTACTGATTATAGAGAGAAGGGGGGAGGAGAGAGAAACACTGATTAGTTGCCTCCCTTACACAGCCCAGCAGGGATTGAACCCACAGTTTATTTGGCATATGGGACAGTGCTCCTCCCAACTGAGCCACCGGGCCCGGCTGTTTTCTCAGGTTTGCCCCTTGGCAGGCACCCGGCGCTTTCCACTCGTGATATTTCCTGCCTGGCCCGTGCTCCTTGCCCTGCTTATGTCTGTCTGACTCCTCCCACATTCCCAGGAATGCAGCGTGTGTGCCTGGATCAGTGACATGTTTATCTGCACAGAATAATGCAGCAATATTTTAACATGTTTCATGGCAGCGCAATCTCAGCTTGATTAATGTAAAGTATTTTGTAAAATACTGATTCACAGTGACATGCTCCCTCAGCAGGCCTCTAATTCACCCTCTCCTGCAGTACAGTCATTTCTCTGCCATTGTCTTTGAAACAGTCATTTAAGCCTTGTTTGAGTGCTACCTGCGGCAAGGAGCTGGCATCGTTGTGAGGCCGCCCCCTTTCATTGTTCTAATTGTTCGGGAAGCTCTTGTATAAATTCCACTGAGATCTGCTTCCCTCCCTTCCCACTGACTTTAGTTGTGCCATCTAGAACAAAATAAGTGTAGTCTGTTCTCCCTAAAATCATGTTCTTCAAACTAAAGATCATCCCTGGCTTCTTTAGTTAGTGGCATAAAAGTGTAATGGTCTGGTCCTTGCAGTTTTGGTTGTCTTTCTAGAAACCGTTTAGCTGCTCACTGTTAGCTGTTGATCATGGTAAGTAGACAGAACGGACCATGGTTATCTAAAAGCTGGAGACAGTGTCTAATCCGGTAGCTTCTTGCTGGTTCCTCTGCATTGCAACAGGAGCAGTGTGCTGCTCAAGGTGATCGTTTTCCTAGGCGCCCCATCCCACGGCTGAATCACAAACAGCTTGTGACCAGGTACAGCTAAGTTTTCCCAGTGCTCATCAGTAGTGCTGCCTTGAGTGCTGTGACTTCGAGTCTCATTCGCTTTTTTCTCTATTTGGAAAACGAGGACTCAACACATGGTAAATTTTGTTATCTTTCTTCCAGATGAAGTAAAGAAGATCTTAGACAAGTTTTACAAGAGGAAAGAAATTCAGAAACTGGGTGCCGATTATGGACTTGATGGTAATGCTGATAACATTCCATTAGAGATATTTTATTACTGTCTAGGTTACAGATTTGTCAGTGTACACCTTGCATGGCCTGGACACAAGGACACTTTGTGACCTGGATGGTGTCCCTGACCTTCACTTGTGTCTGAGCAGGAGATTGACAAGATCTACCTGGTGAGGCAGACGTACAGCACAGGAGCTGTGTGTTAGTTTTCCTCTGTGTTGTGCTGGGATTTCAGTCTAGTCCAGATCTGATAAATTTTAAAAAAATGCTTCGATTAATTAGGTGTGTTGTCTGTATACACTTCTAAAAATGAGAAGTGAAGTGAGAACTCAGCCCCCCGTTCTGACTCTGCGTCCCCCACAGCCCGCCTCTTCCACCAGGCCTTCGTGAGCTTCCGAAACTACATCATGCAGTCGCACTCGCTGGACGTGGACGTGCACATCGTTCTGAATGACATCTGCTTCGGCGCAGGCAAGTGTGTGTGGGGGTTGTGCAGGTCCCGCTGAACATACTGTTTCCTCCCTTGCTTCGAGCTTATTTCCCTAGTCAGGGCTTCTTTGTTTAGAATAGGCCTTGTTCACATTCTTCATAAATAATTCAGTGCTGGCCTAGGAGGCTGTCCAGGTCCTTTTGCTTTTATACGGGGTCCCCGTGCTAATTATTCAGTTACCCATATGTCTTAGACCGGAGGTAGATTGGCTCTGTCAGCCACCTGCTCTTCACTGTGTGTTAATAGTCACAGTGACATGAACTCTCACACGAGGTGGAGTTAATGCACTGCAGATTCCAGCTGTTTCTGCCAGTGACTTCTTCATATCAGGACAGAGTTCTTGACATAAAAGAAAAAAGAGTAAGAGCATCATTATTTTGTCCCCATAGGCAGCTTGGCTTTGGTTATATATTTAAATCTGTTTGGTAATCAGATGTTGACCTGTGCCAGGCCGGAGTGGAACCTGTGCACGGAGAGGAGTGGGCCGAGGCCCCACCCTCCTCCGAGCCACGAGGGGGTGGGGCTTCTTGCTGAGGAATCAGTGCAGTTGTGTTTTGTCTCAGTGCCCAGTGATTTACAAATGTTCGCGCCTGCGTTTCACTGCAGTTACCACAGGCCTTTTCTCTAGTGTATGTTTCTAGGTTATTTTTTTTGTAAGATTTTATTTAGTTATCTTTAGAGGAGAAGGGAAGGAGAAAGGGAGAGAAACATCAATGTACGGTTGCCTTTCATGCGTCCCTTGCTGGGAATTGGCCTGCAGGGAACTGGCCTGCAACCCAGGCATGTGCCCTGACTGGGAATTGAACTGCAATTGTCTGGTTCGCAGGCCCGCACTCAATCCACTGAGCTACACCAGCCAGGGCTAGGTTATTTTTTTAAATGTAACTTCTTTCTCCAATACTGATCTTTTCCTGCTTGCTTTGGAAGAGTAGACATGGTAGTTGGCAGCCATTTTTCCGTTTTTCTAGAAAATACAAGTGAAAATAGAGGAACATGTAACAGAACGCAGGATCTCAGAAGAGGGCAGAGTTTCTTGCTCCAGAGTTTTTCTTTTTATCCTGGCATTGTCCCCCAAACTTAGCTCATTAAGAAAAAAAGGTTTTACCAAGCGTACTTATGGATAATGTGTAGATTGCGCCTGTTAATTAGTGTTTTATTTTCCAGCTCACGTGGATGATTTATTTCCATTTTTCTTGAGACACGCAAAGCAGATATTTCCTGTGTTGGAGTGCAAGGACGATCTGCGTAAAATCAGTGACTTAAGAATACCACCTAATTGGTCAGTTCCTTCATTTCTGGATTTGAACCTTTTGGTTTCTAATCTTGGGAGAGTGATGATGATGATGATTTTTTATCGTATGTTGGATGATAAATCATAAGGAGTCTGGATTGTTTCTTTTTCCCTAGAAAGAGGCAGTTAATTCTGGCAGGCAATTAACCGGTGTCTTCTCTTTATCCTAATCCAGCTCGGTTTTAGGTTTTACTATTACAGAGCTATAGTAGCTTACTTTAAGGTGTCCTTACAATTCACGTGTACCTTTCTGTGTGTCAGCCGCATGCCTGGGTGTTAACTCCGTCACAACCACCAGGACTAAACTCCAGTATCTCCCGGCACTTTGCCACCTCACTGAGACTTTCTGCTCAGACCCTTAGCAAGGGTCTGTTCTCTGCTGGGCTCTGCACGTGTTCAGCCCAGCCCTTGGCCAAGGACCCACATGGAACTCCCACACAGACTTCAAGGCTCCCCCTCCACTGCACCCTTTCTTCCACACTCCGTCTTTTAAATTTCAGTTGCTTCAGCAACTCTGAACTTGATCTCTGCTGCTCAGCTCAGTGGGACTATTGTACTTGGCTTGGGTTCCCCCTCCCTGTGCCCTGCGGGGTGTATTATGGCTTAGCTGAAGCGTTCCCTTCTCCCAGGGCCCGTAGTCCTGCATGGCCTGTTGTTCCTGTCCCCAAGCAGCTGCTGCGTATATTTTGTCCAGTTTTGTGCTTGTCTGTGGTGGGAGGGCAAGTCCAGTACCACACACCATGGCCAGAGGCAGAGGACTCAGTCATAACATTGTACATGTTGACATTCATGGGAATGAATGGGAATATTTGCTTACAAGTCATGCGTTTAGAGCCGTGGAAATGATGTGAACATATTTATGCAGCTAGTAGTAGTTTAAACTTATTTGAAGTAACTACTGAGGAAAAAGGATTTGTACAATGGCAAAAATATCTGGGAAATTAAATTACATTTTGATTTTTCTGTTCTCTAGTTAGTAAATGTCATTCTTGGAAAGTCGTCATTTTAGTGTGGATATGAAACTTGTCATTTAAGTTTTTTAAAGATGTTATCTTTAAATGTGAGAATGTTTAGAGGATGTTGCATTGGAACATTTTTAATTGCAAACTTTGCCAAGGTAGATTTGAAATCAGTAAGATTAAGCTGTCTCATCTTTTAGGTACCCCGAAGCCAGAGCCATTCAGCGGAAGATAATATTCCATTCAGGCCCCACAAACAGCGGGAAGACGTATCATGCAATCCAGAAGTACTTGTCAGCAAAATCTGGAGTGTACTGTGGCCCTCTGAAATTACTGGCTCACGAGATCTTCGAAAAGAGCAATGCCGATGTCAGTGTGTTACCAAATATTTGCTCCTTGTTAATTTTGTATGCGGGGGGAGGGTAAGAATGAAGAGGGAGGGTGGAGTGCATGTACAGTATACCCTCTGGTAACCAAAATTGCCATATTTCTGTGCACCTGATCAGCCGTCCGCTGTAAGATGTGCCAACTGAAAAAGTGCTGCCAACTGAACTCTGACATGCCATCATTTGTTTTAAGATGTATCCTGATTTCAGAGATACTGAAATGTGAAAAAAATGTGTGTGTTAAAATGAATGCAGTTCACGTAACGGAGGTAGGCGGGGAGTAACACTGATAACCTGACCCCACCATCCGGTTTCTGTGGATTGTAATGCCATACTTGTTTTTTTTTAAGAAATAAAATATTGATATAGTTGAAAGTCTCTGAACCTCCTCCTTTGACTCCTCAGAGTTACAACCACTATTCTGTTAAGATGTTTAATTTACCTTTAGGTTAGAACTCTGATGTCATCAATTAGAACTAATGATAAAGACGGAGGCCACCATTTCAAACCTGAAAAGGACTGAATGCCCTGTGGTCCAAGGCATTGGTTTTGTTTTGTTTTTTCTTTAAAGATTTTATTTACTTATTTTTAGAGAAAGAGGAAGGGAGACAGAACGAAAGGGAGAGAAATATCAGTGTGCGGTTGCCTTTTGTGAGCCCCCAACCAGGGACTTGGCCGGCAACCCAGGCATGTGCCATGACTGGGAATCAAACGGTCGACCCTTTGGTTCGCAGGCTGGCACTCAATCCACTAAGGAACACCAGCCAGGGCACGTTGGTTTTTATAACGGGGCTAATATTTGGTTTGTGTTTTATTATGACTATAACGTAAGATTAACCAGTGTTGGTAGGTAACGTACCATCTCTTTTTTTGTTTTGAATAATTTGTGTAATTTTCATACACAATTGCCTCTTTATCCATAAATACTTTAAAAATACTTTCTCTTAGAACTGCTTCTTAGAATCTCTTAGAACAAAGATTTTCTTTTACAGGAAAGCCGCAGGATATCTAAAGCAGGACATTTAATATTGATAGACTGTTATTATTTGATCCATAGTCTGTATTCCAGTTTTGCCAGTTGCTCAGTAACGATAGCAACACTCCCCTCTCACTCCTTCCCCGACTGCCCCCACCCTGGATTCTGTCCGGGCTCTCACACTTCTTTGTCTCGTCTCTGGTTCCCCTTAGTCTGAGGCAATTTCCTCGTCTTCCTTGTCCCATAGCCTTTACATTTTGGAAGACTGTCCGCTGTGTTGTAACCTGTCTTTCAGTTTGGACGTGTCTGACGCTTACTCATGATTGGTTTCAGGTCCCTGGAGGCCAGTTCCCCAGATTTAGCACCAGACGTTTTCCATCCTTGGGAACCCTCAGTCCTGGGCGAGCCAAGGTGGTTGATCACTCTGATACACCATAGCATGGGGGAATTATATTAGGAAGACTTCACATTCTTGTATTTTATTTGTAATATTCTTGAATATAGAGACGTCTCATGTTTCCTTAAATAAACTGAAATAGTACAGAAACATACAAAGTGAAAAAGTGAAGCTGCTGTGATTTCTCATGCTTTTGTTACCTGAGAATTTAGCTGTCTTGAGGTGTTTCCAAGTTGTTTTGTAAGAGAATAGCTTTTATTTTTTATGAAAAATTTTTTTAAAGGATTGAGAATATTTTGTTTTAGCTATTAGACAAATAAACTTGATTATAATGGAGAATATTCTGTTAAACATCCCAAACTACTTTTTGCTATTGTTTTCAAGGTGGAAATAATTCCAGGTTTTTGTTTGTGTTTTGTCACCCTAGGGTGTGCCCTGTGACCTGGTGACGGGCGAAGAGCGGGTGACCGTGGGTCCGGATGGGAAGCAGGCCGCCCACGTTGCCTGCACTGTTGAGATGTGCAGTGTTACCACTCCTTGTATGTGCTCGCCATTTTTAAAGACTTTTAGTGTGTTTTACTTTAAGATATTGATCAACATATGAAATGCTTTTTGTGAAAAAAATTTTAAATTGAGACAAAGAAGGGAAGTGTACAAGAAATAATCATTATCTACTACCACTAATAAATGCCCAGAACTTTCTGTCATGTTTGCTTTTGAATATTCTCTCCCTTTTTCCCTTAAAAGATATGTTAACGGGTATGAAGTTACCTTTGTGTACCAATCCTCAGTTCAATTCTTTCCCCCTCTCTTTTTTTCGATATTATTTTATAATACTTTCAGGGGTACAGCATAGTGGTTAGACAATCATATACTTTACAAAGAATTCCCCCTAATATGTCCAGTACCCAAATGGCGCCATACATAGTTATTACACTGTTATTGACTATATTTTCTTTACATCCCCATGACTGTTTTGTAACTGCCAATCTGTACTTCTCAGTCCCTTCACCTTTTTTCACCCAGTCCCTTAGCCCCCCTCCCCTCTGCCAGTTGTATGTTCCTTGTACCTATGAGTTTGTTTCTGTTTTGTTTATTTATTTATATCATTCTTTAGATTCCACATATAAATGAAGTCATATGGTATTCTTTCTCCGACTGACTTATGTCACTTATAATGCCCTCTAGGTCCATCCATGCTGTTGCTAATTGTAAGATTTCATTCTTTTTTATGGTTGTTTATTATTTATATATATTTTTTCAATTTTTTAAAAAAGATTTTATTTATATTTAGAGGGGAAGGGAAGGAGAGAAAGAGAGAAATATCAGTGTATGGTTGCCTCTTGTGAGTCCCCTGCTGGGAACTGGCCTTCAACCCAGGCATGTGCCCTGACTGGGAATCAAACCGCAGTCATGTGGTTCACAGGCCCGGGCTCAATTCACTGAGCTACACCAGCCAGGGCTATTATTTATATTTTTGATATGTTTTTTCTTCCTCCTGCTCCTAAGGAAGACCCTTTAACATTTCATATAATATTGGTTTGGTGGTGATGAACTCCTTTAGCTTTTTCTTGTGTGGGAAGCTCTTTTTCCATCCTTCCATTCTAAATGATAGCTTTGCTGGGTAGAGTAATTTTGGTTGTAGGCTCTTGCTTTTCATCACTTTGAATACTTATTGCCAGTTCCTTCTTGTGTGTAGTTTCTTTTGAGAAATCAGCTAACAGTCTTACAGGAATTTCCTTGTAGGTAACTGCTTTGCTCTTGCTGTTTTTAAGAGTCTATCTTTAATTAACCTTTGGCATTTTAAGTATGATGTGTCTTTAGTGTGGGCTTTTTTGGGTTCATCTTGTTTAGGACTCTCTGTGCTTCCTGGACTTGTGTGTCTATTTCCTTCACCAGGTTAGAGTGGTTTTCCGTATTATTTTTTCAAATAGGTTTTCAATTTCTTGCCTTTTCTCATGATGTGAATGTTGGTACACTTGAAGTTTTCTCAGAGGCTCCTTACACTAGCCTCATTTTTTTGGATTCTTTTTTTTTTGCTGTTCTGATTGGTATTTTCTGTTTCCGTGTGTTCCAGATTACTGATTTTATTCTTTGCTTCATCTGCTCTGCTGTTGATTCCCTCAAATTCTTTGCTTCAGTTAACTGTATCCTTCATTTCTGACTGTTTTTTTTTTATGGTTTCTATGTCCTTTTTTGTTCTGTGGAAGTTCTCACTGAGTTTCTTGAGCATCCTTATAACCAATGTTTTGAACCCTGTATCTGGTTTGCTTGCTTCCCTGTCATTTAGCTCTTTTTCTGGAGATATCTCCTATTTTTTCATTGGGACCTATTTCTTTGCCTCTGCATTTCGGCTACTTCCTTATGTTTGTTTCTGTGTGTTAGGTAGGGCTCCTGTGTCATCTGGACTTGGTAGAGTGGCCTTATGCAGTAGATGTCCTGTAGGGCCCAGTGGCGCAGCCTCCACAGTCACCCCATCTGGACCCTCTCCGTCTGCCCTGTGTGGGCTGACTGCACTCCCCTGTTGTTGTTGAGCCTTGATTGCTGTTGGCACCACTGGGAGGTATTGACCCCCAAGCTTATTGACCGCGAGGACTGGCTCCAACTGCAGCGGAGGAGCTGCTATGCAGGAACCAATCCCATGGTGCAGGACTTGCTTCAGTGGGCTTTGGTGCTCACTGAGTTTGCCTCTTGAGTATGTTGCTCACGGAGGTGCTAGGGTTGTAATCTGGTATGGTCTGAAGCTGTCTACCAGGTACACTGGCTCTGGGGACTCCCAGGAGCTACAAGGTCAGCCACTGCCTGTGCCCTGCCTGGGGCTGCCCAGCACGAGCTACAGAGCTATATGCAACTAGCTGCTACTAGTGCTGGGCTTGGAAGTACCCAGGAGAGGCCAAGCTGCAAGCCAAGCCCAGTTGCCCCTAGTGCCAGGCTGGGGCCACTTAGTGAGAGGTTCAGGGTATGCAGAGGCCAGATGCTGCTTGTATGAGAGATTAGAAAGTCTGAAACATGAGCAGAGAGAGGCCATTTGTATGGAAAAGCCACTGGAAAGGGCTTGGGTGGGCCTGTAAGTTGAGTGGGGCAGTTGTCTCAGGGAATTACCGGGTTGGGTTATCAGGTTGATGGGGTCTCAGATACGGTGCCCACCTGCCGGCTCTGTGTGCGGAGGGCTCAGAAAAGGAACAATGGCCTCTGCCAGCCCTTCTGTCTAGGGGGAAACTGCTCTGCCCCAGCTCTCACTCCGATGCCAGACTGTTCAGTTCCTCCTCTGTGCTATATAATATCCCATTTTACAACTGAAATTATACATTCCTCCATTAAAGGATATTCAAGTTGTAAAAGTCTTTCATTATTATATATAGTACTGCAGTAAACTGTTTAAGAAATTTTGAAAATATTTAAAATGAAAATTAACTTTTTCTTATTATATAAGCAATTACATCTTCTTATAAAAAAACATAGAAATAAATACAAAGAGAAGAAAAAGTACATAATCTCCCAATCCCATCCATTCAGAATCAACAAGTGTAACCTTGTGTATATTTTCCAGATATTTTTCTGTTTGTGTTTGCATTATATATCCATTGTGGGTGTGTATATTATAAAATAGGGATTATATGTTATGTGCTATTATGTATTAGAGCACATTATGTACTATTTAGTAGTGTGCTTTTTAAATTTTAATATCAACTTTCTGAGTAAGTGGATAGTTTTTTTAAAAATTACTTCATTATAAAAGTAGTACATGGTAAAAATTCAGACAGCACAGAGGTTTATAAATCAAAATCCCCTCTCCTGTTCCTCCTTTTCTAATCTTGTTTGTGTGTCCCAGATGCAGTAAGCAATTTTTAATCTAGTGGTTTTTCAGTGTAAAATTAACTTTGTTTTCTAAGTGTCATTGTGGGCATATTACATTTTAAAACATTTCAATATGCTCTTTATTCCTTGGTGTTTGGGGAAGAAAATTAAAATATAATTTATATGACTTAAAGAAAATATGGTTGGGAGCATTTTGGCATTGGAAAATAAAATGAGGCACTAATTTTTGCCACAGTGACGTGCTTAAAGCTGTCAGAGGGAGCACAGCGGGAGCTCAGGGAGTCACACTCCCCGCCGGACTCTCCGCTCCTTGCAGTCTGGGTGCCTGCGGTGGAGCTGCTTGCTTTACTGCAAGGCTGTCTGCTCCTGGTTCCTGGGAGCATGGATACGGCTTTCTTTTACTGCTGCGTAGGTGTATGACCGCATTTTGCCGTGTATACTGCACACCCATGGTTTTGGCATAAACTCAGGAAAAAAATCTTTCGTTTTAATGTTTTATTTATTTATTTATATTTAGAAACAAAGCCTATTTTTGTTTTCCAGGGTATTTTTCATGTGGATACCATTACTGCTTTCTAGAGTTACACTTTTAACCCATAAACATAAATAAAAGAATTAAAAACATTTACATAGATACAGAATTAGTACTACCCATACATAGTGTTCATCCTTATTTTTCCCTCAAAATTTTAAGCAACAGAGTGCACATTACACACACCAAAATACAGTAGTTCTTATTAGGCAGATCCTCCAGGCTGCCTCTGAGATGGCAGAAAGTAGAACAAATGACCCTGCCTTGTTTGGGAGGTGGTGAGGAAGAGTGGTTACGAGTCTGGACCGTGGAGCTAGATGGCCCCGGCTTGAGTTCCATTCCTTTGATCTTACACTACATTGCACTTACTGCGCTTTTGGGCCAGTGACTTGACTTCTCTGGGCCTCAGTTCATTCTGTAAAATGCAGATGGTGATGATTTCACTCTTACGTTTGTTGGGAGGATTAAAGGAAATAGTAAAACACTTAATGATCAGTGATGATGAAAGCTTGAGTTTGGGTGTTGTGATATGTTTATCATGTTATTTAAGTAGCTCATAGTGCTCATGATAACTTTTTATTTTAAGATGAAGTGGCCGTGATTGATGAAATTCAAATGATTAAAGACCCCGCCAGAGGATGGGCCTGGACCAGAGCACTTCTAGGTGGGTGGTCCTGATGCTATAAAACCTGTGCTTTGCAACTGAGAGGCGTTTACCTGTTTGCCATTGCCACGTAGGGCCAGGTGGATTCTTTCTTTTTGACACAAATCAGCAATTAAGTCAGCTAAGTGTTAGTTTTATTTTTCAAATATTACTTAAATAATGGGAATTTCATTTTTCCTACTATAAAATTAGCATAACCATTTAATTAAAGTTAAAATGTTCAAATCTCATCATATTTACAACAATCACTCTTAAGATTTTGGTGTTTTGTGCCACTTTTGTGACTATATAATTTTGTATCTTGGTTTTTCAGTTATGTTGTTTCAAGTATTTTTTAAAGAATTTGTTTGTTTACTTTTTTAGAGGAAAAGAGGCAGAATGAGGGGGAAGAAACATTGATGTGCAATAAATACATCAGTAGGTTGCGTCTCACATACCCCCCCCAACTGGGGACCTGGCCTGCAACCCAGGCATGTGCTCTGACTGGGAATTGAACCAGCGCCTTTTGGTTCTCAGGCTTGCACTCAGTCAACTGAGCCACACCAGCCAGGGCTGTTTCAGACATTTTTTTTTGTACCACATCATAATATTGTATATTCTCCATTGAAGAGTTGTATAATTTTTCCCACAGAGTTAACATTTTCCCCTATTATTAATAATGCTGCAGTAAAAATCTTTCTGGCCATAGCTTTTTTAATTTTTATTTTATTATTTCTTTAGGATAGCCCCCTGGAAATGGAATTCTTGAAGTCCATGGACATGAATAAATGTTTCTACTCTTTGATATTGGAGCAAATGTTTTATCAGAATGTTGTAGGGCAGGTGTTTTCAGATTCAAAAACAAACAGCTGTGCTCTTTCTTCAAAGAGTATTCATTGAAGCTTTAATGTAAAATAGATGAAAATAGATTTGCTAAGGGGTAAGGAGCATGGGGTTCCTTCTACCCTTCAGCCCCCAGCCTCTGAGGCACCTCAGTGATTCCATGGAGGCTAATTTGAAAAACACAAGTATGGGACTAATGTTGGGCACTAAGGATGATATGCCAGGCCCTAGTCCTGGCTGGCATCACCTTCTAGTAGACTCAAAACCTTGGCCAAATCCATTTAAAATCCTTGAGATGTATAAAAATGGAGTTTGTTGAGGTTCAAATCAGAGATAATATTTATAAAAACATTTAGTGAAGTTGTAAGGCAGTAGGTGACAAACTTAAATATTTTTGCTATATAAAGTGTTGGTTATTTAATTTTATTTCTTTAAAGTTTTAAAAATTGTGGTTTTGCATTCAACAGGACTCTGTGCCGAAGAGGTCCATTTGTGTGGAGAAGCTGCTGCTATTGACCTGGTTACTGAGCTTTTGTACGTGACTGGGGAGGAAGTGGAGGTACTAGACTCTGTGTTTTGTCCTCACCGTGGCATTCGGGTCACCCAGAGCACCCAGACAGTGGCTTCATAGGCCCCAGGTAGTGGCAAAGTCGGGTCTTAACTACAAGGAAAGCTTCATTTCCTCATAGTCGACAGGGTCGTACGTATTTGGTTGAACCTCATGATTTGAACTTCTGACCGAGTGGCCATCACACCGTAAGTCTTCCAGAGTACAGGAGGTTCTTTGTATTCTCTTGACAAAACCTTCTGGAGTTTCAGCAGGTCTCTTTAGAATTAAATACATCAGCAATGTTGGAAGGCTCAGCAGAAGTTTGTGGTTTTTGAAGTCTCACTGAGGCTTTTGATATATATATCTAATTGCTAGAGATAGTTTATATCCCTTTCCAAAATTCCTAGAGTAGGAAGTAACTGGGTTTTTTTTAATCTTTTATTTTCTTTACCTGAGTTCTGTAGTAAGGTGAAGAAATATTTAAAAATTGATCCATTACTTCAGTTTTGTGCTCAGCTTTCAGGGAGAGGTAGTGGAATGTAATAAGATATTCTGGGTTTTAGTCTCGGCTTTGCTATTATTAGCTTTGTGTTCTTAGGGAAACCATATAAGGCTAGAACTGGAAAAAAATCTCTTCACATTTGATCTTTTATTGGGCTCTATATTTTACTCTTCTATAAAATGGAATAGTTAAGAACCCTTCTTAACTAAGTTGCTATGAAAATCAAATGTATATGAAAGTGCTTTGAAAATTTATGGAACATTGTTTAACACTTTATTAATTTAGAGTTAGCATTGAGGACTGATGGTAATTTTATTGTAATATTAAAATAAATGTGTTTCTATATTTCCCCTTGAAAAACATTGGAACTTGTTAGTTTTTAACTGCTCTCGGATGTCTGTAAGTTGAAGTTGAGTTAGGTGTGTTACTTCACAACATCATGTCTTTTAATATTAAAGGTTCGAAACTACAAGAGGCTCACCCCCATCTGTGTGCTGGATCAGGCACTAGAGTCTTTAGACAACCTTCGGCCTGGGGACTGCATCGTCTGTTTCAGCAAGAATGATATTTATTCTGTGAGTCGCCAGATTGAAATTCGGGGATTGGAATCAGCGGTTATATATGGCAGTCTCCCACCTGGTAATTACTGGCTTTCATCGTGACAGAATATGAAGTCTTATTTTTGCCATTCATGTTGAGATATGTACCGAAAACACAGTAAAAGACATTGAATTAAGATGTTTGATATATCAGTAATTTGTTATAGGTCATATAAAAAATGTTTCTCTAGTTCATCTTGGTAGGGATAGAAATATTTCAATTATTTCTAGCACTTACTATTTGCTGCTATTATTAGATGACATTTTAAATGTTGAGCTGATGGTTTTCTTACAGAAATGTCATTAAAATATGAGCTTGGTAATATTCTTCAGACCGTAGTCCTGAAGTCTGTTACTTGTCCTCAGCAGTGACAAAGCTGGTGTGGGATTGTGTTGCTGTACGTGGGGGTAGTTAACAGAAATAAAGGATAAGTGGCTCTTGGAGGGTATTAAGGAATAAGTTTGAAACAATAAGAGTTTTATCCATAAAAATGGAAAGTAGAAGCTGAGGATTTCCAAGATATACTTAGTGTGAGCCAGTAAAAGATTGAGAACACTGATTGAACATGAACTTCTTGTTTTAGGGACCAAGCTTGCTCAAGCAAAAAAGTTTAATGATCCTGAGGATCCGTGCAAAATCCTGGTTGCTACGGATGCCATTGGCATGGGACTTAATCTGTAAGTGATTTTGTTTTTAATAATTACATACATTCAGTGGGTTCCATGGCAGTTAAAAAATTTTTTTCTAATTGGTGTTAGAGTGACCAGAGACTTTGATTTAGGAGATGGGGATTTGCATATGGATCTGTGACGTATCTTGCTTACACCTAGGTGTTGAGGAAGGAAAAAGAAAATACCACATAGCACTAGGACTTTGGATGCTGCTCCCTCTTAGACTGCTGTCCTGTTACATTACCTTACTTTTAGTTTTTCAGTCAATAACTTGTGTGAGGGCCTACTATGCACATAGGGCTAGCTGTTATCTGTGGGGGTAACAGTACTAAGCCTAACAGTTTCTCTCT
The DNA here is from genome assembly GCF_021234435.1 of Artibeus jamaicensis. NCBI lineage: Eukaryota > Metazoa > Chordata > Mammalia > Chiroptera > Phyllostomidae > Artibeus > Artibeus jamaicensis. The sequence goes on from NW_026521788.1 coordinate 21,165,701, forward strand.
GGGAATGAATCAAACTATCCAGCCCCAGCTGGTATGGCTCAGTGGCTTGAGCACGGGCCTGTGAACCAAAGGGTTGCCTGTTCGATTCCCAGTCAGGGCACATGCCTGGGTTGCAAGCCAGGTCCCCAGTAGGAGGCACACAAGAGGCAACTATCCACTTGTATTTCTCTCCCCCTTTTCCCCTCTCTAAAAATAAAAAGATAAAATGTTTAAAAAATATATCCAAAGCTTTGATAGCAGCTAACTCTTTTTTTAATCCTCACCTGAGAACATTTAGAGAGAGGAAAGGAGGGAGAGAGAGGGAGAGAATCACCGATACTGAGAGAGAAACATTGACCGGTTGCCTCCCATGTGTGCCCCGACCTGCAGCCTAGGCATGTGAACCGGAAACCTTTCGGTTTATGGGCTGATACTCCAACCAGCTGAGCCACACTGGCCAGGGCAGTTGCGGTCAACTTTGAAAAGCAGCCTGAGAACACTTTATGTGATGTATTTGTTAAAAAGTTATTTTCTATAGCCTCATTGAAGTATAATTTACATGCTATTTACAGTTCACCTATTGTAAAAGTATAAGTTGATGAATTTTAGTAAATTTACATGGTCGTTGAAAACTCCTAAAGGGAAGACAAAGAATAACCAACCAGCTTTTTCCTTATTTTGAAAATGGGGAAGAATTGCAAATAGGCCTAAACTAGAATTGAGTGAGCGCTTCTGTAGTGACCCAAATGATGGAGAGTTTGTCATCTATGAGATCACCTTTATTTCTATTTCAGGAGCATAAGAAGAATTATTTTTTATTCCCTTATAAAGCCCAGTATCAATGAAAAGGGAGAAAGAGAACTAGAACCAATCACCACTTCTCAAGCCTTGCAGATTTCTGGCAGAGCTGGCCGATTCAGTTCAAAATATAAAGAAGGAGAGGTGACAACGATGAATCGAGAAGACCTCCGTTTGTTAAAGGAAATTTTGAACAGGCCTGTGGACCCTATAAGGGTAAAGTGTAACATGTTAATTATTTCTCTTTGGAGAACAGTCATTCCTTTCTTCACCCTTCTTCTATACTCTTGCCTCAGACACCTGCAAACAAACAAAATAAAAATTTTGTGCCATGCAAATTATGTCAAGAAAGCCCTCCTTTATTGCTTTGGAGAGAAATAGGGATCCTCTGGTCCAGAATGGTGTGGAAGTGAAAGATCCAGAGTGAGCAAGTTTAGTGAACCCGATTTTCCATTAGTTCTTCCTACAGTTTAGTGGCGGGTGGGGATAAGGGCTCAGTTGCTTCTGGTGGGCACGCAGCCACGTAAGCAGACTGAAAGGTTGCCAGAAGCTTGTATGCGGGACACCAGCAGCGCTAAACAGTACAACTCGGAGCCGGTAAGGACAAGGTTAAATTTTGGTTAGTTTAGTTAATGAGGCAGAAGTGTACAAATTTCAGACAAACTAACTTTTAAATTTAGAGTTGCCTGGAAAATGTACTAAATGTGGCTCTTCGCCTTTTTCAGTGACCCTAGGTAAAGGGGAATGTAAATGAGATAGCGCAAGGAAAACTTCCTGGAGCAAAGCTGAGGGTGGAATAATTTCTGTAGCTTTTGTTAAGAGTGCACTAGGTAATGGCGCCCCATTTCCCTCCTGTGTCCCTCGTTTCTGGTGCTCATGTTCTTCCGACCATGACTCCGACCTCTCTCCTTTCCTCTTTCCCGTTCCCTTTCTTTCGTTTTCCAGCTTATACTTACCTGTAGGCATTTCTTAACAGTGCAGCGTACACTTACAGAGATAACCGACCTCCACTTCAGACGTTTTCTCACGTATTTATGTGTGTGTGTGTGTGTATGTCAGTTTTAATGTCCTGGTCAAAGCAGTTGGTTTTTCCTTGTTATGTTTTATTCAGTAAAGAGAACTGAAAGCCTGGAAAGCATTTTGGTACTTTTATCAGATTGTCATAGATTTTAGAAATATAACTAGAATGTGAGTAAAAGATTGACTAATTACTCAGTGGATGTAATTGGTTGGTTTTACTAAATCATTAGTAAATGATTTCCTAATTGGTAATAAATGGGAAAATGATGATGCTTTTCAGTATTTTACTTAAGTTCTTATGTAGGGCTTTATCTTGAAATAACTTAGCAAAACTTATTCTTTTTTAAAAAATGAGCTTATGGTTGTTTTTTTTTTTCTTTTACTAAAGGCAGCTGGTCTTCATCCAACTGCTGAACAGATTGAAATGTTTGCCTACCATCTTCCTGATACAACACTTTCAAATCTCATTGTAAGTAGAAAACTGCTCTTAAATCTCTTTTCTAGAACTGTTGACATTGGTAAACAATGCTGTAATGAATATGTGGATGCACTTGTTTTTTCAACTTGGTGTTTTGGGTTTCTTCAGATAAATACCTTAAAGTGGAATTACTGGCTCCTTTCTTGCCTTTGTCTTAAAGTCTATTTGTCTGGTATTGCTACCCCAGCTTTTTTTTTAGTTTTTAAAGATTTTATTTATTTAACTTTAGAGGAGAAGGGAAGGAGAGAGAGAAATATCAATGTATGGTTGCCTCTCGTGTGTCCCCTGCTGGGAACTGGCCTGCAACTCAGGCATGTGCCCTGACTGGGAATTGAACTGCGATCCTTTGATTCTAAGGCCCGGGCTCAATCCACTAAGCTACACCAGCCAGGGCTATTTATTTATTTTTAGAGAGGGGAAAGCAAAGAGAGAGGGAGAGACACAACAATGTGTGGTTGCTTCTTGTACGCCCCCAACTGGAGACCAGACCATGACCCAGGCATGTGCCCTGACTGGGAATTGAACTGGCAACCCTTTGCTTTGCAGCCCAGTGCTCAGTCCGCTGAACCACGCTAGCTAGGGCCCTAGCTTGTTGTTTGTTTCCATTTGTATGAAATACCTCTTTCCATCCCTTTACTTTCAGTCTGTGTGTCTTTTGATCTGAAGTGAGTCTCTTGTAGACAGCATATGTGTAAAGGTCTTGTTTTCTTACCCATCCAGCCACCGTGTGTCTTTTGATTGGAATGTTTAACCCACTGGCATTTAAAGTAATTGTTGATAGATATGTATGTATTTATTGCCATTTTATTATTTGTATATTTTTCTTTCCTCTTCCTCCTCCACTTCTTCCACTTTTCCTCCTCTTTTTTTTCTTCTTCTTGATCCTTCAACATTTCTTGTAGTCCTGGTTTGGTATTAATGTCCTCTTTTAGCTTTTTCTTGTCTGGGAAGATCTTTATCTGTCCTTTGATTCTAAGTGTTCGTCGATAGGTGACTGGTGTGTATATGCAGTGAAATGTGACTCAGCCATAAAAAAGCCATGAACGCTTGCCATCGGCAACAACATGGATGGACCTAGAGGGTGTCGTGCTGAGTGAATTAGGTCAGACAGAGAGAGACAAATGCCATATGATTTCACTTGTATATGGAGTCTAATGAACAAAATAAATGAACAAGCAGAACAGAAACAGACTTACAGACACAGAGAACATTTTGACGGTTGCCCGATGGGAGGGGATTTGGGGTCATGGAGGATAAAGATGAAGGGATTAGGAGGTAGGAATTGGTGGTTACGGTCACGGGGATGTACAGTGCGGCATAGCGCACAGTCAGTAATGTCACAGTAACTGAGTACTGTCAGATGGGAACTAGATTTGTTAGGGTGATCGCTTCACAAGTTACATAAATCTCTAATCACTGGGTCGAACACCTGCAACTAATACAACATTGGTTGTCAACTGTAATTGAAAAATAAAAAATTGGAGCACTTGAGCTTTTGCTGTCTTGCAATTGTCATCAGTTTTTGCTGAAAGAAATTCATAAAAATTATCAAATAAATAAAAAAATAAGAATTTAAAAAGTTAAAAAATGAAAACATAAATAAAATGTTGATATGTCAGGTAATTACTTGTTAACCTCGTGGCCATGAATGTATAGTCTGTTTCTGTGAAGCTGCTATTTATGAAGTTTACATCGAAAGTGAAAACTTTTGAAATCTTCTGGGACTTTTGTCTGAGTATTTTAGGCTGAGGAGGCAACGAATAAAGCAGACCTTTCTAGAAGTCTGTTATGAGTGAAAAAGATGGCCTTTTGTACTTCCAGCCAAGATGGAGGCGTAGGTAGACACACTGTGCCTCCTCACACAACCAGAAGAAGGTCAACAAATTTAAAAACAAAAAACAGCCAGGGGCTGACAGAAAATCGAACTGTATGGAAGCCTGACAACCAAGGAGTTAAAGAAGAAACATCCCTCCAGACTGGTAGGAGGGGTGGAGATGAGCAGCCGGTGTAGAGAGGACTGGCAGCAAGGCGGCGGCTGGTGGGCAAGGCAGCAGCTGGCAGACCACAAGAGGTAGCAGGTCGCAGACCTGGTGGTTCTACATTTGTATGCAGATAAATCAGGAGGAACAACTAGGAATGAGACAGTCCGCACAACCCAGAGTTCAGTGCAAGGAAATGAAGCCTCAAACCTCTGATTGAAAACACCAGTGAGGGTTGACGCAGCAGTGGGAGAGACTCCCAGCCGCACAGGAGAGTTCATTGGAGAGACCCACAGGGTCCTAGAACGTATACAAAACCCACCCACCTGGGAATCAGCACCAGAAGGGCCGGATTTGCATATGGGTAGCAGGGGAAGTGACTGAAAGCCGGCAGAGAGCTGAGCAAGCACCATTGTTCCCTTTCGGACCCCTCCCCACATACAGTGTTACAACCCAGTGACGTGGGTTGCCCTGCCTGGTGAACACCTAAGGCTGCACCCCTCACCATGTAACAGGTGCGTCAAGACAAAAAAATGGTGCAAACAGAAGAACAGATTAAAGCTCCAGAAAAAATATAACTAAGTGACAAAGAGATAAACCAACCCATCAGATGCACACTTCAAAACACCGATAATCAGGATGCTCACAGAATTGGTTGAATATGGTTGCAAATTAGATGCAAAAATGAAGGCTATGCTAAGTAAACTAAAGGAAAATGCACAGGGAATGAACAGTGATTGGAAGGAAACCGGTACTCAAAGCAATGGTGTGGATCAGAAGGAAGAAACATTCAATCACAATGGAATGAAGAAACAAGAATTCAAAACAATGAGGAGAGGCTTAGGAACCTCCAGGACATCTTTAAACGTCCCAATGGCTGAATCACAGGGATGTCAGAAGAGGAAGAGCAAGAAATTGAAAACTTATTTGAACAAATAATGAAGGAGAACACCCCCAATCTGGCAAAGGAAATAGACTTCCAGGAAGCTCCGAGAGTCCCAAAGAAGTTGGACCCAAGGAGGAACACACCAAGGCACATCATAATTAAATTACCCAAGATTAAAGATAAGGAGAAAATCTTAAAAGCATTAAGAGAAAAGGAGAGAGTTACCTACAAAGGAGTTCCCATAAGATTGTCAGCTGATTTCTCAAAAGAAACCTTACAGGCAAGAAGGGGCTGGAAAGAAGTATTCCAAGTCATGAAAGGGGACCTACGTCTGAGATTACTCCATCCAGCAAAGCTTTCATTTAGAATGGAAGGGCACATAAAGTACTTGCCAGATAAGGTCAAGTTCAAGGAGTTCATCATCACCAAACCCTTATATGAAATGTTAAAGGGACTTATCTGAGAAAAAGAAGATAAAAAATATGAACAGTAAAATGACAACAAACTCACAGTTATTAACAGCAGGACCTAAACCAAAAACAGGAAGAAATTAAGAAAACAACTAGAACAGTAACAGAATCACAGAAATGGACACCACATGGAGGGTTATCAACAGGGGAGGGGGAGAGAGAGGGAAAAGGTACAGAGAGTAAGTTGCATAAATTGTAAGTTGGTAGACAGAGGAGGTTAAGAATAGTACAGAAAATGTCGAAGCCAAAGAACTTATATGTATGACCCATGGACATGAACTAAAGCAGGGGAACATGGGTGGGAGGGGGTGTGCAGAGCGGAGGGGAATATAGGGGGAAAATGGGACAACTGCAATAGCATAATTAATAAAACATTTTTTAAAAAAGATGGCCTTTTGTAGATTTGAGTACATTATTCATGTCCAATTAGGCAGTCCAATAATTTAATCTATCTTCCCCCTCCCCCCCAGGATATTTTTGTAGACTTTTCGCAAGTCGATGGGCATTATTTTGTCTGCAATATGGATGACTTTAAATTTTCTGCAGAGTTGATCCAGCATATCCCTCTAAGTCTCCGAGTGAGGTATGTTTTCTGCACAGCCCCCATCAACAAGAAGCAGCCTTTTGTCTGCTCTTCACTGTTACAGGTAAGCCTTTATCTTTAGCATATTTTGAGTTTAAGGTTGAGGTATTTTTTCCCAAACAGTGCTTTGTTACTCCGAATAAAACAATTGGGGAATATCCTTTAATATGAGATACTGTGTAAGACTTGAATAGAAAGTGATTCCCTTTTTTATACAAGTGATCTTTGGGGGGAAGGACAACCCTTGCTTTGTATTTGGGCTTATATGGTAGCTTTTGTGAAGAAGCTAAGACAAAAATAAATACAGGTTTTTTTCAAGGGAAGTGGGGGTCCTTGACTAATGCTACACTTTTTTTCTTAATGGTGTGTTGGTAGTATTTTTGGAGGGGAGGGTGACTGGGGGTTTAGTAGTGGCAATAATAATTTGTTTTCTTAACCATAAGGCACTGAGCCAGGGATTGCTGTCTTGTATGAGTTTGGTGTCAATCAGGGTTACAGTCCCTTTTCTTTTTTTAGCACAGAGGTAGTTGATTTTTTTTTTTAAATCCTTATCTGAGGATATGTTTATCGATCTTGGAGAGCAAGAGAGAAACATCAGTGTGAGAGAGGAACATCGATTGGTTGCCTCCCGTACACGCCCCGACCAGGGATTGAACCCACAAGTTTTTGGTGCACAGGACAATGCTCCAGCCAACTGGACCACCTGGTCAGGGCCTGATCCCTTTTCTTTTAACTCATTTGAGTAAGGCTACAAATAGCTGACTTTTGGGGAGAGCACAGGATTCGCCAGAACAGAGGGCCCAGGGAACGAAGTGGCAGCTGTGTCCTCTCTCCTCCGCACCCTTGCTGTCCTTGCTGCTCTGCTTGGAGCGCCCTCACCCCCACACCAGACCCACGGTCTCCGCTTTGAATCGCTTTCTGACTCTAGTTGTCTTTTTGCTGCCTTGTCTTGTATAGACCTTAATGTTCTGTATGTTAGCTCAGTTTTTATCCACTCTTTCTAAATTTATTTTAAAATTACATAAATAACATATAAATACTTTCTCTGCAGAAAATGAAAACATTACAGATAGGATAAGTTAGGCTACCCGGGTTTAGTCCTGTGACGTAACTGTTACCAGCATGTGCGTGCCCTTGCAGACTTTTTCGGTTGCATTTTTCTACCTAGATATACTGGTTCATGTGGAAATTCTAGTTTTGTTTGGTGGGTGTGTTTTTCCATAAATGCTATGATGACTTATTCTGCACCTTGCCACTTTCTTTTTCCCTTACTAAGTCTTAGAGCTCTTCCATGTCCAGGTATTTATCTAGAAAATATGTTTCTTTCTTTTTTTCAGATTTTACCTATTTATTTCTAGAGAGAGGGGAAGGGAGGGAAAAAGAGAGAGGGAAGAACATCAATGTGTGGTTGCCTCCTGCCCCTTCTCAACTGGGGGCCTGGCCCACAACCCAAGAACGCACTGAGAATGGAACCAGTGACCCTCCAGTTCGCAGGCCAACACTCAATCCACTGAACCACACCAGCCGGGGCCTAGAAAATACGTTTCTTACATGTGCTCCCCCTCCCAGAAGCACACCCATACCTTTTCCTTCCCCTTCTCCTCCCCCTTCTCAGTCATGCATCCCTTAAACTTGAAGGCTTGCCACGAGATTTGCCACCAGGGAAGCAATGGGCAGCAGAGCCCCTGTCCAGGCCAAGCCCCTGAACCTGTCTCCAAGGTCCCCTTTGTTGCTTTTTCTATCCTAAGCCCTTCCTTGTTTCACTGTTCCCAGCTTTAATAAACATACTCTCAAAAATGTATATTTTTATGTGTGTGTGTGTGTGTTATATGTTTCGTAGAACTGGCATTTGGTAGACAGCGAGCTAGCATAAGGTTGAAGTTACTGGAACAAAGTCTTAGGTGCTGCACACCGACCTGGATGGGGCTTGAGCCCTGACCCCCTTACACCATTCTTTGAATTATTCTGATGAAGCGGAAGCATCTTCCTAAGGATTAAGGACAGTTTAATGGTTGCTTATGTGTTTTGTTTAAAGATTAGAATGTGAAATCTAGAGATTTTTTCCCTGCTCTCTGTTACCGCGGATCTTTAAAAGAGCTCAATCCCATCGATGGCCTCTGAGGCCTGTGGTTTTGTAAAAAGAAGAAAGTCATTCCCCAACCTTTAAAAAAATGTACCTTTATAAAATATTAAATGTTCTTTAAAATACAGGAAAGTATAAAGAAGGAAAGAAACAAGCCTGCCTATCAAAACAGAATCACATTAACATTTTGTTGTGCTTGCTTTCTTTCTTTTTTTTTTTTTTGTTTTAGTCACAGACTTGAGTGAATTCTGATTCTTTCACTCAGCTCTTTTTTCTGTTTCTCTCAGTTTGCCAGGCAGTATAGCAGGAACGAGCCCTTGACCTTTGTGTGGTTACGCCGATACATTAAATGGCCATTACTTCCACCTAAGAATATTAAAGACCTCATGGATCTGGAAGCTGTTCATGATGTCTTGGATCTTTACCTGTGGCTAAGGTATTGATTTTTTTTCCTCTGTGTGCTCTCATTTTTCTAAGTAATAGGGCAAACCACGGGTTTTTATTAATGGTATTTTGTTCTTTTTAATTAGGCACGTATTTCGAAGGTGCTCTATATTATGTTTATTGTCTATAAAGGCAGTTGAGCCTGGTTTATCCCCATCCAAAAATGACTTAAGGTGTCTGTGTTGATTCCAGTGAAGACAGGCAGGTGAGGAGGTCCGTTAGACCCTTGATACTCAGAAGGAGGTCCGAGGACCAAAAGCATTGCCGTCACCTGGAAGCTTGTTAGAAACAGAATATCAGACTTACTCAAATTCTGCATTTTAACAAGATCCCCATGTGATTCATTTACACATTAACATTTGAGAGGTGCAATTCAAATCCTCAGTTAACATCACTGATAGGGTCTGCAACTTTCAGTTTAAGAGAAAGGATATATAACAAAACCAGTTTTACCATAGGCTAGTCGACACAAACAGGAGTTAAGTTCCTAGGGCAGCTCATCAGTGTTACAGTGGAACAGTGTCCGACAAAGTGGTGTTATTTGAGGACCTGCTGTACTGCTCTAGGTCAGTGATTCTCAGTTGGCAGGCCTGTCCCACTGAGGGGAGCGTATTGGAGTCACTTAAGGTAGAGTGACGACCCATCCTCATAATGATGTCTTGCTTAGGTGTATTGGGGCAGACATAAAAGTTGAGCAAAGACATTGGGCACATTTTGCAAAAACAAAACATTTGGAATTAATCAGTGTCACGATGTAGTTCTATCATTGAGATTAACTGTGATAAGAGCTGTTGCTATAATATATGTCTTTTTCCCAGCTATCGGTTTATAGATATGTTTCCAGATGCCAGCCTTGTTCGAGACCTCCAGAAAGAGCTGGATGGCATTATCCAGGATGGGGTACACAACATCACCAAACTGATTAAAACTTCAGAGACACAAAAGCTGTTGAACTTGGAGAACTTGTCAGCAGAGAGCCATCCTCGTTTGCAAGGACCATTAAAGAGCCAAGCGAGAAGGACTCGCATGGCCAAAACTTCAGGGGGTAGAGCTGCCGAGCCACCGGGTCCTGGTGCGGCAGAGAAGTCCCTGGCTTCCAGGCTGGTGCAGCAGGGGCTCCTCACTGCGGACATGCTGAAGCAGCTGGAGAAAGAGTGGCTGACGCACCGGACTGAGCGCAGCAAGGAAAGAACAGAATCTGGGGCTTACTCCAAAGGGTCAAGAAGAAAGAAGGGACCTGATTCGGATTAGTGTTATTTAATTTTTATTTTTCAAATAAAAATCTATTTTAAAATCCTTTTTTCCCCCCCTCACCTGTATTTACTGCTTAAAGATTTTATTTAAAGGTTTATATAATGGCCACTGTAGTACAGCCCTAAGACAATGCACTATAAGGAACTGCGTGTGGTAATAAAATCGGTTTGGTGAGTTGTGTGGCCAGTTTTCTACACCGTTGCTGAGGATGTCATGGCTGAAATTGTCTGACAGAAAAATTGCTGTCTGTTGTACCCACTTACCAGAAGGCTGTTGTAGGTGCTGGAAATATGCAGTAAGCCAGACATATTATATAGAGCTTTTGATATGGAGACATAGAGGAATAAGTTAAATAAATGATGTCAGAAGTGTGAGGGTAGAGATTGTTGTCTGTCTAGTTCACTGCTGTATGTTCACTGCCTAGATTATAGGATAAGTACATCTGTTAAATGAATGGGTGTGATTTCAGAGGTAACTGCTAGGCTAAAGTAGAGTAAGGGGAGAGGATGACAAGTGGTAGCAGTGGGCTGTTTTAGATAGAGTGGGTCTTCCCATGTCCACAGGTCGGTCTGGTGCGTGGTGGCCTCTACCTGTCCACCAAAGTTTTCAGCCCTGTTTAGAGATACAGCTGCAAGGAGTTTAAGGGCATAGGCTTCGGAGCTGGACAGACATGAGTTTGGCTTCTCATCACTACCAGCTCAGTGCCCTGTGCTCTCTGGGGATTGATCTCTGCGTCTGAAGATGAATGGTAGTGCCTACTTGGAGTTGGTCAGATGCGATGAGGTGCCGTCTAGCACAGTGCCTGATAGACAGGAAGTGTTTTGCAAATGAACCTGAAGGTTTGATTCATTCTGGCCTGTGAATTGACCTCTGAAGTCATTCTAAGAACACTAATTTCTTGAGCAACTGGTAAACAGGTTGACTTAAGACTAGGGATTAAACTGATTTAGTTGAAATTGGGTCAAGGAACAGCCAGTTTGCCAAGCTAGTCATCTCTTTTTGTCTTTTTCTTTGGTAGTTTTGAGTTCAGATGTTTTATTTAATTGAGATAGTAATCTTTATTCTTCTGACCTTTGCCTTTGTGGCAATAAGGGCTGAACGGGTGGCACTGGCTACATTCCTCCCTTGGCTTGTGAGTAAACAGTAGCGCAATGCCCACAAGGGCATATTTCACTAGATATTCTTCATTGGACTACTTTGGCTTCTAGAATTAGCCTTCGTGATTTATACCATGGCAGACCTGGTCCATTCTTGTCCAGATGGTCTCAAGAAATACCCATAAATGAACAGGATAATGGATTTGGTCTTACTGTATTTAAGTGATGAGGCACATTACTTACAGGGTTAATTCTCCCACTTTTTCCACCTTGGGGGCCAGAATTGGCAAGTCACAGAAGACACTTAAGATACTTGCAATCTTTGTCTAGTTCAATGTTAGTGAAGTCTCAGATACGAGGAGTGGAGGTGGGTGATGCTGTAAAGTACGGGCTGCTGGAACACTGAAACAAAGTATGAATAGTGATAGTTCACCTTTTACTTTTCCTTTTTTGGGGGGAGGGAGAACTCTGGTTTGACAGACCACAGAAAAATGAAGTCGGATGAAATGAAAAAGGAAAAATCGGTTGGAGTGGCTCTGCAGAGGGCTTGCAAGGTCACTCGGAAAACAACTTGGTCTCAGCAGCGAGCTGGACCTGCCGTTAACTCTTCGAGGGCTGGGCTAGCTGAGTCCCAGGCGTGTTTCACTAAGGTACTGCTCTCAGCCTTTTTAAAACTGAACTTTTTTGGAGTTTTCTAACAGGGTTTGAAGCCTTCTTTGGATTATTGTGGATTCAGCTGAACCTCAACTTGGGGCATGAACTGAGACCTGGATGCTGACCTCAATTCCATAGGTACAGACTTGGCTAATTGAATAAGATGTGGTTAGTGTGTAACTAGTCAGGAATAGTAACCAATGACTTAACAGTGTTGTGCACGTTGTATTTGTGGACAAGTGTAATTCTACAAAATGAAATTGGGTCTTTTAGAAAATGCCTATTGTGAATCACAAACATGCAACACTGTCATTGCAAGTCACCAAAGTCTCATGGCTCAGAACTGGTGTCTATAATTAGATGCAGTCATTCTTTGTCCAATTCAAAACAAACCTGTTGGAATGTAATAAAAAGTTGTGGTTTGCTAAAAGATAAGCAAATGATAAACAGGTTATTTTACTGTTCTATTTCAAAGCTATAACATATAAGCTTGAACAGAGAGCAGTATTTATAAACATGCTTCTGAGTTGTCACTATTATCTAAAAGCTGTCCCTTAACATAGTGCACACAGAGATGATAAACAATGGCTGTCTTTATGGGCAAAAAAAACGCCGAAGGAAAAAAAAAGTAGGGTCAAGTTTGGAGACTGACTTTATGAAGCTACTTTTGGCATATTTTGGTAGAGGAGGTGAATGTGAACTTGGTCCTTTAAGTCTATACTCTAAGAATCTATCCACAGATTCAATATAATGGGTCCCGTACCCACCCCACCCCCATGCAAAGCCCCTGCTGCTTAATGGAGGCTCGGGAAGGGCTTGTAACCCAGCACTGCTCTGAGCCACCTTTGACTTGCCTGTGCAGTGCAGGGAACTAGATCAGGCCTCGCCGGAACACATCGTTTCCCAGGCACCTGTAATCAAGTTGAAATATTTTTTTAATAAAAATGCCACCTTAACAATATTTAGTATACACATTTTACCAATTTAAGAAGGGGATTGTCACATTTAAAAAATTCGGAAATATTAAACCACAACAAAGCTCACTTTTAAGTGAGAACTCTCCCATGACCCACACTTCTGCACATTAATTTATCTCTATATACATAAGCCAAATAAGCTTGTCATTTTTCAAATACTGATTTTTGTGAAAGGAATATATGCACCTCTTTGAAAACCAGAGACGAGCACTTCCAGCTCTTCCTATTTTCTCTAGTACGCACCTCATCTACTGTAATGCGCATCTCCTATTACCTCCCGGGTCATCACTTGAAGGCCTTAGCTATCGATTTCCTGTTGTACCGAGTGAGGGTTTAGCTTTCTTAGGCCACCCCATTTCTGCACTTCCCTTGCGGTATAGCTATTAATTCCTTTTTGCTGTTAAGTCAGTATTAAGACATTATTATGCCCGTGACTTTAATGCTACTTTCTAGGCAATTTCTGTAACTTTGTCTTCCAACCTGTGAAATTTTTGTTTATCATAGTTTTAGTTTCATAGACTTCATTATTGTTATCTGGTAGCTCATTTCTTCATTGGAAAATAAGAGGAGTAACAATAAACAGGGTAGTGTCTACATCGGAGAAGAGATCCAGAAACACCTTTGTAAAGAAAGAGTCATTGAGTTTAGAAGAATAAAAGGGAGTGTAGCATTGAGGGAGGGAAGGTACGGAGCTGGCTGATGCTGGTGAGCTGCTGGTGTTCTTGCAGCTGCCCGCCCTCCGCTCTTGGTGAAGTAGGTGCTGTCAGCCGTTGAAGAGTCTCTCCCTTGACGTGATGGAATAAAACCTCTCGTGACTTGGTCTCTGCACAGTAATTTAATTTTATTGCCACCTGGTTCAGGTATTATGGCTTTTTGCTTAGTTACAGTCTAACTTGACATAAATGATTTTCAGCTGAATTATCAATTCTGCCTCCTGTTAATTTTTAGTAATATCAGAACTCATGTATTTTCACATATTCTTTGAACTCTAAATCTTGTCTTGATCTTTAAACTTTTTAGCTTACCTTGCTTGTTTTCCTAGGCTAAGGCTCTTCTCCCCTTACCAACTCAACAAGTAATATCTTGTATTGTTATAAAAGACAACCCCAGTATACAGTATAGTATTTCTTTTTAGCTGCTGAACTTAAATGCTCAAAACCAACTAGTTTCTGTAAAATGTTTTTAAAATTTTTTTATTTGTTTTAGCATTTCCTCACTCTCTGGCACTACAAGACACTTCAAGGTCATCTTGTATATGTGCCCTGTCCCAGCTCTAGAATCTGCTGTTTCTCCAATAGCAACCCTCCCCCGGCTTTTTTAAAGAGTGATGTTAGAAACCAAGGTCTGGGCATTAGATGTGCTTACTGCTACTGGGTGTCACTGCCTCTAAGGTTTCTCAGCTGACAGCAAGGAAATGTATGTATGTGAATGTATTAATCTATGCATATATACATATCTGCAAATGTGTATTTATAATATATGTATAGATACATCTTCATACTAAGCTAAACACGAGTTTACACTGATGTTCTCAGTTCTAATCCAGTAATGTAGATCATTCTAGCCTTTCCCCTTGCTTGTATGTAACTTCCCACTCAAACAGGGAAAAGCCTGCCTCCTACCATCCACCCTCCATTCACTTAATCGTTCAGTTCCTGTATGCATGTATAGTGGTTGCAGATTTGTAAAGCCATCTCCTGGGGAAACAGCTTTATCAGCCAGGGTACAGTGCTCCGTGTAGTTCCTTTTGCCTGTAGTCTTGCTGACTCCACTCATGTCCAAGGTTAGGTCAGCATCTTCCCATCCTCTTCAGTGAGGCTATTTCATACTCTTAAAAATACAGTTAGGTTCTTTTGTTGGTCTGTATTACATCCTTGATCTCCTAAGTAGTATGTTTTAAATTCACGTACATTAAAATTCATCATTCGTGCTGTAAAGTTCTGTGGGTTTTGACAAATGTGCCGTGTATTCATCGTTACAGCGTCACACAGACTGGTTTCCCTGCCCTGCACTCCCCTGTGCTTCACATACTCAGCCTTCCCCCCTTCCCCAAACCCCTGGCAACCACCAGTCTGTTCAGTTTCTGTAATTTTGCCTTTTTTCATATCTGGTGTTTCAATTTTCCTCTAGGCCATTTAGTTTCACCAGAGGGAAAAGGATCCCCGGCTCAGCCGAGGGAGGGAGGGAGGGAGGGAGGGTGGAAAGGGATTTGTACAGATGGGTGTGTGCCGGTAGAAGCCGAAGGGAAAGAGTGGTTTGGGGACTCGGTGCTCAGCTTGAGGTTTTCACTTTGTGGCTCTATTTACAGTCTTGTGTTCGCTCCCACTTCCCAGGGTGCCTAGCAGTCCCGAGTCCAGAGGCTGTTGGGTTGTCTCTCCAGAGAATAAACAGTCTCTTTCCTGTGTGTAGGGGGCAGAAGGTGTTGGTGGTCACTCATTGCTCTAGGTGGAGGGGCACACCTGGGGCCTAACTGCTTTTTTATTTAGACTTTTTAACCAACCTCCTGTTTTCAGTTCTGTGTTGCCTTCCACTTTTCAGAGGCACTGGGGCCTCCAATTCCTGAGCCTTCTAGAGTTACAGATAGCATTGCTCGTTTCAGTGGAATCACTCTCTGAGGGCACTTGGGTTTCAGTGTTTCCTCTGCTTAGCCATTCTCTGTTTTCTGTCTTCCAAAATTATGTTAAGATCTCATATCTGTCACTGTTTACTTTGTCTTGGTGGGTTTATGCCTCTTTTAACTAGAAGTCTCGTTTGTTTTTAGAAGTTTGCTATTTTGTACAGTTGTTATAATCACTCTGAAAAAATTTTAAAGCCACATTTCCTTGTATGGCTTGCCTTTCCTTGATCTGTGTTTTGCCAGTACAGCTCTTAATGTGCAATACAGTAGAGATAAGGAAAATAATTATGTACAGTTGATTTCCGCATGAGTATTTCCTGTCTTCTCTTGGGTCAGGAGTGGACCTATAAAAAATGATCAGCAGTATTCTTTTGAAACTTGCTGAGGTTAACATTTCTGCTTCATTTGTGTTCCTCCCATGGCGACACCACGGAAACCGTCACTCCTGGCAGGATTTGGATGTTTCTACCCTGATTTCTTTGAGGGAAGTGTGTGTTCTGACGCTGTCTTTCTCAGCCTTTTGCAGCAAGTGGAATACCAGCAGGCCAGACTGATTCATATTATGGACCACTTAAGTTTGGACTTGTCATTACAAAGAATATGGGACAGAACTGAAGCTGTATTTTCTTTAGTAACAGGAAGAGAATAATCATAAAAGTCCTAACTGTTCGTATATTTCCAGTACGTGGAACTGGTAGCTTCTAATGGTTTATGGTTATGTTTTACTGAACACACTGAAAGGGCTGCATGCGTTTTCTTACCCTGACGGGCCAAATGGAATGAGTTGAGAGCTTGTTTGGAGGTTCTGTCAGGGGAGCGCAGCTACCCACATACCCTTGACTGAAGACCAGCCCTCTCCTCTAGTTGGGAAGGTCGTCCTCTTCAACAGAGTGTGCAGCTTCGGGAGGGATGACCATGGATCGGTCAGGGAGAAAGGGGACATCCGCCTAGCCAGCCAGATCAGCCAAATCCACCCTAGTGATCACTGGGGTGACATGTTGCAGCCAGATCACCCTCACATCCTGGAATGAGTTGAAATAGCAGTTTTAATAAGGGGTCCCTAGCCAGGTGAAGGCTTAAAGAGATGCCTTTAGCATGCCCATGGTGGACCACACAGCTTCCTTTATGTGACCTCTTTTATCACTCTTTCTCAGCGACCACTGAGGTGGCTGTGAACCCTTTGCAGATGTGAACTTGGAGCTTTCTTCCTTGGTGAGGGCAGAACCACTTTGGGCTGAGTGTCCCAGCTTAGGCTGATGTTTCCCCGGTGCTTTGCTTCCAGGTCAGTGAGAGCCAGTGTAGCACGGTGATTGCACGTGGACTCTGGAGCTACACCACCCATGTAGGCATACCGATTCTACCGGGTTCCAGTTGGGCTCTGTGCCTTAGTCTCCCCACCTGTAACATGAAGAGAATGATAGTGGGAATTGATATTGTAGAACACCTAGTGGACACTATACAAGTGCTTACTAAATAGGTAAATGATACGGACATCTGATCCTCTCCCTGTGCTCACTACTTGAAGGAAAGCAAGTACTGTGTTTTCGTTAGGCCTTGCCGAAGGGAGAGCTGGGTGGACACGGATGTGCGTAGTGGTGAGAGCATTTTCCTTCCTACGTGGAAGATTTGGGGCAGATGGGTAATACGCTTGAGCTGAAATGTCACTGGGCAGTGCCAGCCAAAAAGTAGTTATTCCTGAGCAAAATCTAAGATATGCTCACCCCTTGATGTCCTTGAACAGCTACATAGAGCTGTAAAATGGGTGAAAAATTCCAAGGGTTGGACTGAAATAATCAGACAAGAAATGGTAAAATAATTGAGTGTTTTTTGTCTTTGTTCCATAAAGTGAGGCGGCTGAGTGAGGTGACTCCACAAGTGGTCGCTCTTCGTGATCATAAGCTTCCCGACTTAGTAGACCAGCGCAGACCTATGTAAGGAAGATGCTGATCCGCTTAGAGAAAAAAAGCAGAATGATGGAGCAGATGGAAATTCTCTGGTGTTTTTTGCCTGGTGAAGATTCCCAAGGCTGCCTTTCCGTGCGATTGAGGAGGCCTTTGGCCGCGGCTCTGTGTCCTTTTGTCCGCTGGCCACAGTGACCTGTATCCCTGTGCTGAATCAATCAGCGGCAGTTGGCGCCACACTGCTCCACAGAGGTTACTGTCTAAATGGTGGAATTAAGGCGAGTACCATTATCGGTATGTTTTGCTCAGCCTGCATAGGCTCCAGCACAGAGTGCCTGTTTCAGAATACAGATAATTCCACGAATTTGGGAACCAGAGAGTTACAACAAACGAAGGTTGACCTTAGTCTGCTCTTGTAGTTGCCAAGGAAAAGGAGCTAAAAGGCTTCAGAGTCTGAGGGTTAAGCAGACGGAAAAGGGTTGGGTTTCTCAGTCTGGGAGACACTGACTGATATTTATTTCTCAGATATCAACCTAGAAAAGTATCAAGTAATTTTAATCATCGCCACAGACTTAACACTGGACTTCCAGGAGCTCATCCACACAGTGGACTGATTGGAGAATCAGTAGCATTTCGAGAGACAGTGTTGAAGGTTCTCCTACCAGGCAATGAGTTGCGATTATTCTGATTAATGAGCTTATGCAGTAGAAAAGCAAACAAAGTTGAGGCTGCCCAGTTGACCAGGAAAACCTCTTTCTTCTCTTCCCTTATATTTGAAGAGGAGTTGTGGTGTGGGAGTGGGCGGAGGCACCGGCTGGTCTTCATTAACCTCTGGTCAGTCGCTAATTTTACGAAGCATTTTATTAGTATTTGGGAAGTGTGGTCAAGAATCCCTTCACTGGCCTTTTTTCCTCCACTGGGAAGACCCTGTTGAAGTGAGATGTCTGCATTTAGTTTCCGAGTAGTTGGAATTCTTGATAATAACCCAGCAGAGTGCTGCCGCTGCTTGGTTATCAACGGAGCATTTATTTTCAAGAGAAAGAACAGAGGCGACATTATGTACAGGTTCCGGTGGAAGTAAGGCCTGCTTGTTGGTAGGGTAATGACATGGATGTGATAATTTATAGATTCAGTTTGAACATTTCACCTAAAATGTCATACAGTGTGCTTGAATGTGATGTTGTTATGTTCCAGAAAGAATTACATGCTTATGATTTTGTAAGAAAACAGGGGCGTTGTTTGTGCCGGATCCTGCATTAGTTAAGAGCTGAGCCCTGGTATTGAACTCCTGGGTCTGAGTCCTCGCCGTACCATTGCCCAGCTTTGAGATTCTCAGTAAGTCACTTAGCCTTTCTGGGCCTCGGTTTCCTCATCTAAAAAAGTGGGGCTGGTAAGTGCTCCATCCAAGTTAGCCGCTGTTAACCCTGCCGTTATTGTTACTGATTTCGTTACCTGACCGATGATGGGGGAAGAACTCGAGGTCTATTAAGCGCACACAGCCGCCCCTTTCTGGGTCTTTCTCTCAGCCAGTGTGAGAGCACGGGGCGGGAACAACAGACAGCGCAGTGGCATGAGACGTCTCCCATCTGTAACTTCCACGTTTCTCTCCAGCAGCAGCTTGCCAGTGAATACTGGTGATTTCAATTCATTCTTTCTCTTGCCTGTTTTTTTTCTGGGTCACTACCTTCCAAATAAAGATTTTCGGGCTCACCATTGTGAGCAGATAAACCTTAATTGATTATTTCCCATTACCATGGACTATTGGCCGAGAGATCTGATCTGTGACAAATGAAGGGATTTGTTCCCATGCTCTTGAACTCCCCTGGACTCAGGGCAACGTTTAGTCCTCATTAAGATAGTGCTGCAGCGGAGAGGGGAGCCAGTCGGCTACACTGCTGGGTTGAGGAGAGAAGGAGTCAAGGGGAAAAAAGCCTGAGAGTGGATATTGGCAGGGCAGCCGAGCTGGTTGAAAGTCGGTGTTTAACACCCAACTTCTCAGAAGATTTTCCTCGGCTGAGTGGGCTTGGGGGAGCCCTGGCCTGAGAGTGTGGCTTAGCAATGAGATTTTGAGACACCAGTCTCGGAGAGTCCAGCACCGGATCCCCTGCCTCCCGTCACCAGCCCTCAGCTGCCATCCTGAGCCTCCTATTAGACAATCGAGTGTGCTGGAGGGAGGGACCAGTGAGGGGGCGAAGTTTAATCATTGAACTCAGCAGCCTGGAAGTATTTAACCTCTAGCACTGAGTTCCCCAGAGGCCTCCAGCCTGAACTGCAAGTGGGCAGTACTCCAGAGGCGGGAATCCACACTGCACAGATCTCTCTCTGACTGACTGAGGAGAACCCAAACTTGGGGAAAATGTTTGCAGTGCACTTGATGGCATTTTACTTCACGAAGCTGAAGGAGGATCAGATCAAAAAGGTAAGGAAGGACTCAGGAGGCTGAGCGATGTCTGGTTCACTTTTCATTGACAAACGCCTACATCCACAAGGATTTAAGAGAGCTTATTACAAAATATACAGGTGCCCTGGCCAGATACTTCAATTGGTTAGAATGTTGTCCCGCTATGCAAGGGTTGCGGGTTTGACCTCTGGTCAGGGCACACACAGGAAGCAGCCAATAAATGTGTAAATAAATGGAACAATAAATTAATGTTACCCTCTCTCTGACTCCCTCCTCTCTCCCGCTTTCTCTCTCTAAAAATCAATCAATAAAAAAAAAAACATACAGGGCTGCGCTGGACCAGTCAAAAGCTCAGAGGGGGAAGAGGAAGTAAATCTCCCATAGCTGGACGCTACATACTGTCCTGAGCCCTGAGTTTCACTCAGAACTTCTGGCAGATAGCAGATGGGAAGGGGATGAGGAGAAGTCTTTGGAAACCGAGTACACTGTTTAATGTGGGGAATGTTTGAGGGGAAAAGGTAAAAAAAAGGAGAGTCATTTTGAAAGAAATGTTGAGAACTTGTAATTTACATGATTTTTCACGTGCTTGAAAATACAAATACGGCACCGAGAGGAACTTGAGTTTTAATGTGAGATAATCGAAACACTTCTCTGTACGTGCTGTGTGCTATTAAAGGTGGTGTTATTTTGCCACTTCGTCCAAGAAAGCTACCTGCCAGATTCACTCCAGGGTGGCTGGTTCGGAGTTGCGCAGGCTCCACCGGGGCCGTGGGCACTCTCCTGGCCAGCTGGAACCAACCACTCGGCCTGCCACTGGAGCCCCTCTAGCCACACAGCTCCAGACAGCCCTCCCTGAGGGTGGGCGTGGCCAAGGTCACCCAGGTGTGTAAGGTGGTGCTGGGGGAGGTAACAGCCGTCGCTGCCTCCTGCTCCTGTGTCTTGATGCCTTTGGGCCTCTCAGACAGAGGAAGCTGGTCTCATAGCTCTTGTGTTTGGTGGGATAAACTCACCAAATCCTGTTCATTAGAGAGTTGGGTTGGAGGTTACAGCAAATCTTGAAGAAAAATCCATCAGGTGTAACCTGTCTTAATTTTCATTTGTTGATTAGATTCACGAAGTCCTTTCTAGCTTCCTCAGGAGCTGGAAACGTGCTCAACGACACTGCTTAAGGCCCGCTTTCTGGTGTCAGCTGCTTAGTAAGGGAGGCACCTGCACAGCGTCTCCAGCCCCCGGGGGAGTCTTTGGAGCCTCGGCACCTGTGCTCCTGCAAATCGGTTTCCTTTCCTTGGGCCCCTGTGCCGGCTAATCCTCTGTTACCTCCTAGAACCCGGCAGACGTGTTTGTCCACCAGCCCGGGTGCAGGCTCTGGAGGCCCCTTGACTGGAAACGCAGCCATCATGGATCTGTGCCAGGTTCTCCTGGCGGCAGGGCCAGCCTTTGTCAAGGTCTGCCATTGACCATTCCTCTCCCTGTGGCAGGCAAGAAAGCTGGTGAGAGTGAGCGGCGTAGGGATAGTCAAGAATGCTTTGTAGCCACCTGGAGCGAGGGGCTCCGCGGGTACTGGGCGCGGTCAGGAGGCTGATTTAGGAGCTGGTGGGGTGAGTCACAGGGTCTGAGAACTTGCCTGTTCACTCCAGGTGGTGAAAACACACCTGGTCGGAAGGCGCAGGCGCTTTCTGCCTCCTGGGCCAGTCCCTCCTCCGGCCTGTGCTTCCTCCTCTAGAACTGCCGAGAGCCTGAGCTGAACTCGCCTGCTTGGGTTACTGTTCAGGCCCTGGAACTATTTTTTAAAAATTCTCTATGCCAGTATTAAAACAAAAATGAAGTAAAACATAAAGGAGGGAAGGAAAGAAGAAAGGAAGGAAGGGAGGGAGGGAAGAAAGAAATTGCCCTGACAACTTGCCTTCCAGTTCAATATATTGATAGTATTTGACCTATGGATGACATTGGGCTGGAACTGGTCACTGACCTGCAGATTGTTCACTCATAAGAGAAGGACTAGTGAGGTTTTCACAGTGTCCTTTTTACGGTTTAGAAAGTCAACATTCCGAGGAGTGGAAATGTTCCCTTTCATCCCACCCCCTCACAGCCCAGTCAGATTTGCCTTCCTTCTCTCCTGGTGTGCGTGTTTGCAGTTACATGGGACATACAGTTCCGAACCTGTGCCCTTCACTTATTGTTACCACTTACATGCATTTCCCCATTTCTTTATAATTACCGTAACATCTTCCATCCTAATATCCCATCAAGTTTGGTATGCCATAACTTAACTTTTCCCTTTTGTTGCACTGGCTACTTTCAGAAACATTTTTTCTTAACAGTTTAAAATTGCTGTCATAAATATTGGTCTATATTTAATGTTGGGCACCTTTTGGCTTATTGCCTAAGGACAGCTTCCCAGAAGTGACACCACCAGGTCAGAGTTGAGCCTTTTTATGGCTTGATTCACAAGAATAGGACCTTTGGATTAGGCGAGCACTGAAGTCTTTTGCAGCTCCTACTCCTGCTGTTCTGCAAGCTCCGTGCTGATGTTTTAGTTTGTTCTTCCTACAGTAAATGCGCTGCTTGCTGCCTCTTTTGTATATAAGACATCCCAGGTGTGGTTTGTGAGTTGCTCCAAAAGCGGGCTTGGTTTCTGCAACTCAAGCACCCGCCTTGGTGCCCATGACATGTGTGCCTGGTTCCACGGGCCCGAGAGTCACCTATTTGGGTTTATACTACAGGGTTTCCCCCAGTCTGCGTTCCATCCTTCCCTTCTAGCTCTGTACCCGGTGCTGTGGAAGGTACAAAGAATAGATAATAAACTATTTCTAAGTTGACATTCATTCTTTCTGTCCTAACTCGAATTACTGAAATAGCAGGTGCAGTAACCCAAAGTCCCAAATGACGGTTTAACTGAGGCTCCAAATTGACGTGAATGGGCTCAAAACCATTACACACAGCAGGGGTGACGTTATGCGGATGCTCAGGGAGGTTCTCCAGGGCTGAGTGGAAATGAGCAATAGGTGGAGGGGCTCTGTGTGAGGGGCCTTGGGTGATGAAGAGAGCAATCTTCATTCTTGTGTAGCACATCTCACCTTTCCCAAGCCCCAATTACTTGGGTCACATCTCTTTTGTTGGTTTTCTGTGTGCATGGCAGTGCCAACCAATTAGTCATAAACAGACTCATGGTGATAGGAAGTCCTTAATGAAACATGACCTGGTTCCAGCCTATTTTCTCAAACACGCTGAAAACCCAATTGTCCTGTTTTGTTAATGGCTCTCTAACGGTTTTCTGGCTTCTCTTTGGTGCCCGAGTTCTTGGAGCTATGGGCTCTTTCTCTGGCTTGGGTGTCCGTGTTGGCCCCAGCTGAGCCGGCATGCCTGCCCTCTGGGCCTGGCCGATGGCTGGGCACCTGTCCTGTAACGAAGGTCATGCGGCCCCTGCACTTTTGGTTTAATTTGTCTGTTGGGCTTGTGGGTCCTGCACGGAACTGTGAAGCAAAAGCAGGCCACATGGCAAGGACTTGGGAGACTGCATTGTAGTCCCAGCGCTGCCACTTACCAGTGGCTGTCCGAGTGCTGCTCAGTGGCCTGAACTTTGGAGCCCTTATCTTTCAATTAGGGGCAATCACGTTGCCCTACCTGGCTGCCTCAAAGGGATATCACGGATTTCCAGCGGGGGGACACACATGAGAGCACTTGTAGCCCGCAGTGCATGTTCTTAGCCTTTGGTAAAAGCGTGGGAGACAGTTCATCCAGAAACATGCTGGGGTCAAGTCTTGCAACCTGGATGGATAGACAGGTCACTCAGTACAAAGCAGGGCTGGATACACAGGGCACCTATGCTATTGTCTCTTTTCTGGCCCCAGGTAATAATCTGTCCCAGTGAGCCCTGGGAATCCAGGCCACCCCCACCAAATGATTAGCGTGGAGGAAGAAGCTTTCTTCCATTCTTCGTGTGACACTATAACCTTCAAGTGGACTGGGGAGAGCCATAGCAATTTTTATAACTTCCCTACGTCAAGGGGTCCTGTGACCCAGTTTCCTGGTTACTCGAGTGGCATCTACTCATTTCCAATAGCAATTGGGGCTGGCTTTAGGAGTTAAACTTCATTCTAATTAGAATAACCTCAATTAAAAACAAAATGGAGATGTACAAGATTAGAGTTTAGAGATTGTGATTGA
Source organism: Artibeus jamaicensis (assembly GCF_021234435.1). Lineage (NCBI taxonomy): Eukaryota > Metazoa > Chordata > Mammalia > Chiroptera > Phyllostomidae > Artibeus > Artibeus jamaicensis. The sequence continues at coordinate 21,189,489 of NW_026521788.1, forward strand.
AAACTGATTTTGGCTCTGAGCTTTCCTAGCAGCCCATAAACAAAGGGAAACATGTTCAGATGTGTATTGTCATCATTGGATGAAAGGAAGCGTCTGCTTGGGAATTCAAGGTTCTGGCTGTAGCTAGTCTGCCCTGGTGGAGAGGTGATGGGACGATGGTGAGAGCTCTGAACTGGGATTTAGAAACCCGGCTCTTTCTTAGTTTTTGCCCCTCCACTGTCCCATCAGAAAAATGGGGGAATTCTTTGTTCCTCAGATCTTGCCCTTTGGAGGAATAAATCTCACCTCTTCGATTCCACTCCGTTCTCCCATCTCCCTTGTCCCCAGCTTAATGAGGGGTCAGGCAAGGGACCTCCAGGAATCCGCATCACACGATCGTCCCCATGCAGCTTCATCATGGAGCGGGGATGTCCAGTGGGCAACCCCAGTCACCCTGGTGTGTTTCCAGGTGGACAGGTTCCTGTACCACATGCGGCTCTCCGATGAGACCCTTTTGGACATCATGACTCGGTTCCAGGCTGAAATGCAGAGGGGCCTGGGGAAGGACAGCAACCCCACGGCCTCAGTGAAGATGCTGCCCACCTTCGTCAGGGCCATTCCAGACGGCTCCGGTGAGTGGGGCTGGGGGCTGGCTGCCCGGGGCTTTCCCCAGCATCGGGGTCCCAGGGATCCAACCAGGCTCCAGCAGCGGCTCTGGGGCTCTTGAAGGAGCAGGGATTGATGTCTGAGGGGCTCTCAGGGTCCTTTGATTAGATTGGCCACGTTCTGAGCCCCTTTGGAACACGGCCTGGGTCAAAGCAGTTTGGCTCTGCAGTTTGAGAGGCACCTGGGAACTGGGGTGAGAAAGACCTGTTCCCTTGCCGGCAGGTGGGTGTGTAGGGTGGGTAGTGCTTGAGCCCTGGAGGAACATGAGCTTTGGAGAGAGACAGTCCCGCTTTGAAGTCTGGCCCGGCTCCTGACACTGCTCTGAGGGCGCTGAGGACACTGTGGTCCTTGGCGGGTCAGCCAGCAGTTGGGAGGAAGTGCCTGAGTCATGGGGTGTGTGTGTGGGGAGGCACCCGGGCAAAGTCCTGGCTTCCTGTGTGGCGGCGGCTCCTCCCCGTGGAGGTGTGTCCCCGGAAGCATCAGAAAGTGGCCTTTGATGTTCTGGAGGCTGCTGGGCGGACGTGCCTTCCTGGCCCTGCCTGCCTCAGGGAAGGTTTGGAAGTAAAACTGTCCAAGTTTGGGAAACTGGGCCTCCTCAGGCCAGGCGACACCTCCTGCTTTCTTCACCGCCTCCTCTTCACACAATAAATCTTAAATAACTCTTACCAGGGGTCCTGTTGCAGCGGGATCCAGGCACAGAGGCCTTGGCAAGTCCCAGGACCCCTGCGCTCCTGTCCTCATCCGTACAAGGGCTGTGGTCAGTTCGTGCTACCAACTTGTAGGCCACTGGGGCCAGACGAGGTTATGTGGCAGGATTGTTTTAAAGTCTCCAAAATGTCCCAAGTCCTCAGTAACTCTCGCGAGCTGGTGGTGTAACTTCATGATTAGTAACCGTGCTGTAGTTCCCGCCCCTTTCGTCCGAGCCTGCCTGATGGGGGCGTAACTCTCTGAGCCCTAGTTGCCTCCCCGTGTTTCAGCCAGGGAGCGGCACCTGACTATTCTTACAAAGTGCCTTTGAAGTGCCGTTACCAGCGGTCCCTCCTCTACCAGTCCTGAGGGAGGTGCCCATCACCTGGTTTGGAAGGCCCGACACCAGCTACCTCTCTTCATGGTCTCTTCCTCCAGGTAGAGCCCTCAGCCTCCTGGGGCACAGGGTGAGCCTTGAGGGGGGAGCCCCAGGGCCTGCACCGGGGCCCAGACTTGTGTGAGCTAAGACTCACCTGGGGAGATTCCTAAACATGCAGTGTCCCAGGCCTGTCCCCCTGGAGATTTGGAATCTCCACGGTCCACACACGCAGTCACCGTGCGCCTTTGGGAGAAACTGCACCAGGGACTGGGGAGGAGCGGATGCCCAGGCCCCGACAGCGGCTGAGGGGGAGGAAACCCGGGTGTCACGTAGTCACAGGAGCTTCACCCGCAGTAGGTGGATTGTCAAGAAAACCTCACCCTCTTGGGAGGTCAGTTAAAAAAGTTATTATCCTTTAATTTATTTTTTAGTTATAATTAACATATAGTTTCAGCATATAACACAATCCTTCAATATTTGTGTATATTGTGATATGACCACCTCAGCAGGTGCAGCATGTGTCCATCATCACACAGGTGCACATCTCATTTTTCTTGTGATGAGAGCTTTTAAGATCTACTCTCTTAGCAACTTTCAAATGTGCAACACAGTACCGTTAACTATAGTCCCCATTCTATACATTACGTCTTTATGATGGGAGGTCCTAATAATTTTATAATGACTGTAAAGCCCCTGATGGTCCCACTTCTTCTGGGCAGGTCCTCACCCCCCCACCCCCCACCAAGGTCCATGAGTCTTTCCTCTGGGGTCAGAGTCACAGAAGAGATTAAGCCACGTGGTTTCCAGGATGTAGCATCTTGAGTCCCGAGTGGGGCGTGGTGACTGGGTAGTGATAGTGGCACCAGTGGCGGGAGAATGGATGAGTCCATGCTGACACTGTACCAGGTCTCACACACCATTTCCCATCTGGACACAGCGCGAGAACCTCTTTTATTCAAATCCCTTAGTCTATCCTGGTTGGTGCCAGAGGTGTTTTCCCAAAGTCTCAGCCAGATCTTGGCGCTCTCTTACTTAAAATCTTCCTGTGGCTCACCCTCGCCTTCTGGGTAAAGCCCGGGCTCCTTGGAAATGGGGTGGCTTTTCTAAATCCTGCCTCGTTTCAATCACACCTCCCTCCTTCCTCAAAAGCCCAGTCATGCCCCCCTCGGCCCAGCGTGAGCTCATTTCTTCGCACAGTTTCCTCTCCCTGGGACCTCGGCTCCCGTCTGGCTGCCCTCCCATCCTTCAGCACTGGGCTCTGTGTCGCCCCCGCCGGGCTGTCCACTCCTGCCCTGATTTAGATGCTGCTCCCTGGCATCCCACCATCAGAGTACTTGCCCGACTGTGTGGAACTGACTGACTGACTTGTCTGTATTTCTGATGATGGAACCCACAGTCTTTCATCTTTGCTCCTGGCCAGCTACGTGGCACAGAGTCGTGCTCAGTAAATTTGTACATGGACTGTGTGTTCTACCCTACTTCCAACGTGAGGAGGTAACGTCTGAGAAAGCAGCTTTCACTCGGTACACGATGAGTGCTAATCAGATTGCTCAGGTTTTTGGATTCCCTCCTGAATAATAAATGGCTCCGTCAGGCTCCTCTGGGGGATGATCTGGGGAGGTGAAAATCTCATTTTCCAGAGAAACAAAACAGAAACAAAAGGTCCAGCTGGCTGGGTCTCTAAATGAAGGCTCTAAACCTTTGCTACTCTAACAGTGGTCCACTGGCCAGCAGTGTGTGTGTGTGGGGGGGAACGGGCCCTTGAGCTTGTTGATTTTTAAGATTTTATTTATTTATTTTAGAGAGAGCAAGGGAGGGAGAAAGAGAGGGAGAGAAACATCAATGTGTGGTTGCCTGTCACGTGCCCCCTACTGGGGACCTGGCCTGCAACCCAGGCATGTGCCCTGACTGGGAATAGAACCAGCAATCCTTTGGTTCACAGGCTGGCCCTCAATCCACTGAGCCACACGAGCTGGGGCCAGGGCTCCCTCTGTGTTTTATTTCACAGGATGGGAATCTGAATGGCCAGCAGGCCCCTTAGATCCATGCATCGGTGTCTGGGGTCCCATGGTACAGAACAAGACCCCTGGGGTGCTGGGATTGGTGGGCATGGTGTTTCACTTCTCTGTGCCTTCGGCATATATGATGACTCCTGCTCGGTACACGTAGCCACTTTCGGGCACAGACAATTCTTTAGAAAGGCTTGCTGGTTCAAGGGTTTGCACACCTAGGTTCTCATCCCAGATCCGTGGCTGACGCTGAAGGCTGTGGCAGGGGTCCCGGGAAGGAACGCTGTCCGGGTCCTGAGCTGAAGTCATTAGGGTGGGCCGCCTTGCCTCAACACGTGCATCATTTCTCTTTATCAATAGCATCTGTCTTGTGCTTGGCTTGGTGGTGGTACATTTACTCATTTTGAAGTGACTCTGGCCCCAAATACTGAGCATACTTGACCCCTTAAGGGCTATCGTTTGGTCCCTGCCTCCAGCCCCCGTCTCCCTTCTGTCCTGGAGTGTTTCCCCTCTGCCCATGAGACAGGGGCTGGCATGGGGCCGGCTTCTCCTCCCTGCGCTGCCCGCTCCCTTTCCTCCACACCGTATCTGCATCCCCCGTGCTTGGAGCAGCAGCTCTCTGTCCCAGTTGTGGCCTGGTAATGCTAGAATCGGCCCCACCCCCCAAGGCCCATCTCCTATCAAGTTTGCATTTGCCTTCTCCATAGGAATGCAGGTATTCCCTGCAGCCCAGCTCAGTGGGCAGGGCTGTGAGAGATGTGGCCCACACCCCAGTTCTGCCCTTCCCAGGAGGACTCAGATCAATGGCTGCACCTCTGGAGTCTCAGGAAGTGTGCAAAAGGATGCCTCGCTCTGGGGGGTGGTTGGGAGACCTGTGACGTTTCTTACACGTCCAACTTCTTGTGTAGATCTTGCCGGATAGCAGACCTTCAATAAATGATAACTGTATTTCATTTGTTTTTAAATAGAAAATGGGGAGTTTCTTTCCCTGGATCTTGGAGGATCTAAGTTTCGAGTCTCAAAGGTACAAGTCTCTGAAGATGGGAAACAAAACGTCCAGTTGGAGAGTCAGTTCTACCCAATGCCCAACGAAATCACCCGAGGGAACGGCTCAGAGGTACCAGGGCAGGGGCTCTGTGGCACAGAGGGAAGGCCTCGGCTTGCGTGTATGAGTGGCCAGGCTTCAGTCTAGTGTCCTGTGCTCTCTCCTCTCTGCAGCTGTTTGAATATGTAGCTGACTGTCTGGCAGATTTCATGAAGACCAAAGGGCTGAAGCATAAGAAATTGCCCCTCGGCCTAACCTTTTCTTTTCCCTGCAGACAGACCAAACTGGAAGAGGTAAGGCTGGGGATGGGGAAGGAGAAAGCGGTGCAGAATTCGGAGTTTGGGGCTGGAGAACGTGTGGGAGTCAGGCTGGAACCGGAGGGATCAGCAGGACTTTCCTTGCCGTCTTTGTTTTTCTTCTTGTAAACAATGACGTGGAAATGGGAGGCAGAGAGCTGGTTAACGTGGCTGCCTGGATTGCATGCTGCACGTGGGCACAGCCCTGGGGTGGGGGGAGGTGTGGATCTCACCCCTTCGCTCAGTGGGTCTCAGACCCGGGAGGCATCAGAATTTCCTGGAGGGCTCGTTAGACGTGGGTTGCTGGGCCCTGCTGGGGTGTCTTAATCTGTGGGGCCTCAGGTTTGCATTTCTAGCAACCTCGTGATCGGGATGCTGCTGTTCTTGGGGACGACAGACAGCTGACTAGGACCGGAGAGGGAAGGCGCGGGGAGCCTCACCTCTACACGAGCTCTAAGGGAGAGGATGGCGGTGGGGTCACTGGAGGGACAGTGTTGCTGAGCAGACGCCACACCGGGGACATAGGCTCAGCCGTGCCACTAGCCAGCCAAGGGCTCAGGAAGTTCATCTCTGTGTGTCTCGGACCTTCAATTTGTAAACAGGGAGATGTCAAACCCAATTTTATGTAAATCTGTGAAAATAAATAAAGGTCCATATAAAAGGAGAATAAACTTTCTGAGACCAGGGGGTTATGGTCAAGGGGCAGGCCTTCCTGGGTCACTCTTGTCTGGGGCGGGAGCTCACGAACACGACACTCAGCTGGTCACGACACCCAGCTGACAGCCACGCCATGGACGACCTTGGTAGCGTGGACCGCCTTGGGATGTGTGTGATACTGCTGACTTATGGGTATCAGAGAGTGGGCAGGGAATGGGTTTTCAACTCCCGCGGACCTGGCTTTGAATCATTGTTCAGGAAGGTTGTGTGCCCTGGGAAGTCACTTAACTCTTGGAGCCCCTTGTTTTCCTATCTGTAAAACTTGCTGTGTCAGGGTAAACCTCAGACCAAACACCCACAATGCTCAGCACTGCGCCTGGTGTGTCCGTGGTCACTGAGGACAAGGATGATTGTCCTCGATTCAACAGATGCCTCGGAAGGGCAGGCACTGTTCTACATCGTTCTTCCTCTCCACCCCCGGGTCTCGATCACAACGTCCTGTGTTTCCTAGGTTTCTGATAACTATCATAACTATCTGACAATCGAAGGGTGTAATCAATCATTTACTTGATTGCATTGAATGATAATTTACCATCATCTATCCATACAGGGGATGGACTGAACTTTACTTTTTCATTATTTTATAAAGAATGGATTCGGGAAAAACAGTAGAGGAAGTTTTCAGGGAATGTAGGAAGAGGCGGGGGAAGCTTTGCTCTGAAGTGTCTTCTCTTTCTGGCTGGAAGAGCAGAGTCCCTGCAGTCAGTGGAGGAAGCGGGAGGCGGAGTCAGGAATCAGGCCCAGAGGTGGGACTCACCCAGCAGTGCGACACCTCTTATTCGAGCTCCGGAGATCCCACAGAGAAGGAAGAAAATTCTCGAGCTCTGTGGGAGTCAGTTTGACTTTGAGAACCAAACTTGCATATTTTCTTAATAACTAGGGGTGAATGTATGGTTTGTCCATCCAGGATTTTGGCATTTATCTAAGTCAAATACCCACAGCATCTAATAATGATAATAATGCACTTCGGATTTTAACACAGTGTCTTACACTATGCTGATACTCTATATTTGAGAAAGATTGTAGCTCAGAGAGGTTAAAGACTTGCCCAAGGCCACACAGTTAAGTGATGCCACCCAAGCTCGCACGCCCCTGATCAAATTGCCTTTTCAGAAAGACACGGCCCTGGGACTTTGTTTCAGTGCCAGCAGGTGCCCGAAAGCATCCGGCCCATTTTGTGCCGTATTCCACTGAGGATTTTCAAGGAACATTTGAACTCGGAAGGGTGCTGGGTTATATCAAGGAAGTGGGAAATGCTTTTAGTCACCAAAGTCTAGTTGAATTACTTGTAATTTATACAGTTTCCTCTTAAACTGCCTCTCAGTGAAGTCGAAAGTGAGGAAGAAAAGCTTTAGACACAGGGGATGAATGAATGACAGTTAACCGAGTGTGGGCGTGGCTGGTTAGCCTCGCTCGAGCGGCGGGTGGAGATTTAGTGAAGCTCACTCCCAGGCTCTTGGACAAGGTGGTCCCATGGGCCAAGTAAGTGCGGGAGGAGGGAGGGAGGGGAAGCCTTCATGAAGAGGTCTGGCCAAGGGGTCTTCTTCGTGAAACTAAAACATGGTCAAAGAAGGGAAGGCCATGGAAATGAAAAAAGGGTGTCACTTTGTTTGTTTTGTCTTTGTTTTGTTGTTTTTTTCATGAGAGAACAGAAAAGTCTCAGTTGAAGAGAAATTTTTCTGTGTGTATGTGTTTCTAATGATAAAATGGTAATATTTATTCAAGATAGGAAAACAAAAAGAGAGAGGGAGAGGGAGACAGAAATGGAAAGGTTTAAGGAAGAAAGTAGAAGTCACCCGTAATCCCCACCTTCAGAGATACCCACTACTAGCATTGGGTTTTCATGTTCATATTAGATGATGTTGTGCTGTATATATAGTTTTAAAAAATACAGTGGTAGATACTGCTCTTTTTCATCACAGTACATCACAGGCATTTGTTTCTTACGCCTCTAAATATCCTACCCCCAACAGGTCACATGTTGTCCCTGGCACCTTTTTGGTGGGAAGGCCACCCCACCATGTCTCAGACGAAGCAGGGGCGTTACCACAGCCTGTGAAGGCAGAAGTTAGGGAGAGTGGCCACTAGGTGGTGCTATGGTGCAGGGGGAAAGCCTGGTCGCAAGCTGGGAGTCAGAGGCCTGCATTCCAATTGATCTCTGCCCTTCACTCCCTTTGGGACCAGACAGATTTCCTTCCTCTCTGAATCTCAGCATCATTACCCATAAACAGATGGGATTGGGAAGATGTGGTCAGGATGTCTGTGAGTTTGGGCTCAGCTACTCTTGACTGTGTGTCCTTCTAGAACCCTAAGTCTCCAAGGCCTCGTCCGGTCTGAAAAATTCTGATTATTTGCTAGTTTAGACATGCAACTCTTGCGAAACACCGATTTTAAGCAAATATCTGATAATGCAAATTGAGAGCCATTTCTGTAGTTGAAATTAAGTTCCCGAGGGAGTTCTACAAGGTAATACCATGTTAGTTGTGTTCTGTGGACCTGGCAAACCATATGTTCTGCACACGGATACGCATCTACCACACACCAGGTGCTTCCATCAGACCGTTCCTGTGACGGGGGCGGGGAAGCGGCGTTTCCATTCCACAGATGAGTGAACGGGGCGTTAGAGAGGTTCAACGGCTGTGCGACGTCTTGTGATTCCGGGTGTCCTGACTCTTTATCAATTATTCTTTCTGCCACTACATGTAACATTTCAAACTGTTCAGAAGAGAATAATAAAGATGCTTAAATTAATAGAAAAGGCCTCTGAAGAGATATTGAAAGAATTGGGGTGATTCAGCTCAAAGAGGGGGGGTGCACTTTAAACATAAAATTCTTGCAGCGCATTTTCAGAACTGAGTGCCCTCTTTGTTTAGACTGCCTCTGAATTCTTCCCCCAGGGTGTCCTGCTTTCCTGGACCAAGAAGTTCAAGGCCCGGGGAGTTCAGGGCACAGATGTAGTGGGCTGTCTAAACAAAGCCTTGAAAAGTCACCAGGTGAGGAGTTCGCATCAGACAGGGGTGGTCTGCCAGTCCCCGCCCCTGTTCCTTGGGGGCGGGGTCTAACTCGTGCGGGGGTGCGGGGGTGCGGCGCGGGGAGGACCGGAAAAGGAGCTGATCTCAGGGAAGGTCTCACGTGGTACAGATGTGGCTATTTGGATAAACCCACTGGTGAGCATTGGTATGTGGAGCTTGTTCCTGTTACTGCTGAAAGGTGGGCGGCACTCTGCTAGGGCCTCCCCAGCTGCCTCGGCGGGTGGGGAGGGGGGGCGCGGGCGCTTGTCTTGGTCAGACCCCTGCTGTGTGCAATGCTCCAACCCCCACCTCTCCCGAGGTTTAAAAGATCACGTTCTTTCCAGTCTGGTTCTCGATTGCACTTCCACTCTCTATTCGTTGAGTATTTGTATTTGTTTAATAAACTTTATAATAACCCAAAGGCAAAACATGCTCCTTGCTAGTTGAAGAGTACACAAATAAACCTGGATTAGTTGCTACCCTGACAGCGAGAGGACTGTTTTGATGTACCCCCTCCTAGTTCTTTCCCTCTTTAAAGCTGCGATCGATCAAGATCGATCGTATTCTTTGGTAGTCTGTGTCTCTCTCTTACAGTTTTCACTTTACTTTAAAATGCTCCCCCAAGCCCCGGGGAACAGTAGCGCAATAACCAGGTTGTCTTGGCAGAAGGGAAACCCAGGCAGGAAGCCCATGGTGCTGCCCATGGAGAGGACTTGGCTGACGCTGCCTGAGGTGACCCCACAGTGAGGACTTCAGTGTCTTCTCCTGGAAACACCTTTGCTTCCTGGATAAACATGCTTTCCTCAGGGTCCCTCAGACGAGGGCTGGAGCCCCATGGGCTGCCCCTCACATTACCATTGCACGGAGGCCTTCAGCCACAGAGCAGGAGGAGCATGGGTCCCCTCTGCAACCGCTCTTTCAACTCACCTAGACCCCTGAACCGTGACGAAGGCTTGGTTCACTGCTTTCCAGTTTTCTGTGGGGAAGGATGAAGGGATAACACCCCCTTCCTGCCCACTGATGCCTTCTGGGGCTTGTGTTCCAACAGGACCTCGATGTGGATATCCTGGCCTTGGTCAACGACACCGTGGGAACCATGATGACGTGTGCCTATGATGATCCCTTCTGTGAAGTTGGTGTCATCATTGGTACTCAGTTTGACTTGCTTTTCGGAGATGGGGGAATGGGGCTGGCTTAGGGTTTAGTTTCAGCAAACGCCGAGTAAATTCTGTGGGAAGGGTACTGGGGCTTCCTACTTAGGAGAACATGAAAACCCAGTGCACATATCCATCCATTCGTTCAACAAGTATTTCCTGGGTGCCCATCGAATGTCAGGCCCTGTCTCTGCATTGGGTTCTCAGTGGTGAGTTAACACTCAAAGGCTCCTGTGCTCCTGGAGCTTTCAGTGGGGAGGTGGGTGGAAGGCAAACAAGGCCTAAATAAATAAGACGGTTTCAGGTGGTGCCGACTGTGATAAAGAAAAGAGAGCAGGGTGCAGTGATGGAGAGTGAGTGCAACCCCCCTCGGAGGGGTCCGTTTGAGCAGGGACCTCAGCGATGAGGAGGAGGGAGCAGAGTGGAGATGGAGAGGCCAGTCTGTGTCCAAGGAAAGAGGAAGCCTCTGTTCTCTGCAGTGAGAATGAGTGCGGTGCTCAAGGAGCCCTGAAGGGCTGAGTGGGGTCTGAGTCGGAGTGAGCCAGGGCTGAGAACAGCCCGGTGCTCAGGTTAGAGAGAGGGGATGGGACTGGACAGATTGCATAGGTCGCAGACACACTCACTGTAGGATCTTTGGCTTCTACCCCAAGGGAGCCAGGAAGGCACCGGAGGGCACTGGGTGGGGGATGGACAAATGGGGCGTGCATTTTGAAAAAGCTCATTTTGGCTGCTGTGTGGAGAACTGGCTATTTGGGCCAATAGTGGAAGCAAGGTGATTGGCCAAGAGAAGACTGCACTGTGTGGGCGAGACGTGGTGGTGGCCTGTACCAGGAGGTGGCAGTGCAGTGCAGGCACCCAGTGGGTGGTCCCTGAGCTGGGAGGGGAGGGGTCCGAGAGAAGGCAGCGTGGGGGGCAATCAAAGCCTAGTGGGTCGATTTAAAGGCTGTTCTTGTGTATCCCCTTCCACCTGCTCATTCCTTTACCGCTGTTGGGAAACATTTTCTGGATTGTTTTTTCTTGCTCAGCCCGACTTTCCCGAAGGGCAGGATCTTTATACGTCAGGGGCTTGATCTGCCTTCCAGTTTCTGGAGCCTCAGAATAGGACCAGCACTTGCCAGGCCCGGCACCCAGCCACTGCCCTCTGTGTCTGTCCTAGTGACTACGCACGGTAGCTCAACACAGGGTTACGTGTGTGCCATGCCTAAGCCGTGTCCATACTTTCCCGAGAAAGCTTTTCCCACATAGTGTATTACGTTTGTCTCTCTGCATTTCTTATTTCTCATTTCTCATGGCTTTAAAATCCTCAGCCCAGCCCTGGCTGGTGTGGCTCAGTGGATTGAGCACCAGCCTGCAAACCAAAGGGTTGCAGTTTGACTCCCAGTCAGGGCACATGCCTGGGTTGTGGGCCAGGTCCCCATTATGGGGCATGTGAGAGGCAACCACACATTGATGTTTCTCTCCCTCTCATTCTCCCTCCCTTCCCCTCTCTAAAAATAAATAAATAAAATTCTCAGCCCAGGGTTTCAGCCAGGGGAAGACACTTAAATTTTTTTAAGAAACAGCTTTACTGAGGCACACAGATTTTCTCATCTTAGGTGTACAATTCAGTAAATTTTAGTAAATTTACAGTTTTGTAACCATCACCACTATTTGATTATAGAACACCTCCGTCATCCCAGTAGGTGCCAAACAGACAGTGCCCATCTGTGGTCACTCCCTGGTACTCAAATGTTCTAGGCATTTCCTGGGACTGACTTTGTGTTGGAATAATGAAAATTTGCTTTCGTATGTGGCAGCTAATCACTGTCAAAGATAAGGATATAGTTTATGCTAGGAGCAATTTGTGGCAGTTCATGAATAAAGAGTATCTTTACTATCAAATAGAGAAGAGATGAAGTGGCTTAGGAAAAGGATTTAAAAAATTACTGTGGGTTGGTAATTTAAAAAAAAAAGAAGATTAGGTTAACTCATCCTCCTCTGTAAATGTGCTTTGTCAGCTCTCATACATATTCAGTAGGGACTTCCTCACAATCAACTTAATTCATGACAGCAAACCACTGGCAGCCCGAGAAGTGTAGACTTCACACGTCAGCTTTATTCACATGAACTCCTGGCCTCGCCGCAGCTGCTGCCTCCCTCAGTGAGAACCAGCCCGGCAGTGGATCCGAAGCACTCCGTGCTGTATTCAGGGAACTCTCGGGCAGCGAAGGGTTCTCCCTGCCTTTGTCCAGCCCGGAGCCCTTCCATCTTCGCATCTTCTCTCCCATCCCTTGTTCAGGCACTGGCACCAACGCGTGTTACATGGAGGACATGAGCCACATTGACCTGGTGGAGGGCGACGAGGGGAGGATGTGCATCAACACCGAGTGGGGGGCCTTCGGGGACGACGGGGCCCTGGAAGACATCCGCACTGAGTTTGACCGCGATCTCGACCTCGGCTCTCTCAACCCAGGGAAGCAACTGTGAGTGCCCTTGTGCTGTAACCCGGACATCAGCACCAGGAAGTACCCGTCACTCGGGACGAATTATACCTGGGGGGCTTTTTAGTTGCAACCAGTTTTCCATCACAGTGAGCGTATGAGGCAAGGTTTGTATTTTAGTTTCACGAGCAGATGAGGAAATGAAGCCAAGGAAATGGAGTGATTTTGCTTTGATTATAACCGGATTCTAATTCAGTCCATGTTTTTGAAGCATGTGTGTGTGTGAGGCAGGGGAGATACAGCTATGAACCAGATGACGTGGGTCTTGCCCTCTTGGTGCATTTGTACAAGTGGCCACAGAACAAACCAGTGCAGCCGGAGGCCTGACCACCCAGCACCCGGCGGGACTCCTTCCCAGCCTCCTGTCTCCTGGGCGCCTTCTCAGCCCTGACCCCACAATCGCCTGCAGGGGAACTACTGAGGGTCCTGCTCAGGGCTGTCTGCGTGCTGTGCTCTCACTCCCGAGGGCAGCTCCACACGCCGCCTGCCTTTCCTTGCTACACAGTGTCTCACACATTATTCCAGCTCCTTAAGTGCTGACTGGAAAAACACTAAAAATTAAAAAAAAAAACAACTTCAGACTTAAAGAAAAGTTAAGAAAATCATACAAAATTCCTGTTCTTTCAGATTTCCTAAATAGTAACATTCTTTCTCGCTCTGTTTGTATATGGTTATATACCTATAAAATACACATATGTGCATAAAATTATTTTTCTGAACCATTTGAGACTACGTTGCATACATAATATCCCTTCACTCCTTAATACATCAGAGCGTATTACCTGAAAATGAGTACTTTGTCTTACATAACCAAAGTATAATTATCAAAGTTAGGGAGTTAACACATAATCTGGGATCTATTTTACAGACCTTATTCAAAGTTCACCCGCTGACCCACCACTGTCCTTTCTGAAAAAGGAAACAGTTGTGCTGGCCCTCGGTCCAGTCCGGGGTCACGCACTGCAATTTGCTGCCACGTCTCTTTAGCCTCCTTTAACCTTGAACTCTTCCGGGTGTCTCTTTGTTTGTCATGACCCTGAAGCATCCGAAGCTGCTCATTTTACAGAATGCCCCCTCGACTTGGGTTTGTCTGATGTTTCTTCACGACTAGATTCAGGTTGTGAGTTTTCGGCAGGAATATCCCACAGGTGGTGTGTGCGTGTCCCTCGGTGCCTTGAATCCGGAGGCCCGTGCTTGTCCCGTTACCAGGGCTGCGATTCGAATTGCTTGGTTAGAGGGATGTGCGACAGGTGTCCCCACCGTGAGGGCGCTGTTATTCCCTCCACAATGGATGAGTATCTGGTGAAGAGATGCCGTGAGATGATGTGCGTATCCTGTTTCTCATTAAACTCCCATCTTCTCATTTTGGCACCCGCTGATGGATTTCTAAGTCCTGCATTTCCTCTGTCGGTTTGTTGTTATTCTGCTGTAAGGAAGAGGCCCCTCATCCTCTCCATTTATCTCTTTAAACTGATATGGATTCATGGAGGGTTTTTTTTATTTTATGGGTTATAATTTCTTCCCATTTTTTTTAAATCAATTTTTTTTTAGATTTGGCCAGTGGGATCCCCCTTAAGCTGGTCCCTGCATCCTCTTGACGAGTTCCCATCACTCCTTTTTTTCTGGCCCAGTCAGATGCTCCAGGTCCTCCGTGTGTTTTCCCGGCCCCAGCCCTGGGATCAACCATTTTCCCAAGAAATCTTGGTGAATAAAAAGTTTAAGTACCTCCGAGAACATATTTAAACACAGACCTGCCGATGTGGGAGGCGCGTTTCTGCTTCGGACGCGCCTGCTCCCCAGCACACACCCAGAGCTTCACCGGTGGTGCAGCGCGGCCGCGGCCCGAGGAAGGGCTGCCCATTCGTTTTGGACTTTGTCACCCTGCTGTCCCCATTTCACTTCAGATAATTTCCACTCCCCCAAATCCAGTCTGGATCTATTTTGTCTTTTGCTTCTGCTATGTCCTAAGATTTTTAATAATGAAATTGATAAAGTTGGTTAGGAAACAGGTTTGCTTGGTTTTTCTATCTTGTTATATTTGGAGAATCAAAACATACTTAATAGTTTATCTGGGAAATAATCAGTAACTGCTTGGCGGGTGCAGACCAGAGTCCAAGTGTAGGGACCTTCCACCCACATTTTCATGGAACCTCCTGGGACCGTCCAAGGCCACCTCACAGATGCAGCGTCCTTCTCTCTTGGACAGAAGCTTGGTGTAGGAGTTGGAAGCATCTGAAATTTGGATTTGTCATGCCATAATTGGGAGAGTACCTGCGTCTCTAAAGTTGAGATTCCTAATGCCTAACATGAGGGTGACACCCCCATGGCCGGGGTGACCGAGTTATAGATTCTTGCAGTCCAGCACTTTGTGAGCAGGAAACCTCTGGTTTCATCCTCCCTCTTTTTCAGGTGAGGAGAGGGCACCCCAAGCTGGGACGGGGCCAGAGGGCTCCTGACCCAAGGCACGGCCCTCCCACCACTCATGCTCCTGGCTTTGGGAAAGGATGCTGCGTAACCAAAGGTGTTTCCGCCATGATCTGTTCACCAAATTGCAGGTTTGAGAAGATGATCAGCGGCCTGTACCTAGGCGAACTCGTCAGGCTCATCTTGCTGAAGATGACCAAGGCGGGCCTCCTGTTCGGTGGCAAGAAATCCTCCAGCCTGCACACCAAGGGTGCGATTGAGACCCGGCATGTGGCAGCCATGGAGAAGTAAGCTGCTGGTTTGGTCCCTCCCACCTTGCTCCAGAGGGGCTAGTTCCGGGCGGGCAGCCAAGGCCTGGCGTTCTCGCCATGGCGATTGTGGGCCCAGAGAAGCAACCAGATCTTCCTTCTTCACCGGGCTGGTTTTAGACCTGGTCACAGCTTGAGGAGGGTTAGCAATGCCTGCCATGACTCGGATGCGACTTCTTGCTGCTGGTCTCATCAGCCTGGGGTTCTGCTGATGGAGGTCTGCACCCTCTTCAGGTTTTGTTGCCTTCTGCCTCCCCAAAATGGTGATTTATAAAATTTTTAGGGTCACAGACCCCTTTGAGAATCTGACTCAGGTTCTGGACCAAAATGTATATTTGCACACAGTTTTGCTTATGATATCAGGGCATCTTTGGACCCATTAAAGCCCACACATGGAACTCAAGTTAAGAATGCTTGCTACAGCAAGAGCCTTCTCTACCTGGTCCTCTTGGGGGCTGGCTTTGGCTTTGGTGATCTGAGGCCTCATACACAGGTCCCTGCAATGGGGTCTGGCCCTAGTCAACTCAGGGTCCTCTTCCTCCAGCTTAGAAACTGCAGCATTGCCTTGAACTTTGTAATCAGTTTAGATTCTGAGCTCAGTGAAATGGCATCTGACTCCCAGAGTCTGTATTTGTGCAGAACTTGACAGGGACTGAGTTTCAGCAAAAGGTAGTACAGTACAAGGTGATTAAAAGGGTGGACTCTGTAATCTAATTGCCTGAGTTCAAATCCTGGCCCTTGTACTTACTAGCTGTGTGACGGTGGACAGGTTACTTACCCTCTCTGTGCCTTAGGTTTCTCTTCTGTGCAGTATGGTAATGGCAAAATTTCTCCCAGGGTTGTTGTGAAGATTGAGTTGATCCATGTCAGATCCTTAAACAAGTGCCTGGGACGTAGTGAGTGCTCAGTAAACGGTGGCTCCTACGACTGGTTTTTATATTGTTATCATTATTACATGACTATGTGCCAGCCTGTTTCTTGTCACCGGAGAGGTGAGAAAGCTGGCTCTCCGAGGGGTCTGCCATGGGATGGAAAAGGGCGGCCCTCTCATTCCTGTCCTCTGGCCAGGTACAAAGAAGGCCTTGCCAACACAAGGGAGATCCTCACGGATCTGGGCCTGGAGCCCTCAGAGGCGGACTGCGTTGCGGTCCAGCACGTCTGCACCATCGTCTCCTTCCGCTCAGCCAATCTCTGCGCCGCGGCCCTTGCAGCCATCCTGACACGCCTCCGGGAGAATAAGAAGCTGGTGCGGCTCCGGACCACGGTGGGCGTGGATGGCACACTCTACAAGATACACCCTCAGTGAGTGCTGCCTGCAGCCCCGCCCCCACAAACACGCCCCCCCCCTCCCTCCCCGGGACAGAGTTCCTGGGTTCTTTCTAAACTAAGCCGCTTCTCTGGAACCAAGCATCTCCTGTTGGTTCTGAGAATTCAGGGGAAAGGCTGAATTCAGAGACTGCACCCCCCTAGCTGGCCGAGTTGCCTTGGGGGATTATTCTTAGAGAAATATTCTCCAAAAGCCACTAATTGCCTGACTAGCAAAGCCAATCATTTCTGTGTTTAGCCATCTGGCCACCCATCTATCCATCTATTCATCCATCTACTCATTGTTTTTTGACTACCTACTGTGTAGTAAGATTGGAAAAACACACTCAGTTATAGATGGGGAAAAACTGGGATGACAGAGATTGCCAAGTTCCCACGAAAGATACTGGTAGGAAAACATGTGGAAATGAGAATTTCCCAGGAGGGAGTACAAAAACCTCTCTGGCTAATGGGTGGTATTGGAAGTCAGGTTGGTGCCCCTGGAAAGAGCTGGGGACAGAACCCTTCCCCTTTGGACAGAGATGATGTTTGGCCAATACATTATCTGCATGGACATAATATGTAATATGCATGGATATGCCCTATTAGTTGAAATGTTAGTGGTAAAATAGCCACTT
Organism: Artibeus jamaicensis; assembly: GCF_021234435.1. NCBI lineage: Eukaryota > Metazoa > Chordata > Mammalia > Chiroptera > Phyllostomidae > Artibeus > Artibeus jamaicensis. The sequence goes on from NW_026521788.1 coordinate 21,206,587, forward strand.
CTTTGAGCCTCCTGAGTGTCCTGTCCACTGTCCCAGCTGCCCAGTCCCTCCCCCAGTCATGCTCTGCCCCTGCACCATCTAGCAGCTAAAGGAGTGAGTCCTGGCCCAGCAGAGCTCCCCAGGCTCCCGCTCTACTGCTCCACCTGTGTCTGCTCCCTCTGGCCGGGCCTGGGCCTTTGTAATCTTCACGTGTTTTGCCATCACCCTTGCTTTCAGATACCCCAAACGCCTGCACAAGGTGGTGAGGAAACTGGTCCCGAACTGTGATGTCCGCTTCCTCCTGTCAGAGAGTGGCAGCAGTAAGGGGGCAGCCATGGTGACAGCGGTGGCCTCCCGGGTGCAGGCCCAGCGGAAGCAGATTGACAAGGTGCTGGCCTTGTTCCAGCTGACCCGAGAGCAACTTGTGGGTGTGCAGGACAAGATGCGGGCTGAGCTCGAGTACGGGCTGAAGAGGGACACCCACCTGCTGGCCACGGTCAAGATGCTGCCCACCTACGTCTACGGGGTGCCAGATGGCACAGGTGGGCCATGCACACAGCTCTCTTTCCTGAAGGGCCCCCAGAATTCCCATAGACCTCCTTAAATCCAGTTAGGTTTTTCTAAGAGCTTTGGATTCAAGTCTACGATGTTGAGAGGGGGAGTAGCATAGAAGGTCAGTATTCCTTCTGAATCTCTTTGCTGTGGTTGCTCTGAGGCACTGGCCATGAAAGAATAGTTCAGTTAGGGGGTGTGTGTATGTCTGTGCAGTTGAGACCATGGAGTGTATCCTACTTTGTTGGCAAACCAGAGACCCAGATGCTGTCCCCAAGAGCTGCCATGTGGACACTTGGAGTTGTCTGGCTTGTTTTCCTGCTGGTTTCTCTGCCTTTCTTCTCTCCCGAGGCTTGCCTCTCCCTTCTCATCACTTCCTGCCTCTGACCGCGACCTCTGATCTTTGTCCCCGTCCTCCGTGCTTGGCCGAGGAGCTGCTAAACAGTGGGGTCAGTTCTGTAGACAGGTCGCTTCCCCTCTTCGGACCTCAGGAGCCACACTCGTGCCATAGTTTGTTTTTGAACATATTACTTCATGCTCACAACCACTTTGCATGTTACGTAAAGAGAGAATGAGACTTATTTCATGGATGCCAAAACAGACTCAGAGGGGCTAGATGGCATTCTTAAGGTCACGTTGCTGTACTTTGGATCTCTCACCCCAAAAAAGAGCTTTTACAAAGCCAATATCCTTTGAGTCTACATGGGGAAAAAAATGAAAGTGATAAGGGTCCTGTTCAGTTACTCATCTCTTCTTCCCTTTTATTTTCCTGCCTTTATCCCTCAAAGTTTTGCTAAGCAACTGCTTTGTGTCAGGCTGTGCGCTAGTCCTGGTGATATAACAATGAGGAAACACAGTCCCCACCCTGGTGCAGCTCCCATTCTGTCAGGCCGACAAGACAATAAACAAACACCGTATGATGCCATGTTAACGATGGGTGTCACGAGAAAGAGCAGATAAGGGGTAAGAGTGATGTCTTTGGTAAATTCAAGGAACAGCAAAATGATCAGTGTGGGTATAGCAGAATGAGTGAGGCAGAGAGCAGGGTGAAAGTCTTCACAGAGCAGACTACGATGTTCTGCAGTGTCGGAGAAGTGAAAGGCGATGGTTGGTATTGAGGGGTGAACTTGATATGGTTTCTTAATAGTCAGATGGGGTCTGGGAACCTGGGGAGGGGATGAACAGTTCCTCTCGCCCACACAGACAGGATGGAACCACCTTTCTGAGTCCCTGGGAATCAGGGAAGCCTGGGCTGATTCACCCTCAGGGGCTCCTTGGGTATCAGTATCATGTGTGGCCTTTACAAGACACCAAGAAGCAGGCAGGCCTCAGACAAGTGGAACCTAGTCCTTTGACACTGTGCTCGGTGACCTCCATGTCCCTCTGGCCCCTGAGCCCTGGAGGGCAGGCTCTGAGTCTGCCACTCTTCTTCATCTCCTCTTCCTCCCAATGCCTCCGCACGAGTCCCTGCTCCATGCGTGGTGGTGGGACGGAGCCCTCGCTCTCTCCACCGCAGAGAAAGGAAAGTTCCTCGCCCTGGATCTGGGGGGCACGAACTTCCGGGTCCTGCTGGTGAAGATCCGCAGTGGACGGAGGTCCGTGCGCATGTACCACAAGATCTTCGCCATCCCTCTGGAGATCATGCAGGGCACCGGCGAGGAGGTAAAAGTCAGGCGGGGGGTTCTGTGCTCCACGGTGCCAGCCTGCCGCCCTGTGTCACCGCCAGCCTGGTATGACTGCCACTCTCTCCCTGTAGCTGTTTGACCACATCGTGCAGTGCATCGCCGACTTCCTGGACTACATGGGCCTCAAGGGAGCCCAGCTGCCTCTGGGCTTCACGTTCTCCTTTCCCTGCGGGCAGACGCGTATCGACAAGGTGAGACAGCCCGCCCGGGGGCTTCCCCTCCACCTGGGGGGGTCTCCAGGTACCTCTGAGTCACTGTTCGTGTTATTGAGGGGTCTTAGGTCAGGGCAGCTGGGGAAACGTGATTGAGAATTTTAATTATTTAATTTTTCTATTATGTTGCATTTTTTGTTACTACTTTTTCAATTGCAATTCACAAAAGTATCAAGGGCAATAAACAATAAAGGGACATGTACCTGAGACCACCGTTAAACGAGAGATCAAATCACATAATGGAGAGGTAGGCTGAGGTTAGGCCACGTGGAACACTTTGGCAGCGACAGCGTGAGTGTCTGGGCAGCCCTGGTGAACTGGGAGCACAGTGGGCTGCGGGGTCTTTATCGTCGGGCGAGCAAAGGCTTACCAGCTCATCTAAAGATGTGCTCTTCTTTGCAAATACTAGATTCTCGGAAGGGATTTATTACCTGGACACTTACCTAACTGACATTGAAGAACATAAAAAATAATAATTTTACTATGTTATTCATAATAATTTAGAAACATGTATCACAAGGTCTTTCTTGAAATTCTGGGGTGGAAGCGCCATTCACCAGCCGGTGAGTGTGGGGCCCTGTCAGGCTCACTGCCAACCAAGGCAGAGGAGCCGAATGCCGCTCGCCGGCGTCCAGGGAGAACGCTGCTCAGCGCGTCGACCAGAGCACTCGCGACAGTAGCAATAACAAGGGCACCGAAGATTTGTCAGGATTTTGTTTAATCCACTCGGTGTCTCCATGAGCTACACACTGTTTTTGTTTTGCTATATTTTTTATCATTTTTAATGATAATGGCAAAATATGCATAACATAACATTTAACACTTTATTTTTTAAAACATTTTATTGATTTTAGAGAGAGACAGGAAGGAAGAGAAAGAGAGAGAGAACCATCCATCCATTTTTCCAGTTATGTGTGCATTCACTGGTTCATCCTGACTGAGGCTCGAACCTGCAACCTTGGTGTATTGGGGTGATGTTTTAACCAACTGAGCTACCTGGCCAGGGCCAACACATTGTTTTTAAGTGTAGAGTTTTGTGATATCAAGCACATTCGCATTGTTGCACAACCACCATCATTGTCCATCTTCTGAACTGTTCCATCCTCCCAAACTGAAACTGCATGCCCACTCGACAGTAACTTCCCATCCGCCTCTCCGCCCAGCCTCTGGCAGCCACCCTGCTACCTTCTGTCACTGTGGATTTGGCTGCTGCAGGTGGAGTCATGCCACATCCTCTTTGTAATTGTCTCATTTTACTTAGCATAACGTCCTCAGGGCTCCTCCCTGTTGTGGCACGTGTCAGAATTTCTCTCCTTTTAAAGGCTGACTAACATCCCACTGCACATATACACACAGTTTTTAATCACTGTTTTGTACTGGAGAAAGACGGAGGCCCAGACAGGTTCGGTGAGTCGTCCGAGGTGCCTCACTCGTAAGAGGCGGTGGAGTGGTCCCACCGGCACACTGGCCGGGGACCAGGCTCCGAGGGGCACGCTCTCGGCGCCAGTGGTTGTGAACTGTTGATATTTTGGCTCTAGTGCACAGCACACCTACCTGGATATAATCAACCCCCCCCCCCCAAAAAAATCAAATAATATCCATATTGTGTGCACTACACTCTATGTCTCTCCTACTTCACATTTCACAATGACATTGAGGCGTGCAGGGCTCATCCGATAGGGATGTGCAAAATGAGAAGGGGGTGGAGCTGTCCAGGGCTCTGAGAACGCTGTGGAAGCCAACGCGCCGAGGCCCGCCCCACTCCACGTCACTCACTCAGAGAACGGAGGCAGAGGGGTTCACAAGGCTGCATTATCTGGTTACAAGGCCGAGTTCTCAAAATTAAAAATGCCAGAATGCTAAGAGCCAGAAGGTCCACCCCTCAAGATTCGGTTTCTCAAACACATGCCCAAGGGGAAACGAATGAGGTTGTTCACTACCACGCTGCTTTTTAGTAATTTCTAATGAAAAATTAGAAATAACCCAAAGGTCTGTCAATGGAAAGAGACCAAATAAATAAATTATAGTGTATCAATCATAAGGAATCTATTGCTTGGTTTTTATTTAACAAACACAACTATAGTGCTTGTTCTGAGTCAGACACCGTTCTGAGAGCTTCCCATATGTTACCTCCCGACCTGGGGGATGGCAGAGTGCATGAGTTAAGGGTGTGCGTGGGCCTGGGAGCTCATCGTCTCAGTTTGAATCTTGCCTTCTACGCTATGGGCTGTGTGACCTTGGGCAAGTTTGGTTTACTCACTTGAAAAATGGAGGTAAAAGTAGCACTTAGTCTATAGTTAAGTTTAGTGGATTTTTAAAGTTTTTGTGTAATTATACTTTTGGAATATTTTGCTCAGTGAAGGAATATGTCAGATCTGTGTTAATTGACCTGGAAAGGTCCAGACGGTTCATTACTAAGTGAGCAAAACAAATTGCAGTAGTCCATAAGCAATATGAATTTATTTAAAAATACATGCAAACAGAAAGAGGTCTGGAAGCATTCATATCAGAGAGATCATAGAGGCTAGCTAGGTCTCTAGTTGGGGGGATGGGGAGTTACAGGGGACTTTAATTTTTTACAGTGGTAATGCATTCCTGTATTACTGCTGTCGTTAAACACACAATGCGGGGGCGGGGTGTGGACCCACCTGTGGCTGTCCGTGGTCCTGAATGATCAATGGGTGCCAGGACGCAGTTGCTCCGTATGACCCAGAACACTGGGAGTTTTGACACAGAACTCCCAGAAGTTCTGACAGGTTCATGAAGACACAGCTTAAAAGGAGGGGAAACCAATGGAGCAAAGCCACTGATAGCTGGGGAGAAAAAAGAGAGTTTTAAAACATTGTTTTTGTGTAATTGCAACTAAAAAGAGATTTTTCCGTTGGGAGCACATCTCTAATGTCCTACAAATATCCACCAGGAAAGAAGAAAGGGAGCCCAGCTTTCCAAGGGCTTTGGAGAGAAGAGGGGAGGCTGGGGTTGAGGGCCTCGGGTGAGGTGCCGTCCAGCCCCCCGGGCTGGGAGCACTGCTGTCCCAGGAGTTCTCCTGGCCTGGACGGCACAGCTCCATTGGTCCTCACCACCTGCCTTCTCAGGCTCTGGAGCCTGAGGCTAAACTAACTGCTGCTCTCAGCTAACAGGATAGCCTTTGCTTCCTTTTAAAAATTAAAAATACTTTTTTCTTAGTATTATAAAAAAGTATACCTGCTAATTTTAAGAAAACTAGAAAATACAGCCAAAGAAGAGACTAAAAAGCACCCATAATCTTGCACCCAGAGAAACAACTATCCACCCTCCATTTCAGACTTTTTGCCAAGGGGGTGAGAGAGCACTAGAGAAGGACAGTTATTTTAAAAAGAGTAGTAGAATAATTCACCATCTGCACTTGTTTAATGTGTGTTCACCTTAGAGTGTATGGTGAACATCTTTCTCTAACATCTAACCTTCTCTTACAGCATGAGTTTTTATGGCTGTACAACATTTCCTGTATTGAAGTATGGGATGATAGACCCATGTTGTTGGAATGATAGGATGCCTCTGGTGTTTTACTGTGGAACAATGCTTTAATGAACATTCTGTAGCTTTATCTTTAATCACATCTTAATCTGTCCTTGGCTACGTTAGCAGTGAGGTTACTATGATCCAGGCCTTTGTTCTGTGTCGTCATAGCCAGGGGACACCAGTTGACCACTGATGAGTATGGATTGCTGTGATTATCTTTCTCAGCAGTGGACCCTGTCTGATCATCCTCCTTTGCAATGCCTCTGGGCCTAGCGTTAGGGCTGCAGAGATGCAAGCAGTCAAAAGCACACATATCTGACTACCTACTAGATGCTGAGATTGTGCAGTGGTCCCAGAAAACGACTTCTCAAGTGAATTTCCCCTTCTTTCTTTCAGGCAACGCTTATTGAGTGGACCAAGGGCTTTAAGGCTACTGACTGTGAGGGAGAAGACATGGTGGACATGCTCAGAGAAGCCATCAAGAGGAGAAATGTACGATGTGACGTTGAGGCTCATGGCTGACCCAGCGTCTTCCCCCGGGTCCCTGCTCTATCATCCTATGTCCAGTCCTCTAACTCTGACCACTGTCTCTCACACCCAACCCCCACCTTGGGTTGATATGCCCCTCCTGAGTCTGCTGGGCTTGCATGTTCTCCCTACAGCAGAGCTGCTTCCTTTGCAGGAGTTTGACCTGGACATAGTTGCAGTTGTGAATGACACAGTGGGGACCATGATGACCTGTGGCTATGAAGATCCTAATTGTGAGATTGGCCTGATTGCAGGTGAGTGGTCAGACATGTTCCATTGGCCTACTTCCATCTGATTCTTGGAGGTTCCTTTGTAACACAGTGAGGGACAGGGGTCCTTCCTTCCATTATACAGAGGCTCTGAAGCTGGCTTAGTCCAGGGAAGAGATGAAGTTAAGATTCTGATTCCAGGTTTTCTAACTGCTAAATCTTTACCTAATATTTTCTTCATTAAGGGTACTAAGCCAAGGTTATCCTTTCTGTTGAAGAAAGAGAATAATATAAAAAGAGAGGATTTTCAGTTATCCTGGGAGGAGGGAGACTGAAGTTGAGTCATGTTGGCCTGAGGCTGGATCCTCTGTTCTCAGATCTTTGCTGGCTCTCAGGGTGCACCGGATGGGAAGGAGTTGGGAAGAAACTCGAGAGATAAGAAGGGAAAGGCCTGAGCTGATGCAGGCATTTTAAGGGTCTTTGAGAGAACTCTGGCAGTGATTGAAGACCAGGGTGGATTCCAGGGGGATGACTCTCATTAAGAATTGGGGAAAAGGTTGGGAGTTGACCAGGTGGAGATGGGGGTGAAGGGCATTCCAACTGACAGGCACAGGTTGAGTAATGACAATCTGCAAAAGTGGTTTCAGTTGGTTGTCTGGGGTTCCTGGAGGTGAGTGGTGGGTAGAACAAGAAGATGGAAGTATATGCAGATGTCTTCAATGCCAGGTAAGAAGTTTCATTTCACTCTAACCCCTACCTACTTTGTGACCTTGGGCAGGTTACTTATTCTATCTGGTCTTGAATTTTCTCATCTATGGGTGGAGTTGGGCTAGATCTAAAAGAGAAAAGAGGTGAACTAATTTAATTAAATATAATAGTTGCCTGGACTGTTGTGTTGGGAACAGTTCTGAAGCCAGGTCATGGGCAAGGGAGAAAAGAGTGGCTTATAGATGACAAACGTTTGCTTGTCCGAGACTAGGTTATTCGCTCTGGTTGGTGTGGCTCAGTGGATTGAGCTCTGGCCTACAAACCAGAGGGTCATCTGTTTAATTCCCAATCAGGGCACCTGCCTGGGTTTTCCCAGTGGGGAGCATGTGAGAGGCAACCACAGACTGATGCTTCTCTCCCTCTCTTTCCCTCTCTCTAAAAATAAATAAATAAATAAATTCTTTAAAAAAAAAGACTAGGTGATTCCTCATGGTCCCTTCCAGTGCTGACTGGTAACTCTATGACTAGTTGGAAGCTCACTTTGTGTGTTTGTAGCTTGACAATGGTGATGATGGTGATGATGATGATATCACCATTTACTGAATACTTAATGCATGGAAAAAACTTACAAACATCATCTCATTTTTTAAAATTACAAATCTACAAGGTCTGTCCAGAAGCTATCCAGCCATGTAATATTAAAAATAGAGACATTTATTAAAGAAGATACAAGATATAAGATATATTGTATATGGGACAATGATGCCTCGGTCCCCTTCATAGTAGGCACATTGGGACCTCACACAGTTCTCCCAACTTTCATCAGTTGCCCATTGTATTTTCTTGAATCTTATTGAAGGTCTGAAATCCTTTCCCTTTCAAACGTGATTTTAGTTTTGGGAAAAGCCAGAAGTTGCAGGGTGCCAAATCTAGGCTGTGGAGGGGCTGAGTCACCTCAGTGATTTGATGTTTTGCCAAAAAACTGCACAAGACTTGATGCATGAGCAGGCATGTTATTGTGATGAAACTGCCAGTCCTCAGTTGCCCAGAGCTGTGGCCTTCTGAGTCTCCCAAATAGTTTCCATAGAGGAATGTTCAGGCATCATGCAAAATTTGATGCAGATTCATTGCTCTACTTGCTCAGTCATTTGGAATGTGATGGCTGCACAGTGCACATGCTCACTCAAAGGTGTCTCCTGCCCCCCCTGCCTAGTACAGTGAAGTTGTTGTTCATGCATGTGCACATTCAAGTCCACTCTCCTTGGCTGCCAGGTTACATTATTGTGCAAACTGTTCTCATTATATTAACGATGGCTGGACTTTTTCTGGATAGACCTCATAAAAGGCAGGTATTATTTCCTCTTTACAGATGAAGAAACTAGACCTCTGAAAGATGAGATACTTGTCTAAGGTCACTCAGCAATGAGGGTAAAGTTGGAATCCACACCATGTTGTATCTGACTCCAAGCCTAAATTCCTGTCCGCTGCACTCCACTGCCTCTCTAAGACCTGGTGGCGTCTTCCAAAGACTAAAGGCTCTGCACGATTCCTTCTAGGAACGGGCAGCAATGTGTGCTACATGGAGGAGATGAGGAACATAGAGATGGTGGAAGGGGACCAAGGGAAGATGTGCATTAACACAGAGTGGGGAGGATTTGGAGATAATGGCTGCATAGATGACATCCGGACCCAATATGACAAGGAGGTGGACGAGGGGTCCTTGAATCCTGGCAAACAGAGGTGAGAATGTGGACGTGTACCTTTCTGCGGGTCGTGCATATACAGCTTTACCAGATCTGGGGGGTGGGTGCTATTTTCATATCATAGACACTGTAGCTTGGTATACTGTTTAAAATTCACTATCAGATGTCAGCATACTGTCTTATTTGAACAAAAGCAAAACGTTATGACAAATTTTCAATATAAAGAAGGGTTGCCTTTTTCTTTTTTTAATTATATTTTATTGATTATGCTATTACAGTTGTCCTGGTTTTCCCCTCTGTCCCCCTCCACCCAGTACCTCCCAATCCTTCAGGCAATCCCCCCACCATTGGCCACTTCATCTCCCATACTGCACTTTACATCCCCACGGCTATTCTGCAACTACCCGCTTGTACTTCTCAATCCCCTCACGTCTTCACCCATTCTCCCCCTCCCCCTCTCCCATCTGGCAACCTTCCAGACACTAACTTCTTCTCTCTTGCTTTTAAGAGTTTCTCTTTATCCTTAACCTTTGGCCATTTAATAACGTGTCTTGGAGTGGGCCTCTTTGCATCTATTGTAATTGGGATTCTCTGTGTTTCCTGGACTTTCATGTCCATTTCCTGCACCAAATTTAGGGAAGTTTTCTTTCACTATTTTTTCAGATAGATTTTCAATTTCTTGCTCTTTCTCTTCTCCTTCTGGCATCCCTATAAGGTGAAAGTTGGATCTCTTAAAGTTGTCCCAGAGGCTGCTTATACTATCCTCATTTTAAATTATTATTTTTTCTTCTTGTTGTTCTGCATGGTTGTGTTTTGCTTATGATCCAAATATTTGATTTGATTCTTGGCTTCATCCATTCTTCTGTTGCTTTCCTTAAATTGTTCTTTATTTCAATCAGTGTATCCTTCATTTCTGACTGGGTCTTTATGCTGCTGTGGTCCTCACTAAGTTTCTTGAACATCCTTATAAACAGTGTTTTGAACTCTGCATCTAATTGCTTATCACCATTTTGTTTAGCTTTTTCTTGAGTTTTGACCTGTTCTTTCATTTGGACCATGTTTCTTTGTCTCCTCATTTTGGCAGCCTCCCTGTATTTGTTTCTATGCATTAGGTAGAGCTGCTTTGACTCCCTGTCTGGGTAGCATGGTCTATTGTAGTGGGTGTCTTGTAGGGTCCAGTGGTACAGCTTTCCTTATCACCCTATTTAGTTACTTGAGGTGTTCCCTTTGTGTGGGCCGAGTACCATTTCTTCTTATAGTTGAGCCTTGGTTGCTGTTGGCAGGTCAATTTGAGGGATTTACCCAGGCCAGTCATCTGCAAGGATTGTCTGTAACCGCTGACCACAACCTTTATTCTCCATGGATCAGCTGTGCAGGGGCAGGGTGGTGGTGCTCCACTGTGGTCTGTAGCTGTCCACTGGGTACATTGGCCCTGGAGTTTCCCTGGTGTTCCAGGCCAAGGTCAGTCCCCACCTATGTTTCGCCTGGTGCTTTACTGCCTGAGCTGTAAAGAAATCAGAAGTGGCTGCTACTTGGTATGGGCTTGGAGATTCCCAGGTGAAACAAGCTGTGACTCTAATCTGGCTGCTGCTAGGGCTCACAGAAGCCAGCTGTTGCTTGTTTGATAGGATTTAGGAGACATGACCAGCCATTCTTATGGAAAAGCAGCTTGGGTAGGCCTGTAAATTGGGTGGGGAAGAGACTGGATCTCCAGGGTGGGTCCCAGAGTGTTAGCTAGGTTGGTAAATTCTCAGATATGGCACTGGACTGCTGGCTCTGTAGGGGGAGGGTTCAACAAAAGGACAATGGCCTTTGCTTGACCTGATGGCAGACACTTCACTCTTTCCCTGTGTGCCACTGGTGCCCTTCAAGCTGCCATCCCAGTTCTGGAGGTCAGAGGGAGTGAGTCTGAGTAGATGAGTCTGTGTGTGGGTTCCCCAAGAGGAACTACTTAGTGCTCCATCAGCCGTCTCCACTTGATTCACTGGTTTTTGCAACTAGAACTTGTAGGGACTTATCTTCCTGCCACTGGAATCCTGGGCTGGGGGCCTGGTGTGGGTCTGGGAGTCCTTGCTCCTGAGATATCCCTGAATTTTTATCCACGGGTGTGAGGCCAGCCCATTCCACTAGCCCTACCAGATTGGACGGATGTGGTGCCAATTCCATAGTTGTCAGACTTCCATTCCGCTTGATTTCTGATGGTCCTGAGTGATGGTTGTTCTATATTTTAGTTGTAATTTTGATGTGGTTGTGGGAGGAGGTGAGCCATGTCTGTCCACATCACCATCTTGACCAGAAGCTGGGTTGCCTTTTTCTAATTTCCATAAGATACCATAAGGGCTAATGGTGGCTTTGGAAGTGAGGTAGAGACTGTCAAAATGTCCATTTACTGTGGGCCGGTGTCACAGGGCAGGAGTATGGTGACTCCATGGGCCCTCTCAGGATGGGCTTCTGAGAGGTCCAATTCAGAAGTCCAAAGCCTCGGACTTTCCAGCTGGCTGCCAGGTTGCTGGCCACTGCTGCTCTTGGGTGAGGAAGTGGCCACAGGGGAAGGTGGGGGTCCTAATTCTCAACCATGATGTCACGTTGTAGCATGGGTCCCAATCACCTGTGAGGTGTATTCCAATTACTAATCATACTAAAAATACTGAAAATAGTGAATGGTTCTTTTTAAAAAATAGAGTACATTTTCCCTCACATTCCCATACACCTTCTTGAGTAGGAGAGAAAGGAGTGGGTAGGGATAGAGCTATCATGCTAGGAATGGATGATTAACCTGGGCTTGTGCCTTAGAACTGGGGCTAGCAAACCTTTTCTGTAATGTACCAGAGAGTAAATGTTTTACTCTCAGGTCACAACTAAACTCAGTGTCTTAATATATAAAATAATACAGAAATGCAGATTTGTTGAGCGGGGTGGTAGCCAAGTGAGGAAGTTGAGCGGACAGGAAATGTCATGGAATGGGATGCCTGGGCCACAAACGTCTTGGTGACCGTGGCACTGAGAACACTGTGTAGAAGAGGCCCCGTGATTCCTCAGCTTCCTTTGGCTCTAGTCTTTGTGGCTGGAAGTCAGGTGAGTTGTAGTAAGCCCAGCTAAACCAGGGATTGCCCCCCCAAAAGAATTTGATAAATGTATTTATCTTTGAGTCCTGAATTGGGGCATCCAAGTATCATGGCTCTTCTCACGGGGCAGATTCCTTGTGACGTCATTTTGTGTCTGAACCCTCTGGAGACTTATATTTCTGGAGCGAGAATTTAAGGGGACAGCACATTTGAATTTACTGCCATAATTGCCCGTTTCATCTTGGTTCCACACTGGGGCCTGGGCAGTGAAGAGAAACACCCAAGTGCAGCACTCTCAGGTTTCCATTTGACCTTGCCGGCCATAGGGGTCCAGCCCTGCATTGTTGCGTTTGGTAACTGTCACACATACCTGTGCACAGTGCCTAGTCAGTGCCTGTTGGTGACAAAGCACCTTCTCTGGCTCCTTCCCTCATGTTGCTCATAGCCTGACAGAAAGGGGACAGGGAGATAACATTTTTTGAGCTCCCCTGGTGTGTGCAGACAGTTAAAATATATTCTCTCATGGAGCAGAATCTCTAGTGGGACAGATTTTTTCCAAGTATAAGGCTATGAGAATCTCCGGTAGAACAGATTTGTAATACAAAGCCAGGGAGAACTGGCTTTGGGGCCATGAGAGGAACTAGTTTTTGCTTAGCACTTACTGTATGTCAGATACTTGCCTCCCAATAGTCTTGTGGGGTCAGTGTTTTGTGCCCTGTTTTGTTGATGATACCTTAGTGCTTGCTCAGGTCATGGCCCTAGTATGTTGCAGAGCAGGGACATGGCTCCTGGTCAACATGGCTCCGAAGCCTGGCTTCCTTCCCCACCTCGTTGCATGTCTCTGGCCTGCTGCTCACTCTGAAACACTCCGAGCCAGGCAGCTGACAGATTCCAATGGTATGCCTTCCACAGCCCGACCCTGTGGTCTTTTGGGGACCATTCATCAGCGCTGATTTTCCTGCTCTTACCAGCCTATCCCTCTTCCCCAAACAGATATGAGAAAATGACCAGTGGGATGTACCTGGGGGAGATTGTGCGGCAGATCCTGATTGACCTGACGAAGCAGGGTCTCCTCTTCCGTGGGCAGATTTCAGAGCGTCTCCGGACCAGGGGCATCTTTGAAACCAAGTTCCTGTCGCAGATTGAAAGGTAACATGTGATCACATTCCCCTGCTCAGTGTGAGAGGCCTTGACTTGGACACGCTGCTGTCATGCCAGGGTGAGGCAGATCTGAGATTTAAAAACAAGGCAGAAAGGCCAAGAGGAGGCAGGGGGTTGCCTCCTGGGGCTGCACCCAACTCCAGCTGCATCAGGACTGCAATGTGAGGGTGTGTACACAGTTGGGGTTAGGGGTCGTGGGGGGGCTGGCCAGCAGCCTGCCTTCGCCCTGAGGTTCCTAAACTGTTACACAGGAGTTAGCTTAGGACAGAAAATGATGTTTTTTTGTTTCTGAAAAGAAAATCGGTCCATAATACTAAGGAAAAGTCATTTAAAAAATCACCCATATGCTCACTACTAAATACAGCTGTGTTTTTTTTTTTAAGATTTTATTTATTTATCTTTGGAGGGGAAGGAGAGAGGGAGAGAAACATCAATGTATGGTTGCCTCTCATGTGTCCCCTGCTGGGACCTGGCCTGCAACCCAGGCATGTACCCTGACTGGGAATCGAACCACGATTGTTTGATTCACAGACCCGTACACAGCTGTTTTTATTTTTGTGAATTATATTTCCTTTCAAGTTCTTGAATATTTGTTAACATATTTTCATGATTGCAGTCACATGATGCATATTATTTTGTATACTGTTTATTCAGTGTTTAATCATGAGAATTTTCATTTACAATTCTGGTTTTTATTTGATTTTTTGTTGTGAGAAGTTTGAAACATACACAAAAGTAGAAGAAATAGGGACTTCCACCAAGATGGAGGCGTAGGTGGAAGCACTGTGCCTTCTCACACAACCAAGTTTAAAAACAACAAAGTTTTAGCAACAAAAACGCAGCCAAACCACAAAAAAATTGAACTGTACGGAAGTCTGACAACAATGAACCCTTCAGCTAAACCTGTAAGAGGGGCAGAGCCAGCAGCAGAGCGGGGTCAGGCAAGGAAAGATCCGCTGGACCGAGCCAGGTGCGCAACCCAAGTGCGCCAGCAGCCATGGGCGGATCCCAGGTGTGGAGAAGTGGGAGGACCCACTGAGGGCGGACCTCGGCCACACATTTGAGCGCAGATAAACTGGTGAAGGAGCAAGCGGTGAGACAGACCGTGCAGGCCCCAGTGGCGGGAACCAGCAGAGGGGACCATTATTGTCCCTCTCTGACCCCACCCCCACATAGAGCATTACAAACCAGCAACCTGGGTGGCCCCGCCCTGGTGAACACCTAAGGCTTCGCTCCTCATACATAAGAGGCACAAACAGATCAAAACATGGCTCAAGAACAACTCAGAGCCCCAGAGCCTATAAATCTAAGCCATGAAGAAATAGCCAAACTTTCAGATGCACAGTTCAAAACACTGATCAGGATGCTCACAGAACTGGTTGATTTTAGTCACAAATTAGAGGAATATATGAAGGCTAAACTACTTGAAATTAAGGGAAATGCACAGGAAACCAATAGTAATAGAAAGGAAACTGAGACTCAAATCAAAGGAGTGGACCAGAAGGAAGAAAAAAATGACCAAACAGAAAAGAAAGAAGAAACAAGAATTCAAAAAAATGAGGAGAGGCTTAGGAACCTCCAGGACATCTTTAAATGTTCCAACATCCGAGTTATAGGGGTACCAGAAGGGGAAGAGGAACAGCCACCAATGGAAAACTTATTTGAACAAATAATAAAAGAGAACTTCCTCATTCTGGCAAAGGAAATAGACTGCCAGGAAATCCAGGAAGCTCAGAGAGTCCCAAAGAAGTTGGACCCAAGAAGGAACACACCAAGGCACATCATCATTACATTAGCCAAGATTAAAATGAAGGAGAGAATCCTAGAAGCAGCAAGAGCTAAGGGGAAAGTCACCTACAATGGAGTTCCCATCAGACTGTCAGCTGATTTCTCAGAAGAGACCTTACAGGCAAGAAGGGGCTGGAAAGAAGTATTCCAAGTCATGAAATCCAAAGACCTACATCCAAGATTGGTCTATCCAGCAAAGCTTTCATTTAGAATGGAAGGACAAATAAAGTGTTTCTCAGATAAGATCAAATTCAAGGTGTTCATCATCACTAAGCCCTTATTATATGAAATGTTAAAGGGACTTACCTAAGAAAAAGAAGGTAAAAAAGATGAACAGTGAAAGGACAGCAAACTCACAGTTACTAAGAACCACACCTAAAACAAAAGCAAACTAAGAGGACAGCTAGATCAGGAGCAGAACCATAGAAATGAAGATCACATGGAGGGTTAGCAACAGGAGAGTGGGAGAAGGAGAAGGGGGGAGAAGGTACAGAAAATAAGTAGCATAGATGGTAGGTAGAAAATAGATAGGGGGGAGGGCAAGAATAGTATGGGAAATATAGAATCTAAAGAACTTGTGACATGTGGTCATAAACTAAAGGGGGGGAATGGTGGGGGAGGGGTATGCAGGTGGAGGGGAATGAAGGGGGAAATAGAACAACTATAATAGCATAATAAAATATATATTTTTTAAAAGTAGAAGAAATAGGAAAATGAGCCCATCATTAACAATGATCAACTCATGGCCAAACTGGGTTCATTTACATACTCCTGCTTCCCCACCCACAAACTGGAGTCATTTGAAACAAATATCACCTTTTATGTTAGTTCCTCTATAACTATTTCATAATATTTTTCTAAAATAGATCCTTAAAAAAGAAGTACCATCATCACACCCAAAATAGCTAATGATAAACCTTAATCTCATAAAATGTCCCATCAGTGTTCCCATTCTCCAAATTGCCTAAAAATAATGGTTTTTACAGTTTGTTTATCTCAGTATCCAAATAAGGTCCATACATTACATTTGATTGATATATTTTTAAATATGTTATTTATTTATTTTTAGAGAGGGGAAGGGAGGGAGAAAGAGGGGGAGAAAAGCAATGATGTGAGATTGGTTGCCTCTTGTACATGCCCTGACCACCACTGAGGACCAAACCCACAACCCAGGCACATGCCCAGACCAGGAATCAAACCGGTGACCTTTCACTTTGTGGGAAAAGACCCAATCAGCTGAACCAGACCAGCTGGGGCAATTTGGTAGATATGTTTTAAAAAATATTTTTTAAATCAGTAGATGTTTCCTCCCTCTCTTGTTTCACATGTATTTGACAAAAAAACTATCCTTTTATCCAATGAATTTCCTGTGTTAAAGATTTTGATGATCACAGCATTTACTATTTTCTTCTGTCCCTTATATTTCCTGCAAACTTACAGTTAGACCCAGACACATGGTTAGATTCAGTGTTGAGTTACAGACAAGAATATTTCACAGGTGTACTGCGTTGTCTGTCTGTCTCTCTCTCTCTCGAGGTAAGCAGTTATTGATGCTCACTGCTTAGATCTGTCATTTCACTGGAGATTGTGAAGTGGTGATAATGCTGTCACTCTGTCTGCGTTTATTTGCTGGGATGCTTCTGGAAAGAGAAACTCCCCCAGATCAGTTCTTTGGTGTAATTGTTTTAAATGGCTGCATCATGTTGCATTAGGTTGCTGTACTATAATTTACTGAACTCCCCCTTTTTAGTACAGGATGGCTAGATTGTAATTTATGGATTTCTACCATTCTGCATAACACCATAATTATTGTTTTTGTACACAAAGTCATTTGCATCTCATGAATAACTGCCTGAGGAGTACAAGCATTTGGTTAAAGAGGCCTTTGCCTATGAACACACTTTTTAAAAAGACAGTTCCACATCCCACTACCACCAGTTATGCACAGATGTGCCAGTTTCACGACTTTTCCTACCAGCTCTGGTTGTAATTGGAGTTGTGAGTTTGGGATTTTACTCAGTTTGCATTCCTTTGCATTTCTCAGTTTGCATTCCTTTATGGCCAGGTGCCAAGAAGCCAAAAATCATTTTGGGAAAACAAATAAAACTATTAAAAAATTGTCTATTTTTAGAGAGAGAAGGGAAGGAGAAAGAGAGGGAGGGAAACATCAATGGGTTGTCTCTCAAGGTCCGAGCCTGCAAGTCAGGCATGTGCCCTGACCAGGAATCAAACCAATGGCCTTTCTCTTTGTGGGATGATGCTCAACTAGCTGAGCCATACTGCTCAGGGCAAGAAAACTCTTCATAAATGAAAGCAGTGTACTTACCAAGGGAAATCGGATGGACCACTGCAGAGGTCTTGCTGTTTAAGGAGGTGATGCGAGAGTTAGTAGCAGCAGCAGCAGCAGCAGCAGCAGTGGTGATTTTATGTTTCTAATTAGCAAACATTTGGCATTCTTTTTTTTTTTTTGGTCTGGTCTTCAACTCCTCGGATCCAAAAGTGCAAGTTAAAAGTCATTACCTTTGGTAACCAGAGGGGTCCCCTCTTGTGTAGAAGAAATAGTTTCTTGCCTGTGTGCAAGAGATAAACAGATCGACTTATTTTACCTTGCTTTTCTGAATACAAAGAAAGTTGTTTCTGGACAAAGCAAGTTGTCAGGACCTGTATGCCTCCACAGATATTTGCACCTGAAGGTGTCTGCTTCGGATGCTTTGATTCTTATGGGCTTTTTTTTTTTTTTTTAAGCCTTTAAGGAATAAAAGAAGATAACCCCCATCTAGTGCCAATGGGAGACAGTAGGTGCTATGCTGACTGTGACCCATTTCAGAACATGTTGTTGAATGGGCGGGACTGTGATTCTCAGGGGAAGAATCCTGGGTTTACAGTCCCAGAGCCTGAGCTTAAGATTCATCTCTACCATTTACCTCGGTTGTGCTGTGTGATCTGCGGCAGGTAGCTTCACCTCTCTGGACCCTGATTTCCACTTTATAAAAAAAAACAATTGCTCTGCTGCTTAACCCCAAGGATCGCTCTGAGGATCGAGGAAGGAAACATATATGAAAAAACTAGGTAAACCGTGAAGAGCTACACTATGGAAGAAATTTTATACATGCTAATACAACCCCACTTTTTTCTTCCTATACAAATATTGCTCAGTCATAAGCAAAAGAAAGAAAATAAGAATTACTGGTAATTCTACCAAGCATCTGAATAGATTTTCTTCTGCTTTTTATGATTGTTGTTCAAGGACAAACATTATTTAAAAACAAAAACAAACTAAGGTCACATGGCACATAGTATTTTTATAATTTATTTTTTCACTTAATACATCATGAGCATTTTTCATAGCATGAAATACGAACTCATCCTTTACGTCTACAGAGTATTTTATTGCCTGGCTACACCCCCATTTACCTGTTGAATCTGCTATATAATCTCAGAGCTTGTTTCTCAGTTGTTCTCTCTTGATCATGCTCTTCTCCTAAGTGGTACATGAGACAGTCGAGGCTGTAACTTCCCATTATTTAGCTGGGGCGTCAGCTTTCTAAGTTCACTGTGAGACAAGCAGGGTGTAGAGTCGAGGCTAATGGGTCCCCACAATGGGTACTTCTCTGCATGGCCTAGCAGGTTCCCATTTACTTAGATGCTGACCGTACATCGTGTGGTTGTTTATTCATTTGCCCATTGAACGTACACAACCCTGACTGGCTACTATTGAGACTACAGTCTTACCCTCAAAGAGCATGTAGTCTAGTTGGGAAGAGAAAGCACAAAATCAGAATAGTTGCCAAAGGACAGTCGGCCAGCAGAACGGGGCCAGAGTACCAGCAGGTACTCAGTGGGAAGGCTGGCTAGATCTGGTGTGAGAAGGCGTGTGTTTGAATCCCTGCTCTCTAGTCTCTCTGGGCAAGTCTCTAGCACTCTGAACCTCAGATTCCTCTTCTGAGAAATGGATACTTGATGTATCTGCTGAAACTAGTAATAGCTCCTAGTGAGATAATAGATTTGAACATGGCTCACAGAAGAGGTTCTCACACTTTTTTTTAAGCGTGATGGGATTTCCTGGGGGTGGCATTCTGCTCCAACTTAGCCATGGTCTGGATCATTTTCTTTCTCTTCCCAGGACATCTAGGGGTGGGGGGCTGCGAGCCGTGGGGGGCAGATTCCAGGGCACCCAAAGCAGGTCCTGACATCTCATTCTGCTTGCCTGCAGCGACCGGCTGGCCCTGCTCCAGGTGAGGAGGATCCTGCAGCAGCTCGGCTTGGACAGCACGTGTGAGGACAGCATCGTGGTGAAGGAGGTGTGTGGAGCTGTGTCCCGTCGGGCTGCCCAGCTCTGTGGCGCGGGCTTGGCCGCCATCGTGGAGAAAAGGAGGAAAGACCAGGGGCTCGAGCACCTGAAGATCACTGTGGGCGTGGACGGCACCCTATACAAACTGCACCCTCAGTGAGTGCCTGCAGAGGGCAGGGGTGGGAGGGTGCTGAGGGCGAGAGTGGTCCCGGTTGAATTTGACAGACGGGGTTGAGCCCTGGTGGCTCTGCTTCCTAGTAGCACGATGTGGGAATATTTGCCCTCCCCTCCGAACCCCAGCTTTTTCATCATGAAAGGTGGGCTGTAGTAGCCTCTGCCTCACAGGACTGTGTGAAGGTTACAGGGGTTAATACCTGTGAAGTGCTTCACACAGTGCTCAGTAAATACAAGCACTGATTATTAACACATTCCCATTGACTTCTCAGGGGAGAAATGAAAACTGACTATAAACACACAGTATTGTCAAGTAGGAGCTGCTTATAATTTTCTTAGCTCAGAATAAGTGGACAGGAGGATTAAGAGCCCCGTCAGGCAATATGAGTTTGAATCATGGCTCTTCTGCTTAGTAGCTGGGAGGCCTAGAGCCGGTTTCTTACCCTGTTAAATGAGGACAAATATCATACCTGCCTCGTAGATTATTATGAAGATTAAGTTAAATAGTTTGTGTAGCATGCATGGAACATCACAGAAATCTCAATGATGAAAGCTATCATTTTATTTTCATTTCGAGATTTACGTTTTGTTTTGGTGAAGAGGAAAACTATTAACAAGCCTATACAAATTTTCAGTCATGTGGAAATATATACATGAACTTATTATTGTAATCCTTCTTCCTTAGCCCTTCCTGTGATGCTAATTGTCTGAAATAACTGAGTGGTATCTTCTTTTGCTTTTTCTTTGGGGTCACGTATTTTTGTTGTGGTTCCTACAAGCCCTTCCCTTGAACCATAACTTGACTGAGGAACAAAACCGCATGCTTATATCACTAAGTATAGACAAAGCATTTGGTAACATCTAACACCTTCCAAGATGAAAAGTACTCAGCAAAGCAGGAATAAATGTACTCAGCAAACTTCCTCAACCTGGCAAAGAACATCTAAGAAAAATCCACAGCTGACATCATATTTACTGGTAAAAGACTGGATGCTTTTCCCTTAGACTGGGAACAAGACAAGGATGCCCACTTGCGCCACTGCTGGTCAACATTGTACTGCTTCTAATGCTGCCTCTACATGGTTTGTGATTAGTGTCTATCAGTCAAATCTTGATTCAAGGAGAGGTTTGTAAGAACCAGACTCAAAACGCATGACCTCAAGTGGAAAACCATAGGTAAGTCTAGCCAGCTCTGTTAGGCAAGAAAAGGTGGTAAAAGGCATCCATATTGGAAAGGCAAAAATAAAACTATCTTTCTTCACAGATGACATGATTTGGTATGTAGAAAATCCTCAGGCATCCACACACACAAAACTATTGGAACTAGTAAACAAGTTTAGCAGGGTTTCAGAATAAAATCAATATATAAAAGCAGTTATGCATTAGCAATGAATAATCAAAAAGTGAAACTTAAGAAAATAAGTTTATTTACAACAGCATTAAAAAGAATAAAATACTTAGTAATAAATTTCACAAAACAAATACAAAATTTGTACGTTTGTACATCACTAAAAGAAATTAAAGACCTATTATTATTTAGGTCTTGGAAAGACATCTGTGTTAATGGATTGGAAGACTTAATATTAAGATAGCTATACTTCCCAAATTTATCTTCAGATCAGACATAACCATTATCAAAATCCCCACACACTTCTTTGCAGAAATCAGTAAATTGATGCTATCATTCATATGCAAATGCAAAGAATTCAGAATAGTGAAAACAATCTTCAAAGTAGAACACAACTGAAGAAATCATACTTCTCTATTTAAAAACTTACTCTAAAGTTACAGTAATCAAAACAGTATGGTACTGGCATAAAGATTAAACATATAGACCATTGGAATAGAAGTTAAGGGTCCAGTAATAAACCTGCACATTTATGGCCAGTTGATTTTCAACAAGGATGCAAAGGCCATTCAATGGGGAAAAAAGTATTCTTTTTAACAAATGGCATAATAATTGGATTTCCACATGGAAAACAATGAAGTTGGACTTCAACCTCACATCAAGTATAAAATTAACACAAAATGGATCAAAGAGGGCCCTGCCTTGGTGAACGACCTAAGGCTCTGCTCCTCACCCAGTGGCGCGAAACAGCAGAGGGGGTCGCCATTTCCTCGCTCTGACCACGCCCCCACATACAGCGTCACAACCCAGCAACCTGACCACAAAAATGGCTCAAGAAGATCTCAAAGCCCCAGAGCCTATAAATCTAAGTGATGAAGAAATAGCAAAACTCTCAGATGCACAGTTTAAAACACTGGTGATCAGGATGCTCACAGATCTGGTTGATTATAGCCACAAATTAGAGAAACATATGAAGGCAAAACTAATTGAAATGAATGGAATTGCACAGGAAACCAATAGCGATGAAAAGGAAACTGGGACTCAAATCAATGGAGTGGACCAGAAGGAAGAAAAAAATGGCCAAACAGAAAAGAGTGAAGAAGCAAGAATTCAAAGAAATGAGGAGAGTCTTAGGAACCTCCAGGACATCTTTAAACATTCCAACATCCGAATTATAAGGGTACCAGAAGGGGGAAAGGAACATCCACCAGTGGAAAACTTATTTGAACAAATAATAAAGGAGAATTTCCCCAATCTGGTAAAGGAAATAGACTGCCGGGAAATCCAGGAAGCTCAGAGAGTCCCAAAGAAGTCGGACCCAAGAAGAAACACACCAAGGCACATCACCATTACATTAGCCAAGATTAAAATGAAGGAGAGAATCCTAGAAGCAGCAAGAGATAAGGGGACAGTCACCTACAAAGGAGTTCCCATCAGACTGTCAGCAGATTTCTCAAAAGAGACCTTACAGGCAAGAAGGGGCTGGAAAGAAGTATTCCAAGTCATGAAATCCAAAGACCTACAACCAAGATTACTCTATCCAGCAAAGCTTTCATTTAGAATGGAAGGGCAGATAAAGTGTTTCTCAGATAAGATCAAATTCAAGGAGTTCATCATCACCAAGCCCTTATTATATGAAATGTTAAAGGGACTTATCTAAGAAAAAGAAGTTAAAAAAACATGAACAGTGAAAGGACAGCAAATTCACAGTTATTAACAACCACACCTAAAACAAAAGCAAACTAAAAGGACAGATAGATCAGGAGTGGAAACATAGAAATGAAGATGCCAAGGACGGTTAGCAACAAGGGAGTGGGAGAAGGAGAAGGGGGGAGAAGGTACAGAAAATAAGTAGCATAGATGGTAGACAGAAAATAGATGGGGGTGGCAAGAATAGTATGGGAAATATAGAATCTAAAGAACTTGAGACACATGGTCATAAACTAAAGGGAGGGTAATGGTGAGGATGGGGGGGTAGGGTGGAGGGGAATGAAGGGGGGAAATAGAACAACTGTAATGATATAATGAATAAAAAAAATTTTTTTAAATGGATCAAAGACCTGAATTAAGAGCTAAAACTATAAAACTCTTAAAATATAGGTATAAATTCTTGTGACTTTGAAATAGGTGACGGTCTAAAATATGACATCAAAAGCATAAGCAACAAAATAAAAAATAGATAAATTGGACTTGATCAAAATAAAAAAAATTTATACACCATAGAAGTTGCAAAGAAAAAATAGAATATTTGCAATCATATATCTGATGAGGGACTTATATTTAGAATATATAAAGAATACAAAACAACTCAATGATAAAGACAAGTAACTTGATTAACAAATGACATCTCTCCAAAGAAGATCTACAAATGGCCAATAAGCACTTGAGAAGATGCTCAGAATTATTTGTCACTAGGAAGATGCAAATCAAAACTGTGAAATACCATTTCACACCCAGTTAGGATGGCTATAATAAAAAAGACTGACAATAACAAGTGTTGGTCAGGATGTGATAAAAATGGAGCCTTGATGTCTTGCTGGTGGGAACACAGTTTGGCAATCTCTAAAAAAGATAAACATCCCTGGCTGGTATGGCTCAGTGGATTGAGTGCCAGCCTGCGAACCAAAGGGTCGCTGGTTCGATTCCCAATCAGGTTACATGCCTGGGTTGCCGGTGAGGTCCCCAGTGGGGGGGTGCATGAGAGGCAACTGCACATTGACGGGTTTTTTTCCCTCTTTTTCTCTCTCTTCCCCTCTTTCTAAAAAATAAATAAGTAACCCTGGCTGGTGTAGCTCAGTGGATTGAGCATGGGCCTGCAAACCAAAAGATCATGGTTCAATTCCCTGTCAGGGCACATGCCTGTGTTGCAGGCCAGTTCCCAGCAGGGGATGCATGAGAAGCAACCACACATTGATATTTCTCTCCCTCTCTCCTTCCCTTCCCTTCTAAAGATAAGTAAATCTTAAAAAATTTTTAAATAAATAAGTTAAAAATTTTTAAAAAGGTAAATAAAAACTTACCATATGACCCAGCAATTTCATTCCTAGGTTTACTCAAAAGAATTTAAAACATGTTCACACAAATACTTGTTAGAGACGTTCATAGCGGCATTATTCATAATAGCCAAAAGGAGAGACAACCCAAATGTCCATCATCTGATGGATGGGTAAAAAAGATAGCCATACAATGGGATATTGCTCATATGAAGGAATAAAGTACTGACACACCTACAACTTTGATGAACCTTGAAGAACGTTATGTTATGTGGCCAGACACAAGCGGCCACATATTATAGGATTCTATTATATTAAGTCCAGAATAGGTAAATCTACAGAGATAGAAAAATTGGTGACTATTGGAGGCTTTGCAGGGGCAATGTGAGTAGAGAATGATTAGCAATGGGTATGGGTTTCCTTTTTAGGATGACAAAAGTGTTCCGGGATTAGACAGTGGTGATGGTTGCACAACTTTGTGAATATACTAAAACCCACTGAATGGTACCCTGAAGGATGGAAGGGAGGGAGGGAGGGAGGAAGAAAGTTAATTGAGCAATGACTGCCAAGCCATTTTCTCCTACCTCCTGGGAAGTTTGGGGCTAAGTACCCTTACTGTGCCTCCAGCAACATTCCCAACATTCTCTCACTTAACCAGCAGAGTCCCAAGGAGCACCAGTGGTTGACCAGAGTCACCCACTGGCCCCGTGTTCCAGCTGCGTTCAGAACCTGCTCTGGCGTGCTGGCCCCCAGAGATGGCCACCACCTGTACCATTACAGTAACTCAGGAGCCCGGGATCTTCGGCCCAGATGCCCAGGCCTTTGGTAAACATATATGATCCCACAGACTGGCCTGGTAACTGACTCCCAGGATGTCGATTCCAACAGATTTAATAGCGCAAGTGGTAGTTGTGAGAGGCCAAGTGTTGTGATTAAGGCTGTATGCTTTAGGAGGAAATTAATGGAGGGAGAGATGAATAAATGGGTGGATGGATAAAGAAAACAGGGCAAAATTTTAACTTTGTTGAGTCTAGGCAGAAGGTATAGAGGTACTTGAACTATTCTTTAAGTTTGAAAATTTTGAAAATAAAAATTTGGGGAAGCCCTGGCTGGCGTAGCTCAGTGGAGTGAGTGCGGGCCTGTGAACCAGAGGATTGCGGTTCGATTCCCAGTCAGGGCACATGCCTGGGTTGCAGGCCAGTCCCCAGTAGGGGACGCATAAAAGGCAACCATATATTGATATTTCTCTCCCTCTCTCCTTCCCTTCCCCTCTAAAGATAAATAAATAAAATCTTTTTAAAAATTGGGGGAAAATTTGAACAAAAAAATGTGGGGTTTGGAAAAAGACTGGCCTGGTACAAATCTTAATAAATTGACTAGTTGTGTAAATTTGGACAAGTTTGTTAATTTTGGAGCATCAATTTATTTATGTAGTAAAGATAGCAATAATTATCTTCAAACTACTATTTGTTACACTTTGATATGCCGTATGTCAAACATCTAGCGTATTCTTTGGCATTGGTATCATTCAATAAAAGATAATATTAAAACAGCTATTTATGAAACTGTAAGGTCTTCTAGGACCTTGAGAAGCAAACTGGAAGCAACAAGTTAATTTGAAATAATTTGTTAATATGCTGATTCCATACGTCAGTGCTGATGAAGGTTTTCTCTTCTCATTTTTACAGCTTTTCTACAGTCCTGCAGGAAACCGTGAAAGACCTGGCCCCCCAGTGCGACGTGACATTCATGCTCTCGGAAGATGGCAGTGGGAAGGGAGCAGCTCTGATCACCGCCGTGGCCAAGAGGTTTCAGTAGGCCCAGGACAACTAGGAAGCCCTCCTGGCCGGCCCGAGGCACCTCGGGCTCTGACCAACCTTTCCTCCGGCAGATGAGTGGGTCTGGGACCAACAGGCAGGCTTCTGGCCGACTTCACCTTCTGGGTGGCCGCAAGAGAACCCCAAGTTCTTGAGTACTCTTAGCTTTTTGTTTCTCGTTTTCAAGGGCAGTACATGATATCTCTATTTGGTATATTTGGGCTCAGGATGAGCCGACTTGTAAAATCAAAGCATGTGGCTCGAGACATCCCCTTTCAGCAGATTCTCGGTTGAGAGCTGAGCTGTCAGTTCTCTAGGGCTTTGGGTCTTGTGGCCGCTGCACTTGGCAACGTATGTGCGATCTGTGCCTGTGGCCCGTCTGGCTGAGCTCCCGTGGTTGTGCTTCAGCCTTTGCTGTAGTGGACTGGGCCCTCTGCTTGTGGATGCACACTCGAGAGGGCTGGGGGCTCTGGCGTAAGCTGGAGATCTAATCTAACTTGTTCTTGACTTGTCACGTTGACTCCAAAGACTGGAATATTCAGGATGCGGAGGGCGGGACTGCCAGGGAGCCTGCGGGAAGCTGGCCTTGCTCACAGGGAGCAGTGTGGGCACCCTGCGGGACTTTTCTCAATATGTGTGTGTTATTGGGAGGGGTGTCTTTTGGGGCACCTGTTTGTCATTTTACAGGTGGTTTGTGCTGCTGTTGTTGATACTAGTTTTGAGAATTGTTGGGTATAGGAAATCCAGTAAATGAATAAAACGTATTATACTTCCTAAGAATCTTTGCATGAGATATGACTGTTTCACCTGGGAGGCTGGCTTGGTAACTTCATGCTCTGCTAGTGGAATAAGGGGCACAGAGTTGCTGAAGGCACCTCTCCAGTCCAGCCTTCTCACCAACGGCGGAATATGTGGAGTATCTTCTACAATACCTCTAACAGATTATTCAAATTTCATTTGAGTGCATACTTCCAGCGACTCGATCGCGTGATCCCACAGTCTAAAGGAGTGAGAGAGGGGCCCCCTGGAACTGGGGACAGGCGGGGGGTGAGGTTCACTGGGGAATGTTTTTTTTTCACACATTCAGTAAACAGATACTGCTGCGTGCAGGTGCTGGATTAATCAAAATGAACTTTATTGTATTTTAGGCTCATATCTCCCTGGAGAGAGTTTGTAAGGATTTATTAAATTTATCTTTTTGTATTTTAAGGTTATGTCTCTCTGGGGAAATGTTTCATGGTCAGATTTTTGTCTTAGCAAACCCCAAACCTTGTCGCCCTTGTCATCTTTCTGTAGTTCTCCCATTCCTTGGTAAGACACCTCCAGCTCCCAGCTCTCCTTTCCCCTGGTTCTGCTGGGGGTCTCTCCCTTTGCCTTCTGCTTAACAGGTGATCTGGCCCAGGTTCAGGCAGCCACACCGCCACGTTCTCCCACAACCTGGTCTCTCGGCACATGTTTGGTGAGATGGCCAGCTGTGGTCTCTGACCTGAGGTATCCAGGCAACTTTGCACATTCTGACTGATTGATGGCATCACAGAATCTTTGATCTGGAACAGAACGCAGAGAGGGCAGACAGCGGCTTGCCGTCCTTGGACAGGTCCACCCCCGAAACACCTGGGGCGATGGAGGGCTAACTTCTCAGAGTTTCCTAGGCAAGACCAGCCACCACACCACACAACAAGGTAAATGATCCTCCCGGGAGCCCCACAGACTTTTCCTCTTGGGAAGAGCATCTTCATCTACATTTTCTGGTCCTGTGGTTACTTTCTTCCTGTAACTTTGGCTAGAAAGAAGAGATGAACATAAATTTAAGAACTACATTTTCTCCATGACTCTGCCTCTGCAAAACGAGACCTCATTCCCAGTGGTCTCTCTTTAGTTGGCTAATGAATGGCAGTTGGGGAAAGTGAATTTCTCACACCCACTTCCCTCCATCCCCACTGTCTTGGCAGTCCCTCTCTTGCTGTTTTACAATTGAAACTACTGGTAAAGCATATTTTATTAGAAGAAGGTGGGGACTTGGGAGAAGTTGAATAATAAAAGAGGGATCTGATAGCTCATATTTGGGGTGAACTAGGAGGGATAATTAGGGTAGAAGAGATTAATTCATTTTTGGTCCAGCTAGGGACAGAATGAAGCTGGGAAGAAAGTGGAAAATACTTTAAAAATTATATATATTTTACATATGAGAAAGAAAGAGAGATAAAAATAAAGGTACATCATTGGGAATAGTTTGGGGGGACTGGTCTAGAGAGCAGAGACGCACCACCAGCACAAGAGGCAATTCCAAGGGGTGTCACTCACACCACAGTCTCTACGTGGCCCGGTTTTCATCGACTCACCTCTTCGGTAGTTAGCACAGTCTAGCGCAGCCCTTCCCAAAGCATGTTCTAGGATCAACGAGATATTCCCAAGAAGCCATTCTCTGGAGTAACCTTTTCCTTTAATTCTCAGACAAAATGGCTCATTTCCCCACCCCACATTCTGCAGAAAGGCCTCGGATTCCAACAGTTCCTGAAGGGAATGCTTATACTGTCCGGTGCCGTCTCCAATCCTGGCTCCAGCTCGCTTCTCGTCTCAGCTGCCCTCACAAGTCCTGTGGCTGCTGCCTCTCTCTCTGTTTTGGCTGATACATGGAACTGTCCCTTTCTCTTTGATTCTCCAAAACACCATGAATTCACCGCCAGTGTCTTAGAACAGACTTGACCAAAGGTTTGGGGGTGATGGAAGGGACTACTTCACAGAATAGGCAGCACTGTAAACATGAGCATTGGGTAACGAAGTTCTATGGCCATCCCCACCCCAGAGAGTTTTCCGCTGCCCATCTTTCTCCATGAACTCTGCTGGCTCCCGTGTTGTACAGATTCTTCCCACATTCTCTGGAGACTTCTTTCTTGTCTTCTCTTCTCTGAATTCTGGACAACCCATATCAAATTAAAAATTTATCTTGCTTAAAGAAAAAAGATTTATTTATTTTTAAAGAGAGGGAAAGAAACACTAGTGTGGGAAAGAAACATCCACCTCTCACATATCCCCAACTGAGGACCTCGCCTGCAACACAGACATGTTCTCTTACTGGGATTCGAACCCATGACCTTTCATTTGCAGGCCCACAGGCTAACATGCAATCTACTGAGCCATACCAGCCATGGCTCTCCTGATTTATTTTACAGAGCAAGTGACTCTCCTATGGTATCAGTCCACTCTTGTGTCAGCCCGAAACCTCAACTTTGCCAACCAAAAAGGCCCCTTGAGGTGTTTGAATAAAAAGAGGGATTTTCTCTTTAAAAGGAATTTTTCTGTTAGAGTCAAACAACAGCAAACTTTACTCCTGACGTAGAGTAAACTACATATTTAAAGTATATAATTTGATATGTTTTGCTGATATCACCACAAACAAGATATTGAACATGTCCATTACCATAAAAGTTTTCTTGTGACCCTTTGACCCCTCCTTCCTACCTCTTATTTTTTCCCCCACACTCAGGTAACTATTAGATTTGCTTTCTGTTTCTATAAAATTTAGTTTGCATTTTCTAGACTTTTATATAAATGGAGGCGTATAGTTGGTTCCCTTTTTTAATGTGGCTTCTTTCACTCAGTATACCTATTTCTTTTAATCCTCACCGAAGGACATGCTTATTGATTTTAGAGAGAGGGGGCAGCGGAGGGAGCGAGAGAGGGGGAGAGAGAAACATCCAGTGACTGGTTGCCTTTCCTGTGCACTCGGCCAGGCACTGTTCTCACACATGCCAGCACTGGGGATGAATCCACGGCCCAGGCATGTGTCCTGACTGGGAACCAAACCCGCGACCTTTCAGTTTTCAGGATGATGCTCCAACCAGCTGAACCACAGTAGCCAGGGCTTAGTGTACCTATTTCGATATACATTCATGTTGTTGCAAGTATCAAAAGTTCATTACTTATATTGTCGAATATTCTGATGCATGGATATACCACAATTTGTTTATTCATCTACCTATTCATAGGTATTTGCGTCGTTTCCAGTTTTGGGCTATTGCAATTTAAGCAACAAGAGTGTTATATACAAGTCTTAGGATGGACATGTACTTTTGTTTCTCTTGGATTAATACCTAGGATTACAATAGCTAGGTCTTTTGGTTAAATTTTTATAAAAAGCAAAACTGTTTTTTAAAGTGGTTGAACCATTTTATATTCACATCAACAGTATAGGAATGTTCGAGTTTCCACATATTTGCGAACACTGGATTGGCTGGTCATTTTAATTTTAGACCTTCTAATAAGTGGGTCATCATGTGTAATTATGGTTTAACTTATGTTTACCTGAGATTTAACATCTCATCATATGTTTATTGATCAAATCTTTTCCTTCTGTTAAATGCTCTCTATCGCTTTTGCCTATTTTTAAACTGAACTGAGCCCCTTTTTTTTATTTGTGGGAATTCCTTATATACTGGGAAGAACAAAACTGGATCTACAGTTATAAATAAATAATACAATAATTAATAAATTACACAAATAAGCTCTGCCTTGCATACTCACAACTATAAACCTATTTTTGCCCACCCCTGTGTTGTGGATCAAGTCCATTGGCAGTTTTAGGTATTTCAAATATCTTATCATTTACAGCTTGTATTTTTATTTTCTTTAAGCTTTTGATTAACATAGTTCTAAATTTAATACTGTCAAGAGTCTCATTCTTTTTTTTTTAAAGTTAGCATTGTTTTGTGTGTCTTATTTAATGAATCTTACTTTCAAGGTCAGAAAGATTTTAACAGTATTGTCTTCTAAAAAAAATTTAAAGTTTTGTTTTTGACGTTTTGTTTTTAGTTTAAGTGAAGATGATTTTTATCTATGGTATGAGTCAGAAACAGTTTCATTTCTTCCCCATATAGATAGCTTTGCAAGCTATCTCTTAAATAGTCCCTTCTCTACTGATGACATGCCAGCTCATTAAATTCCACAAAAAACACAAATGCCCTGTTGGCACTTGTACTGACGCTGCACTGTGTGTGTAGATCAGTGTGGGGAGAGCAACCCTTTTAAGGTGCTGTTTCTTTCTAGCCGTTGCCTAGGGAACATCTCTTCATTGATGTAGGTCTCCTCTGAGGTTTTCCGAAAAGCGTTGTAATTTTCCGCATAGGTCTTGCACTCTTTTTTCCTTAGATTTACTCTTAAGTAGCTTATAGTTTTGTTGTGAGTATAAATGAAGCCCTTTAAAAAAATGTTTCATTCCTAATTGTTTGCTTGCAAATGCAAAGATAATACAATTGATTTATATCATTGATCTTATATCTAGTCACATACTTTTCCATTACTTTTATTAATCTTTTTAACTCCCCTCCCTGGTAATTACTAATCCATCTTCTGTATCTCTGATTCAGGGTTTGGGGCTTTTTTATACATTCCGCATATAATTGAGAGTGTACAGTCTTTGTCTTTCTCTCTCTGACTTACTTAGCTTCACATAACACCTTCAAGGACTATCCCTGATGTTGCAAATGGCAGGATTTCCTTCTTTTTTGTGGAAGAATAATATTCCATTGTATATAGATACCACATCTTCTCTATCCATTCACCCACTGATGAACACTTAGGTTGTTTCCATGTCTTGGCAATTGCCAATAATGCTGCAGTGAACATGGAGATGAAGACAACTTATATAAGAGAAATGATTCTATTAAATAAATAGCAAGAAATGATTCTTTTAGATAAATACCCAGAAGTCCTGTAGGACTTTTTTTGTTGTTGTAATTTTTATTTATTTATCTTTAGAGAGGAAGGGAAGGAGAGAGGGAGAGAAATATCAATGTGTGGTTGCCTCTAGTGTGTCCCCTGCTGGGAACTGGCCTGCACCCCAAGCATGTGCCCTGACTGGGAATCAAACCTTGATCCTTTGGTTCATAGGCTCCCACTCAATTCACTGAGCTACAACAGCCAGTGTCTGTAGGACTTTTCTACTGTCTATTTTTTCTCTTGTGTATGGGTCACATTTTTCTACTTCTCTGTATTAGTATCTGTAACTATCTATCTGTCATCTATCTCTCTATCTTTGTACATTATATATAATAGCCCTGGAGTCTGAAGTAGGTTATATTTTCTCCCAGGGAGAGAACAACCTTTTCTTCCTTGAGGTAGCTAAACAGTAGACTCATTTCTTCAGGCTCATTTCAGTCTGATACTGAGGTGGATGGACTTATCTTCAGTTTCAAATATCCTGAGAGTGATGCCTGTCTTGTGTTTTTTACAGGCCCTCCCCTCAAGCAGACTTCTTTCCCAAACAAAATAATATTTCAGGAAATCTCTCTCTGAATGTCCTCTGGCCCCCTGTCTCCTTACTGCTCAGCACTCAGCAAACATCCCGTGAGGGAGTACTGGCCAGTGGGGGAAGCCAGCCGTGCACTTGAGCTTCTCCAGACTCTGCTTCGTCAAGGCAGCCTGTGTGGCCACGCAGGGCGGCTGGCTTCTCATTGTCTCAGAGCAGGCTGGCCCCACACTGACAGTCCGACAGTCTCAGCGACTGTCCTCTGAGAGGGAGGCAGTCCCCAGTCTCTACTTGCACAGGTTCTTTCTGCTCTAAAATTTAGCTCCATTGGCCTTTGTATTATTCATAGTTTTCCAATGTCTCTAAAAATATATATATATAATTTTGTCAGTTTATTCATTTGTTTTCTAATTGTTACCACGAGTACAATGATTGGTTTCTACATTTCACATCCTAACCACCAGTTTTAAAGACTTTGAATTCCCATTATGATTTCTGGTTTCACTCAGCTATTTAAAAGAGCTTTTAAGTTTATACTTTTGTACCTTCCAAAAATATGAAGTTTTAAAATTTATTATTTTGTAATTAACCTCTAACATAATTGTGTTTTTATCATTGAATATTATCTAAATCAGGAATTGGCAAACTTTTTCTGTAAGGGGCCAGAAAAATAAATATTTTCAGGTTTTGTGGGCCACATGTTCTGCTTCATTATAGCATGAAAGTGCCTATGGACAGTATGCAGGTGGATTCATACGGCTGTCTACTAGTAAAACTTAATACAAACCCAAGTGAAAGGCGGGCTTTGGCCTGTAGGCCATGGTTTGTTAGGCCCTGGTCTATATTATATTTATTATTTGGAAATCTATAGGCTTGTTTTATAAGTATTTCATGTGTACTTGAAAAGAATATGTATCCTTTATTAGATAAAGACTTCTATATATGTCTATTGGATTAAACTTGTTCCCTAGCTGGTCAGATCTTCCATATATTTGTTGATTTTGTTTGTTTGGCCTAACAACAGAGAGAAATGTGTTTAAATCTCTTAAAATTGTCAGATTTTTCCTATAGATCTAACTGTGGGGGGGCCCTCCGCCCACAGGGCCCCCCACCTCTGGCCACCACGAATGAGAATAAGTCTACCGAGACATGATCTGCTTGGGGAGGAAAGGTGGTCGATCTCTCAAAGGAGAATGGCCCAGAGCCTTCTCCTCATTGGGCTTTTATTAGGTTCATTTTGCACAGGAATATAGGTAAAGCTCATTAATCATTGTCAGACAGTAAGGATCAAACAATAGATAGCACACAAAGAATTACTAAGGCTTATTCTGAGTCAGGGTCAGTTAGCTAAAGGGCTACAAAACTTTGGGAAATGAACTCATTTCCTGCTCAGACCCTTATCACTTAGTTGAGAGCATTCTTAGCAAGGCAGGTTTCACCGGATTTTATGCATTCTTTCTTAGGCCTGATCACCCTGGGGAACCCACCCTTTTCAGCCCAGGGCTGCACCGCTCTTTGTCATTTTTTCAGGATTAAGTAAGGCAGCTAAGAGATTAGGAGACTTCTTTCAGACAGAATGAGGACTCAGGCTATGTCAAAGCCGAGGGGTGAGGGTCCATCACTCTCTTTTACTATAGCCCCTGAGTCCTTCCCTGGGGGCTCCCAGTGATCATGCCTGACTTAGGTCATCCCTCCCTTGGAGGAATCTTACCCATCATTGGCTAGCTGATCAAGCATTGGGGGCCAGGCAGGGTGAAGTAAAAGGAGCAGAGGCGGTGCCCCTGACAGGGAGATAAGCTTTGTCTCCTTAGTGGTTTATGGTCCAAAGGTTGCTCACTCAGCCTCAGCCATGGGGGGTTGTTTACAGCTCCTGAAACCAGTCAGGGCAGTTCCCAATATTTAACAATTTTTGTTTTAAATATTTAGAGGCCAATTTATTAGAAATTTAATAGCTTCTTGAGGAATGAAATTTTTACCATTCTCATACTGCCCCTCTTTGTGTAAAGATGCTCAAACCCACCACCACTTTTTATATAAAAGCATTTATTTTTTAAAAAATTTTTTTCCCCCCCTCCCCTTCATTTTAATAGTCTAAATTATATGGCATTAAGTCACCAGCTTTCTTTTGGCAACTATTTCCTGGGATGGGGGCAGGGGGTGGGTGGATATATCCTCTCCCTGAAAAGACGAGTATTTTAGCACTCTCTCGTGTGCTGTGGTGTCTCTCAGCCCTCGGGATGGGTGATGGTGCCTGAGGCGAGTCAGACCTTACCTGCTCACCCAGGCAGGGCTTACACCCTGGCGTGAGTCCCTGGGCCCTGGTTCTGGGGTCCGAGACATTCCTGCCCCTAGTGAAGGAGCAGAAAGGATTATCTCAGGTTATGTACAGAGAGGGGCAGGAGGAGATTTTCAGTCACTC
Source organism: Artibeus jamaicensis (assembly GCF_021234435.1). NCBI lineage: Eukaryota > Metazoa > Chordata > Mammalia > Chiroptera > Phyllostomidae > Artibeus > Artibeus jamaicensis. The sequence goes on from NW_026521788.1 coordinate 21,240,967, forward strand.
TTCTCTAAACAACATCATTTTTCCCCTATAAAAAACAGACATTTCATATGGTACAGTCGACACATGGATATAGTTGGTAATGAAAGTAGAACTCTACACATTATTCTGTATCTAGCTTTTTTGATCTAACAGTACGTCATGGATAAACATTCTGCTTGATGTCATTTTTTTGTTTCTTATAAACATAAAATAATGTTCATAAGGTATCACAGTGCTGATAAAAAGTTTGTTTTATAGTGAATGGTGGAGGGACAGGGGCCAGGACTGCGCACAAAAATAAATATGATGGGTGGGATTAGGGCTGAGGGGACGGAGGAAAGGACATTGACATTTCCCAGGGAAACTGACAGGTTAGCCAGCATCCCAGGTCATGTCCATCTTCTTAGAACTGCTCCGCATGTCCTCTGGCTCCTAAACACCTTCCATGAAGTGCTTATTGCTCACGTTATGACTGGCTGAAGCAAACGGGGCATTCTCTTCTCCTCTCAGACAGAACTAGAGCTATGTGGTGAGTCTCTGGGCCTCAGATGCCAATGTGTCCAGATTTCTGAGTCTGCTCGTGAGGTCAGAGAATGCTGCTGGGGCAAGAACAGGGTGGACCGTTTGGGATTAAGGCTTGGATCTGAACCATTGGACCGTGTCTGGAGTTTTTGCACAAAGGAGAATTGAACTGTACAGCAGCTAGGAGGGTATTGTCATAGCCCTGGCGCCCTGTAACTCCGGGGACTGGAGCCCTGTGGGAGTACATAGCTGGCATTTTTTTGCTTGAGATTAGGAAGTCTTTTGCTTCCTCTGTGAAGAGGCTTGAATTCAATGACTGTTGTGGTAGGATGGAGTCTTTTTTTCTGGTAAAAATGAAACAGAAGCTTGGCTCCAGTTGTTACAGGATGGTGGGCAGATGAGCGCTCTCTCTGCTGGTGGAAAGCCTGTTTAAGAGCATGTGGTCACATTTTTGTCTGACATTATTATCAAGAGCATAGAGAAGCTGTGATCCAGACTCAGATGGGTGAGCTTTTCTCCCGATGGGACTCTCCAAATGCCATCCTTGCAAGTAAGAAGTGTCACAACCCCATTTCATAGTAAGTTTCTTTTGACATTATGTTTTGGTTGACAGATTCCCTATTATGACTCAAGGGCTGTTGTCATTTCCAGGTAGCAGTGTCTCTGCTGGGGGAGCACTGATGGGCGTGGTGAGATGACTGGATAGAGAGGCGGGGCTTTGTGTTGTGTTTCTCCCTGGGCGTCAGCCTGGCTGTCTCTGAGATGGACTGGCCAGCTCTCTGCCCTCTTCCTCCTGTTGCAAAGGATGCTGGGAGAGCATGAGAATACAAGTTGGAAAGAGAATATAAACTGCTCTTTTATACTTTACCACAGTTTGTTTTCTCTGAGTTGGATCTTTCATTAGTGTGTTCTTTGGAGTACAGTTGTCTAGGGTTAACTTTACTTTCTCGACTGAAGAAGAAATTGGGTAGTGTCCAAATGCAGGCAGGCTGGGATTCAATATGCAGAATGGTTCAATGGACGTGTGCGTGACCATGCAGCTGGCTGGGTGTGATGAGGAACCTCAGAATGACACAAACATGTTCTGAGGACTATTTTCTCCAGAAACAAAGTAGCTCCTGGGCTGTGAAGTAGTTAATACCTGTGTAAAGCATCGACAGTTTAAATACACAATCCAAAAAACATTTTTCTTCATCAGCCAAATCACAAAGGCAGGACTTGATGCAAACCACATGGGAGGGATATCACTGAGCTGCGGAGGCTTGGGTCAGAGTTGTGATCAGATCCTGTGTCCTTTATTTAACTTTCTCCGGAATGTGGACCCAGCTGCAAAGCCACCCTCATGTCAGCAGGCCCAGCTGAAGGGCACATGTACTTGAAGTTTCCATCATGGTCATGTTGCTTTAATAAAAATATTTCTAAGTCCAGGCTCATCTCACACTTTGGTGGGTCAGTGGGTCTCTTCACTAAGAACCATAGGTTAGCAGGATTGTCATCCTTGGGAGGTTGGGGGAAGGAGGAAGGTTTCTCTGTGAGAATTCAGAGAAGGAAGGCCAGTGGAAGGCAGTCAGAGGAAGGCAGCTTTCATCTCAGACATAACTAGCCAACGATGGAAAAGGCTGCCTTGAAGGGTGAGGCGCCACCTACAGGGTCTTGTCTTAGACGGGGGCAGGGGCGGGGGCGGGGGCGGGGGCGGGGGTGGCGCAGATGTGCCAGCTTCTTTCCAGTTCCCAGAGAATGTGCTTTTAGCTCCTGGAGTCTCACGCCATGGGCAGTTAATCTCTGAACTGCTAGAATTCCTGTATTTTATTCCCCACTTCACCAAATAACTTGTCTCATTTCTCTCTATGGCTGCAGACCCCTATCAGGGCTTCTCTCAGAATACCAGCTGTGAGTTCCCCTTCCCTGTGGAGAGCAGGAGAGAGTAAGAGAGAGCCAGGACTATTATGCTTCAGTGGGTGAACCCCCTGACAGCCAGCATCTGTTAGAACATGGCTCTGAGTTTCAGCAGGTCACGGAGCAGCCAGGAGGGCTTATTGAAAGCAAACAGTTTGCCCTGTCCCAGCTTTCAGTGTAGGAGGTCTAGGGCCTGAGACTGGGCATTTATAACAACTCCCAGCTAATGCTGCAGCCACTGGTGTGCCAGTGACCACACTTTGAGAACCAAGTCCCTAGAGCACGGAGACCCCACCCAGCCTACCCTCACTCAGTAAGGCCCACATCTGGAAGGGGCAGATTAGTAAGTAAGGGGGCACATTGTCCTCCTTCTCCACAGCTTTCTCTTCTCTTTTATCAAGGTTCACGTGTCCCTTAGGGCCTCCAAAGAAAACTCTGACCCAGACCAATGTGCCTCAGATCCAAAGTCACTTCCTCCAGGAAGCCTTCTATGAATCCCCAGGATTAGACATCATGGCTCCTGATAGTTACCACACACAATTCATAGTTTGTAACTGTTAACTCATGTGATTTCTTAATTCAGATCCTTCTCCCCCAGAGCTGTAAGTTCCACAAAGGGCAGAATTAAGAACAGTGGGAAAGATTTCAGGAACTGCTATAAAGGACACATGGATAAAACCAAGGGGGAGGGTGGAAGCAAGGGAGGGAGGTGGGTTTGGGGGGGTGGAGGGGAGGGGTGGGGAGAAAATACAACTGTAATTGAACAACAATAAAATAAGTTAAAAAAAAAAAGAACATTTGGAAAAATGAGGAGATTAGGTGGGGGAATGGTGGTGTGTCACCTGCCGGATTGTGGAAGAAAAGAGGGTTTTGTCTACAGGGAAGCCCCTCCTGCAGGGGGAAGGAAGGAAGGAGGCGGCCTGGGACGTTGACTGGGACTTCTGGCTCAGGTCTACCCCAGCTCTGTCTAGTACCAACCAGAGGTTTGTCTTCTCTATTTTTTCTACCAACTTGGGCATTTCATTTCTGCACAGATTTTAAAACCGGAGTTAGTATTGCTAGCTCTGAGCTACTTACTATCTCTAGGCCTCAAAATAAAGAGCTAAAAGCCACAGGATGAGACACAGCCGAATTCAAAACCAGTTCTGCTACCGCTGCATTCCTGTGAGCACGTGACTTAGCTTCTCTGGGCTTCAGCTTCCCTGGGCATAAGCCAATGGTTCCCAGTTCCTGACGTTCGGAAGTTTCTGGAGTCCATGCATGGGCAGTCCTTAGCACAGTGCCCGGAAGACAAGGGCTCAATGGAGATGAGCCACCATCATCATCATCATCTTCATTATCCTCTACACCATTGTCACCGTCCCTGTCTCCTCCTCTACCCCGCCCACACACGCAAGGTTTCTGTGAAGTCCCAGTGGGACAAGGAAATCCATAACCATAAAGCACCATCTGAATGTCAAGGGCATCCAAGTGCCCACCCCCACCAACAAGGCTGCAGTAACACACTCTTCACTGGAAACCTAAGGCCCAGGCCTTTCCTTTTACGGGATGCTGGTGCAGACTTCCCCCCTTCCAGTCCTTCGGTGGCTCTTGATAGTATGACAAATGCATCTTTTGTCCTTTTCTGTTCTCAGGACTCCAACTAACCAACTAAAGAACTATTACTCGGGACATTGTTCCCAAAGAAGAGAAGGCCCAAGACACCCACTCACACCTGCTCCGTGCCAAGAATCTACAGCTGGATTTCAAGGACAGCGTATGTTGGCCTTTTGGAAAAATGAGAATGAGACTAAGTGAAGAGCCAGCAGAGGGGCCTCAAGTCATCCCAAGGCAAGTGAGTGGGTGGCTGCACCATGGTGGTGTCACTCCTCCCTGAGCCAGACCCTCCCTGGCCTTTGCATTAGGTAACTTCTTGTCCCTCTCTGTAAAATACGATGATGAATAAAGAGATACCCAAGTCTCATAGTCTCCAAGGGTAGATCCTAGATCTCAAATACACATACTTTACTGATGAGGCCCAGAGAGATTCAAACACTTTCCCGGGGTTACACAGTGATCTATAACTGGACCAGACCTCACACCAGTTAGGTCTTGTTTGAAGTAACTGGGCTAGTGTGATTTTTTTTTAAAGGCAGATGCTGTGCTGGTATTCATCACAGCTTGATAAGTTGTAAAAGGCGTCTTTTCCCTGAGTACTCACTCGCCCATCTGTATTAACCTTGGAGCTGAACTGAGGCTGTGCTGTTGAGGGAGAGAGCAGTGCAGTGGTTGAGGGCGCAGGAGCCGGAGTCAGCCTGCATTCATATTTCAGCTTTGCTGCTTACCAGCTATATGACTTTGGAAAGTTACTTGAACTCTTTGAGCATCAGTTACCTTATCTGTAAAATGGGATGTAGTACTTATGAGGGGTTCCTGTGAATTAATGCCTTGAGTTATTTGTAGCAGCGCCTGACTAATAATAAGCACTCAATAAATGCTAGTTATAATTAGCTCCAAGTGAGTTGCTTAAGGAAAAGATGGGCAATCAATTGATTAGAGAGTGCATGCTCTCTGAAAAAGAGCCTAAATCTGTACAAAGAAAGCATAGCTGGAAACAAACAAGGAGTCCAGCCCTTAGCCAATACAAATGAATTGTGGCTATATCTATTATTAAAATACTGGGATATCGGGATCCCTAAAGTTAGGTAAATTACGCAAGAAATGAAACATCTATTTTGAAGTTGTGTTAAGAAGGTGCCTGTGCCAGCTTGTTTTTGGAGGGACAACACTTGGTTTACACAGATGCTTTAGATTCTGAGGACACAGTTCTAGAGAGATCTGTGGAAGTCCCAGAGAGGGGACCATGGGCTCCCAGGGTGGCGGAGGGGCAGGGCAATGCCAGCTCCCAGCATGAAGCAGGGTGTGCATGCAGGATGCAACCATGGTGGCCAGTGGAAATGCCACCAATTTCTACATAAATTCTAGACCAAGCAAAAAGCTTAGTCAAAAAGCTTTGCTGCCAAAAAGCGGAGCTGCTTTGAATGACTCAAACTCGGTGCCCTGAGCTAGTCCTGAGGGCTTCTCTCCCCCTTTACTACTGTGACTTGGGTAACAAGTGCCCTGACTGGGAATTGAATTCACAGTCTTTTTGGTGTATGGAATGATGCTCCAACCAACTGAGCCACTTAAGCAAAGGAAAAAGAAAAGAAAAGAAAAAAAGAAAGAAATCCAAATTGAAACAGAAGTAGTAAAATTCTATCTGATGATGGTACCTATATATAAAACCCCCTAAATATTCCACAGTGAAAAATGGTTAATACTACTAAATGGATTCAGTGAGGTAGCAAGATACAAAATCAAAAATACAGAAATCTATAACATTTCTATACACTAATAAGAAACTATCAGAAAGAGAAATTAAAGAGATATTCTTTTTTATAATTGCATCAAAAAGAATAAAATACCCAGGAATAAATTTACCCAAGAAGGTGAAGGACCACACTGAAAATTATACTACATTGACAAAAGAAATAGCAGAAGACACACATATATGAAAAGACATTTATTTCATGCTCATAGATTAGAAGAATTAATATTGTTAAAAATGTCCACACTACCCAAAGCAATCCACAGATTCAGTGCAATGCCTATCAGAATTCCAATGGCATTTTTCATGGAACTAGAACAAATAATTCTAAAATTTGTATAGAAGCACAAAAGGTCCTGAATAGCCAAAGTAATCTTGGGGAAGAAAGACAAAGCTGAAGGCATCGTACTTCCTGATTTCCGACTATATTACAGCTATAATAATCAAGACGGTATAATGTTGCCATAAAAACAGACACACAGATGATAGAACACAGTCAAGAGCCCAGAATTAAACCCACAAGTATATAGACAATTAATATATGACAAGGCAGCCAAGAACATACAGTGGGAAAGGATAGTCTCACTGATAAATGGTGTTGGCAAAACTGGATAGCCACACGCAAAGAATGAAACTAAACCAGTCTTATTTCATATACAAAAAAACCCCAAACAATCTGATTAAAAAATGGGCAGAGGATCCGAATAGACATTTTTCCAAGCAAGACATGCAGATGGCCTATAGGGCCATAAAAAGATGTGTTCAGTATCACTGATTATTAGGAAAATGCAAATCAAACCACAGGGAAATAACACTTCATGCCTGTTATTCTAACAGGCTAATATAAAAAAAATTTTTTTTTAAAGAAATAAGTGTTGGAGAAGATGTGGATAAAAGGAACCCTCATACACTGTTGGTGGAAATGTAAATTGGTACAAACACTATGGAAAACAGTTTGGAGATGTCTCAAAAAAAATTAAGAACTACCATATAATCCAGCTATTCTACTTCTAGGTATTTACCCAAATAATACAAAGACATTAATTCAAAAAGATGTATGCACCTATGCACCCCTATGTTCATTGCAGTATTATTTACAACAGCCAAGGTACAGAAACAACTTAAGTTCCCACTGATGGATAAAGAAAAATACACACATACAAGGTCTGTCTGGAAAAAGTCCAGCTATTGTTAATATAACGAGAACAGTTCGCATAATGTGACATTAATGTAACCTGGCAGCCAAGGAGAGTGGACTGGAATGTGCCTGTGTGAACAATGACAACTTCACTGCACTAGTCAGTCAGGCCAGTAGATGCTGTTAAGTGAGCATGTGTACTGTGTGGCTGTCACAAGCAAAATGCCTGAGCAAGTAGTGCAAAGAATCTGCATCAAATTTTGTGTTAACTTTGAACATTCCTCCATGGAAACTATTTGGATGATTCAGAAGGCCGCAGCCATGGGCGACTGGTGACTGGCAGCTTCATCACAACAATGTACCTGCTTAGGCATCACGTCTCCTGCAGAGTTTTTTTGGCAAAACATCAAATCACCCAGGTGACTCAGCCCCTCCGTACAGCCCAGATTTGGTGTCCTGCGACTTCTGGCTTTCCCCAAAACTAAAATGACCTTTGAAAGGGAAAAGATTTCAGACTGTTGATGAGATTCAAGGAAATATGACTGGTGAGCTGACAGCAACTGGAAGAACTGCATGAAGTCCCAAGGTGCCTACTTTGAAGGGGACTGAGGTGTCATTGTCCTGTGTATAATATTTTTTGTATCTTCTTCAATAAGTGTCTTTGTTATTCATATTTCCTGGCTGGGTTCCTTGTGGACAGACCTTGTATACACATATGTGCACACAACACATATATAAATTATATATATACTACTCAGCCATAAAAATAAGCAAATTTTTCCATTTGTGACAACACAGATGAAACTTGAGGGTATTACGCTGAGTGAAGTGAGTCAGATGGGGAAAGACAAACACCGTATGACCTCACTCGGTGTGAAATCTAAACAAGCGAGGCGAAACAAATGCACAGATGTAGAGAACGTGTTGGTGGTCGGCAGCAGGAAAGGGCAGTGGGGGACACAAGGGCAGGGGTCAGTTGTGTGGTGATGGACGGTAAGTAGACTTTCAGTGGTGATCACTTTGTAGCATATACAATGTCAAATTATAATGTTGTGTAACTGAAACCTCTATAATGTTTTATATCAGTTTTACCTAAAAGGAAGGAAGGAAGGAAGGAAGGGAAGGAGGAAGGAAAAAGAAAAGGAAAAAAGAGAAAAAAGACAAGAGGCTTGCTATGAATAATAAGTCACTCCTTTCACTTTTATTATTCAGCTATTTTAGGAACTGGAGATATTTGAGGACAAAATAATATATAAATATATGACAATGGTAATATAATATTTATTATAACAGAAGATTCTCCCATTGTTCTTATCACTTAAGAAATCACAATGGTTTTAGGAGCTGTGTACCAGGAACGGGGACAAAGAACAAATATATATATTTTTTTATAAATTACAGCATGTAGTGGTTCTGCAGATCTGAACCAGGTGTGGCTGGTCTCAGGCAGGCTCACTCCTGCATCTCAGTCAGCTCCCTGGTTAGTTGGGGGCTGGCTGGCCTAGGATGCTCAGCTGAGATAGCTTGTTTCTGCCCCATTGTACCACCTGCAGGCTAGCTGGAGCTTCTGCCCACAGCAGCCGTGGCAGGGGTCCTAAGAGCAACAAGAGAGAGTAAGCTCCTCGGGCATAAGCATTTTTTAAAAGTTTTTTTCTTGTGACACATTTGCTTTTGTCCAGTTGGCCAAAGCAAGTCATTGGTGAAGCCTAGGTCATTGTGTGTGGGATGGGTCCAGAGGCATATCCCTGATTGCAACCGTCCACCACGCCCACAGTGAGCAGGGGAGAAGGTGACTGCCAGGGCTCCAATCTTTGTCCAGTCTGGGCTTCTGGGTCATGAGCCAATGTTGGTGTTCTTACTTGGGGAGCCTTCTTGGATTCCCAAATATATATAATTCAAAATATAGTTCCCTACTCTTCTGTCATCATAATGCCCTATATTGGCTCTTGCCCAGGCCACGTAGCTTAGATGGTTGGAGCATCCTCCCAATACACCAAGGCCGTGGGTTCGATCCTTGGTCAGGAGCAACCAGTGAATGTGTAAATAAGCGGAACAACAAATCAATCTTTCTCTGTCTCTTTCTGCCTTCCTCTTTCTCCCTAAAAAGTCAATACATAAAATTTTTAAAAACGTTACTCTTTAATTGTTACAAGCTCTGCGATGACAGAGTTCACGTCCATCTTATCCCCTATTATGCTCCTAACATCCAGTACTGAGACTGGCGTGCAGTTGGTGGCAAATAAATGGACATTTATTTAATTTCTCTTTCAAGAATTAGAGGGGATTTTTTAGATTTTTTTTTATAAGGGGGTCATATTTGGCAGCCTGATATCTTCACCTGGGCTTCTTGGGGTTAGAATCGTCTCTTGCTCACCATCAAATGATTAATGTAGATAAAGCAAAACAAAATAACTATAATAATAATAATAATAGCTATTTATTTAGTACTTACAGTTATCACTTTTTAAGTACTTACTGTACGCCAGGCTCTTAATCTGTATTCCCGATCTGCAGCACCAGTCAGAGCGTTCCCAGACGCTACTCACCCTCCAGATTCAAACACTGCTGTAGGCCACCCCGGGCCCCAGTCCGCAAGGCGCTGAGACAGGAGCCACAGTTCCGCACTGGGCCACGTCTGGAACAGCCCACACACCCAGCAGCTCAGATGGGAGAGACAAGATCTCACTGGGCAAGTGCAGGATTCCTCTTGGCTTTAAAGCCTCCTGCCCCATGGGAGCCAAATTCTCTTGTAACAACTCCACAGGGACACCTTCCAGGGTCCCTGCAGGAGACAAGACAAGAGTCGCTTCACTCAGAGAAACCCAGAGCTATGGCATTCCATCTCGTATTTGTAGTTCTTCCAACACAGAAGCTGTCTACCAACCAGGGATCATTTTTATCTTAAGAATTATTGCTCAGTAATACATTTGACCAGGGAAACAGAACAAGAGAGTTAACCTAAGGACAAATTCTAATGCAAAAGGGGAGAAGATGACTAATTCTTACCTACTGTGACCCCGGGTCTGCAAACAAAACAAAACAAAAACATAGTCTTAGAGAAGTTCATTAAATGGCAGGGGAAGAATTAGAATCCAAGTCCCAGGCTGCATTGCTATTTTAACTGTTAGCCTATCCAGCATCATTAGAAGAACATCTTTTTATAAAAACCAAGTTAAACCATAAATACAAAGCAAAACATAAATTATGTTTAGATCACATTCCGCTTGGGACTGTGCCAGCTATTGGAGTTTCTTTCATACGCACAGGGTGACGGAACCTGCCGCCTTCATCGGGCCTGCAGGGCAAGCTCACAGCGGAGGTGGAGACCAAACCGAGAGGCTGTACACTCTCAGCCAGGGCCCTGCAAACCTTCTCAGTCATTCACTCTATCATGTCAGTAAGATATTTTTTGCAGGTATACTCCCCATTATTATTTTGAGATCATGTATAAACATTTATGATTCCAGATGCATGGAATGTCCAGACTAGGCAAATCCAGAGAGAAAGTAGATTGGGGGTAGCAGGAGGGGTGAGTAGGGAGTGACCGCTGATGGGTGTCTTTGGCAGGCAGTGAAAATGTTTGGAAGTAGCCAGTGGGGATGGTTGCCCAGCCTTGCAAATGTATTAAAAACCACTGAATTACTTACACACTTTAAAAGGCGACGTTTCTGAGGATGGGAATTATATCTCAAAAATATATATACATTTAGTAATGTACTAAAATGATGTGTACATTATAAAGAATAGCCTAAAAACTTACAGGGTGCAAATTTAAAAAGTCATCAATAAAACTTCTGATGTTGTTTTCCTTCAACAAAATGTTTTGAATGCTTTCTATAGACCCATTGTTTTATTTTATTATTTGTTTATTTAAAAAATAATTTTTAATTTTTCAATTATAGTTGATATATTAGTTTCAGGCGTACAACCCAGTGATTAGACATTTATATAACTTAAAGTGATTACCTTGCTAAATCTTAGTAGCCAGCTGACACCATGCATAGTCATTACAATATAGTTGACTACATTCCCTGTGCTGAACTTCACATCCCCATGACGATTCTGTTCCTACCGATTTGTACTTCTATATCCCTTTATATTTTTCACCATCCCCCCAACCTTCTCCCCTCTGACAACTATCAAAATGTTCTCTATCTATGAATCCGTTTCTGTCCTGCATGTTCATTTATTTTGTTTTTTAATTCCACATGTAAGTGAAATCATATGACACTTGTCTTTCTCTGTCTGACTTACTTCACTCATCACAGTCCCCTTCGGGTCCACCCATGCTGTTGTAGGGGGCAAGATTTCGTTCTTTGTTATGGCTGAGAAGTATCCTGTTGTATATATGTACCACATCTTCTTGATTCATTAATCTATTCATGGATGCTTAAGTTGCTTCCATACTGTGGCTATTGTAAATAATGCTGCAATGAACATAAGGATATGTATGTCTTTAAGATTTATTGTTTTGGGTTTCTTTTGATAAATACCCAGAAGTGGATTTGCTGGGGACTTCTTTATCTCTTATTATTGACTTTGCTTTAAAGTCTATTTTGCCTGATATAAGCATTGCTATCCCAGCTTTTTGTTGTTGTTTGTTTCTATGTTCATGAAATATCTCTTTTTTTATCCCCTTAGTTTCAGTTTACATGTGTCTTTAGACTTTAAGTGAGTTTCTTGTTGCAGCATATGTAAGGGACTTGTTTCGCTAACAGTTCAGTCACCATATGTTCTTTGATTGGAGGTTTTCATCCATTTGCATTTAAAGTAACTTGATAGATATGTATTTAATGCCATTTTATTATTCATATTTTTTCATCTTCTTCTTAAAGAAGACTCTTTAAGAAGACTCTTTATTTCTTGTAACACTGGTTTGATGGTGATGAACTCCTTTCACTTTTTCTTGTCTGGGAAGCTCTTTATCTGCCCTTCAATTCTAAATGATAACTTTGCTAACCCCAACACACCCACCAACCGAGCCTTTCAAACTATAAAAGGTTTTGATTTGATTATTAGTGGTTTGAATACCATTTTATGCATATCAAATTACCTCTATTTCTTCTTTTAAAAAAGTTCTGTTGACATATATATCTTTTTCTTGTTAATTAGACAAGATTTTTGCAGACTACTGATAATAACTCTTCGTTATATGTGTGGCAAACCTTTTTTTTTTTTTTGCCTTTTTCTGACTTTTAAAGTTATTATATAGTAACTTCTATACATAGTCTTTTTGTTCTGATATGTCTGTCATGCTTAGAAAGTTCTCCCAAAACCCAAGGTTATAAAAAGATTTTATATAATGCATGATGAAAATAAAACCCCTAAATAACTTTTAAAAATAGCCCTGGCTGGTGTGGCTCAGTGGATTGAATGCTGGTCTGCCAGGAGCAAGGAGCTGCTGGTTTGATTCCCAGGCAAGGCACATGCCTGGGTTGCAGGCCAGGTCCCCAGTAGGGGGTGCTTGAGAGGCAACCATACATAGATGTTTCTCTGCCTCCCTTCCCCTCTAAAAATAAGTAAGTAAAATCTTTAAAAAACACTTTCAAAAAATAAGTGATAGCTTTGCTGGGTAATCTTTTTTAATGTTTTTAAAAATATATTTTATTGATTATGCTATTACAGTTGTCTATTTTCCCCCCTTATTCCCCTCTGCCCGGCACACCCCCTCCCACCCACATTCTCCCCTTTTAGTTCATGTTCATAGGATGTACATATAGGTTCTTTGGCTTATACATTTCCTATACTATTCTTAACCTGCCCTGTCTATTTTCTACCTACCATTTATGCTACTTATTCTGTACCTTCCCCCCTCTCCTACTCTCACCCTGATAACCCTCCATGTGATCTCCATTTCTGTGATTCTGTTCCTGTTCTAGTTGTTTGCTTAGTTTGTTTTTTTTTTTTAGGTTGACTTGTTAATAGCTATGAGTTTGTTGTCATTTTAGTGTTCATATTTTTTATCTTTGTTTTCTTAGATAAGTCCCTTTAATATTTCATATAATAAGGGCTCGGTGATGATGAACTTCTTTAACTTGACCTTATCTGGGAAGCATTTTATCTGCCCTTCTAAATGCTAGCTTTGCTGGATAGAGTAATCTTGGATGTAGGTAGGTCCTTGACTTTCATGACTTGGAATACTTCTTTCCAGCGCCTTCTTGCCTGCAAGGTTTCTTTTGAGAAATCAGCAGACATTCCTTTGTAGGTAACTCTCTCCTTTTCTCTTGCTGCTTTTAATATTCTCTCCTTATCTTTAATCTTGGGTAATGTAATTGTGATGTGCCTTAGTGTGATACTCCTTGGGTCCAACTTCTTTGGGACTCTCTGAGCTTCCCGGACTTCCTGAAAATCTATTTTCTTTACAGATTGGGGATGTTCTTCTTCATTACTTGTCCAAATAAGTCTTCAATTTCTTGGTCTTCCTCTTCTCCTTCTGGCACCCCTAAGATTCGGATGTTGGAATGTTTAAAGATGTCCTGGAGGTTCCTAAGCCTCTCCTCATTTTTGAGTTCTTATTTCTTCATTCTGTTCTGGTTCAATGTTTCTTTCTTCTTTCTGCTCCAAACTATTTAATTTGAGTCCTGGTTTTCTTCCTATCACTATTAGTTCCCTGTATATTTTTCTTCATTTCACATAATGCAACCTTTATTGTTGCCTGGGTCTTTTTTATGCTGCTGAAGTACCCAGTGAGTTTCTGGAGCATCCTGATAACCAGTGTTTTGAACTGTGTATCTGATAGGTTGGCTATCTCTTCATCGCTTAATGTATTTTTTTCTGGAGCATCAATCTGTTCTTTCATTTGGGCCATTTTTTTTTTTTTCATCTCGGTATGCCTATTATGTAGTAAGGGGCAGAGCCTTAGTCGTTCACTAGGGTGGGGGCAACCCACGTCACTGCACTGTGATGCTGTATGTAGGAAAGGGGTCTGAGAGGGAACAGGCACTAGCTCTCTGCTCTCTGCCAGCTTTCAGTTCCTTCCCCCACTACCCACAAGCAAACTGGGCCCTTCTGGTGCTGATTTCCATGTGGGTGGGTTTGTGTATGTTCTAGGACCCTGTGGGTCTCACCAATGAACTCTCCTGTGATGCTGGAAGTTCCTCCCACTGCTGCCTCAACCCCCACAGGTGTTTTCAATTGGTGTTCTGAGGCTTTATTTCTCCATGCTGGGACCCTGGGTTGCGCGGTCTATCTTGCTCCCCAGTTGTTTCTTCTGGTTTATCTGCATGCAAATGTGGGACCCAGTCCACCAGCTGCCACCTTGCCTGGTTTTCCAGCTGCTGCCTTTCTGCGAGTCCTCTCTATCCAGCTTCCTGTCTCTGCCCCTCCCGCCAGTCTGGATGAATGTGTCTTCTTTAACTCCTTGGTTGTTGGACTTCCATATAGTTCGATTTTTCTGTCAGTTCTGGTTGTTTTTTGTTTTCAAATTGGTTGTTGTCCTTGTTTTGGTTGTGTGAGGAGGTACAGTGTGTCTACCTATGCCTCCATCTTGGCTGGAAGTCAGTGGGTAAAGTAATCTTAATCATAGGTTCTTGCTTTTCATCACTTTGAATATATCATAATTTCATTCCAGTCTTCTTGCCTGCAAAGTTTCTGTTGAGAAATCAGCTGACTGTCTTACAGGAGCTCCATTGTAGTTAACTAACCACTTTTCTCTTGCTGCTTTTAAAATTTTCTTTGTTTTTTACCCTTAGCATTAGTTATGATGTATCTTGGGCCTCTTGGGGTTCATCTGTTTGGGGCTCTCTGAACTTCCTGGACTTATATGTGTATTTCCTTCGCTAGGTCATTTCTTTGCTCTCTCTCTTCTTTCAACACCTGTGTGATGTGAATGTTGGAATGCTTGAAGTTGTCCCAGTGGCTCCTTATACTATCCTCAGTTTTGGGGGAGTTCTTTTTTTTCTGTTTTGATTGGGTGTTTTCTTCTTCCTTATCTTTCAAATTGCTAGTTGATCCTCTGCTTCATCTACTCTACTGTTGATTCCCTTAATGTATTCTTGATTTCGGTTATTGCATTTTTCATTTCTGACTATTTGTTTTTAATGTTTTCTATCCCATTTTTATGTTTCCTATTTCTTTATTGAAGTTTCACTAAGTTTGTCTACTCTTTCTCTAAGTTCATCGAGCATCCTTATAACTAGTGTTTTGAACTCTGTGTCTAGTAGATTGCTTGTCTCCATTTTGTTTAGTTCTTCTCCTGGAGTTTTGTTCTGTTCTTTCATTTCGGACATGTTTCTTTGTCTCCTCATTTTGGCAGCCTCCCTGTGTTTGTTTCTATGTATTAGGTAGAGCTGCTATATCTTTCGGGCCTGGTAGAGTGGCCTTGGGTAGTAGGTGTTCTGTAGGCCCAGTGGCGTATCCTCCTTGTAATCCTATCTGGGCACTCCAGTTGCATGTTCCCCTACCCCTGTGTGTACTCTCATGTTTTACTTGAGCCTTGATTGCTATTGGCACGTCAGTGGAAAGGATTTACTCTCAGGCCAGTCACCTGTGAAGACTTCCCCCAGCCACCATGGAGGATCCTCTGTGCCCACCCCACTGAGCAGGACTCACTTTAGCAGGGCTCTGGTGCCTGCTGAGTTCATCCCTTGAGTGTATCATTCATGGAGGTGGTTGGGTAGTGCTCTGGCATGCTCT
Organism: Artibeus jamaicensis; assembly: GCF_021234435.1. Classification (NCBI taxonomy): domain Eukaryota; kingdom Metazoa; phylum Chordata; class Mammalia; order Chiroptera; family Phyllostomidae; genus Artibeus; species Artibeus jamaicensis. Next base: position 21,256,482 of record NW_026521788.1, read on the forward strand.
GAAGCTGTCCATTGGGTGCTCTGGCTCTGGAACCTCCTGCTGCCTATGCCCAGCCTAGGGCCACTGGCATGAGCTACAAAGGAATCTGTAGATGGCTGCTACTTATGCTGGGCTTAGGAGTGCCCAGGAGAGGTCCAGCTTAGGACCAAGGCTGGCTACCATTAGTGCCAGGCCTGGGTCACTTAGCAAGAGGTACAGGGTACACCGAGGCCAGGTGCTACTTGTTTGAGAGATTTTAGGGAAGTCTGCAGCATGAGCCAAGACAGACCATTTTTATGGAAAAGCCACAGGAAACAGATTAGGTAGACCCACAGGTTGGGTAGGGCAATGTCTTGGGGAATCACAAGAATGGGGTAAACAGTGTTAGGTTGGTGGAGACTCAGATGTGGAGACTGTCTGCTGACTCTGTGAGGGGAGGGCTTAGAAAAGGAACAATGGCTTCTGACGGCATTTCTGTCTAGGAGAAAGCTGCCCTGCATTTCTCATCCTGATGTCAGTCCCCCTCTGTATGTCCCTGGTGCCTTTCAAGCTGCTGTTCTAGCACTGGACTCAGAGGACATGAGTCCAAATAAGTCCATGCATGAGCCCTTTAAGAGGAACAGCCCAGAACTTCAGAACTGTCTGTCTCACTTAGCCACAGTTTCTGCTTGGCTGGTTTTTACAGCCAGAAGTTATGGGGAAATCTCTTTCTGGCACTGGAACCCTGGACTAGGAAGCCTGGTGTAAAGCTGGGACCTCTTGCTCTTCAGGAGGCACCTCCACAGCTGAGATATCCCTCTTGAGTTTTAATCACCACAACATGGGTGTGGGGCCAACCTGTTCTTTGTTTCCGCCCCTCCTATCATTCTCAATGTGGCTTCTTCTGTATATCCTTAGTTATAGAAGTTCTGCTCAGCTAGAGTTCAATGGGTTGTGAATGATGGTTCTTCTGTTGTTTAGTTGTAACTTTGATGTGGTTGTGGGAGAATGCAAGTATCACATTTACCTACTCCGTCACTTTGACTACAACTCTCCTGTGAACCCACTGTTTTAAAGCACCTCTGAACTGAACAGGCTACACCTCCAGTTATAAGCCATTATGGCCCTTAGAGCCCTTTGTACTTTCATAACTGTTTTGAGTTTCAGTAAAATTGCTAAACAACAGTTCTCGTGAAGTAACATATTGAGTAACATCACTAGGTGCCAAGCATTGTTCTAAATCCTCTGTTTACATACACACACCTTACAACCCTGTGTGGCTCTAATATTACTGTCATTATCCCCATTTTACAATTCAGAAAACAGAATTTTAGGTGTGTTATGTAACTTTTTCAGAGTCAAAGGTGTTACATGGCTGCATTGGCTTTCAATCAAGCCCAAGGCTGCCTTTGATGCCTGTGTCAACTTCTAGGCTGCGTTCATTACGTACTGTGTTCCTGTACCTGGGAGCTTTTCCTCTAATTGAGAAGGGCGTGTGATTATCAAGTAAATAAAAGACTAGTACCAGTAACTGTAGTTCTCTGAAGAATATATATCAGCCAACTTCTGTGTCTTCCCTCTTCCAGAACCCTTTGGGATGAAGGGATTAAGTATGAGCTTTAAATCAAATTGTGTTTTATGCCTTTGAATTGGGCTAAGGAGAGTTTGGAACGTTAGGGGTGACAGTATCCTGCCAAGACCAACTCTGGCTGGAATCACCAGCCCTGAGCTGCTGGGTTTCAGTGGCTGGGTGCCCAGGGTTATGCCAGTATAAGAATGCTGAACTCTTTGCTTACTCTCTTAGAGCTGAAAAGGCCTTAAATAGCAGGGAGGTTTTGGGATTTGTAGCAACAGGCTAATTGTTAGGCAAATCACATTAACATCAATAAACTGCTCAGAATATGGCAGAGACTTAAAAAAAGTGCAAGGAATTTTGACTTATGATATCTGACACTTATGAATAGGGACTCTTGAGTTAGTCTTTCTACATATGAACTATCAAATCTCTACCCAGTTTAACCAATGAAATTAATAGGATTTATATTTATTGACATGAAAAAATTTTGATAATATATTATTCTATAGAGGGAAGAATAGATTAAAAAGAGATTTTGAAAAAGTAGATTTAAAAAGGGGCACAATTCTCTTTTTGTATAGTTATTGCTATGTAGTTTTTCAGAGAAAAATATCAGGAAGGATATATACCAAAATGTGAATAGAATTTTTCTACAGGAGTAGAGGTGATTTTCATTTTTAAACTACTTGCCTGTATTTTCCAACTATTATGGTGATGAGTTTGCATTGCTGTTATAATTAGAAAAGTAATGTTTACCTAGAGATCCTTCCTACCCTCTTTCAGTCAGACGGGGTAAGAAAACAACACCGTGATGAAGATCACACTTCTGAAATTTTGGCCTTTTGAAGCTGTTTTGGCTAACTTCCTTTAAAAAATTTTTTTTAAATTTTTTTATTGATTATGCTGTTACAGTTCTATTCCCCCTTCATTCCCCTCCACCCTACCCCCATCCCCACCATTACCCCCCCTTTAGTTTATGACCATGTGTCTCAATTCCTTTAGATTCTATATTTCCCATGCTATTCTTGCCCCCCATCTATTTTCTATCTACTGTCTATGCTACTTATTTTCTGTACCTTCTCCCCCTTCTCCTCCTCCCACTCCCCTGTTGCTAACCCTCCTTGAGATCTTCATTTCTATGTTTCCACTCCTGATCTAGCTGTCCTTTTAGTTTGCTTTTGTTTTAGGTGTGGTTGTTAATAACTGTGAGTTTGTTGTCCTTTCACTGTTCATGTTTCTTTAACTTCTTTTTCTTAGATAAATCCCTTTAACATTTCATATAATGAGGGCTTGGTGATGATGAACTCCTTGAATTTGATCTTATCTGAGAAGCACCTTATCTGTCCTTCCTTCCATTCTAAATGAAAGTTTTGCTGGATAGAGCAATCTTGGTTATAGGTCTTTGGATTTCATGACTTGGAATACTTCTTTCCAGCCCCTTCTTGCCTGTAAGGTCTCTTCTGAGAAATCCGCTGACAGTCTGATGGGGACTCCTTTGTAGGTGACTGTCCCCTTAGCTCTTGCTGCTTCTAGGATTCTCTCCTTCATTTTAATCTTGGCTAATGTAATGATGATGTGCCTTGGTGTGTTCCTTCTTGGGTCCAACTTCTTTGGGACTCTCTGAGCTTCCTGGATTTCCTGGAAGTCTATTTCCTTTGCCAGATTGGGGAAATTCTCCTTTATTATTTGTTCAAATAAGTTTTCCACTGGTGGCTGTGCCTTTCCCCCTTCTGGTACCCCTATAATTCGGATGTTGGAGCGTTTAAAGATGTCCTGGAGGTTCCTAAGACTCTCCTCATTTCTTTGAATTCTTGCTTCTTGACTCTTTTCTGTTTGGCCATTATTTGCTTTCTTCTGGTCCACTCCATTGATTTGAGTCCCAGTTTCCTTTTCATTGCTATTGGTGTCCTGTGCAATTCCATTCATTTCAATTAGTTTCGCCTTCATATATTTGTCTAATTTGTCGGTATAATCAACCAGTTCTGTGAGTATCCTGATGACCAGTGTTTTAAACTGCGCGTCTGAGAGTTTTGCTATTTCTTCATTGCTTAGATCTATGGGCTCTGGGACTTTGAGATCTTCTTGTGACATTTTTGGTCTGTTCTGGCCCTTTAAGTGTGAGAAGTGGCGCCTTGGACTCCCAGGTCGCTGGGTTGTGACGCTGTATGTGAGGGTGTGGTCAGAGCGGGGAAATGGCGACCCCCTCTGCTGTTTCTCACAGCTGGGTGAGAATCAGCGCCTTAGGTGGTTCACCTGGGCCGGGCCACTCAGAGTCGCTGGGTTATGACGCTGTATGTGGAGGTGGGGTCAGAGCGGGGAAATGGCAGCACCCTCCACTGCTGCTTGCCGCGGGCCCCGGGCCCCGGTCCAACTGCCCACTCCCTCGCCTGTCCGCCCGCGCACAAATGCGCGACCACAGTCAACACGCTGCACCGCTCCCCCGCTGTCTCCCCCGCGGTTGCTCGCCTGGTGGCTCGCTCGGTCGCTCACTAGGTCCAACCCTGCGCCTGGATTCCGCGCATGTGGATTCCGCGCCTGAGTCCGGCTGACCAAGACCTCCTGTGCAATCCTGCTTTACCAGCCGCTGGTTTCGCCCCTTACCGGTCAGGCTGAAGAATTTGTTAACGGACTTCCGAAAAGTTCAATTTTCCGTGTTCTGGCTGTGTTTTCTGTTGCTAATATTTAGTTGTCTCTAAACTTGGTTGTGTGAGAAGGCACGGCACATCCACCTATGCCTCCATCTTGGCGGAAGTCTCAAAAAAATTTTTTTTTAAATGAGAGTTTATCTGAGCCAAACTGATGACATATGTCAGGGAGCAAGATCTTATATACTGCAGAGAATAATAGTTTTGGAGCTTCTTTTATGCATTTGAAATTAAGGAGGGAGAAGATGTTGGGAAGATTGGAGAAGGTAAAGTGAGGACTGGATTACAGGACAGTTCACAAGATTAGGTGCTCTCTGGAGGGCTACCATATTTTTCAGATTATATAATGCACTTCCCCCCTCCCCCAAATTTGGGAGGAATAATGGTTGTTAATGCTGCTGTTGAGTTCCGTTTACATTTACATAGGTGAAATATTATGTTATTTATATTATTAAATATTTTACCACATTTTTGGCTTCAAACCTTTTTTTCTATTTTCCTCCTCTAAAACCTAGGTGCATCTTATGGTCCAAAAAATACGGTAATACCCTTCCCCCCAGGGGTATTATTCTGGTATTTCAAAGGTGCTTTAACCTAGATGCATAAAAACAATGGACAGCAGCTTAAAACATTTCACTACGGAAGTTGTAGGCCTGGGACCTGACTACCCACCATGACCTGCCCAGTTAGGAATTTCTAATCAGACCCCTTAATTTCCATTTCTATTTGATTTCTTCCCCAAAGCACAGCCCCTTATTAAACCTCACCTTCAGCACAGGAGACACCACCTGCAGACAGGCTCCAAGGAATTTCTTCCGGAATAATATCCTGCCAGAAACCTTATTTCTGGGTATTACTTGGGGTTACAGATTTTTCTGGGCACAGGACCTCCACTCTGTCCACAGTCTTCTGTATCCAGTGTTCAGGGTCCCACCTGGTGAGGGTTTGGATGAGACGGATGAACCCTGACACTGCCTTTGGACTTTGCTTTTCTCCAGGTGTCCCAGCCCCTGCTGCTGAGAGCAGAAGAGAAGAAAGGACCCAGGGACAGCAGGTGTCCTCCAACCATGGGGCAGACCTGCCAGCGAGCATGCGTAAGATCTCCCCCAGCTTTTCTCTGACTTCATATGGTCACAGGCACCATGGCCCTCCCAGGCACCCTTTCTGGCCAGGTGTTATATTGGGGTTTTAGGGAAACTCAGGCCGAGAACGCAGCAGGGACATGTTATGGGGCAAGATGGAAGCCCTCAAATCAGGTCTCTAGCTCTCTGTGCAGGTGCTCAGATAGGCCAGGTAGGCCCTGACCAACCGAGGAATCACTCACTTCTTAGCTGATTATACCATGAAGTCACGAATGTGTGCTGAACTCAGGAGTGTGGCCATTTCTAAGAGAAGCCTTCCCTTCCCAAATTTTCTGTTGCCAGGGAAAAGCAGAGCTATGCTTCTGCCCTGGATGTTGAACAAACCCTGGAAAACGTTTATAGGACAAGTTATGTTCTGAGTAGTTGGCCCGTTTTAAATTAACCTATGTGGCTGATGGACCATCCATCTGGAGTTAAAGCTACAGGTGCTCCCTTTTTACAGTTTGGGAAACTGAGACATGATGTAGTTTAAGCCAATGACAAAACACAGGGCCAGGATTTATAGGGTGCTCTGGGGACAGAACTCAGGGAAAGGTCTCAGTCACTGCCATGGCCTGGCCTGTTAGCCTTGTGAGGACTTTCTCTCCTCTCAGCTTCTGGGTGACTGTTTTTTCCCCAGTTAGCATCTGAAAGCAGCAGGAGGAATGCAAGCTCAGGCAGCTGCTGTCACCAGCAGGCCAGGAGTCTGGGCAAGCCCAGAGCAGCAGGTGACTTTCCCCCAGGCCTGCAAGGATGGTTGAAAAATGCCCCCTTCATCCTGTCTTAGAAAGGCTTTGCACAGCCAGCTCCACATCCTTTCTTCTGCCCGTGGCTTGGACAGAATTGCATTCCATACCATTTCTAACGCCCACATGGCAGCCCAGTCTGGTTTCATTTGCAGAATCCAAGGCTCCCGTTTGGGTTACAGTAGAGAGGAGAGGCCACTAAATACATTAACTGGAAGACTCTCCATGGCCCCTGGACCTCCTTCTCCTCTTCCTTCTCTTCTCCTTTACTCACCAGGGTGAAAAGTTTTGCTTGCCCTGGAAATGAAGAGCACCTCCGAACCAGGAGGTTTGTTTGAGATGTCATTGCTACCTCTCATGGTCTCCCCTGCCCTCTTCTTGGGCCTCTGCCTGCCCCTGCCTAGCTTTGCCAGCCCCGGGCAGAATGCCACTGAGAGTTTAAAGCAGGTCAGGCCAGCCTTGGAGAGGTGGCACAAAGCAGCCAGTGTCACAGGCACCATGCAGCAGTCAGTAGGCGTGGGCACTGGCACTCGGAGGTTAGTGTCAACCTATGGGTCCAGGGCTGGTACTTGGGGTTCCAGAGAGAAGAACGTAGGCTCTTGGGTCTCAGACACAAGATGGAAACCCATGAGTTGGAAATTGCTTTGACCCCTTAAGTAGCCCTGTACCTCTATAAATCCATGATATTTACCATTGCTACTGCCATTTAATAAACAACTACTCTGTGCCAGCCACTCCACTATACAGAGGCTCCTTTAACTTTCACAACAGCCCAACAGAGTAGGTATCATTCCCATTTTACAGGTAGGGAAGCTGAGGCTTAGAGAAATTACATTACTTGCCCATGTTTGCGTGGCTGATCAGCGGCAGATCCAAGGCATAAACTCAGGCCTCCCTGATTCTAAACCTGAACTCTTCTTCCCTCTACAGCAAAGCCGAGCCTGAAGGTGAGGCACGCTGCTTCAATCATAACCTCCTAAAGACAGTTATATTTGGAGTTGTCCCAAGCTTAGAAATGTTGTACTCTGGATATTGATCCTTGCTCTTAATCCAAGGAAGGGCCCCAAATTGTGTGGTCCATTCAGTTTCTCTCTCCCTGGTTCCCTGGCTACTCCAAGCCCCTGGTAGTGATTTTCACTGCTGCCTTACATTTAATTCTGATGTAGGCCTATCAGTGTCTGCAAAACTTCATTAGAACCCTTTCACAGGAAGTTGGTTCTCATGGGAATGTCGGTGTAAGGCCTGGACTGTGTGGGCCTTGGGCACGTGGAGAATGAGCTTAGATTGTCCTGGTCACTCAGGCTGTCTGGGATGCTTTTGCCAGCTTCCCTGGGACCACAGTTTCTACAAAGCTTCTTTGCTTTGGGGCCCACTCAGGAGAGGGCATGGCTTTTCAGTTCATGAACAAAAACATTTATCGAGCACCTGCCCTGTGTGAGGCAGGGCAACCAGAAGTGCTGAAAAGATGGCCTCTGCCTTCCAGGGAGGGTACGTGGGCTACCTCTGATTTTCACAGGCACACTCGGCGCATCTGTGGATTGCTAGGCAGCCTTTTAGGAAACTCATCTTCTTCCTTGCCAAGGAGGATTGCCTCTTGTGCTCTGTGGTTCTGGTTTCATCCTCTCTCACTCACCAGGGTGGTGGCTGCAGGAATCCCAAAGCAGCAAGTGAGGGCAAACAGCGTTGTTCGCACCTCCTCCAAAGCGGCCCTCACGGCCAGTCCCGGGATGACTGTGGTTCAGGACCGGGTGAGAGCATAGGTTCAGGGAGGAGAATTGCAGTGGCTGTTTTTTACACACACTGTCCTACACCCTGCTCATCCCTCCAGCTGCCGTCACAAGGAAGTCCACATGGGCCTCTCTCCTGATGGACAGCGGCTTCTGAATCTGTGAGACAGCGATGAAAGGACAGAATGCTGACACCCCTTCCCAGACCAAGGGCTGGTCTGTACTTGATAGGCTTCTTCTTTCCATGCTCATCTGGGGAGCATTGCGTGCTGCCACCTTGGGGAGGCGTAGGTGCCAATAATTCAGCAGGGACAGGGCCTATTTCCCAAACTTCCCTGCCCTCCTCTGTAGCACCTAGGCCAGCACAGTGCTTTGGCTGTTGATACATCTGTCTCCTCTGGTGGACTGTGGGCCCTGAGAGCAGAGTCACTGCTGTTTTTTATCTTTGAACTTCCTTCTCCTAGAACAGTGCCTGGCACATATGTAAGCACCGAATAAATGTTTATGTGAATAAATTCATGAACTGGACATTTCTGAGCTCTGCTGCAGTTCATCCAGAGAACCATTAATTGTGTTAGAATTTGCTTAGCTATTTCAAGGTTACTTGTAATTACGTTTGCCTCCTGAGTATGGTTCATTAGTTATAAGCATCAGTATGCTGTGATCAAGTTTCTAAGATGCCTTTGTAATACTTTACCTTGTCCTGTCTTTCTTAAAGGAGATGGGATGTCAAAAATCAATCGAGCCCCGCGTTAGTGAAAGTAAGGTAAGAAACCTCAATGGTCTTTTCATTTCTCCCATCACATTTTCTGTAAAAGAGAGGTATGGTGTGGCGGTTCTGTTTGGGAATTCTGATCATGGTTTTAGTGAGCTGAGCTGCCCCGTGCCCCACGGTGAGGAAGAGCGCTCACCTGTAACCTGTTCCCTACCGGGCCCAGCCTACTCTACAGGGAAAATGCTTTTTGAGGGCGTCTTGGTCACTAGGCTTCCTTCTTAGTCCTTGCTTGCCTAACAAAATGCTAGATATCAGAGCTAAACACAGGGCCCTCCTGCCTCGGAGCTGCATGGCAGCCTGACTGGGAGAGACTCTGGGGGAAATAATGGAAGGGTCTCTCCCTTCTCATTTCCAATGTACAGAATCGGGGGTGCAAGAAACTTGCCATCCACCCATCTGCACTTGAACATGGACAAGTTTTAGATATTTTCTGTGGTAATGGTGATAGTCCCCCCAGCTCCCTCCCATTCCTCAAACTGGCACATTTAAAATGACAATAGAGTGAATCTGACATGGGTTGCTTCATGTGAATATGGTGAGATAGTGTTTAAGATCCTACTTGCTGGAAAAAGTAAAGGAACTCTCAATTCCTCTTGTATCTGAGTCCATTACCTTGTCCCAGGTGAGGCCCAAGGCTGGGTCTACATTTATAGTCACTTCTACCCTACTCTTCATTACAACGATTGAGCAGCTATGTTCTCATTCTTTCAAAAATGAATAAGGCACAGTCTCTAGCCTCCAAGGACTTATGGCTGAGAAGTGAAACTCAACATGAAAAAAAAGTTACAACATAGGGTGACGTGTGGCTTAGGGTGACAAGAGCCAGATGAGTTGAGGGATCAGCCCTGTCTTGTGGGGATAAGGCAGGTGGGATAGAGGTAGTGAGATTTGCAGAGGATCTGGAAGCGGGAGAAGGAATTTGCAAGGCTGGGAAGGACATTCCAATCAGAGAGAACAGCGAGTGCAATAGCAGAGCCTGCGAAGGAGGGAAAGAAGCCTGGAGAGGCTGACTGGTGTGGTGCTGGCGAGGAAGGCTGGAGGGGCTGGCGTCGTTGGATACCCAGGAAAGGAATCCATCGGGACCTGTAGGATCTTCTAGGCTGAGGAGTCATGTGATTAACTGTTTTCTGACTGGCAGCGACAAAGAACATGAGCATCCAGGAAACCAGACAGGGAGCAGTAGGGATACGTGTAGAGAGCTCTCCAGAAAGGTGTGAGTGCAAGGCGACCCACCTGGGAGCGGGAGGAAGGTATTGCAACAGGCGTTGCCAGTTTTGAAGACCCACCAACACTGGTCGCCTTGCTTAGTCAGCCTTTCCTGTGGTTACCTGCGTCACCCTGTACCTAGGGTCTCACACAATGAGAAGGAGCTAACGACACCCCCCTCCTTTTTTTCTGGGTCATTTTTAGCACTTTAAAAAATAAAGGTATTACCCACTTTATGACTGTCTGGTTAAAGTAGTTTTATGTATCATGTGATCTGGCTATAACTAAACTGACCTTTACAAAATAGGCAAGTGGCTTGGAAAGATATCTGCGTAAAAACTGTAGATCGAAGCTAATGGACCATGAGAAAATAAGAGCACTAAAAATCTTTTCTATCCATGGTGCAAGCTATTCATCAGCCACATCTTGGGGTTAAGAAAAAAATAAAGATCTGATCAGATACAATATGGAATAAGCCAAAAAAATTTTAAATGAATCGGGCTATTTGAATTCTGGCTTTACTTTGTGTACCGCTAATGATGAGATAATCCCTATGTACACATACAGAGGGCCTTGAGAGAATTAGCTAATGATACTATTAGCCCGCCAGATTTCAAAATAGTTTATTTCATTGTTATCTCTTTATTTTTATTAAAGTATAACTTACTAGCAGTAAAATACATTCTAAGTGTCAGCCTAAGTTTGAACACATCTACAGACACACACCATTTGGTGATGGACAGTCTGAAAAATGCATCATTATGTGACTTTGTTGTGTGAACATCCGAGGGTGTGCTTATACAAACCTAGATGGGATAGCCTATTACTGTAACTGTATGTGATTTAATGTGATTGGTGGGTAGGTACCATGGGCATGTTTACACCAGCATCACAACAAATGCATGAGTGATGGGTTGTGGTAGGATGTTATGATGGCTGCAATGCCACTAGGTGACAGGAATTCTTAGCTCCATTATAATCTTATGGTATTACTGTTTATATGTGGTCCATTGTTGACTGTGTACACCCATGTAATCATCACCCAGTTCAAGGCACAGAACATTCTCATCACTCTCTGAAAACCTCCTCATGCTTCTTTCTAGTTACTGCTTCCCCATCTGCTGTCATGAGGCTGTAACTGTTGTGACTTCTCTTTTTTTTAAAGATTTTACTTATTTATTTTTAGAGGGAGGAAGGGAGGGAGAATGAGAGGGAGAAAAACATCAATGTGTGGTTGTCTCTCGAGTGCCCGACACCAGGGAACCTAGCCTGCAACCCAGGCATGTGCCCTGACTGGAAATTGAACCAGTGACCCTTGTAGTTCCTCAGTTCAGTGTTCAATCCATTGAGCCACACCAGCCAGGGCTGTTGTGACTTCTATCACCATAGTTTAGTTTTCCTGTTCTTGAACCTCATGTAAATATAATCGTATGCATGTACTCTTTGTACCTGGCTTTGTTTTTAATTGCTGCATGAATCAAGCATTCATTCTCACATGATCTTGTATATAGAAAATCCTAAGGTATTCATACAGACCCCTCTTAAATGATTAGAACTAATAAACCCATTCAGCAAGGTTGCAGGATACAAAATCAATTATTAAAACCAATTGTATGTCTCTACATTTGCAATGAACAATCCAAAGATAAAGTTAAGAAAATTGTATTTACAATAACATCAGAAAGAACAAAATAGGACTAAACTTAAAGATGCAAGATTTATACTCTGAAAACTATAAAACATTGGTGAGAGAAATTAAAGATTTATGTAAATGGAAAGACATCCCATGTTATAGATTGAAAGATTTAATATTGTTAAGATGGCAATACTTCCCAAATTGATCTACAGATTCAACACAATCCCTATCAATATCCTAACTGGTTTTTTTTTGCAGAAATTGACAAGCTATTCCTAAAATTCATATAGAAATGGAAAAGATTCAGAATAGCCAAACATACTGCTTAAGAAGAAAGTTGGAGAACTCAAATTTCCTGTTTTCATAACTTATAAAGCTATAGTAATCAAGACAATGTGATAATGGCTTAAGGACAGACATATGTATCAATGGAATAGAATTGAGAGTCCAAAAAACAATCAATTCAAAGATTAGCCTCTTCAACAGACAGTACCAGGACAACTGGATATCCACATGCAAAAGAATGAAATAGAACCCCTACCTCATACCATATACAAAAATTAATTCAAAATAGATGAAAAATTTGAATGCAATAGCTAAAATTATAAAACTCTTAGAGGAAAACATAGGTGTGAGTCTTTGTGACCTTGGATTTAACAATGATTTCTTAATATGACATCTGTTATCAGCTGAATTGTGTACCCCCCAAATGCATATGTTGAAATCGTAACTTGACGAAGTACACTGGAATGTAATCATATTTGGAGATTAGGCCTTTAACAATGTAATTCAGTTAAAATGAGATCTTAGGATGGGCCCTAATCCAGTCTGATGGGTATCCTTCTAAGAAGATGAAATTTGGACATACAAAGAGAGACTTCAGGGAGATGTGAACTCAGAGAGGAGACCCTGTGAAGAGGGCAGCCATCTGCAGGCCAAGGAGAGGGGCCTCAGAAGAAACCAAACCTGCGGACACCTGGATCTTGGACTTCCCACCTCCGGAACTGTGAGAAAACGAATTTCTGTTGTTTAAGCCACTCAGACTGTGGTATTTTATATGGCAGCCCTTGTCACCCCTAAAGTGGAAACCACCAAATGTCCATCAACTAATGAATGGATAAACAAATGATGAAATATTACTCAGAAATAAAAAATAATGATGTTTCGATATCTGCTACAACATGGAGGAACCTTAAAAACATGCTAAATGAAAAAGCCAGTCACCAAAGATCACATACTTTATGATTCCATTTATATGAAATGTCCAGAATAGACAAATCTGCAGAGACTAAAAGTAGATGAGTGGTTGCCCAGGGCTTGTGAGCATGAGGGCTTGGAAAGTGACGGCGAATGGGCACGGGGTTTCTTTTTGGGGGTGATGAAAATGGTCTAAAATTGATTGTGGTGATGGTCTCACAACTCTGGGATTATATTAAAATTATTGAATTGTATATTTTATTTAAATGGGTGAGTTATATAGTATGTGAATTATATGTCAATGAAACTGTCAGCCCCCCACCCCAAGAAAGCCTTTCTTTTTTTATAGCTTAGAAGTATGAAGTATGTATGGATATACCATAGTTTGTTTATCCACACACCTGTTTGTGGACATTTGGACTGATTCTAGTTTTGAACATTTGTATACAACCTCTGTGTGGACATATGATTTCATTTCTCCTGTGTAGATACCCAGAAATGGACTTGGTAGGTCACGAGGTAGGCGTACATTGAACTTTGTTAGAAACAGCCCAGTGTTCCAAAGTAGGGGTGTCATTTCACATTCCCATCTGTCTTGTCCATGCTCATGGCTATGTGTTAGGTGGTTCTATACCACAGATAGTATATTAGTACTGTAGTATGCTTTTACCGTTGTAAATCAATATACAATGGTACCTCCGTACTCATCGTTCATTCGTCCTGGAACTCAGGACGAATGCTGAAACCGACAAGGACCGAACAAGTTTTTCCCATAAGAAGTAACGTAATTAGAAGTAATTCATGCAAGTTCCCAAGAACGTTCACATTTTACTGGGCTAATATAAGTAACAAGGTTGTTTGGTAATACAGAACCTTAAAACTAAACAGACAAGGATAAAAAAGCAATTAACTGTGTAAAATAAAATAAAATAAAATTAATAAAATTAAAAAATAAATAAAATAAATAAAATTAAAAAATAAAATAAAATACTTTGACTTCGCTTTACCTGCACTGAAGGAGCTCCTGGCACAGCCCACGGCGGCGAGGCAGGGAGCTGCTGGAGGAGGAGTCCTCTTCCCGGGCAAGCACAGGCGATTTCTCAGAGGTTCCTTCTGTTTTTTGTCTCTTGGCTTCACTGAACGCTGTTGGACCCTCAGACTGAGGGAGTTTCACTAAAAATCTAACAAGGGAAACTTGTTTCTGTCTATGTTTCAAAACGTTTCTAAAGTGTGGCCCTGTCCATCGAACAGGTCCGCATTTCGGCTTGCTAGAACTCCGTCTGTGGTACTTTCTCACAGTTTTGAACCATTTGCCACGTCTTTCTTTCATCTGTGCAGTGGACGGTTCCTCCCTTCCCTCCTGCTCCCCTGAAGAAACTCCCTGAGCCCCTCTCCGTTGCTGCTCCTGTAGAAGTTCCTGCCACTGCTCAGTGGTGAGCTCTGCATCCCACCACTAACTCTTCCACGTCTTCGTCACTGACCCCCAGCCCACAGAGGCACAATATGCTCCACTATCGGGCTGCCAGGATCGTCCTCAGAGCCTTCAAAGTCCCTTGAAATTACAGCTCTGGTCACAATCTCCTCCAGGCAGAGTTCATGGTCTTGCAAGGGACCTCACACCAGGCCTCATCTATGAGAGTGACACAGTGGAGAATATGAAAATGGCCCTTCCAGAACTTGCTGAGTGTCAAATGTGTATCCAAGATTACTTCAAAACAACCTCTGGAGGAAAAGGAGCTTCACATAGAGTTTTCTGAAGTTGGAAATGGCAGGTTTGGGGGCTGGAGCAGAGGAGCCGTGTTAGGGGCGAGGACTTCACGGTTCTGATGCTGGCCTCCTCCAGTAAGTCGTCCTCCCAGCCTGGGGGGTGAGCAGGAGCGCTGTCCGGAGTTAAAAGGAAGCCCTCAGAGGCAGTTCGTTTTCCTGCAGCTGTTTTTTTCACACTGGGACCAAAAACTTCATTCATCCACTCTATGAAGAACTGCCTTGTCACCCAGCCTTTAGTTCTGGGCCCCCACATCACACTTACCTTGGTTTTTATCACATTCTGTCTCCTGAAAACTCATGGGTTTTCATTGTGATGCACTAGCAGAGGCTTCAGCTTTAAATCCCCACTAGCATTCCCCCTCAACAACAGTTAGCTTGTCCTTCATCGGCTTGGGCCCTGGCGACACCTCCTCCCCTTGAGCGAGGTGGCTTCTGTTAGGCATTTTCTTTCACAACAGACCAGTCTCATCTCAGTCAAACACTTGTTGACACTTGTCGGGGGATGAAACCCTCATTCTCTACACAGTCCCCGAACTCACTGCCGCAGCTTTCAGCACCTCCTTTGTTGGCACTGGCTGCCTCTCTGTGCCTCACCACACGGTGTAGGCCAGGTCTCTTCCATGGCTGGCTTTAGACACTTCGGTGCTCTCCCCCTTGTTCCAAGCTTGGCTTTTAACAGACCAGCATGCAATTGCCTGGCTTTCTCGCAGAGCATTGCCTCAGAAGTGCTACCACCTGCTAACTGTTTTTCATTAATCCAGATGTAAAGCAATTTTTCAACTTCTTCCAATGTCTGCGAACGTTGCTTACTCACAGACTTTACACCTTGAGCAACACTCGCTGCCTTAATTGCTTCCTTATTTCTCACTATTCTTGAGATCGTCCTTCTCGCCATCTTGAACGTAAGAGCATTATCAGTTACACCTACACTACTCTCACACTGAGCTATGATCCCTGTTTTCTTTTTGACTGTCGTTCTTGTTAGCTGCCTTTTAGGTGTAGTGGCATCACTCTTCAGTTTGCAGGCCAGCGCTCAATCCACTGAGCCACACCAGTCAGGGCAGTGTTGTCCCTCTTCACTTTTTGTGACCCATAATTAGCACTTAAAATGCAGAACATACGAGACAGCAGCGATGAGTACGTGGGGGTTCTGTACTGTTCGTGAGCTACCGTGAGACTGATGCGTCAACCTCCGTTTCAATCGAGTGAGTGATGAGGCATTTTCTCTTGTGGGGCAGCAGCAGGACTCACGAGCTCTAGCAAGTGTGAAGGGTCCGGAGCAAGCATGGAGTGCTGGAACATTTTATTTTCTCATCAACATGTGATGAGTACAAGGTTTGACAGGTCCTGAAACTGACGAGTACCGAGGTACTACTGTACATATTATTGAGATACATGATTTTTATTAGAGTGTTTTTTGAACGAATTCCATAGCCTGGGGCTTGGAGAGAGTTGCTGCTGTTAAGGGCTTTGTATTAGTTTTCCAGGGCTGCAATAACAACTTCCCACACAGCTGGTGGTGTAAAATATCCGAAATTTACTGTCTCACCCACACGTCTAAAGTCAAGATGTCAGCAGGGCCTGCTCCCTCCATCGGCTCTAGAGGAGAATCCTTCCTTGCCTCGTCCACTTCCGGTGGCTCCAGATGACCCCTGGCTTGTGACTACAGAGCTCTCACCACTCTCCGCCTCCCTTTTCACACGGGATTCTTCTTTTTCTCCCTACGTCTTCTCTTTTGCCTTTTATCAGGACGGTCAGTGGATTTAGGGCTCACCAGTAATTCAGGATCATTTTATCTTGAGATCCTTGACTTAATTATGTACACAAAGACCTCTCAAAAGTGAGGTTGAGGGGGTTAGAACATGTTGGCGGCAGCGGGTGGGCAGGGGCGCCATTCAAACCACTACAGGCCCATTTTAGCAGATTGAATGGGGAGCAGCGGATGGATACAAAAGAGTTCTTAGGTTTGCTGAGTTTGTTCCTGAGATACATTTATAGGTAGACTTTTAGGGTTTGGTGGGAGGTTAGATGTGGACACTTGAGAGGGAAAAAAGCTCAAGGACAATGTCCAGGTTCCCCGCTTGGGTGACAGGGAGATGGTTCTGCCCGGAACACTCTTTTCCCAGATGCTGACAGGGCATGCACCCTCATTTTATCTGGTTTCTGTTTAAATGTCCCATCCTCAGAGGCCTTCCCTAAACTATCCTAAAATGATGCTTCCACCCTCTACATGTTCAGCCTGGGAATTAGATTTGGCTGCTGGTAACAGAAAACCCCCAAATAGCACTTGGGAGAACTCATTGGAATTTTATTTTTCTCTCAAGTTCTAGAAATCTGGAGGTGTCGGTGAGGTCACCTTGGTGACAGGGATACAAGCTCTATCTGCTTTATTTTGTTACTTTGTTTTGTATGGCTGCCACTTCCAAGGTTAGCTCATAATCCCAGATGGTTTCTGGATCTCCAGTCAGCCCGGGTGTATCTGAGCCAGCAGGAAGGAGGAAGGAAGGCCGGCAGAGGAAAGCTGCCCCATCACTGTGTCCCGAGGCAGATTCCTGGAAATTACCATAAGACACTCTCCTCTTTTTAGCCAACTTTGGTCACATGGCCACACCCAGTTGCAGGCAAGGCTAAAAATGTAGTCTTTATCTGGGGGTGGGGGTGGGGTGTCTGAATTCAGCTAAAATTTGGAGTATTCACTAGTTAGAACAAAGGGGAAATGGAAATTGTAGGATATAGCTGAATGGGCTACGCCATGCTTTATTTTTCCTCCTAGCACCTGACCTACTATATATTTAATTTGTGATTTGTTTCCTGTCTCGCTCTGCCCTCCAGAATGTGAACAGGGACTCCGTCTTGCTCACCAGAGGGTTTTGAGTGACTAGGCAGTGCAGAATAGATTAGGTGCTTCACAAATATTTGTTTAGTGACTAAGTGATAAGGCAGGAAATTGGGAGGAGAGAGTAAGGTTAAGATAAAGAAGATGACTGTGATAGGAGCCATATTGAGTCTCGGGGGCCTATGGGATATCTACAAGTTGTCAGTCACAGGCAGCTGGCAATGTGGGTATGGAGCTTGGGGGGGAGAGAGTGGCCAGGAGCTCTTGACAAGAGTGATTTGTTTGGTAGGACACGTTGGGCGGGACCCACAGAGGACAGTGAGAGAGGAAAGCACACTCAGCTAACCAGATGCCCCCACCGCACCTCCCTGGGAGCGGCAGTTGCTTCCCTAACTTCCTACAGCCCCCTCTGGTCATGTGGACCTGTGTCACTCATTGCTTGGTTTGAGAATGCCCATTGTAACAGGGCTGTGCAGGGCCAGGCTCCACGTGCCATGGTTACAAACCTAACCAAGAACAATTTGGTACCCTAGGGAAAAGGCTCTGTAACATGGGTCCTTGAACCCATCTATGACTGAGGCAGCATTGGGCCTGGCTGGCAGAAGAGAAATAAGGACAATATGGTCAGGTGAATATTTCACCTTGTTAGAGCGGCAGGGTGATCTGGAGCCTGGTTCTTCCATGCAGGAGCCATGTGACCTTGGAAAAGTCACTTAACCTCCTTGTGACTCAGTATTCTCATCTATAAATGGAGGTATAACTAGTGTCTACCTCAGTGGATTGTTCTGAGAGTCAAATAAGTTATTGGTATAAGTGAGAATTTAGAATAATACCTGGTAGGTAGTAAGTTCTACCTAAGCATTAGCTATTATTATTTAAAAGCCAAATGTATTTATTTTTTTTAAAGATTCTCTTTATTTTTATTTATTTTTAGATTTTATTTGTTTATTTTTAGAAGGAAGGGTAGGGAGGGAGAGAGACACATCAGTGTGTGGTTGCTTCTTGCACACTCCCTACTGGGGGCCTGGCTTGCAACCTAGGCATGTGCACTGTCTGGGACTTGAACCAGTGACTCTTTGATTTGCAGGCCAGCACTCAATCCACTGAGCCACACCAGCCAGGGCTAAATGTATTTAGTTTCAAAAACAGTCCTTATTTTTACTTTTCTGGGTTAAAACTTCTTTTCCTTTAGAAACTTATGATGGTAGGAGATGGAAATATGGCTTTTAAAAAATATCCTTTCATAGCAAAATAGAAGGTCAGTACCTCACTTTTGCTTGTTTGTATCTTTAATTTGCTTGGCTACGAAACCCCATGGCTGGGACCTGAGTGGGTGCTGTCACGAGCAATCCCCTCCGTATTTGGGTGGTAATTCTAAGGGGCAGGACTAGAGACCTCTCGTTGCCCCATGATGGCGGTCGTGTGTGGGCACTGGGGAGAACTGTCCTTGGAAACCTGGGGTGGCCAGCAGGGGGATCTGAGAGTGATTGGAGATCGTGTTGCTCCACAAGACATGGGCTTCCGTTGGGGAAGAAGTGGGCCTAAGAAGCAGGGCTGAAGCCAGGCAGGTCTCAGCAGTCTGGTTAACCCTTTCTTCTTCTTCATTTTTTAAAAAATTTATTTGAGAGGGAGAGAGAGAAACATCAGTTTGCTGTTGCACTTATTTATACATTCATTGGTTGCCTGTTATATGGTTCTGACTGGGGATTGAACCCACAACCTTGGCAATTTGGGATGATGCCCTAACCAACTGAGCTATCTGGCCAGGCCTTTTTTTTTTTTTTTTAAAGATTTTTACTTTTTTATTTTTAGAGAGAGGGAAAGGGAAGGAGAAAGGGAGAGAAACATCAGTGTGTGGTTGCCTCTCACATGCCTCGTGCTTGGGATCTAGCCTGTGACCCAGGCATGTACCCTGACTGGGAATCAAACTTGGGACCCTTTAGTTTGCAGGCCCATGCTCAATCCACTGAGCTATACCAGCCAGGGCTAATTTTTCTTTTTTCACTTTCTCTTTGAGACTTTGAACAAGCTTTGTAACCTTCATAACCCTCAATGACTGATTAGGTGGGGATAGTGTTATTTGTCCTTCTAACCTTACCAGTCTGTTATCAGGAGAAATGAGGGAATAAATAAGAAACTGCTTTGTAAACTGTCAATATTACGTAAATGTTGTTGTTACCAGTGTGCTCCCAGATGCTGGGGTACAGCTTTGATCCACTGGGGAGAATTTCTGAGTAACATTCCTAGTGCCAGGGGTGAGAGGGGAGTGGGCACACCGACTTAGCTGCAGCCTATATCCTCCTACCAGCAGGCACATTTTGCGGGGTGGCAGCCTGGCATTGTCCGACCCCACCCCACTGCCCTAACTTCTATAAGAGGAAGCACAGTAAATGAACAGAGATACTTAGGAGACCTCAGGGAGAGGGGAAGGAAGGCGAGGGAAGGAGACATACAGAAAAAAGACACGGATGAGGTATTTGCTGCTCTTCCTAAGAGCCCAGACAGTAATCAGCAAGGGGGGCTTAGCTGGGGTCTAAGAGCTGTGTGACAGCAATAAGAGGCCGGATAAGAAAGGCATGAGGTGATAGAGGGCACACAGGCCCAGCTCTGAGCACAGCGTGGTGCGCAGCAGTGCAGCATGGGCTTTGGCAGATAAGGCTGGCTCCCAAGGAGACAGTCAACGATATCGGGCAGTTTGTCACTACTCAGTGTTACTTATCTGAGGCCCCCCAGGCTGCAGTAAGGTGGTGGGAAGGATGGACAGAGCACCAGCTGGGCATCAGAACTGGGTTTGAGTCCCAGCTTCAAATTCTACCACAACCTGACACTGGGCAAGATGGCCCACCGGCTGTGTCTGAAGCTCCTCATCTGTAAAGAAGAGTCTTGGTCTGGATCTATATGGACTGTGATTACTGTCCGAGTTTGCCCTACAGAGGTGCTGAGGTCGGGGAGTCTGGGGTGAGTAGTCATGGTCAGGAAAGGCTTTATGGGGAGGGTGGGTGAGCTGGGCTGATGCAAGGCAGACACTTGGTCAGGCAGAAGTGAATGGAGCAGGGAGGGCAAGTAAGAAAATATGAGCAAGGGCTCAAATGGAATGGACACAGGGGAAGCTGAGCACAGCGTGAAGTGACCTTGCTGTGACCAGCAGTGAAGGAAGAGATAGGTGGAGAAGAGTGGAGTCAGATTACAGAAGGCCTCAGACACCAGGCAGAGATGTTTAAATTGGCTCCATCAGGAAGGAGGGGGCCGCCAAGGGACCTGGGGCTGGGTTGTGATGTGATTAGGCTGCCTTTTAGCAGGAATGATGCGGCCTGGCCCCCAGAGTGACTTGGATGGCGGGAAGCCAGGAACCAGGAAGGGCAGCTAGAAGACTCTTGTAATATTTCTGGCCTAGGGTGATGAGGACTAGGGGGTTGGAAGGAGGCAGTGGGCCAGGCCTGGAGATATTTCTCAGGACATACTGATAGTCCTTGGGGCCATGCTGCATTCAAGGGGTGAGGAGGAGTGAGTCACCTTGAGTAGTTTTTCTCTCAAAGGCCAGGGAAGAACAAGCTTTGGCAGCCTCCCTGCCTGCAAACAGAACATGTCAGGCAGCTTGGCCTTTGGGAGGGTGCACTTCATTCCAGCCTAGCTGAGGGGCCTGAGTTGTAAAGGGGGCACTGTGGTGATGCCAGCAGGGGCTGGGTTAAGGGGTAGTATGCTCTGGATTACTGACTGGGCTTGGGCTGGGCTCATTCCATATTAAGTGCCAGGCCCTATGGTTAGGTTTGGGAGCAGAGTGTCTACATAAGAACAATCAAACCTGTAGAAAAATTTTGAGTTTATTTGAGCCAAACTGACAACATATGCTGGGAGCAAGATCTAAAATGCTCTCCGAGAAAGCAGCTTTGAGCTTCTTTTACGCATTTAAAATTAAGGAGGGGATTGGAGAAAGCAAGGCGAGGGGAAGGGTGGTTCAGAGAATAGTAAGATTATGTGCTCTCTTGAGGGTTAATACGCCCTTGCGGGGTTATTACTTCTGTTATTTCAAAGGTGCGTTAACCTAGATGCACAAGAACAATGGACAGGGCTGGTTTAAACCTTTCGCTAAAGAAGCTATAGGCTTGGGCATGACTACGTACCCTGAGCAGCCCTATTAGAAATTCATATCAAATCACCCGGTGAGGTTACTTTCCGTAGACCCCCCCTGCCCCATGTTTTTCCATCCACAGGAGAATTAGCAAAGCACAGTTCTTGACCCTCAAGGGGATTCCAGCCTTGTGAGTCTGTCGGAGTCATATTTGCAGGACTCAAATGGCCCTCGGGAACAACCAAGTTGTTCTCATTCATCCACCTTTGCTTTCTGGTCACGTAGGCAGTGTGAGTATCTTCTAATGGATGCCAGAAAACCTCTCTGTTCCTGCTGTATAACGATACTATCAAGGGGCAAGTCCAGGTTTTGTGGAGCTTAAAGCTTAAACAATTTCAGGGAGCCGCTTTGAACAATAACTTGAAACTACAAGTATAAAATTGCTAGGCCCTCTCAGGGGGCCTAGAATGGGGGAGATGCAAGTGGGAAGCCCTGAAATTTAAACCTCATCAGCTCCCTAGTCTATCATTGTAATACCTATCATTTATCAAATATATAAGTGTGTATTTAATTCATGGCATTCCACAACAACCGGTGGGGCAGCGAGCATTAGTATCCCTGTCTCATGCTTGAGGATGCCGGCTCAGAGAGATGACTCGGGGTCAGTCATAAAGCAGGGGGTGGGGCTGTGCTCTGGACTGAGGGATCTGGCCTCAAGGGTCTCATCTTATGTCCTCTTTAGTCTGTAATGGCAGAGGTCAAGCCCCTGAGGTTCCTGAGGGCTGTCCTAGACCTGGGCTGTCTACCCCAGGTGCCATTTTATCTTTCCCAGGCTTGGCCAGAGGCCCTCAGGACCTGTGGATGGGGTATAGAGGTAGGGGGTGCCATCTAGTGACCTCTAGCCATCTCAGGGCACCACATGGTACAGCCTTGGTCCCAGGATTGTTGGCTGATACAGGCAGAGAGCCACATACTGGGAGGACTGCAAACCCCAAGGGTGAGCACCACTGTGAAAACAGACCCAAGGTCTAATCCCAGATCTACAACTTCCTGCTTGTGTGAAGTCCCACTAGATGCATGGTCTCCTGAGCCTCATATTTCTAAGCTGTTGAATCAGGGTGGTAACCACGTTGTATTTTGAGTTTATTACATGTCCTCTTCTAAGGCAGCAGCGATCCTGGTGGTGTCCTGAATACAGAAACACTCCAAGAACCCAAAGATTGCTATCAGTCCTAGTAACAGCATAAACACCTGACTCAGCTCATCATCTCCCCTCCCCCATTTGAGACTAGCTAACTTCCTCTGAGGAAATAAAAAAGATGGCACCTAGGAAGGGTCACTGTCCCTCTGACCTCAGCGAGCCCGGGTGCCCAAGAGGAAGTGGAGGCCTGGAGGATGGGGACAGGCCAAGACCTGCGGCCCAAGCCCCGCCCAGCAGGCCTGTACCCTCGGGGATGCAAACGGTGACTGTGTGTGTGTGTGTGTGTGGGGGGGGGTGGCAAGTAGTTCTCCTTTTAGCAGTACAAAGCCACCAGCAGGATCTTAGGCAGCGCTGGCCAGAGGCTCCTTAGAACCAGCAGGCGGGGTGAGACCGCGTTATGCTCTGCGCGTGGGAACCCTGGTGGGGCTATGCGCTTTGCCCTTTGGGCCCACGAGGGCTGGCTGGTGCGAAATTGAGCGCCAGGACCGCAAAGTTTCGGACTCCCGCTTCCGCCGGCACAGGCCCTGATCGCTTTCCACACCTACTTCTACCAGCCCTTTCTCGGCGTCTCCCAAACACAGAGCTCCTGGGGCGAGCCCTATTTCCGAGAAACGGGAACGCCCCACTGGGCTGCCTCATCTCGCAGCAAGCCCCCGGCGGCTGCTCGCCCGTGCAGAGCCTGGGGGTGCCTCCCCCACACCCTGTGCTTCTCCACGGCATCCCTCCCGACCACACTGCCGCCACGCGTGACTGTACGAGCCCCAGAGTGTCTTCCGCCCCGCGCCGGCTCTCTACGTGGGAGACGTGCGAGGTGATGTAGTGCCAGGGAGGGGGGATTTCACCGCGTTGCCCATCCCCTTTCCGGCGCCGGAGGGAGTGGCAGCTGAGCACCCCCCCCCACCCCTCCCCGCCCCCCCCAGCCCACCTCCTCCTTGGCCTGGACGCCACCTCCCGGCGCTGAAGAGCGGGTGGCAGCCAATAGGCATCGAGGAGGTGGGACTGCTGGCGGCTGTCAACCTCCTGGGAGACGGGAGCGCGGAGTAGGAGCGCGCGAGCGGCCGCCACCGCGCCCTAGGCCTTGGGGGAGGAGCCTCGGGAGTTGGGGGAGGAGTCGTCAAAAAGCAGCCGGAGGACCACTGCTCGCCTAGGCTAAGGAGATCAGACGCCGGCCCCAAGCCTGCTTCCCCGCTCCCCCGATCGCCAGCATGATTGCCGCTCAGCTCCTGGCCTATTACTTCACCGAGCTGAAGGATGACCAAGTCAAAAAGGTGAGCCCCGCCCGCGCGGCGGCCCAGAGCTCTGGCCCCGGCGTTGCATTCCGGCATCCGCTTTCCGCCGCAGCCTCCATCCTCCCGCGCCCGGCCTTCCCCAGGCCCGCATTGGTTGGACTGCAGGCAATGGGGAAAGGCTTCGCTCTTTGATTCTCCCAGGGATTGTCTCCGTTTGCGTGTGTCTGTTCGGGGGCGGGGGGAGACCCCTGAAACTGGGCTGCTTGCTGCAGTGTCCTTGAAATGGATTGTGGATGTCAGATGGGGCCACAGGCTATGAGGGGAGGTAGCCTGTTTGGAAGAGTCTGAGCCCAGTGGGCGGAGGAGTGATCACACAGATGCTGGGGAGGTGAGCGCACAGCAGGCCTGGTGCTGGCTCGAGGCCAGACATCCTGTATTTTGGGTTTCGGCGGATGGCATCGGGTACTCAGGAGAAGCTGTCACGCCTGCTCTCCCAGCTGTTGCTGCTGCTCCTTAATCTGAGGACGGAGTGGCCAGCCTGGCTTTCCGGAACGCTGAGGGGCTCAGAAGCCACCGGAAACTTTGCTCATAGGCCTCAGGACTGGAGCGGCATGTCTGAATGGAATTTTTTTACTCCTCTACGTGACCGCCCTCTTAAAGCTGTAATTTCCAGTTCAGGGAGCTCAAATAAGAGACTGGTCTTTTGAGTTGGATGGAGGCGTTGACATGTATGCTGTGACATGTGTGCACTTGCACGTGGTTGCGTCTTCCAGTTTGTTGTTACTTCTGACATCTAACATAAAATACTGCCTGCTGGCAGGTCTTAAAGATGTATATCCCTCCTCTATGCCAGCTTTGCCAGCAAGAAACAGGTGTTTTCAAGAAACAGTCTGGGCTGTAGGGAAAGGTCCATTTTATCAGTGTCAGGCCTAGCAAGGCCTACTGACCCACTCACACCCTGAACGAGTGGCATTGTTGCTGGGGAAAGCCGGGATAGACTAGCAAAGTTAGCCTCACTTTAGAGTTCAAATCGGAGTGCTACCTACAGGTGAGAGGCAGGAGTGACAAGCCTGGATTTTTTTTCTCCTCAAGCCTCAGAATGTTCAGTCTCTTCCTATCCACCTAAGATAACCTCTTCCTCTGGCACAATAGAAAACAGGCCTGATGGGGGTGACCTCATCAAGGTCACACAGTGAGAGGCAGAGCCAGGGTGTGACCCAGGTCTCCGCCTCTTCATCGCCACCGGGAACTTGACCAGCTTCACCTGGAAATGAGCTGAGGGGGAGGTGCTGAGACAAAGGCTGGGAGGGGGGGTGTTGCTGCTTGGATCCTGGATCTAGTGCTGAGTGGGGATCAGAGTGGGGTAGTAAGGAGACAGGCCTGGGAACCTGCCATATTCTCTCCTGCTGTAAGTGACACTGAGCTCAGGAACTGTGCGTGCCAACACGTGCATTTCATGAGTTGTATGTTAGAGACATTCTTCCTATTTCACAATGAGAGTTAAGGCCTGGAGGATCTCACTGCTCTCTGCCTGCGTGTACTGCCCTGTGTAGCTCAGCATAGCAGATCCCTGGGGTGGGAACTCAGATGATCTTGTAAGCCAGCGGCATCCACGCCCACCACCACTTGTGTGGCCTCCAGGGCTGAGCTGGATTGAGGTTTGGACTGCACTCAGTGAGACCTGTTTTATCAAGGACACATTGTCTAGTGTGGCCCCAGAACTCTCCACTCCCCATGATGGCCCTACTCAACATTCTATCCCCCAGACTCCTGTACATACCTGAGTATGTGACTTCTGAATCAACTGATCTTCAAACCCTTCCCCCTTTGAGACTGGAATTCTGACATTCCCTTCTTGCCCTCAGAACCTTTCTGGAGGGCCTGAGGCCAAAGTTCTACCAGATAATATCTGGTAGAAGAGATTCTTGAAAACAACATGGCTTTCTTGCACCCTCAACTTCTTAAGCTGCTTTCTGTGGCGGGAGTATGGATTCCTGCCAGGGGGCTGATCACCTTGGCTTGCATTATGGGCCGTGTGACACTGCCATACCTGGGTGTGATCCCTGAGAAGCTGCCTGGGCCTCCTGAGCACATGGCAGGCACTTGTTTCAAGGGCCTAGTCAGCTTTCCCCTCTCCCACCTGTGCAGATGCTGGGGGAACTGCATCTGCTTTCTTGGGGCTCAGGACTTATTAGAGACCAGCCCCTCCTACCCACCACAGACAGTGGGGGAAAGCTGTGTGGGGATGCACGACTCCAATCCCTGCTCTTCCTGTGGGAGCTGGGTCCTACCTACCACCTGACAGGGACCTAGTAAGACAGTCCCCCCATAAATCTGCAAGCCTGGGCAGCCATGATGATTCAGCCCTTCAGCCCTAGATAGCCTCTGGGGCTCCAGAGATGGCTCTGGCATCCCCTCCTAACCCTCACCCATCTTCTCACCCTCTGGCCTAGAGATAGGAGGAGGGAAGATGGGGGTGATGCCAGGAGATTGTTCAGGACATAAAAGTGATCACGAAAAGGATATTATTTCTCTACTCATTGCCTATGAGACGTCAGTAATTCAACTTCCTAAATCTATCCTGGTTTGAAACAGGCCAAATGTCTGGCTTCCTGGCATGGAGCTCCGTTTTATAGGCTGGCTGCATAATGATTAATGGAGTCCTGTGGAAAGGGTATCCTGGCAGTAGACTGAACTAAGCACAAAACATATTTTCCTTTCACTCTTCTAGTGCTTTAAAGAGGAAAAGGAGGCACATGTGTGCTTGTAAAAGATTCCATTCATCAGAATCCCAGACATCTGCTAATTCTGCAGCCATAGACTGGGTCCTTTAACCTGCAAGTAACTTTCAATGTGCCTGTCATCTCACCAGCTTCTTCCACTTGGTTTAGCCATTAGGAGCCTGCAGGAGGGTGAAGTATTGCATAGTCCTCTGCTTATTTAGGAAATGAAGGTGAATCCATCAAGGTTAGCAACTTGGCCTCTAAGGAGTAGACTTTCTTTTCTCCAGGGTTGTCAGAATTGCAAGCAAATGCCAGTGGATTTTCTCTGGGCGGGATTCCCCTGGCCATAAGCAGTCCCCTTTGCATGTGTGATTAGTCCCAAAGGCCAAAATCCAGGACTCTTCAGAGTGCTTGGCCAAGGATGCTTAGCAGTTAAAGGGCCACCCAAGGTCTATTTCCTCAAAGGCCTGTGTCCCAGCTGCTAAAACAAACATTTAAAAAAAAATGCCCCTTATTGCTCAGGGGTGAGAGAGATGAGTGTTAGAAAGTTATGAAAAAGGTCTCATGCACCTTTTGATAGGTTGCCTCTTGCACACCCCCAACGGGTCTGACCCACCAGATGCATGTGCCCTGATGGGAAATCAAACCCATGACCCCTCACCTGGTCTATAGGTGAGTGGTCAGTCCACTGAGCCACACTAGCCAGGGCTTCGTGCACCTTCTGGTATGGTGTTATACAAATACTCAGGAAGAACCCCTCACGTCTTTGTGAACATTCATTTTATAATAATCTCTGTCCTCTGTAACTTAGATGTTCCTAGGAGTTCTCCCCCCAAGAAAAGCCCTAACACTTCATTTGGTTTGATAATTTGGGACTGTCGTGAGGGAATAAACTGAGAAAGTGGGAAGGTCTGAGGGACTGGCACATCTGGCCATGCCGTGCTGTCTGCCCACGCTCCTGCTGTTTGCTGAGAAGGCATGGGCAGCTTTCTCCTGAAAAGACTGATTTGGCACAAGTAGTACCATCTGCACGTGTGTCTGCAGTCAGGGACTCCTGCCTGATAGAATTAGTCGCTGGAGTCAGCTCTGAGGATGCCCGTGGAGGCCCCAGGGGAGGTACTGGATGAAGAGGCAGCCACACACCTCCGTGTGCAGGAAGCCGCTGGCAATGCCCTGCTGGCACCTGCTTGTTAATTTGAGGACCTTTACAATCAAATTCGATCGTGGGAATTCAATGGTTTCTTCGGAAAATGTTTAAGTCCTTTATTACGTGCAGAGTACTGTGCTTGGTGGGAGGCAGGAGACAGCTATGAACTTGGTAGAAATGGTCGCTATTCTCATGGAATATCAATTATTTGGTGTCTTATGATAAGTGCAAAGCATAGAAGGCCAGGAGGGCAGATAGGGGCCAGTGGTCAGATCTTCGGTGGGAAACCACTAGCTTAGAAATTGCTTAAAGCCAGGCTCTAGATGTATAAAAGAAAATACTTAGAAACTTTGTGAGGGAGAGTCAAGTGGATAGTTACCAAAATGTGGTTTTTCTTTCTCTCTTTTTAATGGTTTGAGCATCCAGAAACACTTCATGGGTGTCTTATCAGACTGTGTACATGGGCTTGTGTGTGTGTGTGAACATTCGTGTGTCAGGACCGGAAGCATCAGCCGTGCGTCCCAGGGCCGGTGTCCCCCTTACTGCAGACAGAAGGCAGAGATTCTGTTCCCCATTAAGAAACAGGGACTGCAGTTCCAGAGCAGATGAGTGACTTTCTCAAGGTCTGAAGAAAATCTGGAATGGCGTCCAGAGGGCTGTTCTCGCTCCCTCTGTTTCTTTCCTCTAGAAAGGCTCACCTTTGTCGCTTTTAATGATTTACGTTGGAATATGTATTAATATGTATAACACATGAGTTAATTTTTTTATTATGGAATAGTCGCGGTGCATAAAAAATATTGGGGTTAACATAACAAACGCCTGTGTACCTACCTGCTCCTTATTTGAGAACTAAGGGCACCATGATTACATCACAGGCACAGCTGAAGCACCCCTGTGCCCCTCTTCAATCCCTTTTCTTTCTCTGTCCAGAGGTGACCTCTGTCCTGACTTCGGTGTCTGTCATTTCCATGCAAGATTTTATACTTTATTACATATCCTGAATCCACAAGCAGTATGCAGTGTTACTAGAAATGCTTTTGACCTTTTGTAAACAGTGCTATACTGATGTATCCTTCTACAGCATGCTTTTGTTGGCTCAACTGTATATATTTGGGATTTTCCCAGGTTGATCCAGATAGCTCTGGTTCATTGATTTCAGTGCTGTGTGCTCTTACGTTGTGTGAATACACCACGATGAGTGTATCTGTTCTTCTGGTGGCCTTTGGGGTTTTTAATTTAATTTTTTAAGTAATTAATTTATTGATTGATTTTTAGAAAGAGAGGAAGGGGAGAGGGGGTAGGGAGAGAGACATGGATTTGTTGTTCCACATTTATTTATGCACTCACTGGTTGACTCTCATGTGTGTTCTAACTAGGGATCACACCGGCAACCTTGGCAAATTGGGATGAAGCTCCAACCAACTGAGCTACCTGGCCAGGGCAGGATTTTAATTTTTCAAGCTATGGTTTCTTGCACATCTTCAGTACACCCGCACATTTCTCTAGGCTCTAGGCTGTTTTTCTAGGGTTGAAACTGCAGGTAGAGGAGTGTGTGCACCTTCCCTCTTGGCGGATTTTGCCAGGTGGCCATCCTCTGTGGTCACATTCCCGTCAGAGCTTTGTACAGGTTCCTATTACTCCACACCAACCCTTGGGACAGGCACACCTTGAAAGATGTTTGATAATTTTTAAAGACTCTCTTCTCAGTTATTTCCATTCACATTACAGCATTCAGGCTTAATTTAAAATTAGCCATTTCTTAGCTTACCTTATCAAGCAGAGCCCTTCTTGCAAAGTATTGCTGAATGAAGTTGACAGGTCTTACTGTGGGCAGCCCCACTGATAGCCGCTGCTGTTGCTGCAATGTTTGCACGGTACCGCGGAGGCGGAGCAGATGCAGGGAGAGGCTTACCGAGGAGGCGGAGTAGATGCAGGGAGAGGCTTGTGCGGACTCTCTGTGTCCCTTGCGATCTGGCATGAATCTGTTTAAGTTTTTCTGGGAATTAATACATACACGTGTGCGTTTGCCCAGGCGCCCTCTTCCTTCCTGGGTGGACCCGACCCAGGCAGGGCTGGCTGGGTTTATCAGTCCCGTCTGTGTGCCCAGCTCTGTTAGAGAAAACTCAAGCCGGCAGCCTCCCAGACTGTCCTCCATAAAAGGAGAGGGTGGCCGTGCCCCCGCAGCGGAGGAAATCGACATGTGAAGTCTGCAGCTCGGCCCTTTGCAAAACAGAAGCCCAGGGAGAGGTCCGTTTCTGCACGAGGCAGAAAATGTCGGATCGTGTTCGTCTGGTTCCAAGCCCGATTACAGGCTTGCAGACGCTGGGACCTGGAGGGCACCTCGGATGAAAGGGAGCGCCGAGTGCCCGCTACAGGCCTGATTTTTTTCCTGTCATGGGCCTTATTTAATCATTAGTAGTATAACACTAATCGAAGCCCCCATGTAATACTCGCCACATTTACTGTGAGGTTTATGCTGAAGGCATCGTATCCCCACAGCGCCCCTGTGAGGTGGGCGCTATTGTGATCTCTGCTTTTGGTCGGGGACTGGGGAAACACAGCAAAACCAACCAGCATTCAGACCCAGGTCTGATGGCAGAATCCCGGCTTTCATCTTTTAATCGAGATATAATTCATACACCATGAAAGTGGCCATTATAAAGTGTACAGTTCAGTGGTGTTTAGTACATTTACGAGATGGTGCAGCTATGACCACCATCTAATTCCAGAATTTTTTCATCACCCCTAAAGAAACCCGTTGAGCAGTCACTCCCCCATTCCTCCCTCCATCCAGCCCCTGGCATCTCCTAGTCTGCTCACCTCCCCCACCTTTTAAAAATGGATTCACCTCTTCTGGACACTTCATATAAATGGAATCATACAACATGTGGCCTTTGTATTGGGTTCCTTTCCCTATGTGTGTTTTCAGGGTTCTTCCATGCTGTAGCATGTGTGACCACATCATTCTTTTTTACTGCTGAATAATACTCAGTTGTATCATTGTACCACATTTAGCTTACGCATTTGTCAGCTGGTGGACATTTGTGTTGTTTCCGCTTTGGGGCTGTTGTGAATAAGGCTGCTGTGAACCTTTGTGGACACCAGTTTTCTGTGTGGACATACGCTTTCCTTTTCTTGGGGGTATACTTAGAAGTGGAGTTGCTGGGAGAGCCCTGCTTTTATCTACCTTGTGGAAGGCATCGTCTCCATTTAGAAATGAGGAGACTGAGGCCCCCACTTGGTGAAGTGACTTGTCAGTGAGCTTGTCAGCTCATAAGTGGTAGTAACAGGAAGACAACTAGGTCCCCTGACTCAGAAACCTACTCTCATTTTGTGGTTTAGGAAAACAGATCTAAGAAGGGACAGAGCTGGGGGGAGGGGCAGAGCTGGTGCAGGACCCTCTAGGGCCCTTCCTCCCCGACATCTGCAACCCCAGCACACTGGCTCCCGGCTCTCAGTCTCCACCCTCTCACCCCTCCTCCACTCAGCTGCTGGGTGTTGACCAGCTTCCTCTGCTTGGGAGGGAAGTTGGCCCAGTAGAGTCATTTACAGTTAAATGGTAGGATTTCTCCCTTTACCCTTTCCATTTGTTCACTTCCCCATCCTCGTTTGCATTTAAAAGAGGATCCCCAGGGAGGGCACTGCTTAACCGGCAGGAGGACTGCCTACTACTCTCCATAATGCCCACTCCTAACACTCTCTTCCAGCCTCTGCCTAGACACGTTGTAAGCAGTTGATTTCCTTGTTTGATTGACCCATGGCGTTTGCTTTCAGCCTTTATTCAATCTGATTCATTTCTCTGATGTTCCCTGGTGCCTCCTGGGACCCCGTCTGGTGGGTGGGGTGAGTGGAGTAGGGGAACCTGGCCATCACTGTAATGAAGACACCATCTCACTTTTGCAGAGTTCCCTTCCATTCACAAAACCTTTTCACATGCTTGATTTAGTCGAGTCCTTACAGCAAGCTTGGATGTAGGTATTTCCTCCTGCATCAGACATGTGGGGCAGGTGAACTTCAGGAAGTGGGACTGACGTGATCTTGAGGCCCAGAGAGCAGTCGGGCTGGGATGGGGACACAGGGCAGTGTGACACTAGTGGAGCAGCTCTCACCAGCCTGCAGAACCAGGGCTGCTGGCTGGGCAGGGCTTCGGACTTGCAAAGCAGTGTATCACAGTGATCTCCCAGTAGAAACCATCCCCAAGGCTCCCATGATGATAAGGTGACTGGAGTGACAGCGAGCTGTACTGTCTGGAACTATAGTCAGCAGCCACGGGTGGCTGTGGAACGCGTGAAATATTGACAGTCTGGTTTGAGACATGCTGTTAAATATAAAATATACACAGGATTTCAAAGACTTTGTATGACAAAAAGATATAAAATAGCTCATTAATAAATTTTAAAATACTGATCATACGTAGGAATAATATTTTGGGTATGATGGGTTAAATGTTAAAATTAATTTCGCCTGTTTTTAAAAATGTGGCTACTAGAAAATTTGAAATTGCACACATGCTTTGCATTTTTCCTGTTGGACAGTGCTCTACTGGACCGAGGGTTTTATGGCCCAGAAGTTTGGACAGCAGCCCTCTGCATTTAGAGCAGTGGGCTCCTGGGATGCTTGGGCCTCAGTTTCCTCTTTCGTACAACCAGGATGCTAGAAGCAATTACCTCCAAAGGATCCCTCTAAGCTCGAGCAGTGTTGTTCGCTTAAAACTCTCTGTGCCTCAGTTTACTTACTTGCCAGATGGGGTGAATGAGTCCTGCTGTACTATCGGCCCATTTATCAAATTGGAGAATGGATGGAGAAGCACTTGGAGAGTGGACAGAACTGCACAAATGCCAGGCGGCACCACGGTGGTTCCCCCAGAACACACCCGTAGGCGCCTGGAGAGGCATGGTGGGAAGTACAGCTTTCCCAACAACAGCTTAGGCGGCTAGGGCCCCGAGCAGGGGTAGTGATCCTGGGTCCAGTTCTGCCTCAACCCCCATGAGCTTCTGGAAAGCCTGTGTTCTGAGGAATCAGTGCCATGGAGCTCCCGAGCCATAGGTGAGGGTGAGAGGGTAGTTTTTCTTCCTGCTGTTTACTGATGGGAAAACAGAGATGGAAGTGGCTTGCTCAGGGCTGGAGAGGGAAACTATAGCAGGAGGAGGCCTGAGGTCTTCTGATTTCTAGCCAGGCCTGTTTCCACCCCTGCAGTGCGGTTTTCAGCTCATAGCATTAGGGTCTGGTTGTCTCTATTGAAAGCAAAACTGTCCACTCTTCAGATCCTCCCTTCCCTCTTGGTACCTGGGAGTTGGGGACTGTGAGTCTGGAGGCCGGCTCTGCCCCAGCCATCAAGGCCCAGAGTAAAACCTGCTGTTCCTGCCCTGCCGCATTCCGGGGCTGTTTGTTCTCCTTGAGGGACTGGGTGCCTCCTTTATTTTTAGCTAGTTCAATATGACAGCTTTGGTGTTGGGCAGCAGCTTGGTCTCTCTCTGCAGCCAGGAAACACCTATTAGTGGATGCCAAGGTCACTAGGAGGACCTTCGGCATGACCTCAAGGCCTCCCATGGTCCTCCTGGCAAGAGCAGTCTGGATAAGGGAAGGACGAATTAGTTTGGATTCTTCAGCTAGAGCTGCCCTGGTTGCTGGGTGCTTGGGGACTTTCACTTGACTTTGTGGCCACAGGTTCCTCCTGTGATACGGGGCCAATAATGCCCAGCCCTCGAGTGTGCAGATTGGATCAGGGCGGTTGGTATGCCCAGCCAGGCCTGGTAAACTAACCGTTACATCTTGGTTCCTGGAACCTCAGATTTGCATCAAGGATGGGAATCCCTTTATTCTGCCTGTTTTTTTTTTTTTTTTTTCCTGAGTAAAAAAGTGTTGTACAAGCAATTCCTGGTGCTTAATAGTGACACAGAACTAGCAGTTCAGAAGCATAAATTAAATAAGGGAGAAGCTGCTGAGAGCCATGTCTGGACCTTGAAAAAGAAATTGGGGGCCCCTCACCTTGTTTGAACTTGCCAGAGGGACCCTTCTACTTTGGTGTTGTTTGCACACACATCTTTCACTGTAGAGCCTCTAAAGTGGAATTTGTTGTTGCACATTTCTTCGGGTGACATTCGGGTCCTCGACAGTCTCTGGGAGGCTTTAGCATACTGAGAGTCCTCAGAGGGCTCTGTGTCTCTCAGGGCCTCCGCCTTGAGATACAGATGTTGTGGGAGGGAGGGGGGTTAGACACGGCCTGGAACACCCTGTTCCTCAGAGAGAGGCTGTTGGCCCCACGTAGGTCACCATGAGGCCAAAGTGAGGGGCTGGTGCTAGCGAAGGGCTGGGCCATTCAGGGAAGAGGAGCCTCCGGCCTTATCTGAGCCAGCAAACCCTTCTGAATTCTCGGGCTAGGCGTCACCAGGGGCCTTCCCGCCCAGCAGAACAAGCCACCCAGTTCAGCAGAGAAGCCACGCCGAGGGCTCTAGGACACAGAGGCCCTGGAAGGCATGGCCCCTACCCACCTGGCATTTGGGGTCTAGCTGCAGGCACAGACCATGCATGTGTTGCTTCAGTGCCCGGGAAAGACTCTTACTCGGCAGCGCATCCACCAGGGCAAATTAATTCCCACGTAGTGACACCAGCGGCCGAGGGGATGCTGAGCAGGGGAGCAGCCGCTGTTGGGCGGGGTGCATCATGGCATGCCCTTTGGAGGTGAGTGTGGACTTCGGCTTTGGAGAAAGAAGGAGCGGGCCATGGAGAAGCCGTGGACAGGCCAAACAAGCAGAGTGGACACTGGGTCTGTGAGAAAGGACCTTCGGGGGTGAAGGACCACTGTCAGGCCCTGGCTGCCTGAGGGAGGGCAGCGGTGAGCTGGGAGTAGCTGGCTTCTGTTCGAAACCGCAGGGCCCAGTGCCTCCCTTTGTGGCCAGCTCCCTCCCTGTGACCAGGTGGCGGCCACTAGCTGCAGCCCAGGTAGCCATAGGCAGCAGAAAAAGGGGCTGGACGTCTGCTGAGGGGCAGGCCAGGGGGGGTAAGTGGCACACACCACAGCAGAGGGTCTCTTTGGGCCAGGATGTTTGGAATCGCCGCAGTTTCTGTACTTCCTTCCCTGGATTGTGTGACAGGGGAAACGATCAGATCAGGCAGCTTGGAGCTGGTGTGAGGCGAACAAGGCTTGCTAAATCTCACAGTGCTGTGGCGTTCTTTTGCAAGGCAGGGAAGCTGGAATGGAAAGAGCTGTGGCATTAATGCCACCAGTATTCCCATATGTCTGCTCCAGGAACCCCTGGCCTGGGTGTCCTCCCTGGGCTGAGCGAGAAAGGCACAGAGGAAGGAGCACAGGACCAGGTATCGGAGAACCCGTGTCCACCCCGCTTCTCTTGCTGACCAATGAGTCATCTTGGTCAGCTGGAGAACCTCTCTGGCCCCTGGCTTTTCCTTGGGGTGTTCCCACTGATGACACCTGCCCTACTTGTCTGGACAGGATGGTTGAAGGGCCACCATGTGAATGTGCTGTGCGAAGCAGAGAGCCCTTTATTGGTCAGAGTCACGAACACACCCACATTGTGGACGGAACGACTGCGGCTCCTACGGGGTGACAAAGCCGGAGTCAGACATGGTGTGTGCATTGTCTCGCTTGTGCCCCGTCACGGAGGCAGGCAGGGCCCCGGGGATGTCTAGGTTTGGCTGTTAGAAGCAGTTCCCAGAGGAAGTAGGAAGGTAGAGTTAAGGTTTGCAAAGAGAGAGTGTTTATGAAAAAATCTGTTTTTGAAAAATGAGACAAACCGAGTTCTGTATGGGTAAGTGTTTATGCAGGAAAACCGAGGCAGGACATGAAGCAATTAGCAGGGCTGTCTATCCCTTGGAAGACTGGGGAGAGAACTCATACTTTTGACTTTTATGCATTTCTGTGTTGTTTGGATATCCTTTGAAAGTAAACGTGTATTACTGTTCTTACTATAACTTAATATTCATTGTTTTTAAAAATTAGTGAAACATTGCAACTTTTGCCAGAATCTTTCATTTGCGATGGTTTGGGGCATAGTGTTGCCTACTTTTAGTTTTCTGTTCTACAAAATGGGTCGATAACATCTGGAAACCAGTGCATTTTTGTCCGTGTTTAGGTAGGAGGAGTTAGGGACATGTGTTTCTGTCAGTCAGACAGGCGAGGGAGGGGGACGGTCTCCCTTGTGATTGTCGGATGGCAGGTGGGAAGGGTTACTTGATGCCGACTTTGTTCTGGGAACATCATTAAAATTCTCCCAGAAGCTGTCAGAGGTGAAAGCTCATCTTAGGAGTGAAGAAAGCAAAACTCAGAGACGTTATGTGACTTGTCCAAAGTCACACAGCTATTTAATAAATGGCAGGTCTTGGATTCAAACCCAGCTCTCTCTGCCCAGGGCTGTGTGTTCTTCCCTCCACATGAGAAAGAATAGAAGCATGTAAGGGGGAGCCCCAAATTAGAGGGCCGCCGTGGACATACCCTGTGACTTTTTCTGAGTCCCGAGTCTCAGTTTCCTTTGCTGTAAAACGTTGACAGTGTCTTTGCTGCCTACTCACCTGGGCGTTGTGCTGGGAGAGAGGGAGCTAACGTATGAAGCACCTGTTCCATGCCCGGCACCTGGCACCTGTGAGCTCATCGCATCTCTTTCTGACATCCAGATGGGCAAATATGGGTGAAAGTCCTGTGTATAAACGAAAAAGCCCTCTGCAGATGCGACCATTATTAGAATAATACTAATCACCCAGAACCTGTTCTGACCTGAGTCAGTCTAAGAAAGAGAAGTGAATCCGATGTTGAAACCTCTGCCCTGCCCTTGAGCAAGAGGCCTTCTGAACCCTTCACTGCCAGCTCCCCGATTTCCTTTTCAGGAACTTCACTTTGAAAGCCTGCACCAGGTACCTTCGGCCACCCCTGTGGCTCTGCTTCATTCTTGATCCTCGCAGAGAGGACGAGAGAGGTAGTGAAAATTTTCCATGGCCATGCCCCCTTCCACAGCGGGTCAGCATGCCTGGGTCACCAGCGGTTACACCTCCTGCCGAGACGGGCCTGTTCACCTGGGCATGTCTGGTCTTGAACTGATTTTCTGTGCATGTTCTCTTGGGCGCAGAAGGGGCTCTGAGGTTGACACAGAGATGTTTGAGTTTAGCACAGTGCATGGCCACTGGGTTTGTTCATTAGCTGACGGCTCTGGGCCAGGGGCCTCGGTGAGGCCGTGTTCTCCCTTCTGACGTATCCAGAGCTGCCTCTGCTGTGATCCCGCCTCTGGCTCCCAGGCTCTCTTGGTCCGCAAGAAGGACAAACCAGGACAAGGACTTCATAGTATGGGTTTGGCCAGAAAGTCCATTAGTTTTTTTCATAAAATAAAAGACACATTTTTTCATTTTCACCAATAACTTTATTGATTTGGATATTCTGAGTGTGTTGGCTATCTCCCATGTGGTATAACATTGATTGTTCTCAATTAATGTCTCTGTTTGATCGCTATCAAGTTCAGCTGGTCTACCCGACCTTGGAGCATCGTCCAGCGAGAAATCTCCAGCACGAAACTTCACAAACCACTTTTGACCTGTTCCGTCAGCCACAACACCTTCTCCATGCACTATACAGATCTTTCTTTTTTAAATTTTCAGTTGCATTTTTACCTTTCTTGAAATAATAAGGCATAATATTCCAAAAATGTTGCATCTTTTCTTCTATCTTCAGAATTAAAATGGTTACACAACAGTCACCAATTTTGATAAGTTTTTTTAAATGCATACTGATATGGCAGCTGTCACAGTACAGTCTAACAAAATTGTTTCAAATGAAGTTCAAGACACCTTAGTGCTACTAGAGACATCTTATGGGAAAAAAAATGAATGAACTTTTTTGCCAACCCAATATTTGGGCAAAACTGCCCCCCCCCCCCCCCCCCCCCCCCCATGCAGCTGCCCTGTCTCTCGCCCTCTTGAGAAGGGCTCTTCCCTTCAGGTGAAAGATGCCCTGGAGGCTGGGCCGGGGTCCTTGTCAGTCTCAGCCAAGGGTCTTCAGGACTCTGCTTAGTTTGTGGTGTCTGGGGTCCTGGCACCTCCCCACGTGCTTCCCAGCCCAACCAGAGTCCGGCGGGTTGTGTGCAATGACAGCTGGCCTGTGACAGATGTTCCATTAGTCTGGGGCTTGCAGCTTGAAGCCGCTAGAAGAGGTTCTGTGCTGTGCCCTCTGGTCACCAAAATGTAGGCTGGGGGTTGGGGGCACAGGAGGGATTGTTTGGGCCCAGTGTTTGGCCAGAGTGGTTGGAAGGCGCATCCTGACAGAAGAGGATGGAGTGCAGAAGTGGAAGTGTGAGAAGTGGGGAGAGAAGGAGATCTGGACGTGCAGTGAAGAACGAATGGAAATAGAAAGGCTGAAAGGACTGCAGACTTTGCCCAACCTCCAAAGACCAGAAGTTGTCCTTTTCTAGGTCTGCACCCTCTGTCACCTCACCCATCCTGGGCTTCTGGCCACACCTTCTGTAAGAAAGAGCAGTGCTGTTACTAGGTTTTTCATGGGGCACAGCCACACTGAGATCTGGATAAGCAGGCAAGAGTGGTTTCCCTAACGCTCTCCTTTCCTACCTCCTTCCACCACCACCCATTTTCAGGCCCCTTCCCAGGCGGACAGAGGCAGCCAGCCTGATGCTGGTTTGAATGAGGGGAAAGAGGCCCCTTGTTCAGCAAGGCGCGCAGAGTGTCGGTGGATACCTGGGCAGCCCAGGCCCCAGGCTCTCTACTGACTCAGAGGCTCCCCCTGACCTCCCAGGGAGCAGCGGAAAGGGCTCCCTTCAGCTTATCCTTATTCGTGGGAGATCCAGGATGCCTCAAGTTCAACACCAGCTCTCCCCCAGCTTGCATCCTCTTTTCGGTCCCATCTCTTTTCACAGGGGTTGTACCACATGAAGATAATTCACGAACCTGAGGCAGAGGAGGTACGCCCTCCCCCAGACACTCAGGGGCAGGTTTTTCTCTGTCTCCAGCCTGCTAGGCTCTATTTGGGTGTGGCTTGGCCGTCCAAAAACATCGGGAGTTTCAAATCAGTGTCCCTGTGGTGAGCAGTGCCTTGAGTTAGGAGGCAGGATGGGGGCGGAGTAATGGAGAGCCCTGCCTTTCTAGAAGCTTCTCCCTGTCCTCCACAGAGCAGTGGCATGGGCTCCCCCAGGGACGGGGATGACTATAAGGGCAGCATTAGACTTGCAGGTATGAGACCCAATTCCCCGCTGTGTGCTTCGAACTAACCACTTAGTTTCTGCATCTGTAAAATGGGGATTAAGAATGTCTCCTTGACAGGGTCGCTTTGAAAGTTAAATGACATACTGGATGTGAAATCATTTGTAAACCATGATATAATGATAAAGTATTATTCAGCATCCAGCATCAGTTGACTTTCTATTTTGTACCAGGCAACTGGGTGAGTTCCAAAGGTCTATTCGACATGTTTCCTTTCCCTGGGGACTCACATGTTATCAGAGGAGATGGAAATGTGAACAGATAACTGTAATGCAGGGTGAGGAGCGTGGCAGTCGAAACACGTCCAAAGTGCTGGAGTAGCAATGTGACTGTAACTGCACGGACTTGCTCTTGCTTGCCCACTCCCTACCCAGTTTACAGCTTGATCTTTTCGGAACACAGCTCTTGTTTGGGAATGCTCGTTAGAGACATCCCAAGGCTCGCTGTGCTGCGGAATCAATCTGGGTTTGTTTACGTGGCTGCACGGGTCTGGCTCTTGAAAGTCTTTCCCGTTGTCTCACACTGTGTGCCTGATCCGTATGGAATTTATTTCTGTTCATTGCGCAGACCACCTTCCCTTGCCTTTGGCCTTCACACATGCTCTTGCTTGTGCCTGGATGCACTCTTCTCTGGCTTGCGGGCAGCAGACCCCCGGCTGCTCCTGTGGCCACTCACACACACTTGTATCTTGACCACCTCGCCCTCCTCAGACTGTGGGTGCAGTGGGGGCTGGGACTGCTGATCCAGCGCTGCCAACCTTGGGGGTAGAACAGAGCATGTCTCCTCGTAGGGTCATAATTCTGGCATTTTCTACCTGAGCTCTTAGCGGTTTCTGATTGCTCTTCTTTGTTTTGCCACTAAGGGGAAAGGAAAAGGTGGTTGCAGAAGCGATCAGCGGTGGGAGCAGGATTGTCTCTGGCCACAGAGGACGCTGGGGGACTCCGGCCAATGCCTTGATTGTCAGTGAGGCAGAGGAGGCAGGGCCTGGGGGAGCACGAGGCTTGGAGAGCAAAGCAAGAGGGCTGCCAAGGAGCAAAATATGCAGAAATGACCTAGGACTGGGGACTCTGTGTCCTTGAGCCAGGACGTTGCCAGCCACCCTGAAAAGTGAGTGTGAGATTGCATTCCTAGAAGCGAACTGGTGTCAAGGTCTTTTTAGGCTCCGAGGGTCATAAATCCGTCTCTCTCTCCACCAGG
Organism: Artibeus jamaicensis; assembly: GCF_021234435.1. NCBI lineage: Eukaryota > Metazoa > Chordata > Mammalia > Chiroptera > Phyllostomidae > Artibeus > Artibeus jamaicensis. The sequence continues at coordinate 21,296,452 of NW_026521788.1, forward strand.
AGCCTTCTGTGTGCAAGGCTGCATGCGAGGCACTGGGAGGTAGGTCAAGGTGAACGGAGCAGACACTGTCAAGGTGACAGATGCCGAAAGCTGTGATCCAAGCTAGACCTTGGGGAGACATCAGTGCTGAGGGGAGGGGTTGTCTAGCTGGACTCAGACATCCGCAGGCGGAGGTGGCATTTGATCTGCACATGGAAGGGTAGGTAAGGTTTGGGTATCTGGGGAGAGAAGGAAGGGCATTTTATTTTAGTGGGAAAGCCCAGCCCTTATCAGGAGAGGTAGAGGAGGTTCGGCATGGAGCCACACCTACGGAGTACAGGTGTCTCAAACACGGGAAGGCACTACAAGGCTTTGAACAGGGGTTACAGTTTAGGAAGGCAAGTGTGGAAGTGGTGGAAGAGGATTGGTTGGAAGGTTGAGGGACTGAGGATGGAAAACTATTCCAGTGCATGAATGAGTAATCAGAAATCAGCAATCCACGCATGTGGTTATCAGGGCTTCCTAAGTTGAGGAGTGGCACCAAGAAGGAATAGTGCCCGAAAATGAGTTCTGGTGAGCTCCGAGTGGACAGGCACCGTGAGGACAGGCGTATAGCCCAAAGCCAGTCTCATAGTACGTGCCCAATAAATCCTTTGTGGGAGAATGAATGGGAAGACACTGTGATGGAAGAACAACCCATGACAACCCAGGGGGCCTGAGGTTAGGAGACTGGGAACCCTGAGGGGAAAGGGGGTCCCAGGAGGAGGAGCAGGTTAGGTCAGTACATTGTGTGACTTGGAAGTGTAGTCATATCCGCCCTGGTACACGGGTGTGGGAGCTTGAGGGGCTGTCTCCAAACCTTCTGGGGGTGGTGAAGTTAAGGTCTCTGCTCTAGTCCTGTTGCCCCATGTTCTGAAGGGCTCTAGCCATATGGCTACTATTTCTACATACCTAGAAATCACACCCAAGGAAACCCATCAGCCCGCTGTCTCCCGTTAGTAGGCTGATGTCTATCAAGCACTTTCTGTGTCCTTAGCACTTTTCCACTGCATTTAATGTTACAGCTTTCCATGAGTTAGGTCCTATTAATCATCTCGGTTTTTCAGTTTAGGAAGCTGAAGTTTACATACCTGTTAAGTGATGGGGCTGGGATTTGAACCCCAGGTTGCTGACCCTGGAGCTCTCCTTCTTAACCTCTGTAGCGCTGCCATTCATGTGAGGGTGAGCCAGCCACTTGTCATAGAGGGAAGGAGTTGTGTGGAAGCTTAAGGTGTCTCTGGCATGTCCTTGGGGATCAAAGGGCAGCTTCCGTGTAATATTCGAGGCTTGAAAGGGACCTTGGAGATACTGGGTTCATTTTACAGGGGAGAAATTAGGGCTCAGAGCATTTGCAAGTGTGCTCTGAGTGACATGGTTGATGGCATGTGCGTGGCTTCCCATCTTGGGACGTGCCAGCATAGGTGGTCAAGTGCCTGCTGGAGCCAGATGGTCTTAGGCAAGTGGGAACCTCATGTGCTCTGTCCTTCCCCAGCTGAACTTGAACTGAAATGACCTTCCTCCTATTCATACTCCTTTCTTCCCTTCTCATCCTTCCCCCAGATTGACAAGTATCTCTACGCCATGCGGCTCTCCGATGAAACTCTGATAGATATAATGACTCGTTTCCAGAAGGAGATGAAGAACGGTCTTTCCCGGGATTTTAACCCGACAGCCACAGTCAAGATGTTGCCAACATTTGTGAGGTCCATTCCTGATGGTTCAGGTGAGTCTCTCATCCAGAGATGGCTCCAAGGACTGAATGCTCTGTGGAGACATCCTTCCAACTTTCATTCATTCCTTCACTCATTCATCCACTCATTCATTCATTCACTTACCATTTCATCCATCTTTTCTCCTGTTCATTCTTTCATCCATCCATCCATCCTCAATTTATCATTGATCCATTATCAATTCATTCATCCATTGTAGGTCTACTGAGCATCTACTATGTGCCAGGCACTAGGGATACCGTGGTTAGACAAGGCTGACCTGTCCTTATTGTCCTGTCTAGTGGCTTGTGATAAGAAGGGGTAATATTGCCCTGACTGCTGTGGCTCAGTGGGTTGGGCATTGTCCCACAAACAGAAAGATTGCTGGTTTGATTCCCGGTCAGGGCACATGCCTGGGTTGTGGGCCAGGTCTCTGGCTGGGGACATATGAGAGGCAACCAACTTATGTTTCTCTCGCACATCAATATTTTTCTCCTTCTCTTTTCCCTCCCTTCCCCTCTCTCTAAAAATGAAAAAATAAAATCTTTTTTTTTTTTTTAAAGGAAAGGGTAGTATTTATGGATCTTGCAGATGCTGTGCAAGATCTTAGAGATGCTTAAGTCCCCAGAACGTGAATAGTGAACAACGAAGAGTTCATTTCAGGAGAGTCTCACCATCAGGGCATCAAGGCCTCCCTACAAAAAAAGTAGCAATCCTAGTGACCAGGTGGGTCTCGGCCTCAGAGGGGAGATTCGAGTCCACATCTGAACAAATTTCATAGATGCTAAATCTAGGCAGCTCCCGAAGCAGAGAAATGGCAAGGGGAGATAGAACTGAAGAAAAAAAATTACCCTGTTGGTGTGTGTCTGTGTGGCAAATGCTCTGCCCCACAGTGGGGAGTTGGGGGCTCAGTCCCTGCACTTGGCAGAGTGGAGGCTGAGTAGCCTGCTCGGAGGAGGCTGTTCGTCCAGCCACCCCACAGTTAGTAGTTTGCAGGGTAGGTGCTGTGCCCGCCCCAGCTTGGGCAGGGACCCGCTCTGAGCCGTGTTCTGTGCTCTCCGCTGTGGTTCTGCTGTATGTGAGAGAGGGAGAAAAGTTTCTCCTGGGGTTGTGAATATGCACCCTGAGAGGATGGCCCTCGCTCCATGCTCTGGAGGCTTGAGTAAAGCTCAGATTTTGGGCATCTGGTATGCAGCCTGCGAAATGGATGTCAGGAAGTCTGCAGCTGATGCAGCTGATGTGCAGGGAAGACGGGAGAGGGCAGGGCTTGCGAGAAAGTCCTGCTGTGCCTGCAGCCAGCCTTGATGAGTCCTGGAAGATTCAGATGCTAAGGACGGGCATGTGCTGTGTTTGCTCTGTGGCCACTGGTGGGCTGTACTTGGTGCACGCACATTGGCATTTGTATCTCTGATGGTTCTTAACTATCTACCTCACCTCCGTCCTTTGGTTTTCCTTAAGGTCTTGGTTACCAGCAGTTTCATGTTTTAATAACTACTGAAGAGATTCTGGCCATCGGAGTGACCGGACTGTAGTGTGCCCTGGGTTTTGTTCTGATGTTGCTGGCTTTGCAGCTCACTCTGGCTTTTTCCCAGCCCTGGATGGCACACACAACCAGCATTAGCTAGTGGAGTCTTGCATTCTGTAGGGAAGGCGTGGCTGTGCCTGCTGCCAGCTGAGAGAGGAGGAAGGGGGGGCGTGTCCCCCCTTTACTTGGAAGAGCTCAGAAGGGTACCTGATATTTTGAGGGCACCTGATTCTGTGTGACTGCCTAGGGCTAATGCATCTATTTCCTCCTGACCCTGCTTCAGCCAGCTCCCCACCTAGGACCGGATGTCCTCAGCGGATGCTATTCCTTACTCTTCCCAAACTGTTTCCAGGTTTGAGGGGCTCAGAGTGTGATCCAACTACACTAGTCAACTACTCTTCCAAACAAGGCTCAGAACTCAGACTCCCTGGGAAAATCAGCATTTCTGCAGCCCTGCCGAAGGGATTCGTGACAGACACTGACCAGTATAGGCTGTGCCAGTCCCACAGGGAAGGAGCATGTTTAACCTGGCTTACCTGCCGTGCTCCGAACCTGTTTGATCTTTTCCCCCATATTTTATCTATTTCAAGGTAATTTTTTTATTTGAATATCTCTGGAATCAGCAGTGGATTGTACAGTAATCACATGTTATAATTATTATTGGCAGCATTTGTCTTATGTAACATAATGATGTGTCTCACAGTCAGTTGTATCTGAGGTGTGATGACAGATGTGCCACTGCGCCGGGCTGGCGGTCACTGTCCTGCGGTTACGGGGCGGGAGCCAGGAGCCTGGGCCCCGTGTCTTCTTCTGAGTCTCTGTCTTCTCTGGTGTGGATGGGACTGGATGTCTCTGGCCTCTTAGGATCAGAGCGGTGTTGAGGGCAGAGGGAGAAGGAGGAAGTGAAACTGGAGTTCTGAAGTTCGCGGCCCCGCCCTCCGGTGTGCGGGCCTGGGTCTGCTCGCCTGCACCCAGTGCTCTTCCCCTATCACCCCCACCTGCTCAGCCCTCCCTTCACCCCACTGAGTGTTTTTTCCACCCTTGTGTTAGTGTCCAAGGCTGCCGTAGAAAGCACCACAAACTGGTGGCTTTAAGTAATACGAATGCACTGTTTCACAGTTTTGGAAGATGGAAGTCCAGGGTGTCAGCAGGGCCATGCTCCGTCTGAGATACTCCTCCTTGCTTCTTTAGCTTGTGGTGGTGGATTCGGTGTTTCTCGATGTGCCCCGCATCTCCACAGGTTGCCTCTGTCAGGACGTGGTGTTCTCCCCACATGCCTCTGTCTTCACATGACATTTTCCTCTTAGAAGGGTACCAGTTGGATTAAGACGCGCACTAATGACCTCATCGTAACTTGATTGCATCTGCAAAGACCCTCTTTCCACATAAGGTCACATTTATAGGTGCCGAGGGTTCGGACTGCCACATATCTTTTTGGGGGACACAAAGCAACTATAACACACCCGATAGCCTTTTCCCCTATGGCCGTTCCTGATTTCCACCGGTTGGTTCATTCATGGGTGCATTCCGTTCAGGTACCCCGGAGCCCGCACTCTTCTTGGAATGGTCCCTGCAGCCCCCCACTGACACTGACATTGAAGCCAAGGCCTCTGATGTCCGACCCAAGTCCAGCCCCTGCCCCTGTGTGACCAAAGTACCTCCAACCTTCACCTCCCCTGTGTTACTGTCAGCCAGGAACCAGGCGGTCCCTTGGAGTAGTCAGAATGCAGTCTCCTTCATAGTAAACCCCAGCGCTGCTCCCTTTTTGAGACGTTAATTACTGCTTCAACTCTGTAATTAGTCAGCAGTAGAATTGGTGGTAATCCCAAACCACTGAAGGAGAAGTGGGGCTTGCCCCAGGGGGACCTGTTCCCGCCCCTAAGTGGTGAGGTGAGGCCAAGTCAAAGGGAGAAACGAACCTTTCTTTTCCTGCTGACCTGTACCTGTGGATTGAACATCTGCTGATTTTCTGTAAATGTGTCAGGCCATTTTACTCATTTTTTTGCCTTCGGACATTTTTTATGGGTAGTGTTTTTTTTTTTAATTGCTCTTCAGTAATCCATATATTAAATATTTTAAACTCTAAAGTGGCTTTTAGCTGCTGCATTACCCTTTTTGGAATAGGAAGGGAATGGGTAATAAATAAAAGAGGAAGATATTAAAGCCTTTCACTCTGGTGACTGGGCTGAACAGACGTCTCTTTTCAAAGCTGCCCAGTGTTCTTTTGAAGACCCTGGTATCTCTGTTTGATTTGTAAAACCTCTTCTTTTTCTCCCTCTCTTCTAGTTTATCCTTAAGGATATTGTTCCCTGGCTGGTGTGGCTCAGTGGATTGAGTGCTGGCCTGTGAACCAAAAGGTCACTGGTTCTATTCCCGGTTAGGGCACATGCCTGGGTTGCGGGCCAGGTCCCCAGTTGGGAATGTGTAAGAAGCAACCACACACTGATGTTTCTCTCCCTCTCTTTTTCTTTTTCTTTTCCTTTCCTTCTCTCTAAATAAATAAAATAAAATAAAATCTTTTAAAAAGATGAATATTGCAAATACCAATTATATTGTAAGCTTTTAAGGGCAAATCGAGTTGAATTATTTCTTTGTTTCTGCTTCGTGGTCCCTAGCACACTCTATCCAAAAGGGTAGTAAGTTTAAAAATATTTGATTTGTGGTGTGGTCACCTGTAATTTTTTGAGCCCTCAAAGTCTATAGGGCTACTTTCCAACAAAAGGGAGGAAAGTATTTCCTTTATGTGCCCACAACATTTGGGCTGGTCGCTTATCTTTCTCTGTTTCCTTGTCTGGAGAGATGGTGGGATTACCTCGAAGTTCTTTCCATCTGTGAAATCTCCTGAATGGCTAGTGTTCTAGTTTTGTTTTTTTACTCATCAAGTATCTGGATTGCAGGCAGGAGGGAGAGCCTTCATATCTCATGTGCAGAATTAATCCATTGAGCAAGGCAAAGGTAGGCATTTCACTCAGGTGGGGTTTTGTTTGCCCCGTATTCCAGCGCAGGCCTGGACTCAAGAGAGACATCTGTCCCCATGTTTGTTTTCTATTATTTGCGGGTAATAATGGCTGTCATTAGAAAGTGGAGAGTTGCCAGGGGCCCTTCAGATGCTTTGTTTAATGAGCCTTCTCTGGAAGAGCCATTCTCCTGGCTGCAGTGAAACGGGACATGTGGAAAGAAGTCGCAAGTAGGAGGCACCAGCAGCAGAGAGGAAGGTTGAGGCCAGAGATTTGAAGAGGAGGTTGGAGGGACGCCCACGGCTACAAAAAGAGGCTGAAATGAAAAAATAAATAAATAAAAGCTCAGAACACTGGGTCAGTCTCTGGCTCTGCTGCTCACTGTCTGTATGACCTTGTAGAAGTCGCCTCTCTTTTCTAAGCCTCCATATCCTCCTCTGTGAAATGGGCGCAGTGACCCTTGCACTGCCTGCCTCAGGCTGTCCAGGGGAGCAGGTGACAGTGCTTTGGAAACTGCACATCACCGTGGAGTTACAGTGGGCCATGCCCTCCTCTCCATCTTTGTAATTTAATAGCTGACTGTGTAAGAATTCTTTGGGTTGGCCCTTCCCAACCGATGGGGCCAGTGAGAGGACCCCCACCCATCAGGCCTAAGTATGTACATCTCACCCTGGAGGAAAGATTCCGAATTTTTCAGAATTCACCATCATGCCTGTGATATTATGGGCAGGGTGCGGCAGATAATGGGAGAAGCAAAGACAGGCTGTCTCATCCCTACCCTGGTACCCGACAAACTGGGTGATCCCGTGGTTGGTAGCTCTGATGCCTGTGTAGCCGGCGGATGTGCCATCCGCCCTGCAGCTCTGAGTTGGGGAACCAACAAGAGGTAAAATGGGATGATAGACCCCCTTTGTTATGAGGGCAAGTATTTGGGGGACTCATTCTCTAATGAAGAATATTGAACTTGGGAGTTTTCTGGTTATAGCAGAAAGAAATCTAACTCCAATTTGTATAAGCAAAAGAGGTCCAAATTCCAGGTTCATGTAACTGGGAAAGCTAGTTGTGACCAGGAGTCAGAACCTGTGTCCTGTCTTTCGGCCTCTTTGTTGGCTTCTTTCGGGGGCCACCTCTCCTGGTGGCGATGGCCCAGCAGCCCTCGCTGCCACCTCCCCTCAGAGCTGGTGATCCCATTGTCTTGGAGACAGTGATGATTGTCTGACATGGGTCGAGTGCCCATTCTGAACCCATCCATCCTAGTTCCAAGATGGGTGGCTCCTGGGTCACACATCAGTCCCCTGGAACTAGACCAGGGGTCAGCCCCACCCCCAACCTCAAAGATAAAACAGGAGGGTAGTTTTCTAGAGATGCTAGACAGCCAACAAAATTTTCCAGGTCACTTGCTGCCCTTACACGACGTCATTCCTTGTTTGGGTGGCGGAGAATAGGGCCGAGCAGACCCCACCCTGACCCGGGCTGTTCTCACTGCACTGGCAGCAAACCCGAACTGGTGGCCACTGTGTGCGGGACTTGGTGCTGGCGGGAGGGAGGTAAGCGTGTCAGGTTGCCTCTTTCAAGTTGCATATTATCCAATGGAGGAAAACAGGACATATACCCATAGAAAATAACAAGCATTACAGGGTTTGTGAGAATTACAAGTGACTAAGAAAAGGGAGGGGCCCTGGCCTTGCCGCAGGCGTGACCGTGAGCAGGTCATTCAGCTGGTTGGGCTGGAGCCTCCTAATCCATAAACTGAGAAAGCGAGTTAATGTTTGTCCCCTGTTTCCCGAACTGCAAATGTAATCACATATAGAAGAGGTGCCAACTGCCATTTCTTTTAGCACAAACACCTTGGAATGAGGGTCACCTGTCAGGGAAGGATCGGGCGCTGCGCTGGGCTGGGCGCTGACCCTCTGTAAACTGCCTTCAGGGAGAGGCCCCGCATCTCACACTCCGCTTCCTGGTGTGTGCAGTGCCCAGTGTTTAGCATTCTCCTGACGTCTCAAGGCCACCTTTTCTGGTTGCCTTTTCTGACTCTTACTCCTTAGGGCCCCATCGACCTGTGCTTGTTTAAAAAAGCAGCAGCAGAGAGCTGGGGTGGACAGTCCATGGCAGGAGGTGGGGACGAGGCAGGGGTCTTTGCAGAGCTGCAAAAGCATGGGCCTTGCCCCAGGCACCCTAAGGCCAGGTTCCTCCCGGGTCATAGGCAGCCAAGGTCATTTTCACTTATCCTGCTTGAAAAACTTTTGGCCTGGGTCCTGTAAAGGTGCTGCCTGAAACCTGACCCCTTCCTGCACAAGGGGCCAGAAACTCTTACCTGCTGTGTCAACACTGACACCTTCGAGCAGGTGTTCCGGTATTTCCCTGTGCACAAGTGGTTTATAGCTGTTTACCGGACTGAGTTTTAATTATCTTCACTTGAAGGACAAAGCAAAACAAAACCAAAAGTTGCAAGGAGGCATGGGTGTTGAATATCCCCAAAAAGGAATGTAGCCATTCCTGATGTGCCATCCTTGGGATCCGTGTCCCCATGGTCTGTCCAGGAGGCAGATTTATCCATTGGTTATGGATTTGGGCTTTGGATTTGAATTCTGGCTTGGCTGCTTGCTGGTTGTATGCTAAGTTACCCAAGTCCTTCCAGCCTGTATTTGCACATCTGTAAAATGGGGATTCTACATAGGGTTCTACATGGGGATTCTACTTCATAGGGTTGAGAGAGACAGACGCATCATTTGACGCGACTGAGGCATTTAATGACTGGAATATAGAAAGGCTCACTGAATGCCAGCAGATGGTACCGTAAAGTGTGTCTGATATCGTAGTAGTACACCCTCCCGAGGCGGGCCTCCTCATACCGGATTCAGTTTTTCTTTTTTACCTGGTGGTAGTATTTCCTACAGATCTGTGGCACCTGCTTCCCAGCAGTCTCCCTCGGCCCCTTTCATCTGGACCATAGAAGCAACTGAAAACCAGCAGCATCCATCAACAGTGGAATGCATCTCAGCCATAACAAAGAATGAGGGACTGATCCGTGCTGTGACATAGACAAACCTTGAAAATACCGTAGGCAGGGGGAGCCAGCCATGGTGGACCGCGTGTGGTGTGAGTCTGTTGACCGAGTGCCCAGAACAGGGAGGTCTGCGCGGACAGACAGCAGATTAGTGGCTGTTGCCGGGTAACGGGGTTGGGAGGAAATGAGAGTGACTGCGAACAAGTGTGGGGTTTCTTGGTTGGGTGGGTGAAAGTTTTCTGAAATTAGTGGTGATAGTTGCACAACTCTAAATACATACTGAAACCCATTAAACTGTACACTTTCAAAGGGGTGAATTTTGTGATATGTGAATTATTTCTCAATAAAGTGTTTATTTAAAAAAAAACCCAACCTATCTGGGGCATAACTGCTTTCTGCTTAATGAGCAACGAGCAGGGGTACCAGAACTGAGTGAATGAATGAACCCCAACCCCTGTCGTCAAGCAGCCTCCAAGCATTTATTGAGCTGTCCGGGGAGTCAGAGGCAGGTGTAAAGAACCCTAAGTTGCCTTCCCCTCGAGGAACTTGAGAGAGAGGACCAGAACAGTGATAATCAGTGTAAGAGTTCTTTGTCTTGTTTAGTTATTCCTTTACACCCTTGTTAGTTCAAGTATTCGTGTAGCTCTTACTGTGTGCCAAACACCACTTTGAGTTCCAGACACGGAGCAGTGCGTCAGAGATTACAGCTCGGTGGGGTCAAATACAAAGATGTACTGGCTTTCTAAGAGAGAATGCTTTGTTGTTTTTTTTTTAAATCGGTTGTTACTTTAAAAATAATAATAATGAAAGAGCTTAAGGGATCCAGAAGAGCCAAAATAATCTTCAAAAAGAAGAAAACAGTTGGAGGAACCTTGCTTCCCATTTTCAGAATTTCCTGCAGAGCCACGGTAGTCCCGACGGTGGTGCCGGTCCCGGCGGTGGTGCCGGTCCCGGCGGTGGTGCCGGTCCCGGCGGTGGTGCCGGTCCCGGCGGTGGTGCGGCAGGCGGGGAGGCGGAGATCAGCGGGTTGGGGCTGGCCGTGCAGGCTGTCAGTTTAGTTCAGAAGTAAATCCACACACTTGTGGTCACTTGGTTTCTTTTTAAAGATTCTTTGTATTTATTATTAGAGAGAGGGTAAGGGTAAGGGAGGGAGAAAGAAAGGGAGAGAAACATCACTGAGAGAGAAACATTGATCAGTTCCCTCTTGCAAGCACCCCAATGGGGGACTGAACTCACAACCCAGGCATGTGCCCTGACCAGGCATCGAACTGGCGACTTTTCAGTTTGTGGGAAGACGCCCAACCAACTTAACCACACCAGTCAGGGTTATGGTCACTGGATTTTGGACAAGGGTGACAGACTACAGTGAGGGGAAGGATAGTCTTTTCAGAAAATGATGCTGGGATAGCTGTCGACGGGCAAAACAATGGGGTTGGGCCTCTACCTTATATCGTATACAAAATTTAACTTAAAATGAATTATATACCTAAATGTAAGACCTAAAGCTGTAAAATTCTAGAAGGAAGCCTAGGTATGAATCTTTGTGACCTTGGATTTGGCAATAGATTCTTAGATAATGACACCAAAAGTACAAACAACAAAAGAAAATAACCAAAATGAAAAACTTGTGTGCCTTAAAAGTCACCATCAAGAAAGTGAAAAGACAACTCAGAAAGAGAGAAAATATTTGCAAGTCGTGCGTCTGATAGGGGCCTGTATCTGGAATAGAACATGCACAACTCATACAACGTAACACTGAAAAGACAGCCTAATTTCTAAAATAAACCAGGGATCTGAATAGACATTTCTTTAAAGAATGTACATGAGTGGGCAGTAAGCACACGAAAAGGCGCTCACTGTCATTAGTCAGAGAAATACAAAATCAAAATGATGCAGATAATACCGAGTGTGGAGGGTGTGAGGGAAGTGCAGCCTCCACATGTTACTGGTGGATGTAAGACGGTGAGACGGAAAACACTCCACACAGCAGTTCTGCTCCAGTTGTGTGCCCGAGGGAAATGAAAATAAACATCCACACGAGAGCTTGTGCATAAACATTCATAGCAGCATTAGTCATCATAGTCAAAAGGTGTAAACATTCTCGATGTCCATCAACAGATGGATGGGTAAATGAAATGAAGTGTATTCATACAGTGGAATATTATTTGGCCATAAAAAGAATGAAGTACTGATACATGCTATGATATGATGAACCTTAAAAATATTTCCTAAAAAAATATATTTTATATTTTGCTAAGTGTAAGAACTTTGTCACAAAAGGCCACATATTATGTGATCCCATTTATACGAAATGTCCAGAGTAGCAAATCAATGGTGACAATTTTGTAGCTACCTAGGACCATGGGGGATAAGGGACTTGAGAAGTGATAGAAGGCGCAGGATTGCTTTTCGAGGTGGTGAAAATGTTCTAAAACTGGTGTGTGGTAATGGTTGCATAACTGGATACACTAAACACCAGTGAACTGTACACTTTAAGTGGGTGAATTGTATGGTGTGTGAATTATATCTCAATAATGTCACAAAAAAGATGTTTTCCTGGGAAAACAAGATGTCTCAAGCAGGCCTGTGTTTACTGCTTTAGGATTGAGGGCTTAGAGGACCACTGGGGCTCAGCATGGGAGGAATGCCTGTCACCTCTGGCTTGATGTGCATTGGGACAGCGGGAGTGTCACGATAGCATCAGAAGTAAAATGAACAGATTTTAACTGATGTGTGGGGGAGCATGTGTGGGGATGACTAATGAGAAATGGGGTAATGTTTGATGGCAGCTTAATGGTTTGGAGCCCTGCCTACGGCCACCCCGCGGGTGCTATGTGGTGGTCTCCGCTGCAGTCCCATCATCTTCCTCTGCCCTGTGGGGGCCCGCCCCAGCTACTACTGCACACTCGGTCCCGAGGCACAAGACGGTATCAGGCCAGTTCGCTCTCGTGATCGAGAGGGACGTCTGTTTAAGACATTCCTTGGTGGAAAACAACCAGAGTTGCCCACCGACGGGAATGGATACGCAGCATGTGCTGTGCACGCACAGCGAAGAATCGCTCAGCCCCAAACAATGCCGACACGTGCTCTGTGCCGGCATGCGCGAACCGTGGAGATTTTATTTTATTTGTAGTTTTGCTTAATCCCTTCATCTTTTTCACCCGAACCTTTGAGATTTTATACAAAATTAACTAAGCTAGACACCAGAGGACAAATAATGTATGATTTCACTTGTATGAGATATCAAGAATAGGCAAATTCATGGAGACAGAAAGTAAAATAGAGGTGACCAGGCAGGGGGGCCTAGAGGGAGGGGGAGCGGGAATCATCGCTGAGTGGTTATAGAGTTTCTGTTTGGGGTGATAAACAGTTTTGGAGATAGATAATGTTGATGATTGCAGAGCATTGGGAGTGCACTTAATGCCACTGAACTGGACGCTTACAAACGTTTATAATGGTAAGTTTTATGTATATTTTACCACAATGAAAAGAAAAGTCCCCAGGGGAATAAACAGAGTTCTGGCCTCACTGTTAATTGGTACCTGAGCTGCCATGGAGGGAACCCAAGTTACAGGATGCCCTGAGAGGTAGGGTTTCTCTGGGGTGTAGTGCTGTTTTTATTTTTATTGTTTTTAAAGATTTTATTTATTTATCTTTAGAGGGGAAGGGAAGGAGAGAGGGAGAGAAATATCAATGTATGGTTGCCTCTCGTGTGTCCTCTGCCGGGAACTGGCCTGCAACCCGGGCATGTGCCCTGACTGGGAATCAAACCGTGATCCTTTGGTTCGAAGGCTTGCACTCAATCCATTGAGCTACACCAGCCAGGTTATTTTTATTTTTAATATATAGATAGCAGTGCTGTTTTTGACAAGGGTAAGGAATTCGAGAAAGAAGAGGTGGGACTTGGTACTTGAGTCAGTACTTTCAGTCCCCTGTTGCCAGGAGTGAGAGTGACTGCTGGAAGGTGTCGTGGGCTGGGGGCACCAGTGAGGTCTGCGTGGCTCCTGCTTCCTGGCCTGCAGGGCTGTCCACAGGGGGAGGCGGGTGGCTGGACGCTGGGAGAAGCTGCAGAGTGTAAAGTTCTTGTAAAACTTGAATCTGATGCAATACCTGTTGTCTCCTTAAACAGAAAAGGGAGATTTCATTGCCCTGGATCTTGGTGGGTCTTTCTTTCGAATTCTGCGGGTGCAAGTGAATCACGATAAAAAACAGAATGTTCACATGGAGTCTGAGGTATACGGCACCCCGGAGAACATCATGCACGGCAGTGGAAGTCAGGTGGGTCCTGCCCCCTCCAGAAACCGAGTCCCAAGGCACTGGTGTCCCGAGCCCAGGAACGTGTGGTCACAGGTGTACTCCTGGGTGGAAGGGTGTGGACTCCTGAAGAGACCCTACTGCCTGGTAAACTGGTGGATGGGAGGGCTGCAGGGATGCTTGCTGGGGAAGTGGGGGGGAGAAGGGGGTGGCCCGGCAGCTGTTGGATGAAGGCCTCCGTTCCATAAGGACCCTGGGGTTTGCTCCTCAGTACAGATTCAGCAGAGCTCTTGGCTCAAAACTTCTAAGTCATTGGCCTCCTCACTCACCTCACCCAAAGCCCAGGCCTCCTAGAGAGTGGCTGTCACCTGTGGGGCAGTGGGAATTTTAGTTTTGCAGCCCCAGGGTTAATCGAGGGATCCCGGCCATCCAGTTTAATAGCCTCCTGTGAGTAGTTGGTTGTCAGCCATGAAAGCAAATAGGGCAGGGCTTTGATTGGGAAAGCACTGCCCCCTCCTCTCACTTGGTACCTGAGCCCCACCCACCGCCTTTGCTGGCCGAGGGGTGAGGGGTGGGAGCTGTCCACCCACTCCTGCCTATCTGGTTGCAGTGAGTGCTGTGTCCCCAGCTCGCTGAGGGCCCTGTAATGGCCCCCGCTCAGGTTTTCGGTCCTATCTGCGTCTTGGAAGCCTGTACTCCTGTAGATGTTCTAGCTCCTCCAGTTTGTGCCTCGCCTCCTGGGTTGTGGCTGCCGTCCAGGATGGGTATCCAGAGATCGCCAATATTTGCGTTAGAAGGGTGTGTTCGCGGCAGGGTCCATGACTAAGTTCTCCAGAAAACCCATTTGCTCCAGGTTAGACTTTGAGATGGGGCCCAGCAGTTACCCCTGTTAACTTCACTACGGGGAGTGGGACCTGGAGCAAATGCTCTGCCTTTTCAAGGAAAGGGCTGGTTCCGGCCTGGCCTTGAACCTGCTTCTGGGGGGCGGGTTAAGAGCTTTTCACACCCTGACACTGTCATTAGGAGGATGACTCACTGTTCAGTCAGCCAGTGAAACGGGTGTATCACCGATCAATGGCTCTGCCTGGAGGTTTGTTTCCCTGCCTGTCCCTCGGTTCCACGGCTGTAGGAACTGGCCCAGCCACGTACCGTGTGTGCGAAGGCTGCCAGCGGCTAGGGCTCCGATCCTGCCCAGGGGTCGCTGCATCGCCCCTCCTTGTGGGTGGCCGGCAGCCGTGGGGTGGCCTCCTGCTCCCTCCATTTGGCAACAAGCACCGACCTGTGGCACTCTCTTCCCATGGTCTTTGGGTTGAGCTGCCTCCGCCTGCGGCCTTCACCTTTGTGCTGTGGACATTCCGGGGGCTCTGGCAGGGTTCGTAAGTTCAGGGAACGTCTGGTGCAGGTACAGACTTCCTACGTTCACTTCCACGGCCCCTCTGGGGCCTCGGCTGTCCCAGCCTCTGTCCCCATTTTCTCAGCCCCAGGAACACTTTGTCTCCTGTTCGGTTGTTCCTCTGCTCCCGCAAATCAGTCTGCAAAGAAAAAATGAGGATGACAATGATTATAATGATGTATTTATTATAGTAAATACATGGCGTTTGTCCTATGTGAGGTACTGATGGAAGTACTTCATATGGATGAACTCATTTAATCATCCCAACAATGCTTTTCAGTAGATATTATTATTATTCCCATTTCACAGATGAGAAAATTTAGGCTCAGATGTTAAGTGACCAGCCGCTTGGGTCTCATAGCTCATAAGCGATGGAGCTGGGATTTTTGAACCCAGGCACTCTGGGTCCAGATGTTACAGTTCTACCAACATGGAACTCTCTTAGTCTGGGTTTTGTCTTTGTCTTGATTGTTTTTATTTATTAAAATTTATTTTGGCAGCGAGGCAATGTGAGGGCCGTAGGCAAGGAGGAAGGTCCAGGGTCTGAAGGAGGGTTGGCAGTTGAAAAACAGGGATGAAAAAGGAACCTCTGTTGCAGAAGTCCGCCGTGAAGTTGGAAATGAGGACCGGGCGGTCCGTTTTTGTGGGACCTCTCATCTGTTCACACGGCTTCTGGAAAACCAAGGGCCCCATGCCCCCTGGGCAGTAGCGCAGACTATGAACAGGGCTGAATTCTTGGGGTTGTGATCTCCTGAAATGTGTGGGAATTCTTAATCGATTTTTAAACCACGTGTTTGAAAGAATATTGAACTAACAGCAAAGTTTTAAGATAAGCACAAAGAACTCCCACCTAGCCCTCGGTCCGGACTTCACTGTTTGCTTCCCTCTCTGCACGCACACACACACGTGCACACACACACCCTCACAGTGTCTCACATTTCAGTGCAGTTTTAAGCTTTAATAATTTTGGAAGAATAAATGCCATCTTAAAACATCACTTCTTTTTTAATTTTGGGAATTTTGAATAAGAAGTGATTAGGTTTTTATTTTAGTCATTGTTTGCCATCCTCGTCAGAGGAAAAGAAAATTAATGTTTTTTGGACTCTAAAGTTTTGGGTCCAGAGAGCCTGGGTCACGTCCTTCCCTGGCTGGTCACAGACATAGGTGGCCTGAGGGGAGCTTCCTGTCTCCTTAGCTGCTGGATTGTGGACATTCCACAACACTGCATTTCCTTCTTCACAGAGCACTTCAGGATGGCTGTGTTTAGCTGGGCTCAGGGCTGGTCAGTGCACCCCGGCTGTGTTCTCCCTCTTGCTTCCTGCCAGTAGCCTGCCTTGCTCCTGGCCTCTCTCCTGAGGGCCAAGGGGGGGCCTGGAGCTTCTGAGTGTGTATGACGTGGCGTGTGCTGATGGACTTAGTAGTGGGTTTATAGCTCTCGGAAATATAGGTCGCAGGGAGCTTAGCCGGCTCCTCCAGGGAAGGTGGTCATGTGTCTCCGGTCAGTACTGCCCGCTGCAGGCGTAGCCTGACTAATAGTGACTCAGCAGCAGAGGCTCCTACATCAAAATGGACAGGTTTTCCTTTACCCTGACAGAAAATTCAGACTTCAGAGCTGGGTCAGGGACGGAGCTGGGCCATACACATCTGGCCCCCTGTCAAGGATACCCCTGCAAGGAAAGACTTGAGGCAGATGGCCTTGTCTGGGGGCAGGGCTGGGTCTGCTTCCTGTGACTGTGTGGCTTGACCTTGCTTGCCAATAGCACCTTCTTTAGGCTTCAAGAAGCTCCATAGTCCTATTAATTCCACACATACGGGAGGTCTAGTGTTATGACAGCCGTGTGAAAATGATGGGGCTGGGGTGTAGTACCTAGACTGTAGAGGCATAGAGCTAAAGAGAAGGGAAGTTCCTAGTCCAGCTTAGCTCTCCTCTGGTCAGAACACATGTGAAATAGTATATTCAGTTCTGGGTACATTTTAGAGATGAGAAGAGGTGTCAGATCCAAAAAGATTACCTCCCATCATAGACAGTATTCATTCAGAGGCTAGGGGAACAGTGTTCGGGGCTTCTTGTAGGACCTAAGAGGTGGGTGTATATCCCAGGCAATGTGTTGTGGGGCAGGTAGGCTTAAATCGCAGTCCACCAAATAAATTGCAGTGTATCCACCCCATAGAATACTATGCAGCGTTGAGAACAAACAGTCTGCAGAGACACAAAACAGGGTAGATGACTCCGTGCACATGATGTAGAGGGAGAGAGAACATCCATCGAAGAGCACATGAGGTTGTTCCACGTACATGCAGTAGACGGGCAGAACCGGTTGAATGCGTTAGAAGTCAGGCAGGCTGGCGACTGCCCGTGTGGGGTCGGGTGCAGTGGTTGTGACTGGAGTGGACTCGAGTGGGGTGTCTGGGCCGACTGCATTGTGTTTCCTGATCTGGGGGCTGGTGACGCAGGTGGGGGAGCTTGTGAGAAGGATCCAGTAGACTCTGCACTTAGGATGTGGGTACTTTTTTTTGGTATGTCCCTTACACTTCAGGAAAAAGTGAAAATACAAATAGCCTGGAGATCACTAGCTCGCTCAAGGGGGCTGGCACCTGTGGCTCTGCTCGCGGAGCCTCTGGAATCTGCAGATAGAGGCAGACAGAGAGGGACACCTGCGGGGGAAGGGAGAGGGGATGGTGCCTTCTGAGAAGGGGTCAGACGGCACTGCACCTGGGCGGCTGACGGGGACGGCGTGATATGGACTGATGAGTTGATTCCTATTATTTTAAAATTTTTAAATATTTTAAATTATTAACTGCACTTAATATTTTTAAATGTCCTCAATACCCCGATAATACGTATCAGTGACCGCTGAGAGGCTGCTCTGTCGGAAGGGTCCCTGCACTGTGGCCGCCCACCGGGCAGTTTGTGATCAGGACTTTCCTCTGCCGCTCGTACTCGGTGCGGCTTTGCCAGCAGGGCCAGGGGTGCCGTGTCATTCACATTTTTCCCGAGGTGCTTGTCCCCTCCTGACTGTTCTCTCGTGCTTCCTCCAGCTTTTTGATCACGTCGCTGAGTGCCTGGGAGACTTCATGGAGAAAAGGAAAATCAAGGACAAGAAATTACCTGTGGGATTCACGTTTTCTTTCCCTTGTCGACAGTCCAGGATAGACGAGGTAAGGACACTCTGGGATTTCCGGGCTCCATAGACGCCCCAGAGTGGAAAAGCTAATGAACCCCTATTCTTGACTGCTTTTCCCTGTTGTTTATGGGATGGCTTGTGTGTCTTTTTTCTTTTTAAGAAACTTTGTTGAAATTAATGTGAGGTGGTGATATTATATTTGTTTTTTCAATTACTTTAGTTATTTATGTAGTTTTGGAAATGAATTGTGTTATTTGCGGCCATCAGGTGGAGAGAGCCGTGTATTAAACGCAAGCGGGTGAGGGAATAAAGTGGCCTTGGTGGTGGGGAGAGGTCGGGAAGCCCTTGGTCAGGGCTGTGAGATGTGGTGTGTGTGCTGGGAAGCCTTCCTCACTAGAGTGCCCTGGTTAGTGCCCTCCGGGGCCAGGGCCACGTCTCCATAGTCTCTGTAACCTCCGCTGGTCAGGGTTCCAGCCCCAGAGTGGGCCTCGGTTCTGGGCCCGCAGGTGGCTGGTGCACCCGCCCACCTTGTTTGCCGCTTTTTCCTTCACCTTTTTCTTCACCGGCTCAGCAAGGCAGGACTCAGGCATCCCATGTGGCAGCGTTACAGAGCACTGTGGGAACACAAAACGAGTAGTTGCCACCTCGTTCCTTTTCTACATAGAGACAGAACAGCCGCACCCGCCACACACACACAGAGCAGCCTGTGAATAGACTCTTCATAACAGGAGCCCTGACAGTGAGCACTGTTGAGTTTCACCCGGTGTTCTGGTGTGCCCTTTACAGTTACACACATAACCTTCAAACAGCCCTGAGCGAAGTGCTTATGATCCCCACTTTACAGATGAGGAAGTTGAGGCTCAGAGGAGGTAGGAACCTGCCCCAGGCCATCCATGCCAGAAGCAGCAGAGCCTGTGTGGGTAACCAGTTCACGGTTCTGCAGAACTGTCACATTTGGGTACAGGTGCCCTTCTGGGGCAGCTTCTGGGCAGTAGACTTGTACCTCTTTTTTTCAGTGGGGTAAGTGCCATCTCCTGGGCTCTGCCTCATGCTGCTGGGACCCTCCGGTCTACATAATTTGTGCAATCACAGTGTCAGAGCAAGAAGGGGTCTGGGGGTTCAGCCAGCCCAACCCCTCATCAACAAGGTCACAGGGCTTATTAAAGGCACAGAGGACCGGAATCTCAGGCCCCACCTCCCACCCAGTAGACCCCGCCTCCCCCCACATGTCTAAAGGCCTCTGAGATGTTGCCGTCTCCTCTTTTCTCTCTCTTTCTATCGATATTATGATACCTCCAAGGTATTCAGATCACTTTCGCCTTCAAGGTGTCTCCCCAAACCTTTCACGAAGTCTGTTGTAGGTACTACATGTCACTTGGCTTTTGAGAGCTGAGACATGATAGTCACACTCCCTGGGCAGAGATACTGTGAGACACCCACTTCCACCAGGAGAGGTGGAGATGGAGCCTCTGTGCTCGATGTTGCTCATTCATTAGCAGCTGTTGACTGAGCGCCATCCCTGTGTGGGCTGGGCTAGGCCCTAGGAGAGACCCTGAGCAGACGGTCTGGCCGTTCCTCAGAAGGCAGTCAGTCTTGTGGGGAACAAGGCATTGTGGGAGTGGGGAGGGAACATCCTTGGGGTCACAGTATCCTCACAGGGTGCAGCAGATGTGCCTGGCAGGGGGTACTGTGGGCAGAGAAGGAGCCCAAGGTCGGGGCCCCCCCACAGGCCTTGACCCCCTACTTGGGGGGTTTCCCTAGACTGGGCTGTATACTACCTGCCAGGAAATCAGTGGGTCACAGACTCTAATTACCAACTCAGGGGGCCTGTGCCCACTCCTACAGGCTTCCTGGGACCTTCAAGATTGTCCAAGTCTAGACTAGCTTCCTTACTCCACAGATGAGCAGAGAGACCCTCAGAGGAGTTAGGGGAACCGCGCACAGGGAAATGGGCAGGATCGTGGGAGTGGGACCCAGCCTCTTGCTTTCCAACCCCGTGTTCTTTCTACAACACTATGTTCTCAGAATCCGTTTTTTGGGGGGCGTGGGAGTTGAGGGGAAGAGAACAGTGTTCAGGGGCTTTTGGAATGCCCAGTTTAGCTGCAGGCTGCTGCTGAGCAAAGAACCACGAGTTCTCCCAAGTACTTGCCCTTCCCACACACCCTGTAGGCTGTGTGGCTTCCACAGTGAGTGCCCCGTGCCCGGGTCACACACAACCCCCAGCTGATGGCCTGACAGCCGCTCTTCCCAATCTGCTGTGTTACTTACAGTGACTTTTTCCATTCAGAGAAACACATTCAAGTATAGCAGTTACTTTTCTTCTCTAGTATCTTTAATATTTCTAAAATACAAAAGCAATTTGTAAAACTATTGAAATAATATAAAGTTAATGCAAAAAGTGAAATTTCTATCCTTTTACATTCCCAAGTGAATAACCATGGCCTATCTATGAGGTTTCTCCATAGACGTACAAACAGAAATGGGTCATATTGTAGAAATAGTGGAGTCGCTGCTTTCAAATGGGAGTTAAGTTCCACAGTTGGGAAAGAGACATAAATCATATATGCACATGGGCTGTATTTTCCTTAAATCTCCGGGACCTGCCTCTTCGAAGCTCCTTAGCCAAGAGTTATCTTAGCATTTCCTCTCAGTTTGGCTCTCTTTTCTTGGGGCTGTGGAAGTGAGGTTTGTTTTCAAAGTGGGGAGCTGTAGTCAGGTAATAACTGGATTTCCTCTGGTCACTTTTTCTATGAAGTCTGGCTGAGCAGGTGACATCCACCTGGATTTGCACACCAGGTGACTGTCCGGAGAGGCCGGGCACTTGCCGTGCTCTGCCGTACGCTGCAGGCTCTTCCCATGGCAGCCACCAGAGAAATCCATCGTGTAGGTGGATGAACAGGAAACAGGGCAGCCTGGCCCTGTCACCCAGTGTGATGGGAGCCAGCCACTTGGTCCCTCTGGGCCTCTGCTTTGGGACTGTCCTCCACAAGGGACTGGGGCTTCTAGAGGCCTCCCATCCTTCTAACCCCACCCATCTGCTCTCCTTTGCAGGGCATTCTGATCACCTGGACAAAGCGATTTAAAGCAAGTGGAGTAGAGGGAGCGGATGTGGTGAAGCTGCTTGAAAAAGCCATCAAAAAGCGTGGGGTAACTTCTCTCTAGGCTTTGGCTGTGTCGGGGAGGTAGGGGTGTGTTGGGGGAGAGCTGTGTTCTAAAACACACCGAGGCCCTTTTGGAGGTGGGAGCAGCAGTAGTGCATGGCCTGAGGCATCACGTGGGAGGGCGTCGTGTGGGGGGGTCTCGAAGGCCCAGGCAGTTGAGCGGGCAGTTGAGCGGGCAGTAAGAGTAGTCAGTCCAGGAGGTTGGGAGTGGTTGAAACAGCCCTTTGAGGTGCTGCCCAAATGAGCCAAGCCCTTGTGCAGGGGTGGCCCTCATCTGACAGAGGAGGGCTGGACGGAGAAAGGCTGGACGTACGTGAAGGGAACCAGGTGGTCAGGTGCCGCCTGCCACAGCTGGAACTGGGAACCGGGGTGGTCTGCACATGGATTTGCAGAGAGCTGTGGCTCTGTGTATAAAATCCACTCTAATACAATCTTTTTATTATTTTTTTCAATCATCACCCGGAGACATTTTTTTTTATTGCATTTTTAGAGAGAAGGAAGGGAGAGAGAGGAACTTTGATGTGAGAGAAACATTGATTGATTGCCCTCTTGTATACACCCTGACGATGGATCAAACCCACAGCCTGGGTATGTGCCCTGACCAGGAATCGAACCTGTGACCTTTTGGTCTATGGGACGATGCTCCAACCGACTGAGCCACACTGGCCAGGGCCACTCTGAGAAGAATCTTATGCCAGATAATGAAGGGGACTCTGCAGTTTCCATCATTCAATCCACTTGATCCAGTTAATTTGAGTGCCAGCCATGATGAAAGCAGCACCACCTGCAGGAGCAGCGGTGGCCGTGAAAACCACTATCTGTAAAGTTGTGATCTCTGCTCCCACGTGCGAGTGGAGGTGACGTCCTGTTATCTGTCCCCAGGATTACGATGCCAACATTGTGGCTGTGGTGAATGACACGGTAGGGACCATGATGACCTGTGGCTATGACGATCAGCAGTGTGAAGTTGGCATCATCATCGGTAATTTCCACCCTTTTCTTTGTCCCTCCCTGCAGGTGGTGTCTCCAAAAGGCACCACCTCCTTTCTGTGACTTGGTGTGGTTACAACTTTGATCTCGTCTCTCTCTCTCCAAGGTACTGGCACCAACGCCTGCTACATGGAGGAGCTGAGGCACATTGACCTGGTGGAGGGCGACGAGGGGAGGATGTGCATCAACACCGAGTGGGGGGCCTTCGGGGACGACGGGGCCCTGGAAGACATCCGCACTGAGTTTGACCGCGAGATAGACCGGGGGTCTCTGAACCCTGGAAAACAGCTGTGAGTGCCACCCACCTTTCCTTACTAGTCAAGCGTATGGCTCAGGGGACACTTAACTTAAGATTTCGGGTGGGCGATCAAAGGGGCAGGAGACCAGGTGATCACGAGGGGAAAAGCCCATCAGATTCACATTAGCTGTCAGTCCTTTGGAGAGAGACACAGCTGTGGAGCCTGTAGTCTGGGCCCTGCAGGCTCTGAGATTCCGGCACAGGGTTGCACACAGGCTGTTCCAGCAGGTACTTGGGGTGGCATCTGGGCAGGTCGGACTCAGAAGGGCTCTCTCCTGCCAGGGATGCTTAGCACAGCCGTGGCTGGGATGGACCTGTCTGGTCCTGCAGGAGCAGAAACAATGAGAGCTGTGTTTCTCTGTGCTCGTGTTGATGGATGAGGGAGGGCCGGGTGCTCAGGTCCCAGTAGCATCCCTGGCTCCTGGGTCTGGCTCTGAATGGAACAGATTGTTTTGCTGTGTCACAGCCAGCTCTGGGTGTGCCAACTGGGCTCCCTCGGAGGCCAGGCCCGCCGCCCGGATGTGGACCTGCCCCTTCGATCTGCCCTGCTCAGGGCTTTCTCTTGGCCTCTGCACAGCCAGGACTCTAGCCTGAGTCTGGCTCCGGATGGCATTGAGCCCCAGCTTGTGGCAGCCTGTCCCCTGCAGCACTGGGCTCAATGTGACTGCTGCTGTTACAGAGTGCACCCCTCACACCACACCTCCCAGGGAGGCCAGAGGGCAGATTCACTCTGACTGGCTTGTGGCTGAATGCGGCCAGGGGAGTGAGATGCGCTGATTGGCTTTAAGCTATTCAGAGCCCTCCCCTGGAGTTGCGGGTGAGGTCAGTGGGGGAAGAATTGGGTTCCTCAAAGCAAATCTTCTTAGTCCTTTTGGCTTGAGAGGGAGAACATGAATGCCAGGGAGGTGACCTGTGACAGGGTCACCTGCACAGGGAATGGCTGCATTTCAGCCCCGTCATCTGCTCGGCATTCCCTCTGAGAAGACATTTACCCTCTGACCTGGGAAACTGAGGGAACGCTTCCTGGCCACCTCCTTCCCACAGCCCTTGGTGATCTCCCTGAGAGAGCGATGGGGATGAAATTCATTTAGAAGGTGCTGCATAAAGTTTTGTAAGAGATTATCATATTCTGCTCATTTCTAAATCCTAACATTTCCCCCAACTGCAGGCAGCCTTCCCTGCCTGCCCCTGGGGTGTTCTCCTGTTGCCCGCCCTGGGCACAGGTGTGGGCTCTGGGTGACCCCCACCACCCCCTTGTTTAATCACACAAGTGCCTGGTCTTGCCTGCTAGTGGGGCTGTGAGCTGGTGAGGGGTGTCGCCTTCTGTGAGTGTCCCCACTGCCCACGAGCTGGCCCAGCGGTGGGTACATAGGAAGGACCTGACAAGCCCTCCTCAAACTCTTGCAGGTTTGAGAAGATGGTCAGTGGCATGTACCTGGGGGAGCTGGTTCGACTGATCCTCGTCAAGATGGCCAAGGAGGGCCTTTTGTTTGAAGGGCGGATCACCCCAGAGCTGCTGACCAGAGGGAAGTTCAACACCAGCGATGTGTCAGCCATTGAAAAGTAGGTGTCACCTCTTGAGGCTCTCTGGGGGGTTCTGGGGGCAGAAGAGCAATGGGTCCCTTGTTACCGCTTAAATCCTGGTATGATGGGGTTCTCCCTCAAGAGCGCCAGGGCTTTCTGGGTCCATCTCTCCTCTCTTCACTGTGCCTTCCTGGGCTGGTCTCCCTGCAAGTGCCTCAGTGAACTCATTAAAGAATGTTCTAGTTAGCAGCGTATACTTCATGGATGACTTAGTTACAGAAGCAGCCTCTTGTCCTTCACTCTGCCCCTCCTCTTCTTTCCCCCACAACAGGGTGAGATTAAAGAGCATTCTAGTAGTGAAACAAGTTGCTGACCGAGCCTGGGGTCTGGATTTGGAATTCCTCCTCGGGACATCGGGACCTTCATCGGACCAGGCTCCAGGGAACCCTAGTGACTCAAGATAATTAGGTGTTCCCTGAAGAAAGGGTTTTGTGGCCCACAGTGTTAGGAAATACTGCATATTTATCCTCCCTTGGAGATTTACAGTGTCATTAGCATATTAAAGAAAACCCTGTTCACTTTGGTAAATGGCCAGAAGAAGCGTTCTCTGGCTCAGGTTTGAGAAATACTGGTTGACAGAGGAGACAGGACAGATAAACCCAAAACGACAGAGTCCAGCCAGCAACCTGACTGCTACCTGGTGGCCTCAACATAAGAAACCCAGACTTCCCTGCTGAGACTGGCCTTCACCCTGAGAGGGAGGAAGGTGAACTTGATCCCGTGGCCTCTTGACGTAGTCAGGCAACTCCCAGTCTAAAGGACTCCTGTCTCGTGGCTGGCGTCCGAGTGCTGCCAGATTTGATTCCTGATTCGGGAGACTCCATGTAGCCATGGGGGCCACCTGCTTCAAAGTTAGGCCCAACTTCATGCTAGTAATGCCCTTTCATCTCTGCACTAAGGGGTCATTCCCACGGCCCCTGACATGGTCCTGGAAGTTCAGAGAAGCCAGTGGCTTCAGAGCCTAAGCTCCTGGGAGAAGATGCTCGTCAACCCCCTTTGTGGTGAGAAGGCAGATGGAAGTGGGAAGGAGTTTATCTGCACCTGCTTTCTTTTTTTAAAAAAATATTTTATTTATTTATCTTTAGAGAGAGAGGAAGGGAAGGAGAAAGAATGGGATAGAAACGTGTGTTTTAAATGTGTGGTTGCCTCTCATGTGTCCCCTACTGGGGACCTGGCCTGCAACCCAGGCATGTGCCCTGACTGGGAATTGAACCGGTGACCCTTGGCTTCACAGGCCCGTGCTCAATCCACTGAGCTACGCCAGCCAGGGTGGACCTGCTTTCTGTCACATGATGTGCTGGTGTTTGTCCTAGGACCACTGTCCTCCAGGAGGGATTGGTGCAGAGACAGGGAGCAGGGAGATGCAACCGAGCTTCCAACCATCTTCTCAGGTCCCCTGGTCAACTGCTGGGAGGGAAGGCGTGGGAAGCGGGAGGCGCATGGCTTATCTTCAAAGTCATTGACAAAGCCAGGAAATGCCTGCCTTCCTCTTGGCCTGTGTCAGGTGTTGGCTCTTTGGTGACCAAGAAACAAAAACCCATTTGAGCTCTAGCTCAAGAAATCATGTGTCTGGCAACAAAGACTATCTCTGAAATGCCTACCAAAAACGTTCTACCAGGGCAGAGGTTAGAAGCTTTCTCTTTAAAATCAGTAGTGGGAGTATCACCATTTTTGTTCGACATTGCCCTGGAGTCTTGGCTAGTGTTTAAAAAAGTAATAAAGAAATGAAGGAAAAGAAATTACAGGCATAAAAGTTGAAAAAAGAGGAGGTGAAACCGCCACCACTTGCAGATGGTAAAAGGTCTGTATGAAACACCGAAACAGTCTGGGCAAGTGAACAGGATAACGGGGGAGGTTAGGGAGATGTCTGGAGAGAAGATACAAAAGTCAATTCAATTCCTATATATTGGCAATAATGCAAATATGTACATATGTTTAAAATCAACCTTTTATTTTAAAATACTTTCAGATTTACAGAAAAGTTGCATGGATACTACAGAGTGGTCCCGCAATCCCTCACGCAGTTTTCCCTATTGTGAACATCTTTTTTTTTTTTTTAATTTTATTTATTTATCTATAGAGGGGGAAGGGAAGGAGAGAAGGAGAGAAATATCAATGTATGGTTGCCTCTCATGGGTCCCCTGCTGGAAACTGGCCTGCAACCCAGACATGTGCCCTGACTGGGAATTGAACCACGATCCTCTGGTTCGCCAGCCCGTGCTCAATCCACTAAGCTATACCAGCCAGGGCCATTGTGAACATCTTATTTTACTGTGGTATGTTAAAGAAAAAGAGAGACTATATGTATTTTTAAAAGACACCATCTATAATAGTAACAAAACTATAAAGTACCTTGGAATGAATTCAACAATAGATATAAAAAGCACGTGTGCAGAAAATGAAAACTTGACTGTAACACACCACGGAGGAATGTGTAGCGTCCAGGGGAACTCCGGCTGGAAGAGCAGGCGACCCCCAGGCTGCCTGAACCCTGAGCCCTGGGGCGCAAGCAGCTGTTTGTCGGTCTGTTCAAAGGCCATGTGCCTCTCCTGGTTACGGCGTACCCCAGCGTCGTACAGTTTTTCCTTCTCCTACCTGTTACTTCTTTATGGGGGAAAACCCTTCTCACACTCTTCAGGTATTTGACTGCCTTCATACCTTGCCATCCACACATGGTGAATGGCGTTCACCTTTCCAGGACCTTCAGACCTCAGTGCTCTTCACTGCCTGATGAGGTCCCTAACTCACAGGTATTGGCCTCTGACTCCACAGGAATAAGGAAGGCCTCCACAATGCCAAAGAAATTCTGACCCGCCTGGGAGTGGAACCCTCTCACGACGACTGTGTTTCGGTCCAGCACGTGTGCACCATTGTCTCATTCCGCTCTGCCAACCTGGTGGCTGCAACGCTGGGTGCCATCCTGAATCGCCTTAGGGATAACAAGGGCGTCCCCAGGCTGCGGACCACGGTTGGTGTCGACGGGTCTCTTTACAAGACGCACCCACAGTGAGTCTGCCCTTCGCTATAATTGGCACTCAGTACCCCACCTGGGCTAAGGAGCTTCTCCAGGGGTCAGGCTTTTGTACCTGTGAAGGTTTTTGTTGGCAGACAAGGCCACACCCAGTCTGGGCAGCGGGGTCAGAGCTGCCCCCTCGGGAAGTACCCTGCCCTCAGCCATCTCTCACTGGTGTCTGCGCTGCACTGTCATCTCCTAAGTCTCATTAGAGACGTCTTCAATTCTCTTTCTTGTCCTCATTTCATCAGGGACCTTTGTCCCTAGTATAGCTTGGGTCGCAGGTGCAGCGCCCACATTTAGGAGCTCCTATGAAAGTCCCCTCGGGTGTTACTTTTACACATGGGCCACTTGGTGACACTTTGCATCTGAGAGCCAGAGAGTGTGTGAGCTGTAAGCAGTCCCCACTGGCGATAAGGGCCTCATCACCCTGCTGCCTTCTTGGACGCCTTAGGTTCACAAGCCTAGTTCAGCCACTTAAGGGACATGGCTTTACCCTTTTAAAAGGCTGAAGGTGAATCCTAAGTCTTTGTACACTAAGTTTTAACGGTAACTGCCTATGATGTGATTTTATAAGGATCTCGGCTATTTTCCCACTAGATCTATAATGTGTGTGGGAAGTGGCCTTGCAGATAGAGACTGTACCTTCACACCCAGGCCTGGGGACAGTTGTGAAGGCTGGCTTACACTGAAATAGCTCTGTGTCACTGAGGGGATAGGCTTTGAGCAAGTTAGATACTATTGCATGTCAGGGAAGTAGTTTTATATCTTTGCATTTTTTAAGTATTTGTAAATTCTTGACAACGAAACTAGCTATATTGGAGGGGGTATTTCCTGGCAAAGTTTTAGAAAGAAAGACATGTGTGAGATTGCATTTAAAATGTTTTTTAAATTGTGATAAAACCACATAATATAAAATGTACTGTCCTAACCATTCCTGAGTGTGCAGTTCGGCAGGATTAAGTGCATCCGTGCTGCTGAGCAACTGCTGACACCAGCCATGTCCGCAATGCTGTCTCCACACCACATTTAAAGGAAATAACTTCGGTTAAATGTTTATTTCAGAAGCAACACATGTTTGGTATAGATACTTGAGGTAATTCAAAAAATGACGTGGAGAATAGAAGTCATGGTTAGTCCCACCCCCTGGAATGTTACTGTTTTGGGGTTCGGGCTCCTCGTTTCCTTAGGCAGGCGGCCGTCCACACTAATGACAGCCCACAGCCTCTCGGACAGTTTCAGTGGGTCCCGTCCTCACGTCCTCTTCTGGCCACTAAACAGTGTCCGGACTTGGGGGCAGGAGGAAAGGGCCGAGTGAAAATAAAACACAAGAGTGATTATTATTTATTAAGCCCTTTCTCTTCAGTGTCAGTTGCCAATCTAAGCATTTAATGAACCCATTTAGTTCCCAACACGTCACCGTCGGCCAGACACCATCACCCTCGTTGACTCCAATCTGGGTCGCGGGCCCAGGGTCACCTGGTGTGGAGCTGGTGGAGCTCACTCCCCGTGTCTCCGGACCCGACTTTCGGACACTGGGCTCCTGAGCATGTGCTGTATTATTATCTCCTTGTCATGCTGGGGGACAGAATCCTTTTTGGACCCTGAATTTCTGTGTTCAATACCCATGTAATAACGAGAATCCTCTTTTTTTATGTGTGACTGGACGATTTTACTTTTCTTTTTTACTTGCCTGCATCTGTTGACTTTCTTGGAGTGGATGTGTGTGGCTTATGCAATGAGAAAAGCGAGTGTAGAGAATGGAATGAGTGTGGAAAGGGAAGAAAGGAGCCCCGGAGGTTGCTGGCGGTCGGCTCAGTCCAGCTGTTGTGGCTGCTCCCCCCAGGTATTCCCGGCGTTTCCACAAGACCGTGAGGCGCTTGGTGCCCGACTGCGACGTGCGTTTCCTCCTGTCGGAGAGTGGCAGTGGCAAGGGGGCAGCCATGGTGACCGCGGTGGCCTACCGCCTGGCCGAGCAGCACCGGCAGATAGAGGAGACCCTGGCCCACTTCCGCCTCACCAAGGAAATGCTGCTGGAGGTGAAGAGGAGGATGCGGACCGAGATGGACATGGGGCTGAAGAAGCAGACGAACGATAAGGCCGTAGTCAAGATGCTGCCCTCCTTCGTCCGGAGCACTCCAGACGGGACTGGTGAGGGCCCCTGCTGGGGGCGGTATACCCTCCTGCCTCTCGTTACCAATGACCAAGTCACAGCGGGGCCACGGGGAGGCTGGCTGCCCCAGTGATGTGGTTACTCTGGGGCTGCATGATTTGGGGAAGAGCTAGACACTCACTCCAACTCGCTTTTCTCTCGTTACCACTGACTTGCCCGTGTGTGCCTTGTGGCAGTTGACTTCCCCTGGCCGGGTCTCCTGGGCAGCACCATCTCTGAAACCACAGCCCCGCTAGCAGTTACCAAGTGTTCTTAAAAGAATGAAAGCTGGAAACCCTGCAGCATTGAGATGTTCACTTACAAACGTGGTAAACGGGCAGAAGCATAAACACCCGTGCGCCCCTCCTAAGTCCTGGCAGGGTGTGCATGAGGCAGGCCGTGGCCTAGGGAGTTCACACCCAGGCAGATGGAGGATAGAGTCCAGCCCTTAATGCTGACCTTGCTGGGCATCATGGGTGCTGATCACCATGGGGGCTCTAAAGGGCTTTTCTGGTGGGCCCTTGGAGTAATGAATGTTCGTGGTAGGAATGTGCCCTTTGTATAAGTTATTTAATATTACTGCATTATAAACCACCCTGAAACTTAGTGCCTTAAAACAGCAACCATTTATTGTTGCTCATAAGTGTGTGTGGGCAGCAGTTTATTATTGCTCATCCGCCAGGCAAAGGCTGGACTCGTTCACGTGTCTGTAGTCACTGGTGGGTCAGCCGAGGGCCTTCCCTCACATGTCCGGCAGTTGGCTGGCATCAGCTGCGGTGCAGGAGTACCTGGCATGTGTCTCATCCTCCGGCGGGCCACTGAGCTTGTTCACGTGGCAGCAGCAGGGTCCACAGGGAGAGGGAAGAGTTTCAAGCCTCTGGGAGGCCTACACTGGGATCGGCTCAGTTTTGCCTCTGCTGCACTGTTGGCCAAAGCAAGTCATAGTCCGGGCCAGATCCAAGGGGAGGAGAAATAGACTCCGCTGTTTGTTGCTGAGAAGCATGTGGTTGGGGAGGGGAGTGATTGTGGCCATGCTTGCAAGCGCTCTGCACACTGACACGCGGTGGTAGTTTCTGTATGCGGTTCCCTGTAATCGGGTTGCTGTTGCCAGGCCTTCAGTGAACCTGGTGAAGTTAGTCTGTGTGTTGAGACAAGTGGTTCATCCATGGGGCCTTTTGTCCCAGTGTGGCTCCGAGGTTGTCGTGGTCAGTGAGTTAGTGGCCACCCTTCTCTAAGCGTGACCTGTGTGCTGGAGGAGAGACTTACGGCTTCTGTCCTTTATTTAATATGAAGGTTTCCTCCTTGAAAGTCTGTAGTCTTAGGGTCACTGGCCGTCGTGAGGCAGTTAGCTGTTTTTGACATTCTTTTTTTATTTTTTTTAAGATTTTATTTATTTATTTTAGAGAGAAGGGAAGGTAGGAAGAAAGAGAGGGAGAGAAACATCGATATGAGACAGAAGCATCGATCAATGGCCTCTTGCACACACCCCAGCTGAGACCGAACCCGCAACCCAGGGCCTGCACCCTGACACAGGGTGTGCGTGAGGAATCAAACCAGTGACCTTTCGCTTTGCAGGACGATGCCCAGCCAACTGAATCACGCCAATTAGGGCTGTTTTTGACATTCTTTGTGTTCT
The DNA here is from genome assembly GCF_021234435.1 of Artibeus jamaicensis. NCBI lineage: Eukaryota > Metazoa > Chordata > Mammalia > Chiroptera > Phyllostomidae > Artibeus > Artibeus jamaicensis. Next base: position 21,327,274 of record NW_026521788.1, read on the forward strand.
TGACTATGACAGAACACGGTGACTTCTTGGCCCTGGATCTTGGAGGCACAAATTTCCGTGTCCTGCTGGTGAAAATCCGCAGTGGGAAGAAGAGAACGGTGGAAATGCACAACAAGATCTATGCCATCCCCGTTGAGATCATGCAGGGCACTGGGGAAGAGGTGAGATGGTTTTGCTTTGACACCACTGTGGTGTGCATGTGTCACACACGGCGAGTGGCAGCCGTGGTCCCTGAAGCCTGCCACGTGATGCCCGTAGCTGTGCGGTTGTGTCCTTGCGGCCGGAAAGCACCAGGTACTTTCAGCCGAGCTGGGCTTATGATGTTCAGGGGCTGCAAAGGTCTTGGACAGGGGGGCTCACTCTGCATGTGTCAGGTTTTATGTCTCTGTGCATGCATGTGTGTGCACACGTGTGCACTTGGACTAGTGCTCCGAAAGTACAAAACCAAAGAGTGCACATGGAATCCCTTTTTCTCTCCTAAAGCTGTTTGACCACATCGTCTCCTGCATCTCCGACTTCCTGGACTACATGGGAATCAAGGGCCCCCGGATGCCTCTGGGCTTCACATTCTCATTTCCCTGCAAGCAGACTAGCCTGGATGAGGTGAGTCAGACGCTGGGCAGCCTGACTGTCACTGCCGACTGTCCCTGCTGATGTGGGCTGGCCCTGGAGGCCTCCTGCAGCCTCATTGTCTCCCCGGCTTAGCGGGTATGGCTCAGAGGTCACTGTGGGTTGACCCAAGCTTTATGCGACACCCGCAGTACGTCTTAAGACCCATCTTTAATCATTTAAAGCTTTTATCTTTTCTGGGAAGCCTTGTCCTCCAGACAGAAAGAATCTCAGCTTCCTCTGGGTTCCCTGTTCCTCTAATGTTGCCCATCATAGTACTTTTTACAGTTGTTAGTGATTGTGTCTTTTCTGCTCTGTTGTATATTTCTTAAGTGAGGACCTTTGACCCCACATGCCCTAGCACAGAATTCTGTCAGAAGAAATACTTGATAAATAAATGTTTGTTTAATAAATGGGATGCAACAGGGTCCAAGATCAGGGCTTGAACACCTGCTGAACACTGAGAGCTGGGTAGAGCTGAATGTTGTGGTTTCTGTCCTCAGGGGCCCTCAGTCTGGGGGGTCCCAGCCCTACACCAGCAGTGCTGCATTGCTCTAAGGGCTGTCAATGGGTGGGAGCATATCCTGTGCACAGGGAACTGATTTTGCAGTCACAGAGGCAAGACCAAGCCTGTCCTGCTGGAAGAGTCACAGTGCCTCTGTGTGTCACAGGTGGATGTGTGGCCAGGGAGGAGGCCCTGGAGGTGATGTTACATCACACTTGGCCTTGGGTCAGGGTTTGAGTTATATGATTGGCAGAACCAGGGAAGCTGGTAGAGCCGCCAGCCTCTGGAAGCCAGTAAATGCAGCACTTGGGACTGTTTTCCTCTGAAGGCCTTGTAGGCGTCAGCAGTCAGAGCCACATGAACTTGTTTCTTGCGGTTCATCTACACACCTCCCTCCCGTGCACCTGCAGCCCAGGCAACCCTCAGTTTTACTTTAGGGAGCAGCCGTGTTAACTAAACAGTGCATTTCTCCACTTAGGTTGTTGGCAGCCTGTCCTTCAGGGGACCTAGGTGGTTATATCTGGGGCAGCACGTTTAACCTTCTGTGCCTTGGTTTCTCCACCTGTAAATGGGGGTTATAAACCAGACTGCTGTGAGGCTAGTGCAGAGGGGTTGGGCCTACGTGGGACTGTTAGTACTTGATTAGTTTGTGGCTCAGTTCTTCCAGCATCGTCTCGCTGTAAGTTCGCAGCAGGGAATGGGATTCTGTGTTGAGGGGTAATTACCCAGGGCTCTCCTAATGCCTTTCCTGTTGCAGGGAATCTTGATCACCTGGACGAAGGGGTTTAAGGCAACCGACTGTGTGGGGCACGACGTAGTCACCTTACTAAGGGAAGCAGTCAAGAGGAGAGAGGTAACTTATTACAAAGATGTTTGTAACAATCTTTACTGTGCTTTTGGGGTTATAAAAATCGTACTGCTGATCATGGAGACGTTATACAATCCAGGAGCACGTGACCTGGGTAGAAAGTTTCCCCAACGGTCAGCAATAAAACAGAGGTGAACAGTTTCGAGTTGTTAAGGGATAGTTTGTTTAAAAAGGTAAAATCATAACTCTCCTATGGATTGGAAAAGGGAAAAGCAGTTCCTGACAGCCGGGCACAGCCTGGCACCCCTGTCAGACCATGGTGTCCTCCCGTGGGACACAGACGTCCTCGTGGCCACTCCCTGACCACGCTGCAACTGGACAAGGATGAGGGTGCTCCCTCATCACGGCAGAGCTCAGCATGCACTCGGAGGGTGGCCCCGTGTGCGGAGGGTGTCCTCCCCAGACCAGAGCCCCACTCCTCTGAGCCCTCCCCGAACGACGGCCCAGGCTCAGAGCCCGTGCTCAGCCCTCTGACACCCTCCGAGCTGCCCCAGGGCTGCAGCCGTCAGGGGTCTGGCCTTGTTCCCCCGCTGCTGTTTCTGTTGGCCTTCGGCTGGACAACACTGGCAAAACAGAAAACGAAAGATTCCCGAGATTCTGTTTCACTCATTAATTAATTAGAGAAATCAGTGAGAAGTTTAAATACATTAGCTCAAACATTTCCAGTTTAAAAGAGCAGACTAATACAGAGGCAGGCAGACTGAAAGGAATGGGTTTGAGAGAGGGTCGGCTGCACCTGGAAGGGTGTGCTAGACAACGGTAATGTGTCATTGAAAAGAAACCCGATGATCTACTTTTGCCCACCTCACAACTCTTTTTTTAAACAAGATTTTATTTATTTATTTTTAGAGAGAGGGGAAGGGAGGGAGAAAGAGAGGGAGAGAAATGTCAATGGGTTGGTTGCCTCTCATACACACCCTGATGGGGGACTGAACCTGCAACCCAGGCATGTGCCCTACCAGGAGTCAATCAAACCAGTGACCTTCCACTTTGTGGATGACACCCAACCAACTGAGCCACATCGGTCAGGGCCCATTTCACAACACTTAGTGTTAGCGTCCTTTCACATGTAACAACACATGTTTTTAAAAATGGGAATCCTGCCACGTGTGCTATTCTACAACTTGCTTCTTTCATTAGTTTTTTATTTTCATTTTTAAAGGTTGTTTTTTTTTTACTTTTAGAGAGAGGGGAAGGGAGGGAGAAAGAGAGGGAGAGAGTTAATCCATGAGAGACACATTGATCAGTTGCCTCTTATATGCCCCCAATTGGGGGCCTGGCCCACAATCCAGGCACATGCCCCGACTGGAGTTGAACCTGAAACTTTTTGGTTTGCAGGCCGACGCTCAGTCCACTGGGCCAGACCAGCCAGGATGTGTTCCTCATTTAATATGAAACGGGCATTGTCTCGTGTCACAACATGCAGACCAACCTCATACTTTTTCTTGGCTGTACAGGATCCCCGCGTTCGTCTGAACCGTGGTTTCTGTAACTCCTTTGGATCTATTTTTGGGTTGTTTCTCTTTCTGGTTCCTGCAAGTCATGTAGTACATATCCTTGTACAGGTGCCTTTGTGTTCCTGTGTGGCTATTTCTGAAAGACAGATTCGTAGAAATAAACTTGGCATTCTCATTTTGCCCTCTGAAAGGCTATATGCTTTAAAGTCCCAAGAGAAAGCTTTCTGGCTAAGTCTTTTGTCCATTCAATAGTTCCCTCTAGGCTGCCTCTTTAGAACTCAAAACCATCTGTGAAATGAGTAGAATACTTCGTTCTCTAGGTCTCAGACTCGAGACACATCATTAATAGTAGGTGTTTCGTCAGTGAAGGAGCATTTAATTGCCTTTTGTAGGCTGGTAAGAAAACTCAGCTGGTGCACCGGCAGCCCCGACTGCGGTGCAGCCCCGTGAACCTGTGGAATTCAAGCCAGGCAGTGCTCTTCCCTCCGCGGAAGCTAAAGCTTGTCTCTTTTTTTCCAAAGGAATTCGATCTGGACGTGGTGGCCATAGTCAACGACACAGTGGGCACCATGATGACCTGTGCCTATGAGGAGCCCACCTGTGAGGTCGGACTCATCGTAGGTGGGTGTCCTAGAAGGTCTCTCTCCTCAGGGCAAGGAAGGCTGGTTTTCCTATTTTGTGGGGCCTCGAACCTGCAGCTCAGCCCTCTCTGTGAGACAGCGTATCTGTGTAAGGCTGCAGAGCCCTCCGGGAGGTTCTCCCCCCCCCAGCCCCCAGTGCTGAATGTGACCCCCAGACTGTCAGGAAGGCAGCTCTCCAGGAATGAGGTCTCAGGCGGCTCAGGGATGCGGTGGAGGGGGTGGGAGCACCTGGAGGTGGCCTGGCCTGCGGGGCAACCCTTGAGCTTGTGTGGAGAAGCCCCAGGGGGTGTTGCCAGGCCTGCCGCCGGGAAGGAGGAGGAGCTCTCCTGTCCTGACGGTGGGGAATCTGGAGAAGGGTTTTGGGGGCTCTTTTGCCTTTAACAGCCACTGTCTGTGAGCAGTCCCAGTTGCCGAAGCGGGTTGGGAAGGGTTATCTGTTGGCTTTGCCGACGTTCCCTCATAGCCCGAGCGCTTTAGGGGCTTGGGCCTTGTGAGCACATAATCCCTGAAGCATATTGATTTGGGCTGTTGAGGAAACCCTTTGTCTAATGGAACCTGCTCCTGGTGTCAGGGATGCTGGGGAAAGGACCCAGCCTGGACAGGGAAGGGTGCTGTGCTGCTGCCTGGTCCCTTCTGGGAGTGTCTGGGATAAAGCCCCCAGTGGGCTGCCCTGCCAGTGCCAGGAAGACCTTGTCATTTGTTAAACCATACTTGGCTCCTAGGGAAATACAAAGAACTAGGGAGCAGCTCCCGGTGAAAGGTTTTTGGGGGCCTGGCTCTGGGGCTCATCTGTTGTCTCTTCTTTCTTTTGCAAAGCTTTGTTTCTCCACCAGCCCCTCCCGGTCTTCCCTTATGAATGGGCCTGGGTGTGAAATGCAAAGCCAGAGTGACACAGCACATTCCCCGCTTCCAGGCCAGGCCTCACCTTCCGCCCTGGAGGGTCAGGGAAGCCCAATTAGCTGTTTCTGGCACCGGAGGAGTAGGGGGCGGGGCATAGAGGCAGAGGAAGGGGAAGGGCGGGGCTCCCCACTGCTCCCACTGTATTCAAAGCCACGTATTTCTTCCTGTCAGTTGGTCTCTGCTGCTCAGCACTTCCATGGGCAAAAAGTGTGGGTTTCATGTTTTGACTTCCATTGCTCAGTTTTACACTCTTTTTTTACAGAACTCCTTGGTTAATTGGTATGTTTTAAAATTTCTAGTCCATTCACCGAGATGAGGACAGTGACCACAAGCTTGGATATTGTGGCAATTAAAACTGCTGTGAAAGCTTTAGGCCTCTCCCTCTCGATTTCTATACTGAACTCCCCATGGATGAGAACAGCAGGCAGTTTGTGGCCCCACCCAGTCCTTGGGGGGCCACAGGTGGAGCATCCCTGCTCTGGGGGAGTTCAGGGTTGGAAATCAGAGGCTCCCGAGCCCTGGGACCCAGTGGTCACAGTGTGTGGTGCACCCAGGGAGGTGGTCCTTGGAGAATCATCAGATTTTCAAAGAGGTCTGTGGTACTAGAATGTGCGGAATCATCACTTTAGAAAGGCACCCTTGGAAAGCGTAGGACAGTGTCCTCCAGGGTCTTAACTGTGGGCTTCGTTCTGGGACACTTGGAGAGTTTGCTGAGCAGGCATAGTCCATGACCATCTTTGGTAAGAAAAGACCAGGAACACCCATGGTCTGATAGTAGACAGCCCCCCGGTGTGATGTGTGTGTGTGTGTGTGTGTGTGTGTGCGCCCTGTGTGTGTGAAGAGAGTGAGAGAGAGTAAGACAGAGCAAGAGCAAGAGAGAGAAATATCCTTCCAGTGTGAATATTGTCTAACTGTCCACTATTGAAGATACATTTCTTTATTGTAAGAACATCTGTTAAAACAAATATAACCCTGCCTGGGCAGGTGAACAGATGAGGCACTTGGTATTGATGTCTTAGTATAAGGTAAAAATTCTCTGGATGGTTTGACTCTGACTCTCTTTGTATATTCGGAGATTTTTCTGGAAAACATTAGGAAAGCGAAGCTATTACTTTGTTCATCTCAGAAACGCCCTCTGTTGGGAACCGCGGGCCGTGGGCCCAGGCGCAGGTCTGATTGCCCCCCCTCGCGTGTTCCAGGGACGGGCAGCAACGCCTGCTACATGGAAGAGATGAAGAACGTGGAGATGCTGGAGGGGAATGAGGGGCGGATGTGCATCAACATGGAGTGGGGAGCTTTTGGGGACAACGGGTGTCTGGATGATATCAGAACACAGTATGACAAGCTGGTGGATGAATATTCTCTAAACGCTGGGAAACAGAGGTAACTGCCTATCGGAGGAGACACACAGTGGTGGGTCAGGGTGGGGAGGGTGTTCTGCCTGCTAACAGTCGAAGAAGTTTCTAGTAGTAGGAGTGGGTTTACACAGAGGCTCTGGTCCCTTCCTCGGATTTCCTTCTGACCTTGGCGTTTGGCCCCCGGGGAGCAGGGATGAGGGATGGGCCCCTGACATGGTGCAAGAGGGCCCAGGTTGCACGTTGATGTCGTCCTCAGCCGCCTCTTCTGGGGACAAAGTGGGGGTGACTAATAGAAACCTCTTGGTCAGTAGTTTTTGTCTTGTTTAGTGGATGTAGAACACACTTGACTTGCAGATATCAAAGGGCAAGGGAAATTATATCTGGCCCGCGGGTTTGGGGAGGGGCATGGGGAGGCTCTAGTCAGGGTTGAGGCAGGAGTCTCAGCTCCATTCATCCTTCCCGTAGTGGACTACCTGGGTCACTAGGGGCTGTTTGGAGCTTTACAGCTTGGGTCTCAGGGACCCTCCCATCTGTAGCCCCCAGGATTCAGGCCATCCTCTGCCAGCACCAGGATGAGTAGGTCTAAGTGGTGTCCCCAGGAGCAGAAAGTAGGGCTGGGTGGTACCTCTCAGATATAAGTTGTTCCCCAGCCACCCTCCAGATATTTGACTTTTCCAAATACCACCAGTGCTGTTACTGACGTTTTTTTTTTCCATAAATCAGCTTATATTCTTAAATTTAATGAGGGAGAAAAAAAAACCAGGAAACCCCAAATTACCATAAATAGATGGCAGTCATAAAATCAATACAGCAAAAAGTGTTATCCAGGTCTAGCTACCGTTGCCTACCAGCAGCTCTGAACGAAGGCCTTGCTGACAGGGGCCGAAAGCCACATCAGCACCACACTGGGAAGGCGGCCTGGAAGGGCCGAGAAGGCCGGGCGGGAGCAGTGGTGGTAGTGCCGTGTCTTGTTTTTTCTGTGCACCAGCTGCAGTCTGGAGCGGACTCTTCCCTGCTCGGGGTCACTGGGACTGGGCAGGGGTCATGGAAGCATTTAAATACTTGGTCATTTGTTGGGGTCCTTGAGTTGGGAGAAGGCAGGAAATAAACCCCCCAGGACTGGACCCTCGGGAGTGCTGTGGCTGTGTGAATCCTCCAGTCTGCATTGCTTTATCAAGCCGCCTCGTGCCTGACCAAGTACTCTGGGATTTTGCAAAACCTTCCAGAAATCTAGTAGGAAATTTCCCCTTACTGTCTTCTTGTCACTCCCAGACTCAGCCGGTCACTTGATTATTCTGTAGATATTTATTGAGCACTTGACGGAGAGCCCAGCGCGTTGTGGTGCTGGGCTCTGGGACTCTAGGCTGAACCAGACCGGCACCTTTCCTCTTCCTGAGGCTCTTGCTGCCGGGTGATGAGAGGCGGGGACCTGTGCGCGTCGGGAGGGAGAAGGGGCGTTGTGGGGCCGGAGATGTGTGGATCAGACCTGGTCTTGGAGGGGCAGACGGGCCTCTGGAGAAGTGACGTTGGAGCTGAGAGCCGGAGTGGGGCTTTTCAGACAAAGGCCCGAAGCTAGGGGAGGAGGGAAATGGTGCAGCACTGAGACACACGTGACTTCATTTCTGATCCCGGCTGGGGCTGAGGATGCCTCAGTCCCTTCTGGCCTCACTCTCTTGCCTCCTCTGGGAGCACAGGGCAGGGGGTGCGGACTGGGGGTGCCCCTGACGGGCAGGAAGACGCCCGCGGTAACCGTGGGACTGAAGGCTTCACATAAACGCCCAGGCCCCTGCTCCTATTTCAGGTTTGAGAAGATGATCAGTGGCATGTACCTGGGTGAAATTGTTCGCAACATCTTGATCGACTTCACCAAGAAGGGATTCCTCTTCCGGGGGCAGATCTCTGAGCCGCTGAAGACTCGGGGCATCTTCCAGACCAAGTATCTCTCTCAGATTGAGAGGTGAGTGGAGAGGGGCTTCCCTGCAGGGGCCCATTAGAGGTCTGCAGGGCCAGGGGTCACCAGGCACCCGAGGGGACATTGTGGCCATTTGTGAGGAGGTTTCTTCCTCCTATAATTTTATTATAAATTACTTTCCTTTTATTTGCCCTTTATGTTTGTCATTATATTGATTTCTTTGAAATTGTATACATAAATAGGTCATTGACTCCATTTCGGGATAATGAATATAGTGGAGAAACTTTCCTCTGCCCTCCTAGGTTCTTCCAGCTTGTCTAATAATTAAATCTATGTAAGACAAACAAGACGTAATCAGATTTAATTACATATGAATGGTATGAACAGGGACCCCACGTCCATGAGAGGGTCAGAGACAGAAAGTTAAAATGAGGCATATAGGAAATCAGAGAAAAAAATTGAGTCCTGGCTGGCGTAGCTCAGCTGGCTGGGCGTCCGGTAAACCAAAAGGTTGCCGGTTCGATTCCAGTCAGGTCACATGCCTGGGTTGTGGGCCTGGTCCCTGACCAGGGTACGTGCTAGAGGCAACCAATCGATGTTTCTCTCCCTCTCTTTCTCTCTACCTTCCCCTCTCTCTAAAATAAATAAAGTCTTTTAAAAAAGGAAGAAAAAATTAACGAGTTTTGCTAATAGCATCTGTAAGTTTAAGAGAATCATTAATCAAACTTATACAGAAAACAACAAACTAAGGAAACATTTGCTGCCTGTGACAAGATACAGACCTCGGCCCAGCTGGCAGGAGCGCGGTCCCGTCCGGTCCCAAGGCCACTCTGCTCACCGGCTCTGGGCTTTGAGCGAGTTACTCAGTCTTTCCCGGGCTCAGTTTCTTCATCTTTAAAGTGGGAATAATTATGCTTGGTTGGTTGGTTGGTATGAAGGGGAAATATGATAATGTATGTAAAGCACCTGTTACATGGTATGTCCCCAAGCAAGGCTGGCTGCTCTTATCACCATTTTGTCATTGTCATCAGTCACCTACAGTTCTTTGAACTGAATGAGACAAAATATCCTAGGAGGGTAAAAGTCTTTATATAATAGTTAGTTCATATGGCCAATAAACAAATGAAAAAGAAAGGTCTTCCTCACTAATAGAGAAGAGTGCAGATTAAACTACAGTGTGATGCCATTCTTACCAAATTGCCAAATGTAAAAAGCGACCCTTTCCGCCGGGGACCAGGACAGTCAGACACTCTGCTGCAGAGGGACAGACGATAACACCTTTCTGAAAGGCACTTGGCGACCTGTATCCAGATCATTTTGACCCAGAAGTGTGTCCTAAGGGAAAAACTGAGGTTGCACACAAAGATTTATAAGTAGGAAACTTTATCAGAATGTTACTTTGTAACAGCAGAAGGTTACAAACAACTTAAATTTCTCTACACTGGCTAAACAAATGACGGCGCATGGCCAGAGTGGAATGCCGAGGACTCGGTTTTCAGTCCTGCTGTTAGGTGAGCAGGCGGGAAGTTGCTCCCATGTGTGAAGTAGGAAAAAGCAATACAGAAAACCACATGTCAAGGACAAGACCGTTTTGCGTATCATAAGAACAAAGATAGTTTAGTGATGTTCAGAAAAAACAGATCGGAAGGAAGTATATTAAAATGTTAATGGCATTTCCCCTAGTGTTGGGATCGTGGGATAGTTTTAATTTTCCAATATTTATTTTTTTAGACTTGCTTGATTTCCTACAATTTAACAGGTAATGCTTTGGGGACCAGTTTAACAAATAACAAATCAATTACTTTGAAGGGAAAAATCCCCATGAGCCCATTCGTGAGTAAGTGCAGTGAGGTGGCTCCCAGGCTGCTCTGGTGGGTCACGCTTCATTCTGCCTCCTGGCTTTTGTCCGCCGCAGTGACCGGTTAGCGCTGCTCCAGGTCCGGGCCATCCTCCAGCAGCTGGGCCTGAATAGCACCTGCGACGACAGTATCCTCGTCAAGACCGTGTGTGGCGTGGTGTCCAAGAGGGCCGCGCAGCTGTGTGGCGCGGGCATGGCCGCCGTGGTGGATAAGATCCGGGAAAACAGAGGGCTGGACCGTCTCAACGTGACCGTGGGGGTGGATGGAACACTCTACAAGCTTCATCCCCAGTGAGTGGGGCTTCCAGTTGGGGTGGGCAGAGCTGCCTGGGCTGGAGAGTTCCTTTGGTGGTGATGGGACAGGAGGATGCGATTCCCGTCAGGACAATTCCTCAAGGGGCGGGGCTGACCTGGGATGAGGCAGTGAGCTGCTCTGAAGTCTCCCTGAGAGAGGCGGAGAAGGGGCTTTACTTGGCCAGCATCATGACATGTCCCTTGCCCTGCTCCCCCTGGGCCCCACTAGGGTCAGGCAGAGTCCGGGTGGGACTCCCCAGTGGGGAGCAGGAAAGGAGGTGGGGATGGGTGCGGGCTCACCCACGTCGGCCTGGTAGGTGCAGCCTGGCCAGGAGCCTGTGTCCGGTGAGTGGGGAGAGGGAGAGAACAAGGCAGAGGACGACTCGGGGTCTTGTGCACCTGCTGTCAGTGCTTGGGAGGCAGGAGCAGTCGGCCCTGGGCTCGTAGCAGGGAGGGGGTGGGGGATACGTCTGTTGTTCAAGTGCCCAACCCTCCTCCAGGCTGGGGGAGGGTGTGTGGCCCTTCTGCTCTTTGATCCACTGCATTGTCCCAAATCTTGGCTCTTATGAATAGTGACCATATTACTTATTGTCTAAACTCTGGGATGCTTTTGCCAGTGAAGACTGTGCTATTTATAATTACGCTGGCACCATCCCAGATAAACCAGGCCATGACGTCACCCTACTTGAATGCGACGTCACCCAACTAACTCATCACAGGCATTACCTTACCTCATGGCCGGGGGCTGGACCATGCATCTTGGTCCATTCTCACTTTCATCTCCCCACTCGATAGTTGTGCCCTTCCTTACCTGGGGCAGTGCACAGGCGTGGGTTAGAGCTAGGCTTCGGAGCTGTACACACTTGGACTTAATCCTGGCACCCCCCTTTGGAAGCTGGGTTCCATTGCTCGACCTCTGACAAGTCTCATCTTCCTCCTGGGATAGTAGCCACTGGCAGGACCAGAAATTATGCCTGAAAAGTGTAGGGTACCTGCTAGGTGTTCAGCAAAGGGCTGTCCGTGTTAAGTCTAAGAGCCCTATTGCCCTGACCATTCTCAGCCTGGTCCTGTCTCCTTTTCAGCACAAAACGCAAGAACCTCGAGTCACCTCTCATTCAGAGATTCCCTTTCACTGGGGGCCGCCCGCTGCTGGCTTCAGGCGCAGGGTGGTAGAGATGGTGATAGGCCGGGCCTCAGCGGGCTGCAGCTGTGGGGATGGCGTCTGTGCCCGTGCAGTCTGCGGAACCGGCCCATCTCAGCGGCCCGCGCCCAGGCCTTTGCACCCTTTTTGGGTTTGGCTCCCTAGGAGCTTCCAGGTGTGTCTTTGAGAATAGGTGTGTCGGAATGTGTGTTATTTACACCCTGGGCCTTATAAACTGTACGGGGCAGTTTGTTTTGGGATGCTGAGCCGAAGACTGTGACAGTAGGCCTGCCTGTGAGTCCACTTTCCCCCTGCCCCTCTCAGTAAGCCACAGCTGCTTCCAGGCAGCCCCTCCCATCTTGTCTGCCTCCTTTTTATTGGGGCCGTTTAGTGTCTTCCGGTGGGTCTAGCGTCTCTTCTCCTCTTCCCCTACCTACCTGTTTCGCTCTTGTCTTTTTCAGCTTCTCCAGAATCATGCACCAAACCGTGAAGGAACTGTCACCAAAGTGTAATGTGTCCTTCCTCCTGTCCGAAGACGGTAGTGGCAAGGGGGCTGCCCTCATCACGGCAGTGGGTGTGCGGCTGCGGGAGGACATGAGCAGCTAAGGGGCCCGGCCCCCAGCCTGCTGCCCTTCCAGCACTTACGTATCTCTCCAAGCGGCGACCCCTGTTCTCCCAGCGGGCCGTGCTGGGAGACCCCGGCACCAGAGCCCGGCACTGCCACCGCGGGGAGGGAAACGGAGGCCAGCTAATGGCTCATAGCGTAGGCCACAAGATAGAGTGTGTGCTGCTGATAATCTCCCTCACCTCGGGGTCCCTCCTCACCTGTCCCGCCACTCTGCATGATTCGATTCCAGCCCGGCCATGCGGCCCCCACATGTGAAGTTTCGTGGCGCCCATTTCTAATTTATGCATTCGTCCAACAGTTATTTATTGGCCTGAGATGAAAAGTCACACCGTCTCACAGGCTTTAGGGTGTCCGTAGCCCGTCCTGGGGGACGAATCCCCTGTGTAAAATTTATTATCACCAGCAGACACTGCCGGGGCTCCTCCCAGGGGCGCTCGCCGCTCCCTCCTGTCCCAGCACCCACTGCTGTCTGGCGTCTGAAGGTTCCCGTCCGGGCACGTCTGTGCCACTGGATTGCGTGTCTGTGGACCTGGTCATAGCCACATTGTGACTGTCTTGCATTCTATCTTGGGTGGGGGGGATGTGGGCAGTCCTGTGGCAGAGTGTCTTGTCTCTATTCGCCTAAAAGGAACCAATCAACAAAATAGTGCCCTCATTGGAATGTCCCATCGCTTCTGTGAGCCATGTCGTATGACCTAGTAAACTTTGTACCAATTCAAAGACCTGAGTGATGCTTAATGGCTGGGGATGGGGGAGGGCATCTGGGGATAGGGCAAAAACCAAACCCTGGGGATTTTTGTGGCCTCCTGGGTCAGGGGGAGAACTGAGATGAGGATTGTGTTCCCCTGCCCCAGCCTTCCTTCAGACTTCCCGAGGACTTCTGTCCTGGCCCCAAGAGTGTCACAGAACCAGCCTCCCCCCTTGTCTCCCAGCACCTGCCCTTCTCCAGCCCCAGGGTCCCGTTCTGGGGAGAGGCTCCTGCAGCCCTCACCCCAGCACCTTTAAGGTAAAGAGATATCCTCCTCCGTCCTCCCATAGCCTGGCCTCGTCACTTGCAGTTGGAGCAAAGACAAAGTCAACCTGGCTTCCAGGGACTGTTGGAGTTTGATGAGAGGTGAGTGCCGCTCTGGCCTCCCCTGCCATCCGCCGGCAGGGCCTGCCCTTCGCCGCCTTCTCTGCCAACTCCAAGACAACGGATGACGTAGACACCCCCCCCCCCCGCCCTAACACAGATGGAGTCTTGCAGCAGCCTGGGGTAAAGGACTGCTGCACTCTCCCCTTCCCCCTTCTGAAGGAAAGTGGCCCTCACCTGACCCTTGCATCCCTGTCCACCATTTCGGATTCTCCCCACAGCCCATCGGCGGATCCCACCACAGTCTGCATTCTGGTGCCCTGTCTGTGACAGGTGCCACGTGAGTCTCCTGAGCCATGGCCCCAGCTCTGGGCGGCCTTCCCCAGGACTGGCTGCTTGGTTTGGTGAGACCAGAGCCCCTTTATTTGGCACCACTGGTGCCTGTGGCACAGTGATTTTTGTGGAGAACACCTGATAACATTGAACCCTCTTGCTGTACACGCAGTGTTACATGGTTCTTCTGGGGCCCGGAGGGGCAGGTGGCAAGCAGGGAGAGGTGCGACCTTGGGCCAGACCCAGAGCTTCCTCTGGGTCGGGACAGTGGGTGGTGTCTGCCTGCCGCCTTCGTGCTGTGAAAGAGAGAGGGAGAGAGCGGTGTTGCTGCCTTGCAGGAGCCACTCGTGTTACATAGCCGGCACGGGAGTTAAGAAAACCGCGGCGGCTGCTGTTTGTTAAGCACTTAACCTGTGTTTGGCCTGGGAGCGTTTAGGCATCTCTTTGTCATCCCCACAGCAAATCTTGCCATTGGGAGAGGAAGAGCTGCGGGTCTGAGGGACTCGCCCCGCACAGTGGAGGCTTCCTTTGACCTTTCCCCCAATCCCTTGGACTTCTCACCGTCGATACTGGGCTGGATCTGAGTGTTTAGATGCCGAGGCAGAGAAGCCTCGTGTCTTGAACCCGATAGTGAATCAGTGTCTTGTTGGCTGCTGCCCACAGGTGTGTTTTGTTCTGTGCTCCCAACCTTTATAAAAATGAGCCAACGGGACAAGCCCGGAAATCTCACAGATGGGATTTCTGGCTTCTCTGGAAAAGACTTAGAAGATGAGGCAGCAGTGAATTCCCCTTACCACGCGGCAGCATTTGTCTAGAGCTGATCAGCTGTTGTTCCCTTTGGATGCCTATGTCCTCGGGTTTGCCACAGTCCCCACCATTCCCTGTGACCCAACACCGGAAGTCAGTTGCCTTTTACCATCATAGTTGCAGTTTTTCTTTTCTACTGGATCCAACTCATTCGTTGCGTTGTGTGCCCCAGGAAGGCGTCTGGGCCCGCACCTTCTGGCTTGGACCGGCATTAGCTCACTGCGTCTCCCTCCTCTCACTGGGTCCCCTGAGGCACTGTCTGAGGGCAGGCTGGATCCCCCAAGTCAGCAACCCCCGTAGAGTGCCCGGCCCCTTCTTGTGCTTCCATCGATGTGTTGAAGGGTGAGGCATGGGCCAGATTTTTGGATCTGGTCTCCAGATCTGGTCTGGGACTTCTCAGAGGGTGCTTGCTAAGCCTCACCCTGCAGCCAGGCCCAAGGCTTCAGGATTCAGTAGGCGCCCTGTGTTGGGGACCCCCAGCCTGCCCACTGGGGGCCTCAGATGAGGCCACATCCCCGTTCATGAATAAAGTCTCTTTAGTGTGACACCTGTTGACCCTCCTGGTCAGGGATGGAGTGTGAGTCAGCTCGATCTTGTCCTCCTCAGTTGGCGTGACCCAGGGGCAGCAACGGAAAGCAATCCGGAATCCAGAGCGAAACCTGGGGGCGGGAGTTCAGCTTGAGCAGCGGGTCGGGAAGACAGTTACAGGGGCTGTTGGGGGCTGCCCTGCCTCCAGAAGCCCCTCTCCCCTCCAGGAAAGTCACTGCCTCACTCCCAACACCTCCCACTGTTCAGGGTCCCTGTCGAGACACAGTCTTTAGTGAGTTTAATATTTGGAAACAGCCAGAAGTAATCTGGAGCTAAGCCTAGTGATTAAAGTGGGCGATTGAGCTGAATTACACCATTTGTTATTAATAACGGACAAAAAGAAGCCAAGTATAAATTATATAGAAACAATAGATTTTCTTGTTCGACTTGTTAATTGGCTTCTACAGGAATATTCATAGGAGTCTTAAAAAAATAGGGCGCTGGCAGTTGGGTGCAATAAGGCTGCTGTCCTAAAGGGACTGCTTTGAAGGAAGAGACACACTTGGAGCTGTGAAGTTTTGGTGCATCTGCTTAAAAAAGAAACAACTTCCCCACGACACCACCGAGACAAGAGGAAGCAGACAGGAAGCGGAAGAAATCAGCAGAACAGAAATAAGTGAGGAATACTGGCCTGTCAGAGAGGAAGAGGAATAAACAAGACCCTGTGTGACAGCGAGCGAGGGAGAGACGTGTGTTCTGGGGCTGCAGGGTTCCACGTTCCAGGAGACCGGCCTGCCTTTGGTTCCTTGCCTCATAGCTCTGAGACTCCGCAGTGTGGCCAACAAATGCCTTTATTATGGGAGCTTAGTGAGTGGCCTCTGGCCCTCACACCTGCAGTCAGCATGTCCCAGCCCGAACTAACCATCATCCTGCCTGTGTTGCTCCCTCACCATCCTCCTCACCTCAGTTCCTGACAGCTGACGGCCTTGTCCTTCCAGTTTCAGGCCAAGAACTTGGGAGTTAACCTTGATTTCCTCTTGAGTGCCACCACCCCTCCATCAAATTCTGTTGGCTTTACCTCAGCAATAAGCACATTCTGACCACTTCTCACCCTCGTCTAAACCTACCGTCTCTCGCCTGGATTACTGTAGTAACCTAACCACTGCCTCACTGTAGTCCAGTTCCAACAGCTGCTGCACTGATTCTTCTCTTTTAAAAGATCTTACTTATTTTTAGAGAGAAGGGAAGGGAAAGAGAAAGAGGAAGAGAAACATCAGTTTGTGGTTGCCTTTCACACCCCCCTACTGGGGACCTGGCCTGCAACCCAGGCATGTGCCCTGACTGGGAATCTAACCGGCAACCCTTTGGTTCACAGGCCCACGTTCAACCCGTTGAGCCACGAGAGCCAGGGATGATTCTTTTCAAAGGGAAGTTGGAGCTTGTGCCTCCCCAGGCTCAGAGACCCGCAGTGCTCCCCGAGTCAGAGCACCAGCCCAAGTCCTTCCCTTGACCCAGGGGCCTTGTCCGTGGCTCTGCCCGGACCTCTTCCCCAGACAGAGCCCACTCAGTCCTCAAGTCTTTGCTCCAAAGACCCCTCAATGAGACCTGCCCTGACCATCCTGTAAAGCTGTGCCCCATGCCCACTACTTCCCCGGCCCTTCCTGTGCTCCCTCACCCAGCTCCCTCTTGTTTTTTTTTTCTGTTTTTCTGTAGGACTTACCACCTAAGACACTACGTGGGTCATGTACTCATTATGTTTGCTTATTGTCTCTCCGCCCCACTCACTAGCAGCCAGCTCACTGAGGAGAGGAGCGTCGTTTTTGTTCACTACTGTCTCGCAAGTGCCAGGACAGTGTGGGGCACCCATGGTCCCTTGTCCCCCTTCAGAGCTAGTGTCATCAAATACGGAATGATTCAGAACTTATTTCAGGAACTTGGAGAGTCCCTTGGAGAAATAGAGCCCTGGAGTGCTGTTCATCTCCCAGGAATTACATCCGTAGCAGGAGAGCGGCCCACACACAGACACTGAGGGCTGGGGGCCCCTCCCTCATGAGACAGTCCGTGTCTCCAAGTTCTCACTCCTACAAGCGGCACGCAGGAGAGATGTGTGACGTGAGGATAAGGTTACAGGCCTTGCAGAGACAGGGAATGCTGGCTCCATTGTGTGCTGAGTTCAGGAAAGTCTTCCTTTTTGAGGCTCAGTTTCAACATCTGTAAAATGGGAGCAACACCTCCCCCCTCTATTATCTACTTACATTGCAGGAGACAATGGAGGGTTCTGGCACCCATTAAACACTCAAAAAAAATTACAGTTTTCTCATTTCCTTCCGGTCTTGCCCAGGTGGGTAGGAAGTTTGAACACAAAGACCCCAATGGCAGGAGTGGCCTTGACATGTGGGCAGGGAGGTGGTAAAAGGCAAGCACAAAGTGGCCCGAGGCCAGCCTCGCCCATATCACTCTCTCGGTAAGGCCAGGACTCAGTGTCCCCCTCAGCTCCTTTGACCTGGCCCCACCTTCTTCAGGGTTTGCTGAGGCTGCATGGCCTGCTCTGCAAGTAGGGCTCCTGGACCCTGGGGTTTCGGCCTGGCCCAGCACCTCCCACTTCTCCGAGTGTTCCAGGACAAAGGCCAGCCCCTCCCTGGGACCCTGCTTCCCCAGAAGTACAAAAGCAGGGAGCACCAAGTGGCATCTGAGGGAGGTGTGAGATCCTGGCTGCATCCTCCCTGTCTCTGACAAACTCACTTCCCAGCCACCTGGAAAGCCTCTTCAGGGCAGCAGGAGAGGCACTGCGTTCTTCCCGGGGACAGATTGGCTGGCTCTGGGTCTCCCCTGACTGAGAGCTGCATACTGCTAGGGTTGGGACTGTTCTCGCCCAAGGAAAGCCCTTAGTTATTCCTCATTGCAGGAAGCTCATAAATGTCAGGATGGCCCTGACCAGCGTGGCGCAGGTGGTTGGGCGTTGTCCCACAAAGCAGAAGGTCGCCAGTTCCATTCTGATTACTGTACCTGCCTGGGTCGTGGGTTCGGTCCCCAGTGGGGTGCATGCAAAAGGCAACTGATCAATGTTTCTCTCATGCATCAATGTTTCTCTCCCTGCCCCTTTCTCTAAAAATAAATGAATAAAACCTTTTAAAAAATGCCAGGACATATCTTTTACCTGGCTCCTTCCTCCCTCCCTCGCTCCCTCCCTCCCTGTCTGTCCTTCTGCCTCTCTCTGACTCTCCCCCCTCCTCCATCTCTCTGTCCCTACCTTCTCTCTTCTCCTTGTTTCAGATGTAGCCCCCAGAAGACAGAACAGGAGCAGACAAATGGTGAGAGCAACGAGGGGTGGGGGCTCACACCAGTGGGAGGATTGTGCTGTGGTCTCACAGTTAGGATGGCCCCTGTGAGGGTGGGAGGCACAAAGGTATGGACTCAAGATGCACAGGAAGGTCCAGATGGGGCCAGGGTCCAGATTGGGGCCCTGAGGGCTGAGGAGGGGTCAGGACGAGGGCTCACCTGTGGTTGAGGCAGCAATAGATGATGGGATTATACATGGTGGAGCTCATGGCCAGCCAGAAGAGTGCCAGGTAGACCTGCTGGATGAACTTGTGGCAGTAGATGTCCTCCTGGAAGTTGCCCAGGATGAAGTAGAGGTGGTAGGGCAGCCAGCAGACGGCAAATGTCACCACCACCAGCACCATGGTCTTCACAAACTGGTCCAGAAGAGGCTCAGGTCACTTTTCAGCCCGGAAGCCCCAAGCCCCTTGGGGCAGGGACAGGGGCAGGGGCAGTCTAGGAAGCCCTCAACCAGCAGGTCCTGTCTACCATTATGGCCTCAGTCTCCTGGATGCTCCTGAGCCCTCCCTGCTGGGGTTTTTGCTCAGCCTGGTCCCTCTGCTGTCATTCCTTTGAAGTCCTCAGTCCTCAAAGCCTAACTCAGTGGTCACTTCCTCTAAAACGAATCCTGGATTCCTGGTGGATGAGCATTCTCTCCTCACCCCTCCTTTGGGGAGTCCCTGTGCCAGCTGTGGGTCTCCAGCCCCAACCCCACCCGGGGTCTGTATCTGCACAGCCCTTCCATCCACAGGTAGCGAGGCTCCACCCTGGGACCCCAGCCTCTGTCCAGGGCCCAGCTGACATTTCCCTCGTCCTGGCTGATTTCAGCAGGTGCGCTTGAGCTCGGCACAGTACCCACGAGGGATGGGAAACAAGCCGGGGCTGGTGGACGGAGACCAGCTCTCCATGAGGGACAGAGAAATGGTGTCCTGTGTCCTATGTCCAACTACCTCCCTAAAAAATTCCGAATAGTAGATGAGAAGTTGAGACTTGGATCTGATACATATGATTAACCCATTACCTCTCCTGCTCGCCTAACAGTAAGCGGGCAAGTCAAAGATAAGCTTCAAACACTGTATCAGGATCCTTGGGGACCCTGAGTGGCAGGGAGGAGGGAGTGGTGGGGGGAACACTAGCACTTCTTTTGGAAATTCAAGACAGACGACAGAGTCTCCATAATCTCTGAGTTCTGCAGTTCTGGCGTTTGAGAGTTCTCCTGTGATTCTATCAAGGAGCCTCCTGTAGTTCTGTGGGACTTCTTAAATTCACTCAAATGCTGGATTACTCAAAAAGTCTAAGATTTAAAAAACTGTCATTCTGAGGTTTTTGGAGGTATTTGAAATTCTGAGGGGCTTTAAGATTCCGTGATTTTCATGACATTCTGGGAAGTGCCATTAACTTTGTATTTGACCAAAGACCTAGGGCGAGTAGACCTGTTCCAGAGGAACAGATTCAGGCCCTGGCCCAGGACTTGGGACCTGGGCAAGTTACTAGCGGATTCTGTGCCCTGCAGCGCCCCCTTGAGGGCAGGCCTTGAGCCCAGAAAAACGTCACCGGAGGCGGGGCCAAGCCCCCAGCCCTGCCCTTTCTGGGCCCGCTCCCCGCCCCTCCGACCCGGAGCCCACCTTCTTCTTGGCCTGCAGGTAATGCCTGTTGGCACCATGTGCATAGTACCCAGGGACCGTGTGTCTCCAGAGCGTGAGGCCTATGACGCTGTAGGCAACGAACATCACCACAAGAGGCAGGAAGTAGATGAGGGCGATCACTGCGAGATGGTACCTGGAAGGAGAGCCAAGGGCCCTGGCACCAGCGGTCGTGGGGGTGACTTCCTCAGTCCCCTGGACCTCGCGGGTGCCCCTGAGCCACCCTGGAGTCACCCCTGGCGAGCCACCGTGGGTGGCCTCCCGAGACCTTAGTTTGATTTAAAGAAAATAAATAAACAAAGGCAACATTAGCTAGCGCACGTGCCCAAATAGGGCTTTCCCTGCTTCGAAAGAGACACCAGTGTTAGCCCTGCGTCCGTCTAAGTGATAGACAAGTACAAAAAAGGAAAAAAAGAAAAGAAATAGAAAGGAACGAAAGTTAACCAAGTAATACATTGGGTTAAAAATTTAAATGCCACGAAGCACAAAGGAGGAAGTAAAATTTCTTATCCACCCCCAGCACTATTAACAATTCGGAATATTTTCTTTCAGATCATGTGCATGTATATGTATTGCCCACCCATCATCCCCGGAGAGCTGGTACCCTAAGCTCTTACTGGTCCCCAGCTCAGGAAGAGGAGGCCTGTGTTAAGATGGAGAAACGCTGCCTCCCAGTGGCCAGTTATGAAACATTCGGCTCTCCGGCCCTCCCTGAGCCAGAAACCCGATCCCTTCCCTACACAACGCCGCTCTGGAGCAGTGAGTCCTTCTGAGAAGGTGGGGTACGGGGTAAGGGCGAGACCCGGGCAGGGCCTGCCCTCAAAACTCAACAGTTGCCAGGAACAGGCTTCTCGAAGGAATGGCGCCTTCCCCAATACTGAAGGCACAGGGCCAGGCAGGGGTGGCCTTGGGGGAGGGGTGTTAAAGGAGGTGGGAAGTGGGGACTGTGTTGCTATGGGGGCCCCTATCTCAGAGCACTGCACATCCTCATGCTTGGGGCAGCTGGGTCCTTGTTGGACTAAATCGGCCGCCTTCAAGTTTGTTTTCATGTCCCATATTTAAACTGCCACATTTAAACTGCTCCCGGGTCTGTGACAGGATGGTACTAAGGGCTTTCCGTACATTTTCTCATATGTGCTCACAACCACCCTGGAGCAAGTTTCTTTTATAATGAGCCCCATTTGACAGAGAAGGAGCCAAAGAGTCAGAGAGGCTAAGTGACTGTGAAGGGTCTTCTAGCCAGCAGGAATGAGCAGGGCTGTCTTCCCCAGCTGTAACCCATCCTTTATCCTCTGCTAACCAACCGTGCCACGCTCCAGGATCAGGGAGCCATGCCACGAGAACTAGGCAAATGAAGCCCAGAAAGGGAAAGGGCTTACCCAGGGTCACACAGTGGCCGGGCCATGCTGAGTTCTTTCACTTCACGCCCACCCCAGATCCCTTGGTGCCCACCTCAGCGCAAGGCAGGCACCAGGCATCTTCCCCAGAACATCCCAGACTCCATCACCTGCCCTGTCTTTCTGCCTGAATACCCTGACCTTGCGGCCTGGGCATTCACAGTGCAAAACACACACCCGCACACACATTCCCGAACACAAACCTGTGGGCACACCTGTCCGTAAACATACCTGCACACTTACACACACACTCACAGAAATGAGTGGGTGCGGTGTGCCTGCACAGGTGTCATCGTACGCTCATGTGCAAGCCTCTGTGCCCTCATGTAAGAATGCACACATCCTGATGTCAGTGCGGAGTGGGGAGCAGATTGGGCTGTGAAATGGCACTGCCTGTATTTAACTCCTTGTTTCTGCCCTTACTATATGTGTGTGGTCCTGGGCACATCACTTAGTTATTTAGTATCTCAGTTTCCTCATCTGAAAAATGGGAATAATAATAATACGTACCTCTTAATGTTAGGGGAATTAAATGAGTTCATATATGTAATGTGCTTAGAGCAAGCCTGATACTTAGTGAGTAATGTCACTTTTAGCATGTATGTGTACTTACACAAGCCCAAGTACACTCACGGACACACGTGCATGCCCTGTACGCACATGCACATGCATTGCCAGGTGTATGTACATGCGCACACACACCATGCTTCCCCCACTCCCTTCCCAGCCTTACAGAAGGAGTATCTTGCCACCACTGTCTTCAGGCCAGGCCACTACGCACTTAGTGGCTCCCTGGTCCATGATGATGGCGGAGTAGAAGCACTGTGGGAAGGCGAGGGCCAGGGCCACCAGCCAGATGCCAGCAATGACGGCTCTGGTGCCAGGGGCTGACAGCCGGGGCTGGAAGGGGTGGACGATGGCCATGTACCTGTGAGGAAAGAAAGGGCGGTATGAGCAGTGGGCACCTTCCTGTCTGACCTCCTTTCCCCCCACTTTCTCCCCCACTACAGGCCCACACCCTCTAGCCCCAGGCCCCACACTGCTGCTGGTGACCTGCAGAGAGCCAGCTGGGCCGGTGACATCCCACAGCCACACGGCACCCTAGTGAAGTGTCCTGACCCCCACGAGGCCCCCACTACACCACCGTCCTCTGAGTATGGAATTGCTCTCAGATGGGCATGAGAGAGCGGCATGGCTGCACTGGAAGTCCACCTCTGACATCTGTCTGCAGCTCCGCCCTGACAAGCCCTTCAACCCTGGGCCAGCCTCTCTTCGGTTCAGAAACTTCAGCAGAGCCCAGCAGTCCCCGGGACAAAGCCCAAAGCAGTGCTGCCCACCAGCTTTCTGCAGTGGTCAAAATATGGTACATATGCACTGTCTTGTTCAACAGCCACTAACCACACGTGACCGATATGACTGAGGAACCGAAATTTTAATTTTAATTAATTAGAACTTAGGCATATTTGAGGTCTGTTCAGAAAGTACCCAGCCATGCACTATGAAAAACTGGGACATTTATTGACAAAGGTACAAGATACAAGAAACATTATACTTAGAATGATGACACCTCAGTCCCCTTCAAACAGGCACCTTGGGACCCCACACAGTTCTCCCAGTCTCCATCAGCTGCCACATTGTATTTTCTTCAATCTCATAGATGGTCTGAAATCTCTTCCTTTTCAAAGGTGATTTTAGTTTTGGGAAGAGCCCGAAGTCGCAGGGCACCAAATCTGGGCTGCAGGGGGGCTGAGTCACCTGGGTGGTTTAATGTTTCACCAAAAAACTCTGAATCAGATGTGAAGCATGAGCAGGCATGTTGTGATGAAGCTGCCAGTCCTCAGTTGCCCAGAGCTGTGGCCTTCTGAATCACCCAAATAGTTTCCATGGAGGAATGTTCAGGCATCATGCAAAATTTGATGCAGATTCATTGCTCTACTTGCTCAGTCATTCTGAATGCTATGGCCACGCTGTACACATGCTCACTTAACGGTGTCTACCACCCCCACTGACTAGTACAGTGAGGTTGTCATTGTTCACACATGTGCATTCCAGTCCACCCTCCGAGGCTGGCAGACTACACCAGTGTCACACAAACCGTTCTACTTATATTAAGAATGGCTGGATTTGACCTGGCTGGTGTGGCTCAGTGGACTGAGTGCCAGCCTGCACAGCAAGGTATTGCTGGTTTGATTCCCAGTCAGGGCACATGCCTGGGTTGCAGGCCAGGTCCCCAGTAGGGGGTGCACAAGAGGCAAACACACATTCATGTTTCTCTCCCTCCCTTCCCCTCTAAAAAAAATAAAATGAAATCTTAAAAAAAAAAAAAGGAATGTCTGGACTTTTCCCAGATGGACCTCATATGGCTATGATTACATTAGCAGACAGGCAGGGCCCGACCTTTAAACGCGGCATTCAGTGACCTCTGCAGAGGGCCAGTGCGCTCGCCAGCCTCTTGTGTCGCTGCTTCCCTCACCTGGCTCACTCTGGCCATGGAACAGCCCTGCTGTCCCCGGCTGCAGGTGTAGTACACAGAATTACAAAGACAACCAATTACACTGCAATACCATCATGAAAATATAAAACAAATTTGGAACAGAGTAATATATCCACTTCTTTATCAACCCACTGAACAACAGGATTTAGCAGCAGGTCTGGACACTGTGGAAGTTTTGAAGTAGGGAGGAGAGGAGGTGGTACTTTGCATTTTCTGCACAACAGAAGCTGCCGCGATATCTATTGGTGACAGTGCCAGGCGCGGCTGGAGTCCCCGCACACCGTGCTGTGCTGCCTGCATCTGTGACTGTGGCCCCCTTCCGAATTCTGTCCACAGCTCGTGGTCGCGGGTGGTGCATGCCGGGACTACATGATTGTTGACCCTCCGCCCGCACGCTGGGGCGCTGACCTTCTCCCTGGACTGCGGCCTGACCCTGGGCGGAGCACCCCAGCAGGACGAGAGAAGTAGGCCCTGCCGCTAAGGTCCTTCAGCACCCCACGACCCCTAGATGATGATGCGGGAGACCAGAGCGACAACCTGTGGGCTCAGGTGTCCTTCCTGTTCTGGGAGGTGGGGTGGGGAAGGAGAGCTTTCTTCTTGTTCTGTCACTAGGGAAGCAGGCCTGAGACTTGGGATTCAGGCTGGTCTGGATCTGCTTCCTGACTCTGCCTCCTGACTCTGCCGCTTCCCAGAAATAGGCTCTTAGGCACATGACCTAAGCTCTTCGGGTTGTTTGTGTCTCTCCTCTGTGAAGTGGGACCATAGTGATTTGTGCCATTGGGGTCGCTGTGCAGAGTGAATAAGGTGCTTGAGAAGTGTCCGCAGGTAGCTGGGGCTCAGGACTTGAGAGTGTGATTATTCCTATATATTTATGTCCTTTAAATTTACTGGAAACAGCTTTGGTCCAGGATGACCCCTGTGTCTTCCTCCCTGGGATTAATCTGAACCTTGGGACAAGGCCAGGACAGAAGCACGTGGCCTCATATTTTATTTAGCCCTTGCCCTGAGCAAGGGCTTGAGGTCTGCGGCATGCAGGGGGCAGCTGACTCTGTGCCGGCAGCATTTCTGCCCGGCCTGGCTGCGGACTCCCTTGTGATGCTCCTCACACACCCCAGGTGTGCTCCTGCCACAGGCCTTTGCTGCTGCTGCGCCTTCTGCCTAGAATATTCCTTCCCCAGAGCCCAGGGGGCTCACTCTCTCCCCCCCTTCCTGTCTGCTCAAATCCCACACGCAAAATAAGGCCAATTCTGACACCTGGTCTAACACTACAGTCTGCCCTCCCCCTGCCCCCAACACACACACCTGAGTGCCTCGGACCCCATTCCCCTTCCCAATACTTTCCCATAGCTCTTGTGACTTCAAACTACAATATATGTTTATGTATGTGGTTATTATTTAAATTCTCACCAGGGCAGGCATCCTCCACTGTTTTTCCCCCTCGATTCCCAGAACGGTATTTGTACATAGCAGGCATGGAACATACGAATGAATGAAGAAATAAGTGGACAAGTCTGCACTATTACCACCATCCTCTCTCACCTGGATCACTACTCCGCAGCCTCCCACCTGGTCTCCTGGTTCCCTCCCTGCCCGCTGCAGTCCATTCCCACACCCCAACCCCTTTAAGAAGGTAGTTTTCATGAGGTTGTGATTCTGGGACAATTTTTCCCATTGGTGTGCCTTCCGAAGCACTTGAAATAGAGGGCACACTCAAGCACTTGTTAAGTGAAGGGAAAGAAAATCCATCTTGCAGACCCATCATGGGTGTTAGGCGTTCTTCGTGGCGATGGAGAGTGTGGTGGGTCTGGGTTCTGGGCACCTGGCCCCACCCTTGTCTCACACTGGCTGACTTCAGGGGACCCTGACCATCTCTCCAGCCTCAGTTTCCCTGGGTGCAGAATTAGAAGGTTGGCCCGGATGAATGGCTTTTACACTTTCTTTCTGTTTTCATTTTTTTATTACTTAAAAATTATTATTATTATTTTTAACCCTCACCTGTGGATATGTTTATTCATTTGTGAGAGAGAGGGAGAGAGAAAGAGAGAGAGAGACACTGATGTGAGAGAGAAGCGTCAATCTGTTGCCCCTCCTACGCGCCCCAACTGGGGTCAAATCCGCAGCCCTGGTACGGCCCTGACTGGGGTCAAGCTCACACCTTCTGGTGTGCGGGACAACGCTCCACCAACGGAGCTGCTCGGCATGGCTTTATTTTGTTTTTAATTAGTGGAAATAAATTTCTCAACTGAAATCTTCAGGGAAACTTTATTAATAAAACAGCCAAGCGCAGAGAAGTGAGCTGCTGTAGGCGAGGGGTTGTTGGGGTAG
The DNA here is from genome assembly GCF_021234435.1 of Artibeus jamaicensis. Taxonomy (NCBI): domain Eukaryota; kingdom Metazoa; phylum Chordata; class Mammalia; order Chiroptera; family Phyllostomidae; genus Artibeus; species Artibeus jamaicensis. The sequence continues at coordinate 21,353,362 of NW_026521788.1, forward strand.
TTGGGTTGGGAGGGGGACCCCGAGCCTCATCAAACCATCCCGACGCAGAGTTTGCATCTCTCAGGGGCCCGGCTGCCGCCACGCCTCCCACACATGCCTGGCGTCTTCGCTCTGTTTCTTTTTGTTTGCTGTCTGTCTCAGCCACGCTTCCTCAGGGCCACACAGTCCCCTTCCACTTTCACACTGGACCTGCCTGCCCCAACCAGCTTTTAAAAGAGTCATGCCCTGGCTATTGTGGCTCGGTTGGTCGGAGCTTCGTCCTGTCCCACACGAACTGAGAGGTCTCAGGTTTGATCCCTGGCCAGGGCGCACACCCGGGTTGGGGTGCATGTGAGGGGGCAACCAACCGATGCTTCTCTCTCATATCGAGGTTTCCCTTCTCCCCTCTCCCTTTCTCTCTCCCCAAAAGCAATGGAAAAATGTTCTCACGTGAGAATTAAAAAAAAAACTTTTAAAAAAGAATCCCCTACTTGCTTACCCATCACTCCACCCCTCCCCGACCCACTCTCTGAAGTCGCATCTGCAGCCCTGAGAGCAGCCAGGGAAAATGACTGGCCCCATGCAGTTACATGGTAGCTGCACATAATACTGAATTTTCCCCACGTGTAACCTGTCTGGGAATAGAAAAACCACGTAAGCAATTTCCTTGTAGTAAAAGAAAGACCTCATAGTAAAGATCAACCACAGGAAAGGACGCCAAAAAGTTCCCAAAATACTGCCACTCTTGCCCCACCGCATTGAACAACCATCTGGTGTAAAGTTCTTTCTGTGTCTAACCTTAAGCTTACCTGCTGCAGTCCCATCAGCCTCTGCCTCCCAGATGCATAGTTTTGCATCATGATCGGACTGGGAGGCAATTCCCCAGGTTCCACATATAACTTGCAGTGAAACTTTGGGCAAGTCACCAGCCCTGTCTGAGCCCCAGCAAAGTGAGCCAGCTCCCACCTGCTTCTCCCAGCCCCCACTGCCTCCTACCTGTCTGCGGCGATGGCGGTCATGGAGTAGATGCTGACGAACATGGCTGTGACCGGGAAGAGGTTCTGGAAATAGCAGAAGGTGCGGCCAAAGTACCAGATGTTGTGGCTGGCGTAGACGAAGTTGAAGACGGCGTTGAAGGCGGCCATGCAGAGGTCGGCCACGGCCAGGTTGACAATGAAGTAGTTGGTGACTGTGCGCATCCTCCGATGGGCCAGGATGATCCAGATGACTGTTGCATTGCCCATCACGGCCACCAGCACAAGGATCAGGTAGGCTGCAGCCCACAGTGCCAGCTGCCAGCCGGGCATGGAGAAGGACGTGATGCCTGTGGTGTTGCTCTCAAGGTCAGATGAGATGTTGGTATCAGCACAGGTTCCCATGCCTCTGGGTCTGGGACGAGGGTCTGGCTCCTCAGCTCCTTCTGGACCCAGGCGCTCTGCCTGGATATGCTACAGGAGAGGACTCCTCTGCGGCAGGAGAGTACAGAGCAGAGAGGAGGAGGTGCAAAGCCAGGCACGTCAGGGAAACCAGTGGTCACTCGCAAATCTCAAACAGACATGAGTCAGGCTGAACAGAGTGGGTTCCACAGCCATTGGCATTTCAGATTCCCATGTCCCGGCCTGACTTCTCCAATGTCACTTGGAAATCTGGAATCCAAGACCTGGTTTCAGAGCAGGAGATATCCTTATTAATTATGAGTCAACCCCTTCACTGCAGAAATAGAAAGACAGATTCCAAGGAGGGATATGACCAGCCCAGGCCACTCAGCAAGTTGGTGACAAGTCAGGACTCAAACCCAGGTCCCTCCTAATACGACTCAGAAACTGCTCGGGACCAGACAATCACACAGGCAGCAGCCTTTGGATCCCACTGGTCAGCTGCGCAGCCGGCTTTCTCTCCGGGCTCTGGGGTGTGGCCGGGCTGCCAGCTCTCAGAGCGGCTGCCTTTCCTGCTGCTCCCCTGTGCCGGCCAGTGAGAGCCTTGGCAGAGGTGGTGCCTGCTCATGAGTTGGGGCTCTGGCTCCCGCCCCTCGTCCCACCCCTGCTTGGATGGCCCAGCCTTGTTTCTTGAGGAAATATTTAAGACCGGCTGCCAGGCAGGGAGACCCGAGGGGACATAGGGGTGGCAGGGTTGGGGGCTGGCGTGGAGGGCGCAGTCCTTGGTGGGGTGTTTATACTCGCCCTGGGCCAGGAGTTGTATCTAGAAAGTGATTAGGACCCTGTGCTTGGGAGCTGGACTGACTGTGAGTCGGTTTCCCTGACACCAGACATTGAACTTCTGCTTTCTTAGCTGAAAAGAAAAAAATGTGTACGTCCCTTGGTATACAGCAGGTCCTTGAATAATGTCTCATTCAATGTCATTTCATTATAACATTGATGAGATATTGTAGGAGCTTAACTTTTGTTTATATCGATTAGCTTAGTATAAAGTTGGTTTAATTATAGGTTGTTTTGCTTAAAGTTGCAGAAGTTATCCACAATGATAAATGAAGACTTGTTATATTTGTGAGTTTTAACTCAGATGATGAGTGTAAAGTGTATTTATTAGCACAGGGGCTGGCCCACAGGAGCCCCCCAGAGAGCTGGGGGCTCTGCAGAGAAGACGGAACTGCAAGCACTTCTAAGTAGTTCCTAGATGATTCTGACGGTGCTGGTTCTGGGACCTCACTTTGAGAACCACTCTCACAAGACAAGGACAGGGCTCACTGCCTCTTCTGGGAGCCCCGGGAAGGCTGGATGGAGCTGCTCCCAGGATGGAGCTGCTCCCCAGGGGCAAAAGCACAGGAATCTGCTCTTGGTCTTCGACTGTGGTAGTGTGTTGGCCACTGAGTGAAGCTGCAGTACTGTTCCTGAGTGACTGTACATGTGTGGCTGTGCACACCTGTGTGTGTGTGTGAAACCTGAAGGCGGACAAAGTGTGTCCCTCATTAAAGCTGAGGAGGGCTCTCGTTCACCAGCACTGGTGGCCTTGCTGTGCTAAGCATGTGGTTGGTCTCCTGGGAATCCAGCCCTGCACCTTGGGGAGGGTCTGCTTCCTTGGCCCTTACTCCTCCCGTGGGTGTGTGTACTGTGGGGCTCTTGAGACTCCTGCCTGCCCAGAGTCTGCTCTGGACACAGCGGGCTCTGGGCCTGGCCAGGTCACGGGTTGGGGGCCTGCTGCCTCTATGGAGCGAGCCACCAGCCTCTGTTTGGATGTCTGTACTTCACCGAAGGGCCTGTGCCTTTGATCTTCTTTGGTGGCAGCAGCAGCATCCACTCAGCTTTGGGGCTTGTTTCAGTCTCTTGCTCTCCTGGCTGGGATTCAGAGGCACAATGTGTGGAATAGGATGTAAGCACAAGACAACTTTCTCTTTTTGCTGTTCTGCTTCCTGCTCCCAGGCAGCTGGAATTTGCTGAGCTTCAGGTGCAAGCACAGTGCAGGGCTGGGACAGTGGAGAGAGTCTCACCAGTCGTAGAGTCCACAGTTGGGCAAGCCTCCCAACCCCCTTCGTCCTGCCACTGCCATTGCCTAGGTCATGGGGGCTCTATTTTGGAGCTGTTAAACCTGAGTTTTGATTCCCTCCTTAAGCCGCGTGCTCTTGCAGCTTTCCAGACATGTGCTTGTAGCTTCAAGGAAGGAGAGGGTGGGAGTCACCGCAGACTGAGGGGTTATTGATCAGCCTCGCTGCTCAGGGTTGACCTGCTGAGTCTGTCACTTTACAATGGCCTTGAAGGCTAGTTTTTGGGAAAAGAGAAAAAAAATATTTGAGTTCCTTTAGCTCCTATGGGCACATGAAGACTGTGGTTCACTCATTCAGGTTTGTGTATGGGATGTCCCCTCCACTAGCAAGTGGAGGGGGAAAGGCTGGCCATTGGTTCTCGCTGGGATTAGCTGAGCTGATGACACACAGGTTGGGAAACTAGGAAGTGACTTTGGTTCAGAGCGTAGAGTGCAGGGTGTTTATTAGGGGTCCACACCTGGGGAAGGGAGGAGGAAGCAGCAGTGGGCGGAGGAGGAAGTTGAGCTGCTATGTGGAAGACAGCAGGCCTTGGAAAACCCCATGGGTTGCTTGGACTAGAATGGCCCTTTAGAGTTGCACTGTGTCGGGCAAAGGTGGCCAGTCTTTACACTTCTACAGTGATCACTGGGTGTAAGCTGCCCCAAGGAGGTGCATAGTTTTCTACAAGGCAGCTCTTTGCAGCTGAGACAATGGCTGAATGAGACGAGAGCCGAACACGGTCTGCTTACAGCACTCCCGGCATGCCGTAGAGTCGGGGAAGCCCAGGTCAGTGTCAACCACGGCTGAACAGCAGCCTCTCCGTGCACGGGGTGTGAGCTCACCTGTGCTCCTCATTGGTTTGTGGTTTCATGGCTCCCGAGCTGGAGGCCCGAAGACTGGAGTTGAGAGAGGAACTGTTCTTTTTCAGGGAGGAGAAGGTGGGATAGTGGCAGGGATGAGGGAGGTAAATGGAGAGAACAGAGGACTCCAGGAAGCATTCAGGACTGGGTGCTTCTTCAGCAGTGTCTGAGAGAGGATGCTGCTGGCCTGGGCCACTTGCTCGTGGCCTTAGTGAGTCCCATATAGCCTCACGGGCCTTAGCGCTGAAAAGTTCTGTGGGTCATCTAGTCGCCAGATAGTTCACTTGGACTGGGCAAAGTGAGGACAAGGACAGCACAGTGAGCTTTCTGTTCAGCTAAATGAATCTGTTCGGAAGGCTCAGTCTTCCTTCTGAGCTCTTTCTGCTTTTTGGGTTAAAATGACCTTTCTTTCATGAAATAATGGTGATGGCAGAAGGTAGTTAGACTGGTTTTTTTTTTTTTTCTCTCTAAAATTACTAACTCAATGGAGTAAAAAGTTGGTGACCCGTATGGTTCCCTCTGTTAGGTTTTTGATATTTTATTGGTCCATGAAATTCAAGGATCCAGAGGCCCCAATTTAGTTCCTCATTTGGACGAGGGGAGAGGGAGCCCCCAAGAGCAGAGAGGTTGCCCAGGTCCCATTGTCAGTGAGGTGGGGCCACACTCCTGCTCGCTCCCCTCTGTCCTCCACAGCCTTTACTGCTCTGCTCGGCTCCCCTGTCCTGAGACCCATCAAAGCCCCCTCCCTGCAGCTGCTCCTCAGGGCCTGGGCTGTGCCCTGCTTGTGTCCTGTGTCTAGGAGAGTGCCCGTGCATCACACGTGCCCTATAAATGTTGGTTGACTGACAATGAATAAAATTTAAACGATGACTCAGAGATGAGGGATAGGAAAACTTATATATCTATGTATCTACTTACATCTAACACATATAGATACGAAAGCCTTGAACTGATGGGAATAGCCTTAATGATGGGATTTTAGGCAACTCTGAGTGGGCAGAGCAGTATAACACCTGGCATATTGGCATGTAGTAGATACTCAATAAATATCAGGTGTATAAATGAATAACAAGTGATGAGCAAAGTTTAAAATATCCTATCAGGGGTGAAGGGAGTAGCATTCTTATTTTCACAGGACCTAAAGCTTAAACGGAAGGCACATGTCTGCCTAGGATGGGGGGACTTTGGGAAGACAGTCAGGTCTCCATAGCATTCCAGGACTTATTCCCAGGGACAGGCCCCCTTTGTCCATAAGCTAGAGGACTGATTCCCCCCTGGCCTGAGCATCTGTGGCCCAGAATCTGGGGCTTCAGCAGAGGGGGAGCCCTGGCCCCCGCCCAGAGCAAGGGCTGCAGCTGACACCGTTTTTAAACACTGCGCTTGTGTTGGGGCAGTGTCTTGCCCTGAAAGCCTGAAGTTTATCTAGCTGGAAAGGAGAGGCCGCCAGTGTTTACATCTGCTGTGGTCCTGGTGTACACAGAGCTTAGAGCTCTTAACATGAAACAAGTTCATTTCTCAATGTCAGGCTCCAGCAAAATCTGCCCATTTATGGCTGGCAGAGGGGGAAGAAGGTGAGGCTTGCCCTAGGAGGAGGCACCCCAACACCTCCTTGCTGATTGGATAACTGGGGGTCATCCCAGAGGCAGCCTGGGTGCAGACAGAGGGAACTTGGTGTCTGCCCGTGGCACTGGCGGATGTGGCAGCAAGCTGTGTGGCGTGCATGAGGGAGAAAAGGGGGTTGGAAAAGGGTCAGTCAAGCCCTGGACCCTGCAGCAGGTCTGCTGACTGGGCAGGTTCTCCAACGGTCAGCGCAGAGTTAGGAGTAAAGGTTGCATCTCTACCGTCCTGAAGCTCCTGGCCAAGTCGGGGGCCAAGTTCCAGTGTAGCAGAGATAATTCACCGTGAGCTTCAAGTTTCAGAGGAGGGTGGGAGAGGCCTTTGGGGTTTTGAGGAGTGAGTGCCAACTGCCCCTTGAATGAGTCCTGGAAGTAATGGGAGCGGGACATGGGAATGATCCCAACGGAAGGGTTGGACGGGGCTGGCGGGCCCCCAGGGTCTCCGCAGGAATGGGACAGGAGGGGTAGCAAGTATAAGTCTCAGCTCACAAACCCAGGGTTGCAAGAAAGTTCCCATTTCCCTATTCTCCGAAAGTTGACTTAGTCTCGACTTCTGGTCTCCGGCTTATTGAGCTGCAGGGAAATCCAACCGGGGCTGTCCAGCAGCAAGGCATCTGGGGTGGGGCCTGTACTAGTTATTAATCCACACAGGTCACTGTGCCAGTGCCTCTCCTTCTTGCTTTTGCAGGGTCCTTGAGGTCAGGCAACTGTTGTTTCTGAGACATGTGCGGGACCTGGGAACTGGGGGCTTAGCTGGGGATTGGGTCCCAGAGGTCCATCTTTCTAGAGCTCCCCTCCCCATCATGCTCATTCCTCCCAGGCCCTGCCAGGGAGAAAGGCTGAATACTCACTTCTCCGGCCGGCCGCACAGTCAGTCCTCTCCCCCGCACCTCCAACTCCTCCAGGAAGTCCTGCTTCTAGAAAGCACAGCGTGTTCCTCCAAACCCCACTGTCCTTTATGCTTTTCCATGGTGTCTTTGATAAGGCCAGAACACCAGCTATAGAAAACCACTCTGCTTTCCCACGGTCTCAGACACCTGTAACCATCTGGCCTTCCTAGGAAGTAAAAAAAAAAAAAAATCTATCTCTATCTCTATCTATCTATCTATCTATCTATCTATCTATCTATCTATCTATCTATCTATCTATAAAGGTACTCTGTCCTTTAAGGGTGGTGAAGAAAGGTAGAAAAAACTGAAGCTAAGTTTCCATGTTAAAATGATCAAAATATCCATCTTTTGCTCCAGAGATGAGGCTGAAAAGGGAGAGTGTGGGGTGGCAGGAGAGCCTTGAGTGTCCTTTCTGGGACTTTGTCACCATGCTTGTCCTTCAAGGACCCTTAGGTGCCACCTCCTTGAAGAGACACCAGCTCTTTGGGCCACTTGGTCTTTTGATCATTGGTTGTGACCCTGCGAGGGGCACTTAAAATGATTTGCGAAATATGTGTCTGCCTACCCACTTCGTAGTAGGGAAGCAGAGCCTGACCTCATCACAGGCCTGGCTCTAGAGCTCATGGGCCCTCACAAATGTCATCTTGGGTCACTCAAGTTTAGTTCCACTAAGATGACATAGAAGCTGGGGGATTCTGAAGACCCCCTGATCAATGGAAAATGGGTTTGAATAAAGGCGTTATGTGCTTTCAACTCGCATTGAAATCCCATCTACTCCTTATTATACCTCGTTATAAAAACTTTTTTCACTCAGCCAAAAAAATGTGCCTAGATCTGTAATCTCTTTTGCCCATTTCCACCAAGTTTAGGTCACTGTTACCATCAGATTTCCTGCAATAGTGTCTGCGCCCCTCACCCGTCCTCCAGCTCTGCCCCAGCGATTGTTTTAATATATTGATTTGAGAGAGAGAGAGAAAGAGAGGGAGGGAGTGGAGAGAGAGAGAGAGATAGAGAGAGAACATTGATTTGTTGTCCCACTTATTTATGCATTCATTGGTTGATTCTTGTATGTACCCTGACTGGAGATTGAACCCGCAGCCTTGGTGTTTTGGGACAATGCCTTAACCAACTGAGCCACCAGGCCAGGGCTTACACAGGGACCTTTTAAAAACACAAATGTGACCATGCACTTCCTGCTTAAAACCCTTCAATGACTCTCCATTGGTCTCAGGGTTGAGAGGGAAGTAGCCCAGTACTTTACCAGGAGTGACTGCTACCTGTCCCTCAGGACCACTTTCTCCTTCTTTTAGCAAAAGAGCATCCCTGAGTGTTAGCTGCCACCTGGCTGCCACCTGGCTGCCACCTGGCTGCCTAGCTCAAGACTGCATTTCCAAGGCTCTTCCTGCACCTTCCAAGTTGGATGTGGTCACACAATTAAGATATGGCCAATGGGATGTGGGCAGAAATTTGTATATTTTCAAGTTCTCATCCTTGATGAGGGAGCTGATTGCCCATCACATTCACTCCCCCCTTCCCACTGCAGGGAGCTGCTATCTTTCATCCAGAGCGGGAAGTCATACATTAAGGATGGCAGAGCTCTGGTTGCTACATGAAAAGGAAAAACAAAACAAAAAAGACCTTCTCTCTTATTTGAGGCACCGTATTTTTAAAAATTATTTATTTATTTTTATTGATTATGCCATTACAGTTCTATTCCCCCTTCATTCCCCTCCACCCTACCCCCCATCCCCACCATTACCCCCCTTTAGTTTATGACCATGTGTCTCAAGTTCTTTAGATTCTGTATTTCCCATACTATTCTTGCCCCCCATCTATTTTCTATCTACTGTCTATGCTACTTATTTTCTGTACCTTCTCCCCCCCCTCCTCCTCCCACTCCCCTGTTGCTAACCCTCCTTGAGATCTTCATTTCTATATTTCCACTCCTGATCTAGCTGTCCTTTTAGTTTGCTTTTGTTTTAGGTGTGGTTGTTAATAACTGTGAGTTTGCTGTCCTTTCACTGTTCATGTTTTTTTAACTTCTTTTTCTTAGATAAGTCCCTTTAACATTTCATATAATAAGGGCTTGGTGGTGATGAACTCCTTGAATTTGATCTTATCTGAGAAGCACTTTATCTGTCCTTTCATTCTAAATGAAAGTTTTGCTGGATAGAGCAATCTTGGTTGTAGGTATTTGGATTTCATGACTTGGAATACCTCTTTCCAGACCCTTCTTGCCTGTTAAGGTCTCTTTTGAGAAATCTGCTGACAGTCTGATGGGGACTCCTTTGTAGGTGACTGTCCCCTTAGCTCTTGCTGCTTCTAGGATTCTCTCCTTCATTTTAATCTTGGCTAATGTAATGATGATGTGCCTTGGTGTGTTTCTTCTTGGGTCCAACTTCTTTGGGACTCTCTGAGCTTCCTGGATTTCCTGGAAGTCTATTTCCCTTGCCAGATTGGGGAAATTCTCCTTTATTATTTGTTCAAATAAGTTTTCCACCGGTGGCTGTTCCTTTCCCCCTTCTGGTACCCCTATAATTCGGATGTTGGAGCATTTAAAGATGTCCTGGAGGTTCCTAAGACTTTCCTCATTTTTTTGAATTCTTGCTTCTTCACTCTTTTCTGTTTGGCCATTATTTGCTTTCTTCCGGTCCACTCCCTTGATTTGAGACCCAGTTTCCTTTTCATCGCTATTGATTTCCTGTGTAATTCCATTCATTTCAATTAGTTTCGCCTTCATATGTTTGTCTAATTTGTGGCTATAATCAACCAGTTCTGTGAGGATCCTGATGACCAGTGTTTTAAACTGTGCGTCTGAGAGTTTTGCTATTTCTTCATGGCTTAGATTTATAGGCTCTGGGGCTTTGAGATCTTCTTGAGCCATTTTTGGTCTGTTCGCTCCAGTTTAGTAGGAGGAGCGGAGCCTTGGACTCCCAGGTAGCTGGGTTGTGACGCTGTATGTGGAGGCGGGGTCAGAGCGGGGAAATGGCGGCACCCTCCCTGCCGATTGCCACTGGGGCCTGCTGGCTCCCGTCCAATCGCCCACTCCCTCGCTTGTCTATCCACGCACGGATGCGAGACCACAGTCAACCCGCAGCCCTGCTCCCTTGCTGTTTCCCCGAGGTCGCTCGCTGAGTTGCCCACCAGGTCCAACCCTGCGCCTGGATTCCGTGCGCCTGAGTCAGTCTGACCGAGTTTTCCTGTGCTACCCCGCTCCGCCAGCTGCTGGTTTCACCCCTCTTACTGGTCAGGCTGAAGAATTTGTTGTTATCAGACTTCCGAAAAGATCAATTTTCTGTGTTCTGACTGTGTTTTCTGTTGCTAATATTTAGTTGTCTCTAAACTTGGTTGTGTGAGGAAGCACGGCATCTCCACCTATGCCTCCATCTTGGCGGAAGTCGAGGCACCGTATTTCGAGGTGTCTCTATTATAGCACTTAGTGCTAAATACTAATACACTAGCCTCCAAGAACTTTTTGGATGCTTGCCCAGGTTAACTACCTTTGTTCTATACTCAGCATTCCTGCACTTTCCTCCTCGTTAACACACTGATCCGTCACACCTGCTCGGTGTGTTTTCCCTCCCAAGCTCAGAAATCCCAAGGCCGGGAACCGGGCCTGTCTCGACGATGGCCATGGCCTCCCTTCCCTCCACCATCCCTGGCTCGCAGTGTATGCTCGGTGATACTTGCTGATGAAATAAGTGAACGACTGGATAAGTGAATGAACACACTGAAGCAATTTGGATGTAATATTAGGGATGCTCCTTTGCTGTAAGAAAGAGCGACTTAAACAAATAGGTGCTTATTTTTCTCACATAACAGGAAGTCTGGAGATAGGTGATCCCATGCTGAACAGTTCAACAATATCAAAATTTCTATGAGAATTTTGAGTTTTCTCATGGCCTTTCACCTCATGGCTGTAACAGTTCCAAGTATCATGTTCTTACCCGGCAGCATCCCATCCCAGGAAGGGAGCAGGCGGGGGGGGCAGGGGGGGAAGGAACCTCTCCATCCAGGCCTGTCTCTTTTGTCTGGGAGGACAGTCTCTCCCAGGACCCCCCCCCCCCAGCAGATGTCCCTTACATCTTCTTGGCCAGATGAGGTCACATGACTGTTCTTAGCTGCATGGGAAGGTGGGAGAGGGAACGTCTTTTTTCTTGAAAACCCAGCTGTGTTCTGGCCCTGTGGAACTGGTGGCAAGACGCCAGTTCTGAGAGCTTTTGCCCCTTCTTGCCCACAGAGTCCCTTTATGGGAAGTCCCAGGGACCACAGGGTGTTGTGATGTGATCACGATGGTTGTGCTCGACGTTCGCTGGAGAGCATGACTTTCTATCTCTTGAAATTCTCTCCTTAACTGTGGCCCACCCAGGAGACTGTGCACTGCCAGTGGGCTCAGCTGTTCCCATGCAGTCGGGTGCCTGCCCGTACTGTGGCCACAGTGGTGGCTACTGAGTGCCAACCATGTGTCTGGGGATCGAACAAGTTATGCAGCCTCTTTGTGTCTCACTTTCCTCGTCTGAAATATGGGGCTGGTTGTACTACCTCATAGGCTTGTTGTGAGGATTACACTAGTTATACAGGCAAACTGCTTAGAATAGTACCTGGCGTATAGGGCTAAATATGTGTTTGCTGTTAATTAAAAAATATATGTATATATATATTTAAAGATTTTACTTATTTATTTTTAGAGAGATGGGAAGGGAAGGAGAAAGAAAGGGAGAGAAACATCAATGTGTGGTTGCCTCTCACACACCCCCAGCTGGGGGCCTGGCCCACAACCCAGGCCTGTGCCCTGACTGGGAATTGAACCAGTGACTCTGGTTCACAGGCCCCTGCTCAATCCACTGAGCCACTCCAGCCATGGCTGCTGTTGTTAATTTATTACATCCCAATTTCTCAGATGGGAATACAAGCTCATAAAGGTTAGGTAACTTGTCCGAGGTCACACAGTCTGAGGAGCCAACAGTCTAAGCCTGGTCTGACTCCACGCGCACACCCTTTTTCACCTCAGGACGGGGCATGGCTGCTCTGATGACAAGCTTTTCCAGAACGTCCCACGGGTGAGCCCTTTTGCCACAGACACAATTTATTCGTCCCTGTAGGGCCCACCCAGGTGGAATGCCACCTCCTCCTGGAAGCCTCCCAGGGCACTGCTGTCTGTTCTTCACTGGCACTTGGCAGGCCCTTCTAGAAAACACAAGCACTGCCCCTTGTCTCTTCTCTGGAGGGCAGAGAGTGTCAGACTTGCCCCCCACTGTGGTCATGAACACAGACACAGTCTGAGCCCTGGGTGACACACGCCCAGTTCTGGTAAGGACACCGATGCCCAGACAAGGCACTTAGCAGAGGCCACCCAGCCAGTACCAGCAGAGCTGTTCCCGGTGCTCAGGCCTTCAGTAGCACCCTTTTCTTGCTCAGGTTTCCTCCCTGGTGTGAGCAGCTCATCCAGAGGAGACGCTTACAGTTGGGCTCATCCAGGGGCCCACCTGGGAGACCCTGGCCTGAGCATTAAGAAAGGAGACCAACTGCATACCCCTCACGCCCCTCAACTTCTCCCTTCCCCTTTCACGGCTCCCTTCACCCCACTTTCGCCTCCACCTCTCGAATCTCCATGCCCCTCAAAAAAAGAGGGAGACCATGTCTTCTTACTCATCTCTAATCTCCCATTATCAGCCCCCTGCTCCTACCTGGGCTCAGTTCACCTGCTGCATGTGCGCAGCCTACACAGCTGTGCTTTCTGGGGCCTGAGCGCCTGTGCTACACAGGCGGCAACACTAGAGGGCGACCTCACTGCTTTAATCCTTTTGACTGCTAGGGCTTTAAGCAGCCACTCAGTCTGATGACGGTGATAACTCAACCACGGTGACCACGATGACCACGATGACCATGACCACAGCCAGGACTACTACGGTATTTATTGAACAAAACATCCTGTAATAAGCATGCATTATCTCTAATCAGCAGGTCTTCTCCCACACACCCCTTTCTCCTGCTGTGTTCTGCATCTCAGGAAATGGACCACTTCTGCTCAATTACCCAAGCCTGGAACCTGGGCATCATGTCACCACCAGCTTCTTTCTTCCTCACTCCCTCCCGACTGTCACCTACTCCTGTTCATTCTCTAGCTTGAATCTTAACCTTTCCATTTGTCTTCACTCTCTCCTGTTTTGGGGGAAGCCCTGGTGTAGGCCAGCAGTTCCGAACTTTGCTGCCCTTCAGCATCACCTGGGGAGCTTTGAAAATGCCTGATGCCACATCACAGCCCAGAACAATTAAGTCGGGATGTATGGGGGTGGGGGGCAGGCCTTAATGCTTTCTAAAGACCCCAGGCAGGTCCAGGTTCCTGCTAAGTATGGGAGCTACTCTCCCCTTGTTCTGAGACCCTCTTCCACACCCCCTCACCCCTGCAACTTTCAGCTCATCTGACAGGTCTCTCTTTAACTTCACTGCCTGCCTCCTGGAAGCCTCTCTGTCACATACCCAGATCCAAGCAAGTGCTCCTCCCCATCTCCACACTCACCACGCCATATTGTTCTTGCTTTTTCAAATGTCCACCTTCCCTGCTTACACCTCCCCCCCTTTCCCACTGAGAGAAAAGACGGTGGAAACATGAATGCAACTGATTTTTACAACAGAAGAGGTATATTTTATTGTTCTTTTTTAAAAGTTATTTTTATTATTATATTGTTATTGGTTTTAGAGAGAAAGAGGAAAGCAGGGAGAGTGAGAGAGAGATACATAGACATGGATGTGCATTCATTGGTTGATTCTTGTATGTGCCCTGACTGGGGATCGAACCTGCAACCTTGGTGTATGGGGATGATGCTCTAACCAACTGAGCTACTCATTCTTGACTTTGAATTTTGTCGCAGGTTTCTATTTTTATAGTTTTTCTGTTTATCATGATCGAAGCATAAAGAAATAAATTTCCTCTTTAAATGTGGATGTACATGTAGAGATGTCTGTTTTTAATACTTTCAAAACCATTTTTTAATCCTCTTTTCTGCTTGAAATTCCCAAACTGTGGCTAATATCTGTACAGGGACTTTGAATCTATGGAAAAATACACAAAATTCTCATGGTTTATGGAAAAACGAAGCCCAAACCATTTTTCACAGGAAGTGAAACCAAGGAGCAGATGGGCCGAGTTGGGTGTCTGTGCTGGGGGTCCTGCCCGTGCAGGGCGGCGGTGGGAGGGAACACCTGGACTGTGCAGGGAGCCGGAGCTGGAGCCGGAGCCGGAGTCCGTTCTCATTCCTCCTCCTACCGTGGTTGTGCAAGTCAGTGCCCCGTTTTACAAAGGAAGACACTCAGACCTAAGAGCCGAATTCACCACCAAAGTTCTTACGAATAAGCAGGAGAGGCAGAATTCAAATTCAGCCCTTTTCGCTGTGTTAGGATGGGCCAGAGTGCCCAGACTCACTTTCCTTTCACTCTTTACAATTTTTTGAATTTAATTATATTAAAGTAATACACTTATGTAGTATAAGATGCCAACTAACATCATGAGACATATAACTATAAAAAGTGGTCCCCTGAAATACTTCCTGAACCCAATTCTAGTCCCCCGGATGCAACTGATTTCAATTCTTTTAGCTGTTTTTCTGGGATTTATGTCCATATGTGTTACTAACATAATAACATCGCTATTTTTGATTTGTAAATTTGTTATTGCCTCTTGCTTTTTTTGAATGAGGTGACATATTTGGCTGGTTTTGTTCCTAATTTCTTAAACTGAAGGAAGTCAAACCCTCTCCTTCTCCCATTTCAAATTAGAAAAATTTAAAGTCATAATGTTTTCATTGAGTATAGCTTTACCACAACTCCTAGGTTTCGATGTATGTTTTAGTTCATTATTTTTCTAGAAAATTTTATTTTAATTGCAATTTTCTCATTGATCAAAGAGTTATCTTAGAAGAGTGTTTCATAATTTTCAAGACGTACAAAAACTTGGGGGGTTGAGTTTTTGCTTGTTGATTTCTAATTTTATTTGCCTGTATCAGCACATGTTGCTTGTGAAATCACTACTTTTTATTAAAGTTTCCACTTGGCATGTACATGACTAATTTTGGTAAACTTTCCAGGGACATGTGAAAAGGATGCATATTCTTTATTTCTGATATTTAAAATACTAAACATGTCTATTAAATTAAACTTGATTATATTACTCAATCCTTTTCTATCAGATTATTTGCTTGCTTGACCTACCCAGCTTTGAAAGCAGTGTACTGAGGTGTCCAACTGTATCTTTTTTATGAACTTTGTCTGCAGATCTAAGAATTTTTACCGTACATGCTTTCGCTGTTGCGCTGTTTGGTGCGCGCGGGTCCGCAGTTTTCCCACGGGTGTTGAAGTCCCAGCCTGTATGACTTTGTCCGCCGTCTGCTCCGGTCTTTTACATCGTGTGGGTACTGACGCCGTGACTCTGGATTTCTGTTTGTTCGCCGGTGCCTGCTATGTCCCAGCTCATTCCTTTATTTAAAACCTTTTCTTTTCACTTCTGTTGGTATGTTTCATGTTAACAACTCAGAGCCAGGCTTTTGTGATGTCCAGACGATCTGTTTTGTGATAGGAGTGTGAACCCATTCACATTTGATGTTGTAAGTGAACTACTCTGTCCCTTCTGTTGTATTTTACACCTATGCGTTATTTAGTACTGTGTGGTTCATTTCACTCTACTTTTTTTCTTATTGGTCAAATTTCTAGAATACCTGCTGTGGCATTTCTATTAACCATAATTAAATCTTTAGTACTCTATTAATGCATGAAGATTAAATAACTAGATGTCTCTAATAAGACATTTTACCTACCCTCTCTTTTACAGGATAAATAAAACTGCAAAGCTTTGTCTTCCCATTCTATTCTCTCCACCCAAATCCCTGGGTTTTGTTGAGATCATTTAGCTTTTTTCGTCTTGAGCTACTTTTAAGTGTAGATCTTCTATTCCAAAAGTTCTCACTTAAAGTGTCATTTTTAAAACACGTACCCAGCTGTGCTGTCGGGACCTGTCTAGATTTAGCTGTGCCTGTTGCTCACTGCTGTGCTGTCTTCCCGCCATCATGAGATCTCCGTCCGATTTAAATTTCCATTTGGTTAGTGCACTTCCTGGGGGATTCTACTTGTGTAGATGGGTACATGGCTAGGTGCATGTATTTTCTCTAAGAATTTGCATGTTCAAAAATATTTTTCTTTTGTCTTTCAAGTGAATGATAATCTTAGCAGGATATAGATTCTTACATTATGGTTATTTCCTCTCAATAATCTATTGTTTCCCTGTCTTCCACATTCAGGAGCTGAAAATGAAAAATCTAATGTTTGTCTGATTCTCTTTTAAGGAACCTGCTCTTTGTACCAGACAATTGTAGCCTTTTCACTTTTCTCAGTGAAATTCAGTAATTCACTAATTTATACCATCTGCCCCCAGATGCTCACTGGCCAGCTGGGATCTGTCGGTCCACCAGTGCAGGCCCATGGCGGTCAGCTAGGTGGGGTAGGCTTTTCAAGGACCACAGAGTCTGCAGGCAACCCATCCTTAAGAAGAGTTAGGGTTCCATTGGTAGGGTCACTTCTGGGGACAAGCAATTTCCTTCCACCTGGTCCCAAAAGAAAGATGTGCCTTCTCTCCTATCACTGGTCCTTCCACTCTAGCCCCGGAGTGGATCCCAAACCTGTCCTTGCTCTGCAGACACAGGGGTTTTCTGTGGCCTCTGTTACTCTCTCTAGGCCTCCTGGTTATGTTACACAGCGAGTGAGTGAGCAGGCGGGGGGAGGGGGGAGGAGATGTGCAATGCTCAGTCAAGGAAATTTTATGATTTGCAACTGAATGCAGGATGGCTGCCTACCGCTTCAAAAGCCAGTACTTGAGAGGCAGGTGTTGATGTAAGGGAAAGTGATTCTATTCGGGTGCTAGTAACCTGGAAGACGGGGGACTCTCATCTCAAAGCCCATTTTAGCATCTCAGGAGTCCTGGCTGGTTTGCATAGGGGAACCGTGGGAGGAGGGGGACTAAGGAATTTCTTGTGATGGGCAGTTTCTCGGCTCTGCTGTTGGTTGTTTCAGTGTTATCTCCTGTACGCGTCACCATGTGGTTCCATCAGCTCCATCTGCAGTTTCACTGCTGACATCTGGGACAGGACATGTACAGACAGTGTTTCTGCTGGTTCTGACGTGAGTCACTGGGGCCCAGTTTGTCATGGTCAGGGCCGTTCCTTGGTTAAGCAGGAGCTGCAACTGCTGATGTCTACACAATACTTCTAAGGACACTTCTAATACACAAATCTTCTATGAGGGTGTTAGTACCTTTTATTCTAATTCCACTGCAGGGTTAAGTCAGAGCAGTACAAAGCTTTTATTCCCTGTTACAGATTCACTTGAATCAAGTTCACAAAAGTTCTGCTTTAGTGTAGTATCTTGGGTATTGTACAAGCAAATGTCATAAATCTGGGTGTGACTTGTTCGCTAAAACAGGTGTAGTGAGGCTTCTCTGGAGGCGTTCTGTCAGTACCCTGAACAATGTGAGTGATGTCAAACCGTGGGTTGTGACTTGTGTTAAAACCAAGGGATAGTATGGAAAATATAAACATGCATCACGTGGTAAGGCTGCCTTCATTTCATGCAATCTTTGCTCAGCTGTGTGCTTTGTGTGTATACTGGGCTATCATGTGAAATACATTTCTGGGTAATATTATAAAATGTTTGAGCAATGCTGAATTAGAGGCTGTTCTGGGGGCAACTGATTTGGCTTCAGAGGAGAGTAAAATTAGAGGAGGATTTGATTTTTAAATTTTTCTTTTTTCTTCTTTTTACTAAAAATATACTCACCATGACTCCCTTCACCTCCAGCTGACTTTAAATTACCAGAAACCAAAAAGTAGCATCAACTCACAGTGGCCTTTCGCCAGCCCCTCTCCTCGGCCCCCAGAAGTCCGGGCTAGGCTGGTTACTCTGCAGTTGTTATGAAATACTCAGGGCTGCCTCCGGGGACCATGAGAAAGCATTGCTCCAGTGTGTGAGAGGGAAGCTTGAGGAGGCAGAGTAGGAGGTGGGAACCAGACCCAGGTTCTGGTCCCTGCACAGGTCCTGAAGGGCGGTGTGACTCTCGGTGCACACCGTGAGACCAAGTCACCTCATGTGCGAGGGACAAGTCTCTCTGTCTTGATTCCCACACAGAGCTGTTCGCATGACCCATGGGAGAGAAAAAATAGGTCAGCCAACACGTTAGTAACAGAAACCGGTATTTTGCTGATGGAAGGCCTTTTGTGTTTTCTGAGCAGGGCAGAGAGGGGTGTGGATCTGCAAGCCAGAGAGTAGGTGCTGAAGCTGAGCTGGGTTGTTCAGCCAACAGGAAAGAGGAAGCTGAGATGCCCGAGGGAAAATACAGGAAGTAGAAAGGCGCCAGAAAGTTAGTGGGAACACAACTGATCCTCCTGGTGATCCGACAAGTTTTTCTTCAAATGTCGGGGTCACTGGACTTCTGGTAGAAGCCTAGACAAGGACCAGAGTCTGAGGTATGAAACAGGCTGCAGGCAGAGTCAGCCCTCATGGGCAAAGGGCTTCCATGTTTAAGGAGCAGCTGCAGGTGCTCAGCACCCCACCAGGCAGCCGGATACCATGGTGGTAAGATAGTCTTTGCCTCATGGTGCTGAAGATCTCGTGGAGAAGGGGGGTTCATCCAGGTAGATCCAGGAGTACTGAGTGCTTTAACACGTGAGCGACAGTGCTTTGTAAACTGTAAACTGTGAAGTCCACCCTTAGGGGCTGCTGGGGTCCCATGGCAACCAGCACGTGGCAGGGCTCTGTGGCTGGCAAGCTTTTTCTGGCACAGACCCATGGGTCCTGGGAGTTTCCGAGTGTTGAAAGCCTCCCATCCTTTCTTCAGTAGCGATAGGATCAAGTCCAGGCCCGACTTCCATGTTCCCCAGCCCCCATTCTTGGCACCCTCGGATTGCCGGGAGCCCGAGGCTTCCCTCCTCCGCCAGCAGCACCCCACCTTCTGGAAGCAGCTGCCCTTTCCTCCTGAGTGACAGGTGAAGCTACAGCTGCAGGTGACGCCTGGGTGCCCTGCCACTGGCAATCAGTCACGCAGGCCTGGCCCAACGCCCCATCAGCCAGTCTTCCCAGATGCTTTCCCAGAATGCCTGGCTGAACCCCAACAAGGCCAACCCCTGCTAGTGGCTGGCTCCATGACCCTTCCTCTGTCATTGCTCTGTGGGACCAGCCTGCCCCTGTGGCGAGAAGAGGTGGGAATGGCATTTTCTCGGCCTGTCAGCCTTGGCATCACCCACTTAATCTCTGACTTACTGGAAAATGTGCAAAGGATGCGAACAGAAAATTTGTAGAACTACAAGTGGCTAATCCATATGTAAAAATACACTTGACCTCACTAACCATCGGGGAAATACAAATTAAAATAACACTTTTATTTTGATAAAAAGTTTGTGTGCTATATACTACACATGTAGAAAAGGGCATGAAATGCAAACACACACTGTGAGCAATGCATCCACGCATGGGGCTTGGACCCACGACGACTAACGATGCGCCCAGCCCGGCACTCCTTGAACCGCCTCTGCTGGTCCTGGGTTACTCCTAGTGCCCGCAGTGGCCTGGGGAAAACCTCCCACCTCTCTCTTTTCTCATTCCTAATGGGGTGTGCAAACACCTCCTAAACCAGCATGGACAGGCTGTAAAAAGTTTCATGGAGAAAGCCAGCGGGAGGACATGTGTCTTGGAGGGGTGGATGGCAGGCACAGAGGCAGAGCCTGGGCTGTGAGGCAGGGGTGGCTCTGGGGTCTTCCAGGTGTCACCCCCGCCATGGCCGGTGGTTCTGGTTCATTTGCTGTTGGACTGGACAGGAGTGTGTCAGCTGTTGGCACATCTGCCTCACGGCTATTTAGTGCCTGCTGTGTTCTCGGTACAGTGTTCCATAACTTCATTTGCTTCCTTGAAGGGTCTCATTTCATAGGTGGCACGGGTGTCCTGAGAGGGTAACTAGTGTCCCCAGTGTCCTCATTCAGAGATGGCTTCCATGTGGTGGAGCTGGCATGGGCCCCCTGCCCCCATCCTGACTGAATGAAATGTTTTTCACAACCTAGTGCTGCTTCAGGGAGCTCAGCCCTCCTTCGGCATGTCCCGGTGGTCCCGCCTCTGTCCCAAGGGGTTCCCGCGGAGTGAGTTTCCCCTTCTCCCTCATAGCAGCCTTCAGGGAGCTGCGGACACTGGTCCTACCCCGAGTTTCCCCTCCCACCCCTCTTGCTTCTCCTCCGAGGGCACTGGCCTGAGGCTCTCCCACCACCGGCTGCTCCCCTCTGGACGTCCGTGAGAGGGTCGGAAGGCTGGAAAGAAGCAGGGGGACCAGCCTGTCTTGGCTTTGTCCAGGGCTTTCTGGTTTCAGCACCAAATGTTCTGCATCCCAGGAAACCCCTCGGTTCCAGGCAAACTGTTATAGTTTCTAGGAACTCTTCCAGTTTGAAAATGGGACATACCTCCCTGGCTGGTGTGGTCCAGTTGGTTGGAGCACCATCCTGTAAACCAAAAGCTCGTGTGGTGGATTCCTATGTGCCAGGGCGTCAGGACACATGCCTAGGTTGCAGGTTCAACCCCTGGCCAGGTGTCTACAGGAAGCAAGGCAATCAACTGATGTTTCTCTCTCTCTCTTCCCCTTCCTCTCTCTAAACATCAGTAAACACATCCTTAGGTGAGGATTAAAAAGAACTTAGACATACCATGTGCCACAACCACCCTCAGCCGTGGGCAAACCAGGGTGGTTGATCACCCTAGGAAGAAGGGATACGAGGGAGGAAGCTCTTGCCAGGCACCTGTTTCTCCTCCTGAGGGTGAGAGGTCAGGAAGGAAGGGGCCTGTGCGCCACCGTTGCCAGGGTCCCAGGGCAGGACCACGGTGAGGAGGATTTGCTCCAATTACCCCAAAGTCAAGTGCGAGGAAAGGGCACAGCGGGTGTCCACGTGTCTGGAGCTGAGACTCACATTTGCAGCCAGTCAGGGCCTCTGGGAGAGCCGCAGGTGCTGTGCTGAAGGGCCACACCCCATGCAACCCTCAGGAATGTGTAGCCGCAGGATTTGGTCACTTGATGAGGAACGAAAGGGTCCCAAAGACTGTGGAGATACCAAGGCTGGGAAACCAAGTTGTGCAGGAAGAGGCTGGACATCTGCTGGTTTCTCATTTCATCCCACCTTCTTCTCGAACCAGAGCCCTCCTTTCATGTAGGTGAGACCTCGCACCCTAACTGTGGGGAGGCAGTGCACTTTGGCAAAAGTCTGTGATTATACTGAACTTACCATTGGGGGTCCTGCTCCACTCCCCCTCCCCTGCCCGGTCATATCATGAAATAGAGCTTCTGTTTCCTCCTTGCTTGGTTCCCAGCACCCCAATACTGAAAACCCCCCAGGCTGCCTCTAACACATGCATTCATCTATCACCCGAAGGCAGTGTGCTTTCAGGGCCTGTCCCCTCCCAAAAGGGCTCATGGGGCACAGTAAACAGCGCCCTACTGGGCTCTGTTAGCCCCTGACCTCACTCCCAGCCCTGGGACCCCAGCCTGGACTAGGTCTGACCTGTCCCCAGCACTCTCCCCAGGACTCGGCAGATGTCTCCTTTTGAAGGACAAGAACAGTTTCTCCATACGTTTTACTCTCATGTGACCCCGCTCCTCTGACCCCCAACCCATCAGTGGGAAAGGAGGCCCAGAAAGCCTTGCTGGAGTCTCAGAACTAGAGGAACCTGACTTAGGCCCCACCCCCCTCCCCAAACAGACACAGCCTCAGTGTGTGAGGGTCAGTTCCCACGATGCTCGGTGCCTTTCCACATCACTTTCAGTGGCTGTGCAGGGCTCTACGGCCTGGCAGTGTCATTATTCGGCGATAGTTCTTGTGACTGGTCTATTAGGTTATTGACACATCTCTTCCCCAGCCCCCGCCACGCACACCCACAGCTGCTAAGGGCATCTGCTCTAGACAGCTGGTCAGGCGCAGCCTTGCAGCACGGGACAGTGGGAAGGGGGGCCTGGGCTGACCTCCGTGGGAGGACACATTTACAACGCTGGTCCTGGATCATGTCTCAAGAAGAGGGTGGGGAGGGCCAGAGCACAGTGGGCCTCCTAAGACCAGAGTGGGCCCTCAGGGCAGGTGATTCAGTCCTGTTTGCCTGGAAGGAGGCAGGAAGTCCCCCCAGGTTTTGAAAGCCCCAGAAACAGTCTGGGGAGGGGGTGGGGGCTGGAAGGAGGGGTGTCCAGCAACCAGGGGTAAGAGAAAGACTATGGGTACAAAGAGAGGGGCCTGGGGCAGTTAGCCTTCCCCGGGGTGGTGAAGGGGAGTGGGGAGAGGGGCCAGAAGGAGCAAGCCTTTTAGAGGCAGCTCTTTAGGGATAAAAAAACCACTGGAGTGACCCAGGCTACTCTGAGAAATGAGCATTTGGCTTTTCCTGGGCTCTTGTCCAGAATCCTCTTGGGCCCCAGAGTCACCAGTGTTATTCCTCACCCCTTGCAGAGCCCCTCAAGGTATGGTCACAGATAGATCTGGTTATCTGACAATCATAGCGGAGACAGTTCTATAATTTTGTAAAGTCAAACAGAGAAATAATCTCTGTTGCTTTTTATTTTCTTCCTAACACAGCATATAGTTCTGAGGAGGTCACTTTCAACTCCAGAGAAACTAGGAACGGGTCCCAGGAGGCAGCATTTCCCAAAGGACACTAGTTCTTTGAGATGTCAGTAGCTGGTGTTGGGGAAAATCGAGCCATATGGTTGTATATAGCTGAGAAAGGCTGAGCACCCTTTCCTCCTAGAGATACACAATTTCCATTCTCACGTTTAAGACCATGAAGAAGTCCCTCAGCATTTCCAGCATTAAAACAACACTGACATCCGTTCATGATTCTCCAGGTGGGCCCCTTCAGCTAGTTGTGCCTGGACTCATTCACGTGGATGCGGTCAGCTGTGGGGGTGATGGGCTGGACGGTCTAAGACGGTTTCCCCTAGATGTCTGGTAGCTGGTGGCTGTCGGCCACGGGCCTTGGCTCCACCACGGTGGTCTCTCCAGCAGACTAGCTCAGATGTGCTGTAAGGCAGTGGCATTCCGAGAAGGCACAAAGCAGGAGCTGTAAGCCCTCTTGATTCCTGGGCTTAGAAATCAAACACACTCGCTTTGGTCACATTCTATTGGTGAAAGCAAGTCAGAGAGCCAGCCTAGATTCAAGAGGTGGAGAAATAGATTCCACCTCTTGTTATTAAAAAAAGAGTCACATTTGCTAAGCCACATCACCAAGCTAAAATTTAGTAACTAACCTAATTGGAGGTTTAGCCTCTTCCAGGGGTGGGATTTTAATTCAATCACTGTGGAATCCCAGATCCAGGCTAGTGAGGTGATGATTGATAAGACCTCCTGCCTTCCCTATGAGTCGTGCTTGCCCGAAGTAATGCAGCCTTTTAACTTCTGAGTCCCAGCCTCTTCTGCATAACTTCCATCTGAACAACTCCTCCGAGCACTCTTCCAGTTCTTGAATCACTTATTAAAGCCAATTACATCTTCCAATTTACTTGGTTGAATTTTGTTTTTTTTTAATGTGTATTTTATTGATTATGCTATTACAGTTGTTCCATTTTTCTCCATTTACCCCCCTCCGCCCTGCACCTCCCCCAGGATCCCCACCCCATGCCTTAGTTCATGGTAATGGGTCACACATAAAAGTTCTTTGGCTTCTCCATTTCTTCTTCTTCTTCTTCTTTTTTTGAAGTAAATTATTTTATTTATTTGCCTTCAATTTCTTTTTTAAAAATTAAAAAAATACTTTATTGATTATACCATTACAGTTGTTCTATTTCCCCCCTTTCATTCCCCTCCACCCTGCTCACCCCTCTCCCACCATTCCCCCCCTTTAGTTTATGATGTGTCTCAAGTTCTTTAGATTCTATATTTCCCACACTATTCTTACCCTCTCCCCTATCTATTTTCTATCTACTGTCTATGCTACTTATTTTCTGTAGCTTCTCCCCCCTTCTCTTACTCCCATTCCCTTGTTGCTAACCCTCCATGTGATCTTCATTTCTATGGTTTGCTCCTGATCTAGCTGTCCTCTTAGTTTGCTTTTGTTTTAGGTGTGGTTGTTGATAACTGTGAGTTTGCTGTCCTTTCACTGTTCATATTTTTTATCTTCTTTTTCTTAGGTAAGTCCCTTTAACATTTCATATAATAAGGGCTTGGTGATGATGAACTTCTTGAATTTGATCTTATCTGAGAATCACTTTATCTGCCCTTCCATTGTAAATGAAAGCTTTGATGGATAGAGCAATCTTGGTTGTAGGTCTTTGGATTTCATGACTTGGAATACTTCTTTCCAGCCCCTTCTTGCCTGTAAGGTCTCTTTTGAGAAATTAGCTGACAGTCTGATGGGAACTCCTTTTGTAGGTGACTGTCTCCTTATCTCTTGCTGTTTCTAGGATTCTTTCCTTCATTTTAATCTTGGCTAATGTAATTATGCTGTGCCTTGGTGTGTTCCTTCTTGGGTCCACCTTCTTTGGGACTCTCTGAGCTTCCTGGACTTCCTGGAAGTCTATTTCCTTTGCCAGATTGGGGAAGTTCTCCTTCATTATTTATTAAAATAACTTTTCCACTTGTTGCTCTTCTTCTTCCCCTTCTGGTACCCCTATAATTTGGGTGTTGGAATGTTTAAAGATGTCCTAGAGGTTCCTAAGCCTCTCCTCATTTTTTGAATTGTTTCTTCATTCTTTTCTGTTTGGTTTTTTCTTTCTTCCTTCTGGTCCACTCCATTGATATGCGTTCCAGTTTTCTTCCCCTCACCATTGGTTCCCTGTACATTTTCCTTTATTTCACTTAGCATAGCCTTCATTTTTTAATCTAATTTGTGACCAAATTCAACCAGTTCTGTGAGCATCCTGATTCCCAGTGCTCTGAACTGTGCATCTGATAGGTTGGCTAGCTCTTTGTTGCTTAGTTGTATTTGTTCTGGAGCTTTGATCTGTTCTTCCATTTTGGGCCATTTCTTTTGAGAAATCAGCTGATAGTCTAATGGGGCTCCTTTATAGGCAACTCTCTCCTTCTCTCTTGCTGCTTTGAAGATTCTGTTTTTATCTTTAATCTTGAGTAATGTAATTACTATGTGTCCTAGTGTGTTGCTGCTTGGATCCAATTTCTTTGGGACTCCATGAGCTTTCTGGGTTTGCAAGTGTATTTCCTTTGCCAGATTAAGGAAGTTCTCCTTCATTATGTTTTTGAATAAGTTTTAAATTTCTTTCTCTTCCTCTTCTTCTGCTGGCACCCCAATGATTCAGATGTTGGAATATTTAAAGTTGTCCTAGACATTCCTAAGCCTCTCCCCTTTTTTAAAATTCTTATTTCTTCATTCTGTTCCTATTGAATGTTTATTTCTTCCTTCTGTGCCAAATCATTGATTTGAGTCCCAGTTTCCTTCCCTTCACTATTGGTTCCCTGCATATTTTTCTTTATTTCACTTTGTATAACCTTCACTTCTTCCTCTGTTTTGCATCCATACTCAATTACTTCTGCGAGCATCCTGATTACTGGGGTTTTGAACTCTGCATCAGATAGGTTAGCTATCTCCTCATTGCTTAGTTCTATTTTTCTGGAGTTTTGATCTGTTCTTTCATTTGGGCATATTTCTTTGCCTTGGCACACCTATTATGTAATAACGAATGGAGCCGTAGATATTCACCAGGGCGGAGCAACCGCTTTGCTGTGTTGTGGTGCTGTATGTGGGAGATGGGTCAGAGAGGGAACAGTGCCACTTGTTCGGCTCTTGCCCTATTTTCAGTCACTTCCTCCACTACCCACAAAGTGAATTGGGTCCTTCTGGTGCTGATTCCTGGGTAGGTAGGTTTGTGTACATTCTGGGACCCTGTGGGTCCCTCCAATGGACTCTCCTGTGAGACTGGGAGTTTCTCCTGCCTCCACAACCCCCACAGATTTTTACAGCCAGAGGTTTTGAGCCTTTATTTTCCCATGTTGGGACCCTGGGTTGCATAGTCTATGTTGTTCCCCATTTGTTCCTCCCAGTTTATGTGCATGCAACTGTGGGTCCACCCAGTCTACCAGCTGCTGCCTCAGCTGCCTGGGCCACCAGCTGCCACCTTGGTGTGCGTCCTCTCTGCCCGGGCTGCCTGTCTCTGCCCCTCCTACCAATGGAATGTTTCTTCTTTAACTGCTTGGTTGTTGGACTCCCATACGGTTTGATTTTCTAGCAGTTGTGGTTGTTTTTTATTTTTAAATTTGTTGTTGTCTTTCTTTTGGCTGTGTGAGGAAGCAAAGCATTTTCTACCTATGCTTCCATCTTGGCCAGAAGTTCAAATTTTGTTCTTTAACAATGGAGAAGCTGCATAGAATTCCTGGCTATTTAAATTCTCCAACCTAGAGGCAAACCTATTTGGCCTTAGAGGATATTTGGTGGGTTGGGAAGAATTTCGTGTACTCCCTCCCAGGTGAATGGTTTCCTGTACCTGCCTGGGAGTGTGCATTTCCTGTGTTATCTGTACTTTCCTCTTCCATTTCTTCTCCTCCCTTTCTCTCCTCCATCCACTTCAATTAGCTTTTGTCTCCATTGCATCATGAAAAGACTATTATCAAAGTCATCCATGACCCACATCTTTACAGCTGATGGTCAGTTTTCTGTTCTATTCCCACTCGACCTCACAGGGCATAATTAAAGCCTCGATGCATTAAGAGGAGTTCTGAGGACACTAAGTCCTATTGCACATCTCTTTTAACTTTTAAAAAATATTTTATTTATTTATATTTAGAGAGAGAGGAGAAGGGAGGGAGAGAAACATCAATTAGTTGCCTCTTAAATGCCCCCAAGCTGGGACCTGTCCTGCAACCCAGGCATGTGCTCTGACTGGGAATCAAACTGGTGACTTTTCAGTTTTGGGGAAGACACCCAATCCACTGAGCCGTACCAGGCATGGTGTCTTTTAACTTCATGAAGTTCTTTCTTCTCCAGACATCCCTGTCACTTTACTGGCCTCATCATCCTTCTACCTCCCCAGCTGTATTTTGTCTGTTTTCTTTGCCAGCCTCTCATTCTCTCAGTGCTGGAGGACCCCAGGGTTTGTCCTTGTCTTCTCTTCTCTTGCTACTTTGTTCCCTAGATGACCTCATGTAGAACCATGGTTTAAATTGATCTGATGACTCTCAAATTTATATCATCCAACCTATATCTCATCTCTGAGTTTCCTGATCAAATCCAGTTGGATTCTGAAGAGCTATCTCAAAAAAAGTAAATGGCCAAAGTAATTTTTTACCCAATCTCCTCTAACCCCTTCTTTTCCTGATCTTCCTCACCTTTGTCAATGACAGCAGCATCTACTTAGTTGCTCAAGGTGAAAACACATGGGATCATCTTTGATTTCTCTTTCCCTCACATTTTATTCCCAATCTATCAGTAAGCCCTGTTGGCTCTATCTCCAAGATACATCCCCAATGCAACCTCTTGTCACCATTTCCAGTGCTGGTCCAAGCCACAGCCTTCTTACTCTGGAACTGCTGCAATGGCTTCCTAACCAGCTTTCCTCATGTCCCGGCCCCAGGCCCCTCTTGTCTACCCTTCATGCAGCAGTCTTCTGAAGCAGAAATCAGATTCCGTATCAGGTCCCTGCTTAAAACCTACCAGAGACTCTTTCACTGAAACTGCAAATAAGTAAATCCACACTGTTTATTGAAGCTACAAGGCTTCTGCCTGTGCCTCTGACCTTGCCTCCTTCTACTCTCCCTGTATGTCTTGTGCGAGCCCCAGGGACCTCTCCAAGTTTATCCCCTCTCATGGCCTTCCCACTACCTCTGCTTCTTCCACGTGAAAGCTCTTCTCCAAGTTCTTCAGCACATGTCAGTACCTGAGATTCCCCTTTTCATGTATGTTTCATGTGTGTTGCATGTCCCCACAACTCCACACTCCTGAACAGAAGAGAATAGATGCTCTTGTCCCTGCTGTTTACAGCTGTGTGCCCAGAGCCTGGGGCAGGGCCTGACACAGTGGAGCTCAGTACCATTTTTTGACCGACTTGACTGTGAGGACTACAGCTAAGACTGTTAGAGCTAGAAGGGAAACAATCTAACCTCATGGTTCCACACGTGGGGAAACAGAGGCACAGGCACCGTCACTTTCCAGCGGCATAAATGCAGACTTGTGCAAACCAAGTTGGTCATGCACAATCCTGAGTTTCTTTTCCATAAACAGTAGTGGCCACTAAAAGTGAGGGTTACTTATTTCCACCTACAAGCTCCCTGCCTAGTTATCACGGAAACAGATCTCAGAACAAATTCTGTCATCCATACAAATATTTATACAACAAACATTTACTTAGAAAGTAGCCAAAAAACTGGTTCATATAATCTGTTCTGTAATGTCACTGAAGCCCCTGTCCTTTCAGGTGCTTGACCACCTTGCATGAAAGGTACACTCAAGGAAGATACAGAATTTGAGGCAGAATTCAGCTAGATCAATGCTCGCATCTGCAACCAGAATACTTCCGACGTGGGACCCTTCAAAGATTCAGACCAGTGCATCACCCCTAAGGGAGATTCTTGTACTCTGAACAAGGAATGGGTGGTAACCCAAACCATTTTAGCCAATCTACATATCTTGAATACTACTAACTTCACCAGAGAAGAGCTCATTTGTAATTCCTGCCATGCTAATTAATAAGCCATGAATTTCATTGATACCTTCATGATGGCATTCTCTATGCTAATCAGTAAAACTTGGGGGTGGGGGTGGCGAGTGGATTGAGGCTAGGAGAGCTTCACAGGCTGCTGCGCTGATTGTGTGTGATTGTGTATGTTTCTCTAACTCCCAGGGTCATTGACTTCCAGTTGGTAATGTGGAAGTATTTACACTATGGAAATTGGTGACAGGGTCCTCCCCTGTGGAAAGACAGTTATTAAACATTTACCAGCATACCACCGGATAGGCTGAGGAACCTCTGAAGTGTGGCCTTTCAGATATGATGTTGGCTGACCTCCTCACCTTCATGACTATCCTACCCCACCCCACCCCAGTGATGCTCCATCCTGGCTGCACTTCAGAAAGTACCCAGCTTTTACAGGGCTGCTGAGTTCCAGGTCCCTGTAGTTGCAGATTCTGACTTGATTGGTTAGGAGACCCTAATCAGGACACATGTAAATCTCACCAGGTAGTTCTAATCTGCAGCCAGGGTTACACTTACACCTGTATGTCACATATTTTAACAGTTTCAAAAAAAGTTAATGGCAGCCCTGGTTGGTGTGGCTCAGTGGATTGAGTGCCAGCTCACAAACCACAGGGTCACTGGTTCGATTCCCAGTCAGGGCACATGCCTGGGTTGCCAGCCAGATTTCCAGTAGGGGGCATGCGAGAGGCAACCACACATTGATGTTTCTCTTCCTCTCTTTCTCCCTCTCTTTCCCTCTCTCTAAAAATAAATAAATAAAATCTAAAAAAAAGTTAATGGCAAAACCAGGATTGGCACCAGACCTGCCGATCCCTAATTCAGAGCTCCTGGCACAAGGAGGGAAAAGTTGAAAATAGACCGCCACTTCTGAGGTCTCAAGTGTTTGCAAATATGGCTGAGGGGCAGCCCTCAGCACTTGGGGTTCAGGTTGTGGGTGGGGAGGGACAATGAAGAAGCCCAGTAGCCCAGGGCAGGCTGTGCCAGCCCCAAAGAGCTCCAGGTTCTCTGCAGGGGTGTCTCAGCTTCATTTCTTAGGGCATCTTGCAGGGTCTCAGATGTGTGTGTGTGTGGGGGGGGTGTAGGCTGGGAAGCTAACCTGCAAGGAGAGGGAGACAGATTAATTCCTCATAGGACAAGGTGCTGAACTAGCTCTGGGGGTGGGGGTGGGGAGCCAGGGGAGGAGGATGGGGTGTAAGACTAGTCTTGCAGAGCTTGGTGAGGGAAGCTAGTCCCCCAGAGAGGGATAAGGAATTAGTTCCCTCCTCTTCAAAGGACAGAAAGGACAACTATTAACACTGTGGTAAGATGTTTTCTTGGACCTCAGTTATTCATCTGAAGGTTCCATGTCTCTACCCAAAGTAAACACACTTGCAGGGCCTGCTCCTTTTCTAAGAAGAAACTTGACTTCCCTTTAACACTGCAGGGCAGAGCATCGCTACCTCCCCACACCCAGTCTTACTTTCTCCCTTCTAGAGCAGAGCCCAGGGGGCTGGGCTGGCTAGTGTCTGTCTCTCTCTGGGAGTCTGGGTGTACAGGACGCTTGGGAGTCCAGGACAAGGGACCTGGACAAGAGTGCCATTCCTCCAATCACCACCAGGGACCCCACCCAGCACTGCCTTGAGCTCATGACCTCTGGCCAACACACTTAATTATCAAAGCCACAGTCAAATACTGACTCCCAAGCCCCAGACTGAGCTAGGCCTGAGAAGCAAGGAAAGCTGACTAGCTGGGGCCATCTAGCCGTGGGAGAGCACTCACAGCCAGGCCTGGCACCAGGGAGAGGAGGGGCCTGGAGAGACGAGGCTGGGTCAGACCTGGGCTGACTGCGTGCAAAGAAGGGGACTCTAACCTGGCCTGAGGATGAGCATGGAGAAGGGTTTCCCAGAGAAGAAGGCCCCTGAGAGCAGGGTTGGGATTTCCCATGGCCACTGAGAAAGGGATACCCGGAGACCGGGTGGGTAAACGGGGTCTGTTACAAAAGGAAACTCGGGACCCCAATTCTGTGGGGCCCCTTAGCCCTACCCTGGTCTGCTGCACAGCACCTTCCTAGATGGGGCACTCCATCGTCCTCAGGCTGAGAAACTCCACTTCCTTATTCCAGTTCCATCCTGCACATTTTAGCACCTTAGCGGTTAGGTTTTGCCCTTTTCCCATAATCTCTTTTCTCTTGACAACAGTGGAAAACGTGCATTACTATCTACCCCGGATTAGGCACGCTCAATCTTTTCCTGCGGTTTCTCTGTACATATTCTGTCACGCCCCATTAATAGAAGCGTTTCCAGGGTTGCAAACGAACTCTTCTGCGAAAACCTCGCCCTCTCCTGTCCGCTGGTTCCCTATTCTTTCTTTTGGTCTTAGGCTGTAGCCCCGCCCCCAGCCCACCCCCTCCCAGAGGCAGGGCGGGTGCTTCGAGCCCATTGGCTGCTGGGGCAAGCCGGTCCCGCCGCTGCCTGGGCTGTTATTGCGGCTTGGCTGTGTCAGTCCCGAAGGAGCGGCAGCGGGGCGGGCAGCGGGGTAGGCAGCCGCAGGTGGGGCTGCTAGCTGCCAGGGACCGAGCCCGGGAGCCCGGGAGCCCCGGAGCCCCGCGCCTGGTGTGCCCAGGATGCCGCGCGGGGACTCGGAGCAGGTGCGCTACTGCGCGCGCCTCTCCTACCTCTGGCTCAAGTTCTCGCTCGTCATTTACTCTACGGTGTTCTGGGTGAGTGACTCCAGTAGTGCCTGGGGATGGAGATGGGGTCACACTCCCTGACCGCCTCATGCCAAGTCCGGGGTTAGGTCCAGATGTGGCTGCTCCTGGGAGGGCACGGGCGTGCACGCCTGGCTCCTCGTCTCACTCTTCCTGGGAACCCTGACGACCTAGCTCAGCCTGTGTTTCTGCAGCCTGGTCAGGAGCGTTAGAGTTACTTGGCTACACCGAAGGAGCTCACCTGCGTGCTCTTGACCACCAATCCGCTGCGCATAGGGCTCATGCGGTAGGCCTTGATTCCTGCGTCTGCCGCGCCCACTCAGACTGCTGGGTATTACGGAGTTTACCCCTCTAGCAGCCTGTGGAGGAGACACGTGGTCAGGCTTTGTGGTGGACTCCCTCCCAGTGCTGTCCTCAGTATGTACTTGCTGATGCCCTTGAGCAACATGTTTCCCCGCGGTTCTTGGTTTCCTCTTGAGTGGAAGGAGGATGTACCAGGAAGATGAGAGCGCCTTGTCCACACTGGTCCACGGAGTGGTTGGGAGGAATCCACCAGACCGCATCTGGGGAGGTCTCTGGTCACCCCTAGGTACTCAGTAACTACTTCCGTGCCCAGTGGCTTTTCTTCCTCTGCTGTCTTGTTGCTGGGCAGGGTGGTGGTAGTTGGACATGAACCAGCCTTCAAATTCTGCCAATACCGCTTTCTAGCTGACTAATCTTGTGGAAGTTACCTCAATTCTCTAGGCCATAGTTACCTCATTTGCAAAGGGAGACAGTAATTATGCTGAACTTTTAGGATGGTTGTGGAGATTAAATGAGGTAGGCCAAGTGCAGGGCTTAGCACAGGGACCAGTGAAGCACTTATGAAGTGTGAGCCTTTTTTATTATTGTGGGCGGGGAAACTGGGTCCTCCTGGTAAACTGCCCCAAGAGACTGGATTTCCTCATGGATATTTCAGACTAGGCTGACCCCCACCTAGAAAAAGGGACATCTTTCTACAGTCCAGTTTCAGCCCTGCCGCTGTAGAATAGGCCCCTGCCTCCAGTAAGCCAAGGGCAGACTTCCCCAGAAAGGGGAGAAGGAGTGACTGACACCCATTCCTCCTAAACACACACACAGTCCTGGTCTCCTCCTCAGTCTCCTGTTGGGTCTCTTCTCTCAGCAGGAAATGCTAGATCTGCCGTCAGGCCTGGCTTTCCATGTGACCCTCTGCAGATGTGACCTTGCCGAGTGGTGGAGGGATCCAGATTCCACTTGCTCTAGGAGATCTTAGGCAAGTCACTTGCCTACTAGGGGCCTCAGAGCTGTTAAATGACTTACCCATCTGGAAAGCTAGTGAGCCCAGCTCCCAATCCAGGTCTCTGACACTGCATAATGTGGAAGAGAGATGAGCAGTATGTTTGGGGCCAAAGGATTGAGTACAGACCTGTTGGTGGAAACCCAAGGCAGGCAGCAGGGAGAACGTAGGATTGGGGCGGGGGTGATTCGAGCTCTCATTCGGTGGTTGTCTCCCAAGGTTGCATCAGAGTTAACTAGAGAGTTTTAAAAACACTGGAGATGCCAGTGCAGAGGTATTTACTTAACTTACTTAAGCTCTCCAGGTAATTCTAGTGTGTAGTCAGGGTAGAAAACTGTTGGGATAGATGGTCTCATAGCTCACCCCTGCCACCCCAGTCCCACCCCTGATTCTGATTCTGGGATTCTTTGCCTGCTTCTTGCTTGTCTAGCCTCAGGAACTCTCCTCTCAGTAGGTCAGAGCTAAAAGAGGGAAGGCTACAATTGATGGGTGGGGAGGTGGGAAAATAAGGGAAGACCAGGAGTCAGAGATGGGGAGTATGTTTTGGGCCTCACCTCTTCTCTCCATGTGTAATCACTGGCCAGTCTTTTAACCTTCTTGTACCTGTATTTTCCCATCTGTAGAATGGATAACGGATACTGTGCTTCACACCCTATTGCACTGTTTTTGGATAAGTGATGTGGGGAGAGAGTGACATGTTGGCTAACCAAGTGCTACACAAAAGAAAACTATACTGTTAAACTTCAGTCAAACTTTCAAGGCCTTGTTCTGTCATTGTCCGCTGTAGCCCAGAGGAACTTAAGGCCCTTGCTTTACTTTTTCTTTTGGGGCAGGGGGTGCCCCAGAACTTGGAATCCTCCCTCTCCAGCCAACTG
This sequence comes from Artibeus jamaicensis, assembly GCF_021234435.1. NCBI lineage: Eukaryota > Metazoa > Chordata > Mammalia > Chiroptera > Phyllostomidae > Artibeus > Artibeus jamaicensis. The sequence continues at coordinate 21,386,734 of NW_026521788.1, forward strand.
AGCTTGCCTTACTGAGTCCCTGACTTCCCATCACTGCAAGTATTTCTGCTTGAACATCTCCCCACCCATGCCAAGTACTCAGTCACCTGCTAGCTCTGCCAGGGCAGCTCCAGGTGCCAGAGTTTATCTGCAGGGCGGAGGTCCAGTGCAAGTAATTTGTCCAAGCCTGGGTTTGCTGTTAATTGGAAATCATTACAGGAAAGCCCATTAACTCTGGTGCTATCCCTCGGGAGGAGGAGTGGTGCCAAGGGTTACTTACTTTGTAACCCCAAAGCGCTAACACTTTCATTTCACTCTATAAGTCTGGAAGGGGCCATAAATTTTCACCATAACCATGCACCTTCTGTAAGGCTTTTTGCTTTAAAACTTATTATCTAATAAAGATATTGTTCAAAATATTTTTCATTTACTTTTACTATATTTTACTGATTATGCTATTACAGTTGTCCCGATTCCCCCCCTTTTGCTCCCTCAGGCAATCCCCACATGATTGTTCATGTCCATGGCCATGCTTATAAGTCCTTTGGCTCTCCATTTCCTGTACCGTACTGTACATCCCCACGGCTATTCTGTAACTACCTATTTGTACTTCTTAATCCCCTCACCTCTTTACCCATCGTCCCACATGTCCCTCCCATGTGGCAACCATCAAAACACTCTCTGTATTCATGATTCTGCCTCTGTTCTTATTTGCTTAGTTTGTTTTTTAGATTCAGTTGTTGATACGTTTGTATTTTTTGCCATTTTATTGTTCACAACTTAAAAATATTTATTTATTCTTAGAGAAAGGGAGGGAGAAAGAGAGGGAGAGAAACATCAATGTGTGGTTGTCTCTCATGCCCCAACTGGGGACCTGGCCCACATCCCAGGCCTGTGCTTTGACTGGGAATTGAACCAGCAATCCTTTGGTTTGCAGGCTGGTGCTCAATCCATGGAGCCACACCAGCCAGGGCTGTTCATAGTTTTGCTCTTTTTCTTTTTCTTAAATAAGTCCCTTTAACATTTCATATAATGATGGTTTGGTGATGATGAACTCCTTTACATTTTTTTTTTAATCTGGGAAGCTTTTTGTCTGCGCTTCGATTCTAAATGATAGCTCACCGGGTAGCGCAATCTTGGCTTTAGGTCTCTGCTTTTCATGACTTTGACTATTTCTTGCCAATCCCTTCTAGCCTGCAAAGTTTCTTTGAACAAATCAGCTGACAGTCTTATGGGAACTCTCCTGTAGGTAACTAACTGCTTTTCTCTTGTTGCCTTTAAGATTATCTCTTTATCTTTAGACTTCAGCATTTTAATTATGATGTGTCTTGGAGTGGGCCTCCTTGTATCCATCTTGTCTGGGACCCTGTGGTTCCTGGACTTGCATGTTTATTACCTTCACCAAATTAGGGAAGTTTTCTTTCTTTCCTTTTCAGGTAGATTTCCAATTTCTTGCTCTCTCTTTTCTCCTTCTGGCATCCCTATGATGAGAATTTTGGAACTGTTGAAGTTGTCCCAGAGGCTGCTTCCACCATCTTTGTTTAAAAAAATATTTTTTCTTGTTGTTCTGATTGGCTGTTTTTTTGCTTCCTTATGTTTCAAATCATTGATTTGGTTATTGACTTCATCCACTGTACTGTTGTTTCTCTGTAAATTGTTCTTTATTTCAATTAGTGAATCCTTTGTTTCTGACTGGATCTTTTTATGCAGTTGAGGTCCTCAGTAAGTTCCTTGAGTATTCTTATAACCAGTATTTTGAAGTCTGCATCTGATAGATTGCTTGTCTCCATTTTGTTTAGCTCTTTTTCTGGAGTTTTGATCTATTTTTTCATTTGGGCCATGTTTCTTTCTCTCCTCATTTTGGCAGCCTCCATGTGTTGGTTTTTATGTATTAAGTAGAGCTGCTATGACTCCCTGTCTTGGTAGCATGGCCTAATGTAGTAGGTGTCCTGTAGGGTCCAGTGGCACAGCCTCCCTTATCACCCAAGCTGGGTACTCAAGGTGCACCCTTCATGTGGGCTAAGTACACTCTCCTCTTGTAGTTGAGCCTTGATTGCTGTTGACAGGTCAGCGGGAGGGATTTACCAAGGCCAATCAGGTGCAAGGACTGTGACCACTAATGTGGTCTGTAGCTATGCACTGGGAGCAAAGGCTCTGCGGTTTCCTGGGTGGTGCAGGCCAAGGTCAGCCCCAACCTGTGTTTTGCCTGGGGCCACCCTGCATGAGCTAGCAAGCAACCTGAGATGGTTGCTACTTGTGCTGGGCTTGGAGATTCCCAGGTGAAGCCAAGCTGGGAATCTAGGCTGCCTGCTGTCAATGCCAGACCAGGGGCCACTTACTAAGAAGTATGGGGGCTGGGGGCTCTCAGTGAGGCTGGCCCTCAGTGATTTATAAACTAAATCCTATAGTTTGATAGGATTTAGGAAGTTGTGAAGCATGAGCCAAGACCAGCCATTCATATGGAAAAGTCATGCTTAACAGTTTGAGTAAGCCCATAAACTGTGTGGGACAGAGTCTCAGAGGATCTCCAGGGTGGGGCAAACAGTGTTAGCAGGTTGATGGAGTCTCAGAAATAGCACCCGCCTGCTGAATCTGTGGCTCTGCGGGCCTCTGCCTGCCTTTCTGGGTGTGAAAAACCTGTCCCCCAGTGCTTTCCTGAGTGCCAGACACTTCACTTCCTCCCTGTATGCTTCTGGTGCCTTTCAAACTGCTACCCTGGTGCTGGAGCTCAGAGGGAGTGAGTTTGAGTAGGTGAGTCTGTGCGTGGGTTCCTTTAAAATTTTTTTTTTTTATTACAAGAGTACATATTTATTTTTTTAAGTTTATTTTATTGATTATGCTATTACAGTTGTTCCATTTTTTCCCTCACCTTTATTCTCCTCTGCCTGGTACTCCTATTCCCTCTGGCATTCCTCCCCCTTAGTTCATGTCCATGGGTCGTACATATAAGTTCTTTGGCTTCTACATTTCCTATAATATTCTTAACCCCTCTGTCTATTTCGTACCTACAATTTATGCTTCTTATTCCCTGTGCCTTTTTTCCCCCATTCTCCCCCTTCCCCCTCCCTGCTGATCTCCCTCCATGTGATCTCTACTTCTGTGATTCTGTTCCTGTTCTAGTGATTTGCTTAGTTTGTTTTCATTTTTGTTTTTTAAGTTCAGTTGTTGATAGTTGTGAGTTTGTTGTCATTTTACTGTTCACAGTTTTGATCTTCTTTTTCTTAGTTAATCCCTTTAACATTTCATATAGTAAGGGCTTGGTGATGATAAACTCGTTTAACTTGACATTATCTGGGAAGCACTTTATCTGCCCTTCCATTCTAAATGATCGCTTTGCTGGATAGAGCAATCTTGGATGTAAGTCCTTGCCTTTCATAACTTGGAATACTTCTTTCCAGCCCCTCTGGCCTTTAAGTTTTCTTTTGAGAAGTCAGCTGATAGTCTTATGGGAACTCCTTTGTAGGTAACTGTTTCCTTTTCTCTTGCTGCTTTTAAGATTATCTCCTTATCTTTAATCTTGGATAATTATAATATTTCTTGGTGTGTTCCTCTTTGAGTCTAACTTGTTTGGTATTCCATGAGCTTCCTGGACTTGTATGTCTATTTCCTTTGCTAGACTGAGGAAGTTTTCTTTCATTATTCTTTCAAATAAGTTTTCAATTTCTTGCTCTTCCTTTTCTCATTCTGAAACCTTTAGGATTCAGATGATGGAATGTTTAAAGTTGTACCAGAAATTCCTAAGCCTCTCCTCATTTTTTTGAATTCTTGTTTCTTCATTCTGTTTCTATTGAATGTTTATTTCTTCCTTGTATTACAAATTGTTGATTTGAGTCCCAGTTTCCTTCCCTTCATTGTTGGTTCTCTGTATATTTTTCTTTATTTCCCTTTGTACAGCCTTCATGCTTCCTTTATTTTGCAGCTGTACTCAGTCATTTCTGTGAGCATCCTAATTATCAGTGTTTTGAACTCTGCAGCTGATCAGTGAAGTTTTTTCTGCAGACTCTTTCGACTTGTTTGCTCATTTCATGAGGGGTGATTTACTAGCACACTTGCCCACACCATCCTGAATGTTCAGCAGTTTTTGACCAAAAGCAGTGTGACACCCATGCCCCACCCTCTCTATTAACCCAATCTCTCCCTGAGGGACCTTTTTGTGTTTCCCTGATGGAAAAAAAGTCCTCCGAGGGAAACATTTCGCTAATGTGGAAGAGGTGAAGTAAACAACAGCAGCAGCTCTAAAATACATCAAAATCAACGAGTTCAAAAACTGTTTTGAGCAGTGGAAAAAATGTCTTGATAAGTGTATTGCACCAAATGGAGAGTGCTTTGAAAGTGACTGCAGTTTAAACATGTAAGAATAAATACACAATTTTAAAATAAATATATTTCATTTTGGTGGGATCCCCCCTCATACACATGTATGTATTATATTCTCTTTTTTCCACATAAGGTAGCACACTATACACAGTTCTAAGCTTAGCTTTTCATTTAGTTTTAAATCCATGTAAATTTTGGAGCTCTGCTAGGGGTTGCTTCATTCTGTTTGATGGCTGCATAGAAATCACTGTGGGCGATGCCAAAATTTATTTCGTCAGTCTCCAGCTGGGGAACTCAGGTTGTTTCCCATTTCTAGTTACTGTAAACAGTGCTGCAGTGAGTGTCTTTGAATGTGTTGCTTTGTACATATGTGTACATGTCTGCAGGGTAATTTCCAGAAGTGGGATTTCTGTTTAAAGCGTATGTGAATGTATAATATATATGCAGAAATGCACCAATCATAAGTGTGTACAACTCGATACGTTTTTACAAAGTGAACACGCCTGTATGATGAGCCCCCGGGACAACTAACAGAGTGGACAGCAGAGGCCAGAGTCTCCCTTCCTCCCACTGGGAACCACTGCTGAGATGTCTAATGGCACAGGACAGCTTTGTCTTTGTATGTGTGCTTACGATGTTGATAAACGCTGTTAAACTGCCTCCACATAGAGGATTTACCAATTGTAACCTTATTTGCTGTATTTCTTTAAGTTGACTCACTTCTTAATCTTCAATTTGTTTTTAAAAGAACGGTCTATATCACTGCTACTAATGGGAAAACACTATTCCCTCATTCAAAATAGCAGATGCCGTCACAATAAATACAGTGTGAGGAAAACAAAATGATGTTATTAAATCCTAGTTAGATACTGTGGCGCTATCGTCTGTGAACCTGAGGCCTGTCCTCTTTGTTCAAAAAGCAGGTAGGTGGGCAAGCGTTTGAGAGCCTTAAAGACAAGCTGGCATCCAAACGGATTTTCCCCTTTATGTGGTGGAGAGGGTCGGAAGGGAGCTGAGCAGTGCAAACTAGCCTCAGCCCATGAGTCTATGTGAGTGTGACCTTGAACCACTTACAGTGATCTCCTTCCCCACACTTTGGGGCCCTCTTGCTATCCAAGGGCACCTCAGGGTCTAGAGAGGATGTTTTCATGGCCACTCAGCAAAGTTGGCACGAACCCACAAGTGTCCTCATTCCCAGTTCATTGCTCTTTCTGGTGGGTTGTTGAGGATGTCTCTATAAGCAATGAAATCCCCAGAGAGGCACTTGAAACCAACTCTTCCCACCATGCAGGGTGAATCATTCTGGCACCTGTGCCCTCAGCCCACTGGGGACACACCTCTATTTTTAGCACTGACCACAGGATATTCTAGAGATCCGTTTACATGACTGTTCTTCCTCGCTGGACTGTGGGCTCCCGGAGGTCAGCGGTGTAGCTCATTCATATCTCCTTCCAAATGCTGGTCTTGGGGCTGGGCACACAGTAGGTGCTCAGGAAAACCTTGTTGCATTGGGGTGGTGGAGTACTAATCTGTGTCTTGTAAGCGAGGATCTGAGATGGCGCAGCTTGGATTAGGTGCTGAGCAGGGTGTGTGATCAGCAGTGTTCGATTTTGCTGAGGTCTTGAATTTGCTAAGTGGGTAGGGCTGACCACAGAGACATTGGCTCTCTAGAAAGAACCAAGCCTGTTGCTCTGGCATGTGAGATGTTAACTAATCATTATTGTGTTTGGGGAATATTAGTAGTAATATTAGGAAGAAAAAAACTTAGAGGAGTGAGTGGGAAGGAAGTGGATGTGGGTAAGTAGTGAAGGTAAGAAGTGTCAGAGGTGATACTAACTTTGCTTTGCTTTGTCCAAGCATGGGCTCTGTAATCCTAGCTTGGCCTGCGAGTCTTTATACATCTCTGTTCATGGTTAAGGCTGTGGAGTCTGGACCAGGCTGCCTGGGTTCCAGTCCTGGTTCTGGCACTTAGAGGTTGAGTGACTTAAACATTAGCTTCCATGTGCCTCAGTCTCCCTATTTGTAAAAGGAGTGATGTCAAAAGCTACCTGAGAGTTGCCGATATAATTGCCTGAATTAATATATAGGAAATGCCGAGAGCAATGCCTTGAGAAGCACTGTGTTAGATACTTAAGGGTTAGCCCTTTTTTTCCTCTCAAGTCTAGGTGCTGAAGAGCCATAGACTGAGAATGAAGAGGGCCCTTAAAGGCACCTCTAAGAAGTGTCACCTTTTCATTTTATTGACGGTTAAACAGAAGTCTGGAGAGAGGAAGTAAGTCACTTGAGACTCCACGGCAAGTTAGTGACAGACGGAGACCAGGACCCAGGTCGCCTGACTCCAGTTTCTTCTTTGGGCCACCACGACCTTTAGCAGCCATGCCCCTTCTCCTGAAAGAGGGGGCACCTCTCTGCGGTCAAGGCTCAGGGGGCGGGGAGAGGGCGGGGCGGGGGGGGGACAGCGTTTTTGGAAGGAGCTGGCTGCCTGGCCTGCCACGTAAGGGATAGATGAGGCCAGGCGAGAAAGTGAGTAGATTCAGTTTCCAGCAGGAATTTCTAACTTTTGAAAAGAGCCTCCTTGTGAAAATAATATGTGTACATAGTTTTCAGAAATTTCAAGCAATTTAGGTAAGTACAATGAAGACAGTCACAGGCACCTTCAGTTCTTCCACTGAGAGTCACTGTCACATGCTGGCAAACACCCATTGGGACATTTCCTTGTACGTATATGTACATGTTTTATTTCCTTAAATTTAAAATATCGTGCTTGATTCATTAGGCAGGTCTATTTTCCTCTTGCTCTAGGCAAGCATGTTAAAGAGAAAACAGTGAGACAAGCAGGAAGTGATGCAGCCTTTGTGTGGGAGAAGTGGTCCCCAGGCCTAGTGAGCTGTCAGAGAAAATCTGGAACAAAAGGCCTGGGCTGGGGGGGAGGCAAAGAGGTCATGCCCTCCCTCAGCCCGGCTCTGAGGTCTTTAAAAGCCAGGGAATCAGGAAGCCAGCCCTGGGAGATGTTTGGAGAATGTTCCAATGCACTCACCCTGAACATGAGCACAATGAGACCTGAGACAGTGTCTGCTCTTAGTCCGGGCTTCTGTGCACAGTCCCTTCCAGAAGGAGGGGTTGTTTTGCATTGTAAGGCTGGATGGGGACCTTGCTGCCTTTGTTGTTTGTTCCTGAGAAGCCAGAGTAATGCCGCCTCCTTCTTCCTACTGCCTCTTCTCTCGGGTGGCCCACAATGCCAGCCTGGGGTGGGGCTCAGTAAACCAGATAAGGGACTGATAGGAAATTTCTGTACCAGCCGGTTCCACGGACAGGGAACGATGTCTCCTGGGTGAGCTCAGGACACAGGGGACTGGAAAGAGAAACCTTCCCCAGAAAGAACCTTTGCATCTGAGTGGGTTTGAACTGACTGACATCTCAGTGAAAGGCAGGAGAGTCCATTCTTTTTCTTTTTTTTTTTTTAAAGATTTTATTTATTTATTTTTAGAGAGAGGGGAGGAGGGAGAAAGGGAGGGAGACAAATATCAATGTGAGAGAGAAATATTAATTCATTGCCTCCGGTATGTGCCCTGACCCCGACTGTGGACCGAACCTGCAACCCAGCATGTGCCCTGGCCGGGAATCTATCTACCCGGGGACCTTTCGGTTTGTGGGACAACGCCCAACTGAGTGAGCCACACTGGTAAGGACAGGAGAGTCCAGTCTTGACCTGCTATTCTTTCCAGGGTGGGGACAATATGTTTGCTTTTCAGTTAATGAGTACTTTCTTGATGCCAACTGTGTATGCCAGGCACTGTGATAGCTACTGGGAAACAACTACGAGCAAGAAAGGCTCGGTTCAGGCCTTAGAAGACCGGCAAACCAAGCAATAAACAGAGCTCGTAAGAGGTGCTCCCGAGGAAATCAGGGAGCGGGCAGGGTGAGATGGGAGTGCGCGCTTCAGAAGGATAGTCAAGGAAGGCCTTTCGGAGGAGCTGGTATCTCAGCTGAGGCCCCAACAGTGAGAAGAAGCCAGCTGTAAAAAAGGCCTGCAGAGAGCGTCTGGGGCAGAGGGAGTGGTAGGGTGAGCAGCAGGTCTGACGGCCGCATGACTGGGGACAAGTTACAGACAGCTCCCTGTGCCTCGGTTTCCTTGTCCCTGGAAAGGGGGTAACCGTCGCCCCTCCCACTGGGGTCAGGCTCGGGTGGAGAGATGCCTTCAGGTCTCTCTTAGCAGAGTGTCTTGTGTGGTAAGCGTTAGTGCAGATGCTGCGAGAAGCTGTGCCACTAGGCAGGAGCCCAGAGCTTGCTGGCTGTGCGAGGGGCTGCGGGGAGGGCGGGGGCAGCTGCAGGAGGAGCCGCCATCTTGTACTTGCCTGGCCGTACTTTGCTTTACCTCACTGGATCCTCAGGACAACTGTGAGCTGCACATACAGGGGCACTTGAGGGGAGGGGTGACTGGTACAACCAGCCATTTGCATCCATCCCTGAGACGAGTTGTTTACTGTGGAAATGATGCCTGCTGTGTTTTATTTAATTTTTCCAAAGGGTACTTTCCCACCACTGGAAGGTTTGCATCTTGGCCTACAGGAAAGTAAATATTTGCCCCGAGGGTAGAAGGAACGCAGTCTTGGCCTGGTCAGGGCTCAGAGTCCTTCCCCTTCCTGCAGAAGAGCCCCTCCCAGGATGCAGTGCATGGCCTTGGACCAGTCCCATGGCCTCCCCGAGCTGTTTCCGGTGCTAGGGCCAGCTGGGCCAGATGCAGTGTGGTGGGCTGCACAGGTGCTTGAGGTCAGGAGCTCAGTGGCTGTGTACCCTTGTGTGCCAGGTGCTGCAGACCCTGAGGTGGCTTCACAGTGGGTGGAGGCTAGCCCCTTGCCCACTCTGTCATAGGTTGGGGTGAAGTCTCCTACCTGGAGTGGGATGGGGTGTGGCTTCTAAGGCTGGCATCAATTCTGAGACTGGGTCACTTCTTGATGTCAAAAGACAGCACCTTTCAGCCCAGTGGGCACTGACTGTGACTCAAAGCCTTCCACCAGGGGGTTTGACAAAGTACATATGTCCAGACCCCATCCTCAGATTCCATGGGTCTGGGTGGGGCCTAGGCACCTATAATCTTTAAACTTTCCCTGGTGATTCTAATGTGCAGCTGAAGTGGAAGCCACAGCTCATGGAGGTGCCTGTGAGGCAATCTGATGAGACTGGCCTGGTTTCCAAGACAACATTCTCTCCAGCTGAATCCTGCTCCCAGCCTGTCCATCAATCTGGTCAGTCTCTGTGGGTGGGGAAGTCACTATACCCATTTGGGCGAGGCTCACCACGGAGGGAGTGGACCCAGAAGAGAGAGAGCATGCTAGCCAGGGGAGGGAGAGCGGGTGTAGGGTTAGGGAGTTGGCAGGGCCCAGCCTGGGCGAGGAGGGGCCGGTGGGGGCGGGTGGGACCACGGCCTTGCAATATGGGAGGCTGGGCTTCTTCAGGCAATTAAGATGTATCAGGTGTGTGTGTGTGGCTGCCAGGGGGTCCCATGATTCTAGAATTTTGTTTTGTTTTTTTTGGTTTACCTTTATAACATCCTTCTATCTGGTCTGTAGTTAACTTTGGAACTTGAAGAAGTCTGTAGAAGCAGATTTGAGTTTCTTGAGTCATGGATTCACACACCTGGGAGGTGAGCTGTGATAAGTTTCCTCCCTTTAACTGTGTCTCCAGCTGGAGAACGGCTGATGCACAGGCGTCATGTGGGGAAGCCGGCTGTGATCGCTCGAGTATCGGGGCCTGCAGTTCTGGCCCCGCAGCAGAGGCGCAGCAGGGGGGGGGCAGTTTCAGACAGGCGGGATGAGCTCGCATGGGGTCATGGTGGGAGCTTCCAGTTAGTGGAAGAATGGGGACTTAATTTCTGAATCTGACCGGTGAGCTCTGCAGTGGGTTGAATGGTGACTCCCCCCACCAGTGGGTATATTTATGACCCAAAACCTGTGAATGTGACCTTATTTGGAAAAAGGGTCTTTGCAGGTATAATGAGGTTCAGGATCTTGAGATGAAATCATCCTAGATTACCTGAGGGTACCTAAAATCCAATGACAAGTGTCCTTATAAGAGAAAATCTCACCCCCTTCCCAGACTGTAAAACACTCTATATTCTCCTCCTGGAGACCTAGAAGCTGCTAGAACCTGGGAAGAATTTGGCCTCGATGAAGAGAAAAAAGTGGCATTTTAAACTCAAGCTGCTTTTGTGCCCCTTTGCCTGATAAAACCAAAATCTTCTTGGAGAAGCTTGCTTTTCTTTCTCTACATTTTTAAAATGTAAATACCTGGTCTTCTTCAAGAACTCTTGTCTAGGCCATTTTTAAAAAAAGATTTTATTTATTTATTTTTAGACAGAGGGGAAGGGGGGAGAAAGAAGGGAGAAACATCAATCAGTGTGTGTTGCCTCTTGTGCACTCCCGACTGGGGACCTGGCCTGCAACCCAGGCATGTGCCCTGACTGGGAATTGAACTGACAACCCTTTGGTTCACAGGCCAGCTAGGCCATCTTTTAAAATAAAAATTTTGGAGAGATAATTCTTATCAAAAGGGGGAAAACCTTAGCTATGTCTGATCAAATCAATTTAATTTATTTCAGCTATTTCTTTCTAAATTAGTAAATTCTGATAAAAGTTATTGAATGTCTAGTTATTTTGAAATAACACGAAACACTGAAACATAGATTGCTAGACCCGCTTTTGGCTTTTCATTACAAAGAGGCTGTGGAGTGGATTTGTTGCTGCGAATGAATGTCTTGTGCTTTGTTGGAGGTTTTCTTCAAAGTGGGAGCGTGTTTGCCAACGGAGGAACCTGTGTTTCCAACGGTCATGAGACGTGTTCGAAAGTGAATCTAGGGAATGCTGGTTGCTTAATTTTGGTCATTATTGGAAATCAAGGTTTCTGAAAATTAAGTTCAAGTTAAGTTGGAAAGAAATGATGGTTTTAATAATAGAAAGCATAAGGCATGGAGATGGAATTTTGAAGGATAGGGATTGAAAGTGATTTATTCTAAAAATGGTTATTTCTAAAGGGATAAGAAAGCTTGTGAAAGTTGCAGAACGGTTTGTGAAGGTTGTGAAAGTCTTCAATTTGTGAAGAAAGCAACCTCAGGCTCCAGGGCCCCTTCCTCCACTGAATTTCTCCCTGGTGCCATTCTTTGATGGCTTTGGTGGCACCTGGAGTTGTCTCCATCACATTTCTTTTGCCCTCATCGATACGGGGAAACCTACCTGTCGGCTGTGGAATAAATCCTTTATCAAGATGCATTTTGTCAATGCTGAGATAGAAGGTAAGGCTCCCCTCTGGGGAGTCATCCTACATGATCGTCCCCAGGTGACACCAGGGACACAGGGTCCAGAGAGTCAGGAACTGATCACCCCTGATGTTCGAAGGGGCATATTTCTTCCCCTTTGTTTGGTGCTCTGCTCATTGGTAAGGCTACCCTCGGGACACGGGGTAAACACACCGATGGGTCAACCGGGCTTTCTCTCTCAAACATGCTTTCTCTCTCTCTGCCCGTCTGGTCTTTCAAACGGGCTTCCTACTGAGTCCCCTGAGTTAAATCCATTCCCAGGGCATCTGACTGGTGCTCCCATCATTGGTAGGCTTGCTCTCAGGCACAGGGCACACACATCCATCTCCGTATTTCTCTGCTGCTGTTTCTCTCCACACCATGCTCTCTCCTTTCTTGGAGAGTAACTAAAACCTTTTTCTCTGCACTTTCTTTCCTCTCTTTGTGAATTCTTTCACAGCCTCCATCACTGACCACCCTAATAGGAATGTCAGCCTGTCTCTTGGCCTCAGATTTCTGTCTGCAAAATAAGGGAGTGGGGCCAGAACAACACCCACAAGATGATTTTAGGTAGTCCCTGGGAGGGAATTTAAAATTTTAATATGTATGTGTTAAATATAATGTATATTAAAATAGTACCTTACGTCAATGATTTCATAGGTGTTGACTAGGTTAGGTCAAGATCATATTTATTTTAGTAAAAAGGCAGTCAATTATTTAAAGAAAAATAGCAGCACCTGCCAGTCTGGTGTAAGCACTTAAGAGGCTTTGTATCTGCAGATTTTAAAGAGAGAATGGGGGCTTCTCAGGCGTTACAGCACCTTTCAGTTTACGAAGGAGTTTCCCCATCTCCTGGGGTCCTCTGAATGACCACAGGGCAGGCACGCTCACTCCTGCAGAAGAGCAGAGGCAGCGGACACTCAGGAGGGAAGTAGGCCATCCAAGGTCACGCGGCTCCTGAGCAGGGGGAGTGCCTCAGCTGGCCGTGCTCTTTGCTGGTCGCACCAGCCCAGCCCCAGGGAGGGGGCGGTTACAACCCTGACCTCCTCTCACTTTCAGCACCAGAGTTTCCTGTGATATTGATTTGTTGCGTCTGTCTTCTCTCGTCCTAACTGTCTTAAAGTAGAGGAGGGGATGGAGGCGGCAGCGACTCTTTCTCTCTGTTCCTCCAAGCCTCCCCCCAACACGGAGGGACATGCTCAGGCCCTGTTTTCCAGGAGGCTGTCTTGGATGTGTGTAATAGGTAGGGTGCAGTCTCCGGCTGTATTTAGCCCCAGTGAGCAGTGAGACATCTGGTGAGGGCATTACTTCCAGGCCAGGAGAGGCTTCCTGCCCCAGGGCCCTGGGGAGCCTAGCCTGGAGATGTCCCAGGCCAAAAGGAGACTCAGGCCTATAAATAGACCTCCTTGTGGAAGAGATAGGACTTGGATCTTGCTTGTTTTCTCAACTTTTTAATTGTAAAAATATGTAAAACGTAGGAAAGGTGAAAGAATGATACAGTGAACACCCATACGCCCAGCAACCAGAATCAGTAACTCTGACACTTGGCCAACTAAGTGTCAGACTGAGTGTCAGACATCCTGACAGGCCACCCCAGGCAACCCAGAATGTATCTCCACAAAGAGTTCTTGGATATAACCACAGTTCCAAGACTGCACCTAAGAAGATACCAAGAGTACATGAAAACTTCTTCAATTGTCCCTACTGTTTCCCATAATGCATTAAAAACATCAGCACCTGACAACTTGGCTCATGTATTGCATCAGATCTCATTTTAACAAAAAAGGTGAGAGGTGACTTCTGAGGGCCTGAATGTTCTGGAATCCTGGGGAAGATGGCTGTGTGTTCCTTGTCTGGATCTGTCTGACGCACCAAGACCTACTGGGCCTTGCCCTCTCCTTGCTTAGGGAAGTGCAGAAAGCATGTAGGGAAAGTCTTGCTGGGCCCGGAAAGTAGCGTGGAGCTGTGGGGGCCCCTGCACAAGTCCTCCCTCGGTGCCTGGGTGCGGGACTCCTTGAGAACCCACCCAGCTGCACCCCCTGGGCCCCGGGCCAGGCGCTGGGAGAGATGCTCTATGGAGCCGGGAGACCCAGGGCTGGCTGCCAGCTACCCCCAGTCTGCTTACGAGACCCAACATGCCCTGGAGTTGCTCAATCATAGATGCTGTGTATGCAAATGACCAGTGTACAGGAGGCTTCTGGGAAGTCAGTGTGCCCAGGGATGCATGGGGCAGAGCCTCTTTGTCCCGTGGTTCCCATGCTCAAGGGATGGTTGGTATGGAGCTGAGAGCCGCCCCTTCTCTTCTGCAAGATGGAGGGCATTCATTGAGTGGTTCCCCATCACGTGGGGGTGGTAGAAATGACACTTCTTAAAAAAAAACAACCCTTAAACCCACAGAAAAGCCGGAAGAAGAGTTTAAAGAACACCTGTGTGCCTTTGAGTTACCAACTGTTAACATCTTGTCTCAATCCCTCTCTCTCAATAAATACATTTCTTTTTCGCCAGTGCAGCTGAAGCAAGCTGCAGCCATTATGATCTCACCCTTAGATAGCCTAGCACTCAGCCTTTCAGAAAGGGCACTCTCCCACATGCCATTGTCCGGAAAAATAATCACCATTAAATAAAGCATCATCTGTGCAGCTCACATCCAGATTCCCTCAGTTGTTTTCCAGATGCCTTGTACAGGATATTTTACCCAGTCCAGGATCCACTCAAGGCTCACACATTGTTTAGGCTGTGACGAGTCTCCTCAATCTCCCCTGGTCTAGACCGCCTTTGTGGCTTTTGAGTCCCTTGTCACCTCCAGGTCTGTTGATGTGCAGAGCATTACTGGCATTGTGGGTTTGCTTCCCAGTTTCTTTGGGATGCGGCAGGAGGTGCAGAATACCATGTTAGGGGATGCCTGGTGTCCGGCCACCTTGCTGCTGGCCATGCCAAGCGTGACCGCTAGCCCTCTGTATTGCAAATGTGCGTTCCCCATGAAAACAAATGAGTAAGCCGTGGGGTGACATTGGAGCTGTGTGACTGACTATTCCCTTGGGTGAAAGAACATTTGAAAGCAAATCCGAGCGTGTGACTCCCCTGCTTACATTATTTCAGCGAGTTCCCTATTTCAAGTTCAAAATATATTGAGTCTGCCCACTTCTCACCACCTCCACGTGCCTGCCATTGTCCAGGCCAATGTCGCCTCCAATCTGGGTTGCTGCAGCAGATTGCTGATTGCACTCACCAGGCTGTTCTCAGTATAGCAGTCAGAGGAGCTCATTTAAAAATCAAAGTCAGATCAGATCACTGCTCTCTAAACTTGCAGTGCCTTCCACCCACTCAGAGCAAAAGTCAGAGTCATCCCAGTGGCTTAAAAGGCTCCACGGATCTGCCGGGCCCTGCCCCTGCCCTCTCACCTCATCTACACTCCTCCCCCACCCCTACACTGTAGCAGCTGTGCCTTGAATACATGGGTGTGTTCCAAGGTCTTTGTGATTTGAATGCCAGCCTCCTTCCCCAGCCTCCCTGGCGTACTTTCCTGTTTTGTTTCTTTATAGCACATCACCATGACATACTGTGTGTTTTTCTTGTCTCTCCCCAACTGGAATGAGTTCTACCAAAGCCGGGACTCTCGTGTTTGGTTCGCCGCTGTAGCCCTCCCCGGAGCCCTCCTAAAACAGCTGCTCTCAAAGTGCGCTCCAGGAATCCTTGGCTCGGTGGGCGGGGGTCCGGGAAGTCAAACTGTCTTCATAGTGACACTGAAATGCGAGCCGCCTTTCCTGCTCATTCTTTCAGGAGTCTGGGGCGGGGTGTCTCAGCGGCCTGTAGTGGCGAAGGGGCGCACAGACTGGCTGCGGAGCGGCTGTGAGCATCCGCCAACCGCTCATTGGCCAGACATGAATTTGCAAAAACATAAAGCCCATGCTAATCTTCCTGGTGTTTTTTCGCATTTTTTTAAGGAAAAAAATATGCTATTTATGTTAACATGTAAATCTATGATTATTTCTAAATGAATTAAATATTTAAAATGTCTGTTTTAAATTTCTTATATAATAAACACAGTAACTGATACATGTAATGCATAAAAACAGAAGCTCTAGGGTCCTGCCCTGGCTGGTGTAGCTCAGTGGATTGAGCGAGGGCCTGTGAAGCAAAGGATCACGGTTCGATTCCCAGTCAGGGCACATGCCTGGGTTGCAGGCCAGTTCCCAGTGGGGGACACAGGAGAGGCAACCACACATTGATATTTCTCGCCCTCTCTCCTTCTCTTCCCCTCTCTGAAAAAACAAGTTCTAGGGTCCTCAAAATTTTTTAAGAGTCCAAAGGAGCCCTGCCTCTTGTGGCTCAGTGGGTTGGGTGTCATCCCACAAGCCAAAGGTCACCGGTTCCATTCCCGGTCAGGGTTCAGGGCGTGTGCGTGGATTGTGGGCCAGGTACCCAGTCTCAGCGGAGGGTAACCAACGAATGTTTCTCTCACACATCGATGTTTCTCTTTCTCTTTTTCTCCCTTCCTTCACCTCTCTCTAAAAATAAATAAATAAAACCTTAAAAAGAATCCAAAGGAGTCCTAAGACCAAAAACTTTGAGTACGGTGGACTTAATCTCTCAGTAAAGGAATGTTAAATGACTGAGTACATTTTTTGACTTAACCTGAGAGACCAGGCCCTGGTGGTCTGGCTTCCGTGAGCTTCCCCGGCCCCTCCCCGGCCCCATCTACTTGTCCTTGGCTCCAGCTGTGCTGACCTGCTGTCCCTGAAGCACCGTCACGGGCACCCAGAACCCTCGTCCGCTTCGGGAATGCTGCTCGCTCGTTATATGCATTAAATGCGCTCAGTTCAAGCATCACCTCCTCCATCTCACTGGTCTTGCCATGGGCTAGCGGCTCCTCCCTTCTGCACACTTGGTTACCTCTCCCCAGCACTTCCCATTTCTGCTGCATCTGCTGGTGTGCAGTGTTCTTGGTAGACGGAGCTCCTCGAGGGCTGGAACTAGGTCTTATCTTTTCTCTCCCCATGTCTGGCACACGACAGGCACTTAATAAATGTATGAATCAGTGAGTGCTGCCTCGGAATTCAGAATTAGGGACACCCCTTTCCCTGAATTATCCTTGGACCAAAGTGTCTCTAAGGGGAAATGGTCTGTGGCATTCGATTTGAGTGTTACAGCAGTATTACATCCTCACCGGGGAAGGAGAAGTAACATTAATGGAGCACCAGCTCGGTGGCAGGAACTTTTACTTGGCATCTTGTCTCAGGGGCATCGTGGTTTGTTAGGCCACTGTGGACTGGCATGGGCCCCAGCCACTTTCCATGTGGCTTCTGTCGGGACAGTGTGGTCTGGGAGCTGAGCCACCAAACTTCCTGGGTATTTCTGGGACTAACACGTTTGCATAGTGCGTACAGCCTGTGAAATTGTGCAGGTCAAAGACGGTATGTGTGTTGCTGGGTTCTGCCATCCATGCCCTGCATGCAGTAGGTAACGAATATCTGGAATTATCTGTTGAATGGGCATAATTGATACTATAAACATCACTACCAGTGAGGGCTGTCCATTGTTGATATCATAGGTGATCAGAAGTGGAGAGAGATCCCTGTAGCTGGTGTGATCCAGGAAGACCTCCTGGGGGAGGAGGACTTTGAGCTGAGCTTTGGAGAATGGTTATTAGCCTCTTTTGGCTTTATTATTTCCAAAAAAACTGTTGGTCTCCTTTCCCTGGCTGCTGTGGGAGTAAATGCTGAAGGGGTGTGCCTCCACCGGGGCTGGGCTGGGAGGGCCTCTGTGCCCTGGGGGGCCTTTCACGTGCAGGAGTGTGGCATCCCCGGACTAGGTAGGACTAGGGGAGGGGAAAACACTGGGTCACCCACGCTCTGCTGGAGGCCGGGGTCTAGGAGGAGCTGGGCAGGCATGAGTTCTCTGGACTCCTGGAGCAGTACAGGGACTCTAAGTGCTGTCCTGGCCAACTCCTCCTTTTTAGAGCGGAGAAACTGAGGCCCAGAGACAGAAAGTGACTTGTCCAACTCAATGGGAACTAGTGGCAGAGCTGGGATTAAAGTCCAGGGCTCCCATCCGCCTGTGCGCCGCCCCCCCCATCATCTTCGCTCAGTGCTGCTTCCAATGTCTGATGCTGCCCCCTTCCTTTGCCCTTTGACCTCTGTGGAGTTATGAGCCCTCGGACTGGGTCAGTGTACATTCTTTAAGGCCTGTTCATATCAGCCACTGACACGTGTGATCCTCTGCCTTCCAGCCCTAGTTTAGGGGCAAAGAAAGGGCTTAATTCAAATGTGGAATTTTGTGCAAAGGGGAAGGAATAAACCGAAGGATGGATGGATATATGTCAATTTGATTCTTTTTTTGGATATAAAACTACATTTAACATTAAAAAACAAGTGGCATGAGAGAGTAAGCCTTATTATTGCCAAAATTGTATAGAAACTGCCCTTAATTTGTATGTGCCCAACTCGGGCCAGTGCCCCCTGGGAGATGGCATCCTTGGCTGTGCAGCCTCACTGCCTTCTGAAGCTCCTGCTGGAAGTTCCTTCATCTCTTCCTTCCTTCCCTGGTGCCCCGTCCTTGACTGCCTGTTCCCTTTGGGTGGCGCCCTCCTTTGTTGTGGCTTCTCCTCTCGGCAACCCAGAGGATCGGGGAGAAGTAAAATCATGGGGGACCCCTCTTCCTTCTCCCTTTCCTGAAATGCCTCTTGTCCTCACTTTCGGTCCCATGGGGAAACTACCACACTACCTGTGGGGAAGACAGGAGACGCCTGGCTGGCATCTCCATCAGTTCCTGGTGGACAGGCGTGGGCTCTGAAAGGCTGCCAGGGCTGGACCTGGAAGCCACCGTCTAGGAAAAAGCTCCTTGTCACCTCCGTGAACCTGTGTCTCTTTTTAAAGGGTCTGGAAAAGTGGAGTACCTGGGCCATCTTACCTACTCTTGCCAACAGCTTGCAGCTGTGAGCAGTGGAGCCCTTTCTAGATAGAGGTTTGGCTCAGGGTGTACTCCTGAGGGTACCCAGCAGGGAGCAGCTCCCCGCCAGCCTTGCATAGCTCGTCATCTCTAGAGTCCGCAAGCCCGTATCCCAGGGCCCGATTCTGCATTCACCATTTCTAGCCTCTCAGCTGCAGCGGCAACCCTAGGCCTGGGGCGCTGTCTGCGGCGGCCTGAGCATGAAGTCCCCACCGCCAGAGCCACATGTCCACGTGGGGAGAACTGGCTTCTGTTCTGATTGGTCTCTGGCTAATGTGTCAGCCTGGCTTGAAGGTGGGTCTGGGGCCCACCTAGGGCTGAGATCTGGGAAGATAATCACCCCGATGTCATGAGCACACAGCCCTGGGAGGCAGGTTCTGAGTCTTGGTTCAGAAAGAGAAAGGCCCAGGGAGGGAGAGGAAGGAAACCCAGGGAGAGGAGTGTGCTGGGTAGAGGTGATTTGCTCTCGATTCCTCATTTTCTCTCGGCTCTTTTCTTGGTTTTCAGAGTAACCGAGAGTCACTCTCGTCCTTAATCCTTGTGAGGCCCTGCTGTGCAGTGGGGTCACCAGAGTTCCTTCTGTGGGCTGACATGCGAGGGAAGCAGTGTCATGTCTCAGATGCATTTCTGTGAGGCAGATGTATTGGGCCCGTCCCTGTGCCGACAGAGGGTCTGGTGGCTGAAGTCGAACTCCGTGCGCCCTTCAAGGCTCAGCTCCAATGGGCCTTCTCTGGTTTCCCAGCAGGATGGGACTGCTCTGCCTCTTGTTTCAGAATGTCCTTATCAGTTATTTGGTACACCACTTCCCACCTGCCTGCCCCAAACTTCCCGAGGAGAGGCCAGCCTTGGGCAGCTCTTCTGTCTAGGGCTTCATGTGTTTATTGTTCTCAGTGAGAAAGGCCACTTTGCCCTGGCTGGGTTGAATAGCCGGGGCATGCAAAGCTCCCGGCTTCGGTCTGGAATGTGCTGTGTGTGTGGGAGTCTATTTTTTATTTTGCCATAGGAATGTGGAAGATCGTCTAGGGTGAGGGAGGGAGAAAGCGACAAGACAGACCTCTCGGAAGCTTCACCATATTGAGAACAGGCAGTATGTGGGAGTCTTTCAAATCACGTTTCTGTCACCATTGATGCTGGAGGGAAGCAAAACAGTCTGGTGTGCCCACTTCGCTTCGCAGAGAGATTTGTTTTCTTAAGGCCGTGTCTTCCACACCCAGACCTGGCTGGAGGGCCTGCTCAGGCGGGCCTGGGAAACACTTCCGGAAGTCTCTCCCTAGCTCTGCCTAGACAGCCACGGGAAAGCTTCGGGGAAGTGGAGAGAGCGCTTTTATTAGACAAATCATAATAAAGAAGACATAAGCAAATAAGGAATACTGGGCTTATGGGCTGAAGACCTGATTCAGTTCTGCCCTAAGGGGTCTATAGATTCCATGCAGCTGAGTCAAACCCCAGCAGGTTTTTTCGTGGAACTTGATAAGATGATTCTAAAATGTATAAGGCATAGTCGAGGCCCAAGACTACCCAGGACACTTCCAGAAAAGACAGGAAAGAGGGACTCGGCCTACTAGATGCCAAGATGTTCTACTCACTATGCCCCGGAAGCTTGTTTAGGGGTAGATTGACCAATGAAGAGGCAGGGAGACAGAAACTGACCTGGGCACATATGGAACCTTAGTGCGTGACAGTGGGGTCCCGGCAGTGGGGTCACCAATGGGACAGGAGGACTGGTTAATGACCGGTGCTTGTTACACTGCAAACGAAAGCAGGCTGTCTCAGGGAGTGTCATGGATCAAGGATTGCAATTAACTGAGTTCTCTGCACTTGATCTTCAGTTTTTAAAAAGAAATCCAGGGTCAAACAAGAGTTGACAGCAAAGTACCAGTGACAAAGACCAGTGAGTGGCTTCTTCGTTGGCAGTAGGAGGCAGCTTCTGCAGCTTTCTCAACGGGTGGCTTTATTTGGGGTTGAAGAAAGCCCCATCCCTCAAGCTCAGGCTGCCTGGCGTTAGGACAGGGGCCAAGTTGATGGCGCTGGGCTTCAGGGCCCCCAAAGCCTAGAACACTGCCCCGTAGTCCTGGAGGCGGGTCTGGCGCTCTCCGAGGAGACACAGTGGCCCTTGTATCAGTTTGGGTTGGGGGCACTGTCAGCGCCTTCTGGATCTGGTCTATCCTGCTTTAGGGGTCGGAGGGGTGGGACTACAGGGACTGAGCCCTCTGGGGGGAAGCTGGAGAAGAGATGGTTTTCTCCTGAAGTCAGTGAATGTTAGTTGAACCATCTCTAGCCAGTGGCAGGATGACCAGGGCACAGGATTTTGTGTTAAGCATGGTCTCTACTTTCAGAAAGTAACAATGAGAGAGTGGTAAGGGGCAGCGCCCAGTGTGAGACACTTGAGATCTATGCTGTCCAACGCAATGGCTGCTAGCTACGTGCAGTCAGGTTTAAATTAATTAAAATGAAATAAAATAAAAAATTTAGTTCCTTAGACACACAAGGCACATTTCAATAGCCTGTTAGTCACATGTGGCTAGTGGCTACCATATTGAACTTGAGCAACAGCACAGAGTGTTCTGTTGGCACCGTTATATTTTGCAAACACATTTCAGGCAGTTCCCTTCCAGGTCTTTGCAACAGGCTGGTCTGCAACCCTTAGCAGCAGGACAGACAGACAGGTTTTTGCTGTGAATCCTGATGACTCTTCCTCCCCTATGATCCATGTCACTCATTGAGCCTGGTCTACAGAGTGAGGCTCGTCATTTCGGGGATGTGTGAGGGAGTGTGAAGGTTAAGGGAGATGATGCAAGTCGAGCACTCTGCGGGATGCTGGTAGAGCGCAATCATTTTACCAATGGCATCAGGCTGTACTGTACTACAGGTGAAAAATGAGGCTCAGAGAGGGGAAGTGACACGGCCAAGGTCACTGAGCTAATAAATGGAAGCTCAGAATGCCAACTCTCATCTCTTATCTTGCCTCTACTGCTCCTTCCAGCCCCCATCCGGACAGAGGAGAAGCTGGTATGGAGTGGGCTGAGTAGGAGGCAGTCTGCGGGGTGGCTCGGCCCAGAGCCAGTCAGGATTGGCTTGGGGCAGAAGGGCTGATGGATGTGGAGCCCAGGGTTTTTTCGGCTGGGTGCAGGGATGCTGCTAGCCCCATCTTATTTAAAATCTCCCTCAGGTCTTGGAATTTAGCTACTGCCCACATCTCTTCAAGCCCCAAACTGAGAAAAGAGCTTTGTTTGGGCCCGACAAAGCCCTGGAGCCTCATGAGATAGTTTCGGAATGAATGGAGCAGTTCTTGGGGCCTTCCAGGAAACACTGGCTCCCCAGGAAGCCCATCCTGATTTCTGACAATTCCTTTCTTCCCCCCACTTTTGTTCAAATCCCCAGAATCGTCAGTACCTCTCCAGAGTGAGGATTGCAGCTTGCTTCCTGTAGACTTAGGGGTTTTTTTCACCTTCTTTGTGCCAGGAATGTTTCACTTAGAGGTTAACAGAAGTAAAGGTGTAACCCTTTTTTTCCATACCCAGTTGAAAGACCCCCTGAATCCCATACGTAGGACTGAAGAGGTCATTTCTGGCCTCTTTCAATCTCCTCTCCCCCAGTCTTACCCCATGTCTAGTCCTGCGACCCCTTCTCAGGGCCTGGAACAGAGCAGGTGCCTGGGTTGTGCCTTTTGGAGTAAAGAGGGGCTGTTCAGGTCCCTGTAAGTGCAGACTTGCCCCAGCTGGGGGTGAGCTGGTCTGTGGCGGGGACCAGTACCAGATGCTTCCTGAAGTAGGAGGCGCAGGCGCTGGAATGCCTCACAGGGCCTCCCGCTCCCCAGCAGCTGCACAGAGCCAGGCCTCTCCCTGCAGAGGAAGAAGGTTGGTCCCAGGCTATGCAGAGCCTATTTAAGACACCATGTGCCTTGCAAAGCCTGAGGCTCTGGGCCTGGCCTGTAGGTTGCCAGCGGCATGTTCTTTTCCGCTTTGGCCCCAAATGGGCATGGCTGCGTGCCCCCTGCCTTCAGCCTTGTTTAGCTGAAGCTGCCCTGCTTGACAAATAGTCTGTTTGCTTCCTGTGCAGGAGCTGGAGTGGCTGGCCGCCCGGTGAAAGGCTATAATTAGCAGAGAAGAATGGATGTGATTGCACATTGGCATTGACAGTTCATTTTATAGTCAGATGGGAACATAAACTGATGTCATCAGAGATGTAAATATCATTTGGAAATCTTGACATTTCCAGGAAGGGTTTTGCTGGCCTCTTCCCATGCCCACTGCCCCTCTATCATTTGAACAAAGAGCCCGAATCAGCCCGAGCTGTGTGGGGAGCCGCTGTGGGGGTTGCCTGCCAGGCCTCTGGGAGGGCTGGGAGAAGCGGCCTGTGATGGCTGTGTACGCAGTGTGGGGAAGTCAGGGGCGTGGGTTTGCATTTGCTGTGATCTCTTCCCACAGCTGGAAATGTGGCGAGGCTGACTAGCTACAGAAATGCCGTGCTTTGCAACAGGAGGGGGATCCGAGGAAGTTTTGCTTCCTGCCAGCTAGGCTGTCCTGGAGTGGGCCCTGGGGCCCTGGGGAGCTTGTAAAAACAGAAGAAGCCACTGACTGCATTTATGGGGAGGGCTGGGGTCAGTTCTGGCCAGAATTGCAGCCAGTGACAGCTCTCGCTTTGGAGTTGGTTTCCAAAGCAGGAAGGACACCTTACCTCAAAAGCATGGGGGTGGGGGATGAGGGAGGGAGACAGGCCTGGGCCATGGCCACCTGCTGAGAACTTTTTTTTTTTTTACCCAACAGGAAATATAGAACTTTCAAAAGTATATGAATCAATTCTGAAAATATTAAGATGTTCTGCTGTCGGTTCAGTGACAGCATCAGAATTACCTTTCATCAAGATGGAAAATGAAACCCCATCTCCCTTCACCTCAAGTTCACCTCATCCTCGCATAGTTCATTCACTCCCTGCCTGGGCTGTGAAGGCGTCACTTCTCTGTGGGGTTGGTCTTTCTCCAACCTTGACCCTCAGCTTTGAGGTGGAGGGAGGTCAAAGCTCTGTGTCCGGTTGAAGGTTAGGGTTGAGTGAGTGATTCCTCGTAAGTGCAGTAGTTTGGAAGAGGGTGATTTGGCTTTTTAGAGCTGCTTGCCCTTGTTCTCGGAGAATCCAGGGGCTCAAGTGGACCTTGAACAATGATTTCGCTGTGTTCTGGGTTTTGGAGCATGAACTGATCAGATAGCCTCTGGTTATTCTTTCTCTATCAAAAGTAGCTTTTATGTCCTGTGCTCTCCATTTTCCAGTGCAGGGCTCTGTGTGTGTGTATGTGTGTGTGTGTGTGTGTGTGTGTGTGTGTGTGTGTGTGTGTGTGTCCTGCCTTAAAAACTGTAAAATTTACCCACCTGGGCAAATTTGATGACATCATTTTACTCACAGTTTTCCTGATACGGACAACTCGTTAATAAGTGGCTTACCTCCGAGTCTGTCAATGCCTTCAGCACCCCCTGGCCCGTGGGTATTGGGCTTTCCTTTTAGCCTGGAGGAGTGGATCTCCATCATCCCAGATAATGTTTTCAAACCAAGGGCAATGTGTTTAGCTGTGCATTACAGCAAACCGCTGGGCCCGAGGGCAAGGGCCAGGCCTCCTGATAACCCTGCCCTCTGGTGTTTCTAAGTACTCGGTCTGTTTGACTTTTCACATCCCTGCCGTTTGTCAAAGCTTAAGCCTTAAGGGAAGCAGGCACTTCCCTTTACCCAGGACAGTCCTGGTACTTTTTAGAAGGAAGTCAAGGGGATCTACTTGGAGGGCGTGCTCTAGCCAGTTCAGGGCCAGGCAGACTCAGGGGCACCTGTGCTCACGGCCTGCCTTGCCAACACCCTGTCTGTCCATCGCTCACATCCTTTACTTGGACCGTAGCTGACAGCACCGTGGCTTTTGCTCCCACATTGCCTTCTGCTCAGTGGAGCAGTTCAGTGTCTCTAATGATTTGCCCCTGCCCTCAGAATGTGTGGTCTAGGAAGTCAAAATCCTTGGCCAGGCAGACCGGGTAGGCAAGCATGGGCCTGAAACCCAAGGGCGATCTCATTGGGAAGCCTGGCTCGCATCCGTTCCACAGACGTGGACTGCAGACACTGACTGTACTTCCTCAATGTCAGGGCCGCACTGTGTGCTAGGGGTGCCCGAGATAGCTGAAAACATCCCCCTGGTGTGGAGCTCATGTGCTTGTGGGGAAAACAAATGATTAAAAATAAAAGGAAAAAAGTCATATGTTAAATGCTGGTAAGTGCTAAGGGAGAGAAATGAAGCAGGGAAATGGCATCAGGAGTTTCGGAAGGCAGGGTTCTTTTTTAGTAACGTGGCCATGAGAGGTCTCCCTGTGCACAGTAGTAAGCGCGCAAGGGCAGGCAGGAGGCGAGGGAGTGAGCCATGTGGGTGCCAGGAGGGAGGGCATTCCAGGCCACAGGAACAGCCTGAGCAAAGGCCCGGGTTCTCTGACCCGGGCATTTCCCCTGACTCACCAGTACTTTTCTCTGAATTTCCAAATAGGGTCTGTGTAAGTTTGCTAGGACTCACATTGTATCTACCTATGCCTCCATCTTGGCCGGAAGTCCAAATCACCTCTTTAAAGGCTCTGTCTCCTAATACAGTCACATGCTGGGGCACTGGGGGTAGGACCCCAGCATAGGAATTTTAGGGGAATGTAATTAGCTCCTAACAAGTTCCCTCCACGTACGGCCACCTGGGGCAGGCCCCTCCCTGCCCATGACAGGTACAATAGCTTTCAAATAGACTCTTCGGAGGAAAATCAAGTGTCCTCCAGTCCTTCTCATCTCTCACTCCCTGCTTTCTTGCTGCAGCTGATCGGGACCCTGGTCCTGTCTGTGGGGATCTATGCAGAGGTTGAGCGGCAGAAATACAAAACCCTTGAAAGTGCCTTTCTGGCCCCGGCCATTATCCTCATCCTCCTTGGAATCATCATGTTCGTTGTCTCCTTCATTGGCGTGGTGGCCTCCCTTCGTGACAACCTGTGCCTTCTTCAAGTGGTAAGTCGGCCCCATGCACCCCTCGGCTGGTCCCCAAAGGAGGTGGGGAGACTGAGATTGTCCCATGGTCTTCAGGCAGCTTAGTTTTTTCAGTCCTGGCCTCGAGCCAGCTCGCCTGGAGGGTGTCCTGGATGAGCCGATCTGTCCACGCTGGCCCAAGAGCCCGGGCCACCCCCACTTCCACATAGAAGAGCCGATTTGAATACTCTTCTTACTCACTTACTTAAACCCTGTGTTGATCTAGACTCTCAGATGGAATTGGGAGGAACCACACTCAAATAAGAGCAAGCAAAACCAAAAAAAAGTTGGTGGTGAGTTTTCAGCTCATAAAACCAGCAAACCCGCACTGTGTCCAGGGCTGTAGACAGAGCCCTTGGGCTCTCTCTCCTGCTCCCAGCTGGCTGCCTGGCATTGTCCTCACTCTCTTCGCTGTGGTCATCAGCAGCCTCAGACCAAAGGAGTCCTTGCAGCTCTTGATCCTAGGGAACCTGTCTTGGTGACTCTGGCCAAAGTCCCAGGACTCTGAAGTCCTGGGGTCAGGGGGTGGGGTCAGCCCCACCTGCCTGCCTTACTGTGGGCTGAAGGGTGGCTTCTGAAAGCTGGGGGTACCAGTAGGCAGATGCTTTTGCTCTACACCCACGTGTATGATTGACCTCTTTGCCTTCCTCTCTCGGGAAGTCCCTAAAATCCCTTCTAAGCAGGGTCTCAGGGCTGCCTGAGGCTGAACCTTGCTGGCATGAGTTTGGGCAATGCCTGGGGGGGGGGGAGGTTCACATCCTCTACGCCTCAGACATCCATCCCTCATCCACTCCTGGGGTCTGGGAAGCCGCTGCTCAGGAGCTCTGCTCACACAGCTGGAAATGCTGCCCTACCCTGCCCATTAAGCCAGGCCTGCCCCCTCTGGGGCAGCTGGAGTGAGGACCAGCTCGCCTTGTGGGGGCCAGGAGAGTGGGGTGTGTTTTTCCACCTATATCTTGCTGAGGAGCCTTGGGACAGACCTCAACAATGGTCTGGCTTGGACAGCTGAGTCATCTTCCTGACCATCGGCTCCAAAGACGGGCTTTGCCTCAGAATGTCCATTCACATCCTGTGTCCTCACGGGAGGAAGGGGCGACAGGCCCAGGAGCAGTAGGAGCTCCAACAGATGATTCTCCTGATAGTGTTTGACCTCTGCCCCTCTAGATGAATCTCTAAATTTTGTTTTTCAGTTTATGTACATCCTTGGGATTTGCCTCATAATCGAGCTCACTGGTGGCGTGGTGGCCTTGATCTTCCGGAACCAGGTAGGCCTGTGGTGCATTTATCAGCCCTGAGTACACTGAACATGCACTGTGTGTGTGCAGAGAGCAGGGTATACAGTTCCTCATGGAGCAATTGTTTTGCTGGGGAGATGGGCTCTGGAAAAGGAAACCAGAGAACAAGAAAACAGGACAGGGTGGTGGGAGAGTGCCTGGGGGTCAGACGGGGAGGACGATAATGAGATGATGGAAAGGAGCCTACCGGGTAAGGCTCAGAGGGAGCAGAGGTCCAGGCAGGGGGAACCACTGAGGCAGAAAGGAGGTTGGCAGGTGTGTGCACCGGCATGGGCGCCACTTGGCTGAAGGACGTGCATGCTGGGGAGGGATGGAAGGTGGAGTTGGAGTGCTGGTAAGTGAAGATGACATGGGTTCTCGGGGCCCGTGGTCTAGGACCTGGGAATTTTCTCTGATGGCAGCGGGAAGCCTTTGCAGAATTATATGCGGGGGGGGGGTGATCTGATCTGATTTACATCTTACTCACTGGGAGGCAGCATGTGGGGAAACCAGGGATTGGGAGTATGTTTTGGAGCCAGTGTCAATAGGACTTTTCTCTGCTGGGATATAAGGGTGAGGGCAAGAGAAAGGCTGGAGCCCCATGTGGCATCAAACCTGCTGAAAGGGTTTGCAAAATCAGGAAGGGTGAGCTGGAAGGGTTCCCAGGACTCCCAGTCTCCCGGTCCTTCCATTGCAGGCCAGGTAGCGTCATACCAGCTGTGTGACCCTGGGCAAACACTTAATGTCTTGCAAGCCCCTAGGTTCCTGGCTAGTGGAGTTTGGGGCGAGGACTTGATGAGGGAATGCATGTGAAGAACCTGGCATGGTCCTGGCCCCTGCTGGACCTTCATTACATGTTAACGCTTTTGTCCTGAAGCCTGAAGAGAAGGGACTTGCCCAAGTCCTTGCAGGAAGCTAGTGGCTGAGCAGGGCTGACTGCCAGCTCAGAGATCCATCATTTCTTTCATAAATTCCTTTGTCTTCCTCTGGCTTTGACAATGGAGGCAGGGCTGGAGGAGCAGGGCCTGTTTATGGCAGTTCAGCTCACTCTGTCCACTCCCCTGCCTCCACCCCTCACCACCCAGACCGCTTGGTTCCTGGTGCCCCTGGGCATCACTGTTGGGCGAATACATCAAGGCTGTGGCCGAACTGTTGTCAGAAGTTGAGCCCAAGGCAACAGTTGCGTTCCCAGACCCAGCTTCCCAGGCACCAGCTTGTGCAGATCCTTCAAACGAGCCAGTGACTGACTCTTGCCAAACTCTCCATTCTGGCTCAGATGGGGACAGGAGACAACCTGTTTTGCCAGGGTCTCCTGTGTGTGGGCCTTAACCATAGGTCTGTTTTCACCCCTGGAGTCCAGGGGTCTTCCTATTTTATGAGCCCCAGGAGAGGGGAGAGGAGATTCGCATTATATCAGTAAAGTCTGTAAGGCCCAGAGAGGTTGGGAGCCCTCCCGAGAGCACACAGCAAGTCAGGGGCAGCTCAATCTCTTTTTTAATCCTTTTTTTTCTATTTCTCCCACCCCCAGCTTTATTGGGGTATAATCGACAAATAAAATGATAACATATTTAAACTCTACATTTGATGATTTTATATATGTATCCATTGTAAAATGATTACCAGTCGGTTAACACATCCATCACCTCACATAGTTAATTTTTTTTCTTTTTTTAAGTATTTTTTTATTTTATTGATTATGCCATTACATTTGTTCTATTTTCCCCCTCTGTTCCCCTCTACCCTGCACACCCCTCCCCCACTATTCCCCCCCCTTTAGTTCATGAACACGTGTCTCAAGTTCTTTAGATTTTATATTTCCCCTACTATTCTTACTCTCCCCCTATCTATTTTCTAGCTACTGTCTATGCTACTTATTTTCTGTACCTTCTCCCCCCTTCTCCTCTTCCCACTCCCTTGTTGCTAACCCTCCATGTGATCTTCATTTCTATGGTTCACTCCTGATCTAGCTGTCCTCTTAATTTGCTTTTGTTTTAGGTGTGGTTGTTAATAACCGTGAGTTTGCTGTCCTTTCACTGTTCATCTTTTTAATCTTCTTTTTCTTAGATAAGTCCCTTTAACATTTCATATAATAAGAGCTTGGTGATGATGAACTCCTTGAATTTGACTTTGTTTGAGAAGCACTTTATCTGCCCTTCCATTCTAAGTGAAAGCTTTGCTGGTTAGAGCAATCTTGGATGTAGGTCTTTGGATTTCTTGACTTAGAATACTTCTTTCCAGCCCCCTCTTGCTTGTAAGGTCTCTTTTAAGAAATCAGCTGACAGTCTGATGGGAACTCCTTTGTAGATGACTGTCTCCTTATCTTTTGCTGCTTCTAGAATTCTCTCCTTCATTTCAATCTTGGCTAATGTAATTATGCTGTGCCTTGGTGTGTTCCTTCTTGGGTCCAACTTCTTTGGGACTGTCTGAGCTTCCTCGAAGTCTATTTCCTTTGACAGATTAGATAACTTTTCCATTGTTGCTCTTCCTCTTCTGGTACCCCTATAATTCGGATGTTGGAATGTTTAAAGATATCCTGAAGGTTCCTAAGCCTCTCCTCATTTTTTTTTGAATTCTTGTTTCTTCATTCTTTTCTGTTTGGTTGTTTCTTTCTTCCTTCTGGTTCACTCCATTGATTTGCGTTCCAGTTTTCTTCCCCTCACCATTGGTTCCCTGTACATTTTCCTTTATTTCACTTAGCATAGCCTTCATTTTTTCATCTAATTTGTGACCAAATTCAACCAGTTCTGTGAGCATCCTGATCAACAGTGCTTTGAACTGTGCATCTGATAGGTTGGCTAGCTCTTCATTGTTTAGTTGTATTTGTTCTGGAGCTTTGATCTATTCTTCCATCTGGGCCATTTTTTTTTTGTCTTGTCACACGTGTTATGTATGAGGAGTGGAGCCTTAGGTGTGCATCAGGGCAGGTCAACTCACATCAATGGGTTGTGATGCTGTATGTGGGGGAGGGGTCCACAAGGGAATAATGGAGCTTACTCCACTCTCTTGGGTTTTAGTCCCCTCTGCTGCTTCTCCCAAGCAAACTGGGCCTTTCTGGTGCTGATTCCCAGGTGGGTGGGCTTGTGTACATTCTAGGACCCCGTGGGTCTTTCCAACAAACTCTCCTGTGAGGCTGAGAGTCTCTCCTGGCCCCTCAACCCCCACAAGTGTTTTCAATCAGTGCTTTTAGGCTTTATTTCCCAATGCTGGGGCTCTGGGTTGCACGGTCTATCTCACTGCTCGCTCCTTTGCCTGGTTTATCTGCATGCGAATGTGTGACTGCAGTCGGCCAGCCTCCTTGCACACTCACTTGGTCTGCTGGTTGCCACCCACCCATTGCCTGGGATCTACCAATCACCACCTGCGGGCCTGGGTTGGTCCATCAGCCACTGCTTTTTCCTGCCCTGACCCCTCTCAGCCAGCTGCCAACTCCACCCCTCTTACCAGTCTGGATGAATGGTTCCTTGTTGTCAGACTTCAGTACAGTTCAATTTTCTGTCTGTTTTGGTGGTGTTTTTGTTTCTACATTTTTGTTGTCCTTAAATTTGGTTGTGCGAGGAGGCACAGTATTTCCACCTACGCCTCCATCTTGGCCAGAAGTCCCCATAATAATCTCTTATGATCCTTTTTATTTCTGTGATATTAGCTGTAATGTCTCCTCTTTTTTTGTAACATCTCTTTGATTTCTGATTTTATTTATTTGAATCTCTTTTTTCAGAGTTCAGCTAAATGTTTGTCAATTTGGTCTATCTCTTTTAAAAAACCGATTCTTAGTTTTATTGATCTTTTTTATTGTCTTTCTAATCTCTATTTCATTTATTTCCACTCTGATCTTTGTTATTTTCTTCCTTTTACTAACTTGGCTTAGTTTATTTTTCTAGTTCTTCAGGTATAAACTTAGATTGCTTATTTGAGATCATTTTTTCTTAATGTAGAAAGAATCACTATAAATATTATTACTGTACACTTCCTTTTTAGAACTGTTTAAGTTTTAGTAGTTGTGTTTCCAGCTGCATTGGTCTCCAGATATTTTTTATTTCCCTTTTGATTTTTTTTTTTAGTGGGGGAGCAAGAAAATTTTTTAATTTTTAAAATAATTTTAAAAATAATTTAAAAACCAATTCGTCTCTCCTAATTTCTGAAAGTGTCTCCAAAAGTCAGCCTCCCAGGCCCATGTTAGATTCTCTTCAACACAGTCTTCACCCTCATCTTGATCGGAATTCCTGGGAGAGGTAGGATAGACGTCATCGGCACTTGAAGTGAAGATAATAAATGCGTTAACTTGCTGGGAGACTCGGCACCGTGCTCCCTATTGACTTCTTATTTGCCCCATTGGTTGTCTTCTCAATCTAGTCTTGCTACCTGCTCCTCCCTTTTCCTCTTTTCTACTTCTCAGTCCATCTGCTCTGAGCGGGCAGAGCCCGGGCATTGGTGTGTTTTTGTCAGTATTGAGGGGAAGGTTGTTTATTCCATCTGCACAGTGGGATGCTTTGCTGTGCAGCCCGCAGGGCTCCCAGCCAGCCTACGGCTTCCCAGAGATTGCGGGTGAGTGCTTTCCTGGCTGCTGCCCAGGTCCAGGTCATGGTCCGTGGCACCGTGGTTTTAATAAATAATCCCCTAAGTGAACAGTAGTCTGGTTTCCAGCGTGCTTTCACAGAGGCAGTTTTATTTGCCACTTTCCAGCGCCTTTATAGGCTGCAGGGGCTGTGACACTGCTCCCCCTCGGTAAGGAGCTGAGCCAAGGTGGACCCTCCAGGGGCTGTTTAGTCCGCACAGAGGGGGACGCTGTGGAACTGGGGTCAGGGGTGTCGGTTACCAATCACACCCAGACCCTGAGGGAACTGCGTGGTGAGGTGCGTTCCTTCCCCTTGGATGGGGCGGCCCCCACCGGGCCCTGCCAGGGGAGGGTCTCGGTGCATCACCCACGGAGGACCCTCTCCATCATGGGTCTCAGCTGTTTGGGGCTCCTGGCGGGCTCTGCTATCATATCCCTGTGGTACGTATTTCAAACAATTGAAAAGTGAGGTACCAAACAGTAAGCACGATTTCCACAATAAAAAAAATAGTCCTGAAAACTCTGGCAGGAAATAGAAGTATGAGCATACAAACTCTTATTTTCTCTAAGGGATGGGACTCGGGTGATTGTTGTTTTCTCATGTTTTTTCCCTAGCTTCCAGAGTTTCTTGTTCTTATGTCATAATCAGGGGAAAATATCATGTAAGGAGAATAGTGTTCCTTCCGACTGTAATGCAGTGTGATTTTATGAAACAAGGCAAGAGATGAGGCAATGGTGAGGACAGGGAAGGAGAGGCCCAGATTGTTTGTTGGTGGCAGGAAGGGGCCGTGGAAGGTGGGGAAAAAGGTGGGGAGCAATCAAGGTCAGCTGCTGGAACAAGGTTACTTCCCAGTTCCATTTTTTTCTTACCAAGAGGAGAAGACAGATTTCTCTGAGCCGCACTGTAACAAATCCAGGCCTGCAGGTTACCTATTAACTCTGAGAATCCACCTGTGGTGACAAATGAGGACAAATCATTAAGCTAATGACCTCACATTAAATTCTTAGGAAGATGCATAGACCGTGGCCCCAGCAGGCTACGAAACATAAACAGGCCCCTAGGGGCGAGGCGGAAACTCTCCATCCGCCCTTGACCCTGGATGAGGTTTCTGCTGTCAGTTATGACTTGACGGTCAGACTGAAGTGGCCTCTCTGCTCGTACAGGGCCCATGGCCATGCATGGGGAGCAGGTGGCCCTGAGGGCCTGGGCCTTAGAAGCAGAAATGCAGCATCTCCACCTCAGCCAGTGGGAGGAGAGCCGGATGACCTCCACGACTGGTCTGTGTCTCACCCCTCTTGACCGGCCATCACCCCAGCTTGTTCTTGGGCCTCTCTTGACGGTGTCAGGGATGCTGGCGGAGAGCGGCTCCTACCTGTGTGTTCACAGCCAGGCAGAGCTGAGCAGGAGCACCCAGAGGGTGCTGGGATATACCTGGTATATCTGTGCCCCAATCCCAGGCCTCCACCCCCTACCACCAGGGCTGGGGGAGGAGAGGCCTCTTTCCTGGCCTTGATCCAAGGGTGCTGTGGTCACACCCAACACCAGGCCAAGGAAACGGCGGGCAGCACACAGCCTGAGGGGTATGGCTCTGGGCCCGACCTTGAGGTCAAGGGCAGGGGGAAAGGAGAGAGCACCGTGGCTCACTTAGCTGAACACCTGAACGTGTATGTCCTTGTACCCAGAGCCAAGAAGAGAAAGTTCTGCACCGATCTGATCAGACTCCCACAGCTGCTGCACCTCATAGTGGACAGCTGTTCGGGGGTGAGAACTGGAGCCCAAATACACGGGAACCTGAGGCATAACCTCCCCCCACCATGGGGATTGAATCTGTGACCTCAGCCAGATCTGAGAATGGAAATGGCAAATATTCCAAAGAACCTTGCAGCTTTCCTCTCCTTTTTCTTCTTGCTTCTTGGGTTCTCTTTGGCCATTGGTGGTCAGAGTGGGCCTGTCTCAGTGCTGGAACAGAGGCTGGGGTCTGGGGGCAAGAGGACAAGTCCCTACCTTCTAGGGGAACCGAGGTAGGCCCAGAGATGCTGGCTTCATGTCATGGGAACCAGATTGGCACTGGTTCCACCTGGGCTGCCAGCAGCCCGGCCTCCCCGGCCTTGGGTCTTAGAAGCTGATATAGAACCCAGCCATCTCCCGGAAGCCAGGAAACTAGGACACCTCCACCCCCAGAGGCCTGGGGGAAGGCTCCGGCTGCTGCCCCTCCCTTCCTCCCTCCTCTGCCTGCTCCTCCAGCTTGCTATCCTGGGGGAGCAGCTGCCACATGCCCCCCACCCCTTTCAATTCCTCATTTATTTAAAAACACTGTAAGCATCTCTGCTGAGAGGGGTGATGCGGAGGCTTTGGATATCTTTAAAAGTAGATTTAAAAGAAAGAACTAGACAGCTTGAATCTGGTGGCTTAAACAATGTGCTCTGAAAACCCCATGCCCTTTGATGTTTGCTTACTCTTTGCTTAATTTATTCCAAGCCATGTGGCCTCGAGGCTGGGCCAGCCTTCGATGAAAGGTAGTTTTCTAGTCCTTGTGGGAGCTGCCCGTTGTGACCTGGTTTAGAGCAGGGTGGGGGTGGCACTGGGTGTGTGTGTCCTCCAGGAACAGCAGAGGAAGTCAGAGTTCTCTCTTCCCTGTTGTGTTCTGCAGGGCATATCCTCTGAGCGGCCGCCCCAGCCCCTCGGAACACAGCCGGACACAGCAGCGCCCTTCACAGTTATGGCTGAACTGCCCAGCTCACGGGCCTTGCTGCAATTTGTCCCCTATCCCCCATCCGCATCACAATGTAGGGACCACCTAAATGCCCTGCACACGTCCTGGTACACACACACACACACACACACACACACACACACACAGTGCCCAAGGCAGTACACACATGAAAGAGCCAGCTCGACAC
The DNA here is from genome assembly GCF_021234435.1 of Artibeus jamaicensis. Lineage (NCBI taxonomy): Eukaryota > Metazoa > Chordata > Mammalia > Chiroptera > Phyllostomidae > Artibeus > Artibeus jamaicensis. The sequence continues at coordinate 21,421,019 of NW_026521788.1, forward strand.
AGGGAGGTCCCTGGTAGAAATTGGGGACAGCTGCCGCCCAGGAGGCCTGGCACCATCTGTGTTTCCTGCCCATTTCGGAAGGTTTCCAGTGGGGCCTTTCCGTCCCGCAGGGCCCCAGCTCGGTTTACCAGATGGAAGGCCCGATTTTCACAAAGGGGCCTCTTTGGAGCCAGCAGTTTTGCAAAGTGCTCAGAGACTGAGCTGGTTTGAGGAGAGGGCGGGGCTGCTCACCAAAGCGGGAGGGAGAGCCTTTCCCCATCGGGCCTGTGGGCATCCCCGCTGCTGACCCTGCCCCGGGCCTCCTGCCCTCATGCCCCCACCTCCATCCCTGGCACATGACCCAGTGGGGAGCTGGGAGGTGGCCAGTGGGCTAGGGTAGGTGCAGAAGGACGTGGTGGACCAGGACTGTGTCTGCAGTGCCTTGAGAGGAGAAGGAAACCAGCTGACACAGCCTGAGGCATGTAGCCTTACACTTGTCCCTGACCCTGACATTGCCCTCTTGTACCTCAGCTCAGCCAAGGGCCCCTGAGGCATGCTACTCAACGCCATGAGCTCATTGCCTGCTCTACCATGGGTGGCAGACTGGCCCCACTCTGGTGTCCTGTTTCCTGGATACCCCAACCATGTCCCAGCTGGCTGGCCTGTCCCTTCATCACCCAGAGGACCAGGCACCCACCGCTGGAAAAGCCCCAGCTATGTGGATGGCAAGCAGCTGCTCCAGCCGGCCCCTGCGCACAGACATCAGCGGGGCCGCGGGCTCTGGAGTGCAGAGGCTGTCACCTGGGAGAGGGCCGGGCCCAGGCCTCCGGAGGTGGCCGTCCAGTCTTCCCCAGCTCCCAGGCCTGCTCCAGAGCGGCTGTGTGTGTCAGCAGAGGGTTTTCCTTCTGGCCGCAGAGAGGCTTTCCCGAGCCAGTCTCCTTTGTTACCTTGGCTTTGAGCAGTGTGTCGAAGGATTGGCTGGTGTGTGCTTCGTGCTTCCCTCTCTGACACTGGAGATGGGTTGGAGAGATGGCCTCAAACTGAACCTTGGGTCCTTCCTTACCTTGGCTTTTTAAAGTCTGTCAGGTTGGGAGTTTGACCCTTTGACTCCAGCATCAATCTGCCAGTGACCAGCAACTGATTGGACAAGTCACGTCGCTTCTCTGGGCTGCAGGGTGTCTGTGAGGCATCCCAGGCCAGGCCGAGGCTTGCCTCCCCATTTTTCAGGGAGGGAAATGGAGGCTCCAACGTTAAATGACGTGCCTGAGGCCTGGGTGGCTGCATGGACTGTTCTTGATCAGAAAGCTTGACAGCCCCTTTCAGCCGAGTCTTTGATCCTTGGAGCTGAAACTTGTGTTAAAGATAGGCCTGCAGGGTCAGTTCCAGGTGGGAAACTGAGGCTCAGAGAGGGGAAGAGCTGGGACCCGGCCGACCGTGGCAGGACTGGTCCCGGAACCCAGGGCCATGTTGTCCTAATGTCCCCGCGGGCGCCTCCCCCGCGGTCATCCAGCTCCAGAGCCGAGAATGCCCCCTTTGTGCCAGCACAGCCTCTGCTGACGCCAGGGCCTCCCTGCTCTGAAAGCCCGATTGTCACTGTGAGCGGGGAGCTGGGCTGCCCGAATTCCCGTCCCCACCCCTTCCCGCTCTAGGGCCTTTTGTGAAGCCTTTTGTGCTCCGGGGTCTCAGCACAAGAGCCCGAGGACTGCGGGTCCAGAAGGCCTGGCCCGACTGGGAGAGGGCAGTGTGCCAGCACTCTTCCCAGTGGGGGCTGTCCCGGCAGAGCTAGGAGGTGGGCCCTTGCCTTGGGCTGAGTGTGGCAGCGAAGAGCAGAGGCCCACAGGGGAAGTCAGGAGACCTGATTTCCAGCCTTGGCTGGGCCCCTAACCCACCTGCTCTGTGAGGTTGGGAGAGTCGGGCCCCCTCTCTGGCCTCAGTTTCCTTCTCTGCAGCAGGAGAGGTTGGATAGTGGAGAAGAGCCAAGGGCAGGTCTAGAGGGCAAAGAGCAGATTGAGCTCAGGCCTGTCTCTGGGCAGGTGAAGGAACACCAGGCTGGGAGCTCGGGAGCGCCAGCCGCATGGCTCTTGGAGCTGTGCACCCCCAGGCAGGGCCCCACCTCTCAGGGCCTGGGTTGTTTAATCTGTAAAGCAAAAGGGGTGACTCACTCCTACTCAGACATGGCAGAGGGACTTGGGCATCAGATGGACTTTAGGGACATGGGGGGTGTGGGTGGGGAGGTTGTGAGTCTTCAGGGTGGGAATGGAGCGGGTGCTCCGTGGGGGCAGGGGTGGGGGTTACCTGGGCACTCGGGTGCTCTGTGCCAATTGGAACTTCTAAGAAATCTTGCCTTGGACTCAGGGGCCGGCGTGATTCTCTTCTTTCCAAATTTCTCTGTCCAAATAGACCATTGACTTTCTGAACGACAACATTCGAAGAGGGATCAAGAACTACTATGACGACCTGGACTTCAAGAACATCATGGACTTTGTTCAGAAGGAGGTGAGCCGGGCCTTGGGGGTGGGAGATGCGCCTCCCCTGCCCTTTGCTCCCCTGTGGAGACCCTGCTCCAGAGGCTGAGAGTGAGCGGTCACGTGTCTCACACATTCCCAAAGCAAGGCCGAGTCAGGAGGCCAGGGTGGGCCATGGATGGCCACTGAGGATGGGGCTCGACTTTCTTAGCCAGTCCTCCCACATGCCTGATCCGGAGTGTCCTTGCCCTACCTGTCCCTTTTCAGTCACACAGACCCGCCCCCTAAAACAAAAAGAGCAAGGTCAGGTGCAACTACAGCCACCTCACAGGGTCCCAGGGTGTCCCTCTCCAATGGACAACAATCCTCCTTCCTCGAGATGGGAGTGACCGCTAAGCCACCCACTTCAAAAGCCCCTTCTGCCAAGTCCCTTTGGCGGGGGGGAGCTCACTCCCTGACTCCCCTGTCAGGGGACAGCCCAGACTTGGTCACTGTGTGAGCAAAGCTCTTCCCCGAGCCCGTTCCCTCACACTGGGGACAGAGCAAGACTTCTCCTTTCCCCCGACGACCACTCAAGTCTGTCCAGGAGATGACCACCGCTGCCGGCCAGCCCCTGTCCCGCCTGGCTTACTGTTCTCATTCAGTCCTCATGCTCAGGTTCCTGCATCAGGGGCATACTGATGGTCCCTTCCTCTTGGCGTCAGTGACATTACCCAGACTTAGTTAGTGCTCAGAGCAGCTCTAGGCGTGTGGTGAGATCTCAGTCAGCAAGTGTCAGCTGCAGCGATCGTCCTCCTCGTGTTCTCCTGAGTGAGGACAAGCAGAGCCCGAGGGCTGCGAGCCTGCTCAGCCCTGGCAGCACTTCCCAGGACATGACCTTGGGGCTTCATCCCCCGTGATGGCCCGATCCCCTGTGATAGCCATCAGTGGGGGCCAACATCTCACCGCACCCAGGGCCACCCATGGTGGCCACTCCCTTGGCTCAGGGCTTGGCTGCAGTCACAACAGGTGCAGCTCCTGGGCGGCCCTTCTCTGCCAGGGACGTGCCTGCCAGCACTTGGGTGGAGCAAGATGTTTTCATTGGAAGCAGCTCTCAGCTGGCTTGGGGATTTTATTTCTTCTGGAGTGGGCTGGAGGGGGTGACTCACGGTCTTTGGGCACTGCTTGGCGGCAGGCCCTGTGCGGGGCACATCACGCATGGCCTCCCTTTGTAATCCTAGCTCAGCTGTGCGCAGCTGGGATTCTTCAATCGGCTTTACAGAGGAGGATGTGAGGCTCAGAGAGGCTGGTCAAGTTGCCTGGAGTCACACAGCTGGGAGTGGTGGTGTGAGGATTTGAACTCTGGTCTGACCGGTTGCAAAGCAAATGCCCTTTGCACTGTGCCACAGAGAGGCACTTTCAGTTCCTAAAACCTAATTTCCATAGAGGCCCTGGGGGTACAGTAAAGGGTGTCTGGTCTATGTTTCTACCAGGGCCTCCAACCACCTGACTCCACTAGTTAAACCCTCCAGCGACTTCCCATCACTCGGAACACCATCCGGCTCCCTGCTATCCTGGCTCACAAGGCTTCGTGCATCTGCCCCGTGTGGCTTCCTCAGCCTCACCCTCCCACTCCCCTTGCTGTGCTCCACACATGCTCACCTCTGTGCCTGCTGCTGAAATACAACTCATTTCTGTGCAGTATCTTTGCACATGTGGCCCTTTTCCTATTGTTCATTGTCAGATTCAATGTCATCACCTCCTCAGAGGCCTTTCCTGACCTCTTAGCCTAAAGCTGCCCCCACTTTCCCCGTGTTTCCGAATTCCTGGCACACAGCACTACCTCACTGGCCTTTTCTTGTCCTGCTTACGCTCAGTGTCCCCACACTGGATGTGTCCCACGTGGGCAGGGGCCACGTTGCTCTGCTTACCCTGTCTCTCCAGTGCCCAGAACAGGGCCTGGCCGTGCTGCACCCCGGTAGAATACCGACTCTCCCCAGGGACTGGCACCACTGTGGGAGCAGATGCAAGGAGGAGCTAACCCACGGGGGAGATGACCAGTCTCATCGTTGCTCAGTCCTGAGCCCAGGGCAGGACGGGAGGGCTGTGTGTCCTTTTGCTAAGGGTAGGGCAGGCAGTGCTGAGGCAAGTGAGGAGCAGGTCAGTGTGGTGCAGGGGCCACGGGGTTGCTGTGGCTGCCATAGGGTCCTAGCCTCTGGGACCTTAAAGGCCAATTTTTCCAGTCCGAGACCTGGCCTGGAACATGACAGTGGAATCCATTTGTCAAGGAAGGACTTTGCCATCCAGTGTTTAGTCTTCACCCTGATGACCCAGGAAGAGGCTTCTCAGTCTTGGCTTGTATGCCTTTCCAGTGACAGGGAGCTCACTACCTCCTCAGCAGCCATGCTGCCTGTGGAGTGCCTTGACCTGACAACCTCTGGCCTCAGATTCTCCCTGTAGCTTCCAGTACCAGGGTGGGCCACATCTTAAATCGCATTGTCTCTTGCCGGGACCCCTTCCTGCTGTCTGCCGGCAGCCCTGGCAGTAACAGCAGCTCCTTTCTCTGCTTGCTTCCTCTCTCAGTTTAAGTGCTGTGGCGGGGAAGACTACCAAGACTGGAGCAAAAACCAGTATCACGACTGCAACGCCCCCGGACCCCTGGCCTGCGGGGTGCCCTACACCTGCTGCATCAGAAACACGGTATTCCCTGCTCCTGGGGCTGCCCCAGCTGGTCAGGCACCTTTCTCATCTTTCAGGACAGGGGCGGGGCGGGCAGCAGGTGGTGGTCGCTGCCCAGGTTTCCTGGGCCTTAAGGGCTACAAAAAGGGGTACACCTGGGGGGGTGAGGCTTCCCTTTATCGGAAGTGGTAGTTCACCTCTACCAAGCACTCACCGTGTGCAGGCCTCTCCAGGTTCCTCAGTGGTACTGACCCATTTAGTCCTTTCAGCTGTCCCATGAGGGGTATTGTTATTCATTCTCTGTACAGATGAGGAAACCGAGGGACCCAGAGGCTAGGTGCCTTGCCCAAGGTCAGTAGGGCTGGGATGAGAGGCAGACGTTGATCACCAGAGCTGTGGTCTGACTACTGGGCAAGCCGGACCAGGAGCGGGAGAGGGTTGGCCTAGCAGGGCCAGCCAGCTCTGCAGCCTTGACCGGAGGGCCGCAGCAGGGCCTGTGTGGCGGGCGTCTCCAGGGACTTTGGGCTTGAGGACCTGGCGATCATCAGTAATGAGGCACTTGGAAGGGGTTCCAATGATGTAAATGCCAGGAGGGTCCTGTCAACTCTCTCACCCCCTTAGCTACTTGGGAGGCTGCCCTGTGTAGTCACCGAATGAGAGAGGCTTCGTCAGTCCTCCGTGTTTGACTAATGTGTCCAAAAACCGCCTGGTTTCTGGGCTGGAATAGGCAGAGAGCTTTGCACTTACTCATCATGCTCCAGAGAGTCATGGAAAATTTCTCTCCTGACGACTTCAGCCTTCTGTGCCCACTGCTGGATTCTGTAAACCGAGCAGCTGCTGATGGGGGTGGGGGCCTCGCCCATGAGTCAGGGAGCCAGTGACAAATGCAAGAGCCCTAAAAAAGGCCAGCCCGGGAGGGGAGGCTCGTTTGGAAATTTTAGCTGCCATTTTAGGGCGGCCCTCCTGGGAAAGAGCCCGGGGCTTTCTTAGAGGCCTGGGGGAGGCGACCTTGGACTTCATCACCCAGGGCAGTGGCACCTGAATGTCCAAGCTAAGATGTGGACGCCCAACTTGTGTTTATCATTCATTCATTCAACAAGTATCTACTGAGGACCTCCTATGTGCCAGATGTGGTTCCAGGTTCTAGGGGTGAAGCAAGCACACGTAGAACTCTCTGCCCTCCCGGAGCTGAAGTTCTCCTGGGGAAAACTGACAAAATAAATAAGTGAAGGAGGATGTTAGAAGGTGATAAATGCTAAGGATAAAAATAAAGCAGGAATGTGGAGGATCGCAATTTTACATCGAGAAGGTGGGTTGTCCAACACACTCTGAAGGAAGTGAGGGAGTAAGACATGCGTATCTGGGGGCGGGGCCTTCCCAGCAGAGAGGCCAGCAGATGGAAAGGCCCTGAGAGGGGAATTGCTCTGGTGAGTGTGAGAAACAGCACAGAGACAGCGAGGCTGTAGCAGAGCGAGGGTAGTAGCAAATGAAGCCAGAGAAGCTGTGGGTGCCCTGAAAGCTACCATCAGAACTAGACAGTCTGTCTACAGCCATACCACCCCGAACGTGCCCAATCTCGTCTGATCTCAGAAGCTAAGCTGGGTTGGGCCTGGTTAGTACTTGGATGGGAGAACTAGACATTCCCATGAGTGACAGGGCGTAAAGGGCTTCAGCGGCTGAGCAGGAGATATGATTTGGGCTTTTCTAGGATCACAGTGGGCAGAGGTGGGTGCGGGGCGTACGGTTAAGGGCTGGCGCGGCAGCCCACGTGACACAAACCAGACAGTCTGGGTGGGAAGCAGGGTCTGAGATTCAGGTTAGTGAGCAGGAGGCTCAGCAGGAGGTGCTCCCAGGACCAACCACTGTGAGGGACACAACAGAAGCAGCGCTGGGCAGAGGGAGAAGTTGAGCAGTGATGCAGCCTCAGTAGGAACCTCAGTGGCATCTATGTGGATGGTCCCTCAGAGCTGTCCCATAGTGGGACAAAGAGGCCAAGCCTGCACACCCCACCTTGACCAGGCATCGAATGAGTACACTGTCCCACCTGTGAGGGGACTCACTGGCTCTGTCCAGCAGAGGAGCAGAACCAATAGGATGCATGCGTCTGTGTGTGTGTGTGTATAAAGGGATTATTGTAAGGGATCAGCTCACAGAATTATGGAGGTAGGCAAGTCCCAAGGGCTGAAGGGTGAACCAGCAAGCCAGAGACCCAGCAGAGCCGGTGCTCAGTCCCAGTCCAAGGCTGAAGGCCTGAGGTCCAGGGGAGCTGACGGTCCGGTGCCTCCTGAGTGCTGGAGACCCCGGGGCGGGGGGCTGGTGTTTCAGTTCAGACCTGAAGACAGTCTGCCGGGAAGAATTCTCTGTTGCTTGGAGGAAGCGCAGCCTTTTTGTTCTCTTCGTGCCTTTAACTGATTGGATGCGGCCCGCCCATATGAGGTAGAGCAATCTGCTTTCCTCAGTCTACTGATTTAACTATTCATCTCATTGAAAAACACCCTGCGGAAACACTCAGAATGTTTGGCTAAGTATCTGGGTACCCCAAAGCTTGGTCAAGTTGACACACAGAATTAACCACATGTGACAATTGCTGCAGGGGACTGACAACTAAGGGTGGCCACCACAGCAGCCGCAGAGGCCCAGGCAGCTCCTCACAGTGTCCACCACACCAGGCGGGAGAAGGTGGAGGCTCAGGGCTGGGTGGCTGTCACAGGGATGGCACGACACGGTTGGATTCTGGCTGTGGTTAGCACGTAAGCCACCAGGACTTGCTGGTGGGAGGCACCAGGATCAGCGGTGGGAGGCAGGCGGAAGAGGAGATCGAGGAGAATACCCGGAGTTTGGCCTGAGCCACAAGAGTGGCGGGGCCACCATTGCTTGAGGAGGAGGGCTGCGTGGACAAAGGTTGGGGGCATCGGGAGCTCAGCGTGGGCATGTGGGATTGAGAGCGTGTGTGCCAGGCCAGCGGGGCCGTCAAGGAGGTGGTTAGAGATGAGTCTGCAGTATGGGGGAGGGGTTCAGGCGGGGAGTGTCAACACAGATGCCACCTGCAGGGAAAGGGAATCTAAAGCTGGCCTCTAAATGGGAACTCCCAGGTGGGGAGGTGAGGGGAACCGGGCTACGTTATCTCTGGTCCCACATGACAAAACTGTCGTTGTCCCTGCGTCTCCCACACTGGGATGGTTTTCTCTAAGTGTGAAAGAGGGCGCTTCCTTCTTTGATGGAATCGGTTCCATTTGTGTGTGAATCTACTTATTTTATACTATCTTATTCAACCAAGGAAATAACAGAGAATAAAACACTAAACTAAAACAAAACAAAACAAAACAAAACTGGAATCATGGAAAATATATTCCAAAACGGGGCAATAGATGATGGAGAAAATATAAACTACAGATCCATAGGCCTAAAGGGCTTACAGAATCACTGGAAAGGAGCCTTGTGTGTGATGGCCTAGAGCTTCCTGGCAGCCAAAGGGAAAAAGACAGAGGTGGTCTGTTACACCACTGATGTTTAACACAAGCAAACTTACCAGTTCTCCAGGGATAGTTGCTTTTCCCCTAGGTCTCAGCTTTTATTAAAAGAAATGTCTCATTCTGGGCTTCCTGCAGGGCATTTGGGTAGGGCTTGTCCCTCTCCCCAGTAAGAGGGAATTCTTCCTGCCTGCCTCCAGACTCGAACGGAAGCATTGGCTCCTGCTGGGTCTCCAGCCTGCTAACCTTCAAACAGGAGCTACACCATCAGCTCTCCTGGTTCTTTGGAGAGGCTTTGGAGCAACAGAGCTTCGTGTTGGCTTCTAAAGTTCCTGTAAAGTTCAGTTACACTGAGGATGCCCCCCAAGACCCGTGGGTGTAAAGGGCAGCTTTATCCTACATTAAATGGCCTCAGACCACTGTGCCTCTGTGTCCAGCTTTTATCAATATTCACTCCCTTTTTGTTGACTACCCTCTGGGGGCCTGTCCCTGATGCCCCCTCTCCCCTTTTTCTAGCTGCCCAGACCCCACATGAGCCAGCTCCTTAGTCCTGGGTCAGGGTGAGAGGATGCACAGGTGAACCTTGCTGTACTGATCTTTGGCTGCTCAGGAGTCCCCTTCCTGAGGTCCTGCCGTGTGGCGCTGTGGCAGGTGGACACAGCCGCTGCACAGCTTGTCTTGGGACCCTAAGCCTTTGGCAGAGTCCCTGCAGGACATCGATTCTGTGGTGACAGCCAGGCAGGCTTTGCGTTTGGAAAGACCCCACAGATGCATCGTATCCCCTCCTCAGAGGGGAGCTCTCCTGGAAGGGGAGGCAACTCCCCTGGGGCTGGGGAGCGGCTGGCCTCTAGGTGTGAGGGAGGCCTCTGCCGGCTGCATGTCCCCTCTCTGAGGGCAGGGTCTGTGGCCCCTCCGCCCAGGCTGGACCCTCAGTGAGGAGTGAAGTTACTCTTGTCACCTGCTTATATACCGTATGGTTTGCTTGTCTATGATGTTCATTGTTGGTCCTTCTTTCTAGCCTAGAGGTTCCGTGAAGGCAAGGTCTTTGTTTTGTTCTATATTCCAAATACCTAGAACAGTTACTGGCACATAATAGGTGTTCAGTCACTGTTTGTTCAGTGAATGCCAGAGTGAATGAACAAACAAGGTAGAAAGCTCCCATCATGCCCTCAAGGACCTGCTGCTGGCCTGACCCTCTCCATGGGGTCATTTTCATGGCCTGGAGGGGCCAGAACTGTGAAGTGGACGCTGGGTCTGAGGGCTGTGGAAGCAGTCGAGACTGGGGGAAGCTGTTTTGCTCACACACCAGGCCCTGACATGCAGACCTGATAGGAGGAGGAGACGGCACAAGGCCACAGGCATGATGGGAAGTGCCCCTGCCAGCCCTGTGACTTACACTTGCTGGGAAGGAATGGGATGGGGTCTAGGACCAACTCGGATTGATCAGCATCTGGAAGTTTTTGCAAACAACTGTCTTCCCAGAAGGGAACTGGAGTGGCACTGCCTTTCACTGGGTGGGTGACCATCGGCTGGGACAGGGACGTGTGGTCAGAGGTCCTGGCCTTGCCCTCCGATAAAGCACCACTGGCCAGGTCCGGCTGCAGTCTGAGGTTTTCCTTCAGGACAGCCGGCAGAGGAGAAGCCCAGCCAGCCTCCGAGACAGCGCGTCACCCTGCCAGCAGGACTGTGCCTTCTTGGACGTGGGATGTTGAGGTGCAGAGTTGAGGCAGACTTCCCAGGTGGGAATCAGCTCCAGCCACACTGGACAGTGCAACTCTGCGTCTCAGTTCCTTCGTCCATAAAACAGGGAGAATATTATTACTAGTGTCTTTGACGGTAAGCACCGTGTAAGTATTATTATCTAATATACCTTTCTGTTTCAGACGAGCGTTGTCAACACCATGTGTGGCTACAGAACTATTGACAAGGAGGTAATGTCTTTGAAATCTCCTCCAGAAAGGTCGTTCTTCCTGTCTGGAGTGGTGGGAGGGTTGGAGGGCTGCTGAGATTTTCTAACACTTCTGGTTTTAAACAGTAGCCAGGGACTGCTGGGGTTTTCCACTCCTACACAGACACAGAAGGGTTCAGGGAGCCGAGAACCCCCTCGGCTGGGAGAGGTGGCCTGCTGTGGGATCGTCTGTGCGGCACGCTCGTGTGCCCAGTGTGCTCGGCAGCAGCCTGCCTCTCCCCTCAGAGCCTCCAGTCTGCAGATGGCTCACCCCGGCTCCCTCCACCTGGGACCCAGGAGTCCCAGGGGGACAGAGAGCCCTCTGCAGGATCCCTCCTGGGTCAGCTTCCTGAGCAACACCACTGGACTAGGAGAGAAGCTGGCTTAGTGCTGAGAAGGGAGCTAAAAATAGTGACTTGAGATGCCTCTGAGTAGTGTTTCTGGAAATGAGGTCCCAGACCCAGCAGCAGCCGCACCCGCACCCCCGGGAACTTGTCAGAGATGCTCCTCCTTGGGGCCTAGAAGGTGATTCCGATGCACATTTTGGGTGGAGAGCTGTAGGCCCACAGTGGCTCTCAAGCTTTCAGACCCAATGGCCAATTTTTGTAATGAACTCTTGGTTATGCCCTCGTTATTATCCTGAAATGAAAATTCAGAGATGATATAGGCTATCCACACACCTACTTTCAAAACAAGTAACAACAATCTAGCTGACGTGGGAGGAGAAGTAAAATAAAACAATTTATGACCATATTCTACCACGTAAGGGCTCAGGCACAAGACAAGACAGGTGCAGCGGAAGACCCCCATGCAGCCAGGCGCTTGCACACGGGGCCGCCGCTTCTGGAGGGCAGAGGTGCCACGTCAGCAGCTTGCACACCATGAGCCATATTTTTGCAGTTGATGTGGTTTTCTCAAATGGTGAACAACTCTATAAAGTTTTGAACACAATAAAGTATAATCGTTCCTTAATTTATACATAGTAGTATTTGTGCAAAATTCAGCGTGTTGTAAAACCATGTGGAAAACACTGGTTTTTATATGTGCCTGGAGTTAGGCTTTTGGCTCAGATCATCACAAATGGGTTTGCACCCACATGAATGCCTGGGGAAGGTCTGGGAGGCAGGCAGGCGGGCCGGCAGGTAGGTAGAGAGGTTGTCGGTGAAGTAAGACTGCCCTTAGCTCTGAAGTCCCTCAGTCCCCAATCCATTCTCTGTGACAACCAGAAGTGCCACCACAGTGTTCCCAGTGTTACAAGGAACACTGCTGCCTGTTGAGACCCAGTGGTCGGGTACCACCTTCTCACACTGCATGGGAGAAACCGAGGTTCAGGGAGGTTGGGGGACCTGCCCAGCGCTTGCATGAGCGGCAGAGTCGGGACTGGGCTCCGCCAGGCACAGTGCTCAGCAGGTCCTTCCCGTGCAGCGCCTCATTGTGCAGAACGTCATCCACGTGCGGGGCTGCACCAACGCCGTGCTCATCTGGTTCATGGACAACTACACCGTCATGGCGGGCCTGCTGCTGGGCATCCTGTTTCCCCAGGTGGGCTGGTCCCCACTGCGCTCGGGGTGGTGGGTGAGCTGTGGGTTCAGATGAAGGGTGGCTGGTGATTACAGAGCGCACAGGAGGTGCAAAGGGGCTCATCCTGGGAGGGCTGAAAGGAGAGGGAGAATCACAATAGCATTGCTTAGAAAGCTCTTCCAAGTGCTTCACAGGTACTGCCTCCTTCAGTTCTGCAAGGTAGGTAGTACTATCATACCCATCTTACAGAGAAGGCACCTGAGGCTTGGAGAGGTCAAGTGACCTGCCCGGGTCCTCCCAGTGGCAAGTGTCATGGTGTGGGTGGAGACAGGAGTCCCAGAAGTGGAAACCCCTGCTGAGCAGCAGCAGGGGAGGTCTCTGGAGTGACTGGGAGGGCAGTGCAGGGCCCAGGGTCAGGTCACTTGAGCAGTGGGGGTGCCGGGGAGAAGGCTGTGCTCTGGGGGTTTCCCAGGTCAGCAGTGCCTTGAGTGCTCATGACTGGCTGCCAGGGTTTCTGGGAACTGGGGACTGCCAGAGACGGCCACCCGGGTCCCCAGCAGGCTCTCATCCACCCTGCCCTTTCTTTTCAGTTCCTGGGGGTGCTGCTGACGGTCCTGTACATCACCCGGGTGGAAGATAGCATCGCGGAATACTCTGCCACCTTCACTGACGGGCTCCTCGGGACGGGTGCCAAGCCCAGCAAGGAGGCGACAGGCACGGGGTGCTGCATGTGCTACCCCGTTTAGGGCCTGTCCAGGGCAGCAGCTTCTGCAGGACTGTGCCAGGATGGCACCACATCGTGGGGGCTAGACAGGACAGTGGTCCTTCTCCCCACAGTTGGCACTGACCAAAGCCCAGGCTGTGCTTGCCCTGATGGCCAGCTCAGGCCTCCTGTGGCCACTTCCTCTCCGGGGGACAGAGCCTGGGGCCCTCCCCAGCTCCGGGTTCTGTGTCCGCTCACACTGCTGGTTACGGGGAGCAAGGGTAGTCCTTCCCCAGGCCTAGGCCACTGCGGGACAGAGAGCTCAGCACTCAGCTCAGGGCTGCTTCATTTCTGGCAGTGTCTTCTTGGCCTCTGATGTTTATGCCCCTCTGGGGGCGTTTTTTAGTGATTTGTAAGAGGGGCGAGAGGAGAACGGGGTGTCCTGTGGTGAAGGAGGGGAGGGTGCAGACCTCAGGTCCCCAGTCCCCCGGCCATGCCTCAGGGGCCAGGGTGGGCCCACTTCTCAGCCTCCAAGTGCCTTGAGCCCTCCCCAAGGGCTGCTGCTTTGCTGCCCCATTTTTTACATCATTTTGTAGCATTCGTTTTGTACACAGTTAACAGGAGTTTCTGACTAATCAAGGCTGGGTTTTCCCATGTGCTCTGCTCTTGCCCCTCCAAGCCAGTTTATTAATCAAACAATAAAAACTTGATTTTTTTTTTTTTTGGTCTTTCATTTGTGCTGTTTGGGTGGGGAGGGGGTGAGGAAGGCCTGAATGTGGACTTGGCAGCTCCTAGTTGGTGCAGAATTAAAGGGGTCCACCCTGGGGCCGAGATTTGGGATGATCCGGGACACTTTGGGACACCAAGGCCGGAGAGAATCCGCAGCTGGCGGGCGCTGCCTGCTCCTGATCTGGAATGGCCTCTCTCATTCTTTGCCTGGCCACTTAAGGAAATGGCTTTTCCCGGCTCTGCTTGTGGGCTGGGCCTGCAGCTTGTCCTTTCTGCTAGGACTTTACTTGTAGGAAACCTCAGGGGAGGAGGCAGAGGTGACTTCCTACTTTACAGGCTGGGAAACTAAGGCCAGGTCACCTATGGCAGGAAGCTCCTCCTCTGGACGGTGGGGCAGAATGGGAACTAGGAAGGCCAGGCTCCGGGAAGGAGCCGTGCCCACAGATGCACTGGTGGCTTTAGAACCACAGTGGCCTTCCCGCCTTCAGTAAACAGTGGTTCCCAGGGATTGGGGTGGGGTGGAAGGTGCAGAATGCCAAGCAAAGCTCAGTGCTGATCGCCCCCTGCTGGAGATAGCAGAACCTACATGGATCAGTCCAGCCCCACCTTGTGCCCCAAGACTTGAATTCTGGATTTTCTAAGAGGTTCTTAGCAGCCAGGGCAATAGAAATAGAACAGCAAGAGTCCCAAACCCGATGAACTTAATCTAAGGGTGTTAAGGGAACTGCCCATGACACCCGGAGTGCAGCGGCCGGACGCTTGGTCTTCCCCGTGTGAGGGCCAGAGCTGATGTGCAGCGGAGGGCGGCAGCGGAGGGGTTTCCAAACGGGCAGGAGGCAGCGAGAGCAAACGCGGCAGCCAGCCTACTTCGTGACTAGACTCGTACTTGCCTAAAAATCTTACAGCCGTTAATCCCTTTAATTCTCACAGCCGTTTGTGGTAATTCTCATTATCGTCATCTTACTGATGGAGAAACCGAGGTGCAGAGCAGGTAAGTAACTCGCCCGAGGCACACGGCTGGGGACCGGCGAAGCCGGGTCATGCACCGGTGAGTCTCACGGCCAGTCCGCCCCCTGCTCTGCGGGCTCGGTGGCCTCCTGTGGACTCACGGTACGAGGCATGCAAAACCAGGGACAGCCGCGGCCACTGCTGGAGCCCCCCTGGCCCCCATTTTGACCTCTGGACACGAGGCCTTGCCAACCTCCGAGTCACAGCCCCCGGGCTCCGGCTCTGTGCGCAGAGGGGCAGGCAGCTGCCTTTGGGGCCGCGAGACCAGACACGGGGCACGGAGCACGGAGCGGGTTTCGGCTGCTGCTCCGCATCCAAAGTCACTCCACCCTGGAACCTGGAAACCTCGGCCACCTTGTCCTCCCTCTCTCCCCAGCCAGGTACAGGCACCGGTCACCTCGCACTGCTGCCCTGTGCACCGGGGTCACAGGTTGGCACCCTCAGATGACTGAGCTCCCGCGAGCAGTTTCATTGTCATTCAAACCTGGGCCACTCACTTCTCTGGAAGGCAAGCTGAGTTCGTGGAGAGGACCTTTTCAGTCCCGTGGGTGGGACGCCTCTCCCATCGCGCCCTTTTGTGCTTAGAAGCCAGCGACATCATCTTGACCCGTTGTCTCACAGGGATGGAAGAATGACCCTCAAAACTAGGCCTCTTCCCACAGTGTCAGAGCAGCCACCATACTTGTGAAACTAGAGGAGGTTTGTGGGCTTTGATCTTGGACGTGTTTGTTACGTAATTTCAAGAGGAACAGAACAATCAAATGCATTAGGGAAGACTGGCTTTGTATAAGAATTCCAAATACAATACTGTCCAAACTTATTTTTTAAACAGTTTATTGAGGTATATCTCATGTGAACTGCACATATTTAAAGTGACAGATATTAAATGTATCATTAATGAAGCCATCATTACAATAAAAATAATGAGCATGTCCATCACCCTAAACAATTTCCTCTTGCCCTCTAGTAACCCCTTTTTATAGCCCTCCTTCCCAATCCCCGCCTGTTCTCAAAACGCTACGAATCTGCTTTCTGTCTCTTTAAATTACCTTGTACTTTCTAAAATTTTATATAAGCGGACTCATACAGTAGGCACTCTTCATTTGTCTGGGATCTTTCACTTGACGGAAGTATTCTGAGACTCCTTTATTGTGTAGTGTTTGCCAGTAGTCCGTCTTTTTATTTCCGAGTGGTATCCCATTGTGTGGGTGCACCATAGTTTATTCACCCGTTCACCCACTGATGGCCATGGGTGTTGTTTTTATCTGTTATTGTCATCACAAATAAAGCTGCTGTGAACATTCATGTTCATGTCTTTCTATAGAAATATACTGTTGACCCTTGACCAACACATGGGTTAGGGGTGCCAACCCCCCCCCCCCGGCCCCCGGCAGCCAAATAGCTGGGAATAACTTTGATGCCCCTCCCCCCAAACATAATTACAGTTGGTCCAATGGAGGATCCAAAGCAGTATTTTTGTTCTGCAGTTGGGAGTCCGTGGTTGGGAATCAGCGGTCGGGAATGCAAAAATACTGTTTTCAATCGCAGTTGGTTGACTCGGCAGATGCAAAACCCATGGATACACAGGGTTGGCTGTACTGAGTGAAAAAATTCCATGTGTAAGTGGACCCACACAGTTCAAACCCATGTTACTCGAGGGCCAACTGTACTTTCATTTCTTTTGGGTAAATATCTCAGAGTGGAAAACCAGATCATATGGTAAGTGAATCTCTTTTTAAGAAACTGCAGAACATAATTCGAAAGTTGGTTGCATGACTTTCTCTTCTCTACATTCTTGCCAGTATTTGGTATGGTCAGTCTTTTTAATTTTGTGTGGTGATATTTCATTGTGGTTTTACTTTGCATTTCCTTGATACAGTGGAACCTTGGTTCTCAAACTTAACTCATTCCAGAGGCTGTTGAAGAACTGATTTGTTTGAAAACCAAACCACACTCATGCTCCCACCTTCTCTCCTCCATCACCCGAGAGACATATAACTGGCCACACAAGTATCAGCATGACAGGGTTGTCTGGTTGGGAACCGGGGTTTTGTTTAACAGGGAGACACTTTCCCCGTGAACAACATGGTCAAGAACCAAGTTGTTGGAGACGGCAGCCCTTCGAGAGCCGAGGTTTGACTGCAATCAGTCCCATTAAGCATCTTTCCGTGGGCGGATTCGCCCACATAATTTCTTTAGCGAAGCATCTGTCCAAATCTTTGTAAAAAATCGTATTGTTTGTCTTTTTATTGAGTTTTGAGAATTCTTCATAAAATCTATATACACATCCTGTAACAAACAGACAGTTTGCCAATACTCTCCCCCAGTCTGTGGCCTGCCTTTTCATTCCCTTGACAACGTTTTTCAAAGCCCCCGCTGTGCGAAGCCCAGTGTCTCCTGTGGGCTGCGCCTTTGGTGTCACATCTAAGAAGTCTTTGCCTGACCCAAGGTCACAAAGGTTTTCTCCTGTGATTTCTGTCGGAAGTTTTACAGCTAAGTAAAGCCATTACTTAACTGTACACTACAATGGTCCACTTTGAGTTAATTTTTGCATGAATTGAAATTCACTTATTTTGTCTGTGAATACCTGTTTGCCCCGGCGCCGGTTGTTAAACGGTGCTGATTTGCTGACAATCAATTGTCCATGTATGGGTGGGTTTATTTTTGGATTCTCTGCACCATATGATTTCACTCATATGTGAAACCTAAGGAACAAAATAAACTAACAAACAAAATAGAAACAGACTTGTGGGTACAGAGAAGTGAAGGCTATACAAAGTGAAACAGAAAAATACACACGGAACCGACAGTGAAGGGAAGGAAACCAGGACTCAAGTCAACCCTGTTTGGAACAAAAGGGAGAAATAAACATGCAACCCGATTATCCTTTTAGCATCTGTTGAACCTGTAGTGATCACGTCTTTTTATTCCTGACACAGATAATTAGACCTTCTTCATTTTCCCCAGTTAGTCTGGCCAGGGTTTGTCAATTGTAGTGATCTTTTCGAGAAGCCAGCCGGGTCACGCTCCCAAGCACATAGACACACTGTTTCTCCTGCCGTCCGAACCCAAACCGACCGACCAACAAGCCGGCAGACCTTCTGGGTCTTGCTACCCCTGTAGCCCCCGCCTTAGTCCCCTCCTTCCCTCTCTTCATGATGACGCGTGGAAGAGCATTGATACTGTCTCTGATTTCTCTTCTCTCTGTCACTCTCAAACCTCCCTAATAGGACCCTGGTCCCCACCCTGCCACCCGAATTGCTCTTGTCAAGATCACCAGTGACCTCCTTGTGCCTAAATCCAATGTTCTCTCCTTGTCTCCTCGGCTTATCCGTAGCCCTTGGCCAGCCGGTCACCCTCTCCTTGAAATGCTTTCTCGTTTGTCTTTGAAGACAGCAACCTTGCCTGGTTTTTCTCCAACTTCCGTGGCCACCCCTTCTCATTCTCAGTCGCTGGTTCCTCTTCCCCAATCTCTCAGCATCCGAGGGTCTCATTTGTTTTTTCTGCCTGCACTCTCTCCCTTAGTGAGCTCCTCCAGCCCCATGGTTTTAAACGCCCCTAAGTGACCTTTCTCCCTTGGACTCATATGTGCTCTGACTACTCAACACCTGCACTTGGACATCTAATAGCGATCGACACCCCACACCTGAAGTTTCCAGCACCAACTCCCGATATTCCCCTCAGCCTGCCCCTGCAGCTGTCTTCCAGGTCTCAGAGAACGACCACGCCAGCCGTCCAGCTGCTGAGGCCAAAGACCTTGTGGTCAGACTTGACTGTTCCTTGAACACCCCAGGCCTTTGTGCTCATTGTTTCCTCTGCTGGAGGTGCTCTGCCCTCAGCTCTCAGCTCTCAGCTCTCAGCGTGGCTGGTTCTCACTTCCTTCTGGTCGATTGTCCCGTCCTTGGCCACCCTTGACACCTGCGGTGTCCCTCCTTCGTGAATTCCCTGCCCCCCTTCCCAGAGTTGCTTTTCTCTTAGCACTTATCACTATGTAACTACTGTACACTCTCCTTATTTATGCTGTTTATTTTCTGTCTTTTCCACTGGAGTGAGAGCTCCATGAAGGTGAGAATGTTGGTGTATTTTGTTCATCACTTGTCTTAGCTTGGGTCCTCCTGAAAGCTGACGGAGAGACAGATACTTCGATCTCTGGGAGGAGGAGTGAGGAACGAGGGGGAAAGAAAGAAGAAAGGAAAGTGACTGTACAGATGCGTTGTCGCATCAGCCAATGCAATAGGGTTGCTGACTCCCCCGGGGCCCCATGAAGAGGCTTTCGGATGAAGTTTCCACCTTCTCCATCAGCCCCCATTAGTCAGCAGCGGCCCCACCTGCATGAATCCCCCTTCGCTTCAGGTTGCACATGCATGAGTACTGAGCTGCCCTTTCAAACCCGGCCTCGCAGGAGCCCCAGGGCAGGCTGGGAGTAAGGCACTGCCCTGTTGCGCCTGCTCGAAGAACTGGATCCCCTGGGCCTGGGTGGAATCAAGTATGAGGACAAGGGGTTTGGAGTGGAGTATAGGGGTGTCTCATCCGGATTGGATCGTATCCCCAGCATCTAGCTCAGTGCTTGACAAATAGTAACAGATCAGAGCTGTTGAACAAGGGAAAAGAATCAATGGGAACAAACAAGGGAGACACGGTCCACGGGGAAATAAAGCCCAAGCAGCGCTAGCAGCCAGGCCAGGCCCTGGCCTTTGTCCCAGATAACCCAGGGGGTGGGCGGAGCCAATACCTGTGGCTTGGATGCTCAGAGCTATGCTGGGACCCTGGAGTGGACAGGAACTCTGGCCCCCTGATCTCTGAGAGGACAACTCCTTTTTTGGGGTGACTTCTCTCCACTGCCCTACAGAGTCAACCAAGTAACAACTGCCCCCTTTGCCACGCCCAGTGAGCACTGGCCCTGTGCTCACCTCTTTTTACCCACAATGGTCTGGAAGACCTGGGCTACAGGCAAGGGAACTAGGATCAGAAGGGCTGAGGAATGTGCTTAGGGGCCCATCAGGAAGCGATAGAGTTGGGATTTGAACACACGTCTGACTCTAAGGCCCTCGCTATCCTACGTTGTGCTGGCCTGGCCTCTGAGGTCCTATCTGCCACTCCAGCCTCAGCCCCGGGCCCTCACTGTGGTCAGCAGGTCCCTGGACTGACACAGTTCATTCTTAGCTCACGAGGTTCCACCCATCATCACACCAGAAAGACCCATCTCTCTACTGTTTCACCCCCCCCCATTTCCTCTGAGTCTCACGTCAGTCTGTGTTTGTGGGAGCTTATTTTATGATCATCCATTTTGGAGAGGAGGAAAATTGACTAGTTTAATAAGTTGTATGCCAAGAGGCTCTGCCAGCAACTCCAGAGCCCAGCTCCTTCCAAACCCCTGCCCTGACCATCACCCTCCTGGGGCCTGGAAAGTGCCCAGAAGTATCACGGGGCTTCTCTGTCTGACACAGGGTCCTGGCTCCCCGCAGTCTGTGAGGCTGGAAGGGAGCCTGATTTTCAGTCCAGGAAAGCACAAGTCTTCTGGCTTGGCTGCACATCTCCACTAGGTGGCGCTGCTGGCCTGCCGCTTGGAGCCCAGCGCTCAAACTCTGCACTGCGCACCCCAGAAGCTGGGCCCTCACTGAGGTGGCAGCTTAAGTGTCCTTCCCTCATCCCTCCACCTCCCCAACCCACCGCCCCACCCCCACAGCCCTACTCCAAAACAGTGAGCCATAAGGTAAGGGGGTCTAAGATACTATATGTACCTGCATATAGTAGGTGCTCAATAAATAATCGTAAAATGAATGACTATTAGAAGAAGTGGGCATACATGAGACTATTCCATCCCTATTTTACAGCCTAGGAGCCTGAGGCCAGATACAACAGTAATAGGTTACTGTTGCCACCTATGGGTAGGTCACTATGTGCTGGGGCCACTGAGCTCCGCTCAGGTGGTTCTTCATCCCATTCAGTCACGGCGATGAGGCAGGTGCCTCAACATTCCTGTTTTGCAGGAGAGAACACTGGGGTTCAGAGAGGCCAGTGGGTGGGATAAAGGGGAGGAGTGGATTTGAAGCCCTCTGCCTGCATCTGACCAGCGTCACCTGTTGGTTTAGTGCCTTCTCTGTGGCCCGCCCCAAGCAGAATCCCAGGTGAAGCCCCTCAACCCTGCTCAGCCTGCACAGCCTCAGCCCCGGGCATTATGCGACCACCAGAAGGAGGCCTAGGTCGTTAGCCGCGGAAGGAGCTAGAATGAGGCTGGGGAGGGTGGCAGGTACTTAAATGCCAGAAAGAGCAGTGCAGGCGCCTGGGCTCTAGAGGGCAGTCTCTTCCTTTGTGAAAGGAGGATAACTGCCCACACCTGCCAGGTGGGTGGTGTGGATGACCTGGAACCACAGAGTCAAGCTGCTGCCCTGTGAGGGTGCAGCACCCAAGCTCTGGCCCATGCAGTGAGTAGCAGTAGTAACACAGTGGTCATCGAAGGCTTTATCTCTCTCACTGATTTGCTTTGTGTACTATCAGTCTCCCCTACTGAGGAGCAAGATTTTGCCCTGCTCCATGCACTGCTCCGCCCCCAGTGCCCAGATCACGGTGTCAGAGGCATGATGGGTGCTCCATAAGCAGGTGCTGACTGATGGAGGGCATGACATGGCCTGGAGCATGTGGCACCTGTGATGGGCTCCTGGGACGTGGTGGGCTCCTGTTATCTCACGTGTGGTACCCGGAGGACCGAGCTTGGCGTGTTGCACTGCCCGATAGGGTGTCAGATCAACCTATCTTTGGTCAAATCTTTGTCCCTTCCTGGGCCTCTCTCCCTTCTCTCCAGAGGGAGCATCTAAGGGTTTCTAGCCTTGATGGCTCAGAGAGCAGCCATGCCAGGTGTAAGGGTGGCCTTTGCTGCCCTGTCACTCTGCCCAGGGCTGTGCCTTCCTGTCCCACTTCCTGCTCTCGTATCCTTTCCTCCACGTGCCAGTGGAAACATGGTGTGACTACGCTTCTTCCTTCCAACACCCAGTGAAAAACCCAGTGAAACCACTGCACATGGAGAAATATCTGCACCACTTAAGAAACAAAGCCTGTGTTGGAAGCAGACCTTGTAGCAGCCCCTAGGAAGGACCCAGACTAACACACCATTCTCAAGCGGCCGGTGGGGGCTCAGCCTCCTGGTGGGGATTCATGACTGGCCCTAGCTGTCCTCCTGATGCCGACTTGGGTGATGCCGGAGCTTCTGGAACAGGGCTGCAGAGTAACCTGCAGGATCATTTGGACCCTGCCGGCAGCAGAAGTGGGTCTCAGAACCAAGTCCGGTGAGAAGGGCCACTCCAAGGCTCCTGGCCAGCGTCACCTGGGCTAAAGCAGGGCCTTCCACTGGGAAGGGGAATCAGCATGTGGAGAACACCTGCCAGGGCTGGCGGGGTACCGCATACCCCACATCTCCCTCCTCAGATCTCCGAGGAAGATTGCCCCGGAGTCTCGGGGTCCTATGATCCGGGCTGATGCACACAAAGGCCCGTGGAAAGAACTCTTCATTAGAGGAGGGTCAGCAGGAGGGAAAAAGGGGCCTGTGGAAACAAAGGGAAGGTGGGACGAGAGGGCAATGGCTGCATCTCCTGTCACTGTAGCTCTGGCTCCTCACAAGGCACACCGTGGGTGCTCAGTAAATCGGTATTAAACGAGTTTATAACTCAGAGTACAACCTTCCTCAGCAATAGATTACACTGATGAAATTAGAATTTTGTACTTCAAGCTCTATCTAGGAAACAAGAGTATACTTTTGCTCAATAAGGACAAGAGACAGCGGTAAGTTAAAAAAATGCAGTAGCTAAATTACAATTTGCATCGGATGCAATGAATAGTAGATCGGAACGTGTAAAACTCAAGTGAATTGTACAGAGGACCAGATGAAGAGACATTCCCAGGATGCAAAGGAACTGGATCAGGACAGAGCAGCACTAAGAACCCACGAGGACAAGGGCCACCGAAGCCTCAGGCGGATTAGGGGCTGCTTGGGATTAGGGGGTGGGGCACAGGAGTTGGGGCTCGATGGCTGAACAGCACAGGATTTTTCTTTTCAGGCGATACGAATATTTTTTATTGATTGTGATGATGGTCGTGCCTATCTGTGAATAATGTAAAAACCATGAAATCGTGTACTTTAAATGACTGACTTATGTGACATGAGAATTATATCTCAATAAAGCTGTTAAAAATTTATGACTTATAAATGCAACCTGTCTAGATAATTTTAGTTGATTATAGTATTAAAAAGGGAGTGCCAGCTGCTCTGACTTCCCTTCTGAAATTTCAGGGGCTTAACACAATAGAAATTTACCTTCTACGTACACAGAGACCAAACAAGCATCCCTCAGTGGTAGGTAGCTGTCTCTCGGTGGTAATGCAGGACCCATGCTCCCTCTGTCCCATGTCCCCATCTTCAACAGTACCTCCTGAGGTCATTGCAAAAGAAGAAAGAGCCAGGAGGGTGGAAAAGTGGAGGTTTTAATGGCCCAGGACTAGGAGAGAATGGTTTTGCCCTTTTCCATTAGCCAGAACTCAGTCAGCAGGTGGGGTTGAGAAGTGCTGTCTAGTATGGGCCCAGGAAGAGGAGAAATGCTGAGTTCAAACCAAATTTTGAAGAACTGAACCTTCCTGTTATTCAAACTATTCCAGATTATTGAGAAAGAGTGAGAGCCCCATCTAATCCACTTTGTAAGCAAACACGACCTTAATAATAAAACTTAATCAATATGGTCCCCCAAACTGTAAACCAATTTCACTTAAGAATATAGATACACCTGGCTGGCGTAGCTCAGTGGATTGAGCGCGGGCCTGTGAACCAGAGTATTGCGGTTCGATTCCCAGTCAGGGCACATGCCTGGGTTGCAGGCCAGTTCCCAGCAGGGGACGCATAAGAGGCAACCATACATTGATATTTCTCTCCCACTCTTTCTCCTTCCCTTCCCCTCTCTCAAAAAATAAATAAAATATTTAAAAAAAAGAATATAGATACAAAAAAAGAGAGAATATAGACACAAAATTCTGAGGACACAAAGTTAAAAATGATGAAATCTATCAACAGAGAGTAATTTAAAAGATAAATACCAAATAATTCTATCGACAATTGCTAAAAATACTACTGATAAATTCCACAGTGACCCCTAACAGCAACTCTAATATAAGAAATGCAAAAACTGCCCTGGCTGGTGTGGCTCAATGGATTGAGTACTGGCTTGCAAACCAAAGGGTCCCTGGTACGATTCCCAGTCAAGGCACAGGCTGGGCTGTGGGCCAGTTTCCCCAATGTGGGGCATGTGAGAGGCAGACAAACATTGATGTTTCTCTCCTTCTCCTTCTCCCTCCCTTCCCCTTTGTCTAAAAATAAATAAATACAAATTTTTTTTTAACAAAAGAAGTGCAAAGACTATTACTAGACATAATAAAGGCTTATAGTGGAATAAAAGTTGTTCAGGACGGGAACAATAGGGATGAAGTAAAGCGCCAATCCAGATAAAAATGAGGCAAGGGGAGCAGCTAGGAAATCCGAGTGAGCAAGTCACTGGATTTTTAGGTGAGTTATATAATAAAAAATATCTTGAACCATGCCTCCTTCTAAATGTTCAGAAAAACTAATTTCACATAAAAATAAACCGTCAAGAAATATGGAGCCCCAGCTGGGCAGCTAAGCTGGCTGGCACAGCACCCCAGTTGGTGCACCGAGGTTGCAGGTTTGATCTCTGCTCAGGGCACATACAAGTGTTGAGTGATGAATGCATGGACAGGTGGAGTGGAAGGTAGGTCTCTCTTTCTCTCTCTGAAATCAAGAGATAATTTTTTAAAGTTTAAAATAAAAGAAGAATATTGAGGCGAAATATAACTTGAATTTATTATAAGAAAAAAGAGAATAAGGAACAAATAATATTGCTATGACAATAAAAGCATATCAGAAAGACTAACCTATACCAAAAAGTGTGAAATTATAACCTATTATCTCAAAGTGGTAAAAACTTCATCAAGAAATTGATATAAAACACATGGAAGAGTAATTTATATTGGGATTAGAAAAATCTGAAATGTGGTGAGTACATTTCAGAAAAGAATCAGAAATAAAAGGGGAAACATCACTTCACAAATTAAGACCGAAACAGAAGGAACAGAACAGCGAACAGACACAACCAGTAATGCATTAAGAGAAAAAGGAGGTGCGACGTGTTGAAAACAGGCAAAGAAGATCCAACCTATCCCTGAAGAAAAAAAATGAAATACGGGTACAAAACAAATATCTAAAACTATTATTCAAGAAAACTTTCTTGAAATTAAAAAAAAAAGATTAGAAGCTGTGTTTTGGAAAGAGCACCCCACGTTCTGAAAATGTCAACCTAGAATAAGCAAACAATAACATACTCTAGGAAATTCTCCGGTCCTAGGCAAGAAAAAAAATCATGTGATTTAGAAGGAAAAGAAAATTCGATTATCATCAAACTTTTTATTTTTGTATTTTTATTTTTTAATATATTTTATTGATTATGCCATTATAGTTGTTCTATTTCCCCCCTTCATTCCCCTCCACCCTGCACACCCCTCCCCCACCAGTCCCCCCTTTAGTTTATGACCACATGTCTCAAGTTCTTTAGATTCCATAATTCCCATACTATTCTTGCCCTTCCCCCTATCTATTTTCTACCTGCCATTTATGCTACTTATTTTCTGTACCTTCTCCCCCCTTCTCCTTCTCCCACTCCCCTGTTGCTAACCCTCCATGTGATCTTCATTTTTATGGTTCTGCTCCTGATCTAGCTGTCCTCTTAGTTTGCTTTTGTTTTAGGTGTGGTTGTTAATAACTGTGAGTTTGCTGTCCTTTCACTGTTCATCTTTTTTATCTTCTTTTTCTTAGGTAAGTCCCTTTAACTTTTCATATAATAAGGGCTTGGTGATGATGAATTCCTTGAATTTGATCTTATCTGAGAAGCACTTTATCTGCCCTTCCATTCTAAATAAAAGCTTTGCTGGATAGAGCAATCTTGGTTGTAGGTTTTTGGATTTCATGACTTGGAATACCTCTTCCCAGCCCCTTCTTGCCTGTAAGGTCTCTTTTGAGAAATCAGCTGACAGTCTGATGGGAAGTCCTTTGTAGGTGACTGTCCCCTTATCTCTTGCTGCTTCTAGAATTCTCTCCTTCATTTTAATCTTGGCTGATGTAATTATGATGTGCCTTGGTGTGTGCTTTCTTGGGTCCAACTTCTTTGGGACTGTCTGAGCTTCCTGGATTTCCTGGAATTCTATTTTCTTTGCCAGATTGGGGAAATTCTCCTTTATTATTTGTTCAAATAACTTTTCCACTTGTTGCTCTTCCTCTTCCCCTTCTGGTACCCCTATAATCTGGATGTTGGAATGTTTAAAGATGTCCTGGGTGTTCCTAAGCCTCCCCTCATTTTTCTGAATTCTTGTTTCTTCATCCTTTTCTGTTTGGTCATTTTTTTTTCCTCTTTCTGGTCCACTCCTTTGATTTGAGTCCCAGTTTCCTTTCCATTACTATTGGTTTCCTGTGCATTTCCATTCATTTCAATTAGTTTAGCTTTCATATGTTCCTCTAATTTGTGACTAAAATCAACCAGTTCTGTGAGCATCCTGATCACCAGTGTTTTGAACTGTGCATCTGAAAGTTTAGCTATTTCTTCATCGCTTAGATTTATTGGCTCTGGGGCTTTGAGTTCTTCTTGAGCCATAATATTTTGCTCTTTTCACTCCTGTTACGTAGGAGGCTCAGAGCCTTAAGTGTTCACCAGGGCGGGGCCACCCAGGTCGCTGGTTTGTGACGCTGTATGTGGGGGCGGGGTCAGAGAGGGACAATGGCAGTGCCCTCTGCCACTTCCTGCCACTGGTGCCTGCACAGTCTGTCTCACTGCTCACTCCTTCACCGGTTTATCTGCGCACGAATGTGTGACCACGGTCGGCCCTCAGTGAGTTCACCACCTTGTGCCCTCAGTGGGTCCGCCCGCTTCTCCACATCTGGGATCCGCCCTCGGCTGTCTGCGTGCCTGGGTTGCATGCCCCTGCCGGTCGGGTGGATCCTTCCTGCCCAACCCCACTCTGCTGCTGGCTCCGCCCCTCTTACTGGTTTGGGGTTCATTGTTGTCAGACTTCTGTTTAGTTCAATTTTCTGTGGTTTGGCTGTTTTTTTGTTGATAAAACTTTGTTATTTTTAAACTTGGTTGTGAGAGAAGGCAGTGTTTTCACCTACGCCTCCATCTTGGCGGAAGTTATCATCAGACTTTTTAGACAGTAACATTTTATGTCAGATGAAAATGGAGTAACATTTAAGATACTCCAAGGTAAGAAAATGTGAACCAAGGATTTTATATACAGAAAAACTGACTTTAAAGTACAAAAGCAGAGACGAACTGTTATCGACATGCAAGAACCCAGAGAATACCGCACCCTGAGCCCTTCCTAGGTAACCGACTAGAGAATGAGCTTCAGACAAGGAGAAGGACCAGAGAGACGGCAGCATAAAGACTGGTGGTGAATATTAAATATATAGTTACTTACAGAACGCAGTGGCTATATAATCTGACTGCAATTGTACTGCACAAATAATGGGGGCAGGCAGAGAATGGGAGAGCATACGAAAAATAATTCAAACCATTTTCAGTAATCATATTGAGGTGGTGGTGTCAGTGTTACTATTCTGATACTGCTTATGTTCAGAGTGAGGTAAAGCAAATATATATTTACGGGACACTTTCAGTGCCTGCGTATTGATCACCAGGAATCTTAATATAAAAGAAAGGAGATGCAGGTGTAATACAGTAGAGTTAAAATAAAAACTCTGTAATATTGGATTTGCATTGGAAGACCCAATATGAACCGTTGAGGTATTTCATCTTGAAATGTTTATATTTTATTTCCATGCTCTAATTCTGACCAGCAAAAGGGCCTAATCACAGTGATTCCACATTTCTCCTCTCTGGCCGTCTGTGCCCACCCCATAGAGCTGGGTGGACACGGCAGCCAGCAGGACGCCAAGACGAGCGACAACAAACCAACACATTCACTGTTTGCTGTGAGCCAGAGACAGTAACCATGTTACTTGCTTAACTCTGCTTTTGCTATGCTTTGTTGTGTAACAAACTATCTCAAAGTTTAGTGGCTTAACTATCCCTCACTGTTCTGTGGGGTGACTGAGTTCAGATGGGCAGTTCTTCTGCTGGTCTGCCTCAGAGTGTGTCATGCAGTTGCAGTCAAATAACACCTGAGGTCGTTTGGAGGCTGAGCCCCAGGGGATTCTCAGCTGTTGGGATGGCTGGTCCTTGCTCCTTCCCCAGGTAGTCTCACAGCCTCTCCTTGGGGGACATATTCAGGTGCTCTCATCCAGCGGGACAGCGAGGCTTCTTCTGTGGAAGCTCAGAGACAGGCCTTCCAAGGGGGCAAAGCAGAAGCTGCTAATCCTCTTAAAGACCAGGCCCAGAACCGGCCCAGGGGTGCTCCTTCCACATTCTATTAGTCCCAGGCCGCCCCAGGTTAAATGCTGGATGAGACCGTCCAGAATTGCAGGTTGTCATCAGCTGTCTTTGGAGGCCAGCCGCCACCAACCCATTAGATCCTCCGACAATCCCTTGGAGGTAATTCCTATTATTAGCCCCACTTTGCAGATAAGGCAACTGAGACAGAGAAATGTAAAATCAGTTGAGTAAAGGCACAGATGTACCGTAGGGTGGTCCAGAGAGGAAAGTCCTGGGAAGTTTCACTAAGGAGGGACACAAGACCAAAGAGCAGGGATTTTTTCAGGAGAACAAGCGGGGCTATGACAGGGGGAAGCACTGGGCACTGCAGACATGAAACACCATAGCTGGTGCAGAGCTTCGCTGGTGGCTGAGACCCAGGATGTAAGGAAGGGGCCAACAGGGGATGGGGCTGGAGCAGTAAGCAGGGCTGCAGTGTGCTTCAGAATGTGGACTTGTGGCTGCTGGGGCAGGAGGTGGCGGAACCCGGAAGGAAGGGTGTTTGCTTGTCGGGGCTGCTGTAACAAAGAAACACATCTGGGTGGCTTAGAACAACAGAAGTTCATTATTTCACAGTTCTGGAGGCTAGAAGTGTGAGGTCCAAGCCATGCTCCCTCTGAAGAGTTAGAGAAGGATGTGTTCTAGTCCTCTTTCTTAGCTTCTGGAAGTTTCTGGCGTGTGCTGGCAGTCGGCATGACTCTAGTCTTCTCATGGTGTCCTCCCTGGGCACTTGCCCTTGTTATAAGGATGCCTGTCACCTTGGGTTAGGGAACCACCCTGCTCCAGTATGACCTCATCTCAACTAATTCCATCACTGGTGATGTACTGGGGGCTTAGGGCTTCAACATGTGAAGTTGGGTGGAAGGTCACGGTTCAACCTATAACATAACCTGCCAGAGGGCATGGCTGGCTCAAGGTAGAGGCTCTCAGAGGTGGGCTGGAGGCGGGGGCCTAGGAATCTAAGCATGTAAGTAGAGATGTTCAGGGTCTGGGATTAGTGGGAAAGCCATGTGACCAGGAGGCAGGGACTGCTTGGAGAAGGTAAGAGCAAGTCACCTGGGACGTGTCTTGACTTCAGGGGGAGCACTGGAAAGCCCGGAGATCACACTGGTGAGGAGGACTCTGGGGTTTACAATTTCAGGGTGATGCCGAGCTCCAGGGTGTGGATGGCCAAGGTGAATTGAAGGTCACCATCCTGGGGCTGAGGAACAGGGGTGGCAGGTGAGTTCCCACATTTGAAACGTGAGGGTGAGGATGGGAGATTTATTTCTCTGCATGTTGGGGGAGCCTTTCAAGGTTACAGATTCATACAACTGCCTTTCCATCTCATTTCCCCTGTTTTTCAATGTGCCCACAAAGTCCTGGGGAAGGACTCTGGCAGATGTCCAAACACATTGTGGGCCATTCTGTCCTCTGTGTTTTCCACTAGGAACCCTGAAGTTGACGAACTTGCACTTGTCCATTGTTCACACTGAGGTTGGGTGGCTTCTGGTTGCGTGGGCTTCACAACACCCAGTAATCTCCCAAGGGAGGTCATGGTATCCATCCTTCTTTCCCAGCATCTGCCCTTTGCAGTCTTTCTCAGTCTGCTTTACAAGTGCCGTAAAGTCTTAGAATATGTACAGCTTCCCCCCCTTGGGGGAAGCCTAACCCCTCCCACATGCCCACACTTGAGGGTGGGGGATGCTCTTAAAATCAAACTCCACTAGTGCCTACATGCTGGCGACCTTGGAGCCTCAGAATCCAGCCCTTCAGGCCCAGCCCAGTCATGGCCACTCTTGGGCTGGGCACGATGGTAGGGTGGAGGCAAAGGGGAGCATTGTCAGGGAAGCCCCCCGCAGCTGCCCGGCTGGAGGCTGGGAGGCCTGAATAGCTTCACAGCTTTGGGCTGGCTCCCTGAATGGGCGCTTGACCCCTCCCTGGCAGTGGCTCGGAATAGATGACATTTTCATTGCAAACTAACAAGGGGAGAAATCCAATTACCTTACAAAGGGGCTGCCAAAGGGGCCTCACAGTCTAGGGAGAGAAAGGGAGGAGAAGAAGGAGAAAGGGAGGGGAGAGGGAGAGTGTGTGAGTCTGCACAGGGTCCCCAGCCCTAGGATAGGCCCAGGGCAGGATAGGTGGAACTTGGGGCTTTTAACTTATTCCTCTTTGCCAGAGAGTTCACCTGGGAAGCTCCAGGTCCCTGTCCCAGGCCTGTGGGTGGTACAGGAGAGGCCCGCGCTCCCTTTGGGCAAGTGACAGCCTCTCTGAACCCCACTCTTGGCCGTCAGGCCAGGGGTTCTCACATCAAATGATCAGGCACCCAGTGCACACTTTTCACTCCATCATACCTGTCAAAACGATTAATTCCTCTTCTTTAAATTTAAAGTATATTATTTAAAGAGTACTTAAAAGGAGAAGTTTATATTCTACCTATAAATAGAAAAAGTAGACGTTAATTCTAAAAAGAAATTTAATACAAATAACCCAATGTTGTTAAACCTTAGCTAGACGTTGGGTCAGGCAAGGACTTTGGGGCTTTGGGGCTCTCTGGGGGTGAGTGGGTGGGGAGAGGTAAGATCGGGGAGGGGATTGCTAGCGAGTGTTTGCAGCAAGCCCAGACTTCTCCTGGGCCTAAGTCAGGAGGATTAAGGGGATTGAAAAGGGACACCTCCCCCCCGCCCCCCGTGGTTCAAACAGTTATTCCTATTCGTACCTCTACACCCTCCCAGGGCGGCTGGCTCTGGGGCGGTGAGTGCGGCAGTGTTGGCCTGGCCTGGCGGCCTTTAGCCTTGGTTACCCAACTACTTAGTGGGAGAAATAGACGAAGAATGGTGATCTATTTCATCATCGGTCAGACCTTGCTTCCTGTGATTTTGGTGGTGGTCACGGGGCCCAGAAACTGGGAGGAGCCTCGGGGAGGTGGAGGATGACGGAGGTCTCGGGGCAACAAGAAAATGTGCTCTTCCACCCTCACTGCCCTTGGGACCAGGGAGGAAGGGACAGCAGGCCTCCTTCTGTAGGAAATTAGCATTTCCTTCCTGCAGCCCAGCCAGAACAAATCAGCCTTCAAAGGCAGCCTGCCTCAAGGCCACACAGGTGCCCCTTTGTGACTCCCTCCCCAACCCTCTCTCTCCATCCCCAGCTAATTGAGCTCTGGCCCAGAACACAAGAATGGGAGTCTCCTGAGGCACAGGGGCCTGGGGGCCATTGGAGGGATTCAGAATTTTAGAGATATCCTGCTGACGCCCTCTCCAAATGGGGGTCATTCCTCCAACCTCTTAACACATGGAAGATTTTGAGGAGCTTTGGCACCAAGAGCTTTTAGGCCCAATGATGAGACAACACTGGCCTGCACCCACTCCCCTGGAAAATTTGGGCAAATGGAAAAGCTGAGGGAGGGGCAGTGCTTGCTTGGGGGTGTGGTTTATTTAAGTCCCACCTACTCACCACTGGACAATCAGGGATGATCATTCTAGGCCTTGGGGAATCCCTGCTCCCCTCTGCTCCCCCAGGTCATCCCTGCACTCAGAATGGTGGGGGAGAGGAGATCAGGGAGATGCAAGTCTGATCTAGAGACCTAGGGGCACCCCTGAGCCTTCAGGACCCCTCCAGTCAGATGCTTAGTCAGCAAGGCAGAAGGGAAGGTCCAATATGAGGGTAGTTTTCGCAGGCTGACACAGTCAAGAAAGCTCAAAGAAGGCAAAAATGGAATAATCATCACCCATTAAAACAAGACCCAGTGTTCCTTAAACATTACTCTATAGAGTGACAGGCACTTCACAAGGACCCACTCCTTTAACCTTGTCCACTAATCTAGGGGCAAGTTGAGGCTGGGTGGCTGGCATAAGAACCCAAGTTAGTCAGTGGCAGAGCTCACCCAGTATTCCCTGGCCACCTACCCATTCTTCACCTACATGTGGCATTTGACCCTGTTGAGAGCTTTGTTGTTTTCATACGCAGACTTTCCTGGCTTCTAGGATACCACTCCCTCCCTAGCCTCTTCCTCCTTCTCTGAGCATTCTGTGTGTGTCACACTGTGGGTCCCACCCAGACCTCTGCTGTCAGGGTGTGTGTGCCTTCTGGAGCAGTGCGGCTTGGCAGTGTGGTCCCATCCGGTGAATGTTTCTAGGGTTTATGCTTTAGCCTTCTGTTCTGTGATGGCTCCCAAATTTATTTCACCTCTGAAAAATCCTATGGCCTGTAAGACACACCCACTTGATGTCTCAACTCAAACACATAAGACTATCAACTGGACTGTGTTTTCTCCCAAGTTTCTTCTCACCATGAGATTTTCTGTCCCAGGCTCCCAGAGTGGAGACTCCTGTGTCCTCACTGATTTACCTGTGTCCTGACCCTCGCCCCCTTTCTGACCAATGCCTCCCTGTACCTCACTGGCATGCTACCCCAACATCTAGCCACCAAGGTAGTTCTGCCTCTTGAATCTCTCCTGCATCACCGCCCTCCCTCATTCTCTAGGTCTTCGACCTCTCACACCTGACTAGTGAAGTAAACTCTAAACAAGTGTCACTGCTCAGCTTTTCTCCTGAGGTCAGACAGCCCTCTGAGCCCAAGTCTCAGCACAGAACTCTCTCCCTGCCTAAAGAATTCCGTGCCCTTTTCACCAACACGCACATCCCTGGCTCTTCACCCAGCTGCCTACGTGCGCTACATCCCACTATAAGCGCGATCTAAACACTCCTGGTCTTTTTATGTTTATTCATCCCCTTATCCAACAAATAATTGCTTATTTTAGAAGCTGTTTATTTCTGTTTTCTGTTTAAGAGGCTGTTGGAAGAACGGCTTAAGAGCACTTGGTGTTTGTTTCCGCCCAGGCAGTGGCCGGAGCCCTGGGAGCCGCGGACCAGCCTTCAGGGCGCGCGGGTCTCCACTTCGCGTAGGGGAGGCTCAGACCTTCCCGCCACCTCCATGGAGTGGCAGTGAACTCGGGCGGTCTACTGGGCCTGAAATTGTCCTTGCTCACTGCCTTTTCAGTGGTGGCCTCTTCTTTCATCCCAATTTCTTCGAACTTTCTGCGGAAATAGAAATCAGGTGCGGCCGCCCCTGGGCAATGGCACGGCACATGGGTCCAACTCCCGCAGCCCGCACACCGGACGCGCTCAGGGAGCTCCCGCGACGTGGCACAGGCTGTAGGTGTCCACGCGCCCCGAGGAGGGTCTGCGTTGACGGCGCGACCTAGGCCAGTTGACAGAGGAGGCCTCTGGGAGAGGCGGGTGGTCAGCCCTGGGGTTAGTAGCCACCGGGAGTCACGGAGGCTGCCTGGGTCTGGCTAGTGAAGGGTCCAGGAGCAGAGGCCCAGGGACAGGGCTGTCCCCGGCAGCAGCAGCAAACTTCACCATTTGGAAGTCAAGGTTGGTGCTGCCTAAGAGGGTTTCTGCAGCAACAAATTTGAGAAGACCCTCCTGTTTCATTGGGAGGACAACGAGGGCTTCAGGCCTTGGGAGAGTTTCTCTCCCAGTATCGATGAGAACCCAGAACGAGGCCCTATGGGCAGGAAGGCCGGAAAATATTTATTTGGTGCCAGCGTGGAGTCCGGCCTGTGCCCAGGGCTGGGGGAGGTGAAACTGAGACAGATCCCAGCCCTGCCCTCACGGACGGGGGCTCTAGTCCTCATGCTGTTGCACAGGCCATTCTGCCAGGCAGACCCACACTTTCCATCTGGAAAGTGCCTCTCTCCAGACAGATCTTACAGTTTCTTCCCACTACCGATGGATTTACACAAAAGAATGAAGAGAGCAAGAAATGATAAATACCTGGGGAAGCAGAAAATATTTTTAAAATACATAATGGTGGAAAGCAAGAAAACAATGATATATTTGGAGGTTTATAATACATTTGGAAAATGCATGAGAACAACTCACAAAGGACAGAAGGCAGGACAAAGTGTACCTGTGAGGTTCTCACATCATACATGGAATGGTACAATGTTGTCACTTGGCACACTCTGTCACACATGGTATGGAGCACGCATATTGTCAATGCCAGGGCAGTCACTCAGAGAATAGTAAGGACAGCTGCTAAGCCAATAGCACAGGTGAGATGGAACCTGGACGCTTCCTTCTGTGGGTATGGAGACGCATTAGCAGAACGCGCCTGGCCTGTCTGCTGTCTCCCCTACAGTCTGCTCCAGGAAATACTGACTAGCTTACCTGATTGATGAGGCAGGCTCGGGTGGCCCCACCCTTTTTTCTGGGTGCAAGCTACCTGCAGGGAGCACACACTTCTGCTGTGCCCTGGTGAGTAGGGGAGGCTCGTGATGGTGCAGGGTCGCCTGTGATTCCGTCACTAAGGTTAACCCTGGGTTTCCGCTCTAGGAAGCCCACCTACCCACAGCCATCAGCCACGTTCTTCAAAAGCCACTTCACCCAGAGTAAATGTGATACTTGGTCTCTAACTCGCTTCTTTATCTAACTTCTTAATTGGTTTAGACATCAGCATTTATTGAGATGCTCCCCCTTGTCATACACCATAGTCAGTGGCCGAAAGAGCGAGGGCACTAGACCCCGCCCCCGCCTGTCCTGTGCAGTTGTCCACGGGGGCCTGAGCAGTGGTGGAAACGGTGAAGAGGGTACATGGGTGCTGGGACCCTGGGCCCACAGAGGACTGAGGGGGCCTCTGCTGGGCCTGGCGGGGAGGGAGGCCCTTAGCTTTCCTCTCCTCATGCCCTGCTCACAATCTCTGATGTCACCCATGAACCCCTCAACCAGGCAAGTTGTGGCAAAGGCACAGGGTGGGGTCAGAAGACCTGGATTCCTTGTCCAGGTGGGCCACTAACTCACTACGTGACCTTAGCCAAGTCATGCCTCTCTCCCCCAATCTGGTCTCGGGTTCCCCACTTGAAACAAGAGGGTTATGCTAGACAATATTTAACAGTGGCTCCTCTGGCCTTTCCATAGTTTCTGTGTCTAGACCAGAGACTCCAGTCTCAGGCTACATTTAGACTTATTTAATCTGGCTCACACTGTGTGTGAATTTTTTTTTTAGTAGTTGCTAACTGTGAGAAATTTTCACATATAACTCTGAATTCCAATCTACCTTGGAAGAATTTCCAAGTCTTCATTGCTGCATAGAAGTAGTTAGGCAGCAGCTGACCCCTTTAGGGGTACACGGCCTCTCCAGGGGACCGAAGTTCCCACTTGGTCACCACTGTTCATGGATGTCACCTGCCTACCCCTGCAGCCCTTGCTCTGGGGCCTCAGCACAGAGTGGGGAGCCGTGATAGGAACCCAGGTCCCTGGATTCCCAGGCCCGTGTGATATTTCCTATATTCTGTGACCAGTCGGGCTCTGCCCAGATAGGACAGGGGAGAGGAGTGACAGTGTTTCAGAGCTGCCTAGGGTTACACAAAGGGAAACTGGACTTACAGTGGGTGGAGACACGCAGAAGTTCATGGATTCAGGGGTCCCTGGTGTTATACAGTGGACCCCAATGCAGGAGATGCAAGCAGAATCAGAAGGTCCCCTGGTCTCTCCCTGGGTTTTCTTCCTCCTGTCCCCATCTAGTGGCTCATCCAAGAGGCTAGAGTTAAAGCCCCTCCCCAACTGGCAGCTTTACAGATATCTCTCCCCCTCACCTCCACCCACTAAACTCCCCACTAATGTGGTTAAATCATTGTCAGAAGCACAAGGCTGGGTCACCAGATGGTTGCCCCATGCAGAGGAGGCCAGTGGTGGTGTTAGGGGGTGGGAGCCTTTGGGAATTCCCACCTTCAATCTCCATAGCCCTCGACCCCACACTGTCAGCCCTGGGGACCCCAGTTGTACTCCAAAGGGCTTCTATCCCAAGTGATGATGAGGAGTAATCTTGGCGGCAACTTGGCCCATGGAAGGCTCAAGGACTATGGGGTCAGATGGCGTTGGAGTTGAATCCTAGCTGCCCACCCACCAGCTGCACCCACTAAGGTAAATTACTGAACACTCTGAGGCTCATTTTATTCATCTCCAATGGAGCAAATAACAACTCCTGCCCCTCAGCATAAGGATGCAGTGACGGAAGGGGTGCGGAGTGGCAGCACTTGATAGACGCTCAGTAATTGTCCGTTTTCTTTCCCTCCCCTTGGGCCCCAGGGAGCTGGTCCTGGGAGTTCTCCACTAACCTTCTCGGTCTCAGTGCCCTATATCCTAGAAATGAGAGAGTGGAAACAATATATTTTAGCTTTCAGGACAGAAAACCATAAAGCAACTTATACTTTGTAACGATGAATGCCTTACACTGCTCACAGTTCACAAGAGCCCACTCCGAACTTCGCCCTCAGTCCCATGGCCATGGTGGTGTGATTACCGTCCCCGTGTGCAGGTGGAGCACTGACAGGCAGAGTGGTCAGCGGGTCGCTCAGGGTCACAAAGCTCCAGGCAGGGGCAGCCTCTATCGTCGGTTTAGGTCAGTTTAGGTCTGGTCGTGGGCAAGGATTGGTCTTCTTGAAAATTCAGCTAGCTTGGTGGGGGAGGCTTTGGCTGGCTCCATCTCCCCTTTCACCTCACCCTCCCCGCCCCCCAAAATGTAGGCCAATTCTTCCTGATCCCTTGCCCCACCTGGACTACTCATGCTGAATAGGTCCATCCTTCTCACCTTTTTAGGCCAATGGGAGTATCAGACGCTCTGGGAAGTCTTCACTGATTTCCCCTCTGGTGATTTTTCCCTCCCCCACCCTGAGTTCCGTGCTGCTCCCCGGTTCGCCCCTCCCAAGTACATGGGGTTCCCTTACCTGTCTGTTCAGCACCTTCCTCTGAGTGGAAGGCCGGATGACAAACCCTTGGTGTGTCGGACCCTCGCTAGATCGGCCTCAGTCCCCCAGCCTCTGTCCACATGCTGTCCTCCTTGTTCCTTTCTCCTTCCCCTGGCCAGTGCGGGATGGACAGTCCACAGCCTCCAGAAAACACAAATATAACTCTTTAGCAACATGTACCAAAGCCTTAAAAAGCACATACCCTGCCCTGGCTGGTGTGGCTCAGTGGATTTAGTGCCGGCCTGTGAACCACATAGTCACCAGTTCAATTCCCGGTCAGGGCATGTACCTGGGTTACAGGCCAGGTCCCCAGTTAGGGGCATGCAAGAGGCAACCAATTGATGTATCTCTCACATATTGATGTTTCTCTCTCTCTCTTTCTCCCTCCTTTCCATTCTCTCTAAAAAATTTTTTTTAAAAAAAGCACATATCCTCTTACCTAACACTTCTAGGGTGGCTCAGCTGGTTGGAGCATTGTCTCATTCACCATAAGGTTTCGGGTTTGATTCCCGGTCAGGGCATATACCTGGGTTACGGGTTCGATCCTTGGCTGGGGTGAGTGTGAAAGGCAACCACTCACGTCCTCTCTCACAGTGACGTTTCTCTCTCTCTTTCTTTCCCTTTCTTTAAAATCAATAAAAACATATCCTTGGGTGAGGATTAAAAAAATACTTCTAGGACATCTCCCTAAAGACATAATAAAAAATATATAAAAATATTCACCTTAGTGTTACTTATAAGGACAAAAATTGGACATAACTCAAATATCCAACAGAGAATTTTTGGTTAAGTATATTATGATACTGTACCAGAATACACACAATATATGTAGAAATTAAAATGATGAAGTAGATCTACTATATTTCATTGGCACCACAAGATGTTCATAATAATATTAAGTATAAAAATAAGATTATAAAACGAATCTTATAGAGTGATTTCTTTCTCTCTTTCCATGTGTGTATGTGTGTTCGCGTCTGTCGATACGGAGAGATGATGTCTACCAAATGCTAACAGTGTTATCTCGGGGGGTGAGATTAATGGATGATTTATGATATTTTGCTAATCTACACTTTTCTGCAGTGAGTTACTTAGGCTACCAAAGAAACAACAAAAACATTTATTTTAAAGTCGAGTGCCCCAGATTGGGCCCCGTGCCCCCATCGGACACGGAGCGAGGCCAGCCGAGACCGGGGGAGGTGTGGGCAGGGGGGCGGCGGCCCTGGCTCCAGCTCGCCTCCAGCGGAGCCCCAGTCAGGGCGAATGGCACCGGGTTTGGTTCTTGGCCCGGGTTGGGCATTCTATCTCCAGGAGAGACCTTGTCAGGCCAGGTGATTGTCCCACCCAGCCTGCACCTGCTCCATTAATCTTTGCTGTCCCGACCTGGTGACAGAGCCCACTCTGTCTGCTGTTGACCTAAGAGGAGCGTGCCAAGGGCCCAGGGAGGGGCTCCTGCGCCATACCTGCCGTTGCTCAGCAGCTGGGGCTGGAGCCCTCGCAGGGGGCCGTGTTTGTCAGCACTGATGGATGAGGAGCTGCAGGAAGGCCGCTCGGTTCTGCCACCACCTCTCCACCTCCCCCGGCCCCTGCTGGTCCCGGATGCATTAGTGCCCTAGGTGAGGCAGCTAATCACCCCAATCCACACATGTCCACGAACTATACTCTGGCACCTCCCCCAGCTCACATCTGAGGTACCACAAGCTTTCTTGGTTAAACCTCCCCTAAGCCCAAGAGCATAGCACATCTGAGTTAGCTTTTTTACTTTTATTTTTTTGTCCTCACCCAAAGACATTTTTTCCCCATTGCGTTTAGAGAGGAGGGGCAGGGAGAAAGGGAGAGAAACATCGATATGAGAGAGAAACATTGATTCATTGCCCTTCATACCAGCTCTGACTGGGGACCAAACTGGAAACCTAGGGAATCAAACCTGTGAACTTTCAGTTAATGGGACAGATGCTCCTCCAACTAACCAAGCCACACTGGCCAGGGCAGGTATAGCTTTTTATAAATGAGAAAAATGGAAGCAATTAACATAGTAGTACAAATAACAAAGTAGATGTACGTTTCATTGAGACTGAAAGATAATTGTAATATATTAAGAGAAGTAAGCATAGCATGACAAAAGTTGGGTATATATATCTATCCTGTTTATACATAAAAGGATATTAACCAATTGCTAACAGTGCTTGAACTGACACTCAAACCAGGTCTTTGGGCTCACATCTCACACTCATTTCATTGCCTGTCATTGCCCTGAGGTCTGGAGGTTCCTGCCTCCTACAGAGCTTCACCTCTTCCTGGTGGCCTCCTGGGATGCCTCCCCCGGCCAGGCTTGGGCCACCTCAGTCATTCTAGAAACTCTTTCCTCTGACAAGCCCTGAGGCTGGTTGCTGTGCCCACTGCAGCAGGTTTGCATTCACCCTGGTATCTGTCCTTCTGAGAGCCCCCAGCCGGGACCGTGGGGTCTCTCCCCCCACCCCACTAAGTGAGTCTTCCTTCTTCGCATCCTCTGGCATCATCCTGATGGCATCAAGTTCAAGACCCAAAGCTCACAGATGCTATTCAAATGAAAGGCGCACTGGTACTCACTTAGATGCCACCTATGGTTCTTTTGCACATAATCCCACTGAACTTGGATAATTGGCTCCCCAGGCGATAGGTGACAGAGGCAGCAAACTGGACAATAGGTGGCCAGCTTCCCAAGCCAGGCAACCTAGAGGCCAGGATAGCAGAGAAAAGAGCTCAATCCCCAGCGCATGCTGCTGGGGGCCACGTGAAGGAGTGAGCAGCTCTCAGCAGCCCCAGGACTGCACAGAGCAGAGCTGGACCACAGCTGACCCTTGTGGGGGCTCCCCTGCCGTCAAGACAGGCAGCTGTGGGACTAACACTTGCTGAGTTTCTCCTA
The DNA here is from genome assembly GCF_021234435.1 of Artibeus jamaicensis. Lineage (NCBI taxonomy): Eukaryota > Metazoa > Chordata > Mammalia > Chiroptera > Phyllostomidae > Artibeus > Artibeus jamaicensis. The sequence continues at coordinate 21,460,608 of NW_026521788.1, forward strand.
TTCGCCACACACTTGACGTTTGGCATCAAGGAGGCACATTAAGATGCATTTTTAAGAAAGTGTATTAGGTGGCTGTGGCTGCTTAACAAATCATCACAAACTGGGTGATTTAAAACAGAAATGTATTCCCTCATAATTCCGGAGGCCAGAGATCTGAAATCAAGGTGTCGGTAGGGCCACACTCACTCTGAAGACTCTAGGGGAGAATCCTCCCCCACCTCTTCCAGTTGCTGGTGGCTCCCAGCATTCCTTGGCTTGGGCTTGCATAGCTCCCGTCTCTGCCTTCCAGTGCCTCAGTATCTGCTTCTTCTCTCCCCCCTCCCCTCCCCTCCTCTTCCATTCTCTTCTCAGGACTCGTCACTGCATTTGGTGCCCACCTAACCCAGGATGATCTCATCTTCAGCTCATAAACTTCCATCTGCAAAGATCCTCCTTCCAAATAAGGCCATTATTAATAGGTTCCTGGTGGCTGTATCATTGTTGGAAGGCAGGGACACTATTCAGGCCACTACAGAGATTCTTATCTAAAACAATAACAAATTTAAAAGTACCACCTTAATATTTAACAAAATTAACTGCAGTTTCTGATCAATGTTTTTGTACAGAAAAGCTAATTTCTTGGGCAGACTAGGTGCTTGACTGTGGATCTACTCTGAATTCCCAGAGTGCCCAAGGCAGTTCAGGGCACATGGGAGGAACCTGCCCGCCCCCAGCGTGGTGGACCGGTTCAATTTCCTTCCACACCAAGGGATGGTGGGAAACTGGAGAAGAACAATGAAGGTCATTGGCCTTTGTGTTGAAAGTTCGGAGTTTAAACCCCACTCTGCTCCATGCTCACTGACATCTTAGCCTCTGAGCACTTGTATTGTGCCCTTCTGATCCATGCTTGCCTTGCCAAGCCTTCAGCAAAATGTTCCCGGCCAAAGGAGCCATTCTTACCACCCCACCAAAAGCAGATCTGCGATCTAACCCAGGGAGCTTGGCCCCTCAGCCGTAGTCTTGACCACCACAGTCTGCTAAGGAGGTAAGTGGTTTTCTCACCTCCATGAAAAGCTCTGTGCAGAGGAGACACATGCACTGCAGTGAGAAGATTAGGCTGTGGTGTGCGGGCTGGACTGGAGGGGGAGGCAACAGGAAAGTTCCAGGCAGGGACCTCCGTGTGTCTGGGGCAACCGTGTAGTCCAAGACTGATGGGGGGGGGCCAAGGTAGGTTCCACCACCGTTGCAGAGGAAGAATCCACAGGCCAAGGTGAGGATGGCACCCAGGGTTGCAGCTTGGGCAGCTGGGTAGCTAGTGGTGCCATTTGCAGAAGTGGAGCCTTAAGGAGGAGTCTGGGCAGGTCACAGCGGAGAGGCCATGCTCCATTGGGGATGTGCTTTTTAACTTGACCTCCCCTCCTGAGACCCATGTGGCTCCACAGCCAGCACCTGCCTCTCTTTTCCCGTCACTCACAGAGCGCTTGGCATGCAGTGGCACTGATTACTGAGGGAGACCAGGTCCCCCATAAACCCTCCTGCTTCTCTACTCCCTCCTGTTTCATGTTGACCCAGAGGTGCTCGTTGACGCCTTGAGGATTTCGATCTATTTGCCCTGCCCCTCAGGAAGGGTAAAAACACCTCTCCTCCCCACCCCCATGCCAACTGTTCTGAGAAGGAGAAATGGCTGGTAAGGGTCCGACTGCTAAACACACACCCTTTTCTTACCCTTCCTTCCCTCTCCCCTGGAGAATACCCCAGGCTTGGCAACAAAGCCACAGCCCAGAAGGTAGCTGATAAGAGGTCCAAAGAGTAGGGGGCAGCCTGGCCCTGTGTTTCTGCATTTAAATTTCATTGAAAACACCACCACCAAACACCTACCATGTGTCAAGGGACAGGGTGACAAACTGGACATATCCCCTGCCTTCACGCTCCAACTCCAGGCCCAGACAGCTAATAGTTGTAAAAGGGGAACAGACTCAGTGCCGTGGGGGTGGAGGAGCAGCCATCAGTTCTGTGTGCAGAAGTCTAGGCTGAGAAGCTGGAACACTCGCCTCTGGACCCTGCTCTGCCACTAACTCTGTGTGACCTTGAGCCAGTCCTTCCTTCTCTGGGCCTCAGTCCTTCACAGCTGTAAAGCCCAAGGTCAGGACTCAGGGCTCCCTGAGGCCATTTCCAGCCAGGGCACGAGCAATTCTGTTCCTAGATCCCAAGTCCTTTTTTTAGCTGCTGTTGGCTTTTTCTCCCACTTTTTAAAAGCAATGAGTGAGAAGAAGGGGTGGGGCAGGGCGGGGTGCACAGGGACTGTAAAGAAATTCTCAGACTGGTCTGTTGCTTTTTTTGTGTGGACAGAGGAACTGGGGACTGCTGGGGGAGGGCGCAGGGGAGGGACAGGGATGCAGTGAGAGGGGGCAGGGGGGAGCCCGGGGGGGACAGAAGAATGAAATAAAGGCAAATCCAACAAAAGAAAGTGAAAAGTGAGTGACAAGTTTGAGGCTTCAGGCCCGAGGCAGGCCAGGCCTTTACAGCAAAGAATGGAGACAAACGAGCTGGATTTTCATGCTTCGTGGACAGTGAATGAAGAGCATCTTTTAAAACCCTATCAGGAGCTCTTCAGATTGTCGTCAGATCTGGAGAGGGGAGAAAGGAGGAGGGAGGAGACTGCTGAATTTGTCTGCTTGGGTGGAAAACACCCCGATTCTCTGCAGGAGGCTGGGGGGCTTCAAACCCTCTCCCTGCTGGAGCAGGGCATACTCGTGGCCCCTCCAAAGTTTCAGTAAATTATTCGTTATCTCGAGTGCCTTTGAAATTCAGCTGCGGGCTCCCCCTGCTCTCAGTGAGTGATGCAACACTGGAGCCAGGAGACTGCAGGAGGGCTGGGTGGGCATCACCAACTTTCTGGCTCCTTATAGGGTGACCAACCATCTGGGGACTTGCAGAGCTAAAACTGGGAAAGTTCTGGACAAACCAGAGTGGTTGGTTACCAGACTTTAGGGTGGGACTGGTAGGGAATGGAGGGGAGGAGACTGACTTGCTTACGGCCAGTCCCACCCAGCCATGGAGTCAGGGCTAGTCTAATCTTGGTCTTGGTCCTGGCCTCCAGCCAGCTGCCTGGTTCACCTGCTCAGACTGGGAAAAAAGAGAATCTCTGATGGGATGTCCTTTGCTTGTTCGTTTGTGCATTTTGTAAAAGATGACTGGAAGCGTTTGAATGTGAATAGATACTAGATCATGTTACAGAACTGTTCATTTCATTAGGTATAAAGATGTCTTGGTGGTTGTGTTTTTAAAATGTCCTATCACTTAAGAATGGATGCTGCAATGATAGATAACTGGACATCTTTTAAAATATTCCATAGGAAAAGACAGAAGTGTGGGTGGGGCTGTGGGAGACCGGTGAAACAAGGCTGGCTATGAACTGAAGGTTGTGGAAGCTGAGTGATGGCGCCTGAGGACACAAGTGTTCTGTTCTCTCTACTTTGTCCATGTTTGAAAATGTCCAAAACCAAAGCTTAAGAAAAGGGAGAAGAAAGCATGTGCGTGGTGCAGTGCGGCAGTTGCTAAGAGCAGGAGCACTGGGTTAAGATGCCCGGGTCTGGTACAACTTCACCCGTATCTGGGTAGCTTGTGACATGTTACTTAGATGCTCTCACCCTCATTTTGATCATTTGTAAATGGGAATAATAATTCGGATTTTGTAGACTAACAGAAAATGATAGGACTGTTCTTGGACACAATTAATTCTCAATAAAAATTACTTGTTAGAAAAGGGGAGGTTTGGGGGAGAATATGCCCTTTCAGCCCAGGAGAACCTCTCAGAGCTCCGAGACTGGGGATGTAGGTAATTTCCTGAAATAAACCCTCCCTGGATTGTTCAGCTGTTGAGACCCAGACCTCCCATGTACAATGAACCCAGATGGGCTGCTTCCCTTTCCATGCTCTCAACCTCCGAGGAGCGCCCTGCCTGTCTCTCTCTTCTGTTCTCACTCGTGTATGTTTGGCGGAGCTTAGTTTCCTCCCAAACTCCTCCAGGAGGTCTCAGTGCTATACTTGTGTCTCCAAGCCTTTGACCAGTTTTCCTCTGGTCTCTGTCAGTCAACTATGAACTGCAAGAGGGCAGGTCTTAATCTCCTTCAGGGATCTCACTCACAGGCTGAGAAGACAGAGGCACAAGAATATGCTAGTTCACATGCAGGGACAGCGCACACACACACACACACACACACACACACAGAAGCATGTGCACATACATGCATACATGTACAAATGCTGGGCAGGTATATTGACACCTGCCCACAAATGGGACACACAACAGAGAGGTCGGAAGGCCCAAAGATGCAAGAAGAGAAGGAAGGTGTGATCTTGCTGGTCAGGGAGTTCCTGGTGCAGAGCTGAGCAGGGCTGTGAGCACCAGAGGCGGAGGGTAGGCAGCACCTGGAGCCAGGCTCACTGTTGCGATCTGTGTTCTCGAAGTCCAGTGCCGGGTAGAGCGCAGTGACAGGGCACTTGCCTCCATGCCAGGAGACTGCACCAAGAGATCTGGATGCTGGAGGCCAAGAGCTGACCTTGTGCCAGACTGTAGTCGCTGCTCTTGGTTCAGTGGTAACCACAATGGAAACAATAAAAAGTCTCCATTTATGCTGTGCCTGGCACAGGTGCTAATACCCTGCATGTGCTCTTTCATTTAGTCCTATCAATTACCCCACGAGAGAGATGTCATTGCATCTCTATATCTGTCAGCTGTAACATTGGGGAAACTGAGGTTCACTGATATTAGGTCACACATTGGGGAAGGGGCAGGGCTTGGATTTGAACCCAGAGTATGCACCTTCAGAGTCAATGCTTTCAGCTGCTACAGCCTGTTACGCAATTTACACTGAGTGAAAAGGATGCTGGAGAAGGTTTATAGTTGAAATCGTGCGGTGTCTGGGATTTGCTTCAGAATAATCCATGGAAGTGGTGCAGGGGGATGTGTGTGTTTGTAGGGGAGTAGAGTCAGGTCTGAGTTGGTAATTGTTGAATCTGGGTGATGGGTACATGAGAATTTATTATGCTACTCTGTTTTTGAAATTTTCCATAAAAATTTTACTGATTCTGGGTTTGATCCTGTCTGTACCATCACTGGGTGACCTTGAGCATGTTGCTGAACCTCTATATGTCTCAGTTTTCCTAGTGAGCCTTTCCTCATCTACTTCTAACTCATTGTAGGATTGCAGTACTGCTCAATATACGCCCAGGGAATAAAGGGTGTGGTAATGATACCTGGACCAGCTGAGACCCAAGTGTCCCTATTTCTAAGACAGCCACAAATGCCTTCTGACTGAAGATTGTGTCTTATCTCCACTCTCCTAAAATAAGAAGTCTGACAGAGGTGCCTGTGTGTTTGGTCTTTGTCTGGGTCCCCGGAGCAGGAAATGTAAGTATGGGACAGTGCAGTGCACGGCTCACTCCACCTGTGTGGGTCTCCTCTTCCAAGTCGCCACCTGTTAATTCCTTGTTCAAAAGAAGCCAGGGGGCCCCAGGCAGAAGGGTGGTGCCCAGACTCAGGGGGAGGCAAATGAGGCTCTGGGCCTCCCAAACACTGGGGATGATAAATGGGGTCCTAGTCTTTCAGGCTTCATTATAGAGTCGCCATGGGTTTGCCCAAACCATGGCAACCGATTCAAGCAATGATTAACCTAATAAAGCAGAGGCAAAGGGGAAAAAGATGCATTCAAGACCCCAAGTCAGGCCTGGTTCTCTAGAGGCAGTAAATTTTCCTTCAGTGGGTAGTGGTGAACAGACCCCAGACATCCTAAATCTTTTCCTTGGAGGTGGGGGCGGGGAGGCCTGTGAAAGCAGTAAATGGATGTCAGAGATCAGCTGGAGTGGCTCAAATGCTCACTTAGCGGGCCTCTTCTTGGAAGTCAACCCAACAAGGGGGACAGAGAAACATTTGCTTTAGCCCCAGGAGTCCAAGCACCCGGGCTTTCTTCTCTGGAAGCCTGGTAAAGCTGACCCTGGGGAGGTGTGTCCCTGCGTGTGTGCACAAGTGGGTCTGTTTGTCTCTGGGGTGTGGAAAGCAGGCAGCAACGATTTTGCTGCTGCTGATCTGACGGGCAGCTTCTCAGATGGCCTTCAGTGATCCCTGCTGCCTTCTGGGATCCGTGCCTTTGTGTAGTCCCCTCCCTTAGCTGTGGGTTGGATTTAGTAATTTTTTTTCTAGTAAATACAATGTGGCAGAGGTGATAGGATGTCACTTTTGAAATTAGATCACAAAAAGATGGAGGCTCCTGTCTTGGGTGTCTTCCCACCTTTTGTTTGTTTGCACTGAAGGGAGCCAGGTGCTCTGTCGTGAGCTGCTCTATAGAGAGGCCCACATGGCCAGGAGCTGAGGAACTCTGGCCCCCAATCACTGAGGAACTGACGTCTTCAGTCCAATGGCCCTCGAGGAGTTGAGTCCTGCCAATAGGCACCTGAGTGAGGTTGGCAGTGGATCCAGCCCAGTCAAGCTCTCAGGTGAGACCACAATCCTGGATGACTCCTGACTGCAGCCCTGAGACGCTTAGAGCCAGTGGCGCCCAGCTGCGCCACACCTGGATTCCAGACCCATGAAAGACTCACATAATGAATGCTTCTTGTTTAGTTAAGTTGTTTTGTAATTTTTCAGCACTCTCTTTTTGCTTTTAAATTTTTTTAAATTAAAATATTTTATTGATTATGCTATTATAGTTGTCCCATTTCCCCCTCTTTACTCCCCCCACCCTAAATTCCCCCTTCCCACCAGCATTCCCCCACCTTAGTTCATGTCCATGTATCACATATACAGTTCTTTGGCTTCTCCATTTCCATACTATTCTTAACCTCCCCCTGTCTATTTTGTATCTACCATTTATGCTTCTTATTCCCTGTACCTTTTCCTCCATAGTCCCCCTCCCTACTTATAACCCTCCATGTGATCTTCATTTCTGTGATTCTGTTTTTATTCTAATTATTTGCTTAGTTGGGTTTTTTTGTTTGTTTGTTTTTAGGTTCAGTTGTTGATACTAGGGAGTTTGTTGTCATTTTATTGTTCATAGTTTTGATCATCTTCTTTTTCATTAGCATTTATATGATAGCCAGCCTGGAGATGAGTAAGATTTTCTAAACAAATAATTGCAATGTACTTCATTAATTTAGCCAATTCACCCCCTCATTAACTCATTTTAAAAACATGTGGCATATGGTTGAAAATGGGAACTCACTGAAGACATGAAGATGGAGACAGTTCCTCCCTTGAGAAGATCTCACAGACTTTGAGTGGAGGTGCAGAGGAGTGAAGGGATCATTACAATACTACCTGGAAAGCACAAGGATATTCAAATGCAGAAGATATTATAGGAGCAGAAGCAAGCACTGAGGAATAGTTCAAAAAAGCTTCTGGGAAGAGGTGATGTCCGTCTTGGAGGTTTTAAAATTGATTTTAAAGAGAGAGAAAGGGAAAAAGAGAGAGAAGCAGTGATTTGAGAGAGATATATTGATCAGCCGCCACGCCCCCCCCCCCCAATCGTGCCCTGACTGGGGATCAAACCTGTAGCCCAGGTATGTTTCCTGATCAGAAATTGAATCCTCAATGGGATAATGCTCCAACCAACTAAAACGACTGCCCAGGGTTATATTGGAGATTTGGTGAGGGGGAAAAGGGAAAGAGGACTTGGACAGAGAGAACAGTTTAGAAAAAAAGCATGGAAGGGCTACCTGGCTGTGCGTAAGAGGTAAACTGCAAACAGGTCAGTGTTTCTTGGCAGTAAATGTCAAAGTAAGCAAGGTGCTGTACAGCAGGATGCTGGTCATAAACATAAGTGGTTCATGTGTAATCCAGTTTAATACTGACAGCAATGCTTTGGTGGAGGTAAAGAATTGCCTCCAGAATTCATTCTTCACTTCTTTTTAGACAAATAGCCCCTTTCTCTGTTAGGTGAGACCATGTGATCATGTTCTTCCTGTGAAATATGCTACATCTGAGTCTAAGCTTTAAGACTGTGAGTGAGGTCCCTCCACTTTCCATTCCCACTGTCTTGGGCCCATGGCAGTGCTGCCTCAACCATGTGGGTGACGAGGACCCTGAATGATGTCACAGAGTGGAGCTACGCACCCACCTAGGAATGTTGACCGTAAATTGAATTATTGGTGAGGCTGTTACAGCAGCCTGGCTTTACTCTAACCTAAGCCTGAAATGGCAATATTATCTCCACTTTACAGATGACGACATTGACATAAGGGTAAGAAACTTGTTCATGATTGTACTGATGGTGAACCAGCTGAGAGTTAAACCCAGATTCATATCACTTCAGAGCTCACATTAACCATCCTTCCCTATTGGAACGTGGACTTTGTCTTAGCAATGATTGGAAACCACTTGAAGATTTTAAACAGTAGAGGAATAATGACATGTTTGCATGTTAAATGGGCACTCTGCCTTCACCATGGAGGGTACAGTAAACAGTGTCAAGATTAGAGGTATGGAGATCAGCTAGGTGGTCTCTCCATGAGAGGAATAAGTCTGAACTAGGGCAGTGATGATAAGAAGGTAAAGGAGAGGTGAGCTTCTAGAAACAGGGAGGACACATCAGCAGGACTTAGGGGTTAATTTGACTTGGTCAGTGAGAGAGGAAAGTCAAGAAGAACCCCAAGTTCCCAACACAGATGACTAGGTGATGCTGATCAGTAAGGTCAGGGGCAGGAGGCAGCATTAGTTTGGGATTAGGGGAGAGGAATTCCATGTTGGACATGTCTCATTCTCAAAGGAATTCGGGAACTCAGGAAGAGTAGATCTAAATTAGGGAGGGTCGCCAGGAAAGGGTTGGTGGCCCTTGGCCTTTGTGGTAGTTCGAACTGCACATGGGGTGCATAAAAAACTCAAATTCCTAAAGAAGTACCCCTTTCCCATCCCCTAATGGAAATCTTGGAGAAGATTTTGAGATAAATGAAGATGCTGATAGTAATAATCACCATTTATGACAGCTTAACCTGCACTAAAACCAAGCACACTTAATCAGCCCAATTAAGTGGTTATTAGTTACTGTATCAACTTCACAGGTAAGGGAAATGGGCGTTAGGCAAAGCAGTTTAATAACAAACCAGAGAGAAAAGGCCTCGCTGGTGTCACACAGCAGTAACTAAGCGCAGGCTTTCTCCACCACACCAGGGAAACCTGACAATCTTTCTTGGTCTACATGTCCACAGGGAGCTCTCTAGGGACTCTGGCCTAAAAAACATGGTTAGAGGGGCTCGATTCCTGGTTTTCCACATTGAAAACCTTTCGTTCTCAGGCTCGTAGCTTGCTCTGAACCAACGTGGTTATTTCAGCACCATGGTCAGGGGCACACCGCAGTCTTTCAGGACCTCGGTGCGGGATGGGTTAGCTAGGCGGACACCCTCTCCACCTGCCTTGACTCCCGCATCACAGAAGCAGCGGGGACAGATGGGAACGTGTAACCTAGCGAGGGGTCAGAGATGGGGGGCGGGGAGCTCGGCCAAAGAACAAGTTGTTGGCTTTACAAGAACTCAAGGACGTGCCCTGCGCCACAGCACGAACCACTGCTGCCTGACTCAGCACAGAGAACTCTGAGGTGTTAGTCTAGGGACAGGGTCAGAGTCCTAGCTCGTTTCGATAACTCACTGAGTGACTGAGGGCCTTGGGCAAGTTGCCTACTTCCAAGACTTGCGCCTCTGTCTCTATGGGTGTGACCACCCTTCTTGCTGGAAGAGGGTACCTGAGGTAGGAAGTGTCCAGCCGCCAGTCTCCCGAGAGTCTGCTCTTGCCCCTTTGAAGGCATAGGTGATGGGTAAGGTCAGCGAGTGCCCTCCCCACTACTTTTCTTGAGCACTGTCTGTTTTTTATAAAGGGGAGGAGGAGAGAAGAACAGATTGGAGGATATTAATTACATGAATGTAAAGTGTAATTATACCTGGTGCTTATTCTGTGCCGCATGGTCAGCCGAATCTCCCTGCCCACCCCCCTCATACCCTCCGCAGCGCCAGACCCTGAAGAGTCTTTTCCACCGCTTCGGGTCCTGGGCGCGGGTTTGGGGGGCGCAGGGCCGGGGGGCTGTAACTCTGAACACTGCAAGGTTCTTGGCAACCTTCGCTCAGGTGCCAAGAAATCCCGTGAAAAGGTATTAGGGAAGTTCAGCTCAACTGAATTAGCTGAGGTTCAGAGACTTGTCCAAGGTCACAAAGCAGGGCAGAAGGCCCGTAGAAGAGAGGCAGGGCAGAGTGCGCCTGTGGGGTCGCGTGCGCCCCGGACGCCGCCTGCCTTTGTTCCAGCCCAGCGGCCTGGCTCCCAGACATTAGCATTCCAATGGCTCCCGGAGGCTTTGTGCTCCTACAGACGCCGGAGCGGGGGTGGGATGGGGTGGGGGAAGGGCACCATAAATCTACCTGCTTGTGTGAGCGCCGGGAGGGCGCTGTTGTGGGTGGGATGGGGTGAGGGCGCGGTGGTGCAAGATTCATGTGCTGTTTTTCGGGAAGCCAGGCTTGGGCTCAGACAAAGGCAGAAGAAGGGGAAGAATCGTTCCACCCGAGCGTCTTTCCTGCCCCGCCTTGGGACCCTGTCCGGGCTTCAGGGAGCTGGGGCGACCGCCTCAAACCACAAGAGGCCCCGCAGTCATACAAACGCTCGCGTAGCGGAGACTCGAGCAGCCTGAGGTTTTAAAAGCGTCTAAATGACAAAAGCGGCGAGGCAGGGCGTGGGGTCGGTGGTAGTGACGCTAGGCCGTTTTTGTGAGCCGCTCACAGAAGAAGCGCTCTTAGGAAGCCTGCGGAGGAAGTTTCCCACGTCGACGCGACGGAGGGAGATCTGCCTGGGCCTAGGAGGCCCACACTTTGCAGTCATTCAACCAAACCCGAAACCTCCCTTTGCCTCCCACTTGGAGGGTAGAGCTGACAGCTCCGGGGTCAAATCCGCCCCAGACCCAAGGTGTCGGACCAGCAGTGCAGTTGGTTAAATCGTAATTTTCTTTTTAAATTCTTTGGTGGGAGGACGGATCCATGTGCGGTGGGTGACTAATAGCTCCTTAATGAGCCCCCTCAAAAATAGGAGGGGTGGGGGCGCGGGTACCTGCAGCTGGAACCCAGCGCCAACAGACACTCTTCGGGCTTCAGGGGTTAGTTTGTACCAAGGGCGCGTGTGCCTGTTTGGACACTATGCCCCACAACCTTTCACAGGAAAAGTCACCTTCTTGCTTGAGGACTTCCTCTAAATGCTACTTTCCCTGGCCCACCTCCCAATCCAGCCCCTGGTAACAGTCCCACCGTGGTTGTGGCTTGTCCCTCCACCCGGCACCAATATTTTTGGGCCTCGAATTATTTTGTCAATATACTTGCTACTGTCCCTGGAGGACAGAGAAGGACCTTCCTGCATTTTATGTCCACCCACAGCCCTCCCCCCAAAGCCTAGCAAGTGGCAGGCGCTGGTTTGGTCTGTGCAGCTGGAGCCACAGACACCTGTTCCCCTTCACCACCACCTCGGGGACACCCCAGGTGGAAAGTCGGCTGCCGCAGAGGTCACTAATAACCCACTAATCGTTGCCTCCCAGATAAAGCTGCTAAACGAAATACTTTTCATTAGTCTGTTTGCTGTCCCCCCCTCATGCCCCCAAATCCAATCCCTGATAACCGAGACGTATCTTCTGCGAGCTACCTTTAGGGACCTAGGAGTAGAGGAGAGCGGGAAAGTTCAGTTTTAAACGGAGAGGGTATAAAAGACACAGAGCACAAGGGCCGCTAACCCTTGCAAAGTCGTCGCCACCTTTGCGCGCTGGAAAGCGACTTACCATCTCCAGGCCTCTGACCGCGCCGCGCCCTACCGACGCGGGCCGTTTCTTCCCCAGGCGCCCAGGGCCCGTCCGAGGAGTTCTCTCTCGGGTTCAGTCCGTGGTCTCTCTACGGGAGTGCGAGCCATGGAGACTTGAGGGAGTCTATAGCTTGCTCTCTAAGGGAGTGCCGGCACCTGCATTTTCTTGTTGCCGTTTGCCAGACGGACTCTGCGGATGCTTAGAGCTCATATCTACCCCCAGAGGTTCTGGGCATGATGGGAGCCAAGTAGCGATTTCCCGGGGACAGATTTCAGTCACCACCACGCACCAACCCTGTTCTACTTTGGGAGTAAAGAAGAAAGAGTAGCTGGAAACATTGAACAATTTCTTGATAAGTTTGCAGTCAAGGCTGCGGGATGTGCGGGGGTGCCAGACATTCCAGCGGGGCCCTCCACCTTCTCTCCTTCCCACCGCTTAGGTCCAAGAGTCACTGCGCCGCCACCCCAGGCTGGATGCGCAAAACGCACTCAGAAGATGCACTGGGACTTGAAGCAGTTTGGGAAAATTCGTGGGATGCCTAGCCGGCCAGTGGCGTTACCGGGAGGACTCTGATTCTGCGGTGGGGTTATTTATTACTCTCTCTCTTTTCCCCACAGGCAACTGAATTCAAGCCAGTGGTGTCGCGGAAAGAGTCATCAAGGCCAGTGAGTAACCCTCGTTGGAGGCTTGTCTTTTTTCTAGAGCACTGTTTGGAATAAGACAAGTTGCTACCCCATAAATAAAACAAGGGGTCTGGGCCAAAGCCTTCCAGTTCTTATTTTCCAAGCGTGTACAGCTGATTTGCCTTCCCAAACTCAGTCTGCCCAATTTTCAGTCTAGCACTACAGCCTCTTAGCCCAGGCCAGAGGAAGGGCCCCAGACCCCCAGAAAGGCTCATTGCTCTCTTTGGACAGAGGTGCCTCCCCCACCGCCGCTGCAGAGGCTGCTGCCGCCCTCCCCTCGCAGGATACAGACACCTTGCTCAGACTTCTGGAGGTTTCTTTTTTAATTGGCTTAAAATCTCATTCACCAGTCCCTAAATAATCTTATGTACAAAATATAGACTATTCCTTCTTCGAAATATCATCAATAAATACAAAGTGTAAAACAGGGGGCGGGGCCATAGAATTTACAGTAGCAAAACTCATTAAAAAAGATATCATATAATTTACAAACTGATTTTTTTTAAAGACACGGGCTCTCCAGGTCGTAGGGAGGCGGAGGTGGGGGAAGGGTGGGAAGGCACTCCCGGGGAAGGATGGGGGGAGTACTGCGAGACCAGTTCACAGTTCGGTCTCCGGCCCTGCAGTGGCTCAGAAAAGTGCAAGAAAAGGCAAAAACCGCCTTCGTGGATTAAGGCAGAGTGGAGCGGTCCCAAACCCCGGAACTCGACAGGGAGTAGAGTAGGAGTTCCGCCGCATCTTCGGAGAGACACGCTGGGTGAGGTGAGCGAACGCCCAGAGACCAAGTGTTGGATTAAATCATGTCGTGGGAGGGGTGGTAGGAGATACACTGAGGGTGGCTGGAGGCGGAGAGCATCTTCCGCTGTGTAGTGCTACCATTCTCGTCTTTTTTTGCACGAGATTTTGGGGTGTCTGCAGGGAGGGGGCCTAAAAGGTGAGCGGCCTGTAATGCCCACTTGCGCAGGCAGCTGCAGAATGTAGCAGTTGGCACTGCCCAGAGGACGGGAGATTGAACTGGCCGACCACCCTTACCGGCACCTGGGCCCGCCAGGGGTCAGAGGAGAGAGAGAAGGAGCAAGTCTGTGCGAGGGGCACTGGCGCCACATTCTTGACAGCCTCCTGCCCCTCTTCCAGCACCCACCGCCCAGCGGCCGATAGGCCATCATAGGAAGTCTGAAAAAGCCAGGGCTCCCGGGCGCAGGTAGGCAGGGGAGGCAGGAGCCGGCAGCCCGGGGCGGTCCTCCAGCGAGGCAGCAGGACTCAGACTGCCCGTCTGGGAGACTGGGGAGGAGAGAGAAGCCCAGTCTCCTGGAGAGCCTCCGTCCGGGCTGCCCGTCTCCTCGCAGGGCGGCTCCAGCCCGTAGAGACTGTGGTCCGCTATGCGCAGCGTCTGGGTCAGCGCCCAGATGTAGTTGTGGGCGAAGCGCAGCGTCTCGATCTTGGTGAGCTTCGCATCATCAGGGAAGGTGGGCAAGACGCCCCGCAGCGCGTCCAGAGCAGAGTTGAGGTTGTGCATGCGGTTGCGCTCCCGGTCGTTGGCCTTCTTGCGTCGGCTCCGTCGCTGCTTGCTCAGAGCCGACTCACTCTTGGGTCGGCTGCGTCCCCCACGCCGCGCCCGGAGCTTCCTGGTGGCACCTCGGCAGACGCTCCCTTCCGCCTCGATGCAGCCCCCTGACACGCGAGTGGGGCTCGGCGGAGCGGACACGATGCAGGTCACTTCTTCGTTCGAGGCGACCGGGAAGGGCTGCCCCGTCTCGTGGGTCACTTGGACAGCTGGCGTACCCGAGGGATAAGGTGTCATCCTGCGGCGGGTAAGAGGTACGGGCAAACGTGGGTCGGTCACCTGGACGCAGTTTTCCATTGCGGATCCAGGTGGGAAAAAAATAAAACAAACAAAAAAAGCCACCCCCACCTGATCAAAGAACCCTAACCCTCTCCCCTTTGAACGCCGCTCTGCAGCTTCCAGGTGTTACCTTGTTCCCGTTTGCAGAAGGGTAGAGAGCGGTGGGCTTTGAGCACAGCTGCGAGCTGATCTGGCCTTTGCGCAGCTAAGTTCAGCTGAGATTATTGCGCCGCCGCCTGGGAGTTCCCGCTGTGGTGCAGAAGCGAAGCGCCGAGGGGGTCCTGGGCCCCTGCTGCGTCTCTTGGCGCGCCCGCAAGACCAGGCGGATTTCCTGAGCTGCGAGTCGTGTGCTCCTGGGCACGCTTTATCTGCTCTGCGGGGCCCGGAGCGTGCCTGCCCCGCCGCGGCCCGCGCCGCCGGCCTATCAGCATCGCGACCCCGGGGCGCGCCACGCGAGCCCGCTCCTCCCCCTGCGGCGCACAGCTGGATTCCGCACTAAGGGGGAGGGGAGTGCTGTTCTGTTTGCTTTCTCCCCGCGGGCTCTGTCCCAGCAACTCTCAGTTCCTCAAAGAGCCTCGCCCAGTGAGAAGAGGCTCCCCTGGCTCGCCACTGGCGGTCCCAGACCGCTTTCCTAGTGTTCTACGCTTCCTGGGCCCTTGTCCAGAGCCTCTCTTGGTGCCCTGACGGGGGCTTTGGAAGCCTTTGGGGTAGGCCGATCTCAGAAATTGGGCTCAGAGAGGGAGGCGGCTTGTCCCAGGTCACACACAGCAAGAGGTGGAACAAGGCGCCAGGTGCTCCGACTCCGCGCTCGGAAGAGCAGCCGCTAATCCCGGATGCCACCCAGCTCTCCTGCACCGTGGGTCGGGTTGGGGGAAACACGCAAGGCGATGCTTCGATGCTTCGCTGCTCCTCTTCATTCCGGGGGTGGGGGGACAAGGCGACTGCAGAGACAGATGCCTTTGCCACTTACATACTCTTGCCTGTGGGTGCAGCCCCCTGACCGTGCCCAGGGGTGATGCCCCAAACTCCTCAGACAGAGGCACTCAGATCCTCTCTTCTCACCTCCCATCCGAAACCTAAGACATCTCACTGGTGTCCCAGAGGCAAAGGATGGCTACGGGGAACCCCCCAGGGGACAGCCCACAAGGACCAGTCGCGAACAGTGCCCCAGCGTCGGTGCAGGGCCAGAGTTCAGGTGTGAAGGGCTGGGAAGGGGCCGGGAGTTCTCCGAGCCCCCATGTGATTCTCTCGCCGCTGGAGGTGGGCCGGCCTGCGGGGAAGCAGGCCCCCGGTCTCCCCGGCCCACCCCGGCGGGCAGGGCTGCCCGCGCCACCTGCGCGGCCTCCTGCGCGGTGCGGACCGGGACCAGGCGGCGGCGCGGGCAGGGACTCCCCAGGGCCCAGGTGGTCGCCGTCTGGAAATCTTCCCCAAGCGAGGGCGAGAGCACCATCCCTCCCTCCTTCCCCGCCCCTCCCCCTTGTCCCCGCCTAGGACGCCCCGTGGTCTTCTGCTTCCGGTCACTCAGGGTGAGGGGTCGCGGCTTCCGCTCCTCTCTCCGGACCGGCCGGGCCAGGGCGGGGAAGCGGAGGCCGGGGAGACTGGGTCTCGGGCTAAGGCTTCGCGGGCGGCGAAGGCTTTGCTTTCTGGCGTCTCCAGACCCCTGAGCCTCCCGGAAGTTGGCGAGGGGCGTGGGGCCGGGTTAGGAAACAGGGAGGGGGAGGGAAGGAGGTAAGTTTGTGTCTCTGCCCCAGCGATGGCCTCTGACACCCACCTAGGCCGCTCGGAATTGCCTCCAAGGCAGAGAGAGGGTGGGTGCGCGTGGGAGCCTCCAGGGCGGTGTGGGGCTGGGGGCGCTGTTCTCTGGAACCCAGGCCCCTTCCCTTGCTGTGTGGGAATTGAAGCGCAGGGTCAGGCTCAGGAGCGCAAAGGGACCCCGTGGAGACTCAGGGGTCCCACATTTTCCTGTTGTTTCCCCTTAGGTCAGAGCTTGTTCCAGATTGTCTTCTAGTTTATAAGAATGAAGCCCGAGACCCCTTTTACAGATGGAAAAATCAAGGCCCGGAGAAGAGTAGTGACTCAACCAAGGTCACAGAGCAAATTCTATCAGAACCACATAGAACTCAGGTCCTAAATCTCCTAGTCCCGTATTCTCCTTTGCACCTGCTGCCTCTCCTTAATTGGGGGAAAATATCCTTTTGAGGTAAAATCAGACATCCTCAAATGTAGAAAGTAGGAGAAGTCCTGGGTTTGTGAGGAGTGGCAGCGTCAGAGTAGAAAGGGGGTAGTGGCCGTGTCACCCAGTGCCAAGGGGAGCCAGTGCCCCCTCACGTCCCATCGCTTTACTTTCTTGACCTATACCCCAGGCTCGCTTGATTTCTGTCCTGCAAATCAGAAACAGAGGAAACCCAAGGCATTGCTCCCTGAACTCTCCCCGGGCACAGCCTGGCTCTGCGGAGGGACACCTGGCCATGAGGGATCAGAGCACTCCTGTGGGCCCCTGGAGGCCTGAAGAGCAGCCCCAAACCAGGACTCTCATTTTAGCAGTGGCTCTGAGATGAAAAGTGAATGCGGGACTCGCCTTGGCTCCAGCTTGCCTCAAGTGGCTAATAGGTACTGGAGAGAGCCGTAGGGCGTGCTTCCTGCACCAGGGAATATTCTGGGGATTCTTGGGAATCTTCTTGATTGGGAGAGAATTCTAGGACCGCCTTGGAATTCTTATCTAGCTTCTCCAGACACCCTTCGACTCAGGGCTCTCTGAGGTTTTCAAGCCGCCACCACTACTCCGGCTTTGCGTAAAAACAGGGCAAGGAGCGCGCAGCGGCTGAGGGCAACCGTCACGTCGCGCACGCAAACGCTCTGCGCGTCCCTTCTACTGGCCAGCAGGGCTGGGCCCGAGGTAGAGGAGTCCTAGGAGATGAGACAATGAGGATTTACGCCCTCCCTTTCCGCTGTCGTGGACGTACAGACCCCTCTCCAAAGTGAATTCCTGTGCTTTTGCTGGCTGAGGCGCAGACTGTGGCAACTCGGTGCGCGCTAGCGGTGTTTGTCCATCAGCTCTTCCAGCGGGGGAGCAGTTTGTTCCTGAAGACTCCTTCCAGCCAACACCTCTAACGCCTCTAAGACCAACGTGCCTATAGACTCTTTGAAGCCCAGGCTTGTCTGGAGGCTGAGGGGGCCCAGAAGACAGGCTACAGCCTGACGCCTGGAGACCGCAGGCAGATTGGAAAAGAAGGAAGGCTGCGGTCCGACCTTCTGCTTTCCTGTCTGCAGGGGGGAAACTTAGCAGTGTCTGGGGGCTCCTTGAGAAAGGAGCTGGAGAGAGGGGGCCACAGGAGGCTGAATAGCTAATGGCTTGCTAGAGGAGGGGGCGTCTTTCTCTCGCCTACGACTCTGCACTGAAAGAGGGGAAGACAAAAATCTGGCGAGCGAGCTGCCCCAGCCGAGACTGGCCACTTCAAACAGCCCTTCAAACAAAAGGAGACGATGGAAAGAAAGCCCCACCTGTCTCCAGTGTTTGCTAAAATAATAATAAATAGATTTCGTTTAATAAATAATTACAAGAGATTGTGGAGTGGAGTGCTTTGGAAAACATCTCCTGCGGGAGGCCCACAGCCAGCCGTCACCTGCTCCCAAGGCGGGCGACTTTATTGTTAAGCCACCCCCCAACTAATTCGCCTCTGATAAACTCTCACTCGTTTTCACAATGACTGTTTACTCATAGTTAGCACAATATTACCTTTGCCGTGATAAACCCAGAGCGGGGAGACCTGGCCCCTGGCCCCTGGGCACACCTGTCCCAGAAGCTGACACATGGATTTGGCACCAAGCAGGCCTCCCCCCGGGGGCCGTGTACATTGGCCCAATCGCCACCCATTTATAACAGGTTGGCTGCAAGGCCTATCTCGATCCTATTTGTCTTCTTTTATTGAAAACATATGGTCTCCAGGGGCTCACCAGCTCCATATTTCATCTGCCGGGAGCTGGGGCGCTTCCGCAGGTTGGTGCTGCTTGGCGCACTGCTCCCCACCTAACGGCTGCTCCTGTGCCAGCTGAGGGGACAGGCGGGGGGTGGGGTGAGGAGAGATAAGGCAGGATCCTCGTTTTCTTTGAGAAAGACGCCTTTTCCTCAGAGACTCCCCCTCCCGGGGCTTGGAGACCTTGTGCGCTCTCGAGTGGGAGGCTGGTTCTTTTTCTTGGGTAGGTGAGAGGGCGCCATATGCTACCCCCAAGGGCGCACAAGGAAGCTACGGCCCAGGGAGTCCTTTAACAAAGGGAGGAGAGGGCCCAGGACCTTAGGAGAGCCTGAGGTCTTTATTTCCAGATCCCCCTCCCTGCCCAGGACTGCCTCCCCCCCGGCCTCCCAAGCTGGAGCGCAGTCCCTGGAAACAAAGTGTCCACATTGTCCCCGCTGCTGATGGAGACAGTGAATGAGTGAAAAGGTGCATTGCGCACCAAGACACCTGTTGAAGCAGCGCCTCTTCTCAGCGCCTCTCTCTGCTCTGCCCTCGGTCAGGAGGAAGTGGGGGTGGGGTGGGAGGGGGGAGAGGTACAGTGATTTGTGGTGACATATGTTGAGCAGATCGGTGTGTACTCTTCACAGGGACACAGGCACCGTTGCTCCCACACACGCCCCTCGAGAAGGAGCAGCTGCTCTCCTCACCTTCTCCCCACATAATACCTGGGCCAGGCACTTTGGCATCGCCTTTTGAGATTCCAGCTTTCTCCCACCCCCTCTTATTTCCGCCCCCACCCGCAGCCCAATCTTGGCAGCTTTGCTGTAGGACTTTATTGTCAAATTTAACAGATGCACGTTTGTTTTCAGCGCCAGGCCTCAAAACACACACACATATGCGCACGCAGGCACCCACAGAAAATGTGACTGCTGACACAGATGAAGAGCGCAACAGGTCCATGTGCCACACTCGGCCCCCACTCAGAGCTGCGGAAACAAACAGGGGCTGAGAGGCCGCCCCAAGACGCCTCCAGCTTCGCAGCTGCCCTTTTGGCGCGTGGTGCGCATCACGCCACTGGGAGCCAGGGGAGCGCATGGCTGTGGATGCAGAGTGCGGATCTGAGGGTGGTAGGAAGGGGCCCCTAGGAGCAGCAGACAAGCTCTGGACCAGTTGATTGGGCACTGCCTGACATCTGGCTCTTGCCTGACCTCTGGGCTTTTAAGTGCCTCAGTGACAAAGATGCCTGGATCATCCTGGGATTCCCAGAAGTGGGCATCCACTTGAGGCACACTGGGGGTAGGCCCGTACTTGGAAGAGTCCGTTTAGCACACTTCCCCTGCCCACTTCTTTCTTTGGCGGATCAGGTGCAAGCTCTTAGATCTGGGCTTGGCTAACAGCATGTGATGGGAGGACCAATGGATGGGGGATAATGGGCCTGGTTCTGCCACTATCACTGTGCCACCTTGAGCAAATTGTTTCACCCGAACCTCTCTCTGCTTCCCATCTATTAAAGGAGAAAGCTATGGAGGAAATACTTTGTAATTTTCTTTCCAAGTTCTGCAAAATTTGGAAGTCGTGGATACCAACGGGCCTTAGGCTGTGAGTGAAGGAGACAGAGTGCAATTCCTCCCTTTCTCCATCTGTTTCCCAGATTTGAGTTTCACCAGCAGTTGAGGGGCAGGGGGCAGTGGTAGTGGGGAAAGACAGGCGCTGAGGGGTTAAAGAAGCCATCTCTGCCCCTTCCATCTTTCAACTCTTTTTTAAAAATATATTTTATTGATTATGCCATTACAGTTGTTCTATTTCCCCCCTTCATTCCCCTCCACCTCTCCCCCACCATTCCCCTCTTTAGTTTATGACCACGTGTCTCAAGCTCTTTAGATTCTATATTTCCCCTACTATTCTTGCCCTCCCCCTATCTATTTTCTACCTACCATCTATGCTACTTATTTTCTGCACCTCCCCCCTTCTCCTTCTCCTACTCCCCTGTTGCTAACTCTCCATGTGATCTTCATTTCTATGGTTCTGCTCCTGATCTAGCTGTCCTCTTAGTTTGCTTTTGTTTTAGGTGTGGTTGTTAATAACTGTGAGTTTGCTGTCCTTTCACTGTTCATATTTTTTATCTTCTTTTTCGTAGGTAAGTCTCTTTAACATTTCATATAATAAAAGCTTGGTGATGATGAACTTCTTGAATTTGATCTTATCTGAGAAGCACTTTATCTGCCCTTCCATTCTAAATGGAATCCAGCTTTGCTGGATAGAGCAATCTTGGATGTAGGTCTTTGGATTTCATGACTTGGAATACTTCTTTCCAGCCCCTTCTTGCCTGTAAGGTGTCTTTTGAGAAATCAGCTGACAGTCTGATGGGAACTCCTTTTGTAGGTGACTGTCCCCTTATCTCTTGCTGCTTCTAGGATTCTCTCCTTCATTTTAATCTTGGCTAATGTAATGATGATGTGCCTTGGTGTGTTCCTTCTTGGGTCCAACTTCTTTGGGACTGTCTGAGCTTCCTGGATTTCCTGGAAGTCTATTTCCTTTGCCAGATTGGGGAATTTCTCCTATATTATTTGTTCAAATAAGTTTTCCACTGGTGGCTGTTCCTCTTCCCCTTCTGGTACCCCTATAATTCAGATGTTGGAACGTTTAAAGATGTCCTGGAGGTTCCTAAGCCTCTCCTCATTTTTTTGAATTCTTGTTTCTTCATTCTTTTCTGTTTGGTCATTTTTTCCTTCCTTCTGGTCTACTCCCTTGATTTGAGTCCCAGTCTCCTTTCCATTACTGTTGGTTTCCTGTGCATTTCCATTCATTTCAATTAGTTTAGCTTTCATATGTTCCTCTAATTTGTGACTAAAATCAACTAGTTCTGTGAGCATCCTGATCACCAGTGTTTTGAACTGTGCATCTGAAGTTTAGCTATTTCTTCGTGGCTTAGATTTATCGGCTCTGGGGTTCTGAGTTGTTCTTGAGCCATATTTTGATCTGTCCGTGCCTGTTACGTATGAGGAGGGGAGCCTTAGGTCTTCACCAGGGCGGGGCCACCCAGGTCACTGGTTTGTGATGCTGTATGTGGGGGCCGGGTCAGAGAGGGACAATGGCAGTCCCCTCTGCTGCTTCCCACTACTGGGGCTGGCGCTGTCTGTCTCACTGCTCACTCCTTCACTGGTTTATCTGCGTGCGAATGTGTGACCGTGGTCAGCTTTCAGTGGGTCCACTGCCTTGCGCCCTCAGTGGGTTCACCGGCTGCTACTCCGCACCTGGGATCCACCTTCGGCCGCCTGCACGCCTGGGTCGTGTACCTGGGTCGGTCCGGTGGATCTTTCCTGCCTGACCCCACTCTGCTGCTGGCTCTGCCCCTCTTCAGTTTGGCTGAAGGGTTGGCTATTGTCAGACTTCTGTACAGTTCAATTTTCTGTGGTTTGGCTGTGTTTTTGTTGCTAAAACTTTGTTGTTTTTAAACTTGGTTGTGCGAGAAGGTACAATGTTTCCACCTATGCCTCCATCTTGGCGGAAGTCCACCTTTCAACTCTTGGCACACAGGTAACCTTTGGGCTACTGTGACACTCAGTGACAGGTCAGGCATGCCTGTGGATCCCAGGCTTTCAGACTTTCATTCCTTCCCGTGCTGGGTTGGAGCTGGGAAGCCGGGTGGTGGGTGCATGCCTGTTTCTGGAGAAAAATACATCCCTCCCACCCTCACTGTGAGCTTGGATGAGCTCTGTTCATTCCAAAGATAGACTTCCTCAAGTTGACATAAATTAAATTCCCTTATTTTCTGTGTATTTTTGACTGAATGTGGTTCTGATATTTCTGAGATCCACTGGCTCAGGCAGGGGCTTTCTCCTTTGGAATAAGTTAGAGCTTTTCTGGTAGGGGAGCCTGGTAGTCGCCGGGTTCTCTAGTCCTGATGCCCTCTTTCCACACACCCCCCAGCCCCTTGAGGATTTTGTCTAGGCAGCAGCAGTAAGAACCAAAGGATGTCTGAACCTGCTATAAGTTGGGAGTATGGGCAGGAGGAATCTAGCACCTTACTTCTTTAAGTCACCACTGATGGTATGTTCATCCCCCCTCCAGTTATCAGATTAAGAAGTCAGGAAGGGGGCTGGGTAGAAGTTGGAGAGAGTCAAGAATTAATTCTAAGTGAACTCTGTGGAGAAGCAATGAAATCGAATGCTATGCACTTTTCCACACAGTGTTTAATAACACTGCTATCCACATAGAACCTTAAAGGAGGCAGGTCACCCCCTCACACAACCTGTGGGAGAGCCAGTAAAAGATTTTTTTAAAGTATTTTTTTATTGAGTATGCTATTGCAGTTTTCCCAATTCCCCCTTTATCCCCCCTCTACTCTGCCCCCCAACCCTCCAGCATTCCCTCCCTTAGTTCATGTCCATGGGTTGTACATATAAGTTCTTTGAGTTCTCTGTTTCCTATACCATTTTTATCTCTCCCCATCTATTTTTTGCCTACTAATTATGCTTCTTCTTGCCTATACCTTTCCCCCTGTATTCATCCCCACTGAAATCCATCTGTGTGATGTCCATTTCTCTGATTCTATTCCTCTTCTAGTAGTTTGCTTAGTTTTTGTTTTCATTGGTTTTCTTTCTTTTTTTTTTTTTAGGTTCATTTGTTGATAGTTGTGAGTTGTCATTTTATTGTTCATATTTTTTATCTTCTTTTTCTTAGGTAAGTCTCTTTAACATTTCATATAATAATGGCTTGGTGATGATGACCTCCTTTAACTTGACCTTATCTCAGAAGCACTTGCTGGATAGAGTAATCTTGGATGTAGGTCCTTGCCTTTCATGACTTTGAATACTTCTCTTCAGCCCCTTCTTGCCTGCAAGGTTTCTTTTCAGAAATCAGCTGATAGCCCTATGGGAAAGCCTTTGTAGGTAACTGTCTTTTTTTCTCTTGCTCCTTCTAAGATTCTCTCATTTTTAATCTTGGCTAATGTAATGATGATGTACCTTGATGTGTTCCTCTTTGGGTCCACTTCTTTGGGACTCTCTGGGCTTCCTAGATGTCTATTTCCTTTGCCAGATTGAGGAAGTCCACCTTCATTATTTGTTCAAACAATTTTTCCATATCTTGCTCTTCCTCTTCTCCTTCTGGCACCTCTATAATTTGGATACTGGAATGTTTCAGGTTGTCCCAGAAGTTTGTAAGTTTGTCTTCTCTTTTTTTGAATTATTGTTTCTTCATTCTGTTCTGGTTGGATGTTTATGGTTTTTTTTTTGTTCCAATCATCACTTTGAGTCTTGGTGTCCTTTCTGTCACTGTTGGTTCCTGAATATTTTGCTTTGTTTCATTTTGGGTATCTTTCATTTGTTTTTTTCATTTTTTGAACAAGCTTAATTAATTCTGTAAGCATTTTGATTACCAAGGCTTTAAATTCTCCATCAGAGGGGTTGGCTATCTCCTCATCACTCAGATCTCTGTCCGAAGTTTTGCTCTGTTCTTTCATTTGGACCACATTTCTTTGTCTTGGTGCACCCGCTAAGTCGTAAGGGGGCGGGGCCTTAGGTGTTCCCCCAGGCAGGGCAACCCTCTTTGTTGTGCTGTGGCACTACTGGTCTTGTTGTTCTTGTGTATTTTTTCTTTAATTCCTTGGTTGTCAGAGTTCCATGCAGTTTGATTTTCTGGTGCTTCTGGTTGTTTATTGATTTTAGATTGGTTGTTATCCTCCTTTTTGTTGTGGAAGGACGTGAAGGGTTTCTACCTATGCTGCCATCTTGGCCAGTACCAGGACTCTGGCAAAGGTGAGGGCAGAGTGGGCTTGAGAAGCCTGAGGACAGACTGGGGATGGAAGCTTTTGGGAGAGAATTCTGGATTTTTCCTTATTTCCATTTTACATGTGATCAGTCTGAAGCACAAGCTCACAGAACCAAGACTGGAACTTCACTTCCCTTAGCTCCAGCTAGTTGCCAGGAAATCTTTATTCTGTCCCCCTCCTGCTACCCACTTCCCACACTTCAGATCTTCATTCTGTCACCCTCTGGGGCCCCTTAGAAGTGGGCAGGTCTCGGCTGGAGCTTTAGGGGCCTAGGCGTTGAAGTTTGGGAGCAAAAAATAATGGAGACTTTTCCTTGTCTTTCTTATCCTGTGGTTTCCATGAGCCTCCACTAGCTCCCTGTCAGTGTTGTGGGATTAGGTCCAGGCTCACACAACCTTGAAAGTGAGTGTCTCCTTGAATATTTCCCCACACTTGGTTCCCAAGGTCCCCACACTGGCCTCACTCAAGCCCTAGCCCCAGTGCCACTGTGAGGGCACTAAACTTCACATTTTCTCTTTCTTATACCTTAAAACAGGTGGTCCCAATTGTTTAGATTATGTGGCACTATCAAATAACTATTTTAAGCACACCTTAAAATATGTTAGCTATTCATTACTCTTCATGCATTATGTACAATATAAACAAATGTAAAATGTGATTTATTATAAAATAGATGTCTTTCTGTACCAGGCAGCACAAGTAGTGGAAAAGAGAGTGGAATTTTGAGTCAGGTGGTCTGAGTTACAATTTGGACTTCTGTACCTAGTAGCTATGTAACTGCTGTGAGGCATTTCTACTTTATTACCGATAAAATGGGGATAATAATAAAGTACCCACCTCATGGGTCTTAAATGAGCTAACTCTTGTAAAGTGATCTGCATGGAGTAAGTGCTTTATGAAAACTATTTGATACATACCTTATAAAACATATCTTCAAGGAAATTTGCACCCAGGAAATAATAATAAATAGAAGTTCCAACATGTGGTTCTTCTTGAGCTCCACCCTCAGGCAACCCATTTTGAAACTTGCTGTCTTAAGCAACCACCATAACAGTATCATCAACAGTTATGACAGAGGTTCATATTTGACCAGCACTTTCTCACTCATTATTATTTTTCCTCAAACTGATGAGGTAGCATGGTCAGAGGTCAGCACCCCATTTTACATATAAAGAAACCAAGGCTTTAGAGAGATGATGTAACTCAGGTAGGGAAGCCCAATTTGTGCCATTGAGTGGGAATAAGAATCTACGTGGTCTGACCCCATCTATGCCCCATTCATCCTGGCTTGCTATTGTGCTCTGGGCCCCACTTGTGAGCTGTTGTAAAAATAACCCAGTTAGGCTTTTGCTGAACAACTACAAAGAAAGAGGTGTGGGCTAATCAATGAGGCCAGATGGTAGTGTGTGCCTAGGGCTCATTCACCCCTGTCCACCAGAAACCACGGCAAGCTTGGAAGCTCCCTGGCATGTTACCTTACTTGGTGGGTGGGGTACATTTTACAGATGCAAGTGTAGAGGAGAGCACTTTTACACAGAGAGCCAAGTCTGTACAGGAAGCCACAAATCAAATTCCTGTCAATGCAATTGCCCAGAAACCAAGATGGCCCAGGTCATTTGGGCACACCTTACCTCTGTTCCATAAATGTTTATGAAGGGCCATTATGAGAGGATGATGGCCAGCTGTTCCCCACAGTCACAGAGATTAGACCCAGGGAAAGTGGCTTGAATTGGGAAAGCAGGGATTTAGCCTATTGGTGACGCCATCTTTTCTAACAGATAAACATGGCGAGTGGCCTCTTCAGATAAGATACAGTCTTTTCTGTAAAGACTCCCCATTCTACGGCCTGGTGTAGATAGTTGTTCAGCCTCCATAGAGGTAGGGGATGAACTGGTTGACCCCAGGAGACTCCTCTCTTCCCATGACTTCATTACCATGAATAGTTAGGATGACTATTCTGATGTATAAAATATACTTGGAGAGTCACTTGTTACAGAAGCCCTTCAAGATTATGAGTGGAATTTGTTACTACAATTCGAACCTAAGCGAATTGGAATATACACTAGTTCCCTTCTGAGGATTACAGCCCAACAGCACAAATGCATGATGTGCTAAGTGTGAGAAATATAACTAACCAGAGGGTTAGGGCTGAGGAAGACCTTCACTAGGATGTGGTCCCCAACACTTAATTGATAAATGTTTGGGAACAGAGGCTCAGAAAAAAATGTATATTGTCCTAGGTCACACAGCAAGTGTGGCCAAGTCACAACACAAGTCACTTTTCACTATCCCATACACAAATCCCTGAGCCCTTGCTCTATGTTGCTTTCATTTATTAGCTGTCATTCTCCACCTAGTACACAGAGGTCCCTTGTTCTGTGTCTCCCACAATAGAGGATGAGCTCCTTGATAACAGATGCTGTGTTATGTTGACAGTTTAGCAAGGACATTGTAAATGGTGGGTCTCCAATAGAGATCAGCTTGATGGGCTCATGCAGGTGGAGGTTGTATGAGACTTGGGCATCTAGGCAGCCAGCAACAGTTTGGAAGGTCATAGAATAAATGAGAGGCTGATATGACCCATACGGCTGCTGTAACCTCTGTTGCAGGTGATAGAGCCAATTCTGTGAGCATGATAGAAATGGAGAAGGAGAGATGCACCCTTCCCTTGAAGAGCACAACCTGGAAGATACATATATTATTTCTGCTCATGTTGCCATTGGCTAGAACTTAATCACATGGCTTCATTTAGCTGCAAGGGATGCTGAGATATGTAGTCTGAAGTTTAGGTGACCATATGCTCTGCTATAAATTGGAAATCTGTTACCAACAGTCTTTGCCACACACACTCAATCATTGGAAAATAAGAACTTTTCTTCCTTGGACTACAGTAGCGATCCTCATTGTAGGGTCCACCACCAACTCTTACCCCAGCCTAGGACTCTCAAGAATTGCAAAACCCAGAAGGTAAAGATGCATCTTTCTGAGGAGATTCTGAGTTTTATTAGGTCATTTAAGGGGTCTATAACCCCCTATCCCAAATATTAAGAGTTAACTTTATAAAGATTGTTGAACAATTTTGGGCAAGTCGTGTAGTCTCTCTGGATTTTTTCCTCTTTTGAAAGAGAATTTTTTTTCTCTTTTAAGAAAATTGTGACAAAACTAAACAAAGCCCTCTCAGTCATTTATCATATACTTAGTGAGGTCTGAAGAGAACCAGGCACTGGGATAAATCCAGTCCTTGCTTCAAGAGCAGAGTATAGTGGTGATACAGGCATCTAAACCAGGAATTATAAAATCCTCTGGGCTTTCTATTTCAGAATAGGCCCTCTGGTAGCCCAGAGGCTACAGGAGTCTGTAAATTTAGCAAACGCAACTGCTTCTTTGATATGAAGCCAGAGTTGGGGGCAGGCCAACACTGATGAGGTTGCTACAGGCAAAGATGGAGGAGCCAAGTCTAGTGGAAAGAGTCCTGGGTTCTGGCTTCTAGCTCCAGCTCAATGGATCTGTAGACTGCTCCTCTGTTAGGTGGGAATTATTGTTTATGCATCTATGAAGAGGCAATGTAGAGAGTGATCAAGAGAAGACTCTGGAGTCAGCCAGGTAGGTTTGAATCCAGGCTATACATGTATCTTACTTTGTTTGTGATGTTGAAAAAATTACTTAATTTTTCTGGCCTTAGTTATTTTGTCTATAAAATGGAGGCAACAGTGGTACTCACTTCTATGGTTATTCTTAGATTAAGTGAATTAATTGGTTTCTAGCATTTAGGATAGCATCCAGCTCATAGCAAGGGCAGTGCTTTATTGAGGGTTACTGGGTGCTGGCCACTGGGTTAGTGATAGGGATGTACAGGGAGCAAAACAGTATGGTCCCTTAAGGAGCTGACATCTAGTCTACTTGGGGAGACAGATCATAACAAAGTAAGCATATGAATAGATGATGAAGAATCCTGGTGAGAGTTATGAGTGACATGCTTTATGGAGCAGTGCAGGATTGAGTTAGGGAAGTTGTTCTAGAGAAAAAGAATCTGAAGTGGAAAGGAATATGGCACATTTGATACAGTGAAAGAGCCCTGGGGAGGAGGCTTGAGAACAATGGAGAGAGGTTTGAGATGAAACTAAAGAACTGGCAGGCTCCATTTGGTAGGAGTGGGCCCTACAGAGCTTTGTAGATATTTACCCTGAGTGATAGGAAGCCACTGAGTGGTTTTGAACTAGGGACTCACCTATTTATAATGTACATATATGAAAAGATCAGTGTATAAGCAAGAAGCAGATTGGCATAAACAGAGGAGCAGCCAAGTCAAGCCAAGTTAAGCTTCATTCAGGTGAAAGAACACTGAGCTTGACTGGGAACAGAGCATGGCAAGAAATGGGTGGATTTAGCTAAGAGATAGAGTGAGCAAGGTCTGGCAATAGATTGAGAATGGGACATTAGAGAAGGGGTGACAGAAATAATGGTGATGGTTGTGAGGGTGATCTGGCTGCAACATCTGTCACCCCAGTGATTACTAGGGTTGATTTGGCTGATCTGGCTGGCTAGGCAGGTTTTCCCTTTCTCCCTGACCGATCCATGTGCATCCCTCCTGAAGCTGCACCCTCTGTGGAAGAGGACAACCCTCCCAACTAGAGGAGAGGGCTGGTATTCAGTCAAGGGTATGTGGGTAGCTGCACTCCCCTGATAGAACCTCCAAACAAATTCTCAAGAAATGATGGGGAACTTCCGGCCAAGATGGAGGCATAGGTGGAAATACTGTCCCTCCTTGCACAACCAAATTTAAGGGCAACAAAAATTTAGAAACAAAAACACAACCAGCAACAGACAGAAAACTGAACTGGACAGAAGTCCAACAACCACTCAACCAGACTGGTAAGAGGGGCGGAGTCAGCAGCAAGCAGAGAGGGATCGCAGCGGGAAAAGGTGGTGGCTGCCAGACCTGAATGCACAGGTGGCGTGGGCCTAGCAGAACCCAGGTGCGAGGAGGAAACAGAGCTCGAAATGCAGTTGGCTGGCTGTGGTCAGACATTCACACAAAGATAAACCAGGCAAAAATGGGAAGTGAGACAGACCGTGCAACCCAGGGCCCCAGCAACAAAAAATAAAGCCTAAAAGCACCAATTGAAGAAACTTGTGGGGGTTGAGGTGTCAAGAGAGACTCTCAGCCTCACAGGAGAGTCCATTGCAGAGACCCACAGGGTTCTAGAATGTACACAAGCCCACTCACCCTGGGACTAGCACCAGAAGGGCCCAATTTGCCTGTGGGAAGCAGCAGAGGGGACTGAAATCCAAAAAAGAGCGCAGAACAAGTACCATTGTTCCCTCTTGGACCCTGCCCCCACATACAGCGTCACAACCCAGCCACATGGGTTACCCCATCCTGGTCATCACCTAAGGCTCCACCAGTCGTATGTAACAGGAGCAACCTGACCAAAAATGGTTCAAACAGGAGAACAAATCAAAGCCCCAGAGCCAATACTTTTTTTTTTTAATTTTTTTTTTATTGATTATGCCATTACATTTGCTCTATTCCCCCTCCCTTCCCCTCCACCCTGCATACCCCTCCCCCACCATTTCCCCCTTTAGTTCATGAACATGTGTCTCAATTTCTTTAGATTCTGTATTTCCCCTACTATTCTTACCCTCCCCCTATGTATTTTCTATCTACTGTCTATGCTACTTATTTTCTGTACCTTCTCCCCCCTTCCCCTCCTCCCACTCCCCTATTGCTAACCCTCCCTGAGATCTTCATTTCTATGGTTCTGCTCCTGTTCTAGCTATCCTCTTAGTTTGCTTTTGTTTTAGGTGTGGTTCTTAATAACTGTGAGTTTGCTGTCCTTTCACTGTTCATCTTTTTTATCTTCTTTTTCTTAGGTAAGTCCCTTTAACATTTCATATAATAAGGGCTTGGTGATGATGAACTCCTTGAATTTGGTCTTATCTGAGAAGCACTTTATCTGTCCTTCCATTCTAAATGAAAGTTTTGCTGGGTAGAGCAATCTTGGTTGTAGATCTTTGGTTTTCATGACTTGGAATACCTCTTTCCAGCCCCTTCTTGCCTGTAAGGTCTCTTTTGAGAAATCAGCTGACAGTCTGATGGGAACTCCTTTGTAGGTGACTGTCCCCTTAGCTCTTGCTGCTTCTAAGATTCTCTCCTTCATTTTAATCTTGGCTAATGTAATTATGATGTGCCTTGGTGTGTTCCTTCTTGAGTCCAACTTCTTTGGGACTCTCTGAGCTTCCTGGATTTCCTGGAAGTCTATTTCCTTTGCCATCTTGGGGAAATTCTCCTTTATTATTTGTTCAAATAATTTTTTCAACTGGTGGTTGTGCCTTTCCCCCTTCTGGTACCCCTATAATTCGGATGTTGGAACGTTTAAAGATGTCCTGGAGGTTCCTAATCTTCTCCTCATTTTTCTGAATTCTTAATTCTTCATTCCTTACTGCTTGATCATTTTTTTCTTCCTTCTGGTTCTCTCCCTTGATTTGAGTCCCAATTTTCTTTCCATTACTATTGGAATCTTTTGTATCCCCATTCATTTCAATTAATTTAGCTTCCATATGTTTCTCTAATTTGTGGCTAAAGTCAACCAGTTCTGTAAGGATCCTTATAACCAGTGTTTTGAACTGTGCATCTGAAAGACTGGCTATTTCTTCATCACTTAGGTCTATCGGTTCTGGGGCTCTGAGTTGTCCTAGAGCCATTTTTGGTCTGTTCGCGCTGTTAAGTGAGCGGAGCAAAGCCTTAGTTGTTTACCAGGACGGGGCGACCCAGGTCGCTGGTTTGTGACGCTGTGTGTGGGGGCGGGGTCAGAGAGGGAGCAATGGCGTTCCTCTCCGCTAGCCCAGCGCATCCAGTCCCTCACACACCTCGGGCTTGCTTATCCGATCCTAATTGTGCGAGCCTGCTGCACCGCGCCGGCTTCCCTTCTCACTGGCTTCTCCCCACGTAAATGCGCGCAACCGACCGACCGATCGCCGCGCCTTTTCCCTGTGCGCTCCTGCAGCCAGCTGGCTGGCGATCAGTGCCCTCGGTTACCTGCGTGCACCGCGCACCGCCCCGGGAATTTTTTCTTGCTAACCTGCTCCGCTGCTGGCCTCGCTCCTCGTACTGGTCCAGCCGAGTATCTAGTTGTCCTTTGGACTCCGTATTGTCGATTTTCCGTGTGGCTTGGTTGTGACTGCTGTTAAAAATAGTTGTTCTTAGATTTGGTTGTGCACAGAGGCGAGGTGGATCCTCCATCTACGTCTCCATCTTGGCGGAAGTCCAGAGCCAATACTTTTAAGTGACAAAGAGATAGCCAACCTGTCAGATCACAGTTCAAAACATTGGTGATCAGGATGCTCACAGAACTGGTTGATTATGGTCACAAATTAGATGAAAAAATGAAGAAGGCTACACTAAGTGAAATGAAGGCAAAAGCACAGGGAACCAATAGTGATGGAAAGAAAACTGGGACTCAAATCAATGGAGTGGACCAGAAGGAAGAAGAAAACAACCAAAGAGAAAAGAATGAAGAAACAAGAATTTTAAAAAATGAGAAGAGGCTTAGGAACCTCCAGGACATCTTTAAATGTTCCAACATCTGAATTATAGGGGTACTAGAAGGGGAAGAGGAAGAGCAACAAGTGGAAAACTTATTTGAACAAATAATGAAGGAGAACTTCCCCAATCTGGCAAAGGAAATAGACTTCCAGAAAGTCCAGAAAGCTCAGAGTCCCAAAGAAGGTAGACCCAAGAAAGCACACACCAAGGCACATCATAATTACATCAGCCAAGATTAAAATAAAGGAGAGAATTCTAGAAGCAGCAAGAGATAAGGGGACAGTCACCTACAAAAGGAGTTCCCATCAGACTGTCAGCTGATTTCTCAAAAGACACCTTACAGGCAAGAAGGGGCTGGAAAGAAGTATTCCAAGTCATGAAAACCAAAGACCTACATCCAAGATTGCTCTATCCAGCAAAGCTTTCATTTAGAATGGAAGGGCAGATAAAGTGCTTCTCAGATAAGGTCAAGTTCAAGGAGTTCATCATCACCAAGCTTTTATTATATGAAATGTTAAAGGGACTTACCTAAGAAAAAAGATAAAAAAAATATGAACAGTGAAAGGACAGCAAACTCACAGTTATTAACAACCACACCTAAAACAAAAGCAAACTAAGTGGACACCTAAAATAGGAGCAGAGCCACAGAAATGAAGATCACATGGAAGGTTAGCAACAGGGGAGTGGGAGGAGGAGAAGGGGGGAGAAGATACAGAGAATAAGTAGCATAGATGGTAGGTAGAAAATAGACTGGGGGTAGTGTGGGAAATGTAGATGCTAAAGAACATATGACACATGGACATGAACTAAAGGGGGAGAATGTGGTGGGGAACGAGTGTGCAGGGAGGAGGGAAATGAAGGGGGGAAATGGGACATCTGTAATAGCATAATCAATAAAATATGTTAAAAAAAAAGAGAAATGATGATGGTGCCTTTCAGTGAGATGGAGCTCACTGGAAGACATGTAATGTTTGATGCCTTGGAGATGTCCAAACAGAGATGTTGAGTGGACTGTCAGCCACACAGGTCTTGGTGGAAGTCTGCGCTGGAGATGTACATTTGTGGGTCATGTGAGTGTAGCCAGTGTTTGGGTACAGAGAATGTGGTTGAGGGAAAGAACATGGAATGGGAAGGGCCTAGGAATAAGTCTCAGGAACTCCAACTTTTAAAGGGAGATGAGAGGAGGAGGAGCTAAGGAGATTGAAAGTGAGTGGCCAATGAAGGAGAAGGACTATCAGGAGGGTCTACCATCCAGAAGGTCAAGGGAAGGATCTCTTAATTCTGGCTGGAGTAAGACACCATGTATCAACCATGTTGGGAGGAAATTTAATGTTTAATATAGGTATAAAAAAAGCATTGTGTGTGAATGTGTTCTACCAACAACAGAGGGCTCTGTAAACCTATGAGACTTAGATTACTACCCACCTGAGATGGGTAGTGAGAACTCAAGGTGTAGGGCAAGGACACTATAGGAACTATGGAATTCATCCATGGTCCTGTTTTTTTTTTTTGTTTGTTTATTTTAATCCTCACCTGAGGATATGTTTTTACTGATTTTAGAGAGAGAGAGAAACATTGATGTGGGAAAGAAACATCAATCAGTTCCCTCTCTTATAGGACATGACTAAGGATTGAACCTGCAACTCAGGCATGTGCCCTGACTAGGAATGAAACCTGCAACCTTTTTTTTTTTTTTGGTGTACAGATGACTCTTCAACCAACTGAGCCACCTGGTCAGGGCCCTGATCTTGTTTTTTTAGTTAGTTTTTGTGAGTCCATATTTTATACACAGTCTATGTTATAAGGACATTAAAGGAAGGCTAGAGAAAAAAGAATAGGGTAATCATGGGGAAAGACTAGAGAAAACAGAAGGTGATGATCCTGAAATGTTAAAATATGCAGTTTTCCCCAAAGCTTTGTTTTGGGGTGAGGGAGGAGAAGCTGTTTCCACTTCTCCAGAGGCCTGTCTGGTATTCCAGCTCCAACATGAATTAGGATGCCCACTATGCATTGTGTAAGACTGAGAGGCTCATGCCACAGCAAAGGAGGTGAGGGAGTAGACTAAGGATTACAGGAACCACTGGTCATCTCATAAGTAGCATTGTTGAGAAACTGCTGGCCTAACAGAGCCTTGGAATGTAGTGCTGAAGGCACTGCTGAGTTAGCAAGAGTGAGACAGCACACAGCATACATTCTATATCAACCCTCTGCATGGTGTCATGTACTCAGTATGTTTGAACACATATTTCATTCAAGAGAGTGGAAGCAGGAGTAGCTCTACTTTCCATTGTTCTCAATGATCATCTTGAGGAATTTAGTGTTCTGTCCTCACCACTATAGGTACCCTATGAACCCAAAGGGATAATTCTCTCTCAAGACATGGGTAAGAGTGCAATTGAATGACAAGTTAAGGCTGCATATCAGTCTCCTGGGAGCAGGAAGATGAGTCACCATCTTGGCAGGAGGAATTGATCTCAATCTCTAGACAGGACGTAAGATGGTTGTTACACAGTGGGGCAAGGAGTAACTGGTTTGCTACCCAGGTGATCTACTTGGGTGCACTTGGATCTTTCTTGTCAAAATTTGGTTGTAAAGGAACTAATGTAACAGCCACAGCCTGCGTAGGGCATGATGATGAGGCTCAGACCTCTCAGTGGTGAGGGTCAGGCCATGCCATCAAGTAAACCACTGAGACCAGCAGAGATGCCGTCTCTGGGGTTAGGCACTCTAGATAAAAGGAGGGAGATGTGTGTACCAGTTATGGCACAAGATCAGTTGTACCAGCAGGGATTATTTTCTTTTAGCTAATGCCTTTATTTTCTGAGTTCTTGCCCAGCAAATTAAAACCACCCAGAATTCTGGGGAAGTTGCTCTCAGAAATTATACAAAGAAGTGAATGTGATACAGGATTGGATAAAAAAGATGTGGTACAGATACACAATGGAATACTAGTGAGCCATAAGAAAAGATGAAACACTTCCAACCAGATGGAGGCACAGATAGATCCACTTTGCCTCCTCGTACAACCAAAAGGACAATAACAAATTTAAAGACAAAAACAACCAGAACATCAAACTGTATGGAAGTCTGACAACCAAGGAGTTAAAAGAAGAAACATTTATCCAGACTGGTAGGAGGAGTAGAGACAAGCAGCTGAGGTGGAGGAGATGCACAACAAGGTGGCTCGAGGACCAGGCGGGTGAGGCAGCAGCTGGTGGTCCCACATTTGCATGCAGATAAATGGAGAGGAACAACTGGTGAGCCAGACAGACCTCGCAACCCAGGGTACCAGTGTGGGAAAAGAAAAGCCTCAAAACCTCTGGCTATAAAAACATGGGGGTTGCAGTGGCCGGAGAAACTCTCAGACTCACAGGAGAGTTTGTTGAAGAGACCCACATGGTCATAGAATGTACACAAACCCACTCACCTAAGAATCAACACCAGAAAGGCCCAATTTGCTGGTAAGAGGTGGGGGAAGTGACTGAAAGCTGGCCAAGAGAAGAGAAAGTAGCATTATTCTCTCTTGGACCCCTCCCCCACATACAGCACCACAACCCAGCAACATGGGTTGCCTCTCCCTGGTGAACACCTAAGGCTCTACCCCTTGTAATGTAATAGGTGTGTTGAGAGAAAGAAATACGGCCCGGATGAAAGGACAGATCAAATCTCCAGAAAAAATGCAACTAAGCAATGGAGAGATAATCAACCTGCCAGAGGCAGAGTTCGAAACAGTGGTAATCAGTGGTAAACAGTGCTCACAGAAATGGTGGAGTATGGTTGTAAAATAGAGGAAAGAGTAAAGGCTATGGAAAGTGAAATAAAGAAAAATGTACAGGGAACCAACAGTAAAGGGAAGGAAACTGGGACTCAAATCAATACTTTGGAGCAGAAGAAAAAAATAAATATTCAACCAGAACAGATGAAGAAACAAAAATTCAAAAAAGTGAGGAGAGGCTTAGGAACCTCCAGGACATCTTTAAACATTCCAACATCTAAATCATAGGGGTGCCAGAAGGAGAAGAGGAGGAGCAAGAAATGGAAAACTTATTTGAAAATATAATGAAGGGGAACTTCCTCAACGTGGCAAAGGAAATAGACTTTCAGGAAGTCCAGGAAGCTCAGAGAGTCCCAAAGAAGTTGGACTCAAGGAAGCACACACCAAGACACATCACAGTTACATTACCCAAGATTAAAGATAAGGAGAAACCTTAAAAGCAGCAAGAGGAAAGGAGACAGTTATCTACAAAAAAGTTCCCATAATACTATCAGCTGATTTTTCAAAAGAAACCTTGTAGGCAAGAAGGGGCTGGAAAGAAGTATTCAAAGTCATGAAAGGCAAGGACCTACACCCAAGATTGCTCTATCCAGCAAAGGTTTCATTAAGAATGGAAGGGCAGATAAAGTGCTTCCGAGATAAGGTCAAGTAAAAGGAGTTCATCATCACCAAGCCCTTGTTATATGACATGTTAAAAGGACTTATCTAAGAAAAAAAAAGACGATCAAAACTATGAACAGTAAAATAACAACAAACTCACAAGTATCAACAACTGAACATAAAACAAAAACAAAAAACTAAACAAACAACTAGAACAGTAACAAAATGACAGAAATGGAGATCACAAGGAAGGTTATCAGCAGGGAGAGGGAGGGGGAGAGGAGAGGGGAGAATGGGGGGAAAGGTACAAGGAATAAGAAGCATAAATGGTAGGTACAAAATAGAGGGAGGTTAAGAATAGTATAGGAAATGGAGAAGCCAAAGAACTTATGTGTATGACCCATGGACATGAACTAATGGGAGGGGTGAATGCTGGTGGGAGGGGAGTGAAGGGTAGAGAGGAATAAAGGGGAGAAAAAAAATGGGACAACTGTAATAGCATAACCAATAAAATATATTAAAAAATACAAAATACTGCCATTTGAGAACATGTATGGACCTTGAGAATATAATGCTAAGTGAGATAAGTCAGTCAGAAAAAGTGAAGAATCATATTATGTCACTCATATGTGGGATATAAAACTGAAACACATGGACAGACAGCAATGTGTTGGTTGTCAGAAAGAAGGGGGGAGAGGGAGGGGGAGTTGAGACAGGCCTAATATATGATGATAGAAGATGATTTGATTTTAGGTGCTGGGCACACAATCAAATATACAGGGTCTAGTATCATAGAAATGTACACTGGAAACTCATATGATCTTATTAACCAATATCACCCCAATAAATTTAATTAAAAATAGATAAAAACATTAAATATCATTAAAAAAAAGTGAATCCAAGATCTGAGCAGCACAGGGGTGGGCTGCAGTGGGTGCCGTGATGCTTCATTAAGTTCACTCTTCAGCAATAAAGGTCTTACTCTCCTAGATGCTAGGAGCACCTTCAGCTGTCAGCTCTTTTCAGAAATCGCCTCAGCTTAATAAAGTTACCTTACCCAAGGGCATGTTTCCTTTTTGGAGCAGACTGCATCTTACGACTGATCATAAGGGATATAGAAGTCCATTCCCATCACCCCAACTTGGCATACCCCCGAGGGCCATCCCAGTTTCATAGCTCCCCTGGGCAGACTGCAGCCTCTGTGGAGACCACATCTCAGCCTAACTTCCTCATCTTCCCAATCTTACTTTCTTCCTTTCCTTTCTCATCCACAGGTGTTAGTTTTAAGAGGATTGTTTCCTAAATTGCCTGCATAGTAATAATCTCAGAGTCTGCTTCCTTGACTTGAGACATTGACTTGCAGATTTAGTGATTTGGGGATAATAACGGATCCACTGAACTTGTAGAATTAAAAGGAATCATAAG
This sequence comes from Artibeus jamaicensis, assembly GCF_021234435.1. Classification (NCBI taxonomy): domain Eukaryota; kingdom Metazoa; phylum Chordata; class Mammalia; order Chiroptera; family Phyllostomidae; genus Artibeus; species Artibeus jamaicensis. The sequence goes on from NW_026521788.1 coordinate 21,497,998, forward strand.
GATGATCTCATAATAACTCAGCCACCTCATCTTACAAACAAAGACCCCCCAAAGTTCAAGACAAGACTGAGACAAGCCCAAAGTTGGAGGCCGGATCTAATTACACCCAGCCTTCCGCTTGGGCCAGGTTGTCTGAAGGTTGTCTTCCTGCTCTGACCTGTCATAATACAGGAGTCAGTGACTCCTTTGAAGTTTTGGTTTAACCCAGAGGCCAGCCATCTATAGCCTGCCACCTGTTTATGTTTTAAAAAAGTTTTATTCAAACACAACTATGCTCATTTATTTAGGTGCTACAGAGTTTATGGCCTACAGTGCTTAAAATATTACTAATTGGCCCTTTACCAAAAAGTCTGCTGACCACTCTTTTAACAAGTGAATCAGTCAAGGTTTAGTCAAAACACAAAGTACTTCAACTGAAGGAATTTATATAAGGAATTGGTCAAGCAGGTATTGGAAACAACAAAATATCTAAAGGTGAACAAGCAAAAAGGTGTCCTGGCTGGTGTAGCTCAGTGGACTGAGCGTGGGCTTGTGAACCAAAGGATCGCAGTTTGATTCCCAGTCAGGGCACATGCGTGGGTTGCAGGCCAGTTCCCAGCAGGGGACGCATGAGAGGCAACCATACACTGATATTTCTCTCCCTATCTCCTTCCCTTCCCCCTCTAAAAAATAGATGAATAAAATCTTTTTTTAAAAGCAAAAATGTTATACCAAGGGACACAGACTACTAACTATAGGGAGTAGCTATTACCTCTATGACTTGGGGAACAAAAGGAAGGGTTGGATTATTACAAACTACAAGTTTGAAACAAAGGTTCCATGAAACCAGAGCTCAGGGCTCTGTGGAAGGGCATAGGCTGGTGCTGACATCACTGAGGGGCAGGGGTGATGGGATTGGTGCTGAGATTGCCAAAGGAAGCTGGAAACTTCTTGTCTAGAGTCGGTTCCTACCGTTGTGGCACTTGCTGGGATGGTGCCGACAGGAACCATGGGCGAACAGGGAGGAGCAAGTGCCTTCTCACTCCTCTACTTCTCTGCTCCTGCCTCCTGGTCTTCCTGTGTGTCTCCTGTGATGAAAACCTAACGGGAAGTCAGCAGGCAAGACAGGTATGTCATCTGCACAGTTAGTCCCAGCACAGCACAGTATAGAAGGGGCTGAGAAGTGGAAATGCAGTGACCTGCCCCGTAGGCAAGGATGATGTGAGAGCCGCCAGGTAGCTGCGGTCTCCAGCTCTCCCCAGGCCTGGTGTCACTGGAGAAGCAGAAGTAGGGTGCTCAGAGAAGTAAGCCTATGCCACATAGACTTGTCCTCCATAAGCCTCACAGGCCCTTCCTGGTCCCGGGGCAAGTTCTGGGGAAAATGGGTCTAATTGAGTCACAGATGTGCTTTGAGGCCCTGTTGGGGCAAGACTGTGTCTTGATAAAGAAACATTTTCTTCTGTCCCAGGATAAGTTTTGCCAGCTATAATATTTGCTGCCCTAACAGCTCAACTTAGTTTTATAAGTGAGTCTTGTTAGCTCTGATTCATCTGACTGGGGTGTGTGTCCATCTCTGAACCAATCATTAGGGCAAAGGGAATGAGATGCTCTGTCTGGCTTATCCTGGGCCACATGCTCCATCCTTGGAACAGTGTGTATGAAGGTGGGTAGGGGAAATGAGGAGTTTGTTTCATCTGAACCACATGGGCTCAGAGTAGGGAAGGAGGAGTTCCCCCAAAGTCTGGCCAATGTCAAGTTACCACCACCAAAGTGCTTTATCAGAGGCAGCGGGCACTGCTGTAATAGAGGTGTGAACAGAATGTGATGAGAGCTGAATGGGCAGAGATGATTTGTTTCCAGGCTGGGAAGACAGCTCGAATTATAAATTCTACTGGCAACATGTGGATTATTACAGGACTTGGCCAGAAAGTCCAGATGGGCCTGGTGGGACCCAGAGTTCAGATAAACTCCCATGGTACAGTGGGGTCTGGGGTTATCTTAATGTTAGGCAAGAAGGAGCTGGGTAGGTTGGGGCGGGGCTAGGTTATCAAGTGTGTATGGTGGGGCTGGCAGAGTCTGGGGTTGAGAATGGAGCCTGGGATAGAGGGGCAGGACAGGATCCCAGTCTTCAGAATGACTGTGGAAAGGCAGTACCCCATTATGGTACAGCAGAAGGAAGACTGGCCTGGGAACCCAGATGTCAGACTTAGTTACTCAACAGATGGCTGTGTGAAGAGGGCTGTGTGAAGAAGGATGAGCAAGAGAATCCAGACAAGTAGCAGGAGGCCCTCCAGAGTTGAGATAGGTGCCACTGGACTAGCATGAATTTTCCCTGGCAGTGCTGGGCCAAGGTCCCTTCTCTGCCAAGAGACAGGGCAATTTCCCAGGAGGCTGCAACATCCCTTGAGTAGTCCCTCTTTCCCCTCAGGCCACCTCCTTGCCTTTCTCTGGCTGAGCGCTGAGTTTCAGGAAGGTGACTCCCATGGGCTATGTTTTCCAGGCTCTCAGGAGAGCTGGCTCCTGCCTGGGATCAGCCAATGGGAGACACCCATGGGTGATTCAAGGATGGGAAGAGGAGAAACCAGGCTATTTCTCACCTTTCCTATCGATCTAAGGTGCAACTTGAGCAGCAAATTTACCAGTTAATTTTTTTTAACTTACCTTCCATGGATCTAGTCCTTCACCAGATAGTTTTTTCATCCAAGTCCTCTATCAGGTTGAAAAAATTCCCTTCTATTTCTAATTCACTTAGAGTTTTAATCATGAGTTGGTATTGAATTTTGTCAAAGAATTTTTGTGCATCTAAGAAGGAGCTCCTATCCTTTGCAACAGCATGGATGGAACTGGAAAGCATTATGCTGAGTGAAATAAGCCAGGCGGTGAAAGACAAATACCATATGATCTCACCTTTAACAGGAACCTAAACAACAAAACAAACAAACAAGCAAAATATAACCAAAGACACTGAAATAGAGAACAGGCTGACAGGGACCAGAGGGGAGAAGAGAGGGAATTTCAGGGGAAAAGGGGAAGGGTTTACAGGAACAAGTATAAAGGACACATGGACAAAAACTAAGGGGGGTGAAAATGGGAGGGAGGTGGGCAGCACTGGGGGGGTGGACTGGGATGGGAGTAAAAGACAGAAAACTGTACTTGAACAACAATTAAAATAAATAAATTTTAAAAAGAATTTTTGTGCATCTATTTAGATGATCGCCTAATTTTCCTCCTTTATTCTTTAATGTGACAAATATATTTTTTAAAATGTTAAACATGCCCTGGCTGGGTGGCTCAGTTGGTTGGAGCATTGTTCCACACACTGAAAAGGTTTTGGGTTTGATCCCCAGTCAGGGCATGTGTAGGAGGTAAGTGATGGAAGTTTCTCTTCCACATAGACATTTCTCTCTCCCTCTCTCCCTTCCTGTCTCTCTAAAATCAATGACTGTATCCCTGGTGAGGATTAAAAAAAAATAAAACAAAATGCTAAATCTACTTAGTGTTGCTGGGATAAATTCCACTTGATCATGATGGACAGTCATATGTTGCATAGGATGTTCTGGCCAGTGACATACCACACCCGAGGTGGTCCCATAAGGTTACAATGGAGAAGTCCTGCTGCTTAGTGGCACCCCAGCCATCACAACGTCGTGAAGCAATGCATCGCTCGTGTTTGTGGTGATGCTGGTGTTAACAGCCTGCTGCACTGCCAGTTGTACAAAAGCATGGCACATATAAATAAATATCAAGTATGTAATACTTGATAATGATAATAAATGGCTATATTACTGGCTCGTGTATTTACTGTACTATACTTTTTATCATTATTTTATATTTATTTATTTAATATATTTTATTGATTATGCCATTACAGTTCTCCCATTTCCCCCCTTCATTCCCCTCCACCCTACATACCCCTCCCCCACCACATCCTCCCCCTTGATTCATGTCCATGTGTCATAAGTTCTTTAGCATCTACATTTCCCACACTACTCCTGCCCTCCCCGTCTATTTTCTCCCCACCATCTATGCTACTTATTCTCTGTACCTCCTCCCCCCACCTCCTCCCACTCTCCTGTTGCTAACCCTCCATGTGATCTCCATTTCTGTGGCTCCACTCCTGATCTAGCTGTCCTCTTAGTTTGCTTTTGTTTTAAATGTGATTGTTAATAACTGTGAGTTTGTTGTCCTTTCACTGTTCATATTTTTTATCTTCTTTTTTCTTAGGTAAGTTCCTTTAACATTTCATATAATAAGGGCTTGGTGATGATGAACTCCTTGAACTTGACCTTATCTGAGAAGCACTTTATCTGCCCTTCCATTCTAAATGAAAGCTTTGCTGGATAGAGCAATCTTGGTTGTAGGTCTTTGGATTTCATGACTTGGAATACTTCTTTCTAGCCCCTTCTTGCCTGTAAGGTGTCTTTTGAGAAATCAGCTGGCAGTCTGATGGGAACTCCTTTGTAGGTGACAGTCCCCTTATCTCTTGCTGCTTCTAGGATTCTCTCCTTCATTTTAATCTTGGCTAATGTAACGAGGATGTGCCTTGGTGTGTTCCTTCTTGGGTCCAACTTCTTTGGGACTCTGTGAGCTTCCTGGACTTGCTGGAAATCTATTTCCTTTGCCAGATTGGGGAAATTCTTCTTCATTATTTTTTCAAATAAGTTTTCCACTTCTTGCTCTTCCTCTTCCCCTTCTGATACACCCCTATAATTTGGATGTTGGAATGTTTAAAGATGTCCTGGAGGTTCCTAAGCCTCTCCTCATTTTTTAAAATTCTCGTTTCTTCATTCTTTTCTGTTTGGTTGTTTCTTTCTTCCTTCTGGTCCCTACCATTGATTTGAGTCCCAGTTTTCTTCCCATTACTATTAGTTCCCTCTGCATTTTGCTTCATTTTACTTAGTGTAGCCTTCATTTTTTCATCTAATTTGCGACCATAATCAACCAGTTCTGTGAACATCCTGATCACCAGTGTTTTGAACTGTGCATCCAATAGGTTGGCTATTTCTTTGTCACTTAAAAGTATTGGCTCTGGGGCTTTGATTTGTTCTTCTGTTTGAACCATTTTTGGTCAGGTTGCTCCTGTTATATATGACTGGCAGAACTTTAGGTGTTGACCACGATGGGGCAACCCATGTCACTGGGTTGTGACGCTGCATGTGGAGGCAGGGGTCTGAGAGGGAACAATGGCACTTGTTCCACACTCTCTTGGATTTTGGTCCCCTCCGCTGCTTCCCACAAGCAAATTGGGCCCTTCTGATGCTGGTTCCTGGGTGGCTGAGCTTGTGTACATTCTAGGACTCTGTGGTTCTCTCCAACAAACTCTCCTGTGAGGCTGGGAGTCTCTCTTGGCACCTCAACCCCCACAAGTTTTTTCAATTGGTGCTTTTAGGCTTTATTTTTTGTTGCTGGGGCCCTGGGTTGCTCAGTCTGTCTCACTGCCCATTTTTGCCTGGTTTATCTGCACATGTATGTGTGTCAGCAGTCAGCCAACCACCTTTCGCATCTCACTGGGTTTGCTCATTTCCTCCCCCCTGCAGGTCTGCCAACCACTGCTTTTTCCCTCCTCAACCCTCTCCGAAGCCCGTCGACTCCACCCCTCTTACCAGTCTGGATGAATGGTTCATTGTCGGACTTCGGTATAGTTCAATTTTCTTTCTGTTCTGGTTGTGGTTTTGTTTCTAAATCTTTGTTGTCCTTAAATTTGGTTGTGTGAGGAGGCACAGTATTTCCATCAATGCCTCCGTCTTGGCTGGCTTTTTATCATTATTTTAGAATGCACTCTACTTATAAAAAAGTTTGCTGTAAAACCGTATGTCATGTTATACCTGCAGCAGCTTCACACATCTCATGTTTACCTTTTCTCATTTTCTCTTGTGCTCAATTTAATCTTGTATTGTTTGGTACAGTATCCTGCAGTATAGGCTCGAAGCCTGGAGCAGTACATCCTCCCACATAGTCTCGGTGTGATACGGGCTATTACATCAGTGGTTTGTTCAGTGCAGTATATAATGTGCACCTGAGGACAAAATTGCCTAGTGCTGCATTCCTCAGAACCTATCCCCATTGTGAAGTGGCACATGCCGTTGTTACACTTTTTATACAGTGCTGTCACTGACTTGCTAACATTTTGTTAAGGACTTTTACGTCTAAGTTCATGAAGGATATTAGTCTGTAATTTTCTTGTGTAGTCTTTGTCAGGATTTGTTATCAGAGTTTTTCTGGCCACCAGAAATGAATTGGGAGGCTATGCCAGTCATCAGATTTATTGCCTCTCAACTCCAAACCCATCTTCCTTTGCCTGCTCCGTGATAAAGGAGATAATCATGTATTTCTCCTTTGCCAGCCAGCAACATGTCGGCTTTGTCAGCAGAGGGTGCTGCAGGGACACTGGAGCAGTACTGGACTTTCTCTTCCTGCAGAGTGAGCTTTTTTCCAGCGCTGAGCTGGTTCAGCCTGGTGGCTCCTCCAGCCTCCTCTTCCTGCAGCACGGGCAGCCAGCAGCTTTCCTGGGTGCCTCCTTGGTGGCTTTGCCATGGGAGGCTGCTGCTGAGGCACCTTCTCATGAGTGGCCACCACAACAACCCACATAGCAACTTTGTAGCAAGTTCTAAGGCATAGCACCTTACTGTGGGTGACTTTCCTCTGCATCCCAGAGAGCTAACTTCTATTGGGTCACACCAGCATGACACCTCATGCACCTCAGGACCTCCAATCATCCAGTGAGCCATGTCATGTCCTCTTCAGGAAGGTCTGGGCCTCGGTCCAGGGAGGAGGTCTTTGTAGTTCCTCTAGTATGACCCCTAGGGATGTTTCAGAACAGCACTGGGGGTCCTGCTGCCTACCACCACCCTCTAGGCAAAACTCCAGAGGCAAAGCTTTGGTGATGAAGGAGAGGAGTCTTTATTCAAAAGCTTCACAAGTTTGGAATAAGAGCTTTCCACATACATTAAATTAAGGCTAAACTGTTAACACCTGAGTTCTAGCATTTCCCTTATTAGTTTTATCTTATTTTTATAGGGTTAGTTTACAAGAGCTACACAGTTTTGGAAGAATGGCAGGCCTCTGCCTCAGAGGTTGCCTGCTCTAGAACACCAAAAGAAGACTAAACCTGCAACCCCCTGCCAGGCCAGCCCGATCTTAGACTGCACCCGGGAGTTCCTTCCAATCCAAAATACTATCCCTTGGGAAACTCAGGCAGCTGCAGCACGTTCCTCCAGGCATCCTCAAGGAAGAAGAGCCAGAGAGAGCCCATGCCGGCAGGTCGGAGAGCCCATCTTTTATTTAAAATCTTCTTGCCCAAAATTCCATGGGCTCTGGGGGCATCCAGCTTTTCAGCCAATCCTGCCCTAGACTTTTTACCTGTTGCCTTGGTAAACTACCCCTACGGCCCCTCCTTACTTCTCCCCGAGGATCTGATCAGATCTCTCTGCATCAGGGGTAGTAGCTGTTCCTTACATTTGCTTCTCCTATATCCTTTAGGGCTCATTCTAATGCTAACTAGAAAATTTCCGTTTTTCCCAATCTCCTGATAATACTTCTTTACATTAAACTTCAAATTACTGTTTAACATACTGTGTAGTTTCTGTCTCCTGATTGGACCCTGAATGATACACAAATTGTCCATCCTCTTCTATTTTCTGACAGTGTTTAAGATTGATATAATTTTACCCTTAAAATTTGTTCATTGTATTTCTTCATTACTCTTTCAAAGTCTGTAAGATGTCTGGTGATAGCATCCATTTCATTCCTGTTGCCGGTAATGTGTACTCTTCTTTCTTCTCGGTAAGTCTAGTGGGGCCTTATCAATCTTGTTAATCTTTTCAAAGAATAAATGTTTGTCTTTATTCATTTTTCTCTTTTCATTTAATTGAATTTGCTCTTGATTGTTATCTTCCTATTTGCTCAGGTTGAATTTTTTCTATTTACTTCTGCTTTTAGTTTCTTAAGGTAAAAACCTAAGTAATTGATTATTTTATGATATAGAAATTTAAGTGGTCCATTTTCTTTTAAACACTGATTTCTTTATTTGCATAACACAAATTTTGATATGTGGTGTTTTCATTTTCACTTAGTTCAAAATATTTTCTTATTTCTCTTGTGATTTTTTTCTTTGACCCATGGGTTATATAGAAGTATGTTACCAATTTACTTAATAACCAATTAAGTACTTAATTTCCAGTTATTTGTTTTTTCCTAGATATCTTATTGTGTATTGGTTTATAATTTAATTCCTATGTGATTGGAGAAGTAGTCTATAAATTTTCAACTTTTTAACATATATTAAGACTTGTGGTCTAAATATGCACTTGAAATTAATTTCTATTTAGTGATTGTTGGGTGTATCATTCTGCAAACATCAATTAGGTCAAATTGGTTGATAATGTTATTCAGATCTTCAATATCCTTACCTTTTTAAAATCTACTTTATGAATTACTGAGAGAGGAGTGTGAAAATCTCCAGTTAATATTGTGGATTTGTCTATTTCTTTTGTTCTGTTAGTTTGGCTTCATAAATGCTGAAATTCTGTTATTACGTTCGTACATTTTAAGAACTGTTGTATTATTTATTACTTATCCTTTTTAACTTTATGAAATAGCACTCTATATCTCCTGTAATAGCTCTGTCTTGAACTCTATGTTGTCTGACTTTAATACAGTCACACCAGGTTTCCTATGTTTGGTGTTTGCATTGTGTATCTTTTCCCACCAACTTACTTTCTACTTCCTTGTGTTTTTATAGTTATACTATCTCTCTTGCAGAAAGCATAAAGTTGGGTTTTGGTTTTTAATCCAGTCTTTTCTGCAATTTTTGCCTTTTAATTAGAGTGTGTAATACATTTACTGCTGACGTAATTATTGATGTGGCTCAATGCAGGTTTACTGTCTTGCTACTTGTTTTTCATTTGTTCCTTCAATTTTTTTGTTCCCCCATTGCTCCTTTTATGTCTTCTTTTGTGTTAATGGATATTTTTAGTATTTCACTTCATTTTCTTTATTGTATTATTTTTTTAACATTTTTTATTGATTATGCCATTTCATTTGCTCTATTCCCCCCCTCCTTTCCCCTCCACCCTGCACACCCCTCCCCCACCATTCCCCCCCTTTAGTTCATGAACACATGTCTCAAGTTCTTTAGATTCTGTATTTCCCCTACTATTCTTACCCTCCCCCTATCTATTTTCTATCTACTGTCTGTGCTACTTATTTTCTGTACCTTCTCCCCCCTTCTCATCCTCCCACTCCCCTGTTGCTAATCATCCACGTGATCTTCATTTCTATGGTTCACTCCTGATCTATCTGTCCTCTTAATTTGCTTTTGTTTTAGGTGTGGTTGTTGACAACTGTGAGTGCTGTCTTTTCACTGTTCATCTTTTTTTTTTATCTTCTTTTTCTTAGGTAAGTCCCTTTAACATTTCATGTAATGAGGGCTTGGTGATGATGAACTCCTTGAATTTGATCTTATCTAAGAAGCACTTTATCTGTCCTTCCATTCTAAATGAAAACTTTGCTGGATAGAGCAATCTTGGTTGTAGGTCTTTGGATTTCATGACTTGGAATACCTCTTTCCAGCCCCTTCTTGCCTGTAAGGTGTCTTTTGAGAAATCAGCTGACAGTCTGATGGGAACTCCTTTTGTAGGTGACTGTCCCCTTATCTCTTGCTGCTTCTAGGATTCTCTCCTTCATTTTAATCTTGGCTAATATAATGATGATGTGCCTTGGTGTGTTCCTCTTGGGTCCAACTTCTTTGGGACTCTCTGAGCTTCCTGGATTTCCTGGAATTCTATTTCCTTTGCCAGATTGGGGAAGTTCTCTTTTATTATTTGTTCAAATAAGGTTTCCACTCATGACTGTTCCTCTTCCCCTTCTGGTACCCCTATAATTCGAATGTTGGAATGCTTAAAGATGTCCTGGAGGTTCCTAAGCCTCTCCTCATTTTTTTAAATTCTTGTTTCTTCATTCTTTTCTGTTTGGTCATTTTTTCCTTCCTTCTGGTCTACTCCCTTGTTTTGAGTCCCAGTCTCCTTTCCATTACTGTTGGTTTCCTGTGCATTACCATTCATTTCAATTAGTTTAGCTTTCATATGTTCCTCTAATTTGTGACTAAAATCAACCAGTTCTGTGAGCATCCTGATCACCAGTGTTTTGAACTGTGCATCTGAAAGTTTGGCTATTTTTTCATGGCTTAGATTTATCGGCTTTGGGGCTCTGAGTTGTTCTTGAGCCATTCTTGGTCTGTTCGTGCCCGTTAAGTATGAGGAGCGGAGCCTTAGTTGTTTACCAGGGCAGGGCCACTCAGGTCGCTGGTTTGTGACGTTGTATGTGGGGGCGGAGTCAGAGAGGGAGCAATGGCAGTCCTCTCTGCTCGCCAGTTCGTCCCACCGCCCTGGTGTGTTTATCTGAGCGCAAATGTGCCAGCCCACTGCCCTGTGCCGTGCAGTCTCAATGCTCGCCTCTTCACTGGTTTATCTGCTCGCAAATGCTCGATCGACCACAGATAGCCAGCCGTGCCTCTTCCCTGTGTCCACCTGTAGCCAGCCCGCACCTGGGATCTGCGCCTTTGGCTGCTTGCGCACTACCTGGTCAGGGATCTTTTTTGCCAACCCGCTCCGCTGCTAGCTTTGCTCCTCTTACCGGTTTAGCTGAGCATTTCTTTGTCTTCGGACTCCATATTGTTGTTTTTCTGTGTGGTTTGGTTGTGTTTATTGTTGTTAAAACTTTGTTTTTAGATTTGGTTGTGCGTGGACGCAAGGTGTTCCACCTACGCCTCCATCTTGGCGGAAGTCCTATTGTATGCTTAATTTGATATCTTTTTACTACTTTTACTTTTCTTTCACCAGTATAATGGTATTCACCTGTTCCCTCCATCCTTTTTTCTGTGTTTACTTCCACATGCATTATAAAGCTATATTACATTATTATCATTTCCCCTTTCTTTGTTATTGTTTTTGTTTTAAACAGTCTATTCTCTTGAGGAAATTACAAAATTACATCACTCTTTATATTTATCTAGTTATTTGCCATCTTTGATGTTTTGTATTTCTTTCTGTAGATCTGAGTTCTCATTGGTTGTCATTTTCCACTAGCTTGAAGAGCCTCCTTTAGCATTTCTTATAGCTCAGGTCTACAATCATTATCTTGAATTTTATTTATCTGATAAGGTCTTCACTTTGCATTCAACTTGAAGGATGTTTTTGGTGGATTAGAATTTTGAATTGACAATTTTATTTTTATTTTTAGGCACTTCAATAATGTCATTCTGTTTTTTCTTTGTATCCATTGTTTTCTGATGGAAATTCACATTGCATTCATATAACTGGCTCTCTATATGTAATGTATCTTCTCTGGTTGCTTTTAGGATTTTCCCTTTATTTTTGATTTTCAATAGTTTGATGCACCTAGGCATGTTTTGCTTTATATTTATCCTACTTGGAGTTGGCTGAGATTCTTGAATCTGTGAGCCAATGTTCATCAAATTTGGAAAAATTTTAGGTTGTTATTTCTTTGGAGAATTTTTTCTGCCTCAATTTTACTCTCTTCTCCCCTTGGGGTTCTCATTATATGCATGTAGGACAACTTGTTATTGTCTTGCAAGTTTTGTTTTACCTCTTTCAACATGTTTTTCCCCTCTGATCTTCAGATTTACTAATTTCCCTGACTTTTTCTGCCACCATTTTTAATCTGCTGTTAAGCCCCTGTAGTAAAAATTTCCTTCCAGCTATTGTATTTTTAGTCCAAGATTTCTATTTGATTTTCAAAAACAATCTTTTAAATTTATAATAGTTTTAAAATTAGAGAAAACTTGCCAAGACAATGCAAAGAATTACTATATAGCCTGTACCCAGTTTCCCCTACTGTTACCATTGTATTTTACTGTGGTATATCTGTCCCAGTTAGTACTGATGTATCATTATGAACTAAACTCCATGGTTATACAGATTTTATTTGTTTCTTTCTAATGCTTGCTTTCTGTCACAGTATACCATGCAGAATATCATATTCTACTTAACCATGAGGTCTCCTTTTGCTCCTCTGATCTGGGACAGTTTCTCAAACTTCCCTTGTGTTTGAAGACCTTGACAATTTTGAAGAGCACTGGTCAGATGTTTAGTAGAATGTTTCTTCACCTGAGTTTTTCTGAACATCAGATTTTTAGTAGAAACACAACCCCCCACAAATAGACCATGACCCGAATGCTAAATCTAAACTGGGTGAATGCAAGTTAAATAAGAATATAAATGGGGCCCAAAGTCTCCTAAAATAATAGTAAAAAAAATCAAGGATACAATTGAAAATCACAAACCATACCAAAAATGAAAAATACAATAACTTGAATGAGAAAAAGAAAACAATTGATGACAGCATGAAAATGAATCAGGTGTTGGAATTACCTGACAAGGATTTTAAAGTAATCACCATAAAAACAATTTAACAAGGAATTGTAAACTCTCTTGAAACAAATTAGAAAGGCTTCAGCAAAGAAGAAGAAATAAATAGAAATTATAAAACTTAGAAAATACAATAACAAAAATATTATAAAAATCATTAGATAGGTTTATTAGAAGACAGGCGGGATAGAAGATAGAACCCATGAACTTGAGGACATCTCATTTACCCAACCTGAACCTGTGGGATTATAACCAAAGATTGAGCACTTGTATGACTGCAGTCCCAGAGGAGGAAGGGGAACGGGGCTGAAACAGGATTCCAAGAAACAATGGCTGAAAACTCTCAAATTTGGTTAAAGATATGAACATATAGGCCCCAGAAGTTGGGCTAACTCCAAACAGGATAAACCTAAACAAATCTATGCCACAACACATCGTAATTAAACTTCTGAAAACTAAAGACAAAATGTTGAAGCTTCCCAGAGAGAAATAACCCATTAACCTTTAGAGGAACATCAGCTGCAATGAGAGCAGACTTCCTGTCTGAATCGCGGAAGCCAGAGGAAGTGGCACACTCAGTTCAAGAGCCGAGAGGAAACACTTACATACGGTTTCTGTGTCTGGAGAGAGAATCCTTCAGGAAGGACGGGAAAAACCCCAGACACTCCCTAGAGGTGTTTGATAGAATGGTGTATTCTATTTCCTGAGAATAATTTGTCATTAGCAGGCCTTTCCTTAAAGGACAGATATAAAGCAAATTCTTTAAACAGGAAGAAAGTGATAAAAGGAAGTCTCTCGGGGGATTTGGAAAGAAGGGAAAAACAGGAGAAAGAGCTGAAATATGGATTCTCCTTCTCATGAGTCTTATGAATTCATATTATAATGATAAAGCAAAAATTATAACACCATCCGATATTTAAGAGAATAATATTTAAAAGTGGGGAGGGTAAAGACACCTAATTGGAAGTAAGGTCTCACACTTGCGGTGAGAGAACATCAATGGGTGCCAGTGGACTGTGTAAGTCACATGTGTAAAGGGTGTGGCAAGAGTAGATTTACAGTTGTGAGTGTGCAAAACAGTTTATTCTTGGTTACTATTTAATAATTATTGTATTATTTTTTATAGGAACAACTGTAAGCCTACTTTTGACACAGTCTGTGTATTATAATTCTAGAGAAACCACTAAGAAAAACATACAAAATGATACACTCAAAAACACTGTAAATAAGTACAGCTGGAATCCTAAAAATATGCGAGGAAGGCAAGAAAAGAGACACAGAGCTGCCTTTGTACAGTTCTGGCTGCCTGCCTGTTAGAAGAACTGCTTCGCTCTCAGCAGCCACTAGAAGTACTAGACAGAAAACCAGCAAGGATCTGTACAGCACAGACCCACAGGAAAACAGTTCTTCCAAGGCGACTGTTTGGTACTGCAGCACACACGCATTTTTTCAGCCTGAATTACTTAGCATGGAGTTGAGGCTCAAAAACATATTTGAAATAAATAAAACAAAAATTTTTTCAAGGGAGAAGCAATAGATCAAAGGAACAAACAGAAAAAAATTTTAAATGGTAGAGTAACCTATCAATAATTACCTTAAATGTAAAGGATCTAAATATACTAATTAAAAGGCAGATGAGGGAGTGGACAATAAAGACAGTACCCAACAACACCCTGCTTACAAAAAATACTATAGAACAACGTAAGTGAGTTAAAAGTAAACTAGTGGGAAGAGATATGCCACACAAACATTAGTTTTAAAAAGTATGATTCGTTACATTAATATCAAATAAAGTAGACTTTACAGTAGTGAAAATTACAACAAAGATAATACATCATTTACTGATAAAATTCTCCATCTACCAGGAAGGCGTAATGATCCTAAATGTGTGCACAGCAAACAACAGAACCTCAAAAAACCTGAAGAACTGATAGAGGTGAGAGGAGAAATGACAAATCCATGTTTAGAGATGGGATTTCAATGCTCCACTCTCAGCAGCAACTAGAAATACTAGACAGAAAATTAGCAGGGTCCGAACAGCACAGATCTACAGGCAAACCTCTAAACACTTGGAAATTAGCAATACCTGCTAAACAATGCATGGGTTAAAGAAGAATGAAATAAAAATATTTAGAACTGGATGAAAGTGAAAATATATTAAAATGTGTGGGATTCAGCTAAAAAGGTGAAAAGTTCCACCCTATAATCATATACTTTGTTCCCCTGGCAACTAGTCCTCATCCTCAGGGGCTTTCCAAAAGTCACCCCTTAACACAAACTTGGATTTGGTTAATGGGGCTTGTTCTGAATAACAAAAGACACCTTTATCTCTCTTATCACTTAAGAAATTCCAAGGGTTTTAGGAGCTCTGAGTGAGAAACGGGTATCAAGACCAAACACCTACTTATTGTTTTAAACCACAATGTCACAAGTAGCTTTACTTCTCAGAGCCAAAAGCTGGAAACAACCCAATTATCCTTCCATGGTAAGTGATTACGTAAACTGCAGTATATCCATACCATGAAATACTACTCAGCAATGAAAAGGAATGGACTACTGTTAGGTACAACAACCTGGATGAATTTCCAGATAAATATCTGGAGGGAAAAAAGCCAATCCCAAAAGATGACAAAACGCGTGACTCCATCTGTAACATTCCTGAAATGACAAAATTATGGGAGAAAATTATGGAAATAGCAAACGGATTGGTGATTGACAAGGAGGAAGGAGGAGGGGTAAGAGGGCCACAGGAGAAGTCCTGGTGGTGCAGGAAATGTCTGGTGTCCTGCCTGCATCAGCGCCAGAGTCCTGGTGTGCGCCAGACTGCAGAACTGCACCAGAGTTCTGCACATGCTGCCATCGGAGGAAACTGAGTGCAGAGCAGGAGAGATCTCTTCACATTATTTCTCACCACAGCGTGAGACTCTACAAAGTTGAGTCTCACCCTAACATACAAAGTTGAATTAAAATAAGTTGCAGCATCTGCTTGAATTTACTGAGGTCGTGGCAGGTAGATTGTGGTAGATTTAGTTGTGGTAGACTGGGAGATGACTAGACTCCTTGCACGCACACCTTCTGCGCTGACACAGTACTGCTCCTGCCGGTGAGAGATGGGGTCTGTTTCTCCTTCCTTTGCAATTGGTGTGAAGAGTCCATTTCTGGTGTGTGTTGACCTATAGGACACTAGCAAACATGATGCAAGCAGAAGCTTGAAAAGCATTTATTCATTAAGACTTGCTCTTTTTGCTGAATTTCAAACCTCGAGACCATGATGTGAATGGGAGAGTTCATGCCCAGGAGAACCAAAACTGCCTGGCTGCCTGCCTGCAAACTGCCAGAGATGTGAGTGAGTTGGCAACAGAATGCAAAATTTCCCTCATCTTTCTTAAATAAAAGTTATCATCTTGTAGGTTGTTCTGTACCTTGGTTTTCTTCACTTAGCAATTATCATTCTGTAGCTGTGTATCTGCAGCTGGATTTTGGATGAACTGGGCTTGCTAGGAGGCAAACAGAAAACAGCTGTCATCTGTCCCCATTGCCTCTGCAGACTGGCTCTCCCATCTTCGTCTTTGTTGTCCCCCGGGGAAATCCCTGGCCTAGCTGGAAGCCCTGAGAGGGCCTTCCCAATCACTGACAGCTAACAAACGAATAGCATCTCTCCCCAAATATTAGAATGTTTGTCTAGTATGATATAAAAACTCCAATTTTATTTTGGGCTTCTCCCCT
The DNA here is from genome assembly GCF_021234435.1 of Artibeus jamaicensis. NCBI lineage: Eukaryota > Metazoa > Chordata > Mammalia > Chiroptera > Phyllostomidae > Artibeus > Artibeus jamaicensis. Next base: position 21,514,089 of record NW_026521788.1, read on the forward strand.
CCCTCAGCTCAGACTACCACCGGGACTGCTGCCGTGGGACAGGCGTGCTCCTGGTCACCTCTCTAGCTGCTCATTTGAGCACAGGAATGGGAAGAATCAGGACAGTTCTTGCCTGATTGACTGTTGCAGCTGGGACCTGGTTCTGGTGCTCTCAGGGAGGGGTCGTTTCTAATTGCTGACCATCTCCCTCTAGAAGTAGCTTCATGGGTTCTTTGGAGACCGCCCCCGTCACTCAGGCTCTCTCACCTCCAGTTCCCTCGGCACAGGCTGGAATTCTGCCGTCCCCAGAGTGCCTCAGGCTTCAGACCTTCCGTGGCTCCCTGTGCCCTACAGTGAAGCACCGCCTTAGAAATCCTTGAGTCCAGGGCTCTCTTTGGAAAGCTAAGGAGAGAGATGCCTGGAGTCCTGGCTGATTTGCATTCATGTTTCACATTCTGACTCAAACAACACTCTTAGCGTCCTGTCCCACCGCACCCCAATAAGATCTCCATCTAGCCAGGTCAACCTGCTGTTCTTAAACACGCTGCTTAGAGAGCCCCAGCCTCACACCTCTGAGTTGCTATTCCCATGCTCAAGGGCCACCCCACCCTCCATATACTTGTGGTTTGCAAGACCTTCAACCCTCCCATCTACAGAGCCCTCTCTTCATCTTGAGCTTCTGCAGCTACACGGGCTGTATTGTGGTCCTATTTTTCACTCTAAGTGCACTCAGAGGCGTGTGTCCCTTTCCTTTTACCACCAGGGCTCCAGGAAGGGAAGGGTCACTAGTAATGACCATGGATGCTGGTAACAGTGGACACACCTGAGGCACAATGAACAGAAGCTTCCATACAGATCGTCCTCATTGATTCCCACTGAAAATGCAGAGGATGAAAATCCTCACCCGACTTTACAGGTAAAGAGGTGAGGCACTTGCCCAAAGTCACACAGCGGGTGAACAGCAGAGTGAGGATTCAAAGTTTGCCTCCCCTCTAGCTCAATCCTTTGTTGTTGGGTTGCCAGCTGCCGGGCTGGACCCTGCTCCTATGGAAGCAGGTATGGGTGGCTGCCATTGACCTCAGCCAGCTTCATGTGAATGGTGCTCATTGGGAAATGAGCTCATCTAAGGCCACACAGCCGGCTAAGGTGAAGGGATTTCCCACACTGGGGCAGGGCAGGGGGCTTTGCTACCATCTCTAGTTGTTTTGTTTCCTGTTCCATCCAAGGAGACTGTGAGATTCTAAAGATCTCACAGATTGTTGGGCTTCGGAAAAGCCCCCCCCCACCGCCTCCCCCTCCCATGGCAGGCCGTAGGGCCCAGCACCATTGAAATTTCAGTCCCAAACCTCAGCCAGGCCCCGAACATATGTTTCACCCTGAAAGGAACAATGGGGCCCAGGCTTAATTAAGACCCCACAAAAAGCACTTGGCTGGACTGGCCTTATTCTCCGCTTTGGGCTCCTATTTTGTTCACCCCACCCCCACACGTCTGTTTCTACTCCCTCTGTGGGAGGGACAAAAGGCATCGAAGACCCCCCAGCTCCTCCCCTCTCCCTGCTCTTCTTTTCTCACAGTCTGACCTCCCTCCACTCTCTGAACCCTGAAGTAGAAGAGGCTGCCTGGGTTGTGACGCCAGACTGCCCGAAGCCCCCAGGGCCCGCTGAGGAGACAGGCGGCCAGGGAAGGCCTGCCTGGCTGTCCCTGCAGGAAGCCCCAGGCTGGGACTCTCAGGCTGGCACCGCCTGTCAGCTTGTGGGCTCGGCCTGGCCCAGGTCTGCAGTCTGGTCTGGATTTTAGCGGAAAGTAGCAACTTGGACTCCAACCCTCAGTGCTGAGAGGTCTGTATGCGCCCTCAGGCCCAAGTCCCCTGGCTTGTGAAGGCTTATTGAAGGGCCCAGCCCAGCATAAGCACTCAAGGAATTTTGTATTGAATGAACGCATGAATGTTTACTCATCTAACAAAGCTCCTGTACTGTTTACTGCATGTTTAATTGCTATTAATCTCCAAGTTAGGTAGTATTATCCTCCATGATAAAACAAGCAAGGCACAGAGAGGTTAAGCATATTGTAATCGGTCACACAGCAAGTAGTAGGTAGCAGAGCCAGAGAATTCAAGTCCAAGTCAACTGGCCCAGACCCCAGCCATACACATAATTCCTGCTCAGGCTGCATCTAATGGAAACAGAGACCTATTTGACCCCACCTGGATAAACCGACTCCCTCCTCAGTCTTGCTCCTCCCTCTTCCGCTCTGTGGTTTAACAAATTATTATAAAGTAAACTCCCATGAAATCATCAACCCAGTCAAGAATTCAAATATGGCTGCACCTCATAGAGCCCCCTGCGTACTGTGTACGTGCCCCTCACCTTGCACAATTCCTCCTTCTGTCCTAGAACTAATCGCCAAGTATTTGGTAATAATTTCTTTGCTTCTTACTGTATTTTTACCACTCAAGTATGCATCCCTAAACAATATAATTCAATCTTACCTTCCATTGATCTTTATGTAATTAAACCCTGCAATAAGATTTTTGCCTCTATTTTCTGTAGTTTAATATAGTGATTAAGGTTTAACTATGGTATTGCAGGCAGTGAGGGTGAGAGTTCACAGGCTATTTTTTAAAACTATGTAGCACTCCATTGTATGGCTCCACTACAAATTACTTATCCATTTTAGTTTGATGGACATTGGAATTGTTTTCCAGTTTCTAATATGAAAAATGCTTGTACATGTGACCTGGTGCAGATGAGCATTCACTTTGTGTCCCGGGTCTTAAAAGAATGCAAATATTTGCCTCTCCTGGCAATTCCTGGTGGGATTTCCAAAGCAGTTGTAAGAGTTTACATACCCACCAATTGTGTATGGCAATTCCCATCGCTGCACATGGTTACCAATACTTGTGAGACTTCTGAGTTATAGTCTGCTCGATGAGGGTGTGGTAGTCATGCAGTGGTTTTTAATTTGTGTTTCCCTGATTGCTAATGTGCTGAGCACCTTTTCAAAACTATATTGGCCATTTGGTTTTCTTCTTTTGTCACTTGCTCAATCGAATTCTTTGCCTACTTTTTTATTGATTGTCTATCTTATTCATTTATAGAGGCTCTTTACACATTCTAGATGTGAATCCTTTGTTGGTTGTGTGTATCGGGAAAACCATTTCTTACATATTGTGCTTGGATTTTAACTTTTTTAAAATCAGTGGTTGCCCTGACTGGTGTAGCTCAGTGGGTTGAGTGCCAGCCTGTGAATCATAAGTTTTTCAGTTTGATTACCAGTCAGGGCACATGCCTGGGTTGAGGGCCAGGTTCCCAGTTGAGAGCGCGCGAGAGGCAACCACACATCGATGTTACTTTCCCACTCTTTCTCCCCTTCTTTTCTTCTTTCTAAAAAATAAATAAAATCTTAAAAAATAAAGGGTCCAGTGTTCAACAAATTTATGAGAATGAAAAGAACCCAATGTAGTGACAGTTGCACATTCCTGTGAATATACTAAAAAGCATCAAATGGTACACTTTAAACGAGTAAACTGCATGGTATGTAAATTATGTCTTAACAAAACTCTTAAAAGAACAGTTCCCTGATCAACAGGAATTTTTAATTTTAATGCAAGTTTAAGCTATCAAAATTTATCAATAATTTCCCTTATGATTGTCACTTCTTTAACATGTTAAGAAAATTTTCCCTACTTTGAGGCCTAGAATGACTATATATATATATTCCTGTGTATATACTATATGCAGGATCTGGCAGAAGTAGCCTGCTTGGGTATGGTTGGTAAGGTAATAATAAGGGTGCAATAATCTAGTTTTAATTTGAACATTTTACCTAAAATATCATATAGTGTGCTTGAGTGTGATATTGTTATGTTACAGAATTTCAGGCTTATGATTTTGTAATACAAGATTTAGTAATAAAAAGGGACGTTATATGTGCTGGACTGTGTGCATGCGTGTGTGTGGGGGCTGTCCAGAAGGTACCCAGCCAGGTAATATGAAGAAAAAAGACATTTATTGAAGAGGATACGAGATACAAGAAACATTGCACACAGGACAATGACACCTCAGGCCCTTTCGAAGCAGGCACCTTGGGACCTCGCAAACTTCTCCCAGTCTCCATCAGCTGCCACATTGTATTTTCCTGAATCTCATTGAAGGTCTGAAATCTCTTCTCTTTCAAAGGTGATTTTAGTTTTGGGAAGAGCCAGAAGTTGCAGGGCACCAAATCTGGGCTGTAGAGGTGCTGAGTCACCTGGGTGATTTGATGTTTTGCCAAAAAACTCTGCAGGAGACATGATGCATGAGTAAGCACGTTGTTATGATGAAGCTGCCAATCACCAGTTGCCCATAGCTGCAGCCTTCTGAATCATTCAAGTAGTTCCTGCAGAGAATGTTCAAGCTTAATGCAAAATTTGTTGCAGATTCATTGCTCTACTCACTCAGTAATTTTGAATGAGATGGCCACACAGTACACTTGTTCACTCAACACATCTACTGCCCCCACTGACTAGTGCAGTGAAGTCGTCATTGTTCATGCATGCGCACTCCAGTCCACTCACATTGGCTGCCTGGTTACATTGATGTCGTATAAACTGTTCTCATTCTATTACAATGTTTGGACTTTTTCTGGACAGACCTCACATAATCATAAAGGATATTGGTCCTTTTTTTTTTTACTGTCTCTATTTGATTTTCAAATATCAGGGCAGTCTAACTTCATAAAACAAATTAGTGTGTTCCCTTCTATTTTCTGGAAAAGATTCTATAGAATTAGTATAGATTCTTTAAAAATGTTTGATAAAATTTGCCAGTGAAATCATATAGGCCTATGAAAAAAAACTGTCAGACTTAAGCCCTAACATATCAATAATTACATAGTCTAAACACACTAAACAAAAGACTGATTGGCAGCATGGATTAAAATAATGCTGTCTATAAGTTTCTTATAGAAATTCAGTTAAAATATAAGAACATAGGCAAATGGAAAATAAATTTATGGAAAAAGACATACTATGCAAACATTCATGAAAAGAAAGCAGGATAAAGTAGACTTCAGAACAAGGAATGTTACCAGAGACAGAGAGGAATGTTATATTTGATAAAACAGTCAATCTACCAAGAAGAGGCAACATACCTAAACATGTATTCACCAAGTAACAGAACTGCAAAATACGTGAAAAAACTGATAGACTTGAAAGATGAAATATGGAAACCCACAATTGTAGTTAGAGATGTAAACATCCCTCTCTCGACAGTTCATAGAGCAGCTAAACAGGAAATCAGCAAGGATTGAGAAGACTCAACAGCATCATCAACCAACAGTACATATCTAGGTTTATAGAACGATTCACCCAGAAGCAGCAGAACATAATTCTTTTCAATCACATATGGAATATTCACCCAGGTAGACCATATCTTTGACCATGAAACAAACCTCAATGAATTTTAAAAAACTGGACTCTTACAGAGCTGTTCTCTGACCACAATGGAATTAAACTAGAATCAACGACAGAAAAAGAACAGAAATTTTTCTAAATACCTGAAGACTAAACAATACCCTTCCGAATAATTCATGAATCAATGGGGGAATAAAAAAATTTAATTCATTTAACTAAATAAAAATTAAAGTAAATATATCAAAACTTTTGGGGTATAGATAAAACAGTGATGAGGGAGATTTATAGCACTAAATGTTTACACTAGAAAAGAGGATTTCTCAAACAAATAATCTATCTAAGCTTCTGTCTCAAGAACTTCTATCTCAAAATAAACCCAAAGCAAGAAGAAGGAAGAAATAGTAAAGAGCAGAAATCAATGAAATTGAGAACAGAAAAATAAAAGACAAAATCAATGAAATAAAAGTTGACTTTTTGAAAAAAAAAAAAAATAAAGTGGACCAACCTCTAGTAAGAGTGAAAGGAGAAAAGAGAGAAGACACAGATGCCAGTATCAGAAATGAAAAGCAGAATATCTATCACAGCAGGACCCTAAAATATTAAAAGGATAATAAGGGGATACCACAAATAACTCTAAGAACATGAATTTGACAACTTGGATAAGACAAAGCAATTCCTCAAAAAAGCACACCGCCACAGCACACTATGAAACAGATTGTTGGAACAGCTCTGTAACCATTCAGGAATTTAAATTCATAATTTAAAACTCCCCAAATAAATCTGTAGGCCTATACAATTTTGCTGGTAAATTTTATAGAACATTTTTAAAGAATCTATACTAATTCTATAGAATCTTTTCCAGAAAATAGGAGGGAACACACTCATTTGTTTTATGAAGTTAGACTGCCCTGATAGCAAAATCAAATAGAGACAATAAAGAAAACACCAATATCCTTTATGAATATATGAGGTTTGCCCAGAAAAAGTCTGAACACTACAATATACGGTTGTCCCTTGCTATATTGCGGTTCACTTGTTGCGGCTTCACTGTGCTGCAGGTTTTTAAAAAATATATATATTTAATTCTGTATTGCAGAGTTTTTGCTATATTGTGGGATTTTGGGGCATATAGGTATTTATATAATATTTATGATTTTAATTATTATTCCCTAAAAATTTTAAAACAATATAAAAAGGTTAATTCAAACATATCAAAAGAATATTAAATCAAAATAAAATACCGTATGTATTTCATCAGCAGGTGAATACTGTACTGTGCATAATGGAAATGCAGTACACCACTACCGCTTACGCAAGTTTGCCAATGTGAGATTGTACACAGCACACTATTGGCTGATGGAATGGAAGGTGACCAACCATAGCACTGTGTTCTGTATCCTGGGCACTGATTGGCTCAGTGACTGTAGCATCAGTCAGTTTGCTCTCCTGCACTGTGCCCATACGTTCAGCATCTTTCCTTGTCCACTTTACATCAATGTCTGATTGTTGCATGTAGTGTTGCTCCACAGTGTTGTGTTTTTGTGAAATTTTCATAAAAGTTTGAATTGATTTCAAGCCCCACAATGCCAGCCAAACATTCTGCACCTTCTAAGGCTTCTGGCAGTGAACCCAAGCACCAGAGGAATATGCTTACCATCAAAGAAAAGGTGGAAATTCTTGACATGGCAAACGTTACGTGGCTGTAGGTCGCTATGATGGGATCAACGAATCTACTGTTTGCTATATAAAGAAAAACAAGAAGAATATGAGGTCTATGTCAACAATGACGTTTAACAAGACTGCAAAGAGGGTGGTCACTTCCTACAATAAGGCCACTGTGAGGATGGAGTTTGCATTGGCCCTGTGGATAAATTACTTCAGGAAGAAGAATATCTCGCTGGATACCAACACAATCCAGATGAAGGGCAAGAAACTTTATGATTGTTTTGTGGAAGGCATGGATGTTCACGACAGTGACAAGGATGAAGACAAAGATGACGATGCAGAAGCAGGACCGGTGAGTGCTTCTCCCACCATACAGTCCCAGCAAGGGCTGGTTTGACAAATTTCAGAGACGCTTTGGACTCAGGAGTGTTTCTCTGCATGGAGAAGTTGCCTCTGTGGTGGCTAAGGCCATGAAGCTGGCAAAACTACTGAGAGGAGATAGCTTCAATGATATGACTCCTGACGGTGTGAGTGATCTGATCGATGTCCACTCACAACCGTTGATGGATGAAGACCTGACGGAGATGACGAAGTCAGCAAGTGAAGAGGATGAGGAATAAGATGAACTGCAGGCTGGTGAAGAGGAGGCGGTTGGCCTAACACTCGGGTATCTCGCAACCATGGTCAGAATGACCAAAGAACTTCAGCGAGTGGCTGAAGAATGGGACCCCCAGATGCTTCGTTCATTGCACTTTGTAAATACAATCGAGAGTGGCATGTCAGCTTATAAAAACATTCTCGCTCAGAAGAAAAAGCAGCGCCAGCAACTCCACGTAACTATGTTCATCACTCGGAGGAAGAGATCTGTTATACCTGTGCCTTTAGTGGAAATAGCAGTTGCGGCCCAGGGCGAAGATGCTGCACCAGCTGATGAAGCACCTGATGAGGTGGTGCTTTCAGAAGAGCTGTGATGCTCTTCTTGTCCGTGCAGGACACTCACCTCATCGTCATCACCATCAACACTGCACAGCTACATAATTCATGATCTTCATCACTCAAGTTGTAGTACACTTCACTGGTGAGTACCCGTGTAGAATTTTATATGTTGTTAAAATTACATAGGTTTAATAGTATAGAAAGTGTTTAAGGGCATATGAAGTGTTTATAAGAGTGTGGGAAAGGTTAATAAGGGTAGGAAAGGTTTACAGGAGTGTGGGAAGGGTTTATAAAGCCTTAAAATACATATAAATAATAAAATAAATATAACGTCGCTACTTCGAGGATTTTCACCTATCACGGGGGTCTCTGGAATGTAACTCCCGAGACAGGTGAGGGATCATTGTATTGAGGGCCCAGTGATGGTCTTTGTTGCTGGCATTCGGCGAGTCAAAGGAGGCGAGAGACTGCAGTTATGATGACGTACACTGGACAGTGTTTCGTGTTTGGGGCTCGGGGCTTAGTGTATGAGTGTCTCCTTATCAGCACCGTGGAGCTCATTGCTTTGTGTCTTTAGAAGCTTGAAGTGCAGGGGCGGCTGTCTGGCAGAGGCTCATACCCTACAATTAAAAAACAATTTCCCATCAGTGTCCACAAGCTGAGTGCATATTAAACCACATGGAATAGACATGCCCAGGCTTTGCCTCACAGAGGTTCTGATTCAATGGGTGTGGGCGCCAATCGTTTATGAAAGTTTCCTCTAGTGATTTTAATGTACAGTTAGGTTTGAGAAGGACAATATTAGTTGATAGTAGAATCAAATGAAGTTTTGACGGGCATTTTTTCTTACAAAAATGTATTACAGATATATTTTCCAAGTATCTGTAAATATTGCGTGTGTGTATGTGGCTATTAGGGTGTGATGTGCAATGCAGTTCCATCAGAAGATTTTGAAAAACCCTCTGGCCTAACGCAGTGCTTCTCAAACTTCAGCATGTGTAGTGGTTACCTGGGGTTTGTTACCACACGCATTTCCTGGGCAGCAGCCGCACAGACGCTGAGTCTGCAGCTCCGTGGTGGGGGCCCCCACCCCGAGACCCTGCGTTCTGTCCAGCTCCCGGCCGATGCTAGTGCGGTTGGCGGCAGGCAAGCACACACAGAGACTGATACCCCCGCCTGGAACAAAGATAAGCTGCTTTCCTTCCCACGCCATTCTTGGATACTGCTGGAGGGCACTTGTCTGTGTACAGCCAAGTGTTACTTTTTACTTAGTTTGTGTATTTATTTGTAGCAGTTTCGGGTGGTGGGGAGTGACTACAGGCTCCCAACCCCCGTGTTTGCGTTCTGGCATTTGGTTGTGATCTTGGAGAAGCTGCCCAGGTCCGGCCTCAGTGGGGACAGGGTGTGCTCTGTCTGAAAGGGGTTCTCCCCTCATGCTGTCCTAATTGTGTTAGTCAGCTCGGGCTGCCAGAACCAAACACCACGGACCGGATGGCTGAAACAACAGACACTTGTTCCTCACACTTCTGGAGGATGGAAGGAAGTCCAAGATGAAGGTGCCGGCGAGCCGTTCCTGGTGAGAGCTCTCTTCCTGGCTTACAGCAGGCAGCCGCCTTCTGGTTGTGTCCTCAGGTGGTTGAGAGAGGAAGCTCTGGCTTCTCTTCCTCTTCCCGTGAGGGCATTAATCCCATTATGGAGGCTCCACCCTCATGACCACATCTAAACCCAATTACCTCCCAAAGGCCCCCGCTCCACCTGTCACCACACTGGGGGCTTTTCTCAATCATTACTGTCCTCCATCGTGTGTCTGGGGATGGAGGTCACTGCCCTTGTCTGCCTGGATCCTTCACGTCCAGCAACTTTTTCTGGGGGTGACAGGAATCCTCCCATCACACCCAAGCCCCCACGGGTCCAGGGATCTCTGCGAGGCCATCTAAGGCCCCTCCTGTCTGGATCCACTATCTGGCCATTGCCTCTCCCGGGATTCATGCCTCCCTTTGAGTTCCAGAACATGGCACCTAGACTTGCATCATTTCCTCCCCCTGGCCAGGGTTCCACTGGAGGGCACCCCACTCTCTGCAATGGGCACAGACCTGCAGCGGCACCAAAATTCTCCTTTTCTTTCCCATCATCTTCTGAGTAGTGAACACAGGGATTATATGTTCGTATGGGATGAACAGAGAGGAGGAAACATGGGGAGAGAAACATATAGACACGTTTCAAATTACATCGCCATGACCGTTATCATTGTCACAGAGCAATGTTCTCTTTTTAAAGCAAAACCGTTGTTTTCATCTGCAGGTATAGGACACCTGTTGCTGGTTAGCAAGTGAGTAACTTTGCAGTGGCCAGGAAAAGCAAAACCAAAGCCCCTGCTGGAGTCAGTCTTCTGCTAACAGCATTGCATGGGAGGAACACGAAGGGAAGAGGCAGCAGAAATGAGAGAAAGCTGAGGAAGCTGTCCGATGGGTGCGAAGGGCCTGGAATGGAGAGGTTGGGGCGGGGACTCTGCATTCCTTGGAATCCTGGCTCTGCCACTGACTTCAGGCTGGTCATCGGGAACCTCTCTGAGCCTCAGTTTTTCATCTGCAAAAAGAGGACAATAACATCTATCTTTATTTCATAACTCCAAAAAGAATGATATGATTTCTGCCAAGTGGTAAAGACTGCACACAAAGGAGTTATTATGATTACAGGGAACGATAAGAACCGAAGTTCATGCTGTTGGCATCAACGTTTGGGGATGTGGGGGGTTGTGAGTTTAGACAGGGTGGGAAGGGCCTTCAGACAGATAGACAGGCGCAAGCAGAACAGGGCTTCAGGTGATGCACTCCCACCCTTTAGGGACAGTGAAGAGACCAGGTGGGCGGAGCTGAGGGAGGGAGTCGGTAAGGGTGCTGGGGCCAGAACTGAAGGCCGTTGAAGCCTGCCAGCGCGTTGGGGTGTGTTGGGGTGGACAACAGGGAACCGCTGTGGGCCCTTGAGAAGGGGAGGGCCTGAGGGAAGTGCTGAGGTAGGAAAAGTGATTCGTGGCCTCCCACAGCTGTTCTAATGGTTAATGATAGGCCTTTTCCAAGTCCCATCAAACAACAGTATTACCTCCTGAAGCTGTTCTTGACCTTCTTGGGAAAGATTTACTTCAGCCTCTGGGCTCTCATGGTTCTCTCCTGTTGGCTTGTCTCTTTGGCAACTGCTGTACCTGCCTGAGCCTTTCTGGAAACATCCCTTATTCCTCCTTGGTTCCCCCACCCTGCAGAGGTTGTGAGCCCCATTTACAGGGCTCTGTTCATGGGAAGCAGCGGTCCTCAACCCTGGCTGCCCATTAGAATCACCTGAAGATTGTTTTTTTGAACTGTCTTCATGTCCAAGTTATACCCCTGACCAATGGCATTGTCACCCCGGGGTGCAACTGTGCCATCAGGGTGGGTTTCAGATGTCCCAGGGAATTCCTATGTGCGGTGAGGGTGGAGACCCACAGACTGAGTCTGACAGTCCTGCACCCTGCCCTGGGGTTAGCGCTCAGGCATGGGCGCGCCTGGAGGGCGTCGGAGTGTGGGAGGGAAGCATTAGGGTTTCAGTTTAGATTTATTTGAAATCCCATTCTTTTTTCATGTGCATATTTTAAAATCTACTTAACGTGGGGGCAGCAGTAATGACAGTAATGGCCCACGGCCCCTGAGCGCTTACTGGACCAGGCTCTTTCCTAAACACTGTACACAAAGCAGAGCTTAGTGCTCCACAAAAACCTGACGGACAGACACTGTTACTTTACAGATGAAACCCTGAGGCAGGGAGGTTAAACAACTGGCCCAGCACCGCACCACTGGAGAGCAGGTTTCCCCGGGTTCAAACCCAGGCTGACTCTAGAGCTTTCCTTCCCTTCCTTCCTTCCTTCCTTCCTTCCTTCCTTCCTTCCTTCCTTCCTTCCTTCCTTCCTTTCCTTTCAATGTACTTTTATTGGGGTGATATTGGTTAATAAAATATAGCTTTCAGGTGTACAATTCTACAATATATCATCTGTGTGTGATATTGTGTGTTCACCACCCCAAGTCAAGTCTCCTACCATCACCATTTATCCCTGCACACTCTCTGCTACCTCCCCTCACTCCTTTCCCCTCTGGTTCTAGCATCCACCTTGTTTTCACAATGCTAATCTGTCATCATGGTACACATGTCTAATTTATAAACAGATAAATAGTCCACAAAGAAGACACAGATATGAGGGAGATCCACTTGACGTTTTTTTACTGAAAAAATTTCATAATCAAATAAACCATGGGGGCATCGAGGCAGGGCCTAAGTCTCACTCTTCTTTCTGTTCCCCCGCCCAGAAGCTACCAGGCATCTGGGTCCTCACATCTGCTCACTAGATACCTGCCTGCTCCCAGAACACCCACCGACTGACGACCGTGGAAGATGGGCGCATATCTACAATGGAATATTACGTGGCCATGAAAATGAAATTTTACCATTTGTGACAACATGGAGGGACCTACAGGGTATTACGCTAAATGAAGTAAGTCAGACAGAGAAAGACAAACACCATAGGATTCCACATATGGAATCTAAAAAACAAGGTAAACAAACAAAAGAGAAACAAACTCATGGATCCAGAGGACAAACCGATGGTGGCCAAGCAGGAGGGGTTGGGAGGCTGCGTGGAAACGTTGAAGGGATTAAGAACTACGAATTGGTAGTTGCGAAATGGTCACAGAGATGTGAACTCTAGCAGAGGGAATACAGTCAGTAATAGTGTAATAAGTGTGTAGGTGTCAGGGTACTAGACGTAATGGGGGGATCGCTTTGTAAGTTCTATAAATGTCTAACCACTAAGTTGTACATCTGAAACTAATATAATATTGAATATCAACTGTAATTGAAAAATAAAAAACTAAAAACACGAATGTTTATCAACACTTTCTATGTGCTAGGAACTCGCACACTAATCCCCACACAATCCTGTGAGGCAAGGGATATGAATACGTCCATTTCGCAGATGATGACACTGAGCAACTCTGCAGTTTGCCCGAGTCCAGAACCTGAAGCCAAACTGTGGGACTGCAGAGCTCGTGGTCTCCACGCGTGGCCCAGCCAATAGGGAAGCACTTTTGAGAGGGGCGGGGTTGGGGTTGAAAACATCCGGAAGGAGGTGGAGGCTGACGATTCGCCTCTTCACCAGGTAGCTGCCTCTGCCAGGAGTGCCCTTCCCTGTTCGCCTTGCAGGCAAACTCCTACCTACCCTTCTGGCCCCAGCTCAAAAGCTGCCTCTTCCGGGAAGCCAGCCTTCCCTCACACCGCAGTTAGTTGCACTGCTCTGTGGTTCAAACTTTATCTTCCTCGCTGGAGTTGGAGCTTCTTGAGGACAGGGCTCGGTTCTACTCAAGAGACATCCAAGGAGCCAGCTCAGCAAACTTACACCGGCGGCCCGAGCCCGTGCCCACATTTCCTACCAGACTAGGGGAGTCCCATCCCCTGGATTTTTCCTCTGTGGGCTCCACTTCCTTTTCCTCTTCTTCTCCCTCTTCCTTCCTCTCCTTCTGCCTCCGGACTTGTTTCTCTCCTGTCCATACTCCTTTCTTACTGCTCCTTCCCTCCCCTCTGGACCGTCCTCCCCACCCACCCCCAATTTCTCCCTCCTCCCTCCCTGAGTCTCGTCCTCTGGGCCTGGCAGCTGCAGTTCCCCTGGAGGCCTGCAGAGAGCGCTGCCACGCCGCATCGCTGCTCTCGCTCTTCCTGTGAGGTCAGGTGGGAAGAATCGGCCTGGAAGATCCGGCGAGTGGACGCGCCTGCAGGTGGGTGTCGCGGCCCGGGGCGCGGGGAAGCGGGGCGCATCCTTCCCCTACCGCGGGCCTGGCTTCAGAGCTGGGCTCGGCGGCGCGGGCCGGGTTCCTCCTGCCGCGGGAGGGAGCACCCCACTTCTCCCGTCAGTAGGGTCAGGTGCACCGAGGGCCGGCAGCGCCCGCAGCCCACGCAGGGGGTCGGGATGACAACGCACAGAGGGACTGCGGAGGACCCACTCGGCCTTCTGCGGGGGCCAGCAGGCTTCAAACACGGGATCCGCCTGTCTCGGGCTCCGGGCCAAGGACAAGAGATGGGGGCTCTTAATCTTTTTTCGGCGTGTATGTTACAAAGGCTTTCGAAAATTTAAATGAAAACTGTAGCTTGTCTCCTGACGAAAAAATGGCCTTTACATAGACTCGGGGAGAGGCATGGAAGGGCCCCACCCCCAGCCGCCGGCCACAGGCACCCTTGCGGTCCGCGGAGCGGGCCCTCTCGGAGCCACAGAAGAAGCACCCATCCGGTATTTTAGGAAGGCTGGCCCTGCCCTCCTGTTAGCAAAGGAGGCACGGGTGTTACTCGAGGTGTGGGACAGGTGAGGGGCGTGCCCTCTGCAGGTCTGTTCCTCCGCCAGGTCTGGGGCTGCGTGGCCACCAGTGCCCTCTGCTGCCAGGCGGGGATCCGAAGTGGCTCCGAAATGAGCCTGGATCGCCTCCTAGGAGGGGGAGGAAAGCGCAGGCCCTTGGCATTGACTCCCCAGGGAACAGCACATGGGGCCAGTTTTTTTAACAGAAGGAAATTGAGAACCTGGGGTTCCTGGGGCCCTGGACTTGTTAGTACCTAGAGAAGGTCTTCGTGTTCTTCCTTTGCTGCCCATAGAGGAATGGTCCTGGGCAAGCGAGGTACACCTCCAGCTGGGCCTGCCTCAGAGGGGCGTTGGGAGGTGTGAGATGAGCCTTCTAGCACTTTCCACAGTGCCTGGGCGCAGCAAGGGTTCCGTCCCCACTGTTGCTGGTGGTGGTCTATAATAAAGCTTCCTTCTCCAAGGATTCTTCTGGTAGTTTCCCCAGCGGACTGTATGTCTGAAAGGTTTTTGTTTGGCAAACAACTTGCTTTTCTCTCTCTTTCCTTTTTATTAATTAGACTATTAAGCAGTGCTTGCTTAGTCTGGATCACCAATGCAAGCACCTAGAACTGCAGTTTTTCCATCGAAAGCAAGCGTTTCTTTTTCTCTGGGAAATTGGTTTTTTGTTTGTTGGTTGTTTTTTTTTTTTTTTTCAGCCTTTTTGAGGTCTGAGGAAAGGTGAGGCCTAGCAGGGACCCAGAGCTCCAGGGAGGATGGTGCGGATCTTGGCCAATGGGGAAATCGTGCAGGACGATGACCCCCGTGTGAGGACCAACACCGGGCCACGCAGCAGCACCTCTCGGCAGGTAGGCACCCAGCCCCCGTGGAAGGGGTGCAACTGTCCTCTGCCCTCTGCCCTAGATACTTGTTAGCTCCCAGAAGCTCCCTTGCTGGTCATTAACCTCTAACCCGAAGTTCTCTTTGCAGAGAGCTGGGCTGGAGAGGGCTGGGGTGCCAACACTTGGGGAGAACCTGTGGTAGATTTGCCCAGCCCCCTGCCTCCCCAGCTCCTCCTCCTTCGGGCAGCCTTCCCAGACTTCACAATCCAAGAGTTCTCTCGCCTTTAACTTGGTTAGCAGACTCCACCGGAGCCAGTGTCTTTCTTTTAAGGCTCGAATGGAAGAGAGAGAAGCTGGAGGGTAATCGGAGGAGATGAGCCCATGGCCACACCATGTTGGTTTCAAAGGAGGGAGTGAGGAATGTTAAACATGCCTGCCTGAATGCCATGCCCAGTAGTCTAACTGGCCTTGACCCCTGGGCACCTTCTTCCTGGCACCACTTGGGGAGCGCAGACTGGCAATTTCTGTGCTCTGAGAGCTTGTGACTCAGTAGCTGGGATTCCTGTGTTTGGCTGTAGGGATCACTGAAAAGGGGGGGCATGGCCCTGGGTGACTGTAGGGGGGGGCAGGGCCCAGCTCACGGGGTTCACTTCCACTGGGTACCTTACTCCCAGGGAAGCTGTCTCAGGATTCATTCATTTTTTTCCGTCTTCACCTTCCAGAGCCTTCTCAATAGAGGCCACGCTGCTCCCCTGGGGGGTCCTGGCCTCCGGCAGCAGCAGGGGGTGGCCAGGCTGGGTGCTGCTCAGTCCCCCTTCAACGACCTCAACCGGCAGCTGGTGAACATGGGCTTCCCCCAGTGGCATCTCAGCAACCATGCGGTGGAGCCCGTGACCTCCATCCTGCTCCTCTTCCTGCTCATGATGCTCGGTGTGCGTGGACTCCTGCTGGTGGGCCTCGTCTACCTGGTGTCCCACCTGAGTCAGCGGTGACCTCTGCAGGGGGACAGGCTCAGGGGAGAGGGGGTTGCTCGGCTTTGGTGTAAGAGCAGGCGCATTGGGAGTGGATCCAGTGGTGCCTTGAAGGTCTGCTTAGGGAACGTGTCCATGTACAAGCACGCTGCAGAGGGAACTTGTAGTCCAGCGTTCCTCAGCAGCAGGTGGATCCCTTGAGAGGTTTTTAAGTGGCATCGAGCCTGAGTTAAGCACAAACTCACAGCAAGAAAGGGATTCCCTTCCCCTTCTCTTCCAATCCTTTTTCGCCAAGAAGACAGTCTCGGCTCAGCACCAGTATGTCTCACGCCCCTGGCACCCACGCTGACTTCCCCTGCTACTAGGGAACAGGTCTTAGGTGTGGGGCAGGTGGGAAGACTGCCCCACACTTTTCCAGACTTTTATAGCCCTGTTTTAATGGTATATTTTTAATGGCTCCCTTTTATTTATGACAGGTGGTACTGGCATCCTATTAATTGTGGTGATGTTTTCAATAAATAAATTCCAGTAAAAATGAGTCTACATTATGTAGAAACATTAATCAATAATGGTGATGCTGTACGTGGGCCTGGAAGACATGGGGAAGGTGGTTGGGATTGGGATTAGGGAACAGGTAGAAGTGAGTATTTGACCATGGAGTATAGTTCATAACTTTTTCCCACAGGCCCCGGGACCTGGGAGGGGCTCAGGTACAGCCTGAGTTGGGCCTCTTGTTTGATGCTTAGGTGACTACTAGGCTCGCTCTGAAATGCTGGCTGGAAGGGCTGATGGGCTGTGGGGTCGGGACCCTGACCAGAAGCCCTCGTAGCCTCTGACCGTGGCACTGTCTCCATAGAAAGCGGGAGCTTTGGCGTTGACCCTCAGGGCATGGGGTGGCGGGGCGGGGGGTGGTGAGAGTGCCTGCTTTTTGTGAGAAAAGGCTGTGCTGGTGAGCCCTGGGCTGCATGGGGGTCCTGTTGGGGGCATGGGGATGGCATCAGGTGGTTGAAGGTTAAGGGTCAGAGAGAAGCTGAGTGAACTTGAGGACTTCCGCGTCTCAGGGACTAGATCGCTCACCATCTTCTTAGGGTCCTTTGGGGCTGGGCAGTTTGGGAGAGAAAGGCAGGACTGGGGGATTCTCCAAGGCCGGTGCTGGAAGAGCACTCATGGGATGCGTGAGGGGACGTGGGGGAGAGAGACGGAGGCGGGTTCTGTCCCTCCTTTGACAACCTGCTGTGCTGCCCAGAACCAACCCCTGCCCCGCCCCCGCCCCATCCCTCTGCTGCCCTGAGGGGGCTGGTGGCCTTCATCACGGTCATTGCTGGGGAGACTTGTGTTGGGACAGGACTCCTATTCACTGTTTTCTGTGTCTTTATTTCCCAGTGGCTGTTGAAACATGTCCCCTTTATGATGGCTTTAAAGAGGCAAGGGCACCGGGCCCTTGGCTGGGGGGACCACAGACAAGGTCTGACTCGCGGCAGCTCCTCCAGGGCCTGGACAAGGGAGGTGGCGCCCAGCCTCACCGTGGCCGGCTGGTCCCCCTGCATCTCCGGCCCTGGCACATCTGCCTCCTCACCCAGCAGCTGCTGGGGAAGGGATGTTCCCACCCACGTCTCCCTCCCCTGAAACTCCCCGCTGGGCTTGTGTCTCTGGTTGGGTTTTCCTTTTTCTTTTTCCCTTTGCAAAACTATGGGACTCTCTGATAAAATAGTAAATCTTAAGTGGGCTCCCAATCTATAAATACCTAGGAGGGATATGCATCTCAGTCCACAAGTTCGGGGCTGAGAATTGTGTCTTTTTCCAGCATTCAGTTTCCATCCCCAAAGTCCAAGCCCTGGGAGAGGAGGGGGCTGGTGCCTCACTTCCAGGCAGGCACAGGGGGGCAGGAGGAGCCCTGGGCGGCAGTGACCACACTGGGGCAGAGGCACCTCCCACAGAGGCACTACCCAGCCTCAGGGAAAGGACTGGGGACTCCAAGTGAGCTGTGCAAGGAAGCAGGAGTGCTGTGTCTTGTCCCGAGTGTTGACTGAGCTCCGACACACAGGACAGGGTCCCAGCAGAGCTGCTCTGTTGAATCGGGCTGGGGGCCCTGGGGGCCACCTCTTGACCCTTCTTTTCTTAACCCACCTTCCCCGTACTCCTTGGGCTGTGGCAGAGTGAGCTAACCTCTGCTCTGCCCTGCTCTCTGAAGTCCAGGGTCTGAAAGTGTGCTGGGCCCGCCTACCCTGCAGGCCGAGGCAGCGTCTCAGAGGGAAGGCGCCGCCTGGGATTGTGCAGCCCGTCTGAGCTGTGAGTCTCTCTGCCTCCGGTTTGGGTGCCCTTCAGAGAGGCTCCCGCCCGCACGCACAGAAATTCTGGCACGCGCGTGTTCTGAGCAGGCAGAGGCACTTCACTCTGGCAGCCAAATACAGATCTTGATGGGCCTCTGAGTGACTGCGGGCCACCTTGGTCTAGCAGGTGTCTTAGTCCTTGAAGAGGGTGGGCTCTCCTCCTCTGCCCGCCCTCTGCCCCATCCCACCCACTGTGTGACAGGACCCCCCAGACCGGACCGCCTCGAGGGCAGATTTCTGGGGAGGTTTCTGCTAATCTTCAGGGCTAATCCTCAGAGCTCTGTCTCAGTGTCAGGTTGGATTTGCAGCCCCACTGCCTCTGGGAGCAATGCCACTGCACCCCGCCCCCCCACACCCCCACGCCTTGAGCCACAGCTGGATCCCAGCAGGCCTTTGCCACCCTCTGGGGCTGGAGAGGGAAGCCCCTCCCCTCTGAGGAGTTATTTTGACTCCCCAGCCGGGGCTGCCTGGTGAGCAGAGCTGCTGGTTGGACTGTCTCAGCTCGATCTCCTGGACTGCCGGCCTCTTGGGCCATTTCTTTCATACATTCCAAGCTCTTTGCTCTGTGAGCTGTGCCTTTCCCCGCCCCCCCGATAGCCTGCCGGTGGGGGTCACTATTTCCATCTTCCCAAAGGAGACATGAAGCCATGGATCAGGCAAAACAGCACCTCTGGTTCCGCCAGTTCCCTGAGGAGGCCTCTCCTGGCTCCCCCCTCTCTGGGCCTGGGTTCGACTCCCTCACCAAGGACTCTTGCTCGGTGCGTTGAGGAAGAAGCCTTGGTGTGGTGGGCAAAGCCTCTGCCCTCAGACGCCTGGCCTGGCACTTCCCCCACCCTGGCCAGCTGGGCCCCAGAGGAAGCCTGTTTGCAGGCCCTGCTCTGCTTTGTGGGTCCATGACCTTGGCCACTGAAGCCTATTCCTCATCTCTGAGAAGGTGTAGTGATCTGTGTCCCTCCTGCCTCTTGGGGCCTCGGGGATCACACTTGGCATGGTGGGTGAGAGAGATGGACAGGGGCGTGGAAAGGAGGGACTATGCCGGCCCCCACTCCTCCTCCACAGATGCTGCACCTTAAACTCCACAAGGCCCCTGTGCTGTGGGCTCCGCCCAGGGTGGCCACAATGCTCGTGGGACTCCCGGCTGTGCTTCTGAGACCAGGCCTGCCCCAGCTGTTAGAGAAGCAATGCAGCTGCTTCTCTGCTCCTGGAGGCTGAGGGGCTCATTGCAAGTCTCTGGTGTCAGGACAGGATGGATTTTCTGAGTGTCATGTGCCTGACACTGTGCTAAGCACTTGATGTCATTTAATCGTCACCAGAACTTTATAACAGGTACTGTCACTGTCATCTTTATTTCACTGCTGAGCACACTGTGGAGCATTTATAACCTGCTCCAGGACCCTGAGGGGGCTGGGGTTGGAGCGAGGGTGCAAACTGAGGCCAAGGTCCACGTTCTTAATCACTCTATTTTGCCTCTGGCTCTTTATCAGAATCACCTACAGACTTGTCACAGACGCAGATGCCCAGGCTTCATGTTCTTTCCCAGAAGTGCTGGGATGTGGTCCAGGGCCTGCCTTGCACAAGCCCTCCAGGTGATTTTGATGGCAGGGTTAGGGCGGGGCAGTTTAGCCCCTGACTGTGCGAGCACGCCAGTGGCTGACAGACAAGAGGGGAGTCCCCCAAGTTCACTCAGAGAAGAGGCAGATGGGGAAGGAGCAGGCCTCACTGCCTGCTGGGACCCAGGGTGACCTTCAGACCTTCTCTGGGAGGGCAGGGGGCACAGGGTGGGTGCGAGGAGGTTGGCAGCAGCTTTTCAGCTGGGTGGTCTCTGCAGCTTCCTAGCTCTGGGTGCAGTCACTGAATGGGGCTGCAGCCCTCTTCTCTGCACTCTTGAATACATGATGTTTTCATTTCTGACAAGGGGAGATATCCAATGACCTTCAACAGGGTCCCCGAAGGGCCGCGCAGGGGTGGTGCGGGGGAGGGCAGGAGGTGGCAGAGGGCTTTGCTGCCACAGCCGGACAGAGGACAGGCCTGCAGCCTGTCCAGCAGCAGGGCATGTCAGTGGGAGAAGCAAAGCTCAGCCCTCCGCCCAGGGCCCCAAAGAGCAGTAAGAGAAACCCTAGGAGATCGAGCGCTTCAGTGGGATTGCAGAGGGCTGTGTGTGTGTCTGACCCGCTGGTCTGGGGGTGGGAGGTGTGCTAAAACCATTTGTCTGCAGCGACCCAGACCTTGGGAGGGAGAGGGGGAAGCTGTCCAGAATGAAGTCTGAGCCTTTAGGTCAAGGGCCCCAAGTGCCGGGGAGGCTGAGCACCGGTGGGGGCAGGAGGGCTGGTTTGCATTCCCTGGGCCACCAGCTTTAATCCCGCTGATATGTGTGTGTGGGGAGGGGGTGGGCCGTTGCAGGAGGCCAAATCCCAAATCCACTTCCAGTTAACCAGGGACCTTGGGCCAAGTCCGCGCCCTCCTGTGTCCTCGTCTGCACCGCACAGGGGCGGGAGGATGCATATATTAATACATGGGAAGCACTTAGCAATTTCTGGCCCAAGGTCAGTACTTGACAGTAATACCATATTCACAAAGCAATGGCATTAGGGTTTACATCTATATATTACACACGCACACACACATTAGAGCAACTCACATTTGACTTAAATCTAGTATTTTAGAAAGGAAGCCTTACATTATTATTGTAAATGAAAAGGCAACATTACTTGCCATTCATAGTAGATAGTAGTGCAAGTAAATTCAGTGCCAAGGAAACGACATGGTTTCATTTTAGCTAACCACTGACACTGGCCACGGCTCTAAGTCCGATGCATGTTTTCTCCGTGTACCAGGATTCAGAGAGGTGTCAAAGACCCACTAGCATCCACCTCCCTGAGACATTCTCTTTAATAGGTTCCGAAGACTAAAGAGAAATGAAAAGGGAATGCGTTTTCCACCATGTGATTCGGTGCTGTGTTTGAGAACTGTTCACGGTCACCTTGCGCACCGTCCCAGAGCATGTCACATCCCACCAGGTGGAAGCATCTCGCAGCTGTGGGAAACACCACCCGATCTCGGGCAAGCTGCTTTTAAAATTCAGACTTTGAAAGGTAGAACATTTGCACAGTTCAAAGACCGAGCAGTGCGCAAATGCACACAGAGAAAAGTCTCTTCCCCGCCTGCCCCCACCCCTCCACCCCTCTCCACCCCGTACCACCATTCCTAGTTTCTCTCGGATCCTTCCAGGGTTTATGTATGCAAATGTGAGCCAACATGGATGTACTAAGTTTGTTCTTTTATACAGGTGATGGAAAATTAGATAATTTGATGCCTTTGCTTTCTGACTTAACAGTACATCCTGGCCACATTCCACGTTAGTACAGAGAGTACTCTCTGTGCTATTTCTATATCAGGGTGAGTTGTTGACTCTCCCTTGTCTCAGTGGAGCCGTCTGACCACAGTGGGTGGGCCCCCGAGGACTGTGCAGCTCTGACCTGGAAACGCTGTTCCTCTGAAAAGTGGGGGTGCTGACAGACATGTCTTCCCTTCGCCAGGCCCAAGGGAGAAGCCCCTTGGGTGACTCAAACTAGTCCTGGGCCCCAGGTCGGTTCAGCAAATCGCCAGGGAGCGTCTCCTGGGTACCAGGAAAGGCTGGGGCGGAAATAGCCTCGGAAGTCACACCTGATTAATTTTCTTGGCTCCTTGCACAGCTGGGCGGGGGTGGCTCTTGTCTTCACCTGGCTTTGTCTGGTTCAGCGAGGAGGTGTGGTGGCCTCACCTGAAACCTGTCTTCCTGAGTCATGCGGTACCCTGAGGCGAGCAGCCCTTCCATTCTGGGAAACAAATGGGCGAGATGATTTCCTCGATGGCCCCTTTCAGCTCTAAACCTGTCACAGGGCCTTGTCCATAATAGCTGCTCAGTGGACTTGGCTTGGCATTGCCAGCATTACTGTCCCTCCAACCTACCCTCTCACCAGGTTTTTGATAAACATCTGGATTAAGGAGATTGAGGGAAGCCATGAAGACTGACAGACCTCAGGTCTCTTTAGCTATGAATTGGCCCACAAAATCGTTCTCACTTTGAGCAAGAAGACTCTGGAGACCCCAGCGACCTCAGCGAGTTGGCCTGAAGGGCGTGAGTATTGTACCATGGCGCCATCTGGTGGAATGTCTGTGTGGGAGCACGCCTATCATCCCCAAACTGGTTTTCTTAACTCATCCTTCCTCCTGCCTCAGGTGAGCGCTCACTTCAACCAGCCCAGGCTTATGATGACTTATATTTCAGTGATAGAAGAACGCAGGTTTCTGTGGAGAATGCATGCAACTCCATTGGAATTAATACTATGGTCTTGTCTTGGGCTAAGCTCTATGCTAAAAGCCTCTTCTCATTTCACCTTCCCCCAAAGAAAAACAGATATCTTTCCCTTTCCACACATGGCCAACCCGAGACTCGGAGAGTTTAAAGGCAACTCACTGTGGTTGCACAGTTGGTAGGTGGCAGATGTGGGCTGGGAGCCTCAGGGCTAGGGGTCTGCAGAGAAGAGGCTCAGTGACCAAGGTCATCAGGGCCCATTTTGAGGCAGGTGCCCTGGTGCTTGAGCTTGTAGAGTGAGAGACAGAATGAGGAGTCTTGTTCTTGGTTGTTTTCTAGTCCAGGTTTACTGTCATCGGTGAGGCGGCCCCGGTGGGAGGGGCTCGCCCGTTTTCTGACACTGGGCTCTCGCTGGGTTGGGGTGGCCGCGTCTGGCACAGCCCTGTCCTGTGCCGTGCCCACCAGCACTTCGCATTCCCCTGTCTTCACTTGGCCCGGTTTCCTTTCGTGAATGTGGTATTGTGAACAATCCGGTATTGTTCAGGACGCGGTGTTCTTCGTGCTTTTCACAGGGGCGAGGCGTCGGGAGTCAGGCAGGTCTCCAGCTCGCTAGCTGTGTGCTTTCAGGCAAGTTGCTTACCTTGTCTCAGTTTCCTCATCTGTGAAAGGGGGATAAGGTGCCGTTTAGGGCAGTTGTGAGATCCACACGACAGACGTGGATCTAGTGCCTGGTGCATAGCAGCGAGTCCTGGATGATGGTTTGTGTAAGATCACTCCTTGCACACTCGCTGGTGAAAATCAGCTGTTTGAAGCCAAGAGTATTCAAACTGTCATCTGCTTTTGAAACATCAGGAGGAAAAAAAAAACAGTAAAACTTTCCAGTATGGCTACTTACCAGTGCACTGCACTTAAGAAATTGACCTCAGAGGCACGGGCCTGTGCCGGCATCCTCAGCGGCCTGGGGAGGGTGTTTCTTTTGCAGGTTTCAGTTGAGCTAATCCTGAGAAACTGCCTTCTTCTGATGAAGTGACAGAAATCCAGATGCTATCAGTAAGGGAAGGGGTGAGACAGCCGTGGGTGCCGTGGACAAAGTGCTCCTTTCCCTGTGACGATGGTTCTCAACCCCGGCTACACGACAGGCTGACCTGGACAGGCAGCTGTCACCTCTGCATGTGGGAGCCGCAGGCCATTTGCTCCTGGTCTGTGGTGCCTGACCTCTCCGCACATGCCACACCGAGTTTCTGGGACAGCGGCTGTGCTTGGTTCTGTTTTGTCCTCCCAGCCCCTGATGAAGACCTGGGCCACAACCAGAGCTTGGGGACTGCAGAGGGAATTGCAGGAGAAGGCACAAGCCGCTGGCACAACCAGAAGGAGAAGGTGGCCCCCAGGCCAGAGCTCCCCCTCCCTGCCTTGTCTGGGTTGGATCTTGTTACTTCCAGTGGGGTTGGGGAGAAATGCACCTGTGCCCGCAGGCTTCATTCTCAAGTTATAAGTGCAAACAGCCCTGCTCCCCACCCCCTCCAGCCGGTGTGGTGGAATAGGAGGAGGAAACAAGAAAAGGGGGTGGGAGGGAGGAACTGGCCCATGGAGACCACCAGATGAGAATTCTCCCCTTCCCCTGGCCCCCTAGTTGCCCCTGCTCTTGGAGCTGGAGGGTCCCCTCTGAGGCTGTAGTCTCCATGTGGCCCTGTGCAGCCCTGGGGGACAGGGGGTGCGGTGTCACATGGGGCCTCGCAGCCTGGGAAGCAGGTGCAGCATTGTTTCCTCTGCTTCACCCCCAGGGACGTCGGGCTCATGCCCTTTGCTCCCAAGGTCTCGGGAAACAGGACCTGCTCTACCTGAGCTCTGACTCCCAGTGCCTAGGCTATGTGGGGTGGGGTTGGAGTGTCCAGTGCCCTCGGGAGCCCAGCAGGCAGCTGAGAGAACCATGTGAATGAAGCAGCTGGGTACCGGGCAATAGAGAGGGATGGGGCTTGCAGAGAACTGGGCAGGGCGTACTCTCCTAAGGGCCTTTACGTAGCTACATAGGGGCTACGCAGGCTAAGGCCAATGCCACTACCAACAGGCCAGTCTCAGGGCTCTTCATCATGTGGGCTCCCGAGCCTGTCCCGGTTCCTCCTCCCTGAGTCGAGCCCCTTCCCCAAGCTTCAGCTTCCTCTCTATAAATGTGGGGGAGGGAGAATACCCTCTCTTAGGGGTGATGTAGAGACAAAAGTAAAGTGACATATTCCTTAAATGCTGAGCAAAATATTCTCGATATAGCACTTACATTCATTTTCTGTGCTGTGTGACAAATTACCCAAAACATCATTTGAAACAACACATGTTTACTGTCTCACAGTTTCTGGACATGGCTTAGCCTGGTCCCTTGCAAGGCTATGAACAGGAGCCCCAGGTCTGGGTTCTCACCTACAGACTCCACTGCCAAGCTCCCGGGGCTGTTTACTGCAGGACTCACGGCAGCTCTTTCTTCAAAGCCAGCAGTGGAGAGAGACTCCAGTACAAGTCCACTAACAAGAAAGAGTCTTACGTAATGTAAGTTAATCTCGGGAGGGACAGCGTGTCGTCTTTGCCACATTCTGTTTGTTAGAAGCAAGTCTCTGGTCCCACCTGCACTCAGAGCAGGGGAGGTGAGCTTGGGTACCAGGAGGCTGGGATCCCAGGGCCACCCAAAGTCCATCTACCACAGCACCCGGTGGATCATTAGCCATTATTACAATTGATCGGCTGCCCACCCTGTGCCAGGCAGTGAGTGTATGGAGGATTTCATCTATGTGAATTGTTTTGTGGGTAAACTGAAACTCAGAGGGGCCAGACAACTTACGTAAACTCACCTGCTAGTAAGTGGCTCAGCAGGGTTTAAATTCAGGTCCCTCTGCTGTTTAAGACTCAGATCTTCCCTTGACACTATACTTAAGGTCAGGGTCAAGTTGAAGCTATCCCAGAGGAGCCCTCTAACACCCCCAAAGTACTTTGTTCTGGACGTCATTTCTTGCCCTGGGTCCAAGTCCTTCAGCTCTTGTTCTGCCGCATCCTGTCCCTGGCTGCCAAGTCTCTCTGTCCCACCCTCTAGATCTGTCCTCAGACATCTTCTGAAATGGTCCACCTCTCACCTGGATTTATATCAACCCCACTTTATCGGCTCAACAATTTGTGTGTTTCTCATCAACTGCTTCCTACTCAACTTAACTAATTCTGCAAATGGCTACTGAGACTCCCTCCTTTGAGGAAAGCACTGGGCTGGACATTGCACTCCCTCTGCCCCCAGGGCTCTTACAGTTTATTGAAGAGGCAGTTTATTGAGGAGTTAGTAATTTGGTATATTTATTATATACCAAGTCCAGTGGTTCAGAGCTTTGGAGTTCAAGGACAGAAAAACTAAAACAACACTTTTTAAAGAAAAAGAAGGTCATATTCTCTCAGGAAAATGAAAAAGAAGCCAGAAGTGGACAACACAGTGCAGGTTGGGCACCTTCACAAAGTTATCAGGCATGCAACCCCCCCTTATCCAGCAGCTCTGCCTCATGGTTCAAGATAGCTGCTAAGCTCCAGCCAACATATCCTCACCCCAGTTAGCATTAAGGAGGAAGAGGCATCTTTTCTTTCCATTCAAAATGCAGAGTAATTCATTCTTCGTGTCATTGTTTGTTTGATGTCCACCCAACACTCTCCTTTGCCCTTTACCAGATTAGAAGCTTCATAAAGTGTGGCATTGTATCTATCTTTGTTTCTCTAGCCCTGCTGTCCAGCGCAATGTCTGGCACACAGTAGGTGTTCTGTGAATAGTTACTGGTGGGAGGAACACTCTATATGTGTTCTTGACATTATGATGACTCAGAGTTGTCCCAGCCCAAATCCCGAATCCCCTGCGTTGAGTCTGTGGCGGGCCAGTCCCTGTGCTGAGGGCTTTCCATGACTGATCTTGTTTAATTCTCATCAGAGCCCCCAGAGCAAATACTGCTATTATCTCCAAATGGCAAACGAGAACACGGCACAAGGCCATGGAACTATTTGGTGGGAAAGCTGTGATTTGAACTTGGCTCCCCCGACTCAAAGCCTCTTCACTTACTCCCTGCCTTTGGAGGCCAGGAGAATGCCCACAGCCCTGGTGCTTTCCACTGTGAGCAGATAGCTCGGCAGTCATAGATGCGTTTACAGGGGCTCGGGAAGGCTTATGCACTTGGCACCATGTCCCAAGGTGGCATCTCCCTGTAGAAAATTGGGGAACCCCCTGTTTCAGAGGCAGTGGGCACCACCAACAACTGGGACGGTGCTGGCTCCCCAGACTTCCTCCCCTGGCAGATTTCTAGGAGTCTTTGTGGAACCAGGAGCTTTTCCAGACTACAGAGGAGGGTCAGGTGGGGCTGCGGGTGCCTGGGGCACGTCTTGCAGAGGGTGCTGTGTGTGCTGGTGCCTAAGCTTCTGCCTCCCTATCAGTGGGCCCACCTGGGGAAACCCTCCAAGCCAGGCTGCCCTTGAACCACGTGTGGCTTACAGAGCCCCCAGCCCAGGAGCTGGGCCACATTAGAGGAAGGGTCTGGTCTCTCCCTTCACACTCAACAAAGAACTCCAGGTAGGAACTAAATTCTGGCTTGAGTCCAGGAATCATAGACGGCCCAAGCTTCAAAGAGCCCTGAGCAGTAATTTAGTCCAAGCCTTCACTTGACCGGGTGGGACATGGAAGCCCAGAGGGGGATTGACTTGCCAAGACGACCTGCTGAATAAGTCCTGTGGCTCATTTGACTGAAGAGTCCATCTGGGCCACGGGCCATTCGAGGGCGGGTTGGAGGTCACCAGCTGGACACCTGGCTTGAAGAGGACTGTGAGTCTCAGCGGTGGAGCCTACTCTCGGACCAGCCTATCTGGTCACAGCTGCCTTGCTTCCAGTGGTCACCAGCAGGTGGCACTAAGCACCCAGTGGCCACTTGGTTCCCAGAATAGGTGAACTGAAAACCTGTGTCTCGGAGTAATTAGGGCAAGAGGCCAGCTGGGAGGCCCTCTTCCAATCACCCTCGCTCTGGAAGCCTTGTGCTTGGGCCTCCTGGGGCAAGGAGGGACTGGAGGCTCTGAATTGGGTGCTCCTGGTCCCAAACCCTTGACAGGGTTGTTCTGTTGTCAGTGAACAAGCACCCCAGGGGGTGCTCATCTAGAATAATGATGGAATAAAAGCACCGAGGATCAGTGGGCGCCTCAGTTTCTCCCGGCGTGAGACTCAGCCTGGGCTCCAGCTCAGGCCTCCATCCCTCACTCAGCTCACTCCACATGCTCATACTTAGGGCACTTCGTTTTCTGCGGGGCAGAGTCCAGAGAACTTCGGGTCCCCCTGAGAGGCTGCCTGGTTCCTGGAGCCTTGTTCCTGGAGACTCTCCCTGCCTTCTAGCACCCTCCTCTCTTCCTCTCTGTCTCCCCTTCCCTCTCTCCTTCCCCTTTTCTCCTACTCTCTTCCCCACCCCAGTTCCCCTGAGGGACCCTGCAGATCTAGCCCCCACCCTCAGCACCTCATCTGCAAAGGCAAACAGGGACCAGTACCAGTGGGGCTTTAGGATGTGGTTTCCATGGCAACAGTGCATCTCCTGCCTCTGGTTTGCAGTCCTGGGCAGGTTGCCATGGAGACTCTTACCTTATTAAAGAGTGATTTGTGGACCCTTTTTCTTCTTGGCTTCATCTCCATCCTTCTTTCCAGAAACTCTGCCATCCCAAATAGCCTTTCCCCCCTGACTGCAGGCCTGGAAGCCTCCCCGAAGGGTCTCCCCTTGCAGATTCTGCTGGTAACCTTCTCATACTCCTATAGGCAAGTGAGGTGCTCCTGAGGCCCGATGAGGGGACCCCACAGAGAACCAAAGCTGACCCGGGTCCCTTGTCTGCCCACAATGCCCTTCGAGGCCCCTTGCCTTGTTTCATGTGGCCGATGGACGCCAACCCTGGGAATCCTCATGGCTTTGGAGGCAGCGAGAGGGGTGTGGCAGGGGAAAAGGGGGATGTGAACACAGGCAAAAGAGGCAGGTTGAAAGAGGGGAAAGGATTGGAAAAAGGAGAAAGGCAAGGAGACTGGGGGGTCTTAAGGAGAGAGGAAGAGGGTGAGGGTGAGGGTCCAAGCAACCCCAGAGAGCCAGTCCATGCATTGGTAGCAGCAGAATTTCTCTGGAGTGAGTTATCTCCACAGTCCCAAATCCCAACAGACTTTTTTTTTCTCTGCCTAGTAGAGAATGTGTTTATTGATATGAAAACATATTAAGCACCTTGTGTGCCCCTTTCCCTGCCCCTGCCAAGTTGAAAGCCATTACAGTAATTAAGGCAGGAGGTTAATTACAGGTGTTCCCCCCATGCTCCCCAAATACATCACTTGGGGGGTGGGGAACATACACCGCAGACAGGAGAAGGGAGTTTAGAGAGGAGACTGGTGGTGCAGAGAGGCACTTAGAGTCACAGCTGGGGACCAGTGACATTACTGGAAGGGGCAGGGGGACTGGGAGAGGCTGGCAGTGAGGCCCTGGGAGGAGGAAAGCTCCCTGGGCTTCCGGGAACCTCCTGGTTTACAGCCCAGGGGCTTCTTCACCATGGTAACAGGCCCGAGGACCCCAGGGAGTATGGGCCTCTCTAAATTGTGCTCAGGCCAGAGCGCCCCCAGCCAGGGGAGCACAGGCAGGAGGCCCTCCGTGGGCTGGTGTGAGGGCAGGCGGCAGGCTCCGCCCCCCAGTCTAAAACCAGCTGCTCACCACATGACCGTGCACTGGTGGTCCAGCTTGAAAGTCGTGTTCACCAGGTGTACCGCTCTGCAGGTATAACAGGTCAGCGTTAGCTCAGCTAAGAACTGTCACAGTCTTTTAGGTAAGTTTTTCATTTTGCCAAAAAGTTTGACATCTTAAGGACGCCTTTCTTCTCTCATTCCCTCCTCCCCTCTTCCTCTCTTATTTTTTTTGCCAATCTATTTCTATTTCTAAAAAATATTCATATAATGCAATGTGTTTCATATGTGACATAATAAATTTAGCCTGTTCCATCCTGAGTTTCTGCCTTGCTTACTTTTGAGCCTTCGAGAACTTTGATTTGTTCCAAAGCATAGTTTTTATGGTTTCATATTTTGTCTGTAGTTTTCATATTTGTAATAAAAGTTGTAGAAAGAGTGATACTCCATACATGACTCCACATCATTTCCCCTGGTATTTTTCCCTCCTTTCTGTTGTTTTATTTAAGGTTTGGGTATCTTCGTGTGTTACGTGGACTTAGCAGGCAGTTAGCACTTCCTGCTGAGAGGAGATAACTCAGCAGACATGAGGGATGAGGGAGAAGCTCATGTAGCACCTGTTGCTTTGTATTCTGATATCTACAAACCTGTCACATGCATACCTTCTACTCGCCCTGACACTAGGGATAGGAGCCTAGTGGGTATTAGACTTCGGGGACACATAATAGACAAGACAATGTGGTCCCTACCCTCTGGGGAGACAGATACCAATCAATGAATATGCAAAAATGTAACTACAAGTTGTGAAAAAAACTAAGCACAGGGAAAGCAGGATTCTATGAGAGAAAATAGCGAGGCCCTATTTTAGGCTGGGCATCAGAAGGAGGTGACATTTATACTGCAAGGAAATCAGCCAGGCAACGTGAAGGGGGAAGGTTCCCAGCAGAAGTGGTGCCAGCAGGAGCTGATGAAGCTTCAGTCCCAGGGCCCCTCAGTGCACTAGAGCCTTCTGAAGCCCAGGTGGGGCCCTAGCAATGTGTCCCAATGGCATGGCTTTTGTAAAAATTGTATATGTAAAATACTTTACTGCAGTCTGTTAAGAACACTGACTTCTCCTCCCTCCACTCTGCTTGGTGCTCAGAGTGTCGGGCAGGGCATCGCTAGGATCTGACTAAGGGGATGCTGAGTTGGGGAGAGCCTGCTTGGGTTTCAGGAGGTGGTCACAGCTCAGCTGGCTGACCTGGGGCAGAGGTCACTCCTAGGTGCACTTCTGCACATTGCCCCCAACTCTGTGCCAGGCAATGAGGTGCAGCACCTCTGGGAAACATGTTACAGGCCAGAACAGCCCCACAGCAGGTGGGGAATGGATGGGAAACGAGGTTTGAACTGTGCAAAGGCAGAAGCTAGTCTGTAATCCAGCACCCATGTGTGATAAAAACACTCAGCAAAGTGGGGATAGAGGAAGCATAACTCAACATAATAAAGGGTATATACAAGAAACCTACAGTCAACATCATACTCAATAGACAAAAACTAAAAGTTTTCTTACTAAGATCAGAAACAAGACAAGGATGTCTTCTTTCACCACTCTTATCCAACATAGTACTGGAAGTTTTAGCCATAGCAATTAGACAAGAAAAAGAAATAAAGAACATCCAAATTGGAAAGGAGGAAGTAAAACTGTCATTATTCGCAGCTGACATGATAGTGTATATAGAACCTTATAGTCTCCACCAAAAAACTACTCAACCTAGTAAGTGGATTTGTCAAAGTAGCAGAATACGAAGTCAATATTCAGAAATTGATGGCATTCTTTAATACCAACAATAAAGTATCAGAAAGAGAAACTAAGGAAAAATATCCCATTTACTATGGCAACAAAAAAATTAAGTACCTAGGATTAAATTTAATCAAGGATATAGAAGATCTGTACTTGGAAAACTACAGAACACTGAAGAAAGAAATTGTGGAAGATACAAATAGGGAACTTCCTCCAAGATGGAGGCATAGGTAGAAACACTGTGCCTTCTTGCACAACCAAGTTTAAAGACAACAAAATTTTAATAAGAAAAAAATGCAGCCAAAACACAGTAAATTGAATTATATGGAAGTCCGACAACAACAAACTGTTCGGCCAGACTGGTAAGAGGGGCAGAGCCAGCAACTGGTGGAGCATGGTCGGGCAGGAAAACTCGACCAGAAGGACCCAGGTGTGGGGTTGTGACGGGCAGACCCAGTGAGGGTGCAAGGCGGCAGGCTGACCACGGTCACACATTTGCTCGCAGATAAACCAGCGAAGAAGAGAGCAGTGAGACAGACTGCACAGGCCCCAGAAGCAGGAAGCAGCAGAGGGGACCACTATTGCCCCTCTTTGACCCCGTCCCCACATACAGCATCACAAATCAGTGACCTGGATGGCCCCGCCCTGGTGAAGACCTAAGGCTCCGCTCCTCCTACGTAACGGGCGCAAACAGACCAAAACATGGCTCAAGAAGAACTCAAAGCCCCAGAGCCAATAACTCTAAGCCACGAAGAAATAGCCAAACTTTCAGATGCACAGTTCAAAACACTGGTGATCAGGATGCTCACAGAACTGGTTGATTTTAGTCACAAATTAAAGGAACAAATGAAGGCTAAACTAATTGAAATGAAGGGAAATGCACAGGAAACCAATAGTGATGGAAAGGAAATTGGGACTCAGATCTAGGGAGTGAACCAGAAGGAAGAAAAAAATGACCAAAGAGAAAAGAATGAAGAAACAAGAATTCAGAAAAGTGAGGAGAGGCTTAGGAACCTCCAGGACATCTTTAAACACTCCAACACCCAAATTATAGGGGTACCAGAAGGGGAAGAGAAACAGCCACCAGTGGAAAACTTATTTGAACAAATAATATAGGAGAACTTCCCCAAGCTGGCAAAGGAAATAGACTTTCAGGAAATCCAGGAAGCTCAGAGAGTCCCAAAGAAGTTGGACCCAAGAAGGAACACATCAAGGCACATCATCATTACATTAGCCAAGATTAAAATGAAGGAGAGAATCCTAGAAGCAGCAAGAGATAAGGGGACAGTCACCTACAAAGGAGTTCCCATCAGACTGTCAGCTGATTTCTTAAAAGAGACCTTACAGGCAAGAGGGGGCTGGAAAGAAGTATTCCAAGCCATGAAATCCAAAGACCTACAACCAAGATTGCTCTATTCATCAAAGCTTTCATTTAGAATGGAAGGGCAGATAAAGTGCTTCTCAGATAAGATCAAGTTCAAGGAGTTCATCATCACCAAGCCCTCATTATATGAAATGTTAAAAGGACTTATCTAAGAAAAAGAAGATAAAAAATATGAACAGTGAAAGGACAGCAAACTCACAGTTATTAACAACCACATCTAAAACTAAAGCAAACTAAGAGGACAGCTAGATCAGGAGCAAAGCCATAGAAATGAAGATCATATGGAGAGTTAGCAACAGGGGAGTGGGATGAGGAGAAGGGGGGAGAAGGTACAGAAAATAAGTAGCATAGATGGTAGATAGGAAATAGATAGGGAGGAGGGTAAGAATAGTAGGGGAAATATAGTATCTAAAGAACTTGAGACACGTGGTCATAAACTAAAGGGGGGATTGGTGGGGGGAAGTGCAGGGTGGAGGGAAATGAAGGGGGGAAATAGGACAACTGTAATGGCATAATCGATAAAATAAAAAAAAGAAGTACAGATTGGTAGTTACAGAATAGTCGTGGGGATGTAAAATACATATAGAGAGTAGAGTAGGCAAAGAACATATATGCATGACCCACGGACATGGACAACAGTGCAGGGACTGCCTGAGGGAGTGGGGGAGGCTGGGTGGAGGGGGGCAAAGGGAGGAAATTGGGACAACTGTAATAGGATAAACGTTAAAATATAATTGTAACAAATAAAAGTTTTATTGCTGAAAAAAAGAAATTGTGGAAGATACAAATAAATGGTAGCATATACCATGTTAATGGATTGGAAGAATTAACATAATTAAAATGTGTAAGCTACCCAAAGCAATCTCTATGTTCAACACAAGTCCTGTTAAAGTATCAATGGCATATTTCACAGATTTAGAACAAATATTACAAGAATTTATACGGAACAAAAAAGACCCTGAATCGCCTCAGCAGTCCTGAGAAAGAAGAACAAAGTTGGAGGATCATAATACAGTATAGGACTATACTACAAGGCCACTGTAATCAAAACAGTCTGGTACTGGCATAAGAACCAACACATAGATCAATGGAACAGAATAGAGAGCCCAGAAATAAACCCATGTCTCTATGGTCAATTAATATTTGACAAAGGGAGAAGAAGAATACAATGTATTAAAAATAGCCTCTTCAATAAATGGTGTTGGGAGAACTGGACTGTTACATGCAAAAAATGAAACTAGATCACCAATCTATATCATATACCAGAATAAACTCAAAATAAATAAAGGACTTACATATAAGTTGTGATACCATAACAGTCCCAGTGGAAAACATAGGCAGAAAAAGTTTAGACATCCCATGTAGCAATATTTTTGTGAATATATGTCTTAGGGCAAGGAAAATAAAGGAAAAAAAACCAATGGGACTATATTAAATTTAAAAGTTTCTGCATGGCTAAAGAAACCATCTTCAAAATGAAAAGAGAAAAAACGTATCACCAATGATTGATCCGACAAGGGTTTAGTCTCCAAAATATATAAAGAACTCAATGCCAGGAAGACAAGCAACTAATTAATTTAATTTAATATGCCAATTTAAAGTGGCCAAAGGACCCGAATAGATACTTCTCCAAGGAGGACATACAGATGGCCCATAGACATATGAAAAAATGCTCTACATCACTAGCCATCAGAGAGATGCAAATTAAAATCACAATGAGATATCACCTCATAGCTGTCAGAACGGCTATTATTAATAAGTTAAGAAACAACAAGTGCTGGTGAGGTTGTGGAGAAAAGGGAACCCTAGTGCATTTTTGGTGGGAATTCAGACTGGTACAGCCACTATGGAAAACAGTATGGAATTTCCTCAAAAAATTAAAAATAGAACTGTCTTATGATCCAGTGATTCCACTGCTGGGAATATATCCTAAGAAACCTGAAACACCGATAAAAATGAACTTATGCACCCCTGTGTTTACAACAGCACTATTTACAATAGCTAAGTGCTGGAAACAACCTAAGTGCCCATCAGTAGATGAGTGGATCAAAAGACTATGGTACATTTACACAATGGAATACTATGCAGCAGAGAGAAAGAAGGAGCTCCTACTTTTTGCGACAGCATGAATGAAACTGGAGAGCATTATGCTAAGTGAAATAAGCCAGTTGGTGAAAGACACATACCATATGATCTCACTTATAACTGGAATCTAATGAACAAAATAAACTAACAAAAAAATAGAACCACAGACATGGAAACATGGAACAGACTTACAGCTGTAGGAGGGGAGGAGGGAACTGGTGGAAAGAAGGGGAAGGACGAGTCAAAGACATGTATGAATGACTCAGGGACATGGACAATGAGAGGGGATTGACTGTGGGGGGGTTGGGAGGAGGGGGCAAAGGGAAAAAAGAAACTGGGACAACTAATAAACAATCAAAAAGTGTATTCAAAAGAAGCTAGTCAGGAATCTTGTTTTGGGTTTTGTGATATTTGTGGAATTTGTCAGCTTTTTCAAACTTACACTTTACTTTGATTTCTCTCATTCTAAATAAGTTTTCACTTTTGTATCTAATTTTGGTTTTGGATGTCTACCTTCTTTTTTTGAGGACCCCTTGCTCTCCAGCTGTACATCTGGGACCTGCCCTCATCTGAGGAGGGTGGGTGTCACCTCCTCCATGGCTGAAGCCAGATTGGTGCCCAGGGGTGTCTATGGGGTCAGAGCAGAGAAGCCCTGCTCCAGAAACTTCCCACTCTTATCCCTGGGTGCTTCCTCCACCCGAGGGAAGGTGGGACAGGGAGGCAGACAGAGCAGGCCCCTGGCGTAAGACCAGGGCCAGCTGCTGCCCCATGACCCCTGGGTGCACCCCATGTGCTGTGCCTGCTGGTTTGCAGAGTTGGCCCTTTCAGGCTTCTCTCTCTCCTCCACCGCTTACCCTCGGGCCACAGTGCCTGGAATTATACCATCCAAGCATCATTTGGAAGCAAGGCATCACCCACACCACTTGTTCTCTTTTCAAACAGTCGGTGCCATCAAACAATGTTTATACACAGAAACCTGCATGCGATATATTAGGTGGGCAGGGCAGAACACATCAAAATACATCCATAATTTTTATACATTTATAACACATAAATCAGTCTAAAGAGGAATGTATATACAGTAAGATGCATGGCAGGCACCCACAGAGGTATAAAAAGGGCTTATGTGTGTATATTTTGCGGTTGTGTTTTATGAGTGTGTCTGTGTGTGTACGGAGGGTGGAGAGCAGCCTGTGAGGATAGAGGCAAAGTAACCTGAAGAATTTTCCAACAAAACAGGTAAACTCTGACAAGCCCTGGCTGTGGGTGTTTCTGAAGGTGGGCCCCGTGGGGAAGCAGTCTGCTCCGCCTGGGCCTGAGCTGGACGCCTGGCCCCACTGGCTCCCCCCGGCTCGCCTTCCTCAGGCCAAGCCCTGACAGAACCTGGCCCCCAAGCACACAGCCTAGGATAAAAACTGGCTTTGAAAAGTGGGGTTTGACTATAGTTAATA
Organism: Artibeus jamaicensis; assembly: GCF_021234435.1. NCBI lineage: Eukaryota > Metazoa > Chordata > Mammalia > Chiroptera > Phyllostomidae > Artibeus > Artibeus jamaicensis. The sequence continues at coordinate 21,550,223 of NW_026521788.1, forward strand.
ACACTGCATTGTCTATTTGAAATTGCTAGGAGAGTAGATCTTAATAGTTTTCATCCCAAGGAAAAAAATTATGTACGGTGATGTACGTGACAGATGTTAACTAGAGTTGTGGTGATCATTTTGTAATCTCTACAAATACTGAATCATGATGTTATATACCTGAAACTATTATAATATTATATCTAAAATTAAAAAAACAAACGAACTAAAGTGTGGAGTTGTACACAGCAGTTGTACACTGCTCCTCTTGGCCACGGAATCTCCCGAGTCCTTCACCACCCTCTGCTGTTACCCATGCCAAGTTCTCCCCTGGATGTGTTTTGGGGGCTGGGGCTGTCCCTCTGAAGTTCTGGAGGTTGTAGATAGCTGCACCCTTTACCCTTCAATGACCCCCTGCAAGCCTGGAGCTCTGCCCCGCCATGGTTAGATTCCTGGGGATTTAGAGCCAGAGGGGTCCCCAGAGATGCTCATTCAGAGAGTTTGCAAATGCCTTTGACTCTCAGCAGATCTCTGTGCTCCCCCTCCTTGTTTGGAGGCGCTGTGTGTAGCTGCTGTGGCTTAGCCAGGTCTTTGGGGGGTGAGGGGGTCTGGAGCCTCCCCCTCTGCCTCTACCTCTGCTCAGAGACTAGAACACAGACCTTCATCCTCTTCCCTGCAACTTTGCCCTGAACCCCGGAAAGCTTCCCTCTCCTTGCTTCCAGCACCTACTCTTCCTGCCTGAGAAAGGCCTAGAAGGTGAGGAAGAGCTGGGCCACCTGCCAGGATCCTCAAATGCCAGCCATGGGGCTTCTGCAGGCCCAGCACTTGCTTGCTTCTCACCTAAGGGCTCACACTGTGTGTCCCTCCTGGTCTGTACTTTCCAAGCAGCGAAACAGAGGTTTGTTGAACATTAGGTGGAGCCTTCAGTCTCCTTCGGGAAGAGGATCAGTGCTTCTCCCGAAGCGCTGAGAAATCAGTGCAGGCCGCTCTGTTTCAAACGGTGGCTTGTGTGCTACCCAAGTTCTTACCATGACTGGCCCCAGTGGGGGCAGGTTTATACAGCTGGTTTACCGGAGGAAGTGAGGTCTGGGAAGTGGCCTGGCACAAGCTCCGGGTCCCCTTGGACATGTGACTGAGTGTCCTCACTTGTATTTGAAGCTGGCAGAGGCTGGGATCTGGACACTTGTCCTTTCCATCCCCTGGGCCCCGGGACAGGCCTGGTAAGGCCAGTGAGGGGGTAAGGGGCCGTAAAGCTGCAGCTCTCCTGTCAGGATCAGAACCCCAGGATGAGACAAAGAACACAATGAAGGAGACAGGGTGGCTTGGCCAACCAGCCTGCCTCCCATCTGGAGCTGTGGGACCCTCCTGGGAGCAGCATGCGGTGAGCTCCTGCCCTTGGGGGCAGGGTGGTTTCCTCCAAAGCGAGAAGAATGCTTTGATCCGTGGTGACTGGTTTGCCTGAGGCCCAGTCCAAGCTTGTGACTTGAAGAACTCTGAGCCACGGGTTTCCCGTGACAGTCCAATGCCTCTGGAGCAAGGATGTCGTGACTGGGCCAGGGAGCGGCTACAATGTCATGTCCACCCCGACCCCAAGGGGGAAGAGGGCACCTCGAGGGGGAGCAGGGCCTGTGTGCCCCCACCCATCTCCGCCGGGGCAGGAAGCGAGGGCAGCACAGCGCACACCCCTGCTTCCTGGAGCTGTGGGTGCCGTCCTTCCGGATGGGAAAGATCAAGTTAAGAAATCGTGCAAGGAAAAGACTACACACACTATTTTAAAACAAACAGGAAGCTGCGATGGCCTCTTTGGGCAAAGACACGTCTATTTCATGAGAATCCTGCTCTGGACTCCCATAAACTGTGTACATTGAGTGCCCTGCCCTTGGCGAGGGCCCAAGACCCCGAGGAGCACAGGGGTCCCTGTGATGGTGGGGTTCCTGCTCTCACCCCGCCCCCAGACGAGTGCGGCAGGCCCATGTGCTGTGACAGACATCTCCCTTCACCCGTGGCTTCGCTTTTTCAGGTTTCAGTTACCTGTGGTGAACCCTGGCCCAAAAATACCAGGCGGAAAATTCCAGAAATAAACGATTTGTTTTCAATAGTGTGTTGTTCTGAGTAATGTGGTAAAAATCTCAGGCTGCTCACGCCATCCGTTCTTCCCGCTCAGGACCCGTATCATCCCTTTGTCCAGCGCGTCCGCGCTGTGCTCACTGCGGGGGGGGGGGTGTCGCTTAGCAGCTGTCTCCGTCTCAGATCGACTGTGTCTCCGTGTCCCAGAACTTGTAGTTTAGTAATCCTTACTGTGCTCAGTAATGGCCTCAAGGTGCAAGAGCGGTGGTGGTGACTGTTCAGATGTGCCGAAGAGAAGCTGCACAGTGTGTCCGTGAAACAGGAAGGGACGTCTGGGTGGGAAAAACCATGGTATGGGTAGGGTTGGTACTATTCACAACTCCAGGAATCCACCGGGGGCGCAGGGGATGCACCTGCTACAGAAGAGGAGCACTACAGCACAGACAGAGGGAGGGACAGGCTCTTGGGACTCAGAATCTCGGTGACTGGAGTCTGGCCGGGTGTAGTGGGCTTTTGATGGTCATCTCTGCCTGCCCTCAGTTGGACACCCTCCGAGATCTGCACACAGGACCCTGTGCCTTGGACACCATGGGCTCAGCTCTAGCTTCAGGCAGAAATGGACCCTGTTATGCCTGAACCGATTAGCATGTTCTGTCCCCTGGCCACAGCCATTTGTCGGTGGCTGGGTATGTGGTCCGTCTGAGTGAGTGTTGGGATTTTACTTGGATTGCTTGGAGACAGGGATACTCACCTGCTCCTTTTCTGGATATAAGAGATAAATATGTAGTTGGGGCAGATTCTGGAAGCCACCTTGAGACCACAAGGAAGCTGGCTTTAGGATAAAGATAATGTGAAAGGCTGAGCAGCAAAAGAAAGAAACCAGGTCCTTAGTGACATTTTTGAGCCACTGGGGCAAACCAGCTGTGAGATACACTCTACTTCTGAACTTATCACCTTGTGTGAATGGTGCATTCCTTTTCCATTTACCCCATTTGAGATAGCTTTTGTTGTTGTCCCTTCACTTCCAACACAAGGTCCAAAATGATGTAGGCTGCTGCTCCCAGAAGCTGCTGATACATGAGATGGATCTAGAAGCATGTGCTCCAGAGTGACCCAAAGCCTTCTTTTCGGATTTAAGCCTCTATCCAGTGAACACACACAGAGCGGTGACTGTGTTCCAGGCCCTCGGCAGCAGCTGGGATGCTCAGGTGAACAAGATGCGGTCCCCTGACAAAGCTCGCTCCTGTCGGACATCCAGATGGGCTCACTGCCTGCTGCAGTGGAGGGCTCCATGCCCGGAGGTGGGGGCAGCCCCTTGCGGGGGTCAGTAAGGCTGCATGGAGTGAATGCTGGCTGTCCTGGCGGCCTGACCAGCTTTCACTCCGTTCCCCTGGCTTTCCTTTGAGAGCTGACCCCTCTCACTGCCAGCTCTCTCTCCTGGCCATTCAGGTGGGACCAGGCGAAGTCAGTCAGGGCCTTTCCCCCTCTCCCACGGGGATTCATTCAAGGATTGGCCTCGCGGCTGGGCAGGGGGATGGAGAGTTTGGGGTTTCTTATGTTGACATTGCTCCAAGAAAGACACAGACAGAGCATGTAAGTGGCCCCCAGCAAACACCCAGAGGGAGCTGGAGAAAGCAAGCAAGGTGGCCAGGGAGAAGTGGAGGGGCAGCCAGAGCTAAGCAGCCAGCTTTCCCTCGGAGAAGGACCTTGACTGGCATGGCTTCTGTTCCCAGGACCGGCTACCAGACTGTGGTGCCCAGTGGAAAAGGAGAAGGCCGGGCCCTTTGAAAACCATTGTGCGGAGTTTCGGGATTCCCAGTGCAGAGCATTAGGCCAGCGCGGGGCCCGGAGACGCAGCAGTTGCCCATCTGTGCAGTCGCCCTGCCCGCATCATCCCAGGGTCGGAAAGAGCTCCATGCAGTTTTTAGACTGTTCACGAGCTGGCTCAGAGAAGTGCCCAAGCGCACAGCTGCGGTTGCATCCCAAGATCTAGGAGAGTCATTTCACGTCTCTGGACTTTGGTTCCCTCATCCGTAAAATGGGGGTAACAATAGGGCCGTTGTGAGGATTAAATTGAGTCGATATGTAAATTGCTTAGAAGGGTTTGCTGTTGTTTACATGTGTATTCTTCTACGGTGGAAACTTGTCTACACCTTCTCGGTTCACAAGAGGGCCTCCCAGCTGCCCCTTCCTGGTAGCTGACTCAAGAGGACTGCCATGTCTATAAGGCGGGATGGGCGCCCAGACCGTCCCACTCGGCTTCTCTCCCAGTAAAAGTGGGCCAGGCGCGCAGGGGCTGCAGGGCCACTCCTGCCAGGAGCACTCAGCTGCGGCTGCTGGGAATGCAGCCTGTAAACCTGCTGCTCTGACCACTAAGCTGTTCTCCCCGGAGAGCTGAGGTGGGGAAGGCTGCCAGGGCTGCCGGAGAGAGGTCAGAGGGTAAGTGTGCAGGCTGCACCACCCCAGCTGAGGAGGGAAGGCGGGCGGCGGGAGTGGAGGGAAGGAGGTCCTTTCCTCCACCACCAGGACAGTGGGGTGGGAGAGGCAATGCCGTGGAGATCTGGCAGGAGGTGGGCATGGGGACCCACTACGGGGTCTCCTCGGCCTCCTCCAGGCCGACCCTTGGAGGGGAGCTCAGCTCACTGGGGACGCCCTAGTTCTGGATTTTTTTTTAAGATTTTATTTATTTATTTTTAGAGAGAGGAGAAGGGAAGGAGAAAGAAAGGGAGAGAAATATCGATGTGTGGTTGCACTCCATTCTGGAGACCTGGCCTGCAACCCAGGCATGTGCCCTGACTGGGAATCAAACCAGCAATGCTTTGGTTGGCAGGCCCGCGCTCAATCCACTGAGCTACACCAGCCAGGGCTTAGTTCTGGATTCTTGGCCTGGCTTTGCCACTGGCTGATCCCAACCAAGCTCTCAGCAATACCCATCTGTTAAACGGGATTAAGACTCTTTAGTTTAACAGAGATTTTCTGAGGAGCAAAAGCATGAGAGAGCAACTGTGTGTGTGAGAGAGACAGAGAGACAGACAGAGACAGAGAATGGCAGAGAGTAAGAAACAAACAGAGAAGACGAGTCGGGGAGCAGACAGAGACTCGCAGAAGCTAGAGGAGCCTGGGAGCACACTGGCTGCTCCCTGGCTGGGGGCACCTCCCCTTCCCCCCAGGCCAGGGCACCCCAGGCCAGCAAGCCGGTTTCTCGGTCAGGAGCCTTCCTTCGAAGCAAGGCAGTGAGAGGGCCTCCCCGCACGGGAGCGCTGAGCTGGACACATCCTTGGAGGTTATCCTCTGAGTCCCCTCGGGGCTGCACACTGGCAGGGGCTCGGATGGTCAGGGAGAGCTGTTTCTCAAGGACTTGAATATCCCCCTGGGTGTGTTTCTCAGCCAGTGGCCCTCAGCTGACCCTTGCTTCTGGGCCCCCAGACCAGGCACCTTGAGGAAGAACAGCAAACAAGCCCGGATTCCAGCAGGCATGGGGCCAATGTATGACCTTGGAGTGTTTGCTTTTTTAAACTTAAAAAATATACAATTTTCATTTTCATCATGAAAACAATTGTGTTCTTAGAACTTCCAGGCGGCCCCTGACTTGGCCAGTTCCTCATTTAGGCTGCCTCTCAAGAGGGAACACTGCAAAAATACAATTACCGAGGAAACAATGGACTGGGGTTATATTTAACTCGGGCCCGGCGCGGGAGTCCCACGCTGCACCACCTGGCTGGCTCCTCTCCCTCCTGTCTCAGTGCACACCCTCCTGTCCCTCTGTCTCCTTCCCTCGGTCTCCTAGCCAGCCCACCTTGCTGTCTCCAGCCATCCACACCCCGGAGGAAAGCTGGACAAGTCCCTCCCCGGACAGGGACACACCCGTCCTTCCCTTCCCCCTACCCCCAGATCCTTCAAGCATCCCCTCACCCCTTAACTTAGGTCACTCCTGAGTCAGAGACGTCACTGAGTGAGATGGACATGCTTGGGGGGGCGGTTTCTAAAAGAAAGCCATCCTGGCCTTTATCGCCTTCAGAGCCGAGAACCTTTTCACCCTCCATGCTTCCTGCTCACAAGGGATTTCCACTGCCCTGGTCTCACTTCAACCTCATATTAATCATTTGAGGCAGGCCCATTCTACAGATGAACTAATCGAGGCTTAGAGAAGTTAAGTAGTTGAGTCACAGGAGGTCCCATGAGAGCGATGTCCAGCGGCCAGGAGGAGGCCCTCTTCAGCCAAGGGCATGTTCAGCCGAGGGCAGTGCCCAAGGGAGGGCTGCACAGTGCGTTCAGATGAGGGCCAGGGCGGCGGGGACAGGACATGGGGGGCCTCAGACAGGCAGCACGTCACTCCCTCAGGGAGGCCTTCCCAGTCTCCCTGCATGGTCAGTCCACCCCCCTCCCACCTCCCACAGTCCCTGACTTTGCTTTCATTCAACTTTACACTTATCCTTGTTGCTATTTTTCACTCTGTCTCTTTTACCTCTTCTAAGATACTATGAATTTCTTGCGCACAGGGAATATCCTTCTGGGCCCCATGAATAATTTCATGGCTCTCCCTCTTGGATGATAAAGGGCTACTTGAAATCCAGACACATTTAGAGCGGGTGTTCATAGATCAACCAGGCCCACCTCAGCCAGCCTTAGGGCTGGGGAACATGAAGTGTGAGATGCGGAATGCATCCCATTCACAGATGAGGCTCGTTATACCCTGGCACCCTGTGCATACCCTATTCAGACCCAATTTCTCAGGGATCCTCTGCTCAGAGGCTATAATCCCTGGTTTCGAATGCTCTTCCTTGGAGTTTTCCAGACAAAGGGCTCCTTCTGACTGCAACAGCATCTTGCGTGGGGGGGTGAAGGTGGAGGGAGTGATGAGGGGCATGTGGGGTGGGGGGAGGTTGATGGCAATGACAGGGGCGTAGACTGGGGTGTGGCTGCCTTGGTGGTGACTGTCTAGAGGTGAAACGGAGAGATCTACCAGGTCCGACTAAGACCTCCCAGTGGATGGTGACCAGTTGGTGGGATCTCCTGGTGCGGGTGTTTACCTGAACACAAGGTGGATTAAAGACCCAGCTCATGCCCTTCTCCCAGATGCTAAGTGTGCCTTCCTGAGGGACCAGACCGGCAAGAGTGAAAAGGCTGCATCGGTGTTCAGAGCAAGAGAACAATGAGGCTGTGGCTCCCGACTGTCCCAGGGAGAGGCCTCCCAGGAGGGAGGAGGGCAGAGGTGTGCTCCTGAGAACACTCAGTTGGAGACCCCAATGTGCCCAGCCCGCGGAGCCCTGCAGACAGTCCGCCACAACTCAGCCCTTTCTCAAGGTCAGCAGAAAGGGTTTTTGAGAACAGACTGCTAACAAGTGCAAATAAGTGAGAACCAGGAGGGCTCCCCAACCCTTAAATACACACGGGGAGAAAAACAAATTTTAAAAGTGGCCCCACTGAACGTGCCCTGGGCTCGTTCCAACCAAAGTACCAGACGAATAGTCCACAGCCCTTGACAAGCTGGAAACTCCGCCAGCTCTGCCCTCCCTAGTTACTCGTAACTCCGAGGAGCTGGCAGCAGCCGTCAGGTTTGACTAATAGCACCTGGGCCACATGAAGCCTTGCTCAGTTCAGCTGGCGCAGACCCCCCCGGAACCCTCTTCCCCTGTCCAGCTTCTTGCAGATTCCCCAACCTGGATCTAATAGAAACGCCCTGTCTCCAAGGGGCTGTACCGGCACAATCTAATGGAGGGGAGGGAAGGGTGGGGCTGCGGCTCACAGGGACCATCTTTTCCACTGGGAGGGGTGCTGGGCAGGGCACTCAGAGATGCTGGAACGCCAGTGCCAGGTGCCTAAAGCCCTTTGACTTGCACCCACCTTGCGAGCCTCTGTCTCGCATGCCAGCCATTGTTTTCAGGCCACTGGCGCGTGCTGGGTCCCCTCACGTGTGCTGTCATTGTGTTCCCCAGGCCAGGGCATGGGGTCCCAGAGGGGCTGCCACTTGCTTAAGATTAACTGAGAGGTAAGAGCTGGGTTCAAATCCAGCCTGAGCTTGTTTCATGACATCCTAAAAAAAGGGCAGAGCATCAAACAGGACAGACAAAGGTGGGCTCTGGGAGAGGCTTTTGCGTTGTTGGGGGTGTGTGGGCTGGCGAGCATGTCCCGGGCAGAAGGATGTGCGTGAGAGCACGTGCAAAGACTCTGGGCCAGGACAGGGCTGTCCCTGTTAACCAGACAGAAGGGAAGCCAGGGTGGCAGGGGGCAGGGAAAGCCAGGGGGCAGAGCGTGAGCTGGAGAAGGGACAGGTCCCGGAGGTGGATAGGACAGGCAATGTAAATAAAGCTGAGGTGGTGTTCCTGTCCACCAGGCCAGCACGGGGACCTAGGTCCTTATTATCTGCTTTTCATTTCTGCAGTGAACCTGTTTGGGCTGTGCAGCCTCACCTGTCACCCCTGTCCCATGCCTAGTACACCTTCCTGCCAGGTGAGATGATTATAAATGAGTATTAAACGACCAGACCTCGGAGGATACTGTGACACGGAGCTTTGGAAGCCTGGCCAGGCAGCTGATAAGTGAGAGGATATTGATTTTAACCAAAGGATCCCTGAATACACAGTGGAAAGCTAACTCTCCCAGCTGGTCCTCGCAGCTTCATTTTTTATGCCCAAGAACCAGGATAACAAAAGTAGCTACTATTTACTAATCATTTGTTAGGCACCAGAAGATTTACAAACCATTGTTTTAATTCAGTCCTCACAAGCACCTTATGAGATAGGGTCAGAGAGAGTAGGTAAGTTTCCTAAGGTCACACAGCTAGAGTATTATGACTACAGCTAGAAAATTATGGCTCCCAAGGACAGAACCCTTTCAAAATCCCCTGCCACAGAGTAGCTATGGGGCAACATATGTGTTGTCTCAGAAATTGAATTTAATTGGGTCTTGAAGTGTGGGTGGGACTGTATCTGTCGAGAGGGACCACTAGCAACCAAGATCTCTCCAGGCTGGGGTGGGGGTGGGGCGGTAGCGAGGAGAGCACGCAGCTCACCAGGGGCAGGCTCTGCTCTGAAGGGGGGTGTGAGGTAGAACAGGTAACTAGAGGTGGTGCTGTTGCTGCGTTTGGACATGAGGGACAGTGGGGAGCCCCCGTGGGGTCTGGAGTGAGAGAGAGAAAACGGCTGTTGGATGTTGGCTCTAAGCGCTGTGAGGAGGGGAGGAGATGGGAGAGACTAGAGGAAGAGAGGCCAAGGGGAGGTTAAGGCGGAAAAGGAAAAATAAAGTAGACAGAGAGAAGGAGGGGGAGGAGGTGCAGGGAGAGGGGAGCCCACCGATAAGTGGTAATTGCTACCATTTGTACACCGTATTTCACCAAGCCATTGCACACACACTCGCATTATCTCATTGGAGTAAGGCCTCAGAGCAGGCCTATGAAGTAATGAGGATGAATCCTGCTTGCTGAGCGCTGCTCCACGCCAGGTACTCCATGTGCATTTCCTGCAGCCCTATCAACAGCCCTGGAGGGAGAGAGCTATTGTCTTTCCCCTCTACAGATGATATGGCTGCAGTTCTGATGGGTGAAGGAACTTTCCCAAGATCGCAGCTCAGAGCTGGGGTTTGAATCCAGGCCTGTCCAGGTCCACCGCTTAGGTCTGCCCCATTGTTCCAGAATTTAGCCCATTTACAGATGAGGCAGCTGAGTCTCAGAGAGGCCCCGAGATGCTTCAGGTCAGTGAGCATCTTCACAGCAGCTATTCTATCTGCCTCTAGGCTGGGCATGCTTGGCTTTAGGGGTTTGGACAGCGTAAGGCCCCCTTCCCACCAAGGCCCTGGGCTTGTTCCTATAGGTCCCTGTGATTCCTCAAATGGATGGCGGCCCCACTGATCGCTCTGGGGGCAGCCCTTGCAGAGGCCTGAAGTCGGGTCTTGAGGCCCATGAGAAAGCCTTGGGGAGTGGAAACAAGCCTTTGAGAGAGGACAAACTCCAGACCACTTCTGGCTTTGCCAAATCTGTGTCAGAGCTTGGCACTGTGAGGGATGGAGGGCTCTTTAGTGGGTTCCAGGCCCAAATGGTAAGAAAGCTCCAGGGGCATAAGAATGGGAGAGGGGCCAAGGCAGGGGGTGGGCGTGTGGCCAGACCAGCCAAGGGCTGGTCAGGGGAGAAGGGGTGGGTGGAGGTGGCAACCTTGGGCCTCACTGGGGGTCATGCCCAGCCCCACCACACACATCAGGCTCTAGAGAACCACTTGGCCAGCTCTCCTGGCTGCCGCCCTTGGCTGGAGGTTGGAATTCTGGAGCTCAGCGGGGCCTGCAGAAGGTGGAGGCTTGTGGGCTCCAGGAGCACGTGTGTCTTCCCAGCAGATGACTGGTGGGAGCCTCTGAGAAGCGGGCCCTGGGGCACAAGGGGTGGGTGGGTCCCCTTGGCAGCGGACTCCCCTGCTTGGCCATTTGGAGGGGTTCCATAAATATTTGTTGATTAACAAGAAAGAAGCCTACTCTGATTGAATGTCATGAAGAAAGAAAGTGTATTGAATGATGTATTCAAACCAGACATCAGAGAGTCTTTGAAGGACCGGCCACAAGGTACAGAGAATGGCTGTCATTGGCGTCTTTATAATATAAGCAGAAGAAAACTGAGCCTTTTCTGGGGGGTCAGTGTGCTTAAAACCTGTTTGTTCTCTCTGTATCTGGAAGCGTCCTCCTTGGAGCCTGTTTGTAAATGTCTGGAATCTCAGCAGCAAGCCTTTGCTTATCAGAGGCAAGCTTCAGGCTGGCTCCTGCCGAAAGCACTCACTCGGCTCCCAGCCTGCGGCTGCTCAGTGGACGTGAGGAGCTGCAGCCCTGTGTGTGCTCCTGTGCGATCCTCCAGCTGCCGGGCCGCCCGAGCACGGACAGCCATCCTTCCTTCGTAGCCGGGCCCCAGTCCTTCCACACGGGGCTCTGCTCGGGCCTCAGGTGAGCTGGGCCACTGATGGGGCTTGACTCTTCTGACCGCCTCACCTGCCTGTCCAGCTGGGGTGCAGGCTGGGGTGATGAGTGAGTTGGAGGCTGGGGCAGGGCAGGTCACCAAGCCTACTCTGGATGGACAGAATTCTGTGTCACGGGGGCTGGGTTGGATCCTAAGCCCACTTGTGCTCCGTGGCTCCTTATCTCATTCCCCGGCCTATGTGGAGGTCTCTCTGGTATGTGACCAGGCCAGGGATTGATATCCCAATGGTCCTGTGCTCACTGTGGGAAGACAGACCATCCTAGAACCCTGGCTGTGGACGGACAGAGCTTCTGCCAGAGAGCCAGAGTGTTTTTAGTGCGGCCCTCCTTCCGGCAAGTAATGTACCCTCTGCCAAAGAGAACCCCAAAAGAGCTCTCTCACTAGGGTGTTGTGAGGCTCAGAGGAGATTACGAACAATGATAGCCAATATTTGTCTCATGGATTACTGGCCTTGAACGAGGTGGGAAGTCCCTCCTAGTCTGATCAAGCACCTGCTCCTGGAGAAAAACTGCGTGACTCTGGGCCTCCCTGGGACCTGCAGGAGTCAGCAGGACTTGGGAGGTATCCTGTGGACCCTGCTCCTGCTGCCCACCCAGCGTGCAGGAAACCTGGCGGAGGCAGGTGAGGGGGGCACAGGCAGGAAGTGCGGCATCGGGTTTAGGGGCACTGGCTGGGTCAAACGTCAGGGTTCAAAGGGCAACCCTGCCCCTTCTCAGATTTAACACACATTGCTCACTCTTCTAAACCATGCTTTTCTCGTCTCCAGGGAACACAACGGCAGTGTGTGTGTCCCTGCCTTGTGGTGTGTGTGGGTCGATGAGATACCATCTGCCGTATAACATTTTAAAAGACCAACCGGTATTTTTTCCCGCTCTATTTCCTTCCTTTTCCACCCTTCTCTGTTCCTGCCCCAGGCCCTGCCGTGCTCACTGCCTCAGGAAAGGAGGTGACAAGGGAGCAGAGGGAAATAGAAGGAGACTCTCCCGAGTTTTATGTACGCAAGCCTCGAAACTGCAAAGGCCCCAGAACTAGGGGGAAGCATCCTGGGTAAGAACCCCATACTCCAGATAGGAAAACTCCCCTGGAAAGAAAGGGGGGGCGCAGCGTCACGGCTGGGTCCTGGGGAAAGGCCACGCTCCCCTTGAGATCTGGAATCTGGGAGCCGCGGGAACCCATACCCCTCCTTCTGGGGAGAACCTTGGCGAGGAGGCGGCAACGCCCGGAGGAATAAAAGTGTTTGCAGCGTGACAAGGTCACATTGTGGCCCCATTGTGAGTTCTGCCCCGCTGGGCTGTGCAAGGGCCCCTGGTATAAGAGCAGCTCAGACACGTGGAGAGGCTCCCCAGCCCTCCCAGCCTGGTGGGGTCTCGCAGACAGGACCACAGGCTTCCTCCATGGTGGCCGAGTAGACTCGTGGCAGGGGACTCTCCCTCAAACCCTGTCTCTACTGGCAGCCCGCTCCTCCCACTCGTGGGAATTCAGACGTCCTCTGGGGAGATGGTGGGAAACTTGGGTTGTCTGAGATTAGCAAAACTATGGAGACAGTAAGAAGGTCAGTAGTTTCCAGGGGTTGCGGGGAGGGAAGGGTGAATGGTGGGAACACAGATTTTTAGGGCAGTGAAACTGTTCTCTATGCTTAATGGTGATGCACGTCATTAAGCATTTGTCAAAACCCGTAGAGTGCACAAAGCCAAGAGTGAGCCCTAATGTAAACCGTGACCACTGGACGATAATGACACGTCAGGGCAGGCTTGTCGGTTACAACAGGCACACCTCTGGAGTGCGATGGGGACGGTGGGGGGCTGTGCACACGTGGGGGCAGCCGGGCACGGGGGAGTCTCCGCGCCTTCTACTCGGTTTTGCTGTGGTCCTGAAACTGCTCTAAAAAATAAAGCCTATGGTGTAAAAAAGTCAACATGAGACATACTGCCTTTCAGTATCATGCCGTCCTTCTGAAGACCTCCTCTTTCACATTTTACAAATTGTGGTTGAGGTCGCTGTTACTTGAGACTTGGTCTCTCTGACTGAAAGTTAAGAGAATCAAGTTCTAGCTCATTTAAACTCTCCTTCTTCCTACGCATGGTGGTGTTTGGCGTTCTGGAGGCTGTGCGGTGGGGCCGAATGTGGCGGCGGTGGAGGTGGGTGGGGCACTCTCGTTAGGCACGGTGATGGTGGTGGTGGTGCTGGTGTTGGCCAGGGTGGTGCTGCTGTTAGTTTGGGCATAGTGGTGTGGTGGTGGTGGTGGGCGTGGTTTTGGTGCTCGTGGTGGTGGAGGTGGTGTTGGGCCTGGTGACAGCGATGGTGGCGGTGAGGGTGGAGGTGGTCGGGGGAGATGTCAGGAGGAGTGGTGGTGAAGGAGGGATTTCTATAGACGGTCTCTAGGTTCCTTTCAGATCTACTCTTCCGTGTTCTTTGATTTCTGCTGCAATGGTTGTCCACTGAGGCTACCAGTGGAACAGGAAAAAGGAAGAGAGTAGAAGCTAGCGTTGTCGAGTGCTTTCACTCACTCTAATTCTCTTTGTAAGTTTTACATTTGCCGTGTGCGATTGTCTCCTGTTCTACTGTATTTGTGGAGCAGGAAAAAAGGTTGAATTAGGGGGGTCATGATTGGTCAGAGTCCATCAGACACCCACCTCTCCCACCAGACTCCCAGAACTGAGATGGAAGGAACAGCACTGTGTTAGAATTTTGCCACAAGGTTTCCAAAAGGAACAAATGGCACACTCAGACTGGGATAATTTGAGGTTAATTTACAAAAGGATGTTTATAGAGGTGTGGCCGGGATGGAGGGGAAACATAATAGATCGTGAAGAAACCTGGGCTAATAACACGGGTTACCATCCCAGGCCTGCTTGCGGGAGGGAGAGGTGGCCAGCACCCAGGAGAGACCCTGCATGTGAAGGGAGCCTGCGTGAGAGGGGCTGCTGGGGCGCGTCTCAGCCGGCAGAGGTGGCTCTGTGGGAAGGAGCCAGGTTCCCGATCTCACTCTCCCCCATCTCTCCCGTCTCCTGCATGCACTCCCCATTGTCCACACCGTTACCCTAAACATGAAAGGCCTTTCAAGGTGAGAGGCAGCAAGCATTTATTTGAAATTAAAAAATAAAAGCTATTCAGGAGGTGCTGATTTTTGGTAGAAACCCAAACAATGTTCCAGTTAGGACGCGGAGGCAGCCGGTGGTCGTGAGAGAAGGGAAGGGGGCACTCACAGCGGCAGCAGAAGGAAAGCGTTCCCACTGGTGTGGGAATCCAGCACAGTGACGCTGATTCTAAAGAATGTTTAAGACAATTTTTTTCAACTACAGTTTATATTCGATATTATTTTGTATTAGTTTTGGGAGTGCAGCATAGTGTTTAGACAATCACATGATTTGCAAAGGGTTCCTCTGATATGTCCAGTACCCCCCTGGCACCACATGTAGTTATTACAGTATCACTGACTGTATTTCCTGTGCTGGACTTTACATCCCTATGACTGTTTTGTAATGGCCAATCAGTACTTTGCAATAAGAATGTTTTTTAAATTTTCAGTCTGGTAATCAGTCCCACAATCACAATATCTACTTTTTTGTTATCCTTGCAAATAGCTCTTTGGGACACACTGTTGCTTTAGGACCAGTCCAAAGGTTCTTTCGCTCTGTTTTAACACTCCAAAGGTTAGAGCATGAGGTGTGCTGGGCAGTTCCTCTGGGAGGGCAGCTCTGACTCCATTTGAATGTGGACGTTGTGTGTGTGTGTCTGTCTGTGTGTCTCCCAAGCACAGCCTGGGAGCACACCAAGGTGGTTCGTGTGAGTGGTCTCTTGGGCAGAGAGTAAAACGGACCTGGCAGGGCAAACGGAAGACACCAGCCAGTACATGATTCAATTACGACTGATTCCCCCATTCAATACACATTTTTGGATACCTGTGAAGTCCCAGCTATGTCTGCACATGGCAGACAAGGTCCTGTCCTCATGGAACATTTGGTAGGTTAAGGGATTGGGTGTGACATCAGGGCCACTGGGCCCAACCTTGGAATGGCCATTTAGTATCGGAGTATCTGCTCGGCCTGACCTCCCTCTGCCCTCGGCATGTGTCTCATCCCATGGTCAAGTGGGCCAGGTCCAAGGCTGCCACACCTGTGCCCCTTTTCCTACTTCTGACCAGGGTACACCCACTCCCCTGCACTGCAGGGCTTTATTTGAGAAACTCATGCCACCCATTAAGACAGGCATGCATTCTGAGAAATGGGTCGCTAGGTGACTGCATCATCGTGCCAACACGAGAGAGTGGCTACAGCCCACCGCACACCAGGCTCTATCTGAGGTAGAGTCTGTTGCTCCTAGGCCTGTACAGAATTCAGTACAGTTTCTGTACTGAATACTGTAGACAACTGTAACACGAGGGTAAGTATTTGTATATCCAAACATAGAAAAGGCACAGTAAAATATGGTATAAATGATGTGCAGGGCAGGAATCACGAGTGGAGCTTGCAGGGCCAGAAGGTGCGCTGGGCGAGTCAGCGAGCGAGGGCGGGAGACCGTGGAGGCCCAGGGCACACCGGGCTGTGGGCTGCTGTTGGCCTCAGGAGCACTGTGCACTTACGCTGCACCAAGTTTATTTAAAATGTTTTGTTCAATAATAAATTGGCCTTGGTTTATTATAACCTTTTTACTTTATAAACTTTTAAATGGGTTTTAACTTTTTGACCCTTTTGTGATAACATTTAGCTTAAAATATAAACACATTGTACAGCTGTACAAAAATATTTCTGTATACTCTTATTCTATATCAGTAGCTGTAATGTGTTGCACGAACTTATGAGGTCAATGGTGTCTCTAGGTTATAGGAACTTTTCAGCTCCATTATAGTCTTATGGGACTACTGTCACAGGTACAGGCCATCGCCGACGAGGTATCGTTATGTCCAAGGCTGCATGACTGTAGTGTCCTGGGTACGGACCCTGACCCCTAGCGCAGGAGCAAGGAGCTCCGAGCTCTGGGGTCCCGCGCTTCAAAGGCTGCCTTGCGCTCAGAGAGCCCTTGCAGCAACAGGTTCTTGATTCGAGTTTCAGGCATGAATGATGAATGGTTTTATGCTCTCATGAAACATTATGCTCGTTCTTTCTACTTTGCTTGTGCTTCCTGTTTACCCTTTTCCCCCATAACTTGCTGTGCCTTTTGCCCAGGTCCCACATCCCCCGGGACACCCTCATGGTCTCCAGTGCACAGCAGCCCCGGCCTTCTGTCCTGATGATGGCCTCACAGTTGTCCTCTGTGTGTACCACAGAGGCCACCTCCTTGGTCAGCTGGGAGCTGGACTTCAAATCCAGGAGTGAGTTTCAGGGTCATATCTTATGTCTCCTCTGTGTTCCCAACCTGCCACTGCCCAGCCCTGTATTAGATGGCATGAAAATAGTGACAATAGCATTAATAGGCAGTCTCTGAGCACACACTCTGACCAGGGACACGCAGAGCCCCTTGACCTGGATGAGCATTTGATTTTCACAACAACCCCATGAGGCTGTGGCACAGCATTCTCATTTAATGGACAGGTAAACAGGTTCAGAGAGGCTGTCAGTGACTGGTCAGACATCCCACAGCTGGTAAGCAGTGGAGCCTGGCCCCAAACCCAGGCCGTCTGGCTCCAATCCTGCTCTCATAACCCCATTATGAGCTATCTCTGCATCTCTACCTTTTGGCTTTCCCCTCCCTACTATCTCCGTCTTTCCTTCCCCACTGAGCATCTAGAGCAGGTCTGGGCAGACAGAAGGTGCTTAATCAATGTGTATAGGTTGGTTGTTAGATGAGGTACATGTGAACGATCAATGTTCACGAGACTGGTGTTTCTATTAGCACCACAGCACAGGAAGGCCTTTGCGGCCAGACTTCACCCACAGGAGCCAGCACGTCACCCACAACAGCCCGACAGCTCCCCTGTCTCCCAGACCGTGGAGCTGGCTGGGTTCCCGCCACCCCAGGACACTGCTCCGGACAGGCACCCTTTGCTTCCAGAGCAGGAACAACGTGCAGAAAGCCCAGGTCCCTCTTCGGAGCCCTCTGAATCAGAGAATTGGGGGCCCATAAAGTTCAGTTATGAAGTGTCATGGTGTCTGAGACAACTGCTTCTTTATTGCGTAAGCACACACCAGAAATCTGCTCATTTCTGGGCAGGGCTAATGGAAAAAGAGAAAGATTTTCCATGTATTTATTATGTGAAACATAACATACGGGGGTATGTACGACGATATGTAATTAGACATAAAACAAGCCAGACTTGAGGAATTGCCAAAAATCTGTGGCAGAATAATGAAACTGCTTTACAAGACCTTTAGTGATATCATTTCTTTCATAGTCTGTCGCCGTAATCGACTGCCCCGGTAACCTGCTGAATGGAGAGCTTGCTGTGGAAACTCAGAGCTGGGGTTCACTTGGGGGGATGCCTGGCTAGGCACCATCCTTGATTGATTCCTGTGTCCTTTCCAAGGCAAGGATATATTCATCCTGAGGCCCTGGCAGCAAAGGAACTAGATGGAGAAGGAGAGGGTGTGGAGGGGATGAGGCCCATCCCGGGCAGAGGGTGATGGAAGTGAGTCCCCTGATTTCCCCAGCTGGGCTGGGCTGCACTGCCACCTACCGTAACACTCCAGCTGGACGGGGGCAGCTTCTAGTTTTGGCTCTGCTGGCGTTTCACTTTGTGACCTTCCCTAAACCACTGGAATTTCCGGGCCTCGGTGCCCTCCTCGGCAGAATGGGGATTGCAATTCATTCAAGACACCTATGCACAGCAACACGTGCCAGGTGACTGGTGACAACGGTGTGGGAAAGATCTTGCTGTCCTGGCCCTTCCATGATGACCCAGCTAGCATATCATTTATCGCCATGGGTTAATTTCAAGTTTTTCATGAGAAGCGTGCCGGAACAGAGCCTTGTGTTTTAAAAAGTGTACAAGGTTTTATAAGCTGCATGCATTTTAACAACACAGTTGGAGGGGCACAGATTTGGTTATTTAGATTGCTAAAAATATTTATTACAAGCAGATTGCTTTTCTCATTAAAAAGAAAACATGTGGCTGGAAATATTTAGAGACTGGAAACTGGATTAAGCCAATTTCTAAGTCCTTATCAAAATAAGGTACCATTCAAGGAAAAGATATTTTGGAACTTAAAACTAGGGAAGGGTATGCACGATTTCAATGGAAGGGAAAGAGAAAGAAACCCAGATTGACTAAAATAAATCCAGAATGATCATTTACATTTTACATCTCTTATTAAGCACATAAAACAGTACTATTTAATACATTTCTCCATGAACTTTTGTGATATTCAGATCACAGAGTATCAAATCTTTTGCCTTCTTTCTGATTGTCTGCACGTTTTGTACAGTTCTTCAAAACGACACCCTCGCCCCACTGTTGAATTTTGAAGCTGGCTGGAGGCTGGGATAGGCCAGTGGGATTGAGGAGAGGGTTTCCACTCAGAATGTTTTCCATATGCACCCTTCTGTCTTCAGCTTTCCTTGTTCCTTCCTGGCCTGCTCTTCAGCTCTTTCTTTTTTAATTTTTTTCCAATTCTGCAAGAGTTGCAGGATCACCGTTGTCGCTGTCCTCTTCAAAATCTTCATCTTCCTTGCCTGTTCAAGAGGATCACCTGCATGAAGGTTGGCAGCGGGAACCTGGTCTGACCGAGGTTTCTCTGACGTGAAGAGGAGGTTGTATGTTCTGGGGTTGGATGTCTCTATTTTTTCCTCTCCTGCAGCAGCTCTCTCTTCCACTCTCTTCTGGAAGCATGTTTCTGAGCCTCTTTGGGGCATCCTGTGTGGTCTATGTATTATCTTTGTTTGAGAGGGGAGCTCTCTACCTGTATGTTGCTTTGAGAATTGGCTCAAATCACCTGATCCTTTTCTTCTCCACCCTTTTGCAGGTTTCAAAGCTGGCCAAGCTGCTGTGGTCGTCTCATATGGTTGGCTGAGCGAGGTCCAATGCAGCAACCTCCGGTGATCACATGGCACGGACACCATTACAGCTCTGGGGGTGTAGCGCACACACACACCTGGCACTCAGCGGGTGCGCAAACTCTTCTTTGCTCTTGCCAAATCTGCCATCTTTCCTTTCTGAAGTCCCTGCACATCTCTCTCCAGCGCTTCCTTTTCCTCTACAACTGCCCTGGTTCAGCCTCTCCGAGTTTCTTCCTGAAACCATTACAACAGCTTCTAACTCTGGTCTTGGCAGGTGAGTCTTCTGTCTTCATTTTGCACCCCACATCCTCTCTCCATCTTTCTCTGTCCTGCTCCATGTCCCCAGAAACTGACCTCTGCAGTCTCTTCCATGGGGACTTTCTTGCCAGAAGCTCCGCCCACTGCACTTGGAAAGCCCCAGGAAATGTGACAGGGGTTCTTCTTGTTCCATTCCTGCTCTGGGCCATGTCCTGGCCATGGTCTGCAAAGGCCTTCACTTCCTGCTCTCACAGGGTCTAGTGATGTAATTGCCTGCCCTAGCCCTGCAGGCCAATGACGATGATGGCTTCCCACTGCCGGCCATGCCCGGGGCCTCTTCATCCCTCACTGGTCCCACCCTCCCCTCCCCAGGGAATGGGCTTGTTCACTCACTCATAACCTGAGCTCCCAGAGTTGCTCAGTCTCCTGCCAGAATCCTCAGCGCACGTGCTGTTCCGGCGTCCAGGCTTGCCCCTTCCCTGCTTCTGTTGACTACGCATGATTCTGGATTCCCGAAGCTGACTTCTGTGTCTTTCCCATCCCGATTACACTTGCCTCTCCATCATCTTCATTCAGTGTAAGGGGTGTTTCCAACCCTCCACCACTTGGGCAATGTTCTCTCCTCTGATCTGCCTCTTCCCTCTACTGCCTACCATCCCCAACAGAGCCAGCCACTCCGCCTCACCAGATCCCCACGGCTCCACGCCCTACCTGTCCTTGAAGGCTCAGCTAAAGTGTCACCTCCGTAAAACCCCTCTCATTCCAGCTGGAAGCAGTCTTCACCTCATCTCAAATCTCCAGGGATGTTATCTGTTTCTCTCTGGGTCACTTATCACTTCCCCAACTTGTATTAGAATAATTTATGTACGAGCCCCGGCTTCCCTTCCGGGCTGGGTCTCGTCCTTCTTGCTGGGACTATGCGGCCTGGTTAGGAAACGTGTGTGTTCTGGAGACAGCCGCCCAGCTTCAAAGCCTGGCTCTGCTGCTTTTTAGCCACAGGAAGTTGGTATATTATGTTACTTCTTGGAGTCTCACATTGCTCATCATAAAATGGAGGGGGGTGGGAACCCTAACACCGGTCTTATAGGCTTTTTGGAGGATTACATGAATTAGTACATAGAGAACACACTTAGAAGGGGGTCTGGCACATAGCAAGTGCTTCATAAATGTCAGATCTCTTCTCTTTCTCATCTTATTGTAACTGTAAGTAGCACGTGGATAATTAATTCCATGTGCTGCCAGAGATACTATGAGAACAGACGCAATGATAGAATCAAGCCTTACAAACTTCCTCATCAGAATGATTTTTTTTTTACATTGGCCATGTAAAAGAATGTAACTGTTTCCGAAGCTAGATTCACGTCCAGCCCTGTCATTAAAATGAAGGGCAATCTCATGCCCGGAGCCGCTGGGTGACTTGCCCAAGGCCACACAGTGAGTGACCAGAGATGGGCTTGAATGAAGCTTTCTTATTGCAACTGTTCTCCTTCTGTGCTTGTCAAGTTTCTGAATAATTACAGTTTTAAAGCTTCTAAGCCCCAAGGCGACTCCCTTGGGAGCAGCGTGGTGAATGGGATCCCCCAATGGACGAGGGGCAAGGACCCACGGCCCTGGGGGTTCACTGGGACTCACTGGACCTTCTTATAATTTGGGATGGGGTTCAAGGGTCTACAAACCCTGCCTCACATTTGTCTCCTGGAACTTCACATCTTGCTCTGGGGAACGGCTTACCCTCTGAGTAAATCCCCAAACGCTGGCATTTTAGGGAAGGGGCGACATAGAGTTGATGAAAGAAATAGCTGATGAAATAGGCCAGTCGGAAAACTGAAAGTAGATCTGATCTGATGACATTTGGGCAACTATTGACCTTGTCATGGAGCCCAAAGCCCTTGGCTGGGTGGGCAAGATTAAGCAAGAACATTTCAGAAAGAGTGCTCTTGTACCTCAGCCACCAGGACCATGGGGGTCGTTCCTGTCCTTGTGGAGGGAGACTCAGGGGAGAGGAGCCCCATGGGGCCAGCACGTGGGCCCATGTGCTGGCCCCGGCCTGTTATGAAGCCTCTTTGGCCACTAATACCGATGTCTCACAAACCAGTTGTGGTGGACGACAGTCTCATTTCTCGGACCTTGACTCCCCCTGTCGCGGCACCCGTGTGGCAGGGTCTGGGAGGGAGACTGGTGATGCGGGTCGAGTCCAGGCAGAGAAAACACGAAGGTGGCCTTGGATCTGGGGGCAGCGTGGATGTTGGAACCAGGTTGGACCTCTTACCTGGCCTCTGAGATCTCCGGAAAGTCTCCTAAACCCACCAAGGGTCACTTTTCCTCATCTTTAAGAGAGGACATTAATACTTGTTCTAACCTCCTCAGAGTTATTGGGGGAAGGTGAAAAGACTGGAGATAGGGCAGTGGAAAGGGTGGTGGCCCGAGTCGCCCGAGAGAGGTGAATTCAAGTCCTGGTTCTACCACTGAGCACTGTGTGTCTTTGAGAAATGGAAAACCTCGGTTTTCTTGTCTTCATCTTTACAAAAGGGTCACTGTGCGGACCAGACAGTGATGCATATGAAGGATAGCACAGCACCTGTTCGTGCCATCACTAGCAAGACACAATGCCAGGCACGAAGTAAGAGCTCATCAGAGGGTAATTGAATGGACAATGTATGGGAGGTTCCTTGGAAATTACACAGGCCCATGTAGAAGCAGGACTATTACCACCCTAGACCAGGCAGTGGGGCCCTTTGGGGAGCCCTTTTCTGTCCCTGGAAGACCTTCTCTTTGCGTTTTTAGCATCTCAGATTGGGGCTCAGCTTGGATTAAATGATCCATGCAATTGACTTCCCCCAAGAGTGGGAAGAGCCCAGCTGGGATATGAGTTTCTAGGCAGAAATTAACCTGTGATCCAACCTTAGGTCTCTGTCCAGAATGTTCGATGGTCAGGACACTACGGCTTCTTGATACCCTTCTACAAAACTCTGGCTGTAGGTTGGAGCAGTGGGAGGCTCTTTTTTTTCTTTTCTTTTTTCTTCTCCTCTCTTCTCTTTTCTTTCTCTCTTCCTTTCTTTCTTCCTCACCTGAGGGTATGTTTTTAAATTGATTTTAGAGAGAGAGGAAGAGAGAGAGAGAGAAAGAGAAACATCAATGTGAGGGGAAAAAACATCAATTGGCTGTGCCTCCCATAGATACTTCTACCAGGAATCGAACCTGCAACCTTTTGGTGCATGAGATAACACTCCAACCAACTGAGCCATCCAGTCAGGGCAGTGGAGGGCTTCTTCAAGGGTGGAATGATTTCTCTGGGAACAGAAGTTCAGGAATCAGGAGGAGGGTCCCCCAAGGTGGGCTGGCTGTCTCTTGGTGTGCTCCCCAAGCCCTGGCTGCCAGGCTAAGCTGGCTGTGAGGGAGGCACAGGTGGAGCTTGTCACTGTAGTGTCTCCCAGTCCTTTTCCCCTTTCCACTGCTCCAGAACCAAGCTTTTCAACGTCCAAACACCAGGCTTGTCTACAGAGAGAGGACAGAGTCAGTGGGAGGAGCTGAGAGAACTTAATGAGGCAGATATGTTAAATAATGAGTCCCAAGAACTAAGCCCCTCAGTGATTACCATTCCCCAGGCCACGTACATACAAGCATACATTTGTGGATAGGATACACACAGATCCATGGACTTGCTTTGAACAAATATCTATTAAACTTCCACAGGGCCCTGGAAAGGGAAAATTGAATCCAGTTCTGTCCTCAGGGAGTTCACAGTCCAGGGCAAATTGGGGAGAATTAACTTACGCAATGTGGTGGTCAGTGCTCTCTCTTCTGTGCTCAAAGCCAAGGGAGATCTGGGGAGAGAGACATTTATTCAGCTTGTAGGACCGGGGAGTGCTTCAGATAAGAGCTGCTACTTGAAGTGGAGGGTGTTGGAGGATGACTTAGAGTTTTCCAGGTGGGTAAGACAGAAATCTAGTTAGATGCTTCCTCACATACTGATTCTTCCCCTGCCCCCCACCTCTGCCGCCACCTCTGCCCTGGTTGGCCTGTGTCCCAGGTCCATGATCCCTGGGTAATTTGCATGTTTCTGCCACCGTGAGCCACTGAAGGCCGGGATTGTGTCTTTGTTCCTGTACCATGTCTAACACATAGAAGATTTTCGATAAAGCTGAGTAAATAGTACATAAAGGAGAAGACATATGTGGCAGAGACCAGCAGGTACAAAGGCAAGGAAGAGTGGAAACGAAGGGGCGTTGAGGCACTTGTCTGGACAGAACACAAATAGAGGCACCCAGGGACCAGACAGACACTACCGAAAACAGTACCTGTCACGAACTCTCGCTATCAAAGAACTTTTCTTAGACTGAGTGATGAATAGCTATTGTTCACACATCCTCCCAAATGCCTGTCTGGTCTCCGCCATGGAGAAGATAAGATGACTGGTATTGGCGGAGGAATTGCTCCAGGTCAGGAACCGCACCCAGGTTCTCCACTGTCACTGTCTGCAGCTTACAGCCCAGAGCCTGGCAAATACTGGCACATACCGTGGACTGGGGAACACTTTGCAAATGTGGTTCCCATTAAGATGCCAGTGAGGAAATTGAGGAGATTCGCAGGGTAAAGTCAGGCCAGATGTGAATAGATTGACAAAGGTCTCAAACAATGGAGCAAGCCTGATGGCTCTGATATGCCTGCAGGGTTTGAACACATCCGGGGCTCCCTCCCTGGGTGTGGGTATGGGTAGGGGTCGCTGGGAGGACTCTTGCTCTTCCAGGTTCCCAAAAGAATATAAAGACACACCGTCAAATTGCAAATGCCTCACGAACCCGGGACACAAACAGCAGCCCACTTCTCCCCGAGAGAAACAGGTCACCGATAACAGTATTCTACTTAGGGTGATAAGAAAGATTGTCAGTGTAAGGCGAGCCCAGAGGCAGGGTTGCAGAGTGGCCGAGGGCGTGCCCTGCTGGCTTGGACTCTCTGGCTCCGCCACGTGCTAGACTTGGGAGCTTTGGGGAGTGGGGATTAGGTGAGGCCACACACACACAGCTCTGGAACAGAGCCTGGCTCAGAGTAACTGTGCAACAAGATTTCACTATCATTAGTATTCTTGCTAAAAATCTCAAAACAAATCCAAGAGATAAGCAGGAGAATCACCCTCATTTTGGAAATGAATAAACCAGAGTTCAGAAAAGTTCATTAACATGTGCCAAGATCACACAGCTGGAACCAGCAGAGCTGAGAGCCTCCAGCCCAGGCAGGCTGGCCCAGGAGTCCTGGCTTTCGAGCTGTTTTATATGACTTCCAGCAGGAAATGGGGCTCCAATCAAATGGACTCAGAAGTTCAAGAGCTGGGAGGAGGCCAGAAACAAGCAGAAAGTAGGAAGAGAGTGGTTGATGGAAATGTCCATAAAGAATCAGGCACTAGAATGTGAGAAGATTCCAGAAGCGGGATGAGGGACCAATGGGCAGCTCTTGCCCCACCCCCCTCTTCAGGTGTAACAGGCTGGCTGTGAGCGAGACTCGGGTGGGCGGTGGCGAGGGGCTGGGGCGCTGCTGCTGGCTCAGCCCTGAGTCGGGGCCAGCCAGTCCAGGCTCCACGAACAATTTCCTGTTATTTAGTGAAAGAATCTGGAGAGCTCAAATATTCCAGAAGTTTAGATTTTAAAATAATAACCAGTAAAATTGGTAAAACCAATAGAAATCTAGTCAGGTTGGTTAAAAATTTGGGAAACTCAGACCACGCTACTTTCAGTCAAGTTTTGTCAAAACTTCTGCAAAATCAATCAGGAACTTGGTCAGTTCATCTCAGAGTCCTGGGAGTCTAGACCGAAGTTCAGGCAGGCTTCACGTGGACTGGGGCGGTGAGCTGGAATTCGGTGAGGTGGGTCCAAAATCCAGCAAGGCCAATCCAAAATCCACATCAGTCTAAAGTTCAGTGTGCTGAGGCCAACGCCCACACAGGGTAGTCAAATCAACACAATGTCAAACCCTGCACCCCTCTCCCAACCCTGACCTGCTGGCATGTAGGCCTGACTTCTGGGTGTGGGACCAGGTTTGTGACCAGTAGACAAAGACAGAGAAGACTGGCCATGTGTGCCAGTGGGGGAGCCAAAGTGGAGATGAAATGGCACTGTCCAGGGGTTTCCAGAACCATCTCCGTCAGGAGCCAGGTTGAGAAAATGGCAGGGCTGAGCAGGAGTGGCGTTCCCAGACAAGCCCCTGGCACTGCCTTGAGGAGACATGAAATGCCATTCTGGTGACCTCTGTGAATCTGGCACATCACCCAGCCGTCGGGCCAGCCTGCCATCCAGTCACAGGGCAGCCAGCCGGGGACTTCTCGCCTAAAGGACACCGGCCCCGTGGGCCCACGCTGCACACCCTGTCCACACGCAGCCCACCGGTCTGTTCTCCCACGCTCTCTCCCCTCCCTGGCCGGAGCCGAGCCAACAGAGCCAAGGACTGGCCAGGTGCCCCAGCCCATGGAGGTGTAGCTGGGCTCTGACCCAGCTCCTCAAACAGGTTCCATATGGTCCTCCCGGCTGCCCCTCGTTCCCCTTCCCCACCTTGACTGTTTCTGAGATTAAAACCCTTTCCTGGTTGTCAGCAAACAGCCGCAGGGAGGGGCTGCCTCGCTGGTTTTGGGGACGGAGCCGGTGTGGAATACTCATCAGAAGGCTGGCTGGAGGGGGACAGAGTTCCTGCGCTGCTGGGTGAGGGGGTGTGGGGGGCACTTGACGTGAGCATGAGAGAGAGCTCTGTCTGCGCCCTCCACCCAGCTGCAGCCTCTGGAGCAGTTCCCAAGTATCTGGCCTGGGCACTGGGACCCCAAGTCTCAAAATGGGAAGGTGCATTGATCTGGGTCACTCGGCTTCTCTTCTGGACCCACAGTTCCTTCTGCGGTGAAGAGGAATGTGATGAAAGCGAAGAAAGGGACAGCTGAGATGGGAGGGAAGCGTCGGTGGGGGTGGGGAGGCCAATCCACGTGTGTAACTGCCAGTGATACATGGGCTGCTTCAGTCAGTGGGGTTGTGGGACATGGCACTGGAGTGGCCCCAGCGTCCATCCCTGCTGCGCCTGGGGCTCAGCCTTTGGTTGTAGGCCTGTGGGGAAGACTCGGGCCCTGGGCCTGGAGCACTGGTGTGAGGGTGGGGGCTGCTCCAGGAGCTTCAGACTGAAGCTGTTTACCCGGGGAGTGAAGTCTTTTAATAATTTAACAGCCGGCTGTGTAATCCCAGTGGTCCCAGCTAAACCTTCGCCTTGGGTTGGAGCCCGTCTCCACTTTGGCTCTGCCTTCTTCCCTGGAAAGGCTTCTGTTGACTGTGAAACCTGAAGATGCACACACGCACAGATGCATGTGTGTCTGTGTGGACTTTCTGGATACCCAGTGCTTGTAGATACCCAGGACGTCCACAGGCACGTGCCCACCCTGGCCCTTGGCCTGCTCTTGCACCTTGTCCAGCCCCACCAGGTCCAGGCCAGAGGCTCATCCGGGCACAGAGGCGTAGCTGATCCACGTCTGAGCCCCTGGCTGAAGCATGTCCTGGGGCTCTGAATGCTTATCCCCCCTCCATCCTGTCAGACCCATGCCCAGGGCATGGCCTGAATGTCTGGGGCACAGAGCGTTGGGAAAGTGCCCATTGGAAAGGTCTTTTCACCAGTCTGTCCTCCTGCCCCAGCCAGCCACACCCTTGGCCTAGTTCTGGGAGCCCATCCTGCCCTCTGGAAAGATCAAAGCAGGCTCCCTGTTTGCCTGCAGTGATGACATCTGGCTGTAGCAGGTGGTGATTTAGAATCTCAGCCCTGGAAGGGCCTCAGCACTCCATCCTGGCGGTCTCATTTTTCACATGGAGGCTCAGAGAGGGGAAGGGACATGAGTCGGTGGCTGAGCTGGGACTAGAACTCGGGGCTTCACAGCCCCTGGAATTCCCCAGCAGCATCCTCGTAGGCCGAGGGAGAGAGTGGTAGAGGAAACCCAGGCACACCCGGCTTCCCTTCTCCAGGACAAACTACGTCAGGAAGTCCTCCTTGGAGACAGATGGCTAATGGTCTTGTGGTCCTGTTCTCACCCACACCTTCTGTCACCTTTCTTAGTCCACTGCAGGGACATGGTGCTGTTTCAGGGAGACTCACAAGAGGTGGCAGGGCAATTCCAAGGGCACAACGGGAGCATTGGAATCTGTGGACCATTTTGGAACACTGGTGCAGGGAAGGGGTCCTGGGTCGAGGAGGCCGGGTTTTTTTCAACCCCACTTTTTCGTCCATTTATCCCCTTCCTCCCACCCTCTCTGTAGCCATTAAAGCTGTCTCTGTACAGGGAGAGAATGTGAGCTTATTTTGTTTCTTCTTTTGGGGTGCTGTTTGGAAGTCTGGGGCTGAGGAAGAACTAGCCAGCCGAGGCTTGAACCCTTTGAGTGAGTGAGTGTGTGTGTGTGTGTGTGTGTGTGTGTGTGTGTGTGTGTAAGGGGGCTGTGCACTTGGTCTGACTTCCCACTGCCTGCCCTGTCCAACTCAGTTTCCCTAACAGAGCATCTGGAAGCCCTTCCCACAAGTCTGTACCCAGATGTCTCAGGCAATCGCAGTGGGCAACTTGGAGTCCCCTCAGCTCTCCTTCCATCTTCCTGCACTTGGGCCCGGCTCAGGTATTTCTTCTTCTGCGATGTCTTCCCAGGGACATCCCTCCTTCCAGTCCTGCTCAAACTCTGCTGGGGGCTCTGGTCATCCCTCCAGCCTCACTGACCTGCACGCCATTTCCCACGGCCTTGCATTCCTCTGCTGGAGCCTTACCCTCGTAGGTCCAGCGGACGCAGTGGGATGCTCTTGTCTGAGACGTTATTTTTCTTCTGGGAGTTCACTCTGTGCTCTCCATTCAAAACATACCCAGCCTGTGTGATTAGGAAGAGGATGGGGTGGAGGTGAGTGGAAAGAAAGGGGCCTGCTGGGCTTTGGACACCTACAAGCTTAGGACCTTAGAAGGAGTGAGAGGAGGCAGGGGCATGGTGGAAATGTGGGAGCAGGGTCTGGAGTGAGAGCAGGCGTTGGCCACTGAGGAGGGGGCTTCCCTGGGAAGAGCTGTGGGAGGCAGTGAAAGACCCCAGGAGGGAAGGGCTAGTGGCAAGTGCTGGAACTGCCTGGCCTCCGTGGCCAGAGGAGGCCCCAACCTGAGAAGTGGTCCCTGGGCTCTGGTGCCTAGTAGGCAAGAAGCAGAAAAGGCAGGAGGGAGGGTCGTCTTGGTGAGGAGCTTTACGGAATGCCTGTACGGCGAGGGCTCCTCTGTGAGCTGTCCCAGAGGAACCCCGGGAGGCAAAAGCTTCAGGGACACAGGAACCCCCCAGTCCCTGGAGTTGCATAAGCTCCCATAACTCAAACTCCTCCTGGGGGAGAATGGAGGGTTGCCCCAAACCCACTGAAATTGCGTCTATCAGCACAGCAGAGCAGAGAATCCAAGCCCAAGACTAAACTGCTCTGGAAAGACAGGTTGTTTTGCCCTGCACAGCAGAGCTGCAGCCTGGTGGTGCCTGCACAGGTCCAGGCAGGGGCTTTGATCCTCACAGGTCCATGGGCACATGATTCCTCCTACTTTACAGATGAGGGAACTGAACCCCAGAGGCCCAGGGAGACGTGCCCAAGGTCTCAGAGTTAGTTTGTGGCGGGGCTTCTGCTGTGTGTGTCTCACTTCCCCTCCTTGGACAGCCCCACCTCAGAGGACAAGAGGTGTGTTTAATCTTCTTATCCATGGTGTTGATATTTAGCCAGGGATCTACCTGTACTTTTGTCATAAAATTCTGCTCCAGCCTGTGTTTTCTCTATGCCAATGCATGGATGCTCCGGAGACCCAAGCCCAGGCGTCCCTCCCCATCTACCTTTGTGTTTTGCCTTTATCGCAAGCTCAGGAGCACGCCCACCCACAGCTGGGGCCTGGAAGGAACACGTTCTGGTAAATGTCATGACGGTCCCTTAGCCCGCTGCAGCACAGTGCTACCCTCACTAACGCTCTCTGTAGCTCTAGGAGGGAGGTGGGAGGGAATTGTGCTCGATTTACTGGCCAAGACCTGGGGCTCAGGGCTTGACCCTGGCTACATAGAGGATGGGGAGGAGCTGGGACCCAAGGCGGGTCCCTCCTTTTTCTCCAAATTTGCCTGAAGATGAGAATCGCCTGCCATGTTTACTGATTCCTGGGCTCTAATTTAGAACTTTGAATCGGAATTTTGGAGGAGAGAGGGTAAGTCTCCTGCTTCTTCTGACAAAGCTCTCTTGCCAGTAATTTGCAAATTTATTTGAAGACTTAAACCTTTTATTCTAAAAATCTGTATTCTGGAGACAAAAAGCAATGAAACAGATGCTCTGATTTGACCAGGTAGGTGACCACCCTGCTGCCCTGTGGGAGTCCCTGGGAGTCTCTGGGCCTGAGTTAAAAACCACGAACCACATTCTCATAGAAACCCCAGGCCTGCCACCTACCAACTGTAGTCCCACAACGTTACTTAACTGATTTGTGCCTCAGTTTTCTCATCTGAACAATGGGAACAATACTGTACCTGCCTCCAGAAATGGGTGAATGTCTGCTAAGCACAGAGAACAATACCCGGCACATAGAAGTGCTAAATAAATAAATGTCGTTCTCTGGGCCACCCTGTCTCGCCTTATCATTTTCTGAGGCCTGTACCATGCCTTAGCTGATCTAAATGGTTGCCTTGGTCAAAGGAATGATTAAAGACATCATCCTAATAAATCAGAAAGAAAAGTCGTCAAAGCCATTGGTAGATTTAATTGAACTGTTTGGGGTGTTTTAAAAAATACCCATCAGATTATGGAGGATACTGTTGTTTTGCATGGGTGGTGAGCCACCTCTGGGGACATTGGTAGCCTGGCTGGGGAGGGTGGGAGTGGGGAGGTGAGCAGATCTGCTTCAGCCTCCTTGTCCCCGCCCCTCCGCCCCTCCGCCCCAGGCTTCCGGTAGAAGTTCCCATGAAAGTAGACAGACATCAGACGGAGGACTTGCCGCCAGTGTTTCCCTGATTGCTCAGGTGCCCTCAGAGTTGCCATTGGGTCAGATCCTGGAAATCTTGAGTGGTTTCCCAGATGGGACCTTTGAGCTCTGCTAATTCATTCCACCCTGTTTCCTCTGGGGGAGCTCAACAAAGAGATTATTTACTTCCCTCCCCGATTCCCTCACTAGGACCTTTATAGAGGGGGCAGCTCTGCTCTGGGCAGGAAGGGGCGTTGGGAGGAGGACAAGAATAATCATTTCTTTCTAGGCTTTGCTTTTTTTTTTTTTTTCCTGAGAGCCCTCGGATGTGTGGGGGGGTCACCCAGAGCCTCGGGTGGTTCCAGGAGAGAGGCTGCTGGTTGCCGTGGAGACCCTGGGTTGTCTGGAGTCAGGACCTCTCTGCAGAGGCACAGTGAAAATTTAGCGCAAATCACATTTACATCCAGGTGAAATTGGTTAGGGTCATCATCAGAAGCAGCCTGAGGGGAGGGAAAGGACCCCAGACAGGAAGTGAGAGATTTGATCTTGTTACTTAACCTACCGGCTCAGTGGCTTTCATTGAGGATAAGGTCCCCAAGCGCTCCCTGCACCCCTGTCTTGGCTGACCCAGGCTGCATGCCAACCTCAATCTGTGATGGTCCCCCATGCCCCAGGCTCAGCTAAAGGCAGCTCTTTCTGCCTCTGTATCTTTGCACATGCTAACCACTCTTGTTTTCCTCACCTCTTTACCTGTGCAAGTCCTCCTCAAGGTAAAAGCCTCAGTCTGAATATCACTCTTCCAGGGAAGTCTTCCTCCAAGTTGTGCACCCCGCCCCCTACCCCCAGCACCTTGCCGATTAGGTTAGGATATTTGCTCTACCCCTTAATATACGCATGCAAGCTCTTCAGGTTTCTTTTTCAGGGCTCTCAGCAAAGTTGGAACTAACTTTTTCTCCGGAGTACATCTGCTGGGACTCTTCTCTGCTGATGACTGACAGCTGCATCCCTCCCTGTGACCTGCCTGGTCTGCAGGGAGCTGCTTTGCTCTGGGTCCCTTCTCCTTCCATGGGTGACCCACAGACAGTGACTGGCTAATGGCGGGGTACAAAGACCTGGCCCCGTGCCTCACTTTGAGACAACTCTGGAGGGCTATCTCAGCTCTAGGGCATCCTGTAGGATGAGGGCTAAGTTACGGCCACCCTGCAGGCCAGGTCCTTCCTTGCCCAGCCCTGCCTTCCTCAGTTACTTGTCCCTCTCATCCACTGTTCTGCTACCCATGGTCTCAGTTGCCTGCGATCAACCACAGGCTGAAAATGTTAAACAGAAAATTCCACAAATAAATGATTTACAGGTTTTAAACCGCACATCATTCTGAGTAGCGTGATGAAATCTGGTGCAGGATTACTGGCTCCATCCCACTCGGGACGTGAAGTACTCCTTTGCACATCGTATCCACACTGGGTGCGCTGCCTGCCCGTCAGTCACCTCGTAGCCGTCCGCATTATCGGGTTGGTTATCGTGGAGAGAGAGAGACTGTATTCACATAACTTTTATTACAGTACGTGGTTATCATTATTCTATTTTATTATCAGTTATTGCTGTTGATCTCTTACTGTGTCTTTACTGCGTCGAGGTAGACTTTATGGTGGGTATGTGTATATAGGAAAAACAGTGCACATAGCGTTCGGGACCACCCGTGATTTCAGGCATCCACTGGGGGTCTTGGAATATAACCCTGGAGGATAAGGGGGCCTGCTGTACCTCCCATGTACAGGCATGCCTGTACATGCTTCTGCACACAGCTCTGTGAGTCAGTGGGTTTCCAGCCAGCCCCATCTGAGACGCCCACCTCACCTGCTTCTCTCAGGGACCCCAAAACTGCTCTCAGGAAAGGCTCTGCCAAGCTCCTTCACGTGGAGGTACCAATGGTTGATTATAGCTCAGTGGGGTTCCTTCCCAAGAGTCATCTGCTATTTATGAGTCATATGTTGAAAGATAGATGAATTCTTAAAAATCAGCAAAGTGGGTAATGAGGGAAGATTGAGGCATTTGTGACTTATCAGTGAATCAGGGACCATACTGTGCCGGCAGCCTCAAGTAAGGCAGTCATCTTAAGACCCCGCAGATGTGGGCTGGTGGGCCTGGCACTTGTTAGAAGCACAGCGGTCCACCATCCTGGGGTCTGAGAGGGAAGCCACAGGGCATGGACAGAGGACCTGGTTAGTGGTGTGACTACCCTTTGGGGTTGAACTTCTTCAACTATAAAAGGATGAATCGCAGTAGCCATTGCAAAGCTGCAATACATGCAAGCTCAGCTGTGGAGAAGACAATCACCTTTGTTTTACACACCAAGAAGCTAGAAGCACACGCCCTGGAACAGAAGTTCCCAAGCCTTTTCTGTTTGCTGCCTCCTCAGGGTCAGGGACTTTTATGGTGCCCCTGAGCCCAAAGAAATACCAAAGGGGCCCTTCGAGGAAGTAGTTAGATCTAAATTACACAAAGCTTACTTTTTAGCCATCTAAAAAAATACACAAAAATTGGAAGAAAAAAACATTAATATTTCATTCTTGAATAATCAGCTGTTACTCCTGGGATGTGTGGCTGGGCATTGTGTGACTTGTGAGACCTCGGCCGCATGCTGGACACTGTCACTCATTTCCTGTGCCACTGTGGTCTTCACATGGCGTTTGCTTTTTATCACAGCAATACCCAAAACAGTGCTTCTCGGAGACATGACATCCTTGAAAGTAATGTCACATGATCCAATGTTGAAACTGTGGACTTAGCTAGCAGTTTGCAGAGCACCTGACAGACGTCACTGTGCTCCCCTCAAAACTGACACTATATCGTGCCCCGTCTCTGTGGACAAGCCCTTGTGCCCGGTGCCCCTGGTGCCCCAAGTGCCCCGAGTGCCCAATGCTACGGTGCTCTGCTTGGGAGCTACCGCCTAAGTATTAATCATGGTTATCGCCAGGGAGTGGAATTTGGGATAATTTTTACTTTTTTCTTTATGCTCTTTCTAAATCTCCTTAAGAATGAGCGTATAACACGTGAAAGAGACCAGAACCAGACAGAGTTGTGGTTGCCCAACATCATGAATGTACTAACGGTTACTAATGGCAACAGTCATGTCGTGTGCATTTCACCACCAGAAAAATTCCTAAAAAAAAATTAAAGAGGTCAGAGAGGAAAAAAAAGATTTATATTTTTAAAAATCCCAAGACCCTCAGGGAAGTTGAGTGAAGTGATGCTGGGGAAGAGTCTGTGAGCTGGGAAGCTGTAGACGTCACAGCGGCCAAGGCTCCGAACCACTCACACTCTCCCACCCCGACCCCCACCCCAGCCCGCTTCCCAGGGAAACACCCCTGCACCAGAGACTCCCCACCACTCTCACATCGCCCCTTTCCCTGGAGGAAGACCGTTCTCCAGTCCCCCGGCTGGCTCCTGTATTGGCAGAGATGGGAGAAACAGGCTCCAGGAACCCCCCAGAAGATAACACTCAGGAAGACTTCCTCAGGGCTAAGCGGCCAGACAGGCAGCAGGAGACCGGCAGCTGGTTTCAAGTCTCCTGCTTGACAGTGATGGTGGTGACTCTCAAACGTCATGCCCCTCCTATCGATGCCATACCTGTCCTTGCAGCCACACGGACTGAGTTGCCCGCCAATCCAGCTGTCCCAGTAAACGTACAGAAAGAAAGATGGGGCTATGCTTCTGTGTGCGGCCATGTGTGTGCACGTCCACCCCTCTGAGAAAGCCGGGCAACTGAACCACGCTGTCCTCTGCTAGGCCTCCAAGGGTAGTGTCTTGTGCTCACCTGTTTTACCCATAAAGAAATGATAGCTTAGAGGGCCTCTGGGAATGCTCAGAGGTAGTCCAGTTTATGCACTGGACAGCCGATGCTGGAGGCCGAGGTGGAGACAGAGTGAAGGAGATGCAAAGAAAGGTTGCAATCTCAGCACCAGGCCACCTTCTTGTGTCTGCTTCCTTCCAGGCTGGGACAGGTCCCCTGAATCCTTCCATCTCTCTCTCTCCCTCTCCCTCTCTCTCACTTTCTCTCTCTCTCTCCCTCTCACTCTAGCTCTTACTCTCACTATAAGGCATGAGTCCTGTGGGATAGGGTCACATTCTTATAACCTCATTTAATCTTAATTACCCTCTAATAACTCTGTCTTTAAACACAATCACATTAGGGATTAGGGATTTAACATCAGATTTGGGGGTGGCACAATTTGCATAAAATAATGCAAATTAAAATAAGATTTTCGGTACATGGCACATGAAAAATTATAGATCCCCTAGTAGTACCAAAGTTAGAACAATCTCCAGGCATCAAGGAGTTTAAAATCTATTTGGGAAAACAATATAAAAATCTGAAACTTTGAAAAGTGAAAGATTAAAGGACATTTGGAGATACGTGTAGAATAAATGTCACAGAGCCCTCTAGCTTAGGGCGAAGTTGTAGCAGCTTTCTTAATATCACTGAGGTGTAAGCTACTGCCTTTCTCTCCGTGTATCCACTGTCCTGTTACACTGAGAGCTGATGGAGAATGCTAGGGATGTATGTGATCATCCACCTTTGCCTGGGTATGGACTACCTGGTGCGTGATCTTGTGCCGATGTCTCATTTATATGTGTGTTTAAAGAACTATACCTAATTTCCTTTTATTTTAGATTTTATTTACTTATTTTTGGAGCTAGGGGAAGGGCAGGAGAGAGAGAGGGAGAGAAACATCATTGTGTGGTTGCCTCTCACACGCTGCCCACTGGGGACCTGGCCTACAACCCAGGCCTGAATGTGCCCTGACTGGGAATCAAACTGGCAGCCCTTTGGTTTGCAGCCCGTGCTCAATCCACTGAGCTACACCAGCCAGGGCAGACTTATACCTAATTTATAAAAACTTTTATTTTGAAATATTTTTTAGACTCACAGAAGAGTTGCAGAGACAGTACAGAGTTCCCTGTACCCTTTCTTCAGCTTCCACTAACGTTGACACCGCACGGAGCCTCGGCACACTTCCCCAGACCAAGAACCCAGCCTCAGCGCAATGCCACTCACTAAAGCATAGACTTTATTTGTACCTTTTCAGCTTTCCCACTAATGTCCTTTTTCTGTTTTGGGATTCAGTCCATGATACCATGTGGCTTTGTTTGTTTTTTTTTAATCTTCACCTGAAAATTTGTTTATTGATTGACTGAGAGAGAGAGAATGAGAGACAGAGAAAAACATTGATCAGTTGCCTCTTGTGTGTGCCCTGGCCATGGACCAGACCATCCAGACTTCTGGCGTATGGGGCGATGCTTTGACTGACTGAGCCACCGGACAGGGCCTCACATGGCATTTAGTTATCACATCTCCTTAGGTCCCCAGTCTATGACTGTTTTTCAGTCTTTCTACGTCTTTCATGGTCTTGGTATTTTTGAAGAGCACCAGTCAGGTATTTTTGTAAAATGTCCCTTCGTTTGGATTTGTCTGTTTTCTCATGATTAGACTGGGCTTGTGAAATTAGGAGAAGAATATCACAGAGGTAATGTGCCCTTCCTATAGCGTCATGTCAGAATGTCGTTGACATCAGTATTTCTTATTACTCGTCATGTTAACTTTGATGAACTTGGTGAAGGTGGTATCTGCCGCATTTCTCCATTATAAATGCTACTATTTTCCCCTTTCCCTCATTATTTATGATAAGTGAGACATAAACCTAGCCCACTTTCATAGAGAGGGGGTTTCAGCTACCTCCTGGAGAGAAGAATATCAAAGAATCTGTGGGCATGTGTTAAAAACCCCATAGTAATTGGTAAGCATTTGGGGGGGAGGTACTTTGAGGCTACGCCAATATCCTGTTTCTGCCGAGTCTTGCCCACTGATCTTAGATCCATCAGTGGGTCGTGCCTGCAGCGATTATTACTGTGAAGTCCTAACAGTGGTTTTCAATTTTCCTCAGTCCTCTCTCATTTATTAACTAGAATTCTCCTGTAGGGAAGAGTTCTCTCTTTCCCACCATTTATTTGTTATTAAATCGTTTATTTGTATCATTATGGCTTCATGAGGATTTGTTTTACTGCTTAAATTGCTCCAGGTTTGGCCACTGGAAGTTCTTTCAGCTGGTGGACTCTTTTGCCTTTTAACTTTTTTAAAAAGCACTTCCTTCCTTTCCAACATATAAGATGCTCTAGGCTCATCTTGTATTTCCGTGCCTCAAACACAGAATCAGGCATTTCGTCAAGGAGTCTGGTTCCTTTTATTAGACAATGGTATTTAGAAACTGAGATCTGAACATGAAGTGTCTCATTGCTCCTGGGTGTCACTGCTTCTAGGTCCTCTCGATGGACAAGGCTAGGAAATGTATGTTTGGGTATTAACCCATGCTTACCTGCATCTGTCTATCTGTCTATCTATCTATCTAAAAGTAAAAATTTATACCAATATCTCACACTCCAACCCAGCACAACACAGTCCACATGCTGAGTTTTGAATTTGGACAATTATCTATAGCTTTTTGGTTTCTAAAATTTCAACCTGGTTCACTTGTAAATCCGTTACCTGTTTTAAGGGTACCATTTGTTGAGTTTTAATGAATGTGGTTACACGAGTAACCACCACAATAATCAAGACAGAGAACATTCCCGTCACCCCAAAAGGCTCCTTGATGGCTTTTTCCAATAAACCCCGACCCCAGCTGCAGACAAGCACTGCTCTGCTTTCTGTCACTACAGATGGGATTGGTCTTCTTCAGAGTTCCCTGAAAATGGGGATTGCACAATACACATCCCTGTGTACCTACCTGCTTTTGCTCATTGAATTCGCTTCCTAGAGCTGCCATAACAAAGCACTACCAACCGGGTGCCTTCAAACAACAGAGGTACTCACTCCCAGTTCAGGAGGACAGAAGTGTGAAATTAAGGTGCCGGCAAGGCCAGCTTCCTCTGCAGACTCTGGGCCAGGAGCTGAGCCCTGCGTCTCCTGGTTCCTGGTGGCCCACGGCAGTCCTCGGAGTTCCTAGGTTTGTGGCAGACACGAGGAAGCTTGGCCTCCCCAGTGTCTCTGTCTTTCTGCATCTCCTCTCTGCTCATCAAGACAATGGTCATGTCGGATTAGGTCACGCAATCCAGTAGGACTTCATATTTCCTTGATGACGTTTGCAAAGACCCTATATCTAAGTAGGGTCACATTCAAAGTTACCAGTGCTTAGGACTTTCACGTGTCTTTTTGAAGGATGAATTCAACCCAACAGGTTCAGCCACAACAACATAAAATTCATTCCTGCTGGAATGTGTGTAAGTATTGTACTTCTTAACGAAGTGTTCCAGTATGGATATTGCGCAATGCGTTTATCCTTTCTCATGCTGCAGGTGTGAATCGCTTTCAGTTTGGGGCTGATAGGAGTGAGGCTGTTTCTGACATTCCTGTGCAGACCCCGGGGGCTCCAGGTGGGTCACACCTTCCTCCGTGCTCGGTATTGTCACACTTTGAACTCTAACCGTCTGAGTAAGTCTGTAGAGGTCACTTGTGGTTTTAGTTTGCATTTCTCTGGTGACTAATAAAGTTAAACATCTTTGTGTCTGCCAGTTGACCATTGCACAGTTTCTCTGATGAAACGTTTACTTGACCTTTTAGAAATGCCTATTTTATTGGATTACATGCCTTTTCTGAGTTTAGATAGTTCTTTACATATTCAGGACACAAACCCTTTGTCAGATACATGCACTATGAATATTTTCTCCCAGCCTGTGGTTTGCCTTTTTATTTTCTTAGTGGTGGTTTCCCAAGCATAGAAAATTTCAATTTTAATTAAGCCCAATTTATGAAATTTTTTTATTGTTTATGTTCTTTGTTTCCTATCTCAGGTCACCTGTTCCCTATATATTCTTCTCAAAGTTTTAGTTTTTATGTTTAGGTCTTTGCCCATTTGAAGTCCTTTTGTACATAGTATTAGGAAGAAGGTTTTTTTTTTCATATGGCTCTCCAATGGTTTCAGAATGATTTGTTGAAAAGATTAGTCTTTCAACACTAAAGGACTTTAGTATCTTTGTCAAATCAATTTCCTACTATATATGCATGGATTTGCTTCTGGACTTCCTATTCTGTTCCAGTGATCTATAAATATGTCTATCCTTATGCCAGTAATGACATGGTTTGATGACTATAACTTAATAATGCCTTGGAAATCAGGTAGTATAAGTTTCTAACTCTGACCTTCTTTTCAAAATTGTTTTGGCTACTCTAGGTCTTTGCAGTTCCACAAAAATTTTAGAATCAGCTTGTTAATTTCTAACCCCTCCCTCCACCAGAAAAAAAGCCTTTTGGGATTTTTATTAGATTTGCATTAAATCTGTAGATGAATGTGAGATAATCGACGTAGTTACAATATTGAGTCTTCTAACCTATGAGCATGACATATTCATTTGTTTGGTAGTTTTCAGTGTACATGTCTTGCACATATTTTATTCAATTTATTTCTGAGTATTCGGGGACACTATTATAAATGGCATTTTTCCACTTCAGTGTCTACTTGTTCATATTAGCATATAGAAATATAATTGAATTTGATATATTGACCTTATATCCTGTAACATTGCTCACTTGCCCTTCTACAAACTTCTTTACAGATTTTTAAAGATTTTTTTGTGTATATGATTGTATTGCCTAAAAATAAAGACAGTTGCACTTCTTTTCCAATTGGATTAGTTTGTGTCTTCTTAACATATAGCTGTGGCAAGGACCCCCAGGAAAATCTCGAATAGACATAATGACAAGAGACCTCTTTTTCCATAAAAGATGCTGCAGCAGTGGTATGAAAATCTAGCTGCAACAGCTGGACGGTGGTATGAAAAACAAACTGCCCTAGTGATTCCCAGCCCTGTGGGGGCCCTGGGTGTTTTCAGCTTACAGCCCCTGATAATTGCTCTTCTCCCGGATGTTGGTCTTTGCTCAGCCTTGGGTATTTACTTTATGCCGCCCAGGCCAAAGACGTAAGGGGATTCCATGCAGATTTTAGAAGCCCTCTCTCTTCATAACTTCCTTCTATTGTATATTCCGTTCTGCAAATCCTAGGCGCTTTGGCCTCCCCAAACTCTAATGTCTACCTCTCCAACTGGGGGAGAGGTGAGACTTCAGAACTCTGTTTGTATTCCCCACCCAGCTTTGCATTCCAGAAATTCCTTCTATGCAGAAAATCGGGGTAAGGTTTGATCTTACTTGTTTCGCTTCTCTCAGCCCTGAGTGACCTATTGTCCGATGCCTGAATGTAATTGTTTAATAATTCCTATTTGCTGATTACAACACTTGTAGTCCTCAGAAATTTAAATCTGTGGTTACATGTATCCTTGTTTGGCACTCTTTGATTGTGAGCTCACATTTGTTAATTGTGCGGCATCCTGAAGGCCACAGCTGGGAACGCCGTGCTCCAGGCGGAGTCTGTGCTAGGCTGGGAGCAGAGAGGTGCTCCTGGCCTGGAGCTCCTGTGAGCCTGTTCAAGGGCCCCAGGCTTAGTCTCAGCTCCTCCAGCTTTCGGTGTCTCTCTGTGGTGTTGCCAAGAAATGCATTTACCCTCAAGTCAATATCCCCTTTGGGTTTTAGCTCCTTGTGAACTGTTTTCCTCCCTTGAACATTTTCCTGACATTCTGCAAGCACAGAAATGTGTTTAAAATTGTATTGCCATTTACGGTATCTAGTTCTTTAACACAAGGGCCTTTCCAAATTTCTAGTTTGCTGTAATGTTGGAATCAGAAGTCCTCATCGTTCCCTCTATCCAGCTGCTGCTCTTTTCTCTATTCCTGACTCATTCTCCATGGACCACCGTGCTGTTCCCAGCCTCTGCAAGATGCTTCAGAGAAAGCGAGAGGTGGTCCTTCCCTTTCAGGAGTGACAGAGTTGAGAAAACGTCTCTAACACAAAGAAGTATTACAAGTCATGAAAGGCAAGGACCGACATCCAAGATTGCTCTATCCAGCAAACCTTTCATTTAGAATGGAAGGGCAGATAAAGCGCTTCCCAGATAAGGTCAAATTCAAGGAGTTCATCATCATCCAGCCCTTATTATATGAAATGTTAGAGACTTATCTAAGAAAAAGAAGATTAAAAATGTGAACAGTAAAATGACAGCAAAGTCAGAATCATTAACAACCACACCTAAAACAAAACAAAAGCAAACTAAGCAAACAACTGGAACAGGAACAGAATCACAGAAATGGAGATCACATGGAGGGTTATCAGAGGAGGGAGTGGGAAGGGGAGAGAGAGGGAAAGGTACAGAGAATAAGTAGCATAAATGGTAGGTAGAAAATAGACAGGGGGAGGGCAAGAATAGTATAGGAAATGTAGAAGCCAAAGAACTTATATGTACGTCCTATGGACATGAACTAAAGGGGGGGGGGAATGTGGGTGGGAGAGGGTGTGCAAGGCAGAGGGGCATAAAGGGGGGGAAATGGGGCAACTGTAATAACATAATCAATAAAATATATTAAAAATGCCCCTTTGATTGAGAAGTACAAATTGGCATTACAAAATAGTCACGGGGATGTAAAGTGCAGCAGAGGGAATACAGTCAGTTATACTGTAATAACTATGTAGGTGTCAGCCAGGTACTAGATTTATTGGGGGCATCACCCGGTAAGTTATATAAATGTCTAAACACTATGCTGCACACCTAAAGTCAATATAATATTGAATGCCAACTTTAATATAATACCGAATGTCAAATATAATTAACAGTTAAAAAATTTTTAAGACCCCTTTCTCACCTGCCATCTCTCCCTTCCCACATGCCTACACTCTGCCCTGGCACCACAGAACCCAGTTTTGAGTGGCCCTCATGAGGGGAGAGTTCCCTGCTGGCTTCACCCCATCACCAGGACCTCAGTGGACGCGGGGCTGCTCTGCACCTCTGTCTCTCAACCTCTGGCCCAGCCCTGCTCTTCCGCATGGTCATCCACCCACCTGCAGCCCCAGCTCCAGCCCAGGCTTGCTTTCCTGAAACTCCAAAAGCAGATGGTTCTGTGAAGAAAGGAGGGTAGAGGCAGGGGCAGGCAACACAGGGGTGGGGACAGACTGGGGGGCATTCGGGTGTTGAGAACAGAACCAGCAGGTGCAGCCGGGTCAGAACAAGCTGGGCGACATATGCTTCCCATGCCTGGAACAAGCCTCACTTGTTAAAAAAGAACAACACAGCCCATCTCCCTCTGCATAGAGTTTATGCATCTTTGAAGCCTGTGGCTCCTTGAGGGCCCAGGCGGCTGCTGTGTTTGGTCAGGCCGGCTGCCAGCCCCGACCCGTCTCCGGGCGCCCCCACCCTCGTCCCGGTGTCTGAAGCAGTAAATCACCCACACGCTCTCTCTGAGGAAGAAGAGGTCTCAGGGCCTCCTGAAGAGGGACAGAATGAGGGCTCCCCACACAAACACCCCTTCCCTCTCTCCACTGCAGACCAGCAGCCTCTGTGGCTGAAAAGGATTTGGGGCGGTGGGGCAGGGGGTGCTGCTGGGAATAGTAAAGGGAAGAGAGGTCATATGAAGTCTGCTAGGCCCAGTGGCCTCAGACAGAACGTGGGTGCTGAGGTCTGAATGTCCCGTAAGTCAGCGCCTCCCAAATTTAATGTGCCTGTGAGTCACCTGCAGGTGTTGCTCAGGCGCAGATTCTGATACTGGAGGGTTAGGTTAGAGCCTGGGGGTCTACATTTCTAGAAGCTCCCAGGTGTTGCCCATGTCTGCTGGTCCAGAGGTAATGTGCAGTGAAGTTGGAGGGTTTTGCGAGCCTAAAAGGGTCACTGCGTTGGAAGCTGGGTGTTGCTGCTCCTAGAATCACCTGGAGAGATATTGGGGTGCCTGGTCCCACCCAGTCACTGACTTGGAATCTCTGTGGAGGGGTGGGGGCCCTTCCTTCCTTCCTCCCTCCCTCCCTCCTTCCCTCCCTCCCTCCCTCCTTCCCTCCCTCCTTCCTTCCTTCCTTCCTTCCTCCCTCCCTCCCTCCCTCCCTCCCTCC
Organism: Artibeus jamaicensis; assembly: GCF_021234435.1. Taxonomy (NCBI): domain Eukaryota; kingdom Metazoa; phylum Chordata; class Mammalia; order Chiroptera; family Phyllostomidae; genus Artibeus; species Artibeus jamaicensis. Next base: position 21,592,325 of record NW_026521788.1, read on the forward strand.
TTCCCTCCCTCCTTCCTTCCTTCCTCCCTCCCTCCCTCCTTCCCTCCCTCCCTCCCTCCCTCCCTCTCTCCCTCCCTCCCTCCTTCCCTCCCTCCTCCCTCCTCCCTCCTCCCTCCCTCCCTCCCTCCCTCCCTCCTTCCTTCCTTCCTTCCTTCCTTCCTTCCTTCCTTCCTTCCTTCCTTCCTTCCTTCCTTCCTTCCTTCCTTCCTTCCTTCTTTCCTTCTTCCCTCTTTCCCTCTCCTCCAAGAGGTTTGAATGTATAGCCATGATTATCACTAGCTTACATTATGGAACGTTAACTCCCACTTTAAAGTTAAGAGTTTTGACCAGTTAACTGGAACTCAGGGAGGAGTGGCTGGAAATGGTTTAACAGGCGCTCTTCCCAGAAGTGTCTTCCTTCCCACGGGGGGCCTGTTTTGCCACAGAGGAATGGCAATGGCGGAACTCCAGGAGGAGAATGAATAAATGACCAGGTTGTTCCTCACCCAAATGGCCCTGCTAAGTGATCTTGTTCCAGCAATTTCATGCCTTGGGGCTCTGCATGCTGGCCCTGACCGGTGATCTCCTGCTTCGGTCTGTCTGCTCAGCCCAGAATTCCCAGAGGCCCTACAGCTTTCCACAGCTCAGGAGGGTCCTCTGCCCCCATCATCGCATCTGAGTGAAGGGGGCAGCTGGGGGCCCCTCCCCACCAAAGGCTGTGCTCCCTCCAGTGACCCCGGCCCTGGCTGGGGACAGGGAGAATGAGGCACTAGCACCCCGCTCCAGAGTTGATTTCCCCCCAAGGCCCGCACATCTGGCTCCCATTTCCCTCTGCAGCAGGCTCAGCTGGGCAGAGCCTTTGATTTGTACCTCGGAAAGTCAGGTCTAAAAGCCAGGTTCAGCCCACCGTCTGCCCTCAATCCCCTGGGAAGCCTTCCTCAGAGACCCCTGGCCCTCTCTTCCTCTGGGAAGCAGGTGGGTTCATGCCAGAGGAGAGGGCAAAAGGGCAGGGTTGGCACCTGGTTTCTTGGTGAGTTGGGGAAGTGAGATGGTTTGGGGTTATTTAAAAAGAAGAGGGAGGCCCGGACTGGAGTGGCTTTACTGGGTTAGAATCTTCCTGCAAACAGAAAGGTCACTGGTTCGATTCCCAGTCAGGGCACATGCCTGGGTTGTAGGCCAGGTCCTTGCTTGAGGGTGTGGAGAGGCAACCAATCCATGTTCCTCTGGCACATCAATATTTCTCTCCTTCTCTTTCTCCCTCCTTTCCCTTCCCTCCCAAAATAAACAAATACAATCTTAAAATAAAACAAAGAGGAGAGGGAGGCATGGAAGCACCGGGGAAAGTGAGTGTCTGCTTCTGCCTCCTGGTGACGTGGTGACCGCCCCCTGAGCAGGCGTTCATGGGACTCGGCTCTCACCCTCATCCTCAGCACCAAGGGCGGGCTGGTGAGAAGGGCACCACCACGTCCCCTGGGCCCTCCTGCCCTCGCCTGGGCCCTTGGGCTCAGAGGGCGCAGGGGGTGCGGGCTCTTGGGGTCAGGTTCCACTGGAAGAGATGTAGGGGTCATACGGACAACACACTTGTAGTGCTTACTGACGTGAAGACCCTCCCCCACCACGCACGCATGTACGTGCGTGCCAACCCGTCATGGGACAGTGCGCGTGGGGTGGAGCGGAGCCCTGGGCTCTCGCAGTTCTGGGCTCAGTGCTGGCCCGCACTCGCCCTGGGGGCCATGGCACCTCTGTGAGCTGGTTCCCGTGTCTGCGCTGTGGGGGCAACAAGTAAAAATTGAATTGGGTAAACACAAAGCACACAGCCTGCTATTTAGCAAAAAGGTTAATAAATGGAGAAACATCTATCACTCATCTATCCATTGTCAATGCCAAAAACGTTCAAACCTATAGAGAATTTTTATGAGTTTATCTGAGCCAAACTGACGACAATTGCTCTGGAAAATGGCAGTTTTAGCAGTTATTTAATTCATCGGAATCAAAGGGGAAGACAAAAGTGGGTGCATGAATGCATCGGTGGTGGATTAGGGGTGACAGGAAGCCAAGCTGGGGAATCTCAGGGGTTGGATCAAAAGTAAAACCATCAGACACTGGCTTCTTCTACTTTTGTGGGCGGAGGGTAGTTATCGGTCAGCAGTTCGCAGGATAACACTAACAATGGGGGATTCGTGGTTTCCGCCCCGTTGGTGGTTGTGTCCTGAGGGGTCGGATAAAACAAGGAAATTACCTTGACATTCCACAGTGTGTTATCACAGATGCGGAAGACAAAAGACAGACTCCGTTAAGGCGAAGACTGACCCTTGTCGGGAAGATACTGGCCTCAGACAGGACTGCCCGAGATGACTGTCTTTCTGTGAGGGATTTTTATGTTCCGACCACCCTAGGTGGCAGTTACTTTAGTAACTAACTTTAGGCCTCCCATGAGCCACACCGTCCACCCACCCACCCATCTATCTCATCTGTATGATGGGAGGGGCCAGTGGGTCTCACACCCAGGGAGCCGGCGAGTTGTGTGGGTCCAGGACCCTCCCCAGAGTTCCCAGTGTGTAGGTCTGTGGTGGGGCCCAGAGATAGGCACGTGAAACAGGACTTTCAGCTGATGCTGATGTTGCTGGTCCTCACACCCTTCGCAGGAAACGCTGTTCTCAGACCTTGTCTCATTTTATCGTGGGGGAGAGTGGCAGAGAGGTGACTTCTGCAGCGGTGTGACTTGGTGGTTCGGGCAGGACTCCCCCTCCCTCGCTGCCTCTTCAAGTGTGGTGGGTATGGGGTGGGGGGTGGGGGGTTGAAGGTGACGGACAGGCTCCAGGGGCCAGCTGGCAGCCCACCACTCTGCCCCCTCCCATGCCCACCAACGCCGCCCCAGCTCCCACACTGAGCCTGTCGGGGAGCAGGGATTTATTTCTTGGGGCCAGCTTTCCACCCTTTATTTCCTGTTATTTATGTCCCTTGCCTTTCATCTCCTGCATGGCTGTCCCACAAGGCCCATTATGTCACTTTGGATATGGCCACATCAATCTCCGGCCCGGGAGCCAAGCCCCCAGCCCAACCTCACCATTTATTCCCCCCGGTCTCCTCGGGGCCCAGCAGCAGCTGCCCCGGCGCACACGGGCGGGCCCCGCTGGCGTTCAGCGAGGGCTGCTGCGAGGGGGCCTTGGGGCTGTCAGGTCAGAAGGGTCACAGGTGGCTTGTCTGGGGCCCAGAAACGAGGGGAACTGTCAAGAGTCCGCACTGTGGTAGGACGTGTGAGTCCAGCTGGGACTCTGGACAGAAGCAGTACCTTTCTGAGCCTCAGGGTCTTCCTCGGCAACCTGGGGTGGAGACTGACAGAACCTTCCAGATACTAGCCTCCAGGACTCCCAAAACTGTTTTGTAAATGAACAGACGTCCATTAAAAAGGCAGGGGTGGGAGAGGGGCCAGTTCCATCATCAGCTGGGGCAACTCTGGGTGCAGCAGAGGTGGGAACAGTGACACAGCCTCCAGAGACCTGTCCCCGTCCCAGCCTCCAAAGCCCAGGAATGGAACCTCATTTGGAAAAAGGGTCTTTGCCAATGTAATTAAGTCAAGGATCCCAAGATGAGATCATCCTGGATTTAGGGTGGGCCCCGAGTCCTGTGGTGTTTGATGGGTAGTGGGAGACTTGCCACTGGGACACGCAGGGGGAAAGACCACGTGAGGGCAGAGGCTGAGGCCGGAGCCGTGCAGTCCCCAGCCACGGATGCCTGCAGCCGCCAGGAGCTGGAAGAGGCAGAGGGAGAGTGGCCTTGATTTTCAGTTTCTGGCTTCAACAACTGTGAGTGAATCCAGTTCTGTTGGTTTAGGCCATGAAGTTTGTGGGAATTTGCCATGGCAGACTCGGGGGACTAGTTCAGCCTCCGAGGGAAACAAGTTTCCGTACCCCAGGGCTGGTCAGGGCCTCAGTAATGGGTGTGGTGCAGAGGCACTGGGGGTGCAGGGCGAAAATGGGGCACGGGGCATGTGACTGGGGACACCCTTTGGGCCTGTGTCCTGCAGAGAACTTTGGGGAGCCCGGGTCTATGACTAGGTGCCAAAGATGGGGTGCTGGCAGTGTCTGCGCCTTCGATACCTCCACTCTAAAGAATCGGCTTTGTTTTCTAGCCCAGGAAGCTAAGGGTTAATCCTAATGATCATAATAATGATTTCAGTTACCATTTAGTAAGAGACTTCTAAGTGCTGACCCTGCTCTGAGTGCTTTGTGGATCTCAGTTGAGTTATTCCTCACAACCCTATTTGCCCCTTTTACAGATGAAAAAACAGAGGCTCAGAGAGGCTGAGGGGCCTACTTCAAGCCACACAGCTAGTAAATGGGACAGTCAGGATTCAAACTCAGGTTGTCTAGCTGCTCTTAATGACATCAGACCACCTTCCTCCAAAGGCAGGGGCCTGGACGGGTCACCCAGGCATAGAGGAATGACTCCAGAGGAAATGTTCCTTCATTCAATTGCCCGACACCACTGCCTGCCCACATCACACCAGTTACTGCGCCACGTTCGCAGGCTTTGTGCCCCAGATGAGTGTCCATTCTACTTGTAACCAAAACCACTACTTGGAACCATGTTGCAAAGACAGTCAGTAACAAAAAATTTTAGCTAGCGTTTTCCTTGTTATTATTTTCATTATTAATTACTCTGCCTGGAACTGTGGAGACAGTAAGCCATTATGTTCTAGATTTTCTAAGCTCTCATTTACAGGTGAGTTTGTTGCTTAAGAACCTGCAAGGGTTCTTCCCCTTTGCTTATAGGAAATGCCCCACCTCCTTCCTCTGTGGTCCTGTGAGTGGCTCCAAGCTCCCCTTCCAGGTGGGTTTCTCTCCTCCCCTCCCAGGAGGCCTTTCTCCACCAGGCTGTGCCCTCACCTCACAGCTGCCTGGTCGCAAAATCCATCTCTTGATGTCAGGAGCAATGGCTTTGCTTCTAAGTCAGCACTTCCCAGATGTTAATGCGCACTTGACCCCCCCTGGGGATCTGGTAAAGAGGCAGATCCAGATTCGTTAGGCAGAGGTGAGGCCTGAGCCTCTGCCTTTCTGACCAGCTAAGATGATGAGGATGCTGCGGGTCCTCAGGCCACGCTTAGAGCCCTGAAGACCAAGGCACCTGTCAGAGCCTCTAGCCCCTTGTTTCTCAACCTGGGAGCTTTTAACAAAACACGGTGCCTGGCCCTGCCCCTGGAATCTTTTGTCATTGGCCAGGGGCATGGTCAAGCACTGATATTTTATTTTTTTAAACATTTTTTTATTGATTATGCCATTATATTTGTTCCATTTCCCCTCCTCTGTTCCCCTCCACCCTGCACACCCCTCCCCCACCATTCTCCCCCTTTTAGTTCATGAACACGTGTCTCAAGTTCTTTAGATTCTATATTTCCCCTACTATTCTTGCCCTCCCCCCTATCTATTTTCTATCTACCGTCTGTGCCACTTATTTTCTGATCCTTCTCCCCCTTCTTCTCCCACCCCCCTGTTGCTAACCCTCCATGTGATCTTCATTTTATGGTTCACCCCTGATCTAGCTGTCCTCTTAATTTGCTTTTGTTTTAGGTGTGGTTGTTAATAACTGTGAGTTTGCTGTCCTTTCTCTGTTCATCTTTTTTATCTTCTTTTTCTTAGATAAGTTCCTTTAACATTTCATATAGTAAGGGCTTGGTGATGATGAACTCCTTGGATTGATCTTATCTGAGAAGCACTTTATCTGTCCTTCTATTCTAAATGAAAACTTTGCTGGATAGAGCAATCTTGGATGTAGGTCTTTGGATTTCATGGCTTGGAATACTTCTTTCCAGCCCCTTCTTGCCTGTAAGGTCTCTTTTGAGAAATCAGCTGACAGTCTGATGGGAACTCCTTTGTAGGTGACTTTCCCCTAATCTCTTGCTGCTTCTAGGATTCTCTCCTTCATTTTAATCTTGGCTAATGTAATGATGATGTGCCTTGGTGTGTTCCTTCTTGGGTCCAACTTCTTTGGGACTGTCTGAGCTTCCTGGATTTCCTGGAAGTCTATTTCCTTTGCCAGATTGGGGAAATTCTCCTTTATTATTTGTTCAAATAACTTTTCCACTTGTTGCTGTTTCTCTTCCCCTTCTGGTACCCCTATAATTCGGATGTTGGAATGTTTAAAGATGTCCTGGAAGTTCCTAAGCCTCGCCTCATGTTTTTGAATTTTTGTTTCTTCATCCTTTTCTGTTTGGTCATTTTTTTCCTCTTTCTGGTCCACTCCTTTGATTTGAGTCCCAATTTCCTTTCCATTACTATTGGTTTCCTGTGCATTTCCATTCATTTCAATTAGTTTAGCCTTCATATGTTGCTCTAATTTGTGACTGTAATCAACCAGTTCTGTGAGCATCCTGATCACCAGTGTTTTGAACTATGCATCTGAAAGTTTAGCTATTTCTTCATCGCTTAGATTTATCAGCTCTGGGGCTCTGAGTTGTTCTTGAGCCATGTTTTGTTCTGTTCATGCCTGTTACGTACGAGGAGAGGCGCCTTGGTGATTACCGAGGCGGGGCCACCCAGGTCTCAGGTTTGTGATACTATATGTGAGGGCGGGGTCAGAGAGGGAGCAATGATGGTCCTCTCCGCTTGCCCAGTCAGCCTCACTGCTCACCCCCGCTTGTTTATCCGAGCGCAAATGTGCGAGTCTGCCACCCTGCGCCAGTTGCTGGGGCCTGCGAGATCTGTCTCAACACTCGCCTCTTCACTGGTTTATCTGCACGCAAATGCGCAACTGACTGCAGACAGCCAGCAGTGCCTCTTCCCTGGGTTCCGCCTGTAGCTAGCCCACACCTGGGATCCGCGCCCCCGGCTGCCTGTGCACCGCCCAGATCTTTTTTGCCCAACTGGCTCTGCTGCTGGTTTCGCCCCTATCACCGGTTTAGCTTAGTGGTCCGTTGTTTCTGGACTCCATATTTGATTTTGTGTGGTTTGGTTATGTTTATTGTTGTTAAAACTTTATTGTTTTTAGATTTGGCTGTGCAAGGACGAAAAGTGTTCTCACCTACGCCTCCATCTTGGCGGAAGTCCAAGCACTGATATTTTAAAAAGGCTCCTTGAGTGCTTCTGGTGGGCAGTTAGCCAGAGCTGACAGCCACTGGCCAGCACCCTGGTCAAGGGTGCTTAGATTAGAAGCTCTTGGAAGGCAGGGACCTGATTCCAGAGGTAAGGAACAGGCTTAGGATGCCAAAGCACCGCAGCATTTTGTGGTAGCTTCCCTCTACCTATTGGCGGCTTTGAGGGCATCAAGAGAGAGCATGCATGCCTGATAGCCCCAGCCCAAAGGAATCCCTGAGCCTACCAACACCATCCACCCAAAGCATAGAGAGAACTCAGAAGGACTGGCGGCTGGGAGCCTATTTGCCAGGAGCTCCCTCCTCCTTCCCAGTGGCCCACCTGGGTCAGTGTGTGCCTCAGACTACTGTCTGAGCACCCAGGAAATAGGCCACTGTGCTGAGTTAGAAGGCACCGGGCGCCCTCTGCTGGGAGGTTTGAGCTGTTTCTCCCTGGTGACACTGGGGTGCAGAAGAGGCTGGAGACTAGGGAGCTATGGTGGAAAGGGGTGCTGAGCTGAGCTTCCTCCAACCCCTTGACGTGGGGGAAGATCAGGGGAGGTCAGGTTGATCTGTGTTCTTTTTCAGTGTCCCAGTTCAGGGCGGCAGATATTTCCTCACATAGCCAAATCTCACTGAAGCTCTTCCCACCTCCTCCACCTCTTGCTTATCGTCATCAACATCAGGCCACACATGTGGCTCATGTTTAGAGGGAACAACACAGAACACATGACTTGTGCTCCAAGCCCCCACAGTTCCTCGTCTGCACTGCCCTGTGGTTTCAGTGTGGGGCCAGTGTCAGGGCCAGTGTCAGGGTCAGCTGTGAGGAGTTAGAGTTCTGTGTGGGGCAGGCCCAGGGGCCAGTCCATGGCTGGGTCTGAGGTCATTCTCACAGAGCCAGGGGTGAGCCTGTGTCTAGGGTTGAGGTTCAGTAACCAGGGAAGCAGCAGGGGCCAGGTCCACCTCCTTACAGGCAATGGCCACGCATCTGCCCGTGATGAGGGAGGCCCATCTGGGAGACCCAGGCAGCAGTGAAAGTGCAGCCTGTCCCCATTTCCTCCAGCCCTGCCAGGATGGCTCCTCTGAGTCCTCACAATGCCTAGGGGCCAAGAGTCCAGGCATCAGTGCCCGGTGTGTGAGGCTGGCTTCCTGAGCATGGTCCCCAGTGGACCTGGAGCTTCATTGTAGCCTCTGCTGACTTTGTTGTAGACACATGCTCTGGTCCAAAAAGAGACTGAGTGCCAGTGGACTATATGAGGGGAAGGGGTCCTCCTGGCCTCCCTTCCAGGTGTGGGGACTGATGCTGCTTTTGGCCAGAATACGAAAGCTGAGGTCTGAGGGTGGCCCTCACAGGTCTCTGATGATCTGTCCCGTGTGGGATCTGTGAGTGTCTGGTTTTCATCAGATCCTCAGAGGACCACAACCAAAACACAGTTAAGAATCCCTCTTAGACCCATGCTCAGTTATTTAAAAAAACTTTTTTATAACTTTATTGAAATATAACTGACAAAATACACATTATATATTTATAGTGTCTACTTTGATATATTCTGACATATATATTACCATGAAATGATCACCATAAATTGATCTGCTTTCTGTCACTAACAATTGGTTTGTGTTTTCTTGATTTTTATATTAAAGTTCAGTGTGTACTTTTGGGGGGGTCTGATTTCTTTTGCTCAGCCTAATTCTTTTGATATTCATCTGTGCTATCGTGTATACCAATAGCTCATTACTTTTTATTGCTGAGTAGTATTCCATTGTGTGGATGTACAACAATGTCCATACCCATTCATCTGTGGAGGGACATTTGAGTCATTTCCCTTTTTTGGCCATTACAAACAAAGATGCTGTGAACATTCATGGGTACATATTTGTCTGGACATATGCCTTCATTTCTCTTGGGTAAATACCTAGGAGTGGAATGAAACTGCTGATTGTTTTCCCAAATGGTTGCACCAAATGGTTTTGTGTTCCTACGAGCAGCGTATGAGGATTCCAGTTGCTCTGTGACCTGGACAACACTGGCATGGTTAGGCTTTAAAAGCTACTTTTAATCTGTCCAGATGCCCATCGAGACAGCAATGGTGTATTTTACAGAACTAGAATAAACATTCCAAAAATTTATATGGAACCACAAAAGACCCTGAATAGCCACAACAATCTTGAGAAAGAAGAACAAAGTTGGAGGAATCATGCTACCTGATATCAAAACTATAGTAATTAGAACAACCTGGTACTGGCATAAAAACAGACACATAGGTCAATGGAACAGAATGGAGAGCCCAGAAATAGACCCACACCTTTATGGTCAATTAATATTTGACAAAGGAGGTGCAAACATACAATGGAGTAAAGATAGTCTATTCCATAAATGGTTTGGGGAAAATTGGACATTGGACAGATACATGGGAGAAAATGAAACTAGACCACCTTCTTACACCATATACAAGAATAAACTGAAAAAGGATTAAAGACTTAAATGTTAGACTAGAAACCATAAAAATCCTAGAAGGAAATGTAGGCAGCAAAACCTCAGACGTTTCTTGTAGCGATATTTTTTCTATTATCTCTCCTCAGGCAAGGGAAACAACAACAACAAAAATAAACAAATGGGACCACATCAAATTAAAAGGCTTCTTACAGCAAAGGAAAACATCAACAAAACGAAAAGACAATCCATTGAATGGGAGAACATTTTCTCCAATGATACCTCAGATAAGGGTTAATATCCAAAATTTATGAAGATCTTATACAACTCAACACCAAACACACTAAACAACCCAATTTAAAAATGGGCAAAATACCCGAATAGACACTTCTCCAAAGATATGTGAGAAGATGTTCAATGTCACTAATCATCAAGGAAATGCAAATTTAAACCACAATGATATATGACCTCATACCTGTCAGAATGGCTATCATTAAATAATCAACAAACAAGTGTTGGTGAGGATGCAGAGAAAGGGGAACCCTCGTGCACTGCTGGTGGGCATGCAGACTGGGGCAGCAGTATGGAGATGCCTCAAAAACTTAAAAATGGAACTACATTATGACCCAGTGATTCCATTTCTGGGAATATGAGGTCTCTCCAGATAAAGTCCAACTATTTTTAATATAATGAGAATGGTTTGCACAACATCGATAGAAACTGACAAGGAGAGTGGACTGGAATGAACACGCATGAACAATGACTTCACTGTACTAGTCAGAGGGTAGTACACACTGTTGAGTGAGCATGTGTACTGTGTGGCCGACAACTCAAAATGACTGAGTGAGTGCAACAACGAGTCTGCATCTAATTTTAGGTTAAGCTTGAACATTCCTCCATGGAAACTATTTGGATAATTCAGAAGGTCATAGTTACGGGCAACTGGTGATTGGCAGCTTCATCACAACAATGCACCTGCTCATGCATCACATCTCATGCAGAGTTTTTTTGCAAAACATCAAATCACCCAGGTGACTCAGCACCCCCTAGTCCAGATTTGGTGCCCTGTGACTTCTGGCTTTTCCCAAAACTAAAATCACCTTTGAAAGGGAAGAGAATTCAGACCATTGATGACATTCAGAAAAATACGATGGGGCAGCTGATGGCAATTGAGAGAACTGTGTGAGGTCCCAAGGTGCCTACTTTGAAGGGGACTGAGGTATCATTGTCTGTGTACAATGTTTCTTGTATCTTCTTCAATAAATGTTTCTATTTTTCATATCACATGGCTGGATACCTTCTGGACAGACCTTGTATATCTGAAGAGACCTGAAATACTAATTCAGGAGAAAATATGCACCCCTATGTTCATTGCAGCATTATTTACAATAGTCAAGATTTGGAAGCAGCCCATTAGTAGATAGTGGATAAAAAGGCTGTGGTACATTTACAGAATGGAATGCTACTCTGCCATAAACAAGGAAATCTTACCCTTTGCAACAGCATAAATATACCAGGAGAGCATTATGCTAAATAAAATAAGCCAGTTAGAAAGAGGCAAGTACCATAAGATTTCACTTATATGTGGAATCTAATGAACAAAATAAACTAACAAACAAAATAGAAAGCAGACTCATAGGTTCAGAGAATAGACTGACAGCTGTCAGAAGGAAGAGGGGTTGTAGGGTTGGATGAAAAGGGTGAAGGGATTAAGGAAAAGACATACTTCATAGACAGAAAACAGTACGGTGATTACCAGGGGGGAAGGAGAGTGGAGGGAGGTAGAAGAGGATACAGGGGCAATACATGGTGATGGAAGGAGACCTGACACGGATGGTGGAAAAAAAAAAAAGGTGTTTTTCGCCATTCCAGTGGACAAATAGTGGTGTCTCATTGTGCTTTTTGTTTGCATTTCTCTAACGACCAGTGATGTCGAGCAAGTTTTCATGTGCTTGTTTGTCATCCAAATCTTTGGTGAAGTGTCTGTTCAAATTTTTGTCCCCTTAAAAAACTGGGCTGTTGGTTGTTTTCTAATCGAGCTCTAACACATCCTCGTATCCGAGCAGCACAGACACGAGGCCTTTGCTAGATCGGTGCGCTGCAGCTAGTCCCTGTCTGGGGCTTCCCTTTCTGTTTTCACAGCCACTTCTTCTGAAGAGCCAATTTTAAACATTTTGGTGAGGCCAAATTTATTTATTTTTTATTTTCTCGTTTATGCTTTTTTTATCCTACTTATGAAATCTCCGACAAACCCAAAGTCAGTGAGATTTCTCCTGTTTTGGGGGAAGTTTTATGCTGAGCTCTTACATTTAGGTTTATGATCCTGTGAGTTCGTTTTTATAGATGGTGCAAGTTATAAACCCAAGTTTTTTTCTTCTCCTCCTTGTCCTCCTCTTGGTTTTTTTTGTATTTAAATGTCTAATTGCTCATTGAAAAAAATTATTCTTTACCTATTGCTTGGCACCCCTGTCAGAAATCAATGGACCATGTAAAGGTCTACTTTTGAACTATTATTTTTATTGATCTTTATATCAATATCATGCTGTCTCGTTCACTATCATTTTATAATGTCACAAAATCAGATGGGGTAAGCCTTTCAATTGTGTTCTTTTTCACTCTTCTAAGTGTTTCTGTATTTCCATAAAATTTTACAATTAGTTTTTCAATTTCTATAAAAAAGTCTGCTTGGATTTTGATTACAATGAATCTATAGGTCAATTTAGCAGAAAAACCAACCTTCTTACAATATTGAATCTTCCCATCCATGAACATAGTATATCTCTCAATTTACTTGGCTCTTTTGTTAATTTTTATCAGCAATGCTTTGCAGTTTGCAGTGCATGGGTCTTACAGACCTTTGCCAGATTTATTCCTAAGTGTTTTATATTTTTTCATGCATTATTAACGACAGTGTTTTAAATGTCAATTTCTGATTGCTCATTGCTAGTATATATAACTACAATTGATTTTTGTATTTTGACTTTGAATTCTACAATCTTCTAACTCACTTATCAATTCTGGTAGCTTTTTGTAGGATCTTTAGAATTTTCTATGTAGGTAATCATATTATCAACAAATAAAAAGAGTTTTGCTTCTTCCCTTTCAATCCAGATGATTTTTAAATTTCATTTTCTTGTATTATTGCACTGGCTTCCCCCCTGTACAATGTTAAATAGGAATGACAAGAGTGTGTGTGCCCTGCTTCCAATCATAGTAACAGGGGAGGTACTCAGTTTTCATTCATGCTTGGCTTTTATTCACCTTGGTAAGTTCTGGACAAGCTCAAAGGGGTGACCTTTTAGTACTGGTTGAAGGATCCTGGAGTTAGTTTTGGGCAGTGTGCTCTTCTTTCTTGTTTGGTCCATGCCTCCTAGAGACTGCAAGTGTCTTGAGGGCAGAAATGGGGTATTTGACTTCAATTCCCATGCCACGCCTGGCTTGGCGCTCAGCTTGACCAATTCTTCTTGCCAGCCAGGTCACTAAGTTGTGCAGAAGAGGTCTGTGTGTGTTCCTTTAGTCCATCCCCTCTGCTTTCCTCCCAAACCAAAGGCAGTCATTCTTCCCTCCTTTCCTTCTCTTCCCCCTTCAGAAACTTGAATGGAAGGAGATGTGAAAGAAAAGGGCTCAGGTTTTGCCAACATCCAGCATCGGGTTACTTTTATGCAGCGTCCTCATTCAAAAATAAACCTGAGGGGATGCAGGGAAGAAGGTGACAGAGACAGGAGGGAGCTGTTAGCATAGCTCTGCTTCCAGGCTGTATTTTTAGGGCTGGCATTCAGGCTTGGCCTTGGGACAAGCGGCTGGAAAATGCGAGGCATTTCCTCTTCCTGTCAACTGAGACACTGTGTGTGTGAGTGTGTGTATGAGGGCCCCTGCCACTTCCCACTTAGCACCTCCGAATAGCAAACAGAACACACTTCCTCCAAAGACTCAGCCCCACTGACCACCAGCCCTTCCCGTTCTGGCTCATGCTGGGACACTGTCACGGTCCCTCCCCAGACCACTGTACATGCTGGTTCCTGTGGGGAGAGGAACTCTGTGCTCCCTTGGCCAAGGTGTTGCTCTCACAGTGCCAAGCAGCTCACTGCCATGTGAGGGTGGACTCTGCAGTCTCCGAGGTCCTGCGTGGGACATTTGAGGGAGACTCAGTGATGAAACATCAAGTTCATTTGTCCACTCATTTACTCTGTACTAGCTGTGTGCTGTGTGTGAGTTAAACACTTTGTGCCTCAGTTTCCCCATTTATAAATTAGTATAATAATAGAGCCTGCTTCAAAAGGATGTTAAGGGGATTTGATGAGTTAAGACATGTAAAGTGATTAAGACAGTAGTAAGGTTAAATTAGCAGAGAGTAAGGGCTCAGCAAAGATTAGCTGTTATGATTTGAGTATCTGCTGCATACCACCCTTGATCTTGGGCTGGGGCTGGGGCTGCAGTGATAAACTAGACACACAGTCTGTGACCTTTTGTAGCTATTCTGTTGGAGACCTTTTTGTTGCCCCTGAGAACTTGAAATTCTCAAAGGCAGCTTTAGACCAGGGCCTGGCTTTCTCTCCTGGAGTAAAAGTTCTACTTTTCCCACTACAAGCTGATGAAATATATAATCAGAGACACAATGATATCAATGTTATTGGCACTTTGTGTAACTCTGACAGGCTTCGCAAAGTTATTTTGCTTCTGTAAAGTTATTTTATTTTTTAAAGTCTCATTTTCCTTGTTCATAAAACAAGAGGGAGAACAGTTACCATGGAAGGCAGCCCTGGCTGGAATGATGGGCAAACCAGGATCACTAGGTCAAGCTGATGAAGAAGAAGAATAGAGTTGTCTCCACTCTACGAGAACTGCCGGAGCTGGACAGCCATGGGTTCCAGCTGCGTCTCAGCCTCTTACTGGCTGGGTGACTTGGGGAAGGTACTTGACCTCTCTGTGTCTCAGTTACCTAATTTGTTATAAGGGACAAGAAGTAATGGCATCTACCTCAGTGGGTGCTGCGAGGATCCAGTGAGTTTATACACACAGGGCATACAGCAGCATTTGGTATGCGAGAGCACGTGTGTTCACCCTGATATTATTTTTCAAGATGATTATCTATCCCTTGACGAGTTTTCCTCCATGTGTTAGGGATCTCTTTTCAGACTCTACAAACAGTATTGGTTCACTCATAAGAGGCCTGATCTGGAAGAGACAGAGCCATCCGCGGGCCAGGGGGGGTGTTTGAGTATGTGCTTGTAGTACATGGGAGGGGATTGGGGCAGGGGCCGGTGTGAGGCGGTGTTACCTGGCTGTGTGCACCAAATTTTTAGCTTGAGTATGTGGGTATCTACCTTTTCATCTCTAAGAATAAGTTTCTTACTGCATACTAGTGAAAACCTTCATCCCATCCATCTATCTATCTACCTATCCACTCACCCACCTACCTGTCCATCAACTTGTTCACCCATCTACTCACCCACCCACCCACCCATCTGCTCATGCATCACCCAGCCATGTCATGACCCATTTGCCTATCACGAGGGCCTAGGACGTAGATACATCTGTGCCTATCAAACAGTCCCTCTCCTCCCGCTCCTCTCAGCCCCTGGCCACCATCGCTGTATTTTCTATCCCTGTGAATATGACCACTCTATGCACCTCAAATAGGTGGCTTCATATGGCATTTGATCTTTTTTGTGCCTGGCTTATTTCATGAAGCATAATGCCCTCAAGGTTAATTCATGTTGGAGAATGCGTCAGAATTTTCTTCCTTTTTAAAGCGGAATAGTATTCCATTCTATACATACACCACAACTTGTTTATTCATTCATTCATCCCTGGACATTTGGGCTGCTTCCACATTTTGGCTATTGTGATTAATGTTGTTATGAAAATAGGTGCCCAAATATCTATTTGAGTCCTTGCCTTCAATTCTTTTGGGTGTATACCCAGAGATGGAATTGTCAGGCCATGTCATAATTGCATTTTAAATTGTTTGAGGAACTGCTATACAGTTTTTGGCAGCACCACTGTACATTCTGTGGGTCTTCCCTTCCACGGGAGGGTGTGGTGTGATGTCCGAGGCCCCCCAGACGAAGGGCCCACCACATGCCCTTAGTTTCCATCCTTCCTCATTACAGTGATTAGGGTTATCGCCATGCTCTCATTTCCACTGCCACACTGACAGGGAGGTGAGGCTGTTGCCTCCTTTTGCAGAGAGGGGTGCTGAGCCTCAGACTCTGGCAGGTCGCTGTTCTTTTTGCCTTGTCTTCGTTCACCTTCTCCTGGCTGCTCCCCTGGGGAGCCGCCCCTCCTCCACTCTCAGTGTGCACCGATCCAGTGCAAACAGACATTCCATTTCTCCTAGCCACGGTGATTAATTCATCAGGAGTTTCCTGGCCCAGACCTGGCCAGCCAAAGCCCGTGAGCATCTTTAGGAGATTTGCTAAGTGTTTGTGGAAGTGGAGTTTGCTTTCAACTGGGGTTATGGCAGACAGGATGGGAGCCTTCAGTCATGGCTGACACTTCGAACACTCCTTAGCATGACTGTAATGGAGCATGAAGTCAGTCCAAAACACGGAGCCAAGAGGTGGGAGATATAGATGACGGACAATGTCATGTAGGCACGTGCATCGAACGGGACTTGAAGCTATTAGATCCATTCCTGGACTTTTCAATTACAAGAGCCAGTAAATCCACTTTTCAACTTAAGCAATTGAGTTGAAATTCTCTCCTTTGCACCCAAAGGAATTCCCATCTAACTCAGAGGTTAAGAAATTTGCCCAACATCATTCACCCAGGAAACAGTGTTGCTGAAAACTCAAATTCCCAAAGGGGTTCCTGGCTTAGACCTGGATCCCAGCTCAGTATCAGAACTAACCATTGCCCAACTCTCAGAACTTCAGGTTGGCCTGACGTCAGGATGCGGCATTTGGGACAGGAGCTCCCATGTGGCTGAAGAATCGCAGGGACGAGAGTGACCGTGAAGCATGCGCTCGGGAGCTCAGCCCACAGAGAGTTGACCGATCTCAGTCCACGGGCTAATCCAGCCTGCACCCTGTGTTTGTGCGGCTCACCAGCAAGGAGTGCTTTTTACGTGCTTAAGTGGCTGAAAAGATCCAATGGAGTCTATTTTTTGACATGTGAAAATCATGACATTTAAATCCCATCCTCGGTAAATGACGTTTACAGCCACACTCACTGGTTTACAGTTGTCACGGTCAGTCGGCAGAGGCTGCTAAACTACTCCCCAACCCGCCTTTTACCGAAAGCGTGTACCAACTGCCATCACACCCTCCTCAGTTTCTGCGGGTCTCTTCCCCAGCCCCTCGTCACGTCCTTCCCTGCTTCCTCTTCCTCCACCTCTGGTCCCGACAGAAGCAGGACCCTCGGGAACTCATGCAGGGGAAGCACTCAGCAGCACCTGACACCTGGCATGTTGTTAGTGCTCAGGAAAGGAAACGGTGCCATAAGTGACCTGATTCAGGAGTTAAGGACGTACCCTACGTGGCGTTTCTGTGTCCTGGCTCTGTCACTCTCTCCCTGTGTGACTCTGGCCAAGTCACTTCACCTCTCTGGCCGCAGGGCTTTCCACAAAATAAGAATAATAATAGCATCTACCTCTTTGGGCCTTCATGACAGTCAAATTAGACATTACACGTAAAGTGCTTCTAAGGGTGCTTGGCTCAAAGGAATGGCTCAGTTAGATTGTAAATGTTGTAATTATTAATTCCCATGAAAGATGTTGGGATCTGCCTATTACTGAGCCTGGCCCGGTCTAGCTCATGGTCTCCCAGCAAGGCCAAGGCTGTGTTGAGGGCAGAGACCTGGCAAGCCCCGCAGGAGGTAGCAAAGGTCTCGACAGTCAGTGGCTTGAGGGGGGTCTGAAAACAGAAGACCCTTGAGTTGGCCTCCACTTGCAAAGGTGTGTGTGTGTGTGTGTGTGTGTGTGTGTGTGTGTGTGTAGCTGGATGAGACTGACTCGCTCTGAGACCAGTGCAGGATGATAAAGACGGCAAGATACTGATGCAGCGGGAATAATGGGTGGGAGGTTGCCCTGGGGAAAGACCATCAAATTCTCAACTCCGGTCATTTCCTCTTTGCCCAGTTTGCTCAGTGTCTTAGCTGTGAGAGTAAGATGAGTGAGTATAGGCAGAATTGAAGGGTCCACAGGACTTCTGCCCAGGTTTAAGTTCACCTAGAAATTCTGAGTCTTGTGGGAGGGGAGACCTCGGCAGACCTGCTGCGTCCCCAAGGCTTCAGCTTTTTCAAAGGCCTTGGTGGGCGGTAAGCTGAGCAGCTGGGCCTGGCGGTCCAGCCTGCCCTCACTTGGCCCAGCCCCAGTCCCTTTCCTAGCCACACGCTGTGGTGCATTCCAGGCTGGAGCCCAGCCATGTGACTCTGTGTGGGTACAAGTGTCCACTCAGTCACACAGAGAACAGGGTAGAGTAGGAAGGGCCTTTCTGGGTCATTTCAGCACCTGTTTCTCCCGAGTATCAAAGAGGTGACAGGGGAGCAGTGAGCTGTAAAGAACCCAGCCTTGGGCGCCAAATGCTCATGCTCTCTCTAAGTCTGTCTGTCTCTCTCACACACACACTTTCTCTGATGACATGCACACCTAGGCACACACTCCTAGGCAGACACACTCGCAGAGAAGCAGACACCACACATTCGGACTTAGGTGCCTACACACACATACACACACACACATCCTGCTGACATCACCTGACCTGACTGATTAGCTTTACTCCTGTGCTTGTCTGAGGCCGGAGCAGGCTGACGTCAGCCTTCCGGTGTGACTGTGAGAACCAGGTCCCACAGAGGCAACCGAAGGTCAGCAGGTTCTTACTCACCATCTGGGCGAGTGGCTCCATACCTGCAGGCTCACCTTAGGGCCCTTTGTTAAACATTCCCAGGCCAGTTTCCACCAAAGACAAGAATCAGAATCTTGTTGGTAATGATAGTGACTGGGGTCTAACAGGCTTTCTGGGGTTCTGATGCTCGTCAGACTTGGGAACCACTGATCTAGCCCGGTCCCTCTACTGTTCAAGTGCCGGAACCAAGGCTGAGAGAAGGGGAGTGGCTTACCCAAGGTTGCACAGCGATTGTGTAGGAGAGCAAAGACTAGGTCCCGGGTCTCCACACTCGCAGTGTCCAGACTTCCGATCAGTAGGGACTTGTGCCATTTCCTGTCCCTCCCGGCCTGCCTTCTGGCAAGGGGGCCAGCCCACAGCAGGCAGTGTCCTGGGTCGGGGGACGGCCTCCATCTCCCCTTTCCCACATGAGGGCCCTTGGTCGGAGGCCCAGCTCAGGGAAGGCAAGGGCTGGGCCCCCTGCTGCTACAGATGTTCAACACAGCGTGCTGAGCCTCCCGCCCCACTCCTCGGGGAGGCCGGAAAGGGGAGTCCACACGCTCCCAAACATCTGGACATCACAGAGAGCCAAGATGCACCATCCAGATGTTTTTGAAGCTCCATGCTGGGTGTCGGCAGAGCGGGACACTTGGGTAGAGAGGTTAAGGCTTTTGTCAGAGGGGAGAGAGTAAATTTTGTTCAGAGATTAAGGGTAGTGTTGGCCCAAAGCTGAGGGTGAGGGGGAAGACTTCAGGTCCCTACCCTTGTGAGGGACGTGGGGCAGGTGGGCCTGTTTGGGTAGGATTCATATCCCAAGGGTAGCAGCTAGGTGACATTAGCAGTAATAGCTACCATTTGTTGAGCACTCACTATGTGCCAGATGCTGTTCTGTGCTTTGCATGTATTATCTCATTTAACCCTGACAGCAACCCCATGGGGCAATTAGTGTTCCTATTCTTTAGGCAGCCAAGTCAGGGACGTCATGTCCCCGGTCCAGGCTCGCCTGGTGAGCCAGTAGCTGGCTCCTAGGAGTCTGGTGCAGGTCACCACTGCACACCCTGCTCTGCCCCGTGAGTGCCCTGGTTTCTAGGGGCCAATCCCAGCATTCCCTCCCCCCCTCCCCAACATCATGTGCATATTAGGGAGTTTCCACAGAGAATATGGGAATCTGGGAGCTGCCCCTTTTCCTTGCAGTTGCATCTTGGGGAGGGAAAAGTGATAGGAAGCTGAGCTGTGCCCTCCTTCCAGGCTGGTGGGTGGCTGTGCGGAGGGGCTGCCAAGTGTCCCAAGGTTTCCGAGGCAGAGGCTGCTTCCCCAAGGAAAAGTGAGCTCCCTGCTGCAGAGTCCAGCTGTGGCCGGCAGGGCTATTTATTTCTCTGCCTGTAAGCCCTTAAGTCATCTGTTTACACAGTGAGGAAAGGAGCCGGGCTCAGGCTCGCAACCCTGACCAGTGCCTCCCTCCCCCAGAAGCTGAGCCTTGCAGGCTGAGCCAGGGACGCGCCCTGACAGCCAGTGATGGTGGGGGCTCTGCAGTAGAATCATGAGCTACTGGGGGACATGGCCCTTAGGGCTCTGGCCAGGATGCTGAGTAGCCCTGGGCCATAGTCTCCTCCTCCCTTTCTCCTGTCCCTGGTGGAAAGCTAACTGGGCCTGGAAGTGGGAGAGCCCTGGAACCGCCGTGTCAGTCTCTAGCCGCCCTTCCTGTGCCCTCTCACCCACCCTCTCCACCATGGTGCTTTCCTCACAGGCACCCAGCTCCGAGCTTTCCCTTTTTCCTCCTCTCAGCATCCCAGCAGTTTCTCAAGAGCAGCAGATACCAGCCGTTTGCACCCTAGTGAGAATGTCCTGCCTCCCTTCTCCCTGCGACACAGAAGATTTTGTCTCATGATAAGAAATCACCAGGGGGCCCTGCCCAGGTGTCTCAGTCCTCCCATACACCAGGAGGTTCTGGGTTTGATTCCCCATTAGGGCACATATCTAGGTTCCAGGTTCAAACCCCAGTCAGGGCATGTACAGAAGCAACAGATCAAATCAATAAGTATTTCCTGGGGTGAATATTTTAAAGAGAGAGAGATCATCAGGGGAAGGCATCACAGTGGTGACAAGCCAGGAACGGAGTGGGAGGACCAGAGAGGCAGGGTCCTAAAGGTTGCTGTGGCTCATTCATTTTGTGAACATGTCTCGAGATCCAGAACAGCCACGGACTGGGTCAGGGCACATACACGGGGGAGGAAGACGAGGCTTGGCCTCAAGGAGCAGCGGAGCCGGAAGCCCCTGAGTGCTCCATGGATGTCCTCAGAGGAGTCTGCCCCGAGCGCAGTACAAATGACTGGAAGTATCTGAGGCAGACCTCACAGGAGAGGGGACATTTGAAGGGGATCTAAAGGAATGCGTAGTTTCCTCAGTTGGAGAATGGGAACACTGGTGTATGCAAAAGTAAAGAGTTCCCCAAACTGAGCAAACACGAGGAAGAGGAGACAGAATGTTCAGTGTGCCAACTAGGAGGGCAAGGCAGAAACATGGGCTGGGGCTACATTAGTATGGGCCTCAAGTGTCCCCAAAGCGGTCGAGGCAATGGGAAGTCACTGAGGGTTTCAAACAAAGGAGTGGCAGGAGCAAGTGCTGATTAAGAAAGAAATCCAGAGAGAGGAGATGAGAGGCAGGAAGGTCCCGAGGAAGCCTCTGAGTGAGATAAGGTGAGTCAGACCCAGGGTGGGGGCAGAGGAATGGGGAGGCAAGCAGACTGGGAGACATTCTTGGCCATATTTATCTCATTCCAGAATGGACTGTGGAGGGAGTGTGGCTAGAGGTCTGGGAGTCAGAGCCACAGGCTCCTCCTTCCTCTGGATCTCACAGAGGAGAGGGCCAGAGGGCCTGGCTGGGGGCAGGGGGAAAGGGCTTAGAGAGAGATCAGAGGTAGATGAACGGGGACAGTCCTGGGAAGGGGCCTGCCTCTGAGTTAAGGGCTGGAGGGTTTAAAAGTGAAGACAGTGGGGAGGGCATCCTAGGGAGCAATGGGCTGAACAAAGGCTTAGAGACGATGGGCACAGAGAGAATCTGTGTCCTTATTTTTTCTCAAGACTCCCCGCTGGCATCCTCTGCCAGCCCGGGGTGGTGGACATGGGCGATGGGATATTAGACTTAACCCAGGGCGTTCTGGTTCACGCCTCACTCTGCCACTGACTGCGTCTGAGCTTTTGACTCCTGGGACCAGCTCTCCCTGGCTCTCCGTCTCCTTGCTCTCCTCTGCTGCTTCCTCCCTCTCTCTGTGTCCAACGTTGGTGCCCAGGACTCAGCCGAGGCCTGTCCTTCACTGCGCTCCTCCTTCAGGGGCAGCTGGGGGAACACAGGGGGTGTTGCAGGCAGGAGGGACAGCAGGGGCAGGACCCTGAGGCGGACGCAAGCTTCGCAAGTCGAAAGGCTGAGTAAAGGCCTATGTCTGGGGTGTGGTTACAGAGGGCCAAGATCTCTAGGGCCCTGTAACGAATTGTTTTCAGAACACACAGCCTCTCAGCTGGGGGAACGTCAAAGAAAAGTGACTCTGTTTCGAGAGAAACAGACGGGGGTTGAGGGACAGTGAACTCCGGACTCGGAGTTCTGTCTCCCCTGTGTCAGGAGGGACTGAGGGAGGGTCAGGAGGCCTGGGTCTGTGCAGACTCTCCCACCAGCTCACCTTGGGACCCCAGCACACCCCCACCCACCACAGCTTCCCACAAGCAGGAAGGTTCTGGGCTGTCCAAGCCGCACCGGATCAGCGCTGAGCCCACGCTCAGCCAGGTGGGCAGCCCGTGCTGACACGGGCGCCCGCAGCTCTCCTGCCTCTAGAGGGGCCTCCTGTGAGGCTGTCCACGTGGCTCTCCCGGCCGAAGCCGTGGCCTCCCCTCGCCCACTCTGGCCCCCCTGGCAAGGATGTACAGAGTAGCAAAGGGATGAAAGAGCCGGGACTTGGAGTGTGTTCAACTTTAAAATTGTTCTGCTCTGAGTGGTGTGGCTCTATTGGCTGGGCGCTGTCTCAAAAAGAAAAAGGTCACCGGTTCGGCTCCAGGTTGGGGCACATGCCTGAGTTTTGGGATTGGTCCCCAACTGATATTTCTCCCTCACATCAACGTTTCTCTCCTTCTCTTTTTCGTCTCCCCTTCCTCTCTCTGAAAATAAATACATACATACATACATACATAAATAAATAAATAAATAAATAAATAAATAAAATGTCTTTTAAAACGTTCTCCTCTGCCTGGCAGTGTTGGGAGGAAGGGTACCTGCCTCCCTTTTCAGCATTGCTCGACCATCGCGTTGGAGAAGAAGCACGCCTCAGCCACCCAGCCAAGGGCCAGGGTGGACCAGTGCCCATGTGGCCTTGTGGGCTGCTTTCCTGGACAGACCCTGGGACAGATGCAGACCAACAGGGTCCGGGCTCTGTCCTCCGTTGACACTGGGCAGTAGGGGTCTCGTATCTTCTGAAAGGAAGGACACAGGATCCACTGGGTGCTCTGGGGACTGCAGCCTGGTTTCCAGGGAGACCACCTGTCCCTCCCAAGTGACCAGGTCGGACACAAGCTGTGCTGTAGAGTAGAAAGAGCACAGTGTGGGAGTCGGGGAGCCTGGCTCTCCCATAACCCACTGGATGATCTGGGGACGGCCTCTCCCGCCCTCTGGGCTCTGCGTCCTCCTCTGAATGGCGAATGGTATTCACCAGATCACATCAAGGGGCTCCTTATTCCGCAGCCTGTAAACCTATGACTGGCCTGCAACAGGCCCCAGCCTCCCATGAGAGACACCTGCGGTGAAGGGGAGGAGGGTGTCAGTCCTGGCCAAGGGTGACCAGAGGGGGCCCCCTTGCCCACACTGCTCCACCCACAGCCACAGGGCAGCAGGCACCAGCTACATCACTGCCTCCCGCCTCTCTCCCTGCTGCAGGGCAGGGCTGAGCCCTCTCCGGCTCACAGGGGGCTGCCCGCCCCTTACACCATGCCTCCATTCACCCTGTTCGAGAAAGTCAAGGAAAGGCTCCTTGAGTGAGAAACTGATGAAAAGTTCCACCGGGGCAAGTCCTGGGTAGGTCTAGTTCATTGCTTCCTTTCCAACCTGCCCAGGAATGCCAAGGCCTTCCGAGTGTTCCCGCCCCATGGAGTGGTCGGGCAGGCTTGTCGCAGGGACGTGGAGCTGCTCAGAGCCTGTGGGGTCCCTGAGGGGCAGAGCAGGACAAACCCTGAGCCGCCCCAGAGCAGGAGGAGCCACTGGGAGGCCGGCCCACAGGGGCCTTGGGAGCCTTCCTCCTGGGGGAACTGCACAGCAAGGGACTCAGACATTTGGCTTCCGGGCCTGGCTTTAGTTCTGATTCACCGGATGCCTTTAGATAAGAATATGGCAAGAAAAATTCTTGTTTTTCTTCCCCCTCATCCTCCCACTTCGAAGGGAAGGAGGAATGATGGCAGTTACGGTCAACTCCCTTAGGTAAATGCTGGGTGCTGCGAATGGTGCGGGACGGACGGGCAAACCCAAAGCCCTCCGACCTGATCCAACCCTCAGGCACACCTACCAGTATGCCTTCCCTCGACACCTCCAGTTCTGCCCATTCAGTTAGACTTTTTGATAACCAAGACCCAAGAAGCAGCCCCAGGTTACTGGTACCCTGCTGAGTCCCAGGGGTGGGCGGACCTGTGCCAAGGCCACGGTGCACCTGTGTTAGTGGTGGAGGTGGCTAAGGGTCTGTGGCTCCAGCAATCAGCTCATTTTGAAGTCCTGATTTCAGTTTTTTTCAGCCATGACTCATACCTCTTCCCAAGCTACACCCTCCTGACCCCAACGAAGGAAGCTCATCCATACCTCAGCGCTAAGGGCACGAAAGGATGAAGAGGTAAATTCACCTGGGTCCAGGGTCCCCTGGTTGGTTACGAGGATGGGACAGTGTTGCCTACTGTCCCTTACTCCTTCCAGTTCACGCACAGCCCACCCCCTGCCCACTACCTGCCCTGTTTCCCAAGCCTTTGAGAAGCCCTGGAAGTCAGCTCACTGGGACCCAGGGTCTGCCCTATGTCTGAGATCCAAAAAAAGGGGCAGAGACCAGGAGCAGGACATGTCTGGAGGCAGAGTGGGGCTCCAGGGTGAGCAACTGGCCCCTAATGGGGTGACCGTGCAGTTGACAGTTCCTGGGGATGAGCCAGTAGGGCAGCTGTGGCCTGAGAGCCGGCCTTGGCCCCTGACCGGGACCTCGTAGAGGCTGGCACGCTCTGGGCTTCCTCTCTGGCAGCCAGCCCCCTCCACAGAAGCTACTTTCGGTTGGACAGCTGACGCCTAGACCTTTGCAGGGTGAGAGGGCCCGGCAATGAGGCTGTCCATTGCTCTCACATCTCCCCCTGCAGTGAGTCCACAGCGGGCCACAATCTGCACACCCGTCCCCTCACGCAGCTGAGGGCAGGGGCCTGGCAGGAGCCTCCTCCGTTCCTTAGCCTCCCCTAAATCAGTGGGGTCCCATTCATTCTTTTCCTGTCCCTTCCCCCAGTGCTCCTCGACTTGGGGTGGACACTGGGAATGGAGCGGTCATTCCTGATGTGGAAGAGAGCTGGGTGAAATACCATTTACCCGGCATATCTAAAGTACTACGTGCGTTCTTATTGCCTTTCAAAGGTTTGCAGTGGCACCACTCGATACCAACAAAGCTGCCCCTGGCCATCCCCAGGCATCCGCTTTAATGAAAAGATGAGAGACTGGAGACAAGCCCGTGTAGGCAGCTGGGTAATGAGAAGCGGCTGGCAAATCTGTCTTCGTAATGTTCGCAATACAATAACAATGCTAGCTAATCATATACCACTTACCGTTTGCCAGATGCTCTTTTTAGCACCTCTCACATGCTAATTCACTTAATCTTCACAATCCTGTCAGGCAGGTACTATATTATCCCCATTTCATGGGTGAGAAATAGAGAAGCTCAATGTCTTGCCTGAGGTCACACAAGCCAAGAAGTAGCAGAGGTGCAGTTTAGGGGGTTGGAGGGCTGGCTGCACAGCTCCTGCCCTCAAGCACTCATGCAGACTGCCTCTGTGTGGGCCGTTCAACGGGCCCTCTGCCATCCTGTGTAGTCCTGGTATGGTTCCACCAATTCTTTCTTCCTGGACGGTACCAAGCCCATGCCAGCCCAGGTGCCCATTGAGACTCTTTAGTAAAGGATCTACATGAACAGATCTCTTTAGGCTCTTGTTGGTCTTCCCCGCGGCTGTCCCCTGCTCCCACCCCTCCCCGGCACCCCTCTTCCCATGCCCTCAGCTCTGCGGCTCCTCTTCAAGAATCCCGATTACACTCTTTGCGGAAAGCCGCCTGCTGCGTCTCTTCCCCCACTCCCCCCAACCCCCAACCCCCACCTCAACCCCCACCCCCACGACCTCCCAAACAGCTGAGCCTGTGCAATGTGAGAGGGGAGGATACTTGCCAGAGGTTTCTGGAAAGCATCCAGAAGTCACTCTGGGTTGGCTTGAGTCCTTTGGGCCCTGACCACCGCTCTGAGTAGCCGCCACCCCACCGCAGGTCCACTTCTCAGCACCAGGGAAGGCTGACTGGCAGGTGCGGGGTGGCGGGCTGGAAGCTGGTTTGCCGCTGAAGAGGACAACAGGAGAGCCAGGCATGTGATTTGGAAGCTGCCACATGTTGAACACCAAAGAGCACATGGAGCGGAGCACCCAGATCTTCAGCCTAAAACTACCTCGCTATATCTCTACATCCAACCCTCCCTCGTAACCAGCCAACCCCTTACCTCCCGTGCCACCATCAACCCACCCAGCTCATGCACAGCTCACCCAACACTCAGAACACACTCCCCACCCCCACCGGGACCCACAGTGCTTACCCTATTCACCTGGAGCCTGAGACATACACCTCTCACCTGGCATACCCTAGCCACACCCCATCCAGATCACGTCTGGCTGTACTCACCCCTATTCACTCAGCTCATTCATTTCTAATGGCCAGTTGTTGGCCCCTTCAGCTCCCGTTCGTCTCACACCACAGCTTCAGCCTACCCACTGGCCCCAACTACCCATCCACAACATCGACCAACCACCAGCCCACTCCCTAAGACTCCAGCCACCCATACTCCAATTTCATAAACCACTATTTCCAGACCTAACTCCACCCAGGCTCTAGTGGCTGTGCACTAGTTCTGTACAAGAACCATTTTAGGGGGTTCAGAGACATTTTCTACTCAGGTCTCAGGTCTCTACACAGGTGGGGCCGGGACATGTGAAGAAAATTGCTTCCTGCCCCTCAAGGTTCAGTGACTGCCTTTCTGGGGAGCCATGAGATGGCTTTCCACCCTCTGAACCTCTTCTGCTGCAAAATCTTGTTGATAAGACAGTCAGGTTCAAAAAGAAGGAGGCGGGCTGAAGAAGGTCGCCAGCAGATGGAGTTCAGGAGGCCCCAGAGAGATGGACAGCACTCTTCTTTCCCCCTAAGTGCCAGAGGGAAGAAGGCAGAATGGAGTCTTGGACGCAGGGTCTTGGATGCAGGGAGACCTGGGTTTAGACCAGCTATATCACTCACCGTGAGGTCTTGGGCAAGTCACTTGGCCTCTTCGAGCCTCTTCATTAAAATGAGAGTTGAACAAGATGACCTCTAACCTCCCCAGGCCCAAGGCCTCTCCAAGGACTCCCTGAGCTAAAGACGTGTCATCAATGTCCCCAAGGCTGGTGAGGGCAGATAGGCATTCTTTCAAATGTCAGCATCCACAGGCCGTGTTAGCAGCTGCCTGGATCCCAGTTCAGAGAAGATCCTGTGTAGAGATCAACTAGTGATCTCTGCACAGGGACCAGAACAGGAAAGCGGGACACGAATGCCAGGAACTTGGAACCCCTCAGGAAGGTGCCTGGAAGTTTCTGGGTATATTTCCCTATCGTTACCTTCAAGTCAGTAGTAAAGTCCTATTTAAACAAGCCTTCTCTCGGTTCAATTAAAGGGGAATGGTGAGTCTATTCTCGGTCAGATGTCAAATGGGAGACAACACCCCACTGAGATTAATACAACAGTGGTGGGGTGACTACCTGGAAATCTTCCCAGAAGATGGTCCATTTTTTCTTGTTTACATTTTTAAAAAATCATGAGATTTCCTCATGAAAAACAAGCTCTATGAGGGCAGAGTCTGGTCTTGTGTCTGCTGTTGCCAGTTGAACGAGTTGGTAGGCCCAGAGGACCTGGATGAGTTACTCATCACTCGTTCACTCTTCCTTCCCTCCCTCCCTCACTCCACATTCACTCCATCCATCCAACCGTCCGTCCATCCATCACACCATTTATCCCCTCGCTCAGCAAAGATTCACAGGGGCTCTGACTCACCCACGGCCAGAGAATTTCTGTCAGTCTCTCAACTAGGCCAGGGAGGACCCCAGGCTAGTAAAGTTTTGAAATGTGACTACAGGAAGCCCTCACGCTGTAGCCTTAGGTAAGTCACTTCCCGTCTGGCCCCAGTTTCCTTACCTGCACGTGGCCAGTGGGTAGGGGCATGAGGAAAAGGGAGGAACTGCCAAAGCGAAGGGCGAGGGAGATGCCTCCCGGTGATGACAGTGTGAGTCCTGCTCCCTGCCCGCACCCACGGGGTGGGCAGAGGAAGTCAGGCCCAGGCTGGGCCAGCGTCTAGGGGCTGCGGGGCGGCTGGTCCTGCTTCCGGTCTTGGGGTGAGGAACACCTCCTGGGGATTCGGCCTGGTTGGACCCCTCTGCAGTGCAGCACTGATCTCTGAGCTAGTGAGTGTGCATAGGTCCTTATGAGGGTTTGAGTGTGCGTGTGCATGTGTGTGTTTGCATGACTGTACGTACATACTGCACAGTATTCCCCAGGAACATGACGGGCTAGGTTTCCACCCTGTAGGCCCTTCCTTAGAAGAAGGCACCAGACCTGCTCTCCCTGCATCTCTCTCTCCAAGTCCTTTATCCTCCTCCCCGTCCTTTTGGCCCCTCCCTTTAGTATAGAGGCAAGTATTTAAACTCTAGACTGCCTGGCTTTGAATCCTACCAAATTCCAACCAATCACACCACCTAGGGCATGTTAGTGTCTCCATCGACAAAGTGGGCTGTCGGGTGATTCTGGGGAGTGGGGAGCACAGTGCATGTAGCGCACAGCACTCAGCATTCGTGCCTGCCCTTGTCTCCCCGCCCTCAGTAACGCTAAACAACAGGGACTCCCCTCAGAGGGGGAGTGGGGACAGGGAAGAAAGACCATCTCCCAAGAATAGGACCTCGATCCCAAAGCCAAGCAGCTGGTTGGAGCTGGTGGTGTTTTTTGTGGATTGTTTATGTAGCTTTTCTGTTTTGTTTTGTTTTGTTTGTCCATTTTTTGTAAATGCAAAAGATGGAAAACAAGCCCAAGAAAATGTTTAAAAATCAATGACAGAATGGGAAGTCATTTGTGGGTGGTACCGACAGGGCCTGGGGCAAAGGGGCAGGCCCTGGGCATTACCCTGGGGTTTGAACCCTGGAGTAGGGGTGCGGCCTGGCCCAAGGCTCTCTCTGGCTGCCCTCCTTTCTTGCAAAAACTCCCTGTCCTTCCCAGAGAGGCCGGGGTCCTGGAGCACTGTCACCAGACGCAGCCGTGAAGAAAGCCAGGGGACCCTACTAGGACCTGGCCTGGCTCTGCCCACCCCTCCGTGTGATCCTGGGCAAGTCACTTTCTCTCTCTGGGTCTCGGTTTTTGTTTTTGAGGATCTCTAAGAATTCTTAAAGCGTTAACATTCTGGCCCTGATTGGCAAGGCTCATTTGGTGGAGCACTGTCCTTCATAGCAAAACGTCACCAGTTCAATTCCTGGTCAAGGCATGTGCCCGGGTTGTGGTCCAGTCCCTAGCTGGGGTTTGTGCAAGAGGCAACCGATCGATGTTTCTCTCACACGTTGATGTTTCTCTCCCTCTGTCTCTCCTTTTCCCTCTCTCTAAAAATAAATAAATAAATAAATAAAATCTTTTTTAAAAAGCATAAACATTCTGTGATTCCCTTCTAGCTCAGAGGGTGGCTGTGAGGGCCCTTTTAGAAGAATAAAGATGTGCCCATAAAGAGATGTGCATTAGCGCGGTGTGGGGGCGCGGAAGGGCCCCACCCTTTGGCTGCCCGGAAAAAATACTTGCAAAAATTCTTGCACTATCTGCTTTAGGGTTGTTTCAGCCGGATCTGGGCCTGCATACTCCTTGGAGTATGTGTTGGTGATCTGTGCAAAGAAGAGAAGGTCTGTCCCCTTCCTGCCCAGAACCAGATGGTGTGTCCTGGGGCAGATCCTCCTCCCGTTCCCCGCCACACCCCCCACAGACCCAGGAGAATGGCCCACTTGCCCTCTGGCGTTCTGGAGGCAGAGAATTTGGGGATGAGGAGATCGCGCATTTGATAAGATAGGGGAGCGTGTGTAGCCAGGAGACACAGGCTTGCTGCGTGTCCTCGGACCAGTCCCACTCCTCATTCTGGATCTCAGAATTGTTGCTGTTCTTTGTTATTTCATACGCAATAGTTACTGAGCATCTACCTGTGCCAGGCACCATGCCAGGTGCCATGAAAACATCAGTGAACGAGACTTAACCAATGCCCTTGAGGAGGGCACACTTTGGTTCAGGGGGAACTGTCCATTGCCCCTGTACTTTCACTGCCTTTTATTACATCCACTTCAGGCATCACTAATCCACCACAGCACTCTCCAACATCGAGCAGGCATAACCTCGGGATTGCTCGGAACATGGTACTCCCGTGTTTCCAATCAACTAGTAAAAACTGTGTGTCCTGAAGTGAGACGCTTGACCTCTCTGGTCCAGCTTCCTCACAGGCAGAGCAGCAGTAACAATCTTGTGGGACCATCCCCTGCCCTGCCTTCTCCACTGCATCACTCAGAGAATAAAACAAGATTGTAACTGGGAAAGGGAATGTGCCCCCAAATCCAGTCTAAGTGGGGACTCTATCGCTCAGCCATGTGAACATGTGAAGCTCATGATAGGGCTCCCTTCCTAAGTATTCTTGAGAGTGAAATCAAAGAGCTATGAGCAGTCTGTGTGTGGGGACCATGTCTGCCCCCCCAGTGCCCAACACACAGCCTGGCACACAGTGCTTGTTCCATCAGCGCTGGTTGCATAAATGATGCCTCTCAGCACAGCGCACCGTCATCGGGGAAGGAGACCAAGCTCCCTCACTCCTCCCTTCTGGAATAAGTCATCCCAGGCCTGAGGGCAGAAGGGAGGCTGGACTCAGGACAGACAGCTCCTCAGAAGGCAGACCCAGGCTTCTGGTGTGGAGAGCTGCAGTCAAACACCTTTCCAGGGCCATGTCCAAGTGTCTTCCTTTCTTTCTTGGCCAGAGCCTCCTGGGGTCACATCGGCCTTAGCAAGGTGAGGCATGTCTGGCGCCTCGTTCCTCCCCACTCACCAGTTAAATAGCGCAGTATTCAGGCCGACTGTGGAAACCTCTGGGGCGTCTGGGGCCTGAGGCCGTTCCCAGAATGTGACAACACTTGTGCATTAACAGAGGGAGAGGAGGTGGGGAGCGAGGCTGCTCGCCAGCCCCCAGCCCCCGCTGGGCCTGGCTGGGGTTTACTGGCCTGCTTGTTTCCAAAGCAGGCAGGTGAGGAGTGGGGCGGTGGAGGCCCCTGAGAGAAGCTTGGCTGGCTCTGCTGTGTGTGTTTATGAATGGGAATCTGACACAGAAGTCTGGTCCTGCAGACTTTTCAAAGCCCCCATCCCTTCCTGTATGAACCGAAGAAGACCCTGGGAAAAATGGTCCCTAAGACCTCTAGTGCTGCTCTGCCTGTGGGGAAGCTGGATCAGAGAGGTTAAGCAACTCACTCCAGGACACACAGCTTTACAAAACTCATATCATATTATCATTTCACCCACCTTCAGTGAAGCCTGGAGATGCCATGGGTCCAAAGTCCACAAAAGGCTGCCCTGTAGAAGCCGTAGCACACTCTGGGCCAGTGCCTGGGTCCTGAAGTCAGGCCAGGCCATCTGGACCCAAACCTTATTCCCACTACCCTCAAGCTGTGGGACCTTGGGCACATGACTTGACCTTTCTAAAATTCACTATCTCATTTGAAAACTGAGGAAAATTTTACCTACCTCATGCGGGTTTTAAAGAATTGTATATGTCTCTGTCTCCCTTTCCCTTTTCCTCTTTCCGAATATGTATTGAGATTTATTCTGTCCCATGCTTTGAAAGCACCGGGGTACAAAGATGGACCAGTTGCCACCTCTGCCCTTGATCTTCCAGTCAACACGTAGGTTAATAAATAATAAACTGTGCTGTGGTTAGGGCTGCAACTCTGCACACGAGGAGGGAGAGATCGACTGTTGGGGTTGGGGAAATATGGAATCGAGGTGCTGAAGGATGAGTAGGAGTTTGCCAGGTAGGCACAATGAGTCAGACAGGTATTTGGGGAAGAGGAAACAGTCTTGCAAAGACATGGAATGTGATAGAACATGGCATTTCTGGGCAGCAGGGGGTTGTTTGATGCGCTAGGGCATGTATTCATCACAGAGATGAGCCTGAAGGGGTTACTGGGCCAGAGCCTCAGGAGCTTTGCAGCCAGCTGGGCCCCTTAGTCAGTGGGGAACTATGAGGGGGCTGCCTGCAGGGCAGGGATATGTGGGCTCTAGTCTGGGCTGCTGCTTCTGGGACTGAGGCCCAGGCCAGCAGCTGCTATAGAGGCTCCAGCATCCCCAGCACAGCAAAGAGAGAATGGGGCAGAGGAAGAACCGTGAACTGGGGTGTGACCCAGAAGGCAAAGGAGCAGACACTCCAGGCCCTTGATGCCCCCGGTCTCAGGTTGATCTAGAAAAACTCAAATGCACAGGAGAAGCATGGCGTCAGCAGAGGACAGCCCACCCTGTGTGCTCTTGGTTCTTGGTTTCCATTCCCAGGCACCTGGTCATTCCAGGGAAGGAGGCTTCTGGGCAGTGAGGACCAGAAGCCTCACCTTCCAGAGAGATACCTAGAAACTCAGAGAGGTCAACCAGCTCACCCACAGGCACACAGTGATTGGGGCCAAGGAGAGAGACTGAATGGAGGCTTCCTGGAGCTGGGAATACTGGAGCCTTGGCCCTAATCTTGGGGGAGGACTGGGAACAGGGACGAAGAAGAAAATCCACTTGGGGAGCCAGGCAGCACAGGGTGGCCGCTAGTTTGGGGGCTTTTGTGTGCAAAGCCCAGGCTGTAAAAGGGTCCTTGAGATGACTGTCCTGTGTGGGTGTGAGTAGGGGGAGAACAGAGGGCATGACTTAGGGAGAGTGGGAACACTTTTTGAGCTAGGGACTCAGAGAGACCCCCTGGGCTGGGAGGAGATGGATGTCCGTGGGACATGAGGCCATGGAGACCAGAGCCCACCCAGCGATGGGCCCCTGAGAGACCCCTCAGGGTTGCTGAGGGGAAGGTGGGAGGAGTGAACATAAGGAACTGTCCCTGGGAGCTGCGGCCAAAGACCCGGGAACAAATTACGCAGCCGCCTCCACTGCGCCACGGGGGATGGATAAGGAGGCCACCCCCAGATCCTCGTGTCCCTAGAGAGAGAGGAGGCCCCAGTATGAGCCCTTCACATGCTCCTTCCTCCTCCCAGGGAAATCCAGGTCCCTCTGGAAATGATGTCTTTCCTTTGACGCCTCACCCAGAGCAGTGGCCCAAGTGGTAGGACCCTCAGCCATAGGAGGAGAGGAGGACACCCAGGGAGTCGGGGGAGGAGGAGAAGCAGCTTGTTACTATTAACCACCAGGCGGGCAGCAGGACACAGCAGAAAGAGAATGAAACTCTCCTTCACGTTAGATGACCTGGCCTCAAGTCCTTGCTCCGCCGCTGCCCTCTCTGTGCCCTGGACACGGCAGAACTGTCTGGCTGCTGCGGGGCTGGGCTAACACGACTTTTGGGGAAACAAGTCTTAAAACAGACACAGCCCATAAAGAAGCACATTCCACACATAATACATCAGAAATGGTTACAAATTAGTAATGTTTTATTTACAAATAAATGTTTGTTATAACAAGTTATAAACAGAATGATTTTAAGGGACACAATGGAAAAGTGAGCAAATACTCTGAACAGTTTGCAAAAGAAACACTAATGACTAATGTATACACGATAGCCATGCTTCTCCCTGGTGGTCATCAGGGAAGGCGCAACACAGTAACAATTTTATCATCAGACTGGCAAAACCTCCGATTTGACTGCTGTCAGAGAAATGTAGACGAGGGTGTGGGGCCAGGGACCCATACCCACAGGGGTGGAAGTGTAAATTGGTTGTAACCATTTCCAAAGCAATTAGCTCTAATATATTAAACCTGGAAATGTGCAGCGCCTATGACCCAGCCATTACAGTCCCAGGAACCTACCTGAAGAAACGCCAGCATGTGCACCGGATGTTCATTCCAGTATTGATGATGAAAGAGAAATGTGGAGTAAACTAAATATTCCCAATTGAGAATAATTAACTTGAAATATGGCTTATTCCACAGTGGAATGCAATTTACTGGTTACAAGATGATCCCTGCATACTTACCTGAATAGATCTCAGAATCACTGTTGAGTGGGGAAGAAAGCAATTCATTGATTAACATATACAATATGATCCTGTGTCAGAATTCCTTTTTGCTTTAAGTAACCAATCATCTACCCTACTACAGCTTAAAGGAAGAGGAATTTATGTTTTCTTAAGTAACAAGGAGTACAGAAGTAGCAATGGCTGAAGTTGGATCAGCTGCTTAACAGTACATCTTAGGGAATTCTCTTGGCCTTTCCTTTCGCTCATTGCCTCACGGTAATGAAATGGCTGCTGTAGCTCCAGACATCACATTCAAGGCAGGAAGAAGGAAGAAGTGAAATGGTTTTCTCTTCACACGGTTTTGGCTTTTTCTTTGGTGAGAGAAGCCTTCCACAGTAGAATTTCCCTTGTATCTCATTGGAAACCTTTACACCTTTTTGGTTAAAGGAATGAAATGATTAAAAAAATCATTTAAAAAAATCATGATTCATTCTCTAGGGGTTGATGGAAGAAAGGAACTGTTCTCTCTGATATCAGGAGATATCTGCCCACTACTTGAGTATTTCCTGCCCTGTTAGCCGGGAAGAAAGGGGTGCGGTTCGCTTGCGGGTGGACGGTGGACAGTGCAGACACAATTTATACAGAAAAGAAGATGCATCCATATGTAGAGCATGACCTATTTTATTTCTTTACCCAACACATATAGGGCTTATGGGAAAGAGTGCGGGAGTAAGGAATGGGCCAGTGCGTGGTGCGCCAAGGGGTCCTTGATTTTACCTGAATTCCTTAATCTTTAAACGGAAAGCTGAAAAAAAAAGGAGACTATCTCTTGTGCAATTAAAAGTCAGTTAAAAAAAACCCCTATCAGTACCCAGCTTGGACACCCC
This sequence comes from Artibeus jamaicensis, assembly GCF_021234435.1. Classification (NCBI taxonomy): domain Eukaryota; kingdom Metazoa; phylum Chordata; class Mammalia; order Chiroptera; family Phyllostomidae; genus Artibeus; species Artibeus jamaicensis. Next base: position 21,626,992 of record NW_026521788.1, read on the forward strand.
CAAATGCGGCCCGGTTGCCATGAGCCTGACGCTGCAGAAGCCAAGGCAGTTGCTCACCTGGTCTGATGCTCCCGAAGTTCAGGGTGGGCCCCTGGGAGAAGATGGAGGAAATTGCCTGAGTGACTTTGGCTCCCAGAAAAAAGTTGGGAGATGATCACTTAAGGCTTCGAAGCCCTTTCAGCAGGGCTGGTTTTGACAGACAGAAAGTCGACCCCTCGGTATTTCCTTGCAAGTTCAGGGGCCTCCCTCTGGAGCCCTCCCTCACTCTTCAAACAGAAACTGCGGTCTCTGATTAAACCGCCTGTCAAATACCGACAGATGCAGCTGGTGTCCTTAAAACCACTTACAAGACACTCTGGGGCACAGCGGGTGAGATGGACGAATGCCGGCTTTGCAGGCCAGCAGAGCCAGGAGGGAGCTGGGGACACAGCGGACCGACGTCACAGGGTGCAAGCAGCCTGTGCTCAGGGCCACAGTCCAGCCTTAAACTTCCTACTATCCATTTTTCAGGTCAAGAAATGAAGCTCCGGGGAAGGGAACCGCCCAAGTTCATAGACTACGAAGTCTCAGACTCACATCTGACCCACAGTGAAGCACCTCCCGGAAAAGCTGGGAAAGCAAATGAGAGGATTGGGTGGGGGGGCAGCTCCCAAGCACCAGCTCATCCAATCCCACCTCTGTCCACCCTCCCTACCCCCAGGCCCTGCAGCACCTGGCAGATATTTCAAGCCGAAAGCCCTACCGGAAAGACTTGGCCACCGAGAAGGTCCTTGCAGTTCCTCTGGTCCAGGGTGGTTTTTCAAAACCAGGAGGATAAAAAATCATCTTTTAAAAAATGAAAATATCTGAGTGTATTGTTTGTAACGAGGGTCGATATTATTTTGGGAAATTTGGATTTTTTTATTGAGTCAGTGGCAAAGCTGATTTTTACTCAGGACTGTGGCTGGGGATGGACAGGGCTTCGGGCCTCTGTGGCGAGCCTGGAGCTCAAGCCGCCTCCTTGGTTCCAGGGCTCCGGCCTCACGGCCCTCCTCCTGGGGCTGCGAGGGTCACAGGAAGCTGATCCCGCCTGCACCCACACTGGGGCCGCCTGTTTGCCCAGCCCTGCTCCCCCCACACCCGACTGGAAGGCCTCCTTCCCTGCTCCGGGTGAACACTCCTGCCGCTCGTGAACACTCGGCCGCAGCCACTCCGTCGCTCTCCGAGGCCCATAGTTTGCTCTTCCCACCCTTCTCCACTCACAGATGGCTTGCTCTGAAGAAATTCTTGTTCCTTGACACAGAATTTGGGAGCAGTCTCTTCACAGTGGCCGAGTGTGGTCCAGTGCTGGCTGCTGAGGCCCTTGGGGGGAAGGGACCAGGACCGTTTTCACCAGGAATGGCTGGCTTTCTTGGTGTGGCCGTGTCAGGGCCAAGAAACCTGAGTTTGAATCCTGTTATGTCTCCACTTTGCTCCAAATGTTGGACAAGTCACAAGGTCTCTGAGCCTCAGTTTCCTTCTCTGTAAAATAAGCTAATAACCCCCATCTAGCCCCCTCGTCGCCAAGATCAAGTCAGCTTTGGACTGCCTTGGACGTTAATGAATTTTACCTGAGCATCATCCATCTCTTCCTTACCCCTCAAGCTTCCTGTAATGGTATCCAATTTCCCTTTGAGGGACCCCTTCTCTCATAGTCCCTGAGATGAACGTGGCTGAAGCCCCACCATGCCCCAGACTTGAACCCTTGACCTGTCGATTCCACGTGTTCTCCGCTCCTGGCCCAGTGACGGTCGGGAAGTGAGCATGTGACCCAAGCCAGCACACAGGGGCTGAGCCCGGGCACTGCCGCCAGCACCACTGCTGGGGCTGCTGAGCTGATGGAGTTGCTGAGAGCCACAGGGAGCCATCATCTGATGAACCAACGCACTGAAAAAAAGATCCGGGAGATGAGAGAGAGAGAGACAGCTTGCTGACACTGCGTGGGCCTCTCGATCCACAGAGACACGATGCAAACTCTGCTCCCAGCCTCTTAAAGCCAATGAACTCTCCTTATGGTTTAAGCCAGCTTGACTTAAGTTTCTTGCATTGGCAGCTGAGAATGCTGACTAATTCAGTGGCCAAAACATTAAAGTGTTTAAACACACGCGCACGCACACACTTTTTCTCTCTTTGAAGCCTCTGAAAGCCCCTCCCACTCTGCCTTTCCTGCTGTGCCAGCAGCCTCGCTGCCTTTCCTGGCAGCGCCCTGCATGCCCAGTGCCCCCTGAGACCCTCTGTATTCACTGGCTGGGGAAGACCAGCCTTAACCTGTCCCGTGGGCTATCCTGACGGGCCAGAGGGGAAGAGGACCAAGGAAGAACAGCCATATTTGGTTTGGACATTGGTGTTCTAAGTGTAGGGCTCCAATCCACCCAGCTCTGCCTCATCCTGCTGCAGCTGACCCCCGCCCCCATCCTCTGAGAAGCCCTCCAGGTTTGCAGCCCACTAGACTTTTTCAACTATTCAGCCTCTCAACTCTGCCTGGGAAACGCCTCCACTCCCCAAGTCGCCCAAGCATGTGCTCTACTCTGGTCCTGTCTGCTCCTCCCCACAGCTCTTCTCTCCTCCCGAGTCCTCTCCCTCCTCCCTATTTGGGATCTGTTCCCTGACTACCGGGTCCTGCCTGGCCCCCTCGGCAGCCCCTGCTGTGGCTTTCACAGGCCTGTCCGTGCATTCTGTGTGGCATTTCCTCGCTGGTGCCAGGAGAAGGGCCATGCCTCCTGTACCACTCTGGCTGCTGGGACCTGCCCGGTTGGTGCGACCACCCTCTGCCATCGCTCCTGACAGGGGATGGCAATCAGTCATCAGACATCATGAATTTCACACTGAATTCAACCCACTGACCCCAACGTGTAGCATTATCTGCCTCGGGGGTGGTGTCCAACGCACCTCCTCTGCCGTGGGCCAGGGCAGGTCCTCCCAAGCCGCAGTGGAAGTCAGTGCCCCAAAGGCAGTCCCCAGCTGGCGTTAGTGGTGCTCTCGCAGGCTGTGGTTCACATCGGCCTGAGACACGGCCATGCCAAGGGTTGCTGATAAAATGCAAGAATTTAAACTTGAATTTCAGGATAAAATAACAAATTATTAGTAGAAGTATGTCCCAAATATTGCACGATAAATACTTATATTAAAAACCATACATTGTTTATCTGAAATCAAAGTCACCTAGGTGTCACTTATTTTGTTTTTATTTTGATGAAATCTGGAAAGTCAACATGTGGCTGCAGCCGGTGAGACTGCAGCGGCTGTGGAAGGAGGGCCCTCCGTCACAGAACCTGGAACAGGTGCCTGCGGAGCCCCTGCCTCTGGAGCCCTTCACAGAGAGCACAAAGAGACGGCCGCTCTGCAAAACAGATCACTGTCTGTTTGGAGGTAGACGAGCTTCCAGTTCCGCCCCAGCTCTGAGTGGATAACCGCAGGCTCTCACGAGTCTGTGTTGGGGGGAGCGGGCTGTATTTAAAGTACTGTGAACTCCCATCTCCTGCCCAGACCATCTTTCTCTCAGGCATTAAGCTCAGGACTTCGTGGCTGTCTATGAGAGATACAAAAAGCAACTGCAAGTGGCCCGCGTGCCAAAGGGCCGGAGAGTGAAGGGGAGGAAGGAAGATTGCAACACACGTTTGAAGGAAGGGGAATAAAATTAGTTTCTGCATAATGAGTCCTATTTTTTTCACTGACTTTAACTGTTAAGTTGGAGATAGATTTCTCTGGAAGAAAAGTGTTGACTTTAAGACAAAATAAAATAACTTTTTTTTTTTAAAAAAAGCTAAATTGTACATTTAAAGGGAAAATATTTCCCAGTGTAACAGTGGTAATATTGAAAGTAAGTTGCCAAGCATAAACACGAAGCGATTACAAGTGTTTTTACATGCTTGGCCCATAGTTTTAAAACACCCAGTGACAGCTTAATTGAGCAGAACACAGGGCTCATCGGCCTCTTCTCTCAGTCTTCCCACAGAAACCGACGTCGCCGGGCTTCTTGGCCATGCGGCCTGCGTTTCAGGGCGCGCTGGCAGCTGCTGAATTACTAAGTGTCATGCAGGTTCCTCGAAGCAGAGGCAGGTGGAGGTGCCAACCTGAAGTCCAGCGGCGGCTCCAAAGGTGGCACAGGTGAACAGGCGAGGTAGGGGCCAATATAGACGAGGGAACTAATGCAATGAGTGGTCACGGGGGAGAATCAGGGAGAAGGGCCCTGATAGTCCAGGTTTTGTATTGAGTCCCACATTAACAATAAAACAAAAGCACATTTCTGTTCACAGCGTTTCCACCTCCAGGGGCGCATCTGTAAACAGGAAGCCCAGAACGGGAAGCCGTGCCCATTGGAGATGCCCTGGAAAATAACTCAGCAGCACCTGGCCGGCGAATGTTGCATGAGACAGTTGCTGGAGCAGAAGGGAACTTCTCCAGCACTTTCTATACTGTGGGGAAATCTGCGTTAGAGAGCCCGTCTAGTACGAGAGCGGGAGTGGGCGGCAGAGGAAGTGAAGACAGGCAGTTTGGCTGCGTTTTCCGATATTTGCAAGTTTGGCCCACATCGTGCTTCTCCATTTCTCTCTTGCTCCACCCCGCCTGGCTCTGTCAGCCCCAATTTCCCCACATTCCCCACTTCGCCCTCCTCCGTTTCCACCAGGCTGAGGAGGGAGCGTGTCCTGGGCTGGGCTTTGCCCTTGGCTCTGGCCTCTGTGTGCCGGTGTGTGGTGGGTGCCTTGGGGGTGGTTTGTGGCTCATCAGAATGGAAATTATTTTTCTCATATTGGAACACAGGCCTTATGTGGGGGCTGCTCTGATTTTTCCAGACACAGTGTACTGTGAGGAGCTCCGGGGTCTCTGTATTACAAGCACAGGGTTTGGGTGGGGTCTGGAGGAGATTGCTAGGCCTTCTCCTACCTCTGAAGAAAAGTTCAGTGAGAAATGACACCCCCTCCCCCAAGGGAAACAGAAGACCCTGCTTTTTGGCCAAACTCCCAGCTGAGTATGTAGATGGTGACTACATGGGAGACTCCAGAGCAACTCTGGAGAGGAGGGAGAGGAGATTCTGGGAGAGCTGGAAGGCTCCTGGAGATGCCAGCCTGAGATCCAGGGCGAGCAGGTGAGGGGCAACGGACTGTTCCAGAGAGGAGAGAGAAAGAGTGGTTCTAGGAGACAGAGTTCAGGGGACTGTGGACACCAAGATTTCAGGAGAAAGAAGGCTTCAGGAAGGGTGGTGTCATGGAAGTTGTGGGCAGAAGGCCTGGAGGAGGCACACGGTTAGAGGGAAAGGCACATAGACCTCCTGTCACATCCACGATGGGTCATTCTGCGGCCAAGTGGTGCCTCCTTAGCAGAATCCCCACACGTGTGGCTTAAACCCCATTTCATTCTTTCTTTCACTCACCCAATATTTAGTGAACACCTGCTGAGTGCTGTGTTTTAGGCTTCCTGCCCTTTGGAAGTTCCCAGGCTCCTGGGACAGCCTGACAGCTATAGAAACATCCCATAATACAGAGTGTAGATGAAGCAGCCATAGTTCAGGGAGAGAACCTGGATAGGCCTTTCTAGTCAATATGTCAGCTTTGTGTGAGGCCTTTGGAGGGTGAGAAGGTCACCCAGTCAGTCTCTGGGCTCCTCCCAGCTCAAGAGAGCTTACCTTGACTTTCCCCCTCTGTGGCCCACCCAAACATTCAAGGCGGGTCTTCTCACCCACTCCACGTCCTCTTCCCCATTCTAGGCACCAGGATCCTTCAGCCCCTGACCCCCCAGGACTCCCCACCCCAGCCTATTTTTTGGTCACTGTGGTGTTTCTATTCTGGGGGCTCCTTGCCTACTGATCCTCCCTCACTCGGTTTAACTGCTGGGGTTCTTCTGGTTCACCAGACAAAGCTAATTTGAAACAACCATTCCCCCTGAATGTTGAAAATGGATGAAGCCTTCACATATGACCACTCTGAATCATCTTTGTCATTGTCATCAGCATCATCATTGTCATGTGTTTTGCTTTTACATTACAACTTCTTCTTAGTGATGTTAGTTTCAAACAATGCAATCTACAGGTGGGAACAGTGAAGGTTCAAAGAAGTTAGAAGACCTGCCAACAGTCATACAGCTAGAGTGAGAAGGTCAGGGTTTGAACCTGACTTTTTTGACCTCACATCCATACCACATCTGGCACATGATTCAGATGGCATGGTAGAACAGTGGGGAGAGCAGGCATTTTCCTTAAATGTGCAGAGCAATTGGGCATGGCTGGGTGAGGAAGGAGGATGAAGTGGAATCCCTACCTCACACCATTAAGAAAAGTCAACTGCAAATGATTGAAAAACTTGAATGTCACAAATAAAACTTTAAATTTCTAAATGGAAATAAAAGTGAATATCTCTGACCCTGGGAAGTATAAAATTATTTTTAAACTAAGACCTCCAAAGTACAATTTTAAAATAAAAGATTTGGTCAAGCACATTAAATTTAAGAATGCTTGTTTATCAGAAGACATACAAATAAAATTTGACCCCTACTCAAATCATTTACAAGAATTAACTCGAAATGGATTGAAGACCTAAAGAACAAAAATGTATAAAATGTTAAGGAAAAAATAAGTGTAAATCTGAGGACCCTGTATTAAATAAAACTTAGATATGTTTTTATATGACATTAAAAGCACAAGCAACAAAACAAAAAAAAACAGATAAATTGGGCAGCATCAAAATAAAAAATGTTTGTGCTTCAAAAAACACCATTAGCCCTGACTGATGTGGCTCAGTTGGTTGGATATCGTCCCAAAAAGCCACCAATGTGAAAGGCCTCTGGTTTAATTCCCAGTCAGGGCACATGCCTGGGTTGCAGGTTCAGTCCCTGGTTGGGACAAGTATGAGAGGCAACCGATCAATGTTTCTTTCTCATGTGGATGTTTCTCTCTCTCTCTCTTTCTCCTTCTCTTCCCCTTTTATGAATAAATAAATAAACAATAAATAAATAATAAAACCATTTAAAAAGTGAAAAGAAAATCCACAGAATAGGAGAAACTATTTGCAAATTTTATATCTGATAGAGACTTATCTAGAATATTTTTAAAAAGCAATTATAACACCATAAAAAAACAACCTAATTAAAGGATATAAATAGACATTTCCCCTAAAAAGCTATATAAATGGCCAAAAAGTACATGGAAAGATGCTCAACATCATTATCCATCAAGAAAATGCAAATCAAAGCTGCAATAAATTACTATTTCATACCCACTAAGATGTCTATCATCAAAAAGACAGACAGTAACAAGTATTAGCCAGGATATGGAGAAGTTGTAACCCTCTCATACATTACTGGTGGGTTTTTAAAATGACAAAATGTTCTGTCAGTTCCTCAGAAGATTAAACATAGAGTTTGCATACAACCCAGCAATTTCACTCCTAAGGATATTCCCAAGAGAAACGAAAACATATGTCCTTACAAAAACGTGTTCATGAATGTGCACAGTAGCACTGTTCGCAATAGCCAAAAAGTAGAAATAGCTCAAATGCCTGTGAAGGGACGAGTGGATAAATGAAATGTGTGTCCACACAGTGGAACATTATTTGGCAATGCAGAAGAACAAAGTACTGGTGCATGCTACAACATGGATGAAGTTTTGAACACATTATACTAAGTGAAAGAAGCCAGTCACAAAGGACCACATATTATAGGATTCCTTTCATATAAAGGGTCCAGAATAGGCAAATCTATAGAGATGGAAAGTAGATTGATCAGTGGTTGCCCAGGGCTGGAGCGTGTGGGGAGGGGTAGAGGGGGGGGGCTGGGGAGTGACGGCTAATCGGTATAAGGCTTTTTCTTTTCATGAAACTATTCTAAGGCTGACTGCAGTGATAGTTCCATAACTGCAAATATGCTAAATACCACTGGATTGTACACGTTGAGTGAGATGTATGGTATGCGAATTATAACTCAATAAAGCTGTTTTTATTTATTTTTAGTTATTTCTTATTTCTCACCCAGGGATATATATTTACTGATTTTTAAAGAGAGAGGAAGAGGAAAAGAGAGAGAGAAACAGTGATGTGAGAGAGAAACATTAATCAGTTGCCTCCTATATTTGCCCCAACCAGGGATCAAAACTGCATCCGAGGTATGTGCTCTGATTGGGATTGAACCCACAACTTCTTGGTGTATGGGACAAAGCTCCAACCAAGCTACATGGCCAGGGCACTGTATTTTTTTGGTAATAAAAAGACAAACCACTAACTAAGAGGCCCTTTCCAGTTTCCCATTGCAATGTAGTGGGCGTACACTTCTGAACAAAGGACTTTAGAGGACTTCTGAACCACACCCTTGGTTGGTACCATACTAGGCCTGGCCCCTTTCCTCATGGGATATTGGCAAACTGCACTATGTTGAAAAAAGTCTAGAGTTCCTAGTGATGCCCAGGACTTCGGGTTCACCTATCTAAGGAGAATCAATTCTAGGGGAATGGGAGACTTCAGGCAAATCATCACAGGATGGGCCAACTCAGGTGGAAGTGAGGAGGTAGCTGAAGGAGGTAATTCAGCCATGGGCTGAGTCACGTCAGTGGCATCTTAGAGTAGCATTAGCTGCTGCCCAAATCCTTCTTCTGAGAGTGGGTTCTAGGAATCCAATTGCATGTTCTTCTGGTATGCATCTGGCTGACACCACAATGATTCAGTTCTCAGCCCCAAACAACCTATGCACATATGCATACTCCATCCCCGTCTTAGAGATAAGAGCAGAGCTAAGCTCTGCTGGACTTGGAAGTCAAAAGCAGAATGGCAAGGGACACTGACGCCCCCACCAGCTCCTGCAGGTCTAGCTATGCCCTCCAAACCTGTTGTGGGAACATGCGACATGTGTGCCCCCAAATGGACAAGTCCCAGAGTGTTTTTGGTCAGATTGGGCCTACAAATACACCCAGCCAGCTATCAGCCAGAGACTGGGGCACCAGTTCACGCTGCCGAAGGGGCCCAGGACAGTAAAAATGAGCGTTCTTCCCAAGATGGGAAAGGCTGGGCAGAAGGCATACTGCCCCTCTCCTGTGCTCATCCCTGACAGCTCATGTCCCTCTTCCCTGCCTCTCTAACCCCAGTTATCCTCAGTGTGGGGCTGCCTGAAGCCAAAGCCCACACCTAGACTGCAGCCCCTGGGCCATCCTGGTGATCTGGACATCTGTGACCAACAATCTAAAGGCTTTCTAAAAGATATTACCCTATCTATCCATCCATCCATCCATCCATCCATCCTACAAGGCTGGGTACAAGCAGGGGAAGATTCACCACGACCAAAGAATAGACATTAGTAGTCATTATCTGTTGAGTTGAATTTATTTCCTACTAGACTTTTCATTTAGCATATGTGACTGTAATAACTATATACCTGTGTATATCTTTTCAAAGATGGTACCACTTTTCCAAAGACAGAGCTATTTGATTGTTTTCACATAATGGCAGATAACTACTGCTTTACGGGACAGTGAAACATGGGTATGCCATGAGGCCTGGACAGACCCCAGCCACAGGGTGAGCGGGAAGGAGCACAGGTAGGCCTGGGCAGAAGGCTTGTCCGGGCTCCATCCCCACCATAGATGGGTGCGGAAGGGGAATAAAATGTAGTTCCTACCCCTGCTTCCCCTGTCTGGGTCTCAAGGAGACTCATCTTTAGGGTGAAGGAAATGCCCAATTAATTTCCAGAAGCTCTTTTGGCTTTTCTGATAATAGTTTCTGTTATAGAAAACTTATCATAAATTAGCTTATTTAACTCCTATAAGCCTATGAATAGGTGTTATTTCCACTCCCATCTTATAGACAAGGAGACTCTGACACAGAGAAGTTTGGAGCTTCAAAGCCACACAGTAGTGCCTGATATAATCAGAACTTGAACTAGGTTTGTGTGACATCAGAGCCTGTGTTTTTAGCCACCACACCATACCATCTGCCACCAAACATGAGAGCACATTTCAGCTGACCTGGGAGAACACCCCCCAGGATGGGGAAAGCACCCACCAGGATGAGGAAGGCAGGTTGTACTTGGGCTGGTCTTTGGCCCAGGGTCACCAGCTCATAGCATCAAGTACAGTAAGATAGACATGTCCTCCCAGAACAAGTTGGGCTTAATCCCCAAAGCCTGTGGGGTCGGAGGGCAGCTGAGGCTGCTCCTGCTCCCTGTGCTGGGAGGGGACAGGCACAGGGCACAGGTTCAGTTGTCCTCAGGGCCAGATCAGTGCTTTTAATCCAGATCAGGCTCAGGCTCAAATGTGGTGCCTGAGCCTCCTGAAGCTTCCTGGGGGAGTATAGGTCTGGCGGAGCTTCACTGCCCAGCCAAACCCCAAAGAGAGACCCCCACATACACACTTGTAGCTCAAGGGCTCATAGGGAGGGTCCATCCCAAGGAGGGCTCCATCTACCCAATAGACTCAAGGTCAGAATCCAGCTTCCTCTGCTGAGAAATCGCCTCTCCCCAGGAGACATCATTCCACACAGACCAGCAGGGCCGCTGAACCTCCCCTGTCTCCCTATGCTCAATTATTTATTTAACACCTCCGCCACCCCACCCATCCACATCATCTGGCTGGTCTTGGCTGCAGTGCCTGAACAGGGAGAGGGTACGCTGTAGCTCCAGGCATATCTGCAGAGGGACTGGGAAGTCTCAGTCTGGCTTTCTCTCCTCCTTCCCCTCCTCCTCCACTGCCACCAGCTCCCCGATCCGCCTGCAATTGAACCCAGATGCCAGGAAGGATCTCAGTTGTACAGCTGAAGTGAAAACACATGGGTAGGGTAAAAACTCCTCTCCATTACAGTTTCATTACTATCATCCCCGGAAACTCGCAGATGGAGACGGAGACCTCTCAGGCCAGTGTCTGGTGCTCCCTGTGCAGGAGGGCGTCGCAGACCAGCTGTGAGCGGCGCACGTGCCCTGTCGGCTGCCCAGCTCGGAGCAGGAGTTCAGGCTGGCTGCGTGGGGCCTCCAGGGGGTGCAGAGGAAGCCTCTGAGCCCTGTCTCTCACTGCCTTCCCAGGCAATCTAAGATCCCAGATCCCAGTCCTCACTCTGACATTCGCTGGCAGTGTGATGTCGGGCAAGTCACGTCGCCTTCTCTGAGCCTCCATTCCCTCATCTGTAGAGCAGTGATAAAAAAGACCTTTTTCTCAGAGCTGTTGCAGCACAACAAAAGGACTTTTGGGAGTGGAAAAACAGTCCGAGAGTACAGTGCATTCAGAAAGCACACCTTCTCTAATCCGAAACTCCACACCCCCAGCAACTCTGAGAACCATAGTTTTCATAACTCACTTGGCAGCAAATTTGAGCTGACCTGATACAAGACTATTTATTGAATGAACTTACTCCCTTTGGTGTGAGTGTTGACATGTTTTGCTGCACAAACATCACTCTGTTTGATCACAGGTGCTTCCCTGGGTCCACTAGCGGTCTGATGTGTTTGTAGGTATCTCTCAGCTCCCAAAGTTCTGAATTCTGACACACCCAGCCACAGGGGTTTCAGGTAGAGGAGGGTGAACCTGGTTTTGGGAATGAAGGGGAAATTACTTGTTGCTTTAGGAGATTAAAGACAAAAGGTTGGCTGTCTGGAGATACGTTGGATCTGAGGCTTTTTAAAAAAGCGCCCCCCACCCCTGCCTTGCCCAGGTGTCAGCTGGGACCCAGGACTAACTAGCACATTGATCAAGCAGCTATTATGCAGATGTGATGAAGCTCTATGAGTGTTATCTATTGTATGTAACCTCCCAACAGGCCTGTGAGAAGTTTCTAAGATTTTCTTGTTTTATGCACGAGGAAATGGAGGTTCAGAAAGGTGCACAAGTGAGTCACACTGGCGATGCTGGGCAGAGGCAGATCCAAACCCGGTCTGACCAACTCCAGAGCCATCGCTCCATGGAACCCTGAAATGGCAGTGCCAGGAAGGAGCTCTCTTGTGAGGGTTGGGGGGACCCGCAGCGGGGGGGGGGGGGGCCTGGGGAGCGTGAAGGGCACTCAGCCCCACATGGCATGGAAGGCCCATCTGTGACTTTCCCCGAGGACTCCTTCTCTCCACCAGAGGGACACTCTTCACAAACCCCAACTGACGTGTCCTTCCCACAGGTACTTCTGTCCCCTTTCCCTCCTCCGGGAGGGCTTGCCACCCTGTTGGTCTCTGACACCTACTTCCTTTTCCCCGCCTTGGGAGTCTACGCTCCTAGATTCCCCTGGCTCTGTTCTGTTGGTTGGGACTCTAAGTGCCCTCATCCATCCCTCGAGTGGTTGGACAGGCCACAGAGTCAGCAGGCCCATCAGACACAGGTGCTAGGGACCACTGCGGGGGTCTCAGGCGGCTGCCCTGGGGAGCAATGGGTGGAGGTTTCCCGGGGACGCTGCAGGGGCCTTCCACAGGGTCAGGCTGATTTCTGGGCCATTTCCCTAGAGACCCCAGTGGCCTGGAAAATCTACCCTCGCTGCCTCCTTCCTCCGTAGGCCCCTCTGAGAGCCACCTGGGCCCGGGGTTTGGCTTGTTTTTTAATTATACAAGTGGATCGTGAACACATTCTCATTAGGAGAAAAATACACAAGTGCACAGAATAAACAGTAACAATCCTACCCACCTCCGCCTCCTCAAACCTACTCTATCCCTGGGGTAACTACAGTTTACAGCTCAATATGTATCACTGCCGTCCATTTTCTTGGCATTTATTTATGCATGTATATCATTTGGATTTGCTTTGGGCATTTTATATACACACCTCACATAGTGTTCTGCAGCTTGCTTTTTTTCTGCTCGCCATATGTCTTGGAGCTCTTCCCACGTCAGTTCACATAAGCCTGCTTCATTCATTTTAACTGCGGCCTCGTAGCCACCCTATGGATGCTCAGAGTTTGCATAGCCAGCCCTCACTGTTGACCACACAGGTCCTCTGTGGTGAACATCTCTGCCCACATGCCCTTAGGCCCACAGGTTGTCTGCAGTGACTACCTGTGTGTTGATACGGTTGTGCCCATGGGTGATTACTTTCTACAAGAGGAACTGCTGTGTCAAACAGTGAGACATTTTATTTCTGCTAGCTTCTGCCAAATTACCCTCTAAAAGGCTGAATCCATTTAGACTCTCACTAGTAACATATGAGAGTCCGACACAGCCGTTCTACCAGCTGAGACAGGGCTTCCTGGCAGGTGGCTCCGAGGTGGCTGCAACCCATTTCCCCTGCGGAGAAGCCAGCTGCAGCGGCGGGAAGTGCCTGGTCTTTAGCAGTGTGGGAAGGTGGACCCTGGTTGTGCGTGAGTCATCTCAAGGGCAATCGGTATAACAGAGTGATTGTAAACAGGGGGTTTGGAGCAGAAAAGACTTGGGTTTGAATCCTGGCTCCACCACCCGTGAGCTGTGTGATCTTTAGCAAATACAGGGTCTGGCGCAAATAATTTTGTATTACAAACCCTTTTATTACAAAATCATAAGCATGTAATCCTGTAACATAACAATATCACGCTCACACACATCATGGCATTTTAGGGGAAATGTTCAAATTAAACCTATAAATTATTACACCCATACTGTTATCCTACCAACCACACTGAAGCAGGCCTTACTCCTGTCGGACCCTGTATAACTTCTCTGGACTTTTTTATCTGAAAAGTAGGAGTAACAATAACTACATCAGGCAGGGAGGCGGCCTGAGGCTTTAGCAAGACGATATATTACACACACGGAAAGCCCTTAGTATAGTCCCTACAAAGACTACATGACAATAAACAAGAACCGGAAGTTTAATCGTGATTTTGATCGTTAATATCTGGCCTCCTTTCTCTGGCAGGGGGCTCCTCTCATCCCCACCTGTGTCGGCCACTGAGCCCTTCCCAGGCCTGGGCACCGTGGGACTGGCTGGCGGCCTCCCAGGGCACCACTGTGCGCGGAGGTCAGAGCCCACGAGGAGGGGGTGATGGTGCCAGGAGGCGAAGCGAGCAGTCGCGGCTTCCAGGCTAAAAGGGTAGACAGGACGCAACCGGATAAACACAGTGAACAGCGGTAGGGAGCCGCAGACACACAGACCTGTGCCAGAGCAGTTACTGTGAGGTGAACACGCGGGAGCCAAGTCACCAGGTGGGAGCGGAGGGGGCGGGGCGGGCGTGGAGGGCGGGTGGATGGCAGGGGGGCAGGAGGCGGCAGGGGAGAAGGAAGCCAGACAGATGGCACATCCTGGAAAGGTGACATGGAGGACGGGAGTGGGGCTGAAGGGGGGCTACTTAGAGGGTAGTTTTGCTCCTGGCAACCACTGTGGAGAGGAAGGTGCCCTGGACTAGCTGGCTGCCAGAGCCCCTGGTTCGAGTCCCTGCCTTGCCTCGTGCCAGGCGCTGGCCTTGGGTAAATTATTCTCCATTTCTGGGCCGTGATTTAAATACCTTCAAACGGCACATGTGCGGTTGTGGAACTAGACAGCTCCGACTAGGGTCATTTTCAGCTTGAAAGTTTAGGAATTCCTGCCCATAGTAAAGTCTCTACTATGAGCAGCCTAATCTTGAATTTGAGTCACCGTGGCCAACCCTTGAATCTCTCCAAAGTGCTGGCACTGAACAGTTTATAAACTATGTTCACATCTGTTTCTTCATCCAGTTCTGCTCTGTAGCTTTGGATGCAGGTGGAGCTGCGAGTCAAATGCCATTTTACATGCGGTCACATGAGAGACCTGGGGTTCACCGAAGTGAAATGATGTACCAGTGGCCGGAATCGAATAGGGCTGGCAACTCACCTTCCAGGTGCCACCCCCACAACTCCCGAACTGTCGGAGTTGTCCACAGCAAGTCAGCCTGGACCACTCAGTGTCCCCACAAGCACCACCAACAGCAGCCAGGTCCTGGTCACACCCTTAGTGTCAGGTTCTTTGCCCACATCACCTTGTCTAATCCTCACAGTAACCCTCTGAGGTCAAAGTGCTATGAGGCCCACTGTATACAGGGGAAGGCGAGGCTCAGAGACACTGAGTTATTTACTGCCCAAGACCACCCAGCTGGTGAGCAGCGGAGCCGGCTTCCCAAACCCCACGAGCAAACCTCTCTCCTTTCTCACTCGTCTCAAAGGGGAGCACGCCCTCATTGGCATCTGAGAGCTCCACTTATCACCTAGCTTGTCCCAAATCATCCTCAGGGCCCAGCTTCCTCGCTGGCTCCTCCAGGAAGCTCTCCCTGACCACCACCCACCCCCTCGCCCAAGCATTTGTGCCATTCTCTTCCCGCTGCGCACACCTGTGGTCTCTCTGGGCCTTCCAGCTGATCCTTCTCGGGCTCACGGGGAAGAAGGGAGGCCCTCCTCCTCTGTGGTGGGAGTTTGTCTTCTCAATGTGAGGTTTACCTTTTTCTAAATAACTATATTCTACTGTATGGTAAAATAGACATGTGTTTATTGTAACAGTGCAAGTGTAGAGAACTATTGGGCTGGTGGTTTGTCTTTCTATGACCTCACAGCGTAAGGCAGGACTAACCATCCCCCAGACATGAAGTCCTGTTTCAGTTTGGTCTCCTCTGGAAGCCAACTCTGACATGAGGATGTAAGGACCAGTAGTTTAGTGGATCGGCCAAAAAGTCCATTTATTTTTTTCTATATGATGGCTCTAGTAATGCTTAGTTGTCTTTAACTTCCTCTGCAACAATTTTGTTAGATTGTATTGTGACAGCTGTCATATCAGCGTCCATTAAAAAAACGTATCAAAATTGGTGAATTTTTGTGTAGTCATTTTAATATTGAAGATGAAAGAAAATAAGCAACATTTTCAGCATAGTATGCTTTATTATTACAAGAAAGGTAAAAATGCAACTGAAATGCAAAAAAAGATCTGTGCAGTGTACGGAGAAGGAGCAGTGACCTATCGAACATGTCAAAAGTGGTTTGTGAAGTTTCGTGCTGGAGATGATGCTCCGCGGTCAGGTAGACCAACTTGATAGTAATCAAATCAAGACATTAACTGAGAACAACCAATGTTATACCATGTGGGAGATAGCCAACATACTCAAAATATCCAAATCAGTAAAGTTATTGGTGAAAATGGAAAATGTGTCCTTTATTTTATAGAAAAAACCATACAGATTTTTTGGCCAACCCATTATTTATGAGGCTTATTTGGAAATAGTTTACTGGTAGTCCATTGGATCATAAAATGGATCATGGAAGACAGTGGGAAAGGGTGTGTTTCCAGCAGGTGACCTCTGCGGCCGCTGGGCTCCATCCGGCTGGAGAACTCTGGGAACCAGTGCAAAACCTGTGGCACAGACTCAGCTCCCCAAAGGGCAAAGACCGGAGTGTTTATCTGCCAACTCCCAGAAGTTAGAGTTGAGGGCTACTTCCAGACAGGGCCAGGGTCAGTGGCCAGAAGGGACCCCCAAGCAAAGAGACACATGGGCTAGAAGGCATGGGAGCCATTGGCGGGCTACTGATGACATCTGCTACAAGCACCTATGGACCAGGCTTACTGCCACACAGCAGTGAGGGAGGAAACGAGGTCCTCATAGACCAGCAACTCACAAGCTCATGCTGAGACAGGCTTGTGAAATACTGCAGAACAGAATCAGAATAAATGAGCCAAAGGGAGACTCATGGCTCTGGAGTCCGGTGGCCAGGACTGAAATCCCACATCATTAGTTTCGAACAAGTTACTCAGTCTCTGCAGCGCAGTTTTCTCATCTATAAAATGGGAATAGTGAAAGTAGCAACATCTTGGAGTTGTTTGGAGTTCATTGAAATGAATACACAAGACTTGGCACTGAGAGTTCTCACCGAATGCTTGCTATCATCATCATCATCATCATCAATGATGCCATTAGAGGATAAAGAGGGGCGTGGCCAAGCCTGGGGACCCACAGCCACAGAGCAAAGGGAGACTGAGGAGACCAGGGCACAGGAACGCTCTGCCGAGGCAGCCTGGTGGCCTTGCAGGCATCCACAGAGGCGCTCAGGGAAGGTTTGAACTGCAGTCACCTGAGTCTGGTGGAGTATCCAGTGACCCCTCAGAACGCTGCAGATGGAGAGGCTGAGAGGAGCTGCGGGGAGGCCACCTCACACTCAAGTCCTATCCCTCTGCGAGGCTGTCACGAGACCATTTCTCACAGTCTCCGAGCTCTGATGAGGCGTGGGCTTCCATCCGCCCCCTCGGGACATAGGTGCGGACTGCAGAACGGCTCAGCTGCAGTCCAGCGACGGCTCCTAAGGGACGCGCTCTCCTCCAACATGCACTCCACTGACTTCACTCCTCTCAGTTTGGTGTCGTCCGCGTTGGTGTATGAGACAAGGGCCCAGGGAGCTGGCACCTTTGGCTCCTCTTCCTTTTGTTGCCTACGCAGATAATAACCTGTCGGATTAAAAAAAAAATCACCCTGTTTGTCTCTTCCCTGGCTGAGTCAGCCAGGCCTTGGCCTTGCCTGTCTGTGATTCCAGGAGAGAGTGGGTTTGCAATGAGACCAGAGGGGGCGGGCTGACATGGAGAGAAGCAGGGAGGTGGGTGACCAATGGAAAAGATAACAATAAGAGCCATTATTTACCCAGTACCCTGTGCCAGGACTTGGTTAAGTCTTTACTCACTTAATCCTCACAATAATCCTATGAGATAGGTATTTGCCTCAGAGGTTAAGTAACTTGCCCGGAGTAGTTAAGTAACTTGCCCAAAGTCACACAGCTCAAACATGGAAGAGCTTGGGCCAGCACCTAGGCATAAGCACTTAGCTGCTGATGGAAAGAAGGATTGGGGAGAGAGACATTCTCACTGTGGCCTGCTTGGGTCCTGAGGTTCTCCCGGAGGAGATGGGAGAAG
Source organism: Artibeus jamaicensis (assembly GCF_021234435.1). Lineage (NCBI taxonomy): Eukaryota > Metazoa > Chordata > Mammalia > Chiroptera > Phyllostomidae > Artibeus > Artibeus jamaicensis. The sequence continues at coordinate 21,644,759 of NW_026521788.1, forward strand.
TGCCCTGAGTGCCCTACTGGCCCGAGGCTGGGCCCGTTCTAACAGCTGGCAGGAAGAGAGGGGGACCTGGGGCCTAACTCCTCGTGGCCACATAGCCCTGCCCCTTGCTAACCAGGTAGACTCTGAGAGCCGGGCTGAGGAAGGAGGCAGCTTTCCAACCCCTGGCCCCACCTGCCCGTGGCCCTGTGGCTGTGGTCGCTGGTGGTCCCTTGTGGCTGGGCTAGCTGCCAGCAAGCAGTTCACACAGCTGCTGTGCACGGCAGCCAGCCTCCCTGGCAGCTCCCTGGGGCTGAGAGAATATTCCAGGACAGCTTGGAGTCATTAGGCACTCTGCTCACTGCTCATGGCGAAAGCTGGATTTCAGACCCAGGGCCTCTCCTGCTGCCTGCCTTTCTCCCATTCTCCCAAAGAGCTGTCAGGCCTCGTGAGATGAGGGGACAGGAATGTTGCTTAGCCCCCCAACATTGCTTTCATTTCATCTTCTCCCATGGTTCCCTCTCCCACTGCTCAGTTTAAACAAGCCACTGCGGCCCCTGGAAAGCAATGAAAGAGCTGGGTTCTGGTGTTGAGTCTGCTGTATGACTTCGGAGAGCTCACATAACCTCTCTGGGCACCTCTCTGTTTTCTTTGTCAGCAGGAACTCTCAGTCCCTTCCTTCCTCACTGCTTTGTGGGGATGAGGAAAGTGCATCTGGAAAACACTGACATCGGAAAAGAGAAACTCGCCGGGGCTGGAGCACATGTTCCCGGGGGTGGGGTTCATCAGGCCTTGGTCAGCTTAGAGTACAGTGGGGTGTTGACCTGAGGGGGCATTCAGGAGCATTTAGTGAACCCACCTCACTTAATTTTTAAAAAGATCTTGTTTATTTATTTGTAGAGAGAAGGGAAGGGAGGGAAAAAGAGAGGAAAACATCAGTGTGCAGTTGCATCTCGCCCACCCTGCACTAGGGACCCAGCCCACGATCCAGGCATGTGTCATGACTGGGAATCAAACCAGCGACCCTTTTGTTTGCAGGCCAGTGCTCAGTCCACTGAGTTATACCAGCCAGGGCCAAACCTACCTCACTTTGAAAGTGGGGACACTGAGGCCCAGTCAGTGAGGGAAAAAGATGGGATTGGAAGCTGGCTTCCGTCTACTACGCCACCTGGCCGTCTCTGATGATGGGCACACGGAGCATTTGGTGCCAGACCCTCGCCTGGCTGTGTCTGTTCCATGTTATGAGGTGGGTGTTAGTGGCATCCAGCAACGGTGAGACTGGAACATGGGCTGGGTGTGCCAGAATCTGTTTGTTCAAACCGGAGTTTTTTTCTGGGCTCAGAAAACTAGGGAGGAAATCTGTGTTTTTGCAGACATAGAAAGAAAAATTATCTTTCGGGACCTTGATGTTCATCAGGTAAGGGACAATATTGGAGACGTTTGCTGGGCCCCAAGGGCAGCTCCACCTTTGGAGCCCCTTGTGGTTGGGATGGGGGCCGGAAGGGGTGGGCGCTTCTCTCATGCTCCCTTCTGAGCTTTGGTTAAGGTGCAGAACCATCAGGGTGGCGAAGTCTCAGATTAGTGCCAGTGTGACGTCTCCCACAGGAGGGGACATTTACTCAGGGGGAGGAGAATGGACCGAGTGCATCACCAGCTCAGGTTTGACCCCTGGACACATGACGACATCCACACTGAGAGGACCTGAAATAACTCGCTGACTCAGTGGACATTCAGTGACGCTGGAGCTGTGGTCGAGCCCCTGAACAAAGGACAGTGTGGGTCACAGTTGGCTTAGCGTGTGCAGAGAATGGCTGGGAAGAAGGGACAGGTAGCAGGCTTTCCCAGTCAGCCCATGGAATGAGCTAGCGCTGCTCCAGACACCTCTTGGCCAGGTGCTCCTGGGGGCCCCGGCCAGCCTAGCTCAGGCCAGATGGGCTCTGGCAGAGACCCCGCTTTCTCTTCCAAAACAACGTTCTTCTCCCAGCCAAGGGCAGCACAAGGCGGGCCAGGGAGCCGACAGTGCTGAGGAGACTTCCTGGCCCCCGCCTGGACTGCCCAGTCTTGGTCTATCCCTCCGTCTGGCGGCCAGCGGTTTTGCCGTCTGAGAAGCCGAAGTAGTCACGCATCACTGCCACCTCCACAGCCTCTGTCTGGTCAGACTCTCAGGAGAGGCACAGCAACTCAGGTGTGTGCACCTTCGTTCTTGAGCTAAGGGACCCCAAAGGAGGCAGAACTAAGTCACCCTCCTTTTCCTCAGGCAAGACCCTGAGCAGAGGGCTCTGGCCTCGGGGTCCTTCCTAAGGTGCTGAGAAACCTGCTGCACTGGCCCCACCACTTAGAACCTCTGATGAAAGGAGCTTTTTTCAATACGGGCATGCGTGTGCACACATTACTGTACACACATGTGCGCGTGCAAGTATGTGTTCATATGAGTGTGCCACACAGATGTGTGTGTATCTGTGTGGGTGTGCATGCGTGTGGCTGCATGTGCATGCTCATTTGAGTGTGTACATGAGCACATGTGTGTGCATGCGTGGGCAGGGGTCTGGAGACCAGAACGTCAGAGGGCTGGTGGTAGCAGCAGCAAGCTGAGGGGCGTGGAGTGAGCTGGCCTCCTCCCACTCCTTTCCTCTACTAACCCAGAGCCAGGCACTCTTCTGGGTGTGCGGCAACAGTGTGAACAAGAGACCTTATATGTTCTCTCGTGGAATTCACATTCTGGTGACAGCACATACAAGTAAACCAATAAAATGATCTCAGAGAGTGATACACGATGGGGAAAAAAATAAAGTGATAATGTGCGAGCTGTTTTCTCTCTGATTTTCAAGGGGGAGTAGGAATGAGAAATGAGGTGCAGGAGTAGGGAGGTTATGAAGACACTCAGGGGTGGTGGAAGAGGGCTGTGTCGACCTGTCCTGGGCCTGGTCAGTGCCCACAGTCGGAGGTCCCAGGATGGAGGGCAGGAGGCCAAGGCCTTGGTCCTGGCAGCCTCCGGCCCCAGCTGCCCCAGGCAGGGCTGGCACACCTGTCTGTTCTGACAGCCAGAGGGGTCCCCACCCTTTCATTTCAGAGTCTGGTCATTTGCTCCAGAGGAAAGAGGGAAGAGGAGAAAAGAAAGACGGAAAATTCCATTTTAAACATTTTTGGCCAAAGCACAAATTTCCTTCCTCCCTATCTTCCTTCCGTCCTTCCTCTTTCCTTCTTTTCTTTTATTTCTTTTTTTAATGAGTAAAATGACCCAGAGAATGTGAACAAAAAACTCCTAGTATGAATCAGGCCTCCTTGTTCCCAAACCCCAGGAAGAATCTGGGATATGAGCGAAGGCGCCAAAGGCCAGCGGGATGCATTGGCTCAGAACTGCAGCCCTAGCAGGGCTTGGAGGCAGGGCTGACCTGTGGGCTCCTTAGGAATCTCAGACACAGCTGCCACTTGGGGTCCAGATGTGCTAACAGAAGGAGGGTCCAAGAGAGGCTAGAGGGGTGGCCTGAGGTGACCTGGAGTCAGGGATGGAGCGGATGTGCTCAAAGATGGGCCTCGAGGAACAGGAAAAGCCTTGGTGTCCCTGAGTCCTGGATCCCCACTGGGAAGGTCCCTCCAACCGCAAATAACTCCTTCATTTGTACTCTGATGCTGGAAGGATCCTCTAATCACTCAGCCCACCAATGGCTTTGTTTCCTTCCAAAAGGAGGCCCCAGCCATATCAGTCATTTCCACTTTAATATAAACGAGCTATCTGGTCCTTTTCCCAGAACAGGGTTCGGATACAAGAAGAGAAAAAGGATGGAAATGCTGGTTTCAAAGAGAAAGGATATCACTTCCACGGGGACTAGGAGTCATATGAGGGGGAAAGATTAGGAAAAGGGAGCTACACCAGCCAGGGCCAAACCTACCTCACTTTGAAAAGGAGCTGGAGAGAGCAGTCTCAGACTTCATTCTTCAGGATGGGGCAACACCTCCCTGATACAGTCAAGGCTTTGACGGTCATGATAAACCACAACCCCACAGTGCCATCCAGCTCACTCCTCTGCGGGAGGCCAAAGGCTTCCAGCAAAGTTTAGCCTCCCTTCCCCCTTGAGCCCTGTTCCCACTCTTTTCCCAGGCTGCCTCTGTGCTGGGTTCCTGGGGGCCTTGGGGGAGCCAGAGGTTAATGATGACAAGTGAGGTAGCCATTGGGCCCCCAGCAGCTGAGAGCAAGCTCCCCTCCTAAGACCAGGCTGAGGAAGATGGCCCACAGTCTAGGGTCTGGACTGAGGGTCCCCCCATAGGGCATTTAGCACCCCAGGGAGACAGGGGTGCAGATGGAACATTACTGCTTCGCATCTAGAGTCCTGTCTCTGGCTGAACCTACTTCCTGCCTCTCCTCCATGGTCACTGCTTCACATTTTAAAAAATCCAGCACAGTGACATGAAGCTCACACACGTGGCCAGGAAGGTGGCAGGAGGAAGCTGTGGTTATCATTCAGCTGGCCTGTGTTGTAGACCGCTCTGCCTGGTTCTAGGAATTATATCTTGACCCCTTGTAGCTAAGGGTGAGGGATGACCTTTGGAATGCCAGCCACAGGAGACAAAGCTTGTCTCTGGTAGCAAACACTGCCTCAGTTTCCTCTCCCTGCCCCCAAAGCTTGGTCAGAAGTCAATGACGGGTAAGACCCCTCACAGCGGGGAGCAACCTAAGCCAGACTCGATCACTTGGGAGGCCTTCATGGAAGAACTCGGGGGGGAGGGGCTGCAACAAAGAGGGAGCAATGGATTACCCCCCCCCCGCCGCCCCCAGCTTTGACAAAGCCCGAGTCCCCATGTCCTCTGGGAGAAGGGCTTCCTGGCTCTAATCCCCTTAAGCCTGAATACCTGATGGGGAAGGGTGCAGCTCCTTGCCTTGCTAGAGCTTGTCCTGGGGAAAAATCTGGCATCACAAAGACTTCCTGATAAACCTGTGAAATCTGCTCTGCTAAGAGTGCTTTCATTCATATGGTAAGGGTTTGAGCAGGAAACCCTAAAACTCTGTTCCCGACAGACTCTGACTCATACTAAGCCCTCAAATTTTTTGAAATGTTATCTACTGTTTGATCCTTGCCACCCTGTATCCCTGTGTATTACAACCCAATAAAATCCCCTAGAGGAGGGGGCTCAACGCCTTTTTCCCCTGAGAAACTGGCCACTGCTCACTGCCTTTTTCCTCTGGGAAAATGGCCACTTCTTCTCTGCAAGCAGATCACATCATGTCTCAGTCATGATTACTCTCATCCGTGGCGGCTGGGGGGACTTGCGAGGAAAGTCACCCCCACAGGCCCACAGGAAATAGGGAAGTCATCTCACTGTGTTCTATAGCCACCAGCCTCAAGTGCTAGTCTAAACTTCAGTGCTCACCATAATCCCCTGTGTGATCTTGGGCAAGTCACAGCCACTCTCTGGGTTATGGGTTGTTTGTCCATCCATAACTCCTTTAAGGGCTCTTCTAGGTCTGATGTTGTCATTGATATTCTCATATTCCTTTATGAGGCCTAACAGAAAGGCCTAATTACTAACCAAATACTAAGCAACCATCATTGCTGTGCAACTAGTAGTGCTCATTACTTTACCTTAGCCTTCTGGAAAGATAGCTGCCAGCTGTCTATTGACATAATAATGCTGCATAACAAACAACCCCGAAGCTCAATTATTATTCCTTCTCAGAGAGGTTGGCTGAGGTTCAGCTGATGTAGGCTGAGGTCCTTCTCACCACAGTTCTGTGAGTCACCTGGGGAGGTTCTGCTCCTTCTCTCATCTTCCTGAGACAAGGGGGTGGCAGGGCCATGCTCTTCTCATGGCAGTAACAGAGTTATAAGAGGGAAGCAGAAACACATGAAGCCTCCTAAGGAGCCGGTATATGCTCACTTCTACCCTAAGCCATTGGCTAGAACAAGTCACATGTTCTTGCCCAGGATGGAGAGGCAGAGAAACATGCCCCTCCATGAAGAGGCCATGGCAGGGCATGGCTGCCAAGAAGAGTGAGGAATTAGGGCCTATCATTCAATCCACCACAATAGGAATGATTCAGCCTCTTTTAATAGGGAAGTTAAACGGTTCTTTCTCTCTGTCTATTCTAGTGGAAAGAATTGAATATGGATATTTTTCCTCACTTCCTCATTTGAAGACTGGAGATTTAAGTATCAAGCTCTCCCTGTCATCAAGCACAGAAAGCTCATTCTCAGTTGCTGGGAGGTTGAATGGGTCATTAGGCGAAAGAACCTGAAAAGACTGGGGTCTAAGACCAGGAAGGGGGTGGGACAGGGACTCTCCCAGAGTCTCAGGTAAGGGTGGGGAAAAATATAAATGAGGGGAAGTCTGGGACCTGGGTGAGAGGAGGACATCCAAGAAGAGTCAGGTGAGCTGGCCTGGCAAGGGACCTCATTGAAGGCCCCTGTTTGAGGGCCCAGGAGCCACAGGGCTCTGAGCCGCCTCCTGCTCACTGAAGAGCAGGAAATTCCCTTCACGTGCACAGGCCAGTGCTTGCCAACTCATGACTCCACCTCGCCCTTTACGAACAACCATCAGGCCAAAGAAAACAACCACACAGGCTCAGGAAGTACCCATAAACAGATCGCCTCATCATTCTGGAGTCTAAAATAAGAGTACAAGTGATGCCTCACATACCATATGCCAGAAGTTTTCTCATCATCTGGTGCAAGCTGAAAAACATGTCTTCAAGGTGACCCCCAAGCCCCACCAACAGAGGGAGCTCAGGAAGGCAGAGACACAGCCCTTGCCTGCTTAGTCACCACTCAAATGGGAAAACTAACTTACATTCAGCAAGTGTTTTTTTAAAAAGCCACATGAAGAAGAACATTTCAACCAAGCAACAGAAGACCTTCCACGGGGCATGAATGATCACCAGGATACCAGAGAACCAGCATTGAGAGAAGCACCCAGAATGTACAAAGATGGAGAAATGACTATGTTGAGTGAATTCAGACCAGTTGTCCCTTTGTTTGTTCTATATCCATCACCTGCCAGGCTCTGTAGCAGGCACATGGGAGACAACATTGAATGAGACACGGTTTCTTCTCTTGAAGCACTCACAATCTTAAGGGGAATATCTGTGGAGAATTCATGGGAGGGAAGGGGTTTCATCTGCATTTTAAAGAATAGGAAAAACTGGGGTAGGCAGAGGAGGTTGTGGATGCTTTCCAGGCAGAAGAAATCAATCCCTGGAAGAAGAGAGGAACTTCCTTCTACAGGAAATTTGGCTTGTAAGAGTTCCACGGGAGAGGGTGATGGATAGTCAATAGGGATGACTCTGTAGTGGTGAAGAAGGGACTGCCAGACACCCACCAAGTCACCCACATCCACAGTCACCCCCTCATGGATGTTTAGGCCCATCCTGATTTTCATGGCCTAGAAAAGTTTCGCAGCAGCTTCTAAGATCCACGCCATGCTCTTTCCACGTTTTTTTCTCCCTACACCATGATTCCTTGCTTCTGGAAACACAATACCCCTTCCGAGAGAGATGCTATGGAAACCTTACCACAAATACACTCTGGTCCCTGATTGTACTGATTAAAAGAAAAGCATTGGTGGAAAAATGATTTTAAGGAAACAGTTTTATTATTTTTAAGTTAATCCACTTACTCAAGCGAGCTAACCACTAAGCATTCCATAGTACAGTAGGGGACCTGTTATAAGGTCCCCTATATTGGGTGATTCATATAGTTATTAAACACTTATTGCTCAGCCACTATGGGTCAGAGGCTGAGGACTCAATTCCAAGTAGGGCCCAGTGTCTGTCCTCAAAGAACTCAGTCTGTCCTTAAGGAACTGAGTCTGGAGGGGCAGCTACACACAGCCATGTTTACAAAACAAAGTGGTAGGTTTGGTTAGAGTGGTGTGTACGAAGATTACTGGAGCACAGAACACAGGAACTGTACAAGATTGGAGGTTGGGGCCACCAGGGAAGTTTTCTAGAAAGGGGACCCCTACTCAGATAGGATGAATAGATGCTTGCAGGAGAAAAGCTGAGGGATGGGACAGAGTCAGCAGGGGACATATCTCAGATAAGATACCGCATGCACAAAGGCCCGCAGGGAGAAGAAGCAGGGTGACTAGAAAAACAGCCACAGATAGGTGTTTCCGGGGTGTGACGTGAAAACAAGGAGTGGCTAGAGTTGGGGCAGGAGTCAGCAGGGGCCAGACCCCAGAGGCCTGTCAGTTTTGGTAAGGGTTTGGACTTCACCAGATAAACACAGGGAGGTTCTAAGCAGGGAAGTAATACAGATAAATCTGTCTCAGAAAGAAAGAAGCAGTGTGGAAGATGCAGTAGAAGCAAGGGGATCAGTGGGGAGTAAATGGAAAGAAAGATGGCAGGGGTCTGTCCTCGGCAGCAGTAGGAAGAATGGAGAGAAGGGGATGTATATGAGAAAAGCTTAGGAGACAAAATTATAGGACCTTGTGATTTATGTACCTCCACAGAAGAGGGCAAAGTGGAATTCCAGAATGGTAACCAGGCTTACAGCCTGGGTTACAAAGCAGATGGTAGTACCTTCAATTTGGATTGAGAATTCTGAGGGAAGGCAGTTTAGGAGGGAAGGAGTGGGATCAATTTTAGATGTTGAGCTTGAAGAAGTTGGTGGAACATCCAGTAGAGATGAACCACAAGCAGGTGGACATCTGAGTACGTGGCTGTGAAGGAAGACCCGTCTAGAGACAAAGATCTGAGAGCCATGAGCATCAGGAACCATGGAAGAGGGTGGGATTGCCCATGTTCATCAGGATGCTCTGAGCTGCAACAAACAGAACACGCATTTAAAAGCAGCTAAAACAAATAAGGGCACTTACTTATTTCCTTTAGTAAGTTTGGAGGCAGTGCTGGGCTTTCTCCTCATCTCAATATGTCATCAAAGACCCAGATTTTTATGTATTTTAGCTCTGCCACTTCCAGTCATTCATAAATGAATACCCTGTGATACTGGGAAGACAGACTCGTCTGTGATACCCAAAGGACTCATCACCCCAGGGAAGGAGGGTAGAAAACAGTTGGTTAGTAGATGGGAAGCATGCCTGTGGTTGCATTAGACAAAAAAGGGATAGGCTCAGAAAAACCAGCTGGTTGGCAAGCAAGAATGAGTGGGTATTGAATGCTTGCTATTAGTACTTGTGGGGTGGGAAGAAGCAACTGCTTCTTAGCTCTAAATGGTAAAAGGTAAAAGAGAAATGCTTTTGGTCAGAAAGGCTAATGAAACCTTATTCCATGTGGACTCCTGCTTTAGGCTATGATAGAGAAGCGGGTATTGGACTAGCCCGCTCCCACCAGAAACAAGTAGAAAATTGAATAAAATATACGACACATATGTTTTTAGACACTGGATAACCGGCAGAACAAAACTGTGGTCCCTGAAAAGAGGAAAACAAATAAGATAAACTGTATGATCAACCTGACTTTCTGCCTAGAGGTATTTACCAGACCACGGCCTTGGGAGGGAAAACCCAGCAGAGCACAGAGGCCTCACTGTTTTGAGGAGACAGAGGTCGGACTTCAGAGACTGATGCAGCTGGGATTTGCAGAGCAGAATACTGGAGAGGAGGGAGCTAAGCAGTGAAAGAGTTTCAGAAAATTGCATAGGAGTCCTTTGGAATCTTTGGCTAAATACTAAACTGCTCCTTTGTACAATGAGTCTCTGTATGAGTTTAGACACAGAGCAAATATTGGAAATAGGATATTTATTGGGGTGTTGTAAGCTGAACAACTCTCTGAGTTCAAATAGAGCTGAGATGTTCAGTTTAGGCCAGTTAGGTAGAGAGCCCTCAGTAAGCACCCAGGGTATTTAGTGGAAACTTCAGAAAGGCCATATCTTGAAAGCAGAGCTAAACAAGCAAGCCCTAGAGTGAAGGCTACTATAGACCCATCCTAACAAAGCTTAAAGGTAGTTCTGGAAAGGATCAAGCTGATCTCAGAGTAAACTGGTAACACTAAACACTCTTTAAAGAATAACTTTGAAAAAGCACTCAGTAAGCCCTGGCTGGTGTAGCTCAGTGGATTGAGCGCGAGCCTGCGAACCAGACAACTGAGGTTCGATTCCCAGTCAGGGCACATGCCTGGGTTGCAGACTAGTTCCCTGCAGGCCAGTTCCCAGCAGGGGACACACGAAAGGGAACCATACATTGATGTTTCTCTCCCTCTCTCCTTCCCTTCCCCTCTAAAGATAAATGAATAAAAATCTTTTTAAAAAAAGCACTCAATAATGTAATATTCAAAATGGCAATCTTTCAATAAAAATAGATATAAGAGGCAAAGGCATTCATAGCCAAGAGAAAAATATCAATCAGTAGAAACTGAGACTTGAAAGATGTGATGGAATTAGCAGACAAGGATTTTAAACAGCAATTATAAAGAGATTCAAGTATTTAAGGAAAACATAATTATAATGAGGAAAGAAATGGAACGAATTTTTTAAAAGCACTAAATGAAATTTTAGAACTAATGAATACAGTATGACAGTTCATTTTATTTGTCAACTTGATTGGGCCCAGATATGTGGTTAAACATTATTTCTGGGTGTGTCTGTGAAAATGCTTCCAGAAGAGATTAGTATTTGAACTGATGAATTGCGTAAAGAAGGTTGCCCTCCCCAGCGTGTATGGGCATCATCCAACCCACTGAGAGCCAGACGAGAAAGAAAGTTGAGTTCTCTCTGTCTCTCTCTCTGCCTTACCGTTTGAGCAGAGACATCAGTCTTCTGCCTTGAGACTGGGAACTTACACCATCAGCACTCCCGGGTCGGGCCACTGGTCTTCCCTGCTTGCAGATGGCAGATCATAGTCCTTCTCAGTCTTTGTAATAGTATGAGCCGGTTTCTTGTAGTAAATCTCATTCTACATACATGATAGACAGACAGACAGACGTGTATTTCCTGTTGGTTCTGTTTCTCTGAAGAACCCTAATACGTATAGTATATGAAATTTAAAAATCATTGAGTAGGCTAAATAGCACACTAGACATGGTGGAAAAAGATAAGTGAACTTAAAGATGGGATAAACTGAAGCACAGAATAAAAATCTGAGGAAAACACCAACAACTTCAGTGACCTATTAGAAAAACGATCTTACATACATGTAATTAGAGTCTCAGAAAAAAGAGCAGGGGCCGTGTAGGTGTTTGAAAAAAGATCGTGACTGCCCTTGCTGATGTGGCTCAGTGGATTGAACACCGGCCTGAAAAAGGAAAGGTTGTTGGTTCAATTCCCAGTCAGGGCACATTTCTGGGTTATAGGCCGGATCCCCAGTTAAAGGGACAGATGGGGTGAGGGGAGAGGCAACCAATCCCCATTTGATGTTTCTCTCCCTCTCTTTCTCCCTCCTTCTAAAAATAAATAAAAAATAAAATCTAAAAAAAAAGATAATGACCAAACGTTTTCCAAATATGATAAAAAATATAAACTGATACATTCAAGAGACTCAATGAATTTCAATCTGGAGAAACACAAAGAAAACCATACCCAGACAACATCACAATCAAATGGCTGAAAACCAACTATGAAGGAAGAAAAAAAAACCCTTAAATGATGTCAGAGAAAAATCTTAGCCTGTGGCAAGGATCAAACTGATAGCATGGCTGTCATTTCCGTTATTGAATACTCTGAATGGACTAAGGTGAATCTTTTCACCTGTACAGACTCACTCAAGGAAGAGACTTGAATGAGTGCTCTCCCAAATACCTGTGATTAATTACCCCCAATCTTAGTGGCTTGAAGAAAGCGGTGCTCAATGGGGACAACAGGAGAGACATTCAGCAAATTTTAAATATATGTCTAAAATAAAAACTATGAATGTGGCTATTGGTACATCGAGTTATCCAGAATAGATCAGAAGACTGCTATGTTTTTAAGTGAGTTGTACTGCCAAAAACCCCAAAGCCTAGAGTTAAAAAGCCTATTCAAGGTTTAACTTTTGAGCTTGCAGAATTCTACAGGCAGAAACAGGCTGAGAAAACTGCTCAGCCCCCAAGGAGGGCACATTTCCCAGTGCTCACTATAGATTTGGTCAAGGAGGATAATAGGGGAAAAAATGCACTTCCTAAAACAGCAGGGCTATTGCTCCAAACATAATGCTTCACATCACGTCTAAATACTGCAAGTCAAAAAGACAGTCTCTCAGAAATCTTCCTCTTTTGTCAAGGAGAAAAACTTTTGTCAGAACACTCAGCAGACCACTCCTCAGGTCCCATGATTCAGGACTGGACCTTGTGCCCACACCCTAGCTGCAAGGGAGGCTGATTAGCAGGAATTTGGTATTTTTAGCCTCAGTTATGGGAGGTGGATTCTGCCAGCAGAAAATAAATAGGGGGTGTGGGATGACTATTGGATACCACCCCAGGAGTGCTGAGAGTGAAAAACGAGGTTACCCAGAGTGGAACCCTGGGAACTCAAACATTTCATGGAGCTTCATAAAAAGGTAAAAAAAAAAAAAAGGTGATCTTAGTTTCTGTGTACCAATTTGCCCCCAAACTTAGTAACTTAAAGCAACAGTTATTTTCTCACGCTTTCTCAGGGTCAGGAATCTGGGAACAGCTTGGCTAGATGGTTCTGGCTTAGGGTCTCTCATTAAGTTGTAGTCAGGATGTTGTCTTGGGCAACATTATGCTCACTCACATGGCTCTCAGTTCCTCTCTGGCTATTGGCTAAAAGTGTCAGTGGCACAACCAACTGGTCCTCTCTATAGGCTACCCGGGGGTCCTCAATATATGGCAGCTGGCTTCTTCCAGAGTAAATGATCCAAGAGAGAGAATGAGAAAAAGACCAAATGGAAGACAAATTATCTTTTTTTTTTAGTTGAATTTATTGGAGTGACATTGGTCCATAAAAACCATACAGGTTTCAAGTGCACAACTCAACAAAACATCATCTGTACACTGCATTGTGTGCCCATTACCCCCAAGTAAAGTCTTTTTACATCCTTATTTTCCCCCTCTGCCCACCTCTACTTACCCCCACCCCCCTTTCCCTCTGGTTATCACCACACTGTTGTCTCTGTCCGTGTGTTATGTACATATGGGGTTTTTTGCTTAATCTCTTCACCTTTCATCCAGTCCCCAATCCCCCTCCCCTCTGACAGCTGTCAATCTGTTCCATATGTCCACGCCTCTGTTTCTATTTTGTTTGTCAGTCTATTTTGTTCAATAGGTTCCACATATAAGTGAAATCACATGGCACTTGTCTTCCTCTCACTGGCTTATTTCACTTAGCAATAATAATATCCAGGTCCATCCATGCTGTTGCAAAAGGTAAGATTTCCATTTTTTATGGCCAAGTAGTATTCCATTGATTCAATGTACCACAGCTTTTTCATCTACTCAACTACTGATGGATATGGGCTGTTTCCAGATTTTGGCTATTGTAAACGACACTGCAATGAACATAGGGGTGCATATATTCTTTCAAATCAGTATTTCCAGTTTCTTTGGATAAATTCCCAAAAGTGGAATCACTGAGTCATAAGGCAGTTCCATTTTTAGTTTTTCAAGGAAACTCCATACTGTTTTCCACAGTGGCTGCACCAGTCTGCATTCCCACCAGCAGTGCCCGAGGGTTCCCTTCTCTCCACATCCTCACCAGTACTTGTTCGTTGCTGCATTGTGTTTTGCAACCTAATCTCAGAAGTGACATACAATCGTGTCAGCCATATTCATACTGTCTGACCCTAGTACAGTGTGGGAGGCAACTATGCAAGGAAAATTCCAGGGGGTGGGGACCTTTGGGGACCTACTTGGAGACTGGCTATCGCAGAGCTCTTGAAGGAGAGGGCTGTGAAGGGTGATCGAGAAGAAGACAGCAGATAAGAGGTGGAATCACAAATGTAAAGGGAAAGAGTTCCAAAAAAGAGTTCAATCATTTTCAATACAGCTGGGAGAACTAGTAGCTGAGGCTTGAGAAATGTCCATTGGATTTGCCAATAGGGGTACTTAAGAACATTAAGTGCAACTAAGAGCAGCTTAGGTGACCAGTTTACAGGGAGCTGCCACGTGAGTGGGTGGTGAGCAGTTGGAGCACACCAGGCGTGGACTACTTTTCTGAGAAGGTTAGATGAGAAGGGCAGAAAGGAGATTTGGACAGAAGCTAGAGGAGGACGTGGGAAGATTTTGGTTTTGGATGTGAGAGGCCTGAGGATGTATCTCGGCAGAGAAGCAGCAGCCAGTGGACTGGGAAATGCGTAGATCCGAGGGAGGGAAGGATGACTGATGGGATAGCCTCTTGGAGGAGGCAGGAGAATTGGAGGTCAAAGGCACGGGCAGGGTAGTTGGCTTTGAACAGAAAGATACCTCATCCTCCAAGGCTGCGATGAGGGAAGCAGGATGAGTGGCTGGCACGAGACCTAAGGGTGAGGACATGTGGGGGTTGAGAACTCGTCCCTTATGGCCTCAATTTTCTCCGAGAGAGGAGGAGGCAAGGTCGCAATGAGGGGAGAAGAAGGAACAATGATGTCAATTACCTCAGTGATTGCTTGCATACAGCGCAGGCAAAATAGGTTCACAGATGTGAGCATGTGAAAGTTTCTTCTTGTATTATTATATATTAATTATTATATTAATTTTTATTGTTGTATTTATTTATTAATTGTTGTATTATTTGTACCTGTATGAAGGAAGGCTTGGAAACCGTCTGTTCTCATGGGCAGGGCAAGTCCTTTCCTCAGGATGTAATTTCACTTTCTGTCTCCCAGCAAACTCATTTTTCATGTCTGGTGATGCCTTCAACACGGCACCAGTGAGTTACCACGAGGTATGAATTAGTGGGATTGAACTGAGCAGGGTGGGAGTGTCCAGAACTCAGTGGGTGTGAAGAATTACACCATCTCAGTGGGGCAGGAAGCTCCGAGGTCGCTTCAGACCTGCCATCGGAGAGTCTGTGTCACCATCCTCTGTGCCATCATTCTCCCAGTGGGGAAGTCACTGCCTCTCTAAGAAGAGTCTCTCCATTTTCAGACAAATCCTTAGGTCTTTTCTTCAGCACAGCTGAAGTCCGATCCCCTGTGTCCCTTGGGTCCACATGGAGTCCCAGGACTGGGCCTCCCACCTGACGTCCTTTCACATCTGTTTCTCCTGTAGAACAAATCTTCCCGGTTTCTTCATCCTTCTTCATACAACAGGGTTTTCTGACCCCTCGCCGAACTGCCTTCTCCTCCAGATTGCCTCCAGGGAAACAGGGGTTCTCAGGATTCCGCGGTGACCTGGCCAGGTGGCTTTCTTCTGAGTGCCCGCAGTGCTCAGGAGCGTGCCAGGCAACCGGCCGCCACCCAGCGCTGTGGGCTGTTACTGGCAACTCCTTTAGTTCTCCTAGGATGGTTCGATCAGACCAGCAGTCTTTTTCTCATCATCCTCAACCTTTTTTAAAAATTCGTTTTGATCCTTAAGTGTGACATGCAAAAAGAAGCTCCACAGATTATTTGGGAACTGTGACCAGTGGCATTGTCTTTACAGATCATTTAACCTCTGAGTTTCTGGGGAGTCTTGGCTGCACCTCAGTTAGTGTTTTGAACTACTAGCCAGTGTTGCTCCCCACCTCTGGCATTCCCCCTTCCCATACTTTGCTCTTTCCTTCTCACCCCCAACCACAATCTGTCCCACCCTATTATCTCGGGGTGTGACCTCAGAAAGCAGGGGGAGGGTCTCCTGGTTTTGAGTTGAAAATTCTTAGCCCATGAAGCAGCATAAAGTAAAATCTGGAAGATAATGTGAGCGTGAACAATGATTCCATCCCTCAGACTCTGTCTCCGGATGGGGAGTGAGGCAGCGACAGGAGCCGCAAGAGCGCAAAAAGTGGTGATTTGAGAGAAACCTAGAGAGCTCTGGGGCACTTGAGAGCAGAGGGGACCTGGGTCCTGGTACGGAGCTCTCCTGGCAGGTGGCAAGATCCCCAAAAAGGGAAACGCCTTTATGGCATGTTCCAGTAGCAAGGTCTTCGCCAGCCTTGTAGAGATGTCCACACACCAAAATGGCCATGAAGAACAAGATGTATCTGCTACTCCCAAGCATGGTAGCAGTCTGGATGAGAGAGATCAGGGCCCTGTAAAGGGACACAGACCATTTCCATGGCAGCCTGCAGAGACCAACGAACAAGGACAGGCACAGTGACAGATGTCACAATGGCAATGAACACCAGATACATGGACACCACTTAAGCTTCTGGGAAATGAGGCACCATCATGGAAAATCAGAGCACCCCAAACCGGCTGTGATGATATCTCCACTACTAGAGCTGAGTAAGGCCTTGACATGGAAATGGAGACAAAGCTGTCTGTCCTACCCGAGTTAGTGAACCGTAATTCATCCTCACTGCATGATGTTGTTGCCATCCTCCCAGTGTCCTCACACCTGCACAGATGAGCTCCTCGGCTAGCAGGGCCTTCATTGGGCAGGAGGGAGCAGGGGAGACTAAAGACCCAGGTAGGGACCTCCCACAGCTGTAGGTGCATGTATCATGTCCAAGGCATGGAGAAAGAAGCAGAAGCCACAGGCCAGCATGGCAGAACGGGATGGGGACAGGGCTGGTGAGAGCTGGGGCCTTTCGGAGTGTCGGGAGATCTGCCACACCCTTCCCAGGAGCTGAGGATAAGCGGCCCAGGAGGGGACCACTGAGTTAAGGAGGGAGAAGCTCTGAGCTCGGTGCTCAGAGGTGCTGCTGGGACTGAGGGAAGGGGATGTGTGAGGGAGAGAGACAAGCCCCTTTTCCTCTATGTCCTCGGGGTTCTGCCTCCCCTGCAGCCACTTCTCCACCCCAGACCACTTCTCCCAGGAGCAGCTGAGGCCATGGGAACCTGGGATGTTTTCACGGAACATGCCGTCAGTGAAGGCCCTTCCTTCCCACAGGACAGAAGGCACTGTCCATCCCCTTCTTTACACAGGGCCCTCCCACATGGCTGGCCAATCTGGCCTCACCCTGCCCTCATCCCCTGCAAAGTGGGGCTGTGGCCCAAAGGGGCAAGAAAGCACCCAATACCTGCTCCTGTGAGCCTGCCAGAGGCCCCTGGCCAAAGTCCTTTTTCATTTTCTGCCCTGGCTTTCCCTCCTCTACTTACAGAGGTGGGGGAGCAGTGCTTTGAGTGCCAGGTCCAGCTCCCTTCTCCTTTCCCTGTGTTTGCCTTATGGAGAGACAACTCAGGAGTTCTGAGTACAGGCAAAGCCAGCCAGGGGTTGCCAGTGGCCCTCCCCATTCATACCTCACACGACTTGTGATCTGGCACTTGTAGACAGAGCCACGGGCTCATGTGGCCTTTTGGGGGGTCTGACAGAAGCCTCTGCAGGCTGAGCAGCCCCCCAACCCCACAGCTTGTTAAGTGGAGCATGGGTTGACCAACGCTCTGCCCACCCCTTGGGCCGGCACACTGCCCAGCCATATGTGGCAGCTGTGACTGCCGACATGGCCCTGTGTGCATCTCACGAGCAGCCTTGTGAGGCAGGCGGACTGATGTCCCCACTTTGATAAGGAGAACACTGCGGCTGCGATGTGTCAGGGCCGCACGGCCAGTAAACGGGAGCACCGGCACTCACCAGGTCCTCTCTACTTCCATCGCATCTCTGTCACTAGGCAACAGCCGCATCTCTGTCACTAGGCAACAGCCGCTGGGACTAGTCCCCAACTGCTGCCCTTTGGCTCCTGGCCAACCACTTGTACCTATGTAAGAGACCCTGCTTGCACCTGTACTGTGAAATGCTTTTTCTTTTCACACATCTGAGCCCATTTTCCTGCCTTAATAAGCAAAGTGTCACAAATTGTTTTGACCCTGGGGAATCACTGGGGGACCTGCAATTAGCTCTGTGGGTATTGACATACTGCTCCATGTGTCCGACCCCAGGAGTCCCAGGCCACTGGGGGCACAGTTTACCACACTTTCATAACAACAGCTTCCAGTTCTTATTTTATTTTTCTCTGTCTTCCAAAGAGGACTTGAAATGAACATGAGCTCACTGAAAGATGCATTTGGGGTATAAGTGAGGCCTTCCTGTAGTTCAGTGCTGACTGAAGGCCTGAGGCCCCCCATCTTTCTGTTCTCTTCAGTTCTTCCATCTTCCCTCTCCCTGGCCACGTCAGCTGCCTCCCCTTTCAGGCTCATGCAGAGACTGAGCTCCTCGCCCATCTGCATTAAATGAATAGAATCCCCCTCTCCTTTGCTCCCCGCCCATCCTACTCCAGATGCCTCCTGGCTCCTTGAGCTTCCTCATTATCTGAACTGTATGTGCAGAACTACACTGAGGAGCCTTAGCCACACCTGGACTTGCTTTAGATGATGAGATTCTGGATTTTGAGCTTTTGAGCTGATGTTGGGGGCCCTGGGAAGGAATGAGTATATTTTTGTATGTGGGAGGGCCTCGCATCACTGGGGTCCAGAGGGAGCCCTGCAGTAGTTAGTCTCTTGCCTCCTGATATTCAGGCCTTTGGTAATCCCCTCCCACATCCAATCAGGACTGTGACCAATGGAACACAATGGAAGTGATAGCATGTGACTCCTGGGGCAGATCACATCATAAGGCGGTGCTGCCTCCGCCCTGGTCTATCGGGCCCCTTGCACTGGGGGGAAGCCAGCACCTGCGTGATGCACATACTCAGGCGGCCTTGTGGGGAAACTCACACGGAGAGACACCGAGTCCTACGGCCAAAAGACTTTGAGCCTCTTGGAAGTGGGTTCGAGCCCTCAGAGGGGTACAACCCCATCCACACCTGGCTGCCACCTCAAGTGAGACCCCAATTAGATGCCCCTAACCAACCCACTCCTGAATTCCTGAGCCACGGTAACTGTGGGAGATAATAGATGATTTTTGTTGTTTAAAGCCACCAGATTTCGCATAGTCTGTCATGCAGCGTTTGATCACTGAGACACCATCACTCACCACCACAGGCTCCAACTCTTTTTTATTTCCCTAAGTGAAGCACAAAGCGGTGGAACGGTGGCCCCAAGCCCCACAGCACAGCAACTCAGATTCAAATGAACACCTTCAGTGTCTCCGCTCCCAGACGGCTCCTCCGTCTGCCCCACCCTTCTCACCTCCCTCTCTCCTTTCTGGCCGTGTCTTTATTTAGCCCATCCCCACCTCACCATCACCTCTTTTGGAAACAGGGTCATTGCTCCCCTCTTTTCAAATCTTTTGTGCTCAAAACCCAGCCCCCTCCAATGTGGAGCTGGTAACAACCACCCACTCCCGATCCAACGTGGGCAATTTGTGACAGAGAGCGTTTGTAGCTGTGGCACAGCCAGGGGTTCTCTCGTGTGGGAGGCTTAGACTCTGTAAGATGCACAGTTATTGGCTTTGTTCGAGGCTTGTCAGATTGGCCCAAAGAAAGGAGAGTCCTGGCCAAAAAATCAAGAACTTGATTAAGGATAAGGGTCATATGTGACTGTGAAGTCTCAGTTTCAACAGTTAACCCTTTGAGTGTGGTTTTTATAAGCCCCTCTTGAGCTTTAAATGCAGAAACACGGTTGAAAAAGATGGGAGGGAATGTGAACACAAGGTCTCGTATCTTTCTATGTCTCTGCTCCACTGTTCTTCTGGCTCAGAAAGCCTTCCTCTCTCCCCAGAGTGAGGGTCCCCTCTCCACTAAAGGGGAGGTGCCACAGCAGGCCCAGTGACACCCGCCGCCGTGCCCGCTTCCCCATGACACTCCTCCCCCACGTTCTCCACACAGGGCTGTAACCCCAGCTCACTTGCCCTTATTTCTCTGGGCCTTGTGTAACAGCTTGTCCTTTTCACATCCCACCTCCCCCACCCCTGAGCTCTTTAAGAAGCAGGGGTTGCATCTGGTTTACACCAGGGCTCACAAGGGCTCCACTGAACCTGGGCCCGGCAGGAGAAGATGCTCAGTGACATCTGAGAAATTGCACACAATCAAAGCTACCCAGTAGGACAGCTGACACACAGTCCCAAGAGTTACGGGATTCCATTAACTTGAATTCCACAAGAAGAATGTCTCCATTGGGTTAAACTTAGCTGGCCAAGAGAGGCTGGCAGAACAAATAATATGTGGAATGAAAAATACATAGCAAAGCTCTTCGGATTATTTAGCCATTTGAGGAAGGGCCTGAGTGGGAATTTGCAGCAAGGCCATGCACGTTCTCTTGGGAAACATTCCCAACAGCCAGACTTAATTTCCCCAGGGGGCGGCCCGGTTCTCCCCCTGCGACGCCTGTGTAAGGGCTGGGCCTTGCCTGCCTTTCTCTTCTGCTCCCTGTGGAGCACCTCTTTCTCCAACATTTCACAGTCATGATTAAAGTAATGGTGGCTTGACAGTGTGGCTTTGAACCATTAGAGACGACTGTTTTTTCTCAACAGGCTCATGTTTTGACACTCCCAAGCAGAATCACTTGGCAGAGAAACAGTTTTCTCATTGAAAGCCTGGGCTCTGCACAAGATGAATCAAGGGCGTTTAGTCCAGGGTGGGTGGGTGGGGGGGGGGAACCGAAACACTCGCTAAGGACACTTTGGGGTACCAGTGACAGAAAACGCAACTCATCAGGCTTGAGCAAAAGGAATTCTTGGAGCATATTCCTGACAAATCCAAGATAGCTTCAGCATCAGATGTCACTTGTTTCCGGGTTTCGGATTGTCACTGGGAAGCAGCTTGGCCCATTTCTCAGTCGCCCTTCTGGTCGTCTTCATTTTCAGGCTCTAAGTTGTGGTAAGGTGGTTGTCAGCAGCTCCGAGCTGTATCTTCTCAGACTCAAACTCAACAGAAAAGAGTTTTGCCTCCCACAGTTATGGGAAACAAACCCCTGGGCCTGGCTGTCATCGGCCCAGAAGGGGTGGCGTGTCTATCCCTGAACCAATCACTGAAGCCAGGAGAGTGGGACGGCACTGTAACCTAATCCTAGGTCACATGGTACCAAGGTCAACCCAGGGCACATGGTCCTATTCGAATCACAGGGACAGAGAGTGGGAGGGACAGGTTGTTTCCCAAAGGAAATTTGGGGTGCTGATCCCGTGAGGAGCGTGAAGAGATCATGAGTTATAACAAAAACAAGCGTCCGCCCCCAAGTACAGAAAGCACCACAACCCTGGCTGTTATAATGGTGCTACATGGGTGAACAGAGTCCCCGGAGCATTCACATCCACAGAGCAGTTGTGAGGAATTAACAAAATATTTCATTCTGTCAAAGTATTTAGATGCATTTTTACCGATAAAGAGGTCGAGGGGCCCCAGTGCCATGAACCATGTGGACGCTTGTTGGTTGCCACCCAAGACCCAGGAGCCCCTCCCAGGAGCCCTGTTTTCTGTCTGATGATAGTGATTCAGGAAGGTGAACTCTAACTCCAGGCCACCTGAGGAGTGAAGCCAGTTGGCACATTCTTTCCTTTGCCCACCAGGACTGGTCCAGAGGTGAGCATGTGACCTGAGCTAGCCCAAGTAGGATGAATCTCAGGATTTCTGCTGGTAATGCAAAAATAAGATGCTCTTTCTCCTTGGCCAGATATGAGTGAGAAAGCATTGTGGCCCTGGGAGTGATGGGCAGCCATCTGGTGACCACAGAGGAACTGAGGTTGATTTACAGCATTAAGGGGAGCAGAGAGTGGGGCTGGATAGAGCTGGTGCCTTCTAAATCCAAATTCAGAGGTTTTCCCACCGCATCCCAGACTGACAGAGCTTCTGGAACACGTGCTTTGATGGGGCACAGTGGTGGGTATGGAAGAAAGTTCCCAGGTCAGGAGACCACACCCTTTCCTCTGGTCCTGGCTCTTCCATTTACTTGCTGAGTCAACTTGGACAAGTATTTTCACCTGTTGGGGCCTCAACGCACAACACCCAACAGGCTATGGATAAATGAACAGCCTTAGTGGGTGCCGTGGTGCTACCTGCCTGCAGCAGTCACCACTGAAAAGAAAAAGCTAAAAGGAGGGGAGTGGGACCCCCACCCCACTCCCAAGGACCACATTCCCACTGGGGAGCCCCCGCAGGCCTCCTAGGGGAGTCTGAGATGGGTGCTCCTGAGGCTACACGAGCCTCCATCAAAGCCAGAACCATGTCAGCGTGGAGCCCAGAGCTGGAACCTTCTGCATCTGTGTAAAAGGCTTCATTTATCTTTCTTAGTTCTCTTTGGCCAAGGGAGACAATAGGAGTATGCTTTACTTTCTCTCTTTCTTTTTTTTTAAAGAAAATTTTCCATGGTGAAAATAGCATGCATTTATTTTTTAAAATCCAGCCACAGGGATCTATAACTTCTGGGGGAGAAGACTGCACAGGTGTCAGTACTGACCCACCCGGCTTAAAGTCAGGCCTGTGTTTCTCTAGCCCCTTGATTCTTTCATCCTAGAGGGGAAGAATCTCCTTTTAGCAGAACTGAAAACTTGCTGGTCATTGGCTACAGTCCAGACATGGGGCCAAGCTTGAATCTGGAGGCTGTTCCCTACAGAGGGATCTCTTCTCTTCCAAAGAAAAGATCAGGCCTGCCACTAGTATGCTGGGTGACCTTGGACCGCATTTGAACTTGGGTAAATTATAAAACCTCACTGTACCTCAGCTTCCTGATTTGTTAAATGGGGGTTAGAAATATTGAGAGTCATGAGGATTTCATCATTCAAGAAAAACAGCCCCTGGCACACAGTAAATGCTTAACAAAAATTTGCTGCTATTATTCTCCAGAAGTAACTCATTTTGACCAAGTAGGCCATGATTAACAAATAGTCACAAATATACACCAAGAATAAATGATCAGACACGAGATGCAATGCTTTTTTATGTTTGCTGTCTTACCCCAAGTTTACCTGACCTGATGCTTGAGTCCCTGGAGCCACCTGAGATTCTCCTAAGGACCCGATAGGGTTGAGGACCCCTGGTCTTTCTGTTCCAGAAAGTTCCAGTACAATTATCATGTTCTATTAGGATACCATCTGTGACCCTCCTCTCCACGTCAGATTTAGCTAGAATTTATCCAGCTAAGAAAAAAGACAGAAGCTGACGTTTCTTGAAGAATTCGTTTGCCCCTGCGCTATCTTTCTTTTGTAAATGGTCATTTTCTGCATCTTCTGAGCCTGTTTCTAAGACGTATACCCAGATTAAGCTGGAAAATTCAGCATTTTCACCATCATCAGTCACATGATCACCACCATTATCGTCAATATCACCATCTAGTCTAGACCACAATCCCCATCACCTCAATCTTGGTAGCGTCACCACAACACCATGATGACCTCCATCACCAGTGTTGTCTTTACCATTTTCATCTCTACTGTCATCATCTTGAAACTTCTCACATAATCATCTTTACACCTTCATGATTACTTGCTAAGATCAGTCAAAAACTTTTGGTAACAAGAGACAGAAACCCAAGTCAACCAGCTTAAGGGGCAAGAGAAAAAGAGAGATGGGGTGTATGGTTCACACACCCAAATTGGAAAGTGCAAGACTGTCCTCAGGAAGAGACAAACAAACACCAATAGGATGCTTTCTTTCTCTTCATCTCTTTTCTCTGCTTTTCTCTGTTTTCCTTCTGTAGACAGACCCCGGTTCATGTGAGCTTTAGGGATTTACATCCTGGTTGTGTAGTGATGCAAAAGCATAAGAATTTCCACCTCCCAAATTCAAATGAAAAAACCCCAAGAAAGGTCCCCGATTGGTTTAGCTTGGCCATCCTTTGGGCCAATCACAATAGCTAAAAATGTATGTTCTTTCGATTGGCTCAGCTTGGTTAAGTGCCAAGCTCAGACATGTGTTTGGGAGAAACTTGGAGAGCACATGGGTACCCTAGTTTGTAACCACATTCACCCACCCCATCCACTGCTACCACCACCACCACCTTCACGACTACCATCTCCACCACCACAACCACCACTCCCACTATCATCGCTCTTTTCCTGAGAACTTTAATGTGCCCGGCCTTGAGCTCCACATTTGGAACCTCAACAACTTCAAGTTTGATGAAGTCTCCAGCCCTTCAGAAACTTTTCGTCTCTGGGAAACCAGTTGACATGTTCATGGAGCTGGACTCCTAGTCCTTGGCCATGAGATGGGAACAAAGAGAGGGCTGTGGGGACAGAATCCAGCACATTAGAGCACTGGCTCTAATCCCTGAGCAGGCCCAGTGTGACAGTGGCCCATGCCCAGCCCAGAGGAGGAGCCGTTCCTTTAAAATTGCAAAGTTCTCACACTAGCCTATGGCCTGCAGTTTGCCTGAGCTAAGCCATCAGCACATCTGCCCCCTCCTGCAGGGGGCTGGAGCTTGCTTTTGGCCCCATGCCTCCTGCTCTTGCTCCATCTTTGAGCAAACATCTGTTTGCAGATGTTCTCCCAGAGCCTTACAAAGCCAAGGGAAGATTCAAGTTAATATATCTACAACAGACCCAACTGTCGGCGGCGAGCTAATGTCAGGAACCGATCAATCAAGGAAAGCAAGACCCCTCATTTCCTGATGGGGGGTGTGGTGTATAGGAAAGACAAACAGGGCATTCCCTGCCCCGACTTTAGAAATGACCTTAACAAAACAAGAACCCTTAGGAAAAAAGAAGGAAAGAAAGAAAGCCTTTGTAATGAGATTTACAGGAATGTTTCAGGCAGTTCTGCTTTCACAGCTATTGCTAGTGAAAGTGCTTGAGGGAGTAAAGCTCGGTTGGGAGGACAGAGCCTCCTCTGGGTTTGCTGGCCATTGGCTACAGTCCAGACGATGGGCTAAGCTTCAACCCAGAGGCTGTTGGGTGCCTGGCAGAGAACAGACCCTGCCCAGATCTGGGTCTGCCACCAATATGTTGCATGACCCTGGACCACATTCGGACCTCTCTGTACTCAGTTCCTGCAGGTGAATATACCAGGGGAAGCCTGGAGGATTTACAAAGGTTCTTCTGGGCAAGGATTAAGGATTCTTCCTCCTTCAAACCAGGAGAGCTACTCTTAAGATGAGGCTCAAAGACTGAGCTCCATGGTCAAGACAAAGAGCTCCAGAGTTGTGGGGGTGGGGACAGGAGAACACACAGAGACGCCACACTGTAATTTGTAGTTCCCAGGTGCTGGTAAAAAGGGATCTGCTTCAGTAAACTAATTGTGCTCTCCAGTACTGGTCTGTCATCAACCAAAAACATCTGTCTTAACCCGCAGTCACCTGCCTTTCCGACAGCTCTTCCTGCCTGTCACTGAGAGCTCAAGTCTTGGGGCGCCCTTGCACTATTGCTGCACTGAGGCCCAGATTCTGAGTTCTGTTTCCACAGGCTGACAGCTCGGAGGGTCTGTGTCTCACTCCCACTCCTGAACTGATTGTTCCTCCTCCAAAAAGCTGCAAATGGGGCCCTAATGGATGCATTTGCTCAAGCTTTCTGACATCTGGCTGCATCAAGACCATCACCATCATCTCTTCTGAAGATTGTACTTTATTAGAGCCTCGAATACATGATCTTATTTGAGTCTCTCAACATTCCCCTGAGTAGGAATTAATATTCCCCTGCCCCAGATAGGAGGCTGAGATCAAGAAAGGTTAAGGTGCTCACACAGTTTGCAATTGGAGAGGCCAACACACAGAGTTTTGGTTTCAAAGATGGCGCTTCAACTCAACCTGAGTTAGCAAAATGGTTTCACCCCAAGTACTAACCTTAACAGATTGATAATAGCCTCTTGCTTTGAGGAGCTAGAAGGTATGGGGGAGGGGAGCTCAGGGGAGGTGCTGTTCTTTAATTGATTAGTGATGTCTGCCAATGGTGTAGGAATGGGAGTATTGGTATGTATGCTGAACATGACCAGATCAAGCCATATTAAAAGAGAGGGATGAAAGGGACAGATGGCTAGTGCTGGGGGGGAGGGGGTTAAAGCTGTCACATGACTCATCCTTGGCAAGGAGAGACCACAAAACTCATAATTTCTAATTTTCCCAGTCCTCTCTTCTGTCTGGATCTTGCTTTAGTCCATGCCCAGCTCAGGACTCACCTCTTCCAGGAAGTCTTTCTACACTTCACCCCAAGTCTAAGTCTCTACCTATCTTTCCTTCTCCAAGTTCTAAGCCACTACTCGTGTTTGTTTGGCCCTCAGCTCATGCTGCCTGGCACTGCTCTTCTCTTTCCTACACGTTTAAATCCCTACAGGGACCCCACGGGACTGCAAGGTCTGTGAGCCTCTGACTCTGGGTTTTGCTCCCACCAGGAGCTCAATAATAGGTGTGGACTGACTGATGGACCAATGACCTACACCAACCCTCCTCCCAGCTGCAAGAACACAGGGCCTGAGACAGGGCAGGAACTATTTGGTCTTTGTTGTATGTCCCCAGTGTCTGCAGTTATTATGATGGCAATGGCAGTCTCACATTAAGTACTGACATGGCACTGAGCATGCACCAATGCATCCAGTCCTCCCAATGGCCCTAGGAAATAGGATTGTTCTCATATTTCAGGCTTTAAAAACAGCTTCACAGATGCTGCATAATTCGTCCAAGGTCACACAGCTAGTAAACAGTGCAGCCACCCATGAAACCATTCAGAACAGTCTTCAAGGGAGCAGAAAGTAGGCTCCAGAACTTTCTAATGTTTTACCTTAGAATGAGGCCAGGATGGAGACTTCTGCTGAATTACACTTGGACTACCCAAGACCAAGGGACTATGTACTATTTGGGGCCTCCAGCTGCTCCTGCAGAGGCTATAAGGACACAGCTAGTCTGGGCAAGATCTGGGTACTGGGCATGGGCTTTGCTAACCATCACACTCCCCAAACTCTACTTTTTAGGGTCAAGCAATTCTGTACACAAGCCCACTAGCCCACCCTACCAGGCATTCTTCCTATCTGGGGTAGGCAGTTACATCTGAGGCTTCCAATGGAGCACATATCCTGGAATCAGGTTCTTAGATAGTTCCTTGGGCTTGAATCTGGGTTTTGTCATGTGATTTGTTTTGGCCAATGGGACATTAGCAAATGTAATAAGCATTTGCCCAATGGGACTTGTCCTCTTGGAACTCTCCCTTTGCAGTAAAGAAGCTCAGGATAGGCTATGGGATGACAAGAGGCCACCTAGGGTGACTCCTGAAGTGTGAGAGGCCATCCCGAATGCCCCAGCCTCAGCCAAGCTCTCCCCATGCAGCCACAAGAGGGACCTCAGCCACGCTACTTGGATCAGAAGAACCACTCTGCTGAATCCTGTCAATTCACAGAACTGTGAGAAATAATGCCATTCTGTTTAAGTCACTGAGTTTTGGGGTAGCTATAGATGACTGAAATACTGTCTCTAGTTACTACCACTATCACTCCTAAATACGGTTGGGGCCCTGACCATTCAGAAGCATGTACATGTGTGTTGTCGCATACACATCTAGACCAAAGCAGATGACACACATAGAGGTCAGCATACACCCCTTTCTGGGCACACGAATGGGTAAATATGCATACCTGTGTGCACACATACACACATTGGGAGTAGCTGGGAACCAGCCCACTTGTACTGTGGAGCAGCCCTGGCCAACCACAGCACTTGCTCTTCCTTGCACATGCCTGCTTGTGTGTGTGTGCAGAAATGTGCGTGATCTCACGTGTACCAAAACACAAGAGCAGATAAAGGCAAGTGCATGCAGTGAGATATTAGAGGGATGGCAGCTGGCGTCACACCCACACACGTGCACACAGTCACTCATGGCCCAAAACCATAGCACTGAGATTCCTCCCAACCCTTCAGCCTGCTGAAGAGGGTCCCCAGCATT
The DNA here is from genome assembly GCF_021234435.1 of Artibeus jamaicensis. Taxonomy (NCBI): domain Eukaryota; kingdom Metazoa; phylum Chordata; class Mammalia; order Chiroptera; family Phyllostomidae; genus Artibeus; species Artibeus jamaicensis. Next base: position 21,672,348 of record NW_026521788.1, read on the forward strand.
TTCATAAGTGCAACCCCCACACTTGGCTCTGCTCTCTAATGAGAGAGTTTGTTTTGGCTCCAGTTAATAACGTTCCCAGGGCCTCCTGGGCAGGCTGTCCCTCCCCCACACATCTGCAGCCCCTGCCCCTCGACCCCCACCCCCTACTCTGCAGAGTCACAGCCAGTGAACTGATTGGTGTGGTTGAGTGGGAAGGAAATGGGGACTCAAGGAAAAGCACTTCCAAATGTCTGATCTGCAGTTCCAAGCAGGAGCTGTGGGCTGGCCCACAACATCCCAAAGAACTCTCCCCAGAGATACCACATGCTACTGTCCTTGACCTGGGGCAAATGCATCCAATTTTAGAGTCTATACCAAGGCAAGATTGAGAGCTTGAGCCCAAGAGAATGCCTGTGTGTGCTCATCTTATCCTCTGAGCCTGGCCTCATTCATGCTCTCTGGGACCTCCATCTGGTGCAGGTCAATAGCTCCCAACACCCAGTACAGGAGCACAGCCCCATTCAATGGCCACCTTTGCCCTCTGGAAAAAATTTAAGCCCCTTATCCTGCCTGGCCCCACCCACCACTCCAGCATAATCCCCACCCACCCCTTTCCCTTTGCTTTCCATATTTCAGCCACAGTGAACCACTCACAATTTTCCCAAAGCACATGCTCTTTCTCACCTCCAGGCCTTTACACAAGCAGGCTTGTTTGTTTGTCGTGCCCTCCCTGTACCCCTTTCTCTAACTACCTCTGCTCATCTTCAGGTCTCATCCCCCAGGCCTATAGGGGCTCCTCTTCTGTGGTCCCCAAGCACCCTCTTTGTCCTGCATGGTAGCACTTACCCCTGTCGGCCCCCACCACTGACCTGCCTTGTTCACCGTTATGGCCCCCAGCACCAGCTCAGGGCCTGGCGCTAGAAAATGCTCCATAAAGATGTGTTGAATGGATGAATTTTTGAGTTGGAAAGGCCTTACACATTCCAGTTCTCCTTTTTCTTCCTTGTCCATCAATCTTTAAATCTTACATAAGTGGAAGTAGATGCAGGTTAAGTAGTTTAATTAGGAAAGAGCCAGAACTAGAATCCACCCAACCATTCACTCATTTACTCATACATTCAAACCACCATTTCTTGGGCACCTATATTATTCTGAATGCTAAGGATACAGAGATGAATACAGTCATCTCCTGTTCTCTAGAAACTCATAGCTTAGTGGTGGGGACAGACACAGGTTATATAGTTAGGACATGGTTCAAGTTGCACAAGACAGACCAGAATAAAAGTGGCTCAAATGAGATATGTAACTTCTCATTTGCATGCAAGTCTAGGCTTGCCTGGCCACTGAACTCCACCAAGCCACCAGGAGCCCAGGCCTCTCCTATTTTGTTGTTCATTATATGCAGGAGTCAGAAGCAGAATTGAGAGGCAGGAATATCATGCCAGTGATTATAAAGCCTGGGGGAGAAAAAAAGAACAGGGAGTCTGCAGTGCCTGGCGCACATTCTGGCAGGTGCTGGGGCCAGGCTTCCTCAGGTTAGGTTTCCTGGTTGTGGCTCCCATGTGGGGAAGTTGGGCCTGCTTACAAACTAGGCATGGGGCAGGCAGTAAGAGGGAGCAGAGAAGCCCAAAAGGAGGAAAGGATCTGAGAGAAACTAAAGAGGTAGAATCTGCAGGACTTGGTCCCAAATGAGTGAAGGAGGTAAGGGTGAGGAGAAGGCAATCATCCAGGCTGCCAATGTCACTGGCCAAGGCAAGGAAAGGGAGGCAGAGTGAAGGGAGGATGACTGGGATAAGGTAGGGGTCGCGGAGTTCGAAACAAAGCCACCAGGAAGCAGCTGCAGACATGAGTGAGAAGTGCCAGGGCTGGGGATGTGGGCTGTGGATTTGCACGGGAGAGTCCTCATCAGGGAGACAGAAACTGCAGCTCAAGTTCCCCCTGGGGGAGGGCCCAGTGCAGTGACCTTCTGCCCTGGATGGACATTCCAGTCCCTCCACAAAACAGGTTTTTAGTCCCTTCTAAAAACAGGCTGGACCCTGGGCTTCCCTGTGCTGAGACTCCCATCACAAAGAGATTCTGACTCAGAGAGATGGGGTGACTATCTGTGACTGCGGGTTCTCTTGCTTGCAAGAGAAGAAACCCAATTCAAACTGATGTAAGCAAAAATGACTCCTGTAATTGAAAAGTGCAGGCAGGGATGAGCTTCAGGAGCAGTTTGATTCAAGATGACAGATAGCATCCTGAGGACTCAGTCCGTTTCCCCAAGGCCTGCCTCCAGTGTGGGTCTCGTTCTCAAGCAGGACCTTTCAGATCAGTGGCAAAAGACCTCCTGCAACCGTTGCTGTTCTTTCAGACAGCCCTTCGCAAAGGAAGTTATCCCTTCGCACACAGTCTTTCCAGCCTGATTCTTGTGAGTCTGACCTGGGCCACACGCCCATCTCTGGCCCAAAGGCTGTAGCCAGGGGAGACAGTTAGATTCGTTCATTTCCGGAGAGCTGGGTATGGGGTCAACCTCATCAAAGCCACATGGACTGAGAGTAAGAGGGTTTCCCCCAAAACTGAGCCGCAGTTGTGAGGAGAAGGGGGAATAGGTGCAGGGAAGATAAAACAACAGGGGTCCATGCTCCTGTAGCCTCCGGAGGTGATTATGATACGCAGCCATGTTAAGAGTTGTGGACAAAACAACCCAGCACAGACTCTGTAACAAAGTTCTGAGGAAAGGTGACCACCATTTTGATGTGGGGAGAAAAAGGGGAGCCTTCGGGGAGGACGGAAACCCAGGCCAGAGAGACAGCAGTAGACAGGGCAGTCGGGCCTCAGAACTGGGTGGTGACGGCAGTGCGGGCAAAGCTGCAGAAAGAGGAAGAGAGGCGGGCTCACTCCATAAAACTGAGCTGGGGGCTATGGGCAGGACTTTAAGGTACAGAGAACAGGTGATTGAAGGACAATCTTCCTGGAAGAGGGCCCAGCAGAAACAAATATGTGGATGCAGAAAAACACAGAAGATGCTTGAGGAGCAGTACATACCCATAGGGACACTTCTTGGCTTTCTGGGCTGGTACCCAGAATATTCATTTCCATATAAGAGCATAACCATAACCACAGGTTGAAGTCAAACTCTTAGGGTTAGCATCGAAAGTCTTCCTTCTTCTTGCTAGAAACAAGATAGTCTATTTCCTAGGGACTTTTCCTGAGTCACAGGATCCCTGCCCTTCTTGGGAGCCTGCAAAGCACCTTCTTGTGGCCTTTACTCTGCTTTGCAGATTTTCGCTCTCTGCCTCTTGTGGCAGTTGTCTCTGAATGTATCTTATCTTCCCTACTGGACTTTGAGCTCCGGGAAGAAGGGGTCTTTTCACTCCTGTGTCTCTACATCCCAGGTTGTACTTGTGCAGAAAAAGGTTTCAAGATAAGCTCAGTTCCCTGGGGTGGGCAGTGCTTAACCAGAAGGGAGAAGTCCCCAAAGTAAGAATTTCAGTCAGTGGGCGAAGAAGGAAAAGGACACGTGGGGACAGGGCCCCCCACTCAGGCTGTCTCCCACAGGCCACTACCACCAGCTAACGGTTTTGGGGTGGGGGGAGGCTGTGACTCATTTGCTTTCTCTTTGGGCTGAAATTTCTTCCTGTTTCACAACTGAGAGCCCAGAAGTGGCTGTGTCGTAGCCACCACTAGTAGCCATGAGTTCCTAAAGAATGAAGCACAGAACCCTTACTGAGTGCCTACTATGCACCAAGCACTGTTAAGGGCTTTACATGCACTACTCTGTAAGTTTCCCCATTTTGTAAATGAGGAAAAAAACCCCAGAGATGTTAGGCAACTCTGATATTGACAGAACTGTGATTCATACCAGGTGTCTCTGATTCGAGTTGCACTGGAAGTTTCCTGGGTCCAAACATGTCATTTCTGATGCTGGAGTCAGGTTAGTCCTGTAGCCTCTCCTTCAGCTCCCTATCACAGAGGATGCGGCAGCCCCAAACCTTTAAGGGTTCACTGCCTTAGCATTCTTGAGGGCTCTTAAGGTCCTTAAAGGGAAAAGGTCAGCTTGTGGAATAAAAAAGGCTGAAACTAACTCCCCCGTACAGTTCCTCCATTCCCACTACCTTTGCAGCAGTGCAGCATCAAGGTCCTTGAATCCCCAGGCAGTTCTGAGTGCAGAAATTCTCTAGCGCCCCCTGGTGGTCTTCAACATCCCTGCGTGCTCTCAGGGATTATTACTCCGTACAGCGCAATGGAGACACCCCATCACAGCGTAGGGAGACGGAGGCGCACCTACCCAAAGCCCCACATGCAGGAAATGGTAGAGCTGGGATCGACCCACAGCTCCGGGCAGCCGGCCCTTTCCGCAGCATCACTTGCTATCCTTGTAGTTCTCCATAGTGGTTGACTGACCCAGCAGGCAATGCTATTAACACTTATTACTTATAAATACTATATTACTCTTTCAAATGTGCCACACTATTAGGTGATACTGTGTTATATATTAAGCTCAATTAGGCAAATATCTAAAATGTGAAGATGGCACACCCTGTTATTATACACTGGAATCACAACACTCCTGTGATTTCAAGCGTCCCCCATCTCACAGGTCAAGGACCAGACTTACCTCCCGCCCACTGTTGTTGGGAAGCAGGCTCTCGCATAAACTCATTCCCACCACCTCATTTGCAGGAAGGTAAAGACGCCCAAGGAGATAAAGTCTCTTGAGATACAAATGGTACTTCAAGTGGAAGAGGTGACAAGAGAGGAGAGGAAACAACGAAACGCCCTTCGGTGGGCTTTTCTCGCCTGGGGGATAGGAAATGACCTCAGGAGGGAGCGGAGTTGGAAGGACTCTCGGGGCCGGGGCTCGAGAGTGTGAGGACTGCTCACCTTTGATGGCTGGGACGTCGGCGCTGGCCGGTCTGGGGGCAGAGGGACGGAATGGGTCCCGGACCAACGGCAGGAATCAGGGAGAGTCCGGACTGCAAGGCACCGGGACCTGCCCCTCAGAAACCCTGGAATGAACACTTCCTCTCAGTTTTTTAAAAAAAAAAATTCATTTATTGTTTACACTACTTTTATTGTATTTTCCATTACCATTTACTCCCCCGTACCCTTTTCCACCTCCGGGCCCACCCGGTCCCTCCCGCTGCGCTCTGTTCGTTCTCCGATACCTTTGCTACGCCGGGGTCGCGAAAGAGGAAGAGGCACCGCCGTGCTGCCCCCTGGAGGGCTGACTCATCACCTCCCCCGCCCCCACCCCGAGGGAAGGTGTGGTTGGCGGAACGCGCCCCACCGAAGTCCCTGGGGAAACTGCGGGACTCGGGAGGCAGAGAGCCCAAGGCGGCGTGAATTTGGGGAGCCAGGGAAGGAATAAGACATGGAGGGGACGGGGAGGGGGGAGCGCGTAATGGCAGCCGGAGGGATTCAGGTCCTCCTGCTCAGAACCTGGAGATGCATCTAGATGCCCGGTGATAACTCAGCCGGGCTCCTTGGAGGATCCCAAAGGCCGGCTTTGCCAGTTCATCAGAAAACAGAGTGATGCCTGGCCCCAAGTCGCAGAGGGCTCCGGGTGAGAATCGGGAGGAAGAGAGAGAGGTGAAGCCTCAGCCCCACTCCACACCCTCTTCCTGCCTATAAATAACCCCGCGTCACTTCAAAGCGGACAGAGATAGCGGGAGAGGCCGCTCCCCGGGGCCGGTGGCTCGGGGGAGCGGCCCCTGCACACCACGCCCCCCACCCGGGGCGAGTTTGAATAAATAAACAAATCCAAGCCGTCGGCCCCGCAGGAGGTGGAGGAGGAAAGGAGAGGAGGAGGAGGAGGAGGGAGGGAGGCGGGAGAGATTAGTTTGGGAAGTAGCACGGATTGCTCATCCGATCCGTGCAGCCGCAGCTCGTGTGTCAAGTTACAGAGACGCCGGAATCGGCCCCAGCGCTCCTCCGCAGCGGCCACGACCCACCTCTGCCCATGGGGCCCTCTAATCGCGCCCCTTCGCTCCGGGACTGAAACTGGCTCGCCGGGAAGACGCGAGACACCAAGAAGCACCGACTGTGCAGAATCAACTCGAGGACTCTGCAGACACTTGAAGGGAAAGACGGGGCGGAGAGAAGTGCCGGCCAGATTCCCCTAACTTTCCCGGACTTGGAACGCTCCTCGAAGTAACTTTTTCTCACCTGGGCGTACCCCGATTACGGCGGCTTGTGTTTTCTCGGCTTCCCCTCTCTTGCTGCTAATTTTTCCATACTCTTTGCCGGGAGTAAAGGAAAGGGACATTTTCCAGCCACACAAGCCCTTTCCCCCCTGCCCTGCAGCTTGGATCGAGCCTTTGGGCAGTGGCTCTCTCCTTTATTTATTCTATTTATTTATTTATTGATTTTCAAGACGCGAGGGGATGGTAGCGGAGCGCACCCGAAAAGCGGCAGCTGCCGGTGCCCGAGGCCCTGGGGAGCTGGGCGCTCCCGGGACGGTGGCTCTGGCGGTGGCGCCGGCTGAGCGCTGCGCGCGGCTGCCCAGCCCGGGGTCGTGCGGGCTGCTGGCGCTGACCCTGTGCTCGCTCGTGCTCAGCCTGCTCACCCACTTTCGGACCACGGAGCTGCAGGCCCGGGTGCTGCGCCTGGAAGCAGAGTGTGGGGAGCAGCAAATGGAGACAGCTATTTTGGGACGAGTCAACCAACTGCTGGATGAGGTCTGTGCTCTTTGTTGCTGGCTTTTATCCCTCCCCGCGGCGCCCCCTCGCGCAACCTCCAAACTCTCCACCCTCCGGTGCCCGCGGGAGCTTTCTATCCACGCCGCGCGGTGCGCCCCGGGACTCACCCAAGTTGTCTGAGGGAAGGGTGGGGGCGGGGAAGGGCTCTGCCCTGCCAGAGACCCCGAGGACCCGAACTGTTTAAACGGGACCCCCTCAATACCCCCCTTGGGCAGGCGCCCCCAGTGTCTGGGGCTGGGAGCGCCCTGGGCGCTTGAGGCAGGTGGAGGAAGGCAAGGCGCGCCCAGAAGCTCGGAGGCGGCCAAGCCCCCACTTCTCCCACCCGGCACCCAGCCAGGGTAGGGTGAAAGCCGCCCAGCGCCCACGCGGCAGGACGTGTTCCTTGTGGCCCCAGACCGAGGCTTGCTGGGTCCCCATGACCCTCCCCATCTATCCCGGGAAGATTAGTATTACCTTTTATTGCTAATGTTCCTTTTCGGAAGATAGAGTGAGGGAGTAAGTTATCCAAGGGGCTGAGGGGGCCAGAGGGGACAGTTCTTGCAGCTGGTGGTGTCCTGGCCCCTGCCCACTGCCCCAGACCACTGGGGCCCAGGTGTGGGTCTCCCTGGCTCTGCCTACCCTCTTGTTCCTAAGCTGGGTTTCTTTTTTCCTGCCCTCTGCAATGGCCCCCAAACATTTTGTGTCAGTGTGTTTTTTTTTCTGGGGAAAAGATGCTGAGCTTTCATCCATTTCCAAAATGTTCATTAACACAAGTGGATTAAAAGCCACTAGTGTCCCTTAACCGTGGCACTCTGGGGAGTACATAAAAAGACCCACCCTCCCCAGGAAAGAGGGACATGTGTCTTATAGGTGCCATCAGAGAACAGGCCTGAGGCCTGGTGAGTAACTTACGGGAATCTGGACAGCACAGGGTATCCAGGGCGGGGTAGAGGGGAGGAGCCACAGGTAAGGGCTGCAGCAGCCTGGGAAGAGGTCCTGCAATAGGCATGGAAGGTTTCCATCGGAAAAACCAGGAGGGCCTCTTAGTAAGAAGTGGGGTGGAACAGTGAGGAACAGGATGGTAGAGTCCAGCAGGTCTGTTTTGTTCCTACTCAGGCTGTGCAACCTGGGGCAAATACCCTATTCTCGCTGGGCTCAAAAAATGGTGGTGACAATGGAAAGCGCAAGAGCCCATCTCTTTCTGTAGTGGTGTTGTAATGGTTCTGGAATGATGCACCAGTTCCTACAGCCTGGCTCCTCTCAGGTGCCCCTACCTGGCAAAGCAGGTCTCCAGATTGGTCAAGGAGGGGGAGGCCACGTGGCCAGAACAGAGAGAGTGGCCACAGGACAAGTTTACTGCTGCTGTCAGCTCATTCCCATGCTCTGCCAGATCCTAGGGAATCCAGAGGGCTGTCAGGCCGCCACAGTTCCCTGGCCTGGCAGGGTGGGGGAGGAGGCCGGGCAGGGGCTGTAGGCTCAGCAACGCAAGCAGGCAGCCTCTGTGGTCCGCCTGCCTGCGAGTGCACATGGGACTGGCTGTACAGCGGCGGGTGTGAGGGCAGAGAGGGCTGTCCCGGGCATCTGTGGGGTGCCACTGGCTGAAAGACAAGCGTCAGACCCTGGGAGTTTCACTCCTTTCCTCGCATCCTCCTTTCCCCTTTCTGGCCACCGCCCTTTCCCAGATCTTGTTTCCTCTGTTTGAGACTTAGCCACGCCACGTCTCGTGCTCTTAGGGTCTTGGAGCTGGCAGTGTTATCTGACATGCTGATTCCTCTTTCCGAAATGGCAGCTGCATGTCTACCCCACTGACGTCTAGCCCTCTCATCTGCAGAGCAGCTGAACTGACCCTGTTTCACAGACGGGGGAACTAGGGCCCAGAGACGGGCAGTAGGTTACTCAGAGTCACATGGTGAGATCCAGGACTAGAACCTAGGGCTCCTGACCCTGCGTCCAGCACTTTTCCCACTCTGTCCTGCCATCTTCTTTGTTGGTTCTCATCCAGTCATTCAGCAAAAGCTTCCCGAGAGTCACCTGTGTGTCAGGCCATGTGTTCTGCCTTCCTAAACGTGCAGACGCACAGGGCACAAAGAAGAAAATGGGCAGGGGCTGCGTCTTGTGAAAGGTACTGATCGTGGAGGGCGGGGAGGCCTGGGGAATGTACTGCCATGCAGCCACCTGATGGGGTGGCTTCCTGGGAGAGTGATTTTCAAGCAAGGTCTTCAAAGTAAATAGGAGTTTTCCAGGCAAAAGGGGATGAGCGTGGGGGTCTTGTTCTTAGGGGCAAAGGAAATAGCCTCGGGAGGCTGAAAGTCAAAGGGAGGGGTTTGCTTTGGGGAAATGAAGAAAGTCCATGACCCTGGAAGGCTGGAGGGTGGCGTAGTGGCTGGAGAGACAGGGCCTCGGTCGAGAGGGACCTCGGAGACAGTTAATCTATGTAAGAGCGGTGGGGAGCCATGGAAGGGTCTAGAGGGGAGCAGTAATGTCCCCAGAATGGGAACTTAAGGCAGAGCAGGGAGGTCAAACGAGAGGCTAGTGCAGGCCAGAGAGGACTGTGACCCAGATTAGGGGGAGAAGTGGGGTCAGAGGGGAGTGAATGGAAATGGTGGCAACAGTGGTGGGACCTGAAGTCGGTAGGAAGGGCATGGGGACCGGAGGGAGAGAGCTGTCCTGTGGGTGGCAGGGTGCGTGGCCCGGCCTGCATACAGAGGGCCCCAGGGTGCATCTGCTGGTTGTGCCATGCAGTCCAAGGGCTCCTGAAGGGACACTCTGAGGACTGCGTTGTCCAACATGGTAACCTCCGGTCATGAGTGACTCATCTACATTAGTTCAAATTACACAAAATTTAGAATTTAGTTCCTCGGTCACACCAGCCCCATTTCAAGTAAGTGTCCGGTGGACACCTGGAGCTGGTGGCTGCTGGGCCAGACGGCACAGACACAGAGTCATCGCACGTGTCGTGGTAGAGAGGTCTACGGGGCAGCACTGTGTCAGAAGCAGGACACTTCTGGGCCAGCCAAGGTGTCCCCGAGAAACTCAAGGCCCTCCTCCACCCCAGGCCTTTTCTTTTTCAGGTATGATCTCCCAAATTGGAGCCAAGGGCACAGGTGAGGAGAGGGTGAGGCAGAGAAGGGAGAGCTGGAGCTAGCGGAAGTCCCTGGGAGAAAAGAAGATGCAGAGAAGAGAGGGGGGCGTGGCTTTGTTAAAGAATGAGCCTGTGAAAGTGTGTGCAGGGGATCCCTGCTCTCAAGGGGCACACGGACGCCCTGCGCATATGGGGGCCTAGACCCAGGATTCCAGCTGGGCTTTGCCGCCCCCTGAGCTTCCGCTTCCTGCTCTGTAAAACCCAGGCCCGGCCTCCCTCTTGGGGAGGCTGTGGGATTGCACTGCAGGGTGCTGCCACCAGAGGCCATGCTCAGGGCCACAGGAGTACCTGCAGGGGGCCCCCAGGGACCTGGGGCGGGCAGGCAGTCCTGCAGCAGGTCGGCCCTGGCCACTCCCTGAAGGGTGGAAGAAAGGCATCGGGCACAGCACCTGGTGAGGCACACAGCCTGTGCGGCAGCCCGGAGGCAGGGATCTGGGGGCGCATTCACTCTACCCACCCCATTTTGGAAGCAGCCTGCTGGGGCACAGAAGTGAGGCAGGAGGAGGAGGGGACTGCCAGGGAAAGCTGAGGGGACCCAGCAGGAGGGGAGCCTGGAATGAGGCGAGCCCCAGCCCCAGGCAGATGTGAGCAGAAGGGCCAAGCCACTGGGAGGGGAGGCTGGGTGGGGGATGGGTGGGGGGCCAGCTCCTGGGAGCTGGGAGCGCGGCTTCCAGCCCTCAGGCCCCAGCTCTTCCCCCGTCGGCCCCCTCTCCTGGTCTGGGACCCTTAATGAGCACTCCAGCTGCTGTTGCTTGATGTGCTCGCCGTGAAGAGAGAAACCGGAATGTCCCAAATGGAAGCAATCAGATGTCACCTATGGCTGGGCAGAGGGTGTGCACTGGAAAGAGGGGGGAGAGGAATTTGGAATAACCAAATCCATTAGTAGGCCAAGGGCAAGCAAGGGGTGTCAGCAGCCACCTTCAAGGTGAATACTGAGGGACCCCAGGCAGACTCCCTCATCCTTAAATATAATAAAAATAACCATTGTAATAGCGACGTCTCACATTTATAGGGTGTGTGCAAGGGCCCTTTATTGGGTCCTTTCCAGGGGACCTTTTAGGGGAGAGATCAAAGCAGTGGCTGAGAGGCTGGGGCTTTGCATGGGTTCCCCTAGGACTGAAATGCTGGGATGAGGGCAGGAGCGGGCCCTTAAAGGGAAAGTGTGTGTGGGACACAGTGAGGGGGTGGCCTGTGTAGTGTCCTGTAGCGATCACAGCTGCCTGCACCTCAGTAAAAGAACAGATCTTAGATCCAGGTGCCCTCATATGCAGCAAGGACCCCATATGTCGTCCCAACCCTGCTCCACCCTTCATGGAGGGAGGGAATGACTCAGGGTGTTGGCAGAGGGAAGGTCCTCAAAGCCTCTCTAGTCCAGTGCCCTTGCCCTACAGATAATCGTCTCCGCTAGCCAGTCCCTGGCCCTCAGCAGATATTGCTCATTCGTTGTAGTGCACTTTTCCCCTGAACTTACTGCCCAGAATCCTTTTCAGCACTGTTCCAGGAAGCTACCGCTAACTAGTGAGCTGTTATTCAAGAGAAAGAGCTATGTTATGACTTGAAGTTTTGTAAATACAGAGCAGTAGTTACTATAGATAAAGCCAGGGAGAATTTCTAAAGTTTTATAGCTTCTCCAAGTCCTTAAAGCGAGCTGGCAGCTCCAGGCCAGACTGAGGACCTCGTTAAGTAGCCAACCCTCATGGGAAGGTGGTGGGAAAAAGTCAGAGCATCTGAAACAAAATGCCATCTGTCCTAAGCATAGTCCCACAATTCGACACTCTCGGAAAGATGTCTTTTCCCCTTACTCTAGACTTGCCCCGATGCCATCTGGAAACCCTTACCAAAGAACCCCAGCCCCAACGGGGCTCTCTCCCTGCTTAGACTTCCCGTAGAACTCCCTGGCCACACCAGACAGCCAGCTCAGGGGAGGAAAATAAGTGAGACATGGCACGCGTTGACTTCTCTTATCTCAGAACCTCAGCGGCCATGCCTCATCCCTCAGCACACTCCCAGAGAACCTAGATGGGCCTCAGAATCCTTCTCAACACGGTACACCGGGCAGCCACTTCTGGTCAGAGTCAAAGGCCAAGGTAAAATTTATTTGCCATCCGTGGCTCAGGCACAGACACATTGTGCAGTTTGCCTGCCTCTCTACTGCCTTTAAATGTCTTATTTCTCCATTTGATCACACCCAACCCGGTGGCAGGGATAGGGCTCCCTAGTCTTGGGGTCCTCAATGGGGTCTAGCCAGGACTTGGCACATAACAGGCAGCCCTCACCAATCAGCTGCTGGTTCACAGCCGCCCTGCTGGAGGCTGCCGAAGCTGTCTCCGTCTGCTGCCCTCCCCACAGCCCCAGGCCCAGAACCACCCGTGTGCTCAGCACTTGCTGGGGAGATGGTGCCCTGGAGGTGGGTGTTTGGCAGCCACCAGCAGAGGGTGAAATGTTCAGCTCCTGAGTCAGGGCTGCACCCCTGGCTGAAAGAGTGGGGATGGTTTAGTCAGTGCGGTGTGTTTCCATCTAGACAGACCAGCTGGGAGCACCCAGCCCCTCCCATTGCCTCCCTTTGAGGGTCTGTAGCTTCTCCTCACCCTCCCAGGCTGCCTGGCATGTTTTGGTGGGGGCGAAACAGTAAAGTGGGCAAAACTCTGACATTTGATGCCACCTGGACCTAACTGGTTGTGTGACCCAGCCTCAGCGTCTTGATCTGAAAGAAATGGGGATGACAACATCCTCCTCCTAAGGTTGCAGGATTAAGTAAAATCATTCAATTAATAGCAGCATTACCACCTCCTTCACTGTCAGAAGAGATAAGATAGGGCTGTGCCAGGCTCACAACTTTTATTAATAGTTAATATCTACTGAGCACTGTATAAACAGCTTTGCATCTATTCATTCATTTAATTCTCACAATGGTTCTATAAAGTGGTTATATTTTTACTATTCCCTTCTTACAGCAGAGAAAAATGGAGGCCCAGAGAAGTTAAGTAACTTTCTCAAGGTCACACAGCTCGTAAATAGCAGAGCCAAGCCTTGAATCTGGGCAGTCTGCCTCTAAAGGTGGCATTCTGAGCCACTGTATATATCACCTGCATGAGACACCCCACTAAGGCAGGTCACCCAGGCCAGGGGCTGGGGACCTGTTCAGTTCGGCTCCCACAGAGGTGGCATTTACTGAATCGACACAATACCACCTTTGTTGTGAGGATGACACGGAGGATGCCATTTGTTGTCGACAGCCTTGGTTTCCAGAATGCTTGGGCTTCCCAGGAGGGACGGGTTGCTTCTTGTCCCTTGGACACCGCATTGTCCTCTGGGAAGCTTGGTGCCAAACCTGGGCTCCCCGCGTGGCATGGCCCCGCCCTTCAGGCAGCGGTCTTTGCAAAGCCCCACTCCGGGCTCTGCGCTGTCCCCCTGCCCCGCCGGTCTTTTTCCCTCTTACCACCTGTTGCCTTACTATATAATGTGTGTGTGTCTGTCTACGCAGCTGCCCAAATGCCCCTTTTTGGTGCAAGATAGGGGTAAAAGTTTTATAGTAACTGCACCTCTTTAAAGTTATTCTTTCCTCCTTTTCATCATATTTGCACGCCCTCAAAGGCTGCTCCGAACTGGTGACAGGCTGGCTATGTAGTGCCACCTGGGTACTTTCAAAAACACCAAGCTGACCCACTTCCCAAAACCCTGATGTGAATCCCTGTGGGGAGGCCCTGGGCATAGGGTGTCACCAGCTCCACGGTGGGCAGTCCCCTACACACAGAGAGAACTGCCCTGTGCCCCGTGCCTGGGGCGTCCTGCGCATTCCTACCCAGACCCCTCTCAGTGCTTGAGGGCCTGATGGTGACCGCAGTGAGGGTCACAACAAAATGTCAATAAAAGCGCTACCGTGCTGTATGCAGTATGACAGTCTGGGAGATTCGAACAGTAGGTTCTTTTTCGTGGGGGGCGGAAGGGTTGGTTTGGAGTTTTTGGTTTGTTTTTATTTGCAAAAAATAAAATCAACGGAGGGTTTGCCATCCAAAAGAAAGGAAGTTTTAGGAGAAGCCTCAGGAATTCTTCTGCCACATCTTTTGGTTGGATTCTGCCCTCCCAGAAGCAGCTTGCTGAGGCCTCAGTGAGTAAAGGAAGTCAGCAGTCTCCCCCCAGGGAAACTGAGGCCGGGCCTGGGGAGGAGCTGGGAGGGCTGTGCAGGCTGGGTCCCTGGCTCTCCTGGGTGTCATCTGGCCTGCCAGCAGACGCCAGCAGACGCCAGCAGACGCCAGCAGCCACTCCGAGCTGATGCTCCCATTGTCCTAGCGGCCGGCCTCATGCCCTGGGGGCGGCCTCCATGAACCAAACTCTCCATGACCAAAGGGCATCGAGATGGGGCTGCTGGCAGCAGGGGCTCCTCTGGACCCTCAAAGGGTGAGGGCCAGCCCAGCACAAAGGGGCGGAACTGCCTTCCTGCGCGGCTGGGCGCGGCCTTCCACAGGGACACTGGGCCCTGTCTCCCTTCCTGGAGGCTACTGTGGGTGCGCCAGCAGCCCTCCCCCCATGGCTAGAGTCCATGTGGGCTGCGCCCCTGTCACCTCGGCAGTGCCCTTTCCTCCTCGAACCACCCCTGCCCCCAGCCTCACTGGCCTCCCTGACGCCCGTAGTTCTTCCTCAGCCTTTCCCTTGCTCAGGCGTTTCCTACCTGGGCAGGCTCCTGTCCACCCCAGTCTCCCTGCAGGCAGCTCACTGCTACCTGTTGTGTAAGGTGCACTAGAAAGGCCTTGCTGCCCCCAGGGCTGGCATCCTGCCATCCAAGGAGCTTTGCACCTGCAGTTGCCCGTTACACAGTAGATGCCTTGTGAAGGTGCCTCTTCAGCTGTCACTGGAAGTTTTCTGTATCAGGTCATGCTCTGACAAGGTGGCCTGTAGGATAGGACACGAAGGATGACCTCTGGCGATAAGGATGCAGAAAAGGGGCTGATTGAAGGGGCGTTCGTTGGGGTCTTTCCAGAAACAGACTCAGTCCACTTCCCTGTGTTGGCACCTGAGGTTTCCTGGGCGTAGGAGGAGACTCCGTGACAGCGGAGGTCAGAGGGTGGTGCTGCCACCTCCAGCCTCTCCTCACTCTGTATTATCAGAGTGTTGGAAGGAAGGGGCTGTGCCCTGTACCAGGAATCTCCCACAACATTTCTGGTTCTCCGGCTTGTATACTCTCCGTGATGGGGAGCTCATTACCTTATGCAGGCGACGATTCCATTATTGGACAGCCCTGGCTCTAATGTCGTGTGTGTTCCTCATCTCATCAGTGCTCCAGAGCCATCTCTACACCAGCCATCCCACCCCTCCACATGTCTTGAAAGTGACTCAAACTCAATGTGTCTAAACTGAACAGGAAGTCCAGCTCCCCGCACCCCATTGTCAGTGAATGCAGCACTGGCTTCCCGAGCACCCAGCCCAGGAGCACAGCTTCTCAGCCTCCCGCAGATCTGTCCTCTTCCCTCGTCACTGCCCACCCTTCCCCACTGTGCTTCCCTGGGCTCTCCCGGAGCCTCCTAACTTATCTGCACCCATTCGCCGTGCCCTGCCCTTTCATCACCCACACGGAAGCCAGGGGGGTCTTGAAAAACTCTCAATACAATCACATTTCCCTGATTACAGCTCTTCAATGACTTCCTGTTGCTCTTGAGCAAGAAACTGAAGTTTATTAATGTGGTCCATGAGGCCGCAGCACCTGGCCCTTGCCACCCTCCCCAGCCTCGCGACTCACCTCCCCTCACTTTCAGAGTTACAAGGCTAAACAGCACAAACTCTGGAGCCAGAGCTCTGAGTTCAAGTCCAACTCTGCTAATTACTGGTGGTGTGGCATTGGGCAAGTTGTTTAACTTGTCAGTACTTTGGGTTATACCTCTGTAAAATGGGGGTGATGATAAGAGGACCTCCTTCTAGGATTGCTTTTAGGATTAAACAAGTTAAAACAAGTGCTCTGAGCGGCTCCTGGCAGGCCAGTAATAAGATCGTGATGTTGCAATCCCCTGAAAAGAGCCCAGCCTCCCGCAGCCCTGCTCCTGGTCGCAGGCACACACCGTGGGGGGACTCTGGCTCTGAACTAGGCTCCCTGGTTCAAATCCTGCCTCTGCCCTTCCCGGCTGTGTGCCATCACACAAGTTAATTCACCTCTCTCCGTCTCAGCTTCCTCGTTCATGACAGAGTTGTTGTAACTGCTGAATGAGTTCATATACACAAGGCCCTGCCTGGCTCATAGGAAGCACATAGTTGTGCCGGGTCTCAGCCATTCCCCTGTACCGGGCCCCTCAGCTGGTCGGTGCAGCTCATTCTGCATCTCAGCCCAGCTGTCATGTCCCCAGGATGAGCCCCCCTAGTCCAAGTCACAGGAAGGCGCTCAGCACCTCGCCCCTTCCAGACGTAGCTCTGATGGCCGTGGGTGTGTGGTGCTGACGTGCGAGGTTTGCAGGCGCCTGTGCACCCCTAGAGGGTAAGCTCCGCGAGGGCCGCCGGAACGTCTGCTCTGCCAGACTTGTGTTCCCAGCGCTTTGCGTGGCTCTGGCTCATACAGATGCTCAGTACCCATTTGTGAAAGGGAGGGAAGGAAAGAAGGGGCACCTGGCTTCCGTCCCAGCATCTTCACCCCCAGCCTCTCCCCACTCTGTTGCAGGGGACCCCTGCTTCATTCTGCTCCCGGCCCACAGGTGACCCCAAACCCCCTAAAACTCTCGAACTCCTGGGCCCCATGCTAACCTGGCTCCTAGCCACATCCACATGGTTCTATGGCCCAGTTCCTTGACTTGCCTGAAGTAGCAACAGGGCTTCAGATTAGCAGGAAGAAAGGACTTCCTCCTGCAAAGGCTGGAAAACTCACGCGGGAGCATGCATCTCCCTCCCTTGACTTTTTCTGATCTGCAGCGCCTGGGGCCACATCTGCCTGTGGTTCTGGTGAAGCAGAGAGGCAGAGGCGATGGCATCCGGAGGACCCTGTTTTTTGGCCCTGGGAGCCTGTGATCAGGCGCCAAATTCATTGCACAAAGAGAGCTGTGGAAGGAGGGAAAAGGCAGTTCCTAAGGCACACACCCCCATGCCACCCCCTCCAGTGCTCCAGCACACAGCCACCCCCTGCCCGGGGCAGACCAGGCAAGTCCAGTTCTGGTGGGTGTGGGTTGGGTGTCTAGTGTCTAGATTTCCTCCACTTTGATTTCACCCTGCTGAGCTGCCCGTGCCCCGGGGCACGCCGCCTAACTGGGGCTTACTTCCTAAACAAACCCGGTCTGTGGGTCGTCATCTTCGGTCCGGGGATTGGGCCCATGGAGCCAGTGCTACACGGCCCTGGTCCTGTCTCTGTGCCTTTGCTCCTAGTTGGGATGCTGTCCTGCCCCCCTCTCCTTCTATCCAGATTCTGCTGAAGCCAAGCCTGAAGCTTGTGTCTTCCTGGAACCATACGGATAGGTCCTAGTAGGCAGACCTCGAAGTAAGTGATTTGGTTCAAGCATAGATCAGAGACACCAGACCAGGACCAGTTCAAAGGCCAGCTCAGTCTCCAGTGGGGTGCTGGCCCAGGAACAGTCTGGCACAGGGTGATGAAAGGGCTCTAGCAGATGGGATCAGGCGCCCACTCTATGCCAGGCCTTGTAATCAGACACTGAAGCAGGAGCCAGAGCTTTGTCCCGTGTGTTCATTTCAATGGGCAACTCCTCTTTTCAACTTCTAGTTCTCAAGGCCAGAGGCAGGCTTGCAGGTGGGACCCTCACTCACCTCCCTCTCTGCAGCCAGAGGGGGTCTGAGTTACCCCAGAGGTGAGGGGCATGGCAGCAGACTTGACCACATGCCCACATGCCTGCAGCATTGCTGGGGCCAGGCCAGCCTCACCAGGGCAGGCGGGAGGAGGCAGGCCTGGCACCAGGCAAGAGAGAAGCAGCCCTCACCTGGCCACCGAGCAAAATGAGCTGACACGGCAGGTGCTCACCCCTCTTCATGTCTGAGCACCTCTTTTTCTTTTCTGATCTCATCTCACTTTACCCCTCCTACTGCCCTGGGGCCAGCCGGCAGATAACTAATACTAACCCCAGTTTACAGATGAGGAGACTGAGGTCCCGAGCGGTTATATCTTTTGCTTAATACACAGCAGAAGAGCTAGGGCTGGGCCCAGAGGGCCTGGCACTCCCAAAGGTACCTAAGCCGTGTCAACACTGCCCAGCCCTATGTGAGGTAGACACTTCATCAGTTTGGGGGCCATCTGTGCTAACCCAGAATGGAATCCCACCGCAGCCTCCAGCAGGCAGGTTCTAGTAAGTCATACACTAATAATATCAAACATTAATTTTATTAAATGACAGTTTCATCTAAGGCACTTAGCACAGTACCTGGTATATACCACTCAATATGTGTAGCTGTTATTATTAGTATTAACTCTTAATAATTTCACATGGTAAGTGCTTCATGGTTTCCAAGGTACTTTCTCCAGCAACGCTTACTGATATCCCCATTTTGCAGATTCCCCCAGGGGCAAGTGCCAGGCTCAAGGTCACGACTATGGAGTGCAGAGCTCACCTGGACTCTGCATTGGACTTCCAACACCCACATCACAACCTGGGCCCACCCACATGTCACTGAAGTCCAGGTTGAACCTGAGCCCTTTAAGAACCCAGGGCTGAGCATGGGGAGGGAGTGGCCCCTAAACCCAAAGCCCGGAGGGAGCTGCATTCTTTGGGGGGAGTGAGTAGCCTCTTGGCATTTTCCCTTTGATACTGATACAGGCATTTTAATAGCTGCGATGACCAGGCGGGTGATGTTTCAGCTGTGGCCACGTGGGGCATTCCAGGAGGCCCTGGCCGCCCACAGGGGCAAAGCAGGAAGGCTTCTCTGCCCCAGATGGGGGTCCACCCCAGGGCTTCAGGACATTTTCTACCTGTCCCTGAACCTCAGCCTGGGGATTTCTTTCCAGGGATCTCACACTCAAATTCAAGTGCCCAAGAGAGCCAGGGTGGTAACCTAAGTAGGGAAGCTGGCCAGGGTGAGGGTCCTGTGGTGACCTGGACAGCACATTCCCCCTCAAAAGGGGCAGCTCCCACTCAGTACTACCTGACTGTTACCATGGCCCAGGGTTGCCAGATCCTCCTGTGTGGGGGCGACTTTCCTCGCAATTCCCCCCATGTGCCACGGATGAAAGTAAACACTACCAAGACATGATCTGCTTGGGAAGGAAAGGTGGCCAATCCCTCAAAGGGGAAGGGCCAAGAGCCCCCTGCTCAAGGGGCTTTTGTTGGGTTCGTTTGCACAAGAATACAGTTAAGGATCAAACAATAGCTATCATTCAAAGAACTATGAGGGCTTATTCTCGGTCAGGGTCTGATAGCTAACGAGCCATAAAACTTCAAGGAACAAACTTCTTGCTTGGACCCTTATCATTTAAATGAGAGCATTCTAAACAAAGCAGGTTTCACAGGATTTTTACATATTCTTTCTTAGGCCTGATCACCTGGGGAACCCGCCCTTTCCAGCACAGGGCCGCACTGCTTTCCCAGTCATAGGCTTTTAGACTTAAGTGGATTAGAGCCAGGCACCGCTTCTCCCAGACAGAAATGGGGACTCCAGCTATGTCACAATAGCCGGGAAGGGGGGGTCGTGGTGTAAGGGTCCATCGCGCCCTCTTTGTTTCAGCCGCAAGTCCTTCCATGATGGTTTCCCAAGTGATTGTGTCTGGCCTAGGTTGCCCCTCTTTGAGGGGTCGTGCCCGCCATGGACCTTGACCATGCGCTGGGGGCAGGGAAAGAAGCAGAAGGAGCGCTTGCTGCCAGAGACAAGCTTTGTCTCCCGTGGCTTGCATTCCAGAGGTCACTCACTTAGCCATGGGAAGCAGTTACCATTCCTGAAACCAGGCAGGGCGGTTCCCAACACTCCTATTGCACAAGAGATTGGGAATCTAGACCTTTATGTGAAATCGCCTGTTTTGTAGGAAACCAATATTTATTGAGCACTGACCACATGCCAGGCCACTTGGGGATAGGGCAGTGAATGAAACAGACCAAAGTACCCATGTTCTATGGTACTTACTTTGGAGTGGTGTGGGGAGACATTAAGCAAAACAATTAAGGCAACAGCAAAATCCCAAGGAGAAAATAAAATGGGGAGGAGGGGTAGAAAGTATATTGTAGGAAGGCACCAGGGACAGGGAAGGCCTCACTGAGAATGAGCCTGGTGGCCTAGGAAGAGAACGTCCCAGGCAGAGAGGGTAGCATGTGCAAAGGCCCTGAGGTAAGGGGGAAGCCCGGCATGTGCAGGCCCATCAAGGGGGCCTGTGAGGTCACCCTGGCTGCCACGTTGAGTGGTCTGCGGGGCAAGGACAAAGGCAGGGGATTCATTCAAAGGGTATCGCAACCATCAAGCCAGAGATGATGAGGCTTGGCCCAGGGGGTAGCGGTGGGAGTTGGGTCCAATTCTGGATTTGTCTGGAAGGTAGAGAACAGGAGATGCTGACTGAATGGGTGCAGAGTGAGAGGCATCATCGATGAAGTCAAGGCTTTGAACAACTGGCAGGATGCAGTTGCTATTACCTGTGATGGGGGAAGGCAGGTCTGGGGAGAGGGGACAGAATATGAGGAGCTCAGTTTTGTCGGGCTAATCGCGGGAGGCCTGCCGATAGAGACGTCAAGTGGGCCGCTGGGTAAGTATATCTGGAGCTCCTGAGGAAGGTCCGGGTGAGAGGTGCAAAGTGCGGGGCATCTCCACACAAATGTGGCGTCAAAGCCCTGAAACGGGTGAGAGCCCCAGGGGGCCAGGGCAGAAGGAAAGGAGGTGAGGCTGGGC
The DNA here is from genome assembly GCF_021234435.1 of Artibeus jamaicensis. NCBI lineage: Eukaryota > Metazoa > Chordata > Mammalia > Chiroptera > Phyllostomidae > Artibeus > Artibeus jamaicensis. The sequence goes on from NW_026521788.1 coordinate 21,692,913, forward strand.
CCCGAGGGTCTCTGACATTGCGCAGTCAGGTAGGTAAGAGGGAAGCAGCAGAGGACACTGAGAAAGGGCACGGAGTGGTAGGGTGCAGGTCTGGAGAGAGGCATCCTGGGGGCGAGGGGAGCAAGTGTGTCAAGGGGAAGGTTGAGGGAGCAGATGCCGTGACGGGCTGAGAAGAGGTGAGGACCACCCTCTGGGCTTAGTTACCCCGAGGTCATGGGTGGCCACAGAGAGGTCAGCAGTGACCATTCGGAGAGCCTGTCTGGGTAGGGAAGGTAAGAGCTGATAGAAGTGGTCCAGCAGAGAGCAGGAGGACACACCCTTCATCAGAGAGGGGTTTTTCTTCACATTCAGTATTTTTATTAAATTTTTAGCAATGTGCATATCTCCCCACCTTTTCTTTTAAGTTACTGTGGCAGTTTTCTGTAGCAAACTATTATAAGAGAAGTTTTGGTGGAAAATGGGATGAAATAGCAAAACCCAAAACCAAAACAAGCAAACAGGCAAAAGACCAATCAACAAACAAAATCCAACTGCTGCTGCTTTCTAAAAAGAGACCGACATTTTCACCAATTATATTCGCACAAACCACACTAACAACATTTGCTTGGCCAAGAGAGGGCTTTCCTTACCTTTTTTTTACAATGGAAGGAGCAACACCACGCTTGCGTAATGATTAACATCGGAAGTGGGCAGGGGCAGCTCGGTCCCACTCGAAGCCGGCTTTCTAGCTGCGTTTTCTGTGGGAGCACAGCCACGCTTGTGTTGGGAGCTGACTATAGCTGCTTTCCGCCCACGTCGTAGAGGTGAGCGGTTGTGACAGGGATCATATGGCTCAGGGGGCCTGAAAGATTTACTAGCTGGCCCTCTCCAGAAACTGTCTGCTGACAACTGTATAAGAGATCAGTCCAAAGGAGGAAATGGGTGATGCAGGTGGAGGAGACTTGCTGCCGAGGTGCCCTGGAGCAGGCAGGAGGGGCAGACCCTGGAGCAGGTAGAGAGTTGACCTTCTCTGGGAACACAGGTGGGCATGCAAGAGGAGAGAAGGGAGTGTGCGGGCACAGGCGCAGACAGGCCGGCGCGTGTGGTGGCCGGAGCCTCTGGAAGGCCTCTTCTTCCTGCTCCTGTTTTCTCAAGGTCATCAGGTGACCATGACCGTGTGTCGGGATTGGGGAGAGCAGGTGTGAGAACTACTAGCACAGGAAGATGAAGGAACTAGGGAATCACAACACACTTGCTGCGCTTTCATCTGAGATAATGATCACATATTAAAGTGAAGCCAGCCCTGTCTGGTGTGGCTCCATGGGTTGGGTGCCAGCCTACAAACGGAAAGGTTGCTGGTTCCATTCCTGGTCAGGGCACGTGCCTGGGTTGCGGGTTAGGTCCCCAGTTGAAGAGGCAACCAAGCAGTTTTTCTGTCACACTGATGTTTCTCTCACACTGATGTTTCCCTCTCTCTTTCTCCCTCTCTTCCCCTCTTCCTAAAAGTAAATAAATGAAACCTTTAAAAATAAAAGGAAAAAGAAGTGAAGCCAGTCAGCAAGGCTGTGTGCTCTCTCCAGCTTCATTTCGCTGTGTGGGTGCCGGCGTGGACCAGTGGAAACGTTCAAGCTGCTGGCCTTGTGGCTTAGCCAGGAGAATGTGCGCAAGGGAGAGGGTGGCGGCCCAGGTTGTGGCCTGATCATAGTCACTGACCACAGAATCTGGGCTGGGCGAGGAGGGGCATGCACCTGGTGGGCAGGGGACGGTGGAAAGGTGGAAGCACCTGCAGACAGCAAGTGCCGCAGGCCGGAAGGAGCCCTGGGGCTGAGCTGTTGGGAGGAGTGAGCTGCAGAACAGTTGGTGGGTGGGGTTGAAGCCCAGGCTCTGGAAGGGGTACAGTGATGCTGGGGTTTAGAACTTTTTAGAAATAAACACTGGGCACACCAAGAAAGCGCACCCACCCCCTGAATCGAGCCAGTTTCCTGTCTCTGCCAGGAGTCTCCTTCCCCTCTTGACAGGTGCCCCGGCTCCCAGGTCCGCCTTTCTGTCTCCAGCCTCTGCCCTGAGCTCCAGGACCACACTTGGCCCTGCCCATCCCGGGCTCCTCCACAAGGACAACCCTAAAACTCAGTTTGTCCCGAGCCAAACTTGTCATCTTCCCATAAGCCTACTCTTGCCCCTGTCCTGTCCCCATGGGGCCATCTTGGCTGCCCACAGCAGAGCCTGAACTGTACCCTCTCCCCCTACTGCGTCCGTCCTGTGCCCTGAACGTACTTCCTCCCACATGTCCTTCCCCTTATCTCCTCTCCATCTCTGCCATGCTGTCACTCGGACCACCAGCGTCTCACCAGCTGGCTTGCTGACCGACAGACTCCAACCTTTGGTCCCGGGCTGCCTCTCCAGGGCCCAACCTGAGCTCGGCGTCCTGCAGTTGTCAAGTAAGGGACAGCGTCCTGGCTGACAGCCGTCCTGGCTGCAACCTGCAGCCAGAACGCTGCAGACTCAGCTGGCCTCGGCTTGTCAGTCACTGAATGGCTTTGTCACTTCACAGACTTCTGTCCCACACCTGTTGTGTGCCAGGAACAGCCACAAACAAGTCCCTTGTGGGCCCAAGGTTATCGGTGGGGAAGGGAAGTGAACAGGTACAGTCCTTGGTGGAAAGTGGCATTGGTGAGCTGGGCATGGCGGGCTTTTCACCAGACTTTGTCCTGGGAGGTCACTTGTGTGCCCTGTGGCCATTCTGTGTGCACTGCTGGCCGAACCTCAATGTCCACCCACAATATTTGTGTGCCAGTCTTCCTTTCCGAGTGAGGGGCCCCCCTTTGGGACATTGCTCCCTCCCTCCCCTTCCTGTCTGCTTTGACCCTCCGCCCCCTTCTGCCCTCAGAATCCTCACCCTGTCCATCACTGGACTCTCTCTCCCAGGGACACTTGTGCACTTCTTTCTCCAGCAGGGTGGAGTGGACTTTGCGTCAAAAAGCCTGAGTTCTTGTCCCAGATCCACCAAATTAAACTTACCTCGGAGTTAGGCTGTGAAAAATTGGTGTGAGTCCTGTGTTAAAGCACCCAGCTCAGAGCCAGTACAGATCAGGGCGTAGCAGACGTGTCTGCTGAGCACCATCACGAAGCTTCCCTGTCGTCCTCACCACCGCCAGACCAGAGGTGACACCACACCCCACCACATCTCCCACGCCACTTTTTTCACCTCTCTCACTGCCCGCCCTGAGTGGCAGAACTACACGGTAGTTAAATGCTGGAGAAATGCTGAATGGGGCAGCTGGCATCCTCACCGGTCCCCATGTCAGAGACCACTGGACATTGTCAACCGGGGCCAGCTATAGTACAGGCCCCACGCGGCCAGATCTTCCAGTTTTTCAAGAGGTTAGAAATGCAGGTGGGCATGTAAAGTCATCCCCTTCAAGATGTTGGCCACAAATTCAATGAAAAAAGATAACTGTGGGAACCAATTAAAGTACATCCAAGGGCCAGCTTGGCTCTGGCGGCTACCAGCTCCTGACGGCTGCAGTAGTTTCAGAGAGTGTGGGTTTAAATCCCGGCCTCCCTCTACCCCTGACCTCGGCCAGGCCACAGTCTCCTGTCTGTGCCTCAGGTTCCCCACCTGTAACATGAGTGCAACTATAGCCAACATGTACTGAGCGCCTTTTCTACGTGTCGGCCTTTTCTGTCCTCTCGGTGACCCAGTGAGGTAGGGACTGTTAGCAGCTCAAGGTCTGAGAACTGTGTTTGAACCCAGGCCTGGGAACTCTGGCCCCAGTGGCGTGCCTGTAACCTCCGTACGAGTGGCCCAGCCCCAGGGCTTCTGAGGCCTGGGGCAGCAGGAGCACCACACTGCCCACTGGAGTGAGCGCGGCAGGCGCTGGTGCTTCCAGGCCTGTGCTTGTCCATTTACCACCATGGAAATGGCACCTCCTTGAGGGCAGGAGGTGTCCCAGTCTACTTATCACCACCTTTTTGGGGCCTTCTGCCCTGGCTCAATGATTTGCAAGCTGCTGAGGAAGAGGTTTGATGAAGAGGCAGAGGACCTGCCCTACTCCGTCCCCCACCCCCTCTCAGACTGGCTCCCTGAGGGACTCTGGAAGAACAGAAGCCACTGTCCCTGCCCCGGGATTCAACAGGAGCCCAGGCCTAGTCAGGAAACAAAGAGCAGAGAGCGGAGAAGTCAGGCCTTTGTGCCCATGAGCGCTGGATGCAGGAAGGCCACCACTGGTTTAAAGGGTCCTGTGATTGGGGGTGATTGCTTTAAGAGTGCTCTGAAGACATCAGACACTGGGATTACCTAGATGGGACCTCTCTGTCTGCTTTTTATTACCCAGACATCCGGTGGCCAGTCTTTGATGCAGGAACAGTGCGCCTGCCAACCCTTAAACGGCCCCTCTGCCCCATGCCCTGCCCCCACCAGCCCACAGATGATTCCAGGGCTCGGCCCTCAGGCCTCCCAGTGACTCCTCTCCTCTGTCTCCTTGTGCAGAAATGGAAGCTCCATTCTCGGAGGCGCCGGGAGGCCCCGAAGACATCTCCAGGGTGTCATTGCCCACCAGGTAAGGAGCCCTGCGAACGGGTGACTAGGATGGGGACAGCCACCAGAGGCCCTCTGTGGTTGTGCTCTGGCCGCACCCTGCTCAGGGCATCACCTTTTATTTGAAAGATGGGGATGACAATATCCATGATATTACCTTTTATCTACTCATTGATTGGCCTACCTGTCCCCTATCCATCATTCATTCATTCATACGTATGTTCATTCATTCATTCATTCATAAACTTTTCTATGGGCCTTTACTATGTGCACCAGGTTGTGAAATGAGACAAGATAATGGGTGTGGCTAGGTTTTGCAAATTCTGTTGTATTATGCAGCATTGAAGAGAATCCCGAGAGGGCAGGGACCAGGTTCATCACTGTCACTCTTGTGCCTCCAGCTTCTGACATATTGTAAGTGTGCAAAGGTGTTTGTTACCAAAATGAATGAACTGCAAAACTTCCTTGCCCTTGCTAGGTGGCTTAGGGTACTTTGTGCTGTATGGTATCTAGACTACCTGCACAAATGCCCCTTGCACGCAAGTTCAAGGTTGAAAGGTGATGTGGCGTAACCAAGTTAGCCAGTCCAATCAGATTCTGTCTCTGCCATTGACTAGCCCTGTGTGGGTGGGTCCCCTCGGAGGGCACCTTCCTAGTGCTCTTTCCTCTGCACCGTGCGAGGCTGCCCCTCACTGGGTCCGCTCCTCTCATCGCTGCTGTGTACCGAGTGCCCGCTCCATGCTGGGCACCATGCTGCGTGTTGGGTTCAATCTCATTGTCCACAGTTAATAATAACGACAAGTTAGTGGACTTTTCTAGACTGCTGACTATTATTATTAAGCCATAAGAATAACAGATGAGCAAGTTTTATTGTCCCCATGGTAGCTGGAATGGGCTGTACTTTTGGGAGATGAAGAAAGAAGCCCCCAGAAAGGGTTGGGGGAGAAAATAATCAAGTAATCACAGAGGATTCTGCCCTGCTATGGACCTCTGCCAGCTCAGAGTGCGACCCCTCGGTACCTGCTGTGGGCAGGTGGCATGGGCAGGACACTAAGTGGGCTCTCTGGCAGGCCCTCCATGGACACGGGAGCTGAGGGTCCCTGGTAGCCCTTGCCCATGGTCCCCAAGCTGGGGACAAGAGGCCAACAGATGTTGAGCATATGGGAAGTGGAGAGACCACATCTGCTGGAGCATGAGTGGACCGAGGTGGGAGTCACACTTCAGGGGGCCTGCCACGGGAGATGGTGACATCCAGATGGGATTCAGCTGGCCCCCGTCAGAAGAAGGTCATCCGGGTTAATTAAAAAGGTGTCCAGGAGCCCTGGGAAGCTCCCTCCCTCCCTCGGGGCCCAGGAGATTGAGCCCTGGGATGGGGCACAGCTTTGGGGAGAAGAGTGCCGAGGTTAATGAGATGAAATGGAGGCCAGGGTGGGTGGGGGGCCTGGGCAGGGTGACGGCAGGGAGCGCCGGGGTCTCTGGGCAGCCCGCATTTCGGATCACCGTGTCTGTCGTCTCCGTGGTCTCTGGTCGATGGCCCTGGAGTTGTGCTGCAAGTGTGCAGTGCTGGTGGAGAGCAGGAGATCGGGAGCCATGGAAGATGGGGGTTGGAGTTGCAGCCATGGCATTTACCAGCTGTGTGACCTTCAGAGAATCATCTAACCTCTCTCTGCCTAGGCTGCCTCCTGTGAAACAAGGGGATGTCACCTGTCCTACGGGTATATGGTGACAATTCAGGGGGGTAATTTTGGGAAGATCTTAGCATCGTTCCTGATTCCTAGTAAGCACAATTATTTTTTTCCCCTTGATTCCTCTTGCACTTTAAAGATGCTCAGAAATCCTTACCAAACCCCATGTGCTAATGCTAAGGACAACATGGGCTGCACCTTGGTGGCAAAGCAGACACTTACTTTTCTCTCTTCTCTACCTGACTGGGTTCCCCATGTTCCGCACCATCCAAGCGTGTGCCCAACCAGTAGGCAGCAGCTTCGTGCTTGGGAGAGTTTGGCTCTGGAGGCCCTGGGAGGCTGGCAGCAGGGGAGGGTGTGGCAGGCAGGAGGAAGGATTCGGAAGAGTGCTTCATCTCTCCTCGCCTCCTGGGGGTCTGCATGGGGGTCTGGGACGGTGAGGAGAAAGCCGTGAGCAGCTCAGAGGTGGTGGGGAAGAGGGACACATTGGGATGAAGGGACACAGTGGGGAGAGGGAAGGGCCTGATGCAGGTCCTCTGTGGGAGGGGCTGCCAGCAGGGACTGAGCTGCACAGGAGAGGGGAGGAGAGAGAGCAAGGGCTTCTGGAAGGGTGTCCAGGGTGTTAGAGAATTCCCCAGAGGGCAGTCTGGCCTGAAGTATAGATCAGAGCCAAGTAGTTAACACCGAGAGGATTTAAAGAGGAGACTCCAAATTGAGGCAAAATAGGAAGGAGACAAAAATGTCTTCCCAGCTTTCTGGAGCCGGCAGTGAAGGACTGGAAGAGCTGCAGAGGGCTGTCTCAGACCATAGACCCGGGGAGTACGTGCATCCGCTGGGATGTCTGGGTCCTGCTGCATCCCTGGACCTGCCTCCTGCCCAACCAGAGGCTTCTCACCCTGCAGTAATGTTACCACCTCCACACTAAAGCCTGCGGGCCATGTGGCTGCTGTTATGCATAATAGCAGTTATATTGCTTCTGCCTCTAATTCAGCACCTACTATGTGCTAGGCATAGCACTGAGCACTGCACAGTGATGGATACCTTTTCCAAACAGGCAGAGTGGAGTCCTGACATTCTGAAATGTTTGCAAATCTCCGCAGTCCTGGGTGACATGCCACCCTCACTCTTCCATCTATATCACACATCTTCGGGTATTTGCTCAGGGTCAAAGTTTATGAAACACTGTAAAGCTCCTGATACTTACAGAAGGACTTAGACAATTATGGAGTGCCCCGTGCAGAGTCAAAACATTACTCTCTTTTGTCTTGCCAGCATTTCACACTGTGCCCCTTATATAGTAGATGCTCAAGGAGTGTCCCCTAACTGATCATCAAGAATCATTCCTGAGTGATTGGTTCTTTCTCATGTTCTTCTTCACCTCTCTGGTTGGTTTCTGGCACATCCCCCCACTTCATGACCGCTCTGAGTCTTGCCTGATGCTGAAGTCACAGCTGTTGGGACACAGCAAATAACACACACTCTTTCTGCCCACTGTGGCTGCTGAGACTGGAGCGTTGAGCCCCAAACCCATGCCTGCCCCCAGTTTGCCTCTGAGGCTGGCTGGGCCGAGGTGGGAGTCCTGTGGTGGGTGTGTTCTTCCTTGTGGCAGCCTTGGGCCCTGGGCGGCATCCAAAGGGCTTGGGACACATAATCGTGGGCAGAAAACCCACCTCCTTCCCTTCCTACTCTAACCTCGCCAGCATCCTCCCAGGATCCTCCCTGTCCCAAAATAGCCGCGTGCTGGCCAAAGTCTGGCTGTATCCTGCTTCTGAGCTGCATGTACTGTTCACTGGGGAGCAATGGGCTTGCAGGCCCGGGACGGGGTGCCAAAGGTTGGGCCTTGTTAGGAGGGTCACGGTGGCCAGAAGTTCAGAGGAATAGGTGTGGGCAGTTTGTAAAGCATATGGCCTGGCGGGACAGGACAAGGGCTCTGGGAAAAGATACACAGACCGTGGGACTTCCTGGGCCACTTGAAAAGAACACAAAGATCAGGGAAACTCTCCCATTCTCTTTCCCTGTTCTTACTAACAAATGAGGAGCAGGACAATATAGTCTCCAGTCAGCAAGGAAGCAGCTACTTCAGCCCCGCCACACCGGGGCTGGGTGGGTCGGGCAGGGTGAGGGGTGACCCACGGTTGTGCACATGGAGGGAGCCGGGACCAGCGGAGCTGCTGGGGCAGATTACTTCACACTCTGGGCTTCACCTCCAAGGCAGAGAGTAGGTCAGGGTCACAGGAGGACCACCAGGCCAGGAGGCTGGAGTACAGTAGTGGGGCGAGGGCCAAGGTGGCCCAGTCTGTGCACTAGTACCGTCATCAGCTCTGGCATAGAGGATGGAGAAGGGGAGAGAAGTGGCCTCCAGCCAGGCTAGTGGGAGGGGCCATGGCCACCCCCTGGCTGCGGGTTGCAAATGCGAGGTGCATATGAAGTGCCAGGGATTCCAGAGGAGCTCGGGACTCTGGGAAACTTCACTGAGGAGGTGACACTGGAGGCTGGTGGTCAGGAATGAGGAAGCAGGCAGGGGCATAGAGTCAGGGCACAGACACAGCTGCCATCCTAACAACAGGCCCCAAATACAGGGATCCCAATAAGGTCAGCGGGCGGTCTCTTCTTAGGCTGCAGATGGTCCGGGGACAGGAGGGTGGCTCTACCATCGTCATCCAGTGGCTTCTATCTCTGGGCTCCTGTCAGCTCCTTCACTTGCACCATCCCCTGGCCAGCATGAAAACGAGAAGGGGCCCAGGAAAGTACATCCTTGAACCCTTAAGAGCAAAACTGGAAGAAAAACAACCCGACATGCATCACTTCTCATATCCCATTGGCCAGCACTTAGTCACATGGTTACCGCCCAGGTTTAAGGGTGGACAGGCAGTGTTTTTGGTTGGGTGGTCCTATGCCCAGATGCAACTTTATTACTGTGTGAAATGGGAGAGCAGGGGCCAGGGAGCGGTCTGCACAGGGGGTGTTCCAGGCTGGGCGCCTGCACGGACTAAGGCTCCAAGAGTGAGAAAAGGTCTACTGGGAATGGCAGGCTGCTGGAGGGAGCTGGAGCGCAGAAGCGGTGATGGGGAATAAAAGTGGGAAAGGACCACGAAGGGCCAGGCCAAGAAGTTCCAGCTCAGCAATCTGCATAAGCAAAGGGTTTTCACCCTGAGAATGAATGATTGGGAATGGCAGCCTGATGGGCTGTACTGAGTTCGGTTGTGAGACTGCATCCCTGGGCAGCAAAAGATGTGGCGACCTCGCAGTGCTGCTGCAGCGGACGCCTCGTGGTGGGCCGCCGTGCCTGTGCCCACAGGAGATGATGTTGCACCAGAGAAGGTTCGTGGAGCAGGGATGGGACCTGATCCAATTACTATTCTAGAGCCATAATTAGCAGTGTTGTGGACAATGGCTTAGAGAGGGGAAAAACCCTTCCAGCCACAAAAGTCTGAGATTCTATGAACATGCTCTATTTTCTCATGTTTTTCTATTTATGTTCACTTTGGAACTGCCTCTTGGGACTTGGTTATTTTCCACAGGTGGTGAGTGCTGGTGTTCACACATCCTGAAGTCCTTCCTTTGTCTGGCCTTGCCCTGTTTGCCCTGGCATCAGCTTCTGCCACGACAGCCTCACTGTGTTTCCATGGGCAGGGCCCAGGGCCAGAGCCCCTGTCACCTCCCCCAGGCTGCGGCAGACCGGTCCCACAGCCCCGCCCCCTTTCTTTGTGGTTCTCCTTGTTTCAGACTCAGCTAACCCAGAAAAGAGAGGATTCAGAACAAATTGTCCCTTGGTGCCATTAATAAAGGAAAGGATTGCAGCCCTGCCCCAGGGTTCAGTCGGTTGGAGCATCCTTCCCACAGCCAAAGGGCGAGGGTTCGATTCCTGGGCAGGGCACGTATCTAGGTTGTAGGTTTGGTCCCCAGCTGAGGTGCATACAGGAGACAGCCAGCTGATGTTTCTCTCTCACATTGATGCTACTCTATCTCTCTCGCCTTTCTTCTCTCTCTAAAATCAATAGAATCATGTCCTTGGGTGAGGATTTAAAAAGAAAGAAAGAAAGAAAAAGGATTACAAAGCTAACGGATGTTTCGGGGAGAACATTTAAACTAAAGAAATGCTGTTTTCAGGTACCTCTGACACTCTACGTGCAAACAATCGTTGGGGTAATTCTGAGTCGTTCCTGGTGATTCCATCAGGCGCATCCCTGAGGGCCAGCCTGGGCAGAGACCCTCCTATTCAATTTAGACTCCCCCACTGTTCCGCTTCAGCCAGAGGGAGGGGCTGTCACGTGCTGCGTCAGCTTCATCCCCCCACTGTCCCACCCCCACCTTTTCCTCCTGACTTTGCCGTCCTGTCTCATGGCCCGTCCGACCTCCCAGACACCCAGGCACCCACCCGTAGTAGTAGTAGCATCAGCACCTCCTCCTCCCTCACCCACTGTACCCCGGCAGTTGCTGGGTCCTGTCAGTTCCACTCCTCTGCTCAAAAACCATCCATGGCTCCCTAGTGTTCACACACGCCCTCACCCCAATAAGAAACCCGCTTCCATCCCTCTCATCTAGTCTCTGACCAATCTCCCATGATGCTCTACTCTTTTCTTTCAGTAAAACTGGGCTACCCTCCCGCCCTGCCCACAGGCTGGTGTCTCACCTGGGCACATTCATTCATGCTGTTTTGATGTCTGTGTTCTCCATTTCTACCTGATGAACTCCTCACCACGCCCCGCCCCACCCCCGGCCTACTACCGCATCCCTGCAGCTCCTTCCACCCTTTGCTCCTACCGTAGCCTTTTCCCCTAGTTCTGCTGCCCGGTTACTATGTTAACATAATGCCCGGCATGTGCTCAGCGTATAATCCAAGCAAAGGCACCTACTGGGGCAAGTCATTTGTCTTCGAATGAGAAGTGAAAACAGACCAGACTGTACACACCTGCAAAGTTTCTCCTTGGCCACGATCATAACCATTGGATTTCAATTCCACGGGCTCCCGAGAGCAGCACTCAGTAAGAGGCTCTTACACACAGAGGAGCTTTCGTGGGTATCTAGCTATGGAGGACCTCTCCCACCTGCACACCACACTGGGCCGCCTCCCTGATGTCTCCACATGGCTGTGTCGCAGGCCACCCACCCTCAAAGGGCACCTGGCGGAGGCCAGGGTTTTTCTTCCACACCTGGCCCTTTTCCAACACCCCCAGCCCTGGGGGCCGGCGCCATCACCACATAGGCCCCCACCTGGACTGGAACCTGGGCACCAGCCTGCACCAGCCTTTGCCCTCACATCTCATCAGTCACCGAGCCCCACTGACCCCAGTCCACCCACTCCTTCAGCATCTCCACTGTCACTTGTGTTCAGGCGGCTGCCATCTCTCAGCTTAGTCGCTGCAGTAACCCCTAACTGGCCTATAATCCCTCCCTCACCCAGAAGCCAGAGTGGTCTTTTTAAGGTCAATGCACAGCCCTGACTGTCATGGCTCAGGTTGCTGGGCATCATTTGGCAAAGCAAAATGTCACTGGTTCAATTCCCAGTCGGGGCGCATGCCTGTGTTACAGGCCTGGTCCCCAGCTGGGGTGTGTGCGAGAGGCGACTGATCAATGTTTCTCACATCGATGTTTCTTTTCCTCTCTTTATCCCTTCGTTCCCTCTCTCTAAGTATAAATAAAATCTTTTAAAAAGAAAATAAATAAAATGAATGCATAACCTCAGTTAAAGCACTTCAGCGCTTTCTATCACACTTAGGATAAAGGGTCGAATCCCTGATGTGGTCTGCTGCCCCTTCAGGCCTCCTCTCTGCCTGCAGAGTGACACCTGTGATGCCCGATGACGCCCGTATGCTGGTGACAGTAGTCGGAGCAGAGAGGCTGCAGGGGAAGGCGCCGCAGCCGACCCGGAGTGGGGGTGGGTGCTTTAGAAGTCAGACAGCCAGTCAGTAAAGCTCGGACCCTGGGCTTGAAATGAAAGCACATCCTGTGGCCTCCATGGTCCTATTTCGGGCAACTGCTTGCCCCAGAAGGAGGGCTGGGCTGTGACCTCAGAGTGGGCCCTGGACATAAGGAAGCGCCCGGTGTGAGAAGGCCTGCAGGGACCAGCAGCTGCCCTGGAAGCGCCTCTTCGCTCCAGGCCCTCCGCGCTGCACTTCAGAGCCTCCCAGAGAACCCGCTAAAGCTAATCACTTCTTCCCCGTTTCCTCTTTAAAGCACTTCCAGATCCTCAGCCCTCCTGGATGCGGCTGATAATGTGTTTCTCCTAGATCGGCTCTGATAACACCCACTCGGGTGGTCACTGGGATTTGTAGAGAAATAAAAATAAGGAAATGGAGGGTTCCGGAAAGGTAGTGTGCTGAGGCCAGAAGCCCTGGACTGGGAATCGGTCCCAGACACTGAGGGGACTCAGCAGGTCACTGTTCTCCCTCTCGGCCCCTGTTGTCTCACTCGGAAAGGGAAATGACTTTAAAGAACAATGTGGACCTATCTGGTAAAGTGTGGAAGGGCCCCCCCAACAGAGCCCCCCGCTCCTGGGCACATCACAGAGAAACAGTCACACGTGCATAAGAGAAGAAAGGGTATTCGCTGCGGCACTGTGCTCATTTCCAAAAAAAAGGAAAAGGAAACCTAAACATTTGTCAGCAGAAGAAGGGAGACATGTGAATATTAAACTGAGGTACTTCCATCAGTGAAATACCAGACACCCTCAGCACAGATGAACTTGACCTCCAGACCAAGGTAAACTACAGTTGAATCTCATCCTATGGTGAGGAAAAAAAAAAACAACAGGTTACAAAGCATTTTTACATACAATTTGTTTTTATAAAGTTAGAAACATATCAAATAACATGATACATATTCGGGGACTATATGTACCCAATATAAACAATAAGCACGTAAAGAAATGCACGGGAGTGATAAACATCAGATTCAGTGAAAAGCAAGGGTGAGGCAGAAATTGGGCTCCCTGAGGTTTGGCTGTGTTGCTAACTATTAAGCTGGATGATCGGTATGCCAGCTGCTTTATATTTTGTAACAACTTCATTAAGATATAGTTCCATATACAATTCCTCCATTTAAAGTATACAGTTTGATGATTTCTAGTACGTTCAGACAGTCGTCCGACCATCACCAAAATCAGAGCATTTTCACCACCCAAAAGGAAATCCACACCCTTCAGCACTCCACACGCCTCCACACGCCCCAGCCCCAGCCCCAGCCCCAGCCCCAGCCAGCCGCGCACCTGTCCATTTCTACGGATTTAGTGTAATGCTCTCGGGGTCATCTGTGTGGGAGCATGTCCTAGTACTTCATTCTTTTTTATTGCCGAATAATATATTGTATTCTTATATATATATACTCTGTAGCTCTTTGAGTGTCTAAAATATTTCAAGATGAAACATTTTTTAATTACAAAGTCGATTAGATGATGCTGTTGGATCAGAGCATGCCAAAACAACCCTTTGGGATTGACGCTATTGTACCCGACTGGCACTCCCCACCAACAAGGACATGTCATGGCTTGGAGCTTAGATCCCACGCCTGGGGCCTGCAGCCACCTCTGGGCTGCCAGCAATAGTGCCGCCCGCCAGGACCCAGGGGGCCCCACTCTGCTCAGCCGGACTCCCGCACCCAACCTCCTCCCGACGCTGTGCTGCCTCCTCTGCCCTTCTCACTGTCACCACCTCTGTGATGCTCCCACGACTCTCAGGTATGGCTGGTGGCCCTGCCTTCTGAGCACCTTCAGAGTTGTGCTTCAAGGGCTGTTTGGCCCCACGGTGAGAGAGCAGCTGCCAGACACTGAGGGCCGAGAGCCCTGCAGGGTCCTTAACTTTTCTGAGTGGCCATCCCTGCCACTGTGAACTGAAGGAGCCGGAGGTGAGGATTCAATGAGATGAGTTATATGTCTATTGTTCAGAATCGAGTTTTATGTCTCTGACTCCCCCACTACAGGGAGGTGGTCCTGGGCAGGGCCGGGCCGTCTAGGAAGATACGTGGCAGCGGTACCCACTCGACCTGCCCGGGGAGGGGTGGCTAAGCCAGCGGCTACAAGTTTGACTCCTAACAATCCTGGGTCAAATCCCAGGAATCCCATTCTGCTCCTTATTGATTATGGGACTATGGATACATTACTCTCCTGACCTCATGTGAAATGAGGGATAATGACCGTACCCACTTCATTGGACCTGACCCATACTTGGCTCAAAACGATTTGTTAGTTGCCATAATGATGATGATGATGTTGAGTGGAAAGGGGCTTCTGGTGCAGGAGAAGTTGCCCAGCCTTCACCCAGTTGCATCCAGCCACATGAGATCCTGAAAAGGTGCGTGTCATGCCACCCAGTGCAGCAGGGAACTGCAGCTTAGGCGGCAGAAGCTGTTGGCTTCCTCTCTCCTCCTGCTCGGCCCTGTTGGAGCCTAAGTCATTCCAACTCAATGAAAAATTCCGGATGCTTCTACATACAGGGCAGTACGCAATGCACTGCAAAAGATGCAAAATGAGTGAGAAGCATGCCTGCCCTGAAAGCATCAGCTGAGTGGTGGGAGCCCTCTGTGGGACGCCCAGCTCTCTCTGCATGGCTTTCAACATTGGAAAAGCCACCTAACCTCTCTGAATTTCCATGAGCTCATCTCTTACATATAAATAAATATACTACAGGGTTATTGTTAGAGTTCTTGGTCAACTGTGGGGTACTATACACACGAAAGCTATCAGAGGGAGAGGACTTAGACCTGCCCACAGTCCAGTTATACAATAGAAGGCAGGCTGTGTTGAGTGATAGAAATAAAGTGCCATGGACCATGGCAAAGGGAGTATTAATTACAAGAGGGGAGATGGTTGACTCCTTGGAGGGGATGTTTGAGATCACTGCTGATCCTTAGGGTCAGAGGGCTTAGCACCCGAGTTATGAAGAAAGACTCACCCCTGCACTTCACTGTCTCCAGCCACAACCAATAGCAGGAACCTCTGGACAGTGGGGCTTTTCTTAAAGGTGTTTGAGCCCTGTATCCATACAGAGACAGGCAACTGGCCTTACTCTGCCCTGATAGGGGAAGGGAGCCATGCCTGTAACAGCTGTTGGTGGCGTTGGGAATTTTGCAGGAACTCCAAACGACAAGGGGCAGCTGTCTGTCTGGGTGGACTCACAGTAGATGGCCACACTTGCTGTGCGTTCATTTTCCCCTGTCAGTCCAGCCTCCAGCCTCAGAGAGGCCAGCAGAAATCAGGGGAAATAAGAGACCCCCCAAGTCCGGGGAGGATCATCACTCTTGTGACGGTGCCACACCCGCATATCACATGCTTACTGCCAGAGCCTTTTCCTTAGAGCCTGCCTTGTGAGGGCAGAAACTGTGGCCAGAGTGAACCCCCACTTCCCACCCGCTTGATCCCAACCCAGCAGAGGCAGGTCAGGGACCAATGGCCAGACCCTGAGCTGCCTCTGTGCTCTTCAGGGCTTCAGGCTGCCTGGATGCTATGTTGGCACGGGACTTGGGCCCTCTGTGGGTTACCAGCAGCTCCAGGCCCATGCTCAGTGCCGTGGGGGTGCAAAGTGAATCAGACCAGTCTCTACAACCGGGACTAGGTAGAGACTAAGCAGAAGCAGAAGCATCACAGTTGGAAAATGCAGGAGAAAAAGTGATTACTTTAGAAGGGAGAAATCAGGAAAGGCTTCCTAAAAGAAGTGGCATTTGAAGCAGGCCTTGAAAAACAAGTAAGATATCAGGAATTGAGTGTGTATATAAGGATATTGTAAGCAAAGGAAACAGTGTAATAAAAGTATAGAGACCTGAGGAATGTGCTTGTTTTACTCTCCATTCTGGAAAAGGAGAGAGAATCTGGAATGGCTATAGCAAGCTCTCAGGGAAGGACGTTGTCAGAGATAAGTCTGGAATGAAAAGTTGGGGGTGGGGGACAGACCAGGGAGAGAGTGGAACACCACCATGACCGTTCCTCAGAAAGGGTGTGACAGCGTCCAGCTGTGCACACCGCAGTGTAGAGGAGGAAAATTCGAGTCCAGGAGAGGACTGAGAAAGAAGCTGCAACGGTTGTGCTAAGAGGAGACACAGAATGGCCCGTGGACGGGGCTGAGGGAGGGGGATAACTGCAGAGGTAAAACAGGCAAGTGTTGGCCACCCAGTAGGTGGGCGGGGGCCGGGGAGGAGTCAGGCGGTGGTGAGCCTATGAGCCCAGGGAAGCCACTGTGATCATGGCATGTATCTTTTTAGGCTAAGACTATCCTAAACTGTCTTTCTAGATAAGAATTTTACAAATACTAGGGTAGCGGTGGCAGTGGAGCTGAAGAGCATTTGTTACACCTTCTCCGTGCTCCAGGGTGAGAACCCCCAGTAGTGCGGTGGGACCTGGGGCCCTTCCCAAGGCCGTGGTTCTTGCTGCCTGCAGATGTCAGCCCTCACAGCTCCCTGTGCTTGTGGACTGTCTTGGTGATCCACTGGGGGCCAGGATTCCAGCTGATGGCCTACGGAATGGGTCAATGAGGACGACCTCAAAGAGTTGGTCCATTGAATCTTCACCAGCCCAGTAAGAATTCAGGACCCTCCGAGCCCTGTAGTGGTGTCTGGCTTGCTCCTCGGCAGCAGACTGAAGGCTTCCGCACTGTATGCTGGTGGATACCATGATACACAGGCTCACTGTAGGTCGCACCCTTAGGAACTGGGCGTTTGCCACCACCACAACGCACACAAATCCAGTGCCATGCCTGGCCTTGTATATCCCAGCCTGTGTTCTTCACTGGGCACGATGGGGGACATGTGGAGCACAGAGAGGTGACGGCACTGCCAGCAGAGCGCCCTGAGAAGGAAGCATGTTACACCAGACTGCTCCTTCCTCTGCAGCTCCTGGATGTAGTCGTAAGTGCCCATCTTGGCTCACCTGCTGGCTGTGGCTGGACAGAAAGGGGTGATCATGGCTTTTGTTTATATAAAGAGATGACATCATCCTCATGCTTTACATGCAGTATTGCTTATACTCCCGTCAACCATTCTGCGCTGTAGGACTGTAGTTGTCCCCATGTCAAAGATGAGGAAACTGAGGATCCCAGCTGTTCAGGGATCACCCAATGCCCACCGCAAGAGACAGAACCAGCACTCAAGCCCAAGGCTTTTTGTTTTTGTTTTTGCCATAGCAAATTTACTTATTTATTTAAGATACATTTTATCTATTATGCTATTACAATTGTCCCATTTTTTTTCTTCCCTTAACTCCTCTCCACCCTGCACAACCCCCCTCCTTAGTTCATGTCCATGGGTCCTACATATAAGTTCTTTGGCTTCTCAATTTCCCGTACTATTCTTAACCTCCTCCTGTCTATTTTCTACTTACAATTTATGCTTCTTATTCCCTGTATCTTATCCTCCTTCTCACTGATAACCTTCCATGTGATCTCCATTTCTGGAAATCTGTTCCTGTTCTAGTTGTTTGCTTAGTTCATTTTTGGTTTTTTCAGGTTTGGTTGTTGATGGTTGTGGCTTTGCTGTCATTTTACCGTTTGCATTTTTTATCTTCTTTTTCTTAGATAAGTCCCTGTAACATTTCATGTAATAAGGCCGTGGTGATGATGAATTCTTTTAACTTGACCTTATCTGAGAAGCACTTGATCTGCCCTTCCATTCTAAATGATAGCTTTGCTGGATAGAGTAATATTGGAGGTAGGTCCTTGCCTTTCATGACTTGGAATACCTCTGTCCATTACCTTCTTGCCTGCAAGTTTTCTTTTGAGAAATCAGCTGACAGTCATATGGGCACTTCTTTGTAAGTAACCATCTCCTTTTCTCTTACTGCTTTTAAGATTCTCTCCTTATCTTTAACCTTGGGTAATGTAATTGTGATGCGCCTTGGTGTGTGCTTCCTTGGGTCCAACTTCTTTGGGACTCTCTGAGCTTCCTGGACTTCCTGGAAGCCTGTTTTCTTTGCCACGTTGGGGAAGTTCTCCTTCATTATGTTTTCAAAATAAGTTTTCCATGTATTGCTCTTCCTCTTCTCCTTCTGGCACCCCTATGATTTGGATGTTGGAACATTTAAAGATGCCCTGGAGGTTCCTAACCCTCTCTTCATATTTTTTAATTCTTGTTTCTTCCTTCTGTTCCAGTTGAATGTTTAATTCTTCCTTCTGCTCCAAAGCATTGATTTGAGTCCCAGTTTCCTTCCCTTCACTGTTGGTTCCCTGCACATTTTCCTTTACTTCACTTTTCATAGCCTTTACTCTTTCCTCTATTTTGCAACCATACTCCACCATTTCTGTGAGCACTGTTTACTACTTATTACCACTGTTTTGAACTCTGCATCTGGTAGGTTGACTATCTCTTCATCGCTTAGTTGCATTTTTTCTGAAGCTTTGATCTGTTCTTTCATTTGGGACATATTTTTTTCTGTCTCAGTGTGCCTGTTAAGTAGTAAGGGGCAGAACCTTAGGTATTCAGCAGGGTCGGGCAACCCACATTGCTGGGTTGTGGCACTGTATGTGGACGAGAGGTCCAAGAGGGAACAATGCTGCTTGCTGAGCTCTCTGCTGGTTTTCATTTATTTCCTCTGCTGCCCACAGGCAAATTGGACCCTGTTGGTGCTGATTCCCAGATGGGTGGGCTTGTATACATTCTAGGGCCCTGTGGGTCTCTCTAATGAACTCTCCTGTGAGGTTGGGAGTTTCTCCAACCACCTCAACCCCCACAGTTTTTTCAATCAGAGGTTCTGAGGCTTTATTTCCCCACACTGGAACCCTTGGTTGCACAGTCTGTCTCACTCCCCACTTGTTTCTCCCAGTTTATCTGCACACAAATGTGGGACTGCCCACTCCTCCAGCCACTGCCTTGCTGCAAGTCCTCTCTACCACACTGCCCATCTCCACCCTTCCTACCAGTCTGGATGAATGTTTCTTCTGTAACTCCTTAGTTGCTGGACTTCTATATAGGTTGATTTTCTGGTAGTTCTGGTTACTTTTTATTTTTAAATTTGTTGTTGTCCTTCTTTTGGTTGTGTGAGGAGGCCAAGTGTATCTACCTATGCCTCCATCTTGGCTGGAAGTCTCAAGCCCAAGGCTTGAGTGCCGGCACCTGTGCCCCCCAGGACGGGAGTAGGTGGAGAGAGACAAGCTAGGGGTTGGGTGGGTGGGGCTGTGGGATGTTCCTGTGGAAGTGCTGAGGGCCCTGAAAGGAACCGTGGGGAAAGGGAAGTGCGATGCTATGGCCCTAGAAAAGAAAGACCTTACCTGGAGCTGGCTGGCTGCCGGACTTACTGCTCAGGGCAGAGGGAGGGCAGGGGTGCATCTTGCTGGGGAGCCTGCTCTAGGCACCCAGGCTGGGGACTCTGTTTCCAAGAGTTCCTGCCTCTCCCAGGGCGAGCCCCCATCCCATGTGGGCTGAAGAGCTCAAGGCTTGGCCCAGGCAGCTGAGGGTAGAGAATCTGCTGGCCTAGTCTCTACCCACTCTACCCTGAAGGGTCCCAGAAGAAAGTTCTATCACCTCAATGTTAAAGAAACGCCGGGTGCTACTTGGAGGAAGGGGGCAGTAAACAGGAAGAGCTCATGACCCTTATGAGGGACTAGAAAGTGGGGTATGCTGGGCACATGGACACAACTCTCAGTTCCTCCTGGGGCCACCCGGCCACCCACTCCCTTTCTGATTGCCCCACTCCTTGTCACCACCGAGCCAGCCTCTCACCTCAGTTACTCCCTGGTAGATTCCCATTCCACCATCAAGGCAGCTTGGATGGTCTCCAACAGCCACAAGGGTGCCTGCCTGCTTTGCACCGTGCAAACCTCCCTTCATCCTTCAGCATCTTTCTGAGGTTAAGGCTCACGTTACCACATTTTCCAGATGAGAACTCTGAACGCAGAGTATTTCACTCAAAGGCACATGGTTAGGAAGTGGCAGGGTTGGTACTGAAAGCCAGCTCCAAAACTTCATCAGCTGCATTAGGAAAGATATGCTTCTGATGGACATCCTACAGTGACCGGAGTGGTACCCTGCAGCTTGCAGGGGAAAGACTTGGCAATGGCCCTAATGCTTGTCTGGGGAGGTGGTGTGCAATAAGCCTGGAGGACACTCATTAATAGTGATAATAGCAACGGCATGTTTAGAAGGTTTACTCAGTGCCAGGCACTGTTATAAGCACTTAATTGAATCATCTCATTTAATCCTCATAATTACTTTACGTGGCAGGTACTATTATTATCTTCATTTTGCACACTCAGAAAACTGAGGCCCAAGGAGGTTATGAAATGTGGCCAAGGTCACAGAGCTAGTGGATGCTGGAGCCAGAAGTATTTAAATCCAAGTAGTCCGACTGGAATGGACCAGAGCCGTGTTGAAATGCAGACTCGCTCTCCCTCCCTCCCTCTCTCTGTCTCTGTCTCTTTTACTAACTTACTGACTCCGCCATGTAGGAGCCCACAGTCCCGGTAAAGGGGTACACAGGTGAAGCCGTGACTGCAGCAGAGACCAAAGACTCAGGTGGGAGCTGACCCACAGGTGCTGGCAGGTGGGTGCCTCCCATGGGACAGTCCAGCTGCAATGCTGGTGCCCCCACCCCTGGGGTCCCAGCTCCTCTCAGGTAGAGTGCATTCAAGGCAGGGGACAGCAATTGAGGACCACACTAGACACGGTGGCCCGCACAGCTGACGTTTGCACCTAAGACACCAGTTCCAGGGGGCAGAGACCTCCAGCACAGACACTGGCTCTGCATGGCTGGCAGGGGGCGGACTGGCAGAGGCTACCGGGGCGAGGCAGGCAGGCGGAGAGAGGAGGGCCAGAGCGGCACAGAAGGCTCAGACCCTCCGCTAGCTGAGTGGCAGCAGGGCTGGCTCAGGACCTTCCTGTCATTCTTTTCAGCTCACTTCACAAACTCATTTTCAGCCTGATGCTTCCTCCCACCCCCCTCCAGCCTTTGCCATCTGTCCGTGTGTGGCAGGTATGGCAGGCAAGGCATTGCGGGAATGTCTCCACCGGGGTGGGGGTGCAGCACAAGGAGCAGGAGGTGGCTGGGCAGGCCAGCTCTTCCATCCACTGGAGACCCGGAGAGGCTCCTGGAGGCAGGACTGAGGGTCCAGCCTGGGCAGAGGGCTGCAGCAGCCTTCCTCCCACCCAAGTGGGAGGAAGTGCCATGAGCCAGCCCGGCATGGAGCAGTAGGACATGCCCCACAGGCGACTGGTTTTAAGTGGACACCAGCTCCCCACGTCGTTATTCAAGCTGTCACAGGGGGCCTAGCACACCGTGACAGGCCAGTGAGGAGGAGTGCAGGTCCCAGACTCCCTGAGGGCAGTGTGGACAGGGCAGAGTGGCCGTGTGCTGGAGGGATCTTTAAGCTGCACCTCCAGTTCTGAATGCTCAGGCCCCCAGGGCTTTGGCAGCCTGAATGTCCTCCTCGGTCAGTTCCCTTTGAGCTTAGGACCTGGTGCCAGTCCTTCTCTAATGAAGAATTGCCTGTCCCTCCCGGTGCTCCTGAGTCTGGACATGGTGGTCGCATCCACATTCCATGGTGACGTGACCCATTAATCACGGCTGCTCCTGGTTCTGACTGGTGGGTCTGCACGTTATTCTAGTTCCAGATACTTGACACCATCGTGCTGCTGGGTCATTCCACGTGGATGGCCCTCAGGGGCACTGACCGGTGTGGGATGTTCTGTTTTTACCTCAGAGAATGAGAGGGACAAAGGGGTGGCACAGTCGTCGGGCTGAATGAGAACGGACGATGGAAGCACACGGACATTTTAAAAATCTCTGTTACGATACTTTTCTGGAGTTGAGTGCGCCTTTCTCCTAAAAACATGGTATCCTGGATAAAAGAGGCTCCTTTTGCTTAACTGAGGCTGTGTGTATTTCTGGTGCTCCTCGTGCTCAGTACTTTGCACACACAGGTCGTGCAGTCCTCTCCCCTAACTCAGCCCTTTGTTTCTTCTCCCCCACGCGCGAGAGGGAACCGGACTTTGGGAAGTCCTCTCAGCTCTGGAGGCAGCCAGCTCCCACTCCTTACCATCCCAACGCTGGCATCTGCCAAGCATCCCCAAATTAGCCGAGGAAGGAGCAGGGGGAGCAAGCTGGGCATAGAGGAAGAGGGGGGGCCTTTAAGCTGCAGGGGGGACGTTGGCCTAACTCTGGATCCCGACCAGAAGTGAGGGGGTAGTTTCTGCCTCCCCAAACCTGGTCCAGCAGGGACTGAAGGGGGCACATGCCTCCTCCCCACAGCTGCCAGGTCCAGACTGCAGCACCGAAGGGAGGTCACAGGTCACCTTGGGCAGCGGCGGTGGGGGGCGCCGCAGTGGCAAACTCTTTCTTTGAAAGGAATCTTTCATGCAGCCCAACAAGTACCTCACGCAAATGTAAGAGCAGAACCCCCCCATGTGGAACTGGGGGGGCCTCAGTGCTCAGACTGTGTCCCCCTCCAGGCACCTCAGAACTCCAGGAGCAAGATGCAAAATCCTCTGGTATTATCCAATCTGTTGGTTTTGCTTCTGGGGAAAATGAGGCCCTAAGCCAGGGATGTCAAACTCATTTTCACCGGGGGCCACAGCAGCCTCACAATTGTCTTCAAAGGGCCGAATGTAATTTTAGGACTATATGAATGTAACTGCTCCATAACAGTTAGGCGAGAACTCAGCACTGCCACTGGGTAGAAACAAGGTGCCGGGCAGATAAAACAAGGCAGGGGGCCGGATTCGGCCCGCGGGCCCTGTGTTTGCCACCTGTGCTCTAAGAGGACAAAAAGGAACCTGCTCCAACCTGCACAGCCAAGATGGGGACAAGTTGGGTTCTTTCCACCATGTCTTGTCCTCAAAATGGGTTCAAAAGTCACTGCTGTGGTCACAGAGGGGCAGGGGTTTTATGGAAACTGAAGTAAGGCAGAGGGACGTAAAACAGCCCAGTGGCCACTGTCAGCCAGTGCCTCGGCCCTGACACCTCCTGAGGCCAAGAGCTCAGGTCAGGCCGGGTGACTGGTTCTAGATTCGTCTGTTCTTGAGACAGCCCACCCTCCCTAACAGAACTAGAGATACCGCCGCATCCCTCAAACTGATTGGTACCTGAAGCCACCACCCACCACACAGCCGCCTCCAGGGATGAAGTCAGACCTGATCTTTTCTGCACGCCCCCACCACCCTGAGTTTCTCCCTCTCCTCACTTCTGTGGAGGGTGGGGCTTCCCCTGAGAGTTAGAAATCCATGCCCCCACTTGTGGAATGGACACCTACAAAGTAGGATCCGGTTTCTGTAACTCAACAGTCTCAAAGATTCTGCTAAAAAAAGAAAAGGAGAAAGACAAAGAAATAGACATACAGAGAAGGGACCAGATTTTTTTGTCCAAAGGAAGCTCAGGCTGGAGATGCATTTCTGATGTTCACTTTGGCAGCTCTGCAGTAGGGTACCTGACCTCAGAGCATGTGCCCACCTTCAACTCCCGCGTGGTTAGGAGTCACTTTCTTGGCCTTGGGAAACTCCAGGATGGCCCTGCCTATCTTTAGTCCCATGCAACCCTGGTCTTGGTCACCCAGCCAGCACAGGAGGCCAGTGCCCTGGTGGATTGGGTACCCCCAGGCTGGTGACACTCTATCTGTGGCGCCTTGGGCAGCATGGGGCCCGCCCTTGCTCCCAAGTATCCAGGCAGCCCCTTCCCCACGTTCCAAGGGGCCACAGGAGGGAGCAGCAGCCACACCTCTGCTCTCTTCCCCCCCCTACTGACGTTGGAGCCAGACGGGGTCCAGCGGGAACCTGAACTTTACAGACAGTCTAAGACACAGAGACAAGGGTATTTTTCAGGGTCACCCAGCCACGTCTGGAAGCGTCTCTACCAACAAGTGGCAGGATTGTCTGATGGCTGAATTTCGGCATCTCGCTGTGTTACAATGGATAAGTGGCTTAACCTCTCTGGGCCTCAGCTGGTTTTGTAATACATCGTTTCATCACAGTCCTAAGAACCTATCAGTGAAGTGATGCTGTTTTACAGAGCACGGGTGCTCTGCCGGACCTTTGTAAAGGCTTCAGAACTGCACTGGAAGGTGACGTGAGCCCCGGCTCTGGTGCGCTCTGTGTGGCCCTGACTTTCTGGACCTCAGCTCCGTGTCTGTCAGATGGGGCTACGACAGCCTCCCTGAGTGGCTGGGAGAGGCCAGTGAGGTCATAAGTCTGAAGTTCCTTCGAAAGCTATCGAGTAGATTGCCGTTTGCTACAAACATGCCATTTTTTGTTTCATATGTATGGACGAGACCTGACCCCGCCTTCTCTAAAAGCCCATCCCCTGACTGGGCCTCTGAGCAGTGTCCATAGGACTCATCTCACTGTCTCATTCATTCTCGAGGGCAGGCACTGTGCTAGGCTCTAGGAATCTGAGCCAGCCCGACGGACAGGCCTTGCCCTCCCGGAGCGACCAGCCTAGTGGAGGGCTACGTCACAAATGAGTCAAGGCATATTTGCTGTAGGGCCTGGTGGGGAGCAGCGGTGCCCCTGTCATTGATGGTGGGGACGGAAGGCCTCCATGACAAGGAAGCATTTGAACTGGCAAGAGGAAGCCAAACTTGCAAAGAGTTAAGAAATTATTTAGAACTTGAAAAGTTAAGCCTGGCATAAAACAAAGCACTATAAATTGTCTATTAAATAAATTAATTAAGTAATTAAGCCCAAGCCGGGTGGCTCAGTTGGTTGGAGCTTCGTCCTATATCACAAAAGTTTGAGGGTTCAGTCCCCAATTGGGGCACAGACCTAGGTTGTGGGTTGGCTACCTGGTCGAGGTGTGTATGAGAATCCAACTGATCGACGTCTCTCTCTCACATCGACCTTTCTCTCTCTTTCTCTCTCTAAGAGCAATGAAAAAAATTGTCCTTGGGTAGGGTAAAAAAAGTTAAAAAGTAATAATTAAAACAGAGGATGGAGAATGAGCACTCCAGTCAGCAAGAGGGTGCAAGGCCCCGAGGTGGGCATGAGCTTGGTGTGTCAGCAGCAGAGAAAGAAGGGCTGAGTGGCTTGAGGGACTGAGGAAAAGGGAGCGAGGGGGCAGTCTCGGGGCCAGCTCTGCAGTACCTCAAGTGACGCTGGCCCGTGGGGTTTGTAAATGTTGCCGTCTGTGAACCAGGAGCCGCTGGAGGGCTTTAAGAAGGAAAGCCAGGGGCTCGCATTACATTTTACTTTCCTCCTGCTGCTGGTTGAGAATGGATGGCCGGGTTGAGGGTGGGTGGGGGCCAGAGGGGCAGGATGAAAAGAGCCGGTGGTGAGCGCCCAGGCGAGAGGCCATGCTGACAGACTGGGGCCGCGTTTTGGAAGTGAAGCTGGCAGGCCTTGCTGATCAACTGCTTGTGGGGGCTAGAGATGGCGAGAAGCCAGCTAGGACTTAGAGCTTTTTAACCGGAGCCCTGACCTGGTCTGGGCTCTGAAAGGGCTGGAGCTGGAGAGTGACTTCAGCCCCAGGTGCTGGTGGGGCAGGTTTCCTGGCGGCATGGAGCCAGGGCTGGAAGGGGAGGCTGGAGGGACAGCCAGTGGCATCGAAGGAGCCTGGTTACTCAGGGGGCCTGTAATTTACACACTCTGCCATCTGCGGCCTCTGTTTGCTGGAGTGAGAAGTCAGTTAGTGGCCTAGTTTCACTTCTCGTTCAGCTCTGGCCTGTCCTAGGCGGGCACAGGGAGGGACCTGGGTTTGGGGGAGGAAGGGACAGCCTGCTGGTGAGGTGGTGGTGAGACGACAGCTCGGGAGCCGATGTGATTCGGCGGCCCGGAGTCAGAGATGTCCTGAGTTCCCCTTCCCACTGCGGCAGCGCCTGGCGTACTTCCTTCCCCACTCACTCCCAAAATTCTAGGATGATGCCCCTTCACCTTTGAAACTTGAGCGAGGTAAGTTTAGGACAAATTAAAGGCAGTCCTGCTTCTTACGGCATCTCTGGGGCTCAGGGGACCGGTTACCCCGCGGGGCGGTCCAGCCTGGGAATGTCACTGGGTCCCAAAGGGGTCTGAGTACGAGCATAACACGCGGAGCCCCGAGTGGCTCCTGAAAGCAAACCTGGGATCTGTGTGACCTTTAAGTTGACGTCAGGGAGGAAACCAGTCCCTTGAGGCTTCAGCTGCCAACAAAGCCTGGAACCTTCCTAACCCACCCATGCGGCTCTGCCCCGAGGGCTTCATTCCCCCAGGCGCCTGGGCTGGAGGGGCCCCAGACTCTCCTTTTACCCAGGAGAACGGTCTTCTGTCGCCCCACCACCTGAAACCCCTCAGTGGCACCAGTGCCTTCCCAGTAAAGTCCAACTGGGTCCACCCGGCCCATCTCTTCCCACTGCTCCTGCACTGAGGCCTCGCTACGGAACAGCCTTCCCGGGGCTTCCTCCCCGCTGCACGTCACCCCGGCTCCACCCTCTACCAGGACACCCTTCCTCCGTCTTTGCCATTAGCTCTCACTTACCCTTCAGGTTGGACTTCAGTTGCAGTCTCAGGAAAGTCCTCCCCAGCCCGGCCGCACCCTCGCCAAATGCCTCTGCTGAAAGCTTCCTTGGAGCCAGCCTGTCCCCGCAGCACAGTCTCATCCTGCCGTGTTACCGTGGCCTCCCTACGTGCCTGTCTCCCCTCTCGTCAGCTCTGTGCCCTCTCCCCAGCCCTTGGCATGGAGCAGATGCTCTACGAGTCATCATTTAAGGTGCCAGTCCCAGGGGACAGAATTGCCTTGCACAAAATTACAACAGCATCCTTTTATTCATTCATGTAAGCCTGCATTCAGCTTGTACCATCAAACACCCACTCTCAGCCAGGCCTTCTCTAGGTGCTGGGGACTCAAGGGTGGGCAGATCACAGCCCTCGCTCTTACAGAACTTACAGTTTAGGGAGGGAGGGGGCTGCCATCCACCTCTCCAGCAAATGCAAAATTGCAGTGGGGACCAAAGGGAAATAGATACAGAGTCCCATGAAAAACCAGAAAAAATCACGGGGGTCAGGGCGGTCCAGGAAGGCTCCCCTGCGGAGTGATCCTTGAGGAGTGGGAGCTGACCAGGCAAAGTTGAGGCAGGGAGAGCATTTCAGGCAGAGGGAGCAGCATGTGCAAGGACCCTGAGTTGGGAGGGCGTGTGATGAGAACGAGGAACAAAAGGCAGAGCGGTGTGGCCAGAGAAGGGGCCTGGGGGAGAGAGTGGTGTGGACTGGGTTCAGAAGCTCAGCAGGAGCTGGAGCACATGGGGCTTTGCAGACCATGTGAAAGTTTTGTCCTTTATCTTGAAAGCAGTGGGGAGCCACGGAAGGTATTGAGCAGAGCTGTGACCTGATCAGATTGGTGTCATGAAAAGTTCTGTCGGTAGCAGGGCCCAGAACCAGCCCTCACGCTCAGTCACCACATGATGTCTGTCCTTACTCTGTAGCCTCCTGTCAGGTCACCGCATCCCTCCCCCCCCACTCCCTGCCTCAAAGGCTCATCTGCCCATGCTTATTCGGGCACTAACATTATCCCCACTCTGGATGCTGGCTTTCCATGGGGCCGCAGTCTTCTTTACACCTGTCTCCTGCAGTCAAGACAGGCTGTGGGAGTCCAGATACCGCCCCCCGTGTGCTACCAGGGGGCCGGTGTCTGCCTCCCTCGGGGTTTACTCCCGTGGGGAGAAAAGAGCCCAGCTCCCAAAAAGCCGCTGGGCACTCCTGCCTGAGGGTTTCAGACAGCAGCCCAGCAGCAGCTGGGCAGCAGCGCACACACCGGAGCAGCGGCCCTCACGGTCCCAGGGTCTGCACACACATGAGCTGGAGCCAGGACCCGGCAAGGTTAAATCTCCCCCTTTGCTCGGGCTGCTGCAATGCAGGGAGAGTAAACTGTTTATGTTCTCCAGCTGCAGAGCCTGGGACCCAAGGCCTCCTGCAAAGAAATTGTGGCTGCTGGTCATCTCCTCGTACTGCCCCCTGTCACAGCAGGAGAGGTGGCCTCTGGGGTTCAGACAGATCAGGGGGCCCTGGGTCTCACGCTGCACAAAATGCCAGAGCTTTCAACTGATGGTCATGGTGGTCACGGCCAACCAAGCCTTACCTACCTTAAAGGATGTTTGAAACCACAGAGTACATCTGCTGCATGGTCACAAACTGGAAGGAGGGGTGCCCAGGCTGTCAGTGACAGCCGTGCTGGGGAGGTCAATGGAGTCGAGCCTCAGCTTGTGAGCTGATGCACTGTCTGTAGTGGCGTGGCTCTGAAGGGCCTGGGCTCCATTCTGGGAACTCCAAGGGAGGTGGATTCATAGAGATCAAGAGCGATGCACAGTTTACCAGAGAGGCCTACAAGAACACTGTTGTGTTAAGGCCCGATGCCTAATTAGTTATATGATTACCTGTCCTACGTTTTCCATATTTGCAAAATGGGACACTTGGTTAGATGATGCCCAAGGTCCTCTCTGAGGAGCAGCTCTGGTTCGTTCACGGGAGGCTTAGGACTTCTCTGGAGGTCCTCTCCTGGAAGGTGCCAGGCTGGGGCAGACCATGGCTCTCTCCAGCTTCCTGTGACTCTTGTGCCTGGTGATGTACAGGCACTCGGAGGGCGGAGAAGTCACAGACGGGAATCTCGTTCAGCTCAGTGACTTGCATTTCCATGGAGATCTGTGTTTTTCAAATTGCAGGTCACAATGTATCAGTGAAATCAATTTAGTGAGCTGTGGCCAGCACTTTTTTAAAATTAAATTAAATCAAGTAAAGGAAAATGAAGCAGAAAATATCAAGTGCATTCGTTGCACATAGTAAGGGAAGTACGTTTCATGAAGCTTTTTGTTTCTGTGTTTCTGATTGTGATTTCTAACACCAGGTCAGTCAAAAATCTGAAAACCACAGACTTGGGTCCTGCGAACTCCCAAATCTCATCTTTAGCTTATTTCTCTTACCTGTGCTTCAAGGATCTTCCAGTTCAGTCTCCCAGTACCCATTTCTGTGACAGGATGGCCCATAACAAGGGCTCCGAGTGACTGGGTCCAGAAGTAAATGCCCCACTTTCCTCTCCAACCAGCTCCTTTCTCTTGCATCCCAGCCTCAGGGCGGGGCAGCCCTCACCACCCTCTACCACGACCGGAAGCCTGACAGTCCTCGGGGCTTCCCTCCCTCACTGCTTAGTCCACCAGGCAGCATGTCCTGCAGGCTCCGCCTCCTTGGCGTACCCCATGGCTGTCCCCTTCTCCCCACCTCCCGCCACTGTCTTACTCCCACCATCAGCCCTCCCTCTCTTACCACAACCTCTTCACGACTGCCCTCTCCTCCAGCCTGGTCCCCTCCACCCATCCTTCACTGTGCAACCATGTCTCTTAAAGCTGCGGACCCACTCAACGCCTCCCCTGGTTCTTCCCTAAGATCTCACTTCTTGCTCACTCTGGTCTTCTGCTGTGTTCCAGCCACGCCAACAAAGGCATTCCCCAACCACTAGCCCACTTCACCCCTTCCTCTCCTTCTGTCTGCTGCCCCTCTCCCCAGCAGGAATCAGCTCCAAGTCACCTCCACCGGAAACCCTCTGCCTCCTGCACCCATCCCTGTACCCTTTCTTGGCACCCCTGCTCCTTACATTTCAGCCTTCCTCCAAACCAGCTCTGACTTCCACCAGCATAGCATCATCCTCTCTGCTTAAAGGTGCAGACCCCTAGCCCTCTCACCAGACCCACAGCATTAGAATCTCCAAGGATGTGACCTTGAAATCTGCATTTAGATAAGCTTTCCAACTCTTCCTTTGTCCATTGAATTCTGAAAGCCACTGCTATAGGTCGGAGCACATCATTTTGTTCTTTTCTCTTTCCGCCACTGGACGGCGCATTTCTGAGGGCTGGTCCCGGGGCAGGGACAGGAGCAGTGTCTTGCTGTCCACTGAACGCAGTGCCCAGCACAGGGCCTGGCACAGAGCCAGTGCCCAGGCAGTTCTGAATGAACCATTCCTGGACGTGGCGCAGTTCCCATGCCCCCCTCCTCCCAGCCCGTGCCGGAAATAACCTTTTATGAAGGCTTTTGCGAGTGGTTTGTGATCTCTCTGAAAGGCTGTGGATGTTTCCCTTGGTTACACGGGAAACCTAGATGAAGAGTGGCTCAGCCCTTGGTGACAAGGGGCAGGAGGTAGCCCCAGGACATGGGAGCCTGGATGAGGTGGGGATCTGGTGGGGCTGGAGGGGACTGGGGAAGAGTGTCCTGGTTCCTAATCAACAGGAAGGGCCTTCTTCCTCCAGGATCACTTTTCAGCCCAGCTGCTTGGACATAACCTGAGCTGGGGTTGAGGGGGTGGGGGAGGGGCGACGACAGATGGACAGGCTGATTTGGAGGCCAGAGTCAGGACAGACAGCCACAGGCCCTGCAAGCCTGCCTGACTCCCGCACACCCCCAGTGCCCAGGGCAGGCCTGTCCAGGGAGAAAGCTCAGCTGGTAAGCACATAACACCCTCCTGCTCCCCTCCCCCAGCCCTTTCCTCCCCTCCTTCTGCTCTTTCCAAGCTCAGGGACATTCAATCCTTCCTTTGATGGACAGCCAAGAAAAGACTTCTTCCACATCCTAAATTTGTTAGCACCAGCTAATCATCTTAACCTTCCTCCCTCCTGGGCTCCCAACAGGCGCCTCCTTAAAGACACAGGGCGCTTTTCTGATTCTCTGCGAGGAGCCACAGGAGGGTCCAAATCCCCACCCCCTGGAGGCCCGTCCTCCATGCAGTGGCTGCTGGTGAGAGCCAGCATGCAGGCCTTTAGGGACCGGCACCAGCTGTAGCTCTGCTCTGCTGCTTGGAACCCTCTGCTTTCTCTCTCTCTTTCTTAGCTGGAACTTCCCTAGTGGGAGCCCAGGTCCCCCTAGGGGCCACCCCCCCACCCCCACCCCGCAGGGTGCTGCTAGAAAACTAAAGTGGTCAAACCCCAGCTGGAGGCAAGTAGATGAGTTCTCTTGCTCACTCTTCCTAACTCCTCTCCTATTTTACCATCTTTTCCATTCCCCGCCTTTTTTAATTTTTTCCCTCCTGCGCCCCCCATGACAGCCACCGTCTACTGAATGCTTTACAGTGTGCCAGGCACCGTACTGGGGGCTTCCCTTCGGCTCCTCTAGAACCCCAGGAAGTAGACGTTCTTACTCCCAGTTGACAGATGAGAGGCTAAGGCTGCGCATGTCTGCACGGCTCACACATGTACGCACATTAGATACAAGTGACCTATTACAATCTAGTCGGTGAGGTTGCCCCGGAAACCCCTTATACAGGACCAGGCACAGAGTGGCCTCAACACAGGAGTGCCCCTTCCTCCATCCCATCCCCCCATCTCTGTCTCCCCTTTCTTCCTCCCTCCCTGCTCACACCCAGGTGAGAAGAGCCAGGACAGAAGAGAATGTGGCCCAGGCTCATCCTGGCCCTAAGCCTCCCAATAAATAACGGGTCTGTGTATAAACCTCCGGCTCTGCTGCATCTCAGCCTTGAGGACAAGCAGCATTTGCAGGCAGAAGGATTAGGAGCTCCGGGAGGGAGGGACAGGACCTCCCGCTGAAGTGGGGGCAGGGCTCTTAATCTCTCTCTCTTTACCCTCCCCATTTGTGACCCCAAAAAGCAATCAGGCAGGCCCCACAAAATCAGCCAAGAAACTTACAGTTCCATAGGTTCTTCCCATCAAGGTGCTCAGTGGGCTAGTGGGGGGAAGTGAGGGAGCCCTCTCCCTGAAGAGTGCCAGATCCCGCCCTGAAGGAGTGAGAGCACCTCCGCTTGGGAGGGGCAGGAAGCACCTTCCTGCACCAGGCTCCTTCCACTCTCCTGCCCCTTCCCACTCTCTGGGGTCCTAGTCTGGACCCAGTGGATTCTAAGGTCATTTGCTCAAGTTTTCTAAATCACGGAGGTGGGGAAGCCAATGGGACCAGCCAGGACTCTCTGGGGGAGGGGGCAGGACAAAGGAAGAGATTGCCAATAAGATCGATCAGCTGGCCACATCAGTGTCACAGAATCAGACAGCTGAGGTTGCTGACAAAGTGAGCAAACTGTGGCCTGAAATGAATTCAATCACCCTGTAGCCAATGTCTTAAACCCACATGGTACCAGGTTTAGTAACAAGAAGCAAAATGGCCATTTACTGAGTGCTTTTTCAGTCTAAGAAAGACCCATACATCAGTATTTCCTGCTTCATGGCAACGTTGCAAGCTGATCTAATTAATTCCATTATATAAAGAAGGAGGCTGAGGCTCAGAGAAATTAAAACACACTTGCTGGGGGCGCCGTAGCTCCTGAGAGTCGCTGGGATTTGAACCCATGTCTGTGTGGCTCCAAAGTTCATGCACAGTGGTACTTTTGAGAAAACCTCTGATTCAGTGTTTTCAGGAAGGCTGGGCGTATAAACAAACCCCACTCAGGGAAAAAGAAAACAGCCCTGTGCGAGTAGACAGATTTTTCTGTCTCTCTTGGATGGCATCTGATTCGAGAGTCTTCCCTGCTCCAGACTTCTCTTGTGTCTTTCTGGAGACAGATCGACAGGACATTTCATT
Organism: Artibeus jamaicensis; assembly: GCF_021234435.1. NCBI lineage: Eukaryota > Metazoa > Chordata > Mammalia > Chiroptera > Phyllostomidae > Artibeus > Artibeus jamaicensis. Next base: position 21,725,487 of record NW_026521788.1, read on the forward strand.
GGACCAGAAAGGGATCCCCTCCCCTTTATGCAAATAGGATGAAACCTCTTGCAGAAAAGAAACACTGGCACCAGGATGGGGCTTTTGGACAAGCAAGGCTACCGTCGCCCTGACCACCCATCTCGGACAGCTCACCTTCTCCGTACCTGTCACAGGCTGTGCGGCCATTTGTACAGCCAAGGGCTGCCGCGCCCAACTGGCACGTGCTCTGTGACTCCGGCCCCAAGGGATTTTCTGCTGTCACCACTGTCCCTCATTACTGAAGGTAGCTTGACCCCCTTCTCTGCCTAAGCTATTCAAATCATTTACCTCCTTATTTCCCTCCAGATCAGATGGACTGGGATTGCCATAACAATTTTACCAAGAACAAAGGAAACTATCAAAATAATTTTTAAAGATATCTTAAACTGTTAAAAGATTCTTAAAGCACAGTGCTCACAAAGAACAGGCTTTTGATCCCAAACCGATGGAAAGTCACTTCTGGGCTCATCTGCACTTGCTGGTCTCACTGCCCTCTCCTCAAACCCCTTCCCCGCTTCCTCCAGGGGGGCAGCGGGGGCCTGCTGCCCTGGCCAAACGCTGCTCCTGGTGCCCTCGGGCAGCAGCCCCTCACTCCTCATCTCCCTCCACCCTGCACAGAGGTCCGCGGCCAGCACCCGGCTCCGCGGCCCTGCGCCGGCTCACTGGGGAGGGCTGCAGGATTGTCCCCTCATGAAGGCGAGTTTCTATTCTTACTTTATTTTTAATAAGAGGAGAGGTGTTTTCTCTCTCTTTTTCTCGCATCTCTTTTTGATCTTGACCCCAAGCCCTCCCCCAGCCCTAATTCTACGAGACTTTCTGACCCTGGTGGGCCCGTTTCTTCAGAAGCCCACTCTGTAGTCTCATGTAGCACTTGGGGGCTGGCAACAAGGATGGTATGTCCTAACATCTTCCCAGGCTGCTTCAACCTGTCCCCAGGACAGGTCACCATTGTCATCCCCAATGACTCTTTTATGGGTGTTTGGTCCCATCTGCTGAAGTCACAATGTTTCTTGCCTCTTTCCAGGCCTTACCCACTGTGGGCCGCCTGGGGGGTTTCAGATCCCCTGAATTGTCCCATTCCAGTGCCTGGGGGACACAGTGGTCCCCCAGCCAGCTCCCAAGTGAGTCATAGGTCAGGGCAGTAGCTGGGTTGACTATTCTGGACTCCACTGAATAACTTGTTAGCCCTGCACCCCGTCTCCTTAGGGGCTGTTCGCACATCAAAGCAGTATTTGTAGAGCAGGGAAGAGGAATGGCTATGACAGACATGTGGATGGATGGCCGCAGCTACAGCGTAAAGGCCTCACTGTGTGAGGGAGTGAGGTGGGGGAGGAAAGTGTCGCTTTGGTTCCTGACTCCAGCAAGGGCAAGATGAGATCCAAATGTCCACATTCCTTAGACTGACTCGTGCAGTAACTCCTAAAACCCCTGGGCTCGGAACGCTGCATGTTTGGGCCGCACAGCACAGTACAGGCGAGAGGAGTGTGCTCTAGAATCAACGAGATCTAGGTTTAAATCTCAGTTTCAGCCTCTGGGAGCTCTGAGAAGTTGAATTTCCTCAGGGCTTGGGCTTTGCTTCCAGTGGAATGAGAATTATAATTTATAATCCTGCTTTCAAAGGCCTGGTGAGGGGACCAGGACCACCTGTATAAACTGTGTGTCAGAGGGGACACCCTCAGTTAATATGATTTCTTACCCTGTGGGGCGTGTCCATGGGAGGGCCCTCTGGGGACCTCCTGATGGCCACACCCCCACTCAGAGGAAGCTGCCTATGGTCAAGGGCAGCGCTTGCCTTAGTGCTGTCATCATGGCGACTACTCGATCCCTGACTCCTTGGCCATCTCCTGCCCATGGCCGAAAGGACAGGCTGCTCTGCACCGCTGAGGGGCAGAGGCAGACTGGAGGCCCTGCAAAGATGACTTTGAAATATGGGAAGGGCAGGAAGCAGGTTTGGGCAAAGGGAGGAATTGAGCGGCGCTGCGGTATCAAAGAAAGCCTCGGCCACACCCTACAGGTAGCTCTGTGCTGAAGTGGCCCTGCGGGCCTGTCCCCATTCAGGCTGGGGGCCAGACCACCAAAGGGGCCCTGGGACAGGGTGGTTGTCTTCACAGCAATTCCTCACCAGAACTGAGAGTGAGGGCTGTGTGTTGGCGGCAATTGCAGCACCTGGGGGATCACGTACTTCATCCCTTGAAAGAGGAATCTGGCGGGCACGGCACCTGGGTCTTTCTACAGGGACCAGGATGGGGCCGATGGCCTCAAGATCAGAAGGTCCACCTCTGCATTCACTCAGGGGAACCACGCGTCCCTCAGGGAAATTCCAGGGCCTGGGAAGTTTCTGAAGCCTTCCCGTGTACTCTTCAGAACTGTAGGTTTGTCAGACTCAGGGAATATATCTGTTCTCCTTCGGCTCAGAGGGCGGGACAAAGGAGTTTCTCTTCCACCTCTCAGCCAAATGATTTTGCCAAGTCTGGACACCCCAAAGATTTCCTGGTGCACTTGGGACAGATGCCAAGCTCCCAGTTCTGACCTTCAAGAGCCTTTGAGGTCTGCCCCTGCCTGCCTTTCCTACCTAATCTCATGTCAGCCCCTTCTTTTCTCCCAAAGCTTTAGGGCACAGCTGCTTAAGAGAACTTTCTCCAGTTATGAAAATATTTTATACCTGTGCCATACATACAATACAGAAGCCACTGACCATATGTGGTTTAGTGGATTGAAAGGTAGATAGTGAGGCTGAGGAACTGAATTTCTTATTTAACTGAATTTCTTATTTAAATCTATATGGCTGAGTAGCTAGTGGCCACCGTGGCAGATGTCACAGCTCCAGGCACGTAGGCCTTTCTTTCTGCTTCCCAGACACCCAAGCTTGTTCCTACCTCAGGGCCTTTGCATTGCTGTTTCTTGTGGAGAACAATGGTCCCTGGGGTCCTGTCGCACTGCTCTTTCTCATTCTCTAAGTTCTGACTCCAACATCATCCCCTCAAAACCCGCCTTCCTCTGCCACACAAGCTAAAGCATTTTCGCATTTTCCTAAATCTCAGCTTCCTTCTTTCCATTTTTACTTTACATTTGAACCTCTTCGTAGCAGTTATCAATGCCCGAATTTTTCTCATTTATTTCTGTTTATTGTCTACTGCTTGCGACTAGAAATAGCAATGCAAAAGCTAATATGGACACAGCACCCACTACGGTCAGGCACCAGTTGAAGCACTTCACATAGGCGGGCACTGTTCTCTCCTCCCGTCACAGGTACGGGCACTGAGGCTCGGAGGTCAGCACGCACTCTGTCTTTTTTACCTCTGTAGCCCCAGCACCAACTTAGGACAGTGCCAGGTGCAGAAAGCAAAGGCTCCACCACTGACTATCTAGGACTTGGCTTTGTGGCCTGAGCCAGCACAGAGGCTGAGCTGGTGTGGGCCCAGGGAGGCCCCCAGCCCCAGGTGTGAGCCCTGGCCTTGCTGCTCCGTGGAAGCCCAAGCTGGGAAGGTGGGCTGGGGGCAGGGCCGTGATGACACAGAGTGTGGCCTGCGGTCACACCCACCCGATCCCGGGAGACCCCAGTGGGTGAAGGGAGGGAGAGAAGTGGGCCTGACTGAGCTAACTGACAAACCTTTCTCCTGGGCAGTGAAGTGATTATTCTAGGCCAAGATAGACTCTCCACAGCCAAGACTGGGGCTGGACTGGGCCCGGGCCTGGGCCGGGGCTGGGGCTGGGGTTGGGGCTGCTAGGCCTCTGTTTATTGTGCTTTCCTGGTGCTTCAAGCAGAAAGGCACCAGAGTTTTGGAGACCACCCAGCCTTTTCCTCTGTGGAGAGCTCTCACACCCCCCATACCCCCGCCCTGCCTGGGCCTGTCCAGCTGGAGGTGGGTGGGGAGGAGGGGCCTTGTGCAGAGGTGCGGTGCAGAGAGGCTTCTCTGCTGTGAGCTCCATCGGGCGAATCAGCACCTGATAACACAGTCTAGTCTCCCCAGGGGGCCCCGCCCCTCTAAACAGCATCTTCTCTTAATTAAAAAGCCAAGCAAGGCCTCCTGTCTGGAAGGGACGTCCCACGGGGAGGTGTAGCTAGCAGATGCTTTACTCTCCTCTTGCTGCTGCTGCCCCATTTCCTGTGGGCTCTGCACCCACCCCCTCCCAGTGCGCAGTCCCCAGTCCCTCAGCCCTGAAACTCGGGCTCGTAGGTGTGAAGGAGCTTTGGACAAGCAGCCTGAAACACAAGTGCTATTTCCACAGAAGCCTCTTCTGCCTGAATGATCTGGAGCAAACTTCTTAACCTCCAAGCTCAAGTACAGTGCTCTGAAAACGCTCAAGAGTTTATTCATGTAAGGTCAAAAACAAGTGCAAAAAGTCATAACTATCTTCAAAAGTTTCTGGGTGACGCAATAGTCCACTTCTTTCGCCTGAGAAAATAGTTTATCAAAAGAAAAGTGCTAAATGCAGAGAGAGATTCATTGTAGCGTAAAACATAACATCACAACCCTTCCAGATCTAGTCATCAACAAATAGGTAAATCACGGTCCATTGTACAGCCATTTAAAAAACGTCATTTGGAAGCCTGCACAAATGCACACTAATGTCAGCTCTGCAGACGCAGGTACGCGTGACGCCTGAGGCCCGGGATCAGAGGGAAGGAGAGAAGTGGAAACAGTTGTGTGAGAGCAGGAGGCTGGGGGGCGAGGGATGATGATTTTCTTTCACAAAATGTCCTTTAATGTTCTTAAAGAGCTGTTTTAACAATAAATAAATGTCAGAAAAACAAACTCTTTTTAGAAAGCAAAGCCAAATATGAGATCCAGAGTGTTTTCACTGTTCTCAGCTCAGATGTATCCAGTTCCTTGGCTCCTCGTTCACCCCAGGACCCCACAGCCCCAACACGTACACATGAGGTCACACGCCAGTCATGCGAGTCGGGCCCCACCCCCGCCTCTCCGGGCTGGTGTTTAAACTACAGAGCCTAACTGCATCTTTCCCTGGTCCTTCCGTTCCTTCTCCTGTCACATGCCTCAGGCCCTCTCAGGTCAAAAGACAGTGGTTTTCATCTCACTCTCTGCTTGCCACCAGACTCTGGTTAGAATTTCCACATGCTCAGTTTGAAAGTTCTTTCACTTGCAGTTGAGCTAAGACCCTGGCCATGGATGACAAATATGTTTCCTCAGAGGTGCCAGCTCTGATTGATTTGTTGTGCCTGCCGAACGTACAAGAAGCAGCACTGAAATAGATTAGTTATGTCTGCCAGGGGCCCTGGAGAGAGGAGTAGAGGTCTGTGTCTTGGGTATTTGCCTTCCCAGGGCAGTCTGGTTCTAAAAGTAGGGCTCAGACATCTGGGCGTTCATCTCAACCCTGCCAGTGCTTCCCTGGAGACTCTCAGGTACTGTGCAGCTTTGCTCTTTGTAAGGGAGTGTGGATGCACCCACCTCTCCAGGCAGCGTGCTGGTGTGGAAAGAGGGTGGACTTGGCAGGCTGGTGGACCCAGGTGAGAATCCCAGCTCCATCATTTACCAGCTATTTGACCTTGGACGATGCATTTAACCTCACTGAGCCTTGGAATTTTCATCTGTAAATTAGAATAGTTGAAAATAATGTGTATTATGAAGATTAGAAATAGTAAATAAAAAGTGCCCAGTCTGCTGCCTGCACAGGGCAGCTGTCATCCTGGCCACAGTGAGGTTTGGTGGTGCCGTTCAGGCAGGTGGCGAGGAAGAAGGCCCTTGAGGAGTTGTTCGGCTGCTGTCCATGAAGCCGTATATTTCCTTACGGCTCCCTGGCCCACAGTTACATATGCACACCTTAGCCTTGGCCTTGTAGGCAATTGACACAGTTGCTTGCAACATGATTGATTGAGACACAGAGATAAGCAAAAGTTTCACTTGATTATGCTATGTTATGATCAAGAATTAGCACTTTGTTACTAATTATGGTATATAGTTTTAATTGTGTATATGTTAATACTTAAGAAAAACAGATATACCCAGGGATAATGAAGTATCTCACAAATTATTAATTAATCCCCATCACTGCTCAGCACAACCCTCCTCACCGCCAGGCTCAAGTAAAGTTCATTTTCCCAGCTCACTTGTCATTCTAAGGCATGAGCCTTATTCAGGGTACATCTCTACCTCCGGGCTTCCGGGGACATACAAGAATCAACCAATGAATGCATAAGTAAGTGGAACAACAAGTCAGTGTTTCTCCCTCTTCCTATCTCTCTCTCTCTCTCCCCCCACCTTTGTCTCTCTCTTTCTAAAAATTAATTTTAAAAACATTTAAAAAAAGATGCCATAACCAAACAATTCCACACTTAATGGAAGCTAACTCTCAAACACAGGTTCAGTTACAAACACTGTTATGCTGTTGTTTCTTCACAGATCCCTGATTTGGGTGATGGCCGGCGGACCCTCCGCTATACTCACTTGTGTGCTCAGTGAGGGTTTTCCAAGCACACGTTCTGGGCTGGCAGACAGCTCTGGGCTATGGAATTCAAATGGATGGGGCCTGGAAGGTCCCCAGACATTGTGAATTAGCGGCTGGAGGACCAAATGAAGCTTTGTTTGGCTTGTTTTTCAAATTTTCTTAAATTAGCATCAACATTCAAAAATCAGAAGATTTTACATAAAATATCCAATTGGGTCTTTTCTTGAATATTTTCAAGGTCTGGCAATGGTGAATCTTTATCCCCACCCAGCAATACTTGGTTAGAGCTGCTGGGTGGATAACTCCACTGTAGCAACACAAACAAGCCCTTAGCACTTTGCCACAGTCTCTACCACTCCCTGTTACACCATTCCTGGCCTGCTTCATTTGTTTATGTTACTTGCCTGGCTCCTTGAAAGCACTGGAATTTATAGCATCTAACTTCCTTTCACTCTTCTTGGAGTAGTGACTAAAGAATAAAATGACCACACACCATAGAAATCTTACAGACTAACGGAAAAGACAGGTCAAAAAACATGGAATTGCCATCTGCACGTAGGAGTGAGAATGATAACCAACTGAACATTTGGAGGGCATGGGCGAGAATTCAGCAAGGTACCATAGGGATGTGATAAATCCGAGCCAAGTGCCTGGCAAAGGTGGTATGGAGTGGCAGAGTACAGGCTGAGACTTTTGCCAGAGAACTATTTGTGCCTTTTGGATGTCACAAGGAAGTATCATTGCTCAACCTCTGACTTCCTGGGAAGGACCCAGAGAGGGGCGGGGATGGGGCAGGAAGTAACTCTCCATAGGAGACGAGTCCAGGACATATGGGAGAATCTCACTGCTTCTTGAAGAGTCAAAGGTGACAAGTTCAGGTGAGACTCAGGATCCTTATCAGAACAGAGTAGAGGTCCTGATCTATTTCCACCTGGACCACGCAGGCGGCAACTTGACAGAGAAGCTCTCCACATCCCCCAGACCCACTTTCCCATCTGTGCGAGCAGCCCTGCCCCTCTCTCCTGTGCTGGCGGCTGTTCCAGGAAACTGGAGGCCAAAGAACAATGCTTGCCCTTGGCCTGAATCTGCAGAACTGGGCCTGTAATCTCCACCAGCAAGACCTACCCGAGATTTCCTCCTCAGGACTCCTGACTCTGGCCCCTCCTGGAAATGTCAGGGGCCCAAGGAAGCAAGAAAATACGTAATTTGTTCCTGCAGCTCAAAACTCGTGACTTCCATTTGCACTGTTTTGTTCAGAAGCCACACAGCCCATCCATCCCACTCTGCTTATCTCAGCTCCTCTGACCCCTGGCTGTGTGTTTTCCATGGAACCCAGGCTTTCAGGGACCCATCTGGATGCAGCACAGGAGAGAAGTGAACGGCCTGGGCCCTGGAGCCAGCCTGTCCCTCACCAGCCTGTGACCCCACGCAGGAGACACCAGCTCCGTGTGTCTCACTTTCCTCACCTGTAAGAGGAGGGTCACAGAAGAGCCCATTTTATAAGGCTCGCATGGATTGAATTTGGTCATATCTGTAAAACATTAAGAATGGTGCTTGGCACATGGAAAGAGCTTCCAATGTGTTCACCATTCTCCTGTTAGAACACAGAGGAAGGTAGTGTACCCTTCGGGGTAGGACATCATTTCCAACTTCATAACCGTTAGAGTTGTCCTAGCGATCATTTATTCAGTGCTTACTGAAGCCAGCTACAGCATTAAACCCTTTACCTGTATTCTCTCGTTTATTCCTCAGAATCCAGGTAGATATAGCATTGCCCTCATTTTACAGAAAAGGACATTGGAACTCAGAGAGGCTGAACAACTTGCCCAAGGTCACACAGCTAGGAAGTAGCAAAGTCAGGATTGGACTGTGGCTGTTTGGCTCCAAAGCCCATGCTCTTACCTACGGTTTTGGGCAGGATCCCAATTTGATCAGCAAAAGGCCCAAGTTGTCAAGTCAGGTTTTTATCCTGTTACTTCTAAGTATAGGGAGGAGGAACAACAAGACCATGTTTACATGTGGCGAGTCACAGTTCTTCCTTAGGCAGGCAGCGTCTGGATGGCATTAGCAATTAGCCCTCTTTGGGAGCACTCAGGGAACCCTCTTTAAGGAAGAGATAGGCCCTGGCTGGTGTGGCTCCGTAGCTGAATGTGGGTCTGTGAACCAGTCACTGGTTTGATTCCGAGTCTAGAGCACATGCCTGGGTTGCCAGCCAGGCCCCCAGTAGGGGGAGCGTGAGAGGCAACCACACATTGATGCTTCCCTCTCTCCCTCCCTTCCCCTCTCTAAAAATAAATTCATAAAACATTTTTTATAAAGAAAGAACGAAACAGGAGTAGTCTGATGTGAGCCCATGAATAAGGCCTTGCGGTCCTTAAAGGAACTAAACAGGACTCACCGCAGATTTTCTTTCTCAGCAGTTTAACTAACTCTCTCCCCCTGCCACCTAAGTTTTGTTGACTCTTTTTGCCATCACAGCCGAGGCAATCAATGTAAGGGGAAGAAACGAAAATCTGTAGAGTGCATCTGATTGCAAATGGCAGCTCGGCCACCTACCACCTGTGCAACCTGAGACAAATTACTTCACTTCTCTGTGCCTCAAGAGCCCCATCTGTAAAATGGGACAATAATAGCATCAAACCTGCCTGTCAGGGTTGTTGTGGCTATTTAGTGAGATAATGCATAGTTTTAGGGCCAAGGGAATGCCTGGGTTCTAGCTGTACAACCATAGGCCAGGAACTTGACCTCTCTGCCTCAGTTTTCTCGACTCTTAGGTGTGAATAATAGTAGTGCTACCTTTTAGGACTACTGTGAAGGGTAAATGAGTTGAGCCCTGGCTGGGCGGCTCAGCTGGTTGGAGCGTCATCCCGTGCACCAACAGGCTTCGAGTTGGATCCCCGGTCACAGGAGGCAAACTGTCGATATTTCTTTCTCACGTTGATGTTTCCTTTCTCTCTCTCTCAAATCAGCAAATATACCCTTGGGTAAGAATTTTAAAAAAAGAGTAAAGGAGTTGATGTGTAACATGCTGGGCTCTTGGTGGTTGGCGAGTGCTCAATAAATATTAGCGTTGGTGACAGTGAGACAAAAGACCCGTCATGCCAGCCACATAAAAGGCTGTCCAAAACTCTGATTTTAAAATTAAAAGCTTGTCTTTGGGAGGTACAGGCCTGGTTGTAAAGACAAGATCTACCTGTGAAGCCTGTGGCCGCGGCCGGGCCTCTGAGAGGTAGTGCACTGCTGGGAGGGTCTGACCAGGCCCACGACCCCAGCTTCTCCTCCGTTCCCAGCAGCTGCCTGGCTGGGCCTTGCCCCCAGAGCTGTGACGTTTGGGCTGCCCCAAGTAGGGTCTTCCACGGGAACACCAGATATGGTGGCAAGATCCGGTGTCAGGAAGAAGGTCCAGGGTCAGAGGTGTGGTGCCTCAGGCTCATCCTCCTGCGGGGACCCATGGGACACCTGGGGGAAGAAAGCACTCGGGGCTTGAGTGCTGGGGGTGGCAGTCCAAGGTCTTGCTAAGACCACCTGCAGGGCGGTCACTGTCCCTGGGACCAGGTCCTATAGCAGGGAGCCAGTCAAAGGGCGGAGCGGGAGGAGGAGCCTGGAGTTGGCTGGGCATTCCCTGGAAGATTCTGGATACCACTACCCCTGCCTGTATCTCCTTCCCCCACCGTAAAATGGGGCTGCTGACACCTGCTCCCACCCTTCGGGGGGTTTTGTGGATCAAACGAGGAAAGGTCAAGTAAGAGCCTTGAGGAGGCTGGATGTCATTGGGATGGGCCCATCCAGCCACACAGCGCCCCAGGCCGGAGTCCCTAGGGAGTGGGGCACAGGTGGCTGGAGGCCAGGAGGGAGAAACACGGCATCACTCAGACCCGCAGCAACCCCGTGGCTCTAACGTGGATTCCTGAAGGGTGAGAAAAATAACCCGGAGCAACTCGGCCACTTCCTGTTTAATACTCGGCCCTGTAACCTGGAGCCAGAGCCTGACCCCGGGGGTCCCTGGCCTCGGTGTGGAGGTCTGGGGGAGGCAATAGGCAGGGTGACCAGCAGGGGAGATGTGCTCAAGGGAGAAGTTGGCCAGAAGCTCAAGCCTGTGGACAGAGTGCCAGGTCACTCGGGGAGTGACATGTGGAGGGGTGGGGAGGCGTCTCCTGATTTCAGAAAGAAGCCCCCAAGAGCAGGACGGTGTCTGACTTTGACGGCCTCCAGCACAGCCCACACGTGGCTGGCATTGAGCAGATGTTTGTGATAATAAATATTGTGAAATGAACGTGACAGGGACACCGCTCATGTACAGAGGAGCAATTTTCCTCACCCTCCTAACAGGCGCTCAGCTTTGCTTTCAAGCCCCTGCCTCTGCTGTAACTCAGCCACTTCCTGTTTAATCCTTGGCCCTTTAGGGTGACTGCTCGGTCGGTTCAGGACAGCCTTCCCTTCTCTCCTATCCTCCAGCCGTCGTGGTGTTGGGGAGGGGACACAGTGCGGCCTGTGGCCTCTTTAGTCTGAGGTCCATCCTGTCAGGGGCTGAGCATTGCCCTCGGTCCCCTGGGCAGGGCCCCTGGAGCCAGGTGCGGGCACGGCCAGGTCCCCAGACCCATCCTCCTCCTCCTGCCTGTGGTCTCTGGCCCTCCAGTCCAGTAGCCCTCACAGCCACTTCCCGGTGCCTCAGGTCCACTTCCACCATTACAGGGTATGTGGGAATCCGGGTTACTGGGAACTGGAGTCATTGGAATGGGATCTCCTTTACTTCCGTGTCTGTGGCCATGGGTGTTCCTTTTCACCTCTAACCAACCACACCAGAGGGTTCACAAGGGTTCCGAGCCCCAGGCGCTTCCTCTCACCCAGTCCTACCCACGCCTGCGATCTCCTTCCCTGGAGACATGGGGCTGTGTGGAGATTGGGTAGGGATCACAGTAAGATCAGGGTTCTGTTGGGAAGGAGGAAGGAAAAGGGGTGCTGGAGAGGCAACCAAGACAGTCTGCTACCTAGGCACACCCTACCCTCCATGTCCAGAAGTGAAGGCAAGGCATCTCTCCCCATCCCACCACTCCCAACTGTCCTCAAGCAATCGCCAAATAAGATGGAGAGCAAGGGCATGAAGGGCACAACCCTCAGACTGAAGGGAGGAGCTTGCCAAGGGCAGAGTGGTCCAGGAACCCCCCAGAGCAGGCCCCCATCAGCCTGGAAAGCAGCTCCATGGTATCTGCAGGACGGTGGCCACTGGAGTTGCTCTCTGCTGGCTCCAGATGCGGCAGCAGTAGGCAGGTCATACGGGGACCTCTCTGGGCCAGGGATTGAACTGAACTGGAGGGGATCTTGCTGGCTTCTGCCCCTTCCGTGTGCACACTTCCCAGTCCCTGCACCAGTCTTAATAGTGGATGGGAGACAGGAGAGCGCTGCAATCAACGATAGTCTCCACCCCTGGTCCAAGGCGTGTCTGGGAGGTCCTGAGTTCCCAGCCTCTCCACCTCCATCTCTACTGCCCTCCAAGGCTAGAGGCAAGCCCGGCTTGTTAACTCAGACCAAGGACCCTCCTGCTTTGCCTACTTGACTCCCTGTGTCTTACCGCCAAGATAGTTCTAGTTCTTAGATGACTAATAGGTTCCATCTTATGTGCCAGTTCCTGCTGATTGATAGTGGCTGTATTTAAAAGAGTTGTGAAGCCCTGTCAAGGTTCATTGGAGGTAGACCAGTTATGATTGATTATTAATGTCTGCCATGAGTGCAGCAGCAGAGTATGGTGTGTGTGATTTTAACTGCTGTTCGTCCCTCTCAGGACCTGTTACTGTCCACGAGCCCAAGTTCTGGGGATATCTTATGGCTGAGAGATATTATCACGGGACAGGTCTGAGCTTTAGTGTGCTGGGAAATGGTTAAAAATTGGCTCTTGGAGTGGGGGCAGGGCTGCTTTGTAGCTTTGGCCAGTTTCTGTGGCATGAATACTCCCACTGTGGCTGATTCCAGCTACCAAAGTGAAGTCACTGAACACAGATAGTAGGACGAGATGGCTCTGGCGTACCACCTCTGAATAGCTGTGTATTTCTTCTAAACGAGGTAAAGCCTCCTGCCTCCCTTCAAAGCTCTGGGAGGAAGAGCACTCGATTAAGATTCAGGATCACTCGTCGGTGATAAACCACAGGCCAGCCCTGTCCCTTCTGTCCTCATCTGTATAACGGGAGTGGGGTTGTTCTGACGCTCAGTGAACTGTGATGTGAGGAACTGCCCTGTCAGTCAAAAGCATGATTTGTCAGACATGCTCCCAGGGCACCAGATCCAGATGGTCTGCCCCGGAAATCGTCCTCGGTCCTTTCTATACACTCAGTATTCCCGCCACAGGGCTGTAAGAGAGAAGGGCTTGTTCTCTTTGACGGTAGCCTCAAAGAGCAGAGTGAGCCTTCCGGCTCGTTCAGTTTTTCCTTAACTGGCATCGTGCCTTGTCGCTGGTGAATTTCTCCCGATGGTTTCGAAGCCTCCTTCAAACGTCCCTCCTTCAGCCTCCTTAAGGCAGGGGCTCCTCCTTTCTTTGTCCAATATGTGCCTTCTTTAAGCTTCAGGACACTGTGGTCCTGGGAGGGCTGTGTCAGGCTGTATCCACGCTTTGGTGGTGTCAGGCAGATCTGGGTTCTAGCACCATGCGTGAGCTGTGCGGCCGTGAACACATGCTTAAACTCCCTGGGCCTCAGCCTTTTCATCTGTGCATTGGGAATAATAATAATAATAATAATAATAATAATAGCAGCTACTTCACTGGGTTGTTGAGCAGACTGAATGAAATAGGGTACATAAAGTACTTTGCGTAGTGTCAAGCACAGAATAAATGCTCAATAAATGAATTATTATGTGTCCTAACAAGGTCTTGTGTGGAGGTAGAAAAGGCCAACCCATAGAAGAATGGGATCCTAAAAGTTGGCAAACCCCAGGGTTGAGTGAGGGCTGGGGCCTCAACCCAGGGTCACGGGCAGGACCGTAGGCATGAGGCGAGCCCGGAGGCAGGACGTGTGCCATTAGTCCAGGGCAGGGCTTCTCATCCTCAGCAGGATTGACATCTGGGGCCAGACAATGCTGTTGTAGGAAGTTGCCAAGCATGGTAGGATGTTTAGCAGCAGGCCTGGCCTCTGCCCCCTAGAGACCAGAAGCGGCCTGTCAGTTGTAACAGTCAGCAATGCCTCCAGATATTGCCAGCTATCCCCTGGGGGGTAAAAGCACCTCCGGTCGAGAACACCTGCTCCAGCAGATAGAGTGTGACAGGCACTGTTAGTCACCCAGCTCAAAGGAGAGCCTGGATGCAGAGCATTTGTCCTGGCAGAATGGGCGGGTCGGCACGTGGCAGAGCCAAGCGGGACGTGGTCAGCTGCAGGCAGCCTGGCAGCAAGTGCCAGGAGGCGCGGGTCAGGGCTGGGACCCCAGCTGCTGGGAGTACAGCGGTCAAGCAGGGTGAGATCACAGCTCATATGACGTTGAACTTTGGCATACTCTGTCACTCTTTACTTTCCTATCCAGGACCAGGACTGGATCCAGGGTCTGGGTGGGGCCGAGCCTTTGGGAAGAGACTGAAAGCTTACCTGGAGGGTCATCCCACCTCTGATGAACTCCATGACCTCTAGCTGGAGAGCACAGGTTTCTGAGTAAGAGAGACCTGGTTCCAATGCAGGCTCTGCTATGTGGAAATTACAATAAACCGGAAAGGAAAGAAGAAGAAGGAGAAGGGGAAGGGAAGGGAAGGGAAATAACAAAGAAAAGAGAAGGGAAGAAAAGGAGAAAAGAAAAACCCCAGATATTGCCACTTAAAACAGGGGCACCACCTTAGGCAGGTTGCTAACCCTCTAAGCCTCAGGTTCCTCATCTGTGATATGAAGATGATAATGCCAGCCTCACCTGGTTGTCGTAAGGATTAAATATTCTGTTCTAGTGAGTGTACTTAGCACTGCACCTGCCACATAATGGGTGCTCAGTAAATGTTGTTAATTGAATGAATGAATCCTTCTGCAGAAAACCTTTTCCCTTAAATCCTTCCATTAGTTTTAGTTCTCTTGGCCGGATTTTCTCCAGCTTTCTAATATAGGAAACCGTTGCCTTCTCAACGGGAGGAGATGAGTTATTCATCTGTGCATCACCAGAGTTTAGCAGCAGGCCTGGAAGGTATTAGGTACTAACAAAATGAAGTTTTCCTTCCTCAAAGGACAATGGCTGTGCCTTATTCATCTCTATGTAGTCATAGCCCAGCCCACAAACTGACACAGTAAGTGATCATTAAATGTTTGTTGAATGAATGAATGAATATACAAAAAACGATTGAAGAAAGTCATGACCCAGAACGCTACCCCAGGATTCTCCCTAGGAATCCATTCCTACATGTCCATTTAGAAGGGACGTTGCTGCTTACCGGGAGGAGGTCAGCCAACCGGGATGGACATCAGTGTCCTCACCAAGGCAGTGGGTGACAGAGGAGGATCTCAGGCAGCACTTTTGCGCCTTTCCCTGGGGACCTGCCGCAGGCTGCTCTGCTCCCCCCAGGGACTGGGACAGATTTCTTGATTGTCCCTGAGGCAGCAGGCACAGGGTGGGGTCCTCCTCCCTTGGGACGTGGCAGTGCGGGCTGTACCTCTGCAGGGTCACCTACACAGGCACAAGAGATAGTACAGTTTGTTAGGAAGACCCATGGCTGAGGAGTCAGGAGACCTGGATGCTCCCATCCAGGTCACTCCCTTTCTGCACCTCTGTTTTCCCATCTGTACAATGGGGACTTGGCAATGCTTGGGACAATTCCATCCTTTGGTGACTGGCTAGAGACACAGGTCAGTCAACAGCCATGTTACTGAGCAAGTGGCTCACATGGGAGACCAACCAGTGACATCTAGGCTCTGCTGGGTTTCACAAAGCCATCCCATGGTTCAGGGCGCTGGACTCAGCGTTGGGCGAGGCGTCTGCTCTGAACTCTAGGCGTCTGATGAAAGCTGGTGGGGGCAGGGCAGCAGCTGGATTTTCCCACGGGGGCTAAAGATTTCCTAGGGGACCTTTCAGGATCATCACTGATGGGGGCAGGGGGATGTTTGTGATAGCAAGTCTTCATAACTCCCTGTCTCTCTTCCCCTTCCTAAAGTACAGGATTAACTGACAAATGGGTGCGTTCTTTTTGCTGAAGCACGCTTTGCTGTAAGGACGGTGGGGGAATTCGAGTCCGGAAGAGCTCGACAGAGCCAAATCCACTTGCTTCAGAAAAAGGAGCTGGAAAAGGGACAAGAGAGGGCTGGCTAGAGAGAGGGTCCATGGGGAGGTGTGGAGAGGGAACGGCTCTGCGCGCAATTTGGGGCGAGGTATTTTTTGACTGAGAGGCATGGAGAGAGGTAGCTCAGTGAAGGCCCTTGAAGGAACAACTCAGCATTTCTGTGCCTCAGTTTCTTCATCTGAAAGGTCTGGACAATAAAACCTTTTCCCTAAAGGAAAGCACTTAGAATCATGCCTGGCACGTAATAAGGACCATAGAGTTGCGTACAGCGATGATGGTGGTGGTAATGTAAAAACCCTTGAAATCTCCAGGAGAGTGGATGTCACTCAGGGGTGGACTGAGCAAGTGGCTCTCCTGGGACCCGGCGGAGACAGCCAACCACCCACCCCCCATCGTTTGCCCCCCTACATCTGGTAACATCCGTGCAGCCGAGAGTGCTCACGGCAGGCGGGGCTGTCCCCAGAGCTGCGCCGCATCACCAGGGACTCCCCCAGAGCCTGCAGCGCCGAGAGCCAGGGCCATCAGGGCCCGAGGGTGCGGGGCATCTGCCCTCCATGTGGCTAAACCATCCCAGAATTGCCGTGGGCTGAACTTCGTCACCAGCCTGCTTCTCATAAGGACATTTCCTCCTGCCAGGAGGCGCAGGCTTCCCAGCAGGGCTGGCCCCTCTAACAAGCTGTACTGGGGGGGGGGAATATTTTCAGATTCTGGGTGACATTCCCCTGCCCCTCAGCCTAATAGGTCCCAGGTGCTCCCCTCCACCTCACCCTGGCCGCTATTCTGTAAGACTGCGAGCTGGCCTGCGGGGCTGCTGGGGCCCCCTCGCCCAGCCATCGCACCTCTTGGCTTTTTTTGTGCCCCCTTAACATAATGGCTTGACAGAGGCCAGCATCAAGGAGGCTGTTTCCTCCTGGGTAGGGACCAGGACAGAGAAGCCAGCACATAAAGGTGGAGAGAAGGAAGCCGGCTTTGGGAACCTGAGGAGCGAGGGGAAACATAAGGAGTCTTTATTGGCCAAGCATAAAAGAAGCAACTGAAGTAGCAGCTGTGTTAGCGCAGCCAGGTCGCCAGGGGTTGGGCAGACTCACCAGGCCCAGCTGGGAACCCCACAGGCCCCGGGGGTTCATGACTCATGTTCTGCAGAAATGCCTTCAAGTTCACTATCTTTCCATGGATGCTTTTCTCTACCTTCCCTTCCCACCCATCCTCCTGCCCCCTTTTGCGGAGGATTTGAATTTGTAATTCTTGGCCACTGTCAGTAATGAGATAGGGCTATTGCTGAGGCCTGTGGGAGGGAGGGAGGCGAGTGGGCACAACTAGGAGAAAGGAGAAGGGAAGGGGAGGGGAAGGGAAGGGAAAGGACAGAGGTGTGGCGGGTGGGTGGGGCCAGAGCACAGAGGTGGGTGGTGAGAGAAAGGTAGGGGGCAGCAGAGCCGGGAGGGCAGAAAAGCAGCGTCTGACTCACATCGTAACAGAAACTAGGA
Organism: Artibeus jamaicensis; assembly: GCF_021234435.1. Classification (NCBI taxonomy): domain Eukaryota; kingdom Metazoa; phylum Chordata; class Mammalia; order Chiroptera; family Phyllostomidae; genus Artibeus; species Artibeus jamaicensis. The sequence goes on from NW_026521788.1 coordinate 21,742,629, forward strand.
CAGGCCGATAGACATCAGGCAGGGAACCGAATGAGAAGCCTCCTTCCGCCCCTGCTGCTTCCCGCTGGTTTTCCGTTGCATTTCGTGGGAGCGTGGAGAGGAGCACAAGTGAGCTCATAATTGTAATTGCTTTAGGTTCCCTTATGCTTTTGACCTTTTGCCATGAATGGGCCTTGGTGCCCGCCGCCCCTCGTCCCACCAAGCAGCTACGTCCCCGAGCTCGGGCACATCCCGAGGAGCCCATTTTGTGGGGCGGGAAGCTGAGGCTTGGAAGGGGTTGTTCGGGAAGTCAGGGTCCCAGCAGGGCTGCACCTGGGGCCCAGACCTCTGGACTCCTCATCCAACAACGAAAATTTGGAGATGAAATAAAGGGAGAAGAGATTATATTGGTGAAAGTGGGCCAGGAAAATACAAACTTTGAAGACCAGATGGAAACCCCTCCGCCGAAGAATTCTTGGACGCTGCTTCTGAGGCAGCCCTCCCCATACTTTCACCAGCGACACTGACCCTGGCATTTTCTCTCTTTTCCAGGACCTCCTGTAAGTAACTCCAGCTGCAGCCTGGTCTCACACGTCTGAAAGGCCTTGCTCCCTGCTGGTAACTGGGCCTGGGAGGGGGGGACTGCCCGCTGTCTTCCCGAGGAGCCCCTGCGCCCTCCAGAGCCTGCAGGGTCCCTCCGGATCGTCAGCACGGGGACACAGACTGCCATTTTTCTTTCCATGCCCCTCTGCACCCCTCCAGGGCCAGACGATGGCTGCCCCCAAAGCAGGTCCCAGTTTCAATCTGAAAGGCTGGCATGCTCCATTGTTAGTCCTGCTCCTTTGTCCCCCAAAGAACTGGAGTCAAAGGAGCACCAGGTATTAAAAAGAAGAAAGAGACCATCTGGACTCAGGTTTGGTCCTTGGAAAACCTCCTGCCCATTCAGCAAACGGGTCAGTGAGCAGCTGTAGGTGTGGACTAGTCCTGAGGACGAGATGCCCACATGGCTGTGTGGGCAGCTCCATTCTAGCCAAGTCACTTCGGGCAGGTGATGGTGGTGGTGATTGTTCTTGTTGTTACTGTTGTCATTAAGACAACGGTGTCAGCTTGTTCGATTAGGAGACCACACAAACTATAGGCAGCACTCCAGGCTCCTTCCACTGGCCTCGCCCTAAGGCCCGGGGCGGGGCGGAGAGCCCAGTCATCACTAGAGAACCTGAGAAGCGTTCAGGGAGACTGGCCCCAGAAGTAATAGATCCAGAGAACAGGAGCGTCTCTTCTTGAGGACAGCATTTGATATCCCAACAAAAGACCCAGAGGTCGCAGGGGCAGCTGCAGACTGAAGTTGAAAGGGCCCAGCCCTCGGCATCAGATCTTTCTCAAGGTTGCTGAAAGCAGCCGGGTTTCATCCCCGCCCTGAGAAGGAAGTCCCATAGCTTTTCCCTGCTTGCCCCGTATCTGCAAGAGCAGTCCACTCAGTCTGCAATAAGACGCTATTTGCTCTTCCCCGTGGGTCCTGACCGGCGCGTTGAGCTGGCTGGGCCGCCGGTGCTGCCCCGCTCCCTGCCTGCTGAGTTACAGGGAGGGAGGAAACTCCTTGAAAAAAAGGAGGGTGATTTATCACGGCACGTCTTGGATGTCAGATCTCAATTCCTGTCATCAATCTTCCAAAATAAACTCCACCGTAGGAAACTTCAACAGACCACCTGCTGCAAACGGGCTGGTTTTTCCTTCTTTTTTGACAAAGCCAAAAAGAGTCCTCACCTCCCCGCCACACGTCTCCCCACAGCCAGGCTGCCGGGCCACGCCAGCAGCTCAGCTCTGGGTCCCTGGGGCATCCTGAGAGCTTCTACTGGCCTTGCCTTGGGACTGTTCCCGGCCAGAGAGGGCGCTGCCGCTCCTGTGGGCTCTGCAGTGCAGGCGCAGATGAGAGGGGTTGCATCTAAGCCTCTCCTTACAATCCCTGCCCACCTGGCCGCCACCAGAGTCAGCAAGTGACGGGGAGGGGCCCAAGTAGCTCTCCCACATCCTCGGTCTGACACAGAAGAGTCCCGAACCTTTTAACTGTGGCAGAAACCACAAGGCAGGAGGAGGAGAAAATGGGAAACTGACCATGTTGGGAATCACCCCCTAGCCCTGTTCTCTCTGCTTCTGCAAAGAACGAATGCCGTTGGCCCGAGGTGAGGGATAGGGAGATGGCAGCTTGTTGCAATGCCTGTCTGCTGCCCTCTGGTTGTATCTTGGGAGCCTCTCTTGGGGTGACTCTGTCCTCCAGTTGGAAGAGCCAGGCCCCTGTGAGCACAAGGACTGCTGGTACCCAGAAAACACAGCCATGGAGGGTGGCTTTAAGTAGCAGCAAGAATCACTTAAATGGTACGAAACCTATGGCCACCACTGCCCAACTCCTCTCGCCCATGGCAGACATTGCTAATCAATTCGGAGGCTTTTTAACATAGTTCTTTAGGTAGTCCATTGGGGCCCACACTCGTGCTGACATGTGTTGGCCATGCCTGTGCTAGATTTTAGAGAGCATTTCTTAATCATGGAAACTGTGAGGTTGGAACAGATGACTAAGGGAGTGGGGACATCTTTTTCTCTGGAACAATATATGGAAATACATGATGTCCAGCTGTCAGCACCGATTGAATGTGACCCTTGAACATGATCAAGGCCCTCCCTTCTCTGCGTTCGTAAAATAACGGAGCAGCACACACAGGTCACACCGCTGGCCGGGTGGTGTGGCACCATCGGGGATCACAGTGCTCGCACCTCTGTAAACGTCCCTCTCCCTCTTCCCTTCAGGGTCCTATGGGAAGACCTGGCCTCCCGGTAAGTACATTTTATTTCTTCCTCCTTCCAAATCTCTCTCACATGCTCATTCTCAGTCCAAGGACTGGCGAGTTTGGGTGGCTGCGTTCCTCCAGATGTACCTGGGCGAGAGGCTTCTGTCCAGCCTCTCTAACCCACAGCTGAAGGGCAGGCCCCTTCAACACTGGACCTGACCTCAGACAGATGGCTCTGTAATGGAGGCCTGGAAGGGGTGTCCTCCTGCGCACTAACCCAGATTAAGACCGCTGCCTCTGCTTTCCCCTCTGCCCTCCGGTGAGAACAAACTCAAAAACTTTTGTTTGCCCCCCAGTTACCATTTCTGAAAGCTAGAGAGGCCATGCCAAGTGACCACGAGGGCTTTGGAATAAAAGTGGAAATAATAGTGATAGCCATCTCTCGTTGAGACCTCAATCCGTGCCAGGCACTATGCCAATCACTCTTCATACATTTGATTTGTTCAATGACTCAGTGAAATGGGTCATCATCATGTCTATTTTATGGATGAGGAAACCGAGACCCAGAGAGGTAAAAATACCTCTTCCAATCGTCCAAGCTTCCGTTGTAAACCTCTTGGAAGCCCATGTTACCACACCCCATTCCGTACTGCTGTGTCCTGTGGGCCACGCTCCAAGTCAGAGAACCATCTTTAAAGTCTTTGAAGACATTGGTTGCTCTGTGAGGCAGAGCCTGGGGCAAATATGCATTGAGTGCTGGATGCTGTGGGCCGGTGGGTGGGGAGGGACTCGGGCAGGAACGCCGCAGCCTGCCAGAGGGCCGAGGTGTGGCGTGGCGTGCCATCCAGGACTGGCACCAGAGGGTCTTCTCTCCCTGCGCCGGAGACCATGTCCTGTGAATCACACACCCTTTACACTTCCCTCTTACCCCAGATACCCCTTTTGACATGCATTATACTATAACCTCGTGACTAATCCAACAGCTTCTAGAATTCACGTCCAGCAGTGACTTTCTTAATGAAATGCATGTGGGAGAATATTTAGCCTTGAAAATGGAAATTGCTCCCAGTAAGTCCAAGCCCTAAAGCAGAGGAGGAAGGGTGAGTGGGTCCCATGAAACCCAAGGAGGGAAAAAATCAGATGACTGGGGGGAACGTGGGCAGACTTTCTACTTTTCTGAAGACATCCACCTTTAAAAAGCATCTGGGGGCAAGTCACAGAGCAGGGGCTGCTGCACATACTTTCCAGTTTCTGGCCGTTCCACGCCCGTCCCAAACCTGAGCATTTTATGGCCAGGACTGCAAAGAACATTAGTTTTTCAAATGAAACGAGAAGAAACCCAAACACCCATCCTGCAATATCATTCAAAAGCCCAGGAGCGAGTGGGCCGTGGGGATGTCACACCCGACGTTCAGTGGGCCTGGTGTCCCACAGCAGCAAGGGCAACTGATCCACAGGCCACGGTCCCTGCGCACACACTTCAGCATGAGGGGACCTGGGAGGGACCCGAGAAGGAGTTGCTGATGCCGGCCCTTGTTGCAAAATACCAAGTATTTTGTACAAACACGCTTACAGAATTCACTTGCCCGCTGGGCTTGCTACCCGTAGATGCTGTTTGGACAACACTCCCCAGGAGGCAGGCACTGGGAATAAGCGCTCCAGAGACCACGCCTCACGGCAGCCTCCCCGCAGCCCCACAACAGAGGTGCAGATGCTCAGGAAGGTTAAGGAAATACCCAGGCTTATAACCAATGCTGCTACCCTGCCACACAGTCAAGAACGTTTTACTGAAGATACCCTTGGCCTTGACAAAGTGCACGTCACAAGAGCCTAATTTCAGAGCCAGTTACTACTTGCTGGTGCATCCACATACATCTTGGGATGCTCATTGTCCCTCAATACATTGTGCCTCAGTGGGGTCAGCAGGCACAGAATTACCCCAGAAATGCCCACAGCCTTCAGGGGAATCCGCTCGCCCAGCTCTCACCTGCCCAGCAGGACAAACACCATCTCATTTTCAGCCCCCACTGCTTTCCAGCCCTCCAGGCTCCCAGCAAACCAGGCCCACCCCAGAATTTATGATGTCTGCACATGTATAATTGCAAAAAAATATTTTCTACCAAGAGGGGAGGAACAAAACTTAATAAGCGGATTTCCAGAGTGAGAAGATGTAACCCCTGGCTACAAAACAAAGCTTTCCCTCTGAGCAGCTGAAACTCGTGATGCGGCCGCATCCACATGGCTCACGGTCCTTCCTGCTGGCACTGGGGGTGGCGTGAGGAAGGCGGTATGGACGGGCTCTGTCTGTGGCCTCCTCAGCCAGGGAGCGTGGGTACTGCTCCCCGGCTCCAGCGAAGACAGACTTAGGGAAGCGATTCACCTGTCGCACGGGAGCTGCCCCTCACCCCGCTCTGTGCCTTGGAGTTGAGCAAGGTGACAAGGATGGGGTACATTCTGCTGTGGCTGGAATGGATCGCAACAACAGAAGTCTGAGGGAGGAAGAGCCTGGGACCCATTACAGAACCCATAGGGAAACTGAGGCCCCGGCCGGGGGCCACACTCCCATATTAGTGTTCTTACCGCAGCACCGTGCCCAAGTACAGATGGCAATAAGGGTGGCTGCCTGCCAGGCAGTCTGTGAGGCTGAACGGGCAAGTTCACTCACACGATGCCTGGGCATCGGCCCAACTGCCTGTGCAAGACAGGTCTTGGGTGCACAGCCAGCCCACGGGACCCTTCCCATGCTGGCCCCGCTCCAGCCACATCTAATTGTCTCTGCCTCCTTCATTAGGGGGACAAAGGTGCCATTGGGATGCCTGGACGTGTGGTGAGTTGGCGCATTTTTCCCTGCTTGGGTGGCCATTGCTTGCTTCTCCATGCTAACTTGTCCTCCAAACCATGGCAAGGTGTTGCCCACCCCCACCAGGGAAAGGGGGGAAAAGGGGGACTTGGCCCTCCCTCTTCCCTCGCTGAAGTCAGCTTCAGAGAGGCACAGGCCAGGGGAAGAGATGTTTTATTTCAACCCTTCAGATCTTGCCATATGGCTTTACCCTCCAGAGAGCTGCCATGGCAAAGGAAAAATCCAAGAAAAAGCATGAATAAAGCTCTTTGCCAGTCACCTACTGGGAGGGCAGGGCGAGGCCTGAATTCCTCTTGACACTGAGAGGACTCGCACCCACTCCATCCCCGAGGCTGGCTGCTCACCATCAGAGTGATAGCTGCCCCCACAGCCGCCCCACTCGCCCCCAGGCCCCCCCCACCCCCCGACACCACAGCAAGAGCAGCAAAAGGTGGTGAGAACAGCAGCCTCCAACGCCCTGCAGAAACTGGCGGAGCCAGCTTCTGGGGGCACCGTCCCGAGACAGAAACCAGAAGATGGGGAAGGCGGGGTTTGCCCCAGGTAGTGCTCTCAGGTCCTCACCAGGATGCTGGGAGGTCAAACACTGAACATCTCCTGCTGAAAAATTAAGATGGTGAGAGGGGAACAGGACTGTTGGGCAGGGCGAGGATAACTCAGGGATGGGAAGGCCGACCCTGGGCCTGGAGGCCCGAGTGCTAGGGACTGTCCTGGTGGCTCCCGGGCTCTGAGGGGCTGGAAAGGGCAGGAGAGACACAGGCTGGCAGCCTAAGGCAGTGATGGCCGCATGCCAGCCCCACCACCACCGCCCTGTCTGACCCCTAACTCCCCACCTGCCCTCGGCCTCGACCTCTGCCCTGGCTCCCAGGTGCCCCCGGCGACCCCATGCCATCCTTTCATGTCACTCACATGCTTTTCCTCATAACTTCACCTCCTGGGCTGCTTGGCTTTAGGCCCGGGTACAGCATCCATGTGTGAGTTTGCTTGCACGTGTGAGCCTGGTGTCAGAGAAAAGGCATCCGGACCATAGCTAACACTCAAGAGTGCTAACTGCGTGCTGGCCTTGTGCTCAGAGCCTTACACACATCAGCTCATTTGGCCTCACAAAAACTGCAGGAGGTGGGCACGGTTCCCACCCCATCCTTCGGATGAGAAAATGGAAGCTCACATGTTAAGTGTCTTTCCCACGGTCACATGGCCCGGGAGTGGCTGATATAGGACTTGAGTCCAGGCAGCCTGACTCCAGACCTGTGCCCTTGACCCTGACGAAGCTGCTTTCCCTCCCCAACATTGGCCTCATGGCTCTATAGAGGGTCTGTTCCTTCAGGTGAAGCCACACTGCCTAGGTCCAGGACCTGGGACATTTCAGGGGCTCAGAACAAGTGCCCCATGTCACAGAGCTTGAGGCTCCCCAGGGCCCACCCAAGCGCTCTCTGTCAATACACAGAGGCCAGAAACCCTGCACTGCTCCACATGAGGCTGTCCCACTACTTCCCAGGTCACGGCGCTGTGGACCTGCCTGACCCTGACCCTGTCCTTCAGTTCTCCGACTCCAAACACAGAGTCCCCAAACTGTCACTGGGTCCCTCTCTGTGCAGAGCAGGGAAACAACGTCCAGCCAGCCTTCCTCGGAGGCAGGCCGTGGGTGGGCCTGAGCCCCGCATGTTCTCCACTGTAGCCCTCCACGATGCCCCCCGTATTGACGGGCATGTTGAAACTCGGTCAGCCCAGGTTTGGGTGGAGTTGGGTTTTGTACCCAAGCTGACCGTCAGACTCCAAACCCTCTGCCCCTAACAGGTAAGCTTCAGGAAACTAGACTCTGAGTGCAGCTACCAGGCTGCAAGGCAGGTTGAAAAGTACAAAGCAGCCCGTCCGGGCCTGCCCCCACTGCTGCCCCTCCTGCCCTCCTTCTTGGGCCCTGTGGACTGTTTCTCGCCCAGCAAGTATCCATCCGAGCCTAGCTCAGGCCCACAGCGGTGGGCCAGGAGGGCAAGCCACAGGGGGTCTCCCATTCCCTTCCACACAAAGCTGTTTTCAAGCTGGGGGTGTCATGCTGCTTGTGTTATTTTAAATGTGGCAATGGACCCGTTTGGCTGCCCAGCAGTGGGCCTGCTGTAAGCCACCCGATAAGAACTGGGGTGGCCAGTGGGCGTGAGATGCCTGAGTTGTGCCTGTGGTTCACCGGGGGTGGCACCACTGGCTTCTGTGGATTAGGGTTGGTGGGGGCTGTTTGTCCACTGGTCACTAGGGTTACAGGGACCCTGGGCAATTACCCATTTTCCTCTGCATCCCAGATCCATCCTCCATCATCCTCCCAGATGTGTGTGTCCTACCATCTGTCCCTCCATGTTCCTCCAACCCCTCTCCCTCCTGGCCAGCCCTAAGGACTCCTGGGGTGTCTAGCTTGGCAAGCTTTGTGCTCGGTCCTCAGCTGGACCTTTGTACCAACTAGATCCCACCTCATAATGCAGTCCTTGGCAAAGTGTCCCCATGACCACCTCCACCTTGGGTGGTCCCTCGCTGGCACCATGGCTTTCAGGCCAATTTTCTGACCTGGGTGGGTTCCCCCTCTCTGTCTCTCTCTTCCTCTCTCTCTCTCTCACACACGTGCACACAGAGACACACACGCACTTGGAGAAGGCCTCATAAGGCCCCTGCCGCTGTTCTCTCCGTTATCTGGAGTGGCTGGCTGGGGCCAGACCGAGGGGTGAGGCAGTCGCCACCCACACCCTGTGCTTGCTGGATGCAGGACCTGTCATGTGTCAGCATCTGTGTTTTGTTTTGCTTCTTATTTCACGGTGATTTCTTTTGTTTGGTTGTTGTGCCGTCAACACAGATTCTTGTGTGTGTGCTTCTCTCTCATCCTTTCTTTTTTCTCTCCCTCTCTCACTTCCCTGCACCCCGTGTTGCTTGTGGCTGCCCCAGGGAATAAAGGGCCAACCAGGTGAGAAGGTGAGTCCACACTTTCCCCTTTGCCCTTCTGCCCCAGCCTTGGCTTCCACCCCCGTGGACTCCTGGGGGCCTTTCTGAGGCCCCCAGCTCAGCCCTCCTGCTGGCGTGCAGGCTAAGCAGAGCTGCCAGCCAGGCCTGCTGTGCTCTCGGCCTCTCACGGCCGTTTTCTAATAGCTTCCACACCATCAGCCAGGGTCTTGGGTTCCTGGGCTAAAACTGCAACCTCGCTGGCCGAGTGGGTCTCCCCTGCCTGCTGAGGCTGCCTGTTGCCACCAATCAAATTTCTGATTCTGAGCCTTAGAAAGTCACCCTTCCCAGAGGCAAGGAGTGTACCGGTTGCTGTTTTGTGTGGGACGCAGCACCCTGCCGTCCTCCCAGCAGGGCACAGGCTGGGTCCTTCTATCAGAGCATCGCCTCTCACCTCCATCTCTGTTCCATGCACCCTTCACCCTCCTTCTGTTGCCCCTCCCCACCAAATTCTGCCCAAACGTAACCCCTCAGTGTTACTCTGAAACCAGGACGAGGAAGTTCCTGGCAGCTCCAGCCTTCAGGCTCAGGGCTGCTGGGCCTACACAGCACGTGTGTGTGTGTCTCATCCCTACCCTCTATTTTCAACAACTCCATCCCTGGGGCAGGCTGCTCGCCACTCACCAGTTGCAGGGAGTGCAGCCACATGGGTAGTTGGGGGTAGGAGTGGAGAAGAAGACCTAGGAGACTGAAACTGGGCTGGGGCTGAGGCAGTTTGCAGAGTGTCCCGTGCAGGGCTGTGGGGAGAGGCCTCTGGGGCCCGAGCAGCCATGGCTGAGCTGTGTCCCCCCTTCCTCCCTGCCTCCCCCACCCTGTGCCACCCTCTTCCCCATCACCGCACTGAATCCTCTTCTTCCTGCTTCCTGGTCTGAGGCCCCACCACCCTCTTTCCCTGGTCTCCACATCTTCCGCTTTTGCTATACCTCTTCTTGCTTTATTCCTCCTGCTTCCCTCTGCCCTTCTCATCTTTTCTGGATGTCTCATTCATCCCTCGTGCGTCTCCCGTCCCCTGATCTTCCCTCCCCCTGCGTATCCCCTGGCCCCTCTGCGCTCCACCTCCGGCTGGCACCCCACCTTCGCATGCCTCTCCTTCCCCACCTGCCAGCCCCTCCTTTGACTCTTCTTTTCCCACCCCTCTCCCCTCCTGCCCCTGCCCCTCGCTCCCGATCCCTCTCTTCTCTCTCTCTCTTCTCTAGGGGGCCCCAGGAGATGCTGGGATGTCGATCATCGGTCCCCGTGGCCCCCCTGTAAGTGGTTTTTGCTTTTCTTGGGGGTGGGCGGGATGGGCGAGTTACTGAAAAGGGCTTAGAAGCGTTGCCTCTGGGTGTGGCGGACGCCACATGTGATGTGGTGGCCAGGCCGGGCCTCAGTGCTGTGTTGATGTTAACGAGAGTGGCCTGACTAAATATACCCAAATTACAGCCTGTTGGGAGGGTGTGCAAAGGCCGCCCCTCTGGCCACGAAGCTGTAGCAGCTGCCAGGTGGCCCTGCTGTCTACAGGCAGAGGGAAGCAAGTGCCCACTCCCGTCTGGAGGGGGTGCTCCCGCTTTCCAGGGGACGAGCCGTGTTTCTGGAAGCCCATGGAGCAAATACCCATGAGGTCCAGACTCCCTGGTCTGACACCCACTCCCAGTCCTGGCAGACGCCAGATCTACCACTCACCCTCAAAAGCTCCTTTTGTGCTCGGCCTGGGAGGAACTATGTCTTGGTTCCTCCTCCCCATGGCTGCGGGTCTTGGGAAAATCAGAGATGATTCCATTCAGATATGCTTCTTAGGGACCGGATGGGTGGCGTGGGTGATGATGGGGAAGATACTGTGACTATGGGAAGGAGGGCTGGCTGTTTTTCTCAAAGAGTGCCTGAACCATGGGGCTTCAAAAAAATCACCATATGTCAGCATGGAAAGGGCCTCAGCAATGGTCTAGCATAGCCCTCTGAGAAGGGGAAACTGAGGTCCAGAGAGGGGAAAGGATTTGGCCAGGCTCCCACACATAGGGTTAGGGCAGGATCAGAACCCAAGGCCCCTGGCATTCAGGGCTTCCAGACAGCAACGGGCCACCATCGCAGTGTTTTGCTATGTGCTTTTCCTGAGCTGCTATTTACAGCAAGAGAGTGAGAGGAGCTGTACCTTCCCTTCAAGTAACAACTTCTGGGAGGCTGAGGTTAGCCCAGTGGATGGATGAAGCTCTGCCTGCTATTCTTCTCCTTTAGTGGAGAGAGCCAATAGGAAGCCACAGTCTTAGACTGCCCGCGCTCTAAGGAGAGGGATCAGAGAGCAGATTGCTAAGTCTGAGGAGGGAGTCGTGATGAGCTAGCCAGGGAGGGTCTATGATGAGAGCTGAGAGGTGGAGCCAATCTCCCTGCTTGAAGCCTGGGGAAGGTCAGACGGGGAGCCAAAGGCTTGCAGGCAGGTCAGGGTCTGGGCTGGAGTCAGGGCTTGGAGGGTCCTGGGCCATGTAGACACACCTTCTCGGCAAGGCGTCCTCTAGCCCAGACCACAAGGATAATGCTAAGGGCTGACACTCGGGCACTTGCTTTGGGGCAGGCAGTCTCCTAAGACCATTCCACGTAGTAACTCAATCTTCACAGGAGTCCCGCAGGCAGCTACTATTTCCATCTCTATTTTATAGAGGAGAAAAGCGAGCACAGAGAAGTTCAGTAACCGGCCCAAGGTCAAACACTGGAATGTGGTCACGCTGGGATTTGATCTCTCAGGCGGGATGCATGGCTCGGAGTCTGCACTCGGAGCCCTGCTGCTGTAGCAGCGCGCAGAGAGCGGGGGTGGGTCCCCTGTGGCTCTAGGCTCACGTGGCCACAGCCTGCACGGGCTGGAAGCTTCTCTGTGTATTGGGGGAGCCATGGCATAGATGCCTTGAGCCCAGCTGTCTCTGACAAAGGTGGTGTCCGGTCAGGGGGCGACTGGGATATGGGAAGGTTACAGAGAAGGACAGACCTCCAGGTTATAACGGCAAGGACAGTGTCTGCGGTGGGCCTATTAGGAGGACAGGGATGGCCACCATCTGTCTGCCTCCTGGTCTGACCACAGACATCCCACTGAGTCGACCGAGTTGTTGCTCTAACATTCTCTGAGCAGCTCTTTCAGCAGCATCTTGTCAACAGGCTGCCTAAAAGTTGTAGAAAAGACCTCTTTCCTACAACTTCTGGAGAACATGCTCGGGGCAGTGGTCTGCCTCAGCTCCCCTGGCTTCCGGCCCCACGTCACAAGCCTAAGCAGGAACACAACTCCCACACTGGGTTTGACGCCAAAGGTGAAAGTACCTTCTGTTCAGGTAACAGCGATGACTTCGGTCTCCTGGGCACCTAGCCCCCTCCTGGAGCTTCCCCACGCGCCAGCCTCCTTCATCCCTCCCAACAAAGCTGGGAGGCAGGCCCGCCAGTCCATTTCACAGAGATGGAAACAGTCTCGTAGCCGCCTGTGGCTGCCTCGCCGGTCAGTGCTGGGGCTCGGTTGGGCCCCATAGCTGTATTCCCCAGGCAGCACTCCTTCCCGGCGCTGCCTGCCGTCTTTTAAGCTCTCTTTTTAAACAGATTTTTACCTTAAGGAGAAAAAAAGGTTCTCCTTATTGGAGCTGTGTGGTGCGAGGTGAGACACAAGGAAGCTTGACCAAGCCTGGCGCCCTCTGCTTTTGGCCTGTGTGGGTGACCATCACCCAGATGACAGGGGCCATCCCTGCTGAATCCTCACCAGACACCAGGGCAACCCCATCGGCTCATTCCCAGAAGTTACTTGGAGTTGGTGAGAACAGGGCAGGGGGAGACAAAGGGGTCATTTGTTTTTAAGAGGTAGAGGTCAAGTGGGCAAGCCCTCTGGCAGGGGATGATGGGACCACGTGGCTTTCCGCTCAGCCCGGAAGGGCCCCACACACATGCAGACAAGGACCAGCCTTGCTGCTCTTAGGGGCCACCTGCCTTCTCTCTCAGAGTTTCATACGTGGTCTGGCCAAAAGGAGAACCATCCAGGCACTTCTGGGAAGGATGGTTCACACTGTAATGAGGCAAGACGCTGAAGCGGTTGTCCCATTAAACCGAGGGGGAGGCTGGGGCCTCGAGAGGCTGGCTGGCCCAACAGGCACTGGAGAGGCCACCTTCCAGGCTAGGAAATGCCCCCCATCTCGGAGGGAGCTCAATCCCTCCCTGAGGTGTGGACCCTGGGTCAACATCTCCAACTGATTGCCTCTCTCAGAGAATCAGTGCCTCCCAGCTTCTCTTCAGGAACCAGGGGGAGCTCTCTGAGCTTGCAGCCCTCGTTCACAAGGAGACACCCCTGTCAGGTCAATACACGTGTTGAGTGTTTCTTGGTTTACTTATTTCATTAACATGTGTTAGGCACCTTCTGCACGCTAGGTACTGGGAGACGAGGGACACCTGACTGCAACCCGCTTGCCTCTTGGCAAATAGACCAGCAATGCCACAGTGATTACAATGGCAGCAGTCAGTGCTCGGCCTGGGGCAGTGAGGGGGCTGTGGGGACAGAAGGAGGCCCCGGACCTGGGGCGGAGGCAGGCACGGAAGGCTTCTGGGAGGAAGGCATAACTAAATTGTGATCCAGGATGAGCAGAGGTTACCCAGGTACCAGACTCGGGGGAGCACTGATTCTCCAAGGCAGGAAGGCTTCCTATAAACTCCTGGAGAAATGGGGAAGTTCTTTACAGAGCCCAGCAGGGGTGAGACTGGCGAGGCAGCAAGGATCTGATCATGAAGGACCCGGACACAATGTTCAGGAGTCCGGATTTTCCCCTGAGGGCAGTGGAGAGCCGTTGGGTTGTGCTCAGCAGGGGAGGGACGAGATCAGATTGGCAGTTTAAAAAGGTCTCCTGATTGCCCTGCTCCAGCATAGAGAATGTGCAGAAGAGGCTGCAGGCAGGGGCCTGGCTGGAAGGCTCCTGCAATAATCAAGACGTGGCCTGGAGCACAGCCACTGGGGCTGGTGGGACTGCGGGGCTGGGGAGCCATTGTGAAGGTGGAATTGAAGGAAAGTAGTGATAATAAAAATGGGGGTCGAGGGAGGAACCCAAGACGATTCCATATTTCCGACATGGTAACAGAGTGGGTAGGGGTGCCTTCCCCAGAGGGAAGAGCAGACTTTTTCTGGGGGAGATGAGTTCAGTCTGAACACGGTGAATTTTTGAGATGTCCTGGTAACATCCAAGGAGCGTAGCCCTCCGTTTGCTGCCAGAGCTCAGAGGGTGTGTACTGAGCTGGTTGCCCTGGCTCTCAGGAGCCAGTCCCTCACACCCCTCCCAACTTTGTGTTTAATGAAATCACAATTGTAGCTTGAAATCAGCCACGGTGGGAGTATTTACACCACAGAAATTGGCAAATGCTGTACAAAGCAGGACTCTCCTTCCCACTCACCCCTACCCCAGCCAGTGATTAAACACTTAACGGCACAGTCTTACATGAAAGCTAGCACTGACTTGGAGAGAGGGGGGTGAAATGAGGCAGGCTCTGGAAAGGTACATGACCGAGCCTCTCTCTGCAGCCAGACAGAAGGGAAGGGGAGGTTTCCAGCAGGCTGGCTCCAACCAGAACATTCTGTCTGTCCATGTTGCATTATCCTGCACCAGTTGTAGATAAGAAGAAGGCAGGGAAGCGTAGACAGATGCAGGGTTCACTTCCAATAGCAGGGGTCCGAGAGGCTCCCTCCCCGCCCTAGCTTTGAGTTAAGGGAAGAGACTTCAGAGAGCAATGTAGAGCTAATTTCCCTTGTTCTGCTTTAGAAGGATATAACATTAATCTACAAATCTATTATCCATAATTTTAATATGATCTTAATTCAAGTGCACTTGGAAGAAATGTTTGTGAGGATGTCAAAAAATTTCTGAAAAATAGTATAAGGGGAATGGTGAAGAGGGGACCAGTTTTTCTATTTGTCATTATGTGTCATAAAAACAGAGCAATTATTTATAACAGCACATAAAACAGAATGGGGAGGCCAGAAATAAAGCCAAATGCATCTTGGAAATTGGTCTGTGATAAAGGCTCGATTTCACAATAAAAAGAGAAAAATAGATGGATGAATATCTACCTCAGTTATATCAGAATAAATTTCAAATAAGTAAAATACTTAGATGTGAAATGTAAAACCCTAAAATACAAGAACAAAGCATGAGCAAACATTTTATATTTTTTAACTTGGGAAGGCCCTTAAAACCCAGAAGCCACAGGGAAAGATTGATAAGTCGGTCAACATAAATGTAAGACTTCCATGTGGCACAAAATATATCACAAACAAGGCAGCCAGCTGGACAGAATGTCTGCAACATGCATGAGTATCCAAGACTTACTGTGCTCGACAAAGAGCTTTACTCAAATCAATAGGAAAAAGACAAACAACTGAGTAGAAAATATTGCTAAAGAATACAAACAGGCTGTTCACAAATAAATAAGACTGGCAATAAACATGGGGAAGGAGGTCCGACCTCAGCATGGAATTTGTTGTAAATTAAAACCCAGTTCCAAGCCTCTCCAAGGGCCTTACCCAGGCCCAAACTCTCCAGGAAGTAGAGTCCGAGTTTCCATTTGGTCAATGACAACATTCTTCCCAAGATCCCCGAAAAAGCCTCGGTTAGCCCTGCATTTGGCTTTGGGTTGGAGAGATACCTCCTGCTACCAGGGCCAGCTCTGTAATTAGCAAACCATGCGATTATCTCTGCCATGTAAACATTAGCCCAAGTGGGACTTGAAGACGCTTCTTGGAATCCTCTCCTCCTGACCTTTCCTTCAGGCATCTCAGCGTTCGGAGAAGTCGAAAGTTTACAGTGGCAGGTTGCAGAGGTTACATTGCACCGTTTCCGGGTTTTCTCCTTGGTGCTATTCTTAGCATCACTTATCCTTGACAGGAGAGAAGCCAGGGGCCCTTCTGATATATGAGCGGCATCTCTTCCCTCTGGCCCTTTTGGATGCCTGCCACAAGCCCATCCTGAGCCTGCAGCATACTCCCCGCCTGGCCAGTGCACCCACCCTGATGGCAGGGTCCACATCTCAGCCATCCATGTCCCCTGAGCACTTGTGTCCACAGCTTTAAGAAGAACCAAAGCAGCCTGGAGATGTTTGAGGTTCACAGCAGATGGATCCAGAGAAATCTTCCTCTGGTTAGGGCCTCATTCGGAAACTATTACTTGGCAAGGACAAGCCTCCTTGGGTCCTAAGAGATATCGGGCTCAAAAGCAATCTTGCTTTATTTTGGTGCTTTTAGGTCCTGTCCAACCCAACAAACATCTGGTGATGGCAGCTACCATTTCAAAGGGCTTTGCGAGCACAACGGAATGTAATTCAGTGACCCTAGGAGGTTATATGGTTATTCCCATCCTCCAGTTGAGGCAGTTAAGGCAGAGAGAGGTTAGGTAACCTGCTCAGAGTCACAGAACCATTGTTGGCAGAGGCAGCCAGATTGCAAAGCCCAAGTTTGGGAAGAGACTGGGCCATCTCCAGCCAGGAGGGGACTCCAAGCTGAGAGCTGAATATGGGACAGATGTGGCATGTCTGGGGAAAGGCGCCTGAGCCAGTGCGCCCGGGCAAAGAGTGTGTGGGAAGATGAGGCAGGAAAGGACCGAAAACGACAGATCGGGACGCGGTTGAGGATGACCCTGAATGTCGTGTGAGTGAAAGAACGAAAGAGAGCCAGTACTGGTTCTGGAGAAGGCGAGCGACAGGACTCACGCTTCCTAGCGCTCCGTTCTCCTCGACCTCCTCGGCCCTCCCAAGTCCTGGGTCTGCACAGCTTCATGCTGCTTCCAACCCAAGCGCGTCTCTTTTGCCCTAAATATCGACCACAAGCCAGTGAACCTGCTTATAGTCCACCACCTGAACACCTTATATGTGGCCCTTTGCCCACCCAGGAAAATGGGCGTGAATAGATCTGTGTCTCACAAAGATGGGGAGGATCCAAAAATTGCCCAACTCAGAGAGGCCTGCCAAGAGGAAAGTGAGCAACTTCATTCTGACCCAAAAGCACACATCTCAAGGGTCAAATTTGGATAGCCATTGATACCCAAACTGTCCCTAGATAAGTCGCCGTGAGTGATGGCTGCTTGAATAAAAACCACAGTTCAGAAGTTCAGTGCGCTGCAGGCTGCGTCCCCAACGTCCTTGCTGTCCGTCACCTGTTTACATGCCAAGGTTTGGAGTGAAAGAAGCAAGGAGCTCTGAGGGGCTACTTCCCAGCAAGGCCCGAAGGATGGCGGCCAGCTCCTTTCCCCTCCCCCACTGCCAGTCCGGGGAGGAGATGTGCTGTGCTCCACTCCCATCTTCATCCTCCCTCACGGCCAGTGCACGACGCTGGGGAGAGTCCTGGATGGTCACAGAGGAGTGGGAAGGGACCAGGCCCCTTTGGGAACAAAGGTGGACCAGGGCACTGAGGGGTGGTTTCAGCCCCTCCACACCTTCCTCACTCTCTGTGTTCTTTTCAGGGTCAGCCAGGCACCCGAGGTTTTCCTGGATTTCCGGTAAGTGGGAGAGCTGTCTTGACTCCTGGGCTGGAGGGGTTAAACTTCATGCAGGGCCAGTCCTGAGGCTGCTCTTGCCCTTCCAAACCCTGGTCAGTAAGGACCCTCTCCCAAGAACCTTTCATGGGAAGGAGAGGTGCTCAGTGCTCGGAGAAATCAGTGTGGAAATAAAGGGACAGCAGGACAGGAACAGGTGAGTGAAGTCACAGGCTGGTAAAATTTGGTAGGACCCTGGAATGCGGAACAGATGACTCACCGCAGGGAAGCAGCCTCAGACCTGGCCTTCGGGGGAGCTCTGCCTGGAGGAGGCTGGGCGGTGGCGGGAGGTGGCTGTCTGGGTGTCCCGGGAGCCCAAGACAGGTTCTAGGAGGGAGGGCAGAGGGGCAGCTGGGTTTTTTCCACAGGCCTCGGTGCTGGCCAGCCCTGATTTCTAGGAACACACTGTCCACTCTCCACCCAGGGTGAGGCCGAGGCCTGTGACAGCCCCCACCCATCAGGTCCTCCTCGGTTTGGGACATCTCGTAGATGATATCTCCCTCACTCCTCACAAGGACCCTTTGAGGAAGGTCTATGATTCTCACCCCCATTTTAGGATGGGAAACTGGCTTATCATGGTCATACAACCAGCAGACACTTGAGCCCCAGCTGTTGGAGACTCACGGCCCCAGGCTGCCTCTGCAGCAGGAGACCTGGGAGGCTCAGCCTTTATATCTCTCTTCTTTCTGCTTTCAGGGTCCCATTGGGCTAGACGGAAAACCGGTGAGTACACCCTCTTGGGCTGGGACTCCACCCTCTCACTTGGTGCAGGTCACTAACTTGGGGTGTCTCAGTCCTTTTGCAAGACCCCATGTCCTTGGAAGAAGCTTTAGGTAGAATGACCATGTTGGGGGCAGAAAGTTGTTGCCAGTGGGAAGGGAGGAGGGGCCGTTAGCCTGGGTTGCCCTGACCCCAGTGGGCCTCTGCAGGGCACACACCCGCCGCCCCCAAGATGGGCCTTCAATGTCTGCAGCAAGAGCCACGCTAGAATTGGGCGCGATGCTGGGGCGCTCCTGGAAGGCAGCCGGGTAGGGAGGACTCACAGCCAGTTCTAAAGGAGCCTGGGCACTCTCCCCTGCTGTTGCTCCTGCGCCTCCCGTCCTCCTGGGGCCTCCCGTCCTGGTTGAGACCCCCCACACACATGTCCCCGTCTGTACTGAGCCTGCTTCCCCACCCCGAACTTCTCTCTTTGTTCATTTCAATTCTTCCCACTTGGCCCCAGACATGAATATTCCTGGGGGAAAGGAGACCCCTCCCCACTCTTGGGAGGGAATGAGCTGGGGGAGAGCTCAACCTTCCAGTGCGCTCAGAGCTGCCCCCCTCGATGGAAGGCGGTGAGTGCCGGGTCCAGTCCCACCCGCTCTCTTCTCCCCTGAACAGCTGGCATCCTCTCAGATGAGGGGTCCAACCACTACCTGGTCGCCCCTCTCTGCAAGCCAGAGTAAGCACAGCGAGTCGGCTGTGGTGATCACGTCCACTCCTCTCCCAGGACCTGGTGGGGGAGGGAGGGGCCACATGTGGCTGGACAGGAGACCCCCAGCTGGCACCCAGTATGCCTGGCACTCACGCTGTTTTCCTTCCAGGGCTACCCTGGACCAAAAGGGGAGATGGTAAGACCCCAGCTTTCCTGTCTTCCCTCGAGGGGTGGGGGGTCAGCTTGAACCACTTGGGCCACAGCCAAGCACTGCCCGGCAAATGGGCCCAGCAGGGGCAGCGGGAGTAGCCGCCCCACAAGCACTCCCCAGCTGTGTGCAGTGCGTGCCCCTAGGTCCTCACACGGATGAAGGGAGGAGAGGGGGGCAGGGGGGCTTCTCCACGTGAAAAACGCGGCTGGGGGATCCAGAGAGAATTCACGCTTGGCCAGTGTCACACGGAGTCAGAGGCTAGTGCTCCCTCAGGGATGCACTCACGGCTAGCACTCACACTGGGGGCGTAGGGAGCCCATCCAGCACTCTTGTCCTTGGCCTGGGTTCCTCATGCTCACCCTCCTCTGGGCTGTCCCAGGACTCCAGGTGACGCTGTCTCACCGGGCACAACGCAGCCTTGGAGAAGCAGACCAGCCTCCGTCTTCCTCCAGCCCCTTCTGCCTCTGCAGAGCCTTTTAAAGGAATGTCCTCTCTCTGCAGTCTCCCCAGGCCACTTCTTCCAGAAGGAAAAGGTCTGCCTTTGTCAGGGGCTCGCCACTTCGGGGGAGGGGCCATTCTCAGAGGGACTCAGGGGCCACTAAGAGCAGGTAGGCCAGCCCTGGCTGGGATGTGGTCCTGCCTCCCAGGTGGGTCACATCTGCATTGTGAGCAGCCACTTTCTGCGGGCAGGCCCGGTTTGTGCCAGGTGTGACGGGAACGTGGCAGGCTCCTGTCTCCCTGTCCAGCCGGGCTCAAAGTGCTAGGTGAGATGCTGAGACAACTGAGACACTGCCCAGGCAAGGGGGGCCAGAGTCCTGCTTGGGAGGCAAATAACGGCTTGCCAGGGGACCCTTGGTGACTCAGCTCCCTCGGCACCTCAGCCTGGCCACTTGATGCAGACTCAGCCAACACTTACGAAGGCCTTCTGTCTGCTGGGCATGGAGCTAAGTGCTGTGCATAGATGAGCTCACACTCAGCATGGCCCCGTGCTCCGGGTCCCATTGGTATCCCCTTTGATAGCCGTGGAGATTAAAGCTCAGAGAGACTGAATGATTTGCCTAAAGTCACCTAGCCAGGGGGCATCCAGAACAGGATCCAAACTATTCTCGAATTCCTGTCCTCCACATTTTATTGCCTTGCTCTCTCCTGAATTCCCTCTCTCCTTCCCAGTCCCCCTGCCTCCTTCCTGCCTTTAACACATTTTTGTGGGGTAGCTACAGTATGCTGGCACTGTGCCAGGTGCTAGGGATCTGCACAGGAATAACGCCCAGTGTAGTGGGGGAGACATACATTTAAATGATTATGCATATAATTAGCAAATCGCCTTCGTAATTAGTGCTATGAAAGGGCAGTGCTTGTTGCCCTGAGAAACCTCGGTATAACAGCACCTCACCCAGGCTCAGAGGGTCAGAGACGCGTTCCTGAGAATGAAACTTGAACTAGGGTCTGAGGGATGAGGATTTAACTAAGAGAAAATGGGATGGGAGGGACATGGAAGAACAGCTAGTGCAAAGGCCCCGAGGCAGGAAAGTCCTTCAAATACCCACAGAACCAGAAGAAAGGCAGTGAGGCCCTGGAGGCAGTGGGTGGAAGAGCTAGTGTTGGAATCCAGGTCCCCAGCCAGCTTTCCTCTCCATCCCAACAAACAGATTGCAAATGTATTTTTCGTTGCCCCTATCCTGTTCCTAAATATGCTGTGCCCGTGCTTGAAGTAATGTAGACCAAGGCAGGAATAAACTTCCGTATTATCATTGTGGTAGAGGCATAAGGGGTTTGGATGCCAGGAGTTTGGGGCATTCCCTTCCCGGAGGCTTGGTGCTACCACGTTTAGTCTTGGTACTTCACAGGTAGTGATGATGGTTATCAGTTGCACTGTTCTGTAATCCCCATAATGACTTGTTATTCCCACCACACAAAAGGTGAGAGTGAGGCATAGGGTGTTTGAGCGAGCATATTGCCCAAGGCTACATACACAGCTCCTAGGTAACAGAGCCGGGATTGGGAGCCTCGGGCTGAGATCTTCCCCCTCACCACACTTCCTTTCTGCTGCCAGGGCCTTTTGTCTCGAAAGAAAGGACCCTTCCTCTATGGGGCTCTTCTTCCTGTAGCCCTTCTGCCCCACCCCATTCAACCACCCAGGAGTCTCCTCCCATCTGTTAGGGGTCAGAGCTAATTCAAGGGAAGGGTGGGGCCGTCCCATGTCTCCTGAGTCCACTCAGTGTGATAGATCCGCTATCCGCCTCATGGTCATCCATCAAAACCCGACAGGCTACAGCTATTAGACTCCTGTTTGGCTTGGCACGGGGGCCCCGAGCTATTAATTCAACACTGTCTGGTGTAATTATCTTGGCCTGCTTATCATCTGTCTGTCTCCTACTCTCTTCTCTCCCCAGATGGTTTTCCCTCTGCTAGGCATCCAACATAGGGGGCTGGGGCTCACCCTCATGTGCTAAACCCATGTCCTCACCTGTCAAAAGGGGGTTATCTCTGTCCCACCCACCTCACGGGAGCCCCGAGAACTTGATGTAAGATGTAGACAGGATCGGGGTCCCACAAGTGCTGTAAAGGAGAGTGGGAACTCTCCACCCACAACTTAGCCCACCAATTACAGGGCTGCCCCAAGGGTGGGAAGAGTTAATTCATACCAAGTGCTTAGAACCGTGCCTGGCACAGCAGAAGCAGGACAAGCTCCTTAGCCAGCACATCACCCATGACCTGCCTTAATAAAGGGGCAACTGCTTTTCACCTAGTGCTAATTGTTGCCATGTGTTATTGGGCCTTGAAATACTGAAAAGGGACTTGAAATCCAGGTTTTTGTTGTGCTCTCCTTGCTCTCAAATGTTGGCAATTAAGTGGAATAAAATTGTGTAATACTTCTGGGGACCAGAATCATCCCACCCGCCACCACTCGGATGCACGGACTCACTCCTGCAGGTCTGTGCAATCTGGGCTCTTGTTGATTCTTGGCCCCTGGCCCACCCGCCCTCATCGAGCTCCTCTTTCTGCCTGAGAGAGTGTGGCCTGTTCACCTGCAATCTTGCACCAGATGCATCATATTCTGCTGAATTTGATACTAAACACTTGGTCAGCCGTATGGACTGGGGTGCCACATGGATTGTCCCAAAGGTCACTTGTCTCCTCTCATGAATCTCCTGGGACTCTCCCAGTTGGGTGGTTTTTTCTGTTGGCACTCTTGGTCAAGAGAAGGCTCATGTCCAACTCAGAAGGATTGTCCTGCAGATCCTGAGTTCTCCAAGCCCCAAAGAGACGGGTCCAGTGGGTGGGTCCTCACAGGCCCTCAGGAGGGTGGCTGGAGGGGACCTCAGGCCCCAGCAGCTAGGGCACTGCCTGTGGTTCTAGCCAAGTCTAGAAGCCCAAGCCCTATCTCCCAATGTCCAGCCCAGTTCAGAGAACATGGCAGAGTGGAAACAGCTGGACCCTACGGTCAGACAAACTTGGGCTCACGTCCCATTGCCACCCCTTGCTGAGTCTTGTCTACCTCACCTTGTCTGCAAGATGGAGCTGACGTGAGCACCTTTCTCACCGGCCAGGGCAGGTGTGAGCTCAGCACGTACTGAACGCCAGCCCCAAAGTGGGTCCTCAAAACAGGAAGTGCTTGTCCTCCCCCACTTCACTCCACACCAGCCAGGAGGCCTCCCTGACGGGGCCTCAGCCCAGGCTCCTGAGAGCCAGCTGGACGCTGTGTCCTCCTCAGAGAACATGAGTCCGCCCTGAACTTGGGCTCCTTTCTCAGCCCTGTAAATTTGACAAGACATCCTGGAAGGAAATCCCAAGATCTCTTATGTTCCTCCAAGGGGCCCAAGACATGACTTAAGTCGTTAACTTCCTGCTTCCTCTCTTTCACCAAAGACGTCTCCAAAGCCACGAGGAGATAGATGGGTATGAATGAGGCAGGCCACCCACAGAGGCGGAGCCCCACCTGACATATAAATGCAGCCCTTCCCTGGCCGGGGCACATAACATGATGGTGGGTAGAGGAATGAACCAAGGATGGCATCCATTCTTCATCACGGCCATGCACGTGGGGACAGGGTACAGCTAGTAATGCCCGCTGACGTGAAGAAGCTGAGACGTGTACAGACCCCACCTCTGGAACATCTCAGGCACGGGAAGACCAGGTGTGGGTGGCGGAGCCCAGCCTTCGCAACTCCGGCCGTTCAGCCCAACCCCTACCTAGGCCCCGCCTCTGATCGGCCTGCCTCTGTACACCCACTGACCTGTGTGCATTTCCTCCCCACAGGGCCTGACGGGTCCCCGAGGACAGCCGGTTGGTGCCTCACCCCAACGTTCCGCAGCAGGGAGGTTTGGGGCCGCTGTGTTTTTAGCTTTAGTTTCTAACACTCTCATTTCCATCTCTTCATAGGGACCTCAAGGAGAAAAAGGAGAAAAGGTAGGCCAGATAGCGGTTTTCTAGAACTTTCATCTCAGGTAGAGCACATTTTTTTAGAACAACAGGTGGAGAGGGGTCCAGAGTGGTAATTTTCAAACTTTGGTTCTTATCGGCAGAGCCACGGAGTCCTCCGAGGTACCGGGGTGAGAGAGGAAGGGGAGGCTGCTCTGGCCCCCGTGCTGTTCTTGGGGTAGACGGGTCAGGGATGGGCGAACGCCCTGAAGTCTGGCCCTCCTCAGCCTCTTTTTCAGCCCCTCTCCCCTGCTACCCCCAGTCTTTCCTGACCCCACTCTATGAGCCTGTAGGATTTTGAGGTGTCACTGTATAAACCACTAGGGGCCCCCTTCTTGGCCCCCATTCTCTGTTTCTCTGAATCTCTAATGGAAATTCTGGCTGGGCTTGCCCCAGGTAGATGATGCAGGGACCCGGCACCCCCAGCTCAGCGAGGGCGTCTCTGGGGGCCTCGTGCCCAGGCCTGCCCCGCCGTCTGCCACTGCCATCAGGAGCACCTCTCAGGAATGCTGGGCGGAGCCTCAGTCTTTCTGTGCCAGGTGTGGAGCGTGGCTCCTGGCCGTGCGGTCATGGCAGCAGGCACAGCACGGAGCCCTGCCCAGGCTCCATGGCACCACATCCAGGAAGACTTTAGGAGGTTCTTCCCTGCTGCCAGCCTGGGGTGGGGAAGGAAATTAGTGATCCTGCCTCTGGTCCAGGATCAGAGGGGGGCTGGTGGGGTGACAAATGTGCATGGTATATCCCCAAGTCTGAGGATGCCCCTGATGGACAGCCCACCAACAGCTGACTAACACCCCTTCTTTCCCTTTCTTGTCCAGGGTCAGTGTGGAGAGTACCCACACCGGGTAAGTGAACCTCTAAAACTGATCCGTCCTGGGGCGCAGCCCCCATCCAGCTCAGCCTCATCTCCCTGGAGCTCCTAGCACCTACAGAGCTCGGGAGCGGGAGCACACAGCCCCCTCTGCACTCAGCAGCCAGGCCAGGGGCTGTGGGGCGGCGGTGTGTGTGCTGGGCCGGGGAGCGTGCCTTGGGGTCAGTCTGTGCGTTTGTGCAGAGCCAGTCTCCGGCACTCGTGTTCACCCGCCATTTGTGCCCGTGTCTCTGCCCTGCGCTGTCCGGGTTGCGAGTCTCCCAGCAGGTGTGCACATGCGACTCGGAGCACCAGCTACTTCTCTGCACATCGCCTTCTCTGCAAGGCCGGGTGGCTTGTGGGAGTGTATGTCAGAATCCCTACCTAGTGTGCATGTGTGGTTGTGTGTGTGTGACGGTGTGTGCACGTTTGGCTGCCTTCCCTAGCTGATTCAGAGGGACTTTTGGGTTAGTCATTATTTCAGATGACCCAACCTCGATGGTAGGGGATAACTGGGGGGCGGATAGTACCAAGTGAAGGGTGAAGGCTCTGCTTTGTTCCTTGAAGGACAGAGGACACTTTTCAGACAGGGCTGAGATGCCCTCCCAGCCACTTTCTTTCCCTGGCTCCACCCCCTCGGTGCAAGCCTGCAGCCTGCTGGCACCCTGTGAAGAGTCCGCAGACGGTGCCCCAACAGCATACCCGTTCTTGAGACAGGGAGGGCTGCGGTGCGCACTGCTTCCTCCAGTGAGAGGCGCAGCAAGCAGGGACCTGGAAAATGCCCCTCATTTTGTGGATCGGCCTTGCCACTCTCAGACCTGGGCATCTAAAGATGCCCCTCCCTCTTTCATGGACCTCACTGTGCCCAGAAACACACCCATGGTGTGGCCCACTGGCGCCCACCCGGGTCGGGCAGGGGGATGAAGGAGTGGAGATGAGCCAGGCCAAGTCCACCAGCCTCTGGAAGGCCGCCAGGAGGGCCTTACTGCAGGATCCTGCCAATCAGATTCTGATCCCTGGGTTCCTGGGTCAGGGAGAGGCCTCAGGGGGCCTTGCACATGAGTAGCTGGATTGGCATTGAGTCCAAGGCTGGGCTGGTCCCGGGCAGGGGGCACAGGCCAGCAGCAATGCAGACAGAGCCAGCCTGTCAGTGACATGTGCTCCAGGGACGTAGGGGCCCTGGTGTTCCGGCCAGCCTGATCCTGATGCAATAATAGAAGGTCAGCTGTGTTTATTTGAAACGATGGGCTCACAGGATTGTTATGTTGCCCGAAAGAAAGCCAGCCTCCCCCAGCGCAGAAGACAGCACAACTGCAGACGCTCTGGCAGTGCCGTCAGTCCTGAGCGAACGGAGGAGCATGAGGGGAGGAGAGGGCTCTCTGCCCCTAAGCCCGACATAAGAAGAGGGAGAGGGAGGGGCAAGAAGGCCCCAGAAGCACTTTTGTCACAGGGTGCAGCAAAACACAGCATTGTGACCGTGGCAGTGTGGGTCAGGCAGGGGTGAGAGTGGGTTTGGGGACCCATCTGGTGGGCAGGGCAAGGCAGCAGGCACTTGGTGTTTATTTGGAAGTGAATAAGGAAGCAGGGGACTTCTAGCGCAAGTGATCTATTGGCTTTCTGGAGGGTTTGCAGGCATGGCGGTGTGACATGCCTCTAGGTTCACAAGATGCCAAGAGAGCCAGGCTGGTCCCTGCGTCGGCTGCAGCCTGCAGCACCTCCAGGGAGGGAGGAAGGGGTGGGGGTGGAGTCCCCTGGGGTGGGCAGGGGAGCTGGTGCCTGTGGCCCTGGTGCCTACTCTCCCCATCGCCCTGTCTGACCACCTCCACTCCCCCTCCCGCACCAGGAGTACCTACGTGGCAGCGCGCTGTCAGCCCTGCACTCCAACCAGATCATTACCCTGAAGGTTTGTAGGCCCTGGCGTGGAAGGCCTCGAGCTGCTGCTCTGCGGAGAGGCTCCCTGGACACAGGGCCCAACATTGCACATCCTCACACCCCTAGTTGGGGGGGGGGACTCTCCGAGCAGCAGCTGCACGCGAAGGCAGCAGTGGCCTAGAAAGGCCACGATTGGGCTCCCATGTCCCCAGCTGGGCACATTCTCAGCCCAGGTGGCCCCTGGTCCTTAACACTCATCGCAGGGGCCTCCCGTGAGTTAAAATGCTTTCAAAAACATGAGGCTGATTATATGCCGTCTTTGTTTTGACATGGGTTCTAACCACTTCCTAGAGCCATGCTTCATGGGTATAGAGATTGAAAACGGCAAGAATTTCCAGAAATGAAAATCACATTCAATAATATGATTGCAAGTTGCCTCTCCCAAACAAGTGGTTGAACATGCCAGAGACATCCTTGCCCAGCCTCTATTTTCCGAGCCCTGCAGCCCCAGGGTGAGACCTCAGCAGCACTTATCTCATGCCCATACTGGCCACACCCTCAGTCTGCTCGGCCCCCGGGAGCCCAGCTTGGCACAGCCCCTGACCACCTCCCAGATTTGCTGACATCGGCCTTTCTCGTTCAACCAAAAAAAGAACCCATAGGTTGCCACACACCAGCCTGGCTTCCAGTACCAATTTAACTCGTCCTGTGGCTCCCCACCTAGCCAGAGCCTCTGGGTCGTCTGCCTTAGCCCAGCAGCCCTTGTCCACTACCAGGGGTGGGTGGGGCCCACAGTGCAATGTTGGGCTTCGTGTCAGGAGGCCTTTTCAGCCCAGCATGCCACAAAGGGCAGGCCCAGCCGAAGACGACCACTCTCCCAGCTGGGGGCTGCTGCTGTCCGATACCCCAAAAGCCACTCCTTCCGGGGACGGTGCACCATCCAAGGGCAAGCTCAGCGCTGCACCCCACAAGCCGTGAGAGTGCCCCATCCAGGCCTCATGCTCACTAATCTCTCTTCTCTCTATCTCTCTTCCATTCCCTCTTGGCCACCCTGCCTTCCTGGCGACTTCGGGCATCCTCCTGAACACCTGCGACCTTTGGCCTTTGCCCTCTGGCCTTCCAACTCATCTTTCTCCTCAGCTGCTGCCTCTCCTCAATTCAGTGCGACTGGCTCCACCCCCAGTCATAAAAAGGCGGACCTTCCAGGTAGACCCTTCCCTTTGCCCAGACCTCATGTGGTGTCCCCAGGGTCCAGCAAGTTTCTGCGCCCTAACAGGGCAGCTGGGGCTGTCGACGAAGACATACCCTCACTCTACTTTGGTTAAATTAAATTAGACAGAAATGGTACCCATGAGCGCCATAGACCTGGAATTATACACAACACCCAGGCCCAGGCAATCCCCAGCTTCCAGCACCCATCATTACTCCTAAGAGCCACCAACAACAGCCATCACTGGCTTATACATGTCACAGTGTAACCCACTGTGTCACACATTTTGCAGGCCTGATCCCATTCGATTCTCTCAACAGTTTCAGGAATTGGGCATGTCGTCCTTACTTCACAGATGGGGAAGTCAAGGCTCAAAGACATTAAGTTGCCCAGGATTACACAGTAAATGTAGGGCATTTACTATAGGGCACAGTAAATCGCAGGGCACCAGGTTCTCTGCCTCTTACTAGCTGTGTGATTTGGGGCAAGTCACTTAACCTCTTTGTACCTCAGCTTTCCCTTTTGTGAAATAAGGATATAACAGTTCCTACTGCCTGGGGTCACTGTGCACACAAATCACTTAGAACGGCCCCTGGATGGTTCAAGTGCCATCGTTAAACTGAGGCTCAGAGAGAAGTGAGTTTGAGCCCGAGCTTGCACAAACGGCAAGAGGCCGAATGGGCACCTGCAGCCTGGCCTTCAGACACGCCAGCCCCCGCCCCAGGACTCTCCCAGTTGGCCCTATACCCTTTATATTGAATCATGCCGGTTGCTTAGATCGGATCACTTGTAACCTGAGTTTGAGAAGTGAGGAAGTTTGCAGAGGGAATGTAGCCCACAGGTGACAGGAGTAATCACTGTGAGCCACTGTTTCCTAGTTCCAGCCCACGGAGGCTGGGATAGGACCAGTCCAAATGAATGGGAGACCTCAGACCCAGAGGTCAGGCTGAGGCACGGACCCGAAGCCAGGCAGCTCATGGCTGCCACGCATGCCCCTGGCCTCCCTTTCACGGTGCAGGAGTGCCCCCAAGGCCCCGGGGATGCTGGAAGTGACAGGGCTCTCGGATGCTCTCTGAAAACCTGAAAGCGTGGCCTGCAGCCACCATCTGGCCTGACTCAGGAGTCCCGAAGCCTGCATGTCAGGCACCTGGTTGTATAAGGCTCAAAAAAGTCACTCCAATTAACAGCTAAAAATACAGAGGGACATGTGATATGCGTGTCACCTGAGCCTGCGTGTCCCATTACACCAGCCAAATCCTCGAGAGCCTCTATGCGCTCTGAGCACGTGCCCCGAGCACGGGTGTCCATCAGGCCCGCCAGCAGCTCAGAGAGGCACCAAGCGCACCCACATCACCCACTCCTACCCACGCCAGGCCCCAGGCCAGGAGAGCCGAGCCCTTCTCTCAGCTGCATTCGCTGCTGTTTCTGAGCCCCCCCTGGCCCCAGGCACTGTTGTGAGAATTCTGCGTGGGTTATCCCACGTAACCCCCGGTGGCTGGCAGTGGCGGTGCCACCATCATCTTCCCCACCTTACAGATGAAGAAATTGAGGGGGTGGAGGAGCCAGAACTTTCTGTGCTGCCCTGACCTGGTTTCCAAAGCAGAGATGGAAGTGAGGGGCCCCCGTTCTGCCTGCAGCAAAAGCAGAATGAGGTTTTTGTGCTGTTGGCCATCATGGAACATGAAACAGCTTACCCATTTCCTATCAATAAACCAATATTGATTTTACAGGCTCTGTAAGATGTTGAAACAGGAAACTTTATAAGTGACATGATGGGCTTAGCAGGTGGCGTTGGAGGTTACTTCCAAAGTGCAGCAAGTTGGACTGTGAACAGTTTTTGCCGGGGGCTTGGGTAGAATTAATAGGAATAGTCTGGGGGTCCAAGTTGGGGTCCTGGCTCCCCACTGACAAATTCTCCATGTGACCTCAGTCAGGGAACTCACCTTCCCTGAGTGTTTTCTTTTCTGTAAATGGGACTTGGGACCCACTTCTATACCTGCCTCCTGTACCGTGAACACTCCTGGCCCTCAGCAGCCCCTCAGAGGGTACGGCAGGACCGAGCCCGGGGCCCAGAGGAGCGCTGCAGGGCTCCGTCTGCCCTCAGAGGTCCCAGCCAAGAGATGGTTCACACAGGTGCTGCTAAGCTCTTACTGTCCTCGTCCTGAGGCCGTGCACTCCTGTCTGTAACCATCGTTTCCCTCTGCTGAGTGTGCAGGAAGCAGCCTCAGCTCCCTCTTTTACACAGGGAAGCAGGAGTCACAGAGGCCTGCCGAGATTGCTCTGAGCAGGGCGGGCTGGCCTGGACCTCAGGCTGCCCATGTCCCCCGCATCCCAGCCTGGAGCTCTCATACCAGCCAGGCTGTTCTGTGTCAGTCTGTCTGTAGAGATGGACCCCTTGTCACAAGAACTGAGCCCAGAACATCCCAGGGAAGCTCACTTTGAAACTAATATAATGGCATTGATCTAGGACAACTCTGACTGGCCCCCAGCCCAAGATCAGGGTCACATGAACCAGGCTCTCTCCCGCTCCTGTGGGAACAGGATGCTGACCCTGTTTCCCAAGCCCTCCATCCATCCTGATGCATCTGGGGAATGCATGCCCCACCTGAAGGGGGCACCACTCCTCAGCCCAGTCCATGATTGCCCCCAAGAATGTGGGTCTAGCTGCCAGGGCCCCCAGTTTTTCATCAGGAGCCACCAGTGCAAATTGTTTACTTAAAGTCTCTTGCTGAATTGTTTAGAGAGCCAAACAAAATTCTGTAACCTCTGACCTAAGGATCTGATTTGATCCTTTGGGCCAGATCACCAAAAAACGGTAAAGAGGTGTGTTAGGAAAGGAGGAACTGTTGTTCTCATTCGGTGGCTGAGAGGCCAGGGCGTAGAGGGAGGGCGTGACTCGCCGCAGGGAGGGAGCGGAGGCAGGCCCTGGTCTCTCACCACGTGGGCCAGGAACAGACCTTCTGAGCTGGGGGTCGCCTCACTCACACCTCTGCCCCTGCCACCCACCGCGGGGCTCTCACCCGGGACCAGCTGCTCCGGCAGCAAGTCCTCCCTCGAAGAACCTCCTCTCGAGGGCCCTAGTGTCTTGGCCTTCACCTTGCTGCCACCAGTCCCTGCATGTAGTCACCACTGCAGCGTCATCACCATCACGCCACCACCGCCTCCCTGCCAGAGCCCACGCAGGGCCCTCACCTGGTGCATGGCCCTGGGGCGGGAGCCGCTCTGCAGCCCTGGGGTCTCTCTAATGCTGTGTCCATGATCCTCAGGGTGAACAGGGCCAGGCCGGCATCCAAGGCCCACCAGGGCCACCGGGCCCCCCTGGACCGAGTGGACCTCTGGGGCATCCAGGACTACCAGGGCCCATGGGACCACGTGTAAGTACCCCCTTCCTCTCTCCCCTGCCACCTCTTCTAAGACTTGTCCTAAGAATTCTCTGAAAGCATCCAAACTGTGTATAACCAACAGGAACCAGTGTCCCAGCTGAATGGTAAAAGCACCTTGGCAAAGCCATTGAACATGGGTGGCCCATGCGAGGAGCTGCCCTCTGGTTCTGAAAATACACCTCCCGGGGGCCGTGTCCTCAGGTCCAGTCATTACTGTCTCAGGGAAATCACTAACAGGCTGGCCACAACCTCAGCAAGAGGGAAGAGAGTTTGCAGGGCCACCTTTGATGGCTGCCCCTGACCCCTGGGCTTAAGAGAACCTGAGTTGGGGGCAGTGAGTTCTGACAAAGGTAGCAGGGGGTTGTCCCCGCAGCTGGCACCCCAACAAACACGCCTTTTCTGGTGCGTATAGGTTTCATGTTCCTAGGCCACCAGGTGGATGCCCGGTCAGCTGGGAGGGGGGCCCTGCACTGAGCTGGAGAATTGGCAGGGGCCCAGGGAGGCCAGCAGGCACCCCACCTCCAGGCAAGACCGTACGCAGCTGGGGCCACCAAGTCACCCACTTCCGAGCCCTGACTGAGACCCAACTCTTTCTCAGCCTGGTTCTGTTCGAGGAAGCGCCAGGGCAGGAGCGCAGCACAGCAGGCCCCTGGGCTGCCCTGGAGAACATGGGTTCCCTCCCCGGACCGGAGACCGATGTCACCCTTGGTGACGTTGGGAGAGAGAGGTGAAGGACGAAAATCGTTTAGTGATGTTTTCCCCACGTGGCTAAAAAACAAACAACCTTGTTTTCTTTCTCATGACTGAAACATCATACATTCATTATGAAAAATCTGATATATAGACGGAGTTTTAAATTTCCGATTCTCCCATATCCATCATTCACCATCATTCATGTTTTGGAGAGTCCTTTCAGTTTTCTCTTTAAATATAGCAGCACCGAAACCTTTCCGGGCTCCGAAGTCTGTATACCAGTTTGTCTCCAGTTCCTTTTTCACCCTGGGGCACGCCCTTTCCCACGTGGGAGTCTCCAACAGCTGGGTCTCGCAGCTGCCGGGCCTGTTAGAAAGTAGTGAACGAGTTCCCTCCTGCCATCTGTGTCCTTGGACAAAAAGCCTGCACCTCTCCGACTGTGCCCCTGGGACAGAGCCCCACAGGCGAAATTGCTGGGCTATCCTGCCCCTCCCAAATAGCCCTCAGCCAGTACAGTCGCATCCCAGGTCCCTGGGCTCCACCTCTGGGCCCTTGAGCTGCCCCAGCTGCCCATGCTGAGGCTCAGCACGGGGTCCCTCCAGGCTGGGCGGCAGCCGGGCTGCTAACACCCAGCTGGGCCGGAAGGTGGCACACCGGTGTGAAAACCTAGCTTGCTGGGGGTCTCGGCTGCCCTGCCCAGCTTGACCCCCCACCACGGATGTTAATATTTCTCCCCAGGACCCCAGGAAGGGAGGTTAGTCTCACTTTCATAGGTTGCTAGATGGAAACACGGAAAATCTGAAAGGAACTGAAATTTAGGGATTTGAACTAAACCAAGCTGAGACAACCAAAAAAGTGCTCAACATCCGCCTCTTTGCTGACTGCCCTTCCCCAAACACAGTGGGCTCCCACTCGCTGAGCCCAAGCCAGATGGTTTTCTTTGTTAGGTTTTTTATAAAGAAAAAAAACCAGAAAGTGTGTTTTTAAACCCACTGAAACAGACCAGACTGAGGCAGCACAGTTTTCCGCAGCCTGTGTCTGCCAACCAGACCCACCCCCCCAGCCCCCCAGCCCCCCCCCCCCCGCCACGGCCAGGACAGCCTCTTCTGGTCTCTCCCTCGGGCCCCGCAGGCCCTGGACCCACGCCACCTCCCGCTGCTGGCTGCCGTGGTCTCAGTGCCCTAGGAAAGGAGGCAGAGGGCTCCCCCTCGGACTGGCAAGGCCAAAGGCAAAATCATAACACTTCTGGGCAAGGTCTGCTTTCCAGGGAGGGGTCTCAATTAGGAGGTGGGCGGGTGGGGATCTGGACCAAACCACACTCTCAATTTCACATGATGCCACTGACCTATTTTCCAGTGGGCAAGCACAGGGGCGATGCCCACGGTACCCACATGGCTCCAGAGAGGGACATGCTGTCCCCGTGTGCCCTCGGCAGGTTCCAGATACCCTCCCGGGATTCTCTAGTCTGTTCACATCCAAACCCAGCACAGCTCTCCAAGCCCCGCTCTGCCCCAGCCTCCACTGTGAGCATGGCTCACCTCAACTGTTCACCCGTGGAATTCACCTCCGCTCACCTTTCTCTTGCTTCCGCAGGGCTTTCCTGGGCCTCCTGGACCAAAGGTGAGGGCCGGTCTGGGAGACGCACTGAGCGGATGGGAGAGTTCCCTGCAGGGGCGGGGCAGGCAGCACTGCAGGGCACAGTGGAGGAGCCGAGTGGGGGCTCCGCTGCCGAGAGGTGGGCCGTGCTTGGCTCATTCCCCAGCTGCCACCTTCCTGGGCCCTGAGTGCGTCTCACAAGGATCAAACCTTTGTGTGCTCAGCCATCCAAGTCCTCTGGCTGGTGGAAGGTGCGGTCCCATCTCCAAGCGGGGATCTTACCGTCTAGTTTGAAACGGAAGGTCGACACTCAGGGTGCTGTTACAACCTCCCAGTAAAAGGGTGTTTCATGAGGGGGTTAGAACTAGAAGGGACCTTCGGGGTCATCTGGTCTCTTCTGAAACCCTATCTGGCAGCTCTTGATGTCAAACCAACTCTCCTTTTGAAGCTGAGGGACCCTCGGGCTCTGAGGATAAGTTGCAAAGCCCACCCATTTTACAAATGTGGACGCTGAGGGTCGTGGGGTAAAGTGCTCTCCAGAAAGTCAGTGGTAGAACCGAAACGGAAGTTCAGGCCTCCAGGCGAGTCAACCCTTCCCACCACCGCTCTGTCTCCACAAAGCAGGGGCTTGTTCTGAGCAGCAGAACGGCCTCTGTCCTGGTGCCAGGGGCGGTGGGGGGTGGCGGTCCGGAGGATTTAGAGGTGGGGAGGGAGAAGGATGGGAACGTGAAGGGAACAGCCGGAGCTGGGGCTCGGCATTCGGGAAACCCCTCTCAGCGTCCTCTCTTTGTTCCCACAGGGAGACCCCGGCATCCAGGGCCACCACGGCCGGAAGGTAAGAAGCGGGGAGGGAAAGACCTCGCCCCCTGCGGTAACCCAAGTGGATGTCTCACCATGGTGTACACAGTGTTTTGCACCCACACTCACCCAGCATGAGCCTCATAATGCTTGTGAAGGGGGATGGGCAGGGGTCATGTCTCCACTTGGGGGAGCAGGAGGCTGAGGGGGGGCAGGGCCTTGAGCAAATCAGCAGTCCAGCCAGACCTCTGCGGCTGTATCTGTAGCACGGTGCCTCAGATCCTCCAGGCAGAACTCTGGACTGAGCGTGGTTGGGAAAACAGGGGTAGGGTCCCAGCCCTTCTCTCTGGCAGCTCCCAGACCAGAGAGACGGAATTCCTACACAAATAACCCTGGTGAAGGCAGGCTGCGCTCGCTGCTACCATCACAAAGTGCCGTGTGAATACGGGGTTGGAGAGGTTAATTCCGGGCTGGCAGGAATTTGGGAAATCTTCTGGGAGGCGAGAGCCTATGAGCTCAGATCTGGTGAATGGGTAGGTGTATCAGTTATCTATTGCTGTGTAACAAACCATCCCAAATTTACTGACTTGAAATGACAGCTTGTTTCACGTGGTTCTGTGGATTGGACATCCGGTAGTACCATGGGTCTCCCCTGGTCTCACTCTCGAAGTCACATTAGGTGATGGATGGAAAGGTCAGAGGGGCCAGGGCAGCTGCATCCTCATGTCTGGTGATTGGCGCCGGCTGCGGGCGGGGTGCCTGCTCTCCTCCCCTCGGCCTCCAGGCCCCCAGTGGACTAGACAGGCTCCCTACAGCATGGTGGGCCCAGGGCGGCGTCCAAAATGGGCAAGTCTCGGTGCACTTGCATCACATTTTCTGATGCCTCATTGGTCAAAGCAAGTCACGTGGCCAAGTCGTGTGGAATGGGGAGGAGGGTCAGCTTCCGCTTGTTTTTGTGGAACAAGTGGCAAAGCATTTGTGGCCATTTTAAATCACCACAGTGGTCCTTCCATCAGCGATGTCAAGGGAAATGGGGTTTTCGACAGGGAAACAATGCATTACCTCGGCCCCGGGGGTGGTCGTGACAGTAACTACAATGACGTCAGAATGATCTTAGTAAAAGTCACCACTCGATGAATGTTGCCAGGCTGTCCTTCAAAGTGGCCTGCATTATTTCTGATCCTAGGACCGTCTTAACAGGCTGGTGCTATTCTTCTGCTTACAAATGAGGAAACTGAGGCATGCCCACAGTCCCTTGGCTCATAAGTGACAGGGCAGGAATGCATGTCCAGGCCTGGGCCCTTCCCAGGGTACCACCTCCTACAGGCGGGGAAGCCCCTAGAGCCTTGCTTCCAGGAGAAGGGCAGGAGGCAGGAAGGAAAGAAGGACGCGGAGTGGGGGGGGGGGGTTGGAAGGGGAAGAATCGCTCCTGAGAAGCACGTTACTCCGAGTGCGCTAATCCGGCCGCTGCCGTGACCCCATTGTTTTATGGGTGTTTGGTGGGTGAAATGGTGAGACCTGAGAATTCTGTAATTAGTTCTGCATAAACTGAGAAGTTTGTATTGTGTCAGGAAGTGGAAATTATAGCCCCCGCGGCTGCCTCCATCCACTCACACAGACTCACAAAATTTACTGCCTTCTGGAGCGGAGCAGGGTCGGTTTTCCCATTAGCAGCCACGCCAGCTCTTTCAAGGTGTGAAAAAACTGCAGGGCCAGCCAAGGTTTCCCTGGGATCGTGGTGATCCTAGCATCCACACCACGGCAGTGCCTGCGTTCTGCCACCCGGGGGTCTGGTCTATCCGGAAAGAGCTTGGGCTCTGGTGTCCTCAGAGGGCTCAGTGTGGGGCCGGAGTGTCATGATGACAGGGGCCTGGTCCCATGAGTGTGGCAATCCTGGGCTCAGACTTGGGGCGAATCATTCAACCCTGACTGTGTTGAATTTGCGGAGAAAACCAGTGTGGTCTTGCTGACAGAGGGGCAGCTCCCACCCCCCGGGAAGCCCACTCTGGGGAGAAAAGACCCCGGGCTGGCTGCCAGAGAAGGCTCCAGCAGGAAGGGCCAGTGTGCTTCTTCTGCATGGCAAGGGGCAGAGCAAGCGCTGATGGTTACCTTTGGAGGGCGGGAGCTCCCTGTTACCGGAAGTGTTCCGGCAGAGGCTGGATAACTGGGGGTCTGGCACGCGTTGAGAAGCTTCTGTATCTGATGATGGACGACTGGGTTAAAATCCCTTCCAGCTCAGGGAAGCTCCAGCTTCCTGCAGACAGAGTTGGCTCCACACCCCTTAGGGAAGAGCAGCCCTGGCTTTGGAAGGAGTCTTGGTCTCCTTGAGTCTTGTCCAGCTCCTCCTTTACCCATAGCCGATCTTGTCACAGTGTCACCACCTCCGGGTCTCATGGGGAACTGAGAAGGCCCTTCATCTTTGTGCTCGGCTATTGCTCGCCCCCCTTTCCTTTCCTGGCCGGACCCCCAACCCTGTCCTTCCACAGCAGCCTCTCGTGGGATCAGCAGCCTCTCGTGGGATGTGCAGCGGCCCAGTGGTCTCTCTCGCCGCCTCTCAGGGTTTCTGGAAGGCTCCCACTGCCTCCACTTCTCCCAGCGTGTCCTTGAGTCTTGTCAAGAGGGGCTCCTGGAGCCACCGTGTGGCCTCAGTGCCCTCCCCTCTGTGCCGGCTCTCACTCTGCTGGGACGCTTATCTGTCGTCACCTCAGCCACAGCCTCCTCATCCAACCAAGCCCAGAGGGTGTGCACTGAGCACTGATGGCCAGCAGCAGAGGGCTGGCCCCTACTGGCCTGGGGTCATTCCTTCAGGTCAGGCAACCCTCAGGAGGCTCCATGTGCCGCCGGGGCCGTGGGCGAGCCTGGGCTCCAGTGATCACCACACCCAGGCAGAAGTCTGCTTCCCATCAGAACTCTGAGATGAAGAGACTGGCGCCCGAGGACAAGTGCAGCGACACTTTACATCTCTGTTTTAGCCAAAGGTCGTTCACTCCCCGCCTCTCTCAGTCCTCACCATGGCCCAGCTCATTATCTTCACTGTCCAGATGAGCTCAGAGAGGTTAACACCTTGTCCAGGGTTGCACAGCTGGTGAACAATCCTCCGGAATTGGAAGCTAGGTCACACCGGCCTGAGCCCAGAGGCCAGCCTGCTTGCCCTGGTGCAGAGCGCGTGTCTCCTCAGGGGCTCTCACCCGGGCTGAGCTCACTGTGCAGAGACCGCTGTCCTCTGTGTGCTCTGGCATGTAAAGGGTTCTTCCTGCAAGCACCCTTCCTTGGTCCATCATTTCTGTTTCTCTCCTCTCCTCTCTGTCTCTGCTTGGAGTGAGGCGTGGCAAGGAGGCGCCGATAGGAAGGGTGGCCTGATTCCAGGAGCTGAGACGAGTTTGCGCCCCACCCCAGAGAGAAATGAGCGCTGGCAGGTGGGAACACAGCGCTGGGACAGGGGTCAGACTTCAAGGAGGACCTGGGCAGTAACCAAGGGACCCTCCACATCAGCTGCGCACCAGCGATGTGACACCCGTGCAGGGAGCCTTTCTTTCAGCATGGGCTGGGATTTAACTCTCAGCAAAGACGTTTCTCAGCTGTGAACTTTGTTAATGATAAGCTCCACCCACCTACCACCACCACCACCACCCCAGCAACTGGACCCAACCTGGCAGCCTCCCAGAGGCCAGCCCCGGGGGCAGGGCAGGCTTCTCCACCAGCTCCTCAGGATCGAAGCCCAGTGTGGCCGCAGGCCCCATAAGGGCCAGCCCCGCTGCCTGGATGCTGCGAGCATTGTTGTGTACCCATGTGGTACCTATTTGGTCCAAATTTATGGCACCAATCCACTTTAAATATGTTGCAAGACGCAAAATGTGTTTAAAACATTGCAACCTTGGCTTTCTTTCAAGAGGATTGACGAGCATTGTCAGACTATGTGAACACAAATCTGGTGAGAGCTTATCTCTAAGCAGGACAGAGCTGGTCCGTCTGTCTCAGCGGTGGGGGGTGCCTTCGATGCATGTGGCGCTCTGGGTGTTAAGCCTCCGGGTTTGCATGGAGGACTGTGGCTCAGCCCACATCCCCTTCCTGCTCAGGGCTGTGCGTTTTCAGACCAGAGGAGGCGGGATGTGAGAACTTCATGCTAGGGCAGCTAGAGCTGCAGTGACCCCTCCTGGGGGCTGCAGGGCTCCCCAGAAACAAGGGAGGAGGTCCGATGGGCCCTATGCTTGGGACACTGGGGTGAAAGTGTAAGGAGCAGAAGCTCACCCAGCCAGCCCCTCTGGATCCCCCTTTTCTGGCCATGCTGGTCCTCCTCCTCACCGCTCCTCAGCTCTTCTGCATAAGGGCGTGTTCATTCTGATCTGCCAGTCAGGGCCGGGGCCCCGTGGATGGACACACTTCTGTAGAATGATAATTAGTATTATAGCTAATTTGTGGGGCCTCTTCAACATGCCAGTTTGATTATGTGGCACTTTGCATACACCGCCTTACTAGGTCTTTATAACAACCCTGTGAGGTAGATTTTGTTCTTATCCCTGATGGACAGATGAGCAAAGTGAGGTTCACAGAGGTGAACCCCCAAAGGTCCACAGCCAGTAAGAAGTGAAGTCAAGTCTGCCTGACCCTAAAGCCTTGCTCCAAATGACTACTATCTGGGTCTCAGGAGCCCTGGGGGTCCCCGTGATTTCTAGTAAGCAGCACCCCCTCCACTAGAAGGAAAGGAGGTGAGTATTGAGCTGTTTTCCTCCGTGTGAGAAAAAGATCGTGACTGGATTTGGGCCTTTCCCTGAGCCTCCAAGGCTCTCTGTGGGCAGCGCCTGGAGCACCTAAGGCAGAGGACATGAGGTACTTAGTGCATTTTAGTCAGAAACCAAGGAAGTGCAGTGTTTTTCTCGTTGGCACCGATTTCACCTGAATGATCCCTGCGGGGAGTCGGCATGGTCCCAGGACTTCCGGTGAAGCCAGGAGAAGGCAGCTTGTCTCAGCCCAACGCTGCAGCTCTTCCCAAAACGTCCCTGCACCCCTCTGGCTCCCAGAGGGCCCAGCAACCCCCGGCTTCTCTTGGGCTCACGGGCAGAGTGCTTTGCACAGATGGAAACCATAGATCAGGGGCCTGATATGGGGACAGCACCCTTTCAAAGCCACGAAGTCCCAGCAGGGACAGCCAGGCCATTTCAACTGAAGCAGATCAGGGGGCTGAGACATGGGCTCCAGACCTGAAGTCTCACTGGGGCCCACGGGACTCCCCCTCCGTCAATTTCCAGCCCCCAGCCTCTGCTCTCTGGGCCCCATTCCTCCTGTACTCCAAAGCCCACAGATTAATTAGAGCTGACTTTTCTTTTTGGAACCAACTACAAAATCAACCGATCTCAAATTGAGATTACAAGCCAGCCGCCCTTCCAAAGCCCTGGCCTTCAATGGGGCGCCTGACCCGGTCATTCCCCAGATCGCTTCCTGCCAGCCCCAATTACCAGAGGACCTGGCATTTCCACGGTTCCAGGCCTCTCTGGCCTGGAGCTGGCTAGAGTGAGAGCAGGGAGCTGCCTTTTTCCCCGAAGGGAGTCCTGGGAACTCTTTAGGTGAGGAAAAGACATTGGCCCTCTTTGCCCGGATTTTCCAGCCCAGGAAGGGACTCTGGTCCAGGCCTGAACCTCCTGCTGGCCTAACCCCCAGCCCTCCACTGCCCACACTCAGACAGGCCTTCCTCCTCCCTGCAGGGAACAAAGGGTCTGTGTGTGGAGTTGCTTCGGCCCAGTCCCCCCCACCCAGTGGTGGGCTGCAGCAGGAGCTCCACACTAGGGGGACCCATTCATCTCCCCATGTTTCTCTGGCCTGACCTTTGCTTGGCTGGGGAGCTGACCCTGAAGCCCCCACCTCCTTCCAGACTATGTCTTCCTGCCAAGTCCCTGCTCCACTTGTTCCACAAACGGTAAATCACCAATTAAGAGGCCACTCCCACCCAACAGGAGCATGGCCAGCTTGTGCACCAATGAGCTCACTTCCATCCTGTCATCTCAGTAAAGGATGGGTCCTCACACCTGGAAGCGAGGACCCACATAGAGGAGCTACTGATGCTGCAGCCTGAGCATGCGCAGGGCCCAGCGGGAGAGTCAGGGCCATTGTAAAAGTCCTGGCTGGGACAGGCTTTCAGGTCATCCAGGGCAGCCCCTCCCTACCTGCCTGTGTCACCCAGAGCTTTCCTAGCCACAGTGAATGGAACCCACCCCTTCTGGGCCAGCACCCAGACATTGGTTCTCAGCACCGGGACCGCAGTTAAAGAGCCGGGCTTCCAGGTGGTGGGTCAGCCCAACGGGGGGCAGGTCACAAGCCTCCTTCCACAGCAGCCTGTGCCACCCACACTCTGTGCACCTGGGGCTCAACGCTTTGTAATCTCAGGCACCCACTTCCCCAGCTGCAGGATGGCCCAGCGTGAGTGGCTGAGAGGCTCTGGGGGAGCCTCTGGGGCCCCACTGGGAGAACAGGGGTCAGCCACGGTACAGGAGCTAAAACGAGACCTCCTCCCCCACCTAAGATGGAGACGTTAGTGATTTAGTGCGTCTGAAGTCAGCACAATTTTAAATGCAGACGTTTAAACAGGAACACTTCTAAGAAGCGAAACAGGACAGAAGGAGCCTCTAGATAAGCTCTCACAAAGACGAGCCATGAGGACAAGCCCCAGGAACAGCCACTGGCCTCCTTCTGGCACTAGCTGCCAGAAACGCTGCCCCTTGCTCCCTACAGACACCCACCATGGAGTCCTTGGCAGTGACTCTCACCCCTCTTCCACCTCACCCACTGTCCAGGAATCAAGGTTTTCTGGCCAGGACCAGCGCGGTCCCTGGTTCAGAGGTCAGGCTGGGGAAAGCCCAGGGAGCAATCCCTGGAGAAAGGAGACTGATGAGAGTGGATTGAGCCTGCAGGGTGGGGTCAGCGAAGGGCACCGCTGCTTCCTGCCCAGCAAAGGGCTGGAAGTGAGGGAGGCCCCGAGGTGCAGATTAAGGGAGCCTCAGTCATTTGCAGAATTAAGAGACCTGACCCAGGGGGAGGGAAGGGGCAGAGGTCAGTGGCGCTAATGAGGATGGCTGCCTCCTTAGGAGGCTCCAAGGGGCCCAGATGTCCCTGGAGGGCATGGTTGTGTCTTTACGTACAAACCAATGTGGGCTGGAGACAAGCCCAATTAGCCAGAAACCCTCACTCCCGGGTTCTGCTCTGCATGGCTCCTGTGGGGAATGGAGACAGAAGCCCAGAGACTAGGATGAGCAGCCCCCACCCTCCTCCCTGCTGAAGCACAGGAAGCTCTGTGTCTCTTGAGGGCAGGAGGAGGAGAAAGCAGAGACCCCTCCTAGAGCTACAGTTTTACCCAGAGCTAGACTCTGCACCAGGGGGCCTTGTTCTGGAGCTGCCACAGACCCATTGTCCTCTCCAACCATGGCCTCTCTCCCTCCGAAGGGTCTCACGTAGGCAGGGCTGGGATGGATGGAGAAAGACGGAGGAGCAGGGGTGGGTAGAAGGTGTCTAGCCTGATCTCACCATCGCAGGCGGGGGTCCTGGGCCCAGAGAGGAGAAGTGGACTATCTGGAGTCACACAGCCAGCCAGCTTTTGTCAGCTCCCCAGAATGGAGGTGGGAAGGGGAGGCAGGGTCACTGAGGGAAAGACGGAAAAGGGAAGGGCAGGACAAATGGGAAATCCCTGAATAGGGACCCCCAAGCTGACCTCCCTCCTGCAGCACAGGGGACTCTGTCCGGTGTCCTCATGGCTGAGTCAACCCAGTTGGGCTGGTTGACATGTTGGTAGGCCATCCTGGTTCTTTAGAGGAAATAGTGACTGGGGCCCTCAGCTGGTTCTCCTGAGGAAGGGCTTGAGGGCTGCTTGGCTGCAGTTTCCAGACTCTTGGCAAGGTCCTGTGGTGCCCTCTGCTGGCCACATGGTGGACCTGTGCTGGCAGGCAGAGCTCTGCCCAGCTCTTTTCTCCGGGTGCGTATGGTTAAAGACCCAGGTCTGGGACGGAAAGAGAGGGTGGGACTCTGGATTGAGCTGTCCTGGAAGGCTGACCCCTTCGTGCCTATGGGACACACACTCAAGGGCCCTCCAGCAGAGAAAGGTTTTCCCTTCCTTTCAGCTTACAGAGAGAATGGAATGAGGGCAAGTGGAATATCAGCCCATTGCATGCTGGGCTTGGCCTAGAGAAATGGGTACCTGGGCTTTAGCAGACAAAAGACCTATGTTCCAATCCCTGCTCTGCATGACCTTGACATTTATGCCTAACCTCTACAGTTTATTCGCATGTGAAGCTAGAATAATATCCACTCCCCCATTGGAGTGGATTTTTGGAGATTGAATAGAAGGATATAAAGCCCTTTACCCCAGTGCCAGATGTGTGGCAGATGCAGGAAATGCTCTTCCTCAGCTCTTTCTCATAGAGGAGTTTCTCAGAATTTAGCAACGAGGGCAGACCTGGGCACTGGCTTGTCTGCTGTGGTCACTTCTGGAGTCCACACCTCTGTCTGTGGGTCAGGATGAGGAAGGGTTCCTGGTTTGGAGCTAAAGATGCTGAACCTTTTGCAGAATTAGGA
This sequence comes from Artibeus jamaicensis, assembly GCF_021234435.1. Lineage (NCBI taxonomy): Eukaryota > Metazoa > Chordata > Mammalia > Chiroptera > Phyllostomidae > Artibeus > Artibeus jamaicensis. The sequence goes on from NW_026521788.1 coordinate 21,784,737, forward strand.
GACTTGGCCCAAAGAGAATGGAGATGAACTAGCCCAGGCGACGTGAATTTGTGCATACAGCTTACAAATGCGCAGGGTCCTTGCTGCACTGAGCAACCAGCACTGGGCTTGGGACAAAGCAAAAGGCTTCGCCGAGGAGACAGCATCTGACCAGGGCCCCCAGCAATGAGCAGGGTACTGAGGAAATAGCAGAGAGCCATGAAAATGGGTAGTGTTTTCAGGGGAACATAACAGGCGTCAGGGTGTGAGGAGATGAGGCTGGGGAGGAAGCGAGGATGGCAGTAGGGAGTGTCGTCATCCAGCGCGTGTTCTGAGGAGCATGAAGGCCGATGACAGAGGAGAGAGTTCAAAGCAGCCCCATTCTTGGTGAGCGTGCTGTGGACCAGGACTGCCTGTGAGAGGGCAGAGAAGGGGTGAGGACAGCTGGAAGGACCGAGACGGGGTGGGACCAGGTCCCCCTCTGCCTGTCGGCCTGTGGGGATTGCAGCATGGCCTGAGACCCGGACCAGGGTCTGTCAGAGTTCTGCCTCGCCCGGCACAGAGCTGGCCTCCGCACTCGGGGGGCTGCAGCAGGCTGGCATTTGTCACCTGTAGCTGCACAGTAGTCTGGGCCCTGGCCAGAACTGCATTTGGGGTTCAGCTCATGGAGACAGAAAGTGTTCTCCTTCTTCCCTGTTCATGCCTCCCCCAACACAGCAGGTTCGTCTTCATTCACCTACTCTCCACCCCCGTTCGTCTCCTCCTGGTGTGTCCTTCCAAGGACGGAGGAGTGCAGTCCCTGTCCTTCTTCCTGAGCTCAGCCCCCTCCCATAGATTTGCCTTGTTCATGGGGAGGTAAGAGAGGTTGATGAAAAAGACCAGCCCCGCTAAGGCAGTGGAGCACACTTCATCACGTCTTGGAGAAGCGACAGCTGTCCCGGTGCCCCTGGACGGGTTCCAGGCAGCACCCCGATTCATCTCCAGTCCACCACCCACAGTGCAGGCAGACCCTCTGCCGCATGGGCCCTTGGGAAGACTTAGACCCGAGGAGCCTGGGAGGAAACGGATCCTCAGAGGAATGCGACATGCAGGAGCCTCTCTGGCTGGGCCAGCAGGTTCCACTGGAGCAAGCCTGCTGGGATGAAAACAGGACAGGAAGTACTAGGCGGGTTGGGAGGGCGGGTGTGCAGTAGGTAAGCGGCCGGGTGGGCCACTTCCACCGCCCCCGCCCCCCGCCCCCAGCACCAAGTTGAAGGCCCCGCGGGCCCATGGCCGGCAGCAGATCTTGAAGAGCTCCCTCTGTCCCCGCCCCAGAGCACTCGGCTCCTCCGGTGGGCCTCCGTCTGGGGGCCTGTCCCACACTCTGCTCCCTGACTTGGACCCCTCTACAAGTTTGCATAGGTGAGAGGAGTGGCCCGTGGCGGCTGCTAGGGATGGCAGGTCCTCGAAGCTCATCCTGAGCAGGACAACTGTCCCCAGCTTCCAGATCGGCTATTCTCAATGACATCCTAGCCTGCCATGCCTCAAGGGCCGAGGCCAAGGGGCCCTGAGCCATCTTCTCACGGATTCTGTTCCTTCCTTCAGGGAGAACGGGGCATGCCAGGGATGCCGGGCAAACACGGAGCAAAGGTACCCGCCCCTCGTCACACCCCAGGCAGCCCCGCCCTGCCCTCACCTCTCCCACGCTCCCCCTTTCCATGTCCCTCTGTGAACACAGGGTGCACATTTCCTGCCAGGCACCCCCCCCCCTCACTGCACCAGCCTGTACTTCCAGGCAGGGCTGCTCCTGGTTGGCCCACGAGCCCTCACTCACCAGCATCTTTCTGACATGGCCGAGTCTGCTTCTGGGCATTTTGGGGGTCATAAAAATTTTCTCAGTGACCCCACCTCTGGCTGCAGTCTTGAGACCCATGTGGGGAGTGGGCACCCCTGCAAATCACCTTCACTTGGGAGTGTCTGAGCACTGGGCTTGGCAGCCTGCCCCACTCCCAAAGTAGATAGGCGGTCTTGGCCCAATGTGGAAATGGGGTGCACTGCCAGCTGATCCCCAGTCCATGAGGGCGGAGGTCAGGTAGCCTCCTGTGAGGAGAATCCCGCTGACACACCCTTGGGTGGGCTGCATGTGGGACATCACCACCCACTCCTCTCCCCTTCCCCTTCCCCTCCCCCACCCTTCTTTCCCTCCCCTCCCCTCTCATCTCCCACTCCTCCTCTCCAATCCCAATGTGTCCCTCCCCCCACTTCCTCCCAGGGGTGCCCCCATCTAGCTCACCCGTGGGCATCCAGCCATGGTGTCCACTGTGTCCACCATGGTGCCCATGGTGCCGAACAGGTGGGTGGGAAGCCTGGGAATCTGGCTGCGCTGCACAGAGCCTCCTCCTCAGGGCTGCTCCCCCCGTGCCAAGCTCAGCACCCCCCTTTCCCATGGGGCTGGGCAGCAGGCGGGAGTGAGCAGTCCGCCTTCGCATCTCCCCAGGGGGAGGCTGGGAGGCTGGCCGCCTCCGCCATGCTTCCCCTGCCTGAAGAAGTCTCCATGCCTTTTCCTCTCTCTGCCAGGGGGCTCCTGGCATCGCGGTGGCTGGAATGAAGGTCAGTGGAATGCTGTAACTCCACAGAGGGGCGGGATGGGGGAGGTGGGGAGAGGAGGACAGGGCTGGGAGTCTGGGGGCTCTGGACCAAGGGCCGGCAGGATTGGGAAACATTTCTCGGAAAGCAGCCGTTTTGCCAGATGCATGCATAGCTTGAACAACTGATGTTTACCTAAGCTTCTCAAGGAAGCAGGAAAGGGTTCCCAGCCTCAGCTGCTGGTCTCACCCTCCTGCAACGTGCAGTGGGGCCAGAGCTTTCCTTCACACTCTGAAATTTAGCAGCTGCATGCTTGCAAAGCTTCCGGGAGGAGAGGGGTGCCCTCCTGCACCCCACCCTAACTGCCCCACTGGCTGACAGGCAGGGGCGTGGGGACAGCAGGGAGCACAGGGGCTCAGCGTGGCCGTCCCTCAGGGCCACTTGAGAGTGCAAAGCAAAAGCCCATTGCATCCTCTTCCTCCTCCTGGGGTGCCTCACTGACACCCACACCAGCCACACCCACCGCCTAGGAGAATAAGGAAGGGTCCAGGTGGTGCCTCTTCGGCCTGGGGCTTGAGGTCTAAGCATAGGACAGCCCTGAGCTCATTCGTTCCTGCTCGCTCTCTGGCTCTGGCTCTCTCTCCCTACCTCTCAGTTATTTACCTGAGTCTCCTTTTTTCCCCACACAGGGTGAACCAGGGACCCCAGGAGCCAAGGTATGGAGGCAGAGGAAATACTGGGGTCTGCATGGAGCATCGGGATTCTGGGGTCGGGGAGAGGGTCCCCCGAGGCTGGCCTGGGGCTGGGACTGGACCGAGCAGAGGAAGGCCTGCCAGGGAAGAGCCTGCTGGTCAAGGGTGCACAGGGAGAGCCTCCCTGCCCCCGGACCAGGAGGGACAGCTCCGCCAGTCCACCTGTCACCTGCACGCCCAGTCCAGAGGCAGGAACTGTGGTCCCTGTGCCTGCAGGGCTCAGTCTCTGTCATCTAGCGCATTAAAAGATGTAGCATGAAAAGAAGTTTCCATGGTCAAATACGTTTGAGAAATATGGGATTAAAAATACCACACAGGCTTCTTCATCGCAGACCTTCTCAGAGCCTTTAATTTGCTAAATGGTTTGGAAAGCTTTACAAGGTAATATCTTGTCAAGAATTTTCCAACTTTTTTGACCAGGGCATCTTTTTTCCAGAGGAGCATCTTATGGGACTAGTGTTCTAGACACACTGCTCTGTGATCACTGCCCCTTCTACCCCTCCCTCACCTTCCCCATCCTCTTAGGAGTGGCTTTCTCTTCTTACCCCAAAGGGAGACCCAGGAGCAACAGGGAAGCTGGGGTCCCCAGGTTTGCCAGGAAAGAGGGGGCAGAGGGTAGGACATCGTGTATTGTAGCCTGCTCCCCCTGTCAGGACCTCACTGGTCCCCCGCTCCCTGCCCCACCCCCAGGACTGGCGTGCTGCCTGCCGTGTGCTATGGGTGCGCGAGTCCCCGGGAGGAGGGGGCGCTGGGACAGGCGCGAAGCTTCGGAGCAACCCTCCTCCCTGAAAATCATTGGTTACCCAGGAGGAAGGCCCTTCCTCCCTCTGTCCTCACTCCCCCAGGGCCGTGGTAGGGCAGTGCCGCACCCTTTCTTGACCTATTTCAGGGCAGGCCCCACTAAGGCACAGCCCAGGCAAAGCAAAGCCCGCTGGGGCCCCAAGACTTACTGTCCTCCCACCACCTGGGCGCTTACCCAGCCTCCTCCCCTTCCTTGGCCAGCTTCAGGCCATCTTGCCATTCAGCTTCCACCCAAGGACAGGTAACAAGGGGAGGACCCTCAATGACTTGGTGTGGCTTCTCGTGTGGTTCCAGCTGGAAAGGTCATTGAGACATCTAAGCAAATTATGACCCAAGGGCCTCGATGTATATCATTACAGCTGTAAACCACCAGCCGCCAGGCTTTGGAGAGTGGAGCTTCTCATGCTGACCTGGCGGGTGCTTTTGGGGTGGGGGGGTCTTCTGATGTGAGACGCTCCGTGAATGAACAGTGAGGTCCTGGTGGCAGAGGAGGTGGAGCATCAAGAGGCAGCGCAGGAGACAGAGCAGCTGTGCTAGGGGCGCGGCGAGGGGTTGCTCACAGTCGCGGAGCCTCTTCACCTGCCTGAGGGCGGCGCTGGGGCTCACGCAGCGGGCAGGAGTTCTTCGGGGGAGGAAGACGCTGGTTGGGGAGCAGCGTTCGTTTTGCTGCCCGACAGAGGACCACAAACTGTGTGGCTTAAACTACAGACATTTATTGTGCCACAGTTGGGAGGCCAGAAGTCTGGGGTGCAGCAGGGTTGGCTCCCTCTGGGGGCTGTGACGGACAAGCTGTTCTGGGCCTGTCGCCCCATTTCTCGCGGTTTGCCGCCATCCTTCAGTTCCCTGGCTGGTAGCAGCATCACCCCCATCTCTGCCTTCGCCCTCACGAGGCTTCTCCCCAAACGCACGTCTGTGGCCAGCCTTCCCCTGTGTGTGAGGACACTGGTCACACTGGGTGAAAGGCCCACCCTACTCCAGTATGACATAGCTAATTATTCCTTTAATGTCCCTGTTTCCTAATCAGGTCACATGCTGAGGGGCTGGGAGTTAGGACTTCAACATACAAATTTGTGGGGGACACAACTCAACCATAACAGGAGGCAAGCCTCTCAAAATATTCCTCCAAAGAGAAGTTCTGGTTAGATGGTTCTTGTCTTCTCCGGAGGCAGGGAGGAGGCAGGCAGTAGGCTCCCCCTGGGGACCAGGGGCCCCAAACGGCTGGACATTAGGAACGTGAAAAGAGCCAAGGGGCTGAAGGAAGAGTTTCCCCAACTACCAGCATTCCAAACTGCTCGCTGCTCCCCAAGGAGACCCTCAAAGGGCCCGAATGCTCTCGGCTCTTCTCCCTGAGTGAGTGATGGGGGCCCAGCCCACGTGGGGCCAGGAGAACAGTGACGTGGGCTGTCACAGGTGTGACGTGGCCTGTGGAAGGAGCTGGACCCAGATGGGGTCCTTCAGGAAGTGGAGTCCTTCCAAAAACGGCCCTCGGAGGGGCAGGGAGGTAGGAGAGAGGAGAGCCGGGGCCTGGTGCTGGTGGGGTGACTCCTGCACCGCACGGACATCCAGAGAAAGGGTTTCTAATCCTGCACCATTTCCTCTGCAGGGTGAGAAGGGGGCTGTGGGCTCCCCTGGGCTACTCGGCCTCCTGGGGCAGAAGGTGGGTATTGAGGGGCTCTGGATGGTGGGTTCTGTGTAAAGGCCTTAATGTTCCTCCCCTCCAACATTCCCAGCTCTGCATGTTCACATGGGCCCCACATTCAAGGTGTCCCTCCCAGCTTTGGGGGGAAACCTCTGGAACACAATCTGATTCTGTTTCAGAGGAGCAGGGTATGAGGTACCACATGGGAGGCCCTGATCAGCAAAAATTGCCCAAATTCAAAGAATTCAACAGCTATGACCTGGTCAGATTTCTCTGCACCAGCTCTGAAAATGTGCTCAATTATACATGAGCTCCAGAAGCTATTCCGTTTGAAAAAAGACCCAAGGTCAAGTGAGTCCGGGGAGAGCCGTCTCAGGCAGGCCCCCTGGACGGTCAGTCACAGGACACCTTAGCCTGACCTTCCTGTGCGAAGCCTCATTTCATCTCACCTTTCCTGACACTGGCCACCAGATCCCCCCTTTTCTTCACATTTCAGATATTGCCAACCCCCTGAAAAAAGTGTTCCGTGGAACATACTTTGAGAAACACTGCTCCAGACCCAGGTTCTGATGGGTCTGGCGTTTCAGCTCTAAGCCTTTCCCCCCTCAGCAGCCAGCCCCATTCTCCCCTAAAACCCATGGCTGGACCCTACCAGGTCAGACTTCTGAACGCCTCCAGTTCCTGGCCGTCCTGGACCCCACAGATCCCTAATGCCCACCCCACCAAGTTTAGACTGAGGGGCGGTTGGCTGCCTCTAGGCTTTCGGGCTGTGAGGGGAGACAGACAGGCTTCAACCAAGTCCCTCCAGAGCTAGGCGGGCCCAGTGATGATAAATCTTTGCTTTCCATCTCCAGGGAGAGAAAGGCGATGCTGGCAACTCCATTGGAGGAGGCGGAGGGCAGCCCGGGCCCCCAGGGCTCCCCGGGCCCCCAGGGCCGAAGGTGAGTCTTCCCTCAAGGGAGATATCAGTCTGAGGAGGCCTTTATCCTCCGCCACTTCTTGGGTGATGCTGTGTCCTGGGCACCTTGCCTTCTCGAGGCTTCTGCTCCAAGAGTGTGGTTTTTCCATCGGATTCTGGAAAGGTCATTTGGTCTGAGCTCCTGCTCCCAAGCAGTGACAGTTTTGACCATCCAGGAAAGATGTCCAGGCAGGACAGATGGATGGTCCTGTTGATTCAAATGGCAATGACGTAACCGAGTTGGGGACTGACTGCAGAGCCTTTGGACAGCCAGAGAGGCCCCTGGCCTGGGCTCTGAATAGCTCTGGGGTCAGTGAGGTGCTGGGCCCCGCCGGGGCCGGCAGACTTTGGGCAGCGGGGGCGGCAGGGGGGACAGCTGCAGATGGGCCTGCCCACGCTTCCCTTGCTCCCCATGGGAACTGCAGCGGTGAGATACGGGTTTCCCCGAGCAGACGCTACCTGTGACGCTTGCTTTATTTCAGCAGCACAGGAAAATGAGGGGGTCTCTTTCTTAACTTAGAAGGAAAAGGTTAATCACCCTCATGGTTGGAGGCCATCCAGACACTCTGACCTTTTTTCTCGAGGGCCCACTATGGGGGGCCCTGCACAGGCCACGGAGCAGCAGAGAACTGCCCTCGCCCGGCTCACGGTCTAGCAGGACAGACTAGCCCACAGCTCACAGGAGCACAGTGAAGGAAGCCACGGGGAACCCCACAGACAGGCAAGGGGAAATGGCTTCCCCTCCGCCGCACCCATGCCGGGGCCACCGTGACCACAGCAGGCGCAGAGCCCCCCGCAGGAGCACCAGCTTTGCCAAAGGTGGCCTTGCCCTCCGGGCTCCCAGACACCCGGTGTTGGAGTCCGACCCGCTGGCCCCACAGGGCATGCATACCTGGCGCATTTGGGGTCTCGATTTGGGGGTGGAGAAACCTGGTCACTGCTGTCCCTGCACCCTGGGACAAGAGAAAGGGACGCTAGAAGACTGCTCCCCAAATCACGTCCCCTTTCTAAGACCAAGCAAATGTTTAGTAAGTGACAGATTTGGGATGGGCCTCCTCTTACCTCCCCTGGACCCACACCAGACACACACACACACACACACACACAGCCCCCTCCCCCACCACCACACACACAGGCCCAGGGCCTTCACTCGCCCCTCTTCTCCCAGGCAGGGTCAGGTGCGCCCCACAAGGGTTTCAGCTCCAAGACGACCCTCCATGGGCTGCTGGCCCATGGTTGGAGCCAAGACAGAACTGGGCTTGTGTGTGCTAACAGAACTGAGGAAAGCCTGTCTAGGGGAGAAGAGGCGCGTGAGGAGCAGAACTCAGAGAGGGAAGGGAGTAGATACAGGGCTGCAGGGAGAGGGGAGGCCCAGGCTGGACCCGAGCCTGGGTAGGAGTCAGATAGGAGATGGAGGTCCAGACCCTTAGTTCCCAGAACATTAACACCGAGACCATCTTTTGCCCCGCTGAGCAACTACCCCAGCTGCCCTGCACACCTTCATCCCATCCCTCTCCCTTCCCAGGGAGAAGCTGGTGCAGACGGCCGGGCCGGCCCCCCTGGACAGCAGGGAGACAAGGTACAGAGGCCCCCAGACCTGAAAGCTGTAGGATGAGGGTCAGCTCGAGAGTTCAAGCCCCAGCTCAGAGATTAGGAGCCTGGCCGTCCCTGCAGCTGGAAGGCTGGCCCAGGGACAGTGGACTTGGGCTTCAGGCTGACCCAGATCCCCTGCTCTGTTAGCTTTCAAGCCACTGGGAGAGATGGACTTCCACTTCCCCGCAGCTGGTCACGGTGGAAGGGCCGGGGCGCTGCCGTGTGCCTCACAGGTGCAGGCTGACCAAAGTGCTGTGGGGGGGGCGGGGAGGCGGGGCCTGGAGGCCTGGAGGCGGCAGTGGCTAGATGCGTCATGAGCTGGCCAGCAGCAGTGTCTTCAGGAGTTAAGTTACATTAAAGGGTTCATTTTCTCCTTTATTTTTACTTTCTTACTTTTTAAATTGTCACCAATGTTAACATCATTGCAGAACTGAACTGCATTTATAGCACCGCTCTGTCTGTTCCCCGCCGTCTGTCCTGCGTCCCACAGGAAGAAATGCCCTCAGTTCACCCACTCAGGGAGGCCGGGGCTCCGGACGCCTCTCGGTCCCCAGCCCCTCCTGTGTTCTGCCCGGTAGTTCGGGTCTTTCTCAAACAGAAGGGCTCTGAGAAGAACCCTGTGGGCTCTTCATGGCAAATATTGACCCAGGCAATTGGCAACAATTTGTGAGCCCTCGATACCTGAGCAGAACAGAAATGAAGAGAATCACAGCTCCCAAGGAGGCAGCTGATTAGGGGGCTGGGAGGGGTGGCCAGATGGACATAGGTGGACTCGCTAACAACTAACGCAGGACAGAAAGAATATCTTTCAATGCAAAACTGGGGGGAGCGTGAGGGAGAGAGCAGATGGGCAGCCGCCCCCTGATGGAGTGGAGCCCGCACCTAGTGAACTGGGGGCTCCTTGTCCTCGTGGCCTGCGCTTACTGAGCCTCCGGACCCTCCGTGGCCACTAGCGCATGGCCCCTCTGGGGACACTGGGTTCTCTCATCCCAGCTTTGCCCCATTTCACTCCAATTTTGTCATGTAATAGGGGGACCCTGGAGCACCTGGAGAACAGGGACCAGCTGGCCCCCAGGTAGGTGCGCCTCTCGACCAGAGTCACAGCACATCTCACCTCCCTGGGGTTGCAGAGTGAAGTGGCACATCTGTGGGATGTTGAGGGGGAGAGAGGGCAAGAGCTGGCCGGCCCCTGACAGGAGGTCTGGCATCACAGCCATGAGTGGACTTGGCCTTCTCCAGGTCGGCCTAGTTCAGCATTCTCTCAGAGCCCAGCTCCTGAGCGCCCTCTGAGAGCGTTTGGAGTCCCCCGTTAGGCACCCCCTCTAGCTGCTCTGTGTCCTCCTGTGTGTAGCCAGGCGCAGGCAGTGTCGGCCACAGTCCCGTTTGATAGGCAGCAGGCAGCAGGTCCCTGCCGGCCCAGGCCCTGGGTTGAGACCTCATTTGTCTTGTAGGGCTCCAAGGGGGAACCAGGGAAAGGAGAGGTGGTGGACTGCAATGCCAGCATCAACGAGGCTCTCCAGGTGAGTGCAGGCTGGCCTGAGTGCTCAGGGGCCTCCGGGCTCTGCATGGAGGCCTAGAGGAGGGAGCGCTGCAACACCTCTGAGCCCAGGCCACTGTGCAGGGCTTCCCGGAGGGCCACTCCCTTGTTTTCTTACCTTTGGCCTCCCACTGTGCAGCCTCCAGGCAAATGGCCCCCTCACTTGGCATTCGGGTGGCCTGGCTTTCCATCTGGGCCCATCTGGCCCGTGACCCTGGCTCTGAGTAACTGAGAAGCGTAGTTGGAGCTGTCGGCCCATCCAAGGTTTGCAGGCCTCGTTTCCTCAGTGGACACACACCCTGCTCACATGTTAGCATCTGTCTTCCTGGGACTCAGCTCCCTTTTGCATCAGTTTTACCATATTTCAAGTTCATATGGTACCCGCCCTCGGACGCAGTTTCTGAGCCTTGGCTCTGTTGGTATTTGGGCTGGATCATCCTGCTGTGGGGCTGTGGAGGAAGGTGTCCTGTGTGTTGTTGGATGTTCGGCAATGTGCCTGGTCTCCCCCACCAGATGCCAGAGGCACCCCCTCCAGTTGTGACAACCAAAGTGTGTCTCCAGACATTGCCAGATGTCCGCTGGGGGCACAGCTGACCCAGGTTGAGAACTAGTTCTTTAAAGAAAACTATCTCACTGTGCAAATCCATTTATGAGGTGTACAATTCTTGTGTAATGCCAACGATCATCCATTTAATTCTTTTTTGAATGATTCCATAGTTTGCTATGCCACATCTGTTGGTTTAAAGGGCAGTGCCTCAGAACCTTGAACTCGAGACACTGAACAACGGGGACCAGTAAGGGAGGGCTACAAGCAGCGACTAGAAAGAATAAGGGACATTGCTTCCTCCCTCTTTGGCAAAGTAAAAGAAAGGTCGCAAGCCGTGTGAGGGCCTGTGTGAGTCCATTGTAGGGCAGCCTCGGAGCTGCACCCCTTGAGATGTGGGGTGCTCCCTGCCCAGGCATTATGCACCTCTGGGAGTGGTGGGGGTGCTGTGGGGGTGCTGTGGGGCTGGGAGGCTCAGAGCCCAGTCCCTAGAGGGCCCAGCCCCCGCGCTCCAACTGGGCCGTGGGGGCCCGACAGATGGCTCTTGACTTGGCTCTTCACCTGATTGCACGGTGTTGGTTTTTTAGGAGATCCCGACGCTGACCTTGATTGTAAGTCTTCCCTTTCCTCACTTTGGCTGGGCACCAGGCTGGGGCCGGGGGAGGGCAGCCTGAAAGCAAGGACTGCAGGGCTCACTTTGCCTCAGGAAGGCGGCGCTGGGCTTTCTGGGTTAGGGCTGACCTGGCAGCGTGGGGGCAGGGGGGTCTGAGTCTGAGCAGGGGGTCTCAGAGCCGCGCCCACTCTGGTCAAGGCCGTCTGCCAGAGTGTGTCTGCCGATTCAGCGGTGCACACTTGTCACAGGGCAAACGCTGCGCTCTCGTTACAGCTCTGTCAAGGAAATAGGGGGATAGAGGAGGAAGTTTTTTTTTCTCCTTTTTCTCAACCTTCAGCTGATAAAGTGCATAATCCTAAAAAATCAGCAGTGACCCTTCGCATTTAAGTCAATTTCATTACCTACATCTGGAAAACCAGTGAATTCCAAGCCTGGGTTTTGCACACCTGCCTACCAGGGCCAGCTTTCTGTGGGTACTTGTAATTAACACGCTAGCACCGGTGGAGAGGAGAGGGGAGACCGCCAAGTCCTCAAGCTACTGGCGTTTTGTTTCACTTCGTATTTTCAGTGTCCACACGCCACAGCACACACCTAGGGATGACACAAACCCAGAATCGAGCGCCAATCCCAGGATGTTCCAATCCCAGAAATTGGTGCTCATTAACCACATGATTCTGGAATCAATGGGCTTTGTTTGGAAACATTAAAATACATCATTTAAAATAGCTTTGGGAAGCAAAACTTTCCTGGAAACACTTTTTTTCCTCTTAAAGTCAACCTTGAGGTGTAATGCACATGCAATAAAATGCACCCGTTAGACGTAGAGTTTGCTGAGTTTTGACAAATGTATCTGTAAACATGAATCCACCACCCCAGTCACTTGAGAAAGTTCCCTCGTGGGCCTGAGTCGGTCCCCCACCCACCCCCAGCCCTGAGCCACCACGGACCTGCTTGCTGTTGCCGTGGATTAGATGTGCCTTTGCTAGCGTCTCCTATGAATGTAACCACACGGTACCTAGTGTCTGCGTCTGGCCTCTCCGCTCAGCGCAGTGTGTCTGTGTTTGGCCCATGGCGTGGCAGGCGCCATCCTTGCTGCTTTTCCGCTGCTGAGCAGCATTCTACTGTACTGATGTGTCGGACCTCCACCTGTTGGTGGACAATTGGGTTGTTCCCTGGGGCCAGTTTTCAGTCGCTGCCAGGAACGTCCTATTTGTCTGTCTTCTTAGAGCCAGGGAGCCCCCAGCGGTGCCCGAGAGCAAAGAGGAGGGAGAGGCTGTTGGGCGTGGCTCCGGGGTCCCCACCAGCCACTGTAACCCAGACACACTCGGTGCTTATCTGCTTCACGTTATTTTCTTTACAAAGAAAATGTTCCCGCCACTGATGAAATGTTCAACAGCAACTGATCTCTATAAACCAGTCCCCGCACACACCCCTCTGGTGACAGGCCACTCCTTGATCAGGAAGTTCTTCCTTGAGTCTTTCTTTTCTTCCCTAGGGGCCCCCTGGTCCTCCTGGACAAATCGGCCCTCCTGGAGCTCCGGGAACTCCAGGCCAGAAGGTAACACTTGTCTCAACAACGGGAATTCACACGCTGCAGCAGGAACGCATGTGTCTGTCTGCGTGCTCGGGCCCCCGCTTCCGCCCGCATCCTGTGATGCTCATCTTCCCAGCGCCCTCGCCTCACTCTGGCTTCTAGTTCAATGCATAAGGCACCACCCCCATCTAGCTGCCATCACTCTTCCTGCCCTCCGGTCTGCCACTCTTCCCTGGCTGCCTGTCCTGGGCACCTGTAACCCTAGATCCCTTCTGATGTGGCGATCCTGCCCTACCAGACCCTGCCCCAGCCACAAGCCCGGTGGCAACCCCAACCTGCCAACAGGTTACGTGGCCCTGAGCCCAACTCCAGTCTCACTCCTCCCTTGATCCCTTTTATTCTCCAACCCCAACCCCTGTGACTTTTCTCATATCACAAGTCCTCGGTGCAAGTGCATGCCTCCCAGGGACTCCTGGCACACGGGGCGTGCTGCGTGAATGACAGCTGTCATTCTCCTCTGCTCTGGAGTAACCTCTAGTTATTTATTCTGGCTGCAGGGGGAGATTGGACTGCCAGGCCCTCCAGGACTTGATGGAGAAAAGGTAAGAACAGACACTCCCAGACAAACCTCGGAAGATGGTCCTTGCCCTGGGGGGTGATGGGGCAGAGGCTCTGGAAGAAGCCCAAGTGTGGGCCTTGTGGGGAAGAGAAAAGAGGAAGGGAGGGGAGGCCCACCCTGCAGAAGCCCCGCTGGGCCTCACACTGCTGGCCTCGGAGAAGCCGGCAGACCCACACTGGGCTGGGGCTGGCGGCTGAGGCCCCCGCGGCTCCCCCCAGGAGTTGGACAGGCTCTCTGCCTGGTCCAGCCGAGCACGGAAGAACCAAGGCCTCCAGGCCACCCATTCTTTCGTGTTCCCTCTCTTGTTTCTCCACTAGTGTGTCTAATAAGCGTTGTTGATCTTTTCGAAAGGGTCCTCGAGGCAAACCAGGAGACGTGGGCCCTCCTGGTCCCCAAGGCCCTCCAGGAAAGCCAGGGCCTGCAGGAATAAAGGGAGACGACGGACACCCGGGGAGCCCAGGAGAGAAGGGGGAAAAAGGGGAGACGGGGCAGGCTGGCCCACCGGTGAGTGCCAGGGCCAGGGAGCCCCAACTTCACCCTTCTGCATGCACCACCCCCGGCATGACTCTGGCCCTGCAGCCTGGGCTGCCAACCTGGAGCCAGGGGTTTGGGGTAGAGGCTCCATCTGGTTTCCCCTCAAGCCACTTACTTTATAAAGGCCTGTGTCCCACCTCAAGAGACCTGGGTCCTGTTCTGTCATCCTCTGTGTCTGTCCATCCCCTCATGGAACTCACTGAGGCTGGCAGAGCCTCAGTTCCCTCGTCTTAAGAATGGGGGTCATAGTGCTTTTCCTGGATGCCATACTAGGCTGTTGGGAAGGAAATAAAGTCACAGGTCTAAAACTGCCTCTTGGGAGAGTGTCCAGAAGCCCTCTACCCAGAAGAGCTTGCTTGTACAAAAAGGGGGGTCTTAGCACACCCCAGTTAGGCCGCTGCCTTGACTCAGGAGCCCTCTCCACACGTCAGCAGTCTTTGTCTGTGAATGGTCACCATCCTAGACACCTGCCCCTGGAGGAAGGGAGCCTTGCATGCACGCCACTTCCGGTCACAGATGCTCAGCATGACGACCTTGTGCTTGACTAACCGAGATCTTTGTCGGTCTTTAGGGTCTAGATGGCCCAACTGGGGAGAAAGGAGAACCAGGTGGCCAAGGGAGACCTGGAGCAACAGGATTGCCTGGCCCAATCGGGCTCCCAGGATTTACAGTAAGGCGAGAGGGCTGGGTGTGCAGGCCAGCGGCAGGCAGGGGCCCGTGGGCAGGGGGGCCCTGCAGGCAGGCCGCAGCCCGGCAGGCGCGCCTACACCACACCAAGGCTGCGCTAGCCCCCGGCCTGCCCTACCTGGCGAGGGGTGCCCTCTTCATGAGCAGACACCGTCTCAGGGGGCCGCTGAGGGTGGACAAGGGTCCCAGCTCCCTCAGCACACAGCATGGTGGCCTCCGACTTCAGGCGCCAACATAGTTCAAAGGTGCTAGGAGCTTAGACTCAGAATTCTCCTTTTCCGAGTGAAGAGAAAGAACCTCAGAGGTCACGTAGTCCCACCTGTGACTGGCTGTGGCTGCCTTGCTCAGCTAGGACAGGAGGTAGCTCCCCACCTTCCGGCATGACCCCTTCCTGGCAGGGCAGCCCCAAGCTGGAGGGAGTGCTCCTGGGTGTGCTGTGCCAGCTCCCCCATCTACATCCCCCCCCTCTGCCACTCCCACCCTTCTCTGGAGCCTTACTCATTTCTGTAGCTGCCTTAGAAACCACCGCAAGTTTAGCAGCTTAAAACAACACACACTGATGCTATCGCAGCTTCTATAGGTCAGGAGTCCAGGCACATCTCCGCTGGGCCTCTGCCCAGGGGCCCGCAGGCTGCAGCCAGGGTGTTGGCCAGCCACGTTCTCCTCCAGAGCTGGGCTCCTCTTCCAAGCTCGCCGCTCGTGGCGCAATTCAGTGCCTTCCTATGGTGGGTCTGTGCCCTCAGCTCCGAGAGGCTGCCTGCAGTTCCAGGCCACACAGCCTTCC
Organism: Artibeus jamaicensis; assembly: GCF_021234435.1. Classification (NCBI taxonomy): domain Eukaryota; kingdom Metazoa; phylum Chordata; class Mammalia; order Chiroptera; family Phyllostomidae; genus Artibeus; species Artibeus jamaicensis. The sequence goes on from NW_026521788.1 coordinate 21,799,876, forward strand.
CCAGAGCAGGCAGTTCACGTTGTAGCAGCTTGCTTCTCCAAGGCCAAGGCCAACGGGAGTCTCCGTGTTTGCTAGCAAGACAGAGCTCTGCGTGTATGTGTGTGTAACATATTTTTAACAGTTTTAACATGTGTTTGTAGACTGTTTTATAAGTACGTTATAATTTGTAGCATAATCTCGTCACAGAATCAAAGGGTGACATTTCATCAACTTCGCCATATGCCATATCCTGTCGGTCCACCGTAGGGCCTGCGCCCTGCAGCACCCATACAGGGCATCAGCCTCTCCTCCCACCTGCTGGAAACTCAGATTCTCAAAGGCAGTGATCACAGGCCACCTGCCCCACCTTTGTCCCTCTGGCTGACCACCCCCATAGCCTCTGAGGTGTTCCTTGCCAACACCCAGGCCTGGCCTCTTGCTGGTCACAGATTTGAGGTGTGTCTGCCCCAGGCCCCCTGCGTGCTGGCATCCATGCCGTGGTGTTTTGTGCCCACAGGGAGAGAAAGGAGAGCCTGGGGAAAAGGGTGATCCAGGAGTAGAGGTAGGTGGCGCCTGCTCTGCCTTCTGTGTCACGGGGGTCATGACAGGGACCGCGGCACACACAGCCTCTCCAGTGTGCACAGAATTTCCACATCTAGAATGAAACCCGCAACTGCCTGATTCAGGGAGGGCACAAGAGCATTTGCCAAGCGGCACAGCAGGTCGGCCAGGGAGCCCCCGTTCTGCCCAAGGCTCTCACTGTGGACCGAGTCCCTCAGTGGCGTTTCCCTCCTGGGGCTGGAGCCAGGAGATAAGGCAGTGAACAGAGCTGTCTCTGTGCAGCACACAGCCCCCGTAGTGGTAGAAGCGTGGCAGCTGCTTGGGGGCTCACGCGAGCACCCCCAAAGACGGGTCATCTGAGCAGAGCCTGGAAGACCCTGTAGGAGTTCGCCTAGAAGCTCCGGAGGCAGGCTTTCTGGAGAAAGAGGCATTGTTCTCAGAGGTGTGGTGGCGAAGGCAAGAGGAGAGAACAGTGCAGGAAGAGGTCGTCGGGAGAGAAGCCGCGCTCGCGTAAAATGGGAGGGAATCAGCGAACATGTAGGTTCAAAAGAGCCAGGAAAGCGAGAGGTCGAAGAAACCTGAGGATGGCGGGGTGTGGTGGGAAGGCCTGGGCCACCCAGACCCTGCCGGGGAGCTCAGGGAGGGACCACCGCGCCTTCTCGGTCCCCAGAGAAGCCCCCAGCTCCTGTCAGCTTCAGTGGCACCAAGTCCTGTCTGCATTTAGGGACACAGACCTGACTCTCCAACGTGTATGTTACTGATTTGGAGAGGGATAGCCTCCTAAAGAAATGCTCTGAGTCCTGGAACAGCATCGTACCCAAAAACGTTCCTTCCAGATGTATTTCAAGTAACAATTGGAAACAGCCCGCATTTCTAACAAGAAGGAAATGATTAAATGACTTCTGGTAGTAATCCTGGTGGTAACAATAGTCCCCACGTGGAAGAATGTGCCTTGTGCCAAGCACTGCTCCAACCCTGGCCTCGCAGTAACTCACTTTCCTTGCCCTCGATGAATAGCACATTGAGATTCAAAGGAGGCTTGTGAGCAACATACAAAAAATGGAGAAATGGGTTTCATGGTAAATAAAAAAGAGCAGAGAATCAAATTATCTACATAATATCCTAAGAGGCACATATACTCAAATATCTTTTATGCCTCAAAGGAGTGGAGGGAAACAAAGCAAAATATTAGCAGTCCTCAGATATTTGTGCCTTTTCCTCCTTTCAATTCTTTTTCATTTATAAAATATTTTAATGGGCCTGTATTACTGCACATTTTTTATGTTTTAATTATCATATAGCAGAAGTCAACTTTTGAGGGAGCGTGAACTTTAACACATGTATAGATCCGTATCACCACTACCACCATCAGGGTGCATGAATTATTTATAACAAGAAAAACAAGCAGTCGTTTTTTAGCGTTTCTAAAGACTGAGCTCCCTGTAGGGAGACTGTGTATTATGAAGCCAAACAGTCCACAGGGTCAGCGGATGTTAAGGGTCTCCCTCTGCCCAGTGCAGGGGCTCGCTCTGTGGCAGCCTAGCACAGGGTCCCCACCCAGGTCACACCCAAGGGATTCCATCCCTGGGAAGGTGAGGAGAGCCCCCAGGCCGAAGTGGAGTGACTGTTCCCGAGGGGAGCAGGCAGGTCTCCTTCCCACCTCCAGGGCGGCTGCTGTGGACAAATCGGTGTCCACCTTCATCAGAGACAGAGCCCGAGATGCACACCCCCCTCCAGAGGGCGGCAGACTGCCCCCGGTTCCGCCTTCACTGTCCCCTCCGAGTCTCCTCTGCTTCAACCTGCCCTCAAGGGAAATGGGGTCCAGCAGTCTCTGTTACAAACTTGGGGGCACTTGAGGAATATTCTTCAGCAATATCTCAGCCTCTCCCCATTTCAGATAACCCAACTTTGCTCCTCTAAGCCAAAGGTCTCAAATTCAAATGTCTCCAATGGCCAGGCATGCAACAAACAAACACAGAGGTCCAGGTTAAAGACAATAGGGAGTGGTAGGGCCTGGGGCAAACTGAAGATCTCAGGACCCTCCTGGAGAGGAGACTCTCATTCAGCTCCTGGCCTTTGTTGCTATGCATACAGGTTTTCTGTACTGTTTTGGTTTTTGTTTTAAGTCTGAGAGGATTGATGTTTCAAGGGCATTTGTCAGCAATAGTTTTGTCTGGTTGGTTGGTTGGTTGGTTGGTTTTGTTTTTGCAACATTGTAAAGGTTAATGAGTTGCTGTTAGTTTGTGATAGGTTCTAAGCCTTGGTTTGGGAGACTGTGCGCTGGGCGGTTCTGTCATCGGCGGTGGAGTCCCCAGCCGGCCCCCAGGCCGGGTCAGGAGGCAGGGCTGCCTACCTAGAGGCTAACAGGCGTGGGCTAACCATCTCCCTCCGACTTCCAGGTTCCTGGGCTGCCGGGGCCGGAGGGGCCGCCCGGACCTCCGGTAAGCTTGGAGGGCTCATCTGTACTTCCGTCTACTGTGACCGGGTCCCTAATGTCCCCTCCCCATGGTAGTCACTGGGCTCAGCCTCAGCACCGGGTCACTGTCACCTCCTCCTCCCATGTTAAATAGGTACCATTCCGGCAACACTGAGGAGCTCGGACATTGCCCCGTGTCTTGGAAACAGCTGACTGGCATGCAGCCCTGGGATCTAGTCCCACTGCCCTGCAGGAGTCTCTTTGTCACCAAGCCCTGACCTTTGCCATCAGACATCTGCTGCTCTCCTTCCTTCTTCCCGCTAACCAACCAGCAAGAAGACCAGGATTAGAATAGAAAGTGGCCCATTCAAAACCAGTCCCACTGCATCCAGTGGTTCCATGGTTATGGGTGATAAGACAAGGCCTTTAAAAAGCCCCCTCGGCATTGCACCTAGAGGGCCCCCCAAGCACCCTAACCCCACAGATGCTAGTCCTTGCCTCTGGGGGGGGGTCATGTTCCTGTGGCACCCTGTCATCCGAAGGCACAGGTGGACGTAGTAGCAGTGACAATGACAGTAGCCAACATTTATTGTAACTTAAGTCACTGTGTGCCAGACACTGCTCTGAGCCCTTTGAGTACAACCATTTAGTCAACTTCTGCTGTGCGTCCTCTCAGTCTTTCTTTCCGGGACTCCGGGTCGGCCTCGGGGGCACTGAAAGGTTCTCTCTGTCCCTGGCTGGGGAAGCCTGGCTCAGACCGCGCCCCGGGGAGCCCCCAGTGCAAACCCCAGTTAGCATTCCCTTCTGCCTCCCCTGGGCAGGGCCCCAGGCCACGCTCTGCACCTTAAGCCCCTGCACTTTTGTGGTCCAAATTGTGAACAAGGGTTTTGTTTTGTTTTTTGGGGTTTTTTTTTTTACTTAACCAGAAATGCAATTCTGAGGCATCTTGTTTTCATTCCAAATGCAGGGGCCCCAAGGCATTCCTGGACCAAAGGTAAGAAGAGGTCATGGACAGGTGCGGGTGAGGGGCAGGGGAAAAGAGGACTTCATCAGTGAGGGCAGAAAAGCAGAGAAAAAGGGAAAGTGCTTCAAAGGGGCACAGCCCAGCCGACCCCTTCCCTGGGTGGAACCATGTGACACTCGGCGGTGGGGCATGATCAGGACAGAATGGAGTCCTGGGACCCTTCGTACATCCATCACTGATGCTGGGCAGGCTTCAGATTTAACAGTTTCCCATCCATCAATCGACCCTATGGAATGACAGGTTCTATTGTTGACAAACGATAAAAGCCTTTTCCCATGCAACCTGCCTCAGACCCTCCACTCCCCCTGGAGTACAGGTTGAGGGGGGACAAAGAGTGTCGTGGTGGGGGACCCTCCTTGGGACCCCAGCCCACTGCACCTGGCCGGGGGCCTCCCACTCTCCCCCGAAAGCGTTTCAAATAGAGAAGAGGAGCTGAGTTGCTGGCACAACAACAGCCCTCGTCTCCTGCCCTCACGTTTTTCAAGGGACCACTGGGCAGTTTTTCGCCCAGTTAGTTTGGGAGCCTCAGAGCTCCAGTGGTGATTTCAGGCATCTGCCAGCCAGCCTCTGAAGGGTCCAAGTTTTCCTGCCATGCAAAGCGTCACCCATGCCAAAGCCACATGGATTTGTGTCCTCTCCACCATCTCTTCTCTTTTGGGGGACCTCCAGGTTTCTACAGGGATACAGGGGACTCTAGCCAGACAGAGACAGGCTAAGTCAGGGATTCTTGGAGCGTCCAGCCTGCCACCCCCCGGCCAGGCACCCCCACCTCCTCCCTCCTCTACTGCCCCCCTGTCCTGCACCCACTCCCATCTCCAGGACCTCGGAATGCACGAGTGACTTGTCTCAGACATGCCCTCCTGTGATCTCCCTCATCTCCATTTCCTTCAGGGAGAAGCAGGCCTAGATGGAGCAAAAGGAGAGAAGGGTGTCCAGGGAGAAAAAGGAGACCGAGGTCCTCTGGGATTGCCCGTAAGTATCTCGGCCCAGCGAGCCTGCTGAGAGGAACCCAGCCAGGCGGCGCTGACTGGGGCTGGACACTCCAGAGCTTGGCGTGGTGTTGCTCTCCCACCTGGGCAAGACCACAGGCTCTGATTCTCTTACCGAGGCCTCCTCTGGGCCAGGCCCTGGCTTCAGTGTGGGGACATGTGAAGCTGAGTAAGCCAGGATCCCCTACCCCAAACAGTACCTAGCTGGAGAGTCAGAGATGGCTTGAGAACAGCCTCAGGCCCTGTGTGTGCCAGATTCAGAGGCAATGAAGGTTTGCCCTTACCAGGGCCACGCTTGGAGAACTTGGTAGTGGTGGGACCGTGGAGTCTGCTCCATCACTCCTCTATTTTCCTGGAGCGGCCCCAAAAACACCCCTGATCTCTGCTCTTCAGCACTGGCCACAGGAGAAAAGCTTATAAAAAGTCAGATTCCCTGGTCTCCGCTGGCTAAGGTCAGCAAGGTCCCAGTTGCCTGAGATCTCCGACCTCTGCCTGCCCAGGGCTGGAGGCTGCAGGTCAGGGTCAAGGGCTGCTCAGAAGACCCTTCCGGACGTGGGGCCTGGGCTGGGCAAACCCTTCTGCCCCCAGCTCCAATGGGCTGATGGCCTGCTCACCTTGTGCAGGTGAGCACACCCTACCACACTGGACTCTACCTCCCTCACACTCCAGTGAGGATGGCGCTCACTTTAGTTTATTTTTCAAGAGCTGGGAGGGGTTTCAGTGATCCATCTAATAATTTTACTGATGGGCCCAGAGAAGAAAGTGGGTCACTCAAGGCCGCGCATTACGTCGGTGGCCAGGCTGGGCCACAGGCTGCTCCTCCACTGAGGCCACAGCCTCGCTAGGGGCTTTTTCCAGCCACCGGAGCTTCCTCTGTCCCAGGCACCAGGCCAGTCCCCACCCCAGGAAGGGCAGGGGGACAATGGGAAGCCCAATTACCCCAGCTTGGCAGAGCTTGAAGGTCTGGTTAATATAATCACAGCAACCAAAAAGCAAGAGGAAAGATATAACTACACCCTCATTAGTGCATCAAAAGTAGGAACATTCAAGGAGCTGATTTGCTTGGCAGGCTACAGAAAACTGATAGTTTAGCAGGCATTTTCCCATGTCTTCAGCTGTGCCTGGGATGATTAAGCACTCCTTACTCAACCAGGAGTCTCTCCTTGTCCACCATCATGGCCCCAACAACCCTCTGAACATGGAGAACTCATTCAAAATACACACGGCACAGAGACTGAACAAATAATATCAACAAAGAAAATGCCAGGGGAACGACAAAGTATCCAGTCCACCTTTAACTGTTCTACTTTTAAAAGAGATATGGGTACAGAGAAATACTTTTGCTAGCTTAAGAAAACGACAGAGCAAACACATTCATAAGTGCAATTAACATGGGCTTCAGAGACAACAGGGATGGTGGGGACTGCGGCACCCAGAGACCATGCGTCCATTCTTAGGAGATCAGCCCCTTTTCAGTTCAGCTGTGTTGCCTTAGGAAAGTGAAGGTCCGATATTTTTGGATCTTCTAATTTTTCAAAGGAAGCTGGACATCTGGCATTTTATGTGAAATATCCCTATTTTCTTACATTAAATCAAAATTACTTACAACACTACCAACCATACAAAGTATGTCAGTGGCCTACATGGGGCCTGAAAACTTCCAGTTCATGTCCTGTGCTCCAGGCCTCTCGAGATAACTCAGTGTTAACGTGAATGGGCAGAGTTTGTGGATATTTAGTTCTGTGTTTTGGCCTCATCCCTCTATTCCATACACTAGCAGCATGTGTTTCCAGACATACCCCATTGACTCCTTCCTGTTCGCCCTACAGAAGTGGTTCTCAGCACTGGCTGCACCTTGGAGTCACCTGGACCTTTTCTTACTTGCCATTACCCCAGCCTCACTGTGGCAGACTCTGGTTGAATTGGGCTGAGGGAGGACCAGGCATTTGTATTCCTTTACATTACACCCAGAAAATTCTGCTGCTGCAGCTGGGACTGAGAACCACAGCTGCCTACATGAGTCCAGACCACCCCAGAATCACGGAGGTCCTCAAACTGAGAAGCAAGACCCCGTGGACTCCTACAGCCAACACCCATTCCCCGGGGGGAGGCAGCTCCCTGCCCCTCTTTCCTGGGGGCATTCCCTCACCTCTAAAATCCTAAGGCCTAGGCTCATTCTTGAGGCTCATTTGGAAGCAGTTTTCAAGAACTCGGGTCTAATTGAGATCGAGTGTCCTGCTCCCGTCTCTCTGGCTTGTCACGTTGGAATCATTAGACAATGTTCCCCTGGCTCTCCAAGGTGGGTCTCAGGGTTAGCATTGTAGCCCCAGGATGGAGAAGAGCTCCCACTCCCACTGCACGTGACACCAGATAGGGAGTGGATCTCAACAGCTGCCCGCCTTGTAGCCCCTTTACTCCGGGGCACACATGGCCTTGACCTCTGTCCCGGTCACCTGCGCCCAAAGCCCTTTTCTGTAAAAGAGCCCTTGTCTAGGGTAATGTGAATGGCTAGGGCTCATGTGGAGACCTGCAAACGGTGAAGGTCCAGAGAAATGCCAGGCATCAGTAACGCCATTACTTAAGGGTCAACTCCTCCCACCTGGCTGGAGTAGGAGCACCAATCAGGTGTTAAACCGGGTACTGTAACCCAGTGCCAAGCCTCTCAGGGTCTCCGGCGTGGCCTAGTCTCAACAGATCGCCCTCACCAGGTCCCCACCCTCCGAGCAGGCTTGTTTCTCCCCAGGGAGACTGGTCCTGGGAAGGATGCACGAGCTCAGGTTCCAGACACACACCCCCCACGGATTCCCTTTCTATGTCCCTTTGCCTGGTATGCCACTGCCCTTTGGGGAGGGCTGTCCGAGAGGGGACGTGAGGACAGAGGGGCACAGGGGGAACCACCTGCGCTCGGCAGCCGGCCACACTGCCCCGGCGTCTCCGTGTTCTGTTGGTCTCCGTGTGAACACCACCGCTGTCCTCCCAAGCTCGCCTCCCCCGTTTTGTTTGATGACCAGTGTTTATGTCTGTCCAGAGTCGCTGCTTCACTCACCTCTTCCCTCCCTGGTCCCTTTTTCTCCCTCCCATTCCTCCCTTCCCTTCCTTCGGTCAAACTGTCCCCTTTGTCCAGGGAGCTTCAGGTTTGGACGGCAGGCCTGGGCCACCGGTGAGTGTCGCTTCCCCATCACCCTTCGCCCCACCCCCGGCCTGTGATCCCTCTGTCTGTCCCACTCTGGCCTCGCTTTCCCAGTGGGTCGTGCCTCACCCACTGCTGACGGCAGGAAGGCACCCACGTGCTCGCCTTAGAAGCACTTATTCTGGCCTCTTGACCCAAGATGGCTGGCCTTCCTCTAAATTTCCCTGCTCGGGGTACGCACCCCAGGCCCTGCAACCCGAATTTCTAGACCACTGGGTACGCAGTGGGCGTCCCTGTCCAGCAACACAGACTCCTCCTAAACGCACGCTGAGCTCAGGCCGGGCGCCCAGCCCTGGGGGTCTGGGCCGTGACGCACCCCACCGAACAAACAGTGTCTGTGTGTGCCCGTCATGCCGTGTCGTTGTCCTCCTGTGACCTCTGTCCACCTCCTGTCTGCCCGCCAGTCTGCTGGGAACGGGGTGGGGACAGCGGAGTGGCAGGGCAGACCAGCATCTAGGGGCACACGTGCGGGTCCAGCCCGGTGTCCCGCGGGCAGGTTACCGCTGCCTTTCCCCTCCCGTCCACCATGCTCGTCCGTCCCAACACGAGGGTTCATGCAGAGCTAACTGACGGGCACCCGGTCCCCTCTTTCTGTGTTTTCCTGGATTCCAGAAAACACACCTCACCTACTCATGACTAGAGACCACCTGGGCTTTCTTTTCTTTTCTTTTTTACTATTTTTTATTTTTTCCATTTTTAGAGAGAGGAGAGTGGGGGACAAAGAGAGGGAGAGAAACACTGATGTGAGAGAAAAACATCGACTGGTTGCCTGCCATATGTGCTCTGACTGGGGACCGAACCCGCAGCCCAGGCATGTCCCCCAATAAGGAATCGAACTGGCGACCTTTCAGTTTGTGGGACAACGCCCAACCAACCAAGCCACACAGGCCTGGGCTCTTTCTTTTTTTTTTTTTCTGACGAACAACTGAAACATCAGAAAAAAAAGTCCCTCCTCTCCACTTCCCAGTCCTCCTCCCAGAACACCCCATGAAGTCCTCGGGGCAGCGGCGCCCCAGTCGAAGCCTGTCCCTTCCCATGGTCTTGGTGTCACTGGCCACCACGGGCTGGGAGGCTGGACACAGCTGTAACCAGAGCTGTGTGTGGGCCCAGCCCCTTCCTGCCAGGGAAGCTCAGCTCTGCCTTGCAGGATGCTTCTGAGGCCGCAGCCACTCGCCCTGCCCAGAGGCCAAGGTTCCAGTGAGCTGGCTAGAGGGACACTTGAGAGAAGAAGAGAACTCGCAGGGTCCACTGGGGGAGGGGACATGCACTCAGGGCCCAGGGAGGTGTCACATCACCACAGCAGCAGCCTCCCGGGGCCTCCCCGACTGCACGGTTAGTCTGTAACCTAAAGTTAAAGACTCATCAGTGGAGAGGAGGCCGTCTGGGGAGCATTGTCACGGCTTTGCTCCGGAGTCCCTCCGGCTGATCTCCTCGCACCTGCGCGTCAGGGCCAGGGAGGTGGTCTGCGGCCGGAGTCAGAGAAACCAGGACTCCATTCGTGTAGGACAGAGGGGAGCAGCGCAGACTCATGTATTCTGTCCCCCTGGACCTGGGTATCTAGTTTTTCATAAAACTGATGTCATAACCTTAAAGGAAAATTCTTATGGGAAAAGTCATCCCGCCCTGCCCACACTAACAGGTATGGGCCATCCAGTGTGGCTCAAAGGGCAGACACGTGTTATCGCCCCCATTTCACAGGTGGGAAAACTGACCCTCAGAAAGGCCAGGAAATGTCTGCAACATCACAGAGTTAGGAGCCTGCAAGGCAGGACCTGAGGCCAGCCAGTGACTCTGGAGTCCTGGTCCGAACCGTTGCTCTTACCTGGCCTCTCTCACGTGTGACGCGTTTCTGTCACACACGCCCACAGCTTTCCCTTCTGACCTCGACACTGCAGAGGAAGCACTGAGAATGTCTTTTTGCCATTTTTCTCCCGTGTACTGTAAATCGGCACTTCCCCACCCACTCCTGCCCGGCCACTCGTGGCACCGAGGACCATACAGAGGCCCGGCCACGCATCCTGCTGTCTGAGCAGGACACACAGGCCCTGAGGCAGAGCAGTAGGAAGCTCTGAAATATAGACTCCGTCTAGCTGCACTGTGGCTGGGAACCTGGGGAAGGTGTTTAATTACACCATAGCCAGCCCTGCTCTGTCTCTGAGCAACAGGGCCAGGCAGCTCTGGCTGCCCCGCCCCCAGCCCCCGCCCCTCCCCCCTGCCCTGAGCGAGGAGGGCTGAGGACACGCCTCCCTTCCAGGCCAGGGCCAGCAGACATGGAGGCCATACTGATTCGCTCTCCAACCCACCCTGTGCCACTGGGCCCGGGAGCGGGGACAGATGGTCTGGTCCAGCCAGAGGCTGAAGGGCAGGCCTTGGCCGCAGCGGGGGCGGGCGGGGTGGGCGTTGGCTGAATGACCCTCCCACGCCTGCCTCTGTGTGTGCGTCTGCATCGGTCTCTGTGGCATGAAGACCCTCCCGCTGCATGTGGAGCTGCGACAGCAAAGGGGTGCTGGCCCCCACCCCTGGGATGGTGTCAACTCCCTCCCAAGCGCTTCTGGGAGCAAACTAAGCAGCCATTTCCCTACCGTTTTCAGCCTTGGCAAGCTTGGTGGTGAAGCGGAAGGGTTTCCTTCTCCAATCTGGCTCTGAGGCAGGGGAGACTGTCCCTCCCCGAGGCCCCCAAACCCGAACTGCCAGTCACGGCTGAGGGACACAGCTCAGTCGGATGACCACCCTGACTGCGCCTGGCCTCGCCAACCCTGAAAACTGGCCGCTGGACCTTGCTGCTCTCCAGGCTTGGGTGGGGTTCCAGGGCTCCCCCAGCATCCAGACCCTCACCTCTGCTTCCTTTCACCTCCCCAGGGTACTCCAGGACCAATTGGAGTTCCAGGCCCCGCGGGACCAAAGGGCGAGAGGGTGAGTGTTCAGGAGCCGGGAGCCCGAGCGACCCGCCTCAGCCTCATGTCCTCGGCCCTGCCACCTTCGACCCACAGGGTCCCCACGCCAGCCCCGGCAGGCTCGGCCTCACCCATCCCTCCCAGGCGGGCCAGGAGGGGTGCCGTCCCTCAGCCAGGCTGGTTGCTCTGAGGGGCGACACTTAGAGCTTCAAAGAAGAAACCACAGCCCTTTCTCTCCCTTTCTTCTTCCCCGGCCTCCATGCTCACACCGGTTTGCTTCCTCAGCCTCCTCTCCTGCGTCTGCCTCTGGCCAGCCAGTGCCCCCGCACGCGTCCCTGTCCTCCCAGAGGCCTTTGGGGAGTAGGCTGTGCTGGGGGGAGGGAGCGGGGCCTCCAAGCCGCCTCCCAGGACAGGGGGTCCATACCGGTCGCCCACCCTTGCTTCCTGGAGGGCTGCTGGAGGGAACTGGGGAGGAGACTCAGGTCGAAAACAGAAAATAGTGGAGGGAAGGTTGTTACTACATCCAGAAGGGTCATGGTCTTCCTTCTCCTGTTGCAGGGCAGCAAAGGCGACCCTGGAGTGACAGGACCAACGGGAGCAGCTGGGCTTCCTGTAAGTTCCACGGGGTAGGGGGTCTCCTCATCTACCCCTAGCCACCACCAGAAACACCGTCAAAACCGGATACCCAGCCCAGGCCAGCGGCTCAGCTGGTTAGAGCATCGTCCTGATGTGCCAAGGTTGTGGGTTCAATCCCCAGTCAGAGCACATACAAGAATCAACCAATGAGTGCATAAATAGGTGGAAGAACAAACTGATGTCTGTCTCTCTCTCTCTCTCTTTCTGAAATTAATAAGTAAAAAAAAAATTCTTTTTAATACCCAGAGTTTACTACAAAAAAATCTAGAGCTGGACCAGAATTCTCATTTCCATGACCAGAAAGCTGCTGGGCACTGCTCAGCTGTCCCTGCCGGGAGCCAGGTCCTCGGCCGTGTAGGTGACCTTATGGGATGTAGCAAACTCATCATGAGCCTCGTCCACTGTGAGCCTCTGTGTCCGATGCAGAGGGGTCTCACAGGAGGCCCCTGCCCTCAAGGGGCAGCGGGGAGGAGGGGCAGGGAGGGGCGTGCAGAGTCAAATCCAAATCACCAACATGCAGGAAGGAGAGGGGCGGCTTTCCCAAGGGATGGTTTTCCCACTGCATTAAAAAAAAAAGGCGATTGCCTAAGAGAACCAGGCCTTCGTTCCTCATCCACTCAAAGGCTGTCCATCAGTTCACTGGTTCCGTGCTTGGCTGCCCGGGCGGCTTTGCTCTGGCTAAGTCGGCAGTCCCCGCCGGCCTCGGCCTCCGCTCCTTCCCCTGGTCGAGGACCTGCAGAGCAGCGTGCTCCTCACAGCGAGGGTCCAAGGAGCCTCGCAGCCGTTCATCTAGCAAGAGCCTGGCTGAGGAGGCTCTCCAGACGCCTCCCTGCCTGGAGAATTCTCTACCCAGACTGTGGCCTCAGCACCCAGCACCCCTCAGCTTGAGTGAACAGGGCAGGATGTTGGCCGCAGAGCAAAACACCAAAGCACATTCTTGGCTTTGCCCATAATTCATGATTTGTCGCTAGGTTAAGTTCCTTGAGCCCTTTTTTTCCTATTCTGTAAAATGGGGATAATTAAATCTGTCTTTGATAAATTAGGCATTGGGGAAGGACTTTATGAGCCTGGAAGGAAGGGCTGTCCAGCCATCCTGTGTTTTCTCATTAACGTGTTTCCATTTCTCTGATTTACTGCAGGGTTTGCACGGACCACCCGGGGACAAAGGAAACCGGGTGAGTCTGACCCCCACACACTTCGGCTCCGGTTACTAATGTCTTCATGATGTGGTGGAATGACCAATTGGGGATTCCTGACCCAACATGGCAAATAGTTTTTCCTGATAAATCATTGCAAATTAAAAGGCTTTATAGCAAGGGGCTTAATCTGTGGCATGCAGGGAGCCTGGGGCCTGATTCTGAAATTGAAACATGTATTTTTCTGCCCGACAAGGGGAGACTGAACCCTGCAGTGGCCACCAGATTAGCATTGCCATGCAGTGAGAGCTGGGAGTCACGTGCCCAGCTCTCTCTTCTGGGCCCTGATCATGGCCCCTAAATGATATTTTTAAAGCTGTCGTTACCTAGTCCTAGCCTCCAAAACTCAGTTTTGCCAGGCACCCCAGACCACTGGCAGGAGAGAAGATAAAGTCCAGGTCCGGGAATGAGAAGACTGTATTGTAAGCAGCCGGCACCACCACAGCCGCCAGTTCTCTGGGAAAGTCAGCAGGACTCTGAAATGACTGTGCTCCCCCCTGGGCTTCTACCATCTTCGCTGGGACACAACCATTGAATATCCACAGCACCCACAGCTGTGTCCTGGTATATGATGCATGCCATGTGTGTGACGTGTGACGTACTGGGTCCCAGCAGGGACCATTTCATTCCATTGGCCAAGACATGGCCTATGGTTTCTTTCTAGAAGGTCCCAGGTGCTGCTGCGTCACAGTGATTCTGAGGGTGTCACGCACACCCCCTCTTCTAGAGGGCTGTGTATTCAGGGGTCTCAGAGGCAGAGGAGAGTGGAAGAAGCGACAGAGAAACAGGCCCAGAATGATGACAAACTGCACTGAATTAGCACGAGTTACAGGCGGAACCCAAATCTCCTGGCCGGTCTCCGAACACTGATGGCCATGACCACGAGCAGAAAGTGCCGGAATATGTACACTTACATCCAGCACCAGTTCTTGTCTCTTCTAAGTAAGATGCATTTATTGAGCACGTCCATAGCCCTAAGTTCTCCTCTCTGGCAGCTGGTCAAAAGCCTCAGTTTGTCCCATGCACTGCCCGCAGCAGACTGTCCATGGGAAGGCAGAGTCTAGAAACCACTGGAATAAACAGACCCACCTCCAGAAACGCGCCGGCCTGTTCAGGCAGGCTGGGAAGCCCACTTTCATTCCTGTGGCATCGAAGAATTCAGGCCACTAAAAAAATTGATCATTCCACCTTCCTGTTGGCATACTAACCTCCTTTCTAATTTATTTCTAAAGTGTTCTAGTTCTCTTTATTATATTCAATTAATACTTTGTAAACTAATTTTTGTAAGATGTTTTCAGTTGGCTTGAGGCACTGAGCCATTTGAGGGCTGCAGAACCAGCCCAAGTGGTGAACGCGTTGCTTTAGAGGTGGAGGCGGGGCAGGCAGGCGACCTTGTCACAGGTGGAGGGCATGCGGGCGGCTGGGGGCTCTGAGCTTAAGGAACTAAGGCCAGTGAATGAGCCAGTGTGGCCCCAGGAATGAATGGGAAATACTCCTTCTCCACTCCCCTCTTCTACGGTTTTACACACGTTCCCCCACCTCACATATAAATGATCAACACGTCACTCAGGCAAGTCCCGAAAGCAGACAAGCTGCACAGCCTCGTTTGAGTACGGCCGAGAACCGACTGCCTTACTCCACAGAGCCGGTGGCCGAATCCAGGAAGAGCTTATTCTCGCCTTCCAGGAGACTTGACTCCCAGGATGCCAGGATGCCCCGAGGGGCTTCCTCTACATACACCCCACCTCCTCCTTCAGACCGCTTTACACCACTGGCCCAGTAGGACTTTGCGGGGAGATGTGAGGGCTTGGAAACCAATCCTCCACAACAAAGAAAGGTCCAGGAAGAGTCACAAGCTCAGAATATTGACACTTCGGTCAAGGTGAGAGGCCGGGAGGGCTTAGATGAGAGTCTAAGGTTTCACTGTTGCTTGTGGTGGTGAGGCTGGAGATGCTGGGGCCCCCTCCCCCCTGGGTGTGGGTGTGGGGTGGCTGTGGGTGGGGCAGCACCCAGCTTTCACCACACATCATGCTGGGGACCCCATCAGAGAGGCCCCGGCACGGGCTCCACGGGCCTGGTGTCACATCAAACAGTGGCCTGAGACGCAGTCTCTAAACCCTGCTCCTCCATGTCCCACCAGAGGACGGTCTTGTAGCCTCTTTGCTGCTCATGGAAGGAGGACGGTCCTCGCTGCAGGGAGCAAGGCTCAGAGCCCCAAACAGGCAGTCTTCTGAGGGGACGCACAAGCCAGCAAAAGGAATGTTCTGTCCTTGTCACTAAGGACACTGTTCTTGTCCCTTCACAGCCCTGTAAATTTGGCCCAGGAGCCACTGTTAGCATGAAAGAGTCTATCAAATGATAAACCAAAGTGTGGATTTGGCACTTCGGGCACTGGAAAAATTGGTGTTGAGGTGGCACTGCCCGCAAGCCACAGCCAACTGAAAGGTCTGAGTGTGTGTCACGAGGCCACTGTCACTCTCAGAGGAGTGACAGGGAGGCATGGGGGGGTGCATGTGTGCGCATGGGTGTGCGGGTGTGAGCATGTGCACATGCGTGTGCCTGTGTGCACACGTGAGTGCCTCGCTCCCCCAGGCCTTCTTGCCTTCTTACCTGTCCTTCCCCCACTATCTCTTCGGGCCTGGGCCAGCCTCTTCCTCCCTTTACCTCTTCAATATTTATTCCCCCCACCATGTTGTTCACTATGTTATAACACTGCTATATCCCTCAGCCTGTCCCTTTCACTCTCCCAGCTTCGATTTCTTTCCTCTAAAACCAATTTTTGTGCATTTATTTATTTTATTTAGAGAAACTTCTGCAGCTTGACTTTATCTGCCCCTTTCCCTGTGCCAGCTAGAATTCCCTCTGGGTCAGGGCGTCTCCGGGAGCAGGGAGGATGCAGCTAGAGCCACTCCCCCCTCTAACATCTTCAAAGGGCACCCCATTTAAAGCCATTTCCTGTGCCCTTAGAATACGATGCCACATATACCGGCCCTGAAAGTCAGGACCGGGCCAACCCTCTGCCACCCACAGGCAGATCATCCGGGACCTTGGGATCCCCTGTCTGTGGGAGCTCTTCCCACTTCTGAGCTCAGGAAGCCGCACTCACTTTTACCCTGGCCTCGCCCAAGGAGAGTGACGGGCCCCATTCCTGAGAAAGGCTGCCCTGGTGGGGCTTCCCCTCCGAACAGCGAACAGCGAGGCAGCCGGCAGTTTTGCTTGCCTGCTGTTTGAGGAATGTTCGTGCCGTGATGCTCATTGGCGGGAGTATCTCAGAGCCAATGCACCAGGCCTCACAGGCATGTATGTGTTTCCTCTTAAACCCGTATCATTTTCTAAGTAGGCATTTGCATTTTAGAAAACTCAGAACAATGCATTGGCAATTACAGGGACCTCAGGCACCAAGAAATTTGATTAATTTCCAAAGGTCCCGGGAAACATCAAAAACATCCTTACCCTTTGCCTCCCTTGAACAAACCCTTCCACCATGGTAACACAGCAGCCACGGCACAGCCACATACCTCTGGTGGCAGCCTGCAGCTTTATACTAGCTAAAAAGAAATAATAAGTGTTGCTGTTGTTAGTATGAGGCAGCTATCCCTTACTGAGCACATACTATGTGCCAACATTAAGCGCTCAATAAACACAAAGACCGCACAACAAAGTTTTGAGGTAAGTGTTATTTCCCCCATTTTACAAGTGAAGAAACTGAGGCTCCGAGAGATTAAGTAACCTCCCCAAGTCATGCTGCTGATAATAGTCAGAACCTGCTTTGGCTTTAAGCTTTTGCCCTGATCAGTAGGCTGCCCTCCTTCAAGGTCTCGTGATGCTGGAGTAACGCTGCGGGAGGGAGCAGCGGGCCATCGGCCTCCTGCAGCGGAGGATGGGCGCTCCCAGGAAGACTCCCTTGGGACACACTTGGCCCCTTCATAAGGAATCCCAACCTGTGAAAATCCAAAGTCAAATTCATTGCAAAGAATTCCCTACAGCCTGTCTTTACACAGAGAGTGACTCTGACACATGCAAAATAGTGTTCATTCCATTCAGAAAGATGAAGTTTACTAAAGCTTTTCAGAAACAAGCAAATTCCTTGAACCACCTTGTCCAAGTATGAATAGCTGTGTGTGGCTTCAGACCAGATGGACCAGAGACACATGGAATGGAAGGAGCAGCTGAGAACCAGGGGCCACACGTGAACCCTGGACATACATGTACACATGCTCAGACACGCTCGCTGTTGTACACACACCCAAGCACACAGATGTATGTACGCACACTCACGCATGTACCCATGCACTCGTGCATATATGCACAACCGTGTGTGTGCACATGTTCATGTGTGTTTTGTTCACACACACACACACCTAGGGCTCTAAACAAAAATCACCCAGCCACCTAAAAGAACATCAAAGAGAGGAAAACCAATTGGGACAAAAATTGTCAAGCAAAAGTCTCTCAAAAATGGACCCTCAGATAAAAGGAAGTGAGTCCCCGTTTCCCACAGACCCACTGTGGGCTCAGTATTAACAACTGGCCACCGGTGCCTTCCATCTGCACCTGGGAGCCCTGCTGCTCCCTGCTCCCAGGCCTCGAGCGCCGCCCTGCCCCTCCCCGCCCGCCTCAGCCCAGCCCCCAGGTTCCTGGAGGGGCGGCTGTGAGTACCGCCCCCAAATCCTGCTGCGGAGACACTATCCTAATTGAAAGAAGCTATTTTTCTCCTCTTTAATCTCTCTATTTTTCTGTTTCTAACCTTCACACATGAATGATCCTAAAGTTTTGATGTTGTTTTTTTTTTTCTCGGACTAAACCATTATTTGCAGGGGGAGAGGGGGAAGAAAGGCTCTAGAGGGCCTAAAGGGGATAAGGGAGACCAAGGAGCGCCTGGACTAGATGCCCCCTGTCCGTTGGTATGTTTTCATTTACCACTTGCCTCGTTCTGATTTTTTCCTTGAGGTTTGTGAGCTGGAAACAAAGAAGGCAAACAAACTAAGACGAGAACCGAATGACTGCACTGAAGCTACCCAACCTCTCTGGGCACTTGGCCGCTGAAATGCTGCCTGCTGCTGGTTTTGCCTTAAAGCCACAGCTGCAAGTCATTCTGGTTCAATCCCTTTCCTTTGAAGCAGAACAATTGATGTGTGGAAGTGGAGAGACCCTGAGGAAAGGGATTCTGGAGGTCTTGGCTCTTGGCTCCAGGATGGCTTTGGAAGCCAGGGTAGCATTTGGGAGCCATGCGTTTGCCTTCTTCGTCTCGAGGCCACCTCTGCAGCCAGCAGTTCGAGCTGTTGGCATCCTTGCCCAGTCAGGATGCAGGACGCCCGGCTTAGCATCTCCTGGGGGCCCCCATGCCCCTAGTGGGCAAAACAAGGCCAGAAAGCGGGCTTTTAATAGACAGTTTTCCAACACCCACCAGCCACCAGCCAAAACTTGCAGACCAGAATCAGTAAACAAACATCCCCCAGGAAACCTTCCCGAATGAGCCAATGAGGAATGCCTCGTGGCACGTCCACTGGCCTCCCAAGTGCCTTCTCAGTCTGTTTGAAGACTGAGAATTGTTTGAACACTCAGCCTGAACATTATGGAATGCACTAACATGGAAATTCATCTGTGTTTACTCCGAGGGGATTTGTCAAGGGAGAGGGGGCTTACTGTACATGTTTCAAAGCTAAACTCCCCCTGGAGGCCAAAGAAAGGGTAGAGGTTGAATTTAGGCAACGGGACACAACTGCTTGGGGCCCTACCTCCAGACACCTCGAAGGTCCTGCATCCTGGCTGGGCTAGGACTGGGCCGCTCTGCTCCACAGTCGGAGCTGGCCAGCCTGGACCTGAATAATCATCGTGGTTGGTTTTGTGAACAGGGACACCGAGGTTTTAAAGGAGAGAAAGGGGAGCCAGGGGAGCCAGGGCTGGACGGACTGGATGCCCCATGCCCACTGGTATGGCATTGCCCTTCCTTGCCTGCACGGCCAGTCTGGGCTTCCCCACGTGTGTGGTTTGTGCCTGAGCGCTTTCCAGCCACCCCCCACCCCCTCCTGCTCCATCCATTCAGTCTCCACTTCCTGCCCCTTCCCTCTGTAGACACCCAGGGCCACCTGCCTTGACGGGTCCTCGGGGGCTCCCGCCACACTTACCTCTTGCATGCAAAGTTGGCCAGATGTTTTCTTGGCTTTCTCCTGCAGCAGCTTGGAAAGCACATCACCTTAGTGTGAGCCATCCCTGCCCACCTGAGGCCAGCATCGGCTGTACCTTTCAGAACTGCCTCTAGACCATCTGCCACCACAGAGATAACTAGGAAAGTGGATTCTCTGGACAGGTGCTTAGGGACCGTGACTTCTCCTCCCTCACACACTGCAGTCAGCTCGGAAAGCACTGGCTGAGCACCCGGCACAGCGTTTAACCAGACGCCCTAGTCAGCCCCACGTCCCTTCCTGCTACAGCATCTCATGATTTGGCAGAGGACAGATGGGCACTTTTATAAACACAGGGCACACAGAGAAGTTCTAGACCCCAGGTAGGGAAGGAGGCCATCCTGGCCATTCCATCAGGCTGGGGCTGGGGTTGGGGTTGCTGCCCTGGTAATTCTGCCTGAACTAGAGATTTTAGACCCTAAAGGGTTTGCCCTTTTTGCTTAAGTCCCAAAAGATATTACAAGACCCTCCCTGGGTTCCCCTTTCTTTCATCTTTAGCTGGCTCACTGCTGAGAAGTCCGGAAGAGCAGGAAAGGCTGAGGATGTATTTAAGGAAGAGAAGAGAGGAGGCGGGGAGGGTGGGAGACACTTAGGACCCCTCTCCCAAGCACGTCCCAGACTAGGGCAGGCAGCAGGTCTGTCCCCACCTGGCCCAGTCCCTGTCTAGGATGGGACATGCGGGACCTCCACAGCAACCCTTTCAACTTACTGCAAAGGAAGTAGAAGATGCCGCTTCATTCCAAGGCAATGGATTCAAAGCTCCCGGTCCTAACTCTCCCCAGGAGGCTGGAGTTCAGTCAGATGAGAATTCCAGGCCCCACATCCCCACCCTGGGGTCAGGCCGGAATTATCTCTGAGCAGAAGAGAAAACACTATTTTTAAAAATACACTTGTTTGACCCCAAAGATGACCATACAGCCCCTTAGAAGAAATTCCAGGGGCTTTTTCAGACTGACAACAAAAGGAGAAGAGCACAAGCACTCGGAGTGGCACGCCTCCGGTGCCCCCTCCGAAACCCCCGCCTGCCGCCCGCACGTGCCCTGACCCCCAGCATGTCCCGCACACCGGTGCCTTTCCCAGGGGCGGGGTGTCCCCATCGCTTCCCCCTTGATTCTACCAGCTGCAGCCCTGGCCTCCCTGCTCCTCTCTCACACATCACCATTATCCTCACCTGCCCTGTCACCCCTGCCACCAGCCACGTGCCGACGGGAATGCCACTGTGGCCAGCGGAGGCTCCTCTCCCTTCCAGAGCCCGTGGGAAATGGGGTGCCATGGCGGGCTGGGGAGGGGGGCAAGAGGTCTTCATGAAGCTCTGGAATGCACCCCCTCCCTCTGCAGACCGTTCCTCACCCAGGGGGACAATGAAGGTCATGTGTACTTGACCCTTAATGCAAACTAGTGTATTCTCCAATAACATCCCGCACTGGTGTGTCGTTGGCCCATTAATTCTGCTGTGGAAGTGCACTTATCTTCCCTGTATTTCTCGTTGCTGTTCTCCCTGTCCCCTGCATTTTGTGATTGTGGGTGTGGGGGCAGGGGTGCTATTGATCATGATTTTTAGTACAAGATAACCAGACTTCTTCGGCCCTCTGTGTGGGGCTGGCCGCCTGCTGGATGCCAGGTGAGAGGGTTAGGTGCCTGTCACGGGTGCGAGAAAATGGTCTGGGGCCCCGAGGGCTTCCATCTCACCTCCTTGGGGCTGACCACTTGCTCTGGTCCCCTGAAACCCAGTGTCCATCTCTTCTTCTGCTCTGGAGCCTGGAATTCTAGAATCTGGGCTATGATTCTAGTAGTGGTGGACCAAGAACCCCATCTCGGCCCTGATTCAGCCTTCCCCTCCCACCTTGTCTCCCAGAGACGCCTAGGTTTTCCCCAGGGCACACCAGAGAGGACACAGGACATCCTGAAGCTGCACAGGCTCCATGGGTGCCAACAGCAAAGGGGACAGTGGCACAGAGCTATTCTCATCCTGCCACCGCACCTTCTCCCCAGATCCCCAGCAAGCCCCTGTCACGTTGCCAAAGGGACCTCAGGGCCATGTCCCTTTGGGCTCCCTGCTCCCTCTTATTGATCATCAGATGGGAACTGCCTCCATCTCCTCCTTCCACTGCTACAGAAGAGAAAAAAAATAAGAGAACAGGGGAACTGGGGGGCACCTTAGCAGTGGTTTTGTACGGCCACGCCCTCCCCAGGTTTTGCGGAGGAGGGAACGGAGGTGGCCAAGTGCGCAGTGACTTGTCGGGAGCACACAGCACTCAGTGCAGCCCGAGCAGAGACCGGCAGTGCTCTCCACAGCGCTCACAGGGCCTCCGCTGGCTGAGCCCTCAGGCTAGGACGCCGCTCAGGGACGTGCGCTGTCACTTCATGTGACCCAGGCTAATGGGAAAGCTGATGGGCTTGCCTCCTGCATCCTTCCAAGGCCCTGACCTAGGAGAAATAATAGAAAAGAAACAGACTATGGAGGTGGGCTGCATCCTGATCAGATGCCACAGTGTTCGTGGCCCTTGTCACCGTGTCCTGCCTGCATGGTGGGTTGTGCTGGAGAGTCTGAGCCCTGTGCTTCCCTCCCTCACTGCAGGGCGAAGACGGCTTACCAGTCCAGGGCTGCTGGAACAAGGTCAGTCTTCCCAGCGGCGTGCTGTGCCTCGGGCACAGGTGCAGTGGGGCCCTGTTCTCCGCAGTGTGACAAGCACGCACGATTTCCATCCTGGGCCTTTGCAAATGAGTCAGCAAGACATGGGTCGAAGCAGGCACGATCCGCCAGGCAGACTGTCTGTTCGACATCCCACGCAGGGCACACACTTGCAGAACCTGGAAAAATGCTTTCTAAGGCACTGGCAAACCCAGTGGAAGTATGGAATTTCCACGTGGCCACACAGATGACGCTGTAGGCCTTGTGTGGTTAACGTACACAGTACCTTTCCTCCAAGGAGCTCTAGACCTTGTTTTAAACTTAGTCATCACCAGCTATTCTCATAGTGTCCCACTGAGGTCATTTAAGCCATGTGATGACATTTATCCAGATATAAGAAATCTAAAATTTTTAAACTATAGACCCACCTGGGTTCTATCTCCCCACGCAGAGACTGACCAGCCCACCACCCCGCCCTCCCCTTGAGTGTGCGCTGCCGGAGCATCCTGCATCCGCACATGAGACCTGCAGCCCCGAATTTCCAACCACGGGTTTCCGCTTATTCACACTTGCCGTGGTATTTGCCCTCTGACCCCAAGGGCTGTGCCCTTGCACATGACCACCGCATTCGGCCACAGCCCCCACAGCTCAAGGCCCCCCAGCCTGACCAGGGCCATAGGGTTGCTAACCCAGAAGCCCAGCGTGGTCCCCAGCAGAGGAGACAGCTGCCATGCTGTGCCACCGAAGCCCGCCCCCACCTCGCCCCCACTTTTCAGAGCCCTCTGCCTCGTGGGCTAGAGGTGCTGTTTCACCCTCACGGCAGGGCTGGAGGCCCAGCCTGGCCAGAGTCTGCTTCACTGAGCCAGTCTTGCCCCGGTGGCAGCAGAGGCATGCCTACAATGGCTGAACGCACTCCTTTACACCAGAACCTCACCAGTTCAGAGGACTGGGGGGAAGTAGTGAAACCACCAGGACCCCAGGCCCTTGGTGGAGCAGCTACTGGCCCAGGCACCTGAAGGGCCCCTCGCCAGAGAAAGGAAAGCGCAGCACCCAAGGCAGATGCCTCCCCAAGCATCTGCCCCTCTGGCCATGTCTCGTCCCCCAGTGAGTTCCCTCAGCCCTAGTTAAAGCTCCACAGAAGCAGGTAAGAGGTGTGTCCAGTGACACCCTTTGCCTCTTTTCTTCTTCAAGATTGATGCTGATGGTTAGGGAATAGAGTTTCACAACTGTTGGAACTCTGTGATAGCATTTTGCAGGGGAAGAAACAGCCACTCTCTAGAGCTACAGGGTTTTGGAGAAGCACCTAGACAGCCTCGTGCATCTATTGGTTCCCACCATAAATTCAGTCTGCGATGCTCAATAATTCAACCGCCTGGTGTCCAAAGGCAGCATAGACAGAGAGTGCCCTCTGGTGGCCAGGAAGGGGAATGACTGGAAGGTGAAAGTGGCTTCCCACCCTCAGGGTGCAGACTGTCAGCCCCGGGGGCTTCCACCGCAGTTGCCCACCCTGAACTCGCATTCAACCCGGGAGATCTGCCTCCTTTCACACGAGGGAAATAAACACCCAGAGACCCACTGGCACTAACTCTACATTGTTTTGTGTTTGTTTTTGTTTTGCAGTGATGCCTCTAACTTGGGATTGGCCTGTGTGTGTGTCTGTACATAGAATATTTATTTTTATACAGTTTTTACTTTTTGAAAATGTCAGAAGTCTGATGCATCTTACAGATTATTAAAAAAGTGAAAACCTGCATATTTTGTACAGAAAATACCAACCTCTCCTCTTTTGTTTACAAGATGTTTTGTATAAGTCTGCGACTCTAATACACTTTTTGTTTCTGATGTGGTCATATGTTTGCATGATATTTGTGCACACTCAGTAAGTATTGAAACTTAATAAATTATTGTCTTCTGGTGCCAAAGGGAGCCAACCAGCACTAAGGTACTGGCTTTCGCGGTGTGAATCCTCAGAAACATGAAGGCCTGTGGTGTTTACTAAACCAGCTGTGTCTAAGAATATTTTAAACTCTTATGGATTTTCATTATTAAAAAAAGTGAAACATACCCATGCATGATCTTGATTAATCATTAAATTGATCACATCCTTTCTCGTGAAAGCAGGACATCCCAGAAGCAGGCTTCTCAGAAGTAGAGAGCAATGTTTTGAAATGTGAAGTTCAACAGAGGCGGGAGGGGACTCCGTTAAGCTACATCTCCTGTGCTATGTTTCAAGTTCATTATGGTGTCGTTTGAGCACTTAGGGTTCAGCTGGATGCCCCCGAGAGCCCCCGAGAGCCCCCAGACTTACAGACGTTTTTTTCTTGGTGTGTTTTGGTAATTCTTCCTCTGAGTGGCGGCCACCACGTCAGCAGTCGCTGGCCATGGCCAGGCCCACTTACAACGCACGGTTGGAAGGTTTGCCTGATTGGCCGCTGCACCCCAGCAAAGACCAGTCAGAAAACAGTGACAAATCTGGGCCAGATCGGGTCAATCTGAAGTTGTTTTCATTGTTTAAGACAGAGTGTTACTGCTGTCTCTTCATGGTTCCCTGCTTAGCCGAGGTCTCAGGAAACCTATTTTAAAGACGAAAGAAGTAACTATGGTATAGCATGCAAATTTATTGTTAGACGCTTTACAACATAAATTGATGCCTCTAGAAGTCTTGAAAATAACAAATTACATATTTCAGTGGTTTAAACACCCATCTCATTTTTCTTCCATTTTAATTCTTTACGTCTCCTCTCTTTGCAAGCAGTGCCCAGGCAAGCTCGCACTCAGGCTCGGCCCACACACAGCCGGAGGCTGCTAAGTCTGCGGACTCCACAGGCCGAGGCCCCGCCCTGTTGCAGAGTGAGATCTCACTCACAAACTCTCGTGTTAACGCTGCCAGACCCCAGGGGACTGAGCCAGCAGTCCACTTCCTCTAAACGTCCACTCAGGTATTTTGGAAATAGATGACTTCCTCCTCTGAGCCTTGACTTCCCATTGAAAAGTGGAGCACTTGAACTACACCTGACCTCCATGGTCTTTGAATGGAGCTCATCCGCCCCCTGATCCCCATGACAGAAGCTTGAGGGACCCCGGCTCAAACCGCCAGCTGGCAGAAGCTGCTTTTCCTACCGAGGGAGAGTGAGTGCCAGGAGGCAGCGCCTTCCAAATAATGCCCCATCTAGGGCCACCCTCTCCACCGGGCAAGGCCTAGCCCCACAGTACCTTCAGGGGCTGGAAAAACATTTTAAATTTCATTTCTTTTAAATCAGAAGAAAAAACGAATGTATGATCATGAATCCAGGCAGGGTTAGATTCACCTTTCTGCCAGAGCAGTCATAAAACATAATCTCTTACCTATTGTATGAAAGAAGGAGCCACGGAGGCCCCACCCGCGTCCTCTGCTCCCTGAGCCCTGCTCCTGCCCTGGCTCTGCTGACTGGTGCCACCTCCAAGGGCACCCTCCTCACCCTGTGTTCCGCTTCCTCCCCACATCTGACATCCTGAGCAGTCAGAGCATAACCTGGTTCTTCGGGACCCACCGCCTCATTCCTTTTAGGCTCTTGTTGGACTCATCGGAACCCACTGATGACCTGAAAGTCCCGGGGGCAGGGGTCCTGTGTTAGCCAGATGCCCCGGATAACTTCGGGCCCACAGGGGCCTCTGCTCCTGTGTTCAGTCTGCTGTCACTCATTACACCTCAGCAGATACCACCAGGGTCTGAAGTCCCCCACAATAATGTAAATAGTAAGAGAGAAATGTTTGCAAAGAAAAGTTGAAAATTCAGAGTCAAGGAAAATAAGTACAGAGGAGAAGGCAGGAGAACCCCAGACGTGGGGTGGGAGGGAAGGCCCTGGGCACACTGCACTGTAAGTTGTCCGGCACTCAGAGAAATACAGACACCGTTCGCCTGGCTTCTGTGTGCACACGGCCCTCCCCCATGCAGAGCAGTCCACAGAGGCTTGGCCTCATTTATGCGAGCACATTGTCTCCCCAAGTAGTCTGGTGCCTCGAGCATCCTCGGCTAGGACCCCTCCCATCACAGGTGCCAGCCACACCCCCCCACACCCTGCTCACCTGGGGCTCCTGGCTCCAGGTCCCCCCACCCGGGCCTCTCCACTTGGACCTTAACTCAACTCGGCATCAAATGTGGTGCAGGGAGATTAGAAGTAGGGGAACAGTGGTCAGGAAGCTGGTAGAGAAGCTGGGGATCGGTACTCACGCTAGCAGACCAGACCAGATGCCAGGAGGAGACGCACGGGTGCGTGGCTGGAGGAAAGGATTGGCGAAGGGCCGCTCAAGGAGCTGGTGGCCAGAGAAGGCTCATGGAGGCTAAAGACACTCAGTCCCTCCTGGGGAAAGGCAGCCCCTCCTGTGGAGAACTGCCAGCCCAGGGAGAGAGTGATGCACCCAGCCCTGCCCAGTGGGGCACACTACCGCCCCGTTGGTGACTATTCTCTGTGAATTGACTGGTCGGCTCCTGCGAGCACTGGGGTGCTGGTGCCTTCCACGCCCCTCCACCTGGAGCCATTGGCTGTGACAGTGTTATGCACGGAGTTGGCATTGCAAAACTGTGGCATGCGTGTGCGTCATAACTGAATAACGGCTGTCCGAGGGGACCTGACCACCCAGGAGGCGGTGCGGGGTCAGCTCCCCTAGGGCAGGCGTGGCGGCAGAGGTGCTTCTCACATGGGTGTCTAGTCGCTGAACTCACCAGGGGCTAAGCAGTACAGGTCTAACTGCCTGGCTTGCAGCAGGGTCCCCAAAGCCCCACAAATGTCAGGGACACTGCTGCCACGGTCCGTTTGTCCTCTCTGCACCCTCCCATCACCACCTCACACTGCGCACATCTGGCCTGGCCCCTGCCTGGCACCTGGACGCAGTTTCAGGCCACCTCAGACATCATGCTCGTAAGACTCCAAACCCTTGGAAAGGAAAAGGAGGACAGGCCACCAGTGCATGGACAAGAAAGGAGAGGAGACACCCCTGCAGGTGGAGAGTGGAGAAGGCAGGCGGGACCAGGGAGACCGCCGCTCCTTTCCCCAAGGAGAATTCCCCAGCTGGCGTTGCCTCGAAGCTGCAGGTTCCTCGCTCTGGTGGAGGGGGGCGGAGGGGGCGCAGGGAAGGGAGCCGTGTACACTGAGGCAGAGTCCTTCACACAGACGGGCCCTCTGGTTTCTGGAAGAGCCCTGCCCCTGAAGGACAGCTAAGGCCTGTTGACATAGGCAGAGGCAGAACTGAGCTGGGGACGGGCTTTAGTACCATCCAGGCTGTCTCGGGGGCCGGGGGGCAGGCTTCCAATGTATATTCGCTGACCCCAATATGCCTCCTTAGTCCACCCCCCACACCTTAGCCCATGCTGGGCCCTTGGCTTGGAATGCCCTTTTTACTGCAAAATTCCACCCTCCTTTCAAGTGCCTGCTTAGACACCACGGCCCAGGGAGACTTCTGGGCCCCTCAGTTGGATGAGTTCCCTCCTTGGAACAGCCAGGAACCCTGTGTCTTTGCTCCCTCCGCCATCCGTTAGAGTTGGAAAGCCAGTCTCCCGTGGTAGACGGGGACCCTTACAGAAGAAGGGCTTTCTCATTCATTAGGCTTTGATGGACCCAGCTCAAGTCTCCCCCAACCCAATGGTCCAGGCTCATAAACACCCATGACCTGCTGAATTATCAGCCTGCATTGCTGAGCAAATACTATGCACAGACAGTGCGAAGGGAGGGAGGGGCTACGAAGGGCTGTAAGGCACAGGAGCTGACGGGGACGCCCAGCAGGGCACGGAGTATGTGCTCAGTGAGAACACTGGCAGCCAGCAAAACCGGAATGAGGAGAGAACCCCGTTGGCCAGAAGGGATCACAAAACGGAGAGGGAGGAGCTGGCCGCCACCCTCAGGGGGTCCCCTGCCTTGCCTCATCCTCCTTTCCCTGATAGAGCCATCAGTGAGCAGGACTCTGGGCCACACTCGCTTCTCGAATCAGGACGGCAAATGGAATTGTGTTGGAAGAAATGGGGCAGAGAGGACAGGTCCAAAGTGGGAGGGCGCTGGGCTTCGGCCCAGGTCAGCCGGGTCTGTGGGATCGCCTGGCCCGGGGGCACCCGCGGGGCTCCATCCTAAACATCCCCTTCTTTGTACCTCCTCAAGGGTCAGAGTCGATGGTTAATCGCCAAGAAGTGAAACCAGGCGGCACAGAGCCCTGGGGAAAGTGCCTCGTCCTGGAGGAGGGAGAAGACGGAGCTAACCCTGGACAGAGGGTCGCTGGCCGAACCTTTCCAGGGGGCCTGACTGGAGGGGGCGATCAGAGGGCAACCACAGGACAGCATGGCCTCCTGCCCCTTCTGAGAGCCAGAGCCCAGCCGGAAGACCAAGGCTCATGCACCCATGTCCTCCAGTTGCCTGCCCGGGTTTCTGCAGCCCGCAGCGGGCCCTCTGCTGTTGCCGCAGTTCCCACGTCTCTGGGATGCCTTTTCCTTGTGGAGAAGCTGCATTTCTTTGGGCAAACCCTCTGCAGAAGGGGCTGCCAGCACGTCACGTCCTGACCTTGGAAAGTCTCCCCCAAAGGCTGTGGCCAGAGGCCTGCTACCTTTCCCAAGTCCTTCTCAACAGATTTCCTTTCGGCCCCCTTTGGTGCTGCCACCGACAGCCCTCTGGCTTCCTGGGCTTTTTTTACATGTCATAAGCTGGTGCGTGTACCAAGCTGGCAAAGCAGAGGACATTTGTCTGTGAGAAGAAGACACACCAACATTGCAGAGGAAAGAAGCCCACGCCTGGGGCATGAGGTTGGACCCTGGGCTGGTCCTCAGAGCCAAGAGCCTCATGCATTCAGCCTGGTGCCCTGAGGTGCCCAAGCCAGCGCTGAACTGACCGGGATGCAGACAGGTAGCAACCTATGTATTTTCAGGAGGTTCTGGAGTAAGCTGTTTCTTTAGCAAGATGGTTAAAGGGACAGTGCTGGGAAATTAGCTGCCCACGGCCTTCCCTCTCCTGTGGTCACCGTGGGCTGACCACCCTGCTACCTGCTTCTCCCACAGGGTGACCGTATTCTCTTGTTCAGTCCAGGACACTTTGCAAGTGAAGAAGAGCAGTAGGAATAATTGCGCCCTGACAACAGAAGTCAACCTGAAAAACCAGGAGGGGGGTCACATTAACCATTACCTAACACCCCCGTCACCCACCAGCCCTCAGGTCACTCTCTGACAGTGACTCAACACCTTCTTAGAGCTACAACCAGTTACCGAGGCCTGAGAAGTCAAGGCCAAGCGAACGTGGCTGGGGGGCAAAGGTAAACACCCCTAGTCAAGATCGGAACTCAAATGCACCAGTATCGAAAGGGAAGGTGGGTCAGAGGAGGCAGAAGCACAGGGTAGTGGGTGTGCAGAGGAAAGCCAGGCCTCGAGCAGACTGACATCTCGGAGGAATGCATCTCTAGGACGGTTCCAGGTAGGAGAGGCTAGATCGCCAGGGCCCACATTCTGACTTCAAATCCATAACATCTTTCTC
This sequence comes from Artibeus jamaicensis, assembly GCF_021234435.1. Lineage (NCBI taxonomy): Eukaryota > Metazoa > Chordata > Mammalia > Chiroptera > Phyllostomidae > Artibeus > Artibeus jamaicensis. The sequence goes on from NW_026521788.1 coordinate 21,829,062, forward strand.
AGTCCTGTAGGTTACAGAAAATGCATTAAAACATGTTATTATTTTTCCCATTCATAGTGTCTGGTTCAGAAAGCTTGTCAATCACAGCCCCACCCTCACTGACAACTCCACCCCTTGCCTCTTCCCACCTGTGTTGTAAGAACAGCAGCCTCTTCACCTGAGCAGGAGCAGCTCCTCTGAGTAGGGGTAGCTCCATTACCTGAGCAGGAATGGCTCATCCAGGCTTCGGACAAATGGTATGAGTTCTTCTCAGCTCTCTTTGGGCTGAAGGGCACATGTGCATAACTGGATGTGACTAAAGCATAGCTAATGGACCCAGACAATGATCTAGACTTGACATGGGGTTCAGTGGATACCACTGGGCTTCTACAGCCCAGTCCTCCAGCTGCCCAGCTCTCCTTGCCAGCCCCAGGGCATGGGAGAAATAAACAGCATCCTTCTACCACGTGACATACAAGCAAATGGGTTCAAGGACTTCTGATGATACACAGGATCCTGGACATTTGTATACAGTCAGATGGTTTTCACCACCTGCCAGCCAGCCCCCGGCTCTGAACCAACGGCCATCGAGGAAGACAGAGCCACCACAACTGCCTTATACGAGAGGACACTGCCAGTCCCTGGGCTCACTTCACCGTGAGAAACACGGTGAAAGCGCCTAAGAGACATTTTTTTCTTGCACTCCACTCATTCCAAAGACAAAGTGTTTTATTGCAAACATTGGCCAAAATAATTGTGCCTGCAATGCCCACAGCCAGTGGGAAAGCTCTCTGGCCCGGAGGAAGGAGGTCTGTGTGCTGACCGTGCGCCCCTGTTGCCCCTCCCCCGCGGAGCCACCTGGGGCAGGGCCTCCACGCCCTGAGCCTCCCTTCCCTGCCCCGGGGCAGGTCCGCCGGCCCACAGGTGACAGAGAACATCTCTGTGAAATGCCTGGCACAGTGCAGAGCTGTATAAAGGTTAGACAAAGTGAGGGTTAGTGTTCACTGTTTTGGAAAAAACAAAAAAACTTGCTTTTCAGAGTCAAACCTCAATTCACTGGAGTAACTTGAAAGTGGTTCATTAAAATTTCTGGCAAAATTAGGTTCAAAGGAGGCTCTCTTGTGTCTGCGTGGAGGGCCGGGCCGACCAGCACTGCGGATGCTGCATAACGAGGTGGGCGCGGCGGCTGCCCGGGGGAGCGGCGTGCGGGTGCACAGGGGCCGCCCTGGGAAACTGAGGGCCAGAAACACTCGCGGGAGCTTTTCTCCTCCCTAAAAGAGAAAAATCAGCAATTCTTTAAATCTTGCTTTAAAAATTCTGTGACCCATACTCCTGGTTGAAGGAGGATCTTTTCCCTTCCTGGCTCCAACAGGAGGAGCTTCCCGTTTCTGCCACTGGCCCGGCTGCCCTCTGCCCAGCAGCCTCCCGCCTTCCTCGTGCGCCCGCCTGAGCCTGCGCCTGCGCCTGCGCCTTCTTGGGCGCGTGGGCAAGAGTCCCCACTTGGTCGGTCTTTCATCTTCAGTTTAACAATCGTTGTTAGTGTTTCAGCAGAAAAAGTTCTATTTCGTTGCTTCACGCAGGAACCTCGGTACAGATCATTGAGGTTTAAATGTGTTTGTTTAAGTCAGAACCTAATTCTCAGAGCTGACTACGGAAGGTCAACAACTTATCTGATTGTATAGTTTAGGTAGTAGGAAAAGGTTTATTCATACTGCGGGCAGTGGGTCTTTTATATGGAAGAAAACATTTCCCTGCATATAGTGTGCTCATGGTTTAAGTTTTTCTATCATTTTTCTTTTAATGTTATCAAGATATCTTCTTTTTACTAACTGTTATATTTTTCCTATGACTTTTAAAAAGTTATTTCCCTTGAGCTCTCCTGTGGGTCAAAAGTGCCTCCCATGAAGGCAACCTGGTGCTAAGCCCCGCCCCCTCCCCCCAGGTGTCCCCAACAACATGCGTGGCTGTCCTGTCCGGACCCCCTCTGAGCCCCCTTCACCCTGGCCCCATTTACCATAAAGAGGTCATTTTTTCAACACAGGACCTTTTCTGGGCTACAGGTCTGTCACTGGTCTCCAGGGGACCTCATTTTTTCATTGCCACTATATTGAATAGATGGGAAGATTTTGAACAGCGTCTACCTTCTTAGCGACCTGGGACCCTGGAGGGAAGACCCCCAGCCCAGCAGCCCAGACGGTCTTCCTGGCCCTCGCTCTTCCTGGCTCAGTCCCCTTTCCCTTCTGGTGAGCCCTCGGAATTTCTCACCTCCTTGTCTTGCATCTGCCCTTGTTCTGTTTTTTATTTATTTTTCAGTTCTCTCTTCATTCACTTCTCACCCTCAGGTCGCTTGGCTCCCTGCTCTGTCCTTGTCCCCATCTCTCAGTTCAGGCAACTGAGCATGCTTACAGCTCGCTCCCCCAAATGAGTCCCCTGGGGAGAAAGATCTGCAATCTCATCAACTCATGTGATAGCTTAGGTTTCCTACCAAACACTCCCGGTGACTTCCATTTAAATATCCTTAAACAGGATGTGCCATTTATCTTATCATGTCCCCCATAAGAAGACAACTGCACACTTTTATTTTAGCTTCTTTTCTAAGTCTGATAAGACATGGTTGTCCAGACCTACTGGTGAAGAAATGCTTTGTTGGCTTTGTGTTTCGGTTTCAAGGTCATAAGCAAGTCTCTCTAGAGCGTTTCCTCCCAGTTTTAAGGTCAATACGTCGCAGTGAATTTCTTCATACAGACCGGTGAAAAGCTGCATCTTGGAGGAAGGCAGAGGCTGTAGTGCCAAGAGTATCTTTAACATGAAAGGGTAAGACTAGGTGTAATATTTTGTGATTCTGGAATTCGATAACCTTTTTGTTGCACTTGAGCATTTTCCCTTGTGCCTATCAGAGGTTTGTTTGGTTAGGTTTTAATCACACAGGTATCTATTTTTTTAATATAATTTAAAGATGTGTTCTGGCCCAGGCCTGAGCTGATAAAGGCCCCCTCCCCACCAAATGTGGATAGAAAGTCACAGTGAACAAGGAAGAGCTGAAATTCCCTGTACAGTTCTTTCCTTTTTCTTTGGAAATCCTCTTGGTTTTATTCTGTTCATGGCTTGTTGGAATCTGGGATGAGATGTCTAACATGTGATGAGACCTTCAGAGAAACCCAGTGCCGGACATTTGTAGCATAAAATAGAGAAGCTAATCTTTCTCAAAAATCAACTCTTTGGCCCTGGCTGGGTGGCTCAGTTTGTTGGAATGTCATTCCATATATCAAAAAGTTGCAGGCTCAATTCCTGGGCAGGGCACATGCCTAGATGGCAGGTTCCATCCCCAGTCAGGGCAACCAGTTGATATTTCTCACGTCAATGTTTCTCCTGCTCTCTCTCTCCCCCATCCTCTCTCTCTCAATAAATATATCCTCAAATGAGGATAAAAAATTAAAAATAACCAATGGTTTAATTTACAGCTTAGCCAGAATTCAAGCAAGCCAGGTCCGTGGCCATCCAAGACGCCCCCATGGAAGAGACCCGGTATTTCCCATGAACGAGCAAAGGCCTGCAGGGTTCCTGCCACTACGGCCTTTAGAGTTCGTGTGTGTGCTCTACAATGAGCAGTTGTAAGAATGTAATTATCTGAGTGGTTCTGTTGCTGCCATATGGCCACAAGGGTTTATGGGAACTGTGTTTAAGAGGAAATCAACACCTGTGTTTCACGTGCTCCTGAAAGGCATTACCTCAGGTTCGTGCAGGAGGAAGTGTTGCCTCTAAGAATATAATCATGTGTGAACTGTATAAACACGTGTGTCACACAGACCTTCGCCATGTCATTGTAGAGGCGGAACAGAGCAATACTCCACTACACCCACTGGCCAAGAAATACGCTATTATCTGACACAAAAGCTCAGAGGAACTGACCAGTTCCATGTTGTGGTGCAGCCTTCTGTCCCCCTGTTCAAACATTAACCTAATCATAGACTGAGATGTCCCCACTTTGAGAGGGGGCCTGGAGGAAGTCTGGTGTCTCCAGCTTAAGCTTGCTTTTCTGTGGTAGCCACTCTGGCAAGTGTGCCTGACCAAGTCCTGAAGCACTTACATCAGTTCTTCAAAATGGGTGTGGCTCTGCCCGTCAGAGCTCACAGCTCTCAGCCTGCCCACCCCAGACTGGGGGCCTGGGAGGAAGATGCCTTTCAGAAGCCCTGCAGACCTGGGGCCTCTTGGGCTTCTACTACCAAGGTCACGATAGCTGTTGCGGGCTTCCTAAGGTTCTACCCTCAACCTCAGTCCCTCACTACTGACCAAAGGGATCCCTTCCACGCAGAACTCCTGTGCCTCATGCCATGGCTTTCCCCCCAATAACCCCTGTTACACCAGACTCCTGCAGCCTCTTCCACTGATGATCTAAAGACAGGCTTCAAGGCATTTCAATGACTCCAGAAGTTTCTGAGCTTCCTTCATAAGACAGATTACAGAATTTCGTATCACATTTCAGTGATTCAGTAATATTGCCATTTTGCCAGAAAAAAAAGACAACAATACGGGGGGCAAGACACCTGATTCCCTGATCCCCAGCACTCCCTTTCTACCCAAGTGCACTTTGCAAACTTCCATGGCAATTCCAGGCTGATCTTTCCGGTCAGTTTATTGAAGCAACTGGATTTTATGCATTTGTTACCCTTACACTTTCAATGAAGCTTTCTTTTCTTGTTATTTTGGGCATTTGGTATACAATGCACAGCACTTTATTTCCGTGATGAGTTTGATAATGGAAGTTTCTCTTGCTTCTTATAGCCTTCAGATAATTTCAAGAATGTTTAAATCTTACATACCCATTTTACATATGTTGTACTGTTGCTAACTTTGTATGTATAAATAGCCTTTGACGAACGTTGGCGTTTTAAGTGCTGTCTCTTTTTATTGTGATCGTTAGCACTATTATTCTATCATCATTCTTAATTGTGAATATTTTGTGTGCACTCAATTTATTTTTCTACTCACCTTTAATATTTTAGAAGTAAGTTAGTAACTTACGTAAACAGGAAAGTGCTTTGCTTAAGCAGTGAGCAAGCTGTTTGATAGAAAGATGTTAAAAGATTGATTCTTTTAAATGCTGCCTATATGCTTTTCTTCGCATTATCAGGTGCTATTTCAACAAAACCTGTTTCTCTGCTGGATTATTCTGTACTTCCCATTTCCGACTTTGATTTTGAATTACCCATGATTCCATTTGCCAATGCCTGAACATATCAGGTCAAAGACAGCTCTTTTCTCTTGATGAGTAGGGTCTTATTTCATTTCGATAACTTCCAAGCTAAAAGTGAACTACAGGGAAAACATCCCAGGTTGTCGGAGTTCGCTAAGGACCTGTGGCCACATGGCTTCTCAAGTGGCAAGTGTTTCTGAAGCAGAGAGCGGAGCCCCCAGGTAGCGCATATCGACGTCCGTCTGAAACTCCTTGCCTCCCAACTCGACGCATGGAGGTGGCCTACAACCTGGAACTCTGAACAACTCCATCCTACCCAGTGTGGCACCAGGGCCAGGGCCGGCCTGGGGGTCAGAAGGCCCAGGTCCCGGTCTCAGTTCTGCTGCCGGCGCACTAAGTGACAGCACATTCTGGGTCTTGGCACATAGGGCAGGCAGTGCTGGGTCTCCTTCACAACAGGAATATTCTGCATTGAACAAATCAGCCTGTTCCTTTAAACGCAGTTTCACTGTTCTCAAGTGGAGAGGATTTTAGCAAATGAGTACAACTGCTCCTTCAGTGGAAGGCCCTGCCGTCTGCAAGGGCCACGGGCCTGGACCACAGTGAGGGAGTAAGTATCCTAAGGATCAAAGGTGAACCCCAGAGAGTGGTGTGGAAAGATTAATTACTAATTACACTAAACAAGGGCTCTTTGGGAGAGACCATCAAGCTAAAAAGATGAAAGAGTAACTGGTTCAATTAGCAAAATGGTTAGGCAGCAGTTCACGTAACGCACTTTGACTTGTGAGGGGAAAGTAACTGGAAAACTGCACTGAAACTGTGGGCCTTACTGTCCGCATCGTCCTAGAGTTTTATACGCTAGTTTGTACTTAATATCTATGGTGTAAATACTTTCTGATGTAAATAATGTACATATGAATTATATATTTTGTTTCTGTCTTTTCTAAAATGGAAGTTGATCTAAGCAATAAATTACAAATCATCTACATCTTGGTTTGGGGAGTGTGTGTGTGTGTGTGTGTGTGTGTTTAAAGAAATTATATACCTTTGCTTTAATATCTTTCAGAAGGGAAAGAGAGTTTCATGATTAAAGGGAGCTTCATTCCTAACTAATGGAAGTAAGATGGTGCCACAGAAAGAGGAAGAGATTAGGGGTCGGGAGAGTGGGGTTTCGCCCTGGCTCTGTCTTTTCACTAGCAGATGTGGGGCTGAGTAAGTCACTTAACCTCTTGGAGCTTCATCTAAAAATGAAAACAGCTGTCACAGTTGTTTTGAAATCCAAAAAATAACAGATGCAAAATACTTTGAAAGTAAAAAAACTGTACTCAAAGGCATGGAATTCATCTTAATTTTCACTATGTCATTTGATTGGAAAATAGGCACTTTTTATATAAGGGGGATTGTATTTTGCTTGAAGAAACTGGGTGTGATGTTAACTTTTCCTGTTGGTACATATGAGACTTATGATTAATAATTATAATTATTTTATTAGCTTTAAGAACATTGAGGGAAGACATAAGTTTCAAGAATTCATAACAAAATATTCATACTTCAAATTTGTTCTTGGTTAGACACCAAAATTTCTTCATTGGTGGCCAACATCCTGTGAAGAAGACTTTTATCAAGGCAGAGAAATACAATCAAGTGACCTGGAATCGACAACCCCTCTAAAGAGGGCAGAAACCACAAGGGGTGCCCCAGGCAGACTCCCCCGCGGAGGCAAGGCAATCCTGCACGCGACTTCATCTCACTGAGCGGCCCCGGCATATCCTTTGGGGATGACCAAACTGGGGTTATATCACCTGAAAGAAAGCCATGATGAATAGCAAACTGCTCCCCACTTCAACAGACCAAAAGGCTGGGCCTACTTCCTACCATGTTGAAATCATCTGTCCCCCTCCCATCTTGTATAGAAAAGACTGAGACCTTCTGTGATTCACCCAAGGTCACTCAACATCATGTTTCCTCCAGCTCAAGAGAAAAACAGCTAGGGATAAAGGGAGGGCCCTTTATCCAAGGCCCTTCTTTCAAGCTGTGGCCCCTCCCTCTCTTCCTGCTGTTTAAGATGTTGCATATGGAGGGCAGGTGAAAGGGAACATGCTGTGCTCATCTTTCACCCACCTGTGGCCTCCATCTTGTAAGGCATCAGAAATGCAGTCATTGTGCCTGGGCCACTGTGGCTCATTTGGTTAGAGCATCATCCTGCAAATCAAAAGGTCATGGGCTTGATTCCCAGTTGGGGCACATGCCTGGGTTGCAGGTTGAGTCTCCAGTTGGGGTGCATGCAGGAGGCAACTGATTGATGTTTCTCTCCTACCTTTCCCTCTTTCTAGGATCAGTGAGCATGTCCTCAGGTGAGGTTTAAAAAAAAAAAAACACGGTCACTGCATTGTACAGTTTGGAGGTCTGAGTAGGGGTGTATTGAACAAGAGCACAGCAGTCTTGCTGGACACCTTTGACGATCGGGTATGGAGTCACTGTTAGCCATGACAGGTATGTCAAGTGCTATGTCAAGACTGAGGTTACGGGCCCTTGCCAGGTAGCGCAGGCAGTTGGAGTGTCGTCCCATACACCAAAAAGTTCCCGGTCAGGGCACAGACCTAAGCTGCTGATTCCATCCCCAGTCAAGGCACAAATGGGAGACAATTGATGGATGTTTCTCTCTGTCCCCACCCCCTGCCTCTCTAAAATCAACAAAAACACATCTTGTGTAAAGATTTAAATTTTTTTTTTAATTTTAAAAAGAGACTGAGGTCATGGAGTACAATGGTAACATCCTTAAGAGGGCCCAGAATGCCCCAAACCGCAGGTCTGGACACTGGGATACCGAATCCATCCAGAACCGATGTGATGGGGCCTCCAGCCCTGCACTGTAAGAACTCAGAGCTCTGCCAGCCCAGCGCTCGAGCTGGGCTGCACCACAGGCCACGCTCAGAGGCCTGCCACACTTGCACTCCCCCAGACACATGCCACCACTGCAGCCCTCTGGCCTGAGACCCACTCCCGCCTCTCCATCTGTAGACTGACCAGTGACTGGGACTTCATGCCCCGTGCTGGCTCTGCTTAGTTCTATCGCACAAGCTCCTCCTCTCTGTGTGACCTGCATGTGACTCTATTGGCTTATTGAAGAGGTCTCCCCTAACCTGGCATTGTGAAAAGATGCAAGCCCGTGTGAGGGACTCCTTTACGGGACATTCCCATACTCACAACAGGGGGCTTCTAAAATTTAAGGCTTCTACCTCTCCTCCTTTTCTGAAGAAAAGGGCAGACTTACAAACCAGGAAGGGTGGGTTTCAGGTCTGGGTCTGCCATGAAATGTGGCCACCAGCCCTTCCTGCTCTGAAATGCCAGCACCGGGGCAAAGCATATGAAGTACTGTTCCTGTTTTCTGTTTCCTGACATTTTCTTTCCCACCGTCCTCTCCCACCGCCCCGCAACTTCCATCAGCTCCTTGGTGCAAAATTGGTTAAACAGGTAAGTATTTTAGATGCGTAGCCTGGTGATTTTGACTTAATAAACCCAGCAGTGCCAAAAACAGCATCAAAAAACAAAAAAAGAAAAAAGAAAGCTTTCAGCTGTGTTTTGTTTTAAATGACTGATGTTTAAAAGTTCCCGTGGAGAAATCTCCAGAGAGGTGATCTGCAGAACTAAACCTCAAACACCCCGGGCACAAGCAATCAAGCTACAGAAGGATTTTGTGTTAAAAGGTAATAATCGGAAAAAGGTAAAACCATGACTCTCATATAGATATAAAAATGAACACACTTTAAATATTTTATTCAACTCATATGATGAGGGAAGCAGACAGATGTTTTAACCAGTCCAGGGAAAATGTCAAGAAAGCACAAATTTATGTGGAGTAAAGGAATGTTTAGAGAATTGCAAATAGAACAGAGTCAGTAATAACTATCACACAGGACAGAATTTACATATCTGCCACTTACCTACAACTTACAAAGTGTTGTGAAACCGCTCAGAGACAATGAACAGATCCAGAATCTGACAGCCCAGAAGGATATGCTAAAACATGAGCTATAGTTTCCCGTGAAAACACAAGAATATTTTCTATGACAGTAAAGCAATGCTCCGCTTTATTTAATTCCCAGACCTATCCCACAGACATTAAAGCCCATCATCATTTTCAACTCATACATTATTCTAGTAAACGTATAATCAGGAAAACCCTTGAGCAGATATTGACGGAGCCCTGAATCTGAGTATTAACCTTCTGACCCCTGGGAGCTCTGTGCCCTTCCCCTCTCTCAGTTCACTGTCTCTCCACCCCACCCCACCCCTGCTGTGCTGGGGACTGAGAACTCTTAGCATAAATAACTAACTCTGCAGAGCTTATCAAAAGCAGATGTAGTGAAGGATGTTGACCCTGGATCTCATAACACTCATCGCTGGATGAGCAATAAATCTCTACAATTATATGGCTAGAGTCTTTCCTCTGAATTAAAGACCCCTGACCCTTCACATTTGTGATTGTTAACTGGGAAAGACCTCTTCACTACTGGCCCCTTAATTTAATGTGCTGACAGTTAAGATGCTCTTAGAATAATGAATTGCAGTCTCTCTTTCTTTGACCTCGTAGAGCCCCCTTCAATAATACTTAATGCATATCACCCACCTGGCCTTTTTAATGCTGAAAAATTCACAGAATCTTAGTCACAGAGACATGAACTATGCCCCTCCCCACTTTTCCAGTATTAATTGAATTAATGTGGCCACTGTATTCCTGCCACTGTGAACAGTGATTTCCTTAGGATTGCTGGATCATTATAAGTTGAAATAAAAAATCAGAGTATCAATTCAAGATGTGGCTGTGGCACTAACGAGGGCTGTGGCCTTCATTCGCTCTTCATCTCCCAGGGCTTCTACTTTTTTTTCATGAAATGAAGTCACTGAACTCTAAATCTCCTCTGAGACGCTCACGGCCTACAGCGACAACCGCAGATACATCGTGCCCACCGATATTCTCTGTTCGATATGCCCACAGCTGCTGTTGACAGCTACAAGTGTGGCCGAAGAAAGTCAGTGTACAGCCTCTCAGAGAATCGAGAAGAGATTGGTTGAGACAGCACCATCGCTCAGAGACCACTTCCCCAGCTCCTGTTCCATTCGAAAGAGCAGTAAATTCCTTAAAATGAGCTGTTAAGTGGTATCTCCTGGGATTCTGAGTGTGAACAGACCTTGAAGAGTTTGGGTACTGGTTACTCCAAAAGTAGATTGTTTGTCTCCCTGGCTTTTTAAGCGTGAGGTTGGGTTATGTGAACTGATGCACCCTGTTCAGTCCCTCCAGCTCCAAATCCTGACCAGCAAGCAACATTGGATGTAAGACTACAATGTAGTGGAGGGAGATTCAACCCAAACACTGGCCTGTACTCTTCAAAAATATCAATGTCCTGCAAGCCAAAGAAAGACTGAGGACCTGATTCAGATTAATGAAGAATAAAGATTGAAGAGATATAAGAATAAAATGGATCCTGGTCCAGAAAGAAAAATGCCATCAATGTCACTACAGGGCAATTGGAAACACTTGAAAATGGTCTGAGCATTAGATAGTAGTATTGTATCAATGTTAAATTTCCTGACTTTGTAATAAGATTGTGGTTATATGACGAATATTCTTGCCCTTAAAAAAATACACGCTGAAGAAATTCTGGTCAGGATGGAAGCATAGGTGAACGCAGCTTGCCTCCTCACACAACCACGGCAAAATTACAGCTAAGCTACAGAACAAGTATCACTCAGAACTGTCAGGAAATTGAGCTGCATGCAAGTCCAACAACTAACGAATTAAAGAAACCACATTCATCCAGATGGGTAGGAGGGACGGAAGGGCGGAGACACAGAGCTGTGGAACCAGCTGGTCCCAAACCCATGTGTGACGGATACAAAACAGGGGGCTATCTCAGGAGCAAGGGCTCCCAGCCCCACACCAGACCACCCAGCCCAGGGCTCCAGTGCCAGGAAGATAAGTCCCCACAACTTCTGGTTGTAAAGTCCAGTGGGGGTTAGGTCAGAGGAAGAAACAGCAGGATTCTCAGTCCTCTCCTCTTAAAGGGCCTCGCACCACACATGGACTTACTCAGACTCACTTCCTCTGGGCTCCAGCACCACGGCAGCACCTTGAAGGGCACCAGTGACATATGGGCAGTAACTGAAGAGTCTGGCATCAGGGCAAGAGCTGGAGGACAGCTTCCTCCCAGACAGAACTGCAAACGGCCGCCACCCTGAGCCCTCCCCCACACAGAGCCACAGTGCAGCAGCAGCCCCGTATCCGAATCCCCATCAACCCGGCTCACATGGTAAGCCCCACCTCAACAATGACCTAAGAGTCTGCCACATCCACCTCACAGGCCCACCCAAACTTGGTAACAGAGGTTTTCCTTGTGGAAGGTTGGGCTAGGCCGGGCCTTACACCTTTCTATATCCGCTCAAATAAGCAACAGCTGAGCTCAACCCCTGCCCCTCTCTCTGACTGGGCCAGGCCTGGCATCTGCAGCAGCCATCTGCAGGTCACTTTACAGAGCCTGCCCCAGAGGGCCCCAGACACCTCTGAACTGGGGAGGGAGCTATGGAAACAGAACAAGCCAAGTGGCATTCACTTTTCTTTAATTAATGCTGTAAACTGGTAATTAATTTCTAGAGTTCTGAATAAGTTGATTCTGACTGTTTTTGTCATTGTTCTAATTGCTTTTATAGGAGAGAGGATTTTAGAACTCTTTAGTCCACCATTCTTATTTGATGATACTGTGGATGTCTTTAAATTTTTGGCACACAGCATATCCTGTGTATGTACACAGTTAATCAGTAAGTTTATCTTTCTCCTATTCAGAATAAGGAATACCCTGAGCATGGTTTTACTTTCTATTTCTCTAGGTCTCTGCCACATTCTTCGTTGAGAGTAAAAATTCTCAAAATTGGTAATTCTGTTCCTTTGATTGCTATCAATAAAACAACAGCAATTATTTGCATACCCTTCACCCAGATTTACCAAATTTGCACATTTTCCCACATTTATTATTTCAGTCTTTATTTCTTCCTTTTAAAAAAGAAAGCTATCTGAGGACTTCTGCCAAGATAGAGGCATTGGTGGAAACCCTGTGCCTTCTCGCACAACCAAGTTTGAAAACAAAAAAAAAAAGTTTTAGCAACAAAAACACAGCCAAAATACAGAAAATTGAACTATATGGAAGTCTGACAACAACGAACCGTTCAGCCAGTCCGGTAACAAGGGCAGAGCCAGAGCGGAGCAGGGTTGGGCAGGAAAGATCCCTCGACCCAGGCATGCAGGTACCCATGAGCAGATCCCAGGTATGGGTCTAGCAACGCTCGGACCCACTGAGGGCACAAGGCGGCAGGCTGACTGCGGTCACACATTCGCGTGCAGATAAACCAACAAAGGAGCGAGCAGTGGGACAGACTGCACAGGCCCCAGCAGCAGGAAGCAGCAGAGGGGACTGCTATTGCCCCTCTCTGACCCTGCCCCTACATACAGTGTCACAACCCAGCAACCTGGGTGGCCCTCCCACCAGTGAACACCTAAGGCTTTGCTCCTCATACATAACAGGTGCGAACAGATCAAAACATGGCTCAAGAACTCAAAGCCCCAGAGCCCATAACTCTAAGTGACCAAGAAATAGCCAAACTTTCAGATGCACAGTTCAAAACACTGGTGATCAGGATGCTCACAGAACTGGTTGACTGTAGTCACAAATTAGAGGAACAAATGAAGGCTAAACTAACTGAAATGATGGGAAATGCACAGGAAACCAATAGTGATGGAAAGAAAACTGGGACTCAAATCTAGGGAGTGCACCAGAAGGAAGAAAAAAAAAATGACCAAACAGAAAAGGATGAAGAAACAAGAATTCAAAAAAATGAGGAGAGGCTTAGGAACCTTCAGGACATCCTTAAACGTTCCAACATCCGAATTATAGGGGTACCAGAAGGGGAAGAGGAACAGCCACGAGTGGAAAACTTATCTGAACAAATAATGAAGAAGAACTTCCCCAATCTGGCAAAGGAAATAGACTTCCAGGAAATCCAGGAAGCTCAGACAGTCCCAAAGAAGTTGGATCCAAGAAGAAACACACCAAGGCACATCATCATTACATTAGCCAAGATTAAAATGAAGGAGAGAATCCTAGAAGCAGCAAGAGATAAAGGGACAGTCATCTACAAAGGAGTTCCCATCAGACTGTCAGCTGATTTCTCAAAAGAGACCTTACAGGCAAGAAGGGGCTGGAAAGAAGTATTCCAAGTCATGAAATCTAAAGACCTACAATGAAGATTGCTCTATCCAGCAAAGCTTTCATTTAGAATGGAAGGGCAGAGAAAGTGCTTCTCAGATAAGATCAAATTCAAGGAGTTCATCATCACCAAGCCCTTATTATATGAAATGTTAAAGGCACTTATCTAAGAAAAGAAAGATAAAAAACATGTATAGTAAAAAGACAGCAAACTCGCAGTTATTAACCACCACACCTAAAACAAAAGCAAACTAAGAGGACAGCTAGATCAGGAGTGGAACCATAGAAATGAAGATCACATGGAGGGTTAGCAACAGGGGAGTGGGAGGAGGAGAAGGGGGGAGAAGGTACAAAAAATAAGTAGCATAGACGGTAGATAGAAAATAGATGGGGGGAGGGCAAGAATAGTAGGGGAAATATAGAATCTAAAGAACTTGAGACACGTGGTCATAAACTAAAGGGGGGAATGGTGGAGGAGGGGATGTGCAGGGTGAAGGGGAATGAAGGGGGAGAAATAGAATACCTGTAATGATATAATCAATAAAATATATTGAAAAAAAGGGGAAATGGGACAACTATAATAGCATAATCAATAAAATATATCTTAGGGGAAAAAAAGCTATTTAAGAACAAGTTGTAGATACCCATACCCTTGGTGTGGAGGCTGACCTTGGCCTATACCACCCTTGAAACCTCAGAGACTTCAAGCCCAGCAGACAGTTACAGACCATGTCAGAGCACCACCCAACCACCTCCACAAGCCATAGAGGAAGGTGACTGCTGGCCAGGGGTCACAGCCAGTACTAGCTATATGGACTTGGTAAATCCCTCCCATTGACATCCTGACAGTACACAAGACTCACACACAAAAGGAGGGAGTACTCAGCCTACATGGAGGGTGCACCTCAATGATACAGCTTGGAAGATAGGGGAGGCTGTGCCACTGGACCCTACAGGACACTTACTATATTAGGCCATGCTACCAAGACATGAAATCAAAGCAGCTCTACCTAATACATAGAAACAAACACAGGGAGGCTGCCAAAATGAAGAGACAAAGAAATATGGCCTGAATGAAAGGACAGAATAAAACTCCAGAAAAAGAACTAAACAAAATGGAGATAAGCAATCTATCAGATGCAGAGTTCAAAACACTGGTTGTAAGGATGTTCAAGGACCTCAGTGGGTATTTCAACAGCATAAAAAAGATCCAGGCAAAAATGAAGACTATACCAAGTGAAAAGAAGAAAAAATTTACAAGGAATCAACAGAAAAGTGACTGAAACTGAGAATCAAATCAATTATTTGGAACACAAGGAAGAAAAAAGAATTCAATCAGAACAGCAAGAAGAAAAAGGAATCCAAAAAAACAATGAGAGGGTAAGAATCTCTGGAACAACTACAAATGTACTAACAATTGAATCACAGGGGTGCCAGAAAGAGAAGAGAAAGAGCAAAACACTGAAAACTTATTTTAAACAAAATAATGAAAATAAACTTCCCTAATCTGGTGAAGAAAATATACATGCAAGTCCAGGAAGCACAGAGAGTCCCAAATAAGATAGTTGCAAAGAGGCCCTCTCGAAGACACATCATAGTTAAAATGCCAAAGGTTAAAGATAAAGAGAGACTCTTAAAAGCAGCAAGAGAAAAGCAGGGAGTTACCTACAAAGGTGTTCCCATAATACTGTCAACTGATTTCTCAGAAGAAAATTTGCAAGCTACAAGGGACTGGCAAGAAGTATTCAAAATGATGAAAAGCAAGGACCTACAACCTAGGTTACTCTGTCCAACAAAGCCATCATTTAGAATTGAAGGACAGATAAAGTGCTTCCCAGATAAGATAAAGCTAAGGGAGTTCATCATCACCAAACCATTATTATATGAAATGTTAAAGGGACTTAATTAAGAAAAAGAAAATAAAAACAATGAACATTAAAATGGCATAACACCAAACAAGCAGAACTATCAAAAATTGAACCTACCAAAAATTGAATCTAAAAACAAACTAAGCAAACAAGAACAGAAGTAGAATCATAGATATGGAGATCATTGGGATCGTGGCCAGTGGGGAGGGAGATCTGGGTGAATGGGCGAAAAGGTGAAGGAATTAAGTACAAATTGGTAGTTACAGAATAGGCAGGGGAATGTTAAGAGCAAGTATAGAAAACAGAGTTGCCAAAGAATTTATATGCATGATCCATGGACATGAACAAAGGGGGGGATTGCTGAAAGGAGTTTGGGGATGTTGGGTGGGGGGCAAGGGAGGAAAAATTGGGGGGAAATATTATAACTGTAATAGCATAATCAATAAAAATACACACTGAAGAATTTAAAAGTAAAAGGTATGGGTATCTACAACTTGTTCTTAAATAGCTTTTTTTAAAGGAAGAAATAAAGACAAAAATAAAATAATAAATGTGGGAAAATGTGCAAATTTGGTAAATCTGGGTGAAGGGTATGCAAATAATTGCTGTTGTTTTATTGATAGCAATCAAAGGAACAGAATTACCAATTTTGAGAATTTTTATTCTCAACAAAGAAAGTGGCAGAGACCTAGAGAAATAGAAAGTAAAACATGCTCAGGTTATTCCTTATTCTGAATAGGAGAAAGATAAACTTACTGATTAACTGTGTACATACACAGGATATGCTGTGTGCTAAAAATTTAAAGACATCCACAGTATCATCAAATAAGAATGGTGGACTAAAGAGTTCTAAAATCCTCTCTGCTATAAAAGCAATTAGAACAATGGCAAAAACAGTCAGAATCAACTTATTCAGAACTCTAGAAATTAATTACCAGTTTACAGCATTAATTAAAGAAAACTGAATGCCACTTGGCTTGTTCTGTTTCCATAGCTCCCTCCCCAGTTCAGAGGTGGCCTTGAAAATGAACAGCCTAGAATCACAATGAAAATCAGCAGCCTAGGAACCATTTGGGAGGGGGTTGGAGAGAGTGGGAGGCAGAACCAGACTGGGATTCATTTGAGCCCACATTTGCAAAGAATGGTCATTACCTGACCTGTCTGGCCATTCCCTGGAATGCCAGATTCACAGATATATCTTTACTGGACCTGACTCAGAGCTATCCCAATATAAACAGCTTCTTCTACAGGAGCATTTGTGAAAAAACTTCAGCACAGGTTGTTTAACACAGTGGCTGCCTGGGTGGTGGATAATAGTTGAAACAAACAACAGTCTAACCAAAAAGTTCTAAAGAGTAAAACTGGGAAATGAGACATCCATAGGAGACTTTTAAAAGTTTCAACTTATTCCTGGTAATGCAGAAGGCCACACACACCCATAAAGCTGTTCACCTGCTCAGGAAAAAGCTGATAAGGCCCTAGGATATCACCTTTGGCTGACCTTGAGGCCCTGTGCAGCAAGTTAGGGATAAGGCAGAGTTGTCAACTACCTGGCTGAGTGGTAAAGACATGCCCCAACACATACACAGAGAGACTTGGCAAAAAATGAAAAACTCATCAGTTCTAGCCATTTGAGGAAATTTCTATCTGATCATCAGTTGTTGTCTAAGCTAACTGAGAGAAGCTTCAGGGGACACACATGACAAAGAATGCAGGTTTTACAGAGTTGTTCATAAAAGTTAATTTAAAAAGCAAAATAGCAATAAGAAAGAGCAACAACAGCAAATTCCAAGGAGGAGGGAGGCTCTGATTTCTAGAGATGTAATATAATATTAAAGTGTTCTGTTTCAATAAAAAATGAAAAGATAAAAAAAAGAAAGAAGGAAGGAAAGAAAAGAAACCCACACAGGAAAATAAAAGTGAGCAATAGAAACCATCCTTGTGGAAGCCCAGACATTGGACTTACTAGACACAGACATTAAAGTCACTATGTTAGATATGTTTAAAGAATTAAAGCAAAACACAGCTAAAGAACTAAATGAAAATATGAAACTATCTTAATCTTAAAAATATGAAAGAATAATAGAAATTATAAAACAACTCATAGATATTCTGGGATTAAAAAAATACAACTGAAATTAAAAATTTAGTGGGGAGATTCAATAGCAGATTTAAGCATATAGAAGACAGAGTCAGAAAAAGTGAAGAAAGGTCCCTTGAGATTAGGCAGCCTCAGGAAAAGAAAGAAAAAAAACAATGAATAGAACTGAACAGGCCTCGGGGACACGTCCCATGTCACCGAGCATGTCAACACATGCAGAGTAGAAGCCTCAGAAAGAGAAGAAAGAGTGAAAGGGACAGAAAAATTATTGAAAGAAATACGTGCAAAAGGGAAGATGTAAATAGCACCTTGTTAATAATTTCATTAAATGTAAAGAAATTAAACATGCCAATCAAAACACAAAGATCATCAGCACAGGTAAAAAATGTAATCTAAATATATGCTATCTACAAGGGACACATTTTTAATTCAAAGACATAAACAGGCATAAAAGAAAAGAATGGAAAAAAGTTATACCATCCAAACAGTAATCAAAAGAGAACTAGAATGGCCATGTTACTATCAGACAAAATAAACTGTTACTATCAGACAAAATAAGACAAAAATCATTCCTAGAGAGAAAAAAGGGCATTTTACAATGATAAGAGGATCACTCCGTCAAAAACATATAAAAATTATAAATAGGTACGCCCCTAACAGTAGATCCCCAAATATATAAAATGAAAACTCACAGAATTGAAATGAAAAACAGACTATTACAAAGTAACAGTTAGAAACATCGATACCCCACTTTCAATAATGCATAAAAAATCAAAGTAGCAGGTCGGCACAAAAACAGACACTTGAACATAGTGTGAACAAAGCAGAGCTAAAAGACCCCCACAGAGCATTCCCTCCAGACACAGCAGAATGCATGGTCTTCTGAAGTACGCAAGGAACATTCTTAAGTATAGATTCTACATGTCAGGCCACAAAACGAGTATCAGTAAATTTTAAAAGATTGATATAATACAAACTATGTTTTCTGACTACAGTAAAGTTAAATTAAAAAATTAATAACAAAGCAATTTGGAAAATTAACAAATATGAGGGAATTAAACATCATACTCCTACATAACCACTGCGTCAAGAAGAAATCACAAGGAAATTAGAAAATACTTTGTGTGAATAAAAATGAAAATACAATTTTCCAAAATATATAGGATGCAGCTAAAGCAGTGCTTAGAGAAACATGTATAGCTGCAAATGCCTATACTTAAAAAAACAAAGGAAAGAGCCTCAAATTAAGAACTTATTTTTTGCCTAAAGAAAACAGAAAAGGAAGGCAAACTAATTCTAAAGACGGCACAAGGAAATAAACAATAGAGACTCAGTCATCAGTTCATAAAATAGAGAACTGAAAAACAATAGAGAAACATCATTGCAAACAAATGTTTGTTCTTCCAAAAAAGAAAAATGTTGATTTAGCCAGACTGACATAGAAAAAAAGAGATAACCCGAATTACTAAATTCAGAATGAAAGAGAGACTTTATTACTAACCTTACAAAAGTTTTTTTTTAATTATAAAGGAATAGTATGAGTTATCATATGCCAACAAATTAAATAACCTAAATTAAATGGACAAACCCTGAGGCACAAGCCATCAAAACTGACTGAAGAAGAAATAGAAAATCTGGATATAACTATAACAAATAAACAGATTAAATTAGTAATTTAAAAATTTCCCCAAAGGAAAAACCCAGAACCAGATGACTTCACTGGTGAATTTACCTGGTTCCCCACATTGCCCTCTTTACAACTTCAACGTATTTTTCATATCCTCTGTATACGATATCTCATTATATATAGCTACGTAATATATCTATGTATTCTACAGACAGATGTAAATATAGATATAGATAAGAATATAGAGATAATATGTGTAAATAAGTGTTTTCCATTAGAATCAAATTTAGAATCATGAGATCTGTTATGGACCGAATGTTTGTGTCCTCTCAAAATCTGTGTGTTGAGGCTTTATGTCTGAGCAGGATGGTAACTGGAGATGAGGCCTTGGGAGGAAATTAGGTTTAGGTGAGTTCCTGAGGGTGGGGCCCCTGCTGACTGGAGCATCCTTGTAGGAAGAAGAGAAACTACAGATCTCTCTCTGTACCATACGAGCAGAAAGCAAGAAGGCAGATGACTATAAGCAAGGGCGAGGGCCCTCACCAAGAACCAAATTTGCCATCACCTTGACCTTGGATTTCCAACCTTCAGAACTGTGAGAAATAAACATCTGCTGTTTAAGGGGCCTGGCCCAAGATATTTTGCTGTAGCAGCCCAAGCAGAACAAGACGAGATCTTAAAAAGCTTTGTAAACTCCTTCTATAACATGCTCAGGTTAACCAGATAACTACATTACAAAGAAAGTCAATCAAACAGTAACACATCTGGGGAAATTAAAAACAGAGTGTAGTTTCTTCCTGAATAACAAAATTGAGTGGAGAGAGGAGGAGGTTATCACTGGAAATAACATCAGTACAATAAGGCAAAGAATCCCAAAAGTTACTCAAGAAAATTAATGTAATAATTTATATCAAATACACCGTAAGGCTTTGGAATACAAATAACCACAATTTATAAGAAAAATCTTTCTAAGTCCTTATAACACCTTAGAGTAGGAAACCACCAACCACCACAGAGTTAGCTCCTGTGGGGCAGGTCTTGGGCAGGCTGACTGCCACAGCGTGAGAAAAGGCTCATTTCTATAAGGCCCTGTCCACCTCCGCCACCACCTTGCTGGAAGGTTAGCTCACCCAGCACTTCAAGATTTCCGTGAGGACAGAACTGAGATTATTTCTTCTCCCACGAATATCCTGCCCAGAAACTCCTAAAATTCTTAAGACATTCTTTCTTAAAAATTATAGATTCCAACAATAATTTTCACTTTGCAACCTCATTAAAGTTCTCAGCCAATTACTAAACAATATCATTTGTAATTTACACTCTTTGAAACAGATTGCAAACCATGTGACTGTTTCTAATTCCAAGGCATCTTAAATTTTACTACCAAAATTTTCAAACACTGCAATGTGTTGCTAACACTTATGCATATTACATCTACTGCATCTCCTCTAATTTAAACACTATCAAAATAAGCTACAAAATGTTGCCCAATATGACTCTTTTTCCTAATAAACCCTCTGCTCTTAAAACTCACAGCCTCATTCCTTTACTGGTCATTAGTCAGTTCTCTCCATTTCCTTACATGTATCCAAAAACATCAGTGTTAGCTTTAAATATGAGTGTTCTCAAAATGACACTCATCTTTATAACTCACCTTTCTCCTTAACTCCCACTCATATCTCCCATGACAGCAGAAGAAATGCTCAGAAGTTTCAGCGACTAGAGGCCTCTGCTTTTCAGCTCCAACCCATCACAGGTGAGCCAGAGGTGGAATTTAGGAGTGGCCAAGTGAGCACATGCAAAGGTCACATCCCAAAACAATCAAAAGTTGGGAAAGAAGACTAAAGCCAGCATCCTTAAGAGGTAAAGCCTTAAGCTTCAACCAGATGGACCACTTGCCAAAGTCAATCTCTTTGGGGGCAAAAATTGTGAGGTGGACCCAAAGAGGAAGACCACACAAAATGGAATAGAAGCTCCAGCAATTCCAGGACAACTGAACAGATGGCAGACTCCCCTCAATGGGACCCTGGGAGTGATCTTTATGGGCCCATTGGGGCAGGTGTGTGACTTAAAAGTATATGATTTAAAAGATGAATTATACCTTTTATAACTGATAGGACCTATTTCACAAACTTCATCTTCTCTTTCTCCTTTTCAAAATTAATTATTCAAACAACCACCTTGTTGGGAACCACCCTGCCTGGTTTTAGGAGCTGTAATTCCCCATAGCTAAGGCAGTAAAAAGACCTTGGGATCATAAGCCACTAAGGAGGCAAAGCTTATCTCCCTGGCAGGAGCACTGCCTCTGCCCAGTTTATTTCATCCTGCCTGGCCCCCAATGAATGACCTATTAGCCAATGATGGGTAAGATTCCTCAAGGGAGGGATGACCTAAGACAAGCACGGTCATGAGGGGGCCCTCAGGGAAGAACTTGGGGGGCTATGGAGAAAGGGTCTGATGGACCCTTGCCCCTCATTGAGTCCTCATTCTGTCTGCAAAAAGTCTCCTAATCTCTTGGCTACCTTACTTCCCCTACCTGACTTAAGCCTGAAACAATGCAGGAGGTGGGTGTGGCCCTGTGCTGGAAAGGGCAGGTTCCTTGGGGGATCAGGCCTAAGAAAGAATGTATAAAATCCTATGAAACCTGCTTTGCTAATAACCTCAATTTAAATGATGAGGGTCCAAGCATGAAATAAGTTGATTTTTTTTAAGTTTTAAGGCCCTTTAATTATTTGACCCTGACTCAGAATAAGCCCTCTGAGTTCTCTGAATGTTATCTATTGTTTAATCATTTCCGCCTGACAACGATCGATGAGATTTTTTGCAATTCCTGTGCAAATTGAACCCAATAAAAGCCTGTCAAGGCAAGGGTCGGGCACTCTCTTCTTGAGAGAGTGGCCGGGCCATCACTTTCTCCCCACAGGCCTTGGTAGTCTGTGTGAATTTGTCTCCTGTGAATTTGTCTCGCTTCTCATCTACAATGCAGCAGACGCTGTGGGCTGGTGCCCGCATCACCACCTGCCTGACTGTAAGTGTCCAATACTCCTCTCTTGAGGGGTCACTGGGGGCTCTCTCTGTCCTCCACCTCTACCACAGGCAAACTCAGTGGAAGCTGACTCAAGGCGAGGCGCTTCAATCCTGCTCCTCATGCCAGGCTGAAAGAAGGCTGCTGCCACCTCCGAGAAGCTGGCCAGTGCTGTCTCACACACGCTGGTGGCAGTGGGGAATTCGACAACATTTTTGAAAAGCTGTCTGGCAGCAGCTGTCAACACTCAAACTCACATACAGTTGGCACAACAGCCCCTGTATGTGGCTCTACCTTACAAGCAAAGGAGAAGGGTTGGCCCATGAGAATATGCATGCAGGAAAGTTATTTGCAGTGTAACTTGTAATGGCAAAAAAGAGAAAGTGTTAAATAAATATATGTGCTAGGATAATAGTATGCTATATTAACCAACTTTTAAAAATAATTAGCTAACTCAGAGCAACATCTCTAGAGCAAAAGAAAACAATGCTCAGACCCAGAAATAAAAAGAAAATTCAATTTGGAATGGTAAGAAGGAAGAAAGATTATGGTGACAGGAAGAGGTACTCAACTTAAGACATAAGAGCCTGGGGTTGGGATTTTAACATCCAATAAAGGTAAGAACAAAGGTCTAAGGCTTGTATAAGGGTAGAACTAAAATAAAACCCCTTGAATTGTTTTGTCTTTAAGATAAGAGCTGAAAAACACAACCTCTGGGCCCTGGAATGCACCAAAGAAATCTGTTGTCCACCTGGGCCTTTGGAGAGATGTGCAGTCTGAATTTATGTTATCTGAGTTGCATATAAACTAGGACTTTTTTGGGGGGAGTGGGTACTGTATAGCTCACATAAAATAAAATTCACACCACTTTAAAGTGTACCGTTCAGTGGTTTTTAGTTTATTCATAAAGTTGCGCAAGCATCACAACCATCTAATTCAGAAGTTTTTCCTACCCTCAAAGGAACTCTGTTACTATTAGTAGCAATTCCCAAGCCCCCTTTACCTACGAACCCGAAATTAACAGTGAAATTGACTGGAAATAGTGAAAACCCTCAGGCATTACCAGAGGCAAATGCAAACTTCTGTGTTAGAAAATTTCTACAAACCACATACGAACTCCAACCATAATGGCACCTGGTGAAAACTAGTTCACAATAAAAAACGATAGAACACATGAGGCACATGGCTCCATTGAGGAGAAATAATATCCTAAGAACCAAAGACAATAGAACACTGAAAGAATAAAAAACATCTTAAAATGTTTAGAACTATTTTAAGTGCAGAAACTATATCAAAGGTACAAGACAGTATGAAATGGGTCAGACCATTTTTTAAAATAAGCAATTAGAAATCCTAGAAAAATGATTTAAATACTTAGCAAAATTAAAACCCAGTGAAGTGGGTTCCATTCTAAAAATGAGAGGCTAGCTTGTTTTGTTCTACTGAAAACAGCTATAAAAGTGAGACTAAATACTTTTTCATTTGTCTGAAGGTGTTGGAGAGCTATCAAAGTAGTTAGCACTTACAGAGCCAAGAATTAAGAATAAAGAAAAGCCCAGAAAGAGGAAAGACCTTTCAAATGAGACTCTGAAAGACTAAAAGGAATGTAGAAATACTGAAATTGAAGACACTGACAGATCCATACCAAGTCCTAATGTACCGGAAAACCTGGACTGTGATTGATGAGTCACTGGGGGCTCCGTGTGGACACATCTGAGAGTTACTAACTCCAGAGGGACCTGATCCCAGGATGAACCTCACACTTTCGTGAGTTTTACCTCCAGGAGCCCTATAAGGTCCTCAGCATGAGTAGCAGAGAAAAATGCCCTCGTACTTCCAACAGGCAGAGGGGGAAGGGCGGCAGTGGGCACGGGAACTGCCCTGGTGAAGTTCACGGTCCAGGCCGCAGCTCAGGGACAAGGGCTCACCAGCACACCGAGAGACTGAGACAGACATGGACCTCGGGACACTTCCCTGCCCCCACACCCCTGACCCCTCTGCTGCGTTACTCAAGGCCTATTTGCCGCAGTTACTTCTACCCAAGACTCCAACCGCAGACCCAGGACGCACACAGAACGCTAAGCAGGATGAGAGCATAAATAAACAGTCCCAGGAAAGAAATCAGAGGGGTAAAATGATTTAACTTACACAGGAGCAAAGATAAGAATTACATCTGACTTCTCGGAGACCATGCAGGCAAATGGAGAGTGAAGTGAAACACTTAAAGTGTTAAAAAGAAAAAAAAAAATGCTAGCCTAGATTTCTGGGCCCTGAAAAATTACCTTTCAAAAGTGAAGGAGAAATACTTGCTCAGACCAAAAAAAAAGAGGGAATGTGTTGAGAGTTGACCTGCCTTGCCAGAAATGGTAAAAGTTCTTCAGAGAGAAGGGAAATGATACACGTCTGGAACTCAAGTCTGCATATGGGAAGAAAGCAAACGCATCAATCAGAGAGCGAGTAAGTGAAGCTGAAATAAAAACTTCCATTCTTCTTATTCTTGACATACCAGCTAACAGTTTGTTCAAAACAATAATAGTACAATATACTTAATTATATAATCATACATAACTGCTTAAATTTTGCTGATGTATAATGAAGTAAAATGAATGACAGCAATGATATAAGGGATGGGAGGGAGAAATTAAAATTACTTTGTTATTATAAGGTTTTGCACTATCCATGAAGCTGTATAGCCCTATTTTAAAGTGGACCTGGATTAGCTGTGAATGTATATTGCAAAGTCCAGAGCAACCATTAAAAAAAATTTTTTTAAATATAATTGGAGTGCTAAGGAGAGAAAATGCAATCATATAAAATGTTCAATTTGCCACAAAAGGCAAAAAGAGAAAAAATAGGAAGAAAGAGCAAAGGCAACAAATCAAAAATAGTCATAAATATAGTAGCTATCAATCCAAATATATTAATATTTTTATTCTGCATGATACTAAACAGTGGATACATGTCATTCTACATTTGTCGAGATCCAAGAACGCACAATGCCAAGTGTGAACCCCAGTGTAAATTGTAGACTTTGGAAAACAACGTGCCAGGTAGTTTCACCAGTTGAAACAGAGGTACCGTTCCAGTACCGAATATTGGTAGTGCCAGAGGGATTGTGTGTATGGGTGGGAGATGGGGGAGAGTGGGCAGGGGATGTGAGGACACTCTGTACCTTCTACTCAATTTTGCTGTGACCTTCAAAGTATGCTAAAAAAATAAGGTTTTACCGCCCTGGCCTGGTGGCTCACTTGGTTGGAGCATCATCCCATGCACCAGAGGTTGCAGTTCCGATCCCCTGTCAGGGCACATACCCAGGTTGCAGGTTCGATCCCAGGTCAGGGCAGGTATAAGAGGCAACTGATGGATGTTTCTCTCTCACATTGATGTTTCTCTCTCTCTCATTAATAAACATATCCTCGGGTGAGAATTAAAAAATAATAAATGAAAAATAAGGTTTATTAAGAAAATAATAAATTTCAGAAGTGACAAAAACTAAAGAAAAAAGTAATTAATACTGAATATAGGTTTAAAAAGTTTCAATGTATGAGTAATAGGGATCTCCAAAGAGGAACCCTAAAACAGGAAAACAGAGTAAGTGCCAAAAAATGTAATTAAAAAGTGCACTTTTGAAATAAAATAAGTTTTGAAACTATATTTTAAAAGAACACACCATGCACCTAAGATTATCAACCCAGAATGACCCATATCACAAAGCATTCTAATGAACTCACTAAACTTTAAAGAAAAAAGAAAAAGACTTTGACCATCAAGTTAAAACAGTAGATGAGTTATAAAAGAAAGAACAATATTATTATAAGATATTTCTGCACCAATATTTCTCCAGAAGCAAATGGAGAATTTTTAAGACACTCAAGAGAGAAAACATGAGCCAAGGATTTTATAAGCACTAAAAGTGACATTTAAGTATAAAGGGCAAGAAAATCTTATCCACATATAAACACATAGAGAATTTTGGTCCCATAAGCCCTCCCTAAGAAATATACCAATGAGTGAGATCCAGTCAAGCAGAATGACTAAAGAAATATTTAACATAAGGACTGGTGATAAGTAATGAACATGTAGTTATTTATAGAAATTACACTAAATGAGGCCTAAAAGAAAGAGATTTATAGTATGCAATGGCTTCTTGTGAAGCTCAAACAAGGTAGACACAATTAATTACCTTTTAATGCGGGTAGAATGGAGAGATGATATGCAAAAAAAGCATTTCACTGCTTTTAGTGATAACATTAGCAGTAGTAACATTATCGTTATTATTCCAAGGGTGTTTTGTGTGAGGGAGGGATAAAGTAAATGAGTAATTATGAGTTATTCTAATTCCATCATCTCTTGTGTCCTTAAGAATCAAAATCCTTGGTGTAGAAGAGAGGAGATACAAGATGCCATATAGAAGAGACTGAATTGTTCAACTCTGGTTATGAATTGGAAGCATCAATATGAACTCATGAGCTATTTTATCTTCTAAAATAAAACATATAACACACATATAAAATCTTAACTCTGTTCATAAAGAATCCTGAAAACAATGACAGCCTAACAGGAATGATCATCCTTAGCACTCAGATTGCTTGAAATACCATTTTCCACAAAAAATATTAGGGCTTTTTGGGGAAGTTGCTATTTTCAGTTTGAGGCAGGATTTGTACAAAATGAGCCTGGAACCTCTTATCACATTAGATAAAGAGGAAATTAACAAGCTACTAGGGTGTTAATAAGGACTCAGAGCCAACTTGAAAAAGTTCCCCCAAGCCAGAAATGGGACAATTTGAGCTTCAAAAGGGATAATAATTGCAATTGATTAAAACCCATCAATCTATGAGTTAAAATATTAAAACTGATTTAAAAAAAACTAATGGGTCATCCTGAGAGAATGATATGAAACCAATTCATTATCTTAAGTGAATCATTTATTCTGCCTTCCCATATAAACTGTACCATGGGTAATCAAATAGTAATGAGGTAATGTGTCTCTCTATAAAGGTACTCCATCTAACAAATGAAAAAGAAATTAAAGAATTAGAGTATCACCATTTTACAATCCTCAGTCAATTGATACATTTTGTCATTAAGCACTAATGCTAACATCAAAAAAAGAGAGACAACCAGATATTATGTGCCTCCTGGTGAAAGAGCACAGTACCACTGTGATCTTGCCCAAGATACCAAACCCAAGTCTGACCAGACCTCGGATCTGCTACCCAACTGCAGAAAATACAAAACACAAGAGCAATGTGTTGAACTGCACCACAAATATTCACCAGCAAAACCCAGAGCGTGAGAAACCACAAGTCAAATAGTCCAGTTCTTCCACAGATAAAGGGAAATGAAAATAAAGCATGGAAAAGGACTCTGTATATTAAATAGACTTGAAAGAGGTATAATAACTTTTTAATGGGCAAGACTAACCTATGGTTTCTAGAGATGTACATTTGGGTGATAAAACTACAAAGTAACATCAGGAAGTGATCACTATGGAAGTTGGGGTAGGGACTGCTGCTTCTGACCATGATGGAATAACAGGGACCAGATTTACCCTCCCTCATGAAATAACTAAAACGCAAGACAAAATATATTTTCAAATGCCTGGTTTTAGACGTTGCTATCGGAATGCACAGAATAGTGGTCCCTGACAGAGGAGAAACAAATGAAGTGAATTCTAAAATTGCCCTAGCTCACTTAAGCCTAGAGAGCATATCCAGGCCAAAACACAGACAGGAGGAACCATCAGTCTTCCTGAGTTGAGGAGACAAAAGTAGGAGTTTAAGGAGGCTGTGTGGCTAGAACCCGCAGGGCAAAGTACCGAGGAGGAGAGGAGCACACAGAGAGAGGTCCAAAGATCCGCAGAGGGCATTCCCTGAGTACTGATGACACGTGGGTGTAAGGAAACTATCCAAATCTGGGGAAAGAATCACTCAAAAGGAGTGAGATGAACAATTTCTGGAGTCCACACAGAACCAGGAGAAGTCCATGGTTTCACCAACCGGAGCGGAACGGCTTGTAACTAATGAGGTGTCAAGTAGTGAGGCAAAAATCAGCCCCAGAACAAAAGCTACTCTGATCCCACCTGACTGACCTTGACAACGATTCTCAAAATAACCGCACTTCTTTCAAGTATACTGAACCCCAGAAATGAACTCAAGAATATTTGTAGGAATGCAATGTATCCAGTACCCACACTAGCCAATTAAAAATTTACAAGGCATGAAAAAAACATAAAAAATATGATTCATAATAAGAAAATGTAGCAATAATATGAATAGAATTAGCCAATAAGAACATGAAACAATTATAATTACAGTCTATATATTCAATAAAGTTGAGAAAAGATTGAACATGTAGAAATATGAAAGATATATTTTTAAAGACCCAAATGAACTTTTCCATAGATGAAAACAGCAACATCTGAGATTTTAAGAACACACTGGGCAGGAAGAACAAGATATTACATGTTGCAGAAGAAAAGATTAATGACCTTGAAGACACTGCAATAGAAATTATCTAAAATGATTACATAGAAAAAAAACTGCATAAAAGGAAAAAAACCAGAGCATCCGTGGGCAGTGGGTTACTTCCGGCATCCTACAAATGTGCAATTGGAGTCCCCAGGGGGGAAGAAACCAGAAGCAGGGGGCCAAAACATAAGTGAAAAAATAATGGCTAAAATTTTTCCAAATGGCGTCAAAATCATTGAACCATAGATGTAAGGAGTCAACTGAACAACAACAAAATATTCTACCAAGGCATACCATGATCAAATTGCTTGAAGCCAATGATGAAATAAAATCTTATATGCAGCTAGAAGAACGAAGATAAGAAAACACTGACTTCTGTGTGGAAACAATGCAAGCCAGGAACATGGGAGCAATTTTTTTAAGTACTAAACAAGAACAACAGCCATCCTGTAATTTCATATGCAGAAAAATATTTTTCAATATTTTGAAAAGCTGATAGAATTTATTAACTGCAGAGCTGAACTTCAGGAAACATTAAAGGAAATTCTGTGAGCAGAAGGAAAATTATAACAGGTGGAAATCTGAACCTATACAGAATGAAGGGTACCAGAAATGGTAACTATTTGGGTAAATACAAAAGAGCTTTTCTTATTTAAAATTTTTTTTAAAGATTATTATAGTTTAATGCAAAAATAATGACCATGTATTCTGGGGCTTGTATGTAAAAGTTACAAATGACAAAATTTTATGATAATGGACAAATAGTGGCTACTTTTGTGGGAAGTGAGGGGGGAGAGATGGTGATAGGACCAGTGGAAGGGCTTCTGGTGTTGTTGGCAAAGTTCTATTTCTTTCTTTGGATATTGGAATGTTCGCCTTGTGATAGATAGTAAGTCATTGATTTGTGTCACTTTTTATATATGCTTTACTTTATAACATAAAGGTTTTAGAAATAATACAAAGTGGACATTTTTATTTCCATTCCCCTACTCCCTTCCCCTTTGGCTACCATCAGCTTGCTTTCTCTGTATGTCTTTTTGTTTTGTTCATTCATTTGTTTGAGGGGGTTAGATTCCACATATAAGGGAAGTAATACAAAATTTATCTTTCTTTGTCTGATTATTTCACTTAGCACAATACCCTCTAGGTCCAAATTTTCTGTGAACTATGCAGAAAAAATTTGAAAAAAGACAGGAGTGATATGAAATACAGTATTAACAAATGTTATTTTATTGATGTTGAGATTAAGAATGAGGTCTACTTTTCTGTTTTTACCCAAATGCCTACCATGAATATTATTTACTTTTGAAACGAGGAAAAGATTTTTAAAAACTAATACTTAAAATGGAAATACTTCATCCACAAATTATATATATGGTCCTCGGGAACAAATTTCATGCCTTTGAACCCATGTCACTATCTTTGATTCTTTTATTTGTTTTCATTAGTCCTGCCCATTATTATCTAAATTGTTCTGTGACATGTGCTAACGAGGAGAAGTAGGCATTCAAAAAATTTTATGTCAAGACTTCTGGTCAAGATGGCAGCATAGGCAGACATGGCTCACTTATTTGCACAACCACATCAAAATTACAGCTAAAATATAGAACAACCATCATCCAGAACCATCAAAAATCAAGTCAAATGGAAGTCTGACAACTATGGAATTAAAGAAACAACATCCATCTAGACCAAGGCAGCAAGCTGGTGCCATCTCTGAGACTCCATCAAACTGGCTAACACTGTTTGACCCGTCTTGGAGATCCCCAGTGACTCTGCCCCACCCAATTTACAGGCCCACCCAAGCTGCTTTCCCATATGATAGGCTGGTCTTGGCTCATGCTTCACAACTTCCTAAATCCTATCAAACAAGCAACAGCTGGCCTCAGTGAACTTCCTCCACCAAACTTCCCTAATTTGGTGGAAAAAATAGACATGCAAGTCCAGGAAAATCAGAGAGTCCCAAATCAGATGGACGCAAAGAAGCCCACTCCAAGACACATCGTAATTAAAATGACAAAGTTTAAAGAGAAAGAGAGAGTTTTAAAAGCAGCAAGAGCAAATAAGTTAGTTACCTACAGGGGAGTTTCCATAAGACTGTTGGCTGATTTCTCGAAACTCTTTAGGCTAGAGAGACTGGCAAGAAATATTCAAAGTCATGAAAAGCAAGGACCTATAGCCAAGATTGCTTTATCCAGCAAAGCTGTCATTAGAATGGAAGGGCAGAGAAAGAGCTTCCCAGACAAGAAAAAACAAAAGAAGTTCATCATCACCAAACCATTATTATATGAAATGTTAAAGGGACTTATTTAAGAAAAAGAAGAAGATCAAAACTATGAACAATAAAATGGGAATAAATACATACCTGTCAACAGTTGAATCTAAAAAACAAATGAAGCAAACAAGAAGAACAGAGACAGAATCAGGGATATGGAGAGTGTTTTGATGGTGCCAGATGGAAGAGGCGTTTGGGAGAATGAGTGAGGAGGTGAGAGGATTAAGAAGTACAAATAGGTAGTTACAGAATAGCCATGGGGGTATAAAGTACAGTATAGAAAACGAAGCAGCCAAAGAACTTATATATGCTTGACCCATGGACATGAACAACAGTGGGGGGATTGCCTAAGGGAGTGGGGGCTACTGGGTGAAGGGGGGAGCAAAGGGGGAGAATCAGGACAACTGTAACTGCATAATCAATAAAACATAATTAAAATTTTTATGTACAGAACTGAATAAAAGACACCTAAAATCACATTTTATGAGTCTATTGTTCTAATTAATAATAATATTTAGCTGAGAGCTAGGTGATGAGGTACAGTTATTCCAAAGCCAGAGCTGGCAACCAGCTACCCTGGAAGTGTCTCTAGGAGGCTTTGACATTGTCCAAAATAAAGCGCCCCCCCCCCGCCTCCCCCCAACTCCCGCCGCCCCAACCACTCTTGTGATTATTTTTTAAACAAGGAGGCTGAGGTATTACATTTACAAATTCTGTA
This sequence comes from Artibeus jamaicensis, assembly GCF_021234435.1. Classification (NCBI taxonomy): domain Eukaryota; kingdom Metazoa; phylum Chordata; class Mammalia; order Chiroptera; family Phyllostomidae; genus Artibeus; species Artibeus jamaicensis. The sequence continues at coordinate 21,860,580 of NW_026521788.1, forward strand.
GAAAGACTCCCGTGTTTTCAGTATTCCAAACAGAAATACCAAGTGCCTCTAAATTTCATCTGACACAAACCTAACGTCTTAATTAGCAGCACCTCCAAAACAAGAGCCAGCCAAATGAAGACCTCCACAAACCTCTAACCTCAGCAACACTGTGTACCGAGGTAGGAAAACCAACACAAAGAACATACCAGAAATCCAAGGACCTGAAAAAGGCACAGCGCACTACACACTTAATTGCTCACAGAGCAAGCAGGAAAGTGAAAAATATACCGTGAACATCTGCTGTTTGTGAATGACTGGGGTTGGGTTAAGTAAGATTAACCACACAGAATGTCAGCCTTGTAGCATTTCCCAAGAAACGTCTCATGCATCCAAAAGATTAGCACAGGAAACAGTACACTTAAAAAAAAAAAAAAAAAAGAACGCCTCATTTGTTTATTGATGTTTTAAAATTTTACCAACATGAAAAAGGATGTGGTGTAGCACAGGGGCTGGCACGCACTCTCACTAAACACAATGCCACTGATTTCAGGATAACAATTCAAAAACAGGGGTTTTACATAACTTTGAAGCAATATAGGAAAATTTTAAACAGTTTCCATTGAATTCAGTTGCATCACTAACGCACATAACCATTTTAAGGATGTATAAGTGAGAGTAAAAGGTAATTTGAACACTCACTCGTTCTGCTTGGAAAATAGAAATATGTGCATGTGTGGACTGGTCTGCGGTTTATTCTTTAAAACCTGAGAGCCTCCAATGGGTGAACATTCGCTTCTTTGGGTTATGTACTATAATGTCCTGGGCATAATTTTCATTACAAATGACCATATGGGTTACCAAAGCAAACATATATATCACTGCAACACTCCGTAGTAATATATGCAGTCCCTTAAGCTAACTCAAAGATGGATAATGTAGTACTGGAGTCATTTCCTAGACAGAGGACCACTAGCAATAACCCTTAATAGCCCAGGATCCCCAGCGGCACATTTTAAAGCTGGATTCCTAGAGCCTGCATTTCAGCTGCCACCATGGAAAGAAATAAACACTTTGGAGCAGCGCAGGAAGCCCTGCTGTTCAGAATTGGCTGGTTCTGAGCCAATGGTTTCTCATCTCGATGAGCAGCAGCTGTCATAGCCACTCTGCAGGGGCGTTGTTTTGAAAGTTCCTAAAGATCTGAACTGTAGCCATCCCCTCTGGCTCTAAGTAAGGTCCTTCTTGCTCACTGGTTATTTGAGAACACTTACTTTTGTGATCGTCAGCACCGAACAAAGTGGAGCACACCCCACCCAATAAGTTGGATGAAAGGAACCACCGGAGAGAGAAGCAGAATGGTGAGCCTCAAAGAGAACGGGCCTCGCGGCAGAGCTGGAGTCGAAGGCAGGCTGCTGTGGCCATGTTCAGGTACCTTCACCAGTAAACGGCTGATGGCACAACCTCTCCATCATCAATCTGGGAACCTGCCTAAGACTCAAGGTAGACCTATTTAATATGCCTCTTTTTATGAAGAGTATCTTTTTATGAAAACATGCTTAAATAGATTGGGCCATTTTTGTCTCTCCTCATAAAACCACGTCCAAAAATTCTTAGGTTGGAATATTTGGGAGTCTATTCTAGCCTGTGATGTGATGTGATGTGATGTGACATGATATGATGTACACACACAGTATTTACACATACACATACAGTATACACACACAGTATACACGTACAATGACGGCAAAGGAGGTTAACTTGGGCAGTGAGGTGGAATGGGAAGAACCTTAGAAACCCTATCACGAAGCCCCAGTTCTGATGCCTGCCAGGTCACCAACTGGCTGTGTCACCTGGGCCCCACAAGACAAGGTTAGAAGACAAGTCTCTCTGAGGCTGCCTCTTGCCAGGGATATTCTTGGAGATGAGGCTGGAAGAGGGGCCCCAGGTAAATGTCCATGATTTGTTGTGAGGGGCTGACTGCTCTTCATCTTTTCTCATTCAAAATCCTCGTTTTATGCACATCCTCAGTTTAAAAAATGTGACCAGCTGTCCTGTTATACAGTAGGAGAAATAAAAATGCTACCCATATAAAGACAAAGGTGATTCCGTTGACTAAGGGGTGCCTGCTCCAGCAGGTGGGGAAGGGCTGGTCTTTCTGCTCCAGGGTTTCCGCACCAAACCACCCACGGTGCGTGCACAGGTGTCAGGCGAATCTCCCAGACACACAGCCCTATCCATAGGGCTTCTTCTTGAAGAAGCTTCAAGATCCCACTGCTTACCCAGGTCAGTACCAGGCCCTCACCCTTGTTTAAAGGCTCCCCTACTAGGCTCTCCACCTGCCTGCTGGGAGGTGTTTGTGGGAAGTAAAGCAGAGTGGCAGGTGGGCATCTTCAAGGATCCATCAAGAACATCCATTGTCCCCAGAGCTGGGCCCCTGAACTGTCAGACTGAGAGACAAAATGCATCTCAGGGCCAGCCACATCCCTCAGCTTTGACCTGTGCCCAGTGGGGACTTCCCTGCATGTGGAGATGGGACTTCTCACTGTGCCACATTAGCAGACCCCACGCGGATGTCTCCATCAACTTCCTGCCTTTGAGCCTCTGTGTCCACTCACTGCCTGAAACCTCAGCAGACAGGAGTCCATGTGCTGCCTTATAGTCTATCCCCTTCAGGGTTTGAACATCAAGAATCCTCCAGAGTTCCTTGGAGAAGACAAGGAAGAACTCCATCCCCAAAGAGACAGAAACATGGGAGAAAAGGACATGCTTGCAAGGACAGAGAAAAGCTTAACTTTGGCCACCTTGGAGAGGTGACTATCCATCTGGGGACACAGGAGAAAGGACATCTGCCTTTGCACATTTTGATTCAAGTAACACATCCAAGTATTACCTATTTTTTGATGTTTGAAGGGTAAAATTAAAAAGAAATAAAATAAAATGGAGATGGGGAGGATCTGGTTAAGCAAATTTTACAAATGCTTTGGAAAATGAAAATGTAGGAATCAGCGTTAAGGAAGGTGTTCAGTGATTACTCCTGATTCTTGTTCACTATTTTTCATTGTTAGTTTCAAGATGATCTCTATACCTGTTGCCATGCCCTGGGTTATCAGGTAGATTGCAAGTTTCCTTTTTTTAATATATTTTATGTATTATGCCATAACAGTTGTTCTATTTCCCCCCTTCATTCCCCTCCACCTTGCACACCCCTCCCCCACCATTCCCCCTTTAGTTTATGACCACGTGTCTCAAGTTCTTTAGATTCTATATTTCCTATACTATTCTTGCCCTCCCCCCTATCTATTTTCTACCTACCATCTATGCTACTTATTTTCTGTACCTTCTCCCCCCTTCTCCTCCTCCAACTCCCCTGTTGCTAACCCTCCATGTGATCTTCATTTCTATGGTTCCACTCCTGATTTAGCTGTCCTCTTAGTTTGCTTTTGTTTTAGGTGTGGTTGTTAATAACTGTGAGTTTGCTGTCTTTTTACTATACATGTTTTTTATCTTTCTTTTCTTAGATAAGTGCCTTTAACATTTCATATAATAAGGGCTTGGTGATGATGAACTCCTTAAATTTGGTCTTATCTGAGAAGCACTTTCTCTGCCCTTCCATTCTAAATGAAAGCTTTGATGGATAGAGCAATCTTCATTGTAGGTCTTTAGATTTCATGACTTGGAATACTTCTTTCCAGCCCCTTCTTGCCTGTAAGGTGTCTTTTGAGAAATCAGCTGACAGTCTGATGGGAACTCCTTTGTAGATGACTGTCCCCTTATCTCTTGCTGCTTCTAGGATTCTCTCCTTCATTTTAATCTTGGCTAATGTAATGATGATGTGCCTTGGTGTGTTTCTTCTTGGGTCCAACTTCTTTGGGACTGTCTGAGCTTCCTGGATTTCCTGGAAGTCTATTTCCTTTGCCAGATTGGGGAAGTTCTCCTTCATTATTTGTTCAAATAAGTTTTCCACTGGTGGCTGTTCCTCTTCCCCTTCTGGTACCCCTATAATTCGGATGTTGGAACATTTAAGAATGTCCTGGAGGTTCCTAAGCCTCTCCTCATTTTTTTGAATTCTTGTTTCTTCATCCTTTTCTGTTTGGTCATTTTTTTCTTCCTTCTGGTCCACTCCCTAGATCTGAGTCCCAGTTTCCTTTCCATCACTATTGGTTTCCTGTGCATTTCCCATCATTTCAGTTAGTTTAGCCTTCATTTGTTCCTCTAATTTGTGACTAAAATCAACCAGTTCTGTGAGCATCCTGATCACCAGTGTTTTGAACTGTGCATCTGAAAGTTTGGCTATTTCTTGGTCACTTAGAGTTATTGGCTCTGGGGCTTTGAGTTCTTGAGCCATGTTTTGATCTGTTCACACCTGTTACATATGAGGAGCAAAGCCTTAGGTGTTCACCAGGGTGGAGCCACCCAGGTTGCTGGGTTGTGACACTGTATGTGGGGGCGGGGTCAAAGAGAGGCAATAGCGGTCCCCTCTGCTGCTTCCTGCTGCTGGGGCCTGTGCAGTCTGTCCCACTGCTTGCTCCTTTGTTGGTTTATCTGCACGCGAATATGTGACCGCAGTCAGGCTGCCGCCTTGTGCCCTCAGTGGGTCCAAGCGTTCTAGACCCACACCTGGGATCTGCCCACAGCTGCCTGTGCACCTGGGTCGGGGGATCTTTCCTGCCTGACCCCACTCTGCTGCTGACTCTGCCCCTCTTACCGGTCTGGATGAACGGTTCATTATTGTCGGACTTCCGAATAGTTCAATTTTCTGTGGTTTGGCTGCGTTTTTTGTTACTAAAACTTTGTTGTCTTTAAACTTGGTTGTGCGAGAAGGCACAGTGCTTCCACCTATGCCTCCATCTTGGCAGAAGTTCAGATTGCAAGTTTTCTGAGAGAAGAGAACATGCATCTTTGCACCTCTCATATGACCTACCTTGGTTTCCTGATGAGAGTATGTGTTGAGAAATGTTAGATTTGCCCTGGCTGAGTGGCTCAGTTGGTTGGAACATCATCTCATACAATAAAAGTTTGTGGGTTCAATCCCGTCGGAGCGCGTACAGGATGCAGTTGATGGATGTTTCTCTCTCACGTCAATAGGAATCTTTTCCCCCCACTCCCCTTCTCGTCCTTCCTCTCTCTCTGAAGTCCATAAACATATCTTCAGGTAAGGATTAAAAAACATTAGATTCTATTCCAAAATAAATATTAAAAATTAAATAAACATTCACTTAAGTGTCTTCTTTATGTATATACTTTCTAATCTTTGTAGGATTAGAACACAGAGCCTTCCCTTCTCTTTCGTTTCTTTTTCTTCCAGCCTAGAATCCTTTTTCTTTTAGTATTAATGGTAAGATCTAATTTTTTTTTTAATTTTTAAAGAGAGAAGGGAAGGGAGAGAAATATTGACATGAGACACATTGATCAGTTGCCTCTTGCACATGCCCTGACCAAGGACCCAACCCACAACCTTGGCATGTGCCCTGACTGGGAACTGAAACAATGACCTTACTCTTTACAGGACGATGCTCCAAAAAACTGAGCCACACTAGCCAGGGAAAGATCTAATTTTTAATAAGGGCCATCAATGATGACCCTAGAGATTAAGTGGCCAGGATAATTCAATGATGATTTGTCCTCTTATCTTCCAAAAGCAAGTGCTGGGCTTGAGTTCAAGCACATGTCCCTATTCCTACCCATCAGAGCACAGACCTATCACGTGGGTGCAGTTCTCTGAATGCTTTTATTTGGATATTTTTTTCCAGAAGAAACATGTTTCTTATGCAGCAATCTTGATAAATGCAACTGAGCTCTATTTCTTGGCTTTGAGGTAATGAAAAATTAATTACCATACTTTACAAGTAATACTTTCCATTCACAGCACTCCCTTAGAAGTAAATATATCATAAATAGTTACTATTATACCAATGGCTGGTGGATTGGGCAGCCTGTCGTCCATAAATCCTTTTTCAACAGATACGTTATTTCTTCTGGGGAACAAACAGATTTGTTTTAGATCAGAGAGTCAACTGACAGATGGCCTTTGTAAAAACACACCATTTGTATAAATAAATTACAGTTTTACTATGGTGTTCTGCTTTTGTAGATTTGGAAAATCAATGCCCCCATTCTCTAGAATTGATCTAAATTGTAAAGAGCAATTTTGTTTAGGTGTGAGTCTACATTGCACAGACCTCCCAACACAGATGCTGAGGTCCAAACCCTCCAGATGGATGCTGCCTCTTCCCATCCCAATTGCTGCAAAGAGCCCTGCCTAGAGGTAACAGGATGCTCTCCCAGGGAGCCCCAGCTCCACCCCAGAGCCTACCGAGACACCAGCTGGCACACTCCCCTTAGCTCCAGGTTCTGCCTCCATTCATGTAATGACACCACGTGCCTTCTTTTCCCCACCACAGCTTTGTGTAATTGGGGCTGACAATACATTTCTCTTAAAGGCCTGAAACGTTTCATTTTCCTTTACAAACTAGTTCATTGGTTAAACACCAGACATTTGGTAGATTTCTTTACAATCCAAATTAGCCTTAACTATGAGCCTAATACAGAGTTACTACCCACCTTATAATGCACATATGTAATACACATGTCAAATATTTATTCATATGTATTGATATATATATATATAGAGAGAGAGAGAGACATGCACCTACACACCCACATACTCACTCATGTAATGGACTATAGAAATGATCCCTGAAAGTACAATCTTCCCACTCATGCAAATCTCCTTTCCCAGAACCAAAGGGTCAGGACTTCGTATACAAAGGGACATATTTTTTTGTTATTTTTAAGAACTGGAACTAGTGAAGTGTTTCTTTTGTAAGAACGGGCTTTGTTGCCATCCCAATTGTCTATGTGCCCTTTCTTTATGGACATTATTCCTTCCCACAAATGATTAAGACCCTAAAGTCACCAATTCTGATTGAGAAAACAAATGTTTAATATTAATCACATTCACTATGTAAATGGGAAACAACGTAAACTATGTAACAACGGGAAAGACTTTGCATATTTCTAGCTAGTGAACAATTTTAAAGTCAGATTGCCTAGTATTTTCCAGGCTGTAAGGAACATTTAGAAGCTGTGTTTATTTCACAGAATAAAGGGGTACCATTTAGGTTGGTGCCTGGTCTGCATTAATAACCTTAGGCCCCCAACTTGCTATTCAGGTTTGGTGCCTTGATGGAATTAATACAGCATCTAGGAATTGTCTAACTTGCATGCGGAGAAGAGCCTAAACCAATGAATGATTTCCATCTGCTTTTATAATACTCCCGGGGAATCTCAGGTTACTTCAAAGATCAGAAATCTTAAATAAAATTAATCTGGATAAGGAAATCTTATACACTATGTCAGATATAAATATATACCCACATGACACAGTCCTTCTGGAAGAGGCACGGGGCAGGAAATTAATGGGGTAATTGCATACCAAGATTTCAGAAGGATAAAATGATCCCAAATTATAATAGGTGTCATTAACTAGATTAGAACTAATCATAGAAAATAAAAACCCACTTACTTCACACAACATCATATATTTGGATCATGAGAAAGTAAAAAGGTTTTCAGGGACAAAATCATGAAGCTATTTTTAAAATAGATGCTTTTGTGGAATTACTAGTAGACTTAATAGAACATGAATCAGTTGCATGGCTGATTAATTTTTTCATGTCTATATCAAGCTACATGCCGGTCTGTAAGTGAAGAAGCAGTTCATCCTGCATCTCAACAAAATGTTTACTAGACATCCTTGTCACTAATGGAATCGACACACAACCAATACATTTATTCATAATGTGCACATATGCAGGTCAAAGGTTAAGAAAATATTTCCAGTCCAACGGTAATCAAGCAAACCTCCTGTAATTAGGCTTTTCACTGAGTCCTTTGGAGGATATGTACTGGAAACAGTCCAAGGGACTTTCGAAAATGTGACTAATCACAAAATTCCTTTGTTTAAATAGAATAAACACATTCACACCAGCAGACTAAGGCAGAGATTATGAGCACGAACCTGCCCCTTCCTAACTTTGTAACTGGGGGCAGGTTTCTCATCCATGCTTGGTCTGTGTCTCCATCTGAACAGGAAAAGCGCCCACCACAAAGTTGTTGTAAGGATTAAGTGAGTTAGCAAGGAGAACGCTTAATGTACATAGTAAGTCTTCAATAAGTGTCAGTTCTAACTGTCACTGCTGTCCACCGAGTCAGAGGCTCCCTGAGCTGAAGGCCACTGTAGAACTCAAGATTACTAATGAATTGATAACCATGTTGACTATCTTTAATGTATTTTCACTACACAATATTATCTGTGTTAAATGTCAATATTAAATAGCTATAACTTAACTACATCTGCATATTAGCTTGCATATTTGTCCTCTGGAGCCTTGCCACTAATTACCTGAGTGGCCTTGGTGAGTCACTTCGCCCGGGCGAAGACCAGATTTCTTATTCTAAGAACAAGAGTATCAGGAAGCTGACGTTCCCCTGGATTCTCTGAGTTGCAACTGTATAACCTATCTGAAGAAGCCAACCTGTAGGAAATGGGAGACTCCTGACAACAAGTTCCTTGAAACAGCACATAACGAAATGCTAGGATGAAATGAGATACATAAAATGTACATCAAAAGGACCACACCTACCATTTTTATTGGGAAGTTATAGGGAAAATGCAGATCTAATATATTTTAATAAATTATTAAAGTATATCTCAGCCAGCCTGGCTGACTGGATCACAAGGCAGGAATGTTTTTCAAGCACTCCCAGAAGGCTCCTGAGCCCTCCTGAACGCTGGGCTGGAGGCTATTGGTAATCAAGAATGGACACAAGACACCTCTGTAAGAAGGGAAATGGGCTCTTCCTATAGGAAGAAGAAATTGAAACGATTATGAGATGACCCAGGGGATCATTCGAAACCCTTTAAATACATGTCTTGGGAAAAGAGAACTTTACCCTGACTAGATTTCTGACCGAGAGAGGCCCTTCAAAGACTGAGAACAGTGAGGTCATGTAGACAGAGGGTAAAGAGAGTAGGAAGAGTAAAGGAAGCCCCAATACACTGAGACCACTGGGCCCAAGAGGAAAGTCAACTGACTTCCCAAACCCTTCTTTAAAATGCACATGGTATAAAGCTCTACTACTAAATACATCGACAGCCCTGATGAATATAAATTCAGAAGCAAGTAGGTATTTGGGTTCTTCCTACTCACACAGAGGCTCTCAGTCACCCCAGGGCTCCCCATTGCCTAAACATTTATAAACTTATAGGGGAAACTATACACAATGTTACCAATGGGAGGAGATTTGAAACGCACCCATTTGGTCAATGCTGGAGAACTGTGAATTTCTCTTTTGTGGAAAATCAAAATTTTGCCTCTCACAACCCCTTGAATCATCAAGAAGAAGTCAGAGGAACATAACAAATTAGCATTTCCCACTAAAATTAAACAAATCCCTTTGCCTCGCCGCCAACCCCGCCCCACTGGCCATCGCACCCTGGCCAACGTCTCGGGTTACAAAGGACACTGTTGGCTTCCAGTAGGAAGAGAGCAACTACTAATCCCATTCACATCAGATACTGTCCACCACATTGCTGTGAAATATATTTTCTAGAAACTAATAAAAATAGGTCCTTAAGACAATAGCCTCGTGTTAATTTTAAGAGCTGAAACATTACAAATTAACATACTGTAAAGCAACTTAATTAAAAATTATGTCCATGCACAGTCGTAACCACCAGAACATGCATCCGCAACTCCCAATGTTACGCAATGCTGGATTCTAAATCGGTCTGAATTTAAGAAGCCCACAGGCTTGGATATAAATTCTCAGTTCTTGTGGCTGTGGCCACCCTATACTCTCGTCCCAGTGGTGGACGCAAACGTTAATGTGTTATTATTAAGGACACAGGACCATCGAAGGTGACATTTTTCGCTTTCACCTTCGGAGGCTTTCCCCAGAACTGCCCAATGATCGCCCACGCCTACTTCCACCGAAGGTGGACCCTGCAGACTCTGGATCACGACCGTAGCGTCTCGGTCCCCACCTCTGGGGGAAGCCTGATCTTAGCAAGTGGCCCTCAGTGCGTCCAGCAGATCCGCCAGCGACGCGGTGGCCGCGCGGTTTCATCATTAATGCTCCTGAAGGACAATAGCTCATCAAGCCCCACCGAAAGCCCTGGACCCGTCGCGGAGCCTGGGCTGGCGGGGGATGAGGCTGAGCAACTCCTCCTAGAGGTGGTTATGTGGAGAAGGAGCAATCCCTTCTCCCTCCTCCTCCTCCCCCCGCTACTATCCGCGGCCCTGAGAACTGCTGCTTGCCGCCATTGACACGCACAGATAGAACCTAAAGAAAGGCAAAGAGTCCTGCCGGGCACCGGCGCCGCACGGGCCGAACCTGCGCGCGGGCAGCGGCGCGCAGAGGGCACCGGGCGCCCGGAGCAAGCGGCGCAGCACCAGGTGAGCCCGCCATGGCGATGGCATTATTGTTCGGGGGTCTTCGGGGTCTGGAAACAAAACCGGCCGCGGGAACAGTGCAGGGGCCAGAGAGAACCCCCTGCTTCCCCCGCCGCCCAGCCCCCGCGGGTGCACCCGGGATAGTCTGCCCACCCCGCAAAGAGAAAAAGAAGAATTAATAAATTAAGCTGCCCAACTTGCTTCCTCGGGAAATAAAGGGGGGTTGCTAAAGAAGCGGTAAAATTCCTGCGGCCGGTGAGGAGCCGGGGCATCTCGGGCGAAGAGGGAGGGAGGAGGAGGGATGCGGAGTCCAGCGGTGGGCCCCGGGCGAGGCTGGAACTGGAGGAAGTGGAGAGCTCCTAGGGATGCGGAGTTTGGGGCGAAGAGGGACGAGAGAGGCGCCCAGCCGACAAGGGGGACCGGCACGGGGACAGGGGGCTGCGCAGGGGTCGAGGGAGCCCGGCAGGGCCGTTCGGGGGCCTTCCAGGGTGCCCGGGCTGAGCGCCGGCGGCTCCAGGCTGACAATGGAAGGGACGCGGAGGCGCGGGGCGGAGGGAAAGCACCGGGGCCCCGGATGCGAGGATGCGGGGAGCCCGGCGCCGCGGCGCCCGTGAGCCGGGTCCGGCACGGAGGAGGGCTCGGGGACGGGCACTCCCCTCCGGTTCCCTTTCCGGGGCGCCCGGTGCCAACGCGCGACAAGCTTTCCCCGGGAAATGGCGGCCACTGCACGGCTCGCTTGGGCGGCCCCGGGTTCCGGCTTTGCGCGGGAAAAAAATAATAATAATAAGGAAAGGAGATTTAAAAGTAAAGTGGCTGCGACGCAGGAAAGGGCTGCGCTGAGCGCCAGTGGCGTTGCGAATCGTGCGGGGCGCGGCGGGCGGGGACCTGCCCTGCCTCCTCGGGCTCCTAGCCCGCTCTCCTGGAGTGCCCTAGTTACAGCCTGGCTCGCCTCTGAAATCGCGCTCGTGGGTGTCTTTCCCCGCCTTTCCTCGTGGGGGCGCCCTCCGCTCCTGCCCTCTTTGTTCCACACAACAATGGCCTAAAGGGCCTTGAGCCCCCAAAGAGCCAAATGCGCCTCCTTCAGGGGGTTCAAGACGCTGATATGGGCCACCACCGGCGTGATGTAGGCCCGTTCACTGCTGGGGTTTATTGGTAACAGCTAACAAAAAGGGCGAGAAGAAATGGGCTAAGAAACCAAAGCGAAGGTTCATGTGTGTTTGACGGGGTGCAGCCAGGCCCTATGGTAAAGGCATGTCCGGTGTTCCAACAGACCTGGCGAACTGAGGTACCGGCCCATCCTCTGTCCAGCGCAGGAGGATTCAAAACAGGGCCCAGATCTAAGCCCCTCCAGCCCTCGGGAGCCCATTCTTTTGGGGTCATTTAATCCGCCAGAGCAAATGGTTTCCTCACTTCTCACTGGTGTTTGTGTCGAAATGCAGTTGTATCCTCACTAGGCTGCGCAGTTGGTGAGAGAAAAAGAAACATTCTTAAGAATGGACATGTGTCTTCATTTATATTGTTTCTTATCTAGAACCAGTTCCTTTGTGAGACACAAACAAAGCTAGACATAATTCTCAATTTGTTTGTATTTAACGGAAAGTTATCGCTTATCTCCCCTCCCCCAAAAAACTCTTTATTTGCAAATAATACTCATAGCACTATGATTTGGAGCTACACTTGTGTATTTTTAGAAATACTTTAGTTCAAGATCATCGTATAAATAAAGGCACGGCCTGGAGGAAAATTACCTTGAACCCTGTAATTCACACCTTTAAAACCGGCCCTGCCTCTAAACTTCCTTTAAAAATTGTGCCCTAACCTCCACTTCAGTTCCCCTACCCTGTTCGAGTTCGTCCTCACCTGAATCCATTTATTGCCACACTTTAGACATTATTAATGGTTTCCTGTATTTCAGAACTTTATAAAAGAATTTATTTCCTTGCATCCAGAATGTTGCAAAGATTCTGACCTTACTCCCTCATCATTCTATCTTCTGTCCAGTTGCCAGGAATTCCGAGGCGCCTGTAGTCTGCTCTTCCCCAGTGGGTGGGACACCCTGCTAGCTATTGTCTGAGGCAACCAGGTCTGTTTTCATAGCCTCCTGCCAGCAAAGCAGGAGGGAATTCTGTGTTAGGCAACTTCAAATGAAAGATATCTGTAATTTTTTCAGGGAGAGGGATATGCAAAAACGCAACCAACTCTCTTAAGAATGTTTTTCATTCTTAAGAAATAACCTCAAAGTTATATGCAGTCTTGGCAGATGCTTTTTGAAAAGTGAGTATTGCACAGAGATGAGCAAAGAACTTACCATGAGAGATCATTCCAGCATTTGTTGAACAGTAGTTTTTAAACACCTCTGAATGAGGGCGGATATGCAAATACGAGGTGGTCATATTCTTAGCGCTTAGGGTCTGTTCTTAGAGAGCTTTCAACCCCAAGCCTAGGAGATAAAATGGTATGTGCAGGTAAAAGGAGGTAAAAAGTTCTTAATATTGGTGAGCTAGCTGGAAACAAATACTATCCAACACTGCTGACAGGTGTGTAAATTGATGCAGCTAATTTGGAGGGCAGTTTGGCTCTATGAAAACACATAATAGGCATATTCTGTGACCCAGCAACTCCATTTCTTGGTATGTATCCCAGAGAAGCAGGCATGCACACACACGGATTATGATTCCTTTTCATTGCAGAGTTCTGGTAGTTCTGAAATTGAACACATCTAATTGCCATCATTAGGGAATGGCTAAGTAAACCGGTACGTCTATCTTCTGGAAAATTAGGTGGCAGTTAAAAGCAATGCAGTAAGTCTGTTTATACTGAGACAGAAAGGACACATAGTATTAATGGGAAAAGCACACTGCAGAACCATATATGCTGTATGGCACCCTTTTAAAAACAAAATAAAGCTATGCATTTCTATAAGCAAAAGTGTATACACAAATGGATAGGGGTGTGTGGAACAAGATACCCACTCAGAGACAAAAATGGGAGGAATTGCCAACGGGGCATTTAGTCATATCGTTATGCATACCCATCCATAACCATGGTTATAATATTTGAAATTTGCATTAATTTATAAGTTGATTGGATAACAAAATATAATTAACAATTTAAAAGTGATGGTGTGTAATAAAAGCCACAAATAAAATGCTACAACAACTTTTAAAGTGAGAAGAGAATTCTAGGCTGCAAGGGAAGGCTTCATAGAGAAGGCACTGGGATTTGGGGGGAGAGGGGGAAAGGCGACAGGCGGGAAAAGGTAGCCTGACGCAGACTCGGAGCTCTAGCTTGCGGCTCCTCTCTTCCTTCAACCCGTTTATGTAAATTCCCTCGCAAGGCTGATCCTGCCCTGCCCTGCCAAGGTTCAGATTGAGGAGTGACCTAAATGAACAGTTCGCAATTCCTTTCATTGCTGTAGTTCTATGAATGTCTTCAAGTAGATAAAGAAGGGAAGAAGAAGAGTCAGGAGAGCATATACATTCTAACAATTGTTTTGGAAGGTAGTGATTTTTAGAAATTTTTAGGTGAAAACTTCAGGATAAGGATTTTTTTTCTTCTGGATGCACCCTGGTATATATATTGGAAATTAGGCTAGAGAGTAAGGTAAGTATTGAGAAGATAATTCATTTTCAAAAAAAAAAAATCTGAAACAGAACCCAAATCTGCTTTAGAAACAAGTGTTTAGGGCTGGTTTCATTTATTTGTCCCTTCGCTTAAGGAATGTTTATTGAATGTTGTGTACATAACGCTGTGTTAGGCACAGGCGAGGAGTGAAATCTGCAACGACAGAGTGTGGGCAACACAGCCCCGGGCCTGGGCTGCACAAGTGGAGGTGAGGCTGCCGCTTCCAGGCCTGATCTTACCCAGACTGTGTGGCCATTGACCTGTTGTTTGGTGACCACTGCCCCTCCCAAGCCACACCTGTAATGGTGGCTAAAATTAGGAACTAGCCGATGGATCACTCAGGTCCCTGTCGATATTAGATTGTGATTTTGTGAAATCCTGTGGTTCTAACACTGTGATGATTGTGAATTTTCAGGCAGATGGAATTTATGGAACATAGACTCAGACGAGGCAGGGCCCAAAAGTGTCCAGCCTTGGGAAAAACAGAAGTATTTGCTGTCATGAGTGTTCTCAGGAGATTATGTGTCTCTTGGAGTTTTTCCAGAGTTAAAACTTCATTTGTGCCTCTTTACATCGGCTTCAAAGATCAGTGATGCAGAAAGATGTTGCTGAGTTTTCAGCTTCCTGTTATCAAGCACACAGTGTCCAGCACCGTGGTATTACAGTACATCGACCCTGGAACAGCAATGGTGCCAACTGTGGGTCCACTTAAACGCAGATTTTTTCAATAAATACTTTAAGTGCATTTTCTCTTCTGTGGACATAAGAACGTCCAGAGCTGTAGAGGACTTTTATGAAAGTTTGAGTCAAACAGAGGACATGCCTGGAAGCCAGCTCTCAATAGATAAGCAGATGCTCTGGTCGCACTTCCTTATGATTTTCTTAATAACATTTTCTTTTCTCTGGCTCACTTTGTTGTAAGGACGTAGTATACACTGTACATAACATATAAAATGTGTTAATAAAAAAGTATTAATCAACCATTTATGTTATCAGAAAGGCTTCTGGTCAATGGTAGGCTGTCAGTAGTTAAGTTTTGGGGGTGAAAGTGTCACACGATTTTTGACTGTGCTGGGAGGTCAGCACCCTGAACCCTGGCATTTAACAGTCAACTGTAGTGTCTTTCGAAATAGAGGGACAGTGTTAGCATTCTGTAAAAAGAGTTCTTTGTAATTGTTTTTTGTGGAAATAAGTCATAATAGCCAAAGTTTATTAAATGACTGCTACCTACCACACAGTGTTCCAAGTACTTTATATGTATTAACCTATTTGATATTATTTTTTTCAGTTTTCTAAAGTATATTTTATCGATTATGCTATTGGGGTTGTCCCATTTCTTTTCTCCCCTTTATCTTCCTCCACCTTGCACCCCTCCAGCCTGTCCCCTCCTTAGTTCATGTCCGTGGTTGTACATGTAAGTTCTCCATTTCCCACACTATTCTTACCCTCACCCTGTCTATTTTGTACTTACTATTTATGCTTTTTATTCCCTGTACCTTTTCCCTCCTTCTCCCCCTGCTCCCTTCCCGCTGATAATCCCCCATGTGATCTCCATTTTGTGACTCTGATCCTGTTCTAGTTTTTTGGTTAGTTTGCTCTTATTTTTGTTATTGTTTTTGGTTGTTTAGGTTCAGTTGTTGATAGTTGTGAGTTTGTTGTCATTTAACTGTTCATAGTTTTGATCTTTTTCTTCCATAAGTCCCCTTAACATTTCATATAATAAGGGCTGGGTGACAATAAACTCCTTTAGTTTGACCTTACCTGCGAAACACTTTATCTGCCCTTCTATTCTAAATGATGGCTTTGCTGGATAAAGTAATCTTGGATGTAGGTCCTTGCTTTTCAAGGACCTACATCCTTGTTCCAGTTGAATGATTTTGAATACTTCTTTCCAGCTCCTTCTTGCCTGTAAGGTTTCTTTTCAGAAATCAGCTGATAGTCTTATGGACATTCCTTTGCAGGTAACTCTCTGCTTTTCTCTTGGCTGCTTTTAAGATTCTCTCCTTATCTTTAATCTTGGGTAATTTAACTATGATGTTTCTTGGTGTGTTCCTTCTGGAGTCCAACTTCTTTGGGACTCTCTGAACTTGCTGGACTTACACGTCTATTTCCTTGGCCAGATTAGGGAAGTGTTCCTTCATTATTTTTTCAAATAAGTTTTCAATTTCTTGCTTTTCCTCTCCTCCTTCTGGCACCCCTGTGGTTCAGATATCGGAATGTTTAATGTTGTCCCAGAGGTTCCTAAGCCTCTCCTCATTTTTTTTGAATTCTTGTTTCTTCATTTTGTTCCAGTTGAATGTTTATTTCTTCCTTCTGCTCCAAATCATTGATTTGAGTCCCGGTTTTTTTCTTGTCACTGTTGGTTCCCTGCATATTTTTCTTTATTGCATTTTGCATAGCCTTCACTTCTTCCTTTATTTTTCAGCTGTACTCAGTCATTTTTGTGAGCATCTTGATTACCAGTGTTTTGAACTCTGCATCTGATAGTTTGGCTGTCTCTCTGTCCCTTAGTTCTTTTTCTGGAGTTTTGATTTTGGGCCATATTTCTTTGTCTCAATGCACCTGTCACATTATCAGAGGTGGAGCCTTAGGTATTTGCCATGGTGGGGCAACCCACTTCACTAGATTATGGTGCTATATGTGGGGGAAGGGTCCTGAGAGGGAACAGGGCTGCTTGTATGGCTCCCGGCCGGCTTTCAGTCACTTCCCTCACTACTCCCAAGTGAATCACCCATTCTGGTGCTGATTCCCGGGTGTTGGGTTTGTGTACATTCTAGGACCCCATGCACCCCCCTAAATTCTCCTGTGAGACTGGGAGTTTATTCTACCACTGCAACTCCCACAGGTGTTTACAGCCAGAGGTTTTTGAAACTTTATTTTCCTGGCACTGGAACCCTGGGTTGTATGGTCTGTCTCGCTCCCCAGCTGTTCCTCCCAGTTTATCCTCATACAAATGTGGGACCACCTCGTCCACCAGCTGCTGCCTTACATGTGTCTTCTCCACTCCCTACCCCAGCTACCTGAATCTGCCCCTCCTACTGGTCTGTATGAATGTTTCTTGTACTCCTTGGTTGTCAGACTTTCATAAAGTTTTATTTTCTGGCAGTTCTGGTTGTTTCTTGCTTTTAAATTGGTTGCTATCCTTCTTTTGGTTGTGCAAGGAAGTGAAGAATATCTACCTATGCCTCTGACTTGGCTGGAAGTCTATTTAATATTATTAAATGTATTAAATAAGATACTTATTAAATAACACCTAGTAGTATAGGTGGATACTATTATTTTACCCACTTTACAGAAAAAAAAAGTTTAAGAACATGCCCGAGGTCACCCAGCACATAACTGGTGGGGGTGGAGTGAGGGCTCCAGCCCAGGTGACCTTAATTCTCAGCCCTGTGTCCTTACATCCTGTTGGTGCCAGCATTCCAGTAAACTCTCAGATTGTGTTCATTTTAATATGATGCAGACTTTTATATTAAATTCCTTATTTGCATCACTGTTTTACCTTTGTCAAATGAAAGATGAAGAGCATCAGATTGAGCTACATAACACTGTACTTTAAACAGTCTTGTTACAAAGTATTAAATAAGATAAATTTGGTGGTTTCTCCGAGCCTATAATGTTCATTTACCCATCTCACCATCCATCATATTTGCCCTATTTATTTGACTGACATTGCCAATTTGGGCTTGGAATAGAGTAAGTAATTCAAGTCAGAATTCTCCTGCTTTGACAGAAATCTGTGTGTGAATATGGGTAGGACCACCAGGCTCAGTACAGGGACATTTACTTCAGATAATTCTGTGATGTCAGCAGAATTAACTATAGCAACTATATTGTTTAGCCCAAAACTGCAACCTGACCAAAGATTTGGGGGTTGTTTCTGGATGAGAGGCAGTCCTGATGATATAGTTTAGATGCCTAAATTTGGGGTGTTTCCATGACTACAGAACAAAAATATAACAAAATAAAATCAAGCTTACCCTGGAAAGCCCAGGCCCCGTGTTTGCTGGCCTGGGCCTGCTAATGGTGTATACACTGGATTATGTAACTTGGGTTTTGTTCTGCCTTTGTTGTTCAATAAAACCATTAGAATTGAATAGTGGTGGTAGACTATGAGAAGTGAATTCCAGCAGCTTATAAAATACATACCATAAACCCTTCGATCAGATGATAATTTACTGGCTTCCCCACCAGAATGCCAAATTTCCAGATTGATCAGCCTTCCAGAAATGAACTGAACTCAAGTACCGCCCCCTTGCTACCAAAGTGGGTTTTCACCTCAGCTGGTCTGTGGCTAACAGTGTAGGTTCTTGTCTGGGGTGGAGAAGAGACAGTCCAGTAAACACAATAAAACGGAGTCCTCAGGCCCAGTTTTTCTTTTCTGTGGTGATTGTGGGTGATAAAATACTGACTTCAAAGGAAGGCTCACCTGCATGCAGCATATTTCTACCTGGTTGTTCTATCTCTATGAAGGTAAGTAACAGATTAGGGCAGGAGGGAAGGTCCAAAGGAGTGACATTTTGAGCATCTTCATAGAAAAGCATCATCTTTCAGGTTGCAAAGGACCTCAGAGGTCAGCAGGGGCAGTGGTTCTCAGGGGGAGCTCCACAGAGCTCGGGCTTCCTCAACGGCCCAAGGCAGGAAAGGTGGGGACCGAAACTGAGATTCCCAGGCCCTTCCATCTGTTTTATATATTAGAGCTCCTGAAAGGTATCTTTTGAACAAAAGGGAAGGTCTGGAAAATCAGGTGATTTGCTGGTCAATGCAGAACTGGACCCCCTCTTACCCCCACCACACACACACTTCCTGGTCCATGGCACCTTCTGTTGTGCCACCGTGATGCCCCCTGGATGTCCAGCCACTTCCACCCACAGGTGAAATGACATGGTATGGCTAGGGGTGGTTTGGTGCAGCTGGTACAATGTGCCGGGGCCCAGGGGCCATGGGGGGCCCCACGTGAGCAACACAGCCCATCACTAGCATAAAACAGTGCAGCCGAAGCTGCAGTCCCCCAACTACTTGTCTCCATGGTGTAGCCTCTGCCTGAGGACTGACAGTAAGGAAAGCAGGGTGAGGGGAGCGGGCACGGGAGGGACACAGAATTGGGCAGCTGCCTCTGCTTAGAGCACAGTATGTTCTAGTTTGGGGAGCCCACAACTGGTTCCCACTATGTACTCAGTTGCCCAGCAGTCATGGGTGTCTGGACTGCAGCCCACCTGCAGCCTGGTGCCAGTCACTCATTCCCACCCCCAGAGGGAGTGCCCGTGTCCCCAAACTCCCACCTGAGAAGCTCCTCTTGGGTCAGACAGAGCCAGTCCCCCGCTCAGAGAAGTAAGACAGGCCACTGTTTATACCAATTAACCTCACTAATAATTTGAAACTTAGACTTTAAGGAAACATGATAGTTTGCTCACTGTTCCTATTTGCCAATTCCCCAAAAGCAAGAAGACAAGAGACCAGCCTGGACCTAGTGAAAGGTTGTTTTGTTTTTATTTTGTTTTCCGTGAATAAATTGATTCAGGAAGGCAAACCAGCTCATTTTCTTCTTGGATGCATTGCTATAACTCAGATGCAAGGAGAATTAAAATTATTTTTATTCATTCATTTCTCATCCAGCTAGTATAACAAGTGGCCATATTTATAGTAGAAAATACTATAAGGTTAATAAAAGGGAAATACAATATATATCCACAACTTGTACTTTTCTCTTACAAAAAAGAGAAAACTTTAGCTTGGGTTCAACAAAGACAAAATGTTTTAAAAGTCATTGCATCATCCTGGCTGGCATGGCTCAGTGGATTGAGCATCGGCCTGTGAACCAAAGGGTTGCAGGTTCAATTCCCAGAGTACATGCCTGGGAAGGTCCCTGGTAGGGGGGCACGAGAAGCAACCCCAGATTGATGTTTCTGTCCTTCTCATTCTCCCTCCTTTCCCCTCTCTCTAATAAGTAATTAAATCTTTTTTTTTGAGTCATTGCATACAGCAGTCCTACAGATCCATTCTGTACCATGCGCGCCCGCCGTGTGCTCTGCTGCCCCCCGCCCCGGGCTGGCCATCCCAGCAAAGGCCCAGACACAGCCATGCACCCTCTGCCTCCGTATTAGACAGAACGTGCCGGTAGTTGAGCTTCCCGCTAGATTACTCCAGGACATGACTTGAAATACATTTTAAAAAGGGAATGATTTGTAACCCAATGGTATAATTTAAATAAATTGGGTTAATGCTTGGTTCTAACGCTCATGGATGGTTAATTTGGTTAATTTGATCCGCATGTCATTCTGATGAAATTGCATTTGATAGAGCTCTTTACATTATAAATTGTTAATGTGCTTTAACAGATACGACGATAAAATTATTGACTATTCTCATTCACTTAAAGGTGGCCTTGGAAGAAAATGGTTTGGAAAGTATTACTTGTGCAATAATGATTTGCCCTTGGAGTTCATAAATGGAAGTGTAATAGAGCAAGTGATTTAGCTAGTATTCCTGAAAGTGGTTTTTACAGCTGCAAAATAACACTAACAAACTATTATTATTTTAATGCAGCACTTAGGGTAACACACCAAAATATATTGGAATTCTATTACTGGTAAGGCTAAGACATTTTTTCATACCCTTTAAAAATATACTTCTACATAGAGTTAATTTATTTACATTGAATTCCCTATGCCCTACCTAGTTTTATTTCATCTCATTTTATTCTCCCAAAGGATAATTTTCAACTGACAGAGCAAAGATGCTTCGCTGCAGTGTCTACTTCATTTTTTCATAAATATTTACAATATAAAATATTCTGAAGCACAATACTTACTGTACAGATTAGGGAAATACCATGGGGACTAAAAATGAATACATAGAATCAATTTCAACAATTTTAGAACAGTGCATGGATCCATTAGGGGATAACACTCTGAATTTCATGTTTATATACATTTCAGAAAGCAGTAAAGTCCTTTTTAAATTCATTACATCATTAAAAAGCGGTAAGAACTGTTATTTCTAGATTTAAGGTCATGTATGTGTGAAAGCCTTTTGATTTGTACTCTTCTGAATTCAGAACTTGATCTCAAACAGAACTTTAAAATGAGCTGTCTTGTCATATTCCGGATCCCTCATCAAGGTGGCCCATCAGCCCTACTGCTCCTCACCGCTGACACACGGGCCCGGAATCACAGCCCCGTCTCAAATGATCGCTCTCGTTTTTTTAAAGCCGATTTGCAGAAGCTTGATGGCAGAAAAATGGTCATTTAAATCAAACCTGCTGACGGCTCCTAACGAAGCAGCTTGCTGATTGGCTGGAGTTTGTCACGTTTCTGACCAGTTAATATATAAGAAAAATTTCAACAGGTTGTTTGAGGCATTAAAAAAATGGTTTACTTTTTATCAGCTCTTTATGCTTGAGAAAGAATTTATTGAAATTAAAAGAAAGTACTGGTCTAAAGAAACCAGACTATTTTGTCTTTTCATGCCGTTTTCCCCCAATGTCGGTTCATCCAGTCAGAGCAAATGCTTAACGTTTTTCCTTTCTTTTCTCTCCTTCCTTCTGGGATTACGGTATAATTTTAAATATTGTTTACAGAAATACCATATGCTATAATCATACAAATACAGAGACACTGAATTTGATCCTATTATATTAATTAGTCTTATACAATCTCGATACAAAATTTTATATTCCTCAATTATCTCAAGACCAATTAGTTTCCATTGACTCACCTGGTAATGAAAGTGATCTAAATTTTTAATATGACATTATTACTCAATTATAAAACAGTTGAGCTTTTTCTCTTTGCCAGCATACTCATTTCTAGGCTAATTCCCAAATGATGTTTGTTAAGATGTTAAATTAAAGTGACATTTTGTTTCCAGTTCAAAATGATGGACTGAACATATGTGCTTTCCATCTCTGGGGTCCCTCCAAAATAATGGTAAAGAAGCACAAAGAAAATAAATAGTGCCCTGGCTGGTGTGGCTCAGTGGGTTGAGCATGGGCTGCAAACCAAAGGGTCACTGGTTCAATTCCCAGTCAGGGCACATGCCTGGGTTGCAGGCCGGGTCCCCAGTAGGGGACACGTGAGAGGCAACCACACACTGATGTTTCCCTCCCTCTCTTTCTCCCTCCCTTCTTCTGTCTCTAAAACTCACATTAAAACCTTTAAAAGAAAATAAATACTTAAAAGGGGGCAGGGGATGGTACTGGCCCTCAACAGACGGAAGAGTTCAGCAGACCTGGACGACTGCAAGCGCACAGAGCCGTAGAGGCACAATCACAGGGAAGGCACAACCGAGAATGAGAGCAAGAGGGGGCTGCACTGAGGGCGGGCAGGGTGGGGAGGGGGGAGTCATGCAAGGTCTCTCCAGAGCAGAGAGGCCAGTGGCCTCTCTCCTTCCCTGCTCCTAGCAGAGTTTCTGACCCTCTGGCATGTCTGGCATTTCCCCCCCAAACCAGCAATCTGAGATTTCCTCTCTAAAATTGAACAACTACAGGGCGGGCAGGCCTAGAACTTCTAGGATAGATATGGTTCCACGCACTAAAGCTCCCTCATTCTGGCATTCAGGGGCTCCTAGTTCCTGAGGGACCCTCTAAGGTGGTGTCCGCTCCTTGGCATGGCCTGGGGAAGCTCCCAGGGACCGTGCCTTCCTTGTCTTTCATTCTCAAGTATGCCAGGCCTTTAAGGCAAGCCGACGTGAAAGAGAAAATGAGAACACACTCCCGGGACCACTGACTGGATAAACTAACTCAGAGACAGAAGATAACAGCAGCATGCCTAGTTTCGGGGAGATTAGAAGGTATGGTGCATTCATAAAAGAAGAGGATGCTGGGAAAATGGAACAAAGAACAAGAAAGAGTTCTTGGGTATTAATCATAAGATGACCAAAATTAGATATTAAAAGGACTGAAAAAATAGAAGGAAAAATATGAGACTCTGAGGAACAATCAGAAGATCCAACACCCGGCTTACAGGCCTCCCAGGAAGAGCCAAGTAAAGGGAAACGTGAGAGAAATGAACAGGTGAGGGAAAACAAGCAAATGCAAGGACAGACAGTTCCCAGAGTCATAAAGTAATGAACCTCAGACCGAACAGGCTTATTGCGAGTGCCGAGCAGGACGAGTGGGGTGTGCAGGATCCACACTTAGGCCCGTCCTTGTGAAATTAAAGCACGTGATGACAAAATCTGAAAGCTCGGGGGCGACGGAGCACCAGACTCCTCTGTGTAATGCAGGGTGATAAAAGCAGTGGGCCAATGGCTTCAAGATGTTGAAGCAGTATGATTTTGATGCTAAAAATTGTATACCCCACCAAATTATAATCCAAAGATCTTTCAGTGAAGACAGTTCCATTTTGTAAGAAGACAAGGTTCACTCCTCCGGATTGTTTGTTGAAGTGGATACCAAGAAAACAATGGAGAAGGCCAAGAAAGAGGCAGTCAGGGTCAAGGATGAGTGGGGAAGACAGTTCCAGGGTGACCACAGGGCAGCACAACCTGCCACCAGGACCTGGAGGCCAGAGCACTTCAGAATGAAGGCCTCTGGGCAGAAAGCGGCCCCGTGCAAAGAACGGAGTGATGGAGAAGCTGGGAGATGTTCACTGCATGGGAAAGACACATTTCTCTTTGGTCAAGACAAGAACAAAGAGCGCATTTGATCCTTATTATGATTCCATATTTGTGAATTCACCTACTCAATACAGTGTATTTGTAGCCCCCACATTGGTACATTACCCGAGGCATTGTGTGCCGTCCAAGGAGACGCACAAGCCGCAAAAAAAAAAAAAAAAAAACGTGAGCCACTCAGCGCACACTCCCCAGCTGAGGTGGAACCAGGCCACTCGGTCTTCCTATTGCATCTAGTCACACTGTAGACCAGTGTCCTTTCCGTGGTTTATTTAGTGTCCTAAACGTGGTTTAAACGTTTCCACGTTTTTGTGCTTTCTGCTGATTCCGCTGTTTACAATGAGGTGCTGTGTGGTGTTCCTCAGCACAAGGAGGTGATGTGCCTTCTGGAAAAAGTACATGGGCTAGATAAGGTTTGCTCAGTCATAAGTTGTAGGGCTATTTGCCATGAGTTCAATGTTAATGAATCAATAATACGTTTTAAGTAAGGTGTCTTTAAATAGAAATACACATAAAACAAGTTTATGTATTGATCCACTGATGAAAAACTCGTGACCAGAGACTCAGAGCAGCCTAACCCTGTTTCCCCGAGAAGCAGTACTTCACTATTCACTAACCCAGTGTTTCTGGCTAGTTTGTAGGACAGACCTGCAGTAGTCCCCACTTGTCCACTGGAGATGCATTTTAAAGGCCTGTGGACGCCTGAAACTGCAGATAGTACTGAACCTGCATATACAGTAACTCACATGGAACCTTGTCTGTAGGTTCTTGGAAACTGCAACTTTAAGGGCAACAACGTATGATCATGTATGATGAAACCAGTTTCACCAGAGGCTACGGGATACAAACGAGACTTAAGTTCCTACAGCATCTTTCTGGTCACAAAAACATCACCAAACTTATAAAGAAAGACCCAAAACACTTCTAGTATTAAACATTAAAATAAATGTGAGCACTGCCTACATTAAGAAAAATTAATGAAAAGAAGTAAGATCATTATTTTGCAACCCTCTCATTCTAGTTCAGGGTCACAGGTGGCAGAGCCTCTCCCCACATATCAGGGGCCCAGGGCAGGCACCCTCATCACCGGGCACGTCACACCCACAGTCACTCAGATGGGACAACTCAGACACGCCAGTTCACCGCACGTGCACGAGAAACCAGAGTCCAAGAAAATTCACACAGAAATGGGAAAGATGTCAAAAGTCCACACAGACAGTGGTCCAGCACTGGGAATTGATTTTGTTCTCATCATTGTTAACAACAAAATGATGTTGAGTCGATACTTCCAGTCAAGTTGGAGAAGTATGTAGAAATGCTTCACCTTCTTGCACAGCCGTAGGAAGGGTCACAACTAACCTCAAAACAAAATACACCCAGAACTGCCAGAAAATCGAACTGTATGGAAGTCCAACAACCAAGGATTTAAAGAAGAAATATTCATCCCGACAGGCAGGAGGGGTGGAGCCAGAGAGGCCGGGCGGAGGGGACGTGGTTTGGTGACAGTGAGGAGGTGACAGCGGGGCCAGTGGAACAGGCAGGCCCACATTAGGGATACCTGGGGAGCAAGCCCCAGGTCAGAAGTGCAGCCCAGAGTACCAGTGCTGGGAAAACAAAGCCTTATAACTGCTGGTAAAAACCAGTGGGGGCTGAGGCAGCGGAAGAAACTGTGGGTCTCTCCAGACAGTCCATTTAAAGGGTCACAGGACATGCAAACCCATACCCGCTGGGAATCACTACCAGGCCAAGAAGTAGTGGGGCCACTCAAGTAAGTGACTGGAAGCAGGTCAAGTGCTGAACAAGCCTCCAGCAGTCAGGCAGCAGCATTGCCCCCTTGCTGGCCCCTCCCCCACATACAAAGCCACAGAGTGCTGAAGAGGGCTGCCCCACCCTGATGATTACCTAAGGCTCTGCCCCGTGCAATGTAACAGGTGCACCAAGACAGAGAGTCAAAGCAACTCTACCTAATACTCAGAAACAGACACAGGGAGGCTGCCAAATTGGAGAGATAAATATGTCTCAGATGAAAGAACAGAACAAAACCCCAAAAAAGAACGAAGCGAAATGAGGTTAGCCAACCTTCATATGCAGAGTTTAAAACACTGGTGATAAGGATGCTCAGAGATCTCGTGGAGTACTGTGAATGCATAAGGGAAGAAGTGAAGACTACACTAAGTGAAATAAAGAAAAATCCACAAGGAACCAATAGTGAAGGGAAGGAAGCAGGAGTTCAAATCAACAAATTGGACCATAAGGAAGAACTAAACAGTCAACCAGAGCAGAATGAAGAAATGAGAATACAAAAAAGATGAGGAAAGAATAGGAAGACTCTGGGGCATCTCCAAAAGTGCCAACATCAGAATCATAGGGATGCCAGAAGGAAAAGAGAAAGAGAAAGAAATTGAGTCCAACACCTTCACCACCCAGCCACCAAAGCCCCTCAAGAAGAGAAAGAAATTGAAAACTTACTTGAAAAAATAATGAAAGAAGACTTCCCTAATTTGGTGAAGTAGACAGACATACAAGTCCAGGAAGAACAGGGAGTCAACAGGTTGGACCCAAAGAGGAACACACCAAGACACATGGTAATTAAATTGCCAAAAGTTAAAGAGAGAATCTTAAAAGCAGTAAAGGAAAAGCAGAGAGTTACCTACAAAGGAGTTCCCATAAGATTATCAGCTGATTTCTCAAAAGAAACTTGGCAGGCAAAAGGGTCTGGCAAGAAGTATTCAAAGTGATGAAAAGCAAGGATCTACATCCAAGATTACTCTATCCAGCAAAGCTATCATTTAGAATGGAAGGACAGATAAAGTGCTTCCCAGACAACGTGAAGCGAAAGGAGCTCATTATCACTAAGCCACTATTATAGAAAATGTTGAAGTGACTTATCTAAGAAAAAGAAGATAAAAACTATGAACATTAAAATGACAACTCACAACTACCAATAACTGAATTTAAAAAACAAAAACAAACTAAGCAAACAACCAGAACAAAAACAGAATCATTGATATGGAGATGATTTAAAGGGTTATCAGCTGAAGGGAGAAGGGGGAGAATGGGAGAAAAAGTACAGGAAATAAGAAGCATAAATGCTAGCTACAAAATATACAGGGGGTTGTTAACAGTATAGGAAATGGAGAAGCCAAAGAACTTACATGCATAACCCATGGACATGAACTAAGGGAGGATGGATTGCTGGAGGGAAGGGAGTTATAGGGGAGGGGGGGCAAAGGGGGAAAGTTGGGACAACTGTAACAGCATAATCAAAATACACTTTTAAAAAATGATGTTGAATCAAATGACAGTGCTCAAGGACCTGCTGAACTACGGTCCTTCCTGTACAGTATACCCTCATTGAAGTCTTCGTACAAGCACAGTGCTTTCTGATGCAACATGTTGCCATCAGTTGGGACATGTTTTCTGTTCATGTCTTCCACCCGCAGATGTAATGCCTTTTCCATTTTAACTAAGCACTTATCACACACTGTGGCCCTAACTTTTGCAGTTTGACGTTGACAGCAAAACTGGCATGAAGTTCTTTTTTCTTCACAATTTCACTGATAGAAGATTAGTTCTTACCATAGACCTTAGCAATCTCAGAACATGATTTTTTTTTTTTTTTACATCTTTCCTTAAGTCAAGAACTTTCACCTTTTCACTTGAAGCATTTCACAGCCTTTCTGGCACGTCTGAATTGCCAGCATCTCTATTCTTGCACTTGGGGGCTGTTATGGAGTAAAATGAGAGGTACTTGAACCACAAGCACTGTGATACTGTGACGTTGGGTCAGATAACCAAGACTATGGGTACTTCCCACGGGTGGGGAGCCACATACACACCATGGAGTCTCTGGGCAAAGGGGTGACTCATGTTCCCGATAGGAAGGCAAGAAACCAAGTAGATTTTCATTGCACAACTAGAACAGCTCACAATTAAAAACCTATTAATTGTTTATTTCTGGAACTTTCCATTGTATATTTTCAGAGTGAGGCTGACCGTGGGTAACAGAAACTGCAGAAAGAGAAAGTGGGGAGGGGCGGCCTACTGTATTACACAAAACATGAATCAACTGTAATCAGTAACACGAGGTGAGACGCTATGCAAGAAAGACGTGAAGCCAAGTAAAACGGAATGATTTCGAACAACAGGTTTTCAGAACAAAGTGAATCCATTACTTGATACTGAGCACAAGGGTCCTAGTGTGGGAACACGGAAGAGGAAATGTGAGGCTAGCGCCCCACCTGGTTCTTCAGGGAATGGCATTTACAAAGTCCTAATCATATGTTTAAGTGCTAATGGGATGATTGAAAGTATAGGAGGCAGAGGTAGAAATCAGGACGAGGTAACACAGAGAGGAGTAGACCCGGGGAAGATCAGGGCGCACACATGTGCAGCTTGTGTAATGATGACTCGAGATGCTGCCTAAAGTGGGTGGAGTCAGAAACAGAGAGTGAAGTGTATTCTTTAACACTTCCAGGGTAATCAACTGAGGAAATGTACTGTAAATAATTGGGAAAGGAAGGAGAAAGTGAATTAAGTTCTAATCTTTAGGTAGTATTGATAGAGACTCTGAAAGTCAAAATAAATCAGGAAGAAGAGGTATCAACATCAAAGTTTGGGAGGTAACCACGGGAAGTAAAATGAAAAACTGTTACATGAAATGCCCTCTGGAAGTGAAATTAGGGGCGGGCAGAGTGAAGTGAGAGACTGTTGCTTTTCCTTTTACGCATTTCTTTACCTTTTGATTCACTTTGCTATGGGCAAGTATTACTTAGATGTAAAGATAAAATAAACTCATGTTTCACTCATATGCAGAATCTAATAAACACTGAACTAACCAGGAAAATAGAGACAGACTCATAGAGAGCAGGATGACAACTAAGTGGGGGAGGGATTGAGCAAAAAGGAAAAAAGACTCATGAGCATGGACAACAGTGTGGTGATTGCTGGGGACTGGAGGGTGCAAAGGTACTAAATGGTAATGGAAAAATACAGTAAAAAGTTAAATAAAAAAAGGAAAAATAAAACAAATTTAAACAACTTACCTTTCTTGTTTTCCTTGCTTCAGGGTGACCTTACGAAGGTTGTAATAATATGTTTTAACTTGGTGGTGGTGGGCACTAGCAAAGAAGTCTCCAAACTCCCCCAGTCCACAGAGAACTAAGTGTCTCAGTCATGTTTTCAGGAGCTTCTAGGCCAAAAGAAATGCCTATTGGCTCTATTTATTAGGTGGTTATGTCCAAACAATTTAAGTATATATGTCCTAACAACAGTAGCTGTTTAAGAAAATATTAATACATGAATGAGAAGAAAAAAGAATATACCCCATTCTTAAATAACCACAATGAATCACACACAGGACGTGTGTGCCTGGTGGACACTGTATAACTTCTCAGGCCTAAGGGTCAGACTGGAGACCGCCACTGTCATTTTCTGCTCCACGTTGATTTTCACCCAGCATTTTCTTTTAGTCAGACCAACCGCCAAAAACTCAGCTTTGCAAAGATTCAGCGCCATCAAAAGGAAGAGAGTGCAAACTACCGTGAACCACAGGTGGGACCACCTGGAGCAACCAGCTCACGGTTGTGGGGTCCAGTGGAGGTTGAGTACCACTGTATTTTCTTTGAAATCTTCAACACCCTCTGTTATGTCCCAGGGTGCCTTGGCACACAGTTTGGGAACCAAGTCTCTCACATCTGTTCAAAATTGTATTATGGTCTATCATAAAACTTTATTGGAAAACATTTGAGGACAAGGGGCTATGTACATTCTACAATATCTAATGTAGTTTCTTGCCCAATAATAAATGCTCCATAAATATATACTTTCATTGAATCTATGATGTCATAGATTGCAAGATGCATACTGATTTCTAGAGATAGTAAAATGGTTTTTAAAAAGAGCACTGTAAAACCAATGACATACTGCAGTTATTTGAACAGGCTGGTGTGAGTTTATTGCCCGCATCTGAGTCAGCGCTGCAATTTAATATTTACCCTTGTGATACCTGTAAAATCACCCTCATCGGTGTCTTTATGGGCTGAAAACCCAATCATAAAAATAAATCCTAAAACAACGGTGTTCGAGTATGCGTTCTTCCCCAGTGCACACGAAACCAGTCATGTTCTTCCTGCTGCCGCCCTCCTGGAGGTGAGGGAGTGGGCAGCCAGCACTGCCTTCTCCTTCTTTCCTTGAATTTGAGTTTTATTTTCCTGTCCCCCACAGTTAACACACTGATAACTCTCCCATTCACTCTGCAAGTAATTATGAGACTTTACACCTTAGTATTCTTGGTCTCTCAGGTATGAAAGGACGGTGTATTGCAGATTTAGGTTGTATGTTTCTGGTCTACCCAATTCCTCTGAAGAACCTCAGAGCCGCCTGGAGAATGGAGCCACCGGAGCATGGCTGAGCGGCCTCCAGGGGGCACCACATAGTACCTAGAACCACTCAAAACCCTGTTCTTCAAACATGTTAACAAACTTAACGAACTAGAGTTCTTGAGCTTAGCCTAATTAGAGTAAAATTTGTTGTAGAGCATAAAGAAAATAAATGTAAACATTTAAATATTAATGTTTGAATGGAAAAAAACGGCTGATGAAAAAAAAGTTCACATTGCAATAGTTCTTTTCTTTTTTGATGAGTGGCCCAACACAGACTCAAGTTCACAGAAGGTAACAGCCTGTTCAAGTTTTTATATCACCTGACTTCCCAAGAATGGGAAAGGCTGGCCTGGAAAAGAAGTCAGGCGTTGTCATTTCTTATAGCACCAGGCAG
Source organism: Artibeus jamaicensis (assembly GCF_021234435.1). NCBI lineage: Eukaryota > Metazoa > Chordata > Mammalia > Chiroptera > Phyllostomidae > Artibeus > Artibeus jamaicensis. The sequence goes on from NW_026521788.1 coordinate 21,891,032, forward strand.
AGCCAGCTCAGGCTGAGGGACAGGGGTGGTCTTTGGAAAGCATTCAAGAGACTCCAGGAGGCTCAGCCCTTGCTTCCCTCTGTGGGCGCCAGTAGGCAGGATATGCCTCCTCCCTGCTTTCCCAGGGGTTCCTTGATATGCCTGTCCCTACAGTGTTCAGGGACCCCCCAGCACTTGGGGGCCCAGGAGTTAAGTGCCTGGCTGCTTGAACTCAGCCCACTGTCTGAAAAGACGGGCTCCCCAGGTATGAAGAACTCTCTGGCGCTATGGAAGCATATACAACAGTCCCGGTTGCCTGTAGACCTCAGGTGGAGCTGCATCTTCAGCTCTGTCTCAAGGCCCCGACATGGAGGGACGTGTGGAAGCCAAAGGAAAAAAGTCTTCTTATAGATGCTGTGTTTGGGTGGTCCCCACATTTTATAATACTCAGTGATATGTCTGTCTATTTCACCTAACCCCGTTTTCCTTACTTGGCTGTTTTATCTTCATGAGCGTTTTAGGCCTCAGTCCTCTGTTACCCCCTGTTTTTCTTCTGCTGCTGGTCCTAATTTCCAGTTTTTAGGGAAATTTGTGACTCTTCTTGGCTGACATTGGGAAAGTCCCTAGGTAGCTTTATCTTGCACACCCACTCATTCTCTGGCTCTTCCGTTTGAAGGAACTGGAGGGGGGGTCCTGCCCCTGTGGGTTTGTCCTCTGTGCACGGCTCTGTCAGCGGGAAAGGCCGAGACGGTTCAGCGCATGTCTACCCACAGGGCTCGCTGCCTGGGATGGGCTTTCTAGGTGTTTCCTTGGCAGCCAGACCTACTAATCCTCCCCCTTCTCTCCATTTACTAGTAACTGAAAAAAAGTACATAATTGGCTTAGTGGAGGCACCAATGCTAACACATTTTTGTGAACCTGCACCAGCTCTTAAGGCTTTAAAACTCACTTCTTAAAGGGCATAAACTTCTTTTCCAGAATCATTTAAAAGTTGAAAAAAAACAGGAGTGTTTAAGACCAGAAGGACCCTCAGGACCTGTTAGTCACTGTCCCATTTTACAGATGAGACTCACACCGACGCTCAGAGCTCACGGCCGGTTATGCAGAAGTAGGACCACACCCTGGATCCCATTCCCGGTGCCGGGCTCCTTCTGGTATACCAGGAGCCACCTCCATTCTGAACGCTGCCACCAGTTAGCAAACATGTGCTGCGTGGCTCAATCTGAGGACAGGGACCATCATTTCACATTGCTATACATGTCCCCTGACCCTGGGACAGTAATGGCCAACGACAGGCACTCAGAACATTTACTGATGCCTGACCTAAATTTCCTCAACGTAAATCGATGGTTATAATCCTAACATGCAGTTGCTCACTTCCTCCAAGAGAGGATATCTGTGAGTCTATTTACAAAGAGTTAACAGCCATGCACAGCAGAAGCACAGAAAATACAAAACTCCTAAACACGGTGATGGCTTTATTCCCGCACCTTGCTGTGAAAGAGAGAATATTCTAAGGCTATTTGCTCACCTTTGTTTGTGCTTAACTTTGATGAATACCTACATCTTTTGGTGGCAAAGCTACACATAAAATGGGATCATATAGGTACATATAAACGTTTAAAATAAATGTTTGTGAGGCATGTCATAAAATGCCTCAAACTTGCATCCTTCATGGGGATAGCAGGGTGTTGAGAATGGAGTTCATTGCTAATTCTATGGTTTTCTGTAACTCCTCAGTCATAACAGAGTTGCCAGATACTTTAGAAAATTGAACTCAGTGTTCATTCTTCCACCCAGATTAAATAAACCCCAGTTTGGTACCTTTCACATTAGCATTGCATTCATTTAGCACTTTCACGCATCATATTTTTAGCCACTTTCTTAGGCCTTTTTGCTGCTACCTAGGTTGTTGGTAAGCTGGCCTGGCCAAGATTTGAAGTGGTTGCCTCACCAGGTAGAACCGATTTCAGTTTATTTTTGACCTTCTCGTTTTCCATCCCCACAAGAAATGGCCACTGGCAATGACGTTACCCTTGGGGCAGAGAGCTTCATTCATTAACACACTTCCTAGAAATTTTCTGGTTTCTTTTCTTTGGTCCTGCTTGCTTGACCTTTGTAATGTCCTTCTATTTATTCTGAATTATATTCCATTCTTTGGTCACAGTACTCCCTCAACCAACAAAAGTTAAGCACTATTACAATGCTCTGAATTAACTTTGGCCTTGCAGAGACTTTCAGAAGCATAATTATTTTATTTCACACAAAAGATAGCTCCTGAAACAATGAGTTATAAACCGGTCTCTCCGTGCGTCGTACTGAAGCCACTTCTCCGTGCTCATTCTGAAGTTTCTCCCCCAGGCCCCGCTGGACCCCCCATTCCAAGCAGCAGAAGCCTGAATCGCATTCTGACTTTTATTTGCTATGTTCGGCTACTGTGCATTAGCATGTTCAATAAAACCACGTCTTCCGGCATGTTTCTATTTTTAAAAATTATTGGAAATTTAGAAAAGTGTTTCCACCTGAGAAATCAGCTGTGAGCTGTAGGTCAAAGCCAACATTATAATAAAATACTGTGTATTGCCCTGGCTAGGGTGGCTCAGTGCATTAAGAGCCAGCCTGTGAAGCAAGGGGTCACATGTTCGATTCCTAGTCAGGGCATATGCCTGGGTTGCGGGCCAGGTCCCCAGTAGGGGGCATGTGAGAGGCAACCACACATTGATGTTTCTGTTCCTCTGTTTATCCTTCCCCTCTCTCTAAAAATAGATAAATTAATCAATTAAATACTGCATATTAAAACAGAAGCAAATCAGAGAAAAGAGGAATCCCATTAGTTTTCTTGTTGCTGCTGTACCCCCAAATTTAGTGGCTTAAAATAATATAGATTTATTCTCTGAGAGTCTGGAGGTCAGAAGTCCAAAGTCAGTTACACTGGGCTAAAATGAAGATGTCAACAGGACTGGTTCTTTCTGGAAGCTCTGAGGGGAGAACTTCCTTCACTCACATCACGACTCACTCAGATCTCCCACCTCCCTTTGCATCACGTCAGACTCACCCCGATAATTCAGGATAATCTTCCCTCTCAGGATCCTGAACTTAATCACATCTGCAAAGTCCCTTTTGCCACAAAAGGTTTTACACTCACAGATGGTTCTGGGGGTGATGAAGTGGACGCCTTTGGAAGCCATTATGCGGCTGCCTAAAACACCATCACTTCTCTCTCTAGGGACAGCTTCTCTGGGCCGGTTTGACGGGGTGGGAGAAGCTTGCAGGTGGGCCTACCAATGCCCCGGCAAAGACCCCAGGCCCAGCCTCCTGCCTGCCGCTCCCTGCGGGGCCGCCAGGCGTCAGCTGCCTCCACGGGACCATCAGGCGTGTCACACAGTGCTCTAGGACCACACTACTGTCCCCAAGATACCTGCGAGCCACCCTTTCTCACCCGGTTTTCCTTCCTTTCCAGCATTGCGTTCCACCGTGTCAGCAAGCTGAGAGGGAAACTGAAGCAAGATGTCGGGCCGGAGCGGGAAGAAGAAAATGTCCAAGCTGTCCCGTTCAGCCAGGGCCGGTGTCATCTTCCCGGTGGGGAGGCTGATGCGTTACCTGAAGAAAGGGACGTTCAAGTACCGGATCAGCGTGGGTGCTCCGGTGTACATGGCGGCAGTCATCGAGTACCTGGCAGGTAATGCGACCTCGAGGGCCAGGTAACCCAATCCCCGACCTCACCCTCCCCCGGGCGCCCCCCACAGGCCGGGAAGGGGGCTGTCTCGAGGCCACTGTAGCTGGTAACTGGGCTTCAGTTCGCCTGCGCGGCTGAACTCCGTTTCTGCAGGCTTTAGCGGGGCGCGGAGTCCTCAGGAGGACCCGATGACCAACACCAGAGGGAAGGGAACCCACAATAGCCCTGAAAAAGGTGTGTCTTGTGTAGGCAAATGCAATGCGTAAAACTCTAGGCTCCCAAAGGAGAGAAACTACCTGGAGGATGGGTGGAGGAGAGGGGAGGGGTTAGGTTGCTATTCGGTTTGTGAAAAGGGCCATCACTTTATGTCAAAGGCCTCATTATACATCAGTTCTCCCGGTGAATTGAAACTAGGACTCTGTCCATAAATGACATTGACCAGAGCATCGAAAGCATTTTCATTTGGTTCTATGAAGCCAATAATGTTCTGATTTTGCTCCTTGACAGTGGTGGTTCTCTGTCTACAGTGGGTACATAGGAAGTAGTTTCCCATATTGGTTGTTAAAATTATTTTTCTTTACGAAGAGGTGAGTCTGGCTGTGTGTGTTCTTTATATATTAGAGTAACTTTCTACTTCACTTTTGTCGCTGTACTCTTATGTCATAAATAGAAACCATACTTCACAATTTCAAAGATGCTTTAAAATATATAAATATATCAAAATAAATATCTATGTCAATCAGCGTGATTAGTTCATTGAAGGGGTCCTTTCGGCCACTTAGCAGCAATGCTTCTGACTCGGCCCACGGTCACAGACTCCACAGACACCAGGGTGAAGTCCTCAGGCAGCACGCCGGGGAGAAGAGCAGATCCCCCCACGCTGCCCACCCGGAGGCTGAGCCCCCTGCAGCCACAGCACGAAAACCCCCAGGTGGGGCGGGGCTGGACCCAGTTTCTGTCCCAGCTCTCGCTTCCCATCCTGCTTCTTCCTCAAGGGCGACCTCTTCCTCTCCAAATGTACAGTCCTATTCTGCCATCGCACTCCCTGTCACTCACTGAGCAATGTCACCTGTGATGAAAGGTTTGCCTTGATCCACCCGTGGAAACCTTGTCCCCCTGGACCCTCTGTCAGGCAGGCAGACCTCAGCACTGCAAGCCTGTCCTGTGTTGTGAAATGAAAGGCTTGTTCCCGGACTGAAAGTTTCTCAGGAGGGTCCTTCTGGAAGTTGGAAGAACGGCTGGAGGGCTCTGAAAGTCAGCTGAATCAAGTGTGACGGAGCAGTGCTTTTCAAAGAGGGAACACTCCGGGGTCTGGTCGACAAAGTCTGGGTGGGGCCTGAGACTCTGCGTTTCTAACGAGCTCCCAGGTGATGCTGATGCTGCCGGTTCAGGGACCGCTCAGAGGAGCAAGAGGGCGGCCGTCTTTCAGCAACAGGCCTAAAGGCCTGGGGAATTCTTGCAGTGTAGGTTCCAGGTAGCTCAGTTGGTTGGGGCATCATCCACATACACCGAGGTTGCCCGTTCAATCCCTGGTCAGGGCGCATACCAGAATCAAGCAATGAATGCATAAGGAAGTGGAACAACAAGTCAACATCTATCTCTCTGGCTCGCTCTCTTTCTCTAAATCAGTAAAATAAAAGTAAAAAATAAAAATGAAGCTTTAAAGAAAAATAAAATGCAAGCACCTGGCTGCCCCCCACCCCTGGTGGTCTGATACACTGGGTCTGGGGTAGAACCCAGAAATCCGATGGAAGAGTCTGCTGACTCTGGATGGAGAGGAAGGACTTTGAAAAAAGGTGAATGAAGTTTTAAGGCAATCTGTTAGGCCCATGTCACCCCCTGAGACTGGAAACCATCTGAGTAACCCAGAGACCCCACAGCCTCTGAGCAGGGAGCTGGGTGGCATTCCCTGTGGCCCTTCAACCCCCAGCCATGCACTTTCTGCTGTCCTGCGCTGCTCCGTGTTAATGCTTGTATAACTAAAGTAATTAAATACTTCCTGTGTCTCCACTTGGCAAAAGTCTAAACTTCATGCATAATAAAACAAAATTTGGCCTTTTGAATCACTGGCCTCTGTTCATCTTTGATTTGGATAAAAGCTTACATTTGCCTATTTATTTATTTATTTATTCAGCAAATATCTGTTAAGCATCTACGTGTCAGTGCACACATGAGGTCCTCAGACTGTCTCTGGTGACAGAACTGGACCACAGATAGGATGTGTAATTCGTCTTGGATCAGAGCCCCCAGCCACCTCCACAGCAATGCCTGCTGTAGCTGAAGGTCACACTCTGACTTGGAGCCAGCAGGTCTTTAAAGATTCATAGTGTCTCCCAGAGTACAGCGCCCTCCTGTTTCTCAGCGGAGTTCTCATACTCCTCCATCCACCAACAGTTTTTGAACACTTACCACATGCCCAGGGTCCAGGACCCCAAAGCTGCAGCTCAAACCAGGACAGACAGGAATCCCTGCCCTCCTCGGAATGCGCTCTGGAGGGGAGGCGAGAACTGATAAGGGAGTGTCTGTGCTGCGTCAGTCGCTGGGGGACAAATAAAGCTGAAAGGAAGGATGGATGAGAGTGTTCCAGAAAGGGGGGAGGGAAGTTACAACGACCCTACTGAGGGGTGGCGTCTGAAGGAGGCCAGGGCGCGGGCCTGCAGCTGTGTGGGGGCAGGTGCTCCAACCCGAGGGAAGGCAGGTGCGGGGAGTGCTGGGGGAAGAGCGGTGGGGCCAAGGGCTGGAGCTGAGGGAGGGGGCTTGGGCTGTAAATGAGGGCGAGGGAGAAAGGGCTGGTGGGGGGAATAAGAGCTAGCAATGGGGGCTCTGCGGGGTTTGGGGCAGAAGTGGAAGTGATCCCATGGCCAAGGGCGGAAGCAGGGGGAGCAACTGGAAGGTTATTGCAGAGATCCGGTGAGAGACGTGGTGGGCAGTGGGCAGTGAAGGCACAGAGACGTGATGTGGTAACTGATGATGCATTTGGAAGGCAAAACCAACTGGATTTGCTCATGGGTTGCACATGAAGTAGAAGAGAGAACGAGCTCCTGGAAGGATGCTGTTGCCGTTAATATTCTCTCTCCCAACCCCCAGCCAGTCCCAGCATCCAGCACCTTCCTCGATCAAATAGAAAAGGTGAAGTTGGTCTTTTGAGGCCTAGGCCTGCCTTCTCTGCGTCCTCTACCCTCCTTTTGTGCGTTTTCTCCCCTCCAAACTCAGGCTGGAGTTCAGAGAAAGCTGGTTAGATGTCAGCTTAAATCTGATTTGTCAGTTTACCAGCTCTATTACTTTAGGCTGATTCCTGAATCTCTCTGGAGATTGTGTAGAAATGTCTGGTGCATAAGATGTACTCAATACATGACAATTCTTCTCTCTCTTCTATTAAGAGCTGATGAAATTATTTAGGGCAAAATAACAATGACTAATTCTGTTATAGTGTTGTATGTGGGGGCTGTGTTCGCATTTTAATTAGACAAGGAGTTTTAAGCCGAAGAAGTGAATCATTGTTAGCGGCATTTCAGGCTGTTGTTGAAGAAGTAAAAGCTGTGGGGGGAGTGTTTGTTAGTTGTTTCCTTTGGTTGTTTTGGAGGAAGCGTCCGTTGATTTTGTTTAGGGAAGGGTGTTCACAACATGAAAGCCTCCTGTCACCCTTGAAATGACCTTCAACATTCAAGACACAAACATGACTGAATTTCTCCTTGAAGGTACAGTGGGAAGCAGACAGACACGATCTTGCCTTCACCAGGCTTACGCTCTGGCAGGGCCACGAGCAGGGAACACGGCACCAAGAGGCAGCAGGTGCGCTGGGCAGAGAAGTCGCCGGAGCTTCGGGAAGGGGCAGACGGGCGCGGGGTGGCTTCCTAATGTCAGGCAAGGTTTTTAAGACCTAAACCCTGGTTTTTCTCAAGTTGATTGAAAATCCCGGTGCCTGGATCTCACCCCCAGGGATTCTGGGTATGTTCTGGGCACCAGGGCTTTTTCAAATCTCCCCGAATGGTTCTTATGGGCAGCAGAGTGGGGAAAGGGTGTCAAGGTCGGCACCAGTCTGCAGCCTTGGCTGGCCACTTCCTCTCAAGCCGAGCTAGGTGGGTTGAGGTGTGGAGATGTGGACTTGGAGACAAGAGGATGGCGAATTTGTATAAGGAGTCCGGCCGAGGGGAAGGGAAGACAGGAAGGAAGCCGGTGCGTTTCGAACGGTGCCTGTGGCTGAAGTGGGAAACTGGAGGAGCCACAGGGTGCAGGGTCAGGGGCTGGGTTTGGGCTGGAAGGTTTTGGTGTCTACCAGGTTCCCCAGGAAGGTAGAGAGGTTAGGGACGCCAGATTCTGGCTCTGCCCCTCATCAGCTAAGAACCGTGAGACGTGTCGCTTTACTCTCTAGCGTCATTGTGTGGGTTACGTAAGATAATGCGTGAAAAACGCTTAGCGCCATTCCAGGCAGAAGGTAGCAACTTGGTCCGTGCAGCAATTGCTGCTCTCAGGAGGGAGCATCGGGCTGCAGCTACGGACGGGGCCTCCTGGGCAGGCTGCAGTAAAGCCCATGGGAGTGAGTGAGAGCGCCCAGAGAGCTGGAGAGCCCAGGGCCAGCCTGAGTGGCAGCCGTGTGCTCGGGTTTATGGGCCAGGGAGGGGGAAATGGGTGTCGAAGGAGGCTGAGAAGGGCAGCCAGAGGTCAAGGAGAAAGGCACGAGTCTAACTGTCAGGGGTGACAGCGAGGAAAGCAGGCAAGCACAGCAGATCTAGCCACCTCAAGGTCATGGCAACCTTGGCAAGGACAGTGTGGATGGTCAAAGCCAAACTGCAATGGGTTGAGGAACAGGAGGTGTGGGAAGGAGACTAAGGGGTGAGGACTCTTCTAGGGAGTTTGGCCCAGAAGAAGGGAGGTGAGGGGGACGGCGGCTGGTGCAGTGGGAGAGGGTGTGACACAGGAGAAGACACTTGAGCCCGGGGTCCTCAGGTTCCAGCTTCAGTTTCACTAACCAGACCTGAAATTCAGCATTTGCTTCCTTCACGAATGTGGGCCACAGACCACAGCAGTGTCCGCAGCACCTGGGACTTTTCCACCAATTGAAGTCACTGACGTTTTAAAATCATATTCCCATGTTACAGCCATCTAGAATGTCATTTACACTCATCAGAGGTGCGGTTGTTCCTTAGACCTGCTGCCAGATCTCACTGTTCAATGTGTCAGGAAAGGAGCATGCAGTCTCCTGTATCCCAGCTTTTTCAATGCTTTGAAAACTATGTTTCAGCGTGATTGGGTTTTTTTTTTTTGTCATCCTGTGTATTTCATGCATTTAAAACCTTATCCTGCATTGGCGAGGATGTAGCAAAATTTGGACCCTTGCTGTTGGGAGTGACAAATGGCATAGCAGCTGTGGAAGCCAGTTGGATGGTTCCTCAGAAAGTTAAGAGAATTGTGGTGTGACCCAGCGATTCCACTCCTGGGTATGTGCCCCAAAAGAATTTAAATCAGAGACTGAAACAGTTACTTACACACAAATGTTCACGCAGCACTATACTCAACAGCCCCCCAATGGGAACAAGCCAAGTGTTTAACCCAGTTCACATTTTCAATGTAACTGAGGGAAAACGGACCGAGAAAAACAAGCCCCAAGTCCTGGAAAAATAATTTTGTATTCATGAGCAATAGATATAACATAATACAAGATATTGAGAATGAATAATTCACCACTTTATGGTGAGAAAAAGTCTTGTGATGCATTTTTACTTGAGAAGACAGGCAGGTCTTCAAACAGGGTTGACTCTCAGGGCACCTCACGAAGTCACCGTGCACCATGGAAACCCATCATTACACGTCATCTCCAGACGTATAATGTCTCTGCATTTCACACCAAGCACTTCTTTATCGAAGAGCTTTCGTGTTTCAGATTTGTGTTTTGAAAAGGTGTGTGTTTGTACAGGTTGTACCCTGCACAGGGACTCACATTCAAGGCCTGGCCATTGGCATCATGGACCTCAAAAGAACTGTGGCAGTTCTTTTGTTTCCCCAAGTGTGGGAGACAAAAAAAAAAAAAACAGAATTATCTTCCGAAGGGCAGGCCCCTTATAGTGCAGGCTTCCCTCACTAGGTGAGTGTTCTGGGAACCACCTGTCTCAGTGTACCAGCTGGTGTTGTTGTGAGAGGCTGCATTCGGTCCCAGTGAAATTTTTTTGAAGACTCAACGTGTTTGCCCATTTCATTATGGGGGTTTAGAGCACACCTGCCCACACCACACTGAGTGTTCAGCTGTTTTTAACAACAAAAAAACATGACCCCCCCATGCCATACCCTCCTTATTCACCCGATCTCACCCTGAACAACTTTTCTTTTTGTTTCCCTGGATGAAAAATATCCAGGGAACCATTTTGCTGATGTGGAAGAGGTGAAACAAGAAACATCAGAAGCACTAAAAGGCATCAAAATCCACAATTCAAATACTGTTTTGAGCATTGAAAAAAACATTTTGATAGGTGTATTGCATCAAATGGAGAGCACTTTGAAGGTGACTGGAGTTTAAACATGTTAACAATAAATACATATTTTTCAATAAATAAATTCCAGTTTGGGGAGGGCGGTTCCCTCTTTGTATATTTATTATGAGCATTTCCAGCAGGTGGCAGTAAAAGGTTTGGTTCTGATGAAATCAGGGAGGTCAAGTGTCTTGAGGAAGGGACATACCATACATCTTTTCATTTTGGGTTTTTTTTTTTAAGACTTTATTTTTAGAGGGAGGGGAAGGGAAGGAGAAACAGAGGGAGAGAAACATCAATGTGTGGTTGCCTCTCACATGCCCCCTCCTGGGGACCTGGCCTGCAACCCAGGCATGTGCCCTGATTGGGAATCGAACCAACAACCCTTTGGTTCACAGGTCCATGCTAAATCCACTGAGCTACACCAGTCAAGGGCAGTACATCTTCTAATTTGCACAAAGGCACCTATGACCTAGCAGTGGCCTTTTTGGCATGGATCTGCAGGACAAAACTGGGGACAAAGAAACCATTTAGACAGCCATTACTGTTTTCTGGGCTGGAAGAGAATGGCAACACGCGTGGAGAAGAAGGGCAAAGGTGTGTGAGGTTAATGAGGCTGGGAGGAGAAAGGGAGGGGGAGGAAGAGGAAATGACTCCCAGGTCTGTCTGTGGATGGAGCTGCCAGACCCAAGGGCAATGGGAGGGACAGGTTTGGGAAAGGGGTGGTTTTGATCTGGGGAGTTTTATTTACCGGGGGGACACCCACATGAGGAGTCCCAGGTGACATCACAGCAGAGCTAGCGGTGCACGTCTGACCACATGTGCGGGTAGGTAGAAGCCGGAGCCACACATGGATGTGACTCCCCGCAAAGACTGCATGGCCTGCGCAGAGCAAAAGGTCCACACAGAGCGCCAGGGGCACCGTCACCTAGTGGGCGAGTGTACAAGCAAGAACGGGCCGGGGAAGGAGACAGGCTTGAAGGAGTGGCCACTCCACGCCCTCCATCCCGGCATTCCATTTCACGCGGTATTGCCCATCTGCTGGGGGCTGGGGTTTCCAGTGTTGATTCAAATTGTCTATTAAATGAGAGGACACAGTCTCTCCCAAAATGATGTACATGGTGAGCTTTTCAACATTCTTTTTGGCTGCAGAAATTATTTTTTGACTACCAGATACTCGGCCACATTCCAGATGGTTACTATTGCTGGAAGTGAGACTTCCAAGAAATGAGAGGTTTGCTATGCAAGTCTATAAACTTCCGTAGAAGTCTGCACCGCTTAACAGAGTGATCAATAAAGTCACTCAAGAATGTAGCAACTAAAACATGGAAAAGACGTGAGAATGAATTTTCAGTGACGTAGTGCTTTTAATTATGGAAATGGCATCTAAATATTTAATGCTTATTTTATAGTTCAGAACAAATGCAACGGAATGCATTTGTCAGAACAGCATTTGAAAATATTAATAATGATTAATATTATTTCAAACATTTAAATGGTGACATTTCTGTCCCAAGCAATGTTCAGGTTAAACATTCATTAGAGAAAATAGCTCTTCGGTCTTGATTTTCTGCTGTGTATCATTAAGAATTTTTCCTCTTCAAAGAAAAAAAAAAAGCCCACCTCCGCTGTTGCTCTAGAGCATATGATGCAAGTTTTCTGTCTTGTAACCGGTTCTGGAAGGGGCAGCGGTCCAGGAGCTCAGCCGCAGGTGAGCCTCCCTTTGGGCCTCGCTTTGTGCCAGCTGCTGAATCACTGCCCTTAGTTTTCGGTGCTGCATTTGACTCCAGCAGATTTTCCTTCTGTGAATTTCACGTCTGTGCATCTGTCTGTCAAGCTGCAAATAACCAACCTTCAGCGGCTTCTTGAAGGCTCCAAGAATGCAGGGCTTCCCATTAGCCCCGCTTCTTGTGTGACAGCTTAAAGTTAATGAACTCGGGAGGATGCTTAACTTCTTCCTCTAAATGCAGGTGACGGACACAGGAGAGTGATGGTCCAAGATGCTAAATTAAATTTGGTTTCTCGGAAGCTTAAAATGGGAGGCTCCTTGGCCCCTACACCCATGTAGAAAAAAGTGCAAGTGGAGTGCACCTTCCTCCCAGGCACGGGGCCCCTGAGCTGAGCAAGTGCAGGAAACTCCTTTTTGTAAATCCTCACCCAAGGATATGTCAACTGATTTTAGAGAGGGAAAGAACCATCCGTGTGAGACAGAAGCATCAACCGGTTGCCTCCTGCACGTGCCATCATCAGGGATCGAACCCACAACCTTTTGGTGTACGGGAGGACACTCCCACCCACTGCGCCACTCTGTTAGGGCGGAGACTCCTTTTCATTGCACACAGCAGGAGTTGCGCATTTTAACCCGGAGTCATACAGCAAGCCCCTGAGTGACAGCTGAGTGACTAGTTTCTTCTGGGTGGGTACACTTTTTAAGATAAAGGGGATCGGGCAGCAGTCCGAATACAGCAAATCAGATTACTACATTACTACGTAATAATGGCCTGAATTTCAAGTGCCCTGTCCCATGTCCCAACAGATCTGCTCATACCTCTCAAACGACAGCGCCCGCCCCCCAATCCTTGATTCAGAAAACATGACCACTGCATAAAGGAACTGTTGGTAAACACAATATTCACTGCTTAATTACCTGGAAAGGGTGTTGTGAGGTGAATTCGCAGTGATTTAGCACTTTTCATTATGGAAATGCCACATAAATATTTAACTCTAATGCTTATTTTATTCTAATTTGTGTTCATTACATTTGCTTAGTTAATATGGCATGCTTATGCCAAGTTTTTATTTTATTGCCATAGATTTTATAAATGATGGCAATTTCATGTGCTAGTTTATTTGAAATTAGGTTAATTGTAAAGACAGAGAATCACCTGTTAATTAGGGGTTAGTATTTATGCCATTGGAACAGCAAACCCCCAACACACAGGCACACACACCTGTGCAAAAAGCTCACACGGCAAATTTACACACAGATGCCCATGCACATACTTTCACTCCCGTGTGTGAGTGAAACACCTCATTGGCGCATCGCCATTCGCTTTGTAAAGGAAGAAATTTTTCTCTACAGGCTCATTCATACTTTTGAAGGCAGACATGTTTGATTTATCAGAACATCCTTCTAAAATTGAGGAATAAGGAAAAATAACAAAATAGGAGGAAGGAGAAAGCATATAGATTGTATAAAACAATTATATAGATTAAAAAAGTTTTTGACTCAAAATCTTTGATAGAATGTGAAGTGGTTTCAGGAAAATTTCTCTCTATCATATTTACCAAATGATATGTTTGTTAAACTCGGGGCCATTCGTAGGTGCTGAGGGTACATGGGAAACCCCAGGGCCCCAACCTCCCTTCACAGGTCTCCTCACTAGGAATCCACTTCTTGGGTTAAGCATTTCACCATCCGTAGTATAACTCAGTTCTTCCCATCTACTTTCCTCCGGGACAAGAGGGACCTGGGGCATCAAGTGATAAGGAAAACGAGATTCTGAAATGGGTCCCAGTGGGTACCAAAGACAGACTTAACCTACATCACCATCCTCTTCATAGATGGCCCTGCTATCTGTAGGCTAAAAGAAGCTCAGGTCCTGTGTTATGGTTTTGTTTTGGTCAGGATTAATTTCTGCCAACAATGGTTGGCAATGGTTGAAACAAGAGTTTATTTCTCTTTCATGCAAAAGAAGTCTATAGAACATAGACCAGATTGGTGAGGAAGCTCCACAGCCATAAGGTACCTCCATTCCTTCTATCTTGTTACTCTATCATCCACACTTTCTTCTCTTGGTCAAAGATGGCTGCTCAAATTCCGGCCATCACATCCTCAGTCCACCAGTAGAAAAGGAAGGAGTACCATACAACATGACTGCCTTTCATTAGCCAGAACTTAGTCCTATGACCACACTAATCAACAAGGGATATTGGGGAAAACCATCTTTATTTCTTCCTATGGATATGGGATCAACAACAACAAAAAAACAAATCAAAGGTCCATATACAAAGGGGGATGGAGAAGAATTAATTTCAAAAGATAACTGGGAGACCTTGCTATAGGATTATATACCAGGTCTTGCTAAAATATCTTACTTGTCTATGACCTGAATTCTTTTCAGCTTTCCAAATTTTTTTCCAGGCCCAGACATAAAAATCGCAAATGAATAAATGTAATCAAACTCAAAGACCATTCCCCCACGTCCCCCCAAAAAAGCTTTAGAAAGCTCAGGCCCCATTCTGTGATTGCCTGTTAACTTCTCCTTGTAATTTCAGCGGAAATTCTAGAACTGGCTGGCAATGCTGCGAGGGACAACAAGAAGGCCCGGATAGCCCCAAGACACATCCTGCTGGCAGTTGCCAATGACGAGGAGCTCAATCAGGTATGTCTGCAGCATGGACACATGCCACCAAATGGATTTACCAAACACTGTTGCATGTGGCTGTGGCTGGCTACAAATCATTCCTGCTACAGTTCCTAGTCACATTTATACCAAAAAAACTTTGATCATTTAAGAGAAGAACCAATTCTGCTAGCTGTATCATTCAGCTTCAAAATAAAATTGCCTCTGGAATAGATCCCATCATATATTCTGGGTCTGATCAGATCTCCTTCTCCTCTTTAAGAGCAAGCTCAGTGTGTTGGTGGGGAAGGTACAGTGCAAATGTATTACTCTCTTCACAGTCTCTTCCCCCAGACTTTGTTGATGATGTATTCTGGTGAGGGCAGGAGAGCCCTTCTTCACCTATTAGAACTGACCTTTTATGTTTTAGAACTGACTCCAAAGTGGAGTGCATGTCCCACCCGCCCTCAAGGATGTGCAAGGTGGCAGGTCGATAGTATAAGAATTTTTTTAAAAAAGAATCCAAGATGGTGGAGGAGTAAGTGGAAGCTACACTGACTTCCTCCCGGGACCAATCTGGAATTACAGCTAAATTGTAGAGAAATTATCTTGACTAACCAACTGAACACTAGCTGGACAGAAGCTTATAACCTTGGACAAACAGAAGAAAACACTTCCCCACAGTGTGACTGGAGGGAGTGTGTAGGAGACACAGAGGGCTGGCCGGGCTTCCACAGATGGCAGGTGAAGTGCCAGAGGGATATTTCAGCAGCCAGGGGGATCCCCCTGAGAAGTGCGGGATCTAAACCCCAAGCCCAGCTCCCCGACCTACAGAGCACCAGGGCCAGAAATGAACCCAAATAACATCCAGCTGTGAAAAGCAGCGGGGTTTCTGTCTGCCAGGGAGAGATGACTAGAGACGCAGAGAGCCTCTTAAAGGGCCAATGCACAAAAATTTTTTTTGCAGCCACTTTCTCTGGGCACCGGCAAAGGGAGGGCAGAGTGCACTAGAGACTCTTGAGGTAAGTTGAGGGTTGTTGGCTCTGGGGAGAGAACTGAGGGAACTGCCAGCAGGATCCAGGTGCTGAGTCATTCCCCATACTGCATGAGCCATCTCTCTCAGGCAGAACACTCCTGTCTGAGTGGCATCAGCCTGAGGGGGAGCAATAGCCCTGCCAGCAGGAATCACTCTGCCCCACCCTGTGGAGTTTAAGCCTGAATGCTGATTACAGATTGATCAAATTAACAACTGATCGCCTTAACAGCTAATTAGTTTAACATCTAAGGCAGAAAATACAAAGCAGACAAGAATAGGAAGGCAAAGAAACAGAACTCAAATGAAAGAGCAAGAGAATTTTCCAGAAGAACTAGATGAGCCCTGGCTGGCATAGTTCAGTGGATTGAGCGCGGGCCTGTGAACCAGAGTATCGCGGTTCGATTCCCAGTCAGGGCACATGCCTGGGTTGCAGGCCAGTTCCCAGCAGGGGACGCATAAGAGGCAACCATACATTGATATTTCTCTCCCTCTCTCCTTCCCTTCCCTTCTCTCAAAAAAATAAATAAATAAAATATTTTTTAAAAAAAAGAACTAGATGAAATGGAGATAAGCAATTTCTCAGATAGAGTTTAGAATTATGATTATAAGGACACTCAACAACAACAACAAAAAAGGATACTCACCAGCATGGGAAAAGGCATAGAAATCATGTAAAAAGATCAGTCAGAAATAAAGAACGCACTATCTGAGATAAATAATACACTGGAAGGAATTATCAGTAGGTTAGATGAAGCAGAGGATCAAATCAGTGTTTTGAAAGACAAAGTAGAAAAAACAATCAGGCGAAGCAGCAAAAAGAAAAAAGAATTTTAAAAATGAGGAGAGGTGGGGTACAGGGACTGAGCAAAAAAGAGAAAGGATTCATGGATGCCACAACAGAGTGGTGATTGTTGGGAGGAGTGGGGTATAAGAGGACTAAGTGGTAATGGAAAAATATAATAAAGATTATATATTTAAACCTAAATGAGGAGAGCTTAAGAAACATCTTGAAGAGCATGAAGCATAACAACATCTGCATCATGGGAAAACCAGAAGGAGAAGAGAGTGAGCAAGGGATTGAGAACCCATTTGAAGAAATAATAACCCAAAACTTTCCTTACCTGGTGAAGGAAAATGTCACACAAGTCCAGGAAGCTCAGAGAGTCTCAAACACAAGTTGGACCCAAAGAGGCCTACACCGAGACACATCGTAATTAAAATGACAAGACTTAAAGATAAGGAGAGAATCCAAAATGCCACAAGAGGAAAGCAGGTAGTAACCTACAAGAGAGCACCAATTAGACTGTCATCTGATTACTCAACAGAATATTTTAGACCAGAAGGGAATGGCATGAAATATTCAAGGTGATGAAAAGCCAAGACCTACAACCAAGGCTACTTTACCCAGCAAGGCTGTCATTTAAAAATTGAAGGAGAGCCCTGGCTGGTGTGGCT
Organism: Artibeus jamaicensis; assembly: GCF_021234435.1. NCBI lineage: Eukaryota > Metazoa > Chordata > Mammalia > Chiroptera > Phyllostomidae > Artibeus > Artibeus jamaicensis. The sequence continues at coordinate 21,907,988 of NW_026521788.1, forward strand.
CAGTCCGGTTGAGCACAAGCCTGTGAACCAAAGGGTCGCTGGTACAATTCCCAGTCAGGGCACATGCCTGGGTAGCAGGCCAGGTCAGGTCCCTAGTAGGGGCTGCACAAAAGGCAACCACACATTGATGTTTCTCTCCTTCTCTTTCTCCTTCCTTTCCCCTCTAAAAATAAATAAATCAAATATTTTTTAAAAATCAAAGGAGAAATAAGGAGCTTCCCAGACAAGAAAAAGCTAAAGGATTTTGTTACCATCAAACTAGTACTGAAACAAATGGTAAAGAGCTTGAAAGAAGAAGAAGTAGGAAGAGAGGAAGAAGAAGAGGGAAGAGAAAGAGGAGAAGAAAGGAGAAAAAGAAGGGAAAAGAAGGAGAGAGAAAGAAAGAAGAAAAAAAACAACAGGAAAACAGCCTAACAATAAAATGGCACTTACACACGTATCTATCAATAATCACCTTAAATGTAAGCGGCTTAAAAGCTACAACCAAGAGACAGAAAATAGCTGAATGGATAAGAAAATAAGACTCATATGTACACTGCCCCTCAGAGATCCATCTCAGATCAAAAGACACACACAGACTATAAGTAAAGGGTTAGAAAAAATTTTTTTCATGCAAATAGAAAAGAAAAAAAAAGGCTGGGGTAGCAAAACTTATATCTGACAAAATAGACTTTATAACCAAGGCTATAGTAAGAGACAAAGAAGGACACTACATAATGATAAAGAAACAATCCAACAAGAGGATATAAATAATCCTTGTAAATATTTATGCACCCAACATAAGGGCCTAAATATGTAAAGCAAATCTTAATGGACCTAAAAGGAGATAAAACACTAATTTGAAAGAACATAATAAGCACCCCTATGTTCAGTGCAGCATCAAGTACAATCACCAAGATACGGAAGCAGCCTAAGTGCTTATCAATAGATGAATGAGTAAAACAACTATGGACAATTACATAATGGAATTCCACTTGGCCATAAAAAAGAAAATTTTATCCTTTACAACAGTGTGAATGGGCCTGGAGAAAATTGTGCTAAGTGAAATAAGCCAGTCAGAGAAAGACAAATACCATATGATTTCACTCATGTGGGGGGAATCTAATGAACAAACTGAACTAGCAAGCTAAACAGAGACAGGCTCATAGACAGAGAACAGATGACAGCTAGTGGGTAGGGGGAGGTTAGGGGGTGGAGAGACTGAGCGAAAAGGAAAAAGGACTCACAGACACGGACAACAGTGTGGTGATTGCTCAGGGGAGGGAGGTATATGGGGACTAAATAGTAATGGAAAAATTAAATTAAAAAAAACATTTTTAAAAAAAAGAATTTTTATTTGTATTTATTTTCTAATCCCATTTTCTCAAACTGTCTGTGGTAAAGTGATTTTTATTTCCAATCCATCATGAGCTGATAATTTCAAAAACTATGATAAAAAATAATTACTAGAAAAATAAAATAACACAATCTACAAGCTATCAGAGTTGTATTATTAGATCCAATAGGTATACAACAGCTCCGTGAATTTACTGTAAAGGTCTCTGGACTTCCTCGTGATCCCCGTACTTTGGCACAGATGGATCCCTGGTGGCTGTGCACCGGCCTGGCTGCAGACCACACTTGGGGCATTGCCGCACTGGGGTGGGCAGAATGCATCAGTGGAGTAGTACCGGCCCATTAGTTAAAGTGAACAGGCAGCAGGTGGTGGGGGGCCCAGTCAAACAGGCTACACTGACTGACTACGTGATTAAAAGGGTGTGGAACCACTGGTCTGCTATTAGCCGGGTCTAGCCCTCGCATTGACCTTTGAACCTTACTTTGTCAAGCTGTGCTCTCCATTGTGCAGCTCTGTATCCTCTGTTACGTCTGGAATTCCAGAGTCCATCACTGGTTCACCCTCTGTACCCTTTCATGTTTCTTTGCTTGTTTTGTTGTTTTGTGCAAGACCACAGGGGGCCTTGGTAAGTAGAGACACGCTCTGCAGTGGAAATGGGGAAAGCCAATTTGAGTGTGTTTTCTGCAATTTCTTTGGAAACGCAAAGACCAGAGTTAGACCTTGTTTTGCAAGCAGTTAGAATTGTGTTAAATCCATAATTGAAAAGCTCTTAGCTGTCGGAACTTGCGTGTCTCTTTCTTCAGCTGCTAAAAGGAGTGACCATTGCCAGTGGCGGCGTCCTGCCCAGAATTCACCCCGAACTGCTGGCCAAAAAGCGAGGGACCAAAGGCAAGTCGGAAACTATCCTCTCCCCTCCCCCAGAGAAAAGAGGAAGGAAGGCCACGTCAGGCAAGAAGGGGGGCAAGAAATCCAAGGCTGCCAAACCACGGACGTCCAAAAAGGTGAGCCAGGGACTCTCAGAACAGGAGGAAAGTTGAACATTCAAAAGATGAAGGTGTAGCAGCATCTCCAAAGAGCTGGGGCCTCTCCACGGCTTGGTGCTGGGAGAAAATGACATGAGTGTCTACAGAGAGAAATAAGCAGCTCTTGAGACGCAGCTCAGGTCATCAGGCAGGTTTCCAAACCCCAAGTGTGGGTGGTTTCCATGTTTCCAGATCCCCTCCATTGTCCCCACTAAAGTCTTACGTGAGAGCTAACAGCCAGGAACTCCGCCCTGCATTTCTCCAGCACTCCATGTTGCACACTGAAACATCTCTAGTCTCCCCTAGATAGTCAAGTCCAGCCAGTGGGATTTCAGCTGTTCCTGACAGTCTGATACGCTAAGTAGCTATAGCTCAGAGATGCCATTTGCAGACCAATATTTTCTCATGCTGACCAGCACAGTAACCGCTATCCATGTGTGGCTGTTTCCATTTGAATTGAACTTAATTAAAATTAAATCAAATTTAAAATTCATTCCTCGGTCTTACCAGCTGAGTGCTCGCTCAGTCACACTGAGCAGCACAGATGCAGGACATTCCTATGATCACAGGAAATTCTGTTGGACAGCGCAGCTTGTAAGCGTCCCCCACAGACCTCTGTGACAACACGGAGGTTATGTAAGAGCTCGCTGCGCTGCCACAGCGCCCCAGGGAAAGCCCAGGGAGAAGGGGGCTTGAGCAGTGCGCTGCAGTGGCCCCCCTTGGTTCCGATGCTTGCCATCATAAAGCTGCAGGCATCCACAACAGCAAGAATAACCTACCTGTCCAGGTTTGAGTGAGAACTACAGACACTGTGAACCCTTTGACGCACCGTATTTTTGGCAGCACCCTTTCCTTTCCCTCATATTGCTGTCCCTTGCTTCTCTGCTGAGAACAGAACATAACACCTGACCACTTCCTTCATACCCACGTTGATGGTAGGTAGCCATGGGAAGGGCTTTGCTGAGCCAGTTTGGGCTTTTTCCAAATGATTCCTCATCTGTCCCTCTGGTTTCTACCCACAGTCCAAACCAAAGGATAGCGACAAAGAAGGAACTTCAAATTCCACCTCTGAAGATGGGCCAGGGGATGGATTCACCATCCTCTCTTCCAAGAGCCTTGTTCTAGGGCAGAAGGTAATAAAGAGGATTGTACTGTGCTGTAGTAAAACACGACTGCATTTTTATAATGTAAAACTGGGAGCCGGGCTCCCATTGCCTTGGCTCCCCTAATCCAACTTTCACCCTGGCCTTGAATTAATCATCTTTAAACTAAAGAGCAAGGGCAGTGTCTGCGCTGTGAGGGCAGACAAACTCTGGAGCGCTGATTGTTGTTCATGCTGACGCTGGTCAGCCTAGGGATCTCTTCTGGATGGCAGAGAGGACGGCATTGCTGGGTTTGCCGTAAACTCCCCTGCCCCTGTTATTCCTGTGCACACACAGCTAACTTTTCTCAAACAGGCTTTGGGAGGTCTACCTTACATGACTCAATGCAATTTATCAAAGAAAGAAAGGAGAAATATGTTTCCTGAAAACCCTTGGTGTTAGAAATGAATTATTTGCCAATAATTTAGTCCGCTTGCCTTTCCTGGTGGCAGGAAGAAAACAAACAGGGCTAGAGATTTGAACAGTCTCCAGCACAACGGCAGCCCAGCCAGACATGCAAATAATTCATTCCCACAGCATCAGAGTTTACCAAACAGACAATTTATCTATCAGCTCAACCAGGGCTGCAATAAGATCCACAAGGAAACAGTGAACCAAATCCCTGGTAGCTGAGTGTCTGCAGCCTGGCAGCAGTAGTGTGAACTTCTACTGAAGCAGTTGGGAAAGGCGTGTTAGAAGAAGAGCGCAATGTGGCAGGTCCCTGATTCATCACTGATGGAAGCCAGGAGCAAAGAGACGGAACTGATGTCCCCTCTAGGGGCCATCCGTAGTTACATGACAATTAGCTTTCTCTCACTTCTCTAGGGGAACATGAAGTTCTTACCTACATGGGGAGACATGGATAATGCCTTCACCGTACTAAGCTGTGAGCACATTTTTCTTTTGTGCTCATAGGGCAGCACCTCACAAGCGTAGCCCCAACAATGTGGTCCCCTGAAGGCAAGGTGGCCAGACATAGGCAAGTCAGGGTCCTGGAGCCCATTACTTCTCAAGCAAGGCCATCAGCTTTGCGTCCCTGCCACAAAGCTCTGTCCTGCTCCGCGAGAGAGGCAGGAAGCAAAAGGCAGAGGAGAGAGCACGCTCCAGGCTCCCCTTGCAAGAGCTGCTCAGAGAATACGTCACCAAACCCCAGGGCTGCCAGGCCTGGGGATCGAAGGCAGAGGCTACAGAGAAAGGAAGAGGAGGGCAGGTCCCATTTCTGCTCCTGGAGGAGGAGATTTGTTGCTTGCTGCCAACCTCAGAGTGAAAATCAAATCCACTGAGCTCCCAAGAGCCCAGTGAAAACCAAACACCTGGGAAACGCGAGACAGTTGCTCCAGGTACAGCCCTTGGTGTTGACAGTATTAATGATTGGGAGAATGAACAGAGAGGATGTCAAGTATAAAGATTTTCAACAGGACTTCATCTTTCCTGCACTCTCCCTCCTTCTTTTCTTCCTAACGCAGCTGTCCCTGACCCAGAGTGACATCAGCCACATTGGCTCCATGAGAGTGGAGGGCATCGTCCACCCAACCACAGCCGAAATCGACCTCAAGGAAGACATAGGTAAGGTCCTGAGACTTTGGTGGTGTGCGCAGGACAGCCCGCTGTTCGGGCAAGTTCTTGTGAAGTTGGCCGTTGTCACCTGGACACGCTCTGCCTGGCACACCATGTCGGACGCTGCCAGGTGTGCAGCCGAACACCAGGCCTACAGAGTAACTCATGTTCTTCTAAATCGGCATATATTCTTGAAATTTGTATTGAAGTGCTGTACAAAAACAGATCATTAGGGCACAGTTTGGTGAATATTTCTCAAAGTGAATACATTTTCGTAACCAGCACCTAGATCGTGAGGCAGATCCTCACCGAGGCCTCGGAAGTGCCCCTCCACCCCACCCCCAGTCACCGTTCCCTCCGCGGTGACTACCGTCTTGGTCTCTGAAGCACAGACAGTGTCATCTGTTTTAGAGTTTACGTGAATGAAGTCACGCTGCGTGTCTTCTTTTGTTCTGGCTCCTTTGCTCCACTCCGTATTTGTAAAATCCACCCGCACGGTTGAAGCCCACTCATTTGTTTTCTTTGCTGCGTGGTGCTCCATTGTGGGAATATTCCACAGTGTGTCCTTCTGTTCTACCATTTGGGGAGTTTCCAGTTTAGACAATAACGAGGAATACTGCCAGAAACATTGTTGTACATGTTCTGGGTAAAACTCTACATATGTTTTAAGCGTTCACAGTGAGAACACCATTGATAAAAAGAAAACAAACATGTAGGAAAAGTTAACGTCTTTAAGGTGGGGGTGGGGCCAGGCTCAGCAGAAGAGCTTGGGAAGGTGAGCTATCACGGCCACCAGGAAGACTGCGATGGCATACTACGTGATCACCATCGTGGCCATTTCACAGGACAGAGGTGCCTGAAGCTCTCCATTGAAAGAGTGAAGTGAGCAAAGAAAGGCCTTTGTCTCTGGGATCCGGGGCTGCCTCTGAGATGGGTGATTAGAGGCAGTTTCCAGTGGTTCCGCCCTGGATGGCGGCCCCGGGGCCCCACCCGCTGGGCTCACTGCGTTCCCCGCCTGGCAGCCGAAGCCACATGCTTTGCAGAAAAGGAGATAGGGCAGCACTGGGGAGGGGGCAATGCATCACGGAGAAGCAGGACTTCTCCAGCACAGAAACGGAGGTGGCGAAAATGCCTGCTTCACCGTTCAAACCCAGCTGAGGCCCCACCAACGCCTGGTCTCCGGGGAAGGCTGCCCCCACAGCTTTAACCTCCAGCTCCGTTTGGAAGTGTGTCCTAGCTTTTCACAAGCAAAACAAGTGACGGTGTCCTACTTTATTATTTCTACAGTTCGCACGTTTATTTTAGGAAAACTAGAGGTATTCCCGTTTTTTAAGTGGCAGAGTTGTAGTAGCATAGAAAGCGCTGGAGTTGAAGGAGAAGCTCGAGTGCAGACCCTGGCCTCGGAGCTTCTGGAGTCAGCCTGCATCTGTGTCCTGGATTTTATGAATCACCTCCTGCCTCTGAGACTTTAAGCAGGTTTCTTAACACTCTGAACCTCTGTTCCCTCACCTGTCAGCGCAGGTGACAGTACTTCTGACCCGCGGGGTGCTGTGCAGATCAAACCAGATAACACGTGGATGGCGCTTCGCACAGCTGGGCTCAGAAGCATTTGATAAACGGTAGTCTTGGTGTCATTAGAAGGGGGCCCTCCCATTGTGTTCCGGTCTCCGCCACCATCACCCAAATCAGCAACTCCATGCGAATAAGACCCTCATCTGTTCTTTCTAAAACACTGTTTGCTATTATGGAAAAGTTCAGGCAGACATAAAAATAGCAGAAGAGAATAACAAAACCCTAGGTTCCCAGTTGCAAAAGTCACCAAACGTGTTTCAGCTCTGCCCCCACGTCCACCCCTCCAAACACCATGTCCTTTATCTGTGAGTATTCCAGAGTAATGAGGGCTAGTTTTCAACAATGTAACCATAATACCGTATCACAGCCAGAACATTTAAGTTGATATCAAGTATCAGTGTTCAAATTCCAGGTGTGTCATAGATGTCAATTATTTTTTTAATTTGTTTATGTGAGTCAGGATCCAAATAATCCACACATTACAATTGGATAATAACTCCCTTAAGTCTCGTGTAGCCCATAGTTTCCCCTTCCGAGATGTGTGTCTCTCTCTCTCTCTCGTTGTTTTTACAATTTATTTGTGGAGGAAGGTAGGCTACAGCCCAGATTTTGTGCCTCGCATACTTCTGGTGTTTTTAAATATGTTTCGTCTCTGTCTTGCTCATAAGTTGAAAGTTGATCCATAGGCTTAATAAGATTCAGGTTCAAAAACTTCGGCAAGACGCCTCGGTCAGTGATGGAATGTCCGTCCGTCAGGGGCACGCGATGCCTGTTTGGTTGGTTGTTTCTTGCTGATGCTCCGTTTCTGGGTTTGTCCATTCGTTAGGGGCAGCAAAGTGGATGTGCTGCATTCCAGCACTTCTTCTTCATTTCCCCACTGGAGTACTTCCACAGAGGGCAAGTCCCCTCATCAAAAGTCCTCAGGGAAAGTGTCCGTGGACTTGCCTTGCCATCTGGCCCCCGACCCGAGTGCAGAGTGCAGCAGCTTAGACCTACTCCCCCTGCTCTCAGCAGCACCTTGGCGACCAGCTCTGGTTACCTGGCCTTTTCCAGGCTTCTGTGCCCCAGCAGGTCAACACTGGCCAGGGGTCTGAGGGCCAGAAAGGAGACGCAGAGGCACCGGGGGTAGCCGGTGATCACCATTCCCAAATTGTATCAATGAAACCCAGGTAGTTTGTAAAGAAATCCCCCTGCCGCGGCCCAGCTGCAGCAGGGTCCAGGGATTCCCGAAAGGTGGGTAAGGCGTTGGCGATGGGTAACAGACAACAACACGCCTCAAAGGACAGTGAAGCTCTGTTCCGTTTATTGCAAGTACAAGTGGTTTTTATATTTTCATTTTAGGTAGTGATTAACATTTGCAGCATAGCATGATCAGTTAAGCAGAAAAAATCAATACAAAGGTAACTAGGAAAAGTACGAAAGTTCCCATAGATTCAAGTTATATTAAACAAAGATTATTTTGACCAGGAGAGCCATAAATCAGACAATTAGAAGTAGCTGTATGTACACAATTTGAATGTCTTATTGTATATTAAAGTTCTTAGAATTTGTCATGGGGCAAAAGGATATACTAGATTGAGTAGAGGTAATAGGAAATTTAATATAAGGCCTTTGTGATGACTAACTTAGCTATCTAGCCTTTTCTGTCTAAAATGTTTCTCTGTGTACTACAAACTCTGACTCCCTAGTAACTGTTTCTATGCGTTTAGTTTGTAATAGCTAACCAGCTTTTCTCATTTCTTTGCCTGTCTAACTGATATATATTCCTATTCAAGGTAGAGGAGGGGCTGTTACTCCAACAACTTTTAGACATACAGGGACTTTGTTCTCTGGTCAAGAAATTATTTTGTACAACTTCATTGGAATAATGCTAATCAATGAACCTGAAATACAAGTGTCTAACAATCCCACCACCTTTTGATCACCCAAACAAACATGTAAGGAGAGACAGACAGGAAATCCAGCCACAGTTGCCTCTGCCTAGCAGATGCATCTCAACCGTCCTGACCTTATCCCTGGGCTGTGGATAGGGGTCTATACAGTTTTTACTTGTTTTCTTGGAAGACCCTTTGTATCTGTGGGTAAGGAACAGTCATGGGAAAGTCTTTCTAATCTGTTCTTCCATTCCCTCAACTGTTGGCAGCACAACCTGTGTTTGCAACAACAACCTGATTCTTTATTAACTGGCCTTAACTGTTCATTTAAGAGAGCTAACTTGTTTTTCTTATTTCTGGTACACCATGGCAGTCCTGATCGCTTTAACTTGCTCAAACCAGGATAATTTATACAACTTGACATGTTTTCCTTTATGGTTAATAATTCTATTACCCTGGATGTCATATACCCCTGTATAAGGGAGAGGGGAATCTGTGGAGCTTTTTCCATCCTTTCGGGCAGTTCCGTGGGGAATACTAATGTGTTCCCCTGAACTGTCCCCTCCTCTTGGGTGATTTTCACAGGAATAAGTAAGTACAGTACAATGCCTATATTCAGTAGCGAGAGTAAAATAATTAAAATAAGCAACCAATTGTTAACCCATTTTGGATGCCACGTTCTCCTCCGGGGAGACGAATTCCTTGAACTTGACTCCTCCAGGCCCGGACCTTGCAGACAGCGTGGTTGGAAGCGGACGTGGCATCCCCCTCCCACCCCCGCCCCAGTGAAGAGCGGCTGCTGGAATGGCATTTCCCTAACCGATGTGCCCAACGCCCTGTGGCTCTCCGAACACACTTGAGTGTGTGAATGTGGAGCAGGGAGGCGCCCTTATCCAGCTTCTAAGGAAGCCTGTGAATTCAAAATAATAACTACTGCTCATCATAAAGAGAGCCGAGACTTGCCCCGGACATCCAAGTCACCAAATCCAGATGGACATACACCAGAGGAAATACCTCGTCTCCTACCGAGAGCAGCCATCATCCTGGTCTGGACAAAGCGCCCGTGGGTGTCAGGGGCACACAGCTCGGGTTCCCAGTGGGCGAGAGGTGGAGTCCTGCCGTCTCCCGGGGGCTCCACGTGGCCTCTGAAGCAGCACAGCTCTGAAATATCAAGTAGGGAGTTGTCCCAACATCCAAGACTCGAAGGATCTTCCAGCAGAAAGCACTGCATTTTTCTATTGAAAATCAAGGCCCGAGTTGGGGAATAGCATTCCAGGGCCGGCCTGTCCTTTGACCCCCAGGACTTACAACACGTTAGTGGTGGTGAGAGGGGAACAGGACCCAGTACTCTCCCCCAGGTTTCTGCTGAGCCATCGGTCACCTCAGGCCTGGGGTGAGCACCCTATTTAACCAGCACAATAGGGACTGAGCCCAGAGAACAGGACACTGGAGCCCCACTTTTTTAATATAAAATCACCTTCAGGATTCATGTCACGAGACACTTTATGGCCAAATCACCCCCTAAAAAAGTTCATTAAGAGCTTAGTACTGGCTCTGGCCAGGTGGCTCAGTTGGCGAGAGCGCCAGCCCAACACACCAAAGCTGTGGGTTCAGCCCCTGTCAGGGCACATACAAGAATCAGCCAGGCCACGCTTTCATAAGTAAACAACAAATCCATGTTTCTCCCTCTCTAAAAATCAGTAAGTCAAAAAAAAATTAAAGCGCCAACCAGGCGACTCAGTCGGTTGGAGCATCAGCCTGTACACAAAAAGGTTGCAGGCCCCATCCCCAGCTGGGGCCCACAGAGGAGGCAAACAATCGTGTTTCTCTCTCCATCTTTCTCCCTTGTTCTCTCTCTCAAATCAATTTTTTTTAAATCCTCAAATGAGGCTTAAAAAATAAAAATTAAATAAAGAGTTTGTTAGAAACGCACACAGGCCAGAGGCTCCACGCCCCCCCCCCCACTACCCCCACCCCCGGCCCCACTGGCTGACCAGGGTTTCAGCTGCGAAGTTCTTTTTTTTGTTTTGTTTTGTTTTGTTTTTAATTATTTTTCAAGTACAGTTTTCTGCCTTTTACTCCCTTCCCAGCCCACCCCCCATGCTCCCCACCTCCCTACCATTTCTACCCCCTTAGCTGTTGTCCATGTGTCTCATACTGGTTCCTCTAAATCCCTCCCTTTTTCCCCTGAAATTCCCTCCCCTTTCCCCTCTGGTCGCCGTCCCCCCCCCCGCCCCCGTTCTCCACTTCAGTGTCTTTATTTTTATTTTGCTTGCTTGTTTGTTTTATTGTTCAGCTGCGAAGTTTTATTCCAGCTTTCTACATATGGATCGGTTGTTTTTTCTGGCCTAATAGAAGTATGTCAAACAGTGTAATCAGTGACACTGAAAAGAACCACCACAGTGACTTCGCTTGTTCTCCTTCACAGGGAAGGCCTTGGAAAAGGCTGGGGGGAAGGAGTTCTTGGACACGGTGAAGGAGCTCCGCAAGTCCCAAGGGCCTTTGGAAGTCGCTGAAGGTGAGTGAGGAGCTGGGCCCGTGCTCCCAGCACGGCCTCCCCCGCCCTCTCCAGCATCACATGCTTCTCGCATGATCCTCTGCAAAGCAAAATATGCCGTAACTGATCAGAAAGCTATTATTTGATTTGAGCAGCCCCACCTCGATCATTTCCTATGCCTTGGAGACTGTAAAATATCCAGATAGTTCCAGTCAGTTTGCATCAGGTCACCCAAAGAAGGTCTGGAGCCACTGGGTAACTTTATTCCAAGCAGTCGTTCTTCCCCCTCTTTCCCCGGCAGCCACCAATCCGCCTCTCTCTCTACGGGTTTGCCTGTTCTGGACACAGCACGTAAACGGACTCTACAACATGGGACCTCTTGTGTCTGACTTCTTTCACATAACAGTTTCTTCAAGGTCCATCATGTGGTAGCATGTATCAGAACCTCGTTCCTTTCCATGGCTGCATAATATTCCATTTTGTCAACTCGGTCATCGCTTGGGCTGTCTGCACCTTTAGCTATTGTGAATAGAGCTGCTATAATCGTTCGTGCACGTTTTGTTTGAACACCTGTTTTTAAATTGTTGGACTTTTTTTTAATTTATTTTTTTAATTGATTATGCTGTTACAGTTGTTCTATTCCCCCCTTCATTCCCCTCCACCCTGCCCCCCCATCCCCACCATTACCCCCCTTTAGTTTATGTCCATGTGTCTCAAGTCCTTTAGGTTCTATATTTCCCATGCTATTCTTGCCCCCCCCCCCCATCTATTTTCTATCTACTGTCTATGCTACTTATTTTCTGTACCTTCTCCCCCTCTCCTCCTCCCACTCCCCTGTTGCTAACCCTCCTTGAGATCTTCATTTCTATGTTTCCACTCCTGATCTAGCTGTCCTTTTAGTTTGCTTTCGTTTTAGGTGTGGTTGTTAATAACTGTGAGCTTGTTGTTCTTTCACTGTTCATGTTTCTTTAACTTCTTTTTCTTAGATAAGTCCCTTTAACATTTCATATAACAAGGGCTTGGTGATGATGAACTCCTTGAATTTGATCTTATCTGAGAAGCACCTTATCTGTCCTTCCATTCTAAATGAAAATTTTGCTGGATAGAGCAATCTTGGTTGTAGGTCTTTAGATTTCATGACTTGAAATATTTCTTTCCAGCCCCTTCTTGCCTGTAAGGTCTCTTTTGAGAAATCTGCTGACAGTCTGATGGGGACTCCTTTGTAGGTGATTGTCCCCTTAGCTCTTGCTGCTTCTAGGATTCTCTCCTTCATTTTAATTTTGGCTAATGTGATTATGATGTGCCTTGGTGTGTTTCTTCTTGGGTCCAACTTTTTTGGTACTCTCTGAGCTTCTTGGATTTCTTGGAAGTCTATTTCCTTTGCCAGATTGGGGAAATTTTCCTTTATTATTTGTTCAAATAAGTTTTCCACTGGTGGCTGTGCCTTTCCCCCTTCTGGTACCCCTATAATTCGGATATTGGAGCGTTTAAAGATGTCCTGGAGGTTCCTAAGACTCTCCTCATTTCTTTGAATTCTTGCTCCTTGACTCTTTTCTGTTTGGCCATTATTTGCTTTCTTCTGGTCCACTCCATTGATTTGAGTCCCAGTTTCCTTTTCATCGCTATGGGTTTCCTGTGGAATTCCATTCATTTCCATTAGTTTAGCCTTCATATGTTTCTCTAATTTGTGGCTATAATCAACCAGATCTGTGAGGATCCTGATGACCAGTGTTTTAAACTGTGCGTCTGAGAGTTTTGCTATTTCTTCGTCGCTTAGATTTATCTCTGGGGCTTTGAGGTCTTCCGGCGACATTTTTGGTCTGTTCTGGCCCTTTAAATGTGAGAAGCGGCGCCTTGGACTCCCAGGTCACTGGGTTGTGACGCTGTATGTGGGGGCGTGGTCAGAGCGGGGAAATGGCGGCGCCCTCTATGCCCCAGCCGGTCCAACCGCTCACTCCCTCGGTCCAACCGCCCACTCCCTCGCCTGTCCGCTCGCGTGCAACTAGGCAACCGCAGTCAACACGCTGCACCGCCTCCCCACTGTCTCCTCTGCAGTCACTCACCCGGTGGGTTGCTCGGTCGCTCACTAGGTCCAATCCTGCGTTTGGAACCCGTGCGTCTGGATTCGCGTGCCTGGATTCCGCGCCCGGGTCCGACCGAGCCCTCCTGTGCAATCCCTCACCAGACGCTGGTTTCGCCCCTTACCGGTCGGGCTGAAGAATTTGTTGTTAACGGACTTCCAAAAAGTTCAATTTTCCGTGTTCTGGTTGTGTTTTCTGATGCTAATATTTAGTTGTCCCTAAACTTGGTTGTGTGAGAAGGCACGGCACATTCACCTATACCTCCATCTTGGCGGAAGTCCTTGTTGGACGTTTTTTGATGGGCAGGTCCAATTGCAGATCTGTGTCCCCGCACGTGCCATCCCCGGTGACCGTCTGGTTGGTGCCAGGCACTGCCCTGGTGCTGGGGCTCCAGAGACAGTGAATCCCACTCCCGCCCTTGAGCACTGGACAGTCTGGGAGGAAAGACAGACGCAGCAACGGGGCACAGAGAGACAGCAGAGCTCGCCCTCTGCCTGGGGGAGTAAGGGGAGCTCCACGAGGGAACGAGACCCACTTGAGAGCAGGGAGATCTCGGCCGCAAGACCGGCAGGGAGCAGCAGGTAGAAGGAAACCCTGTGTAGACAACAGGGACATCTCTGAAAGTTTGAGCCAGGGACTGTCATGATCAGATCGGATGGCTGGAGGAGTAATGGGGGCTCCCAGACAAGAAGGAGTGTGAGCCCACACTTCAGTCTGCATGCACATCACCATTCCCCATACAAACAGCAATGATAGAATTTTTTTAAAACTTCAAGACAGAGCCATACTGAAATATGAGACAGATATACGTGTGGGCAGGGATAGGAGAGCTGCATTTGGCGGCCGCAGGGGAAGGTCTAAGCTCTGTGCTGGGCTCCAGGTGTGGAAATATGCAGAATTGTCTGGAGGATGACTCTTAAACATGGCAATGAGAGCGAGTCGCCTCACCCCAAGGGGGAGCCAAAGCCCAGCTCGGAGCTGAAATCAAGGGCCGGGGAGGACTCCCATGATCTCCAGCTCCAGCCACCACCTCGGGCTGTGGCTTGTGTGAAATCTGTTCTCTGGGGTAGCCAGTGGCAGCAGGGAGCCCCTCACCCAGGCCACGCTGCCCACTGGCTCCATGTCTGGACTTACCGCACCCCTGCATCACCGTGAGACAAAGCCCTGAATCAGCCACGAAAGACTGGACCTGGGCTGAGGGCCCAGGGAAGGCACCCAGCAAACTGCCCTTCAGAGTGGGAAGGAGAGGAAAAAGCAGCTGCTCTGCATGGAACGAACGAGAGGCCCCAGCAGGCTTCCGGAGATCCGGAGGCAGGGAAGAGAAGGTAGAGAAACAGTAGTTTAAAAAATTATGGCTGAGAATTTTCCAGAATGAAACCCAGGAGTCCTTAGGTTGAAAATATTGAGTATAATAAATGAAAATCATGGTGACACTTCAAAAATTCAAAACTTGAAAGAAAACTGAAAAGCAACCCAAGAGAAAAGGCAGATGGTTTGTGAGGGCAGTCGCCTGACAGCGGGCTTCCCGCCACCAACCAAGGATGCTGCCCGGAGATGGGAAGGAAATATTCCCCGGGCACTTGAGGGGAAAAACTGTCAACCAAGGATTTGCACGCATTACTTTGTTAATATTCAAGAGGAAAGGCAAAGGATGCATGACTTCAAACTTTCAAGAGCTGAGAGTCCAAAGCCCACAGGCCCTCACTGAAAGGGCTGCTGGGGGAGAAACACGTGAATGCAGGAGACGGCTGCAAGGTGCAGCTGTGAGCTAAGAAATGGTCCACATCCGTTAGGTCTGAGTCTCCACGACCTGGGAGTGGGGTCTCCCTGGGATGAAGGACTGCTGGGGTGAATCCGAAAAAGTTCTAACATTGTGTTCCCTCTAGTTTCAAAACACCATCACTTGTAGGATAGGCCCTGTTGTACATTTCCATTAAGAAAGAATAGATTTCCAAGATGGGGTGTCTAGTAGGAGACCCCACATAAAAGCCAGAACATTCGGTTTAAGAGCAAGCAAGACATGGACCCACCATGCACAAAGGGCAGCAGGTATGTATCTTGACCTTGGCATTGGGTTAAGCAAAGGGAAAAAGGCCTCACTAGAGAATCTGAACCAGAAGCCAGTACTCCCACAGATTTGCAGCCAAACCCAGGGCGGCCCAGAAACCTCCCACAGGGAAGTTAGTAGGGTGTGTCCTTGGTTTGGTAGTGTCCCCAGGTGACATAGAAGTGAATGCAACTTCTCTCTGAGAGAACTCAGCTTGGTCCAGGCTGACGGTGGTTGTAAGGTGCATCCCACTTTCCGCCAGGAAGCTGGATGGGCTGGGGCTGGAGGCGGTGCAGAAGTGAAGCAGACAGCAACAAAGCGGGGGAAAGCACAATCGGGTTTCCAGAGTTAGGGGTTTCGGCGGGTGCACGCTGGACCTGGGGTCCATGTGAGCGCCTTCTCCCCGCAGGTTCCTCGGGTGGTTGAAAAGATAGTCACTGTCTGAGGGAGTGCACGGCCAAGTCCACGGCCCCCGACTCACGGAGGACCCTAGTCACCAGTACACGCTGTGTCCAGACCTGCTGAGTCAGGATCTCAGGGTTGGGGGTGGATGTGTCTATTTCTTAAAAGTCTAAAAACTGTTGTGTTAGTTTCCTATCATTGTCATAACAAATCACCACAAATGCTGTGGCTTCAAACAACATGGATTTATTCTCTTGAGTTCTGCTCCTCCCGGAGCAGCTGTTCCTGCCCGAGCCAGCGCTAGGCGGCAGCGTCCCTCCTTCCGAAGGCTCTTTCCCATCTCCGCTTCCTGTCACTTGTCTTCTCCTACCTTGACCTCCCTGCCTCCCTCTTAAAGGATTATCTCCCCTTGTCAAAACCACTCACTGAGCACATCTGCAAAGTGCCTCTCGCCATGCAAGGTAACACTCACCGGTCCCAGGGACCAGGGTGCGCCCGTTTTGGGGAGGACATTCCTCAGCCCACCACAGGCACCAGAGACGATTCTGATGAGCGCCTTCGAGGAGGAACCACGGTGAACAGGTAGCCAGACCTAGTGACTAGGTGGCAGGCCACGTGAAAGTCGCGTGCTGTCACATCCGCTTTAGAAGAAGCTTGTGCCTGCTGCCCAAAGCAATTTCAACACAGTGGCTGCTCTCTGTAAACATCCAGTCCCCATGGAAGCACAGAATCTGTCTGGTCAACTCCTCTATCGTCTCCTTGTCCCCCACACACCTAACAGATACATGTGGGGTTCGGCCCAACCCCCTGGCTTAAGGTGAAAACTAGGAAATAACCTGCAGCGTTTCTCTCCTGCGTCCCAGCTGCCGTCAGCCAATCCAGCGGACTTGCAGCCAAATTTGTCATCCACTGTCACATCCCTCAGTGGGGCTCCGACAAATGTGAAGAGCAGCTTGAAGAGACCATCAAAAACTGCCTGTCCGCAGCAGAGGACAAGAAGCTCAAGTCCGTGGCCTTCCCACCTTTCCCCAGTGGCAGGTAAGAGGCGCCTCCCCGAGAGGGCGGGGGAGGCACCGAGTCCAGCTGTCTCCCACTTACTCACATCTGGCCATTCCAGATGACATGACCAAGGCTGCCAGCACAGCCAAGCATGCTGACCAGGTGATGGTGCAAGAAACCCAGCTCCATCCTTCAAAGCCCTCAGAGAGAGGCAGCAGGGAGGAGCGAGAGGCAGGTTCTTTGAGAGTTCAAAGCCCACGTCCCCACCAGCTGCCCCAGTCTAGCACTCATGACCAAAACACAGCTCAGCGGCAGCGACCCCCGCTCCCCATGTTAGAATTCAGAGTCTCAGACCCACCCAACACCCACAGCCTCAGAATCCCTGGACATTCCAGTGGTGCACCCGGGGGCGTGAGGGCCGGGAGGCCAAGGCTCTACTACACACACCCAGAGAAATGAAAGGCTGTCACCTAGGGTTTGCTTTTGGGGGCTAGGAGCTAACAAAACTTGTATGTGCTTTTTCGAAGGCCAGGTATTTGAAATGCTGAATGGTATTTTTAAAACCAAACTTAAGACAGGCTACAGATTCAAGCATAGGGCACCACTCACCAGCCAGCCTCCTGACCTTGGCTAAATTCTGAGTTCGCATGGCACCTGTAAGGCAGGGATGTGGGTCCCCTACTTGGGGCCCCCAGGCTGTCCCTCTGACTAGCGTCAAAGGAGCTCAGGTGTGGACCAGCTGGCACGTGGTGAGACCCCGTGCAACAGAAACCGGGGCCCAGTGCCAAGATACGAAGGGCCCGCATTGCCACCGCCCTGAGCTAAGGCACTTTCTGTGTCCCGGAGACCAGAGTGACACGGGCTCCTCTTTTCCTTTGGCACAGAAACTGCTTCCCCAAACAGACGGCGGCCCAGGTGACCCTCAAAGCCATCTCGGCCCACTTTGACGACTCGAGTGCGTCCTCACTGAAGAACGTCTACTTCCTCCTCTTCGACAGCGAGAGCATCGGCATCTACGTGCAGGAGATGGCCAAGCTCGACACCAAGTAGCCACCGGGGCCCCACTGTCCAGCTGCGGTCGGAGGAGGATCCAAGTCACAGGAGTGGGTTTTATTTTTAAAAGGAGAGAGGAAGGGTGATGCGGGGGAGCGCTGGGCGGCTGAAGGGAAGCGGGCGGCAGAGGCTGCGGGAGCAGGTCCCGCCATGGAAGGAGCCCTCCGCGTTTTATAGTCTTCTTAAAAAGAGCCTCAGTCCTAAAAACCAGGTCTCCACGAGGAGTTCTTTCCATGTGTTTCCTTCCTATTGTTTTAGAACTTTTTTTAAAAACAGACTTCATTTTAGATTTATAGAATTGACTTTTACACACACACAAAAAATCCTTTCAAAATTCTTGAGTCTTGCTTCTCCTTTCTGCACGGGAGGAGGGCGCAGCAGCGCCCCGGGCTTTGCTGGCTGTCAGTACTGAGTGACGGGAGAGGAGCAGTAGAAGGCATCTCACTGGTGCTTATTTTCTGTTTTAGTGCCCCCACCCCCTGGCCCCTATAATATCTGTAACTACTCTTAAAAAGGTTTTGCTTCAGGCTTTTTTCTGTTTTGTTTTGTTTTTTAAAGAAAAAGAAAATGAAAGAAAAAAAATAAAGCATCCAGTGTCTTTCTTACAACATATTCTTTTATTGCAACATTTCGTCAGTTTGGAAAACTGTCCCCATGGGTAGACACGTCTAGAATGTTATAAATAGAACAAGGCCTGTCTCTCACCGGCTGAGAGTCCCGCCATGCGATGCCCCAGGTCAGACAGCACAAAATGGCCTGTATCTCAGGCAGAGGCGGGGCCTGGCCAGCCCCGCTCCACAGGAACGCAGCCCTGGGCGAAGCTCCAGAGGGACTGCCGTGCTTCGGGAGAGAGACACACGTCCCACTCAGGCCCAGGCCACAGCCCCACCGGGATCGACTGAGAACCCCAGTGAGACTGGTGTCCAAGGACTGTGACCAAGTATCCAGAGGCCACCATCAAAAGCAGCAGGGGAGGGGGCAGGTGGGCAGGACAGAACCCAAGTGCATTCAGATGAATTCATCAACCACTCGGATGGCAGAGACTTAACTTCGTGTGGTCCAGAACAGGCTCCCCCGGACTGGAAGGTCTCTCCCAAATAGAGGAGTCATTTATATACCTTAACAGAGTTGGTGGCAGGCGTTATTGCCGCACAGCTGGGTCTCCAGATAAATGGCATCAGGGTTGGCCAAGAAACCAGAAGCACAAAACCAGCAAGGGTCCCCCAGCGTCAGAATTTTGTCACTTAGAAATCTGCCCACGATAGCAGCATGCAGGCACAGGGGGTCACCGCAGAAGCCCCCGTCTGCTCCCTGAATGTGAACCGGACGGCAACCAGCCCTGAGGTCACATGAGCTCGGCTGCCTGCAGGCCCGGCTCCAGTCTGCACTTCTGTTAGCTCTAAGGACTCCCTGTCAGAACGGACTAACCAACAGGGAGATTTTTTTTATCTCCTTCTTTGCAAATGTAACCTATGGTATATAATCAGAATCTAAAATTGGAAATGCAGACGGTTTCATTAAGATGAAAGACAAGAGGGACTACAAGTTTTAAAGTGGGTTCTATTGACAACCTAAGTGTGGCGGGTGGTTCAGAGGCTTCCCCACCCTCGGAACCATGGGGGAGCTGGGGTACAGATCCCCTTCCATAGCCAGGCTCACCTGGCAGGTCCCCCCTTCCTGCCCTTCCAGACAGGCTGCCAGCCGTGAGGAGCCCCAGCTCTGCCCGTGTGCGTTCTGAATGCCACGCCCATGTGCACACACACATGGGCACACACATGCGCACACGCGCACACACATCCAAGGGGAGCCTGTGGTAGACAAGGCCGGCCTTGCCCTCCCGGGGCCAAGTGAAGCACTGGGCCAGCACATGGCAAGCAGACCTTTCCAACCCAGAAAGAATCCTCTAGGGAGGTATCTTTTTAATCTCTCTCTCCCTCTTCATTTTTGGTTTTCTGTAAATTATGTTTCTGGTGACTACATCACTGGCATCTTGCTCCAGGGAAAGTGTCTTTGGCACTTGTCAAGTGGGCACCACTTGTCAAGCAACCCATTCAGCTGGCGACGGTGGTGCCTCTTCTCCAGCCCAGCCTCCTCCTCAGGGCGGAGACTGCCGCATGGTTTTCCAGCTTGTGGAGACGAACAGGTCCCGGCTCTTGACCAGCCGAACCATGAAGCGCCCCACGTAGAAGCCACTGATCTGGCCCACACCATCATTCCTGCCCATGGCCAGGAGGAACGTCAGTGCACCTGTGGAGCAGAGGCGCACGCTGGAACCCGGCTCCGCACCGCGTGGGAGCCTGCAGTCCCCAGACCTGCGGGTTTATTCCCCACGGTTAAAGCGCTCTGTGAGGTGTTTCTGTCAGCAGCTTTGACAGTTTGTTCTAGTGGTCAGTCATCTCAAAGGCTGCACCGTGTCTCACTCCGACTGCGAAGCATGTGGGGCTGCCTTACCTGGCTTGTAGGCTTTGAGGGGCCTCTCTTTCATGGAGTTAACGATGTTGGTCACGGCAATGTTGGCATGGAGGCCGGCGTGATAGGCCATCTTGGGCTCCTTCACATCAGCACAGTCGCCGATGGCATAGATGTGGCTGAAGCCCTCCACCTGGAGGTACTCATTCACCCTCAGGGCGCCATCGCTGGCCAGCTGACTATCTGCCAGGCAAAACCAACAAGAGGTGAAGCCCGAGCTGCCGTGTTAAGTGGCCACCAGAACACGGGAAGAGCAGCTCTGGGGCTGGCTGAGAGGACACCCTCCAGAGGAGAGCCTCCAGCCTCATTCATTTCTGCCTGAAGCCCCCACCTCAGAACTCTTCCTGCAAATGCAGGTTACTCTTCCAGGGTGGAAACCGTCAGACAGCGAGTATCATTTTATGAAATGTGCATAACTCTCTCAGTTACCATGATGACCTTACAGTGCTTAAGTTTGCAACTTGGCCATGTCTTGAATTTTTTTTTGAACATGGATCAGATTTATTAAATAAATGTGGGGTTTTACTAAATAGTAAACTTTTCATTTTAAGGGACTTAAGAGTTTATATTTGAAATATGATATTAAGACAACTCAGTGTAAATTTTGGGGTCTCTGTCCACTATAAGCCTTTAGTCCCACCCCCATGCCTGGCCTGGACTAGCTGCCTTCCACTGGGATTGGATGAGTCTTTTCTGCAGGGCACGAAGTAGGAGCTCCTCGTGCAGGAATGGTACTAGGGAATAAGTGAGGGGAACCTGGGGGCACAGCAACCACGGGGCCTGACAAGGAGACACTGAGTCTCCAGCTCACACATGGAGGCCATCAGCCCACCTGCTCCACCTTCCAGTTACCTAGATGGCTACTGAGCTTTAAGAACACAAAGTCCCAATATGGCCTCTACTCCCCAAATGGTCATTCCAAGCTCAAGTGGCCAAACATCCAGGTCAGAGTTTGGAGAGAGCAGCACACCTGTGAACAGAGAAAGGCCTGACTGCAGAATTTCCTCCACACCCGTGATTCAAGGAAAGGAACAGAAAAATGGATGTTTCATCCCTCTGTTCTCATCTCTCACCACTAGGGGGCGGGCCCTAACTTTGGAAGATTCTGATCACTTCGGACATCTTGGATTAAGTCATCATCATCACAGCTGAAGAAAGGACAGCAACAGTGAACCCAAACCTAAATTTAAAGCAGGGCATCACCATTCAGAAGAGACAAATGAGCTCCAGGGATGGAGGGGGACAATAGGTGCCTATTCCTTGGGAAGGGGCCTGAGGGGCCTTCCTGGCCTTCCTGGACGGCTGGACAGAGAAGAGGCAACCAGGGAAACAGACAATGGCGCGGCCTCCTGCTTACCAAATGCACTGTGGTAGGCAGAGCTGTTGACCTTGATACCGTTGCAGACGATCACCAGGTTGGTGGCCAGCTCCGTGCCTTTGTCTGTCTGTACCTTGATGCATTCTCGATACTCGTTGAAAGGCAGTTTCTCCAGGTTGCACACCCGCTCACCTGTCAAGGGACGAAGATGACCAGGGGGCTGGCAGAAAGCAGACAAGGCTGGGGTCCCAGCCAAGGCTGACCTGGGGAAGGCTGGAGACCCCTGAAGGCCCCAGGAAAGGTCTGGACGCTGTGGCCCAGCTGGGCAATGACTCCACTCCCCGCTTCCCTCTCTGCTCTTCTCCCAGCCCATCCGCTGCCCCAAGAAGCACAATCTGGACACCGGGACCCAGGGGATCCAATGAGAGGACAGTTCCGAGAGGCAGTTTGAGGCTGAGTTTCCCAAGAAGTTCCAGGAAAAGCTGTTTGAGGAACACCTCTCGCATGCCTCCCTGACTCGTCTCTGCCAGCCTGGCCAGGCGGGACAAGCCCCCAGGCACACTGACAAAGATGAGGCCAGGCAAGTTGGGAAGCCAGCCCTGCTCTCCTGGCTGGCTGAAAGGAAAGGTGCTCAGAGTCCAAAGAGCCAGGTTCAAGGAGACCAAGAGCCAGGGTGAGCTTTCAGAGTAAACCCCCACTGCTCCCTGAAAAAGCAGAGGCTGAGCCCCATGAAGTGTGGGGGACACCAGCGGGGCCAGAGCCCCGCTCTCACGCCAGACGGTTCTCTTCCCTCGTGCTCCAGACAAAAGCCACACTCCTCACCACACCCAAAACACAAACCAAACAAACCTATTCTTTCCACCACAGAGATGTCGTAATTCAGGTCAAATCCTTTAGATTTTTTTTTTTTAAGTCATTCAACAACTAGATGCCACCTACACTTTGTCCAAAGCAATAGCCAGGACAGTGCTGCCACAGTGACATGGAAATCCTGTAAGTACTAGGACCTCTGTCCTGCTTGAGGACACACTTCTCCTCCAACCGGACACTCAGCCCCCGGACACAGAGAGAGCTAGGGCACCCTCATACTCCGAGGGGGCCATGACCAAGCCTCTGAGCCCAGTCTCACTCGGGCAGGGAGGGGGCAGGGCCGGAGGGGACTGGCACGTACTCAGCAGCAGCTGCACCCCCTTCTGGAGCAGGATCTCCTTCACTTCCTGCCGGACACAGGGCAGGAGCTCCTTGTCGGCCAGGGCCACCTTGGAGTGAATAAGAGCGACCTGGGGACAAACGACCACACGAGAGAGGAGTCGTCA
Organism: Artibeus jamaicensis; assembly: GCF_021234435.1. Taxonomy (NCBI): domain Eukaryota; kingdom Metazoa; phylum Chordata; class Mammalia; order Chiroptera; family Phyllostomidae; genus Artibeus; species Artibeus jamaicensis. The sequence continues at coordinate 21,930,673 of NW_026521788.1, forward strand.
CCTAGTCTTCTGCTCAAAAGCAGCAGCTGAAAAACACATCAGTCTGTCTCCCCCACCTCCTCCCCTGCCCCCAGCTTCCAGGTTCGGGGACAGAGTCAAGTGAACAAGTGCCCACACTGGAACCAGCTAAGGGCAAGCTGGGCTGGGGCCCACATCTCCCGGTCTAGGATTCTCTCAGGATGTGCCCGTGTTCCACAGCCCACACCAAGCACCACATGGAGAATTGTTCTCAGGCATCGCAGGCACTTATGATTGTAGAGTCTTTATGTCAACACTGACATTCCAGCTGTAAGTCAGGACGTTCACATCAAAGCTGGCTCCGACGTCAGCACTCCCAGGCACGCCCGCTCACTGTCTGGGGTGGCGCGGGGCAGTGGGGGCAGCCTGCAATGGTGTCCGAGGCTGGGACTTAGAGATCAGGCCACCTGGGTTGAAATCCCATCTCGGATGCTGGGACATGGCCCGATAACTCAGTAAGACGGGACCACGGTCCCACTCGCAAGTTTTGTAATGATGAAATGAGAAGCGTGTGTACGGCACGAGACTCAGCACAGTGGCTACTATTACTCTTATTTGTCTGCTGATTACCAACATACGGAAGTTACACTGAGTTACTTCCTACTTCAGACTGGTCTTTACCCCATAAATGAAAATTAATGAACTCTTATAATACATCGGTTACTCATAATAATTTCCAACAATTCGTCATAGAACAGCTGTGTAATTAAATTAGCCCACATTGATCTCACTTCTGGAAACCAACCTGCCTTTCCCCAGGGAGAAAGAACCAGCCAGAGGCTCCACGTGTCGCTCACGGGGGGCCATGAGGGGTTCCCCCATGTGGCTGTCCAGGGCAAGGACTACGGTCTCTTCAAGACCAAAAAAGTCACTGCTTGCCCAAGACGTTGACCAAGCTAGTTGTCAGCAAAAAGAGGCAAAGTCTATGTTCAGATCACAAAGCTGAGACACTGAAGGGGACACAGGAGTTACTCTTCTGTAAGTTGTCTCCCCTGAGCTTGATCCTCCTGGTCGGCCCACTGGACACACCCCAGAGCCCCAGAAAAATTCCCAGCAGAAAGGGGCTACAGGGGACCCCTCAGAGCAGAGAGCAGGAGGCGGGAACCACAGGCTCCCACTTTATATGGAGGGAGCTCCACGTCCCAGGCGATGTGCAAGGAAATTCTGACTTTCCCTGTACAACACAGAAAGAGGCCGACCACGAAGAGCTCAAGGCCAAGGCCGCTCGCACACCTCTTTCTCGGGGTATTCTGTCTTAATCTCCGCTGCCATCTCCACTCCTGCCGAGCCTCCGCCCACCACCACGATAGACTCCGAGCGCTGCACCTGGAGCAGAGGCAAATGTAAAAACACTCACTCGAATTCACACCACCTCATGGGTCAGCACTGGGCGGGGGAGTGGGGGCGGGGGACGTCCTTGTCAAAAAGGAGTTAAGAACTCGTTCCAAACCTGGGGTCCAAATGTGCTTCCCTGGGCCTGGCTCCCGCTGGGCGTCCCCCCCACTCTCTCACCTGACTCTCACGGCAGCCGCAGGAGGCCGGTATCGCCGCCCACCCCCGGTAGATGACCGTGGCCCAGGTCTGTCCGAGCTCCAAGCCAGGCCCCTGACCTCTACACTGACATGATCTCCCCATTTCTCTGGAGCTTTGCAGGGAGAGAAGGACCTGGCTTACTCATGTAGCAGCGCTCACCTCCGACCCTTCTCTGGACCTCCGCTCCTCACCAGCTCAGTAGGGACAGACCCGTCCCAGCCCCGCTCAGGTCAGGATGGCTGTGAGAGCTGGCTGAGGTCATGGGTCCCGGCCTACGCTACATCACAAGGCCTGAGGCACCCAGGACCCCCAAGAGGAGCTGGGGACTCACCCATCTCTGTGTGAACAGGTCTGGGCGCTGACACTCAGGCTTTGATGACGGATCCAATGATCTCCTCCCAAGAGTCTCTAACAACGCTCCATCTTTACAGCCACTGCCACACCCCTGAACACCTGCTGGGGCCTCCCTGCTGCGGCTCCCAGTGTCCCCACAGCTGTGCTGCTCTCTAGGGGACCACCTTCCCCGCCCTCACTGCCCTGGCCCGGTCAGGGGCGGCTCGCCTGCTGCACCATGTCCTCGTAGGCCTGAATGGCGTCCCGCTGGCTGGAAGCCTGGTTCAACTTGCCGGGGAACGGCCCAGTGCTGCCAGTGGCCAGGATGAGATGTGAGAAGGGCAGCACCTGCGAGGGGCAAAGGAAAGAAACATGAGGGCAGGCCTGGGTTCTTCACCCAACCCCAGGCCCGTGGGGCAAGGAACGTGGTGGTGAGGCCCCTGGGCATTCTGAGGCAGCCCTCCTCGAAGGGAGCGGAACCATCACAAGGCTACGCCAAGGGGTGGCACTAGAACCCCATAATACCCAAGGAGGCAGACGTCACCTCCTGCCAGAGCCACCCAATGTGGAAATAAGACGGCAAGCTTCCCACAGTGGGCGGGGGTAGGGGGCAGGTAAGCAGGCAACTGCTTGTGGGGAATAAGCAGGGTTCCAGCTTCTGATACAGAATTAATCTAGACTGTCCTAGAAGCACTTTATCTGTCCTTCCATTCTGAATGAAAGCTTTGCTGGATAGAGCAATCTTGGATGTAGGTTCTTGCCTTTCATGACTTGGAATACTTCTTTCCAGCCCCTTCTTGCCTGTGAGGTCTCTTTTGAGAAATCAGCTGACGGTCTGATGGGAACTCCTTTGTAGGTGACTGTCCCCTTATCTCTTGCTGCTTCTAGGATTCTCTCCTTCATTTTAATCTTAGCTAATGTAATTATGATGTGCCTTGGTGTGTTCCTCCTTGGGTCCACCTTCTTTGGGACTCTCTGAGCTTCCTGGACTTCCTAGAAGTCTATTTCCTTTGCCAGATTGGGGAAGTTCTCCTTTATTATTTGTTCAGATAACTTTTCCACTTGTTGCTCTTCCTCTTCTCCTTCTGGTACCCCTATGGCGGCGGTTAGCCAGCCACCTTGTGCACCTCGCTGGGCCCGCCCATTGCCACCCCACACCTGGGGTCTGCCACCACCTGCATGCCCAGGGTCTGCCCACTGCCATCTTGCATGCCTGGGGTCTGAAAGGCACCGCTTTTTTTGCCGTGACCCCTCTCCACCCCTCCTACCAGTCTGGATGAATGTGTCTATTTTAACTCCTTGGTTGTCGGACTTCTATACAGTTCAATTTTCTGTCAGTTCCGGTTGGTTTTTGTTTCTAAATCTTTGTTGTCCTAACATCGGTTGTGCGAGGAGGCACAGTGTGTCTACCCACGCCTCCATCTTGGTCAGAAGTTCCAGACTGTCCTCGTGTTTTAGAAGAAACTGTCCCCTGTGCCCACAGAAGAGGAAGGAAGAAAGGAGGCGGACTGTGTTTGGAGCTCAAATATGCACAGCTGACAAAACCAGTGCTGCTCTGCACGGGGAGGGCCAGGAGGCGGGCGTCCCACTCAGCCCCCACCGAGGCTGAGCTGCCCCCGCGGACCTTCCCAGGGCTCTGAAAAGTCTGGCCTGAACCCACAGAACAAGGCGACGCGGTAAACTCTCCCACCGAGAGTTTCCCCAGCCTTAAAACTAACTGAAGGGGGACTGAGTCCCACTAAATCAACTGAGGACAGAAATTGTGTCCTCTTTTTCCAGTTCCCCCTCAGCTTTGAACAGAATGAAGGGCAAGGCTGGAGGGGACCCTCAGCAGGACGAGCCAGCTGGTGGCAGCTCACGGACGGGGCTCACGTCACTGCAGGTAGCACCGGGTACCGTGTTCCATACCAGGGCTGAGGAGCAGAGAGGAGTGAAGAAAGCCCTGCCCCCACGGCTCCCAGCGTAGGGACCTGGAGTGTGTGCCGACCCTCTGACTCTGCCTTAGCTGCAGGGCCTGGGGCTGGGCCAGGACAGACTTTCAGAGCGTGGGCTCTGGGGTGAAACTGCTGGAGCTAAAATCGCAGCTGAGTGTCTTCCCAGCTGTGGGAGCTGGGCAAGCCACTTACCCTCTCAGCAAAAGGGGCTGCACCACCGCCCACCCCGCCTCGTGGAGTCACGCGCACATTCACGGAGAACACGCCAGGCTTCCGACAGTGCCCCACACACAGCAAAGGCTCAAGCGTGTCTGCACCACACTCCTGTGGCTGCCGCAGTCAGGCCTCTGTGCGTGAGGAAGCTGCTCTCTGCCTGGCACCGGGTCTCCTCCTGCCACCAACCCATCCTCCGGGGTCTCCTGAAGCCAGCTGACACACGGCTCAGCCCCTGCTCACCTGGCCACCCTCCAGCAGCACCGTCCGATTCGTTAGGTCGATCTCAACCACCAGGCCCTGCCGGAAGCTTTCTTTGTAGCTCACTGAGTATGGGATAAACGTCTTTTTGGCAAACCCTGGGGGGCGGACACAGAAGAGGTCACAGTGTAAAACTGGGTGGCCCATGGGGGCCAGAATTACTCAGACCCTCTCCTGAGCTGCACACCAGCAGGGGTCCCTTTGGCCAAACAGCTGGGCCAGTGGTATACCCAGGGCACCCACCACCCCTAAGGTGCCAGACTGGGCCTCGAGCCTTCAGGGAAGCTCTTACTTCTGTGGCCTTGGTATGGTAGCTGCTTAAGATTCTCCAGAATTTGTCTAGTGGTAGAGTACAGGCACCCGGCCCTAAGTCGAGAAAACCACCCCCAGGCCCACAGAGTGCGAAGGTCACTCCCAGCAGGAAAGCCCTGGAAAGAGCCCGTTACCGCTCTCCACGGAGGCCCGGAGGGCTGCCACGTTGTGGTGGAAGGAGTCCTTCACGTCCACCAGCGTGAAGGGGACATTCTGCGCCTGCAGCTGGCTGGCGGCTGCAATTCCACCGAAGCCCCCGCCCACGATCACCACATGCGCACCTCTCACGTCCGTGGACACCTGCGAGCCCATCTCGAACCCGCACTGCAGAGACAGAAGGAGACCACATCAGAGTCAGAAGGGGCACGAGGTTGGGAGGGCAGGAGTGAGCCCACAGCGAGAGAGGCCTCACATACCAAGACTTGGCCCCTTTCCTTTTATAATCATCTATCAAGATTTGAACTGTGAAATCTGGGTGCCAAAAAGACAGAGGTAGCATAACTCCATCCCATCGCCAACCACCTAGTTCTAACCTCCAAGGCCTCCGCTGTTGCTAAGTTCCTGTGGACCCTCCCAGAGAGAGCCTGCGCACCTGCAATCATGATTATTTCTGCACACATTAAACCATCCTGCACTTTCCTCCCCCACTCAATGCATTTGCTCACTCACCCACATAACTCAAAGAGCGCCTGCTCCTTGATGTGCCCTGTGCCATGGCTCCATGGTCAGAAAAAGACAGACAGACAGACTGGTCCCTGCCCTTGTCAAGCACCCAGTGGGAAGCTGGCCAGGGACACAGTAACAGAAATGGTGGGCACAGGTGTGGCGAACAGCAAGCACAGGCCACACCAAAGGAACTAAAACGATTCTTTAAGCCCCACCCTACGTAAACACCGTGACCAGATTCTGCCCACTCATGGGTCACCAGCTTGAGCCCCAGGTCTAAGATCAATTGACAGGTTACGACAACACATCTGCAAAATAGGGTACAGTGTGACCAAGGGCCTGGAGGCGGGGTGGGGAGGAGAGGCCTACAGGGGCAGGCCACTCCCCTGAGCATTCCTGAAAGCGTGGAGGTACACCAGGACTGCTGGGTGACACCCCAGGAGGCATGGGGAAAAAAGAAACATCTGCTGCAAAAATAAACCATTCAGGTAGCAACCTAAGTGCCCATCAGTAAATGAGTAGATGAAAAAACTGCGGTACATTTACATAATGGAATTCTACACAGCAGAAAGAAAGGAGCTCCTACCATTTGCAACAGCATGGATGGAACTGGAGAGCATTATGCTGAGTGAAACAAGCCAGGTGGTGAGGGACAAATACCATATGATCTCACCTTTAACTGGAACCTAATCAAAAAACAAACAAGCAAGCAAAATATAACCAAAGACATTGAAATTAAGAACAAACTGACAGTAACCAGAGGGGAGAGGGGAGGTGATAATGGGGGGAGAGGGGTGAAGGGTTTATAGGAACAATCATAAAGGACATATGGACTAAAACAAGGGGGGTGGAAACAAGGGAGGGAGGTGGGGAGGGCTGGGGTAAAGGGGAGGGGGGAAAAGGCAGAAGACTGTACTCGAACAACAATAAAATTCAAAAGTATTTAATAAAAAAAGGAAGAAAGAATAAAAACGGTGCTGGTTAAAGACTGAGAAGGAACGCCTGCTGGTAAGAAAGACTTCAGGAGAACGCTGAGCACACAGGCCTGGGGGAGGGGGAGCAAGTTCTGCTTGAGCCAGAGACAGGCCAGCTGCCACTGCTGTTAGGTGTCTGCAGAGTGCGCGGGGCCGGGCCTGCCAGCCAAGCGTGCCCCAGGCTCAGGCTCGCACAGGGACGGGTGCAGCCTTGGCCACTTCCCAGCAAACCTGACTCAGTTCCTGACGAGTTAAAATTCAAAACCCGCTGGCCTGGAGCTGGCCACAGGAGGACATCTGAGGCAGAGAACGGCACTGGGCTGGGCCACTAGATGCTGGACTGCTGAGCACAGAGGAAAAAGGAGGTGGCAAAGCTTTCCTGGACTTCCCCAGCCAGCCTGGGAAGCCATCTACCAGGTGCGCCCTCCGAAGGGCCTGGGTCAGCCAGCGCATCCCAGAGTCTGTCCCTTTTGAGGGCTGAGAGGCCTGGGGATGCAGTCAGAGGCCTTGTCCAGCCTATTTTAACCTCTGAGAAGGACACTCATGGCCAGGGCCTCAGGGATCCACGGTGGGAGCAGCCAGCTGAGCAGCAGTTTCCGACGCAGCTGAGGTCCTGTGAACAGTGAGGGTTTGCTGGGAAATGCTGCCTGGAGGCGACAGGCCGGTGAACCTCCTTCTTGCCTGTGCTGGGTTCTAAGGAGAGGCAGAAATAAACCAGGCGGCCTAGGAGAGACACTACAGGAAGAAGCAAAGCTCCCGCTGCACGGAAGACAGCAAGAGAAGCCCCAACAGCTGTGGTGCGCTTCAGGGAGGGGAGATTCACAGTGGGCATGGCAGGGGGTGGCAAGGAAGGAGGGAGTGGAGTCGGGCCAACCTTGAAGGTCAGGGAGCAAGCTGCCCAGAGGCTTGATGTGGAAGTGCGTTCCAGCCCACCTGGGGCCCTCTTGGGCAGCACCGAGAGCTGCTGGAAGACCGCCACTCTGCCCTGCATTGTCTGCATGGCCTGGGGCACAAGCCCTCCCCTCTCTGGGTCTCTATTTACCCCTTGTAATGGGAGGCAACACCCTAAGGTGTCCCTGGACAGATAGTTTCCAAGACACGGTGGCCCCCAAGGTGGTCCCCACAGTTATGGGGGCAGCTTATGGTTGGACCTCCAGGTACCATTCTTGGTGGTCCAGTGCTCACAGCCTAACTCTCTACTGGGGGAGGGAGAAGCTGGCGAGGGAGGCAGAGCAGGCTGGAGGGGATTTAACTTTGTTCCTCACTGACTAAATGGCCCCTAATTCATCTGGGCACGTGCATTCTACCCCTTTCCAGATGAGGACACAGCCCTCATCAGGGCTGGGGCCGGGACAAGTCACATGTTATTTATTATTCTGTTATTACAGAATAATAAAGGCAGTACCACCTTCACCACCCCAGGCCCTCAGAAAGGTTGTCCAGAGGCGGCCCCCTGAGTGGTCCTCAGGCTGAATCTCCAACTGGGCCAGAGAAGGAGAATGTCACCCCGGAGCCTAAACCCAAGAGGCCCCGGGGCAGCTGTGTGAGGGGTAGGTTCATCTGCCCTCCTCGGCACAGCTCCCTCTGGGCCAACCTGCACTTGGGTCCAGCAGCCAGTGAGGTCAGAGAAATTCCCAGGGAGCTCTGCTTCCAAGCCGGCTGGGCACAGGCCCAAGAAAGGGGGTCTATTATGGGTCAGGTCACACTAGACCATGCAGGGAAGCTCAAGAAGTGGCCCTGGACCTTAGAAAATAGCTGGGCCAGAGACCTTCTCCACAGAAGGAACAGCTTGGACCACAAAGTCCAGTGGCAGAAAGAAATGAGCTCAAGGGACAAGGTGGGTTTTGCCAGAAGGGCAGGTGACAGGGGCCAGCACACACAGGGTGCCTGTCACACCAGGGCGGTGTTCGGGCCCACATGCTCACCAGTTCTATCCACCAGGTCTGCCCTGGGCCCCTCACAGGATCCCCTTCCTGGGGAAGATATAAGCCCAGCAGCCCCAGTGCAAGCCTGAGAGGCAGTGAATTGGCCCAGGATCAACTGGCTTCCCCAAAGAGCAAACCCTGGCCTGCCCAACCACACACACCCTCAGTGAAGGCTAACTGCCTCTCTGCAGTGGCGGTGGTGGGTCTGGGGCCTGAGGGTGCACCCGGCCCAGAGGGACTGGTGAGGAGAGGGGAGGTCTGTTTATCCTCCAGTCTGCCTGAGGCCTCTCCTAGAACCAGCTCTTCTCTCCTCTGCTGACCTCTGACCCTCTGACACTCACACTTGGAGACATAGGGCTGGCGGCTCCCCAGCCGATTCCCGCCTCCTCCTCAGCAGCCTCCCTTACACAACACTCTCTTTTTCTTTTAATCCTCGCCAGAGGACATGTTTTACTGATTTTAGAAAGAGGAAGAGAGAGAGAGAAACATCGACCAGCTGCCTCCCATACACACTTCGACCAGGGATCGAATCCGTAGCCTAGGTGTGTGCCATGACTGGGAATCAAACCCACAACCTTTTTGGTGCACAGGACAACGCTCCAACCAAGTGAGCCATCTGGCCTGCGCTAGAATGGGTGAATTTTTCATGGACGTGAAAAGTTTGTCCATGATTTGCCCACGCCCACAGAATGTACAAAACCACGAGTGAATCTAATGTACATTATGGTTTGGTGAGTGTGTGGATGCACGTTCACCAGCTGTAATGACACGCCACTCTGGGGGGCGCTGACAATGGAGGCGGCTGTGCGTGCTTGAGGATGGGGCACGAGAAGGATCTCCACCTTGCCCTCCGTTTTGCTCTCAACCTAAAACTACAACAATGAAGTCCTTAAGAAAAGAAAGTTTGTCCGTGAAAAAGTCAGAGACTAGGACAGCATGGAGAGCCGATCCCTCTTCCGGGCAATCGGACAAGTGTGCCCCGCTACACGTACACACACGTAACAATTACAACAGCCTGCACGTACTGCGCTTTCACCCGCCATCCTTGCATGGGACAGGTGTGAGTTCGCCCCGTTTGGAAAGTCAGTAACTTGCCCAAGTTCAGTCCTCACGGTCTGGGAGACCCGTGCCCTAAACTGAAATTTGGTCCCAGATTTGGTCTCATAGTGGTCAATGTTTTTACTTTGTCCTTTGGGCTTTTTTAAAAATGGTTTGAATATTTTTAAACAAGCGTGCCATTTTTACAGAAATAATAAAGCTGTAACAGGGCAGACCTCCTACCATCTAATTTTTTTAATTGAAATGTTACTCATATAAAATTCACTATTTTAAAGTGTACAACTCGGTGGCTCCTAGTACACTCATAAAGTTGTGCAACCATCACCATGACTTAACACAAGAACATTTTCATCCCCCTAAAGGAGACAAAAACACAAAGGCAGCCCTCAGCCGTCCGACCCCATCCCTCCTCCCTGCAGCCCCTGGCAACGGTGCATCTCTCTGCGGCTGCAGATGTGCCCATTCCACACCCCCTCTGCTTCCTGCCTGGTTTCTTTTACTGGGCATAATGTTTTCAAAATTCATTCAAGCTTTCGCATGTATCACTATTTCCTTCCTTTTTATGACTGAGTAACATTCCATTGGGCAGCTAGGCCACATTTTGTTTATCCATCCATCAGCTGATGTACATTTGGGTTGTTTTCATCTTTTGGCTATTGTGAATAACGCTGCTATGAACGTTTATGCACAAGTTTTTCCGTAAACACGTTTTTAATTCTCTTAAGCACATACCCAGGAATGGAATTGCTCAGTCCTATGGTAACTCTGGGTTTAACTTTTTGAGGAACTGCAAAACATATCACTGACTTTGAACTGAACATTTGCCAAGGGAGAAAGCACCAAGGACCTTAATTAATCTGCCTAGGTTTAGAAAGGTTAGCATAAAAGAAGGTCCAAGAGAACAAATCCTAACTGTCTGGCACTCCCGAGGAAATTCACCTCTGGCCCTCCTCCCCCCACACAAACACAAATCTGGTTTGCACTGGAATTTTCTCAGTAAATCCTGTTTTCTCTACCACAGACACCCAGCCTGAACCCTGGGGGATTCTTCTGCAATAAAACAGAGGCTTTTAGGAATCTACTGAAAAACAAGGAAGTTACATTTATGCCAAAGTTGTAGAGAGGTTAGGCCTCAGAAGACATACAGCAGGAACCACGCGGACTCGGAGCAATGCAAAGACACGGTCCAGGATTGCTTCATAGAGACTATGAATACAAGGCGCAGCTTTCTGAGTCCTCGCTGATGGTGCCCAGGGTGGCTCTCTTCAGCCCTGTCTCCAGAGTGGCCATCCTGGATGAGAGAGCCAGTGGAGTGTGACTCCGAGTACCACAAATGTCCCCTATCCACCTGGAGAGGGAAAGAGACCCTCAACTTCTCTCACTGGACACCAGAGGACAGGTTGAGAGTGGGCTGTCCATGGCCAGTTCCCCTGGGAATACGTGGGGTAAATATAACCCAAGAAGACCAATTTCTGAAAGGGACTCAAAGTTTAACAAAGGGGCTATCGTTTCATGCCCTAGAAGAGGGCAGCTCTGGGCAGACAAGCTCATTCCAGTGCTACACATGCTCCTTGTACAATAACCCAGGCCACGAAACTCGTATCTCCTCCTGGGAGCCGGTCACTTTGTGGTTCCTGTAACACCCCCATGGTCTGTCACCTCCTGTGACTGGCTCCTGCTTTCTTCTCTCACCACCACCCACAGACCACACTGGCCTGGAGTACACCAGCCCCAGTCAGCTGCACCACTTAGCTCTGGGTGGTCCTGATCAAGGCCAGCCCAACTGAGTAGCAGTCTCCCCCTACAAGGGAGGCCCTCCAGATTTGGGGTACACAGTGCCCTTAAGGGGCTTCTCACCAGATGCTGGGGCAAGCATGGGTGGGGTCTGAGAGTATGGGGCTTGCACACGTGCATTCTAGAGCACACACACAAACACTAAAACCCAAGCTGGCCTCCTTGACATATGCCTATTTTACAAGTGACCTTTGAACAAATTACACACCCTCCCCAAACTTGTCGGACCCTCTGTGCTGTGCCTGGTGTCCTGTGAGATAATCAGCGCCCAAGTGCATCTCCCCTCCCCACTCTCTCGGGACATCCAGAGGTCGACACAGGGGCCGTTGCTGGAGGGGAAGATGGGGTATGATTAGTGGGCAGTGCTGGAAGGAAAGTACCCACCATCACCCACTACAAGCAGCTCCTGATGGATTTCAGGGGTCCTGGGCTCCCCCAGCCCCATCAGAGTTAGTTCAGTGCCTGCTGGCCTTTGTCCCTGCAGAACCTGGGGCTTCATGGAGAAAAGTGGATTTCCTAGTGCAACCCAGAGCATGTGAGCTCAGAGTAACCTGGTATTTCTCTCCTAGAGACAGAGGCTTTCTACTTCCCTGGGACACCAGCTTCAGCTGCCAACCAGCGGTGACCCCTGGGGCTGGGGAGGGGTGGGGGTGGGGGGGTGAATGAGGGAGCATATCTTACCTGCGAAGACTTAGCCATAATTTGGGGGTGGGGGGCTCTCGCAGAGAGTAAAGCTCCCTTTTTGTATTTGGGGGAACTGGCACAGCCCCAAGCCCCAGGTCCTAGACCAGCGATTTTCAAACGGTGCGTGGCAAGGATTTTTACAACATGCAATACCTGACTAATTTAGTCAGGGGCACTGACCGCTTTTCCCTTGGATTGTCAAATAAAAAAACAGCCAACACAACAAGAGCCATCTGGTGCGAATGAATCAAAATTATACCTAGTTTCTGTCAGATAAGAAAAACTTTTTGTTGTTGTTGTGCCGCAGAATTTTAATAGTTTGTGTGCCACTAGTTGAAAACGGTTGAAAATCGCTGTCCCAGACGACCGCCCCTTCCTCCCAGGGCCGCAACTCACGCGCACTGACCTCCTAGCTGGCCGTTGGGGGTCGTTTCCGAAGATCCCGAGAGCACGCCCGCGCGCCACCTTACCCTCGGGCAGCCGCCCACCACCGAGTAACTCTGGCCAGCGGCCTGGGTCGCATCCACCCAGAGGGCAGTCCCGGCCACGTGACTTGCGGGACCTTTGGACACGCCCCAGGCGACACGGGTAGCGGGCCCGCCGGGGCCTGGGGGAGGGGGTGGGGGAACGACTGGTGCAGGTGGTCCCCGCCCGCCCTCTGGCGGTGGGAACTGCACCAACCCGTGAAACAGACGATTCCTAAAACAGATGTTGCCTGGCCCGGCACAAGCCCCTTGGACTTCTGTATAAATTTTGGTCCGACTGTCTGCCAGCAGCCACTGGGACTAAATAGGGCGGGCTCCAGGACAGCGGCTCTGCCACCTCGGGCGGATTACCAACCTCCTGCCTTTAAGCATGTAAATAATAATTCCGCAAATCCAGTGGAGCTCCTCTGTATGCCTAGCCCTGTGCTAGGCGCTGGGAGATAAAATGGAAAACAAAATGGGCATGATTTCTGTCTTACGTCGGAGGAGGTGATAAGGAAAGACAACAAAATATATTAAACGTGCATCACTCATTGAAATAAGAGAAGCGGTGGTGGGGAGAGGGGAGGTCAGGCAAAGGAAGCTTGCTAGAGCCTCTCTGCAAGGAAGAGGAAGGAGATAGCCCCGAGCCGAGAGGAGGCTGGGGCGCTCTGGGCTGGGGCGCTCTGGGCGTGCACTCAGAGGCAGGATAAATTGCTCAGGGCAGGGTCACTGCAGCGGCCAGCGTGGGCAGGCCGGTACAAGCCTGTCCTACAGGCCCTGGTGAAGACTGCTGTCATCCTGAGGGCAATGGGATTGGCCTGCAGGATTTTAAGCAAAAGTGGACGCACAAGTTATATTCTGTGGTGAAAGGATGAGGGATCGGCTGGGCGGCCTGAACTGGGGAGTTTGGGGGGGGGGGAGCTTGGACTAAGAATATGTAAAGAAATGGGCTGGTGCAAGCTGCAGCCTGGCAGGAGGATCAAGCGCATTTGGTGACAGGTAAGCCATCTTCTGTTTTGTATAAATATTAGCACCCACCCTAGCAGTTTTGAAAGATTCAGTGAGCCCTGGCCGGTGTGGCTCAGTTGGTTGAGCACTGTCATCATGAAACAAAGACTTGCCATTTGATTCCCAGTCAGGGCACAGGGCTGGGGTGCAGGCTAGTCCCTGGTCAGGGCAAGAACAAGAGGTAACGGGTCAGTGTTTCTCACTCCGATGCTTCCCTCCCATTGCTTCTCCCTCTCTTCCCCTCTCCCTCAAAGTAAATAAAATCTTTCTTTAAAAATTTTAAAAAGAAAAAAAGATTCAGTGAGATTATCTGTGAGAAGCGTTTCAGCGGTGGTGCCTGGCACACGGCAGCGGCAAACACACAGCAGCCGGCTCACCCGAGGCACGTTTATTTATTTCTATAGAGACAGAAAGACACCCACACTTCTACATGAGAGAGAAAAATCGTTTGGGGATCTAACCCCACAACCTAGGTGTGTGCCCTGATTGGGAATCCACCCTGCACCCTTCCAGTGTACGGGACACCACAGGACAATGCTCCAAGTGACCCAGCCACTGGGCCAGGGCCTCAGTGCTCCTTTGAGTACTGTCCTTCGCCTTCCTGGGTTTTCATGGGTGTTTACTCTAGAAGTGGCCCTTCCTGTACCTCTTCCAAAAGCTGTGGTCAAAGACCATGTGTCCAGTGCTGCTGCGTAGGGAGTGTTGGGATCAGTTCCACCTAGAAGTCGGTGTCCAGAACCATCCTGGCTGGGAGAGGGGCCGGTGCGCTCCCATCAGCACCACAGTCTCACTGTTAGCCTGGGAAGCCCAGGATGCAGCTTCCACTTCTCTGAGACCCTTGCCTCTCCTCCTGTCCCAGCTGTGGAGACTCCCATACCTCTCAGTATTCTCCACATCCTTCTCTCAGCGCCGGGGGACCCAAAAGAGCAATGGTGCCACAGTGTGGGTGCAGAGAGCTCCTGGGCCCTGCCTGTCTGAAACCGGCTCCCAGGGACCCATCAGAGCGCTGCGGGTTGGGTTCAGTGCTTCAGTGCAGCCAGCCTTGCATTTGTCCTGGACTTAACAAAGTTCCAAATAGCTTCTGTCTCCTTTTATTCCTCCTGAAACCCCCACAGGAAAGTAGGGTAGGGATTAAACTCGGACACTGAGGAGAACAACAGTCACACTTGACCGGCTAGAGCAGAGACCTCACTCTACTGGACTTTGCGTCCCCAGCACCCAGTTCCCTAGGAGGTCACTGATGTTTGCTCACCGTAAAATTCACTACTACAAAGTGCACAATTTGGTGATATGAAGGCTGTACACCCTTCACCATTATCTAATCCCAGGACCTCACTCCCCACCCCTCCTCCCACCCAGCCCCTAACAACCAGAATGATGCATTTCCGATGACTCAATCCTACCAGAAGTCTAGATAAACAATAGCTAATATTTATTGAAAACAAGCTAAGTGCTTTGAATAGCTTCTCAAATTTAATTTTCACACGCGTCCTGCAAGGTAAATTTTATTAATCTCTACTTCACACATGAGCAAACTGAGGCTCATAAACTGAGAACTTAGGCAAAGTCCCGCAGCCAGTACAGACAAGGGGCTGGGCCTTGAGGTTAATGCAGGAACCCCTCAGCCCGGCACGATTCCTAAGGGTGCCAGGGGTCACTGAGCAGGCAAGAGTCTCAACTGCGAGTCCAGAGAGCCTTGGAAAAGTACTGGGCACATGCCCGGGCCCTGTGGGAGACAGGCGTAAACAGCGCTACAGCCTGCCCTGGGGCTTGGGAAGGTCAAGGAAGAATTCTCGGTAGCTCTGGGCTTTCTTTGGCAGATGAACAGGATTCCAATAGGCAGAGTTGCAAGGGCAGGGCTGTAAAAAAATCACAGCCCAAACCTGAAGCCAGGAGGGAGCAGAGAGAGATATGCAGTGGCCCCACACCAGGCTTGGGCCCTGGCACATCAGAGCTGGTGGCCCATCTCCAAAGACCTACCCCGAACCCACAAAACCAGGGAAGATGTCTGTCATGCAACATCTTGGCAATGAGGTGACACCTCGATCCGAGAAGGGGGTCTTGGTGCGCCCCCTCGAGCACCCTTGCCAAGGCAGTCTGCCCCTCATCTCTCCGCTCTTCCCACTCAACAGTGCCCACAGCGCGGGGACAGAACTTCAGGGCTCCTTGCCTAACAAAGGACTTGTGCCCGAATTTCCAGGAGCCAGAGACAGTAGCAGGACCCGTTTGGTTTGAGAATATCCTGTGAGATCAAACCCCACTGAGAACACGAGACAGAAAAGGTATGTTTCTGTGCCTGGTGTTTGCTTATTACCAATTGGACTCCAAAACCAAAAAGAAAAAACAAAAAGAGTATGATACATACAAGTAAAGAGTTCCTCTCATAGGTCCCATTTATTCCCAAGCCCCAACCAGACACGCTCTAACCACCAACCAGCCCAAGCCTCGCCAAGACTCCTGAGACCCATTATACGGGCTGGGAAAAGTAAGGCACTGTGTCAGAGTGTCCTGCAGGTCAGTGACAGCTGACATATGAAGACCCGGGAGTCCTGACTTCTGAGGACGCTGCCTCCCCATAGGTCAGGAAGAACAGGGAGCTCCCTTTCCTTTGTCTCTGGTCTTCAGAGTGGGGTCTCTCTGCCAAGGTTTTCTGAGGCGGCCCCAGGGCTCTGCCAGCTGTTGACTCAGGCAGAGAGCAAGAGGAGCCAAAGCCCCAGGGAAGCAACGGCTCGGGTGGCCAGTGGCCATGGGGAGACAGAGAAGGGACTCGAAACCAGGGCTGGGCCCGCCTTCCCACCAGCACATCTGTTGTCAGGACCAGGACTGCTGTGCCGGGCTCGGCGGCTGGGCAGTAACAGAGCTGAGACTAGTGCCAGGGGGCAGAGAGAGGTGGGGGCTGAAGAAAGCACCCTGAAACGGGATACTGGCCTGGAGACCCACGGGGCTGGAGTTTGATCCAAGGCCAAACAAGGCAGGTGGTGATGGGGGTCTGCCCAGCCGAGGCGAGCTGAGCCAGGATCCTGGGGCTGCCATCACCTTGGCACTTCCCAGGCATACAATGGTTACTCCTCTCTCCCAAGGGTGACACAGATTCAGAGCTTGCTCCGAGGGGTCTCAGCAAGGGGCCGCTGCAGTCGCCACACCACCCTCACGGGCTCGGCAACATGGTCCAGCTCTTGGAGGCCGCCCAGGTCACCCGTCTGACTGTAGCGCTGCAGGGCTGGCTGGAGCACTGTGATGGGAATGCTGAAGTTCAGGTGTGGGTAGGTGGCCCCCGTGTTATTGTCCCGGGTGTTGCTGGCAACAATGCCTGTTGAGGAGTCAGAGAGGAAAAGGGGCTGTGAGCCAGGACACAGACAGGTGGGAAAGGAGGCCCATCTCCATTATGGAGGCCCTAGGCCTACTGGGGATCTAAAGGCCCCTCACGGTGACAGATGCCAGGCTTTCTTTCGTGGATACCAGCTCCCCAAACCCTGGTCCCCCTTCCTGCCTTAAAATTCCCAACACTATCAGTATCTAACACACTATGTTTCACTTATTTTGTTACCTTTCTCTCTAACTAGTGTCAGGTTCACAAAGGCAGGGCTTCCGTGTTTTGTTCACACAGCCTCCCCACATCCACAGCAGTGCCCAGCACAGAGGAGGCCTCATAAACACTTGCTGAGTGGACGCAGAAATGAATCAAACCCAGACACATTCTGTTTGTCCCGCTTAGCGTGTCTCTGTGTGCGCACGTGTACGCATTCATTTTTCAGACAACTTTAGACGTACAGAAGCCTGGCCAAATAGTACAGAGTTCCTGCAGATCCTTTACCCAGCTTTCCCTTCTGTTAACATCTTATGTCACCATAAAACATTGATCAAAACTGACGAATTAACCAATGCCATTAACTAAAGCACAGAACTCACTTGGATTTCTCCAGTGTTTCCACTAGTGCCCTTTTTCTGTCCTAGGAGGTAATGCAGTAACCCACAGGCCATTCAGTTGTTGCGTCTCCTAAGTCTCCAGTCTGGGCCAGTTGCAGTCTTTATCTTTTGTGGCCCTCACACTGGGAAGAATAGTTATTTTGGTCATCTCCCAGGTTGCCCCCCCATAACTACTATTTCCCCCTGTGTAAATCACCCACTATTTTAGAGTTAGGCAAATATCCTGTTTCTATCTAAACTCTTATCCACGGACTTTAGCATCCATTGGTGGATTCTGTCTGTACCAATTCCCACTGTGGTAAACCCAAGGGTAATTTTCTGTTCCCCTCACTTCTGCATTTATTAATTAGATATCTTCTGTAAGAAAGAGTGGTTGCTTGTCTCCATTTCAAAATTTGTCTGGTTATTTACTTGTAGCACTGTGGACATGTGGACATTCATTCTTCTCTTTGGGTTATAATCCAGTCCTATTGCTATTTGTTTTGTTGCTCAAGTCGTTCCAACGGGAGTTCCTTCAAGTTGGCTCTTGGTTCTTTCAGCGTTCGACAGACCCAGTCATTTCACTGTTCTACTTCCTTGTTGGGAGCCGACCAGCAGCTGTCCCTTGACACAGTCGGGACGGATGAGATGTATCTGCACAGCAGAGGCAGCTGTGGCTGGATTTCCTGTCTATCTCTCCTTGCATGTTTGTTTTTGCAATTAATAGGTGGTGGGATTTTTAGACATCTGAATTTCAGGCCCATTGATTTGCATAATTCCAATGAAGTCGTACAAAATAATTTCTTGGCCAGGGAACAAATTCCCCCATTATGAGGTAGCCCCTGAATATCTAAAAATTGATGGTGTAACAGCCCCTCCTCTACCTTGGACAGGAATAGAATTAGACAGATAAGAAAAGCAGGACAGCAACAGCTCTATTCACACAGCTGGCTCTAATTGTCTGATTAATGACTCTCCTGGTCAAAATAACCTTTAACATAACTTCATGCCATGCACCTGCTCCTTCAATGTTATGTATCAATTCTATAAAAATAAAGTTTAAATCAAACTCTGAGAGTTCAGTCCGACCCACAGACGCTGGCTGTTCTCCAGCATCCAACCAGGTGTCTGACTCTTCATTTGTCACCTGTGCCATCCATCCTTCGGGGACAGTGAGACCTGCCGAGGCTGGACTCCGGCACTTCCTTCCTTTCCAGCACAAGGTGCTCCAGCTCAGCTTGGACTTTCCATGTCCCTGTCCTGGTATCAACCAGTTCTCAGTTCCTTTTATTCAAGAATGGTTCTTAGAAACCAAGATCTGGGTTCTTGGTGTGCTCATTGCAACTGAGTTGTCACAGCAGATGAAGCTAGGATATATATATTTATATTTATATTTATATATTTATATTAACTTATACATACACACATATATATTATTTCTGTATGCACTTATCTGTATATATTTTTTAAAGTCACAGTTGGTTGACTTTATTTGTATACTACAGTTGAAGAAATAAGTAAATCAATTGTAGCTGGCAAGAGCAAGATCTCTTGCAGTGGGAGAGAGCAATCAGAAATGAGAGGAGGGGAAGCACGCATGAGCCCCCGCGTGCTGGGCTACCATTGGGCAGTGCAGGTATCCATACAGATTCATGTTCGCAGTTTTTTTTTAAATAGACCTTCCTTTTGGGAAAAAAAACCTGAATGAGTTACAAAAATTTAAAAATTGATTTAACCACTATATATATATATATATATAAAAAAAAAATATATATATATATATATATTTTTTTTTTTTAAAGAAGACGAAGAAGAGGGTTCACAGCTTCCCATGAAAGACTGGAGAT
Source organism: Artibeus jamaicensis (assembly GCF_021234435.1). Classification (NCBI taxonomy): domain Eukaryota; kingdom Metazoa; phylum Chordata; class Mammalia; order Chiroptera; family Phyllostomidae; genus Artibeus; species Artibeus jamaicensis. The sequence goes on from NW_026521788.1 coordinate 21,949,607, forward strand.
CAGCCAGTGTTAGCTCACATTCCTTCATAATGTGGCAGCAATGGGATGGAACTGAGCGATGCTCACCCCAGTCCACCTCGACCCTCCACTCCATACTGTCTTCACTCACTCATCTGTTCCCTTTCCCTGCCCAGCCTCTGTGAGCTTTGGAGTTTGTGACCCTTGGACTAATCCAGCTCCCGAGTTTCACAGATTGAATGAGGTGAAGTGATTTACCTAAGACCACACTGTGGCTTAGTGGCAGAGGAGGAACCAGAACCCGCCTCTCTTCCCCTGCAGCTCAGCATCCATCACCTTTCACCCTCAGAAGTAGACTAGCCTGAGAACCTTGGCCAACTGCTTCCTGGGCATAAAGGCACCATCCTCCCACACAGGGGTGGACACCAAGCACTTGCTAGACAGGACTGAGGGTCTGGCAAAGGGAAGCCTGGGAGAGGACCAAGCAGCTGCTTACCCAGAAGGTCCCCTGAGGAGGTAGAGAAGAGAGGTCCGCCACTGGAGCCACCATGCACAGCACATGTGGTCTGCAGCATCACTGGTGTGTCATCCACCCGCACCACAGCTGACAGGATGCCTGAGGTCACTGAGGGCCCGCAAGCCTGGCCAAAAACGCCAAAACCCACCACGCTGACGGCCTCACCTGCCAGAGAAGAAAAGAGGATGAAATTGCAAAGCCTCCTCTGTCTGGCAGGACTCATCCTCCCCCACGCCATCCCTGCCCTCTCCAAAGTCCCCAGCACTCCGCTTTTTGAGGTTCTGCTCAGATACCTCTGCCCTCAGAGAGCCCTCCCTAAGTCCCCACAGGAAGAGGCAGGGCCTCCACTAAGCTCCCAGCACTGTGCCTGCTCAACTGCTGCTCAGCGCCAGGCTCTTTCCCAGCCCTCTGTCCCCTGCTAACTGGGGAGTCACCTTTTGGTGTTCCTAGAACCTAGCTAGGTGCTCAACAAATGTTTTTAGAATTAACATCCATCTCCTCCTGGGACTAAGAAGTCTCTTGGTGAAAAAAATGGTGATGATGATTACGAAACCTTCCTTTACCAAGGGTTTGAATGTACAGGGCATAGGGCTGAGTGCTTTCCAGGCAACATCCCAGCCACGCCTCACAACACCCAGGAGTAGGACCCAATCCCCAGTTCCACATGTGGAACCTGAGACAGAGTGCATCAAGTCGCCTGTGTGAGGACACAAGACTAGCAAGTGGCAGAAGAGACGCCAGCTCAGAGAGCGTGTGCTCTTTGTAGTTACGTCACACTGCGTGCACAGAGGGAGACCTCTGGTGCTTCTGCGGCAGCATCGCAAACCTGTTATTCAAATCACGCCACTGTGGCCTTGAAAGAGTAACATCCCTCTGACCAGCCTGCAGTGTTAGAAGGAGCCCTCAAGGCTCGGCACCTCCCTGCTACACTGCTGCAGGAAAGGGACACGTCTTACCCACAGCTGGGGATTCCACCTGTCTCTTGACACCGTGCGCACATGGGGCGCAAGAAGGGAAGCCTCCAAGCACATCTCTGGCCAAAGCACTGTAACCAGGATGATTTCCTGCCAGCTTGATGCCACCCTGACTTACTAGTCCAGCAGGAGTGGGAGGGGAGTTGGCCTGGGGAACTGGTTCCCTGATGTGCAGGGTTAGAGTGTCCAACACTGACTTTCCTCCCAAAGGTCCACCCTGGATCAGAGGGCCCCTGTCCTTTACCTTCATGGAAGTGCTCAGTGGGCACAGGCACGTGGACACCCTCTAGTTCTTTCTCCAGGCTCACCACTGCTATGTCATACGGAGATGTCTCCTGAGTGGCAAACACCACGTGTCCCCAGATCTTGGAGCTCCTGGGAGCAAGGGAAATAAAATGACAGGCTAGATTTCTGGCTCTTTAGTACTGGGAGGAAGCAAGGGCATGGGCGACAGTAAAAGTCATGGGCTTGGGAGTCAAAAGATCTGGTCTCAGGCCTGAAACCTACTGGGCCGACAGCTCCGGGCAGGTCATTTAACCATTCTGCAGTCTTTCCAAATGTGATTTACCAACTGCAAAGCTTCATGGCACATCACCACGACCATAAAGATCTGATACCTAGTGAGCACTGTGGGCCAGGCCCTGTGTTAACACTCTATGAACATCATTCATTCAGTCCTCACAGCTTCCCTATGAACTAGGTAGTGACATTATCTCCACTTTAGATCATGTATTTGAGACCCAGAGAGGTAAAATAACTTGCCCAAGATCACATAATAAGTGGTAGGAGCCAGAGCAAACATGCCCAGCATTTTCCTTCACTACTTCATTGGATATGGACAGTCCTGTCAATCAGTGGATCAGGCATGATGATTTCACCCCTCTGGGTCCTCGTTCACATAAATGCTAGCCCTTCTACAGCACTTACTATGTGCAGGCTGTTTCAAGACTTCACATGTCAGCTCAAGATGAGGCAGCTTAGACAGATTAAGTGACTTGCCCAAGGTCAGCAGGGCTCCCTGCTGCACACTCTGCCTGGGTAGCTTCCCGTAGACCTGATGGTTTTCTTAGGGCCAAGAGTGGGGTGGAGGGTGAGGTATCTGGGACCACGCAGACAAGGAAATTCTCATCAGTCATGGCTGTCCTGTTAGCTGCCAGTGGCTACCTCCATGGCAAAGCCAGGCTGGGTTAACTTCAGACGTTCAGCAAAAGGGTTTTGAAAGGCCTGGGCTGCCAGGCCGCATTGAGCCAGGTACAAGAGATTGTCAGGGATTAAGGTGGTATCTGCTGCTTGGTTTTGGCCTCAGTGAAGTACCTGAAACTACAAAGGAAATAGAAAGAACATGTACTAGAAAATCAACTAGTAAGCTAAGGCTGCTGTTCCCATCATCAGAGCAAGTGGAAGGAGGGCAAGAGTGCCCTTCCCTACAGAGAGGGAACAAATGATTACCTAAAAGTCCCAACCTGGCTATCCACCAGGATCACCCAGATAGATCAAAACCTATGTGCCTGGGCCCCCCTCCCACAGTCTAATGATTTGGAACTCCACAGCTATACTTTTGATACAGATGGAAAACACTGGTTAAGATCTACAAGATAAATAAGAGGAACAGGCTCAACTCATCATCCATGGAGAACAGCATCCTGGCCCCCTGGGACTTCACTACCACTATCAGGGGAATGGAGGGGCATAGTTAGTAAGTCCCCATTCCAAGGACCTAGTGATGGGTGCGTGCAGGGGTATGGACTGAGAGGTTGCACAGAAGGAAGTCAGACTGGGAGAGGGAGGTCAAAGATGCCCAGGCAGGGATGCAGGTGTGCCCCATAATTCCCAAATCCAGAGTTACTTGGCATCTTGCCCAAGCCCCATTCAGTCCCTGCCAAGAGGCCCAGAATCCCCAACACTGGGGTACTGGGTACCAAGGATGGGGGGAGAAGAGGATTTCAAATTATCAGCGTGATGCTAAAAGGCCTCCATCATCTTGAGGATTAAGACAGGAGACGTCAAATCCAGACCTCCGACCTAGTGAGGGGTTCAAGTGGGACCATGCCTGAGGGTCTTACTTGGGGATGGTGGGGCACACTAGGACTCTGGCCATCTTGCAGGGTGCCACATGCCGACAGGTCACCACGAGGCGGGGTGCCATGACCACTCCGGAGCCCCAGACGGTGCCACACTCCACCAGCACAGCTGCGGCTACCCACGGGAGTCCGGGCTCTGGGAGTGGCAGGGCCCACGGGGCGCCCAACTCGGGGGGTAGGAGAGCGGCGAGGGAAGCTGTGCTAGGGCGCAGGGAACGGAGAGCGTCACGGGCGGCGCGGAGGAGAGGTGCAGCAGCGCAGAGCAGTGTGAGGCCCACCCACTCGTGGGCCTTCCAGCAGAGGGGCGCCGCCACCAGCGCCACCAGTGCCCCCGCAGGTCTCACCGTGAACACGCCGCCACCCTCTGTCCCCGGCAGGCAGCGTGCATCCGTGAGCAGTAGCGGGCCCGCAGTGTTGCTGAGCACGCCACGGCTGAGCGTATTGAGAAAGATGTCCGGGCAGAAGGACCCAAACGGGGTGCCACAGGCCAGCAGCGGAGTGCCCTTGGACAGGGCCCCGAGAGGCACCACGGCCACAGCTGGCCCACGCATGTCCGCCTCCTCCTCCAGGCCGTGCCTCACACGCAGCAGCGCGAACCAGCCCAGCGCTCTCAGCTGATCCTCCTCCTCATCCTCTGACACTTCCTCCTCCCTTGCTGCACTCGAAAAGCGCCACTGCTCGGCCGCCTCGCTTCCGCTCCCGAAGAGGCACGCGAAGTGGGCCCGGAAGTCCGGGCAGCTCAGCAGCAGCAACAAATCGGCAGGATGAGGGGACTCCAGGGGCCGGCTACGGTGCCGGGCCGGGGGACTGGGTTCCAGGCCTGCGCACTGGGGCATGCATAACCCAAGGCGGCCCCACTCCACGCGGCCTGCGGGACTCGCGGCCGTTGGGCCCCACTGCACGTGCAGGCACAGGTCATCCCCGCAACTGTCGCCAGGCAGGATGGTGGCATCGGCCTGAGTCAGCACCCTGCTGCCAGCCCGCAGAAAAGGGGTTAAGATGCCGCCATGGCAAAGCACTAGGCCCAGACTTCGGCTCAGGATCACCCCACTGCAGCTCCACGAGCCAGCCTCGGGCTGCCCGGCCCGAGAGGCGCTCACCACACAGCCCGCTTGCTCGCCTAGCCTCGTGGCAGGTTCCCATTGTCGCCTCATGCCTCTAGGACCTGCGCCCAGACTTCCAAAACTACAGAACCAGCGAGAAACCGATGGCCACCCGTGAACCCCACACTGCGCCACCCCGAGGTGGCAGCCAGAGGCGCAATCACAGACTCCAGTCTTTCTCGTCCGGCCGATTGGCTAAACCCAACTAGCGTGATTGGCTGGATAGGAGTCCAAGCTCTGATTGGCTGCTGAGACTAAGCCCTCCCTCCTTTCCCCGCCCCTGTCGGTTAACGCCACTTGAGCGTTAGAGGACGCAGCAATCCCCTACGATGAGCCCCAGGGGAGTAACGGGCGTGTTCGACTTCACGTATGTGTATGTATATATATGTATGTGTGTGTGTGTGTGTGTGTGCGTGTGCTAGCGTGGCTAGACTTGCCCAGGCCATGACAGCAGCTGTCAGCATCTGCCTAGCTCTAGGTGACATTCGACCTCTGACGGGATAATACCGCAAAGAAATCCTCGGCCATTTCAATCTTTAACTTTTATGTAAACCCTACAACAACTCACTAGGGAACATGGAACTTACGATTGCAGCCTCCGGTCTTTTGAGGCCAAAGCTCAACACGACAAATCCCATGAAACCTGGATTAGCTCCAAATAAAATTACCTTTTAAAATGGACTATGACAATGGTTGAAGTAAAATTTTTTAATTATACAAGCCTATCTTTTGCAGCATGCACATATCACATAATGACTGCCCTGCCCCCAATATTTATCTGGGTCAGGGGTCAAATGCTTTTTCTTTCCAAAGAGTCAGAGTGTAGTTTAGTTTTTACTGGCCACGCATTGTCATAAATACTCAAATCTGCAGTTGTAGCATGCAAAAGAGGAAGGAATGGGGTGGCTGTGTTCATAACTAAACTTAATGGACACTAAAATTTGAATTTCATTATAATTTTTATGTCACAAAATAACATTTTTCCCCTCGAAGGCCATAAAGAGCAAACCAGATTCAGCCCAGGAGCTATAGTTTGCCATCCCTGATGTAAGCGAACATGAAATATCCCTACTTTTCCAGAGTTCTCCTTGAGTACAGAGGAGTTCTGAGTATGTTTTGAAGGGCTTTGGGATATCCCCAAAGTGGTCAGCACAAGACAGACATTTAGCACCATATCACTAAAATACACACTTCGGTAATATTATTTTAGTACATATTTGTCAGCATTAATGAAAACTATTCAACTACTGGAACTATACTACATTTCTGCCTCCCATTTTTGAATTAACCTAATGCTGGTTGACCTGGCACCAGCACAGCACAGCGTAACTCTGTGTTCCCAGTACCAGACCTGGGTGAGAACAGGAAATGATCATCCATTTTAGCAGGAGAGAAATGAGCAGTTCCCAGAGCAAGCACTGTTTGTTTTGTGTTTGTTTTGGATCTGTGACACAGATGGCTGGAGCGCAGTGAACTCTCTCAATTATCCCAACTACCTAGCAATTAAGGGGTTCCTTTCTCTCTGGAGTCCACTGATTCTCCCTTAGTGACGCTCAAACCTCCAGAATGATGTATGTCAGGTTTTTCTGTTTATGGCACATTACACCATAAAGTCCCAAGTCAAGGCCAACAGCCAAGGTGAGGCCCCCTTGAGTACTGGGCTCATTGACACAGCTGTTCTCATGTTCCACTCCAACTCAAGCAACACAAATGCATATGAACACGGAACCATGGCTTCCTTTCACAGTAACATGGACATTAGTTTCAATCACAGGACATCTCCAGTAATCTTTTTTTAAAAAAATATTTATTTATTTTTCGAGAGAGGGGAAGGGAAGGAGAAAGAATGGGAGATAAATATCAATGTATGGTTGCCTCTCATGCGTCCCCTGCTGGGAACTGGCCTGCAACCCAGGCATGTGCCCTGACTGAAAATCAAACCATAATACTCTGGTTCACAGGCCGCGCTCAATCCACTGAGCTACGCCAGCCTCCAGTAATCTTAATACTTAGTCAAAAATAACCTGTTACATTTTGCTTCCTGTTCTTTTGGGTTGGCCAAAGTGTTTAGTTTTCTCCATATGATGGCTCTAGCAGTGCTTAGTTATCTTTGACTTCATTCAAAACAATTTTGTTAGATTGTATTGTGACAGCTGTCATGTCAGCATGCATTAAAAAAAAACATCAAAATTGGTGAAATTTTGTGCATTTTAAAACTGAATGTTAATACTGAAGATAGAAGAAAATAACACATTTTCAGCATATTACGTTTTATTATCTCAACAAAGGTAAAAACACAACTAAAACAAAGATTTGTGCAGTGTATGGGGAAGGTGCTGTAAGTGATCGTATGTGTCAAAAGTGCAGGATTTCTTTGGTATTATTGACATTTTGGCCAAATAATCCTTTGCCATGGGGCTGGTCTTATGCATGGAAAGATGTTTAGCAGCACCCCTGGCCTCCACCCACTAGAAGCCAATAGGAGTTAGCCAACATACTCAAAAAATATCCAAATCAATAGTTATCGGTGAAAATGAAAAATTTTCAGAAAAATCTCATTTTACAGAAAAAACTAAAGACTTTTTAGCACTTCAGTTTTTGTCCCAGTACTTTAATCTCACTTGGGATCTCCTAAAAGCAGGTCTTCCAACTAGCCTAGTGAATACACAAGCACAAGTTTCATTCCTTCTATTTTGCCAAATGTAGCATTCAGCTGACTCTCTCCAGTTTTGTAGAAAACAATGAAACACAGCTAAAGTGGATCCAGTCCTTGCTAGCACATTAATATCAGATTTTCTTCAGAAGTCTTCCCTGTCTGCCCCATCATAGGGATGACCACCAGTATAGGGGACCATTCCGCATGGCATGGGAATGTAGCCCAGCCCCCACTTGGAAAGGCCAGTGGGGAGCCAGGCCCAGCACACAGGAGTCAGGCCCACAAGTAGGTTTTCCTGTGGGGAATCAGGCCTGCATTGTACCTAGGTTGCTATGGGACTTGCTTTTGCTAAAACTCTCTCACCCTGCATTGAAGCAACAAATGCTTATGGCCTATCTCTAAAGCAACTTCTTACGATCAGTGCTAAACCTCCCAAGTATGGAGTGTAACCAGTTCAACTACTTCTCCCCTTGATCTGTAACATCCTTCTCTTTGAAGTAATTAGCAACATTGTTTCCTTTGTTATCTGTAAAAGGTAATCACATAAATCAAACCTGTGGGTAGTAAATGAGGACCATCCTCAAGTGATGTACCAAGATTTAAGTCTCTCACACCAATAGTGTCTATTTCTTCCCATAAATAGAAAATTTTTCTGGCTTTTCCCAGCACAACAAATGTCATGATGTGCTGAAACTCAAAACAGCCCAATGCAAAAAGAAAAAAAAAGAGAGCAAGACAGCAACTTTTTTTTAACTTTTTATTAAAATGCTTAGGCTACAGACTGACTTTCTTTTGTAACTGACTGTTTACTCTTCCTGAAATAGGACGTATACACACTCTGATAAAACAGAATGGAAAGTCTCAGTCCATGGGAGTTCCTGTACAAGCTCTGATCCTGTTAGAGGCCGAGCTCCTCATGGCAGCTGCTTTCTACTCTGTTATTATGGGAAAAGTGTTTTATGTGGGGCAAGAAACAGACCGGTGCTACTTGACTTTTCAATCCCCTCTTTCTCCAGTGGCCAAAACAAACCACTTTCACAAAGAGCTGCTCTGCATAGAATCCAGAGATTTCTGGATTCTACGAAGAGATTAAAGGAACACAGAAAAGAAGAAAAACAAGAAAACTAACAGTGAAGCAATCATACTTCTCATGTCTCTGGATAGGAAAATATGGGTTACCTTTAGCCAAAGTAAATGAAAAGTATGCAAGTTAACTAATTCATGGTTAGACAGACTTGTTCACTTAAGGCTTTAACCCCTTTCCAAACCAGCAACGATCTTAATCCAGCTACGCTTGCTCATAAATGAAAGCCATGCTCACTCCAGACTCATAGTCCACTGAGCCTCTGCATTTGGTACAAGCCTCTGCATATGAAAAAATATGCTTGCCTAATAGTACTGAAGATGCTGCTAACAATAAGAAATGCAACTAAAGAATACTCTCTCACTCCAAAAATATGTTACGTACACTTTCCCTTCCCTCGCGTTATAAGCAAGAATCCACTGAATTCAATCATCTGCAAAATAAGCACCATCATCACAATTTTCAATTTGGAGGAAACTACTTCTGATTTTTCATTAAAGAAAAAAATGAACAAAGATGTCCCCCCATCTTTAAACCACCTCCAATCCTATCACTTTTACTGCAAGGGTAGAAAATTGGTTAAGATCATGAAAACCCAATTTCACACATGGCATTAAGAAAATGGAAAGCTATAAAAATAATCCTCATCATACTCCTGAGGACGTGGTGGTTTCTGTACCGACTGCTGACTGACGGTAAGTGATCCTGGCTCAAAAGCAACAGCTCTGCACAGTTTTTGGGTTAGTTTCCCCAGCTTAGGGAGAAAGACAATTTCATACAAAAAAATCTGGAAAAGCTACAGATGTTAACCTTTCAATACAAAAAAAAAACAAAAAACAAAAAAACCCCCAAAACAAACAAAAAAAACCCCTGATATCTAATTAGAAAAAGAAAAAGCTCATGAACAGTCCAATAAAGAGATCAAATTCTGCCAGTGGAAAATTTAAAGTCTACTGAGTAAATCTTTCTTAGATTCAACCAAATGCTACAATACCAGATTTTTAAGTTCTCAAATCACGAAATTAAGAGCCCTTAAGCTGTTAACTTTATCCTGTATGACTCTCCTATTCAGAAAAATCCCCCAAATCTGTGCAAAAGTCACCGACACACCAGCAGTACATGACGACACAAGAGATGTCCTCAAGGCTTGCATGAGGCGGAAGTCACTTTGGATAACCGAACATGAAAAAGGCGCTACAAAGACAACTAACACTTCACAACAGCTCATTAAAAGCAAAGACTGGCTGAAACTTATAACTTTATAAGTAATAATAATAATAATAATAATAACCGACTCTGTAATTAACTCTTCTGCATGAACGATCTCCTATCCACTCCATGATGAGGAACAACCCTCGCTCGCCACAGTGGAAACTGCTGCACCTGCAAGGCCGGGGCTCCGCCCTCCCCTGCTCTGTGCACAAGGCGCTGCCACCTGCCACAGGGCAGTCAGACAGGCAGCGGGGCTTCTCTCCCCAGCCTGCTGACTCCACAGGACTGGGTTCACTTGACTGAGCTCTAGCCTCCAACAGGTATCTGTGCATAATTTTATGAAGTATCTATATGCCATTCACTAGATTAAAAAAAAAAAGGAATAGAAAACTCTGGACCAAGGAAATTACAAACTGAAAAAGTTAGAAGGGAAACCAATTACATTAACAACACTTTCTTTAAAAAATAGAATCACTTTCTTTTGAAATCAACCGCAGTGGTGAGACGTGTTTTTCTGTGCAGGTGTCCCATGATGGCACGCAGCGTTCCCCAGTAAATCCTACTTCCAAGTCTCAGGGTGCCGACCTGCACCCACGTACGGGGCGGCATTACCTCCCAACAGAGTGGAAAGAGCACGCGTCACCACTGGGCGCTGAGAGAGCTGACAGAGACTCTTGGCTTCTCAACGCCAGACATGGTTGTGGAGAGCTTTCCTTGTTCTATTAGAAAAGTTCATGAGGAAGCTGTGAATAGGATCAGTCCAGAGAAGTAAAACTCTTTTATTTTCACTGTCCAAACATCAGTCAATGTACTGAGAGAGCCAGCGGAAGCCCTCGCCGTAGCCTTGCCTCTTGAGCACGCTGCACATGAACACTTCCATGGGGCGGGCGTTCAGCTCCTTCAGGGTCACATTGCCCTAGAGAGACAAAAACCAAGAAAGGCCTGTGAACAACTTCATGAGGACAAAGTATGAAAGGGTGATCACAAAGACCACTTTCCTCATCCTTCCAAAGCAAATCTAAGAAGGGATTAATTACAAAAATGTGGTCATGGCAATACAGATACCTTCCCCAGGGCTTCATGCCTGCAGGACAGCACAGTCCTAGTCCCAGCCGCTCTCTGTATGAAGAGCATTTGCTTTGGACACACCCACACTCACTGGCCAGCTAAGGCAGCAAACTGAGAAAAAGGCCGCTGCGACCCATAGAACCAGCACGGTCTTTGATGGACAAAAGGGGTCTGGGACTTTTTAGAAATAAAGATATTCTCACTGATACAAACATTCAGAAACATATGCTAATAGCAGATTATACTGAAGAAATTAAGAATTCATGTGTGTGTAATACTCATGAAGAATAAGGGAAACTGAACAAATTAAAGAAAGCATTTCTGGGAAGAAAGAGATAACCAAGAGCCAAGACTGAGGAACTATGTAAAAAAGTTTTCAAAACCTGTGAATTTCCTTCGTAGTATGTCCCCTGACGATTTTTCTCTTACCTTTCCTGTGGTCTGCCCATAAAGCCCAAATATCTCACGGAGTTTTTCTTCACTGATTGCATCTGATCTGTCAATTTTGTTACCCAAGATAAGGATTGGCACATTGGATATTGTTTCATCAGTCATTAAAGCCTAAAGAGAAGATTTTTTAAAAAGTAAGTGATAAATCTATAAAAGCCCACCAGATCATGAAAATCACTGACTTTCACTATAACACAGGTGTCAAACACAAAGCCCACGAGCCGAATCCAGCCCTCCACCTTGTTTTATCTGGCCCGGCACCTTGTTTCTACCCGGTGACAGCGCTGAACTCTCACTTAACAGTTAAGGAGCAGTTAAATGTATACAGTCCTAAAATTACATCCAGTCCTTTGAAGGCAAACACAGGGCTGATGTGGCCCCGGGTAAACATGAGTTTGACACCCCTGATCTATAAAGCATCAAATGTAAAGTGAAAATCTAATCACCTTTATACCTGAGTAACTGACTCAAAGTTTAATCTTGACATTATATGTAATATCCTTAATATTAGATAAAAGGCCCACAACAACACCTTGACATTAGGCAAAAATCCCCAATGGCCTCAAAATGATGGCAACTTAAAGCTGTATCTACTTTACAAGGCAGCAGAACAGGTCCGACTTTAACTCTGAGTTAAGTCCCTCAGTCACAGAACATCCTCAGGCTGTCACTGAGCACAGTCCTAGGAGCGGGAATGTCTGGGCTACAGAGTCTCAAAAATGACCACAGGAACCCCCCAAGTGAGTGCCCAACTGTGTCCGAGATGCTACCTCAGGCACCGACGGGGTTACAAACGGAGGGTAAAACGCATCCTTAGCCCCAGGGAATCCTCCCTCTATGCTCATGCCTCTGTCAGCACAGCAAGGCAAGTGGATGATTAAGTGTCACAATGAATGGGGACAGAATATAAATACTAAAAGGCAACCAGAGAAATGAACTGTCAATGTGGGCTTGAGGAAAGTCTTAGAGAAGATGCAGAAGTTAAACTGGGCTCTGAAAGGAGGAAAGCATTTGGAGAGGTAGAAGAATATAAGCAATGGCTTTACAGCAGGACAAGAATTCAGGAAGCCGCATGGGGTACACCTGGCTGGGTTAAAGCATCTATGTTGACATGCAGTGACAGAGGAAATGGGATGGCAAGGGATGACCAACATTATGGTGCCAGTTTCAGTTTGAGGGGTTAGCTGCAATAGACCATCAAGACTCCAAATCCAAGAGTTAAAGGAGAAAATCTATGTACTTTTAGTATAAGGAATTCACGAACAGTATCTACCTGTGGTGCTCAGGCAAGAGACGATGATCCAGCCTAAGACTTTGGAGTAAAGGAGCAAAGAGACTGACATTTAAATGATAAGACAAGTGAAAGAGGAATCAAAGCTGGCAGAGATTTCAAGCCAGGGGGAATCAGTTCTGGTACCAATTCCAATGTGTGGGGAGGTTCCCCAGCCAATAAGCAATTCTCAGGATCCTGGCTGCATATCCCACAATCCAAATCAATTCCGACACTATCACCCTGGACAGAAACATCAACTTCCCCAGACTGAGGGTTCAGTCCTACACGTCCCGCAGCTTCCCTACAGATGCCAGTAGTAGTCCAGGTTATCACTTGTACTTTCGACCAACTAGGTGTGAATCAGAGGTTATGGGAACTAAACTTCCTTAGGTTTAGTTTGTCAGAATGATTCACAGAACTCAGAGAACCATTTTACTTACTTGAGTGTGGGTTTACTATACAGCTCTAACTCGGGCCAACAGCCCAATGGAAGAAGTGCACACAGCGAGGTGTGGGAAAAGGACCTGAAGCACCCACGCACACCATTCTCCCCAAATCTCCACGTGTTCACCAACCTAGGAGCTGAGTGCTGGCTTCTGCGTTTTTGTAAGGTTTTATTACACAGTCATGATTGATTAAATCCTTGGCCACTGGCAACCAATTCAACCTCCAGCCCTTCTCTCCTCCCTTGGGGTCAGGAGATGGGGCTGAAATTCCAATCTCTATGTGGTGGGGTCTCCAGGCAACCAGCCCCCATCCCTTTTGTCATCAACAAAACAAAGGACAACCAGCGGATTTCTCAAAAGAGACCTTACAGGCAAGAAGGGGCTGGAAAGAGGTATTCCAAGTCATGAAATCCAAAGACCTACAACCAAGATTGCTCTATCCAGCAAAACTTTCATTTAGAATGGAAGGACAGATAAAGTGCTTCTCAGATAAGACCAAATTCAAGGAGTTCATCATCACCAAGCCCTTATTATATGAAATGTTAAAGGGACTTATCTAAGAAAAAGAAGTTAAAGAAACATGAACAGTGAAAGGACAACAAACTCACAGTTATTAACAACCACACCTAAAACGAAAGCAAACTAAAAGGACAGCTAGATCAGGAGTGGAAACATAGAAATGAAGATCTCAAGGAGGGTTAGCAACAGGGGAGTGGGAGGAGGAGAAGGGGGGAGAAGGTACAGAAAATAAGTAGCATAGACAGTAGATAGAAAATAGATGGGGGGGCAAGAATAGCATGGGAAATATAAAATCTAAAGGACTTGAGACACATGGTCATAAACTAAAGGGGGGGGTAATGGTGGGGATGAGGGGTAGGGTGGAGGGGAATAAAGGGGGAATAGAACAACTGTAACAGCATAATCAATTAAAAAAAAAAAAAAAAACAAAGGACACCTATGGGGCTCCCGTCACTTAGTAAATTCCAGGAACTGTGTAACTGGAACCGTGGATGAAGACCAAATATGTATGAAAAATACATTTGGATCATCTGAATGACTGAACACATATTTCTTATGAATCACAGTACTGCACTGGAAATTTAGCACTCACTGACAGGAAAAGCTAGAAAAGGAGACTAGAGGTGAACAAATGAAGGGAAACATGCTCTGACCACCTTAGGTTCCAGAAAATGACAAAATCAAAGTAAGGAAGTCCTTCATTCATATTAACAAAGTGCCTACTATGTGGCTGATGTTTTGCTAGGTAGAAGGGTTTCCCAAAGAAATAAGACAAGGTTCCTTCCATTTAAGTTCACAGTCTGGGGGGAGAGACCTATAAAAAATAAACAGTAAACACAACAGACATTGATAAGGCGGAGAGTCTAACAATTTGAATGGTAATAGAAGGATTCCTAGCAGTGATGGTACCTGAGTCTGAAATCTCTTAAAGGACACTTTGAAATTTACCAGCAAGAGGGTAGGGGGTGAGGTGAGAAAGCCAGGCAGGGAGAGCCACTTCTGCACACTCAGGGAAGGGCAAGTTCTCTATGTCTGAAATGCAGTTCAAGGTAAGCGACAGAAAAGACGCCAGAGAAATAAACAGAGGCATGCTCATGAAAGAGCTTATGTGCTGTGAGGGTCTGTGGACTGTATCCCGAAGATTACAGAGATCTATTAGTGAATATTAAGGCAATGACAGGTGCGGCAGGGTGGTGGCGTAATCCACAGTGACACAGACTGCATGCCCAGGTAGATGGTGGGGGAGGTCAATAGTTCCATTCTTGGAGAGTTGTCTAACAGGCAGCATTATGTATGAGGCCAAAGCTTAAAAGAGGCATATACAACAGATACCCATCTGAGTGTCACTGAGTGGCAGATAAAGGAATGCAAATAGTACCTACCAGCCAAGGAGAAAGTACAGACCCTGGGGGGGGGGAGGGGGGGAAGGACACAAGATTTAAGGACTAAGCAGAGGAAAAGGTACTTGTGAAAAAGTCTGAGAAGTATTAGCCAGAGACAGAGAGAAACACCAAAACCAAGAATATAAAGAAGAGTTTAGAGAAAGAGAGAACTGCCCTGACCAGGGTGGCTCAGTTGGTTGGATGTCATCCCACAAAGTGAAAGACTGACAGGCCCATTTCCAGTCAAGACAAATGCCTGGGTTGTGGGTTCAGTCACCAATTGGGGTGCGTATTAGAGACAACCGACTGATGTTTCTCTCCCTCTCTCTAAAAATAAATAAATAAAATCTTCTCAAAAAGAGAGAGAGAGAATGGCCAATGCCAAGGGGTCAAGTAAGGGAAGGACTACCCTATAGGGGATTCTACATGAGACAGGAGTTCAAGAAACATACTTATGAACTTGAGACATGTTCAAACTGCCAGGAATAAGAGTGCGAGAGACAGATATAAATCAAAGAGAAAGGAGGCAGGCGAAGCAGTAAAAATAACAAAGGCGACAGCAGAGAAGTTGTTAAGCCAAGAAAATGCAATGTTGAGAATGGCGAGAGTCTGAAGCGAGCCCTGAGAGTATCGCACCCTGCGCGTGACCAAAACTGAAGAGTGAGAACAGACTCTTGAGGTCTGGCCAGTCATTCAGTGCAAAGGTGGGCAGGCACAACCTGAGAAGGCAGACTCAGAATGTAAAGAACGCTAATCTCTCCCAAGGTTTCACCTGGGAGAGATATGTGATATGTGAAGGGGAAAGACATTAATTATGCCAAGACAACAGGCATAATCTGAGGACTCTTCCTGAGCAAAATGGACACAGACCCACCCTATGATAAATAACGTTAATTTACTTAAGTTCAAGCTGAGTTTCCTTAGGATACTGAAAAGCAATGTTGTAGATTTTGAAAGTTTCTTCCCTAACTAGGACCATTATCAAATGTTAACTAGAATGATTAAATATTGGCACTATTGAGCTGCATTCCTTAAAATAAATAAGGATAGAAATAAATAAATAAATAAAAAAAATAAGGCCAAGGATGGAAAAAAACATAAACATACATTAAGTTCGGCTTTGGATTCCATGAGGCGAGGATGATCTGCACAATCCACCAGAAAGACAATCCCATTAATTGCTGGGAGATAATTTTTCCAAACCCGACGTGCTAAAAAAACAAAGTTCAAAGTTGCATCAATAAAAAAAAATATATATCTTTTAAATGAATAACCTGGTCTATGAAATAGTCAAATCTTAGCCAGGTCTCAACAGCATTAAACTCTATATGATCTTCTAACTCTTAGTCAGTATTAAGTCAAAAACTAATGGTTCATGAACTGAATGATTTTTTAAAACTCAAAAACCAGAGGTGTTTTGGCCTGATTTTCTTAAAAACTGCAACATCCAACAGTCCCTTGCCTATCTACTCACATGCCCCTTTGCGTGAGGTCTGGGCTGTTCAGTTTCTGCCACTCCGCACTGTCTTACACCCAGTCAATTTCAATCACTTAAATCTCCTTCCTCAGCCCTGGAGCCATTTTACTTTGCAATGCCTGAGTTAAAATATCATGATGCAAATTACTGGTCCATAAAACTTTAGCCCAAAGTTAGTTTCTAACTACCCGATGTGTAAGTGTACTGACACACTCACTCAGCCCTCAGGGAGTCTGGGCTGACAGGTGGCTGAAGTTCCCAGGCCAACCACCTGAGTCTCCCATATTCGACCCAGTGTGCCCTACACATTTTATTTTTATGTCTATGACATAAAATGTTAACGGTTTAGGAAGCAATGCTTTAAACTATATTATAATCTCTAAGCCATTCATTTCTAGTTCTTTCAATGGAATGACTAAGGAAGTATCTCTACATCAAACAGTTAATAATGGTTAACCTCTGAAACTTTCATTTTTACCTTCCATATTTGTATACTGATTGGATACTGAGTTTGTTACAGTGAGTCTAGACTACTCTTATAAGTTAAATTTTTAAGTTACACACATATATAAAAAAGGAGATATATACATGGAAATTTCCAAATGTACAGTATTTTAGTAACTTCTGTATAATAGTGGTCAGGTTACTACGAAAAACTTTGTTAAATAAATTTTCCTCCCACAAAACTAAGCACATAAACACATTTCCCGTCTTACTCTATCAAACCCTGAAAGCCAAATTATCACACCAGACAAACAATTCCCAGCTCAGGCATCTACAAATGCCTACAGCTCTGCACTCACCAAAGTGTCTCAGTTCAGCTTATGACTGAGTCGCCCCTGGTTTAAATTTGTAAGCAGTTACAAATCTTTTCAAAAGAAGCAGAAAAGACACCATATACCCTTCCTACCCAAATGAAAATAATAAAAGCTTATTATAGGAATTAAAAAAAAAAACAAGATAATCTGTAATCCTCTATCAAAACACACACACTGCTAATAGTTTTATGTATTTTTTCAAAATTTTTTCTACACATTTTATAAAGTCATACTACATATGATTTTATAGCATATAAATATTAAATAAAATAAATGTATTATATGCTAATGAAATCACTGACTATAAAATTATTTGGATTGCTTATGGCCTTCCGGCTAAAATTTTTTGGCTGGATGATTAAAGTTACCCCAATTCTATTTTTAATAAACTTTTAAAAACCTATATTAAGAGTCTACCTAACATAATGCTCCAATAGGAAACTTTTCAACTCAATTTAATAACCACTGAGTAAATCTGAAAGAATCTCAATTGGCTCTTTCTTCTACCTTTACAGAATATTCATTCCCACATCCTAAATGTTTTACTCCTTAGCCTGGAATCTGGCCAAATGTAAAGCGAGTGTGTATCATATAAAGATGCCTCATTCTGTATAGCTCTAAAACACATACAAGACACCTGACAGGAATCTGGTAACCAAACGGACATAGCTGGAGTAGGGCAAAATGCACCGAGAACGAGAGGGTAAAAAAAAAAAAAATGACCCAAAATGGGTAAAGTATACAAAATATCAATTGATATCAGAGTGATCACAAGTAGTTATTACTGTATATTATTTTTACAACTTTTGACAAACTTGAAATTACTTACAAATAATACTTAATTTCCTATATAATTACACTGAATTGAAAAAAGGATATAAAGAGACATGATTAAATTCAATGTGATACTATATTGCATCATGTTTAAAAGGAAGAATTCTGTAAAGGAGATTATTGGGACAATTAAGAAAAAAAGGATTATGCACGATAGAGCAGATAAAAATAAAACTTTCTGGGTTTGAAAACTAAGATTGTATAAGGGAACATTCTTGTTCTTGGGAAATATGCACTAAATATTAACAAATCAGAGAGAATGATGAACTCATAAATGGTTCAAGAAAAATAAATATTAATATGTATTATATAGAAAGGGAGACTGATAAATCTGGACAAAAAGGTGTAAAGAAGTGGAGTTGTCTATTATTTATGAAACTTTTGAAAATTTGGAAATTACTTTAAAATAAGTGAATGAATCAACTTTGTTAAATAAGATCTCAATCCTAAATGCAAGCAATTTAAAAGGTAAAAATGATCCACTGCTTAAAAAAAGTGGGGTACAAATGAACCAGAAGTCAATACCATCCATCCACTGAATCGTTCCTTACCTTGCTCATGCCCACCAAGATCGAAAGTTGTAAAAGTCATTCCAGCAATCGTCAGCTCTTCTGATGCTGAAAAATTATCAATAGTGAGGAAAGAAATAAACTCCTCCCTCCAAACAAGGCCCAGCTACAAGTATTGAAAGCCAATACAACTGCAAAACTTAACACAGCTTTCACCTTGTAAAGAAAAGAATACAAGAATGAAAATATTCTTAAATTATTTTTAAAAGCCAAGTTTCTTTTTCTCTAATTTCTCACTACTTAGAAGTAGATAAGGGAGATGTGTCCCGTTACAGGACTAGTGAGAACAGAGAGTGACAAAGTTCCAGAGGTTGAGACTTATGAGTATGTGACCTGAGTGTGTCCTACAGGGAGTTTTTTTTCAAGTGACCTGTCTTCTGGGAACTCAGTTAAGACAAGAACTACATCCATTGGGGATTCATCCTCCAACCCTAACGCCGACCTTTAGATATCAAAAGGTCAGCTGGT
This sequence comes from Artibeus jamaicensis, assembly GCF_021234435.1. Lineage (NCBI taxonomy): Eukaryota > Metazoa > Chordata > Mammalia > Chiroptera > Phyllostomidae > Artibeus > Artibeus jamaicensis. The sequence continues at coordinate 21,968,496 of NW_026521788.1, forward strand.
ATTTTCAAACCTACTCGGATGTAATGTAGGAACATGTTGGCCCAATCTGTCATCTTTGAGCATATGTAGAAGAGTGGTTTTGCCTGCATTGTCCAAACCCAAGAATACAAGTTTTCCAGATTTCTTGTAGAGTCCTAAAAGAGAAAAAAAAAATTAACGTAATTTTCCTCTCTATATACTAAAAGCTGCTTGTATTTAAACTGTTGAAGGAAATGCAGAAAGTTTGAAACCTATGATATATTCCAAGGAAAGTGGCTTTACCTAGGAACTGGAGCACACTGCTGAAGCCATTGTAGATCCACTCAAAGATGAAAGACATTATTAGTGCTCACTACCTGTGTAAAATATGAAAGCGGCAAACATTAGCTTTCTGAATGCTACACAGTTCTGGAGAAGTTAGCTCTTGTTCCCTGATCCTGATGCACATTTACAGTCCCAGGCTTTGGGGCATGAGAAAACAAAGGATTCTGCACCCTGGAGGGAAGTCTGTCGGGTCTTTGATCTGCAGAAAGTCCTGGTTTTCTAACAGTTTTCAACCTATGAAACTCAGAGAACTAGGAATTGAAAATATACTTTCCTCTTTTACTGTGTGACTCGCTCCTCCAGGAAGCTGCTGATTCACATTCCCTACAGATACCACTGCTGTCCACCAGTTAACAAAACCTCTAGGTAATCAGTCCCATCAATTATCTGGATCAACATTTCACATCAATTCATTAAGTAGAAAATAAGAGTGAAAAAAAGGCATATTAACCGGAATGAAAAGCACATTAACCCATCCTTGTAAACTTATCTAAAAAACAATGTCACAATTTGCCCTGCTGCATTTATCAATGCTATCTCTTCTTTTTGTTTTTCTTTTCATCTTGTCTTCATTTTCTTTTCGTTATCTCTTCTTAAACAATATTTGTTGAGTCCCTGTTGCAGGTATGTCTCAACTTACAAAAGAGATGATACCACTATTTTGGAAAGCCATGAAGCAGTAACAAAGAACCTTTTTGTAATGTGAATAACCAAGATCTCAACACTTTACAAATACAGATTTTCTTAAAATAACAATATCCTTTCAGGGCATTGTGGTAGCTTCCCAGGCAAGTGCATACCTTAATTAGTACTAATAGTAATGTCTACTGTTTCCCATAGGCCTAAACAAAACCAAAGATGATCCAAAGCTACAGAAAGGTCGACATACATTGGCAATAAGCAACAGGACCTCTGAATAAAAGTTAAGAGAGAAGGATCTTGAGTCAATGGTAGGTGTTAATGTTTCTCAAAGGCAGCATTTTTTGGTCACACTGAACTTTTGGCTCAGTATCACAGATTTGGTACAAAAAAAAATGGAAAGATCACCCATTTTCACTTCTGTCCATCATCAACAGCACCTGAACACAAGGTTTTATACTAGATGTGATCAACTGCTTACAAATAAAACTTTTCATGACTTTTTGTTTTTTTCAAGAAAGTTAACAAAAGTTTAGTTATGTTACTTTTACTACTAACTTGTAAAAGAGTTATCCATAAAAACCTACCTAGCCCTGGCTAATGTGTCTCAGTTCGTTGGACCATCATCCTGTAAACTGAAAGGCCGTGGGTTCAATTCCAGGTCAGGGCACATACCTAGGTTGCGGGTTTGATCCCTGGTCAGGGTGTGTAAGAGAGGTGACCAATGGATGTTTCTCTCTCCTTCTCTTTCACAGCCCAGCCCTCACCCCTATCTCTAAAATCAACAAGTGTGTCCTCAGGTGAGGATTAGTGGGGGGAGGGGGAGCCTACCTATATATTCTTCATTCAAAGAATGCTAAGTGAATAATAAACTGGAAAACAGAGACGAAGCATGTTAGTTACTGTTCTTTTCCATCCAATTACTGTTTCTTTTTTGTTTTGTTTTAATCAGGCCTGTGGCCTCACCTATAAACTTTAGGGAGTGCTTAATGCATATTTTCCATGGCTCTTATGGACAGCAAGATGAAGGGTAGGGGTTTGAGTGAGGGTGGAGACTGACAGCGAAAGCTTTTATAAGACACTAAATAAGGTTTTATTCCTTTTAGTAACATCAAAATACACTTCGGCAGAAAGAACAAATTCAGCATGTTAAATAGTAGTTTTGTCTGGAACCCTGTCCTATACTTTAAGAAGTACAGGGACTTACATAAACTTACAATGTTCCTGTGCTTAACTTCCACTAAAAGGACAACACGCCACTCCTCTGCAGTCCCCAAAAACCAAGTCGCCCTTCCCTACTCTGCTCAGTCTACCATTGAGAAAAGTGCAGATCGCCTTCAGAAAGTGCCTCTCATTTAGGTCACTTTCAGTCTGATAACTCCTTTGAAATCCAACACATGCATTCATTTGCACTACACTGGTTTGCTGTCAGTACCTCACAGACTCTTGGTAAAGTTTTAGCAAATCATTTTAGAAGTATTCCCAACTCGATGAATTCTCAGAAGGTGACAAGAGGAAAACCCCATTTTAAGGGAATTGTTCATGGTCAATGAACTATTTTTATTTTCCAATATTTTCCCTCGACATAACCTGTTTTAAAGGTCCTATAATTCTTCCAGTCAGAATGATCTATGGAGAGTGCTTGAAGAAACCCTTTAGGTGATGTTAAAAAAAAATAATAGAAACCCTAACTGGATACAAAGAATTGTGTTGCATTGCTACCCTAACTTCACGGCACCTCCATCTTTGAGATCTTAGGGTTTGTACCCCTTCGTGAGCAGTTTTACGGTGTGCGCAGTGCCTGCACACACACCACATTTCCTTCTCACACCGCCCCACCAGGCAGGAACTATACGAACGCTGGCGCTCGTAGGTTAGCTGGCTTAACAAAGGCTGCTCAGCTGAAAAAGTAACAGTGCCAGAACTCAACCTTCCTCTTTTAATACCTCTTCCTCTTAATATCACATCAAATTCAAATCAAAATCACAAAATTGTTTTTTGAAAAACATAAAACTTCCTTAACCACACCAACTACACTCATGATAATCTTCTGAAGTTTTCTTCCTTACAATGCATCACACATTTTGAATGGTATGTTAATAACTAGCATCCCACTTATATCTTTTATCCTTGATCCTCTCTACCACCTTATGGCATCTTATGACAAATTAGAGTATTCTAAATTTAAGGGCTCTGAACTACCAACAATAGCACTGTCAAAGTCCCCAAAACTAAAATTGCAAATTTCACGACTCATTGATCAAATAAATAAAAAGGGAAAGCACCAGGCCCACCATTAGCCAATAAAGAGTCTATACATCACTTCTTCTACATACTCAGATAAAGCAGCTGGCTTTTAGCTAAGGAACATGCTTAGCTGTAAGGTATAAGTCAAACGCCAGACCTATTGCAAAGTTCCATAAATCCCCAACCTAAGCAGATGGGAGCAAAGTACAGCAGAAAAGAGCAAGAGAGAATACTAACAAGACAATCTGGTGGCGATGCTCACAAGTGTGCTTCTTCCTGACCGTTCGGCTGGAATCCTGAAGTAAATATTAATCTATACCAAACAAACATGAAGAAATTTTTCCATGAACTGAAAACAGAGTGGCGGTTAAAATCGGAGGTGGAAGACGAAAATACAGTGTTCAACCAAGGCCATCGGATAACAGCTGAAGGGGGGGGCGGTGCGCAGTGTGGATCCTAGGAGGCAGGAGGACTGGTTCCAATGCTCACACTTGCTATCTCTGGGGCCTTGGCCAATTCATTGTGCCTCGGAGAGTCTCAGTCCCCGAGTATGTGAGACAAGGATAGTCACGAAGGTCTCCTACCCACCTCACCGAGGGCTGTAACGCAAGGCTCATCTGAGACAGGGGATGTGAAGCCTTTTCGTAAACCAGGGCGCACAGTACAAACAAGAAAACTGTTATCCCGCCAAGTAGCTGCAAGACCCCCGAACGGAATGCAGATCGACCTGCTACCCCAGAAGCAGACACAAGACTGAGCAGACCCGGACAAGCCGGCCCATCCCCGCCCAGAATCAGTCCCGTGGCCCCACCGAACCGCCTGCGTGTCACTTCCCCCGCCCCCCCACCCCGCTTTCGCCAGTCTCCGCCCCGACCTTTCTGTCCTCCGCCCTAGCCTGTCCGACCCTGCTCTCTCCTTTGCCGCGGCCTCCCGACTTACGGCCCAACAAGCTCCTCCAGCTGCGGCGGGCGTCTTCGACCCTCCTCTGAGCACACAGCCCAGCAGCACCCGGGAACGCGAGCTACTCGCCGGATATACGTAACCCCCCTCCCCCGGGACTTCCGGGGGCGTGCTTGCCCCGCCCATCTGTAGCGTCACAGCGCTCTGCCACCGCTGGGCGCCCTACCAGCGACTCCGCTGCGGAGGGGCGGGCCTCAGGCCTGACAGACTTGCAGTGGGCAGGCCCTACCTGGCCACGCCTCCTCCCTCGCGGATTGTTGGATGAGAGACGTGGCAGCGCGGTGGCCGAAAGGGTGGGGGCTGCATCCTGGCATCTGGGGGTGGTCCTAGACGCTGGGGATCGCGACTTCAAATCTGACTGCTTTCTCGGGCGCAAGGGAAATATTGCAAGGGGCGACCAACAATTACGTAGGTTCTTAGAAAGAATTAACCTGAGAGCCCTCGATCTAAGGTGGATCTCTGCAAGCTTTTGCTTTAAGTCACGTTGCACCGTGACAGCCTGTTTTTTTTAGAACAGCTAATAGTCTTCGAAAACTTGTGTTCCAGGCAGTGCCCTGAGTACATAGAATGCCTCGCCTCAGTTGACCCTTATTACAGTCCTGTGAAGAAGATACCGTTAATATCCCAAGTTTACAAATGAGAGGACCGAAGTAACCAAGCCCAAGTTCATACACTAGGGAGCGGCAAAGCAACACATTGACTCTACTATCTTGTCCTTCACATGCATTTCCTCATTTAATTCTGAGATTACTAATAATCTCATAAATTATACTCCCATTTTATCAATACAAATAAGAACACTGAATCCAATTAAAAGATGAATGATATTTGTAGGTAGGGAGACTCAGTATCACAAAGATCTCTTTTAATATTCATATAAATTACTAACAGAATTAATAAGTTATTTGAGTGTTTTTTAAACCACCCTATTTGTTCCTAAAATTCAAATGGCAATGGAAAAATAGCAATACTAGTCTGGAAACAAGCTCTGATAAAGTAGAACAAGGAGGGAAGAACTAGCACTATAAGATAGTAAAACATATTACTGAGGATTAATTAAATCCTCAGTAATTAAAACAGTTTGGTACTGGTACACAAAAAAAAGCCAAACAAACAAATGGAATTGAGTACAGAAATTGACCCAAATACATGCAGAAATAAAATTAAAGTGACACCTGGCAATTCCAGCAATACTGAGAGGGAGCTGGGTAGGCAAGCTCACCACCTTCTCTAATTTCATCCAGTGGGCCTTCTACATTGAGTTTGAATCCCGCCAGATACAGAAGGGGATCAGTCCATGTTCTGAGACTTCTCACCAGCTTTGGCTAAACTGAGGGAACTGTGTCCATAGAACTCAGAATCCCAATGTGTACATCCTGAGCCACAGGGCTGCCCCAGTGCAACCCAAGGTATTGGATTACTGGCCCTGATAGAAGTCTGGCTACAGGAGATGGAGGGTTCTCAAACCACAGGATGGTTGTGGGGAGGAGTCTGACGAGGACGGAGGGAGCACACAGGCGGATTCTTAGGAGATCTGCAAACTACCTACCAGCTGGGTAGCCTTGGCAAGCTGACAAGTGCCCTCTCACTCCAGCCACAGTGTACCCACCTCTAAAATGTGTGGAAGAGGCATTGTTGTTCATGTTGGCAGTTTTTTAAGAGTATGTTTTCAATAAGTGTTTCAGTTATGTGCTTAAAAATAAATAAATAATAAAAGGGTTGGGACCGTTGGGTAGTCAAAAAAACCTAAGCGAGGCCCTGGCCAAGTAGCTCAGTTGTTTAGAGCACTGTCCGAAACACCAAGGTTGAGGTTTCCATCCCTGGTTAAGGCACATACAAGAATTAACCAATGAATGTATAAATAAATGGAATGAAAAATCAGTGTTTCTCTCTCTCCCCCTTTCTAAAATCAATTTTAAATAAAATAAAATAAAAAACCTAAATGTTGAATTTATAAGTTACATACTATTCTAAGTAAGTTCCAAATGATTCAAAGATTTGTATATTTTGAAATGATAACATAAAAGCATTAAGAAAGTATGGGTGACTTCCTTATAATCTTGAAATGAAGACCTTCTTGGGGTTTTTTTTTTCCCCTCTCAAAATGTGCTTGCCCTGCCCAGCGTGGCCCAGTTGTTCGGGAGTCATCCTGCAGGTCGATTCCCGGTCAGGGCACGTTGCAGGGCACGTTGCTGGGTTGCAGATTCATCCCTGGTTGGGGCACGCTCCAGAGGCAGCTGACTGTCATTTCTCCCTTATGACAATGTTTCTCTCTCTCCCTCTTTCTCCCTCCTTTCCCCTCTCTCTAAAATTAAACGAATAAAATATCTAAATATATATTATTGCCTGTAGTTATTGCACCAAACTATTCATAGAGGCTAATTCTTTTTTTTTTAAATCTTCACCTGAGGCTATGTTCTCTGAGTCTAGAGCAAGAGGAAGGAAAGGGAGAGAGACAGAGAGAGAAACATTATTGGCTGTCCCCTCCCCGGCCCTGCACATGCCCCACACATACCCTGACCAGGGATTGAACCAGAAACCGGGGCATGTGCCCCAACAGGGAATCGAACCCTCAACCTTTTCTGATGTATGGGGCAATGCTCCAACCAAGTGAGCCATCCAGCCAGGGCAAGGCCTTCCTGGTTTTGTTTGAAAATCCAGAAGCCATAAAAAATTGATAGCTATAAGTACAGAAAAATAGAAAACTTTTATATTAAAACAACAATAATGTGATACTATAAACTCAACAGATAACAAGTTGAGAAAAATTATATGGAATCACATCCAAGGCAAGTGAAAATTAATATGAAGAAGACTAATTGTTGTTAGAAAAATAGGCAAAGCCTAGGACCAGACAGCTCACAGGGAAGGAAACATATATGACTCTTAAACCATTAAACTAATAATAGAATATAGTAGATATTATAGGATACAGCACGGGGAAAAATAGGTTTATAGTTGTATGTGAAACAGAGTTTATTCTTGTAATATTACTTATTAATCATTGTATTATTTTCCATATGAACAACTATAAACCCACTTTTGCCCCACCATGTATGTAGATATAGAAAATAATAAAGATAAATTTAAAACTTACTTTTAAAGATAAATTTAAAAGATACCATTTTCAACCATCAGGTTAGCAAAAGTCCACCTGTGTACTGGTGGCAAGGCTATTTTCAATAGAGAAGTCGAAGAAGACCCCACTAAGGTGTTCTTTGGAGAAGACCTGAAGGACATCTGGGGGGAAAATGTTTCAGGCTGACAGCAGAGCTTATGCAAAGGCCCTGAGGCAGGATGCACTTGGCAGGTTCCAGGAACTGTGTAGCCAGGCAGATGACAAGGGAAGGAGTAGCAGATGTGCTGAGAGAGGTACGGAGGTAGGCAGTTAAGAACTGGGAAAGTTCTGAGATTTTACCTCACCTGCAAGCTAATGACTTACTCTCGTACTGTTCCATGGATACCGAGACACGTGGGACTCCTGGGGCAGAGATGAAGGATTTTACTACACCTCAAGCTGAGCAAGTGGCCTGAGCTTCATGTTTATGTCTTTTCCAGTTGCTTCCCCAACCCAAGTCCTTTGGGGTGACACAGAGCATCCCAGGTGGATGCTATCCCGTTTGTACCATAGCTGAAAAACCCATAAGTTAGGGAACTGAAATTTTTCATAATGGACTACAAGCAAAGCTGCCTGATCTTTGTCCCAGAGGGAGATATTATTACACTGGACAGTAAACAAACCCTCCCCTGGCCCAGAAGCAGAGTCTGTCTTCCAAGGCTGTTCCTAATGTAAGCATCCTTGAAAAGCAGGTCTGAACAAAGACAGCCAGTACGCTGCTCCAAAAACAGAAATGGAAGAGATTTGTGGAAAATTGTCTATCAATAGGGCACAAAGCTTTAGAGCTTTGTGGTTCACTGTGAGGACTTTAGCTTTTATTGTGAGTGATCTGGAGAGCCAATATAGGGTCGAGGATCTGAGCAGAAGAGTTTTGTGTAATTATTCTCTCCACCCTGTTCTTATATTCCTACACATGCTCAACATTAGCTAGAAATGCACTCAAGTGAAAATGGAGACTGAAATGCAACTGCATTAGTCAAGAGTTCTCCAGAGAAACAGAATAAGTAGGATCTATATAGATATACATGAGGAGATTTTTTAAAGGAATTGGCTCACAGTTATGGAGGCCAAGAGGTCCCATGATCTGCTATCTGCAAGCTAGAGAACCAAGAAAGTCAGTGGTACTTAATTTAGCCCAAGTCCAGAGTCCTGAGAACTTGGGGGAGGGGGCTGCTAGTGTAAGTCCTGGAGTCAGAAGACCTGAGAACCAGGAGCTCTGATGTCCAGGGGCAGGAAAGGTAGATACCTCAGTGTTGGGAACCGCCCCGCCTGGTTTCAAAACTGTAACCCTCCCATGGCTAAGGCTCAGTGAGTGACCTTGGGACCCTAAGCCACTAAGGAGACAAAGCTTATCTCGCTGGCAGGAGCACCACCTCTGCCCCCTTTACTTCACCCTGCCTGGCCCTGGGTGGATGACTGGTTAGCCAATGATGAGTAAGATTCCTCAAGGGAGGGATGACCTAAGATAGGCACGATCATGAAAGGGTGCTCAGGGAAAGATTTGGGGGGGCTATAGAAAAAGGGGATGATGAACCCAACCCTCACCCCTCAGCTTTGACATAGCCTGAGTCCTCATTCTGTCTGCAAGAGGTCTCCTAATCTCTTGGCTGCCTTACTTCCCTTGCCTGATTTAAGCCTGAAACAACACAAGAGGTGGGTGCCTCCCTGTGCTGGAAGGGGCAGGTTCCTAGGGCGATCAGGCCTAAGAAAGAATGCATAAAATCCTGTGAAACCTGCTTTGCTAATAACCTCAATTTAAATGATAAGGGTCCAAGCATGGAATAAATTAGTTTCCCCAAAGTTTCAGGGCCCTTTAGCTATCTGATCCTGACTCAAAATAAGCCTTCATAGTTCTTTGAATGTTATCTATTATTTGATCATTACTGCCTAACAATGATTGATGAGCCTTCCATTTACACACTGCATTCCTATGTAAATTGAACTCACAATAAAAGCCTGTCAAGGCAAGGGTGGGGGGTGTTCTCCTTTTGAGAGAGTGGCCCTGCTGTCCTTTTCCTCCTCAGGACTCGAAATCTGTGTGAATTTGTCTCGTCTCATCCCTAATGCCACGGACACTGCAGGCCAGTGTCCCCATCACCTCACTTCAACACAGAGGGAGAGAGAATTTGCCCTGTTGTGTATTTGTTCCATTTGGGCCCTCAACAGATTGGGTGATGCCCACGCACATTGGTGAAGGCTCATCTGTTTACTCAGTCTACAGAATCAGATGCTCATCTCTTCCAGAAACACACTCACAGACATCCCCAGGAATAATGTTTTACCCGTGTGTCTAGTATCTTTGCTACAGGCACCTTTGTCACACACATCTTTGCTGCAAGCATTTTCACTGCATAACTACATGGCCACAAGGCAGTTTTAATGTAAGAAAGATACAATCACAGAAATAAAAGAGGGACATTAAAAAGGACCTAGCAAGGACTTCCAGCCAAGATGGAGGTGTAGGTAGACACACTGTGCCTCCTTGCACAACCAAAAGAAAGACAACAACAACTTAAAAACAAAAACAATCAGAACTGACAGAAAATAGAACTGTATGGAAGTCCGCCAACCAAGGAGTTAAAGAAGAAACATTCATCCAGACCAGTAGGCGAGGCGGAGTTGGGCAGCTGGGACAGAGAAGACTTGTGGCAGGGCAGCAGATTGCAGACTGGGCAGTCCCACATTCACCTGCAGATAAACTGGAATGAACAACTGGGAAGTGAGACAGACCACACAACCAAGAGTTCCAGCATGGGGAAATAAAGCCTCAAACTTCTGACTGAAAACTCTTGTGGGGGTTGAAGCAGCAGTGGGAGAAACTCCCAGCCTCATAGGAGAGTTTGTTGGAGAAACCCACGGGTCCTAAAATGTACACAAGCCCACCCACCCGGGAGTCAGTACCAGAAGGGCCCGATTTGATTGTGGGGAACAGGGGAAGTGACTGAAAACTGGCAGAGCGAGGAGCAAGCAGCATTGTTCCCTCTCAGACCCCTTCCCCACATATAGCTTCACAACGCAGCCACATGGGTTGCCCTGCCCTGGTGAACACCTAAGGCTCCACCTCTTACTACTTAACAGGTGCACTGAGAACAAAAAAAAAAAAAGGCCCTAATGAAAGAATAGCTCAAAGCTCCAGAAAAAATATAACTAAGTGATAGAGAGACAGCCAACCTATCAGATGCACAGTTCAAAACACTGGTAATCAGGATGCTCACAGAAATGGTTGAATTTGGTCACAAGTTAGATGAAAAAATGCAGGCTATGCTAAGTGAGATAAAGGAAAATGTACAGGGAACCAACAGTGACAAGAAAGAAACTGGGACTCAAATCAAGGGAGTGGACCAGAAGGAAGAAAGAAACATTCAACCAGAAAAGAATGAAGAAACAAGAATTCAAAAAAATGAGGAGAGGCTTAGGAACCTCCAGACATCTTTAAACATTCCAACATCTGGGCCCTGGCTCGTATAGCTCAGTGCATTGAGCAAGGGCCTGGGAACCAAACAACCACGGTTCAATTCCCAGTCAGGGCACATGCCTGGGTTACAGGCCAGTTTCCAGCAGGGGACACACAAGAGGTAACCATACATTGATATTTCTCTCTCTCTCCTTCACTTCCCCTCTAAAGATAAATAAATAAAATCTTTAAAAAAAATTCCAACATCTGAATCATAGGGGTACCAGAAGGGGAAGAGGAAGAGCAACAAATGGAAAGTTATCTGAACAAATAATAAAGGAGAACTTCCCCAATCTGGCAAAAGAAATAGACTTCCGGGAAGTCCAGGAAGCTCCGAGAGTCCCAAAGAAGGTGGACCCAAGGAGGAACACACGAGGCACATCATAATTACATTAGCCAAGGTTAAAGATAAGGAGAGAATCTTAAAAGCAACAGAAAAGGAGACAGTTAACTATAAATGAGTTCCCATCAGACTGTCAGCTGATTTCTCAAAAGCAATCTTGCAGGCAAGAAGGGGCTGGAAAGAAGTATTCCAAGTCCTGAAATCCAAAGACCTACATCCAAGATTGCTCTATCCAGCAAAGCTTTCATTTAGAATGGAAGGGCAGATAAAGTGCTTCTCAGATAAGGTTAAGTTCAAGGAGTTCTTCATCACCCAGCCCTTACTATATAAAATGTTAAAGGGACTTATCTAAGAAAAAGAAGATAAAAAGTATGAACAGTAAAATGACAGCAAACTCACAGTTATTAAAAACCACACCTAAAACAAAAGCAAAAACAAACTAAGCAAACAACTAGAACAGGAACAGAACCACAGAAATGGAGATCACGTGGAGGGTTGTCAGCAGGGGAGTGGGAGGGAGAGAGAGGGAAAAAGTTACAGAGAATAAGTAGCATAAATGGTAGGTAGAAAACAGACAGGAGGAGGTTAAGAATAGTATAGGAAATGTAGAAGCCAAAGAACTTAAATGTATGACCCATGGACATGAACTAAGGGGGGGAATGTGGGTGGGAGGGGCTGTGCAGGGCAGAGGGGAATTAAGGGGGGAATGGGACAACTGTAATAGCATAATCAATAAAATATATATTTTAAAAAGACCTAGCAAAATTAAAAACACTTCATTATAAAGTGCAAAATATTTGAATTCATTTGAAATGTGTGTAGATTCACGGTGATACTACACAAAGAGCTCATTTTATGTTGCGGGTTGTACCTAAGCATTCGTCTCTGTCCTGTGAGAAATGGGTTCAACTCTGCGGCCTCAACGAGGGCCCCCAGCCTCTCTTTCTACTCCCGGTGTAGCATGTTTCAAAATAAGACAACTCTTGGGGCAAATCACCACCATCTAGGAGAATTGCTAACCATTTTAAGGCCACCACCATCACTACTTATCATGTGTAGACCACGATGAGGACTTGGTAAGGTTTATATATAATATAAAAATGGGAATAACTGTGAGAAGGTTGTCAATAGAGAAATGAAACCAAACTGACAGCTAGTTTCAACATGTTAAATCTGTTGGAGGTCATTGATTCATCAATAGAGAAATGAAACCTAACTGAAAACTGGCTTCATCAAATACGTTAAATCTGCTGAGGGCAGTTGACGAGTCAATGGAGAAATGAAACCAAACAAACAAACCTCCAAACTGTCAACCACTTCCACTTAGTCTATCTTTTTTTTTTTTTTTACAGCAAAATTGCCTCATGGCCAATTAGTCCTGTTGCTAAAATGTCTCTGGCAAAGATGCCGTGGTGAAAGTACCTAGGGCCCCCTGCCAGGTGATCAAGCTTAATGGCCACAGTGATCCGTCACGTTGCTAGTGTGTGCCCTGCATACGAAGTGAAGGCAACGGTGCTTTACTTCTGTGATCTTCCGCCCCGAAACACAGTCCCCTAGTCTAATCAAAGAGAAAAGTATCAGACCAATCCCATGTCAGAGGCATTCTACAAAACACCTGGCCGGTACTCCTCAAAACTGTCAAGATCGTAAAAAAAAAACCAACAACAAAAAAACGAGAAGCCTGAGCAATTGTCACAGCCAAGAGGAACCTACAGAGGCATGGCAACTAAATGTAATGTGAGATCCCAAATGGGGTCCTGAAACAGAAAAGCGTGTTAGGTAAAAAAAGAAATCTAGCCCCGGCTGGTGTGGCTCAGCAGATTGAGCGCGGGCCTGCAAACCAAAGGATCACTGGTTTGATTCTCAGGGCACGTGCCTGGGTTGTGGGCTAGGTCCCCAGTAGCAGGGGTGTGAGAGGCAACCACACACTGATATTTCTCTCCATCTATTTCTCTTTCCCTGACCCTCTTTCTAAAAATAAATAAAGAAAATATTTTTTTAAATCTAAATAAAGTGTGGGCCTTAATTAAAAACAATGTGTGAATATTGATTCATTAATTACAACAAATGTGCCATATAATGTAAGATGTTAATAACATGGAAATAGGGTGTAGAGTATATGAGAAATTTCTGTACTATTTTGCAATTTACTGTCAACCTAAAAATACTTAACAAGTATAAAGGACACATGGATAAAAACTAAGGGGGTGGTGGAAATGGGAGGGAGGTGGGGAGCACTGGGGGAGGTGCGCTGGGATGGGAGTAAAAGAAAACTGTTCTGGAACAACAATTAAATAAATTTAAAAAAATAAATAAATAGAACACCAATGAGATACTACTTCACACCTATCAGAATGGCCACCATTAATAAATCAACAAACAACAAGTGCTGGCCAGGTTTTGGAGAAAAGGGAACCCTAGTGCACTGTTGGTGGGAACGCAGACTGGTACAACTACTGTGGAAACAGTATGAAATTTCCTCAAAAAACTAAAAATGGAACTGCTTTTTGAGCCAGCAATTCCACTGCTGGGATTATTCCCTGAGAACCCTGAAACACCAATTCCAAAGAACCCCTGCACCCCAATGTTCATAGCAGCACAATTTACAATAGCCAACTGCTGGAAGCAACTTAAGTGCCCATCAGTAAATGAGTGGATCAAAAAACTAAGGTACGTTTACATGATGGAATACTACACAGCAGAAAGAAAAAAGCTGCCACTCTTCACAACATCATGAGTGGATCTGGAAAGCATTATGTTAAGTGAAGTAAGCCAGCCGGTGAAAGACAAGTACCATATGATCTCACCTATAAGTGGAACTTAATCAACAAAACAAACAAGCAAGCAAAATATAACCAGAGACATTGAAATTAAGAACAAACTGATAGTAACCAGAGAGGAGGGGCAGTGGATAATGGGGGAAGGAAAGAGAAAGGTCATTAAGGAACATATATAAAGGACATATGGACAAAGCCAGAGTGGAGTAGGATCAAGGGTGAGATAGGGGGGTGTGGTGGTGGGGAAATGGAGATAACTGTACTTGAAGAACAATAAAGTAAATAGACAGATAGATACAAATAGAATCTTGAAACACCAATTCGGAAGAACCTCTGCATCCCAATGTTTATAGCAGCGTTATTTACAATAGCCAAGTGCTGGAAACAGCCTAAGCGCCCATCAGTAAATGAGTGGATCAAAATACTGTGGTACATTTTCCGTGGGCCTTCCGAAACACACAATTGCGGTTCAACTCCCTGTCAGGGCACATGCCTGGGTTGCAGGCCAGTTCCCGGCAGGGGACTCACGAGAGGCAACCACACATTGATGTTTCTCTCCTTCCCTTCCTCTCTAAAGATAAATAAATAAAATCTATAAAAAATGTAGGCTGATATGCCCTATAAAAAGTAGATCAGCTTACATTTAAAACAAAACAACTGTGGTACATTTTCATAATGGACTAGTACTCAGCAGAAAGAAGGAGCTCCCAGCCTTCACGACATGGATGGAACTGGAAAGCATTACGCTCAGTGAAGTAAGCCAGGCAGTGAAAGACACATACCATATGATCTCACCTATAAGTGGAACATAATGAACAAAACAAACAAATGAGCAAAACAGAACCAGGAACTTGGAAATAAAGAAGAGCCTGAGAGTGACCAGAGGGAAGGAGGGCAGTTGCTATCAGGGGAAAGAAGGGAAAGGGTCCAGAAAAGGAACATCTGTAGAGCGTTTATGAACAGGGACAATGACAGGGATTGACAGTGGGAGTGAGGAGGGACAGGATAGGGGTGAGCAATAGGGAAAATAGGCAGTACAATTGTAACTGAACAAAAATTAGAACAATGTATATTATAAAAACACTTTAAAACTAAATTTTATTTAAAAATAAATAAAACTACTTCAGTCTCAAGCCTCCCCCACAGAACTCTGAGTTCAGGGGGTGAGGACTGCCAAGGGGGAGGGCCGGGGCAGAGGGGCACAGACAGGCAAAGGAAATGGCTGACATCCACGTGATGCCCCAGCCATGTTCTTCTTCCTCAAGATCACTTTAGCTATTCAGGGTCTTTTGTGGTTTCATACAAGTTCAGAATTGTTCTGTTGCTGTGAAAAATGCCACTGGAATTTTTCCAGGGATTGCATTGAGTCTAGACGGCTTTGGGCAGTATGGCTATTGTAACAATCTCTTCTTCTGGTCCATAGACACAAAATATTTGTGACTCTGTCCATTTTTTTTCATCAGAAAAATGGGGGAAGGAAAGGAAAAGATCATTAGTTTTCAGTGTACAGATATTTCATCTCCTTGATTAACTTTATTCCTAAGTATTTCATTGTTTTTGATGCTATTGTGAATGGGATTGTTTTCCTTATTTCTTTTTTTTCAGATGTTGTATTGTCTGTGTATAGATTTATAAATGTTACTGATTTCTGTATGTTGATTGTATATAAATGCTACTGATTTCTGTATATTGATTTTGTGTTCTGCAACTTTACTGAGTTTGTTGAGTAGTTCTAACCATTTTGGGGTGAGTCTTTAGAATTTTCTCTATAATAAAATCATATCATCTGTAAACAAAGACAACTTTACTACTTCCTTTCCCGCTCAGATGCCTTTAGATTCCGTCTTCTTCCCCGACCGCCCTCTCCGGGGTGTCCAGTGCTGTGTGGGGTAGGAGTGGCGAGAGCAGCCATCTCTGGCTTGTCCCTGATCTCAACAGAAAAGTTTCCCAACCTTTCATCATTTAGTATAAGGTTGGTTATGGATTTTTCATATATGATCTTTACTATGTTGAGGTATGTCTCTTCTGTAACCCATTTGTTGAACATTTTTATCATGAAGGGAAGTTGTGTTTTTCCAGATGTTTTTCTGTATCTATTCAGATGATGGTGTGATCTCACACTATACTACAAAGCTGTAGTAATCAAAACAGTATGCCACCAATATAAAATAGAGACATAGCCTGAACAAGCAGAATCAGGAGCCTAGTAACCACAAATCCATATCCATATCCATATGTGTGTGTGTGTGTATGTGTGTGAGACAAGGCAGCCAAGAATACTCAAGGGGGAAAGACGGCATCTTCAGTAAATGGTGCTGGGGAAGCTGGACAGCCGCATGTGGAATAATGAAACCAGACGCCTGTCTTACACCATACACAAAATATCACTCAACGTGGATTAAAGACTTAAACACAAGAACTGAAGCTATAAAACTCATGGAAGAAAACATACAAGAAAAGCTCTTCAACATTGATCTCGATGACAACTTTTTGGACATGACACCAAAAGCACAAGCAACGAAAGCAAAAATTAATGACTGGGACTACATCAAACTAAAACGCTTCCACAGAGCAAAAGAGACAATAAAATTAAAAGGCAACTAATGGAATGGGAAAAGATATTTGTGAATTATATACCTGATAAGGGGTTAACATCCAGAACATATAAAGAACTCATACAACTCAGTAGCAGAAAAAAAAAATCTGATTCAAAGTGGGATCTGATTTGAGCAGAGGTGTCAGACTCATTTCCCCAGGGGCCACATCAGCCTCACAGTTGCTGTCAAAGGACCCAGTGTAATTTTAGGACTGTGTAAATGTAACTACTCCTTAACTAGGGGCAAGGAGCTCAGCACTGCCGCCAGGTAAAAACAAGGTTCTGGGCTGGATAAAACAAGGTAGAGGGCTGGATTCTGCCTGTGGGCCTTGTGTTTCCCACCTGTAGGGTAGAGGGACTGAATAGACCTTTTTTCCAAGAAAACAGAGCTGCAACAAGTACATGAAAAGGTGCTCAAGATCACTAGTTGTCAGGGAAACTCAAATGAAAACCACCATGAGCTATCACTTCACACCTGTTAGAATGGCTGTCGTCAAAAAGACCAGAGATAACAAGTGTTGGGGTGGACATGGAGAATAGGGAACCCATGTGCATCGCTGGTGGGAATGTAAAATGGTGCAACCACTGTGGAGGACAGTATTGAGGTGTCTCCAAAAATTAAAAAAAAAACCTGAGCTATCATATGATCCAGCCATTCCACTTGTGGGTATATATCCAAAAGAAATGAAATGAGACATTAAAGAGACATCTGTACTCCCATGTTCATTGTAGCATTATTTATAACAGCAAAATATGGAAACAACCTAAAGTCCATCAACGGCTAAGTGGGTAAAGAAGATGCTGTATGTGCAATGAAGTATTATTCCCCCACGTGGAAGAAGGAAATCCTGCCATTTGCAACAACATGGAGGACACTGGAGGCCATTATGCTAGATGAAATAAGTCAGACAAAAACAAATACTGTAAACAGAGGCATCAAACTCATTTTCACCAGGGACCACATTAGCCTCGCAGTTACTTGAAAGGGCCAAATGTAGAGCTCCTTGCCCCTAGTCAAAGAGCAGTTACATGTACACAGTCCAAAATGACTTCCGGCCCTTCGAAGGCCACCACAGGGCTGGCGTGGCCCCCGGTGAAAATGACTTTGACACGCCCGCTTCCTTATCCACAGTTTTGCTTTCTGCAGTTTCAGCTGCCCGTGGCCAACCATGGTCAGAAATAGTAACTTTACATTCAATGTTATTTTGTATTAGCAGAAGTAAAAAATCCTTACATTTGAAAAAAATATTTTATGTATTTATTTTTAGAAAGAAGGACGGGAGGGAGAATAAGAGGAAGAAAAATATCAGTGCCTCTCGCATGATCCCAACCAGGGGCCTGGCCCCCAGCCCAGGCCTGGGCCCTGACTGGGAATCTAACCAGCAACTTTTCGGTTTGCAAGACAATGCCCACTCAGCCACACCAGTCAGGGCACAATTCTGAAGTTTTAAATTCCACACCGTTCCGAGTAGCGTGATGAAATCTCGCACCACCCTAGTCTGTCCCACCTGCGGTGTGAATCATCCTTGTGTCTAGCACTTCCACACTGCATATGGTACCCACCCAATAGACACTCAGTAGCTGACTCAGCTATCAGATCAGCTGTGTGGTACCACAGTGCTTGTGTTCAAGTAACGGTTATTTTACTTAATAAATAATAGGCTCCAAAGTGCAAGGGTAGAGATGCAGGCAATGCAGACATGCCAAAGAGGAGCTGTAAAGAGCTTCCTTTAAGTGAAAAGGTGAAAGTTCTCAACTTATGAAAAGAAAAAAAATCATACGCCGAGGTTGCTAAGATCTATGGTAAGAATGAATCTTCTAGCTGCGAAATCGTGAAGAAGGAAAAAGAAACATGTGCTAGCTTGGCCACTGCACCTTAAACTGCAAACGTGACGGCCGTGGTGCGTGGAAAGTGCCCAGTTCACCCGGAACACGCACTCGTTTGTGGGTAGAAAACATGATCACAAAACATGTCCCCCTTGACAGCAGCGCGTCACTCAGAAAGCACATGAAGACATCAGCGAGCAATTTTCTGAAATAAGTGACACCCAGGCCTTTTTTGCCAGCAAGGGATGGTTTCACAGTTGGAAATAGGGCTGGCATTTTATCTCCTCACACCATCACAGGAAGCAGAAGGGTGAGTACGGTACAATTTGAGAGAGAGCGAGACCACAGTCACACAACTTTAATTGTGGTGTAACTTGTTATAAGTGTTCTATTTTATTGTTAGTTGTTCATCTCTTACTGTGCCTAACTTCTAAGCTAAACTTTATCACAGGTATGCATGTGTAGGGGAAAACATCATGTACATGGGGCTCAGTGCCTGCAGTTTCAGGCATCCACTGGACGACCTGGAGTGAATCCTGTGGACAAGAGGGGACAACTGTACACAGAATGTAAAAAGGCCAAGCTCAGAGAGTAGAGTAGTTCTTACTATGGGCTGAGGGGTGGGAAAAATAGGGGGTTATTAATCCAGGGGTGCAAACTTCCAGTTATAGAATAAATGAGTTCTGGGGATCTAATGTGCAGTATCGTGACCTTAGTGGACAGCACTGTATCGTGTACTTGAAAGTTGCTAAGAGAGCAGACCTAAACGTTCTCTCCACACAGAAAGGAAATAGTGATTGTGTGCCATGACTTTGATGGAGGCGTTAGCTAATGCTGTGGTGGCAATAATGTTACCATATATAAATGTGTCGCATCAACATGCTGTGTGCTTTAACTTTATACCACGTTGTATGTCAGTGTTATCCCAAAGCTGGAAAAAAAATGATTGAAAGGAAGTGAGAAAAAGAGAGAAGGGGGAGGGAGAGAGAAAAGTATGATGGTATTTTGGCATTTGAGTTGAATTATGAGTATTTATGGGTATGTATGAGATTATAACATTTTTTTGAACACAGGCTCTGTAGTCAGACGGCCTGGATTTGAATCCCAGTTCTCCCACTTAACTGCTCTGTAACTTTGGGTAACTCTTTTAGCCTCGATATGCAGAAAATGGGTAATAGCGTCTACCTCATGACAGTGCCCACGGTGGCTTCCCCGTGAACGGGGACAGCCTCTGGCCAACGCGATGCTCTCCAGGCACAGTCTGCAGACCAGCAGAAAAACCCCGCGCATTCAGGTGACGCGGCAGACCCGATCGGGTTCTGACAAGTCCCCAGGGCAATCGTGATGTTCCCTGAAGTTAGAAAAACACAAGATTAGAGCATTCTTTTGAGCATTAGTTAGAAATTACTAGGAGGAAAGAGAAAATACATTTAATCAACTAAGATATATTTTTTATTATGTTCAAAACCCTGAGATTTGAGGCCATTTTGTAAGCAGCTGGCCAGAAGGTGAACTGATAAGATGTTTCGGGAGGGCAGCTGAGCTCACCCGGAAAATCCTTGAAAGTCTGCACAGTCAGTGGCCCTGCAGTGCCACGTCTAGGAATTCATCCTCAGGAAAAATCAGACAGTTCCTGAGGTTTATTTACGAAAATGTTTGTTCACTGTAGCAATTATTTAAAACCAAAAGAAATTGGAAATAAACCAAAAGTCAAGTCATAGGGGATTGGCTAAGTGAACTATTCTACATCTTCATTATGTAACTAATTAATTGTCTGAGTCGCTTTCTATAGTGTTGAATGTCTTTATAAATGGAGAAAAGTGTACATTATATCAGGCTGAAATAACAGGTTACAAGGCATAAATCAACTTCCCAACTTTGTTTCATAAATAAATACACATATACACACACGTGTGTATCTATATTCAGGCAATTCTCATTATTTACAGCAGTTTTGCTCTATAAAATCACCTCAAACACTGAATTAGCATGTACCAAACCACTTCTCCCAGGGGAAATAAAGAGTTGGGTTCTTACAATCCTCTGTTCACATTTTCAAGACATCAACTGATCAATACATGACTTTATTTGATCTGTGTTTCCGCTTAGAGACGACTTCTTTAACATGGCTTGTTGGTCCGTTCACATCGGACTCACGACCAACAGCAGTGGAACTCATGCCTGAGCAAAGTTCCCCTGGCGCACGCTCCCCTCCCTCAGACCCACCAACCACACAGCCTTTGTCAGGAACCCGAGAGCACTGAGCACCACGCGACACCTGGGAACTACTTTAAGCAGTAGCGTCACCGACAAAAAGCGCACAGATGCAAAAACCACGCACTACCCAGGCCACAGAAGGACACTGTGCACAAGGGGAGAGCTGAAACGAGAAAGAGACTGTCCCCCGTTCGACCTCGGCTGCGAACGGGCCTGTTAGGTGACTCAAATTTTTGCCACTCTGCAAGTCTGGAAATGACCATGAAAACACTGCAAGTACTGGGTTTGGGGTTATGGATAAATTGTAAGGAGTAGGCAAATTAGTAAATTTGGAATCTGCAAAAAAATGAGAAATGATAAGGATTGAATACTTATCACATATATATGTGTGTAGGTGTGTACATGTGTGTATATGTATGCATGTACACAGTACATGTCCTTTTGTTCCGCTGAAGCACATGCAATCATCACATTTATTTGATTTTGTGTGTGTTCTTCAATTTTGGTAAAATAAAAAAGTACTCCTTATGGAATCCTCTTTCTCTAACTACTGCACCACCATTACCAACAGAGGAAGGGAAAAGACTTATCTACTGTTTTTTTGAAATCTGTGTTTTGAATGTGTTGCTTGCCCACAGATACAGAACATCGTGTATAACAGAAAGTTCACCATCACCTTCCTGGCCGAATCCCTAGGACTTCAGCGCCTGGCACTTAGCACTTGGGGAAGCTTTGAAGTGAAGGGGAAACAGATTCCTATCACTCTCGGTAATCCCCTCGACCTCCCTCTGCCCTCCGCTGTGCCTTAGGAACAGAATTTTTTTTTTTTTCCATAAATAAGGGAGCTCAATGCTCTCTGTTACACCCTACTCAAATCCTTGTGGTAGATTCCTTCTCCGTTCCTAAGAGAGGATGCACAGAAGGGAACTGAGGTTAAAGCCTGAACAGGGTGGGCCCCTAAAGGTTCCCTCCTCAACCCTGGCAGTCATTCTCGTGACTTCAACCACAACCTTTAACTTCCTGTCACTGCCCATTACCACCCTGCAGGAAGCTGGGGGGGGATGCCAAAGCCGACCACAGCGCTTCATCTTAATCAGACACACCTCAGGTTCCAAGGCGTCATGCCACATCCTCCGAGAGAAGCCGTGAATACATCCTGACACAGCAAACTGTCATGGCTGTTCTTTGTGGGCCGCAGGTTCAAGTTCAGGATCATGCCAATGAGACTCAAGCCTTAATATCAGTCCTCCAACTGCCCACCTTGTTCCCTTCAATCACAGGCAGGACTTTTCTCTACCTCATCCCTGCTCAACTGGACTATATCAGAATCATAGAGACATTACATCTTCCATCTTAAAGTGTATCTCAAGATGGGAGCCACCTACCTTAGTGCACAGATGAGGAAACTGAGGCCCAGAAAGGTGGAAAGATCTGCTCACGTCACACAGAGCTGGAGGCATGACTCCCTGCACAGAGCTGTTTCCTTACACTTGGAATTTACTTTGAAACCAAGAGACTCAACTTTGACTCTGGGGAACTGGTGGCGCAGCCCTAAGATGGAGGCCACAAATAGTAATTTGCCCTGGAAAAGCATGTCTCTCTTTAAAATTCATGGAAAACTAGCATTCACAACCATTACCATACCCATGTTTTTTAACCTATGTGTAACCTTGTGATTATTCTCTCTCTGGTGGAACAGAAGCCTCAGGGTTCTGCTCGGGCTCTGCCCTGTGGCCTTCGTACCCCCGGCACACGCTGTGTCCCTGTGGGGTGTGGAGTCCGCGTGGAGAGCACGCCTCACTGCACACTGGCGCACACTCAACTTCTTAGCAGAAGCAGACAGTCACCAGGTGCTGGCTCTGTCCCCTTGAGGAGGGCAGCATGGTCCTGTTTCTGACTGTTCAAGAAGCCCTCAAAAATTATTCCCTGAACTCCTGCTATGGACTCAGTGCTTTGCTGGAGGATGGTATAAACACGACCATGGCATGGCCCCTGACAGTGAGGAGCTGGCAGGCTGTTTAGGGACCCGAGTTCCCTGCTCACCAGCTCAGCGTATTTTAATAAGCTGGGAGGAGACAGCCCTGCCAGGGAAATAGAAGTGGAGCAGGCTGCAGGACAGGGACTCTATCTGCCTCCACAGCGTGGGCCAGGAGGGCCGGCCAGAGGAGGAGGGCCTGGGGTCACTGCAACAGCAAGGAGCACAGGTCACAGTGGAACACCCTCACCTCGGAGAGCAACAGGGCTGCTGTAAGCCGGAGGCATGAGCACCAGAGCTAGAAGAAACCTTCCAGGGGGCTCAGGCCAAGCCCCTCATTTTGCAAGTGTGAAAGCTGTGTGCTGAAGGCGACACAGCTGGTTGGGCTCAAGACCATCTCATGAAGGGCATCCAGCACTCCATGGCCTGCCAGGTGAGAGACAAAAGGAACTCGTCACTGCGGGGAGGGCAGTGGCGCTGGGATGGTGTCTCTTTCTCCCCATTCCCAGCCTGGCAGTGGGGCACTTGGAGACCTCGGGCAGGTCACTGAGCCTCCCTCGCTCAGTGCTGCAGAATTAAGTGAGATGAAGCACATAAGGCCTGCGGTGCAGGGTCCCATATGTAGGAAGTGCTCCCAAATGGGAGCCGTTACTGCTGCTGCTGCTGTGGTGGACGTTCAAACTGACCGTATTGCCCCCCCTGAGAAATCTTTATGACTGGGGCAGTGGTTTTAAACATCATTGTTAAAATCACCCGGGACCCTGGCCGGTGTGGCTTGGTTGGGCGTCGTCCCACAGACTGAAAGGCTGAGGATCCAATTCCCAGTCAGGACACACGCCTGGGTTGTGGGTTTGTCCCCCTCACATGTATGAGGGGCAACCAGTGGATGTTTCTGTCTCACAGCTCTGTTTGTCTCCCTCTCTATCCCTCCCTTGGTGAAAAATCGGATTTCAGGGCCCAACCCCTCCCACTTCTCATTCGGGAGATACACACAAACACACACATATAAAATTTTATGTTTTCACACAGATGCTTCAAGTGATTCAGTGTTATGGGTAAGGGACCACTGGGGGGGAAGCTGCCCTGAGCCAGGGCAGCCCTCTGCTACTAGCCATGCTGAGCACCACCCATTGGCATTCTCCTACTCCACTTTAAAACAAGTTGTGCATGCTTTTAGAAAAACCACGCAGAGCCTAGAGCTTATAAAGGGAAAGGAAACTCCCTGGACCCCACTTCTCTCATGCTTAACTCTGTATTCCTGCGCCCCTGAGATAGTCATGGTTGACTGTGGTTTGTTTTTGTTCGTTTCCAGAATTGCCTATGCCCATAATAAGCATGTCCATTAATGCATCTCTTTCCCTACAATGCTCCCTTTGTAAAAAACACAAATAGAATTGCGGGTAGGACAGAGTTTGGCAAACATTTTCAGTGAAGGATCAAACAGTAAATATTTTCAGCTATGTGGGCCTACTAAACTCTCCATCAGAGCTTGAAAGCAGCCACAGCAATTCATAAGTGAATGGGTGTGGCCGTTTCCCTATGAAATTTTATTACCAAACAGGCAGCAGGCTAGGGTTGGCCCACAAGCTGTAGCTAATTACTATGAAGTGCTACCACTTATATATTTTGAATCTCTTTTCCATATCAGCCCATGCAGTGACTTCATTCTTCAACTGCTACATGGTACAGGTAATATATTTGGCCACTCTTCCATTGGCTAGTTAAGTATTTTTCCAGGTTTGCTATGTTAAACAAAGCTGTCAAATATTGTAAGCCTGGTTGACTATTCTTAGTCGACTGGGATGAATTCTTAGAGCTGAACTGCTGACTTAAAGGGTAAGTATGAATTTAATATTTTGACAGAGGTTGCCAAGTTACTTCTTTTTAAATTCCGATTGTCACAACCTTGTGATTTTCATTGCTTAGTCTTACTCCTGGTGAATGTTTTCTATTAATTTAAAGGTTTTGTAATAACTAAGGGAAAGATCCCCAAGACTGACAGAGGAAGCAATGAACTTCTGACGGCTGACTAAAGTTTAACTTTTTAATAGATACATGTCCACCAGGAAGTAATTTGCACAGCACATTTGTCAGTGTTAAAGCAAATCCCCTTCTGCCTAGAAAGCAGCAGGGGCAGCTGTTTCTAAATGTAAAGAACACTCCGTGCAAAAGCACAGCGTAAGCCCTTGCGAAGCAAATGGGCAGGTCGTGCAGGACGTAACGGCCATTGCGGCTGCAGCTGCAGCACATGCAGGCTGGGACTCGGTGATGCTGAAAGTGAATTCTGAATTTCCCGTCTGAGTTCTCACTCAGAGCCTTGACACAACTGGGCCAGTGCTCCAGATTCCTGAAAAAATGCATCGGTCACACTCAGTGTTGTTGAGATTGCAATTATGAACAACCAGCCTTCACCAGGCCCCTGTTCTGAGCCTGGCTCGGAGCTGAGCCCCTCACCTACATTCCCTCCACCTTCTGATGATATTAGCACCATTTTACAGATGGGACAGTTAATGCTCAAATAGTAATTTAACCATGGTAAAATAGTCAGCTCTGTATGTCTTCCAAGCCCATGGGCAAAAAATATAATCATATGCTGCCTTGAAAATTGGCAAAAAGAACTTGCAGAAAATAAGAGGAACAACAATGTTTATATTACATGACCTTGCAATTACCCCTGGAAATGTATCTTTAGAAAATTATCCCAAAGGAAAAAGGCTATGCCCAAAGTTAACAAAGAGCTAAATATTGGAAACAACAAAGTTTAACAGAAGAGGTATAATTAAATAACCAGTTCGATGAATTATTAAGTACCCACTAATAATGATTATGAAGACTAAGAAACAATGTAAAATGGATAAACCCCCAGTTTCAAAGCCAGATGACTGGGTTTAAGTCCTGCCCTGCCCATTACTGAGAGACCTTGGGCATGTTACACAGGTCCGCTGAATCTCTTCTCATTAAGGGGAGAGCTAGAGAGATACTCTTCTGTGTATTAAATAAGACAATGTTTCGAAGTATTTAGCATTCCCAATAAATGTAGGTGGTAGGGCTTCACCTCATGGTCAGGCATGGCCACGAGGCTCACATCAGCTGATGAAATAAAAGCATCTATGATGTATGTCACTTCTGGGCAGGAGCACATCATCACTAGTACAAGACTCCAGCACGTTCTTCTGAGGCAGCGATCAGCACGAGAAAGCACGCTGATTTGGAGACACGTGCTGAGCTACCACACGGAGGGCAGCTGCCAACCCTGTGTGAGTGAGGAGCAGACTTTCTGTAAGCCATTGGGATTTGGGCTTTGCCAAACATAATGGGCATATTGAGCCTATTAGAGTAACTTTGTCTGCCTGACACTGTGTCCCCAGTATCTGAAAGAGTACCTGGCACAAAGTCAGATCTCATGAAATGTTTGTAGAATGGCTGTTGTCCTTGGGTTAGGATTTCTTTTTGGCTTTCATGTGCAGATAAATTCAATTCAGCACCGATGAAGCAGAGAGCTTTCTAAATATGCAAAGCATCTCCTTGGGAGCTGTTACGGGTTGAGCCGTGTCCCACAATTCATACACTGAAGCTTAACCCCTGGCCCTCAGGGTGTGACCTCATGTGGAAACAGGGCCACCATTGGTGTAATTTCTCCAGATGAGATCACACCGGAGTAGCGGGCCCCTAATCCAGCGTGACTGGTCTCCTTATAAAAAGAGGAAATTTGGCCACAAACGAGCACACGGGAGAGTGCTGTGTGAAGATTAGGGTGATGCTGCCACACACCAGGAGCTGCCTTGAGCAGGGAGAGGCCTGGAGTAGGCCCCCCCCCCCCCCCCCCCCCCCCCGCAACTTCATCGGAGCTAGCACGACCCTGCCGGCACCTTGGTCTCTGACTGCTGGGGCCCAGCACTGTGAGACAGACAACTTCTGTTGTTTAACCCGTCCAACTTGTGGTACTTTATTGCAGCACCCAGAGCAAATGAGAGTGTCCACATTTCTTTGGTTTGACAGGAGTGGCAGCTTTCTGTAGAAGATCTTGTAGAGAACTTCTATTTCCTCCTGCTGCTGCTCTAGCCCCTTATTTCCGTAAATACGAGCGGGGGATGCCTAGCTACTGGGCCACATTATATAAACTTTCATTAGAAAACACATTTCTCATCCCAACAAATCACTTCAGAAATCACATAATCTCCAGGTCCACCCATGCTGTCACAAAGGGTAAGACTTCCTTCTTTTTTACAGACAAGAAGTGTTTCATTGTGTAAATGGGCCTGGAGAACATCATGCTAAGTGAAATAAGCCATTCAGAGAAAGACAAATATCCTATGATTTCACTCAGATGTGGAATCTAATGAGCAAAATAAACTAACAAACAAAATGGAAACAAACGCATAGATACAGAGAAGGAGAGACTGCCAGCTGTCAGAAGGGAGGGGGTGTGGGCTGGGTGAAAAAGGTGAAGGGATTAAGAGAGAAAAAAGACCCTGGCAGACACAGACAACGGTATGGTGATTACCAGAGGGACAGGGGGTGCGAGGAGAGGGTATTGTGGAGACAAGTGGTGTTGGAAGGAGGCTGGATTTGGGGTGGTGAGCACGTGGTACAGGGCAGAGATGGTATAGAATTGCACACCTAAGACCAGTGTGATTTTATTGACCAATGTCACCCCAATAAATACAACAGAAAAAAATCACATTACAATGACCAAGGCGGCATTTAAAAGCAGGATTTACACAAGGAATGAGAAATATTACTGAAATCTGAATGGTGACTTTTCTTTTATTTTAAAATATTTATTTATTTTTAGACAGTGGAAAGGAGAGAGATAGAGAAACATCAAGGGTTGCCTCTTGCATGCCCCCACCCAAGGGACCCAGCTCACAACCCAGGCATGTGCCCCAACTGGGAATTGAGCCAGCAACCCTTTGGTTCAAAGTCCAGCCAAGATGGCACAGACCCCATTCCCCTGCTCCTCCCTGCTGGACACTGCTATGATGTACAAGGAAATGGCAAGAGACAAGCAAAGGACAACTCTGAGAGGCGGTGAGAAGGTGAGCTGGTTTGGGACCTCCAGACCAGAGCACAGCAGAGTGGCCGGGGACGTGCATCCTACCCCCGGCATAAGGAGGGGAGTCCTTCCAACCCAACCCCTGACCTAGCAAGAGGAGGCAGCCCAGACAGGCTCATACCTCCCCCGCAGAGAACGGGGGTCCCTCTGGTGAACACGCCACCACTCGGTAAGAGGAATCCTTGGGAGCCCAACCAGAAGTAAGCCACCAGGGGAGGCACACTCCTTCCCCACCAGGCCCAAGAATCCCCTTTTCCACAAGTCACCTAGGTGGGGGGTGGGCCAAGCCTGAGGAGAAATCCAGCTATAATGGGTGGACTGACTCAGAAAGACTCCTTATTCCTTCAACCTAAGATTCTCCTCTCCCATCCAAACACACTAGGGTAGTGAGGTGGGTTGGGAGGACCAGCTGGGGGACCCCCACATCCCTCCTCTACCAAGAATACCCAGCCCTATCAGGCAATATCTGCGGAGATCAACAGAGGCCCCGGTGGCACCAGACAAACCAATCAGACCAAAGTACCCTGCAAAGCTGCTGGAAATTATGCTGCTGTTGAAACCGCAAAAGTAGACCAACACCCATGTGCTAACCCCAAGTAGGGTGGTGCCAGCAAAAACAAATATCACAACAAACAAAATGTCCAGGACACTATTAACAATCACCCATCATACCAAGAACCAAGAAAAGCACAACTTGAATGAAAAAAGACAATTAACGGGTGCCAACACAGCTAAGTATCAACAAGAATTAGGCAGCCATGTTACAACTGCAATTACTCGATTAGAAATTCCTTTGAAATAAGCTAAAAAAGTGTCTTAGCAAAGAAATAACAGTTATAGGAAAGAACCAAATGGAAATAATAGAACTGAAAACTACAGTGACAGAAATGAAACACTTGCTGGGCAGTTTCAGTGTTGGAGCGGAGATGACGGAGTGTACTCAGTGAAAGGGGACAGAGGAACTCGCCCAGCCTGAAGGAGAGCAAATGGATCGAGGGGTCGGCAAGGGGGAGGCCCAAAGCCCACAGACCCGTGGGACAATAACTGAAGACCCAACACTGATATCATCAGAGTCTCAGAAGAGGGGAGAGTGGGGCTGGAGCTAAAGACTATCTGAAAAAATATGGCTGAAAAGAATGATCAAATTTGGTGAAAGACACCAACTTACAGATCCAAGAGGCTGAGCCAACAAACTCCAAACAGGATCGACTGCTCACCTAGTAATAATTATCTTAAATGTAAGTGCTCTAAATCAGCGGTTTTCAACCTGTGTGCCCCAAGAATTTTTACTACATGCAATACCTGACTACTTACTCGGGGCACTCATCTCTTTTCCCTCAGACTGTCAACTAGAAAAATGATAGCAGCCAGCACACAATAGCTGTCTGGTGTGAATGAAGCAAAATTATGCCCATTTTTGGTCAGATAGGCAAAAAATATATTTTTTGGTGTGCCACTGAATTTTAGTAATTAGTTTATGTGTGGAAAAGACAAAAATTAGAAATGTGGATTTAAAAACACAACATAACTATATGCTACTTGTAAGAAATTTACTTCAAATTCAACAACATATGGAGGCTGAAAGTAAAATAGAAAAAGATATACCTTATAAACATGAATTTTATTTTTAAATATATTTTAATTATGCTATTACAGTTGTCCCATTTTCCCCCCTTCGCCCCCCTCCATCCTGCACACCCCCTCCCACCCACATTCCCCACCTTTAGTTCATGTCCATTTGTCATACTTACAAGTTCTTGGCTTCTAAATTTCCCATACTATTCTTGCCCTCCCCCTGTCTATTTTCTCCCTACCATCTATGCTACTTATTCTCTGTACCTTTTCCCCCCTCTCTCCTCCCACTCCCCTGTTGCTAACCCTTCATGTAATCTCCATTTCTGTGTTTCCGCTCCTGTTCTAGTTTGCTTGGTCTGCTTTTGTTTTAGGTGTGGTTAATAATAACTGTGAGTTTTGCTGTCTTTTTACTGTTCATATTCATATTTTTATCTTCTTTTTCTTAGGTAAGTCCCTTTAACATTTTATATAAGGGCATGGTGATGATGAACTTCTTGAACTTGACCTTATCTGAGAAGCACTTTATCTGCCCTTTCATTCTAAATGAAAGCCTTGCTGGATAGAGTAATCTTGGATGTAGGTCCTTGCCTTTCATGACTTCAAGTACTTCTTTCCAGCCCCTTCTTGCCTGTAAGGTCTCTTTTGAGAAATCGCCTGACAGTCTGTTGGGAACTCCTTTGTAGGTGACTGTCCCCTTATCTCTTGCTCCTTCTAGAATTCTCTCCATTTTAATCTTGGGTAATGTAATTATGATGTGCCTTGGTGTGTTCCTCCTTGGGTCCACCTTCTTTGGGACTCCCTGAGCTTCCTGGACTTCCTAAAGTCTATTTCCTTTGCCAGATTGGGGAAGTTCTCCTTTATTATTTGTTCAAATAAGTTTTCCACTTGTTACTCTTCCTCTTCCCCTTATAATTCAGATGTTGGAATGTTTAAAGATGTCCTGGAGGTTCCTAACCCTCTCATTTTTAAAAAATTCTTGTTTCTTCATTCTTTTCTGATTGGACGTTTCTTTCTTCCTTCTGCTCCACTCCATTGATTTGAGTCCCAGTACATTTGGTTCCCTGTGCATTTTGCTTCATTTGACTTAGCATAGCCTTCATTTTATCTAATATGTGACCAAATTCAAGTAATTCTGTGAGCATCCTGATTAACAGTGCTTTGAACTGTGCATCTGATAGGTTGGCTATCTCTTCATCAGTTGTATTTTTTCTGGAGCTTTGATCTGTTCTTTCATTTGAGCCTTTTTTTTGTCTTAGCACACCTGTTAAGTAGTAAGAGGTGGAGCCTTAGGTGTTCACCAGGATGGGTCAACCCATGTGGCTGCGTTGTGAAGCTGTATGTGAGGGAGGGTCCGAGAAGGAACAATGGCACTTGCTCCGCTCTCTCTCTGACTTCAGTCCCTTCCCCTGCTTCCCTCAAGCAAACTGGGGCCCTCCTGGTGCTGATTCCCAGGTAGATGGGTTTGTGTACATTCTAGGACCCTGTGGGTCTCTCCAACAAACTCTCCTATGAGGCTGGGAGTCTCTCCCAGCGCCTCAATCCCACAGGTGTTTTCAATTGGTGCTTTGAGGCTTTATTTCCCCATGCTGGGACCCTGGATTGCGTGGTCTGTCCCACTCCCCAGTTTTATCTGGTTTATCTATGCGTGAATGTGGGACTGGATGTGCCCCTCCACAATCCGCCACCTGGTTGGATCCACCAACTGCTGCCTGTGAGCCGGGGTCCACTAGCCACCACTTTGCTGCAACACCTCTCTGCCCAGCCACCTGATCCGCCCCTCCTACCAGTCTGGATGAATGTGCCTACTTCACCTACTTGGTTATTGGACTTCCATACAGTTCAATTTTCTGTCAGTACTGGTTGCTTTTTTTGTTTTTAAATTGTTGTGCTTATTTGGTGGTGTGAGGAGGCCCAGTGTGTCTACCTGAGCCTCCATCTTGGCCAGAAGTCTGCAAACATTAATTTTAAAAGTGGCCATATTAATGTCTGATACTAGAGAGCAAAGAAAGTTACAAGAGACAAAGAGGAACAATACATAATGATATAAGGATCAATCCACCAGGAAGACATAAAGGTTTAAAAAATGTATACATACCAAATGAGAGAGCTTCAAAATACATGGAGAAAAAGAAAACCTGATAGAGCCAAAAAGTGAAATACATGAATCCACAGTCGTAACTGAGGACTCAACACCTTTCTTTCAGCAAATGATAAAACTAATAAAAACCAAGGACAGAGGTGTCCTTGACACTACCAACCCATAGGAGTTAGCTAAGATAAACATGACACCCCACCCAATACTACCAGTACACATTTTTCCTTCTAAGCACCTGTGGAACATCCCCCAAGTCAGACCACACTCTGGGCTGTGAAACAATCTTTGTAATATGAAGAGTAGTAAAATCACATAGAGCATGTCATCTGACCATAATGGAATCAAACCAGAAATCACTAACAGAAAAACACATTAGGGAAATAAACATATGGCTAAAATCTATCTGGCTAAAATCTATCTATAGGTTTAATGCCATGTCTATCAAAATCTCAGTAATACTTCTCATAGGCGTAGACAGTAAACAACAAAAAAAACTTATTTAAAAAGTTAAATGAGACTTCTGGCCAATATGGAGGCATAGGTAAAAATACTGTACCTCCTCACACAACCAAATTTAAGGACAACAAAGATTTAGAAACAAAAACACAACCAGAACAGACAGAAAATTGAACTGTACTGAAGTCCGATAACAACGAACCATTCATCCAGACTGGTAAGAGGGGCACAGTTGGTGGCCAGTGGGCGGAGAGGGGTTGTGGCAGGAAAAAGTGGTGGCTGCGGGACCAACCCAGGCATGCAGGCGGCAGTTAGCAGACCCCAGGCGTGGGGTGGCAATGAGCAAACCCAGTGAGGGTGCAAGGCAGCTGGCTGACTGTGGTCACACATTTGCCCACAGATAAACCAGGTGAAAAAAACAGACAGTGAGACAAATCGCACAACGCAAGGCCCCAGAGCAGGGAAATAAAGCCTAAAAGCACCAATTGGAAAAACTTTCAGGGGCTAAGGTGCCGGGAGAGACTCCCAGCCTCACAGGAGAGTTCATTGGAGAGACCCATAGGGTCCTAGAATGTATGCAACTCCACTCACCCAGCAACCAGCACCAGAAGGGCCCAATTTGCTTGTGAGAAGTGGCAGCGGGGACTGAAATCCGAGAGAGAGCAAAAAAACACCATTGCTCCCTCTCTGACCCCACCCCCAGTCACAACCCAACACCTGGATTGACCTGCACCAGTGAACAACTAAGCTTTGTCTCTCAGCCCTTCATATGTAACAGGCACAAACAGACCAAAACATTATGGCTCAAATGGAAGAACAGCTCAATGCCCCAGAGCCAATACTTCTAAGCGACCAAGAGACAGCCAACCTATTAGATGCAGTTCAAAACACTGGTGATCAGGATGCTCACAAACCTGGTTGATTTTAGTTGCAAATTAGATGAAAAAATGAAGGCTACACTAAGTGAAATGAAGCAAAATGCACAGAGAACCAAGAGTGATAAAAAGGAAACTGGGACTCAGATCAATGGAGTGGAACAGAAAGAAGAAACAACCAAACAAACAGAAAAGAATGAAGAAGTAAGAACTCAAAAAAATGAAGAGAGGCTTAGGAACCTCCAGGACATCTTTAAACATTCCAACATCTGAATTATAGGGGTACCAGAAGGGGAAGAAGAAGAGCAACAAGTGGAAAACTTATTTGAACAAATAATAAAGGAGAACTTCCCCAATCTGGCAAAGGAAATAGACTTCTAAGAAGTCCAGGAAGCTCAGAGAGTCCCAAAGAAGGTGGACCCAAGGTAGAACACACCAAGGCACATCATAATTACATTAGCCAAGATTAAAATGGAGAGAATTCTAGAAGCAAGAGATAAGGGGACAGTCACCTACAAAGGAGTTCCCAACAGACTGTGCTGATTTCTCAAAAGCAACCTTGCAGGCCAGAACGGGCTGGGAAGAAGTATTCCAAGTCATAAGAGGCAAGGACCTACATCCCAGATTGCTCTATCCAGCAAAGCTTTCATTTAGAATGGAAGGGCAGATAAAGTGCTTCTCAGATAAGGTCAAGTTCAAGGAGTTCATCATCACCAAGCCCTTATTATATAAAATGTTAAAGGGACTTATTTAAGAAAAAGAAGATAAAAATATGAATAATATGAACAGTAAAAAGACAGCAAACCCACAGTTATTAACAACCATACCTAAAAAATCAAACTAAGCGGACAGCTACATCAAGAACGGAGCCATAGAAATGGAGATCACCTGGAGGGTTAGCAACAGGGGAGTGGGAGGAGAGAGTGGGGAAAGGTACAGAAAATAAGTATCATAAATGGTAGGTAGAAAATAGACAGGGGGAGGGCAAGAATAGTATGGGAAATGTAGAAGCTAAAGAAGTTGTGACACATGGACATGAACTAAAGGGGAGGAATGGGGGAGGGGTGTGCATGGTAGAGGGGAATGAAGGTGGGAAATGGGACAACTGTAATGGCATAATCAATAAATATATTTAAAAAAATGAAAAATAAATAATAAATAAAAAGGCCCAGGGCTGCCCTGACAGGCATGGCTCTGCTGGCTGGGCATTGTTCTGCAAAGTGAAAGTTCACCAATTTGGTCCCGGTCAGGGCACACGCCTGGGTTGCAGAGCAGGTCCCCAGTGGCGAGGGGGTGGGGGTGTGTGTGACAGGCAACCAACTGATATTTCTCTCCCTCTCTTCCCCTCTAAAAATAAAGCAAAAAAAAAAAAAAACAAGAAAAGGCACAGGGCCTCAACTAATTAAACAATCAGCTTTTTTTCAATACAGAAAAAAGTGGGAGGACGTGCTCTGTCTGGCAGTAAGGCTTACCACACAGCCACAGCAATCCAGAGTGTGGTACGGACAGAGGGACAGACAGGTGGCCCAGTAGGATGGAACAGAGGACCCGGAAACAGGCCCATACAACTGACATTTAACAGAAGTGAATAACCTTCCAATAAATAATGCTCAAGCAACTGGGCATCCACAGGGGGAAAAAAGGAACCTTGGCCTAAACCTCACCTCATACAAAATAAACTCCAAATGATCACAGACTTACATGTAAAATGTAAAAACATAAAGCTTCTAGAGAAAAACATAGGAGAGAATCGGTATCTTGTAGGATACAGGAACCTACATAGGTGAGTAACTTGTACAGAACAATGTATCACTCAAATGAGTACAAGGAACACTGGAAAATCAGAATAAGATCAGTGGATTGTAATCCTTGCCGAAGTCCTTGCTGTAATATACTAAAGTTTTACAAAACCTTACCTTTGTGGGAAACTGGGCAAGGTGCAGACAAAATCTCTTTTATTTTTTACAGCTCCCTGCAATACAATGATGTCATTAAATTTTTTTAAAAGGTACAATTAATATATTACATGAAAAACATCTCTTCACTTTCACAACGGAAGGAACTGAAGTGGGGTGGCTGGCAACTGACCAAAGAGAACAGCTAATAAGCAGATGGGCGAGGATTAAAAATGCAGATCTGTATAGGTCAGCAGTCCAAGCTATTCTGGCTTATAACTCAGAAAATAATGTAAATGACTTAAGGACTGAATTAGTTGCTTAGAGAAGTAAAAAAAGTAACTATTTCATTTCAAAAGGTGAGCAGGGTTGTGTTTTCTGCTAATATAAATTAGAAAGCTTTAAAAAATTTTTAATTTAATTTATTTATTTTTTTAAGTTGATTTTTAAAAAAGATTATTTATTTATTTATCTTTAGAGGGAAAGGGAAGGAGAGAGGGAGAGAAACATCAATGTATGGTTGGTTGCCTTTCGTGCGTCCGCTGCTGGGAACTGGCCTGCAACCCAGGAATGTGCCCTGACTGGGAATCGAACCGCAACTGTCTGGTTCACAGGCCCGTGCTCAATCCACTGAGCTACACCAGCCAGGGCTAAATTTTTTTATCTTTAAAAAATATTTTATCTATTTACTTTTAGAGAGAGGGGAAAGGTGGGATAAAGAGAGGGGAAGAGAAACATCCGTGTGTGAAAGAAATGTTGATTGGTTGCCTCTTGCATGCCCTGCCTGGGAATCGAACCAACCACCTTTCAGTCTGCAGACCGGCACTCAACCCATTGAACACCACCACCCACGGCTAAATTAAAAAGCTTTGGATTTACAGTGGGATACTAAGAATTACATAAGAGCCCGGTATCAAGACTATTATAAAAATAAGGAATTTCACTCTCAGATTCCCCAAAATAAAGTTAGTTTTATTCCGATAATTATAAAATTGAATTGTAAGATCACTGATAGGAAAACACACACCAAACAGCACCCACATCAGCTTGATAATGTCCGGCTTCTTGAAAAAATAAAAATACGAGCCAAGTTTCAGCAAAATAATTTTATTTCCTAACACGCAGTAAACATATACATCCAATATCTTGCACGTTTATTCACAAATGACTTTCAAATTCCAATAACCGTTTTGATATTTAAGCATGTACTAGAAGTTACCTTAGTTGTGATATGAAAAATGCTTTTATATGGATAACACACTAAATATATTGGATTGGTCACAAGAGTTTGCTTTGGTAGATTAGTTCTATAAATTTAAAGTTTTGAAAAGCCACTACTTTTGCATCTATACTTCCAGGTGAATAGGATGCAGCAATACCCGCTTGTATCCGGGACATTTCCTTAGTTTTTCTGGTGATGGAACCACTTATCCACTGCAGTCAGAGAAAAGAAAAGCAAATGAGAATACTCATTAATCAAAATACACCCAACATATTTTGTGAGAATATTACTTTTCCTTTCTAATTAAAAAAAAAAATACACCCAACATACAACAAAGAATAATATACCTGCTCTAATGTATCCTACTATGCATTACCTTAAAACAAACTTTCATACATGCAGTTTCATTACGGCAAAAACAGGTAATTTAACACAGTGTTTTCTTCTGGGCTTCCTTATCCTTGATACTAGTCATATAAACATGATTCTCACCAGCAGAACC
This sequence comes from Artibeus jamaicensis, assembly GCF_021234435.1. NCBI lineage: Eukaryota > Metazoa > Chordata > Mammalia > Chiroptera > Phyllostomidae > Artibeus > Artibeus jamaicensis. The sequence continues at coordinate 22,004,628 of NW_026521788.1, forward strand.
TGACAGCAAATTCTACATCTACGTGGGCAGAGAACTGCCGTCTGGGGAAAGCAGCCTGTGGCCACACGGGGACCCAGAGCCCAGCCTTCTCCAGTGTCCACGAAGCACCTACCCAGAACCCAGAGGAGAGCAGGTCACGGTTTGGAAGTGGCTGTGACGGGGCTTGGCACCAGAGGAGGTGCGTGCAGCCCTCGTTCTTCCCACGTACACCGTGGAACGCTGCGGACGTTTCTTCCCCCCTCCCTTCTTTTCTGGATGGACATGGTGGGTAAGATTTATCTACAATTTCCCCACACATCCACATAGCGTTTAACGTCCCTGCAGTAGAATGTTGATCTTACCGTCTGTGGGTATTGCGCAGGCAGAGTCACATGGCGGTGGTGACTAAAATAAATTATTACAATATATTAGTCTAGTCCTGTTTTTTAAAAAGCTACGAAAGTATACTGACATAAAAGTTAAAAATAAATCTGAACGAAGGATGATTATCCTAATTTTTAGGTTCTAAAAAGAATAATCTACAGGGCCCTGGCCGGGTGGCTCAGTTGGTTGGAGCACCATCCTGTGCACCAAAGGGCTGCAGGTTCGATCCTTGGTCAGGGCACATCCGGGAGGCAACAGATCGATGTCTCTCTCTCATATCAAACATATCCTCGGGTGAGGATTGAATAATTTATAGGAACAATGCAAGTTTGCTCTACTGCTAAGAAACGCTAACAAATTCAAGCCTCTCTAACAACACACATGGGAATAAATAATAAGAATAAATGTATTTTGAAATAAATAATAAAAACATTTACTCACATCATTTCATATATACTATATATATATAAACTATATATATAAAAATGTAGGTAGAGTTCTCTCACTGAAAAGTTATGATTGCTAAGCAATGACTTTTCCATTTTTCTTATTCATTTCAACTTGGTCAGGATTTATTTCTAAAGATAAATCTACATGCATTGGCTTCATCATTAAATTGTTATTTTTCCTCTTAATCACAAAGCCGTAAAAAGTGAGACCTCATTTTCTTTTGTTTTCCTTATTTAATATTGAAAATGAAGATCGTCTAGTCCAGTATTCTGGTTAATCCAAATAGGATAAAGAATAGTAAAAAATTACTTCTTTGATAAATAACATACTACCTTAAGTCTTTTCTAGGACCAGGAACCGCCCCGCCACGGCCTACTTCCCTGCTTCCGTGTGCCTGTGGTCTGTAATTCCGAGACCACGCACAGGGATGTACACACAGGAAGTGCTCAAATATCAGCTGAAAGAAGTATTTTCCCACCGACTTAGCCTGTATTTTTAGCCACGAGGTATGTGCTTTTTCAAGGAAACTGTTACGTACAGCATTCACAAAGGTTTTGACAGCATCAGGGTCATGCTTGAAGGGGCTCTCAGACACTGTGGTGTTCACGCTATTAAGTAAAACAGAAGTAGGCATGAGGTGCAGTAACAGAAAATGCTCTCTTAAGAGTTCAAAAAAACAAGGTGAAGGTGGTAGACAAGATGAGATCCAAATTGCTTCAACTGAAGTTCAAGGAAGAACCTCACATTTACTTAAGGTGCAGGATACAAAACCAATATACACAAATCTGTCGCATTTCTATACATGAATAACAAGCTGCTAGGAAGAAAAATTTAAAAAATAATCCCACTTACAGCTATATAAAAAAGAATAAAACACCTAGGAATAAATTTAACCAAGAAGGTAAAAGATTATTATAGAGTGAAAACTATAACAAATTAATAAAAATGAAAAAAACTCTAATGCCTTTTAAATAATATATTATTTATAGATATATATTATAAAATAACATAATATCCGCTAAAATAAATGGAAATATATCCTAAGCTTATGAACTATCAGAATAAAGTTGTTAAAAATGTCCATACTGCCCAAAGCAATCTACATTAAATGCAATTCCTATCAAAATTCCAATGGCATTTTTCACAAAACTAGAACAAATCCTAGAATTTGTATGGAACCATAAAAGACTCCAAATAGCCAAAGCAATCTTGAGAAAGAAGAACAAAGCTGGAGGCATCACAGCCTCAGATTTAAAACTATATTACAAAGCTATAGTAATCAGAGCTGTATGGTAATGGCATAAACACATAAATTCATGGAACCAAAGAGAGAGCCAGAAATGAAACCTACACATATATGGTCAATAATTTATGACAAAGGGCCCAAGAATGTACAATGGGGAAAAGGACAGTCTCTTCAATAAATGGTGGTGGGAAAACTAGATAGTCACCTGCAAAAGAACAAACTGGACCACTATCTTGTATCATACACAAAAATTCACTCAAAATAGATTAAAGACTTAAATGATAAGACCTGAAACCATAAAACTCCTAGAAGAAAACACAGATGGTAAGCTCCTTGACATCAGACACCAAAAGCAAAGGCAACAGAAGCAAAAATAAACAATTGGGACATTAAACTAAAAAGTTTCTGCACAGCAAAGGAAATAATCAAAAAAATGAAAAGGCAACCTACAGAATAGAAGAAAATATTTGCAAATCACACAAATAAGGGCTTAATATCCAAAATATATAAAGAACTCACACAAATGAATAAGAAAATGAACCCCAACAAACAATTTCACTCATCGGGGAAATGCAAATCAAAACCACAATGAGATATCATCTCATACCTGTTAGAATTACTATTATCAAAAATACAGGCAACAAAAAATGTTGGTGAGGATGTGGAGAAAAGGGAACCCTTGTGCACTGTCAGTGGGAAATGCATAGTCACTATGGAAAATAGTGTGAAGATTCTTCAAAAAACTGAAAATGGGACTAATGTGTGATCCCGAATTTTACTTCTGGGTATTTACACGATGAAAATAAAAACACTAATTCAAAAACAGATATAGTGCACCCCCTTGCTCACTGCAGCCTTATTTATAACAGCCAAGATATGAAACAACCTGGGTGTCCACTGATGGGGGGGGGGGGGCTAAGGAAAACGTCATACATGTGTGCACAACGCAGCATCGTCCACCTATAGAAAAGGACGAAATCTTGCCATTTACAACATGCGTGGAACTCGAGGGCACCATGTTAAGTTAAATAAGTCAGACAGAAAAAGATAAATACTGCGTGATCTCACTTATACAATTGACCCTTGAACATCAGGGGACTTAGGGGTACCGACCCCCCCACATAGTCAAAAGTCCCCATATAAACTTTGACTCCCTCAAAACCTAACTAACAGCCTACTATTGACCGGAAGCCTTACTAATAACAAAGTTTATTAGCACATATTTTGCATGTTATATGTATTATATACTATATTCTTACAATAAAGTAAGCTACAGAAAAGAAAATGTTATAACAAAATCATAAGGAGCCCTGGCTGGTGTGGCTCAGTGCATTGAGCGCAGGCCTGTGAACCAAAGGGTCAAAGGTTCAGTTCTCAGTTAGAACACATGCCTGGGTTGTGGGCCAGGTCCCCAGTAGGGGGCACACGAGACACAAGGACAAACTGATGTTTCTCTCCCTCTCTTTCTCCCTCCCTTCCCCTCTGTCTAAAAATTAATAAATAAAATCTCTAAAAGAATCGTAAGAGAAAATACATTTACACTACTGTATGTATTTATCGAATAAAATCCACATGTAAGTGGACCCATGCTCTTCAAATCCATATTGTTCAAGGGTCAGCCGTACGTAATATACTCATTTTGTAATTGGCCACCTTGCTGAATTCTTTATATTCTCTGGGGTTTTCTGAGTACACAATTGTATCATCTGCCACAATATGCTCCGCGTTCTCCAACATTCCTGAATCAAGACACATCATTTCTTCACTGACTACTATTGCCAGAACAATGTTAGTTAAGTGATAATAGTGGACATTCTCTTATAAATCTTTAAATATCTATGAAGTATATTGTCTGACCTTGGGTGAGGGGCCAGATAGACGTGGATACGAGTCCTAACTCTGAAACATTTACTGTGGGATGACTTTGGTTAAGTTTAATCTCCATCACATGCTTGGCAAACATTTATTGTTCGATAAATATTTGCTATTATTAGTGGCAGCAAATTGTGCATGCACGGTAAATACTGGTTTGGTTGTGAGGCACCTTGCAGATTTACATCGGAGAACACTAAACCTTGCACCCAGCTGTATTTTACCTATGGCATTCTGACCCCCTGATGCTAGGAACCTTTCCCAAACACCCTCACAAAGCTCTGATCTTGCTGTCCTCCTGAGAGTTTTAGCTCATCTTGTTCAGAGTATCCTATGAGCACTTTCAGGTGTTTGTCTGCCTTCTCACTTAAGCACTAAATGACAAAACCAATGATTTCTTTTCTAAATCAAAGTAATGGTGCAGTGCGTTCTGGTTACTGAAGCCTCCAGAGCAAGCTGGTCTGCTTTGTGTCAGACACACCAAGAGTCGATGCTTACCAACTGATGCCTTTTCCATCGACTTTCTTTGCCACTAGTGCTTTCCAAAAGTCGTGAGTGCTTTTAACAATATCAATGGCAAAGTCCTGTAATTTGAAGAGACATGCATAACAATTAGCAAAGTATACCTAAGACCATTTTCCCAAAGCCTGGGAACTTTGTCTCTTTTGAATCATTTCCATGGGTCGAAAATGGAAAACATTTAAATGGATAAATCCACATCAAGACTGGCATGTCGTTAGATAGAGTTTAAATGATCATGTAGTATTTAAGTGGCAACAGTACATTAAAGCATAAATCTCAGTACAAGTAGCCCTGAAGCTACAGTTCCAAATGACATATTACCTTATCTTTAAATTCTGCATTGAACGCAAACTGGTTCTCTGGTTTTCCATCGGGAACCTTGTACCTTCTAAACCAGTCCACAGTAGCTTCTAGGTAGCCAGGTTTCAGCCGCTTGACATCATTAATATCTTAGAAGAGAAGAAGCAGATTGCAAGATGCATATGTAATTACTTATGTGACAAAAATACCAAGTACATACTTACTTTGAAAGAGCTATGAGATGATCATTAAAACAAGTTCAGGATAATGGGAGAGCTAAACCCCCTGGTTGAGAAGGGACACGCAGACACATTTAAAGGAAACCATCTAGGGAGTCAGAACAGCTCTGACATTCAGTAGTGAGGGAGCAATCAGCACAACAGGAACTTCTATTAGATAAGAAGAGAGAGAACTGACCGGGGCCATATAATGAGAGGACAGTTTGGCAAGTGTGGATAATTTCTATAAGGAGAGATACAAAAAAAAAAAAAAAAAGATAGGCTGAGGCTATATTCTCAAAAGTACACCAAAATTATGCACGTTAAGAAAAAGAAAAACGGATTTCACTGACATCCACTGACGCATTACATGTTAAATGTGACTATTCTAACTATAGAACTGGCATTCTGTATCACGATGCTTTAGTTCTGGCCAACAGCAAAGTGTTTGTTCAAAACACTTTTTACTTTCTGTACAGCCATCAACAATGGCTAGCCTCAGTCAGCTTTAAATGACCAAGTTGCCACACAACGCAAGCAAGCAGAAGACACAAGTGCTAAGAAATTAATTAGGAAAAGTATTTTTGGAAGGAGGAATATGTTCAACAACAGAAGCTTATTGATATTTGTATGAAATAATGTTTAAGTCCAATTTATAACATAAATAGCTAAAGAATATAATGCATTTTATTTCATAGTACTACTAAAAGTATGGAAAATTTACAAAGTGAACTAGGAACTGTTTAAACACCGATAAATTCCTTCATTTTGAAAAATTTACTTTATTGATTTGAAAGAGAGCCAGAGGGGAGGGGTTGTTCCACTTACTTATGCATCATTGGTTGTTCCTTGGTATGTACCCTGACTGGGAATCGAACCCACAACCTTGGCATATTAGGACAATGCTCTAAACAACTGAACTACAAGGACAGGGCACACTGATAAATGTCAAGGAACTTATAATTCACATAAAATGTGTTACCTAATAGAGAACTAACTGAATACAGAACTAAATCCAAAACGGAAGTATAGGGTACGTTCTAACACATTTTCTGACCAGTTCGCCTATTCTTCAGGCACAGGCCCAACAACTTCATTTACTAACGGCACCACCGGAATTAGTGGCGGATCCCACCGGTTAAAGGAATCAATCCCGAAAGACTTAGCCTGCTTCTGGCAGATCCCAGGCCACCCACACCTCAGACAAACCTGTACACACCGGGGTTCCCTACAACTCTCTCTGTCAGGTTTAACAGTTTGCTGGAATGACTCACAGAACTCAGGAAAACACTTCAGTTCTGTTCACTAGTTTACTATAAAGAATATAGCTCAGGGACAGTCAAACAGAAGAGATGCACAGGGCAAGGTATGGAGGAAAGTGGGGTGCAGAGCTTCCACGTCCTTTCAGGGTGGGGGTCCCACCCTCCCAGCACTTTCATGTGATCACCAACTCAGAAGGGCTCCAGATGTCATTATTCCGGAGTTTTAAAGAGTTCGATATACGGCCCCTCCTGCAAGTTGGCAGATGGGCTGGAAAGTCACTTCAGTCACTTGTCTTTCTGCCAATCAGTCCCAGCCAGAGGCCAGCCAGGGGCTCCACCCCGGGGTCACCTCATTATCATAAACTCAGGTTTGCAGAACAGGGCTCATCCTGAACAACAAAAGGCACTCATCACTCAGGAAATTCCAAGCGTTTTAGGACATTTTTGAGAAAGCTGGAGACAAAGATCAAATATATTTTGTATTATACCATAGCAAGAAAAATATATAAAAGCTGACCGACTCTCTGACTGTGGACCGGACATTGAAATGTGTGCTTAGATCCACACTAAGGAAACCTGACTACCAGACACCGGAAAAGAAAGTAGGAAAAAACACCTCCTTTTGTAATGGCCACACGGTGTTCCATTGCCTGGACAGCCCATAATTATTTCCATCTAACTCTGGATGGCTATTTAAGCTCTTTCCAGATTTTCACTACAAGGGCACAAACAACGCCACCGTGAATACCCTTGTACAAACATCTTTGTGTGTATTTGTAAGAAATTATGTGGACTAGAAGTACAGTTGTTGGGTCAAAGTGATGTTGATCATAACACCACTTTCCTATAAATGTTCTAAAAAATCAATCTTATTTAGGATATTTGAAAAATATTTCTTGTATAGAATCTGTATAGAAAGTGAAAGTGGCAGTTCATCTTTTATTCATATGGTGCTTTTGACTTTACAAAGCCTGTTCCCCTGTGGTCTCTCATTCCATTGCCCCCACAAAATCATGGATTTAGAGATAATTATGAACTTCATCCAAGTTAATATATGGTTAACAAGTCCAACAATCCACTTCTTAGCACCTGGTCCCATCCTCTTTCTAATAAGAATATAAATCTTTCCTATCTACCTTTTTAAAGATTTTTTTTTTTTAGAGAGGTGAAGGGAGGGAGAAAGAAAAGTAGAGAAACATCAGTGTGTGGTTACCTCTCATGTGCCCCTCCTGGGGACCTGGCCCCCAACCCAGGCACATGCCTTGACTGGGAATAGAACCAGCAACCCTTTAGTCCACAGGCCAGCAATCAATCCACTGAGCCATACCAGCCAGTACTTTCTTATTTATCTTAGCAAGACAAATCTTAACAAGATAAAAAACTTTCTTGGCACAGTACTACATTGTAATGACAGAATAACAGTGCTGCAAGATGTCCTTGTTTACCTGTCTGTGATTAAGAAAATACAATGCCTAAGAAAAGAATGGTCCATTGCCAGGATATCTGAACTCAGGTACAATTTTTACCACTAGCTGGCTGAAGGTTAGTTGCTGTTATCTCATTACCCATCCATAACCATCAACACTCATCTTTTGTAATGAAGGTTAAAGATGTTGACTCTTGCATAAAAAATTTCAAATTTTAATTTGGTTACCAGAATCAAATGCCTTAATCAGACCTAAGAACCCAACAGGTAAGTTGCAACATACCAGATAAACGACAATGTTGTCCCCTGCAGTTCTGAGGCACAGAAATCATATGATTTCTGGCAGAACACTTAAATCTTTGACATGTACACCTTATTAATGAGTCTGATAACACTGAACTTGAAGTTGTTATGGGTAAATGTGGCCTCAAAGGTTAACAAGGGCCCCAGTATACTGGTTTACTTTGCACTGGTTGAGTCTTTGGAGTCTGCAAAACATTCCCTATTTTCTAACTGTGGGTAAGCATGGGTATGATATACAGAACTCAACGGCAAGGGCATATGAAGACTCTGTCATCTGCCTAAGATGTTCCATCTTTGGAGAGTGGCAGGAGAGAGTACTTTCAAAAGCATTAGCACTAACCACACTCAGGGTAACGTCTCATGGCAGAATCCCAACAAGACAAACATCGCAGTCTAGAAACAGACTCACAGATCCAGGGAACAAACTGAGGGCTGCCACACGGGAGGGGGTTGGAAGGATGGATAAAAAGGTGAAGGGATGGAGAAGTACAGATGGGCAGTTACAAAACAGTCACGGGCATGTAAAGTACAGCACAGGGAATATAGTCGATAATAGTGTAACAGCTACGTGTGCTGCCAGGCGGGTACTGGATTTATTAGGGGAACCACTCTGTAAATCAAATGATTGACCACTGTGCTGTACCTGAAAGGAATACAAAACATTGAATGTCAATTGTAACGGAAAGAAAATAAGTGAAAACAACGAAATGTCACAGCCTACTAGACGGTGACCGAAAGTGTTCTTCCCAGTGACTGGCGAGCAGCCGCCAGGCCCGTGCCACCCGCAGGACTGTCCGAGAGACCGCGCCCGGATACGCTTGGCTCAGCCTTCAGGCCTTCTCAGTGGCACCTCACAAACTGTTCCCCATTCTGTAGCTGCCTGCTTTCCCTAATAAACTTAATTTTAGAAGGTCTGTGGCTTTTTTTCATCTATATGTTGACAAACTATTCTGCATCAAGGTATTTGGAAAATGAAGCTGCACCTGGGGCACTGAACGGACGAGGAACAATCCCAATGCAGTGAGTACAAACTCAGTTACAGAATTACCTCCTAGCCCCGTATTACCAGGTACTCCATCATCAATGCTAAACGGAGAACACAATTCGCCATACTAAAAGGCTAGGGATGAAATATGGCAGAATTTAAGCCACCATATATAAATGTAGTACCTAATTGTATTGTTTTTAAACCACCAAATACGGGAAATCAAACACTGAGGAAGAACTCTGGCCTTAAGCACATCTCACCTGAAATCCAACCAGAAAGCCAGTCCATGATTTTTTTAAAGCAATTCATTGTATGAAAAAAAAAAAAAACCCACTAGATAATTCAGTAAAAGGATACTTTTAGGCGAAAACTACAAAATAAACTGGTTTTCTGAAAACGTTTAGGAAAACATTTCATCTCATTTATAAAATGTCAGAAATACTGATCTTCAGAAAAACTTACTTAGCCTACAGAAATTCACTTTGAAATACAGATGAGCCAAAATGACTTTTTAAAGGATTCTTGTCTATGCCCTTCAGATCAGGGTAATATGATGACTGTGCCCATTTTATGAACAAAGGCAACACAGAAACAAATCTGCGGGAAGAGTGGCCTTAGAACCCACCCACCGCTCACACAACCGTACGTGCTGGGCTTTGCCGTAATGTTATAGAATGGGCGAATGAGGTCAGTATCAAGGTTAAATGTTTTATCACAGGCGTTCAAATTATATTCCAAAAATGATTTTCTTGTATTGTCTACCTTTTGATTTTCAAATAACTAGTTGCAGAGAATACAGAAAGCCCACTACATCTTATGTAATATTTTAGATGGCCTTTCACTTTCTTGGTTTATCATTGTTTAAAAATCATCAAAAAAGCCTAATGAAGCTCATGACAGCGTCGGACACATGGAACGACAGCCTTTTATTGCCTTTAAACACTGTCAATACCCTGGAAAGGACCATCGCCTGCCCCACCTGTCCTCACAGAGACAGTTCTCCGGGGGTCTGCTCGGAGCACGGACCCACTGGTCTGGGAGGACTGCAAACTCTGTTCGGCATCCTGTGCAACAGACCAGCACTCGCCAGTCAGTTTCAAGCCCACAGGGCTGCGCCTCTTCACAGATGCACTGTCTTCAGGTGGTGACCGTCAAAATCACAACGCATTTATGCATTCCATCTTGTACCCAAATAAGAAACTTCAAGTCTCCTGAAGTCATTTGAACTAGCCATTCCAAAATCTCCTGTAGCCACTTGGCTATGAGTGCCACCAAAAACATGCCCTACCATAAACAAACAAAAACATAAACGGGATCACTGTCCTCCAACCACAGGCACTGTTCCACACCGTTGGACATTTGCTGGGTTTTCCAACCAATAAGTAGGTCGAAAGCCTCAAAAAGTCTGAAATTAGTTTTCCAGCTTTACTGTCTCCAGCCAGGGGTAAAATCCTTGGTTTCTTTTTTTTTTTTTTTTTGGCCTGTTAACTAATTAAAATTTAAGATTACTAAAAAAAAAAAAAAAAACAACCCAGTTGGACTTTTGTCTTTATAAAGTATATGAGATTTTCAAAAAGACAAAAATTCGCTTTCACTGAGGTAGTTAAAAACGTACATTTAATACGCCTGCCAGCGCCATTCAGCAGTTCCCTTAGGTTATCCGTAGTGTCTGATAAAAATAAAACAGAATAATTTTTCTATGCTAACAGCCTAACATTTACTCTCCTATAATAATTCTGTTATCCAATTTTAACTATTGGACATAGGAGCAACCTCTTTGTATTTATATGATGAATTCAGTGAATAGATCAGGAAGCCAGTTTCTGGCATTTATGGGGGAATCTTAACAAAAATTAGAAAAATTTGTTACACTGAGAATACAACGAAAGGGAAGTGCAGAGCTCCTCCCTTCCCCCTGCCCCCTTATTTATTTATTTATTATGGCAGGGTGTCATACATTTCAGAGAGCATAAAGTATATACTGTCACAGAGACAGAGGCTCAGAAACAAGTGGCCTGGTGCTTGGAAACAAGTGGCCCTGTGCCTGTGACTCAGGACATGGGTTCAGCACCCTCTGCTGGTGAAGCAATTTGCCTTCGGGTTGGCACCTGCCTCTGTGCTGGGCTGTTTCCTGAGCCTCTACCTCTGTCTTGACTGAGGTGGTCTACTGTGCAGAGCTTTCTGCTGTTGGTGCTGGCACCTGAGTCAGAGCTGTTCTCTGGGCAACCCAGCAGGCATGGAAATGACCAGTTATTTTGACCACTATTCTCATCGGGGACCTGGTCATGAGCGACAACGTCTGTGCTTGACAAATTCTGGAACTCATTCACTGCTTTGCCTCCTTTTTCAATGACTGCCAGCAGCAAAGGATGGCACTCTGCTATGAGCTTCGAGTTTCACCTGTTCTTCAGGGCTAACAAAGCCTTCTTTAATTTTTCCATAAATTCTTCCCGGAGCCTTGAACTGAGCATCTCGAGGCCCAGGGATAACCGCCATCCTCACCTTAGCAGCCGGTGCTTCAGCTGGAGCTATCTTAATAGCAGCTCCTGCAAAGCGAGCTGTTTGCGCTGCCCCTGCTTGCTGATAACAGCACGCAGGTGAATTCGGCTGGGAGATTAGTAGATGAACATTTTTTCTGATCGCTCAAACTGTGGGTGAGGAGGAGTCACAGCTGAAGGGGGCCCCAATGTGGGAGCTGGCATCCCTAACCTATGCAGGAACAGACCCAAAGCATTCAGATTTAGCCCAGGAACTAAATGTGCCTGCAGATTCATAGAAGCAATCACTTTCATACATTCCCTGATTTTCTCTGTTATCTCTTCCTCAGCTTTGGCACGTTTCAACATGGTCTTTAACTGTCACGGCGCAGGTTATAAATTGCAGCATAAATTCCTGCAATGGATATCGTGGTTCTAGTGTGTGTCTTGCTCAATTTTTAAAGGATTTTTCCTTCCTTACCAATAAGATGGCCTACAGAGGTTTTCTAGGCTAAAATCTTCAAGGTCATCTTTTCACAAATTTCTTATCTTGAGCTTCTTATGTGTAACCTCAAAAATAGACTTACAAGCCACAGAGATACCTTCAAGGGTAATAAAGATAGTAACTGACTTCTCAGCAGCACCTACATTTTCTTTTTTTTTAAATATATTTTATTGATTATGCCATTACAGTTCTATTTCCTGCCTTCATTCCCCTCCACCCTGTATACCCCCCACCATTCCCCCCCTTTATTTCATGAACATGTGTCTCAAGTTCTTTGGATTCTTTATTTCCCATACTATTCTTGCCCTCCCCCCTATCTATTTTCTATCTACTGTCTATGCTACTTATTTTCTGTACCTTCTCCCCCCTTCTCCTTCTCCCACTCCTCTGTTGCTAACCCTCCATGTGATCTTCATTTCTATGGTTCTGCTCCTGATCTAGCTGTCCTCTTAGTTTGCTTTTGTTTTAGGTGTGGTTGTTAATAACTGTGAATTTGCTGTCCTTTCACTGTTCATCTTTTTTATCTTCTTTTTCTTAGATAAGTCCCTTTAACATTTCATATAATAAGAGCTTGGTGATGATGAACTCCTTTAACTTATCTGCGAAGCACTTTATCTGCCCTTCCATTCTAAATGAAAGCTTTGCTGGATAGAGCAATCTTGGTTGTAGGTCTTTGGATTTCATGACTTGCAATACTTCTTCCCAACCCCTTCTTGCCTGTAAGGTGTCTTTTGAGAAATCCTCTGACAGTCTGATGGAACTCCCTTGTAGGTGACCCTTATCTCTTGCTGCTTCTAACTCTACCTAGTAAAACTAACATAGGACAGATAAAGAACTTCCCAGACAAGAAAAAACTAAAGGAGTTTATCCATCACTAAACCAGTAAGTACTACAAGAGATTGTAAAGGGTTTTTTTGAAGGAGAATGAAAAATATGAATAATAAAATGGCAATAACTACATATCCATCAACAATTACCTTAAATGCAAATGGATTAAATGCTCCAAGCAAAAGACATAGGGTGGCTGAATGGATAAGAAAACATGACCCTTACATATGCTGCCTACTAAAGACCCACTTCAGACCAAAAGACACACACAGATTGAAAATAAAGGGATGGAAAAAGGTATTTCATGAAAATGGAAGCAAACAAACAAAAAAGCCAGGGTAGCAATACTTATGCCTGACTAAACAGACTTTAAAACAAAGACTATACAAGAGACAAAGAAGGCCCTGGCTGGTGTGGCTCAGTGGATTGAGTGCTGGATTGCGAACGAAAGGGTCACCAGTTTGATTTCCAGTCATGGCACATGTCTGGGTTGCGGGGCAGGTCCCCAGCGGTGGGGAGTGCGAGAGGAAACCACACACTGATATTTGTCTCTTTCTCTTTGTCCCTCCTTTCCCCTCTCTAAAAATAAATAAATAAAATCTTTTAAAAAAGAGAGACAAAGAAGGACCCAGTAACTCTATTTCTGGGTATTTAGCCAAAGAAACCCAAAACACTAATTCAAAAAGACATATGCACCTATATGTTCACTGCAGGATTTACAGTAGCCAAAATATGGAAGCAGCCTTAGTGTCCATCAACAGATGAACAGATAAAGAAGAAGCAGTGCATACACACAACGGGGCATGACTCCGCCAAAACACGCCAAAACAAGAGAGTCAGATCTTGCCACATGAAAAAACACGGATGGACCTAGAGGGTACTGTGCTGAGGGAAATAAATCAGAGAAAAAGAATGCCATAGGATTTCACATATATGTGAAATCTAAAAAAACAAAATAAAAACCAAGCTGAATGAAAACAGACTCTTAGATACAGAGAACGTTTTGATGGTTGCCAGATGAGAGGGGTCTCGGGGGGAGGGGTGAAAAAGGTGCAGGGACTAAGAAATAAAAATTGGTAGTTACAGAACAGTCATGGGGATGTAAAGAACAGCTTAAGAAATACTGTCAATAATTGTGTAATACCTATGTATGGTATCAGATGGGTATTAGATTTATGAGGGTGATCACTTCATAAGTTATATAAATGTCTAATCACTGGGTTGTATAGCTGAAACTAGTATAATACTGGACATCAACTATAATTGAAATATAAAAAATTATTTTAAAAAAAGAAGCCCTTAGGGACTCTACAGTGTTGTCCAATAAATCCTTCTGTGATGACAGAAATGTTAAGAAAAAAGATGACTTTTTATGGCATATGGATTACATTTCAATTAAAACAGATTTTTTAAAATAAATGACTACAGCAACTGAGTGTGAGTATGTGGAGAACAAAAGCAGAAAATAGTAAACACAAACTATCAGATTTTTTCTTTCCTGGAATGAAGAAAGTTTACTTAATTAGAGAAGTTCAGTATTAGAAATAGCAACGCTTTGTCAAATGTTTTGCCCCTTCGCTCTTTAACAGTCTGAAGCATCATGAGGTCACAATGCCATCATTACAGGTTAAGTGGTGCATCAGATATAGGCACGAAGACTTCAGACTCTTTCAATTTTCTTACCATTAAAATTGCCTGCATCAGGATCATCCACGTTAATGGCAATCACTTTCCAGTCAGTTTCCCCTTCATCAATCATAGCCAATATGCCCAGCACTTTCACCTTGATTATTTCACCTCTTGCGCATACCTGGGAGTCAATAACCACAGTCAGAACAATACTACAGAACGAAACTATGGAAGAAAAGCTTTGCTTGGTGGATGGCAGGAAATAAGGAAGATGCCAAGTTCCTGGAGACTTACCTTAAGACTGTTCCTTTAAGCAGTTTTAAAAAAACTAAACGAGTAAATGCCTATTGGTCTTTTCTAAGTTGAAAATAAACCTTTACTACTTATAGGTCCTAAGAGAATCCGTAACATGATTCAGGATAATTAATATTTTTTAAACTGTTATTGTTTGTGCCAAAGAATGAACCCTCCATAATTTGTTTCATATACATATTTTAATGTACTTTCTCTACCTCTTATTTTATAGAAGCCACTGAGTTAGACATCATACAATATGACTGAATGACTTCAGAAACTGAATGACTACTCTTTTGGTTTCTGTTGGGGAAATAGTTGTTTACTATTTCCCCAAACCTGAGAAATGTCATGAAGACATGTAACTACAGTCAGAATTTTAAAGCAACCCTACTATGTAGAAGAATCCCTTGTACCAAGATGAAATTTGCCTCCTAGTACCCTTCACCCACTGACTGACGTCATCTGCCTTCAAAGCAATGCAGAGCACGTCCACTTCTTCCACACACATGTATGTCACGTATGCACACATTTTCTAGGCTAATTTTAAATATACCAATTATAATTATACAAATATACAAGTGCTTTAAATAAAATGGAAGTTTCTAAAGTCTCTAGTCACCCAAAGTGGTACCATTATTCATAAAATTTTCTAAAGGGTGAGTGTTATATATTTCATTAATATCATCTGGGCACTAAAGAGAAACATTTCAGATTCCGTTACCTTGCTTCCAATTTCACAGACATCGATTGGGTCATTGTCGCCACAACAGCCAGTGTGTTTGTCATTGTGTCCCGGGTCTTCCCAAGTCTAGGGGGAAGAAAGGCTTAGAGCACAGCTTCCTATGCGTGCCACTGACCGGATGGGTCGTGCTGACGTTAGAAGGAAAACACCACACAAGTCCTTCTGAAAACACAGTAACCTGCGGCTATTTGTTCTCATTTTAAAAATTCTTTATTCACAGCTAAGAATCTTAACTACACACAATAACTTTAATTAAATGCTAGGGCTCCTATTACCCATAGAACGCTACACTAAATTTAAGCTTTAAAATAGGTAATGATCCTATTTAAAACAAACAGAAATCAACCACCTCATAACTGAGACGAATGCAAACACAGAGATGGGCCTAAATATTCACTTTAAAAACATATTAAAAGGAAACTACTTTGAGGAACTCTTGGTACTTATTATCTTCTACTAACTAGATTTTCATTAAAATAAATTTCCAAAGCAGAGGTTGGTAGGCAGTAACACTGAAGCAGAAAGTATGTGTTCTGATGGTAAAAGGTTTTGTCACTGCTGGCCAGGAGCCAAAATTAAAAACTTTAGTTAGGACTTTTTGAAGCTTCAAATTGCTGGCTGTCTTTCCTGCTAAATTTCGAGAGCATCCTCGCAGAGAGCACCCCATTAAAGAACAGATGGCCTGTGTGTGCCAAGAAGCACGGTCTCAGACGTAGCTGTTGTTTTGGCTCTTCCCCCCGACCCCCAATCCAGAACACATTTCTGGGACATGTTCGCCTACTCAGCTGGGATATGAAGGGTGACAAAGGAAGACCGGGCCCCACAAAGCCAAATCCAGCCTACAGAAGAATAAGAATTTCAGCAGTTTTCCCAGATGGACGATATTTCAAGGCTGAAAACTAAATCAATTGAAGTGCAAGGTGTCAGCCTATAATTAAGGCAAACAACTTTATAATTACCTAACAAGCCAGATGAGTTTGACCTAGGTTTGGTAACAGATTGTTTCACAGTGGATCCCACTTAATAGGCTTAATGGTTAATAAAAACAAACCATTTACCAACAGGAAGAAAATTAACTGGATGTTTTGTATAAAAATCCTGAGGCCCACAACATTATCCTAGCCAAACCAGAATTAAATCCATCATTTACTCATAAGAGACAGACTGCAGTGATTCTTTACTCAAATGTTACATAAAGACCCACCGCACACTGGCACAGTGCTGGTGATTAACTCGTAAACAATGTAGATTCCCCTGCCCCAAAGGGTTGACTGTTCAGGAAAACAGAATCTGACTCTTACTTACGACAGAGAGCTTGGCTTAAAGAAGGAATCAGGACTCTAAACATAAAGGTCAACAGCTGTGTGAACCAAGTGCTTTCTTCCTCATAATAGCCACATGAGCTAAGTACTATTAATAACTCAGGGGGAGATATTCATGTCTCAGGGAGGAAGAAACGGACACCAATTAGGTAACTTAGCAAGTGGTAGCCTTGGGATTTGAACCCTAGTCTGTCTGGGGCCAAAAATCAATGCTTTTATAAGCACTAGCCTATACTGTCTCTCCTAATAGATTTGCCACTCATTCTGTAAAAAAGAATTTGTAGTTTATAACTAGTCTCTATAGAAAGATAAATATTTCAAAAAAGAACTTTCAAATGTGAACTTCAACACTGTAAACAATTACCTTTTAATTTATCTTGAAAGTAAGTTATTCAAGGAAGGATTAAATTAGTTCATTACCCATTATGTTTTTAAAGTCTATTCTAGCAAAACCTTTCTGAAGGTGTTTAAATCGTCTGTTACTAACAGCAGCAGGTTAGTTTTTTGTAAGCCAAACAGTACATTTCTAACAATTGCACAGAGGCATACCTGAGGGATGGCACCGTAGTTCCAGATATAGCCTTTGTAAGGGAACAGGTTTGCCACATAACGGAGTTTTTCTTTTTTCACATCTTGTTTAATTGGGTTTAAAGGGTCCTTTGTAGAAATCTGAAATTTAAAAAATTGTCTAATCATTGCATATTTGAATGTGAAATACTACTCAGATAAAGGATTTGCAGAAATTACTTATGGAATACACACTCCCTAGTTCCACTGTAATGATGTATTGTACCCCTAATATTTTTATAAGTTGAAATTAAAGTTTCTCCACAGTTAGCCTTTAAGTGGAAAACATTTGAGGTATATGGGAACTATCAAGAAGGGAAAAAGAACATTTATTAATTCCAGAAAGCAAAAACTAAATTTACCTGAAATAAATCCTAACATTTGAGAAATAAAAGATTTTTATTAAAAAGACAAAATAAATATTGCCAAATTCAGCTTTTTCTTTAAAGCATTTAAAAGTACTGAAATCTGAGTGTCTCTCACATGCAAAATGGGTTACATTCAAAAAGCTTAATCAATACAAAACACATAATAAATATCCATAACAAAAAGACAAATATTTACTTAGGTGTCATCAGAAGGAAATTAACAAAATGCAACAGAAATTCTAGTAAGATCATTTGTGGCTGGGGTGGCCAAGAAAAGCCTGATGACTCTGATGTTATTATGGAAGATTTTAAAAAGAACAAGACAGAGGAGAAAAAGGTAATCTCAGGCTCTGGGAACTCCAGAAGCAAAGGTACGGGGAAGGTAAGTCTGTTGCACATTTGTATATTGTAAATGGTTGAGTTTAGTTGGGGCACAGAGGTAAGATTGGAAGGCAGTGGGAGAAACAACTGGAAAACAGATTGGGACTAGAAAGAGGAAAACCCTGGGCTTTAGCTGTTTAGCCCTTGAGCAAATCAGTGTGATTAGATGAAAACCACTGTATTTTGTTGTATATAATGTGTGCTTTTTGGCCCAAAGTTTTGAGGGAAAAATACAAATTAGCATCATACACAGGTAAAATGATTACATACCACGAGTATAATAAGGGCCCGTATATAATGCACACAAAAATGGGGGAGTGCATTATACACAGGAGCACATTATATGTGGCAAAATGCGGTAACATCCTACATCTGATGTCAATCAAAACATACCTCCATTTTCGCATTAGACCAGCGTGGTACTTCAACCACCATGTGGAACACATCCTGAAAAACAAGGTCAGATGGTCACAGGAGCTAATGTGTTCTCCTCAATGAGGTGCCCTAGTCCCTCCAAAGTTAACTGATCATTGTTTCAGGTCTCTGAAGTTATATAATAAAATAGTTGGGTATGTGTGGAAAGAATATTTTTATAAAGAAAGGAAACACTTTCTAAACATAACAGAACTTGTATCTCTGAGGAAGTCCACCTTCAAAGCGATCATCTCCAAAGCCCATTCATTTCCATTGCAATTACTCAAAATGGTTTGGACCCCGTTTCAGGGATGATTTATCAGACAAATCCCAAATCAACTTAATTACTTTGTCATACTTTAGTTTTAGCCTCAAACAAAATTACTTAGCTTGATCACCCACACTATCCTCCCAACTTGGTTGTTTTTAAAAATCAAGTACCCACTCATCAAAGGGACAAGTTTGACACAGAAATAAAACATGTTCCAAAAACATTTCAACCAATGGCATTCCTAGTGTAATTAGTTTACAGCCTTAAATTGACTCCTTTAAGATGAATGACACACTCCTGCCCTACCAGCATGGCTCACTCGGTCGGGCATCACCCTGCAAAGTGCAAGGTCACCAGTATGATGCTCAGTCAGGGCGCATGTGACAGGCAACCAATCAATGTTCCTCTCCCTCTTCCTCCCTCCCTCCCCCTCTCTCTAAGAATAAATAAAATCTTTAAAAAATAAAATGATATATTTTTTACATTCCCAAGTGCTTACTGTTTAAAAACACCATGAAAGAAAATCACAGTCATCTCATTTTGCACACCTAAGTCACACACCAACTTGACATAGGGTGTCTAATTACAACTGAGCTTTAAGGAGTCAGAAAATTATTTTTACCAAGGAATAAAACTTTAAATTCAGTTTTTCAGTTTACAGCCTCTACAAGAGGCACACATGAAGCCAAGCCTACAATTACTCTATACTAAATGTGTACTTTTAAAAGTTTATTTCAAACGAGAATCACATATTATACAACTTCTTAGAATTACATCTTCGCTAGTTTGCATTAAAAAATAGACTTATAGAATTGTACACCTGAAGCCTACAGAACTTTATCAACCAACATCACCTTGTAACTTTATTAACCAATATCACTCCAATAAATTCAATTAAAAAAACAAACAAGGACTGATAAGCAACAATAAGTCAAAGGTTTCAAGTCAGTAACTACCTTGCTATTTTTAACCAATCAGAAAAGCTACACAGATTCATGTTCAAGAGTGTAAAACTTCTGCCACTCATCTAAGTTCTTGGTTAAACCACGGGTGACTAAAATATGTTCTAAGTTTCTTGACAGTTACTTGCTAACCACACAAAAACTACCAAGAATGGAGATAATATTTAAATCCAGGACTTAATAAACTGTTCTGCCCTTGTAAAGTAATAATGAATGGTTTTAGAAAAGTAACACTAACTTTTCAGGGTAGTTTACAAGAACTGCATCTATCTGCCTCACGTTGGCATTAAAATGCAGGACCTGTAGATCCATAGACATGATGGAACAAAGCCGGGCTTTTACAGTTTCCAGCAGCAATACACCAACAGCTCACAAGATGGGGCTGTTACTGCAGGAAAGGTTAAACTGGGCAGAGACAGACAAGGAGACTGGTGGTCAATTTTTTAAAAAGAAAAGATTACAAAATGAATACACTGCCTAGAGGAAAAGTAGCAAATAGAGCTGAAATCACTAATTCAAAGTTTGAAAACTACACTAAACACTCCAGTGGAATGAAATGATAAATATATAGATCTCAGAACCACCATACCCACTATTACAAACCTGCATAGCTAATGGAAACCGCAACGAAAAACAAAACAAAAAACATCATTAGTTGAGCCAAAAATAGCAAGAAGTATCCTGCAAGAAGCCACATATCAAACTGATTCAATCATCTCAACAAATATTTATTGAGCACTACAATTGTGTGCTAGACACTTTTCTAGGCACTGAAGACCAGCAATGAACAGAATAAGAGCTTTTAATTCCATAGGGGCTGGATTTCCAGACCAGGTCCTTGTAGCTTATAAGCCTCATGCTACAGCTTGGGGCACACGAACCTGCTTGTAGATGAGGGACTACTCTGTGAAATGAATGTTCTAGCACATTCTCAATGTATATAGATGCTGTAGTGATTACTGTGTTTTTGATAGAAGCAAAGCAAAAAATGTGCAGTAGCTTTTAGTTATTACTTTCTCCATTAATTATCACAAAGAAATGTGCTTTTAAATATTTTGATATAAAAAGAGGTTTCTCGTGTATCAGCAGGAACTACTACGAAATAATTTATTTCTCCTAGACAACATGACTAATTCAAGAGGTTGCTACTAGGTGAAAGTGAAACAATTTTCAGAGCAACAGATATGAGGAATTCAACCAATTATCCACTGCTAGAAAAACTTCTATTGTTAAAACCCGCATTCTCACTGGAGCTCCTGTGCACTAGTGGTAGGAAAGTAAAATGGCACAGCCTCTGGGGAAAACAGCGTAGCGGTATTTCAAAAAATTACAAATTACAAATGGGATTATCATATTGTGCGTTATGGATACAGCGGACTCAGTCTAGAAGCCAATCTACCATCCTGACTCTCGTTCCCCCACCCCCTATTTGGGAATGTACACAGAAACTCTGTAATGAGCCACCCGTGACCTTATCTGCCTCTTAACCAGCTCTGATGCCAAAGCCTCCGGGCAACTAGTGGCCCCCCGTCCCTTACATGCTACACACTCCTTTCTCAGCACCAGACGCATTGTTTTTAGCTGTAGAACACTGTGCGGAAGGCACGGAGGGTACCTGTGTTATCTAGCCACTGCCCAAGACACACCTCATGTAATTTCCCTTAAACACATGCAGTGTTGGAGTTGTCAGCCTTTTTCCCATCTCTAGGCCTCAGGAGATGTGACCTACAGGGTCCGGCAGAAGTAAGGTTTGCTTGAATGTGGTTGGTAGGGTAATAATATGGGTGTAATAATTTACAGTTTTAATTTGAACACTTACCTAAAATGTTATATGGTGTTGAGTGTGATATTATTATGTAACAGAATGACATGATCATGGTTTTATAATAAAAAAAAAAGGGAGCATTATTTGTGCCAGCCCCTGTACATAATCCAGCAACAATACTCCCGGGTATATACCCAAAAGAACTGAAAGGTAGAGTCTTAAAGAGATGTTTGTACACCTACGTTCAGAGCAGCATTACTCTCGGTAGCTAAAACATGAAAGCAACCCCAGTGTCCACTGATGGGTAAATGGAAAAGCAAAATGTGATATATACACACAATACTATTTGGCCTTAAAGGGAAGATAATTCTGACACATGCTACAACATGAATGAACTTTGAGGACATGGTGCAAAATGAAGTAAGCCAAGACACAGAAACACAAATTCTGTATGATTCCACTTATTACATGAGACCCTGAAGTGAGGGGACCGGGCCAGGGGACAGGGAGCTACTGTTCAACGGGTACAGACGTTCAGCACCACCAGGTGAGGCGCTCGGGAGGTGAAGGGCGGTGGTGGTTGCACAATAATATGAATAAACTTAATGCCACAGAACTGGATACTTAACAATGGTTAAAATGGCAAATTTTATGTTACATGCACTTGATAATTTAAAAATTGGGAAAGACACGCATTATAATATTTACAATGCTTATGTACTTAAAAATAGCAAGACAAGATTTTAGAAAATTTAGTACCATCCAGAAATTCATACCTTCTTTTTTTAATTCTAACTGGTTTCAACTATTACTTAGCTCAATCCTGAATTTATGGTTTTATTAGCCCCATTGTTAGGACTTCTCCTGCTTCAAATTTCCCCCCATTTTCCTCCTCTGAAACCTAGGTGCATCTGTGGTCTGCACTATAAGATGCACCTAGGTTTTAGAGGAGGAAAATAGTTAAAAATTTTTTTGAAGTAAAAAATGTGGTTTAAAAAAAAGTGTGTCTTATAGTCTGAAAAATATGGTAATGAACATACCCATAACCTTACATATTTATCTTTTCTTTTGGGGGGAGGAGACATCATTTAAATTTTATTCTTTTAGCAAGTTTCAATTATACAACAGTATTAATCAACTATAGCCACCATGTTTTACATTAGGTCCTCAGATCTTATTCATCTTATAGATGAAAGTAGATACGCTTTACTAACCTCTCCTTATTTCTTGAAACCTCCAGTCCAATAACCACCATTCTACTTTCTGTTACTATGACTTTGACTTTTTTTTTTTAAAGATTCTATATACAAGTGATACCATGGCAGTATTTATCTTTCTGTCTGGTTTATTCCACTTAGCATAATGCCTTTCAAGGTTCATCCACGCTGTGGTAATTTTATAGATACGTATTAAATGAGTATATATGAGACATATATGAGGAGGGACCCCCCAGAAAACAAAATTATCTTCTGTAGGGCAGGCCCTTTGTAATACAGGCTTTCTCCACTAGGTGGGTCTTCTAGGAACCCATCTGTATCAGTGTACCAGCTGGTGTTGTTGTGAGAGGCTGTGTTCAGCTTCAGTGATGCAGTTTTTAACCAAAAAAACAGCACGCTCCGCCACCTCCCTGTGCCCTACCCTACCTGGTGACCCAGTCTTGCCCCAAGCGACTTTTGTTTCCCAGGATGAAAAAGGTCCTCAAAGGGAAACATTTTTGTCTAAGTGGGAGAGGTGAAACAAAAAAATAGCAGAAGCACTAAAAGGCATCAAAATCAACAAGTTCAAAAACTGTTTTGAGCAATGAAAAAAACATCTTGCTAGATGCGGTGCATCAAATGGAGAGCACTTTGAAGATGACTTAAGTTTAAACATGTAAGAATGAATAAACAATTTTTTATAAATAAATTCTGGTTTGGGGGAGTCCCCCCTCATTCATATATATACTATACATATATATATTTTTATTGCTACATAAATAATAACTTGGGGAAGACAAACACACACTGTTTATATTATTAATTCTGGGATATTTTTAAAATTTCAATTTATGGAGCTGTTTATAAAAAGAAATAGGAAATTCAAAAGAAAGCAAGCCCCGTAAGAAAGTGAGTAATCTAAAACGCATCCACTTGAGAAGTAAAAGGAGTCTTAAAAAGTGTGGGTACACTGACATAGTACCTTTAAAAAATTAAGAATGATACATATAGCAAAAAATCTTCTGCTATTTTCAAGCCTCAACCAACCTATTTGATTAGAAGCTTGACAGGTTTTTTTAGGAGAGAAAAGAAATATAGCTCCATTATTTATATATGCTCCCAACGGTAGCCTGAAAAACAAGTAGTAGCCTGTATTGCTAGAACTAGTATTGTATTTAACATCAAAGTTTAAGATGGAATAGAAAAATACCAAACTTCTAAAACTAAACATCACATAACAACATTTGAACGCTTTCATATTTAGATAGTATTTACCCAATGTTTCAGTTTGTGGTTATGTTTTGGATTTTTAAAATTTCTGGTATATTGCAAATTTTATGTCTGAAGACATTCTGAGCTATGAGTGCTTTTTATATTTAATCCCCAAATAGACCCAAAGCAAAAGACATTTTCTTAAGATTTTATTTATTTATTTTTAGAGGGGGGGAAGGGAAGGAGAGAGGGAGAGAAACAACATTGTGTGGCTGCCCCTCGTGTACCCCCTAAGGGGACCTGGCCCACAACCCAGGCAAGTACCCTGACTGGGAAGTGAACCAGCGACCCTTTGGTTCCCAGGCCAGCACTCAATCCGCTAAGCCACACCAGCCAGAGCAGGACATTCTTATAACCTTGAAAAAGAATCCAGTGAATATTTGTCTTCTTCTCTCCATTGAATTTGGAAATAATCCTAGCAGGGTATCTGAGTTTTAAGGATTCCCAGAACTGGCTTGATTGATTACCTAATGGCAGACAAACTGCATTGAATGTTTTCCACATTGAAAGGTCCTGACTTGGAACAGGATAAGCCTTCGGGCATTTTTCCTTAGTAGAGCTGATTTAGGTTAAAGATACTTTCCCTCCTAATCACCTATCAAATGAATAACCACTTTAGGAAGAAGGTCTATGGCCACACACACAAAAAAGTGTATATACATTTAATCATATTGGAATATTTTAAAATTACACTTTTCTGTAACCAACTGAATCAATCTGATCTTTTATTTAGGCTATCATCCAAAATCATTTCTGTGTACCACACCCTTACTTGTTTTCTACATCCTGAACTTCCTTAAAAACGAAACTCTTTCCTGCTTCTCAGGCAGGAATCTGAAGTGGAGTTCACTGAGGTCTGGACCACCAGTGAAATAGAGCTGTTGCAAGCGCTTGAGCCTAGCCGGCTTTGCTCCAGATGAAAATACAAAGTCTTCATTTGAGTAATCCCAGGTTACGGTATAGACACAACCAATCCAGTCCGAGACTTTAAGGAGTCACCATAATCAGAGTGAGGATGTTTTACATGAAACCAATGTAGTCTCAGTTTCCTATTCTGATATAACTTGAAGCAAGCAGTAAGATTAGGTACCACAACTGCTATCATTCTGATCCTTGGCTAGAATATTCTCTAATCGCTTATTGCTATGGTCTCAATGTGTCTCCCCAAATTTCATAGGTCAAAATCCTAATCCTCAAAGATGATGGTACATTATGTGGGACCTTTGGGAAGTGGTTAGGATGTGAGGGTAGAGCCCTTAAGGGGATTAGTGCCTTATAAAAGAGGCCCTGCGGAGCTCCCTAGACCCTTCTACCACGTGAGGCTACACACAGAGGTCTACAACCAGAAGAGGGTCCTCACCTGACTAGGCTGGCACCCTGATCTTAGACTTCCAGCCCCAGAATTGTAAGCAATACATTTCTGCTGTTTATAAGCTATCCAGTCTCAGGCATTTTGGTATAGCAGCCCAAAGGGACTAAGACACACACACACACACACACACACACACACACACACACACACACACAGCTATATAATGTACATCAAGAAAATGTTTTCCTTCCTTAGTACATCTGTAGGCCAAAGTATCATCACTAAACGTACAGTCATCATTTTATAACTCTTCATTACTCAAAATGGTCTGAGATGTTACCGTAAAGTGCTTTCCTGTAGATACTAATTATACAACAAACATTCAAGCCAACCAAATGATAGCAATTTGAGAGGGAGGAAGGATCCTGCAGTTCCTATCAATTCCCAAGAAACCAGATGTAACAAAACAGGTTTCTGAGTAAACACAACTTTGAGAACCCCCCAGGAGAACACAAGCCAATTAGAGGTCCTCCTGTAGCTGTGGCAGGTAATTGGCCTGGGGCTGTTTGCGCCACTGCCTCCAGCTGGAGCCCAGCTCCTTGGAAGTGACACACTGGTTGGATTTTCTGCCAAGTGCAGCAAACTTCCTGGCAGAAGGTAAATGAATTTGTCTATTTTCTCTGACAGTCAAGCTCAGAAAAATAGTAAGACAGCACACATGAATAAAATTCCATCTTTACTAGTATTCTAGATGTGCACTGGAACGTGATGGTCACATGTCTACGTACAGACATCTACCTAAAAGAAACCAATAACCTATGCAGCTTTTATAACTCAAAACGATTTGCACTCACTGTGAACCAAGCTTCTTGACTAAGTGGGAAAAAATGGTTTAAGGCAGAGAAAAGAATAAACATTTGTCTTTTTGTCATTTCCTAGAGAATATCATTTCCTACAAACCTCTCCTATTGGAAAGGTTTCTAAATAACTACTTAAATCTGTACAAGTAATGCAGCTCTTTATAAAAGGATAGAAACTATGAAATGGCAAAATGAAAGGAAAAACAAAGAGTCACTAGCAGTTAATTCTACCTCCCAAGAATCATGAATATTTATTTGGGAATATGTAGTTGTAGACTTATTTCCTAGGAAAGTAAAGATTCTTACCATTTTGTGGCAAACCTATCAATCTGCGCTAAAGTTAGATTTCTTTGGCTCACTGGTTATACAGGAACAGACATTCCTTTTTGGAAGTCTGTGGACTTACCTTCATTAACTCCCCTTGTAGACCTTAACTCTACCAGTCCATTAAAAAAACTAAATTTTTCTGTATTCACTGAATAACCTAGTTTATTTTTACTGTTTAGTAAATATTTCAAAGCCCAAATTTTGAGCTGGCTACTTAATTTTAAAACCATTAATAAAGTACTTGGATTTTAGTTCCAAATACACATACAGAGAAGACCAATGTAATTTTTTTGTTAACTGAGGCTGCTTTACAACATTTGCTTCTGTTCCTATTTATTCAGTGGCCTCTCTAATGAATATCTGAATTTAAGACGGACTTCTTGCCCTGGATGGGTGCTCAGTGGGTTGAAGCGCCATCCCACACCCCAAAAGGGTGGCGGGTTCCATCGCCAGTCAGGGCACATACCTTGGCTGCGGGTTTGATCCTCAGCTGGGGTGCACATGGGAGGTGAGCAATCGGTGTTTTTCTCTCACATCAATGTTTTTTTTTTCCCTCTCTCCCCCCTTCCTCTCTTTCTAAATTCAATGAACATATCCTTGGGTGAGAATTTAAAAAAGAAAAAACGACTGACTTTTCATTTAGTTAACGTCCCTTTAACTTACAGCACAATGAAGCATTTTAAGCACTTAAGGAAATCCATATGTGGAACTAACTGATCTCAGTAAAGAGACTGGGTTCAAAAGGTGACAGTACCTTACCTTATCTGCATAAATTGGGATATCATGAAATGGAGATATATACTGTCCTTTTTCATTTTCTGGAAAATAAAGCAGAAAACGTGATTATTTTTTGGTTAATTACATTTCCAGATATATGAAGTACACTTTTTTGAAAACTTAATTTTTAAGAGCAGTTTTAGGTTTACAATAAAGTAGAGAAGGTACAGAGATTTCCCATACATGCCCTGCTCCCACACACACAGTCTCTCCCATTTTCAACACCACTCACCAGAATGATAAAGTACACACTTTGATACCAAGATTTTATCCCCACATAACACTGGTTGTGCACTTCTTCTTTCCTGACCCTCCTCTAAGGCTGGGCTACATCTTCATCCCATGCATTCCTTAGGAATCGAAGAGGTGCTGTAAGGGCAGGGGCTGCCTTACACACACACCTTTTTATCCCCAGAGCCTAGCAGTGCACAGTGTACAAAAGTGACCAAAATGTTTTGGGTTGATCTCACATCAGTTAGCAGTTTACGAAACTAATGAGATACTTGAGCTTGGAAAGAAGGGAGTGCATCAATTTGCTGAATTATAAATCATGTTGCCTTAAATCTTATTCCAGTAAGACAGAGCCATCTTAGATCATGATTTTCCTTTGGGATAATCATGCTGCTTTAACACTTTCACAGGTAATTTCTATATTCTAGAGACCTAACTACTATATCCAAAAAGTAATTCAAAATATTCCTTTCTTTGTGGACTAACCAAAGGGTCAGTCCACATTGCATCCCTTCGGGTTTAGAAACAAAAGTGGAATAGGAAAAATCTGTGACCACTCCCAAACCCATAAAGTTAACTGTGACTCTGCAGTCCCACCCACTCTCAGTTTTAAAGAGACTGGTAAATGTAACATTTATAGAGGTTTAAAAAATTCCTGTTAATGGAAGGACTCTAAGAAATCTATGATTTTAAAAACCTTAAAATTATATCATTGGATCTAATTATTGGTATTTAGTTCCAGAGATTTCCACCTGATAAAAAGTTACTTTAGCCAGTGCCAAAGTCAAGGAGTGGCTGTGGTCTTCCATGAGGGCTATCAAATATTCGTTACCAATACATAATCCAAAAGCTGTGTTTGCTCTGCAACTATAGCTTGAATATTACTCAAACCATTCCCAGCCCTTAAAACCAGAGCCATGCCTCTAAGTCCTTCCTCTAAAGAACTTCTGGCGCCAACACTAACTCCGGAAAAATAGCTCAGTAACTTATTTGTCAAAAGTTCCTACACTGTCCTTGCTATTTCCAAGGCTTCCTGGACTTTACATGGTAGTCTAATGTTCAACTAGATGTGTAAACCTGAGAGTTCACCTACCTTTTTCTCTCACCCCGGGCTACTTACTTTTTTGATAGGATTCTTTCAAATCCTTTCAGGAATCCCATTTGTTCCCTCTAAACCCACTTTACTGCCCTTCACACACTGGAGAACTCACAGAATTCAGTGCATCTGCCCACTTCCTTCCAAATACTGAAATTGTAAAGAAGTTAAAATAGAACGCCTTTGGCGACACCGCTTCGAACGCCTCCTTCATCTCCTATAATCTATTCCTAGTAGTTTAGGAAGGGGGCTGGTTGAGAGCAAAGATAAACCCGAAGGTAGGAGCTTCAGAGGCGCAATCCGGCAGCGAACGCTACTTATAAGATTAAACCCGAAGGTAGCTCTCCTCCACCTACAGGGCGAAAGGTGAGGCGTCCAGGAAAGTGGAGCCGGTGGCCAACTCCGCTCATAGTACGGACTTGGGGTAAGTACCCCTTGGACACCTAGTCCCTGCACACGGGAAAAAACGCCGCACTTTCTCGTTCTGCTTGCCAGATTGACGTCACCTGTTTAACTCGAAGAGAACAGCTTTCTGTTTCATAGGCCAGTTCCCAGCATCAGTGCTTTAGGGAAAACAGACGGCAGAGAGGCAGTAGCGCTACCGGGATCCCCCTCCAGCCCTTCCCAAACCAAGGGATGGGTCCAGTCCTCTACTGAACGCTCGCGATCCCGGCCTGTTTCACCGTCTGCAGAACAAGGAGCTGCACTTACTCCGCTTGGAGCCAGAAATCTGAGCTACAGTGATGGAATTACGGTTTTAAGACTTCTCCCCACACCAGCCTCCGCACCCCTCCTCCTTTTCCTCCAAATTCAGCAATCCTCTTAGGGGAATTAGTTTACCTCCAGGCACCTTTCTAGGGTGACTCAGAGGTTTCCTTTTCCCATCACACACTACCGAGCACCTGCAAAACTAGCCTGGCCCAGATTAGCGTCCACCGAGCCCATGCTCTCCCGCCCGCGATCCAGACCTGTGAAAAGGCTCACTTGGTCTTCCCAGGTCCCAGCCACCGGCTGGAGGAGCCCATCCCGCGCCCGGGACAAAAGGCTAAGCGCGGGCCGCAGGCGCCCAGGCGGGACGCGGGACGAGGCCTAGGAATGAATGGACATGGGGGCGGGGAAGGGCCGCGGGGCCACGGATACTCACTGAAGAAGACCCTGTACTCGCGAGTGTAGGGCGCGGCGCGCTCCTCACAGCTGAAGCCGCTCATAATGCTGGAGACAGCCGCCGCTGCTACGGAGCAAGTAGCCTACACGCGGATCCGACTGACAAGGAAACCTCCGCGCCTGCGCACTGTTGGGGCTGGATTGTGGAGCCCCGCTGGGAGCCGCCTTTAACGCGGCTCGCACAAGCTAGTCTGCACCTCCCCCCGCTCTGCCCACCTCGTGCGCAGGCGCACTCCACTCGGCGTGCGTGTCCTTGGATGCCAGCCTCACCGCTTCGGGCCCGCCTCCACTGACCCGCCCCTGCCTCCCTGGCTGGGCCGCGTGGCTGGCAGCCGGTTTTGACTCTATTATTTGGCCTGCGGACTTTCGGGCTTTGACAAAGGAGAGTAAAAGCTCAAGTTCTTAGCTTGAAGCA
Organism: Artibeus jamaicensis; assembly: GCF_021234435.1. Taxonomy (NCBI): domain Eukaryota; kingdom Metazoa; phylum Chordata; class Mammalia; order Chiroptera; family Phyllostomidae; genus Artibeus; species Artibeus jamaicensis. The sequence continues at coordinate 22,034,756 of NW_026521788.1, forward strand.
GCTAGGAATTGGCCGCAGACCTCTCCCCAACCACGCACAAGGAGAATTCACCTTTGACTCTGACACACCCTTTCCTACAGACTAATTACTTATCTTAAAAGTCGTTTATAACACCCGCTTTACCAGAAAGACCCTGCATGCGGTAAAGGCGAGTATTTGCAGTTTAATAGGCCCATTTAAGCAAAACTGGCCCTATTACTGACGTATGTGATGGCTGCCCGCTAAGTACCAGTTCCACCACTTTCAAAGTGGATGACATCGGGCAAATTGCTGTTAATGTCCCAGACTCAGTTTCTCATCTGGGAAATGGAGATAGTCGCAGTAACTATTTCATGAGTCATTGGGATAATTCACTGAGCTAATACACGTCAAGAATTGCAGGAAGAGCCTGGCTGCTTGTGAACATTCAGAAAGTATAACTTGTTATTCCCACCGTCCCCAGTGGTGGAGGATTCACTCTGCCCCCGTCCTTGCCCAATCCATCCGAGGTCCTCAGGGACCTTAGATGGAAGCATTGTCAAAGTCCAGGCTTGAGCTCCAAGTCCCTGAGGACATTTCTCTCAGACAGAAGGAACTCTTTGGAGCTTATTTTTCTACTATGTTCCAATTTCTCGGGCCAGACCCCAAAAGCTAAGGTCTGATGGAAGTTGTAGGCAGATATTTGCATCACTTATACATCCAATCATATATGTTACAAAATGTATATTTCAAAAATCCTAATAATAAATAATGATTATTCACATTTCAAAAAATGCCTAGTTCTATTTAAAAGTTTGTTGATGGCCTGGTTTTCTCATAATGTGCCTTAAAGACATTTTGACTTAAACTTTTATTTTTGCAAAACAATGTCCATTATATAAAATGAGATGTTCACTTTATTAAAGGAAAACCTAGTAAGATAATTTTAATTAAATAGAAAGTGTCCCTCCCTTGTTCCCATCCAGACTCCTATTAACTTTCAGAAGGCCATGACTCACTGAGCTTCAAATACTCTATCACACTGTTTCACCAGTAGTTAGAACACAGGCTAGAAAAAATAGTACAACAGTAGTTCAGTCAGTAATACAATGTATTGTTGAATATTAAAGGAATCTCTGCAGAGCAAATACTATTCAGAGTGTTTTGAGATGTTCTTTTCATTGAATTGCTCTCTGTTTTCTACCTTTGAGCAGATGAAACTAGTATTCTTGGAAAAAAACTAGATTCTCATAGTGACTGACTTATGAACAGACAGAAATCATGCATTAGTGTGCCACACATACCTTCCCTTTTGCCAGCTCAGAGCAAGATAGTAAAGTTTGCTGACCTCTGGACTTGCACACTAACTTTTGTATCACTGAATGTGTTGGGAGAGGTAATCAATATGTACTCCATTGAAATGTCAAGCCCTGGCTTTACTGGGCACAAGTCAGTGCTTTGTAACTTTCTCTTGCAGGCAAGGGTGGTGAGCCCCACAGGCCCAAGTGGACCTTGTTCTCCTTCTCATGTCTCCCTGGAGTTTAACATGGTACTTGACCTGGAGTAGATTCATTGAACAATGAATCTTTGCTGGACCAATAGATAGAGGAATTAATTAATGAACAGGAGAGGAGAAATTCTTTCTTTCTCTTTTATATTTTTAAAGATTTTATTTATTTATTTTTAGAGAGAGAGGGGTAGGGAGGGAGACAGAGGGAGAGAAACATCAATGTGTGGTTGCCTCTCACATGTCCTGCACTGGGGACCGGCTGCAACCCGGGTAGCAGGAATCAAACCAGAGAGACCTTTTGGTTCGCAGGCCAGCACTCAATCCACTGAGCCACACCAGCCAGGGCAGAAAATACTTCCTTAAGTATATTAGTTTGACAAAGGAGGTACTCAGCTGTTCTCAAACATTAGCTTTCGTGCTCTGTAACCAAATCCAATGGCACTTTTCAATCCACGTCCTGTCCCATTGCTGTGGTTGACTCTCCTGCATACCTGCAATTTCCTGATGCGCTCTCCACTTTGGCTGGTGATTGCATCCTCCTCTGACATTCCTCCTGCTTCTGGCCGCTCATTAATCATCCTCCCCCTTCGCCTTCTCTTCATCTCTCATCTTAATCATGATTATCTTTCTTCTCATGTTCTCTCTTTCTAGAGATACACTCTCCCTACATTGCCTCATGGATATACTTGCTGTCAACTACCACTTACAGGTCCTATAACATGCAAATTGTTAAAAACTAAGTTTTATTTAACACTTACTGCAGCTATGCTCTGTGCCAGATGATAGGGATCTAGCACTTAAAAAAGATGTGGTCCCGGCCTCCACTTACAATATGAAGGGAAGACAGACTTCAACAAATAATCACAGTCAATTTGGATAAGTACAGTAATAGAGGATGTACAAAGAATTGCATTATGCCTGGCTGGTATAGCTCAGTGCATTGAGCAAGGGTCTGGGAACCAAATAACCACGGTTCAATTCCCAGTCAGGGCACATGCCTGGGTTACAGGCCAGTTTCCATCAGGGGACACACAAGAGGTAACCACACATTGATATTTCTCTCCCTCTCTCCTTCCCTTCCCCTCTAAAGATAAATAAATAAAATCTTTAAAAAAAAAGAAATTGCATTATGGAGTAGAGAATCTCTTCAAGGAAATGACCTTCACCTGTGACCTGAAGGATGAAAACAGGTCAGTAAGGCAAAGGGGACAAGACAGAAACCAGAAACAGATTATTAAGAGGTAAAAGCAGAGATGTGGTCAAGGTTAAATAGTAGAGGGCCTTGGAAGGCCTCAGAGGTAGTTTGAACTTTTTCCTAAGAGCAATGGAAAACCTGAGAAGAGTTTTAGTAGGAACTTGACATAATCAGAATTGCTTTAAAAACTGACTCTGTTAGCAGCTTGGAGCCTGAATTGAGATTCAGCAGCACCAGAGGCAGGGAGAATAATCAGAAGACTGCTGCAGTGGCCTGGATCTGGGGGCAAAGGGAAAGGTTGAGTACAGAGCTGGAGTCCAGATAGAACTGATGGAACTGGTGATTGGCTGCACAAAGTAAAACGTGCAGGGAGGGAGATGATGAGGGAGATGGACCTGAGGATGATTTCTAGGTTTCTGGCTACAGCAGCTGGTTGATGGTTTGTTTGTCATTTACTGAGATAGTTTGATTGGGATGGAGGGTGAAAAAAATCATGACTCTTTTATCAATCTACTTCCTTGATCATAAGTACTCATTTATTCTCTTTTTGCATGAAAAATACACTCAGTCTCTCTACAGAAAGCGATACCCAAAAGTCTCAACCAATCATGACATCAGGGTCAAAGTTTAATTTCTCATGATAGCACCTGTATTATGTCAAGCTATGGCTTCTCTTGATCCAGAGTTATGAACCGAAAAGGAAACAAATGTTATCTACTGCCCCCCATATCTACACCTAATATGAAATGGTTGAACAAGGACAGAATAAATACTCAAGGACTGAAATAAACACTCTTATCCATTAAACACTCTCATTCATCACTGGACCTTACAAATCCAAAATTCTGTTGGGTGTAGGAAACATTTTTTGATTAAGTTCCAGTTGAGCCCCCTGAGAGTAGCTCCCTGTTACTGTTCTTCATAGCTCTTGGCTTTAACTCTCTGGAAGTTCCTTTCTTTTCCATCATCCTTCCGGCAGCATCTGGAAGATATACACTCCGTGGGGGCTGAGCAGCTTTTTCAGCTTCCTTTCTGTCCACAGAAATTTGGGAGCCCAAAAGTTGTTCTCTAGCAGTCATGATCTTTTAACCCAAGCTGGTATATCTTAGCTAGTCAAATCTCTTTAAAACTTGGAGAGTGTTTTGCCCATCTGATTGTAGTCAGCTCAATGTGTCAATCACCACAGCTATAATTCTTCCGAGAAGAATTATTCCCTCTCTAGGAATAACTGCTAGGGTAACTTGAACTTAACCTGCATTGGAGAGCATGCCCTTAGCCTATTTTCCCTGAACCATTTTATTCAACAAAGAACTCACTGGGGGCCTGGCGGGTGTAGCTCAGTGGATTGAACGTGGGCCTGTGAACCAAAGGCTTGCGGTTTGAATCCCAGTCAGGGCACATGCTTGGGTTGCAGGCTGGGGATGTGTGCGAGGCAACCACACATTGATGCTTCTCTCCCTCTCTTCTCCCCTTCCCCTCTCTAAAAATAAATAAATAAAATCTTTAAAAAAAAGAACTTACTGGGAGCCACTGCTCATACCTTTGATCTAGTGACTGTCCCAAAACTGTTTTAATATGTGATTTAAGATTTTTAAATTTATTTCATTTATTTATCTTTAGAGGGGAAGGGAAGGAGAGAGGGAGAGAAATATCAATGTGTGGTTGCCTCTCATGAGTCCCCTGCTGGGAACCGGCCTGCAACCCAGGCATGTGCCCTGACTGGGAATCAAACCGTGATCCTGTGGTTCGCAGGCCCATGCTCAATCCACTGAGCTACACCAGCCAGGGCTTTTAATATGGGATTTAATCAGCCTTGTGACTCAAAACATTTCTCAATTTCTCTCCTTTATTGAAGATGAACAGTTGCATCTTTCCATCCAGTTGGTTCTGGAACCTCTGATTCTCTTTTTTTTCATCCCTGCCTACGAAACAGTTCTTTTCCAAGCTCATCTGTTTCTCGAAGTGTCCTGTCAAACACAGCTGAAAGCAACCAAGGCACACAGGTCACAATCTGTTTCCCAACCTCTCTGCCTAAAATACCTGGTGCAGTGTTTGCCTTCCAAGTGATCAAATAATGGAGAGAATCTCTATAGAGAGATTACAGGGGTGGGGAGAGACTAAAGTCCAAATCGAGATGCCCAGAATGTGGTTTGATAGGAGGCCTGGAACTCAGAAGACAAATGAAGGTTGGCTGAAGTCGCTGATTGGGACAATTTAAGTCATAGGAGAAGAAATATACTAGCAATTCTTTTAAGAAGCAGAGGACCTAGAGTAGAACCCTAAGGCATCTCAATATTCCAGGAAAGGATGGCAGCAGAAGCCCTCCCTGCTACCGACACACACACAGAGGGGTCTGAGAAGGAATGCCAGAGAGGTAGGGGATAGAACAGGGCACTATGGTGTCTTGGAGGCCAGGAGAATGGGGGGCTTTAAGAAGAAAAGGTGCTCAACCCTTACACGCAGCTACCTTCCGGACTTCCTGCTTCGCAGGCATCTCACGTTTACAAAGTCAAAAAATGAGCTTGCCTTTTCCCCTTTGAATCCTGTCAGTTATCGGTGCCACAACTACCCAGTCAGCCCCACTGGAAGTTCCTTGAGGCTCCTCCTGGTTAACTTCTGCAGTGGCCACTGGTGGTCACCCGCCCAGCACCTGTTTGCACTCCCTTCCCCTTCCCCACAGAACTCTGTTGCTGTTCCACGCACCTACCTGCCCCTGAACGGCTGTGTGCTTCAGGGAATTAGGTGCTAACTCAGCCCCAGAGGAGGGTGCAGTAAGTCTAAGTTAATCACTACTAGTTGGGTTGTGGGCACGTGACACAATTCTGACCAAGGTTATGAAAGGGAGGGGGTGGTGGAAACTTCTAGGAAGGAGTCTCTTGTTTCTACAATATATAGAACTGGCAGAGGCCATGTTCTTCCTCTTTTGGACATTGTCTTGGCACCTGCCAACCCTACCTGTCTTGCATCCTGGAGGACAGGTTGCCTATAGGTAATAGCAATAAATGTACAGTGAAGATGCCAGGTGGAAAATTATGTGAATTATCCCACCCAACTTCGTTGTGTTTAAACCATTTTGATTCAGAATTTTCTGTTTCTTGCAGCTGAAAACATTCTAATGGTCACAACTTTCCAACAGTTTTTACCTCCCCACCCCCAGATTAATTTGATTGGAGATGGACTCCAGTTTCAAGGACGGGTCTTGATTAGTCTAAATCGACCACCGAAATCTCAGCCCCTCTACCATTTCTGGAACCCCATTGGAAAATCATGGGATTCAGAACATGGCATTGCCCTAGCAACAGGGTTTGGGTTGACAATGGATGCCTGACCCAATTTGAACCAATGAGTTTGCTGACTCCTTCTGAGAAGTTACTTTGTTCTCTCAGGAGAAAGTCTTGAGAAGAGATATCCCTTTTGCTTTCTCTCACTCTCTCAATGTAAACAAGAAAGCGGTGGCTCTGATCACTGGTAGCTGCTCTCTGCACCATAGAAAGCCAGCCTCAGGATGAAGTTCACATTGCACAAGAGGCGGCAGAGCAGAGCAATAGAGATGACCTGAGTCCTTGACAATATCGTCGAACCACTGGATCAACCAATTCTTTGCACTTACTATTCTGTGAACGAATATATCCCTTTAGTTTAAGCTGGCTTGGGTCAGATTTCTGTCAATGGCAACTATAACTACCCTAGATGACGACTCATCCTCCTACAACCTACCAGTTACCAGGTAATACTGCGTGGATCTCTCAAACATCTCTTGGACTTGTCACCTCTTCTTCATCTCTACAGCCTAAGCCAGTCCTGGGATCTCTAACCTGGATTCCCACACATAACTCACTGCTGCCTCACTGGTCTCCAGTTCTGTCTCCCTCCAAGTCATTCTCTGCTCATTGACAGCACGTGCTTTAACAGAGGAGGGTCCGAGTGCATCCCTTCCCTCTTTCACACCCTCCTCTTTACCTGGTTGTCACTAGCTCAGTCATCAAGACTTATTTCCAGTTTTTATGGGAACCCTTTTCTGACACCCTCAGTCTGTTCCACTGCGTATGTGATACTCCATCAAGAAAGTACTATTCCACATGATGATTCTTCTCTTTTCTATCTCCACTCATTGCTCCCATGTTCTTAGACTCAGCAGGTACTGTTTGTGGAGTGTACACTTGCCAGAATTAAGGGTTGTCTAACCTGTCACACTTAAAAGTGGGGACCTAACCAACTCGGTAATTTGGTTTAGTGTCAAGAACTCTGGCCTGCAACCCAAAAGCCTGAAATTTTGTCTTGCTTTCACCACTTACAAACTTTGACAATGTCAAGGAAATGCCTTGACTTCTGCAGAACTCGGTTTTCCCTCTGTGCAATGGGAATACTGCAGATATGTCGATGAAAGCACAGCTGATTGCTGACCTTTTTGCAGGGAGGATGGCTATTTTGCCTGGAAACTTTTCATTCAGAAGGAAGATGCAAAAGTGGGAAGATTACTAATGCAACAGAAAGTTAAAAGTAAACAAGAAGTTCTTTCTCAATATTTCCCATAATTTATAGCATAGGTAACAGAATCATCTTCCACAGACGAGAACAAAGGGGAGTGATTATGATCATCAGAGGTGGCTTCAAAAGACTGCTGGGCAGCACTCTGAACGGACAAGACACACTATGCAAAACACTGTTCCTTGGTGGTGGGCACAGCACATGACTGTGGGTCGCTCAGTCACTGAAACAGCTTGGCTCTGGCCGTCCTAAGCTCGCTGCAGAGAGGGAGACAGAGTGGGGTGTGAGATGATCACTCCTCAAACACAGAGTGATTTAACGCCACCACTGGCTGTGGGACAGGCTAATTTGCCCAAATCACTATGCTTGGGTTTTTCCACACACATTAATTTGTTTGCTCGCACATGACAACAGCAACATTTGCTGGTGACAGGTTTCAAAGGCCTGGGCATTGCAGCTAGCAAGAGGACACGACTCAAGGCAGACACCACAGCCAGTCCAGCCCGGCAGCTCCCGCCCCATCAATGACCACATACAGGGGAATCGAAAGGATCCCTTTCAGCCTGTGGCTGCCTTGAAGGCTTGGTGCAGTGTTGGATCAAACTAAGTTTACACCCTTTACTTAAACTTCTGCTATTCCTTCCATCTCAAATCTTTGGAAGGCACTGAATGTGATGGAAATGTGGTCATGTGGCCAAGACAGCAGTCTGGAGCCTGTGGTCGACTGGTTATATTTTTAGGATTGAAGGGGACCTCCATCAAGTCTCTTTCTTTTATTCTGAACCCCAGTCTCCCAAATATGGGAAGGAAAATCCACAGCAGCTTGAGGGAGAGGGAGAAACCTGGCTTGCTTGTCAGAGGAACCAAGATTTGAATTTAAGCTTCAGCATCTCCTTGTTATATGACCTTCAATAAGTTACTTAACTTCTTTGAGTCTTGGTTTTATATCTATAATTATGGGTATATCAATAAATACCAGCTCATTTCATTATTTCATTCATTTAACAGACATCTATTGAGTGCCTCCCATGTACCAGACAACATCCTAGGTCTGAGTCCGCTGAGTGGGCAAAATGATGTAGCCCCTGCTTGGAGCCGTGATCTGCTGTGAGGAGTAACTAACAAAGCTCTCAGGGCTGTGCCTGGCTTATAACGGGAACTCAGTAAGTGTTCTGAGTTGACCAGAAAGATAACTACTGTCACTCAGTACTGTATTAATAGGCATTAATTCCCTTTTCATTGATCCGCCTCCTGTCTTAGGGCCTCTGCACGTGATGTTCTCTCTGGGCTGTTCTTTGCTCAGTGACTGACACAGCCCCTCTTTGACTTCATCCCTGTATGCAAATGTCACCCCCTCAGAGGGCCGGTCCTAACCACCAGTTAAAGCAACTTCCCGGGTTCATCGCACTCTGTCCAGTTATCTCACTTTATACCCATCCTTAATGGGTCTAAACATCATTTAAACTTATTAGTGATAAGTTCCTCTTAGATTTAGGGCAAATTTGTGTACTAAAGTATCTAAATATAACCATAGTTTTAAAAGATAGACTTGAAAAGACTTTACAACAAAAGATAGAGAATGGTCAATCAGCATACGAAAATATGCACAACCTCACTAGTCAGCAGGAGAATTTGTAACAGACAGTGCTGCCGAGTGTAGCCAAGAACAACCAGCACTTGCACACACACCCAGTGGGAACACAAAATGCTACAACAACTTGGGACAACTCTTCAGGAGTTTCCTACAGTCAAACTCTACACTACCACACAGTCACTAAACCCACTCCTGAATGTTCACAGCAGCATTATTTATAATTCATAAACTTGTAAGAACTAGTAGCAACCCAAATGTCTATCAGCGAAGGAGCGGATGAATGAAATGCAGCCCGCCAGCCCGCACGCACACACCACGGCACTCCCCGGCAACACAGACACGCAGACTGCTGACCACACGCAGGGCCGTGGGCGAGTCGCACGAGCCCGGCGCACGGGCGAGACAAGACAGGCCGAAGGCTGCGCACAGCGGGGCTCTGCGTTCCTGACGTTCTGAAATCAGACAGATGATCCGGGCGGGAGTGGAGGATGAGGGTTGACCATGAAGCCACATGGGGGATTTTTTTTGGTGGAAGGATGCTGGAAATATCTTGAGTGTGAATGTGGTTATACAGTTATATCCAATAGCTAAGATTTATCAAAACGTACAGCTAAAATGTGAGAATTTTATTGTTTGCATATTATGCCTTAATAAATCTGTTACCTTGCCTTGACTCTGGTGGCTCTGTTGGTTGGGCATCATCTGGCAAAGAGAAAGGTCATTGGTTCGATTCCTGGTCAGGGCACATGCCTGGGTTGCGAGTTTGGTTCCCCAGTTGGGGTGCCTACAAGAAGCAGCCAGTCGATGTTCCTTTCTTACACCAGTGTTTCTCTCCCTTTCTCCCTCCCTTCCCCTCTAAAAGTAAATAAATGACACCTTTTTTTAAAAAGCAGTTGCAAACATTTTAAACGTACAGACAGATATGCATAAAGAATGACTCTGTGCTTATCACTTGTAGTGGGACTTGGGTGCTTTTTATTTTCGTGTCTTTTTTATCTGAATTTTATAAAATTTCCACCATGATTTTCTAGCACTCTGGTAGAAAGAGAAGAAAACCAACAATAAAATGCCATAAACGTAAATAATTGGATTATTCAACAAGGAATCTATTGTTGATTCAACATTGTTTGCCTGTAATGAAGCCCACTTGGTTCACCTCCTTCTCATCTGTCTTTCCTCAGTGGCACTTCTGAGGGGTGAGCTGAGGAAATGGATGCAAAAAGGTACAGAGCTTAATAGCAACGCTTTGTCCATCCAGCTCTCGGTTTGGCTCTCACCTTGATTTTTGGATGAATACACAGTGGACTAATGATAGGGGGGCTCTCATCCGACTCTGCCAACTCCACCCTCTATTCCAACCCAGATCAAGTTATGAGTCTCCCAAGCCCCAAGAGAAAGTCCTCAGCATAGGGCTGGGCCGGTTGTGGTTTGTGGGGTCCAGGCTGGGCACCCACCTCCAGCTCGCATTGGTCTGTTGAGCGGTGCGTGGCCTCGGCGAAGTCAAGAGGCTATTCATCAGTGGAGACCAATGATCAGCACAACCTCTCGAACTGCACACAGCAAGACAGGACACAGAGTACCTGCAAGAGCCCCTCTAGAGTGTGGAAGCTCAGTGTCAACAGGCTGCTGGCCCTTTTCCTCGATCATACATCCACTTCATCTCCGAACTTCCTGCCCCTGAAAGGCCAGTCACCTTAGGAGACCTGACGGGCCTGCAGGTGGAGGACGGGCTGTCCTGTCCGGGAAGTCCACATTGCTTGAAGCCCCTGTGTCTTGGGTAACTGGACGAGGCCCCTGTCAAGGCCCAGGTACCCGGACACAGGATTCTGGTGAAGGTAACAAAGCTATACTTATAAAAATAGCTTCATAAAATATCATCCTGTGGCCCTGGCTGGTGTAGCTCAGTGGATTGAGCACAATCAGACAATTGCGGTTCGATTCCCAGTCAGGGCACATGCCAGGGTTGCAGGCCCGTTCCCTGCAGGCCAGTTCCCAGCAGGGGACACACGGAAGGCAACCATACATTGATGTTTCTCTCCCTCTCTCCTTCCCTTCCCCTCTAAAGATAAATAAATAAAATCTTTTTTAAAAAAAGTGTTCAAAATAAATAAATAATAAAATATCATCCTGTGGAGAAAACACACAATTTTCTAGCCACTTTAGTTAATAAGTAAAGTGCAGCAGGAGGAGCTCAGAGCACTTGGGTGGGCATTGGGGGTGGAGGGAGACAATCACAGCTTCCCTCAGAGACTCTGCTTTGTCCCTAAATGCCAAGTTGGGAGAAATCCTGATTCCCACTCTGGGGTCTCTGACCTCAGGGTTCACACAGGCACCATGTTCAGGAACTTAAAACTCCACACATTATTCACAATAGTCAAAAGGTGGAAACGACCCAAGTGTCCACTGACGAATGAGTTGTGTTAGTGACAGAAAAAATGGCACCAGGTGTTAGCCTTGGTTCAGCAACCTCAGTGCCTGAGTTCTGGCTAACAGGAGAATTCAGAGCCAAGACTCAAATTATAAAAGAAAGTTTATTTAGAAAGTCACAGAGGTAGGAGTGAGCTGTAAAGAAATGGGCTCAGGAACAAGCTGCAAAGGCAAAACAAGGGCTCTTGGCTTAGGAGAGACAGACAGACAGACGGAGATGGGTCCTCCATCCTGGGGGCTTTTATCTGAGGTCTCAGGGGAGGATCCCAGTAAGATGTGGTCTCCACTGATTGGTTGGCACCAGGGGAGGGCATCATCAGTCATTGCAGCTGGTCCTGATGTCAGCCATGGCATTGTGGTTCTGCTCTGTCTGGTTTTGCCGCTTTTCTGGGCCTAAAGCTGGAGCACAGCTCAAGGCCCAGATGTCCTCTCCAAAAGCTAATGCTCAAGGGAATGGCTGTGCAAGGGCCTGCAGTTGTGCCCATTGCTAGGCACCCAGTGTTCTCGGCCCTGGCGACCCTCTGCCCCTGGCCCATCATTCCTGCTCCTGTCATGCCTACCCAACCTGCCTTCTGCAAGTGGATAGACTAAATGTGGTGTATACCTATACAGTGGAATATGTCCAGCCTTAAAAAGGAACAGAGTGCTGATATGTGCTGCAACGTGGATGAACCTTAAGATGCAATGCAAAGTGAAAGACCAGTCGCAAAGGACAAGTACTGTATGACTCCTTCTGCATGAGGTACCTAGAGTACCTGGAGACAGAAAGTAGAACGGTGGTTGCCAGGAGCTGGGAGGAATGGGTACAGAGTGGCAGTTGGGGGTGTTAAGAAATGTTCTGGAAATAGTAGTGATGGTTATGCAACAGCGTGAAGGCACTTGATGTCCCTAAACTGTACACTTCAAAAATCATCATGAAGGTACATTTTATGTTGTGTGTATTTTACAACACGTATAAAAACCAAACATTTCACAGGTACCCACAAAGCCTCACCCCCTTACACAGGCATCATGTCACACTGCTTACCACTTAGATCAGATCTCTAAATGGGCAGGCATAGCCCTTGATTGGTTTTTAAAAAGAAATAAAACTAACAGCAAAATATATCAGTTAGGACCCAGTGCAGCTTTCTTGGCAGGCGCTGTCTTTCAAAGCATGGCATCTTCGTGGGGAATGAAACAAAGGGGCCTTGGTGGAAAGGCTGGCCTGGGTGAGCGTCCTGGTCTCCCCTAGCGGTAGAAGCTGAGTCTGTGGTTGGGGAGGCCATGCTGCAGGAGAAAGAAGCACACTCCAGAAGAGTGACCAGGCGGTGTCTCTGGACAGATTGCACCCACGGCGGCAAGCGTTTCTACTCGAGACTGCCCTTTCTCTGGACTATTTTTAGAGCCTGGAGTCAAAGTTATTGGCAGTAAGTAGCCAGCAGCCCTCTGGCCTATGCGACACATGACACTGACACAGCACCAAAAACGGGGCCCATACATGCACTAGCTAATGAGGGACAGGATGGCACGCCCTCTCCTGAGACCCTCCTCTCACTCCCGGACACCTGGGCTGGGTGGGATTGCAAAGGACCTTCATGTCTGGGTACCCTGTTCGACACATGGGTTCAGAGATACTGTGCACAGAGCAGCTCAGACCCGGTATTAAAGAGTCAACACAACAGACTCATTTCCCAGGCCAGGAACTTGACGGTGGGGATGCTGGTTCCAACATTCTGGTTCGCCTGTAGGCAAAAAGCCTCCCTGCTATCCCCAAGCCACCTTTCCAGAGAGGCAGGAAGCAGTGTAGGAAGAAACCACCAGAAGACAAATTTGAACCCTGCCCCTCTGTGGCCTCTGCCCTTGGCCCCTTTAAACCTAGGTTACTTTGTGAAATGGCAATAGTATTTTCTACCTCATTTGCATGACTCAACTGAAACAGTGTCTGGGGACTTGCTTAGAAGGGATTACACAATTGTTTAGAAATTTCCTTCTGTCCTATGTCTGTACTTAAAGTGGCATAAACAAGATTAAGTCACTGTTTGTAGATTGAGGAAACAATTGAAGACTTGGAGTTCCATCCTCTGCCCTGATTTCTGGTAATGTTTCTTTTTTGTTCACTAAAATTCTAGCAACACTGTGTTTTCTATAGAAATGCAGGGAAATGTCAAGTTTATTGGGGCTGTGCAAGGATCACTGAGGCAACCCCATTTCCTTCCATCCCCTAAACCAGGGGTGTCAAACTCATATTCACTGGGGGCCACATCAGCCTCATGGTTGCCTAACAAAGGGCCCAGTGTAATGTTAGGACTGTATAAATGTAACTGCTCCTTAACAGTTAAGCGAGAGCTCGGCACTGCCACTGGCTAGAAAAGAAACAAGGTGCCGGGCTGGATAAAACAAGGTGGAGGGCCAGATTTGGCCCGCGGGGCTTGTGTTTGCCACCCACGCTCTAGAAGAAGCCTCTTTTCTCCAAAATGATGCAGGCACGCTGGGTGAGCGTCAGAGTATGCAGGGGGCCTCCTGGTTCCTGGCCCTGTTTAGGGGACACGAGTCATCCATGTTGGGGAGGGATTCAGTGTTTGTCTTGCAGGAGGCCCCAAAGGGCACACTGGCTTTGGCTGGCCAACTTCCTCCCCCCACATTCCCAGGAGGGGACCATGGAAAAAGACCTGAGAAGGCTTTGTGCTTGCAGCTCCAGTGAGCAGATGTGTTTCGAAGGCAGCAAAGTGGTCCTGTGCTTTCCCTTCCTCCTGTCCACGGGTAAATAAACCGATACTTCCATGTGACCTTGAAGCTAGCAGTCTGTCACATTGTAAGTTCTTGCCTGGGCCCCCGGGGTGGGGATGGTGGTGAGTCCCCTGTGAGGAGAGGAGGGAGGACAAAGTTCCCCAGCCCCACTCCCACCCCCACAGGGCTGAGACCCAGAGGGCAAGACCCAGAGTACCTGCAGGTACTGATGCAGGCTCTTCAGGGTACATTCGACATTCTGCGGCTGCTCAGGCATGAAGTCCTGTTGCAGCACTTTGGGAAGAAGTGAACTGCCCTGGACACCAACAAGACACACCCACAAGACACTGCCACACAGGCAGAAGGAGCATACCATGTTCATCTTGGAAGAAGTCAAGGGGCGGGGCTTCAGTAACACAAGAGACTCCAGAAAGTGGACACAAAGAATCAAAGTGCTGGTCAGCTGTGCTTTCAGCTTCTTTCCAGCAGCCTAATTAGCCTTTATACATCTCACTATGCTCCACCATAACAGGCATAGCCGGAGATGACAAAACCACAGTCACTGGAGTTGGCTGTGCTCCTGAGACATTTCCAAGTGAGGGCCAGGGCTAGCCACAGCTCTCCTGGGATCAGCCTCTTGTCTGCAGAAGGGAGATAGGGAAGTCCGTTCCCAAAGTGTTATTGTCGCCAAACAAAAGGGGGACTTGGCTGCCCAACGCCACCCACAGGCGAATTCCAGAGACAGAGGCTGGTGAAGAAAGAAAGAGGTCTTTATTTAAATGCTGTGCAACTTGGGAGAACAGGGGATTCCCCATCTCCAGGCTCATCACTTCCACAAAATACCAAAAAAAAAAAAAAAAAAGCTGTTCCCAAAAAGGCCAAAGCCCAAAACAATGCCAGAATTCCTCCTCCATCCTCATCTGTCCTTTGGAGCCCAAGGTGGCTAAGCAGGAGGCTCTCCAGCTTCAGACTCTCTTCTGGGGTCCATGTGTGCTGTTGGAGCTGCCATTAGCCATGAGGCTTCCAGAGCCAGCCCATCTGCAAATGCTCCAGCCAGCACGCCTCCAACGTGGGTCCAAGAGGGCCTGCCCCTCCCTTCCCTTGACTTATATCTTCCAGCCCAAACTTCTGAGCTCTGGGAGAGTCCGGCCCTCCAACCAATCCCATCTCGTTCCCAGGCTAGACTAACAGGTCTTTCTCCCTTCGCAGCACAACCCCCCCACCCCACCCCCTGCTCCTGCTCGCACCCCCGGTACTTGCCATGTTACCGTTATCATCATGAGAATTCCACAAGATGAAGTTCCTGGTGTCTACCACACAAAAGGCTTTGGGGGAAACTTAGCCCCTCTTCGCTCCCCTCCTGTCTCTGACGGGGAGGCAGTAGAGAAGATACCATTAGCAGCTGCCCACTGCCTTGTATTTGAAAAGGAGGCACCATGGCACTCTCTTCAAAACTGCACTAGGCTGCTATCACGTGCAGGTCTCACATGTCCAGTCCCGGCCCTCCGATTAAGGGGCTGCCCTCCCTGTGCCACTCAAATGCCTCGGGCTGAGAGCAGCCAGGGCCCTCCCCAGCTGAGCCATGGTGTGCAGTCCGGTCACGGTGTGGCAGGAGGCAGCCTGGCCTGGGAGCACCGGCTACGGGGCCCCGCCTCAAAGGCAGGTCAGAGTCCCCCGGGCAGCGTCCCCACCAAACCCATGAGAGCAGTAGGCCCTCTGGTGGCTCCCCTACTGCAGCGGGCAGAGCCAGGCACAGAAGGCAGCCTGGAAGCCATGGCAGAAGCTCTTGTTGGAGTAGCCATGGATGGTGGGGTTGGCACTGCTGTTGAAGAAGGCCAGCCAGTGGGCAAAGGGGAAGGAGTAGGAGGCAGTAGACAGGGACCAGATGCCGCTGCGCCTCACTGAGCTGCTGGCGGCGGGTGAACAGCTGCAGTGCCCAGAGCGGCAGCTGGGACAGTGTGAAGGAGAGTGCCTCCACAACTAGCATGTGCACAACCTTGGCCTTGTACCGGACCCCCACCTGCCCCCAACTGCCCTCCTTGCCCACTTGGCCAGGGCCCAAGGCCTCGACAAGCTTGCAGGTATACATGACCATGAAACGTTTCAGCAGGGAAAGAGCACGGCGATGTAGACCTAGCGCGCACCCTTCTCAGGCCAGGCCTCCCAGCACAAGTAGAGCGGGGAGGAGCAGTTGTGGGTGTCCACCATGAAATGGTTCTCCTCGTTCATGACAGCACAGCCAGGGCCCAGGGGACTGCAATGGTGACCAGCACCTTCTGCAGGGTCAGCTTTTCATAGAAAAGGGTGCACAATGAAGTGGAATCTGTGGGAAGGAAGAAAAGAGAAGCAGAGGCTCTGGGAGGGTCCCAGTCATTCCCACGTGAGAGCTAGCCCTGGCTGAGGACTGGTGTTGGGGCACTTTACATTCACCATCACACCTTAATGCAAAGAAAGCTTAATGCAATGCAAAGCTTTTTGTAGGGCATATGCCTATACCCCATTACCTGAGTGACTGGTTGCAATATAGGCCTCAGTTAAGGAGCCCATCTTCATCATTTCCCCCTGAGACTCAACAGTTTGACTGAACTAAGTGGTTGGGTTGGGGTGGTCTGTGGGCTTCATTTTAGAACTGATTTCCCCTGTTCTGTCCTAAAGGCTTGAACGGAAAGAACCCAGAAATCTGAAAGGAGGAAATTCTAATATATACCCCTCAGCCTGAGTGAAGTATAGTGGGCCACAGGGGGTTTGGATAGGTGTAGCGTGCCTTGCAACCTTCCTCCAGATAAGCCATTCATTACCTATGTCCCTGCCCTTGTCATTTAGTGACTGATTTAATTGTGCTTCCAACTGTATTTCCAAATCTGTCACCTCCAAAATACTACTAGGATGCCAATTGTTCACTAATGCCAGCCTTTGGACATCAAGCCTGTCACTTGCTGGTGACAGCCAACTGACCTGGATTCTGTAAGGTTTTTCCCCTCACAAGAAGGACTCCCTCCATGCTGCACCCTCCCACCCCCCTTTCAGGGCACCTCTGACCCAAGGGTAGGTAGGATGACATCCCTGTTCATTCCGAAGTATTTACAAGAAAATGAGACCTTCGTCCACTATTCTTTATATGATTATATAGGGGTTGTGTAACTGAAAAAAGGGATTTGTAACAGGGTGCAGCCAAGAGGGGAACCTCAAATAGGGATTTGTAATAGGATCCAGAAGAGCTTGGAGATAATTGGCTCCACACCACAGGGCCACACCTGCCCAGGATGCTGGCAGCTGTGGCCAATTGTGGGAGGAGCTAGAAATGGGGCTGCAGAGGAAGATTGGTACTGGGGTTTAAATGGAGGTGCCGCAGCCATTGGGCATCTCTCTTTTGGGGACCATGCGACTCTTCAGGACCACGCGTCTCTTCGGGACCACACGGCTTTGGTGTCTTTGTTGGGACCACTCAGCTTGGGTGAGAGTCAGCACCACGAGGCTTTGGAAGTGCTCCCTTTTGCCACATGGAGGGTGCCTGGAGGACTGTGTGCATTTGTGGAAAACTTTAGTTTGTATTACTTAAAATAAATAATAAGTTCCTTTCCTTTTCACTGATCTCTGGTATTAACAGATGTCTTTTCTCAGATGGCAGGCAAAATGACCCCAGTAGGTGGGGAGGAACCCTGGAGAAAAAGAAGGGTGTTGTGTGTGGTTCAGTGCCCCCTGCCCTGGTTTGTTCTGAATCAGTTTTTGGTGACCCAGATGGAAAGATAATTGTCCATGGCAGACTGACCCCCTCAGGGGGAGGAGACTGAGACTTCAGAATTTCCCCAGTCTCTGAGAATCTCCCTGCACTCCTCCTGAGGGCATCCGCTGCCTAATCACACCCAGAAAGGTGAAGAGGAAATGAAATGGGAAGGGAGCCATGGTGGAAGTATCTTGGTTGAAAGTTTGTTTTCTGAGTACTGTTTTGGAATAATGGAGTTGGAGTCATGGACAACAGCTGAGGAAATACCTGGTCTTTTCAGTCCTCTTGTGAATTTTTTGATGCTCTGCTGGAAAAGTATAGGGTGTTCTGAGCCAGTCCTGAGTGGAGCCCACTAGGTAGAATTCAAAGGGACTGGGAGAGTTGCTCCTCCAAGTCGAATTACAAGAATCTTTTATGTAAGCAGTTGTTGTTTCACTATTGTAACAGTGTGTGGCCTACCTAAGTTTTGAGTGATGAGCTGAGGTGGCCTGTGAATGGTTCCTTGAATTACTGCATCATTACCCGGTTCAAAAGGCATTCCCAACGTCACAACTCTCAGAAGAACTCCACTATTTTAATGCATTTATAATGTTGCATAGTAGCCTTATGACACAGACAGAGAAGCGTGTAATGGTATAGAAGGAAAACGTGGTCTCAAAATCCCTCCCTGAGAGCAGAGCTCCACAGGGGAGGGATGATGAGGAACTAAACCTCATTAATGCTCTGAACCCAGAAATGGACACTCCCAGATGGGAGGGACCTCTGCAGTGCTGCTACCTCCCTGGGAGCTGGGGCCTGCCAGGGCTCCTCCCTGCTGCAGGAGGGAGAGAGGGAGAGGTCTCCACCAGGGATCTGCATTCTCTGCAGGTGGAAGGTGTATCCTCTGTGCTGCTGCCCTCCCCAGTGGCTTTGCTCCCTTGGCAGATGGGAGGGGTAACCTAGTGCCTCACCCTCTGCAGGTGGGAGGGACCTGCACCACCCCTCTTCCCCTGCAGGTGGGAGGGGTCTCAGCAGGAATGCCACCCTCCCTGGTGGGAAGGACCTGCAGGGCTCCAGTCCCCCTGCAGATGGGAGGGGCTGCAGAGGTGCTTCACCAGCTGCAGGTGGGAGAGGTCTCCATGGGGCTGCTGCCCTCACAGGTGGTGGAGGTTTCTACATGTCTGGCCTCACAGGCAATGGGGACTGCCACTGCCATGGTCCCCCCCCTCCACAGGCAGCGGGAGACACCTCAGTACCATCTCCCTCTGTAACCTCCCCTGAAGCAGGGATTGTAAAGCCGACTGCTCCACCTCTATCTGCTAAAAAACGTGTCTCACCACCCCCCCACAATGAACTCAACAGGTGACCTGCTATAACTGGGGCCCTCCAAAGGTGTAGCCAGCCAATACGCTTTGAGGCAATACCCAGTGGGTGGAGTAAATGAAGCAGGCCAACCACTGGCAACTATTGGGGCCCATACTCCATTCTCTACTTCGGACTTACTAAATTGAAGAAATTCCAACCCTCATATAGAGATGATTTTCAAAAGATGGCAGATCTTATCACCTCTGTTTTTGCCAGTCACCACCCAAATTGGGCAGATGTACAGGCCCCCTGGAATATTTTGCTTATGGCAGACAAAAGACACTTGGTTCTAAACAGGGCTGATCAGGAAGCGCAGCATCTCCATGATGACAGCCAGGGGTTCCTTGACCTAGTTAAGGCAGTTCCTTGGGTGGACCCTAAGTGGAACCCAAATAGCAGAGGTGGCTCTTTGAAATGCTAAAGAGGTGCATATTGAAAGGGCTTAGGAAAGGAGTGCCCAAGCAGAGGGGCCTGAATTTGATACTGACTCTTCAGCAGAAGGCAGATGAGAATCCTTCGAATTTTTAGAAAGGATCCATGAGGCTGATAGGAGATACCCTGATGCAGATCCAGAGGCACCAGAAAATGTGAGGATGGTAAATATGACTTGATTGGACATAGTGCCCTGGATACAGGGAACAAACTCAAGTGTGTAGACTGGGTATTGAGAATGAGCCCTTCCCAGCTGGTGGACATAACATTTAACATCTACAATGCCCAGGAAGCAGGGAAGGCAATATGGAATACGGTGTTTTTGGAAACAGCCCAAGGAAACCAAAATTAGCCATGTTTTAGGTCAGAGAAAGGAAACTCATTGGGTGCCCGCTACCATGCTCATGGCAAAAGGGGCCCTAAGGAGAAGAAAGGCCCAACAGGCATTAATCAATGTGCCTATTGCAGGGAGGAGGTTCACTGGAAGAATGAGTGCCCAAAAAGCAACAAGGAAAGTAAGAATAAGAATCCAGACTGAGTGATGGTCAGAGGCAGAGAACGGAGCATAATGAATGAGGAGGTCCAGGGGCTCCATTGGACATCTCCTGACCTATCACTACTCCTGCACAGGAGCCCCGGGTACAAGTGAGTGTGGGGAACAAGCCAATTGACTTTCTTGTAGATATGGGAGCTAAATACTCAATGTTGAACACCAAGTTGACTGGAAAAAGCTCAAATGAAGTAACAGTTCCTGGTGTGTCTGACCAGGTACAAAAACACATTCCTGCAACCTCTGGAATGCCAGCTTGGGGGTGAGAAGCTTACACATCGTTTTCTCTGTATGCCCGATTGTCCTATTCCATCGTGGGGCAGAGATTTGCTGTGTAAACTGCAGTCACAAATATCCTTTTTCCTCAGGTGACAGCAGCTGTGTGTGGGAGTCCCACTGGAAAATGCCCTCTGGCTGCAGGCTTTCCTGACCTGTAGACCCCAGGCCCCAGAGGTGAACCCTTCCCACATGAGATCTGCGAGCAGCTCTACCCAACTGTTTGGGCTGATGGAACTCCAGGTAAAGCAGTTACTGTGCAACACATAAAGACACATCTAGAAGAAGGGGTATGGGTCTCACAGGAAAAAACCAGTATCCCCTCAAACAGGCTTTAGAAGGGATCCAGCCAGTGTTGCAAAACTTTTTGGAATCAGGATTAATTAGGCTTTGCTGGTCACCCTACAGCACTCCCATTTTGCCACTCAAAAAGCCACCCTCAGATGAGTATTGGTTGGTACAGGATGTCAGGGCCAACAATGACACTGTCCAGGACATTCACCCCACTGTGCCTAACCCTTACACCCTGTGGACTATGGTGCCTGGGGATGCCAGGTCCTTCTGGGGATGCCAGAAATGGTTTTCAGTCCTTGGCTTGAAGGATGCCTTTTTCTGCATCCCGATAGATGAGCAGGCTCAGCGACTGTTGGCCTTTGAGTGGCAGAGCCCAGAGGCTAAAGCCACGCTCCAATACTGCTGGACTGTGCTGCCTGCCACAAGGATTTAAGGGATCCTCCCTGACTATATTCAGGGAAGTGCTAACAAAAGACTTAAGGGGTGGTCAGTTGAAATCGGGAGTTCTTTTGCAATATGTGGATGACCTGTTAATGGCCAGCAGTAGCTATGAGGACTGTTTGCACAAAACCATCACAGTTCTAAATCATTTGGCACAGAGGGATATAAACTGTCACCTCATAGGCCCAAATTTGCAAACAGGAAGTGGCGTATCTGGGATTTCAACTCAAACAGGGTACCAGAAGTCTGATGGCAGATAGAAAGCAAGCTATTGCTAAGCTAAAAATCCCAGAAAACAGAAGGTGCTTCGTGGGTCCTTGGGAATTACAGAGTTTTGTTGGATTTGGATTCCAAACTTTGGACTCATAGCAAAGCCACTGTATAATTCTTTAAAGTGACTGGACTCTGAACCCCTTGAATGGACAGGGGACTGTCAGGTGGCATTTGATACTTTGAAGAAGCTGGCTTTGGCCCCTGCATTAGGACTGCCAGACTTACAGAAGCCTTTCAAATTGTACATTCATGAAAGGCAGGGGATAGGACTGGGGGTGCTAACCCAGACCCTGGGGACTCTTCCCCTACCCATAGCCTATCTCTCAAGGAAGCTGGATCACACAACAAAAGGATGGCCACTGTGCCTCCAAGCACTAGCAGCCATCTGTGAATACTTACAGGAGGCTGAGAAGTTTACCCTGGGAAAAGCTAGTACAGTGTTGGTGCCACATCAGGTTCTGACTCTGCTAGAACAGAGAGGAGGATATTGGCTGATGGCAGGGCATATGGGGAAATACCAGGCCATTTTGCTGGACAATCCAAATGTTACCTTGCAGACCACCACAACCCTGAACCTGGCCACCCTACTCCCAGTCATGGAGGGGGACTCTGCCCTTGAGCATGCCTGCTTGGAAGTAATTGGCCATGTTTATTCTAGCAGGCCAGATCTGACAGACCAGCTGCTGGCGTCACCAGACTGGGAACTGTATACAGATGGAAGCACCTTCGTGGACAATGGCCAGTGACAAGCTGGGTATGCGGTGACCATTGCAGACAAGGTAATAGAAGCCAAATCCCTTATACCAGGAACCTCAGCAAAAAAGACTGAACTAATAGCCCTCACAAGAGCCTTGCTGCTGTCCCAAGGAAAGAAATTTCACATATATACAGATTCCAAGTATGCCCTCATGGTAGTCCATGCCCATGGAGCAAAAAGAAGGAGAGAGGACTTTTAACCTCGGGGAACAAGGATGTTAAAGACATGGAGGTGATGTTACAGTTGTTGTAGGAAGTGAATGTACCAGATTAGGTTGCTGTAATGCACTGCCCAGGACACCAGAGGGATGGTTCCCAAACCAGTCAGGGAAACCAAGTTGCTGACAAAGCAGCAAGACAGGCAGCCAAGGAGCTGCCCTGCCTAGCAGTCTGATTCCCCATCTGGACTTGTCAGACTTTAAACCTCATTAGAGAACAGGATGAGAAATAGCCTGTGATTGTGGATTCGCTAACACTGATCCCAATTCTTTGTGGAAGGTCAATGCCCATGGTATGATTTTACCCCCTGAGGCTCCAGTGTATCCCGTTCTCAAGCACCTAGACGATGGCACCCACTCTAGAAGGTTTCAGTTCCTGAAACCCTTCTAAAGAAGCAGATGCTCGGTGGCCAGAGGCAGAGCCAGGATGCTGGGAGCTCAACCAAGAAGTCAGGGAAGGGAACACCTAGCTCCTTCAAATCCATTCTTCCCCTGCCCATTGCTCCCCAACCAGGCATCACCACCTGAAGTCTCAGCATCTCAGCTCCAACCTATTCAAGTCTCTGTCTCCCCCTCCCCAGCAGGATCTTTTTGAACTTGTTCATGTGGACCAGGAAATGACTCGTAACAACTTAAAGTGCTATGTCTGATTTTGGCATTTGCATTTTTTTGGCAGATTGCAAGAAAAGATTCCGTTACAAATCTTGGTTAACTATTAACCAGAGGGCACACATGGGAGAAAGAACTTTTAAGGGCCAGCTTTGTGTCAAGAAGTTCATTCATTCACCCTTCAGATCTCCAAGTTCACCAAAGAATCTGCACCTGTAAGATGTGTCAGAGGTCGTTCGCCCACGACTCCACCCTGTGTGGTCATGAGGAGGTCCACATGAGGGACAAGTCTTGTCCATGCGAAGTCACAAAAGTTCATCCACAAAGGGAACCTCAATGTCCACCTGCCAGCCCACACGGGCCTCAGGCCCTACTGCTGACACGGGTGTGACCAGGCCCCCCCGTGAGCTGGGGGCTTGTAAATGCCACTAAGAAACATATTCAAATGTGACTTCACAATCATTCCAACTCCCTTCTGCCCAAGAAGAAAATTAATTTGTCACCCATGGTACAAAAAATGATGTATGGCAGGTGAAACACATACAAGGTTTCTAGAACACAGTGGGGCTTCTATAAATTGAAAGATCCTGGAATAAGTACAGATCTTCCTTATTGGTTTCCTTTTTCGGTTTCATTATAACCTACCATTTTCTTCCTCATAGGATTTTTTTGGTTGTTTATGATGCTATCATTCTTCCACAAAATGCAAGTCATTAATTGTTTCAATAAGTATTTCATAATTCAACTCTTATTTGTCTTCCTGTTATACTTTATTGTTATAAAGTATACTTTATACTTCATTGTAGAAGAGGGTGATCCCGGGAGGGTGGCCAGATTTACTACAGAATACTCAGGGAAGTGTCCATTTCTACTTAACACTGTTCCTCACACCTGGACCCCACCTTGATAGACAGAGGAAGGATTTATAAGGAGGCTGAGTGGGTCATGTGTGGCAAAAATCCAATCACTCCCGCTTCTAGCTATAGCCCCCAACCTGCTGCATCTGTTACAGAACAGCAGGGGTGGGGGGTGCTGAATGATATACAAGACCCCCCTTTTTCTCCAGGGGTCCTTCCCACTTACTGGGATTGTTTTGCAGGCTGCCTGAGGCAAGATGTCTCTTAATACCAGATATCTGAGAAAAGGAAAGGAACTTACTATTTCTTTGAAATAACACAAAGTAAAGTTCCCCCAAAATGCACACAGTTCTCCCAGCACCCTCCATGTGGCAAAAGGGAGCACTTTCAAAAGCCGCATAGTCCCAACCAAGACACCAAAGCAGAGTGGTCCTCAACAGACGCATGGTCCCCAAAAGAGAGACGCCCAATGGCTGCCGCGCCTCCGTTTAAACCCCAGCACCAATCTTCCTCTGCAGCCCCATTTCCGGCTCCTCCCACAATTCCCCACAGCTGCCAGCATTCTGGGCAGGTGTGGCCCTGTGGTGTGGAGCCAATTATCTCCAAGCTCTTCTGGACCCTATTACAAATCCCTTTTTGGGGCTCCCCTCTTAGCTGCACCCTGTTCCACATCCACACAGTGGGGCTCCTTGTTGGAACTAAAACCTGCAGAAGCAGGAACTCTGGGTGTCTCTTTCCCCGACTGGTTTAAGGAGCCCTCCAGATGGTTGTAATACAGGTAGGTCCGTAAACCACAGCCCTCCCTCCCTCCCTGATTCTTAGGCCTGGAATCACCTCAAGAGAGTTGTGCTTCATTTTAGTTTCATTTTGAAATCTTTGTAGCGTTGTCATAGGAAGCTGCAACAAAAAGCTCAAAGAGGCCTGGTGTGTTGAAAACAGGCCTGCCAGCTGCACAGGTGTGCAGATTTAAACAACTGCAGGGTAGCCAGTGGATGCACTTGCTTGTATTTCTTCCCATCACATTGCCTACACTCTGGCTATTTTCAGAGTCGGCGGTGGTTTTGGCTTCCACAAAGCCAATGGTCATTTCTTAAGCCAGCTCTCACTGAAACTCTTGTAGCATTGATGAACTTGACCTCAGCCATGTACTGGCCTGACCTTCCCCTTGTCAGTGGCTTCTCCTCTGCCTCTTGCCCTGTGTGATACCCTCCTTTTCTTTGGCCCAGGTTTATAAGTATCAACATACCCTTATGTGTAAATAACCTTATATTGTTGTAATGAAAAATTTAAAACTTTTGACTTGTACACATTCACTAAGGAGTAATAATAAAATACAAAGAAAATAAAACATTAAGAAGTGTTCTTTCAAAACATTGAGTTTTTTAAAACATGTAAGTGGGTTTAAACAATATTTTCTAAGAATTTCTAAAATTTTTTGTTAATACCCAGAGGTACTCATTGTTAATGTGTCGACAAGAAATGCACCGGCGGGGGGGCGTGGGATGCTGCAACTGAAGGACTGGAGTTAAAAATGTTGAGCGGCGCATGGTTAGCAGCGTGGAAAATTATCTTGAGTCATGTTAAAGAAAACTATTTTCTTTAAAGTGTATTTCTTTTTTAAAGTATATTTTATTGATTATGCTATTACAATTTTCCCCATTTTTCCCTTTATGCCCCCTCTGCCCCACACCCCCCAACCCTCCAGCTTTCCTCTCTTTAGTTCATGTCCATGCATCGTACATGTAAGTTCTTTGGCTTCCCTGTTTCCCATACTATTCTTAACCTCCTCCCATTTATCTTGTGCGTACCATTTATGCTTCTTATTCCCTGTACCTGCTCCTCCATTCTCTACCTCTGCCTCCCCACTGAAAACCCTCCAAGTGTTTCTGTTGATTCTCTGATCTGTTCCTGTTCTAGCTGTTTGCTCAGTTTTAGTTTTTAGTTTTCTAGGTTCAGTTGTTGATAGTTGTGAGTTTGTTATTTTGCTGTTCATATTTTTAATCATCTTCTTTTTCTAAGATAAGTCCCTTTAACATTTCATATAATAAAGGCTTGGTGATGATGAACTCCTTGAACTTGACCTTATCTGAGAAGCACTTTATCTGCCCTTCCATTCTAAATGAAAGCTTTGCTGGATAGAGCCATCTTGAATGTAGGTCCTTGCCTTTCATGACTTGGAATATTTCTTTCCAGCCCCTTCTTGCCTGTAAGGTCCCTTTTGAGAAATCAGCTGACAGTCTGCTGGGAAGTCTTTGGTAGGTAACTGTCCCCTTATCTCTTGCTGCTTCTAGGATTCTCACCTTCATTTTAATCTTGGCTAATGTAGTAATGATGTGCCTTGGTATGTTCCTTCTTGGGTCCAACTTCTTTGGGACTCTCTGAGCTTCCTGGGTTTCCTGGAAGTCTATTTCCTTTGCCAGATTGGGGAAATTCTCCTTTATTATTTGTTCAGATAAGTTTTCCATTTGTGGCTGTTCCTCTTCCCCTTCTGGTACCCCTAAAATTCTGATGTTCAAACGTTTAAAGGTGTTCTGGAGGTTCCTCAGCCTCTCCACATTGTTTTGAATTCTTGTTTCTTCATTCTTTCTGTTTGGTTGCTTTTCTTCCTTCTGGTCCACTCCATTGATTTGAGTCCCAGTATTCTTTCCATCACTATTGGTTCCCTGTGCATTTTCCTTCATTTCATTTAGTGTGGCCTTCATTTGTTCATATAATTTGAAGCCAAAAATCAACCATTTCTGTGAGCATCTAGATCGCCAGTGTTTTGAACTGTGCATCTGATAAATTGGCTACACCTTGGTCACTTAAAAGTATTGGCTCTAAGATGGAGAAGTAGGTGGAGGGTCCACCTCGCCTCTGTGCACAACCAAATCTAAGAACAACTATTTTTAACAGCAGTCACAACCAAGCCACACGGAAAATCAACAATACGGAGTCCAAAGGACAACTAGATACTCGGCTGGAACGGTACAAGGAGCGAGACCAGAAGCGGAGCAGGTTAGCAAGAAAAAATTCCCGGGGCGGTGCGCGGTGCGCGCAGGCAACCGAGGGCGCTGATCGCCAGCGAGCTGGTTGCGGAGCGCATAGGGAAGAGGCGCGGTGGGTCAGTCGGTCGCGAGCATTTACGTGCGGAGAAACCAGTGAGAAGGGAAACCCGCGCGCGGTGCAGCAGGCTCGCAAAATTAGGATCAGATAAGCAAGCCCGAGGCGTTTGTGTGAGTGACTGGATGCGCTGGGCTAGCGGAGAGGAACGCAACCGCTCCCTCTCTGACCCCGCCCCCACACACAGCGTCACAAACCAGCGACCTGGGTCGCCCCGTCCTGGTAAACAACTAAGGCTTCGCTCCGCTCACTTAACAGCACGAATAAACCAAAAATGGCTCTAGAACAACTCAGAGCCCCAGAACCGATAGACCTAAGTGATGAAGAAATAGCCAGTCTTTCAGATGCACAGTTCAAAACACTGGTTATAAAGATTCTTACAGAACTGGTGGATTTTAGTCACAAATTAGAGAAACATATGGAAGCTAAATTAATTGAAATGAATGCTGATACAAAAGATACCAATAGTAATGGAAAGAAAATTGGGACTCAAATCAAGGGAGAGGACCAGACAGAAGAAAAAAATGATAAAACAGAAAGGAATGAAGAAATAAGAATTCAGAAAAATGAGGAGAAGATTAGGAACCTCCAGGACATCTTTAAACGTTCCAACATCCGAATTATAGGGGTACCAGAAGGGGAAAAGGCACAACCACCAGTTGAAAAATTATTTGAACAAATAATAAAGGAGAATTTCCCCAAGATGGCAAAGGAAATAGACTTCCGAGAAATCCAGGAAGCTCAGAGAGTCCCAAAGAAGTTGGACCCAAGAAGGAACACACCAAGGCACATCATAATTACATTAGCCAAGATTAAAATGAAGGAGAGAATCCTAGAAGCAGCAAGAGCTAAGGGGACAGTCACCTACAAAGGAGTTCCCATCAGACTGTCAGCTGATTTCTCAAAAGAGACCTTACAGGCAAGAAGGGGCTGGACAGAGGTATTCCAAGTCATGAAAACCAAAGATCTACAACCAAGATTGCTCTACCCAGCAAAACTTTCATTTAGAATGGAAGGACAGATAAAGTGCTTCTCAGATAAGACCAAATTCAAGGAGTTCATCATCACCAAGCCCTTACTATATGAAATGTTAAAGGGACTTACCTAAGAAAAAGAAGATAAAAAAGATGAACAGTGAAAGGACAGCAAACTCACAGTTATTAAGAACCACACCTAAAACAAAAGCAAACTAAGAGGATAGCTAGATCAGGAGCAGAACCATAGAAATGAAGATCACATGGAGGGTTAGCAACAGGGGAGTGGGAGGAGGGGAAGGGGGGAGAAGGTACAGAAAATAAGTAGTACAGACAGTAGATAGAAAATAGATAGGGGGGAGGGTAAGAATAGTAGGGGAAATACAGAATCTAAAGAATTTGAGACACGTGTTCATGAACTAAAGGGGGAAATGGTGGGGGAGGGGTATGCAGGGTGGAGGGGAGGGGAGGGGGGGAATAGAGCAAATGTAATGGCATAATCAATAAAAAAAATATGAAAAAAAATATTTGTTACTTTAGCAAATAAAGAAATAACATTATGAAAAAAAAAAAAGTATTGGCTCTGAGGCTTTGATGTGTTTGTCCGTTTGTGCCATAATTTTTTGGTCAGGTCATGCCTATTTCATAGTGAGATGCGGAGCCTTAAATGTTCACCAGGGTGGGTCAACCCAGTTGCTGGGTTGTGATACTGTATGTGGGGGCGGGGTCAGAGAGGGAATAATGGTGCTTGCTCTGCTCTCTCTCAGATTTCAGTCCCCTCTGCTTCTTCCCAGAAGCAAACTGGGCCCTTCTAGTGCTGGTTCCCGGGTGGGTGGGTTTATGTACATTCTGCCTTGTAAGCCTCACTGGGTCTTCTCATTGCCTCCCCACATCCAGGGTCTGCTAGCCACCACCTGTGCACCCAGGTCTGCCAACTGCCTCTTTTCCTGTTTCGACCCCTCTCTGCTGGCCGCTGACTGTGCCCCTCTTACCCATCAGGATGAATGGTTGTCAGACTTCCATACAGTTCAATATTCTGTCTGTTGGCTGTTTTTTGTTTCTAAATTTTTGTTGTCCTTAATTTTGGTTGTGAGGGGAGGCACAGTATGTCTACCTACACCTCCATCTTGTCCAAAAGTCTCCACACCCCTCCCTAATCACTCTGAGCATCAGTTTCCTCGTTGGTGAAATGGGGATAACAATAATGTATACTTCACTGGATTGTGGTGTTAATTAGAATAGGAAGAGTAAGTCACAGGATGCTGGGGGAAAGAAAAACATTAATTCATTGTATCTATTATTCTAGTGTAATCCCTTAGCCACAGAACTACCTTGAGAGTTTGAGACAGTGGCTTCCTGGCCAAGAGAGTAGGCCAGCAATGATTTTGGGGGAGGGTACCCCCACTGCCTCCATTGCCCACACTCACCTGGGGTGAGGTTATCCACAGGGTGGTAGGCACACAGAAGATGCCCACCAGAGGGTCTCTGAGGGGCAGGTTGAGAATGACCGTGTTGCTGATAGTGCACATGTGCCGGTTCTTGAGCACGATGAAGCAGACCAGGGCATTGCCACCATGCAGAGGAGGAAGGTCAGCACAAAGGCCACAATGAACATGGCCACCCGTGGTAAGAAGTGCGGGTAGTAGGAGGAGAGGGTATGCTTTGCAGCCCAGGTGGCCTCAGTGTGACTCCCATTCTGGCTTGGGGACCAGCTGCTTTGAAGGCTGAATTGGCTTCTGTAGGAGCAAAGGAGTCAGAATCCAAGGTGAAGAAGCAATGACTGACTTCTCACCAATGATGAGAACCTTCTGTTCTCCAAACCCTGACCTTGCCCTAGTGCTCCAATCATGTGCTTGACTCTGATTCTAACCATGTCCAACATTTTCCACCCACAGCCCCTCAAATCCTGGTGTCACTCCTCCCACCCAATGGTTTCCCCCACTGCTCATATCCCAGCATCACTGGTTGTCCATTTGCAAGCAACACCCCTCTGCCCATCTATTGTATCTTGCCATGTATCATTATTGTGCTGTTTTTTTGTCAAGATTTTTGAGGGAAAGGTAAGGACACATATTATACATGGGTAGTACTAATTTCATATCTATATGAATGTTTAAAACTCTTATATTTATGCTTATGCAAAAAGAGCATAACTCTAGAAAGTAATGATTATACCTGTATGAAAAATAATACTCTGAAATGTGATCATTGGTTTTGTTTCTAAACATAAATAAAGATACAAATCAATTAAAAAATTTTTAATAACGTTTCTCTGAACGACTCAGCTAAAAACATAGGTGCTCACTATACATGACAAAATGGGTATGATTGGTCCTTCTCAGTCCCACTCTCTGACCCAGAGGCTGAGCTGGAAGGACCACACCACCCAAGCTCCCTTGCCCTCTGGTTTCTTACAGGATTCAGCCAATGTGAGGCACCAAGAGAGACTGAGGGACTGGAGAAGAGGGAGTCAAGAGTATTCATCTCCTGTCTCCCTCCCTCCAGGCCCACTTCTGCCTGGGCGGCTGTTTTCCTGGGCACACTTCCCGTTAGGTGACTCACCTCCCTTGACTCCTGCTCTTGTGGGGCCAGAGTGACACTGTTCCCTTCCTGCACTGACAGCCTCTTGTTTCTGCCAGTCCCAGGGGTGCTTCACCATCCCTTGCTGGTCCTCTTGTGTCCCCTCTTCCCCCAGTCAGGTCCTCTGTTAAACTCTCTTCAGTTAAACCCTTTCTGAGTGCACCCCCTGTTTTCTTCCAGGACTCCAACTCTTACACCCTGAAAGACTGATGTCCTTCCTCACCATCTCCTCCACAGAACTTTGGCTGGGATAGTGAAAGGAGCAATTAAAGTCACCAGAAGGACATTCAAAGCCAAGCCCACTGCCCACCCTTCACCTTCTCCCATCGCAGTGATCACCTGTTTCATTGGCACAGCATTCAACAAAGCACTTCCATATCTATTATTTAATTGAACCTTCCCCCCACCGTACAACATGAGGTAAACAGGTGAGGTAGCAGCCCCATTTCACATGGGAGAACTGGGATCAGAGGGGTTCTGTGACTTGCTCAGGTGGCACAGGACTATGCAGCAGGGTCAGCTCTGCTCTGAGTGTCTCTGAATCAGTCCCAGGCTTCACTCTGTGTCTCTCCAGCCACAGTTGGCAGGGCATGGCTCAAGTGTGCAACCACAGCTCTGCTGGGACATCATTGGTTGTGGCGA
Source organism: Artibeus jamaicensis (assembly GCF_021234435.1). Taxonomy (NCBI): domain Eukaryota; kingdom Metazoa; phylum Chordata; class Mammalia; order Chiroptera; family Phyllostomidae; genus Artibeus; species Artibeus jamaicensis. The sequence continues at coordinate 22,065,709 of NW_026521788.1, forward strand.
TTAGTGATGTTGTCTCATGCACACTCCTGCCGCCTTCCTCTGGGACTGAATGGCCTGATCCTGGGGATGAAAAGTCTTCAGGGAGTCTTCTGTCACATCCAGAGCTCAGCCACTGGCCCAGAGACCCAGTGCAGGCTTGGGACCTAGACACTAGAGAGACCCCGAGGGAGGAGCAGGGCCAGTGAGCTGGCACAATCATGCTGCAGGGGCCGGCAAGGGGCGAAGGGGCACCATGGGTGGGAGGGGGGAGAGGGAAGAGTGCCTGCTGTAGGGGAAGGAGCTGGAAGTTTCCAGTACACAGTGAGCAGAGGAGATAACATTCCCCTGTGTAGACCCCTCCAGGGGCGCTTAATTGCACCCAAATATCTTCATTTTCATATGGAAAACATCAAACATGTACAAAAGAGAATGTTACAGTGAACATATACAAACTAAAGTAGCTTCATGAACATTACAAGACAGAATAGCACGAAGAACCCCTGTGTATAAAATCATCACTTTCAACAACTATCAACTTGAGGCCAGTCTTGTTTCACCACATTCCCACCTCTCCCTGTGTTATTTTGAAGGAAATATCACATGACTTTTTTCCATCTGTAATACTTCAGCTTGTATCTGTAAAAAGTAGGACTCAAGCCCTGGCTGGTGTGGCTCAGTGGATTCAGCACTGGCCTGGGAACCAAAGGGTCACTGTTTGAATTCCCAGTCAGGGCACATGCCTGGGCTGCAGGTCAGGTCCCCAGTGGGGGGTACTTGAGAGATACCACATACTGATGTTTCTCTTCCTCTCTGTCTCCCTCCCTTCCCACTTCTGAACATAAGTAAATAAATAAAATAGGACTAACCCCCCCCAGAACCACTGCATCCGTATCTAACCACAGCACCTAACAAAGTTAACAGTTACATCATAAGGTCATCAATTATCCAGCATCCAGCATTGAAAATTCCTTGATTGTAAATTAATTTTTTAAATAATTGGACTTCCACCAAGATGGAGGCATAGATGGAAACATGTCTTTTCACACAACCAAGTTTAAAAACAACCAAGTTTTAGCAACAAAAACGCTGTCAAAACACAGAAAATTAAACTATACAGAAGTCTGACAACAATGAACTGTTCAGCCAGACTGGTAAGAAGGGCGGACCCAGCAGTAGAGGAGGGTTGGGCAGGAAAGACCCCTCGACCCAAGCGTGTAGGCAGCTGTGGGCAGATCCCAGGTGTGGGGTAGCAACGGGCAGACCCAGTGAGGGTGCAAGGCAGCAGGCTGACCGCGGTCACACATCTGCACACAGATAAACCAGTGAAGGAGTGAGCAGTGAGACCACACAGGCCCCAGCAGCGGGAAGCAGCAGAGGGAACCACTATTGCCCCTCTTTTGACCCCGCCTCCACATACAGCCCAGCAACCTGGGTGGTCCTGCCCTGGTGAACACCTAAGGCTCCCCTCCTCATATGTAACAGGTGTGAACAGACAAAAACATGGCTCAAGAAGAACTCAAAGCCCCAGAGCCCATTACTCTAAGCGACCAAGAAATAGCCAAACATTCAGATGCACAGTTCAAAACACTGGTGATCGGGATGCTCACAGAATGGGTTGATTTTAATCACAAATTACAGGAACAAATGAAGTCTAAATGAATTGAAATGAAGGGAAATCACAGGAGACCAATAGTGATGGGAAGGAAACTGGGACTCAAATCCAGGGAGTGGACCAGAAGGAAGAAAAAAATGACCAAACAGAAAAATATGAAGAAACAATAATTCAAAAAATGAGGAGAGGCTTAGGAACCTGCAAGACATCTTTAAACATTCCAACATCCGAATTATAGGGGTACCAGAAGGGGAAGAGAAAGAGCAAGTGGAAAATTTATTTGAACAAATAACAAAAGAAAACTTCCCCAGTCTGGCAAAGGGAATAGACTTCCAGGAAATCCTGGGAGCTCAGAGAGTCCCAAAGAAGTTGGACCCAAGAAGGAACACACCAAGGCACATCATCATTACATTAGCCAAGATTAAAATGAAGGAGAGAATCCTAGAAGCAGCAAGAGATAAGGGTCACCTACAAGGGAGTTCCAACAGACTGTCAGCAGATTTCTCAAAAGAGACCTTACAGGCAAGAAGGGGTTGGGAAGAAGTATTCCAAGTCATGAAATCCAAAGACCTACAACCAAGATTGCTCTATCCAGCAAAGCTTTCATTTAGAATGGAAGGGCAGATAAAGTGTTTCTCAGATAAGGTCAAGTTCAAGGAGTTCATCATCACCAAACCCTTATTATATGAAATGTTAAAGAGACTTATCTAAGAAAAAGAAGATAAAAAAGATGGACAGTGAAAGGACAGCAAACTCACAGATATTAAGAACCACACCTAAAACAAAAGCAAACTAAAAGGGCAGCTAGATCAGGAGCAGAACCATAGAAATGAAGATCACATGGAGGGTTAGCAACAGGGGAGTGGGAGGGGGAGAAGGGGGGAGAAGGTACAGAAAATAAGTAGCAAAGATGTTAGGTAGAAAATAGATAGGGGGAGGGCAAGAATAGTAGGGGAAATATAGAATCTAAAGAACTTGAGACACGTGGTCATAAACTAAAGGGGGAGAATGGTGGGGGAGAGGTGTGCAGGGTGGAGGACAATTAAGGGGGGGAATAGAACAACTGTAATGGCATAATGAATAAAATATATTTAAAATAAAATAATTGGCTTTTTGAGTGAGGGTCCACATAAGATTTCTGTTTCTATGATCCATTACCATATGGCAAAGCACTCCAAAACTGAGCGGTGCAGCACTGGGGCTTGGGGATCTGGGTGGTCCTTCTGCTGGTCTCCCTTGGGATCACTCACGCAGCTGCGGACACCTGGTGGCTCAACGGGGCTGGAGGGTGAAGATGAACTGCTTGTCACGTGGCTGCTGTTTCATGCTGGTTATTGGCTGGGGTGTCTGGGTTGTCCCCCACATGGCCTCTCATCCTCCAGGAGACTAGACTGGGCTTCTTCACAGCCTGGTGGACCCAGGGTTCCAAAAGAGCAAGAGAAGAAGCTACAGGCTCCTTCAGACATAGGCTCCAGAATTTTCTCAGCATCACTTAGGCCACATTCTGTTGGCCGAGGCAAGTCATGAAGTCAGCCTAGATCCCCGCCAGAGGAGAAACAGTTTCCACCTCTTGAGAGGAGAAATAGCAACATTACACTGTGAAAGGTATGTGGACACAGGGAATATGATTCATTAAGGTTCATTATTATGAAATCTACCACCATCTGCACATGGAATTCGGTTGATGTGGCCCTTCAGTCTCTTTTAGTGTCTAGGTTCTCCATCTATCTCTTTTGTCTCCTACAACTTATTCGTCATATACACAATTGGTCATTTGTAGAATTTCTGAGACTGGATTGTGTAGATTGCTTCCTCATGATGGTCATTTTACATATTGTACTCTTTGTCCCCCATATTTTCTATAATTGATACATGTAGAAGCTTGATCAGATTGTCTGGTGGCCCCCCGCCCCCCTTTTTTTGGAGGCTAAGCCTGATCAGTGGGTTCAGGAGATGTCAGCCTGATCCCTCCACTGTCAGGTTCCCCATCAGCTTTTCATCAGTGTTTTCAGCAGCAGCTACTAATGGTTATTGCCTAGGTCTAGACCCCGCAGTGCATCTCACAGTCCAGACCATTTACTGCACAGTCTGGTTCCTGTGGCCACCTCTCCTGTCTCACCCCCTGACACTCCTCCTGTGATGTTCTGCCTACCCTGTGATGGCTCCCACGCACTGTTGCTTTTTCCAGCTCCAGCTCCAGGGTCTATTTCTCTTCCTATTCCTTCTGCCTCTTCCCTTTATTTACTTATTTACTTACTTAAGAGAGAGTGGGGGGAGAAGAGCGAAAGAAATATCAACTAGTCGTTCTACTTATTTATTCATTCATTGGTTGCTTCTTGTATGTGCCCTGACCAGCGGTCGAACCCAAAACCTTGGCATATCACATGATGCTCTAACCAACTCAGCTACCTGGACAGGACCTCTCTTCTCCTCATTTAGCTCCCAGCTTAAATGTTGTCTTCTCAGAGAAGCCTGACCCGTTTTTCTATTTAAAGTAGGTGTCCCATTATAATCTCTCACAGAATCCTGTTTATTTTCTTCAGTCGGTCAAAATTTTATTCATTTTCAGGTTTACTGTTTTCCCCACCACCCTGGAAAGTCAGGTCCTGAAGAGCAGGGACCTTCCCTGTCTTGTTGGCAGCCAAATAGCCAGCACCCTCCTCAATGCCTGTGCATGGTAAATGGCTCAGGAGAGGATTGATGAGTGAGTAAATGTTTGTTTCAAGGAAAAAAGGGAGACAAAGTGAATGCTGACGCCAGGTGAGAGGACCCCCACCCCAAGCTGGCATTGCTGGGATTGGAAGGCCTTCTCCAGGGTCTTCCCGGTTCATCAGGGTCTTCCCGAGATGCTCATCACAGACTCTGCTGGAAGCCTCCCCAGGGACATGAGCCCTGCTGAGCTGCATAGTCAACTCCGAATCAGTCTCAGTGACCTCCTGGGGCAACCTGGGGGTGTGGACGGGTGGAGGCAGCTGCCAGAACCTCCCTGGCTACACTCCAGGCTGTTTCCCCACTGCCTTTCACACGGCCTCAGACAGTGGCTTCGGGAATCCGTGTTCCGAAGTCCATCTGGGAGTGAGGCCGCCCATCTCCCAACCCTTGGCTGAGCCTGGGCTTCAGTCTTCACACTTAGGCCAGCCCCCAGCATTGCAGACTGTCCCTTTCTTGAGGAGAAAAGTCTCCCTGGCACCTCCCCTGGGCTGGGGGTGAGATGGAGTGGAGGCAGGCAGGGCTCCTGTCCCACCTGGGCTCCGAGCCCCCAGTCTGAGACCTCATAACACCCTCCACTTGTTCTTTCTGGGATCTGCCTGGTGCCCTTCTCAGGCTGTGAAAATTTCATCTGCTGAACCCAAGTAAGCCATTTCCCCAACTGAGGGAGCTTCCTGGAGGTCTCAGGATATAACCATGTTTGCCTCAGGGCATTCAGAGTCAGCTCCTGTGCTGAGCCAGAACAGGAGAAAGACAGCAGAGTGTGAACCAGGAGGAGCCTCCCCCGTCTCCCCCCCCCCCCACCAGACACCAGCTTTGTTGGCGCCTTGATCTGGGACTTCCCAGCCTCCACAACTGTGAACAAGAAATGTCTGTTCTTCCCACAGACGTGGACAACAGTGTGGGGATGGACTGTGGAAGTGGGGGATGGAACGGGCAGAGGAGAGCAAAGGGGGGAAACTGGGACAACTGTAGTAGAATAATAATAAAAAGTGATCTAAAAAACACATTTCTGTTCTGCATAAGCCGCCAGTCTGTGTGAGCACTCAGAGTTCTCCTCCCTAAATGGACACATGATTTCTGGCCGCGACCTCGGGCAGGCCATGTCACCTCTCTGGAAACCAGAGTTCTCACTGGTGAAATGAAAAGTTCACTCTTCCTGAAAAGGGGATTGTGCTGAGAAGTCAGTCAGATAATGATGTGTAAAAAGAACTCAGAGAGCACCGGGTCTGTGACACTGGGCAGGTGTCAGCTCAGTAGCAGCAGTACCGACTTTTAAAGTACACAGTGGGTGTGAGGGCAGTATTTCTATGATACTAGGTCTGGGCCTTCCTGCAATGCCAGTGTGTGTGAGAGAAAAAAGAACCAAAATGAATGCCCCGAGCCCAGTATCAGTCTGGGTATTACCCGAGTTCACAGACCTCACAACAGTGGCCTCATCTAGTTCCCACCACCCACTTCCTGAGAGTCTCTCAGGTGGACCCAGCCTGGCTCAGAGGCACTGGGGACCTGCTGAAGGGCCCAACACAGGGGGGCTGCTGAGGGCACATGGCAGAAATCAGCACACATGGCTAAAGAACATATAAAACAAAGGGTTTGAGTTTATTTGTAATCCAAGAATGCAATTTTAGTAGAACAGCAGGTAACCTTTGCATCCATCAGATTGTCAGAGGTAAAACATGGCCCCCCAGCGAGGGTCAAGTGTGGCTGTGCACTTTTAGGGGCCCAGGGGGCACAAGGCAGCTCAGCCCTCAGAATTGGGCCCCGTCCACCCAGCGCCTGACAAGGGACCTTCCCTCACAGCCAGATATCCCACTCCAGAAACTATTCCTGAGGAACAGAAGAACATCTCATGGTGGAGGGAATGCAGGCCACGGACAGTCATGGTTACCAAATAGTGGGTACATGGATTGTAGATCTGCATTGTATGAAGTGTGCACGTGTGTGCATGCACGGAGGACAAAATAAAAGTGGTTGCCCACAGAGGTGTTTCAAGGAACTTTTACTTTCCTTTTTACTAACTTGCACTTTGGCCTTTCTAATCAGAAGGAAGTTTTGATGGTGGGATGTAAAAGCTAACAAAGTTGGTGGTTCTAAGCTCTGACACATATCAAAGTCACATGGCTTTGCCCTGGCCAGTGTGGCTCAGTGGCTGAGCATCACCCAGTAACTGCAAGTTTGCAGATTTGACTCCAGGTCAGGGCACATACCTAGGTTGCAGGTCTTCTCCCCCAATTCAGACAGGTACGATCCAAGGTCCCAGCATGTGTCCCTGGTCTGGGCCCACAAGAAGGCAGTCAATTGATGCTTCTCTTGCATCCACATTTCTGGCTCTCCCTTCCTCTTTCTCTCTAAAATAACAAAATAAAAATGTACTCAGGTGATGATAAAAAAAATCACATGGCTTTTAATAACACAGAATACAATCTCCCCACACACTCTGAATGAGAGTTTCTTGGGGTGGGGTGCAGGCACTGGTATTTCTCTTAAAAGCTCCCCTGATGATTTTCAAATACAGCCAGATTCAAGAACCACTTAATTATATAGTCCCTGACCTCCAGGAACTCACAGCTGGGTTTAGTGATACTTCATATTTTAGGGGTCACCAAACTCTTTGAGACCCTGATGCATTGAATTCACTTCACAGATGCTTTCCAAGGCTCTGTCCTGAAATGGTCTCTTTCTGCAAAGAATTTATGGTCTTGAAAAGCTTTGGATCCTCTCTCAAAAGTGCACTGGAAGCTTTTCACACACTCTTGGGGAAAGAGTGGGCACTTGTGTGGGTTGTGGCCCACCTTGCACCATGACCACTTCCTCCAGCTCTGTGATTTTTCCTTGGGCAGTTGGCTCTTCTCATTGCATGCCACTTTCCAGGGATTGTCAGGTGGGGGCTGTACCCACCCCTGCCCAAAGGGTGGACAATCTCACCTCTTCTGCTTTGGATTTGACTCTGGTCCTAGTAACACAACTTTTCCTTCCACTGGATGACCTACCTACCCATCCTCTCCCAGTGAATCCCATTGTTGGTCAAGTTAGTTTGAGCCAGTTTCTGTTACTTGTAACCCAGTGTCTTCACTGAAACAAGGTGCTAAAGATCATCCTTGGGCTTCCTGAGGGTCTGCAGAGTCCAGATCAGAGCCCCAGGAAGAGGTAGAAGGAGTAAGGACAGCACCACAGAGCCCCAAGATTCCTGTGCCCCAAGTTAGGAATCTGCGCTCTTTTTGTTGCTTCTATGAGGCCATGTCTTCTGCAGAGATTGTGCTGATAAAGACAGGGATGGAGGCGGGCAGAAGACATGGCCTTGAGAGTTGGCCCAATAACGGTCACTTCAGTACCTGCATCAAAGATGGACTTTCCCATGGACATGGGCAAGTGTAGAGATTGACTGTGGGAATGTGGGGTGGATTTGGCAGAGGATGGCAAAGGGGGGAAACTGGGACAAGTGTAATATAATAAAATTTTTTTAAAAAGATGGTCTTGGAGGAGGCAAGACCTCCTCTTAAACATCTCTTAAAGGAGATGTTTAAGAACTTAAAGCTGCTTTCCTACAGTTTTTGCAGGGTTGATTAGTGTCAGGTAGCTCAGGGACTGATGATGGGGAGCCCCATTCCCCCTGCCACCCTTGGTAATCCTATGCGAACTGGGAGATCCACTGAATATCTGTGCCCTGCTTGGCTTTCAGACATGGATGGCTTGGATTCTTCACCTCCCTACTGCATGGAGTTGTTGCCAGGCTCAGTGGATATCAGAGAAAATTAAAAAGAGCCTCAGAGACATAACAAGTGCTTGTTGGCAGAATTAGCATCTGCCAGGCAGCCACGGGGGACAGAAGAGTCACAGTGACATTTCAGTTCACATTGGGGTTTCTTCACAAGGAAGCCAGTCTGGGAAAAGACCTGTGTAGGGGGCGCTCAATAGAGCGAAAGGTGGGTGTGCAGGAGGACCCCTGCTGAAGGAGGATTCCTGAGACCAGTGACCTCTCTCTTCTGCCTCCCCTGGGGTATGAGCTAAAGTCGGCCTCTTCCCAGGCACCGTACACCAGCAACATGGATTTGGCAGGCCCAGTTCCTTCTTGGTGAGTAAGAGCAGGTGGGCCTTCCCACAGTCCTCTGGGTTGGCCAAGGCCAAAGGCTGAGGAGTTCTTAGAATAGCCAACAGGAGGTTGGAACAGGTCTCTCCTTGCACTTTCCCTCCCCAGCTCTGAAATCTTCCCTTTTCTCTTCACTCCCTCCAGCAGGTCTCTGGTGTTTTGTTTTACCACCAAAACCTGTCCTCAGGAAAGGTTCTGAGGCAAGTCACTGACCTCTCAATGAAAACTGAAGTTGTGGATTGCTCTTTACTCACATATGAAGCCAGTATTCTCAGCACATTTAAAGGAATTCCAGGCCTTAGAATACAGTGGTGGTGGAGATTTAAGGGGAAAGGGGGAGCGATTCTCTCTCTTGCTCTAGATGAGGCTAAGCATATACCTGGCATCCCTTTCTGGGTTCCAGGATGGTCTGCTTCCTCAGGGTCCACCTACAGCACTGGCCATTCAGTTTCCTACCTTGTATATAGAAAACTGTTTTCCTCCACTAAGGTAGAAATGCTGTAGTGGCAGAAGCCATGCCTAATTCAGCTCAGAATGTCCCCCACTATGTGCACAGGGCCTAGAACAAATAGATGGTTCATGAATGTTGGAAGTTGATGTAGGTCCTGCAGGTAATGAGTTTGCACCCAAGCATTGCATTAGTTATATTCCATAGGCTCTGATATATACTGTCTTCATTATTGTTTACTTTTCTCATGGCATCAAGCTATCTAGAAGTATAGATTGGTAGTAGCAAAATAATCATGGGGATGGAAACTATAAGAAAGGAAATATCAGGGGGACACTTTGTAAAGTATGTGATGTCTACTCACTGATAGAAAATGTTGATTGCAAAGTATAATTGAAAACAATTCTTATTAAAAAAACCCATCTCTGACCAAGAAAAGGAAAATTATTTTTATTTCACAGGTAGTAAAATCAAAGCTCAAAGACAAAGGGACTTGCTGTTAGACCACAAAGGGCAGTTTCACTGGGCTCCAAGATGCAGGGTCCAACACGTCAGCCACGTGACTTAGCCTGAGCTTGAGCCCGAGCCCCTGCTCAGGCCCTGTCACCTCCAACCATTTTTCTGTTTTCTCTGGGTATCATCGGGTCACCTATAAAAACCCCCAGTGTCCATTTGCAGTGACTGAAGATCCTTGATGTGAGGGGAGCCTTGCCTCTCCAGGAAGGCTCCAGCTACAAAGTCGATGCTACAGATGCACCTGTGTCATCTGTAACCTTTCTAAAGAAGCAGGCACAGAGCAGCAGGAGGCAGAGCCAGGCCGCTCAGAGCTCAACCAAGAAGTTAGGGAACTGAACACCTAAGCTCCTTCAAATTCGTTCTTCCCCTGCCCATTGCTCCCCAACCAGGCATCACCACCTGGAGTCTCAGCATCTCAGCTCCAACCTATTCAAGTCTCTGTCTCCCCCTTCCCAGAAGGATCTTTTTGAACTTGTTCATGTGGACCAGGAAATGACTCGAAACAACTTAAAGTGCTATGTCTGATTTTGGCATTTGCATTTTTTTTTGCAGATTGCAAGAAAACATTCCGATATAAATCTCAGTTAACTATTCACCAGAGGACACACACAGCAGAAAGACCTTTTAAGTGCCAGCTTTGTCTCGAGAAGTTCATTCGGCCTTCGGATCTCCAAGTTCACCAAAGAATCGGCACCTGTAAGATCTGTCAGAGGTTGTTTGCCCATGACTCCACCCTGCGTGGTCATGAGGAGGTCCACACCAGGGACAAGTCTCGTCCATGCGAAGTCTGTAACCAATGTCTTAGTCACAAGGGGAACCTCAATGTCCACCTGCCTGCCCACATGGGCCTCAGACCCTACTGCTGACACAGGTGTGACCAGGCCTTCCATCAGCTGAGGACTATGAAATGCCACCAAAAGACACATTCAAACATGACTTCCCAATGATTCCAACTCCCTTCTCCCTTCTGTCCTCCCTTCAGAGGACACACACAGAAGAGAGACCTTTTAAGTGCCACTTTTGTCTCAACTTCATTCGGCCTCTGGATCTCGGAGTTTACCAGAGAATCTACACTGGCAAGAAGCCACCCAGCTATAAGATCTGTCAGAGGTCGTTCACCCACAACTCCACCCTGCGCCGTCATGAGGAGGTCCACAGGAGGGAGAAACCTTGTCCATGCAAAGTCACAAAAGTTTATCCACAAAGGGAACCTCAACGTCCACCTGCCAGCACACACGGGCCTCAGGCCCTACAGCTGACACGAGTGTGACCCGGCCTCCCGTGACCTGGGGGCTTGTAAATGCCACTAAGAAACATATTCGAATGTGACTTCGCAATCATTCCAACTCCCTTCTGCCGAAGAAAATTAGTCACTTCTGTTGCAAAAAATGTATGGCAGGTTGTTAAATGTATACTAGGTTTCTAGAACACAGTGGGGCTTCTATAAATTGGAAGTAAGATCCTTGAAAAGGTACAGATCTTCCTTATTGGTTTCCTTTTTCTGTTTCATTATAACCTACCATTTTCTTCCTCGTAGAATTTTTTGGTTGTTTATGATACTATTATTCTTCCAACAAAATGCAAGTCATTAATTGTTTCAATAAGTATTTCATAATTCAACTGTAATCTCTTATTTATGCTTTATGTTATACTTTGTCATTGTAGAAGAGGGTGATCCCAGTAGGGTGGCCAGATTTACTACAGAATACTCAGGAAAGTGTCCATTTCTGCTTAACACTGTTCCTCACACCTGGACCCCACCTTGATAAACAGAGGAAGGATTTATAAGGAGGCTGAGTGGGCCATGAGTGGCAAAAATCCAATCACTCCCACGTCTAGCTATAGCCTCCAACCTGCTGCATCTGTTACAGAACAGACTGAGGTGCAGGTGCTGAACGATATAAGAGCCCCCTTTTTCTCTGGAGATTCATGCCCACCTACTGGGTTCATTTTGCCTGCTGCCTGCAGAAAGGTGTCTCTTAATACCAGAGATCAGTGAAAAGTAAAAAAACTTATTATTTGAAATAACACAAACTAAAGTTCCCCACAAATGCACACAGTCCTCCCAGTACCCTCCATGTGGCAAAGGAAAACACTTCCAAAACCTCATGATTCTGACTCTCATACAAGGCACATGGTCCCAACAAAGACACCAAAGCTGTGTGGTTCTAAACTGACGCGTGGTCCTAAGGAGTTGTGTTGTCCCCAAAAGAGACGCCCAATGGCTGCAGCACCTCTGTTTAAATCCCAGCACCAATCTTCCTCTGCAGCCCCATTTCCAGCTCCTCCCACATTTGGCCACAGCTGACAGCATCCTGGCCAGGTGTGGCCCTGTGGTGTAAAGCCAATTATCTTCAAGCTCTTCTGTACCTTCTTACAAATCTCTATTTGGGGCTCCCCTCTTGGCTGCACCCTGGTACAAATCCCTCCTTTCAGATATACAACCCCTTTATAATCATTGAAAGGATAGTGGACGAAGGTCTCATCTTCCTATAACTACTTCCAGCTGGACATGGATGTCGTCCTACCTGCACTTGGGTCAGGGGTGCCATAAAAGGGGAGTGGGGAGGGTGCAGCATGGGGGTGCAGTCCTTCCTGTAAGGGGAAGGACCTTACAAAATGCATGTCAGTGGCCTGTCACCAGTCAGTTGCAGGCTTCATGTCCAAAGGCTGGCATTACTAGACAGTTGGCATTCTAGTCGTATTCTGGAGGTGAAAGATTTGGAAATACAGTTGGAAGCACAATTAAATCATAATCACTAAATGACAAGGGCAGGGACTTAGGTAATGAATGGCTTATTTGGAGGAAGGTATATAAGGCATGCTACACCAATTCAAATCCCTTATGGCCCACTTTGGTTCACTTGGGCTAGGGGTATATATTAGGATTTTCCTCCTTTCAGATTTCTGGGTTCTTTCTGTCCAAGCCTTAAGAGCAAAAAAAGGGGAAATCAGTTCCAAAATGAAACCCACAGACCACCCCAACCCAAACACTTACTTCAGCCAAACCATTGAGTCTCAGGGGGCAATGATGAAGATGGGCTCCTTAACTGAGCCCCATATTGCAACCAATCACACAGGTAATGAGGTATAGGCATATGCCCTACAAAAAGCAGAAGGAAGAACACATGTTAATTTACACAAAAATGCCCACGCCAGTCTCTGTGCCTGTGAAAATGTCTTTTGGGAAGATATCTTGTTACAAGGTCTGAGTTGCAATGATATCTAACAGTGTCAATTTGATAGGTCCTTTGTGCCTATACATTGAAAAATAAACTTTCAAGACAGTTAGTTGAGCCATTTCTCATATCCAATACTGAGTGTTGTGATTTTCCTTGAACCATAATTTTTCTTCCTTAAATCACCCTCTTTGTTATTAAAGGGACTACTTTTAGTCCAGCTTTTAATTTTCACTATTTGTTTGCATAAACACACTAAAAGCAGCCTGAAACACCTATGACTTTTAAGTCTGCTTTGTTGGAGCTCACACAGGGGACCTTTAGGTTGACTTTTTCAGTCCACCTCTCAGGGCACAGAAGCAGAGCCACACATCTGCCATCTGGCTTTGCCTGTACCAGTTGTTTCACTCAAACCCTTGAGATTTCCATTGTGCCTACAGGTTTCTTTTCAGCCATCTTTTAGGAAAGCAACCTTTGTCCCTTCCCTGGAAAGACTGCCACAAACTGCACAGCCAACAGAGGTACCAGGCTTTTCTCCTGAGCTTTTGCTAGCTTCACAAGTCAATCCCAGTTCCTTAGGGCTTTCTGGTGATGACAAGAACCAAAACATGTCTCCTTCAGGCCTGACATTCCAGTCAAAATTTCAATTAACAAGTCACCATTAATGACTGGTCTTAATATATATATGCAAAGAAAACTTATGTAATGCCAATTTTTGGAGGTATCACGTAGAGAAACACATCAAGTGTGAAGGAAAATCCTTTTTTTTTCCTGATATCCTTTTCTATATCTTCTTTCATTTCCATATCTTATACTTTTCCTTGTTTATTTTCCTACAGGGTGTGAAGTTTTAAGCTTCCCTGGAATCCTCACTTTCCTTTTCAGAGCAGACACAGAGCCAAACAGAACAGTGCACATTCTGTAGAGGTAGAGGTAATAGAGGTAGAGGCACTCTCTTGTGCCAGTGCATCCCACTGATGCCTCCACAGAGGCATGCTCTTTCAGGCCTGGTCTCTTGACTGACACATGCCCCTTTGCCTCCAGCTGACACACTCATCAGCCCTGAAGGACCCTGCCTGGGTCCTGAGTGGCAAAGGCATTCTCCCCAGCTGGTTGCAGGTGAGCTTCTCTAGGTCTTACAGATGACCTTAACTAGGTCTTCAGGTGACCTTAACCACGTCTTCAGGTTACTTTAACTAGGTCTTCAGATACAGAGAATTTCTGGTCAGAAACAACCAAATTGAAACCACATTCCCGTAAAACCAGAAGACAACTAGTTGAGGTTTCCTTTCCTCCAAGTTTAAAACTTTCACAACTTTTCCTACATACTTTTACCCATCCCGATTTTACCATAATTCATTTTGATCCCTGTGTCTTTCACACACTGGGAAGGACTCTACTTAAACTTAGTACTTAAACTCAGTTATGTGGCAGCCAAAGGTCCTTAGCTTTATAAACACCTGCATGAAATAACAAACACTGTCACCGTATATTGGGGTTTGCTGTCCTTTTTTGAAAGAGGAATTTCAAACCTTCTTGTGGAGTGCAGGTCCCGCTTTTCCTTTCCTCCTCAGGCACAGCAGTAGGGTCTGCATCCCCCTTAATGGGTGCTTGTTTTACCCGTGTGTGATGTTATCCAGGGCTTAGTTCCCACTAGCTTCAGGGAGGAATGCATTGTCAGTAAGACATCGTAGGGACAAATCCACTGCTCAGACAGCTGTTGTCGAGGGCCTTGAGTCTTCCAGGTCTTTAGTAGGACTTGGTCTCCTGGCTGGAATGGGTCCAGAGGCTGGTCGGAGGGGTAAACAGACCTGTACTGAGCAAAATGGTACAAAATGGTTAGTGCTGGTCATAAATGTTGTATACATTGTTTAATTTTTTCTAATGCTACAAATCTAGGGGAGGTGTACCTATAACATAAATTTGGAGGGGTTTACCATAAACTATTTCAAAAGGTCTCAGATTAAGCCCACTTCTGCGTGCCACTCTGATTCAGAGCAAATCAATGGAGAGTGCCTGGTCCCATTTTAAATGTGTTTTCTGGCATATTTTTGCTAAGGTCTTCTTCATGGGATAATTCATTTTCTCAGTCATTCCTGTGGACTGAGGTCTCCAAGATGCATGCAATTTGCATTGTATGTGCAATGCCTGTCCAACCTTCTGGGAGGTTTCTGAAGTGAGTGATGGTCTATGTCTCTTTGAACGCTCTGGGGAAGTCCAAATCTGGGAATTATTTCTTTAAGCAAAACTTTTGCCACCTCAGTTGCCTTTTCAGTCCTGGTGGAATACGCTTCTACCCACTCAGAAAAAGGATGCACGAAGAGCAGTTATAAATCTGAAATTTCCCTTCATTTTAGGCATTTGTGAGAAGTCCACGTGCCAGTTCTCAAATGGCCACATCCCTTTGTATTGTACTCTCTTTTCCATGGGACACGCTTTGTCTTAGAATTGTGTCAGGCACATATCTGACTGGCCTGGCTGATCCTGTGGACAGTCTTCTGCAAATAAAGGCCTCTCAGATGTGCCTAATGAAGTCCATCATAGCATCCTTTCCATAGTGGGTCCCTTCGTGTAGGTGCTTGATGATGGGATACACTGGAGCCTTAGGGGGTAAAATCATACCATGGGTGTTGACCCTCCACATAGAATTCAGATCAGTATTTCTAATCCCCATTCAGGGCCCATTTCTCATCCTGTTCTGTGTAATGAGGTTTAAACTCTGACAAGTCCAGATGGGGAATCAGACTGCTAGGCAGGGCAGCTCCTTGGCTGCCTGTCTTGCTGCTTTGTCAGCAACTTGGTTTCCCTGACTGGTTTGGGAACCATCCCTCTGGTGTCCTGGGCAGTGCATTACAGCAACCTAATCTGGTACATTCACTTCCTACAACAACTGTAACATCACCTCCACGTCTTTAACATCCTTGTTCCCCGAGGTTAAAAGTCCTCTCTCCTTCTGTTTGCTCCATGGGCATGGACTACCATGAGGGCATACTTGGAATCTGTATATATGTGAAATTTCTTTCCTTGGGACAACAGTAAGGCTCTTGTGAGGGCTATTAATTCAGCCTTTTTTGCTGAGGTTCCTGGTATAAGGGATTTGGCTTCTATTACCTTGTCTGCAATGGTCACCGCATACCCAGCTTGTCACTGGGCATTGTCCATGAAGGTGCTTCCATCTGTATACAGTTCCCAGTCTGGTGATCCCAGCAGCTGGTCTGACAGATCTGGCCTGCTAGAATAAACATGGCCAATTACTTCCAAGCAGGCATGCTCAAGGGCAGAGTCCCCCTCCATGACTGGGAGTAGGGTGGCCAGGTTCAGGGTTGTGGTGGTCTGCAAGGTAACATTTGGATTGTCCAGCAAAATGGCCTGGTATTTCCCCATATGCCCTGCCATCAGCCAATATCCTCCTCTCTGTTCTAGCAGAGTCAGAACCTGATGTGGCACCAACACTGTACTAGCTTTTCCCAAGGTAAACTTCTCAGCTTCCTGTAAGTATTCACAGATGGCTGCTAGTGTTTGGAGGCACAGTGGCCATCCTTTTGTTGTGTGATCCAGCTTCCTTGAGAGATAGGCTATGGGTAAGGGAAGAGTCCCCAGGGTCTGGGTTAGCACCCCCAGTCCTACCCCCTGCCTTTCATGAATGTACAATTTGAAAGGCTTCTGTAAGTCTGGCAGTCCTAATGCAGGGGCCAAAGCCAGCTTCTTCAAAGTGTCAAATGCCACCTGACAGTCACCTGTCCATTCAAGGGGTTCAGAGTCCAGTCCTTTTAGAGAATTATACAGTGGCTTTGCTATGAGTCCAAAGTTTGGAATCCAAATCCAACAAAACCCTGTAATTCCCAAGGACCCACGAAGCGCCTTCTGTTTTCTGGGATTTTTAGCTTAGCAATGGCTTGCTTTCTATCTGCCATCAGACTTCTGGTACCCTGTTTGAGTTGAAATCCCAGATATGCCACTTCCTGTTTGCAAATTTGGGCCTATGAGGTGACACTTTATATCCCCTCTGTGCCAAATGATTTAGAACTGTGATGGTTTTGTGCAAACAGTCCTCATAGCTACTGCTGGCCATTAACAGGTCATCCACATATTGCAAAAGAACTCCCGATTTCAACTGACCATCCCTTCAGTCTTTTGTTAGCACTTCCCTGAATATAGTCAGGGAGGATCCCTTAAATCCTTGTGGCAGGCAGCACAGTCCAGCAGTATTGGAGCGTGGCTTTAGGCTCTGGGCTCTGACACTCAAAGGCCAACAGTCGCTGAGCCTGCTCATCTATCGGGATGCAGAAAAAGGCATCCTTCAAGCCAAGGACTGAAAACCATTTCTGGCATCCCCAGAAGGACCTGGCATCCCCAGGCACCATAGTCCACAGGGTGTAAGGGTTAGGCACAGTTGGGGTGAATGTCCTGGACAGTGTCATTGTTGGCCCTGACATCCTGTACCAACCAATACTCATCTGAGGGTGGCTTTTTGAGTGGCAAAATGGGAGTGCTGTAGGGTGACCAGCGAGGCCTAATTAATCCTGATAACAAAAAGTTTTGCAACACTGGCTGGATCCCTTCTAAAGCCTGTTTGAGGGGATACTGGTTTTTTCCTGTGAGACCCATGCCCCTTCTTCTAAATGTGTCTTTATGTGTTGCACATTAACTGCTTTACCTGGAGTTCCATCAGCGAAAACAGTTGGGTAGAGCTGCTTGCAGATCTCATGTGGGAAGGGTTCACCTCTGGGGCCTGGGGTCTACAGGTCAGGAAAGCCTGCAGCCAGAGGGCATTTTCCAGTGGGACTCCCACACACAGCTGCTGTCACCTGAGGAAAAAGGATATTTGTGCCTGCAGTTTACACAGCAAATCTCTGCCCCACAATGGAATAGGACAATCGGGCACACAGAGAAAACGATGTGTAAGCTTCTCACCCCCAAGCTGGCATTCCAGAGGTTGCAGGAATGTCTGTTTTTGTACCTGGCCAGACACACCAGGAACTGTTACTTCATTTGAGCTTTTTCCAGTCAACTTGGTGTTCAACATTGAGTATGTAGCTCCCATATCTACAAGAGAGTGAATTGGCTTGTTCCCCACACTCACTTGTACCAGGGGTTCCTATGCAGGAGTAGTGATAGGTTGGGAGATGTCCAATGGAGCCCCTGGACCTCCTCATTCATTATGCTCCATTCTCTGCCTCTGACCATCACTCAGTCTGGATTCTTATTCTTACTTTCCTTGTTGCTTTTTGGGCACTCATTCTTCCAGTGAACCTCCTCCCTGCAATAGGCACATTGATTAATGCCTATTGGGCCTTTCTTCTTCTTCTTAGGGCCCCTTTTGCCATGAGCATGGTAGCGGGCACCTAATGAGTTTCTTTTCTGAGATAAAAAATGGCTTTTTTGGTTTCCCTGGGCTGTTTCCAAAAACATTGTAGCCCATTTTGCCTTCCCTGCTTTTCAGGCATTGTAGATGTTAAATGTTATTTATGTCCACCAGCTAGAAGATGCTCATTCCCAATACCCCGTCTACACACTTGAGTTTGTTCCCTGTATCCAGGGCACTCTGTCCAATAAAAGTCATATTTACCATCCTCACATTTTCTGGTGCCTCTGGATCTGCATCAGTGTATTTTCTAGTAGCCTGATAGATCCTTTCTATAAATTTGAAAGGATTCTCATCTGCTTCTGCTGAAGAGTCTATCAAATTCAGGCCCCTCTGCTTGGGCACTCCTTTCCTAAGCCCTTTCAATATGCACCTCTTTAGCATTTCAAAGAGGCTAAGCCACCTCTGCTTTTCAGATCCCAATTAGGGTCCACCCAAGGAACTGCCTTAACTGGCTCAAGGAACCCCTGGCTGTCCTCATCATGGAGATGCTGGGCTTCCTGATCAGCCCTGTTTAGAAACAACTGTCCTTTGTCTGCCATAAGCAAAATATTCAGGGGGGCCTGTACATCTGCCCAATTTGGGTGGTGACTGGCAAAAACAGAGGTGATAAGATCTGCCACCTTTTGAAAATCATCCCTATATGAGGGTTGGGATTCCTTCAATTTAGTAAGTCCGAAGTAGAGAATGGAGTATGGGCCCCAATAGTTGCCAGTGGGTTGGCCTGCTTCATTTACTCCACCCACTGGGTATTGCCTCAAAGTGTATTGGCTTGCTACACCTTGGGAGGGCCCCAGTTATAGCAGGTCCCCTGTCAAGTTTGGTGGAGGGGTGGCGAGACACATTCCTTAGCAGGTAGAGGTGGAGCAGTCGGCTTTACAATCCCTGCTTCAGGGGAGGTTACAGAGGGAGATGGTACTGAGGTGTCTCCCACTGCCTGTGGAGGGGGGGGACCATGGCAGTGGCAGTCCCCATCACCTGTGAGGCCAGAAATGTAGAAACCTCCACCACCTGTGAGGGCAGCAGCCCCATGCAGACCTCTCCCACCTGCAGCTGGTGAAGCACCTCTGCAGCCCCTCCCATCTGCAGGGGGACTGGAGCCCTGCAGGTCCTTCCCACCAGGGAGGGTGGCATTCCTGCTGAGACCCCTCCCACCTGCAGGGGAAGAGGGGTGGTGCAGGTCCCTCCCACCTGCAGAGGGTGAGGCACTAGGTTACCCCTCCCATCTGCCGAGGGAGCAAAGCCCCTGGGGAGGGCGGCAGCACAGAGGATACACCTCCCACCTGCAGAGAATGCAGATCCCTGGTGGAGACCTCTCCCTCTCTCCCTTCTGCAGCAGGGAGGAGCCCTGGCAGGCCCCAGCTCCCAGGGAGGTAGCAGCACTGCTGAGGTCCCTCCCATCTCGGAGTGTCCCTTCCCAGGGTTCAGAGCATTAGTGTGGTTTATCTCCTTCTCATCCCTCTCCTCTGGAGTTCTACCCTCAGCAACGGGTTTTGAGACCACATTTTCCTTCTACACCATTACACGCTTCTCTGTCTCTGGAATAAGGATAATATGCAACCTTTTAAATGCATTAAGATAGTGGAGTACTTTTGAGAGTTGCACTGTTGGCAATGCTGTTTTAATCGGGTAATGATGCAGTAATTCAAGGAACCATTCACAGACCACCTCAGCTCATCACTCAAAACATAAGTAGGCCACACACTGTTACAACAGTGAAACAATAACTGCTTACATAAGGGATTCTTGTAATTCAACTTAGAGCAGTAACTCTCCCAATCCCTTTGAATTCTACCCAGTGGGCGCCACTCAGGGACTGGCTCAGAACAACCTATACTGTTCTAGCAGAGCATCAAAAAATTCACAAGAGGACTGAAAAGACCAGGTATTTCCTCAGCTGTTGTCCATGACTCCAACTCCATTATTCCAAAACAGTATGCAGAAAACAAACTTTCAACCAAGATACTTCCACCATGGCTCCCTTCCCACTTCATTTCCTCTTCACTTTTCTGGGTGTGATTAGGCAGCAGATGCCCTCAGGAGGAGTGTAGAGAAATTCTCAGAGACTGGGAAAATTCTGAAGTCTCACTCTGCTGCACCTGAGGGGGTCAGTCTGCCATGGACTGTTATCCTTCCATCTGGGTCACCAAAAACTGGTTCAGAACAGACCAGGGTGGGGGGCACTGAACAATAAACAAGGACCACCCCCTTTTCCTCTGAGGGTTCCTCCCCGCCTACTGAGTTAATTTTGCCTGCCGCCTGAGGAAAGACATCTCTTAATACTAGAGATCAGTGACAAGGAAAGGAACTTATTTATTTTAAATAATACGAAGTAAAGTTCCCCACAAATGCACACAGTCCTCCCAGCACCCTCCATGGAGCAAAACGGAACAGTTCCAAAGCCTCCTGGTGCTGACTCACCCAAGCGCTGTGGTACTAAACAGATGCATGGTCCTAAGGAGTGGCGTGGTCCTCCAAAGAGAGATGCCCAATGGCTGCCGCGCCTCCATTTAAATCCCAGCGCCAATCTTCCTCTGCAGCCCCATTTTTGGCTCCTCCCACAATTGGTCACAGCTGCCAGCATTCTGGACAGGTGTGGCCCTGTGGTGTGGAGTCAATTATCTCCAAGCTTTTCTGGACCCTATTACAAATCCCTATTTGGGGCTCCCCTCTTGGCTGAACCCTGTTACACATTCACACAGTGGGGGTTCTCGTATGAAATTAAAATCGCAGAAGCAGAAACTCTGGGCGTGACTTTCACCCACTGGTTTAAGGAACCCTCCAGATGGTTGTAATACAGGTAGGTCCGTAAACCACAGCCCTGACTCCCTGATTTTTAGTTAGGCCTGGAGTCACCTGAAGCAAGTTGTGCTTCATTTTAGTTTTATTTTGAAATCATTTCGGCATCATGGAAGTTGCAACAGAAGTTCAAGGAGGTCGTGAGGATCAAAAACAGGCCTGCCAGCTGCACGGGTGTGTGGATTTAAACAACTGCAGGGGAGCTGGTGGATGCACTTGCTTGTATTTCCTCCCATCACATTGTCACACTCTGGCTCTTTTCAGAGTCGGCGGTGGTTTTGGCTTCTGAGAAGCCAGTGGTCATTTCTCAGGCCAGCTCTCACTGAAACTCTTGCAGCACTGATGAACTTGACCTCAGCCATGTACTGGCCTGACCTTCCCCTTGTCTCTGGCTTCTCTCCTGCCTCCTTCCCTTGTGTCATACCCTCTTCTTCTGTGTCCCAGGTTTATAAGTATCAACACACCCTTATGATGGGTAAATAACCTTAGATTCTTAGAATGAAAAATTAAAAAATTTATTGACTTGTACACACTCACTAAGGCGTAATGATAAAATACAAAGAAAATAAAACATTAAAAAATGTTCTTTTGAAACACAGTTTTTAAAAATGTATGTGGTTTTAAACAGTATTTTCTAAGAATTTCTAAAAATTTCTGTTAATACCCAGAGGTACTCATTGTTAATGTGTGGGCAAGAAACGCACTGGCCGGCAGGCGGTTGGGGGGGGGGGGGGGGGTGAGTGCTGGCGTTGGTGCACTGGGAGGACCGGGGTTAAAAATGTTGAATGGCGCGAGGTGAGCAACGTGGAAAACTATCTTGAGTTATGATGTAGACCACTCTGCCTGGTTTTAGGAATTGTATCTCGATCCCTTGTGGCTAAGGGACGACCTTTGGAATGCCATCCGCAGGAGACAAAGCCTATCTCTGGTAGCAAATGCTGCCTCAGTTTCCTCTTTCTGCCCCCAAAGCTTGGTCAGAAGTCAATGATAGGTAAGACCCCTCACAGCGGGGGACAATCTAACCCAAACTTGATCACTTGGGAGGCCTTCATGAAAGGACTCTGGGGGGGGGCTATAACAAAGAGCAATGGACTCTCGCACCCCCTCTCTCCAGCTTTGTCAAAGCCAGAGTCCCTGTGTTCTCTGAGAGAAGCGCTTCCTGGCTCTAATCCCCTAAAGCCTGAATGCCTGTTGGGGAGGGGTGCAGCTCCTGCCTTGCTAGAGCATGTCCTGGGGGAAAATCTGGCATCACAAAGACTTGCTGATAAACCTGTGAAATCTGCTCTGCTAAGAGTGCTTTCATTCATATGATAAGGATCCGAGAGGAAATGAGTATGTCTCTCAAAGTTTCTGCAACTCTCTTCCTGACACACACTGACTCATACTAAGCCCCCAGATATCTTTGAAATGTTATCTACTGTTTGATCCTTGCCACCTTGTATTTCTGTGTATTACAACCCAATAAAAGGCTATAGAGGAGGGTGCTCCGGGCCTTTTCTCCTTGGAGGAACTGGCCGCAGCTGGCCTTTCCCCCTGAGAAACTGGCCACTGCCCACTTCTCCTCCCCAAGCAGATCACATTCCTGTCTCGGCCATATTCACTCATGTCCATGGCACATGGGGGGGACTTGCAAGAAAAGTCACTCCTACGAAGTTATGTTTAAAAAAAAAATTTCTTTTTTAAAAGTATATTTTATTGATTATGCTATTACAGTTTTCCCCCTTTATGCCCCCTCTGCCCCACACCCCCCAACCCTCCAGCTTTCCTCTCTTTAGTTCATGTCCATGCATCATACATGTAAGTTCTTTGGCTTCCCTGTTTCCCATACTATTCTTAACCTCCCCCATCTATTTTGTGCCTACCATTTATGCTTCTTATTCCCTGTACCTTTTCCTCCATTCCCCACCTCTGCCTCCCCACTGAAAACGCTCCAAGTGATAGCCATTTCTCTGATTCTGTTCCTGTCCTAGCTGTTTGCTTAGTTTTAGTTTTAATTTTTCTAGGTTCAGTTGTTGATAATTGTGAGTTTGTCATTTTACTCTTCATATTTTTAATCATCTCCTTTTTCTAAGATAAGTCCCTTTAACGTTTCATATAATAAGGGCTTGGTGATGATAAACTCCTTTAACTTGACCTTATATAGGAATCACTTCATCTGTGTTCCCATTCTAAATGACAGCTGTGCTGGATATGATCCAGGGTGCAGCCAGGGGGGCCCCAAAGAAAGATTTGGAATGGTGTCCAGAGTTCAGAGTGTATAGAAATATTGGAGAGACATATTAAGATGTCCTTACCGCCGCCCCCCCAGGGGGAAGGGATGAATAGAGCCAGGGCCATTGAGAGCTGTTTTGCATAGCAACAGTTTTGGAGCTAACCTCTGGAGGAATGGTTATTTAACATATCTATAACCTTTAACTGGTTTCATAGATATGTTAAATAGCTGTGGCCACGTTTGGAGCCAGGGAGAAGGGAGTAGCTTGGGGACTCAAGATGGAACTAGTAGGGACTGAGGATGGAACTTGGGGGACTCAAGATGGGAACTAAGGGCTGCGCTCCTGAGGGAGAAGGGCTTGGACTCAGAATGTAACTAGGGGCTGCGCTCCGGAGTGAGAGCGCCTAGGTGAGAGCTTGGAAAAGACTGGCTCCAGGACATGAAGGGTCCCCGCTTGGCCAGATGAGAGAGAGAGCCACGCGGTTTCAGCAGAGTGAGGACCCCCTCTTGGTGAGGTAAAAGAGGGAGCCACGTGGTTTTGGCAGGGTGCAGACCCCCTCTTTCCCAGGTGAAAGGGGAAGAACCACGCAGCTTTGCCAGAATGGAGATCCCTGCAGCCAGGTGAAGAAAACAGCCACATGCTTTTGGTGGAGTGCAGACTCCTGCAGCTTTGGTAGAAGAGGCCCACGCGGCTTTGGGGTGCCCCCTTTGGCCGCGGGGCCTGAAAAACAACAGAGACTTTGACTAGAATTGGGTACAAAGGACTCTTGCCAGTGGACCATGAGAGGGTACCACAGTACTTTGGATTAACTCGAGATCCTGCACAGTGACACAGCTGACGGTGCCAGCGGCCTGCAACACAGACGTGTGCTCTTTTCCTGATTTACGGTACCCAGAGTTGGGACAGTGGGAGAAGGGAGCGCTGTGTAGGTGTAGGTGTACAACCTAAAGGACTTTGATATTTTAGTGGTGGCATTAGGCCTGAATAGCATTAAATAAACATTTTGTTTCCTTTTCACAAATCTCTGGCATTAAGAGATGTCTTTCCAATTGACGGCGGACAGAAGGGCCCAGTAGATTTTAGTATTTTGTTTTCGGGAGGGGCCCCTGTTGTATAGCAGTTTTGGGCATCCCTAGGTGGGCCAAATATTGTATTGCCCCTCCCTCGGACCACCTCCTCTTGTTCGGTAACAGATACAGTCATCTTGGATGTAGGTCCTTGCCATTCAATGATTCAAATACTTTCTAATCCCTTCTTGCCTATAGGATTTCTTTCGAGAAATCAGCTAATAGTCTTATAGGAACTCCTTTGTAAGTAATTCTCTCCTTTTAAGATTCTCTCTTTACCTTTAATCTTGGGTAACTTAATGATGATGTGCCTTGGTGTGTTCCTGTTTGGGTCCAATTTCTTTGGGACTGGGATTCCTGGACTTTCTGGAAGTCTATTTCCTTCACCACATTGAGAAAGTTTTCCATTATTTGTTCAAGTAAGTTTTCAACTTCTTGCTCTTGTTCTTTTCCTTCTGGCACCCCTATGAATCTGATTTTAAAGCATTGAAGGTTGTCCCAGAGTTTCCTAAGCCTGTTTTCATTTTTTTGAATTCCTGTTTCTCCCTTCTGTTTCAGTGGGATGTTTATTTCTTTCTTCCTTTTGTTCCAAATTGTTGATTTGAATCCTGGTTTCTTTCCTGTCACTGTTGGTTCCCTGTATATTTGGTTTATCTCACTTTGGGGAGCCTTCATTTGTCTCCTCATTTTGCAACCAAGCTCAGTCAGTTCTGTGAGCATCCTCATCACCAGTGTTTTGAACTCCACATCAGATAGGTTGGTTAGCTCCTCCTCACTTAGCCCTTTTTCTGGAGTTTTTATCTGTTCTTTCATTTGGGCCATATTTCTCTGTCTCCGCACACCTGTTATGTTGTAAGAGGGCGGGGCCTTAGCTATTCTCCAGGGCGGGGCTACCCTCCTTGCTGTGCTGTGGCACTGTGGTGAATGTTACTTTAATTCCTTGGTTGACGGAGTTCCATGCAGTTTGGCTTTCTGGTACTGCTGGTTGCTTATTGTTTTTAGATTGGTTGTTAGCCTTCTTTCGGTTGTGCAAGGAAGAGAAGAGTTTCTGCTAATGCCTCCATCTTGGCCAGAACTCGGCATTTGAATTTCAAAGAAACGCAAACCTTAAATCAGAAAAAGCAGAGCCCTAATAGTGCGATTCAGTTATTCATAGGAGAATAACAAAAGGTATTTGAGGAGAGACTGAATTTAATTCTTTTACCTTTGTACCTTAAGTAAAACTGATAAAAATAGCTGTGCTATCAGTTCTACTCTCTGTGCCTCAGTTTCCTCATTTGTAAAATCAGAGTTTAGCAGCTGCTTACCCAGGTCTTCCTGGCTCTAATAACCTGGGATCTTTGTGATAGACTGGGCCAGGTAACAAGTGGAGCAGAAGCATTTACTGGATTACTTACTGCCTGAGTCACTGCTGGCAGGAGGACAAACTGCCATGGGACACACCTGGCCTTTGCCTCCTTTCCCATTCCCTCCTCCCAACCGGATGGAGAGGTATACAAGAGACGGTATGCAGGACAAAGACAGATAGCTGGACTCCATGGAGGCTGTAGCCCCAAGTGTCCCCAGAGTGTGGGTTGTTTGTCCTCAGACCTGCTGTAGTTCAGGCTAGGGCAAGCTGTACCTCCTAAGCCCAGTTTCACCATCTGTTAAAGGGGGTGAGTGTGGTGCTATCTCCCTGCTCACCTGCCAGGCTGGATAGGCAGCTCCAGGGTGAAGACATGCTTTATGGAAAAGAAAGGACACGGTGTCTCTGGAAACCCTTCCAGACGCATGTTAAAGCAGGACCCACCTGAACTTCTAAGATGCTCCTGGGGCCTGGGCTGGAGGGAGACCAGCTCACTTACTCCTCTCCCCTTCTTTCCAGTGACCCCCTTGTACTCCTTAGGCACTTCCCTACACCCACTTCCAGCCAGTGCAAACATACATCCTCCTGGCCTCTGGGCCTCCCTCAGCCACAGAGCTCTGAGGCCCTGCAAGCAGCTGGTCAGGCAGCCGTGCAGGCTGCCAGGGGCTGCAAGGAAGCCACTAACCTTGGGACAGGCTGGGACTGGGGTAGGGAGTGGACCTGATTTGCTGTCCTCTGCTCCTTATCACATAGCACAGCTCCACAGGAAAGGCCAGGGCAGGGCCTGAGGGAGGCTGCTGCCTGGCTGGCCCCACCAACCCTGTGGGGAGCTCAGTACGTGGGAGTGTCTGTCCACAGGTGTGGGAGGAGGCTTCCAGAACCTCAGAGACCCTCCAGGCAAGTTTTTGATGCAGCCACCCGAGAAATCGCCCTCAGCTTCCAGGTCAGTCCCCCTTGCTCAAGCTGGGTAGTGAGAATTGGTGAGGAGACAGCTTCTAGGCCAGCTCTGAGTGACAGCAACTTCTTCCTGAGATGAGCTGAGTTGTCTTACTGTGAGTTGCCCCGACATGACCCACTTCTGCTCCCTGTAGGCAACTAATTACTTTGGACCTAAACCCAGAACAAGAATCAATGAAACCCTGACCCCCAGGGTCATCCACTCTACATGCTTTCTTTTTACCCAAACTTCCCAGGGTCCCTTTTATTATTTTTTAAAATATTTTCATTTATTTTTAGAGAAAGGGAGGGAGAAAAAGAGGGAGAGAAACATCCATCAGTTGTCTCACACATGCACCCAACTGGGGACCAAACCTGCAACCCAGTCATGTGCCCAGACCAGGAATCAAACCAGCAGCCTAGGAATTGAACCAGCGACCTTTCAGTTTTTGCTTTGTGGGATGATGTCCAAGCAACTGAGCCGCAGGGGTCAGGGCTCCCAGGGTCCTTTTAACAAGAGGGGTTGTAGGCCCTTCTCACCGTCAGTCCATTTTGATTAGCCCAATAATTTCCCTCAAGAATACAAGCCAGATCTCTCCCATTTGAAATGTATGCAGCTGATTACTTTGGACCTAAATCCAGGACTTTGTATTTCACCTACACCTACATTTCATTTTCTGGGTTTCCATCCAGCATTCCATCATGTTGAGATAACCCCCACTCTTGAATCTGTTGTTGTGTGGGTGTTGGGCTTTTAGCCACAGATTTCATATGCATGACTTTTATTTTCCCTCTGAGTGATTTGATATCGTGTCAAGGTCAGAGCCCGAGGGCCCTCTGGGCTCCATTAATGAAAGTCTGTTGTCGGCCCCCAGGCCCCCACTTTCCACATCTCCCCACCAGCTCACAGGGCTTTCATAGAAGGTCTGTTGTGTCCTGTTGAAATTTCCTAGTTCACCTTTCTACTTCCCAGAAACCCAGTCTGAAAGGAAATTGGTAGGGTTAGCATGATTTGTTATTAATGATCACTAATATTAACTCCTAATGAGCACTACATTATTTTCTTTTTGAGAAATTTAGTTTTTATAAAAGTGGCATGCTTATTATAAAACAACACCCATGGCCAATGCACCTGCGATGCTCCCTGCCTCATCTTCTCAGCCCAGAGGTTCTGGATGGAGTGGACAGCTCCTTGCGCTCCCAGTGTCCCCGCGGGCCTGCACCCTGGGCTCCCTCTGCTGTGCTGTCCTTGAAGCCACAAACAGGACCCACCTGAAAGTGCAGGAGTGGGCAACCTTCAACTGGCGGGGGAGTGGGGGCAAAGAGCAGTCAGCTCCCCACCTCAACAGGAACACATCTTGGGTGCATTCTGCATTTTGCTCAGAGGGTCCCAAGAGGGATAGAACCCCCAGTCATCCACAGCTAAACCCAACTCATTAGTGCGCCCCCTTTTATTCCTATTCTCCCCCTTCCATCTCACTCTCCTGACTTTGGCTTTCACGAATCACCTCCCAAATCAACTCCTTGTACCCAAGTCCTGGTCTCAGAAAATGCTTTCAGAAGCAGGAGAATCCAAACACAACTGTTAGTGACTGTCTCTCTGCATGTATTTTACATATTCAAAGAATGATAAGCCTATGTAATTTCGTATAAAGGGGAACATATGACATGTGTTTTAAAACCTGCTCTTTTTGGTTATTCACAGTAGGCAGTGAACATATTTTCTTATCAGTAAATAAAATCGTAAGCACATTTCTTAATGTCTGCATAGTATGCTGTTGCAGGTGTGCCTGGCCTTTAACTTACTTAATTTACAGACATCTAGAAGGTTTCCAGTTTTGCACTGTGATAAAAATGCTCTCATGTATCTTTGCAAGTGCATAGGGTGTCCTCTGAGAAAATGCTGAGATGCGTGATTGCTTTATTGTAAGAGGCAATAAAGCAATCATTTATTGTAAGAGACATTTATTTGATCATTTATTCTGGAACTTTAATAGAGGTCAACATTAGTCTTAGCAGTTCAGAGGGGTGTTTTAAAGCTATTTTTCCCTCCTTTAGGAAAATCAGACATTTTCCTATCTGTTTTCTGGTGCTCCCTTCATTCTCTGTAATTTCCTCTAAGGCAATGATGACACCTGCAAGTGCTGCCAAGTCCCTGGGATGTTGTTCATCTGGGCTTTGAGTGTTTGTGGCTTGATGCCTTCTTTTTAATCACTGATTTGGGGTTTCGATTTTTTCCTTAAGCCCTTTATTCCTATTCTACCATTGGTAGTAAAATTGCCTGTGCCCTGCTCTGTCTGCCTTGCCTTGCCTTGTGCATTAAGGTTACACCACACACCCCGAGCCCCAAGCAGATTTCTTGTTCTCTTTACCTCGACTTGGAAAGCTCTCTGCTCTGTTCTTGCCAATTTCCCCCAGCTTCTGGTAACTCAGGCTTTTCTGTGCTTTGCTAACGCTATTTTTACACATCTTACCAATCTTCGAGATTCATCTTGGGTTATGAATTCCTGATTGCCTCTCTTATGTGCGATTTTCCAAACCCTAGCTTACTGCAAATCTGCAAGTGCAGCCACACAAGGTGTTTTGGAAAACTCCTTTCTCGCTCTTGCTAGCAGCGTTTGCGGTGCGTTGTTTGGAGTGTCAGGGTTTTGTGACCCCCTGCAGCAGCCTTCCCTTACTGGTAGGAATTCGTGTCACACTATGAAGACAGCTGAATATAACTTTCTTCATTTAACAGATGGGGAACCAGTGGCACGAAGAGGGTTAGGCACTGTCCCAAAGACAGCCAGCAAGCCAGTATACCAGTCCTCAGTATTCCAGTTTCTTAGTCTAAACATGGTTCCCTGTGCTCCTGTTGCCTGCAAGAGGGGCCTGGACCCCCACATGATAAAGTTGGAACAAGCAGCCTTATGCACGGGGCCACTGTCTGTCCCTTAATGTCCTGGAGGTCAGGTCCACGGTGACCTCTCCTTTCCCAGGGGGAGAGGCATTCTCTCTGTATGGGGGAGATCTGGTCTAGAATTCCACCTCCCCCACTACTCCCTCCCCTTCAAACAGGCAAAGTCGGTGACAATTCCTCTAAAGTTAACAGCCACATTATTAATAATTTCCTGGTTTCAAATAATTCCCCGGCCCAGGCACAGCGGAGGACACAGAGACACTCCACGTCTTTCTGTCCCTCCCTGCCTGTCTGTCTCTGTCACACACGTGTGCAGGACACACTGCAAAGCACTCTGGGTCTTTCTCCCTCTGTCGGTGTCTCTGTTCTCTGTCTCGCCTGCGTGCGCGCACACGGTCACAGTTGTCTGGCTCTGACCGCTCTCAGTCATCAGACACCTCTTACTTCCCCCTGGCTCACGGCTCCCGAGTCAGCACCCCACCCAGCGCCAGCCCCCTGTCACCCACCCTTCCTGCTGCCCGCTCCCGCCTGCTCCTGGACGCTCTCCAGTGGGGGGAACAGCGGGGGCGGGGCCCCTCCGAGCCCGCAGTATCCGGGAGCTGGCTCAGCGTCTGCTCCCTGGCCCCTGAGTCCCCGGGCCGGGCCGCGGAGAAGGGAAGGGAGCAAGGGAGCGTGAGCTCTTGGCCCCAGCCCTTCCACGATTTTCGTTCCCCTCGGACCGACTCAGCCAGCCAGGGGCCGGGGCTGAGGGCTC
The DNA here is from genome assembly GCF_021234435.1 of Artibeus jamaicensis. NCBI lineage: Eukaryota > Metazoa > Chordata > Mammalia > Chiroptera > Phyllostomidae > Artibeus > Artibeus jamaicensis. The sequence goes on from NW_026521788.1 coordinate 22,095,620, forward strand.
CCGCCCAGCGCTTCTACCCGCGGGGCTCTGCCGCCTAAGAGCGGTGGGAGGGAGGGGGGCCGCACTGCGCAGTTGTCCTGACACCTGGCACACCTGTGCCTGCCCTCCTTTCCCCCAAGCGATGCCGCTTCTTCAGCAGACACACGGTCATGTCTCCAAAGTGGGGGACACACCCCACTGCCAACTTCCAATAACTGTATCCCTACAATCCAGCCCTTGATCCCACCCTACAACGTTCCACCCCAGCCTGACCCCCAGTCACCCAGCCTGGCGTCCAGGCCCCTGGGGCCCTCCTGAGAAAGGGATGAGAGAAGTGAGCACATAGGAAGGCTACAGGAGGGCGCCCTCATCAGGTCTGCGCTCTGCGGAGAGTGGGGACCCTGCGTGCTGCATCCACCGGGTAGATGACCACAAACTCCAGAATTCCTCTGCCCAGGCGCTCAGCTGATGGTCATCCCTGGGCAGGTGTCTCACCAGCACTGGTCTGTGTTGGCATTTGTCAAAGCGTCCAAGTGGAGTAGATGAGATGATGTCACACTTTCTGCCCGGCACGTAGTAGATGCTCAACAGATGGTCCCTTAAGCGAGATGGGAAGCCACCTTCCTCCTACCATTCCAGCCCCTGCCAGGCACCCAACAGCCACCACCATAGATTTTATCACGTGCATGAAGATCTCAGGTTCGAGGCAGATGAAAGAGAGTGAATGGACCATTCCTTCCTCTCCTGTGGTCAGGGGGTGACTTCAGGGGACTGTGGGAAACTGGTCACATCAGGCTTCTTCCTCATCTCCTCCTTCCAGCTCCTCCTCTGCCGGAGTGCCTGGCAGAGTCACAGAGCTGGAAGGGCCTTAGGGGTCCCAGAGTCTAACCCTGACTTGGGGCAGGTGTCCCAGACCTAACACCCTCGAATTACTCTCTCTTCCCCCAGGACAGCCAGCCCTTCAGAGAGCAGGAGGGAGGGAGGGTGCCCTCTCTAATCTGTCCTTCTGAAGGACAGACACCTGAGTTTCTTAGGGCTTTTTGCTTTCTGTGACTTGCTTCTGTTTCATCTGTAAAATGGGGATAATAATAGTACCTACCCCCAAGAGTTGTCTGTGAAACTTAAAGGAGTTACTCTATCTGAAGAACCTGGAATAGTGCCTGGCACCTAGTAAGTGCTCAATAAATGTCAGTTACTCACGATATTCCTCTACTGAGCCCACCTTCCTATGGAAGTGCTCATAGTTCTTGAAGTCCTTCTGAGTGAGGTCCCAGAACTCTGACAGGTCCTGTCAAACCCCCTTGACCAATGTCAAGTTCAGGACACCACTGTAAAGTCTTCATGGCCCAGCACTGCCATTATTGTATGTGTGACTGTGGGCAAGTTATATAACCTCTCTGTGCCTCAGTTTCCTCTGATCTACAACAGGGATAATAATAGTACCTACCACTATTAGTGGTAAAGCACGTGTAGTAAAGGGTACAGCAGTGCCTGGCACATAGTTGGTGCTCAATAAATAGGAACTATATTTATTTGGACACTAAATTTTGAATAAGATAATCCCGCTTTGTTTTTTCTCTTTCTTTCCTTTCCTCTCCTTTTCCTTCAGCAGCCACGTTATTCTAGTGCATTAACTTAAGCTTGTGGTCAATTCCTCCTGCTCCCTATCTTGTTTGTATTAATACTTGAATAGCTCTGGGTCCCAGAGTCTCTTTTTTCTTCTTCTGCTTCCTCCTCTACAGACTTCTTTCTTCTGCCATCAGAACCTTTGTACAGGGTGCCCGGCTACATGTGTCACCAGGCTGGGCAGTGCCGAGGGCAGAGAGACCTGGGTATGAATTCTTCCTCCACCGTTTAGTATCTATGTGATGCAGGGTGAGTGGCTTCAGCCCTCTAACCTCGTTTTCCCCATCTGCAAAATGGGATTTACAGTCCTCCCCTCAGGGCTGCAGTGAGGATTAAAAGTGCCAACAGTACCGACCGATGCCCTTTCTTATCCCCAAAGTTATGGGTAAAGGCCAAACATATACACTGGGTAAAAATCATCTGATGCAGATTTTAAAAAGTATCTCTTCTCTCTCCCTTCCTTACCCCAACAGGGTTCCCAGGAAACCTGAGGCCCCCAAATGCCCTATCTCAGATTATGCCTTCTTCCAGGTTTGCCAGGCCTGGAGGTACTGGAGACTGGGATGCTCCCAGTCCTGAAACTCAGATCCCGAGCCTTTCAGACAAATAGGAAACCATTGCTCCCATTCTGCAGGTGAAGCCACTGAGGCCGGTGCCTTACCCAATGTTGCACAGCTGAACAGTGGAGGAAAGAGGAACACACTCCTCTGGACTTCTTGGGGACTGGCCCCCACCCCAGCCTGTCCTCAAGGTTCTTGGCCCTCTGGGAGCATCTGAGACACAAAGGGTGCTGTCGCCTGTTAGGGGCTAAGGGAAATAGTCTTAAGAAAACTAAGTTGTTTGTTCAACCTTAGCTGCTTGCTCAAGCTTGGGTGGGGGAAACTGCACACCCCACCTCGGGCAGATACTCCAGGAAGTTAAAAAGTTAAGAAAAGAACAATGAAGTAATAAGAACTAGGCAAGCGGATAGCCTCCTGGAAGTTTTTTACCCCCTAGCGTGAGCCCAGCTAGCTCAGTCGGTAGAGCATGAGCCCCTAGGCCAATGGCTAACCTGAGCACGAGCTGTTCATGCACCTTGCAGGCCAATCATCAGCAAGATCACGAGCCCTAGCTTGAGCCCCTGACCAACGGCTAACGGCCACCTCTCGCTTCTGGAAATCGCTTGCTTGCTCGCTTCTATAAGAACCCTAGTCTGTAAGCGTTCGGCGTGACTCTCATTTGCAGCCATTTTGGCACTCGTGTGTCTCCGGAGGCACCCCGAGAGTTCGCCCCTGCGCAGGTAAAACTTTGAAACTTTGGCCAATAAAGTTCCATCTTAAACTCCTGAAGGCTTCTGACATTTGCTCGCATTGGGGTATGTTACATCGCCCAGGACACAGGAGCAATCCCTGTCCACCTTGAGGAGCCCCACCACTTCCTTGCCCTTCAGATCTTCCTGCTCTGCCCATTCTGTCCAAGCCCTGGCCCGGGCACTTATCCTTAGGGGAGCTGCTCCCCATCCTACCCCACCCCCTATAGCTGTGGCCTAGGGAGTCTTTAAACAGAAAGCCCCACCAGCCTGGAAAACGATTTCCCTGTAAAAAGCTGGGTACTAGCAGGTGATAGGAGGGCAGTGAGTTGGAGAAGGTCCTTGCGGGGAGAAGAGCCTCCTGTGCCAACTGGAATGAGTGTGGACACCTGCTCAGAGACAGGTCTACAGAGTGGGGAGAAAGTAGAGGGTGGTTTTCAAGTTTCCCGGGGGCAGTGAAGGTCATAGAAGGACTGCCTTTCTCCTTGGAGGTTTAATGTCCTGGCAGCCTTCCTGGTCCCAGGTGCTCGGTGAGTGTAGAGGGAATGCACGAGGCCTATGCTGGCCTCACATGACATTCTCTTAGCACAGCTGGAGCAGTGTTCGGAGATGCCCGAGGCAGTTGCCGGTGCCTGAGCGAAGGCCTGGCATGAAGCTGCAGAGCCCCATGGGATACCTCCCCCAATGGTGGGAAAGCCAAGTGACTCTGACCGGAGACCTGGTCTCTCCCTGATGACGCACGCACATCTTTGGGGTGAGGAAGCTGCTGGCCCAGCCACCATCTTGAAAAGGCTCGGGACCCACAGGGAAGTGTCAGGGGGTCTCAGCATGGTGGCAGTATGGTCCCTGGAAAGCAGACCCCCGGCACACTGCCAGAGTTTTCAGCACTTGTTTGGTGGTGGGATACAGAAGGGGAGGGGAGGAGGGGCTGTCCCCTTGGAGAGTGAGGCCAGGGGGCTGCAGAGAGACTGAGGTCTAGACTGGGGTGGGATCTCTACCCAGGAGCCAGGAGGGGCCCCCCTCTCCTCAGCCAGCCTCTAAGGAAAACTGCCTTCAAAATGCTTCAAAATGGTCATTAGTGAGCTTTCCCCTCGGAAGCTCTGTGTTGTTATCTGCACTTATAAATGACAAGTGGGGGTTCTAATGTCTGACCCATGCCTGCAGAACGAGTAGGGCAGCAAGGTCAAGGAGGAGAGGCCAGGAGCACTAGGCAGACATGCTTCCAACACCAAGACTCACCCAGGGCCCACCTGGGGCCTCAGCCAGGAAACCTGGGCCTTTGTGTGTGCTCTGCCGGGAGCTCCCTGCAGGTCCTCGGGCCAGTCACTGCACCCACCTATGGGAGCAGTCTGGACCAGAACTTTCTCGTTCTGATAGTTTACCTTTTTCTCTAGAGAACCCAAGAAACGGAGTTTCTTGCTGAGGAGGGGCTGGGGTCACACTGAGGAACTGCAGCTTTCTGGCTAACGTCCTACACCCAGGGGGTGGGGGGTAAGGGCTTCTCCAGCTCAAGGTGGAGTTCAGGTCAGTCTCCACAGAATTAGGAAGGTGTTGGAGCCCCTTGGGAAAGGTGGCCAGCTGTCTGGGGCCATCCAACTAATGTCTGACCTTGGCCCCATGTTCCTTGTGCAGCCCCTCCCCTTTACAGACAGGAGATGAGGCCAGAGAGGGAGAGGGGTTTGTCCCAACCCCAATCCCTAGAGTTGTTACAGGGACTGAATGAGTTTTTCCCTCTAGCACACTTAGGCACTGCCTGGTACCAGCCACTGAGCTCTATGTGTCTGTTAAATAAGAATATCGGAGTGTCTGACCTAAAACTGGAGGCAAACTCAGGTTGGCCTTTCAGGTTTAGAAAACAAAAGCTGACCTGCACCCTGGACCCAGGAGTGCTGGGCCCCAGAGTGCCTGATTCTGGGGATCTGGGGTGGGACTGAGAGCTCGCACATCTTACCAGCTCCCTGGAGATGTCAGTGCTGCTGGTCCAGAGACCCTTCTTTGAGAACCGCGGACTCTGACAAAGGAATTGCTAAGGGTGTAACTTCTGGCATCAGGGAGGGAAAAATTGGGAGACAACAGGTTCCTTCCCCCTTCCCTAGGTGCACGGGCCCCCTCCCCAGACCTGCTGTTTAGTTGTCTGCGGCAGCAGAGCTTCAGCGCATGCATCAGTCGCCCTTTGCTGCACCTGTGCCCATCTGCGATTCCACTCCATATGGCCTGTCTAGCTTCCACCCAGAGGGGCACCCACCTCTCCTCAGGTGGGCAGGATTGACCCCCAGGCCGCAGGAGGCCTGTGTGGTGAGAGTGAATCACGCACCGACTGGGCAGGTGAAACCAATGCATTCTTTATTGCAGACTGAAGCTAAGGGCTCACACTGCAGGCTCCGACCGGGGCCTCTCTGCTGGCCCACGCTTCCCCAGAAAGGCCAGGGCAAACCCCCCCGAGCAGAGTAGAAAGCAGCTTCCAGAAACAGCCCCTTCTAAGGGCCTGAGATGAGGACCGGGGGAAGCAGCAGCTTGGTACCTGGGGTTCACAGGGAAGAGGCAGGCCAGAGAGCCAGGCAAACCTGGCCCTCATTTCCTGGTGACTCCAGGTCGCTCCTTTAGCTGGGAGTATCACGCAGACTCTGAAAAGATCTAAGAGGCCTGGAGAGGGAGGGAAATGCTGCTTTATGGAGGGGGGTGGGCAGACTTGGTGTTGGGGGAAAGCTGAGAAACTCCGCCCTTCACTCCCAGGACAACCCTCGGGCTAGCCCAGGCCCTTGTTTCTCAAACAGTAAAGTGCTTGTAGGAATGCCCTGGGGATCTTTTGGACGGCAGGCTCTGATTCCGGAAGTCTGAGATCTGGGGGCCTGGGGCCCTGCATTTCTAACGAGCTCCCAAGGAGGCAGAGGCTGCTGGCCCACAGACCACACTGACTTGCAAGGCTCTGGCCATGCAACGCATTTTTGCACATCGGGAAAATGCACCCCTTCTTCAAAAAGGAGAAACCCCCGCTCCGGGACACAGGATTGAGAGGGGCCAGGCCAGGCTGGACTAGACTGCAGCCCTTCCTTGTGCCCCCTGAACTCAGTAGCCCTAGAGGCCTCGCCGGGCCTCCTCACCCTGAAAACCCTTTTCCCAGAGCTTGACCAACCAGGCCTGGGAGATAAGCGGAGTGAACAAGGCAACAACTGGGTCACCAGGTTCTCAAGTGCTTGGTCACAACCTACCAACCTGTCAGCTTCTGGCCAACAGAGAGGAGGCCTGGGCAGAGGCAGCCTCGGGGCTGGGGCAGGGGAAGGAAACGGAGTGTTCTGAGAAAGGGCTAGTGCTGAGTGGTGGTCTGAACTCTGAACGGCTTAACCCCAGTTGTGGAAGAGTGGCCACTGGTTCGTGGGTGTAGAATCTGGGTGGCCTGCTTTGCCTCAAGTTCTGACTCGGACTGAAGTCCAGACCCGGTGGGCTTCCGATCTCCTTGCTCCACAGATGAGCTGGTGGGAGGTAGATACCCGCAGGATCAGAAAGTCAGGGGTTCTCTGAACCACAGGTATTGTCGCAGGAAGCAAGAGCTCTATGTCCTCACCTGGTAGAGCCACCGGTTGTACCTGTTTGCTGGTCCTGTCCCTGTGTGAGCACTGAAAGTCCTGTGTCCTGAGCAAACAAGGATGGCAGGTCACCCTCTTGCCTGACCAGACCCTGGATTCCAGGTTGAGAGCCTAGAAATGACTAGGTTGTCAGGGTCTGGGCGGTGGCCCTGGAGCTGGCTGGCTACAAACCCAACGGTCCACAGTGCCTTCTGCCTCCCGGTGAACCAATGGCAAGGCAGCCAGACCGCTGCCAGAGGGAGACGGTGTGAAGGGAGGCGCAGGTGCATGCGGCTTCGTTTCCGGACTGTTCTCCCGCAGCTCCAGGGGGACGCAAGCACAGATGGTCACTCCCGAGGGAGGGAGGGAGGGAGGGTGTACTCAGAACTCCCGCCCCAGCAATTTCTTAATCATGAGGAAGAACAGAGCCCACTTGATCTGCTCCCCAGTCTCCTGGCCTGATTGATGGTCCTTGGGCTCCTTTGTAAACACCATCAGCCCTGCCGCAGCATCCGCACTCTCTCGTCGGGTTTCCCACAACTCCTGGCCCCGGCTCCCGCCAATCCAGGCACCCACGGGGCTGAGGGTGGGGTGCTGTGAAGGGCCTCCTCGGGCTGGTTCTCAGGAAGCAATAAATAGATGCGTATTGTCTTCTATTCCTCTCAGGGCAGCCACTCGCTCTCAGTACTAGAAGCAAGGCCTCAACCAACATGGGCCTAGAAAACGCTCAGTGATGCTCAGCGGTGAGCTCAGAAGGTACTGAGGATTTGAAGGTAACCTGGAGGCCCGTGTTTCCGAGAAAGCCTCCAAGGTCCCAAAGGAGGCAAAGGCCCCTGGCCAGCACCCCTGTCCCCAAATTATAAGACTCAGAGAGGGTGGGGGTCTGTCCCAGTTTGCACAGAGACTAAAAACGCCCAGAGTCCAGGCCATCGCCCCTACCTCGCCTCCTCCCTCTGGGCATTCCATGGCCCCCTACTGCTCTAAGCTATCTATCCTGGACCACTGTACCCCCTCCCACCACGCACTGTTCGGCCCACCCATCCCCAGCCCCCCAAGCTTGGCTTCCCATGAGCCCTGGGACTCCCTCCCCTCAGGGTGCCAGGCCCGGTAGCCTCTGTCCCTTGCCGGGCGGGCATGAGGTGCGAGGCCTAAGGTGGAGGGGCCCGAGCGCCCTCTGGAGACATGAGCATGTCGAACTTGATGAGTGGCGGGGCAATAACGCGCACCTCTGCGCTCAGCGGGTTGAAGCGGAGGTTGATGCTGCGCAAGGCGGGCATGGCGGCCAGCTTCTCCACAGGCACATCTGCGAGGGAGAGAGGGCTAGATTAGGGGACCCGGGGCCAAGAAGGACGATGAAACAGGAAGACATCAACACTCGGTGGGAGCAGCTCTCCATCACCCACTACACCTGGGCTCAGCTCCTGGTGCAGAAAAGGGTCCTAAAAATAGAGTTAAACACAGAGTTTCTTCATCCCAACAGTTCCACTCCTAGGTGGCACCGAGAGAATTGCAAACAGGTCCTCAAATACTCACTCACAGATGCACACAGTGGCACTCTTCACAATGGCCCTGTATGCCCAGCAGATGAGAGGAGAAACAAATCGTCGGGGACACTTTAGCAGCGTGCAAGGGTCCTGCTCCTCGTCTGCACTGAGCACCCACTGCCCCAGATCTAGCGCCCACTGATGGTTCCTGATCTGCTCTTTGTATAGGTTATAAAATGATCATTTTCCAACTCTAGCAACACTCCAAGCAACAGCCTTCCCTTCTCTCCCTTCTGTCTCTATATTATCAGTATGAACTCCTATATTTCTTACAATTCATTACTGTGTTTAATTTCATCTTGGTGCTCGAACTGTCTCCAGTTTGGCCAGTAGGAGCCCCTTCCATCTGGCTCCGGCGTCTCTGGACCTGCCCCACCTGCTTTTGGACCCAATTCCTTACTTTCGAGTCAGGCCCATCTCGAGCCTTCACAGTCCTGGGATCAGCCATCAGGAAGTCCTGGTTCATTTTGGTGGGGAGGGGAGTCAATGGCCAATGCCAGTGGTGTGGTGACTAACCCACATTTTCCAGTTCACGCACAAGGCCCCGTGTGTGTTTGAGCTGTGCACTCTTGACTGCTGCCTAAACACCACACTGTGTGCCACCCCTCCACCTCTGCTCTGCCAGTGATGCACGGACACACCCAGGTGGCCTCCATCTATCTTTAAGGGCTGGGTCATACAGCTTTTGGATGTATGCCCCGGAGCAGGGCTGAATGCTCCCGCAAGGCTACGTGTGCATACTCGTCTCGCGGCTCTCTGGAACCGCCACGTCAGCCAGGAGCTCCGATCACCAGGCTGTCCCAGGGCTTTCAAAGGAGGCTGTCTGGACCTTCCCACCCCCACCTCCAAGCTGACTGGACACTGAGCCTCTGACCTCTAGGGAGGTTTCTACAGCATCCTCCCCTTCCACGCTTTAAAGCGCTGCAGTAACAGTGGGTAATGCCTGGAAGGGTGAGGACAGCCCACGCTAGGCTGTGCTCTCTGCCCTTTGGAAAGAATCCCCACCCGCCTGGCTTGGTAACTGGGATGGACTTACCCCCTAACTCTTCTGGGGAAAGGGGAGGGAAGGTCACTAGCTCAGGACAGTTCCTTATATGTGCGTGTCACTCAAGTTTATAAAGCACTTCCACCTGTTCCCCCCACAGCCGTGGGGGTAGAGCAGCATTCCTCGGCCCACCATTGCTCATCTGTAAAGTGCCCCTCTGCCCACTTTACAGATGAGGAAACTGAGTTTCAGAGAAGACTGACACTGGAGGGCACACAGCTATTAAGCAGCAGAGCTGGCCCTGGTTTGCTGCCTGCTGCTTCACAGCCAGCCCCACAATATCCACCGTCAGGTGGGGGTGGCACAGGAGAAAGCAACCCAAGGGCTTCGACAGGAACTGGCAGGCGACTCGGCCCCCAGGCAGCTCCCAGAGGCCTCTTCTCCCCAAAGCTGCAGCCCAAGGTGTTCCTGGCAGGGATCTGGGTCTTCGAGATCTCTGTGTTGGGTCAAATTTTGTTGTTGATGGTGCTTTTTTGTTTGTTTGTTTAACATGAGTGCTGGCTGACTTAAGCTCTTTGAGTTTTTTAATCCTTGCAACAACCCTGTAAGTTGATCATTATTATCTCCACTTCATAAGTGAGGAAAATGAAGAGCAGAGAGGCTAGGTAACTTGCCTAAGGTCACACATCTAGGAAGTGCGGGAACCAGAAAATGCAGTCGAGCTGGCTGGCTGCCCCCCCTGGGCCCCTCACACCACCGCACACACAGCCCTGCAGCCTGGCTTGCCTCCCACTGACCAGCTGTAAGGACCCTCCAAGAGGCCCCCTCAGTAATGGGAGAGAGAAAACCACCTTTTGGCAGGGCTCCCTGGGGCCCAGGAGTGGCTGGCTTCCTTGACCAGGATGCTCCCCGCTCTCTGGGCCCCCTAACCAGGAACACCTCCCTTCCACCCCCCAGTCCAGGGACCCCACCTCCAACAGAAGCGAGGGGCACACAGCAGGTGTCACAGCACCTCTGAGCTCTCTGAAGTCCCGGTGACAAGCATGTCCTTGCTGATCTGTTTTGAAGAAAATAGCTTCCTGGAGAAAGTGTCAGACTGGTTCCAGAAACTTCCATGCCTCCTGATCTGAGTCACAGTGCAGAACAGACCTGTCCCTTACTGTCTGTGACAACACTTGTAAAACTTATACCCCAGCACCTGCCACCTCCATCTCCTTCAGGTGAACACCCCTCGCTTCCTACGGTCCTGGGCAGGGACAGGCAGCCAAGCTGCTGAGCAGAGCTGGCTTTTCCGGTGGTTGACTGTGTTGCACTAGGCAGCGTCTCTGAACATCAGCTCTCTCACCTGTAAAACAGGGGTCCCTCTGCTCCTCTCGCAGGGAAGCCATGAGAAATCACCAAGGCGACAGTATACAGCGTGCCAGCACAGGGCTCCAGCAGCACATGTGACGAGTGGAGGGGCCCTGCTCCCTGTCACCAGTCTGTGCCTGCACCAAGTGCACCGGCGGAGCACCACCACGATCCCTGGGGACATGCCCTAGCTTCTGAGCGTGCAGCCACCAGCGACCACACTGGGCGGCAACGTCTTGGCCTCAGCTGGACTCTGAAGCGACCGGGGTATAAGAGCGTGTGGAAAGGGAAGCAGCGCTGAGCCTCAGACTCCCCTGAAAGCATGACAGCTCACGAGCCCCTCACTGCCACTCACAGAAGCCTCGGATGTGGCCTCTGCGGGGAGCTGAGTGAACCAGCCAGAAGGACCCTCCAGGTACTCATTTTCATGGGTTCTGGGCCAGGGGCTATGCAAATCATGGAAACTGAGGCACAGTGAGAGGAAGCCCCTTTGGCCCAGACCACCCAGCCACTGGGTGGGCAGACTGATGAGGAGACAGAGGACACTCACTGAGACCAGAAAGGAGAGGCACTCGAGAGTCCCCGGGCAGTGTGAACAGGAAGCCAAAGCCCTGCCTGGAGTTCGACCTCCTTTCTCACCTGGGTGGACCTGGCTCTGAGCTCCCTGAGCACCTGGTTCTGCTTATCAGACCAGGGGCCTAGCCCCCTGCACACCCTGAGAACACTCTTAAAGCTCCTGAGGGTGGAGCTTTCTCTGAATGCCTACGGTGTCACACGGTACCTGGCACATACACATGTCGGGCACAAAAAGGCATTCGGGCAGCTGGGAGGGAGTCACTAGGCTGGGCCGTGGCTGGGAGCTGCGTCCCAAGCAAGAAGTCTGGCTGCAGGACGGCGAGTAGGGCTGGTCAGAACCCTCCGCCCTCCATATCTGACCATCCTTGACATCTAATCAGGTTCCTCGTCCTTCATCGTCCCCAGGTGATGTCTGGTCACCTGGCCTGCCTTCGGCACGAATCCTGTGAGGTCACTTAGCCAGATCTCCCGCTACCCATGACGGTTTTCCTCTTAGTGGTATTCTAGCCACTGCCCCCCCCCACCCTCTTGCTCTTTGGCTATAAATTCCCAAGTGCCCCTGTTGTATTTGTGGTAGAGCCTGGTTCTATACCGAGGTCTCTTTTCTGTTATTGCAATAGCCCTGAATAAAAGCTGTTTTCACTGCTTTAACTACTTTTCAGCTCTGGTTTTCTTGGTGCCAAAGGTCACCAAGCCAGGAAATAGTGGAGGCAGGGTAGTTTCTGATCCCAAAGCCTATATACTTCAGCCACAACACAGAGGCGCAAGGCCAAGGCCACATCCAGGCTCTCTTCACTGGGCCCTCAGCCCCCAGGAGGTAATCACAACAGGCAGCTTTCACTGAGCAACACATTAAGGGCTGGACCCCAAGTGGAGGGCATCGTAACCTTAACTGTTGATACAGCTGCACTTCAAATATGGGGGCTGAGCCTCAGAGCCACAGTCACCCCATCTCCCCACTTGCCACTGGGGACCTCAGATCCTCCAGAGGGGGTTGAACTAGAGGGTTGCTGAGGAGGAGACAGCAGAGGGGACCCGAAGGTGCTCCTGAAGGAGGACAGAGTTATGGAGTTGCAGACAGTGGATGCGGAGCAAAGAGTATTTTAAGAATCCACTGAAGAACGTACAGACTTTTTTTCTTAAGTACAAGCTGCAGGGAAAGAAAATAAAGAAGGATAAAAGCCGCTGTTGGAACTACTCCTCGTCCCTGGCTCGCCAGCAAAAGTGGGATGATGTGCACCCAGTGGGGCTCCCACCACAGCTTTGCCCCCTGCACACTTCCGGGCCCAGATTGGATATACAATCTAACAACTCTTCTCAGAAACTGTAACAACTCTTCTCAGCAATAACATGGTCTTTTATTGGCTGCTCTTCCATCCTGGGATGCTGCCCACCTGCTTCAACACTTGAGGCAGCGCTATCAGGAGCCAGGCTGACTGCCTCGGCTACGTGGCCTGGGAGATCCGGCCTCATTACCACAGGTGTTCCCTCCACCCCAAGACAGTTCCCTTCCAACCAAAGTTATGTGCTTCAGCTATAACTCTCCTGTGGCTGGCTTTCTTTCTTTTTTTTTTTTTTTTAAGATTTTATTTCCTTTAGAGAGAAAAGGAGGGAGGCAGAAAGAGAGGGAGAGAAACATCTATATGAAAGAGAAACATCCATCAGCTGCCTCTCACATCCCCAGTACAGGGGACCTGGCCAGCAACCCAGGCACATGCCCTGACTGGGACTCGAACCCACAACCTTTTTGTTCGCAGGCCAGCACTCAATCCACTGAATCACACCAGCCCTGGCTCCTGTGGCTTTCCATCTCCCTACAGCTATGTGCAAAAATCTCTCCTTATGCAAAGCACTGTCCTAAACAGCTGGGGCTCTGCATCAAGACTGCTTGGGCTGGAACCCAGGTTCCACCCAGGTGCCACAACTTTGGCCAAGTTATTTAACTTCCCGGTGCCTTGTTTTCCTGGCCCAGGGAGGATAACAGCTCCTGCCTCATAAACAAGAGCATACTTGCAAAATGCTTACAGGATATCCAGATGTGAAGCAGTCACCGGGCAGCAGCTGGTGTGAAGACCCTGCCACAAGCCTGTGAGAATGGAGAGTCTGCTTCGCCCACCTCTCTCCAGCACGGTGCCTGACACAGAGCAAGCTGCTCGATCAGAAAACAACAACCGGCAAATGAAGAAACATTTCCCAAGGGCATCCGTGTCCACACCCGTGCTCCTGCCCCTGCATGCCTCTTCGTCCCTGAGTAGGTCCTGGCAAGGCTGAGCTCAGATTCAGGGCACGGGGGCTGCTGTCCAGCACTCTGGACAGAGACACGGGCAGGAGACTAGCCAGCTAACAGCTCAGAAGCCGCTTGTTTTCTTTTAAATAAGGAACTTCTCTTCTTGCTGTTTTTGTGCTATCAGCTGAGTGCCAACAGCATCCTGGTGCTCAGCGATTGCCGCATCCCCACAACCACGCGTGGGTTCTGAGAGCACCAGAGCAGGCAGAACCTCTGGCCCAGGTTGGCGGAGAGCCACCAAAGTGAAATAAAGCCATGCTCCCACTGCCCCAGTGATGCCGACCATTCTGTGAAACAGGGAAGCTGGAACAGAGATACGAATGTCAGGGGAGGGCAATCCTAGGTCCTGGGCATCTGTAATAACCTCCCCGACTAGGGAGGACGGCAGAGATGCCACATCCTGGGGATCTCTTCTCTTGTTGGAGACCAGAGTGAAGCTGCGGCCGCCTGGAAGAGCCTCCTCCTCCCCTGCCTGCCCAGAGAATCTTACAGCCTGGGCATCTACAGCTGTCCAATGGGGATGATTACTCTGTCGACATGGGCCCATGCCTGAGCAGTCTTGCCAAACATTACGAGTTCATTCTCACTGTCGCTTCAGAAGGGCAGAGCTGTGTCTGTAAAACAATGAGACAAAGTAGCGGATCTTTGCTCCGGGGCTGTTGCTGCTGAGGGATGTTGTCCTTGTGGAGGGGAAGGGTTAGGGAAGCATGGCACCCTGCACCGCCTGCTTTCGGGAGAGTTACTTCTTGTACTGCAGCAAGCCTGGATGCCCACTCCCCCTGTTCTGCTGCTTGGGGAAAAGTCACTGTTGGGGGTGGGGAGTGAACCTCCACTTGAGAGCTGAGAAGAAGCCGAGGCTCGGAGAGGTGCTGTGAGTCTTCAAAGGCCGTGGTTAGGAGAGGAGGAAGCCAGTGGCCAGTGCTCGTCCTGACCTGCCTGCCTGCAGCTCCATGCTGGTTCTGGTCTCGGCATCAGCCTATAGCAGCCCCTGTGTGGCTGTTGCCCCATTTGGATAAGCAGCCGAAAGGGCTGAAGGCATCAGAAATGCCTGAAGGAATAAGAGGCAGAGGAGGGAGAGCCCAGGATGGAGGCCCGGCTGAGAAGGAACGGCTCAGGGCAGTACCCTGGGTGGGTCTCGCACAGGAGGGAGAGTCTCGCAGGGAAAAGGCCCTTCTGAGCATGCTCCTTCCACTCCAGTACGGCACACAGGCCCGAGTGACCGGGGGTTCAACCAAGGGGCAAGTCACTCAGGGATCCTGGTCTCTGGGGGTGAGACTGAATCAGAGCCCATCCCCAGAGCCTTCCCAGAGGGCCTGTCAAGGAAACCCCGTTCCAGACACAGGGCTGAGTTTTAAAGTCAAGTATTCTCATCCTGGCAATTCTGTGCGACCTGATGCTCTCTTATGACCTCTTTGCACCTCAGTTTGGTCATCTGTTAAGAATGAACCCAGAACCTCAGAGGTCAGCTGATTCCCGCTCCTGCTCAGCCAGGGCCAGAGCCCCTGATAGGTGGGATGCTCGCCACCACACGAGGCAGGCCGTTCCCCATCAGGCAGCTCCAAACCATTAGAGAGCTGTTGTTTTTACTCATGTGGCACAATGGCTATGAAAAGGCTTATGGAAATACGAGCATAATGGAAGGGAGTTATTATCGAAAGTATTAGCATTAGGGGCAAAGTGAGAGAGGGTAAAACGGTTGGAGATGGGCTCCCTGAGCACCAGGACGGCTGAGCAGGGGAAGGGCAGCTCAGAGGGACCCTGGCGAGCGCTGGGTTCTCCCCGGGGAGAACAGACAGCAGCTGGAAACACTGCCCAGGTCCTGTGAGACCAAGAGGTACACAAGTGCTTCGAAGGCAGAAAGGAACAGCTCCTGGACCTCAGCAAAGGCCACCTCACTTCAGTCTGCTGTTTGCAGAAGACACATCTCAGACCAGAGCAGGAGACCCTCTGCCTCCCTGGGGGAGCACATTTGTACTGGAAGGCACACAGAGGGTGTTCCAAACATGTTGGCCTAGTGGCCCTCTGCTTACTAATGGCACAGCTCACTGTGAAAACCAGGAAGGCAGAGCCAGGGACTCAGGGGGCAGTAAATGCACAGAGGGTCCAAGCCAAAGGGCCTTAGAGACAGCCCCGGCGGGCAGACTGATGCGAGAGGCATAGCTTGTGGCCAAAGGGTGGCCCTGCTAGTTCAGGCCTTGCCATGGAGAAAACTGAAACCTTCTACCTGCCAGGTGAAAGCAAGTGTCCAACCCCACCCCTGGCGGGTGGCAGGGCCTCGTAAGGGTTACCTTCAAAGATTCCGTGCTCTGTGCCCAGCCGTCTCAGACCAGAAAGCCCAGCCCAGCCCTCATGCCTGTGGAAGTGTGACTCCAGAGCCCCACGCCCGGTGCCCCGTGAGGCCCGGCGAGCTTCACTCAGGAAAGCGAGCTCAGAGGAAGGAGGCGCTGACCGAGGGAGGTGCAGGGGCCGGAGGGGCTGTGTCCACTCACCCACAATCTCGTTCTCCTCCAGATTGATGGTCTCCAGCTCAGGCAGGGTGGTGAGCTGCTCGGGGAAGTCATGGAACTGGTTCCGAGACAGGTCGATGGCCTTAAGGTGCTGCAAGGTGCTGACCTCATTGGGGAGGCGGTGCAGGAAGTTCCCTTCCAGGCGGAGCTCTGCCATGTGAAGGGAAAGGGAGAAGGAAGGTGAGGAGGAGCAACCCAGAGACCACTACCAGCTGCCCAGGCAGGATGGCAGCAAGAAGCCCCAGGCCGAAAGGAAGACCTCCTCACCCGGTGTCTCATTTCACGTTTACTGATGCAACGGGAGGGGTAACTCTTGCCCCTGGCGGGGCTTTTGGCTTCAGAATGGAAAGCTCTTCCACAGAGGCCTGTCTGGACTATAGGTCAGGACATGCTGGCTCCTCCCTCAGACAAGGCATCAACTCCAGGCCTTGATGGAACAGGACAGAGAAGCAGCCCCTCTGAGGGACACCATTTCCCATTACCCTCCTGCTCAAGGATCCACAGCCATGCATGGTCTTTCTGCGTCATGAGACCCTGCCACCGGGCCAGCCACAGCTGCCCAGATGAGTATGCATTCCTGCTCCCCAAGCTGCCCAGCAGCCTCTGCAAGGACCTGTGTGAGGAGGTGAGCTGGGCTGGTAGGATCCCTCTGCAGGGAACCTGGCCAAGGCAAGGCTGGGGCGGTAGAGGCTGCAGCTGAAATGCCATGTTCTACCAGAGAAGCTGGGGCGCCCACCAGGGCCCAGATCAAGGAGAAGGAATGAAGGTTGGAAGCCAAGAGTCACGGCGGGAGGTAACGGAGGTAGTGTAATGCAGGACTCAAATGTGCGGCGCCTGGGGGCCCCCACGGCCTGAGTTCAAACCCAGCCGTGCCACCGACAACTTGTTCACCCAGTCAGATATCTGACCCCATTAGGCATCAGTTTCCTCACCTGCAGAAAGGGACTACTAACAGCGCCTGTGTCACAGGGTTGTTGGGGGCTTACATCTGTTAATTCAGATAAAGCATTTGGCCAGGTGCCGGGCACAGGGTACACATCATACGTGCTACTGTTATTATCACAGCAGAGGGCTGCAGTGGGGATTACCTGCATGCGAAGTGCTTTGCACAATGTCTGGCACACAGTAGGTGCTCAATAAATATCAAGGAGGAACCTAAGAAAGAAGAGGGTGCCCGCTGACGGCAGAATGGAGGAGACGGAGAGGCAGAGCCGCTGTGAGAGGACCCACAGGCCTTGGGGTTCTGCTAGTTTCCCAGGCTTCGTCCCCAGGTGACCCGACAGAGCCTCCTCACCTCGTCCCACAGAAAGAGAACTGGGGCTCAGAAATGCCAAGTGGCCCAAAAGAATGACCTCTGCTCTTCCCCCCAAGGCTGGCTTCATGGGCCTGGGACCAGCACAGTCACACAGGGTCCCAGGTTCACTAGGGCCCTGCACTTGGGGCTGGGTGTTCTGTGCTGCCGTCCTGAAAGTTAATGGGAGAGGCAGTCCCATGGCATGATTGCCGTCTGCCATGCAAGCATGCCGCTGGGTATATGTATGTGTGTGTGTGTGTGTCTGTCTGTCTGTCTGTCTAGCTAAGGGAGGAGGTCATCCTCTGTGCCTTGGCTCAGACCAGCCCACTCTTCAGGTGCAGCCAGGGTCCTGAGCAGGGTGCCTAGTCTTTGCCTCAGTGGCAGCTGCCACCCTCCTTACCTCCCACCTCTTCACCCCCCGTCCTTTGCGCCAATGGTATAAGCTTTCCAGATAAAATGCAGGCTGCCTAGTTAATTATGACTTTCAGAGAAACAATAGATGAGTTGTAGTACAAGTACACCCCCACATTTCATGGGACATACTTATAATAAAACATTATTCATCCTTTATCTGAAATTCAAACTGAACTAAGCATCCTGTATTTTATTTGCTAACCCTAGGAACCCAATTATGGTGGTCCCATGCCTGAGACTCAGAACACTGTGCCTGGCCCTGTCCACCTGCTCTGCTTTCTCTGGCCAATCCAGGACCTTCCATGCCCAGCCCCTCCCGAAAACAATGAACATTGCTACCAAGCACCTCTTAGGGCGGATACCATGCTAACTGCTTTCAGTGCATGGTCTCCTTTAAGTCTCATGATCACGCCGCAAGGTCAGCATTAGCATAGCCCCTACTTTGCAGGTAACATGACTGAGGCTAAGAGCCATTCAGTATTTAAGGCCACATTCTGCAGTCTGGGAAGTGGCAGAGCAGGAGCTGCAACCCAGGCCCACTGCCTCCGAAGGTCACATGCAGCCCAGCCACACCTTTTCCCATCCCCTAAGTCATGGCAAGGCCATGGGAGGAAGGGGGATAGACTTCAGAGAGGGAGAAGCAGTCCACCCATTCTGATGTTCTCTCCTGAAGCCCAGGCTACTCCTCACGCAAAGTCGGAAAGCTGCCCCACCCCACCCAGCAAGCCTCCTTTCTAAGCCCCAGGGCCTTCTGCTAAAGGCTGACTGGACATGACCTTGTGGACCCTCCTGATATGGCACTCAGTAGACCCACAGCATCAGCCCTTATCCCACCCCTGCCAGCTCCACTTCCAACCGTCATCCACTCTTTCTGACTCTTCCATCTGACAAGCGCAACGGCTCTCCTCCCTGCTTGCAGAGTCCTCCTTCCCTAGAGAAGGGCTTCTGCACTTCCTGCGCTTGGGCCTTCAGGCCCTCTCACCTGGACCACTCGGCCGGCCGGCCTCCTCCCTGGCCTCCTGCCTCTGGTCCCCTCTCCAATCTACAGTGCACAGTCGGGCCCACTGAACCTCACGAGCACAGCTCTGAGTGCACAGACCTTCAGCGCCCCCCCCCCCCACGGCTTCCTTCCCAGGCGTTCAAGGCCTTTTGCGATCAGGCCCCGACAGCACCTCCAGCCCAGCACTCAGAGCTGGGCGTGTGCTCTAAGCTGCTCTACAGTGTCCTCTGGGACCTCGACCAAAGAGACACATCGCGAAAGAGGATAGGACATACTGCCTCATCTTGCTGAACTCCAGCGCTGTTCTACCCCCATAAAGTGGAAACAACAGTTACCTTTTTATTTTTATTTAGGGCCTACTATGAGTCCAAAATATGCCAGAAGCTGAGGCTAATGACCTCATTAATCCTCAGATTTGTCTTACTCTGCTCCATCTGACAGAAGCAGAAACTGTGGCTTAGAGAGGTTAAACCACTTGCTCAAAAACCACACAGCCAGGCCCCGGCCATGTGCGTCGGCTGTTGGAGCGTTGTCTCATGTACCGCAAAAGGCTGTGTGTGTGATCCCTGGTCAGGGCACATACCTAGGTCGGGGGTTCGGTCCCTGGACAGGGTATGTATGGGAGGCAACCGATCAATGTTTCTCTCTCTTTCTCTCCATCTCCCTCCCTTCCTCTCTATCTAAAATCAATAAACATGTCCACAGGTGAGCATTAAAAAAATATTTCTTAAAAAATCACACAGCCAGGTGGCAGGGAAGCCAGGATTAGGATGACATCTGCTGCTGGTCACAAAGCATGTGACAAAGGGGCTGGTAACAAAGGAGGCAGGAGAGACTAGTGTGAATGTTTACTGAGTGACACTGTATCAGGCAGTGTATTAGTTGTTCATGAAATCTCATATAATCTTCCCAATAAAGTCCTCTCCCGATTTACGGGTGAGAGAACTGAGGCTCGCAGAGGCCAAGTAACCTGCCCAAGGCCGCACACACCAAGCAGACCCCTGCCCAGTGGTCGGATGTTCCCCATGCTCCTTGAGATTCACAAATAAGGGAGGCAGGGAGCAGAATGATGGCCCAGTTTCCTCTGGGAAGTGGGGTGGGGAGCGGGCCATCCAGACACCAAGAAGGGCATGAAGCTGGTGAACCCCAGGAGCAGCAGAGTCACTGGCAGAGGCTGAAGACTCTTGAGGCCCCATGTGAACATCCTCAAGGTGAAAGACTAGCGTAAGCCGCCCTGCTAGGGAGACATGCTCGGGATTGAGGGTGGGGTGGGGGACCTTCTCCCTATGTCTCCATGGCTGGAAAGCTGGAAAGCTTTTCATCTGGCTGATATCCTTTTAATAATGCTCAGCGTGTCCTGCCAGGTATTTTTCTCTGCCATTCAACAGGTTTTGTCTCCATGTCTGTCTTGCTGTAGCCATGACTCAAAGGTTCTGCAAATCTCCTTCCCTTGTGTGCTGCTAGAAAGAATAGCATCTCGAAGCTTGTGCTCATATCTGCTCCTCTTAGGCCCAGGGAAGAAATGAGAGGCCAGGGATCCTCTCTGCCCAGACCACTCAATACGTGTTGCTTGAGATGGGCCTGCAGCTACTGAACAGTGGTTACAGGTTCAGCTGATACAAAGACCTGCCCCTTCTCAAAGCCCTGCTCAGTCTACAATTCCCGGTCACCCCAGGGCAGACCATCTTACAGTTCGAATGGTTTGGGTTTTTTGACTGTAAAATGACTTAAATCCTTTCTCTTTCTTCCTACACTGTAGGAAAGAAAGGAGTAAATGTTTATTGAGCACATAATGCATGTCAAGTGCTATATACATATCATCTCCTTTGATTCTTATAGCAACTCAGAGATAAGTTTTATCATCTCCTTTTTTTAAGAGGTGAATAAACTGGGGGCTCAGAAAGGTTAGGTGACTGGCCAAACATAGTACGGGTGGTAAGCAGGACAGCTGAAATCTGACACTGGATGTGTCTGACTCCGGACACATTGCTGCCTCCATGAGGGTGGGCAAAGGACTTTATAACCAAAGATAAATGGAGAGGATGATGGCCCTGAGGTTGGAGACGCTCAGAGCCTGATAGACCCACAGGAGACTCACTCTTCCGAGCTTTATAACTGAATGCGAACTCCCTATGTTCAATGCCCAGTTGTTAGAAGGCCAAGAATAATGCTCCCTCATCCAGCATGTTTAATTAAAAGTGCAAGCCAGCCCTGGCCGGGTGGCTCAGTCAGTTGGAACATCGTTCCATACACCAAAAGGCAGCAGGTTCAATCCCTGGTCAGGGTGTGTATGGGAGGCAGCCAGTCAATATTTCTCTTATATCAGTGTTTCTCTCTTTCTCACTCTCTCTCACTCTTTTTCTCTCTCCCTCCCTCCCCCTTCTTCCTTCTCTAAAATCAATAAAAACAAATCCTCGATTAAGGATTTTTAAAAAGTGCAAGCTAAAGAAGGCATTCCTGCCTCCAAAAATGTTTATTCAAGAACCACTCATTTGGAGAGGAACCAAATTGCCTGGCATCAGGACAAGAGCCAGAGGGGCAGCTTTCTCCCAGACAAAAGTGCGGGCAAAAGCCATTGTTCCCTCTCTGAGTCCTCCCCGCCCTCCCCCCCCCCCAGAGTCTCCACCAATCTCGGCTCCTCTTCCTAAGCTCTTTTGACCCTAATGATTTTTCAGTTTGATTCCATCTGGCAGACCCCATTCTGGAAAAGGGCAACACTTACTTCCATCCAACCACAGACTATTTGCTCACTAGGTAATCCATCCCAGTGGTACAACAGATTCTCTCAACAAACTCTCAGTCTGTCTTCTCAGGTCATTGTTCTTGGTTCGATTCCCCGTCAGGGCACATGCCTGGGTTGAGGGCCAGGTCCCCACTGGGGGGCATGTGAGAGGCAACTACACATTGATGTTTCTCTCCCTCCCTTTCTCCATCTTTTCCCCTCTCTCTAAAAATAAATAAGCAAAATATTTTTAAAACATACTATACAGCTACTGGGTGGGGGTAGGCAAAGGTGGGGGAAAGGGGGGCATTTGTAATAGTGTCAACAATAAAAAAATAATATATGGCTCAATCTCCTGAGCCCTCACCACATGCCAGGCAGTACCCTTGTCTCCATGTTTACCATGGTTTATCTCAACTTTATCCTTACAGTGATCACTAGAGAAGGTGCAGAATGGATTCACTTTACAGATCAGGAAGTTAGCAGTGGCAGAGCCAGCGTCTGCCCCAGGCCAGTCAGGCCCCAGGGCCCATGCTGTCTCCCACGCCACTTGCTGACTGTCGCGCAAAGCTGCATTAGCTGCCACCGATAAGGTATGCAATTGGTTTACCTTGGAGAAGCTTCAGAAAGGTGCACTGCTTACACAGAGATGTTGTTGCTGAAATTTATCACCAAAGGTGACAGTTCTGTTTTAATATTTTTCCGACTGTGCACAGGCCTCTGTGCCCACTGCCCACTGTGCCTGGGTCCTGCTTGTACTGGACTTATTTTCTCAAGAAAAATCATGGTCCAGTCCTCAGTCACTGCAGAAGGTGGTGAGCTATGCTAACACCTCTCACAGGAGCCAAATGCTATTCCAATTGAAAATACAAGGTTTTGTTGTTTTAATTGGGGATTATTTGTTCCTGATGTGAAACTGGCTTCCCCTGACTGATACAGTTTGTTCAACTTTAAGTACATTTTCAGTTTACATAAGCCGTGCTGGCTCATTGTGAAAATACTGACCTCTCAAAACTATGGAACGTAGAAAAATAAAAATTTTATGTATTTCTACTCCCAGAGAGGACCGATTGTGTCTGGTAGGCATTCCTCCATATTTTTCTACGTACATACTAATGGATGGATGGATGGATGGGTGTATGGGTGTATGGATATTGTTTTCAAAAAACAAAATTGAAATCATAGATTATAAACTATTGGAGACTTGCTTTTTTTCACTCAGTAGAGCTTAGGCAGCTTTCCAAGTTATTTCTTGGTGTCTCTGGAGATCCTGCTTCACAGGTGAGGAGACCTATGAGTGAAAAATCACCCCGGCCCCAGCTTCACACTCCACAGGACGGTTGCTCTCTGAAGTCCAGTCTGTTGAAAAAAAAGCTCAGCCCCAAGGGGGAGGGGCTGGCTCCCTCTGAAAGAGGTGGCCTCTTCCCCAGCTCAGAAGCTCTTCTGAAAAGCAAAATGCATTGAGGGAATAATGGATGGGTAGGCAGGGCTCCTCACCCCTGGGCTCAGCTCCTTAATTGCATTAAGGTAATCGAAGGGGCTGCACTGGAACTGGGAAGGAGGGGGGCCATTTGCCACCCAATTTTTCCAGTGTTGCACTTTCACCCCTGTGACACTTGTTCTCCAAATGGATCCTTAGCAAATCCTTGTTCATTTTAGTGCTAAATGAATGAAGGGGGAAGAACCAGGAGGACTCGGTTCTGGTCTAACTCAGCAAGAGTCCTTGGGCTCTCCTCTCTCTGGAGAGGAGACTCACAGGTCTCCCCTGCCCATTTCCAGCGGGGCTGTGAGGCTGAGCCGAGCGGGCGCTGTGAAAGGCAGGGTGTGCTGCACGACACGGATATTTATTAAGCACCTGTAACACAGAGATTCCTGTATTTGAACATGGAAAGAATAATCTTTGAAAACACTCATTCAGTGAAACTATTCCCGTCAGAGAAGTACAAGATCCATGAGATTAAATTGTTGGCTTATACAGCCTTCTGTGGAAACAAAATGGAAAGCTAACAAATGCAGGCAGCAAAAGAGAAAATAAAAGAAGAGAAGGTGAATGCAGCTAAAACACATGGAAAGTCAGTCAGATGCAGTGAGGTACCCAAAGAGCCTTCACTCGCTCACTCAACACACACCACTCGGCAGGTGCCACGGGGCACACACCATGTGACTGGGGAAATCGCAACAAACAGTAGATCCCTCCCTAGCTAGTGGGGGGAGAGAGTAATAAACAAGGAAAACAAATAAATAAAGATTACTTCAGATGACTAGGAAGGTATTAAAGGTCAGCATGAAAGATGAGGAGAAACCATTTGGGCAAAGACCCCAGGTGAAAGCCGTCAGAGGAAGTAGAAGTGAAGCCAGAACCAAGTTATACAGGGCCTC
This sequence comes from Artibeus jamaicensis, assembly GCF_021234435.1. Taxonomy (NCBI): domain Eukaryota; kingdom Metazoa; phylum Chordata; class Mammalia; order Chiroptera; family Phyllostomidae; genus Artibeus; species Artibeus jamaicensis. The sequence goes on from NW_026521788.1 coordinate 22,119,134, forward strand.
AGACACCGTGGGGAGACGCAGATTTAGTCTAAGTAAGAGAGGAAGCCAAGCAAGGCACTCTGAGTGTGAATGTGCGTGACCTAGTGGGTCTGGTGTTGAATTTACATCCTAGGAACTTGCTGAACGAGGAGGGTTGTTTTGTTTGTCTTTGTAGGTTCCTTGGGGTTTTGTATGTAGACAATCATGACATCTGCAAGTAGAGAGTTTATTTCTTCCTCTCCCGTCTGTACTTCTTTAATTTCCTTTGCTCATCTTATTGCAGTGGTTAGAACTTTCCAAACGAGGGCAGACATCTTTGCCTGTTCCCAGTCTTCCAGGTAAAGCATTTCATCAAGTCTGACGTTAGCTGTAGGAATTTTATAGCCGTCCTTTCCCAAACAGAGGTACTTTCCCTATGTTCCTAGTTTCCTGAGAGGTTTTTTCTTTTTTAATCATAAATGGGTGTTGGAGTTCGTCAAACGCTTTTTGTCAGCAGATATGCGAGATAACACTGGTTGATCTTCAAATGCTGAGCCAGCCTTGCACCTGTGAAAACACTGGTGCGTCCCACGTGGTCATGGCACGTAATTCTTTTCATACATTGCTGGGTTCGATTGCTACCATTTTGCTGAGAATTTTTTGTGTCTCACCTAGTTCATGGGAGATACTGGTCTGTCGTTTTCCTTTTTCTCTTGTTTTATTTTTGTTTTGTTTCTATCTGGATTTGAAATCAAAGTAACACTGGCTTTGCAGCGTGGCTCGGAACGTGTGCCCTTCTCTTCTGTTTTCTGGAAGGGACTCTGTAAAATTGATGATAATTCTTGTTTAAGCGTTTAACAGAATTCTCCGTGAAATCACCTGAGCCTAGAGCTTTCTTCTGCAGCAGGGCGGGGCGAGGGGGGGGTGTCTTTGTATTTATGAATTCAATTTATGTGATGGTTATAGGGCTATTCAGACTGGCCATTTCATCTTGGTTGAGTCTTGGTAGTTTGTGATTTTTAAGGAACTGATCTATTTCTTCTAAGTGTCAAAAAGTTATGAGGGCACAATTGTTCGTGATAGAGCCAGTTGGGTTTGAGCGGAAACAAAACCACGGAACTGTCTCTAGGCCCCCTCGCCAGGGGAAGGCAAAGACAGGGGGTTCACTGACACAGGTGCCCTGTCCTGCCTAACTCCTGGGAGTCACCCCAACCTGGGCGCTCCAGGTTTTCTCTGTTGTTTTCACTTCCGAGGAAGAACAAAAATGCAGCCAACAGTCCAGCCACCTGACTGGCTGATGTGCTGAGCTTCCAAGTAAACACAGTTGCGGCCACATCTAGCTTTGCTTCTCACCCCTGGGGTCACAACACATTCTTTCTCATCGTTGGGGTCACAACAATGTCCAGGGTCTGGCCACCTTCTCTCTTGGAAAAGAGGGCTGAGGCCCTCTGGTCCCAGAGGGCGGCATTAGGGGGCCTGCGGATGTTTCTCCTGCTCGCTTACACTAGGGCTCGGAGTGGAACAATTCAGGCTCCCAGGATCCAGGGGGGATCTGGGAGAAGGCCCTGCTCCCCACACTGCCCCAAGCTGGGAGCAGCCTATCAGGATATTCTCTTATTTATCACCCCTACTGAACTGTGGTTTCCGGTGTCTATTAAATGAACTGCTCCTTCCCCGAGTTCTTCTGATTACTTCCGAATCATCCCTGTCTTGGACAGCTGCCAAGGCTGAGTCAGAGGCCTTAGACTGACCCCGGAGGAGAAAGGCCTGCTGACTCCACTAAGGAACAGATGAGGCTGGCAGCCTTTTTGTAGCCAGGCAGCAAGGGAAGGTGCCAACTTCAGAAATACCTGTCCACGCCCTGGCTGGTGTGGCTCAGTGGACTGAGCGCCAGCCTGTGAACCAAAAATGCCTGTCCACTGAGGACCGATCAGTGCCTTGGCTGCCACCCCCACATCAAACAGCAGTCCTGCTGTGGCCTGCGGGGCCTCCCTGCAGGGCACAGTCAGCCAGTGCAGTGTGGTGCTGAGTGTCCTTCAAATGGCTCATGCTCCACGCAAAAGCAGCTGCTGCCCACGGGGACAGAGCAGCGTGGAGACAGGAGTGAGGTTTCCAAAAGGAATGCCCACTCCTTGGACGGACAGAGGGAAGGGGTGAGAAAAGTCTTCCAACCGGGTTTGGAGCAAATCAAAATGCAGCGCTAACCATTCTGCCCCACGAAAAGAATGGGGCAGTTGTCATTGTCCCAACAGGGACCAATATCTAAAATGTGCTGCTCAGTAAAAAAGGCGAGTTACAAAACAGCACACACCCTCTGCTCCTGTTAGCAGTTTTGAAGGAGCTCTGTGGATCTGGACTCGCAGCGCCGACCCCTTCTTTCTCGCCATGTGACCCCAGATAAGTTACTTACGCTCTCTCTGCCTCAGTTTCCTCATTTAAAATATCAGTACTGACCTTACAGGCTTGTAAAGGTTGAAACAATTTTAAACTTGCACAGTACTTACAATAGCGTCTGCCCACAGTGGTACACTTTCAATGCTACTGCCATTAACACACTTATGTTCACACTGGTGTAGAAGTATGTCTGGAACTGCTAACAGTAGTTGCCTCTGCGCAGGGGAATGGGAGATCTGGGGACAGGTGTAAGAGCAAGAGTGATTTTTCCCCATTACTCTCCCCAACCCTTGGGGTATTGTATTGTGTGCATCTATTACATATTCAAAAACAAATCATAGAAAACTGTTTTCAAATGAAGCCTCTCAGCTTTATAACAACTAGGGAAATGCACAGGGAGTGGGTAAGGTGGGCAGAGGGGGTGCAGACTGTTATAAATCATGGCTCCAGGAGTGAAGGTCTCTGCTCAGAGCTCAGAACAGAGGAACTTCGAAGTCTCGTGGCAGGTGGGGGCGGGGGAGGGATGTTAGCTCAGGTGGTGTCCTGGAGTGCCGACCGAGGCACCCGAGTTTGTGCAGAATCACAAACAGTGTGTGCACACGAGTCCCAGGCCAGGCAGGCAGAGGCGGCCCCAGAGTCTGTGGACCTGCAGGGTTGGCAAGACGCGGGATGGAGCTGCTCTCCTGCTCGTGTGGCTGCCTCCAACCGCCCTCCAAAGGAACTTATTCCGCTCATTCCTATTCACTTATTTCATCTACACATTTGTTTATTTCTAATGTACACATAGTTTGGTTTATAAGAACACATAAATAAAGATAACAAGTTAATAGCATGTGGGATTTATATACCTCTGTGAAGTAATAGCATTATGCTCATTTGAGGATGCAAATAGTTTGCCCAAGGTCACACAGCTTGGCAATGCCAAGCCAGGTTTTCAGACCCCGAGTTCCTCATAGCTCGTAGCACAGTGGCTGGCAAACAAGGGGCACCCAGGAGCTGAGCAAACAAGGAATGATAAAGTCGCCATCCATCAGCGCTCCATCTAATAAGCTGAGAAAGCCACTGCGCCAGCCGTTTCCAGCACCTGCTACCATACCTGTGCCTTCCGCAGCGACATTCTGCAGCAACTCCCAGCAAGAGGATGAGTCTAGCTCCCCGGTCTTGAATCTGGGCTGGTCTTGTGGCCCCTCCGACTAATAGAATTCAGCAGAAGTGATGTCCTGGAAGCTCCAGTCCCAGGCAGTAACTACCCACTTCCTCCCTCTTGGAGTGCAGCCACTGTGCTGTGAGGAAGTCCAAGCAGATTAGAGGCTACATGGAGCACAGCCTCAGAGGAAAAGGGACCTCCCTCCTCAGAGAAGCGATCTCAGACTATACTACATGGAGCAGAAGAACCGTCCGGCAGAGGCCATCCGACCCGCAGAGCTGGAGGAAACAATGCACTGTTGTTCAAAGCAGGTAAATCTTAGGGTGGCTTGTGATACAGTACTAGATCAGAGAAGCAGCTGTTCTGCAGCCAAGGATTCCTTTGGAGCAACACACTCCTGCCTGGATGTTCTAAGGAGAGTGGCCCCCTCCTGCCAGCCTCACAGGCCCAGGCTGAGCAGGACAGGAAAGCAGGTCTCAGACGCCGCCCCACTGGGACAGGTCAGCCTCCTCCTCCACCTGCTGCACTCCCTGACCAACGCCTCCACAGTGGTGGGGGCAGCGGCTCCCGCTAGGGCTTGAAGAAAATGCACGGAGATTAGCTTTGAGCTCCACCAGAATCTGGCCTGTGTGCCAGAGGAGAGGCCCCACGCTGGGCAGAGCTGAGGGAAGTAAGGCAGCTGGGAAAAGTTCCTTAGAGAAGGCTTCCCTTTCGGGGTGCAACCCCAGTTCCACGGTGAGATGAGGTGGGAGGGCAAGCAAGCAAGTGGGGAGACTGAGGCAGGAGGCCCTGGACCCATCGGGCATGTGCGTTCCCTATAGGTGCTGTAAAACATCACCACAAATTGGTGGCTTAAAACAATACAGTTACCACCTTGCCATCATGGAAGTCAAAACACCAGCAAGGGGCTGGAGGACTGAAATTAAGTCGTCGGCAGAGTGGCGTGCCTCTGCAGGTTCCAGGGGAGGACCTGTTCCCTGACTTTTCTGGCCGCTAGAGGTTTGGAGCTACATCACCCCAGTCTCTGCTGCATCAACTTCTCTGATGTCATGACCCCCTGCCTCCTTACAAGGACCCGTGTGCTTACACTGGGCCCCCCTACTCAGTCCAGGGCATCTCCTTCCCCATTTCAAGGTCCTTAACTACGTCACATCTGCAAAGTCTTTCTTACCGTGTGAGGTAACATAGATAGCCACAGGTTCCAAGAATTAGATGGACATCTTTGGGAGGGTCATTAATCTGCTGACCACTTGGTAGGAAGTCATTCACTCACCCACCCAGCAGGGATATCTGCTACTCTGTGCCAGGCACTACACTGGAGAGTGCGGGGCATGCAGCTGCTTGTCAGCTGTACACGGGGTAACATATTCAGTCTTCACAAGAGCCCTATGGGGTAGACTATTGCCAGCATTATTCCCTTGTACCAATGGGGAAACTGAGGCATAGAAAAGTTAAATAATCTGCCTACAGTTACAGAGCTAATAAATTGCAGAGTATCAATTAGGGCCCCAAAGAGAAAGAGCTACACACTCAAATTAACTCAAGGAGGGTTTATTTGCCACAGAGTATTTCCAAAGATGTGGGAGGAGGCCACCTGTGGGTGTCAAACACGAGGCCCATGGGCCGCTCCACCTTGTTTTACCTGACCCAGCACCTCATTTCTACCCGGTGGCAGTGCCAAGCTCCTTGCCCCTAGTTAAGGAGCAGTTACATTTATACAGTCCTAAAATGACATTCAGCCCTTTGAAGGCAACTGCCAGGCTGATGTGGCCCCCGGTAAAAATGACTTTGACACCCCTGCTATAGGGGAACTTAAGGGATCATGCAATAACCAGGATTAAGAGCAGGGAGTTGTCACCACCCAGAAAGACAGAGTCGTGCTGAAGCTGCCTTGAGGAAAGTGATCTGCAGACAAGGGGCACAGCCAGCCCGAGGTGGACCTCACAGGGAGGTGGCCGGGAGAATAAGCTCACCAGCCTTACTGCCCTCTCTTCCCCTGACCTGCTGCGACTCCCCAGTGGCTGCGCCTATCCACCGCTGAGGGTCAGAAGGCTCAAATCAGCACGGAGCACGGGTCTGCAGGGGAAGGGGACAATGTCACATGCCAAAACTGGGCTCAGCCTCGGTGTCTGTGCTTTAAGCACCAGACGACCAGCCTCTCTTCTTGTGGGTCCTCCTTGGTTCAGTCTGATGACAGAGAAGGTTGCTCTTCACCTCCTGGTGGGCCCCAGGCTCAGGGTGACATCAGAGCTTGACAACTTCGTGATGTAGACCAACTGCTTAAAAACGCCTCACCCGCCGGCCTTGGTAGTCCTCTCTCTGGAACTCTGTCCAAAGGAACCTTTTCCCCACCGAGGTTGGCCAGGTGCCCCTAGGGGCCAGGTGCTCTCGAGGACTGATGGCAAAAACCGATGCGGCAGGCCACAGCCTTGTCACCCCCTCGGCATCAGGTAGGGCCTCTTGGTCACCAGCAACTGGGAGCTGCCCTGTGGGTAACTCAGGCGTGACAGACCCTCCCGGGCGGCTGTGCTGAGGGAAGCAGAGACGCGTGCCCGTCGGAGTGGATCTGCCCGATCCCACACTGGAACGGACCGCTGCACAGCTTCAGTGTCTGCGCTGCTTTCCCAGCACTGTACCCCCCTCCCCTCCTTCATCTGCTAAAGGCCCGCTAAAGAAAAATACCCCGGGGGTGGAAGCACAGTAGGAGGTGGGGGAAGAACACGGCACTGTGAGGAAATGTCTGCTGCGGCCCCCCTCGAGTTAGTAGATGGCTGTCTGCTTGCACACCCAACTCCCCTGAGAGACCGGGAGCTCCCCAAGGACCAGGCCTAGGTCTTAGTTTTCTTATTCTTCCCACACACCGGGTGCTGTGAGGGCTGAATGAGACGGTGCATGTACAACCCTCAGCATGGAGCCACGAGGGTGAAGCGCCCGGGGAATTGGGCTCTCCTGTTACTACTCACCCGCCCGGGCCCAGAACAGGCGCTCCTGAGGAAAGATGGCCTGCCAGACACTGAACAGGCAATGGACGGCCAGCACAGCTATAAAAAGAGAACTCTGACCCACAACCTGCAGCAAGCTGCCCAGGAAACCGACCCATCTGCACAGTAACCAGCTCAGGAAGCTAGTCTGCGTAAGTCAGGCTCGTAGGAAGTCAGACAGCTTCTCTATCAACAATCCAAGAAGCCAAACAATATTCTCTGGAACAACTGGTCCCAAATGGCGGGGACTCAATTACTGACAGTGTCCTTCATTTTTGTCCCCACTTCCAACTTGGCACCAACCAGAGAAAGCCAAATACACACCCGAACCAATCACACAGGATGCCCCACTGCCAGCTGGCCTGCCTCCCGCTCCCCAGGCTGATGGCCCCCAATCAGGGCACGCCTGACGCCTTCCCTTTCTTCCACTATTAGGTTTTCCCACTCCTCTGCCTGCCCTCAAGCCTCTGCCAAGTCCAAGGACAGTGGCTGACTCCTTCACTAGAGCCGCTCTGAAAAAGCAGCCACTGCCTATTCTCATTTGGGTGGTCTTGGTTCATTTCTGCAGGTGTACCTCACACACCTCTGGCCTGGCAGGCCCAGGACACACTCAGTAAGAAGAGCTGAACGATTTGCATGGAGAAGAAGTGGGGAGAGGGGATCACAGGAAACGAGGAGATAAAAGAGCCAGAGCTGGACCCTGGGACCCACCTGCCCTTTGGACTGACTTCATTTGTGCCACTGTCCTTCCCAGGGCTTGCTGTTTCCTGCCGAAAATGGCTGAAGGACATCAAGTGGAGGCCACCATTTAAAGATGACCTGCTCAGAGGGGCCATGAGCCAAGCAGAAGACAGTCCCTAGGGTGCTGTGGACCGCTCTGCCTGGTTTCAGGAATTGTAACCCTAACCCACCCACCCACCCCTGTCCCCCGTGGCTAAGGATGAGTGAGTGACCTCCGGAATGCGAGCCACAGGAGACAAGGCTTGTCTCTGGTAGCAAATGCTGCCTCAGTTTTCTCCCTGCCCCCAAAGCATGGTTGGAAGCCAATGACAGGTAAGTCTTCTCACAGCGGGGAGAAACCTAAGCCAGACTCAACCACTTGGGAGGCCATTATGGAAGGACTCGGGGGGCTGCAACAAAGAGCAAGAAATAGACCCATGCCCTGCCCCCCGGCTATGTGACACAGCCCGAGTCCCCATGTCCTCTGGGAGAAGGGCTTCCTGGCTCTAATCCCCTCAAGCCTGAATACCTGATGGGGAAGGGTGCAGCTCCTTGTCTTGCTAGAGGGAATCTGGGAAAAAAATCTGGCATCACAAAGACTCTTAGTATCACTAAGTATCACAGCACTCGGTGTTGTCGCCGAGTTCGTTCCACAGCCCTGGACTCCTGCAGGGAGAGGCCTGGTCTCGTGGCCTTTGTTTCTGAGCCTCTGGGCAGAGGTCAGGACCACAGGGGGTGCTCGAGGGTCGGGTGAGTCCTCTTACCCACAGGAAGGCCCCCTGCCTGCCTCTGCCCTCCCTACGGGCTCCAGCCAACCCCCACCACCCACTTTCTGTCTTTCCGTCCCCCTCTGTAAAGGAAATGTCCAATCCCAATTAGCTACGCAGAGCTCTGGGGGACCCTTGAGTTAACGCAGGTGGCCCGGACAGGCAGCCCTGGCCCTGGAGGTGGGCCACCAGGGCGCATTGCTCTGAGTCCCCAAACAAGCCCTTCTCTCCCGGCGCTCCCTTCTCTACCCCTGAAATGAGGTAACAGAGACAGCTCTGCTATGTTATGGGAGATCCTCCCACTGGTGGCCCTTGGGCTACATCTAGTGTGTATGGTTTTCATATGATGTAACACAATACGGGCTTTGTGAGCTTCACTCAGAAACGACTACACAAACCAAGCCCTCTCTCTTGCCTGTGTGCCTGAGCCCAGCCAGTGGTCTTTCTGGGTCCTGCCTGCAGCTCCCACCTGAGTCACTGGTTGCCAGTTCACACTCCCCCTCTGCTCTGGGCTCTGCCTGATGCCCAAACTTCCTCCAGGAAGCCTGAAATCAGCTGTGTGAGCTGTGCTTGCTCGTGCTCCTCCTGTTCCATCAGGACTTTGCCTACTGGTTTGCACAGAGGCTCTTAGACCCCTTTCACGACTCTATCAGACAGAGGATTCTAGAAGGCAGGAAGTGCTCTCCCCAACTCTCCTGCTCCTCCATTTTGCAAACATATGCCTAGGTTGCAGCTCCATCCATGGTGTCTGAGTGACACCAAAGGGACTGCTCTGTGGGGAGGGGACAGGCACTGTCCATTGCACCCTGCTTGTCCAACCGGAGGAGCCATTTCATAAGAATCTGTAATGCCCAGCCGCTGGCCTCCGGCCCATCTCCCCACTAAGTACCCTTGTCCACTTGCTCTGTGTGCCCCATGGAGGGATGCAACACCGGCATTCCTGGAATCTGTCACACCTGAACTGAGAACACAACACAGAGAACAATGCCAGATTGGGGGGCTGGGAGGGGGCTTCTTCAAGTTTACCAAGAAATACTACTCCCGGGCCTCCGGACCCTAAACATCCTGCTGTCCAGAATAAGAGAAATGACTCCAGCAGACACACCCTGGGCCATTAGCCAATCCGACTGACAGCCATCTAGGCAGAAGTGACACAGACCTTTCCAGGCTTCAGGAAGGACACGGGTCCGTTCTCAAAGCCTCCCCCAGGGAATGGCTTCCCAGGTCCAGCTGAAGCCTAGTTACACTCCCACCAGGGTCAGAGCCTGAGGACAAGGGCTAGCCACGCCCCCCAGCCTCAGCTGACTGGGGCCTACCTCGGAGCTGACAGAATGTGGTCATGAACTTGCTGGTGAGGGACTTGAGCTCGTTGTTGGCCAGCGTAATGAGTTGGATCTGGTCGGTGACATTCCGCAGGACCTTGTAGATGCCAATGGGGAAAGAAACCAGCTTGCACTCGGCCAGATCTGCAGCCAAAGAACAAAGACAGACCAGAGTCAGCAGCCACAGCTGCCCGAGGACCTGACCAGCCCGGTGTCCCTTCCCAGCCTCCTTGCTGTCCCACCTGTCTACCTGTGCCAGGCTCGACACCCTGCCCTCCCTCTTGCAAGAGCCTTCATCACCCTTAACCACACCTGTCCCTACCTCGCACCTGAACCTTAGGGTTTATTCCAGCACCTTCTCTATCATCACAGCCCACTAGCCATAAGGTGGAAGGCAGAGCTCTGCCGGCACAGAGACGACCACATTCACGGCAATGTCCTCGAGGCCCTGCAAAATCCATGAGTCCCTGTGGAATCATCCAAGTTTCAGCAGTGAGGCTGTGGTCTTATGACCACTTTATAATAGTCCACATCTCAGAAAACAGGCAAGTCACACAGACTTTGTGGTTTGACCTTCTTCCCAGTCTTGTCACTCCGAAGATAACTAAGTCTTACATGAGAGGCAGCAAGGAAGCTGCTGCAGAGCCTTGTCTGGCAGTTCCTCAAGAATTACCGTATAGCTCTGGCTGGGTCGCTCAGTGGTTACAGTGTCATCTTGCTACGCCAAGGTTGAAGGTTCAATCCCCAGTCAGAGTACATACATAAATCAACCAATGAATGCATCAATAAGTGGAGCAACAAACTGATGTTTCTTTTCCTTTCTCTCTCTCCCCGCCTCTCTCTCTTCCTTCCTCTCTCTAAAATCAAGAAATAAGGATTTTTTAAAAATTTCACTCCTAAGATATACCCGAGAGAATAAAACCACGGGTCCACACAAAAACACATTACACATGGATGTCTGTGGCAGCGTTATCTGTAACAGCCCAAACAGGGGAGTAACGTAAATGCTTCCCAGCTGCTGAGTGCACAAGCAGACTGTGGTATCCCCATAAAAAGGAATGTGTTTAGCAATATAAAGAAATGAAGTACCAATATACACTACTATGCTGAAGGACATGTAAAATAAGTGAAATAAGCCAGTCAGAAAGGATGACATATTGCATGAGGCCGTTTACACAAAATATCCAGAACAGGCAAATATATACAGGCAGAGAGCAGATCAGTGGTTCCCTAAGCCTGGAGGGCGCAGGAGGATTATGGGAAGGAGACTAGGGGGTAAAGGTTTCTTTGTGGGGGCAATGCAAACGTTCTATCATTTGACTGTGGTTGGAATTGCCCAACTCTATGTATGAATATACTAAAACCATTAAATTGTATACTTTAAATAGCTGAGTTGCAGGGTACGTGAATTATATCCCAATAAAGCTGGTTTCTACATGTATGTGTGGCAGCAGGGACACACTGAAGGCACAAAGGCTGAGACACGGTGCTCATCTAAGTCATGAAACTTCCCTGAGCCTCAGTTTCTTCATCTGTAAAGTGGGGGTGTCACTACCCACCTAGCAGGGCTGTCAGGAAAAGTAAATGCATTAAAACGCACTAACGAAGTGCCTGGCAGGAATGTAGCGGTGATGCTGTAGACACTGTTTCTCTCTTCCCTTTCCAAGTGCCCATTACTGCTGACTGCCCCCCAACCCCTGAGCCCCAGGAGCACTCACCAACTCAGGTAGCACTGCTCCAACTATCCCTCGGCAAACTCTTGTCCTTTCCCCAGAGGCCAGACTTCCCCCAGGCCCCTAAGCCTTTGAAGATTGCTCCAAATTAAATATACAGAAATCAATAATATTCCTATATGCCAATTAAAAAAAAAGAAAGTTCATAAAGATCCTATTCTGAACATCAACAATACTGCAAAGTCTACAGAAATAGTCAGAATAGAAGCCCTTCTCTCTCATCTGCCTCATAGAATTTCTACTCTTGCTCCAAGACCAGCTCAAATGTCACCTCCTCCAAGAAGCCTTCTCTTACTGCAGTAAGCAGTTAGTTGCTCCAGCCTCTTAGTTTCATATAGTGCAAATGAAACCCTTCATCCTGTATTGTATAAACCCCTTTTTGTTTTTCTGCTTTCCCACTGGACTAGAAAGACCCCAAAGCACAGTGCCAGCAGAGGTCTAGCAGGCTGGGGACAGGACAGGGGAATTGGTCACCTTCCTGAGCTGGTGAGGAAAGAAAGGGGACAGGAGGAGTAAGGACAAAAGTCCAGATGACTGAGGGTCCTCAGAGGTCCTCTGTAGGGGATCCTATGAAGAAGGGTCTTACTGCCTCCTCCGATCCGGGGCTGTGCTAGGTGAGCCCGGCCCTGCTGCTGTACAGAATCGGGTACCGCTGGAACTCGTATCAGCAGGTGGGGCTGGCAGAAGAGAGTGCAACGTCTGCAGGGGGAACCACTCCCAGGAAGACAGGCTCCCCGCGGTGGTCAGGGCTGGAACTGGGCCAGCTCTGCAGGCTCAAGGTTTGGGTCAGGCTGGGGATTCTACAAAGAACAAACACTTCCAGCCCTGGCAGGTGTGGTTCAGTGGATTGAGTGCCGGCCTACAAACCAAAGGGTTGCCGGTTCGATTACCAATCAGGGCACATGCCTGGGTTGCTGGCCAGGTCCCCTGTATGGGGAGTGTGAGAGGCAACCACACACTGATGTTTCTCTCCCTCTCTTTCCCTTTGTCTAAAAATAAATAAATAAAATCTTAAAACAAACAAACACTTCCAAACCAGGAGTCCCCTAGTGCTTTATGCCAGAAGCACAAACGGCTCTGAAGGATTCTTTGTTGTGCTTGTTGTAAATCACATCAGCCCTCTGGATGGAGGTGACAGATCTACAAGCCAGGAGCAACTTGGAGGAGAACATCAGAAACTGTCCCTTTAAAACAAAGAGCAAAAAGGGTTGCCTTCCATCACCAGCATGCTTGAATATAGTCTTAGAAGTTCTGGCCAAAGAAATAGAAAACACAAACATTGGAAACAGGCAAAAATGACTATTATGTGCATATAACATGGCCATGTAACCTCAATAACCCAAAGTCTTCTAACAACACAAACTAAATAGACCTTTAAATTTTTAAATAGTTTTTAAGAATCCTGTTCCAGGACTTCCGGCCAAGATGGAGGCATAGGTAGGCATACTAAACCTCCTCACACAACCAATATAAGGACAACGAAAATTTAGAAATAAAAAATCAACCAGTAGTGACAGAAAATTGAACTGTATGGAAGTACAACACCTAAAGAGTTAAAATAGACACATTCATCCAGACCAGTAGGAGGGGCACAGTTGAGCAGCCAGGCAGAGAGGGGTCAAGGCAAAAAAAGTGGTGGCTGGCAGACCCTGGAGATGAGGTGGCAGCAGGAAAATCCAGTGAGGCAGTGGATTGTGGAGGAGCACGGCACACAGGGCGGCCAGCAGAACAGATATTCCTATATCTGCACGTAGATAAACCAGGCAAAACTGGGGAGCAAGACAGACCATGCAACCCAGGGCTCCAGCACAGGGAAAAAAGCCTCAAAACACCAATTCAAAACACTGTGGAGTTGAGGTGCCAGAAGAGACTCCCAGCCTCACAGGAGAGTTAATTGGAGAGACCCACAGGGTCCTAGAATGTACACAAACCCACCCACCCAGGAATCAGAACCATAAAGGCCCAGTTTGCTTGTGAGAAGTGGAGGAAATGACTGAAATCCGGCAGAGAGCAGAGCAAGTGCCATTGTTCCCTCTCGGACCCCTCCACAACATACAGCATCACAACCCAGTGACATGGGTTGACCTGCCCTGGTGTACACCTAAGACTCCACCCCTTACTACATAACAGGCATTTCAAGACAAAAAAAATGGCCCAAATGAAAGAACAGATCAAAGCTCCAGAAAAAATACAACTAAGCGATGAAGAGATAGCCAACCTATCAGATGCACAATTTAAAGCACAGGTGATCAGGATGCTCACAGAATTGGTTGAATTTGGTCACAAATTAGATGAAAAAAATGAAGGCTAAACTAATTGAAATGAAGGAAAATGTACAAGGAATCGATAGTGATGGGAAGGAAACTGGTACTCAAATCAATGGAGTAGATCAGAAGGAAGAAAGAAACAATCAAATAAAAAAGAATGAAGAAACAAGGATTCAAAACAATTAGGAGAGGCTTAGGAAACTCCAGGGCATCTTTAAATGTTCCAATAGCTGAATCATAGGAGTATCAGAAAGGGAAGAGGAAGAGCAAGACATGTGGAAAACTTATTTGAACGAATAATAAAGGAGAACTTCCTCAATTTAGCAAAGGAAATAGACTTCCAAGAAATCCAGGAAGCTCAGAGAGTCCCAAAGAAGGTGGACCCAAGGAGGAACACACCAAGACACATCATAATTACATTACCCAAGATTAAAAATAAGGAGAGAATCTTTTAAAACAGCAAAACAAAATGAGAGAGTCACCTACAGATTGTCAGCAGATTTCTCAAAAGAGACCTTACAGGCAAGAAGGGGCTGGAAAGAAATATTCCAAGTCTTGAAAGGCAAGGATCCAGTGCTTCTCAGATAAGGTCAAGTTGAAGGAGTTCATCATCACTAAGTCCTTATTATATGAAATGTTACAGGGACTTACCTAACAAAAAGAAGATACAAAATATGAACAGTGAAAGGATAGAAAACTCACAGTTATTAACAACCACACCTAAAACAAAAGCAAACTAAGAGGACAGGTAGATCAGGAGCGGAACCATAGAAATGGAGATCACATGGAAGGTTAGCAACAGGGGAGTGGGAGGAGGAGAAGGGGGGAGAAGGTACAGAGAATAGACAGTAGATAGAAAATAGACAGGGGAAGGGCAAGAATAGTATGTGAAATATAGAATCTAAAGAACTTGTGACACATGGACATAAACTAAAGGGGGGAATGGTGGAGGAGGGGTGTGCAGGGTAGAGGGGAATGAAGGGGGGAAATGGGACAACTGTAATGGCATAATCAATAAAATATATTTTAAAATAAATAAATAAATATTTTTTAAAAAGGGAAATCCTACTAGGAGGATGCAAAGACATTGTCTCTACATGGAAATCCATTACAAGGAAGTGCACTGAGGGAGAAAGAGGACGCCATTGGCGTCACTTATTCTAACCACCTCAGGAGAGGGAGAGGACTGTGTCTGTTATTGCTGGATCTAGGACTTGCCAAAACTTCCTCCTGGCAAGCAGACAACCACTTAAAAAAAATCTTACATTTAATTAAAATCAAAAGTAAACCCCCGGACTTCCGCCAAGATGGAGGTTTAAGGTGGATGTGCCTTGCCTCCTCTCACAACCAAGTTTAAGGACAACTAAATATTAGCATCAGAAAACACAACCAGAACACAGAAAACTGAACTTTTCGGAAGTCCGCAAACAACAAATTCTTCGGCCCGACCGGTAAGGGGCGAAAGCGGCGGCGGGTGAGGAGTTACAAAGGAGAACTCGATCGACCCGGGCGCGGGCGCGGAATCCAGACGCGCGAATCCAGTCGCACGGGTTCCAAACCCAGGATTGGACCTAGTGAGCAGCCCACCGGGTGAGCGACTACGGAGGAGTCAGTGGGGAGGCGGTGGCAGCGAGTTGACTGTGGGTGCCCGGTTATGCGCGGGTGAGGGAGTGAGCGGTGGGACCGGCTGCGGTGGCGGCGGCGGCGCCATTTTCCCTGCTCTGACCACGCCCCCACATACAGCGTCACAACCCAGCGACCTGGGACTCCAAGGCGCCGCTTCTCTCACTTAAAGGGCCAGAACAGACCAAAAATGTCGCAGGGGGACCTCAAAGTCCCGGAGATAAATCTAAGTGACGAAGAAATAGCAAATCTCTCAGACGCACAGTTTAAAACACTGGTCATCAGCTTCCTCACAGATCTGGTGGACTATAGCCACAAATTAGAGAAACATATGAAGGCTAAATTAAGGGAAATGAATGGAATTCCACAGGAAACCCATAGAGATGAAAAAAAACTGGGACTCAACTCAATGGAGTGAACCAGAAGGAAGAAAAAAATGATCAATCAGAAAGGAATGAAGAAATAAGAATTCAGAAAAATGAGGAGAAGCTTAGGAACTTCCAGGACATCTATAAACGCTCCAATATCCGAATTATAGGGGTACCAGAAGGGGGAAAGACACAACCACCAGTGGAAAAACTATTTGAACAAATAATAAAAGAAAATTTCCCCAATCTGGCAAAGGAAACAGACTTCCAAGAAATCCAAGAAGCCCAGAGAGTACCAAAAAAGTTGGACTCAAGAAGAAACACACCAAGGCATATCATAATTACATTAGCCAAAATTAAAATGAAGGAGAGAATCCTGGAAGCAGCAAGAGCTAAGGGGACAATCACCTACAAAGGAGTCCCCATCAGGCTGTCAGCAGATTTCTCAAAAGAGACCTTACAGGCAAGAAGGGGCTGGAAAGAAATATTCCAAGTCATGAAAACTAAAGACCTACAACCAAGATTGCTCTACCCAGCAAAACTTTCATTTAGAATGGAAGGACAGATAAGGTGCTTCTCAGATAAGACCAAATTCAAGGAGTTCATCATCACCAAGCCCTTATTATATGAAATGTTAAAGGGACTTATCTAAGAAAAAGAAGTTAAAGAAACATGAACAGTGAAAGGACAACAAGCTCACAGTTATTAACAACCACACCTAAAACGAAAGCAAACTAAAAGGACAGCTAGATCAGGAGTGGAAACATAGAAATGAAGATCTCAAGGAGGGTTAGCAACAGGGGAGTGGGAGGAGGAGAAGGGGAGAGAAGGTACAGAAAACAAGTAGCATAGACAGTAGATAGAAAATAAATGGGGGGGGGGGGCAAGAATAGTATGGGAAATATAGAACCTAAAGGACTTGAGACACATGGACATAAGCTAAAGGGGGGGTAATGGGGGGTTGGGGGGGCAGGGTGGAGGGGAATGAAGGGGGGAATAGAACAACTGTAACAGCATAAACAATTCAAAATAAATAAATAAATTTATTTAATTTTAAAAAAAAAAAAGTAAACCCCCCACAGTGCAACCAAATGATACATGGTCACCAATTTGAGAAATTAAATGATTTTAATCTAATTAATGACCCATCTCTAACAGTAGAAAAAGGGACTAGAAACAGCAGCCACCATGATGTCAACAGTGTGGACACCGACAGCTCTGAGATGACCACAGCCGGTCCAAGCAGAGGCCACACGCTTGCGGAGGCAGCCTCTGAGAGGACTGAGCAGGCCCCAAGTTCTCCAAGGATATCAGCAGCCAGGACTAACTGAGCATCATCTCATTTATCCTGACAACCACCTCTGAGGGAGGGTGTTATCTCTGGTCCTCTTTTGCAAATAAGGAAACTAAGGCCCAGAGAGGTTAAGAATTTGCTCAAGGTCACACATCACATAAAGTTGGGGTAGAGCCCGACTTCCTCTCGGGGATGTTGCCCTGCAGAGCTAGTCTGGAGACCTGAATTCTGATCTGTTGCACATTTAGCTCAAGTGACACGGAACAGGTCACTCCCAGGCCTTAAGCTCCTCATTTGTAAAGTACAGAGAATAAACTCTCCAAGTGTGGACTGCAAAAACCAGGCAATTGCAGACAGGACTTCTCAAATGCAGGTTCTGATTCAGCAGGTCTGGAAGGGGGGCCAAGGAATCTGTATTTGTAGTCAACTCCCCAGTGATGCTGACTCCCCTGGTCTTCGGACCACACTTTGAGAAGCAGGACTTCGATGGTGATCACAGTACAAATGACAGGGAGCCACACCATGAGGAAGTCCCATTTCAAAATGCTGGTCCAAAACTGGTCATCGCCCATCCAGTCCTTGCTTTCCCTGCTTTTTAATGGGGAAGCAGGTTCAAGTCCAACATATGTCCTAAGATTTCATAACAATGTTTTGTTTCATATTTATTTTTATGGCTATCAATTGGTAATAAAAATGATGTCAATTTTCCACTTATAGTAATTCTACAAAGTTCTTTTTAAATTTTGTTTAAGCTAAATTCATTTAAAGAAACATGTTAAGTAACAATAATCATAACTAATACTTTTGTAGCACCCAGTATATGCCAGCCTGGAAATATTCACAGGCATTACACAATTTTCATTCTCACAACAGACTCTAGAAGGCAAGAACCTTTTAGAGATGAGAAAATTGAGACAACTCAGATTAGACCTAGCTTGATCAGAGAGGTCAAGTAAATTGCCCAAAGTCACACAGCTAGTGAATGTCAGGGCCAGGCTTCAAACCAGGGCAGCCCAACTCCACACGCTGACCACAGCATCCCACCTATGAATGAGAGTACAGCTGGCCCCCGGACATGGCAAAAATCGTGACCGTCATGTGCATATGGTCAAAGGGAGGCAAACACTTGCTCCCTGCTGGTAAGGGCAGCATCTTTCACCTCTCATCCTCCCCAGCACCCCCACTGGCCAGCAAAATGCCCGCTCCTCAGTAGCAGCCAATGCACACTCCAGAATAAATTTCCCTGGTCGGACCTGCTGGGCAGAGAGAAGCCTCAAGACTGACCTAGCGCAGCTGAGACTGCTGGCCACAGGGCAGGAGCCCGCATGTGTGCGCACGGGCACCTCCGAGGGTAGTGAGACTCCAGAAAGTTCAGTTAGCTTGGGGCCCACTTCCACACAGGGCAGGGGGAGAGGGGGCCGAGGCTGACTGCCAGGGAGACCGCGCTTACCAACCAAAGGCAGTGCCCCAGACACAGCGGAACTGCACCATTGTTGACTGGTCAGGCTTTTACAACACCTCTCCTCTTCCTCAAACAACCATTCAGGGCTGGATATAGTAAGGAATCCAGCCCTGTAAAGAATGTTTTCTTCAGGCAGCAATTGGCCTTTCTCAGGTCATAGTGGGCTGACTGAGTAGACCCAGGAAGCTGAAGCAAACGCCTTTGAGCAGCACCTTGCACTTAGCATCTGACCCAGCCCAGCACCAGTGCCCGCCTAACAGCCACAGGTTCCTCCCCAAGCCCCTGCCAGTCTCCAAGCTCACTCACCACCGGGACTTGGCTCGTACCCTTCCCACAGTCTGGAAGCCCCTTCCCTCTCCTCTCTGTCCCCACAAATCCTCCCACCAGCCCTAGCCCACTTTCCCCAGGAAGAGTGCCCCAACCACCTCACCTCCAACCTCAGGACACCTGCCTGAGCACTTGTCCTGCACCACCTTCTCCCAACTGGTCCATGTGTGGTGACCGTGACTGGAGGGCGTGCAAACTCCTGCTGACTACTCCTCAGGCCTGGTGCAGAGCTGGGCCAACACTCTGAACATAACTATACTCCTCCCTACCGGGAGCCTTGGCCTTGGGATCCCCCTTTGTAAAATGGGGGTACAAATGCCCTTTTGGGGAATGAAGAAAAAGATAAGCTAATACCTGTCTAGATTTTGAGTTCACGGCCAGAACTCTGCCCTCTACAGCAAAGACGTGGTAAGTACAGTATGATTTTACTGTCACCTGAAACCAGCTTTCAAACCCCAGAATCCACCTTCACAATGATCATGGTCCTGTCTTCACTGAGGCCCCTCTCCCTGGCCCCCCACCCTGCCCCCACCCTTTCACCACCACACCTCTGAACACCTCTTCCCACTCGAGTACCTTCGGGACCCCTGTGCCACCTGGGCCAAGCCCACCCTCTGCAGTCTGGCATTTCTGCTGAGGGACCTGGGTCCAGCCTTCCTTTGCGAACATCCCTCTTGTAACTCCTCACCAAAGCGCCCACCCTGCTCCTGCGCCAGGCGAACTTTATTTCCCCACCGCTATTTTCGCTGGCACTGCGCCCTTAGCCTCAGAAACCTGCTCTCCCATTAACACCACATTGGGAGTCTTGTTTCAGTGCTGCCTCTCTGCAAAGCCTTTGCTGGTGTCCTCAACTCGTGTAATCACTCCGGCCCTTGAGTCCAGCATGTGTTTGCCGCCTCTACCAGGCGCCGGTACTGTGTGTCACCCGAGAGCTGTGGGTGTGTGCATGTCACTCTTCTAGGCTGGGTGGATGCTCCTTGAGGGCAGGGACTGGGTCCCACTGGGGCAGGTAGCATGTTTCTGAGGGCAAAATTCAAGTTCAAATTCTAGCACAGGATGTGCTGGCTGTGAGAATCCAGGCAAACCACTGCACACATGGCACCTCAGTTTCCCTTCCACGAGTAATGTGAAAATACCACCTGTCCACAGCTATTGAGAAAATTAGATGCAATCATTCAACAAATATTTCCTGAGTACCCAGGACACACCAGCACTGACCAAGGGTATGGTGGTGAGCAAAACAGAGTCCCTGACCTCAAGAAGCTTCCACTCTAGTATGCGGAGAGCAGCAGTGAATGGAGACAATACCTGAGAGCAAGTCAAGCAGTGACACTTTCTCAAGAAGATAAAATGGTGGCATGAGAAAGCAGGTAACTGAGGCAGGGTTGGGGCAATCCTCAGGGCAGGTAGTCAGGGAGGGCTTCTTGGAGGAAGCAACATTTAACTGAGACAAGAATAAAGAGAAGGAGCCCTGGCTGGTGGGGCTCAGTTGATTAATGGTTTGATTCCCAGCCAGGGCACGTACCTAGAATGCGGGTTTAATTCCGAGTTGGGGTGTGTATGGGAGGCGACCACTTGATGTCTCTCTGTCACATCAATGTCTTTTTCTCTCCCTCCCTCTCTCTTTAAAATCAATAAGCATATTTTTAATTAAAAAAAAAGAGTAAAGAGAAGGAGCAGGGCATGGAATGACCTGAGTCAAGGATAGTCCAGGCAGAAATACCAGCAAGTATACAGCCTAATGGGCCACCTGCCAGAGCTCCCTCCTCCCCCTTCTCTCACCTTCTCATCCTCTGCAGAGTGCTACCCAGGCAAGCAGAGCAAGCAGAGAATACACTTTGTGGAGATAAGCCTGGTGGAATAAGGAATCCTGGGCACAAATTCACGCATGACAAAAATATGCACCTTTAGCAAAACACAGTCAACCAAGATGAGGCAGCTGCCAAGAGGCTCTTAAATTCAACCTCATCTCGAAGGTAATGAGGTCCTGAAGCACCTGTCTTTCAAAACAAACCACGATTTCCTAACCCTCCGAGGAAAGCAGGGCTCTCTTGTCTTGGTCTGTGTCACCACAATCACAGCTTGGGGTTTGTCTGAGGCTTCATTCCAGAATCACTGGCTCTGCCAAGCCCCTGCAGTACGGAGCTGTGTCCACAGCCACCTCACCAGCCAGAGTCATGTTCGGGTTTCTGGGACTATTTTATTGTAATCAGTGCCTCAGCCTCGCTAGTCACCTCCCCAAGACAAACACCTTCATACTCGGGCAACGCAAGCGCGTGATGCCACGGAATGATCTATTGAGTTATCTCCTGAGGCAGAACAGAACGTTTTCATTCTTCTGCCAACACACATGTTTTGAAGCTGCATAATTATCCAAAGGATTTCAGAGAATATTTATCTTCATCTTCAAAAAGTGTGCCACAAGTACCAGTGATGTGTAGGGCAGCCAGGCAGCCTGGGGTCTGGGCCGGAGGGAGGGGTGCAGGAAGCACTGGGGCTGTCAGGGACCCCAGATTTAGGGCAGGGGCCGGGACAGACAGGCCTCCTCTGGGGCAGCCGCACTTCTGCAGAAACCTCCAGTTCGAGCTGGCTACGCCTATATTTCCAGCCCCCTGGCTGTGCACTCCTTCAGGGGCCTCTCTTAGGGACCCTAACTCATCAGAATCCCTGTATCCACCCCAAAAGGCCTGGGTGCCATATTTCTGTTACATTGTGACCAGGTTTCCAACACTATGCCCCACAACCAATCAGCTGCCCACCCACCACACCGCCTCTCCTTCTTTGTGTGTCTCTGCCCCACTCAGAAGGTGCCGTGGAAGGTGCCGTGTCCCTCCTAGTGTCACATCACCCTGAGTCCAGCAGGCTCCTCCTAAACCCCACCTCGGTCACATCATTTCCTGCCCAGAAACCACCAGAGGCTCCCCACTCCTGCCCAGGTCAAGTTCAGCAGAGGCGGCTCAGCCCCCATTGAACGCGCTGAAATGCTGCTTCAGGTGCTGAGTGTGATGCTAGACTTGAAGGGACGTGATTCCCTGCAACACGAGTTTGCTCTCCACCAGCCTGCAGTTTCGCTTGGCTCCCCGGCCATCAGAACAGTCTGTCCCATGCCGTCAAAGAGCCCAGGTTCAAGTCCCTCCCTTGGGGAAGTCTTTCTGTGCCTCAGTCTCCTCCTCTGGAAAATGAGGATAACAACATCAGCCGCCTCAGAGTCTGAGTTGTGACTAAATCCCAGGGTGGGGAGGAGGTCAGAATGAGACCTCTTAAAGCACTTGGGACAGCTAAACAGAGGTGGGTATTAACAAGTGTGAGTTTATTTTTACTCCTGAGTCACTTGAACCGTAGACGATTTTCCCTTTCCAGACCCTCTGCAGGATCTAGCCCCTGTGTAAGGCAGGACTTCACTGCAGAAACTACTCAAGGTGCCACTCAAGGCCCTCTGAGGTCTGCAGCCAACCTCCGCCTCCCTCCCTCCCCCCAGATCCCGGTGCTCCTCTGCGTCACAGCCTTGCTAGTCCTGTCACAAGCACCTTCACGCGCCAAGCTTTGCTCTGACCCCCTCACCTGGAATGCCTTCCCCTTGCCCCCGTCCCATTCTGCTCCAGTCTAAGGTTCGGCTGAAACGCCGCCTCTTCCACGCAACCCCTTAGCACGAGGCTAAACCGACGCACCATGTGTACGCCACTGGAGACAGCGGAAGTGGGACTCATCCTCATTATGTATGTTCGCGGTTCTTCAGGTACTTTGCAACCCCTGTCATCAGCTCGCTCCCCTGGGGCCTGTCTCTGGGGCTGCGGCACCTCCAGGGAAGTCACGTGTCATCTAGGTCACAGTCTCCTCACGACACAGGGAACTCCGCCAGCTGCTGGGCTTCCCAACACCCCTCAGGGTGGGACCACGCTCACGGCTGGTGCGACTTCCACAGTCAGAAGAATGGCAAGCAGGGAGAACTGAAGCGAGAAGACCGAGTGATCTTGCCCAGGGGCTGAGCGAGTTCGCCCACTCATGCAGCACTCTGAGCACCAGCGCTTGCAGGACGGCGCTGCAGTGAACGGGACCCCAAGGAACAGGTCCGCTGTCCCTGAGGTTGCCCACCACTGGCCCCCACTCGTAGCCTCCTCCCCTCCGTCCGGAAGTCTGAGGCCCACATTGGGGCTGGAATGGGGGCAGCTGAGTCTCATAGCCACCGAAGCTTCCAAAGTTCTAGAAGGGGATTCAGGGACCCTCACAGAGAGACCAGGGCCACAACCTTAGGACTTGGAGGTCTTCTCCCACCACTGCTATAAATAGGCCTGAGAAGGCCTCGCAACCCCAGCGAACCATCCACAATGTGTCAATCCAAGCCACTGCTCATGGACACACAGGGCGGTCACAGCAGTGCCGTGTGGACATTCCTGAGCCCATCCCTGGTACATGTGCGTGTGCTTCTCTAAGGCCACACCCAACTGGTGCATCCTCCAGGAACAGCAGCTGAGTGCTGGGGCTTGGGGCATGGGGGGCCGGCAGGGAGAGCTGGCAAGTGGCAGATGCCCAGAGCACCCATGGAGCCACTGTCGGGCAAGGACGATGGGTCACAGGAGGAGCCCTGACCTGGGAGTCAGGAGGGCTGGACTTGAGTCTCAGTTCTGTGGAGGATTTACTGGGTGACATTGGCAGTCACCCTGCATCTCCGTAGCTGACTCCTCCTCTGTCTAGCCAGGGTACCAAGAAGGACAGCCCATTTTCCTGGGTCCCTCTACTCTAGACACAAACGATTTCTAGCCCTTAGGTTCTAAAGAAAGCTGCCTCTGGGCACTGGCCGTGCTGGCCAAGGTGGTTGGTAAACACTGAGGGGGATTGGGAGGTCTTGCATCTGCAGGACATGCTAGAGCAAAGAAAGGATGGAGGTGAGACCCTGGTGGGGGTGGGGATGAGGGTATATTCAGAGGCAAATAGCCAGCGTGGAAAGGGCAATCAGCACAGCTTCCAGAGATCGGGGCCTTTACAGGAGCCCGGCTGGCACAGCACTGGCAGCCTGTGGTACAGAAATGCAAGGCCTGGGTCTGGGGTGCCCTTCTCAGTTCAGAGGTGAGTGACAGGTGTCAGACCTGCCCAGAGCATTTGTGGAGTTCCAGCTGCTTCTGAGCTGCCCCAAAGAAGTGGACACAGAGGGCCACGTCCACGAGGGTGGGGCTGAGCCCACTGTTCGGGCAGGTGAGGAAGAGCCTGGGTGGGGGTTTTTGCAAACCTTTCCCACCGTGCTGTGGTCTGGCATTGCCTCTTTGTGTCCAGGTCTCCACGGGGGGCTCCATGGGAGGGAACGAGAACAGCTCGGTACTGAAGGCAGCTCTTGGGATAGAGAAAATGTGTTTCATGGCTTCGGCCTAGCCATTTGCACTTGAAGGAATACTTTAAAAATATGTAGATTTACTTTAAAAAACAACAATAGGTATTACAGGTAAGTAGTGCACAAAGATGAGACCCAAAGGGTAGACCGTGAGAGGCCAGGCTCCCTCCCACCCTGGCACCGTGTCTCATGGAACTAGAGGTATAGTTATGGGGCTCTGCTGAGGTCAGACTGGGTTAGTCTAGAATTGCTGGAGATGAGCACGCCCCCAATCTAGAGAGACCACATCCAGAGATGGCGTTTTAGGCAGAGGCTCCCAGTCACCCCCTCACATCACCTTGTGCAGGAAGCAGAGCTGGGAGAGCAGCAGGGGCCCTGCAGTGGGCACAGCCGTCCCCATCCCCCGCCGGCAAACTCCCAGCCTGCTTCCCCAGCTACCAGGCGAACCCGTGAGAGTCTACTTCCTCCTCTGTGCCTGCAGAGCTGGTCTGTGCCCGGCTGGCTGCCTGCAGAGCTCCCCAGGCCGGGAGACATTACAGTAGCACACCCTCACCCCCACCGGCATCAGGCTCCTGGCTGCCCACCTCCCTCGGGACAAGAGTGTGTGTGTGTGAGTGTGTGTGCATGTGTGCCCACCCCCCAGACTGGGCACTCCTGGGCAGTTGGGTCCTCCAGGTGGGGCACTCACAGTAGATGCTCAATGTGTGTGTATTGAAAAACTGTGTGACCCAAGAAAAGATCATTTCGCTTTGGTGAGTATAAGCTAGGTGCTTCCCGAGTGCCCTTGCTCAAGAAAGGGGCTGCACAGTCAGCTCCCGTGGGGGCCAGCCAGGAACGTATATACTGGGTGTGTGCTGGGTGGCGACAGGAAGCCCTTGTCAGGACCTGGGCATTCACCCAGCAACAGCCAAGTCAAGTCCCAGCCTCGGCTTCCGGCCACCGGGTTGGCTGGTGACAGGGCGCCATCTGCTGGCGAATACAAAAGGAGACAAGCACTTGGCTTAAGTGCTGGTGAGCCTGGGAGGGAGGGGAAGGAGGAAAAGAGGCAACGTGTCCCTTCTCTCACTCCCATTGGTCTCCCGCTTGACTGTGTCACAGCTCCCAGCTGGCTGCTCAGTTCCCTGGAGACAGATAACATCATGTTCATTTTCATTCTCTCCCTCCCTCAAACAAACACACACAACCAGATACCTCCCCAGGCAATGCCTCTCCTTGGCCAACCCCCCAGAAGCACCAAGGGAAGACAGTTCCAAATTGTAAGTAGTAGTAGGCCAGTGATCCTCAAAATTCAAGGCAGGGAAGATCATTTAGGGTCCACAGTTACATGCAGATCACCAGGTCCCCCCTCTGAGGCTCCACTTTTAAAGCTCTGGGTTGGGGTCCACGCACCTGTGTGTTTAACCAATGCCCAGATGCAGGCAAATCTCTGTGACCTCAGTTTAGGCCAAGATTTCTCTAGATTCTGCTCCAAAAGCAACATCCATAAAAGGAAAATGATAAACAACTCCATCAAAATTTGAAATGTCTTCCTCAAAAGTCACTGTGAAGAGAGTAAAAAATGGCCACACGCTGGAAAAAAACACTAGCAAAACACATATCTGAGCGAGGATGTGCATCCAGAATAAATAAAGAACTACCAAAACTTAGTAAGATAATGAACAACCATTGTACTTAATGTGCCCCAAAAGTGCATAGACATTTCATCAAGGAAAAATATGAGGATGGCAAATAAGCCCATCAGAAGATGCTTATCGTGGGGAGGGCTGGGGTGGTGGGCCAGGTGGGGGGAAAGGCAGAAAACTGTACTTGAACACATTAAAAATGTTTTTAAAAAGATGCTTAGCACCATTAACCATCACAGAACTATGAAATAAAACCACAATGAGACGCGATGACACCCCTATATGAAAGTATAAAAATAAAAACCATGTGGAGTGTTGACAGGGATGTGGAGGAACGAGAACTCTCAACCCCTCTGGAAGAGCATAGCAGCTTCTTACGTAGTTACACATGCACTCAATACATACAACCCGGAGACCCCACCCACTCCTGGGGGTTACCCAGGAGAGACGGAAACTCATTCATGCAAAAACCTGTATGGGGATATCTACAGGCTCTATTTATAATCTTTAAAAACTGGAAACAGCCCTGACTGGTGTGGCTCAGTGGATTGAGCACCAGCCTGTGAACCAAAGGGTCACAGTTCGATTCCCAGTCAGGGCACATGCCTGGGTTGCGGGCCAAGCCCCTGGTGTGGGGCAAATGAGAGGAAACCACACACATTGATGTTTCTCTCCCTCTCTTCCTCCCTCCCTCTCTCTCTAAAAATAAGTAAATAAAATCTTTTTTAAAAAACTGGAAGCAATCCAAGTGTCCTTTAACGAGTGAATGGATAGACAATCACGATACATCCATACCATGTAATATTCTTTAGTAACAGAAAGGAACAGGCTCCTGATTCACATGAAAACATGGATGAATCTCAAGTACATTAAGTTAAAATGAGAGAAGCCAGACTCAAGAGGTTATCCACCATATGATTCCATCTGCATGACATTCTAGAAAAGGCAAAGCCATAGGGGCAGGTCAGTGGCTCTCAGGCCCGGGGGCCTGGGGAAGGCGTAAGGGTGTCTGGGGGGTAATGGAAAAGGTTCTGGGTTTGTGGTGGTGGTGATTACATAGTTGTCTGTGTTTATCAAAGCTCATAGAATTATACACTGAAAAGGGTAAATTTCACTTATGTAAATTATGCCTTGCTAAAATAAATAACATATCCCAGTTGAGGGACATTCTACAAAATACCTGACCAGTGCATCTCAGAACTGTCAAGACAGGCCATCAGAAACAAGGAAAGTCTGAGACACTGTCACAGTTAAGAGGAGTCACATGACAACTAAATGTGCTGTGACAATCCTTAAATCAAAGAAAGCAGTGGGTTCAACACTAAGGAGACCTGAATGAAACATGCACTTGAGTGAACAATAGTCTATCATTATCGGTTCATTAATTATAAAACATGTGCCAAACTGATGTAAAATGTTAATGACAAAGGAACCGCGTGTCGGGCAAATGGGAACTCTCTGTACTGCACAACTCTTCTACAAATCTAATACTGTGCCTAAAATAAAAACATAATTTAAAAACCTAAATACATAAATAAATTGGGCCTGGGTCTTGGGGGGGTGCTCGTTAAAATGCAGACCGCCATGCCCCCCCCTCAGAGATTCTGTTTTCAGAGCTCTGGAGTAGAGCCCACGAATATGCCCATGGCCCTGATGCAGGACCCACGCTTCAGGAAGTCCTGTGGAAGTGGGACTGACAGGGGACACCCGCCCTATGGGGGGCTGTCCCCACCTTCTTCTCGGTACCACCTGAGACATCTTAAATGCCAAGGCAGCTAACGGTCTCTGATTATTTCCCACCTTCTCCAGGAACAGGGTAGGCCAACTGCGGTTCCAAGGCGGTGTGAGAAGAGAGGCAAGTGCAAGGGTGGGAGGAGGGAGTTGCTCAGAGCTCCCTCCCTCACCCCTTAATGGGGGCGGCAGGGTGCTGGAGAAAGGCAGGCTAGACGCCTCGCACACCTCTGATGAGCCCTGGCTCCACCTCTAAACAGCTGCGTCACCAGCGAATCACTCTCAGCCTCAGCCTTCATTCCGGCACCTATAAAACAGGGCAACTCCAAAAACAACGCATCCTAGGCGACCAGCTGAATACTCTCAGGCTGAGAAACACCTAGAAACAGTGGAGAGAATATGTCCCATGCTTTAGCTTCCTCGTCTGAAAACTGAGGATGTTAATATTACCTGAGTCACGGGGTTGTTATGGAGACTGAGTCCAAACCAGTAAAGTGCTTACAATGATCAGAGACAATGCAGCGTACAGCACAGGAGAAAGGAAATACACAAGAGTGATGGAGACAACGCATGCGAAAGCCCAAGAACAATTCTAGACAAAAGAGACTTTTGTCTATTTTCTAGAAATGAACACAGACATGAATCCTCAGAGTCGGGAAGTGCAAAAGACTACAGAAAAGACGGAACAAAGTATCAAACTCTGAGCCCATCGCAACCCTGACCCACAGCAGGCCCAGATAAATGCTGGGTCCTTTCCTTCCAGCCCACAGCCCACAGCAGTGTCCTTCCCACCTCTCAGCTGCCTCTGCCCCAGCCGTCTGTGCTCACCCTGCCTGCACTCTCCCAGGCCTTTCCAAACCCCGCTCCTCTGCACCCCACAAAGCACACAGCAGACCTGGGAGCCCCTCTCCTGGATATGAATGGGGTGCAGAGTGCCCTGGCCTGATGGTCCAGGACAGACATGCTGTTAAAGGAGGCCAGGGAGGGAAGGGTAAGGTCAATTAGACCCCTCGGGGGTACGAGGACCGAGGAAAGTCCAGATGGGCGTGAGACCTTTACAAAGAGAAAGAGCTAACGTGGTGGAACAAGGTATGGACAGAGAGGAGAGCCAGGTTCAGGGAAAGTGCAGAGTCTCCAGCTCTTCGCCAGCTGGTAGGATGAGGCTGAGAAGGGGGAGGGGCTAGAGGAAAGCGGCTTCAACTCAAGCTAAGGGGCATCCCAGGGGCTAGGTGGAAAGGAGTCCGTTTCTCCGGTGCGGAAGCGGAAGCAGCGACTAGGGCTGGGACCCAAAGCTCAGGTTACAGGAGGAGCAAGCCTGGCCGGGGAGGCACACCCATGAACACCAGGGTGACCTGCCTGAGTGAGAGCCAGCCTGTAACCGAGCTCTTCCCAGCACAGTCTCTACAGGCTCTCCCCCTCTGCAGTGAGACACCTGTGGCTGCTCCACTGCCACCCCACCGGGCCCGTGCCCCGCCCCCCGCGCCTGCGCACAAGGCCTTGAGGGGAGCCCATTCCACTCCTGGGGCCAGGGGCTTAGAGAAGGCCCTGCCCCTGTCACTCCCATCTGTTAGGAAGGGTGTTTTACTGCCTTCCACATTCTGTAGCGGCAGCCGGTCCCTTCCCTAAAACTTACTCTTCTCTACACAATATGTTCATCACGGAACAGTCACAAAATGCAGAGCAGTATTTTCCAACATACATTCGCAGCTTGTTTTATTTCCTTCCACTTTTTTCTGTTTACATACACACATTTAAGATAACTGGCATCTGACTATATACAGAGTTTGGGGTTTTTTTCTCCCAAATTCACATTACATATGAGAATTTTCCAGTCTCAATTCAAGCATAGAATGAAATTTTACACGCCACTCTTAACAGCAACAGAAATTTCATTCTATAGCTGTAACAAAATTTATGGAAGAAATTTTGTGGCACTGCTTGTTTAGGCCGCTTCAGAGTGCTTCCTGTCGGGTGAGAACTGTGCAACTGCAACACCCACCAACACCCACCCCCTCTGACCCACAGCCACCCGTGGGCTGTCTGGCAGGGTTGGGCATGGGGCCAAGTGTCCCTTGCTGCTCTCGGACTGTCACAGAGGCCGTCTAGTCCCAGGTCCAGGACTCCATCGCACCTTGCACACAGCAGCTACTCAGTACGTGCTGACTGTTTAAGGCCGTGGCCTCTCAGACTGCATGGGCCTGATGAGGCCCATTTGCCAAGGGTCAGGATGGCAGGTACCCGGACTAGTGGCCATCTGACATTTTGCTACTTCTCTGGGCACTGGAAAGGTAAGAAGGCCCCTAACGTTATCACCCAGCCCTAACTTTAAAGACTCCATCACCTCCACAACCCATGAGAGCCTTAAGCTTCAGCCTCTCCCAAGTGACTAGACCTTCACTGTGCCCGTGACCCTAGTGATCTTTAACCACCTGCCCCCCACTCCAGGGCAGCACGGCAGGGACAGGGCCCTGGCTCTGGTGTCAGACAGGCAGGATTCCAATCCCGAGTACTGCAGTGGTCCGGCTGGGTGGCCAGAGCCTGGCTTGGGTTCCTCAGTGGGCATGGCCCTGGGCACTGCGGAGGAGCTGGTCGCAGCACTCCCTACCCTGGTCGCACTGCTCGCTTCACCCCAGGAAGAGTATCCAGTCTTCAGCTCACAGAAATCCCCACTTGGCCTGCAGAGGCAACTGAGTTTGCAATCTCTGGTCCACGGACACTGAAATCTAGACCCCTAGACTCGGCCTTCCAGGCCCTCCACCTGCGGATGCCATCCCTCACCAGCTCCCCATGCCACAGAGGCTGCTCTGCAGTGGCCTCTGCCCAGTTACGGTGCTGCCCTACCCCTTCCTGGGACACCCACCTCCTTTCTGCTGCCCAAGGAAATCCTCTCTCAAACAGCGCCTCCCCAGGTGGTCAGAATTCCACTGCCCCTCCCTGCTGCCCATCCACCTTGCCCCCTTAACACATCTGGATGAGACTGAGCTGCATGTGTCCCTCTGCCCCAGGACACTATAAACTAGGGGCGGTTATTCACTGCAGAGATTTGTCCATTTGCACTCCCCATTCAAAGGCAGTGCAGACGCCCAGGCAAGCCCCAGCCGGCTGACACATAGAGGAGGTGCCTTGTGGTGGGGGCGGAGTCGGGCAGGGGCTTAGGCCTCCACCTCCAGCCCTTAGGGATGGAAAAAAAAAAGAAAAATAATAGCTGCCACTTATTGAACTACCTACATGCCAGGCACCTTACAGATACTGTAATTATTCCTAATCACCTTGATGAGGGAGACACAGTTACACACCTACTTTATAGATGAAGAAACTGAGGCTCAGGGAGGTTAAGTACTACCTGCCGAGACAGCAGGCTGGTAGGTGGCAGAGTGGGGATTCAAATCCAGGCCTGTGTGGCCCCAAGCCTGGCTCTCAACCACCACATTAGCAGTGAAGAGCCTTGAGCACCAGGGTGAGTACAACCACATTAATGACCAGCACAAGGTTCCAGCTGAAGGCTTCCCCCAGAGACTTCCCTCCAAAATCAATGGCAGTTCAAGTTGTTTGCTGATAGAGGAGATGCTTCTCTTACTGTAGCTCAATTCTGCAAACACCTCCACATGCTTATAAAGTACCTGACACTGTGCCAGCTCCCGGGGGTGGGAGGCGGGGGCAAAAGACCTGAGGATCGTTGTCCCCTAGGGACACTGAATGGGTGCTACTAAAGAGGAAGGGAGCAAGGGGTGAACCGGGTAGGACCGAAGACTTCCTGGAAGAAGCAGTGACCGAGTTCATCTGGAAGGTTGAGTGTCCCTCCACTTCCTGGGCCACCACCCCCTGACCCAGAAGCCTACATTCCAGATACACCCTGGTCAACAGCTACTTGAAGAAATGCTCTGCCTTCCCAGTCACTGGGTCTTTGCTCAGGCAGCAGCCTCCACGGAATGCTCCTCCTTGAGACAGACAGACAGACACACACACACAGGCACACACATCCCTACCTGCCTAAGAAGTTCCCTCCCTGTGTACCAAAGGCCCAGCAAATCCTAATCTGCAGAGTCACCAGCAAGGCCGGCCGGTGCTCCCCTCCTCTATGTCCCCACAACACGCCTGTGGCTATAAGGTGCCATTCGCATCCGCTGAGTGATGCACACACACACACAATCACACTGCATGCCCCGCTAATCCTTTCACGTGGCAAGGTAGTCAATCCAGCAGATATTTATTTATGCTATGACCAGCTCAGAGCAAAAAATACATAAGCTACAATTCAAGTAAAACTGTGGAGTGAAAAGGGGCCTCCCGGGGGGAGACCCAGAAAAAGCCACCTTTGCCTTTGACTCCTCATCTCCTCCTTCTCCTCCTCTCCTCCTCCTCCGCAGACCACAGCTGGCCATGCCTGGCGGGGCGTCCCCACGGGGAGGCTGTGACAATTCAGTAGGCAGCACCCACCCAGAGCACAGGCCCGAGCATGGGACAACTCAGCACCGCCAGCTTCGTTACATCGCCCGGGGGCACAGACACCCTCAGAGTCGTCGGCGGTCCAGCGGCAGGCAGACGCCTCCCAGCGGGAAGAACCCCTCACTCAGTGTTTCCCAAACCTCTCTGACCGTGACCCTTAGCAAGCCCAGGATACACACAAACTAAACACAACTGCAGTACAAGTTTGCTGATACCCTGCTCCTCACGACCAGGGCACACTGATACTGTCTCTTTCATCTTCTTCCTATTTCATTTCCAAACCAATTTCACAAACACTTCCAGGCGCCCCACCGTTGGAAAGCCATGCCCCTCACTCACCCAGGGTGTCAGAGCCGCTCTCCACCGTCTCATTGACCTTTCTCGCAACTCTGGCCACCGCCTCGCCCATTTTCCTCAGCATGCAGACGCGGGGGTCCTGCCGCCAGCCACAAGGCCGGTCTGCCGCTCACAGGGGGCCTGCACCTGGGGAAGACACAGCAGCATGAATCGCCTGCCCACCGGCAGGGACTCCCCTCTGAATCCACCCTTCTCAGGGACCATCTCAGGCCACTCGCCTCCTCCTGAGGGACCCTGAGCCCAGGCCACATCCAGGTGGTCTGCCCATCAGAGGATGGAGGCAACCTGGCCCTGCTGGTTTCCTCAGAGGATCAACACATGTGACCTCACCAGACACAGGGCCAGGGGTATAAGAACTCCGGTGTGTGCTGGCCTGTGATTCACTTAACAGGCAGGCAGCAGGAGGAGGTGGGGCACAGACAACTGCAAGGAAGGGACACTTGTCCCTCCACCCCACAGCCTATGCACTGGTGCCCTCTCCACCACCCTCCAGGATAATTCCTCCAGCTCCCGGTTTGCCCCACCCACCACTGCCAGGCTCCTCCCGTGTGCCTGGTCAGAGCTCGCAGTCTGCCAGGTTGGTGGTCTCTAAGAATTCCCTTCCCAGGTATCAGCACAGAGGAAAGTCACCTGTTTAGCCTGCAGACCTGTTTGTCAGCCTGATGCTGAATTTATCTGCAAGACCCCAAGGTAAAAGGGGGATAGGGTAGGGAAATGAGAGAAAGGAAATTGAATTACTAGAGAGAAGAGGCTTAACAAAGGGTGAAGAACACAACAAAAAATTATAAGGTGTTAAAGACAAGGAACACTAGCAATGCTGCCAACTCCATTTATTATAGGGAAGGAAACTGAGGCATAGAGAGGGACTAAATGACTGCCCAAGGTCCGAGTGAGTAAGTGGCAATAATCAGCTCAGCCCCCCTCCACCTTCAGTGCTCACTTCTTTATCAATCACCCGCATCACCAGTGGCAGCACTCCTCAGAGAAAATGAACTTGAGGCCAAGGTCAACGCCACACTTTACCCCCATCTAATCCCAGGTTTGCACACAGCTCAAGGAGCTCTAATTAACTCAACCTGAGGGTCAAAGGCAGAAGAACATGAGGGGCAGAAAAAAAGGGGGTAAGGATAGAACTCAGAGCTGGGCATGTACTCAGCTTGACAGGCAGGGCAGCCAAGGCTGAGCTGGGGCCTGGCCAAGCCCACCCACCTGCTTAGGGGAGAGTTAGGGGTGAGTTCACTGTGTGTGTGCATCTCACCAAGGAAGCCGACATTAAAGGTGTGAAACACACAGTGCAGTGGGAAAAGACTGATTTTTGAACACAGGCTTAATGCCTAACTCTGCTATTTATTAGTTGAGAAGCCTTGGCAATGTGTCTTAACTACTCCGAGTCCCTTCCTTCATCTGAAGAAATCTAATAATAATTTCACTGGGTTCATACAAAGATTAAACAAAATATATATACCTTTCTAGGCCAGAGCCCAGGACACATAGGTACTCAAGAAATGCTAATTGAGAGGATAGGGCAATACACATGCAGGCATCTAATCCCAGTTTCATTCCCATGTGAATGTGAACAAACAACTCAGTGGAACTCATCTTTAAGGAATGAGTAGAATTTTCATCTCTCCACCTCCAGGAAGTCTTCCCTGATTGCCCTAGCCCTCAGTGTTCTCTCCTTCTGAGTATCAGAGGCACTTGATGCCCTAGCATAAATCAACTGGGTTGTTAATAAGCTTTTTAATTATACACATTTGTCTCCTCAGTTAACCTGCAGGAAAGCAGATTTATACTGTGCTTTCCACCTGCACTTTATACCATACACTGAAAACAGATGCCCGCTAGTATTCCCCAATGGTGATGATGATCAACAACCGTCATTTGAGTTTCAAATCTAAATACAAGTCAACTTACTCTTACAACAAATCTAAGGCACTGTCTTATTGAGAAAGGTCATAAATTCAAATGCCTAACAGTGCCAGGTGGACAATTTGCAGCAGGTGAGCCTTGGTAGGACAGTAGAGAATAGTGAGAACGACTGCACACTAGACCCAGCACCTTCACTATGCCACCTGTCAGACATCCCCCCAAGCCTGAGTCACAGCAATGTTGCTGGAATCTTCATGACTTAGTCTATGAACCCCTTCACAAAAAGAAGGGAAAAGGGAAGGAAGGAAGGAACCTGAGGACCAAAGAGGGGAGGTAAATCAGATAGATGAAAACAAAAAAACCTGCCTCTTATAACTCCTAAACCAGGTCTTCCTACCATACCATGCTCCCTCCTTTTCCCATCTCCAATACTTATCATTAAAAATCATAAACATGCCTGGCTGGTGAAGCTCAGTGGATTGAGCGCGGGCCTGAGAACCAGACAATCGCGGTTCGATTCCCAGTCAGGGCACATGCCTGGGTTGCAAACCAGTTCCCTGCAGGCCAGTTCCCAGCAGGGGACGCACGAAAGGCAACCATATATTGATGTTTCTCTCCCTCTCTCCTTCCCTTCCCCTCTAAAGACAAATAAATAAAATATTTTAAAAAATAAAATAAATAAATATAATTCCTCAATTTAAAAAAAATCATAAACATGTATTGAACATCTACTAGGTACAGAGCATAAAATGAAGAGGAAAGAAATACAGGAAATAGCTCTGACTCGTGAATTCGATGAGGAAGAGCTTTCTAAGAAACATCGCAGAGGCCATTCTGGCTCCTCAGCAGAGGAGAAAGAGAAGGTAAATCTCCAACCTGCCCAGGGTCTATGCTAACCTAGTGGGACTGTCTAAACTGATTAACTTTCAGAGACTATGCCTGCAATTCTTCTAGCTGCCACCAGGTGGGAGCGGGTGTGCCTTAGGCTGTAGAACCCCTTGATGAAAACTAGTCATTAAAAATCTCACCATTGCTGGCAAGCTCCGACACCCTATTGTATGGGTCAGAGAATAGATATTGAAGCAGGAACAGGAGCAAACTGTAAAGTCTGTAAGTTAGAGCAAGTCACCAGGAGCAGGGGCCCCTTATTTTCCAGAGAAAGTTCAAGGGTACAGCACAGATATGCCATAGCCCCTCAAGAGGTTCCGGCTGCCCGACCTCACCAACTGGCTAGGAAACCACCCTCCCTTGTAAAACTACCTAAAACTACTTCACCCTCCAAGGGAGAGTTCCTTCACGAAGTTCAGCTGACAATCTCTCTTCCAGGTCAGATGATGAAGTTGTGTCACTCTGTCACAGGCAGGGCTGTGAGATAGGAGGGTGGCGGGGCCACATGAGGTGTAAGACCCAAGATGGGGTAGGAGGGCTCCAAAACTGAGGGGAGAACAAACTTAGGATGATAGGAGTCTAGACTGTGCCCCCAAACGGGCTCCTACACAGTGGTCCAACCTCACTGAGTCGTTCTTTCAGCCAACACAGGGCTTCTCTGGCAAATAAATAAATAAATAAAAAGCAAGAATTTATTTAGCATGTAACAGGAGCCCAGAGAGAAGGCAGGTTTGAGAAGGGAACAACAATAACAAAAAAACCTTGAGGCATCTGGTCAACCCCATAAGCAGGGGCTGGTAGCAGAAAGAACATCCCAAAGGGGAGAAACAGGAACCAGCAGCCCACACGGGTCTGGTCTGGCCTTGGGGAGCCAAATCTGATGGCTCTGCTGGCCTCAGCTGCTCCCAGACACCTTAGAAATTTCCAGAAAAGCACTCCAAATCCTGGAGATCCTTATGTACAGGGTCCAAACTCATACTCATACTGGTACTGTCCCAGCAACACAACCCTCTCCACACACCCCCGCTCCGCTTTCCTCAGAGCGTGCAGCAAATCTTTACGTCCAACAAACATCTACAGGGCACCTTCTACAAGGACTTGACAGCTACACTCTTTTGGGGAGTAAAACTACAGAGACAGGGTATGGGCCAGAATAAGCATCCCGTTGGGTAACAGAGACTCAGCGACAGGAGGCAGAATGAGTCAGGCGCTAGCAGGGCAATGATGCCAGGCCCGAGGAGTATGCGTGCCCTCTGCCATGAAGGCACACGGCATGGCTGGGAGGAGGGAACAGAGAGAGGGGCTGAGCAGAGGTACCCAAAATGATGAAAGAAGAGGAAGACAGGCAGCCAGTGTGTCCCCAGATTACTGGGGAAGGGTGTTAAAAGCCCTTCTGTAAATCTGTCCTCTGTTTCTCTGCAGGGAGCTCTGGAGAGATTTTCGAAGACAGCAGATGAGACCAACCAAAGTTTTGGAAAGTTATCAGTGTTATGAGCAGTCCTATTTGTAAAATGAATATGTCATCTTCCTCACTGGGTTGTTTTAAATGGTAAATGACATATACTTTTGAGAAAGGTCTTTTGCAAACTGTTAAGCACTTCCCACACAAGGTATTACCAATAGATTATTAAACAGGTACAGTAAATTAGAATAAACTGGGTGCCAGGAAAAAAAAAGGTGCCCTGCCTTATGAGAGCTGGCAACAATGCCCCCCTGTATCTATAACCTCATTTCACCTGCACGGGAGGCTGGGAGAGGGGACATTTTTGCTCAAACCCTGACAGTAGCCCCCTGCCATGGCTCCCGCCCACACCAGTAAAAACTCTACCTTATCTTGAGCCCCAAGATCTGTGCAAAGGAGCTGCTGCGACACCCCGTCCACACCAGCTGCTCCTATATTTAGTTACTGGTGTAGTCGCTCGGGAACTTTAGAGCCTGGCAGCCGCTTGGAAGAGCAACCCGAGCCTCCTGAACCATGCGTGCAAGCACCCCCAACGTTGGCTCCGGCGGGTCTCCTGGACCACACCAATAGGACAGCCGATGGGGAGGTGAGAGCTGGTGGGCTGGATGGGACCCAAGTAGCCCAGAAGGCCCACTCGAAGCCAGAACACAGTTGACCCAGTTTTCCACCCAAGGGAAAGGAGCCCGCTGGGGAGTGAGCAGAACCGGCTGGCGCCTTGTTTTTGAGCCATGCACTGGGGTTCACAGCGTCTGCGCGTGCTTCCCTATAGACATTTAAGCTTCCTCGGGCTGTGCCTCCCAGGACTGAGCAAGGTGGCCAGGCGAGGGTCCCCTTGCGTGGTGCAAGGGGCCCGCCTCACCAGCCTACCCCACCCCCCGACGCCCGCAGCCAATGGCACCTCGTCGCGGCCCGCTCTCTCCGCAGGCGGGGACTGGAGAGAATAAAGCAGACAGAGGAAGGAATGCTACGATCACAGAGGGCCGGGGACTCCCGCGTCTTCCGGAGGCAGAGAGGCACACCCTGGGGCACGTGTCTGCAGTTCCCCAGAGCACAAGCAAACACCGAAAGTGTCACTTCAGGAATGAAGTACACAACAGCTTGTCGCCGCAGGCGTGCCTCCCTCAGGGAATGGAGGCCCGCCCCGGACTGCTTCCTCGAGCTCCCCCATTCCCTGACACCGCTGCGCCCCCTTCCCCGAACCAGCCCCAGTCCAGCTGCAGTCCGAGAGCATGGGCCGGCGTGGCGCTGGACCCCTGGACTCGGCAGAAGCCGCAGTTGGTGCAACGCTGCTCTGCACCAGGTGACCTGGGGGAGGGGAGGGTACGCTGCAGAAATGGGGACACTTCTCTCCCTCTCTCCCCCGGCCCCTCCAGCGATTAGCCTCAGACTACGTTTACTTTGCGGGGCGTGTAGCTTGGGGCCCCAATCCGGGCGGCTTTCTGCTCCACTTACGGCGACAATGCCTCCTAGCGCCCTGCGCAGCGCAGTCACGCTCCCTCGGCCGCCGGCGGCGCCCCATGCAACAGTAGCGGTGTTGGAGCCGGCAGGGAGGGGCCTGCGGGCCCGGGCCCTGAGCGCTCGGCCGCCGGGCCAATCGCTGCGCCAGGACGGGCTCCGGGGCGGGAGGTGGCAGCCGGCCCGAGCCGCGCGCAACTCAGCAGCGCGCGGGTGTCCTCACGCCGCGCCCCGGAGCGGCGCGCGGAAGGGCGGCTGCGCGCCCTCGTGGGTGGATCCGCTTTGTGTGCGGCTTCTGGAGGGAAAACGCCTGGGAGGCCGGGGTGTAGACGGGAACGCAGGACTGAGGCTGAGTTGAATTAGCCAGATCCGGGTACTCTTGAGAAATGCAAAGATGGGGAATAGGAAACTTTTCACGTGACAGCTTCAGGCGCCCACTCAGGTTTTTAGAGACAATGACTCTGGCTTCACCTAAGTTACTTCACCTCTCTAAGTCCCAATGTAAAATCGGAGTTAAATATATAAACACCTACTTCGAAGGGTCGTTGGGAGGATGTCGAAGTCGCCCAACGTGATAGCTCAGGAAGGGAAGCTGCTTCACAGGTCTTCATTTATGGAGGACTCGCCATATGCCCACTAGCAGTCTCTGTGAGGAAGATGAACGAAATCAGGCCCCTGACTCAACCAGTGAGGATGGTCAACGAGTCAAATATTCTAGTAAAGAGAGACAAGTATTAAATGTGTGGGAGTCCCAAAGGAAGACCATTCAATCCTGTCTCCGGGACTGGGGCAGTGAGATAAGGAAGACATGTCCCCCTGGGGCTCGATGGATGTTATGGGTCGAATTGTGTCTCCCCAAAAAAGCTAGGTTTAAGTCTTAACCCTAAGTATCTAAGAACATGACTTTATTTGCAAAGAGGGTCAGCGCAGATATAAGATAAGGTCATAGTGGAGCATGTAGGGGGTGACTGGTGACACACATGGACAGAGACGTGTCATGTGACAGTAGGGGCAGAGATTGCAGTGACGCTTCCACAAATCGAGGACCACCTACTGGGAAGAAGCAAGGAACAGATTCTGCCTCAGTGCATCCAAAAAGGAGGCAACTCTGCCGAGGCCTTGGTTGCAGGCTGCCAGCCTCCAGAACAGTGAGGGAATACATTTCTCTTGTTTTAAGCCAGACAGCTTATGGCAATTTTTCTCAACAGTCCTAGAAAACTAATACAATTGGATGAGCAGAACTAAAGGGAAGGCAATTAGAAGAAAGTCTTCTAAAAGAAAGTCTTTCAAAACTGAATGCCACCCCCCCCCAAAAAAAAAAAAAAACTGAGTGCCTACCTGGCCAGGTAGTTCAGTTGGTCAGAGTGTCATCCCAATATGCCAAGGTTGCAGGTTCAATCCCTGGCCAGGGAACATACAAGAATCAACTAATAAATGCATAAATAAGTAGGAAAACAAATTGATCTCTCGATCTCTCTCTCTCACCCACACATCATTTAAGAAAAAAATCTGAATGCCTTGCCTACACTTAAAAGCGTAGGCAAGGTCCTGTGTCTTGGGGTATGTATACCAAGATGAATCAGACACAGACCTGCCCTCAAGCAGTCATTACTCATGAGGCTGCCAAAGCAGCCATGTTTTCTGACTCCTTCCCAGGAATACTCTGGAAACCTTTCCCCAAACTCATCATCACTGTATCTCTGCAACACACATACCAGGTACCATATATAAATAATAAACGGATCGAGTCCTGTTATGCCCAAGCCAAGATCCTTATTACTCTAGACAAATCAGAACCTGTTACTTCTGTTTCACTCAAACCCAGCCTTAAATTTCTGGCCATTGTCCACAAGTGATGCCTTACCCCTCCTGCTAGGCCATACACAGACCTGAGAGAGCCAGTACAGTGCCCCCGTGCATGTGGTAAGGGCCCAGCAAATACCACTGACTGATGGCCCCAGTCTGGGGTGCTCCACACCCATGCTTTACCTTACTCAGTGCCCTCACCCAGGAATTTCACCCTGGCCCCTCCAACTCCACAAGGACAGGACTCCTCTCCAGCTCAGGTGCCACCTCTTCTATTCCTGGTGTGTGTGCTTCACCAGAGCACTTACAGCTTCATGCCCTCATTATGCCATCTCTGCACATCTTTTCTCCCCAGGCTTGCCTGATTCAAATAGACCAGAGCTTGGCACATAGTAAGTGCTTATATCAGTCAGCAATTTTTCTCCTGCATAATAAGATAACCCAAAACTTAGAAGTGGCTTAAAACAATAACTACTTGTTTCATGATTTTTATGGATCAGCATTTTAGGTTGGGTCCAGCTGGGCAGTCGTTCTGGCCTCAGCGGGACTCCCACATGCACCTGGGGTCAGTGGCTAGGCAGCCAGAGGCCTCTGCTTCTGGGAGCGGCTGACTGTCAACTGAGGTAACTGGGCCACATCTCTCATCCACCAGCAGGCTAGCCCAGGCTGGCTCACATCAAGCTCAGAGTTCCAATAGCAAGCGTGGAATCAGGAAAGGTCTCTTAAGGTCTAGGCTCAAAACTGGCACTATGTCACTTCCATAGTTGCATTGGCTACACCCAGTCACAAGCCCAACCCAGGTCCAAGGGTGGGAAAATAGCTTCCATGTTCTGATGGCAGGAACATCAAAGTCACATTGCAAGGACCATGGATGTAGGGATGGGTAGAGAACTGAAGCTGCTTTTGCAAACTATTGCAGTGCTCAGTAAATATTCCCACAATTCCTAGTGGGCGCTCAGTAAATATTTATTGACGGTTCTGAGTTTTTTCAATGATGATGTTTACAGATTTCATTGAACACAACCAATTGGCAAAATTTTATCTCTTACGAAATATCCATTGGCACCTTCAGTTTCAAAATAACAAAGGAGGGGCTCAGAAAGACAGAGCTGGGCAAGGGGAAGCCACCTTAGGGATTCTCAGCTGGTCCAGACAGGTTTCTCCAAAGAAATGCAGAGCATCTTCGGAGGCCTGGGCTCCTTAGGGCCCTGGTCCAAGTCCGGCCACCTCAGCTGGAAGCCATATACCATTCACCTATAAAAAAGAAAAAGAGGCTTAGATGTTTGTCAGGGCTTTGCACCCAGGCCTGTTGACGCCTGAAAGCCCTGCAAACTGCCCGCCAGATGGGAACCCCTTCTTAAAAGATGAAATTGTCATCTGCCTGCTTCCTGGAGGGTTTACCCCTAACTGAGAAAGATAAACTCCTGGGGCCCTTGTGGGAGGGTCCCTGTCCTATGAGCAGAGAGAGCAGCTCTGTTTGATGACTGAGAGCCCTGAGGGGGACCCTTCCCCTCTAACAATGGCTAGAATCAGTATCAAGGCCTGTGGGTGGAGGGGAAGGGGGAAGGGCTGAGAAGGGCTATCGGGTTTGGTGATTTGAAAGTTGTTCATGAACATGTCTTGAGCTTGGACTAGGTGACGATAACAAAACACTAACAACACATAGCCACTTAGTATGCATCACGTACTGTTCTAAGCATTGTACACGTTTACTCGTTTAATCCTCAGGACAGCTGGCACCATTCTGCACATCCCTCCCAGACATGGGCCTACTGATCTCGGGCTCTAACCACAGTGGAAATGAGATACAATTTGTGGCCACTTTATCCTTCCCCTGGGCAGAGTTCTTCATGGGATCATCTTCTCTCTTCCAAGCCTTTCTGGATGTGCAACCCCCTTTGGATCCTCCAGTGAAGCCTATGTTTTCCCTTTAAGGGCTCCCAATCAAGACACCTCAGTGCTCACCAAATGGCGTCATCTCGGCCTGACAGAACCTCTCATTCCCTTCTACCCTGTTTGAACAGCCCAAACTTCCTGCCCTAGAAATACATGCATCCCATTAAATTTTTAAATGCTCTAAAGACACGAAAAGCTCTTTGAAGACAATGAGCAGGTCTTATTCATCCCAGACTCTCCCTTTGATGCCCAGCACAGTACTTGCATCTAGAACTAGATCAGTGTTTTTCAGTTTATAAGTCATTAACTGTTAGCAGGTGGAGAAGTCCACTTAGTGACTGTATTAGTTATCAATGGCTGCATAAGAAATTATCCAAAACTTAGTGGCTAAAAACATTTTCTGCACCATGGTTTATGTTGGTCAGGAATCTAGGCATGGCTTCACTGGGTCCTTTGGCTCTGATTTTCTCACAGTCTCTCGAGGCTTTGCTGGGAAGAATTCTCTGCTTAGGTCACTCACTGGTCACTAGCAGGATTCAGTTCTTCTGGGCCAGAGGACCAATACCCCAAGGCCTCGCAAGCTGTGGGCAAGAGGCCTCCCTCCGGTCTTTGTCTTGCAGGTCTTTCCACTGAGCTCCCTTCAGTGTGGCGGCTTGCTTTACCTGAGGGAGCCAGCAGGAGGGCCAGAAGGGACCTTGAGGCACAGAAGAGACTAGTGTCTAGAAATGCAAGGGAGGAAAAAGGGTCGAGAAAAAGAGAACAGTTAGATAAGGACCAGAAAGTACCCACTGAACGTGACATCAAAGCAACTTCTGTGCAATACAGACCAAACTAAAGTGGCTGAAGAGTGAATGAATGGGAATGAGAGAACAATCAGCAAGTGAGTACAGACAACTCCTTCAGGAAGCGTGGCTGGAACCGAAGGAGGAAAACGTGGCCAGAACTCGGAAGGGCCTTAGGTCGGACCTAGGGAGGGATGTATAAACTTATAGAGACTGGGGCATGTTTAAACTCTAACATCAAAAACTCAGGGGACACAGTTGGACACAGGACAACACAGGCCTAAACTCTGAAGTCCCTCAGCTTTGTTTTTATAGCACACAGTGGAGCCTTCTGGATAACCCCATGTCTTAATGTGCCCAGGTGACCATAACAAAATACACAGACCGGGAGCTTCAACCACAGACATTTATTTTCTCATAGTTTTGGAGGTGGGGAATTCAAGATGAAGGTGCTCGGTGATTTGGTTTCGGGTGAGGTCTCTGTTCCTGGTTTG
Source organism: Artibeus jamaicensis (assembly GCF_021234435.1). Lineage (NCBI taxonomy): Eukaryota > Metazoa > Chordata > Mammalia > Chiroptera > Phyllostomidae > Artibeus > Artibeus jamaicensis. The sequence continues at coordinate 22,161,628 of NW_026521788.1, forward strand.
CAGATGGCCACTTTCTCACTGTGTCCTCATGGGGTGAGAGAGATCTCTGGTACCTCTTCCTCTTCTTACAGAGGGCCCAGCCCTATCGGATTAGGGCTCTTCTCTTATGACCTCTTACCTTACTCTTTTAACCTTAATTATATACCTAACGGTCCCATCACCATATACAGTTGCATCAGGGGTTAGGGTTTCAACAGGTGAGTCTGGGGGGATGTAATGCAGGTGTCGCACCCACGTACTCCTTGTCTGTCTTCTACCAGGACAGGCTACTTTGATGTTCTGTGGACTTTATGGGAACTGCCAAGGTGGAGCTCACTCCACTGAACCACAGCCCTCCCTTCTGCCCCTGCATTTTCCCACCTCTGACTAGGAAGGTGAAAATTCATAGGAAGGATATTGTTAGGATAGTTGCCTGGTGATCAAATTACAAGAAGTTCTTCTGGAAGGAGGAAGAGTCTGGAGTTTCCAAGAGAAAAAACGCTCATACCAAGTCCCAGGGTGGCCCGGTGTGACAACTGCATGAACACATGTAATTCCCATCACGGATGCCCCAGAATACACTCTTAGCTTCAGCTGTTCAGATATGTCACAGTAAAAGTGAGTGTTTAGGACTACAAATGCATTATTATCCCCCAAGTCCTTTTAACCTCTACCCATTGAACATCCCGCCCCTATCTATTCCTGCACTCCTCCTGACCCTGAATGTCCTACCGATCATTTATTTCTTTAACAGGTACTTGCTGAGCACCCACCTATGCCAGGCACCAGGCTGGTCCCCAGAGAGAAACAGAGGACTGCTTTCATGGTATGCCCAGTCTAGAGGAGGAGCAGATATGAATTAAATTATCACAATGGCAAGGATACAAGGTCACGTGGAGATGAGGCACACAGTGGTATGTAGGCCTCCCGCAAGGAGGTGGGCCTTGGCAGAGAAGGCGGGGAAGGCTGCCCGAGAAAATTCGTCTGAGTAGGGTGGGGACGATAGGGGGTAAGAGCCAAGGAGGCAGATATGAGGAAATATAGCAGTTTTCTGTGTTGCCTATAAAAAACAGTAACAAATTGACAGTTTTTTCTAAACAACAAACTTATCATCTCAAAACAATGCATTTATTATCTACAGATGTGGTCGAGAGTCCGGCAACGACTTCACTGGAGGCTCTGCACGGCTGTAGTCAAGGCGTGAGGCGGGGCTGCACTTTCCCAGGGAGGCCTGGCTGCGGCTGCGCACCTGGGGGCGGGTCCCCTTCCAGGCTCCCTCAGCTTGTTGACAGAATTCATTTCCTCGTGACTGCAGGACTCATGACAGTTTGCTTTTTCACAGCCAGCAATGTCGGTGGGATGGGGGGAAGCTAGAGTGAGTCTGTTAGTGAGATGGAGTCTTACATAACATAATCACAGGAGTGATATTCTGTCCCCTCCACCATATTCTATTGGTTAAAAGCAAGTCACAGGTTCCACCCCCACTCAGGAACCTGAACACCAGGAAGTGAAGATCATGTAGGTCCCCTTAATGTCTGGTCACCACAGTGAACAACCAGACAAAGGGAGTAGCGTGTGCAAAGGCCCTGTGATAGGAGGGAACATGGTCTGTATTTAAGGAACAGGCACACACTAAGTGAGAGGAAGAAAGGTAGGAGATGAGGCCAGAACAGATTCCAGGAGTAAGGGGAAGCCACAGAGAAGAGGGTGTTGACACAATCTGATACACACTGCCAGCTACTGTTACCCCAGGGCTTCGGAACCTAATTCAGTGTGGATGGATGAATAACCCATTCAAATCCAGCCAAAGAACTAGACGCAAGGAGTTGTCATGAAGGCAGGTGAATCCCATGGCTGGGTGGAAGCTCCAGGAGTTATGCCCTTGTTCACCCCTTAATCTAGAGCAGGGTCGTACCAGGAGCTGAGTAAATGACCCAGTTGATGGACAAAAGCCAAGTCGCTTGTCCAGAGCCTGCGTGGAGAATCAGATCTCCAGCCATCGAGTCAGAGTTTCCTACTCTGCACTCGACAGGGCCCACCCAGTCATCGTAAAGAATTCCTCTGGAAACCCTCAGCTCCACCCAAGAGAAGGCAAAAGCTCCTGGGGCCAGAGCACCTGTCTCAACTTGGTGAGCATTCACTCTTGGCTCGAGAGCTCTGGAAACCATGTGCCTTGCCTCTGGGCTGTGGCTTGGCACAGAGCATCGCACACCATTCACTGTTGGGATGACAGTGCATTTTCATTTCTAAAGTGCTCTCTCTGGTTGGAGCTCAAGCTACCAAACTCAGGCACATGCCGAGGCATGCGGTATGGCCTTGAGCATACTGCCCACTTTCACCTTGCAGGCCAGGGGTCATACAGGGAGGACTGTACCCTACAAAGAATCTTCTACTAAATACTGGGATGTGGAGAAAGAGAGACACAGACAGACAAACAGACAGACAGACACAAAGGTGTTGAATTGTAATAAACAGGCAGATAATAAATTGGCTTCAGTGGAGGATTTTATTATGCCTAAGAAATTTTGAAGAAACCACACCTTGTTTTCCAAAATCTACAACTACAGATTTTTGCTGGCACCACCTGACCAGACTAACAAAGGAGAAAATGCTGAGGTTGAAACACCGTCCCCTCTGGCACACACACTGCTTTCCTACCTGGCCCTCTTCTCCCAGCCTCACGGCCATTGGCACCTTCTTGGATCTGCTGGGTGCCCAGCCACCATTCCCACCAGCCTGACCTTGGGTGGGCCTGATATTTAGTCCCCTGGAGAGCACTCTCTGAATGAGAGGTTCCTTCTTTCATTTTTCAGATGTGAGAACATGTTCAGAGCTCATGGTCATACAGCAGGCAGGTGGAGAGGCCAGTACTTGAACCACGGCGTGTCTGATGTCAAACCCTGTGCACAGTGCACTGTTTCCAACCCCCACAGTGAGGGGCTAGAGAATTTCCAGATACAGCAGGTGACCTTGCGCAAACTAGCTTCTCTGAGGCTACTTCCTCATCTGTAAATAGGCATAACACCTATCCCTTTATGGCAGATAAGAGTATTAGAGATAAGATCTCTTGAAGGCCTAGCAAAGCACCTGACTCAGCCTAAATGCCTATATGTTATCTATAATTATGCACCACCTTTTGAACATGTTCTGTCTCATGTTTTAGGAGCTCAGGAAATGGATACGGCTCACCCACCAATGAGTTCAGTAGATGTGACAATAAAGCATGGGTGCCCAGGGAGCATCTTGTCCTCTTTTTAATGCAGGAAGCCAGCAGGTGCAGGAGAAAGTGCATAGGATGGCCAGCCAGAAGTCCGAGCACAAGTCCCAGCTGTATGGGTCCTGGCTGTACGACCTCAGAAAAGTCACAACCTCTTTGAGCCTCAGTTTATCTATGGAAGATAGATAAGAATAATAAGGTACTTGCTTCCATCACAGGGCTGTAGCTCAGCTTAACAAGAGATAATGGTCTGAAAGTGCTTTGGAGAAGTGTTATCTAAAGGTAATGGGCTATTATCTTTATGATGATACAGATCCAGTGTGGGTGGCCTCTTTACAGAGGGTGGGGAACAGCCTTCCTCTGCCCCTGGGAAAGACAGAACCAGAGAGAATAGAGCAGGAGGTGACTACAGGGGAGTTGGAAGGAGTGAGTTTTGGGAAGCCAAGGGGGCTAAATCGTGGAATAACAGATTATAAAAAGAGCACACCTGGGCTGGAGACACTCAAGCCACTTTCATTTTTTAAAACTCAAGTTATACTAATAAATGTTCAAAGTTCCAAGAAAGGGCTGCCCCAATATGATATATTTTACATGTTCAATCCTAGCAGTACATCAGTTAAGGATCTAGGGGACTGTGTCCATGAGGTCACAATTCTATCGGCAGCTTCCCCAGTCCCCCAAGACCCAGATAATGTTCAAAGATAAGATTCTTCTCCCAATTCCAATGTGTGGGTTTTTTTCCTACCACCAAGCAAGTCTGCGACACCAGCTGGGTGTCCTACAATTCTACTCAATTCTGACACTAACTACCTGGAGACAGTGTCAGATTCCACAGGTTATGGACTCAGTCCTATAAGACTACGCTCCGCCCCCCGCTCCCACTTCAGATGCCAATTACAAGCCCAAACTGTCACCTATGCTTTTGATAGAATGGCTGTAGATTGGAGATTCCAATTACTACTTTCTTTGTTTAATTAATTTGCTAGAGTGACTTGCAGAACTCAGACAACATTCTACTTACTAGATTATTATAAAAGGATATAACTTAGGAACTGCCAGACAGGAGAGATGCATATATAGGGCAAGATACCAGGTAGGGGTGCAGAGCTTTCACTCTCTCTGGGTCCAAATCTCCAAGTGTTCAGCAACCTGGAAGTTCTTCAAACTCCTTTCCTGGCCTCCAGTCCTTTCTGGTTTTTATGTAGGCTTCGTGACAAAGGCATGATTGATGAATCATGGGCCATTGGTGATCTCAATCTCCAGTTCCTTTGTCCTCCCCAAAGATCAGGGGTGTGGGACTGAAAGTTCCAACTCTCCAATCACATGGTCAGTTTGGCTCTCTGAGAAGTGAAGGAGTTGCTGTTTTACTTGGGTTGAACACACATCTTGGCCTCCATTTCCTCCTTCACAAAATGGGAAAATAGCTATGTTGATGGTGCCCATGATTATCTTTCCAATCCTGTCTTGGGCACATTGTGGGCAGAGGCAATGCTGCTTAGAGCAGCAGTTCCCAAAGTGTGGTCTGGAGATCCCTTGGGGTGAGGGGTCCCTGAGACCTTGTCTAGGAACCTGCGAGCATACCTCTTTTTCAACTACACACCTGTATGAGTCTGGGTTTTCTTCATATACCTGAATCAATACATCACAACAGACTGGATGCAGAAAGAGATATGAGACTCCAGCTGTCTTCTACCAAGCAGACATTAAAATGTTTGCAAAAAATGTAAAACAACACCACTTTTCTCACTTATTTTGGGGGGCATATAAATTTAAAAATGAAATATGTTAACATATAATGGCATTTTATGAATTAAAGAACATTTAACAATTCTGTTTTAATTTTAGTACAATAATTATCAATAGATATAATCCACACAAATGAAAGCTCTTTGGGATCCTTAGTAATTTTTAAGAATGTAAACTTTCAGACCAAACTTTCAGACCAAAAAATGATTCTTTTCTGGAGGAAAGAGTAAGGTTTCAGATCTAGAATTTTTCAGGTACCTCGTGGTCCTAACTTTTCCCTGAGTTCAGTTTATCTCTAATTCAATAGTCATCCCTGTGACAGGGGGCGAGATTACCGGTAATCTCTTTCTTTTCTCAATGTTTATAAATTGCATTATGTGTGTATATAGAAGTTAGCTCTAGAAGGATACACAATAAACTGGTACCAGTGGTTCTTCCTGGAAAGGGGAATTAGGAAACTGGGAGACCCTGACTCCGTAAATCTTCTGCTCTGATTTTTTAATAAATCATGCATGCATTGCCTATATTATTCATCAATTAGAAGTAATACTACACTTTTGTTTAGATGGTTCGGAAGCAGAAGTCGGCTCAAGTAAAGTAGTGCTGACGGACAAAAACGAACAAACCAGCAAAGTTTTTTTTGTGCCTAACTTCGCGGGGCTCACAAAAACTGTGCCTAAGTCCCCTCCAGTTAGCGTGTGCCCGGCGTGGGGCGGAGGGGGGGAGGGACAGTCCTCCCCACCCAAGGCCACGCCCCTCATAGCTGGGTTCCGCCCACAAACGTCACTTCCGGTAGAGCCCCTTCTCCAAACTCTCTCTGGCTCCCGCCTTTGCCCGCTTCCGGTCGTCGTCGTCGCCGCTGCTGCCGCTGCTGCTGCTGCTCAAGCTGCAGGCGGAGGCCGGAGGATCGGGCGGCGGCGGCGGCGGCGGATGAGAGGGCGGCGGCGGGAGCGAAGCGGGACGAAGGAGCTCGAGGAAACCTGAGAGGAACGAGCGGAGCGCGCTCAGCCCCGCCTGCTCTCCCGCGCGCCGGAGGATCCGGAGTAGCCCGGGCCCCCAGCCGCCGCCGCCGCCGCCGCCGCCCGCCCGCCGGACAAAGCCCGAGAGCCTGCGCTCAGAGCCATGTCCTCGTCCGCCGGCAGCGGCCACCTGCCCAGCCAGAGCCGTGCCATCCCCACCCGCACGGTTCCCATCAGCGACGCCGCGCAGCTACCTCACGACTATTGCACCACGCCTGGGGGGACGCTCTTCTCCACCACACCGGGAGGTGAGCGCTCGCCGCGGCCCCGGCGCCGTGCGGTCCGCACCCCGGAGCCCGGGCCGGCTGCCTCTGCGTCCTCTAGGCTCCCGCCGCGGTCCTTTAACTTAGGGCGCGTCCACGCGAGGCCTCTCCCGGGGGCCAGCTCTCCCGACCCAGCCCTGCCCGGCGCCGCCAAAGCCCCGCGGGACTGCTTTCGGGAACCTTAACTTCGCCTTCTCTCTTGCCCGAAACCCGGTTGAGCGCGCGTCCACTCTGGAAACGTGGCCGTCCTGTCGGGGGTGGGAAAAGGGCCCCCGTTCCCGCTTCGTGGCAGGTTTGTGCACTCGACCCAGTTTTCTCCCCCCTCCTCCTCCCGGGCAAATCCGTCTACACTCGGCCTTACTCTCACTCCGCAGTACCTCTGCTTCTTGCCTGTGGTGCGTTTGTGCACGTTAATGCTTGATTTGGGGGCTGTCTCCTAGGCCTTTTTAGAAAGCAAGTTGGGGAGAGTAATTCGCTGGTGGGACCCTGCGACGGCTTGTTTTGCTGCTTTCAGAACACAAGGAGGAGGCTGGAATGCGGAGTGTGGAGGCCTCGCCCAGCGCTATCCTGCTTTGACAGCATTGTTTACTGGGCGGGGGAGGCCTGGCGGGGGGGGCGGGGGGCAGTCCCCAGGCTGGCGGAGAAAGTGATAAAGTGAAGCTCCTGCGATGGCCAACGGGAAGGAAATGGGGGGGCGGGGAGCGCGGCAGACTGAGGGTAGGATTTTGGCAGCGGCGCGTTTGGAGGTAGATCGAAGAGGCCATTATCAAGAAGGACACCCCGGTCGGTAGGATTGCTTGGTTTTGAGGAAGGGGCAGTGCAGAGGGCCGTTCCTGGGCATCGCTCTCAGAGTACGACCAGGAACTGTTTACGAGGAAGAACACTGGGGTAGAGGTGAAGTTTTGAATTGGTCACGGGAAAAGGGAGCTCACAGGTTGTGTGTCCTCTGACTTGCCTCTTCTCCAGAGGGTGGAGACTGGAAGGCGATCTTGAGGGACCTTGTTGAAGGGAACGGCGCTTCATTTTTCACTTCGGAACTTTGCCTTCTTTTGGTGATGGGGTGCCCGGTCACCAGAGGGTTGGGACTGCGCTGGCAGCCCCTGGACTCTCCGAGGTCGCTAGATCGTTCCTCTGGGCTGGGTTTGCCGGTCGTGCTGCAGCCAATCCCGTGCATTTAGACCGTGGCGATCCAGGAGTCCCTTGCACAATAGCAAGGGACCTTGGAGTAAGAAGACCTCCTTGCCAACAAGGGATAAAAATCTGAAAGCTCCACAGAGGAATCTAGCCAGGCCGTTCTAGGGAAGGGGTGGCTGGCTCGGGAGACTTTAAAATGACCCAGGCGGGAGAAGTTCATAATGTGTATGGAGAGTTGGGTTTAAGGAAGGTTGAACTGCAGAACAGTGGAGTTTTTAGTGAGGTGGCTTGCCTCATTGGAGAAACTTCCCTCCTGACCTGATCTGTTCAAGGCCCGCCCCTGAGCATGTTTTTAATCATGAAAGATTTTGGCAGACCAGAATCTGCTCCAGATAGAGTTGCCTTGAACTTGAACTGACAGCTTTTAAGAAATGGATATTGTTTTCTGAGGTGATTGATGGAAAGGAAGTTATAACTTCCAGAATTCTTTGTGGTCAGTAAATGTCTGTGCTTCCAACAGTTCAAACCATATGTTATAGTAACAATTGCAATGAGCTATATATTTGGGGAAGGGATTAAACTTTGAGCTTTATAGTAGCAATTTTCAACCTTTTTCATCTCATGGCACACATAAAGTAATTACTAAAATTCTGCAGCACACTAAAGATATTTTTGCTAATCTAACAACAAATGTATAATTTTGGTTCATTCACACCGGTGGCTATTGTTGTGTTGGCCATTGTCTTTTTTTTTTTTTTTTGGACAATTTAAGGGAAAAGAGAAAAGAGGTCAGTGCCCCTAACTAAATAGTCAGGTATTGCATATCGCATGCTTTAAAAGTTCTTGCAGCTCACCGATTGAAAGTCGCTGCTACATAGTATCATTATTCCCCTTAGGGAAGAGACACAGAGGGGCACCCTTTTGGCATATTTCAAAGAACCAAACTACCCTGCTTTTAAAATATGGGCATAGTCCTTAAGCTTTACTTTAAAGATAGAGTTCAGTCTAATAGCCTGGATTAGTTCTGAAAATGCTTAGAAAGATCTACCAGAACTACAGATTCATTTATCCTTCCTCCCAACACACACCACTGCTTTCTCAAATATCACTTAACCTGTCTCCGGATAGTTTATACACCTTTTGTTTGTTTGTTTCAGATTTAAATACTTGTCATGTTAGCTCATATATTATTATATTAAGCCTGTATTTATTGGTAGAATACATTGTAACCTTTGGATTTTTAACACGAAGACTTGCGTAATGTATTTAGAGAAGATAGCACTGTTGCAATTGGATTTAGCCACTATTTTATAACAGTTAACACAGTGCTATTTAAATCCTCAATAACTTAAGGATTTAATTTTCCCCTCATGGTTTGTTCATTTCTCTTGTTGCATTCCTCTCCCCTGCCCCCATGTAATTTTATTTCCCAGAACCAAAGTAAGATAGTTTGTTGTTACTTGGTTTCCCCCAGACAACTGAATTAATGTTGTTAGGTGTCTTGAGTGAGCTTTGTGGGCCCAGTGCAGTGCTTTGCATGGACGGGAACACCGACACAAGTAGGAAACGCAGTCCTTGCTCTGAATGGTCTTCATTTTCTTGATGAATGTTGAGGATGGATAAGATTTTTAGTTCTAGAACAAAAAATTTGAATAAAGTGCTAGCTTACATATTTCAGACTTGAAAACGTTTAGAAAAATGCATCAGTAGACTTGTATTGGTAATCTCTATTTACTGGTAAGGAAGGTAATTAGCATTTCCTGTCTTGGACTTGGAGTATCTTACACGTCAGAGCATTGCAGAGTAACAGTTGATGTGCTGAATGCCCTAAATCACAGGTGGCAAACACAGGGCCCGCAGGCTGAATCCAGCCCTCTGCCTTGTTTTATCTGGCCAGGCACCTTGTTTCTACCCAGTGGCAGCGCCGAGTTCCTTGCCTCTAGTTAAGGGATAGTTACATTTGTACAGTCCTAACATTGCATTCGGCCCTTTGAAGGCAACTGTGAAGCTGATGTGGCCCTCAGTGAAAATGAGTTTGATACCCCTGCCCTAAATGATCACACTTGGCAAGGACATTCGATTTTCCCCCTTTAGTCCTTTATTCATTGGGAATCAGAGAATACAGCCTACCCTTGAAAAGGCTTCTCAAAATTGCTTTCCTGCAGTTTGAGAAACGAGAAGTGGGTGAAAACACACTTGCTGTAACCTCTTAAGTTTCTCATGTTGCTTTTCTAATTATTACGGAAGAGGGAAATTTTTGTTGAATAAATTCCAGGCCAAAAAAAAAAAAAGCCCTTGGATTTTACTTTAATTTTGGTTCTTTGAGAAGCTATTCCTAGCCTCAGTGGAAGATAACGTTATTATAGTTGGCTTCACTTTCATGACACTCGGGTTAGCTGAGAGAAACTGAAGCCCAGAGAAATTAAGTAACTTGTTAGTGAGTGTCAGACTGCTACTTAATAGTAGCAGGTAGCCTCAAATTTAGTGTCCTCTCCCTATCCGGTTTCCTTCTTCACTATCATAAGACATTTATTTTACTGAGAAAAGGACGTTTTCCAAATATTTAGAGACTTTTCTGTCTCTGGAATGCTAGCTAATGTGATTCTTTCTGCTACCTTACTCCTTTTGTAAGTTCTCAACTGTCTGCTTCAGGGAGACTTGTGCTCTGGGGAATGAGCAGAAACATAGAGACCTCTTTAGCCTTTCTGTCCTTTCCCCCCCTTGCACAACAGCGTCGTCAGCTGTGGAAAAGTATGCTGTTGCCATAACAAGAGCACCAGAGGGGAACTAACAATGATGGTCTGAAATCTTGTTCATGCCTTTACTTTTTCTTTTTCTCTCTGCCAGCTGGAAAGTTGGTGTGATTGGTTCACTGGGCCAGAATTACCTGAGACCATTGAGAGGGTCTGTAAATAAAGGAGAAGGCAAGAAGAAAGGGAAAGAATCTGCTTGGATTATTAATAAAATAAGTACTTTTGGGGGAGTCCTGAGTTTTAATCTGGTTGGTTTCTTAGAGATGAATAGAGCTCTTTGTGTAGATATAGGAAAGGAAGGTCAGTTTCTTACTGTTGTAAAATTTCTAATCCAGTGACCTTGGGCTGAGTTCACTCTAGGCCAAAAACTTCTGAACAAACATGTACTATTTGGCTCTCTAGATTTAGTTAATTAACCAAAGGGCTTCATTATTACATGTGAGAAGTGCATGAAAAATATAATGAAAGGTGTTCAGTCATTTTGCTTTGTATTCAAGGAAGGTAGCATTTACTTATCTCAAAGTAACACAAATTAGCATGTGTTTTCATTCCGTGGGAGTGTCAGCTCCAGTCTCATATTCATCAGCTGCCAAAGTATATATCAAGGAAGACGTACTTCAATTTTTTATGTTGGGTGAGTTTTTCTGATGAGAAACTGAATTCTGAGCCTGGGGAAGGCGGCAGTCCTCATCTCCAGGCGCAGGGCTGCGCTTTAAATGAGGTGCAGTCCGTGGAGCAGGTGGGGCAGTGCTCACAGCAGACGTGTGCGCAGCTGTCTTCCGCTCTCCGGAGGCCGGCGTGTGAAATAGGAAGGATGAAAAGTGGCAGATCTGTGGACGAGCACTCCCAGGAGTTATTTAGCAGACTTTGAGGACTGGAGTCTTAGAGACAGTTTGACAGGAGGGAGTCTTGCGTGGTTTACAGACACTGTAGGCTTGATCACTTACCTGCGTAAAGGTTTGTGGATCAGACAGGGTAAAGTTAACGTGGGGAAAACTAGTTCATCTGGTTGGAGTGGAAGAGAGCCTGAATAGAATAGTTTGTTGGTGAATGGCAGAACCTCTTCTTGACTCCCAATACTTCAGATGAACAAATCAATATTTAAAAGATTTTTGTTTCCCTGGCTGGTGTGGTTCAGTGGATTGAGTGCCCACCTGGGAACCAAAGGGTCGCCAGTTCAATTCCCAGTCAGGGCACATGCCTGGATTGCGGGCCAGGTTCCTAGATGGGGACAAACGAGAGGCAACCTCACATTGAAGTTTCTCTCCCTCTCTTTCTCCTTCCCTTCCTCTTTCTCTAAAAATAAATAAATAAAATCTTTTTTAACAGAAGATTTTTGTTGCTCCATTTTATTTATCTTTAGATGGGAAGGGAAGGAATGAGGGAGAGAAATACCAATGTATGGTTGCCTCTCATGCATTCCCTGCTGGGAATTGGCCTGCAACCCAAGCATGCGCCCTGACTGGGAATCAAACCGTGATCCTTTGATTCACAGGCCTGCCCTCAATCCACTTAGCTACACCAGCCAAGGCCAATTAAAAAAATTTTTTTTATCATGCGACTTTGTTTTGTGAAGGTCCCTTAAAACCTAAGTGCGCCTTACCACCCAGCAGCTTTTCATCCAAAATGTGGCTAGTTTTTAAAGACCCTCTTCACCTGGTTCTCAGGTCACAGCTTGAGGCCAAAAGCCCAGAATTGTTTGAGTGCTGACAGCTAAATAAATTATCTTTCACATCTCTAGGACGGCTGCCCCGACAAAGAGAAGCTGTTCATTTCATTGAGTAGTTTAAAAAAGTAAAAACCTTAAGAAGCAGCAAGGGTGTTAACTGGAAAATATTGGGTTCACTGGAAAAGTTTGTTTGGTTTATTTCCTAGGATGGCTCTAGTAATGCTTAGTTGTCTTTAATTTCATTTGAAACAATTTTGTTAGATTGCGTTGTGACAGCTGTCATATCAGCCTGCATTTAAAAAAGTTATCAAAATTAGCGAATTTTTGTGCAGCCATTTTAATACTGAAGATGGAAGAAAATATGTAACATTTTCGGCATATTATGCTTTATTATTTCAAAAAGTAAAAACACAACTGAAATGCCAAAAGAAATGTGCCGCGTATGAAGAAAGCACTGTGTGGATATTAGCTGTGGATTTTTAAGATACCTTTTATCAGGTTGAAGATGTTCTTTTTCACTCCTAGTCTGTTCAAAGGGTGTTGATTTTGTCAAGTGCATTTCTTTGTGTGCATCTTTTGAGGTGACTGTGATTTTTATTCTGTTGATATGATGGTATTACATTAATTGATTTTTAGATATTGGACCAGCCTTGCATTCCTGTGATGAATTCCACTTGGTCATTGTATATAATAATAATAATAATTATTATTATTATTATTATTTTAAGATTTTGTTTATTTATCTTTAGAGGGGAAGGGAAGGAGAGAGGGAGAGAAATATCAATGTATGGTTGCCTCTTGCAAGTCCCCTGATGGGAACTGGCCTGCAACCCAGGCATGTGCCCTGACTGGGAATCGAACCGTGGTTGCTTGGTTCCCAGGCCCACGCTCAATCCACTGAGCTACACCAGCCAGGGCTATATAATTATTTTTATGTGTTGCTGAATTTGGTTTGCTAATATTTGGTTGAGGATTTTTGCATTTGTATTCATGAGGGATACTAGTCTATATCTTTCTTGTGATGTCTTTGTTCAGAGTGTCAGGGTAACACCTCATTTAATGTTACATTTTTAAGAACTAGCCAGCTGTTTTATAGCAGGAGTGCTGACAATTTACTGGTGAAGGTAGACCGCTTCTCTCTAGGTTCTAAGAGGTATGTATCAGGAAGTGTAAGAGGCTTGTGATTCTTCATTTTAAGATGTTACAATTAGTTATTTGAACCTTAGGAGCTCATCTCATCACCAGAGACTGTGTTGAGTTGGGCTTTTTTTACATTGAAGTGAAAATGCTCTCTGATTTGAGGAGTCCCTCAACTTTTAGGAGTAGGTATAAGTTAAGAACAGTGACCTAGACCAGTGATCTTCAAGTAGGCTTTTGTCTCTTACAAACTTGGTTGATAGAGTTCAAGTTCTTTGCTGTACGTAAAAGTTGGTGTCGATAGATAAGCATTCTTTTCTTTTTTTAGGATTTTATTTTATTTTATTTTTAGAGAAGGGAAGGGAGGGAGAAAGAAAGAGTGAGAAATATCAGTGTGTGGTTGCCTCTCACATGGCCCCCATTAGAGACCTGGCCTGCAACGTAGGCATGTACCCTGACTGGGAATCGAACCAGCAACCCCTTTGGTTTGCAGCCTGTGCTCAATCCACTGAGCTATGCCAGCCAGGGCTGTTTTCTTATTTTTTAAATAAGTACCCATGAGGAGTGAGCTTAGGAGGAAAATATACAGTTGGAGTGAAAGCCAGATTTGAATCTGTGTGCTTTCCCCTCACCAATAGAGTGCTTCTTCACTGATTATTAGCATTACAGACAGAGGCTGAGCCATATCCATGAAATCTGTCCATATGCAGTCAGATCCAGTTGGATCCTGGGAGATCCAACCAGGATTTCTTGGAATTTGGGCCTGGCATTTCTTGTGGAGAAAACATATTTTAAGATGAATGTTCAAGCCTAAACAGAAGAGGACATATTTGGTATACTTAATTTTGATCCAGATTTTCTGATGGCCAAGGCTAGACAGACTTAAAATTAGGTGGCATTTATTTAAGATTGGTTTGTGATTTATATGTCATTTTGGATCTGGTGCTAGCCTAAGGTCACTTGTTTCAACTCATTTTGCATTTGAGACTCAAGAGAACCATACTCATTTAGAGGACTTTGCTTACTTGTGTTGATTTCCAAATTCCTGTGTCAGTGTGTGATCTTCCACAAACACTGTTAACTTCTCTATTAGTATCTTCATCTGTAAAATAACAGGCTTCCGGCATGCAAGATGCTTTTTTTTTAAGATTATATTTATTTATCTTTAGAGGGGAAGGGAAGGAGAGAAGGAGAGAAATATCAATGTAAGGTTGTCTCTCGTGAGTCCCATGCTGGGAACTGGCCTGCAACCCAGGCATGTGCCCTGACTGGGAATCGAACCATGATCCTTTGGTTCACAGACCCGCACTCAATCCATAGAGCTACACCAGCCAGGGCGCAAGGTGCTTTTTAAGGCCTCTTCCAACACTGGACTTTCTGAATAGGAGCGTAGTCATCATCAGTTCCCTTTTATCCTGGAAGTATCTTCTATGATAGCAGTGTCCTAAGTGATTGGTCAGGAGCCATCATTCAACCTTAATATCTTGGAAATCTTTGCTCCCAGAAGTTATCGATACTCGGAGTTAGTCAAAGGACAGTAGGATTAGCTTTGCACAGTCTTTGGATATCTTCCATTCACCGCAATAATTTAATCATACTAAGTTATTAGGTTATGAGGCTTTAATTTTACCTTTTGTTGATATAAAAATTGTCCCTTTTTTGGTTTTATTAGCACTTTAGGGATTTAATGGTTGCACACACTGAATGTAGGTCGGCCACCATCTACCTCCCTGGAGGGTACTGAGTTGAGCAGCAGCTTTTAGTTTCCTCCAGGTTCTGTGGCGTAGAGCTTTTGAGTCTGTTTTTTCATCCAGAGCCTGCGTGAAGAACAGATGCTGAAAACCGAAGTTTGTTCAGTGATGTTCTTTAGCCCATTCAGTCAAACACAGACTTTTATCACCTTCCCAAGTTGGAAGAATAAAAAGCAGAGAAAACTACTTTTTTTATAGTCCTGTCTGTATTTTCACTTATTTTCTTTTTTTAAAGATTTTGTTTATTTATTTTCAGAGAGACAGCAAGGGAGGGAGAAAGAGAGGGAAAGAAGCTGTACAAGAGAAACATTGATTGGTTGCCTTGTACACACACCCAACTGGGGACCTAGCCTGCAACTCAGGCTTGTGCCCTGACTGGGAATGGAACTGGAGACCTTTAGGTTCACAGGCTGGTGCTCAATCCACTGAGCCACACCAGCCAGGTCTTCTTATTTTCCCTTAAGCGGGGGTGTGGTAGGAAGAGACTGACTTCTTTTCAACAGAAGCACTTTGCTATTTGTTCATCTTCTATTTCTTTCTTTTTTTTAATATATATATTTTGTTTATTTTTAGAGAGAGGTAAAGAGAGGGGAAGAAATATCGAAGAGCAACAGAAACATTGATTGGTTGCCTCTTGCACGCCCCCAACCAGGACCTGGCCCACAACCCAGACATGTGTCCTGATTAGGAATTGAACTGGCGACTTTTCACCTTATACCCAAGAAGGGTATAAGGAAGGGTCTAGGAAGACGCCCAGACAACTGAGCCATCCCAGTCAGGACCCTTGTAATTATTTTTTTATATTGTTGCTTAATCTTTAAAAAGTTTGTAGAGAGGAGGCTTTAAGCAATGGAAATTTACTCTCACATTTTTGGAGGCTGGAAGTCTGAAATCAAGTTTATTTTTTATAATGATAAAGTATACATAACATAAAATTTACCATTTTAACCTTTTTTTTCAACTCTCATCCCAGGACATGCTCATTGATTGAGGGGAAGGGAGGGAAAAAGCGGGGAGAGAACCATTCATGCAAGGCTGGCTGCCTCTT
Source organism: Artibeus jamaicensis (assembly GCF_021234435.1). NCBI lineage: Eukaryota > Metazoa > Chordata > Mammalia > Chiroptera > Phyllostomidae > Artibeus > Artibeus jamaicensis. The sequence continues at coordinate 22,177,344 of NW_026521788.1, forward strand.
GGGCACTTCCCAACCTGAGACCAAACCTGCAATCCAAGCATGTGCCCTGGGCACCGGGAATGGAACCCTTAACCTTTTAAAGTTCATGGGACAATGCTCCAACCAACTGAGCCACACCAGCCAGGGCCATTTGAACCAATTTTGGCATTTACTATATTCACACATTGTTTTGCAACCATCTCTACCATGCATCTCTAGGACTGTTTTATCTTCCCAAACTGAAACTTCATACCCATTAAACAATAACTCACCATTACCCACCCCTCTCAGCCTCCAGCAGCCACCATTCTACTGTCCGAATTTGACTACTCTAGTTAACCTTATGTAAATGGAATCATTCATTCAATAATTGTCCTTTTGTGACTGACTTGTTTGACACAGCATAATGTCTCCAAGATTCATGCAGTCTCCCTTTTATTTTTCTTTTGCATTTATTTTTTTAATACCTATGAAAGTAAGGTTTAAAAGTGATAGTAATATTGGGCTAATAACAAAAAGCAACATTCTCATGCCCCATCCCCTCTGATCTCCATTTCTATTTTTTAAACTCTTTCAGCTGTTTTAGTGTTTACCTCTGGATTTCTGAATAACATGATTTAATGCTGTTTCTCTGTTTTTGATATTAGCAGTTAGCTTCCTACTGTGGAAAATGAGTATTACACACCCTCCCCATATAGAAGGTCTCTCCAGAAAGTATCCAGCCACACACTTTGATGAAGATATAAGAAACATTGTACATAGGACAGTGACGCCTCAGTCCCCTTCAAAGTAGGCACCTTGGGACCTCACACAGTTCTAGTCACCATCAGCTGCCCCATCATATTTTCTTGAATCTCATCAATGATCTGAAATCTCTTCCCTTTCAAAAGTGATTTTAGTTTTGGGAAAAGCCAGAAGTTGCAGGGTGGCAAATCTGGGCTGTAGTGGGGCTGAGTTGCCTGGGTGGTTTGATGTTTCCCACAAAACTACACAAGACGTGATGTATGAGTGGGTGCATTGTTGTGATGAAGCTGCCAATCACCAGTTGCCCAAAACTGTGGCCTTCTGAATCATCCAAATAGTTTTCACAGAGTAATGTTCAAGCTTAATGCAAAATTTGATGGGGATATATTGTTCTACTTAGTCATTTTGAATGGGACAGCCATACAGTACACATGCTCAGTCAACAGTGTCTACCATCCCCACTGACTAGCACAGCGAAGTCATCATTGTTCACACATGTGCACTCCAGTCCACTGTCTTTGGCTGCCAGTTGCATCAGTGTTATACAAACCATTCTCATTATATTAACAATGGTTGGACATTTTCCAGACAGGCCTCATACATACTTCTACCTCTAAACTTACTAATTTAATTTTTAACCCATTTTGGTTAAATTAATAGTTATTAAATTTAGATAAATATTAAACATATGTGGCAGGCACTGTTGGTTTCTGGCCCAATAACTATTCCACCTTCTTCTGTGATACCCCAGATTTCCTTTTTTTTTTTTTTTAAGTGATGGTGTGCCAGGACCCAGATATATATACCTGGGTCCAGATATATATATGTATGACTACTCTGTGGCTTCCCTAGTGTCCATTCTGGTGGGCATCTGACCCAGTTCTGGCCAAATTAGATGTAGGGAGAAGTTGGCTAGGGTTTTCAGAGAGAGAGTTTTCTCTTCAGTGGAAAAAGTCCCTCAGGGAAGTCCCATTTGACTGCACACTCTCCCTGCCAGCCTGGCACTCTATTGTGTGAGGGTGTAGATCCATCTCAGTGTTGTCACCATGTCATTTAAGCTGTGCAGTTGGGCAAGTTATATTTCTGTTCCTAGCTGTGTATTCGCATGAGTGTATGCTTAATTCTGATTCTGGAAGCAGCCTTAGTTAAACGGAATTTTATGATGGGATCCCTGTGCAAGTAGAATAACCACCACCTTGTCAATTAAGCATGTTACATTCTCAATTAAGCAGTGGACAATTCTCTAGGTGGTTCTGTTTCAACTTACACAGTTCTTAGGCATACATAGCTTAATGCATGGAATAATTATCATTTAAACAAAGCTACTTGGCCTAAAAGGCCTTGAGTCTGAAATGACCTTGTTTCTGTACTAACCATCTCAGCAAGCATAATTTGGGGCCTCATTCATTGGCTTTCTTGTTCCCTGCCATTTGAAAATCAACTAGTTTTTAGATTGACAGGTAGAAGCTTTTTCCCTCCTTTCTACTCTCAGTTTTATGATGGGGACCCTGTGAAAGTAGAATAACTACCACCTTGTCAATTAGTTTTACTCTTGTGCTTGCCAGTAATGTCAGCACCAGGAACATGCTGGCTCAAGGTAGTAGATCTACCCTAATACCTAGTCACCAAGGGATGAAGAAAATTTATCAATATATGACGGTAACTCTAGATTTAAAAGTTTTTATTTGTTCTGAAATCCAAACATGAAGACTAAAGTAATATGTGCATATTTTAAAAACAAAATAGGAAAGAAATATTGAAAGTACATAAAATGTACAAAAGTACATAAAATGCACTTTTATGTACAAAAGTACATAAAATGCAAAGTAATGTGTCAGTAAAAACTACTTTAAATAGTGTCTGTTTATAGTGCTTTTGCTGACTACCACTGTTGCTGTAATTAATATAAGTATACCATAATTTCTTGATTTTTTTAACATTAGATAATACCATTGACTTTCTGTTATGAAAGATGAGGAATCCAGGACACTTTCATTACTTTCTACTGCATTTCCCCTTTCAGTTTACCAATTTCTGTACATTATTTTATCAGTTTTGGTTCTTTTGAGTATTTACCTTTAAAACTCTAAATAATATAGTTAGACCTTTGTGATTATCTATCAACTGTAGCTTTCCTCTGCATACGATTATACTGTCCGTCTGTTCTACCTGTCCTTTGCCAGTAGGGTCAACCTTTCCATTTTAACTTCTCAATAGAAAACCAAGGGGTATGATTATTTTCTTAGAAAGGGAAATGGAAAATTCACTGAAAGGGAAAAGTTTCAATTGTGAGGGTCAAATGACTTTTATTAATATTCCATCAATTGATCAAAATCATGCCCTATTTTATGTTGTTATATGCAAGCTGTGGGTTTCTTATGTGATCTTTTGTTTTCCCTTAAGGTAACTTGTTTCTAACTGTAGAGGTGATGGTTGACATTAAGTCGGGAGGACATACACATGACAGGCAGCGTGGAAGAAAAGTGAATCACCGGGAGGTCTTTGCTTCAGAAAATATGTCTCTGTGTAAGAGAAACTGAGTGTTTTAGGTTTTTTAATTGGTTGTCTTGGAATTTGTGCAATTTCACAGTAAAAACAATATTTAACAAAGGAAATAAAGGGTTTTTTTGTCCTGGCATTTTATTCATAGTTGAGTCTTATTGTTTTTCTTTGAATAGTTTTGGTTTTTTGAATGTCATGCTTCTAAATTACACCATAAACTCTTTAGTCACTAACAGGTTGACTCCCCTTTTATTGCTAACTATCTGCTACAATTAATTGTTTTTAACTTGCAGTGATCTAAAATTCTAACATGTAAAGTACCTTGCTTTTGTAATCATATTTTCTCTGGCTGTATTTGAGACCATTAATGTCATTGTTTAAGACTAATTCTTCAGGTTGTCTTCCTTTCTAAATTGTTTACTTTTTTTGCATTCAAATCCATGTTTCCTAGGAATCCACTAAAAAGATTATTAGAAGAACTATTGAGTGAATTTAGCAAGGTTACAGTGTAAAAGACTGGTGCACAGAAATTGAATTGCATTTCTACACACTTGCAATGAGCAATCCAAAAACAAAATCAGGAAAAACAATTCCATTTGTATTAGCATAAAAATAATAAAACACATGGGAGCAAATTTAACCAAAAAAGCTCAAAACTTATACTATGGGAACTGTAAAACATTGCTAAAAAAAAAAAAAAAAGACCTAAATAAACAGAAAGACATTCCATGTTAATGGATTGGATGATTTAATATCGTTAGGATAGTAAGTTTCCAAATTTATCTATACATTTAGCACAATCCCCATGAAAATCCCACCTGACTTCTTTGCTGAAGTTCACAGGCTGACTCTAAAATTCATGTGGAACTTTTAGAGACCTAAAACAGCCCCAAAAATCTCAAAAAAAAAAACCAAAAAACAAAGTTGGAGTATTCACACTTCCTTATTTCAAAAGTTACTGCAAATCAAGACAGTGTAGAATCAGGTACTGTCATAAAGATAGACATAGTAGAGGAATGGCAGACCAAAAATAAACCCTCACAGTCACGGCCAGTTGATCTGTGACAAGGATGCCAAGACAATTAAATGGGGGGGGGGTCTTTTCAACAAATGATACTGGTGCAGTTGGATATCCACATGCAAAAACTGAAGCTGGAGCCCTGGCCAGGTGGCTCAGTTGGTTAGAATGTTGCCTTGTGCACCAAAAGGTTGCAAGTTCAATTCCTGGTCAGGGCATGTTCCTTACTTAGGTGGTGGGTTTAATCCCCAGCCAGGGTGCTTATAGGAGGCAAGGGATTGATGTTTCTATCTCACGTCTATGTCTCTCTGTCTCTCCCTACCTCTTCCTTTCTCTAAAATCAATAAACGTATCCTCTGATGAGAAAAACAAAAAAATACCGTTCGCTAAAAAAACTATTAAGATAATAAAAAGAAAAAAACACCTCACACCTACTAGAATGGCTATAATAAAAAAAGGTAAAGAGTCGGCTATAATGGGTATGAATTGGAACCCTTACACAGTGCTATTAAAAATGTAAAATGGCCCTGGCTGGTGTGGCTCAGTGGATTGAGTGCTGGCCTATGAACCAAAGGCTTGCCAGTTTGATTCCCAGTCAGGGCACATGCCTGGGTTGCCAGCCAGGTCCCTAGGGCAGGGTGAGCAAGAGGCAACCACACAGTGATGTTTCTTTCCCTCTCTTTCTCCCTCCCTTCCCCCTCTCTAAAAATAAGTAAATAAAATCTTTTTTAAAAAATGTAAAATGGTCACTTGGAAAACAATCTGGTAGTTCCTCAAAATGTTAAAAACAGTTACCATATGATCTAACAATTCTACTCTTAGGTATATGAGTAATATCGAAAAGAAATGAAAATAATACAGAGTGGGATAAAAGGGGGTTTACAGCTGTGAGTGCACAAAGCAGTTTATTCTTGTTATTTATTATTGTATTTTTAAATTTTTTAAAAAGATTTTATTTTTATTTTATTTTTTAGAGAGGGGAGGGGAAGAGAGAGAGAGAGAGAAACATCAATGTGTGGTTGCCTCTCGTGAACCCCATACTGGGGACCTGGCTGGCAACCCAGTCATGTGCCCCAGACTGGGTATCGAACAGGCAATCCCTTGATTTGCAGGCTGGCACTCAACCACTACTGAGCCATACCAGCTAGGGCTACTATTGTATTTTTTATATAAACAACTGTAAACCTACTTTTCCCTACCCTATACATCTACACAAAAACTTGTACATGAATGTTTATTAGCAGCATTATTCAAAGTGGGAACAACCCAGATGTCTATCAACGATTAATTGATAGAATGTGATATATACCTACAATAGAATATTTCGCAATAAAAATGAAATGAAGTACTGATAAGTGCTAAACATGTATGAACCTTGAAAATATCGTGCAAATGAAAGAGGCAGTCATAAAAGACCATATTATTCGATTCCATTTATATGAAATGTCCAGCATAGGCAAATCTAGAAACAGAAAACAGATTAGTAGGTACCTAGGGCTGGAAGAGGTTGGAGGAGGAGAAGGGGCTGCTAAATGTGTGTGGGTTATCTCTGTTGATGACAGTGTCCTAAAATTGATTATGGTAATGGTTGTACAATTCTGTAGGTATACTAAAAACTATTGAGTTCTACACTTTAAATGGATTATATCTCAAAAACCTGTAAAAAAGTACTTTATCACCTCTGTAGTCATAGAAGTTCTTCAAAGTTTCTCTTACACCACTTCACACGTAGAGATAGTTCTATTACTTACTTCCTAGTTATTTTAATTAGTTTTTTTGGCTTTTATTTTTTATTATTTTTTTATTTAGTTATTATTCAAGTACAGTTTTCTATTTCTCCCAGCCCAGCCCGCCCCGCCCCAAGCTCCCCACCTCCCTCCCATTTCCACCCCCTTAGTTATTGTCCCTGTGTCCTTTATACTTGTTCCTCTAAATCCCTCCCATTTTTTCCCTGTAAATTCCCTCCCCTCTCTCCTCTGGTCACTGTCCCCTTGTTCTCTATTTCAGGGTCTATGTTTTTATTTTGCTTGTTTGTTTTGTTGTTTAGTTTCCTGTTGTTAAAGGTGAGATCATATGGTATTTGTCTTTCAGCACCTGGCTTATTTCACTCAGCATAATGCTTTCCAGTTCCATCCATGTTGCAAAGGGTAGTAGCTCCTTCTTTCTCTCTGCTGCATAGAATTCCACTGTGTATATGTACCACAATTTTCGGATCCATTCATTTACCGACGGGCACCTAGGTTGCTTCCATCTCTTGGCTATTGTAAATTGTGCTGCTATGAACATTGTGGTGCATAGGTTCTTTGAAATTGGTGTTTTAGGATATTTTTTTTTAATCCTCACTGTAGGACATAGTTTTTGTTTGTTTGTTCATTTGTTTAGAGAGGGAGGGAGGTGGAGCGAGAGAGAGTGAAACATTGGTTGCCTCCTGCATGCAACCCAACTAGGGATCAAACTGCCACCTTTTGGTATATGGGACACGCTACAACCAAGGTAGTCTCCTGGTCAGGGCCCACTTACACTTCTTTTAATGCATGTGTTATTGCTAAATATAATTTAGAAATAGAAAGCTTACTTTTCTCCTGTGTGTTTTTCCACCACTCATCTCCAGTTTCCAAGCCTGGTATATCGCAGAAATGAGAATAATCTTTTTCTGACTTGCAGGTTGAATGTTACAGCATTTCACAGAACCTCACCCTTCTGAAACCTAACGGTAATATCAAAAGTGTGGGGGGGCAGGTAATAACAGATGTGCAAAGTCCACCCACTAATGTTCCTTCTCTGTTCATTGGAAAGCCATCAGGCCCCTTCTCAGCCCATTCGCTCTTATTTTACATATCCTTCTAAAAAGCAGACCACTGATTTCTAAACCCAACAGATTAGGAGTTTTAAGTTTCAGTGGGGTGAATGGTGTACCATGGATAGAATCAAGCCCTCCCCATTCATATGTTGAAGCCCTAGCCCCCGAGGTGAGGGTATTTGGAGATGGGGCTTTTGAGGTAATTAGGTTTAGAATGGGTCTTGAGGGTGGAGCCTTCCTGATGGGATTAATGTTCCTGTAAAATGAGACACTGAAGAGTTTACTCCCACCTTCTCCTTGTGAGAACTCGGTGAAGAGAAGGTGGCTCTCTGCGAGCCCACAGAGGAACTCTCAGCAGAAACAGTTAATGCTGGCACCTTGGATCTTGGATCACTCAACAACTGTAAGAGAATATATGGATGTTTCTGTTTAAGCTGTGCTGTCTGTGCAGTTTGTTATGGCAGCCCACTGACTGAGGCATGGGGAAAAGGCAGTTCTTAGCCCAAGAGTGAGGGAGGAGACAAACTATGGAGGGAGGAGTACAAGCACAAGCCTGGCAATCTGAATTCTGTACAATGTAAGAAAAATAAAGAGCATCAATTGAATAGGCCCTGAGACTTTCTAAGTGACAACATAGTATAAAAAAATTACTTTCTGACTTCTGCCAAGATGGAGGCATAGGTGGAGACGCCGTGCTTTCTCCCACAACCAAGTTGAGAGACAATAAAATATTAGCAACAGAAAACACAGCCAGAACACAGAAAATTGAACTTTTCAAAAGTATGATAACAACAAATTCTTCAGCCTGACCAGTAAGAGGGGCGAAGCCAGCAGCTGGTGGAGTGGGGTTGCACAGGAAAACTTGGTCAGACGGACTCAGGTATGCGGATCCCAGGCATAGGGTTGCAACGGGTGAACCCAGTGAGGGACTCAGTGAGCGACCCAGTGAGGGACTCAGTGAGCAACCCAGTGAACGACCGGTGTACCCAGCGAGGGTGCAGGGCGGGTTGACTGTGGTCCCGCATTCCTGCGCAGATAGACCAACGAGAGAGTGGGGGGTGAGACAACAGGACTGAGCAGGCCCCAGCAGCAAGAGGCAGCAGAGGGGGCCGCCATTTGCCCGGTCTGACCCCGCCCCCACATAGAGTGTCACAACCCAGCGACCTGGGTGGCCCCGCCCTGGTAAACATCTAAGGCTCTGCTCCTCATAATTAACAGGCGGGAACAGACCAAAAATGGCTCAAGAAGATCTCAAAGCCCCAGAGCCCATGAATGTAAGTGATGAAGAAATAGCAAAACTTTCAGATGCACAGTTCAAAACACTGGTAATCAGGATGCTCACAGAACTGGTTGATTATAGTCACAAATTAGGGGAACATATGAAGGCTAAACTAATTGAAATGAAGGGAATTGCACAGGAAACCAATAGTAATGAAGAGGAAACTGGGACTCAAATCAAGGGAGTGAACCAGAAGGAAGAAAATAATGGCCAAACAGAAAAATATGAAGAGACAAGAATTCAAAAAAATGAGAAAAGACTTAGGAACCTCCAGGACATCTTTAAACGCTCCAACATCCGAATTATAGGGGTACCAGAAGGGGGAAAGGAACAGCCACCAGTGGAAAACTTATTTGAACAAATAATAAAGGAGAATTTCCCCAATCTGGCAAAGGAATAGACTTCCAGAAAATCCAGGAAGCTCAGAGAGTCCCAAAGAAGTTGGACCCAAGAAAAAACACACCAAGGCACATCATAATTACATTAGCCAAGATTAAAGTGAGGGAGAGAATCCTAGAAGCAGCAAGAGATAAGGGGACAATCACCTACAAGGGAGTTCCCATCAGACTGTCAGCAGATTTCTCTTGGAAGACCCTGCAGTCAGGAAGGGGCTGGAAGGAGGTGTTCCAAGTCATGAAATCCAAAGACCTACAGCCAAGATTACTCTGTCCAGCAAAACTTTCATTTAGAATGGAAGGACAGATAAAGTGCTTCTCAGATAAAATCAAATTCAAGGAGTTCATCATCACCAAGCCCTTATTATATGAAATGGTAAAGGGACTTACCTAAGAAAAAGAAAATAAAAAATATGAACAGTGAAAGGACAGCAAACTCACAGTTATTAACAACCACACCTAAAACAAAAACAAACTAAGAGGACAGCTAGATCAGGAGTGGAACCATAGAAATGAAGATCTCATGGAGGGTTAGCAACAGGGGAGTGGGAGAAGGAGAAGGGGGAAGAAAGTACAGAAAATAAGTAGCATAGATGGTAGGTAGAAAATAGTTAAGGGGGAGGGCAAGAATAATATGGAAAATACAGAATCAAAAGAACTTGAGACACGCGTGGTCATAAACTAAAGGGGGGAATGTGGGGGAGGGGTGTGCAGGATGGAGGGGAATGAAGGGGGGAAATAGAACAACTGTAATGGCATAATTAATAAAATATATTTTTAAAAATTAAAAAAAAAATGACTTTCTGACCTGGCTGGTATGGCTCAGTCCAAGCCTGCGAACCAAAGGGTTGCTGAGACCCAGTGAGGACACATGCCTGGGTTGCAGGCCAGGTGCCCAGTAGGGGGCGTGTGAGAGGCAACCACACATTGATGTTTCTCTCCCTCTCTTTCTCCCTCCCTTCCCCTCTCTAAATAAAATCTTTAAAAAAAATGATTTTCAAAGTATTAGCCTGATTCATCAAGAAAGTGTGTTGAATAGTTTTCTGTTTAAGGTAGTAAAACATTTTAAATCCATATTTTTTTATCCAAAATACTTAGAACTATTCACTTTTTGAAAGTTGAACTGTTCTCTGCCATCTAAAATGACTCATTATTTCCAGATGCCTTTTTGAGTTGTTACAATTCTTATTTTTCAAAGCAAAGAAGGTGGAGGTAAATTTCTAAGTTCCCTGTTTTAAAATTATATTTGAAATAGGATACGACTTACGTCTTCTTTAAATGATTAACGAGTGATCTCCAGTTTTTCTAAGTGTTCTAACGGGTTGGAGGGAGGCATGCAAAACTGTTGCAGTAGGGGTTCTGGTCCGTCACAAATGGACTGTGGGCCTGTATGTCTAAATGTTTCTCACAGTCAAAATAGGAAGCTAATTCTAGCCACTCTCAGGAGACCTAGAGATGTCCTTTGTGAAGTTTCATCCTTTCCCGCATCCTTTAGCCTTATAGGCGAAAGACGCCCCACTACCGGCAGTTAGAGCTGTTGGCCTGATTTGTGCCATGCTGGCCTTCAGAGATCAGCATCTTCTTTTATTACCAAAGTTTGTGATGCTCCTTTAGTATTCTGAAATAAATTTCTCTAATATAACCTACCTATTCACATAATTTTAAAAATTGTACATTTCTCTGTCATGTAAGAAGAAATACAAAAATTAAATAACTTATAAAATGTATAGAAAAACAAAAACACCCTGGATCACTTTCCTTCACCTGATCTTGAAAAGTGGTGCTTTTTTTTAAGATTTTATTTATTTATCTTTAGAGGGGAAGGGAAGGAGAGAGGGAGAGAAACATCAATGTATGGTTGCCTTTCGTGCGTCCCCTGCTGGGAACTGGCCTGCAGGGAACCTGCCTGCAACCCTGGCATGTGCCCTGACTGGGAATCGAACCGCAATTGTCTGGTTCGCAGGCCCGCGCTCAATCCACTGAGCTACACCAGCCAGGGCGAAAAGTGGTGTTTTATGGTCTGTGTTACGGGGTCTTCCCTTCACCAACCACAGACTGGTGGTCTGTGTTATGTAAACTGCCTGCCATACCCTGTGCTTGTTTACCCTGTTGTTTATGTTGATATACCCTTCCATCCCTTTCACTTCAGACAGCTCACCCCCACTCTTGGAGATCATAGTGACTGAGGTGCACGGGAAAGAGGGCTGGGCTGGGAGTCAGGAGACCACGGGGTCAGTTCAGATTGTACCCTGGTTAGCTCTTTGGCCTTGATTAAGTCACTTTTCTGAGTCTCAGCATCTTCCATCAAAGTGATCTCTAGTGCCCCTTCCATCACTGTCTTACTGATTCGTTCTTATTTCATCTAGTCTCAGAGTATGGTTACTAGGGTTTGGAAAGGAGGATGAAGCTGGGTTCTTAACTTTAAGGAGCACTGGAAGACTGGGGAACTTGAATAAATATTAATTTCCTGGTTCTACTGCGAAGGACTTGAATTCAATTTGAATGTTTTCAGCAAGCGTTCCTGTTGATGCTCATACAGATATCTGCGAAAATTCTGTCTTGGTAGGTTCTAAATATGGTACCAGATGTTTCTAAGTTTATTGTAGAGAGGGTGAGAGCCAAATATTTTATTTTTACATCTTATAAACTATAAATATGATTGTGTGCAGTGTAGTTACAATAGAACTAGACAGTAAAAAACAAAGTTGATAACCTTTGGAGTTGGTTTGAAAGTCTTAAAGGTTTTTGTTTTAAAATGCCTTCACATGCTAATAGAGTCCCATCTGAATCTGAGACTTAGTGATTCTTTCCTGGCACGTATTTGCAGTATTAGTGAGAAGAGAGTGTGTTTAGAACTTAATTTTGATTGTTAAAGCAGGGCTGCCGGGCGCTGGAGGGTAGGGTCTCTGTTGGCCATTTCTCACCTAGTTTGACACTTTTCCATCTCGTCAAAAGGAAATAATTTACTGGCATTTGCATAAAGTGTCACAGCACCACTGCAGGTGTTAACCCCAAGAAAATGATTGAGTTTGTAGCTCATTTCCCAACTGTTTATTTAATGTTGGTATTATTAATTTAGATTAAATATCCATTTCCTTCTTTTCTGGGGAAGACCCCTGAGTTTTCATTTCTGTGGTAGTAAATGTCTTGCGTTTTTCCACTTGCCTATTCACATTTCAGCTAGATTAGGTAGCTGTTGTGCTTGTTCTTCTGTTTCCTGGGATGTAGCTGTCACCTGTTACTTGAGGAAATCTGCCTGATCCAGACTCTCCTTGTTATAATATGGCAGGATTCTTTCTTTTTACTTGGAAATCTAAAAGCATTGATCGGCAAGTAATATTTACATTCTGCCTCTTTCAACTGTGTAACTTTGTACACAATTTTATTTTCGTTGTCTTTAGCCTAAACCTTTAAATCGGGTTTTTCTTCCCTGGATTTAAGCCTAGTATGAGCAAGATGCCTTCACCCTTTGTTATTTGGCCCGGGATGGCCAGCAGGCTGGTCTGCCACCGCCCTTCCTCCTCCCCTGTTCCACAGACACCACTGCACGGTCCTCACGCTCTTTCCTCCTGCGCTTCCTGTAGTCTTAGAGTCAGCAGTGGAGCTCCAGGCATGCACTGCATTAGGCCATCCTCAAGCATCTCTAAAGTGTCACTTAGTTTTTTATCTTATTTGCAGCCATTACCTTGGAAAGACCAGGAAAGAAGAAATAGCAGCAATTTTTCTTAATATTTATCAGGTCAAGTGCACTCCAGAACTGTTATAAAATATTCTGGTAGCACTTACTGGTAAGCAGACCCTTTGGTAAAATAAGAGACCAGTTGCCAATTTCATGTTCTACGACAGCTCTGTCTGGGACTGTCTGGGAAGAATGTCGATCTCAGTGCTTTTAACCTAAAGGTGGCTATCTGCCAACTTTATTTCAAACTTTGTTGGAGATCTGCTTAATGATTATGACCTGCATCAGGCAGAAACAGCCCTGGCCCTGGCATAAGGAACTCACAGTCTGTAGAGGAGCAAACAGATAAACCTCCATCCTGCAGTAGGTAATGTGCGTTGAGTGAGACGGGGGAAGAATAATTTTCTAGAGCTGTGTAGAGGAAACAATGTTGGGGCTGAGGCTTGAAGGATAAGCAGGGGGTTCCCCCAGGAGGAAACTCCTGGGGGAGGAGAGGAGGGGGAGGCATCCGGATGGCAAAGGGGCCAGGGTGGTTAGAGCTGCCCTTTGTCCTTGAACTGCAGGATCCTTAAGGGTTACAATTAAATGGGACTTAAAATAAATTCCTGGTAGTATTATATATTGATAACCCCTTAATTTGTTTCAAACTCTTTCCGACGATGTTTTCCAGGAACCCGAATCATTTACGATCGGAAGTTCCTGTTGGATCGGCGCAATTCTCCCATGGCTCAGACTCCACCCTGCCACCTGCCCAACATCCCAGGAGTCACCAGCCCTGGCACCTTAATCGAAGACTCCAAAGTAGAAGTAAACAATTTGAACAACTTGAACAATCATGATAGGAAGCATGCAGTTGGTAAGAGAATGCTGGAATTGGGAACCAAGAAGGTGGCCCCGGAAATTTGAATGTCAGTCAGTTGTAGGTTGAAAAATGCTGATGCTTCAGTTGTAACTAATGTTCAGTCATATGTCTCTAAGGCTCCCACCTCCCCCCGAGTCCCCTCCCCAGTGTTAATTGAAATGTTCTGGAAACCCTAAGTTTAAATCATATTCAAATTTCATCCAGTGAGTGCAAAGGAAAAACCCCAAATCAGGGAATGGTAAATTCCTAGGATGAGTCCTTGAACTTAGGCGTTATGGGACTGGGGAGAACATATACCAAAACCCCAGAACAATTCAGTAGTCCCCATTTTCATCGTTTTTATGGTGTGGGGGAAAGCAGTATGTTTTCCCCCTGTTTTCTAGGATTGCCTACAACATTTAAATAGCCCCTGCACACACACATTTAGTAATGAATCCTCGTGCAGGGGAGAGGGGGGGAAACAACAGCCAGCCCCTGAAGTCCACCGCAGGTTACACTCCCTGACCCACGTACGTGAGTCAGCATTCTACCTCCCCAGATCCCAAATGAGTTTTTAATGCACAATTTGTCGATTCACAGCAGGGCCAAAGTTCAAAGCCTCCAGCAGAGTGTGCCGACGTGATAGACGGCATCCCCGGAGCTCCTGTTTCCGCAACCCGTGGAGAAAAGGATGCTGGGGAAGTTTTCACGTGCATCCTCTTTTCAAATGTTCCTTTCAAATGGAGATTTAAAAGCCCTTCTTTCTGTCTTCCCCCAGATTAAAAAGACCAGCCAAAGTAAAGCAGGATAATTGTTTTAAGGCAGCAGAAAATGGGGCAGTTTGAATTCATTTTTGACCCTCATACAGAGGAATGACAATTGAAGCTGTTTTGCTTTTCCTTTTTGTGTAAAACTTCTTTTTCATTCTAACTAGGGGATGATGCCCAGTTTGAGATGGACATCTAACTGTCCTGCAAGGATCAGAAGAGCAGCAGCAACGCTGATACCCGTGTAAACCTGATGCGGCCAATAGGATTAACAACGAAAACACAGAAGAGGCAGCACCAGCGGTCCCCATGGCAGTCTCCACCTCCTCTTCCCCTGGTGCCAAACGATGCGAAGATGAGCTTCATCTGACCATTTCCTCGCTCTGGTTCCCCTTCCCAGTTAGATTAGATGGAAGACCCATGGCATGCTTCTGTAGAACTTAGCAGCTCACAAAGGAAAAGAGTTGAATTCTGGCTTCTCTAAGTCATTTTTGTGTTGAGAAACACACTGCCCCCCTCTCCCCCCTGAAAAAAATTGTTTTAATCCCAAATCAAATATCGACCTACCAGCAAATGCCAGCAGGGACGTCTGGGTTCAGCGTTGTGTTCTTACCCTGTGTCTCTCCTCCCTGTCTCTAGCCCATGGTTCAGTGCTACGAGAGTCTGGGCTTAGGGTCTTCAAAACAAGAGGGAAATAAACAAGAAGAGAGATACTTTCTCTCTAACCCCAAGGTGATTGTCCTTGGCCAGCACAGGTTGAGCAACTCTTTGTAGCACTACCCTGTGACTCTGTTCAAAGGTCTGCTTCCCCTCCCTCTCTGTCTTCGGTATTATAGTTCATCTTCCCACTCCTCCTCTTAGCACTTGTGTACAAAAGATTTTAAGCCCTCTGCGTGAGAAGGGTGTTGTGGATAACCAGCTGTTCTTTCCTCTGCTTCCATCATGTTGCTTGCCGACCTGGTGTGCTCTGAGCATCCAGGTGATCTCGCTGCTCCCAGAGCAGGTCCATGCCAGGTGACAGGTGTTTGGGATAAGGCCTGATCGGGTATCCTGAAGATGATACTTAAGAATGCATTTGGAAGAGCATTGACCCATTTTTGTAGCTAGTCTCAGTGGTCATTGTTTTTCAACCCAGTGAATATTGTAAATTTTATCTCAGGTTGCAGTTTTTTCTATCTTGAGTTTAGAAAAGAACTAACCTTTTTTCCTTTGTGGACCTGCTTTATTTGGCTGCTGAGATAGACAAGCATGGGCTTCAAAATGTGTTCCTCCCAATTTTCTTGCCTTTCCCATTCCGAATTTTTCCTTTCTTCTCCTCCCTCCCTCCATCCCTCCCTCCCTCCCTCCTTCCTTTCCTTCCTCTTTCTCTCCCAGGCCATTTTTCAAATATACATCAAAGATACCTCACGTGTTGGTATCTGATAATATCTGTCACTTCTCTTATCTGAGGAGTGACGTTTTATTTTTTAAAATGACTACAGACCTATTTTTAGATATGTTTTCAATACAGTTTTGAACAGCAACTTTTTAATCACATCTTCCAGTGTCAGGAAGGTGAGAACTGTCTGTAGGCGAGTCTGCTGTCCCATTTCACCAGCCTGCGTCTCCTGCCAGCTCTCTCTTCCCTCTAGTTTCGGGTGTGTGCGTTTGGCATCCGTAGTGGGTGCTTTGTACAGCTGGACCGTTCTGCCTTGTCTTAGGTTGTACGTGAACACCTCCTCCTTTCCCCTTACCCTGTGCCCTGCCATTCCTACCACCCCCCACCCCCCCCCCCCCCGCCCCCCCGCCGCCTGACTGTTGACTAGCACAGTAATCCCAGGAACTGACTCCCTGCTCAGAAAGACTAATGCCTCTGTCCCCTCATAGAAAGACAAGTACCTTCTGATGTCCTGGGAATTTCTGTTTGGATTCGATGCCCTGAACCCTTGTAGTAAGAGATCACAACTCAGGGTGAGATAATAGGCCAATTGGCTAAGAAAGAAAGCTGTTTTTCTTTTGAACTATGAAAAGATTCTGTTTGCAAATACATTTTAGACAAGAGAGAGGGTGTCAGGGGGTCTTTGTTCTGTTTTCTGCTATGATGTGAATAGTTCAGAGTAAGACCTTTTGTGATGGTTGATGTCTCTCAGGAATAAGCTGGACCTCCAAAGTTTTGGAGGTGCTTTCAGCCTCAAAAATTAATGATCAGAAAAGTACGTTATGTTTATTTGTTTACTGTGTCCCTATTCTGATTATTATTAAACTCCAAATTTTGCTTTGCATTCTCTTGGAAAATCTCAAATGGCACTGTAATTTGCATGAGAAGCTTGCTCAGGACCTCTTTGTCCCCTGGAAGCATGATGCTTTAGGAATGAAGCTTTTCATTCATCCCCTCGCCTTGGCGTCCTGTGGAGTCTGACCCTGCAGCCAGTCGGTCTGTCAGTGAGCCAGAAGAGCACCCTTCCTGATCTTTACTGTTGTATGCAAAAACTCAGCTTCCTCACCAGACAGTGGGGAGTGGAATTAAAACATTCCATGACAGCGTGAGTAGGATTTAGACACCATTTTTTTCTTTTTTGGCCATCTTGAGCAATCTGCACGTGGCCGCCTGATCAGAAGCTAAGTTTCTAGGACTCTTGGGGGTATCAGCTGTATGGTACAGCAGCAGCCCAATCCCTTCACCTTCTGTGCAAGGACTTACTTATTCCTCAGTGCACTTCTTTCTGGAGGCCATTTCTCCCAGAGATACTTTGACTTCGTATGTTGGTGTTTTAAAGATGATTTTACAAGATAACAGATAAAGTTTCAGCAGATGACACTTTTGGCCATGCCTCAGAATTATTTTCAGGGCAAGCCAGAATCCAGTAAGTGGTTTACTTCTGGATGTTTGGAAGGAAACAGAGATAAAGCTCCCGATGAATTGTCTATCCTGGCTTTTTCTTGGGGAGGAAACCCCCTTAGGGTACCATTTGAGTGAGATGGTTCTTAAAATCTTAGCGAGTGTTTGTATTTTTCTCTCTATGAAGAAACCATGCATGTTTCTTTATTTCAGGGGACAGTACATCTTAAGACAAATGACATCTTCCTCCAAATTCCAGCAGGACACATGCATCGTCATGGTTCTGCCTTCTTTATAGTGTGGCTTCCTGAGCTCACCACTTCCTCATTCTGTTTAAATAGCTACCACATTCTCAAGGGCACAGTTGTAGGGAAACTGGCTTGTAGGTATTGGGCTTCCAAGCTTAGAGTTTTGCTTTTCCACCTCTGTTATCTATCGCTGTGTAACTACCCCTGAACTTGCAGTCTCACAAGAGCAAATATCATCTATCCATTTCTGTGGGTTAGTAATTCAGAAGCAGCTTGGCATCGTGGTTCTGGCACAGCAGTCTCAAAGTTGCAGTCAAGCTGTTGGCGGGGACTACAGTCAGTCCCCTTCTAAGTTCTCGGTGTGGTTGTTGGCAGGATGCCTCAGTTTCTCCCCCTGTGGGTCTCTGCGTAGGGCACTGTGAGTGTCCACACACTGTGGCAGCTGGCTTCCCCTGAGATCTGGGGGTGGGGGGGACGAGGGAGAATTTGCAATGCCTTTTATTGACAGTCTGAAAGTACGCACCTTTACTTCCTTACTCTATTCCTTAGAAGCAAGCCACTAAGCCCAGCCTGCACTCAAGGGCAGAATTAGGCCCCACCTACTGAATGGAGCAGTATCAAAGAATTTGTGGGTACCACTTCATCCCTAACAGGATGAAACCAAGCCCATGGTGGTGGGGGTTAGGTTTAAACTAGATATATTGAGAGATATGTTGCTACTGGAAACAGTACTCGAAGATGTGTGTCCCCAAACTGGGATGGAAGATAGACTTTCCTGAAAGCTCCTTGCTGATTTTGAGAGGAGTGGCTGGATACGGCAGTTCGCGGAACATAATGCCTGTACACTGGCCTAACTGCCAGCATCCCATAGATGCTGCTTTGTAAGTTCTAGCCTTGGCAGCTCTAAGACTCAGTACCACTTACTTGCTATCCCTCCCGGCCAGGAATTGACAAAGGGAACTGGATCCACTAAAGTTGACTTCATTGTAGCCCAGCAAAGGGTGTGAACCTGAATTAGATGTTGAGTTACTGAGTTGAAGAGAAGCCATACAGAAACTTGTCTTGAGTGGATTTACATTCTGCCTCTTCACAGCACTTTCTTATCTGTAGCCCTGTTTGCTTTAGAGTTCAGGTTCAGGGTGAAAGAGGTGGCAGCATCTGGACCACATCTGCCAGAGTTGATGCTTGACACCCGTTCTTCGGCTGCCCCAGCCGAAACCGTCTTGGGTCAGGTTTCACCCGAGAAACGACTCGTCAGAGTGGGGACACCTGGGATTAGAAGTGTCTGCGCTTCGTTGTTCCCTTAAGTCCAGTGTGCAGGGCACCTGTGCACCCTCTTAGTCCCGGGCTTCCTGATGGATGCGGGTTTTTAGGAATCCCAGTCCTGTCTTCACCCTTGAGAGAGACTTGGGGGAGGCTCATCAGGTCGGCACGTTCTCGGTGAGTGTCTGCTGCGTGTCTGTGGCTCCCACACCCAGCCAGGTCTGTGGGGATGTCGGACGTCTCCAACGTGCAGGTCCTTGCACGGTTTACACTCCGCCTCTCACCAGCACTGTCTTCTCTGTAGCCCTGCTTGCTTTAGAGTAGACTCGAATAAAAACATCGCTACTGAGGCAACTATGAGAAGAAGCTGTTTCTTCCGGAAGTAAGGAACTCATCTTTAAAGCACCTTCAAATGAGTCTTGCTTTTCCTCCTGAGTGTGAGGCAGAGTCAACATAGACGGTGTTTTATTTTTGCCGCTCGAGTTACCAACTCTTTGGGATTGTTAGTGCTTCCCTTCCCAGTTCAGACATTTCCATTGAAACGCAGCCTGCTAAATTGTGTAGGTTTCACCCCCAGAGCCCAACACTCAGCCAATATGTACTGAGCGCCTGCTTGACTCAAGACCACTAGTGTAAGGGGCTCATTGTATCGACAGCAATATCGCAGAAACCGCCTTTTTCCCTTCTCCCATCTTGGATCCTCAGTGGGGGTATTGAGCGTTGTGGCTGCTCAAGCCAAGCCCTCGGCCCTTTGCAGTTTCCTTTGAAGAGGAGGCCCAGTGCCTTTATGTGAGTCAGAGCTTCCCCTCTTGGCATGTTTCTGGCCTACATGCATACAGGCAGCTATTTATTAATCTGCGAAACCCAATCAGCCGCCCGTGACCTCGGGCATGGGGCACTAGTTGTTCTAAAGAAGCATTGTGTCTTTGGGAGGGCAGTTTCTGCCACCGGGCAGGGGACGTGGGGACCACACCTACTACGCCGCCCCTCCAGGTTCTTTACCTCTCAGCTTTTAATAAAAGAAGAAATCCTGTTCTGAGGCGTTGGGTCTCAGTTCTTTAGAATGCCTGTACCCCAGGGGCATTTTGTGATCTAGCAGCGACTTTCCAGTTCAGTACTGGAGTTTCCTTGAGGCTAGGCCACAAACATTTTTTTATTGAAGACTAAAGATGATGGATGCGTATTTTTTCAAACAATCATTCATGTCACTTTTCTCACACTCTAGAATTCTATTTACATTTGGGTTAGTCTTGGCAGTTGAGGCTTTTCAAGGCCCTGTTTGGATGGATGGTTGGCCGGCGGTTTCTCTCTGCTGAATCTCTGGGTGCGGCCCTCGCAGACCACACTGTGTGGGTGCCTGATGGAAAAATACTCTCCAGACAAAAACATATTCTGGGGGTACTTGAACCCTAACCCTGCCGCCTTTCAATCAGTGAGAGGTGCTGTAATGCCCAATAATCATTGGGCCACTTTGAAATTTGCAAAGGGAGCTCTTGTCAGTTCTTAAAACCAGAATTCCTGGACACTTAAAACTTAAGAGAATTCTGTGAATCTAGCACCGAATATCCGTTTTTTCCCCACTATAATCCTTTCCTTCTTAATTGTAAAAGGGGCAGGGGGCAAAAACCCAGTCCCGGCCAAGGGTAATTTTCCCTTGAAACCAGGAGAGTGGGGAGGAACCCTGTGGAGACGAGGGGCGAGTTGTGCAGTGGGCCCGTGCAGTTCCTGCACCTGAGGGTGGGGCCCGTCTCCACTGCGGTGGCGAGACCCTGCTACCCAGGGGTGAACCTTAGAGAATGTGGCTTGGAGGGTCCAGTTGGACACTCACATGTTCAGATGTCCATTTTAATCATCTTTAAAATATTTTATATGTTAAAAAAAGCCCTTCTTGGTCTTAGCAACACCAGTGGCCCAGTTCCAGCCATTCTGAATGGAAAAGTGGAGACTGCCAGTTCTTTCTGCCATCTTCCCTTCATCCCAACCC
This sequence comes from Artibeus jamaicensis, assembly GCF_021234435.1. Lineage (NCBI taxonomy): Eukaryota > Metazoa > Chordata > Mammalia > Chiroptera > Phyllostomidae > Artibeus > Artibeus jamaicensis. The sequence continues at coordinate 22,197,661 of NW_026521788.1, forward strand.
TTCCCATCCACTTCACTGTCCTGGATGGATGGCAGAGGGCACCATGTAGCCCCGAGGCAGTCCTGTGTAATTCTGTGACTAGTTGTTTCGGGGTTTTTGTTTGTTTTGTTTTTGCCTAACTGTCCTGAACCAGCGGGTGTTTGGAAATTAGGGGAAAAAAATAAATTCTCACCCATGGTTGCTGTTACAGTTAAATCAATAAAGATCTTGAATATTAACTTGGTGTTCTATGTAATTTTTTAAATTACAGGTGAAGTCCTGTTGGTTTCACATTGAGTCTTGGCTGGTGAAGAGGTGGGTGGAAGCAGTCGGCCACTCCATGTGTCCACTCTCAACACCTGGGGAGCACTGACTGTCCCCTGGGCCCTGTATATGCAAGAAGGTGACGTGTCCCCTCAGGAACTTTGGAGGTGAAGGTGTATATGCCGTGGCTGAGTGGACAAGGAAACCGGGTGCCAGGCCTGAGGAAGCCCTAACAGCTTTTCCTGAGGGCTGCGGCTGCCTCTCAGGAGCACTTGTTAGAAATCCATCATATCTGATGACTTAAAATAAACCAGGCTGGGCTGCATGCGCCTCAGATTCCTTGCTATTATTAATCCAGTGAGGCTCACATATTAGTATTGAGAACAAGAATTCTATCCTTTCGTGTTATAGAGGCAGTAAACAGAAGTCCACAGAATGAAACAGGACTGGAGAAGTGTTGCCATCGGGACAGGACATGTACAGGCTTCGGATAACAGGCTGGTCCCAGCTCTGCTGCAAAGCAGCGCGTCCGTGCGAATGGGAGCCTCTCGGCCTTCTTTCCTAGGTGGTTGCGAGGCTCCGGTAAGGTAGTGAGAAGCACTTAGCCCAGTGCCTTGTACATCGAGTTCATTCAGGGGCTCAAGCTCAGCTCGGCCGGTGTGACACCAGAGCTTGGTCGGCAGGATCTGCGTTGCCCCGAGTGTGCGAGTTTGGGAGTGGAGCAGGCTTGCGGATGGTAGCCCCCATCTGGCGGTGGGACCTCCAGAAGGACCGAAGAATCTCTTTAGGAAAGATGGGATGTTTGAATAATTTTGAAAGCACTTTGATACATCCTTTACTCTGCCCCAAAGGCAAACAGGATATTAACCTCAAAGGCAACTTCGGACAGAGGGGTAATGGTTTTGCTGCTAATAAAAGGGGGGCTTTACAAGATCGATTTAAACCCTGAGGGTGCTGTGAGTAACGACGGCCTCCCAACCGCTCCGTGTCCTATTTCTGTTTCTCTGTATTTCCATTTTTCCATTCCTCCCGCCAGGCCCCCGCACGCTTCCCCAGCCAGGGAGAGTAATGCACACTTCTCCCACTTACCACTGGCTTGGCACTGCTGTGGAAACAATGGAAGACCTTTGCCTTCAGAGCAAGGTCAAATACGGGTACCTCTGACAAATCTGAAAAGCTCCCTTGGCCCCCTGGCTAGGGCAGGACTCAGTTCTCAGAGGTAATATTTCCTCTGACTTACAAAGCACTTACCAGCACACAGGGTCCAGACTGTGGAGCTGCGTTGCTGGGTTTGGCCCCAAATCCCTCCACCAGGCAGCAAAATGCCCCTGCTGCTGACTCCGGCCTGACCTTTCAGCAGGGGTCGTAAAGCAGCATTTCACTGCTGGGTGGGAGGCAATGCCTTGTCAGTGAGGTTTGTCCTCTGTCAGAGCTGCTGACTGACTCCCACAGGCTGTAGCCACAGATAGCTTGACGTTTCACTGTCCTGGCCCCAACCATAGAACTATTCAGCACCTACTTAATAAAGATGCCCTGAAGCCCTAGCGTAGGATTTTCTCTCCCAAGAAATTCAGTGTGGTAGTGGAATTGGGATTCATGTCAGATTCCAAAGGCTACAGCTTTGATCCAAAGCTAGGGGGCAAAGACCTCTAAAAACGATGAAGAACGAAGTCCCTGGGCCTCCAGAGACCAGAGCCACTCCTAGCTGTGTGGTCAGGCCACCAGGCCTCTCTGGGGCTTCATTTAGGAAAGAGGGTAGGACGAGAGCTGACCTCACCAGGCCTCCCCAGCTCCACTGTTTTCTAAGTAGAGTCAGATGCAGAATCCTGTCGTGATCCTGAATCGTTAGGGCAGGTCTATTTCCACTCCCGGAAGTGAGCAGCTGGATCCGCTTTGTTTTGCAGAATCAGAGCATTGCGGTTTCTCAGGCCCAGGCCTTGCTCCAGCCTAGTCAACCCGCCTGGGCAACCAAGGCTGCAGTTGAATCACGACTAAACTCAGCAGATGTCCTCACTCGATTGAGATCATGTTCCAAGGGCTGGATGGAGCACAAGCCAATGGGCTTCTTGGGAAAGTGGGGGCAGATTTACTGTAGATTCACATTCCCTACAAAGTGGCCCCTTAGTCCTGGTATATACACTATATATATATACACATTGTGTGTGTGTGTGCGCGCGCGCGCATGTAAGTAAATAAAACCTCTCTCCTGTTTTGGCAATGCTGACAGAAATGCAGAATTGCCTTTAGGGTCTTTTCAGCCAGAAGACAAAGCCTTGTGTGTTTGATGGGAGAGCCTCCTACAAGAAAACTTGTGTCCCTTTTCTGTGCTGCCTTGAGGAACTTGAAGTTAAACCAGTCTTAGGACCCTGAGCAGCAAAAGCTGATAAAGGGTCAGATAAAGGGTGGGGCGGGACTGGGCTGGCAGGCTTTGTAGGGAGATGGGAGTAAATCCCAGAGGGCAATCTGATCGAAAACTCGAGGCTCTTCTGAGCCTGCCAGTGGACATTTCACAGAATGCATTCGGGTCCACCTGCTCTCACGTCTCGGGGTGAGGCTGAGAAGTGACTCACTCACCTGAGGGATAAAGGTCACACAGCTTTTCAGTGGCGGAGCTGTGACCATAACTCAAACCTGCCACGCAGGGCAGGGCCTTCACCCCTGCAGACCAGAAGCTGAGGGGTCTCATGCACAGTAAACTCTAAGGGAGGGAGGTAAACCGTTGCCAAGCTTACGAGGCTCGGACGGTGTCTGCCAAAGCAGACTCACCCGAGGGTGTCTGGAGGGTGTCTTCTGTAGTCCAGCGCGGCCCATTTTCCTGGACACGTTCCTGCCTCTCCAAAGGCACCAGCTGGCCTAGAAGGACCAGACAATGGCTTTATTGTTTGTAGGACTCATTAGCAGAGACGCACTTCAGGGAGCCTGGACGAGGCCCACAGAGCACGCCTGGCCAGCCAGAAGGGCGTGGGGCCCCTCACCCAGCCTGAGGCAGCAAGAGCGCCGGACTTGGCCTTTAACACAGCGATGCTTAATCTTTGGGGGTGGGGGTATCAAAGACCACTTTCTAGAATACATAAAAGTTATAGACAACCTTATCCCACCTCAAAAATACATATATGCCCCAACTTTTGCATACAATTTCCGGAGGTTCACGAGTTTAAAAAAGGTAAAAAACTCTCATATTAGTGCTTTTACTCGCCACTGTCTGTTCAGTAGAGTGAAAACCCAGCAAGGCTGCTCCCCAGGCCTCCTGCTCCCTCTCCCGACGGCCTCCGTGTTTAGCCAGACTCCACAGGGCCCTCATTTACAGGCTGGGCAGCCCTTCCTCCTCTGGTCTGGCGGACAGAGCAGCTTTCCCCCTTTGTTTCTCCTCTTTGGATCAGATGGTTATTGTGGCTTCAGAAGCTTCCCGACCTTCCAGGGTACAGGCAAAGCCAGCGCCGCTCCAGGACCTCCTCAAAGGCACCCACATTCCTCCACAATCATGTCTCTGTGATGGTCCAGGAGGACCCTGCCATTGTCCACATAGAGCATGCTCAGAGGCCTGGTCTTCACGGGGGCACAGCAGGTGGAGGGGACTCGGTGGGGCTGGTACCGCTTCAGCAGACTCTGTGAAAGGGACGAGAGGGAGGGTCAGTCCATACCCCAATGGCCAGGTCAGAATAGTGTCATTTCCGGGTAAAGGGTAAAAGATAGGGTCTCAATCACTTATTGGGTGTAAACATAGAAGAAAATTATTTAAAAAAAATAATCAGCCTGCCAATACATCGTCAATTCTAACTTCTAAATAACTTTCTTTTCTTTAAGCATCTTTTAAACAGAAGATCCTAAAAGCTGTTTCTGGGGAGAACAGCAGCTAAATTATATGTTCTCCTATTGTTACTGCCTAGAGTGAATAGCAGTTTTAAAAATATTCCAGGAAACTGCTGGTTTAGTTCCAAGAACATGGGCAGAGGAGAGCCATGTGGACATTCTTATGGGATCTTCCTAGTTGCCCAGAGAAGAGCGGAGTCAACGGGAAAGAAGGCAGTGACCCCTTGGCGTTCTGCAACGGGACTCTGCCCCTGTGACCCAGTGACATCTTTTCAGGTCAGAGCTGGCCCCTGGGACCATCTGGGTCTCTGTGGTTCCCTCTGATCTGCTGCAGGCGGGTTGGTTGGGAGAGGTTCACGAGGGCCTTTGCCCAGGCCAGGTTCCCGGAGGAGCTGGCCCCCCCCAGCGCATAGTCAGCTCACACGATCCCCAGAGCCTCCGAACCCCAAGGCATGGCATGGAGGCACTACAGGTCCAAGACGTTCTCAGTCTAGGCTTCTCGGAGCAAATAAACACACGGTGTCCTTACAGCCTTGGAGAGCAGGGCAGGGCCGCCTGCAACATCAGGGCCGCTACATGAGCCTCTGTTCTCTACTGTCTCCACCTCCTCCTTGCATTCCTCTCCCTCCACCACCTTCTAGAACTTAGGCTGATTGGTGGCACCTGGTGGTAGCCTATGGCCTTTTCTAACTCTTTTAGGCAGCAAAAGTATAGCAGCTAGAATAGTATTATCTCAACTTACGGCCCCGTAAATGTGGCCCCCATTTCATCAATGAATCTCAGGCTCCTAGTAACGATAACATCGAACATGCCTGTTATCTGCCAACTACTGTGCATGCAGTATACACAGCATCTCATTTAACCCTGCGACTTCCCTATGAAATATGGCACTGCTATGCCCATTTCACAGGTGGGGAAACTGAGGATCAAAGAGAGTAAACATGTTGATCAATATTGCACAGCTAATAAGTAGGAATCAAACCCAGGCCTCTCTATTTCTAGACTCCAGACGCTGAACTTCCTTTCCTCAAATGTCAGGGCTAGGGAGGAGGTGAGACCCTCTGGTCTATACCCTCCACCCCTAATTTTACAAAAGACAAGGACAAAGTCCCAGGAAAGCAATGTGTTCAAGGCTACGGTGGGGGGCATGACTGCACGGAGGCTCTCTGAGGATGTCGTCATTGGTCATCTCCATATCCCGAGGCCCGGGCACCTGGCCCGGCACCTGGAAGGTGCCTGAATAACTGTGCAGGAATGAACACAGCCATTTAGTAGCAAGGCTGGAGTCCTGTGCCCCTGACCTGGCAGCGCAGCCCCTTCTCCCCTCGACCGCCAGCCCTCCCGCAGGCTTCAGCACCACACCTGGATGTACGCGTGGTTCGTCGGATGGAACTCCTCCCCCACGGGGTTAGGACACTCGCCCTCGCAGCGATAGGCGTTGTACTGCTTGGGGTAGATGATCCAGGCGCCCCATCCAATCAGGTTGAAGTCCACCTGGAACTTGACCTTCCGACACAGTTGGCTTCTGTCGGGCAACGGATGCCGAGGGTGCCTCCTGCCCCTCTCCCGGAAGAGCTGTCCCTCCTGGGCCCTCCAGGAGCTCTCAGCTTCCCGCAGCAAGGTGGGGCCACCCAGCCTCCTCTGCTCAGGAGAGAGGTTGGAGTAGAGCAGGAGGAGCACACTGGTGACAGGTGGCGTGGGAGGCCGCTGCCAGCACTCTCGAGCCAAACTGGACATCTGCTCCTTCAGCTCCCCGGGGTGCTTCAGCCACTTGGAGAGTGGCCTGGTCACCTCCAGGACCATGCTGCCCAAGGAAAAGGTAACCTGGGACAGAGTGACAGTGAACAGTTCCATCCGAAGACGTTCCAGGCAGCTGGCTGGGTCCTGATCTGCCTCCAGCTTTGGCTGATGGAAAATCTCAATGGAGAGCGGGACGTCAGGGGAAAGGTCCACAGGGCTGGACAGCTGCAGCCGGAGCTCAGCCCACTCCAAATCCTCTTTTTGGCTCAGGAAGGAGAAGTCAAAAGCAAAGGTCCAATTCTGCCCGTCCACCTCCACATCTGGGGGGAGAAAACACAGGAAGGGAGTAGGGTTGGGGGGGGTCCTGCAGTCTTGGTGGACGTAACAAGAACCGCAGCTCCTGTCTGAGCTCTCAGCTCCTACGGATCACCTCCCTTAATCCTCTCCTTCACCCTATGATTTGGGAATGTTATTGAACCCATTTAGATGAGGACAATTGAGGCTCAGAATTTAAATTACCTGCTTAAGGTTTTATTCTTGGCAGGTGGCAGGGCCAAGAATGAACCTGGATTTGCCTAGGTGATAAACCCAAACTCCAAATCACTGTTCTGCTACTCCCCCTCAAGACCCTCCAAAGCCAGAGAACAATTGGTAAAAATTGGACAAATTCGTCTCCCCTCCCGTCTACATGTGCACACACATACACACACACACACACACACACACACACACACACACACGGCCTAAGGCCATGCCCTAAGCTTTCGACCTAAACCCTTGCACATACCCGGTAACCCTGGCCCAAGTCACCTTCCCAGGCCCCGTTTTCTCAGTAGAAGAGTGGCCCATTTCACAGGCACGATGAAGTTGCTGTGCATGTCATAGGAAGGCTGGGAGCTCCCAGGGAGGCACAGGCAGCAGAGGCCAAACCCTGGCTACCCTCTTCCTGGCCGGTTCCTCAAGCTGGAGGCAGCAGCTGCAGAGGGTTTGGCAACCTTGCAAAGAGGCTTCTCAAGGCATTCTGAGCTTGACTTTGCACTGGCCTCGCACTTTCCACCCAGTGGTTTCTCCTCTGTACAGGGCGCTCGCCCTGTCTTCCCCAGGTCCCCCACACACCCAGGGCAGACTCAGCAAGGGCACACGCGTGTGCGCACGCATACACAGCCCTGTTCCCCTCCCCCAAGGCAACTAAGCCCGAAACGGATGCAAAGGAGCCGGAAGCACATTCCATTTATCTTAGTCCTGGACAAATTTGGTCTGATGTCTGGGAATGTCATGGAGTTATAAATTTTCAGGTCACCTAAAAATGATCTTTAACTTTTTCCAGCTCAATTTCTTCTTCTTTTTAGTGGAAATGCCTTACTCAGATCTGCATTATCAGACCCAGGGAAATCAAGAGGTTTGAGGGTTTATTGCTGAATAAAAGTCAAGGGTTTTTCATGAGAAACAAAAACAGTAGCCCTTTCTACATAGATCCTAAATCTCTGATTTAAGTCCTTCTGGACAGACTACGTAACAGTTTTTTGTTTGTTGGTTGGTTAGTTTGTTTGTTTTATTGTCCCGTGAGGCATGTTGGGTCACAGTAAGTGAATTGCTCTGGGAAATCCAGCCTGCAATAGAAGGGGCAATTCCTGGGCTCAGCCTCTGGAAGCTTCTCCCGGCCACTCGCTAGCTGTTCCTTCTCACTTTATTCCCACTTCCCTCCTCATTAGCACCTGCAGGGGGCAATAACCGGCCCAGACTGGCAGCTCTGCCCAGAGGTGTGGGGAGGAGGGTGACGTTACCTGCTGCCCATTGGAGCACCACCTGGCCACCCGGGGATTAGGTGGGACATGCAGCAACTCCTGGCCACACGCACCAGGAGTTAACATATTATCTCAAGTCTCAAGTATCCACAAATGGCCTTTTACAGGAAGGGCTTCCAGCCAGTGGTTCAGAGCAGGGGCCCTGTTGTCTCTGGTGATGGTTCAGATTCTGCCATTTGCTGTTTCACAGCAGGCTGGTTACTATCTGAGAGTGTCTCGGGCCTCAGTTTCCCTCTTTGTCAATGAGAAGTAGGGACAGCATCCACCACCGCTGTGCCGAGATGTGTGTGAAGAGCTTTACGAAGCACGGCCACCACAGTGGGACATACGTGGGCCGCCGTCAACCAGAGTTAGAAATGAAGGTGGAGGCAGACAGGGACCTGGACGGGGGCACGAAGCCATGTGTTACGGGGATGAGCAGTGTGTGAGGAGGGAGGGCGGGGGAAGGACTCCTTCCTGCTGGGACCCCACAACCCCATCCCTGCCAAGGGCCCCCGTGACACGGCCCTGATAGGTTTCCCTGGATGTGGCTCCAGTTCATCTTAGAATAGGGGTGCTAATCTTTTCAGAGGTCACTGATGCCTGACGCTCTCGTCTAAGAAAGCTCTCCTGGGGGGGGGGGGCGGCGAGGAACCGTACCTCCCACTTAAACAGTCAATGCGATTGTGGCTGCCCTCATACCAAGTGTTTTACAAGCGCTGTGTCCTTTAACCCTCCCCTCCTGCACCCCCATTCTGCAGATGAGGAGCTGACTGTCCACGGTGGAAGTGGTCAAACAGCGACAGATGGAGGTGAGAGGCCACCTGTGCACCCCATCCTGGGGCAGCCTTCCAGTCAACCCAGAAAAGAAAGGAGCCGCTTAGCACGTGCCTCAACCGCCTCCCTCCAGGCCGGCTGTTCTTGCTGCTTTCACAAAGTGAAGCTAATTCGCAAGAGGGTGAATGCACTTGAGGCCACTGCACAGTTGAAAATGAGTAAAATGGTGGATTTTTGTTATGTATATGTTTTGCCATACACACACAAATGAGGCAGAAAGAAAGCCAGCTCCGTGTTTTATAAAAGAGGAAACTAGAGAAATCGACTGAAGTTTCAGGGACACAAAGGGAATTGGGAAGCAGGGCTTGGGGGCAGAAACCCAGTTCTCCAGCCCTAGACTGGCCAGCCCACCTTGGGGAGCTCTCCGGGAAAAGGAACTGGGGAAGTGCATCGCGCTTTGCACAGCCGCCCATCCCCAACACCCCTCCCCCACCCCCGCAGCTTTCTGGTGGAGGAGCCAAGCGCTTTCAAATTGCCCCTCTCCCCGGGGCGTCCCTAGTCTGGCTGGTCCCCGGATGACCCTTCCGGAGAGGGTCAGGAGTCGTCTGACCCGAGTCTAGGCAGGCCAGGGACCTAGGAGCCCCACCCACAGACTACAAGGGCCGGCGGGTGGCAGTCAGATCAGATTATCGGATGTGGATTTCGCCTGCGCCCCGGGGAGGGGCCGTCTAGCCCCGGCAGCGGCGGGAGGCGCGGGGCGGCAGGGTTCCCCTCACCAGTCCAGGATGTGGATTGCGCGGGGTGAGGGGACCTCTGCACGACGCCCACATGCCCGCAGCGCCCGGGGCCCAGGCACGCTCTCCCCTCCCGGAGGGCGAAACTCCCGGGTCACCATAGTCACTGACTCCCCCGGGCCCCCTCCAAATCTGGGCCCTGAGTTCGGCTTAACCCGGGACACTGACACCTCCCCAGCCTGGCCTCGAGTACTCAGACTTGCCTCAGTTCTCGACTTTGGGGTGTCCCACCTCTGACCCCAGATCTCTGAACTCTAATGCCTGGTGTTCCGCACTCGAGTCCCGTTTGGAAGCCTGCTCTCCTCCTGAGACGCTCAGCGCCAGACCCGGATCCCTGGTCACCCTCACTCGCGAAAAGCAAAAAAAGGCGACAAGACAAAATTATTGTAGCAATACCAACGACCCAGACTTAGAGGGTTTTTTGTGCTTCGTCACTAAAGACTTTATGCGGGAGGTACTGTTACTCCTAGTCCCCAGGTGCGCAAACTGACACGCCCAAAACCACGTGATCTAACGAAACCGCGCAGACAGAAAGCGGCACAAATAGGCTCCCCCTTAAAGCGCTGCGCTTACCCCCACGACCCAGGACCCCGAGGTCTCAGTCCGAGACACACCTGGAGCACCGCGATCCCGTCGCCCATCAACCCTGCACCCGAAACAATGCCGGCGTCGCGACACCCCCAGACCCAGACCCTGACCCCCGACACACCCTCCGAGCTCGTGGGCGCCCCCACGGATCTGCAGCCCCCAGCTGGCTCCTGCGCCCCCCGGGGGCCGGAGGTAGGATGGGACTCCAGGCGCCCCGGGGTGCTCAGCGGTGTGCGCAGCCTACCTTGCGCTTGCAAGCTGCGGATGATGTCCGCCCGGGGCGGTTCGCGGTAGAGGCTCAGCATGTACGCCAGAGGGGACGGCGATGAGGGCTGCCCCCTCGTACGTAGGGGATCGGGGGCTACTGTAGCGGCGCCCGCCTGGAGGAGGGCCCACCAGATGTGCAGAAGGAGGAAGTGGAGCCGGTGGGCGTGCATGGTGGGCTGGCCGAGCCTGAAAGCGGTGCCTCTGTCCTTATATCCTGGGCCTTCCTAGCCGCCCAGCCCCGCCTTCCTTCTTGGGGGAAGCTTTAAGATCATATACACGCCCCCCCCCCATTCTGGGAGATGTCCCCCAGAGAGACCCCCTACCCCGGGCGGGCGGGGCCTAAGCCTGGTAGGGTGGAGACCCATACTGCCCCCAGAGGAGCCTAAAGGTCCAGGCACCCTCTAGTTTGTCTGGGCACCTGGCCCCCCTAGGACTTAGTTCTGAAATGGTGCAGGCTTGTAGCTTGCACCCAGGTCAGAGCTGTGGCTTCCTTACTCTACCCTCACCTGGGGTCCCTGCCCTTTCCTCTCTGTCCCTCCAGCCTCCGAATGTATGTCTGGCTCAACAAGGAGCATGTAGGGGGTGGTTACCAGAGAAGGCGTGGGCCCACACTGGCCTGTGATGTCTCTGCCTAGCCTGGTCAGCGTGGCCTTCCTGGAAATTGTCCAGAATGGCCTCCTGGAGCACCCCTGGCCTTACCTGGCAGGGCCCACCTGGAGCACCGGCCTTGGGGAGAATACTGGGTACTCAGAGTTGTAGGAGCAAAGGTGAGCTCCAGACCAGGACCCATGGGGTCCTGCTTCAAATATCAAGGTTGTCTCCTGGGGAAGGCAGAGGTCAGAAGTGACCAGGATTGCCTCATGAAGGCTGGACTCCTTCCTTAGAAAAGAGAAGTGGTCAGCGGAAGCCAGAACCCAGAGCATAGCTGACGGATGACGCCAGCCCCCACGAGGGGGGTCCCAGTGGTGGCACCAGGCACTTCCCTTCACAGGCACACATCACCTTCGTGATTTCGGGGGAAGATGTTGCCCATGATGTCCATGCCCGCAGCCCCTGTCCGCCCTGGCCTGGCAGGAGACCCAGCTTTAGCTCAGGACCTCTCACTTCTGGCTCTCTGGGCCCCGCTTCCTCATCTGCTCCAGAGGGACCCTTGCCTGGCCTCCCTTCCAGGTGCAAAGGCAGGTCCCTGCTGGAATTACCGCTAAAGAAGCGGAAATTCCCGCCCGCATCAGGCTGAACTGCTTTGCTCCACACAGGTGGGAACCCCACCCCACCCCCACCCCCACCCCTCAAGTACTGCTCTAGCCAACAAGTGCATCAGCAGTTGGTCAGCATTTACTGAAACACTCACTTCCCACCCCCCCGCCCACGCACACCTCGGTCCCTTTCACAGGATGCCTCCAGCCCCAAAGAACCACAGGCCTAGCCCTGAGCAAGCGTTAGACTGTAGAAAGAGGCCCAGCAGGCTCCGACCGGAGCCCGGGCAGAAGCCAGTCCCACCAGCAGGAAGGGACATTGCCTGGGAGAGACCTGGGTGACAGACCGAGGGACCTGGATGATCTATCTGCTCAGCCAACTGTTGCTCCTTCAAGCTGGGGACCATCGTGTTCGTCATGCTTTCCCCACAGTACAGACCATAGCTGGGACCCCATAAGTCTCAGCTAAGTAAAGAAATCAGTGACTGTGTCTGCACTTGCCTGAAGATAAGTATTGCCAAGGGTGTTTGTTAAACTACTGATTCTAGAGTCCCAATCCAGACCTTCAGGATTAGAACTGGAGGAAACGGCTTTTTTCTACCCATGTAACAAGCACCCCCATGATTCATGATTCTTTTCATCAGACAACTCTGAGAACCTAGGTGGGCTGGGACTCTGGCTGTGGGTTGGAGCCCACCTCTCCTGTTTTGCTTCCTCGTGCAGAAAGCAGGACTGGGGATGCCTCCTTCCGTGCAGATTAAATGAAGTAAATCCTAAAATGCTTTGCACACTCCAAACCTGGTATATTTGTAAAACCTTATGCATGTGGATATTAGGGGGATTGTCACCCAACGTCCCCAGCCCAGGGCTTGCTGGCTGGGTGTTGTCAGCCCCAGCCGGCTGCAATAGACCCCTCCTCAGAGGCAGAAGGGGCCCTAACCCAGATGATGAGTCTACAAATAAAAAAAATGGTAGATCATGGAAAGTGCTGTGGGGGCCCGGAAGAGGATGTGGGAACCAAGAATAGCAACGCAGGGGAGGTGCACACAGCCAGACAGGTATAGGAGTCAGCATCCCCAAAACCCCGATCTCACAAGTCTCCTTGTGTCCTAGAATCACGTGGCCCCTGTTTAAAGAGGGACATTCAGCACAAAACAGTTTACCCACCAAGACTGGGGGAGGAGCAACAGAGATAACACATCTGCTTCCCACACTGGACCAGCAGCTTCCCGGAATCAAGGACAAAGCTTTAGTCATCCTGTGTCCCTTGCACTATGTGGCACGTAATAGGTGCTCAGTAACCGTATCAGTTCAAACAAATGCTAATGACAATAGTTAATACTGTCTAGAGAAAATAGTTTTAATACACAGAATAAATAAAGCAAATGTAGAATCCCTAAACATGCATTGGACTTCCATTTCCAACTCTGATGTGTGGGGAGCTCATCGATTACCCCCTCCATCTGCACAAGAAAAAGTTGGACAATCTGACAATCGACAATTTTTCTTCCACCCGTCAGAGAACAGTAGTTAGTGTGTGTTGAGCACCTAATGCAGTGGGCGGTCTGCTAACCATTGCACAGATTTTCTCATTGTCCCCCCTTCAGAGATGAGGAGACAGGTTCGGAGGAAACAAGGCGCCTTGGCCAAGGCCACAGACTGACAACAGAGAACGGCCAGGACGAGACGGGCAGGGCTGCTTGTTAACCAGACCTGGGCTTCCAGCCCTATAGCTCCCCTGCAGATGAGAGGGTGAATGTGTGCCTTGTACTGAGGCAAAAAACTCTCAGATAACAGTCTTGCCTTCTCCGGGGCTGGGGCCCGCAGATGGCTGGGAGCTGCAGACAGAACCCCTCTCTGATGTGTATTGGCCCAGAGCCGAGCGGAGGCCTGGAATCACTCTGACCAGCGAGTGCTACTCTGTCAGAGTCCTTCCAGCTCCGGATGTTCTCCAGCTCCGGCACCCTGGAAGAAGCTGAGTCTCCATCACCTCCGCAGGACAGAGGCTAACAGTCATCTTTCTAATTTTTTAAAGGTATTTCTTAATTTAGGGTCTGTTTCCTATTAGAAGGACGAAAAGTGCCCTCTTCCTAGGAAGGGAATGATGCCTCTCACTTCCCCTGCCCCAAACAGACTGACCGACTGACCGGCAGATTCCCTGACCTGGGAGATGACCACTGAGGGCCATCCCAGCTGGCTGGGGGGTGGGAGGCTAAGTCCCTCAGTGTTTTCAAATGCTTTCCATCAGGCCCTCCGTCGGGACCCCCTCTTGACGTGAGCAACACTATGTGGCAAGTTCAAGTGCTGGGGCTCTGAGGTCAGGCTTCCAGGAGGCAGGATCTGGAGCCTTCTGCTTCACTACCTGCACACATTAGGCATTCCCTTCCCATCTTCAAGCCCTCGCTTCCCCTCTGTAAAATGGAGATAACGGATAGTATCTCCTTGACAGGCACTCGGTAAGTACTGTGTGTGTGAGGCTGCGGGGCACGCAGCATCTGTGCATTCATTCACTGACCGAAGCTGCTTCTCTAGCGAGCCGATGACAGTTCAACTCCAAGAGCTATTCTCAGGGAGTCAAGCAAGATGCCATTTCAGCTCTGCACATAGTTAACGAGCATTTCCCATATGCCGGTTGGTGAGCCTGGCTGTCCTTCCAAATATGTTAACCCTGGAATCCTATTCGCTCCTCGGTGAAGCTCTGTGAGGTGTGTAAAGCGCTCCAGAGATGGGGAAAGGGAGGTACACAGAAATTAAATGGTATAAACTTCGTTAGGGTGGTGAGTGTCGCACATTCCAGTGCCTAGCACAGCCTCTGGCTTACAGGAGCTCAAGTACCGACCAAGTGATTGACTGAACTCCACGTGCCTGAAGCGGGCTCCCAACACGCCTGCGAATTTCACACGCCTCTTCATGCAGCCTCCTCCCATTCCCACTTTATTCCCCTGGGAAACTCCTACTCATCTATGAAGATGCAGCTTACAAGTCCTGTCCTCTACACACCTATCAGTAGCTCCCCAGAAATTTCGTCAAGCCCTCTTTCAAGTAAAGCATCACAGAGCAGTGGTCCGCACTCTCTTCCGTGGCCACCATCAGACTGTGAGCTCCCTGGAGGCAGGGACTAATCCTGACTCATTCCTCTTCAAAGCCCAAGCTCCCAGCTCATAACTGACCTTCGCTTGCTGTGATTTTCAGCCTAAAGGAATGAATGCAGTCCTGGAAATGGTAATGGCGGGCCTAAGCACAGACTTCTGGCGTCCACCTTTAGTACTTGCCCACTCTTTCTGTTACCCAACTCCACTGGTCTCAGAGGCCAAACCCAGAGCTTTGAGGGACTGGCTAGGAGCATCTGCTGGACACACGCGGCTATCTGTGACCTGGAGATAGAGACCACAGTCCTTCCTCATAATCCCCATGTACCCCAAATGCACTCCAGCTCCGTGGAAACACCTTCCCTTCCCCATAGTTCTTCCCTCGCCCAGAATGACTCTGCCCTCTCTTCATTCACACAGTTCAGCTCAAGTGTCTCCTCTGCCACGAGGCCTTCCTCGTGGGGTCTCCCCATCCCTGCCTCCCCTCCCACTGCAGGCTCTGATCCCAGCCATTCTTGAGCAGCTGAAGTCCTTGAGCGCCCAGGAGTCTTGCACCAGCAAGCCTGCCGCTCAGCTCACTCCGCATTCCTCAGAGTACTGGTCCTTGGTACGCGGACGTGGCACACCATGCTTGCAGCCCGCCCGGGCTGATGCAGTGTTTTCTCTGCCCCCAATGGTACTTTGAAAAGTTTTTATTTAAGGTGCCAACATGTAAAATTCTAAGACTGTGTATAAAATAGCTTCCCTCCCATTATTTGAGAAGTGGGAAGGTCTAGGCCCTTAGTTCAACGTGGTGAGCTTTCCCTAAAGCTGCGCAGCGGACACTTCCTTCAGGCAGGGTCTGTTCTGTGAGGGGTGCCCCCGACCCCACCACTCCCGACTGACTGCACCCACGTGCCCGGCCCTGCTGCATATGAGAGAAAGGTACTGCAGAATCAGCCTGGACTGGGGAGCGTCTGGGCTGGGCCCCCCGTCGTCCTCCACAGGGACTAACCCATGAGTCGTGGGTGCTCGGCCCAGGCTGGAAGAGATGGACATCATCTGTTATTTAACACGTGCTTATCGCCACGTGCTTGCGGGGTCTAGTGTGCGCCTCCCATCAATCTTATAAAGCAGATTGGGTGTTTTCTCCCATTTTACAGGTGAGGAAACCGAGGCTCCGAGGGGTTGATCAGCTTGCTCAAGGTGGAACGCCTAGCAAGTAGGAAAGCTGTGATGGACCCTGAGTCATTGCGGCTTTGCAACCCAGACTGGATGCTGCCATGTCCCGATATGGTCATTTGTCACCTCCCTGCACAGAGGGGCCGTTCCCCACTCACCCGGTCACACTGATCCCCCGCCCTCTGTCACTCTGTCACACCGCCCTGCTCACTTCTTCCGAGGTCCTTCCGCAGCG
Organism: Artibeus jamaicensis; assembly: GCF_021234435.1. Taxonomy (NCBI): domain Eukaryota; kingdom Metazoa; phylum Chordata; class Mammalia; order Chiroptera; family Phyllostomidae; genus Artibeus; species Artibeus jamaicensis. Next base: position 22,213,345 of record NW_026521788.1, read on the forward strand.
GGATATTAACTTGTTTTGTCTGGTGCTGTTTGTTTATTTTTTGTCTGTTCCCCTCCCCCAGCACTTGGCTATAAGCCAGATTCCCTGTCTGTTCAGCTCACCACTGAACCCCCCAGTACTTAGCACAGCGTTTTTTTTGTTTTTTTTTTAGATTTTATTTTTAGAGAGAAAGGAAGGGAGGGAGAGAGAGGGAGAGAAGCATCATCAGGGTGTGATGGGGTTGCCTCTTGCATGCCCCCAACCGGGGATTTGGCCTGCAACCCAGGCATATGCCTGACTGGGGATCGAACCAGAGACCTTTCGGTTCACAGGCCGGCAGTCAATCCACTGAGCCAGGGCAGCACAGTTTCTGATACATACACTCAGTGCATATTTATTGAATGAATGCTTTAACCCAGCCCCTGGACCGGGGGTTTCAGGGGATACCGAGGAGAGAAGGCGAGGATGGGGGACATGCCTCTTGACCCAGTGGCCGTCAAAAGGCTGTAAACATGGCAGGTGACCAGCTTCTTGTGGTTTCGGGTTCTTCCATATTCCTCTCCTGAGCATGTGGGTACATAGTAGGCACTTAATAAATGCTCAGTACACCTGTTTTGGCATGCTGATGTGACATCAGCAAGAGAATGCCTTCTCAGTGTTCCCGGCTCTGAGGAACACGAACTTCTCCGTACTCCGTCACTGAGCCTTCCCCGTACTTCGCTTCTGCCGCACGCTCACCTCCGTTCTCTCTCCTGATCCTTGCAGGAGCTGTGTGACCGGAGCAGGGCTGGTGTCACCCTCGGGGAGAGTGACTGGCCCGAGGTGGCACAGCCCGCAGGCCCTGTCTGACTCTGAACCCCCTGCTCTCCCCAGCTCCCATCGTCAGGGTGTCGCCCTCGGCCCCTCCTGGTGGAGCCTGGCCCGACTTGTGCTTCCCACAGGGTCAGGAGGTGAAGGCTCAGCCTGGCCTGGGAAACAAACAAAGAGACCACCGGGGGGTGCCCTCTCCTCCCACCCCAGAAGCTCCTCAGAGATTCCCACAGCCCGGCGGGCCGCCCTGTCCCTCCCACCTCCCAGTTCCTCTCCACTGACTGTCACCAGTGCTGGCTGACATTAAGCTGCAGATTGGTGACCTAGCTGAGCCTGGGGCAGTTGCTGTGTGTCAACTGTCCCTTACTCAGGTAGTAAAAATGAATGTAAATTTAATAAACAGCAAAATATAAAAATTATTCAAAGTTCATAAAAATAAGAGGCAATAAAGAAATTTGGATAATTAAACTCGGATGTTCTTTGTAAGTCTGTAGCATGTCTCCTTGTGAAACGGAAGCAAGCGTAATGGACTATACTTCTACCGAAGCTTAGGAGCACATTAAGATCTTTGGGACGCCAACCTCTTATTGGTCTATAGATTCGCTGGGCCTGGAGCGAGACCCCAAAGTCCCTGCTTTTCCAGGGAGTCTTACTAAGTAACACAACATCATCTCTTTCTCTTTCTCTCTCCTGCTTTCCACAATCCCATGAGGTAGGTGCTTCTGTTGGCTTCTACCCGTGAGACGCCTGAGGCTCAGGGAGGCTGGGTGACTTGCTGGGACCAGGCAGTCAGTTGCCACAATGCTGCGATTCGGGCTCAGGCTGTCTGATCCAACGCCTGCACTTGGAGTAACTCGAGCGGGGTGCCTGGGTGGGGCTTAGCTCTCCAAACTCCTTCAGCTCTGTGCCCTGTTAGTCACTGACCATAGGGTTGGCGCCATTCTAGCCTGGTGCATGCCCCACTCACACCAAAGGGCCCCAGACTTCAAAGGCAGCTGGAAGGGAGATGCACAAACCTGGCTGGGTAGGCGGGCAGGCCTGGAGAGCGAATACAATCACCCAGAGACCCGGTGGGGCAGGAGGAGTCTGCAGGGAGCAGATGATCCAATGGGACACATTTTCACCCAACTCCCCCCCTCAGAGCGGTTTGTTATGACTGCTAACAGATCCTCAGACGTGGGGGAACTAGGGGTGAGGGACGCGCCAAGCCAAATGTGTGACCATGTCACAGATGGACAGACATGTTGGAAACCAGCTTTTACAAATTTTACACCAGGTATAATGCTGAGTGCTTTGGACCCGTGCCTCACACACAACTCTGAGGAGCTCCTTTTACAGGGTATTTTATACGTGTATTGTTCCCATTTCACTGATGAGAAAACTGAGGTTTGAATTTCATAAGTGCTTGCCAGGGTCAAGCTGGTGCTAAGCAGCTGAGCTGGATTTGGAGCCCAGGTCTGTTTTGACTCCAGCCCTTGTTTTCACCCCATAATCAGGAGAGAACAAACAGCTAAGAAGACCCCAGGGTGTTTCGGTGTTCGCTTCACCCTGGTGCAAGGGCAGCAGGCTCAGGAGGTAGCACCGTGCCTGTTCGCTCACATCTTCAGGGAACAGGGACTGGGTAGTCCAATTCGGAGATGAAGTTTTCATGATTGGAAATGACATAAAATCACAAGCCCCTCCCCCACCTCATCCTGTGTGTCTCATGTCCATCCCCCGTACACCAATCATTCTCCCACCTAGTCACCCCCTTGACAGCTGACACCCCTCTGACACCCCCTTTGCTGTTTCGGAGCCAGAGGACCAGGGTTGCGAGGTCTGCAGGAGGCTCTGTGCCCGCAGCCCCAGTCTGGGCCACACTAACTTCCCTCCCAGGGGAGGTCCCAGCCCAACTCCGTTCCCAGCCTCCTTCTGGCTCCTGGCACCCTTGGGCTCCCCACTCCCACCCCTCCCACAGCTCCCCTTTTCCATCCTCCCTGTGAACTGCACCCCTTAGAAGCCAGTTTCTTTGCCACTGGTAGGTTCTAAGATCACAGGACCCTTTTTCTGCTTGTACCGGCCTCAGGGCCAGCCACACTGAGCAGGGCTAGAGGGACTGGCAACAGATTGAGAGAGGGAGTCCTGTTAGGGACCCCGGCCAAGGACACTGCCCCCATCCCCATTCAGGGACAGAGGGGGAGGGTTGAGGGTACCAGTTAGGCCTGCGGTTCGTGTGTGCATGGCAGGGGGAGGGGGCAGGAAGCCAGCCCAGTCATCCCCAGTCTGCCTCTTCCGTAGGGCCCATACGTCACGCCCCCATCACCCTCCTCTAAAACTCTGAGCTAGACTTCAACTCTGAACAGAAGCCTCCGCTGGCCCCCTGCACTCAGTGGCCAGGCGCTAACCAGTGAGGCTGAAAGCGTACGTATGTCTGTTACCACAGAGCTTGCTTTTCTGGGGAGGGTTGGCAGTTGTCACCTGCAGGTGGCGGAGGCAGAGGAAAGGAGCACTGGACTTGAAGTCCAGGTCGTGGCCTTCGGCGTGCGAGCCTGCCTCGGCTCTGCTTTGGCGTTTGTGAAGAAGGGTCTTAACCGGACGTGTGTGGGACGATACCCAGTCCCACCTGCCGCGCCCGCACTGCGATAGCACCATGGGGACTGGACCCCGGGCGGGAGGTTTGGGGAAGGGCAGGAGGAAGTCTGCTGGGACATGAGCTGGCCTGGCTGCTCCGCGGGGCCCTGGCTGAGGCCCAGGCGCCCGCCCCCGTGGGAAAGCGCGGACCGCGACCCAGCGACTCTGCCAGCCAGCGGAGCAGAAGGGCGGCGCACGGAGCTGGAGCCGCGAGGGGGCGGGGGCGGCGGTGAGTGTCTCCGGGACTGGCAGGCCGGGGAAGTGTCGCGAGTCCGCAGGGCCGCGGGGTTGCTCGTCCCAGGCCCCACCAGGAGAGCCCTTTGGGTGGTGCCCGACGTCTTTGCCGAGCCCACCACTTGGTGCCCGCTGGGCAGCTCTCGGGCCCTCCTGTCCAGCCACTGGGTCCCGGACTGGATCCTCCGCGCAACGAAGGGTGAGCCCCCGCCTGAGCCGATTGTCTCAGGGTTCTAGGTTCAGCTGGACTTGCCCCTCCTACCCGCCCCGTCTCCACTCTCGGCCTCTGTCCAATAGCCCCATTCTCTGGCTGGTGGTGGGGAGGGGTGGTGTCTGCAAACTGTGTAAATTGTAAACTGTGCGGGCTGGAGGGTGGAGTTATAGTTCAAGGCCATCCGCAAAGCCCCCACTTGGTGCCAGGCCGGTGCAGGGGTGGGTCACACACACCACTGCAGCCTTTTCGTCCTCAACGGTGCTTGGTATACCCAGGGCCCTGGGCTCAGGTAGAGCAAAGGTTCTTTTCCCTTCACCCCGCCCGCGGCAGGGAAGCCCAGTCTGCATAACCATGGCCACAGTTTGTCAGCCCTGACCCGGGGACAGACTGGTCACACACACTGTGCACAGTTATTGCACACAGTACTTGTGACTCTGCAGAGTGGGTACTGAGAGGTGATGTCGTTCGTTAGAGGTCACGGCAACCACAGCTGGAGTTACCTTGAGGCTAATGAAACATAAGTTTCAGACACTTCCAAGGGGCCCCCTGCCGTAATTTGTATTTGCATTTTTGGGGTCTTTCCTTTAAAAGCCCCATCCCGCAACGGTGTGAGGCTCAGGCCCCATAACTGAGGACCTGGTCTGTCTGCTGTCCTCTACCACTCTGCCCAGGGTGGGCGGAGGTAGGGAGTTTTGGGGGGCCCGGCTGTGCGGGCCTGGCAGGGAAGGAAGAGGGCATCCAGGCCAGGTCAAGGGTCCCACATGACCTCAGCAAGATCCTCGGCTTCCCGAAACTCCAAACAGCCTGGCACCCCCAACGCCCAGCCCTTTGCCTGCTGTGGCAGGACACGGCTTGGGCAGACTTCCCGTGTGATCTCAGCTCCTCTCTGGGGTTCAGTTTCCCTCATCGGAGGAATGGCTGGTTATTACAGGGGTGACCACAGGAACCAGGGTAAATGTTGGAAGGGGCAGACAAAAGGCTCCGGAAAGCTGCTGGGTCCTGCTGTCCTGCCCTGTTTTCCGATCCTGCCCCACCTCCCCTCGCCTGTCAAGGCAAACCACTGCGCCTGGTGTGCGCGCAGTCCACGCTAGTCCACGCAGTCCACGCAGTCCAACTGCAGCATCTTCTCACCGTCATGGCGCCTCTTCACTCTCCCTGACGCCCAGTCACTCTTCACTGCCAAGGGCCCTCCCGCAGCTTGGGCTGTGGGACACTCCGTGTTGCCAAATGTGTTCTGGCCCTAACTGACCTCGAGGCAGTTTTTGACACAGTTGAAACGCTTCCCTAGCCCTTGACTTTTGAGCCACCAAGCTTTCCTTCCACCTCCTGCCACTGCTGCTCAGTCCTCTGTTCTCGTAGCCTCCTCCCCCCTGTCCAGCCCCCACCCTGCTCTGAGGGCTGGCCTCCCCTCCCACTGTGCACTTCTCCTGGAGGGTCTTGCCACCTGAGGCTTTAAAATGCCCCCAGACCATTCTTCTGAGCCTGGGGCCCCTAATCAACGGCCCCCTGGGCATCTCCCTGCCCAACCCCAGACCCAGCCCAGCGGTTTATGTCCCTTGCTCAGTGCTCCCTCTTCACTCTCGCCCCTCCCTCTACCCAGTTACTTAACCTGACGTCTGATTTCCTCTTCCCCTCAACACCCCAATGTCTAATCCAGTCCTCGCCTGTGGATTCTGCTTCCAAAACTGTTCTCTAAAATGCATCCTCTGTTCTCCATCTTCTCTCTCCCCAGCCATCCTGTCTCTCACCTGGACAACCACAATGGTCTCCCTGCTGGTCTCCCAGCCTCCGCCCTGCTTCCTCCCCTTCCATCCACGCCCACTGGAGCTGCTGTCCTGGGTGGGCCTGCAGCACTTCCCCCAGTAGAAGCTTCCAGAGCCTCCCATTGCCTTTGGGATGAGTACAAGCCCCCCGCAGCCCTGCCCTGGTGTCTCACTGCTGCCTAAGTACAGCAGCCTTCTTTCTGTTCCTGAAATTTCGTGAGCTTGTTCTCACCTCATGGCCTTTGTCCTTGCTGTCCCCTCTCCCTGGAATGCCCTTCCTCCCACTCTGCCTGGCAAAACCCTGTTGAGCTTTAATTCTTCATTATGATATGATCTCCTTGGAGAGGTGTTCCCCCACTACTCTGTCCAAAGCTTTTACACACCTTCAGAACACCTGTATTTCCCCTTCAGGGCACTTATCATCAGCTGTAGTTTGTCTTTCCTTGTGAGGCTATTGATTCATATCTTCCTCCTTTATACTTCCATAAAGGCTGTCGGGTTTACTGTCTGTGCTGTTCTGCATCCCTGCCTTTACTTAGCAAAGAGTAAGGGGGCAACCCAGGAAATACCAGCGGTGGGGAAGAGGAGAGGCCAGCTGCTGAGGCTGTCCTCCCACATCTGTCCAGCAGGTGGCGCCCCAGGTCAGAACTTCACTTAGACCTCTGCTCCCAGGGCGACTCCCACCCCTATCCCAGGGCCCCAGCTGGAGATCCGAAGGGCAGGTGCGGAGCCAGGCTGCCCTCTCTGCCTCCCTGTCCCACAGAACCCCTCACACTCCTCTTGGCTTGTTGGAACTCGTGGCTCTGCATCGTGGTTATCTTTACCAGTGTCCACTGTGGGGCTAGTGGCAACTTGAAACCAGAGACAGAATCTCACCTATTTATTTTTCCCTGGTGCCCATTCAGAGCTCGGAACACTGAATAAGTAACGGGGAAACAAAATGACTTCATTCTGTGGAGAGGTTATTGTTCTGGCGGCTAATGTGAAGGCTTTGGAGCCCGATTGCCTGGGTTCTAATCCTGGCTGTACTGCTTCCTAGTTGTGAGACTTTGGACAAGTTACCGAACCAACAGCCCCTCATTTTCCTCCTCCGTAAAAGTGGGAGCAGCGCCTGCCTCACACGGCAGTCTTGAGACTGGAGTGAGGAAACACACGGACAGTATCTAGAAAGGTACCTGGTGTGTAGTAAGTGGTCGGCGAATGGCAGCTTTTATTGTCGAGCGTCTCTTTACGCTCTGCTGGAACCCTCGGTCCCAGATGTGGGAGAGACGCCCTCTGCCAGACGCTTGAGCGTGGCACACGCACACGCACATGCACACGCACATACTCACACACAGAGCAACAAGTGCGGGAACAACATGTAACTCCCAGCTGCTGCTTAGGCAGGCCCAGGTGCCTCTCTTCCCAGAACAGGAGTCTGACAGGCGCCCTGTCACCTTCCTGGCACTGTGTCTTCTGTGCTCAGTGCCACCGGCTTGGCAGGACAGGTTTCCATGGCAGCAGGTGACCGAGCCTGCAGGCAGGGAGGGTGGCTGGTCTCGGCTGAGCCCCCGGGCTTTTTAGAAGGGCGTGGCTCCCGCCAAGGCCCAGGGCCTTCTGCTGCCCAGACACTCAGCCGGCACGGAAGTCATGGCCACGCCCGGGGCCCCAGGTAGTGTCCCTGCCCTGGGAACCCGGAGGCCGGCCCAGCCACTGGCTTCTGGCTGTTTCCCTGGCCCTGGGCGCGTGCACCTTCTGCTCATTCCTCACACTACTGGAAAAATCTGACGTGAACCTTTCTCCTTGTCCCACGGTGAACCCCTTAAGGTTGTACTCAGCACACAGTAGGCCTCTCTTGCTGTTTATGGGGTGAACGAATACATAAAGAGTGGGTTCCCATCCTGGCCCAGTGGCTCCGTTGGTTGGAGCATTGTCCTGTACACTAAAAGGCTGCAGGTTTGATCTCTTGTCAGGGCACGTACCTGGGTCGTGGGTTTGATCCCCAGTTAGGGTGCATATAGGAGGCAACTGATCAATGTTTTTCTCTGGCTCTTTCTCTTCCTCTCTCTCTAAGATCAATAAACATACCCTCAGTTGAGAATTTTAAAAAATCAGTTCCCTCTCATCACCTTCACGGGAGTAAAGTTGTGAGACCACCGCTGCAGGCAGGGCCCAGATTCCAGCCCTGACGGGCGTGCTCCTGCTCTCACGAGCCGACATCCCAGAGGGGGAGAAAGACAGTAACAGACAAGCAAACAGAACAAGTTCAATATCGGATTGTGACGGTGGCGCACTGAGTATTATAACCAGGTGATATCCCAGCGAGAAAATGAGTAGCTGCCGCCGCCGGTGGGGGCAGCCGGGAAGGCCTTTCCGAGAAGGTGACGTGTGAGCACAGGCCTGAAAGGAAGGAAGGTGTGGAGGAAGAGCACTCTGGGGAGAGGGACCAGCAAGTGCAAGGATCCCAAGGAGGGACCCCGGCAGGCCAGCTGGAGGGGCGGAAAGAGGTTAGGCTGCGACTCAGCGGGTGAAGGGGATGAAGGTAGGGCAGTGAAGGGCACTCGCCTTAAAGTCACAACCTGACGGATTTTCACAGAGGCAACCCGTACCCAGATCAAGGCAGAGCACACCCCCAGCACCCCAGAAGGCGCCCTCGGGTCCCTCCCAGGCAATGTGGCCCCTCACCCAGAGGTGACCACTCTTCTGACCTTGACCGCCACCGGTTGGCGTGGCCTGTCCTAGGCCTTCAACTAAGTGATGGAAGCCTATCCTGTGTGCTGACCTGTACCTGGCTTTTTCCACTTATCAAGTCTGTGATGTTTATCCACGACGCTGCGTCTGGTGGTAGCGCCCTCATTTTGGTCTCTGGGATGTGTTCCGTTACAAGACCACACCACAGCGTCTTTGCTCGTTCTCCTGTTGGCGGACATTCATTCGAGTTGTTTCCAAGTCGTTGGCTGCTCTGAACCATGCAGCCAAGAACAGCCTTGTCCACGGCCTGGGCGCTGCCTCGTGAAGCGTGTGTACACTTACGTGCTGGTGGAGGGTGAGCCAGTTCGACCCTTTCATTTTGCAGGTGGGGAAACAGGCCCAGAGAAGGGAACGGACTTTCCCTCTGGTCACCCGGGCCATCGGTGACTCAGGGGGGCACATTGCACTAGGCAGAGGGAAGAGCAGAGGAAGAATATTTGGGGGACCTGCAGCATTTCAGGCTATTTATGTGTGTTATGTCATTTGCCGTAATCCTCAAGAGAACCCCACAAATTAGGTATTGATATGGCCATTTTACACACAAGGGGCCTAGTCTAAGAGGTGGGGTCAGGACTCAGGCAAGTCTGTCTGACTCTAAAGCCCGACCCCTTCATGACCTGCCGCCCCCCGGGGACGGGTGGGGGCTCCTTGTGCCAGGGCTGCAAAGTGCAGAACCTGTGGGGACAGGAGACACTTGGGGGTCCCTGGGCAGGACGGCGTGCAGCTGGGAGAAGCAGTTGTTTTGAGCCCCTGCCAGCCCTGAACTGGCCTGTGTTTCTCTTCTGAGGGCAGTTTCTCTTCTGCAGGGTCAGGTCAGCTCACGGCCTGAGCCCCAGCTTCATGGTGAACTGGCTGTGTGACCTGTGGGCAGACGTCGCCTCTCTGTGCCTTGGGTACCGTCTAGCTCTGACCCTCTCAGCTGGGGTTGAACTGGGGGGTCTTCCGGCCTCTGTTGGCCTGAGGGTACCTCTTGCTCCAGGGCAGCTGCCAGAGAAGGCTGGAAGGAAGAGGCGGTTTTGGGACTCTGGGAGCAGCCCACGGGACTGTGGGGTCTCTGTGTCCCACAAAATGGCCTTGCTACTATGCCGAGCTGGACCTTGGCCACTTGGGCTTCTTAGGGGGGGCTTTCTGTGTGCATATGGTGGTGGGGGGTACTTATTTTCTCCCGTCTACAGATTGTCTTCTTTTTTTAAACTCGTGATAAAATATAGGTAACATAAACCTGACCACTTTAACTCCTTTTAAGTGTACAGCCTTTGAACACTTCCACGCTGTCGGGCAGTCGTCACACCTTCCGCTTCCAGAGCCGCTTCCTCTCTCCCAGCTGGGACTCCGCACTCAGGCAACGCCAACTAGCAGAGGCGTTTGGAGTGGTGGCCTGGGGAGGGACAGTGCGTGCGGGCAGCCCTCCCTGAGTGCCCTGGGGGAAGCTACGAGAGGAAGTGAGCAAACGTGGAACACGCTGGTGGGAATAGGCAGGGATTTACAGCAGAAACAGGGCCCGGAGCTGCAGACTCAGCCTGCTCACCTCCAGGACCCTGCCGGGCTTTCCTGATCCCCCCGGGGGGGCAGTTTATTTCCTTCCTGCCACCCCCACCCCCAGCCTCCCCTCTACCCCCTCTCCCTACAAAACAGTGGGCATTTCACCGCCTCCCTGCCTCCTCCAGCAGCAGCTCCGTGCACCCCCTTCAGAGAGTTGGAGTGGGGGGTGGCAGGCTGGGAGGTGAGTGGGGGGCCCCGGAGACTTGTCCACAGCTTTCTAAATGTCACATGGCAGCTAGGTGTGAATTCAGAGCCCAGAGCCCAGCTTCCTGGGGGGCAGTGGGGTGCTGAGTGATGAGAGAAAGAAGGACTTCATTCTGTTCTTTGACCCCCTTGGGAAAGAACCCCCCAGGGTGTCTGGTGGCAGAATGACAGTTTTGGCCTCTTTTGGTCCTGGAGGTTCCCACAGGCCTTTGAAAGCCCTGGGGACATGGAGTTGGAGGAGTGGCCTGGGGCGGGGTGTGAGGTGGCGGCCCTCCAGCGTTTGGAAGGAGGAGACGCACCCCTGTGCCCTCGTGGTCCTGTGTGGTCGTCGGGCTCACGTGAGGAGTAAGGGCGTCCCAACACCCAGGGCCGTTCTGCCGGGAAGTCTCCCAGGGAGTCAGCTACCCGTCCCTGGAGGATTCAAGTCAGGCAGCAGCTTCGTGGCTGAACAGGAGAGCTCCCGACTCAGAGAGGACCGAGGGGCGTGGGGCAAGTTCTCCACCGTGTCTGTGCCTCAGTTTCTTCATTCATGTGATGACAGTGATGAAATACGCTTTCAGAAGTGAGGAATGAGACTGTGGATATGCAGCCTAACACAGTACCCAGCACTAAGAAAACACCCCGTAGCCCTGATCGGGTACCTCGGCGGGTTAGCACATCACCCTGTTACACCAGGATTGTGGGCTCGCTTCCCGGTCTGGGCAGTTACAAGAATCAACCAATGAATGTGCAAATAAGTGCAACACAAATCCGTCTCTCTCTCCCTGTACCTACCTCTCTCCCCCCTTCCTCTCTCTCTCTCTCTCAAATCAATAAATAAAAATAAAATAAAGTACCCCATATGTAGGACAAGGGTACTTTGGGGGTACTGTGAGGAGGTCCTGGGTGAGGGGTGTTGTTGATTAAATCCTTACCAAGAGCCCTTCAGCCCCGATGTCCCGTGGAAGGAGAACCATGGGACTCTCTGGTAGTGTCCCCAAGTTGTCTGAAGTTCGTTGCCTGCCACCAAATGGGCACTTTGTCTACCTACCCACCAGGTGGGGTCTAGGAGGCGCACCTTGTGTTTACGTGCAAGGCAGAAATTACTCATCCATTTTACAGATGGCGAGACGGAGGCCCAGGGCCCAGAGAGGTCCGCCAACCTGCCCCGTGCAGACTTACCAAGGCAGGGCCTAGATTAGGGGCTGGGCTCCGGAAGCCTGGGCGGAAGCTCTGTCCACCCAACCGGTCTGCTCACGGCCCTTGTCAAGCCTGAGCCCTTGGCTCCCAGATGGTTAGAGAGGCTGCCTGACTGTCTTCCCAGGAGGAAGGTGGGGCCGGGGCACCAGGCAAGGTTTTTAAGGGCGCTTCCTTTCTCAGGGTCAGGTGTGGGGCTCCCTTCCCTGCCTTTACTCCAAAAGAAGCCCCTGCCTTCAGTAGTGGACAGAGCACAGCAGGGGTGGCGTCAGGACAGCCCTCCTGGGTGAGCGACGACATCCTCTCTGAGTCTCAGTGCTTGGGGGGAGATGGAGGGGCGTCTGCTTCTCACATGGCAATTTCGAGAAAGACCTTTGTACTCCAAAAAGCACTTCACAGACCCTGGCTTCAAGCTCGACATGTAGTAGGTACTCAGGACTTGCATTTCTTCCCTGTTTCTCTGCCCCAAACTGCCTCTTAAAGTGGAAGCTGCTACCCTGCTGTGGTTGGAGGGTTGGCCTGGCCAGTCACACAAGCATTTATTAAGCTCCTAGTTTATGCCCTGGCCTGGAGCACAGACATGAACAATGTGCACAGCTCTGGCGTCCAGAGCTCATTGCTTAGGGACAGAGGGATCCGCAAACCAAGGAATCCTGCCGGTCGGTTACGGCGTGTGTGGGGGGGGGTGAGGGCAGCCTTGAGGGCTGTGGCTCCGAGCTCCCGTCCAGACAACTTGCTGCAGGGTGCAGTTAGCCGACTGTCCCCGCTGCCTCACCGTCAGGATCCACTGCTGCATTCACCTTCTCCCTGGGCGGATCCTGGCCAGTGGCTGAGCCCAGTGGGGGTCCTAGAGCCAGGCCCCACCTGCCAAATGCAGGAGTCCTTTAACAGCAGTCTTTGCTCTGGTGTCCCATCAGCCAGGCTAAGACGTTCTCAAGGCCACACCGGGTCTAGGGCTCGTCCTTCCAAGCCCCTGGCTCCCCCCCCCCCCCCCCCCGCTTCACAGGCGTCAGACCTGCAACACTGTATGAGGCCCTCCCCACTCAGCCCTGCCCCTGCCTCTCACAGGCACTTCGCCAGTAAGCCTCCGGCACTGCCAGCTTTGCCTTGGAGTCTGCTTCCCAGAGCATCGGAACCCACACGTGGTGTGACGTGCCACATGCTCCAATGGGCACTTGGGTGTTCGGAGCACAGCCTCACCGCCCTCATTCTGGGGGAGCAGTGGGGGCATCAGGTCTTTGGTTGCTGGCACAGGTGGGGTGCAGCCAAGTGTTGAGGGTGGAGAAAGGTGAGCTTTAAAAACAATTATTTGTTTATTTTTAGAGAGAGCAGGGAGGGAGGGAGAAAGAGAGGGAGACATTGTTCGGCTGCCCCTCTCACACACCCTAACCAGGGACCAGCCCTGCAGCCCAGGTGTGTGCCAAGACCAGGACAATGTCCAACCAACTGAGCCACATTGGTCGGGGTGAGAAAAGTGGGCTCTTAAATTATTTATTTATTTATTATTGATTTGATTTGAGAGAGAGAACCATTGATTTGCTGTTCCCCTTATTTATGCATTCTTTGGTTGCTTCCTGTATGTGCCCTGACCAGAGTTCAAATCCACAACCTTGGCATAATGGGACAACGCTCTAACCAACTGAGCTATCTGGCCAGGGCAAGAAAGGTGGGCTTCGATGTCAGGGTGCCTGCTGTGACTCCCAGCTCTGCCTCCTGCCAGCTGTGTGCCCTGGGGCCGGCTGGTCCATCTCCCTGAGCCTCATCTGCTGAAGGAAGACAAGCTGCCTCCTGCCTCCTGGGTGGGGTTGAGGCTTCAGCGAGTTAATACGCGTGGACCTCGGCAGAATAAACACTCAGTGTCTCTTCTTCCTTGGAGGAGGAAGACTGTGGAGGGGAGGGGCAAGCTGCCACCTCCGAGTCCACTGCTTCTGGCCTCAGAAAGCACACTGAACTTGAGGGCCGAATGTGCACGTGGCCAGTGTACTCTCGACAGGAAGTGGCGCCACCCGGTTCCCTGACATCCTCAGGTGGGAGCATCGCCCTCTGGGCTGTGGGTGGGAGGGGGCCAGAGTCTTGGTACAGGGGCAGGTGGCTGAGCTGAGTTGGCTCACTGCAGAGTCACTTGACCCAGTGGTTCCCGAACACCGGACCCTTGACAGCCACTTTAGAGCCACCCAGAGGTCTTCCCCAGGTTCCAGCCCTGGAGCTTCTGGCCTAACAGAGCTGGAGAGGAGCCTGGGGATCTGCAGCTGGGCCCTTCCTGCTGGTGATTCCAATGCACACGTGGGCAGGCCCAGCCTTGGCCCAGGGCGTACCTCTGACCGCCATGACATAGAATGCCTGTCTCAGGTGCCCGGTTGGGGGCGGCGGTGTCTCAGGGGGATTTCCAAACCAGCAGAGCCTCAGTGGCCTCTAGTTTATGTGAATGTGCACAGTGCGCCATTGTGCTTCTGAGTGTACTTTGGACAGGAATGGACTCTAATGGGCTGGGCTCTTTCTCTGGTTCTGCCCACTGCGGGGTGCTTCTAAGACAGCACATGGTGAGATGGTGCCTAAGGGTGGGAAGCCTAGCTCCGGCCCATTAGGACAAAGACAGAGATGGATCAGGTAGTGAGCTCCTCATCTCTGGGAGCAGTCAAGCAGAGGAAGGGACTACCACCCCTTGAGTGTTTGTTTAAGTATATTTATTACATTTTTCTATTATCGTTTAGTCCCCTTACACAACTCTCCCCCTGAAATTCCCACACCGTTGCCCATGTCCATGAACCCTTCTGACTTTTTGCTCAATCCCTCCAGCCCCTAACTTCCCCGACCCAGCCGTCATCTGTTCTCCATCTATGAGTCTGTCTCTGATTTGCTGGTTAGTTCAGTTTGTTCATTAGGTTCCACATGTGAGTGGAATTGTATGGTACTTGTCTTTCTCTGACTGGCATATTTCACTTAGCATAAGGTTCTCCAGGTCTATCCATACTGTTGCAAAGGGTACATTTTCCTTCTTTTTTTATGGCTGAGTAGTATTCCATTGCATAAATGTCCCATAGTTGTTTTATTCATTCATTTACTGATGGGCACTTGGGTTGCTTCCATATCTTGGTGATTGTAAATAACACTTCCAGAACCTTTTCCTGTCTAAGTAGAAGAGTTACAGCTGTGAGTTTCAACTTGCAAAGAGCATTTTATCCTATAGATCATCAGGAACCCCTGGGCTCTGGCGAAGGTGGGGGTGGAGTGGGCTAGAGGCGCCTGAGGACAGACTGGGTACAGCAGCTCTGGGGAGAGAACGAGGGAGTCGAGGCGGGGATGCTGGTGCTGAGGCACTGCCCCCGAGGCAGCCGCCCACCCCCGGGCAGACTGCCTTGAGGGTGTTGTGCAGGGTGTCCCACCAGGCCTGGTGGGGTTCACTGACTGGCCTCCCTTTGTTTCTGTAAACTGCCTTTATTCTGTCTATCACAGTCCGTTGTGGGTAGGAGTGAACTGGTGTGAGGTCTGGGGGCTGCTTTGAAACGCTCCAGCAAGAAAACCAGAAAAAAAAGATAATGGACATAAAGCATGCGTGGCAGAACCTTGATAATGGCCTCATCTGGATGGTGGCTGTATAAAACCAACCATACCCTTCTCTACCTTTGTGCATATATATAATGTTCAAAATAAAAATGAAAAATGAATTATTAGACTAGGTCATAGATGCGCAGGGTAAAAACCCAGCTGTACAGCAGATTCCTGAGTGGAAGGCAAGCCAGCTTCCCTCCCGCTGGCCCTCTTCCCGGTGCCTTCCATGGCCTTCTAGAGATTGGCCATGTGTATACAGCCTGTGAGATCGATTTTTTAATTATTAAAAAATAGCATATCCACGTGGAGCAAAATTCGAATGCATGGGAAGGTGTACAGTGAAATGTTTCCCTTCAGCCGGAGCCCTACCCCACCCAGCTCCTCAGAGGCAACTGAAGTTCCTGGTTTCTTCCCGCTGTTCAGAGACATTCGGTGTGTGTGTGTGTGTGTGTGTGTGTGTGTGTGTGTAAAATATACAGACTGCTTATACAGCCTCTAAAGTGCTGGCGTGTTAGATACTCTGTCCGCCATCTCCTCTCCTGGTTCTTTCTCTCCCTCCCTCCTTCTTTCCTCAGCTGCAGAGCTGAGTGAGTAATTTTCCTTAATCCATAGCACGTCATCATCGTCATCATCATCATCAACATATGTGAGGCCTTTCGTTCATGTTTTCTCGTTGCTTTATTTTCCCTTCATCTCATTTTTTTTCTTGTAGACGCCATGGTAGAGTGTTTGATAAATACTTTTACAGAAGGTACATCCCCTCATTTTTAAAACCGGTGGCATTTTTCTCTGTGCGTACATGGCTAATCCAGCTCCGTTTGCGACTTTATACCCGGGACGCTGTGTCTCCGTGCTCCCTCACGTCTCTTGAGGTGCGCCCCTCGGTGGGTGGGAGTCACTGGGCCGGCTTCCCTGGCTGGAGTCCACGTGAGTCCCCCTGGGGACCCTTGGGGGACACTGCCCTGACTGTCCTTGTCCCTGCCCAGCTCCGCAGATCCCTTGCCGTCAGCCCCCAAATGTCCGCCTCACGTTGTAAACAGCCACATGGCGTTTCTGGTTTCCGGGTGTGCCCTCACCTGTCTGGCTGCTCGTCTCCCGCCGGCAGACCTTTCAGCGGCTCCCGTCTGTGTGCGTCACGGGTGGGGATGCCGGCCGGGCTGCCCCTCTGGGAAGCAGCACGGGGCTCCTCAGAAAACCGAACGTGGATCTGACTTATGACCCAGCGATTCCGCTGCTGTGTATTTTTCGGAAGAAACCCGAAATGCTCATTCAAAAGGACACATGCACCCTGTGTTCGTCTGGGCGTTATTTACAGCAGCCTGGAAATGGGAGCAACCCGAGGTCCATCAGGAGAGGCCCGTGGATGGAGAAGCTGCAGGGCCTGTGCACAGTGAGTGTCCCTTCGTCATAAAGAAGAATGAAATCTTACCGAGAGCATATTAAGCTCAGGGAACTAAGTCAGCCAGAGGAAAAAACTACCATATGATTTCACTTTTATGTGGAATTTAAAGAACAAAGCGAACCAACCAGCAAAATTGAAACAGACACGACACAGAGAGGGGACTGGTGGCGGCCAGAGGGAGCGTCTGGGGCCCGGATGGAAGCGAAGGTGGGACTGAGATGTAAGGGGGCCGTTAGAAAGCGCAGCGTGGGGAGTGCGGTCCATGGCATGGCCGTGACTGTGGGCGGTGCCGGTGGGACCGCTCTGTGAAGTGCATGCGACTGTCTAACTGCTATGCTGTCCACCTGAAACCAATACAACATAATACTGAAAACAAAGTGTAACTGAAAAGAAAAATAGCACAGGCTCCTGGCCCCATTTCTGGGGTGTGTGTGTGTGTGTGTAGACTTGCTGGGACCCTCGGTGCCAGGATGGCGTCTCAGAATCAGCTCCGTTTGAGATGCTGCTCTCTGCCCAGAGACAGAGTCACAGTCCACAGGGAAAGGGCTCAGTCCCTCCACGTCAGATGCCAGTTGCCAGCCCAGATTGTTACCTGTGCTTCTGACTGCCCGGCTACGAATCAGAGGCTCCCATGATCACCCTGCCCGCTCAGGTTCGATTAATCTGCTAGCACTGCTCACAGAAATCAGGAAAACCCGCTTCCTCTCGATCACTGATTTACATAGTAATCAACAGCCACCTCGTGAAGAGAGACAGAGGGTGAGACCCAGAAGGAAGGAGCTTCTGTCATCCTGGAGCTTGGAGCCCGCGGCTTGTGGAAATTTTCTGGTTCCTCACCATGGAGGCTCTGAAATGAAATGCTGTCCTTTTTTGGGGGGTGTTTTATGGAAGCTTCATTACCCATCATGATTGACCAAGTCAATCATTGGCTACAGATTCAACCTTCAGTCCCTCCCCGCTCCCTGGAAATCAGGGGGTGGGGCTGAAAGTTCCAATCCTCTGACCTCTGGGATGGTTCCTATCAGCTGCCCGCCCCCACGCCACAGGCACTTCATTAACATCACAAGAGACACCACCTTCACTCTCACCCCGTAGGAAGTTCCTAGGGGTTTGGGAGCCCTGAGCCAGGAACTGTGATGGAGACCAAATATATCTGGTAAATCACACTGTGGAACCAATCTTTCTCCATTGAAAACTGTGACTAACCTGGGGCTGTAGCCAGTTCCTGCCTGTGCAAGCACGTGATAGGCTAAGTTCCTAGAAATGGAATCGCTGAGGCCAGTAGTCTGTGCATTTGTCGTTTGCACGGACACTGTCATTCGATACTGTTGAAGAGCGAGCGCCAGAGTGTCCCTTTCCCACCCCTCTCCACAGCTATCTTTTGGCACCAAGGTTCTCTGAGGTCCAGAGAGGGTGGGTGACTTGGCTGGGCAGTGAATGTTGACATCCAGACTAGAACTCAGGAGGCTGAGCCCGGGCCAGTGATCTTTCCAAGGCACTTGGCTGCTAGGTGTTCCAAGCTTCATGAGTCTGGGACTTTCTCTGTAAATCTGGGGCCTCAGCCTCTCCTGGGAGGTTTCTGGTAATCAAGCACCGCCCCCTGCCCGGGTCTGGTGGAGGGTCCACCCAGGAGCTCTGTTCCTGGGGACCAGGAGGTTGCCACAGGAAGGCCCCTGGGGGGCAGCCGAGTCAGGCCTCTGTAGCCCCCTGCCCCGCCCCCACGTCCCCTGCAGCATCGTCGTGAAAGGCTCTGTGAGAGTGAGACATCCTTGGGAGCCCGAGTGGTGTTGCTTGGAGACCACGGGGCAACGCGTCTAGATCATTCAAAGGAGGGAGGGTGGGAGGGAGAGGGACGACAGCCTGTTTGTTCGGGGATGGATGGTCTCCCTGCCGCAGGGTTTGGCAGAACCCCTCTCAACCCCTCCCTCCCCATGCCCCGTTCTGTCCGGCGTCCAGAGCCTGGGATTGTTCAGGGAGACCCAGCAGGAGGCCAGTGGGAGCCCCTTTCTGACAGCAGTGGGGGCAGGGGATTCCCTGCCTGTTCTCCGAGCACCGCAAGCGCTGGCCTGGGGCGGGGGAGGGGAGGGCAGTGGGACAGAGCCCCAGGGGGGTCTTCTAGTGATGATGGAGCCACAGCTACCACTGTGTGCTGAGCATTCTGTCCAACAGCTGTTTGTTAAGAGTTTAAATGTATTCGTTCACTTTCTCTCAAAATTCTGTCACGGTAGGTAGGGCTATTCCCATTTCATAGGTGTGGAAACAGAGGCTCAGAGGCTTGCCTGAGGTCACGCAGCTTGTAAGCGGCAGAAATGAATGAAAACTCATGTCTGCCCGATGCCAAGGCTGGAACAAGTCACTGAACGGTGCTAGAGCTGGCGGTGCCCCTGCAGGACATCCATGTTCACTCTGAGCTGACCTGGGAGGTCGAGCTGAGTCCCCCTCCCCTGCCTCCCTTCTAGTGCCCTGGTCTCACCTCCCCACCAAGAAACACATCGGCCCGAAGCTCTTAGCTTAGTCTGTCTCTCTCACAGGTCTGCGAGCACCTAGGGCAGGGCACATAGTAGGTGCTTAAAATATGCCCCGTGGAGCTCGGCTGCTTACGTGGCTCTCCCTGAAACAGGGGTGCTGGTTCTCTCCCCCACAGTCCTGCCTGGAGCAGAGGACAGTGTCCCGCCCTTGAGCGTTTTCTGCTCCAGCTGGACTGACCCAGAGCCCTCGGCACTTCCTTAGGGCTGGGCTTCGGAGGGCTGCCCTCGCTGTCTGGCTGGGATTCAGTACCTGTACCTGGACAGGCATGATCTCCTCGGCAGGAGTCTGCCAAGGCGCCAGCTGGGGCGGGTGGTGAAGGCTGCTGGGCGTGGGGGCACTTGCCCCGGGTGGTCTGGGACACCCACTAGCAGGACGCTAACTCTTCAGTGTCCTAGCTTTTAAAGAGCAGGCACCTCAAACCAGGCTGGGCTGAACTGTGGGTGGACTGGGAGTAGGGAGCTGGGGCAAAAGTGGGAGGACGTGCCAGGAACCCGGGCACAGGGATCAGTCAATGCCTGTCCGGATCCTGAGCTTGTGCTGGAGTCCGCACTGTCCCCTCACCCTCTGCTGGACCCCAGTGCCATCTCCTGCTGTGTGGGACTTATCATGGCCTATCTTCAATCATAATTGTTTATCTGTTAACGATGGCAGTAAAGGGTGGTGCTTTAAATTCATTGCTGCATGTAATCTCATAAGCACCTGCTGGTGTCAATGCCATGGTTGCCCTGAGTTAGCCGAGGCTCAGACACCTCTGTCATTTGTGGTGACAAGCAGCCCCACTGGTACACTGCTCTACACCTTTCTGTTGTGTTATGTTCTTCATAGCAGGAGTCACTCAGAAATGGTCTTGCTTCTGTTTATTATTTGTTTATTATATCCCGCACCCCACCCCACTAAAATGTCAGCCCCATGAAAGCAGGACCTTGTCTGCCTCGTGTATTGCTTGGGGCCCAGAACAGGGTTTGAAATACAGAAGGGACTCTGTTGATGTTTGTTGACTGACTGAATGAAGTATTTGTTGAATGAATGAACCAGGACTCCTTCTCCCTGTTTTCTCTTCTTTTGCTGGCGCGCTCTCCCTGCAGTACTTGAGGGATGTTCTGGAGACAGAATCATGCCTCTCCCACCTCTCCTGGGCACTCTTGAGTCAGGTATCGAGTGGCACCAGGGATGGGAGGGGAGTGCCCCCTGCCCTCGGGGACCTCATCATTCTGCACAGCATTTTCAAACTGCAGGTCACAGGCAAAATGAGTTTTGCGCAATGCAATCATCAAAAATAAAAATAAATAGGATAGGACAGGTTAGAAAGTGTGAGAATACATCACACACAGTAAAGCTAAACATTTGTGTGTGTGTGTGTGTATGTGTGTATGAACCACACACATATTCATTTCTCTGTGCAGCTGGTGAGCCCATGTAAAATGTATTGTTTACTTTGAATCGTGGTAAAAAAAATTTGAACCTAGTGTGTGAATCTGAGATGTGGGAGATTGCATCTGTGGTCCTGGAAGGTACGACCAATTGAATGAATAATCCTGCATTTAATTGTGATGTCAACTATGGAACATACATTCTGTACCATGCAGAGGTGCTCAGGTCCAAGACCGCTGCACAGAGGTGATGCAGAAGGAGCCCAAGAGTAGACAGAGATCTTGTGAGCCAGGAAGACTGCCCGGAGGAGGTGAAACCCTGAACTCAGCTTCAAAGAACCCCTCTGCCCTGGCAGGTCCGTGTGTGAACTCAGGTGGCAACGATAGTAACAATAACCAGGGCTGCTGCGTCCGTGAGCTCTGGCAGAGTGCCAGGCACCCTTTAATCCTCCAGACATTCCCGGGAGGCAGAACCGCTCTTCATATAATTTTACAAATGAGAAAAATGAGACCTGGAGAAACTAGATGACTTTTAGGGGAGGGGGTTACACGGTGGTAAAGTTGCGGAGGTGAGGTCCGGGGCAGGTTCAGCCTGTCCGAGGCCAGCGTCTGTAAGCCCTGGACCGCGAATGGAAGGGGCCTGGATCCCGGAGACTGGGCAGTGGGACCGGCAGGGTGGACAGTCGCAGCAGGACCCGGGCAGCCAGGGAAGACTGAGAAGGGTCTGGGTTGGGACTTGGGCAGTAGGCACACAAGCCTGGGGCTTGGAGACCATCTGCCTCGGGGGAGGGCTGCGGGCTCCACGGCACCCACCCCGGAGGGCCTACCTGAGCTCCGGTTCTTGGCAGGGACGTGGCCACGGGCATCCCTCCAGCCCAGTGCCCCAGCCGGAGGGCAGGCTTGGTGGGGAACGAGGAGGAGGAAAGAGCGGCGGGCTTGCTTCTCATCTTTGTCAAGTCTCACCTTCCGGGTTCGAACCCAGCTCCTCTGCCTTCCAGTGAGGCGTTTGTGCCTGTCCAGAAATAATTCTGGGCTTGAGCATCGCCACAAAGGAATAGTGGGTTCCCACAGCTTATTTTTCTGTGCAGGAACTAAATTTGGGAGTTCTTCCCCAAGAGCACCAGCACCTTGCTTACTTGGGCGGAGGGGGCTGTGGGCGGCTACAAGCAGTCCTTCCGGAAGTGTGGGAAACGGGGTTATGCTCTGTTCTGCGCCCCGGCAGCCTGGGTTCGGGCTGCAGCGGGTTGGTCTGTGTGTGCTGCACATCCGTACCCACGCGTGCTCCTTCGTATGTCCACACGGATGCCTATTGGACGCTTGCACAAACATGTACTCCCTTATGCACATCTTTGCACGTGTGAGTTCCCACATGAGCAACACAAACACGTATGTGTGCATACACAAGCCTACATTTGTCCATGGGGCTCTGGCATTCTTTAGACAATAGGATGGTATCTCAGGTGCTTGTGCGTGTGGAATGTGGGGCGGTGGTTGAGCTGGTAGGGTGCTGGCTGAGTGGGTGGCGGTCCTGTTTTGGGACCATCAGTCATTTCTCAGGGACTTTTGGATGTTTGCCCTGAGCTTCTGAGCCTTTTTGGGAGCTTCTGTGATGATTTGGGCAGATACAGTTGGCCCAGCTTATTCCTCTCTCTCCCTGGGGCTGGGGAGAGAGCCTTCTCTTGGGTATACCTAGGGCTGCCCAGGGCTGCCCTGTGTCCCTTCTTTCTTCTCTCCCTCAGGATTCAGCTTCCTCCCCTCCCCACGCTCACAGTGGGGCAAATCTCGCCCTGAAGTCTTTCTTGTTGTCGGGGGCAGCCCTGGCCTCTTGGCCAGCAGGCAGCCAGCGACACAGGGCTCGCTGCTCTGAGCAGGACTTGGCAGAGCTTCAGGGGCGGGGGATGGGCTGATGAGCTGCACACTGTTGTCTGGATGCAGTCTGTCTGTGGGCTTGTCCCGGAGACGTTTCCAAGACACCAGCCCTCTACTTCTTTCTTTCAGATTCCAAAGAAGAGTTTTACTGAAAACAAGGTGGAGGGTTAGGAGGGAGGGAGGACAAGCTAATGAAGAGCCGCTGAACCGCTGCTGGGGTCTGGTTCTGCACACGGGCACAGAGTAGATTGCTTGGCTTTCCAGGTTCCCACCGTGGCCCAGCCCTCTGATTCTGGGGTCTACAAGCTGAACTCCAAGTTGTCTGTTGGAGCCAGTAGAGCTGTGATTGTTGAGTCTCCTGGGGACATCTCTGCCCTGGGCTTTTCTGCTTAATTCAGCCAAAATGCCAGTTGTGAGGTGGACACAAATGAATGGACAATGATGTGGTAGGCACTGCACAGGGGACCAGAGGTGGAACTTTGTCTTCCAGGAGCTCCATCTAGAGAGATAGCCAGCCATGTACTCCAGCATCTGCCGGAGAGTGAGGGAAGGGGAGTAGTGTGTGTGTGTGTGTGTGTGTGTGTGTGTGTGTGCACGCGCATGCTAGTACTATGCACACCCTCCCGTAGTCCTGGCTGCAACGCAGGACTGGTCTGGAATGTAGCATCCTCAGGGTGGCTGGCCATCGCTGGAGAGTCTGGGTTGCAGGGGTGGGTTATGGGGTGGTGGAGGGAGGAGCAAGGGAATGGTGTCCAAGGATGGGGCCCACGATGTGGCACAAGCCATGCCAGGGTGTCACATGCCTTTACTTCCTGGCTCCTCAACACCTCTTTGAAGGGGAACAGGCCATCTTTTGGATGAGAAACTTGGGGATTAAAGAGCTTGTGTCACTTTTCCCAGGCCACGCAGCCAGTAAATCATGAGCCAGAGTCGGGCTGACAGGCTGGTTCTGAACGTCAGATCTGCTTCTCTGGACTTTCTCTGCTCTTCTCCTCCTGGCACTTTGGGTCGAGCAGGATAAACCTGGAGGCGAGGACAAGTTTCTCACCCCCTGAGTTTCCTCATCCACCAAAACGGGGACACTAAAAGTACTTACAAAATCGTCCAGGGGAAGCACTTGAGACCCAGGTGCCAGAGGGTTGGTAAGCACCACAAATGACAGCCATTTATCTTGCCTGTTTATTCCGAGGACTCCCAGGGGCTTTCGGGACCTCAGTGTCCCTCTCCCAGCACAGCGCTTTCTGGCTTGACTTCGGACAGAGGTCAGGCCTGAACTGCCTTCATTGAGGGAGATCTGGGATCCATTCACTCCCGCTCCAGCCCTGATTGAGGGGGAAGCAGGTGGTGACAGGTGGGGAATGAGGATTTCCCTCGCGAATGTGGAGCAGAAAGAGGAAGTGACTCACCAGCCACAACAAAGCCCATCTCCCGGAAAGGAAGCCGCGGTAGAGAGGGAGCGCTCATGGATGCCCACAGGGGCGTGCAAGCCAAGGGCGAGCTTGGGCTTCTGGGCGTTGGGTAGGCCTGGCTGGGCTGCTGCGCAGGGGCGGGAGGCGGCGGCAGGCTCCCTTAAGCAGCTGGTATTGTGCGTGTCACCGATGGTAGCCGAGGGGTACAGACACAGGGACCCCCTTCCCTTCCAAAGTGTCTTGTCCCTCTTCGACTCCGGAGGCAAAGGGGCGCGTTTCCCTGGGTGCTCAGGGCTTGTGAGAAACCCACTATTGAGCGGACAGTCTGCTGTTTAAGGGCTCCCTCATTGACACTTGGGGAGGCCGAGGCCCAGAGAAGGCAATCGCCCAGATCAGGTTGCACAGCACAGTACGGCCCGCTTGGCGTTAAAAGGCAGAGAGAGGCAACGGAGGCCCAGGTTCGCTGATCTCCCGGGGAGCTGGTGTCTGGGAGGGGGTGTGGCGCCGGCAGCGTTTGCTTCTTCCTCCAGCCAGGAAGGCTGCATGTAGGGTTTGGGTATCTTCCAGAACGAACCAAATTGATGACAAGGGAAGAGGAACTGGCTTCCCAGGCAGTCTCCCCCGCCCCAAACTTTTCCTCCCGAAGCTGGGTGGGCGGACGAAAGGAGGAAGCGGGGCTGGGGAAGGTGGGGCTAGACCTTCCCTCCTGGCCCCGGAGCCGCGGCTTTGGACGCCTAACCGGACGCGGCTTGGGTGAGTGTGTCTTTAAATCCGAGCCCCCCGCCCCCTCGTCGGCTGGGGCCGGGGCTCGGCTGGTCGGGCGTTGGCGGGAGCGGTGATTGGCGGCCCAGCCAGGCCCGCCCCTCGTCGCTGGGGGCGCAGGGCGCCGGGACCACAGAAGCGCGCTGGGTTGAGCCGCACAGCTCCCACCGTCGCCGAACGCGGGCTTCTCGATCTGGTGACCTCGCCTCCCAGCGCTCGGCCTGCCCGCCTCCTGAGTCACCTCTGCCCACGGATGGGCTGGGGAAGTTGGGAGGAGCGAGCCGGAGCCCGCGCCGGGCTCGCCCCGCCGCTGCCTGATTCGGCGCCCGCAGTCCCGGCGCAGAGTGCCTACCGCAGGCTGGCAGGTACCGGTGCTGGCGAGGGTAGGGCAGGTCCGGGAGTCTTCTGCTTCCCCACTCCTCCCGGCTGCTCTGGCTACCCGCTCCCCACCCCCGGAGCTAACGCCTCCCTGGGATCCCGGTAGAGGAGAGGTTCCGGGGCCCCCACCCGAAATCGCACGGGGTTGGTGCCTGGGAGAGAAGCGGGACATCACGTGCTAAACATTGAGCAGATATTGGGACGTCTTGTTTGTCTCGCTCTGGGCTACCCCCTCTCCCGAGGTTTTCCTTAATCTCGGCAGATGTGGCTGGCAACACCTCCACTCTTCATGGCCAGGGCTGCGGGTGGCCCTTTAGCCGGGCTTCCTAGGGGAAGCGAAGCTGTTCCACGATCCACACTTGGGGTCCCCTGCGCTCATATTTAGGGGGCTTGAGGCCTATGGGAATGGAAGAGCCCGGAGGTACCGGCGGGCACAAGCTTTGATTCTGGCCCACGTAGGCCTGGGTCTCCCAGGAGAGCCTCCTTTACCTCTAAAGAGGTTTTTCCTGAAGAGGCAGTGGTCTGTCAGAAAGCAGAGTTTTGCTTGTGGGAGACCTGCTGCGTCCCACGCACAGTGGCGGGGATGGCTGGAATGTGCTCCTCTCTCATGCAGAGTCAGACATGGGAGGAGGCTTCCTGGTTTCATCAGGCTTCTGGGATTCTTTACTCTCCCAACCAAAGGCCCAACTACTAACTATTAACTCCTTGGCTTTTGTGCAGAGCAACCAGAACCAGTGACCAGGTGCCACGCAAATGCTGGGCACTGGGCTCTGCCTGGGAGGGTGGCAGTAGTGGCAGGAGTTGAAGGGCTCTGTCCTCTGGTGGCCCAGCTCCATGGGTACGACAGGACATAGACACACAAAGTTTGCTGATTTTGGGTTTCTGTACCAGTTCTGGTCTAGTAATAATAGTGGAAATGCCAAGAGGCTGCACATGATTAGTTGCTAAATGAACGACACAAGCTGTGTTGCAGGCGCGGGGTGGGGGGGGAGCGGTGCAGAGGTGGGGCTGGGGTCCAGTTTTCATGCAGTCATGCAACCATGCCTAAGATGTTCCAGCTCCATACCCCTGCTTTCTAATTATGCTGCTAGTAACGAGGACCTTGCCCCACCCCCAGGGACAGGGAGCAGCAGGAGGGCTCAGGAAATTCTTCATGTATGTGCCCCCAGCTCCGCTCCACTTGTGTTTTCCTGCTGGTAGATTTCCGAAGAAACCCATTTGGTTTCTGGGGTCAGGCTGAGCACTGGAGTCTCCCAGCTGCCTTGGGGCCTCTGAGGTTTGGGGTCTAGATCCAGCCTTATTGGGGGTTCAGAGGCCAGCAGGGAGGAAGTCCTCACTTCCTTTCTGAAGAACCTCTATTGCTGGTGGCTGGGGATGAGGTTGGGAGGCTGGAGGAGGCCCCGAACCAGACAGTTTCCTGTGAATGCAGACAGGCACGCTCCCATCCTCTGGCCATTGGTGGCGGAGTGGGAGCATTGGAGGCGGGTGGGCCTGGCAGGGCGGGCTTGAGGTGGGCGGCACCTGGGGCAGCGCTGACCTCATGTCTGAGGTTTCTCTTGTGTCTGGGCTCTGTCCCTCCCCCAACATCCCTGGCAGATTTCTGCTTTTCTAGAACACTTCACGGAGGTGGCGGTGTGCTCGAACCCGTAGCCTTGGACGCTGCCCTGGGAATAGGAGTTGCTGAGTTCACCCCGCAGCCTGTGGGCAGCTCGGTGAGCACTTGGGTCAACACACCCGTCCACTTGCAAACAGGTGGCACACACGGGGCCGCCCGGTACAGGTGGGGAATGCCATGTGCACAGAGAGGCGCGCTCACTCAGGTTCGTAATGCTGGGCAGAGGCAGAGACACCGTATGGAGACAGACGGAAAGACAGCAGAGGTGGGAGAGGCATTCGTAGGGGCGGACACTGTGAACACGGGGACAGGGTCCGCACTTGGTCACAGACACTGTGTAGACAGGTCTACACCTTCATGGGGACATGCACCTCCCACAGGAGAGGCCGACGTGTAAGTGAGCAGACACATGAGCTCCTGTTGTGGACGGGAGCCGACATTCGAGGGCACAAAACCTGGAGCCATGTGGAAGTGGCAGACACGGACTTGGCTGCAGGCTCCCTGGGGACACAGACACACGCACCTGCTGAGCCACCTGGCCAGGGGGCCAGGACACTCTCGAGGCGGGCGCCGAGGCGTGGTCTAAGCTGTGTGTTGCTTAGTCACCTGGTGATGCCGAGTGGCGGCAGTGCCTGGGAGTGGCCCGGTTTGGGGGATAGTGCAGGTGGTCCGAGGTGCGGCTTCTTTTGTAGACCCTGCTCTGGGATTTGAAGACCCCCAAGGGCTCAGTAGTCTCTGTGTTGCCCTGAGAGTCATTTGACCCCCTCACTCCCTGGGAGCAGGGCTGGCTGCAAGCCACGAGCAGGGGCTCCCTGGACCTTTGAGTCTCATCTTCCCTGAGTCTCTAGAAGTTTCCTGAAGTGGGGCTGTGTGTCCTGGGTAGGGGGGCCATCTGGCGGGGGACTCTCCTTCTGAGCCCAAGCCTGAGGCTGTCTGGCAGGGAAGGACCCATCCCTGGGACAGAGAGAGTGGCCTTGCTGTGGGGTCTTTGATGAAGCCATTGTTCTCTGGTGTGGACTGCCTTCTCTGTAAACCTGAACTTGGGCCCCCCCGAAGGGGCCCCCTGCCTTTGGCTACAGTTGCTTCTCTCTTCTGCTGGCCCTGGAGACTGGGAGCCAGAGTCTAGATGCAGCTTGACATTAACTCACTGTGTGACCCTGGAGAAGTTACTTAATGCCTTACCTCACCCACTTAAAATGAAACTCCTCATTTAAAAAGTGGGGCCATTAACCCCTGTCCCTTGGGGGTGTTGTGAGGGTTAAATGCTGGAAAACCCATGGAAAATGTGTGGTCTGGCCCTGCCACAGACTGAGTGCTCCGTCGATGGGCTTTGGTCAATGGGCTTTGATCGTGAGCCTGTGGCCAGGACCCTCTGGAGCTGCTCCAGCAGCCAGGTGCCTGGCCCTGGGGAAGCTGGGCACGCAGGCAACTCTTGTTTGGAAGCTGGAGGGCTTTGTCCTCACCCTGGCCCACCGGCCGCTTCTCAGTTCTGTGGGACCGCCACACAGGGTCAGGAAATGGCAGGCAGGGCATCTGGAGGCTTGGGCCTGCTGCCTTGTGGGCCTCTGGGAGGGGAGCCAGTGGTTTGCTAAGAATAGCCCCAAGTCATGGCTCTGTCTCCCAGTGGGCAGCCGTGCACCTCCCTGGTCCGGGGCCAGGGAGCTTGCAGATGGGCCTTTTATGTTTCCTGAAACTGGCACTCGGAATGGGGACGGGCCTGGGAGGAGGAGGCTGGCTCTGGGGGGAAGGAGGCCCTGGCTGCGCTTCCTAGGTCTTCGGCTGGGACCCCAGGAAAGAGAAGTTTCTTCTTCCACTCAGAGCTTGTCCTGACAACTGCCCCCTGATCATCTTCCTGCCTCCACGATGGATCTGGAGCCACCCCACTAGGGGCCAAATTTCTGCTCTTTCACTAGCTGTGTGCCCCTGGGCAACTCACTTACCCTCTCTGGGCCTGATTCCCTTATGTAATGAGGCTAATGACAGTAATTCTCTTACAAGAATGTCTCAAGGATGAAAGGAGGTAGTGTGTGGAGAGCACTCGTTAGAGTGTGGCTGAGTAAATGCTCAGTAAACTTTAGGGGCCTCTGTTATCTCCGTTCTCTCAGCTGAGGGAGAGCGAGCCCTGTGAAGCCAGAGACCAGGGTGCTCGCACAGTGCCTAGTGACCAGAATGCCTTTTGATTTGGGTTCCTGGCCTGGGGTTCAGTAAGAGGTGCAGGGGACCAGAGGCGAGTGACACTGGAGCCCTGCCAGGTGAGAGAGGCAGGTATGTACTTTATACCATCCCCCACTGGTACCTTCCCAGGGTCTGTGCTGGCTGTGAGTGGAGGTAGAGGGCGGGAACGGCTTGTCTGGGGGCAGGGTGTTGCTTCAGGTGGCCTTGGAGGATGGCTAAGAGTTTGCAAGTGTGAGTGAGGGAAGGCTCCCCAAGCAGAAAGAGCAGCCCGTGCAGAGGTGTCGCACAGCTTGGCAACATGGGGGACAGGGACAGGTCCATGGGCCTGGGGAGGGGTCCACCCTCAGCACTCCCGGCCTATTAGGAAAGACCCTGCACGTTGGGATCTTCTGTCCCTGCCACTCTGGGCTCTGAGTCTCCCAGTTAGGACGCAGGCTGGAGGCCCACCAGAATTCCCCCCACTTCCCTTTTAGGACTCACAATTTCTGTTCCCCGATTCTTCAGAAATCCCCTGCCTGCTTACAAATGCTGTTAGCCCTCCCGAGGGCCCCTCATTTTTGAGCTGGGGCCCCAGATCTTACTCCAAGATCAACATGCCTATTTTTGCTCTATTCAAAATACCCATGGGTTAATAAATTCTCCTCTCCCTTTTTTCAATGAATTGAAGCCTTTGAAAACTCCTTGGGCTTTCCTAAGGAGTGAATGTCTAATAGTGGAATTTCTGGGCTTCAGAAATTATTTTATATATTTCCAGTAACTGATATGTGGGCTGGCTTTAGCTCTGAGGGCGTACCCCTGTTCAGGTTGGGGAACTCTACGAGAAAGACATGGGTCATCTGGGGTTACCTACGTGACCACGGCAGGCAGTGGGGAGAATCTGAGAACTGGGTGTGCCCCTGATGACCCCGCAGGCTCCCAGGGAGATAGGGCTTTGGAAATTCCGGGAGGGGGAGGGTGTGGTACCGGGAGGGCTTCGGATCCACCCCTGGGTTTCCCTGCCCTGGCCCATGGAAGCCCAGAAAGCTGGGTCAGTTTGGGGAGGGGAGGAGAGATGAGCGCCCTCAGGTGACCTTGGACAGTGCCCGCCTCTGCAGCCCGCTGAGCCCCGAGCCTGCCTGTCTGCAGGTGTGCGGCCTCTCCCGCCACCCCAGGGTGGAGGACAGGAGTACTGGTGTGTTTTGAAAATTTTGTTTAGAAAGCACAGAGGGAATTTCTCCTGCCCTTTTCCTCTTCCTGGAATTGTAGACCCCATGAAAGAGTTAACCCCTCTCCTGCTGGTCACAAAGTGGCTGGTGAATACATCCCCTTTGACCGCTGCCCTGTCAAAGGCTCCTTCAATAAGGGTTCTTACTGAGCCCTTCCTCCTGGGCCCCTGAGGTTGGTGCCGACCTCTTAACTGTCCGGGAGCAGCGCTCTGGGAGAGCCCCACGGCCCTGTTGGCAGGGCCTAGAAGAGCTCACCCAGCCTCGATCTGATGGGGGCCCCCCTCATGCACCCTTGACTGGTGATGCTTTAGCCTTAGTTTGACCACCTTCTTGGTGGGGGTTCACTCCCTGCCTCCCCCGCAGCGGTCTGTGGATGGAGCTCATGACCTTTGGGAGTCCCCCTCAGGCGCCCCTCTGCTGGCTCACTCCAAGACCTGCTGGGAAGCTCTGGTTTCCAAATGCCCCAGAGACAAGGGCCCTGTCTGAGGCCTGGGCCCGGCCCGCAGAGCCCATGGGGGAGGTGCAGGGCAGGTCCCTCCCCTGCTGAGCTCTGGACCAGGCTGAGGTGCAGGCAGGTGGGCCTGGGCCGGCAGTGACTGCTTCCTTTGAGTGCACTTTCTCATCTGTGAAACAGGTGTCATCATTTTTCCTTGTCTGCCTTTAACATTTTAAAAAATCGAGATGACTTTTGCTTGACATAAAATTAGCCATTTTCAAGTGTACAATTCAGCGGCAGTGAGCACATTGACAAGGCCGCGTGACAACGGCCTCCCAATTTCTAACACACTTCCTTACCGCGAGGGAAGGCCCGCACCCACTGAGCAGTCACGCCCCACCCCCTCCCCAGCCCGACTGTGCATTTGTTTGTTGAGGTTTGTGTACCATAAAGTCCACCCGTTGTGAGAATAGAGTGGATGAGTGTTGGTGCGTGTGGCGGACGTGTAGCCACCACCCAGCCAAGCCTGACAACGCGTCCGTGGCCAGAAGGTCCTCAGGGTTTGTGGGGTCAGGCACCGCTCCCACCCCGGTGCCCGGCCCACTTCCCTTCTCCCCATCACTGTGGTTTTGCCTGTTCTAGGCTTCGCCTAGACGGTCCCACAGTCAGTATTTTATGTGCGGCTTCTTTGCGCAACGTGACACCTTGTGGCGCGTGCACTGTGCGGTCCTCCTCACTGCTGTGTGGTGCTCCCGTGTGTGCGGGGAGCGCCTGGCCCGGTTCCCAGCCCTTGGACACCCACCATGCTTTAGAAAAAAGAATTCGTTTGTTTTTTGAGAGAAGTAGAAAGAGAGGGAGGGAAATACCCGAGTGAGAGGGAAACATCGACGGGTCGTGTCTTGTTTGCATCCTGCTCAGAGACCAGACCCGTAACCCAGGCACGTGCCCCGGCCGGGAATCCAGCCGGTGACCTTTCGCTTTGCGGGATAACACCCAGCCGAGTGAGCCCCGCTGGCCTGCGCCCATCCCGCTTTTGAAAACGTTTTTAATTAAAAATCACATAAAGCAGTTACCTTTCGGAAGATTCAAGTCGCAGCT
Source organism: Artibeus jamaicensis (assembly GCF_021234435.1). Lineage (NCBI taxonomy): Eukaryota > Metazoa > Chordata > Mammalia > Chiroptera > Phyllostomidae > Artibeus > Artibeus jamaicensis. Next base: position 22,244,404 of record NW_026521788.1, read on the forward strand.
TCACTGAGAGTAGATGGAAGAAGCCCCCTTTCCTCCTCTCTTCGCTGGGAGCTTCCACCGTCAGCACTTTCCGAGTAGCTCGAAGTCTTTTCAAATGTGCCTCTGTGTGACTTGCGCAGTTTTTAGTTTGGGCATATCAATGGGACCACACTCGGTCCATGGCTCTGGGGCCCACTTTTTCCCTTAGCCATCCGTCCCCAGCACTGCCACTGGAGTTCTGAGCTCATTTCCTGGGAAGCATCCCCCTGAGCTGAGGGCTGGGGCGTGGGGTGTCCATCTCCCCCTGGCTCTGAGCTGGGGCCCAGGGAGTCTTCTGGGAGACAGGACGAAGCCTTCTTGGAGGTGGCCAGCTCAGAACAGGTTTCTGGAGGAGGGAGGCAGGGGAGTGGAGGGGGTCGTTCTGTTGTGAGGGCAGACAGGTTGGTGTCTGGGCGCACATACACTCCACCACTGCCTCCGCCCCGCAGCCGGCAGCAGGGGCTTCCTCTTCCTATCCGAGAGGTGTCTCTGGAAGGGACAGGCCCAGGGAGAGGGCGGCCGGTTGGGTCGACGATGGGCAGACCCTTAAAGCCTCCCTTCTTGCTGCAGTGGCGCCCTGGTGGAGGCAGAGCTAGGAAGCTGCCGGTGGGCCCGTCCTGAGTGGCAGGCTGCGCCTGCTGTGTGTGCAGGGGGTTGTCACCAGCTCCCTGAGGAAAGGGCTTCCTGTGCTCAGATTTGCATGCCTCTGGCCCGACCCTGACCCCAGCCAGTTGGGTCATGGAGACTCTGAATCTGTGCTCACACTCCTTTCCTTGACACTGTCATTTGTGTGTGAATGGCTCACAATTCCTGTGCACGTACATGACATTGGTGATTTTCATCCTGTTAAGATTTTCTTAGTTTAGTAATTCAAAGGCATGTCTTACTACGGTTGTACGGAGTGAGTTCCAGGAGTTCCAGGGTGGCCCCCTGCTCGCCCAGGATGGCCTTGCTGATGACTTGGGGCTTCCCCGTGGCCCCCTTCTCCAAGCCCCCGGGGATGGTGTGAGGGGAGGAAGAGACGGGTGGGCCCGGGAGAGAAGCTGTCAATAGGTGGGAGTGTTTTCTGTGGCTTCTCCAAATTAGTGCTGCCAAACCTGAGTAATATGTCGACCCCCCTTCTGACACTGGATTTATTGGGATAGAATCACATGCCGTACCCTTCACTCATGGAAAGCGGAAGTTCAGCAGCTGTTGGGAGGTTTAGAGTGTGCGTCTGTCACGCAGTCTCATTTTATGGCACTGTCATCGACCCGTAAAGACGACCTGTCCCCTCAGTGGTCACTCCCCACTCCCAGCCCACTCTCTACTCTCCGTCTCCCAAGCCTTATTTAAGTTTTCTTACTGGAATATAACTTCAATGTGTACCAATATAAACTACATACAGGGCCTTAGATTTACACTGTTTTTATGTAACTATAAAATAAACATGAACTATTGATAAAACCAGAGAGACAACCCATTACTCAAATGAGTAATGTTAATTTTTTAAAGAACTTCTTTTATTATTATTATTTATTTATCTTTAGAGGGGAAGGGAAGGAGAGAGGGAGAGAAATATCAATGCATGGTTGCCTCTTGTGCGTCCCCTGCTGGGAACTGGCCTGCAATCCAGGCATGTGCCCTGACTGGGAATCGAACCACAATCCTTTGGTTTGCAGGCGTGTGCTCAATCCACTGAGCTACACCAGGCAGGGAGTAATGTTAATTTATTGGAAGGATGTGAATGGCAATGACACTGCCAGTGTTGTGTTGACAGTAGGGCCCCTCTTTCCCTGTTCCTGTCACGTGAGCCTGCTGTGCAGAGTGACATTGATAATACTGGGCTAGTTGGCTAGTTCGGGGAAATCCTGATATTTCTCATTGGAGCACAAACTGCGGTAAGTAACCCCCAAATGTCTGTTTCAATAGGGCATCACTTGGCACCTGGAAAGCTGGCTTGTAGGATGAAAGACGGGGCGGAACAGTGGCATTATTGATACTCTGTGTAGTGGATTGTAGACCCACTTCTTGTGGGAATCAGGACTGTGGCACACACAGAGATGGGCTTTGCCCAGTTCACAGGCGTGGTCCTGACGTGAACACGGTCCCGACTGCTAAGAGGCTGGGCCTTTGAACTGGGTGCATCCAGGCTGTCCGGGCTCTGGGTGGCTCAGGTCTCTGCCCCGCCCCCTCTTCCACTTGAACCGCGACCTTTGTGCGGTGCACGATGGTGTCATCTGGCCTGCACGGAGAGGGAACTGGGTGGCAAACTCGGGACTCCGGCCCCAACCCGCGCGGCGGCGTAGGGTGCAGACGGCCCAGGCTTTGCTCTCCTTCCTTTTTCCTTTAAGTCGAGGTGAAATTCACACAGCGTAAAAATGAACTCATTTAAAGTGTGTGATTCAGTGGTAATCATTACACTCAAAATATTGGGCAGCCAGCCATCACCTCTAGCTAATTCCAAAACATTAAAAAAAATTGTTGTGGTAAGAACACCAACCCTGAGACCTACCTTCCTCACATACTTTTAAAGTGCACAGCACGTGGCTGTTGCCCACAGGGACAGCGCTGCCCAGCGCGACTCCAGAACCCAGGCCTCTTTGACTGACACTTCATTCCCTCTGATTAGCAACAACCCGGGTTTCTGCCCCGCCCCCCGCCCCGCCCCCGGCAGCCATCTCTCCGTCCTTTGTGTCCATATGAATTTGACTACTTTAGACTTCTAACATAAATGGCATCTTGCAGTATTTGTCTTTCCGTGACTGGCTTATTTCACTTACTGCAGCAAATTCCAAACGGTGTTCCGAGGCAGACTGGTGAGCTGCAAGAACGTTTAAAACATGCAGTACCTGATTGTTTAGTCAGGGGCACTGACCTCTTTTTCCTTAGCTTTTATCAAATAAAAGAATGACAACAGCCAACACAGTAGCCATCCTCTGTGAATGGATCAAAATTACACCAATTGTTTTGTCAGATCAGAAAAAAATATATTTTTGGTGCACCACAGATTTTAGTAACAGGTTTATGTGTGCCATGAGGTGAAAAAGGTTGAAAATTGCTGTCTTAGCATAACGTCCTCAAGGTTCATCCATGTTGTAGCATATTGCAGAATCTCCTTGCATAAGACTGAATAATACTCCATTGGGTGTGCATCTGTGGGTAAAGGAGGTGTGGCATATGGATGATACGTGTAAACGCAACTGTACACCTACTTTTGCATATATATATACCTGGTCCAGCAGAAGTAACGCCTGCTTGAGCGTGGTCGGTATGGTCATACTATGGGTGTAATAATTTAAGGATTTAATATGAACATTTCACCTAAAATATCATATGGTGTGCTTGAGTATGATATGGTTATGTTATAGAATTACATGCTTATGATTTTGTAATAAAAAGGGGTGTTATTTTTGCCGGGATATATTTATATATATAGGTGTGTGTGTGTGAATATATATATAGTGTCCACTGCTTGCCCATTGTGAATGGTGCTGCAGGGAACGTGGGTGGACTAGTATCTCTCTGAGTTTCTGATTTCAAAGTGGATAAATACCCAGGCGTGGGATTGCTGGATCACATGGTAGTTCTATTTTAAGTTTCTTGAGGAACCTTCGTGCTATTTTTCATGGTGGCTGCACCATTTTCCATCTTGCCAACAGTGTGTAAGGGTTCCGCTCTCTTTATGTCCTTGCCAACACTTTCCCTTTTTTTTTTAAATGATAGCCACGACAGGCAGGAGGTGATATCATTTTGTAGTTTTGATTTGCATTTCCTTGATTAGTGATGTTGAACATCCAAACATTTTTATTCCCTCAAAAGGAAACCTTGTATCATCTGTTAAGCGCCACTCCAGATCCTCCCAGCCACACCCCCATTCCTAGCTCCTGGTAACCACTACTCTGTACTGTGGTCTCTATGGATTTATCTGGCCTGGATATTTCATATAAATAAAATTACACAATGTGTGACTTTTTGTGTCTGTCTTTCAGCTGGAATAGTGTTTCCATGGTTCATCTACATTGTAGCAAGTAGCGAGCTGTGCTTTGTTACTTTTTATAGCTGAGTCCTGAATAATGATCCATTGTATGCACAGGCCAAATTTTATCCATTTATCAGTGGTGGACATTTGGATTGTTTCTACTCTTGGCTGTTGTGAATGGTGCTGCTGTGAACATGGGTGTACGAGGGGAGACCCCCCAAAATACCAGAATTACCTTCTGGAGGGCAGGCTTCTTGTAGCACAGGCTCCCCCACTAGGTGAGTGTTCCAGGAACCATCTGTATCAGTGTAGCAGCTGGCATTGTTCTGAGAGGCTCTGTTTGGCTTCAGTGAATTTTTTTTTGAAGACTTTCAACATGTTTGCCTGTTTCATGCTGTGTGGTTTGTGAGCGCACCTGCCCACAGCACGGACTGAGTGTTCAGCAGTTTTTGACCCAAAACAGCACAGTCCCCATGCCCACCTTCCGTATTCACCTGATCTCACCCTGAGCGAGTTTTTTTTTTTTGTTTCCCCAGATGAAAAAAGTCCTCCAAGGGGAACGTTTTGCTGATGTAGAAGAGGTGAAACAAAAAATGGCAGAAGCACTAAAAGGCATCCAAATTGCCAAGTTCAAAAACTGCTTTGAGCAGTGGAAAAACGTCTTGATAGGTGTAGATGGAGAGTGCGTGGAAGGTGACTGAAGTTGAAATGTGTAAGAATGAATGCACTATTTTTTATAAATAAATTCTGGTGTTTTGGGTCCCCCCTCATACAAGTATTTGTTTGGAAACCTGTTTGTAATCTCTTGCATACGTACCTGGAAGTGGAATTGCTGGGTCATACAGTAGTTTTATGTTTAACTTTTTGGAAGTTGCTCTTCTGGAAGTAGAAGTGGTGGTCGCACAGCCCTGCGAATGTACTAGATGTCACTGAATTGTGTACTTTATTATTTTCTTAATTGTGCTTTTCCCTTTTATCCACCTGATACCCTCTTGCACCTCCATCCGTGCCCCCCAACAACCACTAGGCTGTTATCCGGGTCCATGAGTTCTTCTTTTTTGCTTGACCCCTCTACCTCCAACCTCCACCCCCTGATACCGTAAAAGGGTGAATTTTATGGTGTGTGGAATTTTTTTAAAAGACCTTACAGGTACCAAAGCACACATCCATGGAGTCTGGGCTGAGTCATGTTCTTGGCTCTGGAAAACCCAGAGCCCTGTATCACCTCTCAGGACCCTGCAAACTTCCTCGGTGCTGGGGGCGCTGGGCCCCAGCCCCACCGCCCTTGTTTGGGGTGGGAGCTGTAGGAACCAAGTGGGCTGGTTGGCTGCCTTCCCTGCCCACCCCCTTAGCTCATTCTGGCCCTTCCTGGCTTCTAAGTGAGAGGTGCTCACTGTGGAACTCAGTCCCCTCAGTTCCCTGCCTATGACACAGGCCCGTGAGCAGCAGCCTTGACTGGGTCCTGTGGCTGTCAGGGCTTCTGGTGGGTCAAATGTACCACGCCGACCTGCCCTCTGGACCCACTTCTCCCTTCCTGTGTTGTGCGTTGTCTTCCACAACGACCCGCACCGGCCTCGTTGTTGCAGGTCTCTGGGGCCTGCCGCCACCTTCCGAGGTCGCAGCCAGGGCGAGGCGGTGGCCCTCTGTCTGTCCAGGCCTCGGTGCACACTGCCCCTCAGTCTGCCCTGTCTCAGGTAGTGGCAGCTCCATCTCTCTAGTCGCTCAGGCTCAACGCCTAAGTCATCCATGGTTCCTCCGTGTCTCCCAGTCCTCAGAAATGACATGCCAGCACATCCTGTTGGCTTCACCTTCAGAGTAGATGGATCCTGGGTGAGCCCTTCCTTCTCTTCCCCGCACTGCTGGCCCAGGCCTCCGCATCACTTGCGTGAGTGCCGTAGACTCCTGGCAGCTTTGTGGGCTTCTTCCCTGTTTGCATACAGACTCTTCTAACACAGCTGCCTAGGGTGACCTTGTTAGAGTGCAAAAGTCAGATCAGGGCCCCCGGTGGCTCCCCATTACCTCACAGTGCCACCCCTGTGGCCTCAAGGGCACCCCCATCTAGTGCCGGCCACCTCACTCTCCTTGTTCCACCCCAAACGGCCACCTCATGTCTCTTTGCACTCACAGGGAAGACCCTACCTCAGGGCCTTTGCACAGGCTGTCTGCTCAACGGGGATGCTTTTCCTCCAGGGAGCCACATGCTCGCCATGTCACTTCCTTCAGGTCTCTGCTCAAATGTGAAGCTTCCTGTGGGGACCCTGTCTAACATTTCATACCTCATCTCCACACCCCTCTTCTTATTCTGAATAACCTTCCGATAGACTCTGTGTTTGACTGATTTATATAGTTTATTTCTGCTTCTCCAGCGGGCATGTATGAGGCAGGAATTTTTGTTCTGTATTGTCAGCTCCTAGAATAAGGTCTCGCACACAGTAGGTACCTCAGACATGTTTGCCCCAGATTGGCTGCTTGAAGAGGGAATGAATTAGCCCATTTCATAGATGAGGAAACCGAGTCCCCAAAAGTTGACCTGAACGTAATCTCTTGGCTGCCAGCCTTCTCTTCTGCCAAGAGCACTTCTCTTATGCTGAGCCAGTTTCCACCTCCTTCTCCCTGTTGTCCCTGTGTCCAGGGACAGCCATGCCAAACCCGTGAGTCCGAGCCTTCAGAGGCCCCCTTGGGGAGTTCCCTAGTTAGCCTGGCAGTGATGGGATTGGCAGTTACCTCCCGGCTCACGCACAGAACTGATGGCAGCAGCCTGCTCCTGCTTGTTGCGCATTCACTCTGTGGTAGGCGCGGGCGCAGCAGGGTTGAGGCTTTATTAATCATCTAAACCTCACAGCCCCCTGAGGAGGAGGGACTGTCGTTTACCCCACTCTGCAGACAGGGACATGGAGAGATTTCATATGCACAAGATGAGAACATTTGATAACTACTCGAACCCATGGGGATATGAGGAACCTGGCCCTCATGAGCAATTCTGGTTTCTGTGTGAAATGCTACAACCTTTTGGAAAAGTAATATAGCAGTATCTTCTGTAGTTTTTAAAAAGTACATGCCTTTTTATCTAAGCAGCCCACATGTTGGTAGCTTGTCCTAAAGAAGTAGAACTGTCAGGATATAAAGCCCAGGATTCTGGGGGGTGGGCGCAGTGGAGACCACACTGTCTCGTTGGGTTCCGAGACCTTTCCCACCTCAGGGCTCTTGCCCGCGGTGTTCCGTGCCTGGCACGCATTTGCACGCGGCCGCAACCTTCCTGCGCGTGGACGTCGGCGTAGGCCTTCTCGGACCATCGTCTCTAACGTGTCCTTTTCAACTACCTTCTGTGTTTTTTAACCTCAGCGTCTCAGCCCCTTGTAGTCCATTTCACAGTGTAGAGAATATGTCTCATTGTGTTTTGTCTTCTTTTTTCCTATGTATTTTAAAATTAAAAATAATTTTTATTGATTAATTGGAGAGAGAGGGGGAGAGAAACATCACTGCGTTGTCATTCATTGGTTGATTCTCATACGTGCTCCGACCAGGGATTGAACCTGCAACCTTGGTGTACTGGGACCATGCTCTAACCAACTGAGACGCAGCCAGGGCCTGTCTCTGCTGTATTTCTTGTTGATTCCCCCCCACCCCCACCCCTCTTTTCTTTCTCTTGTTGGAATGTATTTCATGAAGGGCTGGGACTGTGCCTGTCTGGTTGGCATGATGGGTACTGGGTTGATGCCTCCATTCAACAGACCGGCTGGACCTGTGCGCATCTGCCATGCGCATCCGCTGGGAGTGGCGTTTGTGGTGTCCTGTTAACGGGGGAAAAAAGCCTGTAGGAGGGAGCTTAAGAGGTGGGCTTGGAGGGGGATGGGAAGCACATGAAGTTTTTCGTTATTCATCTTTGACTTGGGACAGTAAGAACAAATGACTTTTGTTATAAAAAAATCTGGTCAACAACAACCAAAAATCAAAACGGAAAAAAAAACGTGTCCCGTCAGCAGAGCATCAGGATTTGCACCCTGGTCCTTCTGACTCGCAGCCCTTCTGCGGCTTTTCTGCAGGCAGCCCGTCTGTATCACCTCACTGCATCCCCGGAGAAAGGCGGAGTAGGAGTTACCAGCTGTTTGTAAATGGAAATAGAATTTACAGACAGGAAATCAGGATGTAGTCTGAGGAATTGTTGCAGATGAGTCACCTGTGTGACCCCTGCCCAGATAAAAATACTGGACGTTGCCAGCGGCCTGGAATGTCCCCTGGGGCCCAGGCAGCTGCCCCGCCTGCCCACACTCTCATGCTGTTGAGCGACTTCCCGGGGTGAGGCCTGCTTTTCCTTGGGGTTTATGTAAAGGGAGCCACCCAGTGTGGGCGGTTGTAACCTGGTGTTTCTGGCTCCTTTCTCCCGACACATCCGTAGGATCCACCTGTGGTACCGTTGGCCTCGGCAGTTTGCGCCTCTTCGCTGCTGCCTAGTGTTCATTGGGAGGGGGCGCCACAGCGAGTTTCTGCCCCCGTGGGTGGGCTTTGGCCTTGTTTCCAGTTGTGGCGATTATGAAAAGGCCGCTGAGCGTGTTCCTCCGCCCTTGGGTGCACTCCCACACTGACTTCCCTAGGATGCACACCTAGGGGTGCTTGCTGGGCGCTTGCTTCCTGGTTTTACCAGGAAGGAGACTAAGGAGGCTTCAGCCGATCCAGAAAGGGAAGTGACTTGCCCGAGGGCACATCGTCACTCCTGGTGTCATCTCAGCCAGGGGTCCCCAACCCGGGTCTCCAGCCTGGGCGCAAGCACAGCTTACTGGAGCGCCACCTGCTGTCTCCCTGCCCGGCCACAGCGGGGCAGTGAAGCTCGCCTGAGCTCAGCCTCCAGTGCCCGCACCGTCTTCCACGAAAGGCCATTCCTCAGGCCCGCTCACCTCCAGTGTTACCCACCTCCCACCCCAAGCTTCGGCCTGCTGCTTCTCGCCCCAGCCTGTGGGGAGGGTGGTCCGGTGGGGGTCTCTCTGGATGGCAGTTTTTCTATGTCTCCTTGCACTGGGAGTGCCCTCTCCTTCCCCATCCCTGGCCCTGGAGAGGGTGGGCAGACCGCACTTTGCTTTCTGTGGTGGCGGACGCTGGGAGCGAGGAGGAGGCCTTGTAGTTTGTTGGGTGTTGACTCCCGGGCTGGCCGGGGGGGGGGGGGGCGGGGTCGGGATTGGCCTGTGGCGGCTGTACCGGCATCTTCGGCCTGAGACGCTGTGCAGGGTGAGTGGGGCCTGCCCCTCTCACACTCACGGTGCTCCTGGTCTGTGCAGGAGCCTGGAACCACTCGCTCAGATCGCCTTGTAATGGAAGAAGCCTGGTAGGGGCTGCGGCTGGGGCTGTGGCGCGCCTGCCTCAGGGCCGCCACTGCCTGCTCTCGCAGCGCCCGCAGGCCCCTGAAGCAGCACCTCCCTCCTCAGCTCCCACCACCTGGTTCTCCGGTGGTAGCGACCGACCCTCTGGGCGGCGGGGCCTGCAGCCCGCCTGCCTTACCGCTGGACCCTGCACTGCCCAAGGGCGGGGGCAGAAACAAACGTGGGCAAATAAAAACCCTTTTTTTTGAACTTGCCCTTGATTTTTTTTATTGAGGTAAATATACAGGCCATAAACTTGACCCCTTTAACTACTTTTAAGTACACCGTTCAGTGGCGTCAACTACGTTCACATGGCTGTGCGGCCATCACTGCCGTCGGAACTTTTTCATCCTCCGCGCCTGGAACGCAGTGCCCATCAAGCCCTGGCTCCCCGCCCCCGCCCGGCAGCCGCCCTTCACTGTGTGTCTCTGAAGTCAACCCCTGCAGGCACCGCGTATAGGAGGAAGCACACAGCATTTGTCCTTTTGTGTCTGGCTCGTTTGAACACTTGGCATAACGTCCTCAAGGTCCATCCGTGCTGTGGCGCGTGTCGGTTTGGTTCATTTTCAAGGCTGTCATGGTTCTTCTGAGCGCATTTTAAAGCCCCTCTAATCCTCAGGATTGAGTGAGGGGGTCTGCTAGATGGTGGGAGTGGAGGCACACGATACTGATTTGCGTTTACCAGGTGCCAGCCTTCCCCCATGCTGTCTCCCGTAACCCTCATCACATCCCTATAAGTTCCGGTATTGTCCCCATTATCCAGAGAAGGAAGCTGGGCCCAGAGAATTTCAGTAACTGGCCAAGGTCTCCCAGCGAGGCATGAGTCAGCCAGGACCGGGTGCTGGGTCTGCCTGACTTGCAGCGCATGCTCTGTGTCCCCAGCCCCAGCACTGTGCCCCGGCCAGGCCCAGAGTCGTTTCCTTGAATCCTCAGAATCCTTCTTGTCGCCTCTTCGGCTGATCGGAGCTCAGGGTGCAGCTGATTGGCACCACCTGGCACTGAGGAGGCAGCTGTGGCAGCGGCCCCACCTCCCGGGCTCGGGCCTCCTTCCTGGGCCCCGGCTTCAGTTGAAAGCTCCTTTTATGAAGCAGGCTCCCCGGTTCAGGCTGGGGTCTGGGCGCATGTGGGCCTCAGGGCCCCCTGATGCAAGGCTGGTAGGGGCTGCGTGGTCCAGGCCAGCCCATGGCAGGATGTCACCGTTGGCAGAACTCTCCCTGAACAAACAGCTAGCTCCTAGGAGCTTTGGGATCAAGAGGATAGATAAACAGGAAGCAAATGTTTTTCTTCCCTTCCTGTGCCCTGGTGTTTTCTTCCTGCTCTTCCCTGTGCCCCTGGAGGTTTGAAGGGGGAGCTGGTCCCTGGCCAGAAACCACTAGGTTTTGTTTGCCTGATGGGCTGGGATAAGCCTGGGCACTGGGGCCAGATAGGTTGTGATTTTTAAAAAATTTATTTATTTACTTTTGGAGGGGAAGGGAGGGAGAAAGACAGGGAGAGAAATTTTTGCCTCTCATGTGCTCCCCCATCTGGGAACCTGTCCCGCAACCCTGGCATGTGCCCTGCAGGTTTGCAGGCCGGCGCTCAGTCCCCTGAGCCACACCAGAGCTGTGCTCTGCTACTTTTTGCCAGAATGCCTTTCTTGTCCGTCAAATGTTGCTCATCCTTAAAGGCCCAGCTAATTGGGCTCCTCTTCCAGGAGGCCTTTCCTAAGTTTACATCTCCCTCACTGTGCACCTTTGTGTAGTGGGAACAGTCACGGAGTCCCTGCCCCACTGTCCACTCTCTGGGCGTCAGTCTTCTCTTCGTGGATTGGGAGTAATAGGAGTGGGGAGAGGAGAGAGCCTGGATTCTCTTGCCCTGGCCCGTGTGGTTGGTTAGCCAGGGCTGGGGAAGCGTGGCCCTCTCAGGGTTAACTCCCTCCCATGCCAGGGGCGGAAGCGAGGAGGACAGAGTGTGCAGTGAAGTCACTTCCCTGCCTGGGGGTCTCCATGTGCCTGGCCTTCCTCAGTAAATCCTGTTTCCGCCTTGGCCTCTGTATGCCTACCCACTCCTGGCTCCCATGACCCCAGAGGTCACCAGCAGGTGGGGCTCCTGATGGAATGTTGGCCTGTCATTCATCCTCTGAGGTCACTTCCTTTCTGGATGAACCATCCACCTTTCCTGCCACAGCCTGCCACATGGGGGTTTCATGGGAATGATGGGTGTGGGGTTTGAGGGAGGCCACCAGAGGACAAGTTCAACGTCTAGCCAGCTCTTTGCTCCGGGGGCACCGAAGCCCAGGGAGGGCCAGGCACTTCCTGAGGTCAGGACCAGGAGGCAGGTCCAGGTCACACTGCAGTTGTGGGAACTCGATGGGCATTTCCTGGAGTCTCAGGCTGGTGGTGTGAGGACGCCGCTCAGCCTCCCTGGGCCGCCATTTCCTCCCTGGGACCTGGGGGCCTGTGTGCCGGCACTTTTCCTCAGCACTCTCAGCCCCGGACGGTGGGACCTTGGTGAACCTTCGCCCCACTGTGGGGAAACTGAGGCCCAGAGCGGCTCAGGAGCCAGCCGGGGCCTCCGACGGGGGATAATGCTGGGGTCTACCCGGGTCTTTCTGACCCCAGTGCGCTGGTTTCTAACACCGCGGGAGGGTGTTAGCTTTCCATCAGCCGCAGCCCAGGAACATCCTCCGGCTTCCGACCTTTCCCTGTGGGGTCAGGGGCGCTTTGGGGCTGTGAGGGGCATACGGAGCCTGACTGGTATCAGAGGCCATGTTGTGGAGGATTTTCATTATTTTTTTCTATAAATAGTGTAGGTTCATTTTAGGAAACTCAGAGAAAATGAAGGAATGCAGGAAGATTAGAAATCTTACCTGTGACTTATCTAAGAAAAAGAAGATAAAAATATGAACAGTGAAAGGACAGCAAACTCACAGTTATTAACAGCCACACCTAAAACAAAAGCAAACTAAGTGGACAGCTAAATCAGGAGTGAACCATAGAAATGGAGATCACATGGAGGGTTAGCAACAGGGGAGTGGGAGAAGGAGAAGAGGGGAGAAGGTACAGAAAATAAGTAGCATAGACAGTAGATAGAAAATAGATAGGGGGCAGGGCAAGAATAGTATAGGAAATGTAGAATCTAAAGAACTTGAGACACGTGTTCATAAACTAAAGGGGGGAATTCTGGGGGAGGGGTGTGCAGGGTGGAGGGGAGTGAAGGGGGGAGATAGAACAGCTGTAATGGCATAATCAATAAAATATATTTAAAAAATCTGTGATCCCACTTCCCAGCGATAACTACTGTTCCATGACCGTTTTGAGATCTAGTCTTCCAGACATTTCCCCTGTGTGTGTGCGCTTGTTTTCAAGAGTCCTCACTCCCTAATGGGGCAAAACTTTGAAAAACTGTTTGGTATCTTTTATTTTTTTAAAAAACATTTTATTTACTTATTTTTAGAGAGGGGAAAGGGAGGGAGAAAGTGAGGGACAGAAACATTGATGTTGGAGAGAAACATTGCCTCTTGCACGCCCCTAGCTGGGGACCCAGGCACGTGCCCTGATGGGGAATTGAACTGGTGACCTTTTGGTTGTGGGATGACACCCAGCCCACTGAGCCACAGCAGTCAGGACCATTTGGTGTCTTTTAAAAAAATGCATACAGTACATATATTTCTGTGTCAGCAGATACACTGCTCCTTCTTTCTTTCGGAACTCTCCGAAAGAAAGTTCGGCACGCACAGAAGAGCACTCACGTCCCAGGCGAGCGGCCTGATGACCGGACGCAGTGAGCAGCCGCTGCCAGGCCAGGGGCAGAGCTGGCCCGGAAGCCCCGCTCCTGCGCCCTGTCAGCAGCCCTCCCTGCTCCAGAGGGGACTGCTTGTCTGCCTTCTACCACCACGGACTAGTTTGGCCTCTTTCTGAGTTTTAGCCGGTGGACTCGCAGTACTCTTTTATGTTGACTTCCTTCCCTCTGTGTTCTGTTAGCGACGGTCATCTGGCATTCCGTGCGTTTTAATGACCACACGATGACATCCACGAGCCACTCACTTCCACCACTGTGGGTATGAAGGGCGTTTCCAGTCTTTGCTTAATATAAATGGAGCTGCACCCAACACCTTTCTGGCCATATCTTTGACTATTTCCTTTGAAATCAGTGGATAGAAGAATTGCGGTGTCAGAGGGCTGTATGGTTTTAAGGGGTTGAAAACTACTATGGGAGAAAAAGGCAGAAAACTACTTGAACAACAATTAAAAATTTTTTTAAGTAAAATAAAAAAAGAAAGATACTGCCAGAATGGCCTCCCGGTGGCTGAGCTGGCTGGCACTGCAGCGGTGCCTGGGAGGGGGCCGGCCGGCTCGTCCGTCGTGTGTGTGTGGGGGGGGACCCTTGTCCTGCGGTGCCTGTGCCACAGCGTCTCCTCATTTCCAGTGTTTAAATTGCAAATGAGGGTGGACCTTTTTCTCGTGTTTATTGGCCATTTGGATTTTTTCTTTACTGTTTTTTTGGTTCTCAAGATGTACTTGTCATTTTTTAAGCAAAAGACTATATTGAATATGATCAATAAAAATATGTCGAATATATTTTTACCCAGTTTGCCATTTGACTTTTAACTGTGGTTTTTCTGTGTTTTGTGGTTTTTTTGTGTAGTCTGACCTAGCGATATTTAACTGTTTGTCTTTGGCATTTTGCATACAAATTTCTTTACCACCCCAAGATTATGCCGGCATTTACTTACGTTCTCCTCTTTCACTTCTGTGTCTTCTTCATGGCATGTCATCATTCATCTTTCTGGTGTGCCTTTGTGCTAATGGGACAGATAGGCTGCGGGTTACGAGCGTGCCCTGGGAGGCTCCCAGCCACCCGTGCACCTTTGGGCGTTACTCGGACACTCTCTGCCTCAGTGTCTGCGCCTGCAAAGTGGGAATAATGCTGGTGTACAGACTCGAAGGCTACCGGGGGGTTAAGTTACAGGTATGTGCAAACCTTTAGTCTTGGGACTCCTTCCTTTACATTCCTAAATTTTAGAGGCCCCAAAGAGCTTTTGTTTATGTGGGTTATATATATATGAGTATTCACAATTTTAGAAATTAAAACTGAGTATATTTTAAAACACATATTTATGCAATAGGAAACTCATTATGTTAATATAAATACATTTTTTTCCTGAAGAATAACTGTGTTTTCCAAAACACAAAATATAGTGGGAAGAGTGGCATTGTTTTGCAGTTTTGCAAATCTCTTTAATGTCTTGTTTAACAGAAGTCAGGTTCTGATATGTGGTCCTGCTTTCACTCTGTTGTGATATGCTGTTTTGATTAAAAGTGTGTGAAGAAAATTCAGCTTCAGACCTAAATGGTTGAAAAAGAAAAAGTATTTCACTAGCCTATAAGTGCTTTTCTTTGATACTATATAAAAATTTGGCAGGTGATAATGATTTTTAACTGTACTTCTTAGCTTTTTTTTTTAAACTGATTTTAAAGATACAGAGGAAGGGAGACAGTAACATCAGTTTGTTCCACTTCTTCATTGGCTGATACTTGCATGTGCCCTGACTGGGGATCGAACCTGCAACCTTGGCACGTCAGGACAGGATGATACTCTAACCAACTGAGCTACCTGGCCAGGCATGACAGGTGATATTTTTTAAGTTTACTTGAAATATAGAATATGAAAACATATTGATGAACTTTGCATGTTTTGTTACAGTAAAATCCATTGTACTGTCTTACATTGTGAATGGATCTTTGACTCAGGCGTGATTTTGTAACATCGAATGTTGGTTGTTGGGAAAATATCGGTTCACTGGGTTATACAGATCTTCCAAATGTGGACACATTTCATTTCGTCACGTCCAAAAATTACATGCAGGATGGGGCAAAAATAGGTTTCCAGTTGTTCTTATTAATAAGTAATACTAGAAGAATAAACTCTGTTTCACATACTCACGGCCCTAAACCTAATTTTGCCCCCCTCTGCATGTTAGCATCACCCATGTCTCGAATTCTTTGTGTGTTGGGGACTCATCCAACTCACAGTGGCTAATGCCACTTTTCTAAAATTCTGATTTTTCCCTTGAAAGCTCAGACTTTATCATTGGCAACAAATGCTGTCCCTGGTTTTCCATGAAGACGCAGGCTCGCTCTGTTCATTTTTGAGAAAATGTCTGCCAGATCCCCTATTCTGAGTAACCAGCCACCTTTTGTCTGTTGGCTGTTCTTTGAAGCAGAGTGGCTCAGCCACAGCCTGGGGGCTCCCGGGGCCTTTGCTCAGACACCCATGGTGCCCACACCTGTGGTGCCCCGGTAGCCAGCCCAAGGGCACTTCCCAGGTCACCGCACAGAGCGTTAAACAGACATATACAAGGTACAAGGGCTAACAGTTGGTGAAATTAATCAGCTGTATTGCTTCCTCAAAGGGCACTCTTAAATGACACTGGCATATTTCGTCACCGTGAGGGATGAGCAGCCCAGCCCAGGGTCCGTGCTGCACCTCCCGCTGAGCCTCCAGCGGGTTCCACGCTCCCACAGTGAGAGAGCAGGGCAGTGACTCTCATCCCGGTCCCGAGAACAGCATTGGCCCCACAGACCTTGAAGGTACCGGGCCCTCGGGCTCTGCGGGGCCCGCTGTTGGAACTGTGGGCCGGCAATGATGAGCGGATGTAGCGCGGGGCCTGGGCCCCCCTCTCTGGGCCTGCGATGGTTTGCCTGCTGCCATTGTTGTCCTCTGCCTCTAACACCTGCCAGGGACAACCTGGGGAGTGGAGCAGTGAGCCATTTGGGTTAAACATTCGTCATTTGTGATTTCAAATCCTATTCAAGGTGAATGTGTTTGGCTGTCGGGAGTAAGTGAAGAGCTCGGGGGACTTTTTCGGTGCCCCAGTTTTCTTGCCCCTCCGCCCTGGGGCGTAGGGAGAGTGTGACTCAACAGGGGACCCCTCAGAATCACCCTCCCTCCTTCCTGGCCCAGAAGGGGCCTCCGTAGCCCCTGGCCTCCACATCCCTTCCTCATTAACCTCTACTGTGTGGGGGCCCGGGGTCAGCATCCGCTCCACTTTCTATAAAGCAGTGGAGAACGGGCCTCGTTTATGGAGTGCCTGCCGTGTGCTGGGCCCCGGACTGCGGCCCTGCCTGGACTATCTCATTTATGCTCCAAACACGGATACCCGTAGAGTTGACCTTTTTGTTGTTCTTTAAAAATCTTCCAGTTTTGTTCATGCAAGTGGCTAGTTTGTGCCAAGCACCAGGGTGCCGGGGAAGGCCAGCCCCAGCCCCTGCCTGCTGGGCCTCATGGGGGCGACATCCTGCGGGGAGGTGGCTTGGGGCAGGTTAAGGAGAGTGTCCTGGTGCAGAGATCGGAGGGAGCTGAGGGGCAGGGCAGGAAGATGTGGAACAAATGCGCCTGAGGCTGCGATGTCCCCCAAACTTGATCTGCTGCTCCGCTGAAGAAGCAGAAGAAGCAGAGGCATCTGTTCTGTCCCTGGAGGACACTGATGAGGAGGGACCAACAGAGAGCTGGCCCAGCCTTCTCCGTCAGGGGCTAAAGGATTTCCAAGGACACAGTTTCTGCCTTACATAGACTGTAGGGCACCCTACCCCCAGCTCCCCGGCCTGGTAAGATACACCTCTGCTTTATTACTATTTTTCTTACTGTTATTATTTGCAAAGGCCTGTTGAGATGCCGTCTGTTCCAGGGACGGTAACGAAGTTCACTTTGGCTGGAGTTCAGAGACCAAAGGTGGGAGCTGGGGGGTGATGTGCTGGAGAGGGGGGCTGGGCCTGAGAGTCATGGGTCGCCGTGTGGCTCCTCTTTGAGTCTAACTGGAGTCTTTTATGAAATCTGTCTCCTCTGCTTGGTGTGCTTCACGCCGTGGAGCAGGAGAGCTCTTCCTGGTCGGGGTCTTCCGTGGCCCTGTGGGGACCTGCTCGGTGAAGTAGCTACGCAGCGTGGTGCAGGGAGAGGGGTAGGAGACCCCTGGTCTGGCCCTGCTGCCCACTGTCTCTGACCTGGTCTGGACCTCAGTTTTCTCTTCTGTAAAGTGGGAGGAACAGACTGGGGTCTCAAAGGTGCTTGTGATTCTAAGATACATGTTGGTGCCTTGGGGGGCGTGGTGTAGACTCCACTGCATGCATGTGAGACAAAGAGAGAGAGAGAGTGGGGAGTTGGGGGCAAGGCCCAGGGCAGGTGGTGGGCTGGTCTGAGCCCCGTGTCCTGAGACCGGAGAGTTTTAGCAACACCTCATCCCCCAGCTGTCCCCTGGCCTCGGAGGAGGGAGCCCTGCAGCTCGGCGACTTCCTCCGCGTTTGTTCTGCAGCTGAGGCAGATGTTTCCTGCAGCTGGTCACTCAGCCTTCTGCCCTATTTTTAGCTCCATTGTTACCCACCCTGGGCATCTGGCTGCCAGGGGTGTGTGAGAGGCTGCGGTCCTGGGAGGGTCCAGCTTGTTCTCTCCCCTCTATGGGGTCCCCGTTGGAAGCTTCCCAGTGTCTTGTGGGAGGGTGAGGGTGGTTCCAGGGGCAATGGGAGCGTGGTGGCCAGGCGACGCAGCAGAAAGAGCCCAGGCGGCCGCACCAGAGGCCCGGCTCTGTTGTTGCATCACATAGGGAACTCTCTGAGCCTCAGTTGTTTCCATCTGCTAAATGGCACAACAGCCTGTGCTGCCTTTCTCGTAGGGCTCTCCTGGAGCTGGAATGAGACAGTGAATGTGAAATTCATTCGCAAAACGACATTCGGAACCTACTAACTATCATGGTAGCCCGATACCACAAAGTGTATGACACAATTTCTGCCTTATGTAGAAAGGCAGACATTCAGAGAATGTCATCAACTAGGCATGTGCTTACGAAACACCAGGCCACAGACTCAAGGCCAGGGTTGTGTGGGGTATAGGATGTGCTGGAAGGCTTGGGGGTGGGGGGCATTTCTACAGGATGGGGTGAGAGGGTGAGGACGGCAGTGGCATCCCTCCTGGTTGTAGGACCAGGGCAGGCAGAGGCAGGGAAGGGCTGGGTGTGTCCCGAGACGTCCAAGCAGGGAGCGCCTGGGACATCTCTGGCCAGCGTCTCTCCAGTGGATGGAGCAGTGCCTCCCTAAGGGAGGCTTCCGGGTGGGTTTCGGGGCGGGACACTCTGCAGCCCCTTCCTGAGCCGGCAGGCAGCACAGCAGCTCTGCTTCTGGCTGCTTTACACATTGAACTTTCGTGAAGGGGGTCTTGAGTGTTAGGGAAGGGGGTCTAGACTGGAGGCAGTAGGGGTGGAAAGGGATGGGAATAGACCCCAGAATTTGGTGCCCTGATGCTTCAGGCCCCTGTGATGTTGCTGAGGTGGGAAGTGGGGTTCAAGCAGAAGTTCCCACTGGTCCTTCGGGGCACAGTCCCTGGAAGCAGCCCGGAGAGTGTCAGCAGAGCCAGGGGGACTCTGGATGGGGTCTCGGGAAACTCTAGGTTTCTCCTGGCCCAGAAATAACCAAATGCCCAGCTTCTTGGAGCCGAGTGTGCCTAGGTTCTCCCCAGGGTCCTCCCCCATCCAGGCTGCCTGGAACTGGGTGATGGGCAGGAGCTTCAGGCTTTTTCAGGAACATAGTGGCTGCCCTTCCGGGGTTGGCTGGCACCTTTGCTGGGGCTGTTTACACTCCCCTCCTCCTGCTCCTCGCTGGAAGAAGCCCTCCCATCCAGGTGACACCTTTCCGTTTCCCAGGGAACTCCCTTGCACTAGGAAAGGCCCCGAGAGGGACACGGACGGATAGACTCCAGATGGAGGGACTGCTCTCTGTCTGCCTCTTTGGAGCAGTGGAGGCCAGTGTCCGTCTGTAGCGTGGAGCAAATTAGCGCAGCTGCTCGGAACTTCCCAAACCTCTGCAGCTGACGTGGGGAGAGCTGCGGCGCCACTACGCCATCTAGCAATCAGTGGCGCTCGTGGCGCTCCTGTGCTAACCTGCGTGTGTCTCCCGTGGGCCCTGGTGGCTGGGGAAGAAGCCTGCTGTACTCTGTGAGCCCCCCGAAGCTCCCACGTGGATAGGCTCCCGGGACCCTGGCGTTGCTCTGCCTGGGCACGGAGCCGCCAGCCCACCGCGCGCAGCTGGACTTTCACCACGTGGGGGAGCGTGACAGTGTCCCGCAGGAGAGGAAGAGGGGTCAGTCCTGGCCTGCTGCCTCGTGGCGGGTGACCTTAGGGAGAAATCTAAAAATAATGGAGTGCATTAGTCAGGATCAGATTTGGCTGCAAGCAATAAAAGCCAAACGACAGTGGTTTACACATGATGGAAATTTATTTCAAGGTCCTCTCTGAGCCAGAGCTTTGTGGTCCGTGGATTCCTCAGGGAACTCGATCTTCACCATTCCCGGGGCGTGGCTTCGCAAGCTCGTGGTTCCAGATGGCTCTGGAACTCCAGCCATCACATCTGTGCTCCAGGAAGCAGGGTGGAGGAAGGGAGGGAAGGGGTAGGGAGGGTTCTGGAACTTGCCGTGGGACATGCCACGTATGTGCCATTGGCCAGAATTTGCCACAAGGCCCCAGGCGGCTGCAAGGGACATGGGGAGTGTATTCTCGACTCTGGGCAGCCATGGACTCAGCCAGCTGCCCCCATCTGGTTTGTTTAATACGCACAGTGGGGAGGGGGCGGGGTGAAGGCATTGTGGGCATTTTGACAGAACCTAAGGATGTTCCCAGGCAGAGCAGATGGGCCAGCCCTTCAGAGACTGCAGAGCCTCACCCAGGGCGGTTGCCCAGCTGGGAGGTCAGCGTCCTGCCTTGGAACCAGAAGGCCACATGACCCGGCCAGCAAGGGGGACAGAAAGGCTTTCAAGGGCTAGGAATCAGCCTGGGGGCAGTGGTCAGAAGGGAGGTGGGACAGCCTCTTCTCAGGGGCTCAGAGCATGTGGCCTGTGTCTGGGCTGCCGAGGTTGAGGGAGCGGACAAGGTCACTCACAGGAGAGTGGCCAGAGGAGCTGCAGGTGCTGTGACAGGAAAGGACAGGACGCCCGGACGAGGGTGAGAGCCACCCCCGTCAGACCTCCAGAGACCAGCGGAGGGCCCGGAGGATTGCAGGGGCCCCTGCGGGAGGGACACCCCTTGATTTTTAAGTGCTGGTGGCTAGTTAGGGTAGAAAGTGACGAAGCTGCAAGGCCCAGGCCACTGGCCCATGTGGCCCGTTTCAGCCTGTGGATTACAGACTCCGCCTCCAGATGGGACTCGTTCTCCGCCCACACGGGTGGGGGCGGGGGGAGGGGGTTGTGCAGGGAACTGGCTTCTTGTTCGACAGCTTAAGCTTTTTCAAAAGAATTATTTAGGAAATAGTTTTGGACCCTGCTTTTCATTTTGAAAAATTTCAAGCCCACAAAAAGGTTGGAAGAAGACTACCGTGCACGCAGGCTCATCCTCACCACTGGCTGAATTCCCTCCCTTTGTGTTTCTGCCCCACTCCCAACCACGCACCACTGCAGCAGGCGTCAGGATGCGTCTCCTCTAAACACGGCCTTTGCCTCCGAAGGGCAAGAATGTCCTCCGCTTGCCCGCAGCATCGTCACACCCGAGGAAGTTAACTTGTTCCTTATCCAACATGCAGTTCACGTTCAGATTTTCCCACTTGCCCTCAAAGTGTTCATCACAGCCCCTGCCGCTCCCCAGTGTAAGATGCCATACAGACAGGCTGTCAGGCAGAGCTGACCCACATGGGCGGCTCCAGAGGTGGGGGGCTTCCCAGGCCTGGAGGCGGCCTCCTAGGTGCTTGAAAGGGCCCTTTTTCTTCCTGAGGGTCCCAAAGTCCAAGAGCCTCCAGGCCCACGTGTGCCAAGTGCCAAGGCCTTTGCTGGCCTCAGGGTGGGCGGGAGCCCCTCTCTGCCCTCCTCCGCCTGTGAGGGGGCTGAGAGGGAGTCTCACTCCCTCCGACCAAGGGCAGGGCTGGCCTCTCCTGCAGCTTCTTCCAGCTCAGAGGCCCATGCCTCTGACCCCCCACCCTGCCTCCATCTCTGCTGCTGGCCTGTGCTGGCCCCTAATTGCCGTGGCTCCTCAGTTGGCCGGCCAGTCACTCTGCCCACCCTTGTCCATGCCTGGCTCCGGGCCCACCTTGAGGTGTCATTTCAGTGTGTGACGACTGTGACACGTCCCTGGCAGAACTGAGCCCTCCAGAGGTTCCCCATCATGTGCAGGCTGAGGCCCTGTACTCGAGGCCGCCCCCTCCTGGCAGCCCCCCGCAGAACACGGGGCAGCATTTCCAAGCAGTCCTCCACCTTTCGTTTTTGACTCTTAGACTTATTTTAGTAGAAAAAAGTAAAACGTTCCAGAAACACATAATTTAGTGGGTGAAGATCTCCTGTGATCCCAGACCTCGGATGGCTTTATTTTTCAAATTGCTCTCATCCTTGTGTTAAAGAGAATGAGGCTGAGGGGCAGAGGTCGTGAAGGGACAGGTCTGGGTGGCCCCCCAAACCAGCGATGAAACGGACCACACGGCGGAACCCAGGGCTCTGCCGCCACCGAGCCGCGTAGGCTGGGGCAGCTCCCGTCGCCGGTCAGCTGCCATTTCCTCTTCTGTGCAGTGGGTGCCCTTAACCAGGCTCCTGCCCCTGGAGGGTCATTGTCAGTAGCAACGACAGACAAGCCACGAAGACAGAGACTCCACTGGGCGGTACGAATGGCGTGCTTATCATGGGGACATGAGCGACAGGGGACAGAGGGCACTGGGGACAAAAGCACAGAGTCGGGGGAGCCCACAGGCTTCGGGCTGTGGGGTGGGGGCTGCCGGGGGTGAGGAACTCTGACCTTCGTCCAACTTCGAAACTATTACAAATAACAACAGTTCCTTTTAACATTCCCAAAGTAATTATGTGCATGGTAGGAAATTTAGAAGTGATGAATAAGCAAAAAGGAAAAATAGCACACTCAGCCCCCATCAGGAATAAGTACCACAATGTCTAAACATCCTTCCTGTCCTTTGTGCCTGCTGCTTGTTGAGTGCCGTCCTTGGTCCCATCAGCACGGAGCCAGGCGTGGTGCAGAGTCACACTGGAGGAGGCAGTTTGTGCCATCAGCAATTCTGCATCCAGCTCTCCTCTGAGCCAGGATGCTGACAGCCAGGAAGGACATAGGATGGCCCCTGCCAGGAACGTCATGCAGTGGAAGGAATGTCCCCTTTTGTGATGCTGACGGTGGGCTCTGGGAGCTGGAAAGTGAGGGTGGGTGTGTAATCAGGGAGGGCTTCCTGGAGGAGCTGGGCTCTAACCTCCAAGAGTGGGTAGAATGTGGGAGGGCTAGGAAGGAAGGCAGGCCAGGTGAGAGAGGTGTGGGGCGGGAGCAGCTCCCCCACCCTGCCTTGTGGAGGGCTGAGACCTGCTCGTCGGTCAGGGCACTCACTTGCCCCTGTGAGTCCTGAAAGCCACAGGTGCCCTGCAGTTGGCCATCTGTCCCTCTCACATTCCCTGAGCATCTGCTGGGCCCCAGGTGCTGTTCCGAATCTGGGGTCACGTATGGACAAGTCAGACACTGTCTTGCTTTTGGGGAGTCAGGCAGACTGATGCTGTTCTCAGTATAATCCCATCAGTGACTGGATTAGGAAAGAAAAGGCGCCGATAGGCTGGAGAAGGTCAAGGTCTGTGGGGGTGAAGTGGCCAGACCACATTGCCAGTTTTGTACCTTCCCTCTCCCCCGCCGCCCCATCTGTGGGCGGGGCCTAGGTCTGATCATTACCGTGGTTTGAAAGGAGTGATGAGGGCAAGCCACCTTCCAGATGCCTGCACAGCTGAGGAGTGATGTGAAATGTCTGCGGATTCTGGCGTGACCACGCCCCGAAATCTGTCATGTGGTTGGGCTGCCTTCACTGTGATTGAAGGAAATGCTTGCTTTTAGTTAGAAGGTAGGGAAGTAAAGGCAGAATTGTTCACATACCATCCAGTCTCCTGAGACCCCTTAGCCTGGTCACATCCAAATCCACCCTTCCCACTCCCCCTGTCAGAGGCTGGAGTGCTAGAGATCCCAACACTCCCACCCTTGCTGACCACTGTCCCGGTGGTGGATGGCAGTCGTGTGACCCCTGGGACTGCCTGTCTGAAGAGCCAGATCTGTCTGGAACTGAAAGGGCCTTTCGGACTGTGCTGTCCCTCACTGAGGCCCAGGGAGCAGAAGGAGGTCACCCAAGGCCCCACGGCCTGTGGCCAGCGGGATGAAGGCCCTGTGCTGGGGACACACTCCGGCCCGCTGAGTGAGGTTTCAGGGAGAGAGCTGCCCAGTGTGAAGCCTGGGGATCCCAGGGTTTCAACCCTCCTGTAGGCATGTTGGAGGCAGGTCAACTTTCAGAGCACACGGTTCTTCTCCCACCCTTGCGACTGCAGCTGTGCACATCTGTCTTGTCTCCTGGCTGCCCTTGTGGGCACTGCCGGGGCCTGTGGAGCCGGTGGGAGAGCAGGTGTCTGCATCTGGAGCTCTGGGGGCGGCCAGGGGAGGAGGGACGGAGGTGTCACGCCAAGCCCAGACCTATGGGAGCAGGGCTCGGCCTTGGCCTGGCCACCGTTGCCAGCAGTTGCCTTTGTTTGTCATGCCTTCTTTAGGACAGCCACCTGTGTTCTTGGAAGAGGCTGTTCCCACCCATGCCTGCGGGGCCCCGACTGCCGAGAGGGGTCTGAGAAAGTTGGGTGACCTCTGCCGGGAGCCTGCCACGCGGGCAGAGTGGAGAGGGCTGGAGCGAGGTTTCGGGCTCGGCTGTAGGCCCTCGGGGTTCACTGGGGAGCTCTGCACTCTGAGCCGCGTGCCTTTCGGTTTGGGAACAGAGACTCATTCCCTCCACGTTTGCCTCCCCCCCGCCCCCAAAAGACAGAAATTGGACCGGGTGTGGAGTCACAATGGGCTCTTGTAAACACAGGTGTGCGTGTTAACACAGCTGTCAGGCAGCTTCTGGGACTTTTCACAGACGACAGGGCTGGGCAGGGAGCCCTTCCCACGCCGGAGAGGGGCAAGTCGGGTGGCGGTTCGGGAGGGTTCCGGGAGGGACAGCCCGAGGCTAGTCATTCTGTCTGGGTGTCTCTGGGGCAGGGGCCTCAGTGCAGGGCCGTGGGGAGGCCTGGGCAGCCCCTGACTCAGGGCCTGGGGAAGAGCGGGCACAGGAGCCCGGCCTTCAGACAGAGCTGCTGCACACCTGGTCCAGCGTCCACTTCTTGAGGTGCTGCTGCAGGTTTTGGGGGGGCTGGGGCGTGGCAGGGCGTGGGGGTGGTCGGAGCAGCTGGTGCCCAGCCGGAGGCGGCGAGGAGGGTCATCGTGTTCTGAGGACTCTGTTGACCCTGTGCTTCTGCAGGGTCGGCCCAGGTCAGGGTGCCCGTGGGGATGGGGGGGCAGGGCAGGTGGGCCCCTCCTCTTTCTGACTCTGGACTGTTAGTGTGGGGGACTGGCCACCGCTGGGCTCTAAGCGAGTTCTGTCTCCCATGTCTGCACCCTGGTCAGCCCTCCCTACAGCCTGGCATCCATGTGGCCTGATCCAGGCACCGAGAGCCCTCAGTCTACACCTGGTGTGGCAGGTTAACCCTTCCCTCTTATTTTCCCCAGAGGAGTGCAAACTCTAATGGGTCACGTCTCCGTCTTTATGTCTCTCTACGTCCGTAGTACCCGCAGCACCGGCAGTGGGCTGGGCACCCGGGAGGCCCTCTGTGTCCTTGCGGTGGGCAGTCCCCCGCTCTCTGGGCCGCAGACGTTCACCTGCATGGGGGTGGAGGTGAGGGGTGGGCGAGGTCTCTTCCCGCCCGGCTTCTTCTGCCCACCCCTTGACTGTGCACCCTCTCCCCCCACAGGCCTCGGCTCTGAGATCGCCGGCTGACGATGGGCACGACGGCCAGCACGGCCCAGCAGACGGTCTCTGCCAGCACGCCCCCCGAGGGCCTGCAGAGCTGCGGCACCGTGGATGGGCGGCACACACTCGGCGCCCACCCCTTCCAGACCGCGGGCCTGCACAGCAGCAAGGCCAAGTCTGTCATCCCCAACAAGGTGGCCCCCGTCGTGATCACGTGAGTGGCAGGGGAGCTGACGGCATCCCTGGGAGGCACGGCCGTGGAGGCGGCCTGGCGGGTGGTGGCCTGTCGGACTTAACACCTAGATGAAGACACGGAGGCCCGAGAGGTAGGCAGTCCACCCGGAGCCACGAGACAAGCAGGTGGCAGAGACCCCGTGGTAGGTCTCCAGCTTACGTGAGCTGCTGTGCCCGCCGGGCCAGGGAGCATAGAGGGAGGACAGGCTGGGGGGATGCTCTTGAGAAAATGATTTTTGGCTGAATGTTTTCAAAGGATATGCATATACTTAGATGCATAAAATTTAGACTTTTTCCCCCCACAGCCCACAATTATGGTTGGAAACTGAGGTGAACACCAGGCCATTGAAGGGCCGTGGGCTGGAGAAGCTGGAAGCTGTTGGCCGACAGTCCTAGTTAGGTTCTTCAGGGACATTCCTGCAGCAGACCGCGGGTTTGCTCTGATACCACATTTTGAGAGAGACTTGGGTGTCCAGAGGAAGTGGGGCAGGAAGGGGCCCTGAAACCCTGTCTGCCCCTCGGGGCACAATGAAGGGGTGGGTGCTGGGGAGCCCCGAGGCCGGGAAGATGGATGGGGCACCAGATCCGTCTCTTGGGGAGGCAGAGAGCCTTGTCTGACCCTGAATCTGCCCACTGCGCTCCCCCGCCTCTGGGCCCCTCCAGGACGCAGGAAGTAGGACACGGCGAGCTAAGCATCAAATGTATTCCACACATGGAAGTTTGGCAGGGACCTAGCAGATGGGCCTTCCGTGTAAGGAAACCTGAGGGTGGAAATGGTAAATTCGGCCTGCTGGCTTTGGGGCCTGACAGGAAAGTCATTACCATGGTACATCATGGGGTTCGAGGTGAGGAGAGGACAGAGATGTTCCATGAAAAGCCCTGGACACACAGTCTCTGTCCTAGGGACGCCAACACCGGTCTGTCCGGGCCTTGAGGGGCGTGTTGGAGACGCACGTCCAGGTCTTGCTCCATGACCTGGGGCAGTCCTGTTCCTTCCTGGACCTCGGTGTCCTTATCGGGACATGTGGAGGTGATGGTCACAGTGTTTAACCCAGGGGTGTGGCTCAGCCGGTGCCAGCCTGCCGTAAATACCCACCGTATGGGGCTGTGCGTGATCCTGGAGCCGGCCACACGCACGGCATCCCCCGGGCTGTAGGCGTTTCAGGTGGGAGGGGCCTTGGAGACCACGTAACGCAGGGTTGGCGAACTCCTAACGTGGCTTACAGGCCAAGTCTAGCCCAGCATGTTTTTATGATAAAGTTTCACGGGAACCCTGCCTAGTCACGCATTTGCGTGTGACCTGCGGGTGCTTAGCACTTCAGCCACAGCGGCGAGCAGTGCCACAGCGGCTTTGCAGGGCCCACAGAACGTAAAATACTTGCCTTCCGGTCCTGACATAAAAGGTTTGCCAACTCCTGATCCAGTATACCTTTCAGATCAGATGTGAAAACTGACTTAGGCACGCAGTTCAAGAGGCAGAGAGAGTTGCCTCCCACAGGCACTGTGGTGAGCGAGGGGCAGAACTGGCAGCAGGAACCCGCGTTGCTGGACTCCTCTCCCGGTGCTCCCTACCCCCACCTTGGGAGGCTGTGTTTTCCTCATCATTGCGATCAGCACAGATGCTTTTTGTGACTCAAGGGCACAGACCTCCTGTGGTGTCTGTGGAAACCTGGCTTTGTACCTTGGGGATTTTTGAAGTGGCCCTCTGTGGAGGTAGAACCACCACTAGTAATAACAATTTTATCAGTAAGTGCTGGCTGTACCCGAGGCACTGGGCTCAGCAGTGTCATTCAGGAATGTGTTGATTTCTCAGAGTAGCCGGAGGAGGTGGGGGTCACGGAAGTGGAGCTACAGAGAGGGAGTAACTTCAAAGTCGTGGAGTCATGAAGCAGCGGAGGCGGATTAATGCTCAGGGCGCACAGCCCCAAAGCCTGTGTCCTGAACCACCTCACTGTGCTGTGGGATGGTCGGCGTGGAGGTTGTTCCCAGTTACAGTTTGACAGAGGGGACCGTCCAGGACCAAAGTAGCTCCGGAACAGAAGGCCTTCTTTGAGACGGGAGCGGCTCTCAGGTGGAAGTCCTGGAGATGCGTGGGGCTCTGGGATAAGCCAGGCTTCTCCTCGCTTGCTGCTCTGCTGTCATCAACAGGGGCGCCCTACCATCACTTCCAGATGCTGGTCTAGGAAGAGGAGAGCAAAGTGGAAGATCCACACCTTCCCTTTGAGAGAATGGCCCAGAAGTTGTACAAATCACTGCTCCTCACATCCATTGGCCAACATTTAATCACATGACCACACTAGTTACAAGGAAGGCTGGGGAATGTAGTCTTCGTATGGATGGCCCAGTTCCGATTTTAGGGTTCTGTTTTTGACCAGGGGGAGAGTGGATATTGTGGTATAATGGGCTGTCTCTGCTACAAAGGGGTTCGACCGCTTGGGTGGGGGTGGGGTGGGCCTGCTGTGAGGTCTGGTGAGGACGGAGTGGACCCTGGCCATGGAGGTTGCCTGACTTGGTCTCCGTCTTGTCTGCCCTGGCAGGTACAACTGCAAGGAGGAGTTCCAGATCCATGATGAGTTGCCCAAGGCCCATTACACGCTGGGCCGGCTCTCGGACGCCACCCCTGAGCACTACCTGGTGCAGGTGAGGTTGGGCCCCGCCCTTCCCTCCCCCTTCCTGCCTCTCTTCGCTCTTCCTGCCCTCCCTTCTTACAGGTTTCCTCCCTAATCTCTTCTTCTTTCCCCCAACCCCCTTCTCTGTGTTCACTGCCTCATCCCCCGCTCTGGTCCCAATCCCACTTCCTCTCACCTCCTGGTTTTCTGGGGCCCATTCCTCCTGCCCAGGGGAGCCCCTGTCTTCTCTCCATCCTTCCCCTGCCTGACCCCAGCATGCTGATACCCCATCTCTCAGAGCCCCAGGGAGAATGTAAATGAGGACGGAAGGCTCCCAGGTCCCATACTGCTTCCCCAGGCTGGGGGCCTCCCTCCCCTTCTCTTTCGAAGTTTCAGAACTTCTCTGGCTTGGGTGTGTGTGTGTGTGTGTGTGTGTGGCCTTGAGTACCCCCTAGAAAGTAAAGTCCACAAGGACACATGATTTTTCTCTCTCTTGTTCGCTATAGCCACGTCCCTCAGGACTGTGCATGGGTGTGTTGTGAGTTCTCAGTGAACAGCCAGTGAACGAATGACAGTGAATGATGATGACAAACTGTACTTACTGAAAGGAGCTGAGAGTTTCTGGCACCTAGAAGAGGTGGTCCCACTTCCCTGTCAGCAGTGTGGGTGCTCAGGGAGGTAGATGGGACGACCACAGGGCTCCTTTGGGCCCAGGAGTGAATTCTTCTGGTGCTCCCTACTCGCCCCTGGTCCCCTAGTACCATTTCCCTCTTTTCTCTATAGTCATGGCATCCTCACCCCAGTTGGGGAGGGGAGAGACCCACCCGTCCTCCAAACTGCAGGACCCTAGGAGGGGGCTGGTACAGACTCCCCTGGTTGACTCCTGCTGCCCCAGCGGTGACCCCCCCCGTGCCCTGGCCCTTCTCCACACCCTTCCCCGCAGCCAGCGGCAGGCCCACCCAGAGCCAGCTTTGGTTTCCTGCCCTCTCCCCACTCCCCTTCGTCAAGGCCTGGCTCAGACGCCAACACCTCCGTGGAGCATTCCCGGGTTCCCATGCAGAAGGGGCCGTCTTTCTCTCCTCTCACTCTGTGCTCCCCTTCCTGGGATCATGGATGGTCACGGGTTTTGTCTGTTTCTGTGAGCCTGCAGACCAGTTGAGGACCATGTCCCCCCTACCCTAGTTCCCTGGTCCCCATCTCCTGGGGCCTGGGACAGCACTGCCTGTGGAAGATGTCCCTGAGTCATCTCAGTGGCCCCCGTGGCTCTCCCACTGCCAGGGACGCTACTTCTTGGTGCGGGATGTTGCTGAGAAGACGGACCTGCTGGGTACTCTGCGGAGCTGTGGGGCCCCCAACTTCCGGCAAGTGCGAGGCGGGCTGGCCGTATTTGGCATGGGACAGCCCAGCCTCTCGGGGTTCAGGCAGGCCCTTCAGAAACTCCAGAAGGACGGACACAAGGTAAGCACAGCCACTTCTCAGGCTGGGGCTAGCCTCAGATGTGGGGAAGGGGGCCCTTGGAAGAGGCAACTTCACAGCCTTCGGAGGGTCCTTGGCCACATGATCGGGAGCGTGGCTGGTGACCTCGGCCCTGCCAGGCCTTGAATACCACGGTGGTCTTTGTGGTCAGCATGATTAGAAATTCTGGGCCAATGTTATTGCATTCTCCTGTGTGGACACGGCAGTGTCGAGGTTAGAAGTCCCTCATATGCCCCACTCCAGGAACCGCACAGGAAGTGAGGACGAGAAGAGGTACCATAACGAGAGAGCCACTGGGGGATGATCATAGCTGACGCGTTCAGGCTGACCTCAGCCGTGTAAGGGGGGGCAGTTTCCTCCTTTTTACGGGGGAGGAAACCGAGATCCAGAGAGGGTATGCAACATAGCTCGTGAGTGGTGTCCCAGGACCCAAACTCGGACATCTGCATTCTGAGTGCCGGCTTTTACTGCCCCTTCTCCCCTGCCCGCCGTCGAGGTGGGTTCTGTCTGCAGGACGGAGGCCGAGGGCCCACTGTGATTGCAGGCTCACCATGGGCTCCCCGAGGCAGACAAATCAGACACTGGCCTGGGGTTGAGAAGGAGAGTCTCTGAGTGACCAGAGTGGGGTGTGACTGCCGGTTCCTCCCGGGCGGGGCCTGCCCGCACGTCTCCCCCTTTCTGTGCGATGCACAGTGAAGACTGATCGCGTTGTGGTCATGGGCTTTCATTTCTAATGAGTGTTGCCAAGTGCTTGATTTATCCGGGGCTCTGCTAGGGGTAGCAGAGACATGAAAATACGCAGGAGATGGTTCCCCTGCGAGGAACCTGTAATCCATTAGCAGAGCAAAGATGTGCTCGCGGACAGTGTTGCTACGGAGTGGGGATCGTCAAGTTCAGATGAAGGACCGTTGGCCCTGCGGGAGGGTGTCCGGAGCAGGTGGCGTTTGGTCTGCGCTTTGATTCTGGGGCCGGATCGGGGTCTCAGGGACGGGGTGGTGATGACCCTTGAGGAGAGGGAACAGTGAGCTTAAGAGCCCGGCGGGGGCAGCGGTTGGGCGTCCACGCCGGGTGGTGGTGACGCTGCCCTCCCTCCCCGGGCCCCGGCAGGAGTGCGCCGTCTTCTGCGTGCGGGAGGAGCCCGTGCTGTTTCTGCGAGCCGGTGAGGACTTCGTGTCGTACACGCCTCGAGACAAGCAGAGCCTTCACGAGAACCTGCAGGGCCTCGGGCCCGGGGTCCAGGCGGAGAGCTTAGAGCTGGCCATCCGAAAAGAGGTGAGGGCCCCTGGGGTGGGTGGGGGGCCTCCTCCCTGGTGGGCCTGGGGCGGCTGAGTTGAGGCCCCCGCCCGCAGCTCAGCTTTGCTCTCACTGGCCCCTGCGCACCCACCTTCCTGCCCTGTGTGGGCCAGTGGCTGGTGACGGGGCCAGCTCACGGGCAGCCAGAGGAGGGGCTGGCTGCCTGTGCCCAGCTCTGCTTGCCTCTGCCCCTTTCCCACGCTGCCTCTGTCCTCCACACGCAGCGCCCTGTGTGCAAGGAGGTCTGGTGGGTGACAAGGACACTAGGCTAAGAGTCTAGGAGTGAAGTCCAGTCCCCGTGAGCTGCGAGGCCCGGGGGAGTCACGGCCCTCGTGGCCTCGCTGGTTTCTGAGGTTCCTCTGTGCTTCCCCTGTACACAGTTTGTCAAGGTCTCTGAGGCTGTTGGCACACCACAAAGGTGTGTAAATAGTGGGGTCACAGTGCCCCCCGGGACTTCCACGGACAGGAACCGAGGCTGTGCTGGCCCCCGGTCGTCTCCCCACCTCCCTTCCTGGCCTCCTCTCTGGCTCCCAGCTGACGGAGTCTCGCCCCATCCTTCAGTCTGGCGGCTTAGCTGCCTCCTGCTGCCCTGCTCCTGGGCGGAGCCTTCCAACCCGACCCCAGGGCACAGGTGGCCGCCTTTAGGACACCTAGGTCACAGACAGCACCCCTGGCCATGTAGTTCCCCCTGGGGGAAAAGCAACTTGTCCCTCGCCTCCGTGTGGCCTGTCACTCAGCCGGGAAGGCCAGGAGGGACCTGATCGCCCGCCATGGCCCTCTGGCCCCCACACCTCCGTGCAGATCCACGACTTCGCCCAGCTGAGCGGGAACACGTACCACGTGTACCACAACACCGAGGACCTGCAGGGGGAGCCCCACGCTGTGGCCGTCCGGGGCGAGGACGATGTGCACGTGACTGAGGGGGTGTACAAGCGGCCCCTGTTCCTGCAGCCCACCTACAGGTACCGAGGGCCCGTCCCGTGCAGCACCCCGGGGGGCGGGGCGTGGTGGTCTCTGGGCCTGCTCTCCAGCTGTGGCCTCGGTCTCCCCAGCTGCAGGTGGGGCCCAGGGGTGGAGGGTGCCCAGGCCGGGTACGTGGCCTGGCTGATGGGCTGCTCCCCCTCACCGGGCAGGTACCACCGCCTGCCCCTGCCAGAGCAGGGGGCGCCCCTGGAAACCCAGTTTGATGCCTTTGTCAGTATCATCCGGGTAAGTGGCGGGGGGAGGGGAGCAAGGGCCTGGAGGGTGGGTCTGTGTGCAGGCCCTGACTCCGTGGAGATGCTCAGGGTGGGCTTGGTCTCTGGGTTTCCTCAGAAAGAGTCCTCGTTCTGTGTCGTGTGGGGTGTGTTGGGGATGTGCGCCTGTGTGTGAGGGGTTGTGTGTGTGCGTGTGGGGTGTGTCTACACGCCCGGGTGACAGCCCCTCGCTGGCCGTCTGGAGAGCCGGACTCCGGGGGCCTGGGCTGCTGACCTGCTGTGTGACCTCGGGCACATCTGACCTCTCCAGACCTCCAGTGCCTCATTTCTTTCCTGGGACTAAAATTTTGGCCTCTGGACTCGTCTGCTGTTACTTCCTGAGTCCTGGTGGTGGCGCTCGCTCAGCCCCTTCAGGAGGTCATCTCATTTAAGCCGAATCTCACAGGGGCGTTAGATGTGGCCTGGTCCCCTCTGAGTAGTTCTTACTTCCAGAGCCAGTGCCTTGGTCTCCCCGGGGCCTGGGGAGGGGCTGGGCCTGGGCTCCCTGGGGCAGGTGGAGCAGATCGGGCTGTGGGGTTTGGCAAAAGAGGCTGAGCTGCCGGTCTGGCCCCATTTTGCTGCAGACTGCGGGCCAGGGGCGGGCCTGTGTCCTGACCCCCCACCTCACTGGCTCCTCAGCTGAGGGGTTTCTGGGTTACATTGCCACCTGATACTCGTGGTCCTTCCCCAGGAGACCCCCAGCCTGCTGCCACTTCGAGACGCCCACGGGTCACCCCCTGCTCTCCTCTTCAGCTGCCAGACAGGTGTGGGCAGGACCAACCTGGGCATGGTCCTGGGCACCCTTGTCCTCTTTCACCACAGCGGGACTGCCTCCGGGCCAGAGTGAGTGCTGTGGGCCCAGCGCCCCGGGGGACTGCCCCAGTGTGCCAGGGACATGGCGGGTGCTCAGAGCCAGAGCTGGAAATAGGGCATCTGGGGGCTCGTTTCCGGTTTACCATAGACTTGCAGGGTGACCTGGAGAAAGTCACTTGACCTTTCTGGGGAAAAGTGCCCCTTGCTCCCCCGCCTGATTTGAAAGGCAGACCTGGAG
Source organism: Artibeus jamaicensis (assembly GCF_021234435.1). Taxonomy (NCBI): domain Eukaryota; kingdom Metazoa; phylum Chordata; class Mammalia; order Chiroptera; family Phyllostomidae; genus Artibeus; species Artibeus jamaicensis. The sequence goes on from NW_026521788.1 coordinate 22,277,375, forward strand.
CCTGTAGTCGGGTGCCTGTCAGTGTCCGGATAAGTGGGAGAATGTCAAGAGCAGGGCCACCCAGAGCGCTGATTATGCTCCCGCCCCCTTCCTTGCCAGGGCGGTCCCTGCGAAGACCAAGCCGCTGCCCATGGAGCAGCTCCAGGTGGTCCAGAGCTTTCTCCACGTGGTGCCCCAGGGGAGGAGGATGGTGGAGGAGGTGAGCCGGCGGCTGGGCAAGGCGCTGGGTGTCCCCTCCCCTTGGGGTGGCGTCCCTGCCTCCCGACAAGCCCTTTTCTCATTCTCAGCCAGTCATTCTCTTCACCCCCTTCCCTTCCATCTCCCACCACCTTCCCTTGGCTCTGCTGCTCCCTGCCCCCGTGTCCCTGGTCCCTAACACCAGGTGGACAGAGCCATCACTGCCTGTGCCGAGTTGCACGACCTCAAGGAGGTGGTCTTGGAAAACCAGAGGAAGCTGGCGCGTGTCCGGCCCGGGAGCCCAGCCCAGGTGAGGCCCCGAGAGCACCTGCTTTGCAGGAGCCTGTAGCCTTGTTTCTTTAGGCCTGTTGCCTGGCCTCTTTCAGACCGACTTTCCTGGTGGCTTCTCCTCCCGTTAGAAGAGCGGCTTTCAGAGGAAGGGGAGGTTGGGGAGCTGCGGGTGCAGGCAAGACGGCCGAGGAAGAGGGGAAGTTTACTTTCCCTGACCAGGCCGCCTGGCTGCAGGGTAAACAGGATGGAGGAAGGCGGTGGGGTGCTGGGGGCCTCCGGATCCAGATACTTCCCAGACCGCTCACAGTGCCCCCGTGCCTGCCGTGGCGTTCCTTCGGGAAGGATGGGTTCGGGCCAGCCCGCCACCTCCGGGAGCCTGTCGGGCTCTGGGCTGACTCAGTGGGCCGTCCCCACGCCCTGGGAGGAGGTGGGCTCGGCGGTGTTTGCAAACAGTCTGTGGAAAGGATGTAAAGCCTGCGGAGCCTTTTTATTTTTTAACACTTTAAAACCATCTTTTAAAGCCAGTATTATATGGTGGGAAATGAGAAGTAGGAGAAGGAAGCAGTTCCCCCTAATCCTAGCGTAGCTGCCGCGGGCGTTTTGGACCAGCCTCCTTCCCTTTTCCTGTCTGGGATGTTCTTGTGTCGGCCGCCCCAGCTTGTGTGCGTCCTGCTTACTTAGTTTGTTTTTTCCCCCCCGTCCATACCTGGCTGTCGTCACAGAGGATTTTCCCCATGATGTAAGGTCACGGCCTGGTTCAGCCACCGTTGGCCTGACGGGTTCAGAGCGCGACGGCCCAGGTTCCGGCCCTGGCCCTGCCACAGGCAGGCGGTGGGTGTGGGTGGCCTGGGGAGCTGCTCTGTGCCCCCGGTGTCCCCACCTGCGGCCGGGGCCACCGATGACAGCGACCCCGAGGGGTTGTTGTGGAGAGAAGGCCAGATGGGATCCACAGAGCACCCGGAGGGGGCCCGACGCTCCTGGCACCTGCCATGGCTCACTCCCAGGCCCCTCTTGTCGGACAGTTGTCACTTGCAGTTCCATCTCAGCGTGAACACTTCTGCGTCAGGCGGCTTTGTGAAAATGAGGCTTTCATGAATTTAGGAATTTTTCTCCCGGTCTAGATTAGGGCCTGGCCCAGCCACACCCTACTTCTGTGGGTCAGCCAGCTCTATCGGGACGTGGTGTTGCCTGTTTATCACGCGCCATCCCGGGCTGTCTCACGCTGCAGTGGCGGAGTTGAAACAGACGCTGTGTGGCCCGCACACCTAGAGGACTCACTGTTTGACCTTTTATAGAAATGAAAGTTTACCAACCTCTGGCCTAGATTCCCAGAGATGGAATTAAACTTCATCAAAGGACATGACCTTTTTGGGGGGCCTGCACCCACCTCTCTTGTCCTGCACAGGGTTCACTGACCCAGCAGGACCCCGAAATCTGAAGGCTGAGAGCGGGACGCTGGGGACCAATCCAATACCCTCCCTGAAAAACCCTCAGCCAGAGGAGCTGGGCTGGGGTTGGGACACGTGTTTGGGGACCCTGCTGTGTGACTTTGAGCAGGCCACGTCATTTCTCTGAAGTGACGGTGGGCAAGGCCGGCCCTGCACCGAGAACTGTAGAGCCTGCTGAAATCACCATAGCGGTTGCTATGCCATGGGTTACCAGCTGCAAATGGGCAGAACTGTGTTAAGAAGGGAGAGGTAGATGGTCTTCTAGGGATTTCTGAGGCTTAACTTCTGCCCTTCCTGGGGTGGGTGGGGACTGTGTGGCCAGAACCGCCCTGTCTTTACCTCCCGGCCCGCTCCTCTCAGGGAAGCAGCAGCCAGCACAGCGTCCGGCAGAGGGCGCTGCGGAGCCTGGAGCGATACTTCTACCTGATCCTCTTTAACTACTATCTGCATGAGCAGGTGGGGCCTGGGGGTGAGTGGACTCATGCCCCTTCCCCTGGGGCCCCTCCAGCCTCCCCACCACAGTGACAGGCATGGGGTCAACAAGGACCCCTGTGGAACTGGGGAGCAGAGTGGGACACCTGTGTTGGTTTCAGAGGAAGGAGAGACCCAGATGTGGGGTGGGTGGGGGTCCCTGAGTAGGTCAGGCAAAGGGAGGTCCCACCTCTCTCCTCTGGCCCCTGCCCCATCTCTGTACCCTTAGCTAGGATGTCGGGACCCTGAAAGATCTTGCTTTGGACATCCTCATCCTTGCTCCCCACCCTCTCATCCCCGCCCTGGGCCATCATGGATGCCTCCTGGGGCTCCCCCACCCGAGGCAGGCAGGGAGAGAGCAGGGTGGTCCTGCGCCCCTGAGCTCCCGTCTCTCTCTGCCTCGGGCTGCAGTACCCGCTGGCCTTTGCCCTCAGTTTCAGCCGCTGGCTCTGTACCCACCCTGAGCTGTACCGCCTGCCTGTGACCCTGGGCTCAGTGGGGCCCACGGCCCCCGCGGACCTCATCGCCAAGGGCTGCCTGGTGAGTGTGGCTGGCTGTCTGGGGAGCCCGACGTGTGGGGGCCGGCCCTTAACTCCTGTGGGGTCACTTAGGCAGTGCCTCACAGGGGCAGAGGGGAGACAGCCTGTGGGCTGGTGGAATCTTCTTGTGAGCAATAATGGGGTCACTTTCAGGGCGAAGAAGCGGGTGCAGCTTTGACCACTGGTCTAGTCCCCTCTCCCAAGTCTCACAGCGAAGTGCTCTGGGCAGGGAGTCAGGAGCCTGGTTCTGGAGTCTTTGCTGCTGGCTTCTCATCTTGGAGCCTCAGCTTTCTTACCTGAGAGTGGGCACCATTGGCCGTCCCCTCACCGGGGCTGTGATGGAGATCTGAGTGCAACCTGCCGGTTGCCCTTTCGCTGCCCTCTGGGGCTGGTCCTGACCTCTCAGGGGCTGCTGCTCTCCCCATAGGGCGCGGACGATCTCATTTCCCTGGACGCACTCAGCACCATCAGAGAGATGGACGTGGCCAACTTCCGGCGGGTGTCCCGGATGCCCATCTATGGCACGGCCCAGCCGAGTGCCAAGGTGACCACCCCAGCAGTCAGGGGCCCCCTTGAGGGGCAGAGGGAAGGGAGGGTTGAGTGCTCTGCTGACCTCCTGCTGTCCCGCCAGGCCCTGGGGAGCGTCCTGGCCTACCTGACTGACGCCAAGAGGAAGCTGCAGCAGGTCGTTTGGGTCAACCTGAGGGAGGAGGCTGTGCTGGAGTGTGACGGGCGCACCCACAGCCTGCGGGGTCCTGCGCCTCCCGTGACCGCTGACCGACTGGAGGTGAGGCTCTCTGCCTTCTGCACACCCCTGCACACCCTCGAGGGCCTGGGGACTTGGCCTGGGGGGTCTTTAGGAGGTCCTGTGCTCCTGGTGTACAGATGGGTAAACTGAGGCCCCCAGGAGGAGCAGTGTGAGGGGTGGATGACTCGGGACACCTGCCACGGCCCCCTGCCCGGCGCTGGGTCTAGTTTATGACCTGTGAGGCTCAGGAAGGGGCAGGCATGGGTCCGGGAGCCAGGGCTGGTCCTGGCCGTGGCGGGCTCTGGTCTTCGAGGGCTGCTTCAGTGGCCGGTGTGCCCTCCGCCCACCTTCCCCTAGGACCTGGAGACCCAGCTGAAGGCCCACCTGAGTGTGCCTCCCCCCGGCGCAGAGGGCCCACGGCCCCACAGGTTCCAGACGTGCCTCACCACGCGGGAGGTCTTCAGCCAGCACTGCGGGGCCTGCCCCGGCCTCACCTACCACCGCATCCCCGTGCCAGACTTCTGTGCGCCCCGAGAGGAGGTGAGGGGCCAGGGAGGCAAAGCCTCTGGGGAGGGAGAGCAGCCTCCCGTCCGGCCTGGGCCTTGGCTGTGGGCACGGCTCTGCTGAGGGCTGGGAGGCCCTCGGTCCGTGAGGTTTTATGTTTGGCCCAGGCGGGTTTATTTGCGTCCCTTTCAAGCTCGGTATTTGCCTGCGTGTGTGCACGCATGTCCATTACATGTTGTAGGTGTGTCGGGGTGTGTTCCTGCTCTCTGGTGTGTGTGTCTGTTGGGGACTGTCTGCAGTGGCGTGGGTGCTGTCGGGAGTGTTCATATGGGGCGTGCACTTTAGTGGCATCTGTGTTGGATATCTCGTCTTTGTCGGGCACAGGTGTGCACGGTGTCTTTCAGAAAGCTGTGCCGTGAGGAGTGTGCGGGGCTTGGGGGAAGGTGTGTGGGATGCTGCGTGTGGCACAGGGTGTTGGAGCGCATGCATCTGTGGTGTGTGCCTGGAGTGTGTCGTGTGAGGGTCTGTGTGCCCGTGTGACACAGCAGTCATTTGGTATGGCGTTTGTGAAGGTCGGTGCAGTGCACGCAGGGCCTGTGACAGGCTCCCTACGACAGATGGTGATGGGCTTGGAATTCCCGTCACCCTGTGCTCTGTGCTCTGAGCTCTGACTGTCTGTGGTTTGTTGCCCCCTGGTGGCCATGCACTGCAGTGAGCCGTTGAGTCTAGACTCTGCCCTTAGGCCAAGGCTTCAGTTGGGTCCACCTTAGGTGGGCAGTAGAGCAGAGGGTCCGTGCAAGGCCTGGGGGCACAGCACATCGGAGTGTGTGCACACGTGCATGTCCTGCCTGGCAGACGGTGGGCGCCAGGACCCCCAGGGCCGTGCGTGTATCAGTTCAAGTGTCCGGCCCTGTCCTGGGGCGGAGATTGTGCAGTACCAGGGGCTGGTTTCACGTGCCTGGTCTCTTGTGCACTGCAGCGAGTCGAGTGTGTGTGTGCAGACTGTGAGCCTGACAGAGCCGGGCATGGGGTGAGCACTCCCTTTGGGGGATGAACCACCTCGGGACGGACTTGTCTCCCCGCTCAGGATTTCGACCGGCTGCTGGAGGTCCTGCGGACGGCCCTGGCCAAGGACCCGGGTACCGGCTTCGTGTTCAGCTGCCTCAGCGGCCAGGGCCGGACCACAACCGCCATGGTGGTGGCTGTGCTCGTCTTCTGGCACATCCAAGTAAGGGAGGGAGGCCCCTCGTGTGGGGGGCGGCCTGCCCTGGTTGGGGGCACTTGGTCCCGAGGGACACTGGCTCTGCCAGGAGGGTGTGGGGGTGGAGGTGGTGCCCGGCAGACCCCGGGGAAGGGGCTCCTGGCATGAGGCAGAGGTGCAGGTGGGGTAGGAGTTCCCTCGTCCCAGCTCCTGTCCTCCCTCAGGGCTTCCCCGACGTGGTCGAGGAGGAACTCGTGAGTGTGCCTGACGCCAAGTTCACCAAGGGGGAGTTTGAGGTGAGCATGTCCCGTAGGGTCCCTGGGGGAGGGGACAGGGTGAGTGTTGCTGGCAGGGCTTGGGGTGGTGTTCAGCGCTCTTAATGCCGTCGCCTCCCCCACCTCATCACACTGGTGCCTCTCTGCTCCCATTTCATGGATGGGCAGAGCAAGGCCCGGGGCAGCTTGGCTCTGGGGCCCTGGCAGATGAGCGCTGGTTGCCTTTCTACACTGTTGATGGTGTTCTTTTTTTTTGCAAAAGCTTTAAATTTTAATGTTCAATTTGTCCACTTTTTTTTTGCCTATCCTTATGTGTCATATCTGAGAAGTTATTGTCAAATGCAGTGTCGTGAAGGTTTTCCTCTGTGTTTTCTTCTAAGAATTTATAGTTTTAGCTAAGAATTTATAGTTTTAGCTCTTACACTTAGGTCTTTGAGCCATTTTGAGTTAATTTTTGTATATGGTGAAAGTAAGGGTTCAAGTTCATTCTTTTGCATGTGACATCCAGTTTTCTCAGCACTGTTTATTGAAATGAATGTCCTTTCCCCTTGAGTGGTCTTGCATCCTTGTCAGAAATCGTTTGCCCAGCCCTGGCCAGGTGGCTCAGCTGGCTGGAGTGTCGTCCACACACCAAAAAGTTGCGGGTTGGATCCCCGGTCGGGGGGCCCATAAGAAGCAGCCAGTCAGTGGATGCTTCTCTCTCACATCGATGTTTCTCTCTCTCCCCGCCTTTCTATCTCTCTAAAATTAATAAATATATCCTTGGGTGAGGATAAGAAAAAGCATTTGACCATACGGGCAGGGCTTATTTTCAAGTCGAATCCTTAGTCTTCATACATCCCTCAGACGTAATACTTAAGTCTCTTTGCTCACCCCGGGCAGTTTGCTAGGGGCTCTGTGGGCACTCGCTTCTTCACCCTCCACAGCCCCCAAGAATTACGGTAGGTGCCCTGGCTACTCCCAGTTGACAGCTGAGAAAACCGAGGCTCAGGGAGCTAGGCTTGTCACCCTAGAGCCAGATGAGAGAGGATGGGGCCGGGGTACAAGCCATGTAGTGGACCTCACGGCCTGTGTTCCAAAATTACATCATTTGACCTTGAGATGCCCTTCTACCCCGTCCTCACCCATCCCAAGACAGTCTCCTGTCTAGACCAGTTTCCTTTGCAATTAGTTTGTCCGCAGTCCGGTGGGGTGATTCTAATAGAATGTGAAGAGGGCTGGGATAAACACTGGTTCTGAGGGCTGAGGGTGCAGCAGGGGGAGCCCAGGAGGACTTCATGGAGGAGGTTACATTAGAGTGTGTTTTAGAAAGTTGATCGAGTTTGCTGGGTGAGAGGATTAGTGTGGGTAGGAGATCAAATGTGCAAAAGAGGGAGTCTAGAAGGGCCAGGAGCTGTATAAGGCTGTGATTAGCAAGAACGAAAGGAACTGGGGCTGAAGTGGGGGGAACCTTGATTGTGAGGACGCTGGAGGGCCCCATTATGTGTTTGACCTTGCCCTTGAGGCTAGCAGAGAGGCAGAGAAGTCATGATCAGACCCATCCTGAGGGGCCGGTTGCGTGGAGGAGGCAGTGGAGAGGAGGGAGGAGCATGGCCTGACTGAGGAGGGGCTTTGAGACAAGCAGGAGAAACTAGTTCTCTTCAGGAGGCAAAGAAGCACCCAGGATGACCTTGGCTTTCTGTCTGGTGGTGGTGACAGCCAAGGAGGTGGAGAATTCATGGGGAGCGAGGCTAGGAGTCCATGCAGAGTTTCTGCCGGGGGAGCTCCGTGTGGGACCCACTCCCGACCTGCGCCCCGGAGGGCCTGTCCGTGCTGTGCACTCCTCAACCGTGTGTTGACGACCCGCAGCCCGGGACCAGGTAGGGGCTGGATGGCAGCCTCTCCCTGCAGCCGGGCCAGGCGAGCAGAGTCCTCCCAGGCAGTGGGTCCTCCCCTCCCAGTCCTGGCGGTAACTGCACCCCTGGACCTGCCAGCCCTGGGCCTGTCCTTTTTGAGAGGCTGGCGCTGGGACAGGTGAGGTGGGAGGCAGGCAGGCCAGGGGCCTTGCGGGCCTGGGGAATCTCGTTTTATGCCGAGAGGGAGGAAGCCATGGACAGATTGAAGCTGAGGAGTCCACAGGTGGGACAGGCTCCCATTTCTGGTCTCATAAGCCCTTTTTGGCTCAGGGAGGAGGCGGGGCTGCCACCGAGGGATGAGAGGGGGTGGGGGATGGACAGTACCGGCTGACAGATTTATGGGGGGGGATCCACAGGGGAGTGGCTGGGAGGGACGACTGGGGGAAGAGCGTGCCCTACAGATCGGCCTTCCTACGAGTAACGGGGGGGGTTACATCAGATGAGGGGTGTCCACGCAGCGTTCCCCATAGCCAGGTGTCCCCGCAGGGCCTGGTGGCTGCGGTGGGGCGAAAGCAGAGCCAGCTGGGCCCCAGTGTAGGCTCATCCTGTGCCCCGCCCCACCCACCGGCACGTCACAAGGTAAAGCCCCTTTTGTGAGTTAGAGTCTGGATATGGTTTTGTTTGAAGCAAGGGCTCTACTGCTTAGAGCAGCAAGCGCCTTGGGAGCCCTGGCCTCAGAGACACCAGGAACCCCCTTGTCCCCAGTCCCGCTGAGAACTGGGGGCAGGCGGGGCTCCGTGGTCAGGGCCTGGGCCTCGAGGCCAGGGTGGCCCCTGGCGCGGGGAGAGCCTGTGGTCGGGGCGGGAGGCCCCACCTGCCCACTTTGGTTTTCTCTCTGCTCAGCCCCCTCCTCTGGCCCCAGGTGGTGATGAAGGTGGTGCAGCTGCTGCCCGACGGGCACCGTGTGAAGAAGGAGGTGGACGCGGCGCTGGACACGGTCAGTGAGACCATGACGCCCATGCACTACCACCTGCGGGAAATCATCATCTGCACCTACCGCCAGGTGAGCCCCCCCTTAGCCGAGTGCGCAGCCCAGGGTGTGGCCGCTGTGGGTGCGGGGTGGCCAGGGCTCCCTTGGGACCTCCTGGGCTCTCGGTCACTCCTTCACCTTCTGGAAGTGGAGGCGACCCCTGAAGGGAATCGTGCCCGGACCCAATGCCCGCAGCCTGACTCCGGAGCATCCGGTGGGGAGCGTGTAGGGGCGCAGCTCAGAGGTCCCCGCAGCCGTCGTGGCCCCGGGGCCCGTCCAGGGTGTCCTGGTTCCCTGGGCTGCCAGGCGCCAGCCCTCCGGCTCCTGGCATGAGGACTGGGGGCCTGGCGGGAGTCAGTGGTGGACGGGCCCTCCACAGTCCTGGAGAGGGCTGTTTGGTAGCCGGCAGGATAGCAGTTAATGGCCGATACTGCTCCGGTATTGGAGATTCCTATAAAAGTCCAGATTTCATTGGAAAACTCAGATTTTAGGCCTATGTAGAAAAACTGTGTCCCCCTGTCGGCCCCGGCCCCCAGCACTTTGTCACACATGGCCTCCGGCCCAGTCATGTAACCTGCCGGGCAGCGCTGGGCATTGGGCCTTGTGGCCTCTGGGCTGTGTGTGGGGGCGTGCTGACCTGCCGGATTCTGTTCTTCGCTGGCCCAGGAGACGTGGAGGGCGGCCGGGGCAGAGGCGGACCCTGGAGCGGGATGGGGCAGCTGTGGGGGGTTGCGAATTTCACGAAGACTGTGCCTGAAGTGAGTGGGTGTCCCCATGGTGCGGCCACCCTGTGTTGTCTGCTGCTGCCCAGCAGTTCCGAGGACGGCGTCTGCCAGTGGCCCTGCTCAGCTTGCACCCCGCACACCTTGGTGAAATGGCTGATCCAGGCCAACCTTTGCCCAGGGGTCATGGCCCAGACTGTGACTGGGGTTGCTTGGCTGGAGGCAGGGTGCCTGGGGTCAGGCTCTGCTCAAGATCAGAGGTCAGTTGGAAGAGCTGCCAAATGTGGGGTGGGAATGGTGGTTAAGGAGTTTCGGAAAATGGACTTTGCTGAACTTTGGAAGATAGACTAACTTTTCCCCAAGGCCCCAGCTAGGTTGTACTTCTATTTCTTTTGGGTCATTGCTGAGGTATGGCAGGCTGCCACCAGGTGGCAGCCATGAGCTAAGAGCCCCAGCTCCTCTGGCTTTCAGAGGAGACTGAGAGGGCGGAGAACTGAAGCTTCCAGTTCCCTCTGCAGCTGGACGCTGCGGTGGTTGAAAGGGATCTTCAGCCCTGCTTCAGGGCGTCCGAGGTCCCCCGAGCTGCACTGGCCACACTCTGTCAGACACCCGCCCCATCTCCTTTCCAGCCCTGCTAGTTCTTTTATAAAAAATATTTTATTTATTTATTTTTAGAGAGAGGGGAAGGGAAGGAGAAAGAGTGGGAGAGAAACATCAATGAGTGGTTGCCTCTCATGTGTCCCCTAATGGGGACCTGGCCTGCAACCCAGGCATGTGCTCTGACTGGGAATCGAACCAGAGACCCTTTGCTTTACAGGCCCGTGCTCAATCCACTGAGTTATACCAGCCAGGGCCCTGTTAGTTACTAAGTACCTTTAGGCATTCTAGGTGCCCCCCCACCCCCACCCCCACAGCTGCTAGGCCCTCCTCTCTCTGAGCTCTGCTGCCCCCAGAGGGTGGAGCAGAAGCACTAAGGAGAGAGAGGAGCCATTTCACAGAGTTGACCTTTAACAATCCCAATATAATGAGAGCTGGGGAAGGCACTTCAAGGGTGCAGAGTAAGTTTAGAGGCAGTGAAGGTGCTGGTGCCTCCCAACACAGTTGTGTCGGACCCTGTCACAGATGAGGTTGGATGTGTACATTGTCTCTAACTCTGTTGGCCTTGTGGAGGGAAGGGTGGTGTGGTCAGGGCTGTGTTCAGCAGTGGATGCCCTTGCTGTCTTTGGGGTGGTGGGGTGTTGTAATGAGGAAGGAGGAACCGGAGCCAGTGAAGAGCCAATGGTGGTGGTAGTGGCTTCCGCAGGGTGGTGGTGCCAAAGCAAAATGTAGTTATTTCTCAGTGTGACCACCAGGTGGCCCCAGTGAGCTGAATTTGGGCCAAACTCACAGGAGGCTGAAAAACAGAGGGACCTGAGAACCCTTCTAATGCAGTCCTTCTCATCCTGGCTGCATAATCAGTTCACCTGGGAGCTTTAAAAATACTCGTGCCTGAGCTCCATCCCTAGAGTCTGATTTACTTGGTCTGCTGCGGGGCCAGAGCATGGATCTTTAAAAAGAAATTCCCTCGGCGATGCCAACGTGCAGTCAAGGTTGAGAACACCATATCCTCTAAGCAGGGCCCCTACCTGAGTCAGCATCAGGGACTCCTGGAAGCTCATTAAAATGCCTGTCGCTGGGCCCTGCCCTCGAGACTTTGATCCTGGAGGGATGGACCTCTAGCAGGCTCCTGGTCAGATGCTGCCCTGGTCAGTCTGGGCAGGGCGGCCAGCTCAGATTTTGATCAGGGGTGCCTCGAACATGTCAGTCAGTTTGGGGAGAACTGCCATCCTAGCAACCCTCACCTTTCTGATTCTGGAACATGAGGTGTTTTCCATTTATGTAGGTCTTTTTTAATTTCTTACGGGATGTTTGATATTACCGTTCCCAGAGTGTAAGTTTTGTGCTTCTTTTGTTAACTTTATTCCCATTTTACTACACATATACTACTAGAAATAGAATCGACTTTCTCATTTCACCTTTTAGCATGTTTGTGGTTATGGTAAAGAAATACATCCGCTGTTTGTGTACTGACCTTCTATCTTGCGACCTTGCTAAACTTGTTTGTTAGTCCTAAAACTTGTTTGTTTTAGCGAATTCCTTAGACTTTTCTATATACACAATCATGTCACCTACAAACAGAGACAGTTTTATTACTTCCTCTCCAGTCTGGGTGCCTTTTATTTAATTTTTTTGTCTAAGTGCTGTGGCAAGATCTCTCACTGCAGTGCTGAGTAGCAGCGGGAAGATCAGATGTCTCCCTCCCATGCCTGACCTTCGGGGGAGCCTTCGGGTGTCCGCCGTGGCGGGGGAAGTTCCCGTCCATTCCTAGTTTGAGTAGTTGTTTTCATAATTAGATGTTAAATATTTTTAAATGCTTTTCCTATGTCTGTTGAGATGACTGGTTCTTGCCCTTTGTTTTGTTGGTATAGTTTATTGTGGTAATTGACTTTGGGATTTGAAACTAACCTAGCATTCCTGGACTAAAGCCTACTTGGTGATGGCAGGTGATCTTTATATATTTCTACATTTGGTTGTTGAAGATTTTTTGCATCAGACTCATATGAGATATTTTTCTGTGGTGTTTTTCTTAAATAATGTCTTCAGTTGGTATTAGGGTGATATTGGCCTCTCAATGGTACCCTCTTGCTTTTACAGATGGGGAGACAGAAGCATGGGGAGGATGAGAGGTTATCACAAGTATATTAGTCATTTTGGGCTTAGACTGCGTGGCTTCAACAACAGAAATTTGCTTTCCCACATTTCTGGAGGCTGAAGAGTCCAGGATCAAGGTTCTGACTGATTCAGTGTCTAGCAAGGGCTCACTGTGGCTTGCAGACAGCTGCCTTCTCACTGTGCCCTCCCATGGCCTGTCCTCGAGTGTGAGGGTGGGTGGGCAGGGGGGACAGGGGCGGTCTCTGGTATCTCTCCCTATAAGGGTGCTAATCTTAGAGGTCATCCAATCATGGGCCCCTGGAGGTGCTATTACACAGCGAAGAACTGAAAGAGACCTGAATCCCAGGGGATTTCACAGACTGGTTTCCAAAAGGGAAGGACTGTTCTAGGGTTGCAATGTGTAATGTTGTTAAATGTGTTCATTTTAAAGAAAGGAAGGAAGGCAAAAAAGAAGCAAAAACTTTAAAAATCCACCTACTATCTAATGTGGTTGGCGTTTCATAAAAGAAGAGATATTTCAGTCCCAGAAAAGTAGAGTAGGTGTGAGCTCCGACTAGAGGACAGTCCTCGAAAAGATTGCGTCTTGAGATTCCCGTGGACCCGGACACTGGCTGTGGACCTGGGTTCGGGAATCACAACCGTTGGTGCTCGGCCGCCATCTCCTTTAATCAGGAAGGTGGAATGTCCCCGCTGCCTGGCTGGACCCAGAGCCCATGTCCTGCCTGAGGTCAGGGAAGCTCAGCTGTCCCGGCTGCGTCCAGATTAGAAGGGGCATCTGGCAGCTTGGCGTGTATGTGCATGTGAGGGTGTGTGTGCCGTGTAAGTGACTTGATTACGGTTGACAGGGCCCAGCATCAGTCCCTGTGTAGATGGGAGGGAAACCATTTAGATTGTTCCAGGCTGACGGGCAGAAGGAACATGGGTGTGGGCGTCGGAGGGAGCTGGGTTCCTACAGGGTTGCCTCCACCTCCTCTGACCGCTGGGTCCCCACCGGCCGGGCTGGACTAATGCTGCCTTCCTGGCAGGGTTCGTGTGGGAAGGACACGAGGGACAACGGGAAGCGCAGGGCTGGGCGGGCGCTCATGGGTGCCCAACACACGGGGGTGCTCCTAAGGTCATTGGAGGGCCATGGTGTCCCAAGGCCTTTCTCTGAGCTTCAAAACCCCCCAGAGACCCAGAGATTTTAGTGCTAAAGGGTTTAGAGCGCACACGACCCCTCCCTTGACAGAGGAGTGGGAGATCAGGTTTCCCAGGTCCCGTGTGAGCTGATGGCGGAGGAGGTGTCAGGAGCAAAGATTCTCACTCCCAGCCCAGAGCCGCTCCCCTGACCACGCCGCCCTCGACCCGCTGCCAGCGTCCGTCAGCATCTGCGAGTTCTCACTGGTCGCACGGTCTTCCTGCGTTTGGATCGGGACCGGGAAGGGCCCACAGGCCACATCAGGTCCGAGCGGCCCTCGGTGGTGTTGAGTCTGGAGCCGCTCTGCCTTCTTCCCTGGAAGCAAGTGGGCCGAGACCACTGCGCTGTCTCGCTGGCCGTGCAGCCTCTGGGGCCCCTGACGACGCCCAGGTGCGGCCCGGTCTGTGTCAAGGCCCCTGTAACGGAACGGGCAGGGCCTCGTCAGGGGAAGCTCCGTTTTTGGCCAGACAGTCCCCGGTGGCCCCGTGCACTCCCAGGCCGCACAGAAGGGCCTGCCGCGTGCGCTGCCCTGGGTCCATGCAGGGCTGCCAAGAAGTTAGATCCAGCTCAGTTCCCAGGGACTAAGGCGATTATCTTAAGACAAACAGGCCGCGAGACAGCCCTGGCCCGGCGCCCCAGGTGCAGGCTCCCTCTGTCAACCACAGTGCTCCCCGGAGACCTCATCCCAGCCGGTGACGTGTCTCGGGGCGCCGGCCGTGCAGTTAGGGCAGCTCTGGAATGCCGCGAGCTGTCACATGCAGTGTGACAAAAGGAAGGGGCTGCTTCCCAAGGCTCTTTCACACCCGGCTGGAAATAGAACCAGTGGGTCGGTCAGGGGCTCCCAGGATGGAGCTGGGGCACATGTGTGTGTGTGCGCGTGTGCATGTGTGTGTGAGAGGGCGCTCGTTCTCAGGAGCTGAGGCCTCTTTAGCTTCTCCTCCCTTCTCACTGTGTGGCCAAGCCGGGACCCTCCACTCAGGGGCTTTCCCGGTGTTTCAACAGCAGGCCCCCCGCACACACTGTAGGCTTTACATTGGTTCCTGAGGGGCGTTGGGCTGAGGATTCTCAGAGGCTTGGGAAGGGCTTCAGTCTCAGCCTGAGCCTCCCCCCAGCACACCCCCGACTGACTGGCCCAGCCTCTGTACTCGTTGCCGTCACTGTCAGCATTGTGGGGTCACCAGAGGTGCCGCTTTCTGCTACTCGTCTAGGTCCTGCCATGCAAGGGTTCTTCTCAGATCCCCGCCTCCCGGCCTCACCTGGTGCAGGCAGGGTGGGCACCACACGGGTCTGCCTGGGTGGGTGGGTGGAAGGATGGATAGGAACCCTGACCCTGACCTCCTTTATATCCTTTGGTTCTTTGTCCACATTATCGGTCTTCCAAGAGAGGGTGCTCTTTTCCAGCAACTGAGAGAGCCCTGGGTCAGGGACGGGAAACCCCAGTGCTGGCCCGGCTTTGCCAGCAGCTCCCCCTGCAGCCTCCGGCCAGTCGCGCTGGTCTGTCTGGGCCTCTGCTTTTCCATCTGCTGCCCGGGGTCACTGCCGCTGCCCCATCTGCCTTGAAGGATGGTGGCGAGCACCATCCTGGGTATGTAGGGTGCAGGGTTGGGGAGTGGTAGGGGGGCTGGGACACCAGGCTGACTCACTGGGCTGTGTGCAGGGACGGCGGGCTCCTGAGGGCTGTGACCGCGTCTTATAGGTGCTGAATCCCAGAGCCTGGCCTGGGGTGCGTGCAGAACATTTGTTGAATGAACGGCGTGCAGAGAAGTGTACTGTCCCAGGTTTTGCCCCTTTGCACTTTGAAAGCGCTGAACAAAACATGACATCTTTGAAAATCTAGTTGCCTGCCAATGGGCTGAGGGCTTTATCGTACTCCAGGCCCCATGGCCGCACAAGCCTGAGGGGACAGCCCCGGGAAGCAGCTGTTGCTGACTGCTGGGGGGCCAGCGTCTGCCCAGGAGAGGGGTGGCCTTGAACCTTGAGAAGAAGGATGGGGTCTGAGCTGGGATCCCTCCCTTAGAGACATCTTTGAGGGCTGCAGTGGTCACCGGGCCATGCTGTTCTGTTCAGGGGGCTGGGGCGAGGGCGGCCGGACTCTCCAGGAGTGGGGTGCTGCCTGGCTTGGTTAACACAGGCCCTGAGCCTCTCCTCGTTTCTCCTCTGGGGCTGTTTCCTGGAGCCTGTGCTGCTCCCGCCTCTGCACTCGACCCGGCAGGCCAGCTCCCCTCTGTCACTGCAGTCTCCCTTTCTGGGACACAAACGGGTGGCTCTGGGTCGTCCCAGGCAGTCTGAGGCAGGGCTGAGTGAAACTGCCGGCAGTGGTCATTTATGGACCTGACAAACATTTATCAAGCACCTCCTGAACGCCAGGCGCTGTGTGGGGGCCAGAGAGGCCTCGTGACAGGACGTGACGGCGCCCGGAACCCGCAGTCCAGTGAGGCAGGCAGACGCACAGGAAACAATATACAAGCAAACTGGTGGGGTGTTTTACACAGGGTCTGGGGCAGGGTGGGGCTCGATGAGAAGGCAGTATTTGCAAACAAACCTGAAGGAGGGGAGGGAGGCAGCCGTGCTGAAATCCAGGCAGAGAATGTGGTCAGTGCAAAGGCCCTGAGGTTGGAGCTGTGTGGTTTGTTTGAGGAGCAGGGACGGACAGGACAGGAGGTCAGAGGTGACGGGGCAGGAAGGACAGACTGAACAGGGCCTTGTGTGGGGTCACAGGGACTTCGGCTTCCACACGGAGGGCTGCTGGGGGCCGGTGCAGGGCGTCGAGCAGAGGGGCTGACTGGATGTTCTAGCAGAGCCGCCATGGTGCAGTGTTGATGGTAGGCAGTGGGAGTGGGGGCTAGTCGGGCACCATCACGGCGGTGAGGTGGCCCGAACCAGGGCTGTGCGAGGTGGGCGGCTTCCGGGAGCGTTTGGAGTAGAGTGGACCACATTCCCTGACTGGTTGGGTGCAGGGCTGAGGGAGGGCGAAGTCAAGGAGGGGTGCCAGGTTTGGACCCGAGCCTCGGGAAGGACAGAACTGCTACTGGGATGGGCCAACCGTGGGTGGGCCGCTGTGGGGAGAGCTCGGCAGGTCCGTCTGGGACACAGCCGGTGCCTCTGAGAAGCGCTGCGTGGGCCGTTGCACGTCCAGGTCTGGAGTCCCAGGTGCACAGGTGGGAGTCCCCAGTGTCCTGTCTGGGACCTGGATTCTAGGTGACAGTGGAAGCATGAGACGGGTGGGAGGCGCCCTGCGGTCAGTGCTTGGCAACCAACCGGGCACTTGCTGTGTGCGGGCCCTGCCCAGCTCTCAGGGCGGCGGGGGGGACAGAGAGATGGGCCGGTTTATGATCTGGTGCTTGTCCCCTGGTTCACGTGGTAGAGGCTGGTCGTGCCTTGGGGAGCAGAGGAAGCCAAGAAGCAAGCTCTGTGGGGCCGGAGCTCACACCACCGGCGTCAGGAGAGGGGCTTGTCCTGGGCCTGGATCAGCGTGGGAGGTGGGAGGGCATTCCAGGCCGCAGGAGGGGGGGGGGGTAAGAGTGCCACGGTGATGGGAAGGCAGGGAGTGGCTGAGCTCGACTGTGAAGAAGGGAGAGGGTGATCGGAGAGCTTGGCCATTGGAGTTTGTGTCCCGGCTTGGAGCTCTGTGCCCCTGGGTGGTTACCTAACCTTGCAGGTTCTCACCTGCGCCGCGGGGTGTTGCTCCTCCTGCATGGAGTTATTGCCCAGGGAGTAGAGTCTAAGCGTCAGATCTGGGTGGAACATGCTCCCCCAGCACTCGGTGTGCGGCGGGCCCTGGTCACGCCTGCAGAGGCTTGCCGGCCCCTCCTCCGTACCAGCAGGAAGCAGAGCGTCAGCAGAGCCCCTGCCGGCACCCGGGCAGAGTTGGTGCCGGGCCGACTGCAGGCTTGAGAGGCCTGAAGTGCCCAGCGCCCTGGCCACCTTTTTCGTGCCCTTTCTATTTTAGGGCTCAGTCCCGGAGGACAGAAGGCCTTGCCCACGGCACCGCAGCTAATGACTGCCTGGCCTGCCAGGCCATTTAAAAACAGCTGCGCTATTTTTGTCAGCAGGAGGTGGCTGCCCGTCCTCCTCCCCAGACTGCGCCGTGACGGGTAATGTTAAGGAAACAAGGGCCTGGATAGGAAGATGGGTCATTCCTCAGTCACAGACTTGGGTGGGGCAGGATGTGCCCTCAGAACCTTCTGGGGAGTGGCAGGCGTCACCCTCACCCAGTGGTCTGCATTTAGAGATAATTCCACCCTACCTTGCCAGTAGGGCTCAGAAGGCACCTCTTGGCCTCTCCACCCTCAGTGTGGCTCAGGCCCATCCCTGCTGGTGTCCGGGGGCGGGGGTGGGGCCCCGAGAGAGTGCAGGGCTGGCGCGGCTGTGCCGGGCACCAGGCCCAGAGCTGCGGGCTTTGCACGCCCTCTGGACGTTTCTTCTGAGCAGGCCCATCGGAAGCAGTTGGCTTTTGAGGCTTTTGTCTGGAAGGACACTGCTGATTTCCTTCCTTCTTTCTAAGAAAAGAGTCCTGGACGGGCTCTGGGCCTGTGGCTGGAGCGAGGGAGCAGCATTAGGCATGGATGGCGGATCCCCTCGCGGTGCAGGGTGGCGAACCCCTCGTCAAGCTACCAGAGCTGCATGGCACTGGCCACAGTTTGTATTTAGGGAAAACCTTGTTTCTTGGTCCACTGCCTAATTCTGAACAAAAATTGGTTGATCGTTAAAACCCATGGGCGGTCTTCCTGACCCCACTCCACACCCCCAGCAGCAACCAGGCGGCCATTCCCCAGGGCCGATCCACCAGGAGCCGTCCCTGGCCCCTTGGTCTGAGGGGCCTGGCCCTGGCCGGGCCTCTGGGCGCCGCCTCGTCGTCACCCTGCACTGCTGCCCTACGCTCCTCCCCCTCTGTCTGCCCGGACGCACCTCTCTCTTTAGCCCCTTTTCTGCCCTTCTCAGGGCACTTTTCGGCCCCTCCTCCTAACCCACCGTAAACATCGCCTCCTCTCCGGTGCCCTCCCCAGTCCAGCTACTTGCCTTCTTCGAATCGATCTCAGGGTCTGACCCCTCTGGGTGCTTCCTGTCTGTCTTCAACTGCCCCCACCTCCCCGCCCCCACCCAGCATCTCTGTGGGCAGGGCCTGTGCGTGTGTCCCAGCCCTCCGTCCTGTCCCCCAAATGAATGGACCTGTGCAGCTCTTCCTGGTTCCCAGGTGCTTCCTCACACCTCACTGTCCTGAGCGGCCCCACCTCCAGAAATGGCCGTGGGGGCTGAGAGTGTAAACGGCAGAAGCAGGCCCAGAACCTGGCTCCTGTCTCCTTGTTCACTTTCCACCCTTGCCCCATCCCCACGGCTGCAGAGCTCCTTATGGATGGTGGGGTGAGCTGGGCGTGTAATCACTGTCCACTCACACAGCCTGGGAGCAAAGACGGCAGAGGCCCCGGGGGCTGAATTACTGGAGGCAGAAGTGGGAGGTGGGGGGCCACAGGCCCCCAGAGCAGGCCCACGGTGGCTCCTGGTTTGTGGGACTGAGGCTGAGTCAGTCTCTCCCTCTTCCCAGGCCGGGATGAACTCGCTCTTGTGAGCGGCTGGAGGCCTCGGAGCCCAGGCTGGGTGAGGGCAGGGTCCACACTGCGTCACCCAGGCAGATCCCCGAGTGCGGAGCCGTGCTGACTGCTGGCCTGGCCCCTTCCCAGGCCACTGATCAGAGAACTCACACCCACCCGCCCCTCCCTGAGGGAGGCCTAAGGGCTCGGGGGGAGAGAGGAGCCAAGAGTCTTCCCTCCAGTCTGGAGAGGGC
This sequence comes from Artibeus jamaicensis, assembly GCF_021234435.1. Classification (NCBI taxonomy): domain Eukaryota; kingdom Metazoa; phylum Chordata; class Mammalia; order Chiroptera; family Phyllostomidae; genus Artibeus; species Artibeus jamaicensis. The sequence goes on from NW_026521788.1 coordinate 22,296,287, forward strand.
TGGGGGTTGGAGAGGAGATGTCCCCACTCGGGGCTGACAGGAGCTGGCGGAAAGGGTCCTTCCTAGTGGTCAGAGCTGGGCATCGGTCTCGGGCCCCCGGGGCCTGCCTCTGGGAGGGCCTGCCCACGCCTCAGGCAGGACGGAGGGTGCCTGAACGGGGCTCTCCCAGGGCAGCCTGCCCTCGTCTGCTCACCCCTCAGAACAGGGCGGGGTCGCCTTTCCCAAAGAGGAAGTAGGGATTGAGGGAGGCCAGGCGGCGTGTCCATGCGTCCCGGTAGGAAGTGGACTTTGGACGCCCTTGGCCTTGCCGTCTGAGTCCCTTCCTCCCGTCCCCCCCCCCACCCCGGTGCTGAGGGCAGTCGAGGATGAGTGTGAGGGGGTGAGCGTGTGTCTGAGTGTGTACGGTGTGAGTGGGCGTGATAGCTATGTGTGGGGTGTATGTTGTAAGTGTGTGGGGTGTGAGTATGCGTGGTTCGTGTGCGATGTATGTGTGCGATGTGTCCATGTGTGTTGGGTGGGGATGAACCCCTGTGCTGATGCCCGCCCTGCGCCATCCTGCAGGTGAAGGCCGCCAAGGCGGAGCAGGAGGCCCGGAGGCTGCGGCTGCGGAGCCTGCAGTACCTGGAGCGCTACGTGTACCTGGTGCTCTTCAACGCTTACCTGCACCTGGAGAAGGCGGGCGCCTGGCAGAGGCCTTTCAGCACCTGGATGCGGGAGGTGAGAGGCGGGGGGCCCAGGCTGCCTGGATGGGCCCCGCTGGGCGGGAAGCAGGCCCACCTGTCACTCTTCTGTCTGGCTGGGATTTTGTCCTGTTGGCTTCGGGTCCCCAGCACAGCGTCTGCGCCTGGCAGGCAGCAGAAGCTCGGTGAGCGAATGAGTGAGTGAACGAACGAATGAATGAGGAGGACGGAGACGAGGCACGTGGGGAACAGGACAGGGCGGTGTGTCAGGCTGGGCCCCCGCTCTGTGTGTCCCCGGGGCCAACATCGCTGGCCTCTTCACGTCCCGCCGTGTGTTCAGCCCTCGCCTGCTATGCGAGGGGCGAGACGGCATGGTGGCCCAGTCCCCCTCCACCTTCCGTACGACCTCATACGAGTTAGGTAACTGTCCCGCTGCCCGCAGTGTTAGAATGGACGCAATGTCGATACCGTCCGCACCACCTCGGAGGGCTGTGGTGGCGTCCGTGCGACACAGGGCTCCCCCTGCTGGACACTGCGCTAGGCAGCTCTGCCTGCACGGAGGCTGGACACTCCCGTTCTCCAGAGGAGGAGGGGACCAGCGCGGAGAGGTCAAGTACCTTGCTCACGACCAGCATTAGAGCCAGCTGGTGGGCAGAGCCCGCGACGTCGGCCAGGGACACCACCCTCCTCCCGGTTCTGCCTCTGTCTCAGCCGGTTCGAGCGGCAGAGCTGGCGCTTCGTTCCCTCTAGGTCAGCAGGTGGCCTCCTTCTGTCCCTGGCAAAGTGTCCTGTAATTACCCCTCCGCCAGGATGCTGGCCCCTCCTGACTGTGCCACCTGTGCTGGTGATTCTAATGTGGGTCAAGCTGCATTAGCTCCCGTGGGGCAGGCAGGTGGGAGGGCAGGAAGCTGGGGCCCCAGAGAGTGGGTGAGGGAGGACAGGGGCCTAGGCAGGGGTGCGGGTGGGGCCAGAGCTGTGAGGACGGAGGCAGGGCGGCCACCGCGGTGCACCGTGCCAGGGACAGTGGCTGCCGGGCTGTCTTGCTGAAGGAAAAGCTTTGTGCGAGGCCTTGGGGTGGGTGAGTGTTGAGTTAGGACGCCTGACGGGGGTGGGTCACACCAAGGCCAAGTTGGGGCCCTGCTCTTGAGGAGGCTGTGGCTCAGCTTCCTGGGGGCCCCTGGGTGGAGGTGGGGTGGGGGACCTAGGACACTTCCACTCGGGTTTTGCTTGGAGAGTGGAATCAGGGTGACTGAGGGCTGGGAAGGAGCTGAACCTCTCACCGGCCGAACCTGGGTGGTGAGTGTGGGGGTCAAGGGAGGAGGGGAGTGGGGCCCACTTAGGAGTGTGGGGTTACAGCCCCCGGCTAGGCTCCTGGGTGTGAGTGGCAAGAAGGAGTGAGGGCTGCTTGGGGGCCTTTGTTCTGGTGGGCCCTGCCCTTCCGCACCCCCAGGATGGCGGGGTGGGAAGGGGGCTGCTTGCCGGACGGCTTGGGCCTGGTGTCAGGGCCCGGGCCATGGGCAACAGAGCTGCGTGGAGGGTGTCCAGGGCAGCCCAGGTAGCCTGCCTGCACGGAGGCTCACAGCCAGAACGCACAGCCAGGGGCACCTGCTGGCTCCCAAGTTCATGCCACCACCACCACCCCCTGCCCTCCCTCCCTCCCCGTGGCCTGGCTGTCAGGCCCAGAGTCTGTGCTCATAGCTGTCCCTGTGGGGGACTGGGCCACACGGGCTCAGAGCCAGCGGGTCTTCGGCAGGGCTCTCACCTGCGGAGTGCTTCTGGGGCTGACGCAGCCCTGCACGACCATCCGCCAGGTAGAGGCTGTTGTCCCTGTTTTGAGGAAATTATGCTCAGAGCAGTTCGTAGTGGTCAAAACGCAAACTGTTCGCTGAGCTGGTAGGAGGCGGCCCTGGGCCCCAGGCTCAGCTGTGCACTTCTGAGCCCAGCAAGGGAAGGAAGGCGTGGCGTGGGGCGGGGTGACCCCGAATGGCACCGTCCTCGGGATGCAGCCCCATCTCTGTCCTTTCCAGGTGGCGTCGAAGGCTGGAGTCTATGAGATCCTCAATCAGCTGGGCTTCCCCGAGCTCGAGAGCATGGAGGACCAGCCCTTCTCAAGGCTGCGCTGCCGGTGGCAGGAGCAGAACCACAGCCTTGCACCTGTCGCTGCTGGGGACTTCCCGTAGACTGTGTCCCTAGCCCCATCCCCTCCAGCAGAGCCACACGAAGGCTTGGGGTGTCTGAGGTGCTCTTCACTGAAGTGGCCCTGACTTAACAGTTCCCCAGCTTCCCAGAGAGGCTGGGTTGGGACCCTTGTTTTGAAAAAGCTTTTTATAGGACAGTAAGCACATAGTCATACCTTGCAAGTGACAGGCGTGAGAGCAGCCTTCAGGAGAGCCTGGTGGGTATGTCCTGCAGACGGGCTGGCACCGGCCCTCCGAGGAGTTCGCTCCTCAGGTTGCTGAACAAAGCTGCTTGCCACTCCACAGCCACCCTCCTCCTTCTCCCCTCTCGGAGGACCGACAGCCCCAGGGCGGAGCAGCGCGCCAGTGCTGGGTTCCTTCTCTCGCATTCATTCCCTGCTCTCCCTCTCGGCTTCTCCCCTTTAGCTGCCTGAGCACTGCACTGGGGGCCTCTGCTCCCTGGGGGTGGACAGCACCCTGGGTGGCTTTGTTCCTTTAAAGGCAGCTTTACCTAGTGTTCTTGCCTCTTGTGCCCCGTCTCCAACCTGGAGACTCCCAGAAGCACAGCCACATGGCTTGGTGGGTCCAGCAGAGGCCTCTGCCTCTCCTTTCTTTCCCCTCTTCCCTCCCATGGGGCTGGCAGGACCCCAGAGTTTCCCAAGGAGCTTGTGAAGTTTCCCAAGGAGCTGGAAACATCAGGGAGCCCTTCTCAGAGGAAGAAAGAGCGTCTGGAAGGTGGATGAACCCTGTGAAAGAAGCCAGCTCCATTTGCCTGGGAGCCCGGGTGGGAGGTGCTGAGGAAGCAAAGGCACGCAGCCTCGGGTCCCTCCATCCCTCCGCCCCGTCCCCGCAGCCCAAGATGGCCCTTTGCCCCCACCTGCTGCAGCAGAAGCTCTCAGGGATGCCGCACCTGAGTGAGTGGTGGGGTGTGTGAGAGTAGGCCAGTGGCAGCCTGGGGGTCACCCAGATACCAGTCCATTCTCACCGAGGCCCACTGAGCTGCCCCCAGTAGGAGCGGAAGGGGCCAGCACGCTGACCTCCAGACCTCCAGGATCTGCTGTGTCTGTGCGGTGGGAAAGCCTCTCAGAAGAGGCAGGAGGGGCAGGCGGTGTTGGGTAGAGCCTTGCTGCTCTTGCTCTGGGGGCCGGGATCTGCTGAACACCAGGGGCTGAATGGTGGGGAGGCCGTCCACCTGGCCTGGCTTGTTGGGGCCAGGGGGCCTCTTTGGTTCAGCCCCTGAACTTATGGAGAAGAACAGTGGTTGTGTCCCTAGTCATGACATTTGAAAAGGGGACAAGAGGCTGAAGTTGTTCATATCTACCTAGTATTGGAAAATATTTGACCATCTTGGCTGATATCTTTTTGCAGAACTACTGTATGTCTGTTCACTATCTTTCCAGATGTATTTTTTAATTATTTTGCATGTATTAAAAATTTTTACTTTCTTTGCAGACAGGGTCTGGGTGAGGGGTCAGAGATCAGGGCTGAACTGGGAGGGGGTCTTTGCGTCCTTGTGGTTGGCCCTGACTTTCCTGTGCTGGGATCACTGGCCGGTCACTGCTCTGCCTCAGTATCCCCATCTGCAAAATGGGAGAATAATACTTCCTACCTACCTCACAGGGGTGTTGTGAGGATTCATTTGTGATTTTTTTGTACAGAGCTTTTGAGCATTAAAAACAGCTAAATGTGAAGTGCGCTGGGCTGCTAGTTTGTCTTTAGTGTGGAGCAAGCGTTATAGAACCAATGCAAGCTGGGGTCCCTGCTCCATCAGTGGGCAGGGTGAATCGAGAGTATCTACCTTTAGTGCTCCCTACTCTCAGAAAAGGCAGGGTTTACCAGACATCCCTCTTCTTTCACTTTTCTAGTTGTGCCTTACCATTTCACTCAGAATGCTAAGGGCTGTCCCGCTAAACCCCTCTTTGAAGAAAGCATTATACCAGGCTAATTTGCACTAAAGTGTGAAAGACTGCTATATCTAGGGAAGTGAAACAAAGTGGAATTTCAGGGGCCGTGAAGGAGGGTGGACCGCAGCCTTCATTTCCGCCCCCCTCCCCAGGCTCAGCTCATCCTCTTTGGGCCCTCCATGCTTGAACATGCTTATGTTGAGAGACCAGTATGTAAAGAAGCAGTGGGAAGAGTGAGACAGAGACAACACTGAACCTGGCTTCTCAAACTCTTCCAGGATTTGGGAAGCAAGGCCCTATGGGAGGTAGTTCTGAGGTCAGTTGCAGGTGGACGGGATGGAACGCAGGGCCCCCACTGAAGTATGGTTGGCATCTCTCCAGGCTGGGAGGGGAGGCCTCCTGGGGTCATTTCCTAGCTCAAGCAGGAAGCCTTATTTCCTGGGAGGCTCCGTGTGGTTCCTGAGCATGAGATACAGGCGTGTGTACAGGGTGACCGTGTGTGTGCTGGTTCTCACTTCTCTGCCTGGGAGGAGGGGCTGTGCGCAGAGGTACACCGAGTAGGTGCCGTGTTTGCAGATGTGCCCCCCAGGCTCCCCGGGCCTGCTCCAGCCTGTGGAAGGCACCGGCCTGCCGCGGACAGGACTGGCCTGTGTTTCAGTGCCTCCTCTAGTCAATGGCATCTGAAGCCTCTGACACACGAGTGAATATGTGTCAAATTGAAACAGCACCTGGCACCCAGCAAGCACATAACTAGTTTCAACCAACTTTTCAAGGTCTCTTTCCAAGCCCTTGCTCAGGACTGGCCGCCCACTTACTACCTACATGCCCCCAAATGCACAGATCTTAACAAATGCATATACCTGTGTGACCTGAACCGCTGTCAAGATATGCAGTCTTACATGAGGACTATTTGTAATGTGAACATTTATAAGGGAGACCTCAAACTACATCGTCAAACACAAATCTTGGTGTAGGTAATGGCTGGAGCTTGGGCTGCATATCACTGAACACAGCCCAGCCACCTTAAGGAAGGAAAGGGCTTGTTCAGTGAGAGGAGCTCTTAGGACAGACCTGGTGGGGTTGCAGTAGGGCCTGGGGACCACCAGAACTGGGAACTGGCCTGGAAGCCCTCTGCAGCATCAGTGAGTGGGCACCGCTCTGCTTCCCACCCACCCTGCCCACTCCCATCCTAGGGGAGCCTTCCACGAAGAGTGGTTGACCTTCGGATCTAACGTAAGCAAGGCCGCGCTCCCCTCCAGCCCTGTCTGCCCTCAGTCCTTGCTTCCCAGGCAGGACCAAGCTCAGCAGTTTCTGCCCATCCCTGCGCTCCTCCCTGCAGCAGCTCCTGTCGGTCTGCCCGGAGTTCCCAAGAGCTGCCGACTCTTTCTTCCTTTCACGGGTATCAGACCTGCATCATGGGTCGAAGGACCTGTCTGCCTTCACAGAAAGTTCCCCAAGCAAATCTCCGCCACATCTAATTTCCTCTTGCTGTCTGCTGCGCTGAGCACCTGAGCCACACGCCTTCACTCTTGCTTTGGCCTCTCTGGGCAGGGGCTGTGTCCTTTCTGTCCTTTCAAGGTCAACCTTCTCTGTCACTGCTTGGGGAAAACGACCACCCTGGTTTGCAACTTCGTATGTTATAGTTCTGTCCACACAGTTGTCTTTCTCCCTCTTGCCCTGTCCTCCACCTCAAGTTCAAGGCCGCTGATCCTGTGGGCTGTGACCAGAGGGGCAGAAAATTGTTGCTCAACCTTCCCTGTGGGTGGAAGGGTGGGGAAGAGAGGACCGAGGGGGTTGTGGTGAGTTGGGTTGGTACCCCCAAATCCAAGTATGTCAGTGCAGACCTGATTATTTCCTAAATAAGGGGGTGTCTTGGAAAGGTTTTGGAGATGCCCTTTGTCTGTCCTCCTGAAATGTCCTGTTTTGCCGTCTCAAACAGCAGTTGCTGACACGTTGCTGTTTCAGCTCCTGCCAGCCCTGCTTCTTACATTTCTGAAAAAGGTCTTGCGAGTTTTGTGGTTTCGGTAGAGTCTCATACTTTTTACATTTTATATTTCTTTTAAGTTAATAGGGAGGCTGAACTCTTTTCCATGTTTATTGGCCATTTTAATTTTTCTCTTATAGATCGTCTGTGTCTTTTGCCCTTTTTCTTTGGGGTGTTTGTCTTTTGACTTGTCCAGCCTGTAACACTTGGTTTCTCCCATAGGTTGCATAATTGTTAGCTTCGAGAGAGCATCGGACACACGTGGTCCCTCAGAACCTGTCCTCTCCAGTCCCCTGCGCCCTCTGCTGCAAATCAATAGCTTTTGCTTATTTCATTATGTTCTTTATTAGAGTGCTTACTTCGTCAGACAATATATTTAGAGTCATCATCCCATTCAAAATTCCAGCAATACCACAAGGTAAGTATTATGATCCTCATTTACAGGTGGGGCTACGGAGGCCCAGCGATGTCCGATTCCACGTTGTTGCTCAGTGCAGGGGGCCTTGGAGGCAGCGCTGGGTGCCAGGATGCTCCGTGACGTTTCCCGTGGTGGGGGAGAGCAATGGCGGCCCTTCCGGAGGAGCGCCCTAGCTGGGCGGACCGGGGCGGCGGTGTGGGGAAGGCATGATGACTCTGAAAACCCTCCCTCAAGGTCTTGTGGTTCTCGGACTCGACGTTGCTCAGACCCTGTGTTCTTTCAAGAGGTTTCCCCCAACACCCACAAGAAACGCTTGTTTCCTGAGTCACCCCGGGAGGTGATCTGTGACGCGGGCCTTTTAAGGTTCGTTCTGCTCTTCCTCTTAGCTTATTCTTTCCTACCATCCGCCCACCTCGCTCGTTGACACACCCTCTGTGACAGTGTCTACAATGTCCGAGAGTAATCTTCGTTCTTTCTTTGAACTAGATGAGGCCACATTCTGGGCGGAATGAAACACCAGCAGTTTATGAAAATCCCCATCTCCCCATTCTCACCCCAACATTTGGGGTCACCAGTCTTTCTAATTTTTGCCAACCTGATACAGAAAAAAAAATCATCTTGTATTTCTATCTTAGTGTGACTTTCCAAATTACTAATGAGATAGAACATCTTTTCATATTTTTATTGGCCAGTTGGGTTTTCTCTTATGTATTTGCTTATTTTTCTATCGGGTTGACATTTTAAATTAACAGGCATACATTTTTAATATGATTTGTTTCATTTATAGATATTGGTAGATGTACATCCAATTCTTTCTCCCAGTTTGTCTTGTAACTTTTTTTTTAGAGTGTACTTTGTCATAGAGAAGTTATAAATTATGATGTGGTCAAATTTATGCATCTTGTCACTTATGTCTTGCGTAAGCAGACCTTCCCTACCCAAGGCTTCCATCACTATCTCCTGTGTTTTCTTTGAGTACGTGTAGCGTGTTGTCTCTTATGTTTAGTGCTTTAATTCACCTGGGAACATAATTTTGTGAATGACATGCAGTAAAGAATATAATTTTTTCCAAATGGGTATCTAGTTGGCCCCACATTATTTTTTAAAGATTTTATTTATTTACTTTTAGAGAGGGGAAAGGAGGGAGGGAGGGAGGGAAACATCAATGTGTGGTTGCTTCTCACATGCCCCTACTGGGGGCCTGGCCCGCAACCCAGACATGTACCCTGCCTGGGAATCAAACCAGCGACACTTTGGTTCATAGGCTGGGGCTCAGTCCACTGAGCCACACCAGCCAGGGCAGCCCCACATTACTGATTGAACTCCTTGAACTACAGCCTTCATCATACATTAGATCCCCACGTATACGTGGATCCACAGAGCAGACGCGTGGTTGTTGTTGCCCCTGGCATCCATTCATCTTCCAGTAACTGTATCTGACTTTCCATCATCAGGAAGAACGGGGAGAACACTCGACTCAGCTGGCCGATTAAGCCAACAGGGCTTCCCCTGAGCCCTTGCCCGAGTGACCGGAAGTCTTAACTACTCTTGTTGCACTTAAAGGGAGAGGCTGCGATGGTTATAAATGTCACACAGCCATGAGAAGACCAATCAGAATGAAACCAACGCGTGGAGGCCAATGAAACTGAGCTGATAGATGTGGACTTTGAGTGTCTGCATTACTTCACGCCTATAGCCAGGCACCCCTAGCCCTCAAGAACTTTTCATTAGAAAGCTGTTTCTCTCTGTACATGAGTTGGGTGGTGCTTTTCCTCAGTGCACAGGCATCTTAGTCTATGTCTGTGTTCTTTATTCTCTTGCATTGATTTCTTTGTTTTTCCAAGTTCTCTCTTATTTCCTTCCTTCCTTCTTTCATTTCCTACTTTTATTTCCAAGTGAATTCTACTATTATTTTTAAGTATATTTTATTGATTATGCCATTACAGTTTTCCCAATTTTTTCCCTTTATCCCCTCTCTGCCCTGCACCTCCGAGTCCTCCAGCATTCCCCCGGCCTTAGTTCATGTCCACGGGTTGTGCATATAAGTTCTTTGAGTCCTCTGTTTTCTATACCATTCTTTTATCTTTCCCCATCTATTTTATGCCTACTAATTATGCTTCTTCTTCTCTGTACCTTTTCCTCCCTAGTCCTCCCTTCCCCCTCCCCACTGAACTCCCTCTGTGATGTTCAGGGTGATGCCCATTTCTCTGATTCTGTTCCTGTTCTAGCTGTTTGCTTAAGTTTTTCTTTTCTTTTAGGTTCATTTATTGATAGTTGTTAGTTTGTTGTTATTTTACTGCTCATATTTTTTATCTTCTTTTTCTTAGATAAGTCCCTTTAACATTTCATATAATAAGCGCTTGGTGATGATGAACTCCTGTACTTGACCTTATCTGGGAAGTACTTTATCTGCCCTTCCATTCTGAATGAAAGCTTTTCTGGATAGAATGACCTTGGATGTAGGTCCTTGCCTTTCATGACTTGGAATACTTCTTTCCAGCTCCTTCTTGCCTGCAAGGTTTCTTTTGAGAAATCAGCTGGCAGCCTTATGGGCACTCCTTGTAGGTAACTCTCTCCTTTCCGCTTGTTGCTTTTAAGACTCTCTCCTGTCTTTAGCCTTGGGCAATGTAATTGTGATGTGCCTTAGAGTGTTCCTCTTTGGGCCTAACTTCTTTGGGACTTTCTAAGCTTCCTGGGCTGCCTGGAAGTCTATTTCCTTTGCCAGATTGGGGAGGTTTTCCTTCATTATTTGTTCAAATAAGTTCTCAATTTCTTGCTCTTGTTCTTCTCTTTCTGGCACCCTATAATTTGGATATCAGAATGTTTCAGGTTGTCCCAGAGACTCCTAAGTCTCTCTTTACTATTTTGAATTCTTATTTATTCTGTTCTGGCTGGATGTTTATTTCTTCCTTTTGTTCCAAACCATTTCTTTGAGCCCTGGTGTCCTTCCTGTCACTGTTGGTTCCCTGAATATTTTGCTGTATTTCATTTTGGGTATTTTTATTTGTTTTTTCATTTTTTGACCAAGCTCAATCAGTTCTGTGAGCATTTTGACTACCAGGGCTTTAAATTCTCTATCAGCTAGGTTGGCAATCTCCTCATTGCTTAGTTGTCTTTCTGAGGTTTTGCTGTGTTCTTTCATTTGGGCCGTATTTCTTTGTCTTGGCACACCTGATAAGTTGTAAGGGGGCCGGGACTTAGGTATTCACCAGGGCAGGGCACCCCTCCTTGCTGCGCTGTGGGGGAGGGGCTAGAGAGAGAACAGTGCCCCTGGTCTGCTCATCTCCAGTGCACATTCCAATGGACTCTGTGAGACTGGGAGTTTCTCCCACCACGGCAGCCGCCGCAGTCCACAGTCAGCCCGAGTCTCAGTTTCCCTTTCCGCCAGCCCTTCGGGTTCTTACCGGTCTGGTTGTTCTGGTTGACTTTTTTCTTTAATTCCTTGGTTGTTGGAGTTCTATGCAGTTTGATATTCTGACACTTCTGTTTGTTTGCTGATTTCAGATTGGTTGTTTTCCCCCTTTTGATTGTGTGAGGAACTGAAGTGTTTCCACCTTTGCCTCCATCTTGGCCAGAACTCTCCCAGTTCATTTTATAGTCAACATGTCAAGTCTTATTTTAAAATTGCATTGGTGTTTTTTATTGGGATTACATTTAACTTATTGGCTCACAGAGAGAATGGACTCATGCAGAACTGGGTCTTCTTGTTAAGGAATAAGTTGCTTCTGTCTTTCAGTAAAAGATATTAAGGCTTTCTTACAAATCCTACCCATTTCTCATTAAGTTTATTGGTGGTTTTTAATGTTTTTTTATAATTATGAATTTTTCTATTAGTTTTTAATTGATTATTGCTGCTATAGAAAAAATAGGGTTTATTTTAGCTTGAATTTGGCCACATTTCTGAACTCATGTAATATCTGTAAGAGTTTTTAAATTTTTTTGGATTTTGTAGAGAGATGATTATATTATCTGAAAATAATAACTGCTTCATTTCTTTCATGTTTTCTTTTTCTCGTCTTGTGCAATGAGATCCTCCTGTACAATGTTTGGAAGAGTGATATCTTTACTCCTTTCTGAACTTGTTGGGAATATTTCTAATATTTCACCACAAAATGTAATTCCTGATCTAGGTTCCAAATAGAGACACTTTATCATGTTGAAAAATTTCTTTTTATTCATGGCTCGCTCATTTTAAAAAGTCTTGAATGGATTTTAAGTTTTAATAATGTTTTCTCAGTACCTATTAAGATACTCAGATTTTTTTTAAAGAAACATTTCTTTTTTAAAAAAGATTTTATTTACCTTTAGAAGGAAAGGGAAGGAGAGAGGGAGAAAATATCAGTGTATGGTTGCCTCTCGTGGGTCCCCTGTGGGGAACTGGCCTGCAACCCAGGCATGTGCCCTGACTGGGAATCAAACCTCGATCCTCTGGTTTGCAGGCCCGAGCTCAATCCACTGACCTACACCATCCAGGGCGAGATAGTCAGATTTTTAAAAAACATGTCGATATTGACAGGCATGTGAATAGATCTTCAGTGTTAACTGGCCCTTGTACATCTAAGTAAATGTTACTTGGCCATGATGTTTTGTTCTCAATTTGAATTTCTAATGTTCTTTTAAGGATGTTTGCATCTGTGTTTATGTGCTTTTCTTTTTCTTGTATTATCCTTTTTATGCTGTTGTGTAAGTTGTGAGAGCCTTATAAATGTGTTAGGTAATTTTCTGTCTCTTTCAACCTTTTGGAACAGTTCATACATCTTATGGATTATCTGTTCCTTGAAGGTTTCACTGAACTCTTAAAACTGGGCTGGTATCTTTTAGGGATGAATTTTGCACAAACTTTCTAGTTTCTTCTAAATTATATTAGTCATTTCTGGATTTTTACTTTTTCTGAGGCCAATTTTGGTATAATGTCAACACTTTTTCTGAACAACACTTGGGCAGAAAAACTTCTGTCAAGATTTTCAAACCCATTAATGTAAAGTCATACGTACTATTCTTCTGAATATTTATTTATTTTTAAAGATTTTATTTGTTTATCTTTAGAGGGGAAGGGAAGGAGAGAGGGAGAGAAATATCAATGTGTGGTTGCCTCTCGTGCGTCCCCTGCTTGGAACTGTCCTGCAACCCAGGTGTGTGCCCTGACTGGGAATCGAACCTCGATCCTCTGGTTCCAAGGCCCGCACTCAATCCACTGAGCTGCACCAGCCAGGGCCTGTATTTTCTTAGATTTCACTACTGAAGGTGGCATTCACTGCTGGAAATTCAGTCACTACTAGAATACGACCCCTGACAGGAGCTTACACTTTACCTCAGCTGGTCTCCCTAAATAAGTGAGGAATCTCAAGGGCCAAGGTCATGCAGGAAGCCAAGGGCAGAGCCAGCACGCTGACTCCCTGCTCAGCGCTCTTTCCCTTCCTCTCCACACCCACCTGGGCCTCTGGATCGGTACCGCTCACTCATCCAGAGCCTGGACACCCAGGCAAACCTCCTTCCTGGGTTTGTGGGTGCCTCTCAGAAACGTGCTGACAGAGACTTCCTTTTCCTTCCTCCCCGAGGGTCCATGGCGTCAGAGGCTTGGAGTTGCTTGTGAAACTGCGTTTATACACTTTCCTTGGGAGAAGATCCAGAGTTTACATGAGGCCCTGAAAGCATATACAAAACCCTGACTGACCCCCAAGAGTGGGTGGGGGGTCTCCCTTTGGTGCTCTCTCCAGTGGCTCCCTAACTTTTTGATTGTAGAGAGAGACAGAATTTTTAAAAAGCATACCAGGATGCAGATTTTTCCAAAGTGAGCCCTTAAAAAGAAATCCACCATCCCCGCAACAGCATCGTCTCATGAAAAGACACTTTAACCCCTCCGAATGGAGGACCGAGGTGGGGAATGACAGGCCTTGGAATCAGGCGAAGTGGCCACACTTGGCCTTGTTTTGCTCACTTTGCCGCCCACGACAGTGTCGGGGGAGCCCCGACGTCGACGGTCTTTGCTGAGCCTGGGGGAGCAGCGGCTTGGAGCTCGTGTCTCGGAAGCCTCAGCGTCCGCCCCACGGGCGCCTGCGGCCTGGCGGGTGTGGTTTTGTCGGACCTCTGGGTGGTGTTTTCGCCTGGGCAGGTGCCGAAGTGGTTTCCTGGGTTTGGAGGTGGGGATGAACTCAGGTGTTTCGTGAGGGGAGGCGGTGTCTTTGTCCATTGGGACAATTTTCTCCCAAGGGCTTTGGGACAGAATCCGAAGAATGTAGGTTCTGAGTGGTCAAAGCAACCTGCTGCCTCCTCCCCCACTGGAAGAAAAGCCCTGGGTGTGTGGTGGGTGGGGGCTGCTGTGGAAGCCCCCCTAGAGCGTGGCCATGGGGTCATGAAAGCATTGGGTGGTGGGGGCTGTGGCCACGTGAGATGACCCCACTCCCCGGTTGCCTGGGTCCCTCCGACCCCCCCTTCTGCACCAGGCCGGTGCATTCGGACAGGCCCTTGTCCCTCCTGTCTCGGACCCCCCGGCGGCACACTGGCTGGGCCCCCTCTCTCCTTGGCCGAGGACAGGCAGGATCGTGGCTTCATACAGACATTTTCCAGGAAAGGTTTGCTGAGGAGGAAGGTCGGCCCCGGCGGGACCTTGGTGGGGAGGTGAGAGCAGAAGCCCGGGCAGCAGGCCGTGGGTGGGGGTGTCCTTCTGTCCCTCCACTCCACACGCAGCACAGTCTCCACCAGTGTTTATCGGGTGGACAGGTACTATCGAGCATCTAATATGTGCCTGACAGATTGCTGCCACTGTCTCAGCCTCAGTTTCTTCTTCTTTTTTTAAAAAAAGATTTTATTTATTCATTTTTAGAGAGAGAAAAGGGGGGACGAGAGGGGGAGAGAAGCATCGATGTGAAGGAGAAACTTCAGTCCCAGGGGTGCTCCCTGACCAGGAACCGAACCGGTGACCTTTCGCTCTGCAGGACGGCACCCGACCTACTGAAATGTACCGGTCAGGGCTCAGCTTCCCCTTAAAGTGGAGTTTATGGTGCTCCCTGGACCCGGACGCCCTCTCGAGCACGAGCAGGATTCCCCAGCTGACTGTGGGTCTGAGGCAGGAGGGGTGTCCGCCCAGGAGCAGGGCCCCCTCGGCGCCGCTGAGCCGACCTGTTGGTAGACGTTCCCACACTGATCCTCTCCCACACAGGGCGCCGCCGACCTGAACCCCTGACTCCGCTGCGGGTGTGTCTGGGCAACACAGGAGGAACTGGGGGCTCAGAGGGGAAACCGCTTATTCAAGGTCAGGGTCACTTAGCAAGTAAGGGCGTAGCCCACCACACACATCTGGTCTGGGTAGCCTTGGAAATACTGTGTACTCCAGAGCATACCAATAAGGGCTCTTTTGTCCAGTTTTGTTGATGCAACAAAGACAATAAACAAACAAATGCTTTTTGGAGATAACTGAGGACATGATTAGGGAAGAAATGACCAGAACATCTAAATCACTGAACCTTTTCAAGGAAAGCCCTAGAATTATTTTCATATACACTACGGATGATAGTCAAGAATAGGCTACTGCACAACCCGGCCGGGGTCCCTGCAGCACCTGCTGAAAGCAGCCGATAAGCGCCCTGAGGGATTACTTACGGTTTACAAGCTAATTTGCAGGGTTTGCTTAACAAGCACATTTGCACGGTTTAAATGGTTTGCAAAGGACCTGAAAGCAGCTTGGTTTCTTAATGCAGCCAGAGAATCCCCTGCCATCTCATTGCCCCATGAACTGGCTCATGGGGCATGAGCAAAACAAAACAAAACAAAGCAAAACAAAAAAACCATGTTTTTGTTTTGCTTCTGAGACCATAAACAGATGCTCATGTTTAGACTGTGGCTGTAGCTGAAACACAGCCCTTTCGTTCCTCCCCTGCCCAGCTTGCTGTTGAGGGGGTGCGGAGGGGCCCTCCCCTGAGCTGCCTCCAGCATCTGGCTGCTCCCTCCGCAGTGGGCCTCCTGGGAGAGGGTGGGCCCTTGGGAAAAGAAGGGAGTGGGGCCAGTCTGCATGACCTTGAGAAAGCACCAGTCCTGTCCTGCCCGTGGGGTCATCACCTGCCAGCTGAGAGTGTTAGTGACGGAGGAGGGTCAGCGTGCCCAGCCCGGTGCCTGATATAGGCTGCTGCTCCATGAATGCATGCCCCTACTTTTCCTGGAAGCTCCCTGGACTGCCCGATCCAGCCTTCCCCATCCTCTGCTGGTCCAGAGGGTGGGCATGGGAGCTGGAGGGTGGCTCAGCCAGTGCCCCAGGGAGGGGAACCCAGTGTGCCCCTCATTCTAGCCCCTGGAGGGCTACCTGCAACTTGTGGGAGGCATTTCCAAATGCTGAGGAGAACAGATGGGGACGCTCTATCGGCTAAGAACCTACGGTGCAAGATGGACGAGAGTGGACGGAGTGGGGAGCCAGGGAAAAGGGAGGGCCCCAGTGAGAGCCCTCTGCCTTGGCTGGGAGGAGAGAAGTGACCTAGGACACCTGGGCACCACCTCAGGTGGAGGCCAAGGGAAGACAGAACAGGGCGGAGTGCGGACTGGGAGCAGCAGCAGGACACACACGTGGGGCCACTGGCAGCAGAACACCTGGTTCGGATCTCACCTTTCCCAGCACTAGGCACCTGGGAGACTTTGGGTAAGTGATCCAGCCTTCCTTGCTTCAGGTTCCTCATCTGTAAACTGGGCTCTTAGGACAATTAAATGGAACGTTGCACATTTATGGAGGGCATATCCCTTAGCAGGCACTCGAGAAAGGGTGAAGGTAAAAACAAACCGGAAACGCTGCAGTCTCACTCCCACTCTGACATTTTACCAGTTGGTGCCCCTTTTGCACACGTGCCTGAGGGCAGGGGCACCTGGCTGCCTCTGATCGGAAGTCCCTTCCTCCGGACACACGGGTGCCCCACGCTGTGGTGCTCAGATTGTTTCAGGGTAGAAGGGGGAACAGTTGGGGTGCAGTTGGCCCTTCTAGGTGGGAGCAGGGTAGTGGGGGGCTGCTCCTGGACAAGGGGGAGGTGAGGAAAGTGAAGCCGGGAGCCTTCCCTCCAGCCCAGCCATCCCCTCCCTCTCCCTCCCTAGTCCCATTATGCCCCCCAACTCCCACCCACCCCAGGTTGAACAATCTGTTCTCGTTCTTAGTCACGTCAATCACTTTGGTCCAATGAACGGTGTCTTGTTTGTGCTTTCCCCTTTCAGACTGCTTGGTGAGAAGACCGAGATAAACAGGCCATGGCTCCTACCCGCAGTGAGCTCATGGGCCTCTGTGTGGGGGAAGGGGGCGGGGGAGGTGAATACAGGTTAACGTTCATTCGTTCATGCATTCAACAATGTTTACTGAGCACTTGCCAGGCCTGGCCCGTGCTAGGGTCGGTGGAGACAGTGATGGATAAGACAGAATGAGAGAGAGTCTACCAGGCCAGAGGACGCCAAGGCCCAGTAACAGGTGCCTGCTCATTGGGCTTCCTTCCTGCTCCTAACCCCCACTGGCCAGTGACCACTGCTCTAGGGGGGAGTCCCTAGATGGGCAGAATGGTGGGCAGGGCCGATCTTTGGCGCCTGGAGGGCTTGGAGTCACCATGGTCAGCCATGACTGTGAGGATGGTCTCCCTGGTGCTGGAGAGCTGAGCTGGATTCATGTTCAAGTCCTGACTTGACAGGAGGGAAGGACCTGCCATATGACCCAGCAGGCCCACTGCTAGGCAGCCGTCTAAAAGGAGTGAGAGCAGGGGCTCAGCCCCTTGTACCCCAATATTCATAGCAACGTTATTTACAATAGCCCCAAGGGGAAAACAGCCAAGTGTCCATCAGTGGATGAGTGGATGAGCAGAATGATCTGCACACGATGGAGCCTCACGCACCCCTGGGAGGGATGAAGCCCACCTCCTGCCACAGCACGGGGTGGGGGGGGGGACTCGAGAACACGACGCTAAGTGAGAGAAGTCAGCCCCAGAAGACAAATACAGGTTTAAAGCTGTGAGTACCCAGCTTATTCTTGTATTATTTTCCACACGAGCAACTAACTCGAATCCTACTTTTGCCGCGCCCTGTACTGTCTGACCCCACACATAGGAGGCGCCTATAATAGGCAAATTCATAAGTATGGGAATCAGAATAGAGCTGGCCAGAGGCTGGGGCAGCGGGTACTGTTTCATGGGTGCAGAGGTTTTTCTGGAGACGATGAAAAGGTGTCGGGTGGAGACAGGGGTGGCACTTCCGCAACACTGTGAACATAGTTAATGAGCTGCACACTCCACAGGTGGTGACGACAGAAAATATTATGCTATGCATATTTTACCGCATTTGAAAAATCGAGTGGCGTGGCAGCACGGGCAGATCGCAGCTCCTGAGAGCATCCCCTGACGCCGTCCCCGTCGGCCCCCTGAAGGCACGGCGTTGGGAGGACTCCGGAGGAGCGGCAGCACCCAGCACACTCTGGACATTCAGGAGTCAGACTGCAGGGCTGGCGGAGAAGGTTCAGAACAAAGGCGACATCCCATTTTCTGCAGAGGGCGTGAGCGCCTCCACTCACCGGGCCGGCGGGAAGGTTAAATGCACTGAGGCGTGTGCAGAACTCAGAACGCTGTTGGAAGCACGCAGGGGGTTAGTCCTTGGATTTCACTTGTGCTGTTAGTGGGAGGAGAGTAATGGAAGTGGAGAGGCAAGGCAAGGGAGCGAGGCCTCTCTCCATTACCCCCATGTGGAAAGTGCTCCACAGAATGCAGCCGCGTGAAGTCCCGCATGACTCTGGAGAGGGAGAGGCCCGGTGGTGACGATGTCCTTCCCTAGTGACCACTTCCCTGGGGTGGAGGTCAGTGGGCTGAGCTCCCAGTCCTGAGGGTGAAGCTTCCTGGGAACAAAGAGGGACAGGAGACCTTGGTGTCTCCCTGGAGGCAGCTGCCCTGCGTGGCCGCTGAGTGTCACGGAATGCGGGTTTCCCAGGGGGAGGGCCGGTGTCCTGCCTGCACACTGATGCCACTGCCTTTTTAAGAGGCAGCCAGGAAGCAGCTGTCGTGGAGATTAACTGTGGGCCCAGCGGAGCACTGGGAGCCTCGAGGTAAACAAATTCTGACTCTACGACAGCTGTGCTGGTCTGGCCGGCCGGGGCTGTGTGTCCAGGCCCCCGAGAGGAGAAAGGCAGACGGGGCAGGGCTCATTCAAGCATCACGAACGCGGTGTTTGCTCCTGGGTGTTTGCTCCTGGGTGTACCTGCCAAGCAACTGTGGGGTGATTGGGCTGTTGGGTTCATTCGGTCACCTCTGCTGAGGGTCAGGCACGAGATGTGTATAGAATCAGGGGCGAGCCCCTCTGAGCTGGACAGCGGTGCAGAAATCATTGTTCTAGCCTCTTGTTCTATTTTTTAAAAGATTTTATTTATTTATTTTTAGAGAGAGGGGAAGGGAAAGAGAAAGAGTGGGAGAGAAACATCAATGTGTGGTTGCCTCTCATGCGCCCCTACTGAGGACCTGGCCTGCAACCCAGGCATGTGCCCTGACTAGGAATCGAACTGGTGACCCTTTGGTTCACAGGCCAGCACCCAATCCACTGAGCCACACCAGCCAGGGCTCTAGCCCCTTGTGTTACGGTGGGGCACTCTTGGGTCGATAGGCGGAGTTTTATGTGATTGCAATATTCTAAGAGACTTGATTGAGGTTGGGGCTTAGTCTCAGGTCAAAGTTGAGGGTCACATGGTAGTTCTCTATGGCTAGTTTGCGGTGAATGTATGGGTAGAATCATTCCATTTGTGGGTGGGGTTTTGGTCTTTGGTTGCTCTTTCGAGTCCTGAGTATGAGGGGTTGATCTCTTTCTGTGCAGTAACCCTAAACACCCTGCACCCCTGGGCTCAGCTGTGCCAGACCTGCCCCTCCCCCACATCCCAGACAGCAGAAAGCCAGGCAGGAGCTCAGCCTGCCCCTGCCGGTGTGTGTGGCCACCTGGGCTGTGCAAGTCTTGGCTGCAAAGGGCCTCAGCAGGCAGCAGAGGAGGGGAGGGGAGAGGAATCCCATGGGCAGGTTAAGGTGGTCGGCCTGGGCCTTCTGGGGTCACAACCTTCCTAGGCCAAGTGAGCACGGCACTAGCTCTGCCCAGAGAAAGCACTGCCCAAGCTGGGGCTGTCTCAGTGGGTGATGGGGTCCATTGAGAAGCGAGAGGCCTTCGTGGGTGATAGTCCAGAGGCATCCGTCACCTCCATGAGAGGTTCTCGTTTCTGTGGTCACCAATGGAGAGGAGGGGGCTGGCCTGGCCAACATCCACCTCTACCCCGGCAGTGTGTCCTCCCTGTGGCTTCTGCGCCAGAGCAGTGAGGGGCGGTGGCCATCTGGACTGGAATCAGCCCCCTGGTTCTTCCGCCCAGCCCAGTCCGAGGTGGGGCCCGAGACCGAGACCCACGGAATCCCTGAGCCATGACCAGGGCTGGGTGGCAGGAGGAGGCGGTGAAACGGGATGGCTCATGCTCTTCCACGTGTAGAACGGCTGCCTCCGGGGGCAACGAGGGCGCTCTCAGAGGCTGGAAGGCTCCTCGGTGGATTTCTTTCATTCATTCATTCATTCATTCACCTATCTAATCATCCATCCAATATTTTACAAGCATCAGACTCATGCCAGGTGCTGGACTAATTAACTATGAATAAGATGGAAATGGCCTTTGGCCCTTGGGAAATAATGGGAACCATAGGGACAGAGTAGTGGGGGCCATGGCCAAGGCCTGGCCGTCAGAGAGGCTTCTCGGAGGAAGCCACGTTTGAAGCTGAATCCTGAAGGATGAGGAGGACTTCAGACAGGGGAGGCAGCCTGTGTGAGGGGCTGGAGAGAGCGCAGCCCCAGGGGAGCCGGCGATAACTCAGTGAGGCGGGGCTCGGTGAGGGGCAGAGCTGAGAGTGGGGTCCGCATGTGTGTTGCATTACGGGGTCTGAGCTTTCATCCCAGAAGCCGCAAGGAACCGGTGAAGGGCTTTCAGCGAGGCACTGATGTGCTGAGGGTGTTTCTGCTGGTTTTCCCAGAGGCAGACCTTGAGACAGGGGTTTGTGGGCAGCTAGTTTACGTGGAAGGTGATTTCAGAAAATACTAGCAGGAGAGTGGGGAGTTGAGACGGGGAGGGAGCGTGTCTCTTGGCCAAGAGAGTGTATGTGGTCAAGAGCCACCTCTGAGCCACCTCAGCCGGAGAGCTCTGGGAGGCAGCACAGAATTTCCTTCAGGGTTGCTGCCCGCAAGGGAAGGGCCCCAGGGTATTTATAGAGCACCTCTATTGGCCACTGAAGACTGCTCTGGGCTGGGTGGGGCATGGACACTTCCCCGGCACTGTGGCCTTCTGATGGGGCAGGCAGAGTGGGCTGCGGTGTGGGCCTTCGGGCAGAGATGCAGGGGCTGGCTCAGCGTGGGGCCCCCGGGGACAGGGACGGGGGCAGGGTGTTGGCGCAGCTGTGGTTATGAGGTGGAGGGGCAGGGAGGGGCAGACAGGAGCCTGGATGTCAGTGAGGAGGCAACAGCAAGGCTTAGCCAAGCAATGGATGGTAGTAGCCCGGGCTGGGGGAGCTGTGGTTATGGGCAGAAGGGGACGATGTCAGGGTGCAGAGCAGGCTGGTCTTGGTGACAGATGTGGGGAGTGAAGAGCGCTCGCGGACTCAAAGCCCCTCAGAGGCACCTCCCCGAAGCGCTCCCTCATCCGTGCATTGCTGCTCCTCCCGCACACTCCCCTCTGCTTACATGCGTCTGAGACACCAGCACAGGCCCCGGCACAGCCAGGGGCCACAGCCCAGGACTGTGGAGCATGTGTGAAGGGAGATGAAGGTGCTGTGGCAACCACTAAAAACACAAACTGGCTGCCGCCAGTGCCACTCCCTGTCTTAGAAGAGATCACTAGGGCCGTGTGTGTGTGTGTGTGTGTGTGTGTGTGTGTGTGTGTGTAGGAATGAGAAATGAGAAAAGAGCAAGCCAGCCAAGCCCCTACCCTGAATGTCCCCCTGCTCCTTGTATCTCTCATTGTGCCCACATCTGTGTCCCATCTGGCCCCACGAGCACAGATGCTCTGTGCGGCTTGTTCACTGGCCCCCGGGCCAGCTCACAGCAGGTCCTCAGCTGAATGGTGGAACCAGGAATGGTCCCCCCCTAGGATGCCACTTCATGTCCTAGGGAGGGAGGCAGAGGGAGGTTCCGGGGATGGTCGATCGATGATTCTACAAACAAGGGCCTCAGGGGTGGGTGGGGTGTGGTTGGAAAAGGGGATGGGGTGTTGCAGCAGGGAGGCGGAAGAGGATGGGACGGTGTCACCAACCAGGGTTTGTAGTTGCCAGCACTAGAACCCAGGCTGGATGAAATGAGTAGAAGAGAAACCAGTGACGGGAGGGAGGTGGGGTGTGGGGTGTGGGTGCCCAGTTCCCTCCATCCCCAGCTGCGGTGACTCTGAGGTCCGAGTCCCTCACTGGCTCTGGTTGCCCGCAGCAGAGGCTTGCCTGCTGATGCACATTTTAGGGCCCTGCCCTTCTCTGGCTCCTCCCCCTCCCCCTACTGGGGCTTCCTGGGACTGCCTCCCACGCAAATGGCTGCACTCCGATCCTGGCTCCTTTGAAGAGACCCACACCTGGGCAGGTGCCTCTAACCAGCAGACCCAGCCATTACAGGAGAGGTTGGGGGAGCAAGAACCAGGCATTCTCAGCTCCTGGGTGGGAGGGGTGCGTGCTCTGGTCCCACCAGGACTCCTAGATGGTATCAGCAGGGTCCCTATGGGAAGCTGTCTCCATCCGTTCGAGCTGCTGTAACAAAGTCCCACAGACTAGGTGGCTTTTCCACAACAGACATTTATTTCTCTCAGTTCTGGAGGCTGGAAGACCAGGACCGGGGTGCCAGCAGACTCAGCGGGCCCACGCCCTGTTCGCAGACGGTGCCTTCTTGCTGCACCCTCACATGGTGCGAAGGGGAGAGGGTCTCGCTGGGGCCTCCTTTGTAAGGGCAGGGATTCCACGTACTCTCCTCCCGATGGCGCCACCTGGGACGCCACTGAGGGGGCACATCCGGACTGCGGCAGAGGCCCGTGGGATAGTCAAATGATAATAATGTGGGGGCGTTGCTCATAAAGGGTCTATTTACAAAGGTTTAGGGGTCGTGGTGAGGCACGCGGGACAGTGCGGGGGGACTCGGGATTCACAGCTGTGGAGCCGTTCCCACCCGAGGTCTGAAGCATGGGGGGAGGGGCAGTGGCTGGAATCCAGTGAGAAAGAGCCAGAGACCCCTGGAAAGGAAGAGGGACACAAGGCCACCTCGCTGAGGGACACTGAGGGGAGTATGTGCCTGACATCTTCCCCCTCAGTTCCCCCATATCTTGCCCAGTGACAGAGTCAGACAGGGCAGCCCCGGGGCCAGAGCAGGGCACAGACAAGACCCGGAGGGTAAATGGGAGGGATCTGGTAAAGTGGGAATTTCCCAGCAAATGAGGCGCCTCAGGTGTGACAAGGTATCTCAGTGTGAGGTGGAAGCAAAGATGTCAGGGCTGAGGGCTCCAGGTGGCCCCTCAACAGGAGCTGGCCCTTCCTTGTCCTTGGTCATTTCTCACCGGTTCCCCCAAGAGCCGGCCTTTCTGCGTCCTCTGGTCCTTTCCAAAGCTGCACTTGGGGTGGAGCCCAGGATTTGAGGGGGCCTGGCTCTGCCGCTGACTCTGTAACCACAGCAGTTGGCCAGACGACCTCTCAGGACCCTTTTATAGCACCGGCCTTCTAGCAAAGCCCCTG
The DNA here is from genome assembly GCF_021234435.1 of Artibeus jamaicensis. NCBI lineage: Eukaryota > Metazoa > Chordata > Mammalia > Chiroptera > Phyllostomidae > Artibeus > Artibeus jamaicensis. The sequence goes on from NW_026521788.1 coordinate 22,319,157, forward strand.
GTGCCCTGAGAAGAGAGTAAAACAAAGACTGTCCTTTTGGGGAAACCAAGGCTCAGGGAGCAGAGGGACCTGGTGGGGTCACTGACCCCATGGGAACGTCCCTGAGCCAGGTCTGCCCCGCCCCTGCTGTCCCCACGATGGCAGGAGAGAGCGCGGTGACAGTTCCCACCCATGTTTATTTCCAGTTGTGGCTGCAGCTGGCATGAATTTTCACGAGTTCTCTTCTGCCCTTGTGTGTGTGTGTGTGTGTGGCTGTGAGCAGAAACACCTTAAGAGTGATGGTTTTAAACTGGCTTTCAGAGCTCGTCCGTCCCTCCTACTCCACTGCAGGGCTCAGGGCCGGTGTCACTTTGGGACTTTGGACCTGAAGGGTCCACATAAACCTCAAGGGGCTCAATTTATAGGTAGTTTCAAAGGGAGGCGGCAGGGCTGCGCTGCCGCCCTGAGCCCCTCTGACCTCAGCCGCGCACGGCCCCAAACCAGCACGTCTAGGAGGTTGTGCAGAATCCACCGCCCTGTTCTGAGGCCTGTGTCCCAGGCACAGGAAATGAAGACCCGCTCACTTGATACCGGACCCCGAGACTCTGGCGTTTACTGCACACCAAGGCCAGGAAAACCTCTGACACCACCTTCTTCGTTCAGCCTGTCAAATGGGCTCTGTGCAAGTCAGAGTTTCCAAACTGCCCCAGATACGTTATGGCCTGTAAAAGACAGCACCCTAGATGCCACACGTGCCCTGCAGTTCACCACAGTCCTCACCGCCCCCTATTGTCTCCCAGCAGGGAGCCGAACGTCCATTGCCATTTATCACCAAGTCTATGCTGCTGTTTCTCAAATTGGAGAGCTACAGGGAAAGTAAAATATTTTGGGTCCCCACATTTTCAACAAAAGTGCCGCTGGAGCGGGGACCCTGTCCGCTGTATGGGGTTGCTAGAGCAGAAGTTATCTCCGGGGCTGTGTCGGGTCCCCACGCCGTCCCCTGCCACAACCACCACCACCATAGTTGTCATCATGTCAGGTTTATTGGTACTCTGGCAGGTTGTGTGCACAATGGGACAGGTCACAATAGCCCTTGGGTCGCCTGAGAGGCGAAGGAGGTGGGCAAGACGACGGCGAACAGGGCCGCTGGGATGGAGGGGTTAGGTCTACCAGGAGGAGCGGCTCACCGTGTTATAAAGAACTGCGAGGAAGCTCTTCAGTGACACCAAGCAGCCTGGAGGGGACGGCCTCCTGGCCTCTGCGCAGCACCTGACCCAAGCCCGCGTGGCCCAGCCCCTGCTCCTTTCCTGGGCTCGAGGACAGTGGAGAGCAAAGGCCATTTGGACAGGGAGACCCAGGGCTGGCCTGTGAATTCAGCTGCCTCACTGAAGAGAAACGGCCTCCGTGTTCCATCTGTCTAGTGGGGGTAGGAAGAGGGGCCCTGGCTCCCTGGGTGAGGGCCCCTCCAGTCCAGGCACACAGGCCCCCTCAAGGACCCCTGTTGTCACCATACAGCTCCACTCCGGTTTCCGGGAGACTCCCCCAGAAGTGGGTGGGGAGCGTAATCTAGGCAGGTTCCCCCCGTCAGGTGAGGCAGGCATCTGGCATCGTAGAAGAACTTCAGCCGGCCGTGACTCAGGCTGCACTCCACCTTCTGAGAGCCAGCCCGTGGGGTCTGGTCGCAGGTGCCCAGAAGATCATCGTCCCAGCCATTGTCCGCGTCCCAGACCTGCACCCTCAGGGGCCCCCCTGTGGCCAGGAGCACGTCCCCGAAGTCCAGCCGTGTCGTCCACTGGGGGTTGTTATTGTTCCACACAGTGCCCGTCCGCAGCTCCTGGCCTCCAAAGAAAACCTTCACGTAGGCGTCCGTGGCAGTAAATGTGTCTCCCCACAGACCTGTTGCCTGGAAGTTCTTAACCTCTAGCTGGGCCAGGCCCCTGTGCCGGGGACAGCAGCCCTGGCTGGTGACCTCGGAGCCATGGCACACGCACTGGCAGGGGTCATGGTGGCTCTTCTGCTGCCCCGGGGGGCAGGGCCGGCTGCAGTCCCGCCAGCGGGCCCTGTGTGTCACGTACTGGCTGATGGCCTGCCGCAGCGCCTCCCGCCGTGGGTCCTGTTTCCCCAGGAGCACGTGCAGGGGCTCCAGGGTGAAGTCCACCAGGCCGGGGTTGTCCTGCAGTGAGGTCACCCAGGCTGTGAACTGCTCGGGCCCAACGTGGTTCCCAAACAGTAGGTCGGGCATGGAGGTGTGGTGGCCGCCTTTAACCTCCAGCCTGCGCTCCCGGTAGGACTGGTGGAAGGAGGTTGTCATCTTGCTCTGCTTCTTCTTCTCCTCACAGTCCTTGAACTCCGCCGAGGAGCTGGCACGGCCGCCTATGCTGACCTCGGCCTCAACGGACAGGCAGTCCCCCACCTCGTCAGCTGTGAGCCCGTCCAGGGCCAGCTCGCAGGTGTGCAGGGCGGTGATGGCAGAGATCCTGCCACCCAGATCCATGGAGCGGATGAAGTGGGTGCCGTAGTTGGAGATGAGTCTGAGGTAGTCGGGCTGGGTGGAGTCACTGAAGTGTGGCGGCAGGTCCCTGAGGGCCCTCTTGAAATCAGGGTGGAGCGGTGGAGCGTGCACCAGGTGAGAACTGCGGGGAGGGGAGAGACAAACGTCAGGTGGGCCCAGCAGCGGGGAGTCTCTGCCACTGCGCTTGAGTCCCTCAAGGTTGCCAAGGTCACCTGTAAGTGGCAGAACTAGGACCTGGACCCAGGAAACCCCCTCTGTCTATAGCACTTCAGTGACCTAGCTACTTTGTTGAGCCATTTTTGCTTTTCCCTTTCAAAATAAATAAAGATTTGTCTTTCCTTTTTGTTTTCTAATGATAAAAGCAATGGCACTGCACTGATGGTAACCCTTTAGCTTTGGACCCAGTCTGGTGGCCTTTGTTTGTCCCCTCGATGGGCCCCGTAGGCCTGGGCTCCTGATGTCCCTGGCCAGGCAGACAGGAGGTCCCATGTCTCACTGTGGGGGACCCGTGGCCTCCCAGTGTGAGAAGTCAGGGCGGGCGACTCGGGGCTGCCTTTGGAGACCATGCATTTCTCAGGCGCGGGGCCTCGGCCCTCGAGGGCTGCGCCGTGACTGCTCTTGCTCAACACTGTCGTCCCAGTTGCCAGCACAGAGCTCGGCCAGTAGGCGTGACTGGATGGAAGGAGGCCCGGCGATGGGAGGGGTCCAGCCAGGTCTCCTGCCCACTGAAGGCTGGCAGTGCCCAGGAAAGAGGGGTCGGTGCTCAGTGGGCCCGAAGACACCACGCTGGGGCTCTCAGCACAGCCTTGCCCCCTCCCCACCTGTTTGCTCCCTGGGCTCTTCCCGACCCGGGCCACCGGGCACTGGGCCCCTGGTGTGTGAGAACCTGGGCTGTGGTTTCCTCCCGGAAGCAGCCTCGAGTCCCCACTCTGCCATTCCAGGGCTCCCAGGCCACCCAGAATTTCCCACAACTTTTTCGAGCCCCCTCTGCCACCATCCCCATGCACTGACCTGTAGAGGCGACACTCCACTGAGTCGGTGCTGAAGCTGTACTTGTCCTGTTGGCTTTTCTGGGCTGCAAAATTGGCCTCCTTGGAATGTGAGCCGGCCACTGCTACACGAGCACTGGAGCCGGGGTTGGGATTCACTTCCAGTCCTGCTCGCCAGTCATTGCGGATGCTGGCAGCCGCATCCCTGGCCACATCCTCTATGGAGCTGGTCTGGGCCTTGGCCACATGGCGCCGGCAGGCCGAGCTGTAGGTGCGCCAGTGAGTGAGCGCCAGGGGCAGGCGCTGGAGGGCGTTCTGTTGCAGGCTGTTGCGGCAGAGAGTGCAGGTGCCATCGGGCCGTAGGAAGTGCTGTGTGTCCACCAGGAAGGAGCCTGAGCGGCGGAGGCTGGTCACATCCACACCCTCCCCTGCCAGCCACGAGCCAGGCACGAACTGCCTATTACGCTGGCACTCGGAACGTGCGGCAGTATAGCAGGGGGCAGGGGCAGGCGTGGGCAGCAGCAGGAGCAGGATGCCCAAGGGGAACACACTGGTGGCCATGGAGCTGTGGAGACAGCAGGAGTTTGGGCTCCAGGAAGCTGGGGGCGCAGAGGCATGCAGAGTGGCTGACCCTTCCTTGCCACTGCGGGAGATCAGGGCACATACAATGGGGAAGGAACGAGGTAGCTCTTAAGTCACTGAATGCCAGAGCTGGAGTGGCCTTTGCAAACCCGGTCGCCTCCCACAGTGTACAAACGGGCCTAGAGAGGAGGTCACATAGCTAGAAGGAGCCCCTTGCTGGGATTTTACTATTTAAGGCTTATTGGGAATCCGGATTGATGGCTCTGTCTCCACGGTGGCTGCTGGCGGGGAGGGGCTCTGTGTGCACAGGAGGGGAAGAGAGAGCAGCTGTGGCAGATTTTGGAATGGACCTGGGGACTCTGGAGAAGACTGGATTCTGAGGAAGTGCCATTCCGGGCCCCAGAACAAGCCATGCTTTCCACATTCTACCTCCTTCATTCCCTCTGCTTCCCACTAAGTCGTTAACGTAAATGGAAAAGAAATGAGGTTGCGCATCACTGTTGTTCTCCCATTTCCCCTTTGGGGCCCCTCCCTGAGCCTCGCGGAAGATCATCAGACTAAAGTCTAGAATAAAAGCTGTCCATCGGCTATGCCCTTAGATCCCGTGTGGGGAGGGGCCTTTAGGTTTGCTCTCCAGGCCTCCTGATGGGCACGTCTCCTCGCTGGCCTCCCCTGCCTCGCTCTGTGGAACTGCGGCGTGGCTACCAGCTGTCTTGTACTCACTCTCGCACAACGATTAGTTAGAAGGTTCTCTCTCATTTTGAAGTGGCCCTGGAATCTCACCTGGGCCTGCTTATGATCTGGAATCTCCTCTCTCTACCTCTGTGCACACTGAGCTCCTGGGAGGCCGTCCCCCTCTGGCACCTGCCCGCCCAGGCCAGCAGCTTCTCTGAGATGCGGGCACTGCAGGGAGGCAGGAACTTCCCGTGTTCTAGCTGGCCTTCTGTGCTGCACCCAAAAGAGTGACTTGACTGGTGACTAGCGTGGCAGTCCCAGGGCAGAAAGTGGGCTATAAAGGGAGTCTTTCAAAGGCCCTCGGATTATCCCGTTCAGGAGGCCAGCACCATTCCTACCCTCAAGCTGAGGAACTCAGTTCCCATCTTAGCCCTCATCCTTTTATCTCCCAGGAAGCCTATTTCCAGCTTTCTTAGAACTGTCAAGAGTTTAAGGGGTCTTAGAGCTCTATATCCTAACTTCCTAATTTTATATATGAGCAAACTGAGGCCCAGAGTCAGCATGAGGCCACCCAGTGAGTACAGTGACGAGCGCCCGAGCGCCGTCTGGACCCAAGTCTCCTGTGTGACAGCACTTCCTGCTCCACGGGGCTCTTCCTCCTGCGGAGCAGCCTGCTTCCAGGCCCCTCTGTCCCCTCCCCGGGACCCCCAGCCTCCCTGGCCCTCTGCTTCCCCCGTACCTGGGGTCCGGTGTTGAGCCGCTCCACACAGACACTGCCTCTCTGCACGGGAGGCTCCTGAAGTGGCGGCGTCAGCCCCCCAGGCAGGCTCACCGCACTGCTCATCACCAGGCCACTGTTCCTATCACCTCCACTTCCTGCCCTGCCCCCAGCTGTGGTCACAGGTCCCTCTCACTCTCCGCCCTCCCACCAGCACCCACCCTGTCCTCGCCTTCTCATCCGGCCCTGCTGACAGCCCTCAGGAAGGGAACTGTGAAGGCCAGAGGCTTGTTCTCCATGTAGAGCAGCCTGGGACGCAGGAGTCTGGGGCAAACAGTGAGGCCGCGCGTGGAGTGAACACAGGGGCCTGCAGACTCCCGTGTACAACTCTGGTGTTGACTGACAGGCCGGCAGGGGTGGGTTCCCTGCCTCTGACCTGCAGCCTGGTGGGGGTGAGTCCTAAGAGGCAGTACAGGGAAGAAACTTGGAGCGCGGGCTCAGCCCCGGGCCAGGTTTGGGCCAGCTTGGCTGTGTACTGGCCGTGTGGCCGGCAAGACGTTAGCCTCCAGCGCCTCAGTTCCCTCAGCTCAGAATAAGAATAACAATCGTGTAAACCCCACAGGCCGTGAAGATTAAGGGGTCACTACGTGTGAAGTGCTCAGAACAGAGCGCAGCCCGCAGCCGGCGTTGCCACATGCGACCATTCCCTCCTTCCTGAGCAGCGTGTACGTGTCTGGGGAATAAACATTGTTCAGGCCTCCTTGCCCACTTCCTGCCCATGCCTACACCCCCGCCCCGCCAAGGTTCTGAGCCCCAAACACCAACCCCAGCACAGGGTCTCCTGGCCCTATCTTGTGAGCAGAACCCGTGGCCACACTGGTCCCAGCCCACTCCCCAGCCTCGGCCTGCGGTTTCGGCCGCAGGGTGAGTGGGTGGACATCTACGGGACCCTGCCGGGTTGTCTTCATTGAGGTCATGGTGGGTAACGACGTTTCCGAGGGTTGACTGACTCACAGGACAACCTCTGGGGGGCAAAATCACACTGCTCTGAGGTGGAGACAGCTGGTAAAGTGGGGAACTGTTGTCACAGCTTCACCTTCCAACTGTGCCAGTGATGGGAACAATAGCCACAGACCCCAGACAATATGTGACGCCCTGAGGTGGTTCACACCTTGAGTTCACGTCCCCCTTGTGTTCCCTGCTCTTACGGGAAGAGGGACTTGCACTGCCTCCTCGGCCCTGACCCATCTCCCCCACCCCAGGGTCCCCCGCCCTCTCCCAGAAACTGCGGCCTCCTGACCCCCTTCTAGTTTCCACCCAGGGCCTGACTCAGATCCCAGCGCTGTGAGAAGTGCCGTTCTGATTGCTCGGAAGACCAGTCTGAGGCGCGTGGAGACTCTGCAAAATATCTGTAAAAAGAGAGAGGTGAGGCGGAGGGAACAGGTTCCAGGGAACTTGGTGTTAGAGTTCTAACCTCTTCCAAGGCAGTTTCCTCATCTATGAAATCAAAGGGAGGACCTTAGGGTTTCTAAGAATCCTCAGATTCTAAATGCTGGGGAGTGTGTTCAGCAGGTTTTGCATGTGTGTGGAGCAGCTTATGCCCACACGCTGGTGGGCGGCCCGTTGGAGGGCAGGCGTGGCACCGAGGGACAGCCTGGCTCTCCGCCGCACCGCAGTGCGGAGGCCGGGCACTGAACGGCGCTCCCAGCACAGCTTTTCCTCGGAGAGGGCAGTTTCAATGGCCAGATCCCATCTATATGGCTTATTAACAACTTCACTGAGCTGTAACTCACAAGTACTGTACGCTCGGTGGTTTTTCCTGTATGCACAGAACCGCGCACCCAGCACCGCAGCCCGGTTTAGATCACACCCGCCTCTCACCGAGGAAACCCTGTGCTCACTGGCGTCCCGCCTCATCTCCGCACGCTGACCCGCTTTCTCTCTGCGGGTCCCTACTCCGGACACCGTGTGCTCACTGGAGTACGTAAGATGTGGATTTTTGTGTCTGGCTTATTCGACATAACATAATATTTTTAAGGTTTATCCGGTTACAGCATCTGTCAGTACTTTATTCCTTTTCATGACTCGTTGACAAGCAATTGTATGAATGTACCTCTCTGTTTATCCATTTATCAGCGTGCGGATGTTCTAGCTGTTTTCACTTTCTGGCTATTAAGAGCGATGTTGCCATGAAGATTGTGTACAGTTTTGTGTGGACACAGGTTTTCATTTCTCATAGGCAGATGCAGGGAGCGGAACTGCTGGGTCAGATGGTCACTTTTTAAGGGACTGCTGTACCGCGTGGCCGGCCACTTTACACCCCTACCAGCAGTGTGCGAGGTTACGCTTCCCCCACGACCTTGATACCACCTGACGTTCTGATTATTGACATTCTTGTGTGTGTGAAGTTGTATTTCGCTGTGGCTTTGATTTGAACTTCCCCAGTGGCTACTGATGTGGAGCATCTGTCCTATTGTTGGCTAGTCGTTGGTATGTATTCTTTGGAGAAATGTCTGTTCAAGTCCTTTGCCCATTGGGAATTGGGTTGTCTTTTATTTGTTCATTTATAATAGTTCTTTGTATGTTTTACGTTCTAGACCCCTATCAGATATATAGTTACAAATATTTTCTCCTATTCTGTGAGTTCTTTTCACTCTCTTGATGGGATCCTTTGAAGCACAAAGGTTTTTAATTTTGATAAAATCCAGTTAATCTATTTTTTCTTCTGTTGCTTTTACTTTTAATGTCATATCCAAGAAGTTCTTATTTAACCCAAGGTCACGAAGATTTACTTCTGTAATTTCTTCAGAGTCTTATAGTTTTAGTTCCTACATTTAGGTCCATGGGCCACTTGAAGTTTATTTTTGTGTCTTGAAAGGAGTCTAACCTAATTATTTTTCATTTGAATATTTTACACTCACACACACACACACACACACACACACACACACACACTCACTCTTAAGGTTACAAAATATTTACTCTTCACGGAAAAGGTCCGTGGACACCTGCATGGAATGCACAGGGAGACACTGATTGGGACCGCGGCTACTCACACGCTCCGTATCTATTTCAGAAATAACGACATGAACTGTCATCAGAAAGGCCCTTCCACAAAACCAGCGTTCGCAGTGTGATCACTGTGCGTGTCTGGGGGTCCGAACCCTGCAGTCCCTCTTCATTCCCTCTGGCTGCTTCCTCCTCACCCTCCAGGTGACTTACCCAGGGTTATGCTCAAGCTTTGACCTTCAGTCCAGCAGAAGAGTTTTTTTTTCCTTTTTCCATTTTGCGGCAGAGTTTTTAGAAGTTTGAGACTCAGTTTTTGTAGCTGAGTAGATTTTTAACTGCTGAGTTCATGTCTTCAGTAGTTATAACTCTATTCAGCTTTCTGGGTTTTTTTCTGGTATCAGTTTTTGACAAATTACATTTTTCTAGGAACTCTTTTAGCTTGTCTGAAATTTCACACATGTGGTATGATGTTATTTACCACAGTTGCTCTCTTAAAAAAAATCTTCGTGAGTCAGTAGTGCTGTCTCAGTTTTAATTACAGGTATTTAAAATTATTATTTTTTCTCTTTTGTCTCAACCAATCTTACTAAAGATTTTTGTATATTTTGTTGGTTTTCTTAAAGAACATGCTCTTGGCCCTGGCTGGTGCAGCTCAGTGGATTGAGCGCGGGCCTGTGAACCAGACAATCGCAGTTCGATTCCCAGTCAGGACACATGCCTGGGTTGCAGGCCGGTTCCCAGTAGGGGACACACAAAAGGCAACCACACGTTGATGTTTCTCTCCCTCTCTCCTTCCCTTCTCCTCTAAAGATAAATAAATTTAAAAAAAAGCTATGAACCACATGAAAAAATTTATAAAAAGAAAACATGCTCTTGGCTTTATTGATCCTATTACATCGTTATTTTCCATTTTATTTACGTATTTTTTATTTAAAAAATTTCTGTTACGGTTGACATTCAATATTGATTAGTTTCAGGTGTACACTTAGTGGTTAGACATCTATATGACGTACAAAGTGAGGCCCTGTAAGTCTAGTGCCCGCCTGGAACCACACGCAGTTCTCATGTTTTCTATTTTCTTAATTTCATTCTTAGCTTTTTATTTTCTCCTTTTTCCTATATCCTTTCAGCTCCCTCAGTTGTTCTTTTTCTAACTTCTTGAGTTGCATCTTTAGCTCGTTAATTTTGTTTTCTTTGAGATTGTGGCGTGACTGACATAGAACATTGGCGTGTGTACAACATCATAATTCGATATTTGTTTATATTATCAAGTGACCACCATAAGTCTAGTTAACATCCGTCACCACACATAGCCACAAAATGTTTTTCTTGTTAGGAGCTTTTAAGATCTACTTAGAACTTTCGACTATACAATATAATATAATTAACTGTGGAGACCACGCCGCACACTGCATTCTTACGCTTTATTATTTTTATAGCTGGAAGTTTGTACCATCTGACCCCCTTCCCCCATTTCACTGGCCCCCCCGACCCCTGCCTCTGGCAGCCACCAGTTTGCTTTTTACATCACGGCCTTGTCTGCTTTCTTTGTGAGAGTCCACATGTAAGCGCTTGTCTTTGACTTATTTCACATAACACAGTGTCTTCAGGGTCCTCTTGTGTTTTCATAAATGGCAAGATTTTCTTTTTCTTAATGGCTGAATAACCCTCCATTGTGTGTGTGTGTATGTATAGGGGTCTGTGTGTACATGTAACACATATGTATGTCACATTCTCTCTGTTCATCCTCTGAGGGACACTTACGTTGTTTTCATATTGTGGTTATTATAAATAATATTGCAATTAACGTGGGGGTGCACATGTTTTTTCAAGTTCGTGGTTTCATTTTCTTTGGTCCAAATACCCAGAAGTGAAGCTGCTGGATCGATCTTTCTTCTTTTTTTAATGTAAGCATTTAGGACTACAGTTCTCTAAGAATCTTTTTAACTGCATCTATAAATTTTTGGTATGAAGTATTTTCATTACTGCTGTTTCTTAATATCTTCTGAATTTCCTTATGACTCTTCTTTGGCTTCTGAATTATTTTTTTAAGTATGCTTTTTACATTTTAAGAAAATGGAACTTTAAATACTGTCAGCTATTAATTTCGAACATGGGCACACTGCGGTCAGAACTCATCTGTGTGATAACCATTCTTTGATGTATGTTGACATTTTCTCTACGGTCTACTAAATGTTCAGTTTTGTAAATGCTCCTGTATACCAGAGAAGAATAATTGTATTCTATAATTTAACATATTTTTTGTTTTATAATTTGGTAAATTTTGGGTGCAGGGTTCTATGCACAAATCTATGGTCTTTTGCCCCAGGGCGGGGCGGGGCGGCTCAGTGGATGGGGACATCATCAGGTACACCGAAAGTTCTCGGTTTTGGGCAGGTGCCGGAGGCCACCAATCAGTGTCTCTCTCATCCATGTCTGTCTGCCTGTCTCTCTCCCTTCCTCTCTCTCTACAATCAACATACATCCCCTTGGGGGAGGATTAAAAGCAAAATCCATGGTCTTCTGGTAGATTAATTACTGAGAGAATCACATTAAAGTCTCTCATTGTGAGAATAGATTGTTCAAGAGCTATAAATTTTTTCCTACAGCTAGAGTTCTGTCAACTTTTGCTTGATGTTTTGAGGCTGTTTTATTAAACAAGTTCAACATGGTTTTGTCTCCCTGGTGAATTAAACTCTTCATGTACTAACCCTTTTAACCCCAAATAATGCAATTTTTGTCTCATGTTAATAGAGCTATCCTTTCTCTTTTTTGTTATTGTTTTTAACTGTGGTAAAATACACACAGCATAAAATTTGCCGTCTTAATTTTTAAGTGTACCGATGTTCTTCTGATGAGCACTCCCCCGAGATCGCCTGTCTTCCTTTGACACTCGCTGTGGTGTGTTGTCGGTGTTATTATAATAACTTGGGTATTAAATCCATTCACATTTATTGTGATTACTGAACTATTAGAGCTTATTTCTACTAGCATGTGTTTTTTTTTCCATTTTCTTGCTTTTTCTGTATTTTCCCTACTCTGTTCTTCTTTTAGATTTACTGAACTTTTAAAAAATACATTTTTTTCTCTCTAGTGGTTTAGATTTTAACGTCTTCCTGGTTCTTTAGTGAGTACCCATAAAGATGCCAACATTCCTTCTTAGCAAGGTTGAAAGTTGTTTACTACTGTCCTCCTTTCCAGGGACACTTTGAATGCCATTAACTGATGTCACCTTTCTCATTTTAGGGTTACTCTCGTCCAGTATTTTAGCTCTAGCTTACTTTTCCTCTACAAAATTAGTCATTGGTGCTATTACTTAAATCAGTCAATATTTGTTTATATTTAGCCACAGGTTTTCCAATTTTTTTGCTCATTATTCTTTCACTTCTGAGTTTCTTTCAGGAATAATTTTCTTTTTTTCTTAAAGCACACACATTAGAGACCCATAATTTCCATGGGTGTCTCTGGTAGCAGCGTACACTCTCAGTTTCTGTTTGCCTGAAACGTCTTTATTTCACCTTTGTTTCTGAATCATGATTTTAGCTGATTGGCACTCTGAAGCTGTTGCTGTTGGCACCTCTTAAAATGACTTTGAAGTTCGCTTGCTGGTTCTAGCTTCCTTTATTGCTGTTGTGTGATTGCCGTTCCTTTATAGAGGATGTGTCTTCTTTTGAGAAGAGGAACTGTTATTACAGTCTTTTCATTTCTGATTTCCTGAAAATTTACTGCAAACTATGTATCTAAATATGATCTGCCTTTTTCACTTTTTATTTACGTATTTGGTAAAAACTATGATAGATTCGACCACAACTGAAACGAAATGACCTAAGTGAAGTATTTCAGTGTCAATTGTCCCATGGAGCAGTAATTCCCCAGCCATGCAGCGCTTGTTAACCTCCACAGTGCGGGTTGAAGGTGAGGCCCCTCCCCCCGAAGCTGTCAATCATCCACACAGTCGTGGTGGTTTCCTCCATTCCCAAGGAGCTGCCTCCTTGAACTCCCAGGGCTGTTTTCCCAGAGACTGTTCCCAGATTTTGTGACCTGGCTCTGCTGCAGTGATGAATTTTTGGCTATGGTTTGTCCTAAAACTTTATAATTATGTAACTTTATGTCATAACTTATAGTAAATACTTATTTTAAGATACAGCTAGGAAAAATGATTTGCACACTTATAAAAACCAGAGGAAGAAAAGTTTACTTGAGAGGTAGGGTCGGGCTGGAGTTAGAGTGTCGGCATTTCTGGGTTCCCTAAAATGTCTGGGCCACTGTGCTGGTCCTCTTCGCTCAGTGCAATGACTTTCGACATGAGACTTGGGACACCCCTGGGGGTCTCCAGATGTCTCCAGAGGTGTGAATTGCTTTTAATTCATCCTGCCTGGGATCTGTTCTTCCCGGATCTGAGTATTCACATCTTTCCTCATTCTGGAAAACATCCTGGCCCTTCCTACCCTGTCGTCAATTCTGTCTCCCTCGTTCTCTCTATTTTTGCCTCTTGGAAGGCCAGTTAGGAGTATTTTCTACTTTGTGTCTCTCTGTGCTGTGTTCCTGTTATTTTCTCCAGTTCTTTGTTGTAATGCGCTGATTCTTGCTTTTGCTGTTTGTAGTCTGCTGTTTGATCCGCTCACTGAGTTTTTCATTTAGGTAATATATTTACCAAGATACAAAAATCAGAACAATATAAAGAGGAATGTAGTGAATAATCTTGCTCCTGCCCCTTGCCCCATTTGCCCCGTCCAACTTACCTCCACAGTTGCCCCTGTTTTTCTCTTTCTGTTTTGGGTTCTTTGGGTCCTCTCAGAAGGTTTTTTTTGCACGAATATAAGCACATAGTAGCACACATGTTGGTTTGTTTCCTCCTTCATTCACGCAAAAGGAAGCATATTATACACCTTGCTTTATATTTTGACTTTGTTATTAAATAATATAGTTTGAAGATCTTTCCATATCAGCAAATAGGGAGTTTCCTCACTCTTTTTTTTTCAACTTGGTTGCCTAATATTTCAATATATGGGAGAATATAATTTGTCCAGCCCCTTACTGATGGACATGTGAGTTATTTATTGTCTTTTGCTCTCACAAACAGTGTTGCCATTAACTCTTTTGTTGAGTCAGAACTTTATGCATCTTCGCTTTTGTTATAAATTACATATATACATACATACACACATTACACACATGTGGCATGTAGGCATACATACACACTATAAACGAGTACCATCTTTGGGGCTGGCATGAGTTTTCACTGTTACCATGAGTCCATGAATGGGCCTACTTCCCCCTAGTCTTACCTACGGAGTGTGTGGTCTTCCTGATTTTTGTTAATTTTCACTTTTAATGAGTTGCTTTTTACTTATATACTCTCTGTTTCATTGTGTTTCAAATTTCACAATTATGTTTTCTATTCATTGAAAAATTAAAAATATTTAAACAGACTCATTTATAGTTTTCCATCTAGCCAGTATCTGAAGGCTTTGGTGCATCTAATTCTTTACCTTGTTGTATCAGCTGAGTTCCCCCCTTGGTGTGTTATATCTGTGCACACTCCCCTTTTAAGTTTAAGTTGTGAGCCCAGGCTCGTGGCGCTTTGTATGTGGAAATACCGTGAAGCCTGGGTCGAGAATATTCCTCCAAAGTGGGCGTGCATTTGCTTTTGTGAGGCACTGCCCAGTTTCACCCAACCATCTATTCATGTTTATATTCCGGCCTGGCGCATTCTGACCCATATAAGTGGTGTGTCTCTGAACCTCAGATGCAGGGAAGGCAGCTCTGTGGTTGTGATGTTTTAGGGGATACTCCGTCCTGCCATTCGGATCTGGGACTGAGACAAACGAGTGTCTTTCTTGTCTCCCTTTCCCAATAAACAGGTCCTTTTCTGGTCTGCCCTTTCATTGATATTATTAGCGCTCTGAGGATGTATTTTAGGGATGAGCTCAGCCTCAGTTCCTCTACCTCACCCTCAACCCTGAGACATCACTGCCTTTTACTGCTGTGGTTATGAACTCGGGCTCTAGGGGCCCCGGCCCTCAGGGCATCCAAGGCTGGCTGGCCTGCTTTTCCCTCTACTTCTTACTTCTTTGGTTTTTGGCTCCTTGAGATATTTCATGCTTATTTTCAATTTTATCTATGCTTCCTGATACACGCTATTATAGTTAATGTAGGCTTTCTAGGTATTTTGCTATAGGGGAGATTTTAAGGGTAATTATTCTATAATATTTGATCTCACAAATATTATTCAATAAATATTTAATCAAATGTTTCATTCAATATTTATAACTATTTATATTTATTATAAATGTTAAAATAAATATTTATTCATTGCCTACCACATACCAGACTAGTCTGTCCAATTCTTTCTTTCTATTTTATTCCAAAAACTTCAAAAGACATACAAAACTCTATTCTATTCCAAAACTTCAAAAGACAGACAAAACTTCATAAGAACAGCAATCACCAGTTAATTCACACACAGTCAGAGGAAGGAAAATGGTCCACTCTATCAAAGAGATCTAAGTCTGTGGTGATGATGGTGGTGAGCAGATTTGTGCTGGTCACGAATCCATCCTGACAATATTTGTGTATGAGATTCACCCAACTGAATTAGTGTTAAGAGGATATTGAAATATGCTTGAGGTGAGCTTCACCCCCTACGGCACAGGCGGCAAACACAAGGCCCGCAGGCCTAATCCGGCTTCCACCTTGTTTCTACCTGGCAGCAGCACCGAGCTCCTTGCCCCTGGTTAAGGAGTAGTTACATTTATACAGTCCTAAAATACATTCGGCCCTTTGAAGGCAACCACGAGGCTGATGGCGCCCCTGATGAAAATGAGTTTGACAGCCCTGCCAGGAATCTCTATTGATTAACAAGCCAGGTTGCTAATGTGTATATCATGGAAATTAGTAGTAGCAGCAGAATCTCTCACTTTTTTTATCATCTAAAATATTGAGGGTTGCCCTGGCCAGGTAACTCTGTTGGTTAGAGCATCATCTTTATACGCCAAGGATGCAGGTTTAATCCCTGTTCAGGGCACCTACAGGAAACGACCAATGAGTGCATAAATAAATGGAACAGCAAATCATTTCTCTCTCTCTAAAATCGATTATAAATAAATAAATAAGAACCAATCACATTGTAAAAAAAAGAATCAACCAATGGATGCATAAGTAAGTGGACCAACAAAATCGATGTTTCTTTCTTACTCTGTCTAAAATAAGTGATCAATCAATATTCATTTTTTTAAATAATGAGGGTTGCTATCAGGATAACTTACTGTGGGAATCTACCGGAATTCTGGTACTTACAGGAACCGGAAGGACGTCGGGCTCCTCACGCTCCCCTGTCCTGTATTTCTCTTCCCAGCTTCGTGGCCTTTCCTCTCCTCTTCTTTCTCTGCTCTGTTCTTCACTTTCACCAGCTGCCTTCTTGGTTCACTCATCCGTTTCAATGGTCCCCTCATGGTGGCTGAAAAGTGTGAGCCCAGCATTCCCAACGAACTCCCAGGGTTCACCCTCTTGGTATTTTATAGTATAGACATTACTGTTTACAAAGACCCTCACATACATGATTTCATCTATGCCTAACAATGTTGTGACAAAACAGAATATGTTAAAAAATTATTTTTTAATGAAAAAAAGAGGAGACCTGGCAAGAAGTACTTCCCCAAAATTACATGGCTAACGACGAGTGGTAGAGCAGGGGGCAGTCCCGGGTTTCCTGGCTCCGGGCCAGCATTTCCTCAGGAGCCCAGCTCACCTATAGCTGCCTCGTGAATCTGCATCCAAGTGAAACTCCAACATCAGGAAAAATTGTATCTCTGACTCATCAGTGAGCTCCCAATTCCCTGATATTTCTAAAGAATTGTAGGTGTGAAATTTCTCTGTGAGAGTCATGGCCTCAGATTATAGAGTTTAAACGTTGGTGTACGTTTTGCAAACGTCCCGAGGGCCATGCATGGTAATATCTGGGCATTTTTGTGATGGGTTAGTAGTGGCCACAGACTTGAGAAAACGTCAAAGTCTCACTGAGCCCAAACCTGAATGGAAAGAAAAAGAAGTCTGAGTAAGAGTCTGGTTGATGACTCTCTGGAGGAAACTGAGCAGTGTCTGAGACCTTGACCATTTCCTTCCACGTAGAGAAATTTGTCCCGACACTACACCGCCCCAGGCGTGTGCCTGGCACAGTGCACTGTGCACACCCATCCACGGTGTCGCTCACCAAGGAGGCCTTCACTGAACACCTGTTGGGCGCCAGGCGCTACCAGGTATTGATGATTCCAGAGAGAGTTACAAAAACACATGAGACAGGATTCTACCCTTAAAGAGACTGCAATCCAGAGATGTTTTAGCAGCGTGGCTAAGCTCATGGTCTTTAAAGCCAGGCCACCTGGTCCAAACCCTGGCTCTTTCACAGATCACAATCTCTCTCTTTTTTTAAAAAAAAGATTGATTTATTTATTTTTAGAGGGAAAGGGTAGAGAGGGAGAGAAATATCAATGTATAGTTGCCTCTCTTGCGTCCCCTGCTTGGAATAGGCCAGCAACCCAGGCATGTGCCCTGACTGGGAATTGAACTACAGTTGTTTGGTTTGCAGGCCTGAGCTCAATCCACTGAGCTACACCAGCCAGGGCACAGCTCACAATCTCTTTAAGCCTCAGGGTTTTCATCTATAGAATAAGGCTAATAAATGTATCTACCCAAATACTTCTGTAACTCACAGAACTGACGTGGAGATTAAATGAGGTAATGTATATGAGGCATGTGACACAGAGTAAAAGATCTAAATAAAAGTTAGTTTTCTGGCATACAATCTTAAAGGAGGTTTGGGATGTATGGCTTAGGAATGAGGGGTTACAGCAGTCCAGGGTGGTGGGTTCCGGTTTGGCTAGCCCACTGGTGTCGCCAGAGTAGGATGTTCTGGAAGGATTGGTCGGTGGTAGAGACTGTGCAGAGGTTTTCAGGGAGAAGAACAGCAGGAGCAAAGATGTGGAGGCAAGAACGAGGGACCCACATCGAGGAAATAGCTTGTGTTTATGGGTAGGACTAGGATACAGAGTACAGATAGATAGGTATTAATAATCATAATTACTAGAAGCATTCCATTCCATATTTAAGTCACCAGGCACCTTGGGAAGTGCTTTACAATTGTGGTATAAATTAATAGCACATGAAATAGCACATAAAATTTCCCCATGAAATGTTACAACTTATCAGCCAAATATCCCTACTAGAACCAAGCCCCAAGGGAGAAATGGCTGAGAGTAGAATCTGAACTGAATGAGATAGTGAGGAGCCAAGAGAAGATTGAGCTAAATGTTGGGGAGGGAAACTGGAGAAGCAGTTCTCAACTTCCCTATGCCGTGCTTGAAAGATATTTTTCAGTACAACAGAAGGGGGAGCCCTAGAGTCATGAATCCTGGCCAAGAAAACCCTGCCTGTTCTCCCCGCTGAGTATAACCCAACTGTCCACTAACAATAGATGAGTGAATAAATGGTGCTATATTCATGCAACGGAATTCTACACAGCCAATACATGAAACATTATGGGTGGGTCTCACATGTAAAATCTTGTGTGAAGAAAAGCAGACACAAGAAAATACAAACTGTATGAGTCTGCACATGAAGTTCAAAACAGGGAAAACTAATCTGAGGGGGCCGAGATCAGAATGGTGGCTGTTTTATGAAGAAGGATGAAGGATGGGATAATGCTGGCAGCTCGAGCCCGGAGAGAGCCAGTCAGTGAGCACAGGGGCAGGCGCGGAGGGCACCCTGTTGCAGGGTGTTGTGGCAGAGGATGTAGGTGCTGTCGGGCTGAAGGAAGCTGGGTGCCCATTGGGAAGGAGCCCCAGGCCAGGAGGCTGGTCACATCCATGCCCTCCGCTGCCAGCTGCTAGCCATGTACGAACCAGCCCCTGTGCTCTCACTCGGAGCTTGGCTGTATCTGGGGACTGTGGTGGGTGGGCAGGGGTGGAGGCGGGTGTTGGGGAGGAGTGTGTGTGGCCACAGAGGTGCAGAGGTGCAGCGCAGGTGTGGTGCCAAGCCTGAACAGGGAGCGCACGAGACAGGTCTCAGTGGCATCTCCCCTCCTTCTCTCCGCTCCGCCTCTCCACATACCACTGTGGACTCAGCCACCATGCAGGTCCTCTGGCAACAGTGGGGCTAGTGTGGGGTAAAGAGTAGGAGCTGAGGCTGGCTCGGCCGAGGGCCCTCTGGGGCCCTCCGGAAGGAAATAGGTCCCATTCTGCCAGCAGTGGGTCTTGGTCATGGTGCATGACCAACCCTCCCAGTTTGCCCAGGAGTTTTAATGCTGAAACTGGGAACGTCCTGGGCAAACCAGAGTGAGTTGGTCACCCTAGTCATGTACCTAACTAATGCTTAATCTGACCTGTGAGAGGGAGGACAGAGGCCCTATAGATGCTGCAGATCTACCTGGCTCTGGCCCCACTGTGGCCCCTACATCTCTGGGACCTCGGGAGCTCTGCTGAATGGGTTCCAGTTTTGGCTCTGAGACCACAAGCCAGGGCCTCTGCTTCTGTTTCCACATCTACAAGCAGGAGAATTAATACCCATGCGCTGAGCACATCACAGAGGCTCATTGTGAATGTGAGAGGACCTAGTAGGGACCTTTGACAGGTGGCTGCTGGCATTACGGTCACCTTCACCCTGTTCTCACTCTGGTGGGAGGAGCTTAGAAAGCTGAGCCCAGCAGATGGTCACCATGTCCTTACTTTGCAGCAGCTCTATTTACAAGCTCTGCTTCCAGGCCCTTTTTATAGGAGCATATTTGTGGCCATTTAATCACGGTCAGCATCACCCTTCTCACCCGCACAGCTTTGTATGGTTTACAAAGGGCTTTTATAGCCACCCACATTATCATTAGATTACTTCTCAACTTCCCTTCTCCAGAGCGCAGAATCCACCAAAGTCTCCAGACACGGATGTCTGAGTATTCTGTACTCCTCATCTAGAGCAGTAATACTGGGGGCAGTCAGAGTAACGACTGACACTTGTGGTTCCAGAAGTGCCCAATCCTTCCTGGCCTCCCTCCCTCTCCTGGAACCGAGGGGCCTGGCTTCCCAGCCAGTGCTCATCTGCACCCTCTGGCCTTCTGCTTCCAGCTGCTTGATGCAAGCCTGAGCAAATCAGGGCTCAACCAGAGGAAGAAAAGGATGCGGCTCCCTGCTCACCCTTATGAAGACAGGTGGCCTCTCCCCCTCAGCTCCCATGGCATCTACTGAAAGACACTTTCTATATGTCTCTTTACAGCTTTTCTTCTGAACTATGGGTTTGAGGATTTTGCATAGCAAACTGGCCCTGGAAGATAAAGGACCTTTGTCTCTCTCCAGGGCAGGGGGTAGATTTGTTTGCTGTTCCCCCCCAGGGCAATAAGCAGGTGGTTTGCTAGCAACCCCCTTACAAGACTGGAATTTCCTAAACTCAGGGCCCCTCGGCTGAGACACAAACCCACCGTGGGCACAGCAGCTGCCCGGCCGGCCTCAAAGCTGGCCCCATGGAAGGCCCGCTTCCTGCTGTGCCAGGAGCAGTGCTGTTCTCGGTCTCTAACCCAGAAGCTTCGCGTCTTCTGCCACGAGACTGGATTAGTCTCCAAGTAAGGTGACATTGCAGACCCTTCAAAGCAATTTACAGTTTTGTGACAAGGACGAGTGCTGATGGCGTTACGACTTTCTGGAAGGTGAAGGAAAAAGAACCCGATGGGGGCCATGGTGGGGATGTAAGAAACCCCAGGGGTGGGTAACGAATGCTCCCACCCAAGCAGTGCGGGAGGGCTGGGGAGCAAGGGTCCCTCATTCTCCTTCCTGTTAGCGATGCTGTGGGGCTGGAGAAAGGAGGGAACCACACTGCTTTTTGTCACTCTGGTTGTCGTTCCTGTTGCCAAGAGGGGGAAGGGCTGAGGAGTCCCCAGAGCTGAGAGGCAGCTCTGGGTGGAGCCAGTCTAAGCCCAGGCTGCCAGAGGGCTGCTTGAACCCCAAAGCTCAGGGTGGACCCCAGCCACTGACATTTCTTCAGATGGCTCCTCCACCCACGTGGCCCTGCACACCAGTCTCTTCTGTGTTTGGCTTTCTAGCATTTGCACTTCAACAGGAGTGCGTGTTCCGTAAGCCAGGACCCCGGACTGATGGAGGGCTCTGCCTTCCTGCCTCCCCCGGTGCCCACACCTCAGGCAGGCAGGCCGGCCATTGGGTGTGGCTGCCTCACAGGGCTCATCTCTTGGCGCCTTGGAGCTGCAGAGGGAGGGACATGGGCCTATTTTGAACACTTGGTGGAGGTCAGTCACTTCCGAGGGAGAGACGCCTCCTTGGCCAGCTGGAGTGGATTTGGGGAAGCACGCAGTGCAGGAACCCTGGTCTTGCAGCTCACAACGTGCAATCTAGAGTCCTTTTTTAGTTCAGTCCGGATCTAGGACTTTACACTGTACTTTAATTCTCCGTGTGCTTTGCTCTCTTGGTGACCTTGCATTCCTGCGGTTCCCTGTACACCTCTGCCCAAGGCTCAGCTCCACAGGCCCTGAGTAGCCATCCGGTGACTGAGTCAGGGGCCCTGGGAGAGATTTCTGATGCTGTTCCCACGCCACAAACCTCCCGACTTCCTAGCACTGACTTGGCTAACTGACCTGGAGGCCTTGCCAAAAAGTACATCTTGGAGGCCTGTGGAGCTTAAATGTGGGGCGGCTCTAGGGCCCTGAGGCCTGTGGCAGATGGGTGACTGGTGGTGACCCGGCGGGCGTAGCCGCCAGCTGTTGGGTGAGGTGATGTGTATCCAGCCTCGTTCAGTTCCCAAGACCTGCCTATCCCTGCAGGCCGATATCCTTTCTCCCCTTGTATCCTTTCTCCCCCTGGCCAGATCTACCCAGAGCACAGGGCACGGGGCTTCCTCAGTGGTGTCCTCAGGAGAGCTGGCTGTGAGCCCAGGTCTGGGTGCTCCGGGGAGCCGTGCCTGATGAGGAACCACTCCAAGCTAACAGCCTGGTGAGAGCCGATGCGCCTGCAGGCCTGGCAGAAGCACGGAGAACATGGATGTTGGGGCCTGAAGAGACTCTGCCCCTGTGACCTCGGGCTGGTGACTTAACTTCTTCGGACCTCAGTCGAAGGCTCTTCTGTAAATGGGGACAATACCTAACCTGTAAGGGTTGCATGAATAAAGACAATAAAATCAATTTTAGGCTGACCTTAGGTCCTCAGGGAAGAAGAAGTTGTCCCTGGCAGGTCACACTCAGAATGTCCAGAAGACCCCCTGGCTGAAAGCTCTGCTGACCAAGACCAGCCCTTGACCGCAGCCTGCAGTTCCCACACGTTGCTCCGCACACATGTCATGGTTACCGTTACTATGTTGCTAGGGGTGGTGCTCTCAAAGACTAGGTCCACGAACCATGGAGGTGGTGGTCCTCTTTGGCATGCTCTTGGAACCCGTGGGGCTTTTTTTGTAGGCACCGCCCTGTGGCCTAGAGCCTGGCCTGCAGCCCCTGCACTGGTACATAGATGTGGTCTATCCCGATCAATCAAATCCCAAATCTATGGCCTTCACGGTGATGGGTTTAGTCTCAGAGGCATCATTTAGTGCCCCGGGGAAAGCTGTTCACCCAGTGTGGAGGGCTGCAGGGAGGGGGCCTCAATGTAGTTCAATGCAACTCGCTTTCATTGAGCGCCTACTGGGTGCCAGACCCCGGTGAGACAAAGCCTGAGCAAAGAACGGCCCCTGCCCGTAGGATATTCATAAGAAGTGTTTCAAAAAGAAGCACGCGTCTTTCTCCAGACCATAATAGAGATCTCCTAACTGCATCAGACGGAAGAGACACAAATGACTAACTCATGCCTGTTTTCATTGGTTCAGCAAACATTTTCAAAGCATCTGCCATGTTCCGGGCTGCGTGCTCGACAGGTGGTCCTGCAGACTTTCTTCCAAGCTGTGGGTGTGGGGCAAAAGAGGGAGTCCTTGAATGACGGGCTGGTGGGAGAATGGGGGTAGTTCTGTGCTTCATGGAGAAGGTAACCGCTGAAAAAGGATGTGAAGGAAGGGTGATCGCTTGCCAGGTGGAGGCGTGGGGAAAGACAGCCAGGCTGAGAAAACAGGCTGAGTCATGGAGAGTCGGCCCGGAGGCACCGCAGAGGTGACATCATCCGCCCACTCACCGCACAGAGTGAGGAAGGGACTGCCCAGAGCTACCAAGCCAGGTGGCAGCAGAGTTTTGACAGGAACCCTGGCCTCCTAACTTCCCAGCTGAGATATTTTTTTTCTTGCTGGGCAAATACCAGACGTCATACCGACCATCGTCTTCACCCCTTGGATCACAAGCAGGCATCGCTTCAGGTCATCTGAATTTAGTTCCAAGTTTGTAAACGGAGAGCAGAGCTGGAGGGCCGACGCTGGCTGGGCTCTGTATGTGGCTCCCCGCAGGGCCGGGTCCATAGCTGGTGCTCAGCAGATGTTCTCGGCCTTCTCCACGGCTGCTGGTGGGGGGACCACTCTCTTTTGGAGGACACACAGATGACAAGTTCCTAAGAGTCTTTGAAGCTGGGGCTTGTGAAAGCACCCACGCCCATCCCCGCAGGTCACCCCCACCCTGGGATGCCCAACCCCTTATCTGGGACCCTCACTAGAAGGTGAGCTCAGAACCATCACCTCTGGACCCCCAGTGTCCAGCGCAGGGCTGGGAGAGGGGGTGTGCCAAGGCTTTGCTGGGTGTTGACCTGTAGTTGGAAGACAGAGCAGGGAGAATCTGTGTCCCGGGTGTGAGGGGCGTCTGACTGGTCATACCAGCAGAGGGACATGTGACTGCTTCCAGCATTTCGCTGAGTTGATTCATTTGGAAGGTTGGATCATCCTTGGTTTCCCCTAGTGACATTCACTCCCCTGCCTCCTTGTGGTAGAAACGAGATTTGGTTCAACCTCTTATGAGGGGCCACGTGCTTCCGGGGAGGGCCTCTGCCCTTGTCTCGGACAGGCTGAGGGGCCGAGGGCGATTCTGGACACTCACGCTTGAAGGCAAACCGTTTCACGGGCTGGGCCTCGGAAGAACCCAGGTGAAAACCTCCACCTGGTTCTTCAAAAGAGGAACAAGAAAATGCAGAATTCTATAGGACAAATGTCCTGGTTTCTCAACCAAGAAAATGGAGAAGAGGAAAAAAAAAGGGGTGGAAACTGTTTATATCTGGGGCCAGCAAAACTTTTCTGTACAAACCAAATAATAAAGACTTTAGACTTTGTGGCCCTACTGGCTCTGTATGTAGAAACGACTCCATTCTGCCCGTGTAGCCCAACATGAAGCAAAGATCACGTAAACAGGAGGTGGCTGGGTGCATAGACGGAGCGGCTGTGGGCTGGACTTGGCCTCGGGCGTAGTTTGCCTGCCCGGGCTTTAGATGGAGATTCTTCGGAGACACGCCAGCCAAATGCAGTGTGTAGATTTTGTTTGGACTCTGATTTGAACAAACTAAGCCCTGAAACAAAACTCAACAGCCCTGGCTGGGTGGCTCAAGTTGGTGGAGCATCATCCCATAGACCAAAAGGTTTTGGATCCGATTCCTGGTCTGGGCTGTGGGTTCAAGCCCTAGTCAGGGCATGTGTGGGAAGCAAACGATTGATGTTGCTCCCTCTCTCTAAAATCAATTTAAAACAGGGCCCTGGCTGGTGTAGCTCAGTGGATTGAGCACGGGCCCGCGAACCACAGGATTGCGGTTCGATTCCCAGTCAGGGCAGATGACTAGGTTGCAGGCCAGTTCCCAGCAGGGGACTCATGAGAGGCGACCATACATTGATATTTCTCTCCTTCTCTCCTTCCCTTCCTCTCTAAAGATAAATAAATAAAATATTTTAAAAAATAAAATAAATCTAAAACATATCTTCCAGTGAGAATTAAACAAACAAACAAACTACATGAAACAAACCTTTTTGTGACAGGGAAATTTGAGCAATGGTTAAATATGATTTTACAGATCATGGTTCATTTTGTTAGCTATGACAAAGAATTAGAGTGTTTGTTGTTGACATTGTGCCGTTTTACAGAAGACAGTCTTTATCGATCATCTAGTAAATGAGAAATGATGCCTGTGACATGCTTTAAAATAACAGGCTATAGCTGGGCGGGGGGAGGGCAGTGAAGGGAACGAGACCGGCCATGTGCTGACAGTGATTGAAGCTGGTCGGGTGAGTCGGGGGTCTTCATGCTGTTCTGTCTTCTTTGTGTGTGTCTGAAAATTGGCATAAGACTTCCAAAACGAGAGGACGAGAAAGAACTCCCTCTCCCATCGCCTCTGGTCACAGTCGCATCTGGTGAACATGTGTTGCCTGGAGTTAATGCAGCCATTCTGTGACTAAGAGGGGACATGCCTGAGGACCAGACTGACCACCAAACATGGCAGCGTGGACACAGAAAGGGCCTGGGGTGCTGGGCAGCTCTGTTGGGCTGTCCCGGTAACCGGGCCGGAACAGGCCTGCTTCAGTATTCCATATGATGTGGGTTAATACATTAAGCCATGCTTATTTATTTTTTGTCACATGTCACTCAACTGACCTAGAGGAGGGGAAAGAATGGAGGCCAGGCCCCTCTTCCTCCTCAGGAAGAACCCACGGCCCCCAAGAGGACTCCAGGATGAGGAGGAAGGCCTGTGAGAAGTGGGTCCCTGACAAACCTCTCTGAGTCCTTCACCATGCCCAGGGGGCTCCGGGAGATGGCAGCGGTCTCTGCTTTCTGCCCACCTCTACTGAACCCCAAAGGGCCAACGTCAGGGGCTGCGCTGGACTTTGGCTGGAAGGATGCCGATGTTGCAATCGTACAGTTTCAGAAGAGGAAATGGCAGAAACAGAGTTCCCGAAGGACAGCCGGCCTTTCTGGCAGCCCTCCTTCTGAGGGCCAGGGGGCCTCCGCTCTCCGAGCCCTTCAACGCGCAGTCACCGCAACCCTGCCACGCCCACACGCAGGGCACAAACAGCATTGTTTCTGACTGATGTCACGGTTCGGCCGGTCTCAGGGGTATCAGCTGTTCTGTAATGCATGACGAGTCACTGTGGTTAACTTACCCCGTGTGGGTCTCCTGGATACGGCCATTAGATGCTTGCCAAAAAATGTGCAGCGGGAGTGCTGGGGGCGGGGGAGGGGGAGGGTGACGTGGAGGAGGACCACAAGGCATCGTCTCTGCTCCTTCTGATGCTCCTGGAGCTCTGCCCAGACTCAGCAGTTCAGATGCAGCTTCAGCCCAGGCTTAGGAGACCGGGCGGGAGGTGTGCGTGGCAGCCTTTGTTTCGGAGCGGGTCACTGGTCCTCAGTGAGTCTGTTCTCAGTCCTAATTCGGCCCCTATTTTTGAGGCTTTGCTCAGAACAATGATTCTTCAATGTGAAGATGTATCAGAATCCCTTGGAGGATTTAAAACACAGATCGAGGGGTCCCAGCCTCTGAGTTTCTGACTGTGTCGGCCTGGGGCCTGAGAATTTACAAAGTTAACAAACGCACAAGTGATGCTTGTTCTGCTGGTCTGATGGACGCTGATTTGAGAACTACTGGCCTACAACTTCTCGGGACTGTGGCTCTCAGGTAGCAGGGGAAGAGATGTGAACCCTCCTTCACTGGGCTGAGGCGGGACCAGGGCCGAGTGGCCCAGGGGCCTGTGGTCCTTGCACAGGAGCAACCGAGACAGATGGCGCTCCAAGATCATTGGACCAGGAGCCAGGATCCTGCCCCTGAGCAATCTCACTGTGTGGCCTTGGGGGTCACCTCTGCTCTCTGGGCCTCAGTTTACCCCTTTGTAAAACAAGTACTTTTTTGTATGTGTTATAGTTTTGGAGGAAAAAAAAGCTTTTAAAAAATAACAAGGAAAGACACAACGAAGTAGGTAACTTCCCGGTGGTGAGGGTGGAAGGGTCTCACGCAGGCACCATGGCGCCCCCAGAAACTTGTGGGTTAGCATCTGACATGGGGTCAGCATGGCTCTGATGGTACCTGGCTGTGAGGACCGGACAAGTCGCCTGCCCTGACAGAGCCTGAGAGTGGGGGTACGGAGACCAGCTTGAGAGGTTTCTGTGAGAACTGAGGTAAATAGATAAAGTGTCTGGCCAATGAGTGGCAGTTAAGGTGACTGCTTTTGCTTTTTTAGTATCGTGTCGAGGCTTGGGGGACACAAAGGCACCTCTTCTCCCCATCCCTGCCCAGCCCCATGGCCTGCTGACCTTCGTGTTAATGGTGGCGTCAGAACGTGTGTGCGTCCCAAGTTTTCCCCTAGAGTGATGATTCTGGGAAACAACTCGCCAGATTTCCCGTGAGCTGTTCCTTCTCCAACTCCCTTTCCTTTGATTATTAATTAAGCTAATATTGACTGAGGGCCCACTAGGTGCGAAACACAGGACAGGCAGTGGGGATACAGCAAGGAGAAAAGTCCAAAGGTCCCTGTTCCCTGTGGACCTCAGAGTTTAGTGGGGGAGGCAGATATTAAGCTGTGAGCCACAGAGAGTCAGGTGAAACTCAGCGGTGAGCAGCGCTGTGAAGGAGATGGAGATGGGCACCAGTGGGGGTGTGTGACCTACTTGGTGGGACAGGACAGGCTAAAGGAAGTGATGACTGGAAGGATGTCCCCAAAATGAGCAGGGGTTGACTGGGGGAATAGAGCTTTCAGAGTGAGGGAACAGCCTGTGCAAAGGCCCTGAGGCAAAGGAACAGGCATTCTGGGAGCTGGCTAGAGGAACGTGGAGGCAGGAGGGTTGGCAGAACTACCCTGTGCGGAGCCTCGCAGGCCGAATTAGGAAGTCTGGTCTTTATCCCAAGAGCGACAGAAGCTTTGCAAGTTCTACAGTGGAGGCAGCTCCACGTTCTGAGGTGTGTTTCAGATAACCTTCTCTGAGCGTGTTTGGAGAGAAGGCTCCAGGGGCCGAGAAGAGGGCGGGGATCTGTTAGGACCAGCTTATAGCCGTGTCCAGGGAAGGGGCACTGGGACCTGGGTGTGGCAGGGAGTGCATGTGAGACAGAAGGAAGTTTGGGTGGGGGAGTGAGTCCTTTGGAGCAGACACCACAGGGCTCAGAGCTGATCGACATGGCTCGTGAGAGAGGGGACTGGGGTGGCTCTGGCGCCTGGCTTCCTAACCGGGGGATGGACGGTGGTAGGTCTCCCTGAGTGGGGGTGGAGTTCCCTCTGTCCTCTCCTGAGGTGGTCAGGGCCCCGCTGGTCACTGTTCATACCAGAGGTTATAAGAAAGGGACCCTCTGTGTGTATTTCAGGGAAACACATTGAGCGCATAGCAGAGCAGCTGGTACTCCACAAATGACAGCCACCTGCTGGGCCCCCTGAGCTGTGACAACACTGTGTCTGCCACTGTGTCCCTCAGGTTTCCTGGCCTCTTGCCACGGAGATCTGTCTTAGGCTGACACTCTTACTTCCTTGGGGTGGGGTTGGGGGCGGTGTCTGTGCCTCCCCCCGAGGTGGGGACACTTTGTTGTCTCAACCTCCAGCCATCTCCTCTTCACCTTGGAAGGCGGAGCAAGACGGGGACAGAGCTGGTGCATCGGGAGAGGCTGTGCTTCTGCAGGCCAGAGGACAGGGGCCTTGGTTTGGAAGCCAGGGGGTCTGGCCCTACTCTAAACTAGCTGTGTGGCAGGGGCAAGTCCCTTTCCCTCTGCAGGCCTCCGTTTACCTAACATGTATAATGGGGTGAACACTGGATTGGAGACTCTCTCTGAGCACCTCTACTTCCAGCTCTGGGTTTTTGCCTGTGCCCAAAGGAGAATGGGCTGTCCTCTAGACTGCCTTCCTCCTCAGG
This sequence comes from Artibeus jamaicensis, assembly GCF_021234435.1. Classification (NCBI taxonomy): domain Eukaryota; kingdom Metazoa; phylum Chordata; class Mammalia; order Chiroptera; family Phyllostomidae; genus Artibeus; species Artibeus jamaicensis. The sequence goes on from NW_026521788.1 coordinate 22,347,374, forward strand.
GGGGCGCTCCCTCAAGGCGGACTGTTCCCACCTCCAGGCCTGTGCTCCGGGGGCAGCACTTCCTCCTCTGCCCCTTTCCTGTTGGCTCAGCGCGGACCCGTGTCTTCCATGGGCCTTTCCCCTGAGCCCCACTCCTTCCCGGGTGACCCTGGGTGACCCTGCTCCTTCATCCAGAGTGTGCTCTCTCCCTGTCCCGCCTGGCCTTCAGGCTCTCTCATGCACCTGCCATGTCTTCCAATTGCTTGCTGACTCCGTGCACAGCAAACAGCATTTCTCCCTCTGCTGCCCGGGCTGTGGACTGAAAGACGGTTGGGTAAGTGCAGGATAAGGACTGTCAGGAAGAGAAACCCCCAAGCCCTTCTCCCCTGTGCAGAATCCCAAGGCAAGAAACTGGGACCCAGAACTTGCCTGTTTAAGAGGGTCACCAGCTGATGCCGTAGATGTCTCTGCTTTGGCCCTGTTTGTCTCCAGAGAAGGGATGGCCACCTAGCCATTTCCCTTGCCCTCTGGCCCAGACTCTGAGCTATGTTTCTGTGTCCCTTTTTCCTAACAAAGTCTTCCTTAGTAGAAAAAACTTGGACATACAATACTGGCCAACAAAAGCAGCCATTGTAGCCCCAGGGAAGGGGGCGGGTAGAGAATCGAAGTGAGGTTTTGCCTTCTGTTCGCCAAGACTGACTCCAGGGAAGGCCCTGCCCCATTGCTCAGGAGTCAGGCTACTGGGATCCCAGCTGTGATCTGTCTCTCTTGATTTACCAAATCTAAGGCAGCAATGGGGTAAGCCTGGGGAGGCAGGGCTCAGGCCCCTGAGTTGAGAATGTTTGGAAAAAAATTCCAGAAAGTTCCAAAAGCAGAGCCTGGATTTGCCACGTGCTGAGTGAGCACCATGCCGAATCTGTGTGGATGACGTGCGGGCACAGCCAGCTGCAGCCCGTAGGCGAATATAGGTTCCATGCACATACTGTGCTGTTTTATGTAAGGGACTTGAGCATTCAAAGCTGTGGTGTCTGTGAGAGTCTGGGAACCATCCCCCGAGGACACAGAGGAAACACTAACTGGCTGCTGTCGTGCTGCTTGGGACAGAATACACTCTGCATTTCCGCGGGGCTCTAGAGTTTGTGTCTGTGACTTTAGTGATCCGCATAGTTTTCCCTTTGACAGAGACATACTGTGGCCCGCAGGGAAACAACTTGCCCTCGGTCACGTGGCCTGCACTTGGCAAAGCCCAGCCTAGAACAGTCTCCCGACTGCTACTCCTGTCTCTCTCTCCCCCTCAGTGCTAGACTCTGGCTTCTGATCCCAGTTCTGCTACGAATGAGCTGTGGGACCTGGGACTACTTCAGCTCTGAACCTGCCTCATAAATGCATTGGCCCCCAAAACCTCAATGTCATTTCGCTCATCCCACAAGCGCTGCCTCTTGGGAGCCCCTGGGCCTGGTGCTGGGGCCACGAGGATGAAGACTCCAGTTCTCTGCCCATGAGGCAGGAGCATAGTCCGAGCCCAGCTGCTACGGGACAAGGGGCCTGGCCCTAAGCAGGTCTGCCGGGGGCCAGCTGTAGTGTACGGGGTCTGGACTTGGTGCAGGAAAGGTTTCATAACATGAGTCCAGGTGACTATGAGGATGTGTTTATTAAAGCTTGGGACAGTGAAACAAGGAAGGGCTTAGCACGGAAGAAGCAACAGGAGAGGCTAGGCTGGGCTGCCTTTGATCACTGGGAAGTCAGAAAAAAGGGGGCCTTGGGCACAGGTTCAGGGGATCAGCCTGGGACAAGCAGCCGTCTGCCCATTGCCTTAGAGTTTAGGAGTCGCGTGCTTGTGAAGGAAGAAGTGGGGGAAAAAGAAGGAAAAGAAAATAGTGTGGGCTGCTCCCCAGAAAGCCCACACCCTGGGTCCTTTGTCTTGAGGCTTTTTTCTCTCTCTGTTGCAGCAGGAATCTTAGAGCAGTTCTCAGGTGAGGGTTTCCAAAGAATATTCACCAGTTCTCCAGGTGTGCTCCTCTGACTGGTCAGTGACAGGGCAGAGGGTCTTTGGTTGGTTGGTTCTGGCGCTGCCCATCTGGTTTTGCTGCTTTTCTGGGCCTGGAGCTGAAATACAACTGAGGCCTAGGTGTTATCTCCAGAGATGAAAGGCCAGGGGAAGAGAAGGTACCCTAGGGCAGCGGTCCTTGTTTTCTCAGTTCTTCCCCCACCAGTTTTGACCATCTCACCTGGCTGGTCAAGTGCTCCGCCAGTTTGTTCAGCTCTCTGTCTCAGTTTTTCTATTCCGCTTGCCAAGGAATTTTCCTAGCTTCTTACTATTCTGTCTCACAGCAAGGCAGGAGATACCTCTTCTCCCCATGGGGAGGTAGCTCTCATGGGGAGGTATCCCCATGAGGTAAGAGGGCAGGAACCCAGGCCTTTTCTCAGGGGACTCAGGGATTCCCAACAGGAGTCTGGTTAGAGCCTTTCCACCACAAGTTGGCCTCCCTTTAAGAAAGCCCCACAACACAATGTCTGAACTCAAAAGCAGAAAGATTAGGGGTCTTTATACACTTTACACAAAGATTCTTTATTCTACAGTTCTTTTAAAAAAATCTCCAATTCCCTTCTCTGGATTGCTTGAAATACAGTTCATTTGCAAATCATTAGGAACACATTTACAGAGTAAAGCCAGAGAGCAGAGCAGGAGTTGGGCTGTTTGCCTGACTACTGAGCTGGTCCTGGCAACCCACTCTCCTCTCTCTGACTCTTGTTTTTTCCCACCTATGGCTGTGTGGCAGGTGCTGCTGCCGCCAGGGGTGTAAATCGAGAGCAGTTATGTATTGAACACGGGCTGTGTGCTATGATTAAGACCCACTTCACAGACGAAGAAGTGAAGGCTCAGAGGTAGGGTTTCAATCAGGGCTGTCTGACTATAAAGCCAGGGCTCTCCCCTCACTGTCGCTCTGCCCCATTCTTCTTGACTGGGACACAGGCCAGTTACTCTGTGCTTGGGGCAGGTAGCCCAGGGGTCCTATTAGCAGGAGATGGGAAATGGGTGAACTTGGGCTAATAGATCCCAGGGGTCCGAAGGTTAGTGGGAGCATCATGGAGACAATCTCTAGGGGCTTCTCTCAGTCTCCCCACTCAAATGCAGTCGGTCATCCGTTCTGCCCTGTGGCTCTGGAGAGCCATCCTGCGGTCAAAGCAAGAGGAGCAGAGGAGCCAGGGAAAGCGGCTACAGGCTGTCACTCCGGGAGAGCCCGGGCGGCTGATGGGACCCTCGACCAAAACGCTCGGAGCCCCAGCTGTGGCTCTGCGTGGCACTTCCGATCCGGCGGGGCCGCATGCAGCTGCACTCTCCAGCACCGCGCCCCGCCCCCGAGCGCGCTGCGCCCCCAGTTCCGACCCGCGCCCGGCCCCGCCCCGCCAGTGTGCCCACCCCTGGCCCGCCCCCCCCCCCCGCCCCATCGTCCGGTCCCGCGAGTCCCGGGGAGTCAGGGTGCAGGCAAAGCGACCCACCAACAATTGGCACCAGAGGCGATGGCACGTCGGCTGCTTCGCTCTCCTGCCGGCAGCCTCTGGTGCCCGGAGCCAGCTGTCCACTCGGCGGCGCCGCTCCGGGACCGGGGAGCGGGAGGGCGGGAGGCAACGAGGAGGGAGGAGGCGGCGGCAGCGGAGGCCGGCCGGCAGGCGCTCAGGCAGCCCCGGGTGAGCCCTAGCCTCTCTCGCAACGCGGAGCTCGGGGCTCCGGCGCCTGCCCGGCCGGTGTTCCCGCGCGGCCACATGGCTCGGCTCCGCGCGCTGCTGTCCTGCCTGCTGCCCCTGAACTGCGCGCTCTGCGCCGCCGCGGGCAGCCGGACCCCAGGTGCGTGAGGGCGAGGCGCGCGGCAGCGCGTGGGTTATGGGGAGCACGCGGGTGCGGGTGACCGGTGGTGCAGAGAAACTGGGTAACGCGAGGGTGGGAGGGGTGCGCACCCGGGGCTAAGCTCTCTTTTCTTCCTCTGTGTCACTGACGCTGTCCCGCGATTTCTCTAACTTTCTGGCACAAGATTCGGAGAGAGACCCCAGAAGAAGATTTGGGAATACAAAGCCTCTTTTAGGGGCTGCACATCTGTCTCTGCGGTTTTACCCCCCCCCCCCCCCCGTACTCTCTTTCAGTGTCTTCTGTTTCCAACTGGTATGCACGTGTGCACATGTATGTGCCTGTGTGCAAGTGTCTGTCGCACACACAGAATCAGGCCGGCAGGTGGTTACTCCACACCCCAGTGAACATGCCTGTGCAGAAAAACGCACCCCTCTCCCCAGCATTGCCATGCTCTCTGCAGACGCCCTTCCACACACAGACCAGACACGCCCCACCTTCACCTCCCTGTGTAGGATGCTGTCCTGGGCGCTCAGAGCATGGGAGGTGGCTTCCGTAATTTCCAGGCAGGATGGTTGCTTATTTGTGAGCTCTGTGCATGTACTAAACGGATCCCTCCGGCTGAAGTCTTGGGGTTACTTGCTCTAAGGGGTAAGCGAGGGCAGAGTTGGTGCTTCCCCACCCACAACTGCCTTAGATATGGGGCATTTTCAAGACACACCACTTTCTAAGTTTTATCAGCACTGTGAAGGGGGCTAGGGAGGCAGGAGATACAGCTGTGTGGACATGAAAATTCCTCCCAGACTCATATCCATGAATCACTAGGCCTGGAAGCCAGGGAACTGTCATTTCTGCCTGGCTTGGCCTGGGCTCAGGGAGAGCTGTGTGAGGACGGGCCGCTGGCACCCAGCCCAGAGCATGGGGCCATGACCTCACACTCAGTTCGGCCTGAGTGGTCAGGTCACCCTGTGCATCTTTTTTTATGTTTGAAGATCTATACTTACCCAGCTTGGGACTGGGCCATGGAGAAATCTCAGCAGCCACTGTGCTGCTTAAAAAAGTTTTCTTTCCAAACTTGGAAAAATATAGAACTCGTACTCCCTCCCTTCCCTCTCCAGCTCCACCTTTCTCCTTGACACGTGCCCAGGATCCCCTGGGTTTCTAGGTGTGTTTGTTTTGCCAGCTGTGCTCAGGGAGCTTGGCGAGGAGGGTCCTACCCCAGGCTGGTCTGGTGACATCAGCACGTTGGGAATGTTTGGGCAGACCCTCTCTGTGCCCTGGGGGCTTTCGGGGAATTTCCGTGCCTTGCTCAGCAGTGCCCGAGGTTGGAAGGCTTGTTGCTAGAGTGACAGGGCTCTGTTTGGCATCATTTGTTTTCTTCTGCTAAGTTGAAAAAGCACCTGGGGACTCCCAGACACAATTTGCGTCCACAAAGTGCTTGAATACCATTCATCCAGGTGCAGAGACCCAGGGGCTCAGGAAGCAGGAGATAGGAAATGGGTGAACTTGGGCCACAGGGTCCCTTCAAGGTGACGCTCAACGTCGCAGATCGCTCCCCGCCCCAGTGGGATGTCTGGCTTTCTCTTCTCTTTGCACAGCCTGTACTGAAGTGACTGTTTGTTTACCTCCAGCAGAGCTGCTGCGTCCCTCCGGAAGGCTCCGTGACTATGGTGTGACAGTGCCCTGCAGCACAGATTTTCAGGGACGCTTCCTCTCCCATGTGGTGTCTGGTCCAGCTGCAGCCTCTGCAGGGAGTGTGGCAGTGGACAGGCCACCTGCACCACCCTCACGCTCAGGTCACCTCCGGGTGGCCCGCAGTCCCCTGCGCCACAAAGGAGCTGCCCCGCCCTCTGGGCCCGGCAGGGCGGGACGCTACTCCTTGTACTTCAATGTTACTGTTTTTGGGAAGGAGCTGCACTTGCGCCTGCGGCCCAGCTGGCGGCTGGTGGTGCCCGGGGCCTCTGCAGAGTGGCAGGAAGACTTCCGGGAGCTCTTCCGACAGCCCTTGCGGCAAGAATGTGTCTACACCGGGAGTGTCACAGGCATGCCGGGGGCAGCTGTTGCCATCAGCAACTGTGATGGATTGGTAAGGGACAAGCATTTCCTCAAGCCTCCTTTTGCGCCTCTCCCCAGGCCCTAGTTAACCCCAGGCCCTGGCTAACTCCAGTCCCTGAGCCCCGCAGACCTGGTTTTTTGCCTAGCTCCCCTGTGTGTGGGACTCCTGTGGCAGGTGGTGTGGTCTGGGCATGCCGCTGAGAACCCTGCATGCCCTGCTGGCACCACCTTTATGCTCCGCCAGGTGGGTAGTGGCCCAGCTAGGATGACGCCTTATCTGGTTCATCCCCTCATCGTCTGCCGGCAATACATCAGGACCGCAGCTGACCTGGCCGGGGTCTCTGAGCCCAGACACAAGCAGGGGGGAGGAAGACGGGCTCTGCTGGGGTGGATTCTTTTCTGTGCCGCGTACTAGCTGCAAGGCTTTGGTAAGTTACTTACCCTCCCTATGGTTCCTTCCTGCGCCCAAAGTGAGGGTTTCTTCATTCAGCACATACTTCCTTTGTCTGTCCGATATGCCCAGCTCTGTTCAGGCTCTGGGGGTTACAGCAGGGCCTGAGGCACACACGGTCCCTGATCTCCTGGAGTTGATGTGCTAGTGCTGATCATGGGACCCACCTTACCGGGCAGCACGGTGGTGGCACCTGCCTGGCACGTGGTCAAGCCTCTGTCAGAATTAGCTGCTATTATTTTTACTGTCATGTGCCCCACTGTCTGTGGCCCCTGAAGCCAGCCTGCCCTTCCCTGTGCCCTGCTCTGTGAGTTCCCTTTCTCAGCATCTGCCCCCTCCTCCCAGGCATCGCAGTGCAAACCGGGAAGCCACGAGTGGCTTCTCTCTTTCTCACGCTCAGTTCCTGCTGAATCTTGGTCCCTTCCCTGGTTCTTCCTCAGGGTGTCAGGCCGCACGAGCCTGTGTTGCAGCTTCAGGGCAGTGGGCACTCCTTTTGTGGCGCATGCTTGGTCAGGTATGGGCTGACATGTCCCAGGAAAGGACCTACTTGCCCCCCACCCTGCACCTTTATGAGAGGGATGAGTCCCTCCAGGGGATGGGATGGGGAGTCTTTCCTTTCTGGCAGCCTGGGAACACTTCCCACCATCCTCCCACCCTTCAGGGCATCTTCCTGCTGGATGTCACGGCCACCTTTGTCTAGACCAGTGCTTCTCAGTCTTGGTTTCATCATGCCCCCCACCCTGTGGCCAAAGAGCCTTTTTAGACATTTTTGCTAATCGCCACCCCCATACCATTTTAACAACACAGATATACTGAATAGATGTTTATGAACTGTATGTGTATCTGCACTTTATTTAGAAAGAGTGATTTTTTTGCCTTCTGAAGAACGAGATATTGCCTGTTGGAGGATGGGGGCCCGCTGAGGGGCATGGTCTAGGCAGCAGCTGGTTCTCAAAGTTGGGTGTGTGCTGGAATCACCAGGGATGCAAGAGTCCCGTGCAGCAGACTTTGAGAAACCCAGGGTGTGCGCACAGCTGAGAAGGCTAAGACCTCGCCCTGGTGCCAGGGTGAGCCTCGGCTGCAGGGGAGACCTCAGTTGGCCTGCTGGCCAGTGCTGTGCCTGTGGCCACAGCTTTTGGTTAAAAGTCCAAGGGGACGTTTGGAATAACCCAAGGGTGCAGTGTCCGTGCGGGTGGAGAGGGAAAGTGCTGGTGCAAACCGGCAGCTTGGCTGGGCGACGTGAACTCTTCCCAAAATCATTGGGTGTTCGGGCTGTCAGCTGTGCGGTGACGGGGCTGGGTCTGCCGCTGCTCGGACCGCCCCTGTAAACGCGCAGTGGGGACCTGACTGAGGGCAGTAGTGGATGGTCATCACCATTAATGAGTAACTGTTTGCACCCTCTGCTCCTGAAAACTTCCCTGTCGTTGAACTCATTCAGCAGCCCCTTGATAAGTGGTTAGTGACTGTTGGGTGAAGCAGGGATCGGGGTCATGGAGGAGCCTGGCCCCCATCTCAGCGCCCAGGAACCAGAATCACGTGGCCGCAGTCTGTGGTGTACAGTGACCAGCTGCACTCTGGTTGTTTGGGGTGGGAGGCTGCTGGGCAGGCCTGGAGCCAGGCTTTGCTCAGCCGATGTCGTTGGCTTGTGGTGGCCTCTGAGTAAATGTTCTGATCAGCGGTGTGACCTGGGCGAGTCCTAGCCTGTCTCTGGGCTTTACACTCCCCATTTGTCCAAAGAGGGGCCTCGTTTGATGCTCTCTGGCATTTGGAAATTGATTCAATGTGATATTTGCAGAAGCTGGATAAGATCTTGGAGGCTGCTCCGTTAATGGGCTTCGCTGCGGGACGAGGCTCGCACCCTTTGCTCCTGGGTCCCCTGCCCGTGGTGAGGGGTGAACGTGGACCTCACAGGGCTGAGCCTCAGGCTGGGCCCCTGTTTACGCCAGGCCACTGCCTGTGCCCTGGACTGTCCCCAGAGGCCTGTCCTTCAGTCTGGATCCCAGGGCTCTTTCCCCTGCAGGTTCCTGACCGGGGGCCCCAGCCCAGCACAGCGGCCTCTCGGGGCAGAGTTGCTTCCTCCTGGCCCTTTGGAAGCCTGCCCTGTGAGGGTGAGGGGTTGTTTACAGTGACCCAGCCGAGCCGCCTTTGGACTCGAAGGCTACAGGGCAGCATTTCAATGATAAGATTGAACTCTGCATGTTCATGTGGCCTCTGGATTTTAACCTCATTTTCTTGAACAACGCAAATAATGCGTTCTGAAGAAAATGTGTACTGAGCATGGGCTGTGAGCAAGGCCCACAGGGACATGTAAGAAAACGAAAGTGACTCGGATAATAACGGAACAGGAACGCGTCCCTCCCACAGCCCGGGCATAGCATGCGCACGGTCCCGGCACTCGTACTCTCAGTTCACCCATTAACTTCGCTCCTGTGCACACGGGGAGACTGAGCCGTGGGGAGGAGGTCTGAGGGAATGCAGACGGCTCGCGGTAGCAAAGGACCTTAGAGTTCGCAAAGCCCTGTAGTCGTGTGCGAGGTGTGGGCAGGTACTGTTCTTACCCTGCTTTGCAGAGTCAGGTTTCTGCCCTCGAGGAACTTGGGTGCCAAGCCACAGGGACCCCAAAAGTAGATTTACTATTAACTTGTTGGTTTTTCAGAACACAGTGGGGTGGGTACTCAGTAAGTGGGAGTGATTATTATCCGTGGTGTCAGAAGATGGTATTTGAAGTGGGCCTTGAGGGACGGGCAGAAGTTTGCTGGGTCTAAAGGGTAGGGCAGAGGGAAGAGCGTGAGCAAGTGAGTGAGAGAGCCCCATGCTGGACGGGGCCGGGGAGGGGACCCGAGAAGACACACTGGGCAGGTGGGCCTTGGTCTGACAGTGAAGGAAGCGGAGGACAGGAGAGGGGGGCCAGGGAAGGGGTGCAGCAGGCTGCCCTCTGAAAGAATCTGGCTGGGGGGTGGGAGATATGGCTGTGTAACTCTGGGCAAGATGCCTCCCTTCTCTGGGCTTCACTGGCCTCCTACGTATATCAGAGGTGGAAGTGGATACTCTCAGAGTCCTGTCCCTCTGGCATTGGCACTTTGTGACACGCAGCAGGAGATTGAAGGCCCTTGTAAACCCATAGTTAACTCCTCCCTCCCCATCGGTCCTGGGGCCTACTCTGTGCTGGGATTGGGCTGGGCTGTAGGTGCAGAGAGGAAAGACAGCAGTCCTGAACTTGGCCCTCACAGCTGAGCAAACCTGCCAGTTGTAAGACGGTCTGAATAAAGCCCTCTTGCCAGCCTTGCAGCCATGTGGCATTTTAGCTGCTCTGGTGAGAAGCACTGTGTCCAAAATGGTGGCTCGATCCTCATTTCAACTGGGATCTGCGCTGGGGACAGTGACCATCACCCCCTCCCATTCTTCTGTCATCCACAGCGTCACTCACCAGTGAGCACCTGGCACAGACAGCAGGAGGGTTCTGTGCACTGCGGTTAGTTCATGCCTCAAACTGAGCAATGGGCACTTGACCTTACTGCCCACCTGCTCTTCTGAGGGGTCTGGTGTTACAGCTGGGGGAGGGGTGGGAGGGATCGAGGACTGAGGAAGCTGGGACCCCTGCCCTGGAGAGTTTGTAGGCTCATGGGGACTCAGATATAAAGGTTGACAAATTAAAATCCTGTGTGAGGCAGCACGGCAGGACCCATTTGTTTTGCTTAGGGCATCCAGGAAGACTCCCCAGAGGAGGCGGCACTGGCTCAAGATTGTGTACATATTGTAAATAAGGAAGAAAGTGCAGGGCCGTGGCCAGCAGAGAAAACAACTAGGTCAGATAAGCTTGAGAATGAAACAAGGGATGTGGGAGGCCAAGTCCTCCTGCAGCGTTTGCTCTGGGGGCGGGGTCAGACCCTAGGGTTCCTCATCAAGAACGCGCCCAGGCAGCAATGGCAACCTGTGCTCCTCAAGGAGCCTGGCCAGTCATCGCCACAATCATCCCAATGCTCCCCTGACCCCCGACCTCCGAGGGCCTGTGGGCAGGGAGCACCTGGTAGGACCCCTGGCCGGGGGCCAGGGGCAGAACAGCCCATCCGCTAGTGATAGTGCCTCTGAGTTCCTGGGGGGAACATGGAGGCCACTTCTTTGTGGGTCCTGTTCTGGGGTACAGGAATGAGGTGAGCAGGTGGGGTCCCTGCCTCTTGGGGGGGCCCTGTGCTCACTGTGGCCAGCTAGAACCTGGACTGCCCAGTTTCTCCTCCCTCCTGGGTCCCAGGCCTTTCCGCCCTGCACTGGGGCGATCGGGACTCGGCTCTGCTGCCTCTGAGTCACCGTCTCGGTGCGGAAGTAGGCGCACGTGTAAGATTTGTCACCATCTGGTTTCATTTTCCACCGTCGGCAGATGGTGTGTTTTTAGCAGGTTATGCTGAGTGTACCTCCAGCAGACCGTGTGGGCGGGGCCGGGGAGGCTGAGTCCCAGCCCGGCTTCTTACCTCTGTCTCCTGTTGTGCAGGTCACAGAAGCTGTCTGAGCCTCGGTGCTGAGTTTTTGAAGGGGGATTACAGTGAGTAATGCAGGGGGCGGCATTGGAGAGGCTGGGGAATTGATGGCTGCAAAGGTCAGGGCTGCTTTTCGGGGGTGATGAAATGTTCTAAAATTGATTCTGGCGGAGGTCGCATGACTCTGTGTGTGTAACCAAAAGCCATTGAATCCGACAGTGTAAATGAGCGAATTGTATGGTGTGTGAATTATATCCCAGGAAAACTGTTACAAAAAGTGCCGGCCCGCAGAAAGGTCAATGGCAGTCACTGTTAGTGGTAAGTAAGAGGCTACAGTTTGGGGCGGCAGAAAGTGTGGGGTCTCCTTGCCTGATACAGACCCACCGTGTGGCCTTGAATAAGTTTCTAAACCTCTCTGTGCTTACGGTCCTCATCTGTAAGGAGGAGAGAACAGTCAAGGGCGTCCAACTTTTTGGCGTCTCTGGGCCACACTAGAAGAAGAGTTGTCTTGGGCCACACATTAAATTCATTGCAATATGTAATCACAAAAAAAATCTCATAATGTTTTATGTAAATTTAGGACTTTGGGTTGGGCCACATTCACAGCCGTCCTCAGCTGCAGGCGGCCTGTGGGATGCAGGTTGGACGCCCCTGGTAGGGCTGTTCAGAGGATTAATAAAATAGTATAAAAAAGTGAAGAGTCTGGTGTATGGTGGGGCCTTAAAAATGGGGCCATTATTAATGGTAATGTTTATTACTTTCTTACAGTAATGGCTACAGTAGTTACAGTTATTGTGAATAGTGAAAAATACCAAAAATACCCTCAGGGTCCCTTGTATTGCAACACTGAGTAGATTGTCCGAGTTCTGTATGTGCGTCTGAGGCCCCTGTGGTTTCCGCATTGTCCAAAGCCTGCCTTCCTTGCTGCTTCAGCTTTCTCTGCACAACAGGTCACACAGCGCTTGCTCAGGGTGTGGAGTGGGGCTTCTGTAGCTGGTCTGTAATACGCCTTCTGGGACAGGGGAATTGGGGGGGGGACACTGAGAGGTGCTAAGTGGGGCACTTCAGTCCTGGGAGTGCAGGGATGAAACTCAGCCCGCCCCTCCCATGCTCTTCGGTTTAAAGAGAAGGCCAGCGCACAGTAGACAGTGCAAAACAAGACAGGCCGCACCGAACATCCCTGTTCTGTGGAAATACCAGGAAGCACCGTGCACTCAGTGGGTGTCCCAGAGGTGAGTACTGAGGAGGAGAGGTGCTTCCTGGGAAGGAAGGCTTCCTGGGGAGGGGCCATTTGGGCCAGGTTTTTAAGCATCAGTAGGAGTTTTTAAAGCAAAGAGGTAGGAATTAAAAGCAGTCTGCAGGGAAGGAAATCCTGTGTCTTCACGGGGTACAGGGAGTGGCAAGTCACCCCAGCTCCCCGTGGGAGGGGGGTGTGGCGAACACAGTCTGGAAAATGTCTGCCGCGCCGTGGAGCTCAGACTCGCCCCTGTGGGCACAGGAGCCACACTAGTATTTGGGGAAGTGTCTTTTCTGGTGCACGCCGGTGCAGCGCTGGCACAGCAGACAGGCCTGTGGCTCCTTGGTGTCCTTGTTCTGGGGGCTGCTCCTGGTCGGCTGTGGAGTGAATGGGTGCCCCGCAGCTCCTCTGGGAGCCCGGGCTCCGCTCTGCCCTGCTGTCCGACCCTGCACCTGGGACGTGGAGCGGGAGGTCTGGAGTATAAGTGGTGCCCCCACCGAACCACCTCGCGGGCCTGTCCCTGCACATCTCGGGCTGCAGGCTGCCTGCACTCACACGTCCGTGCTGAGAACCTGGGGCAGGGGTGGGCTGTCTGGCCCCACATTAGTGTAGACCTCGCCTCCTTGCCCCAACTGCATCTCCAGCCTCGATGGTGGTCCCTGCTCTGCAGACCCCTGCCACGCCCCCAGCCAGTTCGTGCCTCCCTTTTGGCCCCTCTGCCTTTGTTCATTCTGTTTTCACCTCCCATGGTGCCTCCCCCTTCTCTCTGCTTGACGCATGCCCGACTTGGCCATTTGGTTCTCGGACATCAGACACGCGCCTCACATCTTTGCTTTTCTCCGAGCGCTGAGCACAGGGCTGGGCTCAGGGCACACAGGGGTCCTGACTTCAGCACCTGCATGAGCGGGGAAATAGCACAAGAAAGAGAAGAGGGCCAGCACGAGCAGGGGAGGTGGGATCGGGCAGACGGGAGGGGACAGTGCCCTCTCTAAAGGGAGTGCCACTTTGGCATCGGGACATGTGCGAATGTTTTCAGGAGAAATCCGAAATACGGATTTTTAAGCAAAATGGCCTGTTCTTTAAGCAAAATGCTCTGTTCTTGAACGCAGCAGGTTTGCTAGCTAGCAGCCGTGGATCGCGGGCAGGCAGTGTGAGCAGGGCATGAGAGCGTGACGGCCAGAGCCAGACCGCCTGGGTTGAGGCGCAGCCCTCCTTCCACTGCTGCGTGGCCTTGGGCAGTTTCCGAATCTCTTCAAGGCTGGATTTCCTCATCTGTAGGGTGGGGGTCGTAATAGCAGCCGCTTCACGGAGTTGTGGTGTGTAAAGAAAGGGCCGAGCTCGAGCCGTGCAGTGGCGGCACTTGTCCCTGTTCGATGCTGTGGCTTCACGGCTGCATCGGACGGGATGGCTGGGGGAAGAAGAGTCGGGAGAGTGTGAAGTGCTGTTGCAGCGCCTAGAAGAGTGGCCGCTTTTACTGCTGTGGTTGGGCTCTCGGGATGCATATGAACACTGAGACAGAGCCCGCGGCAGGTTTGTTTCCGGAACTCTGGTCGCCCGGTCCAGCACTCTTTGGCTTCCCAGGAGGCCCCATCCCGCCCCGGCCTCTGTCTGAGTGGATGGGTGGTTTTCTGGGTCCTGGACAGTTCTTCCACCTCCAAGGAGGTCTGATCCTGCAGACTCCCCACAGCGGTGTCTTGCCGGATTAATAACTCATTTATGATACGGAATAAAAGCCAGACATCACGGCACTGCCATTCCTTGAGCGGAGCCGGCCTCCGGGTCCAGCGAGGGATGGTCTGGTCTGGGGCAGGTTTTATTTTCTTCCCTGGCATCTTCCAGGCTGGCTGGAGCGCTGGCCAGTGTGCTAGGGGCTGCCTTCCGCCTGCCTCCCATGTCAGTGTGGCAGGGCCCAGGGTGGGGCCTCGACGAGCACCCGGGGAACCTCTGCATTCCCCTGGCCCTGCAGCGGGAAGTTCCCAAACCACTTGCCAGGCCCAGCGTTCTGTTTCGGGCATGAGGGCCTTGCCCTGCCTCTAAAGCCTTAAAAAACAACAGCAGCAGGGACTACAATAGCCGTGCTTGCAGGCCACCTCATCCCTGGCAGCTCCAAGGTGCTCCTTGTCAGCACAAATAATCCTCCTGGTGTGAGAACCGCCAGCGGTGAATCCCAGCTCAGCGTCTTCGCGGTTCACCCGGGCTTTGGTCTGAATGTGCGTAGCTGTGGCCCAAAGAGGCCTTTCAGTCCCCTCTTCACTTTCCAGACCAGAAAGCCGAGGCTCGGGGAAGGGAAGAGACTCACCCAGGGTTGTGCCGTGGGTGCTTGTCAGGGCGGATGGAGTCTGGGTGCCTGACTCCCAGTCCAGTGCTCTCCCAACGATTCCACGCGGCTTCTCTTCCATCAGTAGAAAGGCCTGAGTAAATAGGAATAGGCACTCGAGGTCATAAACCATGTGATGGCCAGTGATGCGGGGGCAGTGGCAGCGGCTTGAGAGCAGGATGCTAAAGAGATGGATCCAGTGGTTGCCCTGTGGGGGTGTCCTGGGAGTCCTTGGGGCTGGGGCCCAGGTGGAGGTGTTTACAAGGCTCCCATTGTGTGGGTCATTGTTTCCCTCCCCTGGGAGGCCAACTAAGAAAATACACACATCAACAGCCCCGTTAGCGGGATCTGAAGCTCAAAGGAACCTGGCGTTTCTTAGCCCCCGGTTAGCACTGCCAAGTCTGATCATTTTTTAAATACTGCGGGGCAGTGGGCTGCTCTTGTGTGCACAGTACACAAGGTCACGGGCCTTGCAAAACCTGCATCTCACTCTGTTCTGCTTTCTGCAGCACAGCTGAACAGGCCCCTGTCACAGAAGCCTCTGAAGGTGGGATGCTGGTCAGGACATGGTTGTCTGACGCAAACCCTGTTCCCAGTGGACCGCTTGAAGCCCTTTGTCAGCTTTTGCTTCTAAGCCAACCAAACACTCATACTTTTGATGTGTCCAGAAAACACCCGTGCCCCCAAGACACCCCGGCCCGCAGCGGAGGTTCATTTCCGCCCATGAGGCTGGCAGGAGCTCACGCTCCCAATTAGCTCCTGCAGCCCAAAGAGGCCTTGTGTGCCTGGCCCCGCAGGCTGCCCGCCTGGGTGCGCTTAGCGCTTAATACTTTGTCACCTCATAATTCACAGTCCCTGGATGGGGAGGCTGTAGGTAAAACGTGCGTTCCCTAAGCCACAGCCACATTTTGTGGGAAAGCAGAGCTTTCATTAAGGGCCACGTGCCCAGGGGAGTTTGTTTTAGAGGTTTGGCGCCAAGGATGCTCGTTTAATGTGGTTTGGTTCCGAAGTTGGTGCTCTGTGTGGATCAGTACTTGTCCTCCTAGAGCATGTACCTGGAAGAAGGAAGGACAGAGGTACCTGAACGGGGGTAGAGCACCCACCAAGAACCCCTGGGGGCACAGAGGAGGGAGGGAGGATGGGAGGGAAGGGCATTCCTGGCAGAGCTCACAGCCAGGGGCAAAGGCCTGGGTCCGAGTGGTTCTGGCTACACAGCAGGTCCCGTGTCCGGGTGGGAGGATTCTGTGCTCTCAATTCCAAAAGGGAAACAAACGGGCCTTGACAAGAATAGCAAGTGCTGGGGTGGTCCGAACCGCCCTGCTGCCCCTCCCAGTGGTGGTCGTGGCCTCTCTAACTGATTTCCCTGCTGCCGTCCTTTCGTCTATTCCCCAGGACCTCCTGTAATACCCCTTGGGGAGCAGCCAAGCAGGCTCCAGGAGTAGCCCCTCCTCCCGGTCCTCCTGGCTCCTGTGCCCTCCTGGCTGGGCCACCCCTCCCCAGATACTGCCAGCACCTGCCCCTCGTCTTCCTCAGGCCTTTGCTGAGGCGTCACCTTCTTAGTGACATCTTCCCCGACTCCCTCATTTAAAATTTCAGCCTTCAGTTCTCTATGATTAATTTTTCTCCATAGCTATTTCCATTTGGTTCCATATTTTTACCTATTTAACCCCTCGGTAGAACATTAGCACTGGTGAGGAGGACCTTTTGGCTGTGGCCCCAGCAACGAGAACAGGGCCTGCTCAGTGAACATCTGAGGAATGAATGAGTGGCCGAGTGGATAACGCGTCTTGCAGACGGAGGTTCGGAGAGGTGAGAACAAACACATGAAGTGAGTAGGGGACCTGGTGCCTGGCCGAGTGGCCAGGATGCGTTGTTAGTGGCTGAGGGCTCAGCGCTGATGACAAGCTCTGATGAAGTGTCCCAGTTCTAAGGGACCTAGAAAGTGCGCTGCTGGCGGCGGGCCCAGAGCAGGATTACAGACAGTGAGATGCCTCCTTTGAGGACGATCCCCAGCCATTCTCGGCTCCTGCCCGCCGTGCTGTGCGAGGGTGCGGTGAGGCCTGAGGGGATGGGTGTTTTAGAGGTTTTAGAGGTCAGGCGTTATTCCGTAGAGCTGGGCCTGGCACAGGGACTCAGGCAGCTGGGTCTGCCCCTTTCCGTCCTCCCCTGCTCACCCATCTTCTGTTGGGAACTCTCCACACCCCACATCCCCCATTCATCGCTCCCTGCAGACCCACCACGTGTCAGACTACATGGGAAACATTTTTCATGCTTAATCTCGTGGCTGTAAGGCCATGTCAGCACCCCGCTGGGCCAGGCTGACGGATCAGAGGGGAGCCCTGGCTGGACCACTGACCTGGGACAGGTGACCTCAGCCTTGGGAGGGACCAGCTACATCTTTTCTCTGGAGCTGCCCCACCATCAGCTTGTCTGCTTCTGAGGAGGAGGGTTCGGGCTGCAGGGCCTCAATGTAGGGGGCCACTTCTCAGCAGGGCCTGGCAGCCACCCACCTTCTGGCATGTGAGGAACGCTTCCTGTCTCCTCGTCCCGAAGCTGCCGCCACCGCTGCCAGGACTCTGGGCCAAGCAGGGGGCCAGGCAGTGCTCCCAGCCCGTGCTTGGTGGGCTGTGGCGGTGATAGAGGGGGAGCCTCAGAGCCACGTGGCTCCTGGGCCCAGGGAATGGAAACTGGGGGAGCCTGCCAGCCTGGCAAGGTCTGCCCTTACTCTGGCTGGACTTGGGGGGGGGGTTGCAGCAGGAGGGGAGTCGCTGACACCTGCAGTGTGAGGCCCTGCTCTGCCCGTGGGGCCAGCGGCCCTGACACTGGGGTTCGGGCCCTGAATAGTGAGCGCCTTTCCTTTAAGGATGTTTAGTGAGCTTTTGAAGACCTAAGCGACTGGGTTTTCTATGGCCAGAGGACGGGATCAACTGCCGCCTTCATTTTCATCTTCATCAACATCGTCCCAGAGGTACTGGCTTGGGGACGCCCCAGCTGGGGTGGCTGTGACATCATTGATTTGCCACTGGCGGCCCGGCAGATCACAGTCCCCCTCCTCTACCTGCCGGACCCCCACCTTGCTCAGGGAAATTTTAGTGAATTATTCCTTACTCACAGTGGAATCACACCTCGAGGAGAGGAGATGGGTAGGCTCTAAGGCTGCACCCAAGGCCCAGACCACCTGTGGTCCAGATGATCCGCGGTCATGCTCAGCCTGGGGAGATGCCCACATCTCACAGGAGGGGTGTGCAGGAGCCGGCCGGTCCAGCCTCCCTCCCCCCAAGCAGCCTCTACACCACTCTGCAGGGAGGTTGGATGGCAGAAGGGGAGTTAATGTTGTTTGCCTCTTTTTAAAAAAACTTTGCTTAAAATAATTGTTACACGGTTATGACATGCTCACTGTAGCAGGCAGACAGACATTCTGTGCAGGCTTGGCTTTCCTTTTCAGATGAGGGAATTACAGAAACGAAAGACCTAAAGGCTTAAGGAGAGGAATCACCTACTAGTTTGCCACCCAGAGACAACTCTGCGATGTGGGTGTGTTTCCACCAACCTTTTATCTGTGCATGCTCTTGGTCACTTTAAAAATTACCCTGAACCAGACTTCTGGGCAAGATGGAGGCCTAGGTGGACACGCTTCACCTTCTGGCGCAACCATAAGAAGGATCACAACTAACCTCAAAACAAAAAATGCCCAGAACTTCCAGAAAATCGAACTGTGTGGAAGTCCGACAACCAAGGGTTTGAAGAAGACATATCATCCAGATGGGTAAGAGTGGCAGAGCCGGGCAGAGAGGACATGGTGTGGCAGCAGCCAGCAGAACAGGTGGGCTCACATCGACGTGTAGTGGGTAAAAATCGGGAGGGATTCCTGGGGAGTGGATGATCCCAGCTCCAGGCCAGGCCGTTCAGCCCAGGGTTCCTGTGCTGGGAAAATAAAGCCTCATAACTTCTGGCTATAAAAAAAAAACCAGTGGGGCTTGGGGTGGTGGAAGAAACTGTTGGTCTCTCAGAAGAGTCCAGTAAAGGGCCCACGTGGTTCTCGAATGTACGCTAACACACGCACTTTGAGAACCAACGCCAGGACAACAGCTAGAGGAGTGCCAGTCGCATACGGAAAGTGGATAAAGTGACTGGAAATGGAGAGAGAGCTGAGCAAACCTCCAGCAGCCAGGCAGCAGCATTGTCCCCTTTCCAAGCCCTCCCCCTCACGCAGAGCCACAAAGCAGTGAAGTGGGTTGCCCAGCCCTGGCAAATACTCGAGTCTCTGCCCTACACACTTAACAGGTTCACTAAGGGAGTCAAAGCAGTGCTACCTGACACACAGAACCAAACACAGGGAGGCTGCCAAATTGAGGAGACAAAAAAATATGGCCCAAATGAAAGAACAGAACAAAACCCCAGAAAAAGGATTAAATGAAGCAGAAGCAGCCAACCTATAAGATGCAGAATTCAAAACACTGGTGATCAGGATGCTCAGAGAATTCACTGAGCATGGCAAAAACAAGGGAAGAAATGAAGGCTATACTAAGTGAAATGAAAAAGTCCACAGGGAGCTAACAGTGAAGGGAAAGAAGCCAGGGCTCAAATCAGCTATTTGGGACATAAGGAAGAAATAAACATTCAACCAGAACAGAATGGAAAAACAAGAATTCGAAAATATGAGGAGAGAATAAGAGGACTGTGGGACATCTCCAAACATGACAACATTCTAATCATACGGATGTCAGAAGGAGAAGAAAAAAAGCAGGAAATTGAAAACTTATTTGAGAAAATGATGAAAGAAAACTTCCCTAATTTGGCGAAGGAAATAGACATACAAGTCAAAAGCAGAGAGAGTCCCAAACAATTTGGACCCAAAGAGGACCACGCCAAGACACATCACAATTAAAATGCCGGAGGTTAAAGATAAAGAGAATTTTAAAAGCAGCAAGAGATAAGGGGACAGTCACCTACAAAGGAGTTCCCATCAGACTGTCAGCTGATTTCTCAAAAGAGACCTTGCAGGCAAGAAAGGACTGGCAAGATGTATTCAAAATGATGAAAAGCGAGGACCTACAACCAAGATTACTGTATCCATCAAAGCTATCATTTAGAATTGAAGAGCAGTTAAAGTGCTTCCCATTCCCAGATAAGGTCAAATTAAAGGAGTTCATCATCACCAAGCGCTTATTATATGAAATGTTAAAGGGACTTGTTCAAGAAAATGTCAAAACTACAAACATTAAAATGACAACAAACTCACAACTATCAACAACTGAATCTAAAAGACAAAAACAAACTAAGCAAACAACTAGAACAGGAACAGAATTGCAGAAGTGAAGATCACATGGAAGGTTATCAGCGGGGAGCAGGAAGGGGGAGAAGGGGGGAAAGGTGCAGGGAATAAGAAGCATTGATGGGTACAAAATAGACAGGAGGAGGTTAAGAAAAGTATAGGAAATGGAGAAGTCAAAGAACTTATATTCACAACCCATGGACATGAACTAAGGGGGGGATTGCTGGAGGGGAGGGGGGTACCAGTCAGAGAGGGGCAAAGGAGGAAAAGTCAGGACAACTGTAATAACATAATCAATAAAATATACTTAAAAAATAAAGGTAACCCAGCTAACCACAAAAAAATAAAATAAAGTTACTCCGAATCAGCCTGTTCTCTTGGTAAGGACTTGTCCCCTAAGGATGCTCAACCACTGGTATTTTTTCCTGTTTATAGGCAGGGAATTTGAGCAGGTCAAAGCCGGGCCACAGTGGAGCCAGGAGTTAGAGACAAGCTGTCTTGTGATTCCAGAATGTTGCTCCTGGCACTCCCTTCATGAGACACCAGGGCTCCCAGCACACTTTGAATGACTGTCACGATACCCATGAAGCAAACTAGAACATGTGCCTGGTCCTTGCTGCCAGATAGGACCCTTCCAGGTGCTCTGTGTATGATCTCAGAGCAACCCCACTGTATAGGGCTGTTGTAATCCTGAAGCACAGGAAGTTAAGTGACTCGCCAAGGTCTGAGTAGCAGAGCCGGATTCTGGCTCTAGGGTCTCTGCATTTACCCACCACACACACCCACCAACCACATCACCTCTCCCCAGAGAAGGATTCTTGCTGCAGATGGACTGGGACCAGCAAGACCTCAGTATCTTTTCCCCAGCACCTCTCTGGGTGTGGGGCCTGCAGAGGTTATGACCTTAGGAAGTAATGCCAAGTGGTCATCCCAGATAACTTCCTCCAGATGGTGGAGGCTGCCCGCTTCCTGGTGTGTCTGCCGACCCTTGGGCCTACTCTGGGAGTTCTAATGCTGCCTGTGTGGGGCATGGCAGGGTGTGCCAGTTGAGGACGGGCCTGGTGATTCTCGGCTCCCTGCTCCAAGGGCTCTTCCTCCTGCCTGTCCCCAAGGCTGCAGCTTGAGATGAATCAGCTTTCAGACTTTCCTTGGCTTGGGCCCAGGCCTTGGCAGCCCAGCCTCTCCAGCAGAGCTCCCGTGGCTTGGGGCTTGCACATCAGGTTTGAATTATATGGAATCTCAGCATCCGCAGGCTTTCATCCCAGCTATGCTGACTCATGCTTTCGTGGTAGTGGGCAGCCTGTGTGCGGTGTGTGTGTGTGTGTTGTCTGCCTGCACATGTGTTGTCACTGTGTGTGTGCTGTTTCTGTGTGTCATCCTCATGCACACGTGTCACCTCCCTGCATGCGTGTCATCTTTTGCTTTATTGAGATATAATTCATATGCCATGCAGTTTACCCATTTACAAATCAGTGGGTTGTTATCATATGTACAGAGTGGGGTCATGAGGACCACACGCAATTTTAGAACGTCTCCACGTTCTCAGGAAGAAACCCTGTACCCTTCTGCCATCACTCTCAGCAAAGGCTGCAGCCCTGGGCGAGCCCGGTTTGTGTGGCTTCGGCCTGGATGAAGCACACAGGCCTTCTGACTTGTGCTGCGAGGGTCTCTAGCTTTGCTTGGCCTTGAACAGGGCAGGAACAACCCTCCTTCGTCTGTTGCAACCGCTAATCTACTTTCTGTCTATAGATTTCCCCCTCTCCTGGACGTTTCATATCCATGGGTTCATATAATATGTGGCTTTTGATGATTGGATTCTTTCATTTGCATAATGTTTTCAAGATTCACCACGTTATAACATGTACCGGGACTTCATTTCTTTTTTATTTTTATTTTTAAGGCCTCCTTGTCTTTTCATTATTTAAATTATATTTTATTGATTATGCTATTACAGTTGTCCTGATTTTTCCCTCTTTGTGCCCCCTGTGCCCCCCACTCCCTCAAGAAATCCCCCCGACATTGTTTGTGTCCATGGGTCATGCGTTTAAGTTCTTTGGCTGCTCCATTTCCTGTACTGCACTTTACACCCCCACGGCTATTCTGTAACCACCTATTTGTACTTCTTAATCCCCTCACCTCTACACCCGCTCTCCCCTGCCTCCCCTCCCATTTGGCAACCATTTGGTAACTTCTTTTCTTTTTTAAAAAATATTTTATTTATTTATTTTTAGAGAGAGGGAAAGGGAAAGAGAAAGAGTGGGAGAGAAACATCAATGTGTGGTTGCCTCTCATGTGTACCCCACTGGGGACCCGGCCCACAACCCAGGCATGTACCCTGACTGGGAATCAAACCAGCAACCCTTTGCTTCACAGGCCAGTGCTCAATACACTGAGCTATACCAGCCAGGGCAAACTTCTTTTCTTTTGCTGATTTTAAGAGTCTCTCTTTACCTTTAACCATTGACATTTTAATTATGATGTACTTTGGAGTGGGCCTCTTTGCATCCATCATAATTGGGACTCTCTGTGCTTCCTGGACTTGCACGTCTATGTCCTGCACCAAGTTAGGGAAGTTTTCTTTCCTTATTTTTTCATATAGATTTGAAATTTCTTGCTCTTTCTCTTTTTCTGGCACTTCTATAATGCGAATGTTGGACCTTTTGAAGTTGTCCCAGAGGCTGTTCATACTATCCTCATTTTTTTAAATTCTTTTTTTCTTGTTGTTCTGCATGGTTGTTTTTTGCTTCCTCATGTCCCAAATCATTGATTTGATTCTCGGCTTCATCTACTCTGCTGTTCTTTCCTGTAATTGTTTATTTCAATCAGTGTATCCTTTCTTTCTTACTGGGTCTTTTTTATGGTGCTGAGATCCTCACTAAGTTCCTTGAGCATCCTTATAAACAGTGTTTTGAACTCTGCATCTGATAGATTGCTTATTTCCATTTTATTTAGCTCTTTTTCTGGAGTTTTGATCTGTTCTTTCATTTGGACCATGTTTCTTTGTCTCCTTGTTTTGGCAGCCTCCCTGTGTTTGTTTCTATATATTAGGTAGAACTGTGTGACTCTGTGTCTTGCTAGTGTGGCCTAATGTAGTAGGTCCCTGTCCTGCAGGGTCCAGTGACACAGCCTCTCCTGTCACCCAATCTGGGTACTTGAAGTGCACCCTTCATGTAGGCTGAGTATACTGTCTCCTTGTAGTTGAGCCTTGATTTCTGTTGGCAGGTCAATGGGAGGGATTTATCCAGGCCAGTCAGCTGCAAGGACTGGCTATGATCACTGACTACCAAGCTCCACAGTCTGTAGATGATCAGCTGTAGAGGAGCGGGGTGGTGGTGCTCTGACATGGTCTGTAGCTGTCTACTGGGTGCGCTGGCCTTGGAGTTTCCTGGGTGGTGCAGGCCAAGGTCAGCCCCTGCCTGTGTTTTGCCCAGGGCACCCTGCCTGAGCTGTAAAGCAATGCGAGGTGGCTGCTACTCGTGCTGGGCTTAGAGATTCTGAAGGAAGCCTAGCTGTGAATCTAATCTGGCGGCCACTAGGGCTCACTGAAGCCAGCAGTTGCTTATTTGATAGGATTTAGGAGCCAAGACCAGTCACTCTTATGGAAATGCAGCTTGGGTGGGCCCACAGGGTGGGGCAGAGCCTCTGAGTATCTCCCAGGAGGGTCAAACAGTGTTAGCCCTGTTGATGGAGTCTCAGATATGTCACCAGCTTGCTGGCTCTGTTTGGTGAGGGTTTAGAAAAGGGACAATGGCCTCTGTTTGCCTCGATGCCAGACACTTCAGTCTCTCCCTGTGTACCACTGGTGCCTTTCAAGCTGCTACCCAGGTGCTGGAGCTCAGAGAGACTGAGTCTGAGTAGGTGAGTCTGTGAGTGGCTCTGTAAGAGGAACTGCTTGGGGCTCTAGTAGTTTCTTCCACCAACTGAATCTCTGCTGATTTTTGCAGCCAAAAGTTGTGGGGACTGATCTTCCTGCCACTGGAATCCTGGGTTGGGGGGCCTGGTGTGGGTCTGGGACTCCTCGCTCCCAAGATATCCCTCCTAAACTTTTATCTATGAGGGTGTTGGATCAGCCTGCTTTGCACCGGCGCCCCTCCTGGCAGCCTGGATGAATGTGGTTTCTTTAATCCCGTAGTTGTCAGACTTCATTCAGCTCGATTTCCTACATTCCCGAGTGATGGTTGTTCTGTGTTTTAGTTGTAATTTTGGTGTGGTTTGCGTGAAGAGGCGAGCCATGTCTGCCTACGCCGCCATCTTGGCCAGAAGAGGCCCTTCATTCCTTCAGTGGGTGAATAATATGTCATTGTGTGATACACCACATTTTGTTTATCCACTCATCAGTTGATGGACATTTGGGTTGTTTCTACTTTTGGGCTCTTGTGAGTCGTGCTGCAGCGAACGTTTGTATAAAGTTTTTGTGTGGGCATATGTTTTCATTGCTTTTGAGTATATACCAAGGAGTGGAGTTCCCGGGCCCTATGGTAACTCTGTTTAATATCTGAGGAAATGCCAGACCGTTTTCCAGAGTGGCTGCGTCACTTTGCACTCCCAACAGCAGTGTACAGGGCTCCAGTTTCTCCACATCCTTGGCAACAGTTATCTGACTGCTTGATCCCAGCCCTCCTAGTGGGTGTGGAGGGACATCTCACTGTGGGTTTGATTTGCATTTCCCTAACGACAGACGGGGTCAAGCACATTTTCACATGCTTATTGGTCATGTGTATATATTCCTTGGAGAAATGTTTACTTAGATTCTTTTTTTTAAATTTTAAATGGGGTTGTTTGTCTTTTTGTTATTGAGTTGTATGAGTTCTTTAGATATGCTAGTTATAAGGCCCTTATCGGAAGGGTAGAGGCTGGTCTCTCACGACCTCATGCACACGCCCAACCCCCTCATGTCCAGCTCGCAGTAGGTGCTTCATGAAGACCGAGGGAGGAAAGGATCTGGGCCACCTTGGGGAGTTCTGGCAGGAGTGGGGGTCCCAGGGTGTGGGGGTGTGTCGGGTGGAGCCGGCTCCCTCCCACCCGTTGAGACTCAGAGACAGCGGCCTAGGATGACCCATCAGAGGTTCCAGAACCTGCAGATCATGTCGGGTGAGGCTTTCAGCTGACCTGACATCGACAGAATGATGGATGGTGGGAGAGACAGGGAAAGGATTTGAAAAAAAACAATCTCTGGACCCACCACTCCCCTTGGTTTTTAGCTTGAGTGGCTGGGAACATCATGGTGCCATTTTCCGGGATGAGGATGACCAGGGAGGAAAAGGTCTGCTTTTATTTGTATTTTGTATTTTATTTAACCTTTATTGTATTTTTTTCCCTTTACCCTTCAGTCTCCTAATACTCCTATCCCCTCAGCAGTCACCACACTGTTGTCCGTGTCCATGAGTCCTTTTTCCTTTTTGCTCAATCTCTCAATCCCCTTCCCTCCCCCCTGCCCTGCTAGCTGTCACCCTGCTCTCTATCTATGAGTCTGTCCCCATTTCCCTTGTTAATTCACTTTGTTCATTAGATTCCACATATGAGGAAATCATATGGTATTTGTCTTTCTTTGACTGGCTTATTTCACTTAGCATAAGGTTCTCCAGGTCCATTCATACTGTTATAAAGGGTAAGAGTTTCTTCTTTTTCATGGCCAAGTAGTATTCCATTGTATAAATGTCCCAGAGTTGTTTTATCCACTCATCTCCTGACAGACACTTGGGCTGCTTCCGTGTCCTGGTGATTGTAAATAATGCTGCACTGAACACAGGGGTACTTATGTTCTTTAGAATTAGTGTTTTGGGTTCCTTCGGATATGTTCCCAGAAGTAGGATCACTGGTCAACAGGCAGATCCATTTTAACTTTTTGACGTATCTCCATACTGCTTTTAGGTGTGCTTTAAGGTTTGGTGTGCCCAGTGGAGGCCTGGGGTCTCCATCCAGAAGGCCGTGAGACAGTCCTGCATGGATTCTGGGAGGGGTCAGGGGCTGGAGCTGTAGCAGGGGAGCTCTCTGAAAGCACACACATGGTATTTAAAGCCATGGGATCGGGAAGTTTCCAGGGGGCATGTGTGGCTGGAGGAGCTCAGTGAGACCAGGACAAGGAATTGATTGCTGGCTCTGGGCACTTGAGGTCCCAGGTGGCCCGGATAAGAGCAGTTTTCAGGAAGTGGTGGCTCCAGAAGGCCCTGCGGGGTGGGGAGAGGGGAGGCACGAGACCTGGAGGCAGAGGCAGTGAGTGTAGATGCCTCTTTCTGCTTGGGAGGAAAGCAGAGACCGGCAATAACTGCACTGGGCTGGGAGGGAGCGAGGGAAGGAGTCTCCCCGACGGGAGGTCCCTGGTTGCACCTGTGTGTCCATGAGAACAATCCAAGGAGAGGCAGCAAGCACGGCGATGCCAGAAAGAGGGTACTGACTGCCAGAGCTACGTCCTCAGGGAGGGGAAGGGGAGGTGATTCTGAGCACAGGGTGGTGTGAGGACGGAGGCGGGCCCTCCTGATGGTGTCTGCTTTCTCCTTGGAAACAGGAGAGGGTGAGGGTGGGGCAGCGTGGGACGTCTAAGCCGCTGGGAGAACTGGAATGTGGGCAGAACACGGAGGTGAGGCAGAATCCCTGGCCAGCAGCGCGCTCACGTGAGGGTTGTGACCGCTGGTTTCGAGTGATCCAGTGGGCCCCACGTGCGTTTCCTCCATCAGTGTGTGGACATGGAGCGCGTGGCTGGTTGGGTGGAACCAGGGTAGCGGCTCCTCTGGGAAAGGAGGGTGGAGGGGAAGCAGGAGGGGAGAGTCACGTGTGTTTACAGGGGAATTGGGATTCTAGACCGAGAAGTCCCAGTGGTGAGACGGGGTGTGAGGACCTGGTAGGGGGCCAGGGAATGACAGTAATAAAGTGGTGGGGTCACACGTTGGAGGTCCCAGTGAAGTTTAACAGTAGTGGAGCCAGCATGCTGGAGGGATAAGCGAGCAGGGCAGAGGCGGCAGGGACGGGGACTGCTGAAGTCAAGGGTTCTGAGGTGGCAGCGGGTGATGCGGTCCTGGGAGGGGTCTGGGAGGGGCGTGTGGCAGTGCCTGGCGTAGAAGCAGGTTGCTGGGTTGGGGGAGAACCTGGTGGAAGCCGTTTCTGGTTCTCACCGCGCTCCCAGTTGTGTGCCTCACCGCAGACTCCACTTGCTGGGTTTTCTTTCATTTCCTACAGCGGAACAGTTTCAGGCTGAATTTGCTGGAAGCCTAGAACCTGAGACAGCACAGCAGGCAGTAAAACTCTCGTAATGGAATTTCCAGAACAAGTTCAGGCCCAAGAATACGCTCTCCTTGGGAGGTGGTGGGATGGTTGGGTTGGAGGAGGCCTGCCCTGCTCCTGTGTCTTCCTGGAAGTCCCCCGTAGGCCAATCTTGGAAGGACAAGGGAGAGGAGACCCGACTCTGCTTGAGCTGCCATCTTGAAGTGCTTCCTCCTGGCGTTCAGCAGGGGCTGGTGAACCTGAGGGCGCAGATGTGGGTTATCCCGTCCCAGGGACAAGCTGCATGCCCTGTCTGGGCCCCAGGCTGCATCCTTGCTTGTCTCTGCATTGGACTCAGTGCAGATGGAGCCCTGCCCTTGTCCAAGCCTGGGCTTCTGCACTGTCTGAGGGCGTGCATTCCGGTCCTTGGGGGTGCCTTCCTGGGACCTCTCTCTGCTGCCTCTGTACCCTTGCCTCCCAATTTACATGCCAGTATGTGCAATTTTAGAATAAATGTGTTTGATTATATACATACAGGCCAATTCCAAAATCACATGGCTCCAGTTATCCACTAAAATATTGGGGACCTCGCCCGGATGATAGCTACTGCTGACAACTGAACTTGCCCCCTCGGGCAGGGCACAAAGTGGTTTCTAAGCCAGCATGCAGCTCTCTGACCCCCAACAAGTGTCCTTCACTCTCTGGAATTATACTCTGGAGTCGGGGGCTTCCCCTGAGGAGAAGCAGGCTGGGAAACCTCAGTTAGCATGGCCTGGGGCCTCCGCCCGGAAAGACAGCAGAAGGTGTCACCTTTGCTACTGAAACAATGTCACAGTGATATCAAACAGGCCTCCCCCATCAGCTAGTCACCTCCTAAGAAAGGCCCCTCAAAGACAGTTATATTAAAGGGTCGTGAGCTTGGCTGGGGGGCCAGCCTACTCATTGCAGAGTTTCCATTTAGAAAAATAGCCTGAGGGTCTGACTAGTGCATGGGCTCAATTGGGTGTGAGCAGCTTTTTGGGTAGTTTTTATTGCATAAAGAAACTTTCTCACATGTATTTTCTACTTATTTATTATTTCCAAAAGAATAAGGTATGGGTGAAAACAGATATGGTTGACATTGCTTTTCCAACTAAGTAGAACTAATCTTACCCCCCTTTACTTCTTATACAGAAATCTGAGTTGATTTTAGAGCTTTAAAATTAGCCACCACTTTTCAGAAACATAAACATCTCATAAATTGAGAGGCAGGAGTAATTCGGCAAGGAGGCAGAGAGCCAGAAAGTTCCCTTTGCCAGTCTGTCTACCCTGCGCGGGGCCCGGTTTCCTGGCCAGGGCAGAGCTGGAGGGGATCATGGGCCAACCCCTGGTGTCGCAGATGGGAAACCGAGGGCCTTGTGGGAGGGACTGGCCCAGCCTGCAGCCTGATCTGGTGTCTGGGCCTGCCTTTCCATCCCCTCAGAGGCTGAGGGGGCACCCAGGCCCGGACAAGAACTGCCTGTCAAGACTGGACACAATGCACAGAATGGACAAGGAAAGCTGCTGGGGAAGTTCTGCCCTTGATCCTGGGGTCGGGGCTGGTGGGCCCCCAGTCACAAAGGGGCTTGAAACTGTTTGTCCAGGTTGCATATTACAGGGTTGTCTTTGTCCTAAACAGTTAAAGTGGGGTGGGAAAAATAGAGATTATTTCACTCTTGCCTGGGGAGAGGCTGGTAGGCAGTGTGGGGGCTGGACTCCCCTCGGGCAGAGCAGTGCTGAGGGTGTGATGACATGGCCTGCGGGGTGAGAACCCTTTCCTGCCGAGGCTGCTTCGCCTGGGAGTGGAAGGGCTCTGTTCCTGTGAGGGCTGTGCGCTGAACCCTCTCCCCATCCTCCCGCCAGGGTGGGCGGAGCACTGGCTTCCAGGGGAGGGGTGCTTTTTGTTTGTGTTTGTTTGTTTGTTCCCCCAGAGGGGGAAGTGAACATCTTGCTTGCTTTGCAAGATCAGACCAGACCAGAGGCCCAGGGATTTGCAAATGGAACTATGAAAGAAAAGTTTCTTCATCCCAAGGGGCCCTGAAGGGCAGAAGCAGGGCCCAGGGACGGCCTGAGGTAGTACAGCCTAGTAGTTAAGAGCCATGCGGAGCTGGGCTCCTGTTCTAGGCCTGTCACTTATCTGCCAGGCGACTTTGAACAAGTTACCTAACCATTCTGAGCCTCTGTTTCCTTATCCGTGAAATGGATCTAATGTGTGTGGCTACTGCATAGGATTGTTGTAGACTCCATAAGATCTGTAAGTATAAGTGGCAGATCCTGTTGTTATGATACACTCTATAAAGGGTAGCGTGTAGGTAAGTGTGCTTCAGCTAAGTAAAACATTGTGAGTGTCCTTACATATAAAAGATGGTATCTTGAGGGAGTTGTCTATCACCAGAGGCATCCAAACAACAGTTAGAGGTGCCCTAACCGGCAATGTGGTGAGGTTTTGAAGCCCCAAACCCTGGCAGGCATGACGATCGTGAAAGGCCAATGTGGCCCAGGACTGTGGGCAGGCAGGGGTGGGCTGGAAGGCAGTGCCTCGCAGCCCAGCCTAGGGCTGTGTGGATCATTCTGGAACCTGCCCCCATCATATGAGGCACTGAGATCTAGTGGCCAAATCGACTCACTGGGTGGTGAGGCAGGGAATGCCAGAAGAATCCTCCTTGTGTAGTTGGTTAACCAAGTCTCAGAACGGGGGAGGGCCATGCCAGGTGGCCCAGTGTGTAGGGGTGGCTGAGTGGGGTTTTCTGCCCCCTGGCCTGGAGAATTCTACTGCCAGGCTGCTTCTGGAGGTGTGATGGGCAGAGGCAGGAAAGGCTGCAGTACCTGGCGAGCCCGGTTTCTATGACTTTGGCCTGGATGAAGCACAGGCCTTCTGAGTGGTGCTGTGAGGGTCTCTTGCTTTGCTTGGCCTTGAACAGAGCAGAACAACCCCCCATGGGTATCAGAGCAGGGTACAGTAGGAGGGATGGGATGGGTGCGGGGCGGGGCGGAGAGTCTCGTCACAAGCCTCGTGGCCACAGAGCTGCAGTAACTTTGCGAGGAATGCCCTGGGCCCTCCCGCCCCACAGCCCTGTGTTCCCTGGAAAACAGCCCTCCTTTGGGGATTCTGCTGGGCTGCCGTGGCAGAGGCCCTTCGACTGGGCCACGTGGTCCGCGTTTCGGCTCAGTCTCTGCGCATGAGCCTGGACACCTCCCGGGTCCCCACACTGCCTTTATACTTCCATACCCTTGTCCAGGCCCCTACCTGACATGCCCTTTCCAGCTCAGGTGGGCTTCTTGTGCCTGCCCCCCAACAACTTCTCCTTTCCAATGCGGTCATCACCCTGCTGCTGGCCATAGGGTTGTAGCAGGGACTGCAAGTCCCAGGGTGACCATACGACTCAGGCTGGACCAAACACAGCTCCCATGGGCTGTTGCAGATGGGGCTATGGAAGGAGAGCCTTGTCTCTGGTGGCGGGCTGGAGACGTGTCTATAAGAGTGGGCTACATAGCCTTGTCTGGGAGAACAGAGTTACTGCAGAGGGTGCTGAGAGGAGGGGGAAGAGGGAGCTGAGTGCCTGCCCCTGCCGTAGTCTGCCATGGGGCCAATATACTCCACTTGGAACCAAGAGGGTTCAAGTTGAATGTCTGCCTCCTGAGAACCTGATGGTTACCCGCTCTTCCGTCAGACCCACCCACCACAGCAAAGAGCCCAACACGTGGCCACACTCTGCTTCTCCGTGGGCCCTTCCCTCCAGGTGATGAGCAGCTCACAGCCGAAAGCTGGGCTTTATTTATGATCTGTTTCTCCCTGCCCTTGGCACCTAGCAGGTGCCAAGGCAAAAAAGTAAAATCGCTTTGAAAGAAAGGAAGTACGCACAGTATAAGGTTTGATGTTGACATTTTAATAAGCAGACCAGAACTTTTGCAGACAACTGAGTATCTCCTTACAAGTGGTTACCTTGGGAAGCCCCACACTTATTCTGTTACAATGCCACTACTTTTCCCTAGAACGTGTTTGGCCTCCCGATTGGGTCAGTCTGTGAGACACAGGAGGCTGCCATCTTGGTCTTGATCCAAAGTGCGGTTTTCAGTCTGACCCAGAGCTTCAGCTGGAAGGGGCAGGGAAAAGACTGGCCGCTGCTGGGAGGCCCCGTGGGGTCCCTAAGGAGCAACCTCAAAGCAAGCTGAGGCGGGAAAACTGGGGAAACTGGTAGGTTTCAGGTTCATAAAGTGGCTGTTGAAAAGAGGCACTCCTCCTTGGACGGGGCGGGGCCAGCACGTTTATAAAAACGGTCTCTTCATTCACTGCTTTGTGTTCACAGCTGTATTCCCAGCATCCGAAGCAGTGCAGGTATGCAGTAGGCACTCAATAGATATTTGTTAAAGGAGTGAGGGAATTCAACAAATAGATGTATCTGTGAAGGATTGCCTTCCATTTCCCAGGCACTGTGGTGGGAGGGCAGGTCTTACTCCTCTCACCAAGTGGACCCTCGCGTTGGGGTGGGGGGAGGGCCGCGCAGCTACACACACATTCACACACATTCACACACACCTAGTTATAGGTCAGTGCCCCGGGGATTATTGCCTCCACCGGGGCCTAATAACATATTGGCTGGGCTTGGCTAAGGTTATGTGTTTTTATTTCCAAGGCCAATACCTGATGTTTTTTTACAGAAACTATTTTGATGCAAGAAAAAATTAGATTAAAAACAGAGCACAGGCTCCCGGGGCATGATCCCGGCTCATTTACGGTCAGTGAACAGCTGCTTTCCCGGGCCCGCACACACACATGCCTGAAATCTGAAATAATAGCACTTTGTACTGGAGTGGGGGGCCAGCTCCCACCTTCGAGGCAATGAGGCCTTACCAATAGGGTTTTCCCCTCTGCCTGCAGGTAAAGGCAGCCCCCTGTGACGGTGGCAGTGTGGTGCGGTGCCCTGGTGCATGTGCGTGTTCTTCACGGCTGTGGCCCCCCCTTTAAGCACCGGAACCCTTCGTTTACGTGAAGCGTGTGTAGCACTCTTGAGTGCACAACACAGTGAGAGTGGGTCCGCTTTTCCTGAAACCGGCACGGGCTCCCTCGCACGGCTCCTTCAACCCCTTCCAGTGGCCTGCGGATGCCAGAGCTCCCCAAGGCCCGGGAGAAGAGCCCGCCTACCTGTGGTCTCATGCACGTGGTCACAGATGTGTGCATTCACTAACAGTCACTTGTACTGTGCCGTGTATTCACGCCTCTTCTCTCTCCCCCCGTTCAGGCCGGCCTCATCCGTACAGATGTCACCGACTACTTCATTGAGCCCCTGGAGCGGGGGCAGCAGGACAAGGAGGCGAGTGGGAGGACACACGTGGTGTACCGCCGGGAAGTCCTCCGGCAGGAGTGGGCGGAGCCCGGAGGGGACCTGCACAACGAAGGTAGGCTGTGGGCAGGGCCCCAAGCTCTGCTCTGCCCACACCTTCGCGGAGTCTTCAGGTAACTTCAGGCCTTCAACCCCTCCATGCCAGGCCATAGTCTTCTCATCTGTAACGTGGGACTGGGCCATGCAGACCTGCTGCACCTACCGTGCCCAGGGCTTTTAGAGGCTACCATGACTGGCTGCATGCAGCTGGGGGCCAGAGGAGCTCCCTGAGCCCCCTGAATGATGGAACCTGGGACCGCAGCGTTGCTTTGCAAGGGCCGTTTCTCTGCTCAAGTAGCAGGTGGAATGGCTGCAGTTCGCTCTTTCCCCTAATGCTCAACTCAGCCTCCAGGAGCCACAGGAAGGAAGTTCTTAGAACACTCAGGGAACCTGCCCTGTGTCAGGGCATCGGGGTCGGCTTGGTGTCCACTAGACCATTTTAAAACCATGTCTCCTGTGCTGTCTAGTGTGTGACCCTAGTGAGTTACTTACCACCTCTGAGCCTCATGTTCTAATCTGTAAAGTGGGAGGAATTGTTGTTTACCTCTGAGATTGTATGCATTAGTGATAGTGGAGCTTGGCACGTAGTAGGTGCTTGATGACTACTAGTCGGTTATTAGGCTGACTACTGACATGTTAGGATGAGACCCCCGCCAGCAGAGGCACCCCGGCGACCAGCACAGCACTCAGGACCCATGGCTGAGCGAATGAAGCAATAGATGCCGTGCGTGCTGGTTCTGGGCCTGTGGCCAACTTCACAGTCCCAGTTAGCCTGGTCAGGAAGGCTTCGGCCAAGAGGACGTGAGAAGGCCCTGGGTGGAAGCCCGCCACGAGCAGCCACACCCTCCAGCCAGGGCCCTGGCGGGGTTGAGCACAGCATGAAGGAATGCTTGAAAACCGGTTGTCCCCACATACTGTGCCTCCTTTGAAGCTCCAGCTGCTCTCCGGGTTGCTCATAAGGGGAGCTGCAGCACCGGCACTAGCCCAGAGGAGGAGGGCCCTGTGGGCCTGCAGTGTGGGGTGGGAAGCAGGGGGTGGGGTGGAGCGGGGTGGGGGGGTGGTGCTGGGGTGGATTGCAGGGGCAGGGTGGGGACCGGCACCATTCCCTTGATCACTTCCCGCCTGGAAGGATGGCAAAGCTCATTGGGCTCCATTTTATTTGAGGCCAGTTCTGAATCAAAAATCCATAAATCCCCTGTTGGGGAGAGACCCTGGGGAAGTCCTGCTCACGGGTGTGAGCCTGGAACCAACCGCATCGTGGCCTGCCACCGTCTGTGGCTGGGAAGCCCGGACCCCTGAGCTGGTGGAGTTGCAGTTCCCGCCGGGACTCGGGTGTGATTCCCTCTCGTCAGGCTGCCTGTGGCGACGCCCTGCCCTTGGCCTGTCAGAGTTCTTCCTTGGAAAGACAAGGGGTGACAGAAGACTTTCTTGGAGACCTGGGACTCTCACTCACTCTGCGTTTCAGACCAGCGGTGGGTCTGAGCCCAGTGTGTGGAGAAGTGTTTGTGGGTGCGCCTGTCTTCCATTTACCATTCTTCACGAAGATGAACGGTTCTACCTCAAGTCTTTGGGTTTAGTTCTCAGCACACAGGGAAATGCGTCATAGGCCTGGGCCAGCTGGTCAGCACCTGCTTAGCCACCGGAAACAGGCTTTTGAGGAATCTCCCCCAGCTGAGCACCTTCACCCGTCTCTGTCTGTCCCCATCCTGCCCAGGCGTCAGCCCAGCTCAGGTGTCCCCTCTCCTGGATCCCTCAGCCCCCTGGATTTCTCCTGGGACAGTCCCCTTCTTCCAGACAGTCTGGGGTGGGGTGTCCTAGAGGACGGACGCCTAGTCTTAGTGATGTTTGTGTCACTTGCATGAGCCATGCTGTCCTGTGGGGAGTGTCCAGCTCTCCTCGGGGAAGGAAAGGCGGCGCTGAGGGCCCACCAGACTGCTTTCTAGCTGCCCCTCAGCGGAGGCATGTGAGGGGCACCGGTGAACTGGGCCAGTGGGGGGGGCTCTTCCTGTTGGCACTCAGAGTACGGCCTTGGCCGCTACTTCCTGAGGAGTGCACGCACGCACCCCCCCATGCTGACACACTCATCTGTACACACTTGCTCACTCACATGCTACACGCACCAGTCATACCTCACCCACTCACACTCAGTTTACGCATCCGCTCATACTCATTCACACACGCTAAATGCCCACTCACACCCTCCGCACAGTCACACATCTCCCTACTGACACTCACCCCCTCACACCCCCCACTCTCACATACTCAGCACCCCCCACGCCCTTGACGGGCTCCAAAGGAGAGTTAAGTGATTCTCTCTCAAGGACTCTGGTGCGAAATCCAAACCATTCTAAGTCCTGGGTAGAGAGTCCCCTTAGCTGGACCTCCAGGTGTAAACTGGGCCTCACCGCAGGCCCCCGGGGGCTTCCCTGCGGACCCTGCCTCGGCCTTGCAGGGTGTGCCCTGGACGGGCGGTGCCATATTCCTAGCGCTACCCTTTCCTTCCGTAACCCATGGCCCTGCTCTCTGTCACCCCTTCCCACCCTCCACTTCCTTCCTGAATGCCAACGGGCCATGTGGGCCTGCGGCCAGAGTTGCGGCTCCCAGGCTGGAGGCTGGGGCTGCCAGACGCCGGGGCAGCCCGCCAGCCTGGGGCCTAGGGCTGCTGTGTGTGTGTGTGTGTTTTAAGTTGAGATGAAATCCACCATTTTAATTAAAGTGTACAATTCAGTGGTTTCTTACTATATTCACAGTGTTGCATAACCATCACCACCGTCGAATTCCAGAACATTTGCATAATTCCCATAAAAACCTCTGGACCCGTTCATTAGTAGTCACTCTTGTCTCCCTCCAGCCCGACACCCTGGCAATCAATCACCAGTCTACCTTCTATCTCTGTACATTTGCCTGTTCTGGACATGTCGTGTGAACGGAAGCACGGGATACGCGGCCTTCTGTGACTGGCCTCTTTCATTTAGCACACACGCTTCCTCCGTGTTGGAGCCTGTCTCGGCTCTTCAGTCCTCTTTATGGCAGGGGTGCTCCATTGTGTGGACGCAGTGCGGTTTGTTCACCCACCTGCTAGTAGACGTTTGGGTTGTCTCCCTGTTTTTCTTTATGATCGTGCTGCTGTGAATGTTTGTGGCGGGTTTTGGTGGGACACCTGTTTTCGATTCTTTTCGGTGTACACCTAGGAGTGGAATTTCTGGGTCCTACGGCAGTTCTGTGTTTAACTTTCGGGGGAGCTGCCAAACTGTTTTTCGAAGCAGCTGCATCGTTTTATATTCTCTACGGGCTTCCTGGGTGGGCTCATTGGAAGCCTCCCAGCGGCCTGCTGCCCCCATCTCTCCGCACTTTGAGGGTCACCTGTTTTGGCCTGAAGGGTGAGAGACACATAGAAGAGGGTGCGGGTGAAAGATCTCCGGGGTCTATGGCCGACGTCAGTAGGCCCTCCCCAACTTCCCTCACTGTTTTTACTGAGGGAGATATCGGGTGGGCCCTGATAAGGAGTGATAAAGGGAGAGGGGCAGGTCCAAGTTTATATTCTGGGCTTCTGCGGTCAACTTCTGTGTGACCTGGGATGAGTCAGGCAACCTCTCTGAGCCTCCCTTTGACAGACTTGGCAGGGAGAGCTGTGAAGGTCAAGATCCACATTTCTCTCGTAGTTTGTGAACCTCCGGGTACTGCTGAAGGTACTTCCCACTCCACAGAGAGAGCCCTCGTCCCTTCCCCCCTCCTCCTGGGGGTCCCCCCTCCTCTCTCCCAGGAACTCGTCTGTGGGTTGTTGTGCACACTGCTGGGCTCGGGCCCCAGCGCTGCCAGGTGCTCTTGTGCAGAGTAGCCTGTGAAGAGGGACACATTGGCCTCAGGGGCAGGCGAGAGCGACCTGGGCTTGAGCCCCGCTTGCCAGGCTGTGATCGCCCAGGGGCGATTGCCCTTTTCCGGTTTCCACAGCAGGCCAGTGGCAACGCATTTTTTTCAGTCCTTATGTCTGGTGCTTTTCCCCCTTTGCCCTGTGGCTCTCAAACCTCAGGGAAAACAGACAGACAGTAGCACTGAGTCCTGTGGTTCCTATGGCCCTGTCCTCAGATTTCAGTTCCTCGAGAACCCGTCAGCAGAGGCTTAGAGGCAGAACTGGGTCCCCGCAAAGGTGTCTTTTGACTCGTCCCTGAGGGTCACCCACACTGTGGATGGTGTTCTCATAAAGTTGCTCAAATGGATTTTGCAGGGACCATTTTTTCTGCTCCCTGTGCTCCGGCAGGTTGTCCTGCTTCCTGTCCGGCCCAGCTTAGATGTCCCCACCTCCAGAAGCCTCCGTCAACACCCCGGTTCTGCTCTGGGACTTGGCGTGAAAGCCTTTGCTCGTCAGCCCTACTCAGCCCTCGACATTGCTGTGTTGTCACAGTCTGGTATCTTACCTGTCACCTGCACGTCACCTACCCACCATCCACTTTTAAGTATCGGGACCCCTCCTGTAGCCACATCCTTGGATGCATTCTAGGATTTTAGTGGTGGCATCTTTACAGCCTTAGCCCCATTCCATCTCTACAACGTTCTCAAATAACTATAGATAGAATGGATGTTCTTAGAAATCAATAGTACAAGTTTCAGAACTTCAGGGTGGGGTGGCAGAAAAGGCATTAAAAGTTAAGACTTTGAAGCTTTCTTGAGAGAACCCAGGCTTCTCTCTGGCTCTCTTAGCTTTCCCAGTAGTGTCCTCATGCACCTTTATTCCACTGCCCCAACAAATGTTTCTTCAGTCTTCATTCAGACTATGGTGTCAATGACTGATAACTGTTGAAGGTGTTGCCTTTATAAGTAGCAGTATACATAGTGATGTTAGAGAACATGGTCTTTTGATTCAGACAGCCCTGGACAAGCTATTCTGAACCTCAGTTTGTTCACCTGTGTAATGGGGACAATAAGCTGATAGAGTTGTAAAGACTGGATTAGATTAGGTTAGATTGGGTAGATTAGATTGGGTAGAAGTAAGGCCTATGGACCAAAAATAGCCCACCACTTGTTTTGGTCAATAAAATTTTATTGGAACACAGAAACACGTATTTGTTCATGTATTATCTGTAGCCACTTTTATGCTTTAATAGCTGAACTGAATAGCTGAGACAGAGGCTAAATGATTCGCAAAGCCTAAAATATTTATTATCTGCAGAAAAAGTTTGACAACTCCTAGATTACATAATATAAGTTAATAAATCCTAGTTATATAAATATTTTGTTTTTAGCCAAAAGGCCAAAGCTGTGGTGGTGAGATTTTGGGTCCCTAGCAGTGATTGGGTTTTGAGAGGCCTGGGACATGCTGTGGGGGTGCCTGAAATGTCATGCATCGGCCACAGTAACATTAGTTTTTTAAAAATCAAGATGTTTCTGCCCACTGCCACCTTTGGTTTTTACAGCCAGCTTTGGGGCAGGAGATCAGGGATCATCCATGCGCATGTCACAGGGAGGGAGATGGAGGCCCAGAGAAGTGAAGGGGCAGGGCCTGGCCCGGACACGCAATGGGGGTAGGACTGAGGAGGAACTGGGACTCAGATCAGTCTCCCTTCTCTGCTACTTGTTGCTTCAAAGGCAGCGATGCCCTGTGCCCGGAAAAGGGCTCCCGCTCATGAACGACGTGGTATGGAACAAACCCTCATGCTCTCTGGGTTTACAGAAGCAGAGAGGGGGCACATGTGACAGGGGCAGAGGTGGGGTGATGGGCAGTGTCACAGTGACAGCCCCTTATGTGGACTTGACCTTGGTCTCTTCTCATCCTGGTTCCAGCCTTTGGCCCGGGTGACCTTCCCAACCTGCTGGGCCTGGTCGGGGGCCAGCTGGGAGAAGTGGAGAGGAAGCGGCGGCACGCCAAGCCGGGCAGCTACAGCATCGAGGTACTGCTGGCAGTGGACGACTCAGTGGTACGCTTCCACGGCAAGGAGCACGTGCAGAGCTACGTCCTCACTCTCATGAACATTGTGAGTGTCCCCGAGTCATGGGACTGGGGCGTTGGGCAGAGGGCAGGGTGGGACCACTGGAATTGGCCTGTATGCACTGTTTCTCTCAGGCTTGTGTTTTCTGGGTGGACTCGGAGAGTCTCTCTTTGCTCCTTAGTCCAGCTGGACGGCAGGTTCCGTGGCGAAATGGGCCTGAGTTGGCCTGGCATCCACCCCAGCCTGACCTCAGCTGTACGCACGCTAGTCCCTGGCAAGCTGGAGCATTTGGACAGTGGGTTCTGGGCTTGGACACATTCAGGGTCTAGGTCAGGAGTGACTGGTACTTGCCCGAGACTTCTTATCCAGTGAAAATGTGCAGTGCCCCCTGGGGATCCCGGCTGGGTGCTCTCAGCCTGCTGGGGGTGGGCGGAGGGTGGGCTCAGGTCCCCAGTGTGGGCCTTGGGTGTTCACAGAGACTTGACAAGCAAGGAAAATGAGGGTCACAGGCAAATTTAAGGCCGGTGAAGCAGAGAGCTGTGCCGTGTCCCAGATGGTGGCTGCTTAGCTGCTGCTGGTGGCTCTTGCAGAGACATGGGGGTCACAGAAAGAAAAGGGCATTTCAAGAAAAGTCGGAAATGCAGTTGTTTTCAGTGCTTTTTAAAAACCCCTTATGGAAAAATTTAAGTCCATTTATCTAAGTGAAACTGCCAATTGCTAAGTGTTAAAATGAAAAACCATTGTGAATGCTGAACAGAATTTGTCTACACACCACATGTGGCCTGTGAGCACCTCAGAGCTGGGTGCCTCTGCACCACAACAGCAGAGACTACAGAGACCAGAAAGGGAAGGAGGGTGAATGCGTCAGAGGTGGGCCCCGCACTGTCTGTCTGCCGGCACAAGGCCTCTGTCAGATGTGCGTGTGGCTGTGATCCTGGGAAGGATGAGAACTGGTGCAGGTGAAAGTGGGACTTATGGTTGAAACTGTGCTGGCCACAGCCAGATGCTGGGGAAGGCGGGCAGGACCCCAGGTTCTCTCCTATGCAGCTAGGTAGAGGAGGTAGCATGCTGGGTCAGGCCCAGCTCAGCATGCTGAGGCACCGTGGGGTCTGGTCAGGAGGAGGCAAGCAGGGCAGTGGGTGGGCAAACGCCACATCAACAGGAGACAACAGGGCAGAGGCTTCATCCCCAAGCCTGCAGGTGACAGCTTAACGGCTCATTATAGACATGACACAGGAGCTGAGAAGGAAGGTCCATACACATGGTGGGTCCCAAAGAATTCAAGCAGGGCCTTTTTTGAAAGCCAAAGGCTCCAGCACATCTATGGGCCTCTACTGGCCTTAAGATTAGGGTCCTCTGACCTGAGGTTCGTGAGGAAGTTGGCTAGCTGCATTCTCATGCAGACCAAAAGATGACTGCAGGTGAGCCAGGGCTGGGATAGAATCACCGTACACTCAGTCTGATGTGGGCGGTTCTTGGAGGCTGTGACAGACATGCAGCCAATCACAGTACTGCAGGGAGAGAACATTAGTGAGTTGGCCAAGAGCATGGGCTTCGGGGTCACACCGTCTGACTCTTGACCTTGGGGTCAAGTTCTCCAGAGTCGCTTTCCCCACTCTTAAAGCAGCATTAACAATACTTACCATGCAAGGTTTGGGGGAGATTAAACAGCACATAGCATGGTACCTTCCATAGCATAAGCTCTCAGAAGTAGTTAGGGATGATAATGTGTGGCTCTCATGAGGGAAGTGGTAACACATTTCTGGGAACTCAGCAGTTGATGAGCAGAAGTGTCAACCTTGTGGTCGTGCCAGCCCCCTGGAAACATTTGTGGCGTAATAAAACAGCATGACACTGCCTGTGCTGGCTGGGGTCCATAATCTTGCCACATGGTAGGCGAGGTGGCTGCTAGGAGGACCTGAAGCCAGCCACTGGTTAGCCGTGTGACCTTGCACAAGAGACCTGCCTTGCCTAGGACTCTGTAGGTGGTAAATGATAGAAAACTAACTCATACTAGATTAAGAAAAACAGGGTAATTTATTGGCTCACTTATAGGCCAAACTGTGGGAGGGACATGATGGAGCTGGTTGTAAGTGTAATTGTTACTAGAGGTTTATGTTCCCTTCTCTCTATGATATCCTAGATCTCTCGAACTTTAATATGTGACAGATTCTGGCCTTTAATGACATCAGGCTGACTCCTATCTCCATAGCTCTGTGACCAGAGACAAAAGTAGTTTCCTCTATAGTTCCCAGGTAAAAATTCCCAGGGCTGGACTCTGATTGGTCCAACTTTGGGTCACATGACCACCCTTTGGACCAATCACTGTATGTTGGAGAAGGAAATAGAATTTTTCAAAGGAAGAGAGGGACTAGACATAGGATGGCCACTGGAGAAATTGTTCTGGGATGGCCATATACCCCAGTTTGTGTCAGCTATAATATTTAACATCTGAGAGACTCTATCTGCTGTTTTTTTTTTTGTGAAGGCTAAATATGTATAAAGTATTTAGCATACTCTTGGCACACAGTGAGTACTCAAGTTATATGTTCCATCGTTCTAGCACACACACACTATATTTGTCTTAGTGTGTGTGTGTATAGGCAGTTATTTGTCCAAGTCTCTGAAAGTGAGGTCCTTGAGGGTGGGGAACATTTCTTCTACTTTTTTGAACCCCAACAGCACACAGCAGAGTGCCCAACACCTGATAGGTGATCAGTACATGTGGACGCTAATGGTGTCTATGGGAGGAGCAGGGGGCCAGTATCCACTGAGATGGAAGAAGGGGAAGAGAGCGGATTTCCATCTGAAATGCCAGCATTAGGAAAAAGGCAGGGGTAGAAATCAGCTCCAATTACAGGAGCCCTAGGGAGGAGAGGAGCTGGCAGAAAGTCTGCTCCTGCCACCTCTTTGTTTGGTTATTAATTCTTCTATCCCTTACAGAGTATGTGGTTTGGGACTCAAAGAGCAAAGACTACCATGTGGGGCTGTTTGAGAAAGAGAGAGGGAGGATGACTGTTAGAAACTCATCCACCTCACTGGAGCACTGGACCATCCACCCACATTCTATAAATAACTGGCTCAACCTAAGACCACACAGCTGAGTACTAATCCCATTAGTGGGAGAGCCAGGTTGGTCCCAGTAGCCAGCAGGTGGAAGAGGAGGAGGAGCAGGAGAGGAGAAGAGGTTAAGGAGGCCCTCTGGTACTGGAAGTCTGGATCCAAAGCTCGGGCTGAAGAGCCTAAAATAAAAAAAAATTAAAATGATGTGTGTTGAAGATTTTGCTCTACTCACTTATTAATGAGGAAAACAGGCAGAGTTGTAACCTGTTCAAAGAGAACCAAAGAACAGAAACATTTATAGATCAGGAATGTTGAAATGAATGTGCAAATAGAGACAATATTGGCATTTTTCACTGAGTGGAAGGGAAGACAAAATTTGTATGTCTATAGACAAGAATTTTGCATTGCTATTAGTTATCTACAGTGCTCTCAGTTGTAAACCAGTTTTCTAGAATCATATTCAAGTGAGCCCTGAGGGGTGTGCTGTGGACAATACATAGTTTTATGGAAGTATGAGTTTTTATTCTCTGAGTACCAGGCCTGGACTTGCTCCCAGGTCGAGAGCCCTTTTCTTATATGGCGGGGCACCCAACTGCCCATCTAATTTACAGACTCCATCCTGCTCCTGGAGCTAGAGGGGTGGCAGCCTCAGTCAGGACAAACCCTGGATTCTGGCTGTGTGATAGTCCTAAGCAACTAAATGATGGGCCCTCCTCCTTTTTCCTCCCCTCCCTGAGAGTTAGCCTCACTGCCACCTCTCTCTTTCCAGATTCTGGCTGGGGAGTGGGGGTGTGGAGAGAAGACCTGGGGTTGGGATTGGTTGATGGTAGGCAGTCTGAGAAAGACAGAATTCCCATGGGCCATATGCTTCACTTATTCCCACATCTTTTAGAGAAACCCTCCTGTCTGAGCACTTCCACTGAGCATTCTATTGCTCAGCTTCTCCTTATATACCTCTTTGTTGGTGTGAGCAGGTCTGTACATTCTGGTAGGATGGGATAGGCTTCCTGGAGCCCCTTCAGGTGGCCTCAGCCCCCAGTCTGAGCTGTCATTTACTCATTTGTTCAAAGTCAAGTACTGTCCTGCCTTGGTGGGCTCCCCGGTGTTAGGCATTAGGCAGGGGTGATTGTTTGTTAGGGATCTGTGTTTGCAAGTGACAGAGACCCAACTCACATTAGCTTAAACCAAAGAGGTGATTGTAAGTCCTGACAGTGCCCACAGAGTCCTACAAGAGCTGTGGGATAGGCAGCTTTAGGGAGTACAGGGACTAGGGTTTCAGGCCCCTTAAGACACTCTCTCCTCTTCCCCCCTCTGCTCGCTGATTATCAACTGACAGAGCCCAGGCTTCCTCCCCATGATGGGAAATGGGGCTCCTGACAACCCCAGATTCTGACACTTCTGCCGTTAGGACCCAAAGGCAAAGGGATCCTTCCTGCTCTTCTAGGGAGGATTGCCCTAGGTTGTGTCATGTGGCCATTCTGGACTAATTGCTGAGATGGGAGGGCTGGCTTGGGGCCCCAGTGGAGCCTAGTAATGTGCAGGGGCAAGGTGGAGCAGGATCTGTTCCTGGAGAGCAGGCTGTGAAGAGTCCATGTAGGAAACATCCAAACCATACACAGCCCACATGGTGAGCGCACCTTGAGTACCAACCATGGATAACAGGGGAGGCTGTGCCACTGGACCCTAGAGAACAACTACTACATTAGGCCACTCTATCAGTCTTGGGAGATGTAGTAGCTCTACCTAATACATAGAAACAAGCACAGGAAGGTTGCCAAAATGAGGAGACAAAGAAACACAGCTGAAATGAAAGAACAGATCAAAATTCCAGAAAAAGAAACTAAACAAAATGGAGATAAGCAGTCAGTCAGATGCAGAGTTCAAAACACTAATTATAAGGATGCTCAAGGAACTTAGTGGGGACCTCAATAGCATAAAAAAGATCCAGTCAGAAACAAAGGAAATACTAATTGAAATAAGGAACAATTTACAAGGAACCAATAATAAAGTGAATAAAGCCAAGAATCATATCAGCGATTTGGAACATAAGAAAGCAAAAAACAACCAATCAGAATAGCAAAAAGAAAAAAGAATAAAAAAAATGAGGACAGTATAAGGAGTCTCTGGGAAAACTTCAAGCATACCAATATTCTCATCATGGGGGTGCCAGAAGGAGAAGACAGAGCAAGACATTGGAAACTTATTTGAAAAAAGAATGACAGAAAACTTCCCTAATTTGGTGAAGAAAATAGACATACATGTCCAGGAAGCACAGGGAGTCCCAAACAAGATGAACCCAAAGAGATCTACACCAAGATACATCATAATTAAAATGCCAAAGGTTAAAGATGAAAAAGAGAATCTTAAAAGCAGCAAGTGAAAAGCAGTTAGTTACCTACAAGGGAGCTCCTGTAGACTGTCAGTTGCATTCTCAAAAGAAACTGCAGGCTAGAAAGAATTGGCAAGAATTATTCAAAATGATGAAAAGCAAGGACCTACAACCAAGATTACTTTATCCAGCAAAGCTATCATTTAGCATCAAAGAACAGATAAAGAGTTTCCCAGACAAGAAAAAGCTAACGGAGTTCATCATCACCAAACCAGTATTATATGAAATGTTAAAGGATCTTCTTTAAGAAGAAGATAAAAAAT
The DNA here is from genome assembly GCF_021234435.1 of Artibeus jamaicensis. NCBI lineage: Eukaryota > Metazoa > Chordata > Mammalia > Chiroptera > Phyllostomidae > Artibeus > Artibeus jamaicensis. Next base: position 22,391,239 of record NW_026521788.1, read on the forward strand.
ATGAACAATAAAATGGTAATAAATATATATCTATCAACAATTGGATCCAAAAAACAAAATAAACAAGCAAGCAGAACAGAAACAGAATAATAGATATGGAGAATGTTTTGATGATTGCCTGATGGGAGGGAGGTCAGGGAGATGGGTGATAAAGATGAAGGAATTAAAAAGTACATATTGTTAGTTACAGAATAGCCATAGGATGTAAAGTATAGTGTAGGGAATAGAGTAGCCAAAGAACTTACATGCATGAACCATGGACATGGACAATGGTGTGAGGATTGTGTGAGGAAGTGCAGGGTCTGGGGGCAGGGGAAAGAGGTAGAAAAATTAGGACAACTGTAATAACATAAGCAATAAAATATAATTTTTAAAAAGCATCAAAACCTGTAGAGAATTTTTATGAGCTTATCTGAGCCCAGCCGACAACTGCTGGGAAGCAAAATTTCAATGAATTGAGAAAATGCTCTGGAGAATGGCCATTTTTCAGCTTATTGTATACATTACATTCAAAGGAGGAGACATAAAGAGGGTTGCATGAAATCTGCTGGTGGTAAATAAAGGGGGTGGGAGAAAGCAAAGTGGAGAATTCCCTGGAATTGGATAAAGAACAGAGAGATACATACTTCTTTTACAGCGGTGGGCACAGGAGAGTTAACGATTAACAGGAACTGCACACACAGGTGGGGAACAAGATGATGATGAGGAAAAGCTCCACTGTGGTGCGTGTGCCCTGACGGGTCTGGAAAAGGAGATTATTCTGACATTTCAAAAGCAAGTTATCTTAAATTTGAAAAGACAGTGGACAGGCTCACTTAGTAAAGACTGACCTCCTCAAGGAAGCTACAGGCCAGGATGTGACTACTCACGATGACTCACTTTTAGTTAGGAAGTTTTATGTCCAGACCATCCTATGCAGTTGCTTTCAGTCTCTGAGTCTGTAAGGCCACCGTGCAGGCCTCCCCTGAGCTTGTCAGGGTTAGTATGTGGCCCCCATTTTGTTCACAGAAGCGTGTAGACAAAGGAATAGCTTCCACAGTGAAAGGCCCAGGTGTAGAAAATGTAGCACCTGCCCTCAGAGCACTTACGCTGCTGTGTTTCCACAAGCGACTGTAAGTGACGTCACTGTAAAATCATCAGAATCATTTTTTGAGCAACCGCTGGGAACCGGACTCCTCATCAGCATGATTTCATTTAGTCATGTCTCCCCACAACCCTGTGAGAGGCTCGGTATCCCAGTGTCCTTACACAGTAACTTGCTGGCCCGCCCTTTGGTCAGCCGAGCGGCTGGGGTCCACGTGCTACTCTGTCATCTTCAGAGCCCACCCTCTCCCCATGGCCCCAGCACAGAGGTCTGCAGCCTCATGCCAGGTGGTGCTGTCCATGGCTGGTGACTCAGGTGACAGAGGAGAAAAGCAGCTTTTCCTCTACCCTCTTAGGTTCAGTGTCTGGAGACCGGCGATTTAAACTGACAAAAGCTAGATTAGCAAGAGAAGAGTTTATGTATATGTGCAAGGTACGTACTCATGGGAATGATTGGTGATGAGTAACTCAAAAGGGCAGTTAGAATGGGGCTTATGTATCTAACTTAATAGGAGGCCTAAGCGGGAGAAAAGGCTTCTATGGGGAGGAAAAATGAGTTTCTTTAGGAAAGACAAATGGGGTTCTGGGAGAACAAACAGGAAATAAGAAAACTTGTGATAATATTTGTCTAAGCAGGTACAAGTGGTCTGTCCTTTTTACGGCCATGAAATTCCCTTGAGTAAAGGACACATAGTGGCCTGTGTCCCACTAGATGCTCCTTTGTCCTATGAGGGAATTTCTGAGAAAGCTTCTCTCTGCATCTATTAAATCTCAAATGACCTTAGTTTATGATAGTCTTTATACCAGTTCTGGGTTCTGAGTCATTCCCCAGACAGGCCAGGGACAGGACCTCGGGAGCAACCCAGGAAATGAGGATTGTAAGTGTGCGTGTCCTAGAGGGGCCATGACCCCGTGCTGCTCCCTGTAGTCCCTGCTTGTGGTGGAAACCCTCATGGTGTGCATTTTGGGTCACTGCGAACCCTTGGCAAGGCCCCCCCAAGACCCCTGACTGGTGGGGTCTGAAGCCCTCTAGAGACAGTTCTGGGAGGGTCAGCTCAGGAGTCCTGGGGGTTGGAGGGGCTGCCCTCTGGGACCTTGGCCAAAGGTGAGTCCTGAGGTGTAGGGCAGCAGGCAGTGGAGCTGGGAAGGTGATGGGGAGAGTCAGCGAGATCCTGTTTCCCAAGCAGAACGCAGGGCCTCCCTTTGCACACTTAGAAGAGGTGTTTCGGTGGGTTGTACAAGGAGCTATTTCTTTCTGGAGAGAAAAGTGCACTTTTGAAACTGGGTGTTCCACTGCCTTGGCCAGATTGAAATGGGGCTATTTCAGAAGGGTCCAGTTAAGTCCCTCAGCCCCAGAATTGTAGGAGCCCATGTGGATGGTGGTGGGGAGGAGGCGGGAAGTTCTACTAAGTTTTTGAGGTTTACAATGTGGAGGCCAGTTGCCCTCCAGTCCCTGGTGTTCCTCCTCATGTCCCCAGAAACTTACTGTAGGAGTGTAAGCCCATGACCCGTTTCAGCCCTCTTGACCACATTAATGTGTTCCAACTTCTGACCCTTGACCTCTGACCCATGACTGACAGTCTTGGCCAGGGAGCTCCTTCATTTTGTCCTCACCAAAGACTATGCCAGGAGCACCTGCCTTGGGGACTGCTGTTCCCATAGCGTTGGTTCCACATTCCTCCCTCCACAGCCTACCAGGAAGCAGGAGAGGAGGAGAGTAAGTCCTCGGCGGTCTCCGAAGGGTGTTTGAGGCTGGTTGTGCTCATTATTGGCTTGCCCTTGTGAATGTGAGAACTGAAAAGGGCTTGGATGCATGAGGGGTGCATTTGAGGTAGAGCTCCCATGAAGAGTCCTCGTTCCTCTGGGGCAGACAGGCTCACAGCACTGAGCTGGCCACACTTAGGGAGCTGTTGCCTTGCAAATCTGCTGCTGCCACAGAGGGAAAGCTGGCAGGCGGGTTCTGGCTTCCCAAGGTTCACAGGACAGCCAGCCCCAGTTCCGGCCCCGGGGATGAGCGGATGGGCAGCCGACAGCCTCTCCCTCCCAGGGGGCCAGCAGCTCATCCTGAGCATTGTTTGGGGACTTTTATTTGTCTGGGATGTTTAAAGCACTTACTCCCTTAGGGATTTCATGAAACCAGTAAAAGGGTTTCCCTTTGCTCTTTCCTCAGTGCCTGCCGGTGTCCATTTCCGATCCTGATTTCCAGGGCCAAGGCTGGCTCCTTGGGGCGAGAGAGGGATCGGGTTCCTGGAACGGAGGGTCCCATTGTGCTAACCCAGGGAGGAGGGGCAGCAGCCGTTACTGAAAGAGTCAAAAAGGCTGCAGGCCCTCTCAGTACAGCTCTCAGAGGTGTCCTGCCTCGTTTTTTTTTTTTTTCCACACGGACCTGGGATGTGCTATAAATATTCATGCAGCTCCAGATGGTAGGCAAGCACTCCTCGTTCGCCCCTCCTTTACGTGTTGGTGGGCTCCGGATAGATTTCTTTTTCTCCGTGCCTCAGTTTACCCATGTTCCTGGGTCACTTTCCTTAAGGCTTCTTCAAATCTCAGGACTAGGGAACCATCTGAGAGCTTTGACATATAAGGGCTGTATGTTCAGCATTTAGTGAGTGTGTGGTGTGTGCCTCACATTTCAGACAGACTTTCTAGAGGCTTTGGTCCGGCTGCAAAAACAAGCCTCAGTCCCGTGGAGTAACTTGGGAACCGATGAAAGCAGTGCTGAAGCAGTGGAGGTGGCCGTCTCTGTGCACCGGGGAAGAGGCGAGCTTTCTGGTGGGCGCTGGAGCTGAGCCCGCCTTTGGAGGAGGGGGTTTTGGGGGGGTGAAGAGCAGGCGGAGGGAGTGTGGTGGTGGAGGGGTGGCAGGGCGGGGGCGTGGATGCAGGAATGGGAAGGTCGTCCTGGGTGTACAGGAAGGTGACGGGTGTGCTTAGAAATCTCAGGGGCTTAGCTATGGCAGGAATGCCATCAGGCCTTACATGGGCTCCTGTGTGGAGAACCTGCATGAAGAACAGCACCGGAGGGTGGCATCCAAGGCAGGTTTGGGGACAGAGAGGGTGGACACCAGAACCCAGCTGAGGCTGTGATGGGCCAGTGTAAAGGCCTGAGAAGCAGGGACTCCCTGATCTATGTTGGGTATCTAAGATATCACAGTTCCATTGCAGTACCTACTGCCTGCCAGGCACAAGACTGACAACTGTGCAGACGGGCTCCTTGAATCCTCACTGCAGCCTTATATGGTTGGCACTCCTTGACCTCTGTGGCCCTGAGAAGCCAAGTGACTTGCTCAGATTCCGCACAGCTAATAAGTGGCAGAGCCAAGATTTAAACCCAGGTCTGACTGATTTCAAAGTCTTGGCTTTCTCTGCCCACGGCCACAGCAGCAGAACTTGGGGTAAGCAGCTCTGGGAAGCAGGAGAACGCGGTCCCCGGGCTCCCAGCTGGGTGCTGCCCCTGGATGGAGCACCCTCTTCCTGAGATGGGTCTCCCCAGCTGGGCCGCCCGGCAGCGCTGGGCAAGGATCTCCTTGTGAAGGGGCGAAGCACCAAGCAGCTGGGGCGAGGGCTCCTTTGGACATGAGAATGTGGGGATCCTCTGAGGGCCTGGAGCAGGGGGAGGGTGAGAAGAGACAAAGAGGCCCTTTGATCAGTCCCTGCAGCCTGACCCCCCTTGGCAGCCCACTGTCCGGGTGGTGGGCTCCCTGCCTACCTGGCTCCTCGCGCCACCCAGCTGGGCTGATACTACAAAGGTGTTGGGTGTGGCTGTGGGAGACGCTGGCTGATGCCTCCGTGAGGGTCCTCCCAGCTCCGACCCACCTCAGGGCCCCTTTCGGAGCACCAAGGCCTCCCAGATACCCCGCCTGGAAAATCCAGGTGCCCATCTAGACCTGGGGGGTTTGGGTGCAGATGGCTGTCAGACCAGGACCTTGGTGGCTTCAGCCTGGGAGGGTGGCATTCTGTTGGCACATGACATGTGTTAAGCATTCCTCATGAAGGCTACTTGGAATACCGTGGAAACTGCCTGCCTGCTGTCCGAGGCCGTCGCTTTGCCAGCCCTTTTCCTCTCGGGCATGGGAGCCCCCACAGCAGCTTGTCCTCTGCACGCTAGATGGGCACACTCCTCTCCGCCCTCTTTTTGACCCTCTTTCTTTGTTTTCCTCCAAGAAGCCTTCCACTGCTTTTAGGTCACTCGGAGACCCCCTAAACAAAGCAAAAATTCCCCTACTTTAAGGCAGTGGTTCTTAACTGAGGGCAGTTGCCCTACCCAGGGGATATTTGGGGACATTTACAGATGTTGTTTGGTTTTCACAGCTGGAGGGGTGGCTGCTATTGGCATCTAGTAGGGGAAGGCCAGGGCACCGCTGAACATCCCTGTGTGCAGGACGGCCCCAGACAGAATCATCAGTGCCAGCGTGTCCCTCGTGGCCAGTCTGAGAACCTGCCCTGCAGGGTCAGCTCCTTGCCACACGCAGGTCCCTACATTTCAGAGCAAGCCCATTGGGCAGAGAGCGAGGTCCGACACAGAAGGACTTCCACTGGGGTTCCTGGCAGAGAGGTGGAGCAGTGGGTCCCATTGTGGGTGAAGAGAGCTTTCCAGTTCACAGAGCACTTTCGTACCCAGCACGGGTACTAGACATGTTGGCCAGACTCCCCTAATCTTATTCCTGGGGTCATCCAAGAGGCCGCTCCTCAGCTTCCGAAGTGGGAAGCAGCAGTTCTAAACTGACAGACGCCCCGGATTGACATTTGCCTCCCTTCCGTTCTCAGGCCCCTACAAGGCCTGTGTGCCCACACCCGGACGAGGAACGTGGGGTTCGAGGGGTGAGGTCACACGGCAGAGCGTGTGTCCTCCCAGGCCTCCACGCTGCCTCTTCACACCGAGGCGGGCTGGCCTGGGGCATCGAGGCTGCTGCTGCTGGAAACAGGACGTGAGGGGCAAATGCTGAGCACTGTGGACGGGCGAACGGCGCTCTGTTGGGCGGGGTGGTCTGTTCCTGTGCACTCTGGAGCCACCGTGCACAAACAGCGCACGGTGGGCAGGAGTGCTGGGCAGGAGGTGAACCAAGTCGCTGAGTCCCAGGACAACTACCCAGGCCAGCGAGCAGGCTCCTGGGAGTCTGGGACAGAGCCACACCTTGAAGAGGTGTGCTGGTTAAAAGGCGGCTTGAAGTGCTTATCTGTAGCCTATACCAGCCCTTTGAATTATGGGGCCATGATCATGAACTTGTGAGACGATGGAGTAGTTGAGCCTGTGGCGACTGAGATAGGAGTCAGGAGATTCAGTATTATCCACCCAGCACCCAGAGAGCAGCCTCAGCCTCCAAGATCTCACTGGGGACCTAAGGGGAGGGCCTGCCGGCATGGTGCGTGAGTGCGTGTGGCACATGGTGAGGTGCCAGGGTCCCAACCCGGGGGAAACCACAGCTTAGTTCTGGCTACTGCGTTGGTCAGCCCCTGAAGGCCTAGGGAGGCAGGGATCCCAGGCTGCAGGCAGCAGTAGTTGTGTGATATACACCCACATACAGTGCCTGCATGCACATATATAGTCTGTGTGTCCACACACATGCATATACATGTGCGCACATCCAGCCACCCCAGTGTGTAACACAGATGTGTGTGCATAGGTGCATACACCTGCATGTACTGGAACAAGTGAGGTATGCACACAGAGGACTCCACATGTGTGTGAACACACACCGGCACACTTCATCAAATCTAAGACCCCCTAGATGGTCAGACACGTTGTTTATTTTGTGTGCTTGAGGAAAAGTGCTATCGGCTGAACTTTGATGTGGTTTTCTTGGCACTTGCATTTTGATTTGTACTGTTCACAAGAGCTCTTTTTGCCTTATTTAGACTTTGATTTTTATCAGTGACTACTCTTGTACGTACATACATGTGGCAAGTTGAGGAAGCAAGGAATTCCCATAACTGCATGCTTCACATTCAGAGTGTCACTCATCCAAGGCGCTTTCAGCAGGTGGCTCGGCGTAGAGCCGTCAGTCTGCTTTTCTGCACAGCATTGTCCCCCATGCCTTCAAGAGTGTGGGGGTGCTGCTGAGCGCTCCACTCTCAATCCGGGACTTTGGCACGGCCACGGCACCCATTCGCAGGCTTTGATGTGGTGCCTTTTTGATCTCACAGGGAGCCGGAGGTTTTCAGACAACCAGGACGCACACTTCCTCCTCAGTGACTCACCATCTGCAATGTGGAGGGGTTAGTTGTCTAACCCCCCAGGAACAGGGGTTCTTGCTTGCACAGAAAGTGGCCACACACCATGACTTCCGCCTGGTCTGCTCAGTCGTAAGCAGGGAAAAGGGCAGTGTCTTAGACTCGTGAAATGCAGCACGTGCCTCGGGCACCTGGGTGTTGGAGACCTGGACTGCAGTCACCAGTTTCTAGAAGGGATTCAGGGCTGGGGAGGTAGAAGGGCTGGTCCCGGGGTCTGGGACTGAGAGGGCAGGGCAGGTCATTGTGGTCATTCCCCTGCTTTCAGGCAGTGCTGCACCCGTCCTGTCCAGGTCCAAGGGCAGTGAGTGTCTAGGGAAGGCAAATTAGCAGAGGCTGGGCTTGCCCTCTGACCGTGGTCGCTATGCTTGGGCAGCTCCTCCATAACTCTGGGCTGCTTTTCTCGCCATGAGAATAGAGGTCGTGGACCAGGCTCCTTGGAGCTCCTTGGAGGAATGGCTGACTCTAGAACTGGGGCGGGGATGTCCAAGCTGGGCAGCTCCTAGGGCCACTCGTAGGGCCACAAAGTAAGGAGGGGCTCGGGAAACAAAAAACCACCACCACCACCACCAACAACAACAACAAACCAGAATGCTGGGTGTGTTGAAGGGGCACAGGAGCCAACTACGGGAGTTCCCAGTGGCCAAAGCTGGGACAATCTGAGCAACAAAACAAGTAATGGAGCATTGAATTATACTCAGAGTGTAAAATAAATATCCACGAGTCCATACTGATACTTAAATAACTGAGTAAAATAAGTAGAAGGAGGAGAAGAAGCACATCGGTGCAGAAAAATTCCAAATAATTGGTGCAGCTACTCTGCTCTCCAGTAGGTAGCTTTCAACTCCTCACTTCTGGAGTGTGGGCTGTGCATAGTGACTTTCTTTTTTTAAAAAATATTTATGTCTATTTATTTTTAGAGAGAGGGCAAGGGAGGGAGAAAGAGGGACAGAAATGTTAGTGTGTGAGAGAAATATTAATCATTTGCCTCTCACATGCCCTTAACCGGAGATCTGGCCTGAAACCCAGGCATGTGCCCTGACCGGGAATTAAACTGGCAACCTTTTGGTCTGCGGGACGACGCCCAATTCACTGAGCCACACCAGTCAGAGCAGTGACTGTCTTTTCAAGAGCTCATACAGGAAGGGGGCAGCGGGGAGAATAACTTCACAGGGGAAACCTGGCAGACACTCTTCTAGCAGATGATCAAGGTCAACACCACCAGTGATGAGTCATGTTGGTGAGCTCACATCTTTGATGCGCCGATGGAAATGGCCCTTCGCCTGTCTTCTTCCCCTAAACCAGGGCTGTCAAACTCATTTTCACCAGGGGCCGCATCATCCTCGCGGTTGCCTTCAAAGGGCCCAGTGTAATTAGGACTGTATAAATGTAACTACTCCTTAACAGTTAAGCGAGAGCTTGGCACTGCTGCTGGATAAAACAAGGTGGAGGGCCTCGGGCCTTGTGTTTGCCGCCTGTGTCCTAAACCTACAAGTCCTGTCCCCTCTTGAGAAAAACCTCAGACGTGCCCAAGTTGAAGGATGGTCTACAAGATACCTCACCAGTGTGGAGGGATCCTCAAAACCCAGGAAAGTTTGAGGAACGTCAAAGAGGAGAAACAGCCTGTGCAGTCAGAGGAGATACAATGACTAAATGTGTCCTGGATGAGATTCCAGAGGAAAAAAAAAAGACATTAGGGGAAAGGGAGGGGAACCTGAGTAAAATACGGGCTTTAGTTAATATGGGCAATGTGTCCATGTTGGCCCACAGGTCGTGACAAACGCACCACGGAAACAGCCGTTGGTAACCAAAGGGGAACTGGGCGCAGTGCACGTGGGAACCTCAGTACTGTGCTTGCAGCTTTTCTGCACATCTACAGCTATTCTGAACTTTCGAGTGTATTAGTTAAAGACAAAAGAAGGGATAGCACCTCTGCCCGGGCACCTTGCTAGGAGGGCGTGGTGGGGCGACGCAGGGAGATGGGGGCTGCACCAGCCCTGACGCAACAGCTAGTGCTCTGTCCTGCTTGAGCTCAGGGTGGTCTTGAGACCCAGGGTCCTGCTTTCTCGGGGCTGCCCTTCCCCGTGTAAGACCTGCCTGAACCAGATGGGCATTCTGCTCCCTGCCTCCCCGGGACGTGCTCCCTGGGAGTGAGGAACTTGTGGTTGGCTGGGGGCCATTCTCCGCTGGGCTCCCCAGCTCCTCCCCACCAAGGAGAAGCCCATCTTGTCTGGGTCTGGAAGGGAAGTCTGCCAACTGCCCTCCCATGAGCTCCTTGGGGGCCTGGCTCCCCCCTCTAGCCACAGGCTGAAGCAGGGTATCCCTGCCGAAGGCCTCGAGAGTCTGACCCTCTCTGTGGGCAGGAAAACGGACTTAAAGCTCCCATCCCACTAGCCTCTCTTTCCCTTCCTCCTGCTCCATGGGCTTGACCACAGGGTCCTCAGAAGGCTTGGCCTTGCAGGGTCACGGAACAGGAAAGGGGTTCTTCGACAGACTCCCTGGCTGACAGCATTGCTGGCTACTAGCCGCGGAAACCCATCCCCATCCTGCATTTGGTCTTAACAAAGCCTTTTGGTGACTCAGAAGTTAGGGTGCCTGTAGGAGAGAATATTTGTAAGTAGGTTCTAGAAAGTGCAGAGAATGTGGTTGAGAATCAGAAGGGCCAGCCTCTCTTTCTGCCCCTTCTCCTGCTGAACTGCCTCCTAGCCCATTGATTCCTGGCCACTGAGCAGTTCCGTCCTTCTCCATCCCTGGCTTAGGTGAAATACCCCGCTCCCCGCGCCCTGCCCCTCCATAGCCTGCCCTGCTTAAGGTTCTCCACCCCGACTCCTTTGGTCTGCTCTGATCTTACCTCCACTGAATCTTGTGTTCAGATCTTGTGTTCAGAACCCAGTGCAGCTCATATCTACTTAGTAAGACTGTAAACGATTTGAGAACAAGGCCTCTTTCATATTCCCACCCTAGCAAGGGGGACGGCAGTTTCTGAAGTAAGGATGAGGAAATGTGGATTGAAGGGCAAGAGTACTGATGGAGACAGAGTGTCTGCAATCAGGGCTGCCTGGCAAACCCCAGGCCCCCAGGAGCTCGGTTTCTGCCTGCTGCCCACTGATGCCATGGTCAGCTGAGCCAGGCTTACGGGCTCGGGTAACCAAGGCGCCTGCAGCCTGCCTTCCTCCTCTGAGTTGCAAATTCCTCATCTTCTCCCCCAGACCAGACGAAGCCACCCCAGCCAGCCTGCCACAGAAGCTGGTTCTGGACAGCAGCTGCGTGTAGTCTATAAGAGTCACACAGACATGAGTTTGAATCCTGTTCCCCCCACTTTCCTGCTGGGTGACTTTGGCAAGGTGCTTAGTCTCTCTGAGCCTTGGATATCTCACCTATGAAAAGGGAATCATTCCCGTCTCCATAAAGCTGTCGGGAGATTACATGCAAAGCCCTCAGGACAGCAAAGCCTGGCACGTAGTAGGTGTTCAGAGTAGTGGCTCGTCCCTCCAACTCCAGCACTCTTTAGCCATTCACTTTCTTCTCCTGTTTTGTCTCCCCTTGGACAGAGGGAGTCCTGACCTTTGCTTGTTTTTCTGCCCTACACCCAGTGGCCATCCCAGGCCAATACGTGATACTGAACCCTAACCTGGGGGCCTTGGCAGACTACCTTGAACTTGGCGGCAGCAAGGAGACCAGACACACTGTTCTTTTCTGCCCTGTGGGTGTGTCTAAAGGCTGTCATGCTTGTGCCCACTGCCTTGCGAAGCAATTCCTGTTCCCCCTGAGCTGCCTCATTGGCCTCACCTCCGCCGTTCCGGAGGCAGAGTGGACAAAGCCAGGCCTTGGGTGCATGGCCAGGCTGGAGCCTGTCAGAGAGCTGCCTGTGTGTGCATTCCAGGGCCGGGGGGCCTGGGCCTCTCAGGGAGCCGAGTTTCTTAGCTGTGACTCCAGCCCCAGCCCGGCGCTGATAGCGGTGTGTGCAGATGAGTGTGCCAGGACCCCAGAGACGGGCCAGACCGGGGGGCTTGGAATGGCAGGGCCAGCCCCACCTTTATTTTTAATGGGGGAATGAGGGGGTAAAATGGAGCTACTTAGTTGTTATTATCCTTATGTAGTATAAGAAAAGACCGAACTATCTCATTGCTGAACCCTGTTTCTATCACCACCTCGAGGTTCAGCCATTCTTGTACCTTAGGTCAAATTTTCCAGCTTCCTTTTTGCAGATCCTTTAGTGGGGTCTGGGTAACTATTTCAGTTTTTTTAAAAATATGATAATGCCTTCATTTGATCATAGTTCTCTTTTTTTTAGGTTTTACTTATTTATTTTTAAAGATTTTTATTTGTGTATTTTTAGAGAGAGGGGAAGGGAGGGAGAAAGAGAGAGAAACATCAATGTGTGGTTGCCTCTCACATGCCCCCTACTGGGGACCTGGCCTGCAACCAGGCATGTGCCCTGACTGGGAATCAAACTGGTGACCCTTGTTTCACAGCCCACGCTCAATCCACTGATATACACCAGCCAGGGTACTTATTGATTTTTAGAGAGGGGAAGGGAAGGAGAAAGAGAGGGGGAGAAACATCGATGTGAGAGAGAAACATGCCTGTTGCATGTGCCCCAACCAGGGACCGAACCCACATCCCAGGCCGGGGCCCTGACTGGGAATTGAAGCGGTAACCTTTCTCTCTGTGGGACAGTGCCCAACCGACTGAGCCACACCGGTCAGGGCTTGTCATGGTTCTTAGAAGGTGGTTTGCTGGGTCCAGGACTCTAGGCTGACAGCTTTCTTTTATCTTGGCGCTTTGGTGGTGTCGCTTCACTGTCTCCCCGTGTCGCTGTTGAAAACCTATTCTCAACCTAGCGGCCATTCCTTGGTGAGTGATCTGTCTTCTCTCTTGCTGCTTGTAAGATTTTCTCTTTGACTGATGTAACCTGGAGAGAAGGAAGTTCTGGAGAGACTAGTCACCATCTGTCCCTAGGAATGGAGCAGATGTACTGAATGAAACTTCAAGAGGGAGACGAGGCCAGTGGAAGGGGCGTACGGGAAGGCTGAGTGGGGCTCGTGGCCCAGACAGCAGCCCATTACTGGGAGTATGTGAGTGTGGGCTGGGAAGAACGTCCCTTTCACATGCCTCAGTTACACCTCAGTTACTCCCCAACGGCCTCAGTTACCTTGATGGCTGATGACCCTGGAGCTCTTTGTGGCTTCTGCCTTGCTTCCCCCTGCACCTGGCCTCTGCCCATCTCCTTCGAGGGGTCCATGACCTTCCCAATCTGGCTCCTCCAGTGAGCCCTTCCTGACCCCTGCTGGCCACACACTGCCACCTTCTGTTCCCCCAGCTCCTGGAGTGTGGCCCAGATGCCCCGGAGCCCAGTACTGTAAGTCTTCGGTCTCCAGGTTGTTTCAAGAGTGCCGAGTGGGCACTGCAGACGGCCTGTCCTTTTTTGCTCACTCAGGATTTACGTTTGGTACAGGTGCCTCGGGGTGGGAGGTGGGGTCAGGAGGCCCCACCCAACCACCACCAGTGTCAGACACTCAGGTACTGATTCTGCCTCCGGTTCAGGGTGCAGCTGCCCCTCCTCGGTCCCACTGTGAGGACCTCCCAGAATCCCGGGGTGGAGATGGAAAGCACTGGAGCAGGGTCACTGGAGGGTGGGTTTGGCCTGCTGAGCGTGGGGACAGAAGTGAGTAACATGACAGCATTCTGGCAGCAGTGTGCCTGGTCGTTTTGGAGAGAGGGGAAGGGAGGAAGGCAAGGGCCTGGGTACTTCCAAACGCTGGAGGCCCTGCACACGTGTCCCCCCAGGGTAGCCCAGTGACCACTCTCTTCCCTTGCCCCTGGGCGACTGGTGGGTTTATATGTATACATCTGGGGCACAGGCGTGGCTACACGCGGGTTAGGTTATGTTGCCCATGACCCTATCCTTAGTCTGCGTGCCTACAAGGCAGGTCAGGGAGGTCCAAGGTGCTGACCCCACCCCCACAGAGAAGGAAGGTCCTGTTCCAGTATAGGAGGGGCTTAGATGTCAGGGTTACTTAGGAGTCATTCTGTTGCAGATCAGTGACAGTTTCTGCAGATCAGTAAAGAACCCTCGGGTTGGAATTCTGTTAGGGAGAAAGTGTGTGTGTGGCTGGTTGGACCCCAGCACTGCCGGTTCTCTACCCGGCAATTCTAGGTTTGGTCAGGAGCATGTGGGTTGAGAAGAATATTATCTCTTTATGCATCTGAGCACTTTGCTTCCATGATGCCTTTCCTCCTGCCGGGGAGGAAAGGAGGGTGGGAGGAAGCACCACCACCCATTGGACTTCCCGTCACTCCCTGTGGTGAGGTTTTGAGGGGACCTGCTGTCCCACGGTGGCAGTGGTCTTTGATCTCATTTGGGTCCAGACTCAGACACCAGGCAGACCACGGCGGAAGCCTCGCGTTCACAGCTCTCAAGTCTGCACTTGAGTGCGGGGGTGGGGCGCGGCCAGCTCTGGGCGCTGGGAGAACGGTCAGGGGCTCTGCCATGTCTGCAGTCTTTGCTGCTGCAGCCCTGCACCCACAGTCTGGCTCTGTCCTTGGCTGGCCTGGAAGGGGTGTGTCCACATAGGAGCAGGCCTCCAGTCCCCTGCCGGCTCTCCTCTCCCCGAGGGACTCTCAAATGTAGGGTTGGCCTCACTGGACCTTTCCCTTGGTGGACAGCAGTCCCTTTGTGGGTGGTAGGTCGGTCACTTTGCTGGAGAGACAGAAGTGGTAGAGCAGGGAGCCCAGAGGACTGCGGTTTTAATCGGCTGTGCAGGCACCGCCCCACAGGTCCCTGGGCTGTGGGACAAGGTCAAATGCAGACTTTGACCTGGGAGGTGGGCCTGAGACTGCATTTCTAACAAGCTTGCAGGGGATGCTGATGCTGCCGGTCCAAAGTCCTAGAGCAGCTCCCCCCGGCTTTGCCCTGGAGGAGCGCCCAGGCACCCCAGGACAGACGGGTGATTCCAGTGGCACTCAGAAAGGCACACAAGGATGTGAGAAGGAGCCGCCTGACCCAGATGGCATTTCTAGAAGGGCTCCTTAGAGATGAGGAGAGATGAGAGCCTTCATCAGAGTGGCTGACTTTGATAGAGGCCCCTCACACTGTGGCTTTGAGGAGCGAGCTCAGAGTTTGAATTCGAATTTGAATCCCAGCCCTGTAGCCTGCTTGCTGCATGGCCTTGGACAGGTCATTTCCTCTCTCCCTGCCTCAGTCTCTTCATCCGTAAAGCAGAGATAAGAATGCCTGCTCAAAAGGCTGGTGAGGGTGAAGTGGGACAACGTACGCCGGTACTGTGCCCAGTACCTGTTACACAGTAGGCCCTTAATGAACGTTTGTGTCCCCTAAAACTGCACGCTCTTCCCTCCTTGCAGGTGAATGAAATTTACCATGACGAGTCCCTGGGAGCCCATATTAACATTGCCCTTGTCCGTTTGATCATGGTGGGCTACCGACAGGTAAGCCCCTTGTCAGCAGGCAGGCCTTGCAGGGAGAAGGGGTGTGGGCCAGTGCATCGTCCCAGCTATGGCGTGGGGTGGGGGCCGGGGACAGCACCCAGGGAACACTTGGTCTCCAGAATCAGAACCCTGGGACCATTCAGATTGAGGCTGCAGTGGCAGAGGCATTTGGGGATGGTGGGCAGGGATTCCTGGTCTCCCTCCAACCTGACATGGGACAGTCCTAGATCCTTACCGCTGGAGGTCCCTCTCTTCGAGGAACTGATGGGGAGAGTGGGGCTTAGGGAGGGGCAGTGACCAAGAAAGCCCTGCTAGGGTTGGGCCCAGGCCCCTGGGCTCTGCCATCTGAGACCAGTTCCTTATTCTCCCCTGAGTTGGGGTAACAATCAAATGTCCCTCCAGGGGCTATTGTAAAGATGAGTAAAACAGTGAACATATTAGAGGAAAGGCTGAGAGCCGCACCACCTTGTGGGTTAGTTGAGGGATTAGAGATAATGCGTGTCCAGTTCTTGGCAGATAGGTGTGCCCACACAGGGCTTGGCTCTTGAACATTCCCTAAAGTAAAAGGGCTGTGTGCCAGCAGCAGCCAGGTAACCTTGGGACAACTAGTGACCTTGGGACAGACAGTGCAGTCCTGTGGGCTCCCATGTTCCCCACTGCCGGTGGGAGGGGAGCTCTCGACACCCACCAAGGTCTGCAGGCTCCGACCGTCCACTCTGCTGTTGATACTCTCCGGCTCCCCGCAGTCCCTGAGCCTGATTGAGCGTGGGAACCCCTCCCGCAGCCTGGAGCAGGTGTGCCGCTGGGCGCACTCGCAGCAGCGCCAGGACCCTGGCCACGCAGAGCACCACGATCATGTCATCTTCCTCACTCGGCAGGACTTCGGGCCCTCAGGTACGCCAGGTACTGTACTGCCCTGGTCAGGTGCGCGCAGCTGCAGGGCGGAGGCCAAGGCTCGGGGCTGTGCCAGCCCTGGGGCCAGGCTCCCTGTCAGCAAAGAGGTCCACCGGACTGAAGAGACAGGACCTGGATGGACAGGCGGGCAAGCTTCACAACATTTCCTGGGGAGCAGAAGTGAAGGGGTCCCTTCTCTGCTCTGCTATCTTGGCCTAGCCTGCAGCTGGCTCTGGGCTTACCTTCCCAGGGCCCAGCAGTCTGAAGACCCCCCCGGTCGCCTTCCAGGTGCTCTGCCCACACTGTGCTCATCTGTCCTCACCACAGTCATGGGCACCTAGTGGGGCTCGTGGGGAACCAGGAGAGGAAGTCTGAGCGCCACCCACAGGTGCACACATCTCTAGCCCGGTGACCCAAGTGCAGTTTATCTCCCTGGGCTCCCCCGACTGCCAAACGGGGAAAATGAAAGTATTTGCTTCCTTCATTCCAGGGTTGCTAAAGGGGCCAAGGGGATGTGTGACATGTCTGTGACAGAGTGTGACTGGAAGCGCCCTGTAAACACATGAAGCTCTGACTACCCTGGTTCTCCGTATGGGGCAGCCGAGGCGCGGAGCGGAGGAGAGGAGGCATGTCTAGTTGAGGGCTTTCTAGCTTTCTCTGGTTGATGCCAGATGTGAGTCAGCCAGCCCTGCCTCTGCCCAAAGGGCTTCTTGTCTGCATCCCTGAAGCCCCAGAGTGGGCTTGCACGCACACATACAGACACACATCCACACACACGTATAAACACACAGACACACATACAGGCCTTACAAGCAAACACAGATACACGGGCACAGACACACGTATACACAGATGCAGAGACATATGCCTGCGTGTGCACACACAAACACATTACACATGCAGACACGTGCACACATGCACACACACCTGTTCATGTGTGTACCTGCACCTGTGTAGGGCATGTCTCAGACCTTCAGGACAGTAGGGGCCTCAGAACCCCCTTCCCACCGCATCTCTCATTATTCGTCACTAGCCCGCACAGCACCTCACAGAAAGAGCCCTTCAGCGGTCCTGAAGACAGGGCCAGTGGTCCGATCAGCCGGCGGCCCAGGCGGGGAGCGCTCTCCCATCGTCTCCTCCTCGGAGGCCTTCCCTAGTCAAATCTGAACTGCCACCTGTACCTGGGCACCAGGGGAGGCTGGGCAGCAGGCCCCTTACAGCACAGGCCTCGTCCGAAACGGTGGCTGGCACACGTCGGCCCAGCTCTGGCTGGCGCTCACCAGCCCCGCGGCACTGCCCGTGGCTCCCAGAGGCCCGCGCCCCGCCTGTGTTCTCCCCCCACGTGCCCTCTCCCCTGGAGGGGTTGTCTCGCTTGCCCTCCAGGCCAGCTCTGTGCCACCCGAGTCATTCCTGATCCCCCTCGACCCCTTCAGTTGAACCCATCCCTTCCTCCAGATCAGCCCCGCACTGCCCCCTGTGCCCCCAGAACTCCAGCCCTGCAGGCCACACTGAAGTTGACCCCGGATTCCAGGTCTCCCTACCCAGCTAACGGCTCCTAATGTGTGGGTGTGTAGCAGGGAGGGGTGGGGGCTGGACCCCCTTGCTCTGTTTTCCCCATGGAATCTAACATAGTGCCACCCTATGCGCACATTTTGGAAAAAAAGCTTATTGTTGACTGACCAACGGACAAGCTGGCTGGAGGGACGTGGAAGTTGGGCGTGAGCAGTTTGGGCCTGTCTGGAACTCCACTGCCTGGTTTAGAGGAGGGGCCGACGAGCACAGAGAGGGAGACGCCGTGTAGCCTCTGGGTATGGGGCAGCTTGGCCCGGTCGCTCTGCTCTGGGCGGGACTTGACAAGGGTTCTTCTTACTCCGGGGACCCTCTGGCACTGGTCGGTCAGGGTGTCCCTGCGGGACTGCTGGGCACAGACCTCGGTGTGTCCCATCCCGCCGTGCGCTGGTTCTCTCTGCTCTCCCCTCACAACAGGGTATGCACCTGTCACTGGCATGTGCCACCCCCTGAGAAGCTGTGCCCTGAACCATGAGGACGGCTTCTCTTCGGCCTTCGTGGTGGCCCACGAAACTGGTCATGTGTAAGTGGCACCGGGAGGGTGGGCTGTGCCGTGAGCTCTGAGGGGGTCTGTGGGGGTGGGAGCTTTGCCCCAGCTTGGGCTCTGGTCCCAGTGTTTTGGGAGATGCCAGAGGAGCTGCCCTGGTGGGGAGAGAGCCCAGAACTCAGAGAACAGCTGTGGGCCTGCCTTGGGCCTGCTCCCACAGCCCAGGGTGATGGGGGACCAGATGTGGCCCTGTGTTTGGGCAGGGCCATGGCAGTGCCCCATCAATAGGCAGTAGTCAGCGTTCTGGGTGGTCTCTATCCCTTTGTCTCATCCATCCTCAAGGCCCCTCTGAGACCTGTTCCACACTGGAGTGCCAGCCTGAGCCTGTAAACAGCCTCACTTAGACTCAAGCCGCCCACTGGGCTGGTCGCCGGCTCGCTGCACCTTTGAGCCTGGGTTTTGTATAGAGTGTACTCATTCACTCCCTCACCCAGGACTTTGTGAGTGCCTACCCCATGCACCAGGCCCAGTTCTAGGAACCCACTGGGGCCTCAGTGGAGAGCAGGACAAAGAATGCAGGAACCTACACTCTGGGAGAAAGCCAATAAGCCTCCACCCAATGTGTCAGATGGTGACACGCACATGCCACTGTGCGTGTCGTGCCTCCCAGCCCTGTCTGTCTATGGGGACAGAGCCCAGGGACTCGCCTTCCAGCCCACACACACAGTGAGAGCTGTTCTCTGCAGCCTGAGGGGCACGGGAGGGAGGGAGCCAGGCCAGCCCTGGAGGAGGCGTCTGCCGCCCACAGTCCCGGCCCTTCTCTGCATCATCCCTGTCGGCACGGAGGCCCACTCGGATTTCCTCCCAGCTCTGTCCCTCACGGGGCAGGTTGCACCTACCCCTGGGCCTTGGTTTCCTCCCCTGCAACATGGAAGCTGACACCAAGGCCACCTCTGAGGTCCCTTCCCGCCCTGTAAGCCAGTGGTTTCACACATCCTAGAGTCTGTCCTCCTGAGTGGGGTAGGGCAGGGGATGTCCACTCTTCACCGAGCAGAGACCCCTCCGTGTGGAAAGATAAGGTGAAGCTTAGAAGACCATGTGTCTGTCTAGTGGTCAAGGCCACAGGCAAAACACGTGGCAGTATTTAAGAATTTAGAAACTTTGGGCTTCAGCATTAAATGCGAAGTATGAAGAGCAAAGTTTAAAGTTTACATGATCACATAGTAGGTGCACACCATATGCAACGCTGTGTGCTGAGTACCATAGGGTCTTGGAAAAGCTTGAGAGGCCAGTACAGAGGGGCTCCGTAAGTGAGGCTGAACTGAACGGAATGGGACCTGGCCTTGCACTTGAAGTCCTTGGGCCTGGTGGGAAGATAGATAGCTCATGGCGTGAGAGCTGTTAGTGGTAGGATAGGTGGCTTCCGCTGTGGGAGGTTGGTCCACAGGCTGGGCAGCGAGGGAGGGTACCCTAGGGCAGGACTGGGGCCTGAGCTGACCTTGAAAGCTGTGAAGATGGGGGTGTGGTTTGCAGCGGGCAGAGGGTCTAGGACTAGAGAACAGCAGGGGCAAGACTTTCAGGGAAGAATGAGTCTGGGTCGTTGGAGGGACGGAGTGGGGCCTCAGCTTCCGTCAGAGAGGCAGTCCTCCCCACTGCAGGGTTGGGAAACGGAGGCCACGAGGCACAGTCTGAAGCCTGGGTTTCCCGTTGCTGGCCCACCTGCCTGCCTTCTCAGAGGTGGGCTCCCTGGATGTGACTGGAGGTGCCCCCCTGTCTTCCTCTGCCCTCTAGGCTCGGCATGGAGCATGACGGCCAGGGGAATGGCTGTGCGGATGAGACCAGCCTGGGCAGCGTCATGGCGCCCCTGGTGCAGGCCGCCTTCCACCGCTTCCACTGGTCCCGCTGCAGCAAGCTGGAGCTCAGCCGCTACCTCCCGTAGGCCACACCCCTCTCTGGGGCCCGGGATGGGGGAGCATGCAGTCACCACTTCATCTCCCTCAAGTCATCTCCCTTCCCAATACCATGCCGCCTCTGAAACAGTTCAAAGCCTAGCTGGTTACTCATGGGCCTCCATCCCCCCGGAGGCCCAGGAAAGTGTTAGACTTGAGGGTGCAAAGCGGAAAATGAGCACAGAGTGGATTTGGGGGGGGGGCAGTGCAGGCAGAGATTCTGTCACTAATCTCACACAGCAGCGGGCCAGGGCCCGGCATCCTGTGACCTGCACGGAAGGCTGACGTGTTTTCTACCCTCAGTGCAGCAAGCCCTCAATTTGTCCATGAAGCAGTCCTTAACCTTGGCCGTAGCGTGTTCCTGTAATGTGGGCAAACTGGCCCAAGAGACAGCTGCTCCCTGGGCTCCTAGCCCCAGCCTGGGGTGCCCTAGCCCCCTCCCAGAGCACCCAGGGCACAGTTGGAGGTGGGCACGAGGCCCCGTGTGAGATGCAGCAGGGTGGGTTTCTGCTCACCTTCCTGCTGCTGAAATCTTGAGAATTCCCATCTCAGCCTGCTCCGCCTCCCCGTCTTCACTGGCAGCTCCTACGACTGCCTCCTCGATGACCCCTTTGCACCCGCCTGGCCCCAGCCCTCGGAGCTGCCCGGAATCGACTACTCGATGGACGAGCAGTGCCGCTTTGACTTCGGCACTGGGTACCACACCTGCGCTGCGGTGAGTTCCCGCCAGCCTCTGCCAGCCGGGCCACCAAGACCTTGTCCTTCTGGGACCCAGGCTGGTCATTCACAGAGCATCTTCTGCCCAGCCAGGCCGCTGGCCTAGAGATGGGTCCACAGGCTTGGTTCCTTCAGGTTGATTCAGGGAGACCAGGGCCCAGGCCCCACCCTGCACCTGCCCCACCCAGTCCTCCTGTCGGGGTGGGCGTGTGCGGTGGCTGAAGAGCTTCAGCCCTGGGAAGGACGGCGACAATCGCCAACCAGGGCCCAGGCAGAGGCTCAGAAAAGGGGATGTCCCAGGGCAGGGGGCCTTCCGCCGGATCAGGCCTCGGAGACCCACTGCACCGAGTGCCTCAAACCCCCAACCCAGGAAAGGAGCCCTCTCCTCAGCCCCCCAGGACCAGGAGGCCTGTGCCTGGCCACCTTCCCCACTGCCCAGGCCACACCGGGACACGTGGTCTCTGCTTTGGGGGTGGAGAAGCAGCCTGGGATATGGGATTTTAATGCCCAATGCTGTTTTGTAAGAACAGCTTTCTGGCTAGGGTGGAATGACAGGAGAGAAAAGGTAGCTGGGGCTACCTTTCTGGACAATCTGAAATATGTAGTTACCGACCTGTGGCCTGGCTGGGTCAGACTGGGGGAGATGGTGGTCCCAACCCTGTCTGTGCCCTACAGGGGGTGGGCTGGAGCAGCAACCCCCTTGATGCCCCTCATGTGCACAGGGCTCAGGGGCATTAGTGGGCCCAGCCTCCCTAAAGCCTCAAACCCTAGTCCCCACTCAGCAACAAAGTATTTACCTTCTGCAAAGGCAGGGAGGGAGGCCTGGGGAGGGAGACAAGGGGAGTGTGGGCTGTGGCCGGCTCCTTCCCCTTGGTGCCCTGCTGGAGTGAGGAGGGGTGGCCGGCAGCTGCAGGCACCTGGGGAAGGGTTGGGCTTGAGGGTGTGCAGGGCTCTGGCTGGACAGTCTCCTCCTGCTCCCAACTCCCTCCACGCCCTCCCCTTGTCAAAGCTAAAAAGCCAGGTCAGCCAGGTGACCCCGTTCCCCTTGCCACCCAGTTCACGACCTTTGAGCCCTGCAAGCAGCTGTGGTGCAGCCACCCCGACAACCCGTACTTCTGCAAGACCAAGAAGGGGCCCCCGCTGGACGGCACCGAGTGCGCGCCAGGCAAGGTACTGCAGCAGGAGTGGCCAGGACCCCAGGGGGGGGCCCTGCCTCCTCTGCCTCCTCACCAAGCGTGTAATGTGTGTGGTGGGGGGGCAGTGTTAGAGAGCAGAGGTGAGCCCCGTGTACTTGGAAGCCT
Organism: Artibeus jamaicensis; assembly: GCF_021234435.1. Classification (NCBI taxonomy): domain Eukaryota; kingdom Metazoa; phylum Chordata; class Mammalia; order Chiroptera; family Phyllostomidae; genus Artibeus; species Artibeus jamaicensis. The sequence goes on from NW_026521788.1 coordinate 22,412,913, forward strand.
CCCATGAACTCCCACTACTCACACCCTTTCTTCTTTCCCACATCACAACCTGTGCTTTTATAGCTGGCGGGGTTCGGCGTCACCTCCCAGCCCACCCAGCAGAAACGCTTACTCCCATTTCACAGATGAGGAGAGTGAGGCCCAGGCAGGTTAAGGAACTTGTGTAGGTCACAAAGGGATGAAGGGAGGACTCCAGTGTCCTGCCTGCTGCCCGCCCCCACCATGCTGTCTCTCCCACACACATGTTCTCCCCCTGCACACTTGACCTTTCATGTGTTTTCCTGGTGTGTGCTTGCTCCCACATGTGTATGTGTGGGCTCGGGCTTCTTTGTCAGGAGCCTTATGGTCAGGTGTGAGAGCCCTTAGCTGGCTTCTGAAACCCACCTCCGCTCAGTTGCCGCAATCCCTGTGCTGTGACCTCAGGCCATTTCTTGAACTTCTCCGGACCCTGCTGACTGCTGGCCACACATATTTCCCTCCCCTCATGGGTTTCTGAAGACACTGAGTCAGGCCAAAACTAATGAGAGGGCTCAGAAGAAGCAGATGTGGTGATTACTCAGCCCCAGCTGTGAACCCAGACCCTGGGACCCACCCCCACAAGCCAGTCCTCTGTCTGCTGCCTTCCGCCCTGTGCCCTCACCAGGCTCCTCCCACTCCCCTCCCGGTAGCCTCCAGTAGAGGCCTGGCAGGAACTGGCCTGCTCTGCGGCTGTCAAAGTGGCAGGGCTTCTGCTGTCACAACTTCACACAGCAGTGCATCAGTGGGTCTCAGTTTTGGCGCATACTGGAACTGTCTGGGGAGCTTTAAAGGTCCCCACCCCCAGAGCAGGGAGTGACTGCAGGAGGGGACGCGCTCTCCCTGGGCCAGTGATGTTCTAAAACTGGATTGTGGTGATGTTGCACAGCAGTGTAAATTGATGAACAATCATTGAAATACAGATTTGAAATGAGTGCATTTTATGGTATGTACAGTATGTATCTTATTATGGCTTTGTTTAAAAAGTTCCTTCCCCTAGAGATTCTGATTCAGTTGGTCTGGGTGAAGCTGAGCATCAGGGTTTTGGATGCTCCCGGGTAACTCCAAGGCTGAGAACCACTGAGCTGTCTCCTGAATAAGACCTGGAGAGCTCTGCTGTGTCTCTCTCCCGTTGCCTTAGTGGAGAAGGGAGCTAATTTGGTGGAGCCCCTTTGTGCCTGGCCCTATGCTAAGGCCTCTGTAGGTTATGGTCTTCAGTCCTTAGAACAGCTTCAGGCAGCTGGTGAGCAAACGGGCTCATCAAGGTGAAGTCCGCCAAAGCCACGCACAGCTAACTGTGGCCGAGCTAGGGCTCCAACCCTGGCCTCTTGGACTCCACACGCACACCCTGTGCCCCCTGCACAGATGGGTCACTCCGTGGGGCAGGCTCACCTCTGTGACCCCACAGACACACCTGCTTATGGCCCCTGCTTGGTGATTTCAAGGTGCAGAGCCATACCAACTCCAGATCATCAAGTGCAGGAAGACTGTGCCTTCTCTCCAGCGTCAGCCCTTCTTTGTCCCTCCCAGGTGGCGAACATGCGACTATCATCATCGTCACTGATAGTGCTGCCTGCCACTTCTCGAGGGCCACGTGCACCTGGCGCTGCCTCCAAGGCTCACGGCAGGCCGTGGGCAGGCGCTGCTGTCCCTGTGGCGCAGCTGAGGAGGGGCTCACAAAGGGGGGCCCTTTTTCTGAAGGCCACTCTGCTCGTGGCAGGGGTGGGATTCTGTGTAACCTGAGGCTTGTGCTCTTAATGACCCTTTCTCTGGGGTCACCTGTGGTGCCCACCAGCTGTGCCTTGTACCTCCTTGGGCACCTCCATGGCAGTCTAGATAGCAATGGCCCCAGAGTAACTTCATGCCCTCTGCTCCATCCTAGTGGTGCTTCAAAGGTCACTGCATCTGGAAGTCACCAGAGCAGACGTACGGCCAGGATGGTGGCTGGAGCTCCTGGACCAGCTTTGGGTCCTGTTCACGGTCATGTGGGGGCGGAGTGCGATCCCGTAGCCGACACTGTGACAATCCCCTGTGAGTATGCTTGGTTCCCTCTCCTTAGGCCTGAGGGGCTTGGAGAGGAAGGCCCTGGGGGGCAGCACACAAGGGAGAAGGGCCCCTGCAGGTGGCTGTGCCTTCAATGGGCGAGGACCCAAAATTGTCAGGGCCCGGGGAAGGTCACCCCTGCCTGGGTCTGCCATCTCCCACAGCTCTGACATCTTGGAATAGGTTCGAACCAGTGATTTTCACATCTGTGTGCAGAAGTTTTCCTAGGGACTTGGGGGCCCAAGTCCCTGCCGGTGTAACCGGCCCTCCTATGACCCTGATCCTCCTGCTAGACTTTGAGAAAACAGGGATCTAACTTGCTTAGTGGTCATGTCTTGGGAGAATAACTTCCCCAAGTTTGTTTTCCACCACATGAAACAAAACTTTCTTTAATTTTTCTTAACTTACCTCTTTCCAATATAAAATCTCCCCTCTCACCCCTTCCCACCTAACTGTCAGCATTCTGGGGGAGCATTCTATTTCTCCGTTATCATCCCCTCTGTGGGGCCTGCCCTCCTTAGTGTTGGAACTTCCGGGGGCACCAGCTCAGCACGGACTCCTTCTCCTGGGCTGAAGCAGCCCGCTTTCAGCAGCCGTATGAGAGGTGGGCCTGGCTGGGCTGGCATGGGGGCCCGCTGGCTCCAGGAACACAATAAGCAGGCGACAAGGACTGCAGGATGGCAGGGTCCTAGCACTGACTGCAGTGGCTCGGTAGCAGTCACCCCGCGCTGGCATGGGAAGCTCGCTCCCTCCTGGAGCAGCCTGTTCCTGTGTCAGGTGGCTGTTCTGACCTCTTGTGCACAGAAGCCAAAATACACTGCCTGGCAACTCCCACCTGTTGGGGTGCGGAAGCTGGGGCTAGGGCAAGGCCCATGGTGCCCGCTCTGAGTAGACCACCTTCCGGTCACGATGGGTAGTTACCCCCTTCATCAAAGCCTCCAGTTGCTGACTTCTCTGCAATGCTAACTGTTTTTATTTTACAAGGCTTAAAAGAAATAAATATGCAAACTGTCCACACCATACCCAGCACAGACAAAGCACAAATGAATGACATCTGCTGTTTTGATTATTACATCTCTGGAGCACTTTCTCTGTGCTGGGTGTGTTCCTGCGTAAACCCACGTAATTCTCCCAGCACCTCTGAGCAGAATGCCAGCAACCTGGTGCATGCAAGTACTTTGTACTAATAATCTGACCTAATCCTCTGAATTTAATGGAGTAAGGAGTACAGATTGCTTTATTTATTTTTATTTATTTTTTAATCCTTACCTAAGAATATGTTGATTGATTTTAGAGAGAGTGAAAGGAAAGAGGGGTGGGGAGGAAAGAAAGAGAGACAGAGAGAGAGAAACATTGATGTGAGAAACATCAGTTGCTTGCCTTCTGTACATGTCCCACCAGGGATTGAACCCGCAACCTAGGTATGTGTCCTGACCAGGGATCGAACCCATAATCCTTCCCTGTATGAGACAATGCTCCAACCAGCTCTGCAGCCCAACCAGGGCCAGATCCCTTTAGAATACCTTTTCTTATTTATTCTTCACAGACATACCAGGAGGTAGGTAAAATAAGAGGTATTATGGTCCCTCCTTTAAAGGGGAAATGAAGGCATAGCAAAACTAAGTGACTTACCCGATTGCGCAGTCAGGGCTTGGAGTTACAGGAAGGTTGAGTCACTTACTGGGTCTGCGCTGTACACCAGGCCCCTGTGGAACAGTTGGAAGAACATAGGACAACGATGAATGAGACTGATCTCTCTTCCAGCCCAGTTGGGAGGGGTAGTCATTCCCATCGTCCCCATCTCTCGCCTCTCTTTCCCCTTTCCTGTCCCCCCACCCCCAGTGGAGTAGGTAGCATATGATTGAAGGATGGAGCCGCTGCTCCAGCAGGCTGTGAGCTCAGCAGCCCCCAGCAGGGGACCCTCTACAGTTTACAGTTAATAGAGCCCCTCTTTAAGCTACTCTAAAAGGCCGAGCTGCCCCGTGGGAAGCCCGGACCTTCCCAGCCCTCCCAGCAGCGAGGTCACTGGGTGTCCCTGTGACTGCCCCAGCCCAGCCTACGGAGGCCGCCCGTGCTCCGGGCCCATGTTCCAGTACCAGGTCTGCAACAGCGAGGAGTGTCCGGGGCCCTACGAGGACTTCCGCGCCCAGCAGTGTGCCAAGCGCAATTCCTACTACATCCATCAGAACACCAAGCACAGCTGGGTCCCCCACGAGCCAGACGACGGTGAGTGGGCCCGACTCCCCTCCCACCCCCGTGTCCTTGAGCATCTGCTGGGTCCGTGTCTGGCCAGGCAGGGCCTCCCAGACCAGGGCCCACCAGTGAGGGTAGAGAGACAGTGGGAGAGCCAAGAGGGACGTTGCAGCCAGCAGGCTTGTCGCCTACGTCTGTGCAGGCCTTCACGTTGCGTGTACCTGGGGAAGGCCACTGTCCTCTTACAGTCATCCCTGACTTACAGACGTACGTACAATAACTATTTTCTGGAGGTGCAGGGAAGACGTCTCGAGCAAGGGCAGCTCCCCCAGAGGTGCTGTGGGGTGGCAGCTGTGCTGGCTGTTGGGGTTGGCGCCTTTCACGCCTGCCTCACCTGTATGGGAGGGCACGGCGCAGGTGCAGGCTTTGTGAAACCAACGTCCTGAGAAGGACTGAGAAGCTCAGTCCTGTCATGATGCCGTGGTTTTTGGTTGTACTGCTTGTGCTACCATTTCGGCAGTCAGTGAAAATGGTTTCAAAGGCAGGCGGATGGGGCCCTCTGGGGTCCTCATACAGAGCCCCTCCAGGCTGCTGTGGGACAGACCAAGGCCTTGGGACTCACGCGGAGGGGCCCAAGACAGTGCTAGGGCCTCTCTGATGTGGAGCATCTCCAGTGATGGCTCCTGTAGTGGCAGAGGGAAGCCAGTGAAGGGCTGGGATTCATGGTGCCCTCGAGCCTTTGGGCTGAAAGGGCCCTTAACAGTCCTCAGAACCCACCTTCCCTGCCATTCTCTCTACGGCTCCATGGTCCTTCCACAGACTGAGGCTCACCCCGACCACACAGCCCTCGGGCCTCAGGCCTCACACAGTGCAGATTAGAACAGCTTTTCCTCTCCCAGCCCCGGCTGCCTCTCTGTAGCCCTGGTCCCACAGTGTTACTCATAGGCCCCAGTCTTCAGCTCGCGTTCAGAATGACTGTCTTCAAGTTGGAAGGGGCCTCAGAAGCCTGTCCACTGTCCACCAGTACGCACACCCCTCTGGAACATGTTTATAGGGAGTGCCTTTCCTCTGCCTGGATTCCTCCTGCTCTGGGCAGCTCACCACTACCTTGCCACCATAGGCTGTCCCCCATGGCTGCCCCGGACCCACCTGCCCGGGCACAGTGGTCAGGGTCATACTTGTCTTTGGGATGGTGGCAGCCCCCACCCTTTGGCCCCACCAGGTCCCACCAGGAATCTGGCTTCCGTGTGTGAACTCCAAAGTAGTACTGGATGTTGCGGCTCCAGATGTGAGTCCTGCGTGCTAGGGCATGACATCGCTGGGTATCCTGGGAACCCAGGAACCAGGACAGGAGCCCCTCGGCTCCTTCGGAACTTGACCGGATGGGGGGCTTGCTTTGAAAACCTTGTAGATGCAGTTGGAATCTAAACAAGCCACCATAGCACAGGCTGCCGAGGGAACAGGGCAGCTGGATTTTGGGTTTTCCCAAGATTTTTAGACAAATTCCAGGAAGTTAGCTAAGCCCCAACCTCCCATTTTCTAAGAAACACAGTGAGTGTTTATATGTTCTCTGAGACGTTCTTCTTAGGACACCAATAGCCCAGATAGAGAATAGAGAATGGAACATTTAACTGGTGGAACTAGAAAGGACCCCCTTTCCTCCCTCACTGCTGCTCCATTTACAAACCAAAACACAGACCATCGTTCTACCTGCCTTTCACACAGTCTCGTGTGAGTCTGTGTTAACATTTAAAAGCATGTTAAGGCACACCATCATAGGTGTGACTAAGGAAATTGGTGTAAGATCAGAGCAGGACTCAACCCAGACTGCTTGGGTTAGAATCGGCTCTTCCACTTACTGTGTGGCCTTGAGCAAATTCCTTAACCTCTCTGGTCCATGGTTTCCTCTTTTGTAATGCTAGAGCTTACCTCCTTGGGGTATTGAGAGTTTACATGAGTTCATTCACAAAAAGCACTTAAAGTTGTACATCAAGCGTGTGTAAAAAACTTGGAGGTGTCTCCAAACCCTATGTACCTTACACAGGAAGCACTCACTAATTGTTGGCTTGTTATTGTTGTTATGATTTTATCACTTGATTTTTGTCAACAACCTGATGTTCCATTTTACTGATCAAGGATAATGAATAAGCAACTGAGGCTCAAAGGGGTCAGATCATTTGCCTAAGGTCACATAGCTAATAAATAAGTGACACAATGGGACTTTTAAGCCCCAGCCCCAGTGCTCCCCCTGCTGCCCAGAGCTGGACCTGGAGCTTCCCGCTTGGGCACTGTGCGGATGTCATGCCGGCCCAGCCCGCTCTCTCCGGGCCCAGCAGGGGCTCAGCATGGCCCCTCTCCCCGCAGAAGCCCAGAAGTGTGAGCTGATCTGCAGGTCAGAGGACACAGGGGACGTGGTCTTCATGAACCAAGTGGTCCATGATGGGACACGCTGCAGCTACCGGGACCTCTACAGCGTCTGTGCCCGTGGAGAGTGTGTGGTAAGCAACCCCCTGCAGGCCACCCACTGCCAGCCCCAGGGGACTGGAGGGCTCCACTGCCTGCCCCTTCTGGTCCCTACAAAGGCATGCATTGCCTCACTGTCCCCACCCATGACATCCTTTAGTCCTCAACAGCCCTGAGTTGCTAGAAAGGGGTTATTGCCTAGCTGCTTTTGAGAGGAGAGGAGTGGGCCAGTTTTAAGACCTTGCCCATGTCATATTGCAAGTTTGGGACAGAGCACCTGTCTAGAAATGCCTCTTGGTTCAGGGTCCTCTCCTGTGTGGGGCCTGGGGGCCAGGGAGGGGACCACGGGCTGCTGACCCCAGCGCAGTGGTAAGGACACGGGAGCCTCCTCCCCTGACGCCCTCTCTGGTCTCAGCCCATCGGCTGTGACAAAGAGGTGGGGTCCATGAAGGCAGATGACAAGTGTGGGGTGTGTGGCGGCGACAACTCCCACTGCCGGACTGTGAAGGGGACTCTGGGAAAGGCCTCCAAGCAGCCAGGTAAGCAGGCTGGGGCCGGAGGGGTGGCTGGGAGCGACTGGGGTGAGTCCCAGCCAGGGTTCTAGAGCCTGGGCTCTCCCCCTGGTGGGCCCCTCCTGCTCGATTTGGGCCACAGCGTACGGTGGGGAGAGAGGGCCTTAAAGCCTGTTGTCGACCTTCCCAGGGTGCCCTGGGCTGGTGAGCCAGATTTTTAGGTGGTCTGCTGCCTGCGTGTGGGGCCTGGAGCTCAGGAGCAGTTTCCTGCCGGGCAGTGTGCTGTGCTGGGAGGTCAGCTGCCTCTTGCTCTGGGGCTGCTGGTCAGGGTGAGGGGTCAGGCAGCCTGACGGTGCAGCCCAGACTGAACTGGTGGCCTTCCTTTCCTCTCTCACTTTAAAAACGCCTGTGGCACCCTGGCTGGGCGGGTCAGTTGGTTGGAGTGTTTTCCTCTGCACCAAAAGGTTGCAGGTTTGACCCCCAGTCAGGGCACGTACCTAGGTCATGGGTTTGATCCCTGGTTGGGGTGTGTTTGGGAGGCAACTGATCAATGTTTGTCTCTCACATCCATGTTTCTCTCTGTCTCTCCCTTCCTCTCTCTCTAAAACAATAAACACCCTCAGGTGAGGGAATAAAAACAAACACACACCTGTGGTGCCTCCCACCTTGAACTCCTGGCATTTTTTTGAGTTCCTTGATTCCCTCTCCACCTGCAATCTTGCCAAACTGGCTGTGGAAATGGCCAGACACTAGTCCTTTACATTTTAGTATGAACTAGATCCATTTCCCCTTGGGGGACGTTATGGCTTTACCGTGATTCTCCTTGATGGGAGAAGATTGGTGGCTCTGAGGAAGGTTTGTTCCCAGGCCTCGGACTGGGAGGGCCACCAGGGCCCAGGGCAGCTGTGCGGGTCTCTGTGGCCTGCTTCATCTAAATCCCTGCAGTGGTTTAAGGTGTGAAAATAAAGGGAGGAAGGAATATCAGGAGCGAAGGGGAGGGTCAGGAAAGTGGGAAATACTAGCGCCTAACATGCACAGCCCTAGGGTCCGCAGAGCATTCTTAGCTACAGCAGCTCATTTGATCCTGTCATCATGTTGTGGGGAAGGGCCCGGGCCTGGTTTACCGATCAGGAAACCGAGGTTCCTGGGTACATGTGGGGGGCAGGGGCGGGGGCGAGACAGGGGATGTGGGCAGTGGGGCCACCAGCTCAGGACACTGACAGCTTTTCTGGATCCCCCTCTGGCAGGAGCTCTCAAACTGGTACAGATCCCAGCGGGTGCCCGGCACCTCCAGGTTGAGGAGCTGGAGAAGGCCCCCCACCGCATAGGTGAGTGCTGGGGTGCCAGAGACGACTGACTGCCGGGCTGGGACCTGCCCACAGGTGGGGGGGGGGAGTTGGGAGAGGAGAGGAGAGGATTCCAATGCCATTATTTCACAAGTTTGAATAATGGCAGAGGTCCCCTTTGTACTCTATTTTCCTGTGGTTCAGCAGTGGGGGCTGGGCTCAGCTGGGGGCTGCTGGTGCCTCATTGCCTGGGGTCACTCTGCAAATGCAGTCAGCGGGTGGGTCTGTGGGGGCCTGGTTGGTACTGGCTGTCAGCTGGGGTCGTGGGGGTGACAGGCCATGTTCACAGCAGGCCCGCCCAGGGTTCTGTACGTGGTGTCTGTCATGTGGTTCTCAAAAGTGGCCAGAGCGGGCAAGTCCTGCGTGCAAGCACTTCTTAAACCTCCACTTGCATCATGCTTTCTAATGTCCCATTGGCCCAGCAAGTCCTGTGGCCAAGCGCCAACCCAGGTGTAGAAATAGACCATCTCTTGAGGGGAACCATGGTGGAGCCGCGGTGCGAAGGGGCAGGTATACAGGAGCAGGAGGGATTTGTAGCCATTTTTCCAGTCTGCCACATAGACCCTTAAATTATTCCCATAATGACAAACACAGAGTCACTAAACTACATGCCTACTCTTTATATTTATAACAGTTATGCAACTGTGTAGCCAAAACAGATTAAAGATTAGGGCCTCGAAGCGAATCAATAAAATTTAAATTAAAAACAATATACTGGGAGATATTTTTGCTGTTGTTGGTTTGTTTGTTCTGTTTTTGCTGAAACTAAGTTGGCAATCAAAAAATGGACACGTCCAAGAGAGGCAGACCCACGGAGATAGGAAACAGATCGGCAATTGTCAGGCGCCGGGGGAGGGGGAGGGGTGACTGCTAATGGGTCTCAGATTTCTTTGGGGATGATGAAAACGTTCTGGAATTAGATAGTGGTGATGGCTGCACGACCCTGTAACTGTGCTAAAAATCACTGAATCTCACAATTTCAAAGGCTTGGTTGGACAGTGTGTGAGTTGTATCTGAATTTAAAAATCCTAAGCATGGTTTAGAGCAGGTCCTGGCAGGGAGGTGGGCGCAGGCTTTGGCCTGCGCTCTGGGCCGTGGACGCTTCTCTGAGTCTGTGCTCAGCCCCCTCACAGAGGGTATGTGGGCGACAATGTCACCGAGGCCCCTCTTACGTACGACGCCCACCAAGTCACACGCTTGGCCCCCACGCATCATGGACACAAACTCGAAACATAACATCTCTTGAGGCAGGTTTTTATATCACAAAAATGCCGACATTTATATTTTTAGATTATCTTCAAAGTAATAAAAACCTTTTAAAAAGTCTCCTGGGTAACATCTCCTTTGGAAAGTACAGCCACACTAAGGTGGCTGTAACTGGTCTGGAAGGCACCTGCAGGGTGTGGTCCGCACAGGCAGCAGGCACAGGACCCCAGTGGATTGTGGGCCCTCTGTGTGCCCTGATCTGGGCCTCAGCCAGTCTGGCCTGTGTCTCCTGCCCACTTGTCCTGGGAGTCCAGCTGAAATAGAGCCAGGGGAGGGAGGGGCAAGCAGAGAAGGCTCATTTACTCCAGAAGGAGGATGGAGCTCCCGGGCCATCACTGCGCCCTACAAATGATTCCATAGCATCAGCAGCTCCTTGGGCCTCCTCCGCCGGCTCCCTCTGCCCCCATCTCCACAGGTCTAGTGCGTTGATCCTCTGTAGGAGGGGAGGGATCCAGGCAGCTTTGTAGAGATGGGACAGAGGCTTCCAGCACCAGGGCAGGCTCTGTACATGTACATTAGCCTGTGTGTTTATTGGATGTATTCCCCGAAAGGTCGGAGCTCTGCCGGAGCCAGGACGGACAGGGAGGGGAGTGGGACTTGGCACTGGCACAGGCTGTGTGATTATTCGGGAAGGATGTACCAGCCATCTGTGTGTGTGCACTTGTGCCTTTGTACACACCTGTGTATGCCTGATGGTATGTGCTCTCTGGGGAAGCCCAAGACAGGTGGTGGCCTTGGCAAAGAAGGCCAAGGTCCCGTCAAGCTGATTAGACTCTCCTGGAGTGTAGGGACATGGACTCTCTGAAAGGAAGAGAAACCATGCTGTTGTATGTCTCCCTGTATGTGCTGGCGCTGAGCTGGCCCTTTCTGCACATGGTGCCGTTTAAGCATCAGGACGACCCACGGAAGCTCCTGCTGTCCCCATTTTGTGGTTGGGGAAGAGGCGAAGATGGTTGCCTAAGGCACCAAGCGCACCAGGGGCAGGGCCAGGACTCGGAGCTCGGCCTGGGTGACAGAGTCCATGCTGAGTCCAGCCCACCGCCCCTCGCAACGAGTGTTGTGCTGCAGGGCGGGGCCGGCGGCTGCTGTGAGGTGTGGGAGCAGACAAGGGTGTGTGCAGATCTGCGGCTGGGCCCGGCCTGAGAAGCTGCCCGGCTGTAGCCTGGACATTCTGGTGACTCTGAAGGCTGAGAGATACCAGAGATGAGGGGGCATTTCTCCTCCTCCTGCTCAGCAGGGAGGCTGCTCCTCCAGAGCAGGGGTCCCCAAGCCCCTGGAAGGTACAGGTTTGTGCCGTTAGGAACTGGGCCGCACAGCAGGAGGTGAGCGGCGGGCTGGCCAGTGAAGCTCTGCTTGCATTACCTCCCAAGCACTGCCTCCTGTCCCCCCCCACCGCCACCCCCCTCCCCTGGCCATGGAAAAACTGTCTTCCACGAAACCAGTCCCCAGTGCCCAAAAGGTTGGGGGCTGCTGCTCCAGATATCTGGGCCACCAGCCCATTGCCCCTCTCGGAGCCTCTGACTCCCCATCTGGATTAATAACAGCACCAACCCCCCAGGATGTGTGTGAGGACTTCACTGAGGCAGGTAGCAGAATGATCAGCATTTGGCTCATGCTCAAGCTTGTTAGCTTTTCTATGACAGTTGTGCTGGGTGGCTTTAGTCGGCACTCGGAGGGGCCACACCCTCCTGGGCTGGAGCCTTTGCTTGACCCTCCTGGCTGAGGGGCTCAGGTCCCAGGTGACAGCCCTTCCTGCCCCTGCTGATTCTGGTGAGGCTGCAACTCAGGGCTTTGCCTGGGTGTCTGCACCTACGCACCTCCCACCTGGCCTTGTAGTAACAGGCTGTGAGTTACTCATGGACTAGGACTTTAACGGGCAGAAATTCACAGATATTTAAAAAACTCTCACTCCATGCCAGGCTGTGTGCCGGGCCAAGGACACGGAGAAAGAGGAGATGAGCTGACAGGCTGCAGGAGACATGAGACATCTGGAATCACAACAGCGCTAAAAGTCAGGCACTTTTCTGATGTAGCAACAGTGCCCACCATTTATTAACTGCCTGCTGTATGCCATGCTCTCTGCCTCGGTCTTTGTGTATATGAACTCTTTTAATTGTCCCCGGAGCCCCAGGGACGGTGGGTGGGGGTAGGGGACTGCATTTTTCATCCTGGGGCAGAAGCCCTGTGGTATAGATACAGTTCTCATTCCCAGGCTGTAAGTGGTGAAACTGAGGCAGCACAGGGAGGCTCAGGAACATCTCCATGGTCAACCTGACTTCGGAACCTGTACTCAACCCGTGTGTTCTGCTGTAGACATTCCAGGGAGGGTAAATCCCCAAGGACTGGGCAATCAAAGGAGGCTTCCTGGAAGAGGGGGAAATTGTGCTGGCCTTAAATGTGGGTGGACATTAGTCAGGCAGGAAGAAGGGAAGACAGTGAGGGTGGAAGGAATGGTGTCCCACCAGGGTCCAGAGGCAGCGACACTGTGGGGAGCACTGTGGGTGCCTGTTTGACTGGGGAAAGGCTTAGGTGGGAAGGAGTCACAGGCAGCAGGGAGCCCTGAGGGGCCCACTGGCAAATCCTGAAGCCCCCGAAGGGGTCTGGCTCGTGCTTCCGTGGAGGGGAACAGAAGTCTGTGTGTCCCTCTCACCCCGGCCAGCGGTGAAGAACCACATCACAGGCAGCTTCGTGTTCAACCCCAAGGGCAAGGAGACCACTAGCAGGACCTTCACTGCAATGGGCCTGGAGTGGGAGTACGTGGTGGAGGATGCTAAGGCAAGCCTCAAGACCAGCGGGCCCCTGCCGGAAGCCATCACTGTCCTGGTGAGCCCCTGTTAGACCAGAGACACCAACATAGGGAGTTTGTTCTCCCCAATGGAGGGTCAAAAATGGGGCCTAAAAGGAGTGGGAGGGACCTGGGTTGGTTCCTGGTGTTGTCCTGGCATCGTCCAGCGTCAGCGCGCATTATGGCATTGCCAACAAGTGAGTCGGCAACAGACCCCAGGGCTGCTGTCTGGCACTGCTGGCCTCCTGAGAAGGGCCCCTGTCCTGGCTGGACCCTCTCTGTCCCGCCCTTCTTCCTAGACCTTCTTAGACAGGAAGCACCTTCCTAGGCCAGTGCTTATTGAATAGGAACTGTGAGCCCTGCAGACCAAGGTGGGCTCTGTCCCCAGTGCTCTTGGCTCCGGCCGGTTGCAGCGCTTGGACAGACTTTGCTCCTGGTGCTCCCCTCACTGGTCAAGGAGGTCCTGGAGGCCAGTGTCTAAGGCCTTCTGAGGTCTGTGTAGTAATTCAACCCAACACGCATGTTCTGTTAATCCTCTGTTTCTTGATCACCATACATCTATGGCCAATTGATTTTCAATCAAGGTAGCAGGGCCATTCAATGGGGACAGAATATGGATTTCAACTGGAAATCCATAAGTAAAAGAAGGAAGTTGGACCTCATACACTGATGTTAGCTCAAAATAGATTAAAGACCTAAATACTAGCGCTCAAACCATAGAAGTCTTAGAGGAAACAGGGTAAGTCTGACGAGATTGGAGTCTTAGGTCTGACACCGAGAGCGTGCGCAAGAAGAGAAAAAATAGAGGAATTGGTTTTCATGGAAATTGAAAACTTTTATACATTGAAGGACAAGATCAGGAAAGTGAAAAGACAACCTACAGAGTCTGTAATCTTACCTCTGGGGAGAGCCCGTACCCAGTCTGTACGCACCGACTGTCTACCAGAGTCAGGTGGTGCAGGCGCTCCCCTGGGCAGGACAGACCTGCAGACGTGGCTTCTGCCATTGTTGGAGCTGAGGTCTGTGGGAGGAAGAAAGAAAGGGAGAGAAACATCAATTGGTTGCCTCTTTATACCTCCAGCTGGGGGTCTGGCCTGAAACCCAGGCCTGTGCCCGGACCCGGAATTGAACAGATGACCTTTCAGTTTGTGGGACAATGCCCAACCCACTGAGCCACACCAGCCACCTGCTGGCTTTTACCATTTCTGTTTCTGACCTCACACTCTTCCCTTTGGCCCTCCCTGGTGCTGGCCTTGCTTCCCTGCTCTCGAGTACTGTGCCATCTCCTCCATCTCCGCGTAGGTGCTCGCCCCGGCTGAGGGTGGCCCCCGCAGCAGCCTGGCCTACAAGTACGTCATCCATGAGGACCTGCTGCCCCTAATCAGGAGCAACAACGTTCTTCTGGAGGAGACAGACACCTACGAGTGGGCACTCAAGAGCTGGGCTCCTTGCACCAAGGCCTGCGGAGGAGGTACTGGCCTGCTTGGGCCCAGCTGCCCCAGCCATTCTCCTGCTTTGTGGGGGCAGCCCAGGGCCTCTCAGAAGGAGCAGGGCAGGAATGGCCGGAGGGCTGAGGTTGTGTCTACCAGACAGGTCCCCTGCTCATGCCTCAGTTTGTCCTTGAAGACCTTCAGGGTGTGGAAGCCTGTCTAGGTAGGGTCTCCGGGACAGGGCTGGGGTGCTCGGGCAGTATCGGGGGCACGGCCTCTGTGCGGACAGGCTGCCATCCTGAGCCATGTCCTCACCCACTCCACCCACGCCACACCAGGGACATGGAAGATAGGCTGGTCAAGGAAGGCTGTCTCCAAAAGCCACAGGCAGGAGGATGTCAGAGGGCACAGAGAGGTGGGACTGGCCCCCCAGGCTCTCCAGAGCTTACCGCCCCCAGGGCCCCAGGCAGGGCAGTGAGGGCCTGGCGGGACCAGCCCCTTGGCAGCCTGCGCTCCCCACAGGTATCCAGTTCACCAAATATGGCTGCCGGCGCCGCCGAGACCACCACATGGTACAGCGGCACCTGTGTGACCACAAGAAGAGGCCCAAGCCCATCCGTCGGCGCTGCAACCAGCACCAGTGTCCCCAGCCTGAGTGAGTGCACGGCAGGAGGCCGATCCCACGCCCGGGCTGTTGCGGACCTGTCTCAGCCCTGGCCTTGGACGAGGGGCTGCGGAGCCTGCTTCCTCCGGCCCTGTAGCCCAGAGACCCAGCACCTGCAGCAGGCTCCCGGAGCAGAGGCGCCACGCCAGGCTCGGCCCACGGCCAGGCTGCCGTCCGGTACCTCTGTTCCTCCGGGTTTCTGAATTAACTTCTACTCCCGAAAGGAAGGTGCTTCCTGTGTTCCGTCACTCCCAGCATTCTTTCACAGACTGGGAAACTGAGGCCCAGTTTGGGGACACAGCTTTCCCTCGGTGATGTGGGAGGTCTACAGAGGCAAAGTAGATTGCAGTGCTTCCCGGGCCAGGACGCTGTCCCCCTGCTCTTCTCAGCCCCGTCCTCCGGGCCCTGGACTTGGCCTGGCCTGCCAGCCCCAGCTGGGGTTGAGCCCCTGGTTGGGGTTCCCTGGCTTGAGTATTCAGCCTCTTTTGGGCACAGGGTCATGTTCTTGGGGTTATTTGGAGGGAGCCTTGGGGAGAGGAGAAAGCTGTGACTTGTGGAGGACTCAAGGTCAGGCCTCTGAGCCTGTCGCAGAGCCAGCTCAGCACTGGGAACCAGCCAGCAGGAAACTGCAGAAAGCCAAGTCCAACCTCTTGCCTTCCAGCGGTCCTCTCAGCGTGGGGTCAGGTGCTGACTGGCAGCTCCTGCTCCCTCGGGCTAAGGGAGCTCCAGGGCCTGGCTGGAGCCGGGACCAGTGCTAGAGCCCGGCACAGGGCCACAGCCTCCCTGTGCCGGCCCAGGCTGCGGTTCCCAGCCCCTCAGCCCTCCACGCTTTCCTTTCGTGTCTTACTGTGCAGCGTTATTCTGCTCGATTTCCCCACAAATGCCTATGATCACAGAGTGTGCAAGGCCATGGGTTGCCCACCCTGGCTTATCTGTAAAATTGCCCAATAAGTTTTTGGGGCTTTTTGTTTTTAAAGGAAGGATTTGGCTGAAAGAGCCCTGGTTTACCACCGGGTTAGCTGATCAGCACCGAAGTTTTGCAGTGATACTAACAGTGCCTACATTTATTACTGTATGCTATGCACCCTGCCAGGCACTTTACATATACCAAGTCCTTTAATCGCCGAAGGGCCCCATGGGAGGAGTCCACTGCACAAGTGCTGGCTCTCATCTGCTTTGTGCACTGCCGCACCTCAGCACCGAGGACAGTGCCTGCACAGGGCAGGCACTCGGAATATTCATGAGGTGTTGAGAGGCTCCTGGTGTGAAGATGGGGCAGCTGAGGCTTAGAGGGGTTAACAGCTTGCCCAAGCATATGCAGGGTGCCGGGATTTAAATATGCATTATACCGGTCTTTCAGATGAAGAGACAGAGAGATTAAGTGATGCTCTCGAGGCCACATAGGCTGGCAGACACAGAGCCAGACGGACAGCTGTCCTTCCCCCAAGCCTTCTGCAGCCCAAACCCACTCTCTGGCTCCTGTCTGCAGTTCAGTGGGTGGAAACGACCCTGGGAGGAATGTCCCCATGGTCCCGCCTCCCCTCCACCTTCTGCCCTGTCTGTCTCCAGGTGGGTGATGGAGGAGTGGGGCCCCTGCAGCAGGAGCTGTGGGAAACTGGGGGTGCAGACGCGGGGAGTGCAGTGCCTGCTGCCCCTCTCCAACGGTACCCACAAGGCCGTGCCAGCCAAAGCCTGCCCAGGGGATCGGCCTGAGGTTCGGCGGCCCTGCTTCCGAGTGCCTTGCCCAGCTCAGTGGCGGACGGGAGCCTGGTCCCAGGTGAGTTGTCCTCAGAAGGTGGCAGGGGCTGGGCCAATGGGATCCCTTCTCTGGGAAGTCAGGGAGGAGGCCAGTCTGGAGGGGGAACTGCTGAGAGATCTGTGCTGCCCGCAGGTGGCGTTTCTGGCTGACTTTTTCTCCCCTCATTGTGACCCAACAGCCAGTTGGGGTCCCGCTGCCTGCCGCCACCCTCTGGACAAAATTCCAGAGGCAAAGATTTGCTGAAAAAGGAAAGGGGTCTTTATTCAAAAGCTTCATAATTTTGGAATAACAGCTTTCCACATGCATTAGTCACTCAAGGCCACCAATTCAGACCAAACTCTTTAACTCTTTAGTTACAGCTTTAATCACTTAAGCCTGTTAATGAAGGCTAAACTCTAAACATCTGGGTTCTCCTAGCATTTTCCCCTGTTCATTTTTAGTTACGGTATCTTATTTCTATAGTGTTGGTTTACAAACTAAAACAACATAATACACAAATCTACACAATGTTGGAAGAATGGCAGGCCTCTGCCCCAGAGCTGGTCCCCTCCAAAACACCCAAAGAAGAAGAACCCTGCCACCCTCTGCCAGGCCAGCCTGAGCTTAGGCTGTGCCCGGAGTTCCTCCCCATTAAAAACACTGTCTTTTGGGAAACGCAGGAAGGTGCAGTATGATCATCCAGGCATCTGAGGAGGAAGAGCCTCAGAGCCCGAGAGCCTGAGAGCCAGCAAGCCAGCCCTCTTTTATTTCCAACCTTCTAGCCCGGAGTTCCATTGGCTCTGGAGGCATCAGCTTCTCAGCCAGTCCTGTCCTAGACTGTCTACCTCTGCCTGCCCCTGCGGCCCCTCCCTGCTTCTCCCCAGTGGTCTGAGCAGATCTCTCTGCATCATTATGTGATTTGGTTTTTCTCAAAACTAAGTGGAACGGCTCCCACGCACCCTGGGCCACGGCTCTGAGCCAGGCCTCTGCATTCGTTCGCTGTGTGCCTTGACCTTCACGCAGCACTAGGATGCATGGGCTGATGTCCCCAGTTACAGAGGAGCCGATTAAAGCATATTCTTGCATTCAGGGAATATGTACTGTGTGCCAGGCACACTGAACTGGGAATGTAGGAATCCAGCATTAGCCAGATAGTCTGGTTCTTGTGCCTGTAAAGCTTGGAGTCCAGTGAGGGAGACATAAGGGATGGGTATGCTCATGAGAAAAGCATTTACAGGTTGTGTGTGGGGGCAACTTTGCCCACAAAGTCCCCCGTCCACCACGGATGAAAGTGAGACTACCAAGACATGATCTGCTTGGGGAGGAGAGGTGGCCAATCTCTCAGAGGTGAAAGGCCAAGAGCCCCCTGCTCAAGGGGCTTTTATTGGGTTCATTTGCCCAAGAGTACAGGTAAGGATCAAACAATAGATAGCATTCAAAGAACTGTGAGGGCTTATTCTCAGTCAGGGTCTGATAGCTAAAGAGCCATAAAACTTTGAGGAACCAACTTCTGGCTTGGATCCTCATCATTTAAATGAGAGCATTCTAAACAAAGCAGGTTTCACAGGATTTTTACATATTCTTTCTCAGGCCTGATCACCTGGGGAACCCGCCCTTTCCAGTACAGGGCCGCACCGCCTTCCCCATCATAGGTTTTTAGACTTAAGTGGATTAGAGCTAGGAAGCACTTCTCCCAGATGGAAATGAGGACTTGGGCTATGTCAGAATAGCCAGAGGGTGAGGGTCCATCACTCCCTGTTTGTTGCAGCCCACAAGTCCTTCCATGATGGCCTCCCAAGTGATTGTGTCTGGCTTAGGTTGCCCTTCTCTGTGAGGAGTCTTACCCGTCTCTGACTAGCCGACCATGGTCTGGGGGCAGGGGCGTAAGCTGAGGCAGCGTTTGCTACCAGAGACAAGGTTTGGAGAGACTTGCTACCACTCTCCGAAGTGGCTTGCATTCCGGAGGTCACTCACTCAGTCTCAGCCATGGGAGGCAGTTACAGCTCCTGGAACCAAGCAGAGCGATTCCGAGCAGTTGTGGTTGGAGCCGGGCGGGAAGTGAGTAGATTATGTATCTGGAGGGGCCTGAGGAGGTGACCTTCGAGTTGAGGCTTGAGGTAGGAGCTGCAGGCAGCCCCTGAGGCAGGAACGGCTTTGCCGCATTCCAGAAACCGAAAGGACTGTGGGGCTGGAGCTTGAAGAAAGGGGCAGGGGCTACAGGAGGACATTGGAAAGATGGTCGGGGCTTGGTGACGAGTTGTACTGTATTCTCAGGGCAGCGGGAAACTCTTGCCGAATTTTTATGTGAGTGTGCAAGCTCTGATTTCAGGTTTCAAGGCTCACTCCGGCAACCCGGTAGGAAGTTTGCTGTTGAGGAGCAGGGTAGAAAGAGGAAAACAGGAAGAAGGCTGAGGGACAGCCCAGGCCCTCGCGGGTTGGCCCTGGAAGTGGCCACTGGGTCTTCGTGGACGTCTGGGGTTCTCTCTTAAAATTTCATGTCACGTGAACCTTGAAGACATTATACTACGTGTAGTGAGCCAGCCACAAAAGGACAAATACGGTGTGGTTCCACTTCCATGAGGTGCCCGGAGTGGTCGCATTTGCAAGGACAGAAAGGAGAACGGCGGTTTCCGGGCCTGGGGAGGGCGGACTAGGGCGTCGGTTGATGGGGACGGCGTCGGTGTGCGGGCGTGACGGGTCCCCGGGGTGACGGGTCCTGGGGGTGACGGGTCCGGAGATGGGTGGCTGTGAGGGCGGCACAGAGCGGTGTGACTGTGCTTAATGCCACAGAACCCGTATGCCTAAAGGTGGGTGAAATGGTAAGCTTTAAGTGATATTTTACCACAATATAAAAAGCTGATTTGGTCAAGGAGGGAAGCACAAAGATGCTTATCATAATAGCAAAAAAATTAGAAAACATTTAAATTGTTTATTCATCAGAGATTTGGGGGCAGAAATCATGGTCTGTTCATACAATAAAATATTCTACAGCAAGAAAAACGAGTAAGCATAAACTACATATCAACATGAACCCCAGAAAAGTAAATTTAGGTGAGAAAGTGCACTGAGGTTTGAAGAAAAAAAGCACTTCCAATTTACTTAGAGTTTAAAAGGCACAAACCATATTTGAAAATATGCCCAATGCTGACTTACTGAAGCTGGGGGTGGTATTTGAACAGGTTTCCATGACGAACTTCCTCATACTTTTCTGCATGCTTAAAATATTGCCTAATTAAGAGTGCTTTGCAATAACCAAAAATTCCCACACAACTCATGAAGACTTTATATTCTTCTCCATGATACATAGATTTATTTGCTCTAATATAAAACAGAAAGATGGCCGGTCCCAGAAAAGACCCCCTAGGTAAATCCAACAGAACTATGATGGGTGGTGGAGACAGTTGCCCCTTATGAGACTGACAAGCACTCAAGAGCAGTTCTTTGTAATTATTCACCCCAGGAAGGGTGAGCTGCTTTTGTCCCATGGTTCTGTGTGACCCTCGTATCTCCCTAGGGTTGCCCCCTGCCCAGTATGAGAAGCGGACCTCTGCAAGTTCCTTCCCATCCCACTAGGGGAGGCTGTGGTTCGTGTCTTACACCCAGTGACCTGGACGCAGGGGGCAGTCTTGCTTTTCTGGGAGGGCCCACCCGCCGCCACCCGTTGCCGCCTGATTATCGGGAGAAGAAAGGTGCCGGGTTCAGGGATGCCGTTGGTAGGCTGCCCTGGCAGGTGCTCCGCGTCGGCACACCTTTTCCTCTCGGAGAAGGAGGCACATGGAACGTGCCTCTGCAGGCTGAGTTTTGGTAAACTGAGTCACAGAATCACTGAAGGTCAGAGCCAGAAGGGTCTACAGCAATTTTGTCACCCAGCTCTCTGTTTAGCAGATGCCATGGTCCAGGTCCTGACATCCTATACCAGGATGTCATCAAGTAAACGGACCCACCCCAGGTCCCAAGGGCGGGGAGGTTGCACAGGGGAGTTTGCCAGGGTGACACACACAATATTCAAGGACCAGGCACAGAGCCGCCAGCATGGACGTAGGCCCAGGTGCCAGACGGCGCCCTGAGCCAGGGTTGGCCAACGGGGGTGGGAGCAGGGTGCCTGGTTCTGAGCTCCAGGCCGTGGCCACCCACCACCCAGGGCATTCGACAACTGGCGTGCAGTCCCGGTGAGGCTATTTAGAAGCAGTCCTTGCTTGTTCCTCTGGTCAAGTGGGGACTTAGTACCTTTCTCTGCACCCTTTCTGTCCTGGGCACTGGCTGGATTGGAGCTCACTGCCCCCTTCTTCTCTCTCCTCACCTACTCTCCCCGGGCCACTGTGGCCTGTCCTGTCCTGGCTGTGCCATGGCAGTGCTCTGCCACCTGCGGAGAGGGCATCCAGCAGCGGCAGGTGGTGTGCCGGACCAACGCCAACAGTGTCGGGCAGTGCGAGGGGGACAAGCCCGACTCCATCCAGGTCTGCAGCCTGCCTGCCTGCAGAGGTGAGCCAGATAGGATGGGCGAAGGGGGCAGAGGACGGGCAGGCCCAGCTCCTGTGGCCTCCACCCAAGACCCAGCCCAGCCTGTATCCTGGCCCCCAACAAACACCAAATAAGAGAGCCGCTGCTTCTGTTCACAGGAAGTCTCCAGAACTCCACGGTGAGGGTTGACGTCCAGGAAGTTGTGACCCCAGATGGGCAGTGGGTGCCACAATCTGGGCCGCTACATCCTGTTAACAAGATATCATCAAGTAAGTGTATTTCTGGGCTGCCTCACCCCACCCCCCACAACCTTCCAGTGGTCAGTGTCACAAGTATGGGCCATGTGGTGGAGCAGACCCAGCCTCCAATTTGTCCCTGTGATCTTAGCCTCCAGAAGCCTCAGAGGCCTCAGCTATGAAGTGGGGATAATGCTTGAACTGGTCCATGGTCCCTTATCTGCTATTTTAAAATGCTGAAAGCTGCAAACGTTTACCTAAATTTGGTGCAGACTCATTTGACAGTGAAGTCTGACCTGAACTAACAGCTCAGTTATTTTGCTATAAAAACATTGCTATATTTGGTTATAAGGTGTATCCCAGTCTCCACTGGGGATATTATATAATATAATAAAATATGGTGAGCATTTTCTAACCTCTAAAGTTTTGAATTATGAATCATATCTGATTCCAAGATTTTTGGCTAAGCAATTGTAGGTCTGAGCTGCCTTCACAGGGCTGTTGAGAAAATTAAATGAGATAATGCATGCATGCACTTCTGTCCAGCTGTCAGCTAACAACCAAAAGAGTAGTTTCTCTCTGCCTTATGATCAGTTCTTCTTCCTACATGTCCATTCACCTACCTACCCACCCACCCATCCATCCATCAATAACTGATTATGCATCTGCTGTTTACCAGGATCTACGTGCCCTTCCTAGGTTCCTTTCTCTTTGCCTTCCTTGCCTTTCCAAGGGTCAGGGTCTGAGAAGATGAGTAGCAGAAAGATCACAGACCCTAACTCCTAGCTAGAGGACCAAATTGGCTGTGTGACCTTGTGCAAATCCCTGAATGTCTCTGAGCTCAGCTACATTCATCTGTAAAGTAAAGCGGTCTGACTAGATGTCTTCAGAGGATTTTCAAGCTCTAGCTTTACTGCCTCTCTGCTTCTGCGCTGAGTGAGGCTCAGGTTGTGCAGGTTCCTGCCTGGGTTTCTTTCCCTTTTCCTCCCAAGAGCAAAGGGTGAGGCTCTGATTCTGGTCCCAGATTTCTGGCGCCACCTAGTGGCCACAAAACTCCTTCCTTCACCTGTTAGCACAGAAAAATGAAAATATTTTTAGATATTTAACGAAAGCACACAAAACTAGATAGCAAGCACCACTCTATGCCAGAAACTTTACAAATGTTATTTATGATGTTATTATTCATTGGTAAATGTCAGCATTATCCCCATTTTACAGATGGGAAACCTGAGGGTTGGAGAGATTGACTTGCCCAAGGCCTCAGAGCTTTTTTGAGTGGTGGAGCCTTGGTTAGAACCTAGGTCTGTTTGACTCCAAACTTACTGCCGGAGGGCTTAGCGTTCTGAATGTGCTGCCTGAGGCAGGATGTTTGATCAGCTTGGCACAAGTGCGACTTACCTGGTCATTCGCCTGGTCCTGGCTGGAGAGGATCAGACAGACTTCTTTGGTTTGACTGGGAGGAGGGTAGGGTTCCCAAGCTCTGCTACAGGTGAGGACCGCCCAGTGCCCAGGCCACACCCAGACCGCCCAGGCTCCCTGGTGGAGGAGCTGGGCAGCAGCTGTTTGTAAAGATCCCAGCTGGCAGCCCAGTCCGACAACTGATGTTGTAGAGCCTCGGCCCCGCTCCCACACAGGAGCATCACCTTGACGGTCTTGTCAAAACACGGAGCTGGGCCCCAACCCGAGTTTCTGATTCAGGAGGTCCTAGAATGAGCATTTCCAACAAGCCTCTCTGGATGCCGATGCTGCCAGTGTGGGGACCTTGCCTTGAGAACCACTGCTATGGGGGGAGAGGGTGTGTCAGTCCCTCTGTCATGCAATAAGGGCTAGTACTCAGTCCCGTGTCTCCACTGGGAAAAGGGCTTTATAGTGAGTCCAGACAGAGCAGGAGAAGAAGGGCCTGCAGCTGGTGGGCTGAGTGGGAGGTGGGGGGCTGTGTCCTGGTACCACCCACTGACCAATGTCCTCCTGGCTTTGGTCTTTGTGCTGGATGTGCAACAGAGCCCTGCACGGAGGACAGGTCCATTCTCTGTCAGATGGAAATGCAGGACCGCTACTGTTCCATCCCCGGCTACCACCGGCTGTGCTGTAAGTCCTGTTCCAGGAAAGCCTCAGGCCCCACCGCCAGCCCCAGCCCCAGCCGGACCTCACTGCCACCCTTCTCCACTCGGGGGAGCCCCTCCCCAGAAGCCAAGGCCCCTCCAGATGCTGTGGAGCCCAATGTGGAGCCAACGAACTCAGACAACCATCTGCTCGGCCGACCTACTCAGCTCCCAAGACCCCTGGGCACAAACTCCCCAGTGACCCAGCACCGCTTTACTCCCCAGAAACTGAGCCCTGGGACATTTCGGGGTACTCCCCCTAGCACCACCCAGTGGCTGCCTTGGGGCTGGACCACGGGCCCACCTCTCCCAGCCTCTGAGGGTAAAGGGCAGCTCAGGGAAGACCTGACGCATCCCAGCACCAGCCTTCCCGCCACCTCCCCGGTGACATGAACCCTGTCCCGCCCACCCTGCCAGTCAAGTTTACACTCTGTGGGCTCGAGACCCCCAGCTCGGAGGACACGCAGTAGGTCAGTGGCAAGCACAGACTTCCTTTTAAATTATTTGTCTTCTTGTTCTAGTTTTGGTCTGTGATACTTTTCACCCGCAAGGTGGGTGTGTGAGGAAGAAAAAATATCAGGGAAAGCCCTAACCTGAGATACCTCAGCAAGCAGCGCAGGTGGCCGAGTTGAACCTCTCAGGTGCTCTGTCCGTCTCCCCTGCCAGGACCGAGGGCCTGCTAATGCCCCGTCTTTACGGCCACTGGTTCGAGCCTTTCCAGAACTGCGGGGGCCCTGTGGAGGCCCTGTTGACTGGCCCATCTGCCCAGTGACGGGGGTGTCCTCAGGGCAGGCAGTCAGAGAGGAAGGGAGCTGGGGTGAGCGTGGTCGTGAGGCTCCAGCTGCAGGGCTGGGGCGGATGGAAGGCGAGTTCATCTCGGGCCCAGCGCGCTGCAGCCGGAGCTCCTTGCACTTCTTCCAGCCAAGGCCACTCGGTGTGAAGCCCAGCTCACTGGCACTGGCTGGAGGGCACTGCTGGTGGCCGCCTCTGCCCAGCGGCCAGTGCTTTCTGTTACTGCTGGGCCCCCAGCCTCACTCCAGCTCACCCAAGGAGAGGGCTCTGAATACTGTAGAATGTGTCTTCCTCATCTAGAGGTTTCCCAGCTGGTGCTAGAGCTCTGGCTAGACCAGAAATGGCAACTTTGTCTTCACTCCGGGACATGAGGGGGACGACCCGGAAGGGGACTTTGTGGGACACAGAGGGAGATGCGAGTTCTCAGGCTGTGCCCTGTCAATCACTGCCCTTTTGCCAAAGGCCACTCCTGCTGGAGTTAGGGGTCTGCCCCCCACACTGGCTGCAGCTGGGCCAGAGGGTTGTGGTGCTGTTGGGGGGTGGGGTTCAGGCCCCAAGACGAAGGGCCAGAGTCTACTCATAGCTGGGTCCTGGAGATGACAGGGGCCACCCAGGGCCAGATATGAGCCTCTGCCCCTTGCCAGGGTGGGGAGTAGACATGGACCCACAGTGCTATGGTGCTTCAGCCACCCCTACCCCCCTCACCTCCAAGGGTAGGTAACTTCCCTAGACACTCTGGCTCTTGGAAGCCACCTGAGTACCCAAGGGGTCCTTGCTCTGAGTTGTGCAGAGGGTCTTTCTGACTCTTCAGCAGGTGATACAGGTGCTTGCTGGTTCTTCCTTCCCCCGGTTGAGGGGCTGCTCTGAGCCACGCCGGGGGAATAGGAGCAGGGGGTTGGTCTGTAAGTGCCTAGAGAAGAGAGCCCTGTAGGGGGCTCCCGGGTGCCCTCTCCCACCGCCGCCTACCCCCCCCCACCCCGGTGCTGGGCACACACTGAATCATTCCCGAGACCCAGCCTGCCCGTGTTAAGGGCTGTAAACTCTGCAGTTGAAATCCAGATCTTTACATTTTTATGTATTTATTAATATTGTTCTCGGTGTTTTGTTTCGGACCCCAAAATGTTGTGCTATGGTTTTTTTCTCTGTTTTAGAGGACAGGGACAATGAAGGCAGAGCTCCAGCGTGCTGGGCTGGGCGGCAGCAAGATGATTGGGGGTGGGGGCTGGGTGGAGAGATGCTGGAGACACGGGAGACTTGACCTGTGGCTTCCTGCCTTGGCCTCCCTGGCTCTGGGCTCCTCTGAGTGTGAGTGCAGGGTGGAGAGGAGAGGACGAGGCTGGGGGCCCACTCAGGCTTCACCCCTGAGTAGCTGTGTGGCCTCGGGCGAGTCACCATCCAGAATTTGGTCCAAAGGGTAGAAGTGCCTGGGAGGTAGTTTTGGGGTCTTCATAGCAAAGAACATTCTAATTAGCAAAGCTGTTCAAACACGCAAGGGCGACTTCCTTAGAAGGTGGTGAGCACTCTCTCCCAGAAACAGTCAGAACGGAACGTGGGTGCTGGCCAAGGGGCAGAAGGAATGGGAGGTATCTTATCAAGCAGGGAGGCCTGACTTTAAACACGTGCTGCACAAACCCACACCCAACCTCCTGCTGTGTCACAGGCCCCTCCCTGATATTGAGGGGCCAGGACATGGGCACAGAGAATGCCTCCAGGGACCTCACATGCCTCTGGGAGCATTGTAGCCCTCAAGTTCAAGCTCCATTTACATCTCCCTGCAAACCACCTCCCCTTGGGAACTATCCCCTTTAAGTAGCTACCACTTGGGCCTAGAGATGCACACCTGGTAACCCAGTCACACCTCCCCGGACTGACCTGGCAGATGCTAGCACAGGCCCTAGAATTGCATTCAGGGTTGTTCAGGCCCAGTGTGGGCCCAGGTGCCCAGAAGGAGCTCACAAACAGGGCAGCACAGTCCTTGGCGCACTGCGTGGGGCGGGACTACCACACAGAAACCCACACTCTGTCCCCTCCCCCATGGCCCCTGCAACAGTACAATGGAAACAATATTTCCATCCTGAGATCTGTCAAGCTACATACTCATTTTTTAAATTTTAGTCCTCACCCGAGGATATGTTTATTGATTTGAGAGAGAGAGGAAGGGAGAGAGAGAGAAAGTAACACTGATCCCCGACCAGGGATGGAACTGGAAACCCAGGCGCGTCCCTGACCAGGAATCAAACCCACAGACTTTGGTGTATGGGGTGATGCTCCAACCAGCTGAGCCACCCGGCCAGGCCACATCCTCATTTTAAGTGACACGTAAAACCCATTGTATGGCCGAGTGACTATTTAACCAAAAAATCCCCTGGTACTGTACTTTTAGGTTGCTTCTAAATTCTGGCATCATAAACGATGATGTGAGGTAGAACTATTCATTTTTACCTGATTTTTCTTAAGAGAGCCTTCCAGAAGGGAAGTGGAGTGGAGACTGCACCAAAGCCACATTTCACAGACACTTCGTATACATTCTCCA
This sequence comes from Artibeus jamaicensis, assembly GCF_021234435.1. Classification (NCBI taxonomy): domain Eukaryota; kingdom Metazoa; phylum Chordata; class Mammalia; order Chiroptera; family Phyllostomidae; genus Artibeus; species Artibeus jamaicensis. Next base: position 22,439,492 of record NW_026521788.1, read on the forward strand.
AAGCTGTTCAGACTTGAGGCTCTCCAATGGGATAATAGGACCATCTGCCAAATCTTAAAAATTGTGGTTTTCATCATCTTCTCTCAAAACACTCACAAGAAGTCTTGGGCATTAAAACAGACAGCAGACATTACCAGAACTTCTGATTTTGCTGTCTGCATGGCAAGAATTTGGCATTTGCCGTGAGGTCCGCAACAGCCCAGGATACGTGAGGGGCCTTTGGAATCGGCTCACTGGCCATCCCTTTAAGTGGTCAGCGGGGTGCAGGGGCAGAGCACCAGTCGGGAGGCAGAAGGTGCGGGTTCCAGCCCGGCTCTGCAGGCCTTTGTGTCTGACCATCAGCACTTCACTACACCTATTGTCTGCAAGGGGGAGGGGGTAGGTGGGGAAATACTCCAGAGCTCCAGTGGGACTTACCAACAGCCTGAGTTTGGTCCTCTGGCTGCATGCCGCCTCCGGCCTGCTGGGCTGGACTGAGGTGGGCTGGCCCGGACCTGCCCAGAGCCGCTGCACAAACATCTCTGCTTGGAGCCCCTCCCTCCTCTCCTCCTCCTTCTCTCTAGTCTGGGACGTGAAGCTCCAGGTCAGGCTGTTTGGAAGGGCCAGAGCCCTGCAGGGGAGAGCCCTCCCTCTGGCCTGGTCTGGGGGGCCTGCAGCAGCTCTGCAAGGAGAGTCTAGAAGAGCGGCCTGGCCTGGCCTTGAAGCCGGGCACCCGGGGTCTGGCCGTGCGGCCACGGCTACGTCTGTTGCTTTGTGATCTCTCTGTGATACTTGGGGCGACGTGGGCTGTGCAGTTTACATGCACGGTCGCCCCTGACCTCTCTGCCTCTGTTTCTTCACTCAAAAAAAAAATGGTGATACCAGTAATGTTTGATCTTGTTATGAGAACTGAATGAGATAATATGTGTTAAAGGCTAAACACAGTGTCAGGGACACCAAAAGCCTTTAACAGCCCTGGCTGGGTGGCTTGGTTGGAACGACGTCTCATACACCAGAAGGCTGTGGGTTCCATCCCCAGTTGGGGTGTGTGCAGGAGGCAGCTGACCAATGTTTCTCTCTCACATCAGTATTTTTCTCTCTCTCTCAAATCAAGAAACATACCCTTGGATTAAGGTGAGGATACCCTTGGAAACATACCCTTGGATTGGTGAGGATTAAGAAAAAACCCTTTTTTTCATTATTAAAACTTTTAACAAATGTTAGTGATTTTTATTACAGGGATTTCCAATTAATTCTATAGTTCAAACTTAGAATCACACTGTCCAAGTAAGAAGGGGCCTAAGAGAGCTGGCGTGTGACCCGAGGCCCAAAGAGAGGAGGGACTTCCCTCCCCTCCCCCCCCCCCCAAGACAGACGCTCGCTGGGGCAGGGCCAAGTGCCACAGGGCTGCTCCCTGGCAGCGTCTGCTCCCAGACCCTGGGACGTGCACACAGGTCGTCGGCCCTCCCCCCGAGTGCTGTCCGTGGTTGGCACTGGTCCACTACCCACCTTGCTGCAAGGGCAGCAGTGTTCAGGGGCCCACCCGGTCCTGGAAGAAGTGGCCAGATCTGGGATTGCTGCTCATCGGCACCATTTCCCCCGTTTCCTGCTGGCAGGAAAGAAACACCTAAGCAATCGATACCTGGGGTTGGTTACCTTGGATGGCAAACCCAAACTGGCCAGAATGGAAGAAACAGAGCTGTTGCTACATCGATTTAATACCAGCTCTTAAAAGCGGAACAGCCAGTGACTGCAGAGGACAAGCCTGTGGTTCAACAAAACCAAATGGATTGATTGCCTTGGTGTGGCGAGGAGGCGTGGAGGGCGAGGAGGCCTGGAGTGCCGCTGGATGGGAGGGGCGGGAGGGGCGGGAGGGGCGGGGTGTCCCTTCCAAGGTTTGGGTTTCCACCGCAGGATTGGTCCTGGATTGGTGACTTTCTGAGGCAGGATTAGGGGAAGTGAGGGTTACTTGGGGGTCAGGGGCTGTCAGGAGGCAAGGGTGGTTTAGCAATTGGGTATCCTCAGGAATAAATCAGAAAGCAGCGGTGCTCTGGGAGTCTGTAAGAAGGCAAGTTACTCAGAGAGGGGGTGGTTGCGCCCTTTCACAGCTGCCCCGGACCTTGAGGAAAATGGCCTTGCCGTGCGAGTCCGCGAAGGGTGGCAGGCTGTGTGTGTTCCCCAGCCTGAGCTGATTTTCGTGCTTGTATCCCACTCAGGTTTTTACTCGTTCACAACCCAGTCGGCCAAAATTAAAACGCAATGACTATTACAGCATCTTGGTTGTTATTTTCATTTCTTTGTGCATATTTCAGGGGCTCAGAGGAAATGGAGATAGCAAGGAATGGGTCACTACTGTAGAGACCTGGGGAGGGTCTCAACCACACCCACGTGCTTCAGGAGGGTTCACCCAGAGACGCCACAACTGAGGCCAAACCGAGCGAAGGCTCCAGGAATGGACACCTACTTCGTTCCCTGAAAGTAGTATAATAGCAGTGGGCCAAAGACGTCGGGGAACCTCACAGGTGGCCCCGCCCCCCAGCCTGTGGGTGTGGGGGTGCCCAGATGGACGCTGTGGCCCCTGGTACTTATCTCCCTCCCATCAGGGGTGAAGGGCACCTTAGATGGAGGTGGAGGAATTGCTAATATGCATTTCCCCCCCACCAACGCCCAGCTGGCTTAGGTGGGTGGAATGCACAGACTGCTCGGCTGCGAAGGGCAAGCAGAACTTGGAGATCCTCAGACCAACGTGGGTGGAGGGCTTTTTTTGCAGGGCGCCCCCTGTAGACCTAGGAAAGTCCCAGACAGGATGGAGAGTCCTCATATACAAAACAGGAGTTTTACTTTTAAAACAAAATTATACCCAAATAGACAGTCCTTCAAAACGGATACATAAATGGCCAAAACGCACAGGAAAAAGGTGTTCAACACCATATGCCATCCGAGAAAGGTGCATCAAACCACAATGAGGTACCACTTCACACTCACTAGGATAGCTAGAATTTTAAAGAGACAGATAGTAGCAAGTGTTGGCAGGATGTGGAGAAATTCCAACCCTCACACAGTGGGAATATAAAATTGTACAGTTGCTCTGGAAAACAGTTCAGCCATCTCTCAGAAAAAGGAAACATAGCATTGTCATATGGCCCAGCAAATCCACTCTAGGCAGATGCCCCCAAGAATTGGACGCACAAAAATTCATACGTAATGTCTATAGCAGCACTATTCACAATAGCTGAAAGGGATTGTAGAAACAGCCCAGATGTCCATCAGCTGAAGAATGGATAAAATTGGTATGTCCGTATTATGAAATATTGTTTGGCTATAAAAAGAAATAGTAATACATGCAATGACCACATGGATAAACCTTGAAAACATTTTGCTGAATGAAAGGTAACATTCAGAAAAGCACATATTTTGATTTCATTTCTATGAAGTGGCCAGAATAGGCAAGTCCATAGAGGCAGAAAATAGTTGGTGGTTGCACAGGGAAAGGGAAGCTCCAGGCACATGGAAAGTGACTAGTGGGTGTAGGAAACTTACCGCAGACCTATTATGAAAGGGGGCATTCCTCCTGGGTGCAGGAGTCTCTTTCTGGAGTGATGAAAATGTTCTGGAACTGACTGTGTTGCACAATTCTGTGAATACTGAAAACCATCAAGTCATACACTTTAAACGGGTGCATTTTATGGTTTGTGTGTATGACCTCAATAAAGCTGTTGTATTAAAAAATAGTAGGGGAAACTGGGTGTGGGGGCTCTGTGTTATTTTCTGGGGTTTTTTTTCCTGCAAATCTAGAACAGTTATAAAGTTAAAAGCTCATTTAAAAAAAAGTATAGATGAAGAAAGCAGAGACATAATTGATTTGCTGGCTTCCTAGGACCCAGTCTGCTCCAGGCAGCTGAAGAGGAAAACAGGGAGACTATAAACCAGGGACACTCTGCTGTCAAGCTCATGTTCAGAGGGGAGGGCACAGGTGAACAAAGAGGAGAATCAAGAAGCCACAGTTTGTGCATATGGTACCCATGCAAAAAATGCTACAGGAAAAAAGGAAGGGAGGGAGGAGTCAAAGAAGGAAGGAAAGGGAGAGAGGAAACAGCATGCCAAAGAATGATGAAGTATACATTCTGGAAGAAGACACCCCCAGGAATAGAAGATAATATTATAGAAGAAATGTTGTGTGTTCTCAAAAAATTAAAGATAACAAACCATTTGAAATGAGAGTTTGAAGTGGAGAATAGAGAGTTGAAAAGGAGGTTGTGTGGGCTAAGAAGAGAAACGAAAGACAAAAATAACAGCATCACAGTGTCAATAAATAGAGTAAAGTAATATCAAGGGTGTAGTTGGAGACCAAGGCAGTGAAATAGAAGACAGATTTGAGAAAAATCACGCAGCACGCAGAAGAAGTGTATCCAGTGTGCAGCAGAGGTGAACCCTAAGATCGTTCTGTGAACCCAGGGAAGGATATACGTGCAAGCTGTTGGAGTTTGGACCAACTTAACCTCTCTTCTGGCTTCTCCTCTATAAACTTGTGCTAATACCAGTCTCTACCACGTGGAGTTACTATGGACCAGACAGGGTCAAGGGCCTGGGCTCTGCCCACTTGAGCTGCCACATTTGAATCTGGAATCTGCTTCCTGTTTGTATGACCTTGAGTAAGTTACTTCTTTTTCAGTTCCTTATCTGCAAAATTGTCATAATGCCAGTAACTTCCTTATAAGTTTACAATGCAGATTAAGCACTTAAGAACAAAACACTTATAAATATATATTTCAGTTGACATATATTTGATATATAAGCAGTCAACTTATGCTTAGCATTTCTGTTTACAAATATTAAAATGCCTACTATCATTTAACATCACTTAACTACATTCTATGAAAGTATTAGCTAACACAATAAGAAAAATTAAAAAATGAAAAGTATAATGGGGGGACTCTGCCCACAGGGCTCCCCGGCCACCACGGATGAGAATAAGTCTACCAAGACATGATCTGCATGGGGAGGAAAGGTGGCTGATCTCTCAAAGGAGAAGAAGGGCCAGGAGTCTGTTCCTCAGTGGGCTTTTATTGGGTTTAATTTGCAAAGGAATACAGGTAAAGCTCATCAATCATTGTCAGACAGTAAGAATCAAACAATAGATAACATTTGGAGAACTCTGAGGGTTTAATTTGCATCAGAGTCAGATAACTAAAGGGCCATAAAACGTTGGGGAAACACTCTTTTCATGCTTGGACCTTTATCATTTAATTTGAGGACATTCTTAGCAAAGCAGGTTTCTCAGGATCTCCTGCATTCCTTCTTAGGCCTGATTGCCCCGGGGAACCCGCCCTTTCCATCACAGGGCTGCACCCACCTCTAGCATTGTTTCAGGCTTAAGGCATTATTTCAGGCTCAAGTTGGGCAGGGGAAGTAATGCAGCCAAGTGATTAGGAGACTTCTTACAGACAGAATGAGGACTCGGGCTGTGTCAAAGCTGAGGGGCAAGTATCCATCACCCCTTTTTTCTGTAGCCCCCCAAGTCCTTCCCTTAGGGCCCCTTCAAGACCGTGCCTGTCTTAGATCATCCCTCCTTTGAGGAATCTTACCTGTCATTGGCTAACCAGTCATCTGCCTGGTGGCAAGCAGGGTGAAGTGAAAGGGGGCAGAGGCTGCACCCATATGAGGAAGATAAGCTTTGTCTCCCTAATGGCTTATGGTCCCAAGATCTTTTTACTCAATCTTAGCCATGAGGGGCTACAGTTTCTGAAATCAGGCAGGGCGGTTCCTAACAGTATAAAAGCTTTGAAAGGAGGCGTGGTCTAATCTAGTCTTCCAGCAGAGTTTTGACTTGGGCAAAATGAGCCAGGGGAAGGAGAGACTTGATCACTGTAGCTCCAAGGACAAAACTAAATTTGGAGCAGCTATGACAGATAGTGTAACCGGATACAGCCAAGGTTGAGGGCCCAAATGGGGATTTGTAATGGGGTCCAGAACTCAGGGTGTCCAGGAGATATTAGAGAAAAAAATATATATGATGTCCTCACCCCCACCAGTCTGCGCTGGGGAAGGGGCACATGGAGCAGGGCCATTGAGAGCTGTTTTATACAGCAACAGCTTTGCAGATAACCTCTGGCATGCTCATTTAACATACCTATAGTCTTTAACTGGTTTCATGGATATGTTAGATAGCTATGGCTGTGCTTTGAGACAGGGGGATGGAAGTGACTTCCACCCAGGATGTAACTGGGAATAAACTCCTCCTCGTTACAATGCCTACGTGAGAACTTGGAGATGATTGGCTCCATGCCATGGGGCCATGCCTGCCCAGACTTAACTATGGCAGCCCAGTAAAGCTGGTAGAATACAGGAATGCTGGCAGGTGTAACTGAGTGTGGGAGGAGTCAGAAATGGGGCTGCAGAGGAAGATTGGCGTGGGGATTTAAACCCAGGCATGGCAGCCATACCAGGTTGGGACCAGATGACTTGGCAGAGGTGGGGACCATGCAGCTTCGGGTTGGTCCCTTTTGCCATGTGGCTTAGGAAACAAGAGAGACTTTGCCTGGAAGAAAAGGGGTGAAAGTGTCACTGCCCCTTTGCCTGGTGGGCCATGAGAAGGTGCCACATGGCTTTGGATTAACTGGAGATCATGGTGGCGACACCGCTGATGGTGCTGGGAGCCTGAATCACAGACTTCTACTTCTTTTCCCGAAATACCATACCCTGGACTGGGTAAAGGGGAGAAGGAAGGACTGTGTGCATCTGTGGGTATTCTGAAAGACTTTAGTATTTTAACGAAGACACTAAGTCATTACTCTAAGTCTGTATAGCTTTTAAATAAATAATTCCTTTCCTTTTCACCAATCTCTGGTATTGAGAGATATCTTTCCTCTGGTGGCAGGCAAAGCAAACCTAGTATGGGGGAGTCCTTTAGGTAATAGTATATCGTTCATCCCCCATTCCATCCCTGCCGGTCTGTTCTGTAACGGTGGTGAGATCTCTGTTACTGCAGATGTCTAAGCTGAAGTTGGACACCATGTTGTGGCTGCCACAGTGGGGTTTCGCATGGGCTCAGAAGGGGCTACAGAGCTTCTGAGGAATGACCCCAGCCCAACAATGGGATCCTGCGGTTCTAGCAGTGAGGTTACAGCCCTCCTCCCTGCCTTTGCTGGAATGGGTCTCCATCCCGTTCACATCTATTTAAGTGGGATGGGTGGGGCAAGGAGATGGATGAGCCAGCAAACTGAGCAGCAATAAGCTGACCCTCCCCCCCCAACCCGTGTGCCCTTGAACCAGAGTCCTGAGGTGGCTCTCTTGTCTCCGGTTGCTATTGGTTCTAGTCGCTGTTTCTCAGGGGGTGGTGAGTACACTCTGGTAGTACAACAGATGAAGTTTGGTGGCCAATGATTTGATTTCACACACTTATTTTTCCCCCTGACATTTGATGACCGAACAATTCCTTTTTTAAATGTTTTATTTATTTATTTTTAGAGAGAGAGAGGAAGGGAGAGAGAAAGGGAGAGAAACATCAATGTGTGGTTGCCTCTCATGTAGCCCCCACTGGGGGACTTGGCCAACAACCCGGGCATGTGCCCTGGCTGGGAATTGAACCAGCGACCCTTTGTTTCACAGCCCGCACTCAATCCACTGAGCTACACCAGCCAGGGCTGATTTAACACATTTATATTTATCTTCATGGTATGAGGAACTTCTATAAATAACACCTCGTGACCATGATGCTATGGATATAATTCAAAGGGAAAATCTGTCTTCATGCTTCAGTCAGAGAAGCAGAAGGTAAGGAAACTCCAGGGCCCGGGTTTAGGGAAAAACTTAGGAGTGACCCTAAAGTGTCCTGACACCCAGACGTCAAATGGGGCCGAGCCACTGAGACAGGAAGTGCTGCCAAGCAGAGCACAGAGACTGTGCAAAGCCAGACAGACCCACGGGCCACAGCCCAGCAATCAGCCTGCACAAGGTCAGAGGGACCCAGGCCCAGCGCAGCTGAGAGAGGGACCCAGGCCCAGCGCAGCTGACGGACGAGGAAGGCCACTGACTACTCTGACCAGTGCTTTTTCAGATGTCTGGAACCTTCCACTCCCCCAGCAGGCTGTCCCCCTGGGATTTTGCAATGACTCCCTTCAGATGGGGAAAGAGGATGCTTTCCTGTTGGGAGACTTCAAAGAGGGCCCGGGAGTCAGAGCCAGCCGTGCCTTGCTCCATATCCAAGAGCTGGAGAGCAAGAACTGAGAGAGGGGGTGATATGGCTGGAAGTGAGGGAAGAGCCTACTTCTTTGTCTGGAGACTGTAGAGTCGGGGTGCGGCCTGCATGTTGGCAGTGTATCAGAAAGGGCACTGACTGAGGAGCCCCTCAGCCCTGGGCTTGAATCTGCTACCTACTGGCTGGGTAAACTTTGACATGTTACTGTAAACCGTGGCTAATTACACCTACCTTATGTATTGTTGTGAGCACTGAATGAGGTCAAGTTATCTCAGACAACCATAGTTGGGCCATACTTTTTCTTTTGCAATATGGTAGCTTCCATTTGCATATCACAGTGTTTATTTCCACTGTGTGTTCCTGTGTGTCCACGGTTCCACTCAGTGTCCTTATCTTTCTCCCTCCTGATAGACCTCGGGGCTGCTGAGAAATACTTGTTCACCATCCACCCTCAAAACAGGCGGGTGAGGAGCTGGCCCCGGAACATCTGCTCTTTAAGTGCAATGGCCATTGGGTGCAAAGGCCCGGCAGCGACGCCAGCATTTTGCATGGATTTGCAAAAGCAAACAACAGATGGAGAAAGCAGAATCAATACATTGAAGGATGGACTAGGTACATTTGATGAGAGGTGCAGTGTGTGGACTGAGAAAACCATGGGAAGCTGCAGTGGCAACCACCGCGTGGCAATATTTCCTGAAAAATCAAAGGTGAGGTAGAAGGATCACCCAAAGAGCCAGGGTTTTTTTGTGCAAACAAAGGTGGTTTATTTTGGAAGTAGACATCTAGAATTTTTTTGCTGTGTGAATTCTGAATTATTTGTAGTGGAGGAGGGTACATTCTCATAACCACAACTGCCAAGGGGCAAGGACCCTGTTGCATGAACAGACCTGTGATGAGGTCGGACAGGCCAAGGCAAGGCTGGAGAGGTTGGGGGAAGAGGCTGAACTGCTGCATCCATAAAAAAAATAAACATGAGAGGAAAAGACATGTTACATTGTGGATGAGCCCTGAGGGCATTACGCTGCCTGAAATAAACTAGACCCAAAAGGACAAATGCGTGTGACTGTGTGGTTCCACTTCCATGAGGTCCTGGAGCAGTCAGATTCAGAGGCAGAAAGTAGAATGGCAGTTGCCAGGGACTAGGGGTGGGCAGGGGCGGAGGATGGGGAGTTATTGATTAATGCACACAGTTTCAGTTTTGCAATAGACAAGAAGAGTTCTGCAGGCGGATGGTGGCAATGGCTGAACACCGTGACTCGGCTTAACACCGCTGAACTGTACACTTACAAATGGTTAAAGCAGTATGTTTTAGGTGATACCTATTTTACCACAATAAAAAATTGGAAAAGCATTAAAACATTGGCTTTCTAGAAGGAAACTGGTGCCAGGGGAGAGGACAGAGGAGAAAGCCAGCAATATGGCGAGAGGCTGCCACCAAGGAAAAATTCCCCCTGGTAGAGTGGCCAAGGACTTTTCAAAACCAAGACTATTTAATATTGAGCATGAAGTTGTTTGCTGGATTCACAGCAAATTCACATCCAGCCTCTAATCTCCACTGAAGCCTAGCACCGCACACAAGTTTCCTGGGAATGGAGTATTTGGGTAAACCCGGAGGGACTTCATCTGCCTGAACTGATGTGAGGTGGAGCAATGATGCAATGTGGGACGGAGCCACAATCCAGGGACTGAACTCAGAGAAGTAGGAGCACAGAGCCACAGGTGACTTTGGCATTGTAGATCCTCAGGGCCTTCCTCCCCTGCACCTCTCAGGGAATTTGCAGATATCTCAAGGATGACAGTGGACTTCCCAGAGGGTCAAGGCCAGCTTCTCCAGATCTTAAAAGACAGACACACCCCTGGGGGTATATGATTCACATTTATATGATAACACCCCTTTCCTCCTTGACCTTGTCAACCACCATCTTGCTAACCGTTACACTTTTCAGGAATGTAGCCACAAGTCCTGGTGAGGGGTGCTGTTTGTAAACAGTCAGTAGAGTGCAGCAGGGATTCTGGAACCAGACATATTGGGTTTGGATCTGGGGTCTGCCGCTGATTATGTGCCTCAGACAACTTGTTTCACCTTCCTGAGCCGCAGTTCACTCATGTATAAAACAGTAGTTCTAACATGAATACTCCACCTCATAGAGCTTTCTGGAGACTCAAATAGAGGGCCACATACAAAGTACGTAGAACAGTTCATGTAGTGTTTGGGGGCTAGAGTGAAGAAATAAAATGGAGTCGTTACCATCAAGCTGCTAAATTATAGAAATTAAGTAGGCTGAGGCAACGGGGAAACAATTCTTCTTGTTTTAACTGACCCTGGGAACTTAAACTTGTGAACTTTCTGACCCTGTGTCAAAGCCTGGATGCAAGTCAGTGCGTTGTGTGGAAATACCTGGACGTACATCCAACTTGCAGTGAACCAGCCGAGCGACCTCAGGAAGAAACTGTCCCGTGGTCCAGACCACCAGACACCTGACAAATACCACCTCAGCCCAGTCCGGGGGCTGCGAGTACAGGGCTGAGTGAGCTTTTTACTGTACAAACCCTCGACTTTTCTTTCTCCTTCGGAACACTCTGGGCAATTGCCTAGTTGTGTTTCCAGTTTGCAGATCCTAAGACCCTTGCGCAAATCTGTCATTTATATTTAGCCAAAGCCCCCTGACGTTTGGGGGTCAGGTAATATTGTTCATCACTAGCTATTACCAAAGTCCCTGCCTCAGTGCCTGGCAGGACCTCAACTGGTATTGATGATTGTTTTAAGGAGGCCTGCGGGTTCCTGACCTCTGCCCTAACCTGCCTAGAGCCTCGTGGGCCTTGGTTCAAGGAGCAGCAGGGCTTCCTCAGGCCGCCCCAGACACTATTTGCTCTTTTGTTCCCTGGAAGGCAAAGGAACAAGGGGAGCCCCACGTGGGCGGTGGCGTTCAGGAGCTCTCCAAGGGAGTGGGGGTGGTTCCACGCAGCTCACCCCCCTCTCCGGGAAGAAAGGACCCCAGCACAGACCTGCTGCAGATGGGAGAGTGGAACCGTCCTCTTAAAGGGAAGACCCTATTTTAATAGACTCTGTGTGATAGGAAAGCACGTATTGCTGCTGAGGTGGTAGAGGCGAAAGCAAGTTCGAACTCCGGGCCGACTTTAGAGCGGGGCGGGCAGAGCAGGGCAGACTCCTTGGAACTCTGTCTTTGGCTTTGGCACTTTCTCTTCTGTGTTCTGACTTGAATGTAGTCGCAGAACTTGTGCTTTTCCAATGTGCTCTGGGAGAAGGGGAGACATAGTGTGTGGGGGAGGATCGGGAGGGGCCGGAGCCTTACTTGGGAGCTGCCCAGGGGACCTGGGGGGACCCCTGCCCCGGCAAGGCCCCAGGCAGACGTGCAAGAGCAGGGGGAGATGCTTGAGAGCCCAAGTCATCGCTGCTTCTGCTCTGGGCTCTGCCGGTGGCGGGGAGAGCGGACTCTTCTCTGAGCCTCACGACCACCCTCTTCTTTCTACATCCAGGTAACAATATCTATGAAGCGCCCACTCTCTGCAGACACTCCGCCAGCCACTCAGGACCACGTACAGTCTAGTGAGGGAGAACCTCCTGCATGGCAGCTACTGCCTTCTCTCCCCTCGAACACCCCCTCCCTGCCTTGGTCTGAGACACCGGCTGACAGTAGCAGCCTCCTCCCTCATCTCCCTCATTCCCTCCAGCCCCTGAAAGTCCATACTCCATACAGAAATCAGAGGGGTGCTGCCCCTAACCCTCCAGTGTACCCGTGTCCTCTGCATGAGACCACAGACCAGGTCCATCTGTCTCATCTCATTTCTTACCACTGTCCCCAACCCACAAGGCCCGGGTCACCCTGGTCCGCTCACTCTTTCACCATCACACCAGGAGGTAGGACTCCTGTTTGTAGCCTCTCCCCTGACCTGCTTCGGACTGAATCTGTCCAGTCGTTCAGCTCAAGGAGCCCTCTCCTCACCATGCCAGGCCTTCTCACTGTCTACCACATCACCCCATCCTACTTTCCTTATGGCACGAGTGCCCCTCCGACGCTTTTATTTGTTGCCTGCCCACCTCCTCCCGAGAATGCAAGCTCCCCGACAGCAGGGACTTGTCTGAATTCTTCCCAACGATCCCTGGAGCCTGGCACACAGGTGCTAAGTAAGTTTCTGTTGAACAGATGAATGAGTGAATGGATGAGTGGATGAGATGAACAGCTTCTCTGGACAGAGGCCCATCTCCAAGGAGTCTTAAACCCCCCAAGGAATCCAGCCAGGGTGAGCCTCGATGAGCCTCGGGGACCTGCCACGTGGAATCTTACCTGGCTTTTCGCTTTCTGGTAGAGCTGTTGCCTTGGACTTCTTCGGGGATTGGCTATAACCAACACAGAAAAAAGAAGGTCGGGGAAAGCCAGGCTGGCGGGTCATGGCAGAGCGGCAGCGTGGACGGGGAGGCGAGCAAGGTTCTCCGGGGAGAGGTAGGAGCCAGTCCTCCCTGAGAACTGGCAAGTGTGTCTGTCCATGGTGGCACCACCCCAAGGGGGACCCTGACAACTGTGACTCCACCACCTGCCATGGCCACAGGGAATGGAGGCCACTCTGCCAGCTCCGCCCCAGGCAGGCTCTCTTGGTCTCTTGCCTCCTTTCAGACAGGAACCTTCCCCCTTAGTGGGGAAGATGAGAACCGGCTTCCCTGATGGATTACTTATAAGCACTAACAAGGCTCTTGTATTATCTCCTATCGGCTTTACACTTCAGCAAGCCTTTTCACGCACCGGATGTAATCCGTCCTCCCTACAACTATGGGAGAGGGGCTGTGGAGAGGAGAAACTGAGGCTCAGACAGGCTTCACCAAGGCCACAGTGAGGCAAGCCGGCCTTGCTCCTCTGCCCCCCCCCCCCGGCCTCCCAAAGTGGAAGAGAAAACCAAACGCAGCACCCGCACCTTCAACAAATCTAAGTGAGCACAAGCACCTGCCTATTCCTCCCCAAGCCCATCACGCTGCAGCCACCCCACAGCCTAACATCCTCTAAGTGCACACATCCCTGATTCCACTCCTGACACTCTGCTCCCCCGCACCCGCCCGCCCCACCTTCCCTCGTTCAAGTCCTATTCACCCAACAGGGCTCTCCAAGCCGTAGCTGAAATACCTGGGTGATTGTTAAAAATACACAGTCCCTGTGTACCCGCCTCTCACGCCACCGGCTGTGTTAGACTCTCTGGGAATTTTTACTTTGAACGAGCTCTGCTGTGAATCTGAGCACAGCCGGGCATATAAGGCAGGCAAGCCCAAGTCCGATCCCAGTTGTTCCGCTGACCAGCCAGGTGACTTGTGGTTATTCTGTTTCTGAGCCTCAGTTTTCTCATCTGTAAAATGGAGGTGATAGGGCCTCCACCGGTGGCTGTGTGGACTAGAGCCATGTAAGGCACCCAGCGATGGCAGGCAGCTATCACGGGCACCCAGTACTGCAGGCGCCAGCGCTGGCCGTCTGGCCCCCCTCACCTTTGTGAGGCCTTTCCTCACCTCTCCTTTCCCCACTTGGGGTTGGTCTCTTTCTCTCCGGCCGTCCAGGGCCCTTAATGCCAACGTAGAGGCACCGCTGCCTGCCTGTTAGCGCTCCTTCTCCACTTGTCTTCCCAAGAGCTTCTGGAGGGCTAGCTGCCGTTCTCCAGCTCTGTCTTGCTACAGCTGGCACAGGTCACCCCCTTGGGTGCCCCCACAGCTGGCAGCTGGAGTCTGGTCTGGCAGACTGGGTCTTTGAGCAGCACAAGTAGCCCTGGAGGGTCCCATGGGAGAGGCTCACCTCCCCCTCCCGGACAGGCTCAGGGAACCCAGGCTTTGGCCAGCACCGCCTCCCTTCTCCGGACCCCACTAGCCTCACCTGAGAGGACAGGTGGTAAATGTGAGGGAACAGTTCTGGGAATGGAGGGGCATGTGAGGGGTGTGAAGCCCACCTGTATGATGGCTGTTGCCTTTCTTGAGGTGGTTCCTGGACTTCTTGGAGCTGGTTTAGGAGTTTTTCTGTGGGGATGGAGACTAGAGGCTGGGGAAGCAGCTGAGCCACTGCTGTCTGCAGGAGCCCCAAGGCCAAGTCCTTCTCTGTAAGCAGAGGCGGGAGCAGTCCTCAGGGGCATGACCCCCAGACCCCATTCTGGCCCTGAATGGGACATGCAGGAAGTGGGGCCTCCAGCCCGTCCGCCTAACCCTGGCCCAGGGCAGCTTTCTCTAACCACCTCACGTTCTGCCCACAGGGCCCCACGGGGAGGTCCTACTTCTCCCTGGCCCTGTGTGTGCCGTGCGCCCAGCCCTTCCACACCTCTTCATGTGCACCTTACCTTGCTCCTGGCCCACCTGCCCACCACACACCCTGGCCCATCTGGGAAGCCCATAGGGGACCTGTCCCCTCCTCCTCCCCCTTCACTCTTCCCATCAGGAAGCCACCCCAATCAGCTCTCGGCTCTCACCGCTCCTCACCTTCCCACTTAGGCATAGCCTCTGCCCCCAATCCCAGTGTGTGTGCCTATATCCTTTCATGTGTTCACATGTGTGTGTTTGCATTTGTGTGCGTATTGTCCACGGTGGTGGGTGAGGCACTGAGTCCACTAAGTCTGGTCTTTGGACTCCTCCCTCCCAGGTGTCGAGGCCTGCGGTCAGTGCAAAGGAGGGGTCCCCTCCCAGGAGCAGGTCACGGATATCCTGGGGACTCGAGGCTTAGGCAGAAGGCCCGGTGACATTGGAATGCTGCCAAACCAGCGGACAAGGCCCTCAACAGCCTCTACTATGAGGATGATCTGGGGTGGGGCTGAGTCTCACCCTTGGGGGGAGCAAAGAGCAGCCAGAACTGGATAGCACTCAAGGAGTCTGTTTGCAGGATCTGACAAAGGAGCTCCAAGATCTGTGGGCAGGACAGACGGGGGTCAGCACGCTGAATGGCCTGTTCCAGCGGGCAACGTGGGTGCCTGCCCCCCGAAGTGGGCTCCAGAGCCACACGCTTGGCTAAAATGGTCCCCACAATCGTCCTTGCCTCCCATCTGCATGGGACTTTGCACTCTACAGAGGGCTTGCTCTCCCAGCAGCCCTGGGGGAAGAGTCTTAAATGCCTCACTGAACAGGTAAGCAATCTGAGGCCTTGAGGGAGGAGGGTACCTAGCAGGGAGGTGGAGGCAAAACTAACCCACAGAATCAGATAGGTGGACCCCTCATCTCTGAACCCTGCTTGGGCTGGTTGCACCCCAAGTCCCTCCCTGGGAAGGCGAAGCCAGAGCTGGACAGTCAGCTCCTCAGAGACGCACCGAGTCCCAAATGCCCGAATCCTTGGTGTGGGGATTTCAGGGACCCCAAGAGCCTCCCCACCCTGAAGTTCCCAAATTCAGAGTCTGGAGATGTTAGCAAAGAGGCGGGGTGACCCCAGTGGGGGCCTGCTGGTCCTGCAAGCTGCTCAGCTCGGGGCTCCTTCCCACCACCGAGCAACATGCTCGTTTTGCTTGCGGCTGTGTCCTCAGCATCTGCCATCTTTGCTGCTTCAGGGCCCTTTCCCCCCTGCATCCGCCAGTGAAGGATCATTGGGAAAAGATCCAGCTCTGTCTTGAAAGGGCTACGGGGGCTCCCTAGGACATGATGCTGGTGGCGGCTGTGTCTGTGGTTGGCTGGAGTTTGAGCCCTCGATGGGAGATGGAGCACCTGGTGTCCTAGGAAAGGGGGTTCCTTCTTTCAGGAGAGCCCACTTGAACCAGCGGAGGTCAGAGGGGAACCTGGGCTTGCCTCACCCCCAGGCCTATGCCTGCTAGGGTGTCCGCCCTTGCCCCCAGGTACCCACCCTCTGTGGTGACCCTGCCCCCACTCTGCCCCAGGGTCCTTCTCAGTTGCCCCAGCATCCAACTTACCTGCCCTGTGCACCCTCCCCAGGGAACCTGAGAACCTATTTCCAGGCAAGGTGGAGCCGCCCTATGGTGGAGAAAGTACTGTGTTCTAGTCCCAGCTGTGCTGCTTCCTCTATGGGGACCTGGGCCACAAAATGTCACCTGGGGGAGCCTCAGCCTCCCCATCTGTGAAATGAGGATCTGGGGCCCTGTCTGCTCCACTCAGGTCACTGGGCTGTTTTGACTGCACTGGTCACAGGCAAGGCCTTGAGATTCTGGCTAATTGTCTGGCCTTTCCTGGAGAACATGTGTGCATTTTAACAGGGACTTTCAATACCTTAACCCACTGGAATGGGTCATGGACTCATCTCAGGCCTTGATGGGGAAACTTGAATGTGGGGTGGGGGGCTCTGTGCTTTGTGTAGCACAGACCAGATGCCTCTCAGAGTGTGGGGAGACGAGGCTGGGGCCAGCCTTGCAGGCGGCAGGGTGCCACACACGGAGATGGTCTGAGGACACACTGGGCAGGACCTTTGTCTCCACGCTTCTCACTCCGCCACTGCAGCTCCCTTCGTTAACTTGCCAAGTGCCAAAGTGGGAACAGACGTTAGTGATAACGTGTCCATTCCCCCCATTTGGCTTGATCATGGGACTAAGGCCCGAAGAGGGGAAAGGACTTAACAAAAAGGGGAAAGATTACACAGAAACCTGGAAGCAGCAGAGGATTGGGCTCCTGACTCCCAGGTCTGGAGTTTTCGGGTCTTACAGTCTTAGGTGCAAGTGTCCCCAGGAGAGTTCACCCTTAGCAGTTTGTAAGAGTTCTAGTTGGGATCGCAGTAGGTCTGGGAGCAACACCACCCTGTTCTCTGGCCTCAAACCAGGGCCTCTTTAGGGCCGCAGTCCCCGGCCTTCCCAGGGTCTCACCAGCAGCTCCTGATCCTGCAGGACATAGTTCTGGACTCCTCCATCTCTGCTGGAGGTGTAGCTCCCTGGGCCCTGGCGGGAGTGGCGGCGGCTGAGCCCTCGGGTGGCAGCAGGGATGAGCCTCCCGGTCTCTGCCGAGTACTTTGCCCCCTGCTCCCGTTTAGGCTCCTCCTGCTGGAAGAAAAGTGTCCAGGGACTCCAGGGGTGGGGATATGGAATACAGAGACAGACAGACAGACAGACAGACAGACAGATGGGAGAGAGGGCAGAGGGGAAGAGAATAGGAAGCTGGGTCACGTCTCCAGGGTGCCTACCACCTCGTTTCCTGGAACCTCAGCATCATAGCATTGATGTGGAACATCAATATGGAACAGGCCAGCCCCACCCTGTTCTACACCCCTCTCCCCAGCAGGGGCCCTTCCCTTGTGGCCAAAGCTCTTCCTCCTGAAACTTCATTGAACACCGGCCACCCACTGTGGTCCTTCCCCCCAGCCCATCAGTATTCTGTGCTGAGGTCCCCACACCTACCTTAATTCCTAGCTCAGCTGCCCCCAGCTATGTCTCCCACAGCTTGGCATTCTTTCTTAGCCCTGGGAAACCCTCCTAGGCTGGGCCTGTGGGCACGAGGTCCGGCACCGCTAGACTCGGGAACTCCAGTTAAGACTGGTAAGATCTTTTTTCCCATTTTAAAGATAAGAAAAACTGAGAGCCAGACCATTTAGCTGAGTTGCCCCCAGAGCCACAGTGAGTTAGCTTTGGAGCAGAGATGAGAATTCTGCTGCCCATCACAAGCGCAGGACGAGACTCGCCCACAAAGGGCCAGGCCTGTCCTAGGACCAGTTCTACTACCTTTAAGCTGCCTCCAACTCATCTTTACTGGTCAGCAAATGGCACCCATAAGGCCACTCCACTCCTGTTTGAAAATTCTTCAGTGGCTCTCCACTCCTTATGAGATTAGGTACTACACTAAGTTCAGAAATCAGAACAAGCTGCTCTTGCCCACATTCTAAGTCGGCCCCTTCCCACCTTCTCCACCATTGCTCCACACTTCAGCTCCCTGCTCTCTGAATATGTCCTGCGTTTTCCAGCTTCCGAGCTTCCACGCTGTGTGCCTCTGCAAGGATGCCCCTCGCACTTCTGAGCTAGGAATCCTTCCCGCATTTCTGCCCCTGCTCCCACTCCCCCTACATTTCTCTGCTCCTCTGAGGCCTCACTGTGGCCGCCTCCCTTGGGCTGGTACTTGTGGTCCCACCGCCCCGTGTGCACAGCAGCGCTCCAAGCACTCTTGCTCCTTTGCTGATCAGGTCGGCCAGATTGGGGCGGGGCTTCCTTACAAAGGGCTGGGCCCGTGGCGTCTCTTCCCAAACAGCTCCTTTGTTCTGCACCCACCTCTTTGTCCTTCGGCTCATTCTCCTTGCCGAATGTGACCACCTGGGAAGCCAGGTCCTTCAACTCCTTCTTCCAGGCCTCTGGGGGAAGGGGACAAGACCCTGGCAACTGATGTCTGGGGCCCCTCTCCTTGCCCTCCCTGTGGCATCAGGTGTTGGGGGGCTGTAGGTGGAAGAGCATCCTCTCCTCCCAGTTGTCCACCTGTATCTTAAAGGGAAGGGGAGGTGGTGCCCTTGGAGGAAGGATTAAGAGTCGCACTGTCGGCGGGTAGGAGGGGCTATGGAGGGGCTGTGGTTATCCTAGCCTGTGGCTTGACTGGGAGCCGCCGGAGAGCATTCGAATATTTATGCCAAGATGTGAGTGGTTTAATCTACCTTTGTCCCTTTTAGGAAACTGAAACCAAGATTGAGATTCAGTTGATACGCAGTGCCAGTTACTAAAATATTGGTCTACTGGAGAGAGTGGTACAGAGCCCTGACCAAGCCTCCCAAACCGCTCTGTCCGCAGGCTGCACCAGCTCCTTCGGCAGGACACTGCTCCGCCCCCGCCCCGCCCCCCGCCCCGCCCCCGCCCCATGACAGAAAGGGCGGGGCCTGGCAGAGCAGAGGCCTCGAGCGCGCGGTAGCCTGCCACCATAGCTGACTGTTCTGACAAGCACTAAATCTCTCCAATATCGTTCCTGTTTGTAGCTGTAAGTTATATGACTGTTGCCCAAATCTGCTTGTCCTCTGCTTGTGATTACTCCTCAAACACCTCAAATCCAAGCAAGGGCATTTCTGAGGACTTGGGAGGTGGGAGAATAATGTAGATGCAGATGCTGGAAGAAATGAGGGAATCCGGTTGATCCTATTTTTTTCTCAGGCACCTATGCAAGTGGGACACCCCTTGGAGAGAGGCAAAACCCCAAGGCAGAGGGTCTGTGCCCCAAATACCCACCAGAAAAAAGCCGGGGGTCCCGATTGGACTGCGGGTCTCCAACGGGAGCAGGGACAGTGGGCATCCCCATCAGGCAGTGGGATAAGAGTGCGGCTTGAGGCAGACGAGACAGAGAGGACTTGTCCCGGACGACACAGACGGGCTTCCCGGTAAGATCTGCGAAGGGGTGGAGGATGCGGGAGGGGGGCCTGTGTGGCCCACAAGAGCCCCAGCAGCCTGGGCAGGGGGAGTGCTGGCCCTGCTTCTTCCAGTGCCCACAGCCCATTCATAGGTCATTAGGGCCTGGAGGGCCTGTGCGACCTCCCGGACCTTACCCCAGGCACTTAAGAACAGACAGCCAAGTGATGCGCTCAGTATCACACAGCAAGTCGGGCTTCCCGAGACCCTGGTCCTGAGGTCTGTTTGGCTATGACAAGTGTGAGCATACAGAGGTAAGCAGACTGAGAAGGGATACAGGGGGGTGGAGGCAATAAGCCATAGTCTCTGATGAGAGGGACCTGGGCTCAAACCACAGAGAGTGAGATTTAGCTAAAGCCTCTGGATAAAACCTTTTGCCATCTGTCGGCCTGTGCAGGCTTGAGTACCAGGCAGCCTGGAAGTAGTGGCAGGCAGCATACACCTGCAGACCCTTCGGCCTTCGGTCTGTGTGATACCATGTTACTGCTAGATAGTTCAGCGTCCAGGGCCAGCTTTATCAGGGCAGAACGAAGGCTTACTGTCTCCTTCCTGAAACACTTTCCCTTCAGGCCCCTCACTCTCCTGGCTTGTCCTAGCTTGCCAGCCACTCCTCATTTCCTTGGTTGCTTACTCCTGCTCTCAGCCTCTTAGCCTTGGGGTCCCTGGGGCCCGGCCCCCAGGTTATCCACACAGTCTCCCGGACAGTCCCATCCAGGTACGCCACTTCCACCACCATCCGTCCTTGAATCGTTCTCATGTTTGCACCTCTCCCCAGAACTCCAGACCTCCTCCGTGTCTCCACCTGGATGTCCAAAAGACATCCCACATTCTGAACCTCTTACATCCCCGACTAAACTCCTGACTCCTCCCCCATCCTCCACAGCCCCTTCTGAAGTCATCCTCATCCCAGCCAATGCAATTCCGGTTTTCCAGTCGCTTGAGCCCCAAACCTGAGAGTCAACATTGACTCCTCCCTCTCGCACTATTTTTAATCAGTCAGCAGATGTCGTTGGCTTTACCTTCCGTGTATCTCTAGAGCAGGGCCACTGACTCTCCCTCTAAGACCTCCCTGGTTCGAGCCACCACCCAGACAGAGGCCAACAGGTCACTTCTGACACTGCTATGCTCTCGACTTTCGGTGGCTCTCATCTGACTCAGTGACAGGGCTCAGTGATGGCTACAGTGGCCTCCAGGGACACATGACCTGGGTCCCCATTGCCTCTCTGCTGCATCTGCTTCTCCTCCTCCTTACTCTGTGCCAGCCACACTGGCCTCCTCGCTGTCCCACCAATAGAGGCAGGAGACTTGCCTCGGGGCCCTCACACTCGCTCTTCCCTCTGCCCAGGACATTGCCCTCCAGCCCCAACATCCACATGGCTGATTCCTCCAGCCCCTCCCTTCTTTTAGCTCTTTGCTCAAAAGTCATGCCATTGGTCAGCTCTCCCCCTCTACAGCCTTGGCGCTCACCATGCTCTGATGCCGGGTCTGTCTCCCGTCCTTCCCCCCACCCCCAGGAGTTAGCTCCTGAGGACCGGGACTGTCTTGTTCATTGTCATATTCCCAGGGTCTAAGAAAGTGCCTGATTCATATGGAGTTCCCACTCAGTAGACACTGCTGGGTTGGCGAAATGACCGGTTTTGGCGAACAGAGTGCAGCTCCGAGGCGGAACATTCGCCCTTTTCTCCGATTTATGGGATGATCAGCAATAAGGGAAACTCTGTAGAGCCATGTGGTCTGCCCTTGGCCTGACCCTCAAGTTAAGTCTTGGCTTGGCCAAGTGCTTGCAAGGAGCCAAGCAGCTCCGTGAGCCTGGCCAAGTCCCCATGCTCTCTGGGCCTCAGCCTAGAACTAGGGGCTGGATCCACCCTTTCCAGGATTTAAAGATCCCCACCACCAGCGGCCAGCCACCCCTGCCCTACCTTGGATGTGGGTCACGCGCTGTGGGTGGGGGTGATGCCGGGAGAAGAAGGAGTGGTGGCTGAGGCGGCCGAAGCGGCAGGTGCCAGGGACTTGGGGCTTGGGGGTCCTCGGTGCCTCTGGGATCACCTTGAAGTCCACAACCCCTGGGACCAGCGGTTCTTTCTGTGGCCTGTCGGTCTTGTGGCTTCTTGGCGTGTGCTCTGGCTTCTCAGCCTTCGGCTCAGCCCTTGGACTGAAGAAGAGGGTTACTAAGAAGCTAATGAAGCCTCCGGGCAGCGGTGCCTGCCCAGACTCAGAGTTCGGGGCTTAGTACAGAGTCCATTCCTGAGATACTCTGAAATGTGGTTTCCAGGATTTCTCTACAACATCCCTCCCCCGCTCCCCCACCCCAACCTGAGCTCAAAGCTGGGCCTGGGTGGGTGGGTGGGGGGAATCACTTCCTAACTGGAACAATCCCCAGTCCCAGGGAGGCTTCTGCCTTCCTAAGGTGCCTAGCAGGGAGCTAGGATCCCTCTGAGAGAAGGCAGATGGAATTCCCCAGGATCCCAGTTTTCTCGAAGGAACCATCTCTCTAGCCAGAAAGAGAAGCTATAGACCCACCTACTCATCCAAATACCTGGACTGAAGCAAAGGCACATTATATATTCTTCCAGAACCAGAGGGCTGACCCAGCAAGGCTTTCCCCCCAAGCCAGATATTGGCAGCCCAAGAGAAGCCAATTGTAGGCTGTCACTCCTCCCCCCGTGCCCCCCGCTCGTTCCATCAGGGGCAGTTCTAGCCCAGACTCAGCACTGGGGGCCAAAGCAGGCCTCAAGGTCAGACTACACCAGCAAATCCTTTTCCTGTGGGAGCCCCTCCCAGGAGATGCCGAGCTGATGGTGCAGCTCTGGGGGGTGCAACGCTGCAGGGAAGCTTCAAGCGCTTGCTTCGCTTCACTGGAGACAAGCCGTCTCAGGTTCTCTGTCCTCCACTCTGCACCCTTTCCCTCTCCTGCGCACGCTGTGCCTCTGTCCCTGAAGGAAGAGGTCGAAGTGCATCCAGCAAGGATCTGAAGGTGGGCTGCTCTCTGCCCGGTGCCTGGTGGGACCACCTGCCTGCTCGCCATCTGCTGTCCCTTCTCCCGGTGGCCCTGGCTGGAGGGAGTCCTGGAGTATAGATGGACTCTGGATATGCTAAGCAAGGGGTTCTGCCTCAGGACTCTCTGAGGATTTTGCTGACTAGGCCTCTGAGTTTCCTCTTCCGTCCTTGATTCGCTCCTAAGGGATCTGGGGCTTAAAGAAATAAATCAAACCTTTCCTGAAAGTTACTTTAGCTGGCCTCCCCTAACCCCCAACTGACAAAGTCACCCCTTGAAAATCCCTGGAATTCCTGTGCTCAGCGCTCCTGGCCCCTACTACCATACCCTCTCCCCACGCAGAGAGGGGTCCTGTCCGTGACCTAAGGTACCTCAGGCCTGAGAACCCATTTGGGACCTCGCTCATGGCAGTGGGAGGTGAGGAGGGACTGCCTCCCTTGGACCCTCCTCAGTCTGTTGAGTTCCCCTGAGGCCACTGTTGTTCCCACCACCTCCTCGGGTCAGCAGGGTAGACGTTTGGGGCCTCACCTCAGCAGATGCTCAGCCAGTTGGGTTGTCACCTCTGTAGCCATTGTATGCTCTCTATTAGGATCAAGATCGGTGCACTTAACACTAGTGTTGAAGATGGATATCCGGAGCTCTCACAGACTGGCAGTGAGGCACTGAACTGGAACAGACACGTTGGGAGAAAAAGGTTGGCAATATCTTGTAAAACTGAACATTAGCATACCGCACCAGCCAGCAGGTCCTCTCCCATGTGTGTGCCCACGTGCAACTCCTACACGTGTCCAGGTGGGGCTGTTTGTAAGGCTGTTCAAACCAACACGGATCAGACTAGTAAACACCTGAGGACAACCTGAGTGTCCAGTGGCAGAAGAGTGAGTAAATAAACTGTGCTACATTCAGGCAATTGAAATTATGTCGCAACTAAAACAGATGAACCACGTCTATACACAACTTAGAGGAATTTCACAAATAGAATGCTAAGACAAGGAAAGCAAGTTGCAGAAGACCGCATAGCTTGAGATCCTTATTAAACATAAAGTTCAAAAGCAAGTAAAATTATCTTCAACAAGTGATGAAACGAGAAAAGAAAAGCAAGGAAATGTGAATCACAGAATTCAGCTAGCAGCTCTTCCCGAGAGCGGGCAGGTGGCGGGGAGAGGAGCACCTACTATGTGCTTGTGGCGACACGCCGGGTCTCGGTTCGGGAGGTCTGTTTGCTGGTGTCCATTGTGTTATTAGGTAAATGAATTAAATGACACGGGTGCAAGATGGCAGGTGCCAAAGCCAAGAATGGAGATCCATCTAAATCTATGGGCCTGAATACAGGCACATGCTGCCAAAGTGCTGGGGGCTTCCGGTGCCAGGGACAGCGTTGGAAAGAACGGGAAGTTGGTGCATTCTGAAAATTATCACTCGGAATCACAGATTCTTCAAGGGGCTCCGGAGAACCCAGAAACTCCGGAAGCTCCAGAAATGTTAGACGTGATCCATTAAACTGATTGTATAAGATGCTGCTGGGTCGCACCCCACAGCGGCCATCAAGGGGTCAGGCCTGTCTTCCCCTTACTCCCCTCTCCCCGTGGGCCCCCAGCCGGCCAGGCACAAGGAGTTTGAACGCTCACAAAAGCCCAGGGACAGAACATCCCCCCCTGCATCTCAGACCCTCTGGGCCCTCCCTTGGGCCCCAGTCTGGCTCTAGCATCCATTTCCTGCCCTGGACAGATCCCTGGACTCACCAGGGCAGGGGCCCACTCCAGCACATGGGCGAGAAGCCCCTGTTGCTCAAACAGGAAGGAGCAAGAGGACAGTCAAAGGGAAGGCTTGTGGGTGCTGTGGGCAAGCCTGTCTGCTTTGTGACTCAGGAGCCAGTGGTTGCTAGGCTACCCCTTCCTTCCTCACAACTCCAGAACCACTCCCCAGCGCCCCTCACCCTCACCCAGCTCCTCTTCCTCCTCCCGGAGTGGAAGGCAGGGCTTGTTGGCGGCCTTCTCTACTCTCCCTCCAACCCCTCTCTGCCTCCCATTCAGAGCTCCCCGTGGAGACCACAGGAGGAAAGGAGAGTCAGGCTGGTTTCAGCCAGTGAGCGGCAGGCAGAGACGGGAAACTGGCAAAGAAGGTTGGCGGGCTGGGGTCCCAGCTTTGTAGGTGTGACTGGGCCAGATGCCACCATGTAGGGCTCTGTCCCCATGTGTCTTGTTTCTGGAGACGGACTGGCTGGAAGCTGTCTCTTAGATGGAGAGACATGACCCAGAGGGGCCCTCCAGCCCTACCCTCGCCAGGATCACCGTGGGGGAAGATCCCAGGTTTTCAGTGGGGCAAGAGTTTCAGGTAGATTCTGACTTTGTCTAGATGGGTTACCTTGGGTAAGTGGTCCGTATTGCCAGATGCGGAATAGTGGTAAGAGTGCTTGGTTCAAATCCCGGTTCTGTCACTCGCTGGCTGTGTGGCCTCCAATGTCTCCGAGCCTCAGTTTCTGTGTCTCTGACATGGAGATGACACCGGCACGTATTCTCACAGGACTGCTGGGCAGATCGAGGGGTTAGTGTCCATTACGGTGTTGAGAACGGTGCCCGGCACCAGGCGTGCTCTCTTATTGCTGCCGCCTTCTCCGAGCCCGTAGAATGGGGTGCTCTCACCTAGTTCTGGGTCCTTCTGAGGCAAGTGAGCTAATGGCCGTGAAGCACCTATTTGACTACATGCCTGGCTCAAAAGTGGTGATTCCTGCTATCTTTATTATTGGTATCTTGATGGAGGCCGACTATGAAGTGGGTGGGATAGGCCTGTCGCCTGAGAGCTGCGTTGGGTAAGTAGCTATTTCTCCAGGGCTCAGCTTGGACGCCTGTAAAATGGGGGTAAGGCTAATGCCCAGTCCGCGGGGCTGTGGAGGGGTCAGGGCTGCCAGGGAGCAGGCAGGGTCTGTGAACCACAGAAAGGTTTGCACACAGGGCTTGATGCTATCCTAGCCGCGAAGCCTCTGGCCCTTGAAACCCATGGGACTGGGCCTGTTCAAGGATCTTTATCCTTACAGCCCCTGGCTTCATATTAGTGGCTCAATGCTTCCAGACTCTGAGTCTCCCTCCTGGGGAGGAACAAAAGGAAGGACAGCTAGAAGCAAATCCGAGTCTCTCTGCCGAGGGGTAGTATGGGGTCACGATGGGGCGTGACCACTGCTCTTGGCCTCCCTAAGTGCTTCTCCACCCACACAGGTCAGAATGTTCCCCATTTGAGCTCTGGCTTCTCCTGTCTCAGCAGGAAGGAGGTGACTGGCCCCTTCGATGCCGTTCTAAAAGTCCCCTCTTTCCTGCTTCTGGGAATCCTGGTGACTTGTTAGGATAAATGACATGTTTGAAAGGAGAGAGGGCTTCTTCCCTCCTGGCCAGCCCTTCCCTGTCACTCTGAGCTCACTCAGGGATCCCCCACAGTGGGCTGACACAGCTGAGGGTAAAAGCCACGTTCCCCTCCCCTGTGCACGGCTTAACGCTTCTGTGGTATGACTCAGGACTGGACACCTGGTCTGCATGCGGATTGCAGCTGGGGGGCAAAGGGGACACCCTAGGGACTGCCCTCCACACCGATTTGTGAGGGTTGTAAAAGGGTGGCTGAGGAAGATGACATCTTTCTTTGTAGAGGGTGAAAACAGGAGGCAGGTTCTGTCTGCCGGGAAATGGCGTGAAGTGCCGTCCTCCTGGCCCGGAGGCCCCGGTTATGAGACTTTCAAATTTTGAAAGCACTCCCCACACAGCAGACCCAGTGCTATAGTATCTCATTTAACCAATGAGGGAGCTGGAGAAATCCTTAGTTATTGTGTTGCAAATACATTGTCCCCTCCCCGGCTCGCTCTTCTGTCTCCAAATGCAGTCCCCGATGGAGGCACTGATGGCAGTGAGAACGGCACCACGTGTTGGACCGGTGGGGTCAGGCTGGGCCTTGATTCAGCAACACGGGTACTTAGTCCTGGCTAGGGACGAATCCAGAGCCTAGACTCCAACTACAGGAGGAAGTTTACTTAGAAAGTCACAGAAGTGGAAGAAGTGAGCAGTAGAAGACAGAGGCTCAGGAAACAAGCCGCAGAGACAAAAGAGGGGTCCTTGGGGCTTAGTAGAAAGAGAGAAGCACCCTGGCTGGTGTGGCTCAGTGGACTGAGTGCCAGCCTGTGAACCAAAGGGTCGCTGGTTCGATTCCCAGTCAGGACACTTTCCTGGGTTGTGAGCCAGGTCCCTGGTTGAGGGTGCGCGAGAGGCAACTGATGGATGGATCTCTCGCCCGTCGCTGTTTCTCTCCCTCTCTTTCTTCCTCCCTTCCTCTCTCTCTTAAAGTAAATAAGTAAAATATTTGTTTTAAAAAAGGAAAGTGTCTTGGTAGTAAAAGACTGTGAGAGAAGGGAAAAAACAGAAAAAAGAACGAGAGGGGTAAGAGAACACGAGTCTGGTGGGGAAAGGCACGGGCGTGCCCCCCGGGGAGAGCCGCACTGGGTCCTCGCCCTTGACCATATTCATCTGGAGGCCTCAGGGCAGGATCCAATAGACCATTCACCAGCTTTCCAAGTGTGTCCTTTCTGGGCCGTGGCCTCTACTCACTGGTCCTGACGTCAGCCACCGTGTCTTCACTCGTCTGCTTTCACTGCTTTTCTGGGCCTGGAGTTGAAACACAACTGAGGCCCAGAGTAGCTAATGTGAGACAGAACCTCATTGTCCTGGGAGCTTAATGCTGAAGGGCTACCTCTGGGCCCTGCGTTCGTTCCTCCTCTAAGGGGGTCCAACAGCATGACTAGCAACACGCGGGGGGGGGGGACAGTGAGGAGGGGAGGGTCCGAACTACATGACCAGCTATACGAAAGGTCAGGGCATCTAAACTGCATGACCTCTGATATGCCAGGGGAGAAAAGGTCACCTGGGGATGAGTCCTTGTTTTTCCAGTTGGCCCATTGCTAGGCACTCAGAGCTTTCTGCGGTCCCTTTCTAGGGACCTTCTGTACCTGGTTCGTGGTCCTTTGCTCCGCTCACACTGATTTCACTGCCTACCACAGAGAGAAATTCCTTATCTGTAACATAGCCCAATTTACTGATCTTACCCTTAAAGATCAGTGGTGCTTGTGTCCTATTTGAAAGATCTTTGCCTACCCAAGGTTATCTCTAGTAATATTTTCTAGAACATGGGTCCCTAACCTCCATGGACTCTGCTCAAATTACCGCCTGAGCCCCACCTCCTGTGTCTCCCACCCCACCCTGGTCCCTGGTGCCACAAAGGTTGGGGACCACTGTTCTAGAAGATTCACTGTTTTACCTCAAACACTTAGATATCAATGTGGGTTTGGTTTTTGTGTATGGTGTGACATAGGGCTGATGAGCCATATTTTTTCATAAAAATATCCTTTTGATACAGCACCATTATTCAAAACACTGTTTGTGCCTTGCTTCCCTGCAGTAGCACCTTTATCAAAATTAAGCATCCGTGTGTGTGTGGCCTGTTTCTGGACTCTGCCTTTTCCCATGCTCTTTGTTTACCATTCCACCAATATATAGTCTCTTAAGAACTATCATTTTAAATGCCTCTTAATGTCTAATGGTATAAGACTTTGTTGGGGAAACTCATTTTCTTCTCCTCTCTCGATATTTCCGACACCAAACATTATAGGAGTTTCTCCACTTCCAGAAGTTCATTTCAGAGACACCAAGTGGGTGTTCCACAAGTTTAACTCAATGCTAACACTCTCTGCCTAGTGATCCCCTAGGCTAAGGGCCCAGTCCCACAAGACTGCCCCCTGTAAACACCAGGTGCAAGTTCAGGTTCACCTGTTCTTCTGACTGACCAGTTATAAATTGGGTTCCCATGATCCCCTCCTTGGGCTCTATAATTTGCCAGCATGACTCCCAAAGTTTAGAAAGACATTTGCATATGTTTGCCAGTTTATTACAGAGGCTATCATTAAGGATGCAGATCGAGGGCCAGATGAAGAGGTCCGTAGGGTGAGGTCCAGAAAGGTCCTGCGTGCAGGGGCTTATGTCCCTATGGAACCGACGTGCCCCCCTCTTCCAGCATGTGGATGCGTTCACCACCCTGGGGTCTCTCCAAATGCCATCCTTTTGTGGTTTTGGGGAAGCTCTATTGCATAGATCAGAGGTGTCAAACTCATTTTCGCCGGGGGCCACATCAGGCTTGCGGCTGCCTTCAAAGGGCCGAATGTAATTTCAACTCCTTAATAGTTAAGGAGTAGTTACATTTATACAGTTCTAAAATTATTTCAGCCCTTTGAAGACAAGTGTGAGGCCAATGTGGGCCCTGGTGAAAATGAGTTTGACACCCCTGACACAGATGATGGATTAAGTCATTGGCCATTGATGATTCATTTAATCTCCAGCCTCTTTCCCTTCCCCAGATGTGAGGGAGGGGCTGAAAGCTTGCCCTGGCAACCAAAAGTCATCTCATTGACAGAAACCCAGATGTGGTTAAAAGGGGCTCATTTTGAATAACAAAAGAGACCTTAGGCGCTCTATGCCAGGAATGGGGATGATGACCAGGTATATGCCATATTTTTTGGACTATAACATGCACTCTCCCCCCAATTTGAAAGGAATAATGATTGTTAATGCTGCTGTTCAGTTCTGTTTACATTTATATTGATGAAATATTGTGTTATTTGTTATTAAATATTTTACCACATTTTTTTATTCAAAAATTTTTATCCTATTTTTCTGCTCTAAAACCTAGATGCATTTTATGGTCTGAAAAAATATGGTATTTCATGTTATAAAGCACAATATCACAGACTTCCAGCTTTGTTTTTTTAAAAATCTGTCTTTGCTATTCTAGTTCCTTGTGCCTTTCCATGTAAATTTTAGAATAATCTTTATTGATATATCTACAAAAATTTCTGCTGGGATTTTAATAAGAATTAAGTTAAACAGAGGTATCTATTTGAGAAGAATTGACATTTTTACTATGATGAGTCTTCTAGTCCCTGAGTATGGTATATCTTTCCATATATTTAAATCTTTTATTTTTTTAATCAGCATTGTGTAATTTTTAGCATGCAAACCATGTACATGTTTTGTTAAGTTTTGTTGAGCAATTGTAAATGGCATTGCATTTTTATTTCAATGTTGATGTATGCATTGCCAGTCTATAGATTTTTGTATGTTAGTTTTGTATCCCACTGCCTTGCTGAACTCAGTAATTAGTTCTAGAAGATATGTTGTAGATTTCTTGGAATCATCTATGTAGAAAATAATATCATCTGTAAATAGGGAAAGTTTTAGTACTTACTTTCCAGTCTGTGTGCTTTTTATTTCTTTTTCTTACCTTATTACACTAGCTAGAACATCTAATACTATGTTGAATAAAGAGTGGAGAGAGTGGACATCCTTACCTTGTTTCTGATCTTAGAAGGCAAGCATTCAGCCTTTAATTATTAAATACAATATTAGTTGTAGGGTTTTGTAGATGTTTTGTTACCTGGTTGAGGAACTTCCTTTTTATTTCTATTTTTCTGAGTTTTTATCATAAATGGTTGTTGAATTTTGTCAAGTAATTCTTTTTTGCATGAATTGAGATAATCATTTCTCTAGCTTGCTAACATGGTGGATTATACAGACTGTTTTTTTTGATATTGAAGCAACTCTGTATTTCTAGAATAAACTGCACCTGGACATAGTATACAATTCTTTTTATGTATTATTGAATTCTAATAATTTGTCATAGATTATTGCTTCTATGTTACTTCTATGCTGATGAGGGATATTGATCTGTAGTTTCCATTTTTGTACTGTCATTATTTGGTTTGGGTGTCAGGTTGATGTTAGCTCCATAAAATGAATTGGGAAGAATCCTCTTCTAGTTTTCAGAAGAGAGTGTATAAAATGTATGTGATTTTTCTTTAAATGTTTACTAGACTTTTCCAGCAAAACCTCTGGACCTCTAGATTTATTTTTTTGGAGTCTCTAAACTATGAAGACAATTTTCTTAATATTTATAGGACAATTCAGGTAATCTGTTTCTCTTTTTTTAATTTTATTTAGTTATTTTTCAAGTACGGTTTTTTTGTCTATTTCTCCCATCCTAGCCTCCCCACCTTCCTCCCATTTCCACCCCCCTTAGTAGTTGTCCATGTGCCCTTCCTATTTATTCCTCCAAATCCCTCCCCCTTTTTTCCCTTAAATTCTCTTCCCTCTCCCCTCTGGTCACTGTCCCCTTGTTCTTTATTTCAGTGTCTTTGTTTTTTTCTGCTTGCTTGTTTGTTTTGTTGTTTAGCTTCCTGTTAAAGGTGAGATCATATGGTATTTGTCTTTCAACACATGGCCTATTTCATTCGGCATAATGCTTTCCAGTTCCATCCATGTTGTTGCAAAGGGTAGTAGCTCCTTCTTTCTCTCTGCTGCATAGAATTCCATTGTGTATATGTACCATAATTTTTTGATCCATTCATTTACTGATGGGCACCTAGGTTGCTTCCAACTCTTGGCTATTGTAAATTGTGCTACTATGAACATTGGGGTGCATAGGTTCTTTGAAATTGATGTTTTAGGATTCTTAGGATATAATCCTAGCAGTGGAATTGCTGGGTCAAAAGGCAGGTCGATTTTTATTTTTCTGAGAAAATTCCATACTGTTTTCCATAATGGTTGTACCAGTCTGCAATCCCACCAACAGTGAACTAAGGCCCCCTTTTCCCACAACCTCTCCAACATTTGTTGTTGGTTGCTTAAAAATTTGGAACGCTTCACGAATTTGCGTGTCATCCTTGCTCAGGGGCCGTGCTAATCTTCTCTGTATCGTCCCAATTTTAGTATATGTGCTGCCGAAGCGAGCACAGGTAATCTATTTCATAGTGGGTAAATTGTAGTGGTTTGTGCTTTTCAGGAAATTGTTTTTTTTTCTAACTTGTCAAATTTATGTATGAAGAATTTTTCCCTATTTATTTCAAATGTATTCCTAATTGCTCATTGAAGTATTTCTTTAAAAAATGATGGCCGCTATAACATCTCTGTCAGTTTTGTGTTGGCATCTATTTTATTTTCCTAGAAATTTTTCCATATTATTTACATTTATGAGTTTATAGCATAGGCCATATCTTTGTGTTTTATCTAGAGACCATAGTGATATCTTCTTTTTCATTCCTGATGTTGAATTGAAATTTGTCATTTGCTCTCTCTTTTTTTGATCAAGTCTACCAAGGGTTATTATTTTTATTAGTTTTTTTTAAAAAACTGATTTTTAGTTTTTTGCTCCCCTTATTTTCTTTCTTCTACTTTCTTTGGGTTTAGCTTGCTGTTCTTTTTATAATAGTTAAAATGGATACTTAAGTCATTAACATTTTTTCCTTATTTTCAAATGTATTATACATTTAAGGTCCTAATAGTTGCATCCCACAAGTTTTTCAAGTTTATAGGAGATAAATGCTAACTTTGTTTAGTTTTAATTTGCATTTCTCTGCCTAGTGAGGTTGAACATCTTTTCACATGTTTAAGTGCTATTTGTATATAATTCTTGTGATCTCTGTTCATATCTTTTCGCCCATTTCTCTGTTTGTTTGCTAGTCCTTCTTATATGGGCATAGGAATTACATATTAGGTTATCCTTTGGTAATAATATGAGTAATAAAAAGTTTTTTCCTACTTTATTATTTTTCTTTTGGCTTTGCCTATGCTGTGAACTCAGAGTTTAGATTCCTCTCCTGCTAAAATGCCTAGGGCTTCCTCACCTACCTTTGTTGTTCTGGAAGGTAGCTCATTTTGACCCACTTTACTTTTTGGGATTTCATTTAGCTCCATGGAAGGTTCTGCAGAATAGAGGCCAGAGCATAGGCTCTGAAGACACTAAGGCCTGGCATTCTTTACATATGCCAGGCCTTAGGTGAGTTATGATAACTTCTAAGCTTTGGTTTTCTCATCTGTAAAAAAGGAATAATAATTCTGCCAGTCTTAAGGGGTTGTTCAATGATTAAATAAGGTCATGGATATACAATCATCCTGTACAGCGCCTAGCCCGTTGTGAAGACTTAATGCATAGTGTTTTTAAAATTTATTTATCAGAATCAAGCAAACATTTCTTGAATGGCTGGTGTCTTATCCTGATGCTATCCCCCATTAGTGTAGAGGAGAAAAATCTTGTGATCATATGCCCCTTGCTCACCCATTGTCCTTTATATATGGAGTTCTGAATGGTGGCCAGTACTGTTGGGTGCTTTGATAAGGTTGGCCCTCTGAGAGTTTGAGTCTCTGCCAAACTCTTGGGTGCACCTACCGTGGTATTGCTTGTGCTTCTATTGGCCCGAAGTGTATGACTAGCATTCTGATGCTCTTTCGGAGAAGAGAAGAAAGGGGTGTGAGTCAAGACCCCATTGGTCACCCACCTGTCTTCCCTGGGATGATCCAAGTTACCTAGTTACCTGTCATCTGAGAAAGACTCACAGCTCTGGAGCTGACAGGTATGGGCCAGTCTCAAACAGCACTCAGGGAGGTTGTCCAACCGGAAGAGCAGGCGTCAGGTAAGAGAGAAGAAGCCTGAGCTCTCCGGAAAGGTCTAAGGGCATGGAACCAAACAAGCTTCTTACATTCATGCCTTTTCAATCTAAATGTCTTTTCTCTGACCCCCACCCCAATTTATCCCCTCATACTAATTTTGAATAACTAATAATTCTTACAATTACACGTATCTCTCCTATAAGTGTGTAAGCTCCAGGATGTCAGAGATTAAATCTGTCTTATTTATTACTAAGCATAAGGCCTTGTTCTACATAGTGGTTACATGGGCGTGTTTGCTTTGTGCTAATTCATGGAACTCCTGGTGCAATGCCTGGTGCCCAGGAAAGACTCATTGAATGAATGAATGAATGAATCACTGAATCTTAGGCAGTTAGGCCACTCACCCACTACATTCCTGAATTGTTGCCTCAAAAGTCTTACCCAATGTATGCTAGTCAACAAAACAGCTTTAGTGTCAAACAACTCTCTGGTGCCTGTTTGTTTTCTGTATAGTCTTGTTGGCTAGAAAGTTCTTAATATAAAGCTGAAATGTATCCCCTTGAGGCTTCAGTGAATATTCTTGTTTCATCCTATAGCTCTATAAATCAAGCCTAGGCCCTCTTTGTGATGACAACCCTTTAGACATTTGAAGGTAGTTCTCATACCCACCTCTTCTCTAAGCTGATCACAAAATCATTGATTAGGCACATACTTCTTGAGTATCTGTAACATGAACACAAAAATGAAAAGTAGAATACCTGTCTACAAGAGGTTACTGGTCTTGTGGGAGCCATAGAAATTAAGATAGAATGTCATTGTGCTAGGGACAGTGCAGACACAGGGAAAGGAGAACCCTAGCCCCACCTGGGAGTCTCGGGGAAGGATCCGCAAAGGACCGGGTTGTGGAATGTGTTCTAAGTAGACCAAATGGGACAGGATGGTCCAAGAAGCAGGTAAAACATATGCAAGATTTGGGAGTATAAGAGCCCACGACATGTTATGGGACTTTAGGTAGTTCCATGTGGTTTGGGAGACCAGATGTCCTAGGTTGTTCAGAACAGTCCAGTTTATGCCTGTTGTCCCAGAAAACTTAGGTCCTCAGTCTCAAAAGTGTCCCAGAGAGGATAATAAATTCTCTGATCACTCCAAGTATGCCTGGGACATAACGTTTAGGGTGAGGTGAAAATGGGGAGATGAAGGTGGAGAGAGGCAGGGGCTAGCTGATTGTAAGAGGCCTTGTGGGCCGAGTTCAAGAAGAACAGTCAACTCAGCTTCATAGGGTGTCTTCCCTTTGAGGTCACCTTCTCCCTACAAAACCTAATTCACGGATCATTACATCCAGTGACAGATGGTCGGTGCTATGGGTTATCATTTATGGAAGACTTACCAGATCAGTGCTTTCCACTTGGCTCGGGGTGCAGCCCGGACAATCTCTGCAGATCCTTATTCACGTGTGTGCTGGGGGGGACTGTCTGACTGACTGTCGGGCTTCAGATTTCACTTGTTACGGTTGTGAGGTTGTGTCCTGAGACAGCTCCCAACTAGAACTTTGTAAGGCTTTCCCGGAGGGGGAAAGCTGGGGTCAGGAGCGGGCCCACACTGGCTATAACCAACTTGTTCTACGGGACTGGGATGACAGGCGGGTCAGAGGGACCTGCGGGGCTATTCGAATAAAACCAGTTTGCTTGACTCCAAGACAGTGTGACGAACAGGGAGTGCTGAGTTAGATGTTTGAATGGGCGGTCAGTGGACATAGTTTAAATATTTGGAAAGTGGATAGTAAGAGTGAGCATTTAAAATATGTCTGACTGAGGCCTAGATGTTATCTCCTAGATGTTATGTTTAGGGAGGAAATGTTACCCTGGGGGTGAGGTCCTTGTTTTTCCCAGTTTTGCCCCCTGTCGGGCTCTCAGGACCTTGTGCCCTGGTGACCATCGGCTCCCGGATATAAATGTCTCAGTTTTCCCATTCTCTTGCCAAGGAATTTTTCTAGCTTCTTACTATCCTGTCTCACTGGCTTGTTGTTTCTTTTTGCTAATTAAGAATAAAGAGTGACCTGCATGTTACCTCTGACTCCCAGCGCCCAGAGGAGATCGGGTGTGTCTGAGGATCAGCATTCTGCATCATTTCTGCTCCAGGGACATTCTGCTCTGAAGCCGTGGCCCTGTGCTCCCAACAGAGCTTGGACAGAAGGGGCCGCGGGCAACCCCTCTGGGTCTGCCCTAAGAAAACAGGAATTCTGACCAGCTTGGGCGTTTAGAAGGAAGTGGAGCTCTCCGCAGACGGCTGTGAGCCTTGCTGCTGGTATCTGCAGGTGGTTTTTCCCGGCCAGCCCTTTCCCTGGGCTCTGCCTCTTGGGCTGCCAAGCCGTTCCCATTGTTAACATAAAGAACTGAAGTCGTCCTAGCAAAGGCTCCATCGCAATTTTAAAATTGAGAGATTTTTACCAAACAGTCTGGATTTCTGACTTTGTTTGGAAAATAGAAATGTGGAGCCTACATTATTGTTTAAATTTTATCTAAGATTGAAGCACCCATGACATTCTCCTCAGGCCCTACACTTTCTATGTCTCATACTCAGCTTTGCTTCTTCTTCCTTAGCCCTCGGCTCCTTCCAACTTACCATATGGTTTGTTTAGTATGTTTAGTTATCTGTTCCCTTCCACTAGAATGTAAGTTATCTATTCCCTTCCATGAGAACAGGCATCTTGTCTGCACCATGTTACAGACATCCCCCTTCTAGGATATTGTAACCTAGCATATAAAAGTTGAATGAATGAATGAATAAGTCTGTGGCTTACATTCCCAAATGGTAGCAGTCACTGGACTTGCCCGGGCCATTGAAGGTCTATGTATTTGCACACCTGCCCTACATATTTGTCCCTACTGACCAGCACACTAGCTTCTCCCTCCCCTCCCCCTTACTGTCATCTCTCAGGTCCCACTGGCCTTCCTGTGGGCCTTGGCATATACAGTTCTCTCAGCCAGAACATGCTTCTTGCCCCTCTCTTCCTAGCTAACTCCTGCTCATCCTGTGCTCTCAGCACAAACTGTCCTGGATTCCTCCTGGGTCAATTCCCCAGGCATGGAGTTAGTTCTTTCAAAACCTACCAGAACGCCCTGGCTGGTGTAGCTCAGTGGATTGAGTTCGGGCTGTGAACCAAAGGGTCACCAGTTTGATTCCCAGTCAGGACACATGTCTGGGTTGCAGGCCAGGCCTCCAGTGCGGGCCATGTGAAAGGTAAACACACACTGATGTTTCTCTCCCTCTCTTTCTCCCTCCCTTCCTCCCCCCCCCCAAATAAAGAAAATCTTTAAAAAAAAATACCTACCAGAGAAAATTCCTTAGTTACATTTTAAAAACACAAAAGGTATTCACCTTCTTGTAAAGACAGATGCCTTCTCCTCCTACCCTGACCCCTGTGCTTGGGATGCAAGTGCGCTCAGCTGTGCAAAGCTCGCTCCTCTGAGTGAGTCAGCCCTGGAAACCAGTTCTGCAGAGCGAGGCACAGAGTAGCTGAGGGCCAAGGTTTGTAATTACTCCCTTAGCCCTCTGTTTATCCAGGACTTACATTAAGCTGGGCCTCCTTATTGCATCCTGTCTGTGTCAACACTGGTAGGGGAGGGAGCTGCGGCATTCTGGCAGCATCGCTCACCCTCCAGACAGAACCAGGAAGGCACTCTCTCCAACCAAATCACCTCGTGGTGGAGGGCCCTACCTGGGAACCTGGGGACAGAGATTCGAAGTTTCCAAACAGGGGTTTCTGGAAAGTGCAATCCAAGTGGGGCATTGGGAATTCTAAACTGACAGAGCTGAAGAGCAGTTTCCCCTCTCTCCCCAGTTTTGAGGTGAGGAAATTCAGAAGCAGAGGGGGCACAGGGCACATCCAAAGCCACACAGCACATGAATAGCAAAAGCAGCACAAGAACCCATAGGTTTCGCTCTATTTTCTGGGCCTGGGCTTTTGGGGCCGGAAAGTCAGGATTCCTTGGTTCAGTCTGCACTGGCTGTGGGGCCAAAGCATAGAAACTGATGATAATGGATATGGACTTTAGCAGCTCTTATCTTGGGGTGCTCACAGTACAGTGTGTGGGCCCCACTCCTCACTCCCCATGTCTGCGGGAGAGCTCGGATGCAGAGATTTTGAAAAGTTCTTGGAGATTCTGATGTTCATGGGCCTGGATGATGCTTCAGTCCTTTCTAGCTGTGGACAGTGAAATGAGTCTTATGCTTTCTATTATCGGTCCACAACAGCAGGTCTTACTGGAACAGGCCAGCTCTCTAGGAGGCATCCTGAAAATGCTTTTAAGTTTTAATGTCAAAATGAAGGGGGTGGCTCCTTTGGCATTCAGTGATGCCAGCTAGATGTCTTGTAACACAGTCATTACAAGGACAGGCCCCCACAGTGAAAAATTGTCCTGAATCCTGCACATCTTTTGAATGTCCTGCTAGAACACTTGTGTAGGTGAAAGGCCAGTCTGTAGTTACGTGAGCAGAAAACTCCATTTCAATTTCTCTTTAAGAAGTCGATTTCTTATCCATTGTAAGTTCATGCATCTGCCACTTCATGTATGATGTTATTCATATGGCTTTTCACTTTTAGAGTTAGGACATTCTATTACATTGTAAAGAATTATATGTGCAAGTACTACATTCCCTGTTTATAAGAAATACATTTTGTTATTCAGAAATCAAAGTCATTTTTGTACATCAACAGCAAAATATCAGAAACAGAAATCAGAAAAAAAATCCCATTAGCGGTAGCAATAAGAAAAATAAAATACCTAGGAATAAACCTAACCAATGAGGTACAAGACCTGTACTCACAAAACTATAGAACACTGAAGAAAGAAATTAAGGAAGACACAAATAAATGGAAACGTGTACCATGTTCATCAATTGGAAGAATTAACGTCATCAAAATGTCCATATTACCCAAAGCGATTTATAGATTCAATCCCTATTAAAATGCCAAAGACATATTTCACTGATATAGAACAAATATTTCAAAAATTTATACAGAAACATAAGTGACCCCAAATAGCCTCAGCAATTTTGAGAAAGAAGAACAAAGTAGGAGGCATCACCATATCTGACATCAAACTATTCTGCAAGGCCACTGGAATCAAAACAGCCTGGTACTGGCATAAGAACAGACAATAGATCAATGGAACAGAACAGAGAGCCCAGAAATAAACCCATGTCTGTATGGTCAATTAATATTCGACAAAGGGGGCAGAAGCATAATATGGAGTAAAAAATAGCCTCTTCAACAAATGGTGTTGGGAGAACTAGACAGCTATGACCAAAAAAAAATGAAACTTGACCACCAATTTACCACCAAAAAATAAACTCAAGATGAATAAAAGACTCAAATATAAGTCATTATACCATTAAAGTCCTAGAGGAGAATCCAGGCAGGAGAATGTCAGATATTCCACGCAGCAACATTTTCACTGATATGTCCCCTAGAGCCAGGGACATAAAGGAAAGAATAAATAAATGGGATCTCATCAAAATAAAAAGCTTCTGCAGGGCTAAAGAAAACATCAGCAAAATGAGAAGGGAACCAGCTGTATGAGAAAATATATTTGCCCGTGGTATGTTGGACAAGGGTTTCATCTCCAAAATATACAAAGAACTCACACAACTCCACTCCAGGAAGACAAATAACCCAACTTAAAAATAAGCAAAGGACTTGAACAGACATTTCTCCATGGACATACGGAGGACCCAGAGACATATGAAAGCATGGTCACCATCACTAGCCATCAGACATACAAATTAAAACCTCGATGAGATTCCACTTCACACTAGTGAAAATGGCCTTCTTAAACAAATCAACAAGTGCTGATGTGGATGAAGGAAAAAGGAACCCTAGTGCACTGTTGGTGGGAATGCAGGCTGCGGCCGCCACTGTGAAACACAGTATGGAATTTCCTCAAAAAACTAAAAATGAAACTACCTTTTGACCCAGCAATTCCACTGCTGGGATTATACCCTAAGAACCCTGAAACAATAATTCAAAAGAACCTATGCACCCAATGCTCATAGCAGCACAGTTTACAATGGGTAAGTGCTGGAAGCAGCCTAAGTGTCCATTAGTAAATGAGTGGATCAAAAAACTATGGTACATTTACACAATGAAATACTACGCAGCAAAAAGAAAGAAGGAGCTCCTACCCTTTGCAACAGCATGGATGGAACTAGAGAGCATTATGCTAAATGAAATAAGCCAGGTGATGAGGGACAAATACCATATTATCTCACCCATAAGTGGGACCTAATCAACAAGACGAACAAGCAAGCACAATATGACCAGAGACATTGAAATAAAGAACAAACTGACAGTAACCAGAGGCGAGAGGGGAGGGAGATAATGGGGGAAAGAAGGGAAACGGTCATAAAAGAACATGTATAAAGGACCCATGGACAAAGCCAAAGTGGGGAAGAATGTAGTGTGAGAGAAGGGGGTGGGGGGTGGGGGAAAGTGGTGGTGGGAAAATGGAGACAACTGGATTCGAACAGCAATAAAAAAATGATAAAAAACCCAAAAGTGTAAAAATAGAACTATATTTTGTAACTCCCATAAACAGGGTGTTGAGTCTGCTTGTTTGGGATCTGCTGATCTACAAACAACAAACCCTGCAGGAAAACAGAGCTATAGCTCTCAGACAAGCCTTGAGAAGGCCTGTGAT
The DNA here is from genome assembly GCF_021234435.1 of Artibeus jamaicensis. Lineage (NCBI taxonomy): Eukaryota > Metazoa > Chordata > Mammalia > Chiroptera > Phyllostomidae > Artibeus > Artibeus jamaicensis. The sequence goes on from NW_026521788.1 coordinate 22,479,098, forward strand.
GCCTTAGATGGGGCAGGGGACTGGGTGGAAGGATGAATCTACTCGTCAGAATCACACCCCAATCGGAAATGAAACCAGACCGAGAGTAACAAGGTGAGAAGGCTGGGCTTGGGTGAGCAGGTCTCTGAGCTCATCTTAGACGTGTGAGGAGAGGGCTTGGACTCGTAGTGTTTGAATGTCTCCTGTGGGCCAGGACTGTGCTGTGTGCACACACCTGTACCCTGCAATGGCCACCACAGTCCTGGGGGCGTGCCCATTAGCCTTCATCTCACAACAGAGGAAGTCCAGGCTCTGAGAGTTAAGCTAACTTGCCAGTGGTCACACGCTGTTCTCAGGGTGGAAGTCTGTTCACCTGCCTTCAAAGCTGCTTTGTCATTTCAGGTCCCAGTGAGTTTCCTTCTGCCCCAGAACGTTTGTATTTATTTGGATTTTGATAAGCAGTGACTCTGTTTTTGGTTCTTTTGCTGGGAGTGATTATGCAGCCTGGTAGCAGTAGGGGGGCTTCCTCTGGAAAGGTGGGGCTTCCTTGACAAAGAACTCATGGTTCTCTGAGGTCTTGGCTTTTCTGACTTTTGGCTGTATTGGCACCTGGGACATGCAGCCCTGTGACTCACTGGATCTTGCTGTGCATCCCAGGTGGCGACGTCAGGACACACACTCTTGGCTGTGGGTACTCCCACCACTGGCTGGCCCTGAGCTGCTCCTTTCCCTGGTTGCCAGTTCCATTGTGATCAGCCCAGCCTGCTTGCGTTGGCCGGTTTCCTGCCCCGTTGGGCAGGGCATTCTAGCCTCTATGGGTCCAGCAGGGGACTTTCCTGTGGGCCATTCCTTTCTAGGAGGGATTCAGAAGCTGCACACCCATTAAGATCTGTCTATAGCCCTGTCTTGAGATGAACTCTCAGGAAGATTCCCGGTTGAATGGGGATGTCAGGGACAGGAATGGAAGTATGGGCAGTGTGCTCTGCCTTCTTAGAGTGGGTGTGTGTGCTCTTGTAGGTGGGGAGGGGTATCATAATTCGGCCCTAGCAACTGCCATTATAAGCAGAACCAGAATTGCTGGCACCGATTGTTTAACCAATCGGTAGACACAACTAACTACTGCAGTGAGGTCTTTCATGATAAGTTAAAAAAACCAAATGGGGGGAAAAATCCCAGACCATCTTCTCCCCCACTCCCCTCCTGCGCCCATGCCCTCTGTCTTCAGCAGGGATTTCGGTCCCTCACTGATTCCCCAAGGGATTCAGACCCCTCACAATCTTTTGTTTTTCTGAAGGCACCATGGGGGCACCAAAGACCAACCTGGGGGCTTTAGTTCTCCTCCTCAACCCCCATTTTTTCATCACTGACCAATTTAAATAATTTCAACTCAACATGCACTCTTGATAAACACACATTACTTTCTCCACAAGCAGGCTGTCCAGGGAAGTGCTGCTCAGACTTTAAGGTGCACGTATGTTACCTCGAGATCTTGTTAAAATGCAGACTCAGGTTCTGGAGGTCTGGAATGGGGCTCCAAGGCCCCATATTCCTAAGAAGCTCCTAGGTGCTGCTCACCAGGGAAACCACACTCTGACAATGGAGACCCCGGGTGGCCCCACCTCTGCCTGCCTTCAGCCAGCTAAGCCCCTTCTTCATAGGACTCCCGAAGCTGCCGCTGTGAGTGTCTGAAGGGAGAGGGGAAGGATGTTTCATCATATGCCTGCTCCTTGGCCAACACTTCTTGCTTTTCAATATTCCTCTTCTCTCTGAATTATAATTATGTCTTTTATTTATATCCCCTTTGCTCTTTTCTCTCTTGCTTTCTCCCAAGGACTCACTGATACAGCCAGGCCATGTGAGACACAGTCAGTGGGGATTTTGTTCCATTCCCTGTGAAGGCTGAACTTTTCTCAACTTAATCCTCAGGTATCCTTTATATCTGGCTGCTTCTCTTGTAAATCCTGATGTTCCTCTGCAGTCAGAGGGAGTGTGGGCTGGAGGAGCAGAGTGGTCTGATGACCGGCACATACATGCATACATGCACATACATTCACACACATGGCCTCTGGGTTCCGCCAGGAACCGTCAGGAGTCATGTTCCTCTCTGGGCCTTGGCTGCTTTATGTATATACCATGTGGTTGAGCTGGTAAATAGCTGAAGGTCCCTCTGTTTTAAACATCCTTTGATTCTAATTAATCAACAAGTATATTTTAGGTCCCCTGAACAGAATCCAAAGAAGATTTTTTATCCTAAGTCTACCCCTTCCTGCTGTGTGTCTTTGGGATGATCATTTATTTACCTTCTCTGGGCCCTTGCTATGTTTACCTGTTGAGTAATGATGAGAGTCACCTGGGCAAGTTAGGACATAAATAGGGCCTTAGATGTAAAGGTGCCTGGCATAGTTCTTGGCAAAGTAAATATCTTAGTCAGCTTGGCCTGCTATAATAAAGTACCATGGACTGAGTGGCTTAAACAACAGGCATTTATTTATCTCAATTCTGCAGGCTGGGAAGTCCCAGATCAAGATGCTGGAAGATTTGTTTTTTGTAAGGGTCCTCTTCCTAGCTTGCAAAGGGCAACCATTTCATTGTGTGCTCACATGACCTCCTCTGTGAGTGCAGAGGGGGAGGGAGGGGAGGGGACGGGAGGGGAGGGGAGGGAGAGGGGACACTCTGGTGTCTCTTCCTTTTTTTGTAAGATCCTATTTTTACCACGGGAGCACTATCTTCATGACTTCATCTAACCCCAATTATTTTTCGAAAGCCCCACTATCATATAGGAGCTTAGGGCCTCAACATATACATTTTGGGGGGAAACAAATATTCTGTTCATAACAGTAAGGATTAGTCACTATGGTCGAATTGGTTTGCTCATCTGGGAAGAATCAACAGACTGTCTACCATGTGTTAGGACCAGTGAAGTGGTACTGCAGAGGTGTAGAGAGGAAGCAGATGCGGACCCTGCCCCCTCATCAGCTGGCACAGAGATTGTAGCTGAGAGGACACATGGTGGCAGGCAAGGAGGAGACTAGGGAGAGCAGATCCTTGGATCTGGAAAAGGAAGAAAGCAGAGGGGTGGGGATGGTGAGTGGGGAGGACATGCCTGGAATTGAAAAGCGACTCCTGAGAAGTTGGCAGGAGGCCCCAGAACATTCTCTGACCCTTCAGCCCTGAGAATGCTCGTCTAGGGAGGCAGGAGGCAGGAGGGGTAAGAACATGGAATGTCAGCACCTGACTCAGGGGCTCGGATGATAGAGATGTCTGAGAGTTTTGATGGGCTGGGGGTGAACATGAGGAAGCCCAGAGATAAACTGCTTGACTCCTTCGGGGTCTTAACCGTTCTATGGGAAATTGGAAAGTACTGAGTGAGTGGCTGTGCAGAGGAGGGCAGCTGTGACAACAGGAGTTGCATCCTAGATAAGGGTAGTAATGCTGGTGATGATGACACCCTGAATTGGCTGGGTCTGGACATTTTGCAAGGGGGTGGAATTGGTGCCCCCGTTAGTATCATTTTTATTAAGATTCCAAGATACCTTCTTGGTGTCATTTAAGAAAAGTCTGTTGAAAAAATATAGAATGCAGATCACTGGCCAGTGACATGTAACTGACATGTAACATGCTGCCTTCTGCTTCTGCTGAATTACTGTCATGACCACATGGGCAAGTTGTGAAAAACTTATTTGAGATTTAGTTATTTCATCTGGAAATGAAGGGCGACCTTTGTGATCCTGGGGCATGGTCCTTTAAATATTAGATGGCTCCCAACATTGCTCACAAAAATTAAGTAGTATTGGTGTCATTTTTGCCCGACACTTGTAGAGTTCAGGACACCTCAAGATGTGCCTCTGTGGTATGAGGACTATTTTGAGCTAAAAGCAACTGAGATCCTGCGGGCTCAATTGAAATATCTGTCCCTCCCACTTCTCTCCTTTACTATCTAGAAGAATTTAAATTAGGGACCTGGCCCGTGATAAGAGTTATCACCACAAATAACATTTTATGACCTATCTATGTGGCAGGGCAAACTACTAATCACTGAACATGTGCTCTTCTCTGAAATTACCTTCTGAATACCTTATTCTGTGCTCAGAATGTCATATAATACCTCATTTTCCCCTTCTGCCCCATAACTTCTCACGCATGGTGGGGGTCTCATGTGGGGCTCCCACCCACAGGTATGTAATTACATTTAGTCATTTTTCTTGCTAATCTGACTCATGTCTATTTTATTGATTGCCTGACTTTAGAGGGAGAGCGAGAAAGGGGAAGAGAAAGAAACATTGATTTTGGTATTTGACTTATTCATATGTTCATTGGTTGATTCTTGTAAGTGCCCTGACTGGGGATCTAGAACCCGCAACCTTGACCTATGGAGACACGTTCTAACCAGCTGAATACCCTGCCAGGGCTGTTTCACCTCTGATTAGAGCAGTGGAAAGTACCTTGAGAATTGAGGAAAGTTTCTTCCTCTCCCAAGAGCTGTAGTCTCTGTTCTCCATTTCTGTAGGGGGAGGGGAGGAAGGGAATAGTATTTGCATTAAGTGAGTTTTCATGTCCCTTTGTCACTGACCTCTGTGGAAGTGCCCAGGTAAAACAAGGGACAACTTCAAAGGCCCCTTTAGAATCCCATTTTGGATCGTTTATTTCGATCAGTTTGTAGTACTCGGCAGGCCAACTGTCTCAAAAGCTACAAGTGCCCTTTGGTTTTTTAAAAAGGCAGCCTGAAGAAGAGGTTGCTGACCCACTGGGGAGGTAGGGCCAGGGTGCCAGCCGGGCGGGTCCTCAGGCGACGCGCACGCACGGTAGATCCCGAGGGAGGCGTGCGCCCGGCGGGCAGCGGGGCCGCGCACGCCGGCCGAGGAGCCATTTCCGGGCGAGGAGGGGCGGGGCGGCTTGCGGCCCGGCCTCTAATCTCGGCGGCGGCGGCCGCAGGGGGAGCCCGCACCCAGCTACTACAGAGTCAGTGGTGTGGAGAAGAGGACCCTCGCGGGCGAGGGTGTCCGAGGGAAGGAGCAGGGAAGCTGGTTCCGGGCTGAGGAGATGGAGGGGGTCCATCGGGGTCCGCCCGGCTCCGCAGGAGGGAGGATAGTTTGGGGAGGAAGGCTTCGGTCGGGACGGATGGGAGGCGGGTCCTGGCTTGGGGGAGGCGAGTAGGGTCCAGACTCGGAGGGTAGGGGGTTCGAGGGGTAAGGAGAGGAGGAACGACCCGCGGGGACTGAGGGCTAGCCCCTGAGGGCGGGCTCGGCTTAGGGCATAAGGGGGCGCGTCTGCCCCCGAGGTCTGAGTGAGTGCAAGGTTCGAGAGCGAGTGGGAGAGGATGCCAGGGCCGGGAGGGAGCGGTATCTGAAACTTCACTCCCGCGGACTACTAGGGCTGGAAGACTTGATCTTCCTGGGAGAGTAAAGGGTTCTGGGGAGGGAGGCATGTAGAGAGCGAAGCCAGCTGTTCATAAAGAGAGTTCAGTGGCAGCTGGACCCAGGGACTGGGCTGCCTTTTAGCGTCCGATTCTCCGCGGGGTTAGGTTGAATGGGCTGGGTTCGGGGTTTCCGGGCCATGGTCGGGGCGGGCTGGGCGGTGCCCCTGGTACCTACCTGGGGGCACTGCTTTGTGGGAGGCTGGGTCTGGATTCGTTTGGTCAGCTGTCGGAGGGAAGCCTAGTGCCAGCAGGGTTCTGATTCGCTGCTTTGGGGAGCTGGGGGTGGAGTGTGATATCTGGGAGTGAAACCCGAGCTCTCAAAGGAGGGAGAGAACCATTTCTTGTCTGCTCCAGCTAATCTTGGCGGGTCGACGCGATAGTTAAAAGCTTTAGAAGTAAACAGATCTGGTTCCCTTTCGCAGGGGGGAGGCCCTGAAAGTGCGGCTGGAAGAGGACGATGCCGAGTATGGACCTTCTGATGCTGGTGAGTCTTTTCCCAACATCCTCCTCGTTGTAAGGCACTTGTCCATTAAGTTTTATTTTTAGTCCAAGGGATCTTAGTGTGTAGATTTCACAACCCTGATGCTTGCTGTTGGTAGCTGAGCGTTTCTGCCACCTTTATTTTGGGCTTAACGATTAAGATGGAGAAACAACTGAATTAAATGTGACTATTTAATATACATGAAGAAGAATCTTTTTCAAGATTCTTACGGTTTAATCTCTCCCTTCCTGTATTACCAGGGCAGTTTTAAAACTTCTGTTCTACTTTACCTGAGTCTGCCATATATTGCAGTTTAGAAGTGTTTGCCTCCCAGAGTAGAGTTGTGATCCCCAGGAAGGCAGACATGACTTGTTTATATAGACATGAATAAACTCCTATCATGGTACTCTGTAATTGTAAGTGCTTCACAAATGCTTGTAGAATTGAATTAGTTTGAATTTAAGTGTTTGGTTGGGCTGAGGAATATAGCTGCTTTGGTAGAGGCGGCATTTTCCTCTCCTCCTGAGGTCTTTCTGTGCTGTTTTCTCACTGAGCAGGGAGAGTAGCATTGCCGCGGGAGTGTTTACCAAAATGACATTTTGTTCTTGGGACCTTCATGATTCCATAGAGGCTTCTTAGTAGGAGAATTATGGGGAAAACTGGACTTTGAAATAGCTATATAGAAAAAGTGTGTGCATTTAATTTTTATAAGTCACTTCACTGAGTCCAGTGTCTCCTTGGGCAAAAACATGGATTTAGAAACAATTCCTTTCTTCTCTTTATCTCACTATTCCAGACAGTTGGTAGCTATCCCCTGGGAAATTGGCAAAAACCAGTAGTGAGGTTTTCTAGTACCGGGTGCTGACTTCCTGTAGCAGCAAAACCTGTCAGCTCTGCCAGAGAAAATGAGGGGAACTAAGTTGTATTAGTTCTGATTTGAGGCTGGGAGCCAAGATGCTTTGAGAGATATAAATACTTGTTTTACCCACAGATTCTGAACATTTCACCAGAAATAGTTTCTTGCCTGAAGTTTCATACATTGTCAGTAGGTAATAAATAGCTTTATGTAATTTTAAATGCTTATTATAAGAGCGATATGTTAGGAAAAAATGGAAATTATAAATAAGCAAAGGGAAGAAACCCCCCAGAATTCCACTACTCGGAGATAGCCACTGGTGGCATCGCTTTGTAGAGAATGATATGTAACAATTGACAATTCCACTTTTCCTCATTATGTTTATACAAATGAAGATGCCTGTCTGTAAGTAGGATCTAATCCCTTGACCAGAGATGTGCGTGCTACTTCTTGGGCCATTGTGTTCCCTTAATCTGAGCAGTGGTTGCTTTTATTCCAAATACTACGGCATTCGTTTTGTTTTGAAGTAATTCTGTCGCGTTTGCCACTGCTTTTTACTTTCTCATCGTATAATCTAGAATGCTTAGCGCTGTTGCTCTGCCTGTTGGTGGAAGGAGTTAATCTGCAGGGATAAGGACTGGCCCTGAGGACCCTCCCTCTCTGAAGAGACCACAGTGGTTGAGGGGCTTTCCCTGGAAAAGTTGGCGTTCCTTCCTTATCTCCACTGGGCTATTTGAAGCTAAAATGCATAGAACCAACAGCCAGGGGTGGGTTTTCAGTGGGTGCACTAAACTGTTAGGAACTGAGTTCAAGGTACTTTATATGACGTGTAAGACATATTCTTGACCCTCTAACTGAGAAGAAGGGATCCCAGTTCATAAAAATAACCTCAGTGGAGGGCAGCATATTAGAGAAACTCAGAAACAGTCATAGAGTCATATGATGCAGCTTCTTATTTTATGCATGGATCCATTGTTGGGTCTCTGATAAATGGGTCTCCAGTCATGCGTTATTTCTGCTGTGGGGTGGGTAAGATGGGCATAAGCTGAGACACAGCACAGGGTGGATTCAGGAATAGTAACGTAGTCCAACAGCTAGTATCTGTTAAGCACGTGTTACATGTTATGTAGAGAAATAGATGCTCTACATAGTCACTTAATGTTCACAGAAACCCTTTGGAAAATACGCTTGCATCTTCCTTTTACAGTGGAAACCCAGACTCTGCTAGGTTACCACAGCAGTGGAGTGATGGAGCCACGTTTCAGCCACAGTTGATCTGATTTGAAATCCCTCCCTCTTGCTAACTTTGTGATGCTGCCTCTGGGCCATATTCTCCATAAGGGGCCGAGGTTGTTGAACTTTGTGACTGATAGGAGAGGGCTTGTGTGGAGCAGTGGGGGTGGGATAGCTCCTCCCTGGGGGGGAGCACTTTGGAAATATATGAGTGTGTGTGTCTGCCTGTGTGTGTGTCTGTCTTCTAGTATAGTCTTGTCTGAAAATACATGTTTTATTACACAAATATTCCTGTTTATTTTCTTTTACATTGCAGTTAGGGCATTGTGAAGTTATGCTTATAAGTAAAATATTATAATCTTCGAATTTCACTTTAGAATACTAAAGCGGCATTATAAAATATCCGTTATAAGAAGAGGGCATTGGGTTTGACACGGTTGCAAACCCCTTGTGTGGACAGTATACTATGGTAATGAAACTGGAAGGTCAGCTGGAGTCTGTGAACGTCAAACCCTGTATCCCAGAATGAAGAGCTTGGGCTGTCAGCCTTTAGTGCATTGTTGTCCTTAATTTCGCCCTCATTTGATTAGGGTGGTTTGCCTGCCTTTTTCCATTTGTGCCTGTAGGGCACAGGTGGCAAACACAAGGCCTGTGGGCCGAATCCAGCCCTCCACCTTGTTTCCACCCGGGGGCAGTGCCGAGCTCCTTGCCCCAAGTAAGGAGTAGTTACATTTATACAGTCCTGAAGTTACATTCGGCCCTTTGAAGGCAACCACGAGGCTGATGGGGTCCCCAGTGAAAATGAGTTTGACACCCCTGTGTATGGTGTGTCACGGGCTGTAACACTTCCCACCTGTATCTCAGAATAAAATGAGTGTGTTCATCTGAGAATGGTGATGCTTTCTGGGGGAATTCAAGTCAGGCAACATTTGAGCAATTTTTCCTCACTCTGGCAATTATTCCTCCTTCCCTAAACTAGGGTTCCAAGTTGTTAAATACCTGTAGGTTTTAAGAATTAGCTCAGTCTGTTTTACAAACTCATGTGTCCCTTAGGTGGCTTTTCTCTCTTCCCATGCAGATGGATATCAAGGTTACATTTGTTCCATGGTAGTGCTGGTTGGGGTTTTCCTGAAAGTTGTTTATCTAGGGCCCAGAGTGGGTTTGCTCTCCAGGATCATGTGTCAGTCTCTGGAGACATTTTTGGTGGCCACACTTGAGGAGTGCGAGGGGTCATCCGACAGTGCACACAGTTTCCCACAACCAAGAATTATCTGGCCTGACATGTCAGTGGTGCCCAGGTCTAGGGTTCTTCACGCAGACAGCAGTCTCCGTAGCCCAGGCATCCCTGTGGGTCATCCCAGGCAGAATGAGTCTCTTCTTGGAGTTTGACGGGTCGGCCCTAGTGTTCCTTCGGGTTATTTTGCGCAGTAGATCCAGCCCTGCTATTGGGACTGTATCCTGGAGAAGGCACAGCACGGTCCTCTGCAGTAGAGGAAATTCTGCAGTGTTTTTCTCCGCAGCCTTTTCTGTAGCACTCTTCTTAATTCGCAGACGGCAAGCCCGTCTCAGTTCTTTCAGGCTCCAAAACGGATCTCTCCAGGTCTCAGCCTTATCTTTAACCCTTGAATCTTTTTCAGAGATGCCTTCTTTCTGGATCTCAATTGGGATTTAAGCAATACACTGAAAGATCAACACGAAAAGCTCATATCTGCTCTGGTGTCTTAGTCATAGGATTGTCTGGAAGAAAGGGAAAACTGATTGGGACTGGCGGGCTGTTTAAAGTTTTGGTGGCAGTTTGAATGGCCTTTGTAGGATGAGGACTGTATTGGGCAGTGTTTGAACCTTTATTAAATAAAGCAAAACTGTATTAACAAGTGTGATAATTTATGCAGCCGTTAGTCTAAAGCAAGGGGGAATTATAAATAGATGAACCTCAAGTCCCAGTATTGGGCTTGGCATTGCAGTCTGTGTGTTGGGCCTTTTTAGTAACAGTCATCTTCTTAATTAGGCTGTGTCCAACTTAACGTTGCATACAGTTTGTACACATTGCAGCAGAATTGGGAGTCAGCCTGGGATTGAGAAATTCCCATAGGGAACTGGTTTGTAGTGAGTCAGTCCGTGTGTGGAAACACACAGAACTCAGTTCCTGAGAGAGAAACCATGCTGTGGGGGAAAGGGGCAACAGGACCCATGTGGGAAGGCAGAATAGTTTATCTTCTGACACAGCCCTACAGTATGATGGAGCAGATGCAGGCGCTTTCTCAGAGCTGGGCAGGGTTAGGGAAGACCAATAGGGGATGATGAAATAACTCAGGACTAGAGCCATTATTACTCTGAGGCCTGAAGGAGCCAGCCAGGAGGGGGACTGGTTTCTGGAACCTTGGGAGAGCTTAGCTGTAGGAGAGGGCAACCTGTCGGAGTGTAACCACTGCCAACCAGTGGCCTAGAAGGAAGGGAATCAAGGAATAAATACCTCAGATTCTCTTTTTTCCCCACCCTCTGATCTCCTGCCAAAGCCTGTCATTGGTCAAACCCAACTGGAAACCAGAAAATAAGGGAGCCCAGTGAGGCACATACATAGCAGAGATGGAAAAGGTTGGGTGGAGGACCTGGAAGAGCATAGGGAGGGTACCCAGCATGCTGAAGTCAAAGTCAAGTTAGTTCTGAAAGGTATAGCTAGACGATGGTATCTGAGCAGAGTCTGTAATATTGTAGAAAGGAGTGTTTTCACTGATAACAGAGGACATTTTCAGAGACAAAGTGTTGCTGTAGGTTTGGTGAGCTCAGAGCTGCTTTTTTTGCCTTAGAATCTTAACTGACTTTAGAAACCCTGCAGTCCAGCTTCCCTTGCTGTGTGGGAACCCTTTCCACAGTGCCCTGCCCGAGTGGGTGCGGAACCTGTTCTCAGCGAGTCCTTTACACTGTTGGAAAGCTTTAATTGTTAGGAAGTTTGTCCAGATTGCTGAATGTATCAGTTTGGCTTAGGTTTGGCTTTATATGAACGAAAAGCCTAAAGTAACAGAGATCTTTAAAAGGTGGAAATTATATTTTTGTAAAGTCAGAGAAATCCAGAGTAGTCAGTTCCGGACGGATGTGGCCATGCCCAGGTCTTTGAGGAAGTTCTGCCCCATCGTGCATCACCTCCTGGTCCAGGCTCACTGCTTTCAGCTCGCTCTGTTAGGTTTATGTTCCGTCCAGCAGAAGGAGGAAAGGAAGGGAGGACTTGTCTCGGTTCTTCACTACAAATGCCCTGGCTGGTGCGGCTCAGTGGGTGAAGCACTGGCCTCCAAACCGAAGGTTGCCGGTTCGATTCCCAGTCAGGGCGCACGCCTAGGTTGGGGGCAGGTCTGCGTTTGGGGGCCTGCAAGAGGCAGCCAGTCGATGTTTCTTTCACACGTCAGTGTTTCTCTCCCTCTCTTTTTCTCTTCTTTCCCCTCTCTCTAAAAATAAATAAATAAAATCTTGAAAAAAGTTTTCATGTGAAATTTATTCATTCTATGTACAGAAAGTACATGAAGCACGTATCTACATTTTAAAGAAGAATAATAAAATAATCAGCTGTCTACCACCGAGGTTAAGAGAATAGAATGTTTACTGTCAGCTCCATGTGCCCCCCTCCCTGTTACACTTCCTGCCTCCCCTCTAGGTTTGACTACTATCCTAATTTTGGGAATAATTATCCCTTGCTGTGTTTATTTTTATTCATTGATTTTAGTGAGAGAGTAAAGGGGAGAGAGAGAGAAGAGAGACATCAATTTTATGTGCCCTGACTGGTGATCGAACCTGCATCCTTGGGCGTATCTGGATGATGCTCTAACCAACTGAGCTACCTGGGCAGGGCAGGGCTCCCTTGCTGTTTTTTGAAGAAATGTGTTACCACCTACATATGTGCCTGTTAAGTTTAGCTTTGTTTTTTAACTTGCTATAAATGTGTTTATATGTATTTTAAAATTTTCCTATGTTGGTCAAATATTTGTGAGATACATACATGTTCTTGCTTGTAGTTTAGTTCATTCATTTTCATTGCTGTGTAGTATTTCATCGTATGACTACCATGCATTCTTTCTCCATCCCACTGATGGTGGACATTTAGGTTGTTCCAGTCTGGGGTTTATTTGAACATTACCATTATGAACTTCCTTACAGGTGTCAAGCGATACCAACTCTTAACAAGTGTAAGAGTTTTTCTGGGATTTATCCCCAAGAGTGGAATTGTTGAATTGTAAAGGATGTACACCCTTAACTTCACCAGATAATGCCAGATTTTTCTAAAGAGGTTAATAGCATTTATACTACTAGCAACAGTGTCAGAGTTCTTGTTTCTACCCAGCTTGACAAACCTGATACTTAACAAGGTTTTTTATGTTTTGCCAATTCAGTAAGAGTGAATCTAATTGATTTCCATATGCATTTCCTTGATTACTAATGTGTCCTTTTAAATGTTTGTTGACTCTTTGGATTTCCAGGTTTGTGGGTACCCTTCAAGTCTTATGCCTCATCAATTACTTATCTATTTCTCCTTGTAGTTTTATTAAATGTTGCTACATATATTTTACAGTTTTGTTACTAGCTTCATACAGATTCAAAATTATTACATGTTGCATTTTTAATATAATAATGCTTTTTGACAATATAATATAGCTGCATGAGCTTCTTATGAAATAGGCAAACTGTAAATGTTTGATGAATTGAATGACTTGCCATCGTTCAATTTCTGCGGTATAGGCAGAAACCACAGGACAGGTCTAGTCTGTTCTTCTGGCACACTGTTATGTGTGTCCTACGAATTGAATAAATAATTTTTAAATAAAAAAGTGTAGCATTTTCTTTTTTGAGGTACAGCTTCCACACAGTGAAGGGCACCAATCTTAACTGTACAAGTCAGGAAATACTTAACACGAGGATACACTGTTCGCACTGCCCAGCAAGACTGAAAAATACCCCGCCCCCCAGGAAGCTGCGTACATCCCTGCCCACTGGTAGCCCACCAAATGTTGTCATTCTCACTGTGGTTCATTTTGCTGATTTTTGAATTTTATGTAAGTGGAAACGTATCATACGTATATTTTTCTAAATGTCCTTTTTGCTCAACATTTTGTCTGTGAGATTCAGCCATGTTCTTGTTTAGCAATAGTTTTTTTTTTAATTATTGCAGTGTAGTTTTGGTGCAAAAAATGTCTCAGTTTCCTTGTTTTGTAGTTCATGAGCATTTATGTTCCCAGTGTTTGGCTGTTATGTGTGACACTGATGCATTCTTGAGCTTGTCTTTTGGTAAACATAATTAGAATAGGTGGGTTGTAAGGTATACCCACCAAACAGGTTTCCAAAGTGGTTGTATCAATTCTTTTCCTATAGGGTTTTCTTAATAAATGTTTTGGATTCAGATTTGGGCACACACCTTAAATATCTGCATACTAAGCATTAGAGAGAGCATGGAGAATAGGAAGAACATTGTGATAGGAAGGAATCTCAGACAATTTTGAGAATGCCATGGTGGGCCTGCTCCTTATCTGGCTGCGTAGTAAGTAGCATGGATGGAGGAAAGCCTAGGACTGTATGTTTAAAGTCTCCAGCCCTTTTTGATGACCTTAGATTTGAGATGCTTTCCCAAGCATTAGGGCTGTAGCAGTCAGTGGCATTCTATCTGGATGACTGAAATCACCTTTATCATACATAAACATAAGCAGGTAACCGATGTGGTCTTGTATTGTAGGCAGGTAAAGGGTCACTCGCAACTTCTCCCTTGAGTTAGATTGGTGAAGGCAAAGAGGTGACGGAACATCTGTCCAACAAAACTCAGGCACAGCTCACTATTAATATGCGGTTTATTACCATCATCTGTAAGAAAATACACACAGGCATAAATCAAACTACTGAAAACTTCTACCAGCCCTACTTTTGTGACTTTAGGACACTGAAGGTTGTTTCCCTTGCTGTATCCTGAAGAGGAAAGGAAAATGTTTATCGTCAGAAAATTCAGATTCATTAAACATTTAGTGTTTTTTAATCTGTAGCCATTTTCTTATTACCTTTACCTCATTTAATGTAAACCCTATGAGTGAATGGTGGTATCTTTTTTTCCTGTGGACTCTTTGTTGACTTATAACAGTGGCATCTAATTTTTGCAGATGAGCAAAATCGAGTTGCACAGACCATCAGTAATGTGCCGAAGACCACACATCTTCTAAGTGAGAGCTCATTTTCGAGTTGAAGCTTTGCTTGCCACCAGCCCAGACTTTCTAGGGCGTCACGGTGCCTGTGGAACACCATGCAGCAGCTCCCAGGGCCACAGGAAGGGTGTGAGGTGTTGCTTCAGGACTCTCCTGGGTAGTGGCTGGAGTGTGTGTTTTTGAGTTGCCAGAGGAAAAATAATGTTTTTTAAAAGTCTCATCATTTCAGCACTTAGTAATTCTGTGTGTAGACTCTTTAAAATGTCTACCATTACACAGTAATGGTCCTCTTTGTGTAAATTATATATAATTGCTCTGTAAATTTTAAGTCATTATTAGATACTTTTGGTTGCTTTTATTTGAAGCCCAAAGCTTTACTTTCTATTTCTGGAATTGCAAAGCTTCTGCTGTCTTTGGCCCGTTCGGAAACTTTTTTCAGGAAGGCCTTTTTTTTAAAGCTCTGTGAATTCAAGCAGTCCTAAGTATTTGGTGAACATAATGGAATTTCTCCATCATAATGCTTTTTAAAAAAGGTATAAAATCAGCTCAGCTGTTTTTAGTCTGTTTATGGAGTTGTACTGCCGGCACCACAGTCCACTTAAAAACATTTTCAGGAGAAACCCCGAGCTGGTTAGCAGTCCCTGACTCACATCCTCCCAATTCCCCAGCCCGAGGCAAACATCAAATGACTTTTTGTCTATGGCTTTCCTTATTCAGAACATTTCATGTAAATGTGATCATAGAATATGTGGTTTTTGTGATTGGCTTTTTTGCACTTTCAGTGTTTTCCAAGTTCATCCATGTTGTAACATGGATCGTAAGGCTTTTCGTGGAGAATTTGAAGTAAAAGGTGTCTCCAGTAGTGTTCCTGTGTTCTCACAGGGAGCACAGAGGGTCGCATCTCGGGTTTATTTTACACACAGTAGAATAGCTTGTCATCTTAAGGCTACTTCCAGGATTCATTTTAGAGACGGGCTATGATGGACAGTGTGGAGCTAAATGACTGGCCTTCAGGATGTCTTGAACTCTTCATAATTATTTGCAAGGTTTTGTGTTCCCAAGCTTATGTTTGGTGGGGGAGTTTAGGGGACTGAGAATTTTAAAAAAGGTAAAATCAAGACACTCATACAGGTGTAAAATGAATACACATAAAGATTTTATTTGACTTAGAATGAGGACTCCAGCGAGAGGTTATAACTGGGGTAAATGAGATGCCCAAAGAACAGACAGTTACAGACCAAGAACATTCAAATGAGTGTGAAATGAAGGCGAAGTCAGCCTCTCCCGTCGTGCAGAGGGATGATTTGAACATGGACCAGGCGTGGCAGGTGGCCTGTTTACAGACGAAGAGTTGGCACCACTGTCAGTTACCTACATTGTCGGTTTAACTACATCAGAAAGTAACTTTCATGTAATCATAATTGCAAAACCCAGAGGATGTCCCCAGCAACACATAATTTTCTGCTGGAAGTGCACATTTTCTCCTGCACCCTCAACAGGGTATCAGGAAGTTTAAAACTCTTCCAAATGATCATTTTAAGTGCAGTCCTCACTTTTAAAAAGCAGACTACCCAAAGGGTGTTTACATCAGTTGAGGGTCCATCAGAAACCCAGGGATAGGTTTGAAGTTCACTCTTTTGAAGAGGATTACATGTTAGAAATCTCCAAGAAGTAGCCTTTGCAACTCACTTGGGTTACACTTCTCAATATATGTTCAGTACTTCTCTCTAAAAGCAGGAAGACTATTGAGGAGGAGATTTCTGTACTTGTAATGTGGGAAGTCTGGGTACCCTAAGTCAGTCGCGAAGGTAGATGATCTGAAGATCAGTCTGGGGAGGGAAAGCTGCATCACTTCCTCCCCTTTACGTGTGAAGAATTGTGGGCTTATTTCCGTCAGACCTTGCCTGTTACCCAGGGAGTTCTCACTTCTGGTCTTCAGAGGATAATGAGCTGCTTCAGTACTTTTAAAGGTAAACGGTGCACATGCCCAGTAAAGCCATTTAGCTACTTATTGGAAGAGACTAGGAATTCACAGCAAATTTGGCAACATTAGATGTTTGAGGTTGCATGTACAGTACTCCCCCACATCTTACCTATTCACCTTATGCTGAGAAAGTATTTACCAAGAAAACCCATAATTGTTCATAATTTGCATCCCTTTAGCCTCCTTCTCTGTTTATTGAGCTTAGTTTTGTGCATTTTTATTCTTCTCTACTAGTTTAAGCTCTGTGTAGTGCATTTCTAGATGTATTTCAGTAAAGATGCTCACAGTCATTAGTTGACAAAATCAGCAGCTGTCTTTATTTGACGCCTTGTCCTCACCATGAGTAAGTAAAGACAAAATTTTAGATGCTCGTTGGGCTGTGTTTAGGGCTCTCAGCTTTTTTGAGCTCAGAAGCATCGATTTTCCATGAGTGCACCCTAATGACTGAAGAATATTGCAAGTCTGTCTCCTGTCTGGAGCCCAGATTGTATCACAGTGACACAAAGGTGCTTTTCCTGAGGACTCCGGTGCCGACTGGAGAGCAGTTAGATTTACGTGCACATGCGTGTGGAATAGTACTTGAGCCTGTGTATCTGAGTCTCGGAGTACGGCTGAAGGGCAACCTGTGGGCCATTAGGCTGTTTGAGATGACCTTCTCCGATACTGGATCTCTTGACTTATATAGTGGCGTTTGTGGGGAAGTATACGGTTTGCTCTTCACCCCCTCAGAAGGGCTGAATGAGCGTCAATGAGCACACATCTCTGTGTCACAGTCACCAGTGGCTGGTTGGAAGGCTGTCTGGTCAGAAGACTGGTTTTGTTGCTCAATTCTTACTCCTTTGGTGACTCAAGGGAGTTTCTCCCTTTGGGTTTGTGATCTGTTTTTGCTGATGAACTTTAATACCTTTTGAGCCTCTATGGAGAGCAGTGTTTTCTTACCTGTTTACTTTGCACTTTGAAGTTCTGCAGAATGTGATCTGAAAGAGAGTCAGGTTCAATTAGCTTTGTTTTCTGTGTTTTTAGGGCAGAAGTAAAGAATAAATAATTAAGTCTTGGGATATCTTCTGTATTTTTACTTCACCCCCTAACCTGAGTCTCAGTGTTTAGGTTATCGTTTGATCTTAAAACACTAAGGGAGCGGGTGAACTGTGTAAAACAGGTTTTTCTTTTCCTCAGCAGCCCGTTCCTGCTTTAAAGCTTGGATGTCTGGCTTTTCTGGAAAAGCCATTGAGGGTTGAACCAGGCAGTTGTGTTGGGGGCGAAGAACGTGGAGGCAGGAGGGAACCCTATCCTTTCTTCTCTGCAGCATCGCAGGGTACAAGGTCTTGATTTTCATTAATATGTGGCCAAAGAATAAACATTATCCAGGAACAGTGATCTGATCTCATTTTTTCATGTGGCCAGGCCCTGACTTGAACACTTCCAGGGAAGTTTAGGGATGTCTGTTCGGCCCATCAAAGATAAGAGTAGCCACTGAGTTTGGTGATTGGGTCTCAGTGGTAATGTTAAGTCAAGTATTGGGTAATTATTTTACAAAAGAAGGGGACGGGGAGAGAAAGGGGCGCATTACAGTGTACAGGTTAAACTGTTCTTAACCAAGAGTGCCTGTCAGAATTGCCTGGGGAGGTTTTCCAAAATACATTTTTCCGGGCTCCACACTATACTTACTGAGCCTTTGGGTGGGTTTTCTCAGGCCATTGGATGGTTTTGATGGACTCCACTGGTTTGGTGGAAAGAGTATTGAACAAGATGTTAGGTTCTGACGGGGCCACTGCATCTGGTTTGACCCCAGGGAAGGCACATTTTAACACCAGTCTTTGAGTCTCAACAATGAAAAGGATTGGGTGAGGTGTCTCTAAGGTTCCTTTGAATGGCAGCATTTTCTGATTTTTGAAGACAAGTTTCCTGAAATGCTTTCCAAACTAATTTCTTTCCGTCTTTCTTTCGGAAGCAGTTAATAGGGGAGGCCTCTAGCTGAGACAAAGCACTTGGTGTTTGTAGGACATTGTCAGATCATTTGGCGATACTGTCTTAGTTGGGAGAGTAGTGAAGCTGTGACCCTTAATTTGTCTCCTGCAATAATGTAGATGACATGACTGTGAGAACTATCTTCTGAACATTTGTGTTACTGAGGGTTCGGCTCTAGAAACCTGGGGTGTAGAAAATGTGGTGGAAAAAACAATGCATTTTGAGCCGGGAGGTTTGAGTCCTGTTTCTGAGCTGTGTGACCTTTGGGCCTCATCTGTAAAGGATGGGGAGTGGGCACGAATGGTCTTTAACCCCCCTTTCAACTCCGATGGCCTGTCACCTGGTGTATCTTGCCTGTTAAACAGAAGGGTGCCGGTGCGTGCAGAGTCTGGTTGCAAATGGCCAGCCCATCTCCTCTGCAGGTTCGGCCACGGCCACTGGGAGGGATGTGGGATTAGGGGGGCAGAATTGCCCTCGGATCTAACGACAGTCACTTGAGTTGAATAGATGTTGCGTTCCTACCGTGTTGAAGACCCCAGTCTCAGTAGTACAGGAGATGCAGAACTTATGTCCTCCCTCTTGTTTGTATTCTTACCAGCACCTGGTGCCATAAGAGAGTTCAGATATTAAAATAATCATATGGTGGTTCTTCCACTCCAGGGTAGAGTACTTTCCCAAATAAACTCAACGCAGTTGGCTAATGCAGTTGGGCCCAGATTGACTCTTGAGAAATAACCCAAATCGCTGCTTAGGGTTCGTTGGCACGTGAGACGTGCAGAGAAGACATTGTGCGATGATGGGAGGAAGATCAACTTTTTGTAAGGAAGTAGCTTTCCCAGAATCCTGATTTTACAGCGACTCAACAGGGATATCGTTAGGTATTACTGTTTTGGATTTTTCCTCTAATGAGTGACAGACTTACACTTGGACCTCAGGTCTGTGCTGTGGCCAGCAGTCCGCATTTGGACAAAGTAGGAAGTTGGAGAGGTGCAGGTTGTAACCGGGGCCAGAGGAAGCTAGTGTGTACGCACTTCTGTTCCGACCATACATCGTTAGAAGTCTGTTCTGTGTAATGCTCAGTGAGGGAAACTACTACCTTTTCTTTGGCAAGGAATCTCAAATCTGTAGCAGTTTGGCCAGAAATCATCAGGGTGGACCAGAGACAGCAGGAATGTTTTTCTTTGATGAAAACACAAAGAATGTTTTTCTTTAGCCTAATTTTTAATGTAAGAGGAACAAGGAGGAGAAATTGCACTGGAACGTCTTGTTGGCTCCTCTGCCTGGCTTTGCAGCTCTTTGGCACTCTTCCTTTAGGGCCTGGTCCTCCGGTTAGGCTTGGACCTTATAATGCTTTGGAGCCCTGAGTGATGGTTCCAGAAGCTTTGGATTCGACTTGGAGTGTGAAGGCCTGGGTTTCAGGCCTGACTCTGCAGGTTGCTGCTTACTTTGCTGTAAAGCAAGTCACTCAGCCTTTCTTGACTCCTTTTCCCCACTCCTAAAGAGAAATGCCTCATTCTTGACCCAAGAGCCTCATGAGGTTATAAAGGACAAATAAAATAATATGAAAGATGTTTAAAATGTTTCAGTTGTGTAAATATTACCATGTTTCCTTTACACATAAATAATGCTTCTAAGTGCTTCACCTTCCCCTGTGCATGTTTGTCGTGGTCCCTGCAGCCTTCACTTTGTCAGTTAGTCCTCTTCCCTCTGTAATTGATGGCCACCTAACTTGTGAGTTCGAAAGGGAAGAGAGCGTTTGAAGCGGAGCAAGCCTGCGAACTCTCATTTCTGTAACATTCCGGCATGTGCGGGCGGGCACTCTGAAAGCCATGGAATGGTGGAAACCCTAAGTAGCCGCCGTGATGTGTGTGGTGCCAGCAGCGTGGGGGGCACGTCTCTTCTTAGGTGGTGGATGGGCAGTTCCAGGGGCTGCCTGAGCGGCGGTGCTGTTGTTCTTGAGTGAGACACGCGTACAGTCAGCTCTTTCAGTAGGGCCGTTACGGTGTGCATTCGCTCCAGGGGAAGAAGCACCGCCCAGTGTGGGTCTGGAAATGCCTGCCAGGTGGCTTCACTTTTGGTGATACTCACTTTTAGCATGCTTCTCCTGGTATTAACTGGTGGCTATGGAATTTAAGAGGGAAAGTCATTGCCTAGTTGTTGGCAGTTGGTTAAGTACAGCACTAGTTCTCAAAGAAGTTTTTCTTGTGGGCAGAGGGGTGTGGGTAGTGCCAGTGTGCGAAGTTTGCTTATAGAATCGTGTTCTCTTGGAGTGATTCAGGGACCGAAAGAGATTAAGTAACATGGTGAGGGAGAGCTGCCGGTCAGTACCGACAGGAAGGTAACTTGTAAGTGAAGACTCCTGAATCTCCATTGACTTACTTTATCACATCATAATCCTGGCCTCACAAAAAGGTTAAGAGAATAAATTACAAGGATGAAAAGCACCGAGATTGCGTAGAGTGGAAAGTAATGTCAGTGTTAACTCCGTTCACTGCATTGCACAGCCACATTCTAAGTTGCAGGAAGCCAGGAGTAAAACCACACTAGGGCGCTGGCTGGTTTCAGACCTGAGGGCCATGGTCCCTTTAGATGCAGAATATATTTAGTGAGATCAAACATTTAAAAAAAAGAAGGAAGAAACAAATGTGAGTGCATCAAAAGTAACAGGGTGTTACTTGGGAAACTCTTGTTTTCGTTTTGTTGCTCTGTGTTATGAAATACGTGTCTGTGGGACTGTGGGGAAAGTTTGAACCCATCGATCTGACAAGTACATGCCCCAGATTCCTGGAACTTGGGGACTGTCACTGTCATGTTACATTCACAGAAGTGCCTTGTCCCATGAAGTACTTTGGGGCCGAAGGAGTTCACTGTGTTTGGGAATGTCGGAGGGTCCTAACCTCCCACAAATTCTAGCAGCTGCCTAGTAATGGTTAGGGTCACTGGGTACGATTTTGATGTCTTTTTAGGAGTCAGCTAATACCTAAATGATTAGAATAAGGTAGCTTCTTAAAGTGGTTAATATTTTGAATTCCATACTACTAAGGCTTATGTTGTGTTTTTTCTCTTTCATAATATACTTTTAGAAGATTTATGGTATTCTTTATCATCATTTTATATACATTCATTGGGCATAGTGGTTTTGATTTTTGTTGTTTTTTGTCCAGAGGAACACATTTCCAATTTTATAACAAAGTGTGAAAGAAGGAATGCTTTATTTGGGGAAGTTTTTACCAAACTGTTAAGCAAGAACTGGAGCTAACCCACACACACTCACAGATACATATACAGGTGCAATTTATTATTTGGTGACGATTATTTTGTGTCTCTTCCAGATAAAGAATTGGAGGCACAGGTTGGTGAAATAATTTGCCAGGAGTTACACAAGAACATAAATTGTGAAAAGAAAGCTCTTGGGACAGCACTGGGTAGTAATGTGTTTAACTATCTTTTGCCTGTGAACACTAAAAATGAAGAATTGGAAGAGTACTGAGTAATGAGTCAGAAGGCTCGGCTTCTAGTCTCCACTCTGCACCAGCCTGTCTGCATAAGCACAGGCTTGCCGTTTCACTCTGGGGCCTCTGTCCATAAAGTGAGAATGTAGGCTTGATCTCCGAAGGTCCCTTTAGCATTTAGATGTTGCTTCCCAAAGGGCTGGAGTCTTGCATCAGGACCCATCCTGGGGTTTGTGCTGTTTGCAAGGCCCCAGGGAGCTGCCTCATTCTTTTTTTCCAAGGAGATAAATGTACATTACCCCACAGAGCCCTATAACGCAATGGCCTGTTAGTGCTGCGAAGAGCTTCTTCACTGGGGACCAAGCCCGGGCTGTTTGTGGTAACCAAGAAGAATCTTGGAATGAGTCCAGGAAATGTAATTTCTGTGACCAAGTAGTTGCCGACTCAAAAAGCTTGCTACAATCCACCCAAGAACAGCGTCTTCTGTCTTCGGAGAGTGAGAATATAGAACTCTATCTCCTGTGAAAGACTTTGAATTCAAGGACTTCCATTATCTTCTTACAGCAATTACCAAGAAAATGTATTCTTGCTGAATGTAACTTGATAGATGTTAGCAAGGAATGCCTTCATATCTTAAAAAGCTTTAAAAAATTAGTTTGTATTTGCTAATTCCTCACCTTCTCCATAATGCTAGTTGTATTGCTTTATTGTTCAGTGCTGTGAAGAGTTGATAGTACCTGCAGTCACCTTGACGTTTTCCGGGTAGATTAGGAACTGGATCACCAGAGGAAAAGCCGGTCAGAGTGACTGCTCTTCTGTCGCCCCATTCACACACACAGTGTAGCCATGGCTTTGACTGCACTTCTGACACTACAGGGTTCTTTATAATGGTGGAAGTCGTGACCTGTGTTTGATGACGGAGGCCTCCTCTGGTCCTTCAGCAGGTCTTCACTGCCACTGCTGTGCAGGATTGAGGCTGATGATAGCAACAGTGGGCTCTGGGGAATGGCCACCAAGAGCTCGGAATAGATGAGCTGTGTTTTCACGGGGGGCCCTCCTGGGAATCCCGAACTCGCTAATGTTAACTGCCTTACGCCCCAGCCTAATTGCCGAGGTATGAGTGCTCTCAACAGACGTGCGTTGGGTGCCTGTTCTCCTCCTAAGCTCTTCACGCGCCTATTAGAACGTCGCACGTGGGTATCCAACAGGAGCGTAACTCGGGAGATAATTCCTGTCAGCTTTTCCTAAGTCTCTTCTGTCTTCTGCTTCTCTTCCTATTCTGGTCTACCATGGCCAATTGGGACAACCCTGACTCAGTCTCTCAAACTTGAACTTGAGAATTTGGAATTACTTGTACTCTTCCCACTCCATACTTTTTATACCTAATAAGTTATCAAACCCTGTTGTTCCACCGCCAAGAATGTTTTTCTGATGCTTTCTGTCCCCAGTGTTGTTTAAGGTCAAACCCAGTTTGTTTTCCCCTGGACTGTTTCAGTCACCCTCTTAACTGAACTTGTTTCTAATCTGCGTGCCCCTCCTATTATCACCCACCAAGTTACCTTTCTTTCTTTATTTTTAAATTATCCTTTGATTAACCTTTTATTTTGTTGTCATCGTTTTACAATTTGCTTTTTTTTACACAACATTATGTTCTGTAAGTTTTCCGTGTAGTTCATTCAGATTTATCTCTCTTTTTAAAAATATTTATTTATTTATTTATTTATCTTTAGAGGGGAAGGAGAGAGGTAGAGAAACATCAATGTATGGTTGCCTCTAGTGTGTCCCCTGCTAGGAACTGTCCTGCAGGGAACTGGCTTGCAACCCAGGCATGTGCCCTGACTGGGAATTGAACCGAGAACCTCTGGTTCACAGGCCTGTGCTCAATCCACTGAGCTACACCAGCCAGGGCTCAGATTTATCTCTTTTTAATGCTACGTTAAAATGCATGTATTAGTTTATTTAACCATTCTTCTGTGAATGGACATTTTTATTATTTATATTTTTTCTTTCATTGCAGAGAATATTGAAGTAAGTGTCCATACACATGTGCAAGATGCCAAAAAGTGGACTTTCTGGGTCATAATGAATATACATTTAAAATGTTAACAGACACCAGCAAATCAATTTACAAAGAGTGCCTTTCGATTTATGCTCCCATTTTCCATGCCTTTTTTTTTTTCAAGATCCTTTGTAATCTGGGTTTAGTGTACTTCTCCTAGCCTCCGCGCTCAGATCAATGTGTTTACTCATTTACTGTCAGCCACTGTGTTGGGTTTGTTTTTTTCTGTTTTGTTTTGTTTTTAAGATTTTATTTATTTTTAGAGAGAGGGGAAGGGAGGAAGAAAGAGAGGGACAGAAACCTCAATGTGTGGTTGCCTCTCACATGGCCCCCAACTAGGGACCTGGCCCGCAACCCAGACCTGTGCCCTGACTGGGAATCAAACCGGTGACGTTTCGGTGCACTGGCTGGCGCTCAGACTACTGAGCCACAGCAGCAAGGGCAACGTCCTGGTTTTTATTCAGTACAAACTGTGTGCCAGGCATTCTCCTGTATGTTGGGGATTTAGTACCGGGTAGGACAGATGGGGTCCCCACCCTCATCTAGCCCACCCTCCCGCCACACACACTTTTTGTCGTTCCCAGGTTCTTTTTATGCATTTACAGCCACTTTTCTCTCTTCTTCATATGGCTTTTCCCCCTTTAACTTACCTGTCTAGAGACATTTTCTTGATCATTCTTCTACCTTTTTAACCAGCTTAGTTTTATCCTGTCTTCTCTTTACCTCTTAGACAGAATGGGATAGGCCTTCCTCAGCAATCTCTCAGCACCTCACTTACATCCTTTCTGTAGTGTTTATGCTGAAGAGGTTTTAAAAAAATTCTATTTATTTACTTCTTAGAGGGGAAGGGAGGAAGAGAAACATGAATGTGTGAGAGAAACATGATTGATTACCTCTGGCACACCCCCACCTGGGGACCTGGCTCACAACCCAGGCGTGTGCCCTGACTGGGAATCGAAATGGCAACCTTTTGGTTCGCAGGCCGGCACTCAATCCACTGAGCCACACCAGCCAGGGCTATGCTGAAGAGTTTTAATTACTTGTTTATACACGTAATTAAATGTGTATGCCTGTGTGTGCATGCATGTGTATATGTACACGCGTGTACACACATAGACCTTTCCCATTGCAGTCTGAGCCCAGTAAGGGCTGGCACCTGTGACTTACTGTAATACTCCCCCAGCTTAATGCCTTAAACACTGAAGATGCTTAATAAATGTTGAGCAAGTGAATGCATAATAAGCTATCAGATGAACTTAACTTCGTGCAGGGCACTGTGGGGGCTTATAAATATGACTGAGGACTGTCCGCGAGGACTAACCATGCATTCGGGGAGATAAGAACCAGATGGGTAGGCTGCAAGGTGATAGTGGTAAGCTCATCAACTTTGAGATGAGGGGGCGTTTTTCTCGTTTGTGCCAGGCATTGTGAGAGACACACAGAATGGCGAGGCACACCTTTTCGGTCAAATAGGGCCGTACAGCAGGGATTGGCAGTCTCCCGTTTGTGGGCCAGATCACACCCGCTGCCCACTTTTGTTCAGCCCATGAGCTAAGAGTGATATTTTGCATTAAAAATTGTTTTTATAAAAAGAATATTGGGTGGTATGTGAAGTTATGTGAAATTCAGATTTTAGTAAATTTTCGTGATTTTTGTTGGAACACAGCCCCGTCATTTAGTTTCCCCACCATCTACGACTGCATCTGTGCTGCAGCAGCAGAGCAAGCAGTGATAGCGGGCACCATCAGGCCTGCCAGCCTGAAGTAGGTGGCCTGTCAGAGAAACAGTCTGCCCACCTTGGATTAGAGCGCGGGAGAGATTCACATGCCCCTGAGGAGAAGGAAAGGTGTTCGTATGGAGGGGGTTACTTTGAGTTAAGGGAGCAGGACTGAAGCCTTACAGCTGAGATGATGATCCAGCTTAACCTTTTATGTTACAGAGTAGTCAGAAGATCAGAAACCTTGTCAAAATCTTCAGGATTTGTAGGGGCAGTGTCCACTGGCGTGCCTGGAGCAGAAGCTCTGAGGATCTTCAAGGGTGATAAGATTATGGTCGGGGTACGGCCTGGTCACAACTGGCCTTGCCCTTGAAAAATGAGAATGAAGAACAAACTAAGAACAGACTTCCTTTCTCTCTCTGAATGTAATGTTTCTTTCTCTTGTTTCTAGAAGGCCTTTGAGCCCTACTTGGAGATTTTGGAAGCGTATTCCACAAAGGCTAAGAACTACGTAAACGGGCATTGCACCAAATATGAGCCCTGGCAGCTAATTGCATGCAGCGTCCTGTGTACCCTGCTGGTAGTCTGGGTGTATGACTTTGTCTTCCAACCAGAGAGTAAGTATACTGTCCTGTCTATAACAATGTAGTGGAGGTTCGCCAGCTCTGGAGCGCTCGTTGGCAGATTAGACTAATTTTTTGCCTTTTGTCTTGGTTCTGATTTTTAAAATTTGTTTAAATGGGAAGTGGGGCATTGTCTTCCGACTGGTGAAGTTATAATAGGACTCTTGTGTAACGAGTACTGTTTATGTTGAGTTTTTTGGACTTGGTGGCTTACGTAAAAGCTTGCAGGAAATGAGTCATTATAAGGATCCACACGTGTCTCAGAGTGGGCATAACCTTCAGCTGCAGCTTCTTGTCTGGAATGTAAGTGTGCCACCCGGGGCTTCCACAGCAGGAAGCTTTCACTGTGGGTCGTCCTTTCAACAGCAGGTGGAGTTGGAACAGCGCTCACCAGGTGGTCCTTTCCGTGCCTGCCACGTGCCAGGCTCTGGGAGTAGCTACACAAGTAATAGGAGGTTCCTGTCTTCTTGCAGTTGAACTTCAGGTGTCAGGGGACGGTGCACTTCGAGCTTCCTGGGGAGTGCCTCGGGGAGCTGACTGACATGGGGAAGAGGAAGCCACTTCTGAGTAGAGAAGACAAGAAGTCTGTCAGCAGTCAGTTTGTAAATCATCCTTCCCAAGGTCCTGCCCAGCCTCCCACCCCGCCCCACCCCTCAAAAACCCCCAAACGCCTGGTTGCATGTCTCCTTATGAATTCCTTTCCCTCTGCAGGCTGTGTTTGGTAAGTGAGTGGGGGGCAGTCGGGGTTCTGTAGCACTCACTGCCTACACTTCTTTTTCACTCTTAGTCAGGCATCCTGATTAACTTCCTTGGGATAAGAAGCCAGTAACATTGAAGAGATTTCTTTGTCATGTCTCATTTGTCTAAAATTTCCACAACTATTTTTTTCCTGATAACATCTGTTTGAAGGGGCTCTCTGTGTTTTTTCTGCTCTTCTTTCTCTTCCCCCAGGAAAGTCAAATGAGAAACTAAATTCTGTTCATCTATCATGCAGATGGCCACTAGCCTTTCTAGTAACCCTATGTGGTAAAATTAGTTTGCTCTAGCTTTAAAACCCAGGCCTCAGTTTCAGCTCCCAGTCCTTGCAAGATTTTCCTTTTTTTTGAGAGAGAGAGAGACATGAATTTGTTGTTCCACCCATCTGTACATTCATTGGTGGATTCTTGTGTGTGCCCTGACTGGAGAGTGAACCCACAACCTTGGCATATGGGGACAACGGTTTAAATAACCAAGCTACTGGCCAGGGCTCCTTGCCAGATTTTTTCATAAACTCTTGACAGATTAGGCTGACTAGCCTTCCTGCCGCCTCCCCTCAGTGGTTTGCAAATGGACAGTCCCTTGTCTTTCTGCTCAGGCCTGTCCCTTTCCCGGGGAGCATTTGAGTCGGTGGAGCCCACCGTCCTGTCCTTCCAGGTGAACTGACCTGTTCCAGAGGGACTCTAGGAGCGGCAATGGATGGACTCGTCTCTATTTCTTTTTTTTTTATTGTGATAAGATATACACGCATGAGATGAAATTTACTATTTTTCCCACTTTTAAGTGTACAGTTCATGACATGAAGTACGTTCACATTGTTATGCAGTCATCGCCACTGTCCCTCTCGAGAGCTTTTCCATCTTCCCGAACTAAACCTCTGCCCCCGCTGAGCGGTTACTCCCCAGTCCCTGGTCTCCCTGGATCCAACAGCCGTTATTCTACGTACTCTTCCTTTTAAGGTGCTGCACTTATGAACCCACAGTAACGTTAGAGATCTGTATTTCTTTGCTCTTGACTGATACTGGCTTTAGGTGTTTGCTTCTGTTTCTAGCTCTGCAGCCCATGGTGCCCTGTGCATTGTGCTTGGTTGGTGGTAGAAGCAGAGCCGTTTAGGTCCTGGTGCTTACCTCCTTCGGTGTTCTGGACAGAGCGCCGGCCTCGGAGCGTTGCATGAGAGCATTACAGTGGCAGGCTGTAAATGATACGTGCCACCTAAGTCTCTGTGAGTCGGACTCAGCCATTTCTGTTGTTTTATTTTTAATAATGGGTTTTTTATTATTACAGAAGTAGTATGTGTTCATTGTAGAAAATCAAATGTAGATAAGCCATAAAAACAAAATTAAAATCTTGCTACCTAAATATAAGCACTATTTATGTGCTTCTCTCTCTCCATATATATGTTTGTTTTTTAGATTTTATTTATTTATTTTGAAAGAGAAGGAAAGGGAGGGAGAAAGTAAGGGACAGAAACATCAGTGTGTGGTTGCCTCTTGCACACCCCTCACTGGGGACCTGGCCCGCAACCCAGCATGTGCCCTGACTGGGAATCGAACTGCAACCCTTTGGTTTGCAGTCTGGCGCTCAATCCACCGAGCTATACCAGTCAGGGCTATGTGTCTATATTATGTGTGCATACAAACTATAGTTTTTGTAGGTTAAACGTGGTTGAGTATTGGTGGTTTCATATAGTTTCACACATTACACACACAACACACTTACTTTGTAACTCCAACTTGAATTTTAGACATGTAAAGATGTCTTCCCTCCAGACATTGCAGATCATTTTCATAGCAGTGCCATTTTTTTCAGAACCTTGCTCATGTAGAAGTGTTTATTCTATGTATCACTGAACAATCAAGTTATTTCTGGTATATCGCCCCAGGAGAGTCCAAAGTCTGGGCTAGTGATGAACTTTGCTAGTCTTGAAACTGAATTCTTCTCTGAGGGGGAAAGGGTAGTTTTAGAACTCGGGATGGGTGCCAGGGTAGGTAAGAACTAGAAGCAGCTGGAGGAATGGGGTGGGAGGGTGTGCAGGGGTTAGCGCCTCTCTAAGGTGTTCACTCTTCCTTATTTCAGCCCTGGGGTCATCAACTCAAACCCTTACAACTTGGTGTTGATTTTACTGAGGATGTCCACAGTTCATCAACAGAATCAGTTATGTGGGAGGAGGGTGGGGTAATGTTCTTGCAGTTTTTAGCCATGGCAACACCCTCAAGTTCCCTTCCTCACACAGAAACCGGCATTATTATAACCCCTGCCCTACCTAGTTGTAGGGTAATGTGAGGACTGAGTGGCGAAATTTGTGTGAAAGGAACTTGTGAACCGTAGGAGCCACGCATTGTTACACTGTCATTTCCTGTTCTATCACCTTAACATGCTCTAATTACTTTTCTTTCCGGACCTCTGGGGACTTTGACTTTTGAGATCATCTTTTTAGGTCATGACCACATGGTCTTTTCATTTTTAATTTCTCCATCTCTGACTCTGTATCCTGTTCTTTTTACCCTGTACCATTGTATCCCACCTCTCTCACCAGATTGGTTTATTCTTTTCTCCTCCGCCTTGTCACATTAATGTACCGTGGGGCACCTGACTCAGTTTGCCAGGTTTGGGACCTCTTTCCACCTCGGTAATCAATTATTTCACTCATTAAGTAAAGAAGCAGTTCTGAGTCTTAACAGCTTTAACGTTGTTAGGGATACAGCTGACCCAGGAACAGCACAGGGTTAGTGGGGCTGACCCCTGCACAGTCGAGAATCCATGTACAACTTTCGATTCCCCCAGAACTTAACTACAGTTCCTTGCTGTCTTTGGGGAAATGGTTCCATGACCCCCCATGGGTAGCAAACTCAGTGGGTGCTCAAGTGTCTTACATTAAACAGCACAGAGCAACGCACACCGCCGGTCCTCCGCATCTGCACACCGCCAGCTGCGGACTGGAAATACTGCTTTTGATTCACAGTTGGTTGCATCTGTGGATGCGAAACCCGGGGATGTAGAGGGCTGAATATTTTTAAACATCTGTGTGTAAGGGGCCCCACCCAGTTTGAACCTATGTTGTTCAAGGGTCAACTATAGTCAAATAACAAGCAGCTTAAATATCATACCAAGTTATACTCATTGGACTGTTATAATAACATTTAAAATAGCTTAAGAAGAGTTTTTAATAATGTAGAAAATGCTTAAAATGCGAAGAGTGTGCAATATTGTGCATACAGTATTGTACGCTTACATACCACCGTATGTAGAACAGGGAACTGAAAAGACACTCAGAATTTAAACAAAAAAAGTAACTACAGACAAGTAGTTGCAGCACCTTTGTCTTCTTTCTCAGTCTGTGTGTTGACCACAGTGCTAGGCTCTGTAGAGACGACAAGTAAAGACGCAGGACTTTGTGTGTGAACACCTAAAGAAGGTACACACACGTGCTGTTGTTACTGTTAAGAGCGCACTCCTTTTGGCCAGAGAAACTGGAGTGCCCCGATAGCCTAGGAGTGCAGTAAAAGTTCATGGTCAGTTCATGCCTTGCACGAAAGCTAGGTCTAGATTCCTTGTACACATGTGGGGTAACTGAAAATTTCCCTTGTGCATTTGATGCAGTGCAGAATCCTGGGAGTCTAGGACTAGAAATCCAAAGACCTACAACCAAGATTGCTCTATCCAGCAAAATTTTCATTTAGAATGGAAGGACAGATAAAGTGCTTCTCAGATAAGATCAAATTCAAGTTCATCATCACCAAGCCCTTATTATATGAAATGCTAAAGGGACTTATCTAAGAAAAAGAAGTTAAAAAAACATGAACAGTGAAAGGACAGCAAACTCACAGTTATTAACGACCACACCTAAAACAAAAGCAAACTAAAAGGACAGCTAGATCAGGAGTGGAAACATAGAAAGGAAGATCTCAAGGAGGGTTAGCAGCAGGGGAGTGGGAGGAGGAGGGGGGGGAGAATGTACAGAAAATAAGTAGCATAGGCGGTAGGTAGAAAATAGATGGGGGACAAGAATAGTATGGGAAATATAGAATCTAAAGAACTTGAGACACATGGTCATAAACTAAAGGGAGGGTAATGGTGGGGATGGGGGGGTAGGGTGGAGGGGAATGAAGGGGGGAATAGAACAACTGTAATGGCATAATCAATTAAAAAAAAAAGAAAAACAAAGACTTCACTTAAATCCCACTGCATCACTGGTTTGATCCGTGGCCTTGAGCAAGTTAGTGCTTTGATCCATTGTTGCCTTTGGATAGTGGGTAGTGCCTTTCACGCCCACCTCCAAATCTTGTTGTTGGAGTCCATTGAGATGTGCTGAGTGTCAGTGCATTAAAGTAGAATGGTTTGTTTCAATGCCATGTGTTTATAATTCTTGTAATAACAGGGTCAGAATTCCCAGTTTGTTCTGTGTACTTCCTGACAGAAGTAGTCTGCTTGGTGTCATGGTATTGAAGGCCTTTTTAGGTCCAGAAATGTTGTTAAGGGTGTGTGTCGAATGAGAGCCTGGGGGCCTAGATCCTGCAAAACGATGTTTGTTGGTCATTCGTTTTGTGGTCGTAAAGAGAAATGTTGGCCCCTGTAAACCCTGAGAAGGTGAAAACCTCTGGCACAGATATGTCATTTGACCCAGCAGTTCTGTTTCTGGGAGTTTATTGTGGGTATTCTCTTATGTATGCAGTGTGGTTACAAGGTGATTTCAGTATGACTTGTAATAGCAATTATTAGAAACAGCCTAAGTGTCCATCAAGAAGGGGCAGGTTAAATAAATTACGGTGCATCAGTATAATGAAATCCTCTAGCAGGGGCGTCCAGCCTGTGGCCCATGGGCCGCATGCAGCCAAAGGTGGCTATAAATGAGGCCCAACACAAAATCGTAAATTTACTTAAAATATGATCAGATTTTCTTTATGATTACGTGTCACAGTGTATTTACTGTGCGGCCCAAGACAACTCCTCCTCTTCTATCGTGGCCCAGAGATGCCAGAAGGTTGGACACTCCTTCAAGTTTATGGCTATAAAAAATGAGTGCCGAAGCACTGCTCTTTAAGAGAATGTTCCTAAGTAGGAAATGAAATTCTAATATAGTGCAGATAGAATATGCCACCTTTGGTGTAAAAATAGAGACGACACAAAGACCTTTGTTCTTGCCTGTATGTACCTAGGGAATTCGGAGAGGGTGTTCTGGAAACTAATTGTAGTGTTTGCTTGCGGGTAGGATGAAGGTCTGGGGGTAGGTGAGAAACTTTTAACTCTGTCTGTATGTTTATTTATTTTTTACTTTTTGAACCATGTAAATATGTTACTTATTTAAAAAATGAAATTTAAAAGGTTTTTTATTTTAAAGGAAAGAAACCCCACCTCTGCGACCCGAAGGTGAGTGGGGCTGCAGAGGACGTGTTGGAAAGCCCACGCCTTAGGACGAGCGTGTTCTGCCCACAGACGTGAACTGGGGTCATAGAACCATTTGTTTCTTACAGGTTTATGGTCGAGGTTCAAAAAGAGATGCTTTAAGCTCATCAGGAAGATGCCTATTATTGGTCGAAAGGTAAGTGGAATCTGTATAGACCTTCTGCTCTACCCCACCCCCATGGTTATTATATCTCGTTCTTTTTAGTTACTGAACCTAGTGTTCTCGAGTGGGAGGTGTGATTTTGCCCTCTACCTCCGAGGAACAGTTGACGGTGTTTGAAGACATTATTGGTCATCAGAGGGGAGGGAAGTGCTGTTGGCACGGTGAGTAGTGGCCAGGGTGCTGCTAAGTGCCCAGGACAGCCCCCCCACTGCAGAGAGTCATCTGGCTCACTGCGTCAGCAGCCCCAGGATTGCGAAACCCAACTCAACCTTTCCTCCCACACACGTGACCCGAGGAGAAATGAGATGTCTGTCAAGAATTTGGAATTAGAAAACTTGACAGAAGTGACATGATGCTATGGAGCAATATCTGGCTGGGCTGATTTTAGGTGTTTGCGTAAGCGGGGGTTGGGTGCTTATGTGGTTTAGATCAGAGTTGGCCAGCTTGTTCTGTAAAGGGCTAGAAATGAAACATTTCGGCTTTGCGGGCCATACCAGGTCTTTCACCAACTCCTCAGTCTGCCCAAGTGGAGGGAATGCAGCTATGGGATCATAAGTAAAGGAACAGCCTGGCTTCCTTCCAGGAAATCTTTCTTTACAAAAATAGGCATCAGCCAGGTTGTGATTTTCGGATCCCGGGTTTAGAGATTTAGATAACAGCTATTCTCCTGCTCTTTGTACCTTTCTCTGTTCCTTTCACTGTATTTTCTCTACCCTCATCCACCCTGAGGATAAGATAGTCACCTCTGTCCCCTTCTGACAGGCTCTTTATCGCAGATGTAGATAAACAGGGCAGGCCCCACTGCCAGCTTTAAGGCAGGCACAGGAGTTCTTGATGTCTTCATTTCCCTCTGTACCCTGCCCTTCACCTCAGCTTCCCTTCAGCCTTCCTCTTCCGGCTTTCAGTTTGCTTCTCTGGCCGTACCAAGAAAGACATTGGGTATCTTTATCCTTTGACTGAAGTCCACTGAGAGCCCTGTGCTAACTCCCAGACTATGTATTTTTGGGTCCATTTCCTGTGGGCAAGTAGAAGTAATAAATGGGGCGGGGATGGAGCATGGCAGTAGACAGGGTTTTATTTCACCTCAAGTTCATTTGAGCCTCTAAATTAAATCTACTTCAGTCGCTATGGAATAAAGGGTAGGGGAAGAGGGAAGATACATACTGGATGGACTGGCTCACAAAGGATAATAGTATTTCCTCTTATCAGTCCCTGTATTTTTTTGCCCTTATTCTTTATGCTTTTCTCTTTCAATTTAAGATTTTGAGACAATCCTAGGGTTTCAGAACCCACTCTTAAATTTATATATGTGTATATGTAAATTTATATATATAAACATATATATATTTTAAAGAGTTTATTTAATTTTATATAGGGAAGGGAGGGAGAAAGAGTGGAAGAGAAACATCAGTGTGTGGTTGCCTCTCATGCGCCCCCTGCTGGATACCTGACCCACAACCCAGGCATGTGCCCTGACTGGGAATTGAACTGCTACCCTTTGGTTTGCAGGCTGGCACTCAGTCCACTGAGCCACACCAGCCAGGGCTTAAATTTATAAACTAACAGAATTAGAAGGGACTTAGGAACTGTATAATCAATGACCTTTTTTTTTAGAAGCAGATTTTGAGGCTTAGAGACAAAGTTATTTGAATGAGCATGTGTGTGCCCATCTCTCATTCATTCTCTTACACTCATTCAGCACATGTTTATTGAGCCTGTGCTCAGTGTCAGGTATTATTCTGGGAGCAGTGGTGAGTAAGACATAGTCCTTTGTCCGTGGAACTTGCATTTTAGCAGGAAAGACAAAATAAATAAGTAAACAGATACATAAGAATTTCATTTTGAAATAAATACTGTGAAGAAATTAAAATGTAAAAGAGGATCTGTGGCAAGAATTAGGGATGGGAAGTACCTGCTGTGCTTTCTGAGATAACTCTCATTATCATTTTGTGTCTGTTTTATTAGAACAGTATAGTCTGCATGGAAGTTCAGTTTTCATAGCTTGTTACTATTGCATGCCCACCATAGCACAATTCTTTATTTAGAATTTAAAAATTAGCCCTGGCTGGCGTGGCTCAGTGGGTTGAGTGCTGGCCTGGGAACCAAAGGGTCACTGGTTTGATTCCCAGTCAGGGCACATGCCTGGGTTGTGGGCCAGGTCCCTAGTTGGGGGGGTGCGAGAGGCAACCACACATTGATGTTTCTTTTCCTCTCTTTCTCCCTGCCTCCCCCCCTCTCTAAAAATAAATAAAGTCTTTAAAATAATTATCTTCATGTTCATCACATGCCCCAGCACTCCAGCACTTTCCAGGAGTGCAGCCTCTGCGCCCTGCCAGTGCCTGTCTGTTAGACTGTTGTAGATACATTTTCAAGGAGTGGGAGGACCACATCTCAGAAGGTCCTCTTGTATTCTAATCACCCAGAGCTAGAGATGAGAAAACCTTAGTGTTTGGACCGAGAGTTGGGCATCTTGCTGGCGCCCCATCACTGACACACACAGGTTGTAGCCACTCATCCCTCACCTGCCACACAAGCATCTCGGATCACACACGGCGGCCCCTGCCATTCTGCCTCTTTACTCTGCTCCCCTCCCCGCCCCCAGCACTTTTCATTACCTTTGTTTTCTGTTTCTGCTGCTAAAATCAAGTTTCATGAAAACACGATTGTTCCCCCCATTCTGCACCACCTGTTTGTGTTGTTCAGTGTATTCCTGGTCCATAGTAGTAGTTCAACAAATATTTGTTACATAAATGAGTGAATGAACAAAAGAGCATGTCCCCAAAACTGTTGCTATGAGGATGGAAAAGAAATAACTGGAGTTATTTCTTTGTGATAAACTATGTAGCAGAAAGGACTTTTAGCTCCTCCTAGCACTTACGGGTCAAGCTGTTGACAAGCTGTGGACAGCCTGAGACAGAAGGCAGTCTTCCTGGCACTGCCCGGGATGGCCGAGCCCGACGGTGGGAGTGGTGTGGGGCTCCCGACCCTCCCGTGCTCTGTATCTGTCTGTGAAGGAGCTCATCACTCGCACAAGGACCAGAATCCCTTTCGCTGCTGCTTGGTAGCTGTTTATGGCTCTGTCTTTGTTCTTTAGCAGATACACTGTAGCTGCTGCCAGGGCAGGAACAAGGTCCAAATATTGCCCTCAAAGATGTGCTGACATTAGCAAATGCAAATCAAGTAAAGCAGCGGTGATGTTGGTGATGTTGACATGGCAGAGGAAGGGGGTGGGGTCGAGTGCATCTTGGACCTTTAGAGCGAACACTGACTTCTCAGGCTTCTAAGAAAGTGTCACACAGTCAGACTGTCACCGTATCTCCTTAAGAAGAAGCACCTTCCATTTTTTGTTGTGTTCATGTGGTGCCCAGCCTTGTTAACTTCGTTCGTCTTCCCTTTGGAGATTGAAGAGGAGCTGAACAAGATCAAGGATGATATCCGCAAGAGCATGTCGTTTCTGCATGTGGACAAAGAGTATGTGAAAGTTCTGCCCTCTCAAGGCCTGAGCTCGGCTGCAGTTCTGGAGAAGCTCAAGGAGTACAGCCGCCTGGGTATGATTCTCAGCACATGCGTGCTGCCTTCTTCGTTAACCTGGCGAGAGCTGTCAGTTGTGTTTGTCAAGGTTAAGAGCAGATCCTCCCTGGTACTTGTATGCTCAGGAGGGCCTAACCCCTTTCTCAAAACGTTGGCTTTTATATTTTTTAAATTCTATTTAGATTCATATTTCATCCATCAAACAAACCAATCTCAGAGACAATGGAACTTGTCTCTTGTAAACTGAATAAAACACTCATTTGTTTTTTAAAAAGAAAATATGCATAATAAAAATGAAATACATATCTATTATAGAAATTGTAAATGCAAAATCAATAAATGCAAAAAAAAGTGACTATAATTTCTTCATCAAAAGATGAATGCAGATTTTGTGTATACATGCATGTATATCAGAATGTTCGTAGTGTTTTTATTAATAACCACATTCACACACAAGTATACGTGCATGAGGAAGGATGGATGTACCAAGTACAAGAAGCTCAATGTTTAAGAGTACAGCCTGTGAGCTCAGCCTGGATTCACATCCTGGTCTGGCCACTTCAGGTGTTGCCTCAGGCGAGTTACTTAATTTCTCTGTGCTTCAATTTCTGTCTCTCTGCAACAGGAATAATAATACTTACTGGAAAGGCTGGTTATAGAGATTAAATGAGATTATGCATATAACTGTAGAATACCTGGCATATAGAAAGTGCTTGATAAATATTATTATGAACACGGATGCATGTTTATTACAGATTAAAGTCATATTATGAATACTTTCAAAAAGTAGGCTTCTTAGTTTGGCATAATTAATATTAACTTCAGTATGAGACTATTAACTGAACTACAAATGCTATTCCGATTCCACAGGTTTTTTTCACTAATGTCCTTCTTTATGCTCTAGGACCCAACCCAGGATACCACATTGTATTTCAAAAAATACCTTTTAAAATGTCCAGTTGAAATGTGTTGAGCTTTAGATGTTGGCTGCTGTGAAATTGGGTACCGTCCGGGATGTATGGGTGATACAAGGGAGGGATTAGCACTCTGAGACCTGGACAGGAAAGGATTCTGGATGGTGAGGGCTGGTTGCTGCCACCGTACTTCCTTCCTTTCAATTTTTAAGTCACTACCCATTGCCATACTCAGTAGTAGCACCAGTGAAAGAACAGGAAATGAAACCATGTATCCTATTTTTGAAAGTCTGGTGACCTCTGGTCTGAAGGCATACCTGGTACAGAGCAGTGTCCTCTAAGGAAAGTGGGGAAGTCCAGCCAGCAACAGGCCAGAGCTGGGCAGACTGTGTGAGACTGAGGAATTAGTCTCAACATTCACCACTCAGTCCTCTGCTCTCTTGTTGGAGCTGAAGATCTTTGCTTTGTAGAGCCCGTGGCTGTCATCTGTAACGAGTTTGTTTCTGTCCTAGCTTTCTCACTGCCCTCTTCCAGTGGAGCACAGCCACGTTGTAGCAAGAGGCTGTGAGACACTCACACTGACAGATTTGCTGGTCTAATCTAGGGAGTATAATGTGGAACCTCAGACAGGAAGTGGAAGGTTGGACCTTATATCTTGGTCAGGAGCCTCTCCTGGGAGCTTTATCCCAGAGTTGACTGTTCCTGATCCCAAATGTTGCAGTTGATGTTGCTGGAATCAGGTGCCTAATGCTGTGTGGCTTTCCAGGCCCATTGGAAGGTGGGGCCCGATACTATGATATCTTACTGTGACCTGCCTCTTCTTGCATTCAGTTCCCTGACTCCAGCCCTGATGATTGTAGACTGAAATGTTACTTCTGTGTTGCTTTTCTCTGACAACTCTGCTCATAACAATTCCCTCATGTCCTGTGACTAGACAGAAGGAAGCAGTTGCTGAAAAAGGCCAAGCTGAGCCGTACAGAGAACAGAAAATGAATGTATAGCCAGAGGACAGTTTTTCTGCTGTTGGAAGGCAGCTGGCAGTTGGGGAACAGGACAGCATTATTATTGGACTATACTGTTCCCCCAGTGCTGTGGGCATCTTTTTCAGACTGTGGTTGATTCTAATTGATGATCTTTATTTTGCTGTGATAGCTCTATTGGAGTTTTATCTTTCTTGATAATATAAGGACATCTTTGGATTTCCACTCAAAACCTTGTTTTTTTTTGTACTCAGAGGGAATTCCTTGCATTTCTTCTTGTTAGAACCTACCTGTCTTCCCCAAAACTTTCTGCTTACTGACCCAGTGGTCTCACCCTCTCTGCAGATGTCTCGTGGCAGGAGGGGAGAGCCTCCGGGGCGGTGTACAGCGGGGAGGAGCAGCTCACCGACCTCCTGGTGAAGGTGTGTACCCAGTGCTCGGAGGGAGAGTGTGTGGTGTCTGCCGGTTTATATGACCTCTTTTTTGTCTCTTTGGTTTTGTAATTTAAAAATTACTTGAAGAAAAGTTTGTTAAAATAAAACTAAAGTTTAAGAAGTTTCTCTTCACCCAAACAGGTGAATATGTGTAATCTTGTCAAAGATATCTTCAGCTGTAGTAGGGTAAAATATTACGTACGTCTCCAGGCTTTACTGACACCCTGCATGGAAGGCAGTTACTGGGGCAGTCCCAGCGTTTGAGATTATTAACAATGAGACATACTTTGTTTTATGAAAAGAGACGAGGACAGAAACTTGGTTGTCGTTTCCTGCACTACCCGACTCTCGAATCAAATGACCTGAGAGTGAGCAGTGGTCTCACTTATAATTAAAATAATTCCCATTTTGTGTTGCCTTTATTGTCTAGCACCTTCATGTTTATCAGATTTGTCTTTGAAATCCCACTTTGTCATATAAAAGTGGTGTGACTGATGGCTTTAAGTTTAAGCCTTTGTGTTTGGTTATCGCACTCATGAAGCTGCTTATGCCTTGTTAAACATAGATTTCACAGCTGTGTCTTGGCATAATTCTCCAGTTTCTTTGTTTAGAAATCCTTCAGTAGTTTTGTATCATCTACACGATAAAATGCAAGCTGCTTATGAGACAGAAAACACAAGTCCTTTCAGAGCCAGCTCCCACCTGGTTCTTGCAACCATTCCTGTCACTCCTGCCTTGCCCTTTGACAGAGTGCACCTGGCTGTGATGTTTTCTTCCTTTCTCCCCTTTACCTGCCCTGTTCTGAAGGATGAATTCGTCTTTATCTCTCAAGGTTCCACTCAGCAGACACCACCAGACCATTCAGGACGTTCATTATTCCCTCTTCAAGGCCTCTTACCTTTGCGTGCACACATCTAGGATTGCACTTGGAACAATACTTGCTTTGTGCCAGATACTTAAGCACTTTGCATGAGTTATGTTCTTTGCTTATTGCTGAAACACTATTGGATCAGCACCTCAACTATCCTCTTTAGAATATGAGATATTGCACAGCTAGAAGTGACTGGCAAAGCTAAACCTTCACATTGAGTCTGCTCGGTGTTTCTAGTTTGCTCTTAACCACACTTACACTTCCTCTCGTACCACACTGTAAGGTCATTTATTCGCATGTCTGTCTCCTTCACTGTATTTTGAACATGTCTTACTATTTTTCTAATTTTTAATGTTGCGCCTAATACCTAGAAACTTTCGTTTAGTGTATGATTCTTTGTCCTATACAATATAATTGTCTTACTTCGTACCTGCTTGCATTTCTTTGTAGGCTTATGGAGACTTTGCATGGAGTAACCCACTGCATCCAGCTATCTTCCCAGGACTACGGAAGATAGAGGCAGAGATCGTGAGGATAGCTTGTTCTCTGTTCAATGGAGGCCCGGATTCCTGTGGATGTGTAAGTATTAGCCAGTGTTGTATAGTGATCTTTTTTTTTTAGCTTAAAATAGAATTTACTTAAAAATTTTTACTTTTTTTTTTATTATGCAACAAATGTGTGATTATTGTAAAAAGGTCCAGATTAGTAGCAATTCAAAAATACTGCTTATAGTTTAGTAACTCATAGAGTATGAACATTTTGGCATAAAGTCTTCTAGATATTTTTTCTCTTCAATTCTTTTACTTTGAAAAAGCTATGTAAAGTTGCTAGAATAAAGAACACTCTGCATTCATTAAATATATTTGCCCTATCTGCTCTCTGCTCCTTTCTTTTTCTTCCTTCATTTCTTTCATCCACCCACCCCACCCACTTTCCTGCCCATTTACTTGTATGATTTGGTTGAATCATCTTGTAATTTTTTTTTATATGCTTGCTCATTTTACTTGAGCTGGAAGTTTACTTTCTGATTTTGTTGTAAATTGAATCTCAGTTAGTTTAGGAATAAAGGAAAAGGAATCATGGTATTTAAAGGCACACGTGTTTCAACCATTCTTTCTAGTAGATGTTTGTTAGTTTTCTTAAACCGTG
Organism: Artibeus jamaicensis; assembly: GCF_021234435.1. Lineage (NCBI taxonomy): Eukaryota > Metazoa > Chordata > Mammalia > Chiroptera > Phyllostomidae > Artibeus > Artibeus jamaicensis. The sequence goes on from NW_026521788.1 coordinate 22,519,237, forward strand.
GTTAATAGACTTCTGTTTAGATTTATTACAAACTGATACTGTCTACTGTAGAAAAAAAATGAAACCTCAGCTTATGCAGGGTAGAGAGTTGGATTTAACCGTGGTAACCTAGAGGTGCTAACCCTATCAGATATGTAAAAGTAATCATTATAAAATCTGCAAATGTAATTATTGAAGGGCCTGCCAAAGATAATACCATTTCATAGTTAGTTTTTGTTTTTGTTTTTTTGCCAGTAAGCTGTATTGTTACACTATTATGTTGGCACCATGGCCAAACAACATGTTCAGATATTCAGTAGCTAGCAAAACTGGTATTCCTGGCATTCCCTTTCCAAAAGTAATTCCAAAACTGTTAAAAACTGAACCCGTCGAGATGTAGCAACAGGTTGGCTTACGGCATTTTGCTGAATGGGGTGACCTAGAAGAGAGATGACACCATGCTTGCGGTACGTAGGTGTTCTCCTGTGCCAGGGTGATGAACTGTTAAGAGACCAAAGGCTAAACACCTACAAAAGAGTTTGGCCTTACCCAGTAAAGATGAAGACTAGATACGTGTATTATGATCCTCCTTCACCTGCTCCTTCCCCTCTCACTCCCCCTCTGATAACCCCTCCCCCTCTCCCTTCCTCCCTTCTGCTCCTCCTCATTTTTATTTGATGATACATTCCGTGTTCATCTTGTACGTGTCTGCTCCAGACCCAGAGTCAGCCATTTGTACAGCCAGGAAAACCTTACCCATAAAGGTATAAGTAACTGTTGAAACAGCTGATATTCTCAGTAGCAACAGTGGTTGGGGCCGTTGCGGGTGGGTGACAAGACTGGCCATGAGCCAACAGTGGAGCTGTGTGACCAGTGCAAGGGTTTCATTAACTCCCTCTTCAGTTGTGTCTAATCTACACTCAGTCTGCTACTGGATTTTTAAATTTTGTTTACTGTATTTTTCATTCTTCAGAATTCTGTTTGGTCCTTAAAAAAAAAAAGTCTTGCCCTGGCTGGTGTGGCTTAGTAGATTGAGTTCCAGCCTATGAAGCAAGGGGTTGCTGGTTCGATTCCCAATCAGGGCACATGCCTGGGTTGTGGGCCAGGTCCCCAGTAGGGGGCGCATGAGAGGCAACTGCACATTGATGTATTTTTCTTTCTCCTTTCCCCTCTAAAAATAAATAAATAAAATCTTCAAAAACTAATAAATCTCTTTGGTGGTTCTTTGTTGGTCCTTAGCTTATAGTTTATTTAAATATATTGCACATAATTATTTTATAGTCTCTTCTGACAATTCCATTATTTGTGAGCCTTATCATTCCGTTTCTGCTGGTTTCATTCATATTGCCTTATATCCTTGCCTATGTCATTCTTGTAGTTGTAATTTTAAAAAAAAACTGTAAACCGCTCATTTTCCTGGGAATTTGGCTTTGAGACCTATATTGAAGTTAAGTTCTTCCAAAAAAGGTTTGTAATTCTGCCAGTTTCCAGGGAGTTGCTGGGAAGTGCTACTACATTGGGCCAATTTTAGTCCGATTCTCAGCTTACAGTTTTGCACTACAGAAGTGGCGCAAATTCAGACCACAAACCCACATAAAAGCAGTCTTGTTATACCTTCTTTAGAGATCATTATTGTTCTTTACCTGAAAAACGGTCAAGAAAAGCAGTTTTTCTTCATGTCCTCTTTTGTACCAGTGGGATTTATTTCTTGTATCCCTCTGACTGTGGACATAATTCTATTTTCTTTTCAGCCATCTCTCATTGGCCTCCTTACTGTGGGCAGGCCCTAAATTTATCTCCTGTTCACGGGGCAGACTGAGCATTTAAGGTCCCTAGGGGTTGGTGGCAACCCTCAGTGTTCACACCAGCTTTGTAACTCACTTATCTAGTAGGATTTTTTGATTTTGCTTTCTTTGCAGTTTCAGTGTATTTTTTTATGTTAGCTCAGTGGTGGATGTTTAATGTTTTATCAGGCTTTTTAGTTGTTTCAAGTAGGAGGGATGCCCAGGGTATATAATCTAAACTGCTGGAAGTAGAAGTTCCATAATTGCTCCCCCCCATGTGAGAGACCTTTGTATACTTGAAAGCCTCTCTACTTCTGAATCTTCTCTTCCCTGTGTGTTTCCTAAGTTACTCAGCTGTTCATTAGAGAGTATGACTTCCAACCAGAATGCCAACCATCCCCATCATTCTTCTCTGGACTCTTTTTGGTTATCCGACTGGCCAGATGGACTCGGCTCTCCAGGGGTGGAGTGGCATCTGTCTTTTACTCTCTGCCGTCCTTACCTGGGTTCACTGAACTCACCTTAAATCTGCCCTCTGAGTCAGTCTTTGTGTTCTCAGCAGTGTTTATTCTGTTTCTTGCTATTTCTATGTATTTATTAGTTCTATATTGATGCTGTTTAGAACTTCGGTGTTGTAAGGTCTGCAGTCTCATTTTGTTGTTTGTGTTTGGCCTTTCTGCTCTTGGTTTCTTGAATTCATGTTCTTGTGCTATTTTGTCCTGTACTGGGAAGCAGTTTTGAGGAACTTCCTTCTGCTGTTTAGGTGGTTACCTTCAGAGTTGGGCTTCTATTTTGCATGCTGTCTTTTTCTTGTATATGCTTACATCATTTACCATAGCATCTTCTTTCGTCTTGGCTCTCTCTAGACATTGTTTGTTCTGATGCGTGGTGAGTGATCTCTTGTCTGAGAGTATTTGGCTGAGGTAGGGCTCAGTGAAAGCTCTGTTTCACCTGTACTAGAATATAGGTAGGTCTCACCTTCTGGGAGTTTGCTACAAGTTGCCTACCAGCGCTCATTCTGCCTAGCTGGAAGAGAGGCGCACCCTTCGGGCTTTGATTATGTCTTTACTCCTTTCTGTGTTCCCGAAGCATTCCCTATAAAGGACCAGTCCGGACTTCTCTCCCCTTTTGCTTGTCTCTCCCTAGCTGCCACATCCCTTACTTACTGACTGAAGATAAGAAGAGAAGATAGAGAAACCCTTCCATTTCCCTCTTCAAAGATTTGGGGAGTGTTAATGAGAATTCTCAGGATTTTGCTAACTCACCTTAATTTCCAGGGCTTGGGAGAGGGATGAGCAACTGTGTTTTGCGCTTTGCTATAGATTGGAAACTTCTTTTTTTCATTGCCAGTATATGAAGTCTATTGCATCAGATTTTCTGTCTCCTTATTTGATTATTGCATGTTTTCACTACTTTTTTCCTTTATTCTTACAGGTATTGGGAGAGAGAAAACTCTCTGAAGTAGTTTTAGTCTTCCATCTTAATCCAGAAGTCTGCCACTAGGGTATTTGTGTTTTGTTTTTGCTTAGATGCAATTAAGCCTTGTCTCTCCCATTATGATCTTTCGTTAGTGTGTCAGGGATCAGGAGAAGGATAGGGTCTAAGATCCACAGTCCTTTCTAACACTTAGACCTTTATAAAAATAGCTGCTCTCTGGGATCATTTTAGTTTCTCCTCAGTCTTTGGCTCTATCTCTGTGTATTTCTTTTTCTCTCCCAATGAGCTAGCTGCTTTTGGTAAAGACAGTTTGAGTTCAGAGGTAGGAAACAGGAAGACAAAGCCTAATGCTTGGGCTTTTTTTAGGCTGTTCTCATTTAAAGTGTTAACTCTTCTTGTTCTTTGATCTTCAGCCTTCAACTTTTTTTTTCCTTTTATTAACTTTATTTGCCTTAGAATGAGAGGTGATTTCATATACCAAAGAAAACTAGGTTGCCCAGAAGAACAGTCTTGGCTTTTGCAAGTGCCATTAGGACCAAACATCACCTAAAAGAAAAATTTCCAGCCCTGGCTGGTGCGGCTCAATAGATTGAGCACCAGCCTGCCAACTGAGAAGTTGTCGGTTTGATTCCCTCTCAGGGTACATATCTGGGCTGCAGGCCAGGTCCTTGGTTGGGGGCGTCCGAGAGGCAACCAACTGATGTTTCTCTCAGACACTGATGTTTCTCTCTGTCTCTTTCTCCCTCCCCTCCCTCTAAAAGATAAATAAAATCTTTTTAAAAAGAGAGAAAAAAATTTTCCAAATAGGTCATGTTCTACTCTTATTTTCTGACATACATAGCATATATTAGAGTAAGAGTTTTTATAAATGTTAATAAGTTGAGCCCCTGCCTGGTGTGGCTCAGTGGATTAAGTGTTGGCCTGCAAACCAAAGGTTGCTAGTTCTATTCCTGGTCAGGGCACATGCCTGGGTTGTGGGCCAGGTCCCCAATCAGGGGTGTATAAGAGGCAGCTAATCAATGTATCTCTTGCACTCTGATGTTTCTGTCCCTCTCTTTCTCGCCCCCCTTCCCCACTCTCTAAAAATAGATAAATAAAAATCTCTTTAAAAAGTTGACTGACATAACAAGTAGTAGTTGAGGCTTTTGTCTTCTTACTTCATAACCAAATTTTTGTTTTTCTTTGTGTGCAGGGGGTAGGGGAATGGGAGACCAGCAGCATATTTAAACACAGAATTTGGGGGATCAGAAATCAGAATTAGAAGTAGAAATGAGGTATCCCTGCTTTTATAGTGAAAAATATACTGGTTAACATTGGTTAACAAATAATGATGTTTATTACTGGACTAAAAGTAGGACATATGAAGTGAATAACCAGGGTTTGGAAATATTTTTGCTTGTGTCATTACTTGACCTTGGTAAGACACGGACTTCCTGAAGACTGACTTTGCTGGTCCTTTCCCGACTCATGTGACATTCTGAGGTTTTATGCCAGACCACAGGGCGTGCTGCTGATTTGTAGAGCTGACTTCAACTGTAAGCAATTTTTGCATTGAAGTGCAGAGACCTACAAACAAGTGTCCTATGCCCGTGTTCAATGCATTACTTTGCGAATGATGGTCACATGCTTCATGTAGACTTCCTGAATCAAAAAATGACTTAACTGCCTTCCATTAACTCCTGACTACTGGGATTTTGTATCTAATGCTGTTTTTGCCCTATATAGGACAAAAGTATATAGATATTATTTTAAGAAGTTTCAGTCATCACTCTCTCTTATTCCACCTCTAATTAAGCTACACTAAATATGAAAACGTAGAAAGGTTTACTTGTCAACAGATGCTAATGGGTGACATTGGGCAAATCACTTCAATCTCTCAGCAGCTCAGTTTTCTCACCTGTATTATGAAAAGGCTGTTTCAGGTTATATGAATCTACAGAAATAGTAACTCTAAGAAAATACCCACCTAGCTCAGTGTTATAACCTTTCTTCTCTGTTTGCTTTAAAATTATTATTCTTTGGTGTTATCAGAAGGTAGCCAGGTGGTACAACATGCCCGTCGGTTGTGCTTTGCTGGATCGGGCATTACGGAAGGTTAACTGAGGGTGTGCTCGCTGTCTGCCCGTAGGCTTGGTGCTGGGGATAGGGTCACGAACAGAGTGCACCACCCTCGTGAGTCTGTAGCCCACCGAGGACAGTAGGATGGGTGAAATGAACCCTTCTGTTTCAGCTTTGGTAAAGAAATTTACCTGTATCAGAGTTGCCAGCCTAGTTTCAGGAAACATTTTATTTCATTTAAAAATACAAGGATTTTTGTTTTGATTTCAGGTAAGATAAACTCTTAAGTAGAACCTTCTGCTTTTCTCTTTCAAACTTGTCAAAAACTACAAGTTCACTTTGGAATGCTGAAATATCTTTTCTTAGTCTTCTAATATATGACATAGGTTACTAGAATCATAACTTTAAAATTTCACATTCTTTAGTCGACATTGAAAAGTTACTTATTTTTCAAGATTTTATTTCTTTCTTTCTTTTTAGAGAGAGGGGAGGGGAGGGAGAAAGAGAAAGAGAGAAACATTAATGTGTGGTTGCCTCTCACATGTCCCCCACTGGGGACCTGGCCTGTGTCCTAGGCATGTGCCCTGATTGGGAATCGAACCAGCAACCCCTTGGTTTGCAGCTACATGAGCCAGGGCTGGACATCGAAAATTTAAATCAAAGTCAGTAATCCCGATGCTTTTGAAGGGTACAAAATGCCCTATCCTATCTGCCAGTGGAGGAATTAATGTGGAGATGGATTGTGTGCAGATCTGGACAGATGTGCATTTGTCCAGGCAGTGCAGGGCTTCTGCTCACTCTGATTTAGTTGTTTTTACTCTGAGCTTGGGCTCAGCCAACCAAGCCAGGTTTTCCTCCTGGGAGACAGGACAGCGTCTGCTCCACGGCGTATGAGGACTTACCTCTTTCTGTATCTGACACCATCAAGGTCAGGGCGAGAAGTCCCTGCTGGTGCTGTCCCTAACTTCTCCCCCTCAGACAGTATCTCTTCTTTTTCACAGGTGACGTCTGGCGGGACAGAAAGCATACTGATGGCCTGCAAAGCGTATCGGGACCTGGCCGCAGAGAATGGGATCAAAAGTCCAGAAATGTACGCGTGCGTGGTTGTGTCGTCCCGCTGTAGACTTGTGTGTCTGAAACACCGCGATGGCCGATGTGCCGCTGCTCTTTTCCTCTGGGCGTTCTGGTCCTCTCTCCTCTCGTCCTGTCTCCATGGACCTTATCCCTTCGGCCGCCAGAATCCTGAGTGGATCAGCCACCTAATTTCCACAATCATCCCCCCTCTCCTGCACCACCCCCAGTTTACACGTGACATACTTCTATATACTGCAAGCAAGCATGACATCCTTTTTCTAAAAGTGACAGAGTGACAGGACGGCTTCTTGAATTCTGTGTTATTTGTTGTGAATTACCTGGATCCTGAGGAAAGCTCTCTGTGTGTTTTAGTTTAGTGAAAGCCAGTTAAATATACAGGCTGCCTTGGTGTGGCTCTCCCCAAGGAAAATTCAACCTGAGGGCAGTTTTCTGGATGAAGAAGTTTGACACCTTTTTTTTTTTAATTTTTATTTTTTTTTATTGATTATGCTGTTAACAGTTGTTCTATTCCCCCCTTCATTCCCCTCCACCCTACCCCCCCATCCCCACCATTACCCTCCCTTTAGTTTATGACCATGTGTCTCAAGTCCTTTAGATTCTATATTTCCCATGCTATTCTTGCCCCCCATCTATTTTCTATCTACTGTCTATGCTACTTATTTTCTGTACCTTCTCCCCCCTTCTCCTCCTCCCACTCCCCTGTTGCTAACCCTCCTTGAGATCTTCATTTCTATGTTTCCACTCCTGATCTAGCTGTCCTTTTAGTTTGCTTTTGTTTTAGGTGTGGTTGTTAATAACTGTGAGTTTGTTGTCCTTTCACTGTTCATGTTTCTTTAACTTCTTTTTCTTAGATAAGTCCCTTTAACATTTCATATAATAAGGGCTTGGTGATGATGAACTCCTTGAATTTGATCTTATCTGAGAAGCACCTTATCTGTCCTTCCATTCTAAATGAAAGTTTTGCTGGATAGAGCAATCTTGGTTGTAGGTCTTTGGTTTTCATGACTTGGAATACCTCTTTCCAGCCCCTTCTTGCCTGTAAGGTCTCTTTTGAGAAATCTGCTGACAGTCTGATGGGGAGTCCTTTGTAGGTGACTGTCCCCTTAGCTCTTGCTGCTTCTAGGATTCTCTCCTTCATTTTAATTTTGGCTAATGTAATTATGATGTGCCTTGGTGTGTTCCTTCTTGGGTCCAACTTCTTTGGGACACTCTGAGCTTCCTGGATTTCTTGGAAGTCTATTTCCTTTGCCAGATTGGGGAAATTCTCCTTTATTATTTGTTCAAATAAGTTTTCCACTGGTGGCTGTGCCTTTCCCCCTTCTGGTACCCCTATAATTCAGATGTTGGAGCGTTTAAAGATGTCCTGGAGGTTCCTAAGACTCTCCTCATTTCTTTGAATTCTTGCTTCTTGACTCTTTTCTGTTTGGCCATTATTTGCTTTCTTCTGGTCCACTCCATTGATTTGAGTCCCAGTTTCCTTTTCATTGCTATTGGTGTCCTGTGCAATTCCATTCATTTCAATTAGTTTCGCCTTCATATATTTGTCTAATTTATCGGTATAATCAACCAGTTCTGTGAGGATCCTGATGACCAGTGTTTTAAACTGTGCGTCTGAGAGTTTTGCTATTTCTTCATCGCTTAGATCTATGGGCTCTGGGGCTTTGAGATCTTGCGACATTTTTGGTCTGTTCTGGCCCTTTAAGTGTGAGAAGCGGTGCCTTGGACTCCCAGGTCGCTGGGTTGTGACGCTGTATGTGGGGGCGTGGTCAGAGCGGGGAAATGGTGGCGCCCTCCACTGCCCCTTGCCGCGGGGACCCGCCAGGCCCCAGTCCAACCACCCACTCCCTCGCCTGTCCGCCTGCGCACAAATGCACGACCACAGTCAACACGCAGCACCGCTCCCCCGCTGTCTCCCCCGCGGTCGCTCGAATGGTGGCTCTCTCAGTTGCTCACTAGGTCCAACCCTGCGCCTGGATTCCGCGCACCTGAGTCCGTCTGACCGAGTCCTCCTGTGCAACCCCACTTCACCAGCCGCTGGTTTCGCCCCTTACCCGTCAGGCTGAAGAATTTGTTGTTAACGGACTTCCGAAAAGTTCAATTTTCCGTGTTCTGGCTGTGTTTTCTGTTGCTGATATTTAGTTGTCTCTAAACTTGGTTGTGTGAGAAGGCACGGCACATCCACCTATGCCTCCATCTTGGCGGAAGTCTCAGTTTGACACCTTTTTGAGATTTACCCATCTTGCTGCCCTATGGACATAATTTTGATACTTGGTTGCATTTTTTTCTCTGCACCCCTTCCTTGTGCTGTGTGTTGGGGTTAATGTATTTCCCCAAGTGTCAGTGACACAGGGTTTTGCCACATTATGATCTCATGCTGCAATTTGTACTTAGCCTAAGAGAATAAATTGGGCTGCCATCTTTCTTCAGACGTCAGTCTTCGCTGCTTGGTAATTACTCGGTGGTAGAGATTTTTCTCCCTTAAAGGGAGTGGGGTAATCGTGGGAGTGGAGCGGTCACTTACCCGTGACTCGGTGTCCTTTTGCAGTGCTGTCTGCAACCCCGCTCCCAGGCGTGTAGTGCAGACGGGGTTTCAGGTGGGTCACGGTCTCTCAGAGGTGGAGGGACCTCCGAGCTGACGCTTGCCTGCTGCCTGAGCGTCCCTGCCAGGCGGTCCCACGTTTGCTGCTGGAATGTGCATTGTGTCAGGAAGCTTGCTCCTTCAGACGTACCTGTCTTTGGGTCGGCAGCCACTCAGAGGCTCCACTCGACATTGATCCAACCCAAATTCCCTGTCCTTTTACCTGTCAGCCCTGATTTATGGCTTTGGATCCTTTGATGTGAGAATACTTCCGAGTTCTTCTGTTGCCACAATGATCTCCTAAGGACTAGAGAGAAGATTCTCTAGAATATCACTTGACTTCTTTTTGTGCTTAAAAAGTAAAAAATATAAACACTCTAAAAATTCTGAGGAAAAATAATGAGGAGTTTACTCCTGGAGGTTCAGATTAGCTGCTGACCGTGCAGTCTGGAACCCCCTCTGGGCTGAATTCATCACTCCCTCTTCCCTGTCGTTTAGTGTGGCCCCCCAGAGTGCCCATGCTGCGTTTGACAAAGCCGCCCATTATTTTGGGATGAAGATCATACGGGTTCCACTGAACAAAATGATGGAGGTGGACATTCGGGTGAGTGGTTCTGAGGGGCCACTGTGTGCCTTGGGCCGTGAGAAACAGGAAGTGCAAGATGGGCTGGTTTTTCCCAGCGTCACACGCCGACAGGCTCTGGAGGCCTTTGAAGGCAGCAGCCAGAGTTGCAGCGCTACCCCTGGCGCGGTGACTGATTGCAGCTTGAGTCTCTCATATTCTTCGAGTCCAATGGGAAGATGAACCTAGCCCCTCACTTCAAAGACTGGGGTTTTGTTTCAGCACCTCACTTTCTCTTCTCTGTAAAGTGGGCCTGGACTAACTTGCCCCAAGACTCACACTGTGGTTTTGATTGGTCTGAATTAGTACCATTGCCATTACAATAGTAGTGATTTCTTTCATAAGTAAACTATTCCAGTTTGTTAGCGCTAGCATTACCCCTCACCTTTATTGAGGCAGTTGTGTCTATTTAAAGTGTACAACTTAATGTTTTATGTAAATATACATCGTGAAGTAAAACAGTTAAGCTATTAACATATACAACGCCTCTTATACTTAACATTTTTTTATGTTTGGCATACTTAAGACTATACTCTAGGTCTCTAACCAAATTTCAGGTATATATTGCTGTATTAGCAAAACTTGTGAAGTAGTCACATGGCAATATTTTGTATCTCCAGACCTTACCTTGCGTACCTGAAGCTTGGTACCCCTTGACAAGACCCCCCCACTCCCTCACCCCCGGCCCCTGGAAACCACAGTTCTACTCTCCCCCTACAGTTCAGCTTTTTAAGTTCCACGATAAGTGAGATCATGCCATTGTCTTTCTGTCCTGGCTTATTTAAGTTAGCACAGTGTCCTCCAGGTTTATCCATGTGGTCACCAATGGCAGGATTTCTTTCTTTATGAGGCTGAATAATATCCCTGTTGCGGTTAATTTTATGCCTTGCATTTGTGTAGAACTTTCCAGTTCTCAGAGCGCTGTGGGAATTGCATTGAGCCTCCCACAGGACAGCCCAGGGAAGTCGCGGAGGCTGTTAGTAGCATCGCAGGCGACAGATGAGGAAACAGGCTGGCGGAGGGTTGACACCAGGTTTCACTGCTGGTTGGCGGCTCTCTCGCTTCTTAGCCCAGCATTCTTCTCTCCCTCACAGCGATTCTGCTGTTTTTATATCGTGCTCCGAGACTCTGCCCCCAGGGGACTGCTGGGCCTTGTTTGCATTCTGCTGCCCTGGTGGTTGGTGGTCTTCACTGGGGTTGGAGAGGTGAAGGAGGGGGCACCAGTGGAACGGAAACTCTGAGTCAGGAACCTAAATTGACCTTGGCAGTGGAATAGGAGAGCAACTGCAACGTGGGTGCTCATTTTCCTTTCCACGTTCGACCCCCAGGCCATGAGGAGAGCCATCTCCAGGAACACTGCCATGCTCGTCTGCTCCACCCCGCAGTTCCCTCACGGTGTAATAGACCCCGTCCCGGAAGTGGCCAAGGTATGTGCGGAAAATGGGCTCTGGTGCGGCGAAACTGAGGTTTTAAAACGGAATCTCATGATAACGGCACTTGGCGAACAGAGAGAAGCGATCTTGGGTTTAGATTTCAGTGCAGTAGTGGGGAACAGCTCTCATCAGCTCTGTGGTAAGCCCTGCTCTCTTTGGGGCCTCCGAAGGTTACTAGCTTCTGCTCCGGGGGAGGGACAACAGAAGGAAGAAGGCTTCGTGTAAACTGGGTATTCGGAAGTGGGACTCCCGCGTCAGTTCAGGTCAGGAAGTAAGCTGCCTGTGGCGCACGCCTGCCGGAGGGTGGTATTTGGTGCCCGCGTGGGCTCCATAGCACTGCCTCTCCCTCCCCGCCGGCAGTTAAAGCAGGACCTTTGTCCCCCTCCAGAGGCAGTCTGCATCAGAGTGGTACTCATTTCCTGCTGGATTTTGCAGTGAGTTTGAGGCCCTGCATATTTACATATAAAATAAATTCCACACTTCAGATGCATTTTTTTGAAGGCTAAATACATTCAAAGGGTGAGCTTTTTTATTAGGAATGTCAAAAATGGCCCTGTGGTGACAACCCACCTTTCCATACATGTGTTGAAAAGTTCTTGTTATAGAGCTATAAATGAAGTTTTCTTACCGGCCTTGTTTTTTGGAACTAGCTGGCTGTCAAATACAAAATACCTCTCCACGTAGACGCGTGTCTGGGGGGCTTCCTCATCATCTTTATGGAGAAAGCAGGATACCCACTGGAGCAGCCGTTTGATTTCCGGGTGAAAGGTGTCACCAGCATTTCAGCCGATACCCATAAGGTGAGCGGGGGAAGGGACCGATTGTTAATCAGAGTAGACAGTTGCTTATTTTGGCTGTTGTCAACAAAATGGTTACAGCATTAGCCTCCCCCCAAAATGTAAAATTAAATCTGGCTCTCTGCTTTCACCAGGACAGCTGTTCAGGTCTCCGGGTGTGGTGGTAGAGGTGACAAGCAAGAGAGGAGAGGAGCCTGTTATCTTTGTGTCCTAGGGCTGAATTTCTGTAACTGGGGCATTCAGTGCCATGGCCCTACTGAAGAGTTCCCTGAAGCCTCGAGATTATTTGGGTGGAGGGAGGGTGGAGGCGAGGCTGATTCTGGAATTCCAGAGAGGAGGTGTGTAAGCGCTGCAGCTCCCAGGCCACCGGGGCTCCTGCGGCCGAGGGACAGGAGCCTGCTGCTGGAAGAGTCCTTTGGAAAAAGGGGAGAATTTAAGGCGCTCAGGAATGTGTGGCTTCTCGTGTTAGAAATGCCCACGCCCGCCACCTCCCGTGGACCGAGACAAAATCTCGATTAGCTTATTTTAGAGCTGGATTAAGTAGCTCTCAGACCGAGTGCCAGTTCTTAAAAAGGAAGTGTGCTGCTATGCACGGAGGGTGGGAGGGGAGTCAGGTCGTGAGTTTAGTTGCTTGAGTGACTGGACTCTATCTTTTCCTGGCTTCCAGTGGAAATTTGTTGTCGCTTTCATCCTGACATACTGCCCTGGAATAATGTTTTAAATAAGGAAAGCCACATGTTGGCGAGAGAGGGGAAGCAAGCTGCTAGCAGGACAGGACACTCTTCCTTCTGGGCCTCAGATTTCTCATCCCTGAGAAAGAGAATTCCACCTCCATCCCTCCAGTCCCCATTCGCTCCTGACATTCTGAGTTGGAGTTTTTAGTGTGAGTGGGAAACACCACAGAGAATGCGAGAGAAATTTGCATGATCTCCGTGTTCCAGGACAAGGCTGCCGTTCAGAACTGTATTCACGTGTCCGCTTCTTCCCCCTCAGTATGGCTACGCCCCCAAAGGCTCTTCAGTCGTGTTATACAGCGAGAAGAAGTACAGGAGCTATCAGTTCTTCATTGATCCAGATTGGCAGGGTGGCATCTACGCTTCCCCAACCATGGCAGGCTCACGGCCTGGTGGTATTAGTGCAGCCTGCTGGGCCACCTTGATGTACTTCGGTGAGAGCGGCTATGTTGAAGCTACCAAACAGATCATCAAAACTACTCGCTTCCTCAAGTCAGAGTATGTGTGGAAGATTGGGATTCTGCCTTGTCTCTTGCTTTGTCTGTTTGTGGGCTCAAGGCATCCGCCTGGCCAAGTACCTGGAGCCCCAGCCCATTTGCTGTCTCCTGAGAGACCAGGGGTTGGGGCAGCAGCCCAGGACTGTGGTGCCAGTCTGGGAGGATGAGCTCCCGTGCTCTGCTGTGATTCAGAGTGTCAGATCAGGCTTTATCTATGGGCCATCTTGTTTCCAAGGATGTCTTAACGACTGGCACCTTTGACCACGTGCCTTTGACCACGTGCCAAGGGACAGTGTAAGGTTAAGGCAAGACAGTTGTTCTGAAATTTGAGCATGCATCCTGATCACCCGGAGGGCTTCTTAAAATGCAGATTGCTTGGCCCTGCTCCCAGAATTCTGATTCAGTAGGTCTGGAGTGGGATCTGAGGACTTGCATCTCTGGGAAGCTCCCAGTGGATACTGGCGCAGCTGGTGTAGGGGTCACACTGGGAGACTGGCTGGAGTAGGAGGAAGAACCGGAGCAGAAATGGGGAGGGAGGAGTGATGAACTTGGGGGCGAAGCGAAGGCTGCAACTGGGCTGCATATGTTGTCTGGCACGTCTGTTCCCATCTAACCTGCCTGGCTCGCTGCCTGTCACCGGGGTTGGGGGCTTTTTCAGAATCTTAAGGGGGAGTGAAAGCAGCCAGCGGGCATGTTTTATTTGAAAAAGGCCTGGTGTGCCCGTCTGTGGAGAACTACTGTACTAGTTCTTGCTCTAAGAATTACATATGTGACTTTCTAGAATTGGGGGATGGAGAGATTGCATTTCCAGAATTTTTAAAAAGTGTATCTTGAATGCCTCAGGTACCCCTGGGGGTGATAATATGATTTGGGAGTTGGGCAGATGGGCTAGGAGCCAGTGGGATCTAGATGGAGGTCAGGCCTTCAGATGTTTGTAATGATAGGAGTCATGCTCTCCATCCAGACACCTCATTTCACAAGACGAGACCCTGAAGTCCAGGAGGTTAGACTGTATTATAAAGTGACGTTGGAGAGAGATGATCACCAGAGGACTAGATGTGGCTGAACTCTCTTTTTGTTTCCCTTCTTGTTTAAGACTGGAAAATATCAAAGGCATCTTTGTTTACGGGAATCCTCAACTGTCAGTCATTGCTCTGGGCTCCCGTGATTTTGACATCTACCGACTGTTCAACCTGATGACTGCTAAGGGGTGGAGCTTGAACCAGCTGCAGTTCCCGTCCAGGTAAACTCGACAGAGCCTCTTTCCCTTCCTTCGCTCCATGACTTTTGAAGAGCTTGGGTAGCAAGATGACCGGAAGGACGGAGACTGGCTGCTGGAGCCCAGCCCTGTGGTGGCAACTGTGGCATCGGGATTGCTGTCTTGCTGGCTGCAGTTACGCAGTAACCAAAACAGTACTGTCATCTCTAAACTCAGCCGCCTCTTGGGCTCGGGGGTCAGTCATAAGGTCCCCTGCCCCCCACTCTCTCCCTGGGCTCTATACCCGTGGATCTGTCTTGTACACAGTCGTCATATCGCTTCTATAAACTCACCCGTTACCTCAGTTATATTTAGCTCCAAATCTGCACAGGGCCTCTGATCATTCAGGCCTGCCACTGTCTTCAGTATGCCTTCCCAGTCTGACCCTCCGCGACGCCTTTAAACCAGCGCTCCGCCTCATCAGAACAGGTCTCTTCAGTGTCCTCTGCATCCTGTCCCGGCTCAGCGTCCTAGCCAGTCACGTTCGGTTACTGCTTTTTCCTCATTGCAGTCCCTCTGTGCGCCAGTCTCCCCTCACTGGAGTTCAGGCTGCTGCTTTGCCTTGCCGTCCTTCAAGACCCCAGCCCAGGCCCAGGCCCTGTCCCCATCCCTGTCCCTGAGAGGGCTTATCGTCTCAGAGAGAGGCATCCCGTCGGTGGTCACATGGCTGACGGATTGACGGTGGACAGTTTCTGAGGGGAGTGGTGGGACCGAACCGCCCGCGGTATTCGTTCCGTCGGGGTGCTGCCTGGCTGTGCTGAGAGGCCCTCATGCCACCCGTGCTGGATGGCCCCCGACTCCCAGGGCTGCGAGCAGTGCGGGCGACTGCGCTTGTTGCACATAACGCAGAGGGGAGACCAGTAGATCCCTGCACTCGGGGCCGCTGTATTTCAGAGCATTCTTTCATCTTTCCAGGGCTCACCACTCTTCGTTTCTGTCTTCTGTAGCATTCACTTCTGCATCACGTTAGTGCACACTCAGAAGCGCGTGGCCATCCAGTTCCTGAAGGACATCCGCGAGTCTGTCACCCAGATCATGAAGAACCCGAAAGCAAAGACCACAGGAATGGTAGGGGCCTGGGGTCTTCTCCGTGGAAGTGGAGGCTTTCGGGGGGGAGGTGGAAAGAATCTGATGGCCTCTGCTCCGTGGTTGCCGCTGCCCCTTCCTACCAACCTGTTTCCTACTGAATTGCAGCAGACGATCTCTGCCTCATCCATCCCAGGGTTTTTAGTCTCAGAGGAGATGTACTGTATGTAAAGCACCTTGTAAATGTGAGAATGCCATGTAAAAAGCTGGTGGTGGTAGCGTCCATTTGAAAAGAAAAATTGGACACAGGAAAGGCAGTTTACCAATTTTCTCTCGAATTTTGTACTGAAAATTCCATGGGATAGGTCCTTTGGACAGAAAGGCAGACTGGCAAGGACCTGGGGAAATGTGACCATGCCCACTACCTTCTGCGAGACTGGAGATGGGGCCGGGGGTGCAGATGGGCTGGGGGGGCACGCTGAAGGCAAGGTCAGTGCAGAGAAAGACCCCAGCCAGTCCTGGGCCCTTCGTCACTAATAGCAGTTCTTTGACTGGATTTGTAGGGTGCGATCTATGGCATGGCCCAGACCGCCGTTGACAGGAACCAGGTGGCAGAACTGTCGTCGGTCTTCTTGGACAGCCTCTTCAGCACAGACACTGTACCTCAGGGCAGGCAGGTGAATGGTTCTCCAAAGCCCCGCTGAGTGGAGAGGGGCTCCGGCCTCCAGAGGGCTCCTGGGTGCGCAGCAGGCCACTGGCAGGTTCAGCATCTGGTCTCGCGCACAGAGCACAGCGAGACACACACGGGACAGCCTGGTGCTCGGGACCGCGTTCCTCCTCCGCTCGGCCTTCTATGGTTTTGAATGTGAAGACCTTGCAGGGTTCCGTTTCATAATTATTTTGCCATTGTTTTAAATGTTACACTAGGAATTGTTTTAACCATTTACTCTTCTAACCTCTCTAGCTTTCCGCCTCACTTAATCACGTGTGGCAGCTCGGACCTGACCTGATTTGATTTCCTAGGGGGAGGAGGTACAGTGTGTGAGATAGAAAAGGGTTCCTCCGGGATCTCAGGCAGATGGGCTGGTCAGCTCGGAGCGCTCACGGACAGAGGTCTCCCGGGTGGCTAGGTGCGCTCTAGGCGGGAGGCGCCTGCAGCCCTGTGCTCTGAGGAGGTTAGTCTTCTGTCCGAGAGTCACGTGTACTGTGGCCCGTTCTGTGTCTCCAGGACGCAGACCGACCGGTCGGTTTCGTCGCTCACGTTCTGCGGGATCGGCACGGCCAGTCTGCCGAGGCAGGGGCAGAGTGGTACGTTACCCTCCTCGGGGGGCAGTCCCCTTTGAGTTGTGGTTTCCACCGTCTTTGGGGACTCCTATTTGAAATGATGAACCTGCTGGTTTGCTCTTGAACTAGGAAGGGAGTGTAATTCCCAGAGAAGCCAGGACTTTCTGGCCTAGTGCTGCCTCTCTGCACTGGCAGTTTTCAGAGCACAGCCGAGCCCTCGCCTGGGCGACAAGTGACCGGAAACCAGACCCTTTTCTATACTTTCCTGAATGTCAGGGTGGGATGAGCACCCGCATTCAGAAACACGTCCCCCAAGTTGGTGGTGCCCCCCCTGCCCCGCTTTAAGCCATCATGTATGAGAACATGTTTGCCAGAAGGGACAGCTCAAAGCACTTCACAAGTTGCCTTGATTTCCCCTGCCTGGGTGGTGCAAGGAGGGCATGAGCGGGCCCCCAAGGCAAGGAAAAATTCCTGTCTCCATGAGTGTGCTCCCCAGCCTCTCTCCCCTGTATTCGGCTCCAGAAGGTACTATGGCAATTTAGCCTGAGGTACTGAGCACTCGGCCCTGGCGAGGCTGAGGTAAACATTTTGGAATAGGAAAACACGGTGGCAAGTGTCAGTTGGAGCCTAGGACCTGGGATTTCTTAAGACTAGTTGCTCAGGGTGGTGCAGGGACAGGACCGAACCCTGCGCCCACTTCTGCCTTCGGCCCCGCGTGGGGCCTGGATCTGGGCCGAGCCACTGTCCCACCCTCAGGACCACGTACTGTATGTGTGCCTTTTTCCTCGGCAGGGGGCAGTGGTGGGCTGTTCCTCACCCAGGCTCGGGGGCGGGGCGGGGGGGGGCAGCCTTGGAGACTTTCCTTTGGGTAGAGGATTCCTGGGGAGGAGTCAGGAGACACTCCTCGATTCCGTTACCCTTCTCAGGGACTCCAGAATGTTCCACTTCCTCAGGCTGCTGTCCCCTCACTTCTTCCCTGGGTGTGTTGGCCGGGAGCGCCTAGATGACGGTTTCCCCAAGCTCCTTACAATGTGTGTCTAAATCGTTCTTTAGCACTGTACTTCCTGCACAAAACTGTGACTGGCCACGCCATTGCAGGCTGCTATGTGTGTTTCCCCGTTCCCTCCATTGTGGGTTCCGAGGGTGGTTGGTGTACGTGTGTGTGTCCGAGGGAGAGGCTGAGGTCCTTCGGACACGGAAGTGATGTTCCCCCCAGTTACTGAACTGGCGGCACCTCCTGAGGGCTGTGCACGAATTGTCTCTTGGTGTCCAGTGCATTCCTTAACGCCGGAGGAAGTCCGGGACCCAGAACCAGCAGGCGCCGCTGTGGTTTGTCAGCTGCTAAAATGGAGAAGCGTGTGCCCTGTAGAGTGTCTGTTGCTCCCACGTCTCCCCAGGCCCTGCCCCTGTGCTGTGACAACTTTGCTGGGGAGGAGGGAGGGAGTAGAGCTGTTTTTCAAAGGGACCTACTGTCGCCACTTTATGTTTACGAGCCTTAGTTTGACTAAACATTTGTGGGCTTTCCATTCTCTGTGTCTGTGTGTAGTAATGCCCAGGTGGGCAGAGTGTCTTCGTTCTGCATTAGAAGTCAGTAGTGAGGAGTGTACTGCCACGTCACTTTTAATATGACCAGTTTTATACTTGGAAAATGGTACTTGCCTCCTTGAACCTTTTCTGTCTTTAACCTTTTCCTTTCCATCTCAATGCTCCCTTTGTACTTGCAGCAATAATCTCTTAAAAAGCGATTAAATAATTAAACGTCCCAGATCCTCATCGTTGTGGATGGTTGCATTCATTTGTTCGTTTGGGCACGCGTGGTCCCAGATGGGATGCTGGCAGCTCTGGAACCTCTGCTGGTGAGAGGTCGCCCCCTCGTGGTGACACGTCGTGTGGCCACTGACACTAGGGCCGACAGCCAGGAGTGGGTAGCAGCACTCCTGCTGGGTGGGTTCCCGGCGTTCCGTGGCTCCACCTGGAGTGGCGGCCACACCTGTGTGAAGGCCGTCTGGAACGCAGGTCTTCCGTTCCCTTACAGACTGAAAGGTAGGCAGGCCTTGAGACTTTGGCTAAGCTTCTAATTAGAAACTTAAAAGCCGCCAGGAGTAGAAATCTGCTCAGCTGATGCAGTAGAGCAAGGGAGGGAATACGGCCCCAGATGCCTCTCTGCTCGTCAGTCTCGGCACAGTTACCTCTGTCCACCGTGCTCCCTCAAGCGTCTCCGCCTCAAGAACCCGATTCTGGTCTTTGAGGCGCAACTCCAACAAAGCTCCAGATTCACCCTTGTTAATCACTTCCTGTTCTCTTAGCTCATTTCTTATCCTTGCATCCAGTGTTAATTCATTCTGCCTACTGACAGTTAACCATTTTCCTGCTTACTTCTTCTAGATGATGATGAACTCCTTGAAGGCAGGGTGCTTTAAATGTCTGTTGACTCCAATTTGGATTGACCTGTGGGGAAGAAGATTCTAGAGCCTGAGGCCAAGTGAAACAAGTTTTATTTGAGACATAAAAAGCACATGTGTTTTTATCACACAGGAGGGGGTTGGCATTAGGGTTCTGGTGTCTAAGATAAGATTTTGTCTATTTTAGACACAGCTTCTATCAGAGCTTCTTGGAAAATGAATTAGAAAGGGAGCAAGATATAGCTGGGAAAGAAATCATTATGTTGTTGGGAAGCTGTAAAGAGTGGGAAGACCTTGTTCAAATTAGTGTGCACTTCATAGAGCCCGGGGATGAAGAGCAGGGCATGGGGAGACCTGGTCTCAGTCCTGGTGTTGGCAGTGATGCTGCCTTTCTTTCCCCTGTGAGGACCCACCCCCGGTGGAGGCAGCAGGGCGGACTGGGCGATTTTAGCTATAGCAACATTTTGGGGCTCCCCTGTACCCCTCTCTGGATTTCCAATTCAGTCACCGCTTTCCCTGAAGAGCTCAAGAGGAAAGGCAGGGTCTAGGTCATGGACACCGCTACTTGCTCGATGAAGCTGGCCAGGTTGATGTCCCGTTCTGACAGGCCCGCACACTCATGGGTGCTCAGGGTGATGTGGACCTGGAACGAACCAGAGAGTGGGGACCAGCTGGCTCCACTGCCCCCGCCTGCGAGCAGCAGTGTCGCCAGCTGGTGGGCTCAGCCACCCCGAGGGCCCCAGATACGGGTGCGCTTCCTACTGCACTTCACACACACTGCAACTTTACCGACTGAAAGTGTGACCCTCCACCAGCAAGACTACAACTCCCTAAGATGATACAGCGTTTTTTGGCAATAATGTATTTTTAATTAAGGTACGTACATTGGGTGTTTTTAGACATTATGCTGTTGCACATTTAATGGGCTACGCAACATAGTGTAACTTTTACAAGTGTGCTTGATTGTGGCAGCCTCAAGTGGGACCCACAGTCTCCCCGGGGTGTCCCTGTGGCGCTGCAGCTGCTCCTGGGTGGGGGCTGCCTTACTCACTCGACACGTGTTCATAGCAACAGTGCAGAGCTGTCTTCTCACACCTCCACACACAGCGGGAACGCCAGCCATCCGTTAAAAATGAAATGCCCAAATATTAAGAGCTACCTAAAACCAAGGATGAGACCACAAACCAACTCCAGCTCCTAAAGGCGGTCCGTTTGCAGACCGTGCCTTCCAGCCTCCATGTTTTCAGAAAGAGCCTGGGAGAGCTCTTGGCACGCAGCAGGCGTTCCATGACTGTTTCGCTTCATTCAGCAGAAACTCTGATCTATTGGCCATGCATGGCTATTCTTAGTTCACTTTTATTACTTCACTCTTCCATACGGACGGGAAGATTCAAGCCATGTAGCGCTGCTAACAATGAATATGCCTGATCCCCGAGGCCTTTCCTTCCTTGGGTTTTGCCTTCTGGATGTCTCCTCAGTATCTACTGGAACCACAAGTTACCTCGCAGTGTTTTAATTTGCATTTCCTTAATTTGTCATGAGACGATATTTTCTGGGGGTGTTGATGTTGATTCTAGGAGGGAGATGAATGGAGCAGGAGGAATGGACAGAGAGCCTGAGGGTGAGGAGGGCCCAAGAAGGGGCCTTCGGAGGGAGGTGGGGTTCTCAGAACTTGGGCGGGGTCTGGACCACAGGCACACGGCACTCACCTTGTTGTACACGTTAAACCACTCGGGGTGGTGGTCCAGTTTCTCAGCCTGCAGGGCTACTCTCGTCATGAAGCCAAAAGCCTGTTTAGTGAAGGGAGACCCAGGTCAGTGTTTGGAGACTGCTGGGCACCTTTTTACGGCCAGTGTGAGGCCTCGGTGCGGCAGGTGGAGAAGCTTCCTATGAGGAGAACCCTCTAGCTTTCACCATTCCTGAGGCATCTGGTTGGGGCTGGAGTTCACGCTGGTCTCTCTGAGCAGTGGGAGGAGAGCCTTGTACTTAGATGGTACAAGTACATCTTAGATGCCACCAAGGTGGCAACACCAGAGAGGTGTTTGGTCTTGGCCAGTCTCTAAGACGTCCTCAGATGGCCATCTGTTTCCTCCTCTACCTCTCTCCTCTAAGGATCGATTCTCAAAATTCCAGGTGTGGAGAGCCCAAGCTCCACGCCTGTCCTCTCCAGGCCCCAAGGTGACACTTCCCAAGTAAGCTGCGCAGGACTGTAAGGGAGAACAAGTGAGACCCCGCTGGCCCTTCTCAGAAAACTGCCCGCCCTGGTGCCGTACCCTGTTGAAGTCTTTGAAGTGGAACTGCTTGAAGATGGCATCTCGGCCTTCCAGCTCGTTCCAGCCCACAGCCCGCAGGTTTGGCAGCAGCTGGTCCCTCTCCTCGGCGCTCAGCCTGTGCGCTTTGCCAGCCTAGGAGGGGAGACAGACAGAGGCCCCAGGCCTGTGGGGGAGCCGAGCCAGCCTGCGATGGCTGCTCTGGATACAGGTGACACAGTCACAGGGCAGCTGGTCTGAAGCAATGGACTGGGACCTGTTGACGGTGGCACCCTGCCCTGGGGGTGGGGCCCTGGCTCCTTCACTGATAGGTTCTTCGATTTTACATTCCATTCAAAAAGACAGGAAATGACGAGGTGTCAAGCAAATCACCTTGAACTAAGAAATGACCCCCCCAAAAAACAATTAGGTCTCTTACAATACTGAGGGAGTAAAAGCAAAACCTAGCTCAGATGTGCGTGTATTTCGACACCACCTTTCAGAACAGCACCCGAGTGTCGAACCCTCCTCTCTTCTAACTACGGACTTAGGCTGCCTGCCTCCACACTTCTGCTGCTACTCACTGTCCAGTGTATCAGAGGAAACGCCTAGAAACACGGAGTGACCACCGCATCTGCCCTAGTCGGAGAGAGCATGGCATCGTTCTCAGAGGGGTCTGTGCCTCAACGTCCTGGAGGTGGCGAGGGACCCAGCACTGGAAACACGTTTCGGGTGCCTCGGCCACACTGCAGCTGACAAGCGCCGGCACCACACCCCAGCGGGTCCTCCGTGATGCTCCCATGCGGCCCTGGTTCCCAGCTGCCAGGCCAAGGGGTCTCGGCTTGGCCTTCTGACAACCTGCTTTGCTGTTAGCCTGGGAAGCCCGAGCCACAGAGCTTGGTTAAGAGTCCAAGTAACTTGGCTAAAGGCAGTTGGCAAACCTAGTGCCTCATCCGTGTATTTTCCCATTGTGCAAAGTGCCCTCCGGGCAGCCCAAATGGGCACAGTCTGTTCTTGGGAACATCCAGATCTAAGAGCTTAAGGGGTCCCACAATTAAGTTTTTGAAACAGAACTACCCAAAGACAGAAGCTGTAAAGTGCTAAATTAAAGATGAACCAAAAAGGTCTGGGCAGGTTAACAGCCCGGAAGCAGCCCACAGCCCGGAAGCCACAGACTGAGTTGGCAGCGCTGGTCCAAGCCCCAGTTCTGCCCTTCCCCAGCCAGGTGGTCCTGTGGCACTCATCTCCCTGGGCTTGAGGGTTAAAAAGGGACAACTTCCACTTCATACCAGCAAGAGGAGCCAATGGGACATGATGGTAAACTCCATGGTTGTGAACATAGTGTCATCTGCATTTTTAAAAAGATTTTATTTATCTTTAGAGGGGAAGGGAAGGAGACAGGGAGAGAAATATGAATGTATGGTTGCCTCTCGTGCATCCCCTGCTGGGAACTGGCCTGCAACCCAGGCATGTGCCCTGACTAGGAATCAAACTGAAACTGTCCGGTTCGCAGGCCCGCACTCAATCCACTGAGCTACACCAGCCAGGCCTGTCTTTGCATTTTTAAACTTCCTGGGGCGTGCAGGCTTAGGATGTGCTGTGCAGGCTGGAGGAGACTGGGAAAGCGCTCTGGCAAGTCCATCTTTTTCTCCCTCCTGAGAACATGGGCTCTCTCTGGACCACCTGACTTGGTCCATCCCCTCCAGCCCAACCCCATCCCTCCTCCAGAGCTGGCCTTTTCTCAGTGGCTGATAAGCCGGTTCCAGTATCCAGGCAACCAGAGACCAGATGTCACCCCAGGCATCAGAGCTCACTGTTTAGTTCCTTGGCTCTGAAATGAGTGGATGGGTACTACTGAGCTCCTGGGAGGTCCCCCTTTCTGTTAGAGTCTTCTGGAATCCCCCAGGTTTCGTAGCCCAAAGCTGAACTGGCAAGCCCTCCTAAGATCTGGGAACACTGAGGCAGAAGGGACGGTGTTTACTTAGTAAATCCCAAGTCAGGCCCGGCTGGCCTCTGCCTCTGGGGGAGTGTGCCCAGGGGTTACTGATTACCCAACTTTCTGCATCTTGGGGGTCTCAGTGCACCTCACAGTAGCCACCATACTCACCACCTCCCCTCCCTCTAAGCCACAGCCTTCAAAACACCCTCCCACGTGTCACCATGGCTTGCACTGCTCCTAATACTTTGGGGCCAGAAATGGGCTGTTTAGTGAAGCTTCCTGGATCTAGACGCTTTTTTCCTGGCTGTCCCCATGACTCCCCTTCACCTCTCTAGCTTACAGAGTGAGCAGGGAGGCCCTCGGGGCAGTGGGGGGGGGGGGACGGGACACGGAGCTCAGCCTGGAGGACAGTTGATTCTGAACAATCCTGTCTCCAGGGCTGGGCAGGCCTCAAACCAGGCACCAGGGGCTGGCTCCCAGGCCAGGGACAGCAGGATAGCCCTGGGTGCACAGAAGAAGGGCAGTAAACAGGCACACAGAGGATGTCCCCTCACACTCATAGGCATGTCTCCATCCCCACCTCCCATACAGAACCTTGCCATGGAGGGGGATGACAACTGTGGGCTCACTATGCTGTCCCTCGCCACCCAGTCCCACCGCCCGCCCCCTCCCTTTACCCAGGGAGGCCACTAAGCCCCGCCCAAAGTACAGTGGTGCTAAGGGAGGCAGGCCTGGCTGTTACCTGGACCTACCACCGCCCCCTCCTGGCCTTCGCTTTCCCAGGAGCTGCACCTTGGCGGGAAGCATGGCGGAGACCCCGCCTCTCCCAACCAAGCTTTTGCTACTTGCGAAGGGCTTGGGAGAACCCTCCCTTCCCCCCCCCACTCCTACCCCACCCTCTCCCGCCCTGCCCCCGTAGGCGGCTTGGATTGGGGGTGGGGAGGGCGTAAGGCCCCTTTCCTTTCCTCGGACCCTACTGCACGCCAGTTTCCTAATGGGGCTGCCCAAATGCGATCCCCCCCTCACCATATCGGCGCACGGCTCGGAAGCAGGCCAGCAGCAGGTGGCGGCGGACAGGGCGAGCGCTACGCAGGGCGCACCGGATGGCCGTTGGGCGGAGCCTTGCTGGGGCCGCCCGGGGGCGGGGAGTACAGCCGGGGAGGGGCCGCTACCCGTAATCATTAACTCCGGCCGGCTCCGGCAGGTGCTCTGGGCCTTGTTCCCTTCCAGCATTCTCCTTGATTCCCTTGTCCCTGGAGCTCAGGGGTTATGTATCGGCCTCCAACGCAGACCTCTGCGTTCAAATCCTGCTCTGTGACTTAACTAGCTGTGTGACCCTGGGCGGGAGATTCTTTCTTTCTAAAAACGCTTTATTTAGATATTGATCTACGACAAATTGCACATATTTAAAGTGTACAATTTGATGCGTTTTGACATATGTATGCTTCAGTGCACCCCATCATCTCGATCAAGATCATGAATGTATCCACCATCCCTACATGTTTCCTCTTCCCTCCTCATTGATCTGTTTCCCCTCGCTGTAGACCAGACCGCATTTTCTAGAATTCTATGTAAATGGAAAGCATACAGTATTACTCTTGTCTGGTTTCTTTCACTCAGCATAGTTACTTTTTTAAAAAAGACTGTATTTATTTATTTTCAGAGAAAGGGGAAGGGAGGGTTTAAGAGAGGGAGAGAAACATGGATAGTTGCCTCTCTCAAGCCTGCAACCCAGGTGCGTGCCCTGACCCAGCCCATAGGGGGACCTCTTGGTTCGCAGGAGGAGGCCCAATCCACAGCTACACCAGTCAGGGAAGCATAAATACTTTTTGAGGTTCACCCACGTAGTTGCACATATAGTTTCCAATAGGACAAAAAGCCACTCCCTCAGGCCTTCTTTCCCAGAACCGGCTGGACCCCATAAAGCATGACTGACCCTAATTGTTTTCTGAGCCTTTATCCTCAGGACCAGAACATTACTGGAAGCGCTCTGAAGGTGCAGAGTCTCTGGGACTTATGAAACAGCACATCCCAGACCACAGTGATGGACAGGAGCAGACCCTGCACCCAAAGATAACGCTGAAACACTCTGCAGCCTAACTCAAACACCCTGCTCTACAACTGCCCCATTACCCTCCAGAAGCTCACAGCCCTGACCCCTCAGGGCTGGGGCTGGTGCATTTCTCTGCACCTAGGCCTTTCCTTTCCTTGGGAGAAAGTAAAAGGAAAAAAAAAAGACTTTGCTTTCTGCACTTCTCTTTGTGAATTCTTTCACCACTTGGTCACCGACCACCATAACAGTTTTTTCCTTTTATGGCGAAGTAAAATTTATTCGATAGTATCACATTGTCTTGAGTATGTTGCAATTTGGTCATCCATCTGCTTGTCCATGAGCATTTGGGTTTTTCCAGTTTTTGAGCCGCTATGTACTTCTGATTACAAGCCTTTGCGTGGGTAGATGCTTTCATCTTTCTTGGGTAAATACCTAGGAGTAGAACATCTAGGCCACATGGTAGGTGTATGTTTGTAGCTTCTTAGGAACTGCCAAGGAGGTCATGCCATCGTACATCCCACCAGAGGCGTGTGAGCAGTCCAGATCCCTGGCGCTACGCGGTATGGTCTCTTTAACTCTGGCCCTTCCCCCTGGTGTGTAGTGGCGTCTCACTGTGGTTTTAACTTCAGGTACCTTAATGACTGATGATGCGTAACATGTCTTTATGTGCTTATTTGCCATTGGTAAGTCTTTGGTAAATTGCCCATTCAAACTTTCCTGTCATTATTTTTTCAAATTGAGTGTTTGCTGTCTTATTGGGTTTGGAGAGTTCTTTATTTTGGATACAAGCACTTTAGCAGATATATGATTTGCGAATATTTTCTTTGCACTCTCACTACCTGTCAAAGAGCGAATGTTCTTAATTTTGATGCATTTCAACCTGTCCAATGTTTCTTTTTCTGGATTGATATTTTGGTGTTGTAACTAAGGAATCTTTGCCTGATCCAAGGTCACAAAGCCTTTCTCTGATGTTTTCTTCTTATGTCTTCTTCTATATTTTATAGTTTTTGGTTTCACTTTTAGGTGTGATCCATTTTTAGTTAATTTTTATATGCTTTTGTTACAGAACAGAGGTCCGAATATTTGGACCACTCAAGGATGCCAAAAACTGTTACAAAAAACAGGGCCCTCTCCCAAGGACGGTATACTAATATCCACTGGGCTCGTCTGTCTGCCGCCAGAGGAAAGACATCTCTCAATACCTGAGATTTGTGAAAAGGAAAGGAAAGGTTTATTTAAAGCTATACGCAGGCTTAAAGTAGTGACCCAATGTCCCCATTAAAATATCAAAGTCCTTTAGGATAACCACAGATGCCCACAGTGCTTCCTTCTCCCCCTGCCTTAATTCGGGGTACCGTATCTCAGGAAAAGAAGCACACAGCCGTGTTTCAGGTCGCTGGCACCGTCAGCTGTGTCACTGTCCAAGCAGGATCTCTAATTACTCCAAAGCCACGTGGCACCTTGTCATGGTCTACCGGCAAGAGTTCTTTCACCCTTCTTCCAGGCAAAGTCTCTCCTGCTTCCCAGGCCACGCGGCCCAAGGGAGCATCCCAAAGCCGCGTGGAGCTCTTCTACCAGAGATGCAGGGGTCTGCACTCTGGCTAAAACTGCATGGTTCTTCTCTCCTTCACATGGCTGCAGGGGTCCTCACTCTGCCAAAACTGCCTGGCTCTCCCCTTCTCTTGGGCAAGAGAAGGTCTGCACTTCGCCAAAACCACATGACTCTCTCTCCAATGGCTGCCATGTCTGTGTTTAAATCCCCACGCCAGTCCTCCTTTGCAGCCCCATTTCTGACTCCTACAGTTGGTTACACCTGCCAGGACTCCCGTATCCTCCCAGCTTTATGGGGCTGCCATAGTGGGTCTGGGCAGGTGTGGCCCCATGGCGTGGAGCCAATCAACGCCAACCTCTCACACAGGTGCTGTAACAGGGGGGTGTTGCCTCCTAATTATATCCTGGGTGGAAGTCACTCCCTTCTCCCTGGCTCAAGGCATGGCCACAGCTATTTAACATATCTATGAAACCAGTTAAAGGTTACAGATATGTTCAATGACCATTCTAGAGGTTAGCTGCGAAACCGTTGCTATGCAAAACAGCTGTTAATGGCCCTGCTCCATTTGTCCCTCCCCCCAACTGACACCTGGGGGAGGGGGAGGGGGACACCTTATATGTCTTTCTAATATTTCCTGGACACCTTGAGTTCTGGACCCCATTCCAAATCCCTTTATTTGGCACCCCCACCTCTTGACTGCACCCTGTTACACTTTGAGTTATGGATTCAAATTAACTTTATACATACGATATTCAGTTGCTCCCTCCTCCACTGAATTGCCTTTGTACATTTGTCTTAAGCAAACCAATGGACTGTATATGTGTGAATTTATTTGCAGGTTCTCTATTCTGTCCATCCATCTGTTGGTCCATCTGGACGCCAACAGCACTCTGCCGTGATGACTGGGGCTTTCTAAGGCGGGACGCCAGGCAATGCACGTCCTGTAACATTAAAGCCATTTTTCTATTAAACTGTATCCCTGCACTCCACTTTCATTCCTCTCCTCCCAATCCTGACCTTTCAATGTGTTAATATGTATTTTTGTTTGTACATAAATGCTCTTGTAAAAAAATGAAGCCTGTTGTTGTTTCAGCTGTATGTATTTTTTATCTTTTGTAAATGACCCTGTCGTGCCATATCTCATTCCAGAAGAGCTAGTGGACGGAAGAGAGTAGTGCACAATTAACATTCACCCACGTTGCTGTGTGTGTACGCGCTTAAGCTGCAGCTTCTGACCGCTCCTCAGCATTCTGTGGAGAGAGTGCACCATGAACGTCCTCCCGTGGACGGACACTCCACGGGCTGCTTCCAAGTCCCTGCCACTGCCACCTCCACCTCCCCAAGCAGATGAAGATGAGCAGGGACACACACACACACACACACACACACACACACACACAGCACAACAACAAAACGATGCTGCCGGGAGCACCTCTCAACGCGACAGCTCCCTTCTGTACATGTGTCTCCGACGAGCCCAGCAGCTCCCTCCTGGCCTGTGCCCAGGAACAGCCCCAGGTGCTGCCCCGCCAGCCGCCACCTGCAGTGCGCAGGTTCCTGTTCCCCTGCCTTCCTCACGCGGGCGTAATCACACTCGGCATTGCCTAGCTTTTCAATTTATGCCAAGTGAATAGGTATAAAATGATAGCTCACTGTTTTCCTTTGCAGTTTTCCGATTACTAATGATGCTGAGCACCTCTTCATATGTTTCTTAGCATTTAGGACTTAATATTTATAAATCGCTTTTTCATATTCTTTGCAAAATGTTTAGAATTTACAGTGCTTTTTTTGATTTGCAGGAGTTTATATCTATGCATTAACTGCTTGTTAGTTTTCAATATTGCATGTATCTCCTCCCATTCAACCATCTGAATGGCTAAATACTAACTTCTTCCATGTGGTTCTTTGTTGACAGAAATCTTATATTTTGGTGTAATAATATGTATCTTCTTTCCTCTGTAATTTAGTGCTTTTAAAGGTTTATTTGATAAGTCCACTCCCAGACCTGCCATGAAAGTATTCTTTCTTTTCCTCTGTTGACTTCATAGTTAGATGCATGTAGGACCTAATGTGAGCGGCCCCTTCAGCGCGCAGCCTTTGGCAGGGTGCTAGCTCGCTCCCGGAGACGGCCCTCGGGTGAGTCTGGACTCCTGGCGCCCACCCCATGGCTTCTGCTGCTCCTCGGCCAGCCCAGGGGATGGGGTATCTTAGAAAACAGTGCCCAGCAGAGAGGCCCCTCAACGCATGGAACAGTGAGAAATAGTGGCGCATTTTTACTTTAAGCCACCACGTTTTGCGGGAGTTTGTTACGCAGCAATAGATATTAGGACAAATAAATTCCTGAGCAAAAGCTGGTACCTGGGAGTGGAGCGTTCAGAACAACCTCAAACGTACTGTGAGTTTGGGAAGGGTGTTGGGCGTGAGGGGGAAGGCAGATTTAAAACGCAGGGAGGGCCGTTCCACTGCCGCCCATGACGTAGAAGGCTGCAGGGTGTCGCTCCCACACTAACAGTGAGAAAAGCCTGGATTTACTATAAACTCATCACTTTTCTTCAGCTTGCGAAGATACGGAGGTTACAGGGCAACCAAGTAGCTTGGCTTCGAAGAGAGGCAGGCCCTCCTAGGGGACAGAGAACGCGCGGACTGGCTCCCCGGGGCGCAGGGCGGGACACAGCCTCTCTGCGCGTCTGTAAGAAGCCAGCTGTCAGCAATTTGCTGGAGGCCAGGTGTGCGCTGGCGTGTCCGTGCGGACACACTAACAGCTTTTAGTTAAAGGGCCTCCCCGGGTGCGCGGGACAAAGAGCTGGGGTGGGGACGGGCGACAGGGGAGTGAGACTCCCTGGCCCCCGTAGGGGCAGGAGGGGCTGATAGCGGCTGCCCCGAAAAGTGCCCCACCCTCTCCTCCTCTCCAGACCCCCGTCTAAATGGCGCAAAAGCCTTAAGCCACGAGGCGAGAGCCAACACTTCCAGGGCCCAAGTAAAAACTCCCTGAGACTTCAGGTTCTGTTTCCAGTAGAAAAAGAAGTCCCTCTGCCGGGGGGAGGGGCAGAAACCAGTTCTAGGTCGGGGATCCTGTACCAATACGGTTACAGGCCGACCACCCCCGGGGAGGAGCGGGGAAGACCCGCCACAGCTAGAAGGCAGTCCGGTCCCGGCTGTGGAAGCCGCAGCGGGGGCGGGGCGGGGCGGGGAGCGGTTGGACGGGAACGCGGGACCTGCTCAGGGCCCGGGACCACGGAGAGCCCGCCTCTTTCACCACCTCGAATTTTGCGCTCAGCTGCAGCAAGAGCAGTCTAGCTACCCAAGGAGAAGGGCAAGAGAGTGGAAGGACTAGAAAAAAATGCCACGGGCAGTACCAGGTGCTGATGAGGGTGTGGGGTCACCGGAACTCGATGTTGCAGGAGGAAAAACAAATTGGTTCAGGTCCTTTGGAAAAATAACCTGGGAATTTCTAATGAAGTTAAACATTCACTTATCTTATGAGTCAGCGATCCCATTCCAAGAGAATATGCAAAAACCTGTGTGCAAATGTGGGTGACAGCTGTATTTGGAAATAATCCAGATGTCCATCAATAGACGAATGAGTGAACTCAGGTGGTCCATTCGGACACCGGAGCACTCTTGAGCAATGAAAAGGAACAAACTTCTGACCTACACACCAACAAGGATGCGTCTCAAAGCCTTTTGCTGATAGAAGCCACACTCAAAAGCGTAAAGAAATTTTTTTAAATGAAATTGTGTGCTTACAAATGTTACACAATCTGATGACTGGAAGAATTTCCCAGGGTGGGTGCTGGCTGTGGACGCCTCCGGCCTTATTTCTCCTCCATCACCCACGTGCTTCCCTGCCGGGGGCCGAGCAACAAATTTGTACACTCACAGCTTCCCGTGCTGCCCCTCCAGTTCCCAACGCCGGGTGAGGCGGCGCAGCAGGAGGTGGGAGTGTTTCTGGAAGGCATTTCTCTGACCAGAATGGCGAGTAGTAACTAATCTGGACACGGACGTGACTGAGAGGCCCGTTTGTTGACCCCTCTACATCCAAACTAATACACCCGTGCCTCCGTTTGCCCAGAGTCTGCTCCCCAGACACGCCCAGAAAGGTACTGCAGCACAACCCACATGGGGGGTGCCAGAGGGCGAGGCAGAGTGAGGAAGGAGAAGAGCCTTCCCCTTCCGCCTGCCAGGGAGCCTTCGGGGCGGGCGGACCCACCCCATTCCCGACCATTCTTTATGTCGTCTCCTCCCTCAGTTCTACCTTTCCTTTCCTTCCGTTGATTCTGAAGGATGAAAAGGTCACCTCTGAGTCCGCCGTGCTGCCTGGCACTCTGCCCTGTACTTGATACCCTTTCAGCAAATGTTTCCCAAATTCTTGTTTGAGTGAGGCTTTTTTTGATAGCCGAGATGGCTTCTGAGCAACAATAAACTGTATTCTCGAAGTACTGTCATCAGACAATGACGCCCCTGAGACGCCGACATTCATGTAATACTTTTGTGTTGCTAGATCCTAAGCTGAGGATCTAAAAAGTAAAACAAAACAAAACAGCTACCTTTAAAAAAATTATCGAAAGAACACATGCTCATAATAACGATAATAAAAACGACAACAAAAAGAGCAGGGACCAAATGCTTGGGCAGTTAGGGCGAAAGCCACAGATCCGCACCCTGCTCTGCACCCACCCAAAGTCGCCACCCAGCGCAACCATGGGAATGGGGCGGGGGTGGGGGGTGGCAGCTGCTGGTAAGTCTGGCTCCCCCACTTGCCTAATTGTGGGACCTTGAGCAGCTACTTCATCTTTTGGAGCCTCACTTTTCTCACCTGTAAAGTGGGGATAACAATGGTTACCTCGTAATGATTAGGTGAGACGTTCCATGCCCAGTGTCTGGCATTGCCACCTGTGTCCTCTCCAGACCATGCCGAAGGTCGCCTGCATGCAGTTTCGCGTCCCACAGAGGCCTCCCTGTGCCTGAGGACTGTCTGCCCCCAGAACAGGCTCTGTTCCAGAGGACCTGCCAGTGAGAGGGAGTTCACGCCCACACTCAGCCGGCGTGGCCCGGGCTCAGTGGCGAACACCGCCTCCCTGCCCCTTGTGGGGCAGTTCTGGAATGTTCTGCCTGATGTCTCAGGGGTCCAGTGGGATCAGCTGCATGTCCTCAGCCACAGCTGCTCATGGCCACACGTTCTCGGCTTTCCCCCTCCCCCATGACCCGCCTGCGGTCTTCTTTTATTCTTAATTCAAGACGGTCTTTTTCTTGTTGATTTGTAGGATACAGCCCTTCATTTAGTTTATATGTTGTAAATATTTTCTTCAAATCTCATTTGCTTTTTAGCTCAGTGACATGGAGAAATGTTTAATTTTTAGATGATCAAATCTGCCTGCCTCGTCCTTTTTGGTTTCTGGACTTCATGCCCTGCTTAGAAAGGACTTTCTCACCCCAGGATGAACCAGTATTGGTCTCTCTTGCCTTCTAATCTTTGACGGTTGCTGAGAAGTGTCCAAAGTATTAATCTCTCTGGAATTTACTTTTGGGCATCAATTCGACATAACAACAATGACACTTATTATTTTATATTCCAAGCGGAGGCACGGTCACCCCATATTACTTTTTTATTACCTCGACTTACATCTTTCCCCCACTGATGTGAGTGCTCTTTCTTTATTATGCCGAGTTCCCATAATCCTCGTGGCTTGGCTTCTGAATCCTTTGTTCTGTCGCTTTGATCTGTCAGCTCCACCCTGTTTTAATTACTCTGGCTTTACAGTATGTTTTGATATCTGGTAGGTCAAAAGTGTCACCTCATTGTTCTTTTTTAAAATGTTCTTGGCTCTTCTTGCTTGTTTACTCTTTCAGATGAGCTCTGAAATCAGCTTGTCAAGTTCTATAAAAATCTCTTGAGGATTCTGATTGGGAATGCATTGAATTTATAGATTTCATCTGGGGAGAATTGACATCTTTATATGATTGAGTCTTCCAGCCTGAAGCATGATTTATTGTGTCATTTACTCAGGCCTTCTTTCCGTCCCTCAGTAAAGTTTTATTGTGCTCCTCACATAAGATCTGGACATTTCCCATTAAGTTGATTCTTGGGTATTTTATAGCCTGTGTTGGTCATTGTGCGTGGAACATCTTTCCCATCACGTCTCTAATTGGCTATTTCAGGGTGTACGGGAGAGATGTGAATTTTGATGTGATCTTGTCTCCAGTCGTGCTGATGGACTCTGTTTAGTTCTAACGTTTTCCACGGATTTGAAGAACTCCGAAGCAGCCACGCCCGCCCCACGGGATGGGCCCCCACTGGAGAGCAGAGAGCTCTGTGGCCCCAGGGTGGTGGGAATGGAATGTGGGGACCCTGCTGGGGCTGCTGCCGGGGCTGCTGAGGAGAGCAGAGCTGGCCCTCGGATTCCTTTCAACTCTAAACTTCTGCAAGTTCGTAGTTCTGGTTCGTGTGTCTGTGTCATGTGCTGTCTGCTCAAGTGCGTGATAATCAAGGGCCAGTTCCCTTCCCTCTGTGCTTGTTTGATTTCTACGTGCCAAGTGCCAGGGAGACAGGGAAGGAGATGTTCAGACGACAGTTGCCCATTTTTAACCCCAGAGGTATTTCAGGGTGAGAGGCAACGAGTATTTGAGATTTAAAAAAAAAAAAGAATAGCTATTTTGGAATCACTGAGTCAGGCAGATCCCCAGTTAGCTCTCTGATTCGGAGACAAAGGTGAGGGCTGGTTACAAGACTGGAAGCAAACAGATTACGTGAGCAGAAGGAAGGCGTTTCTGTTGGGGCGGATAAGCTAATACAGTGAGGCTGAGAAGAATGCTTTTGATTTTTAGTCCGGCAGTCAGTTCGGATTTTCCTAATGTCGGCTTTCCCGTTATTCCTGCAAGCAGTTTGGGGCCCGAGGCTGCTGTAGGACCAGTCCAGAGGGGGTTTTGCCCCACTTTAACTTTCCAGAGGTGTGACTGTGCCAGGCCGTTCCTCTGGATGGCAGCTCTGGCTCCATTTGAGATTACTATTGTAATTTTTATTCCTCTAGCACAGGTGGCAAGTGCCATCATGGAGACATGCGGTCAGGCTGCGCTAGAGTGAAACGTGGAGGGGCGTTGGCCAAGTAGAGCCAGGGCACACGTGCGCGGGACCACCAGCGCTTTCCGCAGGGGGCGCCGGAGCAAAGGCCCGGGCGAGGGGGCGGCCTGTTCCTTGGGTGAGTCCTCGGTGGGTGCGCAGTCTTGGGAGCCTTGTCAGAGCTGGGACTGGAGGGGGAGGGAGAGGCTGAGGGTGACGGGATGTGCCCGTTTCTTCGGGGAGCTTCCCTCGGGGAGACCCGTTGAGAGTCTGCTTAATGACAGGGGTGAGGGGAAAGAGATGGTGGACCCGAAACTGAGGTGGAGGAGAGGTTTCCAGTTTGGCGGCCCTCCAAACCTGCAATGCTTCTTTCCACCAACAGGGGCAGGCGAACTCAGGAAAGGATTCCCATTCTGAGGGGACTTAGGCTGCTGGATGACGTCCTACGTTAGGGGAGACCCTGTAATTAGTATTTCGTGGGTATTCCTGAGCTTCAGGCCCCGTGCTGAGCTCTGGGTGTGCTGAGATGAACCACAGCCCTTGCGGCCTGTGTCCCAGGCCGCCTGGACTGTGGGGACTGCAAGGAGCAGTGCTCAGTTCCGTGAAGCAGAGGCCAGCAGGGAAGTAGGACCAGCTTCCTAGAGGCGATTCTTCAGCTGAACCAAGATGAGAAGTTGTCTTCTTGACTGACAGGCTTGTGAGGACGGAGCACAGGACACGGAGGGGACACCTACTGGAGTGTCTAGTTGCCCTGCAGTCCCGGATCCCAGAGTGTAAGGGGCAGAGGTGCGTGGGCAGGGCTCATGCTGAGGAGCCCCACCCTGGGACAGCACCGAGGAGCAGGCAGAACTTCTCCTAAATAAGTAAGTACATAAAACGAGCGAAAATATCTCTATCATGAAACATTGCAAATATACACCAGAGTATGTAGCATAATGAACCCCCATGTGCTCACCCACACGGGCCCACTCTGCAATGTCTCCTTCCATTCGCCCTCCACACTTTAACAACCTTGTGGAAAATTTCACTCACTCACAGACGTGGGGGCTCTAGAACGACCCTCGCAGACCCCGCTCGCTCGGCAGCAAACAATTTGCCGCCCTCTGTCAGCTGCAGCCCGGCCCCGCCTCCAACCCTCGGATGATCTGGAGGCAAATCAAATCAGTTCATATCATAAATACTTTAAGGTGCATCTCTGAAAGTTAGAGACTCTTTTATAAAAGCACAGTTGCATTACCATGATCGTGTGAGGTAGGACGGATAGCAAACCCAGGCTGGGGGAGGCGGGAGACACGGCTCACCCACTGACTCAGCAGCCCGGGCCTGGTCCACAACCCTGGCAGGTGTCCCGACCTCACAGGAAACGCCACGTTCACCCGGGGGAGGGCCGTCCCTGAAATTCTGTGACTCTCCTCCCCCACCTGGGAAAGAAAGCCTGTGAAACTGTGCTTTCATCCCAAGGCCTGAAAGGCCAGAAAGGGCCCAGAGGGCCCAAAGGAAGAAGCCCATTACCTGGGTGTTCACACACCCTCCAAAGCTGGCACCACCTTTACCTGTCAACCAATAGCAACTTCTTCACCCCCATCCCACAACTATGTGAGTCCTCAGAACAAAGGACTCTCTGGCCACATGCACGCGTGCCACCCCAGCTCTCACCACCCCGCGCTTGCCGCCCCAGCCTCCGGCTGCCCTTACTGTTGCCGGCCTTACCCTGCCGTGCCTTGAACCAGGCCTCTCACCCCCACCCCACCTTAACTAGGCCTGTTCGCTCCCACGGGAATGGATCACCAGTAAACCCTGCTTGCACGCTAATAGACTCGCTGGTCTGTCATTCTTCACTACACCTGCGAGAAGAGTTTCTGGGAGTTTCCTCCATAACAATCAGGCCTGAACAAAGTTAACAGTCTTTAACTTCATCCCGCAGCTGGGACTGACGGGTTCTTAAGTCCAGGATCAGATTAGTATTTCAGAAAGGTCACCCTGGCAGAGGGTAGAGGAGGAAATGGAGGAGATGGTGAGGGGGCAGCAGGGGGGGGGGCTGGAGTAGGAGGTGTCAGCTGGAAGGTTTTTGTGAGGGTTTGGGGGGGAGTAAGGACTTGAACTTGGCTAAGGCAAAGCTGTGAAGGCAGAAGCTGTGCAAAGCTTAGCAAGTGCCAGACACAACCCACTTGTCCTAGCTAACCCTCACAAACGTCCCGTGAAGAAGCATCGTTGTCTCTGGCTTACAGGTGAGGAGACGATGGCTCAGAGATTGAACTGCTCAGAGAGACATAGCTACAGAGTCACAGAGCTGGGGTTCAGACTCGGGCCTGCGCCTCCCCAAAGCCCCGAATCCTCACCGCAGCCAGCACTGCCTCCCTGCAGCCCAGGCCACAGAGTGAGGAGGAAGCCTCAGGCGCAAGAGTGCTACAGGAGCCTCTTGGGTGTGAGGGGTGGTCAGGGAGCTGCCTGCTCTCCCATTCCCTGCTTTGCGGCCTGGGGGATCCCAAGGGTGCCCAGTGGGGAGTGGAGGCTGTTGGCGGGGCAGGGTCCCCTTTCCTAACCTGTGCCAGCAACACACCAAGGATGCCAACCAAGTGTACCCATTTTTTGCCTTTCCCCCCCTGGTCCCCAGTGCAGGCCCAGCCCTCCTCCCAGTGCAAGCAGGAACTCTCCAGGTTCAAGTGGACTGGCCCTCCCGTTCTCTGTATGAATGTGGGAGCAAGTAAGGCAGGTGCTCAGCTTCTAGGTTCCTGCCTTGGAGGCAGAGAGCCCCACACTACCGGCACCTCTGAGGTTGGATTCAGAATCCAACTCGGATTGGGCTGACCTAGTCAACACGATCCCTCTTTGTTACCTTGTTAATATGCCCTAAGGAAAAGATTGTGCTTCATCTTCCTTCACCTTCCCGCCCTCCCCCACCAAATCCCCACAGAGGGATGGCTGGTTCTCTCGGTCGTGGGTGCCTCAGCGGGGTGTCCCTCTTCCCCAGCAGCCTGTGTGTGTGGTGTGGGGGGGTGTTGCTGCTGCTGTGTGGAGTGAGCACCCAGATCTGCTCAGGTTACAGATCAGGAGTTGGGGGTGGGGGTGGGGCTTCTGGCCCGGGAGTCTGGGGTCCCACCACAGTTGAGCCCAGGCCTGGGTTTCTCTAGCTCTCAAATGAGGGGGCAGGACCCGCCTCATGCAGTGGCTGTGAGGCTCCAGGGAGCCCCTCTCTGCAAACTCATCGGCAGACTGTGAAGTGCTGTGCCTGGCAGTGAGGGCTGGCTTGATCCCCCCAAATCGGCTGAGATCAGATCTGCTGATCCTTCTACCAGTCAGAAAAGGATGGGGCCCTGTCCACCCCAAGACCCTGTACAGCTGCCCTCTGGGGGTGCAGCCCTGTGTCCCCCGGGGGCAGGCCTCTCAGGAGGAGGCCTTGGGATCACCCTCTCTGCATTAGTTCCATCTCCTTATCTTTCTTAATAATTAATCACTCTTCCCCTCCAGCCCTGCCCATCTAACAGTTTGCTCCACTACCAGCCCTGCCCGGCCTCCCCTGCTTCCCAGGCGAGCCCTCTGTCTGCATCCACCAGGGATTTTGGCTGTCAGCAAGGCCTAGAGCGAAGGTCTGGGAGGGGCCAGCCCCCCCTCCCCTGCCTGAGCCTCCCAAAGAAGGGGCACTGAGACCAGTGGCTCTGAAGGAAGAGGAACACGGCCAAAGTGGTGTCTCCCACAGCCCAGCAGTCTGGGAGGCAGAGTGATCGATGCCTATCGATGTCTGAGCCAGACTCCAGTGCCCCCAAACTGACCGGAGCTGCGGGGCTGCTCCCACGGGAGCTTTGGTTGTGGCTGCCCCGGGGCCAGAAGGGACATTAAGGTAGTCCTGTATTTGATAAACGAGGAGACAGATGACCAGAGGGTGAGGGACTTACCCAGGGTCACTGCCGGTGGCGGCAGTGGGCCAGGGCCCTGGTCTCCTGCCTTACCACTGGGTTCTTCCCTCTATAGGAGACCACCTAGACATTCGAGGGGCTGGGCCCACCTGCAGAGCTCAGGCTCTGGGAGACCTTGGGGACCTCAGAATCGGAGGGGGCTCTGGGGTTCGCCTAGCCCCGCCCAGTTCTCATGCAGCAAGTGTGGAAACGGAGGCAGTGGAGGGAGCTATCTGCCCTGTCAATCAGACCACCAAGGGTCTCCCCTCAGTCTGGGCCCCCTGTCCTTCAATACCACCATGGACCAGGGGAGGGAGGCAGCCACCCTAGCTGCCCCTCTGTGGCTCAGTCCCAGAGCCTGCCCCCTGCAGGAAGGACTAAAGGGCAGGGTCTTCCTCCTCCCAGACCCACCTGAGTGCTCGTCCTGCAGCCTCTGCAGCCCAGCTGGGGGCGGGGGGATGCGGGCGGCTGCTGCTCTGGTTGGAGCAGCAGGTGGGGAGTCCAGAGACCTGGATTCCAGGCCTCTCCCTGCCCACCGCTGTGTGACCGTGACTGAGTCACTTCACTTCTCGGAGCCTCCCTGCCCTCACCTGCATAATGGTAGTAAGTCCACTGGCCCTGTCCTGATCAAATGGGGTCAAACCTGAGGGAAATTCACCCCAGACAAGTGTCTGTCCTGAGGTGGCCAGAGAGAAGCCGAGAGAATCAGTGAGTGTCCAGGAGTGTGTGGGCCCTCCCGGGGCCCCAGAGATGAAGCCTGGCTGCCGTGCTGTTGCCTATTTGCCATGTGGCCCCGAGCAAGTGGCCTTACCTCTCTGAGCCTCATAATAACATAGAGATCGGCGTTGAACTTCTGGCACTGTGGGGAAGCTAACTGGGAAAGAGTTTTAAGATCCTTGAAAGAAAAGCCATCTATAAACATAAGAGGTCGTTAACAACATCCAATAATCACACCGTCTGCTAACAAAAGTAATGGCGCCCTAAAGTTGGGCGGGGAAACCACCCCTGTCAGCTCCTGGCTGGTCTTCCGCTTGGGCTCTCAGGGCTAATAACCCTCAGCGTTTGTCAGTGTGGGTGGGGCTTTGCAGAGGCAAACCAACCACTAATTAGCTCCTCCGAGGGCGTGCCCAGGAGGTAGGCAGGAAGGGCACGGGGGTGATGAGAGAGCTGCAGCTCCCAGACGGTGGTCTGCTTGGCCACCCAGCCGGTTTAGGGCAGGGCTGGGCTGGGAACTGAAAGCTCTCCAGGTTCTCAAGCACCTACTTGTGCCGCCGTTGTGAGCAGGTGGGCAGACAGCTTGCCCTCTCTGGGCCTCAGTTTCCCCACAGAGCTTCCAGTGCTGGAAGGCAGTGCAGCATCCTGGAAGTGTGGGCAGATCACCCGTGACTTGCTCTCCCGCCCTTCCCTCCGGTCCTGCCTGGTTCTGGGCGCTGGCACAGGAACGGCCTCAGTGGGCCCCTGGGTCTTTAATACTGAGCCAGGGGCGGGGGGAGGTGGATACCACGGGTCGTCCCTTGGTGGTACTCAGGGGTCAGTCCACCTGTCGGGGACTCTGAGTCAGTTTCCTCATCTGTACAGCGGGGTTGTAATTCCCACCATGCCAAGTTCAAGTGCCCAGACCCCAGGTTCCGGGAGCCAGCCGAGTGCTGCTGCAGGGTGGTTATTATCCTACAAGGCCTGGGCTGGGTTGAGGGTGGTCCTCAACCCCAGGTCTCTGCCCGGGTGGGAGTGATGCGCCTGCCTCTGGGCCGGGTTCTGTTCTCATCCTCGCCGAGGTCCTCAGGGCCTGTCCTCCCGGACCCCAGCTCTTTAGATGACGAGTGCTCTCATTCTGTCTCCCTTTCACCCTACTACCTATTTTTAACTTTGGCATAGGGGGAGGGGAGGGAGGGCTCCGGGTGGCGGTTTCTCCTTTTCCTTTGTCTCTTTTCTGTCTGCCGGCCCGTTAGTCAGTCCTGCCCTCCTGGCAGCTTCTCACAGCCCCTGTGTCCTGCCTGCTTTCCTTCTCTACTCCTCTCAACCTCCCCCTGCCTCAGCTTTTCTGCCCCTGGCCACCCCCCGCCCCCCTCACCCGACCACAGTCCTGACCCGACAGCTTCCCCTCCATGAGAGCCCTTCACAGGTGCTGGGGGCTCCTCTAGTGAGCCCTTTGTGGCCGCAGCGGACACAGTGACACTCCCTCCTCCTGGCCACCTGATCTCTTCTTGTGCTCTGGGTCTCTTGCCCATTTAACGCTTTGCGGGTGCCACTCTGTTCCTCCCATGACCTACTAGTGTTAGCCTATGAAGCAGGCGGCAGCAGGGTGCCTGCCCACTGCCCTGCCACCTGCTCCGCCTCCCGGCTTCAGAGGGGTGTTGTGATTGGGCCTGGCCTGTGGAAGCCCATCTGGGTTTTTGGTGGATTGGAAGAGGGGTCCTTCCTCTTGGTAGCGTGGTGGGTTATCAACCCGGAGCTGCCAAGGTGTGGCCACCGCAGGGGGAGCCTGCCCGAGGAAGAGTCACAGCGAGGAAAACAGGCCACGCGATGGAAGAAGAAGAGGTTCCCAAGTTCTGAACTAAGCACGTGGATTCAGCTGCTTCTGATGTTTTATTTCATCCATCCAGCAACCCATCCATCCTCCAGTCCATCAACCCGTTCACACACCCACGTGCCACCCGCCCATCCATCCACCCATCTCCCCAACCACCCACCACCCACCCACCAGTCCATCCATCCATCCACCCACCCACCATCCCTCCATTCACACATCCATTTCCTCCTCAGAACAACAGCTGTGATGATAACAGTTTGTGTTAATTGAGGACGTGGTGTCGAGTACCATTCTTATCAGTGTACGTGTACTCCCTCACTTAACCCCCCAAACAAGCCTGTGACACAGGTGGTATTATTACAGCTGTCTTAGAGATGAGGACACTGAGGGACAGAGCGGTGAAGTGGCATTCGGTGAGGAAGTGGAGAGCCAGGGTTTGTTGTTGCTCAGGCGAGTCCTGGGAGTTGTCGGGGTGTCCCCACTCTTCCCGATCAGCCACCACCTCCTGCTGGCTGTGCCTCCACAGCTGCCCTCGCACCAGCCCATTGTTCTCACCCGCTGCAGGTGAGAACGCAGGGCACCGCCACATCTTCCTGAGATGATAGTGTCAGACTCTCATCTCCGGCCCCCAGCTCTGCCCCAGCCCCCATCTCCGCTCGGTCCTGGCAGCCACCTGTGTGAGGCCATCCTTCAGGAGAGCCCAGGGCACAGGCTGGCGAGCGAACCTCACTGCGAACATGGCCACACACTGAAAGGGCCAGGGCTGCATCTGGTTTGCCACCCTCATGTCCCTGGGGCTCAGCTCAGTGTCTGGCTCAGACAGGCACTTATTAAGTGTCATTGAATGAAACGAGGCCTGAAAGACAGCTTAGGAGTCACCCCAGGGTCCTGAGCACACTAGGACGTGGCTACTGGTTTTCAAGATGAGGTGTCCCTGGGGTACGCTGACTGTCCCCAGGCATGGGCGCTAACTCCCTTAAGTCCACTGCATTCTGGGACGGCTCTAGTGGCCTGAGCAGACGTTCTCGATGGTGTGTGAGGGCCAGGTCAGAACGCTCAACTGCCTGAGGGCCTTTGCTCAGCTAAACCCCTCTCTGCCCCTTCCTGGGCAGTCGGAACCCCCCACCTTGAGCCCCTCCATAATGACTATGGACAGAAAGCCCGAAGCCAGAGGAGCTGGGGCGTTCTCCTGGCCCACGCCCACCCCTGTCCCGGGTGGCTGCCCCAGGTAGGGAGCCACCTGAAGGTGCACCACAAGGAGCCACAGCTGGAGGGGACTTGGGGTGACCAGAGACCCAGCTTTCACCATGCAGGCCCAGGGCTCCTGCTGGGACCTGTGGGACCAGGCGCCTGAGACACAGGGCGGGCCTGGGGGCCCTGGGTCCTGCTCTGAGGCCTGGCTGTTCCAGCCCCAGCCAACAAACCTCCCTTTGAGCCAACATTACTATCCCGCCCCTAGGTAGCCGTGGTTGGGGGGGCTGGGGCAGTGCCACCAGGATGTCCTGGGACTGTGCCAGGAGGGCCTGTTCCTCTGTGTACGTGTGGGAGTGGACCTACCCACACCTGGAAGGCGTCTGGCACCAAGATGTCACCCTGGGGGCCACGGAGGTGTACTGCTCGGATCGCCCTTCACCAGGAGTTGCCCCAGGAGACATGGTTGGATGACAGCTTCCAGCCACTGCACCTCGGGACCCGCCGTGGCATGTGCACCCAGGCTGCTTCTGGCTAATGGCTGAGCACAGTAGGGGCACTGGAGCTGGGCCTTGTTTGCCCAACACGAGACTCTTTCATCCCATCTTTGCTTGGCGTCCTCCAGCCTGGCCAGGCCTCTCAGGGCTGCCAGAGTCTGAGGCCCTTCCTCCTCAGAAGAGCCTTCTTCCTCCATCCTCCTTCCTTCCCCTTATCCTTTGAAAGGTATTAGGTCGGTTCTCCCATCCGCTTCTGCTCACTTTCCCGTTCATCCTTTGAGCTACTACTCAGAGGACCAAGACCCGAGGGGCTCCAGCACCGCCCAGGGAGCAGCGGCGGTGTGTCTGCTGGGAGACGC
Source organism: Artibeus jamaicensis (assembly GCF_021234435.1). NCBI lineage: Eukaryota > Metazoa > Chordata > Mammalia > Chiroptera > Phyllostomidae > Artibeus > Artibeus jamaicensis. The sequence goes on from NW_026521788.1 coordinate 22,561,541, forward strand.
TGCCCGGAGGGGGTGGGAACCACCCCAGCAGCACCTCCAAGCCCCACATTCGGGAGGTTCTTAGGGAAGTTCTTGGGAAGCCCTCGTGCCCATGCTCAGCCCAGGCCTGGCTCAGCCTCCCTGGTGGCGGCAAGCGTGTGCCTGTCTGGGCCCCGACCTGGGACTCCGCTGGCCAGAGCTCTACCTGGGTCATCACCTCCCAGAGCTTCTTGTCCTCTGTGGGACTGACAGGATGTCAGGGCAGGAGGGCCTTTGGACACCATCAGACTCTGACACTTAAATTTGCAGAGAGGCCCAGAGAGGTTAAACAACTTGCCCCACAGTGTGTCTGAAGCAGGCTAGGCCAGGACCACGGCTTTGTGCTGGCCCGTCCTGGGCTTTTCCTACCTGCCTGGGTAGTTCCCTGGGGACTCAGACCGAACCCAGGGCTCTGGCCCAGGGCCCCTGCGCTCTGCAGGGGAGGACTGCGGGACCCCAACCCACGGCCCCAGATTCCTCTGTTTGGCACTGTTGGGGCCTCCCGGGGCTGGTCCTGATCGGCCAGCTCAGCTCTGCCGACCCTCCCTGGTCCTCACAAACCCACCTTAAACCTTGACTCTCCTTTCCGCCTGCCTGGAGGGCCCGCTCCTCTTGCTCGTGGTGCGGCCATCTCTGCAAAGGCTTCCCTGACCCCACCCCGTGAGTCTGCCTCCTGACCTCCCTTAACACTCTTGCCTTTGACTTCTTTTTTAAAAAAAGACTGTATTTGTTTATTTTTAGAGAGAGGAAGGGAGGAAAAGAGAGAGGGAGAGAAACATCGATGGCTTGCCTCTTGTATGCATCCCAACTGGGGACTGAACCGGAAACCCAGGCATGTGCTGTGACCGGGAGTTGAACTGGGAGACCTTTTGCTTTAAGGGACGATGCCCAGCCCACTGAGCCATACTGCTCGGTGCTCGCCTTGGACTTCTGTTTGGCGCCTGGCATGGGGCGGCCCTCGGCAGAGGTCTTGGTGAGCATCTCCTGCCTCAGGACAGTCCACGGGCGTCTTGAGGGCTGGCGCTACCAGTCCTGCCTGACCATTCGCCCAAGTCGCCCAGCTTTCTGGGCTTGGTAAAATAAAGATAAGAAAGCCCACGGGTTTGGAGCCAGGCAGACATGGATTTGAACTTCAGTCTGGCTGAGGTGGGCTCTCTGTGCCTCAGTTTCTTTGCATGTAACATGAGGAAATTGAAATCCATCTCATATTTGAAGATGACTCAGGATAATGTGGAAAATGTCTGGGACAGCACAGGGCTCAGTGGCTCTCACTGACCGTCTGAGCTGCCTCGCTCCTCCTCTCCCTGCCTTAGGGTCTGGCTCAGGGCTGGGCGCCCAGGAGATGTTTAAAATGCAGGCTCTGAAATGTGGGGAAATAGCAGGAGGAGGCTGCCTGCGGGAGGAGGGCTCTGCCGGAGAGGCAGTGATGTTCTTGTCAGCTCACAACTGTGCTCAGGAAATCTGATGCAGCATTCACTTCCCCGCAGGAGGCTGCGCGGGGCTGGGAGGCTGGGGGTGCAGAGAGGGAGAGAGAGGAACGGGGATGAGGTGGGGGGGAGGGAGAGAAAACACACACACAGAGGAAGAGGGGAGAGGGGAGAGGAGCTGGGAGACACAGGAAGAGACCTGAGGGGGAGCCGGCTGAGAATGAGATGACAGGAGAGGGAGAGAGTTTAGAGGCAGAGAGCAAGTGTAGGAAATGTGGCGGGGGCGGGGGAGGGGGCGGGGGGTGGGCGGGGAGAAAGGGGGTGGAGAGACGCAGGCTAGGCCCTCTGTGCCCTGACCGAGTGACTCTTCGTAGGGTAAGAGGGAGACTTAACTTTGAGTGCGGACATTTTGGGGCTGTCATTTTCCTGGCCAAAGGCCATGCCCACTCACGACCCTCGTGGGTGCTGATAGGAGCCCCTGAGAGGAGCCAGCCCTGCCGTGGCCCACGTCCTCTGGCTTTCAGAGAACATCTCCGAGTGCGGGGACCTCGGTGACAGGGCTGAGAAGGGGCAGGGCCGTTTGGGGACTTACATTCGGGCCTCGGGCTGAAGGAGGTGCGTGTGCTGGGGTAAACGGCAAACGAGCCTCTGAGGCCACGGTGTTGCTGGTGCGGAAAGAATTCCAGGAAGTTTTCTCTGCACCCCGCAAGGAAGGAAACTGTGAGTCCTCTACCCAATCGCAGGCCCCTATTTCACCAGAGAAGGAGTTCTGACAAATTCATTTACACTGAGATGCTAAGAAATTAGTTTGTAACTTCCTCTAGAGAGAGCAGCTTTAACCCAAATCACTACGGTGGCATGACAGGCAGTGAGGAGCTGGTGGGAAAGGTTTGGTGGGGGCCCTCTCTGGCGCTCTCATTTCCCACTAAAATCTCTTCCCTTTGTCTTCGTTGGAGGCTCCTGGTCCCTGGGGGCCATTTCTTCTGTCTTACCCCCAATCAGGGGCATAAGGTGGGGTTCAGTGACCCTCCTCCCCCACCTCACCTCAGGGGACTCCCTGTCAGTGACAGGGACGGGTTAGGAAGCACAGCTTCAGTACCCAGGAGCCTCACCACCAAGCAAGACCCAACTCAGGTAAAAGTCCTGGCTGTGGGCTGCTGGCTGGGCAGCCTCGGGCAGGCCCCTGCCCATGTGGGAAAGGCGAGCTTGGACGAGGCGGTCTTTGAAGCCTCCTCCAGCTGTGGTGGTCCCAGGTTCTGGGCTCCGAGGGCAGGAGGACAAGGTCAGTAAGACACCAGATGAGCCAATGGCCGCAGGCCAGCCAGGCAGCCAGACTCCTTCGTCTTGAAATAATAGTGGAGTTCGTACTGCTGGAGGCCTGCAGGCTCTCGTGTCCCCCTCTCGTGGTGGCAGATGGAGAAACCAAGGTCTGGGCAGAGGGGTGGCTTGCCCAAGTCCCTCAGCATGTGGGCAATGGGTTGGAACTACAATCAGGTGTCCCGCCATTCGGTGCATTTGATCAGTTTTGGGGGTAAATCCTGGTGGGCTCCCCTATAGAGATTAAAGCTAAAATAGGCTCTGAAAGAAAGCATGAGTAGAGGGGTGCCTTCCAGGGAAGAGACCCAGGGGAGGGGAAAGGGGTTGGATTGTGCACCTGTCCTTGGCCCGTGTGCCCCGTGCATCCTGGGATTCTAGAAGCCCAAGCAAGGCCTGGGATCTGGGTTGACTGTTCTGTACTTGGTCCCTGTTATACGGTGGTGGAGGACGCCTCTGTGGCATGGGCTGCCCCTGTGCTAACAGCCAGACTGGGCTGGACATGGCTATAAATCAGCCATGAAGCTGGGCTGATAGAGATGGTTGATGCATCCCAGAGAACTCAGATTAGGCAAGCCGCCATGTCATTTTAATAAGGTTGCAAATTTCGTTGTCACCTGGGAGGCTGATGGGCATGGCCAGCACCACCTCGCTTACCCCTGGCCCCTCCAGTGGCTCCCCAGGCTGTGAAGTGAGTGCAGACAGCAACAAGGTTCCGGCCCGGTCAACCAGATGGGGAGACAGGTAGGCTGGCCTCTGACTCTGGGCACCCTCCTTCCTCCCACTCTGCCTTCCTCTCCCCGCTGCGCAGGTCTCCTCTCTGGCAGCTGATCCAACTGTCCTGCAAGGCTGTGCAGACTTTCCTCCCCAGGTCTCTACTCACGCTGCTCCTGTCACCTGGAATACCCTCTACCTTCCCTTCAACTATCCAGCTTCTTTTTTCAAGGCCAGAGGGAATCTTTCTGCCTCCAGGAAGCCCCTTTCCCTGGCTCAGCCAAGACCCCGAGACCTCTGGGGGCAGGGGGGGCCCATTTTGCTGGCTAAGTCCAGAGATTAGGTGGGAGGCTACCTAGAGCATGTGATAGAAGGATGGGAAGCTGCATTCAGCTCAACTGGAAAGAGTTGCGTGATTGATTAGTGATGTCTGCCAGGGTTAGGGGCTGGAAGACTGCAGTGCCTTATGTTTGCTTTTCCTGCTGAGGCATCTGGGCCATGCAGCCATTCATCTTAACATCTGTGTCCTAAGCTTCGCACATTTCTCTACCCCTGTCTGCTCTACTCCTGACGGCAGAGCCGTCTGCCTGTTCTCCCGCTGTGTCCCACGCAGCACTGAGCACGTGTGAAGACAGCAAACCCTCCTCAGATGGAGGGGCAGTGAGGGAAATGCTGTCGCGTTCCCCGGAGTTGGGTACCTGGGTCATAGGGCTTCAGAGTCATTTTCAGAGGAGGGAGCCGGGGATCCCAAAGTGGAGAAGGATTTCCTCAAGGTCCCAAGTGAGTGAGTGAGCCCGGGGAAGGTCTCTGCCCCAGATGAGAGCTGGCTGCGTTGCCGAGGAGCCACTGCGGGCCAGTTGCCTGCCTGTATCCCCGGGCCCCCACAGAAACTGCCCTTTTCTCCTCTGAGGATCCGAGAGCTCTCATTAGCGTGTCATCCGCCCACACGAGGGGCCCACACCTGTCATTATCTCCATTTTACAGCTGGGAAAATGGAAGAAGCTTGGGCTTCAGGGCCAGGCTTCGGGGCCGGACCCCAGGGCTCACCCAGCAGGCTGGCGGCGGCTGGAGTGGCTCTGGCTCTGAACATAGGGTGTCTCAGCCCAGGCCAGGCCCCAGGCTAGTCCAAGAGGCAGTCCTGCCCTTATGGACCCTGATACACAGAGTATCTGAGCTAGATACACAGAGTATATACAGAGTGATACACAGAGTATATACAGAGTGTATACACAGAGTGATACACAGAGTATCACTCACAGATGATCAATTCTGACTGAGCCTTTGGGGATTCAGATGGAGAGAATGAGACCCAGAAAAAGCCAGGGGCTGGCCCCAGGCCACACAGCCTACCCTAACTGACAGGCTTCCTGATATCCAGGTCCCCTGAGGGTTGCAGAGCGGAGGATGTGCTAGGCTGCTGGTCTGGGCCCTTTTGGGCCCCCAGACTTCCCCAGGCCCAAAGACCCTGAAGGAAGCAGCTCCGAGTCGCTCCTGCTCTGGTAGCCTGCCCTGCCGGCACGGCACTGGTACCTGCCTTTCCTCTCCACCCAGCCTGACACTTTGACTTTGCACCTGTCCTGTGGCAGGAAGGAGGGCAAGGCTGAGGCACAGGGGCTGTGCAGCAGGAAGGCCACGGTGCAGGCCGGGGGCTCGGGAGTTTCCTGCTTGGCCACCGATGCCCTGGGGCTCTCAGGCCTCTGAGCTTCAGCTGATTCTTCCCCCAAAAGAAGTGGGATCAGGGTGTCACTGTGGGCTTGTCCCGTGTCAAGCCATGTTGGCAGGAAGATGGGAAGGAGAGCGTGAAGGTAGAAGCAGGCCAACAGGGGGTGCTGCAGATATGGGTCACGATGTGGTCCAGACCAGGGGCTGGGGGCTGGGACACTCAGCCTGCTCCTGAGCCCCCTGCCAGGATGGCTTTCCTGTTCTCTCTCCTTCTCTTGTTGTCCTGCTGCAGCTGTTAATTTAGTCCCCTCTGCGTGGTGTGGGGTAAACAGCTGGCCCTCAGCCAGATTTGCATTGGTGGCTTATTGATTTAATTAAGCAGGGGCTGTAAACAGTGCCCCCTCCTCGGTGTGAGGCCAGGCAGGGGCCGGGCCAGGCGTTTGAAGGGCCGCTGGCTGGCACCAGAGACCCATGGAGGCGCTGACATCAGGGCCAGCCTGCTTCAGGGCCTTGTGGTTCCTGTGCCCTTCACTCCTGTCCTCTTGGACTCTATTAGAAGTGACATTGTAAGAGGCTGTGACAGCTTAATTAAGCCTGGAGCCTCAGCAGAGGGAGCCCCCCTCCCTCCCAGCCTGGATCCCATCTCAGCTGTACCTTCCCTTGCAGGTGCCCTGCCCGGTGCTCAGGAAAGGCCATTCTTCTGTCCCGAAGGACGGCGCCGCTGTGCCGGCGGTTTGGGGCATGCTCTCTGTGCCCAGCCTCTCCAGGCGCCATCACAGACCTGGCATGTGCTGCGTCTGCTTGAGAGGCAGGGGCGACTTTACGCAACCTCTGCACCTCCTGCCCCTCCAAAGCAGAGGCGCTGCCCCAGCGGGTGGGGGTTTGGGCGGAGTGCCATCCTAGACCCACGGGCTGTGTGGCTGCCTCTCTGGGCTTTGGTCCTTCCCGGTGCGAGTGAGGCTGGAGTCGGCATCGGCGAAGGCCCTTCTAGCTCCCCCATTGGTTCTCAGTTCCCCTCCTGCCCAAGGTGCTGTTCTTATGCCGAGGAGGGCTGGGCACCGGCTCTGGGGATTCTCCCACCTCTTGGGTCAGCCGGTCTGTCTGCCTGCTCTGCAAAGACAGCCACCTCATCCCTACCTTAGAGACGAGCAGCTCATAGAGGTTGAGTGACCTGCCTCGGTCACACAGCTCGTAAGTGGCAAAGCTTGGTGTGAGTGCAGCCGGTGGTAGGAGAGGTGACCATGACCTTGATGGGCTTTCTCTGGATTCCTCCCCACCCCACCACCTCATCAGCCTCTCCTTTCAGTCACTACTCACCTCCCTCGTCCCCAGCACTCAAAAAAGTTTGCCTCCAGGATAATGGGAAGGACCTGGGGGGACAAAGATGCCACAGGCAGTGTTTGACCATGACCTTTGGAGAGGAAACTGAAGTCCCCAAGCTGGTGGTGTGGAACTGGAGTCGGCCACACTTCCCATCTGGAGCCAGGAGGCCAGGCTCGGGGTGTGGGCCACTGCAGAGTGACGTCACTGCTGGAGTGGGGCCGAGGGCGGGAGATGCACTTTGGTGGCTCAGAGCCTGACAGAGGTGGCGGGTCCTTCAGGCCCATTGCGCAGATGAGAATAGAGGCCCCAGGTCACACGGTTTGAGTGGGGGGTCTCTCTGGGAGAGTCTGGCCAGGTCTTCTGCTGACACTGCCCCCTTTATACTCTTGGCTGCCCGGACCCAGGTGGCACCGTGGGAATGCAGGAGGGCAGGCAGAGAGGGGACCCACCCCAGGAGCTTGTCAGCAGAGTCTGTGTAGTGAGTTCACAGCTGCCGGAGAACACGGGCTCTGTCTCCCACTCCCCCACCGCCTGCCTTCCCGCCCCACTGCCCTGCCTCTCTCTTTCTCTCTCAGTTTCTTCTTGGCTCTGCTTTTTAAAATTTCTTTCTCTCTCTCCTTCTCTGAGTCATTCAGAACTGGTCATCCCTGCCCCATGCAATGGCACTGCCAACCCTCCAGGGCCCAGGACTCAGCAGAGGTATTAGTCCAGTGCGACAGGCTGGGCCTGGCGTCTGCGCTCTGGGCCTTTGCTGTTCCCTGGCCGACCACCGTGAGCATCCACCTCCTCATCTGTGCCCCTCGGAGGGCCACTGTGGGGTGAGGGAGGGCTGAGGACAGAGCTCAGCACCTCCCAAGGTCCCTTTGCTCCACACCCAGGCTCAGAGCTGTTGCCGCTGTCACCCGGCCCACTGTTCCCGGCTCTGCCTCCTGGGCAGCCCCCGGAGGGCTCGGATCCCCGGCCTCTTCTCCTGGCACACTTCTGTCCAGCTGGCTCCACCCGTGCTGCGCCCCTGCCAAGCTGTCCCTGCCAAATGGTCGTCCACCTCTGGCGTATCCTGGCTGGTAACTGGGCGGAGGAACAGACTGGGTTCCTTGTGCTGCCACTTAGCTCTCAGGGCCTCAGTTTGCACATTTGTACATAGGGAGAAGGGGCCTCCTTCACAGGCCCGATGGGGAGCGCCTGAAAAGCCGCTCTGAGGGCACCCGGCCCTCCACAGATGTCAGAGTGCTCAACACGTCCCTCTTTTTCCTCCCAGAGGACTCCCCTGCCTGCCGCACTGCTGACATCTTCCGAGAGCCTCCCACGGTGTGACCCACTGCGCCCGTACCTGGCACCTGCTCCTTGCTGGTTTGCTCATTCTCTCTCACCTGAGAGGTTGCAAAAGCCTCCAAGAGATTGTCCTGCCCCTTTCTACTTTGTTCTCAATTGTCATCTGGAGAGATTAAAAAAACATTTTATAGGAATATTTCTTAGTATTAAGTGTGGAGATCTTAGTGTATAGCTCGACGGGTTTCTACACATGTATACCACTGCGTAACTAACACATTGGTCAAGATACAGAACAATTCCAACGGTCCAGGGGGTTCCCTTGTGCCCCTTTCCAGTCAATAACCTCCCCGGAGGTAGTTGCAATTCAGACTTTAAACCCTAAAGTTAATTTTATCTGCCCTTGAGCTTCATTTAAATGGGGGTACCCAGGATATACTCATTGCTGCTGCCTTCTCTCATTCAGCATCAGGTCTGTGTGACCCACCCACACAGGTGCATGGCTCAGTAATCTGTTCCTTTTCACTGCAGCATAGTATTTCACTGCATGAATGAATCATTTATTCATTCTATATTAAATGGGCATTAGAGTTGGTTTCAGTTTTCGGCTATTATACATAGCGCTGTGATACCCACTTTTGTACATGTCATTTGCTTTTATTTCTCTTTGGATAATACCTTGGGTAATCGTGTGAGTGGAATTTTGGCATCATAACACAGGCATTGGTTTGGCTTCAGTAAATTCAGCCACACGCTTTCCCAAGCAGCTGAACCAATGAACACCCCCACCAGCGACGTGTGAGAGGCTGGTAGCTCCAAGTTCTCTTCAACGTTGGGACTTATCATTTGTTTCTTTTTTTAATCCTCAACTGAGGGTGTGGTTTTTATTGATTTAAGAAAGAGAGACACAGAGAGAGAGAGAGAGATTTCAGTTGTCTCAGCACGTGCTCTGATTGGGGATTAAACCTGCAACATAGGTATGAGCCCCGACCCGCAATCCAACCTACAACATTTTCGTGGATGGGACGATGCTCCAAGCCAGTTGGGCCACCCAGCCAGGGCCAGTGTTTGCTTTAAAGACCTAAACCAAAGCCCCCTCCTCTAGAGAGCCAGCCCTTCCCGCTCCCTGCTCCCCCTGCGGTGCTCCCTGTGTCTCGGGCGCACCAGGGTACTTCCCACTGGGGGCCACGAACCTATGCCAGGGTCACCTCGGCTTCTGCAGGCACCTCTGGGGAAGACGGTGTCTTCTCTTCCTCACAGTGGCCCTGTGCCTCACCTGATGCTGGTTCTCAACCAACTCTTTCAGTGGATTTTCCAAGGCAGGGTTCAGGCGTGGTCCCCTTGCCTGGGACAATCCGGGAGTTACACCCATTGACACAGCCTGTTTATTAACAACTTCTCCGGGAGGCCCCGAGGGGAGGAGAGCGGGAGCGCGCACTGTGGGACCGACCGGGGAGAGGGCATCCGTGTCAGGGACGGACGGGGGCTAGTGCTGACTCGCCTCCCCGATGCTGTGCTCTCACCGTCCAGGCCGAGGTCTTGTCTTCCGCGAATCGGAGAGAATGTGTCTTCCTTCACCTCTGTCCTACTGGGTGATGATAGGCAAAATGAGCTATCGGGTGACCGTGTGACAGGAGCACAGTGCAGAGGCACAGCCAGCCACTCCTGTCCTCCCCGGGCCTCAGGCACCCGCGGGGAGAGGGGCGCTGAGCAGGAGGAGAAGGCAGTCAGGGGATCTGGGGGGAACCAGGCTGAACACCAACATCCGCCACACCCAGCGTTGGCCAACTGTGCTTTCCTGCACGTTCAAAGTATTTCACAATTTTTTGAATTAAAGAATAAAAGAATGGATCGCGCTCTTCCAGGGCTTTGGTTGCTTGTGAGGGGTTGCCTTCCCACTGCTCCTTCAGGCACTGGTCCCCGTGCAGCACGGAACACGCAGCTCTGACCGCGGGGGCCTTGTGGCCCTGTGTGATAGCCCCGACACTCTCTGATGCCAGATGGCTGAGGACAGGGCACAAGGGGTTGGGGAGGAGTGACTCAGAGCCTGGGGCTTTGCCAGGGGAGAGGTGCTATGCCGGGGAGGAGGTGGAAATGGGAAGTAACGATGGTGAGCTTGCTGACTCCCAGCCCTCAAGCCTTCCATTATACAGATGAGGAGACTGAGACCCACAGGGCAGAAAGGACTCAGTCAAAGTCGCATGGAAAATTCCTGGGGCCAGATCTTCATAGACTTCACTTCCCACTTGCTTTTTTGCCAGAGATTGGGAAGCACTTTTCTGGGTTTCTATCAGGTTTCAGAAGCCTGAAGCTGTTTAGTAGACCCCCAGGTTTAGGCCGACCTCCCCATCTTCGACCTGGGCTCTCTGCACAGGTGTGGGCAGGGAACCATAGAGCCCCAGAGCATCCCTCAGAAGCGCCCAGGAGGCGGCTCTGGTGCTAAGCCGGCCCACCTGGCTCCTGTCGTCAATTATACACAGTTCGCAGCTCCGAGTTCAGTGGCTGGAAGTTCCTAGCCCGGAAACAGCACGAAGTATTTACACCCTGGAAATCGGCAAATGCCACAAAGCAGAGCTTCCCCGTGGACCTGAGTGTGGCGCCTTGGCCTCACCCACCTCCGCCCACAGCAGCTCCCCCAGACTGGTTTTATGGGTTGGGTTCTTGGTGAGATTTTATTTGAAGAGGGTTCTACTGCTTTAAAAAAATGAAATCAACTATTGTTTTGGACGAACCCGTTTGTTTCAGTTTACCCTGGGTGTACCTGGTAAACAATTATGAACTAACCTGGTCCGACCTGTATGTTCTGAGCTGACCTTTGAGTTCTGGGTCATCTGAGCTAACAGGGGTTCCGAGGCAACCCAGGTGCTCTGGGACGCCTTGTGTATCGAGGCTGACCTTGGCCAACACATGTGTTCTGGATTGATGGGTGAGTCTGGGCTGACCTGGAAGTTAACTCAGGTTAAGTTCTCCTAGGCTAGCCTGAGCTGATCAGTCCACCAGCTCTGAGATAACCTGTAGGTTCTGGGCTGCCCTGGGCACCTGTGTCAGGCTAATCTGCAGGACCTGGGCAGCTCCCTGTCTGTCCCCTGGCGACAAGGACACAGAGCAGAGCTCTGGTCCCAGTGGCCCCGTAGGTCTTCAGTGGCCGTAGAGAGGTCCTCAGTTTTCCTTCTGATAACGAGAGCAACCAGAGGCTGCCTGGCAGCTGAGTGCTCCTTCGGGAGCAAGCGTCTTGTACGGCCCGGGAGGTTCCGAGCCTCCTCCTGGGCTCACAGGGGAGGAGGAAGACACAACCAACCCTTGCTTGGGTCAGGCAGGGCTGGGTCAGGCAGGTGAGGGACAATGGGGTCATTGTGAGCTCTGGGGAGGAGGCCAGATAGTGGGAGGGCTCCCTGTCCTTCCTGATTCTTCTGGCAGAAGGAGGTCAGGGACCTTGTGTGAGGCTTGGCTCCACCTTCAGCCTCACCAGGTCACCCCAAAGGAAGCCTGGGGTTCACGCCCTGTGTCCGCCAACATCACCCCCATCCACCCATGTGTTTGGGAGATGGAGGATCTCCCAGTTGGCAGATGAGGCAACCGAGGCACTGGGGGGTGAAGAGCTGGGACTGAGCCCTGGTGCCCCCTGCTGGAAGCCAGTGCTTCCTGGACTCCGTGTCGCCTCCCAGAATCCCCATCCAGGTGCCCTCCCTCTGCGCTTGGTCTCTCTTCTGCTGCCTCCCCAGGGGGCTCCTGATCCCTGGGAACCTCCCCTCTGGCCCGAGGGCCTGGATTTGGGGGGATCTGCTGGACCTGCTGGGGAGAGGGCTCCTTCCAAAATGTGCACCACGTGGGAGCAGCCACACTGTGCTGGACAGAAGCAGCGACCCCGGCATCACTGCCCTGTTCCCCCTGAGACAGCCAGTGCTGACCGCTGTGCTGCCTCCAGCCTCCATTATGGACCCAGCCCCTCCCCATCTGGCCACATCTGTCCTTCCCACCTTGTTCCACACCCAACAATCAAACCCGACTCACTCCGTCCATCCTCCAATACCTAGTCCTGAGCCCCTGCTGAGGGAGGGTGCTGCACAGCGCAGGCAGATGCAGCCCCTGTCCTCCTGCAACCTGCTGTTCCTGAACCCGGTCAAATGCTCGCCTGCCGCCTCCTCCAGGGAGCCTTCCCTGATTCTCTGCAACCCTCAGCACATCCCCAGGCCCCTTGATAACTGCTTGCTCACTCCCTGGGTGCCCTTGTGGCAACCCTAGACAACTCTGGAGTCCCTGTTCCTCCACCTCTCCCACCCCACCCTCTCTATGTCCAAATAACACAGACACATCTTTGAAAGCCCTGATTGGATGCCCCACCCTCAGGAAACTCTTTTCTGCGCCTCACACCACGGTGGTCCCACCTGCTGCTTGCTTTTGTGGCTCCCTCCGCCTGCGCTGTGCAGTAGCAATCTCAATTCCAATGAAATAATGGACTGTGCCTCACTGGCTGTTCAACATCTGCCTCCTTGTACACCCCCCGTGGAAGCTCTATAACAATGGGGGGCCTTGCCTGTCCTCGAATGGATGAATGGGTGAATGACTATGTGAGGTGACATGGCGGGGGACAGAAAACGTGGAAGTGGAGAGGCCAGCCAGGAGGCCCGTGTCATGGTCCAGGTGGGTGGCAGTGGGCCGAGTGCCCCTGCACGGTGAATGTGACCGGCTGGCATTCATGCAAGGGCGAGCGTGGACAGCTGGCTTCCTTGGGCAGGGGAGGGGCAGCAGTGGGGGGGGGTTCAGGCTGATATTAAAGGTGGCACCAATAGGCTTTGCTGGTGGATTGGATGTGGGGTGTGTGAGAAAGAGATTTTTAGCCTGAACACCTGGAGAGATGGAGATGGCCCTGAGATGGGAAGGTGAGGCAGGCGCAGGATTTGCAGGAAGGTCTGAGGTCTCAATTCTGACCATTTTCAGTCTGGGTTGCCTGTTAGGCTCCAAGTGCAAGTGCCCTGTGGACTGTGGACCTTTCGAGTCTGGAGTTCAGGGCGGAGACTTGGGCCAGAGGGATGCACTTCGGACTTGGCGGGTGAGTGGGAGTTAAAGGTACGAAGTTAAGCGAGCTTATCAAGGGTATGAGAGCAGGCAGAGAAGACATTCAAGGCCTGCTCCCCAGTGCTCACTGACTGTAGGAGTCCAGGTCCAGGGCGCGGGGGGATGCAACTTTGGAGCACAAGGGGCCTAGAGGGAAGGGGCCTAGGAGGGCTGGGGAAGATTCCAGGAGAAAGCCTGGGAAATGAAGTTTGGGCTGTTTGCAGAGGGCTCTGAACAGCAGCAGAGGAAGGGATAGCTTTATCCCATGGCAATAGGGAGCCACTGAAGGTTGGTGAGCAGGGAGGGGACAGACATGACAACATGGGACAGAGGGGCTCACTTAGTGGCTATGAATAGGGGAGCAGGGGCCTGGAAGTAGGGACCAGGCTAAGGCCATGATGGGGTCTGCACGTGGATTTATGTCTTTGGGTGACCTTGAGCTTCAGTTTCCTCTTCTGTCAAATGGATAACAATCCTAATTTTGCTTAAGGAGGCTGTTTTGTGGGGGACACTGACCTACCCCATCTTCTCTGAGTGCCACGGCATGCCATTCTGATATTGACCACTAGGTGGCAGTCAGCCCCCAGCAGACCTGCCGGTAGTCCGAGACTGGACCAGGAGGGCTTGGCAGTGGGGAGCAGGCTTAGTGCTGCACCATCACAGCCCCACGTTTTCTTACCTACTAGCTCCAGTCCAGCCAGAGGCTTCAGGGGGCTCAGAGGCCTCGGGGGCCTTAGGGCCAGAGGGGAGGCCATGCATGAGAGACTCCATCCACACTGCCTCTGTGGGGACCTCCTTCTGTGGCAGTTCTGTGTCAGGCATGGGGCACAGGCAACACCCTGTGTAAGGTTGCCAGATGTAGTGATAAATACAATGTTTGGGATACAATTATGCTGAAGATGATTCACCATTAATCTGAAATTCAAATTGACCTGGCTATCTTGTCTCTGCGGTGCTGGCCCTCATGGGGGCTGAGACCAGTGGCTCAGGCGTCTGCAGGGTGCAGGGTGCAGGGTCCAGTGAGTGCAGGGTGCGGGGCGTGGGCTGCCAGGGCAGGGGGCTGGGCCCACACTCAGCTCAGCTGTTTCTCCTGGACGCTTGTTCGTCCGCCCATCCGTCCACTGATCCGCCGGCTCACCTGTCTGAGCCACTCCCTGATGACTGACTAGGCGGCTCTGAGGTTGTAGAGACTACCAGCCACCGTCCTCATGTTCTTGTGGCACTGTTTCTGTCCTTCCAGGTCCAGCCCACCTGGCTTCCCTCTGGGGACTTTGCAGGGTCTAGTGCTAGAGTCCGACGGGGTCCAGGGCTCCTGCTGGCTCTGAAGGCTGTGCTCTTCATGGTGCGTTCTGGCTGATACCCGTCCCTCACTTGTTCCCTTGATGGACCAGGGTGTCCAGAGGCCAGGGTCGCTCAGTGTCCCCAAGGGTGTCAGCAACGGCACCTCTGCCAGGTAGTCATGTGCTGAGTGGGAGTGGGAAGGGCAGGGAAGAGGGAGACAGAGAAACCAGGGCTGAGGGAGACCAGCGCTGTGGGCAGAACCCAGACGACAGAACCTTCCGTGCGGAGACGCCCCCATCTCTCCTCGTCTCCTCAGGGAACTCGGGGCTCCGGCCCCAGAGGGCCAGTTCAGGGGTGCCTTCGGAGACCGGCCGGCCTCCTCTCTTACTCACTGGATGCTAGACAGGGAAACTGATCCCCGAGAGGGGCAGTGAGTGGCCCGAGACCCCGTCTGAGTGCACTTGCTCCCTCCAGGCTCTGGTCTGCTCTGGCTCTGGGTCTCTGTGGGGCGTCTGCGGTCCCCAGGGGTCCTCGGCAGATCCCAGACCGGGCCCTCGGCAGTGATGCCTGAAGAAGATTCACGAGGCAGGTGAATTCACTCAAAGGAACCTGCAGTCTTTTTATCACCTTGATGGCTACAATGGATTACGTTTCAGGAAGTATCTGTAAGACTTTAATTAAATCAGGAACCCAGGCCCCACCAAGTTTCTCTGCTGCTTATCAGCTTCTTAAGGCCATGATTCATTACCCAGGATTATTTTTTCATCCCTGAAATAATCTTTAAAGGCTTTCTATCAGGGAGATTAAAGCCATAAGTCACACACGCCCACACGGATGCTTTGTCTTCTCTGAAGAGGGCCGACGCGAGCCTCCCTGAGGACTGGGCCAAGGTGCTGTCCTGGCCTACTCGCCCCTCTGGGCCCTCTGCTGCCTGGGCCTGCAGGAGGAGCAAGTTGCCAGGCGTGGCTCCCTGGCTGGGGGGCGGGGCTTTGGCTAGAGTCTGGGGTGCTGGGGCAGCCTGGGTGGGTGGGTGGGGGGCCTGCGTGAGGAAGGAACGCAGCACCCAGTGCAGTGCCAGGTTTCCCCTTTCACAGGAGACACCTGATGGCCTGGGGTAGCTCCTCTCTGGACCTGCTACTGGGTTTTTCTCTTCCTCTTCCTCTATGCTTTATGATTTTTCTCCTTCCTTCATTTAACAAATGTTCATTAGTTCCTGCCCTGGGTCACTCTCTGTTCTGTGTGCCAGGCAGAGCAAGACAGACGAGGTGCCGTTAAAGATGCAGCCAAGTCGTGAGCTATGACACCACAATTATTTCTCTCTCTCCTTCTTTGTCTCTGCCTCCTCCCCCCACCTTCTGTCTCCCTCTGTTTCTCAAACCTGAGAAGCAAGGCTTTCTTTCCCAGTGGGAGGCAGGATTGCTTACTGCAGGCCTTGGCCTTGGAGCTCATGCAGAATTGTTCACTGTGAATCTCCCCGGGGCCAGATTCTTAGGGGACAGGGTGATCTCAGTCCAGGTCCCCAAGTCCTTGAGGATTAACAAAGCTCCCAGTTTAGTCTCTAATGGGGACAAGGACGGCCAGGGTCCTGGAGAGAGGAGGGTGGCCTACCTGGAGGTGGCGACAATGGGGGACTCAGGTCAGGCTTCAGAGAGCTTGGGCCTGCAGCACAAGGTGCCCTGCTCTGGCTCCTGGGCTCTAAACCTTAGGCCTCAAGTACCTGTCTCATGACTTCTGGGGGTAAAACATAAGGTGCTGTGACTCAACTCTTTTTCACAGACTCTCCTCATCCCAGCCCTGTGCCCACTGCCAAGGCCAGTGAGTTGCTAATCACACCGCAAGTGGCCATGGCTTTGGAAATGTCATTGTGTTTGTGCAATGCTGCTCTGAGTCACCGGTGCTGGCAGGGCCAGCAGGCTCCCTCTACTGAGCGACTGGCTCTGAGCGTGGCTGCTGGGGACTCGCAGGGGCAGACCAGGCCCTGAGTCGGACTGCGCCTACTCAATGGCAAGGTCAGGGGCAGCCCTGGGTGCCCGTTTGCAGAGTCGATCTACAAGGGGGGTGCGCATGTGGTGAAGAAATTTCATACATGGTTGTGGGTGAGGAGAATCGGGGGCTGGGAACCTGGGGGGGCGTTGGAGCCTGTCCCCCAGCAGGGGCCTGTGGCTGACTCTCTGTACCCCAACACACGACTTTCCTTCCTTTTCTTGAATGTGTCTTGTTCTCTGCACCTTCAGGTCTCCGCAAAGGCTGTTCCCTGCCTCCCTCAAGCCCTGTGACATCTGGACTCATCTGTCGCTCTCAGCTCCCACCATACCAGCTGTCGAGGCCAGGTCTCTGATCATGTTCCCCCCTGCCCCCTGCCCGCGCCCCAACCCAGCCCCAGGCATGTCTGCAGAGCCCGGAGAACAACTGGAGTTGATCTGGGCAGTGACCCGGTGGGGCAGGCCCCGCTTTGGGGCTGTAAGTCCACAGGACTAAGCTGTAGCTGTTGGGCCACACCGGGCCCGCTCTGCCTGGCCCTGCTCTGCATGGCATGGAGCTGGCACTCACGGATGTTTCCTGAAGGAAAAACCGAGTTCAGAGAAGGATAGTGGGCCACACTGCAGGGACTTCGGAGATGCGGAGCTCTGAAGAGGGGCTGCTCAGGTCCCTGGTCACCCAGCATGTCCCAGGCCCCGGGCAGAGAAGCATCCCCAGCTCTCTGTGTCTGCCAGGACACAGGAGCCTGCATGATGCAGAGAACCAGCCAGTCTGGCCCCAGGAAGGGATCAGATCTGTCACCTCAGCTCCTTTCTCACTGGGCACAAGTACCTGGGAGAGGCCTGTCCTGTTCCCAGCTCTCGCAGGCCTCCCGAGCTGGGTGGGGCTTCGAGTCTGCGGGGCAGAGAGGGAGCCGGGGCAATCTGGGGGATGACACCGCGGTGACCTCCTTTACGCCGAAGGCTGGCCAGGCCAGAGGACATTTATACTTGTATTGACTTGTACCGCACAGGATGACTTCATTTTCTGAAACAAAACTCAGAAATATATGCAGAACTTCTCAAATCTAGGTCATCCTGATTTCCTGTAACATCTGTTCCCAATTGTGTGTATGTATGCACGTGTGCAAAGCCCCTGGACTTTACTGGACAGTGACTAAGTTTCAGGGGCCGTAGGCTGACCTGGGGTTTATTGAGGAGCTGAACGTGTAGGCCAGCCATGGAGGGGCAGTTAGCTCGTGATCTCTGAGAGGGCCAAGGTCCTTCCTTACACTCAGAGCCACTGCTTATAAAACACTTGGGCGCCCTCTGTGAGAAGTGTTGTGTGTACGTTGCTTCTGAATCTTGCAACAAACTTTTGGGGTTGTGGTTAGTTTCCCGTTTTACAGATGAAGAAGCAGAGAGGCCAGGATGCCTCATTCACACAGTCACTCAGTCACGTATTCATCAAAATGTTTATGGTGGGCTCACTGTGCCCGGCCCTACTGAAGCTCAGCCCAGCAGGGCTGTACCAGGTCCTTTGCTCTGCTTCCAGCTTTCCTCTCCTTGCACACTCCTGCTCAGCAGCGGGTGCCTCCCTGGTGCTTCATGGAAGCCCCAAAATAAACTGAGTTAGCAAACCAAGGAGATGACAGTGAGGGAATGGGTTCCCCCTGAGGCGGACCCGGGCTGCCCTGAGACACCTTGGATCCAGCCTTGGTCTGGTCCCAGCCCAGAGCCACCCCTCGCAGGCTCTGGCCTCTCGGGATCCTTAGCTGAAAATGTAAAACCTCATCCTCCCGTCTCCCCTGAGCCCTTGAATTCCCTGGGTCCTCACTGCCTGCCTTGGCCAGGGCAGGGGCAGGCCCTCGAGACCCTGTTTTTCATCTCATATGATGTCACTTAGCAGAAGCAGCAGCAGCAAGGGGGGCAAAACAATCAAGTTTGTCTGGGCTTCATATCCATGACCCCATTTTACCCGACCACTGAGGAGAGAGGGGCTTTTCTCCTCCCTGCCATTTTCAGCGGAGGAGGCTGGGTGGGGACTTTTTCTGCCCTGTGGGGGTTTCTGTGCCAACATTTGGCTGGAGCTTCCCTGACCTGATGCAGGGGTTGGGGGAGAAGGCAGGAAAGCAAAGGCGGCGGAGGCTTGTAGCTGGAAGAGCAAACTTTGGGAGTCACTGTCTCGGTGCTGAGGCCTCAGCTGCTCTGAGCCTGAGTTTCTTGTCTGTGTAATGGGGCTGATGGGAGCCCCCCTTCTGTGACTCCTGTGAGGTGGGTGTGCGCAAACCTCAGCACAACGCTGGTGCAGAGCGGGTCGGTGGAAGATGCCAATGAGGAGGGAGCACAACCGCCCTCTTTCTCCAGAAAGTAGGCTAAGAAGCAGGGAAAACGCCCCTGACAGTGCGTGCTCCCACCCTTCCCACCCCGGAGGCAGCAGCTGCGGGGCGAGCGAGCCAGGGCGCCCTCCGCGAAGTGGGACAGAAATGGGACTGGCTGAGTGGCCCTCGCCCCTCTCCGGGCCTCCCAGCCGCTGCAGCAGCCCCACAGATGTGAAAGCTGTCTGAAAAGTTTCCAGCACGGCTCAAATCAGCGATGATTGGCGTTTCCAGGCCCACTAGTAATTGATTCTGCTTTACTTCTCAGGTGATAGAGGAGAAACTCGGCCAGAGAAAGCTTCCAGCCCCCCGAGACGATTCCTCCCCTCTGTGAGGTCCTCGCAGCCCCTGCCGCACCACGCCATCTGCCCCTACCCTCTGGCCCCCTTGCACCGTGGACTTGCTCTTTAGCTGTCCTTTGCTCTGAGACCCTGGGGTCCAGCACAATAGCTCCTGGAAGCCGTGGCGCTGACAGTTTGCTGGGTCACCTCTCCAGCCTCAGACCCTTTGTCAAGTGGCTGGGGTTGTTGGGAGGGGACATGAGTGGACATGCTGGCTGGCACCCAGCATGGAGTGGGCGGGTAAGAACTATCAGCGCCCCTCCCCACCAACCCCGCAACCTCCTTGGCCTGAAGCCTTCCCCTTCTTAAATATCAGTGTCCTCATCTATAGGATGAGGGGGTTGGAACTTGAAAGGATGGTAAAGCATAAAGACTGGGGCTGCCCCATACTCTCCAAGGTCAATGGCAGACATGGCCAATCACCTGGAAGCCTCCTCGGAATCCTTCTCAATCCAGGATCTGGGGAACTTCAACCAGTCAGTTCATGGAGGGTTTGAACTTGAACTCCTGAGGGCCAGAACAGTCCTAATGTGGGAAGGCTCAGGAGTTCTACGTGGGGAGAGGACCCAAAGCTTTGCTGCCTGAGAAGTGGAGGAAGGAGAGAGAGGGGGAGGGGGAGAAAAAGAAGAGGCCTATTCATCTCCCCAGGCGAGTTCTCACCAGGAGGGTGCCCTGAGGTACAAAAGTGCCTGCTCAGCAGACAGGTGCGAGTTGGGGACTGGGAACCCGGGCCTTAGGTGCTGCACCCATTACCCTGCATTATCCTTGGCCTCAAACAAACTCCAGTACAAGTCGCTGCTGCCATCCTTTACTGGAGGGGCCTGCTCTGTGCCGGGCCCTGGGCTGGGTGAGTGCGTGCGTGATCTCATTAATCCTCACAGCCAGCTGCACCCCCATTCCGTGGCCAGGGAGGCGGGGGCCGCCTCAGTTGCCAAAGGTTGCACAGCCAGACAGGAGCTGGGCTGGGAGGGCCCCCTCTGTTCCTGCTGGATTTACTCAGGCCATTAGCCAGGTCCCTGACATCATATGAATTCTACAATTTGTAAACGCAGCTGAGTGGCTTTTACAGCAGAATGTCGGGAAGTGATAAAAAATATCTCCTGTAGGTTTACAGAGTAGCTGAATGCCAGCATCCTGCCCCCTCCTGCTTTCTCCAGGAGCCACATGCGACTGGAGAGGGGGCCCAAGAAGGCTCTTTGTGGCTGACAGCCAGGCCTTTCATCGCCTTTTACAAGACAGGTTTACGGCATGGGGGAGACCGGAGACGCAGGGCAGGGGCGAGAGTGCTGCTTCCGTCCAGACTCAGGCAGGAGTCTGATGGACTGGCCGGTGCACCCTGGGCAGGACAGTCCACACCCCTCTCCCAGGGGCTTCACACCCACCCTCCCGATGCCTGGGGTCCTGGAGGGCTGGGGACACCCCGGGGCAGGGCCAGAAACCCCTGTCTGTGCCTGGTTTTGCCGCAGACATGCAGTGTGACCTGGGGTAGATTACTCTCCCTCTCTGGGCCTCAGTTTCCCCAACCCTACTACAGGGGTTGGACTGGAGCCGTGGTTCTGGAGCCCCACCAAACATCAGGATAAACTGGGGGTTCTGAATAAAAGCCCCACGAAACCCTCAGGGATCTGAAGTTCAGTAGCTTTTGGGGGACCGCTGGGGGGTTCGCTGAGACCCTGATGGCGGTCTGGAGCTGAGAGCAGCTGCAGGTCTCTGGGAGCCGTGGCCCGGATGGCTGATGGGTTCAGCAGGCCGTGGCACTGTCTGGGGTCCCACCCCACACGCCTGGCTCCCAGAGCCACCTGTGTGCCCGGTGTAGTGGGGCCCGGGAGGCATGTTCAGCTTCCCAGGTGCTTCGGCACAGAGGTGTCCCGGGTGTGAAGAGACGTCATGTGAAGAGATGTCAGCTGAGAGCCTGTGGAGCAGTGTGGGTGGGGGCAGGGAGCCCACCTGTGCACTTCCCTTTCCTCTTTCCCCGTATTTAGCCCACTGCCAAATCCGGCCCGGTTTACCTCCTACATATGTCTAGAGTCTGCGCCTCTCTCCAGACTTCCGCCACGACCCTGCTCTGAGCCGCTGTGATCCCTCCCTGGATGACAGCAGCCCCCCCCCCTTTATTTGTCCCTGCATTGTCTGTTTTCCCTACAGCGGCCAGAGTGAGCCCACAACATCAGGGCCTGCCGCTCCCCCAAAGACTGCCTTGCAGTCAGGGTGCTTCCCCCACTGGCCCTGCCTCCATGCCCCTCCCTGCTCCCCTCCCGGGAGCCCTCCTCCCCCCTTCACCCTGTTCAGGGTGACATCGAGCCTGGAGATGATTGGGTGCCTGCCCCTGTGAGAGCCGCGCAGCCTCCAGACAGCACCCCCACCCCACCCAGTGGCCCGAAGCAGCAGTCAGTGACCCAGTGTGGTGTGTGCGGGAGACCCGCAGCCCCGAGGGGTGAGAGGTGGCGCTTGCCTGGGTCAGTGTTGTATCCTGGCATCTGGCACAGGGCCGGCTCGTAGTGGGCTGTCACTTAATGGGGGCCTACGAATGAGGTTGCAGGAGGGGGCAGCTGGGGCCCCGCAGCCATCTCACTTTGGGATTGGCTGGGACTGGGAGCCCTGCGAGGGTGTGGAGCAGAGAGAGGTGCGAGGACAGCAGGGTGGGAGCGGGCTGCATGTGGGCCCTGGTGTCCACTCTCTGCTTGTCATCAGCACCTCGAGGCTGGGCTAAGAGCACGGGCCTGGAACTCCTGGCTGCAGAAGGCACGCTCAGGCTGCCGGAGCGGAGTGAGCTCTGGCTGAGGAGCAGTGACCCAGGAGATGCTCGGGCACTGGGATGAAGGCAGGGGCAGAGAGGGGAAGAAGCAGCCACAGGAAGGCAGCTGTCAGCCTGCTCTAAGAACTTTCTAGCACTTGGCGATGTTCCTAAGTGCTAGAAAAGAAACGAGCTGCCCGATTTGGTGGTGAGCTCCCGGGAGGTGGGGCAGTTAAGCAGAGACAGGTTAGAATGAGCCGAGGCGGAGGCAGTAAGCTGACGACTCTAATGTTCTCCCTCACCCTCTTTGGTTCCAGTCTGGCCCCACTGTGCATGGGGCCCACTTGGAGGGGGTGCCAGAAAGTGAGAGAAGGGTGATCAGCTGTCCTCCTTTGCCCCAGATGAGGGGGTTTCCAGGGATGTAGGGCTCTTGGTGTGAAAACCAGCAAAGTCTTGGGCAAACTGGGATAAGACGGTCCGCCTACTGCAGGGTGCCTGTGGGAATGTGCCCCTTCTGGCCGGCCGGCAAGTCTCAGGTGCTCACAGCGAACTCCGGGGCTGACAGAAACGCTCTGGACGCCCCCTGCCCCAACCAGAAAACAGCCTGTCTAGCTGGGAGGGGCAGATGTGAAGCCCCCTGGGAATTCTCTATGGTGATAGCCAGTCCAGCTAGAAGGCCTTCCCCCGTGCTTTTCTTCTTCTCTGGGACTCTTTCCTTTTCTGTAAAATGGGGACATGAGTGTGCGAGTGGCTGGAGAAGTGACCCCCGTGGTTACCAACCACCCTCTGACACAGGAGCAGTAACGTGGTTTTCTTCTCCATGGCCCGAGACCAACTTCCAACTTTATTCTTGTTGCCGGTGGGGGTGAGGTGAGGGGAGAGGGCAGGGGCGGCAGGGGGGAGAGCCGCAGTGCTCTTTCCCTCCCTCTCTCTCGGGTGGTGGGCAGGGGGTTGAGGGACCCGCCCTCCACCAGTTTCCTGCCTTCTCTTGCCCCAGCTGTCTGTCGGGCTGCCCTCTGTGCCTGCCTGCTGCCTGGCTCCTCGGGAAGAAGGGATGGAGAGGGCTGAAGTGGGAGCCTCTTCCTGCCAAGGCTGCACTTCACGGTGAAAGGACAGACAAACTAAAGGTGTGCAGGGTGGACCAAGGCTGGGGAGGGCAAGCTGAGGGTGTGGAAGCCCCTGGGCCCCTGTGGTACACAGGCCTCTGTCCTCCGAGGGGCCGGGCAGGGGCTGCATAGCTCACCACAGTTGGCTTCAGTCCCAGCCTCAGCCAGTCACTCAGTAGAGCTGGGATGGAGTGGGAAGCAGGTGGTCCAAGGAAGGGGCAGCATCACACTTAGGAGCCAGGCAACTCAGGTCCTGTGCTGACCTCATCGCTGACCTTGAGGTCAGCAGACCTTGAGTGACCCTCTCAGAGCCTTGGGGTCATTGGGGGCAGCAAGACCTCCCTTCCTGCCATTCACTGTGTGGCTCAGAGAGCAGAATTGTGGCTCTGCCACCTGGAAGGCAGGGGCTGGTTCTTCCGGTGAAAACCCTAATGAAGTGAGGGTTCAGCTCAGCTCACCAAGGGGCAGGCCTCAGTCTTGTTCTTGGTCACACACGCCCTGAGCAATGTGCAATTCTCTCATGGTTTCCACACCCAGGTACGCACCATACCCCCTCCATCTGCAGGCACGCTCTCAGATGTCCCACGCCTTTGCACCCTCACGCTCACGCGCGCACACCCCTCCCCTCCGAGGGAAGGTGATGGAGCGGCCAAGAGATGTGTCAGAATGAGCAACTGCCGGGGAGGCTGCTCCTAGAGACTTTGGGGGGCAGCTGGTGGGGAATTGGGGAGGCCATGGTGCTCAGGCCTTGTAGGTGAGGGGTCCTGAGTGGGACCTCTGGGCCCAGCCCCAGGCAGCCTCTGTCTCCTCTGATGGAACCCTGAACTCCTGAACCCCGAGCCCCGCTGCAATGTCGGGGGACTCTGGCCCCGAGTGTCACCCGACTTGCTCCCCCTGCACAGCCTGCTTCCAGGCAGCAGCTCAGCACTCCCAGTTCCACTTCCCTGACACCGAGCTTTCGGCCTCTTTAAAATGCAAGAGGAAATGAGGTGGTGAGAGTGGAGGTGACTGGTCCAAGGTCACGCAGAAACCGGGAAGAAACCAGATCTCCCCAGAGAGGCTGCAAGATGCGCTGGAAACAGAGAACCTCCGTCCAAGGCTGGCTCTGCGCTCTGCCCTGCCTGGCCCCTCCACCCTCGGCTCAGCCTCCCTCCCTGGACCCTGGTTTCCTCCTTTGTCAACAACCAAGTGTGGCCGGGCCATGCCTCTCGGGCTTTTTCCTGCCTCCACACCCCTGAGAAATCTTCAGCCTCATCCCCAGCTCAGACAGGGCCTGGCTGGCTGGGACTGCTCTTTGTACTTGAGTGTGGGCTGCGGGGGCCCTGGGGACAGGGGACCTGCAGTAATCCTGAGCAGCCCCCGTGAGAGTCCCTGTGCTCCACGGTCCCCCCGTGTGCCTGCCTGGTGTTCTGGGCTTGTCTGTCTCCTCAGCGCTTTCCCCACAGAGGCCCGGGGTAGCCGAGGGAAGAAGTCGCATTAGGAGCTCAGGGCACCCGAGGGTCTTGAGTTATAGGCCAAGATATGAAAACGTTCCGTAGGAGTCTGCAGGAAGCAGAGCTTTCCTCTGTCTGTAGCACCAGAATGTTCTGCTCACGGAGGCCGGACCGTCATCCAAGGGGCCGGAAGATACAGGGGTTCAGTGTGAGGAAAGTCAGGTGAAGCCAGGGCCAGCAGCTGGGCCTCCCCCCCTGCCCCCATCTCCCGGGGCTGCCTCTCCCTCCACTCGCTTGCTCATCCTGCTTGCTCTAGTTCTGGCCACGTCCTCAATCCGAATCCCAAAGAGCCTCATCTGATGGGCTCCACCCCCTGGGCGCCAGCCCATGTGGTCTGCCCCAGGTCTCCATGCGTGTCCACTTTGCACTGTCTGGAGGGTGGGGGCGGGACCACTGCAGCTAGAGGACACATGGGCAGGCCAGGCACTTGAGCGACAAGGCGGTACCTGGGGACAGTGTGCAAAGATTCCTGGAAGACGGTAGCTGGGGCTCAGTCTTGAAGGAGAGGCAGGGTTTCAAAGAGTGGCAAAAGTTCTGCTTGTGGCCCAGGGAAGGCGAAAATGCAGACTGGGGAGTGGTCTACCTAGAAGAGTCTTTGCCACCACGGCAGGGGCCAGAGGGAGTGCAGGGTGAGGAGGGGTGGGCGGGTCTGTACTGAGGGTGCCGAACAGGAGCCAGAGCAGCCAACGGGAACAAGTGTCTCCTGGGAGCTGGAGCAGGGCTAGAACAGGCTGTGCATTTCCAGAGCAAAGAGCCAGCAACGGGCTGTCAAGGGGCCCAGGGTGACAATGGGAGGCTGGTGTGACCCCGGTCAGAGCAGCTTCTATGGTGTGTACAGGCATGGCACAATCTTGGGGTGAGGAGTGAAAGGGAAGTGAGGTGTGGAGACCTCAGGTGGAGGCTGCTTTGGGGGTTCACGGGTGTGAAGGACCCTGACCCCTGCATGCTTCGAACCCCTGAGGTGGATAGAGGGGGGCCTGCTCGTCACCTGGCTGCCCTGGGGGAGGCAGGAGGAGGAGCACAGGAACCACAGTGTGAGCAGCTGCTGCCCCAGCTCTGGTGCAAGCTCTCGCTGCATTAACAGGTGACATCTGTCCCGCTCTGCTCAGGCCTCTGCTGAGGACATCACCCTTGGACAGACGTCAGTAAACTGCCATGTGACTCCTGGAGAAGGGTGGGAGGTGTCGGGCTGCAAAAGCCAGGCCCGGGGCAGGAAGACTGAAGGGATTCTGCAGTTGGACTTCGAGGGAATGTGACGGCTGTTCTCAGACGTCTGAAGGTCTGTCCGGGGGAAGAGGGCTTCTGCTCGCCAGGGGCGACCCCTGCAGGCAGGGATGGCAGAGATGGAGAGAGACCGGAGGCAATTTTCAGCTCAAATGAGGAAGAAGCTCCTAGGTCAGTGCTGACCCCTATGGCTGGAGATACAGGCGTGAGCATCCTGACACTGGCAGGAACACAAGCAAAGGGTGATGCTTTGTCACATGGTCTTACGTACCAAGGTACCCAAAGAACACGTGGCCCCAGGGACCCTGAGAAATGCGTGACATGACCCCCGCGCTTGGGAGATGATGGTATTCCTGGGAAGCCTGACTCTGACAAAACACACAGGGGGGAGCTAGGGCACAGGTGGCGAGAAGCCCCAGGCGGGTTCCACCGTTCTGGAAGAACCTGGGCCCAGGTAAGGCTGCCCTGCAGTGACGCAGGCTGTCTTGTGAACAGCGAGCAGCCTGTCCTCAGAGGAGCACGCCGGAGAGCAGATAACCTTGGGCAGGGGCACAGCCAAAGGGAGCCCAGCTTCAGGCACGAGGAGGGGTTGGGTGTGAACAGATGACCTCTGCGGTTCCTTCGAGTCCAGAGTCGCTTGGCAGAGAAAAACCCTCAGGACTCTGGGCGGCAGGCAAGGTGACCGAGGACGGAGCAGAGATCCCGATATAGCTGGTGGGAGGAAGGCGGCCGCGGGCGAGCGAAAGTAGGTCCCCTGAACAAATGAGGTGGGGCACGAAATTAACGAGGCTGGAAAGGGCTGAGCTCAGGGACTCGTTTTTAAAAACTGTCTTGTAGCAAGAAAAACGAGGGAAAGAAATTTTGGAAATGGAGATGTAATGGAGAGTGTGAATGCATCTATCGACCGCCAGCCAATTGGCCAGAGAGAGGGGCCCTTTTAAGGGCAAGGCAGAGATGCAGATTGGCAGGTCTGGGGTGACCCCTGTGAACCATACAGGGCAGAGAGGGGCTGCGATGGAACGCAGGTGATAGCAATAGGGGTAACGACCTGCTCCTCGCACCCAGAAGGCTCCTTGCACTCCCTCCCCTAGCCAGGCCGCTCTGTCCCCCATCTGCCCTCAGGCACGGTGCCTTGACTAGCCTATCCTATCACCACCCTCTGCTCACACTCTTCTCTTCACACGGTGGGCTGGCCGCTTTTCTTCTGCCCAAAAGGGGGCTTGTCCTAGATGACCTCCAGGGGTCCTTCTGCTCAGGCACTCTGTCTCCCCTTCAATGGTGAGTGCAGGGGCTGACGGGGCACCCCAGGGTGCCTTTTCCCATGTCTCTTTGGGAAGAACAGAGGCTAGTGCTTGGGTACCTTGGGGCCTTGTCCGCCCCGCTCTGCCCCAGGGTGGTTGGCTGTGTGCGTGCCGCCCTCTCAGGCTGGCCTGGGACTCCCTGGGGACAGAGGCTCTGCTAGACTTCTTTCTGGTCTGCGCAGCCCCTGGTCTGACATGGACAGAGGACATGGACAGATGGATGGCGGGGGGTGCTGCGTTGGTGTCTAGACGGCTGGGGGAGGGGTGGGCAGATGGAAGGACGCACGTATTCTATCTGACCACTTGACAATCTGGCAAAGGGCACAGGTAGTGGTGTTAGAACAATCCTATCCTTCACTGGGTATCCAAGCAGGAGAGGTGGAGGGAGGGGGCAGGGCAGCGGTAGGGGAAGAGTGGACAGAGGCTTCTGGCTCAGGTCTGAGCTCCTGGGTCACGGAAGGAGAGGAGGACGCCCTTCCTCTCACCTCCCAGGGCCAGGCTCCTTGGCTGTCACCACTGGACTCTGCCGAGAGGTGACCAAGCTCTAGGAGCAGGGCCAGGTGGGGAGCTAACTGTGAGGATTGTGAGGTGGGGCTCTCAGCCAGGGGTCCCCCAGAACTTGTGTTGGGGGGGTGTAGCTCAGGGAGTCCATCTGGGGTCAGAAGAGGTGACAGGGCCTGCGTTCAAACCTCTGGGCTCCTGTGCTGATGTGTGTGGGTGGGGACCTGCTGCCACCAGCCTGTGCTCCAACCTGGGAGTGGCCCGTGAAATGCCGGGAAGACCCAAACACCCACCCTCCTCTGGGGGCTCCAACAGGTCCCGAAGGCCCAGAGTTCCTCGGTCCCTCCAGGTGACCCGGCCTGGGAGAGAGGGGAGAGAACTGGAGCTCAGGAGCTGTGTGCAAGAACCCGGATGAGTCCTCACGCACTGGGCCTCGGTCGCCGGCCTGCTTCTGCGGGGGCCTCTGGGATGCAGAGTCGGCAGAGCCCGCCGCCCACTTTGGAAAACCCTAAATGGTGTCATGGTTCAAGCCTTGAGAGTCCACGCACCCTGCCCAGCCACCCAGTCAGGCTCTCTGGTCCCACCCCCACGG
The DNA here is from genome assembly GCF_021234435.1 of Artibeus jamaicensis. Lineage (NCBI taxonomy): Eukaryota > Metazoa > Chordata > Mammalia > Chiroptera > Phyllostomidae > Artibeus > Artibeus jamaicensis. The sequence goes on from NW_026521788.1 coordinate 22,589,232, forward strand.
TGCAGGTGGGACTTGGGGGCCAAGCAGGGAGGGGATCCTCCAAGTTCACAGAGCACAGGAGAGGGGCAGAAAAGACGCACAGCCCCCGTTATCCTGTGTCTTCTCAGGGCAGGGCCATGGTTTTCTGGGATAGCCCCGCTTCTCTGAAACCTTTTCCCCCTTTAGGCAACACGCCTGAGCCGTTCTCTTCCCCAGAAACGTGTGGGAAAGTGGTTAGGATGATGCCGAGTTAAACTGTCCCAATTGCCAATGTCCCCCAGGCTTGGCCAGTAGGCAGGTCAAGAATGTAGGGCAGGCAGCTCTCTGCCCCTTCTGTGCGGGCCCTCAGGAAATTCAGATTCCCAGAAGCTCCTGCCGCATCCGCCTCTCTACCTGGGACATGGAGGCTGCCTCTTATCTGGCCAGGGTGACGCCTAGGAGTCCAAGCTGCTCCAAACACTGTGCTGAGGACCTGGGCGGGGGCCCTCCTGCTTCCTCCCCAGCCCTGCCCACGGGTCTCCCTCTTCCCAGCCCATTCTGTGGCCCTGCGTAGGTGACAAGACCCAGGAAGAGGTGCAGCCATCTGGACTCCTCAGGGGCTGTGACCAGGGCCCCAGAAGGCAGAGGGTGGGAGGTAGCACAGGGACCACAAAGCCCCTCCTCCAGGAAAGGGCTGGGACCCTGGGGGGCTTGGGAGAGACCAAGGTGCAGCAGCCACTTCACACCTTGCCTGTTAATTCCAGATTGATTTCAGATCCCAGTTTCCTGGAGGACCCCAAAATCAATCCTTTCCCCTTGTTCCTTCTCTGGTTCAGAATTATCCTTAAAGCTGCCACTTTCCTAGCTGGTTTGGCCAAGCCCTCTTGTTGAAGAACAGGTTCTAACGCATGCCCAGGGCTTTGTGTAGGGAAACTCTTACCCTGAAGGGAAGTGTGATTGGAGGTTCTTATCCCCAAATCTCCCTCCTACCAAGATGCCCTGGTGTCTACAATTCCACCATTAGGATGTCATTCCTTTGGATGAATTGAGTAAACAGTCCCAGCTTCTGAAATGGAAGCATAGGAGAAGGAACACTTGTTAGGGCTATAATGTTCCAGTTCCATGTGAGCAGAGGGCTTGGGGCACTGGGTGAGCCCTGTGTGAGGGCAGGGGTAGAGGGGGATGTACCAGGGCTGGGGAAGAGGAGAGATGCCCCAGGCTGACGTGGTCCTCAGGTTCCCTTTCCCAAGGTGTTCTCATTGAAAACCCAGAGACAGCTACACTGAGGCCAGGACCCTGGTGATGGCCACAGCAGGAGGGGGTCACCAGGAGCCAGGCAGAGTTCAGGCTACTTGGGAACATTCCAGGGAGGCACATTCTAACTTAACAGGAGAGCTTCTCCCTCAGATGGAGCTGTGCCACAAAAGTTTGCTAAGGGTAGAGTGAGCTCTCCGTCCCTTGAGGCATACAAACTGAGGTAGAGGACCATCTAAAGAGGAGGCTGTAGAGGGAGGAGGTTTGAGTGAAGAGCATCAGAACCCCAAGGGCACTTTCTACTCTGGGGACTGCGTCCCAGGGGCTCTGGCTTTGTGGCGTAGGAGGTGGAAAGATGGGGGCATTCCCCATGGCTGGCCACCCACTGTGTCCCAGCCCTGAGCCAAGAATAATCATAGTCTCTAATGTCACTGTGATCACGTGAGAAGGGCACTGTTAGCTGTGTGACTTGTGCAAGATCGCACAGCTAGTTGTGTGCAGCTGGGACTCCAGCTTGTGTCTGCTGCTTCTATGCAATGGGGTCTGGGCTCCGACGGGAACTGTTTCACGATTGAAGAGGCTTCTAGGAAGTCAGGGGAGCTGCCCTGGTGGGTGGAGGGGAGTTGCAAGGGAGCCCTGAGCTCAAGCACCGCCATAATGCTAAGGAGGCCAGGTCGTACGTAGTAAGGTTCTACGACCTCGATGTTACAAGCCAGGCACGCCCGGCCCTGGGCTGTTGGCCTCAGCCTCTCTCACATCCTGCCCGAGCTCAGAGCCCCACCGAGGGAGTGAGCCGCGACAGGCCTTTGAAAACATAGCAAGCTTCTGCTCGCAGCTTCTCCTTCATCGCTTTAGAGACGTGGGCTCCGGCAGGGTCCCTGTGGGGCAGCCCCTATGCTTGGGGACGTGATGGCATTGTTGCTCATGCCCTCCCCACGTGGGCCCAATTACTAGTGCCACGGCCTGTGTTCCCACTGCCACCAACAAGGACCTGTTTCCTGGTGGCATCACAGATGGACAGAGAGACCCTGGGCACCACCCTCCCCTCTGTGCCTGCTGCAGTGGCTGGAGGGACTCCCTGAGGTCAGCTTCCCCTGGGCATGTTCTCTCAAGGTGTGTCCTCACTTTGTCAGTGTGTGTGTGTGTGTGTGTGTGCTGGGGAGAAATGAAACAGCAACTGTGAAACAGTTGGTACAGTCCCAGGGAGCGAGTCCTATTTGCGCCCAGCCCGGGATCCCCAGGAGAGCACCGTCCATGTCTGCTTGGACCCCCTCAGCCTGGTGCCTGGCACGTGACAGGCTCTCAGAGAATATTGGCTACGGGAGTGAGTGGCTGACCGAATGAACCAGAACTCCTGCTCCCCCAGTTCAGGAAGCAAGGACAGTGCTGCCCTTTGTGGAAGGGCCTGCGATGTGCACCACAGCAGCAGTGGGGGCCTCTCCGCTCCCTGCAGGGTCGAGGCTGACACGGGATAGAGCACAGTGTAGCCCTGAGGGGCTGGGCTGGGGGGCGGCTGGGCCTGGTGTAAGGACTGAGGGGTGCCCGAGCGGGCTGGATTGAGGGCTTGGCTACAGGTTGGGTCAGGGGCTGTCTCCAACTACGGTGGGGGGTTCACGCTGGACCCTGAAGGCAAAATTTGATCAGGGACCAGGCAGAGCTGGGGCTGAATTCTCAGACAGGGTCAGAACCTGGGCCTGATCTCAGGACATCAGCCCAGGGCTGGGTCAGAGGGTCCCTTCAGTCCAGGCGGGGCCAGCCTGGGGTCCTGACGGATTTTCTCTCCAATGGCAGCCATTGGGGACCACTCTGCCCTCCTGGCCTTATTTGCTCTAAGCGCCAGTCAGCCGAGTGGGTGGATACTGGAGGCTTTCTGAGGACGCTGAACTTAGAGGTGTCCTCCTCGTCCCCAGGGCGTCCTCAGGAGCTTCAGGGCCACTCAGAGACTCAGGGCCCATGTCTCCCGTGTGTGCTGGGAAGGGAACTGCAGGAGAACTGCCCGGCTGGCGCTGACTCTCCGGGTGCGAGGGGGTGTCGCGACCATCTCTCACCCCAGCTCAGCACTTCATAGTCAGTTTATGAGACCCCTTCCTATCGAGCATCTCTTCACAGAGAAACAGGCCTGACAACAGATAGTACCCATTTTACAGATGAGGAAAACAGAGACCAAAAAGGAGCTATGAAGCTTGTTCAAGACCACTCAGGAGGTAGAGGCAAAGTACCAAAGCTGGAGTAGACTGGCTTCCTGTCTGGTGTGCCCCCTCATAGCTGCCCGACAGCTGCCGGTCCCAGGTGCCCTTCCTGGGCGCCAGCCCCGGGTGCTCACACCTATGGCCCTGCTGCCCGCTGACGCCCTGCAGAGGCTGGCAAGCCAGCCTGCCCGGCAGCCCTGTGAGTCTGTCCAAGTCGCCTCAGTCATCCGCAAGTCACATTGCTGACTTCACGACTGCATAAAATTAATTTATTTAGTCAAGGAAGGTGTTAATTAAGAGTTCTCATTTATTGTGTCTTTGCAGACAGCTCTCGGGGGCTTCTGAGTTGTCAGTGCTGGTGACAGCAAAAGCTAATGGTATCACAAGTTATTAATAGAATGATTTTAGAACGGGAGGGGGCAGGAGCTAGGGATGTGGGAGGTGGGAAGGAGGGAGAGGCTGGGGGGCTGGGGAGGATGGTCCCCTACTTCCTTCTTCAGAAGTGGGTTCTCTCCACAAGTAGATCGTGTGGTGTTCGGATTTGTCGGTGGAGATCAAACTTCCTCTGAGAGGGTGAGTGGACTATGAGCCCGGGAGGGAGGCCACCTGACCGGTGCCCATCCTCACTCTGCTGCTGCCCACGTCTCCACATCCCTGGTGTTTGCCTTGGAATGTTTATCCTCACACAAAAGGGCCTTTCTTTGCTTGCTTGGTCCCCTTACCCCTATTCTGAGCATCTTGGGGTCCAGATACTGACCCGATTAGCTCTGGATCCCTAATGCCTAGCCTAGAGTTTGGGGCATCATGAGAGGTTAGCAGACATTTGCAATGAATAAGGGGTCATTTGGCTCCCCACTGAGTCTCCAGGTCTGGCCTTGTTGCTAAGAAACCTTGAGGTATGTGGAGGGAACCGTGGGAGACAGATTCCCAGAGGCTTGCTGGCCCTCTCACCTCCCTCAGCCTTGCAGCCCTAGAGTTCTCCCCCTGGGGAGTGGACAGATCTTTGCTCATGAAGGTGGGACAAAGGTGCAGGTGTGGACAGCCAGGTGTGGGGAAGCCTTGCCAGGGTCAGTTAGGGTCATGGAGGGGAAGCTTCGATAACTTCAGCACCAGGCTCCACTATGGGGACAGGTGGGAAGAGATGAGATTTAAAGCCATTTCAGCCAAACAATGATGGCTGCAAGGAGTCTGCTTGGTGCAATGGCAGGAACATAGCCAAGGAGCTCAGAACCCCAAGCCTGTCCTTGGGAGGGTGGCTGCTCTTTGGCCCTTAGTTTGCCCACCTGTGAAATGGAGAAACTGGACTAAAATTGGCCAAGTTTCTTCTAATGCCTGGTGAGTTCCATGTCCCCCGCATCTCATACGATCAATCTGGGGGCACCGCCCGAATTCTAGGAGACCTGCTGGGCCTTCCGTGGTTCTTCTCTTGACTATTTACAGAGCCCCTGGGAGGGAGATACTCATGTTATCATCCTATTTTTTATTGTTGTTCAAGTACAGTTGTCTGCATTTTGTGCCCACCACTCCTCCCTTTCCCCCCCACCTCCCACCCTCTAACCCCCTATGAAAGGTGGGAAAACTGAGGTTCGAATAGGAAAACAGGGGCTATGCAACTTGCTCAGGTCCCAGGGGGGGCTTAGATCTAGGTGGGCGCTCCTTCCAGAGTAGCAGGTCACCTCCACTGATCACCTGGGGCAGATGGGTACAAATGAGACCCAGTTTAGATGTTGGCTGACTGGCCAGAGCAGATAGGGCTGAAGGGAAGGGGACAGAGCACCCAGTGTGACTTTCTCGGACCAGCCACTGGGCCACTGAAGCATGGCAGGGACAGGCTTTGAGACCATCACAGAACCGATCACTGCCTGCACCACGAGGTCCAGAAGCTGCCCACCTGAACAGTCTCATCCCTGCCCTTCCTCCTCCCATCTCAGACACAGACCGCCATAATCCAACACGCGTTTCTTAAGAGGCTGCCCCGACAGATAAAGATGAATGAGACTGACTCCTGCCCTTAAGGAGCTCAGCATTTAGGGGAAGAGGTGGCCTCATAAACAAAGATGGACCTACAATGCATCACAGGGCCTGGGGTGGAGGTGGGCTCAGGTCTGGTGGCTCCTTGGGAAGAGAGATCACTTTTCTGAGGGCAGTTGCCAGGACTGACTGCCCTGGAGTAAGTAACCCTTGAGCAAAGTCTTGAAAGGTGAGTAGATGTTCACCAGGTAGAGAGGTAGGGCTGTATGGTGAGCCAGCCAGGTGGAGGGAGCTGTGTGGGCAGAGTCCTGGAGTTTGTGTGAAGCTATCTCATGGCTGAAGCCCAGCAGGAAGAGGGGCACCCTGAGGTGCGGTGGGCATTGCACACCACCTAGAGCATCATTTGGAGGGCACTGGGGAGCCAGCAGAGAATCTGAGCAGGAAAACGGCACTCACACCCTGACCTGATTGCCCTGCCATTTTCCTGCTCTAGGTACTGAGGATATTGCTGAGAAGGGGGTAGATTCCCCTAGAAGTGATCCCTGAAAGATGTATTTAAGTGCAGGAATATGAGTAGGTAAAGAAAGACAGCAGGACCATTATGAAGCCAGTTACCATGGTGGGTGAGTGGAGCTCTGGGAGCTGGAGCAGAACACACTCCTGTGTTGGGCCACCCACGAAGCGAGGGAGCTGGGATGTTTATCCACCAACTCCCATCAGTCGGCTGTTGAAGGCTGCCCCCAGGAAGTGTTAATTTCCTGGCAGTTTTCAGTCTTCCCTATGCAGTGAGCAAAGAGGACCCCAGCAGTCAGAACAGGAAGGAAGATGCTGGCAGGTGGGCCAGCGTGCTTTGAAATGGTGGGGATGAGGGGAAAGGACAGAGCAGCAACAGCACCTGCTGCACGACAGAGCAGGGGGCACTGCCCAGAAAGGAGAGCAGAGGTCCATTTCCATTATGCCTCCCTCATGGACCACCTGGTTGAAGAGAACCTTGGTCAGGTGCTAATGGAAAAACTGCTTCCGTATGCACCTTCACCAAGGCCTCCGCCTGGGGCTCCAACACAAGAGGGAGGAAAAAATTTGGTCCTATGCTCCAGCTCTGGAGAAATACAGATCTGAGTTCAAATGCTGGCTGCTACTTATAAGCTGTGTCCTTGAGCAAATTACTTAACACCCTTGAACTTCATTCTTCTCCACATAAGGGAAAGTAATAGTATATACACCATGTGGTTGTTGTGATTAATAAGCAAAATAATGCATAGGAAGTACCATATTTTTAGGACTACAAGATGGACTGGACCATAAGATGCACCTAAGTTTTAGAGTAGAAAGAAAAAAATTTTGAAGCAAAAAAATGTGGTAAAATATTTAATAACCTGTGACCCCAGCCCACCGCTGCCTGCCCCCCTGCCACCAGTGAGCCAGGTAAGCTACATTCAGACTATAAGACATACCCCCCATTTCCCTCTTAATTTTGGGGGGAGGTGCATCTTATAGTCCAAAAAATATGGCATATAGCCCAGTGCCTTGAATACATTGTGCCCAATAAATGTTATCATTTTTATTCCAGTGATATATACAAAAGAGAGAGGCAAGCTACAGGCTTGCAGAAAACTCAGCCATGTTAGCAGCTCAGAGTGATTTTCAGTGGCCCGTGCCATCTCTGGGAGCAAATGGACAGACTCTGGGAGCATTTGCAGACTTGGTGAGCTCAAATGGAGCCATCAGCAAGTGACTTCACGTATTTCTTCATGTAGATGCTGTCTATGACAATCACTTCCTTGTCTGCAACACCTTTCTCCCCGAGAACTCCAAGAGCAGCTTTAGCCATTATTTTGTTATGATCTTGGCATCCTCAGACTGTCTCTGGAACAGATTTTGAAGATGTGCAGTAGAGGAAGAGACACTGTATGAGTCTGGGTTCTAATTCAGGTTCCAGAATGAATGCCAGATTCCTCACCTGGCATGTGGAGATAAAACCACATAATCTCTGTTTCCTCCTAGGAGTCTTTGAGAATCAAATAAGATCATGAGGGAAAAAAATCACGAACATGGAGTTGTTTTGAAAACTACTAATCACCATCCGAAGTCTATACCAGCAACAGAGAGGTAGAGCCAGGTAGCTTGATTCTTGATCCCAGGACTCTTTCAAAGGGTCTAAGTAATCATGGCCACTGGAGAAACCATAGATGATATTATACCACATCAAGGATGGCTCGGCTGGGCCTCCAGGGCAGGCAGCCTGGGAGGAAGGAAGGGTCCCTGGAGGAGAGGCCTGAAGTTTCTGCTCAGGGACATCAGTGGTTATGTCTTCAGCTGACACCTGGGGGTGACAGAGGCAGAGGAGAATGGGCAGTTGTCAAACCAGAAGGTGGGGTGGGTGCCTGAGAAGTATTATAACCAGTGGGGACGGGTGTCCTCCTTTCCTTATGGATGCAGGGACATGGATGTGTGGCTAAAGGGCTTCCTGTCTGCACCTAGTTGGTGAGGCTTGGGAAGCTGCCAGGTTAACAATGCCGGCGGTCTGCCGGGGGCCACATCCTCTCTGACTATAGACTGGGCCATTTTGGGATTGGTTGGGATCTAGCCCTTGATCCCAGACAAGTGAATCCAGACCTAACTCCATCTCAGTGGTCAGTTCTGATGTCCTGCGATGCGAAGTCAGAGTGGGCTGGAGAGACCGTGGGACTGGGGCTTGAGGCCCAGGCAGAGGGGTCTCTGCTTCTACAAGCAGCTCTGGGCCTAGAATCCCATCATCCAGGGGACCACTTTCACTGTTGCCAGAGAAGGAAAGTCACGGATGCTAGCAGAGCTGAGGCAGGAAAGAGTACGTACCCCAGCTTGAGGTGCCTGGGTGGGGTGTACACTCTGGAAGAGGACAAGGACTTCCCACGATGCCAGTGGGTGGAGTACATGGGGCTGATGCATTGTCTCCCCCTCTGAGTTGCCATGTCTCCATAAAAGATACCAAAATGGACAAATGCCCACATCCTTCCTGGACCCCACTTACAGTACAATGTCCTTGTGGGGCTGTTTTCCACTCTGAGAGGAATTCCTCTGTGGCTTCTTAATTGGAAAGATACAAAAATACAGAAGGACTCTTCTGAGTGCTATTTCAAACCCCTGACCTGCCAGAGAAAGTCCTGCACTGGGGCCCCGGGTCTTAGACATAATAGCTTCAAGGCCACAGAAGCCAGGTTTGAGAAGTTCTTATTCAGGTTCAGGTGCTAGTTTCACTTTTAATCCATTTTCAGGGACCTGGTCAAATTGTTTTCCTGGGATATTATTTATTTTCCAAAGCAAAACTTAACAAAGGATTGGTGTAGTTGGTAATTTAAGTGAAAGCCTTCAGATTGGTGGCTTTTCCAGTTTTCCTCCAATGGCTTACGTCCACTTCACACTCTGTGCTCAGAACACGCTGTGTGAGCAGAGATCACAGAGGAGGCCCGTTTGGGAAGACAAGGGTCCCAGCAGCAGTGGGTTGGGGGAGGAGATGTGGCATTATTAAGGGGAGGCAGAGAAAGGTAAGCCGAAGAATGACGGTGAAAGGAGGGTCATCCAGTGGGCTGGAGAGAGGAAAGGGTTAAAAGCTGAAAGAAGATGAGAGAGAGGAGAGGAAAAAATAAGAGGGAGAGACATGTAGTAAGCTGTGGGGACAAAATATGAGGGAAAGGGAGAGAAGAAGGCAGAGAGAGGGAGACAAAGAAGGTGAGGCGGGGGAGGGGAGGTGGAGGAACAGTGGGCACGGGATGGGGGCGGAGCATGGAGGCCCCAAGCTCCGGAGTCCTTTCCTCCACCAAGCATCTGCACAGCAGATAAATACAGTACAGCTGAGCTTTTTCTCTTCTTAATTGACATCTTTGAATCTGTCCCCGCTTGACAAATCAGGCCATTTATTATTAGTGATGACAGGGATAAATATCACAGGCATTCATTTTACATCTGGGCCCCCTGATAATAGAAGTCAACACACCCCTCCACTGCTCGACACCCCTCCCTAGGACTTCCTAGCAGGGAAGCTGTGTAACCAGGATCTGTCCGAAGCTTGTGTGGTTCTGAAAGTACCTATAAAACCCTCCAAGGGGGAGCGGGGCAGGTGGGAACTGTCCACAATGTGAGTGGTGCTGAAAGCCACCACATCCCACCCTCTCTCTGGCTCCGAGGGGGAAGTTGGGTGGCCGGGAGCTGTATACAACCTGTGCGCGGCTGAAAGCATCGACTGGCCCCAAAGAGGACAGAGATCCCAGGGCTGGAGCGGCAGGAGTTCACTTCTTCTGCATACAACCAACCCAATTATTCCTTTCTCTGTCACTCTGGCATAGCTTAAATTTACTATGCCCAGCCCTGGTTCTAAAAACCCTGGATGACTTGAAACATGTCCATTCCCCGTTCTGGGCCTCAGGCTCTGCACCTGTAACATTAAGGGTTGGGTTAGATGTTATTTCAGGGCTTTCTCAGGTATAGCCCTTTCTGTACCCAAAAGTCTGTAATATATTCCCTCTGCTTAAAGAATAAAGTTCTAAATTCCTTAACTAGACTCTGAAGGCCCACTCTGACTACTCTCCATTTCCTCATTCCAGCCAGAAGACCCTTCTCTCCACTTTTTTTTGCCCCCAAGACTTTGCCATTCCCACTGCCTATTTCCTCTTACTCTTTTCATTCCTAATCTCTGCAAAAACTGATCATCTGAGCCTCTCCATGAACAAAAACGGTCTTACACTCAGTGAAATATTGTCTTATTATGCCGGAGTCTTTGAAGGGAGGCCTATGTATTATATGGCTTTGCAGGGCTGGGGTTGTGCTGAATTGGGGCTCGGTGTCTCTCTGGTTCCTCATGACTGTGTATGGGGCACAGGTGAGTATTGTAGTATTTTCACCCATCAAGCTCTTTTAATAAAACAGCTATAGCTCTTTCAAGATTATCAATAAGGAAAGAGTTATTACAAAGAGGTTAGTTTAGGCTTGTGTCCCCCTCTTGAGATATAATCTTTCTTGGGCTTCCACTGCATGTTGCCATTGGAGGGCAAGGTCACATTCATGCAGACACAGAGCCCTGTCACTTCCTCTTGGGGTGGCTAGACATGCCATCACATTCTACAGTTATGGCTGTCTCAGCTTCAATTTTAGGACCCTTTCAGGGAGCTTCTCATCTACCCATCATCCCCTTGGAGCCCAGACCGCTCCTGGAGAGCTTTTCTCTCTGTACCTCAACCTTGGAAGATCCAACATAATTTTATTAAGGACACAAGGAGTTTCTTGCACTGTTAAAATTCAGGTGAGTTGCTATTTCCTCTGCCATCTGAAAACCAAGGGGCTTCCATCTGTTGAAGTAAACAAGCAGGTGGGGAGGGGATTGGTTTTCTTTTCTCTGTTAAAACTATAGGGAACTCGAGAGGACTTCCACCAAGATGGAGGAGTAGGTGGAAATACTGTACCTTCTCACACAACCAAGTTTAAAAACAACAAAGTTTTGACAACAATAACACAGCCAAACCACAGAAAATTGAACTATACTGAAGTCCGACAACAACGAACTCTTCAGCCAGACCAGTAAGAGGGGCAGAGCCAGCAGTGGAGTGGGGTCGCGTAGGAAAGATCCTCTGGACCGACCCAGGCATGCAACCCAGGTATGCAGGCAGCTGTGGGTGAATCCCAGGTGTGGAGTAGCCATGAGCAGACCCACTGAGGGCACAAGGCAGCAGGCTGACTGCAGTCACACATTTGTGCACAGATAAACCAGGCAAAGGAGCTAGCAGTGAGACAGACCCCTGCAGGCCCCAGCAGTGGGAAGCAGCAAAGGAGACTGCTATTATCCCTCTCTGACCCCATCCCCACATACAGCGTCACAACCCAGCGACCTGGGTGGCCCCGCCCTGGTGAACACCTAAGGCTCCTCTCCTCATACGTAACAGGTGCAAACAGACCAAAACATGGCTCAAGAAGAACTCAAAGCCCCAGAGCCGATAAATCTAAGCGAACAAGAAATTGCCAACCTATTAGATGCACAGTTCAAAACACTGGTGATCAGGATGCTCACAGAACTGGTTGATTTTAGTCACAAATTAGAGGAACATATGAAGGCTAAACTAATTGAAATGAAGGGAAATGCACAGGAAACCAACAGTGATGGAAAGGAAACTGGGACTCAAATCAAGGGAGTGGACCAGAAGGAAGAAAAAAATGACCAAACAGAAAAATATGAAGAAACAAGAATTCAAAAAAATGAGGAGAGGCTAAAGAACCTCCAGGACATCTTTAAACATTCCAACATCCGAATTAGAGGGGTACCAGAAGGGGAAGAGGAACAGCCATGAGTGAAAAACTTATTTGAGCAAATGATAAAGGAGAACTTCCTCAATCTGGCAAAGGCAATAGACTTTCAGGAAGTCCAGGAAGCTCAGAGGGTCCTAAAGAAGTTGGACCCAAGAAGGAACACACCAAGGCACATCATCATTACATTAGCCAAGATTAAAATGAAGGAGAGAATCCTAGAAGCAGCAAGAGATAAGGGGACAGTCACCTACAAAGGAGTACCCATCAGACTGTCAGCGGATTTCTCAAAAGAGACCTTACAGGCAAGAAGGGGCTGGAAAGAAGTATCCCAAGTCATGAAATCCAGAGACCTACAACCAAGATTGATCTATCCAGCAAAGCTTTCATTTAGAATGGAAGGACAGATAAAGTGCTTCTCAGATAAGACCAAATTCAAGGAGTTCATCATCACCAAGCCCTTATTACATGAAATGTTAAAGGGACTTATCTAAGAAAAAGAAGATAAAAAATATGAACAGTGAAAGGACAGCAAACTCACAGTTATTAACAACCACACCTAAAACAAAAGCATACTAAGAGGACAGCTAGGTCAGGAGCAGAACCATAGAAATGAAGATCACATGGAGGGTTAGCAACAGGGGAGTGGGAGGAGGAGAAGGAGGGAGAAGGTACAGAAAATAAGTAGCATAGACAGTAGGTAGAAAATAGATAGGGGGAGGGCAAGAATAGTATAGGAAATGTAGAATCTAAAGAACTTGAGACACATGGACATAAACTAAAGGGGAGGAATGGTGGGGGAGAGGGTGTGCGGGGTGAAGGGGAATGAAGGGGGGAAACAGAACAACAGTAACGGCATAATCAATAAAATATATATTAAAGAAATAGGGAACTCAAGGTGGCCCAGTGGTGGGCATTATGCATTGCTTCTCCACCCCAGTAGGAGAGGGAATCATTACTGGGGTACCTAGCAGCATCTTAGGGCAGAAACATCTCTCCTTCCTGGGCTCGTCATCATCCCAGGTGCCAGGGCAGGGCTCAGCTTCAACTCTGCCCACTGACCACTGCTGGACAGTGCCTCTGAGGTCATGGCTGGTAACTAGAAGTTGTTTGCCATCTTCCAAATTAGGGAGAATTTTTTTTCAAGAAGTGGCTTATAGAGAAAAAGTATTAACTGCTCTGGTTATGACTCACAAATCCAAGCTGTGCATTTGGTGGCCTCAGGACCTACAGAGTTCTTCCTCTCCCTAAGACATACTGGTGTCTTCTAAGAATCCCAGAGATCAAGGGGCTTGAAGATGATCTAGTTTCTAGGTGAACTCCTTCATTTCAAGATGGAGAAATTGAGGCTCAGAAAGGGGAAACCAGTTGCACAGCAGAGAAAAAATAGTCTTCAGTCCGCTTCAGCCCTGTGTTCTTCCTGCCAGTGCCAGAGGTGTTTGCATTATGATAGACTTGTGGAGGCAGACGTGCCTCAGTGACACCTCTAATGGTGGGACTCGAGGCGTGGTGACAGGTGGCGAGGGAGCTGCCAGGGATACATTTGAAGGGACTGGTGCCTCCTGCCTTGCAGAGAAGGCTTATGACCTCAGGAAGGAACACTGGCCCAGGAAACAGACTCAGGATGGCCCTTTGGAGACTGCCCTTAGGGCTCTCAGCCCTCCCAGGCTGGTGGGAATGGGAGGGCTTCAATCCTCTCTGCACCAGGGGATGGATGGCTCGGGAGGAGCTAATGAAGCTGTCTTCCTACCGACACACCAAGACAGTGATGGATGGCTCATGAGGAGAAGGCAGGTGTCGGCACATGGCCCATTGGGCAGGGTAGAGAACAACACGTCCCTCATTGTCACTGTGGGTCACAGTGATTGCTGGGTCCCCAGGGAGGGGGTGCATGGGCTATGGGGTGAAGTGAAAGGGATCTCACAGAGAACCAGTGTCTCTCCTAGCCCCATTTGTGTAACAGACAGATGGAATATCAAAGTTAGAAAGGATACAGTAACCATATAGGCCAGCCTACTCATTGTTTAAGTAGAGCTATACAGGCCCAGAGAGGGGGAGCAAATTAATCAAGACTACACAGCAAGCTAAAGGCAGAGATTCCTGAAAAGGTCTGAGTTTAGGTTTGTGCCTCCCTCTTGAGGTAGAATCTTTCTTGGGCTCCCACTTCATGCTGGCATTTGTGGTCCAGGAGACTGAGAAAAGAAACAAGACACATCATTGTATCTCTTTCCCCAATTACTGAAAGGTGGAGAAGGGTATTGTTGCATCCACCAATGCGAGAGACAAATTGTCAGAAACTTTCAGGATTCAGAAATGTTATTTTATTGGCCAAAGTTTTAACCTGCGCAGGGGCGGACCCTCAGAGTGTCCGGAGACACAGTGCTCATAAGAGCTGCACACGAGAGCCGCGCTAAGTGCTTACAGCTAAGTTTTTTTATAGACGCGAAGAAGCAAGCATTGTATAGAAGCAAATGTGGCTGTTAGCTACTGGCTACTTGGGTGGTGCAAGCAAGCAAGCAAGCAAGCAAGCAAGCAAGCAAGCAAGCAAGCAAGCAAGCAAGCAAGCAAGCATTGTATAGAAGCAAATGTGGCCATTAGCTACTGGCTACTCGGGTGGCGCGAGCATGACCTAAGCTTTCTGGGTTTTGAGTAATGGGAAAATTTTAACCTAGACACTTGAACAGGTGGTCCTCTACTTGTTCAGCCCCATTTGTTTTATAGTTCTGCCTTCTGCACTCCCTATGTTCTTTCTTAACTTCCTTGTGGTTTCTGCTCTAAGTTCCTTGTTCCTCCAGGCCAAATCTCTTTAAGGCAGTCCCTATTTTATTCCCTATTTTTCTGGTTTCAACAGGTATGATCCTAACCTCTTGCCTAGCATTTAAGACCTTGATGTTCTGTCTGCACCTTCTTGTCTTCTCCACTCTGCAGCCCAAGACATCTGCCTACCTGCCCCAACTTCAGCTTTAGCTCATGCGCCATGAGGGCAGGTTGCCTTCCAAGACCTCCTGTCTGCCTGATAATCTATAGGAAGCCCAAATGCCCTTTATAGTTGCATGTTCCACTCAGCATATTGAACTACCCCCTCCCCCCTTCCCACAAAGTCCCCACCTGAGTTGTGTTCCACCATCCCCCATCATTATTATTTAGGGAGAAACTCCCCAAAGAAATTTCTCTTCCGTGGCAGCCATTACTGAACCTCCTGGAAGTAGATCTAGTATAGATGCCAGACAACTGCTGTGCTGGCACGCGGGCAATGAGTCAGGCCACAGAGGGAGAGAGGGATTGAAGGAGGAAATGGCAAGTGAATCCTTGGTCTCTCTAAGCACTGAGCAGTTCCACTCCCTTCCTGGCCACAGAGAGCTTCACTTCCCACTGGCCCAGGTGGTTGGCCTGGCCCAGTGTGGGTCTGTGGGATTTGGCAGAGCAGGCAGGAGAGAGAGCAGGTCTCAGATGTGGCTGCTCCCTTCACCTCTGTTAGGGGGTCCTAACCATTCAAAGTGCGCTGGTGGTTATTAGCTCACCCAGCAGTTGCCATCTCAGCTGTGGGAAGTGAGCTGGGAATCATTAGATCCATTTCCCAGATGGGGGCACTGAGGTCCAGAAAGGAGAATGACTAACCCAGGGGGATAAGCAGGTTAGTGGAATTCATTTACTTATTCATAGCAATAAATATTTATTGAGCACCTACTATGGACAGACACTGTGCTAGGTGCTGGAAACATAAAACTTTCATATTTCCGGCTGAGGACAGCTGATGTGGTTCCCGCCTTCAAGGGCCTTTCAGAGACCAGGTTCCTGCGTTGCTACGCAGGCCACTGCGTGGACATGCATCGACAGGAGCACTGTTCCGGGAGTTTTCTCCTGAAACTCAGTGTCCGGATTTGTATGTCGGAGCTCTTCCTCCTGCCCCTGGAGCTTCCACCCAAACTCCTGTACAGCACCCCGAGGGCAGCACCACACCTTCAATGTTCTGGAGTGTCCTTTGAACCCCTCCTAGTGCCCCACCTGCCAGGGCCTCCTCCTTTAGCCATCACTGGCGCGGGAAGGAAATGGAATGGAAGAACAAAGAAGAAAACAGCCTCTTGGGGGAGGAAAGTAAAGACGACCTTTCTCCCCCTCCCCATTACCTGCTGCCTCTGGCAGATAAATGGAGTCATTCCAGCCAGTTTGGGGTCAAGATGTCCTAGGGTTTGGGGAACAGAGGGCCCTGGTTGGGATGGCACTGTAGCCTCCTCCCTCCCGCTCCCACTTTGTGCTCCTCATCTTCAGCCTACCAAAGCCAGATTTGTCTTGCAAAGTGGCATCATTATAAACGCATCAGCCTCCTCTGGACGTCTGCACCACTCCCAGCAGCCCATTCAGGCTAGATTACATCTGAGGCTGTCTGGGGTAATTAAGTGACACCGGGACGCGTTCCCTGCTGTAAGGCTGTGTTCAAAGCCCTGAGCCCCTGCATTCTGGGAGTTTCTGCCGCACCAAGGCCCTGTCTGCCTAATGCACCGCGCTGTGATTGCGGCTAATTACTCCAAAGACAGGGCTCATTAGTGGCGTGTTTGGTCTGGAAGGTGGGGAGCAGGTTGCCTCCCCCGCTCCCCTAGCCCACTAGGTTACAACCGGGCCTTCCCTCTCCCTTTGCAGGCCCAGCTAGTCTTGCTCTGCTGTTCAAGCTAGATTAGAATAGGGCAAAAGCATTTTTAAAAGAGGGGTCCGGGGACCTTCCAGGACTTTCTGACTGCTTTATTCAGTGAGTGGAAACTGAAGCCCAGAGAGGGTAACTAGCTTGTCCAGAGTTGCACGGCACAGGTGAAATGTGCCATCTTTCCTAACCTGCCAGGCTTGGAGAGGTGGGGATGGACTGAATGAGTGGCACTACGCACAACCTGGACCCATTTGGATCCAGGGCTAGTGGGAGAAAGGGCTCAGGTGTGCCCAGGGGAGGAGCAGGATGGGTGCATAGCTCCACCCCCACCCCTGGCCCCAGAGCACCATGTTCTTCCTCATTTCTAGGGCTTTGTGATCATTTTGCCTGGAATACTCTTTGGATGCCCTCCACATATTACCTTGTACCTGTTGACATCTTTCATCCTTCAGGTCTCCCTTCCTCCAGGTAAACCCCCTAACTCTGAGCCTGACTTTAGTGCACTCCATACACGCTCCCGGATACTCGCTTCCTCCCCATCCCAGCATGCACTCCTCTGCATTGTCAGCGCCAATCACTCGTCCACACCCTCTGTGACTCTAAATCCACAAAGCAAGCACTAAGACTATCTCGTTTATGTTGGTCTCCCCAGTGCCCAGCACAGTGTCTGGCTCACAAATGGTCTCTGATAAACATTAATACCATGAAAGATCTACTAATCACTTAAGGATCTAAGGCTGCCTGGACCATCATGGCAAAGACCGTTAGAGATCCCTTATACCTGGGAGTTTCTCACACTTCCCAGCCTCTCTTAGTGTTACATGACTCCCTTGAGAAACTCATTCCAGCCAATAGAATGTGAGACGTGTGCACTTCAGGGGTAAAGTGAATAAGTATCTGGGTTATTTCCCCCTGAACCCCATTTCCCTGTGTACGACCTGGATGATGCCAGGACAGTCCTAAAGCTGCATGAGGTGGGACCACAGGCTGGAAGGACCCGGGACCTCTGAGTCATTGCACAGAACAGAGGCATCCTGGCAAGCTGCCTGACAGGGTTCAGACCTTGTGTTAACGAGAAGTGAACGTTCACTGTGTAAAGCCACTGAGATCTGGGGGCTGTTCGTTAGAACAGACTTTGTTAGTGAAAATTATTGGGACTAATATAGAGGTTGAACTCAATGGGATACAAATAAGAAATGACTTAATTTTTTCCCCAATCACTGCCTTTAAACTTACTCCTATCAAGTCTTCTCTCCTCATCTCTTGATAACAACTTAGAGCCCATAGTTTTAGGTCACTGTTGGTATTAACAAGAGCCTCATTTTAGTAATTAGAGTTCACCTTCAGGGCCAGTCCAGCTTCAATCAGCTTCAGTCTCACACTCAATTTAAAACTCCTCTCTTCTCCTCAGCTCTGGTCTGACCTATGATTTGGTGACTCAGAATGGAGAAAGAGTCTGTTTTTCACATTCCTACCCTTTGCTTGCCCTCCTGCTGCTGGTTCCTCCAAGGTCTGGGCAAGGGGCAGAGGAATAAGGGGAACAGGGACCTGCGCTGTGTCCGGATACAGCTCTGGGTGACCTCTTGTCACACCTCCCCCACCCTGTTTCTGTAGCCGAGGGTTCTCCCCAAGGCCACGGGAACTCACGCACCCTCATTACAGCAGAGGGAGCGCAGGCTGCCCTCCAATGCCCTCTCGCCTCCCGTGCACAGGTGGGAGCTTATAGACCTGGGAGGTAACGAGTCCAGAAATGCTTGCAGTAGTGTTTCCCTTCCTCGGGACAGAAAGGAGAGAGAAACATATGGGGTTTCGATTCCGATGGCTACAGATTCACAACACCCCCACTGAGGGGGATATTTTGAGTCATAAGAGGATTCTTCTAGGATTCACTAACTTGGAGGTTGGCTAGGAGGGGAGGTCAGAGTGAGAAAAGTGAGAGCAAAGGTTGATAGTCTTTGTAGGCCATGGCCTTCCTGGAGAACATGATGAATGCTTCTCCGGAGACAAGTGCACACACCTGTGTATGAGCAGTATTTTCCGTGAAACTTTAGAGCACCTTGAATCCCAGCATGCCCCTCGTAGGGATACACGAAATCCCAGTTAATTACCTCTGAACCAAAGCGCTGGTTCCCTCACAGTGTCCACACTGCAGTGTGGACTCCTGTTGAGACCCTCTCACCCTCTGCCTCTGCCCAGCCTCCTCCTCAGACCCTTGACCACACCTTACCTGGTAGACTTACCCCACCATCAATGACAGTCCTGCCTTCACTTCTTTGCCTCTGATGCACCTCCTGCCAGGAACGACCCTTTCTTGATGCCCCTCATGACCTTACCACTGTACGGAGCCCAGTCCACTCTTCATCTGCTTTGGGAAGCCATCTGTAATGGCAGAGTCTTAAAGTGTTTTCTAAGATGTCTGTCCCTGGTTATTTAATTAAATATGGATCCAGATAGGGCTGTGAGGGAACTTTGCAGATAGAATTAATGTTACTAACTGGTTCACCTTAAAATAAGGAGATTATCCTGGATTCTCTGGGTGGGTCCAATAGACCACGCGAGCCCTTGAAAGTAGAAGGGAGGCAGGAGTGTCGGTCAGAGAGATGTGGCAGAGGAGGAAAGCCTTGGCAAGATGAAGCAGAGGGAGGTCAGAGAGATTCGAGGCATGAGAAGGACTCGAGCCTCCACGGCTGGCTTTGGAGATGGAGGAAGGTGGTCATCAGCCAAGGAATGCAGGTAGCCCCTAGAAGGTGAAAATAACTGGTAAGGAAACAGGAACCTCAATTTTTTAAAAGTTCACTGTCTTAACTATTTTTAAAAATTTGTATTTATTTATCTTTAGAGGGAAGTAAGGAGAGAGGGAGAGAAATATCTATGTATGGTTGCTTCTGGTGCATCCTCTGCTGGGAACTGGCCTACAACCCAGGCATGTGCCCTGACTGGGAATCGAACCGCGATCTTTTGTTTCACAGGCCCACACTCAATCCACTGAGCTACACCAGCCAGGGCAGGAGCCTCAATTTTATAGCTGCATGGAACTGAAACTTGCCCATAACCTGAGTGACCTTTGAGGCAGATTCATCTCTAGAACCCTAAGAAAGGAACACATCTCTGACAACACCTTGAACTTGGATTTGTGAATCTGAGAGCAGAGGACCAGCTGTGCCAATGCTGAGCCTGGACTTCTGACCTACAGAATTGTGAGGTAATAAATGGCTGTGATTTTTAAGGCACTAAATTTGTGGTATTTTTTGTAGCAGCAACAGAAAACTAACATGTCATCTGTGGTGGATTAAATAGGGGTGTAAAGTCTTTGACCTTCTTCTCATTGACTGGTGGGTATATCCCCCTCACTTGGATCATGCCTGGCCTATGACTACTCTGACTAAGGAAGGAGCAGAGGAGAAGTGTACCCAACACAGGCTCGGTCTTGAAAACCACTGGCAGCTCCCACCTTGGTTTCTTGGAGCCACGAGCTGCCATGTAAGAAATTCGACTACACCAAGACTGCCGTGTTGTGAAATAGCCTAAGCTAGCCATATGGAGATGCCATTGGTGATAGAGAGATGCCCAGACAGTTCCAGCTCCCAGACATGTGGGTCCTCCAGAGGAGGTCTCTGACATCATGGAAAAAAACAGAAATCTCCCTTACTCTACCCTGCCCAAATCTCCGACCCGCAGAACAGTGAGCTATGGTAATAAAAACAACAACTTGTTGTCCTTAAGTTGTTAAGCTTTATGGTGGTTTGTCGTGCAGAAATGGATAACTGAGCAACCATCCTCACAGTTCCAGTTCCCAGGGATCTCTCTCTTCTTTCGACAACTGGAGTACAAGCGCAGCACATGCTAGATTCCAGAAACTGATGTTGACGTCACTAGCGTGAAGGTGTCATTGCAGGGCTGGCGTATTTCCCGTCCTGAGGTCTCGCCCTGTTTGGTAGGCTTCAGTGGCTGCCTGCAAACCCCATGAGATAGGGAAGCGTGAGGACGCACAGGGCTAACTCAGTGTTGCCTGAATGCACCGGAGAGTTGGTATCTGTTAAACAAATGAAGCCTGTTCTGTGTTCATGTGGCTGGACCAGAGCCCTTCCCATATATCATGCTGATGGACATCTCTCTCTAGACTCCTGGTACCACAAGAAGGAAATCCTCCCGTGCTGGTGGCATCTCAGTTGGAGAGAAGCCGCTCATCTCTCTGGACATGCCCAAGGACTGCTTTACCCATATCTTTGTAAACTGATGGGGCCCTCTTTTCTTGCTCCCACCTCCCCTGAGGTCACCCCCACTGCCCCGAGAACATAGGAAAAATGAGTTTTTCCTACTGGCCTTGTCTTCGATGCCCAAACATTAGCAACTCTTCCCAATCATAGGTCAGGTCACTCCCGGGAGGCAGGGCGAACCAAGTAATATGCAGGCTAAGTGAAATACTCAACCAAACACAGAGACAACCACTGGTCATTGTGATCATATGTGGTTTTGTCTTCTTAAAGGGACTGAGGACAGAGACCATGCCTTCGACTTCACTGTCCCTGTGGGACCCAGAGTGAGGCTGGGCACTAATGGAGGTTGATTCACGAAGGCCAGTCAGTAACTCTGAAATGAATTTGTGAGTCCAGGCAGCAGAGCTGGAAAGGTTTCTTCAATCCTGTTTTGGGTTTTGAAAACCTTTCTGAGCAGGTACCCCTTGGCTCAAAGGCGGCCTTATTTGCTGCTGTAAAGCTACACTTCTGGAGCTGGGGCAGGGTCCAGAGCTCTTTCCCTTTGCCTTTCCTTCACCCTCGAAGAACCTTTGAGGCAGCTCCAGGGAATTCCTGGTCCACAGAGCACAATTTGAAAGCTGTGGTTTCACCCATTGTCATGATTTTATAGCAAAGGAATTAAGGCTCAGAGAAGGTCTGTGGCTTACCTAGGATCGTCTCATGTCTTATCTCCTGGTACTTTCTTCTGCTTTCTTCTGCTTCAGAATTATAGAACCATGATGTGAATGATGATAGAGGGATCTCTAGGCCAACACCGTTGGGATGCAGGAATCATTTTGGTAGGCTCGCTGACAAGTAGGACAGCATCGGCTTGCATACCTCCAGTGTTGGGTTGCTCACTACTTCCAAGGCAGTCCATTTAACGGCGAGATTGTTCTAATTCTTAGAATGCTCTACATTTTTTAAAAGGAGAGAGGCAAAGACAGGGAGAAAGAGAGGGAGAAAAATATCTATGTGAGAGAGAAATATTGATCGGCTGCCTCCAGTAAATGTCACCACTGGGGACCGAACCCATAACCCAGGCATGCTCCCTGACCGGGAATTGAATCAGCAACCCTTCAGTTTGCGGGACGATGCCCAACCAACTGAGCCACATCAGCAGGGGAAAATTCTCTATCTCTTATGTGGAGCCTGAACACATCTTCCTATAACTTTTTGCCCCCACATTTTCAGGACCATCATGTACTATGTGTGTGAGAGAACAGGAATCCTATGCTCTGACCCAGGTCCTTGGAAGGCTAGCAGGGTCCTTGTGTGTGTGTGTGTGTGTGTGTGTGTGTGTGTGTGTGCGTGCGCACGCGCACCTGTGGTGGGGGCTGCTAGGACTAGGACCAGAGCTTTAGTAGGGCAACCAAGGAGACAGAGCTCCCTACAGAGCTCATGTCCTGGGGTTAGAGCATCACATCCACAAGTCTCCTGTGAAAAGGCAACATTGGGAGCAGGACCAAATGCAGGGACCCTTAGCAGGAACGAACCCGTTGCATTATACATACTTCTGTAAACTTCTAAAAACTCAGGCTCCAGAACAGAAGAGCACAAAAGAGAATGACCCAACACATAATGGCCTTCACTTATCTATTTTACCATTACTCTGACCTGGCCCCAAAGTCCTGCTACTGGTCCCTGCAATGCCTAGTATCCCCCATCCTCAGGCACACCTCCTCCCAGTGGGCCCTCAGCTGCCAGGTGCTATAGTTTCAGGGAGAGCCCCGAGGAAGCAGGGGGGCCTTACTGGAAGGAGGGAGGAGCCTGGCCCTGTGCAGTTTGAAGGGGCCAGGCCAGGAGGATTACTGCAAGTTTCCCAAGGCAGCTGAAGCAACACCCATGTAACCACTACTCTCCCTGGGGCTGCACCTAGTTCTGTTGTAATAGCACTATGTAGGGAACAGGGGACCGACACACAGGGTCCCCAGGGTCACTATGGCTCCCAAACATAAACTGAGCCCCCTCCAAGACTTCTGCCATAGGGGCAACCCTCCAATCCAATTCAGCCCAAACTCAACCCAACCCCACCAGGCTCAGCTCCCTTCATTTGCAGTCATGATAGCTCAACTCCATGGTTCACTCTTGAACCCACCCGCTTTACCCAAACCGGCTCTATGCAATTGGAAGTAATGGCCACCCAGCCAGAGGGCACTTTGGTTAAGTTGTAAACTATACAAAGGTCCTGGCCAAGAGCCTTGGGGGGCGGGCAGCTACCAACCCCCTGTGGCTCCTGTGCTGGGGAAATTCTGCCCCTTGGGGGATGGGGATGTGCAATGGGGGTTAAGTTACCCCTCCAGGCACGCTCAAGTGTGCAACACCTCTGATTCAGGCTCTCCGTCTGCCTAGAACCTCCGTGGGGCTGAGGGGACAGTAAGGTGCCTGTGCGTTGGGGGACAGAGTGGGTGGGGGGTCCACGGCTTACCTTATATGGCATTTCTACCTCACCAAGCCCTTCATCTGAATCCTCTCATTTGAATCTTTCTTTAAACCTGAGCGTTTAACCCCTTTTACTAATGAGGGGTTGGGCTCACTTGTGCAAGGTCCCATAGGGAGCTAGGGCAGAGCTGGAGCAGGACGCAGCCCTCCTGGTTCCCAAACCTGTGCAAACTGCTTGCCCCCTCCCCCTGCCCTGGGTACAGAGAAATCTTGCCAGTGTTGGCTGATGTTGTAGATTATAAGTATTATTTGCCTTGGGTGAGAGTGGCTGTGGGCAGTCAGCATCACCAAGGAAACCATGCTACTTGTTCTTTCTCTTCTCTGTCTTCCTCACATCTGTGCCACAGCTCCCTTGCTCCCCACGGGCTTTGGGCCCTGTGCCAAGCTGGGTTGATTCCATGAAAGTCCCTTCTCTCTTTGGGCCTCGGTTTCCTTATCTGTGAACAGGTGGTGCTGAAGGTTAAGTAGCATGGCAGGTACAAGGTGGTTGACACATAGTGGGTGCTCAATCAATGGTTTGTTAGAAGAGCCCAAGGCATCTCCCCTGGCAGCATGGGTGAGGCTTGGATGGGGCAGTAGCTTCTCCCCCAGGCACCAGTTTTCCATTGTTTTCCTCCAGGTCCACTCTCACCTGTGGAATCACTCCAGTCCTGCTATTTCCTGGCTGGCTCACTTGCTGTTTCCACCTCCTGTTTCACAGCATCATCTAGACTTACGGTGCCTGCAGCTCATCCTGTCCACCTTCCAGGTTCTCGTGAGACCCACCCCTAAGTTAGCAAGGACAGTGAGGCACTCTGTCCTCAGGGGCTGTATCCCCCCACAGGGGATATGTCATCTCTTAGGGTCACATCCTAAAAAATCCCTCTCTTTGATGGGTGGTCTTGGTCAACCCTTCCCCCCTCTGGGACTTAGTTTCCCCCATCCGTATAATGATGGGGTTGCTCCTTCTAATTCTCAGATCCCACCTGGCCCTGTGCTGCTTCTGCAAATAATACAGCTGGGCTGAGTCAGCCCCACCCTCTTCAGGGTAAATGAACCCCATCCCACTCACCAGTCTGTGTTGTGCTGGTTTGGCCTCTCAGAGTCTCACCTCCTCTTCCGTCGAATGGGACTAATGATGCGCACCCTGCCCACTGCAAGCCCTGCAAGGTGAGTAAAGCTCGTTGGAGGCTGTGAAACATCAGAGAGAAATAGCAGCTTATTCACCTTCACTGTGTTGGGGCGTGGGGTAGGACTGGGTGAGAGCGTGGGCACTCGCGTCACGATGCCTGGATTCTGGGGTGGTTCTTCACTCCTGGCAAGCCATTATTTATACAACACACATTTATTAAGCACCTGCTGTGTGCCCGGCCCTGTTCCAGGCACTCAAGATGCAGTAGAGAAGAAAACCGGCCAAGCTACCCTGGGGCTGCCAGTCCATCACTGAGTTGGTGCTAGAACTGAATGGGGTGTGGGTCAGTGTGGGGGGCATTGGGGGTGAGGATCGGGGGACACCTCCCTAAGAGATGAAGAGTCCCGAAGCCTTCATCTCAGAGAACCAGGGAGCCAAGGCCGTCAGAGATTCTCTCCTCAAGGGTCTCCCTTGTGCTTGCTTCGCAGAGCCCTGGAGACCATGCCTGTGGAAAGCAAGGCGCAGAGCCGGGGGGCCCCGGGCCTCCCGTGCCTGCCCCAGTCCCTGAGTCTCAGGTTCTGGATTCTGCACACTGTCATACTGAGTGAGCGCTGCAGCTACGAGAGGTTTGGGAAGTACCGCTCAAGCCCAGCCCTCCTGGGTGTGCAGATGGGAAACTGGGGGCCCGGACGGTTTGCCCAGAGTCAGCAGCGGCCCCAGCCGAGTGTGCTTCCCACAGCGTCTTCGGTCCCTGCGCCAGGCCTGCAGCCTCCGACCCGGCCCCCGAGTCTGGCTCCGGGGCAGCGTGAGCACCCCAGGCCACAACGGGCACCTCTCCCTGCCCGCCCCACACTGCCAATTGATTAATAACGACATATTTGAGATGGTAGCACAAATTAATTTCTGAATCACGCCATTAGCGAGTAATTAATTTCGTTGCTCTGGGAAATGAAGATATCCCCGACGAGCATGTTATCTAAATCTATAAAAGAGGAGAAATGCTGAACAGGCAAATCCATTAATGTGAACATTGACTTCCCTCCCCATCTTGTGTGGGGACTCTTCCCCCCTTCTCCTCTCACTTTTCTTTGGGGGGGCAGCATTCATTTTTTCAAAGAGATGTGGGGGCCCTTGGAGCAGGAGAGAACTGCCTCTTGATACCTTTAGCAGTAATCAAAAGATCATGTGTGCTCGCTGCAGCCAACTAATGTTTTTACTGGATGCTGTTAAGGATACGGTTGCTGTGGAAACAGGATCTCGACCCTCCAGGTCTGGATGCCAAACCCGGACGATGAGTTTTTCTACAAGCAGCTGGAGGACTGGGGGTGCTGAGCAGGGAGAGGTGGCCAAGCTCCAAGGTCGTGCTGTGGTCTGGCTTCTCCTCCAGAAGGTGGTTGCCTCCTTTAGAAAGTCCTCCAAGACTCACATTTCTCCAGGTGTCAACTGCCCACCCCCTACCTCTACCCCACAGCCTGCTTTCCCGCTGGCCGGACCCCGGGTCCCACCCTTGGGCCCCACCCCGCCTTCTCCACACGCTGCCTGCGCTGTCTGGGTGTGTTGCCTCTCTGCTCTAACACTCCTAGTGCTGTGACTCTGGGCATATCTATAGCTTGTCTGCTCCATTCGTTGCGCCTAGACAGGGATCCTAGTTGTCCTGTAGTTTTTAGGCTGACTATGAGAATTTAACGAGGTCATGAATGCAAAAGGCTGAGCAGGGTGCCCGACTCGGGAAGAGCACTGGCCACTGAGAGACCATTACCATGCAGGTGGGGGCCGAGGGTCTGCCCGGGCAGCAGCAACTCCGGAGTCAGGTTCGATTTGGGTTTGTGGCCGGGAGCTGGGAGCTGCCTCCCTGGGCAAGTCTCAGTCCCTCTGACCCTCCGTTTGTCTTTATGTCAGGGTGGTGCCGACTGTACAGGCAGAGTGGCCGAGCCTCGTGTCCATTTGCACCCGTCGTCCTGGCACACTCACTGCCAGTGCACAGAAAGGACCCTTGTTACCCACGAGGGGCCCGTGGGTGCTGGGTTCAGAGGGGCCCCCATGCTGCCTGTCCCTGACACTGATGTTGCAGCTGCAGCTGCTGGGCTTGGGCCCAGACGTGGCCTCATTAGCTCATATTCAGGCCTCTGCGGGCGACCTCATGCAGGCCTCCGCTCTGAGACAAAGGGACGAAAGGTGAGACAAAGGCTGCTGGCCCCCGTCTGGCTCCAGACACCAGCTCTGCTGGGTCATCCTGGCCCCTCTGACCCAGCTCAGCTCTGATTAGTGCCCTGGGAGAGAGGTCAGGCAGCAGCCTGCAGGCCGCCGCTTCCTGGGGCTGCCCGCACACCCTGCCCCATTCGGATCCTGGCGTCGGCCCTGAGCCACAGTGCCCAGCCGTGTCCAGGTCTCTGCCCTGCCCTCCAGCACATTACTGCCTTTTGGGTCAACAGCTCTCGGATGTGTGTGACCCACGACAGTTTATCATCTGGCCACTTGCTAACACACCTCATCCTAAGGCTGCCTGCAAGGCCTTTGATGATCAGAGAGCGACGAGCTTTTTATCTGTAAAATGAGTAAAACCCTCCCCACCTGGCTGTTATCAGCTCAAACTTAACTGTGTGGGAGGAAGGGCTCTGCAAACCTAGTGCCTCGTGTGCCCTGTGCGGGGGAGGGGGGGGGGCCGAGTGACCTCTGTGAACCCAGGCTTAATTTATTTTTAGACTCTCGGCTTCCGTGATGAGGGTCAGGTGACCACAAGAACAGCAAAACCCCACCCAGTCACATGTGTGGCCACAAAGGTCATTACCAGGGGTCGAGGAAACCTGAGTTGTTGTCTTGGCTCTGGGAGACATTGAGCCAGGTGCCTCAGTTTCCCCATCTGTTGGAGGCATGCTGCCGCCAGCTCTGCCTCTCTCAGGTTCCTGTGGGTGGCTGGACAAAGGCTGAGGTTGTCTGTGTGCACAGCCAAGATGAGCAAGAAGCTGAAGCCGGACTCTTGGTTTTGAGGCTCAGCTTTGCCCTTTTTGGCACCGAGGACCTGGCCAAGGCACATCGTCCTCTGCCCCTCAGTTTCCTCTTTGCCAAATGGCACCGTAATATCCATTCTCCTGGCTGCGAGGATTAGTAGCAAAGTGCCTGCAGTGCCTTGCTCCCAGTAGGACACGAAAAGTATAGCTCCTGCTATTGTTACTGCTTTTCACACTGACAAGGTTAAGCTGTTACCCAATGAGACACATCATTTTTATTTTCATGCGAGAGCTGTGCACCTCCGGGCTGATTTCGGTGCCCCGGAGTGGAAGCACGGAGCTCTGGGTCCTAAGTCTGGTTCTGGCCTTTAAGTGCCCTCATCGTGTCCTGCCTCCCTGGCCTCGGCTGTGGGGGAAGGGACTGGAGTTCGAGGTAATGAGGCTGTGCTGAGAAGGAGGGAGAGGAGCACATGCCTAGCCCTTTGCTGCACATTCTCTTCTCGCCCTAGAATAGTTTTCTCCAGGGCACCGGCCCCAGGCGCAGGAGTAGGCAGGTGAGATGTGTAGGTCCACCGCCCCGTGCCCGTGGTAGTGATTACCATATTTTACTGTGTATAATGCGCACTCCCCACCCCCAAATTTTTTAGGGAAAAATAAGGATGCACATTATACATGAGTAGTACTAATTCCATATCTATATAAATGTTTTTAATTCTTTTATTTATGTTTATGTGTTAAAAGTATAATTCTAGAAAGCAACAACAATATCCATATGCAAATTAATACCCTGGTATATGATAATTGATTTTATATCTAAATACAAATAAATAAAAAATTGACCCTGGTTGGTGTAGCTCAGTGGATTGAGGGCAGGCCTGCGAACCAGAGGAGCGCAGTTCGATTCCCAGTTAAGGCACATGCCTGGGTTGCAGGCCAGTTCCCAGCAGGGGACCCACGAGAGGCAACCATACATTGATGTTCTCTCCTTCCCTTCCCCTCTAAAGATAAATGAATAAAATATTTAAATAAATAAATAAATAATTGAATTAAAAAATTAAAATGAAAAAATTTTTTTCTTGAAACTTTGGGCCCAAAATGTGTGTGCATATTATATATAGGAGTGCATTATACAAAGCATAATGTGGTATTTTTTTTGTTGCTAACAGCTGAATCTAAGTTTCAATTTCTGGGGGTTACAGTGGTTAGGGTTAGGTTCTCCAGGGATTCTTGAGGTCCTGAAAATTTCCCCAGGGGACACATTCAACTCTCAGCTGTGAGCCCTGATAGTCCTCAGACCCTCACAAGTCCCTCCCCAGGGGCCCAGGGGGCCACAAGAAGTGGGCAGGCACAGAATGGGGCTGAGACCTGTGGCCCACCTGAGGTGTGAGTGCAGGCACTGGAACTAACCAAGTTGGTGACAAGGGGGTTACGATTGGAGCTCCTTAGGGGCACTGGGACTAAAGGTGAGGCTGGTCGGGGTAGGGGTTGGTGGAGAGGGATCACAGAGTCGGAGAATCCCAATGACCGCTCCTCCTCTCCTAGCCCCACTCCCTGGGAAGGCAAAGTCCAGGGAAGAAAAGTCCGGGAAGCTGATAGACTCCGTGAGACTGGCCTCACGGAGGAACTGGCCTTCTCGAGTCCAGGAGACTTTCTCAATGGGTGCAAATGGATCGGCATCCCAGGGGGGCTGGGATAGCCGCAGTCTGTGGGGCAGGGAACTGCAGATAAAGCTCTGACCAGAAAGCTCAGAGCTTTCTGAGCTTTAGCAACAGAAAGACTCTGTTGCTAAATCCTAAGATGTTCAGATTTGGGGTGAAACTCCACAGGGCCAAGAAAGAATGACCAGGAAGCTATAACCTGAACAATTTCCAAGGCTTATACAGACTGGAAGACATTCAGGTTCTTACCAGTCATTGTGGAGGGTCTCCCGGAAGGGGGTAATAGACCTCTCCAAATTCTGAGTAAAGAGCACTGTAAACTCACCTTAAATGAGCTTGAAAACAGAAAAAGAACCAAACTGATCTGCAAGTAACTAACTTCATATCATAACAGAGTCCAACACTTTTTAGAGGACTCCGGCAAGTTGAACCTTCTCTGACATTAAATTAACAATGTCTAACATCCAATAAAAAATTACTTGACGTGTATTGGAAACATTCCCAACTTGTTTTATAAGAACAGTATTATCCTGATACCAAAAACAGATAATGCATTAAAATATCTAAAAAATTCTGACCAATATCCTCATGAACATTGGTGCAAAAATTCTTAACAGTTGTTAGCAAATTGATTTAAAAATATATTAAACAGCCCTGGCTGGTGTGGCTCAATGAATTGAGTGCCAGTTTGATTCCCAGTCAGGGCACATGCCTGGGTTGCAGACCAGGTCCCCAGTAAGAGGCATGTGACAGGCAACCACACATTGGTGTTTCTCTCCCTCTCTCACTCCCTTCTCTTCTCTTTAAAAATAAATAAAATCTTTAAAAACCACATAATGACCGCAATAGACATGGAAAAAACACTTGACAGAATAAAAGAGCACTTTCTCAACCTGATAAAGGGCTAATATTACATAATTCATAGTGAGAACAATAAGGTAAGAAAAGAAATAAAACACCTAGATTGTAAAGGGGAAAAATATCTGTATTTTCAGTGGCATAATTGTCTACATACAAAACCTCAACAGAATGTAACAAAAAAAATACTAGACCTCATGTGAATTTAGGAAGGTTGCAGGATAAAAGGTCAATATACAAAAATCAATTGTATTTGTTTGTACTAGCAATTATCTGGAAATTGTGATTTTAAAAATCCATTTATGGTAGCATACAAACATAAAATATCTGGAAACTAATATAACAAAATGTATGCAATATTTATATGCTGAAAACTACAAAATTGATGCAAGATATCAAATAAGACCAAAATAAACAGACATAACATGTTCAGTATTAGAAGACTCAATATTGTTAAGAGGTTAATTCTTCCCGAATAATCTATAGACTTCTATTGCAATCCTAATAAAAACTTAGCATACTTTCTTATGAATATTGACAGGCTGATTCTAAAATGAATATGGAAATGAAAAACTTAGAATAGCCAAAACTATTTTGAAAAAGAACAAAGTTGGATGACTCACTCTACCATTTCCAAGACTTACCAAATAACTATCAGAATCACGACATACACATAATGAAGCAAAAGCGAGAGACCAGAGTTAGACCCACACACGTGTGGTTGGAGGCTCACTGCCCGCACAGGTGCACAGCCTCCCCCTTTGCTAACGTCTCCTACCAGATGGCACCAAGCACTGACACACCATCACCCAAGTCCACAGTTCACACTGGGGTTCACCCTTGATATTGTACATTCCAAAGGTTTGGGCAAATTTATGAGGACACATATCTACCATTATAGTATCACAGAGAACAGTTTCACTGCCCTAAAAATCCCCTGTGTCCTGGAGGAGCTGAAGGAGTTTGATAAGAGAGTTCTTACAGGGGTGGGGTGATTTGGAGAGGGATGGGGGTTGGGGCTGCAGCATGTGGGAAGAAGGCTAGACCCACAGTGGAATATGAATTGGGACACGGAAGTGGCCTTTCTAGAGGAAAAGCTGAGGGTACACTAAGGAGGATTCTGTCATATCCAAATCTCCCTATGGTTTCCATCCTTGGCTCCAGGACTGGCCCGGGAGGCTGTGCCCTGGGAAGGGTGACCCAGTGGTATAGTGGAGCTGGTTTAAGATTCGCACTGACCCAGGAGAACCAATCGTGCATGTCTTCCACACACCATGTTCCACGGAATCGGGTTGGCAGGTTGAGAGCAGCAGTGGTGGAAGAATCTGCACCAGGGAAACTGGTAAACGCTCCCTGTCAGGGCATTCCTGCCCCTCCGGCTGATTGCTAGCTGTCGGACCTCAGTAGCACTGGTCCTAGGGGGCAGGGGCGGCGGTGCGTGTCTCTGGCCACCAGGTCATTTGCCAGGCAAGACAGCTGCCCATCTGAGGGCAGACAGAGTTGCACGGCTGCCTGCTGGGAAGACGCAGTTTCCAGGTAAACTGGTTTGTATGTCAAGAGCCATCCAGGCTCAGGGAAAGGTGGACGTTTTCTTAAAGCCTCCTCAGTCTTTGGGACACTTCCCCTCACACAGCCTTGGGGCAGCTGGAGGCATTTGGTGGTGGGCAATATGTCTTTCCAGCATTAAAAAAAGTAAAAGCCTCAGAGGCCAGGTGATTTATCTCAAATCATTCCACTCAACTTTCTAAAACCACCACCCAGCTGAGGAAATGGTACATTACCGACACCCCAGAAGTTGCCTTCTTGCCCCCTCCCTGACCTTGCCTTCCCCACAAAGCGAGCTGCTGTTCTGACTGCTCTCACCTTAGTTGAGTCTGGTTTAGAACTTTATGTCATTGGAATTACGTAATATGTTCTCATCCGTTTCACTGTTTTCACCCGGTGTCATGTCTGTGAGATGGGTGGGTAAGTGTGTAGCAGTAGTTCGTTCATTTCCACTCCTTACGGTAGGTCACGCTGCATCCACTTTTCTGTCCATGGCCATGTAACTTATTTCTGGTTTTTAGGTATGGCTCACCGTTGCTCACAACGGTGAGCCATACCTAAAAATTTCTGGGACATGGGTTTTAGAGGACACGCACACACATTTCTTCTGGATATGTGCCTAAGTGGCATTGCTGGGTCTGGGGACCGGTTAGTGAAACTTTGATGCAACGAATGATTTGTTGAGTCCCCTGGGTGTGCAGTTTCCTCAGTGGGACTCCTAAGACTGGATAAGACTTCTCTGTCAAGGAGCTCCCAGTCTGGGGTGGGGGTGGCTGTTAGGCAAATACACTCAGCAAAAACCAGGTCAAAAAGGAGGTGCCAGCAGAGAAGAAAGAACAGAGCATTTGCAGGGGGTCACAGTGCAGGGACAGCCTGTCTGCGTGGGGATCTGTGTGTGGGAACAGGCATTTGAAAGGGACAGCCTGTCTGCGTGGGGATCTGTGTGTGGAAACAGGCATTTGAAGGGCTTGCAAAGAGTTCAGCCACAGAGATGGAGAGCGTGGTCCTTAGGCCAGGGCTGCAGGGCAAAGGCTCGGAGGCAGGTGTACCAAGTGAATTTGGAAAGAAGTGAGTGTTCCCTTCTAGCTGGAGAGCTGTGTCTGGCTGGCCAGAGCGGTTGTTAGGCAGGGCCGCACCACTAAGCGGGGGGGCCTTGAGTACAGGCCCAGGAGTAGAGACCTTTGTGCTGGGAAGGCCTCAGACAAGGGCAGCCTGTGCGGGGAAGGCGTCAGGGGCAGGGGATCTATGCGGGTGGGATGTGCTGGAGTCAGGGAGTGGTATCGACAAGTGTGAATCTGTGGTTGGAGGGCTGCGGGAAACAAGAGGGACTGGGGGGAGGCCCACCGAGCTCAGACCTCGTCGGAAGCCCACAGGAGGGAGAACCTCCGATGGGCCGAAAGCCCCTCCATCCAGACCCTCCTCTACAGGGGACATAAGAGCCTGCAGCACTGAGTGGCCCCAGGAGGCTGGACCTGGCGAGGTAGCTGGACCCAGGCTGCCCTCCCACTCCTCCTGTGTTCTCTGTGGGGCAGGAGCAGAGAGGGGCTGTGGGCAGCATCCAGCTGCCCTGGGATGTCCCAGTCAGCATTCGGTCTGGGACCTCTTTGATTGTTGCCCTTCTCTAAGGGACCAAGCTCTCCAGGCCCATTATAGAGGGGAATAAACTGAGGCAGAAGCAGTAAGGAAAGGGTCTGGGGAGCCCGGACCCTCAGCTCCCCCCACCGTCCTCCCACGCTCAGGCCTCTTCCACACGGGAAAGGAGAAGCAAGTGGAAAGAAAGAGCAGCACGATGGGTCCCTCTTCCCAGGCAGCTGTGTGAAGGCCCTGCCCCTGTCCCCGCTGGGAGACAAAGACCTCCCCGTTGGCAGCACAGCCTTTGTCTCTGGGAGAACCCAGGCTCCATGGGGCACCATTTCTTCTGGGTGACCTGGGGGTAGGAAGGGCTGGGGAGGGGGGCAACTCCCATTCTGGATGAGGGGGCTGGGTCCCAATCCCAACTCCTCCTCCCCTTTTCTGGGAGATCCTGGGGGAGTCCCTCTCTCCCGGGCCTCGGTTCTCCGTCTACTTACAGGGCAATGCTAGCTGATCCCTGTGGCCTGGCCTCCTGCTGTCCCTACCCCGGGTCTCCCTCACAGGGTGGGTTATGGGCTGATGGATGGGAGAAGCCTCGAGGAGCCCAGAGCACCAGACAAGTGCAAGTGTGAGGGGAAATTAGCAGTCACCCCCTATTGAGCACGTGATCCAGCGGCCTCACGAGTTATTACAGGCAGTGTTATTAATGACATTAATAATAATGCCAACAATGACAATCTGCGCCTCGCACCAGGCTTTTGTTTTCATTCGAAACACACTTCCTCCATGATCCTTGCCCCTCTTTGTGAGTGCAAGATTTTATATCCTGATGTGAAGTGGATAAAGTGAGGCCGACAGCCGCTGTGTGACCGATTAGCCAAGGTCAATGGGAAAGTCAGCTCTGCCGGTTCCTGGCCTGAGATTATTACCCCTCACCAGACAGTCCCTTCTCGCCCCTCTTGTGTGGTTCTGGTGCCCTAGCTCTTTTCCAGGTGTCCCACTGGCATCTGAGTGAACCTCATTAGTCCCGCTGGACTGGCCCTGACGGGCTGGAGCTGAAGCCACCTCCTCTACCTGCTGACTGTGTGGCCTTGGGCAAGTCGTAACCCCCCAGCCTCAGTTTCCCCATCTGCCACACTGGGACACCTAATCCTCCCAGTGTCGTGGTGCGGGTTAAGGACTTTGGTGGAAGTACCGACTTGGAGTATGAACCTTGTGCTCACTACTGAGCCGTCCCTGGCCAGCACCCAGCCAGCACCCCAGCCAGCACCCAGCCAGCACCCAGCCAGCACCCAGCCAGCCA
The DNA here is from genome assembly GCF_021234435.1 of Artibeus jamaicensis. Classification (NCBI taxonomy): domain Eukaryota; kingdom Metazoa; phylum Chordata; class Mammalia; order Chiroptera; family Phyllostomidae; genus Artibeus; species Artibeus jamaicensis. The sequence continues at coordinate 22,623,185 of NW_026521788.1, forward strand.
GGTGGGGCACTGCTTTTGCCCTTGGGCCAGGCTGGAAAGTCACCTGTGGCCTCCAGTGCCAATTTTCCAAAAGCTACTCCTTTTTTGTGCCAGCAAGAGAAGCAAGTGCGGGAGCATGTGGGCGTGCATGTGGGTGTGTTGTGTGTGAACTGTCTGGCAAAGCCAGTGGTGAAGTCTTACTCTACCTAAAAGGTTCCCAGGGGACAGCAGTGTGACAGGCGGCCATGTCGGGGGCCCTGGCCCACCTCTCCATTCCCCACTACACCCTGAGCTATGAGTAAATTGAAGGCCGGGCCTCTCCTCCAGTCTCCCTGGTCCCAGCTCAAATGCCGAGCCGCTTCCAGCTCCTTGGGGCTCCAGGACAGGGAGGAGCTGTGCCCCTATCACGGGGCGGGGGGGGGGGGGGGCTGAGCAAATGACAATCACAGACTGTAGCTCCCAGGATCTAGTCCCCTGGTCCCATCTCCTCCTGTGCTTCGCCACCCTGAGCTTTGCTGGCCAGGGTGCCTGGCCCTGCCCACCAGCCCTCAGCAAACCCAGCTCCTCTCTCCACTTTGTGTTCCGTGCACCTGCCACTGGCTTGCAAGGGCCTCGATGGCCCCACACTCTCCTGCCACAGAGCTTTTTACACGCCCTTCCCGCTGCCCCGAATGCCTTTCCTCTCCACAAATTCCATCCATTCCCCCATCCTCTTTTCACATAATATATACATTTTTAAATTTTTATGTATTAGAGAGAGAGGGAAACATGAATTTGTTTTTCCACTTATTTACACATTCATTGGTTGATTCTTGTATGTGCCCTGGCCGGGTATCGAACCCGCATCCTTGGTGTATCTGGACAGTGCTCTAACCACCTGAGCACTCAGCCAGCCCCGCTGTCCCCGCCTTATTCTTTGTATCTAATTACAAATGTCGCTTTGTCTGGAAAGCTTCCCCTGACCCTCTCCCAAGGCTGAATAATTTATGTTCCTCATTTCATGTTCTGATAGCTCTTGTGCTTCTTGGGAGCCTCTATCCAAATTTGTGCACATCTGTGTATTTGTTTAGGGTCCACCCCTCGGAGCCCGGCTCCCTCTGGAGCGTCAGCACCGGGAGAGCTCACTCAGCGCCTCGTGCTCATTCGGCCCACCGGGGACAGAGTCAGTGGACTAACCTGGTGGATGTTACCACTCCTGCTCTTCAGCTTGGAAACTGAAGCACAGGGAGGGGAGTTTTACTCCCTTAAAGGGCATCAGGGAAGATGGTGGGGGTCCCACTGTTGCTCCCACACTAGTCCATGAGGCCTGGATGTCCCCCAAGCCTCTTCTGTCCTTTGTGATGGATTATTGGGTCTTACTGTTCAGGAAGGCTGTGCAGCAAGCGTTCCGGCCGGTGGCCGGCTGACCAAGAGTCCACACGTACATCTCCAAGGTCAGCAGACCAGAATGTGCGGGGGGCTCCTGCTGGACTCACTCTGCCCTCCATGCCCTCTTCCTAATCCCCCTGTGTGTCTCAGGGGTGGTACAGGCCTGACCTCCCCCAGGAAGCACATAGGGCCTGCTCTCTCCTACAGCCTGAGTAGGGAGGAGATTCCCTGTGGGAATGAGGGAAGCAGAAAGAAATGGAGGCACCAGTTTATCTGACCCCTCATTTGCTACATGGATTCACAGAGAGGGGAGGTGACGTGCCAAAGCTGCACAACCGACTACCTGCTGGTTTGGAAAAATGATGCAGTGTTTTTAAATTTGTGTTTTTTAATTTGAGTTTGCTTGTTTTACCATCTTGAGAATGAGGGAAAACAAACCATGTCAGGAAATGTGGTAACAGACATACGAAACCTTTTTTAAAAAGGGTACATGCTTTCGGCCCTGAGGATGCAGTCTGAAATGGTGCAGAGATTGACGTACAGGGATGCTCAGCACAGCCCTGTTTGTGAGGAAAAAGAACTGGAAAGGGCTTAAAGGTCCAGCGCAGAGATTGGTTAAATAAATTACAGTGCATCCATGTGATGGAATACCATACAGCCATTAAAAATAATGGCTCTGTACCAGGGCATTTAAGGATGTGGGGAAGTGTTCACCAGACATTGTGAAGAAAAAGGAAAGCAGGTTGCAAAACAGCGTGCTCCACATGCATCTGACTTTGCCACGACAACTATTAGAAGTGAAAGCCCTAGGTCCCGGGGGTTATTTGTTATACTATTTCACTGTCTCTGAGCCGCCAGCCTCGTTAGTTCCGATTTCAGTGTGGCTCAGTGGAAAGCATGGGAATTTAATGTCTGAAGGCCTGATTCTGAGTCTAGTGGGTGCTGCTTACTCGTGGGGCAGCCGTGGAATGGTGGGACTCACTTTTCATCTGGAAAATGGGGATAGGAGTCCTCCGCTGGACTGATGTGAAAAGAATTTAAAGATAGTGGTGCCTGTGTGGAAGGCCTTCACAGACTGTATAGGGCTGCACAGAGCTTGAGAATAACGGGTATGTTATTCTCTATTTAAACTGAGGACTCCGTGAGGGCCGCGGGAGGTAAGTACCGTTCCTCCCTGTCACTATGCTGCACACACCAGTGTACAAAGGCCTGCCCTTCCTGCCCTTCTGAGCCCCTCTGCCTGCCCCCAGCTGGGCTCGGCATCCCCTTCGGGAAGAGGGGATGTGGCTGTGGGTGATGCTGATTGCCGGGGGTCGCCTGGGGTCTTCCCAGCACCTGTACTCTCCCAGGCCCCACAGGACCCGGGGCGTGGCCACCGTCTGGTGCAGAGAGCACACCAGGAGTGGCTCTGAGGCCAGCACCCGGCCAGGAGACCACAGCCCTCAGCACCCAGGACCGCTTTAGTGCCCTTCTCTGGCCCTTGGGCCATGAGAAGGGCCACGAGAATGGGTTGGTGCTAGGCTGGAGGGGCACCTGCCTGCAGACCCATGGGCACATGGGCTGGGCCCAGGTGGGCTGCGCTGTTCCACTTACTGCAGTGCGGGATGCCAGCCACGCCTCCCCTCTGTGTCAGAGAGGGGGCGTGACCTGCCTGGCCAAGTCAGGACCAGATCCCAGGCCTGGCTCTCCCTGCCGGCCCTTCCCTGGTAGGCCCTCAGCCAGGGAGAGACTCTTAGGCAACTCAAAACTTCAGTGTTTCTTGGGGGCACTTAGATTTTCTTTCTAGCATTCATTCTCTTCCTACATGTAGCTTATGTGCTTCACTCTGCTGGCACCAGACTAGAGGCTAGAATTGTGAGTTCTTTTTTTTTAATAGGAAACGGACAGATCAGATTTCTCAGGTACATGGGAAGAAAACCATAAGGGGTCCCGTGCAGTAAAAAGATGCTGGAGAACATGCTGCTAGGCCCTGCCCAGAGCCCCTTTCCTGAAGGCCTACCCATCCCCAGAAGCTGTCCTGTGCCCAGCGCTGAAACTCCAGAACCTGTGGCTGGCAGACAGAGCCACTGAGAGAGCTGGGAGGGCGCCAGCCCCTCCTCCTCCCAGTGCCTCTTTCCAGTGACATCCCCATGGGGGGACAGAAGCCTGGTCCCTGCCTCAAGCAGGACGACTCCACTGTTCACTGTGTGATGATTTACCTCCTGCTCCTGAGCCTCCTAGTCAAGCCAGGCCAGACCTTTCCTGAAACACGCCCCTCCCCTCCCTAGTCCGTCCCACCTCCTCCACCCTGCGGGTTTTCTTGGAGAGCCACCCCTCCGGGATCTTGTGCCCCTGAAACCTGAAACCTGGCCTCAGGCTCTGTTTGGCAGGAAGCAGAAAGGAGAAAGGAGCCCAGGACGTGTCACATTTAAATATAACTAAATATAACCATGTAAACCGTACCTGTGGAGGCTCTGCACTTAGATAGAGTAGCTCCAAGCACATTGTTTGTGGAGAGAGAAAATAACTCGAGTATAGCAGAAAGCCTAGTAAAGACTGGATTGAAAGCAAAAGCTGGTAATTCCCTCATTGAATGAGCCTGGCCAGAGCCAACGCACCCTCACAGCAGATGCTCACGCACTGGGTCTGAAGGTGTGTGTGCCGCACACAGAAAACGCGAGCCAGAACCTGGCACCTACGGGACTCCAGCCTGTGGGACAGGGAGGGCTGGCTGACCCTGTGCCCAGACTTTGGGGGCCCCTTGTCCACTTGGAATCCCAGGGGCTCCTTCCAGACCTTGCCCTTAGAACCCACCAGGAATCCTCTGGTGACAGGGAATATTGTCTTTCAAATCTTAGCCTCTTCCAGGAAGCCCACAGGGAGTGCTCCCTTTTCTAAGCATCTCCTGCCCTGTCAGCAGGCTCACATCAAGGCTCAGTTATGAGCAGCTGGGAACTAGGGTGCCTAGAGGACAGGATTTTTGGATGCACCTGTGTGTCCAGAAAGGTCACACAGTAGAAAGTCGACACTGGAGAGATACATACCTTCAGAGTGAGAAGAGTGGGATCATTTCCCAAACTTCTATTCATCCTTCAGGTCACCCCAGATTGGACATCATCCTGTGAGCATAGGTTCAGCATCTTTGCTCTGAGGGGTGGAACTCAGTCGGTCTTGTTCTCTGCTCTGTCCTAGTGTCCAGTACACAGCCTGCCACATAGAAGTTGCTCAATAAACACTTACGGAATGAGAGAGTCTCTGGAAAAGCGGCCTACACAGAGTTAAAGGGTAGATGCTCCTTCGGGCAGCTCCCGTGTATCCCTTGTATTGGCACCAGGACAACAGCCTTCGGTGTAAGGGGATCCTGTCCCCAGCAGAGCTGGCATCCCAGGGTGGCTTGGGACAGAAGCTCCCTTACACTGCCCTGAGAAATGAGGCTTATTGGAGAATATCTGTGGCCACGAAGGAGGCCAGGATTCCTCCTGAGTAAGACAATAACAGCAGATGTCACTCGCTGTTACCACTCACTACGCACCTGGCACCAGGCTAAACATTTTTGCACATTATTTTATGTTTGCAAAGAGGAAGCATGGTTAATGCTCACATCCGTCCCCTTCCCAGTAGTCTTTTTTGGGGGCCCGAACCCATCCTTGTTGTATCAAGTCCTGGGGGAAGGGCAACTCCAGGCACTGGCTGCCAGACACGAGGGGTAACTCTTTCCTCTTCCCACTCCATGTAGGGACGGAGGCAAGATCCAAGTGGATCCCCACTTTGGATCCTAGTGGGCGAAGCTGGAAGGAGTGAGGAGAGGCGATGTCGTTCAAGGAGAGGTGGGAGCCGCCAGGAGTTGGGGTTCAAGCAGGAAGCAGATGGCACACTCCTGGGGCTGTCTGAGGAGAATTTAGTGGGAGCAGCTTGTCCGTGTATGAGCAGGGGATGTAATAGCTGAGGCTACCACGGTGCGAGCTGTCGCCCCCGCAGCCTGAGGGGCAGAGGTTTGGCACCGGTGGAGGGAAGTTGGAGGAGCAGCCGCCTGATGGCAGTTATGACCTTGGCGGAGGGGCTGGCCCCAGGCCCACGGTCGGAGCCCAGGAATGCTCCTCTCAGACTTGCCTGTCTCACCTCTAGGCACAGGCAGACAGACCTCAGACTGGGCCCCCCTCACAGTGGCATCCGTCCGTCTCACACGGTCTCCCGGTCTCCCCATCTGGCCCCCACCCCCATCAATCACTGGGGAAAAATCCCTGGCTTTCTTTCATTAAGCAATGGACTCTTTGTGGGAAATTATCTAAAGTTATAATCCAATTACACAATAATTACATTGGGATGGCTCTGTAACTACAGCATTAATTAACTTTGATGGATCCATAAATTACGAGGGAGACCGATGGCAGGGCGAGGGCGGCTGCTGTCCAGCGGGTGGAGGGAGATCAGGGACGCCCTCGAGACCCTGGAGTCGGGAGGCCCCTGGCGGACGATGGCAGAGGGGAAGCGCCCAGCCCACACCACCGCCCACCAAGCACAGTCTCAGGACTGGGTGTCACAGTCAAGGTCGGCCACCCCAAACTTGCTCCCTCTAGGCTGTGCTTGAGCCCCACACTGGGATTGGAGTAGCTCGAGTGCACAAAAGCCACTCCATCTAAGGCCGCAAGCCTTAGACGGGCATGGACTTCGGGACTTCGGCCGAGGCTCTCGGCTCCCCTGAACTGCAGCTTTCCACCTGGACGGGGTCGGGGCATCTGCCTCACACGATGCTGTGGAGCGGAGACGCCCCGTGGATGGGCAGCCCTGGCCCGGTGCTGGTCAGGAGGGATATGACCTGTGCTTCTAGTGTGAGGTATTAATTTTATATTAAAATTAATTGTCTAGTGTTAATTTTATATTAAGTATTTTCTAGTGGCCATATGAAACAAGTAAAAAGAATGAATTAACTTTAATGTTTTATTGTATCTAGTATATCCCACATATTTCAAGATGTTATCAATATAAAGTATTAACAATACCATTCACATGCTTTTAGAGTCATTGGAATCTGGTGTGTGATTTGCATTCACTGAACACATTCCTGTCATGCGCTCGGCAGCCACTTGAGGTGGTGGCTGCTGTGCCGGGCGGCAGAGTGAGCACGAGCTCGGCCAACAGTGGACACTCAGCCGGGTCCGTCCTCTTCCCCGGAAGGTGACTGGAGTGTCTGCCACGCTGCCCTAAGTGTGTGCTGAAGCCTGTGATGCCCACCCTCCCTCTTCTTGTCTGTGACAAACTTTCACCTTGAGGGGGTGGGGGTGGTGTCACCCGAGTGTCCTGGAGTCTCAGAGTCTTGTTGGCTGAGCACATCCACGCCATCAAGTCCTGTCTTCCAACTTTCAAACTCTCACCACTGCCGCCTCCACCTCCAGGATCCGGGCCACCTCTGCCTGCCCTGGGCCCCTGGACAGCCTCCAACCACTCCTCCTCTTCCTGCTGCCCATTGTCCACCCAGCACAAAGAAGAACATCAGTCAGTGGTGTTAGGGACCCGTCTCTTCATTTAGGTTGCCCCGGAGCACAGGTGTGACAAGGGCTTGGGAGCAGGGAGCTGATCTGGGAGGCGATCCCAGGATGCTTCAGCGGAGTAAGGGGAGGAGGAACGGCGACAGGAGGACAGTACTGACGGGTCAGCTGTAAGCCACAGGGCTCCATCCTGCTGGGTCTCCCAAGAAACACGTGGAACGCCTCCCAGAATTGTCCCCTGAAAGGATGGGACACTGGTGCATTTATCTGCTGGCCCTGTCCTCATTGGTCGAGGTGGCGCTGCAGGAGTTGACTCCCCTGCCCTTCTGGACTCAGCTCCTGTGAGGGTACAGGGGAGTCCCCTAGTGCCAGGGGTGGGGTGCGCAGGGGTGAGCCACATGCTTGAGAAGGATCCTGTTACGGGGTGGGGGGGGAGGCAGCCTTGTCAGCGGGGGACCCCCAGGCCACAGCTGAAACTGAGGTGGGCCAGGGGCTGTGGTGGTTCGGTCGCACTTAAGACACAGTGCAGCCTCTTTAAGGTGCCCTTGGAGGCTCTATCTGATCTGGCCCCTGACCGCCTCCTCTACCTCTCCCCTCACCGCTCTCCCCACACCCCCTAGTCTCTAGCCTTGCTCATCTTCTGTCAGCTTCTAGAAAATTCCAAGCTCTCCCTTAAGAACGTGCACTAACATTCCTTCCGATGGGAATGCTTTGCCCAGACTTCCTATCTGGCCCCTTGTCCCCCGTCAGACCTCCCTTCAACCCCGGACGGGGCTGCCCAACCTTCCTGCTTACGGCTGCTGCCCCGCCGCCTCCACTTCTTCACCTCGTTCTCCTTCCACTTCTCAGCCCTTCATTCATCCTGCAGTTATCTTATTATGCTCAGGAAAATATATAGCTATCACTAGACTCTAAACCCTATGAGGGTGCGACCCTCATTTCCCTTTTAGAGGGGCCCTCCCAGCCCCCCAGAACAGCGCCTGGCACACAGGAGCCGCTCAGAAATGTGAGCCGACTGGGGGGCCTGAGTCTGGCCTCCCCCTGGGCCTGCACCATAGACGTCTTCCGGGTAGTCTGGCTGCCTCCCAGGCCAAGGGGAGCCTGAGAGGAGGTAGGTCTGTCCCCTCCCTGCTCTGGGCAGCATGAGGCCCTGCTGGAGTTCAGGCTACCCATTCTACTGAGGACTGACAGGAACTGAGGGTGGCTCTGGTTGCCTCCTCGTCTGGGCCTGGTGGTGGGTTCGCGGAGGTCGAGAGCAATGCAGAGCTTGCAGGAGGTACAGAGAGGAGGACAGCCCGCAGACGGGGAGGGCGGTTAAAGCGGGGCAGGCGATTGTTCCCGAGAGCCAAGCAGTGAGTGGGCCGGGCGTTCTGGGGCCCTTGGAGAGGGCGCGGAGGTTGCTGGAGCCTGCTGACCCGTGGGTGGCGGAAGCCACCCCCTCTTCCACCTCTGCTCCCCCCCTCCCCATGAGAACAGCCTCTGTCTTCCCTCCATGGCTCACTCAGGGCTGAGTCTGGCACCGCTCTGACTTCCCCCAAAGAGCCCCTCCTCCGGGGGCATCAGTGGGCTACACGGACTTCCCTGGAGATGTCACGGGGTGACAGCAGTCACTCAGCACACACACAAGCATGACTACAAAGAGACAACCTGGGCTGGACTGTGCTGCACTGGCTCTGTCCCTCCCAGTGGGTGGGGGGTAAACTTGCAGGACTACATTGGAAAACTTGTTTTGTAGTGTCTACGAACGCTGAGCACAGGCAGGCCCTGATCCAGTGACTCTGCTCCTGGCCACACACACAGTAGAAATGAGGAGAGGACATTCAGAGCAGTGTCCCTATACAGTTTCAAAAACGAAAACTGCCCACATGTCCTTCCAGATAGACTAGGGAACTGAACGGTGACTGCCCTCCCAGTGGGGCACTCGACAGCAGGGAGAGGAAAAAGCCGTGGCGATGGGCGGCCACCTGGCACGGCCCTCGGACAAGCACGTGCACCTGTCTCTTTCCTCTGTGGTCAGGGTGCAAACAGGCAACACCAGCGTGCCGCCAGGAGTCAGGACAGGGGCTACTTACAGGTGGGGCGCTCGGGGGAAGGCGTGGATACTCACGGGGCCCGGTGGTTCCCTGTTGAGCTGTGGCCTCCCACACAGGCCCTCACTGGGTGCGGATCCGACAGACTGTGACCCTGCGGATTGCCGGCTTTCTCACTGCACCCTGCACGCCGATAGAAATGCCACCCGGAGGCCCCTCCTCTGTGTTGGCACCACGGGGTGCCACCGTGTGTTTTTGCCTTCCCCTTCTCTACCCAGGACCAGCCCCCTAAGCTTCCTCATCACAAGCCTGACCCTGCCACTCCCCCAGGACCCTCTAAATACCATGCTCCTGCTGCATCACCAGGGGCAACGCACAGGGCACTGTGGGCGGGACCGGGACCCATGGGGAGGCAGTTCCGGGACCACGATTTGTGCCATTAACCTGTTCCTTGGAATCTCATTCCTCACCCGCAGGGGCAGACCAACATATTGTTTCCAAGTAAATCCAGTGCTGCTCCCAAGAAGGACTCCCAGGGCGCCTGCTGAGAGAGTAAAAGCATCTTTTTCGAATTCTCTTGTTTTACAGAAGAGAGACGGAGGCCCAGAGGCACGGGAGGCCTCAGCACTGGCAGGAATGGGGCCAGAGCCAGGGACTGCTCCACTCCCACCCGGTGCTGCCTTCTCTCCAGGGCCTGGGCCTCGGCTGGGGCGGAGATAGGGTCGTTGGATGCTGCTGCTGCATCCTGGGCTTTGCATATAGGGCAGGAAGCACCGCAGTACCCCCATCCGGGCTCATTTGTTTGAGGAGCTGCACCTGCAGACAAACGCACTGGCGATCTCAGACCATGTGGCACATGGGCAGACGGGAGCTGAGGAAGGGCAGCAAGTCAGACGTGGGGCACCCCAGCTGCCCAGCCCTTTAATTCAGACCTCTAGACCCTAGGCAGTGTCCAAACAACGGGTAGATTTCATGGTTTACATTCCACAGGCTCCTTCCTCTGGGCCCCACAGCAATAGGCGGTCTCCTGGGCCTCACGGGCCCAGGGCTGGAAAGAAATCAGGAGAGGAGCGAAGTTAGGCAGCGCACATGTGAACCTTGGGACCCCCTTCTTAGTTTCTGCATCACTGACTGCTACATTTTCTGAGCTGTCGGCAGTGGCGAGCTGCTAATACTTAACAACCAGCTCTCCAAATACAAAGAAAAAAGAAAAAAGGGAAAAAAAAGAAAAAAATCCCTGCTTTGTAGTATTTCCCATTTCCATGGTGTAAATACCTCGGCGTGGCCCATTCCAGCTACCAATCAAAAGTCAATTGGCTCAAAATTTGTGCAAATTGAACAGTCGGCTGGAGCCAATTCCAGCAGGAGGTGAAGGGGGCTTGGACTTGTAACACTCCACAGGCTGGGAGGTCTTGGTTTCGTCTGCAAGGCTGTTGGAACTCAAAGCTGTTGAAAGGTGATTGAGAATCTTGTAGGCCCTAGGGCACACGGTGGGCTGCTTTGGATCTAGGGCCTTCTTGCTGATTTTGTCTGAAGGAGGAAAGAGTTGCCAGTAGGGCTAAACTAAAAAAGCATGGAATACTCTTGTTAAGGAAAAGTGCCAGCAGAGCTAGAACCAAAGGAACCTTAGTGATCTCCTAGTAAAAGCCCCTCTTTTCAAAATACTAAATTTAAGATAGTGAGCTTTCATGTGATGGAACGCATCACATCGACAAACACAAAGCGCTTTCGTGTCAATTTTCCTGTTGGCTCCCTGGTGAGGCACTGCAGCATGACTGTTCCCGCTTCACGGTGACACAGGAAGGCCGTGTACTTCCTCATCGACACCAGAGCAGCTTGGAGCCAGGAGTACTTGTTATGCCAACAACAGGAGGGGGTGGGTCCTTCCTGCACATTCTACAGGTGAGGTTAGCTAATTTTCTCAAGGTCACACAGCTGCAAGCAGGACAGGGTTCTACACTGTGGGCTTCGCAGAGGAGCAGTGACCTCTGGGTCATTAAGAGAAGGTTGTGTGTGTCCCTGGATCTCCAGCCTCATCAGCAGTCATTTAGAAGGGGTGTGAGCACTCTGCCCTGAGCAGCATTCAGCAATTTGGAGCCTTCCCTAAGAAGCGGTCCTGAGAGGGGCTGGAGTGCCTATGGTGAGGCTGGCGGCAGCAGGTGCAGTGGGCCTGGGGAGGGGAGGCAGGCCCCGCCAGCTCATCCTTCTCCCTCTGCATTGAGAAGCTTCGCCCACAGACTCTGGCACCCAGACAGGGAAGCTTTGACTCGGGAACGCTTGCTGGGTAGGCAGAGATTAGAGCAGGAAGGGGCAGGGGGAGGCTGAGGTGCCTTTCCTGGCCTCTCTGTTGGACCCCATAAGATTCTTCACTACAACCAGCCTGGCCACCTGGTTTGCAGTGGGGGAAGCCGCCCCAGGAAGCAGTCTCCTCTCCAAAGCCACGTTTGCTTCCTGCTTTGTGCGGGGTAGGGGGAGGAGTGTCCTTACTGTGGCCAGGAGTGGACCGCCTCTGTCAGGGCACTGTGCACCCCCCAGGTTTGGCACCCGGCCCTTGTCCTGGAGGACCACGTCAGCCAGGAGCCCCCAGAATCTTGCCAAGGAAGTCTTCCCAGAACCCTTGCCCTGGAGGAAGAATAAAGGCCCTTCATCTCTGAGCTCTCGAAGCCTTGGTTGTGCCTCAGTACTGGGCTGGGTTGTGTACCCACCCTCTGTTTTGTTGGAGCACAAACCCCTTTGCAGGCAGCCCCTGTCTTGTTTAATTGTCTCCCCTCCAAAAGCCCTGTGCAGAGGAGGCGCTCAGCAAATATGCAGGAGGGTAGAGCGAGCCCAGGACTGGACAGGGGGCAGAGCTCTTTTCCCCACCTTTAATAAGTAAGTGACCGATTCAGCCACACGTGGTCTTCAGATGTGCTCTGTATCGACTCAATTAACCCTCACAGGGGCCTGGGGTATGCGGGGCAGTAGGTACTATTTTTTCTCCATTTGTCAGATGGGGAAACGGAGGCTCAAGCTTGGGGAAGAAGCTAGTGTAAGGGTGTAGGATGTGGAGCCAGAGGGTTCGAATTTACAGTCTGTCTCCGTGCCTCGGTTTCCCCGGAGTCAAAGGGGACTACTAATAATTTGTTTCCCTTTCCCAGAGGAAGTCCGGCCTCTCTCAGCGTTCTGGGAGGATGGAAGGGGATAATGGATGTGGATGTTGTCTGTAAAACCACAGCATGTTGTACAAATGTCAGGCACTAATACGTGTTGCCTCTCGTGCCCCCTCTCTCAGTCTCTCTGCACTTCAGAAGTCACGGTTCTTCCAAAAACCAATCCCCTGGCATCACAACGGACATGTCCTAATCCCCTGCCATCGCTGAGGCAATTTGATGTCCACAAAGGGCTTCTGTGGAGAATCTGACGACCTGATTAAAAAGGAAGTTGAGGGACCAAAGCCCTGTTTTGGGCAAGGCTGTCTAAGAGAGATTTTTTTGCCTCTTTTTTCTTGGAAAAATACTTAAAAATTACTAAGTAATGAAAAGATTAGAAAATGTGGATTGGCATGAACATGCACATTAAAAATATCCTGGAGTCCCACTACCCAGAGAGAGAGAGAGAGAGAGAGAGAGAGAGCTGTTCTGAGTTCCAAGTGCAGATCTGGCTACTGTGAGACGGGGTAGCCAGGCCCGCCGGGGGTCCCAGGTCACGATCCCCCCACCTTCACCCCACAGAGTTCCTGACCAAGGAAGCGTGTCTGAGAAACAGCTGTGGATGGGACCCCAAGTGCTGCTCCATTTATAGGTGCAGGCTCTGGTAAGGGGTGGGATGAAGAGCCCGGGCTGGGAGAGATTCAGGGGCTTTCTGCTCCTTCTGCCCAAGTCTGAGACAGCTGCTGATACAAGGCAAGAGCAGCGGCAGGCACGGAGGAAGTGGGACAGAGAAGGGCTCAACAGACTCTGTGGCTTTTCAGGGCAGTGAACTTGCCCTCTAGCGAAGGTGCCCCAACCCCCAATATCCTTAGACCCGATGGCTTGGACTATTGCTAGCAGAAATTCCTCTGCCTTTTTTTTTTTTTTTTGACAAAGAAGATATTTTTATATCACTTTGTCTTTTAAATTTTAATTGATTTTATATTCAATGGTTAATACATGCACGTGATAAACAATTCAAGCTATGCAAAACAGACTTGAATGGAAAGTAAATCTCCTGCCCATCCCTGGCCCCTGTATTCTCCTCCCAAAGGGCCCAGCATTTTTACCAGTTTCTAGAGTCTTTCTAAAGGTGACCTCAAGATGTGAACTTGCATAGATGTATATATACATCATTTTTCATGTCTCATTGTATTCTGGAATAGGAGGTACCATGATTTATTCGACTAATTCTTTATTGTCCTAAAACCAGGCATGTATTAGTAACTCTGCCCAGCATTTAGAGAGACATCCAGGAGAAGTCTCACTGGAAAAGTACTTAGGAATAAGATCGCTGGGTTAAAGAGTGCTCACATTTTAAATGTTTTCTGGTCTTCCTGTTCGGTTGCCCTCTGGAAGGTGAGCCAGCACTCGCTCGTACCCACAATGCACCGTCACGATGCTCTGGTTCTGCCACTTGCACCAACGCTGGAGCTGGAGAATCTGTACCAGTTTGTTAGGTGGTAGATTGTATCCTATTAATATTCGAATTTGCATTTTTTAAATTATTAGGGAAGATGACAATTTAAAAAAATTTCCTTCTAGTTTATTGGCCATTTGAATCTGCAAATTTCTAGTTTGTTTTTCCCCCAATGATTTCAAGACTATTAACCCACAACCTTTCATATATGTTGCAAATATTTTTCCTAGTTTGTCATTTGCCTTTTGACTTTTTATAGTGTTCTCGGGAGAGTATAATAAGATTTCTGGGTATACAATGCCTGATATGAATTGGCATTTTTCCTTTTTTTCTGAGTATTAAACAAGAAAAATGAAACCGAAAGGATAGATTTAATGCAAACTTAGGGTACTTCAGCTACTGGGTTTTCCAGACTCTGAAGAGAGTGCCCACGGGCCATTCATAGCCTCTGCCTGGGCTCATTGGGTTGAGGGTGATGGAAACCAGGAGGGAGTGAGGTCTGAGCTCCCAGAGGGGTTCCCCCAAGACCCAGGCCCCCCCTCCCTGACATCTCAACCCCCCAGATGGCCTGTCTTCTGATCATGCTAAATGAAGAGCGTTTAGTCTGGCACCTGGCTCATGATATGCACCTAACAGATAGTAGCTCTTGTTCATTCACTTGAAAAATATTTTTTGGTGCCAGTGATGTGCCAGCCCCTGTTACGGATTCTTAGGACCCTGGAGTGGACAAGACATACACATCCCCTGCCTTCTGGTGGGGTGCGCACAGCAGAGAAGGAGAGAATTGTTCCTGCTGTGTGTTGTGGAGGAGACCTGGGTGGGAACGGCTCAGTTCTGGAAAGGAATTCAGAAGTCACCAAGTTCAATCTTCCAGGCCTGATGGGAACACTGGGCCTGGTGACCCAGTGACTAGCCAAGGGCACAGAGCCAGTCAGTCATGCAGGCAGAACTGGAGCTGAGGTTGGTGAAGACCAGCGTGCCTCTCAGGCACCATTTTTCCACAGGAAGGCAAGTTTGTTCTTATGAATACACCACCTGACACCCATCTACCTTGTCAGGAGTGATGCTCAAATGTCAGCTGGCTGGAGCTGTCAGGTGGAGGCCCTGCTCTGGACGGGCTCTGAGGCAGAAACGGGAAGTGGGATGGAGACAGACCCTGGCTTCTGTGAATTCAGAAGGTGTCTGCTCACCCCCAGCCTACTTCTGGAGGCCAAAAGAGAGAGAGAGAGAGAGAGAGAGAGAGAGAGAGAGAGAGACAATGTGGCCGCAGAGCTCGGATGAGAAGGAGCACTGGCCTGGGAGTCAGGAGACCGGGCTTGTGTACCTGCCCCACCACGTGCTGCCTCCTCCGTCTGGGCCTTGCTTTTCCTGTCTCTGAAGTGGAGATCATTATCTCTGATGGATCTAACCCACGAGGTGGGCCTGGGACCTGCTGCGGCTTTGCTCGCACGGTCTCGGCAGCCCATCGAGTGGTGCACTGGCTGAAGCCCCACAGAGAGTCTGGACTCTCAGAACAGTGCTCTTTCCTGCGCACTGGAAGCCTGAGCTTGGGACGTGAGGCATGGGTGAGGAAGGAGAGAAGAGGGAGTGGATGGAGATGAGCCTTGGGAGCCTTGGCCTCCGCAGGGAAGGGCGTGGTAGCCCACCCAGTGCCCTGTGTATGGGCAACTGAGGCCTTAGGAAGGTAACCCCCACAGGGGAGGGGAAGGGCTGGGGTGAGGCTGGAGCCACCTGAGTCCTGTTGGTGACACTGGAGGCGTCTCCTGGCCAGCCCCCTCGCCTGGGTACCAGAGTAAGAGAGATCTACAGCTCTGTCCTCAGCCTCTCAGACTCCCACTCACTGAACACCCGCACATCTGCTCGTTACTCACCTTCCCTAATGAGCTCGTTCCTCTCCTGCTACAAGCTTATCTCGCAGTAGTTTCTGCACAATGCAGTGTGCACATCTGCTGATCGGCGAGGACCAGCGCAGTCCAGGCAGGGCTGGGGTTGGACATGGAGCTTGGTCAAGGCTGCCTGGAAGTCCACAGCCTGTGTGGGCACTTCTGACCATCTGTATCCTCCACAGCAGCACCCCTCCCCCACCTTCAAGAACTGACAGCCCGGGGGTGGGGGCACCGAAAAGAACAGGTCAGAGTTCAGTCAGTATTTATGACTCTTTGGTTAAGTACAGACACTGTGTTTGGCATGGGGGATATCTCCAAACTGCCTTTGGGGGACACCCTGCCTCCTTGGAGCACAAGCGTGGAAGGAGAATGGAAGAGCAAGTGTGGAATGGGCTCCAATGTCCCCAGCTGACAGGGCAGAAGGGCTTTACTTAGTCTAAGGGGTCAGAAAAACTCCCGAAAGACAAGGCACATGTCGGAGCCTGCTGGGATGAGGAGGCATCACCAGGCAGACTGCGGCTGGGGAGTCTGACACCTGAGTTCCGCAGCCCAGCGACTCTGGGCAAGCTTCTCCCCTCTGGTTTTAGTCCGCGACACTGAAAAGCACCTATGGGCTAAAGGCAGATGCTGACTCCCTGGACTGAGCCCTCCCTGGACTGTGGTCTCCATCACTCTGGGCTTGTGGGACAGATGGAACAGATTCTGAGTGAGTAAGTTGGGGAGGGCTGACGGTAGAAAGAAGAGGAGATGCAGGTGACTCATGTGTGACATGGGCCTCTCCTCCCCCACTTGCTCCTGGGGCTCTGAATCCTGCTCTCTGGAGACTCTGAAACACCCAGAGGCCTGGTGATGCTGAGCAGTGGTCACTGCAGGGGTTGCATGGTTTCCAGCCCTTCCCCCAGACACAGCAGAGCATCCAACTTGTGTTCTGATGGGATGAGTCCATGAGGTTCACTTCATTATCGCCTCATCTCGCACATGCAGAAACAGGGATCAGAGCGGGGGTGTGGCCCTGACCTGCCAGACATCAGTTGCTGCTCTCTGCTTCCCTTGCCCTGGCATCTGGCAGCAGGCTGGATGAGCTGGAGAACAGCGCCCCTCCTGTAGGAGGTACTCAGCACCGATCTGGGCAAAGGGAGGGCCGGCCCCTGCTCCCTCCTGCACATTGTTCTCCAGAAAATTAAGTCATTCCACTGGGCCCCGTAAGCCGTTTTTGTAGCTGGCTGCTCCCAAGGCCTGAGCCAGACGGCAGCTGGAAGTCTGTTATTATTCATGGGATCTCTCCAGGGTGGCTGGGAACCCGCCTTTTAATTGTCTCATCTCTGTCCATCCTTTTATCGAGAAAGAGACTAAGAGGCGAGAATAATCAGTTATCTCATTGTAGATCAGGGCCTAGAAAAGAAGCTCATCAGTGGGGCTTCCACCTCAAGGGGGCGCTGGCTGGGGGAGGAGCAAGCTCATGTCTTCAACTCCCACTGTCCACACGCCAAGTGCATCCCCACCAGCCCAGGGAGGAGAGTTGCTCATGACATTTGGGGTTCGAACAGTCATGATCTGGGATCAACATATTTGGGAACAGAGGTGTTGGGGGCTACAAAGGGAAGGTCAGGTGACACCGAGGTGTGGGCCCAAATCTCACTCTGTGCCTTTCGCGGCCCCTGGGGAGGACAAAGAACATGGATCTGGACTTTACAGACTTTGTCATCCATCTCTCCATCCATTACCCATCCACCCACCCATTCAGTAACCTGTCCGTCCATCCATCTACCCAACCATCCATCCATCTGTCCCACCACCCATGCATCACATCTGTCATCCATCCGTCCGTTCACCCAATGGGCTGGCATTTGTAAAGCACATCATACCTTCAAAAAGCAGCTTCCTCTCTCTTATCTCATTAGGCCTTCACAGCTGATTGGTCCCTTTAACAAATGAGGAAGCTGAGGCCCAGAGAAGGGCAGGGGCTTACTCAAGGGCAGGGGCGGTCGGAGCAGTTCCCAGGAGGGAGGCCAGTGTGAAGCCTCCAGGTAGAGTCACACACAAAGGCCTCAACCAAGGGGCCAGTGGGGCTTTAAATCCAGTCTACGCTCCACTTGCCAGGAGACAAGGAGCTGTTTCTGCTTGGAGAAAGGGGAGCCTTTTTCTTGGCACAAATTCTCCATCATCTTACCAAGCTGAGACCCCAGCAGAGGAACCTTTCTGAATTCTCGTGAAGAAGCTGAGCTCACTGATCCTCATCTGGAGGGTGGAGAGGAGGGGGCCGTGCCCCTGGCACCACGCCTCAGCCAGCCAGGAGAGGGCAGAGCCTCTCCCTCCCTCTAGCCACCAACTCATGCCAAATGGCTTGTTCATATTGGAACGTCTGACTGGTCACTCTTACGGTCATATGCCCTTAGGGGATTGCCAGCTGTTTAGATCACTCTGGTCAGTAATTTTATTTTCTGGTGCTTATGTTTTCTTTCAATTTGGTTTTTGATCAAGTTTTTGGAAGCAATAAAATGCACCCATAAAAAACGCAGAGTTCTATGAGTTTTGACTAATGTGTTCACTCATGTGACCACCACCAACCACAGTCAAGACGCAGAATGTGTCTGTTCCCCAGGAAGTCCCCTCCTGGTCTTTGTCGTCAGGTGCCCCCACACCGACCTGGCCCCAGAAAGCAACCTCCGACCTGCCTTCTGTACTGGTGACTACCATCCTATCCGTGTTCCCTTCTGTTGTATTTCATGCAATGCGCACTCTCCCGTGTCTGGATTCTTCTGTCTAGCCTAGTATTTTTGAGATTGACTCTCCTGTGTCAGTGGCTTCGCGGTATTTCACTGTGTGGATACACTGCAGCCTGTGTGTCCCGTCACCCATCAATGGACGCTTGGGCGTTGTGTATGGACAAAGCTGTTTGTTTGTGTACAAGTCTTCGTGCAGACACACGCTTTTGTTCCTCCGGGTTGACACGTAGGAGTGGAATTGTTGGGTCGAGGACAGTTTCATGTTTGGACTTATCAGAACTTGTCATACTTTTTGTGAAGCAGTTGTACTGATTCACACTTTCACTGGCGGTGCGAGATAGTTCCAGGCGACACCTTTGCCAACACGAAAAACACTGTCAGCCTTTTTCACTGGACCCTGCTAGTGTGCGTTTAGTGGTCTCACTGGGTCTTCATTTTGGGGCCCAATTTAAGGACCCACATTTTGCCTCGCCTGCCCCTCCCTCTGGACTGTGAGATTCTCCAGAACACAAACTGACCCACCAGCATCCCCCATGAGTCCAGCACGTGGCTGGTCCCAAAGCAGGAGTTGAGGCAGTGTTTCGTAAACATAGCCCAGGGCAGAGCTTGGATTTTGTGGACAGAGAGGTGGGCACCTTTCCGAGCCTCAGTCTGCTCATCCGGCGGCGGTTGGGCGCCACCTCTGCACCCCCGCGGTCCACAGGCCAGTTCCCAGTTGACTTCAGTGAGCTGAGGGGGCAGTGACCACTTTGGGGACAACCAGCACGAGCACTAGCAGGAGGCTCACAAGGAGCGGGCACATGTTAACACCTCCTCTCCTCACTGTGTGCATTGTGCAAATGTGGAAACGGAGGCTCAGCCAGGCAGAGCGGCAATGGGTCTGTGTGGCTCCAAAGCCTGCGCTCGTGGCTGCGGCCGAAACGCTGTGCTGCAGAATCGCCCAGGACAGGGGCTCACTGCTGTCGCGGTCAGCAGACAGAACGGTGCTGAGATGTGCACAGGCCAGGGGTCCTGCCCACCCTCCCAGCAGCTTTTCCAGCCGCGCCAGTCCCTGGGGCTCACCACGTCTGTCACTCCATTATCCTAAGCGGCCTCCCCGGATCCCATTACTTTTCTGCTGTTATTATTTATTCATCGACAAGCCCTCAGCCCGTGGATGGGCACTTACCTTGATGTCCCTGACAGCAGGTCGGGAGCCCCACTCAGGGCGTATTAATCACCAGCCGCGCCAGCGGGGAGCCTGTGTCCCCCGAGAGAGAAGATCAGGTTGCGGACACAGAGGGCCTGTCAGCACATCCATTTTCTCAGGGAGGAATCTGCGGCTTGGTGTTTCGGGGCTGGGTGAGACTTAGAAAGTATCTGTGTAGGCGGGGAAACTGAGGCTCAGAGTGGGGAGGGCCTTCCCAAGGTTCCACCTCTCACCTGAGCGCTGCCTGGGGCTTTCCCCGCAAAGGTGCCCAGTGATAATAAGTCCATTTACAGGGAAGAGGCTTTACAGTTGTGTCCATTCTACTTGATGCCATAACAACCCCTCGAGATCAATAAGGACTTTTTAATCAGAAGGAAAGATAGGTAGGTAGATGGTAGAGACCTAGAAACTGGAGCCCCCAGAAGTTAAGTGACCGGCTGAATGTCACTGCAAGCTGGGACCGAGACCCAGGCTTCCTTGCCTGCGTCTGGTGTTGTGGCTCAGGTCAGGAAATGCAGGATGTGGGCCTTGGTCCTTCTCTTTCCTTCTGATCCTCCATGAGCAAAGGGGTCTCTGGTTGCCTAGGATAGATTTCCCTTGGGAGCTGGGTCTTGCCTTGCCCTGTCCACTCCTGGGCACTTGACCTGTCACCTCCAGCCTCTCAGGAAGATGCGACTCATGGGCTACTGGCTGGACACCTGGTGGACACACTGGTGTGGAGGCTGGAATTGGAGACAAGCTCATCTTCCACAGGAGACAAATACAGACAGCATTTGCCACTAAAGAGCTGCCTTGATGTTCCTGGTGTTTTCAGGGCAGTCAGCCAGGGGCAGGCCAATAACCAGGGAGACCTGGGTGGCCTCGGATCTTCAGAGGAAGTCTCCCCTGAGCCCCTGACCACAGCAGCCTTGCCCCACCTGAGGCCCTCTGGCCCTGGCTGAGAGCCTGGTGACGTAACGGAGGTAGAGCACCTCCAGCCAGCCCGAGCATCACTCCAAAGGCTTCCACAGGCCCCCCCATTGCCCTCTGAGAAAGGAGTGGCGGAGCTGGGTGGGTCGAGGCCAGCTTCGCCCATGTAGGGGAGGAACTCTGGTGTTGAGGAACATGTGGGCCTAAAACATTCTTTGAAGAGTCTTTTTTAAGTATCCATTTTGCAGGGGATAAAAGTGAGGCTCAGAATGGAGAGGTAACTGACTTAAGGCCACACTTCTAGGGAGGGTCAGAGCCAGGAGTCACATCCATGCACTTGGGCCGGACCCCGAACTCTTACCCAGCTGAAGGAAGGTGTGTGGGAGAAGGAGTGGCTATGTCCAGGGTGGCTCCGAGGACAAAGCTAAGAGCACAGGATGGCAGGTACTGGGAAGCAGACCTCAGCTCAAGCTAAACGGGACCTCCCGTACTGTCTGAGCTGTCCAGGATACCAGGGCTGCCTGCGAGGGAGTGGGGAGGCGCTGCCGGTCGTGGAGTCCATGCAGGTGGGTAATAATCAGCCACCCGCCGGGACCGCTGTAGACAGCCCGCACCCCGACGTCAGTAGACTGCTCGTCCAAACCTAATGGGAGGGATGTGGGGGCGGCCTTCCCTGGGAAGCAGCCCGGCTGGCTTCCAAAATCATCCCACCTACCACTTGGCCCAGAGTTCCCACCACCTGCCCATTTGTCTGTACATCCTCACTCAACGCCCAGCCGGCCCACTCTGGAGCTCCCTCCGTGGACCTGGGGAAGGAGGGAGGAAATCGCTCTGACCATGGCTCCCCTCCCAGTCTAGGCACTGACCTCTCCCCAGGCTCCCCGAAGGCAGGCATGCCCACCGCCTACTCAGTAAGTGCCACCTGAGCAGTGACAGAGCATTCAGCATGGGCTGCTCTGTGGGTGGCACAGCCCTGACACAAGAAGGTTGTAGTCCAGCTGGGAGGGGGCAGAAAAGGAGAAGTGACTGGGGGGAGGTCACCAGGTACCTGTCACCTTGCTTTAAAGCCAGCTGTCCACCATGGCACAAAAAGCAGCACCCACTGCACCCTTCCTGGGTGTCACAGGTCAACTTGCAGGCACCTGGCTGCAACGCCAGGAAGTGGGTGCTATTACAGTGAGACCCATTTTATAGATGAGAGAGCCGACACTATCACCAGCCCAAGTCAGTTCAGATGGGGTGGCACTAGGGTCCAACACCGAGCAGTGGAGGGGAGAGCCCGGGCCCTTAGGCACCTCCCTCGCCTGCCAGGGAGAGTGGGTCTGGGGCGTAGAGAAGGCAGGAGGCAGACGCAAGGCTGCAGGTGCCCAAGGAAGCCTAGTCTTAGGGGGCCAGGGCTCCGGGTCTCCTGCAGGGAGTGGAGTTGAGCAGGGTTTCCGGCACCCACAGGGGCACAGAGTGAGCCCTGAGACCAGCTCCTGCTCTGGAATCCAGCAGACCGGCATCATCCTTGCTGTTTGCTTGTGGTGTATGCTTGGATAAAGGGCTTTACCCCTCTGAGCCTCAGGATCATCCTCAAAAAAATGGGCCAACAATGCCCACCCTCTGGTTGCCAAGGAGACAGAGTGAAAGCTTCGTGATCACGAGAGACACGGGGAAGGTGTGGCTCCCATTTCAGTCCGTGGTCCCCACCCAGGGGGCTTCATTCTCTCTGTCCTCCCCAATCCTGCTGAGTTACTGGCCAGGGTGCAGGTGAGGCCGCTGGGCCTCGGGGACAGGGCAGGGAGCAGGTGGTGCTTGCAGATGATTTTTACTCGAACGAGTTATTCTCTGCTGATCTAGGTCAGCCCAGCCAGGGGGCAGTGTGAGCAGACACAGAAGCAGGTGGCCTGGCCCGCTGTGGGGCTGAGGCCTGGAGATGCCTGGGCTTAGAGCCCGAGAGGGCCTGGCTTGAAACTTTGCACCCTGCTTCCTGGTTGCCCAGAGAGCAGAGGTCCAGACGGGAACCCTCAGAAAAGTCTCAAAGCCAAGGACAGAGCCTCCTGCTTCCGAGTGGAGCCAAACCCGGGGCTCTGACACAGGCTTGCTGGGTGGCTTTCATGAGTCCCTTCTTTACTCTGGGCCTTTGACATCTGATTGCTGTCATGGCCAAGGCTGAGGAGAGCTAGGTTTGATGGAGATGTGCACACAGTAGGCCCTTAGGAACCCAGCTGCTGATGGAACTGGCCCAGCTTGGGGTGAAGCCTGTAGGTACTCCATTTCCTTGGCCTCGGCCATGGGCAGGTGGGCTGGGAACTCAGGCCATCGTCAGGGGCTCTGGGAGGGCCTAGCCCTGCCTCATCCTGGCCCTTGAGCCCAGGCCTGGACCTTTCCTCCCCTGACTCACCTGGGCCACTGCTCAGGCTGCTGTCTCACCTGCGGTGCTTTCCTCACTCATGCTTGGAAGAGGTGCCCAGGAGGCCCACACCAGCCACAGTAACCTGCTTGTGTGCCGTTGTCTTCTGAATGGTTCCTCTGTCGCAGCCTGTCTTCCTCCGCTGGAGTGTGAGCTCCTGGGGGCAAGTGGGGAGCAGGGGCAAGTGTCTGGAGTCCTGCGTCCTAACCCCAACCCTTCCCCTCTCTGAGTGTCAGCTCCGTTCAGAACATGGGGACAGGATCTGCTTTGCCTTCTCTTCTGAGCTGTTGTGGGGCTCAGATACATGAAAGAGGACAGGCCAGCTTCACCTGCGTCCCCTCAGCTGGGCCCGGCTGGGGACACAGAGGTGAGCTAGATGCAGCTCCCAGCCTGGAGGGGCTTGCTCTGGGTAGGGAAGATGGAGCCCCATTTCTATGAGGGCCAGTGGAGAGCCTGGGGTGGGGGGAGATTTATCTGAATGAGAGCGTCACGAAAGGCTTCCTGGAAGACGTATAACCAGGTGAGCAAGGTCATGGTCAGGATGTGCAGGCCTGGCCAGAATGCACATAAGAACAGCAGTATCCATAGAATGTCAGCACTGGGGCTACATAATTGTGACCCCAAACCAGCAAGGAATCCAACAAAGCCACCTAGCTCCTGCCATCCTGGAGCTTAGAGAGTTGTGGGGGGAGAACAGACATAAATCCAAAATTGACCAAACAATATACTTTTATCTGAGGAGGGGAACACTTTTTTGAACTGGAGAACAACAATCTCATGAGGGTTTCCTGCATGCCGGGCACTGTGCTGAGCACTTTGTGTGTATTACTGCATGTAATGCAGACCCAGGCAGACACTGGCCATGCCCCATCTATGAAATGACCAGAGAGGCGAAGTGACTTGCCTAAGGTTGCACAGGCAGCAGAGCAAGATTTGAACTCAGGCTGTCTGCCTCTGGCCTGCCTAATATGGGCTAATTTCTCCCTGGTCTTTCTGGTCTCCCTTGCCCTCCCTCCTCTTCTGACCACCCAGGTGATGCAGCAGAACAGTCAGTTCTAGAACAATGTGGGGTGGAAGCAGCAGATTGGAAGTGTAGCTGGACAGCTGGCAAGGCAGTGCCTGGCCTCTCCTAGACTCCAGAATGATCTCCGTGCCTGGCACAGGAGGGGAGGGAAGGGAACAGGTGAGACAGAGGAGTGACGTGATGACACAGAGGTGGGACCCTGAGGACAGGCCCTGCGGCTGCCTCCGTGTCTCCCCTAATGCCACCAGTGTGGGGGCTGCCAGAGCGAGAGGATCTGAACGCACCGCTCCTGTCTGCTGGGGCCCCCCAGGTTTCCCTGTGCCCAGCGTCACATGGGAGTGGAGGACTGCCCGGGTGAAGTATTTCCCGGGCAGGTGGGGGTAACAGGTCCTGGAAGGGCCATGCAGTCAGGCTGCTGCTACTGCTGCAGATTGTGGGGGTGGCAGTGGGGGCCAAGACGGGACTGGAATGAGGATGTGCCAGGTGGACAGATGACAGTCCCTTCTGGACACCGAAGCATCGGGGGACCTTTCCTCCGTTCCCGCCCACCCAGGTCCTCTCTGGATTGTGATGAAATGCTAGGGGAAGCTGCAGGAACCTGATTGCCTTAGATTATATTTCAGCTTCCTAGAATAAATGGGGGCTTCTGGCAACAATTAAATCACTATTTTGTGCCCCTGATTTTATTGCCTTAGAATCACTGTTCAGGAGACATATGGGACAGTGTGATTCTGATCTTAGTGGGGAAATCAGGTGAGGCTTCCTGGAGGAAATGGTGTTTCAACTGAATTCTGAAGACTAGGAAAAAAGCCAAGGGAAGAACATTCTAGGCAGGGGGAGCAGCATGTGAGAGGGCTGGGGGCGCAGGCAGGAGGTAGCCTGGTGGGAGGGTGGGAGTAAGGAGGTGTCTGCTTCCAGAGCAGGCAAGACGCCCGTTTCAACCGCCACAAGCCAGGACTGTAGCCAGTGCAGCTCTCGGGGACAAATGTGGTGACTCCGGGGGGCGGAGCGTCAGAACACTCTTGTCCTTTGTCTTCTGTCTGCTCAGGCTTTGTTTTTGATAATTCTGGGGCTCCTGTTGCCTGCACCAGACCTAATGTAGAGCACTGCCCAGGAGGCGCCCTTGTTGTCCAGCTGGGGAAACGGAGGTCAGAAAAGGCAACTTGCCCAAGACGACCCGGCCCACAGCACACAACAGCTGCTGCCAAGCTGAGGTCCTGTCCTGAAGCGACAAGCCTCCTGTCACCAGGGAACAGAAAAGGACATAGCTGCTCTTCAGGCCTGAGAGGTTTCTATTGGTCAGCGTCCGGGGGGTGTGGTGACAGCTGCTCTGGTCACAGCCCCACTACCACACGGTGACCAGTCCAACGGTCAGGAGAGCCGAAAGGGTGGGCAGCTCGGCTGGGTCTGAGGCCGACTCCTCCAGGAGACCCCGGCCTAGGCCTGGACCCCAGACCCTAGCAGGTGTGGCCCTCTAGGGTTACCCGGGGCAGTGAAGTCCTGCAGTGCGCAGGAGGCCAGTAGCTTCCGAGCCCAGACCACCAGAACGGCCCTGCGTGTGAGGAGAGCCAGTCGGCCTCCTCGGCCAGCGCCTCCTCCCTCCTGCGGCCCCGAGGAGCAGGTGGCCCCGCAGTGGGGATGCAGACACCAGCCTCGGCCCCCTGGACCTGCCAGGTAGCTATGCATTAGGAGCTAATATTAATAAAGGCTCCAGGAAAGGGGTTTTATTTCTAGACCTCACCACCAGATTATTGCACATGAGGGAAATATCAGCCCCCGAACTGTCTCCATCCCTCGCCTTTTGTCTCAGAGCAATCTGCTGCCTTTATTAATTCTGACTGAGTTTTCCCAGGCTGGGGTGAGGGGTGGGGCGTGGGGGAGGCATGGAGGGAGAAGGTACAGGGAGAGGTGGGGCAGTTTGAGCTGACTTTGGGAAGGAGGAAAACACAGTGTAGAAGGCCTTCACCTTCTGGCAGTTTCCTTGACTCCACCCACCTGCCCAGCACCAGCAGGTCCCTGGTCTGTCCCTCCAGGTGCAGCCCGCAGCCCTGCCCCAGCTCCACCCTGCCGCCCCCAGAAATAGAAGCCTCCACCCACTCTTCCCCTCTCCCTCCTGTCCCTTGCTCCCCCTTCTTTCCCAACCCTTCACCTCCAAGAATCACAGTTGACTGCTCTTCCCACATGAACTACCAGGCAGCCCCAACCCCTTGAGTTACTTAGAATGACAGTAAATTCAACCGCTAGGAATTTTCCCCCCAAATAAACAAGGAGTATTGGGAAAAATCTAAATGCCCACAGGAGAGATTTATTCACTAAATTTTGGTATAGCCACACACTGAAACACTAAACGGGTAATGAAATAGGATAGTCTACAAAGCATATTGTTGGGAGAGAAAAAACCAAGGTGGAGAACAGTGTGCAAAATATGCTACCTTTGTGTATAAATGCACACTCATACAGGTGGGGCAAAAGTGGGCTAACAGTTGTTCATATGGAGGATAATACAATAATTAATAAATCATACAAGAAAACACTCAGTGTTCTGCATACTCACAACTGTAAACCTACTTTTGCTCTGCCCTGTATTCTTATATATGCACACAATATGACCTAATCTAGTAGATTTGTTGCAGAGACAAAAGGAGATAATGTCTCCTTTTGCTTTATGCTGTGCCTGCTATATAAGAAATACTCAGTCAATGCTTGCTCTTGGTATCGTTCAGCACGGGACCCTGAAGTTCCTTCCTGTCCTACCTCGATGCCTCCCGGGAAAGGACGTCTGCATGGACAACACTTGAGAAGGATGTGGGCTACAAGCCAGAGCTGTCCAGGAGACATTTCAGCAGGGCAGTAGGAGGAGGGCTGTTGCTGGTAAGAGGTCCTGGCTGCAGCCTCGGATGGCACCCACTGCTCCAAAGGCCCCAGGAGGCAGACAAAGGAACCAGCACAGAGCTTGGTGCACAGCAGGTGTTTGGAGTGAAAAACAGGGAGTACTATGCATGCTGCTTATTATAAACTATTTTTACAGCAATGCAAATTGAGGCTAATTAGGCCTTGTGACTCACCTCAGAACCACCCTGAGCCTGCCAGGAGCTGTGGGTTCTAGGCTAAAAGAGGACATCATTTGTGCTCTGTCCCCTGGAGTCCCTGCCATATATACAAATGAGCCAGAGATGACCTCTGTGTATTGGCCCCTAAGTTACTGCTTTCTTTTCTGCAGCCGGAGACCTGCTATCTCAAAAGTTTGACAGTGCCGAGCTCAAGTTGTTACACACCCACTAGTTTAAAAAATAGCTCAAAATAAGCAGGTTTTTAACTATTTATGGACTGACTAAATGGCTTTGCCTTCCCCCACAAAACCTTACCCTACATATTCTGGTAATTGATGAGACAAGGCCTTGTGGTCATAAGCCCTGTCCCCATCCCCACCACAAAGATGCTGCCGCCTTTCAGGGCTCCCTTCTGACCCAGAGACTGCCAGTGTGCTGCAGAATGATGTCACCTAGACATGCGAGCCCCCTCTGCTGTCCTTCTTTCTCCCCAGAAGTTCTCTCTCCTCCTTCCCCTCCAGCTTGTGGTCCCCAAGCCGTAAGCTCTGAATGATCTCATGCTCTGAAGGACTTCCCTTCCCTTGGGACCCTGTCCAAGCACCACCTAATAAAGCTTGTGTGTTTTGGCCTCTCGTGGTTACATTCTTATGATGGTTAATTTTATGTGTCAACTCGACTAGGCTGAGGGATGCACAGAGCTATCTGTGTGTCTGTGAGGTGTTTCCAGAAGAGATTAGCATTTGAATCAGTGGACTGAGTGCAGATGCACCCTCATCAAGGTAGGAGGCCTTGTGCAGTCTAATGGGGGCCTAAACAGATCAAAAAGGTGAAAAAGTGTGAATTCTTAACATCTGTTCTTGAGCTAGGACATCCACCCTTCCTGTCCTTGGACATTGGGTTTCCTGGTTCTCAGGCCTTTAGACTTTGGGACTTACATCGGTAGCACCGCCTCGCCTCCCATCACCACCACCACCTCCACCCGCCAGTTCTCAGGCCTTCGGACTCAGACTGAATTTTATGCCGCCACCTTCCCTGGCTCTCCAGCTTTCAGACAGATCTGGGACCACAGCCTCCGTAAGCACACGAGCCAATTTCTATAATAAATACTCTCTCTCTTTCTCTCCATATATATATATATATATATATATATGTATATATATATATATATATACACACACATATATGCATATGTATATGCATTTATATGTGTGTGTGCATATATGTGTATACATTACATATTCTATTGGTTCTTTTTCCTGAAGAACCCTGACTAATACAATCTTTTCCCTTTATCAGCCCTTAAGTCTCCTGAACTTTTGACAGTCCCTCAGCTTGAGGCCAAGCCGAAGCTAGGAAAACCCAGACAGGCCTCTTCCCAAGCTGTCTGGTCTGCTGTGATAAAAGAGAAGGGACAGGGAGAGAAGTCAGGGAGTAAAAGACAAGCCCCTGACACCCCTGACTCGCCACCTGCTCTCAAAGAAAAGGGTGGCGCTGTTGTGGGGAGCAGTAACCACTGAAGAGGCTATGGCAGGTTGGTGCTGTTCTGCTCTCTGGAGAAGAGGAAAGCAGGCACAGAGAGGAAGAGCAGAGTGGGCACAGGGAGAGAAGCAGGGCATCCCCTGTGTGCCCTGGGAACCATTCAACTCTACTGGGCAAGCTATACATATGCATTCCCGCTGGCTACCTGTCCCACAGAGAAGCTCTCACATATGCACCAAGAGAAATTGGTAAGAATAGTGTAGCAGCAAGCAACAACCCATCAAACAATAATCTCAAATAACAATAATCGGAAACAATCCAAGTATTCATTTGCAGCCTGTGTAAATTGCTGTATAGTCACACATTGGATTACAACACAGCAGTGAAAAAGTAAGGTGCTATAGTTATGTACAATGTGGACAAATCTAGAAAATAGAATGCTAGGGAGAAACATCACAGAAGAATATACACTGAGTGAACTCATCGATATAAAGACCCAAAGCAGGTAAAGACTTCTGGTCAAGATGGAGGTGTAGATAAACACGGCTTGCTTCCTAGCATAGCCACAGCAAAAACTACAACTAGATTACAAAATAAATATCACCAGAATCATCAGACAATTGAGCTGTATGGGAGTCCCACAACCGAGAAATTAAAGAGGTAACATTCATTCAGATGGGTAGGAGGGGTGGAGATGCAGAGACGCAGACATGCAGAATGGGTGGTCCCACACCCACATGTGGGAGATAAAAATAGGGAGGGATACTTTGGGTGTGAGGGATCACAGCCCCACACCAGACCACCCAGCCCAGGGTTCCAGTGCCAGGGAGATAAGTCCTCATAACATCTAGCTGTAAAAACCAGTGAGGGTTGGGGTGGTGGAAGAAACTGTGGGATTCTAAGGAGTTTCTTAAAGGGCCTACAACAAACTTAGGACTTGTGCTGACTTGCTCCCTCTGGGATCCAACACTGAGGCAGTAGCTGGAAAGGCACCAGTGGCATAGAGGGAGAAATGAAGGTGTCTGGTGTCAGTGTGAGTAGTGGGCAACAGCTTCCTCCTGGACAAAACTCCAGAGGCCAGACAGTGGCATTGTCCCCTTTCTGACCCCTCCCCAACACGAAGCCAAGGAGCAGTGACACCATATCTGATACTCTATCAACCTTGTTCACATGGGTTACCCAACCCTGGCAATTACCTAAGGCTGCTGCCCATCCAGGAGCTTATATACAAGCTTTTCTACAATAGGCCATCCTGCTAAGACAGGAAGTCAAAGCAGCTCTGCCTAATACATAGAAACAAACACATGGAGGCTGCTAAAATGAGGAGACAAAGAAACATGGTCCAAATGAAAGAAATAAACAAAGCTCTAGAAAAAGAACTAAACAAAATGGACATAAGCAATCTATCAGATTCAGAGTTCAAAACACTGGTTATTAGGATGCTCAAGAAACTCACTAGGTACTTCAATAGCATAAAAAAGACCCAGGCAGAAATGAAGGTTACACTCAATTTAATAAAGAAAAATTTGCAGGGAACCAACAGTGGAGTGGTTGAAGCTGAGAATCAAATCAATTATTTGGAACATAAGAAAGAAAAAAACATTCAGTCAGGACAACAAGAAGAAAAAAGAATCCAAAAAAATAAGGATAGGGTAAGGAGCCTCTTGGATATCTTCAAAAGTACCAACATCTGAATCATAGAGATGCCAGAAGGAAAAGAGGAAGGACCAGAAAATTAAAACTTATTGGAAAAAATAATGAAAGAAAACTTCCCTAATTTGGTGAAGGAAATCGACATACAAGTCCGGGAAGCACAGAGAGTCCCAAACAAGTTGGATGCAAAGAGGACCACACCAAGACACACTATAATTAAAGTGCCAAAAGTTAAACATAAAGAGAGAATCTTAAAAGCAGCAAGAGAAAAGCAGGGAGTTACCTACAAAGGAGTTCCCATAAGACTGTCAGCTGATTTCTCAAAAGTAACTTTGCAGACAAAAAGGGGCTGGAAAGAAGTATTCAAAGTGATGAAAAGCAAGGACCTGCAACCTAGTTTACTCTATCCAGCAAAGCTATCATTTAGAACGGAAGGGCAGATAAAGTGCTTCCCAGACAAGGTAAAGCTAAAGGTGTTCATCATCACCAAACCATTATTACATGAAACGTTAAAAGGATTTATTTCAGAAAAAGAAGATCAAAACTATGAACATTAAAATGGCAGTAAATTCACAACTGTCAACAAGTGTATCTAAAAAACAAACTAAGCAAACAAGCAAAACAGAAACAGAATCATAGATGTGGAGAACATTCGGAGGGTTGTCAGCTGGGAGGGGAAAGGGGAGAATGGGAAAAAGGTGCACGGATACAGAATGGTGGGTACGGAATAGACAGGAGGAGGTTAAGAATAATAGAGGAAATGGAGAAGCCAAAGAACTTATATTCACAACCCATGGACGTGAACTAAGCAGGGCGGGGAATGCTGGAAGGAAGAAGAACTACCAGGTGGAGGGGGCAAAGGGGAAAAAACTAGGAAAACTGTCATAGCATAACCAATACAATATATATATATATATTTTTTAAATATTTTATTTATTTATTTTTAGAGAGAGGGGAAGGGAAGGAGAAAGAGTGGAAGAGAAACATCAATGTGTGGTTGCTCTCTTGAGTCCCCTGCTGGGAACTGGCCTGCAACCCAGGCATGTGCCCTGACTGGGAATCGAACCGCGATACTCTGGTTCGCAGGCCCGCGCTCAATACACTGAGCTACGCCAGCCAGGGCTTTCAATACAATATATTTTAAAAAATTAAAGCAAAAAAGATCCAAAGCAGCCAAATTAAACACAGTAGTTCAAGTGAAACCACAAAGAAAGACAAGGGCATGCTGCACCAGACCGGAGGCAGTGTTTTCTTCCAGCTGAGGGAGGGGGAGCAGGTAGGGAGGGACACTCAGGGACCATCCCAGGCAGGGTTTCTCCAGTGTTAACACACACGGTTGCCTCAGGGTCTGTCAGCAAGCAGATTCTCATGCAGAAGGCGGCTGGTGGGGGCTGAGACTCTGCGCTTCCTACAAGCTCCCCAGTGAAGCCGATGCTGCTTCAGGTGGTGAGGCTAAGCCGAGACACAGCAATGGCCTAGCCCAGGGACACCCCACACTGCCACACAGCAGCACCCCTCAGGGGGCTTTTCAAAAGTACTGAGGGCAGAATGTAAATTGGTGCAGCCGCTGTGAGAAACAGCATAGACTTTCCTCAAACCACTAAAAGTAGAACTGCCCTGTGATCCAGCAGTACCACTTCTGGGTATACATTCAAAGTAAAACTGAAATCAGGACCTCCCATGTTCACAGCCAAGGAATGGAAACAGCCTCGGAGTCCGTGTGCGGACGGGTGGATACAGAAGGTGTGGTGTATACATACAGCGAATGACACATTCAGTCTCAAAAAAGAAGGGACTCTTGCCATTTGCAACAACATGATGATGATTATCTTTGAGAGCATTAGGCTAATAAGGGAAATAAGTCAGACCCAGAAAGACAAATAATGCCTGATCTCATTTATATGTGGAATCTAACAAAATTGAACTCCCAGAAACAGAGTGGAATGGTGGTTGCCAGAGGCTGGGGGAGGCTGCGGAGGGCACAGCGTTTGGGCTTTGAGGATGACTGCGCTCTGGAGATGCAAGGTACGGCATGGCGACGGCAGCTAGCAGCCGTGCTCTGTGCGTGGAAGTTGCTTAGAGAGTAGATCCGAAGGGCTCTTACCACACACAGAAACGGTGGTAACTATGTTAGGTGATTACGATGGTTATGGTAATTACACTGATTATGACAATCAGGGTGTATATGTACGTCGCATAGACACAATTTTTGTTTCTCAATTACACTGGGAAAAGGCTGGAAAAGATAGAGGCACTGATGCCGGGCCCACCCAGATCAGTTAGAGAAGCGTCTCTGGGGGAGGAGCCCAGGCCCGGCTGTTTGTCCCCCGACCCCCAGGTAGCCCACCGTGGGGGAAGCAGCGGGTGGACGGCCGCTCCTGCAGCTCTGGGTCTAAGTGGTGGCGCACAGGTGTTCCTTTCATTCTCATTCTTTAGGCATTTCATGTACGCTGTCTACGTTACTTTGTATGGGTGAGGCGTACACAAATTTTTTAAAATTTAAAAGGAGTATGAGGTGGAGAAGCTGAGCTGGGAGATGAAGGGTCAGAAAAGAGAAAGAGCACAGAATCCGCAGCAGTCCTAAAAATGGTTTCCTCCTCAGCCAGGAAGCCCGCCTGCCCTCTGGGCCCGTGGTCCGCACAGCAGGCGCTGCTGCTGAGCTGGCGGCCAGCCCACTGTCAGTGCCGAGGTCAGCCAGGCCGCCAGAGGCGTGGAACAGCGGTCAGTCCGTCAGGCCGGCGAGCCAGTCTGGCTGCCACTGAGCGGGCCTCTCTGCTTTCCATCAGCCAGCAAATTGGCCTGTTAGTGTGATGGCGCGTCAGTCGGCGTTTTAGTCACTGCTGCCAGGTGGTCAGTCAGTTTTCACCGGGTCAGCCCAGCTTTCAGTCTTCCCGCGGGTCTGCCCACTGTTGACGTGAAGGCATGTCAGTTGGGAAGTCTGTCAGTCAGTCGCGATGTCAGTGAGTGGGGAGGCTTAGTCAGCGCTGACAGTCTGAGGCACCAGCCCCGTCAGTCGGTCAGTCGGTGAGACAACCTGTAGTGAGGAAACCATGAGCCTGTCAGCCAGACCAGTTCGGTGGTAGGTTCGTCAGCCCCGAGTCCGTGAGATCGTCGGGCAAGCCACGAGTCGATTAGTTAGACACTGTATCCATCAGTCAGTTAATTGGCTGGTCACCAAGTCCGTGTGTTCACTGAGTTTGTGAGCCAGTCTTCAGTCAATCAAACCATATGGCTTCATTCCCTACATCGCCTGAGCCCGAGTCTGTCAGTCAGGTGCTCACTGTGTCTGTCACCTACTTAACTGGCCAGTGTCAGTCATTGAGACAGTGAGTGAGGCGGCCAGGGGTCAGCCAGCTGGTTGGTGACTGCCAGGCGGACGGTCACCGAGTCTGGCAGCCATCCAGCCAGGCGGCCCCGCACGGCCCGCCTCCGCGCCCAGCCTCCGCGCCAGAAGCTCGGCAGACCCGCGGAGAGCCCTGAGCTCCGCGAAGGTCAGGTTCTGTTACTATTTTAACCTGAGAAACCTCCCAAGGCTCCGGGAAGTGGAACAGGCCGTCAATAGACCGCCTTGTCCTCCCCTCCCCGCCTCTCTCTCCATTAGCGAGGTTCCTGCCACAGAGAAGGGACGCTTCCCGGAGGCCGGAATTGGAGGAGGGGGCAGGTACTGGCGGACTGTTCCAGGCCGTCCTGTGTCTGCTCGGTCAGCCACCCCCTCCACGGCTGCCCGACTGGGTGCGGTGGGCTCCCCCAGCGGTCCCCTTTCCCTTCTCCTGGCCCCCTGCCCCCCCGGTACTCCATGTCCCCCATCTAGACCCAGAGGTCTGAGCTGCCTGTCGGGACAAGCAGGGCAGAGGCAGGGACAAGTAGCTACAAGTGGCCCTGAGGGGACATGGATTTTATGCCAACTCTTGTTTTTATCTGCTATAACTCAAAAAAAAAAAAAAGGAAGGAAAGAAAAAAAACACAGTTGCCGAGTCTGTTTCATTTCATGGAAGTTCCACTTACAAGAGCTCATTTAACCCTCACAGCCACCCAGCGCGGCAGTGGTACCCCCCTCGCGGGTTAGGCAGGAGCCGGAGAAGGCGAGGTGACCCGGCCCCCCAGCGGCTGTGTCTGCCTCCAGTCCACACTCTCCGCTTCGCCAGGCTGCCCCTCGGGTGCTGGCCGGGGCTTTCTGCGCGGAGCTTCACTTCCCCTTCTTTCCCAGAGGCTGGACAGGAGATTTCTATTATTTGTTTATTTACTTATGTTTCATCCACACCTGAGGATATATTTTTATTGATTTTAGAGAGAGGAAGGGTGAGAGGGAGAGAAACTTTGATTGGTTGCCTCCCATACACAACCCAACCAGGGATCAAACCTGCAAACAGGGTATGTGCCCTGACCGGGGATCAAACCCACAACCTTCTGGTGCACAGGACAATGTTCCAACTAACTTAGCCACCTGACCAGGCTGGAGAGGAGATTTCTGAGTCTCTTGAGCTCTTACGTTCTCTTCTAGAAAGTAGCTTCGTGCCATCGGATTTGCCTTGGGACCCGCTATGCCTGAGTCAGACTGGCAGAGATGGCAGGGGTTGGACGGCAGCATCCTCAGCCTTGGATCCTCAGTAGCTGGCCCTCTCTTTCACAAGCTTCTGGATTTATGGAGCTGGAAGGGAGCTGGGAGCTTATCTGGTCTGCACCCAGTCTCATGGGAGGCAGAACGCCTCCCGCAGTCGTGCAGTGGTCATCCTGTCTGAGCTTGCACATTGCCAGTGACGGGGAGCTCACTACTGCTCTAAGGAGCCTTTACTGAGGGTCCTTGGAACAGCCATCCATCCATATCTGAAGCCCAAATGTTTAGGTCTCAGTTCTGTGTTCTGGTGCCACCCAGGTGAAGCCTCATGCTTCTCTAAAGGCTGCCTTGCTTCCAGACTTGGGAACAGACAGTGGAGTTTCCTGTTTGTCCGAGGCTTTAACTGTGAGGGAAAGGGCGGAATACTTGGAAATAGTGGAAAGTGCCATGTTCTGAGTCAGCGTGGTAGGCTGATGGCATCGACGACCTCAGTTCGTCACACCGCGCTGTATCTGCAGCTTCCAGCCCTGCTCCCCAGCACCGACTGGCTCTGGCTGAGGCAGCAGCAGAAAGCTGACACCAGCAGAGGCCGGTTAAGGGACTTGGGTGTTCACTTCCTCTGGTGGACGCCTACCCCCGGCCTGCAGGGACAAGCCCAGGCCGGCCTGCTAGAGGGGCGCAAGGCACACGCAGAGCAGGTGAGCCGTCCTAGCCCAGGGCAACCTCAAGTGGTCAGTCCCAGCTGATCCTCGGCTCCCCGCAGACAGCTGACTGGGCTCACATCAGTCAGGCCTTGTTGAGCTCAGCCCAACTGCCCAGCTGACCCGTACACGCAGGAGAAATAACCGTTTTGTGTTAAGCTGTGAAATTTGGGGGCGGTTTATTATACAGCAACAGCTAAGTAATAGAGTCAGCTACTCAACATTGCCCAAGATTCAGTCCTGCTTCCTCACCCTTTCCTGGTGGTATATCTTCAAATAAGTGATACCATCTCTGTAAATCTCAGTCTTCTTACCTGGGAAGTGGGCTCGGGCCCCCGCTCCTCCTCCTTCAAAGCAGGCAGTGGAAAGAGATCATAGATGTGAAATGCACTGCCAAGCATGAAGAGCACGGGGAAGGGGCTTGGGCTCAGGGGGCCCAGTGGGCTGGCCCGGATGGCTGGTGCCCCTGGGGCTCATGTCAGGGCTCGGCTCGGCAGAGGGCGCGGCAGTATATTACTCCAGCTCACCTCCCTCTTCAGGAGCAGGCCTGGCAGGCTGAGTGATGGGGCCAACTGGAGATTTATTTACAAACACAGCCCTTTCGCCTTCACTTCCTCAGTAAGCCCTGTTGGCAGCAAATAAGTGAGAATCAATAGGCCAGTTATTAAACCGTAAATATCCCTCCCCTTAGACTCTCGGGCCAAGAGCTCTGAACCTCTCAGTTGAAGGCAACAGAGGTGGGGGCCCTCGTACTGAGCCTCTCAGCTGAGAGGGGGACGAGCGTACCTCACATGGGGCCCGCCCAGCCCCCGGCCCAGCCAGCCACTCCGGGACAGAAGAGGGACTGCTGCGACCTCTCTGGGTAGGAAGGAAGCCCAGTCTGGGCAGAGCAACGCTAAAGGAACCCTCAACCCACCACGCAACGTCTATAGATCAGAGGAGGGGAGCCTCGTGAGTAAGGCCAAACACTTCTCCCACCGTGTTCAGACTGCGAATGCTCGAGTCTGAAAGGGACTGTGAAATCTGTCCCTGTACGGACATATCCTGGGGATGGAGGGGAAACTCGGGCCCCCAAAGAGGGAGTGACTCATTCAAAGACATGTGCCCGGAAAAGGACAGAATGTAGACTCCGACCCAGCTGTATGGCCGGTGGTCTGTGCCATTGTCTAAGGCAGGAGAGGAATTGCAGTGTGGAGTTAGGCTTGGTGGACAGTGAAGTTGGTAAGGGACATAGATTACAAGGCAGCTGATGAGGGCCATGGAGACAGGAGTGGGCACCTGGGCGTCCGCCATCTGACCATTGTGTTATAGGCCAGGTTACCTGGAAAGCGGCTCGGGGGTAGACAGAGGAAGTAGAGAGGGTGTGAGAGGCACTTTTGTGGTGTGGAGCAGAGAGAAGGGAACACACAGCAGTCACGGGGCCCTGGCGGGCTCCTAGCGCTCCTTGACTGAAGGCAGCAGGGAAGCTTCGTGGGAGAGGCTGCATGTGAGCCAGGCCACGGAGCGCGAGCAGGACGTGCACTCACTTCTGTCCTCATTGCACGAGAAGGGAGCGCAGGGCAATCCAGGGGGCAGTGTGGGAATACAAAAGGCCTCATGGGCGATGGTGATGATGATGAGGATGCTGGTGATGGTGGCGATGCCGAAGATGATGATGATGGTGATGATGGTAATCATGATAGTGGTAATGGTGGTCATGGTGGTGGTGGTGATAATGGTGGTGGTGATAATGAAGAAGATGATGATGGTGGTGGTGGTGGCAGTAGGTGGCACTTTCTAAAGGACCTTCTGTGTGCCAGGTTTAGTGTATTAGCACTAAACCTCTACATTGTTAAATTTACACAGCAACCATATTAGACACCTAGGTCTGCGGGGGCTCAGAGATGCTGGCTTTTTCCATATATGCAAAGGGGGGTTGGGTGACTGGGGGTGGTGGCCAGCTCTTTGGGGCATCCTGAACCCCAGGTTAAGGTACTGGGACTCTGTGCTGAGGGCAATGAGGGGCTACAGAAGGCTTTTGAGCAGGTGACCGTCTCATCAGAGCTGGCCTCCTCCGCTACGTTACCAGGCTATCTATCAGTCATGGCCAGAGAAACACAGAGGGCTGAGATACCCATGAACTGGGGCTCAGGGGGCTTCCTAGAGGAGGCGGCCTTTTGTGGGATTCAGAACTTCTGTACACGGTGTGGCCCCTCTTGGCAGCTCTGGTTCTGTGAAGGACTCCTGGCCTCTCCCTCCAGGCTGCCCTGGACCACTGAGTGGCTTGGATTTACTTCTGGTGAGGGAGGGGTCCTGTCAGAGCCTCCTGTTCAAC
This sequence comes from Artibeus jamaicensis, assembly GCF_021234435.1. NCBI lineage: Eukaryota > Metazoa > Chordata > Mammalia > Chiroptera > Phyllostomidae > Artibeus > Artibeus jamaicensis. The sequence goes on from NW_026521788.1 coordinate 22,660,495, forward strand.
GTTCACGTTATGGCGTCCAGCCCCGCTCCGGGAGCCACCTCCTCCTGGCGGCTGGGGGGTGGGAACACAGTGGTGGGTGGGGCACACCAGGCCCAGAGGAGTCATTCCCTCAGGAAGCTCGTTGGGAACACTTCACACTACCAATGCTGACACCTCAGACAAATGAACTAAAGCCTGGTCCCTGGGAGCAGGGCCCAGGCATGGCTGTGTGGAGAGACCTTTACTGTCCAGCCGATTTCATTGGAGAACCGGGACAGGAAACCCCTGGGAACTGCATCCCAGGCCAACCTTGCATCCTGTTCGTTCACAGATACAATCGGGAGCTCCTCTGGCTCTGGGGACAGCGGGCATTGTCTGGACAGGACTGGCCCTATAGAAAGGCACCCCTCACCTCCCAGTGTCAACGGTTCCTACTACCCTCAGTGTCCTTGTAGCGGACAAGTCTCTAGAATCAGGCTGGGCCCTGAGCTGAGAAAGCAAGTGAACAGGATGGGCTCAGGCAGGAGGTCTCTTTCCCGCTGACCTCTGTGCCCTCCCCACCCAGCCTCCCCACACAATCCCAGGTTAGCGCTGGCTCCTCCCCGATCCCGAGGCTGCTCCGGGGCACCATCTGCCTTGTATTCCAGGGCTATGCGCTTCTCCAGCTCCCTGAGGAGGGCCGGGTCTCCTGTGCCTAAGACGGAGGGAAGAGCAGAGAGCGCCAGAACACAAGCCTAGGAGCAAACTGCACAGTTTTCACCCGGGGTCTGCTTCTCACTGGCTGCACGACGGTAGGCAGCCTCTCCGGTAGGTGAAGCTGAGGGAACGGTTGTAATGATAAAAGCACCCGCATTATAAAGGTCCTGAGAGGCCTAGATGAGGCGATCCATGAGAAGCCCTGAGAAGGGTGACAAACATATAGCACGTGCTCGGGGTGAGTGGCTATTTTTATCTGCATCCTACTGGTGGCCTTCCTGAACATCTGTGCTTGCCAAAGGTAGATTGTATTGAATAGGAGTGGCCACTAGGGTGTTTTTCCTACCCCAGATCTAAACCCTCTTTTGGTATTTGGGGGGTTTTCCACTCCTGGTGGGAGGCAGAGCTTACCCACTGTTACAGAAGCTGAAAACCCCGGCTTCTCGCTTGCTTTCCCAGCCTTTGTAGCACAGGTGCAGACCCATGAGCTGAGGACCCATTAGGTGGGCTATGACACAGGATGCTGGAAATGTGGTTCTGGTGACAAGGAGGGGCCACAGGGCAGCTAAATGAGCACCAGGGCAGTGTGGCTGGCAGGCAGCAGTGCGCAGTCCTGTGGCCCTAGAGGAAGAGCATTGGGTGGCCTCCTGTGGTCTATGGCAATGCCCTCCCCACACTGGTTTGGTCGTGTGACAGTTTGGGCTACGGTCTGGGCACTGTGCTTCCCAGCTCTTCCCAGTGACCATGCAGTGCCCAGCGTTCATTCAGTCCACTCTCTGCTCGATCGGTGTGCATTTCGGCTGCCTGCACCAGCACCCCAACTACCTGCAGAGGAGAGTGGGACTTCTCCAGGACCTGAAGCCAGGCTCAGATGCCGGCGAGATCCCGGTCCAGGCCCCACAGTGCTAAGTTGCTGCGCAGGGAAGCCAGAACCAAGGCTCATGCTACCGCATGTAAGCACTCTGTCTGCATACGGCCCAGGACGCCGGCCTCGGCCCCCAGCACTTCCCGTTGAAGAGATCAGTGCAGTGTCACTCTGGAGCACTGGCCACAGGCTCCAATGGGAGTTGGCTACAAGTTCCAACAGAAGGGAGGGGTGTTACAATTAAAAATGCCCTGCTTCCAGGGAGGGGCCGTAACTCATTCTCTCCTGCAGGCAGAAAAGCCTCAAAAAAGTCAACTGACCTGAAAATGGGGTTCCCAGCCAAACTCTGGGCAGAGGCCACCCGACCACACGACAGTGATTCGAGCCTCTCCCATTTAGACTCTCACCATTTTACCTATTTATGCTCATACTGCAGAGGTGAAAGCAGGGCTCAGAGGCTCACAGCAGCTCTCCCGAAGGTCCCGTCACAGTGAGTGGCAGAGACCGGGCTCCAGTGCGTGTGTCATAACATCAAAGCTAAAAGGAACCTTTGAGGTCACTGAGACCTAGGAGAGGGTGGCCAAAGGAAGGCAGATTTTGAACTTGCACTAAAAACAACAAAAAAAGACCCTAAAGTATTCTTACAACTTTGGGATAGAGCATTTTGTCTCGTGAGGGAGTGAGCTCTCTGTTAGTGGAGGTGTTCAAGAAGAGGTAGGTAGGGATGCAGTGGAGGACAAGGACCCCACACTGACCAGGAGAGCGGCCATCTCCTGGGGACCCGTGGCTCGCTACAAGTGGGGTTGCCGGCTCCTGGTTCTTTTGCAGTTTTCCCGGGCCCTCTTCAGGGAGCCAGTTCAACCCGAGGGGACTGAGACATGCACCTCAAGTGACCTTGATGCCGCATGCCACATGGGAGGTCTTGAGCTGCTTCAGAACGGAGCCCCCAGGGTCAGAGAGTCCTGTCTCCCTGCACACACATGTACAGATGGAGAAACTGAGGCCCAGGGAAGTGAGGGAACTCAAGCCAGAAGCAGAGAACTCGAGTGTTCGGCCTTCAGTCCAGAGCACTGGTTCTCGGAGTGGAGACCCCGGCCAACAGCCTCGGATTCCCCAGGAAGCTTGTTATGAAGGCGAAATCTCAGCCCCTTCTGGCTCTAAAATTCTGGAGGAGGCTCAGTCTGGGTTCATCAAGCCCCCGGGAATTCTGGTGCATACAAAACGTTTAAAACCACTCATATTAGTGCTTTTTGTGTTACCGCGTCAACTGACCTGAGGCCCATGGGTGGGACATTCTTCCTGTGCCGTGTCTCACCTTATCCTGCTTTCTAACCCATCACAAGAAACGAGATCCTTCTAGACTTATAGGCTACATGCGTTTTACCCAAATGGGGTTAACATTCCGAGCTCAGAGATGTGCAATGACCTGGCAAGGTCGTACAGCCCAACGGCGGCTGGTCTGGGACTAGAACCCACAGATCCCAAGTTTTTATCCAGGGATCGAGTGAGGTCTTCTGGGCCTGATTCCTCCTCCCTCACCCCACGGGACCTCCTAAGGCCCTCACCCCCCTTCGCAGAGGCCGATGGGCCACAGCGCTCCCTGGCCAGGCTATCAACAGGCATGTCTCCGACGGGCCTGGCTGCTCCGGGCAGTGCAGGCTAGGTTGGTTTATTTATTGCTGTCATTAATTAGTTTTGTTGGGGAAGAAAGACAGATCCCTGGAGAAGACCAGTGCATTAGAGCCCATTATTCCATCATCGCTGTGGACTCATTGGCAAAAAGCACAGCCCCTTTCTGCTGTCAGCCCAGCACAATTAATTAGCCTGCAGCCATAGAGGTGGCCCTCAAGCTCCCCTCCCCACCTCCAGGCTGAGAGGGCTCTGCTCTGGCATCTCTGTTCTCCAGGGCTTCTCTGCCCCAATTCTAGCTGGGTGGCAGTGGCTGTTGGACAGGCCCTTCTCAGGAGCAACCAGAATAGCTGTATTGCAGGAGGGAGGTGGGGATTCCTGGCCAGGTTGAACCCTAGCCCAGTGCTATCCAGTACATTCTATGATGTGTCAGACACCAAGCTAAGTGTCTAACACATAATGAATTCTCACAAATATCCTGTGAGGCTTGTTTCAAGACGCCTGAGGCTTGCTAGGGGGAGTGACTTGCCCAAGTACCACAGCACAAGTCTTTGGGGCAGAGTTTCTACCTGGGTCTGAGCCCTGACCCCGGCTTGGCCCCTTTGCTCAATGGGGCTTTTCAGAGTGGCTCACGAAGTCGGGGGCCTGACCCTACACAGGGCAAAGCAGGCTATGTGTGGGGGGCAAGCATGGAGTGAAGCAGAGAGGACAGCTATGTGATGTGCTTGAAAGGGCCCTTCTTGAGTCCACTTGTACGCTGAGTGACCATGGACAGGTCCTCAGTTTCCCCTTCAGTGAAAAGATTGGGTCCAATGATATGGGTCCCCTAGAGAGACAGTAGGGTCTGGTGGCTCAGGTGATGTTTAGGGTGTTACTTGTCTCTCTGAGCTTCAGTTTCCTCATCATCTGAAAAATGGGGGGGGGGACTAAACCAGCCCCATTGGGTTAAGGTGAGGATTAAATGAGATAATACTTGAAGGGCCTTACCAGCAGGAGGGCTTGATTAGTGCTGCAGTGCTGCATTGCAGCTGCCGGCCACGGGAGGGGAAGACGTGGCTGATGCTCCAGAGGCTGCCCATCCACCTCTTTGCTCAGGGTTTGGACTCTAGGCCTGGTCATGCCTTCCTTTTGCTGCATAACGTTAAGCGAGCTGACCCAATTACCTTCTGCCCGCAAGGCCTCACCCTTCCCACCTGTGATGTGAGCATGTGGTCGGGTCAGGCAAGGCGCTGCCCCTTCCCTCGTCTCTTCCGCTCGGCAGGAGGCCGTCACCGCCTTCAAAGCAGTTGACTCAGGCTTCACCCAAAGGTGGGGCCAGGCTGCCTGCCCAAGGGTGCTAAAAAAGTTAATTAAACCCTGAAGAAGCCATCTGTTAAGAGGGCAGTGATGGTATATTCAATAGAAGGCAAAGGTTGGTGCAGAGTAATGAGTCTTTCTTAGCTGTGAATAATGCTTTCCTCCCATCGCCAGCGCCCCCACTCTGAAGGATGGCACTGGTGCCGCCATGGCTCATCCTAATGTCCTGGGCACTGGCTGGTCTCTGTCTGCAATCTTCACGCCCAACTTCATCTTCTCTCTGTTTCTGTCCCGCTCCTGGTCTCTAACTCTTCTCTGGGCCAGGTCTGAGGCACACATGATCTCTGTCCGTCTGTCTGTCTGTCTCCCTATCCCCTCTGCATGTGTTACTTCCCTGTCTCACCTCTGAGGAAACCTGAGGGACACCATGTTGCACAGCCATGCCACACACGTCGCACATGGGAGCAGGAAGCCTGCCCTGTGGCATGTCCAGGGACAGTTTGGAAGCAGGCAGAGGACGAAGATGGGGAGGTGAGGGTCCCTGAGGGGAGGCAGCTGGCCAGGAGACTGCTCAAGGTCAGCGCGGGCTGGCCCACTCCAGCTCCCACTAAGCTCACCCACTCTCTGTCGCATCCATGAGCCCAGCCTGCAGAGGGCAGCCTGCCTCGGACACAAGCCATGTCCGGGGAGGTGTCCTGCCAGGCACTGAGTAGTGTGGTTCCGGGGCCCAGAGCCAGTGTGAATATGGCTCCCTTGACTTCTCTGCAATTTATTTCTCCCCAGACTCTTCCGTAAAAGGTGAGTCCCACACCCTGGTGGGCTCTGGGGACAACGATCTTAGCAGTGGCCCTTGAGAGGGTGGAGTTGCACCCAGTTCCCTGTCCTTATCTCCTGCACCCTCGCCCCCGGGGGCACCTGCTCTGGGCAGCTGCCCCAAAGGGATCTGCTCTCACCCTTCTGCCCATCCTGAGCTGCCACCCGTCTGTCTGTCAGTCTCTCCGAGGGTCCCCTCCTGCTCCAAACAGAATTCTGGTATTCGCAGCAGATCTCGGCCACAGCTGAGAAGCAGGAGCCCTGGGGCCCTCCCCTCACCAGGTGGGCGCTGGCTTTGTCCCCCTTTGTGCTGGTACAAAGGGAAGCCGGGCAGGGGCGGGGAGAGGTCCAAGGCCTAGCAGGTGTCTGTCGCTGTCCTGGCAGCCAGCGTGGGGAATGATGGGAGAGGCGGGGGTGGCGTCATTCACCAGCCGAGCTGGGCACAAGGCACCTTGATTAGGCCCCCAAGATAATCGCCGCACACCTGGGCTGGTACCCCAGAGGCCCCCCTCCTGCAGGCATCCCTTTGTCTGTCTGGGAGGCTCCAGCTTCAAAGCCTGAGATTGCAGCTGATAGACTGGGCTGCAGCCAGGCATGAAAACCGAGAGCATGGTGCTGAGGACGAGGGTTTTTAGAGCTGAGGGGAGACATGCCTCCCCATTCAGCCTGGAGAATGGAGGTGTTCTAGGAAAAAGGAAAGCCCAGCTCCCCGCTTCTCTGGACCAAATAGTGACCAGCTCGTTGGGAGAAGAGAGGACCGGGGTGGGAGGGGAGGGAGAACAGTTAGACTGTGTGTGTGTGGTTGTAAATGGGGAAATATGTGTGTATGTAGCTCACAGATAGGTATTCACACATGGCCAGAGTGGGATGGAAGAGACGGGCAGGTGGATGACCCCTCAGTTACCACGGCGACCCACATGCCACCTGCCACCCTGAGGGCCGGTGCCTGTGCACTGACTTCTTCCAGAGGGCACTCTGGTCGAGGAGCATACTCCTCCCTTGAGGAGAGAGGACAGATGTTGCACAGAGGTGACAATCCCCAAGCAATGAGGGGTAGGAACCAGTGGGTTAGTACCTGGGCATCCTCGTCCTCTGAGGAGGTGAGCGTGATGAGGTGGGTGCTATCTAGATTTCCAGCAGAATCTGAGTTGGAAGGCACCCAGTTGGAACATACTCTTTCTTTCCTCTCCCAGCCTCACTCCCTCCCCAACTTTCCTGGAATTGCCTCCCAAATCCACTACTTGCCCCAAATCCGTCTCTTAGGGTTGTTGGTATAAGTTATCCACATTAAGACGGGGTGGCAATGGGGGGGTGTTGGGTCCTGGTGGTGTGTCCTGCATAGGGTGAGGGGCAGGGAAGGGCCTAGAAGCAGGCTGCACACCCTCCTGAGGTCAGAGGGGTCACAGACTCAGCCCCACCTGGAGCAGCTCACTCTGAGAGCAGCAGGTGCGGGGGTGGGAGCCTCGTCCACCTGGGCGGGCAGGTGGAGCCCACACTGAGCCACGCCTGCGGCGGTCAGGGACTCAGCCTGGGGCCTGTGGGAACTCGTGGCTGGGGGACTTCATGTATGTCTGCACGAGCGTGTGGGCAGCTGTGAATGTGGCTGGGCGGGCGAGTCTGTGTGTATGTGAATGTGGGAGGAGGAACATGACCCTGTGCTCATGTGCACATGTGCATGGCATGTGCATACGTGCTGCCACGTAAACTCAGAATCAAGGGCCTTCTGGCTTTAGGAGCCTGGCCCTTCCTCACTGGCTACCCACAAACCCCAGAGTGGCCAGTGGCAGCGCAGGGCATGGCACCTTAAGGTGGAGGCCAGAGCCGACCCATGGGGGACAGGATCACTCCAGCCTCTTCGGGACCAAATAGGGCCTTGAGGGGGCAGGGAACGAATGTGAGGTATTGCAGAGTGCCATGCCGTCACGTGGCTCCCTGCTGTGTCTTCAGTGTGGGACAGGCTCAGCCCAGGGAGATTTAACACCCCGTTGTTCGAGGGTGGCATATTTCACCTGGTCACAGGTGCAGGAGCTGCAGAGCCAGGGTTGCTAGGAGAAGCACAATTTCTGTCCCTGGCCGTGTCTTTCACCTTCCTCACCCCCATCTGCATCACTCAGCCGTGCCAGAAACCCTGATATGTGTCTAAAAATGAAACAATGAGCTTGGCTGGGTGATGGGGGCAGGTAGGGGGCACTTCCTTCCCATGTCAGGGGCTGATGAGTGGCCAGCTTTTTCCAGGGAGTGGTTCTCTCCAGAACCCAGCCTCAGGGAAGTCCCAGCATCCCTAGGTTGACTCCCTTATCCTGGGGAGCACCAGGTTTAAAATACAAAATCCCTTTTGTACAAAGGCCCATGGGGGTCAGCCAGGCCCAGCCCTGTGTCTCCGTACGGGGAAGGTGAGGCTCAGAGAGGGAAAGCCACTTCCCCAAGGCCACCCCGAGAAGCTGACGAGGGCGAGGATCAGAACTGGAGCTCCTGGGCCCTGTATTTGCCTTGAAACACCCTACACTTCGGAGGAATTTCACTCCTATGGACCAGCGGCCCATGGCTCAGATTTTCCTACCCTCGCCAGGAGCTACAGGGAGGGGCAAGCCCAGCACAGCTCCAGTGAGCGACTCCAACCTGTCGTCCTGGCCATTGCCACCAAGCCCAGGCTGAAACCAGCAGGCCCCTGTCTCAGCAGGATGACGACACTTCTCAGACGGGCTCAGGCCAGGGTCCGGCCTGCTGCAGCCCTCCTATGCTGGGTTGAATCGTGTCTCCTGAAAACCCATACGCGCTTGACACCTGGAAATGCGACTTTATTTGGAAATGGGGTCTTTGCAAAGGGAACGCATTCAAGTGAGGTTATTCTGGAATAGGGTGGGCCCTGATCGGATGTCATTATAAGAAGAGGGAAATAGGGACAAAGCAGAGACACACAGGGTGAGCCCGCGTGATGATGGAGGCAGAGCCTGGAGTGAGGTGTGCACAAACCAAGGAGCCCCAAGAATTGCCAGCAAGCCCAGCAGCTGGAGGAGGCAGGAAGGAGCTGCCCCAGAGGCCTTCAAAGGGGGCCTGGCCCTGCTGACACCCACTTTCAGATTCCTGGCTTCCAGAGTGTGAGAGAGTACATTGCTATGGTTGTAAGCCCCCCGTTCGTGGTAATTTGTTACGGCAGCCCCACGACATTAACAGGCTCCTCTCTGCTCAGCTCAGTGCCTTTCCTACTCCTCCCACCACAGTCATTCCTGCCCTCAAGGGGGAGGAGGTTAAGCCACAGCTGCCCCTCACTGCAGACTTGTTCTTAAGCCCCCTGTATGCCATTTCCTTTGTCTTGAACTCCCCTTCTGACCCTCTCAGCCTCACTGGCTGACCGTCTCTCACCTTGGAGCTCAGAACTGATGGGGAGCCACCCCCAACCCAGCTCGCTGCATGCCCCGGGTGCCCCTCCTTGTCTGGTTGAGTCACACCCATGCTAAGAAAAACCCTGCGTCTTCTCCTCCAGCAGTTGCCGTGGAGTATTGGCCTCGCCTGGCCCTGCAGGCTGGGCTAGGAAAGCCTCGTCTGAATGACCCTAGGTAGCCCTGGTTCCCAAGCCTGTCACGTGCGGCATCGTCACAGTTGGTTTATCTGGGGACCTCTGTCAGTGGATGGAACTCCCCGTGGGCAGAGACCATGCTTGTTCTCCAGGAAAGCTCACCGTGCCAGAGCCCGCTGTGGCAATGCGGCTTAGCCCTTTTTTACAGAGGAGGAAACAGGCCCAGAGAGCAGAACGAACCTGCCAGAGTCAGACAGACGCCAGGACAAGGCTGTTTCTCTGGCTGGTGAAGCAGCATCTGATTTGGTCATTTTGGTGCCCCTGAGGGAGGTGGCACCCATTCCTGGGCACCTTAGGACTTTCTAAATTGGGGGCCTTTGTTCGTGATGGAGATGCCAGGGTGTGCTGGTCAGACTCAGGGTGCAGGGCCACACCCGAGGCAGGCCCAGAGGCTCAGCGGGAGAGGTGTCTTCTCCAAGACCGATTCTGGAATGCTCCCTGTGGCTAGCCCATATGTCTTTGGGGATTACCTCTGCCACTGCCTCAGTTTCCCTGGTCTTACCCAAACCTGTAGCCATTTAAAAACACAAAAAATAAACTTGCCACAGGTTCAGATTTTTGCTTGGACACATTATTTAGCCTGAGTCTTAGTTTCCCCAGCCCTCGGGATGAAATGAGGCACGCAGAGAGCCAGGGACAACCACTGGCTAGTTCACACGAATTTCCTTCCCTTTCTTGTCCACCAGCCTCCGATTTCTGCCCGCCCCCAGCGTGGTTTTGCCCCTCCCTTCCTCCCTGGGGCGGGGCGGACAAGCTGGGACCCAGCGGATCAGGCCTCTCCTGCACCAGGCGCACACCAACTGGAGCCCTTTTCAGCTCTCACAGCAAACTGCGAGGCAGAGACCACAGCCCCTTTTTATAGAAAGGAAAGTGGGGCACAAGAGGCCCACCCCCTTGGCCGGTGAAGAGGAGTGGTGTGGTTGGGAAAGGCTGGAACAAGTGGGGCATGAGGCTGTAATCCCCAGCCTTATATTATGTCTTCCTGCCACCTACCAAGTTTGTGTCAGGCTCAACCCAACTTGGGCGGCATCGGAGTCCTGAGTTCATCTGCCAGGTGGGTGAGTCATAGCCGTGCGGCCTGGGACCCCTGCCTGGGCCACCACCCAGCACTGTCAGCCTCCCCGAGCTCATCTGGTACTTCAGAACATTTGGAGACCCCAGGCCCCAGGCCTGAGGAGTAATCACTAGCTCCTGCCCTGGGGGACACTGGGCCAGGCACAAGTGGGGCACGTGGCACAAGCCATCCAGCTAACAGCCCGGTGCTGGAGGAATGTGTCACCCTCCGCTATGTCCAGGCCTCTCCCAGGAGCCTATAAATTTCACCTGTCCTTGTGTGCGAAGGAAGGAGTGTCTGGGAGATGGAGAGCCTGTCCCAGGGTCCACCTAGATGGCTCTACCAGGCCAAGCAATTTTGCTGATGTCACCTCCCTGGAGATATTAAATATTGATAATGCAATAAATTTCCCTGCACCTCTATGACTCATGTCTTGATGTGTGTCGAAAGGAAAACAAGCAGACTGAGGTGTCTCCATTTAGGCAGATGGGCTCCATTCTCCGGGCACTCTGGGATTTGTGGCCTCCTTGTGCCAGAAGGGGAGCACGTGGGCCCGCCAGCTCCCCCTGCCGCGGGGCCCCAGCTTTAGAGGAGCATTCTCTGTGGCAGGGAAATCTTCCGGTGAGCCCCTAATGATGTTCGACCATCCTTTTTCTTGGGAAGTTCTTCTTCAAGTCTGACTGAGATCCATGTTAAGCAGGGGCTGATAGGCAAGCCCCATATCTTGAACACGGGTGACACCGGGACTTTATTTCTAAGGAGCAGAGCACCTGGAGGGGCTCAGGGGTCTCGCTCTGGCCACTTTCCGACTGTCTACTCGCTGTATGACCTTGGGCCAGCTACGAGGTCTCTGAACTTCAAAGTCCCCATCTATAAAATGGGACAATAACCTTTGCCGGGATAATTCCTAGGACTGCCGGGAGTGGGGCTTCCGCTGCCCAGATGCACAGCTTGGCAAGCGCAGGGAGGACTCCTGGGCCAGTTGCCCCCTGCAGTGAACAGCTTCATCAAACAAGACAATAAACGCGGTGGGCTTTACAAATGTAAATTGCTTTGTAAATAAAGTGGCATATAAATGTTAGGGGTAAATATACGCTTCCAAACTTATGATGGCAAATATCCTTGGGAGGGGGCCGGTTCCTAAGTCACTCTTTTATCCTCAGTCCTAGAGGCCCCCTGCGCGAGTCTGTCAGGAGTGGCAGGGAGCCCCCGCTCCCGCAGTGGGAGTCTGCTCTTCTGCTCCCTGCCCTCCGGCCCCAGGCCAGGCTCCGCTCCTGATTAAACAGGCCCTGGAGTGAGAAGCTTATCAGTTACAAGGAATCAATAGTCCGTTTCTTTATATTTTTCAATTACAAGAGCCGACAGAGAAAAGAAAAAAACTCAGGTGTCCTGTCATCAATAGCTGTTGAGGCAGGACCAAGTGCAGGGTCAGTGGCTGGGCCGTTTGTCAATGTCAAGTTCTGCCCACCTGCCTGCTTTCTGCGTCACCTCGGCACTCCTGAAGAGGGACCAGGAAGAGAGAGTGCATCTACCCATGACTTCCTCAAAATTTTTGGCTGTGGGAACAGTCTCCTGAGCCTTTATTTTCCAGGAAATAAGCAGAATTGAACCAGCGATGCAGGGAGGAACTTTTGCAGTCGGCGACGGGTTGACGGGGTGGACATCCACCACGAAGATCAAACAGCTTCAGAGGACTGCAGATTGGTGGCAACTCTGAGGGCTATTTAGGGGTAAACACCAGCCCATGATTCTCCTAGCCAATGAGGAAACACAGAAAGAAAACGGGCTCAGGAGGCAGCAAGCAGGGTGCAGGGCACACAGAAGGAGGTATTCGGAGACAGAGATGCTTTGTCAGAAGCCTGATTTGAAACTCATAAGGGGTTTCTGCTCCCCATATCCAGGTTGCTACGCACCCTTTAGTTTCGGTGTCTGTGAGTGACGGGGGCAGTCCCTTCCCTGACCCCTGTACCAGCTGCTGGGGGCGTTGGCTGCTGATGCCTCCACCGGGGGGGCCCTCAGCCCATGATAGCCATGTGGAACCACAAAAGAATCACCCTTGCCTAAAGGTGCTCAGTTACGCTCCAGAAGCCACACCCCTTCCCTGGTGAGATAAGATGAAGTTAGACTTCAAGGGTGCCCATACCTTTGCCTAGATTTTCCTCCTGCCCTAATCTCGGTTATGGGGTTAACCTAAGAGCACTCCCTCATCTGACTCGTGCTCTGCTTGCTTCCGGGAGAACCTGACCTATTCAATTCACTCAAGAAACATTTACTGAGCATCTACTACATGCGAGCACTGGGCTAGGCCCTGAAAACATACATGACCAGAACTGATTAGCTTCTTGTGAGAGAGAAAGGCAAGAAGTAGGTAAACAAATAAGTCAATTAGTTAGATGTGAGTGCTCAGAGGAAAAGAACAGGAATGATGTGCTGGAGGGCAGGGGCCAGTGAGACTGCTGTAGACTAGGTGGCTAGGGAAGAGCTCTGTAACCAGGGGGCAGGTGCACGGGAACTTGGATGACAAAGAGCTAGCCATGTGAGGACTGTGAAGAAATGGGTCCAGGTAGAGAGGGATGGTAAGTGCAAAGACCCTAAGGCTGGAGTAATCCTGCATCTGAGACCCCGGAAGAGCAGTGTGTTCGAAGCCTACTGAGTGGGGGATGAGGGCAGGGAGGCAGGGAAGTCAAGGATGGCCTGGTCAGCCGTGGTCTTAGGCAATGAAGTGATTGAATCAATTTACGTTTTTCCAAGATCACCCTGGCAGTCCTGGGTAGATGGGAAGGAATGGGGCTATGGGAGCTGTGATAGATGCTTCTAGTGCCTCTCAACACTCCCCACAGCCCACTGGTGATTCCAGCTGCAGGTGATGGGCGGAGGACAGACACTTCCAGATGCTTACCTGTCCTCTCTGCTTTGCTTCTGTGGGGCTTCTGGGGCAGCCCTGGAGCAGGAAGGGGCAGGGAGTTCGGGTCTCAGGAGGCAGCCATCTAGCAACAGGGACAAGGGTCAATAAATAAATAAGTGCCCCAGCTGCTGCCCTTTGGAGGGACTGCCCTTCCTGGGGGTAGGACCGCTGCAGCCGTCTGCAGTGGTACCAGTAACTCAAGAAGACACCACAGACTGGGTTTTCTCTTTCTGCCTCACTTGTGCTCACTCGTGTATCCTGAGATCACCTCCCAAATAAACAGCCTGCACCTGAATCCTTGTCTTGTGCCCTGCTCTCCAGGGACCCCAAGGTAAGATGGCAGGCGTATAGAGAAGAAATAACAGTGGCTGGGAGTTGGTGCCAGCAGAGGGGATAGTGATCTTGAAATGGATCCAGGATGTATTTTGCAAGTCAGGTGATAGGACGGGTTAATGGATTAGCTGTAGGCAGAGGGCGAGGAAAAGGGAGGAATGAAGGATACTGAGGATTTCAGCCTGCGGGTAGATGGTTTGTGAAAATGGGAAGAGTGAGAGAAGGACAGGCGTGCAGAAGGGCACTCAAGGGGTCGGTTTGGATGTATGTATTAAATCTGCAACGCCTGTGAAACTTCCACGCGCAATTCCTAGGAGGCAGTTGGAGATATATGTCTGGAGCTCTGGGCACAGCTGAGGGCTATAGACATCAATTTGAGAGTCTGTCACCAGCTGAGAAGTGGGTTTTCAGCCATGGATCTGGAGAGCACCAGGGAGAGTGCGTAGATGCAGAAGGAAAGCAGTTTGAACGGGAGGGAAGGAGCACCCTCATCTGCACTTTCCACCGGGGCTTTGGATAGGTGCCGTGTGCCCAGGCCCCTCTGAAGTGCTAGGGCAAAGATGGGCTGACACCCACCCTGCCCTCAAGGGGCTCTCCTCCATCTATCACACCAGCACATAGTAGGTGCTCAGCAAGCATTGGCTGCTGGACAAAAGCAGAGAAATATGCAACTGTTAACTTTGTGTGAGTCCAGAGAGAAAGATGAGTCCAGCAGCCTGGGGGGAGGGGTAAAGCTGGGGAGGCTTCTCGGGGGAGGTGAGTGTAGAGCTGGCCTTGGGAGGATTCAGGCGAATGATGAGATTTGGGGAGAGGAATGGAAGTAGCATCTGCTTGGACATTCCCATGCTGGGGAGAACGCCACTAATGTTGCAAAACTGAGAGTCCAAGAGCCACAGGAGTGTGTGTGAGTGTGTGTGTGAATTTGTGTGTGCTTTGTGTTCATCTATGAATGTGTGAGGGCGCACAGTGTGAAGGTGAATGTATGAGCAAGAGCAAGGGCAACTATGTGTGTGCAAGACTGTGAATATAAATGAGTGTGATGAGGTGTGAGTGTGAACTAGTGAGATTGTGTGAGTGTGAGCTCATGCATGTATGTGAAGGTAAAACTATGAGGGCATGTGAACCAGTGTATGTGTGTGAGTGTACATGTACGAGGCAGTGAGTGTGTGACCATGTGTGTTTGAGTGTGTTCGTGTGCACTGGACCTATGCCAGGGCCATGGCCATGCTTGTGTTTGTAATCTCTGAGTTGTTGGACTTCAGCCAAGCAGCCAATCCTCTGCCAGACATGAAGAAAATGACTTTCATACCCTGGGGATACTGTGTCCACCCCACATGGACAGGTGCACAATGGGGCCAGTGGTTACAGGGCAGCCACTGTGAGGCCTTTCCTCATCAGAAGGATGGCTCCTCTGGGGAGTGCCCGGCGGTCAGGACCTAGGACCCTGCTGTGACCTTGGCCTGGTCCTCGGCCATCTCTGGGTTTGGCCCTAGCCCAAGTGAGAGAACAACGCAGGAGAACATGACCAACCAGGGAGACTGGGACCATGGGAGTGGGCTTTCCCAGACCCAAACCGTCGGCTGTCAGCGCTCCAGAAAGGCACCCGCAGCCCACAGGCCGCAGGCCTCCCAGGGAGGCCCCGGAGCCCGCCGCGACGCCCTGCTCTGGCAGTACGCTGAGGTGGGAGGGTGGGCGAAAGAGTGTGCGCTTTGGAGCCAGACCTCCCTGGCTCCGACCACAGGGCGGCCACTTGCAGTAAAAGTCGATCTGAGCTACGTCTGTGTACTGTGCCTCCGTTATCTCGTGCACTTCTCACACCAGCCCAACAAAGGGAGTACGTGCAATCAGTCCCATATTACAGGTAGGCAGACAGAGGCTCAGTGACGAGCTCGGAGCTGGTGAGTCGTTCTGGCCACCCTGCTAAACCCCCGTCCTGGGCTCCGTGTCTGCAGAGTGGAGCAGTGAGACCAATTCTGGGCCATCTCCCCTCTTACAAGCCCCCTCCTTCCAACCTAAAGAGCAGTGACCCCCTGTAGTTTTGCACTGAGAACCACCTACCTCTAACCCCAGTCACCTGACCCAACAGTGGCCCCAGCCCTTGACCTTGGGCAGACACCTTGTTGAAGTGTCCTCCCCGGTCAGGGCTCTGGAGATCAGCCCCAAGGTCTCTCTCCAAAGGGCCCTTCTTTACTCAGAACCACAAATAAGGGGGGTGTTTGGGGATGTGGAGGACTCTGCAGGGATGGCCTTTGAAAAACTCAAGATGAAAATACAAATGGGCCCTGGCCAGGTAGTTCAGGTGGTTAGAGTGTCGTCCTGATACACCGGGGTTGTGGGTTCAATCCCTGGTCTCTCTTTTCTCTATCTAAAAATTAATAATTTTTCAAAAGAGAAAATACAAATACGTGAACAAATGGAGCAAAGACGGTCTTTTCAACAAATGGCGCCAGAACAACCGAACATCTACATACCAAAAAATGAATCTAGACATGGACCTCACACCCTTCACAAAATGAACTCAAAATGGATCAGAGACCTAAATGTAAAATGCAAAACTATAAAACTCCCAGAAGCAAACACAGGACACAATCTAGATGGCCTTGGGTGGGGCAATGACTTTTGAGCTATAACACCAAAGGACTTTATTAAAATTAAAAAGTCATGTGCGATGAAAGACACTGTCAAGAGAATGACAGCAAAAACCACAGACTGGGGGAAATATTTGCAAAAAGTCGTATCCAATAAAAGACCATTATCTAAATCTACGAAAACTTAAAACCTGACGATAAGAAAATAAACAGGTTGATTAAAAAGGGAGCAAAAGACCTGAGTGGGAATGTCAGCAAATAAGACATACAGATGGCAAATAAGCATCAGATGAGATGTTCAACCTCCTGTGTCATTACAGAGTCACACATTAAAACCACACTTCGCAACCACTAGAATGGCCCAAATACAGCACCCTCACAACCTCAGGGGACGGTGACGGCGTGCGCCAACAGCCACCCTCATTCACTGCGGTGGGTGGGAGTACAGCCACTTTGGAAGACAGTTTGGCAGTTTCTTACAGAACCAAAGGTGTATATTCCCACCATGTAATCCAGCAGTCGCGGTCCTTGTTATTTAACCAAAGGAGTTAAAAAGTATACGCGCTCAAACGCAGATGTTTCCAGCAGCTTCGCTCAGAGTGGCCAGAACCTGGAAGCAACCGAGACGTCCTTCCGCAGGTGAACGGATAAACCGTGGGACATCCAGACAATGGAACGCTATTCAGCACCAAGAAGAAACAAGCTTTCGAGCCACAAAAAGACGTGGGGGGAAACTTAAGTGCATATTACTAAGTGGAAAAAGCCAATCTGCAAGGGCTACATAGTGTATCATCCCAACCATTCGACATGCTAGAAAAAACAAACCACGGAGACAGTGAAAAGATCATTGTTGCCAGGAGCTGGAGGGCAGGAGGGAGAAGGCAGAGCACAGAGGATTTTTAGGGCAGTGAAAAACGGTGGTTACGTTTGTCAAAACCCTCAGAACATACAACCCAGAGAATGAATCCTCGCATAAGCTATAGGCTTTAGGTGACGGTGCGTCCTTGTGGGCTCATTGATTGTAGGACATGTGCCACTCTGGCGAGAGAATGCCATAGCAGGGGAGGCTGGGGTGCGGCCGGGGCACGCAGGAGGGACCTCTGTGCCGTCCACTCGGTTTTGCTGTGTACTAAAACTGCTCTAAAAAAATAAAGTCTGGTTTCAAAAAAACATATGATGGGTAAAGGAAGTCAAACATATGGTAACAGAAGGAAACCAGACTTTGGGTGATGAGCGTGTAATCGAGGATACAGATACGGAATTACAACGTTGCACACCCGAAATTTATATAGTTATTAACCGATGTTGCCTCAATAACTTCAATTTAAAAATATGTGAAGGACGCGCTCTTAAATTTGGTCCCTGTTTTGATCTTAAACCCTTGCACCAGGCTCCCAATAACATTTTCCCTGACTGATCCCTGGGACTCTGCTATTATTGTTCAGCATGACTTTTGTTTTTATTACCAGCAGTCCCTGAGCATCAGTCATGACTCTGACGATCTCATTTGACCTCACGAGAATCCGCTGTGGTAGGGACTGGTACCCCACTTTACAGATGAGACAACTGAGGCCCGGAGAGGTGAGGCCTCTTGCCCATCACACAGGTGATCTCTGATGGAGCCACTTTTGATCCAGGGGCCATTGGGAGCAGGATCAACCCAGACTCTTCATGTCATGTAAACAGAACAGTCACAGTTCATAGTTACCATCAGTACCTGTCTCATCATCCCCCCACTTGCTTTCATTGTTCCCATTCTGTACTTGGGAAGCTGCCTGGAGGGGGCGGCGCCTCGCCCGCCTTTAGACTTTTACAATTACACCCTCGTTTCCGAGGACCCCTTCCCAGTCTCTGGAGTCTCGAAGGCTCCACAGGAGTGAAAGAAAATGTCAAGAATATTAACCTTATAATTGAGTAAAACCTGAGAAGAATCATTAAACCACAGTTTAATATTTCCCAAATGGTACATTGACATTTTGAAGACATGAGAGACTCTTTGGCTTGTACATCCTGACCACACAGGTGAGAAGCAGGCCTTGGGAGCTGGCTAGAGAGCAGGCTGCCTGGCTCTATAATGCAGGAACCGTGGGCCTGAACCCGGAGCAACAGCCTTCACCTTCACCATGATCTTCAAGGTCATGCCACAGGTGAGGCTGGAGTGAGACATGGAGGTCCAGACGTGCTACATAAACATACACAATTGCAAATACGCGAGCCCCTGGGAATGCTAGCTGCCAGTTCATTTCTGGTATCAAGTTCCAGATGCTTTATCCAGATGCTTTGAAGTAAAAAACAGACTTCAAAAATGTGTGCCTTCCCAGCACCCAGGGCTTGGTCTCTAAATACCATTTTCCAATAAAAAGGACCAGGGTCTTTGAAGAAATGGCTCATTCTATAGCTTGGCAGAGAAAATGCAAGATGGTTGTGAGATTTTGTGGTGACGGAAAGTCAGATAGGGCTAAAAATAATAAACAAAAAAACTGCATGGTGGGCTTATACCCCAAAAATAATGGGACCATGTCAAGACAGCAGAGGTGTTGTCCTGTGAGAGCTTTCAGTGACCAAAGGTGGAACAATGTGAGCGACACAGTAAGTATGAGGAATATTGAATTCCAACCAAAAACGTGGAAGGGATGAGAAGCAGGAAATGGCCCTGAGAACATCAGGGCAGGAATCGCTACAGACAGGATGCACCCGTGGGTGCTAAAAGCAGTGGGCAGAACTGTAAGGAGAAAGAGGACAGATGCACAGCCTCAAAGTATCTCCCCCTCCTCAAACTCATTCATTTTTCTGGAGGTTTTAACGTATGTCCACAAATTCATAGATATCCAGGAGGCGGAGCTTAATTCCTCCCTTTTTAAGAGCTCGCTGGCCTTGAAGACTTGCATCTAAGAAGAGAACATGGGGAAGGCGAGTGTCTCCCCAGTGCATGGGAGAAACTCGGCAGATGCCACCTGAACCTGTGGTCGCGATGAACGTCACCAGTGAGAAGCCCTGCAGATGCCATGGGCCCCCGACAGGATGCGATGAAAGTGCGTGGTTTCCCACTGGTGAAGTTCAAAGTTAACCTACAGGAGGCTGAGTGAAGCATATGTGGTAATTCTCTGTGCAAACTTGGAACCCTTTTATCAACCTAAAATTATTTTTAAATGAAGTGATTAAAAAATGTGCCTTGTTTTGGATCCAGGATCCCCCAAATGTGGAATGTTAACTTACTAGCCTTAAATTAAGCTATTTTGAAAGCCACATACTCAATCTTTTATTCCCTCCGCAATATATACTATCCTGCACACAGACTCTCACATATACACAAATAACTGTATGTTCACTAAAATGGGATTGTGCCATCTGTGTTCCCCTATAGCCTGCTTTGTTAATAGCAGCACACTGTGAGAGATCCATAAGGTTTATCAGAAACATTTGCCAGGAACTACCATGAGGGGGGCGTCTCCCAGACCTTCTCTGCACCCCGTGGAAGTTCTGTGGCCTTCTTCCCACACTCTGGCACGGCCCCAGTCCTTGCAACAGGGAGCCAGAAAGCCCCGCCTCCCGGCACCCATAACATGGGTCGAAACCCACAAGAGGAAGCCAGGAGACCTGGGTTCCAGTCTAGTGACGTGACCCAAGGCAAGTCACACATCATCTCCGAAACTTTTTCTTAATTAAAAAAAATGGGGAGAGATTCCTGGCTGTGCCTGTCTCCCAGGGTTCAAAGGCAGCCTCCCTCCCGCAGGAAGTGTGGGGGAGCAGTGCATTAGCTCTGCATCTCAGCACCAGGGTTCAAATCCCCAGTCTGCTCTTTCCTGCCTGGGCAACGCTTGCTGAGTGGTTTAACCTCTCTGGGCTTCAGTTTCCTCGCCTAAAACTGGGACTGATGTTAGTCCCAACCTCATGGCGTAGCTGAGGGGAGCGAGCGGGCCTCATGCGTGAAGCGTGCTGAGCACAGCGCCTGGTCTGGAGTCTCAGTCAGTGGCAGCCGTGATGATTGCTAGCCTGGGTGTTGACCAAATAGGTGCAGAGCAAGCCTGGGGGCTTCCAGAGCAACTGCGTGGCACCCCCGGATGGCAGTGCTGGCACGCAGTGGACAGAGCCCGCAGGATCCTCCTCTGACAGCCAGCTCCCAGACGTCCAGCGTCTCCCGGCCCGAGACCCAGCTCCTGTGGGCCTCGCAGAGCCGCCAGCCTCGTGGAGAACATTGGCGGCCAGAGAACGGGCCTCAGGGGCCCGTGCTGCCGAGGGGGCAGGGCCAGGGGAGACGGGCCGTCCTCCAGCCCCCGCCAGCCTCCCTGGAGATGTCGCAGGCTTAGCAGGGGCTGCTTGACACATGTCGGATAAAATAAGGAAAAATAAATAACAATGTTTATAAGAAGATTAGCGAGGAGGCGGCAAGATTTCTCTAGGGAGCCTCCTTGGCTGCATCTCAGAGCGACAGCTTCCATCGCCTTATCAGAGACGTAATGAGGTGCCAGGATTTCGGGTCATTAAAAATCCTCCCTGGCCAGACCCCCTCCCTGTGCCTGTCGCCTTTGATGGTGGAGTCAGGGGGCCTGGTGACTGATGGGCCCCCTGCCCCTCCTGAGCTGTCTGCCCATCGCGGTCCCCGTTCGCGAGGGGATGGAGGTGAGGTGGTCGGGCCAAACCTGGCAGAAGTAATGCAACTCGACGGCCCAATTTGTGCCAGAGGCCCCTCAGGCAGAGAACCCTTCTCCCCCCACTCGGATTAGGCTCTGTTTTTATCTTAGCTTCCTTCAGAGACAAAAGGGGCGGTGTGCAGGCGCATGTACCCAGTGAGGCAGCCACCGCTCCACACTGCCTCGCTTTGCACACGGGAAAACTGAGGTCCAGGCAGGGGCAGAGTTCAGAGGTCTCAGCATATTGGTGGCAGAGTCAGGTTTTGAACCAAGTCTCTGGACTCCCAGTTCAATTTTGGATGCATTTAGTGGGTTAGTGCCTTTTTTTTTAGAGGCAGTGGAGTGAAGTGATGATGGAAACAGACAACTGGATTCAGTGACCACAGATGTGTTGGGATGTCCCACAACATTCTAGTCGCTGGGAGAAACGTGGGGATCTCAGAAGCCAGGGAGACACAAGTGTCGGCCCCCAGTCCAGCAGGAGTCGTGAACTCAGAAGCCAGGGTCCACAGGCCAGCATCTGTCACCCCCACCCCATCCCACACATCCCGATCTGCTCAGTGATCCCTATCAGGCCACAGAGAAAGTGCTCTGCCTTTCATCACCCCTCTTTGTCAGAAGCTTATCTTCAAGGAGCTCAGAGCACTTGCAGTGTATTAATTTTCTCAACCACTCACTGGCTCCACCTCCCTTGAGGGAGGGGGGCTTGGAAGAGGAAGGATCATCCTGTGCTTCAATTCAGGAAACTGAGGCTGGGGGCAGCCCTCCTGGCGCCTCTGGCACACGTGGCGCCTTTGTGCCGGGCTGCGCTGGAGAGCATGGCTTGGTGAGCTGCATGGGGCCAGGTCCCAGCCGCAGTGGCACCCCTGCCGCCCGGCAGCCGGCAGCCCCATGCAGCAAACGGCCTGCCCCGAGTTACATGGCAGCTCCGCCGCCACATCTAACAGCCTGGGATGGTCCTCAGGTCTCTCCGAGCTAGACCTCTGGCCAATGGCAAAGCCAGGAAGGCCCCTGTTCTGGGAAGAGCACCTCACAACTTCAAACAACAGTGTCCTTATCTGTGAACGGGATCGATACGAGCCCATATGGAGGGCTGATGCGATGAGATGCTAGATATAACTGTGTTTTGTGAACTATGAAGTGCCACATAAATATTAACTTTGGTTAATAACTTTGGTTATTCATTGCCTCGGCCCGCGAGGCAGTCAACGGGGTCCGCCGATATACCTGTAACGGATGAAGGGGGATGGGACAGGAGGCGCGAAGAATGGCAGCAAGACAAAGGATTCTGATCAAGCTGCAAATTTTATTTCAAAATGGAGGGAGTTATATAGAGGAGGGCAGTGGAGGAAGTGCAGTGGATAGGTGGCTTCAAAGCGTGCTCTAGCCTGCGATTGGCCGGGGGGTGCATGGCGGGCGCGTGATCAAGGCACTGATTGGTGTGCCACCCGCATGTCCAGGAGGGGGAGTTCTATGGCTCCTGACCGCAGCATCCTGTTATTCAGGCGCAACCTTCAGGTCGGATTGTATCAGCCTGTTTCAGGCTTATCCCAGCCCCCAACAATTCATCAGGTTTCTTCATGGAGCCAGTTACTCCATTCCCTTCTTCCCAGTCCTGTGCTGGCCACCCACCAGAGTGTGTCCACCAGGTTTCCCCCACAGAGACATCCCAGCCCAGCCCAGGTCTTACCTGCCAGCACCCAAGGCTACCTAGTGCACAGGAGCCGGGACTGGTTGTTCCCGTGTGATGCCCAGCCCTGGTCCACAGGCGAGGCAGGAAGGGGGCAGCCACATGTCCCAGGCAGGAAAGCCAAGTCCCATCAGGCCGACAGCCCTGGACCCATATCTTCCACCCCAATTCCCCCCACCCCCCAGCCTTTGCTGCTATAACTTCTCAGCTGTTACATTTGGAAGGATCTTAAGTCACAGGGGAGCTTTGGTCCAATCCTTCCTTCCAGAGTTGGCTAATGGGAAGCAGAGCACAGGAGGGAGCCTGCCAGCCCCGCCGCAGGACCAGGACCCCAAGAGGCTGCAGGAGCTCCTTCCAGGCAGTGGCCAGGGCAGATGCGACTTTCCTCAGCAGAAATCAGAATGTCTTCAGGTCTAATTTCAGAGCTTCTGAGGTTCTCTGCTTACGTTGGCTCAACCCTGAGGCACTGGGGGCCCAGGGTACTCTACGAATGGGGGGGTGGGTGCACCTTGGGCTCCATTACGGGCCCTGCTGGAATGGCCCGTACAACACACAGCCCCAGTGAGGCCACAGCTTTCACAGGACTGTGAATTCCAGGACTGACAGAGTTTCCTCTCAACACATGTAGCTTTCAACCCCTGGGTCTCTGGTGGTCCTGGGGCAGCCGGCCGGGCCCTCGGCCCTGGAGCTGGGCCCCTTGCTGGGTCTCTATCAGTTTGCACATAACTGACTTTTGAAAAATAAACTTCAGCCAATTCAAGGCTGCCCCTGTTACGCTGACTCTCTCAATTGCTTACATCCCAACACTGAGGCAGGAGATGCAACAATAATAAATAACAAGCAGTGTTCACAGAGCGCTTGCTATGTGTTCTATCTGCAGGGTCTTTGTTATTTTTTCTGACGAGGACTGAGAGGCAGGGACTATCGTTAGCCCCCTTCTTCAGATGGGAAAACTGAGGCACAGAGACATTGCCTGAGCTCTACCAGCTGGCATGGGAGTGAGTCCGGCCCTGTGGAACCTTAGGCCCCATCAGTCAGCCGTTGCATGTAGTTCAGCCGAACCCAGGAACTGGTTCTGACCTGGCCCCCACAGGTAAGCGCTGCACCTAGAAGGTCATCATCTGTCCTGTGGACCTGGATGGGAGGGTAAGAGCAAACCCGGTTCTCCTGTGGCTGCCTGGGCAGCATCCGCGCCCAGGGAGCTGCTTCTCAGTGGGGCCCCCTCCTTCCACAGCCTCTCCCTCCTGGAGCCCCTGCAACACAGTCTTCCTTCCCACTCCTCCTCTGACATAATGAGTCATGTCCTTCCCCGTGGGGTTTCGGTATCTGCTTGTGAGAGTCCAGCTGACAAGTTCTGCTCTCCTTTTGAGGATCCAAAGCTCATTAGCTTTACAACAGCAGAGCTCGAATGCTCACCGCTGCAGTCCAGGGGGGCAGGGTGTGTGCGAGGCCTGGGCCACACCGCGCTCTCCCACCAATCTGCCCCCCGCCCCCACCAGGGCCTCAGCAGTCTCTTCTGCAGGGCCCTGTGGGATCTGCTTGTTCTGTTTTACATGGGGAAACAGAGGCTGCTCTTCCTGCAGGGGTGCCTCCCCCTCTTGGTCCCAGAGAGCCCCAGAGAGGCCCCAGACCCCCACGTCTCTGTGGCCTGGGGAGGGGAGAGGGGAAGTATAGATGGGAAGCATTTGTTTCTTGTCAACAAAGGAACTCATTTCTTTAGGCAAATGAGTTGGGGAGGGAAGGACACGGCTGGAGGCCAGCAGTGATTAATTAGAAAGGAAATGAGTGGCCGGCAGAGATGAGCAAGCGGTGAGGCAGGGCAAGGGGCGGGGCTGGCTAGGGTGGGTCCGGGGCAGGACAGGCGCTGGGCGCTGAGCCGGCACTGCAGCAGACCGCGGGGTGGCGGGGCAGAGGGGGCACACTGCCTGGTCTCCCGGAGTCTCCAGCTTCCTAGGGTGGGGAGGCTTGAGCTGAGGGGACAGAAGGGACATAGAAAAGAAGAGGCAGGAGGCCATGCAGGGAACCAGGGGGCTGTCAGTCCGGCTTTCCCAAGGCAGGATTGACCCAGGTGCGCCCCTTCCAGGATGTCCGCTTGCTGACCACGCCGACCCGCGGGCGGCTTGGCGGCTCCTTGGGTCCTGGTCCCTCCAAGTCATCCCCTCACTGTCACATCCAGCTTTGCCCCATTCGGTGCAGCCGCACTGGCCTCACGCTGCCCCGGTCCCTCACAGCGAGATCCACTGACAAATTATTTTAAAAGGATAACATGCCACAGGGCACGTCAGGATGGAGCAGGAACCTGGAATAAACACCTTGCAAGATCAGTGGGTTCTGGCTGGCAAAAATAATCGGCTGGGCTTCTCGAAGGCAGTGCAGGGGGTTTGACCGAAGTCTCGGGTGTGGCTCTCCACTCAGACCCTGTTCTGGTCCAGGTCACCAAAATGCCAGCGCGTAGGGCTCATCGAGTTTAGTGGCTCAGACGTAGACCAGGGGCCAGAGGAGGGCTGTGACTGGGCTCCAGCCGCACGCGTCTGTGGTAGGGATGGGTGTGCACATGGCCTCCGGACTCCTTCCAGGCCTCTTCGAATCTTTGCTGAGCGATTCCTTCAGGAAATGGAAACACAGGGCTGGTTCGGCGGCGCCTCTCCCCTTAGGGCCCTCTGCCTCCCAGTGCCCTTTCTCCAGGGGCTTTTGTCATCGAATCTGTCCGGCGGGCATCTGTTCTGAGTGTCCCTTACAGCATGTTCCCTTTGACTGGACTCAAATTTTCACCCCTCACCCCCACCCTAGCTGTGGTGGGCTCCTTCTCCAGTCCTTCGTGGCACCAGGGCACTAAGGGTGACACCCCGCCACTCCTCCCTCCTTCCCCACTAATGACCTGCTTCTCTCCTTCTCTCCTCTCTCACGTGGCGATGGGGTGCTGGCTGGTAGAGGCCGCGCGCTCGGGCTCTGCTCGGGGGACCTTCGATGATGACACAGGAAGTCCTGCTACTGCCCCGCCGCGCTCCAGGCCCGGGACCCTGGGGCCTCTCCTCTGGACCCACAAGGCGGGGTGGCTGAGGGCCAGCATCAGCCCCTCTCTGGGACCCAAATGGGGCCCAAGAGGAGGAGCCATGGGGAACTCGTTGCCCCCCAAAAGCCTGTGGCTCAGACTCTGTTTCACAGACACTGTCGATCAGGGTCTTTCTGATGTGCCAGGGCCACCTGGCACCCGTATGCATCACATCTTTCCCTCCCCGCGTCTGTCTCACAGCTGGGCAGGTGACTGCGACAGACAGGGGGAGACACCTGGGCAGTGCCAGCCTGCAAAGAGTGTGTGCGTGCACATGTGTGCAGAAGCCTGTAAACACGGTGGGGCAGTTAGACACCGCACCAAACTCCTCTCCACGAAGTCTCCGACCTTTGCCCTCCGGGGCCTTGCTCTCTGCCTCCCGTGATGAAAGCAGTGCTCCCTCCGAAGGCAGCCTGCTGCCTGGGAAGCAGTTCTGACTGTGAGAATGAACTCCTGCCTGCCTGCCGGCCTGCCTGCCCTGCCTGCCGTCCCCTAGGAGGCCCGGAATCGGCACAAGTGAACGGGACAGAAGGAAGGGGCCTGGCTGCAGCCCCTCCCTCTCCAGGGAACCTATCCTGGGTGACCGACCCCCGGCCACAGAGCCGTCCTCCTCCTCTGCCTACCCCCTCCTTTATAGCCCTTCAGTTTGTCAGCAGGTCTCTTGTCAGATGGGCCCTGTTTCCCTGGATGGACAGGGAGCCCCGTGAGCACAGATTGTTTCCTTTGTCAGGTGTCGACTGGGACTGAGATGATTAAGAGAAGGTGCTCAGAGCAGTACCCGCCCATGTGAGTACCTGTTAGCTAGCATAGGAGAGGTGCTGCTGTACTTATCATTACCATCATCATGGTCCTGTCACCGTGGTCACCTACCGGGCTCCCGTCCGGGGCATAAAGCACCACACGGGGGCCTCCCATGCAGTGCCCTTGTCCAGCCAGCCAAGCAGTGACAGAGGGAAGAGTTACGGGGCGCTCACTACGTGCCAGGTACTGTCATAAGCATTTACATGTGATAACATGGTTAATCCTCAAAACCTATAATGTTCCCCTTTTAAAGGAGAGTAGACGGGGGCTCGGAACGGTGGCATAGCCCACACATTTCCACCACTGTGAGTGACCGAGCCGGGCTTCCTGCCCAGACAGCCTGCCGCCGGTCTGTGGTCCCGTCCATCTCTCCACACCTCCAGGGCTTGGTGGGAGCAGTTCGACCTTTGGGGGCTCATGGACAAGCAAAGAGAGGTCAAGCCACGGGACCCGTTCTCGGACACTGAGCCTCCGGGGGATGAACTGCGAGTCCAGCTGTCATCGGCACCTCTTCCTGTCCCCACCCCTGGCAGAAGTCCTTGAAGTCCAAAGCGAACTTTGGATCACGGTGGTTTTGTCATGCGCTCCCTGTCGTCCTGGGGCAGGACGAGAGCGCCTGCTGGGAGAGGGAGATTCAGGCCTTCACAGAGAGAGCAGACGCGGCCGGCTCTGGGGACACGTTCTCCAGTCACAGAGTGACAGCGAACACAGTGCCCGTCAGCCCACCTGCCGGAACGCGCACACTCGTATGCACACACGCATGCACGCGCACACAATATTAAAGTCGTATTTTCGGTTGCTGGGAGGGCGCACTTGTCACTTCCTCCGCCCCAGACAACCGCGGGCCCAGCTCCACTTTTCCTCCCCACCCTGCCCCACTGTGGAGCACCATCCATTTGTATTTATGCAGACAAATCGGCCTGGCTAATTAAAGTTCTTTCACTGGAGAGTGAGGGAATTAATAAGAAGGAAAGAAACTTGGAACGGAGCCGACCGAAAGCTGGGGCCCTGGGAGCCAAAGCCAGAACTCACGGCGTAAAGGAGGCTGGAGAGTCTGGCCAATCCCCCTCGCCAGCCAGCAGGCAGGCCCTGTGAGCTCGCCCCCGCCCTCCCCCGGGGCACCTAGGGGACACTCCAGGGCCCCATTCGCTGTGCGTTTTGTGCTGTGGCGTCACATACGTGCCCTCTCGTTTACCTCAGGACCTGCAGCCCGGAGCCCCAGTGACGGGCTGCCTGGGCTCGGATCCTGGCTCTGCCGCTTACAGCGGTGCGACCTGGGCAAATCGATCTGCTGTTCTGCGTTCTATGTGTCAGTTTACTCCTCTGCAAAGTAGGAGCACCACGGGTCGGCACATTTAAATGGCTTAGAAGAGCACCTGGCAGGGGGCGAGGGCCCCATAGCCCTTTGCCCTATTATTGTCCACACTGTGCAGTGAATGAGCACAGAACGTAAGATTCCTGTGAGGACGTGGTGCACAGAGGCCTCGGAGTGAGCAAAAGGGCCCCTTTCCCCGAGCTTCCTGGGTAACTGGGCAGTGCCAGCTGCAGGCTGCCAGGTGAGACCACCACCCAAACACACCCTGGACTAGAGACCTGGGGGCCACCTTGCTTAGGCTCCCCCACCCGAGCATCCAGGATAGGCTCTTCCTCTGGCTAACAGGGCAGCTGCTCCAATCCCTGCCTGAGGCCTGGAATTTGCCTGAGAGATAAGTTCTAACCAAGCCGAGCAGCTGTGGGTGCTCCAGGACAGGGCGGGCCTGGGGCCGTTTGCACTGTGCCCCACCCTATCTCCCAGCCGCTTTCCCATGAACTCTGTCCTCAAAGACTCTTAAGGTCCCCGCTGCCCTTGGGCTAAGCTGGGGGAACAAGCCACCGACTCCTCCTGGAGGGGAAGGCACAGGAGGAATGGCATCCCTCACAACCCCTCCTTCTCCATTTTCCCAAACCTCTGTCCTCAGAAGACGGGGAGCCTGTAAAGCTGGGGAATCTGGATTCTCCTCTCTCTGTTACCAACAGGCTGGGTGACCTGGGTAGCTTCCAGCCCTATACACACTTGCACCCCTCCAGCTCAGCCCTCCGGGACACTGGACGCAGCCCCCAAAGAGCAGAGAGGGAAACGACGCCATTGCAGGCCTGGACTTATTTGCTCAGAGGAGCCAGCCAGTTGCGGGAGGACTCAGCACCGGGAAGTCTTGGACTCGAGCTCAGATTTCTCCTAAAGCTCCCAGAGGCCTCCTCAGCCCCCTGAAGGCGAGAATGGCGTAGACTGAGTTCCTGATCCCCCAGGTAGCCAGCTGGCCCCCTTCACCAAACCCAGCCCCAAAGAGGCAGCACGTCCCCCTCCGCAGCAGTCAGCAGGGGTCCAACCTTCTTAAGCTGCCCTTCTTTCTGTCGTGCAAGTCTCGACTCACGTGTCCCCTCCTTTGAGAGACTGTCCCTTCCCACTCATTCAGAAGCAGGCCCCTCCTGCCCAGTTCTCAATGCCATTTGCTTTTTGTTTTCTCCTCAAAGCACTTGATATACAACTTTTCTATTTGGTTACAATTTTGTCGTCTTTTTCTTCCAACCAGAAAAAAAAAAAAAAAGCTCCTCGTGGGTTCTCGGCATATCTCCAGCACCTGGCCCCGTGAGTGTTTTTTCAATGAGTAAGTAAATGAGTGCGTAGACCTCTGGGCAAGCCCCCTGTGGAGACAGTCGCAGGCGCAGCCCAGCCCGCGGGGGAGAAGGCCGGACCAGGTGGGCTGAGGCCCGGGCGCCCTGAGGAAGCAGCTGGACCTGTTGGAACCGGAGGCCCCCCGGGCTGGCGCCTCCTGTTTATCGGCCGATGCAGGCAGCGGGCCTGTCCCCTGAGCCCTGAGCGAGTTGAGGAGCAGAGTGAGGGCAGTGGGGGGAGGAAGGATGAGGCAGACATAACTTAGGGACAATGGAAAAGCGAGGGCCACAGGAAGAAAGAGAGGACGAGAGGAAAGCGCTAACACGCAGGACCGTCACTTGTGGGCAGGATAGCCCCAGTGCAGGTGTCCCTCCGGGGCTGGCTCATCCTTCCCCTTATCTCTCAGTGCAGCAGCGCCAGGAAAGCCCCTCCCAGCCGCCCCTGGAACCCTCGTTCCCGGTTTAGCTCATCTGGACCTCCCTTCATTTGTGCCCGGGCAGGAAGGTGAGGCTCTGAGAGGGCCAGAGACTTGCCCAGGGTCAGAGAGCAGAAGTGGCCACACCCCCTGTCTCCCGCCTGTCTGAGCAATGGCCTGTTCCTAGGCCATTGCGGGGGTTCACATGTCAACACCCTCACCCCACCCCAGCCCTTGTTCAACATCAGCCCGGGCAGACCTCCGCCAGGGCGTCAGCCACCTTTTTCTAGGCAGCATTTGCTGTCCAGGGCCTGGCGTCTGAGCGTCAAAGCCTAAAATAAAAAGACAGATTGTCCACCTCGGCAGTAATTATTGCCTAAAAAGACCCAGTGGGGAGAAAAAGAGAGAGAGGAGGAAATCTCATAGCCCATCATCCATCACAGGCAGACCGGCACATGGAGGGAGGGGCTGCGGTCACATGGGTGGGGCCCTCAGGCCTCAGACCCCTACCCCTCACTCTCAGCTCCAGGAGCAGTCTGTTCACAGCGTCTTTGAACTAGATAGAGACAAGGCAGGTCAGGCGGGAGAGAAAAGCCTGGGCCAGTTCAGCTGCCGCAGCCATAATTATCACCAAAAGGCAGACTTCTGTTGGGACTCAGTGATCTCACAAGAACAATGGGATCACTCATTCACTTAGCAGATGTGCCTACTGCGCAAGGGAGCTATAACGGGGCACTGTCTGTGTAGGTGGGAGTGGAGGAACCATTAGGTGGTTGTTCCAACAGTCAAGAGGGGAGACGACAGTGGCCTGACCCAGGACAACGGTAGGACAATGAAGAGAAGAGGGTGGTTTGGGCTGTGATTCAAGAGTCAAGCCATGTCCTGTGAGAACCCAGATGTCTGGGCGGAGCAGTGGGGTGGGTGATGGGGCCGTTTACCAAAAGAAGCAGCTCTTTTTGGGTGGACTTCAGTGTATTAAGCGTTCTCTTCTGACCAGGGTGATTTCAGATCCTGTGTGGTGATCTATCCACACAGCCATGCCAGGCCGGTGTGGTACAAACAAATACAGAGCTAAGTGGCATGGCTCAGGCCACAGAAACAAACGTAAAATCCATCCACAAGAGGCCAGTCTTGAAAATCACAGACCTGGGCAAGGTGATCTAGGAAGAAAGTGTGGCCAGAAAAGAGAAGACCCCAGACCAAGGCCTGGGCTTCTCCACATTTAGGGGCTGAGCAGTGCAGGGGTCAACAAAGGGGCCTGAGGAGGGGGTGGGGTAGGAGGGGAACAGTGGGGGGAGACTGTCCCCAAAGGACAGATTGTCTCAACTAGGCCAGTTGCTGCTGGACACCAAAGCAGTGGGACCCCAGGTTGGGTAACTCACAGTCATCGGAAATCCTGACAAGAACGTTCCACTGCAGTGGAGAGGCGAGAACGGGATGGGGACAGTGGAGACCGGCTGGAGACAAGTGTGTGGCACGTTCTCTTCAGGAGCTCGCGGGGGAGGGAGGGGTCAGTGGAGATGTGCTGTCAGGTGGGAGAGCCAAAGCACATCTGAAGGGAATGACCCAATAGTAAGAGACTTGGGGTGCCGGAGGGGGTGGCTGTGAGGACCGTGGGCGACGGGAGAGGTGGTGACTGCAGCACGGTGGTTATGAGGGGTGCAGATGGGGGCCTTTCTTGGGCCGGCACAGAGCCGTGCTGTGCTGAGTGTGCAGAGGCCCAGGGGTGGTGGCTGACAGCTGAGGCTGAGGGTGGGCACACGCAGGGTGCAGGCCACCCTGCTGGGACTATGGAACGGGAGTCCCCAGGTCTAGTCCCGGGAACAGCCTGCTCCTGTGAGGGCTGAGCAGAGGGGCCAATGGGAACAGCACAGCCTAGGTGGGGAAGGGCCGAGGCAGGACACCCCAGGGCCAGGTGGTCCAGGGCCCAGGTGAGATAGACCCAGAGCAAAATTGGCAGACCACTTCTTACCTTGTGACCTATGGGAAGTGCACGGGCCTATTTGTCCTGCCCCATCCCTCTGCCTCTCCTGCCTTTGCTGTGTTGCAGGGGAACTGGCCTCTGAGAGCTATTCAGATCCTAGGACCCCAGTTCAGATGCCTTCTGACCAGGGGGGCCAATGAGAGCCACTGGAGGGAGCTAAGGGCAGGAGGAAGAGAAAGCCCAGGGTACATCTCCCCTCCCCACCTGCCTTGGGTGGCATCTCTGCAGGTCTCCTCTGTGACTGCAGCTCCAGAATGAAGCACCAGTGACCCTCTGGCTTCTGCCCGTGGCCCAGCAGTCCAGGGCGGCCACAGCCTCCTGCTGTCACTGATCCCTGCACTGCCACATGGTCCCTCTCAACCTCTCAGCTCCTCCATCCTCTGTCCTATACACTTGAGGGCCCTTCTCTTTTCTAGTTAGAGCCTGACTGTGATGGCAAGTGGCCTGGCCTTTCCCACCTGTGTGTGTAGACAGCGCCTCCCTCCGAGCCATCGCGAGGATGAGGTGCCATAATGAATGTAAACCTTCAGTACTGGGCTGCACGGTGCAGAGAAGCAACAAGTGGGCGAGGGAGGACAGAAGTTCAATGCTCACTCATTCCACACTTAGCACCTGCTGTGCCGTGTGCCAGGGGCACCCCAAAATCCACACCTGGCCCCTGGCTTAGAGGCCTTGGCACCTGGAGAAGCAGGCAGATGTGGAGCTGCAATGCAGGCATGTAGGGATCTAACTGACTCTGCAGACCAGGTGGGTGGAAACTGACAGAGGAGGCCACTTCAGAGTTGACCGTGCGGTGAGAGGACAGCTCTGTGCTCCTGGACAGCAGGGACTGTGACTCCTCCTGTCCACTTCCCTCATGCCCGGGCACAGAGCAGCAACACTAACCAGTTAACAATACACACGGCTCCCTTTGGCCAGAGCTTCCCCCAGGTCCAAGCGCAGGGCGGAGCGCTCGCTTCACCAGCACGCCTTCCACTCCACACGGCAGCCCTGGGATTAGTGCCCTTGCCATTCCTCATCCCCATTTGACTGGATGGAGAAACTAGGTGCTCAAGAGTTGTGATGGCCAGGATGGGATTAGGAGGCAGAGGAGAGATTCGGGGGGAGTTTGCCTTGAGCACAGTGCACTGACTCCTTCGCTCACAAGACATCAAAGCAAGGCGGGGACAGTGGCCTGCAGGGCGCCGGGTGTGGTGTGCCCTGGACAACTCAGGGTGCTGTTGACATCCTGCCATGTACACAGTGCTCTCTGGTACTGGGCATGTGTGGCCTGCACAGGAGGAGGAGGAAGGGGCTTTGGGCAGGGGGCTTCCCCACGGCAAGCAAGGCTCCGTCCACTTGTTCCAGTAGAAGAAAGGGGCAGAGCCTTGCTGTGACTGGGGACAGCCAGTGCCTACTCCTTGGTTTTGGAGATCAGAGAGCAGGAAGGTGTCCCCAACCCTGTGTCCTGACTGGGCTTCTGAGCAGCCCTGTGGTTGTCAGAGCCGCAGCTCACACAGAGGCCCGCCCAGGGCCTGGCCCAACGCTGGCGAATTCTGGAAACTCCCCAGCCTTGGAAAACCACCAAGCAAACTGCTCCCACTTTGAGCCTAGACCATCAAGACGTTATCTGTGCGGTTTCCTGCTCATGATTTCATTAAAAATAAAGTGCTCAATAGGCGCATTTAATGCGTGAGGCTTCTCTGTAGGCCTCAGCTTCTTCATCTGTAAACCAGACCTATTAACTCTTCTGCACAGCTTTCTCCCAGAGCTGGCCCGAAGGGGATGAGAAGAGATTCGGGGAAACACTCTGTGAGCTGGAGACCGAAGCACGCGTCACTGCTGGTTCATTCTTAGGGCCATGTCCTGTTTATCTGTGTGCCCCTCTCAGTCTCCACAGATTTGCAGGGACTCTCGACCGAATGCAAGGCCATCAGCTGCCTCAGTTTCCCTTCTGTGCATTTCAGAGAGAGAGCCCCACTATTTCCCCAGACACAGCCAGAATTCAGTGAAGGGTGCAGAACAAGAAAACAGGAGATCAGTAAGGGATTGGCAGGTCTACTCTATGTTGAGAGCGTGGAGTAGCTCTCTATGTTGAGTGGCTCCCCCAGGGTAGTGTGAAGTGGTGGTGGTGGGGTGGGGTTCTCTTTCAACTGCCCAAGGGAGAGGTGCTCTTGCTGCAACCCCAGCCCAACTGCGGCAAGACCACGCCCCCTCCACACCCTCCCACCTCCCCAGCCATGTAGTCCCCTCAGCAGGTGCAGCGGAGGATGAGGCAGGGCCCTGTCTCTGAACGAGTGCCCGGCCCCCAAGCCCCATTGCTCCACCTGGTGATGGATAGGCCGGGCACATGGTGTCAACAAGGAATGTTCTTAGAGCTGCCGAAACCTACCAGCCTAGGCTTAGGCCTACCCTCATGCAGACCTACTCCTCAGGGCTGTCCCCCTCCCCAGCAGTGCCAGTCCCACCCCTGTCCCACAACAGCCCTTCCCTGGACAACTAGGATTTTCAAGCTCGGTGTGCCCTCAGAGGTGACGGGCCCTGCACCCCTTCATGTCTGGAGGGGAGGCCTGACCTGGAGCCCACCTGGGCTTTCCAGGGACTTCTCCCTGCTCTTTCCCTCTGTCTCCGCAAACCCAGCTGGGAGCTGCCTTCTGGCAGCTGCAGCTGCTGTCATTCATACGAGTGCTCCTGATGTCCCCCACCGTATAAGTGGGCAATAACGAAAGTAAAGGGTACCACCCCCATTGTCTCCAGCCCATGCATGTGCTAAGTACCCCCCTAAGTTTTCTGCACAGGCCTTGCTTAACTCTCACAGTGCCCCGTGAGCAGGCCCAATTATTAACCCCGTTTATAGATGAGGGAACTAAGGCTCTGGGACACTAAGTAATTTGGCCGAGACCACACAGTAAGTGATGTGATCATTTGTAAACCTCCATGACAAGCACCCTACGTGGCTGGGGTCCTGGGGAGCCTGGGCTGAGGGCTGCAGGTGCTGCTGGCTCCTCATCTTCCTCCTCAGAGTCACTTTTTAAAAGCTCCTGCTTTGTGCCAGGCCTAACACCAGACCCTGGAGATACAACGAGGAATAAAAACCCAGTCCCAAGTCCCAAGGGATATTAGAGTCTCAAGGGCAAGGCCAGATAGGCTTGTCTTTGGATAAAGAACCATGTGGTTAACCTTTAACATGTCACTTTATCAGTCCCTTCCCTCCCCCATCTGCGAAATGGGCCTCAGAGGCGTGAGCTAATGAACTAATGGCTGGGACCAGGCTCTAGAAAGTGTGATAAGTGCTCCACGGACAAGGCCCCATTATAGCCATTATCTGTGGGCTGGGTGCCTCTCTGCAAGTGTGGGCACTCTACCTTCAGGGCTGTGGCTGCAGGAAGGAGCAGCCCCTTCTAAAGCGGCTCTCACCTTGGGTGCACGTGTCCCCGTCAGGTCTCAGGTAAACAGCTCCCGGCCCCAGCACCAGCAAACCACGAGGGCAGATGGTGCGTCTCTGCTCAGGCCACCATCCCAGCACTTCACTAATGCCCTTTAATGGGCCTATTTAGCAGCCCTGTCTTGGCTGTCACAGCAGCAGCTAATTGTTCCTCCTCCTGTAGCCCTGCTCGCTCGGGCCTCTGCAATCAGCGGGCATTAACTGCTGCAGCAGATACGGCAATTCCACCCCGTCCGGCTCCACTCCCCCAGCCTCTCCAAACCCCCGTAGCCCCACATTCTTGCCATTGTCTCTGAGGGCCCTGAAGTGCCCTACACAAGTTCAAGGTGCAGAAAAGACAGCAGAATGGGGAATGCAGGCAATAGGCACAGGGTTGTTAGCAGGCAGTGGGGAGGAGAGAGGCCTCAGTGGCCCTGGAAAGGAATAGAGTTCAAGTCCTGGCCCCAGACCCTGTCTGACCACAAGGTACTTCCAGAGCCAACACTGGACAAGGATTCAAGTGCCAGTGCTTGTTTAGGAGGTGCCCAGGGAGCACCGTGAGAAGGATGGAGGGCGTAGACAGTGTTCGATGAGAGCCTTCAACACCATGGGGCTGCTCTGTGGGCCCCCGTGTCCTCATCTCCAAAGGGGGCCTATTAATCCTCCTGTCCGGGAGGGGAAGACAGCTGCAGAAAGGGCAGGTCACTGCCTGGCAGCCGGAGGAGCTGCCCCACAGGGCCCCTCCGAGAGACTGTGTGGAATGGACCTGGAATTTTCTGTTGGACGAGTGAGGAAGCTGAGACGCTAATCCCAGGGTCACTCCTGGGTCATGGAGGCTCCCATACTCCTGACCAGAGCCCTGCCAAGAGACACAGAGTGTCTACTATGTGGATGGAGACCAACTACTAGGATAGTTGTGCTGGGACACTTTTGCTGAAGGCCCTCAAACAATGGCCCCAAGCAGGAGGGGCGAAGCAGACTCAGCACTGACTTCTGGGTAGTCTCTGGGCTTACGGGGACCAACAGGGAGTGAATGCCGGGGTCTCTTCCAGTGTTGTGCCGATGTGTCTGATCATGACAGTCCTGGGGCTGCAGCCGCTGCATCCTGACCGCCCCTTCACGCCTTGAATCCTGGGAGCAAGGGTGTTGAGCAGGTGAGAGCTTGCCAGCTCCTGGAGGTTCCCCCTGAGGGACAAGGTGGCTGGAGTGTTGGCTGGGCAGGGACTTTCTGAGGTGAGCCAGACTCCACTGCCCCCAACCCTTTCCCTTTGTCCCTGGGGTGTGGCTGTGCCAGGCCAGCAGGCTGAGCAAGCCCGAAGATCCTTGCGATTCCTTGCCCCACCCCCACGTGCTGCAGAGTTCCAGGAACAGAAGAGGTAGCCGAGGCCTTTATATTACTCAGGCCGGGGAGATGGGCAGCCATCCAGGGGCAGCCTAGGTGTCCCCTGAGCCCATCTGCTTCCCACTGCCCCTTGCTCTAGTGACATCAGGCCAGAATCGCCCAACTTGAAGAGTCCAGGGGGTAGGGCTGGACTCCAACCAGTCCAAGCCCTGTGGTTTAAAAGGAAAAGCACCCCAAATACCCACGCCATCAGACCTCCTTAATACCTCTCCTCCTGATGGCCAGGGCAGGGCTCTGTCCCCAAGGTCATATCCCCAGATCTTAGTGGGCAGGCCCAAGCAGGACACCAATCCAGGTGACTGGTCAGTGTCCTGTCACCACAAGAGCCTACCCTGCACCCAGCCCCGGCCTGAGCAGAACTCTCCTCCTTCGTGTGCCCTGACCCCTCTGCCTGGCCTCCCCTCCCCTTCCTCACATCCCTCTGAGGCAGATCTTGTCTCTTCATGCATCCATTATTAATTTGCTCCAGCTACATGAAGCCTGGGTTGGTCTGTTGGCTCCTTTGTCATTCTTCCCTGGGTGGAGGGTGGGGGAAGCAGTGGGTGGGGATGGAGGCAGAGCAGACAGTTGGAGAGGAATCAGGACTCCTGCCCTGCAGATGCCTAAGTACACAAAGCGTGAATGGAGCTGGGTGGGGGGGTGGGGGGGTGGGCTTCAAGGTCATGAGGTCTAATTGGTGGGTAAACTGAGGCCCAGGGAGAAGAAGGTGCTTGCCAAGGGCATACGGTGCTCAGCTCATCCTAGGACACTTCAGCCTTCTATGGGGCTGTGACCCTCTTTCCCCTTCTTGGCATTGCCCTAACTGACCCGAATACACCCAGGGGATGCCCTGTGAGCCACTCGAGGTCCAATGGGGTTTCCAGAGTCACAAGCCAGTGACACAGAAAGCAGAGACTGCACTCTGAGGCCAAAGAACCAGCTTACCCACCAGACTAGGGCAGCTTTCCAATCCTGTTTGTGTTCGCATGAACACGTTTGGGGGGGGTCTCTTACCCCCAAATTCCCCTGGTCAAAAAGTTCAGAAACATTTCAAACCATATATATGTCTCCAGAGCCACGGCATAGCTCACAGTGTACAAAGGCTCGGAGAAGGTCCGCAGGCGAGAAACCTGACACCGTGACTGACGTAGGGCACCCCGGGGCATTGCAGAAAGTCCCGGACTCCCTGGATTCTGTAGAACGCAGGCCTCATGGGGTTCTACAGAACCTGCAGAGGGATGAGCTGAGATTCCCACATCCCCTCACCTCCACTTTGGGTAATGACCCCAAAGGGGGAGAAGCTGGGAGCATGAAGCTGGACTGCCTGGTGATTCTCACCTTGTTGTGGGGCTTCAGTGGGTCACTCGGCTCAGCAGGCATGGTGATAGAAAGTTCTGGGGTTTGGGAGCCTTACACATCTAGTCTCATCCCTATAAGTAGTCACCACATGTGCGCTCAGTTTTCCTCAATGCCTGCCATACACGTTGTCTCACAGAATCCCTGCCGTTTTTTCAGTTGGGGAAACTGCGACTCAGCAGAGTTAGTCCCTTGCCCGGTGCTACAGACACCCTGGGAATCTCAGCCCCAGAGCCCATGCCGTCAGCCAGGATGCTGCGCTGCTTCTGAGAACAAACCAGTACATCATTCTGGGCCTCGATTTCCCCATCTGTCGATGGGGGAATTAGGATGCTTCTTTGTCAGGCTGATTAGGAAGAAAATATCCTCACATGGTAGCTGGTACATAATAGGAGGCCAATAAATGGTAGGTTTCTTTAATCCTCTGTTGCATCCTACCCTTAAAAGGGCAATGGAGCCTTTATCCTGTCCTCTCCAACAAAAGAGACTGGGCGTCTCTGGCCCCACTGTCCAGGGCCCTGGGATCTGTGAAGGCAGAGGTGAGGGAGGGGATACCACTCCGTCCCCAGGCCAGCAGGCTGCAGGTCCACAGCCAAAGGCAGCTTCCAGTCACCTCGGGTGAGGCCGGCTCTAAAACACATTTTTTAAGGTCCCTTTCTCCTTTTCCTTTGCAAAACCAAGTCTTAAAATGTGATTGGTTGGGTAGCAATAAATACTGTTGGAATCCACAGCACGTAATGGTTTATAAATTGTGACTCATAATTCAACTGGTGCCTGGGTCTTGGGCTCCCTCCCCGCCACCAGCTCTCCAACCCGGCAGCCTGCATGAGTCCCCGGTGAAGCAATAAATAGGAAATAAGGGACACACTGCTAACTAAATTCCCCTTGTCAGCTTGAAGCTTGCATGCTGTGTGTTAAGTTTGTACAAATATCACAAAGCATATATATAGAACATATATATATACTATATATACACACACATATATATTTATACATATATTCATGTATATATAAATAAACTACCCTGCTGGCACGTAATTCCCTCAGGACAGAAAAACCTTTTCTGGCAAGAGCCTCATTTTTCCAACCCTATAGAGGCTTTGGCAGGTTAAGCCCCCGCCCCTCTCTCCCCAGCAGCCCTTTCCCCAAATTTAGGACTTTCCTGTGTGGTTGAGTCTGGGAGTCCTCCCCAGTGCAGTCAGAGACACTCTTATTAGCTCTAAGAAGGAACTTCCCCTAGGCAAGTGACAGTGCCTTAGAGTGACAGAGAGCCTGAGCTTGAAGAGGGGGAGATGGGGGTGGGGGGGTCTAGTCCCACCTTTGTTCTAGCTCCTCTGTGGTGCCTCCAAGGAGCAGAACTGAGCTGATGGATAAGAAACAGGGGCCAAGACCTCTTGGAGCCAGGCTGCCCAGGGCGTGACCACGCAGAGCGCTATGGCCTCAGAGCCCGGGCTCAGCTCCTGTCTTGGGGACACCTTAGGCTCAGTCCTGCGCTGCCGAAACTTGGCCCTCACCAGGAAATCCTCATCACAGATCCTAGGGCAAATTGGCTGCTCCCAAATCAGGTATTGTGGCTTTCTTTGTCACTGAGCTGTAATACCAGCAGTTCTCAAATTGTCTGATCCGATGAACTATGTGTTAATACGTGCATGGGGCTTCAGCCAGGGCAGGTGAGGAGCCCAGATATTTTTCACTCACCAGCTTTGTGACTTTAGGAAACTGATTTACCCTCTCGTAGGGTTCATTTCCTTGTGGAAAAGTATGAGCCAAAGCAATTGGTCAGTGGCTGGGTGGGTTCCACGTGGGGGTGCCACACACAGAGCCCCATTCTCAGAAGAAGGGGAGCACCAGTACCACAGGCTCTAGCATCTAGCAGCAAGCCCACCTATCTTGAGGCCTGGGGGAGGGAGGCTCTGGGCCCAACCCGGCCCATCAATCCCATCAACATGAGGAACAGCCCTGCCTGGGCTGTGGGAAGGGAATGAGTCTGTGTTCATCCCGGGTAATGAAAAGTGTCATCAGTAAATGAAGAATAACCTAATTACCCCGATGTCCCTGGGAGGATTTGTGGGGCCGCAGGCTGTGGCTGAGGTCTTGGTGCTGAGGGGCAAGGCGGGAGAGGGTGGCAGGCTGGGTTTGTGGGCCAGGAGTTCCAGGTCACAGGAAGCAAGCTCTGAGCCCTATGGACAGAGCACCAGACCCTCATAAAGAACCACAAGCCAGTGGCCCAGGGCTGAAGCTGTCTGTCTGGGGTCCATCGGTGACAAAATGGGGAGCAACCCCAGGCAAGGCTGGGCTCGGGCTTCGGGGCTCCTGAGCTCTCTCTGGCCCCACAAACAAGCTGGCCCTAAGCGTCACCTTTTTCTTTCTGAACCTCAGTTTATCTGCCTTCCAAAGAACATAACGATGACAACTACCTTTGCTACTGAGGGGTGGGCACTAGGGCCCAACTAGTCAGGGGCTGAAAACGTACTCTCCAGACAGAAACTCGTCCATACAGCCATCATTCCTGAGCAACACAACTCAATCGCATTGACTCTGCAGTTGGCAGGGGACTTTATTTTTGCTAAGAGGGCTTGGTGGCATTTTTCTGGATGATGTCTGAAGCCCCCTCTGAACCTTCTGAGCCCCTGCATGAGCCAATGTAGGGCTGCCGTGTCCTGTTTCCTCACCATCGTTTTTGACTAATGTGTCCCCAAACGATCTCTGTAGGCAACAGGATGGACAGGGACACTGGCAGAGGCCTTCTGTGTCAGCCTTCACTTGAGAACATTTAGATGTGGGACCGGGGGTAGGGGAAGGTGGGGGCCACCTATAATAGTGTCAACAATAAAAAAAAGATATTATTATAAAGGATGTCTTCTGTTTATCATTATCATAATATCATAATCACAACACTGAAGCACAGAAAGGTCAATGACTCACCCAAGGTCACACAAGAGCGCCCATGTCTCTACCCCGCTTCTGAGTCCTGCAACTTCACCTTCTGGATCTACTATCGGTGTCTTCTCTCTGCTCTCCTATGGGTGTCAGAATAAAGAATGCTCATTCATACGCCCCTCCCTCATTTTATGAATGGGGAAACTGAGGCACAGAGCAAGACTCACCTAGATGAGACCTGGACGGAGACAGGGTATGAGCCCCTGTGGTCACTCCTCTGTGCACCCAGGCCCAACAATCTCCCCATCCCATGCCCTCCTCTGTTCCTCCAGCTCCATCTCCCCCACCGGGTGGGCTGGTCCCGGAGACCCGGTGCAGGAAAGAGCAATGACAAACGACTGCCTGGGAGAGATAATCCACTATTAAAACACGCCTGCTGTTCTAATTATAAAGGAGACCAAATTGGGTTTAAATTGGAATTAATTGGATGCCCCCTTATCCACGCCATCTATCTTGCACTCACCAGCCCTTCTGGATGGATGGGATGGAAGAAGGCAGAATCTCATCTTCTCCCCCACTGAACACACATCCCTGAAGGCAACCCATGCAAGCCCCAGCCCCTAATCCTTTTAAACGTTTCAAGGAACACAGACAATGGGGAGCTGTGCTGCCTGGAGCCCTCCTCAGCCTACTTCACCAGAAGGAAATGAAGGGGGATTAGGTGGCTCTGGGAGGCTGTTGGGGGGTGGGAGTGGGTAGTAACACCAACACCCAAAAGGACCAAGCCTAAAGGGGGCAGGCAGGCCTGGGCCAGCTCTGAAATTCGTGCTGGAGTATTGTAATGGGCTAAGAGACCCGGGGTCTGTCACAGAGCAAGACCAATCTAGGAGGCCATTAGAGCGGGTGGTCTCTGCTGAGGGGTGCTCAAGATGGAAGGCCTTGAGGGAGAGGGAAATGAGGTCACCTAGCTAGCCGAATATGGGTCCAAGGCCAACCATGCTGCCTACAATCAACTGTTGGCTACTTGTAAGGGAAAGGTAAGGAAGGCCTCACCCAGAAACTCCTACCGATATCCTGTGACCCTTGGCAGTCCCCTGTTCCTATGTGATTGTCCGATTTCCTTCTTCAGCTGGGCTGGGTATCCAAGGTGTTTGCCACGTACCCTTGGTCGGCCAAAGCAATTGCTACTCTCCTGGTGTCTCAAATGAGTGGCCCAAGGGCCAGATTTTATTTGGCCCACCATGTTTTATTTTGTTTTTATGTTGAATACCCTTATTTGTTTTGGGATATTATCTCCATTTGTTTGTCCCCACTTTTCCTAATTTTATCTTGCACCTGGCTTGCTTCACTCATTTATGTCACCTCCCAGGCTTACATCAGGCATGTGAGTTTGTAATCCCCACGGGGTTGTCCAAACTGTGTGCTGTGGCCGATTCACCCTCTCCACTGCCCCCTAGATCCTATCACAACCTCCTGATTCCTCACACCTTTGCTATAACACAACTCCCCCTTTCCCTCCCCCAACACAGACCCAAATCCCAGTGGTCCTTTAAGGATCATTTCTAGGAGTCCATCATCTCTGACCCTGGGGACTCAGAATCCCTGTTCCTCTCAAGCCCCAAAAGCAATGCTCCTGGAAAGGCTCCCTTGAGTTGTTGTCCTTCCGGGGGTCATCTTATTTACTTAGGTTTCCACATACTGGGAAGGATTTACTCTGTATCTTAACAGAGCAAGTTGCTGGAGTAGGGACACAGTATACACTGAGGGACTACCTGGTGTCCAGCTGCTAGAGCCACGAACAGGGCATTGAGGACATGTGGGCAGGGAGCTACCCCAGGATAACCTCATGTTCTCAAGGCAGCTGGCTTCTGCCATGAGCTCCACCCTTTGTCCCCTCTTAAGCCCTTCCCACCTTTGCTTGCCCATGCTTCAGTAGTCCACACTGCTGGCCAGCCTGCTTCCTGGTCTATGTGACCCTCGAGCGAACATACACTCACGTATACACTGACCCCCAACTGTCACTGAACAGCAGTTGGGGTCCTGCTGCCCACCGCCTCCATCTAGGCAAAACTCCAGAGGCAAAAATCTGGTGATAAAGGAAAGGAGTCTTTATTTAAAATCTTCACAAGTTTAGAATAACAGCTTTTTCACAAGGATTAGTCACTCAAGTCTATCAATTAAGGCTAAACTATTTAACATCTGAGTTCTCCTTTCATTCTCCCGGTTTTTAGTTATCTTAGTTCTATAGAGTTACTTTACAAACCAAAACAACATAAGATACAAAAGCTACACACTTTTGAAAGGATGGCAGGCTTCTGCCTCACAGCTCATCCAGAACACCCAAAGAAGAATAAACCTGCGACCCTCTGCCAGGCCGGCCTGATCCTAGGCTGCGGCGCCCAGAGTTCCATCTCATCCAAGATACCATCTTTTGGGAAACTCAAGCAGCTGCAGCACTTTCCTTCAGGCACCCTCAAGGAAGAGAGAGCTGAGAGTCAGAGCCAGCCCATCCAGGAGCCTAGGAGCCCTTTTTTAATTTCAAATCTTCTAGCCCACAATTCCATGCACTCTAGAGGCATTCAGCTTCTCAGCTAATCCAATCCTAGGCTGTTTACCTTTGCCTCCTGGTAAGGCCCTTCCTTACTTCTCCCCAGTGATCTGATCAGATTGGTCTGTATCACAACCCCAGGCATATAGATTCTTGTACCCTCATCTATCACACCTAGAATTCTACCCTCTGTGCACAACACATGAACCCAGAAGGCTCCCCTTCATCCACACCTAAAACTCTGACCCTCCACCTAGGACTTCCCATGCTCTCAAGTGCACCCTGGAAACGGCCCCACTTTATCAACTCTCCAATGCTTTGGAATACCCTCCCTTTTCTCAATCCTGTAGTTTTATACCTAATATCTGTAATGTGTCTTTTTCTCTCCATTATACCCACATCTGGCCCCTACATCCATCTGGAGTTCTCAAATTCCAAACCTCTAACGCTTGGAATCCTGCTTTCTCACACATATATACAACTAGAACCCTGAGAATTCTGAGCCCCACTGTCTTCATGCCTCTCACCCTTAATAGTGGCTCCTCCAGACCCTCATTCTTCCCCTACTTTAGGGCAAAGGTGCTTTCATACTTGAAGTTCTATAAGACAGGTGTGAATGAAACACACCTACAGGAAGATACCAGAACTCACTCAACTTCAGGAGAATTTTCTTCTCTTTTATGTATGAGATAAATATTTCCTCAATTTCCCAGTTATGTACATAGCTTATGGAACATTTTGGGCAGACTTAAGGATCTTGGGCAGATGCTGGGATCTTAGCTGTCAGGAGAAGGAAAAGTGAGGAAGAATGTTTTCAGCTTCTGGGCCTTGTGAACTATATGGATGTCTTATTCTCTTTGGCCATAGATTCCTAGGTTAAAACAAAACATCGCTCTTGAATGCAGTAATCTGTGAGAAAGCAAAAGATGCTGGAGTCCTCTTGCTCAGAGAGAGGGAGAGAGAAACCTGAGTAGGTTGGTAGGGGAGGCAAACACAGGCTTTTGAAAGCCAGGAGATGAGAGGTGAGAAAGAGCTGCTATGTGCTCTTGAAGAAGTGAATTAAATAAACTAAAGTGCAAAGGGGTGGGGCTAGGAGTTTTCGACACCATGGTAGATGAAGATGGGAGAGGTTTATCTCTGAGGGAGGTTGAACTGGTAAGACACACAAGAGCTACTAACCAATTATGAATCCAGCAAAAATTTTTTGAGCACTATCATTTGCTGGGCTTGGTGTGAAGAGACTTGAACTAGAAAGATGGGGTGGCCAAAATCCTGCACTAGAGATGAGAGGGGAGGGCAGAGAAGCTGGGTGGTATGGGGTTATGGATATGTGGGATCCTGGAGGTGCACAGAGGTCAGTAAAGACTCCAGTCATTTGAGAAGGG
This sequence comes from Artibeus jamaicensis, assembly GCF_021234435.1. NCBI lineage: Eukaryota > Metazoa > Chordata > Mammalia > Chiroptera > Phyllostomidae > Artibeus > Artibeus jamaicensis. Next base: position 22,704,409 of record NW_026521788.1, read on the forward strand.
TCATTTGAGCTGGTCATGGGAGACTGAGGAGGAGTTTGCTAGCTTGAGGAATGAAGGTAGTAAAGGTGGGAGCTGTAGCATATACAAAGACATTGAGGAAGGACTGCACATGGTGATTGGGGAGAGACCATGGAAAGGAGTTTGAACTTGACACTTGAGTACAAAGGGGAGCCCTCTAATTGGTGTGGAGGAGGGTTGATTAGCAGGTGTAATGTAGAGGCAGGAGACCCAGCAGAAGCTGTTGCTGTGATTTAGAGATGAGGGTGCAATCAAAGGCTGCACTGGAGGGGTAGAAATAAGTGAAAGGACACACTTATGAACAAGCCTTGGCGACTCCCAGGCTGCTGGGGTGAGATGGATGGAGGCATTGAAGATGACTCAGAGGCCTCTATCTTAGTAACAAAGTGGACAGGATGTACTCAGCATTTTGCTCAAGGAAATGAATAAAACCCACCACAATTTGTAATGGCCAAGTGTACATTTCCCCCCAAACCCAAATCTCAGCATCTCTCTCAAATGCACTGACATTGTGAACAGGGTACATTGGGTGAATTCTTCAAACCTTCCCTAACTTGCAGAAGGAAAATTTTAACTTTGGAAACAGAATAGAATTACCAAAAGTTAAAAAGAAAATCAGCTGTATACACTGAGAAATAAGAGTCCTAATTCTTTTTTCTGCTGCAACATTTATATGACCCTTTTGTTAAGATGAGTAAGTAATAAAAAGTATGAGTTCTGAGAAAGTATGAATAGGAAGGAAAGAAGACACTACCTCACCTTTGAACCTAAAGATGCTTCAGCACCGTGGACAGCGACATGCCAAAGAGGGTGGCAAAAAATGTAGTTCTGAAGCTGCTTGGGGCTTGAAGATTTCCATGAACCACCTACAATTGTACACAAATATAACAGGTTGAATTTTTAGAAAATCAATATTGTAGGTGCTTTAATATTAGTCTGTTAATTCTTAAGAGAGGATGAGCTTGAAGGCAAAAAGATTGCCCCACCGCCACTCAGGAAGGGAGAAACTAACCCCACACCAATCCCGGATAAAGGAAAACAAACTCTTTTGAGGGTCTAGGTTTGGAGTATGACTCTTGGAATCATAAGACCTTTTGATCAGAAATAGAGGAGTGGCAAGACTGTACTGGTACTGGGAAGGGCAAAACAGCTTAGTACCTGAGTGTTATCAAACTTCTATAGCTTGTGAAGAGAACAGTGTCTCAGTCTTCTGGGGAAGGGAAAGAATATGGACCCAAGTCCTTTCCCAAGAAGCAGAATCCCCTAAGTGGTCTGGCTGTGTGTGTGGCCATGAAGACTGGCTGCTGAAAAATAAGGTGAATGTCCTTGAGGGGCCAATTGGCAGGGAAAGAGTGGAGCCTCTGTTAGAGCCATCAACCTTGGAACAAACTGTACACACAATAAAGACTGAGAAAGGAGGAATGGAGTGGTGACTATCTGCAAGTGGCCCTAGCAAGCACCAGCACCTGCTCTGCTTTTTCAGGACTCTGGGAGACTGAGGCATTTGTTCACACTGAGGCTTAGAAGGATTCTGAAATGTTACTGATATTGGTTGTGGGTGCTGAAGTCAGGTTTAGTTTGATCAGAAAGGATGAGCATTGTAGAGTAATTATGCTTGTATTTATTCATTCTTTCATTTACTCAACAAATATTGAATGCCTACAATATATGCCTTGCACTGGGTGTGGCCTTGATGATCACTAGCAAGAAAAAATTAACAGTCCTTATCATCCAATGAAGGAGACAGACATTAGTCAAATGATAATACAAATAGAAGGAAAAACTAAAAGCACAACAAACATTTCAGGGAAGGAAAGTTACCCAAAGGTACACTAGAATAATGTACAATAGGGGATATTAACCTGGTTTGTAGGAAAATGAGGTTCCTGAGAAAATGATGGTTGAGCTGAGAGGTGAGGAGTAAACTGGAGTCATCCAGAATAGGACAGGGGAGGAAAGAGAGCTCGAAGAGGCACCAGCTTAGGAAAAAGCCCCAGGAGGGAGGAATTCCAAAGAGGGAAGGACACTTAAAGATCATTGAAGCTGGGTAGGGAGTAGAAAGGAGGGTAGGGAAAAATGGCTGAAAAGTCAGGTAGGGACTAAGCTTTTTACACTCTTGTCAGTCAAAAAAAGTTTCATTATTGTACAAGAACTTTGACGAGCTATTGAAAGATTTTGAGGAAGTGGGAATGGGGCTTAGCATCATGATTAACTTTGCATTTTGGAGGGTTCACTGTTTTAGCCTGGGTTTCTCTCAAATGTGGGACATGAAGTAAGGACTCGTGTACAGATAGTTTATTTGAAAGGCAATCCAAGGCATCAAGGATGAAGGACCAGGAAGAGTAAAAGAGGGAAGGAGAAAAAGCCAATACAAGGGTGCATTACTGAGCTGACCCCTACCATGCAAACCAAGGCTGATCCCCTGGGACCTTCTGAGGAGGACAAGGAATGCCTTTAGAAATTTTTCACATGATGGTTCACAGGAAGAAGCAATTCTACATTGACTCCTGTCCTCCCATAGGCCTAGGGGTGTTGACTGCCCTCCTCCCAGGCTTCCAGACTGCTCATGCTCTGTGCCTCGCAGACTTTTGCTGGTGTCCCACACTGTGGCATCAGAGAAGCCCTGGTGCAGAAAGCAAAAATCACACAGCTCATGCAACTGAGCTGATACTCTCAGCAAAAATCATCAGGGAAATATTCACTGCAATCACGGCTGGCATCAGAGAGAGGCTGAGAGGAAGTTCAGTGGGCACTTGGAGCTTCTGATTCATTCCTTTGGCTGCAGAATCAATTGCAGGCAAGAGAGGAGGGTGGCTTGGACCACACCCTTTCCAGAGTCAAGTCTCACATTCTCCTTAATACTGATACAGGGGAAAAGATCTTCTGGGTCCAAGGAGACATGGTTTCTAGGATTTGATCTGTCACTAACCCACACAGTCATGTAATTCATTCATTCAACCATTCATGTTTTTTATATATCTATTAAGGCAATCATATGGGTTTTTTTAATTTATTAAGCTGGTAAAATACAGTAGTCTTTGAATGTTAAAACAACCTTGAATTCTTGAGATAAACTCCACCTAGTCATAATGCATTAAAATTTTCAAATATTGCTAGAATATTTTGTTAAGGTATTTTGCTTTTTGTTGGCATGAGATATTGAACAGTAGTTTTCCTTTGTTATAATGTGTCTGGTTTTGGTGTCAGGGTAATGTTTGCCTCATAAAAATAATTAGAAGTGTTCCCGCCTCTTCTATTTTCTGGAAGAGTTTCTGAAGAATTGATGTTATTTTGTTCTTAAATGCTTAATATAACTAATCATTTAAGCTATCTGAGGTCTGGAATTTTCTTTGTGGGATTGTTTTTTTAACTAAAGAATCAATTTTAAAAATTGTTCCTCTAAGATCAGGAATAAGACAGGGATATTCGCTTTCACCACTTCTTCTCAACATTGCATTGGAAGTTCCAGCCAGGGAAATTGGGTCATAAAAGAAAATAAAGGCATCCAGATAGGAAACAAAGATGTAACACCATCTCTATTTACAGATGACATGATCTCATAGATAGAAAATACTAAAGAATATACACACCTACACACACACATAAACTGTCAGTACTAATAAACGCTTTAGCAAAGCTGAAGGTTACAAAATCTGTATATACAAATCAATTGTATTTCTGTATACTAGCAAAGCATAATTAGAAAATAAATAAAGAAAACAATTTCATTTACAATAGTACCAAAAACAATAAAGTACTTAGGAATAAATTTAGCCAAAGAAGTGCAAGACTTGTACACTGGAAATGATAAACACTGTTGAAAAAAATTAAAGAAGACTTAAATAAATAGAAAGATGTGCATGTATCATGTTTGTAGATTAGAAGAGTTAATATTGTGAGGATGGCAACACTGCCCAAGTTGATCTACACATTCAATACAATTTCTTTCAAAATTTAAACTTTTTTACAGAAATGAACAAGCTGATTGTAAAATGTATATAGGCCCAGAATAGACAAAATTAAGTTGATAAAGGAGAACAAAGTTGAAGGATTAACACCTTCTGTTTTAAAGGTGTTAGATTTCAAAACTTACTACAAAACTACAGTAATTAAGACAGCATGATGTTGGCATAAGGACAGATACATAGATCAATGGAATATAATTGAGAGACCAGAAATAAACACATACATCCATGGCCAATTGACTTCCAACAAGATGGCAAACACCATTCAATGGGAGAGAACAGCCTTTTCAAAAGGCGCTGGAACAACTGGATACTCATATGCAAAATCATGAGAGGATCCCATCTCATGCCATACACAACAATTAACTTGAAATGCATCAAAGGCCTCACTGTAAGAGCTAAAAGTAAAGACTTTTTGAAGAAAACGTAGGTTTAAATCTTCTTGACCTTGGACTAAGCAATGATTTTTTATATGTGACACAAAAAGCACAAATGAACAAAGAAAAATAGATAAATTAGACTTCATTAAGATGACAAAACTTTCATGCATCAAAAGACACTACAAAGACAGTTACAAGATAATCCATAGAATGGGAAGAAATATTTGCAAACTAATGTATCTCATAAGGGCCAACTATTTAGAATATATAAAACACTATTACAACTCAACAATAAAAAGACAAAAAATCAATTGTTTAAATAAAGGATTTGAGTAGACATTTTTTCAAAGATATACAGAGAAACAATAAGCATATGAAAAAGATGCTCAACATCATTAGTCATTGGGGAAAGACTAATCAAAACCACAATGAGATGCAACTTCACACCCACTAAGATGGCTATCAAGAAAAGAAAAGAACAAGTCTTGGTAAAATGTAGAGAAATCGGAGCCCTCATACATCGCTGGTGAGGATGTAAAAGAGTGCAGCCACTAATGAAACAGTTTGGCACTTCCTCAGAAGTTAGAAATGGGTGCCATGTGACCCAACAATTGCACTACTGAGTAACCAAGAGAAGTGAAAACATCTATTCATGCAAAAATTTACAGAGGAGTGTTATAGAAACATTATTTGGAATGGTCAAAAAACAGAAACAACATAAATGTCCACCACCAATATAGGATGTCTATGCAATGGAATATTATTCAGCCATAAAAAAGAACAAAATACTGACACATGGTAGAACTTGAATGGCTCTTAAAAACTCATGCTGAGTGAAAGAAGCTAGACACAAAATGTTATATATTGTAATATTTCATTTATATGGAATGTCCAGAATAGGCAACTGCATAGGGACAAAAAGTAGATTAGTTGTGTCAGGGCCTGGGGAAAGGAGAAAATGGGGAGTGATTATCACTTGGCATAGTGTTTCTTGAAAATGTTCTGGCATTAGAGAGAGGTGATAGCTGTACAGCCTTGTGAATATGCTAATAACCACTGAATTGTACATTTTGAGAGAGTGAATTCTGTGTTTTGTGAAATTTTATGTTATATGAATTACATCTCAATAAAAAGGGACTATATAAAAATTTTAATTTTTTCTGGAATGAGTTTTGGTGGTTTGTGCATTTCAAGAATTTTGTCTGTTTAATCTAAGTTGTCAAATATATTGGCCAAAGGTGTTTTATACTATCCTCGTATTACCCTTCTAATATTTATAGAATGGTTCCTCTTTTATCATTTATTTTTGTAATTTGTGTCTTTCTCAGCCTTCCTTATTTTTTTCCTGGTTAGTATGCCTAAGTGTTTGTCAATTTTACTGATTTTCAAACAACCAGCTTTTGAGGAAGTCTCTTTCTCTCTCTCCACCCCCCCACCCCACCATCCTCTCTATTTTTTAAAAAATTCTTCCTGTATCTTTAGTATTTCTTTTGTTATGGTTACTTTTAATTCAATTTGGTCTTCTTTTTCTAGCTTCTTGAAGGGAACTTAATATATTGATTTAAGACCTTTCTTCTTTTTTCTATACAATTATTTCACATTATAAATTTCCTTCCGAGCACTGCTTGAGATGCACCCCAGGCATTTTGATAGGTTTTCTTTGCATCTTCAACCAGAGCAAAATATCTTCTGATTTCTCTTGTGACTTCTTATTTGGCTCATTGTTTATTTAAAGAGATTTCATTGAATTATCAAATATTTGGGGATTTTTCAGATCTCTTTCAGTTATTGATTTCAAATTTACTTCTGTTGTGTTCAAAGAATATGCTTTGTATTAATTCCAATTTTTTAAATTTTGTGTTATGGTCCAAAATATACTCTGCCTCTGATAAGTGTTCCATGAGCACTTGAACAGAGTACACAATTTGCTGCCGTTGGTGGAGCGTTCCACAGATGCCGATTGGGTTGAGTGGACTGATGGAGCTGTTAAGGTTGTTTCTATTCTTACTGACCTTTTGTGTACTTGTTCTGTCAGTTACTGAAGAGGAATGTTGAAGTCTCCAACTACAACTTTAGATTTGTCTCTTTTTTAGTTTTATCAGTTTTTGTTTTATACAGTTTGAAGCTCTGATGTTAGTGCACATACATGTGTAGTATTATAATGTCTTTTTGATTAATTGACCCATTTATCATGATGAAACATCTCTCTTTATCCCTGGTATTATTGCTTGTTCTGACGTCTACTTTTTATGATTTAACCACTCTAGATTTCTTTGGATTAAGATTTTTATTGTATATTTTTGTCCATTTTTTAAACTCTTTACCTATCTGTTTCTTCATATATAAAATAGGCTTCTTATAAATGAGTTATACTTGAATGTTACCATGTGGCCCTGTATTAAAATTTTTGCCTTTTAATTGGAATGTTTAGACTATTTTACATTTAATGCAATTATTTATATCACTGGCTTAAACTTTCTTGTTTTCATTTTCTTTGACTAGCTTTGCTCTTTTTATTTGTTTAATTTTTTCTTAGCTGCTCCAGGGTTTACATTGTAAATGGTTAACCTCTGTCATGAAGGAGAAGGCGGCTGTGGCGGGAGTGAAGCTAAGCATCTCAGGAGATGAAGACAGCCAGAATTTTCAAAGCAGAGTAGCAGAAGGAAAAAATGTTGCCCAGAGAGAGAAACCCAAGCATCTGCAGAGGACCCCCTTAAATACTCAGCAGATCAGTGCAGATATGTGAGAAAACCACCCAAAGCTGAGAGAAAAAACAACATGAAAAGATTAGAGAGCAGTGCCTGAAGCTCATACAGAGACAGATGTAGTACGTCTTCTTACATGCCAGACTGGAAAAACTAACATTTCATGGGTATTGGGTAGAATACTCGATAACAGGGAATAATTAGCCATGGGCTAAGCACAGCTCCAGACCTGCCTAATGAATCATAAAAGCAAGACCAAAAGGGTCACACCATTCCCGAGTAATCTAGCTGCCTCATCCCAGAAAAGAAATAAACAAGAACATTTCTAGAAATATAAGGAGATCCAGGACTCAACAGGGTAACATTCGTAATGTCTGGGATCCAATCCAAGGTTGCCTGGCATGGTCCACATCGAAGACAGTAATCAGTCAACTGAAACAGACCCAGCAGGCAACAGATGTTAGGAGGGGCGGACAAGGCCATTAAAAAAGTTATTGTACCTACATTCTGTATGTTCAATAGCTAAGTGGACACATGGATGATAGTTTTTAAAAAGTGACCATCTAGAATTGACAGCTATAACATGTGAGGAAAAATCTTCATGACTGAGAAGAGATAAATGGCATATTAGACATGGTGGAAGAAGATATTAGTGAATTTGAAGGCACATCAGTAGAAACTATCCAAAATGAAACACATGGAGGAAGATGAACTTTTTTTAGATGTAAGAGCATTGTTGAACTGTGTGAGCTGAAGCAGCCTAGCATCTAATTGGAATTCCCAAAGGAGAGAAGAGATGAATGTGGAGGAACCAGGAAACGTATTTGAAGATATAATATAAAAAATCCAGATTTGATGAAAACTATTAACCCGCAAATCCAAGAAAATAAATTAATCCCAAGCATAAAACACATGAGAAAAATGAAAACCAGGCACATCCTAACTGCTCGAAACCAGTGGTAAAGAGAACATCTTAAAAGCAGCCATAGGACAAAGGCACTTAACACACAGAGAGGTAAAAAAGATAAGGATGATAGTGCAGATTTCTCACCAGAGAAACAAAAGCAAAAAGTCAGTGGGATGTGACTTTGAAATTGCTGGAAAAAAATTGTCACCCTAGAATTCTATGCCCAGTGAAAACATATTAAAGAAAAAAACACTGGAGACATTTATGGACTTACAAAATGGTCTAACCACCCCAATTAAAAGGCCAAGATCATCAGATTGGATAAAAAAGCAACAACCTAATGATATGCTGTCTACAACAAATGCACTTTAACTACAACACAGTTAGGGTAGAGTAAAAAAAATGGGAGAAGATAAAATATGCTAATATAAAACAAAAGGAAGATGAAATGGCTACTTTAATACAAGACGAAGAAGATATCAAAGCAAAGAGTATTACGTGGGGTAAAGAAGTTCATTTAAAATGATAGAAGTGGTAAAGTTAAAGAGGAGTGTGTAACATTATGGCTTTAATAGTAAAGCTGCAAAATACATTAAAAAAACTGATAGAGCTGGAAGGAAAATAGAGAAATCCACAATTACGTTGGAAACAATCAATACCTCCTCTCAATAGTAGATAGGACAAGTAGGCAGAAAATCATCAAGAACACGGTAGCTTTTAACAACAGTGTCAACCAAATTGGCCTAAATGACACGGAGATTGCCAACATACAGTTGCAGGATGTCAATCCTTTTCAAGTGCACATTCACAGAACATTCATCAAGATAAGTCCTATTCTGGGTCATCAGGCAAGTCACAACTAATTTAAAATGATTCGAATCATAAGGTATATTCTTTGACCGTAATAAACTTGAATTGAAAAGACATAACAGAAAGTTATCTGGAAAATCCCCAAATATTTGGGGACCAAATAACGCATACCTAAATAACTCGTGGGTCAGAGAAGAAATCGAGAGGGGCTAATGAATGAATACTTGGTAATAGCTCCTTACTTTTCTGAGCCAATTCACAGAAAGTTAACATCCGGTGTTGCCGGTGATGTGAGGAAATGGGCATTCTCCTTGAGTGTTTGGTGGGAATGTAAAACTGCAGTGCTTTAGGAGTCATTTGGTGGTACACATCAAAATTTCAAATGCTCCTGACCTGTGTGTGAGTCAGCAGTCTCTCTCTGACATTTACCCTCCGGCATGGCTGCAGAGGGTAACCGGTTCCGAGCTGGACTGTACCAGTGAAAACAGGAAACACCACCACTGCTCATTAGATGGGTAAATAATTAGGACATGTACAGGCTCAAAAGACTCAGTTCCAATAAACACACCCCAACTTACCCCCATGTGTACTTTTTTTCCTGGTTGCCCTTGAACTTAAAACCACGTTGGATAGTTCTCCCCTTGGGCTAGAAGGAGGGAGTTGGCCTCCGGCTAGAGAACTGGCTAGAGCTCCAGTTCAGGCCTTAAGGGGAAGCAATCGAATGTGTCTTGTCCCACCTGTCAGCTGGGAAAGGAGGCCCCAGCTCAGCCCTGTGGCTCCCTCACCTCCTGGCACTGTAGTCTTTGGGGCAGCCTGCAGCTCGGAGCAGTTCTGAGCAGGCCCGTTTTTACCATGGTGCCGGATGTTAAGACATGTTCTCCTTCGGAGAGCTCTTTGCTTCCTGTGGTACTGTCTTCTAAGGAATGACAAAAATGCCAGGGTTGTCACAGGTCAAGTCTGAAGGCCTCTCCATCACTTCCTGTTTCTCTGGCATAAAAATCACCTGAAAGATGCTACCTCAGCCAAATATTTAAGGCCAACAGCAACTGTCATCAATCACTTGGATTGTATAGACCTCTATACAATTGTATAGACCTCTATCAGTTTCCTGGGGCTGCTGTTACAAAGTGCCAAACATTGGGTGGCTTGAAACAATAGATGTTTAGATTCTGGACACTAGGAGTTTGAATTCTAGGTGTTGACAGGGCCATGTTCTCTCTGGGAGCTCTAGCCTCTTCTACTTTCTGGAGCTTGTCAGAAATTCTTGGTGCTCCTGGCTTTTATATGCATCACTGACATCATGTGGCCCCCTTCTCCCTGTGCATCTTCACATCATATTTTCCCTGTGTGTGTGTCTGTCTCTGAGTCCAAAGTTCCCCTTCTTACAGGGACATCAGTCCTATTGGATTAGAGCCCATCCTAACGACCTCGTTATAACGTGATCATCTCTGTAAAGACCGTATTTCTAAATAAGGTCACATTACGAGGGACTGGGGGTGAAGATGTCAACATATATTTTGGAGAGACACAATTCAACCCATAACAAAATTCAATCCATTTTGATATGCTGTGATAAAAATGGCATTTTCCCCCTATGGTCTTTCGATAATGTATAACCCCAGGGTCATCATGAAAAAACATCAGGCAAATTCTGAGAGAGATAATACAGGGGCATTCTACATAATACCTGACCAATTCTCCTCAAAACTGTCAAGGTCATCAAAAACAAAGAAAGTCTGAGAAATTGCTGTAGCTAAAAAGAACCTAAGGTGACATGATAACTAGATGTAAAGTGGTACCCTAATGGGACCCTGGAACAGGAAAACAACAGTAGTGAAACTAAGGAAATCTAAATAAACAATGGACTTCAGCTAATAATAATGCATCAGTATTAGTTTATTAATTATAACACATGTATCATAGCTATTTAAGATATTAATAATTGGGAAAGTTGGGTGCAGGAAATTCTCTGCACTATCTTGATTTTTGTGTAAACCTAAAGTTGTTTTAAAACACAGTCTGTTGAAAAAAGGGAATTGGATAGCATTTGATAACATATCAGAATTTGTAAGCTCCTGCTCTAGTAGAACTTGGGAAGTTCACAACAGCAAACACCTGTATTAGAAAAAGAGCAAGTTCTCAAATCAGTAACTTCAGCTTCCACCTTAAGAAACTAAATAAATTAATTAATTTTTAAAAAGCTAATAAAATCCAAGTAGGCGGAAGAATATAATAAAGATCAAAGTGTAAATTAATGAAACAGAAAAATAATAGAAAATGTTACTGAAACCATATGGGGGAGGGTAAGAATAGTAGGGGAATATAGAATCTAAAGAACTTGAGACACATGGTCATAAACTAAAGGGGGGGAATGGTGGGGGAGAGGGTGTGCAGGGTGGAGGGGAATGAAGGGGGGAAATAGAACAACTGTAATGGCATAATCAATAAAATAAAAAATCAAAGGAAAAAAAGAAGATCAATAAAATTGCTAAATTCTAGCAAGACTAATCAGGGAAAAAAGAGACAGAGTATATATATATAAAAGACCAATCTCAGTAATCAGAGAAGTGATATTACTACAAATTCTGAAGAAATTAAAAGGATAATAAAGAAAAACTACTTGAAAGAGAATAACTTTATGCCAATAAATTCAAGAATCTGGATAAAATAGATAAATTCCTTGAAAGACATAAACCACTATAGCTCACTTATAAAGAAATAGATATCCTGAATCAGCTTATACCTATGGAACAAATTGAATTCCTTCCCATAAAGATAACTCTATGCTCAAATGGCTTCACTGGTAAATTCTATTAAGCATTTATGGACAAAATAATATCAATTCTACAAAAAGTCTCCCAGAAAATAGGAGAGGAGGAAACAGTTCCCAATTCCTTTTATGAAGCGAGCATTATGCTGATACCAAAATCAAAGGCATTGTAATAAAGGGAACCTATAGTCTCACACTGCACTCCATGAAAAGCAGAACCCCTTAACAAAATACTAGTAAAGGGAATCCAGCAATACGTGAAAAAGGTCTTGAACCATGACTACTGGAGTTGATCCCACAAATGCAAGGCTGTGTTCACCACTCAAAGATCAGTGTATTTCACCAGCTTAATGAACCGAAATAAATCATAGGATCATCTTAACAGACCCAGAAGAGGCATTTGAGAAAGATGAATACTCATTCATGATTTTAAAAAGAAAGATTTCAGCCCTCACTGGTGTAGCTCAGTGGATTGAGCGCGGGCCTGTGAACCAGAGGATCGCAGTTCAATTCCCAGTCAGGGCACATGCCTGGGTTGCAGGACAGTTCCCAGTAGGGGACATATGAGAGGCAACCATACATTGATATTTCTCTCCCTCTCTCTTTCTCTTTTATTTATTTAGACAAATAAATAAATAAATAAATAAATAAATAAAATCTTTTAAATAAATAAAATCAAATAAATAAAATCTTTAAAAAAATAAAATAAAAATAAAAAGAAAGATTTCAGCAAACTAGGAATAGAAGCATGTATGAAAACCTGACAGATGACATCACATTTAATGGTGAAAGGCTGAATATTTCCCCCCTAAAGTTGCAAGAATTTCCACTTTCACCACTTCTATTGAACATTGTAAGGGAAGCCCTAGCCAGGCATGCAGGCAGGGGAAAAAAAAGGCACAGAGACTGAAAAGGGGAAATGAAAACTGTCTTCCTCACAGATGACATGATCATGTCTAGGTAGAAGACCCTAAAGGATTAAAAAAAAGCCACTAGATTTGGTAAGTGACACAGTGACAGGTATGAGAACCTATTGTATTTCCCTATACTAGGAGTGAACAATTGGTAGCTTCAAATATTCCAATGCCATCTACGAGAGCAAGAAAATATTAAATAGAACAAATGTACTGGTATATTTGCAATTTCTATACACTGGAAACCTGAATAATGATGAGGCCTACCACACCCACGAATCAGAACACTCAATCTCATTGACATCAATTCTTCCAAAATTATTCTGTTTGTTGCATGAAATCCCAATCAAGATCCCAACAGGGTTTTTTTTTTTTTTTGTAGAAATTGACAACTTGATTCTAAATTTTGTATGGAAATGTAAATAACCTCAAAAGGCCAAAAACCTTGGGGAAAATAGTTGGAGGCTATACTATCTGATTTCAAGACTTATTATAAAGCTATAGCAATCGAAACACCATGGAATCGGCTTAAAGACAGACAATAATTCAAAAGAACAGAATGGAGAGTCCAAAAATAGAACCACACATATATGGATAACTGATTTTTTACCAAGAGACAAAGTCAATTTAGTACAACAAATGGTACTAAAACAATGATGTATTCTTATGCAAAAGACTTTGACCCTTACCATGTCATATACAAATATCATATACAAAAGTTAACTCAAATGAAATATATACCTAGGTATAAAACCTAAAACTAAAGAACTTCTAGTAGAAAACTTAGAAGAAAATCTTTGTTACCTTCAGTTAGGCAAAAATTTGCTAACTCTGACACTAGAAACATAATCCATAAAAGAACAAATTGATGAACTTGACCTCATCGACATTAAAAATGTCTGTTCTTTAAAAATTATTTCAAATAGGATGAATACACAAGGCACAAAAAGAAAATATAATCTAGCCGTTTCACTATTAGGTATTTTACCAAGATATTGCATAGCTTCATACAAAGACTTGTACATAAATATTCATAATGGATTTGTAACACTCCCAAGTGGAAAAATTCAAACATCCAAACATTCATCAAAAGGTGAATGGATTGATGAACTGTGGTATATCCAAATAATGGAACACCACTCAGCAATAAAAAGGAATATAAGCCACTCAACAAAAAAATGCATACTGTGTGATCCCATGTTTATAGAACTCTAGGAACTGCAAACTGCTCTATCGTGACACAAAGCAGACCAGTTCTCACTCAGTAGGGGCGCAGGATGTGGGATGATGTTGCAAGGAGGGTTCTAGAGAAGCATATGGGAACTTTTTGAGGTAATGGATATGTTAAATTTCTTTGTGGTCTGATAGTTTCATTGGTGAACACATATGTCAAAACTGACCTCTCAAACGTTTTAAATATGTGTAGTGTGTGTCAATTAGATTTCAGTAAAGCTGTAAAGCATTTTCAGTCCATTATATTTTAAAGAGATCAAAAATTATTTTTAGAACATCTTTTATACTCCCTCATATTTCTACATTACCACCACTTTTTCCCACCACATATCTAATGATTTTTAAAAGAATAGAATAATACACAAAAATTTTAAGATACTAATCTAACCAGAAATGAATACAAAAACTATCCTCATGAAGTATCACAAACTGGAATGTCTAACAAGCCCTGAAGAAGCCCTGTAAGGAAGAAAATCTAAACGCCTTAAAGTCTTTTGAAATCAAAAACCCTAAAAATGTCCAGCCTCGTGTAAAAAGATAATACTTACAACGATGACTTTAAAACACTTTAAGAAATGCTGTGTCTTTGATTTCATATTCCATTATTTTAAAAATGTATAAGGCACATACTTAGTGCATTCTAAATTATTCAGTAATCACAATACTCATTTAAACAAACTATCCAGTTCCTTAATCTCTCACTCTGTGAGTTTATGGCTTTCCCAAGCTTATTCAACTAATGGATTGTTGCAGCAACCAGGCTCTCACCTCTCACAAGAAGACTTTTTATTTTTTTAAACTGCATTTTGAGTAAATGAGTTTGTGGGGTGGAAGGACACTGTAGAACTCTGATGGTGCGCACATCGATTTGCATATTTTGCAGCTTAGTTATGTAAATCTTTTAATGCAGAACAAAGACATTAGAAAAAGATTTGGTGTTAGTAAAAAGAAAAAGTGCCTGTAAGGTGTAAGTTAACCCCTTCCAATATACTGGACCATTTCAGTCCAGTGGGTTAGCATTATTCATAACTTTACAAAGTCCACACAAAATCTGAATATAATTACAACACCTGTCTTGAAATAAAGATCACAGTGTATGAAAACCCTCCTACTCAAAAGACTTCGGGAGTGAAGAGATAGGCAGTCAGGGCCGAGGGACATAAAGGAAACCTTTTTTCTCACTTCATTTCATTAAAATTTCTGCAAGCACACCAAACTGCAGAGGAAGTATTTGTTTTGAGGGTAGTGAGGAATGTTTTGAGAAACTGCAGAAAAGTGTAGAGAAATATGTCTTACAGTATACATGTACTGTATTTTTCTGACTATAAGACACACACCTCCCAAATTTGGGAGGAATAATGGTTGTTAATGCTGCTGTTGGGTTCTGTTTATATTTACATTGGTGAAATATTATGTTATTTATGTTATTAAATATTTTACCACATTTTTTGCTTCAAAAAATTTTCCCTATTTTTCCTCCTCTAAAACCTAGGTGCGTTTTATGGTCTAAAAAATGTGGGTAAGTATTGCACTCATTCCCAAAGATTCTGCTTTATCGCTTGATAACTATTGTGATAAATCGGGCCAAGATGGAGGCGTAGGTGGAAACACTGTGCCTCCTCACACAACCAGGTTTAAAGACAACAAAGTTTTAGTAAGAAAAAACAACGCATCCAAAACACAAAACATTGAACTATACAAAAGTCCGACAACAATGAACCGTTCAGCCAGACTGGTAAGAGGGGTGGAGCCAGCAACTGGCAGAGCGGGGTTGCGCAGAAAAACTCGGCCAGACCGACCCATGCACGTGGGCAGCGGTTGGCAGATCCCAGGCGTGGGGTTGTGACGGGCAGACCCAGTGAGGGCGCAAGGCAGCAGGCCCACCAAGTTCACAGATTCTCGAGCAGATAAACCAGGTAAAGGAGCGAGCAGTGAGATGGATGGTGCAGGCCCCAGCGGCAGGAAGCAGCAGATGGGACCGCTATTGCCCCTCTTTGACCCCGCCCCCACATACAGCATCACAACCCAGGGACTGGGTTGCCCTGCCCTGGTGAACATGTAAGGCTCCGCCCTTCATACATAACAGGCGCGAACAGATCAAAACATTATGGCTCAAGAAGAACTCAAAGCCCCAAAGCCCATAACTCTAAGCGACCAAGGAATAGACAACCTATCAGATGCACAGTTTAAAACACTGGTGATCAGGATGGTCACAGAACTGGTTGATTTTAGTCACAAATTAGAGGAACAAATGAAGGCTAAACTAATTGAAATGAAGGGAAATGCACAGGAAACCAGTCAAGATGGAAAGGAAACTGAGACTCAAATCAAGGGAGTGCACTAGAAGGAAGAAAAAAATGACCAAACAGAAAAGGATGAAGACACGAGAATTAAAAAAAATAAGGAGAGGCTTAGGAACCTTCAGGACATCTTTAAACATTCCAACATTCGAATTATAGGGGTACCAGAAGGGGAAGAGGAAGAGCGACAGGTGGAAAACTTATTTGAACAAATAATAAAGGAGAACTTCTCCAATCTGCCAAAGGAAATAGACTTCCAGGAAATCCAAGAAGCTCAGAGAGTCCCAAAGAAGTTGAACCCAAGAAGGAACACACAAGGGCACATCATAATTACATTAGCCAAGATTAAAATCGAGGAGAGAATCCTAGAAGTAGAAAGAGATAAGGGGACAGTCACCTACAAAGGAGTGCCCATCAGACTGTCAGCTGATTTCTCAAAAGACACCTTACAAGCAAGAAGGGGCTGGAAAGAAGTATTCCAAGTCATGAAATCCAAAGACCTACATCCAAGATTGCTCTATCCAGCAAAGCTTTCATTTAGAATGGAAGGGCAGATAAAGTGCTTCTCAGGTAAGATCAAATTCAAGGAGTTCATCATCACCAAGCCTTTATTATATGAAATGTTAAAGGGACTTATCTAAGAAAAAGAAGATAAAAAAGATGAACAGTGAAAGAACAGCAAACTCACAGTTATTAAGAACCACACCTAAAACAAAAGCAAACTAAGAGGACAGGTAGATCAGGAGCAGAACCATAGAAATGAAGATCATATGGAGGGTTAGCAACAAGGGAGTGGGAAGAGGAGAAGGGAGGAGAAGGTACAGAAAGTAAGTAGCATGGACAGTAGATAGAAAATAGATGGGGGGCAAGAATAGTATGGGAAATATAGAATCTAAAGAACTTGAGATACGTGGTCATAAACTAAAGGAGGAGGGAATGGTGGGGGAGGGTGTGCAGGGTGGAGGGGAATGAAGGGGGAAATAGGACAACTGTAATGGCATAATCAATGAAATATATATTTTTTAAAAGTATCATGATAAATCCACTGAAATGCGCTAGGGACAGCTGTTTTAAGAACACACGCACGCCAATAATTGCCCTGTCCCCTATCAGGGGTGTCCAAACTTTTGGCATCTCTGGGCCACACTGGAAGAAGAGGAGTTGTCTTGGGCCACACGTTAAATACATCATGACACGTAATCATGAAAAATCTCATCATGTCTTAAGTAAATTTACGATTTTTTGTTGGGCCGCATTCACAGCCATTCTGGGTTGCATGTGGCCCAGATCGGAAACCCCTGAATGTTTAGGTAATACCCACACATGCCAGAGAAATACTATCACACCAGCTTCCTAAGGTTACCTGATTCATGTACCTGTATGTCACAGTGCCTGATCCACACTAACCCTCACTACCTAGTCCACCAGGAAATTACCAAGTACAATGCTCAAATGAAGAACATGATCTCATATAGAATTTGCAGGTCAGCAAATTCAAGTCCACACTAACATCAGTACCACCCAGAAGGGACACTTGACACGTGATTATGGACTGAGGATCTCCAGTTGCAGGAATGTGCGTGGCAGCTCGCCGAGCTTCTCAGAGTCGTTCCTTCTCAGGCATGTCTATGACCAATGCCCAGGCATTCTATGGAAGGAGCTCAGTGTTAGTCACTGGGTTCGGACAGTGGCTGCAGAGGTGACCAATCAGGCCTGGGCTGCTCCCTTGGGAGATGACAAGAAATGGCAGCCTGAGATTTGAACCCACACCATGCTAATCTCCTGAGGACCACAACTCTTGATTTCTCTCTGTCTATCCAAATTTCTACCTGGTATTCTTTCCTTCCTGAACAACTTAAGCATCTCTGTCATTTCTGGTCTATTTCTAATGCTTGGTTTTTCACATGAAATGGGTTATATTTTCCTTCTTCTTTGCATAACTGGTAGAGTAGAACTTGATGCGCCACTGCTAGAGGGGCATCATGAGCAGGAGTGGAAAATCCTCAAGGAGCTGAAGGCAGCCCCTAGACCGCACCCAACATGGAAACCGGGGCCTCAGTCTTGCAAACACAGGACCTGCGGTTAAGCTGGGAGGACCATCCCAAGCTCCAGAAGAGAACTAAGCACACTGACACCTTGATTTCAGCCATGTGAGACCATGAGCAGAGCACCCTGCTGCACTGTGCTATGCCTGGACTTCTAACCCAATAGAACTGCGAGATAATAAATGGGTGCCCTTTGAAGCTACTGCGCTTGTGGCAACTTGTTACGGTGGCAGTAGAAAATACACCTGGTGACTTTGGTTTGGGCGCCAGACATTGTGAATTGCATCTTTTCGAGTGCTTGATATTTATTTATGCATTTCCATAAATATTCTTAAGTTCTGCTCTGGGACAAAAGTTACTTGAAAACAGTTGGATCTTTTCTAGTCTTATTTGACATTTTTCCAGGTGATTCTAGAGTATCCTATATTCTAAGTCTCATTTAGGCCTACTGCTGAGATCATACTTTTCTAGAGACCCTGGCTGATGTCTTCCGTGTTACAGGGGTGGGCCGCTCTGACTGGGGTGAACAAAAACAATTCTCCGCCCTGTCAGAGCTCTGGAACCTGCTCAATCTATTGCTGTCCAGTGGTTCTTTTCCTGGCCATTTTCTTTTGCACACGCCTAGTTGAGTTCTCAGCCAAAGACCCGCGGGGACCCCTAGGTGATGCTCTGGTGCTTGTCCCTCCTTTGCAGTGCTCATCTCTCCAGAACTCTGCCCCCCAAGTGCTAGCCACCTCGGTCTGGCTAAACTTCAGTCTCCACTTCCTAACTCCAGGTGGTAATTGATGAAATTGCAGGGCTCACCTCATTTATTTCCTTTCTCTAAGCAATTTAGTCTTGCCTGGCCTGTTGTTCAATGTATAAAAACCATCACTTTCTGAATTTTTGTCCAGATTTCTAGTTTTAACCTGGAAAAGTAAGTTCCATTTTTACTACTGCCTATAGCTAGAAACAAAAGTCTCTGGGGAACACTTCAAATACTGAAGCACATGTCTCATCCCAGCATGTCCTGGGGGCAGACCTGGGCATTTTGAAAAGCTCCCTCGGTGGCTCTGATGTGCAGCCAGGGCTGGGAACCCTTGAACTGGAGGATCTATGCAAATTCGTATTCATAGAAAGCATCTATCTGCCATCGGTGAGTACTCACCATGCCCAGGCATTCTGCTAAGTGTTTACATATCTATCTCATCCAATCCTCCCAGCAACTCTGGGAAATGGGTATCATCTTTATTTTACAGAAGAGGAGGCAGGGGTTCAGGGAGGTAAGTGACCTGCCCCAAGTCACCGCACTGGTAAATGAAAGAGCTGAAAAGTGAAACCAGTTTGCCCGCAACCGAAGATTCTTTCCGAAATATACACTGCCACGCCCTTCTCATCTGACTGTGGGAGTCCAGACTGCCTCGGGCCGGTTTCTGAGGAGGGTGGACAGACCCATGGGCCAGGATGCCCTGGATAGGGGCTGGGTTACCAACCCCTTGACTTCCCAACTTCCCAGTGACCTCACAAGAGGGCCGAGGGCCAAGGGGACTCTTTTTACCTTCTCCTCAACTCAGAGCCCCTTCTACAACTCCCTTCTCCGCTCCTGCTTGACGCTGCTGAGAAAAGCACTGATGTTCCCTTGGACTCTCCACTCACTCCCTAAAGATGGGGAGGCATCAGTTGCTAGGGAGATGGCGCAGCTGGAGCTATTTGACAGGGGCAGATTGGCAAGGAGAATGGCTTCTCTGGGTCCTCCATTCATTCAACTTCTGGAACAGGGGTCTGGATGTGACAGGAGAACACAATGGTGTCAGGAGAAAGTCACAGAGCTGCAGGATCCTTAGAGACTTTTTGTCCAATGTTTTCCTTGTGTAAATGGGGACAGCATGCCCAGAGGCAAAGGGACTCTCCCAAGGTCATTCAGAAACCTATGGAGAGGGGACAGCCAAGTGTCCTACCCACCTGCCCACTGCTCCTAGGGCCAGGGGCCTGCTAAGGGACTCCAGCTGCTCCTAGCATCCTTGCCAGTGAAAGCTCGGGGAGGAGGTGTTCAGGGAGCCCCCAGGATCCCTCAGTGGCCTGCAGCAGAGCGGAGGGTTTTCCTCTACGGGCTGCTGCTCTGGAGAGTTGAATGGCCACTCCATCCTGGCTCACCCGCCCTTCGGGGCCCTTGATTGAGCCATGTGGTTCCCTTGGAAACAGAGCCGCTTGTCTCCTGGGGTCAGCAGCACTTAATCTGCAGTTACTGCAATTTTGATGCTAGTGGGGGAAGGGATCCTGAAGTCCCCTCCGCATTCCTACACCACACCCCACACCTGCTGCTTCTGAGAGCACACATTTTTCATCCTCATTCTCACACTCAGGTTCCCTGCATGTGGGGGCACACATGTGCACACACACACACGTTCTATCGTGCACAGAGAGATTTTAATGACTCTGTTTTCTAACCCCCCAGTGAAAAGGAACAATCATGTCCCTACCAATTACTATCCCTTTGTGCCCCATGGTTGTTGGAGAACCGGAATTGGAACACCCTTTCCTCTCCCATGCTGTCTCTGCAGCTTTAAAATCAGGTTAGGAGCGGGATGGGGGAAGTGGGCCAGATCATTCATTTTCCTTACCCCTCTGCCTTCTAAGAGACTTCAGTGTCTGCAGGGAAAACCAAGGCTGCATTGGGGCATTACTTTGAACACAATGAAGTTTTAAATAATTACATGATAATTTGTCAGTGTGCACTCTGCTCCTGGCTGCTCCTTTGAGACTTTCTGGCTTTCTGTCTAATCCCTGCTCTGGCTCCCTAGCACCCAGGCACCCAGTGCATCTGTGCTGAAGGGTGAGATCCTGGGCCCCAGGAAGGCAGAGACGGAAGCAGCCGGTGCCCTGATTCTGATCCATGAAAGCAGCTGATATCAGAAAAGAAGAGAAGAGGCTTTTCAAATGTCGATTAAGTCTTACCAGAGACCCGGGTAGAGAATGGAAGGAGAGGCACAACCTACACCAGGAAACAGGAGTTTGAAATGAACCTGCAGTTTGGAGCATAGTGCCGGAAAGGATGAATGGGGGTTGGGGTGGAGGAGGAGCGAACTCCATCAAAACAGTAAGAAATAATAAAGGTGACAGCGGGACTTTTAACCACATCCAGAGCCCGCAGTCACTGGAAGGCCCGGGCGGTGCAGAGGTAAACCAGGACAGGGACAGGAACCTTGAGTCCCGTCTGGCGTCCCTTTCCTTCCAGGAGAAGGTCGGGAAGGAGCCCGACATGGGGCTCTGGGACACGTGAATGGTGGGGACGGCAAGGGGCAGGGCGGCATTTTTTAAAATTATAAAAAAACACATGTATTTGGTAAAGAAAGTTCTAATACAAAGATCAAAGGAAGATCAAAATTCCTCTCTTCCTCTCCACACCAGTCTCAGTCTCCAGAGATACTTAAGGTATTTTTTGCATATCCTTCAAGACATTTTTATAAATATATACACATATTAATAATGTTTAAAAAGGTTTTATTTATTTTAGAGAGATGGGAAGGAAGGGAGATAGAGAGGGAGAGAAACATCGATGTGTGGTCGCCTCTTACGCGCCCCCTACTGGGGACCTGGCCTGCAACCCAGGCACGTGCCCTGACTGGGAATTGAACCAATGACTTCTTGGTTCACAGGCCGGCACTCAATCCACCGAGCCACACCAGCCAGGGCTATATACATATAATTTTAAAAACACAAATAGAATCATATTGCCAGGGAGTTCTGCATTTTTATTTGACTTAATGTGTCAGAGCTCTTTCCACGTCAGCCCAGGCAACTCTAGTTCATTTTTTCTAATGGCTGAAGAGTAGTTCATTTTATAGGTGAGTCGGCGTGAGCAGCCACCTAGAGACGAAGCTTCTGTTTCTAGTGCTTTTACAATCTTGCAATGAATATTCTAGCACATTTATATTTGAGTTATGTGATCAAATCCCTAAAAGCAAAGACATATGCATTTAAATTTTTCATAAATATTACTAAACTACCTCTTAAATACTATATTGTGGCCATTTACGTGTTCACCACCCATATGAGCAAGTGGCCGTTTCTCCAGGTCCTGGCTGGCGTTAGGCTTTGTAAGACTTAATCTCATTGTTTTACCTTAATCATAAGAGACAGAGCATAAGGCTCATTGGCCCTTTGTATTTCTTCTTTTTGTAAACTGCCTATTCATATCCCCTGCTCATTTTTCTATTCTTTTTCTTATTGATCTTTATAATCTGCTTGCATGACAGAATAATTAATCCTAGTCATAATTGAGACAAACATTGTAATCAGCTTTTATTTTGGAGAGGTTCTTTTTTTTTTTTTTTTTTTTTTTTTTTTTTGCATAGATACATTTTCAAATGTTCCCATGTGTAAAGGCAGTCACAGGGGTTTTGTTCTTGCTGGTGTGGGGCAGTTTGGTCCTCCGCTTTAAGCAAGTTTGCCTTCTGATGTGAGCAATTCATCTTTCAGCTTCCTGAAGAAGAGGAGACCTGTTTGCAGGCCCCGACACAGCAGCCCTTGAAAATTCATAGAAAACATGAGAGAGGTGAAAGGAGGACCATAAGCACCCCAGTTTTCCAAAGAAGAGAAAGATAGATTCCAGAAATTTAGACAAATTAATTTTATACTAGTTTCAAATAAAATCATAGAGCAGATCGCTAGGCAGGCAGTTTGGCAACAATTATCGGAGGGCGCGTAGGCATCAAGGGCTGGCCTGGGGTCACCAGGAGGAGGTCATGCCAAAGCCAAGGACCCCATGATCGTCAGGGTCCGGCGCAGATGAAGCAGAGGCTGCTGTGGGCCCAGCACGGCTGCGTTGCCGCAGAACATCCGAGAAAGCCTCCAGACCTCCCGTGGGCCGGGTGCTAGGCATCCATGCCTGGTTGAACAACTAAGTCCAGAGAGACTGGTTTGTGAATTAGTATTGAGTAGGAGGGCTCTCTGGAGGTTATAGGGCTTTCTCTAAACTTGACCACGCCTACTTTAATGCTCTTATCAGTGGCTTGGATAAAGTAAAGGCACAGAAGGTCACATCAGATTTACAAAGAACACAGGCCTGGAGAGAAAGCTAATATACAATGGGATGCTGGAATCCAGTTATAAAAATATATTGACAGCTTAAAACAGAGGTAAGAGGAGTAAATGTAAAATCTTGCACTTTGTGTGTGTGTGGGGGGGGGGTGAATAAGCAGACCTTTCAAGAGATAGGAGTTAAAAGCAGTAATTCATGTGAAAAAAGACAGGCAGTTTCCAGGTGTGCCTGGCTGTGGAAGAACTGTCTCAGGAGCCTCCAGGGACTGCTCTGCTTGGCTCCTGGACGCCCTCACAGTGAGGAACGGTTCCAAGAGAAGGCCATTCACCTGGAGAAAGCCTGAGGGGACACGCCACTGATGCTAACTGTGGCAGGGCCATCCTGAGAACAGAGAGCAGACGGATGCCTTCTGGCTCCAGCTGGCTGAATGACATCCAGGTGGTACAATTACAAAACAGGAAAACTGGGGCTCACAGAGAGAAATTTCCTAAACAGCAGATTTCCCAAGAGTCAGAGGTCCATGCCCAGGCTGGGAGCTGTCTGGCCACCTTCTGGCCCAGGTGCAAGGTTCAGACAGATCGCTTTGCTATAGCTTTGGATTCCATGAAGGTTCAAGGTCACCTTCAAATGTAAATGCCGCTTTAAGACAAGTCCTAGCTCCCCTTCCTGCCAGTTTGCTGCTCCTAAACCCCTATGTACAAAGCCTGAATCCACCATTGTGCTTCTTAGACACTGTGGTCCTTACCCCCAGTCTCTGGAGTTCCAAAGACGTTTCAAGTACTGGTACTAGCCCAGTGACAGAGAAGAGACCCCAGCATCTGGTACCTCATCTCATTTTCAGAGACTTTCCGAACCCTTTAAACACAGCAGGTCCCAGCATCTCCCTCGAGTGGAGCCTGGATTGGAGAAGCCTTGGGGTGGGGCTGGCTGGGAGAGCAGCTGACTTCTGGGGAAGAAAGGGGGGGATCTTTTGTCCCTTCAGCACACCTTCCTGTGAATGGGAGCCATTCACATAGTGTGACATGCCCAGGACCCCAAACCAAGCTAGTGTCCAGGGTACATCACAGGAATTACGTTGTCACAGGAACCACATACCATGCACCTTAGGCACAAACCGAACTGCTGCTCAGTCCACCACACCCACCTCGGGGCTCCAGACACCACCACCCTCTCCAATATGTTCGAGGTGGTCAGCCAGGAAGGTCCCATTTGCTGAGCCAGCTTTGGGTTCTGCATTTAATATCCCCAACGTACACCACCTGCAGCCACTTCCTGTCGCACAGTCACTTCCTGCCACACACTCAGCAGCCCAGAGTGCCCTTTCAGCTGAGGGGCACCCCAGCTAACTCACCTCCTACCACCATTTCCACCTTCCTCTGGCATCTGCTTCCTGCTTCCTTCCCTCCCTTCCCTGTTCTCTCCTGCCATTCCGCCATCAGCCCCAGGTCTGCTCCCAGCTCTGAAGTCACTTCCCAATGCCCCTACCCAACCTGTCTGCTGGGGAGGGGGCAAGTGAGGTTTATTGTCCAGGTTATTCTCTGACGCCTTGGGCTTTCAGAATCTCAGCTTTCTCTGTATAAAATGAAGATGATATTCCTCCTGCATCCAGCATCTCATACCCTAGCATTTTATAAAATTCTGCAAGTCCAATGCAAATGGTTTGCCTGTATGAAGTGCCTATTACCTGCCAGGCTCTGTGTGCAGGGGGCAGTATTTTGTGCCTGCGTCCAGAACCCCTAAGAGGTGGCAGTGTTAGCAGCCCAGTTTTGCAGGAAGGGAGACTGAGGCAGCGCTGAGCGGCTATGTACTTATCCATGGCGAGTGAGCTGGCCCGTGCAGAGCTGGACGGAAGCCAGGTGGCCAGGTGTGCTCCAGGTCCGCCCCCGAGTCCCAGGTCCCAGCATGGCTCAGGCTGCAGAAGATTCTGGAGTCTGAGCTTCCACCTTATTTGTGATCAGGATAGAGAAAATGAAACTCTTCTGTCCTGAGAGCCTCCAGCTCAGGGGAGCCATGATGGCCCCCGACTGTTCGGGGCAGTCTCCAGAGAATCCCCCCAAAGCTGTTGCCCACCCTAATTTGTTCTAAGACTAGGATGACAGGAGATTGTCTTCCAGTGTAATAGGACAGATTTGGGCTAGGCAAGGGTTGTTAAAGAACAGTTTTTCATTTTTGCCACAGTGGAAGAATCAGACAGGGCAGAGGGGCTCTACAGAGAAGAGCCTGCTTCGCTGAGACCCACCCCTCAGCCCAGCTGCCCCGAGGCAGCCCTGTTTAATGCTCTCCGTGGCTCCTTCCAGCAGTTCTGTCATCTCCCCAAATGGTATGGTTTGCTGTTTCTTGTCACTGATTTTAGCCATTTCTATTAACTCGAATGGAGGACTTTGGACAGGATCTGTACAAGTGCTCTAGGAGCGGATGTGGAGGGGTGGGGAGTGGGGTAGTAAGAATGCATTTTTCTGGAAGACAGGGGTTGAGGGGCTGGGGTCTAGGGACAGGGGGGTAGCCTGTTAGTATAAGGGATAAAAGGATGGCCCTGCTAAAGGGCAGGGACAGCCAAGGAGTCTGCAGCTCCATCCTTGAAGCCCAAGGCACCCCACAGTTCCACGACTAAAGGAGCAAGTCTCTGTCCTCGCAGCTCACACATTAAGCCATAGGCATTTCCACCCCCAGGCCGCCTGAACAGGCGGCCCCCTCTCCTCCCTGCGTGCCCTCTCTCCTTTGTAGCCCTGTGTCTAAATGCTACTTGTCCCTCCAGCCCTAGCTCAGAGCTTCCTCCTCCATGAAGCCTTCTTGGCCAGGGTCCCTGCCTCTCCCTTTCCTTGAGTTTCTGAAAACAGGGCCATCAGAACAGCACAGCACATGCCTCTCAGTTTTTGGTCACCTTGGGGTGCACACCTGGTCTCTCTGGCCGGACATCAAGGCCCAAAGAAGCAGGGGCCTCTCTGACGGCTCACTGGCACCCCCAGTCCTGAGTTTCACCCTGGCCCTCATGAGGGTTCAGGGCGAGGGGTTGGGGGATTATCACAAGTTCTGCAGGAGGCCCCACAGCAGGGAGGAAGTGAGTCAACTAGATCCCATGTGACATCATGTCTCTGCTGCCTGGGGCTCTGAAAGAATAAAACGTCCAAGTTGCCCTTTACATTTATAAAGCACTTTTATAACCACCCTGGGCATTGTGCATTGCCAACTTTCCAACTTGAAGGAGGAATTAAATGAGGCTCAGAGGAGTTTTCCAGAAGTCCCACTGCTAGAAGGAGCAGAACTGGCCTAGAAGTTTGGGTCTTCAAACTCATTCCTCTGTCCCAGGGCCCGGTCCAGCCACAACTCCCTGCCATTCCACCCTTCCCCCCTACACACACACACACACACACACACACACACACACACACACACGAGAGTGGGTATTGGACAACGGCTGCTCTGGGAAGCTGCCAAATCATGTAGGGGAGAAGGTCAAGTGTCTCCCAGGCTGATGGGAGACAAGGCCCAGCTGCTTCTCCCTCCTGCACGCGGAGCTCCGTCTGCAGCCATCCGCACTGTCCTGTCGCTTTCATTGCCGGGCCCTTGCCCCGAGGTCCAGGCCAGTCCCGGCTCACCTGAGGGAAGCACCCTCACAAGTACCCACCTCTCAGGGATCTTGCATAGGAGGAAACCAGGGCCTGGGTGGGGCAGCACCTCGCCCAGTGCCAAGCTGCCAGTTGGTGGCAGGTAGGAGAACTGGGGCTCTTGACTCCCCGCCGAAAGGTTCTTCTTGCACTTGCAGCACCTGGCCAGTAGAGTGAGGGAAGAGGGGAGCCATGTGCAAAGGAGGGGGAGAGTATAGCGCATGCCCCTGTGTGGTGGGAGACGTGTGTGTCCACGGCCAAGGGTGTGTGTGTCACCGTACCTGTATATGGGTTTCAAATAAAAGAATGTATGAATCCTACAAGTTTACTGTTGCCTCAACCAAAGCAAGTTATAAGATAATGCATGACCCCATAGAGATATACATACAGACAGACATAAATATTTTCTTAGATCAAGTTGCCATAACAAAATGCCACAAAGAGGGGGCTTAAACAACAGAAACTGAATTTCTCACCCTTCCTGGGACTGGGAAGTCTAAGACACCAAGATTCTGGCCAGTTTGGTTTGTTTGGTGTCTGATAAGAGCTCTCTTCCTTGCTGGCAGATGGCTACTTCCTCAATGTATCCTCACCGTGACCCTTCCTCACCCTGTGTATGCGTCGGGGTGGGGGGCACAAAGTCTCTGGTGTCTCTTCTTACAGGGGCACTAATTCTGTAGGATCGGGGCCCCAGCCTTATTAACCTGCATTGCCCCCTTGCAGGCCCTATCTCCAGGGACCAGGGTTCCTACATATGGATGTGGGGCAGGGACTCAAACACTCAGCCCATATCAAACATATAACTAACATGCATGAGTGTGAGAGAGTGTGGGTGTGAATGTGGATTTCCATCAACCACGCCCTTCGTCAGTGCAGTTCCGCCTGGGACAACAATATACTTCTCGTAAACATTATAACTTTTACGAGAAAAACAAATCTGCCACCAAGAAGCAAAGGGGAGGGGAGAGAGAACAGCCTCCCCGGCATCCTCGCCTGCAGGCTCACGGTGAGCGATCTCAGACACCTGTCTGAGAAGTGCAAATGTGGCCAGACACCCAGATATCCCACACAGCTGCTGGGCACTGGACACACAAAACATCTGCTGGCCTGAAATACCCCCGTCCCTTGGCTGGGTGTTCACCCTCAACTTGTCATTTACCATTTCCTGTGACAAGAACCAAATGGGGACTCCAGTTGGGCCCTGCGGGCTGCATGCTTGGCAGGGACTTGGCACACGTGGTCCCCCACCAAAGGCCCAGGGGAAGAAGGCACCAGTCATCCTGTGGCCCTTCCGCCGCCCTGCTCTGCCTGCAGGTCCGGGAGGCTGAGGACAATTTGGTCTAGCTCTTGGCCCATTCTCTGGAGGTCCAGGCAGCAGATGTCTGGAGCAAGCACATCCAGAGGCATGAAGGAAAATCAATGTCCCATTTATCCCAGGACTCAGACGGTCCACGTCTTCGAGGTGAGCAGTCTGCAGCCACGATGGCCACTGGTACCGAAGGGACACTGAAGGCCCAGAGAGAAAATCCATTTCCCACGACAGAGTCTGACAGTCCCTGTCCCTATTTTGACTGCCATGAGCTGCCTCCTGGCTCTGGGGAGGGTGCCTCCACCCATACAGAGCCCGAAACAAGGGTGGCACAGGCTTTTGTCACTCATGCCCCAGCGGCTCCTGACAAGCTTGGCAGCTGGAATCCCAGGGAGTGGCTGAATCCATCACCGGGGTCAAAGACAGGGCCTGGGGTATGTGTTAAAACAAGAAAACCAATCAGAGCTGAAAATGAAAGGCAGTGGAGGTGTGAAGCAGAAATGGAGACTGCCAGACGGGAAGCAAGGTGGCTGGCCAGCTGGAGGGCTGGTGCCCCCACACCTGCCTCCCTGTCAGCGTGGGTCCCCCCAGGTGCCCCACCACTCCAGGAGGCAGGTGGCCAGTGGGAACCTTGGGCCTGCTTCTCTCCACTTAAAGAGCAGGGCTGAAGTGACAAGTAGATGAGAGAGAAAGAATCCCCATATTTATAGTCTGTCTGCAAAAGCCTGTCAAAGTCGGTACACAAATATCCCCTGTCGTGACACCCATGGTGAGCCAATGCTCACCCATTGGGAGTGGTCTGGGGTCCTTGGATGACAGAGTCCAGGTGGCCCCAGGCTTCCTGGCTCTAAAGCCCGTCTCCCCTGTCCTAGCTGCGGGGAGAGCAGTGTGGGGGCGTCAGGTCCAGGAACGGGAGTCTAGTACCAACCAAGCTCATGTCCTGGGCCTGGCCCACTTACCATTTCACTGAGTCCTGTGTCACCTTGTGAGAGAAACACTATTTTTGTACCCACGAACAGAAATTCTGAGTGCTAAAGTGACTTGCCCAAGGTCACAGAGCTGTGGAGGGGTGGAGCAGTGAGTGAGGGGGTTACAGACAATAGACCTGAGCCTTTTTGAGGGGCCCATGGCCTCCACGTTCAGTCCCTGGGACAGACCCATCCAACAAACACTAATGGAATGCCTACTGTGTGCTGGGCACAAGGCCACAGTGAGGCCAGAGAGCCTCCTGTCCTCTCAGAGTTCACCATCCTTAGGAGGACAAAGTCCAGATCCTTCCTCATGTCCCCTCAGTGGCACCCGGTGACAGGAGACAGATCGTTGGCCCCTGTTGCTGACCACCCATCAGCACTGCCACTTGTCTGAGCTCCCATTGGACGGGATGGGAAGATGAGGTCTGTGGTCGCACAGAGGCATGTGCTGAGTGGGGGCAGCCAGGCTCCTGAGGCCTCCTGGCACCACTCCCTACGGGCCCTCCTGGCCGTGAGGCGGCAGGGCCTGACCTCTCCTCACCCGCATGGCTGAGGGGTGAGGCCACCCTCTGGAGTACCCAGGAAACGGCCAGCAGGAAAGACAGCAGAAGGAAGGATAGGGTGGGAGGCTGGTGCTCAAGAGGCAGGCTATGAGCCTGGGTGGTGTGCAGAGCCTGAAAATGAAGGGAGTGGGCAGAGTGAGGCCAAAGGAACAGGTTATACTGGGAGGCCCAGTGTCAGGGACTGACTGGGGGCACCAATAACCAGGGCTGGACTTGGGGGAACTTGGAGGACAGGCTGGGCCAGCAGGGTGCCTTCCTCAGGCCGGGGAGCTGCAGCGCACTTTAGGCTCTCATCAGTGCTCTGCTTAGATCTCCGGACAAGAATGTAGAGCCAGGTGGCACAGTCAGGCTGACAAGGTGACTGCCTGCTCTTGGAGAAAGAGAGGCCAGCCCAGGCTGAGCTCCCACTTTCCCCTCTGCCTGGCCACCTTAGCTGACAGGCCCAATTGCTCATGCTGGCCTTGGGCGCCCAGCAAAGCCCAGGAGAGGGCTGGCAGCCGCTCTATTAACACACAATCCAGTGGCCCGGCAGCTGCTGACACTGGGGTTAATTAAATCTATCTTCCCATCAATTCTCATTCAACTACTATCGACAGCCATTAGATGGGTGACAGAGTGACAAGGAAACAGTAATAGACTTGTCATAACCCTCATGCTGTGCAGAGAGGGGGCTCCGCACTAGGGTCTCCCAGGAGAACCCTGCCCTCCTGCCCTAATCCCAGCCCCCACCTAGGTAGAGTTTGGCTCAGTGTAGCCGCTATTCCCCCTCCCAGCACCTGGCCGCCAGCCAGGCTCACCTCATCCTTGTTCACTTTGCAAATTCTTCCTAAGTACCTCCTCTTTGCCAAGCTAGTAGATAGAGAAGACCATGGCAGCACTTAGACTGTCCCCTTCTCTGTACCTGACTCAGTTCTTCCTCTACCAAGTCAAGTCTATGCAAGGCTGTCCCCTCTGAGAAGCCTCGGGCCAAACCTAGCTCCTATAGCTCTGATGGTCTCTGCCACCCAGTCCCTCTGTGGCCAGTGGAATAATGCCTCTCCAAAAACATCCACATCCTAATGCCTAGCATCAGTGACTATGTAATCTCACCTGGTGAAAGGCACTATGCAGTGTGATTCACTTAAGGATCTTGAGGAGAAATTATCCTGGATCACCAGGTAGACTCACTATCATCAGAGGGTCCTTATAAATGAAGAAGGGAGGCTCGCAAATCAAAGATGATGTGACAAGGGAAGCAGTATAAAAGACGTGCAAGGTGAGAAAGGCTGGCCATTGCTGGCTTTGAAGATGGGAAGAAGCCATGAGTGAAGGAATGTGAGGAGCCTCTAGACTCTGGAAAAGGTGTGGAAATACATGCCCTTTAAGGATGAAGCCCCCCTAACACCTTCACTTTAGCCCAGGCAGACCCATTACATAGACTTCTGACCTCCAGGACTATAAGAAGAAACATTTGTGCTTTAAACCACTAAATTTGTGGTCATTTGTTACAGCAGCAACAGGAAACACCCCTTTTACCCATTCTGTGCTCTAACCACAGCAAGCTGCCTGCAGCATGTGAGCGTCCCAGTTCACATCTCCCTGCCTCAGCACATGCTGTGCCCTCCTCCACCTGAGGTGCTGCTCCTAGCTCGTTGCCAATGTCTTACTTCAAAACTCTCCCCAGCACTCCTTGGAGAAGCCTTCCCTGATTTCCCCTCTTTGCAAGGGGAACCTTATCCTTGTGCTCCCACTGAACTTGCTCACTCCTCTCCCAGAGTGTAGCTCAGTTTTGCCCTCAGTGTAAACTCCTATAGCAGGGAGTTTTATCCAACTGCATAACTCCAGATCCTGTCACATATGGCAGTTCAGGAAACATTTGTAAAATGAGGAGGGATGGCCTGGTCTGTTCTGTGCTACCTGAGTCCAGAAAGAGTAGACCCTGGCTGTTGAAAATGTACATTCATGTCAATGTGACGGCAAAAGAAAAAATTAGGACGTCCAGTCAAGATGGCAGCCTAGGCAGACATGGCTCACTTCTTCACATAATCACATCAAAGTTACAACCAAAGTATAGAACAACCATCACTCAGAACCATCAGAAATTGAGTTGAATGGAAGTCTGACAACTACGGAATTAAAGAAACCACAGCCATGCAGACTGCTAAGAGGAGCGCAGATGCAGCATGGGCTGGTCACACACCCACAAGTGATGGATAAAAATTTTGGAGAAATATCTCCAGAGTGAGGAGTTCCAGCCCCACACCAGGCCCCCCACCCCAGGGTTCCAGCACCAGGAAGATAAGTCCCCACAACTCGTGGCTGCAAAAACCAGTGGGAATTGAGTAGGTAGAAGAAACTGCTAGAGCTGCAAGCAGTTCCTCCTACAGAACCCACACATGGACTCAACTACTCAGACTCACTCCCTTTAAGCTCCAGCACTGAGGTGGCGACTTGAAAGGCATCAGTGGCACACTGGGAGAAACTGAAGTGTCTGGCATCGAGGCAAGCAAAGGCTATTGTCCCTTTTCTAAAACCACCCCCAACAGAGCCACAGAGCTGGCAATCTGGTTCCATATATGAGACTTCATCAACCTGGCTAACACTGGCTCAGTCTTGGCTCGTGTTGAACAACTTCCTAAATCCTATCAAACAAGCAACAGCTGGCCTCAGTGAGCCCCAGGCCTGGCACTAGCAGCAGTCAGTCTAGATTCACAGCTTGGCTTCACCTGGAAATCTCCAAGCCTAGCACAAGTAACAGCCATCTCAGACAGATTGCTTTCTAGCTCTGGCAGGGTAGCCCCCAGCAAAACTCAGGTGAAGGCTGACCTTGGCCTGCACCACCTGGGAAACCCCAGGGTCTGTGCACCCAGTAGGCAGCTATAGACCACCACTCTGCCCCTGCACAGCTGATCATCCACGGAAAGTGGAAGTTTGTGGTAAGTAGCCACAGCCAATCCCTACAGCTGACTGGCCTTGGTAAATCCCTTCCACTGACCTTCCAACAGTAACCAAGGCTCAGCTACAAGAGGAGGGAGTACTCAGTCCACAAGATGGGTGCACCTCGAGTACCCAGCTTAGGTGATAGGGAAGGCTATGCCACTGGACTCTACAGGACACCTACTACATTAGGCCACGCCACCAAGACAGAGAGCCATAGCAGCTCTATCTAATACATAGAAACCAACACAGGGAGGATGCCCAAATGAGGAGACAAAGAAACATGGCCCAAATGAAAGAACAGATCAAAACTCCAGAAAAAGATAAATGAAATGAAGATAAGGGATCTGTCAGATGCAGAATTCAAAACAATGATTATAAGAATGCTCAAAGAACTTACCGAAAACCTCAACAGCATAAAAAAGATCCAGTCAGAAACAAAGGATAAACTAATGGAAATAAAGAAAAATTTACAGGGAAATAACAGTAGAGTGGATGAAGCTGTGCTTTGGAACACAAGAAAAAAACAACCAGTCAGAACAAGAGGAAAAAAGAATTCAAAATAAATAAAGATAGTATAAGCAGCCTCTCAGACAACTTAAAGAGGTCCAACATTTGCATTATAGGGATACTAGATGAAGAAGAGAAAAAGCAAAAAATTGAAAATCTATTTGAAAAAATAATGAAAGAAAACATCCCTAATTTGGTGAAGGAAATAGACATGCGAGGCCAGGAAGCACAGAGTACCAAACAAGATAGATTCAAAGAGGCCTATAGCAAAACATCATAATTAAAATGGCAAAGGTGAAAGATAAACAGAGAATCTTAAAAGCAGCAAATGAAAAGCAGTTAGTTACCTAGAAGGGGAGTTCCCATAAGACTGGCAGCTAATTTGTCTAAAGAAACTTTGCAGGCTAGAAGGGATTGGCAGGACATATTCAAAATCATGAAAAGCAGGGACATACAGCCAAGGTTGCTTTACCCAACAAAGCTATCATTTAGAATCAAAGGGCAGATAAAAAACTTCTCAGACAAGAAAAACTAAAGGAGTTCATCATCACCAAACCATTATTACATTATGTTACGAAATGGCGTATTACGAAATGTTAAAGGGACTATTACAAAATGTTAAAGGGGCTTATTTAAGAACAAGAAGATCAAAACTATGAACAATAAAATGGCAAAAAATACAAATCTATCAACAGTGGAATCTAAACAACAAACTAAGCAAACAAGAAGAGCAGAGACAGATCATGGATACAGAGAGCGTTTTGATGGTTTCCAGACAGGAGAGGTAATGTGGTAGAATTGGTGAAGAGGGGAGAGGAGTAAGAAGTACAAATAGGTACTTACAGAATGGTCATGGGGATGTAAAGTACAGTATAGGAAATGAAGTAGCCAAAGAACTTATACAGATGTCCCACAACATGAACAATGATGGGGCATTACACCCGAGGGAGTGGGGGGTGCTGGGTGGAGGGGGGCAAAAAGGGAAAAATCAAGACAACTGTAGCAGCATAATCAATAAATTAAAACTAACAAAATAAAGTGCTTGCAATACACCTGTAAAAAAAGAAAATGAATAAATATTATACTCTAGTTAATATTTATGATGAAGTATTTAGGGAATATACACAAATGTTTACAACTTATTTTTAAATGCACCAAAAATAAGATTGAAGGGTGATGGGACACCACTAAGTGATGAAACAAGCTTAGTGAAATGTTAATAGTGTACAGGTGTTCCCTGTAAAATTCTGCCAACTGGTCTGTGTGATTAATTTTTTTAATAATATTGGAAAAAATATACACTGTGATTGTTAAATTTATACACCATCTTGACTGGACTGTGGAATGGCCTGTCACTAGTGAAACATTATTTGGAGGTGTGTCCGTGAGGGTGTCTCCAGAAGAAATTAGCATTTGAATAAAGATCCATCCTTATCAGCGGTAGTAGGCACCACGCAGTCTCTTGAGGACCTGAATAGAACAAAAAGGAAGAGGAAGGGCAAATCTGCTCTCTGCTTGACCTGGGATATCCATCTCCTCCTGTCCTTACACAGTGGCATTCCTGGTTCTCTGGCCTTCTGACTCAAACCCCTGGTTCTCAAGAATTCAGGTTTGTGCCCTGGCCATTGTGGCTTAATTAGCGAGAGTATTGTCCCATAACCAAAAGGTTACAGGTTTGATTCCTTATCAGGGCACATACCTAGGTTGCTGCAGGTTCCATCCCCAGTCGAGGTGCACACAAAAATCCCTGGTCCAGGCACATACAGGAGGCAACCAATCAATGTTTTTCTTTTATATCAGTGTTTCTCCCTCTCTCTTCCTCTCTTTTGAAAAGCATTGAAAAAAATGTCCTTGGGTGAGG
The DNA here is from genome assembly GCF_021234435.1 of Artibeus jamaicensis. NCBI lineage: Eukaryota > Metazoa > Chordata > Mammalia > Chiroptera > Phyllostomidae > Artibeus > Artibeus jamaicensis. The sequence continues at coordinate 22,739,211 of NW_026521788.1, forward strand.
ATTAAAAAAAGAAGAAGAATTCAGGTTTGGACTGCATCTATACCACCAGTTTTCTCGAGTCTCCAGTTGGGAGATCATGGGATTTTTTCCATCTCCACAATCATGAGTAAATCCCTCACAGTAAATCGGTTCCATTTCTTTAGAGAACCCCAATGCCCTAAACAGGGGTGTCGAACTCATCGTCACCAGGGGCCACATCAGCCTTGACCTTTCAAAGGGCTGAATGTAACATTAGGACTATATAAATGTAACTACTCCTTAACAGTTAAGCAAGAGCTCAGTGCTGCTGCTGGGTAGAAACAAGGTGTTGGGCCAGATAAAACAAGGTGGAGGGCCGGATTAGGCCACAGGCCTTGTGTTTGCCACCTGCGCCCTAGAACTAGACAGTCTTAGATCAAATCTTGGCCCTGCAATTTCCCAACTGTATAAATGTAAGCAGATTGCTTAACTTCTCTGGGCCTCAGTTTCTCATTTGTAAAATGAGATAGTCCCTCGTGTGGTGTTATTGTGAGGACTGAATGAGTTAGCGCACACAAAATACTTAGGAGCAACCCAAGTACCAAAGAAATGTTAGCAGCCACCATGGTTTCCTCTTCCTGATAAACCCCACATCTCCTTCCTCTCCACCCCCAGGAGTCACCAAGCTAGGCATGGCAGACACTTGGGGGCCTCTTGGTGTGCTAGATAATGGCTGTTCCAGGACTGGAGATAGAAGGGGGAGAAAAGAATCTGCCAGTCAGCCTATTTTCCTCAGCCTAAAGGAAGGATTGAGGACCTTCCCAAACTTTACATCCAGCAGATGCCAGGCACTGCTGCTCCTATCTTTCAACATCAGAGCTGCTTTGGAATTCCAGAGGGAACAGCCCAATAAGGCACAAAAGCATGAGAGCAGCTTCTGGAAGCAGCAGCAGTTACCGGAGCTAACCAGGTCCTCATTGAACAGAGCATCTGAATATCCAGTCATGGGCTCTGTGGGGGAAACCATGTTCACATGTGCTTAGGACAATTACACTTGAAACACGGAGAATGAATGAATGGGAGGGAGATGGGAATAGAAGCCCAGGGACCAGTTAGGAAGCTCCTGCTATAATCTGGATAGACCTGAGATACAGTGGCAGAGACAGAACTGAGGTATGACTCTTCTCTTCTGGGTCTGTGAAAAGGATCATCTTATTCAACATTCTGTCTCTAGCTTTTACCCCAAATCTGACACATCAGATTTACATCAGCTATTAAATTCAATCAGTGCCATTTTCAACCCACCCAGCACAGAGGTCATCCAGAACAGGAGTGATCAAGTCAGTTCCCATCCTACCTAAGTAGGTGCTTAGTAAGTTTAAGAGACTAAACAGACCCCTGCTAGAAGGAGGAGGTCACAGCTTATGGGGTCCTGGTGCTCATGGAGGGAGGAAAAGGATAGTGGATCCTTACTGCCCAAGCCCTATAAGAGGGACTTCAAAGCAAGAAATGGAACCAGACTAGACCATTTCTTCCCTCTAGGCTTGGAAAAGAGCTCAGCATCTTGCAGCCAAGATTCGAGCCATCCAGAAAAAGTACAGGCAAGAATAAGGTCTCTGGGTTGGAGGAGCCCAGAGACCCAGAATGATCAGGGACAAGAGGGGCATTAGCTTCATACAGCTCTTGATAATCTTTCTCCAGGTTAAGAGTGAAGGACAGTTAATGAGCTGAGACCAGTGGTGAGGAGAGATGCAAGATCAGCAGTACAGGGGACTCTGAGGGTAACTGGCATTGGAATTGGGAAGAAACCTGAGGCCACTTACCCTGGAAGGGAAGGCTCATGGCAAGTCTAAACACGATCCTATAGATACTGCCCATGTGTAGGTATCAAGGTTCGAGAGAAAACGAAGAGGGGCCAGCTTGTAAGGTAAGAGCCAGAGGACTAACAAGCTTGCCTCCAACCCAACAAAAGAATGAGCCAGTGGCTTAATTAAGACCAAAGAACATGCATCCAGAGCATCTTAAAGTTATCGCACAATGGCCATATCGGTCAGAATGTAACTGAACACAGGTCCAGCTGCCAGCCACGTCGAAAGCCAATACTTGAGAGGCAGGTGCTGATGTAAAAAGAAAGTATTGGGTTGGCCCAAAAGTTTGTTTGGTTCTTTCTGTGAGATGACTGTACTGGTGCTTAGTTGTCTTTAACCTCATTCTAAACGATTTTGTTAGATTGTACTGTGACAGCTGTCATAGAGCATGCATTAAAAAAATTGGTGGGTTTTTTGTGTAGCCATTTTAATATTGAAGATGGAAGAAAACACACAATATTTTTGGCATATTATGCTTTATTATTTTAAGAAAGATAAAAATGCAAGTGAAATGCAAAAAAGATTGCGCAGTGTGTGGAGATGTGACTAATCAAATGTGTCAAAAGTGGTTTGTGAAGTTTTGTGCTGAAGATTTTTTGCTGGACAATGATGCTCCATGGTCAGGTAGACCAACTGAAGTGGTAGCAATCAAATTGAGACACTAATTGAGAACAATCAGCATTATACTACACAGGAGATAGCTGACATATTCAAAAGATCCAAACCAATGAAGTTATTGGTAAAAATTTAAAAATGTGTATTTTATTTTATAGAGAAAAACTATAATGACTTTTTGGCCAACTTGATCATTTTATTCAGGTGCCGGTAACCTGGAAGATGGGGGACTCTCATCTCAAAACCCATTTTAGCATCTCAGGAGTCCTGGCTGGTTTACGTAGGGGAACCAAGGGAGGAGGGGGACTAAGGAATTTCTTGTGATGGGCAGTTTCTCGGTTCTGCTGTTGGGTGTTTCAGTGTTATCTCCTGTACGCGTCACCATGTGGTTCCATCAGCTCCATCTGCAGTTTCACTGCCGACATCTGGGACAGGACGTGCAGACAGCGTTTCTGCTGGTTCTGACGTGAGTCACTGGCGCCCAGTTTGTCATGGTCAGGGCCGTTCCTTGGTTAAGCAGGAGCTGCAACTGCTGATGTCTACACGATACTTCTAAGGACACTTTAAATACATGAATCTTCTATGAGGGTGTTAGTACATTTTATTCTAATTCCATTGCAGGGTAAGTCAGAGTACTATAAAGTTTTTATTTCCTGTTATAAGAACAGACTGATTGAAACAGAAGAGGAATTTATTAGATAGTATAGAAGCCAGAGAACAAGGCTCAGCCAGAAACATCCCCCTCCCCCAAATCACAGACGGAACTGCTTCAAGATTCTGCTGCTGCCAGTGCCAAGCATACACTGTGAGATTAGCTGAGAAAGCAAGTTTAAGATACTTTTACTTCTATGGTAGGAAGACACTGACACATCTAGAAGGGGAAATACCTAGACAGAAGAAGAATTTAGGTTCACAGCAAAAGGAAACACATCCTTAAGCAATCGCTAAGTACACCCCTTATAATACCTAACATCAACAGCCTCTTCTTGCCATTCTTCAAGAAAGTATGATACTTATTACCTAGGTAGCCATCTCTGGCCCCCACCAAGAAGAACACCCAAGTCATTCCACTGCCATCCAACAGAAGGTAATATCCATTCTTTTTAGTTCTGTTCAAATTCTGTCATGATACTGTGACATATGATCTAGAATGTGCAGAGTCTCCATCACAACTTATATAAGAGGTAGACAGTAGTCATTGCAAGGAAGATAAATGTAGACCATTGTTAAAAGATCTTGCATTATAACAGTTATAAGGCAGTGGTTATTTGTGACTCATCTTCCAAAACAAACTCCATCATTCCCTTTCCTTTAATCTAAGACTTCAGCTTACTGGATTATTTTCAGGGGTGTCCAACCTGTGGCCCATAGGCTGCAAGTAGCCCTACATGGCTATAAATGCAGCCCAACACAAAACCATAAATTAACTTAAAACATTATGAGATTGTTTTGTTTTTGTTAGTGTTTGGATATTGAACCTGTGGCCTAAGACAACTCCTCTTCTTGCAGTGCACCTAGAGATGCCAAAAGGTTAGACACCCCTCATAGATGGGGAAATAATCCAAACTTTTATTACTGAAATAAGTATATCCTTGGTAGTGTTGCTAATGTAAGGTTGCTATGGTCTTCTAATCTACCCAGGTAATAGGGTTTTTTTTTTCCCAGGGAATTCTCTGGATCACACTGTATTTTTCCTGCTTCTCTTACATAGGGTAACCTTATTTTCTTTGACATCATTTATAAGTGTCTAGGTTTTTCTCTGTGAATCATAGGTGGCAGTGTGACAGGTTTAGTGATGCTATGTAAACAACTGTTCATGCAATTTACATGTGTTCATAGGATGTACTTGGGCCTTGGACTATTGGACATGCCCAGTGATGGCTGGGCACATCAACTAACATCTGGTCAGTATAGGCAGTATTTGCTTTCTATCAGGGACCAAATAGAATGTCAAGCACTGCATCAAGAGCAGTTACTTGGGAAACTTCTGGTCAAGATGGAGGCATCATAGACACACTTCACCTCCTTTCACAACCACAAGAATTACAATTAACCTCAAAACACCACCCAGAACCACCAGAATATAGAACTATATGGAAATCGGACAACCAAGGATTTAAAGAAGCCACATTCATCCAGATGGGTAGTAGGGGAGGAGAAACAGAGTCAAAGAAGAGAGGCAAGGAAATGCAGTGTGGTGCAGAGAGTCAAGGGTGGTGGTGGTGGAATGGGTGGCCCCACATTTACATGTGGTGGATAAAAATTGGGAAGGACACCATGGGAGTGAATGTTCTCAGCCCCAGGCCAGACCACACAGCCCAGGGTTCCAGCACTGAGAAGATAAAGTTCCATAACTTCTGGCTATAATAACCAGTAGGGGTCAGGGAGGCAGAAGAAACTGCCAGATCCTCAGGATAATCTGTTTTAAAGACTCACACAGACTTATGATGTATGGAAATACACCCACTCTAGGATATATCACCAGGGCAAGAGCTAGAAGGATGCCAATCACATAAAAGAAGCAGATAAAGTAACTGGAAATGGGGTACATCCCAAGCAAACGTCCAAAAGCCAGGCAGCAGCACTGTCCCTTCTCCCAGCCCTCCTCCCACAGAGAGCCACAAAGCCCTGAAACAGGTCTCCCTGCCCTGGTGAATACCTAAGTCTCTGCCCTGCACAACTTAACAGGTGCACTAAGACAGGGAGTCAAAGCAGCCCTATGTAATACACAGAAACTAACACAGGGAGGCTGCCAAATTGTGGAGACAAAGAAGTATGGCTCAAATGAAAGGACAGAAAAAGAACTAAATGAAACAGAGATAGCCAACATATCAGATGCAGAGTTCAAAACGCTGGTGATCAGGATGTTCAAAGAACTCATTGAGTACAGCAACAACATAAAGGCACAAATGAAGATTACACTAAGAGGAATAAAGAAAAATCCACAGGAAACCAACAGTGACAGGAAAGAAGCCAGGATTCAGATCAACAATTTGAAACATAAGGAAGAAATAAACACTAAACTAGAACAGAAAGAAGAAATAAGAATTTAAAAAAGTGAGGATAGTGTAAGATGACTTTGGAACATCTCCAAATGTGCCAACATCCAAATCGTAGGGGTTCCAGAAGGAGAAGAGGAAGAGCAAGAGATTAAAAACTTATTTGAAAAAATAATAAAAGAAGACTTCCCTAATTTGGTGGAAATAGACATACAAGTCCAGGAAGCACAGAGAGTCCCAAACAAGTTGGACACAAAGAGGACCACACCAAGACATATCATAATTAAAATGCCAAAGTTTAAATATAAAGAGAGAATCTTAAATGCAGCAAGAGAAAAGCAGAGAGTTACCTACAAAGGAGTTCCTATAAGGTTATTAGCTGATTTCTCAAAAGTAACTTTGCAGGCAAGAAGGGACTAGAAAGAAGTATTCAAAGTGATAAAAAGCAAAGACCTACAACCTAGGTTACTCTATGCAGCAAAGCTATCATTTAGAATGGAAGGAAAGATAAAGTGCTTCCCAGACAAGGTAAAGCTAAAGGAGATCATCATCACCAAGCCATCATTACATGAAATGTTAAAGGGACTTATTTAAGAAAAATAAGATTGAAACTATGAACATCAAAAAGCCAACAAATTCACAACTATCCACAACTGAATCTAAAAAAAAACATACTCACCAAACAACAAGAACAGGAACAGAATCATATTGGAGGATGATCAGCTGGGAGGGGGGAGGAAAAGAATCGGGGGAAAGGTGCAGGGATTAAGAAGCATAATTGGTAGGTACAAAATAGACAAGGGGAGGTTAAGAGTAGTATAGGAAATGGAGAAGCCAAAGAACTTATATGTACAATCCATGGGCATGATCAAAGTGGGGAAGGATTGTGGGAGGAAAGGGGATACCAGTTGGAAGGGGGCAAAGGAAGAAAACCTGGGACAACTGTAATAGCATAATCAATAAAATACACTTAAAAAAAGAGCAATTACTTGCAGATGGCAGCCTGGCTTTGCCCTGAAACCCTAGGGGTTTCCACTGAGATTCTATTAGGGATTGCCAGGAGTTCCACATAGCATCCCAGTTTTCTAAAGACACTTGGACACAAATATCCTGCTGGGTCATGAGCACCAAGGGGCAGAGCTGCCCAACCACATTCTGTTTTGGCACCTCTTCTTGCTCTGGGCACCACTCAGACCAGCTTTTCACATCACCACCAAAGGCAGAGCAAGTATGGCACATGGCCGGCTTCAAAACTAAGCAGCCCACCAAGAACTGTGCTTCTTACCATGAACAAGCAGATACAAGTAAGATTCAGCAGCACTGTGTTCACTAAAGTGTGGCTTTGGACAACAAACCAGCCACTTTTGATAGCAAGAACCATGTTTTGAGTCAAGACAGAGCTTGACTCGGAACGTGGAGTGGTGAGTAGATAGCTTTAAGGACATTTTGTTCTTGGTGGCAGTTTGTTTTGTTTCTACATGGCATAGGCTTGAGAGTCTCAGACCTTCATACCAGTTGGATTATCACTGCCTTCAGCTCCAGCTGGCCTGGAAGGCTAGTCCATTTCTCTTAAAGTCTAGTTTCTTGCAGCCAGCCCAGCTCGTGATTTGTCAGCTAGGGTGCTTGGTCAGAAGCAACAGAGACTGATTTTGGCCAATGTAAGCAGGAAAAAATGCATAATGAAGACTGAGGGCACTCGTAGAATCCTCAGGATGGCTGAAGAAGTCTGGGGCTCTGAGGCCACACAGCAGACCTGTCTCACTGCTGAGGACAGCTCAGCCCCCACCGCTGAGCACTAGGTGATTCAGTCACCTCTGCTGGTGGGACAGAAACATGGCCATTTTCATGCTGCCTGGAGCTTGGTCTTGGTGCAATTATCACAGTTAACAGAGAGAAGTTTACCATCTAAAGTCCTAGAATCTTTGCTTTCTAGGCTATTCCAAATCCAGAGTGAGCATACTAGTCCATGGAGCCTGGGTCACATGTCTACACTCTACCTGCAAGAGAGGTTGCGGAAGGGGTTATCTGAATTTCAGTTTCTATAGTGGCAAGTGAATGCCTTTTTCCAGTAGGACTAAAAGGGTAGAAATTTCTACAACCATGGGCAAAGGGACTCAGACTCTAGGTGGTCACAGGCAGCAAGCACAGCTTGGTGAATCCATGATGCCCTGACTTCCCTGGGTCTGGCTCCTATGTGTTCACACAGGATGAAAAACTCTCACGTGCTGTCCCTTCTGCCACATCTAAGGGACAGCCATAGTCCAGTCTTCAGAAAGATGCTGTCTGACTGGCTTGCTGCCCTTGAAAATGCCTTTGTTCTTAGAGCCACTGAGGGAACATCCCTGAGGCAAAGTCACGGCTACCACAAGAAAGCCAGCTTCCTCGTGGGGCTTGGGCTGCAAGGCCATCACCACTACCAGGGTGCCAGGGCAACACTGGGTTCTGAGCTGAAGACAGGAGTGAGGGGGAGAAGGGGAAAAAATGTTTTCACAGCCTTATTAGGAAGATACCCAGGGATCCAAACTGCAACAGCTCTGTCCCAGCTGAGACAGGGAGATGGACAGCAATGATGGAATTGGTAGGGAGAGAACTGCCCAGTCCACAGAGAGCACAAATCAGCCCAGGCAGTGCTAAGCTATGGTCTCATAACAACTCAGTCCACAGTGACTTAATATAAAAGTTTGCTTCTAGCTCAAGTCTCACTAGGGTAATGTTTGTGCAAGTCCCAGGAATGTTCTATCTTCAGCTATACCATCTAGAATCCATAGCTTTCAGGGTCAACCTCCCTGCCCCACCCATAGGAAGAACACTGCCTTGGATCAGAAGTGACATCAGTTCCACTTACACCATGTCAGTGACAGTTAATGATGTGCCCATGATGCATGAGGACTCTGAAGTAGAGGGCATGTAGATGGTCACTGAGCATTAACAGCAAGATGCCCAAATTCCTGTCACAGGCACTGCATGTTACACTTGCACAAGAAACAGCATCACTGCCACACTAGCTAAAGAATTCTTTGATGAGACAGAACAGCCCTTGGCCACCCAGGGGCCAGGAGGGATGCTAAAGGTGGCCTTGCATGTGTGCGTTTTTACCTGGCACTGCCAGCACTAAAGATACCAACACAGAAGGACCTTCTGGGGCCAGCAACATTCAGGAACAGCCCTGAATATAGATGGATCAAAAGTAAGATTCCTCACTTGGACACAAAGATAAGTCACCCTCGGGGCAAAGCCTATCTTGTCCTCTAGGAGTGCCTGCTTCTCAGCAGTCACCATGACTAAAGTTATTGTCCCCATAATATGAGAACTGGAAGGTAGTCAGAAAGGCCAGCCTCAGACACTGAATAGGTACAGTCAGGATGTTAGCCCAACATAAGCTACAGAGCTGGGAGACTGCCTCTGGGAGCGGACCTGACCCAGGTCTCAGTGGCATGCTTGTCATAGGAAGTCTGCAGTGACACTACAGCCTCCTTCACAGAGAAGGCAGAGGCCTTCCCACCACTCACTGCCACGTCCACCGCCCAAGCTGGTGCCTTAGCACAGACGTTCATACACACCTAGAGGGTGTTCACTAGTGCAGTTAACTGTAAGCGTCTGGCCATTTCAGAGTGGCTGCTTTCCCCAGGATCGCACCCTCAGGGACCTCTCAGTGAGAACATAAATGTAAAAAGCTGAAGTACTCTTTAATAAAGAGGAGCTAGCAGAAGTCAGCTAGGTGCTCCCCACCAGGCCCTGCTCGTGAATAGTAACTGAGCAAATTCACTTTTGGAAGGAAGAAATTGCCATGTGAGAGAGCTACTGTTCATCAGGAGAAATGGGAAAGATGGCGAATGGGTGGACATGCAGCAGAACAAGGATGTAGCTCCTTCTGCGGGTGTGTTAGACCTTCTGCTGGGAGTGAACGCGGCCCCTGGAAGTACAGGACCCCAGATCCCGGCCATGGGCTGTCAGTTTATATAAAGCTAATTAGTACATAGAGACAGGACGCTGGATCTTCGCATAATGCCAAAGTGACAACACTTTGAGTTTCTTCCTAATGACAAGAGATATAGACTGCGTGTGAGTGTAGGTCAGATTATTGCCACTCTGATCCAGTAGAAGTCTTATCACTAAGGATATTTTCTGATACCGTGCAACATAGAGTGTTATTAGCATTATCAATAATGGATTCATGTTTAATACTTTTAGCTAGATTACATTAAGCATTTTGATGCAAAACTTAGGTTCCAGAATACATACAGGATAGATGGACAAGCTAGACTATACTAAACAGCAGTAAGCAAACCTATCTAGAAGGCATGACACTCCTCAGAATAACTTAACATGATCCCTTACAGAACAAACTTCAAAAGCGATGGATGGTACTAGACAGAACCAGCTGAGGCATGGTACTGAACTGAGAACTGTTTGGACAGAGTATAGATGGCAATCTGGCCTCATATCATATGTTATATTAAGAAAAAACCTGGAAGTACTAGACCATTGCAGTAATGATCTCTGGTCATCAGAGAGTAACATTATTGCTTGTCTACTTTCTATAGTAATAGGGTGCTACTTTTGTAACAAAAATGAAAAGTTATTGTAAATACGGAAGGGTCTGGAAATGGGGTATATCTTATTTGACTAAAGCCAAAGACTTAACATTGAGTTCTCATAAATAATCCCATAAGTTCAGACTCTTGCAATGTCTGCGTGAACATGAAGAATGAACTTGACTCTCTGGTTACAATATTGGAGAAGATGCTCACTGGCGAGACAACCCCAAACGGCCCAGTCAGGCTGACGCGGACACACCAGCTCTGGTGTCGGGGAGCCCGCTGGGATGGGCAGACGCCTCCTGGGCCTGTGCCGGTTAGAAGACAGCCTTCTTTCCGAACCTGACCGTTCTAGGCATTCTCACAGGGTGGTTTGTGGCAGGATGGTTTCTTCACTGCTCCGAGCATCAGACTCAGTTCCCAGCCTTAAAAACATAAATGCCCATTCCACCTACAAACATGGATGCAAAAGACTAAAAAAATGGCTAACTAAATCCAATGCTGTACTTAAAATTACAACATGAGCCCTGGCTGGTGTGGCTCAGTGGACTGAGTGCCAGCCAGTGAACCAAAGTGTCTCCGATTCTATTCCCAGTCAGGGCACATGCCTCAGTTGCTGGCCAGGTCCCTAGTTGGGGGCATGTGAGAGGCAACCAGGCATGGATAGCTCTCTCCCTCTCTTTCCCTTTTCCTTTCCCCTTCTCTAAAAATAAATAAAATCTTTTAAAAAATTACAATATGAAAAACAAGGTTTTATCCCAGGAGAAAAAGAGTTCAAATTCAGAAAAGTCTAGTGTCTCACCATGTTACTATACAGAAGGAAAAAAAAGTGCTTTTGTTTTTGCTCTTTCACTTTTCAAGCAAAAAGTATTTTACCTGTTTAGGATTTAATAATTTAGCAAGCCAGGAAAAGAAAATGTCCTTAACTATAAGGTTTCTAGGAGTTAATTTAAGAAAAAAGATTCTCATAAGATTCTTTTAGAATGAACAGTCCATGTTCTTGAAAGAATTAAAGATTTGGTTACCTTCAAATTAGTTCATAAGTTCCCAGTAATCCCAAAATCCTTGCTTAATTTGGATTACTCAAATTTATGCTACAACCTATATAAAGAAAAATGTCCACAAACAGCCAATTCAACTGCAAAGAAATATAAAGAAGGGGACTTGCCCTAGCAACAGGGTGCAATAGGGAGAGTAGTATGGCATTCACAGGAGGACGGACAGGGGAGCAAGACCTAAGTGTGCATAGCAGCGAACTGTGACAAAGAAGCCACCACACAGCAGTGGTAAAGGACAAGCTTGTCCAAATAGTGTGGAAAAACAATGTTACTCATGAGAAAAATAACTACTGAGTACCATACCGCTGTATGTTTGTATTCTTTTAGAAAAGCCCTTTAGCCATAATTATTTTCATAAGAGGGTCTAGATAGACTAGAGACCTAATAAAGAAAATAGAAAATGATTTGGCAATACCCTCGTATCACAAACCTTAAGTCAAAAATATGAGCTGGATCAAAGTTAAGTTCCTGTTCAGTGGAAAGTAACAGTGAACAATGTTATGTCAGAGAACAGATTGGAATCCAATATAAAACCAGTGAGGGACTATTATCTTGGAACCAGAGGAATTCCTTTAAAATAAGACAGATGGGAACCCCAAAAGAAAAGACAAAGTCAAGGATACCCAAAATGCTATACGAAAAAATGTTCATCCTCAGAAATGCAAATGACAGGATGTGATCCCTTCACGCCCATTAAGCTGACAAGTGCTAGAAAGTTAGATTATATGAAATATTGATAGGGATGCAAGAATACAGAAATACTCATGCACTGTCATGGGAATGTGCACTGGGACAGCCATTCTGGAAAACAATCTGGTATCATTTAGTCTAATTAAGCAATTCTATTCCTGGGGGTAAAACCCAAAATGTTTGTCCTACAGATAGATAGGGGCACATGCAGAAAGATGGTCTTCTCAGTGTTTGTGGTGACAGATGGAGGCAATTGAGTGTACATCCCAGGAGAGCAGCAAGGAAAGGTGTGGTGGCCATGTGCCATTGAGTGTCACATAGCAGATAAACAGACTAGGTGCACACATAATGCGAGCGTATCTGTTAAGACCTAGTGGGGGCACTTCTGGCCAATATGGAGGCGTAGGTAGATACACCGTGCCTCCTCACACAACCAAAAGAAGGACGATAACAATTTAAAAACAAAAAACAATCAGAACTGACAGAAAACCAAACTGTATGAAAATTGGACAACCAAGAAGTTAAAGAAGAGGCATCCATTCAGACTAGTAGGAAGGATAGAATGAGGCAGTCGGGAGAAGAGGGGTCATGGCAAAGTGGCGGTCGAGGACCCAGGTGGGCAAGATAGCAGCTGGCGGACCCAGTGAGTCGGTGGCTGGTGGAGCGGGTGGTCCCACATTCATGTGAGGATAGACCAGGAGGAACACCTGGGGAGTGAGACAAACCTCAAAACCCTGGGCCCATCGCAGAAAAATAAAGCCTCAGACCACCGACTTAAAATACCTGCAAGGGCTGAGGTGCTGGGAGAAACTCCCAGCCTCACAGGAGAGTTTGTTGGAGAGACCCACAGGGCCCTAGAATGTACACAAGCCCACCCACATGGGAATCAGCACCAGAAGGGCCCAATTTGCTTGTGAGTAGTGGGGGAAGTGATTGAAATCTGGCAGAGAGGAGAGCAAGCACTTTTGTTCCCTCTCGGACCCCTACCCCACATACAACTTTGCGAAGCAGCGATGTGGGTTGCCCTGCCCTGGTGAACACTTAAGCTTCCTCCCCTTATACATAGCATGCAAGCCTAGACAAAAAAAAAAAGGCCCAAATGAAAGAATAGCTCAAAGCTCCAGAAAAAAATACAACTAAGCAACAAAGAGAGCCAACTTATCAGATGCACAGTTCAGAACACTGGTAATCAGAACACTCACAGGATTGGTTGATTTTGGTCGAAAATTAGGTGAAAAAGTAAAGGTTATGCTAAGTGAAATAAAGGAAAATGCACAGATAACCAATGCTGATGGAAAGGAAACTGGGACTCAAATCAATGGAGTGGCCCAGAAGGAAGAAAGAAACATCCAATCAGAAAAGAATGAAGAAACAAGAATTTTAAAAAAAAAATGAGAACCCCCCAGGCTTAGGAACCCCCCAGGACATCTTTAAATACTCCAACATCCGAATTATAGGGGTACCAGAAGGAGAAGAGGAAGAGCAACAAGTGGAAAACTTATTTGAACAAATAATAAAGGAGAACTTCCCCAATCTGGCAAAGGAAATAGACTTCCAAGAAGTCCAGGAAGCTCAGAGAGTCCCAAATCAGTTGGACCCAAGGAGGAACACACCAAGGCACATCATCATTAAGTTACCCAAGATTAAAGAGAGAATCTTAAAAGCAGCAAGACAAAAGGAGAGAGTTACCTATAAAGGAGTGCCCATCAGACTGTCAGCTGATTTCTCAAAAGACACCTTGCAGGCAAGAAGGGACTGGAAAGAAGTATTCCAAGTCATGAAAGGCAAGGACCTACATCCAAGATTGCTCTATCCAGCAAAACTTTCATTTAGAATGGAAGGGCAGATAAAGTGCTTCTCAGATGAGGTCAATTTCAAGGAGTTCATCATAACCAACCCTTATTATGTGAAATGTTAAAGGAACTTATGTGAAAAAAAGAAGGTAAAAAAACATGTATAGTAAAATGACAGCAAACTCACAGTTATTAACAACCACACCTAAAACAAAAACAAACCAAGCAAACAACTAGATCAGGGGCAGAACCACAGAAATGGAGATCACATAGAGGGTTAGCAACAATGGAGGGGGTGGGGGAGAGAGTGGGAAAAGGTACAGAGTATAAGTAGCATAGATGGCAGGTAGAAAATAGACAGGGGGAGGTTAAAAATAGAATAGGAAATGTAGAAGCCAAAGAACTTATATGTATGACACATGGACACGAACTAAAGGGGGGGGAACGTGGGTGGGAGGGAGTGTGTAGGGCAGAGGGGAATAAAGGGGGGGAAATGGGACAACTGTAATATCACAATCAATAAAATGTATTTTAAAAAAGAAGAACAAATTGGTAGTCACAAATTAGTCATGGGGATGTAAAGTATAGGATAGGGGTGTTAGATGGGTACTAGATTTATCAGGGTGGTCACTTTCTAGGTTGTATAAAAGTCTAATCAGTATATTGTATGCTGAAACTAATATAATATTGTATGTTAACTGAAGCTGAAAAGTAAAAAATTATGTTTAAAAAAAGACAGTGGGGAAAAGACAGGGTGAGACTCATTAGTATATGCACGTAAGACATTTTGTAATAATGCAAGGAAATGTTCGGATATCGTACACTTCACATTGGTTGTCTATGGGTGATAGGGTGGGAGAGAAGAGTGGGCACAGGGAAAGGTAATACATGGAAGGATCCATATAAGCCAGTGATGCTCATATGCCATGAATTAATGAGCAAGTTTGATTAACTAAGCTATTTCCACTGGAGGTTCCCAAAGCTTTAGAAGAAGCATCTTAGAAGAGTGATGGACTTTGGAAGGGCCCTGATGAGTTGCGAGGCTAAATCTATAGACTTTTCTCATTTATTATACTAAGATCTAGGAGCCCTTGCCTTGTTTTGTAATCTGCCCAGGTTCTGTATAAACAATGATTCTAAGTATGGACACCTTGACAGAGCATGCTTCCTGCTGTGCATAGATCTAGCAACCACACCCTGTTCTTTCTGTGAACATAGCCCTGTACAGCCACTAAAATAATCCCCCTTAAGAAACTCTTGGTCTCTTCTTGCCCCTTCATGTCAACTTAACCAAAGCCTGTTCTCACCATTGGTCCCTGAATAAGATTCCAATGCAAAGGGAGACCACCTAATGGAAAATGATGCAATCACATTTACCCAAGGGCATAAGGGACTAGAAGTGAGAGAAGGAAGATTTAGGAGAAGACAGATTTACAAGAACCTAAACTGTGTGTTGTATTTCAGGGACAGGCTTTGAAGAGAAGCCTTTTAAGAACCTGGTACAATCATAAAAGTCCTAGAGAAAAACATAGGCAGGAAAATTTCAGATATCCCATGTAGCAATATTTTTGCCAGTATACCTCCTAGGGCAGAAATAAAGAAAAATATAAACAAATGGGACTACATCAAACTAAAAAGCTTCTGCATGGCCAAAGAAACCATCATCAAGATCAAAAGGGAGCCAATTGTATGAGAGAACATATTTGCCAATGGTATCTCAGACAAGGGTTTAATCTCCAAAATATATAAAGAACTTATATGACTCAACACCATGAATACAAACAATCCAATTAAAAAATGGGCAAAGGATCTGAATGGACACTTTTCCAAGGAGGATATACAGAGGGCCCAGAGACGTATGAAAGGATGCTCAGCATTACTAGCCATCAGAGAGATGCAAATTAAAACCACAGTGAGGTACCACTTCACACCACTGAGAATGGCCATCATAACTAAATGAACAAACAACAAATACTGGTGAGGTTGTGGAGAAAAGGGAACCCTAGTGCACTGTTGCTGGGAATACAGACGAGTATGGCCACTGTGGAAAACAATATGGAATTTCCTCAGAAAACTAAAAATAGAAGTGCCTTTTGACCCAGCAATTCCACTGCTGAGATTATACCCTAAGAATCCTGAAATATCAATTCAAAAGAACCTATGCACCCCAATGTTCATAGCAGCACAATTTATAATAGCCAAGAGCTGGAAGCAACCTAAGTGCTCATCGGTAAATGAATGGATCAAAAAACTATGGTACATTTACACAATGGAATTCTATGCACCAGAAAGAAAGAAAGAACTCCTACCTTTTGTGACAACATGGTTGGAACTGGAGAATATTATGCTAAGTGAAATAAGCCAGCTGGTGAAAGATAAATAGCATATGATCTTATCTATAAGAGGAATCTAATGAACAAAATTAACTGACCAAAAAATAAATAAAACCATAGGCATGGGAACATGGAACAGACTAAAGTGACCAGAGGAGAGGGGAGAGGAAGATTAATGGTGGAAAGAAAGAAAAGGGACTAGACCAGAGTGTCAAACTCATTTTCACTGGGAGGGGGCAGGGAGTGCCACATCAGCTTAGCAGTTGCCTTCAAAGGGCCAAATGTAATTTTAGGGCTGTATAAATGTAACTACTCCTTAACAGTTAAATGAGAGCTCAGCACTGCCACTGGGTAGAAAGAAGGTAAAACAAGGCAGAGGGCCAGATTCGGCCCAAGGGCCCTGTGTTTGCCACCTGTGGACTAGACAGGAAACATGTGTGAATGACCCACAGACATGGACAACAGTGTGGGAATTGACTGTGGGAGCGGGATGGGATGGGCAGAGGAGAGCAAAGGGGGGGGGATTGAAATAACTGTAATAGAATAACAATAAAAATGATTCAACAAAAAAGAAAAACCTAAAAAGATAGTAAAAAATGAATAAAATTAACTACTGCATTAAAAAAAAGAACCTGGTATGGAGGCCAAGAGTACTGCTGAAGACTCCAGGCTCAACAGTCCTGCTTCTAAATGAGTTCTTTATCTCTTAGAGCTAAAGTCAGTGCAAAGTAAAACACTAGCATCACATTACAAATATTTACAGAGTCTGCTGCCTGGATTCCATGTTTTTCTAGATCTGGGAGCATTGGCTGTATAATCACTGTGACTTGTACCCTCTCTCTCATACTGCCATGTGGAGTTGAATTTCATGTGTTTCCCAGACATCGAGCAGTATACTTCCAGGACTGATAGATGTCCCTTTGGTCTGTCATCTTAAAAACCCAGCTGTTGTCTCTGAGTGACTGAAGATCCACAGTTCCTTGGCCAGGGCAGCCCTTCAGGAACTCCTTCATAAAGGACTTATTCAACTAGTTTCAAAGCACAGAGTTTAAGTAATTTATACAAGAAACACCAAAGGTGGGGATGCCTCAGCTATTGGTGAAGATGCATGAACAACAGGTCCCACCAGCTGCACATTTTGAAAAAGGAAACTTTATTAAATAAAAAAAATCATTAAAAAGTTAGGTTCCTTGACCCAATTTCAACATGAGGGGCCCCCCACACAAACAAACAATCCTTGGACACAAGCAGGATGTCCAAGAATTCAACTCAGTTCTTTAAGTATCTACTAGACATAGCATCAGATTCCATGAGTTAAGGGTTTTGTCCTACAAGACTGTCCCTCCCTCCCTTACACACACACACACACACACACACACACACACACACACACGTCAGATGCCGGATGCCAGATGCTTGCCCAGGATCTTACTGGTTCTTCTGACAAAGTGGCTATAGCTGGAGGTTCCAGTCACCTCCTCCAACTCAGAATGACAACTGAAAATCTAGATTTTTACCTGTGCTTCTAACCAACTGGCTATTAATCAGAGGTCCCCACAACCCCCTCCTTGGGTTTGATTCATTTGCAAGAGTAACTCAAAGAACTCAGAGAAACATGTTACTTACTAGGTCACTGGTTTATTGTAAAAGGATATAAGTCAGGAACAACCCAATAGGAGAGATGCAGAGCAAAGCATGTGGGAAGGAGCTCAGAGCTTCCAGCCTCTCCAAGTACACTCCTCACCCCACATGTCCATGCCTTCACCAACCTAGAAGCTCTCTGAACCCTTTTCTCTTGAATCTTTAGTGGAGGCTACATAGGCATGTTGACTAACTTATTGGACTACCAACTGATTCAACTTTGAGCTACTCTTCCTCCTTCCTGTCCTCAAAGGTAGATGAGGGACAGATGGAAAGTTTCAAACTTCTAATGTGTAGTTGGTTCTCTTGGCAACAAGCCCCCATCCTTTGGTACTTTCCAAAAGCTACCTCATTAACATTACAAAAGACACCTTTTATCACTCTCCACACTCAGGAAATTCCAAAGGTTTGGGGAGCTGTGAGCCAGAAATGAAACTTTATTTGAATGGGCGACCCAAAAAATTAGAATAACCAATACATACTAGGAGTATATATTTATAAAAAATCACAATATCACAGGTATGATAAAGCATGTTCACTACCATGTGCCATGCAGTCTATGTTGACCAGCAGACACAGTGCCCACCCCTAAGGGAAGGTATCCACATTAGGAATCCCATAAGTTCAGGACTAAGTCCTAGGTGGGGAAGGGGTCCTGTGTACATCTACACATTAGGATCCCATCAACAGGACTAAGTTAAAGAATTGTCTTGACCATGAACTGGGCTTTACTGCAGGGTCTCAGATCCCACCCTGGGGTTCATCTGATACTACTGAGCCTCCTGGTTTCTTAAGTTAACACAAGTCCCCTCTGAAGGCCAGTGCCAGCTTCTCTCCTAGCATCCCTTTCTCCCCACTCTTGGAGGAGCCAAAGCAAGATCTTTGGTTGTCACTTTCTTGTGGCTACAACTCATCCAGACTAAGCCCAGAAATTCAATGGTGCCTCTACTTTAGTTTCCATACAGTCAAATCTGTGGTTAAAAAAGATTAAATATGACTCGCCCATTGGGAAGTTCAATGCCTCCATTTCAGGTTACCCGGCACCATGACCTAGTTGGCAGCTTTCTTCTTCAAGTTCAAATCCTTTACATGCGATCAGCTGAAGGCCCTGAGCATCTGTTGTAGAAAAATCTAAGTCAGGCCAGGGAGCCACCTGGACTTTGCTACTAGGCAGACCTCAAACTCTGCCAGAGACAGATGCTACTTGTATGATTTCATGCTCTGTGAACCCAGGAAACTAAAACCAAATGTCAGCTTAGAGGAGAACCATTTGAAATGAAAGTCATGTGAAAGACATCAGGTCAGGCCCTCTCTGATCTCCAGACCACTAGTCAAGTTTCGTGGTCCCTTCCAGTCCTTTGAGCTCAGTTTAATGAAAGGGAGGGCCTAGGGACATGCTTGTACTTAGAAAAGAATGAAAGCTAAAGAACAGACAAGACCTAGTCAAGGAGAAGGTGACCATGTCAGCAAGTGATAAAGGTTTCTTCATATCATCTCTCTCAGCCAGAAATGTCAAATCCAAAAGCCATATGCAACAGCATTTCTGGCCAAGGCATGGACAAGAGGCTAGATAGAATCTCAGACCCTAAGAAAAAGGGTATGAAAATGCCATGTTCAAAGGTCTAGAGGAGACCAATCAAGACCCAGGGAAGACTTTCCTGGAGAAGGTCCCAGTCCCATGTTCAGCTAAGCATAAAGGAACATAGCTGCCAGTCTTAATGTGAAAATCTTTTTTCAATTGTTGGCAGCTAAGGCATCAGGTAGAAAAGAGTAAGATCAGGAAAGAAAACTCTGAAGAATAACAGGCATAGTGGAGAAGAGAAAGGCATCAGAGCATATGTAGCAAGAATAATAGATTCTGTCTCCTCATTGAGAGATACTTTGCAAAAGATAGTTACTGCTAGGAGGAGAAGAGGTGAAACCTCCAGTGGAAGGAATCCCTGTGAAAGAGGAATTCCTGTGAAACCTGTGAAACCTCCCAGTGAAAGAGGAAGGAATTCCTGTCAGGTCTTATGAAAAGAGATCTAGAGAAAAGCCCTTTTGGTACTCAACAAGTGAATCCCAGGAACCTTCCAGCATGAGGGAGGCCCATGCCAGCTTCCAGACCTCCCTCCAGTCAAGGACAATGGCCAAAACAGATAGAACAGTCTACAGGCAGCTTATGTATTATGAGCATATTTAGCCCATCACTGGGGCCAGTGCCAATGGACAATATGGCAATGGCAAATCAAGAGGAAGCCACATGGCTAACACATACATATAAGTATTCCACCACAACACTACCACAAAATGTGATCCCAACTTAAGCTATTGAATATGTGGACTAAAAACTAGGACTAGATCTGCAGTGTGATACTCCACATGGGAATGGTTATATCCTATTTTCTTTCATTGTGATAGTACATGTTTACTATTGAACGTCTGTAGTAACCAGTACATTCTTAAAATTTAAAAACCATACACAAAAACACACATATATATGTATCTTCATCATGTGGAAGAAATGATGTTTCTAGTATGGGAAAAACCACTTATTATATTCTTGAGATAACTGTCCAGATCCCTGGGAAAAGTTAGACCCTTGAACGATACCAGAAGCAATCATAGAAGACAACGCCATGCAACTAGAAGATGACAAGATGTTTCTTTTGGAAGGTGGAGGTCTCCTCCTAACTGTATGTGCAAACATAGCAGGAAAATAGTCCCAGGGGACAATGGTGGAAACTAAAACAAAAACAGGGTCTTAAGGGAACCCACTAAGTAAGAACATACCAGCTTAAAGGCCTGAGCCACGGAGAACAAAAGAGAAGAGGCTCCAGTTTGACACTGCTGAGGAGCCTGTGCCAGGGCACTGGGTGGCCATCAGGCAGGACCAAGGAGAGTCACACTAACCTGACCAAGAGGCCACAGCCAGCTTAAGGGAAGCAATATCAAGGCTGACTAATTGAAACAACATATGTTCTGACTGGTGTGGTTCAGTGGGTTGGGTGTTGTTCAGCAAAATGAAAGGTCACCAGTTCAATTCCCAGTTGAGGCACATGCCTGGGTTGCTGACCAGGTACCCGGTTGCAGGGTATGCAAGATGTAAATGATTGATGTTTCACACACTGATGTTTCTCTCTTGCTCTTTCTCCCTCCCTTACCCTCTCTCTGAAAATAAATAAATAAAATCTTGAAGGGGGAAGGGAAGAAGAAACATGTAAGCATTAATAAGGGGCAATAAATACCAAATCACAGCAATCACAACTAGCTTGATGGCCCCAGAAATTCTAGAGACAGAAGGTAAAACTAGGACAAAAGCAGTTCAAATGGGCCCAATTCACAGGGCAGCACAAAGCACAAGCAAGAGGAGCCAGCATCTTAAAAAGCACCTGAGATACAGGCCAGGAACAGAGCTACCTGTAAGGAGAACACAGTGGACATCTGCCAGGAGACCCAACAGTTCAATGACGGCATCTATGACAAAGGAAATAGAAGTGACCCAAAAGGAATAAGTGACACTCTAGACCATATGATCCCTCTAGAGATGGCATACAACTGGCCACCATGAGGCAGCTAGCTGCCCAGCCCCACATAACTACATGTCTGCACATAGTCTATGTCTTACCTTAAGGAAAGAGTCTTTCAGAGGCAAAATTTAAGATTGGACTTTACGGATCTCAAAGAACACATCCACATCATCCCCAGATGCTGATTCTAGAAATAGTCTTTTAGGTGTTACAGAGGAAACTCCCACCATATCCTGTCTCTGCCAGTTTGATCAATAGACTCAACAGCCAAACTTGAAAGGATTCTAGAAAAAGAGGTTTCTACCCCACAGACCCAAGAAGGATCTTGTATGTACCTGCATATTATGTCCCCATCAGTGGAACAGTCCTAGGTCTCATTCCTGGCCATGACCCAAGTCCTGCCACATGAACAACTCACCTTCTCCATGGTCTCCCTACAGAGCTGGCTCCTTGATATCATGGGAATCTTACCTCATCTACATAAGTCTCTTCTAGTGACTACTACCAGCCTTTCTCTTGTTAATTCTCCTGCAATGGGAAACCCTGAAGGGTTGGAGCCAAAATCGCAATTTTTCCTACTTACCCACTGACCCAGGCACTCACCTCTGCTGGAACCCCAGTGCTGCTGCCTGTTTCCTGGTAGATCCCACTTCCCTGCATTAGCTTCCAGACAACATCCATGAAGATAAAGCCCACTCCTGAGAGATGGCAGGTTGGGTCAAACCTTCCAAGGTCGCCCAAGGAAACCAGACTCCCAGGCTGAGTCCTGCAGTATCCTGTAGCCTAGGCCCCTGACTGGTCAGCACCGTGCAAGAGACCCAGCCCCTTCCCATGAGACCATCCAAATCATGCTGTGGGGGCCCAGGGGCTGTGCTACCTGGCATCCCAGCTCTGGCAGAGAGGAAGATACACCAGGAAGAGCCCTCTCACACTGCTTTCTAGGGTCCCTTGCCATTTACCCTTAGGACTGTGAGGCCAAGTTAATTGTCAAAAGTCCAGACATGTTATAAAAGTACATGTTGGCACACCCAGATCTCTGGTCACTGGCCTGATAGCGCCAGGAGTTTCTGAGTAACTTGTGATCTAATGTCTTTGCTGCACCTGTGAGCTCAGCAGTAGGGAGCAGTGGTCCAAGGACATCCCTATGTCCTGAGTTTGAATTTCATATGTGCAGATTAGAGAATAGAAGATGAAAGCTAGAAGACCTCATGAATAACAAGAGTCTCGGTTTTGCAGAGCCTGGAGGAAGTCAATGGAAGTTATAAAGTTGTATTCCTCCTTCCCCCTAACTGTCAGCCCTAATACTGGCCATGAACCTAGATGTGAGGGGCAGTGGAGAAGCTCAGCACCTTTACCAAGAGTCTGTCCAAAAGACCCTATGCCAAGGGTCCCTTCCATACACACTGTAAAAAACCTACATAGAAAGACAGATACTATTTAAAAAGAAGAAGAAGAAGAAGAAGAAGAAGAAGAAGAAGAAGAAGAAGAAGAAGAAGAAGAAGAATGCCACATTGAGAATCACAGAGAACAGTCTATAGGATGAAAAAATTCACAGAAGGAGGACCAGACCTGTGCTCAGCAGACCGGAGATGACCAAGACAAGCTATACACCATTCTGATGCCACAGTCCCAGGTAGAAGGAAGAAACAACAGGTCTTAGGTTATGCAGATAAGCTGGACCACAGGAAAGAACTCAAAGGAGACCTTTGATTTTCAGTATGTGGTTGAATTTTATCCCTGGGAATATACACCAGGGGGCAGAGATGGAAGATTGAGACATTAGAATACATAAAGCAGTCAGACCTGGGCAGGTCCATAGCCTGAGACAAAGCCAGCTGATGGCTATCCTCTGTAGAGAATATAGGGATCTGATTGATACCTTATGTCCTCAGCACTGTCCAGTCTATCTAAGCCCAGGAAACTAATTCATCTCCCAGCCAAAAGTCCCCAGCCTGAAACTCAAATTTCTCCTAGAGGCGGAAGATGCCTATAGCTAGGAATATATGGCACCTTTCTTATAGAGCCCGATATCCAGGAGTTTCTATATTTCTGCCTTTCTGAAGATGCTAGAAGACTTTCGCCTGGTATTTAGTCGTCTTAGAGATACTGGGATCTATGAGAGTACCCGGGGTTCCTGCCAGACTCAACATCAGCACTGCCAGTGACTTTTCTGTTTTGCTTTTCTGTTTTGACTGGCAGGGCTTCTGGACCCTCTTCACTCAGCCAGTACATTCAGGACCTCAATAACTGAGATGTTCTCCATTCCACTCTCAGCATGGCCTATCGCTCAGCTATCACTGACCTGTTAGAGCACCAACTCCAACACCAGTTCTAAGGTAGAGCTGGGGAGTTGTCTCATAGACCTCAGACAGATCCAGGGGTACGAGAGAAAGAAGGCAAGAAGCTGACTCCTGAGCTCACCTGTTCACTGGGTCCCCATCACTTCAGTCCTTCTGAGCTCACATAAAGGGATACTGATAGTCCTCAGTGGCCATGAATCTGGTTGAGATACTGACACATCTGGTTCCAGGAGAAGGTCGCAAATACAGCAAGAGGAAATGAAGAGTGAGCATCTGTGGATAATACGGCTTCAGAACAAACAGATAAAGGACTTCACAAATGACTAGATGCCAGGAGTGTAGACCCCATGGTCAGCATGAGGAAGACAACGTGGGAAGCATGACAACCTAACCCAGAAGGGCTACGGCTGAAATGACCCAGGCAGAGCTAAGCAGATATGGGGTCAGGTGCTTTGGAGGCAACAGATTACAGCATGGGATCTCTGGAGGTCAGCCCAAGTAAAGCAAATACCAGGAAGCTGCAGCATCTCTGGGCCTCTTAAACACAGGAAGCAGAGAAGAAGCCGAAGTATGTGCTGTCCAAAGGTGCTGCAGGCCAAGGAAGCAGGAGGGGAGTGGCAGGGGGAAATGCTGTTAATGAATCAGAGCTTAAGATCTGCTCTCTCAGCATCATGTTCTCACCCAAAAGGGGACCATGCGAGCTGGCTGACATGGTGAATTCGCTGCGGTAATGGTTCACAGTGTATATGAAGTATACATGTTGTTTATATAGTTTGTCAACCATACTTAAAAAAAAAACCAAATAAGCTTCTAGAGAAAAGGTAGATGTCATGCCATATAAAGGCAAGTCTACAGGAAGCCCTCATGACAAAGAGAGAGGATTAAGTAGTGAGCCATGAAGAAGGGGCGAGATTCTAGGTCATGTGATACTTTCTCGAGTTGTAGGTACAACTGGCCACCATGCGCCACATGCTCAGCCTCCCAATGCTGTATGATAATTCCATGTCTGTTCTTAACAGGAAGAACAGTGCCTAAAGAATAAAAACTCTAAAAACTTCAGTCTACAATTTGTATCTTTGAAAATAATCTTTCCTTTATGGGTGATGAGGGAGGAGATACAGACCAGCAACATATATAAGCCCTGAAAGCTGTGTTTAAAAACATGTAATTGACTTCCACCCTGGCTGGTGAGGCTCAGTGGATTGAGCGCCAGCCTGCGGAACTGAAAGGTCGCTGGTTTGATTCCCAGTCAGCGCACATGCCTGGGTTGTGGGCCAGATTGCCAGTAGGGGGCGTGCAAGAGGCAACCATGTATCTCTCACACATTGCTATTTCTCTCCCTCTCTTACTCCCTTTCTTCCTCTCTCTCTAAAAGTAAATAAATAAAATCTTAAAAAATAAAAATACATACATAAAAACATGTATTCGATTTCCAGTTTTTTGGTTCTATACTTAAGGAGCTTATAACTTGCACTCTGTCCCGATCTAACAAGTTACAAAGCTGAACAGAACAACAACAAAAGCCTCTTCTTGTACATAAGAGAGAAAGACAGAACAAAGCACAGTTCCCCAGACTGGGTAGACAGGCAAATGCAGGGGGTCAGAATTCACCACAACAGAAACCTGGGAGCTGTCACTGACCTGTAAGTGACAAGGTGCTGGAGGCTCGGTGCTGACCACTCTGAGACTTAAACACTCCAGCAATCCAGTCATAGGGGTCCCCCCCAATACTGTAAGGCTTATCTCCAAAAGCTTGATCAGGTTCCCACAGTAAATATCTCAGAAAAACTCCTCTTGCTCCGGCAGGAGGAGAAGAAGAGGAGCCATTTTGAAATATGCCAGAACACTCTGCTCTTAACAAGGCCGGCCCTCAGGGGAAACTAGTTAACTAAACCTTGACCTGTTGAATAGCAAGGAAAATACCCAACTCCAGCCCACTCCAGCCATCCAGGCCCAGCCAAGGGTGGGGGGAGAAAAACAAACTGAGAAATGCTTGTGATGTTCTGTCCAGAGGCATAATCTCATGAAGAGACTGAGACCTAATCACAGGACGATAGAACCCTTCCCCTCCCCCTCCCACCTCACCACATTACTGAAGGCCTATTCACAGCAGTTTCTGTCACTCAGTGCATTATGTGTGAATACCAAGCTACAAGGCACACTAGAAGGCAAAGAGACACATTTTGAAGAGACAAAGGAGATGTCAGAAGCAGACATGGCAGGAATGTTGGAATTATCAGACTGGGAATTTAACTGATTAATATGCTAAGGGCTCTAATGGATAAAATCGACAGCATGTAAGAACAGATGGGCAATGCAATGAGAGCTGGAAATCCTAAGGAAGGACCAAAAAAAAATGCCAGAGAGGAGAAAAAAACACTAACAGAAATGAATAATGCCTTTAAAAAAAAGATTTTATTTATTTATTTTTAAAGAATGGGGGAGGGAGGGAGAGTGAGGGAGAGAGAACATCGATGTGTGAGAGAAACATCCATTGGTTGCTTCTTGCACATCCCACACTGGGGACATGTCCTGTAACCCAGGCATGTGCCCATTCTGGAATCAAACTGGCAACCTTTTCATTTGGCATGACGACGTCCACCCCACCAAGCCACACCAGTCAGGGCGTGAATAATGCCTCTGCCGTGCTGACTGGTAGAGTAGACATGCCTGGTGACTGGGGAAAGACTCTCTGAGTTAGAAGCTATATCAATAACATTCTCGAAAAACCAAAAAGCAAAGAGAGCAAAGACTGAAAACAGAACAGAATACCCGATGACTGAGGGCAAGGTGTAACGTATGCATAATGGGGATGCCAGAAGGAAAAGAAATGTTGGGAAGAATCATGACTGAAAATGTCCCCAAATTGATATAAAACACCCAACCACAGGTCAAAGAACACCAAGTAGAAGAAATACCAAAATAATTTTTTTCTCATTTTCAAGTTATAGGAAATCTGAAAGAAAAATTCCTGAAAGAAGTTAAAGGAAGAAACACTTTACCTGTAGAGGAACAAAGATAAGAATTAGATCCTACTTCTCTGACACCAAGTAAGCAAGAAGAGAGAAGAGTGCAATATCTGAGCTGTCAAGAGAAAAAACAACAACTTAGAACTCTGTACCTAGCAACGTTATCCTACCCTTCAGAAGTGAAGAAACGGAGAATCTCAAACAAGTTGATCGTGTTGCTAATAGACCTGCCTTGCAAGAAACATTACAGTTTTCTTCTCTTGAAAGAACGTCTAAGTCATAAATTTCTAAGTCTACATACAGAAAGAAAGAACAGCCCTGGTTGGTGTGGCTCAGTGGATTGAGCACTGGACTTCAAACCAACGGGTCGCCAGTTTGATTCCCAGTCAGGGCACATGCCTGGGTTGTGGGCCAGGTCCCCAGTAGGGGGCACTTGAGAGGCAACCACACATTGATGTTTCTCTCCCTCTCTTTCTCCCTCCCTTCCCCTCTCTAAAAATAAATAAATAAAACCTTAAATAAAGGAAGAACAAAGAAGGAATAAGTGAAGATAAAGTTTCTTATTCTTAATTGCTCTAACAGCGTGCTGAAAATAAGTAAAACGACATGACAGCAATGATAAAGGGGCAGGAGGAAAGAATTAGGATTGTTTTGTTATAAGGTACACGTACCCATGAAATGGTATAGGGTTACTTTAAAGAGGACTTAGATTAGCTGTAAATGGGGTAATCACTCAAGGGAATAGAAGTGTAACTGATACAGTAAGAGAAAACAGAATCATATAATGCTCAAGTAAAACAACAGAAGGCAGAATAATGGAAGACAAAAAATAGGAAAAACACAAGAGCAACAAGTAGAAAACAGTATTGTATGTGGTAGATATTAATACAATTATGCCAATAATTTCATAGGGAGGTAGGACTCCAAAGTATGAATTTTAGAGGTACACAATCCAACCCCTAACACTACAACCTGAGTGTTAACCTTCAACCTGAGGCCCAAGTGTCTGCTAAATCTCACTTGAACCTGAAGCTGAGCTCACGGGTGCAGCCGCACATCCTCAGCTTCCCCTCACTTAGGGACTGTTGCAGAGGCCTCCCCTAACCATCCTCCTAGGGCCACAGGAGGCACATTTTTATGTTCCAACAGATGAGTGGCCTTTCGGCTGGGTTATTGGTGTGCTGGGGGTCTAACCCATGTTCATTTGTTCGTTCCTGCAGACATCTTGTCAGGCCTTGGCTGGTCATGGCTGAGGGCTGTAACCTTTCTTGCCAGAGAGTCAGAAGGGAATGGTCTCCTCTCACCATATCCACCAGAACACCCAGTATGGTCTGGGGGTTACTCTGCCTCAGGCAGGGCAATTTCAACTGAGACATGTTCCTATAGATATAGATGACCAAGGTCAACCTATGGGATCTACATATGTGCACTGCCCTTTTTCTACCTCTGATCTGTTAGTATATAATTGAAAGGAAAACATGCCTCGTGACCAAGACTCATCATCCCCAATTAGGATGTCTGAGATACATGTCTTCACTAATACCCTCCCCACTCCAGAGGACCACAGGGTAGTATTAGAGAAGGCCCTTCAAGGAGCCAAAAGGCTCCATGAATCACAACCAAACAATCCAACCAGGACCCCAGCAATGCAGGCCATCCCTGGAACAGAACCAGAATGGAGCCCCAGTGACCCAGGAGACCAGGCAAAGTTAAACCATTATAAGGAGTGTTTGAAAGCAGAACTTCTCAAAGGGGCCCCCCACCAAAGCGTTTGAATGAGATACAGGACATACAGCAAGGGCCCAAGGAGAACCCATCCACCTTCCCTGAAAGGGATTTCAGGGCTTACCAACTACACCAATATTGATCCAGAATACGAAGACCGGTCAATATGACCTTTATCAGTCAGAATGCTCCAGATATAAGAAAAAAGCTAAAACACTGGCAAGGGGGTTGGGATTGCCAGTATCTGGATTGGCTGAGACTGCTTTTCAAGTGTTTGCCAACCAAGAACAAATTCAGGAAAGTCCAAAGCAGTAAGACAACAAGCTGCTCTGCTCACTGCTGCCCTTGGCCATGACCCAACAAGACCCAACAAGATGTCTACGGGAAAGAACAAATGACCATGTGTAAGGTCCCTGGGACCCTCCCAGCCCAGCTAAAAAGGCCATCCATCTTTTGGACCACAAAAGTGCATCTTTTGTAGACAAAAGGATATTGGAAATGGGTACTCCAACCTTCTTTAGCAAAAGGAAAAAGGACTTGCTCCAAAAGCTCCCTCCAAATGCCACAGTTCATCAATAGTGAGCAGAAATGGTGGGGCCCAGGGACACCCTCAGAGCCATTAATCAAACTGTAGACATCTGGTCCCTATACTTTGCTTACAACTTTATCTGGAAACATGTTGGTTTATATTTCTGAACTTAAAATAAGCCTTTTACTCCATACCCCTAAGTCCTGAGTTTCAGGAACTGTTTACCCCTGAACAGAGTGATCTAGAGACTAATATGAAACAGTATTGCTGGATGGTACTTCCACAAGAATCTTTAAATATCCCCACCATCTTGGAGGAAGTCATAGTGCATCCTTCATGGAGGCCTGAGTCAAGAAAGACTAAAAGAGAGTATGTCAAGTAATCAACATAACTTGGACTGAGGTCTTATCAGTTGTCCTACTGCAAGTAAGAGTAGCTCCTAGGAGCAAGCTCCAATGAGCCTCTACAAAATGTTACACAGGAGTCTTAAGGACCTTCCTTAAGACTAAGTATTATGATCTTGAAAATGATCATACTATAAAAGAATTAGGTATGTAAAATGGGTACAGTTTCTAGGTGCTACTTTATCTATTATACATAAATATGCTTTTAGCCCATTAATGTTTCCCATGACATGTCCTTACACTGCAGGAACCCAGGGCACTAGATCTTCCTCCCAACTTGGAAAAAAACCACACCCTGAGGGTCAGCTAAAACCTAAGTGGAACAGACCCTGTGAAGTTCTAGTTAAACTTCGGATACACCATTCATAAGTAACATTTGTGACCACTTAACTGATAACCCTTGGATATCCGAAATCACTTTTCAAGCAAAACACGACAACTGAGACCTGGCTCGGTTAGGAAGAAAAGAGGTGAACATCTGCTTAATATCCTGCTTCCACCCAAGAGTAAAATATTCTATACTAAAGTCCCTGTCTTAACCTGTTATTGTTTTGGTTTAAACAACATTTGTGCTTGCTTTGGCAGCGCATATACTAAAACTGAAATGACACAGAGATTAGCGTGGTCCCTGTACAAAGATAACATGCAAATTCATGAAACGTTCCATATTTTTAAGAGTAAAGCCTTTTATGACAGGGGCGGCAGAACAAATCAAGCACATCCTGGCTAATTCAAAACCTACCAGTATTTTTTGGTGAAAACACGAATCTAGATGCCATGGTTACTCTGCTGGACTACTGTGAAGATGGCAGGACCCATATATGATTTTCTTTAAAAATGGTTTACAAATGGAAAAATATTAACAAATTTGGCAATTTGGATCGATCAACTGTCATCATAACTGGCTGCTGCTTTTCATCTTCACACCAGGACTAGAGTAAATGGGACTGATGTTATCTTGAGCTCTTCATTTATTTTGACCTTGATTTTTTTTGGAGCAGAGGCATTGTTTTTAAGAAAAAAAAAAAAAAAACACGTCATGCCCTGGCTAGAGTAGCGCAGTGGATTGAGTGTGGGCCTGGGAACCAAACAACTAGGGTTTGATTCCCAGTCAGGGCACATGCCTGGGTTGCAGGCCAGTTCCCCGCAGGGGACACACAAGAGGTGACCACACATTGATATTTCTCTCCCTCTCCCCTTCCCTTCCCCTCTAAAGATAAAGAAGTAAAATCTTAAAAAAAAAACCACATCATATAGGTTTTCTAAAAATAAAATGCATTTAAACTTCAAAAAAGAAAAACTAGTGTGTTTTACTTTTCTGGTTGTGATTTCTGCTTGTGTAGTCCTATGGGATGATCTAGTTTTTACACTTTCTTACACTCTTCCTGGCTCACTCTGTCCCCTTATCTATAGGAAGTAGCAAGAGCAGTCATGGCCAATAGTCCCCAAGATTGAAGAATGAACAACAAAAAGGGGGTATTTGTCACTGCAGACCCAGCTCAAACAGGCCTTACATATCCTGTTTCTTGCAGGATACTGAGTTGTTTTTCAGAGACCAGAGAACAAACTGCAAGTCATGTAGCTCAAGCCTGAGCAGAGGAGAGATTTCCCCTCTGCATTGGAAACAAGGACAGGACACGAAGCAAAGGGTCTACTGTCCAGGAAGATCCAGTGCTGAAGTCCCTTAACTCTCACCCCAAACCTTGCATCAGGGACACAGATTTGAGCTTTGCTGGTTGACTTCACAATAAAGCTTTTTCTTTTCTCAAAAGCCGGTGCCGTCATATTGGCTTCCCTATGTCAGGCAGCGAGCCCTTGCTCAGTAACACATTCATATGGAGGCTCAATTTGCAAGTATCTGCAAAAATGGGAATATTTCATCAAACATGATATCAGCTGAAAATGGGCAAAATGGGGCACTTTTGTTACGTGTAAATTACTCTTTTTCATGTACTCAATTGGGAAAAGCTGACTGTAAAATTGAACTCAATGAATGGGATTCGTACCTTGGCTGGAACAGAGAAGCCTCAAAGGAATGCAGATAAACTTTCTCCTCTTCGGGAAGTTAAGAAGAAGCATTTAAAGGCTGCGTTTGAGCTCAGATAAAATTTCTTCTCTTTGGGAAGTTAGTAAGAAACTGTTCGAGACTCTCTTTGAACTAAAGGAGTCTTTCAAAATGCTCCAGGCCAGCACCCCAGGTTCCCCCCCCCCCACTACTTTCTGAGCTCCTTGTGCCCACTTGTCCTCCCTTCCTCCCCCTCCTTTTCTCTCCTCATCATCTTTTCCACAACCACCCTCTACTGACTGAGGGGAAACTAAGAATAGAAAGCCAGACAAGGATAGGCTAGAACAACCAGAAATTCTGGCAGCTCCCTTTAGAGAAAATCTGGTCTCAGGATGAGGGAAAACCGGTATTAATTGACTCTCCCTGGACTAAAATAGAATTAAGAAAACTAACTAAAGATTTTCCTGATTCTATTCAAGTCTCTGTTGGGTTTGATTTGTTAGAATATATGATCCTGGATTTTCTGACCCATTCCAACTAATACAACCAGTGGTTTCTGAGAGCAAAGCAGCAGAATGGTTAAATAAGGTTTTCTGCAAAACTCCGATTGAGGACGTCTTAAAACAAAGAGAGACAGACCTGGAAAAATGCAAGTAATTAGCCCACCAGTTTCAACCTATCATTCAGATATTTCTCCAGAAAATAGACTGAACAAAAATCCAGCAATGTAAATAAAAACTTGATGAAACCATACCTGATGTTTTAATATTTTGAGAAAAACTTTAAAACAATATTTACAATTATCTTCAGACAGTTTTAAGGATCTTCAAAATGACCCATTGCCCAATTCGGCATTTATGGAAGGATTAAACGTGGAGCTTTTAACTCATTAAACTGGCCAATCGTACATACTAATATACCAGCAATTCTGGCCAATCAATTACTTACAACTATTCAAAAGAAATTAAAAACTAAAGCTACTAGTATCATGAATTTACAGGTTCATCAATTAAGCAATCAGGTCAAACCTCCTGCAATTCTTTCTGAGGGGAAAGGTGAGTCTGCTTTTACTGTAAAAACCCAGGCCCTGTTAAGAAGGATTGCAGAAAACTGAAAAAGGATTTAGAAAAAGAAAAGAAACAAGAGAAAGCACAGAGCAGATCTAGGGCACACGAGGGGGGCATTTCCTCTTCCCCTTGCCAATACTTTTGCAGAAATTGAAATTACCATAAAAGGAAAAACTACTAAGTTCATTGTAGATACTGGGTCTACCGTATCTTTACTTAACCCTACCAAACGAAGTTGCCCTCTCCCTCAGAGTAAAGCTTCTGTCCAAACGGTAGGGATATCTAATCAACCAACGTTCATTTCAAATCAGAATCTATTCTCTCCCAGCCAGGGAATATTATAGGGCGACATATATTTTTACTAATCAAATCTGCCCTGATAGGGTAAGACTTTCTTGAAACTCATAATGCCCATATATCCTTCTCTCAGAAGGGTGGAATGTATTTAGAACTACATGAATCAGATGCTGAACCTACTGAGAAAACAATGATTTTAAGGGAAGCTTCACAAGCAGATATTAATCTCCAGGCTAAACATTTGCTGCAGAGCATTCCTATGGAACTCTGTGTTCTTTTCAGTACAGATATTGACAAGATTAAATCAGCCACTCCTATCAAAAGAACTATTGACAACACTTTGCCTCTACCTAGTATCATCCTTTAATATCTGATGCACTAGCTGGAATTAGGTCCATGATACAAGATGACTTTAAAGGCAGTCTTATGATTCCATGCATGAGGCCCTGTAATTCTCCTATCCTTCTAGCAAAGAAACCCAGTGGGAAAAGATGGAGATTTGTACAGGATCTCAGAGCTATAAATAAAGTACTTATTCCCAGACATTCTGTGGCT
This sequence comes from Artibeus jamaicensis, assembly GCF_021234435.1. Taxonomy (NCBI): domain Eukaryota; kingdom Metazoa; phylum Chordata; class Mammalia; order Chiroptera; family Phyllostomidae; genus Artibeus; species Artibeus jamaicensis. Next base: position 22,772,064 of record NW_026521788.1, read on the forward strand.
CCAAATTCACACACCCTATTATCAGCCATTCCTGTGGCATTATGCCCCAAGGTTATACAGAAAGTGCCACTATTTCTCTCAGATACTAAATGCTGATTTTAAATGATGTTGAATTTCCCAGAGATTCCACTATAATCCAACATGGTGACAATTCACTTTTGTGCTCTAGGACATTGGTAGATTCCCAAAAGGATACAATTTATCTATTACGACAGCTAGCTATCAAAAGACATAAAGTCTCAAAAGACAAGCTTCAACTCTAATTAATCCTGAAAGACTCAGAGGAATCTTACCCTTTCCTCTTTCAAGAACTAAGAAACAGATTATGGTACTTCTAGGACTAACTGAATACTGTCACAACTGGCTTCCAAATATTTCATTAATGGCTTGGCCTCTATGTGCCTTATTAAAAGTAAGTGGACCTGATAAATTCAATGGAACCTCCAAGGGGAAGTGGAAAAAAGTTGCAGAAGCTCTGAGGAAGATTTATCTAAAGTTCCCACTTTGGGACATCCTAACTATAAACTTCCTTTCTTCCTTTTCATGCATGAAAATACAAGGCAATGCTTTAGGAGTTTTAATTCAGTGACACGGAGACCACCATAGACCTATGTGATATAACAGCCAGCAATTAGACTCCATAGCAAAAAGGCTCCCTCCCTGTGTACAGGCCATTACAGCCATGTGATGCAAACAAACAGAAGAAATAGTTATGGACTCCGTTAAGAACTCATGTTCTTCATTCTGTTGAGGTTTTGCTAAACTCTCACCATACTCAGCATTTATCAGTCAGCCAACTGGCTGCTTATAAAGTACTCTGGCTTTCCGAACGTAATACGGCTTCAGCCTGATGTAAGTCTTAATCCTGCAACTTCTCCACCTTCTTTATAGGATAAGGACACCCACAATCGCGCTTTGCTTACTGACCACCTTCTTGCTCCTAGGAAAGATTTATAGGAAATTCTATTGATGATGCTGACTTCATTTGGTTGGCAGATTGATTGATTGATTGATTTGGTTGGAGTTCATTATTGCAAAAATGAACAGGAACATTACCAAGCTGGATATATAGTAACTCCCATGGTGGATGTATCGGAAGGTCTTATTTAACTGAAATAAGATCAGCCCCAACCCAAATTAATTGCTCAAACCCAAGCTTGTCAAATGGCCAAAGATTGAGTAGCCAATATTTACACTGATAGTTATGATGTTTTTGGTGTAACTCCTGACTTTGAAATGTTATGGAGAGAGCGAGGCTTCTTAACTTCCTCAAGGCAGTCTATAAAGAATGAAAAACAGGTTGCAGAATTATAAAACGCCACACAGCAAATGGGGCAATTGGTAATTATCTAAATCCCATGGCATTCTAAAGCTGCCACCATGGAAGCAAAAGGGAAGCATTTAGATGATGCTGCAGCTAAACAAGCGGCACTAAGCAATCAAATGATCCAAACCCAAGAATATTCTTTGCTTCCTGATAAATCAGTATAAGACCCTTTTACAGTTACAAAAGATAGCTAGAGGGAAAAGAAAATATGGCAACAAAAAGGGGAATCTTTGACCCAAACAAAGAGATATGGCTTGAACCCAGTGGAAAAATAATCTTACCTAGAGGGACTCAATTGCTAATACTTCAACATGTACGTGAACTAACACATTGGGGTCCCGAAAAGATAATTTCAGGGAGTGAACAATATTACTGGAAACTTTCTCTAGCTGTAGCTCATAAAACATAAAACAGATGCTCCATCTATCCAAAATATAATCCTGGAAAACCACTTTGTGAATCCCATTGACATATCCTGCTCCCTTTAGAGCCATTTGAGGGAAGGCAATTGGATTTTATCCAAATGCCACCAACTCAAAGATACAAATATGTGTTAGTTACGATTTGTATGTTCTCTCATTGGGTTGAAGCATTCCCTTGTAGGAGAACAACAACCTTAATGGTAGGTAAATTTTTATGGGAAAAAGGAATTCCCAAATGGGAAATTTCCTTTGAGTTACGTGGTGACGGAGGGACTCACTTCAGTGGGGAAATAATGTGATCCAATTGTAACGTTTGGCTTAGCATACAGCATTTTCATTGTACTTACTCCCCCCAGTCCTCTGGGTTGCTGGAATATACCAATGGTACAATTAAAATTCAACTAGCTAAAATTTCAGAAACTTTTAATCTCCCTTGGCTTAAATCTCCTTATAGTGCTCTTCAACTTACTCCTCCTTTGGAGGAGTATCTGCTCCTTTGGAAAACAGCCATTCTACTTATAAAATAGTCTCTGGGTGCCTTGCAAATCTGGGTGAGAGGGCACGTGAATCAGCCTTAGTGAAAGGAGACATTCTGCATTGTTGTCAAGGACTTATTAACCAGCTTAAAGAAACTGATAAATTAGCAACTGATTCATTTTGTATGAAGGCTTAAAAGATGATGGTTTATAACTAAGAGATTTCTGTCTATTGAAAGAGACATCAAAGAAAAGACTCTCTCCAACTTTATCAAAAGGAACCTTACTAGGTATTACTAACTAACCCATGTGCAGCTAAAATTAAAAGAGTAAACTCGTGGATTCACATTTCTCATCTAAAAAAAGACAGCTAAACGTGAATGAATATCTACTATCTGAAACTTGCCTCTGTCTACAATGGACATCAAAGATTCCTATAGGATGAGAAGCCACCGACATCAGAGGCAGGCAGCTCTCCCAAGACATTGACAAGGTGTGTATATCAGCAGATTGCTGTTAAAGTCAGAAACCAATTGTTTGATCGGTATGGTACTATTCATAATAATATTTATACTTATTCTTCACCTTTTTCTATATAGCCCAACTGTCCCAACTGTTAAGTCTTACTAGAGATGTATAGAATAACTTTTAATACTTTTTATGGCTTGTGTAAATGTTATATTACCTGCAAAATACAAAAAAAAAAAAAAGAGAGAGACAGCAAAACTCAGATAATGATAGTTCACAGAATAGAGATAATCCAGACAGTTTTTTGCAATTGTTGCTATAGACATGCAGTGGGAGTGTGGGAAGCCAGTAGCAGGGTGAGAATGGGCTTAGCTGGCCATTTCAGAGGGGTATGCCATGTGGCGATTGTGAAGGGAATTCAGGAGCCACAGGATCCAGGGGTGCCCCACAGAATCCAGCTTTCTTTTCCATATGTGGGGTGCTATGTCCAGCACTGGGTTGAGGACTGAGGCATGTATCACCTACAGACTTCCTGATGGTGGGTCCTGCAGCAACCCTCTCCCCACTGACCCTCACACCACAGATAGCCAGGGAGCAACAGGGAGTTTCCTCCATTTGCTTAGATGGTGCGGGGTGGGGTTGGGGGAGGTTCTTACACTGAACACACCAAAAGCTAGAAAGATGAATGGATGGGGCTCAAGCACACTAAAGCTAGCAAGATAATTGAATAGAAAAAAAAGCCCTCCCCTCCTTATACAAACCACAGGCTTGAGCAAGAAGGTGAGATGGTCTTTGACATGGGAGTCCACCATTCTCCCAGGTCATGGCACCTGAATAAACCTCTTTCCTTTTGTACCAGAACATGTCTCAGGAATCTGGCTTTTGTTCAGCCACAGGAGCTGAACATGTGTTTCAGTTACACCATGAAGGCCATAGATCTAATTGCCTCTCATTTACCTGCCCTTCCTTTTTAGGAAAATTTGGCCTGGACTCACATCTCATGATGGTACTTCCTCATTCCTAGTGGTCTGCCATTTTCAACAAGATGATGTTGATAATGAGACTTTCAGGGAATGAGGCTTCCCAGCACTGTGAGACCATCCAACCAAGATGTTGGTCCACCAATGCATCCTTCAGACTGCTTGATGATCAGAAGGGGGAAATGTGAACAAAATGGGGCTCCATAATAACTCTGACAAAGTTCAGTGACTGAAAGTAACCTGACAGGGTGATCTAACCCCAAATTTGTAACTAGATGGGTCACTGAGTATAGTCACACCTCAGGCCCATAACTTCCCTAGTAAAACATTTACCTTTGTCATAATCAAGTTCTTCCCACTATTCTTGTGTGTCTATGTTGGAACCTTTGAAGTGCCAGAGTAATTCACTTTTTCAGACCCCTTAGGGTTGCAACCACCCTGAAGGGAGGACATAATCTTGTTAACTATGATATAATCCAATTACAGAGATTTCTTTGCTGACAATTCACCCCTTATTGACAAGGGAAGTTCTCATTGTAACTAGTGGTTCTATCAGGGTGTATCTGATTTCTGCTTTCTCCCGTAGTTGGGACAAAACATCTAAAGGGCATTCACTCCTTTTGTTGTTTTTACTATGATGCCCATGCCTTTGAGGTTTATCAGTTACTGAAATAACTGATAGAACTCACAAGTTAAAGATTTCAGCCTTAGCTGACAGGCTCAAGTGATTAATGTACTTGGACGGCTGTTATTCCAGCAACTGGAATACAAGACCTACCTGCCAGTCTTTGTGCTCCGGGGGTTTGCAACTGAAGAAGATGGTATCTGAGTTGTTTATCAACAGATAAGCAGTACTCAGAAAATCACTCCCAGACTTCAACTCTTATCTGATGAACCTTTTCCCCAAACCCCTTACCTACCCTTATTTCTTCTTATAAAAAGGTTGGCTCAAGATAAGATGTTAAGTGGTTTTTGAGGGCACCTAACCCACAGTCTTTTCATATCACTGGCATCTGAATAAAACACCCAGAAAGATTCAACTCTTGTCTCTACTTATCGGTTCTGGTAATGACAGGCAGCCAGCTTTTCCAGTTTCACAACTAATTCACGTGGCCATCCTACCTGTGAGATTCCAAGAGCTTTAGTCTGTTTGACCAGTATCTTTGTTTTCTCAAAGGCATCCAGTTTGTTCAGTTCCCCAGTCCCATGTATATCCCTTCTTAAATAGGTGATATAATGGGCAGAGACATTGTGCTAAATGGGGTATAAAAATTCACCAATACCCCATAATTACCACAACCTCCTTTGGTATAGGGTAGCCTTGTACTTTGTCCGTGATAGCCCTGGGAACACCACAGTTCTTACCCAACCATATGACCCCCCAAAAACTTACTTCAGTGCCCAGACCTTCAATTTTTTGCAGATTCACTGCCCAGCCTCTGTTGTAGGTGGTTCAGTAAAGCCTGCAAAACTTTCTGTCGAAGAGGCAATCTTCACAGGTTCACATGTCATAGTATAATAAGCCCATTTCATAGAGGTAGTAAAGGAAAACAGTGACAGGTCCCACGCCACCGTTCTGTGGCACACAGTGGACTATGTGCCATGGGGGAGCACCGGGAAGGTATGCCCCAAGTGGGAAACACATTTTCTAACATTTTCTTGGCCACCGTGAGGCCATCAGCCTTATGGCAGGGAAAGGCTTCAATCCACCCAGAACATATACATACAACAGCAAGAACGTATTGAACCCGTGCTAAGTGGCAGTTGAATGAAGTCCAGACTAAATGCACTGTGGTGCATGAGACATGCAAAAACCAAAAATGGGATTTGCCCAGAAGAACCAAGCATCTTCTCGGGTTTCCCACAACTCTGACTATTCATTTCATTCATAGCTATTGCTTACCCATCTTAATTTCTAATTCAGGAGCTGAATGTTGCTATGTTACAGGGACATCAAGATGGCAAAAGGCTGACACTGAGGGGTCATTTTTGCCAAAGCAGAATGGACTTCTTTCATATTTATTATAGTCTTTATATATTTTGTTGCTGCTGAATTTTCATAGAAGTCAGCTAGGGCATTTCAAACACAGGTTAAGCATTACTATTAAGATTCAGTTTTCAAAAAAAACTTCAGGTTTCTTATGTAATTAAGGACCTGATTAAGACAACATAAAACACAGAAAAATTTTTAAATAAGAAATCGAGGCAGATAACCTTCATAATGATGTCCTACCAGGAGAAGACCCATAATACAGGAAACTTTTAGCATAAAGTGACAGAGCACCAAACTCTAATTTTACATCAGCTTACTTTTGATACTTAAATTAATGTACTAATTAAATTCATCTCAATCTCATCTTGACCACATAAAACTTTCTTTCCAAAGATTCCTTTTGCACAAACCTTCTACAAGTTTTGTCCCCTTTAATCTGTCTCTTCTTACTCATTCAGAAGTAACCAAGGCCCATTTCTTCAGTCTGCTGGCTGGCTCACCCATTGTTACGTGAAACTTCCCAGGGCTGAGAGATGGGAGAATGAGTCTGACAACTGCAGAAGTAGATCGAAGAACTTATTAAGGAACTTGCACACCAGGCATATCTTGGGTGGCAACAAGATGATGGTGCGGATATCCTCCGCAGCACATGGCAGGTGCTACAGAATTACTGGATTGACCAAAAAGTTCACTTACTTATTCCCATAAAATAACAGACACACTTTCATTTTTACCAATAGTTTTTTGACTTGAATACTTTGAGACTACCAGCTGTCTCCCTCATAGTATAGCATTGATTGTTCTCAGTTAATGTCTCTATTTGATCACTAACAACTTCAACTGGTTTACTCAACTGTGGAGCATCATCTAGTGAGAAATCTCCAACACAAAACTTTGCAAATTGCTTTTGACACATTCAGTCAGCCACAGCACCTTCTCCATACACTGCACAGATCTTTTTTTGTGTTTCAGTTCTACTTTTTAACTTTCTTGAAATAAGAAAGCATAACATGCCAAAGACGTTGTGTGTTTTCTTCCATCTTTAATATTAAAATGGCTACATAAAAATTCACCAATTTTCGTTAAGTTTTTCTTAATGCATGCCTATGTGATAGCTGTCACAGCACAATCTAACAAAATTGTTTAAGATGAAGTTAAATATAATTAAGTGCTACTAGAGCCATCTAATGAAGAAAGAAAAAGCCAAATTTGTTTGCCAACCCAAAATAGAGCAAGATGGACAGGGGTGTGATCTGCCTATATAAAGAGAAAATGCCTTACATGCATGCTGGGGACAGGGCCATGGTCTGTTCGAGGAACCAGCATGCCTTGCAGCATAGGAGAGGGGTTACTCAGACAGTCTCTGAGGGGATTTACAGAAAGCAATCTTCATTCTGGCCCAGATCCAGTCATGTCATGGAGCAACAGAATTTCCTCCACAACAGATCATAGGCTCAAGATAGGTACTCATCTCAAGGTTCACTGTGCTGGATCTCCCAAATGGCCATCCTCAGCCAGACACTCTTGAAAAAACAAATCCCAGCATTGCTCAGCACAAGGGAGACCCACAGCCAGCTAGCTCTTAGGCCATCCATGTAGCTGTAAACATTGATCAAAGATGACACCACAGGTAACACTACCAGTTCCACCAACACCAGCATACCTGGGAAAAGTGGCGACTGGAACCTTGAGATTCACTTGGCCAATAGACAAATCATCTGACAATAATCAGATCCGATCTAAGTAAGGCATATATTTGGGTGGGCCTAGGACTAGGCTTGAAGTTATAATACAGTAACAATGATTTGTGTTATTTTCTTCTATAAGCTTTTCTAAACTTTCTGAAACTAAAGTTATTCTTAAGAACTAAGAGCAATATTCCCAAACTACACCCTGAAAATAGAGACCCCATGGCTAGGGGGAGGGAAGGCAGCTTGGGGACACTCAACTGACTGTGGAAAGCAGCAGGTGGTCTGAATGAAGCAGATAGAAATGGAGATTCTAAAGGGAAGCTGCTAGGATCCCGGGAAGGCAAGATGGAGATTGGGCCCAAGATGTAATAATCCCAACAGAGTTGATGGCCCCAGAAGTCAGACCCAGAGAATGAGAAGAGACCAATAAAGGTGACCCAAGGGATGGAATGAGGAGGGTCCCGGGTGAAGAGCACTGGAACACATGCTAGAAGCCATTCTCTTTATAGGAACCAGAACTCCAGGTAGAGAGAGGGTGGTGGCCTAGTTACCTGAGGCCTACACCTGCACAAAGAAGCCATGGCCAGAGAGGAGGCCAAGAGACTGATTTTATGAGACAGGTGAAGGAAACCAGTGACCCTAAGGCAAGGGGAATGTTACAGGCCATGTAAACCCCTGTAGAGCAGATACTGCTACATGCAGTGAAAATATGAGAAAGCCACAACATTGTCTTGTATCCAGAGAGGTCTGGACGTGGGCCCAGCTGAAGAGTCAGAACATGCTGCTGAGCTCAGGGGACCTTGCTACATGGGCCCCAGGAGAGGGGAACAGAACAAGACAGATCCCAGGAGAACTATCTATGACTACCCAAGAGTGACCAAAGACCAATGATCAGAGAAGTTCCTGCCTAAACTCTCTGTTTGGAGGCCTGAAGGACGTTGCCTCCACAGCCAAATGCAACTGAGAATTAGGCTAGACCAACATCCAGGCAGGAGAAATGCCAAAAGAGAAGGGCCATTATTGTTGGCCAGGAAAGCTCTCCACGCAGAATGCAACCGTGGGAACATCAGCCCACATGGAGAAGGTAGGCACCAACTCATCTTACTGCCAGGCCTTTTTGGATGTGAAGAGTCTGTAGCATGAAGAGCTTAATGCCCATGGACAGGTGACCAGAAGCAGCACTTGATTTATCCCACCTACACAAATCTTCACTGAGAACCTGACTCACACCCAGGCCAGTTACCTGCCCACAGCCCAGCCAGGTACCACGGAATGTGGCTGCTATGCCAGCTATGCTGGGACTAAGAGCAATAAGCAGCCCCACTAGAAGATTGGAGAATAGGAACAAAGGGACGGAAGAGCTCAGCAGACAAGAATCCACAGCCTAGAAGTTGCCAAGGGTGAGCAGTGAGTTCCACCCCTGACCAAGGCAGCCTGAAACCTTCCACAGGAAAAGAATAGTTCTGGAGGAGGCAAGACATTTAGGGGAGAGGAAGCCACCAGCATGACCGTTAGGAACAGGTCTCTATTTGCAGTGTAGACACAGGAATCAAACAGAGTCCACAGGGGTCGTCTCTGAACACACCTGACCACTGAAACACAGGCATCAGCAGAGTCTCTGTCTGATCTTGGCGACCTGCTTCATACCTGTTCTTCCCCAGGGTGTCAGGAAAGTGTAACTGAAGCAGGGCCAGCTGCCTGCTGTTATGAAAGCCAATATTGGAGAGGCAGGTGCTGATGTAAAGGAAAGAGGCTTATTATTAGGTGAAGGCAACCTGGAAGATGGGAGACTCATGTCACGAAGCCCATCTCCTGGGATGATGGGGGACTCATGTCTCAAAGTCCAACTCCACCTCTCAGTGGAGGCGGAAGTTTTTATAAGGAGGGAGAGGGGAACAGAACAAAGAGACCAAGGAAGGTAGTTGAAAAGTCTCTACGTGCAGACGAGCACTGTCCGATAAGACAAGTGACGACAGGTGATGCCGGTGTGCATCCTGGCATCATGTCATCCTGGCTTTACATCACCCTCGCTTTACAGCTGAAGGTCAGCAAATCTCCCACAGCTGGGATGCCTGAAGGTCAAAGTCTGTATCCTCTGGAGTTAGTTCCTGGGATTCTTATACAAATATGCTCTTCATCTACAAGCTACATGTCAGTCAGAGTCAGCATTTACAGAAATGATGTCAAAAGAACGGTGGGGTGGGTTACAATTTCCCACTGTTACGAAAGTACCCCTGCCTCCTTCCAGTCAGTAATGTGCCACTGCCTACACAACAAGCCTCAGCCAGTCCTCGTGCATTTGTCTGTAACAGCCCAAAATAGGAAACTCGAGTCCATCGACAGATTGGCTGTTCAAGTTGTTGACTGTAGTCTATAGCAGTGCGCATGAACTATTACTGCTATTTGTACCATAGATAAAACCTCAAGTATTGAAAATAATTAGATACTATGATGCTTTTATAAAATTTAAAGACAGTGGCAAGATTGAAATCAGCTATGTTTTCTTAGTATTGGTTGAACTTCCCTGCCTGGGCATGAGGGCTCAGACAAAAGGAGCAGGACTCTGGAGGAAGCAGGAGAGATTCCCCACCATCATCCCCAGATTTGTCACAACAGAACAGGAAGGTCAGGGTGGGCCAAGTATAGAACTATCTAAGTACATCAGCTTCATCAAGTGGCTCAGCCTGAGGGTCAGACAAGCCACAAAAACCCACAAAGCTCTATGTCCTCAGAAGAGGTTCAAAGAATGCCCAGACCTAAAGACACTAATGTCTTTGCCTCCAGTCAGCTCTGTACATCAGGTATTGTACAGGCTTGTGCTAGCAACTCCAGCTGAGCACCCATGGCATGAAGTCAGAAGACTAAGCAACTCTCCCAACATGGTTTTTGTTGCTGACACAAGGTAAGTGTCAGGTGGTGAGTAGTGGGTATCAAGGGGAAGTCTCCCTGCTACTGTTGCCAGACTACGGAAAAAAGAAGGCGGATGCTTGAGTTTCAGAAAAACAGCCAGTAACGTTTTAGTGTAAGGATGTCCCGTACAGACATCCTGCATTTCATCTGCTACTGCTGTACGTTGAAGACACAAATGAATAGTCACCCATGGTTTCTTGCTTGACAAACCAAAGAAATCACGGGAAGAGAAATATCCATGACCTGCCTGTAGTCTGCCACACCTTAACCCAGAAGGCAAGATGCTGTCCCTTGAACGTGGTCAGAACATATGAATTTGATGAAAGTCTTCCAGTGAACACGGGACACCAGGAAAAGATGGCCAGGGCACTTTCTTGCCTTCCCAAACAGTGAAGAACCACTATCAAGGCAACGCAGGCTGGTGGCCTTGTGGTTTTCACTCTTACCCCCGCCTTCTGCCCCTCTGGCCACAGACAGGTGACAGATGGTGCTGTCCTCTGGGCTCTCAACTTCAAGTCCTCAGGGGTGACTGCCACTCTGCCTTCATTCTGATTTAAGTTGGTTGCACAGACTCTGTATCTTACATCTTAACTTCTTCTCTGAAGTAGAGGCAAATTTGGTAGCTCTTAAAGGGGAAGATCTGCATCCGAGCATCGTCATGGGACTGGAAAGAAGACCTGGGGCTTCCTTCTTCATTTTCCTGCTCAGAAAGCCTTCTCCTGCGGGAGCTGCTCCTTCTCACTGGCATGTGGTTTGCATCACTGAACTGCTGGATTCTAAGCAAAAGTTAGGAAGAGGACAAACATGTGTACATGTGATAATCTCTACCCTTAATCTTCAAACCAGCATTTTTCTAGTTTCCCAAACAATTCAAGCGTTCTGCACAGTTGGCACCGGGGTCAATACAGGGGCACCTTCTTCTCTGCAGGTAACAAGAACAGAGAAGTTATATTTCCAGTGCTTAAAAAAAGTAGTTGTCACATCAAGTAAAAACTCCATAAGCATTTAATAGATTAAGATAGTATTTTTTAAATCTAAACTAGTATGGTTAGGGTATCATTTTCACTACATGTAAATTCTCAGTCTATCACAGGGCTAAGCCAGTGAGCAGGATTCTTTCGTGTTATACCTACTTCCTAAGTTTAGTCCTGAGTAGCCAGGAAGACACCTGGTTTACCTGCCTGTTTCACTGGAGGTTCTCGGTCACTCATCATTAGGTGCTTTCCTCCACAGAATGTTTACGTAAAAGTAGCACAGCCCTCTTGGAAGTAACCATAAAGTTTTAGATTCCCATGTCAGAGGTGGCGGCACCATGACTGCCACAAAGGCTGGCGGGCCCTGGAGCCACAGAGTGTGGCCCTGGACTGGCGGGAGGGGGGCAGCAGGAGCAGTGAAATGGGTAACCTTTGCACTTCAGTTTCTTTAACTGTAAAGAGTGATACATATGCATAGGTTCTGTGTCCCTGGGATGCGTTAATTCAGTTCATCTTAAAACATGTCTGAGACACTTCTCTGCCCCAGTTTTCATGTGTGAAATAGCTGTAGTATGCACTTTAAGGGGGGTGAGAACAGGCAGTTAGACATGCGAATTGTTTAGTACTCTCTCTCGCACATAATATGCATTCCGATGCTAGTTAGCACCTGGCATGAGAGAGCTTCATAAATATTAACTCTATGAAGCAAGAAGGATATTCCCCTGACATGCCAGGGCAAAAGAAATGAACAAGATCAATGTTATCGCCATTGGAGTTGGGGTACTTTCAGCTTACGGTAGGGTAGTGACTACCACGCGGGAGAGGGCTTTGTGGGGAGGGGCTTCTGGGGATGCGGGCAATGATTATTTGCTCTGAATGTCAGTTGCATGAATGTTTACTTCAGAAGTTTATCCAGCTGTGTACTGAATTTGTGTACCTTTCTGCCTGTGTGTTACCCCTGTGTTCAAAGATGTTCATAGACACTATGTCCAAAGTAAAACTAAGCTATTGGAGACAAAAAATAAGGCTACCTACTAACCCTGACAAGCTCGGGGAGGCCTGCATGGTGGCCTTACAAACTAGAGGCTGAAAGTAACCACACAGGATGGTCTGAACATAAAGATTCCTCACTCAAAGAGAATCACGAATCATAGTGGGCAGGCACATCCTGGCCTGTAGCTTCCCTGACAAAGGTCAATCTGTACCTGAAGTGAGCCTGTCTACTGTCTTTTTGCAGTGAAGATAACATAGCTTTGAGATGCCAGGAGTAACCCTTCTCCAGACCCCTCTGGGCACAGCCACCAGACCCCAGCCAAGACTGCAGAACCCGTCACTGTTACCTTGTTCCCTGCACACCCTCCCTGGGCCCTGCACACGCTAGTTTACTATCCCGTGCCCACCACCGTCAAATAAGTATGTGTCTCTCTGTTCTACTTTTTATCTAATTCCAGAGATTTCCCCACTTTGCTTTCTCCCACTTCCCTAATCTATTGCCAATAGATTTCGTGGAACATTTTTACATCTTCTCTTTCGATCCTAACATATAAAGTAAGGTGCAAACCTGCATTCCTCAGAACGGTGCCTCAGTCCATGGAGAGAAATTGCCATGACAATTGCTTCCTGGCAGTTGTCATCCGTTCGGCTCAAATAAACTCATAAAAATTCTCGACAGGTTTGGATGCTTCTTACAGCGACACTGTGGTTCAGTGCATACTCTGATGTTACAAGCTGAAAGTGGTTTTCTTTTTAAAATTTTTATTAAATTTAGTGGGGTGACACTGGGTAATAGGATCATATTCAATTTCAACTACACATTTTTGCCACACTAGGTCCATATATTGCACTGTCTGCCCACCACCAAAGTCACACCATCTTCTGTCACCGCATATTAGCCACACCCCCAAGCCCCCATTCTCTCTGGCAACCACCACATTGCTGTCTGCGTCCGCAAGTTCCAGCTCTATATCCCACCCCTGAGTGAAATCACATGGTTCTTAGCTTTTGCTGACTTAGTTCACTTAGCACCACGTTCTCAAAGTCCATCCATGCTGTCACAAACGGCGGTACTCTGTCCTTTTTTATGGCTGATTAGTATTTCATTGTGTGTATGTACCACATCTTCTCTATGCCAGTCCTTTATCACAGGACACTTTGTCTCCATGCCTTGGCCACCGTGAATAACGCTGCAGCGAGCATAGGGGCGCATATATCTTTGTGAATATATGTTTTCGAGTTTTTCAGGTAAATTCCCGGGAAAGGGATTGCTGGGTCCTATGATAACTTTATTCTTAATTTTTTTAGGAACCACCAGACTGTTATCCATAGGGCTGTACCAGTCTACATTCCCGCCAACAGTGGCAGAGGGTCCCCTTTCTCCACAATCTCTCCCACCCTTGTTATTACGGGAAGTAGTTTTCTTAAGAGTCAGGCTAAGTGTTCCCACTGGCAGATGAAGGAATGATGATAGAGGAGGAAGTCCAGGGTACCGAGAATTCTATGCTACCACCCTGGTGGTAGTCACACAGGTGTTAGTGTTACATTTTAAGTGTGTCTATAGACAACTTAAGTTACAATATACGTGTCTTCTGTTTACTGAAGAAGAGCAACTTTAGGATGCAGCTCTTTATATCTCACCCACGGTTCCATGACTGCCTCCCACCCAGGGGCCCTGGGCCTGTGAAAGGGCTGACGGGTGTGAGATGGGCCATCACCGTCCAGCTCCTCCTTCCCGATTTAGGTGAAGCAAAGCAGCACACAGCTGCCACCGCACTTCCCCACTGGCCTACCTCCCACAGGTGAGCTCGACACACTCAGACACTTCCACATGGATTAGATTTTGAATCTCTCCCTTTTAAAAGCCACTCAGCTAGTTTAAGGCTTTAAGATACCTGAATTACCTTAACAGCTACTGTCTAAGATTCAGATAGCCAGAAAGAAGAAATTCAAAACACTTAGAGGAAAGTAAAAAGCACTTCATGTTTAAGACTTTGGTGTGTTGTACTAGTAAGTAGCACAAGTTATTTTAAGTGCCTGAGAAGTTTCTCATTTACTTATCTACTTAATGTGGGCATCCCTGGTCAGACCTCCCTTGGACCTGCTCATGGGCTGGGGATCCTTCCAAATTGTGGCTGACCCTCCTCAGAGTCTTCTCCATCAAACCAGGGGATGGGGAAAAAAGATCATGGGAAGATCACGGGCTACACGTACATGTTATGCACATTTCTGGTTGTGTCCTACTGGCTAGAACCCAGCCCATGACCATAACTTAGATGTAAGGGAGGCTAGAAGCTAGTCAGTCTCTACCACAAGTGTGCGCCCTCAAGGAGTATTAGGATAATCATATCTAATGTCTTCTCCAAGCCAAGTATCTCTAATATATTACTGTAAGTCCTATTTAACAGCAGGTTTTGTTTAAGAGTCACGGAATCTAGGGTGTTTAGAAGACATATGAGTTTTACTGATAGTATCTGTAAAATAGTTTTGAATAGCTAGTCTGATCTGATCAGAACACATACAAAACTAATAAGCAGAACTAGGTGAGTCAGCGCCTGTCAACCTCAAAACCTAACAGCAGGCCCTGGCTGGTGTGGCTCAGTGGATTCAGTGCTGGCCTGCTAATGAAAGGGTTGCTGGTTCAATTCCAAGTCAGGGCACATGCCTGGGTTGTGGGCCAGGTCCCCAGTGGGGGTCAAATGAGAGGCAACCACACATTGCTGTATCTTTCCCTTTCTTTCTCCCTCCTTTCCCCTCTCTCTAAAAATAAATTAAATTAATTTTTAAAAAATAACAGTAGAGGGTGCACACCTCTTGATGGTTATATACAGGTACCTAAGAGGCTAAGAAGTAGTCTTGCCAGGAAGTAAACTTGAATCTGGTCTTTTAGAGCCAACCACTGCTCAATGTCCTTGGTGCCTGCAAAGCTAGAGCCAGATACTAGAACACTTTTAAGACAGACTATGCCCAGATGCTTGCATGCCAAGAGGAGACCACCTCAAGTGCATCTAGTTGGCAGAATCTGACTGCATCCAGAATCTTGGTAACAAGAATGTGGGAAAATAAAGAAGTCTGAGGAGATTTCTACTTTTTTGCAGTACAGGAAGAAGGTGGGATGGTCAGAAAGGAAGGTGGACCTCCCATATTTACTACAAAATCTGGCCTTGTCCTTATCTGCCTTTTAGCCTCACTTTATGCTTCCTTCTTATCTAAGACTTTAGTTACACTGCCTAGCACCACCACCTGCTCTCCCTCCCACCTTCAAACCCCAAACATCAAATAAAATTAGGTTGGCTTTTGAATTCAGTCAGCGACTGGCCCAACCTGGAAGATGGGCACTAGAGGTATCTAAGACTTCCCAATTATCTTTCAGAACTCCCCTGCAGGCTAAGTCAAAGAACAGAAGGTCTTAGTATGTCTATATTGATCTTCTATACCCTAGAAGCTCCAATATTTGCTCTATGACCTAGGGAAGTTGTGGTTTTGTTACTCTTCAGGGAGAAGGAGCTGTCCAGAGACCTCACCCTCACACCAGAGGCACACAGATGCTTTCTGGTCATGTGGCAACTCTGTTTAACATTTTGAGAAACTGCCAAACTGTTATACATCAGCTGTACCATTTCATATTCTCACCAGCCGTGTATGAGGGTTCCAACTGCTCTATCTCCTCACCAACACCTGTTATCATCTGATGTCTTTATTACAGTCAACCTAGTGGGTGACATGGTATTCCCAGACCACCTATGTCGATTTATTTTGGGTCCTTTGATGGTAAGTATATCCTCTATTTCTCTCCCTGTCCCTGTCTTTACTGCCTCTACCAGCCATACCTCTGGACCCTGCTCCTAAAATAATCATTCAGCTGATGCTTTCACTGGTAAAAATGAAAGCTAATAAAGCTGAAGTACATCCTTGTAATGCAGGTTTACTAACAAGATATCGGCACCTGGCAACACCTTTCTACCTGAGGATTTTCCAAAATGAAACAAAATTTTCATTATAAGTTGGCATTGACAACTCAACTTTTATGATCAGTTTTGTTAGGGAATACTGACTTTGAACCTCAAGTATTTTCAAAAAACATGTTCCATTTTTTTCATTAATAAACCTGTATGACAAGTTGTAATATATATTTTTAATTTTATAAGTATATCTTGTGAAGTTCTCTTATCATTAGTACCACTAGTGCCTTCATAATATCCTCAGTTTTGCTTCTTGGCCCACAAAACCTAATATATTTACTACCTTGGCCTTTATAGAAAAGGTCGTTTTAAGAGGGAAACTACCATAATACAGGTTCTAGCCTGCTCTATGATATTAGCAGTGTATTTCATCAATATTTTTAAAGATTCTATTTATTTGTTTTTAGAGAGGGGAAAGGAGGGAGAAAGAGAGGGAGAGAAGCATCAGTGTGTGGTTGCCTTTTGTGTGCCCCCCACTGGAGACCTGGCCCACAACCCAGGCATGTGCCCTGACTGGGAATCGAACTGGCAACCCTTTGGTTCACAGGCCAGCACTCAATCTGCTAAGCTACACCAGCCAGGGCTATTTCATCAGTATTAATTTAGGTTATCTAATTTTCACCTCTACAAAGTAGAATAAGACCTCACCTAACCCCCAGTAGGTAGGATACTGCATTTGAAAATGTGACTATATATAAGTCCACATGGTCTTACTTTGGGTTTGGCTGACAAGGAGCAGAAACTAGACAATAACTAATTCAGACTGAAAGAAGTTGTGAGCTCAAACCTCAACATCCTTAGCTGATTGGCCGCCTTCATTTGCTATTAAGTGGTTTCTACTAGCTTTCCTAAGCTCTTCATAACTAAACATTTCCAAAATGGAAAAAAGTCTCAGTCGTTAAACAGGTTGTGAAGATTTCACATGTGAATGAACAGGCATGAAAGGTGTTGCCACATCACAGCCCCTGCAGCCTTATTCACTAGAGCAATGGTATTTTAAACTTAGGTGTTAATTCCAAAAGTTAGCTACTGCTGGTTACTTACAAGATTAGCTTACTTGAGAACTGACAGGTCAAGTGGTAGAAGTTAAGAGTTGAATGGAAAGACAATACATCAGACTTCTTGTCAAGATGGAAGCATAGGTAGACACGCTTCACCTCCTCACACAATGACAAAAAGAATTACTATTAAATCTCAAAACGATACCATCCAGAACTGTCAAAAGTCAAACTGTATGGAAGTCTGACAACCAAGGATTGAAAGAAGCCACAATCATCCAGACAGGTGCCTTTTACAGGGAGTCAAAGCAGCTCTACCTAATACACAGAAACAAACATGGGGAGGCTGCCCAACTGAGGGGACAAAGAATATGGCCCAAATGAAAGAACAAAACAAAACCCTACAAAAAGAACTAAACAAAACAAAGATAGCCAACCTATCAGACACAGAGTTCAAAACACTGTTGATCAGGATGCTCAAAGAACTTTTTGGGTATGGCAATAATATAAAGGAAGAAATAAAGTTTACACTAACTGAAATAAAGAAAAATCCACAGAGAACCAACAATGAAGGGAAGGAAGCCGGGATTCGCATCAATGATTTGGAACATAAGGAAGAAATAAACACTCAACGAGAACAGAAAGAAGAAATAAGAATTCAAAAAGAACGAGAATAGCATAAGAAGACTCCGGGATAGCTCCAAACATTCCAACATCCGAATCATAGGGATGCCAGAAGAAGAAGAGTAAGGCTAAGAAATTGAAATCTTATTTGAAAAAATAATAAAAGAAGACTTCCCTAATTTGGTGAAGGAAATAGACACACAAGTCCAGGAAGCACAGAGAGTCCCAAACAAGTGGGACGCAAAGAGGATCACACCAAGACACACCATAATTAAAGTGCCAAAGATTAAAGATAAAGAGAGAATCTTAAAAGCAGCAAGAGAAAAGCAGAGAGTTACCTACAAAGGAGTTTCCATAAGGTAATTAGCTGATTTCTCAAAAGTAACTTTGCAGGCAAGAATAAAAACCACATTTGCTGCCACTTAGACAATTGCTTCCACTTAATTTGGTGCCACATTCACTCCAGTCCCTCATGGTAAACTTGTCCTTCCACAGATGGTCTACCCACTCTCCCAGCCCTTAGCTCTTGCTCTAAACAGACCCCAGCTTACTCAGCTCGACTGCAGCCTTTGGTCTAGTCTTCACCACAAGCTGGTTTCTTTTTTACAGAGAGGGGAAGACGTTAACACCCTTCATCGCTGCAAGGGAAAGAGCATATTTTTTCCTACCTGCAGCCCGTATTCCTGCTGTTACCCACCTTCTCTCAACTCTGTAGCAAGGCCCCTTGAGCCTTCTCTCCCCAGGGATCAGCCAGACCGCTGTGGGACAGCCTTTCCTGGGAGACTGGACACAGGCCTCGAGGCAGAGCGGCGCCCGTCCTATTCATCCTCGGCGTGAAGCCAGGATCCTACTACACAGAGGGAGCCTCAGAGGTCCAGCAGGGTGGCCAGAAAGCTGTGTTCCTGTACCAGCGAAATGCCTCATCTCTCTATCTCGTTCAAGCCTGCTTTGTTCCTATGGCCTTCAGGCTAAGAGCTTCTGCTTAGTCTTACACACAGACACACTAATTATTACAGGAATTCTGCCTGGGGCTTCAGGAGATAAGAGAAGTATGTATTGTTTATCAAATATTTGCCAGAACCTCGTGACCAGACTCACATCAACTGTGGTCAACAGTGTTCCCTGGACCCTGGTGCCCAGAGGTCTGCGGTCAGTTGCCTCTTGCCCTTCTCTTTCCCTCTTCCCATGACATAAAAGAAGCCTCAACTCCTTACTTTCCTAAGAAGGCTTTGAGGACTAGGTTTCCCATATTTTCGGTTGGCACCTTCTCAATCAATAAAATTTCCTTCCTCCAAACTTGGACGTTTTGAGTCTGGGTCTCCCAAAGCACTGAGCACTGGGACTTTGGATTGGTAATATTGCAGCCACGTGGCCCTCACTGGAGGGAGGAGGCCGGGGCCAGGCCCCCTAAGGAGGTCTGCCTGGGATCCAGAGCCCAGCCTGTGAGCTTTCCCCAGTCATTACCCACCCAGCCACGGCTGCGTCACCTGGCATGCCCGAGGAGCCTGGAGCCATTTGCTACTTCCCAACAGCCAGAGGGCCTGCCCGGTACTGGGAACAGTGTGGTGTGGGCAACAGAGAACTCCGAGCAGCATTCGAGGGCTCTCCTGACAAGAAGGTGTGTATTCGGGCAGCGCAGCAGGGGAGCTGTGACAAGGCACTGCTGAGACAAGCATCAGTGATGGGGCTCCTGCGGCCTGGCCTCCTCTCCCTCAACCCTCTGTTTCTACATCTCCAAGCCTATTTCTTCACCAGGAGCTGCAGCTCAAGAACATGGCTGGCTGAGAAGGTCCTAGACAGAGCCGGACATCCTCAGGCCACCCGTCTAAATTGTCAGGCTTTGGGGCCTCCATGGCCACAGACTCATTTCCCCACGTGGCGGCTGAGAGCAGGTACAAAGGTCTGCCTGCCCTTATGCACCAGGGACCTAGGCCTCTGTGTTGGAGCCCTGGGAAGCCCAGACCAGGGCCCCCACACGGGAGACTCGCACCGGGGACCTGGGGCTTTCCCGGGGCTCTTAAACCAAGCACTGAGCTCACGACGCCCACACAGGTGCCCTGCGCTTTTGCTTGTCAGCTCCTTTCTGAGCCACGGACCAAGCCAGGCTGGTTCCAGATCTGGGGCTTCATGACAGACCACAGGTGACCGGAGACACTGGGGAATGTTTTGGCCACCTGACCACCGGCTCCCTAACGAGCCAGGCAGCTCTTTAAAGACCCTGACCTCGTCTTCACCCCAGGCCTGCTCAGAGCAGGTCCTTAGCCCCACGGCCTGGCCCAGAGCATGTGATCCCAGGTCTGGTCTCCTCTGGGATCCTGCCTGTGACTGGTCCAGAGATCTGAGACATCCAGGCGGGTAATGACAGCCCTTTGAAGGGCAGAAATGCAGGGCCTGGAGGCATCAGTCTCCTGTCAGTAGCAAGACCTCCTTTCCCAGCCAAACACTTAAGAGCTTCCCGGCTCAGGAGTCTCATTCAGAAGTGAATCGTCCCCAGGCACCCAGAGTGCAGGGCTGAGCAGACTGCTCCCTACAGTAACCCTCTGTCTCTGGGTTCTGTTCCAGCCACACACTCCATAGCCAATGTCAGGTTCCTGTCCAGCCCAGGCCACAGGTGCAAGCCCACCTGTCAGCCCAACCAAGGCTCTGCAGGGAGATTTTATAGGGCCTCAATCCTGCTGCTGCTTCTAGAACAGCAGTCCTCAAACCTTTAAATACATTAGAACAACCTGGAAGGCTTGTGAGAACAGGATCTTTGGGCCCCATCCTTGGAGTTCTGATTCAGTAGGTCTTGGGTAAGACTGGGGAATCTGCGCTTCAGATGTGTTTCCAATGGTACCAATATTGCTAGTGCGAGGCCTACATGCTGAGGGCCACTAGTCTCGAGTCTCCAGAGCCGTAAAGGGTCTGTGCCTCCCCTTTTACTGAAGGTACAGGTGGATTTTTAGGGGTCATTTTATGGGGATTGATTCCTCAGGATTGATGAGGACAGTCCCCTGCCTTAGTTTTGAAGGGCTTTGGGGCCCCTAATTATAGCCAACCCCAGGGGGTACAGATGTCTCTTGGAAATGGAGGCCCACTCTGGGCTTCACGGAGCAGGGTCACGGCAGATGGGAAACACAGGCAAAAGAAGAGTGCATGGGGAGTCCGGCGAGCGCACCCAGGAAGTTAGAGCCAATGAGTCCCCTGGAGTCACTCGCTGGAGTTGGTCCTCCTGCAGTCGGTATTTATCAAGGGCCTGTTGTGTGTGGGCACCAGGCTAGGTGCTGGGAGGGGCCGTGAAAGATGCTGCCTTATGCCTGGAGGAGTTTGCAGCCTGGTTGGGGAGGGACAGGAAAACAGGGGAGAGTGCAGATGGCAGTGGGGGCTCCTCCTGTTACCCTCCGTGCATCCTTTCACCTGGACCCCAAAGAGACAGAAAGGCAGCCAGATGGGAAGGTCCACCCTGTCATTCGGGGACAAGTGGTCTCCCCAGCTCTGGAAAAGCTTTCAGTGGCAAGAGTATGTTGAAACTAATGCAAAAAACGAGCTTTTAAAATGTATCCTCCTTTCCCCTGCCAAACTCATTCTGAGGCAGACTGCAGGCCTATAGGGACTGATAAGCTTTGTTGTTTATATTGAGTTTATAGTTTACCAAGGGTCACAGGGGTTAAGATACTGATGCCCAGGCTCTATCCCAGAGCAAGTTAAACAGACCCTGGGGGCAAGACCCGGGCATTGGAGGTTCTCTGTGCAACATCTCTGGTTGGTTGGCTGGTTGATTGGTTGGAGAATCACCAGTCTAGATAGGACGGAAAAGCTTTCCAGAGACTGGCAGGGTGGGCAGTTCCAGCAGAGAGGAGGCAGGGCAGGCGGGGTGCAGAAGATAAAGCTCCTGTGTGACTGCTGGGGGGGGGCAGTGACAAAGGCTGGAAAGGTGAGCTGAGTCCAGTTTTGCAAAAAAGACCTCCCTCGAAAACTAAGGGATTAAGTTTTTCCTTCAAGGCAAACGAGGGCATGGTGCCATGGAAGCTGAGTGCCAGCCTCGGCTTCCTCCTGCCTCTTCCAGGCCTCCTAGACTTTATTGTTTCAATTATGCAATAAAAAGGAAAGGGTTTGGGCCTCAGGAGCCTCTTATGTTAGAGGATACAGCTTCGAGGGAATGTTGGTGTAGGGCCCCCCAAACCAAGAGATCAAAGAATGACATTGTGAGAGCCGATGCCTGCCCCTATGCAACCATGAAAATTTTCCCTGTGTGGCTTTAGGCAAATGGACTAGCATCTCTGAGCCCCAGTGGTCAAAGACGGCTTCTACTGCCTGAGCAGGAATTCACAGGCTACATGCAGAAGCATACTTTGAAAAGGTGAAAGCCTGAGCTAGAAGCAAGATTCATTAGTATCCTTTGCGGAACCCAGCTGGGGCAGGAGGTGTTGAGAGGTCAGGGAATCAGATGAATGGGAGAACAGTTAAGCAAGACCACTTGCTGTTAAATCCCAAACCTGGGAAAAGTGTAAGAGTGCATGGACTGAGCACATTTTTCATGATGCCAAGCTCGAATGTGGGGAGACAGTGGTGGGGTGATACAGGATAGAAAGCAAATGAAACATTGAGAAAAGCCAGATTGATCTTTCAGAATGGGGCAGGCTGCAGCTGTGGAGATAGGACCTAGGGCACCCCTCCCAGATGCTGATGACCTGGAAAATGCAATGGTTCCCATGACTTTAAAGGAAACTTCTGAGAACCACGGGGCTGGGGCAGGGGCAGGGCAAGGGCAGGGGCTGGAGTTATGATGAGGGGTTTCCTCTTCAGAAGTTAAGCCCCAGTTTTGCTGTGTGACTTGGACACATAGTGTCACCTCTCTGGGCTTCATTAATGCTAATATACCTGCTCCCCCTACTTAGTCTAGAGCTCAAACCCTTGCTTGGGTCACTAACACATTGCTCTGACCATGTTGGCATTAATACAGGACCACATAGTATAAGGTCATAAGGTGAGTCTAAATTGAGTGATGGGAAATAAAAGAGCAATTTATTTTTTAAATATATTTATTGATTATGCTATTACAGTTGTCCCATTTCCCCCTTCACTCCCTTCCACTCTGCACACCCCCTCCCACCCACATTCCCCCCCTTTAGTTCATGTCCATGGATCATACATACAAGTTCTTTGGCTTCTACATTTCCCATACTAGTCTTACTCTCCCCCTGTCTATTTTCTACCTACCATCTATGCTACTTATACACTGCACCTTTTCCCCGTCTTTGCCCCTCCCACTCCCCTATTGCTAACTCTCCACATGATCTCCATTTCTGTGGTTCTGTTCCTGTTCTAGTTGTTTGCTTAGTTTGTTTTTGTTTTTGTTTTAGGTATTGTTAATAATTGTGCATTTGCTATCATTTCACTATACATTTTTTTTCTTTTTCTTAGGTAAGTCCCTTTAACATTTCATATAATAAGAGCTTGGTGATGATGAACTCCCTGAACTTGACTTTATCTGAGAAGCACTTTATCTGCCCTTCCATTCTAAATGCTAGCTTTGCTGGACAGAGTAATCTTGCATGTAGGTCCTTGCCTTTCATGACTTCAAATACTTCTTTCTGGCCCCTTCTTACCTACAAGTCTTCTTTTGAGAAATCAGCTGACAGTCTGATGGGAACTCCTTTGTAGGTAACTCTCTCCTTTTGTCTTGCTGCTTTTAAGATTCTCTCCTTATCTTTAATCTTGGGTAACTTAATTATGATGTGCCTTGGTGTGTTCCTCCTTGGGTCCAACTTCTTTGGGACTCTCTGAGCTTCCTGGATTTCCTGGAAGGGCATTTTCTTTGCCAAATTGGGAAAGTTCTCCTTTATTATTTGTTCAAATAAGTTTTCCACTTGTTGCTGTTCCTCTTCCCCTTCTGGTACCCCTATAATTTAGATGTTTGAATGTTTAAAGATGTCCTGGAGGTTCCTAAGCCTCTCCTCATTTTTTAAATTATTTTTTCTTAATTCTGTTCTGGGTGAATGTTTCTTTCTTCCTTCTGGTCCATTCCATTGATTTGAGTCCCAGTTTCCTTCCTATCATTATTGGTTACCTGTACATTTTCCTTTATTTCACTTAGCATAACCTTCATTTTTCATGTAATTTGCAACCAAAATCTACCAATCCTGTGAGCATCCTGATCAACAGTGCTTTGAACTGTGCATCTGATAGGTTGCCTATCTCTTCCTCGCTTAGTTGCATTTTTTGTGGAGCTTTGATCTGTTCTTTCATTTGGGCCATTTTTTTTTTTTTGTCTTGACGCACCTGTTACAGAGTAAGGGGCGGAGTCTTAGGTGTTCACCAGGGCGGAGCAACCCGCATTGCTGGGTTGTGACACGGTTGGTGGGGAGGGGTCCGAGAGGGAACAATGGCACTTGCTCTGCTCTCTCTCGGATTTCAGTCACTTTCCTTGCTTCTTCCAACCAAACTGGGCCCTTCTGGTGCTGATTCCCAGACGGGTTGGCTTGTGTACATTCTAGGACCCTGTGGGTCTCTCCAATGAACTCTCCTGTGAGGCTGAGAGTTGCTTCTGGCTCCTCAACCCCCACAGGTGTTTTCAGTCCGTGTTTTGAGGCTTTATTTTCCTGCACTGGAGCCCTGGGTCGTGTAGTCTGTCCTGCTCCCCAGTTTTGCCTGGTTTATCTCAACACAAATGTGGGACCTCCCGATCCTCCAGGTCCTCCGGGTCCACCAGCCTCAGCTTTGCCGTGAGTCCTCTCCATCCTGCTGCCTGCCTCTGCTCCTTCTACCGGCCTGGATGGATGTTTCTTATTTAACTCCTTGGTTGTCAGACTTCCATAAAGTCTGATTTTCTGTCAGTTCTGGTTGTTTTTTGTTTTTAAATTGTTGTTGTCCTTCTTTTGGTTGTACGAGGAGGCACAGTGTGTCTACCTATGCCTCCATCTTGGCCAAAAGTCTCTAAAATAGCAATTTAAATAACCAGAATCCTTCAAAGTGATTCATTTTGCTCCACTTCAGTCCTGGCCCCTGAGACCCAGTAAGCAGGCCCCTCCCCAGGTGGCCAGCCCCAGGTAGCTGGGCCCAGGTCCTGTGGGACCTGCCCAGTTCTAGCTCCTGGACTGGAAAGAGTCCTTCGAGCCCTCACTCCAGTGACTGGTTGTCCCCAGGTAGAAGTTTTGTCCCCAGGAAGGGCTCACCTGTGATTGCAGATTGCGCAGCGAGGGAGCCAGCCAGCCGCTGGCCTCAGTGTCCCCCAGCCTTCCCTGCCCACCTACCCAATCCCCACCCTTAATCTACTGCTGAGAGTCTGGGAACCACGGCCTCACCTCAACTTCTTCTTGTTTCCCTTTTCTTTTAAAAGGTTGTTTTTTTAACTAGTGTGTCTCATCCAGCAACCTAGTAGAATGCAACAGAGGTCACTTTATGTTAACAACCACCATGCTCCTGTTCCCAACCAAGATACCAGGGAAGTGGAAATTCAAAAGTTTATCTTCTCTTTCCATTTTTGGTTTTACACAAATGCTTAGTTAGTGCCTGCTATGAGCCAGGCACTTCCCCACGTGCCGTCTGCCGAACCCTCCCAACAACCCTGCCAGGGAGCAGGAGACAGGCTCTGAGAGCCACAGCGCTGGCAGAGCCGGGGTCCCCACCCTCAGAGCTGTGCTCTTGCCCAGTGGTTCTGCCACTGCCAGAGAAAAGCTCCTCTGTGGCCTTAACATGCCCGTCTGGACTCCGAGTAGAGTTTGCTCTGCCCTGCCCCCACTCAGGGTGGTCATGAGGAGCTGGGGGTTGGGGGGCAGTGACCCTGAGAGCCCCCTAGAACTTCCTGTGGCTTCATCCCAGCTTTGCAGTTGGTGGGTGGGCTTCTCTCCATGGTCCCCCCACTCCTTCCCCACCCACAGAAACGAGTCCCTCCCCAGACAGAACACACACCTCAAATCCACTTCGGTGCAGAAGAATACAGTGAGGGATTGACATCTGGAGCTCAACACACTTTAGTTTGAGCTATGGCTCTCACATTCATGATCTTACATGGTCTGTGTGGCCTTGGGTAAGTTGCTTAACTTCTATGAGCCTTAGTGGTTTATTTTTTTTCTTACTCTCTTAAGTGGGGATCAGGCCACCTCACAGGATTGTTATGAGGCTTTGACATGCAAGTGAAATAATGAGCTCAGCAGGTAGAAGGCCCACTGCCGATGTTCGTGTGAGCAGCGTCGATTTGCCGTAGACCAAAGGTGGCTATAGAGAGGCTGACATGACCGTGCCTGGGGCCTGGGGGTCTAATTACCAAAGACCAGAGCAAGCCATACCCAGGTGGTCTCACCATGAGGGGCTTCCAAAGGATGACCCAGGGCTGTGGCCTACAGAGTTTCACAAAGCCTTTGGGGAGGGGGGTGCTGCCCCATCCTTTACTTCTGAGGGGTGCCTCCAAGACTCTCCCACCCCAAACAGCCAGGCCTGTGACGTCTGCTAAAAGCCAAGCCCCCAGGCTTTGAGACAATGCTGTACCGGCCTTAGAGCAGGGAGGAACCTTGCCCTCCACTGAGTCCCACTCTCCTGTTATGGGGGCGGGGGATGCGGCTCAGAGAAGAGACATCGTGCCATCCATGCATGTAGGTGGGGCCAGGCCCAGGCCCAGCTTCCCCGACTCCCATTCCAAAGTTTGTTGGTTGCTCTGTGCTGGCTAGAATTGTTCTTTTCTTGGAAAAACAGAAAAAGCAACCACTTTGTAGGCCTAACTAGCAGGCAGGGCCAGATTTGCTCATGGATGGATTTGCTTAGCTGGTTCCCTTCCTTTTAATACTTACAATTTTTAATGTAAAAATCAGATTTTTCATAAAAATCCACATTCCCACTTCTGATAGCTAAGAGAACATGGTAATGCTAGACCCACATACCCACATAGCATCACTTGCTGTGGCTGAGTGGCAGCCCCCTATTCTAGACAGGACATGGATCTCCAGTTGGCCACAATCCCCACCACGCCCTTTAGCCCCACACCTAGCTAGCTTCGCTCACTGTGCATTACCTGCCCTTCCCCCACGGACGACCTTTGAAGACAGGCTCTCTGCATTTCCTGTGTTTCACCCCTTTCTCTCCAGCCCCCAAAGTGTATGGCCAACGTGCTGCCCAAATGGCAGTAATGACACCCTCAGACATTTGTCCTGTATATAGGTCTTGGCTGGCAAAATGCCTCCCAACTTTCCAAGGCAGTATCATGCCTCTTCCCAGACCACAGTGAAGTGTGGTGGGAGGAGGGGAGACTGAGCACCAGTAGCCCCATTTTACGGGTGAGAAAACTGGTTACCAACTGGGTGTGGGGTCACTAATACTTGCCCACTGGGGTGGGCTCTGGAGGCACTCCCTGCCTATTTGAGTATTAGATGGAAAGACAGGCTCCTCCTGGGGGCTCTGAGGCCTAGTGTTTGGAAGAGGCAACTCTGTGAGGTAGGCAGAGCTGGCACCCCAGCCTGACACCCTCCCTCCCCACCCCGGCCAGCCCACCTCTTCTGTTGAGGCACTGGGGGTTCACTGAGAGGAACAGTCGGCAGGCCCAGGGCCAGGGCCCAGGGACGCACACATTAGGAGTAACACAGTTATGCAGAGCTCGAGAACATCATTGCCTGCGGGTTACTGATAGTTACCGTACCCCGAAAGCCATAAATTATTGACAGGACAGAGAATGGAGAGGTGGGGGCTGCGGCCAAGGGGAGGGGCCTGGAGCCAGAATGCAGAATGCCGACCAGGGTTGGGCAGCGGGTTTGGGCAGAGAACCCAGGTTGCGGGGAGGGGTGTCACTGTGTTCACTCTGGGGCAGGACAGTGATAGGAGTTTCTTTCACTGCTCCTCAATCTATCCCCGACTTCCCTCTCCCTAGATGCCAGCATCTCCTCCCTCCTGACCCTTCCGTCCCCTCCTCCTCCTGCTCTCTGGCCTCTGGTGGACTGACTGACATCCAAAAAAGGCCTCGAGGGCAGCTCCAAGTGCCACACACCCAGGTGCTGGGGGTACCACATGGTGAGAAGGAGAAAAGCTGAGAAGAGCAGACATTTGGATGAGGTGGAGCCATTGTTCTGTTTTAAGCAGGTTAAGTTTGAGAAAATTGTCAGACATAAGGTAGAGTATGAGGGTCGTTATCATAACAATGGCTAACACTTAGCAGGCACCTTTGTATATGCCAAGAGCCTTAGGTGTGTTCCCCGAGTCCTCCTAGCAATGTCAGGAGTGAAGTACAGTGGGTTAAGGCATTTGTGCAAGATCACACAGCTAGTTAGTGGCTGAACCAGGAATCAAGCCCAGGTAGTTAGGCCCCAAGCCTGGGCTCTTAACCATCATACTGGATATGTTAAATGTCCCTGAATGGAGAGATTAGGAGGAAGGTTATTTGCTTTTTGTTCTTATCTCTATTTTCCAAATTTTCTACAATGAATATTCATTGTTTTTATAATCCGAAAAAACGCACACGACAAATTACTTTTTTAATAGCATCTCCCCTCCTCCTAAGTCCCCAGATACCTCTAACCTATCGCCTGCTCCTCCCCACCCCTGCTCCATCCAACCCGTGACAGCCCCAGCACCATCCTCCAAGCAGAAGGGACAGGGAAGTAGGCAGCTGACCTCACACACACTCCCCGCTGCAGGAGGGTAGGGGATGTCAACACGGGCGCTTCTTCCATCCACTCAGCCAAGTCCAGAGCCACAGCCACAGGCACTGGGTTGGAGTTCCCTCCACCCCTCCGCCAGTACTGGCGGCTTCTCCTGCAGCTCCTCAAGGCCTGGGGGTCAGTTCCAAGCCACTCTCACTTCAGTTCTATCTGCCACAGCAGCTGGGCCGGCGGCTGGGCCCAAGGCCAGGCCAGTACCATGGAAGGGACTCTCCATAAGCCGTTTCCAGCTCTTCCTGTGCCTTAGAGAGCAGCATCTCCATCTCTTGGTACCAAGTGCCCTGGACTGGGGCCGCAGGGATGCTGCTCTGCTTTTATCCTCACAGCTCCAGCTAGGACATTCTCATATACTTCGCCACCCCTGGCTCTTCTGCAGAAAGACTGTAAGGGGTCCAGGAGGGACCCAAAGCCTGAGATACGGGGAAGTACCTCAAGAGGAAGGCTGGGGCTGCTGCCAGTCTGCATGTGTGCACCAGGTGCCACACCATCCATACTCTCACCCAGGCTCCCAGCATCCCAGCGACTCACAGCACCCACCCACAAGGCTGCTGGCAGGGACACCGAGTGCAGCCAGGAAAGCCTTTTGTGAGGCTGACTGGCCTAGCTAGGGTCAAAGTACAGTTTGTACACACACACACACACACACACACCTGAAAACAGCTGAACTATCCATCGAGAAAAGACTGGCTAACCAAACTGGGATGCATCCAGCCCATGGAACGCCACGTAGGCACCAAACAGAAGGAGGTACGTCTTTGTGTGTTGGCCTCCGATAACATCAACGTGATCACGTCAAGTGGAGGAGCAAGGGGTACCCCAGTGTAAAGCACACCTCATTTTTGTTTTTAAAAATAGATATTTCAGCCCTGGCTGGTATAGCTCAGTGGACTGAGCACAGGCTGTGAACCAAAGGGTCACGAGTTTGATTCCCAGTCAGGGCACATGCCTGGATTGTGGGCTAGGTCCCTGGTGGGGTCCATGTGAGAGGCAACCATACACTGATGTTTCTCTCCCTCTCTGTCTCCCTCCCTTCCCCTCTCTTTAAATAAATAAATGACATCTAAAAAAAAAGAATAGAAAAGCTTTAAAATTTTTTTAAAAATAGGTATTCCAGTCATGTCAACATAATTGACGTCTGCACAATGTTAGGACTGGGTTGAGACATGCACCCGGAAACTGCTCACAGAGGTCAGGAGGTTAGTCGTCTGCGCCGACAGGGGCAAACCCAGAGGAAACTGACATAACTTGTTTTACATGGTCCACCCACCAAGAAACGAGGCCACTGCGGGTTGCTTCTCCCTCTCCATAACAAATAGCACTTGCAAACAATTGCACATGGTGGACACATTCACGCCTTCAGACTCTAGCAACTACCGCACAGCACTGGCTGGGGAGTGAGTGCCAGGTGTTCTTGCCTCAGAGCGGAGTCCTTCACCAGGGTGTGCTGGGCACACCCGCGGCAACTGCTGACTGGCGGGCAATGTGGCCAGGTGGCTCTGGGCCCCTCTGCAGGACCGGTCTCAGCTCTGGGAAGATTCAGTCATTCATTCGACAACCGTGTCAGGCACCTCCTGTGTGACTGCCCCATCTCTGGATCCTTCCGTCACATTTCCATTCTGTTCCCTAACGACCCATGCTAAAGAGAAGGACCTCTGACCGACTGAGCCTAAGTCCATGTTGACACGGTTGTGTAGCTTCTCCGGGCGGAAGGACAGACAGGTATAGGAGCTGCCAGGGGTGGGAAAGACCAGTCTAATCTGGAAATGCACACGTAGCAGACCTATCGTTTTTGCAATAACAACTGCACAGTGTTAGGTTCAAGGACGTCTGGGCTGGTGGGAGCCACAGAAGATAGAGGCAAGTGTGAGTGTTCACTCAAAAGGGCTGGGGAGGCTGATCCATTCAATGTTCGCAGCTCACAGGACACCATCTGAGCT
Organism: Artibeus jamaicensis; assembly: GCF_021234435.1. Lineage (NCBI taxonomy): Eukaryota > Metazoa > Chordata > Mammalia > Chiroptera > Phyllostomidae > Artibeus > Artibeus jamaicensis. The sequence continues at coordinate 22,802,441 of NW_026521788.1, forward strand.
CACAGGCCAGAATGAGGCAGAAAGTCTCCCAAGAGGAAGAAACTGAGGGACAGAGAGAGCTGGACCTTCTGTTGATGGGGAATTGACAGGGGAAGAGCTCCTGGTGACATGGGGGCCCACACGTGTGATTCAAGGGGCCTCAGATCCGTTCTGGATTGAATGTGATCCCTATAGGAGTATGCCCCAGGGCACAGCTGAGCAAATGCTCCAGGCGTTAAAAGAGGTGGTTGCAGGTGTGTGCTGGGTTTGGCAAGTCCACCCTGCTGTCGTCCCAGAGGTCACCATCTTCAAAGAATAAGGAGACCCCATTGGGCAGACGGCAGAACTGGAGGCCCAGAGAGGCCGGGCGGCCAGAGTTAGAGAGGATGCAGAGGCGAACTTGGGGAGCTACCACGCCCTCTCTGAGTGAGCCTCCTGAAAGTTCCCTCATCCCCTCCCCAGTTGCTCCTCTCCCTGCTCCCAAGTTCAGCTTCCAGAAGCAGGGGAGCAAGGCTGTGTGGGCCGTGAGGCTCCCACAGGCAAGGCCGGGAAAGCCCCAGAGGAGGGAGTCAGAGAGGGCACCAGCGTCAGGCCTCGGAGCATCGGAGCATCATGGCTGTGTCTGCCTCCCTACACGCCTGGCCCCGCTCCAGGGGGCCGTGGGGCAGAGGCAGAGGAAGAGATCTGGGAAAAGGGAAGCGAGGATCTTGGTTCCAGCTTTGCTGTCAACTTTCCATGTGGTGACAGACAGCCCTCACAGGTGGTAGGGACAGGAAATGACAGGCCACGGTGAGAGTAAGGGCCCCTTAAGGTAGGGGTGGGCATTCCTGACACCCCTGCTGGTGAGGGTGAACAATGCGGGGTCTGGGGCAGGGGCAGGGCTTGAGGTATGGGGAGGAGGGGAGGGCATCTTGGGGAGTGGCCTGCGTGAAGGGACAGGAAGGTGGGTCCCCGGGCCCATTCGGGAGAGGCTGGAGGGAAGGGCGGCAAGAGAGGGGCTGGAGAGGAAGTCGCAGACGGAAGTCTCTATCTGCGCCGTCCACTGAGGCGGCCACAGGCGGCCCAAGTGAAGTGTGGCTAGAGTGACTAAGGAGCCGAAATTTTGGCTTTAATTTTTTTAACTTTAATTCATTAAAAACGTCTTTTAATTTAAAACTAATACTATTGGACTTTTTGGTAAATTCAGAACAACATGGATAATTTTCTGCTGTAAATTTTATGAAATCTAGACACTGACAAGTGTCTCGGACGAAATGTAGCATTCAAACTGAGGAGTGTTTAAGTGTAGAATACTCACCATACTTTGAAGATCTGGCATTTAAAAAAGGAGCATAAGAACTATAAAGAATTTTTATATTGATTATATGTTGAAATAATATGGTGGGCATTTGAGTAAAATAAAATACACCAAAATTAATTGCACTTTGAGCCCTGGCCAGGTGCCTCAGTGGGTCGGAGTGTCATCCCATACACCAAAATGTTGTGGGTTCGATCCCCGGTCGGGGCACAGACTTCGGTCACAGGTTCCCCCCCGGTCGGGGGCTGTATGGGGAACGATTGATGTTTCTCTCTCACATCAGTGTTTCCCTCTCTCCCGCCCTTTCCCTCTCTCCAAAATCAGTGACTATATCCTCAGGTGAAGATTAAAAAGAAAATTAATTCCACTTTGTTTCTTTTTACCTTCTTAAGATAGCTAGCTGCCAGCAAATTTTACATTGCATGTGACTTGTGTTCTATTTCAACTAGACCAAGCCGGGGGTCTCGAACATCGGCCTAAATTTAGCATTGGAACCTGCGTTAGCCTTCCAGTGACTCAGGCGTGAGTGGCCCTGGCAAGTCTTCCTTGCTCCCCAGGAGTGAGTGGGGTCCTTTCTGTGTATTTTTGGAGTACCCCATTTTCATCTCAAAATTTTCTAGAAAGCAGTGACAGGAAGGAGTTCATACGTGTGTTTTAGTCAACAGGTCCGGAGCCTGCGGCTGCAGCACGAGTCGGGGTGTGGTCCTAGGCTCCAGCGCCCCACGCCGCGGCCCTGAGCCGTGGGCAGGCCCCCGCCCAGGCTGTCCTCCATCCAGCCAGGCCTGAGAAGCAGCCTCATCCACCCCTCTGCCTCCCCGTCTGCCACTAAAGTCACAGCACAGACGGGCCCCGGGCGGCATCCCCAGCCCCGGCCTCTGCGGGCTGCCTCTGCTGGTGCGGGCAGGGGTTCCTGGGGGAGCGCGCGGTGGCACACGTCAGGCCTGTCAGCTCTGATGCTGTGGACAGGCCAGGGGACCGTAAGCCCAGTTCCTGCTTCGTAAGGCCTGGGCTTGGGTCACCAGTGCCAGGGCCGCCCGGGGCCCAGGCCTGCTGGACACTCCGTAGCTCATCACAGATCTGCCCACGGGGAGAGGAGGCTGGGGCCAGTCCTCCCCAGGATGAGGGAGGAACCAGACTGACTGGCCTTTTCTGTGACATTTCTCTCCATCCCTGGTTTCTCTGGATCCTTTTCAGGGGACAGGTTTTCACTTAGTCCTTGAAGTCACCTTTGACCTGGTCCTTGTCACAGGGGGAGAATCTGGAGGTTGAAATTTCTGATAAAGCAGTTTCTAGAGGCTGCAGGGCTGGACTGGAATTGCTGTGTGGTCTTGGGACAGTCACTGTGCTTCTCTGTGCCTGTTTTCCCAAGTGAGAAGACTCTCCTGCAACCCCCTCGTATCCCACACCTGGTGTTGATGAGACCTTTACGGAGGGAAGGAAGGCTGGGGCAGGGCCCCGCGTGTGCAAACACGCAGGGATGGGAGACCCGGGCACAGACCCAAAACCCGAAAGGAAGCAGCTGCCCCACATAGAGCTGGCTTTGCAGTCGAGGTTCTAAGTGAAGGCTGCAAACATCCTGCTTCCATTTCTCTTCGAATATTCCTCTCTGTCTGAACACTTTGGACATCTTACCTGCCTCTCTCTACAGGAACAGGCCCATCTTGTCCATTTTTCCCATCAACAAACATCAATTTAGCATGCGCTATGAAAAATGCCTGGTACAATGCTGAAAACACACTAAAATGTCTTATTATTACAATCATCTTCTTCTTCTATACCAGGTGCTAACACGCTCTTTCCCTGGGGGTCACGGGCTTCCCGAAGGACCATCACCAAGCAGACACTCTCTTCTGGCACCAAACCCAGGGACAGGGCAGAAGGCGCCTGCCCAGCCTCACAAAGGGGCCAGATTCCTGCGTCTGTCGCGCCAAAGTCTCCACCCACTCATGCCCCTTAGCAGGGTCAGTGATTTTGAAACATGTCTCATTTATAGTGGACCCCTTTCTTTCAACAGCCCCCTCATCTGTAAACCAGCTACTCTTAAGGAGGGAGTGGGATTCTGAAATCCTACTCAACAGCCCCTGCACCATCCCACTCCGTGGCAGCTCCCTCTGCAGAACTCTGGGACTCCCTGCAGCACAGATGGGAATGACTGAGGAGGAGAAAAGCCTGGGAGTCAGAAGGGTCGGGCTACATAGCACAGGCCATTATCTTACTGTGTGACTTCAGGTGAGTTACTACCCTCTCTGGGCTTCAAGTCCATTTTGATTGAATGAGGAGGTAGGGTTGGGGGAGGCTGAAGAGATGACCACAATCTACTGTGGGGAGGAAGGGGAGAGTTACCATTAATGTGGGTGAGACCACTGCCCCACATTTCCCGAGACCTGGGAGCAGCGGCACCGCTTCAGGTGGCAGTTCCCTTCCCCAGTGAGTCACTGCACACCAGGAAGGCTTGAAGGTCCTGCTGAGTCACTAACTGCCCCCAAATATGTCTCCTCTAGTCTTTCGCCAGGTCTAAAATTTTACCATTAGTACTCCATTCCTCCAGATTCCCAGCGCTTTCTGGTCTCAGATCTTGTGAAAATATAGGTAGCTCTATATACGACAAAAACAGCTCATCGAATAAGACCTTGTTGACAGTGAGCTGGCATCTGGCAGTGTGGGGCTTGGGATGACAGTCAAGGGACTCGGCCCAAGAACAAAAGACCAACTTCACCAAAGTCATCACTTTCTGCAACAGATACTCAGGTAGACAGCCTGAGATTCTAACCAACTGCAGGACCAACCCGACGCAGCCCAGCTTCCCCTGCAGGCTCACCTCCCACCCGCCCCGTTCCTGCCTCTCAGCACGGCCACCGGGCTTTGCTGGTTCTGCTTCCTCAACAGCTACCGCCCGAGCCCCTGCCGTTCGCCAGGCGCTGTGCTCTGTGCCAGGGATCAGCCAAGAGAAGACAGACAAGGACTCTGTCCTCAAGGGAAGGCACACAAGAAACAAGTAAACAAATAAAGAAGCCCCTGCAGGCTGCGCAAGTGGTATGATCAGGTCTATTATTTAAAGGGTCACTGGCTACTGGACGGAGAAGGGATTCTTAGGGAACGAGAATGAAGGCACTTGCCCACGAAGCTGGAAAGGGACTAATGACCATCTAGTCCAATCCCTTATTCACCTTTGAGAAACTGAGACTCAGAAGGGAGAAGCGGCAGCAGCGTGGTGGAAACTTCCAGGCTCACTGGCCTCATCTTGAACCCCAGGTTTGACGTTAGTCACTGGGTGTCCTCACTCAAATTCCTCAGCCTCTCTGAGCCTCACCCCCAGCACCCGGTGGTGTCCCCCACCCATCCTACTTCATGAGGGTCTTTGAGTGAGGAGGAGGTCACTAGTGCAAAGAGCCCAGGGCATAACAGGTGCTTGGTGGACAGAGCCATTATTATTGCCCTCAGCATCAGGGTCACATAGGGAGTGAGGGGACAAGTCAAAACTGGACCCCAGGCCTCTGGTGCCCTGTCCACCTCACCAAGGTCCAATCGATGATCGGGGGAGTTTCCAGGTCAGATAACAGGGAATGAAAAAAATTAACAGGATGTCACACAATTGACTAGCATCAGGTTAAGTGATTTAAAAGAAGAAGAAGAAAGGAAAGTGCCTGGGAGAACACTCACAGGCTGCTGCTCTCCATTTCCCTGCACGGTTTTGCCTGAGGTAAGACCAGTGGGAGACACAGTAAGTTACCATTCAGCTGGAAAAGACCATCCGGCCCAGGGAAGCTGTCCTGCCCAACCAGAACCACCAGGAAGCGAGCCACCAGGAAGCCACCCAGCAAGAGTGACTGCAGACTGCAGCTGGACCAGACGGGCCTGCCAGGACAGCCTCAGAGGGAACAGAGGCCCAGCCTGGGCCAGCCTGGGCCAGGGCAGAGAGGGGGCTTCAGAGCAACAGATGACTCTGGCTCCTGACATTCCCCATGTGGCACCGAGCAGGTTCCCCAACCACTGCGAGCCTCAATGTCTTCACAGGTAAACGGGGCTGGCGGCACCTTCTTGGGAAGGTGGGGCTGCCAGACCCCACGGGACTATGTGCTGCAGCGGTCAGGAGCCCAGGAGGGATTCAAGATGTGTTTGCCTCCCTGTGGGTCCAGGGCCCCCTTTTGGAGACTGAGCGGAGAGGTGGTTTCTGGAAGGTGAGAGCAGAATGAGATGGGGGGCGTGGGGTGCAGATGAAGAGGGAGAACCAGTAGCTTCTTCTCCAGGCGGGGCAAAGGTATTGCTCCAGAGCCCCAGCTAGGAGGGACTCAGAGGGAGAAACTCTGACACTGAGGGCCACTGAGAGGGGCTGGGTGGGGGTTGCACTTGGTTGTATATATACAACTTGGTGAACACTTTCTCAGGGTACTTGGACTCTTCCTAGGCCTGCTGCAACAAAGTGCCACACGCCGGGTGGCTTACAAACCAGACGTTTCTTATCTTGCAGTTCTGGAGGCTCCAAGTCTGAGAGCAAGGCGTCAGCAGGGCTGTGCTCCCTCTGAGACTGAAGAGAAACCCCCTTTGCCTCTTCTCAGCCTGCGGTGCGGCTGGCGGTCCTCGGGTTTCCCGGCCGGACTGCCTCTCTCCAGCCTCCCTTCACAGGGCGCTCTCCTTGTGCGTCTTCATGTCATCTTTCCCTCTGTCTGTGTCTGTGTCCAGGTTTCTTCTTTTCTAAGGACACTGGTCATCTTGGACAAGGGCCCACCTAAATGTCCTCATCCTAACTTGGTTAAATCTGCCAAAGTTCTACTTCCAAATAAGGTCACGTTTTGAGGTGCTTGGGGTTAGGACTCCCATGTAACTTGAGAGGCAGATGTAATTCAACCCAGAACTGTGCTCTTAGACGTGCTTTTATATGAGCTTGATAAAAAGTGCCGAGTGTTCATATCAAGCAATATTATTCTGGGCGATGGCTTGAAGGAGGGACAGGTAGCAATTACGGGAGGACTAAAGCCCTCACAAGGTCCCCTTTGTTGTTGTCACTGGTAAGAGACGGGGCTAATGCAACGCCTCCAGGAGAGTCGGGCGCTCTGACCCCAGAGGACTAGAGCAACGTGAAACGGAGCTACCGTGTGGCAGGCACGGCGCTGTTCCTATACATCCTCATCTCATTCCCTCTCATTACTCAAAGTCACACGACTTTCTGGGAGAGGAGCTCAGAGCCCAGTCAGAGGAGCCGGACTCCTCAGCAGACTGACCCCTCGGCGGTCGGACCCCTGGGCGGTCTGAAGGAGCTTCTACCAGGGAATCACGTGGTGCTGTGTCTTTTTCCAGCACTTCAGTTCCACGGTTCTGCCAGAGTCAAATTCGAAAGTAAACAAAAAAACCATCTGAAACTTCAGCCAAACCCTTTTCCAGCTCAATAACAAGATCAAAAAGCTGCTCATTGCACTTGAGGTTGGAAATAGAGCTAACTGCAGGTGAACTCAATCTAATTAAAGCTGAAGCGGAACACCAGCCACCTCAGCCTGGGAAGGGTCTGATTGATCTTTCTTTACCATAAGACAGGGGGAAGTGTTCATATTTTTCTACCTCCTTATATGTATTAAAATATTCTTTAAATTTTTATGATTACTATCTAGACAAAAATGTGAGGAGTAAAATATAACTTCGCTTTATTTGCTCAACCATCCAGACAGAAAAGCAACAAGGAAACATCAGACTTGAGCCAGACATTGGACCTGAAAAGACCTCACATGTATGAAGGACGTTCCACCCACCAGCAGTAGAAAGCACACTCTCTTCCAGGGCACAGGGACCATTCTCGGAGACAGATCATGTGGCGGGTCACAAAAGAAGTCCTAGGACACTGAAGGAGATGGAAATCGCCCTGAGTACCTTTGTTGTCCACAATGGCATGAAGCTACAAATCAATAACAGGAGGGAAGATGAAAAATGCACAAATATGTAGAAATTAACATATATATCAAAAATATATATCAATTGGTGTGGCTGGCAGATAACCAATATATCAAAAAATAAATGAAGAAGGAAATAAAAAATATTTTGACCCAAATGAAAGTGAAATACAGCCTACCCAGACCTACGGGGCACTGCAAAAGCAGCTCCAAGAGGGAAGCATAGCAATAAACACTGAAGAAATGTTAAGAAACTTCCAACAAAAATATACTGGGGCCAAGTGTCTTCACTGCTAAATTCTATCCAACATGTAAAAAGAAAGAAAGAAACCGTAATACCAACCTTACGCCAACTCCTTTCCAGACTAGAAAAGAGCCAACACTTCCTACTCGTGTTACGGTACCAGCACGACCCTACGCCAAAACCTGAAAAAATTATGAAAAATAAAATTACAGACTAAAGTCTCTCAAAACATCAATGCAAACATCCTTCATCGGATCTAATCAAATCTAGAAATATATAGAAAGGATCTAACCCGCAATCTTAGCGTATCGGGGACAATGCTTTAGCCGAGTTACCTGGCCAGCCCAACATAATATTGGAAAAGAGAAAATAAAGATGAACTGCAGACCTGTGGTGTTAGAGGTGCTGTGGTATTGGGGTAGGGGCAGAGGAGCAGACCAATGAAACAGAATCTCCACTCCGCATCCAGAATCAGATCCACACTCACAGAGTCCATCGATTTTGAATAAAGGTGGCCAAGTATTTCAGTGGGAAAGGAAAACATTTTCTTTCCTTTTTAAAAAATGATTCCTCAATTATAGTTTCCATTCAATATTATTTTACATTAGTTTCATATGTACAACAATGTGGTTAGACAATCATGCTTTACAAAGTGTCCCCCTGATATTTCAAGTCCCCACCTGGCACCGTACACAGTTATGACAATATTATTGACTGTATTTCCTATGCTGTACTGTACAACAGAATAGAGGCTCAGAGATAAACCCAAGTCTATATGGCCAGTTAATATATGACAAAGGAGGCAAGAACGTACAATGGGGTAAAGACAGTCTATTCAATAAATGGTGTTGAGAAAATTGGACGGATATGTACAGACAAATAAAACTATACCACCTTCTTACACCATATATGAGTACAAAAAAACTCCAAATGGATTAGTGACAAATGTAAGACTTAAAACCATAAAACTCCTAGAAGAAAACATAGGCAGTAAAATCTTCTGTCAGCAGGATTTTTTCTGACACATTTCCTTGGGCAAGGGAAACAAAAGAAAAAAATTAACAAATGGGACTACATCAAACTAAAAAGTTTTGTACAGCAAAGAAGACCATTTACAAAACAAAGAGATAACCTACTAAATGGGAGGAAAGTCTTTTTAAAAAAAGATGAAGCTGGAACAACTAGATAATCATGTGGGGAAAAAATAACTCCAACTTGTACCTCACACTATACATGAAAAGTAATTACAGACTGATAGACTTACGGAGGTGAGGACGTACAAACTTCCAGGTGTAAAATAAGTCACAGGCACGCAATGTCCAGCAGGGTGACTGTAGCCAGTAATATTGTACTGTATGTTTGAAAGTTGCTAAGAGAGTAGATATTAAAAGTTCTCATCACATAAAAAAAACATAGCTTTTTATGGTGATGGATGGTAACTAGACATATGGGGTCATTATTTAGCAGTCTATACAAATACAGAATTGTTATGTTGTATACATGAAACTAATGTAATGTTAAGTGTCAATTATACTGCAATAAAAAAAGATGGGTAGACTTAAACATAAAGGCTAATTACTATAAAATGTTTGGAAGGAAACAGGAAGAATATCTTTATGGCACGAAATGCAATAACCATAAAAGAAAAACTGTAGAATTGATTTTTATCAATTTAAAAATTAAAACATTAGCTCTTTGAAGCACACCATTAACAAAATAAAAAAGCCAACTATAGACGGGGAGAAAATATTGGCAACTCATGTCCACAAAGGGTGTGCAATGAGTGTTTGAGGAACTCCTGCCGATCAATAATGAAAAGGCAGACATCTCAATAAAAATTGGACAATGGGTTTAACAGATCCTTCAGCAAAGAAGATATACAAATGGCTAATAAGCATATAAAAAGGTGATCGGCATCACTAGTCATCAGGAAAGTGCTAATTAAAACTAAATTGAGACAGCACTTCACACCCACTGGCTGACATTAACAAAACTGACAGTGTTGGTGAGGGTGTGGAACAACTGGAATTCTCATACAGTGAAGGTGGGAATATAAGAACGTCACAGTAACTTTGGAAAACAGCTTGGGCAGTTTTCTATAAAATGAAACATATACTTCTGCTTACCCGATGACCCAGTAATTTCACCCCTAGGTGTTTACTACCCAGAAGTGAAAATATGTGCACGCACACAAAGTTTGTTCAAGAACAGTCCTGGCAGCTTTATTCATACCAGACTAAAATGGAAAACAACCCATATGCCCATTATGAGAGAATGAATAAACAAATTACAGTGTATTCAAATAGTACTATTTGGTAATAACAAGGAAGGAACTTCCATTACCACAACACAGCAACCTGGAATGAATGTCAGTCATTATGCTGAGCTAAAGAAGCCAGTCACAGAAGACCGAATACTCTCTGAGTCCATGTGTGCGGTGTTCAGGGACATGCGGGACTAACCTCTGGTGTCACAGTTCAGAGCAACGGCTGCCTCTGTAGGGGGAGAACGGACTGGGGAGAGGCAGGAGGGAATTTTCTGAGGTGATGGATAGGTTTGTATCTTGATTGGGATCGGGGTCACTTATCAAATGTTATAGAGCTTGCCATTTACGATCCGTACATTTCCCCATATGTAAATTACACCCTACATATTTAAAAAAGAGAAGAAAGCAGCACAGGGCAAGAACAAGGGTGTGCTAGTCCTTTGCGCTTCCTCTCCCCAACCGTGACCTTTGCCACTGGGCTCTCCTGGCTCCAGCAGGCCACAGACGCCAGTGAGGCCACATCAGTCTAGGTCCCGATTTCTGCCCATGTCCATGGGTGATGATGTTCCGGGCAGCAATCGCTGGCATCTTTTATAGCTCTCTTAATTTAGAGCAGAAATTTTCACTTGTTTAAAAATTGCTCACCATACAACTTACCCAACAACTTGAAAGAACAGGTAAAAGTCTCGAAACACTTAGCTATGTTAAGAGAAAATAGACATCTCTGTATACGCATTCAGACTGACAGCCTCGAGTTCTACTCAGAAGACGCTGGCAATGACAGAGAGCGTCGTCAGGAACAGCAGCCCCAGAAATAACCAATGAAAAGCGAGGTAGGTCCAACTTCATAGTTCAGGGTGGAATCGGTTTATAGCAAAAGAGCGGAACAAAGGAATCTAAATATTCAGAACCAGGTGAGTCGGCTGCTGACGTCACAAGGAAGGCAGAGCAGAGGATCTGACAGGGAGTGCTCCCCGACTGGCCCATCACCAGGAGCCAGCGCCTGAAAGATAGTGTTTCAGTCTTCACCCCACATGCACACACACAGAAACGCACACACGCTGCACTTCGCTGTCGGGTTTCTTTCCCATCTCTTCCTCCAGTTAAGATCTTTGTTGCCAATCATCCAAAAGAACCCGCCACTGAAAGTCCAGACCCAGACAGGGCAGGAATCCAGACTGAATGGGAATTCTGTCTCTTTTTCAAATTAATTCTGAATTCTCTCTCATTTTTAGTTTAAAGAACTGCTTTGACTTAAGTGATTATACTTTTGCCCAAATGAAAGCTTTATAGAATTATAGTGACCAAGATAGTATTTTGTAAATAAAGTTGATTTAAATATGAATCTAATTGAGTGAATTACTTACATTATCTGGTACTCTCTGAATATAATAAATATTGTATTTAATTTGATTAACAGTCCATTATTACATGATGGGGAACATCACAAAAGTGATTCTGAAACTGGACATGTTTGAAATGGCAAAGGCACTTTTTACATGCCAAGGTCTGTATTATTATAGTTTAATGACAAACGTGAAGTGCCTGGATGCTTTTATCAGACAGAATGACTCGATGTTTACCCGAAGACATTTAAATTGAAATGTTTAAAACAATAAAGTAGGGGAACGTTTGAAAGGTCCACGTTGTTACTTCAAACCTCGTCAGACTTCTGTCTCCTCTGCCCCTGACCGGAGTACTGATAACGCCCCTCCCAGGACCCCAGGCAGGGCCTGGGAGAGGCTGGTGGTGTGGACCAGGCGGTGTAAGAATGTGGGCTCAAAGCTGAGAGTCAGCACTTGACAGCTGTCCCTTTCCCTCTGGGAGCCTCAGGTTCCATTTGAATGGGTCTGTGATTAACACCCACCTCCAAGTAGAATGGAGATGAACAATGGGAAATCGAGTGGAGATGAAAGAACTAAGCATACCCAGGATTCGAACCTGGCAGCTGTCTCCAGCTAGTAAGCAGGGAAAGGTGAGGTACAGTTTTCCTATTTTTCAAATGGGGATGGTCATAGAGTCCACCTCCTGGGTTAAAATGGAGGTTGAGGAGCTAATTCACAAAGAGCTTTTGGGATGGTGTTTGGTATGGTAATCGCTCAGCATACATTAGCTGGCCTTGCTGTTTTTTCAAAACAGTGACCACTCCTGCAAGCACTGGGCTGTGTGCTGCGAATTCCACAGTCACCGCTAACGCACCGTGTCCAAACCCACATCCCCCACCTTCTCCCTAACCCCCCCTCCTGCTCATCTCACTATTCCTTCCATCGCAGCCCCTCTTCCTCTGTTCCCCTTCTACCCCCATCCCCAAATCCTCACTCTCAATGAGGTCCAAGTCCAGAGACTTCCTCCTCTCCCCTCTGGCCCAGGGTCTCTGGGAGGCCGGAAGAAATCTCACTGGCCTCCCGCTGTGCTCTGACCTGCCCTCCTTGGTCCGCCCCACACCCCAGCCTGAAATACCTCCCTTGAACCACAGCTCCCATGAGGCCTCTCTCCGGCTCAGTCAGCACACAGGACTCCCCATTCACTACAGAATCAAGCTCTAGCACAGCAGTCTGTGCGCTCCTGGAGAGATTCTCAGCCATTGTATTCCCTGGTGGACATGCTCTTGGAGTGGAAGGACCAGGACCTGGCTACTCCCTGACCACACCAACCATGTCCCTGACCCTGGGTCTTCCAACATTGTTCTGTGTGCCTGGGATGCACTCTCTTCCGTGTTTATGGCTTCCTTCTCTCCCCTGGGTCTGGCTCCCAGCTCCCTCTTCAGAGCACAGAACTCCCTCCTCCCCACACCTGCTCAGTACAGAGGTGAGCGGGCCGGTGGCGGCAAGTCTCAGGCTTGGCTCCACCTGCCTTTTCTGTGCCCCATAATTTGTGGGACCCAGCGCAAAATGATTTTTTAACAGACATTCAAAACTTCAAGACAGACAAATTCCAAGTGAGGGACATCCAATGAAGTGCCTGATCAATAGTCCTCAATACGGTCAAGGTCATTAAATTGTCAGATCTGAGAAGCTGCCAGCACCATGAGAAGCCTTTGCTGTCCTGACTTCTACAGAGCCCGGTGGAAGGGACGCCTGCCTGTGTGAGTGTGGTTGGTAGGGTAATAATATGGGTGTAATAATGTATAGATTTAATTTGAACATTTCACCTAAAATGTCATAAGGTGTGCTTGAGTGTGATATTGTTGTTACAGAGTTACACCCTTACCACTTTGTAATAAAAAAGGAGTGTTGTTTGCGCTGGACCCTGCATATGTGCAGTTTTTCTGTAAATCTAAAATTTTTCTAAAGTGAAAAGTTTATTTTTGAAAATTAACAATAGAAAACACCCTTTGAAGGTGACAGACAGCACAGTATATTGTCTAAGACACAGTCAGGAATTGATCCTAGGTCCACGGCACACCACCCCAAGGCTCTGCAAGGGAGGGAAAAAGCCCCCCACACAGGGGAGAGAAAACACGTGGATGGGGGCGGGCCACGGAAGGAGGCAGTTTGTCAGCGGTATTTAGTAGAAGCTGTGATCTCAAGCTTCATGTCCAGGCCACAGAGTATATGGTTCCATTTACATGAAATTCCCAGAATAGACAGAGCCATGGAGACAGGAAGTAGACTCCTGGTTGCCAGGGGCTGGGCCAGTGGGGAAAGGGCAGTGACTGCTTAATGGAATGGGGTTTCTTTTTGGGGTGATGAGATGTTATCACATTAGATAGTAGTGATGATTGCACAACATCATGGATATACCCAAAACACCGAATTGTATGCTTTTAAGTAGTTAAAATGGCAAATGTTATGGTACGTACATTTTGTCTCAATTAAAAATTACAGTACAAGCTTGAGATCCAGTCTGTCTGTCTCTGAGTCTCCACTGCCCCATTGATGAGCCGCAGGTGACCTCGGGCGAACTCCCTCTCTGCCTCAATTCCCTCACCCGGTAAACAGGAGTGATAACAGTACTTACTTATAATAAGGTTGTTGTCTGTACATAAAGGACCAGAAAAGCATGGGGCACACAGACAGCGCTCGACATTAGCTATAATAATATTACTACGAAAGGGTGGTAGAGCATCGAGGGCTTCAACCTGACCTGCCTCCTTCCCCAGGTCCAGGCTTTTGGAGTCCTCTCCGGACGCACAGGTTGGGGTGGGCGTGGGGGGTGGGGGGGAGGATTGTGAACTCATCCCCAAACCTTCCCTCCCAAGGTCCTGCAAACCCAGTCGTCTGAGAGACTCCTCCCCATGACAGTCTGGGGGCTGAGACCACACTCCAGGGGGCCTCCAGGTAGAAGCCAGCGTGGGGGGGGGGGTCTCTTCTTCCTTTCAGACCCACAGCCTCAGGATGGCGGTTGAAGCCGCCACCGAGGAGGCGTGAGGTGCAGCGCGCCGCCTAGTGGCACTGTGAGCACATGGGTACCGGCCGCACCAACCACCCAAAGCTGCCCGCTGAGCCTACTGGGACCCCTACAGCTGCCTTTAAATCTTCATTAGTAGTTTGTATTCAGACAAAGCAGAGGATTCCTGTATATTCATTTTAATCCTGTGAGCTAGTAATTGTTCCCATTTTAGGAGTGAGGAAACTGGTGCTTGGAAAGGCTCGGCAGCCAGCCCAAGCTGTCCCAGCAGGTAAGGGCAGCCTCCGGTCTAGTCACCCATCAGCTCGGGATTCCAGAACTCTGTCTCCAGCACACTCTTCTGGTTTGGGAGAACTGAGGGAGCTTGTGGAAGCATTTGCAGTCCCCACCAAGGGTCAAAATTGGCTCTGCGACTGATTCTTCCTTTCTTTTTCTCTCTCTCTCTTCTGACAATAAACACCTTTATTACATGAAGTGTTTTGTTTGTTGTTGTTGTTTTCACATGAGCTTTTAGGAAAAGGGGGGAGGATTTATTTGCCTTTCCAGGCCTTGGATTTCCTCAGCTAGAGCTCCAACCACTGGCCCCCTAAACCATCTGTGTGGCCAACACCAGCCTAGCCTTGAAGCGACGCACGCAAGAAGCTTGCCCTGCTGGAACTGCTCCTCGAGAAGACGACTGATTGTGGCGTTCTTTTCCCTTCATCATATTTCTTCTGAATTTCCTTTGATCGTTTTTTGTTTAAAATTTCTTCCCCCTCAGGAGTCAGTTCGGCCTCTCTTTTGCGGCTCAGGGGCAGCGGGAAACTCATACTGCTGTCACCATGCAGCTCCTTACCAGGGTCTCGGTGCGGACCAGTCCTTTGCTGGGTACGTTGTAGACGACATCAGCAATCCCTGTTCTGCATGTGCAGCACCCCAAGCCCAGGAGAAGTTGCCCTCATCAGCCTCAAGGGTCGGTACTTCCTGCTGCCTCCCCACACACGGACTGTGTACGCAGTGGGGGCCGATCTTAGGTGGCAGCAGGGTGTCCCAGCCCATAGTGTCACTTCTTGTGGCAGGGCTTTCTCCTGTCCCTGCCGTCTTGTGGTGCTTGTGCCAGTTGTCCCTAGAGATGTCCGAGGCTTGGTGCTGGCTGGGAAGAGAAAATGCAAAGAGTCACTGTCCAGTTTGTAAAAAATGTGACTGATTTCAGAGTAGTTATATTGCTCTAAAGCTGCTCTACCTCCAGCCTCAGGCCCCCAGTCACCCAGGAAATAAAGGGGAGGTGGGAGGCTCTGTCTAAGGCCTCTTGGCAAGGCTGTGGGCCCTTTGACCAGTAACTCTTCCCTTCTAGCATCATTGATGTATCCACAACCAATAATAATGTATGCCTGCAACACACTGTTTTAGGTGCTGCTTACATAATGGTGAACAAGAAAGGGGGATACCTCTGCCTCCGAGCAACTTACTGTATCATCTTCTTCCTTAACTCACAGCAAGACTCCTTTGCTGTAAGTCTGATGGCTTTGGGCTTAGGAACATTCTGGAGTAAGTCTTAATCCAGCTACTCCAATGTAGCCCCCCAGAATTGGGCCTTGTCATCTTCACCAGTCCCAGGGAATGTTGTGGGCTTAGGGGCAAACTGGCTCCCTCTGAGGTCCTCTCGCTGGACCCAGGAGATGCCCAGGCTGTGGCGAAATCCTATCTTCAGTGGTTTGCTTAGCTGCAGAGGCTGGGGAAGGGGCTTTCTCCTAGACACTTGAAGGGCATGGGAGGGGGTGCAGGAGAGTGTTGGAGAGATCCGCAGTGTGGTAAGTGCCCGACCCTGATGCTGGAGTTTTGGGGGAACACAGGGCCCAGAACCTCCCATGGGCGCATTTCAAGAATTGAAAGAGTTTTAAGCTAGAGAGGGAAGTGGGGCTGGGACCCACAGGACAGGGGGAAATGACCAATGTCCCTTTACTTGCCCTCCCCACCCCCCACAATCTCCCATTTCTCCAGCCAGAAATTAAACAAAGTCATGAAACCTGACACTTGGACTAGAGATCTACCTGGTGCAATTACCACCTGAATGTTGCCAGCGGTTATGTTTCGAAATATAATCTTTCCTATAAGTCAGCCAGGCAACTGCTCAGCTAGCTGCCTACTGAGCAACCCGGCATCAAGAAATAGACAAGAGTCACACCAGGTTACTATGCAATTCACTCAGCTTTTATTGAATGCAGGTTCACTCAAGGTAAAACATCAACATACATTAATGTCCTACTCACACTTTAACAATCTAGGATGAATATAACACACACACAGCAATCGATGGGGATAACAAATCCAAGTCCTAGCGTCTCAGCCAGCGGGTCTGGGAGGCAGCGCCGTGGGTGAGGGAGCCATCAGCCTCTTCTTGCGAGGAAAAGCCAGCCTCACAGGCCGGGAAGGTGAATCTTGGAACCTATGCCCCTGTATGCGTTTCCTGGTGATCGTTAAGTGTCTAAATATCTATTTATCTTTAGTGTCTTCTGCCTTAGAGTGCATTAGTGCCTTTGGATGTGCATGCCTGTGTATGTGTTTGTGTCTCTTATGGGGGCGTGTGTGTGCTTTTTTGAATCCTGTGTTTTTGGTGTGTGGTTGTCTCTCTGGTTGGGTGCCTGTTTGTGAACTGATGTTTCAAGGAGAGTCATTCTTCACCTGTGTGTCTTTGTTGTATATTTACTTGTGTGTACCTTTGCAGGTGTGTATCAGCCAGTTGTGCCCTGTAATTGTGTCTGGGGGCGCAGCGGTGTGTGTACAGGTGATTGCAGGTGTGTGGACTGGTGGAGCTGGCTGGTATGATAAGCTACTGACTCTCTCATCCACTGCCCTTCACTGGGCTGTCCCGGGCCAAGCTAAAAACAGCCTACCTACCTTTGCCCGTAGGGACTTTTCTCAGTTGGCCAGAGTTCTTCCCCAGGGAGTAGCACTCTACCCATGTCCACCCTCTTGACCCTGGATGCCAGTTGGAGAGGGCTGGGGAGGTGGACTGATTACATACACACTCCCCGAAAAGCTCCAGACTCCAACCTGTGAGGGAGTGTTATGAAGGCGGGTACTGGGAAGTCCTGCCTTTATCTCTCCTTTGAGGAAACATTTGGGGCAAGTCCTCGTTGCTTCTCTGCACCCACAAAGTTCCCTTCCAGCCTACAGGTCTGCGCCTGAATCCTTTCTCCTCCAACTGAGGAGGCACCACTGGGGATGCTTTGCCCTATTCCAGAACACCCCCCACTGGCTCCTGGGCCTGGCAGGACCCCTCTCTAATTTCCTTCATCCCTTCCTGAAGTGGCCCACCATATAGGTATTTGAGGGGTGATTCCAGACCCAGCTCTGGAAAAAATCCCAAGTAGTGAACAGATCAGGGCTTGGTGGAAGAGGCAGTCCTCCAGGCTGCCAGCCCCCTCTCCCAGCTCCGTCCAGCCCCGGAGAAGGCATGGCCGTGGGGGCTCCCCAGCGCAAGGTTTTTTATTTCAAACCCATCTCTCCTGTCCTTTCACTCAGTCACTCACTTACTCATGCACTCAAAGCTGTGTGTTCTTGGGCAAATAACTTTGTATCTCTGTGCTTCAGGTCTTTCATCTGTAAAATGGGGGTGCAAATGATACTTACACAGTTGTGAAGATTCATTGACGTAACGCATGTGAAGAACTGAACCCCATGCCTGGCACCTAGAAGGTCTCACTGATTCACTCATTCTGATGTCTCTGGGTTTCAGTCTCAAGACACCGATCCCCAAACTCCACCGAGCCCCATTTGCCCCTTAGCCCACCCTTGGGTGGCCAGAACTTCCCCCCAGAAATCAGACTGACTGGGAGAGGAGAGATTACTGACATTTGTGCTGCAGTTTTCATACATTTTTTCATTCCATTCTACATTTCCTTATGAAAATAGCTATTGTCATTACTCTCCCCTTTACAGATAGTGACAAAAGGAGTATCAAAATGGTGAAGTAATTTGTTCATGGTCACACAGCAGGTAAGAGACAGAGCTCAAGTGTATACACTGAGCCAAAAATGGCTGCCCTGTCCCCTCTGTCCCACTGTCCCTTGGGGCTGGGTTTTTAACATCCTAGGTCCTGAGGACTGCAAAGGTCCAGAGAGGTCTGGTAAACCGTTCTGCCCAAGGTCCTACAGACAAGTAGGGCCAACCAGGATAATGCAAGTCTGCGCCCAAGTTCACATAGCTGTAAACCTCAGCTTAACCAGAACATGAATGTTAGAGGTTGTCTCATTTATGGAGCCTTTTTGGAAAGGCCCCACATGTGGAAGGCATAGAGTTTAATACACGCCGGGGGAACTAAAGGTGAAAGTCCTGAGTTCACAGAAGAAAGCTGAGAGCACAAAAGTACATTTTCTTAATTTTTGGAAAACAAAATTAAGTAGACTCCGCTCCCAGCTATAATCCAGCCGCCAGGTTTTCCAATGCCCTGGGCGCAGCGTTTCGCGAGGTCCCCCCCAAAGGTCCCCCAATACTGTCAAGGCCGCGCCCAAGAGGCCGTCGGTTCCCCCCTTCAAGGCCCCCCTCAGGCTCCGCCCACTCACGTCCAGGCTCCGCCCCGCGGCGCAGTACCCCTGGGCTACCAGACTTACTAGGACTAGCGAGCTGCAACGCTCAGCATTGTGGCAGGCGGCGAGGACCCGTGAGGGTGCCGAGGCTGCGGGCTGCGGTGGGGCACAGAAAGGCGCACCACAAGGGGGCTCGGACGGCACAGCATAGGCTGTTGCGAACGCGGCTGAGCGCACTCACCTTCGGTCGCCCAACTTCGCAGCCAGAGGGTGTGAGCTCGGAGAGCGCTCGGATCCCGGGAGGCAGAGGAACGCAGAGAGGGGCGCGTCGGAGCCTGGCTCCAGGGCGGGCGCCCAGCACCCGGCGCGCTCCAAGCGCCTGGCGGCCCTCTGTGCAGCGTGGCTGCCGCTGCCCCAACGGAGGGCACGGGCTGGCGCGGCCGGGCGCCGGGGAGGACGGCGTGGAGGCGGCGGCGGCGGAGGAGACGGCGGCGGCGAGGCTGGGGCCAGGGAGAGAGCCCCGGGGTAGAGGCGCCGGAGCCGGGCCACGGGAGCATGTGGGCCCAGAGTGGAGCGCGGGGCGCGCTGCTGCTGGCGCTGCTCCTCTGCTGGGACCCGAGGCTGAGCCAAGCAGGTAAGGAGCGATCGAGCATGGGGACGGGGAATGAGGCATGGGCACCTCGCTTCTCACTCTGGTCCGAAGTTGAAGTGGTCGGTCGCGGCGTAGTTTCGCGCAGTGGAAGCGGCTAGCGCCCCCAAGTTAGAAGGTATATTTCTCTGCCCCACCCAGCTACCTTGTTGGGTAGGGGGTGAGGGGCTGGCCCAGGCCGTGGGGTTCAAAGTAAGCCGGAAACCTCCTGCTCGCACCGGGAAGGGATCGCTTCTTTTACTTGGAACGGTGTCCCGAGTCGGGGTCTGCGCAGCCGGGAGGATCCGCCTCTAGGGGACCGCTGGCTCCTCGCGCGCCAGGCGGCGCCGCCTCAGAAAAACTATAGCTGCCTCGGCCAGGTGTACGCTCGCTTGCGTTTCGCCGGCAACTTCCTAGCCTGGGTCCCGGCTCGCCCAGGCCAGAGGGAGGGAGAGGACTCGTGGAGCACAGGAAGCGCGCATCCGCTCCGCCGGTCGTGGCGGTGGATTGAAGGGCTTTGGCTATTGGAGGGGATAGGGCTGAATTCAGCACGTACATCTTTCCCCGAGATCGGGCGACCCACAGGTCTGGAAGGATTTTTTTTCTCTTTTCTGGGGGTTGTGCGTGTATGGGGTTGGGGGTGAGTACGTAATGATCCTGCTGTTTTTTTGTTTTTTTTTTTAATGGGTCATTGACATTCTCCTCGCCGGGGGAGCAGACAAGGTGCGCTCGCCTCGGTACAGCTCCTACCCTGGACCCATGAAAACGTCTTAAAGGGGTTGGTGGGCTCCTAAAATGAAGTCCCTATCCTTACCCCAACCCCAGCACACCCCCGACATGGATGGGTGCACGTCTCGCTCCTCTGTAGCTGGGCCCAGCGTCACTGACTGGGCTGCGTCTTCCCCGGGAGCCGGCGAGTGCGCGGGAAGCAACCTCTGCCGACGGAACCCAAGCAGGTGGGCTGGCCGCGGCCGCTGGACGCCCCGGCTCCTGGGGCGGGGGCATCCTGTACGGAATCCTCTGACTTGAGGCTGAGTATGGGGCAGGAAAACTGGTGCAGAAAGTGGACGAGGTGACGAAAGCCTCCCTCCTCCACCTTCCGCTGGGATGTTAACATCCGCCACCCCCCACCCCACCCAGTAAACAGCGGTTCAGAGAGTCCTCGCTCTGGAATTAATGATTCCCACGGCCCAGGAGTAAGGGCTTGGATTTAGCACCCCCAAACACACACACACACACACACACACACACACACACACACACACACACGCTTTTTTTCCATGCCTGTGTTGTAAATTACGACATAATCATTTGATCCAAGTTAATTATGATTTGGGCAGACTCTGGTATTTAAAGCAGTGTTTTGAAGTTGGAAGGTAATGACGGGGGGTGAGGGGCAGGCTGCTGAATGACCAACCTTGTTACAAAGAGTACAGTTGGATGTGGGAGGTGCTGGGCTGGGTTGTTGGTTTCTGGTTTGAGGGGAGTGATTGAAGGGTAGGGTGAAGTTTCTGTAAGTGGAACATGGGCAGGGTTGGGTCTTGGGAAGCTGATTTTATAGGAATGGGAACAGGAATAAAAACTGAGGTTACTGGGGTAGTGAGTTCGGGGAGGCAGGAGAAAGACTGGTTGGCCTAGAGTTCTCTGGAGCTGCAGAGTCCTCTCAGCTGGGGAAGCTGGGGGTGGACTGCCTTCGCCACTTAATAAAGCATCCAGCCCCCACTTTCCCCAGAAGGAACCCCAAGCCCGGGGCTTTGATGGATTTGGGTATGAATGGTGCCCAGCCAGAATGGCCTCTAATACTGGGCTTTGATTTCTCACTAGCAAGCAGAACCGGTGTTGGAATTGTGCTCGTTACTTAGCACGGCAGGGGCTGCCTGCCCACCAGCCTGGAGAGGGGCCAACTGCCGGGGTTGGCCTGTAGCCTTCCCGTTGCTCAGAATGTGCGGCCCTTAGAAACCTGACTTCAGGAGGGAGAATGTGTCCCTTCCTCCTCCACAACCCTCATGCCACAGGCTCCGAGCATCTTCCAGGATGTTCTTTGGGTCTTCCATTGAATCCCTCATGAGCCCCATTTCATGGATGAGGAAAAGCAAGGCCAGAGCGTTGGCTTTCTTTATGTCTTGTCTTCACTTGCCCGCAGATCCAGATCACAGACTTGTATGCAGGGCCTCTGTCCAATGGCCACGCTGATTCAGGCCACACTGGACTCTTCCTCGTGGCCCCACTCATTTCTCTACCATGAGCCTGAGATCAAGCTGAGGCGGAGAAGTCTGTCCCACCTTTATCTTGGTGGTGTCCCCCTCCTTTCCCTCACCCCACCCCCAGTGAATATGAGAATGGTTTTTAAGGCATGAAGTTTGATGGTACAGAAATCAAACCTGGAACCAAAAAACCGCAGACCCTTAGAAAGACATGTCAGCAAGTGACTGACCAGGAGAGGCCACTTCAAAGCTGGGTGGGCCCCGGAGTCTCCTCCCACCCCACCCTCAGACCTTCCTGGAGCTTTTAATGAGCCTTTCCTTGGCCTCTGGCTGGGGTGGCTAAGAAGGAACTGAGGTGCCATGATAACACTTCTTTCCAAGGTGCAATTAAAATCGGAGTTTTCCTAGTGTCGGTGGTGTGCTTGCCCATGCGCGCGCGCGTGTGTGTGTGTGTGTGTGTGTGTGTGTGTGAGAGAAAGAGATGGTCGTCGTCTTTGGCTCCCTCTGCAGTGTACCAAACACCCATCTCACTTAAACAAATGGAAAATCAAGAGTGTCTTATGGAAATAAGCTAGTCAGAGAAAGACAAATACCATATGATTTCACGTATACGTGGAATCTAATGAACAAAGTTATCTAACAAACAAAATAGAATCAGACTTCAACTGTCAGAGGGGAAGGCAGTATGGGGGCTGGATGAAAAGGTGAGGGGATTAAGCCCCCAAAAATCCACAAAAACCTCATAGACAGACAATAGTTGGGTCATTACCAGAGGGAAATGGCGGGGGATGGGGGCGGCAGGGGGTAGAGAGGGCATACATGGTGATTAGGAGGCATGACTTGGGGTGGTGAACATACAGTACGATGCACGGGTGATATGTTATAGGATTGTACACCTTAAGCCAATATAATTTCATTAACTAATGTCACCCCCAAAGATTCATTTTTTTTAAAAAGTGCCATAATGGGTTTCTCATTAAAGTACAAGTTCCACTACCGGGGAGGAATTTCTGATGTGATCTCTTCTCTCTTCCATTGCCACCCCCAAACTGGGAATTCTGTAGGACAAAACAATTCCCCCTTTTCCGGCCCACTTACTTAACTACTGAAGCTTTGGGACAGGCCCTGACCTGCCCAGGGTTACACTGGGGCTCAGGAACAGAGCTGGCATTGGACCTCCGTCCTCACAAACCTCAGTCTAGTCCGTCCAGTTCCTTTGTTCCACCGGGCCGCAGACCAGCCACTGAGGCTGTGACTGAGGTTCTGAAGTTCAGTTACCACCTAAGAGAAGGCTGGTTAGCTGTGTTAGACAGACTGGTAGCAGGATGTGGGAAAGAGGGAGAGGTGGACCCTGGACCCTGGTGGGACAGGGCAGGACCGAGGTCAGAGGTGAGGCCCTGAGCTGAGGGTAGTGCCCAAAGACGGCTTCACCCCTGCTGGGGCACCTGTCTTCTCAGCAACCACCCCAACCTGCCCCAGGTATGAATAAAATAAATCACAAGCCAAGCTCTCTTGGGCCCATCTCCCTCTGCACCCCACTTTGTTGAGTTTCTGCTGGATTGAAGGTACTTTGAACTTGTTCCTGGTGGTTAGGCCTAAGATGGGGTTGCCTGCCCCCATCCCCTTTCCTTCCCAGGGCTTAGAGAGCAAGGCTGGCGATTCTGAATGGCCTGTCCTGGAGCCTCCCCCAGGGCCTGCTGGCTAAACGTGGTCTTTTCAACCTCAGCACTGGGGTTGGGGCCACCAGGGCCTGAGGGAAGGGGAGGAGAAGCCAGAGCACAGGTTGGGACTCGGCCCTTGCCCATCGTGGCTGGGTCTGGGGAGTGAAGAGAACTGCTTGGCCGTCTGGCGCTGGCTCGGGGTGGGGGTGGGGGGTAGAGGAAGAGAAGCCAGCAGAGCAGTGGAGGCCCAAGCTGGTGTTTCTCCTGGCCTCCTCCTCCTCTTCCTCACCAGTTTCTTAAACAGCTTCCACAAAGGGAGTCATTAAAGCTGTGAAGGCAAAATGAAACCAAACAAGTGTATTCTGTGCTTTTCTGTTAGTTGGGATTTTTTAAAGGGAAAATTTAAAATTCCGTAATTAGAATAACACAAGGAAGGGCAGTTTCTGGAAGCTGGAGGGAATCTGCACTCTGTACTTTTGAATTTCTTGGGGCCTGTGCTCTGCTGAATGCCGCCCCACCTCAGCCCCACCCCCAGCCCCAGGAATTTCTCCCTGACGGGCGCATTTTGGTGCGCCCGAGCTAGAGGGGGCCAGGTGAGGCTGCCTTGGCTTTTTGAGAGAAGTCTGGCATCCCGTAGCTGGCCTGGCCCCTCGCTGTCAGTTGAGGGGCAGCACACTGGATTTGAACTCCTTTCCAGTGCCGCCACAGCTGCTGCATGCCCCCAGCCCCGCAGAGCACGCCAGCTCCAGTGAGATCAATCCACAGGTCTCCAGCTGCGCCCGCTATCTCTGATCCTCCGCTTCCAAGATGCTAATGGCCGCGGAAACCGGTTTGCTGAAGTGCAGGCAGAAATCAGCTGCCTCCTCACTGCCCCCAGCCACAGGCCCCTACCCCTTTTGCTTCTCTTCCTTCTGCCAAGAGCACCGGGTTGCTGGGAGTTCCAGAATTTACCCTTGCCAGCCTAGCAGCCTGATTAGCATCTCCATAGCTCATTCACCGCGGTACCAGCCGCACACCTTGGTACCACCTCCTTCCCTTCCTCTCCTGTGTCCCCCGGCCCCCTCGCCCCCTGCCCCCGCCTTGCTGAGCTAGCCGGGGGAGCTCTCACACCACTGCCACAGGAGTGAGAGCGCCCAGCCACCCTCCTTCTCACCTCCCAGAACAGGCTGCCCCCAGCGCCTCACAACTTCCCCGTTGCTGCTCGGCTCATTTCTCTAGGAAGGCGGGCTGTTGGTGTGAGAGTGTGTGTTAAGGAGTATGTGTGGGGGGGTGAGAATACGTAGTGAGGAGGTGGGAGTGCGCAGTGGGAGGTGAGGGGGCAGTGTGGCGCTGGGGTGCTCAGTATGTGTGGGGGCGATGTGTGTGGGCAGAGTGGAAGTGTGTGCTGAGATGATGCCTTCTGCATACAGGGTGTGCCATGTAGATGGCCGTGTGTGTGTTTTTCGGTGTGTGTGGCGTGTCCAGTGCGCACATGGGCACAGCTGTGGTGTTTGTATTAGTAACAGAAACAGGTTTGTGTGGTGAGGACAGTGAGTGACCCAGGCAGGGGACGCTCCATCCATTCTTTGCTGTTTGGGGGGACGCCTGTTGGAGGTGGGA
Organism: Artibeus jamaicensis; assembly: GCF_021234435.1. NCBI lineage: Eukaryota > Metazoa > Chordata > Mammalia > Chiroptera > Phyllostomidae > Artibeus > Artibeus jamaicensis. Next base: position 22,827,056 of record NW_026521788.1, read on the forward strand.
CCCAGGCTCTTGGCCCCTTCAGCACTAATGAGACCTCATTTGTCCTGCGCTGTGGACTGTGAGCGGATATGGTCCCAATGCCAGGTTCTAGAATTGGAAGGGTCGAGGCCAGCTTTCCTGCGGAGGGCCGATGGGATAGGCCTGCCTGACGTGTGCTCTGCTGCTCCGCAGAGAGGAAGGGTGGCCATAGATTCCTCCTAAAACCAGCTTGGGAGCTCGGGCAACTAACTGCCCCCAAGAGGACCAGAATCTGAGCCCTGGGGCCTGCTGCCGTCAGCTCACAGCCTACTCAGAGCATTGGCAGGGCTCACTTCGGCCTCCAAGAGGAATGCAGTCTCTTAGAATTTGCCGAACTTGGACGAGTGGCATCCATCATGAAGAGCAACCCGGGCGGGCATGGCTGGGCTGGGACTCTTTGTGGAAGCAGTGAAAAGGGACACCGGCACGCACACACATGGGACTCCACTGTCCTCGGTCACAGAGGGTTCCCCTGTTTACGGACTTCTGCCTATACCGAGGACTGCCACCCTTGACTCCAGGATAAGACGTGCCGTTGGGGAGTGGAGAGGCTGGTGGGAAGGGACAGCCCGCTGACGTGCGTATTGCTCTACAGCTTATCAGACCCTCTCGTGGGAGGGACCTCACTTGGTCCCTGTAAGAGCCCCACAAGGAGACAGGTGCCCACTTAGGAAGCTGCCCAACGTCCCGGGCCAGAGCCAGAGCACCCCTGACCCCAGCCCTGACAGAGGTCCCTGTCTGTGCAGGATACTGATGCCTGGTCCAGAAATGGTGAATGACATTCAGAGAGTCTGGGATGCCAAGCTAAGGGAACAAAATATGCAGGGAAGAGCATGGCAAAGAGTGAACCTGCTAAACCTTGGGCTCCTGGAGGGGTGATACGAGCCAGATCTTGCCTGTCTCCTTCTCTGAGAGCGTGTCCTGAAGAAAAGATGGGGGCCGAGGGCGTGCTAGCTGGGCACCGGGGCAGGAGCCCTTGCCCTCAGCCCTGACCCTCGCTGGGGAGACCGATCACATCTGCTTGGCCACCATCTTGGGCGGGCCCCGAACCTTGGTGGGCCAGCTCCCAGCCGGTTTCTGCCCCTGGGCCCTGGAGGCTCAGCTGAAGGGGTACACCTTGGAGACCTGCCTCAGCTACCTCTGACTGCGGGCTGGGACCTGGGCAAGGCCTTGAGAGGGATTATTATGTTGGAGGCGGGGGCATGGGGAGGCAGGCTTCTCTGCCCTCTGCCATGCTCCCATTGGAGGCACGGACTGGGTGAGAAGGAAAGGAGGGAATCCACAGCCCAGCCACCCTCGGGAACCAGTCAGAAGGAGAAGGCTCATTGTCATTCCGCCTCTAGGGCCTGCGGCCCCTCTACACGCCCCTGCTCACAAAAGCCTCTCCCCAGGGCCTCAGCTTCGGGCACAGAGAAGACCTGGCTTAGCCACCTGGAGTTTGGAGGAGGTTAACATAGCCTCCTAGCCTTGCCGCTCACTAACTCTGTGGCCTTGGGCAGCTCACCTAACCACTGAGGAAACTCAGTTTCCTCGTCTGTGAGTGAGGGTAATAATATCGCCCTCACAGGGTTGTTTTGAGCATCACATGACCTGATGTACGATAAAGCACTTCGCATGGTGCCCACACGCAGTGAGTGTTCAGGGGGCCCTGAGACACAGCCTCCCAGAAGAGCCCACTGGCACCCAAGACATCTTCCTCTCGGGGAGCTTAGCTTGGGGGGAAGCCTGGGGCCTGGAGGCCCCGCACCTGAGAATCCCGAGACTGTTTCTTGCCTTTCTTCTGCTGTGCGACCTTAGGCAAGTGCCTTTACCTCTGTGGGTTCTGGCTGGTCTCCCCCCTGTGTGTTTGGGATAGGGGAAAGGTAGAAGGATGACCCTCAAGAGCTATAGGAGTTTGGGGGTTTTGGGGATTTTTGGTCTGGTTTCATCTGAAGAGGCCCCAGTAACCAGCAAGAGACAGGTAGCTGAGGCTCAGAACCACTTGTGTTTACAGAGGCCCCTCCTCCAGAAAGTCAATATATCGACTGCAATGCCCTTGTGAGCATTATGCAGCCCTGGGTATGTGTGTGCCTCTCTCTCTTTCTCTGAAGCCATAAATCACCCTCCGGGACCTCAGTCCCCCTTTCCTGCTCCATAAGCATCTCCTGCCTCAGAGAGCCCCAGATACCCAGCAGGGCCCGGGAGGCAGAGGAGGACCCCACCAGCAGAACGAGCCTGGACAAGTGAGAAAAGAGGCCCTTGCTCCCTCCACCCTGTCGCCCTCACCAGGGGGCCCTTGGAGGCTGTGGCAGGAACAGGTTGTGCAGACCTGGCCATCGCATTTAGTGTTTCCTTTCTCAGGGGTGAGGGTGGCTGAACTTGGGGGCGGGGAACGAGCAGCCCTGTCCCCACGTGGGGTATTAGAACACCAGCCCAGCCCTACAATTCTGAGTAAGTACTAGGCTCTGGGGTCAGAGTTGAGCAAAGCAGGGGCCTGACCCTTGAATTGTGTTGCTTTTTGAAGCATGAGCCATGTGCCAGGCCTGCGATGCTGGGGTGCAAGAGGAGTGTATGATGGTTCAACAGAGAGGAGCCCATTCAAGGACTAGCCAAAATGTGTGGGTCCTGGGGGAGACTTGGCACAGGGCTCAGAGGGCGGGCTGTGCAGTCAGGCTGCTCGGGTTCCTATCTTGACGGTGCCGCCATCTGCCTGCGTCCTAGAGCAAGTTGCCTACCTCCTCTGAGCTTTAGTTCCTTTCTCTATACATGGAAGTCATAGTGGCACCGGTCTCATCAGATCGTTGGGAGAGTGAGTGAGACCACGCATACACGTGCTTTGCACATTCTGCACTGCTCAGTAACGTTCCCTGTCATCATCAGCATCGTTATTCTTGCCAAATACTGGGTGACGTGACAGGAAATGCTTAAGCTCTTAAGAGAAGGCTCCTGCAGGCCTGAGTAGCTGGTCAGGGAAAGCTTCCTGGAGAAGAGAAGAGTGACACTTGGCTTTGGAAGGAGTTTGGGTAAATGAGGAGGGTGTTCCTGGCAGGGGATGCGTATGTGAAGGTACTGGATGCGAAGTTCTGGCACATCCTCCCAGCGAAACAAATTCCAGATTCAGCCACTGACTCATATCTGATCATCTGGTAAAACAAGAGTTCTGGAGCCAGGGATTCCTTGTCAGTACAGTGGGAAGACCAAGGCTTCAGAATTAAAAGGATTCGGCTTTTACTGAGTGCCTGGGCTAGGAGGCACAGCCTCTCTGCAGCTGGTCTCCACCCACGAGGCAGGGCCAACCCCGCCGCCTTCACCAGACAGGGATGTGATACGAAGCAGCACGTGGAGCGCCGGCACGGAGGAGCTTGCATCGATTTCCATTGCCCTCCCCCCTTCCTGCCTCTCCCCCTCTTTCAGTCTGGCTCACCCCTGGGCTGGGCCCTGCTTCTCTCTCTGTAACATCTCTTGGCAGGAGACCAAGGAGACAGAATCCCAAGTGGCAGCTTCCAGGTTGAGTGCAGGGGCAGGAAGAGGGACACTGCCTTTTCTGGTCCCCGGTGCCCACTTGGGCCTGGTGGATACCAGGAGCCATCCCCGAGGCCTGGGGAGAGCTCGCGCCGCTGAGATCACGTAGGAGCCTGGAATCCCCAGAGGCCCTGAGGGTGTCTGGAGGCATTACTGGCCAGGAGACAGAGCTGAAGGACGGCATCTCTGTAATGTGATCAGAGGTGCCTGCCTGCCTAGCCTGGGGCTTGAGCACCCAGGGAACACGCAGAGCTAGCACGAAGTTGAGTCAGGAAGTCAGGAGAGTTGTTCCCGGTACCTTCTCCCAACCCTCCTTCGGTCATTTTCTGACGTAGCGGGGCAGAGCGAGACTCAGAGCGTGATCAGTGATTTGGGGGGAGTGGGGCGGTTATGTCCTTGGGGCAGCCTTTCACCCTTCCCTTTCCCGTCAAGGAGCCAGGGCCCCGGGTTTGGAAGGCAGGGTCAGTGGCTGGACGAAGGATGGGGTGGAAAACAACTAGAGACGGAAGAGCGGCTGTGACACTAGGTGACTAGGGAGACGCAGTCTGATTTATCTGATTTTGTTCACCTGCGTTTGGCTGGTACTCAGCGCAGTCCCCGGCCCGGAGAAGGTGCTCCATGAACATGGTAGAATGGGTGACTGAGGAACCCACGGTCAGACCTCTTCCCCCAGAGGTTGCTGCTGTTCGGCCCCTAATTCTGTTGGACTTGCAACTGTGAGTGATTAACCAAAGAATTGGAAGATTCTTACCGCTTTGCTTACAGCCTCTCTTTCTCTTTGCCGTCTCTCTTCCTTCATTCTCGCCTGCTTTTTGTCTTCAAGCACTTACTATACACCAGGCACAGCAGAAGTCACAACTAAGTCTTCGGTGGTCAGAGCCCCGAGGTAGGAAAGAATTTATTCACTGACTCCAGTGGAGCCACCAAGAATTAATCAAATACTCTAGTCAAGTGACCTTGGCCCCTTTGTGTAGACGAAGCAGGACTGGCAGACACGTGCTGGGCTGGTGAACTATGTGCTTACCTGCAAGGTGACCTTCACGTGACACAGCTGGTCCAGGTCCTTTTACCTTGCTCCCTACTTACATTCCCAAGCCCACTGATCATTCCCCTCCACCTTGCCTTCTTACGGCTCAAGAAAATGCCTGTTGCATGGACACTGGTCTTGATGCCTAGAAGCCAGTGGGGGCTGAGAGGATATATACTTGAAGGCTCATAGGCAGGGTCTGACCACGGGTCTCAGCCCTCCGGAGTCACTGCCACCAGCTTCTCAGCAGGACCTGGGTTTGGTACAGGGGAACAGTTTGGGCGGCATAGTCTGGCTGAGCCAGGCCGTCCTTGGCCCGCCATCCAGTGCTAAGACTCACGGAGCATCCTTGGGAGATTGGCCCCCTCCTGGCCCTGGGCAGAGGCAGCAGTGTGCCTGGCCCAGCCACCACCCTCACAGCCGGGCGCCTGCAGGCCCTTGCCAGGAGCGCCTTCCACAGGCTGACCCGGAATTCCTGCCTGGCAGTCTGAGACGGCTGGGGCTGCTGGGCCCGGTGATCCCTGCCGCAAATTTAATCTGACCCCACATTTTCCTGCTGGTACATTTCACTAACGTAGACAGATAGACACAGAAGAGAAGACAGCGAGAAGGGCCCTGAGCTGAGGGTCAGGAGGCCTGGATTCCAACCCAGCCGTACTGCCGCGTGGCACAGAGGGAGTTCCCTTCCCTCTCTGGGCTTCAGCCCCTCATCTGTTCAAACGAAGGGAGGCCACCCTGGAGTTAGAAAACTGAGTTAAGCCCTGGCTGTCACTGACTGCAGTTCCCTGAGCCTGGGTCTGCTCCCTGTAAAGTGGGGCCCTGACCAGTTGATGGGGAGGTTGAACCCATGGTGCAAGAACAAGGCAGGCCATGGTCCTGAAGGGAGGAAAGCTGTCCACAAATCGCTGGTTACACCCCCCTTCTTTCCTTCTTGACATGGGGAGTATTTGAAACAAAGTTCGGGATGGCCCACGGGTGACTTGGTGATTGGTCAGAGGGGTACAGTGACGGGGAAAGCCTGCGTTGTCATATATATTTGGAAAGAGTGCTGGGTTAGGAGTGTCTGGAAGCTTCAGCTGCAAGGCCAACTCTGTGACAGGCAAATCACTCATCATCTTTGAGTCTCAGTTTACCCATCAGCGACAGGAATAAAAGCAGTTGAATGCTGGGTAGGACTAAGGAAGAAAACACCCCGAGAGGTGCTTTGGAAACTGTTCTCCGGCCCCCAGGGGCTGCCGATCTGAGGCAGAAGGAGGCTGGCAGAACGAGGTCTGTCACCCCAGGGACTTCGCAGTGTGTCCCGAGAGCTGTTCACTGTGGGGCAGGGAGGGGAGAGCCCACACTTCCATTTCCCTGGCTGGAACCTCCTGCTGCCGTGGGGGCCCTGGCTTCTCTTCGTGGCCTGGCTGGCCACGGCTGTTGAGGTGGATGACAACAGTTTGGGTCGCTTCCCATCCCTCTCCATGCTCCACACTCCAGAACAGAGGAGGCCGGGGTGCCACGTCAAGGAGGGTTAGTGTCGGTGCCGGGTTTGATGTGTCCAAGCCAGCACACCATCTGCCGTGCCCACCAGAAGTTACATAATCCCTCGGCCGGCTGCCCATTCTTAGAAAACAGGGCAGGCGGGACCAGCAGGGAGTGGAGGGCTAGGCTTTTCTTCTCTGTACTTTGTTCCCTTGCAGCCCACTGCCACCCTGGATCGATCTCCTTTCTCCAAGTGGTTCCCCCGCTGTGTGGAGCCTGAGACATAAATGCCAAGACGAGTGAGGCTGAGGCTAGGAGGGGACTGGGCGGGCTTTGAGGACTGCTTGCCGCCTTGCTTTGCAGACTCCAGGCATCTTGCAGGCTGCTTGCTGACTGCACCCGCCAGCAGTGCTCACCAGCTCCTCATACCATTCTTCTGCGAAGCCCGGGGGTCCTGGAGGGGCATTCAGGAGGACAGCTATCAGGAAGTAGGGGCAGACCCTCACCCCAGTCCGTATGGAGGTATTCCCCATCCAACATCTTATCAAACAGTAAGCATTTAATGTAGAGAAATAACAGCCAAGTAATGGCGCCCACATATGACTGAGATCTGAGATCCAACCCTGTCCCGTGATTTGCTAGCTGTATGGTGTTAGCCAGGCCCCCTCCCCATTGTGAGTCTCGGTTTCCTCATCAGTGAAGTGGGAATAACAACGCCTGGTTCACATGGTTGTCTCCAGGATTGAATCAGATAATAATATGTCGGGAGGACAGAAAAACTGTTCAATAAATGGTAGCTGTCATCATGGGTGTCCAATTCCATTTTCTTTTTTTTTTTTCTTTTAAGAAAATAATACACAGTGACCAAATCTGTTTTATACCAGGAATTCAAAGTTGCTTCAAAATTAATCCATTAATATTGATCCATTAAAATTACTTTATATAATATTAATAGCATGCTGAATTAGTATCATATATCCTATTAATGAACCTAAGTGAACAAAATCATATGTTTATCTCTGTAAATGATGTAAAAAAGCCTTGGACAAAATTCAACACCCATTCATGGCATAAACACTCAAGAAGCTAGGACTTAAGGGATACTTTTTATAAGGTTTGATGAAACAGATATACCCTAGTCCTAAATCCAGTATGTTTTTTAATGGGGAAACACCAAAGACAGTTCTGTGAATATCAGTAATACAGCGTGGAGGCCCATCATCTCTTCCGCCATTCAGCACCGTGCTAGAGCTATTACCCAGTGGGATTAATCAAGAGAAATCAATTAGAGGCATAAGAATGGGTAAAGAAAAAGTAAAACTCTCCCTACCAGATATGAAAACACACTGTAACCCCTCTCTAATTAGGATAGTGTGGAACTGGTGTGCGAATTGGAAAACAAGTCGGTTCAAGGTCAGAGCAAGTCCAGAGCCAGACCCAAGCGCACGCGGAACTCACTGTACGTGACGAAGGTGGCCCCTCGGGTCCCTGGGACAAAGGCGGACTTCATAGTAAATGGTGCCGGGACAACCAGGTAGCCATTCGGAAAAGATAAAACTTGCTTCCAGTTTCACACCAAAGAGAAAAACCAACTGCAGAAGGACTGGGGTCCGAAAATACTCAGTGACACCAGCAGGTGCTGGAGGGCAACCCGGGGAGCTTCCTCTGCAGCGCTGGGCGGAGAGGCTGCCTAACCGTGACTCAGCGTCCAGGGGAGATAAAGTATAAAATTGATCATTTTTTTACATAAAAATTTAAAAAATCTTTTTTGACAATAAAGCACTTTGAAGAAAGTCAAAAGACAAGGCATTTGACAGACTGAGGGAAAATGTTAACAAGAAACAAACCAATGCCCCTAATTTATAAAGCACTCTAAAATACCAAGGGCCAGAGAGCTAAACACTTGGTGAAAAGGTGGAAAAAAGACATGAAGAGACAATTCATAAAGTAAGGTATAACATGAAAAAATGTTAAAACTCACTCGTCATTAGAAATATGCCAATTAAAAACAGCTGAGAAACTGGGTGTCGCCTACAAGACTGGGAAGAACTAGAACTTGTGAGCGCACACCGTGTGCACAAGGCTGTGGGAAGTGCGCACTTTCAGACGCTGCTGGTGGGAATTCACGTCCGTACTGCCCCGTGTGCAGTAGACGATTTGGCAGTACTTAACAAAACGGCTTGCATACTGCTTTATTTTCCATCCCAATAATCATAACATCTGGAAATCTTCCCTTAAATTATCCCTTTATCGATGCAAATGATATTACCTACTGCACCAGGTGATTCACTCAGCTTTGCTTGTGATTGCAAAACGTCGGAAATGACCTGAAAGCCCTGGTCGCGGAGGTGAATAAACTACAGTGTGGCTGCGCCCTGGAAGTACTGTGCAGCTGTGAAAAAGAGCGATGGTCTCCGTGAACCCATGGGGAGAGGTTCCCAAGACATGCTGACAAGCAGGAGAAAAGCACAAGATAGTATCTGTAGGAGGCTGCCTGTCCTGTAGGAAGGAAGTGGGTGTGAGACCAGGCCAGACTCGTACCTCGTCTCACTGTCTGTTTATGGCCTTTTGAATACCTTCTGCTCCCTCCTCAGATACCCCTCCCCGCTCTGCTCATAGATGCAGGCAGTGAGCCCTATGTGGGGGGAGGCTCCCTGTGCTGCCCTTGAGTAAGATGGAGAGAGGCGGGACCCATAAGTGCCGTCCTGCCCAGGCTTGAACTGCAACTCCCGGCTCCATGTGGTCCTGGGACGTGATTTCCTCTTCCGGAAAATGGGGGACAATGAATCCCACACCCCTCCCTGGACAGAGAGGAAGTGGTATGCAAAGGGCTTTGCATAATGTGGGATATTATGTCATGTATTTACCCACAGGGTTTGCAGCTTGCCCCTGGGCCTCGAGGTAGCCTTGGATCCTCCTTTTTCAGTTCCTGTAAAACATGCACACACACTCCTGCGTTCTATACAGAGCTGCACAGCTGCAGAAGATGCTGCGGTGGCTGCTTAATTTGCTGTCACCTTGACTTACAAGGGTCCCATCAACATACACTCCACCTGCATGCCAGGTGTGTATAGGTGCCCTGAGCCTCCGGCCTGCCTGTGACTCTGGGCCTGCTCTCAGGCTCTCTGTGCCTGCTTGCACACATTGTCCTACTTAATCCTTGTAATGACTGCGAGGAAAGCCTTAAAGAAGACCCAAATGGGGCTTGGGGACTCGAATCTTCCAGTTTTGGTATCAGACACTCGTCTAGGTTTAGTGCTCGTGTGTGGACTCCAGATTCAGTGCTCCTCCCAGGAGCCCATCAGCATCCGCTCCCCAGGGCTGGGACCCGGTCTTCCCAGCTCTCTGCCTCCCTGGGTGTCCCGGCGAGTGCTGGCTGCTCTGTGATGACTTGTGGAGTAACTGCATGCTGGGAGAACAGGAGAACCTGGAGCTGCTTTTGTAAAATGCAGGATCTCCCAACAATGTGATTCTGGTCTCAATAAAGAGCCGTTGATTGATGGACAGAACTGGGTTTTTCCCACAGGCCTGTTAACAGCCAGAATCAGTCAGCCTCTTTTTCCCTGGCCTGTGCCATTTTGAGCATGGGCCCCAGAGGGTGTACACTCACATGGGTGCATGGGGAGGATCAGTGGCAGCTGCAGGGCCACCTCGGAGCCCTGCAGGGGCTTGTCTGCATGGCTCTTGCCCCTGCAGGTCAGACTGGTCTGGGGAAGGGGCAGAGCTAGACTTCAGCCTGCAGAGGTGGGGAGCCAGGGCTGGGCAAGACATGTTCTGGGAGGTCATGTTCCAAGCCCTGACTCTGCTTACCAGTCAGTAAGTTGTTTATTACACCCCTAACAGAGTCTTCCCTGTCCCAACCCCCTTCCCCTCCCCACCACACGCCAGGTCCTGTTCAATTTGCAAACGTGGAAAGGGCAGGGCCAGCTGAGGGTCTGGCCTCTCCAGGGAGAGGGGCCGTCTTCCCCACCACCCCATCCCAGCCCACTGGACCAGAGCTCTGGCCGTAGCCCCTGGGGACCCTGGTCACTGCTGAAGTGTGGGCCGAACAGAAGCCCTCGGGTGCTTGGGCGTGTCCACCTCACTGCCCTAGACTCTCCAAGCCTCCTTCCTGGGAGTCATAGTGCTGATGGGGGAGGGGGAGTGCAGTCCTCAGAGCTTCTCAGAAACTCCACACAGCCCACAGGCCCTAGGAAGGGGCACCTGGGGGCCCGAGGACCCCTTGCTTGGGTGAGAGCCAGTCATGAGCATCAGCCCCGCACTATTTCTGGCTTCCTGCCCCCCAAAGTCAGGGTGGTGCTTGTTGCTCACAGGTGCGGAGCAGTTCGTGCAAAAAAGCGCCTTCCTTCACGTGTGAATCTAAGCTTCTCAGCAAGCCCAGGAGGTCACCAGGGGAGTGTTTACACACCCCTTTTACAAAGGGGGTGACCTGCCAAAGTCATCTCCGGAACTGCTTTGTGGCTGTCTGATTTCCCACCCTGCCAGCTCCTCTCTGCTCTTGGGTGGCTGAGAAAGATTAAGAGATGGAGCATTTTAGACTATTCTAGTGTCCTCCAGGGCACCCTGTCTTGCCTCCAGGTTTTAGTCGCCTCCAGCGAACTCAGCAAGAGGTTTGGAGGAACAGTCAGGGCTTCAGCTCTGATTGGTCAGAGAGGGTAAGTGTCCACCTGTTTGCTGAACAGGAACTGATCTCAACTCTGTAGCCGGGGAAGCAAGCTTCTAACCCCAGATCACATCGCCCCAGGCCTCTAGGCCTCCTGGCTGCTCTGCATTCAAAGGCAGAAATCGGGGCTGAGCAAGAGCGAGCCACTGACCACTTTCAGTTGTCTGTCCACAGAGTGACCGAGCACCTCCGCTTGCCTCTGCTGGGCAGGGATGTTCCAGAGACAGCCAGCCACCTTCTCTCTGCTCACTGTGCCCCTCCTGCTAGATTTGGCCTCTGACCCTGGGTACCCGGGCCACCCATCCCCTCCCCGGAGCATATCACACATGTCGCTTTATGTTCATCGTGGGTGGACAGCTGGGACCTGCCTTCCCCAAAGGGAAATTCCAGATCCCATTAAATTCCAAATTCCACAGTCTTATCTGGCACCGTTCTGTCTGGCCTTTGATGGGCTTCCTGGTGTGGGAGGAAGGACCTCCCACCCTCAGAGAGATTATGGACCTCCCCCACCTCGGAGAGTTCCCGGGGTGTGTCCCGGGCTCGTACCTGGGCTGGAGTGCACAGGCCATTTATACAGAGAACAAACCCAGCAGGGTATGTGGGGAGGGGCAAGAGTAGGCTGAACGGCGTGAGCAGAGTAAGCGGGCTCATCCGGAGTTTCATCTCCTCTCCAGCCCTTTCCGAGATGAGATGCCTCACCAAAGCAATCACTGCCTCTCCACGAGCCTCAGTTTCCCCGTCTGTTAGCTGAGGGGGTTGGGCTAGTGACCTCAGGTCCCTGGCAGCTTTCAGCTGTACATTCTCTGAAATCCCCTCAGCCCAGCACCCTGTCAAAGTTTCTGAGTGCCAGACGAGCAGCTGTGTCACCACTGCATTGGTGTCCTTCCCAAATTTCCTGTCTAGCTGGGACCCTGTAAACAGAGGGTGACCAGAGTGTGGGTTCCACAGCTGGCAGGAGCCCGCAGCTCCCACGTCAGCAAACCCTCGTCAGTAAACAGGCCTGTGTGCCGAGCGTTCCTCCCACTAAACTTGGTGTGGCTGGCTCCTTCCTGTCACCCAGCTCAGCCGTCCCTTCCTCAGAAGCCCTCTGAGATCTCCGTGCCTCTTTTACTTTTTTTTAGTCTTTAAAAAAGATTTTCTTTATCTTTACAGAGAGGATAAGGGAGAGAGAGAAACATCAATTGTTTGCCTCTCACACATCCCCAACCCAGGCATGTGCCCCAACAGGGAATCGAACCAGCAACCCTTTGGTTCGCAGATCAGCGCTCAGTCCACCGAGCCACACTAGCCGGGGCACCTCTTTTGCCTTTCTTTTAGCACTGTTACCACGCAGAATTATTTGCGTATATACGTACTTGGGAGTTTATTGTCTGTCGGCCCACCAGCATGTAAGCTCCACGAGGGCCGGGCCGTGGCGCTTGCTCGGTACGGCACCCGCAGTGCCCAGAGCAGTGCCTCCTGGCACATGGGGGTTCTTCACGCGCAGGGGCTCCGGGAGCGAACAGTCAGGGCTGTCCATAAGCACCTCCCAGAATTGTTTCGAGACTGACATGCCTGGCCTTCACCTCTGCGGGTTCTGGTTTAGAAAGCCTGGGCGCCCGAGTCTGGGCAGAGCGCTCGGAGTGACTCAGATGCGCACCTCTTCTTGTTCCAAAGAGACGAGCTCGGGTTCCCAACAGTGGGGTCGCCTCTGCCTCGGTTCCACCAGGGATTCTGACTCCGTGGCTTTAGAGTCTGCCCTGAGCACTGGGAGCTGTAACAGCAACCCAGGTGGTTGTGTTGTGCCGCTGAGGTAGAGGGGCCCCAGACCGAAAGCGTCTCCGAGGCCTCTCTGGTCCAAAGTTCTGCTGTTCTTGGAAAGCCCTGCGAGGTTAAGCCACCGTTACTTCCCCGTGGCAAACCCAAACCTCCCAGAAGGGTGGGCTCTTTTCCCTACCCTGCTGCGCGGATGAAGCAATGCCCTGGTTGACCCTCACAGATGAGTTGGGAGGGTTGTCCAGGTCCCTGCGGCCCCTCTCCACTGACATCCCCGGAGGGGCTGGTGGCCCTCCACACGGCCCCTGTACCTCCTCCTGGCAAGATGACCGCGTTGTGTTGGAGTCTGTCTCTCCCTTTCCCTTGATAGCACACAGTTTTAAATAAAATCTTCATTTACCAGAAGTTCACACCGCAGCTTATGTGTTATATGAGAACAGCCATCTTGTGTTTATGGGGGAAATGCTCTGAGATGCAGTCGGGGGGCTGCAGGAGAAGCAAAGGCAGAGGGGGTGTGTGCGGGAGGAAGCCGTGGAATCTGAGCTGGCACCCACCCCTGGCAGTGCCATGTTCCTCTTGGCTCAGCACGTGGCTGGTGGGGGAGGTGCCACCGCTCTCCCAGCTGACCTCACAGCTGCTGGAAGGCGTGGGGCTGGGTGGGAGTGTGATGTCACCGCCCGCTCTGCCAACTGGCACCCGGTGCTGCTCTGGGCCATTTCCATGACTCCAGTTGGTTAAGACCACGCTCTTGCTGTTGATCTGCTAGGTGCCTCCTGCCTTGCCTTGGACGCCGTGACAAGGAAGGGATTTGGTGGTCGTGGACAGATACCACTCCCCCCACGACCATTCTGTCTTATTCCCTGCCCACCACCAGACCATGAAGCCTCTAAAGCCATAAACACATTCCACTTGTCCAGGACTTCACAGTTACGGGGTCTTTTCATGCAGTCCTCCCGACTGCTCTGTGGTGTGGGTAAGCACTTCCTTGTTCGTGCAGAGGAAGAAACTGAGGCTCCTGGGAATTTGAGTACCTTGTCAAAGACTCCTGCGGCAGAGCTGCGACCTTGTGCCAAGATTTCTGTTGACTCTGCTTTTACCTGGTGGGGGACTGGAAGTTGGGTCACTGTCCCGTCTCTCAAATATGGTATGCAGTATTTTTAATCCAATGGCATTTGTCTCTCGTGGTGGCCTGAAAGCCAAGAGGCCTAGGATGAAATACGAAAGTGCTTTGTTACCTTGAGCTAGTCTGCTTCTCCCTGTGGGCCTCAGTTTCCCCAGAGGTAAACCAAAGAGTTGGATTAGGTGGTGTTTCAGAAGGTTTTCCCTTCAGCTCCTCCCTGGAGGCTTCTAAATGGCAGTGGGTGTGAGGGAAGAGGGTTTGCGGCAGCCCCGTCGCAGGGTCCGCAGTCCAGGGCCGATGGGCTTGTAATAAATACTGAGCTGACAAACCCTAAGCCACATCCCCAGCCTCCAAATAAATGAAAGTTTGCCCAGAATAACAGCCCGGAAAGTGCTGGGGCCCTTCCCACTGGCCGAGCCTTTGGGCCGCCTCCTCCGGGTCCCCCATCCTTCACTCACTCCAGCTCCAAAAATTGAGCCAGCGCTGCCCTAGACTGGCCTTAGTTCACACCACAGCTCTGCAGCCTGCCTCCCCCCACCCCCAACCCAGGTGCCACAGCGGCTATTGAGGACTAGTCCCTTAAGATGACAGCTGCGGACAGGCCGCCTGGCCTTCATGGGGGTGTGGGGCGGGTACAGGGGAACGTGCCTTTATCCCCAGAAGTCTCTCTGTCTTTGTCAGGTACTCACTGACGTTTCCTCCGCCCGGCCTTGGGACATGAACTAGCCCGGCTCCAGCAGGAGGCTGTGCACTCTGTTTCTGGCTAAGGCCACCAGGAAATTAGGGGGCGTACACAGGTGGCCCCAGAGTGCTCCAGCATGCATGGGTCACACTTAGTTTGATGTTTCTTTGATGCTTGCATGAATGTTACCGGTCTCAGGGGCAGAGACCCAACTGTTAGGTCGAGTATGAAGTCATAGAATGTTAGAGCTGACAAGACAGCTCCTTCATTTTACAGATGAGGAAACTGAGGCCCTGGAAGAGGGGGTGGGGACACCTGCCCAGGGTCACACAGCTGGAAGGTGGCAGAGTCTAGATTTGAACCCAGGGCTCATGCCTGTGCCCTTGACCCCTCATCTTCAGGATAATCCCAACCCCAGGGAAATCCAGGCCAGGGGATCGAAGCCCCCTGGCCCTGCTTTTGGTTTATGGGCCACCCTGGGTCAGCACTGCCCCTTCAGGAAGCCAGCTTTCCTCTCTGCTCTGGGAAAGGTACCACTGCCATGTTGTGGGGTTTCACTGGAAGTCGGGAGGGGGCAGTCCAGGAAGCGAAGCCCCTCACAGGGCCTTCCTTTGGGTTCCCAGACTGTGTAAGAACCGGCAGGGAGGCCTCCCGTGTGGGAGGCTCAGAGCACCAGCTAGAGCCCCGCCCCCTCCCTCCGTGTGGCCCTTGTGGATTCCACCCGGTATCTCTGGGAGTAGTGGAGCGTTTAATTCCCATTCCACAGGTGGGTGCTGGAGGAATGGCCTGTCAGGGACCTTGGCCAGAGTCTGGGCTGACCTCTGCCCCTCCTCCCCTGTTATTTTGTGGAGGTTCTTAGGGCCAGTGTGAACGTGTGGAGCCTGAGGGACTGGGGGGCGGGGGGAAGATTTGGTATCTAGATGCCCTCCTGGGCAGGCCAGATTCATCCCCGGCTCCACTGGTCCAGAACAGGCCGTCCTGTCCCCCTCCCTCCCCAGCACTGCCCAGGGCGGTCCCCTCCTCCCTTCCCCGGCAGGCAGACGCAGACGCAGACGCGGGGCTCTGCTGCAGGACTCCTGCCTCTGACATTCCGCCCCAGAAGATAAGGATCCTGTCTGGCGCCTGAGTGCTTTTTTCCCTCCTTCTTTCCGAATCTGTTCCCTGATTATCTACAGACAGCCCCTCACTAGGGGCCACCAGAGAGGGGTCCAGACCACAGAGAAGGGGGATGGGACTGGATGGGAAGCCTGCAGCCACCAAAAAGCCCTGCTAGCTCCCCTCCCCCATCTAAGGGCTTGAGGGCCATTTCCTAAGCCCCCACTGTAGCCTGAGCCCCCAGCTTAGCAGAAAGCTGAAGACTGGTTTCCCTGGTAAACTGACCCACTTAGTGGGGAGAAGAGGTATGTGGTCTGGGGTCTGGGAAGGGGACAGGGTGGGGTCACTTCCGTGGTCAGCATTCCTCAGCCTTGGACCTGGACTGTGCCCAGTGGGGGATGTGGTGGAGGCCATAGCCAGCCAGACGGCCACATCCTGTGGGAGACGCTGGCCCTTCCTAGGCCAGACAGAGGCTGAGGACACTTAGGGACAGGGAAGGGAGGGTGCTAGAAGGCTCCCAGAGCTCGGCCTTGAGCTCTGGGGACTGGTCTCAGTGCCTGGCCAGGGTCGGCGTAGCCTCAGCCTGAAAAGGAGAGGTAACTCCTCACCGCTTGGGCCTAGGACCTGGTACCAGCCTAGAACCGCAGCCTCAGAGTGCCAGGGCTGCCCCCAGGCAGCATCTAGTCACACTGAGGCAACATACACATGGGAAGACTGGACCAATGTAAGGAGGGTCCGGTCCCTCTCTCCTACTGGCAGGTCAGATGCTCTTCTGCCTTCCAGGGATCAGGAGTCTGCAACTTGGTCCCCACCCCACTGGGAGTTGGGGGATCGCTAGATTCAGGTTCATGCTTTATGCCAACATGCTGTGTGACCTTGGGTAAATTCCTTTCCCTCTCTGGGCCTTGTACTCTTAAACTGTAAACTAGAGAGACGCTTGTATGGAATAAGAACATACGACTTTCTCTTGGAATGGAATGAGGGAAGAGGGCCATCTGCTGATACCTGAGTCCACAGACACCACCTTCCCAAATTTTGTCAAACTCTCCAGCGTTGTGAAGCTCATACGCAATGTTGGAGTTGATACCCTGGCTTGGAGTGGGTACCTTATAAATATGGTGCCTGCAGCTGTTAATGATTCCTGCTGCAGGAGCCGGGGCAGTGGAGTAGCAGGGGGCTGAGGGGTCTGCCACTTCGCTCCTGTGCTCCTGTGTATTTGCTCCTGCCCGCTTTGAAGAAGCCCCTGCCCCCAACCTCCACCCTCCATCTCCTCCCCCACTCCCTAAAACCATGTGGGGGAAGGGAAGCAATGCAAGATCATTTTTTATGGCTTCCTGGCCCTGGAGCCAGAGGGCTGAGGATCTGGTGGTGTGGGCTGGATTCCTGAGTCTCCCCCTCTGAGCCTTCAGCTCGTAAATATGAAGCCTGGGGCTGGGGGGAGGTGGCCGTTAAACTGTCAGCAGAGCGCCCACTTAGAAAGTCGTAAAGTGTTTCTCGGAGCTGGGCCTAGGGCTCTCCCACCCCACCCTCACGGGCAGTGGCCTCCTCACTAGTAGGTGCTGGGCTCCGTCTGCCTGAGCCCCCATTCTAACCACCAGTCACTCCTGCTCCCTCCCGCTCTCTCCATTAGTTGTGCCTTGGTTTCCTGACGCAAAACGAGTCTGCTGAGCTCCCCTTTGGAAGGGGGGATGGGTGGGAAGGCACAGGCTCAGGGGGTCCCTGGAGCTCTTTGAAAGCCAGCGGAGGCTTCAGACAGACATTAGAGGGGGTCTGCCCCTGATTTCTGGAGAGCGGTGAGGACCTGCTGGTGTGGGCTGGATTCACACCACCAGAACAGCAAAGCCCCCATCATTTCTAATTCCCTTCTCTGTGCCTAGCCTACGGGGGCCGGAACCTGCCTCCAGGAGCTCACAAAGTTGTGTTTAGAGAGAGGGGATGGGTGCCTGTGAAGAAAGAGCTCACATTTTTTCTGGCTCAGAGGAAGAAGGGTCTCCAAGGCTGGGATGAAGGGAAGCTTCCCAGAGAGTGTGGGCAGGACTGGGGACTGGGACGTGGGGGTGGGTGGACACGCTGGGCCTGACTGGGTTGGAGGACAGCTAGAAGCCCAGGCTGGTTATGGAGGGCAGAGGCCGGGAGCCGGTACCTGAACTTGAGGGCTGGTGAGCTATGGAGGTTTATGAACACACCCCACAAGGCTCCCTCTCTCTCGGTCACCAACACTCATGCTCTGTGGACAAGTTCTTGGCAACAGGAGGAGTTCAGATACTCCCTTCCCACTTGTTAGTCATGTGTCCTTAGACAAATTAGTTAGCCCAGCTGAGACTTATGTTCAGCCTCAAAATGGAATGAATAGCAGCGTGCCCCCGTAACCCCTGTAACACCGGTCAGCATGGAGTTTAAATGAGATTATGCAGAGAGGAGATCGTTGCTCAGTGGTTCAGTGGTCTGGAGTCTGGTGGCCCGGATTCGACCCTCCATTCCGCCTCTTCCTGACCATGTGAACTCGGGTCACATTCCACCTCTCCAGGCCCCAACTCACTCATCTGTAAAATGAGGGTAAGAGATTAAGGACTCGATGTTAGCTCTGACTATGCGCGCAAGTAGCACTTGGCCTGGGGAAGAGTGGGTGTGAGGTCAAGTGTACGTCGCCCCTGCCTCCTTCCGCAGCCTGCCTCTAAAGGGTCCGGAACGCACAGCTTCTTGGGGGTGGGAATGGTCTTTCTTAGGGCTCCTTAAGTTCTTTTTTTTTTTCCATCTTAAAAATGTTTAATGCTTACCTTAAAGCTAGTAAAAATAAAACACCAGCCAGTCCATTTCCCTGGTTTGTGGTGAGCCCGGTGGGCCAGGGGAGGAGGCATGGGAACCTGAGCTGGGCAGGATGAGGAAGGTGGGGGAGGCCCCTGCAGGGCAGGTAATTGGGTGTGGAGGGCCCCTCTGTCTTCCCACCGTGGGGCAGTAGAGAAGGTGGTCATTAACTTCACCACAAATGGCCCGACTGCCTGGAACTCCCTTAGGCAGAAATCCAGGGGACATTCAGAAACTAAATAAACAGGATTCTGATCATTAAAAATAAGCCTTCCCGCTGTGCCCCCCGCCCCTGCCTACCATGGAAAACCTGCTTCCTAATAAAAACACCAGTTTCCCTACAATCTGGGCCCCAGGAAGGGGTTGCGTGGAGAGCTCGGGGGTAAACCCCTCTAGAGAGCGCCGTGGCTGCCAAAGCCAGGGGCATGGCCCGAGACACCGGTGGGCAGGCTTGGTCAGGGCCAGCCTTGGGACAGGTGTTCACAAGGCTTCCCGTGACCCCAGGCTTTACTGCTCACACTCACAGATGTCCCCCAGGTCCTCCCCATTTGCCAGGTGCACAAGGGCCCAGCTCCATGCTGTGCATCCTCCTCCCCACTGCATCTGCACTTTCCTGTGCGGTGCCCTCCGGCTCCCACTTAGAAAGCGAGGCCTGATAACTCCTTGGGGATTTTTCTGCTTTCGAGGTGCCCTGGATTGTGCACGGCGGGCGAGGGGCTGGGTTCAGGTTTGAGTGGCCTGTCCTCTAGCTACTGGAAACCCATCCTCTGCTGCAGGTGCCTGTGACCCAGGAGAGGCCAAGTTACCACCCCCACCCCCACCTTGCAAACACCTGGCAGGCTGGGGTTTACAGGTGAATGATTCTGGGGCTAGTGGGTAGGTTTTGTTTTGCATCAGCCTTGGGAAGAGGAAGTGTCTTCCATAAGGCAAGGTCGACAGTGACTTCTCCCCCAGGAGTGCCTGATAGTGGGGATGGGGTCCCCAAAGCAGCAGGGGGGCCAGGCACAGCAGATGAGTGGGACTGATGGCTGAGAGACTGACTGTAGTCATCTCATTTGTGGGGTGGGTGGGACAAGGGATGTCTGGGTAGCAGGCTGTGGTTCCCCACCCTACTGAGTGGTTAGGAGCGCCCCACATGTTGCTAAGCAAGTCCCCTCCCTTCTCTGCCCATTTCCCCCTCACTAGTAGTTCCCGCTTCATGGGAGGCCCTGGGGGTGAGTTGGAGGGTCCCGGAGAAGTGCTCAGCTGTGCACGCCCCTCCCAATGCCGAGGTTGGCATTTGGTGCTGAGTTGGACAGGGCCCAGCCAAGACCTCCAACTCTTCCAGAGGCAGGATAGTAAGAAGCTAGGAAAATTTCTAGACAAGCGCAGCAAGGGAAACGGAGACAAAATAATTAAACGAGGCCAAACAATTTGAGCAATTTACAGTCAGCTAAGGAATCACAAGGTCTTATCTCTCCTAACCAAGGACACTTAAGAGCAAATGGTGTGCACATTCCAGGCCTCCCCAGGACAGAACAGCCTAGTCCTGGTCCCTCTTCAACGACATTCTTGATGACGCTCTTTAAAAATGAAACTAACCAGAAAATAACCTCTGACCCAGTATGTGTACATTTCGATGAATCAGCATATTGAAGGACACACCTGAAAAGCTAAGGAATATTCTGTTAAGAATCCTCCCCTCTGAGGCCTCCCCTAGGATTCCGAAGGCCAAAGACAGAGAGAAGCCTTGAGACCAAGGACAAATACACCCACGCCTTGTGACTCTGCTGTTTTTCTCCTAAACTCTAAGGGACCCCATGAGACTTGCAACCAGGGGAGCAGTGGGCAACAGCAGCTCATCCCAGGCTTACCCCCGATCCTATCTCCGAGGCCCCCCTTTTCTCTGACTTTCTCCCCTGTTGCTTCTTCGACCTTCAGCCATCTTTGCTCCATTGCCCCAGCTCTAATAAGCACACTTCCGGAATCACCTGGGCTTGTGTTGTGAAATCTCTCCTACACGAAATCAAGAGCCCACACATCACTGGCGGCAGACCCACTCCTAGCCTAGACCCTGTCCGGTAGCACACGCCCACTAGTGTTCTCCGCTCGGCAGTGTAGGAGCGGGTGTGCCCCAGGTGAGCAGGGGGCCGTAGGCTCCTGGGCCACGTGGGGTAGCCGGTGCCACGGGATTCTCGGGTAAGCCTGAAGTCTCGGTTTCACAGGTCAGCGTCCATGGGGCTCCCTCCTGCTTCCCCACATGCACCCTCTACATGTAAACTGCGTGTCTGTCCGGGTCGGGTGACTCAGTCGGTTGGAGCGTCATCCTGTACAACAAAAGGTTGCGGGTTTGATTCCTGGTCAGGGCACATACTCGGGTTGTGGGAGGCAACCAGCTGATGTTTCTTCACACTGATGTTTCTCCCTCTTCCTCCTCTTTCTAAGATGATCAGTGAATCTATCGTCGGGTGAGGATTAAAAACAAACCCTGCAGGGCCTGCAGGGAGCCTCCTGCCCGCTCCACGGGGGGGACTGGCCCTGGGCTTGGGGAGACGTAAACAGGTGCCGTATGTGGGTACCTGGAGGCAGGTGACTAGGCTGTGGAAGCCTTAGACAGGCGAGAGAGCATGGCACATTCGATGCCACCCCAGCTGAGCTGGCCTCCCCTCCCTGTCCTTACCTCCTGCCCCAAGGTCTGTCCTACCCCCAGAAGCTCTCCCCTGCCAGAGCCCCAGAGACTGTGAACTGCACCTCTCGAGTTCTGAGCTCTGCTCCCCACCCCCAAGTGGCACTCTCACCCACTTGCCCTGTGGCTCGCTTCACTTTTGGACGACTTGGACGGATGTTGGTATCAAGCCCAACTGTGCCTCCTCTGCCTTCTACCCGCTGGCCCCAGACCAACTGCTGCCGCTAAGGATGCTATAGTTCCTATGCTCATGGAACCTCCTGGGCCCTAATAACCCTCCTCTCCTGGGAGGAAGCAAAGCTCTCAGGCCATGGGCACCATCCCCAAGAACCAGTGGTCCCAGCTGTGGAAGTAACGCGTGTAGCCTGCCTCTGGTAGGCTCAAGAATGGGCACAGGGCCAGCAGGGTGGACGTAGGTAGCCAGCTGACAGGCCCAGGCTCCATCCCTCGTCCTCCTTCTGCTCTTTCAGACTCCGGCCTTCCCAGGGGCCCACACAGTTGCTTCCTGTTAGGGTCACAGCTAAGCAGAGGGCAGCAGCAACAACTTCCGCCTGCCCAGCGGACATTGGCCTCCTTTCTGACCCAGACAGACACCCTTGTTTACTCCTCCATGTCCCGCCCCCACTACCCTCTGCCATGCCATCTTATTGCTAAGAGACCAGGGGAAGGATGGGGGCAGGGAAAAGCTGAAGTGTATTTGATATTTCTGGCCACCCTTCCGCCTGGCCCAAGAATGCCTATGGCCTGAGAAACCAGAAGTTTCCTTTGACAGCCCTTAAAAGTAAGAGGAGGCAGGCTCCTTGGTACTCAGTCCCCAAGGGCCAAAGAAGACTTGGGTGGGATTGCTTGTCTGCAGGGGAGTTTGGGAAAGCGCACTAAGCTTCCTTTCATTTCAGTCCGCGATTCTATGATTCTTTTTACTTCAGACTTTGATGTTTCTAAGAGTCCGTCATCATGATAGTCTCCACTTACAAGCTCCCCTTGTGTCGACTGCATTAATCCTGAAGGCCTCCTTAGGCGGGAACTCTGTCCCCACCTTCTAGACAAGCCAAGTGACCAGCTGGGGTTTGTGTACCCTGGCAGCACGCCACAGACCCCACACAGGGAATCACCACTCCACTAGCGTTTCCTCTGTCACTCCTGGCTGCCTTCTCCGGCTCTCGGAGCCTGCATGTCCCGGTTTAGTTAGGTGGAATTGACTTCAGCTAGAGGAGAAGTTGCCCAAGCCTCCCGAGAAGACTGGTGGGTCACAGTTGCTCAAGGGGCCCCTAGAGAGACTAACTGGCCACAGGAGAGCCCCCCACAGACACACACAGATGTCCTAAACAGAGCCTCAACTTGCTGCAAAGGCATTTGAAGGCCTCCTCGGATAGCCCATGTATGTACTGAAGAACTGGCTTGCATCATGGAACCTGGTGTCTGGCCGTGTCCAAGGTTAGTGCTGGCTCCAGTGGCCCCGGTCTGCCCAGGGAACAAGCCAGAGGCCAAAGTGAGCCTATGAGTCCGAGGGCCAAGAGCTGCCCTTGGGAATGGCTTAGCTGTCCTCCCCCGATACTGAGCATTGCCCAGGTAGCCCGGTATTGTCTGAGAGCAGGGAGGGAGGGGAGATATCAGGAATATTCAGCTTTGCCCCTGAGAGCAGGGGCCGGACTTGAACAACAACAGTAGTAACTGGAACCAAGACAGAAGGCCCGACGTGTCCTTGGCCTGGCACCTCACCAGGAGATCCTTATCTTTAAATCACAGGCTTTCCAAGCTGGAGGGAGCTTCCCATTACCATTGCCCGAGTTGAGGCCCACAGCCTCCTAAGTGCCACCCAGGGATGCAAATCATAATGGTGTTTCCTGGGCCATTTGAACGGGTGAAAGCCAGGTTAATCTTAATCATAAACCTCTAACAGTGGGCATAATAACAGCTGGGGCCACTGCCCTCTTGTCCTGTACATCACCTCTGGTGAGATTACAGTTTAGAGAGGATGTTGGACTGGCCTGGAGTTGGCCCGGCATTCCTGGCAATTCCCAGTGAAATCCCCACGCGTGGCTCGGTGCTCCGAGGGTGCAGAGGCCCATGTGGTGATCTGCTGTACTGGAGATCTGAGGCCCGCCTTCCTCAGCTAACTCAGCACTGTGGGCAGGGGCACAAGGGGGGAGTAGGGCTGTCAGCCAGCCCGCCGCGGGCCTTCCCTCTACCCCCCTTCCTGCGTGGCGTCCCTCGACCATGTATCCGGCTGTGCTGACACACGTGAGCTTCCCTGGCCCTGCCCCAGGCGAGATGATCTCCTTTGTGCAGATGAGGGAGCTGAGGCTAGTGGCCCAAAATGGCAAGGCCAGAGAGTGGTGAAATTCAAGGGAGGTGCTGAGAGGTCCCCGAGCTGGTTCAGCCAGAAGAGGGAAGCCCCCTGAGGGAGAGGAGAGATCGCACTGGCACCTGTGCGGGCAGTCAGTGCCTTCTTCATCTGGATCCTTCAGCATCAGGTCGGGGTGACCCTCTGCTACCTGGGGGGCAGGGGTGAGTGCAGAGGGACTGCCATCTGCCTCCGCAGCCCTCTGAGAGTGACAGACACCGTGCATATGAGCACCAAACTTCCAGAAGGAATGCTTTGCATCTGGGACATGACGCATCTGCCATTTTGAGACCCAGCTGCCCCCGCAGGAGGTTGGGGCTCTAGCCTGGCAGGCCAAGGGTACCCGCTGCCACATCTGTTCCCTGCACACCCTGGATCTGTTCTTTGTCAGGGGCTCCTGGAGTCTCGCACACATGCCCAGGAAGCACCGCAGTGAAGCCTGGGTGATGAAGAGCCAGCTGGGTGTGCCACCCATTCTGACCCGGGCTTGGCCTGCCAGCATCAGAGCAGCAGATAGGTCCCAGCCTTCCACCGAAGAGTCTGGGACCAGCTTCAGGGCCAAGCAGAAAGGGCCTGGACTTCAGGTTCAGTCCCCGTCTGTGCAGCAGGCCACCACACCCTCCTCCCGAGCAGTGCTCTTCAGTGGAACTTCCCGTGGGGGCGGGCGTCCCCTCCCTGTGCTGTCCGACGTGGTAGCACTGCTGCACGCGCCTCTCAAGCCGTGGAAATGTGGCTGTTCAACTAAGGGCCTGAATATTTCATTTTAATGCATTAAAGATTAAACTGCCATGTGTGGCTAGTGAAAACTTGTATTGGATAGCACAGCTCTGAAGGTTCTGGAAAGATGCCACCCATTGTGCGTCCAGTACAGTGTGGGCGGTCAGCCAGGGTTAGTCCCCGTCCGCGCTTCCCAGAGGGGCTCCTCGCAGACCGTTCCCCAGCCCCTCCCACCTGAGTGGCCAAGCCAGGTGGACCAGAGAGTTAGGGGCGGGGGTACAGCGGGCTGGAAGGCTCTCTGCTTCTTTCAGAGCCCTCGGCACCGTAGCGGAACATAACAGCCACAGCCACCGTGACCACTTTTGATGGCAGCCACTCTTAAAATCTCTTCTGTGCCTTGTAATAATAACATTTGTTGCGTTGCCAACCAAGCACCAGACAAGGCACTGGGGGAACTGGGTGAAGAGCCTGACGTGTCATCATAACCTTTGGAGCACAGCCTTGTTCTCCCCATTTTGTAGTCGAGGGCATGGAGGCCCAGAGAGTGAAGCAACTTGCCCAGAGTGGCACAGCCAATGTGTGACAGCACCAGAGTCTGCTCCTGGGTGTGTCTGTCCCCAGAGTCTGTGCCCTTTTTGAAAGCTCAGGGCTCTGCATTTATTTACTCTCCACCTGTTCTGCGCTGGCTAGGACTATACCAGGCGTCTTTGGGGACACAGAACTGCATAGAGCAAGGTCCCTGCCCTCCAAGTTTCCTTCCCACAACACTCCCTGTAGAGAAATGGTAAAGAACACCCCAGTGCCCAGTCAGCAGGAGTTCCTGAGTCCCCGCTTGCACGGGGTGCAGCCAGTAGGTCCCTGCAGCCTGGGCCAAAGCCTGCAGTGAGAGGGTAGCTCCCTGTCCTGGAACCAAGTCAGGCTTTCTGGCTACACCCTAAGCTTGGATACTGAAGGTTGAATCCTAATTTCATAAATGACACCTGACAAGCAGCCACCCAGGAGTTTTCTGACACTGCAAAAGTCTTGCAGTAAATCAGTTAGATGAATATTCTCTAGTGTTCTCTCTCCAGTGAGCCAGGCAGGAGAATCACATCTCGTTTTTTGGAGGAAAAACTTGAGGCCTGGAGAAGCCTCCCTCAGGACTTGCCCTGAATCCAGCCCCTGCTTGGGTTGGACCAGAGGGCCCCCAACTCGCTTGTCACCTGCTCCAGGGCCTGTTCTACCTGCTCCAGCTGCTTTTGTAGGATAACCAGGGAGCGGGTGGAAGGAAAACACTCAGCTTATGTATTCAGAGAGGCAGACCATAAATATTATAACATCCAAGAGAAGGAGAAGAGAGAGGAGGGAAGGCGGATGCTGACAGCAAGGATGTCCGCTTCCGAGAACCCGTGTTCCCCAGCCCACTGTGAGCAGGGATCCTGCCAGGTCATGGGACTGCCCTGAGTGTGCGTGCGTGTCTGTTTGTGTGTCTGCAGCTGTGCCAGTGGGCGCAGTGCGTGCTGGCGTGGCAGTGTACGTCCAGGGGCGATCGTGGCGCACAGACCACCTCCTGCTGTGTCTGGCCCTCCCCAACTTGCTTCCCAGTTTTCCGGCAGACAGATGTCTCCCAGATGTTTCTCACTTCCTGCCTGGCTCCGAGCTGTGCATGTGTGTGTTTATTTTGGACAGCCCACTAAATAATAACCACTTTAAGAAAAGCTTTTCATAACCTTGTTCCCACGAGGAGTCAGAGTTCAGGAAATAATCCCAAGTCTATTCACTATTGTCCCCTGGCTCTCTTCTCTCTGACCTCCACTCCCCCCACCCTTGGGACCACTTTGGAAAAGATTTCCTTTTATTCTGTATGACATGTCCTCTCTCCATGACACTGGCTCTCTGGGAAGCTGGAGCTGGATGTTCTTGAAGAGGGGGTGAAGCCGGAGCTCAGAACAGAGAACCCCTTAGAGTTTTGCTACCCAAACTGTGGTCCCCAGACCAGCCTCACCCAGCACCTTGTTGGAAATGTAAAGTCTCAGTCCTACCCCAGACCTCCTGCATCAGAGTCAGTATTTCTGTAGGAGCCCCGGTGATTCATACCTACTTCAGTTTTGAGAAGTGCTGGTCTGGGACAGCTGTGCCTTGTGGAGATAATGGGGGCTGACTCAGGGGGTAGGAGGCGGGGGTGGAAGGCCCTGCCATCAGACCCTGCTTAGCAAAGCCTAGACAGGATCTGGCGGTGCAGATTGGAGGCCCTGAGCCCTAGAGGTTGGAGCCTGAGTGGGCTGGGGAAGAGGCAGCCCAGCTAGTGGTGGGAATTGAGGGGTGGATGTATCTTAAGAATGCCACTCCTAGCAGACTAGGGCAGCAGGCTAAGTGCCATGCCAGTCTGGCTACCCATTATGGTAAACAGATTTGGGCCAGCCCTATCATCTGCTTCTTGGGTTCTTAGTCCCTGCCCTGCCCCCAGCTTTCCCCTAGGGCTTGGTATGGCCCACTTCTCCCTAGGAGATCTGGGCTCTCAGATGGGGTGCCACAGAGTCTATGTTCTCCTGTCCCTGCCTTACCTAGTATGTGGGCCTGCCTCCTATGAAAACAGAGCAGATAATATCAGCTCTGCTAATTTCTTAGGTGACCTAAGGAGCTTGGGGCTGTGACTGCTCCCTAAACTGTCAAACTCTGCACATGTCCAGGGTTTATGCCGTCTCTCAGCAAAGGCTTGTGGCAGGCGTGTACACCTGGCTCAGAGTAGATGTGTTCTGAGAGGCTCGAGACCCTGACTTGGCTTGAACTCCAGCAGCTGATGGCTTAGCTGGGGAAACAAGAGTCTTGCCTTTGGAAGGTTAAGGAAAGATCAGACCCCCCCAGTGCAGGAGACCACCAGTTGGCAAAGGATTCCCCTCAAGCAAGGACAGAGCTGATGGGAGTGCCTTTGTGGACAAGATGGGATTTGAGGGATGAGGTACAGAGGGCTTGGAATGTTGAGATTATAAGGGGAGTAGAGAGATCCTAGCAAGGTGGAGACCTCAGAGTCAGAGGGTCCCAAGAGTTTCCTTCTGGAAGGATGGCTTTGGCTCTCCAAGCCCTGGGGAAGGGGAGGTCCTAACGGGATGGTGACCGGGATGGTTAGGGGAGCCCTCTCTGAGGGAGGTGGGGCTGAGGCAGGAAATGTCCTTGTGGGCATTTTGAGCTTCTGTGCTACAGAAGGTGACCAAGTCTCATGTCAAAGTAGGTACACATTAAGTACTTCATCAGTAATCAGTGGGTGAATGCCTAGGTGAGGGACTGGATAGAGAGGGGAGGGAGGGACAAGTGGATGGATGGATGGAAGGAAAGAGAAGAGGATGAAAGAATGAATATGATCATCCTAATACTCTGAATTTGTCAGAACCTTTTTCCCCCCTCCATTCTTTGATCCCACACTTGCCCTCTGAGAGAGACTAAGCCAGAGTCTTTCTCCATAGGATTAATGAGATTAACCCAGACCCAGAGAGGGGAAGCCAGCAGGCGGCCAACCAGCCAGAAGCCTCCCGTGAGGAGTACTCTTTACCACTCCGGTTTCCTCGTGCTCCCCGCAGTGGGGAGGGCTTGGCACTGAGTCAGCCGCACTCCCTTGCCCATTCCCTGTGTGACCAGGGACCCACCCCACAGCCGTCTGGACCCGTCTGATCATGTCCTTACTGCTTGGAGAACACCGGCGCCAGCAGCGTCTCAGCCTCCAGTCTTTCCCCAGATTCCAGCATAAACTAAATGAGAACGTCGATGGCCCTAATTGTCCATCAGAGGCATGTCCAGGCCCAGCAGGGTTGTCCAGGAAGCTCATCAGTAAACATTTATTGAGCACCAGCTGTTTGGCAATGATTCCTTGAGACAGCGAAGATAGTAAAAGTCAGTTCTTCCTTCAGAAGCGCTCACAGTGCCTGAGAACAGGGAGGGGGCAGTTGCTCAGATCGTGGCGTGAACATCTCCAGCACTTTGTGGAAGGCTTCATGGCCCGGGTGCCCTTGGAACCGGGCCTGAAGAGACTGTCAGGGCCCATGTTCCATCTGGCCAGCCCCTCCAGCAGTTCCCACCGCCCCAGCCTGGTAACAGGCCGGAGAGGGGAGGTGAATCCACAGGCCTGGCTTGTTTCTTTCTCTCCCACTGAGGGCTGTCAGCTGGTGGCCTCGCCCTCTGTGAGCTCCCCGCATCTGCCCTTTTGCACCGCTAACCTGATACCCACTCCCCAGCCCAGCGGAGCTGTTTCAGGAACCTGAGACGGGGCCTTCCTCACCGCTGGTCTCTAGCCCCCAGGTTCTGGCAAGGATGTGAGCAGTGACCACAGCCCCCAAATTGGAACCTGTGCATGGTTGGCAGTTCTGCGCCATAGGAGTCCATGAGAAACCAGGCAGCAAGTGATAGACAGCAGACAGGGCCTCAGGAATGGATGCTCCCTCATTTGCTTTGCCCTGGGGTCTGGTGCCATAGAAAGTAAGGTTCCCTAGTGATTTGGGGTCTTACTTGTTTCCAGGAGACCCCTCTAAGGTCCTTGGGGAGAGGAAAGAGAACGGGAACGCCACACCTGCCTTCATCTGAGGCCCCGGGACCCCTAGTCCAGCTCTCCTCTCCTTGTGGCCACATCTCTGAGGAGCCGAAGACAGGCTCTCCCTGCACCATCCCTGCCCAGGCTGGCGGCTTTGCCTCGGGCCTCAGGTTCACTTCCCCGAGCAGGGATGCTCTGGGAGGCTGCAGCCGGAGGGGAGGGAAGAAGAGCGAATGAGGCAGCACTGACAGAGCCAGGGAGAGAAGTCCTGGAGTGGCTGGGACCCCCCTCCCTGGGGCCCCTGCCCCCACCACCCCCATCCGGGAAGGATGGGCCAGTGGGAGGCCCACCCTCCCCTTCTTTCCCTGAGTTGGCACTTTTTTTCTCTGAATGTTAAACTCAGTTTTTCCTCCCCTTTTCTTCCATTCTTGACTGCCTACTAAATAATTTAAATATGTGGGCCTAAAGGGCTTCAATTATCCTTTAATTTACATTAGTAATTTATGTATTAGGCAGAATGGACACGCAGTTAGTGTAACAGCCCCCAGTAGACTGGCTAGTATCTGCTACGCTCTAGGTTCTTCAATCTCATCTTTTTCCTGTGCAGCCCAAGGTCTTTGTTTGAAAAGCGGCTCCTACACTTGCACCTTTACATGGACTCGTGCACGTGTTCGTGTGTGCACACAGGAGGATGCCTGCACTCGGAGTGAACGTGGACATGCACCCACACACACACACACTCACACTGAGGCAGAGGACACAGGTTATCCGCACACACAGATATAAGACGCGTGCCACGTTGACCTGCAGTCTCTGCTCCCAGCTGTACACCCTTCTTCACCGCCTCGGGCACTGGTATACACGTACGCTTGTGTTTGCATCAACTGGCCAGGCGGTCCCAAATCTAGCCGTCTCTGGCGGACATTCAGGTGGGCCATTCTGTGTCCTAGTTTTCTGTTCCTTCTTGAGCAGCCCCACACCCGCCTCTCACTGACCCCCCGGGCTGAACACACACACGAGAGCATGCTCACGGCCGCCTCCCCAGCCTGCTCTCGTGCCACGGGCTGGCACCAGCTCCAGGCTCCTTCTGCGCATTCCAGGCCCGCTGCCCACCCGCCTTGGCACCGGAGCTTAGCGGCCTGGGCACCAGCAGTCGGGGGGCTCTTGCCCTGGCACAGCCAGGCTGCCAAGGGGAGTCCATTCAGAATTGCCAGCTCCCGGCCACCCCCTGAATTCTGGCCCAGCTGTCCCAGCACCAGCTTGCAAGGGCTGGGGGCGTCCCAGGGAGTGCGGGCAGCAGTAACAAAGAGCAGTGTCCCTGTGTGTGAGTGGGTGTCAACGAGCGCAGTGTCAGCTGCAGTGGGCCCCTGCCCCCGTGGGAACGCACCCTGACGTGTGGGTCTTTGTGGAGACCTTGCTGTCTAGGCAAGGCTTTTTGGGCCTGGAGCTGTCCCTGAGGATGTGGCTTCCCAGCCGTCATCCCTAACTCCGGGAGAGCCCCCCGGCAGGATTCCTAGCCCCTCTCTGTATCACCCCTCATCTCTCCCCCGTGGTCCCCAAACACAAGGTAGCTAGGGGGTAGGTAGTAGGCAGTGCAAACATTTAGTTGATAGGGTAATCCATTACACAGAGGGAAAAACCAAGACTTCAGGGGGTTAGGAAAGAGTACTCAGAGAGGTCTCTAGTAAGGTTCCTCGTAAGATGCCTTTTAGAGGCCGATTTCTCTTCCCGCACTAGCGTTCGGGCTGTGGCCCTGCTGTCTGGGGCGCGGTAATGTGGCTCCCTTCCCTGGACACATGTCTGGGCTCAGGGCGCCAGATGGAAAGTGTGTTGACAACAGGTGCCCATCGCCCCTCCTCTCAGGGGACTCCCATGGTACAGGCGTCCTACCACTGTGTCCTGAGCAGGGCATGGGCACTGGGGGCCCACGAGACAGCCTGGGCCTCCCAGCTGCTGAAGGCCTCCTATCACGTGGGGGCCCCAGGCCTGACTCCCCGGAGTCCCTTTAATGAGAGGCAGTACCAGTGGGGCAGACACCAGCGCCCCGTGTATCTGGCCCCCAGGGCTCACCCTGGCCCTGGCCCTCCAGCTGCTGTGCTGGATCCAAACAGGATGCTACCTGCCTCGGCTGGCTTGTCTCCTGTCGTCCCGGGAAACCTCAACGTTGCCCCTCTCCCAGCTTTGCCCTCTCCCTCCTCCTCATAGGTCTGGTCTGGGTTGGATGTTTGAGTGATTACTCAAGCCCCAGCTTAATTCTGTCCTCTCCCAGGAAGCTCTTCCTGATAACCCCAGCCTCCCCAGGCCTGTTTAGCCTATACCTCAAAATCTAGGGCACCAGTGACAAAAACGGTTTATCTCAGGTGGCTGTTTTGAAAGCCCGAGGGTGAATACCTGGTGTGTTGTGTTAAGAAGAATTCTGGAGCCACAGCTGGACTCACTTGTGAAGGTCAACCTCAGTTAGTCATGTCTGCCGTGGGCATGGGATTGGAATGCGGTCGCACTGGTGCCAGGTCTTTGCCCTCCCGGGTCTAGGGCGAAAGCACAAAGCTGTTACTGCTCTAGCAGTTTCACGAAGGGGTATCCCCCTCCTGGTGCCCAGTGCCCCGGATAGATGATAACTTTTCTTGTGAGTAGAACATACTTCTCTGTCTCCCACAAACTCAACACAGGGCTAGACGAAGAATAGGAGCCGAAGAAGGGGATACTCTAAGCATGTTAGAGATGGAAGGGCCTGGAGACCATCGAGTTCAGAGAAGACGAACGGGCGTCCTCTTGCTTACTGACTCTGGACGAGCAACACTGACTTCCAGGAGCTGTGTCATTTCTGAGACTAAGATTAGGTTCAGTCAGAAAGACAGCCATAATCGATTAGTAATGTCTGTCACGGGCTCGGCCAAAGCAGCAGTTGGACCACAGTATTGTTGTCTGTTTTATTTCAGTCTTCCAAGCATATCGCTGTGGGTACTGGGACCCGGAGAGGGGTTCTCCATCAGAGGTTCTGCCAGTACTTGTTTGAATGCTTGGAGAATACCAGCTTCTGCCGAAGGCGTCTAGGGGAGGAAGGCAGGAGTTTTTCCAGCACATACCCATGAATTTTCCCTTGTGCTTACATACATACATCCTCGCTGAGACACATACAGCCACACACACACACACACACACACACACATACACACACCTCCAAGTATATACAAACGGACAACACACACATATACATAAACACATACACATAAACACATACACATACTCAAAACATACACGCCTGACTTGGCCTTACCCCCAAAAAACCTCATTCTTTCTCAGCTGGTCGGTGGGACACAGGGACAACTGAAAGAAGCTTGGACAGACTACTGGTGGCGTGTCTATCTGAAGTAGGTCCCTGCAACTGTGGCCTTCGTAAGTCTTTGTGCAGTTTTTAAACTTTGAAACTTCCACCTTTTTACCCTATAGTATCAGCGGTGGTTGTTGCAAAAGAACCACTCTGTAAATGGCATTTAAAGGCGAATTGGGTTTTCTTCCGACAGCTGCCCTGGGCTTCGGACTCGCGGGCCACCAAGTACACCTCTCCATCTGTGGGAGTGGTTTTTCATTTTTCCCCACGGTGGGAAATGCGAATCCATCATGTGCCATCAGTCGAAAAGGTGGGCCGCGCTTTAATAAGTCGGCTTTAAAAGGCTGCCTGTCTCTCGAGATTGTTTTGCTCATCTGCAGACAAAGCGATTAAAGTCGGAGAGGGTACTCGGTCCCTGTGAGGACCCCCAGCCCCGACCCATCTGAGCCCCTGCCACACACATAGTCAGTGCTGGGCAGAGAGAGGAGTGAACGACCGAGAAGTGACTCCTGTCCTACTCCAGGCTCACGGCTGCACAGCGAAGCACAGGCAGGAAGAGGCAGGGATGACATTTATTTTTCTACAAGTGTTTTTTCTCTTTGAAAAAAGTCCTGCAGGCTGCGATGTATATTTCAAGCCGCTCATTTCATTCGCTCTCAAATTGACCTTATTTCTCTGGGACTTTGTGTCTCGGTGTGCCAGTTTTATAAGTAAATGAAGTGAGGTATAGGGAGTCTCCTGCACAACAAAAGTGACTTGAGATCTGAGTTAAAGTAAGTGTCATGTATATTGCACTATTTAGAAAGGGAGGGGCCAGGATAGGGAAGTAGTTCATGTTCCCTTCTGTGGTGTCTGAATCTTGAGTTTTACCTTCCCGGCCAGTGGGTCGCATTGCTCCCTCCTCGTTGTGAGGGTCGGTTGGTCTGTTGTCCCCTCTGGGTCTCAGTTTTTGCCTTCGTCAAGTGGGGAGTCTTTGGGCCCGGGGCAGCAGAAAGCCTGATAGAGTACCAGCTGCGGCAGGCACTCCAGCTGTGGCCCTGCACCAGGACGGGCGGGCGTGCCCTGCGGCCCACCCAGGGGCCCTGAGAGCTGCCGCCTCCACCTGCAGCCTCACCCCCTGCTGTGCACGGAGCCCACTCAGCCTCTCCTCTCCCCAAGCCCCAGGACGGCCCTGTGAGGGTGGGCCTCGGACTGCATCGCACAAAAGAGGAAACCGAGGCCCAGAGAGGTTGCTAATAGTAACAGCCACTGGCAGTTTCCAGCTTTTATGGTGTAGCAGGCACTGGGCTGAGTTTGTATTAAATTGTCTCATTTCGTCCTCAGAATGCTTTAAGAGATAGGTGTCATTTCTCCCATTTTGTATATAGTTATAATGCTTTGATTTTTTTGAAGATTTTGTTTATTTATTTTTAGAGAGGTGGAGGGAGGGAGATAGAGAGGGAGAGAAACATCAGTGTGTGGTTGCCTCTCGAGCGCCCTCTACTTGGGACCTGGCCCACAACCCAGGCATGTGCCCTGACTGGGAATTGAACCAGCGACCTTCTGGTTCACAGCCGGTGCTCAATCCACTCAGCTATACCAGCCAGGGCTCATTTTCCCATTTTGGAGTGGAGGAAACAGGCTCAGAGAGGTAAAGGGACTTCCCTGGACAGCCCCCGTCAGCCATGGGGAAAGTGAGGCATTGGAGACAGACAGGCGGGAAGAAGTGGCCAAGGGAGCTCCAGAGACAGCAGGGCCTGAGTCAGACCCCGGCAGGCTGTTCCCGCCAAGGAAGTACAAGGCAGGTGGGGAAGGGGGGAGGAGTCAAGGGAGAGGAGGGAGGGTTTCCCTGGAGAACTCCAGGGGTCAGTGGAGGGGGGCAGAGCACAGGTCCCAGGGTCCCCGGGGCATTTCCCACCCTGTTGCTCTCAAGCTCTTTGCTTCTTCGTAAATCCATCCTCTACCTTCTCCCGCCCACCTGCTCCATCCTCATCAACAGTGGGCTCTGGGCCCGTCCCCTCCGTTCCCCACACTTGCTCGCAGTAGACTGCAGCCTCCAGGGGAACCCTAAATTCCCAATCCTTCTCAGCACTGCATAGCCCTGCCGCAGCTGCCACAGCCCTGCCGTGAAGTAGCCCACAGCCTCTGTTCCCGTAGCTTGGTGTGGTCCTGGCCACCGCACGGTGTGGGACCCGGTGTTGAGTAGACAGTCCCCTGAGTTTCCATACCCTGCCCTTCCCCAGCACCGCGCCCCAGAGGTCCTGATGCAAGGACCAGCAACAGCAGTGGTGGGCCTGCCCAGGAGGAAGTTTCTTTCTACCGACTCCTCTTCTGTTGCCTACGAAATGCCTGCAGCAGGTGGGCAGGCTTGCAGGGAAGGCCAGGGTGGCCGATGTTGGGATTGGCAGTCTCCTGTTGGGAGTGGCACTGTTTGGTCCAGACTGCAGTGGTGGCAGTAGCAGTTAGCGGTGGTGGGTGTGCTTGTGAGTGTGTGTGCTGAGTCCACTCGGTCCCTGGACAGCCTGGGGCTTTGCCTCCCTCCCAGCGGGGCCCTGGCAAGCTCCCTAGCACCTGGTCCGCAGGATTTCAGAAGCTTCTGGCTTCCCCAGGGCTGCCAAGGGAAAGAGGGGTAGGAGAGCTGGACAGAACCATGGGCACTGCCCCCCCAGGGACCCACACCCCCCGGGGTGAGGGGCGAGCACTGCAGTCCAGGATTCACCCTGAAGCCAGAGGATCTGGCTCAAGGATGTCTTCCAGGAGGCATTCAGGGAGCACCTGTCCCAGATGGGAGTCGCTTGGGAGGGAAGGGGACCTGGGGACCCCCACCTTGCTCCAAGTGTGTCCTTCTTCCTTCCCACCGTGTCATGTCAACTTGCAGACCAGCAGCCTAGTCCCCAGCTTAGCAGATGGGGGACCAGTGCCTAGAGAGGGTAGAAATTTGCTGAAGGTTACATCATGTTAGTAGTACTGTTGGGACTGGGCTCCAAGGCTTCTGGCTCTTGGTTCAATGATCTTTCCACTGTAGCAGGTAGTTGTGCAAATTAATGTAAATTATACTCAACTATCCATGGCTTCCAGCACGGTGGGAGTGTGGGGAGTAGGGGAGCTCACGGGGCTCTCTTTTCTTTACAGACTGTCGGGTTCTGTAAGGCCCTGGTCTTACCCACTTGGAGGCCAGGGTCCAGAGGTGCTGTGGTGATAGGGGAGGAGTGCCAGCAGCTCTGGGACTGTGGGCGCCTGGCGTCCAGCTGCTGTGGAGGCGTGGGGCTGACAACACCAGGAAACAGCCAGAGGAAGCCTCTAGGATGGGCCCCCAGAGTCTGCAAGGCGGCGTGGGCCCAGCACAGGGAAATTTTCTCACGCGTCCTGGGGAGGCTGCTTGCTCTCCCCAGGCCCCCTGGGTCTCCATCAATAAGCCCAACTGAATGGAGAGGCTGGGTTGGGGGAGGAGATTTATTTCCTGGCTTTGAACAGCCATCCTCCCGGTCCTCCACCTTCGTCCTGGTCAGAGAACAATGGGGCTTCCCCAGACAGGCCTTCCTGCGGTAGCAGGTGCATGGAGCAGGGTGGATGGCCCCTGGCTACAGGCTCCCAGCCCTGAGTGTTGGGCACTGGGGGAGCCTAGACTGTTCACTCTGCTTCCAAAATAGCAGCCTGAGGGTCACTTGCAAGAAACCCTGGGGCTCTTTGAAAAATCATCAAGCTCTGGCCCTTCCCCCCTTATCTCTAGGTCCAAGGACTCTTTATTTATATAGTCCAGACAATGTTGCCATCGTGCCCCAAATAATGGGAAATAAAGTTCTGCAAAATAGTCAGCCATAATCTCACTACCCAGACCCAAGTACTACTTGCTTGTTAGTGTGTCTCCTTCCAGACTCTTGCCCAGGGTGGTTTTATGGTGTAGTCAAAGCAGTGAATCTCGTGTTTCTTTCACACTCTGGTTCCTCACTTCGCAGGACTCCATGAACCTTTCTCTCATGATTACGTAGACTTCCTAATTAGCACGGGTAGTGCCTGAGAAGCGTGCACACTGAAGATAGACTCTCATTTACTCAGTCTCCCCGTCGTCCGCCATCCGACCTTGGTCAGTTACCGCGCACCGAACATCTCCATGCATACCGGTCGGCTGAGCTGCTTGGGAGCGCTTCCTGCAAATCGAATTCTGGGTGGGAAGACACGCCTTCCTTGACACGTGTGGCCACATCGTTTTGTGACTTTGGAGCAGGAGTTAGCCTGGACTTGTCATTCTCAGAAGCCCCAGCAGATGTGCCAGGGCCTGGGAGAAGGTAAAAAGTGTGTCCCGTGCAGCATGGACTGCCAGACTTCAGGAGGTGCCACGGCTTCTGGGGGAAGGGAATGTGAATTAGAGACGGAAGGCGCTCAGGGCTCTCACTGGCGGAGGAGTCCCTCACTTAGAAACACTGCGGGGCCCTGGGGACCTGCTTCACGGAGCTGGCCACTCCTTGTTGGTAATTAGTGCCATCCATCTGCAGTGAGATCTGGAACGAGCGGAAGCCCTTTAAAGCAATTTGCTCTTTTAATATCACCCCTGTGATCTCATTTAATTTTCTCAACCAAACTTTGCTCGCTGAGGATGCCAAAGGCTTCTGCACCTACCAGCCCGGGCTGAGCCCTCACCCTTTCCAAGTAACGGGCCAGGCTCCAAAGCTCTCCTGAGATTTGTTTCACCCGTGGCAGTGTGGGTCCCAAGTAAAGGAGCCATCCCTGTCCATCTGCAAAAAGGAAGAATATAGTTTATGAGATGTGGCTTTAAACCCAGGCAAGCAGGCCCCACCTCTCTACCCTGAGCCCCCACAGGGAAAGGCAAGCAATCTTTTCCAAGTCACAGTCTGGCACTTAGAGTGTAGGTGCGCGTGTGTTGGGTGCGGGGGTCTTGGGTAATCCGCCCATGAACTCTGTGGTGTTGGCATATGATCATCCCCATTTTATAGGTCAGAAAACTGAGGCTTTGAGTGTCAGTGACTTATCAAAGTCCCTACCACATCCCCTTCCTTGAGCGATCACCAGATGACACTTTGTAGGGAGCTGGGGTGCTGCTGTCACAATGTCACACGTACCCCAGAGGTGTGGAGTGAGAGCCCGTGTGCCTGCCACACCCTTGTGCCACTGCCCCATTCACAGACACTCCGGCCGGGGCCCAGGTCCTCCAGGAAGGGAGGCCGCTGAGCCAGCAGAACTCCCAGGCTGTCAGCAGCCTCGCTGGGAGAGAGCCCAGTGATTTATGTTACTGCGGCCCCCAGCGGCCCCCAGCACCCCGCCTGGGCCTGGTGTACTTACTGACTAATGGAAGCCCGGCACAGAGGGAAGTCATTCTGCCAGGATCTGGCTTCAGTGGCAGGGCAACCACTATTGCTCTCAGGCAAAGACGGAGTAGGGAACAGAGGGGACTCGGGCAGAGGCCAGAGACAGAGGCACATTGATGGCTTTGAGAAAGCAGACGGAGCCCGAGCAGGGACTCCAGTCCAGAGGGCGGCACCGCCTGGCAGCCCGGTCCCCGGACTAGCTTCTCCAGGGCCCCCGTGGGGAGCCGAGAGGTGAGCCAGGAGTCCAAGCTTCCAGATGCCCACCAGCCTACCAGCCTGTGCTTTCGGCATGGACTTTGATATTCATAGAACATCAGAACTTCTCATCTAACCCTCAATGACAGATGGGCAAGCAGGGGCCCAGAGAGGGTCAGCATCTTGTCCAAGGTCACACAGTTTGTTGTTTACTGAGCTAAGGCGAGAGCATAAGCCCCCTGTCTCCCCAGGACGTCACAAGCACACCGCGGCCGTGGTGCAGCCTAGTGGGGTGGAGAGTGTAGAGTCGTGTGTATGGGGGAGGCAGCTGGGGTCTGGGGAGGAGGAGGGCGGGCACCAAGATTAAGGACCTAAGGAGGAGAACTGGGACGGGCCCAAACTCGGGAGGGGAAGAGGGTCCAGCAGGCAGCATAAACCACCCTGGCAGGGGCAAGCGGAGGAAAGCCGTACCTCGAGGGATCCCCTCTGTTAGTCAGCAGGGCTCTTTGCCAGGCACTGGGGGGCAGGCGGAAGGAGAGTCAACGGCGCCCCTAGATCTCGCCTGGCTCCTCTCTGCCAGTGTCTTTGCCGCAGGTTCCTGGCCTGGTGGTGGAGGCGGAAGAGCCCCAGGGTCAGTCCCCACCTCCGCCAGCAGCTCCGCACGTGAGCCAGGCCTCCCACTCGCCTCTCTTGGGCCTTTCTACTCATCTGTTAAGTGGGACCGTCCTGCCCACCTACCTCAGACGCGGCGAGTCGGGAGCTTTGGGCTGAGAGGAGGCCTGAGTGGAGAGGAGACTCCGCCTCTGGTCAGGGGTCTGAGGACCCCAGTGTCGCTGTTGGAGCCATTCCCCCTGCAGGCCCACTGAGACCATTCATACAAGTTGCTGATGCCTCATTGACACACCCCATCCGTGGAATAGGCAGAACCAGGTCCGCCTTCCCCCAGCCCCCGGCTAGAAGGAGTCACCACCGGGCAGTGAGCTCCTGCCTCCTGGGGCCAGGTGCTGCGTGTAGGTGTTGCGTGGGTTTGGAAGGTGTTGCCTCTGGCTGGGGGCCCAGCAGCCATCTGGGGCCTGAGAGCCAGAAGGAGCAAGAAGACCACTGAGCCTGTTGCAGGCCAGAGGCCCGGCTCCGGCCCTTCCCAGGGACCGGGTGGGCTGTGGCCAGGTGTGTGAGGAACTCTGCCAGGTCACCTGGCTTCCATGGCTTCTACGGATGCCTAGAGTGCCTGCTGTGCACCAACCGGGTGCTACAGCCTTTCATGCGTGGGATCTCGTGGACTTAGGTGATGTCCTGATAACCCACTTCGCACACAAGAAAACTGAGGCCCTGAGACTTGAAGCCACGTGCCCAGGGACAGCACTGCTTCTACTGGAAACTTTTGGAGAACTTACCTTGAACCGGGCACCAGACTCAGTATTCCACACGCAATCACATTTATTCGTCCTGGTTTTCCTCTAGGCTAGGGACTGTTAACAGCCCCATTTTACAGGGAAAGAAACCAAGGCCCAGAGAGGTAGAAATCACCGTCTACAGTCCCTGAGCTGTTAATGCCGAGGTTCTCTCCTGAGTGTACGAGGCTCTTACCACGGGGAGCTGGGGCGAAGCCCGCCAGTTCCAATCAGTTTGAGTCTTGTGTGCCCAGGAGGCTGCCCGCCTGTCTCCTGATGGAGCCCAGAGACACCTCCAGCTCACCTGGCCTCTGGCTGTGCCTTTCCTAGACTCCTCTACTCCCAAGCATGTAAGAGCGGCAAAGACAAGCCATGTACTGGGACAGCATCCTTTTAGAAGAAGAAGGTCCAAAGAGATGAAGGGTCACGCTTCTCGGGGGCGTCCCGAGGAACCACAGACAGGCTTTGCTCAGCTGGCTCCTGCCCATGCCCGCCTTCCCCGGGGCCTCTCAGGCCCCCAGCCCCGTTCCCGCCCCGCTCATGCCCACATTGCCTTTTTTTCTGGGGGTGGATGACTTGCTGAGCAGAGAATCCACCCTTCCTCCCCAGAGAACTAAGCATCTGCAGCCCTACCCTCTCCCCACCCCGCCCGAGGCCCCCCAGTCACCTCTCTGTCCAGGAGACAGCTGGCAGGCCACAGAAGACAGGCCGAGCCTCGGGGCAGCCGAGCAGGGGCCTTGGGAGGCAGAAGTCACCAGTGTAGGAGTGGCCCAGCCTCACCTCATGGGCAGGGTGGAAAGAGGTAAGTGTAGCTATTCATTAGAAAAAATGATACCGACTAATTTTAGACTTGGACAGCTCTTTACAGGTTATAACGCCCTTTCACATCTATAAGTACTGTTCACCTCATCCAAAGATTAAGAAACTGAGGCTGAGAGGGGTGAGTAGCTTGCCCAGGGTCATACAGCCAGGTAGTAAGTATATGGGCAAGACCTGAACCCAAGCCAGGTTTTCTGAGTGCCCAGTCAGGCCCTGTGCTGGTAACTTTCACATACGTGACTGTTTAGCTGAGCAGCAGGCCTGGGGACTCATGTGGGTCTCCCCACTTTTATACAGGAGAAAATTGGGGCACAGTGAGGACATGTGGGGCACAGTGCCTCAGCCATAGCCAAGCTCGGACGGATCAGTGGGCCTGGGCCCTCTGCGCGCCCCGCCCCCCGACATTTCGGGGCAGACAGCCCCGGGCAGCTCTGGGTCTGCCCGTTTTGGATGTGGGAGGCACCGTCTGGCACAGCGTGGTTTGGGTTTCAGCCAGAGCCTTTAGGAGACAAACCTTTGTCATTGTCCCTTCTGGTGGAGACAGTGGGGGACACGCGGGCTTGGGGTGGAGGCTCTGGTGCCCACGCCCTTCCATGGCCCAGCATAGGGGTGGCCACTGCTCCCCACCGCCTGCCCACAGGGTGGCTTCTCTGCTTCCACCAGCCATCTCCGGCACCTTACTTCCATGGCCGAGATCCAAGCTCAGCTCAAGAAACCACACCTGAGACAACCTTTTCAGGGGCCATGGTAGGGCCAGCAAGTAGGGGTGCCCAGGGACCTGCCCGCCCCACACCCCCATGGAGGAGGCGGCAGTGAGTGGAGGCGAGAGCAGGCTGGGCCTGGGAGTTTAGAGGCCTCTGATGGCACTGGGTGCGGCCCGTAATCCCACTGGCTGGCCGCCCTGTTTCCTAATTAAAGTGTCCTTTTGAAAATGCCCTCGGGTCCCGGGCTGGCACTGCCAAGTGAAGCAGGCACCTCCCAGAAATCTCAGCGGCGTTTGCACCTTCGCTGGAAGGTTCTGGACCCAGGACCTTTGGTCATTGGGTGAGGCTGGGGGGGTCACATAAAAGTGAGGGCACGGGCTTGTGCCATCCTGTCGTGGTCACTGTCCTCCAAGACCCGACTCTTCCATACCCCTTGCTGAGGGTGGCAGGCTGTCCTTCAAGAGCCCAGAGAGCCCTGATCAAAGGCACCATTGACAAGGCTCGTCAGAGCGGGGGATGCCAGGGGCAGAAGAAGGGGGGCGGGTAACAAGAAGACTGAGTCACCACAGGCGAATTTCAGCGAGTGGGCAGTGGGTGGCCGGGGCCAGCTTTTCGGGCTGGGAGGAGGGCTCAGCCAAGAGGCCCTGGACCGGATGGCAGCCTGGCCGGGGGGAGGGGTTGCCACTGTTGCACCAGGACACCTCTGTGGTGCGCAAGCCTGTTCCCGTCCCTCACGAAGGCCACTCTCAGGTCGCGGCAGCAGACCAGCCAGCGGGGTTAGTGCTGTGGGGAGCGGGGCAAGTCTTCTCCACATGGAAGCCCAGGTGGACAGGGCTGGGCTGAGAGTGCAGCGGGAGGGCAGGTTGGCGTCCGAGGAGACTGGTCGTGAAGACCACCGTTGATTGGCCAGTGGTGTCTGCCGCAGCCTTTCGGGGACCAGCCTGCTGCGTGTCTGCCCCTGAACCAGATTTTCTCAATAGCCCTTGCACACTCTGACATCTGAGATTTCTGAGGACACCAGGGCCTCCCACATCCTGGCTCTGCTTCCAGATCCTGACATGCCAGTGGAAGTTGGAATCTCAGTTTCTCCATCTCTAGAAGGGAAAGAAGGACTCAGCTGGCTTCTCGGGCCTTGACTTGCAACACACATCATTCTCCGGACTCACTGAGTCCTTCCTTGTGCCCCCCCTTGTGCCCGGTGCTGTGAGGGGCTCACAGCGGAGTGTTCCCGCACTCCAGAACCTTCTCCTTGTGTGGGCCTGGCTCGGGCCCCTGGTCTGCCTCTCACTGACTGTTATGTGGGGCAAATTAGTTACACACCGAACCTTGGTTAGTCAGATGGGAGTGATGGCGTCTGTGCCCATGAAATACAGCTGCACGGAGCCCGTGACAATGGGCCTGGACAGAGTGCTCAGCCTTAGGTGGGGCTCTGATGGAAGGTTTGGAAGGGCAGCCTCAGTTGGTTTCTTTGCCCATCCTGACCTTGGCTTTGGATGGGAACTTGGACAAGGGTGGGGCAGAGAGGGTGGTGCGAGGACAGTTTTTAAAGTAACAAAGGCTCATACTGTGAGCTCCCCACTCTCCCAAGACCGCAGCCCCAGTCTGAGCTGTCTTCTCTGTAAACTCCCCACGCCCTCCCTCTAACCAGCCCCATAAAAAGGGGACGGGGCAGGAGGGAGTCCGGCTGAAGACTTTGTAATTTGGCTTGGAGGTGGCTCCTGTTCATTTTAACCAGGCTGTAATTACAGCTGGCACCCGACACCCCTCATTACCGGAGCCTGGAAGGAGGACTCTAATTATAGCGTGCTGGGCCCCGCTGAAGCAGCGGGGGCCGGGCAGAGCTCGGAGCTGTGTGGCCAGCAAGCAGCCCTGTGGAGTGGGGCTGCCCTGGGCTCTGGGGACCTGTCTCAGGGCCCTCGTTTCTCTTGCTTCCAGCGCCATCAGTGAACAGGGTGGGGCATAGATCCACCCAGAGGAGCCCAAGAGGTTCATCCATCATGCAAGAAACATCTATTAAGCATCTGATGTGTGCCGAGCTGGCACTGGGGTGAGCAGTGGGCACACACGTGCCCTCAGCCAGCAATGGGTGTTCAGGCAGAAAGCTCCATGAAGGCCATCGTGCTGCTTTAAACATCTGAATACATGCACACTCCGTAGCAGACAAAGCCACTGTCCCAAGCTGTGAGTGGCCCCAGTTGCCGGGTTAGTCCCCTGGGAGCCCCTCCCTTAGACTCGTTTGGCACAGCAGGAGCCTTCAGACTCGCCCCAGAGCCTGCTCAGATGGCTCCATGTTGTCACCGTCACCACGCAGGTGCCCCCTGGGAGCCCGGGATCGGTGGGGACCCAGGCCTTAAATAAGGAAACATACAAATGAGCAGATAACGGAAGAAGGTGACAAGGGCCAGAAG
This sequence comes from Artibeus jamaicensis, assembly GCF_021234435.1. Classification (NCBI taxonomy): domain Eukaryota; kingdom Metazoa; phylum Chordata; class Mammalia; order Chiroptera; family Phyllostomidae; genus Artibeus; species Artibeus jamaicensis. Next base: position 22,869,561 of record NW_026521788.1, read on the forward strand.
AAGAAAAATACCGGAGGACAAGCCACATCCCTGTGTAGTTGGGAAGGGCACAGGCAGGACCTGGCTCTCTGAGGAGGGGACCTTTAAGGTGAGACCTGGAGACAGGGATTCAGCCAGGTAAGGGGAGTGAAGTGGGTTGGTAGGGCAGCGCTCCAGGGTCTCCCCTGGAGGCCCCCTCCCCAGGGGGGCTTGCGGTCTGGGGTCTGGCCCTTGAGATGCCCCCACACTGGGTGGAAACGGAGAGAACACGGGACCCTGAGTCTGTAGACCTGCAGTCGGGGCCCAGCTCTGTCAGAGTGCTGTGTGACCTTAGGCCAGCCACACCCTCTCTGGGCCTTGGCATCCCCATCTGTCTACAGTGGGGCCACTTCAGACCACAAGCCCCACCTCTCTGCCTCACCCTGGAGGATTTGAGGAGGCTGTGACCTGCAAGCCTTATTTAAATGCTGCCTTTTGAGATCCCTAATTCTGTGAAGGGAGGGGCCAGGCAACCAGTATGGAGGTGGGGCTGCTAGCTCCAGGCTGTCCCATCCCCTTCACTGAGTTATTAGGAGCCACCCGGAAGCAGACACAAAGGGCATTGTCCCGAGCTGGAGCCAGCTCCCAGCCCCCCAGCCGAGAACAATTGGGGAGGAAAACCAAGGCCATTTGTCCAGCTCAGAGTGCGGCAGTGACAGCGGCTGGGAAAATGCCGAGTATTTCTCAGCTAAAATTAGCCACCTACTAAACCTTTACATCAAGGGCGACCCGAAGCCTCTATTGTTTTGAACCTGGGATCCCAGGGGATGTGGGGATAAGGGGTCACAAGAGAAGCAAAAGACCTTTCCCTCTTTCAGGGTCTGGACCAAGCCAGCCCTCAAGCCTGAGGGTACCCAGTTAAGGAGGAGCAAGCCAGGGGGCAGAGGGACAGAAAGGGAAGAAAGGGCCTGGCTGCCCAAGGGTAGCGCGTGTGGGCAGCCCACACAGCCTCTGGTTTTCTACCAGAGACATTCTCCGCTCACCAGTGACGCTCATGGCACCCTGGGCTAAGCCGGGCCTCGAGGGAAGCACAGGAAACATAAGGAAGGGAATGACCCTTCGCCCTTCCCAGAGAAAGCGGCCAGAGTAGACGTCTCTCTCTGCTCGTGGTGGACAGTTGCACCACTGGAATTCCGCACCTGGCTCACCACCCTTTCGTGCTGCCTGGTTCCTGTGGGCGAGTAGCTGACCCCCTTTGGGACTTCAGGTAGGCAGTGGAGGTGGGTACTGACACCAGCCTCCCAGGGTTGTTGGAAAGGTAATACAGATGCTGTAGGTGTTAACAGTGGCAGTAATGTAACAAGGCAGCTCATACTCAATAAGCCCTTTTGACGTGCCAGGCAGTCCTCCAAGCAATGTGTGTGTATGCATTTCACACTTCCCAGAAATACTATTGCCCCCATTTTGCAGATAAGGAAACCGAGACCCAGAGAGGCTAAGTAGTGTGTGAGGATGCAGGTGCTGGTGATGCTGTCCGTGTCAGCATTAGGAGTTACTGCTCACCAGGCCTGACTCAGGCTCAGGTAGCCGGCACCATGCCCCCAGGTAGTTCCTTTCCCTTCCAGGGGTCTCCAGCTGAGTCATAGACATGCTCAAGGAAAGGGAGTTGGCCTGGGTTCAGCACTGTTACCTGGCGTAAAGCAGTGGGCCAGCCACAGCACCAGGGAACTTGTTAGAAATGCACATTCCCAGGCCCCACGCAGGCCTGCAAAGCGGGAGACCACGGCACACTGAGCCTTGCCTGCCTCCAGGCTACCTGGGTACAGCCTGCAATTTGAGAGCCACTGGCGTAGGGGTTAGTGAGTATGGGCTTACAGTTAGGGAGGCCCGGATTCCAGCGCTGACAACCCTATCCTGTGACCTTGAACAAGTTCCCTAACCTTTCTGTGCCTCAGTTTCCTCACCTGCACACTGGAAATTATAATGAGAGTACATGCCCTGAAGGTTGCTGGGAGGCTCTAGTTACATGGCGGACACCAGTGCTCTGTGCCATGCCTGGGCCCAGGTCAGCCAGTGGCATTACTGGTTCCCCACGTGACCTGCTAGGACATGAGCTGCTGTACTAAGGGGAAAGGTGGGTCTTGTGGGCCAGGGAGCTCCCCCCCCCCCCCAGGGCTGAACGGTCTGGAAGGCCTGGATGGCGCCTCCCCACCTGGCTGGTTCCTGTCTTTCAGAGCCCTCCGTACCAACCAAAGAGATGCATGAAGTAGGTGAGGGGCTTTCCTCCTGCCCTTTCTCAGGGAAAGAGCAATGTTGTCTCCCTGGAAACTGGCTTTGAGAATTATAGTCTGGAGACAGCGATCCCCAGACGCTGGGCTCATGTGGCCAGGGCCCTTGGCTGCATGGAGGTGGCCTTGCAGTCTCCAGGAGTAGGTCTGGGCTCTTGTCCCTCACCTGCATGTTTTTGATGGCTCCTCGGAGGCCTCTGGGGAGGCATGTGCTCCTCTTCCGAGCTTTCCTCCCCCAGGGGAGGTTCCTGGGGCCCGGCCAGACAGAGCACACAGCTGGCAGGCCCCACCTGCCCTCCCCAGGCTCCTGGTGAGAAGCACCCCCTCCGGCACTCCTTGGCTCCCCCAAACCATCCACATGCCTTCGTGTCCTGTTGTACCTTCACACCTACGACCCTAACTGCCTCTGAGGCGGGCACAGTGATGCCGTGCCCATCTTACGGCCCATGTCCAGGGCCCCCAGAGGTGAGGCAGCTGGCCCGAAGTAGCCAGCGAGCTGGCGGCCAGCCCACTACTATTCTGGTACTTTCCTTCCGTGGAGCCACGCCTTCATCTTCCGTTTTCCCTCTCAGGCATCCTTGTTTGTCTCAAGAAATCCGTGGAGTGACAAGTCGAGTGCCTGTCATGTACCAGGCTCAGGGACATGGGACAGCACCCCTGAAGTGACAAGTGGCATGCTGGGGTCGATCCAGGTTCTGCTACTCCAGGGCACTTGCTGGTCTTCACGCTGCTTTTCAGGGTCTTTTCTCCCCTCTGCTGGACCCAGTCGCCCCTCCCTGGAGAAGAGCCCCCCGCACGGGCCATGTGGCTGTGCGCCTGTTCTCTCTCCTCTCCTCCTGCCCTCAAACGCTTCCTCTGGCTCAAGCTCAGAGGCGAGGTGAACAGGCCAAGCCGTGAGCCAAGGAGGCCCATTGGTTACATCAGCAGGTGCAAACAAGCCGGCAGGGGGAGGGCCATGGTCCCCTGGGGCGGAGGGTGGAGCTCCATCTGCCCCACTCGAGTCTGTTTCATTCCCTCCTTCCAGCTTGCATCAGCCTTTTGCAGCTTCGAGTCATCACAGAGTGGGCCGGGGCAGCAGCTGGGAGGCGGGGCAGAGCGGAAGTGGGGAACCCAGAGGAAAACCCTGGGGCTGGTGGTCGGGGTGTCAGGCCGTGCCCGGCAGCCCCAGGACAGCATGCCCGCTGTCTCTTACCGTGAAAGGCAATAATCAAAATTTAGCCAGTGCACAAGGCCTGCCTAGTGGGCAAAATGGTTTAACGCTTCTGACCTAAATGTTCCCAACAACCCTGGGCTGAAGCAAGTAAAAATGACCCCATTTCCCTGAGGGAATACTGAGGCCCAGAGGGAAATGGCTTACCCAAGTTCACCTCATGAGCCAAGGACAGCGACAGTGTATTTCAGCCCAAGAAATAGGGCTTGCAGGAGCCTGATGGATGAGCCGTCCCTGCAGTAGTCGGGGCGGACGCAGTCCACACCCGCTTCCGGAGGGAGTAGGCTGGCTCCTGGGCGAGAAGGAGGGCGCTGCTGACGAAACGGCAGATTTATTCCTGCCCCGGTGGTGGTCCGCAGGCAGAGGAATCATCGCGGGACTGCGGAGCCAGGCTGGAGGCACACTGAGCACAAGTCAGAGTCAAGGTCTTTGAATCCTTAACCTCCAGCCTTTGCCGTGAGCTCCCCATTGGTAGGACTGAAGCGCGGTCGTTACCCTCCGGGCCTTACCATAGGCGTGACCAAGGGGAAGCACTCAGGAAATGCCTGGTTAAAGAATGGGGGCAAGATCCTGCCCACTGCCCTGCCTCCCTCGAGGTGCCCCAGAAAGAGGAGCCGTCTATGCTGTCCCCATGGTCAGTGCCACCTGCACCACCACCAACTCAGCAGCTCCCCCAAGCTCAGGGCCAGGATCTTCTCCACCGTTGGGACCAGCGAGAGGCAAAGGCAAAGCGTGTCAGGCTGAGTGCTAGCATGCCCCTACTCCAGGCCTAGCTTTGCTGCCAACGTAGTGTGTGACCTGAGGCCAGTTGCTGCTCACCTCTGGCCCCCAGGGTGTTCCCGAGAGCGTGGGTCTACGAGGTCTGCCTTCCTGGCCTCGCGGAAGAAGCAGAGCAGGGGTGCGCAAGAAGGCCAGCGATGGGTGGCCGCCTTCTCCCCTCATCCCCGAGGCCTGAACAGAAGCCCAAGTAGATTCCAGGCTCAGAACAGACCAGGAGAGGCCCATGCACAGCTTCACACACCACCCACTGCTTGGTGCTCTCAGGTTTCTCTTACTCTACCTCTTTCCCCACGACTCCCATCTCCGCCTCTCTTCATCTCTCCCCGTTTGTCCCGTGCCCCACATCACAGACCGGTGAGGATCTGTCTGGGTACCCCCTTTTCTCCATGCTGTGATTCTCTCTATGCCAACATGATGCCAAGACAGGAGAGGTGCTGCAGCCCCCCGACTGGTTGTTTGATCATGGACAAGTTCGTGCCCTTTTTTGCTTTGGGATCCTCTGTGGAAGTGAAGGGCTGGATTCTAGTGTAAGGGCTCCACTTCCCAGGGTCTGAGCGGCCTCCCAAGTGGCCCTCAGCCAGCACTGGGGCAGGGGCTGGCCAAGCATGGTGACAGTGCTGACGACAGTGGGCAAGGACTGTAGCTTTTCCACTTCGCAACGTGTTGGCAGTTGTCTTCGCTTTGCAAGGAGGGGCTGTTTCGCCCTGGAGCATGAGTCTGGGAAGGCAGATGAGGCACTCTGAGAACAGGGACGACCTGGGACTTCCCAGGGCGGCGCGGGGCCAACGTGCCTGGGAGGGCAGCAGCACAGAACCACTGCCTGGTCAGCCAGTTCCAGGGCCGGAGGCTGTACCCGTATGCGTTTTGACTTTTCTGGGAGCCATACAGGACACTGGGTGTCTTTCTGCCCAGTGCCCAAATGTGCAAAGCCAGCCTGCTCTGCATTCCACAGTACGCCCCACGACTCATACTGTTGCACAGGGGAGTCGGCCCAGCTGGCCTGTGCCCGTCTGGTGTGTGTGCTGTGCTCAGAGAGAGACACCTGGTGCATTTTGCTTGTGGTTTAAAAGGCCTCAGCTAACAGCCTTGGAAGGAAAGCAGAGAACACACAACTGCATGTCGTGAGGCTCCTTTAAGTAACAGAATATGTGTGCCTCTGAAAAGGGCAGAGAGGACTGATGTCCACTGTGATCCTGGCAAACTGGGCGTGGAAATGGGTGGTTTTTATTTTCATTTTTATTCTTCTCTAAATTAGAATGGTAAAAGGCAAAAAAGGCTGTTTTTATTAGAAGGAAAATGTAGTTTCTAATAAAGTCTTCCTACCTTCCCTGGGAGTTTAGAGCCGTTTCTCTTACTACCTCTGCTGCCCAGGTGCTGTGTGACCCGAGGCCAGGCCACACCCTCTCTGGTCTCCATTCTAGACGACAGCTATTAGATGGTCTCTGATGTTTCATCAGTCGGTGGCATCCTACAGGATGGAGTTTCCAGAGGGACTGGTTCCTAGGGCTCAGGTCAGTCTGGCCTGTGCCCACTGCCCCTGGCAGCTCCCCCTACAAACACCTGCCACGCCACTTATTTCCAGAGAGGTGGGTGGTACAGGTGGAGAAAGTCCTGTGTCCCCAGCGGGCCCAGATAAACAAGCAGCCAGTTATTCCCAGGCCCTCAAGGAGCTTGCCTTCCAGAGAGTGGACCTGTTCAGACACAGGCAGCAAACAATCAAACACAGGAAGAGGGTAATTTCAAAGAGATGAGCAATGTCTAAACACACACACGAGCAAAAACAAAAGCAACAAAAGACAAAACACACACAAAAAAAGAAAAAACAAGACAGTGTAGAGAGAGCATCTGGGAAGGTAGAGGACAATGAATCTGCATTTGGTGGTCAGGGAAGGCCTCACTGGGGAGGCGGCAGGTGGCACTTGAACTGAGGTATCAGGGACAGAATGTCAGCCACCGAATATAGGTGCAGGGTTGAGGCGTGCACTCCAAAAGGAGGGAACAGCCCTGAGGTTAAGAATAAGAAGGCAGGTTCACGTTCAAGGGGCAGGAAACACTCCTGGGCGGCTTGGCCCAGTGAGTGATGAGTGAGGACCCAAAGTCTGAGGGTTCGGTGGGATTAGGGCTTCATCCCAGATGCGAAGGGAAGCTGTTGGAGGGTGCAACAGGGGAGTGATTTATTTATATTTGGCAAGATCGCCTGGGCCACTACTAGGAGACTGGATGTGAGGGGCACGAGGGGAGTAGGGAGCGCGGTGAGGAGGGCTCTGGGTGGGAGGGCCTGGGCTTGGAGGCTGCAGGAGGCGGCGTGCATGGTCGAAGCGCGGTCCTGCGGTTCGAAGGTTTGCCTGGCAGCATGGCGGACTGGAGGGGCAAGGGGGCCTCCTGAGGTGGGACCTAGCAGCTGGGTGTTTGGTGGTATCTGAAATGGCAACTCAGACTTGCCCCACCCTGACTCCGGATGGGGAAAAGACGACCAAATGAAGTGACAGGTCCCTACAGGCCTGAGTCACTGCCATTGTCTTCCAGCATTGACACCGGCAGCCCTAAGAAAAGACTGGCTGGGGGCTCTGGGTGTTCAGGAGAGAAGACTGTGGATCCTGACCTTGGCTGGGGTATGGGTGTGAGTGTGTGTGTGTTGGAGGGTGATTTCTTGGGGGCTGCCCCAGGCTAGCAGTGGGCCCCTCCCAGACTAGGATGGATCTATTTTCTGGGACATCTCAAACAAGTCCGGGACTTGTCAGGCCCACAGAGGACGGGAGGTCAAGTGCTGGAGTTAGGAAACTGAGACCCTCTTCCCCTGCAGCAAGCTAGTGAACTCTGAGAGACTCCATTTGCTCAGCTGCAAAATGGGCAGGAAAAAAAGATGCCCCCTGCTGGTCCCCTGGGGGCATTGCTGGCCAAAGGATTGTGGTTTAACTGGAAGAATTTTGGGTTTCTTGGTCACCGTGAGCCTGAGCATGTCTTTTACTTCTTCGAGCCTCGGTTTTCTCATCTGTGAAATGGAACAACTACTGTGCAGGACTGCTGTATCAGTGATGATGTCATACATTGTGTGCTGGATAATTGTTGCTGTCTGGAGTGTGCAAGAGGACAGAGGCCTTTGAGCTCCTTGTCTGGGAGTGGAAGGAGGAGCAGAATGAGTCCTCCCTCCTCACCACCCAGGTCCGCAGGCACAGTGACACCCCAGGACATGGGACTGGGAAGGGACCAAGGCCAGGCGGAGGGAGCCCAGTGACCAGAGGAAGGGACTGGAGGGAGGGTCTAGGTCATGGGTGTGGAACACAGCCTCCCAGGTACCACTGAGAGCTGAGGGTAGACCAATGACGCAGTGACCAAAGTGCCCCTCCTACTTGGTAAGTAGCGTGGCCTCCTCTAGAATGGGGCCCAAACTTTAGAATGGGGCCTCCTCTGGGGCCTCATCCCCAGCCTCCCATCAGCACCTTCTCTTGCCCCTGAGTTTTTCCAGAAGAGAGATTTCTCAGGATCAGCTGGACACCCCCTTTAGGGTGCCAGCGCCTGCCCTAGCTGGCCATCCGAGGCCACTTCCTGCACAGGAAGTGATGTCACAGCACGGGAAGGTCTGCACAGGGTATGGGAACGGGGCCGTGCACGGGGGCCTCCTTTGTCAGGAATAACTCAGTCCCCCCCAAGCCCGCCAGCCCCCATTTGTCATCGGTAACGGCCATTGTAACCACCTCTGAGGGGGGCCCAGCCTGAACCCCACAGCCGCCAGGAGCCAGGGCCAGATGGAAGAAGGGCTTTGTGTCCAGGGAGTGGTTCTTCCATGTGGGGTTTGTGTGTTTTTAAAACATAATAATAAATGGGCACCTCTCCCTGCACTCCCCCCACCCCCCACAGAGCACATCAGCCTCGAAGTGAATGGAAGAGATTTTCCATGCAGTGGGAGGTCAAGTCTGGCGAGAATTAGCCGGTGTCCAGGGGCTAGAGAAAGACTGTGATTGCTGATGATAAATGTGCCCAGCGTGGGGCGTTTTTCTCTCCCTCGCCTCCCGCCTGCCCCGCCCCAGTCCTGTTCTTCAGTGTGGGCACCGCCTCATGCCAGCCGGCCCCAGAGACACCAGGCCCCGCTCCACTGCAGATGCCTGCCCCCTGGGGTTGAGCCTGGAGACCCAGGCCTGGTCTTGTCACCCACCTGGGACAAAAACCAGTGGGCAGGGGTGTTAGGGCCCCCCCCTGCCAAACCACTGCAGCCCCATGCTGAGGTCTCCGCCCTGGGCAACAGGGCCAACCAGAGCAGACTCAGCTGAGATGGTGGCAGTGCATTTTCGTCCCAGGCGTGGGGCGGACGGAACTCAGGCCTTTCCCCACACCCCACTGTGGCTGTGCTGTCGCCCCTCACCCCGAATCAGGAACTGGGCACTGGTCCAGCTGGCAATTGCTATGCTGTGTGATGCTGCATTAGTCACTTCCCCTCTCTGAGTTGGGGGAATGGAGGGCACCAGGCCCCTTTGAGCATCTACTTTCTGCTTTCTGCCTGCTGGGTCTCAGCTGGCTGGAGGCCAAGGAACCCGCCCGCATGGGGTCCCCAGGTTTTCCACACACAGCACAGCCAGAGATTTTCTGCCTGGGGCCTCCCCCTCCGCTTGCTTGGCCCATTTATATCTGTTTGCTCAGCTGACCTTCACAGCAACACCTCAACATTGGCAGGGCCGCACCTGCTATCCCCAGTTTTATAGGTGGGGAAACTAAGGCACTGAGGAGTAAAACGACCTTCCCAGTCTCTCTGTCAGGGGCGGGGTGAGGATCTGAACGAGGCCTGCTGGCTCTCGGGCTTCCCCTGGCAGCCGGGACAGTCTCCCATTCGGCAACGTCTGAACACTGTTGTTTCAGCCTCTTCCTTGTCTCCAGTGCTCCGGGAAATACGCTTTTTTTACCTTTGTCCTTAAGCCACATTCTCCTCCAAGGCCCCTGGCTCCTGCTTGCTCTAGTGGCTTAGACACTGGCACCTCGTAAACAAGCCTGTGGGCTCAACTTCCTCTGCACCAGGGCCTCCCACCTGCCAGGTGGCAGCCTGGGCCTCCATGGTGGGCAGTGCTGAGGCTCAGCCCCGGGGAAGAAGCGTGTGGCCTGGCACAGGCCCGTCATCGGGTGGAGACAGGGCTCAGCCTCCGTGCTCTGTCCTGCAAGCTCTGCTACCCGCCCAGGGGACAGGTACCCTGTCCTGGTTTCCCGTGGGGACACCAGGGAGGGTGTGGTGGACTCCTTGCCCTTCATGAGTGGCTGCCAGAACTGTGAGGGAGCCTTCAAGCTGCCAGAAGCAGGGAGGTGCCTGCCAGACCCACCCTTCCACCTGCCCTCCCCAGCTTTTCAACGAGCAAAATAGAAAGTGTCCATGAGGAGGCCAGGTTGGTGGTGAGAGGATGCAAAACTGTGTCTTGTGAATATTCAAAAGAACGACGAGAAGGCCAAGGGGGCAGCTTACAGCCTCCAGAGGCTGGGAAGCTGTCACGGGGAGGAGGAGGCACACTGTCCTGTGTCACCTCACAGGTTAAACCTGTAGCCATGGCTGCAACTTCAGACAGCAAATTCCAGCTGGCAGTAAGGAAGACTTTACCGTTAGGTCTGCCCCAAGGCGCACAGAGCTGAGGCAGGCAGTGGGGAGCTCCGACCTGGCGGTGTGTGGGTCCAGGTTGGAGGAGCTGAAGGGGAATGTTGTGCCGCTTGGCCCTCAAGTATGACCTCGGTCCCTGTGAATCTGCTGCCGAAGGACTGGCTGCCAAGAGACCTCGTATAAGCAGGTGTAGGTGAATTAGAAGTGAGGGTGCCCACCAGAGGTCCCACCCAGAGGCGCTGGTGGTCATTTCGAACGGACGCCTGGGGCGGGTGAGCTGGCGCATGGAGGGAGCCCAGCAGCCTGCAGTTCCTCTGCCTGCCCCGCCCCCCGCCCCGTTGCCCCCCATGCTGTGTCTGAGACCTCGGGATGTGCTGGGTTTTGAGCCAGGAATAAAAATGGCAAGAAAGGTGACCCCACTTGAAGCAAATTAACTTCCTGAAAATGAAATTTACACATTGGGATGCTGTCGTAGGTCAACAGATTCCCCATAAGGAATCTTCAAATCTCAAAGTGTTAGAAGCAGAGTAGGGCTTGAGAGATGGACTCCGCCGGCTCCCTGATGTCACAGGCCGGCTCCCTGGGCCTGGGAGGAAGGCCCCACCGCAGTGCCAGTCGGTAGCCGGGGCGCGACCCAGGGCTCGTGACTTCGGTGGTGGTTCTTTCCCTGTGGGTTAACTGTCTGCGGCTGCGGCCCCCACACCTTCATTTGGGTCCAGCTGGGCCGTTCGTGTTTGCAGCTTTGAAGGCAGGCTGCAGTTTTGTGACCATAGATCCCAGTGAGTTCTGGTTATTAGAAAAACACACCTTTACATGGGACATTTTCCACAGCGGGAAACTCCGATGTGGCCTGGCAAAGGCGAGGTCCCCTCCCAGCGGTGCTCTGCTCAGGGTTTTATTCCCTCTGGAAAGAAGGGGTGGGGGGCGCGCTGTAGAGCAGCCATGGAGCTGGGTGCCCCCACTGGAAGCCTGGCTTCTCCCACTGACCCCAGGCAAACCCCCTGGTGGGCCACGTCTTCTGGGAAGTGGGAGGGTGGTCCCCACCGTGCGGGTCGGAGGGAGTACATTGGCTGCAGCACCTGCAGCACCGGCACACAGGGGCCGGGACAGCCCGAGCCCCGTCAGGAGTGAGGTGCTGGTACCGGACAGCCCACATTTGCTCCCCGGCCCGCTCCGCCCGCGCGTTGTGGTCAGGCCCCGTTACTTAACACCCTCTGGGGCTCAGTTTCCTCGTCTGTACTGTAAGGGTAGAACAGTGCCTAACGAACCGGCGGGGCTGTGGTTCCAGCGGTCCGCCGAGGCACCCCAGGGTGCCACAGCAGACTCGCAGGGGCGCCACGAGACGTTTTTCATCTTCCAGGAAACAGCAGTACTGGGCAGCTGCCAGCCACTGCGACAACTTCCAGCTCGAGACAGCTCGTACCTCAGCATCGCGTCACACGCCTGTCCTTTCACTGGCGTCATGTCTTTGCCGAGCTGGGGCCTGGGCCGTTGGGAGCACCTGAGACAAACACCGCGGGTGGCAGTGTCCACTCTGATTCCAAGATCTGGGGACTTACACAGCCCCCGACAGGTGCACACACCCCATTAGTCATTGTGGCTGCTTGGGGATGGAATGCAAATGTTATTTTTTTTCTTTCAATTGATGTGCATTATTTTTTCAAATGGTTATTAAGGTGTTAGGATACATGCACAAACACTCTTTGGATTTAACTACTTAATAAACAGAACCACTAGGAATTTCTTACAGCTTTGCAGTAAAAATACCAAGAAAAATTACTGGATAAAAATTACCAAGACGCTAAAGACCAAGAAGGTTTGGGAACCTCTGTCTGTCTAGGGTTGTTACGGGGTCAGTGAGTTTACGTGAAATGCTTTCTGAAAGCATCTGGCAGAGTTAGCACTCAGGAACCCCAAGACCCCATCCTTCTGCTCCCTCCAAGCTGGCTTTCATAGGGCGGGCTCAGGTAGCCCTCATCCGCAACGCCCTGGAGCTGCCCCAGCTACTAGGGCCCGAGCCAGGGCCAAGGAGGAGGGGAAGTGTCCGGCGGTTAGGGCAGGGGCCCAAGTCCACTGCTCCCCAAGCCCTGGCAGCAGCTTCTAGCCAACCCCCCCTGATTTATTTACATTCACTGAGCAACTACTGCATGCTGGCCAGCCTGCAGTCTGCCAGTGGTCCCTCTGGGGAGGAGTCTCAGGCCCGCCCTTTGTTCTTCTCCCTTGTCTCCTGGCAGCGTTGGCCTCTAGGACGCCTAGCGGGTGGGGATGTTGGCAAGGGGGCAGCAGCTACATCGAGAGCCACCGGCGCTGCCGTGACGGAGAGGCGCTGATGAGGATGCCCAAGCATCTATCCCTGCCAAGGGCAGAGATGACTGCGTGCCAGGGCCCAGAGCAGGGGTGCGGCAGGGGGGGCGGGGCCTGCCGCACTAATGGATGTCTAATGTTGACTTTCCTCCGTCGAGTCTGTGCCTGCTTTATAAATGCGCCGCATTAGGGTTATAAAACAAAGTCATAAATACAGCCTGCAGTGCCGCAGAGAGCCAAGGAAGCCGTCACCTGGGGGCTGGGGCCCACGTGGTGAGAAGGTAGGGCCAGCACACAGCTGTGCCCACGGGCTCCCACTCACCTCCCGCCGGGGTCGCCAGCCCTCAGAGGGAGGTCCAGTCCTCCATTTCACAGATGAGAGAGGCCAGCAAGGCCTGGTTCAGACCCCAGGGTATCTGAGTTTGAAGCCTGAGATCGGGCCTGAGACGGAGGCAGGACGCTGGTGAGGGGAGGTGGGCGTGGGGCCTGGCAGGTTCTCTGCTGCCCGGTGCCCACTTGGTTCCCATGTTCTCTCCCTAGAGCTGCCCAGCCCGGCAGAGAGGCCACAGTGACCAGTTTCCAGGCCACTGGGAGACCAGTGTCCAGCTCCCTGGGCACTGTGTCATCTCAGTACCAACTGCCCAAGCTCCCAGGCCCCAGAGGCTACCAGTTCCCCTACAGAGAAGGTGTCTCCCTGCCTGGCAAAGGGAAGGGAGTAGTGTCAGGGAGCCTGGCCTGGCTTCAGGAATGCTCGGCGCTTTCCCGGTCAGCTGCCCTGTAGCAGCTGGCCTTCGGTCACTCACCTGCCTCATTTGGATGATCAGTTTCCTCGGCTTTGAAACAGGAAGGATGGTTTTAGCTTCGCTGGACCTTTGGTGAGAGAGACGCAACGTTAGAGAGTCCTGGCCAGTGTCAGGGTGCATTAGGATTCTCGGGGGACACCCACAGTACATGGAGGTACTCCAGTGAACTGTGGAGTCCTGGGCAACGTCCCAAACCCTGAAGTCTGTTTCTTGGGTTCAAACCTTGGTTTTGCCTCATGCTAGCTGTGTGCTCTTGGGCAGGTTGCTTACCCTCTCTGGCCTGAGTTTTCCCATCAGTACACTGGGGGCTAATATAAAATACCTCACAAAGTTGTTACAGGAATTAGGTACGTTTTCAGCAAAGTATTATAAGCAAAGCACCTAATGTGAGTGAGCATTCCTTGTCCTTTTAATACAGTAACTTGTACCTACTATGTGCTCAGCCCCTCCTAGGCACTCACACGTGTTTATCTCACAGGATCCTGACCTCTTCCAAGATGAAGAGTTGGAGTTAAGGGACTGTCCCTGGGTCACACGGAGCACAGTGGATGGGGCTGGAGCCACTCCCCTTCTTGCTGGCTTTTCCTTCCCTCCCCTAAGGGTCGATCTCCCTCTCTCGCTCTCTCTCTCTCTCTCTCTCTCTCTCACACACACACACACGCACGCACGCACGCACACACGCACGCAGCCCAGAACCTGGAGCCAGTGACAGCCCATGCATTTTCAGAGCTCCGGAAGGGCCCCCAGTCTTAGCAGGAGCTGCTGGCGCACAGAGGACAACTCGGCTTGGGCGTGTCAGGCATGTTGGGTCCATCCTACTCTGGAGGACAAGGGCGTGATCCGGGGGCTTCTCGGGCCTCCAGCCCCCAGCCCCGCTTGGGGCGCTGGGACAGTGATGGGCCTGAGCCAGGGCAAGGGCGGGGCAGCCACGGGCACCCCTGCAGCTTAATTTGTTGCTTCCTCTGGAGCAGTTAGCAGAGGAGGACGAGCTCCTACTGCAAAGTCCCCTGCCGCTTGATCGTTTGGCGCTTGGCATTGGAAAGTCAATTTTCCTAAGTGGGTTGTGAACCAATAGCCTGGCCCGGCCTGGTTCCCCCCTCCTGGCACTGGGTGGCTGGCTCTCTCCCTTCCTGTTTGCCTCACCTCCCGAGGTGCTGTTCTTTCCAGGGAGGTGGGCAGCCAGCTTTCCTTTTGGCCCTTTCGGGGAGGAGACTGACAGCCTCCTTGTGTTCCCAGCCTTTGAATTGTCCTCGTCCTTAGGGTCCTGAGGGTGGAGGGTCTGGATTTGGCTGAGGTGGGAAAGGCTAGGGGGTGGGTCAGAGCCTTAGACCAGAGGAGGGCGCCTCGGGGTGGAGGCTGCTGGGAAGGTCGTCTCCTGCTCCATGCGGCCACCTGCCTTGGACTTCCCGGGGGAGGAGGTGGCCCGCCACGCTGCACCAGGCAGCTCGGGCCTGTGCTGCCGCCGCCGCTGCCCCCCCCCACGCCCCTGCGGATCTTGGCCCTTCTCCCCACTTCCATCATCCTGGTTGGCTGGGGCTTTGGGCAGCCTCAGATGAACTATGGCATCGCCACGGGGAACCGGGGCTGGGGGGGAGGCCGGCTAGCCCTAGTGCAGGGCACATGGGGGAGGGCTGGAGGGCCCCAGGGGTCCTCCCTGAGGACACATCGCACACAGCACCACAGAGCTGGGGCTGCCTCCACAGCAGAGCCTCCTAACAGCAGGGCAGGGTGGGGAAACTGAGGCCCAGGAGAGCCAGACCTTGCTCGGGTCACAGAGGGCGTCTCTAGCAGGTCTCTTCCGGCTGCCCCCTCTCTGTGCCATGGGCCCTGAGGGCTCACTGGGTGCCCTGGGCCTCCGCGGCCCTCGGCCCCAGAGAACCCCAACCCTCCCTCCCCCCACAGGCACTGAATCCGGCAGCGAGGTGCTCCCTGACTCCTACCAGTCAGCGCCGGCCGAGCCGCTGCCCCACTTCCTGCAGGAGCCGGAAGATGCCTACATCGTGAAGAACAAGCCGGTGGGGCTGAGCTGCCGCGCCTTCCCTGCCACACAGATCTATTTCAAGTGCAATGGCGAGTGGGTCAGCCAGAATGACCACGTCATGCAGGAGGGCCGGGACCAGGCCACTGGTGAGTCACCCCACTCTCCTGGTCCCCAGGACACCCCAGGCCCAGAGGTGTCAGGGACACTGGGTCCTGGGCTTTGCTCCACCCTAGACTGTGTGAGACTTTATGCAGCCCCCCTGGGCCTCAGTTTCCCCTCCGTGCCTCCGCCTGGATCAGCATTTCTCCAGGGGTGGGCGCGTGTGCCAGCCCGACTTTGGGCTCTCAATGAAACAGCGCCCAATCCCTTGCCCAGCTGAGTACTTGTCCCCTTTCCCAGTTTCTTCCCATCACGCCGGTGCCGGGGAGCAAGTCCAATGGGGACCAGGGTTCTCCACCAGCACCCCCAGCACAGGCCGTGCACACAGTTGAACAGAGAGGAGCCAGCCTGCCTGGAAGCCCTGGCCTCGGCAGCACCCCGCCAGGACGCCAGGACGCCAGGACGCTAGGCCGGGGCTAGTTTACAGGTCTTCTCTGTTCGCGGGAGCGGCACTGTTTCCATTCACGGTGATGATACAGTGTTTCCTTCATAGAAACTGATTGTTTTAGTTTTAAAAAGGTTAATAATACTAAGTATAAATAATCATAGAGGTGGCGCTAGGATGTAACCCAAATCCTGAGGGAGAGAGGAGAGTGTCGGAAGTGTTAGACCCCTTGCTTCTGAGGGGTGGGAAGCAGGAGGCAGAGCCCCCGACTCCTCATACCTCCCCAAGCCTGGCCTGCTCCAATGGCGCCCCCAAGGCCAAGTGCAGGGGAGGCCTGTCTGTCCCCAGGCCCATCTGCAGTAAAGGAATCCTTACTGGGTAAAAAGTCTTCCCCAGGGCTCAAGACAGGGAGGGCCCGCCCAGTGCGGGTCACCTGCAGGCCGCCAGTGTTGGGCAGTCCCAGCCACCTGCAGGCTCCTGCTGGCTCCCTACCCCAGGGCCTACCTTGGCTTCTCTTTCCACCCTCTCTTCCTTAGCCCTTCCTTTCTCCTGCTTTTCCAGCTCCCTCGTTTTTCCTTCTGTCTTCTGCCTCCCCCTTCCCATCCTTGTCTCCTTTCTGTGCCTTTTTCCTTGTGTTCTCGCCCCATCTCTCTCTCCCCCAACCCCCACTGGTCTCTCTTTTTCTTTCCCTTTCTCTCTTTCAGCCTCATGCCGTGTGTCTCCTGACACTCTCTCCTACTTTCTCTCCTTCCTCCTCAGTTCCCCAACTTCTGTTTCTCTATGAAAAGCTCACACGTTGCAGAACCACCCAGGCTTACACTATTCCCCCTGCTGTACTTAATACCACTGAACTAAAAATGGTTAAAATGCTAAGTTTTAGATCATGTGTATTTTACCAAACTTTTAAAGGAACTTTTAAAAATAGACTTGAGTCGCATTCTCACCCAAAATCTAAAAATAAAAAAAGGAATTTTTAAAAGGAAAAAAAAAAACATATCCCAGCTGCCCCCACTCCCTGGCTGTGTGACTCTGGGGAAGTCACCCAACCTCTCTGAGCTCATTCCTCTCTTTGTAAACTGGGGTGTTGCTAGAAGGTCCTGGTGAGGATGGAGCACGGCGGTGCCTGCACTGCGCTGAGCACAGTGCCAGGACCGGTCATGTTTCCCGCATCCTCTTTCTGGGTTTTCTTTTCTTTTTCTTTAAAAACCTGACCTCACTTCTCTGTCTTCCCGAACCCCTCTGGCCTGTATCAGAGGTCAGCTCTGGGGGGTCCAGGCAGAGCAAGGGGACAGTGTGCCCTGCTGGAGACCCTCATAGCCACTGTGATTATCAGTAACAGTAACAGCGTGGCTCTTAAATCCCCACTACAGCCACATGGGCCCTGCCAGCCCCAGAAACTGGAGCACTGTCATCCCCATTTGCTACAAAGGATGCACAGTGGCCCTGTGGGCGACTTCTGAAGCAGCAGTGTGGCTGGTTCTGACCCAGCTCCCCACCCGGCCTTCGCTGGCACTCCCCGAGGCGCTGAAAGCACAGAGGATGGCAGCTTTGGGCCAGGACGGGCGGGACTGGTGGTGGCTCGCGCCAGACCGGGCAGGCAGTCCAGTTCCGTGTCCTGGCCAAGGGGCACCACCTGCTGTGCCACCATCATGCTGGGGAGGACACCTGGTGCCAGGGCCCCAGTCTGAGAGACCAAGGGCCCTGTCACCCCCTGCCTGCTGGGACCATTACCAAAGTGTCAAGACCCCCAGGATGATGGTGCCCATCTGTCCAGCTGGTGGGTGTTACTGAGACCTGGAGCCACTGTGCCAGGCTCACCACCTGGCAAAAAAGGGCCAGGGCCACTGCGAGTGGCAAGAACCCCCCCACCCACCCCCAAAGCCGCTTCTTCCCTCAGTACTCCCCAACAACACACCCTAGCCCCTGCCATTTATGGCCCCAGACATCAGGAGGGCCTCCCAGGGTAAGCCCCGCCCCCACGACGCAGGAGAGTTAAGGAAAGGACTTCACTGGAGGGGCCCAGAGAGACATCACGTGTTCGGGGACAGGGCTCCGACCTGGCGGGACATCAAGAGAGCTGATCTCTGCTCTGCTGGCACCCCGCTGTGGCACTTCGGGCCTGCCACCTACCTGTCTGACTCTCAGTCTCTCCACACGTGACCCGAAGGGGCCAGGTGGGATGCACATGCTCTGGCGGCTGGTTCATGTCCGGCCTGAGCCGTGTGCAGGGCAGAGTAAGGGCCATGACGCCTTTAGAGTTTACCCCGAGTGCTTTACTCTGAGGAGGGCGCTGAGGCTCAGAGAGGCTGAATAACTTAGTAAAGGTCACATACCCTGGGAGTGAGAGGGAGGCCAGGACTCTGACTTGTCCACCTGTCCAGTGTTATGCTTAACCACCGTGCTGTAGCACTGCACATGCCTAGACAACAGCCCTGCCCTCCAGGGGCTGATCAGAGCCCATGTTCAACCATGAAAGGGTGAGCTGGGACACAGTGTGGCAAGGAGGACCAGCTTTAGGAATTCTGAGACAGGGGAGTCAGAGAGGGCTTCCTGGAGGAGGAGGCTTCACAGTTCTCCCACAGGCTTTGGGGAGGAACTTCAGATGAGTGCCCTAATTCAGGAAAGCTCACTTTTTTCCTGAGTATAGAAGGCTTTGTCAAGGGGGAGTTGGCAGAAGAGTGAGGGATTCCCTCTCCGTGGGCTAGTGCATACAGCTAGCCAGGGAGAGGTCGGGGGCTCCCAGGAAGAGGGCCTTCCCTCAGCTCCAGCTCCACCGGCTCCTGAGCCACAATCGGAGAGGCTGCGTGCGCTCCTCAGATGGGTGCTGAGCCTCTCTTCTAGACCTTCAGCGAATAGGCAGAGCCCCCGCTCACTCCCCATGGGAGACAGGCAGTCAACACCTGAGTGCGTCAGCCATCGGTCCCACTGCAGACGGTGGTCAGTGGGCCGGGCAGCAGTGGTGACTGCACAGAACAATGTCCCGTGTGGGGCAGGGGCAGGAGTTTGGGGGGCCAGGGTCAGGGGGCTTCCCTCCGGAAGAGAGGCCCAGCCCAAAGCTGCCTGGGAGTGCACTGGACACAGAGAGCTCACCAGAAGAGAGCTCCAGGGGAGGCACTGGGCATGCAAAGAGCCTGTGGCTGGAGGGTCAGGGTAGCAGGAGGGACTGGAAGATGAGGCTGTAGTGAGCAGACTGCAGGGCCTGGGTCTTTGTGCCGGAGGACTGGGGACATAACCAGGGGAATGACATGCCATTTGTGCGTTCTGGGCTCTGCTCACTGGCTGCGGGGTGGGAAGTGGATTGGATGGGGAAAGGTGGCTGTTTTGAGCCATTGCAATTTCTAGTGCTGGCTAGGGTCAGGGTGGAGGCAGAAGAGATGAGAAAAATAGGTGAAAATGAGACACTTGGCAGAGGAGCCCAAAGGCCCCGGGGGTATGAAGGAGAGAGGCGTCATGGTGCTGTGTCCTACATCTCGTGTCCTGGGCCTGCCCTGACGGTGTCGCTCTTCTCCTGCAGGCCTGCCAGTGCGGGAGGTGCAGATCGAGGTGTCTCGGCAGCAGGTGGAGGAGCTGTTCGGGCTGGAGGATTACTGGTGCCAGTGCGTGGCCTGGAGCTCTGCAGGCACCACCAGGAGTCGCCGGGCCTATGTCCGCATCGCATGTAAGCCACGCTGCCAGCCCCCCTCCATTCCCTGGACCCTCTCCCCTTCCCTGTGGATCTAGGACAGGGAATTCTGTGTCTGTGGGGGTATCTGGCTGAAGACGCCCATCACAGAGACACCGGGGCCCATGGTCACCAGCTCAGTGAGGGCTTCTAGACCCAAAATCCGGGCCACCTCTGGCCCACAGATCGGTAAAGGCCCGTTGTCACCTACAGCTATTTAAGGAAGCTGCCAGCTTCCTCACCATCTCAGACCACCATGTCCACTGGACATGCATCCCACCACAGTCAGGGAGGGAGCCGGGTTCCTGCAACTTCAATTGATAAGGCCCCACCTTGAAGAAGCTGATACTCCTTAGGTAAAAGGTCAGGTGTGTCCTCGTGAATATTCCCTAGGTGTGCACTGCCACCTTGTGGCTAGAGCGGGGCACTTCAGTCTCCAGCTCTGCCTGGCCTCCCTGAGTGTGCCTTGCCCTTTCCCTTTCCCCAGACCTGCGCAAGAACTTTGACCAGGAGCCTCTGAGCAAGGAAGTACCCCATGACCACGAGGTTCTCCTGCAGTGCCGCCCACCGGAGGGGGTGCCTGTGGCTGAGGTGAGAATGGGGACAGGGGGAACCCTGGGCATGGCAGGGTTCCAGTGGGCATGGTGTTTACCACCAGCCATGATGCCTCAGGCCCCCAGAGCACCCCCCGCCCCGTCTCGCAGAGAAAGGAGCTACAGCCTCCGCAGAACACAGCATGTGCAGACCCCGGCCGGGCCTTCTGCGGCACAACCCCACGGGATGGAGCAGAGCTGGGGCAGGAACCCCCAGGGCTCCGTCTCCTTCAAAGGAAGTGGCCGTACACTCCATCTGCCCCTGCCCTACCCAGCACCTGAGGCCCAGCTTTCCGGACCGCAAAGGGTCTCAGTGCATGTGCTGAGCGTGTGCTCGCTCCACAAGCTGGCCACCCCTTCCCCGTACCACGTGGCGTTCGCATCTCTGTGCAGTGCCCCCCGTCCCCTCTCACCACCCTTGCTGTGTTCCCACTTCTTGCACTGAGGATCCAGGAATTAGAGCAGGGCATGGGGACAGCTCAGCTTGGCCACCAGGGAGGACAGCGGAACACGGGGCCCTGCATTTCCAGCTCGGGATCAACCCACCTGACCCCAGAACTCTGCTCTGACCCCATCGCCGCCCCCAGCTAGTGCCCCTGTCTGCACAGTGGGCTCGGACAGACACACTGCATGACAGACCCCTCACTGGGCTCCCACGTGTGTGGGGCCCTGGGCATGCAGGCCTTCACAGCAGCCCTGCAAGGGGGATGCCGTCCTCCCGAGTTATGGCTGGGAGGGGCAAAGCGGTCACCCAGGTGACCCAGACAGTACGTGCCAGAGCTGGAATTTGAACCCAGGCACCGTGATCTTAATCTCTGCCGGGCCTCTCACCGTAGCCGAGGGAGTCAGCGTGGAGACTTCCGAAAGCCATGCTCCTGGCTGGCGCTTACTTTGTGCTTCCCGAGAGCCGGGCCCTCTGCTCCTCACTTGCCATGCTAACTTACCTGATGCTCACAACAGCCCTATGGCGGAGACGCTATTAAATCCCTTCTTAGGTTTGATGAAGTTGAGACCGAGTGTGAGTCCCTTCCCAAGGCCACCAGCTGCCAGGTGGCCGTCCTACCCACTGTGTTCTGTAGTGCTCGGCACAGCGCCTGCCCCTCTGTCATCACATGGGCAAAGCAGTTCTGTTTATGGCCAGGCCTATTTATGGTCAGGCCACTTCCCAGGATGCAGGGGAGCGGGCACTGGGTCCTCATGCCCCTCCCCCCTGTTCCTGCAGGTGGAATGGCTCAAGAATGAGGACGTCATTGACCCTACCCAGGACACCAACTTCCTGCTCACCATCGACCACAACCTCATCATCCGCCAGGCCCGCCTGTCAGACACAGCCAACTATACCTGCGTGGCCAGGAACATGGTGGCCACACGCCGCAGCACCACTGCCACCGTCATCGTCTATGGTGCGGGCCAGAGTGCGGGTCGGACACAGGCAAGGGAGGGAGGGGAGCCCAGGCCAGATGGCCACCAGACCCCCCACCCCCACCCCACCCAGGACACCAGCGTCCTTCCCTGGGGAAGGGGTGGGGAGGATGAAGCCCAGAGAGGAGAGGCGCCTCCACCAGGGTTGCACAGCAAACTAGTGGTCATGTCAGGCACCGCTGAGCTCCTAGCCAGGGGCCTTTGCCCTCCTCGGACCCTGTGCCTGTTTGTTCCTGAAGGAGAAGGCCCAGCTCTCAGGGTCAGAGCTGGCGCAGAGCCCAGTTGGCACCCCCATACCCAAGCCTGTCATTCTGGCGGAGTTAGTGTCTGCTGGCCAGGCCTGCAGGCTGCTCCTTGCTGCCACCTCAAGTGGGAAGTGGCGGAGCCACAGCTGAGATGCCTTGAGTGTTGCAGAAAGATGCCTTGAGTGTTGCAGAAAGTCCCCCGTCACTCACGGGGTGATCCTGGGTGTCGGCCTTCTCTGGACTTCCATTTGCCGTTGTATGGTGGGGCGGGGAATAGACGACGCCCTCGTGGGTCCCCTCCGGTGCAGCCAGGTCTGCCTGCTGGCATCTGCGTCCCCAGCCCTGCCGGCCGGAGGGGTTGGAGTGGGAAGGGCCAGCCCCAGCAGAAGACTCACCAGGGTAGAGGGATGGGGTGCGGGGCTCCACAGGGTCGCAGAGCCAGGCCGTCAGGGTGACACCTGCTGCCCCTACAGTGAACGGCGGGTGGTCCAACTGGGAAGAGTGGTCGCCCTGCTCCAACCGCTGTGGCCGCGGCTGGCAGAAGCGCACACGGACTTGCACCAACCCCACCCCGCTCAACGGAGGAGCCTTCTGTGAGGGCCAGGCCACCCAGAAGACGTCCTGCACCACCGTGTGCCCAGGTAAGGCCCCTGGCCTGGCCCATGCCTCCCTCCCAGCCCCAGCTTCTGTGCTGTGGTGCTTGCCAGTGAGGACGGCCATTCACTCCCCGTCGTGGGGGACAGCAGGTGCTGGGCCCACGGCTGGTTGAAAAGGCTGGGGCGGGCACTTCGACCCCAGGCCTCCCGCCCTTCCCTGGACAGCTGGAGAGATGGAGCCAGAGGCCCTGAGCCGCGGTCCTGCCCTCAACCCTCAGCACACCATGGCTGCTGGCCCTGATCCTACTGTCCTTCTGTCTTTGTCAGACCCCTCTCCATCTGTGTATCTGTCCACACCCATCTGGCTGCGGGCCCTCTGTGGTTCCATGTTTGTGGGAGTGGTGTGTTTGTGGCCTTGTGTGTGCGCTTGTGTGTTGGGCTGCATCTGCGTGAGTAACGCCACACATCGGCGTGGGTTCTCCGTCCCCACCCAGGGCACTTGGCCGTGCGTGGGTCTGGAGCCGCGTGGACATGGCGTGGGTTTCTCTTTGCGGCCTGTGTAGTGCGCTGTTGTGTTCTATGGACATAGTTGTGTTCTGCGCACACGTCCATGCTCACGTGTGCTCCCCCTGCAGTGGACGGAGCGTGGACGGAGTGGAGCAAGTGGTCAGCCTGCGGCACCGAGTGTGCCCACTGGCGCAGCCGGGAGTGCATGGCGCCCCCGCCCCAGAATGGAGGCCGAGACTGCAGCGGGGCTCTGCTCGACTCCCAGAACTGCACCGGGGGGCTGTGCCTGCAAGGTGAGTCCGCAGGAGGGTGGGGTCGCAGGGCAGGCTCTGGGGCGCCCGGTGAGGGACACCCCGGGCTCACCCCAGGCCTCGGGGCCTCTGCCCACCCGCCCCATCCATTGTCTCATCCATGCCAGTCTCTGTCACCTTCTCTGCCACCTTTGCCTGCCACCTGTATCATTGTCTTTCCCTTTATTTCCCTTGACAGATAAGAAAACTCTAAGTGACCCCAAAAGCCACCGTAAGTCCCATTTCATGGCCATTCTCTCTCCTTTCTCCCTACCTGACTTTTCCAGGGTGTGTGGGGGGGCAGGGCCGGGCAGGTTGAGGCACCTCCCCACCAGCCTCCACGGGGTTCCTAGGACCCCACGCTGCGGAGTCACGGCCTCCGTTACATGCAGACAGGCAGACCCTCGGCCGACAGAGGGGCCCTAGCGCATCACCTGACCCTTGAATTACAGGAGAAGAAACCGAATCTCAAAGAGAAGGGGCTTACCCAGGGATCCAGCCCGGGTTTCAGCTGAAATGTCTTCCTGGTCAAACCTGGAGCTCTAAGCCCCATGCCCTTGGCCGTCCCTCTCTGGAACAGGGCCGGGGGCAGGCCCACCCTGCATGGTCCACCCCCCCTCCCCAGCAGCTGGGCCAAAGCCTCCCAAGTTCCTCGGGCTGCCTACAGCCCCGAGGGCCTCAGCCTCCGGCCCCCAGAGGCTATGCGGCCCTAATACTAGAGCAATAAAGCCGCTCTGGGAGATTAGCCTGTGGTAATTAAACCACAGTTTCCAAATAATTGTGGAGTCATAAAACCAGCAGTGAGCCCCTCAGCCCAGCTCACTACTGGGCCAAGCGGTTGACTAATTAGAGAAGGTAAATCTCAGGCCAGTGGCCCCCAGTGGTTAGCAAGGACATCGGGGGGCAGAGCCCGGCCCAGGGAGCCAGAAGCCCCAGAGAGGTGAGAATGCAGCCCTGAGGGCCGCCGAGGCCAGCAGAGGGGCCAGAGGCTGAGGAAGTGGGCAGCTGTCACGCCCGCCTGGTTAGAGGCTCCAGCCCACCCTGGGGGTGGGGCTGGAGGGGTCCAGGCAGGAGGGCAGGCCCCCCTCCCTGAGGGCCCAGGGAGTGAGGGGCACACACAGGCGCTGCCTGTGTCCGGCTTGCTAGCCACTAGCCATGTGTGGCTATTAAAACTTACATTCGCCTTAATTAAAGTTAAATACATGTTAAAATTCAGTTCCTAAGTCTCGCCGACCACAGTTCAGTTGTCCGGCGGCCACGTATGGCTGGCGGCTGTCACAGTGCGGACACAGCATGTCTTCGTCATTGTAGGAAGCTCTGTTGGACAGCCTTACTAGCCCGAGTCCTGACCCTGACCGCTTCCTACCTGGCTGTGTGGGGTGATTTCCAGATGCGCAGCAGCTCGGTGGCCCACCTGGGGGAGGGGCTTGTAGCTCGGGCTGCCTCCCTGAGCCCCTTCCTTCCCCTCCACCTACTCACCTCCTCTTCACCCCATCGCCCTGCATTTCTCCCCTCCTGCCTCTCCACCTCCACCTCCACCTCCACCTCCCACCCTTCGGGACAGAACGGGAGACCATGGGGGGTGTGGTTTAGAGCCACCACTTGCAAGCATCACCAGGCAAGCATGGCCCTCTGGTCCTCTGGAGATTGCCACAGGCTGCAAGTGAGACCGGTTTTGACCCTGGCTCCGCCAGGACAGGCTGTGGCCTCGGTGACCAAACCACAGACCTGACCCCTCCTCAGCGGCGGGCTATGGTGTACTCTCCGGGGTGACCAAGAGTCACTTTGCCTCTCCTTGCCGCATCGAGGGGGAGCAGGGCAGAGGTTTTGAGACCATTTCACCTGTAGAGACTGGTGCTCAGAGAGGTCCAAGCCTTGCCCGAGGTCGCTGCCTTTCATGGCAGGGTTCAGACTAGCACCCAGGCCCTGCTTCCCCCAGGGACCCTGGGCCTCCCTTGCTCCCCCAGGACCTGGGTCTCTGCCCCTGCCCCTCACGCAGCCCTCCTGTCCCTGCAGTCCTGGAGTCTTCGGGGGATGTGGCATTGTATGCCGGCATCGTGGTGTCCGTCCTCGTGCTGGTGGCTGTCCTCATGGTGGTGGGGGTGGTGGTGTACCGCCGCAAGTGCCGAGACTCGGACGCTGACATCACCGATTCGTCCGCCGCCCTGACTGGAGGCTTCCACCCAGTCAACTTCAAGACCACAAGGCCCAGTAAGAACCCGGGACACCTGGGTTGGCAGGGGTGACAGGGCACGCAGTGGGGCATGGTAGATAGACCAGCTGGGCCAGAGTGGGGGCTCTTGACTCCCGCCTGGGGTTTTTCAGAGTCAGTCCTAGAGGTAACTCTGTAAGTTGGTGCAGATTAGAGAGGTGCAGGAAAGGAGGGGTGGTGAGTCCCCCAAGATGTTTGCAGCTGGGTATTTGGTGGGGGGTGAAGGGTTTGAGACAGCGGGGTCCCTGGCAGGAGCAGAATGTGGGGCCACACTGGGGCCTGACTGTAGCCGCCACCGCCCCACAGGCCAGCCGCAGCTCCTGCACCCCTCCGTGCCTCCGGACCTCACAGCCAATGCCAGCATCTACCGGGGGCCGGTGTACGCCCTGCAGGACTCAGCCGACAAGATCCCCATGACCAACTCGCCCCTGCTGGACCCCCTGCCCAACCTCAAGATCAAGGTCTACAGCTCCAGCACCACCGGTTCTGGGTCAGGCCTGCCAGACGGGGCTGACCTGCTAGGGGTGCTGCCGCCGGGCACGTACCCTGGTGACTTCTCCCGGGAGACCCACCTCCTGCACCTGCGCAGTGCCAGCCTCGGCTCCCAGCAGCTCCTGGGCCTGCCCCGTGACCCAGGGAGCAGTGTCAGCGGTACCTTTGGCTGCCTGGGCGGGAGGCTCAGCGTCCCTGGCACAGGTGGGTTCCTCTCTGCTTGCCTGTAAGCCCGGCCTTGGCACATCCTCTGGACAGTCCCAGCAGAAGAAAGGACTTCCCTGGTCCCATTTCAGGGAGAGTGAGGCCCAGGGAGAGATGTGACTATGAAATAGAAGGTCTGGGCTTGAGGCCTGCCTCTGCCTCGCTGCTGGTGGGCGACCTTGGCCCAGCCACTCTCCACACCTCAGTTTCTTCATCTGCTTGGTGGGGGGGGATGCCCCCTGTGGTTCAACTAACCTACAGAGCTGTCTAGGTTTTGGCATCGGAAAGGGCAGGGGTGCCCATCTCATGCTGCAGAGCCCACAGTTAGCAGTCACCCAACATCATACCCGAGGCGGGAGTCAGCACTGAGACCTTCCAACTCCAGGCCTCCGTCCCATCTCTACGCCCCACCCCAGTGCCAGAGGCGCCGTGTTACTGACGGGCCCTCTCTGGTCAGTGGCCTGCTTGCCACTTCTCTCCAGTGCCAGACCTTCTCTCCCCGTCCCTGCTGGTGGCCACCTGGAGCTCAAGCGATGTCTTTCTCTCCCTGCCCCAAGCTGGAGGTCGACCCCTGTCCCCTGTTCAAAGCTCCTGGTTTTCCTTCAGCCCCTCCCTGCTGACCTCTCTCTCCTCCTAGGGGTCAGCCTGCTGGTGCCCAATGGAGCCATCCCCCAGGGCAAGTTCTACGAAATGTACCTCCTTATCAACAAGGCAGAAAGCACCCTGTGAGTAGAGGGACCCCAGCCCTGGCCCAGGCTCCCCCTGGCTCTTCCTCTCCCCCTGCCGCCTGCCTGCCTGCCCTGGGCTGAGACCGTCACCCTCTCCCTCTCCAACCTGACCCCAAGGCTAGCGGTAGTCCTCCAAGGAAAACTCGGGTTGATCTCCTGTGTCCACTCAAAAACTCGCAGAACCAACACAACAAATCATTAATTGGGGGGGGGGGGCAGGAACACCAGAACCTATTTATAAAAATTGTGTAGTCGTTCTTACGTGTTTAAACTTCATTCGCCTTCAATGTACTCTCCATTTGACACAATATACCTGTTGAGACGTTTTCCCCACCGCTCAAAACAGTTTTTGAACTCATAGATTTTGATACCTTTTAGTGCTTCTGCCTTTTTTTGTTTCACCTCAAGCCACGTTGCCAAAACATTTTCCTTTGAGGATTTTTTTCATCCAGGGAAACAAAATTAGTCACTCTTGAGGAGATCGGGTGAATAGGGAAATTGGGACACAGGGATCGTGCCATCTTTGGTCAAAAACTGCTGAACACTTAACACAGTGTGGGCAGGTGCACTGGCAAGTCACCCATCGTGAAAGGGCCAGACACGTTCAAAGTCTTCAAAAAAATTCCACTGAAGCAGAACACAGCCTCTCACAACAGTGCCAGCTGGTATGGATGGTTCCTAGAACACTCACCTGGGTGAAGTCTGTGCTACAATGGGGCCCACCCTCCAGAAGATAATTCCAGGGGTTCTTTTGAACCCCCCCCCCATAACTTGAAAGGCAATTTACAGACTGGCCATGATAGGACAAGAGTCTAATCTCCTTCCTATGTAAACAGTTTTTAGGGGCCAATAAGAAAAACTGAACATCTCAGTACAAACATGGGCAAATGACGTGAACAAGTGATTTACACACACAGTGGCCAATAGATGTGAGAAACCATGTAGCCTACCTTGTAGTCAAATAGTAATTCAAGCAGCCATGAGTCACTGGGTGGTTTTGCTTTGCAAGTTTGCAAAGATTTTTTTTCAAACAATAATGCCTTCCTACCAGCAAAAGCATGGAACCCAGCCCTCCATGACATGCTGATGGGAGTGGACAGTGGTATTAGCTTTCCAGAGGACAGTTTTTGTGAGGTTTTAAAAATATTTTATTTATTTATTTTTAAAGAGAGAGGAAGGGAGGGAGAGAAACATTGATCAGTTGTTTGCCTCTCTCACGCCCCTAACCGGGGACCTGGCGGGCAACCCAGGCATGTGCCCTGAGTGGGGATTGAACCGGCAGCCTTTCTGTTCAAGGATAGCTCTCAGCTACTGAGCCAGGGCTCCATAGGACAGTTTATCATCACCTTTCAAAAATATTTCAAGAGTGCAGAATCTTTGAAAATGGGAGCACAGATTGGGCTGTGAGAATGTCATAGTGCGATAGCAAAAGTCTGGAAAGTCTGAAGGTCTATGCCATTTCTCTGCCTCCCCTTAACCCCTGACCTCTGGTAGCCCCAGGGGTGGGGACCTGCCCCCTGTCACCCAAGGAGCAGGGACAGAAGTGGGAGCCCCAGACCCATCTAACTAAGCCCTGGCTGAGCTCTGCAGCCTCCCCTCACTGCCTCCCGCCTTCCCCCAGCCCACTTTTGGAAGGGACCCAGACAGTATTGAGCCCCTCGGTGACCTGTGGGCCCACAGGCCTGCTGCTGTGCCGCCCCGTCATCCTCACGGTGCCCCACTGTGCCGAAGTCAGTGCCAGCAACTGGATCTTCCAGCTCAAGACCCAGGCCCACCAGGGCCACTGGGAGGTGAGGAGCCAAAGCTGGGGGACCGGGCCCGCTATCCGAACCTGCCTCCTTTCCCCTCGGCCCACCCTGGATCGACCCCCTCCCAGGCCTTGATGCCGACCTGTCTGCCCCACCCCCATCCTCACCTTGCAGGAGGTGGTGACCCTGGACGAGGAGACCCTGGACACCCCTTGCTACTGCCAGCTGGAGGCCAGGTCCTGCCACATCCTGTTAGACCAGCTGGGCACCTATGTCTTCATGGGTGAGTCCTATTCCCGCTCGGCAGTCAAGCGGCTCCAGCTGGCCATCTTCGCCCCGGCCCTCTGCACGTCCCTGGAGTACAGCCTCAGGGTCTACTGCCTGGAGGACACGCCTGTAGCATTGAAGGTAAGGCCAGGCCACAGGTACCCACACAGCCCTGGAACCCTGTTAGGTACATCACCCCCAGCCAGCCAGCTGCATGGTATCTTCTAGCATCCCCCTCCCTGGGACCATGGTACCTTCCAGGCAATCCTGCACCACCGTCCGCCTCACTCAGTCGTTCATGCATTCCTCAAACATTGAAATGGCATCAGAGTCTGAGATACATAGATGAGTCAGGCACAAGTCCTGAACTCGCCAGTCTCCAGGCTAGAGGTGGACTATAGAGAGGTGGTCCCTGATGGTGATTTTCCAGAGGGCTGAGGGAGCACCAGCCCGGAAAGGGCTTTCAGGGCCCAGGTTGCTGGGGAGGGGGTCTGTGAGAAGGCTTCACAGCAGAGCTGGCAGGCTCCAAAGGAGAAGGATGGGTGCCGGTTAGAGGATGGGCATTCCAGGAGACGGAGCAGCTGATGCAAAAGCACGTGAATCTTTCCGTGCGACCAAAGCGTGCAGGGGAAGTGTGAGGGAGAGAGGCGGGGGCCAGAGAGACAGCACTCAGCTTCCTAACACTTTCGGGGCCCCGCCAAGGAATTTGGCACGTGTCCAGTGGGCAGGGACAGAGACCTGGAGGACACCTGTTCACAGGTGCTCTCTTCCAGCTCCTTTGCTCCCAGTCTCATGTAACTTGTCTCAAGCTCCAAGTTGCCAGCTGATGCAACAGAGGTGAAAAGGCCTCAAGGGAGGGAGAGTGCGTGTGTCCTGCTGGGACCACACTGGCCTGAAATTCCATCAGGGCCCATGACGGGCTGGAGACTTCTGGGAAACGGCCTTGCAGCCTGGCGCTCTTGGTACTGGAGCACGGGCTAATGCCCGGCTTTGGCCAGGGGATGGAGTGGAGATCGAGAGGGAAGTTGCCACATTTTGGCATGCGGCATTTTGTTTACTCAGTCCTGGTCCGTGTGTCCATCCATCCTCCATCCATCCACCCACCCAACTTTCTGCTCACTTGTCTACATGCTCGTTCAGTCAGCAGCCCCTCTGTACGTCCAGCCCTCACACACCCGCCAGTTTGCCATTCCTTCCATCTGTCCTTCATTTCACATCCATCCGTCTGTATATCCGTCTCTCTGTGTTTCTCTGTTCACCTCTCTGTTTATCCATCCATCCATTTATTCTGCCCATTTATGTACATCCATCCCACTATTCATCCAGGTACCTATGCATGTTTTTTCTATTCACCCACGTATCCACATAAGCCTTCTAAGATGATACCTACCAAATGCCCAGCCCTGTGCTCAGGTGGGTCTCTGCCTGCAGTGTTACAGCCTGGTTCCCTCTGCCCAAATCTGTCTCAGCTCACAAGCTTATAGTAGACAAGGGCCCATTGGCCAGGTACGACGGGCTCTTCCTTCCTGTTGCCCCCCGACGCACAGGAGGTGCTGGAGCTGGAGCGGACCCTGGGTGGCTACCTTGTGGAGGAGCCCAAACCCCTGCTGTTTAAGAACAGTTACCATAACCTGCGCCTCTCCCTGCACGACATCCCCCACGCTCACTGGAAGAGCAAGCTGCTGGCCAAGTACCAGGTGAGGGCTGGGCCGCGGGAGGGGGAGGGCTGGCGCTGGGGTCGGGCACACATCGGGATCTGCCCCAGGAAGACCAGTTTCCCCTCCCAGGCTCTGCTCCTTCCTCAGCCCTGCAGCCTCAGCCCCACCCCACCCCTCCGTCTCCGTCTGCCTCCCACAGCCTGGCCACGCACCCTCCCCAGGCGTCCTGAGGCTGCACTCACACTCCCCCCCACCTCACGTTCCCATGCACAGATGTCCGTCCACATCATCTTCAAGGACTTCTAAGAGCACTTACGCCTGACAGACTGTCCAAACTTATTTACGGTGGTCACATCGCTCTGCCCCACCCATCTGTGACACCAGAGTCCCTTGGCTTCCCAGCCCCAGGCACACACGCACACAAACTCACATGTTCAGACTTGTGCCTCCTTCCTTCCCTTTCTCAGCTGAAGGGTCCTTGACCAGCTCTTCCTCTGCCCGTCTAGATGGAGAGGCCTGAACTGCTCCATGGAGAGGTCCCAGCCCCCCGCCCCCAGCGCTGGGCCCGTTACCTACGTCCACCCCCATTCCCTGAGGCCAGGGCAGGCTGGCCTTGTCTCCCTGACCCTGGCTCCGCTCCTTCCCCAGGAGATCCCCTTCTACCACATTTGGAGTGGCAGCCAGAAGGCTCTTCACTGTACCTTCACCCTGGAGAGGCACAGCCTGGCCGCCACGGAGTTCGCCTGCAAGATCTGCGTGCGGCAGGTGGAAGGGGAAGGCCAGATATTCCAGCTGCACACCACACTGGCAGAGGTGAGGGCGGGGGGGCAGCAGGCGGACCCCCTGCTCACTCCACACACATCTCTGTGGAAATGCCGTCTCCCACGCCCCCCAGGTCTGAGCTGGGGCTCAGTCACGCTTTGCTAACAGCTGCCATTTGTCGAGTGCCAACTCTCTGCGTGATGTGTTCTATGCCAAATGACACAGATTATCTCACTAGATCTTCACAGTCACCAGGGAGACGTCCGGTGATCCCACCTGGGAGACGGAAAAGTAGGTTTCAGGGAGGGCGGGTACCGTCGACCTCGTGCCAGGTCATTGCTTGGCCCCAGCCTGCAGCTCTCCACCGCTGTGAATCTGGACTGAGGTCCCCAAAACCCAGGCCCCTCAGGGGGACAGTGCTGGACCCTCCTGGTAGAGCAGTGTAAACAGCACTAGATACAGGTCTAGACCCAGCTGTGCCACCAGCGTGGATGTGATCATGGGCAAGTCGCTTTCCATTCTAGACTTCGTTTTCCACGTGTGTAAACTGGCTCGGCTCCTCAGGGCACGTCATCTTGAGGCTGCATCACCATTCACCCGGGGCAGTCCATTAGCCTGGTGTACCCCCGGAGGCTGGAGGTTAGGCATGCAGCCCTGGCCCTCAGGATCTGACCCTCCAGGGGAGAAGGCCTTGGACTAAGCAGCTGAGGCCGATCCAGGGGAGGTAGGGACTGAATGGAGCCTCCATTAGCTCATAGTTTCAATGCAGGAAGGCTACAGGGGCAGACGCTTAGCACCATGCATGGAGAACCCCTGCTCCTCTCACCCTTAACCCCTTCCCTTCCAGACACCTGCTGGCTCCCTGGATGCCCTCTGCTCTGCCCCCAGCAGCACACTGACCACCCAGCTGGGACCCTATGCCTTCAAGATCCCACTGTCTATCCGCCAAAAGATATGCAACAGCCTGGACGCCCCGAACTCGCGGGGCAATGACTGGCGCCTCTTGGCGAAGAAGCTCTCCATGGACCGGTGAGTGCTGGGACGCAGGCCCGGCCGCCCAGACTGCAGCCACTTCCACTCCCCTTCCAGTGTGCCGAGTCCGGGGCGCCCATTCCCTGAGAAGCATGTGCTTATAGTACTGGCCTGTGACAGTGGGGTAAAGCCAGGCACCGGCTAGGTGTGAGCGCCATCAGCACCCCAGTGCCCAGGACAGAGCAGTTGCCCTGGAAAGGTGGGCTGAGGTGTCAGAAATTTCCCAGAGTAGTTAAAATGCTGGATAAATACGAGGGCAATAATAATCATTACTAATGATAATTAGGCTTACTGAGACACCATTTGGCAAACCTGCATTGAGCAGATGCCACTTTTAAGACATCTTTTCAGAGCACTGACTAGTGTGGCTCAGTTGGTTGGGTGCCCTCCTGCGAAGTGAAAGGTCGCTGGTTTGATTCCGGGTCGGGGCACATGCCTGGGTTGTGAGTTTGGTCCCCGCAGTCCTCCTGGCCGAGGTGCATGTGGCAGGCAGCTGAACTCAGTGTTTACTTCTCACGTTGATCTTTCTTCCTCCCTCCCCTTCTCTAGAAATAAATAAATACATCTTTTTTCTTAAAAAAGACATCTTACTAGAAGTGGGCGGGATCCACAAAGCTGTGGAAGGCTTTCTCCCTCGGGAGTGCGGGCGGACAGAGTGGGCAGAGCGTGAAGGTGGGGGGAGGGGAGAGTGGGGTCCTGGGCTCCGGCAGTCTCCCCTGGGGCCATAATAAGATGATGACTGACAGCGAGCTAGACAGTTCCTGTTTTAAAGCTGAACAGACTAAGGCTCAGAGAGACGCAGTAACTTACCCAAGGCCACACAGCCTGCGAGCAGAGGACCTGGGACTCAGACCCAGGAGGGCGGGACCCCAGAGTCTGCAGCCTCCCCACCTCCCCGTGCTCTCCGCACACCCAGGCTTCTGGGAGGTGTTGAGCTTTGGGGCAGCCCGGTGTCCTTCCTTCCACCAGGTACCTGAACTACTTTGCCACCAAAGCAAGCCCCACAGGTGTGATCCTGGACCTCTGGGAAGCTCTGCAGCAGGATGACGGGGACCTCAACAGCCTGGCCAGTGCCTTGGAAGAGATGGGCAAGAGTGAGATGCTGGTGGCCATGGCCACTGACGGGGACTGCTGAGCTGCCCAGACTGCGGGCTCAGAGGGACTGGCAGGTGGCGGTTTACGGGGAGGCCAGGCAGCTTCCCGTGGGGCAGTTCGGCCTCCATGGCCCCCCAACTCACAGCCAGAGTCACCCCTCCTGCCCCTCCCTCACCCCACCCCCAGACCACAACCAGCCTTAGGAATTCCGGGGACTCTGGTGTCAGGAGGACCTGGTGTCCCGTCCCCACCCTTGCTGTCTCTCCTGGCCTCAGACCTTCGTGCAGAAACCAGAGGGGCTGAGGCCCCCGGAAGCAGTGAGGGGAGCAAGGGGTGGTCCTCCTTCCACCTCTGCCCTCCACCACCCTGCACATGCAGCCCTGGGACCTCTGGGTCAAGTTCGTTTTAGTTTTGTTCTTAATTTCCTTCCTCAGCTACTCGTTTCTCCCTCCTCCCTAAGCCCTCTGTCTTCACACCATTTTCCTCTTTGAAGAGTCAAGTACAGTTCAGACAGACTGCTTTCTCCTGTCCAAAAGCTAAATGAGAGAAAGAAAGCTTCATACTGCTAGTAAGGCTCAAAGAAGAAGAAGAAGAAAAACACCAAAACCACAAGGGAAAAGAAAAACCCAGTTTCTTAGGAAACGCAAATGATTTATTATCCAGATATTTGGATAAGTCTTTTTAAGAAAAAAAGAAAGAAAATGAAAAATAACACAAAAAAATAGAAAACTCTTTTCTTGAGTGTGGATGAATGTGGGCTCACTCACGGTTCTGGCCAGGAGCAAGCGAGCAAGGGGGAGAGAGAGAGAGAGAGAGAGTATGTGTGTGTGTGTGTGTGTGTGTGTGTGTGTGTGTGTGTCTGTGTGAGTGAGACTAGGGAGAGAGGGACCCGTTGCTGCTAATGATTCCATCTTAGACGGAATTCTTACAAGCCCTCCATTTCCCCCAGTTATACAGGCTCAGGTGGGGATTTAGCCATGGTACATGATTCCCTCTAAAATCTTAAGGAGACGCTGAGTTCATAAAGCCAAGGAGCCCTGAGCTCCGGAGTGAGTGGGGTTCTCCCTCCCTTCCAGGCTGCTCTGGGCCCCGGGAGGGACCTGTGGGCCGCCCAGGCCAGCTGTGCCGCCGGGGAGACTGTCCAGCACCAGGGTCTGGTGGCTCCCGGAGAGGGGGCGTGGCCTGGAAGCGGGGCCCTAGCAGAGAAAGAAGTGGGATATGAGGGAGTCCTGTGGGTACCTCTTCTGCTCCACCCTAAGGCGGGGCCAGCCAGGACGCCCGCTCCCGGCAGCCTCTAGAACAGGTAGGCTGGAGCAGGTTGGCATTCTTTTAAATCCCAGGAACCCAGAACTCGCCCTTCCCCCACTGTCTCCTTCCATGAGACAGAAAAGGGGGATGAGAGGGCCGCTCTAGCGTCAGAAGCCTGAGCTGGGCCTCGGTGGTGCGGCTTTGAGGAATGTGTTAGCGGCAGCCCCGCCGCCTGGGAGGCTGGGAGGTGGGTGGCCTGCCTGAGCTTTAATGCCCTCCCACCCTCCCAGAGTGGAGGAGGGAGGGTGGAGGGCAATTCTCTCAACTCTGATCTCTGCAGGCACCTCCCTCCCTCCCTCTCTCACCCTCCCTGTCTCACTCTCCCTCTGTAGTCTGGGAGTTCCTGAGGTGGGTAACTTTTGAACAGGAAGGGTTGCCAGAGAGGAGGGGCTGGCACCCCCTCACCAGCCTATTCCAGGATGTTCTGAGGGGCCAGCAGGGACCTGGCTCAGGGGGAGATGCATCCCTGTCCCTTTTCAGCTGTCTGACGGTGGGTGGGACCAGGCCCCTGGCTCGGAGACTTCATCAAAGGCCTCGCTGCGGCACCCAGGCAAAGCACGTGCCAGCCCCAGGCACGGACCCTGCGCTTGCCCCAACAGGCCCACAAACCACTGCCGGAACCAGCCTGGGCACCTCCCAGCCTCTGAAAGTCTGGTCACCTGAGAGGAGAGCAGGTCTTAGGGCTGCAGCTCCAGCCACCATCCCCAGCCTGGCTTCCCTGCCCCCCTCGGCATGTGTGCCGGCCCTGGGCCGGTGAGGTCCTGCTCAGAAGTTCACAAGGGTTCCCCGTGTCAGGGCTGCTGAAGGGGACAGGCCCTCCTGGGGGCTGGGACCCCAGTGCCTGTGTGGTTGCTGCCTCAGGCAAGGCCGTGAGCCACCCTTGTCAGGAGTTTCTGCCACCGGGGCTCGCGTCCGGGCCACTCCAGCCCCAGTCATAGGGGCCTGTGTGATAGATCGTATGGAGTCGAGAGCAGCCGGACCAGTGCCACCGGGAGATGTGCCACCGGGAGATGGTGCCATTCCCAGCGCAGGCTCTGAAATGCCCGTGGGCAGCCTGGAGTCCCAAGACCAGACCTCAGTCTTCAGCTTTGCCATTAAACTACGTGACCTCAGGCATAGGATTGCCTTCTCGGGGCCTCATTTCCTTGTTATTGCTAGAAGGTCTCAGAGCTGCTGTCTGAGCCCTCTGGGTTCTGGCTCACTCATTCCAGGCTTTGTGTGGGAGCCTGCTGGATAGAAGTGTCTGCGGTCTGCCCACTGCGCTCAGACGCTTGCTTGCTCGGTGCCTGCGAGGACTACTCTGATTCCTCGGAATTGTGCACCAGGGCCTGGAGCACAGGACTGATTGGTGGGAGCCCCCTGGGCAAGGTTCAGGCTGTCCAGCTTTATAAAGAATAGCCGGGAGAGGGTTGAGTGGCTCCATCAGTCTACTGAGCCTGCCGTGACTACAGCCCCACGTGGCCCGAGTACCGCCGTGGCACTTGTGTGGCCCTCCCTGGGGTGTTTATGTCTCTCCATCTCTGGGGTGTGTTTGTGCGTGTGTGCACTGCCCTGTGTGTGTGTGCTTTTATTCACACGTGGGCACATCAGGGCTCCCCTCCAGAAACGTGTCCCCACTCGTGTGAGAGTGTGCCACCCTCAAGTCCCAAGTTGGGACACCCAGAGGTTGGCGTGCCCTTCTCTGCCCTCTCCGAGTCCATAGGGTCAGTCAGTGTATCTTTTACGTGCCTCTCCCTCTGCCTTCTCTTGAAGTGCCCAGGATCCAGAGTCTCCGGCCAGGGGTCCTTCTGGGGGTGTGAGAACCCTCCCGTCTCCTGGACAACCCGGGGCCTCCTGTCCCCTCCCCCCCCAACCAGGCAGCTGAGCCAGGTCCCTGAGCAGGTCCTCTGAGGGGAGGTGACTCAGGAGCCTGGGGTGAGGGAGCAGCTCTCCTAGGGGCAAAGGGCTGGCCCCGCTGCCTGGGCCAGGGGCGTGGTTAGGCGTCCCGGGGCTGCAGGGCTGCAGGGATGGCCTGATCCCACCTCTTTATTCTGTAAACTACAACCTGTAAATAACATTTAGCATTCCTATTGTAACAAGATTAATTTTTATGAAATAAATTATATTTCCTAGTCCAATAAAAAACTTCAGGTTGTATTCTGCGGTCTTCTGGACTGTCTTTCTACCAGCATTCGGGAGTGTGACCTTCCCGTTTTTCTCAAAATTCCAGGGGTTTGGGGGGTGGAGGGTCACTGTCAGGACTCTGAGCTCCTGGAAATGGCCAAGCTCAGCTGCCTCACTGTACAGAAGGGAAAGCTGGCCCCAAGAGGGCTGAGGACTCCCCACGGTCACACGGCAAGTTCAAGGCCGTGCCGGGTCTGGATCTCAGGCCCTGCTCCCAAGTCAGTGCTCTCAGTGCAAAAGCATGTGAGGGCAGGGTTCAGGGGTCAGTCGTTTGAGCCTCCCATGGACTCAGTGATGTGTGGGAGGGGTGACAGGTGAGGCCCCCAGTGTCCCTGTCTGCCTGTGAGAGGTTCAGAAGCGTGTGTCCCAGCCGGGGTGATACTTGGGAGGTCAGTTCAGACCACTGCCCTGGGACAACAGAAGTCCTACAGGTGGAGAGGGGCCCAAGGCTGCAGGGCTGGGCAGGTGGCACACCGGACAGGAGCACTGGGGGAGGCGGGTGTGTTCCCACACACGGTAGCCCTGTGTTTACTGTGAGGTGTGTCCAGCAGGTGGCAGTAAGGGGTCTTGTTCTAATAAAGTCACAGGGGTTCATTTTCCCACCGATGAAAGTGTCTCAAAGGGGCTTCTATTTCTATGTGCACGAAGGTGCGAGATGACCGCCCGTGGCCCTGTCCCGGCCGGCCCTCTGCCCTGTGGACCTCAGGTCTCTGCGAGTTGGGTTTGGTCCCAGCATTTCGCCAGCACAGGAAAGGCTCTGAGAGGCCCCGCCCGAGAAGCCGGCTCCCTCGTGCTCACACCGTGTCCCACGTGTGTTTGGCCGTGGAGCCCGTTTTCACCTGTTTATGCTCCGAGGCGTGTGCTGCCTACGAGCCCTGCCAGCTCTGACTTCCTGGGGCCTGCATCTCAGGGTGCACCCGGTGCCACCGGGCTGTCCCCTGGGGGGTAGGGAGCACCTGTGGCCTAGGTGGTCCTCTGGGAACGTTTGGCCTAGTGGGGCAGGCAAGGCACTTGCACCTGTACAGACACCAGCTCAGACGGTCATCGATCCCCGGGACCCAGTGTGTCTCCAGCCACCATCACATTCCAGTGGGTCAGTCAGCGTGGGTATAGAGGAGGGGCAGCTGTGAGTGTGCGTGGGTGTGAGTGTGAAGGCCAGCGTGGGGCATGGAACCTGAGATGGGAGCAGCAGCCCGGGGAGGCCGGGGCAGAGTTGGGGGGGGCGGTATTTTACACAAGCAGCTCCCACAGGCAGGCAGCTGTCAGGTCCTCCCCGGAGTGAAAGGGGCCCATTTAAATCCCCTACCCCTCTGCCACCATCTACACAGGAGGACCCTTCCTTGTCACCTGTTCCTTGGGGGTAGGGCGTTCGAAGAGTTCTGGCCTGGGAAGCAAGGGACCTGAGTTCTAGTCCTGATTCCATTCGGGTCACTGTCCTTCCCTCAGCCTCAGTTTCCCCATCCGTAAGTGTGGACCTTAGACCTGCAGTTTTGCAGGGGCCCTCTGGCTGGCGTTCTGAAATCTGGGGGGGGCTGGTTCTAGGCAGGGGTGCGACAGCCCCACCCCTTGGGCCCTCCTCTGTCACAGTGCGGGAAGTAGATGAGGAAAACCCAGTTGCGAGCAAAAGATAGGCTGGTTCCAATCCTGTGACCACGGGGCCGGTCGGCCGGCCCGGCACAGCAAGGAAACCCAGGCTGCCGGCGGCTGCCCGTGAGGGGCTGCTGAGCGCGCAGCCGGCTGCCCCCTCCCCCACTCGGGGCCTTAAGAAGAAAAAGTCCATTCCAACTCTAGTTTAAGGTCAGACACAGGAAAACCTCATCCCATTCCCTTTAACAAAATTTTAAAAACACTTCTGCCCCCTTTAATTGAAAATATAGTGTAATGCTTGCCTATGGTATAAACATTCCAAAAGGCATAAAAGCAGAGGGGAAAAGCGGGTCCGCCCTGGTCGTCCTCCCCCAAAGGCGACTCACGCCCTCTGAGGAAGATCTGTGCAGAAACAAGCGTTTTGTGCGTGTAAATATTTAAATAGAACGGATTTGATCCAAGACTCTCAACCCCTCGAGGTATAAACATGAAAGAGTTTTATTTTCCCAATAACTGTTCGGAGCTTCATTTCATCGATGCTGATTAGGGCTTTCCCCCTGGAGAGCCGGCTCCCGTCTCGAGGTCCCCGTGGAGCCTCCGACTGCTCCCTCCCCTGGCG
The DNA here is from genome assembly GCF_021234435.1 of Artibeus jamaicensis. NCBI lineage: Eukaryota > Metazoa > Chordata > Mammalia > Chiroptera > Phyllostomidae > Artibeus > Artibeus jamaicensis. Next base: position 22,908,190 of record NW_026521788.1, read on the forward strand.
TTAGTGAGACTCTCATTTTCCTTGCTGAGGCTCAACCCACGCATCTCTAACGGAAGCCCTCAGAGCTCCCCACGCAGTCACGGGGGTGCCCTGGCAGCCTGCTCCCCCCCCACCCTGCCCCACCCCCCTCTCTTCTCAGACTCAGCCAGCCACTCCCAACAGAGGGACACCTTCCTCCTCCCGACCTTCCTCCCTTGTCACTTTACGGAAAAGCTGCCCTCAAGCCCGTCGTCACTCCCTGCATGGCACAGGCAGCTCACACCAAGCCTTTTCTCAACTGGGCCCCAGAGAACTGCGGGGCCGTTCTCAAAGGGATGCTGTTGCCAACACGGTCCCTGCCCTGGGTACCACATTCCGGGAGCAGGAGGAGCTCCCAGGTTCTCATTTTCAAAACACAAGCTGGCTGGGCGGGCGGGGAATGTGGTTCCTCGCTCGCTGTCCAGCAACTGACTTGGCACATCGTGTTGGTCACTCCGCGGTGCCAGGGCTGGGTACACACTGCCCTCAGAGCCCACAGTCTGGGGAGGAGACAGGGCAAAATGGGCAGGGAGGTGTGGAAGCTGGGGGGGGGCGGCGAGTAAGCCTGGGGTCCAGCAAGTCTCTCTAGAAGAGACGCTATTTTAGAGCACAAGTTGGTTTCCCTGGCACGTAGTTCTCAGTTATGCGTTTTGTGGGAGATGCTTTCAGGCAAAAGTTTGCAGCAACCAGCGTTTGTGAAATCTCTTACGAAGAAAAGATGTTGATGTCCTTGTAGCAGATGTGAAGGCTGCCACCTGCCAGAGGGGCTGACAGAATCTGAGGGCGCCGTTTAGGCGTGTGGGGGCGGGGGGATGAGATGGTGTCCTCTCCGTGACCCTAGCCTGGGACAGGGGGGAGTCTGGGGGAGGGACACCCGTGGGTCACTGCTATTCCAGCAGCAGGGGGTGGGGGTGGGAAGGTGGGCTGGCTCAGCCCAGGCCTCACTGAGGGTGACTTGAATGTGCTCATCCCAGTTTCTCTGCTTAAGAAGCTTCCCCCAAGGAGCAGGTCTAGGGCACCTGGGAATTCCATCAATATTTACTGACCTAATCCATAGATGGGCACAGCCCAAGGGCAGGGCCTTGCCGAGTCGGGCCTGGCCAGCTCCCAGCAGAATGAGAAGCAAACCCCACGCTGGCCTGCCAGGGCGGAGGAGCAGCCAGCAAGGATGGTGCCGATGGAGCAGGATGAGGCGGGAGGGGGACTCCAGTAGCCCACCCGGAAGGCGGGGGCGTGTAGGCAGGTGGCGGTGGGTTGGCACGGAGGGCTGCGCCCAGGGGATCCCGGTGGTGGGAACAGCATGATCCCAGGTTGGGGGTGAGAAAGCCCACAGTGAGGAACGCGGGCTGGTGGGGACGGGGCGGGAGGGGGTGCAGGATCAGGCTGGGGGGGCAGGGAAAGCCAGAGGCACCTTGCCGACCCAACTCCTGCAGGGGTATAGCTCCCTTAAGACCACCCACTCTAGCCTGGCTGGTGGCTCAGCAGCCTGAGAACCAAACGGTTGCTGGTTTGAGTCCCAGTCAGGACACAGGCCTGGGTTGCAGGCCAGGTTCCCCAGTAGGGGGCGCTCAAGAGGCAACCACACATTGATGTTTCTCTACCTCCCTTACCCTCTCTAAAAATAAATAAATTGTAAAAAGACCACTCACTCTAGATTCACATTGATCTTCTCAGTGTTGGGACTGGTCATAGAAGCCTCCCCATGCCAGGCCTCAGGGCTTTGTCCATAGGCCAGGGGTCAAAAACAGATGTCTCTGGTGCCCAGCCTGCTGGGTCATGGGATGAGAGAAGCAGCCAGATCAATGCTTCTCAGGCAAGAAATGTGCCCTCTTGGCTGTTCCTTGAAACATAAGCCTGTCTCAGCACATTGCTCACTTCCCACCTTTGTTAGCATCACGGGTCTGAACTGAGTGAAACAGGAGGGCGAACGTTCTATTAACCGCCTTCCCGAGTTTGGCGTCAGTGCAATAGGGGAGCAGTAGGGAGAAGTGGGGACCGTGCCCACCTGGAGACCAGTCGGCCCACGGGGAGGGGAAAGCCCCACCACTGGCTCAACCCCAGGCTGCCAGGCGGGAGGGAGTGCCCACACTGCTCCATGCTCCTACTTTGCGAAATCAGAGATCGGGATTTAAATGTGTATGTGAGACCATCCCCTATGTAATTGTTGGCTTCATTCTTTTTAAAAACTGTGTAGGTCAAACAAGACTCTCCCAGTTTATGGTCTACTGGGCTGTGGGGAGCTGAGACAAGGGTTTGGAGGAGGGGAGAGTCAGGCTCGGGGCTGCTCTGGTTCGGGGGTTCACTGGCTGCGACAGGCCCCAAGGCCCTGGCCTCTCTGCAGACTGCCGAGGGGCCCCTCCCTGTGCACTTCTTTCCCGGGGCTGCATCAGAGGGACCACAGCACTCGCTCCAGCTCCCCTCCTGCCTCTCTGCATGGGACAGAGGCCTCAGCTGACCCTCTTCCCAGGAGCTCTTCCTCTGCCTGATAAAACCAAAGTAGATCTGAGCTACCAGCACCCCAGGTCCCAGCAATTCCCCTTCTACCAGGTGCTCAGGGACAGATGCCCAGGACTCACCTGTGATTACCCAAGGGGGTGACACAGGGGATAAGCTGTCCCTGAGAACTACAGGGCTCATCAGGATCTGTTTCACAGACTTGGAGGGCGACAACAGAGGTGAGGATCCTTGGCCACCCTCTAGTCCATCCTCACCTGATGGCAGAATTCCCTCCACAATGACTTCGACATGGGCTTATATAGTACCCATTTGAATATTTCCAGAGATGGGGAACTCACTACTTCCAATAGTAATAATAGCTAGCATTTATTGAGTGCTTACTCATTTTCACTGTAGGGGCTGATTTTATTCGCAATAGGAATAAGTCTAAGTCTTCCACTCCCTGACAGCTTTTTAAATATTTGGAAACAGCTCTCAGGGTCCACCCTGGAACCATTTCCCTGCCAGCTAAATGTCCCCAGTCCTCACGGGTCATGGCTCAGTGTCCACGTGCCCTCTTGTGCTTCCTCAGGGTCCTGGCAGCCTGCCTCCCTGTCTTCAACTTCCACATCACAGGGCGTGGGAGGTATAAAGCCCCCACTAGGTGGGAGCTGAGCACAGGGCTCGGCACTGAGGATGCTCAGGGGACAGGAGCTGGCATCGTCCCCAGTCCCAGCTCAGCTTCAGCTTTAAGGAGACAAGCTTTGGGATCTGCCTGCCCTGGGTTTGAACCCAGATTCCATCATCTGCCAACCGTGACCTTGAGCACATTGCTTAAACTCCTGGGGGTTCCAATATTCAAACAACGAAATCGGGATGACAAGACTTTCTTCAAAGATTTAGTAATGAGAAGCAAACGAGATGGAAGTATAAATATGAAGAGCAATAAGGACGACTTTTTTTCCATTCTGTCAGCATCAGTAACAATTTCATCACTGAGCTTTTCTATCACCTCCCTTATTATGAGCTTTATACGTCTATTTATACAGCCTAAGCCCATTCTATTAGGTGAAGAAGAGAAGGAAGAGCTCTTTGAACCTGCAGACGCCTGAGATCACAAAGCTCTTTCAAGTGCACTATGTCATTGGGGCCCCATGTTTTCCCTTCTCCTGTGACCAGGAGGCCAGTGGGCTTTATGGGCAGAACCAACCCTCTCTGACTCTGGGTCCAGGGCCCCTGCCACAGCCCCACACAGTAGGGCACACAGCCCAGCTGCAGCCCTGCCTCCCCAGCCTGCACCACCCCTGACACAGACACTGCCCATGGCCTTCCTCAGGCACCGTCACACCAGACCTCTCCTTGACCTGAGTCAACCCCACTGCCACCACTCTGGAGATGGGCAGCTCAGGGACTCTCCTCCTGGCTTTGCAGATGGGCTCCCGCTTCCCCTCCTCCTGGTTTATCTCATCCACACCCACTGCTTCAACTACCACCCAGAGCTGACAACACCCAATCTTAGGTCTCCAGCCCCAGCCTCTCCCTTGAGCTCTAGACGCCTACCAGACATCTCCCCCTGGTGCCACAAAGCCTCAAATGCACCTCAAACTCAACATTCCAAATCGGAACTCGCAACCTTCCCCCAAATCTTGGCTTTCCTAGCATTTCCTGTCCCAGCAGAAGCCCCATCATCGGTCCGGGTAAGTGAACTGGCGCCCTAGCCATCGTCCCTGCCCCTTCCGCCTCGCTCCGCCCTACCTCGTGCCCATTCTTCCATCCTATCTCAACATCTCAGACCTTCCCAAGCACTTCAGCTCCTGGTTGGTCCTGCGTCTCAGGCAGCAATCACCCACCCCGGGCCCAGGCGAACAGAGGAGAGCCTGGCCTGCCCCGCCCCCCAGAGCTGGTGTGGGTGGTAGGCCAGGTCCGGACTCCCCAGCACGGCTCAGTCACTTGGTGCAGGTCTGTCTGCCCGGGGTTGGCCAGCGGTGCCGCTAGGAGGTGAGGGACATGGGAGTGGAGGGTGTTGCCAAGATATTATTAGAATGATGGGCCATGGCATCTAAGTGGGCTCAGGTGGAAGGAAAGATGCCTGATGTCCAGAGGGAAGAGAGAGGGGTCAAGGACTCGAAACTCCAGGAGGTCCAGAACTTTCCCAGAGGGAGCAGATGAACACAGCAAAGAGAGGAAGTTAAGGTCAGAGTTGGGGCTTGATTGGTGGTGTGGAAGCAGAGAATTATGGGTCAGCATTTAAGGATGACTCCTTATCTCCCAGGATCCCTGTGCCCTGCTTGTGGGCCCAGTAATTCCTGGAAAGCGGGATTGGAGCTGCCCTGAGCTCCCTCAGCCTGTGAGCACGGCAATGACAGGGCTGAGCCACAAGATGGCAGCATTGGCCCAGACACCCATGCTGGAGGCCTCAGCATCTGCCAGGCTGACTTCCCAGAATGATCAAGTTCTTCCTATTGCTTAATCAATCACCTACAGATCAGCAAACCTCGGATGAGATAAGGAGCTTGTGTGACCCCCACAACCAACCACCTTTGATGGGGCCCTGGCTGGGCTCTGAAGGCAGAAAGGCATAGATTGGAATCTCAGCTCTGCCACTTACTGTGTGATTAGAGCCAGATACCGTGCACCCCAGATTCCTTATGTGCAAAACTGCGGCTGCCCAGAGTGCCTCCCTCCTGGGGTTGCCTGTTGGACTTAAGGATCTGGTCCCTGGGGGTAGGCAGCCAGAGCAGGGCCTCAGCAAACACTCCTTCCTGGGGGTAATCGGTACTTTATTGGTCGCCTATTCTATGACTCAGAGAGGACTGTTTTATTGGTACGATCAGATGAGGATGCTGAAGTTTGACTTCCCGGGAACACGGAAACAGCATCCACAAACCTGGCTCTGGTTCTGGCCACCACACCAGGCGGCCTTCCTGGCCAGTCCTTGACATCCCCGGGGCCAGGAGCAAGTCCCTTTGTAATAGAGAGATGGCTTCTGTGCAGCACTCAGAAACTTTCAGGACATTTCTAAGCCAAGGAGGGACAGGATGTTTTCCAAAAGGGCTGAGAGTTAAAAACAATGTCCACCCAGTGAGAAACGCTTTGGATGTCCTGAGTTTTCCTTCCTTCCTTCTCCCATCTTCCTCCCTCCCTCTTTCCTTCCTCCCCTTCTCTTTCTTCCTTCCCCGCCCCTCCTTCTCCTATTTCTTATTCTCCCCCTCCTCCTCTCCCTCTTCCTTTTCTTCTTCACGTGCATTTCAGAACAGCGAGGCTGCCCAGTGGGTGCGCATCCCTTGACCGGGTACCAGTACCTTCCCTGACTGCCAGCAAGGCTGCAGACAGGTGGTGGTTGGCATCCACTCTGCTCCATGGCAATGCCCCACACTCACCATCTCCACCCCAGACACAAAGTCGGGGAGCCTCAGAAAAGCGTGGCCACTCTCTTCCTAGGCACTCACCACTAGGGGTTTACACTGCCTGCCCTCAGCAACATCAAGCCAGTGACAGGAACCCAGGCAGTCACTGGGCCTGCCCACACCAGCCCACATTTCCCATCCCCTCCCTGGTCCTAAAATTGATCCACTCTCAAGTCAGTCCTGTACAAACTCCTGTCCGTCTCCTTTCTACGTCCCTCTTCCTGACCCTGTCTCCCTATTTTTTGATTATCTGTCAGGGGATATTTTTATTACTTCATCAAGAAAGTACCCTTGGCAAGCAGGAGACTTGCTGAAGGTCAGTCAGCTGGTCAGAGGCGGGGTCAGAACCCAAGCCCAGGGCTTCCAACCCAATCTCTTGTGCCCCTTCCCTCCTCCGCCACAGCCTGGAAGGTTCCTTGGGAAGCTGAGGGTGCCCCAAGCTACCTGCCTCATCTTGTCCCCAAGCCAGATACTCCACACATGTTCTCCAAAAGGAAAGATTGAAAAGACGCATCCTACTGGGGTTTGCAAGGAGAAAGCAGTCAAGTGGCAAAGCGCTGAAGCACCAAAGAGATGGAATCACGATCTGGGGGCTGGACCAGGAACAGCCCTGGATTTGCTGCCCTCGCTGGACTCAGGGAGTTTGGTCGCCCACACTGTCCCTTCCCCTCTCAGCCTTGCCACGTGCCTGGTACAGAAGACACAGCCTTGGCTCCACGGCCCGCCCTGCCCCCCCCAATTGCTGCCAGCTCTGCGCCCTGGGAAGCCTCTGTGTCCTCATCTGTAAACTGGGGACAACAGCCCCGTACCACTGAGCTGTGGGGATAAAGTGAAAGCTCATGGAAATGCTTTTTTCAAACGTGACGAAGGCTAAAATTAAGGCCTGAGGACCCCTTCCAAAACAAACTCTCTTCCTTGGAAGTGAAGGACATTTGCGGTGAGGGCCTCTCATCTGTGTGTGGCCTCATTTAATCCTCCCAATGGCTCCATTTGAACCCCGGGCTTCAGAGAGGTTTCATAATTTCACCACGCCCCCTCAGGTCACAAGTCTGGAGCCAGTACTCCTGCCGGGACTTCAAGCACCTTCCTTTCCAGGGCTGGGGGCTTTCTGACACTTTAGGGGACAGGGACCCGGGGAGAGGCCCCCAAATCTGGGAACATGCCACAGCCTTTTATGATCAGGCCAGGGTTCGGAGATGCTGGTTACAGGACGACGAGAGCCCGGGCATGGTGAGGGCAGGGTGCAGGTGCTCTGCGGACCTCTGTCCACACGACCCAGGCCACGGCCTCCAGGGGCACTATGTCCTGGCTGAGCCCTGGGGTGGCGAATGCAAGGCCATGCCGTCCACAGTCAGCGGACTTCTGGCCCTGGCAAGTCCTCCAGATCCTGCTCTGGGCAGGCTGACTGGACCTGGGTGGTCGGGAAGCTTCCTGCTTCCTCACTGGGCACACCCGCATCCTTACCCACAGCAGGCTGAGGGCCCGGCGTGAAGACTGGAGTTATGACCGGGGAGTAGTCTCCGAGCCAAGTTCTGGGACCCCTGAGACCATCTGCCCAGTTGGTTGACCAATGGACCCTGACCAATGTGGCTCAACTGGCTCAGTTGTCCCACAAAGCGAAAGTTCACCGGTTTGAATCCCTGTCAGGGCACATGCCTTGGTTGCAGGTTCAGTCTCCAGTAGGGGCGCACCCAAGAGGCAATTCATTGATCGATGATTCTCTCTCACATCAATGCTTCTCATTCTCTCTTTATCCCTCCCTTCCCCCTCTCTAAAAATAAATAAACAAATAAAAATTTAAGAATAAGTAAAATAAAACCCTCCTCTTGTGAAAATTCTTCTGGAGTCCTGTCGCCTTCAGGGTGATGTCTACGTGAGGGAGGTCAGTAAAAAGCTAGAAAAATTACTCGGTGAGCGGCATGGGGCAGCTGAGACAGAGCTGAACACACCGGCCAAGCAATTCACAGCCAGCTAATAACCACAAGGTCTTATCTTCCCTAACCAAGGACACTTAGGAGCGAGTGGCTTACACTGCCAGCCAGTGCTGGGGCAGACCCGCCTCAGCAGAGAATGACCCTGACTCCTCCTGGTGCTCAATCAGCATATTAAAGGCACACGTGTGAAAGCCAAGGTGAAGTCCATTGTCCTCTCCTGAGACCTCCCCTAAAATTCGTGCCTTCAGAAAACAGATATCAGTTTGACTGGCTTTTTCAAGTTCAAGGAGTTCATCATCACCAAGCCCTTATTATATGAAATGTTAAAGGGATTTATCTAAGGAAAAGAAGATAAAAAATATGAACAGTAAAATGACAACAAACTCAGTTATTAACAACTACACCCAAAACAAAAACAAAAACAAACTAAGCAAACAACTAGAACAGGATCAGAATCACAGAAATGGAGGTCACATGGAGGGTTATCAGCAGGGGAGTGAGAGGGGGAGAAGGTACAGAGAATAAGTAGCATAGATGGTAGATAGAAAACAGACAGGGGGAGGGCAAGAATGGTATAGGAAATGTAGAAGCCAAAGAACTTACATGTATGACCCATGGACATGAACTAAAGTGAGGGAATGTGGGTGGGAGGGGGTGTGCAAGGCAGAGGGGCATAAAGGGGGGGAAATGGGGCAACTGTAATAGCACAATCAAAATTATATATTATTAAAAAAAAAAGAAAAACAGATAAAAACCCTAAGACAAAGGATGCAGCGTGTCCCCTCTGCCTTGAGCAGGCCAGCGCCTCCCCCACCCCTTTCTTTCCCGGGCCCGTACCTTCGCTCTCTTTCTCCTGAGCTTTAAGGGTCCAGATGAGACTTGCAACCAGCAGAGGGGCAGACAGCAGCAGCCCTCCCCAGGGTAACCCCTGAACCTGCCTCTGAGGGCCCTCCTTTTGCCTAACTTCTCAGAGAGCCAAAGGCAGCTCCCCTCGGCTTGCTCCTGTTGCCGTGGTCCTTCCTCTTCTGCTGTAAGCCCTTCCTTTGTTTCCCCGTCTTCAGCTTTAATAAATGTCCCTTCAAAATCACCCAGACTTGTGTTGTCTAATCTTTTCCTGCACGACGTCAAGAACCCACACATTGCACAGCATGCCGGGGCAGACTCACCTTGGTTCCTGGTCACTTTCTGGTGACACATGCCCTTTCTAGCTCCAGGAGCCATCCCAAGCCAACTCGGCCTTTCTCCGCCTCACCAGGTACCTGCCACCCTCCAAGGGCGTATCCCCGCTCTCACCTCTGTCTTTGCTCCAGCCCTCTCTCCTCGAGCACCCTCCCTGCTTTTCTCAATAGGCTACATTCGTCCTGAAGCTTCAGCTCCAAGGTCACTCCACCTGAGAAGTCCTTCTCCCTGCATCCCACTGTCTACTCTACCCACCCTCTGGCCCTTAAGGGACCTATATGGTGGAACAGAAAACAGGTGAGGACTTTGGAATCACAGCCAAGGGTAAATACAGGCTTCACCATCACATGGCCTTGGGCTAGCTACATAATTTTATAGGCTTGAACTTGTGACCCGTATAATAGGGCCAAAAAGGATGTGGGGCGCAGCAAGGGTGGGTGGGTACCCAGTCCTTGCTGACTCCCATCACCTGCCTACCTGATGCCACCCCCCCCCCACTGTCCTGTTTCCCTTGGGGGTGCATAAGCTCCTCTGAAACATGACCCCAGCCCTTGGCACCTTTGTGTCTCTGCACTGTTTTTATGTCAACACTACTGACATCAAATGGGTGAGTTTTCCCACACCAGCAGCCAAAACTTCGACTCTCTGGACACCACAGTTTGATTCATTTCTGACACTATCTACCTGGAGCTGGTTTTGGATTCCACAGATTTAAGGGGTCAGCCCACAAGACTGCCCACACTTCAGACACCAGTCTCAAATATGGGGTACCGAGGGTACCCAAACTTCTATCTGAGTTGGCTACAAAGTTGGGGGTTTCCACAACTCCTACCCACCTTCAGTTTCAAAAATTTGCTAGAATGGCTTACAGAACTCAGGAAAACACTTAATTTAGTATGATTGGCTTATTATAAAGGGTACAAATGAACAGGGCACAAAGTCCTGAGCAAAGAAACTTCTGTCCCCATGGAGTCGGGCTATGCCACCCTCTCAGCAAATGGCTGTGTTTATCAACACAGAAGCTCTCTGAACCCCAAATTCAGGGGGTTTTGTGGTGGTTCCATTATGTAAGCGTGCTTAATTAACTCATTGGTCACTGGTGGTCATTAAGTCAATCTCCAGCCCTTCTCCCTTCCCAGAGGTGGGCATGGTGAAGAGAGTTCCAACCTTAACCCGATGGATAGTCCCTTTGGCATGACCAATCCCCATCCAGAAGCTATCTAGGGCCCTAGCAAGAATTACCTCATTAGCATAAACTCTGACTTCGTTGAAAGTGGCTTGTTATGAATAACCAAAGACACTCCCATCAGCCCTATCACTCAGGAAATTTCAACGCTCTAGAAGCTCTCCTGCCGGGAATAGGGGACAGATCAAAAGTACCATATTTCTTAGTATATTGCAATATCACATGGCCCCACTGCAGGGCCTGGAACATAGTAGGTCTTTTTAATGAAGGAAGCACACTGTGTTCTAGGAGTCTCACCATGCCGCCACACCTTGGCCTGAGAGCACCCAGCACTGAAGCCGCCCAAATGGGGTGGGGGGTGTGGGGGATGGGGGGAGGGGAAGATATCATAGGCAGGGGTTTGAGAATCTGATCTGGCATTTGCTCCCAATTCCATCTCAGCTAACCTTAAGTCCAGCTTTCTCATGTCCCTAAAAGGAGTGCAGTGCTACTCGTGCCCCTCAGGGCATGTGATAGTTAATGAGACACTGCGTGTGAAGGACACAGCCTGAGAGAGGGTTGGACACAAGTGGCCCCCTAGATCTGTAATTCAGACAGGACGGTCTGGTGGCTACTGGGAGGGCCTGGTGGGGTGGGGTGGTCCTGAGGGCTGTGTGCCCAACTGCCACGGTGCCTCGGTGAGACGATGATGAGGAAAAGTTTCATGGCTCCGGCCTGGCACACAGGAGGCCTGACACTATGAGCAAACCTGGGGTAGCCAGGGCCAGCTCCGGGCTCTGGGGCAGGAAGGGCTCCCTGAGGTGACGCCGGGTGGGGGGAGAAAGCAGGAGGATCAGGGAGGAGTGGGGGACTGCACTCAGAGGGGGCCCTCTGTGGGAGTTTGGGGGCGAGGCAGAAAATTCTGGGAGCCAGAGGGGCAGGGCTGAGACATGGGGTCCCTGCAAGGTACACTAACGAGCGTCCTTCAGCAGCCCATGAAACGTGGCTCCACCGCGCGCTAAACGCTCGCGGGGACAGTCTACTTGGCGGCCGGCGCCTCATTTCCTGCACAATAGAAAGGGCGCGGGAGAGCAGAGAGAAGACGAAGAATTTGCAAAAGGAGAAGCGTCGGAGCCAGCGTCCGCACCGGCGTCCGCGTCGGCGGCGGGGGCGGGGCCGGAAGGCGGGGCGGGGCCGAGGGGCGGGGAGGGGTCCGAGAGGCGGGGAGGGGCGGGGCGGGGAGGCGGAGCCCGGCCCGAGGCCCGGCGAAACCCCGAGTCCCACCGGCCCCGACGGCCGAGGAGGCGGCGGTAGCGGTGGCGAGGTGGCGACAGTAAGTGCGGGACGGAGGTTGGGTGCCGGCCTGGCCACCAACCAGCTCTTCAGGGTCCCGGTCGGCCCTGAGCTCCCGCTCTCAGCGTTCCCTCCCCTCCTCCCCACCCCGGGCTCTTCAGGAGGCTGCTCTTCAGGAGCTCAGGACGCCAGCCCGGCCCTCCCGCTGCATTACTTCCCGCTGTGTCCCCTTCCTCAGCGTCTCTCGGCTTCCGACCCGCTCTCTTCCGCCTCCCCCCAGTCTCTTCTCGCTTTCCCTCTCTCTAGGTCTCTATCTTCTTTCTCCAGATTCTCCTCCTCCTCCTTGTGCATTTCCTGAGATTGGACCTCACTGCCTGGATTGGGGGTGGGGTGGGGTGGGCTGAGTATGGACAACTGGGATGTCTACAATGCCAAGGCCAGTCCTTCCGTGGCCTTTGAGGGGCGCCTTGCGTTTCCCAGCAATGCGTTCCCACTGGGTAACTTAGCTGCACCAGCCCCCAGGTCCCCACATCACAGACAAGGAAAATGAGGCACAGAGGGGAGATTGGTTCAGACAGAGTAGGAAACCTTGTTGGAACCTGCACCCAGTTCCAGATGGCGGTCTGCAGTGGCCCCAGGCCCTACAGTTTCTGCGTCTTTGTGTAGGGGCTGCCCCTTGCCCCCATCACCCGGGAAGGGAGCCAGGCCCAGTGTTGCCAGCTCCTGGGGGTGCTTGAGAAACGCACCAGCCACAGCCGGCTCATCCTGGGGATGCTGGGATTCTTCTTTACCTTCCTTTTTTTCTTTTCAATCTGAAAGCCAGCAGCTAGCTTTTATAAAGAGTAATGAGACGTTGCTCACTCCAATGCCCTGGCCTGTGACCCAGGTTAGAGAAAATTCCTGGCTCCTTTGGAAGCTCAGTCAAGGCTGAATAGTCCTGGATAAATAGGTACCTGGAGCAGAGAATGGGCCTCTGCCAAGTATGAGCCCACATAACCCTGATGTTGGCCTCTGCACCCACCCCTGTAGCTGCAGCATCTGGGAAGAACCACTGGCCCTTTCTTTGCTGTCCTACATGAGTCAGAATTTTTAAGCACTAATGTCTGGTTAGTTTGTTAGTACTGGGTTCCCTGTGAATCAAGGCTGGAGAAAGGCCCTGCTCAAGCGGGGGTGTTTAAAATGGACTTGCTGACTTGAATGCGGGCATCCAGCAGCGTCCTGCCTGCCTGCTCCAGGATGCACGCCCCCAGTGGACAGGACAATGTCCGTGGTCGCAGAGTACATCCATTCAGCAAACACTGATGAGGGTGCCCTGTAGTGCTGCCTTCATCCCTGCTCAGAGCTCTCTTGCCACAAGGCCTTCCCCAAAGGAGGCCTGTCTGTGCTCGGAGCCTGTGGACACAGGAGGCCAGGGAATCCCTGTGGGCCCCAGACTGCTTGGCCATGTAGCCTCACCCTTGCCACTTGGTAGCTGTGTGACCTTGGACAAATTGCTCAACCTTTCTGAACCTCACTCTTCATCTGTTAAATGGGTCTTAGAATAGTACTTACCACATTAAGAGGTTGTTGTCAGGCTCAAGTGCTAGGCACAGACCTCAGCGTGCATGAGTGCTGGATTTAATTTTAACTATTGGGGATTCTTCCTCTTTGAATGTGGGACAAATCAAGTCCTCTTCTTTGCATCTGAAAAAAAAGGGAAGTGATAATTCCTGTCCTGCCTAATTCCGAGGAATGTTGTGCATTGAAATAATGGAGAGGCTCCACGCCTGTGTGACAGGGTGTTCCCATCTCACTGGGGAAGAAAGGCCCCATTCTGCTGGCTTGATATTCTGAGTAAGGCTCAGCCTCCCATGTGAGCCGAGACACATCTACTTATTGATTTATTGGGGAGGGAGGAAGCTACTGCAGAAGGAACTAGAGAATCCCATCCTCAGCTTTATGGAAGTATTTTCCATTTATCAAGCTGCCGCCACATCCTGGGTGCTATATAGAACATAGAAGTAGGCATGCTACCTTGCAGTCAAATTCAGCAGCCAGCCGGCCAGCCAGATGACAAGCCCATGATGGCAGGGAAGGTGCTGATGTTTGTGTAACAGCTGCTGTCACAGGCCAGGCATTGCCGGTCAGTTGTAGTTATATAACCATTATAAAAAGTGTAGGTTTTTATAAAAAAACAAAACCTATGTTTGCAGATGGGGAAATTGAGGCTCAGAAACATGGTGACTTGCCTAAGTCCATGTAGGCAACAGTTATTGGCAGCCCAGAACCTTCCCTCTGTCTCGGGCTACCACAGGTTGGGAGTGGCTGTCCCCTGGTGGGATGTGATGAACAGAGGTGGGGGCCCAGGCAGGAGTTGTAAACCTAGGCTTGGCCATTCACCTGGCCAGTGACCTTCCACTTCCCTGGATAGACCTCTGTGTCCCTGGAAATGAAATTCCCCAGAAATATATGTCTCAAACTGGCTTCTGGAGGCAGCTCTAGACACCGTTGACTTTAAAAAAAATGTTACTGCCCTGGCCAGTGTGGCTCAGTTGGAGCATCAACGTATAGACTGAAAACTTGTGGGTTCTGCTTCCGGTCAGGGCACATGCCCCGATTTTGCCTTCAATTCCCAGCTGGGGCACATAGGAGAAGGCAACCAGTCAAAGTCTCTCTCTCACACCAATGTGTTTGTTTTCTGTTTCTACTCCTTCCTCTCTCTCTAAAAGGCAATGAAAAAAATGTTCTTGAGTGAGGATAACATTTTTTTAAATTCAAAAGTGTTATTTAATTTTAATCCTTTTGTTTATTTATTTATTTATTTATTTATTTATTGCATTTTTCCCATTATCATTCGGTCCCTTTACACTCTCCTCCTGTCCTCAATCACCACACTGTTGTCCATGTCCATGAGTCCTTTTTCCTTTTTGCTCCATCCTCCACCCGACCCTTGACTGTCTGTCATCTTGCTCTCTGTGAGTCTGTCTTTATTTTGCTTGTTAGTTCAGTTTGTTCATTAGATTCTCCATATGAGTGAAATCATATAGTATTTGCCTTTCTTTGACTGGCTTATTTCACTTAACATAATGTTCTCCAGGTCCATCCATATTGTCACAAAGGGTAAAATTTTCTCTCTCTAGAGCTTGTTTTTTAATGGCTGAATAGTATTTATTTCATCGTGTAGCTGTCCCATAGTTTTTTTATCCACTCATCTACTGATGGACACTTGGGCTGCTTCCATATCTTGGCAATTGTAAACAATACTGCAGATTGTAAACAATAGGGGTGAGGGCTTATGTTCTTTCAAATCAGTGTTTTGGGTTCCTTCAGCTATATTCTCAGTAGTGGAATCGCTGGATCATAAGGCAGATCCATTTTTACTTTTTCGAGGCGTCTCCATACTGCTTTCCACAGTGGCTGCACCAGTCTGCATTCCCACCAACAGTGCCGAAGGGCTCCCCTTTCTCCACATCCTCGACAACACTTGTTTGTTGATTTGTCTGTGGTGACCACTCTGACTGGTGTAAGATGACATCTCATTGTGGTTTTAATTTGCATTTCTCTGATGATTAGTGACGTTGAGGATTGTTTCATGTCTGTTGGCCATCTGTATGTCCTCCTTGGAGAAGTGTCTGTTCAGGCCCTTTGCCCATTTTTTAATTGGGTTGTTTGTTTTCTAGTGTTGAGTTTTATAAGTTCCTTATAAACTTTGGATATTACTTCTTTATCAGATGTATTGGTGAGTATGTTCTTCCATCTTGAGGACTGTTGAATGCCTTTATTTTTATTTATAATTTTATTTTTTTGAACAGGTAATACATTTATATACTTCAAAATTCAAAAGGTATGAAAGAGTACGAGGTGCAGCCCCGCTTCCCCGTCCCCATCCTTCCTCCTCAGAGGCAGCGCTGCTGGCTGGAAGTCACTCATGTGTCCTCGCAGAGATCGTACGGACACGTGTGTGTGCGGTCCCCTCCCCACCTGCCCCAGCCTTGCTTTTTTGCACAGATAGTAGCATATTCTCCTGCTCCTTACTTTTCCCACATAAAGTTGAAAAACGGTGAGAGTGCATTCTTTGCCCATCAAGGGTCCTAATTCTTTTTTATGGCTGCAGAGGCATGCTAAGGCTGTGAGACCCGGTTTGTCCGTCTGGGTTGATTTCCACAGGGCCTACTATGCTGCATTGCCTCACTCCCCACCAGCCACACACTGGTTTGCTACCTATGTTGCCCTGCATGGGGTGGGAGGGTAACCCCAGGGTCGCTTACGGCCCCGACATCTTGTTTTTCTCCCTGATGCTGAAACCTGACGCTCTCTCACCATGCCCTGGTGACTCCGGCACATGGTCAGTTTTGTAGGGTGGGTGAGCCCCCAGCTTTAGCTTCTGATCACCTGCCCCATCTCTGTTTCTCTGTTTCAACAGTGGCCTTTGTCTCGGAAGGTGACTTTCATCACAGTTCCAACTCCACCTATAGAACCGCGAGCAGCTCTGTCCACACGGACCAGGAAGCACTGCTCGAGAAGCTTCCGGACTGCCCCCTGCCCCCACTGCAGAGGCCCGAGGACCGCTTCAATGGGGCCTACATCATCTTCTTCAGCCTTGGCATTGGCGGCCTTCTGCCATGGAACTTCTTTGTCACTGCCAAGGAGTATTGGATATTCAAACTCTGCAACTGCTCCAGCCCAGGCCCAGGAGAGGAAAGTGAGGACTCAGACATCCTGGTAAGGGTGTGTTCCTCCTGGGAGGCGGGGTGCACTGATCCGGGACGGGGTGAAGGGCAGCTTCACTCAGGTGCACCATGCCAGGAAGGACTGTGGCATGCTGACGGTGTGCAAATTGGGAAGCCATGTGGAGTAGAGTAGAACCAATTCAGTTCAGTCCTAACATGTGCTTTGTGCTGTGTATGAGGCCCATGCTTCGTGCGGCAGACGAGGACAGAAACGGATAAGACGCAGTCCTGGCCTCCAGACTGCCTGCTGTTTAACTTGGGGAGAAGATGCAAACAGTGGTAGTCTGCAGTGTAGTACGGTAACTCCAAGAATTCAGAGTCTGTGCCTTCAGGGGTTCGAAAGAGTGGGTCCAATAGTATTAAGTTCAGCAGTGAGTTTAGAAAATTCCAAAAAGCAGTGGATAAATAAGACAGAAAATAATTTTTTCCTCATGTTCTGGTCTGGAGGGAGCAGCCCCAGCCTGGTTTGATGCTTCATGTTGTCAGGAACCTAATTGTTTCATCATGAATAGCTTCTCAGTTCAAGATCGCAGTCCAGGGGGCTGTTGGAGCTCCAACCATGAAATCAAATAGGAAGAGGAGAAAGAGAGGTGGAAGAAAACTGGAAGTAACACACTTTGCTCTTGCTCGCATCACATTGGTCAGAACTCAGTCATGTGACCACGAGATGCAAAGGAGGCTGGAAAATGTAGTCTTTGCCCCAAAGAACCACATGCCCAGCTAAGATGAGTGGTCGTATAGTTCTGGAGGACAGGAGGAAGTGACGACTCAGACAAGACTTAGTCTTGTCACTGTGTCTTTTAGTCACAGTGTCTCAGAGCCTTGTCACTGTGAATCAGAGCAGGTAGATTAGATGAATGGGGAAGAGACATTCCAGGTGGAAGAATAAGCCTGGGCAAAGGCAGGGTGGGAACAAGTTCAGGTGTGTGTGGGGGGAATAGGAAAGCACCTGATATTGCTGTAGCTGAGGTGTATGCCAGAGAGAAGTAAGGCTTGAGATCATCGCCTGGGCCTCAAATGGCAAAGTGAGAAGGTCAATTCTGGTTGCTTGGCAGCGGCACCAAGCCCCGTCCCGCCACCTAGGTGCCCACTTTGTGGGAAGACTTTCTCTTGGGCAGGTGGAGTGTTGAAGAAAAAATCAGTCTGCCACCTGAGCCTTCACTCAAGACTGTTGCAGTAAGGGAGAGAGATCAGGCTTACTCAAGGACAAGTGGGGATTTATAGCCAAGAAGCACAGTGAGGGGGCGGTCAGTGGATGGAAAATTACAAAGAGGGGCCAGCAAGGGCAGGGGGATTCTTGCTAAAAGCAGGTCAAGGACATATAAACCAAGGTGGGGGGGTGGTGAGAAACTTGATCAAATATCAAGGTGGGGGCATTCTCAATAAACTGCCTTAGCAGGATTCTTGCTACGACCGGCTGGGCAAGCGGAGAACGCAACAGGGCGGGGCAGTGGGGGCAAAGTCCAGCAGGCAGAGGGCTTAGAGTTTTGGTTAATCTTTGTCAAGAGCCCGTTCTCTCAGCCGATCTAGGAGGGTGTCTATTCTCTCTTGGAAGCTCATAGATGGGGAATCGGGGACCTCTCTGAAGGCATGCCAAGCTGGGGGGTTGCTAGCTGCCCCACTCCTCCAGGGGTGCTCCAGGGGACAAGGAGAGTATACCCTAGCAGACCTTAGTCATACCCCTCAACCTGCCCAGGAGGTGGCTCACCTCCCCTTCCTGAAAGCACCTTTGAAATTCCTGATCTGACCCCCAGGAACTTTCCCCGGTTTCATGGGACTGAATCTGACATGTGGACTGAGGTTTCCTGTCATCTCTTTGGAGGACTCTGCCAGGGCTTCACATCAGAATCACCCAGGGAGCTTTTTAAAAAATCCCAGTCTGGGCTCCACCCCAGACATTAGGATTGAATTAGGATTGAATGGGGTCCCTTGATTCTGACACCTTGCGAGGGCCTGCTTCTGTTAACTGGAGAATTGGTAGCTGCCTCCAGGAGCCAGAGCGGTGCGGTATCTACCCCATGCCCGTGGCTACAGAGCTGTCACAGGAACAGGGTGTGGTAGTTTAGAGCCTCCTACTCCAGGTGAGTTCCTTGGTGCAGGCTGGCCCGGAGCTCCTTAGTGAGACCGGGTCTCAGGCCCCACCCCAGACCGGCTGAGTCAGGAGCTGCAGGCTGATAGGCCCCCCACGTGACTGACAGGCACCCGTAGAGTTGGAGGAGCACCGTCGAGGGCGTGGCTTCTGGAAACAGACTGTGGGTTCCAGCTCTGCCTCTGTCAGTGCTGAGCTCGGTGGCCTCCCTGTGCTGTGTCGTCTTCCTGGTATGTACAGGAAGGTAAGGCTAGCAGCAGCTTCTTAGGGTTGTTGTGAGGACTAAGTAAATTTCTCTGCACACAAAGCACTTGGAACCAGGCCCAGCACTAGTGCTCTAAGTGCTGTGTAAACATTATCATTATTATCATTTGGGGGATGCAGCCCTGGAGTATTTCCAGATGCCTGGCTTACCTGGGTGCTTTATGCTCCACTTTTACTTACTAGTGACTCAAGCAGTGCAGCTTTCTGCTGGCCTTGGTAAATCACTCAGCCCACTTGGGCTTCTTCTACCAGAAGGTCCCTGTCTGTCTGGGCCAGCAATGGGCTAGGCTGGCTCCCAGGACCAGATTACACATGCATTTGTCCTGTCCCCCCACCGTTGTCCCAACCCAGCTCCTGGGAGCAGGCTGCCCAGGGCAGAGGAGGATGTACCAGCGAGCCTCTGGGAGCTGGTCTGACCCTCGAACAGCGGACGTCCCTGCACAGTGGACGTCTGCCGTGAGCCGTTCTTACTGCAAGGCGATCCCTTCGCAGCTGCAGGCACTTAGCATTCCAGGCCCAGCTATGATGCTTTATTGCCTCTTCCAAGTGCTGGCAGGTGCAGATGTAGTACCTGTGGTGCCCGGAGCTCCTGGCTCTTGGCATCAGAGATGAGAGACCTGTCACCCCTCGATTCATGGGCCGGCTTTGGGAAGCAAGCATGCTGGGGTGTTTCTGCATTTCACAGGCCATTTTTCTTTGCCTAATTCCCCATTCCCGCCACCCACCTCCCCAATTCTTTCCCCCTGTCTTCCTGATTTCCCTGTGAGAGGTGGCTGGTTTGCTCTGTCACCTGAGGGCCACTCTGAGGGAAGGAGGGGGAGAGTCAAATGGGTCTGCCTCCAGCTGCCACCTGCAACTCAGTTAGCTGTGGGTCTGGATGTTGTTTTTTTGCTGCACTTTCCTTTTAATATTGCCCAGGGATGGATACTATTGGCTGGTGGGTTTGACTCAGTAGAATGTTTTGCACAGGCCGCCTCCCCCCAAATTATGTCACTGGAAGGTCCCCCGCCATCACAGGCTCATTTCCTTCTGCCTGGACAGTTTGGGAGGGGGGTAGGAAGCATCTGCTTGGCCTGGCCATTTGTCTCTGCTCCTGGAGTAAGAACTTTGAATGAACCCACCATAGCTTGTGGGTCCAGAGCCAAAGAGATTAGAGCATAAACAAGAGCTGGCATAGGAAAATGGTGCAGGGGAGGCAGGACAGCCTCCTCTTCCGGGCCCCACCCTGTGCCCACCGTGCCGGCAGGGGCATTAAATGCATTGTCTCTAATTAACCCGGCTTTTTTCAGACGAAGAGCCAGAGCTCAGAGAGGTTCAGTAACCTGCCCGGAGTCGCGTAGCTAGGAAGGGCTGTAGAGAACAGAGAATTCAAGTGGATAGATAATTGCAGAACTGGTCATGCTTGGAGAGTGGTGTAGAGGGGTTACCCACGCCCTGACCCTGCAAATGCTTTCTTCATATGGAGAGCCTGCCCTTGACCTGCAGTTCTGTACCACCCAGACAGGAGCCCTGGCTCTGCCCCTGGAGTCTGGACCCAGCCTCCAAGCTGTCAGCATCCCTGATACCTCCCCACCCCACCCACAGGTTTGTAAGCCATCGCTGATCCTGAGATCTGTTTGCCCTCCCCATGGCCTCTCCTACAGGCCAGTACAGGCTGCCCCTGGGCCAGGGGCTGTAAGCCGGAGCGCCTCCTTTCTGCCCCATTCCCTTTCCCCGAGGCTTCCATGGCTCCTCCCAACATGTTTTGCCTGTGCACCTGGGTGTGCCCAGGGCTTCTCTCTGAGGGCTGCGGGACATGGCCAGGTCATAGGTGGGACCCACAGTCTGGCTTGGTGTCAGCAGGGTCAGAACCCAGGCTTGGCCATTTACTGCTGTCCCATCCATCCCTTGATCAGACAGCCTCGTCCCAGGGCGGGGGGCAGATGCCTGTCTTACCCCCGGAACCTCCACTGCTGCTTCCCTCTGAATTCGGGACTCCATTCTGAACCCCCAGAGCCTACTGCATGCACTTCCCCATTAGGTTCTCACCACCCAGCTCACAGTACTGAGCACTTAGTAAGGGGTGCCACTGCTCTCAAAGCTTGGCCCGCATTATCTCATTTAACTCCACAGCACCCCTGTGAGGCTGGAGCTGGTACTGTCAGTGATGACAGTACCTGTTTCACAGATGAGGACGCCTCCTCCACTAAACTGTTAGTTCTCCCGGGATCACCGTGCATCCCTGTGCCTCCAGAACAGCTAGCACGGTGCGTGGCACATAGCAGCACATGACAAGTATTCGTTGTATGGCTGGGGAGGAGAGCCCCATCATCCCCATCCAAAATAAGGGTGACATGGCTCTACAAAGGGGCAGAAGAAGATCTGAGGGTCACAGTGGCTACCCCCAAAGGCGTTTTGCTCTTTCACACGGGTTGGCATAGACATGAAGTGGGCTTCCTACAATAGGGAAGGGACCCAAGTTGGCCTGGTGCAGCAGACGGGGACCTACCCTCATTTACGGCACCTTGGTCCTGGCCATCAGCATCCCTCTTCAACCTCCACCAAAGAAGCAGGATGGCGTGGCTAGGGAGCTGCTCTTACAACTAAGAACAGACATCCCAGTTCAGGGAAGAGGGGTTAAAAGAAACCAGGATGAACTGGTTTGGAGAAGAGGAAACTGGAAGGCAGATGGTCAGAGGTCTTGACAATGACCTGCTGACTATAAGGTCACAGCTGTGTATCCATGCCCACCCACCTTGGACCTGTTGTCTTCATCTGCAGGATGACCTGGTGTGTTACGTAGGATCACCCCTAATTTCTAGGTAGAGAAACTGAGACTCACAAGATTTAGGCCACTGACCCAGGTTCATTTGCTAGCAAGTGGAAACCAGCAGGTTCTCTGGCTTCTTCTCTTGCCTGGATGGACTCAGCTCTGGCTGTGCGCTGGAATCACCTGGGAGCCTTTGAAGCCCACCTGCCTCATCCACCTGCCTGATTCTGGTGCATTCTAAGGGGCCTGGGCACAAGCATTTTTAAGCTTTCCAGGTGAGACTAACGTGCAGCCTGTTCTCTGCCTCCAGCAGAGCATCCATTGAACTGGCTTAGGCTGCTTCAGGAGAGACTTGGGTGAGCCTCTGGAAGAACTTCCTGCAGTGCAGGTTGCCAAAGCAGGAGGGGGCTGCGCTGGGGAAAGGTGGGAGGGGTGCCGGGTGGCGTTTCCCCTGGAGAATTAGAGCAGCCTTTCCACTGGAAGTCCAAGGAATGGCTTTCCTTGGCTTGGTCTACTTCAGAGAGTATGGGACCTTTACAGCCATAAATGGATGGAGGGTCTTGTGCTTGGCTGACCTCAGTGCTTTGAACTTGATGAATTCTTCGCCGTGCCTGCGATGGCCCTTCCTCTGGGTAAATGCTCCCTCTGGTGGGAGCTGGGGGCTCCAGAGTCACCCTCCATTTCCTCCCTGTTTGCCAGATTCCTGGAAAAGGAGCAGAAGGACTGACTGGGCCCCGAGGTGGATGTCCTGTCACCTGGGGTGGCACAGCAAGGGAAAGGGAAGCCATGAGAACTGGCTGTCACTGTGAGGACCAGCCAGTAACCTCTCTGTGCTGGCTCGGGTTGTAGACTGTGACCTGTTCCAGGAGTTTTAGGGCTGATGGGTAACTACTTTTTAAAAGCTCCATACCTGGGAGGAAGCTGCGTCTGTCTGTCTCATGGGACCACAGAGCAGCTGGGAGAAGCCCAGATGGCGACAGAAGGACTTCTTTCAGCTCCTGTCCTAGTGGTGACCTTTCCTACCGACTGTGTGGCCTGGGGCCGGGCTCTGTGGCGCTGGGCCTCTGTGCACGCAGACTTCCCCTGGTGGCACTTACAGAGCGTGGCAGACATGCTGGGAGGGAAGTTCTGACATTTACTGCTCACCTCCTACGAGGCAGCTGCTGCACAAGGGCTGCGCAGAATCCTAGTGACATTCGCTGCCTTGACCATGTCCCGGCCACTGTCCTAAGGGTACTGGTTCTTTCTTTAGTTCCACAGTATGTGTTAAGCAACTTACTGTGTGCCAGGGGCTTTATTCTCATGATCTCTTTTGGTCCTTACTAAGCCCCAAGGGACAGGTATTATTTTTATTGATTTCTTTATTTTATAAATTTTGTATTTTTTTTCCATTACCATTTATCCCCTGTGGGACAGGTGTTATTATATCCACTTTACAGAGAAGAAAACCAAGACTCAGAAAAGTAAGTAATTTGTTCCCAGGCACAAAGCAAGTGACAGCGAGGACTCACACCTGGCACCTGCACCCATGTTGCCATCCAGACCCGAGGCCCCGTGTCAGTGTTTTCAGACCCTGTTTGACCTCGGTGTACGTGTCACCTAGATGAAATGTGCAAGACCGGTGTGTCCATGGTGGGACCATCAGTTTCATGTGGCAGCATCAGCACTTTCACAAAATCTCTGACAGTGGTTTCAAGGAGCAGCAAGCGGTCATCTGTGCTGATTTTATTTATATATTGTTAGAGAGGGGAAGGAGAGCGAAACATCGATGTGTGGTTGCCTCTTGTGCACCCCCTACTGGGGACCTGGCCTGCAAACCAGGCATGTGCCCTGACTGGGAATTGAACTGACGACCTTTTGGTTCGCAGGCTGGCGCTCAGCGCACTGAGCCACACCAGCCAGGGCCACCTGTGCTGATCTTATAAGTGGCTTGTAAGCCACCCAGGCCAAGGATGGAGAGTCTGCCTTGGGATTTAACCTTGGTGGCCTTGGGGAACAGTGCCATGGGGGAAGGGGCAGAAAGGATCCGTGGCTGAGAGCGAAAGCACTGGGAAGGGGACACTGGAGGCAGCAAACCTGGAGAGCTGTGTCTAGGAGTTTTGCTTTAAAATTCTCTCATCATAGAAACGAGGCGGGAGTTACGGGGGAGGTGTAGTCGAGAAGGGCACCGATTTTCCGGTTTTGTTTTGCTATGTGAGAGGAGTAGTATCCAGTTTCTGTGCTCATGTGAACAGTCCCATAGAGAGGGAGAGACAGATGCTGAGGAAGAGGAGGATGCACGCAGGGCCAAGTGAGCACACGGAGGGCCTGGGCTTAGGTGCACAGAGGAGGGGGCCCAGGGAAGTGTGCAGACCATCCATCTTCAGGACCGGGGGAGGAGGCCGCCAGAGATGAAACGGAATGTTGCTGAACAGCTTGGGTCCTGGCCTGTTGAGTGAATTTCGGACCTTCAGTGGGCTGCTGTCTGTACTGTGAAAGTCCTTGCTCCGCCCGCTTGCCTCTGGCCTCGCAGCCAGACACAAGGGTGCATTTTCCCCACTCTGCGGATCAGGAAAGTGGGGGTAAAGAGTAACTTGGCGGTGTCACAGAGCTGTGAAGGCAAGAAGGGGGGCTACAATCCAGGGGTATCCAAGTTGGCATCGGATTTCTTGGGGCACTTGGCAAATAGCCAGAATCTTAGACCCTTCTAAGAATCCTCCACACCCTTCTTAGACCCTTCAAAGGGTCTACAAATCCTCCTGCACTTGTCCTTAGAATCCTCCCCAGATTCTTAGACCCTTCTAAGAACCCTCCCCTCCCCCCGCACCACTGGCTCTTTTTCTCGGGGGGGTCAGCATGGGCACCGTGGCCAGCTGGCAGGAGGGCAGGTATCGGAGCCGCTCCCTTCGCACCACTTGCTGGAGAAGCAGGAGCCTTTCCAGACATAGAGGGACCATGACGCTCCCAGTGTAACTGCAAGTGGAAGGGACGCCGTCGGTCCGCTTTTTAAGGGCAGAATTCCAAAGAACAGTGCCAAGCAAAACACCCCTCTGTCCCCTCCCCCATGAAACTGCGTTAAAGCAGGATTTTGCCTGAGCCCATTGTTCCCAAAAAGGAGGTGCAGATTGGCCCAGGGGTCTAGGGAACAGGCTCTAGCCTTCCTGCACAGGGCATAGGTGTGGCTGCCAGGTGGAGAGACCAGCTGCCCCGTGGCTTAGGCTAGTGCCAATGGCTGCTCTAAATCATTTTTAAAAATTAGAACCAAAAGCGAGTCATTTTTATATTCCCTTGTCCACCCCCTGATTCTAAATGCAGACCGAGCCAGCGTGCCATTCCCAATAAATATACCTGTGATGGCTTTTTCTTCTGTTTTTAGCTCTAGCTGCGTCCTGCAGAGAGAGAGAAAAAGCCCAACTTAAAGCGCTGTCAGTCATGTGTTCTGTGGCCTCAGAGTTCTCAAATCCTCTTTTCATGGTCTCCCTGTGAGCCCAAGGCCCGGCCTCCCCACCCGTGCTCGCTCCCTGGCTCTCCCGGGCCATCGATCGCTCCCTCTCCGACTTCGATTTTATTTCCTCCTGCACTTGTCCTTAGAATCCAGAGGTGATTTCCTGGACAAATTAGAACACGGCCTGGGCTTTAAGTGCTCAAGTGTCTCCTTAACGTGATTGATCATTGCAAGTTCCCAGAGAGCAGAACCAAATAGGGGTCTGTACTGGCGCCTTCATTACAGGGGTCGTCGCCTGGGAGGGGTCTGAAGGGGCCCTTGCTCGCCTCTCGGGGGTGCTCTGTATGTGTGTGTATTTGGGGTATGTGTGTGTATGTGTGTGCGTGCGTGCACCCGAGGCCAGTAGCAGCCAACGTGGTTTCGTGGATTTTGACCCACGTGGACCTCCTAAGAGAAGCAGCCTCCCCAAAGGGGAGACGTCATGTCTGGGGAGGAAGTGGCCGCTGTCTACTCAGGATCCCCCGTTCTTGGTAGTTCTCCTGGGTTTTCTTCTGCAGAGAGCAGATGGAGCACCCCCAGACCACCTTGTCTTTACTCACATGCCAGGGGGTGTAGTCCCTGTCCCCACACGGTCAGCCTTGCGACACTGACTCATGTCAGCCCTTTGGGAGCTGCAGAAACTGCCCCGGTCAGGCCAGGGCTGTGCGGGTAGGTGGGGAGTTTCCTGGAAGGCCACTTCCTCCTTGCCCTGGCCACATGGTCAGGCTGCAGAAGAGGAAGGCCAGGCTGGCCCACACAGCAGCAGTGACCTAGCCCCAAGTCAGCTGTCACCCCTCATAGGTTGAGATGTCTTAGGTGTGGGTGTACAGGGCTCCCCCTGGCTCTGACCCTTCCCTCTACATGTTTCTGAGTCACTTCTCTGCCTGCTGAGGTTCTGGCCTGAGGGTGCGTAGGGGGAACACAAAGGGTAAACTGCAGGCCAGCTGGGCCCTTGTTGGAGAGGCTGGTGAAGGTCTGAGGGGGGTGGGGCTGGAAGGGCGGGCAGAAGTGGTTTCCATTTTCTGTGCTCACCCAGCGTGGTAAAAAGATCTGGGATTCAGGAGAGCTGGGCTCAGTGTCTGACTTGGGTTTAAATTTGCTGCGTGATTTGGGGCTCCATTTCCTTATTTCAGAAACTAGATCGAGGCTGGCACACTTCTTCTGCAAGGAGCCAGATGGTGAATATTTCAGGCTGTGGCCACACCGTCTCCCACAGCCATTTGACTCTGCGCTTGTAGAGTGAAAGCTGCTGCGGACGATTCTTACACAGGCCCTTTGCCAGTGTTTACAAAGAAGAGAGGTGCAGATCTGGCCCCGGAGCAGCAGGCTGCCAATCCCAGGCTAGATCAGTTCTTTCCCTAGTGTTCTGGGGTCTGCGATAGAGGTACCTGGCCTGCTTCATTTCTCCTCCTAACACTTACCACTGCCTGATAGATTCTCTGTTTATTTGTTTATGCATTTGCCGACTGTCTCCTTGGCCAGAACGTCAGTTCCCTGAAAGCGGGAACTTGGACTAACTAAATCCCTTGTGCCTGGGATATCTATTGATCTCAACAATACATGCAGAGCCATGAGTTCATCTGTAACTGGTGGCAGGGGCCACGTTGTGCCGTGCTAGGTGGCGAGGAGTGAGGACAGGAGGAAGACCGTCATCCCAGGACGCCACTCCATGGCCCCACACTCCGGGGTGTGGGACCTCACCGTGGGGCCACTGTTTGACCCCATGTGCACTCTGACTGCCCTGTAGCAGCCGCACTCCGCTGCGCAGTCCTGGCTGGCGCTCCCGACTCACTCCCAGTTGACGGAGCCTGAGAGTTAGCGCTGTTTCCCTCTGTCCTTCCGTTCTCAGCCTCGCTGGCCACTGGCTCCCAGGACACCCCCTCTGCTCAGTTTTTCATGGAGATGGCAGAAGTGGTCTTTCTAAGACAAAGTAGAGAGGCTGTCCACTGTGGCAGGCACGGCACAAACTCTAGGCACAGAGGACTGAGCTTGCGCTCTGCAGCTCTGGGCGAATACCTGACCTCTCCAAGCCGGTTTCCTCACCTGCAACATGAACCTTCCCTCCACGGGTTGCTGTGAGCTTTGGGGCAGTGTATACTTAAAAAGCATTCAGAATAGCAGGGTGTGGCGAGGGCTCAGCAAATGTGTGCTGGTACCAAGTTTCTCAACTGCTCAGGATCCTGCAGTGGCTTCCACCCTGGCCTGGACGTCCTGGCCCTGCCCAGGCCTGGCCCCCTCACTCTCTGTATTCCGAGACCACCTGGTTTTCCAGTTGCCTGAACACACCAAGCTCATTCCTGCCTCTGGGCCAGGATGCTGTTCCTTCTGTCCAGAATGCTTTTCCCCGGCCCCCTCATGTAGCTGATTCTTGGGTCTCTGTCCAGATAGACCTCCTTCAGGAGGTCATCTCTCACTACCCTTGTCCCCTGTTGGGTTCTGTTTTGGCCGTTGTTTCATTTTTCCTGTTATTGCATTTATTATGATAAGTGCAGTCTATTTATTTACTTTGCCCCCTGTCACTAGTGCGCTGTGGCATCAGCCTCCAGCACAGGCCGGGCATATATATAAGGTGCTCAGCCGTTATTTGTTGAGTAAGTGACCAAGCTCTAGAAGATCAAGGTTTGTTGAGGGAGTAACCGAACGGATAGATGCTCAGCCACTGCCTCCAGGCAGCCCCCTGTGGCTCACACTGGCTTTGTCGTCGGAGCCTCCCGTAGCTCCTGATACTTTCTGAAGCAAACACCTCTCTTCAGCCTGCTACCCGGGACCGTCCCATAGTCTCCCCTCCCCACTTCCCTCACCTCCACCTGCCCCATCATTTACCCAAACTGGAGCCCCCAAGGTATCCTGGAAAAGGGCTGAAAGAGGGGGGCAGTGCACCGAAGAGCTCTGAGGATGGGGTAGCAGGAGAGGCTCTGGAGAAGCAGGCGCCAGAGTTGGGCCCTGCGGGGCCAACGACAGGAGAGCTGGGCTGGGCTGGGCTGCGTGTGGGGAAGGCAGCCGGTGGCAGTGCAGGTAGGAGCTTGAGCAGAGGCACGGGGTGAGGTAGGAAGCTGATGGGGTGGCCCGTGCCCTGGGTGGGCAGGGGGAGCTGTGGGGACACTGGGTGGGAACATAAGCCATAGTCAGGTGACAGGGACGTGGTCCTGCATGACTGATGTGAGTGAGGGTGAAGGGTCAACCAAAGGAACTTGAAGAGAGGGCACCAAGGAAAGGAGAGTGACCAAGGAGCCTCAGTGGGGGGG
This sequence comes from Artibeus jamaicensis, assembly GCF_021234435.1. Classification (NCBI taxonomy): domain Eukaryota; kingdom Metazoa; phylum Chordata; class Mammalia; order Chiroptera; family Phyllostomidae; genus Artibeus; species Artibeus jamaicensis. Next base: position 22,936,141 of record NW_026521788.1, read on the forward strand.
GTGCTCAGGGATCTTAAGGGCCTTCGAGCTGGGAGCTGGGAGCTTGGGCTCAGCAGGCCACGCAGGCAGGAGAGCTGGCTGGCAGTGAAGATTGTTGGGAGGCGGGGACTGGTACAGCCGTGGGGGGTTTCGGAGCCAGGGGAGGCGAGCTTCTCAGGACAAGACTAGCACAGGGAGGGAGGAGACAGACTAAGGATGGGGTTCGGGTCACCCCTCTGGTGGCAGAGAAAGCAGAGGTGGGCTAGGCTGCTGAGGGCAGAGTTGGATTGTGAGTCCAAGTGGGAGCACTGGAGGGAAGACACGGTGGACCCTGTGGCTCCTCCCACAACAGGTCACACAGCCCGCCTGTCTGGAACAGCAGGAATTTTATCCTCACAGTCTGGAAGACCGAAGTCCAAGCTTGAGGGGCCGGCAGGACTGTGCTTCCGGTCCCCGCCCCCCACCCCCGAGGTTACTCTAGGAAGAATCTTGCCATGGCTCCTCCTCATTCCCAGCCGCCCAGCAGTCCTGGGCCTCCTGGGTGAGCAGCAAGAACTCCTGTCTCTGCCTGTGTCCCCCGATTCCCCCTTGTGTGTCTGCCAGTATGTCCTCTCCTTATGAGGACACCAGTCATTGGATTTAAGGTCACCTGGTTCATTATGAACTTGTCTTAAGTGATTATATCTACAAAGACCCTATTTCCAAATAAGGTCACATTCCGAGGTCCTGGGTAGACATGAATTTGGGGGGGGGCACTGTTCAACCCATATAGATGGGCTGGCACGTGGTATCGGGAGCGTGAGGACTGGGACCAAGCCTTGGTTGTGGGTGGGCTGCAAAGAAGCCCCTTTGCAGGAGTCTCCCCAGAGCAGCCTTGGAGAGGTAAGTCGTTCAGAGTGGGAATGTGCAGTCCTTTTTTTAGGGAGTTTGGAGTGAAGGGGCAGAGTGGCCCAGTGGTTAGAGGCAGTGAAGACAAAGAGGGCTTTTCCTGAGCCCAAAGGGGAGACCCGAGTAAGCCTGTTAACTAGAGGGGAAGGGAGGACCAGCAGTGAGGGAGAGAGAAATGCAGGTAAGGAAGGTGAGGATTCCTCGTGCAGATCTCCAGGAAGGCAGTTTAGGCCGTTAGCCACGCAGCTTCTTGCCCAGAAGGGGCCCCAGAAACCCTTCTACGGAGGCAGGGCTCATTCCAGAAGTGCTCTGGAGCTCTGCTCACCTTTGGTGAGGATTCTAAAGGAGACAGGAAAAAGGACTGCAGCTGAGGAGGGCCTCCAACTATTAAAGAGCAAGATTTATAGTGGCCCCAGGGAGCCCAGGCCTGGACAAGGCCTGAGAGGCCCAGCATCAGAGGGCCGATGCAGCCCCCACCCTTACAGTGGCTGGGTCTGTCTGGCCAGCATCTTTCCGGGGCTCACCTGTCTACCCTTGGGCCCCTGGCCGCTCCATCATTCCTTGGTTGATCTGGATTCCTGTCTCTCTCACCTGTCTGGTCCCTGGGACACGCACTGCCCCCCCCTCCACCCCACGCCCTGCCCAGCCACACCCTCAGCCACACACCACTAGCGTTCCTGGGCTGGTGCCCCAAACACAGAGCTGTGGAAGGGGCAGACAGGATGCCCCTGCACCCTGTGGGGACACCTGCCCTCTGCTCACTTCTTGGCGTGCCCAGGGATGATTTTGGCCTCTGCCAGGGCGAGGGTGGCACCCCTGCAGCATCCCAGGCTGCAGAACTGGGCTATTGGAGGGCAGTAACTTGCAGTGGCAAACTATTCTTGGCTCCAGCCTGCTCGCTGCTACTAATTTCATGCCCCTGTGATCCAGGTAACGCTTTGCTGCCTCGAGCTGCCACCCCCAGGCTTGAATCGCTTTTTCTCGCCCCACAGGAGCCCCGTTGCCTCTGCTGCCTCGCTCTCGAGGTAGGGGCTGCACAGGGCTTCCTCGCCGAAGCCCGGCACCGGGTTAGTCTGCCGCAGCTCATGACTAATTTGCTGCACTTATTTCAAAGTGCCCAAATGGCATTCAGGGGAGAGGAAGCTTAACCAGGGCCTGCCAGAGATAAACGGGCTAATTTCAGGGCCTCGCTGCCCGAAGAAGCCTCTTTACCTGGACTCTGAGCCCAGAATTAAATTCTTCCGGAAGAGACATTTAGCACAGAGCCCCTCAGCGTGGCAGAGGGATGTTCCCCGTTACACAGCGGGCCTCACATCTGGCTGGCTGGCTCCGGTGGGCTTTGAACTTGTGTTTGAAGAGTGTCTCTCTCCTTTCCTGGTGTTTCCAAACTGGGCCAGAGTGTAACTGATGAAAATGAGTTTCCTCATCTCCATTGCACGTGATGAAGGTCCCCATGCCCAGGCCACAGGCGGCTCCTCCACACATAGCTGGTACCTGGGGGACAGGGTGGGGGGTGGCTTCTGGCAGTGGGCGCCGCTGGACCAGGGTCTGTCCATAGGCCGGGTTTTGAGCCCCACCCCCACCCAGCCGGCGGGGTTGGGGACGCCTCGCTGGGCTTGCACAGTCAGGAGAGGCTGGAAGCCTGCCTGGTGCTTCCCGGCCATCACATCCTCTTTAACATGGTCTGTGCGTATCAGCAGACCATGTCCATTCATTTCGGTGGCTGACAGAGTGAGCCTTTTTTTCTTAATCTTTTTTTCTCTTTTTAACACTAGTCAGATCCACAGGCCTGTGGAAATGCCCAGGAAAATGGACAATGGGGTTTAAGGAGAAGAGAGTTAACAGGCAGAGACAAGAGAAACCCCATCATTTTCTGGCTGGGGCGTGGTCCCTGCACTTAAGGGCCGGGTGGAGGGAAGATGCCATTCTGATGGCACCTTTAAGCTGGTGCCTGCTGACTACTGGGAAGGCACGTGGGCTGGTTGTCCTGGCCACTGGTCATCCCAGTGACATCCTGCAGTCCTGGTGACAGTCTGGGAAGCTGGCAGCCTCCACTAGAGCGGTTTGTGGAGTGATGGTAAATGTCTCCTCACCTCATCTCTGCCCCGTCTTTGTCCTGCATCAGAAGATCCTGCCCCCAGCTCTTGCTAGGCATGCACCTCTGTGCAATTGTCCACCTTGGTCAGCCTCAGGCTTTTTATCTGTGAAATGGGAGCAATCTCACCTCTGCCTTGCTCTTCCGGGCTGTGTAAGAGCAAATGCACTGGAGTCTGTTGGGGCCACATGTAAGCAGATTTGTTCAAATGTCAGTCTCCTGGCCCCCTGCGGGTCTTCCATTTCCATGCTCGGGTTACAGGGCCAGTGCCAAGGATGACCTTTGGTATTATTGCTGCCAGAGGCCGAGTGCTGACCCTTCCTGAGCTCCAGGTGATTGCTGAGTGCAGGGGAGATAGTGAGGGGCAGGCAGATTAGATGAGACCTGCAAGGAGCAGTTTCCTCTTTGTTCCCCAGAGCTGGGCCTCGTGTCTCACTGGGTTGGAGAATTCAGAATGGTGACTGAGGGGGCCACTCTCTCTCATGAGCCCCCTGATGGGGCAAGGTGGGTGAGCTGGCTCTGTCCTGCCTCAGTCCCAGTGGGTTTGCTCTGAAAAGACAACAGTGCCATTGGCTCTCAGCTCAGCATTTTCCTATAGATGCTCTCAGGAAAGCCTTGGAGTTCATTCCAGCACGTAAACCTGGGTTGGAGTCCTCAGTGACAGAGAAACACCTCTCCTTGCCTTTGCAGGTGCCCTCCTTTTGCAATGCTCTTTATCTGTCCTCTAGCGCCCCGCCTCCCCATGTCTGTCTGCAGACTGGCCCCAGCCTTGTAGGGGATTCCTGTGGAAATCCCTTTCCCTCCTCTGGCCCCCTCCCACCGCACCGTGGGTCTGCCGTAGTGCAGCTGTAGGGTTACACCAGACCCCACACTCCCTGAGGGCATCAGGCACCTTTTCTGTTCTAATTTACACAGCAAACACCAGCATGATGGTGGGCCCCCAGGGACTTGCCACACCTTCAGTAAACCAAAGATGGGTTAAAACAGGAGCGATGCTGGTCTGGGTGGACAGTGGCCTCCCAGCCAGACTGAGGACCGTGGAGTAACCAGCCTCCAGGTCCCCCACCAGCTGAGGCAGAGAAACCTGCTGGGGAGGTCTTTCCATTTCCTAGTGTCCTGAGCCACTGGATCCACCCACCCACCTTCCAGTCCTGTCTTCTTGCTGAGTCATCTGCAGTGACGTGCACCAAACTGACCCTCAGGGCGCAGGTTTTCTATGCAGGACTGGTGCCCTCTGCTGTCACATGAGGTACCCGTTGCCCTCTAGTCCTTCGTGGCCACACCTAGCCCTTGGGGTCCTTGGGTTCACCTCTGGAGGTAGAGGCCATGTTCATCAACCATGGTGCAGGGCGCCTCGTGGGTTAAATAACAGCAGAGCCTTTTGAGGGGCTCTCATAGTGAATCGGGCCCCCGTGGAGGGGAACTGTGGTGTGAATTATCCCAAAGTCTTGCATTACATAATGTCCCCCAATGGCATGGCGGTTACAGTTGCTCCGGAGGGGGCAGTACCTTTACCAGTCTAATTGTATCGAGTTTGAGCCAGCATTCAAATGTCTTTATCTTTCCTGAAATGAGGTGGTCCCAGCTCCCTTAGAAGCAAAGGAGATGAAGCCAGGAAGGAAATGCCAGCTGCAGGTCTGCACAGTGCAGACTCAAGAATTGCATGTAGGGTCCTCACTGTGGGGCTTTCTAATGCAGGAGCCCGAGGCAACGCCTTCTGTGCAAATGCTCTCTCAGGGAGTGCAGTCCTGGGGAAGTAAGAGTGTAGGGAGAGGGAAGTGGGGCTGGGGTGGAAGAGAACAAACACAGACTTCGATATTTCTGGTCTGGCCACAGCTTTGCAACCAAACGCAGCTGGTTGCTCAGACACCCGGGCTGTCTCTGCAGACGCCATGTGGAGCCCTACATTTCAGACCAGTGCACTGGGGGAGAGGAAGGGCAAGTGGTTTCTCTCCTGTCCCTTTCCTGTCACCTGCCTCTCATTGGTCAAAGCCTGCCTCCCCTACCAGTCAGAGAGACTTTGCCTCCCCCACCAGTCAGAGAGTGTCACTGGGCCCCTCCCCAGCCACCAGGAAGCAGGTGTGGCTCAGACAGTGCAGCGGTACAGGGGTCCCTTTTTTCTGGTGACAGTGGTGGCAGTGGCTTTGTGACCATGGGACAAGTGGCAAGGCAAATGGCCTGAGAGGCAGGTGAGGTGAGCAGACCCGGGTGGGACATAAACTACGTCCATCTTCTTGAAATCAGTGCATGCCACCTGCAGAAATAATCCTAATTTCAGCAAAGGACTTGGTAAGGAAAGGCCACGTGGATTGATGCAGTCAGCAGGCATAACCTTTGACCCCCTCATGGGCAGACACATTGGCTTTTTGTATGGTAGGAGGTTCAATAAAGGATCGTGATGCGTTGTCCCTGTTTTTGTTGAGGAGCTAAATTTAAGTCACAGCAGAAAGGCTTCAATTTCAGTGAACCCTGGTTAGTAGGAACTCAGCTGTCTGACATCCCCATTAATTAAGAATTGATTGCTGCTTAACAAATGCTTTAGATTTAGTGCTTAAAGGAACATGCATTTCTTATCTTGCAGTCTCGTTAGGCCAGGAATCTGCGTGCAGCTTACTGGGTGCTTGGCTCAGGGTCTCCCGTCACAGCCAACAAGGAGCGGACACAGCTGCCGTCTCACTGGAGACCCAACTGGGAAGGGACCCCTTGCACGCTGGTCTGGGCTGCTGGCAGAAGCCACTTCCTTGCAGTCATAGGACTGAGCTCTCAGAAACTAGGGGTCACGTGCAGTCCCTGCCACATGGGTTCCCCCAGCAGAGCCACTTGCCTCCTTCAAGCCATCGCAGGAGGAAAAGAAGAGTCCAACGAGGTGGTGGCTCCGCCTCATTGAACATAATCCCAGAGACGTCACTGCGTGTGCCTGTCGGCTTTGCTGTATTCTCTTGGTTAGAACGGAGTCACAGGTTCCCCGCCACCCCCAGACTCATACCAGGGTGTGATGAACACAGGAGGCTGGTGTCATGGGGCCACTTTAAGAGTCTGCCCAGCACTTCTCATTTCTCTAGAACTCTATTTATAAACAAAAGCAACAAATAAGTAAAAACAAATCCACCACATGTTTATATCAGAAATCAGGTGTAAGAAAAAGGTTCCGTGGGATGTGCTGGGTCAACCTACATCACCACCTGCAGCCCCCATCTGTCCCAGTGGGAAGACGGCACAGGTCAAGTCCACTCCGCCTGCCCCCCATCCCCTCCCCCGTCTCCCATCCCTGCTCCCCCGCCCCTGAGTGCTCTTTGTTAAGCAGAGAAATGGGCTCAGTCAACAGAAAGGGAGTCATAGCCTTTCCAACATTAAAAGAACAATTTTCTGTTTCAGTATCAACAAGCCAGAACATTCAATTACCTAGGAAATCCCATCCCTACACTCTCAGGAAACCCGAGCCTTCTCAAAACAACCAAGACGGAGGTGCTGTCTTCCATGTGACGGTCCTGTGTGGACTTGCCCTGGAATCAGCAGCCACTGAGCGAAGGGCACCGCACTGGGGGCTCGGATCGGGCAGTCTGGGCCCCCCTCCGCAGCCGTCTGTTCCTCGGGGCCTTTTTTCGTTTCTCCCGTTTGGCGCCTGCCTGCCGGGCCTTACGCAGGCCCAGCCACTGTGTCAGGATGTAATTGACTGAGTGCCCCAGACCAGTGCCGGCTCTCCCGAGCCCATCAGGGCAGGGACAGTGAGGTGGCACCCGACAGGAGGAAGGCCACTTCCAAGGCTCACGGTTGATGGACCACACGAGCTGTGATTAGCATTTTAATTGCAAGGCTTACATTCAGGGTGCAGGTTTCAAAGACCAAAAGCACTCGGCAGGCTTAGAAAGGGACCAGGGCACCGTCTGTGCTTCAGACTGGGGACCCTGCTGCGACACCTTTCTTTCTGGGCCTGCACGTTACAGTCAGACTCCAGGAAAGGAGAGATTTGCCCTTCCTTTTCAGGTCTGACTCCAACCCTACCTCTTCTGGGACCTTTTCCTAAACCCACACCCAAACCCACACCCACACCCACACCCATTCTTCCAGGTGCTCAGTCCCCCTCGTTCCCATCCCCTGCCTGGAATTCCCTAGAACTCACTGCTCCTACTTCTGATTTGGCAAAAAAAAAAAAAAAAAAAAAGAGAGAGAGATCAAGGCACAAAATGCTAACATCACTTCCTGTGGTGTTTGGCGATGCTGGACAGCCCCGGTGGCGCACCCGCCCTCGACGGGCAGGAGGCACACGGCGTCTCTGCAGCAGTGGCCGGCAGCCTTTTCACCTCTGCACACACAAGATTTTGCTGATTTGACCTAAAAAAAATAGATACAATTTTGACTCACCCACACTGGATGGCTGTTGTTGTATTGACTGTTGTCAGTTTTTTTAAATGTGACAACCTACGGGAAGAGAGGTGGGTGCCCCTGACTAAATAGTCGAGTGTTGCGTGTTGTGCAAACCCTGAAGCACACCGGGCGAACCTTGCAGTTGCCAGAGCTCTTTGCACATTGGCGAGTGTTCCACACACATTGTTTTTGCACTTGGCACATTTGTCACTCAAAATATTTCCTCAGGTAAGTTCAGTTTTGTAAGCCTTCCAGAGTAGAATGCTCACAGCTTCGTTTTTATTGTTTAGGGTAAAGAATATAATTCATATGAAGCCCTTGCATGTGGCACAGAGTAAACACTCAGTATGTGTGTGCATTGTTATGGCTCAGAGCCCACCGTTGCTGCCCTGGGGTTCGCGGTTTGACGTCCGACGGCAGAGCCAGGGTCCAGCAGCCCTGCCCAGTGCTCTGTTGCTTTCAAACAGGATATTGAGGGATAATGTGCACACTGTAAACTCCGCCCTTCTGAGCAGACCGTTCCCTGAGTTTTGAAAAGCACATACATAGAGTTGCTACACAGCTTCTTTGGCTGTAAGTTGCAGCGCATCATGATCAACAATTCTTTGTCTTGTCTGTGGACTCACATACTCTTCGTCTGTAATATTCCCGAGCTGCTTCTAGGAGATGCCTCGTTACCTCACCTCGGCCAGTCTAGGAGCCACTTCCCAAATGGCACTGACGTTCCGTAGCAGCTCCATGTAAGGAGCTAATCCAGAGTCAGGACAAAGTGGTCCTGTAGGTTTCAGGGCCTGGATTATTTCCAAGAGGCCTCACTTGTTTGCAAGAATGTGAGAATGTGATTGAGTCATACCAGAGCCTGTTTGGGTAACTCGGAAATTTGACTCTGTAGACATGCACTGAGTCCGGTCCCGCGGCTCATCTGCGGTGGAAGAAGGGGAATAGGTGGGGTTATAGGCTGCAGGGCACGGGGGCCTCTCTGAGGGCAGAGATCATGGTTTTCCCTTTTTATGACCCTAGTACTTAACACGGCTCATCTTGGTGTCTGTACTGAGTGGTCCTAGGATGGAGATCAGGCAGGACCATGCCATCTCAGGGGGACCTACCCGTCACTCAGAGGTATCTGAAGACAGCAGGGAGAAGCCCCACCAAGAGGAGCCCTGTCGCTAAGCTCTGGTGGGGCCCCTCCCCTCCATCCTTAGTAACCTCAGCGGCCTCCTCACTTCTGTGCTTACAGAACTACTTTGAGAGCTACCTTTCCATCGCTTCCACCGTGCCCTCCGTGCTGTGCCTCGCCGTGAACTTCCTGCTTGTCAACAGGTAGGCCACTTTCCTCCCTCTCAAGCCCAGCCTTCACTTCCAGCCTCTCCCACTTCCCTCTTGTCCGTGGCCGCTGCTTTTCTGCCTGCTCAAAGGGTAGCCACGGAAGTTGGAGGCAGGCAGCCCAGGGTCCCCCACGGAGACTCAGAAGTCACATCAGTGACCTGGGCCCCTGCCTATGGAATGCCCCATCAGAAAGCTGGACTTTCACTTTCCTGCCACACAGTGTGACCTAGTGTCAGCAGCCAGCAGGAGGCGCGTGGGGAAATGGCTCTTCTTCCCCCTTCCTCTGGAGAGAGAGAGCCTGTCTGTTAACAGCAGCCTGGGCTGTTAAGATCTGCAGCCCAGGGACACTGCCTGGAGGGTGGGGCTGGGAAGCAAGTCTTGTGGACCCTGCTCTTCCAAGCATTTCTGAGAGCAGTTTGAAGTGTGGAGCTGGCGTCCCTTAAGTCCGGCTCTGGCTGTGTGGGAACAGGCCACCTACCGGCTCAGTGCTCGGCCCGGAACACCAGCCCGGGTGTGGACTGCTCACAAAGAGTTCCGGGGGAACTCCTAACACCCTGTTAGTGAAGGGCTGGGAGGGAGCCTCCATCTAGGTGCACCGTGGGAGGAGGAATGATTTAGGAGACAGCTGGGCAAACTGGTATGGTCCTTAGATCCCACCGGGTGGCTCTCGGCATCCATTCTCAGTTTAGGTTTGTTTGCAAGAGCAACAGCCCTAGGAACTTTGCCTGCATTTCCCTAAGCTACCACTAGGAGAAAACAGTGGCTGTGTTGTAATTTAGAAGCCTAACTTGTTCACAGCCTCCTGAAACCTTAGATCGCTAATGAGGGATCTGTTTTATCTCACTTTGCTCAGTTTGTGGTGATTGTCTGGACTTCCGGTTGAACAGGAATCTGAGGCAAGTCTGGCCTTGGGGAGTGTGCTGTGATGGATTAGTGATGCCTTCTCTGAGTGTGGGAGAAGAGAGGGCAGCACACGTGGTTCGTGTGTGCTAAGCCCGCACAGACCTGTCTTTCCAAACATAGTATGCTGTGGGGCAGTCCCGTCACCTGCTGTTGTGTAAGAATCGTCCCAAAGCATAGCGGCTCCAACAATAGCAACAATTAGTATCTCTCATGGTTGTGGGCATCAGCAGGCTCAGGTGACAGCTTGACGTGGTGTCTCTGCTGTGGTTGCAGACAGCTGGGGCTGGAGCTGCTGGGCCTCCTCGGGGACCCCCTCCTCCCCTCCCCCTGTAGTCTCTTGCATGTAGTAGGACTTTTCATACTGTGGCTGAAGAACAAGTGCTCCAAGAGACAAGGCAGAAGCTGTGTGGTTTTTGTAACCTACTCTGCCATGACAGAGTGTCACTTCTGCTGTCATCGATAAGTCAAAGCAATCACAAAGTCTACTAGGTTTTAGGGGGACATAGACCCCCATCTCTCATTGGAAGGAACGTCAAAGAAGCTGTACCCATGTTAGAAGTAAAGTGCAGGCTGGAAGAGCAAGAAGGAGCAAGGTGCTCAGATGGCCTGAGTAACCTGCCTCCTCGTGCCGTGTCCCTGCACGTGGCGCTACATTCGGTGCCCGAGCAGGTGGGAGCCTCCAGAGACCCCAGCCCTGGAGGCGGTGGAGGAATGGAGCCAGGAGCAGAGCCAGAAGTGGGGTTCCCTCAGTACTGCCAGCCGCTGGAGGGCAGAGCTGGGTCCCCGGCAGTGACTTGAAAGAGAAGGCATGAGGAAAGGAAGGCAGTGGAGGAGGAAGAGGACAGGGAAGATGGGACAGACCCATGTGGGGAGTCCTTCGGCCACTCACTACCCTCTCTGCTGTCCAGGTCTCTCTCATGGTCCTGTGTGCCCACTCAGCCAGCCTGGGGACAGGGGTTTGTCCAGCTGGGCCAGCCTAGGCTCACATCAATGCGAGCGCCTGCCCCCTGCTTGATCTGGAGTCACTATCTGAACTCTAACAAGGGGGCGGTGCCTGGAGATCCCCTTGTTATATCACTGCGGATGCACAGGACCCAGGAGGGAGGCTGTGACTTACTGGCTTTCCAAGTGGAGGTCAGGAGATGTGCCCAAGACCACAGGGCCAGTGAGGAGTGGACCGACCTGGTGTCTTGCCTGGCACTGCCTCCTCTGTGGCTGTGAAGTCTGGAAGGTCGGGAGGGAACCATCCTGGGACTGGGGTCAGCAGTCGCAGGGAAGGTCTGCCCTAAGTCCCTGGGAGAATAATCTCTAATAAGAGCAGTGAGCGCTTCTGAGCACACATACCCTTTGGTAGCATTCCCTCCTTTGATCCCGAAGTAGCCTAGAACAGGAAACATATCCCCTTGTTTTACAGGTGGGAGAACAGGCTCACCGAGGGCCCATACGAGGGTGGAGCCAGGATTGGAATTGGGACCTTTCCTCACATCTGTGCTTGGAACCTCTGGGTCCCCTGCCTTCTAGTTTCCTGGATTTTCTGGCTTCAAGCTGCTGGAAGGAAGGAAGTGGTTAGAAAGGCCTGGGTCTGTCTGCACTGGGGACCCTGGGCTACCCAGGCAGCTGTCACCCTCTGTCCGCAACTTAGGCAGAGGGCTGGCTCTGAGGGCTCAGCCTTTCAGGCACCCTCCAGGAGTGTCCGGCCTACCTGGGGTCTGCCCTTGCCCTCCCCTGGCTACAGGAGAGAAGTGAGGCAGTGTGGGAAGTGCTCCCACACCTCTGGGAAGGTGGTTGGAGGCTAAGTGTTTCTGATTTAGCATGTGAGGTTGAAATGTCTTCTTTTCTCGCCTCCTGGAGAACCCTGGCTGGCTCTGACCAGCTCATCCATAATCGCCAAGTGTTTTATTATGTTCGATGTGCAGCATCATAAATACTTATGAGGAGGATTTCCATTCAGGAGACTTGCGAAGAAATCAGTTCCCTGGGGCCCTGAGCCCTCACAAGCAAGGTGGTACCCTGGGTACAGCTGGCAGTTCTCTCCAAGGATGTCATGTCACCGAGACCTGCCCAAGGTCGCCGGAGCAGTCATCCCACCTGCTGGCCTTCGTAAGCCTTTCCTGCTGTCCCAGAGGAGACCCTCTGCCCCAACTCCCCCCGCCCTCCACAGACACCACTGGGCGCTTGTGAAGACTTTCCCTAAAATACCAACAGCATCACTCCCTGGGCCACTTCCCCTGCCCAGGGTGGGAGAAACAGAGAGTGAAGCCAGCGAGCTCCCACTACTGCATGTGGGGCAGGCTTGAGCAGCAGGCACACGTCTTACAGCTTTATGAGCACTGAAAATAGCCCCAGGCTAGATCCTTGAGGGCCTGGGGCTTATGGATGAGGCTTGGAGGAGAATGGGTTGGGTAGCTGGTAATTAGCGGGCCAGGAGGAGACCTGTGCAGGTGAGGGGACTTAGGGAGAGGCAGAGGCAAAGGCAGCTTGCATTGCTGTTTAAACGTGGCATTGACTTCCTCATTCCTCACTCTTCCCACCACTCCCCACTCTTGGGTGCTGGATGAGAAGTCCCCCAGGTCTCTCCAGAGCAACTGTCCTGTGCAAGTGGTGACAGGCACAGGAAAGCTCTTGTGAGGCCGGCGGAATTCCTGAGATGGACTTTTCCTGCAGCGTCTGTGAGGAGGTGGTTAGAGGCAGCAGCTTTTCCCAAGGCTGGCCGGCTGCACTGCAGGTGCTCACAGCTGTCTCGCTGCCAGGCCGAGGGGCCAAGAGGCAGAGCGATGGGAGGTTCAGGCCCAAAGTGAAAGCTGCCCCTTACTGCTGACACCCTTGCTTGTCAATTTCTACGTCCAACAGGTGTTTACCAGATGCCTGCCAGGCCCCGTGCCAGCCCTGTGCTTGTGTAGCTCCTCGCACCTCCGTCTGTTGTATTTCTTCTTTTTGCTCCAAGGAACTGTGAAATCCTTTGGGCATTTGTCCCCAGCCTCTCTCTCCACTTGAATTTCTTCAGATTTAGAATCATCAGCTGGAAGGGACGTGAAAGTTATCTAGCCTCTTCTCTTTTGAGATGAGGACACTGAGGCTCAGAATGGTTGAGGGGTTGGTTACACAATGAGTTGGTGGCAGAGCTGGGCAGGGCTTCAGTCCCCTGACTGGGCTCTGTGTCCCTGCTGGCTCTTATTTGGGGGGTGGACAGGGCAGCTCCAGCTGCTGGGAGAGGGTGGGGGCATTGGGGACAGAGGTGAGTGTATGGAATCTCCGTGAGCATCCATACATAAGGCCTGACCAGTAGGCTCCGGGGCGCCTGTACGGTAGATACTCCAGGCCCCTGGGGGTGCAAGCGCTCCACCTGGCTGCCCACAAACTGCTGCCCAGGCCTAGACCCCTGCAGGCCCTGGGAAGATATGTCTTAGTGTGGGGTTCCCCAGAAACAGACCCTGGAACGAGGATTTTATTTAAAAAGTAGTTGACTTCGGAGGTGAAAGTAGAGAGGGGGAAGGGAGACCAGGCAGAGAAGGCAGTCAGTGAAGAACACCTTGTTCAGCCAGCTCCCCCAGGGGGTGACAAAGCTCGACCTGCCAGGGAAGCCTTGGGTGCTAGTGTGTGCTCCGGACAGTAGGCAGTTGGGGGTGTTTATCCACCACTTCCTGGGCATTGGTTGAAGTTTCCTCTTAGGAGGTGTTAATTACATGTCACTTGCAGCCTGCTTCCTAGTAAGAGGGAGGGCACCTGGGCAGGGCACCCTGAGCGTGCAGTTCCCCAGCTGGAAACCCTGATGTGCCTCTTTGTGTTCATTGGTGCTCTGGGTGACTACAGAGACCCCAGAAAGGATTTTCTCATTCTTCACCTGGAAAGTTAAAAGTAAGGCCTGCCTCTAGGCTCTGCCGGAGCTGGGCTTCTGCAGACCTGGGTTCTAGTCCCAGCTCATGGGGATTCACCCCATGACTTTGAACAATGCACCCCTCACTTCTTGGGCTTCCTTCTGCCCCTTGCAAAGCAGAGGCAGCACCTGCTCCCTTCCGTCGGATCAGAAGGAAACTCAAGTCAGCCTGGGGGCCACAAAAGCACTTTGAAAAAAAACCCTTTCTTGCTTTCCATGTTCATCATTTCACACCTATTTATGCACATATTTTTCTTCTACCTTTCAAGTATTTCTTTTTTTATCCAAAAAAAAAAAAATCGTGTATAACTAATCTGGCTTTTCTCCCAGCCCTCACCCACTGGTTAGAGGGAAAATTAACTTAATTTCCAATCCGGTTTAAAGCTTAGTCTAATCTGATGAATGAAAAAGCCTCTTTAGGTGATGTTCTCTCTCCCCAGAATAAAAATGCAGTTTCTCTGAGTGTTGGCCTTGCCTGCATCTCACTGAAGGGCAGCATATGGGTGGGCTGGGGCAGGGAGGAGTGTAGGGCTTACATTTGGGATGGGAAATGGGGCAAGGGGCTGGTCCTGAGCTGCCAGGCTTGGCATCAGCTGTTGCCCTTGACAACGGAGACCGTCACAGGAGAAGCCTTCCATCCTGGCCACTTGTCTGGACCTTCTTATTTCCTTTGTTCCAGGGGAGGCACTAGAGTGTCATTCTGAGAGCACAGTCTGCAGCCAGACCTCCTGGGTTCACGGCCAAATGATCTTGAGCAAGTTCCTTAGCTTCTCTGACCTGTGTCCTTACCTGTACATGTGGGATAGGTAAGAGTACCTATCTGTAGAGCCAGTATGCGAGTTATACATTAGCATATAGAAAACGCTTAGGAGAGTACCTAACACAAGTTAAGTACTGAGTGTTTGCTATGATGACAGTGATGCTGTTTTCTTCTTTCTCTCCACACTTGTGAGTTTTGTGGGATGGAAGCCCAGTGGGCGGTTGCTTGTTAAACACTAGACAGAGCCAGCAGGAGCTCAGCCCTGTGGCAAGAGGAGCTGGGGCTGGCCTCGAGAGCCCCCGTGTTCCGTCCTGAACCTCACCGCGAGACAAAAGGAAGCAGTATCTGCCGAGCATCTGCCCTGAGCCAGACCTGCTCTCTGCACTCTGCACATGCCCCTGCAGAGACCCTCACAACCACTCCTGCGGGTAGACCCATTCTCCCCCGTTGTCCAGAAACCGAGGCTAGAGCAATTGAGCCACTTGTCCAAGGCCACACAGCTAGTGAGCTGGAAAGGGCGGACTCAGACCCAGGCTTCCCGGCTGCAGGTGGACAGTCCCAGTCCCCGAGCTCCCCTGCTTCTCAGTTCACCAACCAGGCCTGGCATGGAGCCCCCAGGGGGTTTCTAACTGCTTCTGGCATCCTTTCCCAGAGTTGCGATTCATGTCCGTGTGCTGGCCTCGCTCGCTGTCATGCTGGCCATCTTCGTGGTGATGACCGCGCTGGTGAAGGTGGACACCTCCTCCTGGACCCGCAGCTTCTTTGCTGTCACCATTGCCTGCATGGCCATCCTCAGTGGCTCCTCCACCGTCTTCAACAGCAGCATCTTCGGCATGACTGGCTCCTTCCCTATGAGGAATTCCCAGGCGCTGATATCAGGTGAGAGCCGGGGGCCAAATAGCCGACCAGGTTAGTCCCCCAGGTGACATATGATGGAGCCAGAGGTGAGCATGTGACCGCCCTTCCAGAGAAGGAGAGGAGCGGTAGGTGTGTTTTCAGATATATTACTGTGTAGCAAAGCGCCCCAGAACTTAGTGACTTAGCAAAATAGCAGTCGTTTTTTCTGCTCACACATCTGCGATTTGGGCAGGAGCGGTGGGGACAGCTCTCCTCTGCTCTGAGAGGCGTCAACTGGTACAGCTCGACTGGGGCTGGGGAGCCTACTTCCGGGATGGCACGCTCGCCTGGCCTGCACGATGGTGCTGGCCGTTGGCTGGACGTTCAGCCAGGGCTGGGTCTGGGGCCAGGATTTCTCTCCACCTGGACCCCGCCATGGCTGCCCGGCTTCCCCGTGGCGTGGGCCGGGTCACGAGAGTGAGGATCCCAAGAGACCCAGGCAGAGCGTTACTTGCTTGTATGATTTACCATGTAGGATCACTTCCACCATAGCCATAAGCCCATCAGGACTTAAGAGAACACAGACCCACATTATCTCAGTGGGAGCTGAGCATAATGGAAATTATACTGTTGGGAGCAGGTGGGAGGGAGGACGGAGTTGCAGCCACCTTTGGAAAACATAGTCTGTCCCCCAAGTGCACTTCCTGAAGCAGCTCTCCTTTCTTTCCCTCCTCTTCTCGTGTCCTTCCCCCTCTTCCCCTTTTCTTCATTTTTCTATTTCCTTCCCTTCCCCTCCTTCCTTCCTCCATTCTATCTGTCCTTTCCTTCTTTCTGATTTTATAGAAGACCTGCTCTGTGCCGGGGATTTAATGATGACCAAGACTCAGGAGCTGCCAGCCTAGTGAATGAACTCCTGCGGCCCTGAACTTGGGCAACTTGGGTCAAGCCCTTTAGCTGAAATTTTGGTGCTGATCCTAAGCCTGTCGTTTAGCCCTTAGCAGTTCAGTTCTCTCACCAGGATGTTCCAACAAGATAAAAAGGAGCTGGGTCAATGAGAATCTGTGTGCTCTCTAGGGACCACCACCCCTTAAAGCAAGATGGGGCCTCAGTGGCTCTGTTCGGCATCTCCGCACGTCCCCGCTGGGTGAAGGGGTGCTGCGACCATTTGCTCACTTGAGAGGAATTTCACAAAGAATCTGCTGTGTGCTCATAATGAATCATGCCAGGTAGTGTGTGGCAGACATGATGACTACCTCGACAACTATGTGTCCCCTTCCCACTCCCACGCAGTGCTAAACATCCTAATCCGTCTGTGTCTTTCCTCCCGAGCCTCTAAATCCTTCTCAACACAGCAGTGTTAGATGTGGCCTCAAATCTAGTGTCATTTTCGGTATAGGATCAGGATTCTGGCTCCATCCCGGGAAACCCTTAGGCCTAAAAGAGAGTAAGAATGGGCCCAGTGCTAAGTTCCTGGAGTACAGTCAGTATGTCCCTAGCAGCGCCCCGAGAGGGACATGCCTAGGCTGAAGGCAATGGCCACCACGTGCCGGCTGTAATCCCTTCTGTCACCGAGTCTCGGAGAGAAGCCCTTGTCCCCTCATCTCTCTCCATCCTGCTGGGAGATATGTTTTACAGTACAATATCAGCCTCATTCATTACCTGTCAGGGGCCAGTGACCAAACAGACCCTTTTAGGTTGGCAAGGGGTCTTTCAAGTTCATCTGGCCACCTACGAATCTTCTAGAGAAGGGGGACACTCCCTGAACTATTCAGAAAGTCCATCTTTGAAAGTGTTGAAATCCAGTACTCAGACTTCTATGTTAATTCCCCTGGGCCCTGGGCCACTGTCATCACTGCGTGCAGCCCCACAGGGCACCTGTCACCCGGAGAGTCCCAGGTGTCCACTCTCCCAGAGGCCCCAGAGCCACCTCACCAGCCTGCGTTTTTCGTCCGGAAAAGGGAGCCAGCCCATCTGTGAATTCCGCCTGTGTTGGCATCTGAGGAACAATGCATCTGTTTGGTACTGGTGTTTTTTTACCCCCCTCATTTGCATGTATTTCCATAACTGATGAGATAAAAGTAGGGAGTCATGAAGGATGAGCTCCCCGAGGCCTGGTTTGTTGTTGATGATAATATTGTAAATTCTCTGCAAGTTGGGAAGAGGGAGAGGAAAATCAATAGGCAGTGATGTTAGATCTCTTCCTCGGGCAGGCGGCGAGTGTCTCACTGAGTTTAACCCCAGTTCTTACAAAACGCCCAGGTGCGGATTACAGCTTCTCAGAAGTTGGCAGCCTCTTGGCGAAGGGTTTACGCTGTTGTTGCTGCTTTGATGTAGAAGGGACAGAAATAGCCAAACACCTCATTGAGAATCTGAGGGGATTTGTAAGATCCTTCTCCGAGCCAGGTGCTCTTCTGAGCACCTCACACTAATCTTTATAACAGCCCTAAGAGGTGGGTCTTATTGACATCCCCATTGTAAAGATGAGGAAACGGGGCACAGAGAGGTTAAGCGACTCACTGAAGATCACACAGCCAGAAGTGGTGGAGCCACTCAGAGGATTGGACTCGATGTTCTGGTTCTTGAGTCCGTGCTCTCGATCACTATGCCAACTTGTATTTCTTTGCCTTCCTTCAAATCGCAGCCTGTGACTAGTAGAGTTCCTTTTGAGAAGGTTGGGGTCATCCACCAATGCCATGGGCTGCTCCCTGCAGAGCTGCGGAGATGCCAGGCAGAGTGCGGGTGAGGCAGCGACGATGGGCAGAATGGGGGACGAGGGCCAGAGCTGCGTGCCATGCCTCTCCCCCTTGGCGCAGCGTGGCGCCCCATCCGAGCTGCCCATTGAAACGACAAAGCACTTTGTGCCCACACGGAGCAGTTCACGGGTTGCCGTCTGCAGTCAGCACTTCTTGCTTCCTTGAGAATCGATATTCATTCATTCAGCCAGTCAATCCGACTTAGTCACCAGGCACTCACCGTGCTGATGCTAATGGTTGTGTCTGTGTTCAGAGCTTTTTCTATTCATTGCCCCACTTCCCCCTGAGTACGTCTCATGGGCCACAGGATGAGCATTAGCACCTTTTCCAGGCAAATAACAGAGGGAGGGATGGGTAAGTAACCACTCAGCTAACCTCTGACTCTGGGCCAGCAGAAGTCAATCACCCACAGTTAAGAGGGTTCAGCAGAAAAGGGGACACTTCCTTCTCCCCAAACAGCTGAGTGTCTGTGGCAAAGGGGGCAGCCAGTGTTTGTTGAAAGTCCGCTCTGTGCCGGGCCCTTTCCAATCGCCCTGTCGCTCAGTCCACAGAGCAGTCAGGTAAGGCAGGCGCTGTTACCCCTGTGTCACAGAGGAGCAGGCTGTGGTTCCAAGGTGTCATGTTAGCAGCCAGGGCACAGTGAGCAAGGGGCAGAGTCAAGGTCAGACGTACATCGTTTTGGATCCTGGGCCCCTGGGTCCACTAGGGTTTTGCTGCGTCCTGTGCTAGGTAGCAGTGAAAGGTGGGGTGCCACGTAGCCACATGGGTGCCAGGTCAAAGCCTGGCAAGGTGGAACAGTTGCATGTGAGTGAGTGTGAGTAAGAGTGTGACAGTGTATGTGAGTATATGTGTGACTGGGAATGTGTGTTACTGTGTGTATATGGGCATATGTAAATGTGTGTGAGTATATGTACATGTGATAAAGTGTGCAAGTGAGGGTACGTCTGTGTGTGATGGGATGTGTGTGAATGTGTGTGCACGTACCCATGTGCTCACACATGGGTGGTGCCACAGTGGCCGTGGGGCACGAGGGATGTTCTGTGAGTGCACGGGCAGGTGGCACGGGGCCTGTAACCAGCAAGGACTGCCCAGACCGGCTGGCCTGGCTCGGAGGCAGCTGCGGAGCCTGTGCCAAGACGCCCTGAGCCTCCTTCCCAGTTTGGTGGGTGATGGTGTGAGCCAAAGAGGAGTCCTCCGAGATGTCTGGCCCCGAATCTAAAATGTCTGACCTCACCAGCGGGGCAATAAGGAGAGAAGGGTCAGAGGTGAAACCAGAAAACAGGCAAAACCTTGGAGGCCACTTGCCCCCTCAGACAGCAGCCTCTTACAAGCCCGTCAGAGAGCTCCTGGGCCTGGGCCATGGGAACCGATACCCTGTCAGTCAGAGCGTTCGGGGCTGCAGAAGCCCTCCCTGTCCGCCGAGGGTCCAGGACCCTCTGAGAACAGCAGCGTGCTCACGAGAAGAAACTTTGTTTTGGTTCTATTAACCTTGGGCAGAGAGGAGGCGGACCCCCTCACCCTCCTTGGTGTCCTGTGTCCCCTGCAGGAGGAGCCATGGGCGGCACCATCAGCGCCGTGGCCTCCCTGGTGGACCTGGCGCTGTCCAATGACGTGACAGAGAGCACCCTGGCCTTCTTCCTGACTGCGGACGTCTTCCTCAGCCTCTGCATCGGGCTCTACCTGCTGCTGCCGAGGCTGGAGTACGCCAGGTGAGGCCCCGCCTCTCACCCTCAGTCCCTTCTTCTCCGTGGTTGTATCTTCTTATTATTCACAGGCATCGCCATCTAAGTAGGTGGCGTGTCTGTTTCCTTGTTTACTGCTACCTCCCCGCTGGGGCGTGAGCTCCCTGAGGCAGAAATTGTGTAGGGTTGTTCACTGCTGTGTCCTGGTGCCTCGAGCTGCACTGGCCTTATAGTAGTTGCTCAGGTTATTATTACAGTGTTTTTCCATTTTATAGATGAGGAAACTGAGGCTTCGCAGGGTAACAGACATGCTCAGGTTGCTCACCTGGTGAGCTGCAGGCAGGGATTCGAACCGAAGCTGTTTCTGGAGCGGCGCTCTTCCCACTGCATCATGTCGTAGCTCTGGCTCGTGACTCCGAGGGTCTGTCCTCATCTCATCATCCGTTCCTCCTGTCCCTGTGAGACGCCGTCTTGCTAACCACCTGGACCCCAACTCTACCAGGGCAGTTCGAGGATTGTTGTAACCAGGCTGGCCTCAGCGGCCCCAGGAAGAAAGAGGGGCCCTGAGCAACTTGACACTGCGACCCCGGGTGCCTGCAGACCCGCGAGCTTGCCCGTGCCCTCCTCTGCTCCCTCAAGGCCACCGTCAGAAATCGCCCAGTTGGGCTTCACGCCGACGTCCCTGTGAATCCTGGGTTCTGTCTGGCTCACCGTCCCCACCAGCACCCCGTACGCTACCTGGCCCTTTGTCACTGCTGGTGAAATTATTTTGAGCCACTGACTGAACAGAGGGCAGGAGGTTTCTGCCACACCTTCCACTGTTCCTCGTCCTGTTCCCCGCCCTGTTTTCCATGTGGTTTGCGTGGGTCTGTTTGCAGTGGGGTGGCCAGCCTTGCATGGGGTGTTCTGTTTGGGGCCCAAGGTGCTCTTGGGATGAGGGGCTTTCAGTGCTAAAACCAGGACAGTCTCAGGCAAACTGGAACAGATGGGCACCCTGGATTTTAGTCTCACTTGAACAGGCCCAAATCCTTCCTTCCCCACTGAGCATGCGAGAGAGCGAACACCCAGAGCTGTGCTGTCCCGTGGAAGCTTCTGTGTTTTGCTGATTAACACTTTGGTCAAGACTTGGTTTGATAGCAAGTCAGCTGAGGATGGAGCTTTAGAGGGAGCTGTGCTCCTGGGGCTACTCAGACTAAATCTTCCTTAAAAGGGATAGTTGGAGCTCTGGCTGGTGTAGCTCAGTGGATTGAGCACAGGCTGTGAACCAAAGGGTCACCAGTTCGATTCCCAGTCAGGGCACATGTCTGGGTTGTAAGCCAGGTCCCAAATAGGGGGCATGTAAGAGGCAACCACACATTGATGTTTCTCTCCCTCTCTCCCTCTCTTTCTCCTTCCATTCTCCTCTGTCTAAAAATGAAAGAAAGAAAGACAGTTGGAACATTGTCTCATACACCAAAAAGTTGAGGGTTTGATCCCTACTTGGGTGTGTACAGCAGGCAACCAGTCAATGTTTCTCTCTCACATTGATGTCTGTCTGTCTCTCTCCTACCCCCCCACCCTGCTAAAATCAATGACAGTATCCTCAAGTGAGGAGTAAAAGAAAAAAGGGAGCCCATGGGTGTTGTACCAGGAGGGCTGGGCTGCCCCACCCACCCGAGGGAATCGGGAACTTGGCCTCATGCAGTGCTGGGGCCTGGTGACCTTGATAGGGTGAGACGAGCCAGTTATATTTGGAAGAGCTTATGAGGAAGAGCTTCAACCAGAGGAACTTGGTAGGAAGCTCCCTCAGAGCAAACTTAAGACAAGGGCCTGCCACTGAGGAGAGGGAGAAGTAAGAATATTTCTTTCCCTAAGAGTGATTGTGAAACACTGCAGGGTTCAAGTCCAAAGTGCCCTGCTCAGCATCACGTGGAGATGTGGTTCTGGGGAGGAATCCTCCCACCAACCACTTGTTATCTGTAGGTTCTTAGGATGGAAAGACTGACAGGGTTCTCAAAAGCTCATGGCTGCAGAACCCCTCATTTTGCAGAGGAGGAAACTGAGGCCCAAAAAGAAGAATACCTGGCGTAAGGTCCTATGGGGAGGTGAGGGGGACTGAAGTCAGAACCCAGCCATCACCACGCCGCTGTTCTCCCATGCCCATACCAAGCCTCCTGTTTGAGGTACCTTAACACAGTTAGCCCATGTCTCCTGGTTTTCAGACACCTGAGGCCCAGAGAGGTTCAGTGACTCAGACAAGGTCACACAGCAAGGCAATGTGACCCATGCCTTTTCTTTGATCAGAGTGGCAGAAATTGAAAAGATTGATAATATTCAATATGGAGGATATGGGGAAAAGACCCTTTTATAGGCTTATTGGTTCTTTCAAAAATTATGTTTTGGAGGCTATTTTGTGCCTGAGGATTTAGCTGGAAAGAGTCAAATGTGCTTCTTGTCCCAGGGAGTTGTCTTTTATTAAAGGAGACAGAAGATACGCTAGTAAACTAACACGGCGATTATAAGTTGTTGTCAGCTTTTTGAAAGAAATAAATAGGTGCTCTCATAGAGATTAAAAGGGTAGGGTCGGTGGGTCAAACAGAGTAGAGACATACTAGTCCTGCCTGTTTGGAGAGCAAGTCATCAATGTCAATCAAAATTTTAAAGGTACAAAGCTTTTTTAAAAGAAAAAAGTCTTCACCTGAGGATGCGCTTACTGATTCTATCGGTTGCTTCTCATATGCACCCTGAGTGGGGACCAAACCCCCAACCCAGGTGTGTTCCCTGACTGGGACTCGAACCCATGACCTTTTGGTTTATGAGATGACACTCCAAACAACTGAGCCACATCAGCCAAGGCAAAAGGTAGCCACTCTCTGATCCAGGAGTCGCCTCCTAGAAGTCTGCCCTACTAAACTACTCCTACGTGCATGCAAGGATGTGTGTGTAGGGATATTCACTGCGCCTGTATTTGTAGTAGAGACAAACTGGAGCTGATGTACACATCCACCAAGAGGGGAGCAGTCTGTTCCTTCAGTGAAAAACTAGGCAGCAATGCAACAGAGACGTGGGGAAGGATGGCCACACAGTGTTCTCTGGACAATTACATGTACCCATTTATGTATAATAGTTATGAATGTATTTGGGCAGGTGTGTGGTGTGTTTATATATTAGTTACATATTTAGGAGCTACACTGTTGTAGAAAGATTTACGATATGTATGTCTGATGCTACTTTTGCTTAAGAACATAACCGTGGGGAGGTACAGGGTGTGTGCGCATGAGTGGAACAGTATACTCGAGGTTTTTAATGATCAGTGCCTCTGAGGAGAGAGACCAGAGGGGAGAGGTCTCCTACTGCATCATTTCTCTTCAGTGTTATTTGGGTTCATTGCACCAAGTGTGTATTACTTACACAATTTAAAAAATTTGCATTTTTAAATGCTATTTTATATCTTCCCCTCTCCCCCAAAACAAAACAATAAGCAAGTGAGATCAGACTGGAGTGCAGGTTCACCATGTCATCCATGGTCAGAGTTGGTTTCCCCTGACCCTTCTCAGGGCACAGCCACCACTACAGAATGGCGGTTGGCTGGGCAGAGCCCGGCCTTTCGGCCAGTACCAGGACAGACAGGTCAGGGACTGTGCCAGCTTCCCCCTGGCCACCCTGTAGCATGTGTACCATCTGAGAGTCTTCTGGGGCTGCAGGCCATCAGGGGCTTGGGCTTTCCACGCTCAGCCTAAAGGTGCCCCCATCCCTAGAAATCCTCCTGGGGCGCTCTGACCTTGTGCCTGTCTCCCCACAGGTACTACCTGAGGCCCGTGAGGCCGCCCCGCGTGTTTTCTGGTGAAGAACCGCCGCCCCAGGACTCCTCCGGTGACCCTTCGGTGGCTCCCAGATCCAGCACCTGCCCAACGCCACCCCTCCGCCCCATCCTAAAGAGGACAGCAGGCCTGGGCTTCTGTGTCATCTACCTCTTCTTCATCTCCAGCATCATCTTCCCCGCCATCTCCACCAACATTGAGTCCCTCGACAAGGACTCGGGCTCACCGTGGACCACCAAGTTCTTCATCCCCATTACTGCCTTCCTCCTGTTCAACTTTGCTGACCTGTGTGGCCGGCAGATCACAGCCTGGGTCCAGGTGCCGGGGCCCAGAAGTAAGGTGCTCCCTGCACTCGTGCTGCTCCGGACCGGCCTTGTCCCCCTCTTCATGTTCTGCAACTTCCAGCCCCGTGTCCACCTGCAGACGGTCTTCCCATCTGACATCTACCCAGTGGTATTCAGCTCCCTACTGGGGCTCAGCAATGGCTACCTCAGCACCCTGGCCCTCATCTACGGACCTAAGATTGTGTCCAGGGAGCTGGCCGAGGCCACAGGGGTGGTGATGTCTTTTTACATGTACGTGGGCTTGGTACTCGGCTCAGCCTGCTCTGCCCTGCTTGTGCATCTCATCTAGAAGGGGTGGGTGGCAAGAGAGTTGGTGCAAGCTCGGTGAGAGGGGCAGGACCTGCCGGGAGGGCTCAGGGGATGCACAGAGAGATATGGAGTTGGCCTCAGCGCAGAGGGCCGAGCACACCTGGGCCTCGTCTCCCCAGGGAGCTGGGGACACGAACTGCCTCCCTGCCAGGCAGAGATGTTCCAGACACTTCAACGGCACACTGCTGAGACTCTTCTCCAAGAGACACCTGAATAAGCCACAGTTACACAGGCACAAAGCGGGGTGTCACTATCCTAGTGGATGGTTACATCCTGCCTTTCTTTACAGCCTTCTGGGGGCTGTGTTGCCAGTGTTTGGCTCAGGTAAGTGCCAAAACCCAGCCTTGCTCCTTCCAGCCGACAGCAGGATGTGAGTCCTCAGCTCTCCCTAACCAGAGGGTCCCCCCCCCCCCGAAAAGAAGTCCCTGTGGGATGGTGCGCCGCCAGGGCCAGGACCCAAGCTTGTGCAGACCGTCCTTCCGGGGGTGAGAGGACACGCACCAACCACACTGGAACACCAGGAAGACAGGTCTTCCGGGAACCTTCCTTCCTGAAACCTGGGCTCCGAAGGTCTCCTGTACCAGAGTGTCAGGCCTGGGTTTTCAAATAGGGCTCTTTAAAGTGGTCCTTGGTCTGGGTCAGGGCTGCGTCTTTTAATGTTTACAACATGGTCACTGGTCCAAGGGCATAGTAAATTCCTGGGCATTTAATGAAGTCTGTGTTGGGGTCTTGGCAGGAAAGAATACTCAGAATGGGTAACGTGAAGGTATTTGAAGAGTGAGTGTAGGACGCCGAGGGGGTTCCTCCAACCTGCTCTGACCTGTCAGAGGTGAATTTCCTTCTCCCTCCTGTCTCTTTCGGTTTCCTCCGTGTCTGTGGCCTGCACCACCGCCGAGGAGCAGGCACAGGTGACGGAAAGTGGGTGGAGGGGCAGAAGGTATTTGGCTCAGGGCCTCATCCAGGGTGGGGCCGCCATTCCCTCCACTTCCACAGTTTATTTGTTGTTGAGATTAGTAGATTGCTGGAGCTTTGGTCAGCAGAATGCTGCTTTGTCCCGAGTAACTGTCTCTTTTGAAGTTGTTTCAAAAGGTGACCCTCAGGCTCTGTGGCCCCAGGTTTGCTCAGATCCCTGAAGGCTGTTCCTTGGGGAAGCAGCCTGGCTTGGCAATCAGAGAAAGGAACAGGTCACAGACCAGGAGTTCTTGCTCAAGCCTCGTGCAGAAAGAACAGAGCTTGTCCCCAAGAAGTGGCAACCCTAGAGCCATAAACGAACCTCCTCTGAAGCACACCAGCCCTGTGAGGTCCCACAGCCAAGTAGACCCGGGTGCGGTCGGCCAGCCATCCATCGGGGGCAGCAGCTTACACACCCCACCTCCTCAGGCTGGTGCACACGCCCCCTTCTTGGGCCAGAGAATTAAAGAGGACACTCTTGAAACTTGATACTTAAAAAAATATATTAAAAAGCATTTTAAAATAAGTCCTTCCCTCTCCCCTCCACTTGCAGGAGCCTGACACCCCCCCCTCAAAATTTTCACCAACTTGAATGCCATTGATCACTTGGGGCATTCCTCTGGCTAGTGACTTACTTCAGCGTCAGGCGCTTTCCAAGTGGGCAGTGTGTCTGCATTAACGTAAAGCAGCAGGTCTCCGAGTCAGAGACGTGGACCACCCTGGAACAAACAGAGAAGGAACGAACAGCAGGGGTCTCACATGCCTTGTTAAAGGGGGAGAGCTTTCAGAAGTAGAGGAGATGTCTGCTAATGAAATGATTGGAAATTAGTGTGGAGGGCAGGGAAGAGGGTGGTGAGCATGGAGGCGCGGCGCTGAGGTGACCGGACGGTAGCAGTGCCCCTGCCCTGGGGGGAGGGCTGCGGTGCCCTTCCAGGGCCCAGCTGCTTGGTTGGAGGGAGGGTTCTCCAGGCGTCTGCCCACTGCGCTTTGCTGCTCATCTTAGTGCGCTTTCACAAAGGGGCCTTCCTTCCCTGGGAGCAGGGAAGAAAAATAAAACTACATCTCCAGGCAGAGAGCAGGAGGTGGAGCTCAGGCGTCCTTGTCCCCCAGGCCCTGTCATAGCCGCTCCTGGGGCTTGGCCGCTGTGGGTCTCAAGCCTCATGTGACCCAGGCAGGCTCGTGGAACTAGCTCACGTGTTCTGGGGAGCGAACAAAACTTGCTAAAGAGGATTTTCCAGTGAGAGAAGTGGGCAGGATGTGTGCGTGGGTGGTGGCGGGGGTTCCCTGTAAAGTTGCCTTTGTCTCTTCTCCCATTCAATCCAAGTGGCAGTTTTTAGTGCATACCCTTGTGTATTTCCAGACAGTACTTGTAAAGCAAATGCCAGTTCCTATGTGAATGGGCACAGGATGGGACTTGAGCCAGGCGCAGATGTTATTTGTAACGACCCTTCATTCTGCCAGCTTCGACCCAGGGCTCCCCGGAGAAGATCTGGGGCATCCTAATCTATCAGCTTGGATGTGATGAAGGAGGAGGTCCCTGCAGGGAAGCCTCCAGTCCCCAGGCTTCCGAGGCTGTGTAATGCTTTTATAGAGAACTCCAAGCAGCGGACATTAATCGAAGGCCCAGTGCTCATCTCAACTTTGTGGGCTTTCTGGGTGAAAAGGTCTAGTATCCGTTTCTCTATTATCACTTCCGTGCTGGCAGCACTGTCGGCGCTCGTTTTGCCCACGACAGTCACTGCTGCCCTCCCCCAACTGACTGGGGTTGGTCTGGTTCCACATCCAGCTTAGACCCCAGCAGGATCCCAGAAGGAATTTCAGCCCCACCAGCAGGTGGAGGCAGGGACCAGTCACGTGGCCACCGGCGCAGGGTCCAGCGCAGCCTGTCCACAGCTGCCCAGGTGCCTGCCCAGTGCCACCCTATGACAGGTGCTTTACCTGCATGATTTCCCCTACCTGTTGACGAGCGCAGTGGGGCTCAGAGAGGCCAAGTAACTTCCCTAAGGTCACTTGGCTCCTCAGTGCCACAGAACAGTCCAACCTGATCTTCCTAAACTCCTAAGTCCTCACCCACCCTGCTCTCTTACTCCCCCAGTTGAGCTCTGACTCTTCTTGGTTCTCGACACCCATTGTTGCTATGCCTCACTCCGTGGCCTGCCTAGACTCTTGCCGAGAAAATGTCTTGCCCAGAACTCTCACACTGGCTCTGGCCTGGTCTGATCGGTGCAGCTGGCCAGACCCCTTGCTGGACTGACCCCCATGAGTCCTGACCCAGGGCCCACGTCAGGCCCACTCGCACCGCTTCTTGGGCATAGGGTCTCGGGCCGCTTCAGGGCCTTGCCCTCCTGATCCCACACCAGCCCCGGCTGCTGAGGTTGTTTAGCATGGCCGCTGCCACTGGACTTGTCTTAGGACATGGAGTTGTGAGACACAGAACAGTCTGGGGTACGGAAGCCTTGTTCCCAGACCCACCCGGCACCAGCTGTGTGAGTCACGTGGCCTTCATGAGCATCTGAAAAGGGCATGACAAAAAGTCCTGACATTGTGACTGCTGGGCCACTGAGCCAGCCTGCCACACCCAGTGACGCCCACTGCCCAGGCCATACAGGCAAAGCTGCCCCAGGGCTCACAGCCATTGTAGCAGGGTGACTCAAGGGCACAGGGCACCCTCTGCTGTCACCCATGTGTCTGCCACTTGGGTGGTGTGAAGGCAGCATCAGCCTGAGAGGAGGACTTCAACTTCAGGCTGCAGTGGACTTGACCCCAAAGAATAGCAATGAAGATGGCCATGGTTTCTGCCCAATGAGGCTCCAGCCAGCTGACCCACCAGCTCTGTGCACTCCACTGAGAAGTGCCCTTGACTGGAAGTTAGAGGGAAGTCCAGACTTGCAGCGTGAGGTTGAGAAGTAGACAGCCATAGGTTGCAGGTGCCCAGACCGAGACTGGAATTCTGGTTCTGCCCCCTCCTAGCTGGGTCACTTTGGCCAGTCTTACTGACACTCTCATTTTAAAAATGAATGTCCTCTCAGGCCTGTTGTAAGGATTCAACAAGCCCCGATATTGTCTATACAAGTACCTGGCATGTAGCAGACCCTTAACAAATGTGTTCTCCCACCTGGGCAGTCCCGCACTGCCCAGCTCCTTCCCTGTGGCAGGCTGTAGCCTGCTCCCAGCACTTGGTACCCACCTCTTTCCTGACCCCAGGCCCAGTGTCTGTCTGGGCCAGCACCTCCAGTTCTGATGCCTGCTCTTTGATGCCCCGGCCCCTGCCTGGATCCTGCCCAGACACACCTGACCTAGGGCAGATGCATGGGGCAGAAAGCTGGAAATCCAAGACCCCACGCCAAGCTCTGTCCCTAACTTTGACCTCTGGACAAGCCACTTTTTTCTAAGCCTCAGCAGGAAAAAATGGATGCCCCGATACCCATGCTGCCTTTATCATGAGCATGTGACCAGGCTCACAGAGCCCCTCGTGTCCCACAGTGGTTCCTAGAGTCTGCCCTCCAGAGCCACACAGCCTGGGTTTGAACTCTCACCACTTCTGGCTACATGACCGCAGGCAAGTTCAACCCGACTCTTTCCTCATCTGACCATGGGGCACCAGGCTTGGGGCTGGTTGTGTACACTGAATGATGCAGTGGGGATGCATAGAACACATTTAGAATTGAGCCCGGTGTGCACTCCGTGCTAATCACCAGCTCCTAGAAGGCTGTAAGTTCAGACCCCACTTGGGAGAACCACCGTGCTAGCTCACCAAGGACTGACCAGGGCTTGTCAGGGGCTCGCATCTGGCCCAGGGAGAGAAACTAATGCTTCGAAATCTTCAAAGGTCAGGGTCCGGCCCAAGTAATACTCTTATTACAAAATCATAAGCATGTAATTCTGTAACATAACAATGTCACACTCAAGCACACCATATGACATTTTAGGTGAAATGTTCAAATTAAAACTATAAATTATTACACCCATATTATTACCCTACCAACCACACTCCAGCAGGCCTTACTTCTGCTGGACCCTGTAGTTAATGCATTGTGGACGCTCATTCACTGTTCTCAAAAATGTTCACAGGTTCAAGGTAGAGCTTTTGCATTTTAAGCACCAAGCTCATCTTCTGCACCAGCCCCCAAGGTAAGGCACCCAGTGGCTTTACTCCTCAATTCCATCTCTACCATCTGCTCCTTTCACCATAAATATCCAGGAGGGAGGTGAGAAGGGCAGAGGGGACCAGGTGAGAAGGGGTAAGGCCCCAGGGCAAGTTAGCCCCAGCCCACGCTTTGGAGCTCACGAGGTGGAAGTTGCAGTCTCCCTCCCTCCCAGGCATTCGTCATTGGGGTGCAGCAGGGTGGGGGTGCAGGGTTGCCTTCTGCTAGGGGCCGGGGCCCGCCATCTACCTGTTTTCTGGAGCTCATTGGCTGCTGAGGTGGTGGCAACTGGTTTTCATTTTGCTGAGATTCAAAACGGGAAACGAGCCATTACCAAACTGCAACCCTTTTTGAAACAAAAACTGAAATTGCATTTTCTAATCACATTCTGAGAGCAAAGAATGCAGAAGTCTGGCCTTGCTGTATCAGAGTTGTCTCCCAGAGGCCTGTCTGTGCCTTGCCTTTTGCTCACAAAGCTATGTGGAAAGGGGACGGGAGAAGTCAAATGTCAAAATGTGCCACACCAGTTAGTGCCACTCCAGCTGGTATTCAGTGGCTAGCCCATGGTCTCGTGAGGGTGCCAGGAAATTTCCCTTTCCTTGTTTTTTTGCTGCTCAAAACCCACAGGCTCTTCCCTGTTGGGTAAGGACTAGTCACCTCAATTCTAGGAATAAGGGTGAACTAGAGTACAGGTCTTACAGTTGGGGGGCTTTGGGAAAATTGCTAACCTCTCTGAGCCTCAATGTCCTCACCTGGGAACTGCAAAAGGCACACAAGGTATTAGCTCTTGTTATTAAACTACCCATAGATCCACTGGTACCTTGGACCACAGGGCAAGGAGTCTGTAGGACCAAGAGGGTGTGCCAGCCTGGCGCTCATACCTCTTCCCCTTTCTGGACCATGCTCTGGGTACTTGGGACTCCTGAATCTGTCGCCTAAATGGGCTGAAACCTGCAACTCAGGCCTGAGCAGGCTCTTTCCTAGGTCCATCCCCCAAGGGCACTTCCAGGCTCATATTCACAAGTCATGCGGAGTTGGGCCGTATGCATTGGGCTACCTACATTAGTGCAGAGGAACTCTCTCCAGATGTGGGACTGAGCCATCACGTTCCAGAGAAGGACTCTTAAGTCAGAAGATTCCAGATTCAAACCTGACCTGTTGGGTTGTTAGAAAGGCATATGAAGAAGGAAGAACATATTTATTTTATAGCATATATGGAAACATGGTGTATGTGCCTCCATTTATACTCTTATCCTGGACCTGCAAATGCTCCTTTCTATTACTAGCCGTTTGAATTCCACTTCCTTTGAGTCGCAGGTCTTATTTTCCCCTCTATCTGTGTCTCTTTTCCTACTTCCTCTCCTCTGTCTTCCTAAATATTCAAAGCTGTGCAGTATTTGGAGATGTACCCAGGATTAGCAGAAATTTGTAGAGATTTCAGGGCCCCCCTTTCTTCTCTTCCTTAAACCATTTCTCTTCCACTAGAGGCACACAGGGACAGATCACGGGCAGAGACTGGTTGACAGCTGGCCTCCTTTGCCTCCTCAGCCGTTCCCAAATGGTGCTGCTCTAGGGTAAGAAGATGGAGCTTCATGTTGCTGCCACCATGGTCACCCCTGAGCTGTGTGGACTAGATGACACTAAGGAAAGCCACGGGCTCCATCCTGAGGTGTAGGAAAGGCCCTGGATGCCTCAGTGTGTGTGCAGGGGGCAGCTATTGGAAGGGTGGTGTTGCTTGGACCCCCATCCTGGATGGGCGCAAGGTCCTCAGCTGGCAGAGGGGAAAGTGAGTTGGTGAGAGGTGGACACCAACTTCATTTCATGAGTCCAGGCCCTTTTGGGTTCTCTTCTCTCCCCAGACTTGCTGCCAATGGTGTCATCATCCACATTTTGCCCCACATAAAACCCTTTCCTGATGTCCCCTTATTCAGATATACTATGGCAGTGCAGAGACTCCGAAATGGAAGAGGGGTTGCTGCCTCTGTGAGCTAAGCCTCCCTCGTCCCAGAAGCAGGGCAGGAAGAGCTACCCTGTCCCACTTGCCTCCTGCAGTCCTGGGAGGTCTGGGGTGGTGGCAGCAGAGGTTGAATGTTGAATAGCCTTTGGGCACATCAAGTTCTGCTGAACTTTTCTTCTCACCTGTGCCTGGAGTAGCTGTATATAGAGAAGGAAGGTATGAGGGGAAAGGTGCACCCACTTGGGGGTGCCTCCTGCTCCCCACCTGCCCCACAGAGCCTAAGAATCAGAACAAACACAGGACATTAGATGATGACTCGGACTGTCTCAGCCACTGTTTCTCTGAAGATTGAAAGTGAATTGCTGGTACTTTGCTGATGCCTAGGTGCCACAGGCCAGGGCAGAAAGCTCCACAAAATCTCAGCATGTGGAAGTTCTTCCCTTTTCAGCTCTTTCAGTCCTGAGTACCTACAGGAGAAACTTTCAATTTAGTACTTGAGTGTCTTCTACAGTTTTTTAAAAGTTGCTATTATCCCTTTTTAACAAAATGAGGACAGGCCGCAGGTCAAGGTCTTGCCTGCTAGACTCGAGAAGAATTTTTTATTTTTATTTGTGTTTCTCTCTATGGTTTCTTGCCTTCTATTTATGACAGGTGATATTGGTTTTCCATTAATGATACACAGTTTGCCTTTTACAGTAAATGTAAGTAAAGCAACTGAGAGAAAATGACAAAGATACAGGTGGCACATGAATATAGCAAATGCCATTCAGGTTTCTCAATTTAGACCCAGGGAGACAGACCCAGGCAGGACCCCAGGCCCCAGAGTGAGAGAGCACCTCTGACATGTAGGAAGAACACACATCTACCTGAGCCAAAAACTAGACTGTTCTGCTCTGGAGGCCCAGGGCTTGATAAGGCCCCTTTTAACTTCAGGCTCCATTAACACTATCGTGGCTGGTGCTTTCACTGTTTTTATTTTGGCCAATAAATGTGAGAACTTATGAAGTTATTCTTTGTTCCATTTAAACTCCAGCACAAACCAGGCCATTATCAGAGGCAAAAGCCTTCAGCCCTGGAGCTAGCAAGAACTAGCAGAGAGGAGAGGAAAGGGTAAAATAGAAGCAGAGACAAGGAGGAAGTAGAAGACACAGCAGCTTCAACATTTTTAAGGACATGAAAATCTGGAATGGGCGGTTAGGTCTCTGACTGAGCCTGTCCAAAGTGGACAAAGCGGTCTGTCTCTGGCAAACCCCTCTTCAATGCAGACATTACTATCACTTGTAACCGAGGCTCTGATTTGCTCACTAACCTTGTCTGAGTGCTTAGTAGGTGTCTGGCCCTTGGCCATGACTTGACATCCTCTCATCACTTCTCACCAAGAAGCCTCTAGGATAAAACCTTGTTTTCTGGAGTTGTACAGCCTGGGGTTGGAAATCTGGCCCTATGTAGAGCTACGTGATTTAAGGTAAATTGAATCCCTCCCTGAGCCTCAGTTTCCGCATCTGTCCAAAATGGGGAGAGTTTCTTAGGATCAGAAAGCTTCTATAATAGAATGCTTACCAAGAGTAAAAAGTGAACAGTCGATAATAATGTTACTTAGTATTAATCACTATTGCTGTTATCAGCACCAGGAAGGCAAGGAAGTTTCTGGAGGTCATTCTACCCAAGGTTACTGAGCTGACTGGTGGGGTAGATGCAGGTGTGTTTGGACCTCCCGGCCTCGGGGCCCAGAGCTAGGGCTGCGCGACAGGGGCTGTTGGAGGGAGACTCAGGCCGCCGGGGGGCGGGGTGGGGGAGCGCCAAGCTGTCTCCGGAACTCAGCCACGTCTTGGGGCTCCTACTGGACGGGCACTCACACTGCTATGACAGGACCGGCGAGATGAGGCGGATGCTCAGCCCCGCGAGGCCATCCAGCCCAGTGACCCGCTGCAAGGCCGGGTCTGTGGCGCTCAACTCGGCCGTAAACCTCTGCGGGCACTACTTCTTTGTCCACTCGGACCTTTCTGGAGCTGCATCCACCACCTACGGCGAAACAGGTGGCCGAGCACAGCTTCCGGCAGCCGCAGGCTATGCTGGGAAACGGGCCTCACAGCCAATCCCCACCCGGGGGAGGGCAGTGGTTGCCCAGCAACGGGGCCAAGGGCAAAGCGAGGGGGCGGAGCCTGTAGAAGCAGCATTGTGAGAGGACGTGCCAATCCTGGAGAAAGCTGCCTTTTCTGGTCTCCAGTTTCATCACTGCTACCTGAACTTGGAGGGAAGAGAAGATCATAAGGCAAATGATAAAAAAAAAATAGGAATAAGCCATGGGAACTAGTAATAAAAAAGATATTCATGTTATTGAGCACTTACTGTGGGCCTGCTCTTAACAGGGATTATTGTTTTTCATTTGATCTTGTAGGGAAAGTATGATTACTGTCCCGATTTTGTGCATTATTAAACGGAAGTTTAGATAGACGAGACTCCTTGCCCGCAGTAACTCAGCTAGAGAGTAGCAGAGCTGGAATTGGAATCTAGGTGGTTTGTGTTCCTAATGAGCCAGGTGGTGGATGGTCATCTCAACTCGGTAAACATGTGTCTGTGTTTCTGCTAGGCCCACCTACAAGGGCCAATCCAACCTTTATGGAGAATGAAGCTTAGACAAGTTGGAGGAGCCCTTTGGAGGAGAACGAACAACAAATTGCAAATTTAAAAGTAGGCACAAAAAGAATACTTGAGTAGAATGTAAAAAGAAATAACCAGAAAGTACTTTTGCTAATTTTACAAAACATATCACTACGTAAACACAAAAGCATCCTTGACCTTCAGCTCCCATTAAAGCCCTTCAATCAGACATCAAACTACCTTGCACTTCTCTGCCTTTGCCTTCCACACCATGCATTCCACCCACAGGCCCTCCCCTGAGAGGGCTCTAGCAACGGGTTTAGTAGGGCTTTATGGCTGTGGTGCAAGTTTGGACTGCCAAGTGAGTGAACTGAAAGACCAAACAGTCAATATCCTTGGAAGCAGTCCTCAACACTGATGGACTCGGGCTGGTGGCCATTAGCACCCGCACCCCCCACTCAGTGATCCAGCAGTGTTGGCTGTGTTAACAGGTAGAGGCTGCTCAGGGACAAGAGAATGGGCCTCGATCTTGGGCTCTGTTGCCGACTTTGAGCCATTTTTCTCTAACCCCTCAGAGCCTTGTTTTTTTTGATCTGTGGAGTGGGGAGGCCTGCTCCGCTGCCCTGAGGGTGTTCCAAGGATGAGTGCCCATGGCAGGCCATTGGCAGAAACCATGGCACAGGCATGGGCAGTGGGGGCGCAGTTCTGCGGCTGGGGCCTCCCCCTCTTTCGTCCATAACGATGGTGAAAGAACACAAGGCTGCTCTCAGCTCTCCAGAGCCCTGGTCTGTCAGAAGGTTGCTTGTGATGCCCGAAAGGTAGTGCCCTCTCTCTAGGACACTGCCAGCCCACACTGCAAGGTGGGAAGAGACAGAAGGGATTACTCTGGAGAGCCTAGACTGCTCCCATGCCTCACCTTGCCAAAAACTGATTCCCTGACTCCCCACCCGAAATCTGGGTGGTTTTGAACCCTGACAGTCTGTGTTCGCAATGAGCAGTGGACACTCATTTGAATGCAATGATTTCTTACCACATTTATGCCCTTTTTCTTCTGGCACTCCTCATGAGTTGTAATTATTCGCCTCTATTTTTAAAAAACACTTTTAAATGGAAAAATGTAAACATGTACAAAAAGAAAACATAGCAAGTGGCCCTCGTGGACCTATCACTCAGCTTCAACAACCAGCACCTTGGGGCCAGTCTTTTCCACCTCTCCCCCCCCCACCACCTCCTCCCTGTGTGAAAGTGAAGCATCAAATTACTTCACCTGTAAATAACTTTTGGTGAGTATCTGTAAATAATCAGGGCTCCTTAATAAAATACAATCACAATACCATCATTACACAATACCAGCATTATACTTAAAGAGATGAACAACAATTCCTTGATACGTGATTATGCTTAAACGTCAGTCTCCCTCCACTAGGCTGAGAGCTTCACGAGAGCTTTCTCTCTTGTTCTTGGCTGTAGCCACAGTGCCTGAGACCCAGCAGATGGTTGGTAAGTATTTGTTGATGGGTAAATGAATGGGAGAAAGGCAAAAGATGCTGGGACCCACTCTGCTTTCTGTGACTGCTGCCCCCGTCCATCCCTTGGACCCTGGGGTGTGATTGCTGCCTTGCAGGCTCACAGTCACTGACTCTGTCTCATGGGAGCAGCACTGTGGAGTCGTAAACTCCTCTGTTTCTTTTCCTCCCAGCTAGGCTTGGGCTTAATTGGGCAGCAAGTTACTAATCCTCTCCCCACGACTGCAGCCTCCTCCCCGTGTGCAGCCAATTCCACCTTCTGACTTAATCATCCTACTTAAGCACTTTCAATAAGGGCTTTTCGTCTTCAGAGCCAGGTTCAGGCATTAGTTGATTACTGTAATCTGTCTGACTTCCAAAGCATCTAATCAAGACGGGAGGGGAAGGGCTGGGGCTGCCCTTGTCCCTTGGAGCCTCAGTTTCCTCATCTGTAAAACTGGGTGAATGTATCTGTTATGGTTGGTATAGGGATTAAGTAAAATACAAGAACAAGGTGCTTTTCCCATGACACATAAGAAGCACTCGGGAGTGACTACTTTTTCCCAGTGTAATTCAAGGATTAAATCTCATGGGAGAGCCGAACAGATCTCGATTTGAATCCAGCCTTCTTCACTTACAGCAAAAATTTCTGAGCCTCAATTTCCTCATCTCTAATGTGGAGATAATGATGCCCATCTCTCAGAGTTTACTGAAAGGATTAAGCCACATGTGTTTGTCGGCCTGAGCAGGGTGTAGGGCACTAGTAAGTGTTAAATAGGTAGGTTATTGCTACTCCCAGGAGGAGGTGGAGGCGGGGAAAGGAGAAGGAGGCTCTGGTGCCTTCTCAAAGGTGTCAGTTATGTCTTCTCCTCGAGGTGTGCAAGTCCACAGCAGACACCTGATGTGCTGGACATTGTGCCCCTGGGCCTTTGTGTGTCCAGTAAATAAATGAATGGATTTGCTGAGGTGGGGACAGGAATTACATATGGGTATACTTCACTTTATTATGCTTTGCTTTATTGCACTTCACAGATACTGAGTTTTTTACAAATTGAAGGTAAGACATCCCCCCCTCCCCACCAGCAATAAGGTAATGAATGACTGGCTTTTTTGCTGTGGTATGGAACCCAACCCCCAATAGCCCTGTGGCATGCTTGTATCTGAACTTGACCAGACAGAGGATTTTTCAAGATCTTTATCTCACAACTGGACAAAGTAAACAAGCCAGAGATTACACCTCTGGCGTTACAGAGGCCCTGGGAGAGAAACAGGAGGCCTGTGTTGACAGCTGGAGCCACGCCCACCCCAATTTGGACGTAGCAGGAGTGTGCAGCTTTGGCAGCCAGTCGATTTGGGCCTCTGGCCCAGCGAGAGTGACAGTGTTCTCGGGATCTTCTAAAGCAGCATGGAATCTACCTCCTCCTCCTGCCTCGCACTGGCTGGGATGGGGCTGTGTCTCAGTGTGCTTGTTTTTAATTACCGAGAATTTCAACATTGGGGCTGCCATGACCAGCCATTGAGGTTATACAGTGTGCAACTCCAGGGCACAGACACCATTCACAATGAGTAAAATCAATGAATCCCCAAGACGTGAGTCCCACTGTGAAGTTGGAAGTGGCTGTAGGAGGAGGCAGGAGCCCTCCCCATGTACCAGCTGGACATGGGGCAGGAGCGCTGCTCTGGGAACCAGGGCTCCTGGGCATCCCCTGGTCTGGTGTGAGTGGGCAGGTCTATGTTCAGTGCCGGCATCTGGAGGCTGAACTCCACCCTTCACAGGGAGAAGGGCAGGAAAGCCCTGAGACCTGAGCTCTAGTTTTAAAACTTGAGAAGATTAAGGACAGGAGCACGAGTCTGAGCCAGGTACTTTATATACTGTGTTACACGTCTACAAAGGGGCTCCCTCCAGATACCCTGCAATTATCATCTGAAGGGTGGGCCCCTGTAGTACAAGCTTCCTCTGCTAGGTGAGCACTCTAGGAGAACATCTGTAGCAGTGTGCCAGCTGGCGTTGTTGTGAGAGGCTGCACTCAGCTTCAGGAATTTTTTTTGAAGACTCAACGCATTTGCCCATTTCAGGTCGGGTGATTTACAAACACACCTGCCCACACCACACTGAGTGTTCAGCAGTTTTCAACCAAAACCGACATGACCTCTGTGCCCCACCCTCTCTGTTCACCCAGTCTTGTCCTGAGCAACATTTTTGTTCCCCTGGATAAAAAAGTCCTCAAAGGGAAATGTTTTGCTGATGTGGAAGAGGTGAAACGAAAAACAACAGAAGCACTAAAAGGCATCAAAATTGACAAGTTCAAAAATCGTTCTGAGCAGTGGAAAAAAGTCTCAATAGGTGTATTGCATCAACTGGAGAGTACTCTGAAGGTGACTGAAGTTTAAACTTGTAAATAAATACACATTTTAAAATAAATAAATTCCATTTTGGGGGTCCCCCTGTCATAGTAATAATTTAATGTTGACAGTAAAGCTCTTTGGAGAGGCATAAAGAGGCAATAACCCACTTTAGAGATGAGTTAACCGAGGCGCACAGCAAGGAAGTTGCACAGCTGGGATCCCAACTCAGGCCTGTTCAACTCCAGGCCCTGCTACGTTACCACTAGTTGTAAACTGCATTTTACAAGGGAGGGAGCGGAGGCTCAGGGAGGGGCAGTGCCTAGCCCAGGGTCACACAGCCGGGTAGTGGCAAAGCAGATAAGAAACCCATGAACCTAGGCTTCAGTCCCAAATGAGCCCATATGGGTGCCTGGCCCATTAGTATTTGTTACGGAAACAAGTCTAGGAAGGGTGACCTAGGATGGCTAGGGATAGGGGATCGGGGGAGGTGGAGCAGGTGATGAAGGACAGGCACCAAGCCACCATATTTTTGCCCCCAGATCTCTGTAAAAGGAGCCCTGTTACTTTCATAGCAGGGCTTGGGGGGCGGAAATGGGTGGGTTCCTGGAAGGGTGAAAAGTGCGGAGCAGCACTCGGCCTCTAGGTGGCACCCACACCGCAGACCTGGACTCCCTCAGGAAGCCAAGCCTCGGGGAACTGGTCCGTTCCCAGGCGCTGGTCTGTCCCTGGAGTTTTCAGGATGCTCCCCAGACAGCTCCTCTTGCCTCAAATTAGAGGCAACTTCTAATTTGGCTTTGGCAGTAAAGGGTTGGCAGAGCCCATGCTGGGAGCTCACGCCTCAATCCCCACCCTTCTTTGTAAGCCCTCTGCAGACCCCTGGGTGAGACCCTCCCCAGGAATCTGTGGGTCACCCATCTGCTTCTCATTGGCTTGACTTTGGGCAGTTGGCTCAACCTCTTTGAGTCTCACTCTCTCCATCTGCAGAGGGAAAGTGGGTTTTATGCCCCAGATATTGAGAGGATCAGATTAAACATTCTATGGCCTGTTGCAGGAGCTCAACAGATGGGAGCTGCAGTGAGCCCTCACTTAATGTCGCCGCCGGTAAGTTCTAACTTTAAGTAGAACAACATGTAACAAAACCGACTTGCCACAGACTAATTGATATAACAAGAGTTACGTTCTTACGGCACCTCATTGATGTTATAATGGAACAGTATTGGAGGACCTGTTGTTACTGGCATTCTTTCCGCGGACGGTGGAAACAATGCTTTTTTTTGTCTTGTGCACTGCTATGCTAGCGCATCACAACGCGCCCTCTCCATCACCACCGGCCTCTGTCACCCGCCCCTGTGGCTGCTACTTCCTTGGCGACAACACAGAATGGTGGTCAGGCAGCAGGCTCTGAGGTCTCGCTATCTTGGTTCAGATCCTCACCTCTGCCACTTTCTGCGTGGCCTTGGTCAAAGTCCCTTAGCTTCTGCACTGCGGATCCTTAGCGCTCACTAACATATATATTCCAGCCCCACCTCCACCCCCCCCCAGACAGGCAGGAGCCACGTGACTGACAAGTTCTGGCCAGGGAAATGGGAGCAGAGTGATGAGTGTGACATTCCTGACCAAGGCAGTTAAGAGCCTGCAGACCTCATCTGTCCCTTTCTTGCTCTGCCCCAGTGACCTGAGTGTGGCCACAGGAACATGAATTTCAGGTAGCACATCTCTAAGAGGGAAGCACCCCAAGTCCCTTGGTCACCCCTGGAGGAAAGCCAGGCCGCCAGCACTGCAAGAAGTAAATGTTTATTGCCATGAGATCCCAGGGTTTGTTTATACCACACTATAACCTAGGACCGAACTTCACTGATGCAGTTTCCTGGGCCTCCATTTTCTCACCGGTGAAATGGGGACAAATAACGTACCACTCTCAAGGGATTGTTGTGAGGATTAAATGAGATCATAAATGTAACCTCATTAAGGTATAAAATCTCAGTTTTTGTTACTCCTGTAGGAAGAGACCAAAAAGCACAAAATAACCTTAGACCTCAGAGGAGAAGGGACCCTGGGAGGACCTTGAACTCCCTCCTCATGGTTAGAGGAGAAGACAGAGGCTCAGGGGGAGAGAGGCCTTTCACAGTGTTTCAGGCGGAGAGAGGAAGGGTCAGGGCTGAGTCCCAGGTCTGCTGACCTCCATCTGAAGCTTATTCAGATACACTTTGGTCCCTGTTCCCTAGGAGGTTATGATTAGTTGGAAACAAGACAGATAAACAGACATAATATTAAAAGTTCGCTAAAAATTGCATGCCACATACACTTGTGCTGAGTTGTCCAGATAGTGAGGATTCTGAGGGTCAGAGGAGGCCCCGGGCTGGGGGTCTTGGAGGTAGGCAGGGAAGGCTTCCTGGAGGTGGTGGGACTTGAAGAATTGGTTTCAGCAGAGAGCAGAAAAGGGCAGTGGGCAATGACAGGAGACAGGACAGTGTGAGCCTAGGCCAGGGGAGAGCAGAGTGGCTCATAGAACAGAGGAGTCAAGCTGTGACCCCCTTAGCCAGTCCCCTACCACGAAGAGCACCAAACTGAACATCCTTGTACTGACCTCCAGGTTCTGTGTGTTTTGCCAGCTGAGATAGAGACTTCACAGGGAACAGAGTTTGGGGTGAGGCTTGAAAGGCATGTTGGGCCTGATTTCTCAGGGTGAGAGGGTTGAGGGCTTTAAAAACTACAGTAATGCTCCCACTTGATTCTTGAGGTCGGGACTCCAACATCAGTCATTTGCCTAACACATTGACCAATGTGGGCCTTTCCCTGTGCCAACACTACTGACTCAATTTAAATTTTAAACCCTCACTTTCCAACTCACTTATTTTAAAAAACTTATCACTGCCCTAAAAGAAAAAAAAAACAGTACTAATTGCAATAAATGAAAGAGAACTATAAAACTAAATACAACAATTACAATACTATCCTATTAAATACAGCCAGACAGAGTTGCCTGCCAGAGGAGGCCTGATCCCTTCTGGTTCAAGAAAGAGGGATTCTCACATGTCAAAGCCGTAATTGCTACGAACGGAGATGAGCTTTTCTGCATGGCTGTACAGACCACAGCAGAACTGGAAGGGAAAATGCTTTGTCACTACTGTGCGTGATTCAAAGACGTGGCTGGAGGAGTCTGCATCTAGCAGGATGTGATGTGCAGGCTAATCCAATGGGAACCCCCGTCCTCTGAAGACTGTGCTGGTTTGACTGCGAGGGTCCAGGGACAGGAGAGCAGACCAGCCAATCACAAGCCCACCTCTCTCTTTACGGAACATCGGGCTTCCCAGTGTGTGTGGTGGGGCCGGGGTTGGGGTGCGGGGTTGGGGGCCTGGACAGAGAAGGTCTCGCTTCCTGCCCCAGGGTCCAGGCTTTGGACACGCCCAGGGACATCAGCTTCTCTCTCTGCTCCGCCTGCTGCAGCCAGGGCTACCTCGAGGCAGGTGACCCGCGCAGTCACATAGGGCCCTATATTTGGAAGGGCCCAGCACTCATCTTCACGCTCTGTTGTCACCATTATTCTGTGGGATGCGGCTGGCAGATTCAATGGAGGAGACAGGCCCTCTGTGTACAAAGTGGAAAGAGCTCCAAGGACATGTTCTAAGACAAAGTCAAGTTATAGAACAATATGTCAAGTATGACTATTTATAAACCTTGGGTAATTTTTTAAATATACATGCACAACTTCATTATTCTATTTTTCCCCCATTGGCTGGTTAGTTAGACATCCATTTACCATTCTTCTAGGGTTAGCCTAGAGATAAAGCAGGCATCCTTGATTTATTAATGTTTACCACACAGGCACATTTTACCCACTTCCAGGACGATGCAAGGACTTCAGAATATTGTAACTCTATTTACCCCCTTCCTGACTCATGTGCCATTGTGTCGCGAATTTTAATTCTCTCTCTATATTTTAAACATTAGTTGCATTGTTTTATGCAACTAAGATTCATTTGCATTTACCCGTATTCCCCTTTCTATTTCTCTTCTTTCCTTCCTGAAATCCAAGCCTCCATCTGGGGCCACTTTCCTTCTGCCTGAAGCATACCCTTTATATCTACTTTTATATTTGAGCCATTCATATAATTCAAAATTTGAAAGTACAGAAGTGTGCCATAATAGATGTTTCTCTCTCTCCTACCCCTGCCCCCAGCCAAAAACGATATCCTTCCATATGCACATGCAACATCGCTTGGAAGAACACACACCAAATTGAGGGGAGCGGTTTGTGTATTTGGTCTTCAGTGTTTGCGATGATAATATATTCCTGCCTCCTGTGTGCAAAGGAAGGGAGTCGGGGCCCAGGAAAGGCAGCCAGGCTTTCCTTACGGACGCCTCTCACCGCGCCCCACAGCACACACGGCTTCCCTGTGGTCCCGTCATCCCTGCCCTCATTTGCTCCTGCCCTCAGCCCTGTAGGCCTGGAGGGGCCAGGTCCCCTGTCCCAGGACTGCCAAGGACCGTGGCACCCAGGTACCATTTTATGTGTGTTCACTCATTCAGTTCTCACGACAGCCATAAGAGCAGTGCTGATGAGTGGATCAAGGCAAAGAGAAGTCAGAGAACCTGCCCAAGAGGCAGAGCCAGGGTTCACAACAAACCTGACAGCCTGGCTTTGGGGCCCCAGCTTTTACTGACCCCATTTTACAGATAAGGAGACTGAGGCCCCCAAAGGTTTGGCCATACATTCAAACCCATACGGTTGGGAGTGGCAGGACAAGAACTCACATCTGTGACTTTTAGGGTCAAAATCTACCTCCCCGTCCCTGTTCCTGTCCCTCTCCCCAGACCAGTGGTTTTGCTCTGCACATTGAAATCATACAGGGAACTTTCAAAAGCACTGTGTCCAGATGTCAGGCCAGCCTGATCGAACCTGGTTCTCCCATCCTCTTTTTACACCACCTTCCGGGAGCTCGAGAACCACTCCCTGGAACACAGATGGGCAGGGCCTGGGTAGAGATTAATTCAGGCTTTGCCCCAGTGACCTTGGGCAAACTGCTTTGACCTGTCTGTGCTGCCTCAGTTTCCTCATCTGTCAGATTGTATCGTTACAGTGTCTCCTTCCTGTGAGGATTGAGTGAGATAATCCATGCAAAGCACTTGCAAGAGTGCCTGGCACAAAGTCAGTTTGAAATAAATGCCAGGAAGATTGTTACTGTTACTATCATTTGTTGTGTCGCTCTGTGGAGAGCCCGTCCCCCTGTGGGCCCCAGGTTCTCCATCTGT
The DNA here is from genome assembly GCF_021234435.1 of Artibeus jamaicensis. NCBI lineage: Eukaryota > Metazoa > Chordata > Mammalia > Chiroptera > Phyllostomidae > Artibeus > Artibeus jamaicensis. Next base: position 22,978,814 of record NW_026521788.1, read on the forward strand.
GAAGATGTGGCTTGGGAGGGACCGCCTGGTCTTGGAAGGTGTCTCCCAGATCTGCTGTGCTCTCATCGGTGAGAAGCTGGCTGGCTCTCAGGCCTTCTCCCCCTACCCTTTCAGAAGCCCAGCTCTGCCCATTCTGTGCCGGGGCTACAGCAGGCACGTGTGGGGAGAAGATGAGCCGTGCTTCTGTGGGATGCGTCCAGCCTCTGATTACGGTGTGACGTCTCTGCCCACTGGGAGGTGCTGAGCGGTGCAGACAGAAATCTCTCCTTGTAAGGTGGTGGCTGACAAGGCTCCAGTCGCCTCCAGAGAAAGACGAAAGGGCCTGGATGGAGGGCCTCTTGGAGAGGCAGGGTGGTGGGGGGAGGCCCTGGCAGAGCCGGGGGCCCTATGCCAGCTTCCTACCGGTGCACAGGGCACTTAGTGCCAGTCCTTGCCACCAAGCGCCATTCTGCACCAATGCATAATTCATGCCCCGTGTGCCAATCTGTGCCAGCTTTAATTAGCTTCTAACTTTTTGTCATTCATTTTGCTATGAACACCTTATAAATAAATAATGTGAGGGGAGCAGAGAGTGGGGCAGGAACGTGAGGGAAGGAGCCTGGCTCCCTAGGCCTCATGGGGGCGGGGCAAGCCTCTAAGGCAGGGGTCCAGGAGCCTTCCTGGGGTCCCTCGACTCTGTGGTCGGGTGGCCCCAGCCCACCTTGCTCCCCTTCCAGCCTTGTCCTTTCACAAACTGCGCTGAACTGCCACAGCTGTGCCAGGCTCCAAGGGCCCACAAACCAAACTCAGGAGCACACGTGTTTGGTTTATGGTGGCAGGCTCTGCCCCGGGAGAGGCCAGTGGGCTGGGGACCCCGGCAGGAAGCGACAAACAGCTTTCACCAGCTCAGGGACGGGAACAAGGCAGGAGGAGGCAACTGTGCTTCACTGTGAGGTGGGAAAGGGAAGCGTTATGGAGGACACCCTGAGGAGAGACGTGCATGTGCTTTAAAAATAATAATCAACCCTCGCGGGAAAGAGAGATTTGGATGGGAGTGTTGTTTCGTTTTCACAGTTTATAAAGCACTTAGATTTGTGTGTTTTCTCTTCCACCCTGAACGGCAACCTTGGGAGGTATTCAGGGAAGCTGGGGGCTCGTGTGCCGGTAAACAGTTGAGGAAACTGAGGCTCTGATGAGCCAGTGAAGACCCTCGTCCACTGCGTTCTGTCTCAGAGGCTCCGCATTACACACACGGCCTCACCTCCGTTCACAGAGAAGGAGGCAGGGCAGAAAGCTCCCCAGGAGGGCTGGGGTGCTGGGGCGAAATCCAGTCCAAACGCAGGTGATTTAATAGGCTGGGCAGGTTTAAAATAGCAGGTTTGGATTCCCTCCCTCTTTTCTTCTTCACCTCCCTTCCTCCCTCCTGCCCTTCCTCACTCACTGAGAGTGCCGGTGAGCCAGCTGATCGCTTGTTGTTTACAAAGACGTGAAGGAGAGATGTCCCTGCTTCTGAGGTGCCAGCCCAGAGCCACCCTGGGACAATCCACCGTCTCTCCCTCTCCACCCTTCAGTTCATCATGTTTTGCCATCATTGGGGTCTTCACCTCCAAGCCCACCCCACCTCCCTCTACTTCAGTGTCGCTTGCTGAGTGACCCCAAGGCCCCAGGCCCCAGCATGGCACACCAGGTCCTTCATGGCCCAGCCCTTGCCGATCTGCTGAGATGTGTCTGTCACCTCTGCCCAGTGTGCCTTGGTCCATCCCAACCACCACACTGCCTGAAGTCCCTAAGCTGTTTGATGACTTTGCGTGCATCCAGTCCCCTGGACCTCAGATGCTCTTGCTGGCTTTATCTTGCCAGGTGCACTCATCTTTCAAGGCTCAGTTCAGTGGTCCCTGCTGTTGGAAGTTGTCCCCAGACTCTTTGCTTAGGGTAGACTGTTCCCTTCTTGGGTGCCTCTGTCACTGCTGAACCTGACCCTGGCCTCGTATGCTTCCCGTCTACTTGTTTCTGTCCCTCCCACAGGATCGCGGCTTCTCTGAGGACGAGACGCTTCCCTGTGTCTTCAGCAGGCAGCCCAGAGTCTGGAACATGGTGGGCCCTCCAGGATTAATTGTTAGATGAATAAATAAAGACAAAATCCCTACCTTTGAGGATCCTAAGACTGAGTGTCCCAGAGCTAAAGTTGAGCTCCAACCACTGCAGATATGTGGCCACTTCTGGCGCTATCCGGATGTGTTCTGATATGGAAGGAGCTGCGATATCAACTTGCCTGTTCTCCCTGCCCCTTCCCTTCACTCCCTCCCCTTCCTCCAGCCCCCCCCTCCCCGCCTGCTCCCTCTTTTAAATTTTGGAAAAGGGAGGTAGAGATACTCTTTACACTGACCCATGTCATACTGTGAGCCCTACAACTGCCGGGAGATTCATAGATGGTCTACACCAGGCAGGGCTGTTGTGGTCGCAGCGCCCCCTAGTGGTAGAGGGGGCTGTATGAAGCTGGGCCCTGGGCATTTCACCTCTCTGTGGTATTCTGCTGCCCTCAAAGTGCTTTCACACTCCCCAGCATTCATGATCTCACTTACAGAAGAAAAGACCAAAGCTGAGAGAGGTTAAGCAATTTTTCCAAGCCATACAGGTGGTAAGAAGTGCCTCTTTATCAATCTAGACCACCGTCCTCCGTGCCCCAGGTGCTTGGGAGGAGGGGCAAACATTTTCCAAGGAAAGCCAGGCGGGGAGAACTCTGAGAGCTGTTGGTGAACAGCCCTGAGTGCTTGGAGGAATGGAAACCCCAGCCAGGGAGAAAGGCTAATTCCGGGGATTAGTCACCTGGGGGTGAGAAAGGTGCTGGGTCAGAGGATAGAGGCCAAGCTCTTTTCCCAGTGCTGAGTCTCCTGCCAGCGCCCGTCGTCCTGCCTTTTGCTGCTTCCTGAGCAGGGCGGCAGCCCTGTTATTCACCTCCAGGTTCAGCGAGCTCCCCCAGCCCCCACAGGGAAGGTCCAGATGCATGCTCTTCCCTCCACTGGAGCACCTTCTGCCTTTGTAACCCGTGGGGCTCCTGGTCACCTCAGCAACACCCAGCTCCAAGGTCCCCATATCCAGGCAGCCTTTCTGGGCTCAGCTTTCTTGAAATTCTGCCACCCAGTCTCCTTTGGGCTACCTCTCGCTTTGCCACACTTACTTCGTTAGAGTAGAATTGATTTGTATGTCCGCCTCCCTCTTGGACCGGGCCTCAAAGACAGAGGCTGAAGTGACTCGCACTCATGTCCCCAGTGTGCGCTGCAGGCCTGGTTCCTCTGAGATCCATTCCCCACTCCCCTCTGCAGTGCCTTCTACGTATCATAGTAGGGCTGACCCTGCAGGCTGCAGTCCCCAAGCTTCTGGGTCTTCTGGCTTCCGGCTGGGGTCAGCGAAGGGAGCCCTAGTGGGAGACCGGGGAAGGGAGAGCCCAGGGTGCCTCTTCTGCATGCTCAGCCTTAAGCAGTGTCTGGGATCTCCAGTTCCCATCAGACGGGTCCGCTGTGGTTCCATCTGTCTTCCAGTGCATTGCCCACCTGGTGACTCTGCTTCCTCCCATCAGCCCTCCAGCCCAGGGGAAGTATAGCAACCTCCTGCTGCTGCTGAACTCTGGGTTACCTCTTCATCTTCTGTTTAAATTGTCAGCTTCTTCATCACTATGTGACCAAATTCATTTCGAATTCCACATCTGTTACACACCAGAGGATTGTGTGGGCTGTTGCCCCTGAGGGGCAGCCCAGTTCCTGTCATGGTGTGTGGCCCAGAGTGGGCTCGTGGATGAGGGCCTGTGAGCAGCTGAAGTGTGCTGCCCATGTTAGAGGGGCTGATGGCCGCCCTGAGCTCAGTGCTGTTTGGTTCACATGTAAAATGACTGCAGACAGTTAGGGGAGTCACAGTTTAAGAGAGATAGATGGTGACACACCAGAAAAAAAAAGATTTTAGGATTAGAGAAGCTTTATGAGGCCAGGAGAGGGCCAGTGTCCAGCCCAAAGCCATCCAGCTCAAGAGTAGTCTGTTATGCAGAACCCAGCCCCTACTGGCCCCACCACCCTGTCTAAGGGTAGCCCCACGTGACTACCTCAGAGCTGCCACACCTCATCTCCAGCCCTGCCCTTTCTCCTTGAGCTCCAGACTCCTGTGTCCGATGGGCTGCTACTTCACACCTGCATCCGGTCATTGCCCGGGCCTCTCCCACTCAACACGTCGTACGGGAACTCTGGCTCATCTCCCCACAGTGGCCCTCCTCCCGAGATCCCATCTCAGGGAGCAGTGCCCTGTCCCACCTACTTCCACATGCCAGAAACCTGGGCGTCTCCTCGATAGTTACCTCTGTCTCATCCCAGAATCACCTCCTCTCCCAATTCTGTAGATTTTTATCTCCTGAGTGTCACTTCTGCCACTACTATCCCAGTCCCAGCTTCTGTCACCTGGAGAGTAGCCTATAAAAATGTGAGCAGGAAGAAGGCAGGGATTTGTGTGCCTATGTGTGTGTGGGTTTTTTGTTGCTGTTCACCAATGTATTCTAAGATGCACAGGGGTCAGCCAACTTTTTCTGTATAGATCCAGCTGGTAAATATTTTAGGTTTTGCGGGCCACGCAGTCTCTGTTGAAACTCCTCACTCTGCAGTTGTAGCACGAAAGGAGCCACAACCGGACAGGCATGCAGGTGTTCCACTAAAACTTTATTTACAAAAATGGGTGGCAGGGTGGATTTAACCAGAAGGCTACAATTTGCTGACCCCTGGTCTAAAAAAGTTTCTGGCCTATGAAACTTTAGTAGATGACAAGTAAATATTTTTAATTGAATTGGTCTCCTCTTATCATCTATTGCCTCCAAATCAATTCCCCAGTTTTCCAGCCGTAAATTAGATCATGACAGTGCCACCCCTCAATCTCCATACCAACTACCTGCCTCAAAGCCTCAACTCTTAGGATAAAGATCAAACCCGAGTCAAAGCCAACATGCCCTAACCTGTCTGGCTTCTGCTCCCACTCCGGCCCTGTGCTCACTGTCCTCCCCACCCTCTCAGCATTCCAGTTGTTCTGTCTTCCTTCACCCCCTCATATAGGCCTGTGCCTGCCCACCCCAGGGCCTTTGCACATGTTGTTTCTCCTCCCTAAAACTCCCCTCTCTCTCTCCATTGCTCATTCTTCAGCTCTCAAATCTAATCTCCAAGAAGTCTCCCCTGATCCCCTTGGCCAAGTGCCCTTAAAGCGTGCTTCTCTCTGGCACTGATCTGGCTGTCATTTTACCTGTTTATGTTTCATTGACTAACACCTGGTTCCATTACAGGAGCTCCACAAGGCACAAGGATCGAGCCTGTTTTGTCCCCATGTTCTTAGAAGCGATCTAAAGTCAGCACATAGTAGCAACTAAGAATGAATGAATGAGTGAATGAATGAATGGTAGGGAACTGGAGCTTTGAAGTCGAACAGTTTCTAGGTTCTATACATTACTCTACCACGCAGGCAAGTCACTCACCTCCCTAAAGCTGGTTTTCTTACAGTAAAACCAAGATAATGACAGGACCTACCAGAAAACCTGTGCTGAGGCAGGAAAAGTCTCAGCCCAGAGCCTGGCTCCAGGCAGCTATTGTCAAGATGCTAACTGCAACTGGTGACAGGTCCAGAAACCCTGTTATATGAGAAACAGTTAAAAGAACTCAGAATGTTTAGCCTGGGGAAGTAAGACCAAGGTCAGGGAGCTACCCTCTTCAACTCTGGGAATACCAGCTCCTTCTGAATCCGGCGTCTGGGAAAGTCAGGAAGTTTCCACTATAGGTGTGCAAAAAGAAGCTGGAAGACTATTGTTCTATTGTTCAGGGTGCTGCAGAAGGGTCTCCTGTGTGAGAGTGCTCAAGTGACCTCAAGGGTCTCTCCCAATCCGAGGTCCCTCAGGGGAAGCACTTGGAGGCATTTTGAGCTCCACGGAGAGAAAGGGCGTAGATGGGAGCGCACGATTGGGGTTGACAACTGCAGCTGTTTGAGGGAAGCAGGACCAAGCCGCCCCAAGGACTAGAGGGCCCTAACTCTGCTCGACGCTCAGCGATTCTGAGAGCAGAGAGGGGGCGCTTAAAGCCAACAGATGGCGCAGGCTCACCTAAGCCGCGCTTTGGATCTCTGGCCCCGGCTTCCCGGGAGCGTTTCCAGTTCCTCCAGAGGCGCGGAGCGGGGAGCGGATGGACTTTGGCCGGGCCTCTTCCCCTCTGCGTGCCCCTCTCCCGGACAGCCGGTGGCCCTGTGGGGCACGGCTCCAGCACGCACCTTGGGGCCATTTATCCGGGCTTCCTCCTTGTCCCTTTGGGGGATTCGTGGAGTTGTCACAGCAGCCGGTGCCATGACATCGGCAGAGGGCAGCTTCGCCAGCACTGAAATATTCATGCCCTGAGCGCCTGGCCAGGCTCCGCTACGTTCCCGGGGGTCGGCGCGGGTCCGAGGCGGGTGGCGGGGGTGCAGGGATACTGGTGGTCCCTCTCGTGTGTGTGGAGGGGGTGCTGAGCGTCAAAGGCGCTCCCCGGCGGGCGGGGGCTGGGAGAGGCGGGAGGTGAGCGAGGGAGCGTCAGGAGGCGGGGTCTGGGCGGCGGGGGCCGAGCGGGGCGGAGGAAGAGAGGGAAAGTTGATCGCGCACTTGAGCGGCGGCAGCGGCTCGGGAGAACCGGGCGCGGACTGCGGGCGCGATGCTCAGCGAGAAGGTGCGTCCGACGGCAGCCGGGCGCTGAGCCGGGCGGGGCGGAGAAGCCCGTCCCCCGGCATGGAGAGCAGGGGTGCAGAGCCTCGGGACGTTAGGAGCGCGGCTCGCGTGCCTGAAGTTGCAGCCAGCAAGCAGCCAGCGCAGAGTAGACGGCCCAAGGGGACCCGGGAGCGGCTGTCGCGCCGCTGATGAGCCTTCGCGCCTGCAGCGAGACACGGTGGTGGCCAGCACCGGAGCAGGCGGCCGGTGGGGGCCGACCCGGAGGAGAACAGAGCCCGAGGCGCGGCGCAGCGCCTCTCCGCACACGCACACGGTACCAAAAGCCGCGCACGGCCCTTTCCCTCCCCACTTCCCTCGCCTTCACTGCGCCGTTCATTCGCCTGCCACGCGGCGGGAAAGTTGGAGCAGTGGGGTCGCGACCGCAGTCGCTAAACCACTTGTTCCCGGCGCGGCCGTCGCCCGCGGCAGGCGCCGGGGGCTTCCTTCCATCCCTGCCCCTGGCCGGGGTCCTGCACCCGGCTCGGAGCCCGCGGCCAGACGCGCGGCAACTTTGATTCCCGGGAACTCAAATTCCCTTCGCGGTGGCCTCGGGAAGACGGGCACTCATTGCACTTCCCAACCCGGTTCCTGGACCCACGACGCTCGAGCACTTTGCTCTTCCCACCTCGAAAAGGATCTGGGTTTGGGATGGGGAGAATTCAGGGATAAAGAGGGCGTCGGCATCCAATCCGGTCCCCTTCTGCGCTCTGGATGCCCATTTGGACAGAGGAGTGGGTGGGGTGCGCCTCCTCCGCGGATGGGCAATGGCGTTTGAGGGACCTAAAATCACGTAGCTCTCATCATCTCTCAGTGCCCGAGAGAGACCTGCCTCAGAGCGCTCCGGCAACCTCCCCAGTCCGGACAGGCTGTGGGGAGGCAGACGCTCCCCTCGCGGAGCAGGGAGCAGGCTGCTGGCGCTTCCCCTCCCAAGTCCCTTCGCAGTCCAGTTACGGGTGATGCTGACCGTCCCCCGGGGGCCTGCACTCTCGTCGCCCCTCAGGTCAGCCCGGGACGTGTGCAGAGCCCGCGCGCTCCAAGGAGGTGGCGGCACCAGCCTACGGGCTCTCGGTCCCTTGCCTTTCTAGAGCAGGCACCTAGAGCCGCTGCTTCTGTCCTGCTAGTGGAGATCAATTGCCCTCGATGCTGGCCGCCGCCCCACTGGGACCCCAGCGCCCAGCCCAGGTGCTGTAAGCGGCCCACTATCTGGGGGAAATTAGCATTTCCCCTGTAGTAACACACCCCCACCCTCCCCAGTAATTCGGAAAGCCGAGCCTCCCTCTTCTGTGTACTTTGCCCTCTCAGACCAGAGCGGGCATTAACCTTTGCCTTTCACCTGGTTTACAAACGCCCCTACCCCAATTGGATTTTGAAATATTCCTGAGAGGCACTAGAGTATTGTGTGTGCACGCATATGAGAGTGTGTGTATTGGGTGGAGTCAGACCCTTGTGCAGGGAAGAATTAGGCTGGGCTGAAGAGCCTCGTTGGGACCAGGTGCAAGGTGCTGATGAGTCAGCCCCTGGTGGAGAGAGCTGGCTTGGAATTAATTTTTGGTTTATGGTGTAGGGGTAGGCACACTGTAGTCAGCACCCAAGGGCGTGGGGGACCAGATGTCACTACCCAGGAGGGACTGGTGGAGGGGCTCTTAGCTGGTGGAATAGGAATGCTGTTCCTTGGTGCTGTCTCCCCAGGGCTGGGGAGGGTCAGAAGGCAGAGTGCCTGCCCCGCAGGAAGCAAGAGTATCCTGTGGCCTGGAAAGGTGGCGCTTTGCAGAAGTGACCAGTGTGACCCCCAGGCTCTGCTGCAGGTAGTGAAGGAAAGCAGTGAGTGGGTGGGAGGCCCAGAACTGGCATCCTGGTCTTATCCGGGACCCCATACACATCTGCCTTGGCCTTCCTGACCCCCAAACAGCTGGGCCACTCACATCTGCTTACCAAAGGGCTTGATTTGAGGGTTATGTTGGCCAATGGTTGCCTCCCGAATAGCTCCCCTCTCCAACAAGCTCCTTACCTGCAATTTCACCATTTGAGGTTCATTTCTTTGAGCTTAATGTTTTAAAGGGCACCTTTCTGAAGTCCTAATTTAAAATGCCCGTGGTTCTGGAAGGTGAAGGTCTGGTGGAGCCTTGTTCCGAGTGCGGCCCGTGGCCACACTGCGTTAGCAGAACCTGAGCGCTGGTTGGGAAGGCAGATTCCCATGTCCCACCCCAGACCTCTTGAATCAGAATCTGTGTTTGACAAGATCCTCGAGTGATTTGTTTGCTCAGTAAGATTTGGGGAGTGCTGGTCCGCAGTGCCATCTAGGGAATGAGCATTTCACAGCCTCTTGGTGCGGAAAGAGTGTTGAATCGGGCAGTAGATAAGAAAGGAGGGAAGAGATGAGACTGGAGCTCCTTATTCTGGGTGGTTATGCCAGGGCTGGGTTAACAGTCCACTGCTGCCAGCCCTCGGGGCCGTCCCTGCTAATGCCTGCAGGCGTCTGTGTTGGGGGTACTTTAAACAGATTCAGGTAGCAGCTCAGCCTTCTGTGCAGTTAACACACTGCGGTGTGAGCTGCAGATGGACTAGTAGGAGGGGGCAGGGGGGCAAGACTCCTGGGAGGGTGGATGTGCTACTCTGCCTCCAGGAAGCCTGGGGCTGAGCAGATGCCATCCCTCAAGGGGGAAGAATTAAGTAACTGTCCTCCGCTTCATCCCTTCATCCGTCCCTCTCAAGTGGGTGGGATGATCCATTAATAGCACCTCTCAGTGGCCACAGGACTTATGCAAAGGGAGCTGCCAAAATGCTAATTTGGGAGCGCCCACAATGGGAGCACACGGACCAAGCTCACTCTTACATCCCTTCTGCTGCCCTGGGCCCTTGGGAGGCCCCAACACCCAAGGATGATGCCAAGGCATGGTGACAAGTCACCTGCCTGGTCCTCTGGAGGAATAATGGCAACCCAGAGGCCATCAGGCCTGGCCTGACAGTGAGGACCCGAAAGACTTTGGAGGGATTTGGATCAAAGGCTTGATGGGGCCACTGGTGTCACAGGTGACAGGTTATGGAATGACTCAGACCTCCCAGCATTGCTAAAAGAAGACTGTCCTTCCCTGAGGCTGGTCTTTGCCAGGAAGACAGTCGACCCCCTGACCCGCCTGGTGTGGCTCAATTGGTTGGGGTGTTGTCCCGTAACCAAAAGGTTGAGGTTTCCATTTTTGGTCCAGGCACATACCTAGGTTGTGGGTTCAATCGTGGTCCAGGTTCGTAGGAGGGACAACCAACTGATGTTTCTCTCTCACATCAACATCTCTCTCTCTCCATTCCTCTCTCTTTATTTCTGTCTATCTAAAAAAGCAATGAAAAAAGCGCCTTCGGGTCAGGGTAAAAAAGAGGGCCCACCCGACCAGCGTGCAGTGGGGGCAGCGCTGTGGGAGGCCACGGAGCAGCGTGGCCGGGGCCTTCGGGACAGTGAAGCTGGTGTGACTGCATTCTTTCACCAGTGAGTTCAACATAGCTAGGTTAGTAAAGGTCTGAGTATTTTCTTGACCCTCAGTTTAAAAAATTAGTGTTTTAAAATGTAAAGATGGTTTTTAATATTAACTTAATTGTCTTTGAACTCATTGTTTTCAAAGTCAGTTACAGTGTCTTTTAAAATAATTCATTCATTGCTTTTTATATTGCGCCTTGATTTGAGTTTTTCTCGGCATTGGGGCCGTCCTGTTTGTCCATTACTGTGTGAGCAAGGTCATTCACATTTGGACCCTTCTCTGTGGGTCAGTTCAGGGTGGGAGTAGTTTGCCTTTGGTAGAAAAGAAGGGGGATCAGACCGCGTCCTTCTGTGCCCAGCCCCGTCTGTGAGAGATGCTGACGCAGCTGCGGGGTGGCCAGCCCGGGACACCTCCGCTGATGCCTGGGGTGGGTGGGTGAGGTGGTGGCCTCTCCAGTCCGTGCCCCCTCCCTCACTGTCCTTCCACGGTGCCCGTACTGCTATTGTGGTGGCCTGGTGCCTCAGCTAGACAGTGAGCTTCTTCAGCACGTGTTTTATTCCATCTTATATCCTCAGGGCCCACCGTACCAGCTCAGCGTGCGCTCAGAGAGTGACTGACTAAATGGAATATTGTCAGGTGGCAGTTCTATTACCTTCTCTAGCCCCGTCGTCAACTGGGCGTTAATACCGGGGCATTTGGAGTGCCTAGAACCAGTTTTAACTGTTCACGTTGGTTCCTTTCACAACTGAGCCGCTGATATCCACATGGCCATACTCTGGGCTTTTGGAGTACATACCTTGGAGCAGTGGTCTCAGCCTCACATGCCTAGAGGGGCCAGGAGGCAGAGCAGAGGGTGGAGCAGGGCCAAGTGCAAGCCAATAGGAAGCGGTGGGGACTACAGAGACCTGAAGAGTGGAGGCCCCATACGGAAGGAGCAAGTGTCGCAAACCACCTATGCAACAAAAGTCAGAAGGATGGTGACGCCAGGGCTGAAGGGGTGCCTCTGGAGTGCTGGGCGTTTCTGTATCTTGATCTGAATTATCTACAACAGTAGTGAGTGATCATTTGTGCAGGAGAGAATTTAGGAAAATTAAAGCACTGATGGGCCATATTTATTTTGGTTCACATAAAAATAGCTTTACTGAATCTCATAGGGCAGAAAATGCATATTCTTACCGACTTTATTGGCCAGAACGGTATCAGTGAGAAACTTGGCATATTTAAGAAGTAGCCACATGGAGACAGCTTTCTAGTCTTTCACTGTGAAATTCAATCTGGCTCTGTCCTGGGGAGCGGGGCGGACTGCAGCCGCTGCTCCTAGCTGGGCTGCATATTTGGGTCTCGGGATTCATGCTTTCGGGGCCCCACCTGACCCTGCAGTTAAAGTCCACATGGCTCGGTGTGTGACCAAGGGGAGTGGGAATGTCACAGGCCTCGAATGACTGTCTCTGTCTCGGCCTCAGGGGGCCTCAGACTGTGTCACCGAGGATGACATGGCAGGCTGAGATGTGGCAGTCACATTTTTAACATTTCCTTTGCATGGTCTAAAGCACCATGCGCGAGCTGGTTACTGCTGTCATCATAAACCCACTCTCTTAGTGATTTTTGTGGGCCTCTTTGAGGCAGACTGTGCCTGGTCCGAACACCAGCTCGTCTGTCCTTGAGCTCTGAAGCCTTGGTCCCACCTGCAACCTTGCCCAGGCTTTAGTTTTCTCGTCTGTTAAATGGGAGTAATTTTCGGTTACATCATAGACTTGTCACGAGCATTAACAAGACAAAACGTTTGGAGGGAGCCCTGGGTGCGGTGCCGGCACTCGGTGCATGTGCGTCGTGCAGTGGCTTTAGTGTTCTCCTTTCGGTCGGGTCATGCGTTAGGTACGTTGCATTCTAGTGAGACAGGAAGGATGCAGTTCTTCCCTGCTACTTGGAGAGCTTGACACTCTAAGTTTCTGCATTCAGTTCTCTCTGAAGTTGTGTGTGTGTGTGTGTGTGTGTGTGGTTATGGTTGTGGTTTTCATTTTGAATTAGTGACTAACAACATTTTAAAAATAGAATTTTTGCCTAGAAACCTAGCTTTCTGGCATCTGACTAGAACCAGCCACACTGGTCTGTGTTCGCAACTGGCTGTTGTTGGCTGGAGCTGAGTTGCAGTCACCCCTTATATTTATTTGTACTTCTATTTTAAAAACTCTTTGATTGAGGAGTACATTAATACACGAAGTTAAACAGATCTTAGATGAAAGTGGTGAATTTTCCCAAGTGTATAAACCTGCATAAGCACCGCCCGGGCAGAGCTGCACCCCCAGTGCCCGTGGGCACCCTCCCACCCCCCGCCCCAGGCAGTGTTAGCCCGCGCCCAGACCAACCCCTCTTCTGCCCTCACTCAGACTTCCCTCTCACACGTGTATTGCCTACAGTGCTTCTCTCGGATTTAGGCACGCCCAGTCCTTAGTTCTCCTTAGCGCCCACCGTCCCCTGTTGTCCACATCTGCCCCGGTGTTGTCCTATGCTCTGCATTCTGGCCCCTTTAGTCATTTGAGTTTGCGACCTCTCTCAGAGGGCTGGGAGAGTCCTTGGAAACTAGCTAGACCTACTGTGTTACAGGCAGGGAAAGTGAGGGCTAGAGTGAGGGGGTGGGCTTGTTCTAGGCCCTGTCCCTGGGTGAGGTGGGCCTGGGTGATGGACAATCAAAGGCAGAGCTCCATTCTTCCCGCCCCAGCATGGGGTGTTCAGGAGGCCAGCGAGTCTTTTTCTCCCAGCCCCCAGCCCCCAGCAGTGTGGGGTGGGCCCTGCAATCACAGTCACCCTGAGCCTCCTGGGGACCGGCCTCAGAGGGATGGAATCTTTTCTGGCCCGTACCTCCCCAAAGATGCATCTTCCCCGAGGCAGGCTGTTAGCAGTGCAGCTTTCCCCTTTAAAGGCCATTCTCCATTTGGAGAGGACCTGAGCTGCCATTTGTGACAAGGGCCCCCTGCACACCACCTTGATTGTGTCTGTTTCTGAAGAAGGCTGTAATTTGGGAGCCAGTGAAAGCGAGAGAGGGAGGGAAGTAGAGAAGAGTGCAAGAGGGAGAAAGAGAGGGAGGAGGGGGAGGAAAGGGAGAGAAAACAAAAGGGGTGGCTGGGACCATGTCTGGGCATCCATTTGTATCGCTGCTCCCCTCTCCAAGGAATGGCGGCTTTTCCTGCTTCCCCAGGGCTCCAGTCAGGGTAGGCTGGGTCCCCCCACGAGGGTCCCCATAGCTCTGCCCTGCTTCTCTTCCATTCTTTGCCTACAGAAGCAGAAGCCTCGTCTCCCTGCCCCAGGGTTACCCGTGGTTTATCCATGGCTTCATTCTTCCTCAGCCCTTTGCACCTCTTCTCCTGCTCTGATTTGCCCTTGCTCTCTGCAAGGAGGCTGATCTTGACCTTTGCTGTGGGGGCCAGGGGAGCTGATATCATCGCCAGGAAACCAGTAGTTACAGAACTCCAAGCCAGGCCTCTCTCTGCCCCTTCTGTGGAGGTCTGAGGCTTTGTCTTGGAGGGAGATGCATGGATGGGCTGCCACTGAAGACCAGCACATACTGGGCCCTGGGATAGGAGGAGGTCCTTCCAAACTCACCCTCTTTTATGTCATAGGGTCTCATGTCCGCTGTTGGGGAAACCTTTCATTTCACCATTCAGTCTACAAATACTGCGCATCACCTATAAACCAGGCTCTGTTTAGTGGCTGGGGATTCATTGCAGGAGCGCTGTCCAGCAGAGGTATAGTGCAAGCCACATGCATTGTTCAGTCCTCAGAATCTGGTCTGTATTATGCATTTACAGTGTATCTCAATTTGGACTTGGCATCTTTCAAATGCCCGTTGGCCACATGCGACTGGTGGCTACTGTATTGTTGAACTGGGGGAATAGATAGTCAATAGCCACTCCAGGCCATTACAGGTGGTCATGGGAGCTACCCCAGAAAACTGGGGATCATTGACATGCTAAAGGCAGAAGACAGGATGGTTGGGGGCGGCCTCTGGAAAGGATGGGAATTTGTGGTCCTTTGCCACAGAACTGAGCCCGGCAGGGCTAGGGGAGGAATGGTAAGGGGAGGGGCCCGTGTGTCCATAGGCAGCCTCCGCAGACACTGTGCTGTCACTGGACACCGTGTCCCCTCTTCATAGGAGACCCAAGTGGGGCTTGGAACGGATATAATATTTTATAAAAGTTCTTTGTCTCCACGGTGCATGCGTGTGTGCATGTTTCCACATCTTCTCTGCACGCTTTCCATGAGAAAGATAAGGATTAAGTTCATCTTCCATTGCTTTTTTTATACTTGGGAGCTTTCCAAGCGAAGAGGAAGTTGGCCTGGGAAGCTGAGGTTGTTGCAGCAACAGGGGCACTTGGGGTTGTACCCTCTCAGGGAGAGGGTCTGGCCTGAAGAAAGGAGGGGGGACTTGGATGCCAAGAGGTCTCGGGGTGCTTAGCAGGCCTGGAGGCCTGTCTCCTGTCCCGGAGGTGGGGCTGGGAGAAGCACCTGTGGGCAGATTGCTCTGAGGCTGGGAAACTGCCAGCCTCCTGTGCTGTGCTCTCTGGGCTTCACCTGTGACTCACCTGGGCCAGGGTCACTGTCAGGCAGCTTACATAAAAGAGAGGCTGGCTGGGCAGGCACCGTGGCAACAAAGTGCACATGCACTCTCTGTCTCCAGGGGGCGCCACTGCCAGCACTCCTGCCTGTGGTTGTTCAGCAGGTGTGCGGGATGCATGTAGCCAGACACTTCAATATTTCTAAATAATCTAGAAGTCCATATTTAAAAACAGAAAATTTTCTTACTTCAAATGTTAGCAACTAATTTGAATATTAAAAAACACCTTGAGGCCCAGCCATTTATTTATCAAATATCTATTGAGCCCTGACCGTGTGCCGGGCCCTGTTGGAGGCCCCGGGGGCCTGGCCGAGGTTCCTGCTCTCGTGGAACGTGTATGGCGGGAACACCCTTCAGCAACCCGCACGTGGGGCATGGATGACTAGTTTCAGCACGACCTCTGTCGTAGACTTAGAGTTTCCGGGCTGGCGAAAATGACGGGAGACATTTACTAAGCACTTACTGTGTGCCAGGCCCTGGGTTAACACATACAGTGTCTCACTTAGCCCTGACAACCACCTTAGGAGAGAGGGACTCCTGCCACTTGCACTTTACAGATGCAAAGTCTGAGGCACAGCGAGGCTGAGCAGTTCGCCCACAGCCCACAGAGAGGTTGGATTGGAGGCGGTGGGGTGGAATGTGAGTCAAGGCATCCGACTCCTGAATCTTCACTTTGTTCCTCACCCTGTACTGCACCTGGGTGAGTCAGAGCCAGAGTCACATGCCTGCCTGTACAGATGGAAACCGTGCTCAGAAAGGACAAGGGACCCACCTCGGGTCTGCAGAGGCAGTGACAGAGCTGGACTTTCAGTCCAGGCCTGTCAGGTCTGTTTAGTGCTGTCTGGATGTCACCTGTGATTGACCTGGGGCTGGGGTTGGTCATCAGGTGCCTATGGCGCCCAGACGTTGAAGAGACGAGGCTGGGCAGTGATTGACATATGCATAGGAGTGAATGAGGGGGACATCTCATCAGCTCAGAAAATGCGGGCCAGCTGCTGTGGCCAGGTCGCCCCCATCAGGAAGACCATGCCCTCCAGTGCTTTTTGTACTTGCTTGGACCCGGAGACCTAAGCCAGACTCTCAGCTCTGCCCACCAGTAAACCAGGGGCGGGGGCGGCGTCAAATGCAATGATTCCTACCATTTAATGCCAGCCCCACACCTTTCCCCCTGCTATTTGCCAGGCTGGCCCATGAGCCACCCTCGGTATTCCTGGCAGCCTGGACCCTGGGTCCCGGCCTGCGTAACCTTGCAGCAGGACCACAGATCCGTCATGTGGTTTTCTCCCGTCGGTGGTGCATGGTCACCACGAGGCAGGGAGACATGTGTGAATGGCGGAGAGGCACCCCTGTCAGGCACATGAAGACTTCAGTCACAGTCCTGTGTTGGCTCAGGTGCTTTTACTCTCTGAGCCGCAGTTTTCTCATCTGTGAAGCAGGAGGGGGAAGCCCGTGGGCCTGTCCCGCTGGTTCAGGACGTAGGGGCCTCTCCTGAGATACACGACTGTGCTCAAAAATGAACTGTGACCTGTAGAAATAACAATGAATGAGTTAATAGGTAGACAGATAATTAATTTATTAGTTATGACTGTGTATTGTATGCACCACTAAGACTTGACCTACTACGCAGGAGTCACAAGACGGAGGCAGACAGATATTTAAATAACATGAAATCTTCTAAACCCAACAGCGGTGTCTTTGAATAGCTTAATGACTTAATACCCACTCTACCAACTGGATACCCAACCTTTGGGGAAACTCTACAAGTCAACAGATATTTACTAATCACCTACTGTTTGCAGGGCAGTGCAAGGCACACTGTGGTTCAGAGATAGACAAACCATGGCTCTCGTTTTCATGAACTCTTATTCAGAGGACCATATTTGGTGAATCCAATTCAGAATGTGTGTGTGTGAGAGAGAAAGAGAGAGAGAGGCGAGGGAAGAGAAAGAGAAGGGGAGAGAAGAGCGGAGGAGAAGAGAGGAGAGGAGGGGAGGGGAGGGGAGGGGAGGGGAGGGGAGGGAGGGGAGGGGAGGGGAGGGGAGGGGAGGGGAGGGGAGGGGAGGGGAGGGAGGGGGGGGGGAGGGGAGGGGAGGGGAGGGGGGGGGGGGGGGGGGAGGGGAGGGGAGGGAGAGAGCAAGCCCTGTAGCTCCTTTTGGAAGTTTCAACATCACATGCCTGACTCAGCCAAGGTTTTCCAAATTCTTTGCTCTTCCTCACTGACCCCAGAGCTTTCCCTCTCCCCTGAGAAGTGCTGTGTGACAGCTGGGGGTGAGTTAGCACAGGGTTGGCTGCATCCTAGGAAGGGGACAAGAAGGACATGGGGTGTAAGGAGTGGGGGTTGCCATAGGCGAGACCTGCCGGGCTGGCTGTCGATGGGCCAAGCCCAGCCTGAGGGCTGTTGGAAACTGGAGCTTAGACCGGAAGAAGGGAGCCCATGAATTATACAGCGGGAGGGAGGCTGTTAACTAGGTGACCTCATTGCACCTGCGTGTTTCACGGCTTCCCAAGGAGCCGCTGTGGAGGGCCTGGGTGTCAGGCAAGGGCAGAGGCAAATGGGAAAAGCCAGGTGGAGACACAGCATCTCCGTTTTCTCCTTACCTTCCTGTCAGCTGTCTGGCTCAGAAGTTCTCGGTACTAACAGCTCCCTTTCTGGCTCCGACCCAGATGGCCTCCGCTGCACGTGTGCACGTGTGCGTGCGCTCACACACAGGTGCACTGAAACCCGTGCACCTGAGGCTCCGTAGCAATGGCTGAGTGTGGGAACGGGCCTCTCCTGGCGCACTGCGCCCAGTAGGCCTGGTTTCCGGGCCTGGTTGCTGACCCGGGAGTTTGCCTGGCCTCGGTCCTCGGCACAGATGTGCAGTCACCTTTGCCAAAGTGGCACCCTCTTTGGGCTTCTTCTGGCTGCCATGGAAAATGCAGGCTCCTGGGCAGGACTCCCAAAGCCTTGGCCTCTGACAAAGGAAGCGCCGTTTGAAGTAAGTGGGGAGCAGGTAACCCCGACTTTTCCTTCTTACGCTGTGGTTTCTGTCATTTTAAGTGTCACTGGAGCCAGGCTACAACAACCCAGGACTGAAACAAAGGAGCCTCCGTACTCCTAGACCCCCCAGAAAAGCATAGAAAGTCTCTGGAAAGATATGAGGGCCTCGCAAAGGACAGAGCAAAGAGAAATGAGCTTAAATCGCAGCAGCAGAGCTTAAAGGCAGACCCAAAGAGAAACTGCTTATGTGAGGTATTGGATTGTAGAATTCCTGCCCAGCACAAGTGGGCCTTACCTTGCAAAGAGCTGTTTCCTTGGCCTGCGGTGGGAAACAGAGGGCCCCTGGCCAGTGCCTAGAGTGGGAACAGGGCCTCCCTGCCTCTACTTTCTCCTTTGTCCTGGGTGCTGTTGGTTTGCGGCCCTCCTGCCTAGGACTGGACATGGACTTCCTCCTGAACCCATTGCTTCAGCCTCGGCCTGCTTCCCCAGGCTTGGGAGCCCAGGCCCAGCAGCCTGGACCTGCCTGCTACCCTCTAGTCTTAGAATGAGGCGTTCACGAGGTTATTTACCTCCCTATGCACCTCATCTCTGTTCACAGACAGATACATAGGCTGTCTGGAAGAGATGGGGGCATCTCTTTATCTGTGCCTGCTCCGGGTGGGTGTAGCTGGGGATCCAGCCACCAGACCATCCAGGATCAACTTCTAGTCTTGTAATTATAGCTGTGTGACCTCAGGCAATTTAATTAATCATTTTGCTTTTCAGTTGCCTCACCTGGAAAATAAGGATGATAATAGTACCTACTTCAAAGGGCTATTGGGAGGGTTAAATGAGTTATCGCATGTAAGATGCTTATGTGCACCTGCCATATAGTGAATGGTTGGCAAATGCTGTTATTCATTATTAGTATGCTACTGTTATTCTCAGCTGGTAGTTACTGTTATGCCCTCTTACCCTCAGCTCCTCATTTCTCCAGGTTCAGTCTTGCAGGCTGCCTAGGGGGCTGGTGGTGGTGGTGGTTAGGAGTAACCGTGAGAAGTTTCAAAGGGGGTGAGAGGGAGTGAGCACTCCTGGAAGTCTTCACGGAGGAAGAGACCCCAGAGGCTGTGGTTTCTTTCTGTGCCCACTGGCACCGGCCTCCTGTGGTGGGAGGGCAGGAGGAGAGGGAGGGCAGCATGTGCTTAGCAGCACTGCTGGTGCCAATCCAACTGGGACATTTTCGTCAGCTTTTTTTATTGAAGTATAGCACATAGAGGAACAGGGTGGTGGCCACTCCCACGAACCCCTACCCAAACCGAGCAGAAAGAAGTGACCAGGGGCCATCTCCTTGTCACTACTCCCAAAGGTGACTCCTCTCCTGACTCCTGATATCATACGTTCACTTTGTCCGTTTGGAACTTCATATGAATTGAAGCCTGCAGTACGTTCTCTTTGTGGAGTTTCCTCCTGTTCACATTATTTGTGAGATTCATCCTGTTGTGCGTAGTTCACGTCTGTTCACTCTCATTACTGTGCGTGTTCCATTGTGCACGTGTACCACAATTTACTCATGTGCTCTGGAGGGGCGAAGTCCCCCCGCCCCAATTTTTGACTATTATGCAAACAGCTGTTACAAACATCCATCATGTGGTTTTTGGAGTGCATATAAGTATATGCAATTCTCTTGGGTATCTTTGACTCTCCTTGTATCAATACAGGCTTTATGGTGTAATTACTACAACTTTGTATGTGTTGTCTTGCTATCAAGTATTATAAATCCTTCAGGTTCATGCTTCTTCAACACTTTTGTTTACTTTTGGTACTTGGCTTTTCCATATAAATTTTAGAATCAGCTTTTGAAATTCCACAGAAACCCTGCTGAGATTTGATTAAGACTGCATCACAAATATGTAGGTCCCTGTGAGGAAAATCGACATCTTTACAATATTGACTTTCTGATTCATGAACAAGCTATACTCCTCCATTTTCCTAGGTCTTAAATTTCAAGAATGCTTTTTAGTTGTCTCTGTAGAGGCCTTACACTTCTTTTGTTAGATTGATGTCTATGTGTTTTATGTCTGTTCATACTATTATACATGATATTTAAAGTTTTTTCATTTCTAGTTATTTGTTTCTGGCATATAGCAGTAAAATTGATTTTTAAAATATTGATGTGTATCCAAAAAACCTTGTTAAATTTACTTATTAATCCTGGTAGTTTGTCTATGGAATTTTTTATTTTTATCACACAATCATGTTTTCTATAGATAATAGCATTTTTGTGTTTTCCTTTCCAATGCTTGTATCTTTTTTCTTGCCTTATTGCAAAGACTAGAACTTCCACCTAATGCTGCGCTGAAATAGTAGCAGTGGCCGTGCTAATTTTTTTCTAGTATCGAGGAGAAAGCACTTAACATGTCACCATGAAGTATGACACTGGCTGTAAGTTTTTGGTAGATGTCATTTACCAAATTAGGGACATTTTCTTCTATTTATTTTCAAAATCATGGTACAATAGACATAACATAAAGTTTACTATTTTAGACATTTTTGAGCATGTCATTCAGTGGCATTAAGTACATTCACAGTGTGTGCCGCCATCACCACCATCCGTTTCCACACTGCTGCTCATCCCAAACCCAAATTCTGTAAAATCTCTGTGCCTATTAACAATAATGTTCCTTCTCTTCAGCCCCTGGAGACCTCTGTCATATTTTCTGTCTCTATGAATTTGCCTATTTTAGGTATCTTGTGTAAATGGAATCATACAATATTTGGTCTTTTGTGTCTGGCTCATTTCACTTAGCATGTTTTCTGGGCTCGTCTGTGTTTATTATGTACTAGAATTTCATTCATTTTTAAAGCTGAAGAATATTCAAAGTTATGTATATACCATACTTTGTTTAATCCATTACCTGTCGATGAATCAGGTGACCATCTGGATTGCCCCTACCTTCTGACTATTGTGAGTCACACTACTATGAACATTGGTGTGCTGGTACCTAGGAGTAAAATTCCTGAATCATATGGTATTTCTACATTTAGTTTTTTGAGGAACAATCACACCGTTTTCTACACTGGCTGCTTGATTACATAGTCCCACCCACAGTGCACAACAGTTTCGATTCCTCCCTATCTTAATCAATGCTTGTTATTTTTTAAATAATAGCTATTCTAACAGGCATGAAGGGTTATTCCATTGTGATTTTGATTTGTATTTTCCCAAAGGCTAGTGATATTGAATATATTTTCATGTGGTTATTGGCCATTGTACATCTCTGATGGAGAAATGTCTGTTGAAGTCTTTTGCCTATTTTTGAATTGGGTTGTTCGATTTTTATTGTTGAGTTATGAGTTCTTTATATGTTCTGGATATTTAAACTTTATCAGATATATGATTTATAAATATTCTGTCCTATTTTGTAGGTTGTCATTTTACTCTGGTGATAGTGTCCTTTGATACATACAAGTTTTTAATTTTTGATGAAATCTAATTATTTTTATTATTGTTGTTACCTGTAGTTTTGGTGTCATAGCCAATAAATCATTGCCAAATCCAATGTCATGAAGATTTCCTTCTAAGAAGTTTATAGTTTTAGTTCCTACATTTAGGCTCTGATCCATTTTTAGTTAGTTTATATATATGGTGAAGCCAAGAGTCTAACTTTATTCTTGTGCATGTGGACATCCAGTTTTCCCAGCACCATTTGTTGAAAAGACTGTCCTTCACCTATTGAATGGCCTTTTGGCACCCTTGTCAAAATACATTAACCACATATACAGTGATTTGTTTCTGTGCTTTTTATTTTATTCCATTGGTCTATGTTCCTGTCCTTACCTGTTGGTACCACACTGTTTTGATTACTATAACTTTGTAACAATTTTTAAGAGCAGCGTGTGAATCCTCGAACTTTGTTCTTTATTTTCAAGATCATTTTGGCTATTTGGGATACCTTAAAATTCCATGTAAATGTAATGATGGGTTTTTCTATTTCTATGAAAAATACCATTGGCATTTAAAAAAAAATCCTCACCTGAGGATTTTTTTTGTTGATTTCTGGGGGTGAGGATCGAGAGAGAGGCAGACATTGATGTGAAAGAGAAACATCAATTGGTTCCCTCCCATTTGCAGCCTGACTGGGGATCAAACCTGCAACCTAGGTATGTGCCCTGACCAGGAATTGAACCCACAACTTTCCTGAGGGTGGGATGACGTTACAACCAACTGAGCCACCCAGCCAGGGCACCATTGACATTTTGACAAGGATTGTATTAAATCTGTAGATTGCTTTTGGTGATATTGTATTTTAACAACATTAAGTATAGGATCTTAACAATATCAAGTCTTCCAATTTCATGAACATAAATGTCTTTCCACTTATTTATGTCTTTTTACATTTTTTTCAGCAATGTTTTGTACTTGTTTTCAGTGTTCAAGTCATTTGCCTCCTTGGTTAAACTTATTCCTAAGTATTTTGTTCATTTTGCTGCTATCGTAAAAGGAATTGTTTCCTTAATTTTCTCTTCAGGTTATTTATTGCCATAGATATACAACTTATTTTGGGGGTGTTGGTGTTATATCCTGCAAGTTTGCTGAATTTATTTTTTAGCTCTAACAGGTTTTTTTAATTCTTTTTTTATTGATTATGCCATTACATTTGTTCTATTTCCCCTTCTCTGTTCCCCTCCACCCTGCACACCCCTCCCCCACCATTCTCCCCCCTTTAGTTCATGAACACGTGTCTCAGGTTCTTTAGATTCTATATTTCCCCTACTATTCTTACCCTCCCCCCTATCTATTTTCTATCTACTGTCTATGCTACTTATTTTCTGTACCTTCTCCCCCGTTCTCCTTCTCCCACACCCCTGTTGCTAACCCTCCATGTGATCTTCATTTCTATGGTTCACTCCTGATCTAGCTGTCCTCTTAATTTGCTTTTGTTTTAGGTGTGGTTGTTGATAACTGTGAATTTGCTGTCCTTTCACTGTTCATGTTTTTTTATCTTCTTTTTCTTAGGTAAGTCCCTTTACCATTTCATATAGTAAGGGCTTAGTGTGATGAACTCCTTGAATTTGATCTTATCTGAGAAGCACTTTATCTGTCCTTCTATTCTAAATGAAAACTTTGCTGGATAGAGCAATCTTGGTTGTAGGTCTTTGGTTTTCATGACTTGGAATACTTCTTTCTAGCCCCTTCTTGCCTGTAAGGTCTCTTTTGAGAAATCTGCTGACAGTCTGATGGGAACTCCTTTGTAGGTGACAGTCTCCTTATCTCTTGCTGCTTCTAGAATTCTCTCTTTCATTTTAATATTGGCTAATGTAATTATGATGTGCCTTGGTGTGTTCCTTCTTGGGTCCAACTTCTTTGGGACTCTCTGAGCTTCCTGGATTTCCTGGAAGTCTATTTTCTTTGCCAGATTGGGGAAGTTCTTTATTATTTGTTCAAATAAGGTTTCCACTCATGGCTGTTCCTCTTCCCGTTCTGGTACCCCTGTAATTCGGATGTTGGAACGTTTAAAGATGTCCTGAAGGTTCCTAAGCCTCTCCTCATTTTCTTGAATTCTTGTTTCTTCATCCTTTTCTGTTTGGTCATTTTTTTCCTCATTCTGGTCCACTCCTTTGATTTGTGTCCCAGTTTCCTTTCCATTACTATTGGTATCCTGTGCATTTCCAATCATTTCAATTAGTTTAGCCTTCATATGTTCCTCTAATTTGTGACTATAATCAACCAGTTCTGTGAGCATCCTGATCACCAGTGTTTTGAACTGTGCATCTGAAAGTTTGGCTATTTCTTCATTGCTTAGATTTATTGGCTCTGGGGCTGAGTTGTTCTTGAGCCATGTTTTGTTCTGTTCATGCCTGTTACGTAGGAGGAGAGGCACTTTGGTGTTTACGGGGTGGGGCCACCCAGGTCTCAGGATTGTGATGCTGTATGTGGGGGTGGGGTCAGAGAGGGACAATGGCGGTCCTCTCCGTTCGCCCAGTCTGCCTCACCACTCGCCCCCGCCTGCTTATCCGAGTGCAAATGTGCAAGTCTGCCGCCCTGTGCCAGTTGCTGGGGCCTGCGAGATCTGTCTCAACACTTGCCTCTTCACTGGTTTATCTGCGTGCAAATGCTCAACCGACTGCAGACAGCCAGCAGCGCCTCTTCCCTGGGTTCCGCCTGTAGCTAGCCCGCACCTGGGATCCGCGCCCCCGGCTGCCTGTGCACCGCCCAGATCTTTTTTTGCCCGATGGCTCTGCTGCTGGTTTCGCCCCTATCACCGGTTTAGCTTAGTGGTCCATTGTTTCTGGACTCCATATTTGATTTTCTGTGTGGTTTGGTTATGTTTATTGTTGTTAAAACTTTGTTGTTTTTAGATTTGGTTGTGCAAGGACGAAAAGTGTTCCCACCTATGCCTCCATCTTGGCGGAAGTCAGCTCTAACAGTTTTTAAATGGACTCTTTCTTCTTTTCTATATATAAAATTACATTATTGGTGAATGGGAATAATTTTACTTCTTTCCAATTTGTGATTGGAAATTTATTGCCTATTACTTTGGCTAGAACTTTCGATATAGTGTTTAATGGAAGTAATAATAGTGGGCACCCTTGTTTCGTTCCTGGTCTTAAGGAAGCCTTCAGTCACCGAGTACGATGTCAGCTGTGGGCTTTTCACATGTGGTCTCTTCTTTTTTGGGCTAAAAGTTTTTTTTTTTTAATCAGAGATATGTATGGAATTTTATCAAGTGCATTTTTGCAGCCACTGAAATGATCATGTACTTTTTCTTCTTTTCTCTGTTCCTGTGGTGAATTACATGGATTGATTTTCAGAAGTTAACCAACCTTGTGTTCCTGGAATAAATCTTTCTCATGATGCATTATTCTTTTCATAATTCCCTGCCTGCTATTGGAATAGCTGCGCCAGCTTTCTTTCAACTATGTTTTGCATGGCGTATGTGAATTGTTAATGTGCTATTTAAGACTCTTTTATCTATGTTCATGAAAGAGATGGATCTGTGATTTGCCTTTCTTGGGATATTCTTGTCGGATTATAGCATCCAGTTATGCTGGCCTCATAACACAGGTTGGATACTACTCCTTCTTCTCTTTCTCTGCAGGAGTTTGGATAAGATATCTGTTTTTTCTTAAATGTTTAGGAGAGTTCACTTGAGAAGTCATGTGAGCTTATATTCCTTAGTAAGAAGATTTTTTCAGTACTATTTCAATTTCTTTAACAGAAATAGCACTATATTTCTATGTTTTTATGTGTCAGTTTTGGTTAAGAGGTATTTTCTGAGGACCCATTTTATATAAATCTTTAAATGAGTTGACCTAAAGACCTTCACAATATCTCCTTTATTGCCCTTGTATCAGCTTTGGGCACTATAGAATCTGCAGTGTTACTTTCCATGATGTTGGCAGTAAGTGCCTTCTCATTCTGTTCATTGTCTTGCTGGTCACTGAACTTACATTTTTGATAGTCTTTTTAAAGAAATATTTTTTAATTTACTGATTTTTGTCTATTTAATGTTTTTTTTTCTATTTCATTGATTTCTGCTCCTATTAGGAATTTTTATATTGCCTTCTATTTTCTTTGGGTTTAATATACAAGGTCTGTCCAGAAAAAGTCCAGCCATTGTTAACTTAATGAGAACAGTTTGTGCAGCATCACTGATGTCACCTGGCAGCCAAAGAGAGTGGACTGGAATGTGCCTGTGTGAACAATGACGACTTCACTGTACTAGTCAGTGGGGGTGGTAGATGCTGCTGAGTGAGCATGTGTACTGTGTGGCTGTCACATTCAAAATGCCTGAGCAAGTAGAGCAGCAAATCTGCATCAAATTTTGTGTCAAGCTTGAACATTCCTCCCCGGAAACTATTCGGGTGATTCAGAAGGCTTTTGGGGACAATGCAATGACTGCAGTGCAAATAAGTATGTGGCACAAATGCTTCAAAGACAGTCGAGAATTTGTTGAAAGTGATCCATGTTCTGGAAGGCCTGCAACAAGCAGAACACTGGAGAATGTGTATGGGCTGCAATCAACAAAGATCGGCAACCGACAGTGTGAGACCTAGAAGCTGATCTGGGGATTCCAAAAATTACTGTGTACGAGATCCTGGAGCAGGATCTTGGCATGAAAGGTGCTGTGGCAAAATTCATTCTGTGGCTTCTGCTACCAGAGCAGAAGGAACATCATGCTGCAGTTGCTAATGACTTGATTCAAACCCCTACTGGTGAACCAGATTTCCTCAGGAAGATCATAACCAGAGATGAATCGTGGGTCTACGTCTATGGAAACAGAGGCCCAGTTGTCCCGATGGAAGTTGCCTGGTTCTCCACACCCGAGGGAGCAGTGGCAAAGTTGCAGCAAGATCAAAACCATGTTTACTACGTTCTTTGATTGGGAAGGTAGTATCCCTAGAGTATGCCCCTCTAGGCCAGTCAATTAGTAAGGATTATTATTTCATTGGCCCTCATTGGTTGAGAGATGCAATATAATGGAAATGGCCACAGCTATGGGCAACTGGTGATTGTCAGCTTTATCATGACAATAAACTCACTCATGCATCACATCTTGTGTAGAGTTTTTTGGTGAAACATCAAATCACCCAGGTGACTCACTCAGCTCCACTACAGCCCAGATTTAGTGCCCTGTGACTTCTGGCTTTTCCCAAAACTAAAATCACCTTTGAAAGGGAAGAGATTTCAGAATGTCAATGAGATTCAGGAAACTACAATGGGGCAGCTGATGGTGACTGGGAGAACTGTGTGGGGTCCCAAGGTGCCTGGTTTGAAGGGGACTGAGGTGTCATTGTCCTGTATACCATGTTTCTTGTATATTGTGCCTTCTTCAATAAATGTGTCTGTTTTTCATGTTACATAGCTGAATACTTTCTGGACAGACCTTGTACTTCTTAAAATACTTGTTTTTTAAGTTTTTTTTTCCTAAAATCTGAATTTAAGGCTATAGATTTTCCTCTAAGCACAAAATTTGTACTGTGTCACAGATTTTGACATCATGTTTTTATTACTATATGGTTGAAAATATTTTCTCTTTGTTATCCAAATGTGTTTTGGGGGGTAGTTCTCTGCTCAGCCTGATTCAGGTGCTTTTAGTGACACCTACTTCGGAAGGAGCATCCTTCTGAATGCCTTGCTTTTCCTCCTGTAGGCTGACAGAGGACAGCTGAGCAGTCAACACACAAAACTACTGTCTGTGCATGGCCAAAGACAGTGGTGATTTTATAGCATCCTGAGCATTTCACATCCATGAAGTAGGAATTGGGGCTCTGCACCAGGCGCTTCTTGTGTGTTTCGTCTCTTTCTCTTCTGGAGAGGGGTGGAGGAGACCCTCAGTGAGAGGCATGCTGTCAGGGGAGGTCGTCACTGCTGGAAAGGGACTGAAAATGTTTTCTAATTTCTGTTGTAGTTTCTTCTCTGATTGTGTGTGTGTGTGTGTGTGTGTGTGTGTGTGTGTGTGTGTTGCTTCATTTCCAAAAATTTGGGAATTTCCTCATTTTTTTCATGGTTGTTTTCGAGCTTAATCTACTATAATCAAGGAATATACTTTGAATGATTTCAATTCTTTGAAGTGTTTCGAGAGTTACTTTATGGCTCAGCATGTTGGATTTTCATATTATCCGGTGCCTCACGAGAATGTTTATTCTGCTGTTGTACACAGCGTTCAATTTTGTCAATGAGGTTAGGTATGTGAACCATGTTGATCAGATGTCAGTGTCCTCACTGATTTATTTTCTGCCTTTTCCATCAGTTTTTGAGAAAGGTGTGCTGCCATCTTCCATTATGATTGTGGATTTGTCTATTTTTCCTTTGCCTCATTTTCCCCACATGAGGTCTCTAACCTATAGGAAAACAGCACTGGAAGGCCGCCCAGATGTAAAAGGCCTAGTGAAGTTTTGTGTGATTTTAAATTCTCCTCATTTTCTCTAACATTTTATCATAAAAGTTTTCAAGTGTGCAAAAAGTTTGAAAGTCTTGAACGGTGAACACCCACAAATGTACTACCAGGATCCTATAGTTTATGTTTGGTTGCATTTCCTGTATCCATCATCCATCTATCAAAATATTTGAGGGGGGCTGCATTTCACAGTTAGCTGTGTACCAGTGCATTCCACCCCTATGTACTTTAGCATGTGTATCATTCAGTGGTCATCTCAGCGAATTTTAAAGTCGAAAGTGGGCAGCTAAGAGCAAGTATAAATGACCCATGTACATGGATACCAGGGTGGGGATTGACTGTGGGAGCAGGGTGGGTGGGCGAGGCAGGGGAGAGCAATGGCAGAAAATCGGGACAACTGTAATAGAACAATTTTTTAAAAAGCAGGGACCTGAGACTTAATTCAGACACGAGGAAAGCTCTTTGAGGGAGAGTGGGCAGAAGATGGTGCCACCAGAAGGATCTCACCTGGAAGACCTGGGATAGGGCAGGTGCAGCCGAGAGTCCCTGTCACCTGCCCAGCTGCAGGGGTGGGCCTCTGGGACGGCGCACTCTGCAGCCCGGGGCTCTGCAGCCCGGTGGTGTGCTGAGGGAGCGGACGGCGTGCTCCAGAGGGCAGGCGCTGGCTGTGTGCCTCCGCAGGCCAAAGGCCCAAGCACAGTGGAAGTTACTGGAGTCATCGGGGTCATTAAAGGGAGAGATTTGTTTTTCTTTGCTTTTTCTGAAATACCAAATCATCTTTTGGCATTGTTTTCAAATGTATTTTTGGGTAGGTAACCTAGCACATGCAGAAAATCCAAGAGGCTTGAAATGGAAAGCAGTGAACTGTCTCTCTCTGCCCTCTCTCCTGCAGCCACTAGGCATTCCTGCCAGAGGCGGCCAGCTTCTGGTTCCCTCACATCCTGTCGAAAAGTCTATGCACACACGTAGCGATGATGATGACGATACCACTGAGAATAACACCGAGAGCTTACTGTATGTGAGCTTGTATCCCAGATATTTTACCTGCATGACCTCATTTGATCTTGGTAACGGCCCTACAACTTAGGTTATTCTGTCCATTTCAGAGGAGGCAGAGAGGTCATGTTGCCGAGGCAAGCTCGCGCACCTACACGGGCAGTCAGGACATGAGTCCAGCCTTGCAGACGTCCTGCTCTGCTCCTTGGCACCCCCTCTGCCAACAGGTCCATCCAGTGGCTTGGCAGTAGTACACTTAACTGTGCACCCAACTGGCTGAGGAGGCTACGGACTCCCTGTCCCTGGAGGACATTCAACCATATGACACCCCCTCAAAGGCTTCTCCACAAATAACTGTGTTTGTTTTTCCCCAGCTCTGGTTTCTGCTGCTCTCTGCCTGTGGGCCAGTCTTCTTTCCTGTCTGTAGGGGTCTCAGGTGCTTATCCTGCTCCCTTGAGCCCTGGAAGAGGGGCCCTTGTAGCATCCCTTCTTCTCTCCCTGTGTGCAGGAAGCAGTGAGGCACAGACGGGGCAGTGGGTGCTGCCCGGCCACAAGGCGAGGCTGCGGCTGCCAGGAATGCTCCTTCCCGCTCCTTTCTGGTCGCCACCTGCCCCCGTGTCTGCTGGCGTGTCTCTGCCTTCTATCCCGACCCCAGGCCTGGAGTGAGGAGGACCTGTGTGCCTGGAGAGGTGGGTGGGGGGACATGCGGGAAAGAGCCGAGTAAAATTCTTCACTAGGAAAAAAATCTCATTTTCAAGAAAGTCTTGACAAAATGAGGCATTAAATTACAATTTTTCGGAGAGCATCGTAATTCTATTGCAGACAGCCCTTCATCATGGACTCTGAAAGCTGGGAAAATACAAAACTCATTAGATTAAAATAAACCACCTACTGCTCTGGAGAAAAGCTTATTTATCAATATCAATTTACTTATGATTACTCTGACCTGCAATTTGTTATTTTTAAGAATTATGATTTGTGTATTGCTCATACAGATGTAAAATATTTTTTCTTAAATTGAGTATTTTTAAAAAAATATTTTTTCTTAGGAAAGGTTAGAAAGTGGTTATTGGGGAGGGCAGAGAGGAAGTGTCAGAAAATAAATTAGAAGAGGCTTGGATGGAGGGTGGTGAGGAAGTGTGTGTGTGTGAGGGGCTGAGTGGAGGCAGGTATGGACAAAGCGAGCCCGTAATCATGTGAAGCTTATGTGCTTTTAACAGATTTTTGGCCCCGTCTGGGTGGCTGTGGTGACTGGAGCGTTGTCCTGAACACCACCAGGCTGTGGTTGTGGTTCCCAACTGGGGCACATGCCTAGGTTGCGGGTTCAGTCCCTGGTTGGGGCCTGTACAGGAGACACTCGCATTGATGTTTCTCTCTCTTTCCTTCTCTCTCTCCCCCCCCTTTCTCTATAAAATCAATAAGCATATCCACAGGTGAGGATTAAAAAAAGAGAGAGATTCTGATTAAGAAGAAGGACATCCTAATTAACCAAGCTGTCCAAAAGATGGAATGCATCCTGTGTAGGTAGTGAGCTTTCCATTTAAGGTATGCAAGTTCAGGTTGAAGGTCTGTCAGGAAGGATGCTGTAGGGTTAGCAGTCCAGTGAGGATCCAGCTATTGTCCTGTCCAGCCCCGTGTTCAGTGACCCTCCAAACCGCACACGCCAGGTCAGACAGGTAGGACCGTGTGGCCAGCCCGGCAGCATGGAGAAGAGAGGGCCCTGCATAGGGGATCAGAGAGCCTCCATGTTGAATTTCCTGGCTGTGGTGCTCCCGTCCCCAGGTCAGTCCTTGCTATGAGGTGCCAGAGAAATAGTGTGGGTGCTGGAGGCGGGGCCTCTTGGGTTCCAGTCCTGCTGCCGTTACTTCCTGCTGCGAGACCCCCGTCAAGTCGTGGACTCTCTCTGAGCCTGTTTCCTCATCTGCAGAATGGATCACTAAGGCCCCTCACCGGCAGTGGTTAGGGTTTATAAAGTTATAAGATTTAGCATATAATAGGCACACCCTACATGTTAACGCCCTTCCCACATTCCTCCTGGACCTCAGTTTCCCTGTCTGCGAAGTGGACCGCCTGCTGAACAGCTCTAGGATTCTTCTAGCTCATGACTTATGCCGGGGTTCAGCGCTCCCCTGGTGTGAGGAAGGAAGGTGGTTGGAGTAAGGAGCTAGATTCCTGGGGCCTTGAGGCCTCCGCGGGCCTGTCTGGCAGCTTCGGCGCCTCCATCACAGCCACCTGCACTGACCGACTGGTTTTCCCGGCCAGAGGATCCGCCGGAAGTTCTCCAGGTGCATGTTCTGCCTTCGGGAGACTGGATTCCCATTTCATCCACAGGACAGTGGAAACCTAGAGAGGAGAGGAAGAGTATGGTCATCTGTCTCCTCCACTGCCTCATGCTCCCTACCTTTGACCCCATTTCCCGGGAAGCTCCGTGCATGGGGTGAGGGGGTAGAGGGGAAAGCCTTCCGAACTCTGGGAGGGCCTGGCCTCGGAACAGCCTCACCGCAGTCTGTCTGTCTGTCTGTCTGTCTCGGAACAGCCTCACCACAGTCTGTCTTTGGCAGAAGCAGCCGCGCTCCGGTTTCCCTCAGTCTCTTCCTCCTCCTTTCCCTTCCATGTATCCTTTTACATTCTCCGCACCTGATTTTGGATACCTCCTCTGCTAAACAACGCTTGTGTTAGGCTCCAGAGCACCCAACACGAAAAATCCAGGGCCCTACTTCTAGCGGATTTCAGAGTCCCAACAAAGGGAGAGACATGCATTACACACGAGTGCACGTGTACACATGTGGCTTCCAGCGTGTTCACATGAGGGAGTCTGTCAGTCAAGGGCACAGTCGGGTGGAGGAGGTCGTGTGGAAACCAGCTGGTAAAACCAGAGGTTTCCTAGAGGAGGTGATAGCCAACCTACCCATGGAAGAAGAAAGGAGGAGCTTGCTGTGCATTTTGTGCCCCTGCAGAGCCGGGCCTCGGTGACAACCAAGTGGCCAACTGTGCATTGCAGCCGGGGCCAGGTGTGGTGCTGCTGCCACTCTCTGCCCCAGGACCCAGACAGGTCCTTTGCCCCCAAGAAGGAAGGCAGAGCGGGAAGGCCCTTGTTGGGTGGGCCCGGGTGAGGAGCACATCTGGACAGGGGTTAGTGATGGACAGGCAGAGAGAGAGCCAGCCGACAGCTCCGGGAGGGCCACCCGGCCTCTGCAGGTGGGTCTGCTTGCTGGGGAGTAGGACCGGGGAGGCGGGGAGGGCTGCGGCAGCTTCGGGGCTCACCCAAACTTCAGTTTTCCAGTTCAGTCAGTTGTACGGAGGTCTGAGCACTTCAGGGTTTTGGGGCGCTTTTCAGGACTTTATCCTCTCTGAGAGTACACTTCACTGTCTGAAAAAGGGGGCAATGTTTTCTCCTCCAAATGACCTAAAAGGCTGGATGGCACTAAGCCGGATGGGCAGGGCAAACACCGGGCACAGTGTGGTGTGGTGTCCCGCCTCGCCTGCCCTCCAAGAGCAGGTGTGGGGGTAGCGTGTGGAGGGTGGGGACTGTGATGAGCGGGACATCAGTGACATGCCGTACCTGTGTAACAGGGCATTGCTGTTGCTACTCCTGTGGTTCGTGTTTTGTGAATTGGGCAGAAGAGACGGGGATCTGAGAAAGGGAGTGGGCGAGAGGAGGTAAGACTCACCGTGCACCAGGTGAGCTTGTGGACACTGTCCTTTAATCCTCACAACGTCCAGCTGAGCGGGTACTGTTCTCTCAGTTTGTACGGAGGGGAAGCTGAGGCTGGGCAGGGGTCTGAACCATGTCTGACCCCTGGTTGAAATGTCTTTTGGTCCAACCTCCTGATGGTTGCCATGTGGAATTGCCCCTTTCTGCTGCCCCACAGTGAGAGACCCTGGTGGGAACCATGTTCCTCGCTGAGCTCTCAGTGGGGCTCCTAAGCAACTTCCCCACTAGACCCTGCTGGGTCCCTCTTCTTTCTCAGGAGCTATGACATTAATAAGCACAAAAACAATTGACCAGCATCTCACACAATGATGGGGGGAGGAAGCTGCCGTCAGAGGCAATCTGGGAAGGGTTTATCACAACTTACAGGGAAAAGTATCAGTTTACTGCCGAGGAGCCTGGCCTTGTCCCTCTTCCTCATTCCCTGGGATGGGGACACAGCCCCCACCATGGGGATACAGCCCCCACCATGGGGACACAGCCCCCACCATGGGGACACAGCCCCCACCATGGGGATCCCCTTCCCCCACTTGGCCTAGAACACCTTTCCTGCCGGCTGGTGGGGCTCCGGCCTGGGCCTTCCCTGGCCCACAGCCTCAGGCCGTTCAAGCCAGAAGGGGCCTCATCTGTTTCTTCGATCAAGCATTCATTCATCAGCTGTTGGCTGTGTACCTACTGTGCGGTCTCTGGGCTGGCTGGGAGGAACTCTCAGTGGTAAAATGGTCCCATAAACCAGAGCCCGCACCGTCCCATGTTGGGTGCTTTAACGCAGCAGGAGTCACCTATGAAGGATCTCAGAGGACAGAGGGACTGGCCCTGCCTGGAAGGTTGGGAGGCCTCCTCAGGGAAGGTGGCATTTGAGTTTCTTCCTGACAAGTGTGCCCCCTCTGGCCAGGTGGGGGGAAGGGCCTCTGGCGATAGGGCCCTTCCCTGGTGAGGTCAGGAGCTGAGAGGTCCTAAGTGGCATTTTGCAGACAAGGTTGCTGAGACCCCAAGAGACCTGATTCTTTCATGGCTGCGATGGGCTAAGAACGCACATTTGTACCTAAGGACCAGGAGGAGAGGCAGAGGCTGAAGGGGTGTTCATGAGAGTCTGAATGGGGTGAGGGTAGAAGGTGGGGCTCCCCATACCCCTCCCTTCATCCCCACCCAGGGTCCTGTGCCAAGGAGGAGGTGCTCTGTTGAGGTGATGGGCCCAGAGTCTGCTGCTGACCCCTGGCTGAGCTTCAGCATTGAATTGATCTGTGAACACTTAATTTCCTCATCTGTGAATCTGTGAAATGGGCATGACATCTGTGTGTCTAGATTTGCAGTCATGCTTGCAGGAAGCCTTTGCAGAGTTAAAGTCAGCAGAGAGCTGTTCTCCTGGCAGCTGCCTGGAGTCGGGGCTTTTGCCTCCAGGACACAGAAGGGAAACCCCATCTCTGTGGGGAATGGAAGCTGCCCAGCATTCTAGACTCCCTCTGGGCAGGTTTCAGGGTACAGGGAATATGAGTGGAGAGGGCAAAAGGAGAAGGAGATGGAGGCTTGGATTAGGGGTGAACCCCTACACCTGTCTGGTGAGACAGGGGAAATGAGAAGAGTGCCCTGGCCCCTTTCCCATCCCTCTGTCTTGTGGAAGTTAAGTAGAAATTAGCCAGGCAGTACTCAGAGTGGCCTCACCTTCGCCCCGAGTTCCCCTGACCACCTGCATGGCCCCTGAGCCAATGGTCTTGACGTGGGTTGGGGGTCAGCCTCCGGGGAGCAGAGGAGAGTAGAGCCGGGAATGCCGGGGAAAACCAAGTCCACCTTGCACTTCCCAAAGGTGGGCCGGGACTTTCAGCAGGGCCACTGCCAAGTGAGTGGGCAGACAGGCTCAGGACCTGGGGTCTTCATTTCCATCATTGACTCGGGCTGAAGGTCTGAGATGGAGAAGGCAGCCCTTGTCTGTACAGTGAATGAACTGCCCTGCCCAGCTTGGCTGGCCGTGGAACATGGACTCCAGGTGTGGGGAGGGGGGGCTCGGAGAGGCTGAGCAGCCGCCGTGGTTGGAGGTGAGAGACGGGGCCCAGGGAGCCAAGCAGAAGGGTCTGCACTTGGCAGTTAACTAGTGTGATTTTGAGAAGTTTCAGCTTCTACACTAGCTTTGTTTATTTATAACTTTATTTTTATTTTTAGAAACAGCTTTATTGAAATATAATTCACCCATTGGTACAATTTACTCATTTAAGGTGATAATTCAATGCTTATACATTTGCCATCATCCTTAGTATCAGGGCTGATTGGCTCCAGGACCCCTGAGGATACGAAAATCCTCAGATGCTCAGGTCCCTCCCATAACCTACGCACAACCTCCTGCACATGTTAAGTCATCTCTGGAGTACGTATAATTCAATGTAAATGCTGTGTTATACAGCACAGGTACAATAGAAATAGTTGTTATTCTGCGTTGTTGGAGAATGGCAAGGAAAAACGCCTATACATGTCCAGTCCAGGTGCAGCCGTCACGGGCCTGACTATGTGGCCCGTGTCAGCAACAGCGTGACATTTTTCTCTCACTGGTTAGTTGAATCTGTGTTCAGAGAAAATCATGCACATGGAGGGCTGGCCCTATTCACAGAAAAATGCAACCATCTCTACCCTGTAGTTTGGAGCATTTTCACCCCATCACGAAGATACTCCCTACCCCCAGTCCTTAGCAACCCCTGGTCTGCTTTCCATCTCTACTGGTTGCCTGTCCTGGACATTTCATATACACAGACTCATGTAATATGTGCTCTTTTGTGACTGGATTCTCTGACTTGGCATGAAGTTTTTAAGGTTCATCCATGTTGTAGAATGTATTAATACTTCATTTTTATGCTTAACATCTCATTCCATGGATATAAAGTAGATCCTCAAATATCATCACTTCATACAATGTCATTTGGTTATAACATTGATGAGATGTGGCAGGAACTTAACTCTTGTTTGTATCAATTATAGCCCAAGGCAAAATTGGTTCTGTTACACGTTTCACTTAAAGTTGTAGAATCTATGGACTATGTTAAATGAGGACTTACTGTTCTACATTTTGTCTATCCATTTGTCTGGTGATGGACTTTTGGGTTCCTTCTACCTCTTGGTTATCAAGAATAATACTGCTATGAACATTCAGGCACAAGTTTCTGTGTGTGACTTATTTTTTTAGTATATTTTATCAATTATGCTATTACAGTTGTCCCAATTTTCCACCTTTGCCCCCCTCCACCTGGTAGCCCCCTTCCTCCAATAATCCCCCCTTAGTTCATGTCCGTGGGTTGTGCATGTAAGTTCTTTGGCTTCTCCATTTCCTATACTGTTCTTAACACCCCCCTGTCTATTTTGTACCTACCAATTATGCTTCTTTTTAAAAAAAATATATTTTATTGATTATGCTATTACAGTTGTCCCATGTCCCCCCACTTTACTCCCCTCCACCCTGCATACCCTCTCCCACCCACATTCCCTCCCTTTAGTTCATGTCCATGTGTCATACTTGTAAGTTCTTTAACTTCTACATTTC
Source organism: Artibeus jamaicensis (assembly GCF_021234435.1). Classification (NCBI taxonomy): domain Eukaryota; kingdom Metazoa; phylum Chordata; class Mammalia; order Chiroptera; family Phyllostomidae; genus Artibeus; species Artibeus jamaicensis. The sequence continues at coordinate 23,014,709 of NW_026521788.1, forward strand.
CCACACTATTCTTGCCCTCTCCCCATCTATTTTCTACCTACCAGCTATGCTACTTATTCTTTGTACCTTTTCCTCCTCCTCCCACTGCCCTGTTGCTAACCCTCCATGTGATCTCCATTTCTGTGGTTCTGTTCCTGTTCTAGACGTTTGCTTAGTTTGTTTTTGTTTTTGTTTTAGGTATCATTGTTAATAATTGTAAGTTTGCTGTCATTTTACTAAACATGTTTTTTATCCTCTTATTCTTAGATAAGTCCCTTTAATATTACATATAATAAGAGCTTGGTGATGATTAACTCTTTTAACTTGACCTTATCTGAGAAGAACTTTATCTTCCCTTCCATTCTAAATGAAAGCTTTGCGGGATAGATCAATCTTGGATGTAGGTCCTTGCCTTTCATGACTTGGAATATTTCTTTCCAGCCTCTTCTTGCCTGTAAGGTCTCTTTTGAAAAATCAGCTGACAGTCTGATGGGCACTCCTTTGTAGGTACTGTCTCCTTATCTCTTGCTGCTTCTAGGATTCTCTCCTTTATTTTAATCTTGACTAATGTAATTATGATGTGCCTTGGTGTGTTCCTTCTTGGGTCCAACTTCTTTGGGACTCTCTGAGCTTCCTAGACTTCCTGGCAGTCTATTTCCTTTGCCAGATTGGGGAAGTTTTCCTTCATTATTTGTTCAAATAAGTTTTCCACTTGTTGCTGTTCCTCTTCCCCCTTCTGGTACCCCTATAATTCAGATGTTGGAATGTTTAGAGGTGTCCTGAAGGTTCCTAAGCCTCTCCTCATTTTTTTGAGTTCTTGTTTCTTCATTCTTTTCTGCTTGGTTGTTTCTTTTTTCCTTCTGGTCCACTCCCTTGATTTGAGTCCCAGTTTCCTTCCCATCACTATTGGTCCCCTGTGCATTTTCCTGTATTTCACCTAGCATAGCCTTCATTTTTTCATCTAATTTGTGACCAAATTCAATCAATTCTGTGAACATCCTGATCTCCAGTGCTTTGAACTGTACATCTGATAGGTTGGCTTCCTCTTCTTTGCTTAATTGTATTTGTTCTGGAGCTTTGATCTGCTCTTTTGTTGGGCCTTTTTTTTTGGTCTTGATGCACCTGTTACATAGTGAGGGGCGGAGCCTTAGGTTTTCACCAGGGCAGGGCAACCCACCTTGCTGGGTTGTGACGCTGTATGTGGTGGAGGGGTTCGAGAGGGAACAATGGCACTTGCTCCACTCTCTGCCGGATTTCAGTCACTTCCCCAGCTTCCCACAAGCAAACTGGGCCCTTCTGCTGCTGATTCCTGAGCGGTGGGCTGGTGTACATTCTAGGACCCTGTGGGTCTCTCCAACAAACTCTCCTGTGGGACTGAGAGTTCCTCCTGGCACCTCAACCCCCACAGGTGTTTCCAGTTGGTGTTTTGAGGCTTTTATTACCCGGTGCTGGAACCCTGGGTTGCACGGTCTGTCTTGCTTCCCAGTTTCACCTGGTTTATCTGCATGGGAATGTGGGACCACCTAGTCAGCCAGCTGCCTTGTGTGCAGTGCCTCTCCACAATCCACCGCCATGTTGGATTAACCCATTGCCACCCTGTGCCCAGGGTCCGCCAGCTACCACTTTTTTTGCCGTGACCCCTGTTTATCTGACTCCACCCCTCCTACCAGTCTGGATGAATGTAGCTACTTTAACTCCTTGGTTGTCGGACTTCCATACGGTTCAATTTTCTGTCAGTACTGGTTGTTTTTTTTGTTTCTAAATTTTTATTGTCCTTGTTTTGGTTGTGTGAGGAGGCACAGTGTGTCTACCTACGCCTCCATCTTGGCCAGAAGTCCCCAATTATGCTTCTTATACTCTACCTTTCCTCCCTGTTCTTTCCCTTTCCTCTCCCAGCTGATCACCCTCCAAATGACCTCCATAGCTATGATTCTGTTTCTGTTCTTGTCGTTTGCTTATTTTGTTTTTGTTTTTTAGATTCAGTTGTTGATTGTTGTGAGTTTGTTGTCATTTTAATGTTCGTAGTTTTGATCTTCTTTTTCTTGAATAAGTCTCTTTAACATTTCATGTAATAATGGCTCAGTGACGATGAACTTTTTTAACTTGTCTCAGAAGCACTTTACCTGCCTTCCATTCTAAGTTGTAGCTTTGCTGGATAGAGTAACCCAGGTACCAGATCCTTGTCTTTCATGACTTTGAATATTTCTTGCCAGTCCCTTCTTGCCTACAAGGTTTCTTTTGAGAAATCAGCTGATAGTCTTATGGGAACTCTGTTGTAGGTAACCCTGTGCTTTTCTCTTGCTGCTTTTAAAATTCTCTCTTTAACCTTTGGCATTTTAATTATGATGTGTCTTAGTGTTATCCTCTTTGGGACCAACTTGTTTGGGACTCTCTGTGCTTCCTGGACCTGTATATCTATTTCCTTCACCAAATTAGGGAAGTTCTCTTTCATTATTTTTTCAAATAAGTTTTCAATTTCTTGCTCTTCCTTTTCTCCTGCTGGCACTCCTGTGATTTAGATGTTGGCATATTTGGAGACATTCCAGAGTCTTCTTATACTATCCTCATTTTTTTCAATTCTGTTTCTTCTTTCTGTTCTGGTTGAATGTTTATTTCTTTTTTTCCAAATCATCGATCTGAATCCCAGCTTCCTTTCCTTCACTGTTGGTTCCCTGTATATTTTTCTTCATTTCACTTAGTGTATCCTTCATTTCTTCCTTTATGTTATGGACATACTCTTGAGTTCTCTGAGCATCCTGATCACCAGTGTTTTGAATTCTGCATTTGATAGGTTGGCTATCTTTGTTTTGTTTAGTGCTTTTTCTGGGGGTTTGTTCTGGTCTTTCATTTGGACCATATTTCTTTGCCTCCTCAATTTAGCAGCCTCTCTGTGTTTGTTTCTTTGTACTAGGTAGAGCTGCTTTACTCTCTGTTTTAGTAGCATGGCTTATGTAGAAAAGGAACCTGTCAATTATGTGTAGGCGGAGTCTTAGGTAATTGCCAGGGTGGGGCAACCCGCATCACCGCTTTGTGACTCTGTGGTGGGGGGGGGGTTGGATTAGGGTCAGTGCCACTGCTTGCCTTCTGGAGGCCTACTAGGCACTTGCCCTGCTTCCAGTCACCTCACCCTCCTTCTATAAGCTATTGGTGCCCTTCCAGCTGCTACTGTGGCATTTGTGTACATTCTAAGCCCCATTTGGGATCTTTATGCAGTGAAAATTCCACAGTTTTTCCTGCCACCCCAACCCCCACTGGTATTTACAACCAGAGGTACTGGGGGTTTATCTTCCTGGTGCTGGAACCCTGGGCTGTTCAGTCTGGCTTGGGGCTGGGCTCACTGGCTCCCAAGGTATCCCTCCCAATTTTTATAAACACATGTGAATGTGGGACCATTGCTGCCATCTTTATGCTGTGACACATCCTCTCTGCCCTGGCTGCATGACTCCACCCTTACTACCCTTTTGGATAAATGTGGCTTCTTTAAATACTTGGTTGTTGGACTTCCATACAGCTCAATTTCAGTTCCGGGTGTTATTGGTTATTGAGATCTGGTTGTTATTCTTTCTATGGTCACGTGAGGAGGCGAAGCATGTCTACCCACACCTCCATCTTCTCGTAGGTATATGTACCTGGAAGCGGAATTGCCGGGTTATATGGTAACTCTGTTTAATTGTTTGAGGAGCAGCCAGGCTATTTTAAACTAGCTGCATCATTTTACATTCCCATCAGCAATATAGAAGGAGGGTTTCATTTCTCCACATTCTCTCCAACACTGTTATTATCTGTCTTCTTGATTATAACTATACCACTGAGTGTGAAGTGGCATCTCATTGTGTTTTTGATTTGCATTTCCCTGATGACTAATGATGTTGAACATTTTTTTCATGTGCTTGTTGGCCATTTGTACATGTTCCTTGGAGAAGCGTCTGTTCAGATCCTTTGTCCATTTTTAAAATCCAATTACTTATCTTTTTTCTATTGAGTTTTAAGAATTCTTTATACAAGAGAGGACCCCAAAAAACCATGGAATTATCTTCTGGAGGGCAGGCCCCTAGGAGTATAGGCTTTGCTCACTAGGTGGGTGTCCTAGGAACCCATCTGTACCAGTGTACCAGCTGGCATTGTTGTGAGAGGCTGCATTCATCTTCAGGAATGTTTTTGAAGACTCTTTCAATGCATTTGCCCATTTTATGATGCAGGCATGTGATTTACCAGTGCATCTGCCCACACCACGCTGAGTGTTCAGCAGTTTTTTACCTAAAACAGCAAGATCCCCTGTGTCCCACCCTCCCTATTCACCCGATCTCACCTTGAACAACTTTTTGTTTGTTTTCCTGGATAAAAAATGTCCTCAAAGGGAAATATATTGCCCTTATGCAAGAGGTGAAACAAAAAATGGCAGAAGCACTAAAAGGCATCAAAATCAGCGAGTTCAAAAACTGCTTTGAGCGGTGGAAAAACATCTCGGTAGGTGTAGTGCATCAGCTGGAGAGTGGTTGGAAGGTGACTGAAGTTTAAACGTGTAAGAATGGATACACAATTTTTTATAAATAAATTCTGTTTTTTGGGGGTCCCCCCTCATATATTTTAGATAACCCTCTTATCATATGTAACATTTGCAAATATTTACTCCCATTTCTGTGGGTTGTCTTTTTACTTTCTTGATAGAATCCTCTGAAGCACAAAAGTTTAACATTTCGAAGTCCATTTTACCTATTTTTTCTTTTGTTGTTTGTGCTTTGGTGTCATATCTGAGAAAACATTGCCAAATCCAAAGTCACAAAGGTTCACAACTATTTTTCTTCTGAGAGTTTGATATTTTTGGATCCTCCATTTAGGTCTTTGATCCATTTTGAGTTAATTTTTGTATATGGAGTGAGGTGGGGTCCAACTTCGTTCTTTCACACATGGCTGTCCATTTGTACCAGCAGCATTTGGTGAGGACCACTTTTCCTCATTGAATGGTCTCGGCACCCTTGCTGGAAATCAGTGGGCCATGGTTTGATTTCTGGACTCTCATGTCTATTCCACTGATGTCTGGGTCTACCTGTTGTGCGGAACCATGCTGTCCTGATGCCTAGTTTGTTTTTAAATGAGATATTTGCTACTTTATTTAAATGTTGTTAGTAACCCAATGCCATTAGTTTAGAAAATACAGAAAAACAATTCTGACCTGTGTGGCCCAGTTGGTTGGGCATCGTCCCGCAAAGCAAGAGGTTGCCAGTTCAATTCCCGGCCAGGGCACATGCCTGGGTTGCATGTTCAGTCCCCAGTTGGGGAACATACAAGGGGCAGCTGATGGATGTTTCTCTCCCTCTCTTTCTTCCACCCTTCCCCTCTGTCTAAAAATAAATAAGTAAAATCTTTAAAAAAAAGAAAGTACAGAAAAACAGTAAAGATGAAAGAATATCACCTGTTATCCCTCAATATGAAGATATAATAAGTGTATAGATATGTTGCTATATGATTTCTACATATGCAGATAAATACATATATAATTTATGTTTTTTCCAACATGGGAACACACTATACATAGTCTTGTAGTTTGCATTTTCTATCTAACAATTTGTCATAAACATTTTTCCTTGCCAATAAGTGTTCTCTGAAAAATATAATTTTCCTTGGCTTCCCTATAGTCTGCTATATGAATACACCATAATTCATTCATGTAAACCTCTGTTGTTGATTACTGAGTTGCCTGCTTTTACTGGCATAAACAGTGCTGCTCTGAACATCTTCAAAACAAGTATTGGTATCGTGGTTCTGCTGATTTCTTTTGGGAAAATTCCTATCAGTGGAATTGCTAGGTCAACGGGTATGAATATTTCTAAGGCTATGGTTTTATTGTGCCAAATGGTCTCCAGTAAGTTGTACTGTCTGTGCTAAAGAGGATTTTCACGAGTAAATTAACCACATAGAACAGTCTGACTTTGGTCCCTTTCTGTCATCATGTTGCATCCAGTTCTTGTATCAGGTGAGGCAGTGCGGGGGGATCTTGAGAGATATGCACAGAAGGTCTTCAGAGGAAGCCCACTCTGCCAGATCCTCTCCCTGTGGTCAGCCCCTGGCTAGGGGTCTGGGTTCTCCCAATGCCCTGTAACTTAAACTAATGGTGCGGGGAGAGAGACAGCCAACCAAAGATGACTGCGCACCTACAAAATGCATTGAGAGCCACGGAAGGCGAACACAGGGTACAAGAACAAAGAAAAGGCAGCCAGCTGCAGTGACAGGTGCTTAGGGAAGGCCTTCCTGAGAGGGCACAATCAAGCTGCGGTGTGTCAGGGAGAGGTTGCAGTGTGCTGCCCGAGGGAACTGCGTGCCCGTGTGGTGGCCGGGCTGACCGTCAGCCAGTGGTCCCATTCTGACCGGGCTGGCCCCTACTCTCACCTGCATGCCCCGCTTTACATATGGCTTAGTGACTTTTTCTGCGTAGTAACAAAGATGAATGGTAGTCTTTTATTTTATTTATTTTTGTATTAGTTTAAATTTATAGATAGTGGCAACCTTTATGAAATGTAACACTTACTATTTTAATCATTTTAGCATTTTTATTGCAGTGAATAGACATAACAAAACTGACCATTTTCATTATTTGAAGTGTGCAGTTCAGGGCCATTAAGTGCATTCACACCGTTGTGCAGCCGTGACCACCATCCGTTGCCAGAACTCTTCCACCTTCCCAAACGGAAACTCTGTGTCCAGTAAACCCTGACTCCCCATTCCCTCCGGGTAACCACGGTTCTGCTTTCTCTGTCTACGAATTTGACTACTCTGGGTGATTCGTATAAATGGGACCACACAGTATTTGTCCTTTTGTGGTTGGCTTATTTCACTCAGCATAATGTCTTTAAGGTTCATTCATGTTGCAGCATGTGTCAAAATTTCATTTTTAAAGCTAAAATATATTCCATTGTAGGTATATACTCTATTTCATTGATCCATTTATCAATTAATGGACATTTGGGTTGCTTCCACCTTTTTGGCTCTTTTGAATAATGCTGCTCTAAACCTTGGTGTACAAATATCTGTTCAAGTCTGTTTTCTTATTTTTACATTTTATTTTATAGATTCAAAATGTTATTTATTTCTTTGTTGAATTTATTGGGGTGAAACAGGCTAATAGAATTTTGTAGCTCTCAGGTGCACAGCTCAATAATACCTCACCTGAATATTGTATTGTGTGGTCTAGTCTCCTTGCATCACCATTTACCGCCCCCCCTTGTCCTCTCTGCCTCCCCCCACCTCCTCTCCCTCTGGTGTCACATGCTGTTGTCTGTGTCTGTGATCAAGTCCATGGTTTCAGTTGTCCTGTGTACACACCAGAAGCGGAATTGCTGGTTCATATAGAATTACATACACAATTTTTTGAGGAACCGCTACGCTGTTTTCCATAGTGGCTACACTATTTTATATTCTCACCAGCGATGCACAAGAGTTTCAATTTTTCCACATCCTTGCCAGTGCTCATTTTAGGTTTTCTTTTTATATGAGCCACCCTAATGGTCGTGAAGTGGTATTTTATTGTGATTTTGGTTTGCATTTCTCTAATAACTAATAATGCTGAGCATGATTTCATGTGCTTTTTGGCCATTTATGTTTCTTCTTTGGAGAAATTTCTGTTCAAATCCTTTGCTCACTTTTTAATCTTTTTTTTTTTGCTGTTGAGTTTTGGGAGTTCTTTATATACTTTAGATATTAATTCCTTATCAGATATGGGATAGGCAAACATTTCCTGTGGGTTGCTGTTTTACTCTATTGATAATATTCTTTGATGTACAGAACTACTTCATTTAACAAAGTACAATTTATCTTTTTTTTTTATTGGGTGTGCTTTTGGTGTTTGTTATATCCAAGAAATTTTTGCCAAATTTAATGTCATGGATCCCCTCTGTGTTTTCTTATATGGTTATATAGGTTTCAGAGCATTAGCCTCAGCCACTTGTCTCAATAAAGCCACATTGCCAACCACTGCAATAATAATCATTCAGTCTCACTCTTGTGTCTGTGGGTCAATTGGAGGGCTAGCAAATCTAAGCTAGGGGTAGCTGACCTGAATTCTGGGCCTCGTGTTGGTTCAGCATACTTGCTCTACCTGGGGCATGCTCCTCTCAGGTTGCAAGGCAGGAGCTCAAAAGGCAAGACCCCTGGGCACAGGGGTCACTCTTCTGCTAATGTGAAGGTTGGCCTGAGCATTCATTGGTCAGAGCAAGTCACATGGCCAAGCCCAACATAAAGGGTGGAACATCATACTCTGGCCACCATGAGACCCCAGCAGGGGTAGAGATGCTTATTCCTATGCTAGTGAAGAGTAGGGACCAATGATTTGATCAACCACAGTGATGGCCAAGGGGTGGGAATGAACTCAGCAGGTTTGAGGCTGAGAGGGGGTAATGCACCTGAAATATGCTGATCTAAGGGGCAAGGATGAACGTGACACTTGTTGGATGCATTGGATATTGATTCACTGAATAAGTCAAAATAATGTATCCATGGAGGCAAATTCACCAAGATGGAAAAGGCAAGAATGGGAACTTACTTGGAGAAGAAACTAAACACTACCAGATATGTGAAATGTTAGAGATATCCAGGAGGGGATGTTAAGTGGGCAAATGGCACTAAGAGGTAAAGTAGACTTTGCTTGCAGGGAGCTGAGTCTTTTGGGGAAAGGATGGTGTGTCATGCCTAAATAACCCACCCAGATGGGGTAGCTGCCTTAAAAAATCTAGAAGGGTTGAGAGGAGATGAGGATCCCACTTTCAGCAGGGACCCAGATGGCTTCATGGAAAGAGCGGCATTAGCATTATACCTTAAAGGCGGAGTCAGGTGTGCTCCGGGTGGATAGAATAAGCTGGCCAATGCACAGAGGAAGAACATGGGTGCAGTGACTGGCAGTGACCCCAGTGAGTGGATGATGCAGGTTTCAGTAACGTCCCAGAGCACTAGGCAAGATGCTATTAGCTACAGCCTTGCTGGTGAGTCGGGGGGACAGGAGGAAGCTGGCCTTGATCAACCCCATTTGCCCCCTAGCTCTGATAGGGCTGGGGGTTGAGGATCAGAAGCCTCAGCTGCCTTTCTTGGAGCTTGAAAAAGAGTGAGTGTCCAGTGCTGCAAACACGTGGGGACACCAGCCTTTCCTAATTGCTGAGCAGGACACAACTGGATGCACCCTCTTTGGATCTTGTCAACAGCTAGAAAACCATGCAAATGTCCTCTTTCTAGACGTAGTCCTACATGTATGTAGACATAGTAATAAAAGATATCCACTGTGGCTTTATTTGTCAAAGGAAAAAGTTAAAAACAACCTACATGTCCATTAGCAGTGGACTTGATAAATCAGTCGTGGTCTTCCCTCATAGTCGAAGACTCCCTGGCTGCTGCGAAGAATGAGGCCGCTCTGTAGACACTGAAACAGAACAGTCTTCAGGATGCATTGTCACATGAAAAAGCCAGGCACAGGACAGAGGATAACATTTTGATTTTTGTTAAAAGAGGGGCAGATACCTATGTGCTGTACCCTTATATACACACGCAGAACTTCAGGAACGCTGCCTCACGGGTGGCCTCTGGGAAGGAGGCGTGGGGCTTGTGGAGAAGGGAGACTCATCCCTGCTGCACACCCTTTTGTGGAGTTATTCGCCGTGTCCAGTGTTACTTCCAGACAGAATAAATCAAAATATATCTTCAGCTGAATGATTTTTTAAAAAAACTATAGGTTGAGGGGACTCGGACACCAGGCCCCATGTGGAGGATGCCAGACCACTGTGACACCCGCCTGGGGTCCCAGGTTGTGCCCCTCCCAACCGTGCCTTGCTCACCTGCCCACCCCGAGGCATCAATCAATGGGAGCTTGAGGGAAGGAACCAGAGAAGGTCATAAGAACAGAATGGCCTTGAGGCGGTCTCTTTTCCCCTTCCAGGAAGGGTCCTTCTTAGTGACCTTCCGTCACAGCAGCCTCTCCACCCAGTAGCCTGCAGAGTGTGGGCTTCGAAGCGTGGCCATTGGTGGCTGACAGTGGCTTGGCCATTAGCAGCCCTAATGGTATCGTCGGCAGGTGCCTCCTTGCATGCATGAACCTCTCCGTGTGTAGTGGTGGTGAATAATCCCCAAATTGTATTTGATTTCTGCAGTGTATTTTTGTATTTCTATTCAAAGTTGAGTGCGTCTGATTTTATGGGAATTTATAATAGTTCAGACTAAATCGTGGTGCCCTGCTGTGAAAATCTCCCACTCCAAGGACCTGAGCCACTGCTCAGACCCCTCCTGCCTTCCCCTCCCCTCCCCTCTCATCTCCTCCCCCCCCTCAGGCTCTGTCCCATTTTGTCCCTTGCCTGCTGGGATGGGAGGCACTTCTGTCACCAGGCAGAGTGTACCCTCTGCCCCCACACCTCTGACTGGGCTGCAGGGGGAGGTGGGACACGATGATTATGAGGGTCCTGCCCCAGGAGTTGGGGCCAGAAGGGGCTGGTTTCGCAGAAAAGGGGAGTGTGCTTTGCTCTGGAAGCAACAAGGAACACACCTTCCAGTTCCTGTCCAGGAAACCAGCCTGCAACAGGCCTCCTCTTGGGTTTGGTCCAGAGCATTTGGTCAAACCCCTACAGATGAGGAGGAGCTTTGCAAGGAGCCTGCTTCTTCCAGCCTGGAACAGGATATAGGGCCGGGAAGGAGGGGCCCTCCAAGGTTGGGCTGGAGGACCCAGCTAGGCAGTGGGCATCTTTGTGGACACATCACCTGCAGCAGCTCACAGGGCCCAGTTTGTGTACATAACCATTTGAGTACACGCTGTGCTTTAAATTTAAAAAAATTAAAACCTCACCCAAGAATATGTTCATTGATTTGAGAGTGTGGAAGGGAGAGAAAGAAATATCAATGTGAGAGAGAGAAAGAAAGGGTCAGTTGCTTCCCTTGTGCACCCCGGCCACAGACTGAACCTGCACCATAGCTACATACCCCAACCGGGAATCAAACCCACACCCTTTTCGTGTAAAGGACAATGCTCCAGCCAACCCAGCTACCTGGTCATGGCAAGATACACTGTTCTCTTAAACTGTTAGTCCTTACCAGGGAAAGGAGAGCGCTCAGTACCCCGGGCTGAGTTCTGACCTGGGCCTCGCCTCGAAGGCCTTGGTTCTAGCCCATTCTGCTGCTTGCGGGTCCCCACAGATGGAACACGGAGACATCTTGCTGATGGTGGGCACAGTCAGACCTCCTGCTCCCAGTGTGTGAAGGTAGCATGGCTGGGCTCACAGGGCAGAGAAGTAGGGCCTCCGGCCATGGACCCACTGCCTGTGAGGGAGGGGGCTCCCTCTCCTTAGAAGGGTCTGAGGAAGAGCGCAGGGTGCGGCTAGCCAGAGGGCCACTGAGGGCCTTCCCAGTTTCCCCAGTGTTCTGACCCGGGACTGCTGCCTCCAGGGAGGCTCAGCAAAGTATAGGAAAGAAATCAAAGTTGCCTGTTCGCAGGCTGGCGGTGTTTCAGTAGGGTGGGCATAAGCTAGGCCTCTGATTGTAAAAACATCGGGTATGTGTTATAGAAAATTTGGGAAATACAGAAAGCATGTAGAAGATCAAATCGTCTATAGCTGCACCACTCAGATAAAAATCACTGTTTCACGGAACAGTCCGGTGCATGCAGCCATCGCCACACCCCCACACACGTGCATATCCATACGCGGGCCTCTGCGGGCTTCCTGTGGGTGCCCCACAGTGGAACCAGTCCCCTGTTGGGGGTCTGGGCTATTCCACTGTCATAAATAACGCATCAGTGAGCATTTCTGAGGCTTAGTGTCCGTGTGCAGACACAGTGATTTCTGCAGCCCGCGTTGCGGAAGCGGAATGGATGGGCCACACAGGTGTACACATTTCGAGGCTCTTCATGCAATTGTCAAATATTGATTGATTCTCAGTTGAGTTGCCTCAACTTTGGGGTGTGGGAGCCTTGGGAATCCTGTCCCTCTGGTGGCTTTGAGTACCCCTCACATGCTGACGATTCCCACATTTGCATCTCCAACTGCACTTCAGGCCTGAACTCTAGTTGAGGGCACTTTGTCATCAACAGCCATGGCAAAGTCACCACGAATCAACTTGAACTTCGGATCTTGCCCCTTAGCTAGGTCCGCCTGCAGCTGTCTCCTGTGCTGGTTAATGGCCTCTCCATTCTTCTAGGTGCTTTGGGCCAAAATCCGCAGGCTTGGTTCTTTCCAGCAGAGCCACATCCTTTTCAAAAGTAGATTCCCTCAGATCTGCCTAGAAATACATCCAGAACCTGCCAGACCTCACACCCGCCCCCATGTCCCTGGCTGCAGCCCCCAATCATCTCCGGCCCACATCGCTGCGGTAGCCTCCGTGCCTGTCTGCCCGCTTCTGCCTTTGCCACCTTCAGTGTGTCCTCAGCACAGCAGCGGAGAGCTACTGTGACACTTGATTCATTCACAGCGCTGCTGGCTGTCTGAAGACCATGGCTCCCCATTTACCCACGTCAGTGGCCTGCAGAGGCCATCCTGGGCCTGTCATCTCTCTCCCTGGCCTCGTTTGCTGCAGTTCTCCCCGGGTGCACCCTGTTCTAACTCTCCTGGCCTCCTCACTGTTCCGTAAGGACGCTAGCACACTTGCCTCAGGACCTTTGCACAGGCTGTCCCCTCTGCTTGGAAGGTGTTTCTCCCAGATATCCACATCGGGGCTCACTTTCTTGATTCCTCATGTGTTTGTTCATATGTCACCTTCAGTGATACTCGGATGACCCTCACCTCTGCTCCTTTCCTCTTTCCTTAGCACTTACCTTCTGAACGCTCTGTAGAACTTGCTCACCTACACTGTCTGTGTTGGTCTTTCCCGGGAGTGTCAGCTCCCGCATGACAAGGTTCCAGGTAGTTTTCTCCTGTACTGTGGGGTCTAGCACAGTGCCAGGTACACAGCAAAATGTCCAGGCAGATGTGTGCAGTGTGGCCAGACCTGGCCCAGAAGCCTCTCCCTGCAGCTCACCAGCTCTCTGGGGTATAAGTGGGGGTTTTGACTTGATTTGGGGGGTGATTCCTGTGTGGGGTGACACCCTGGTGCCGAAACTGTGCCACCTGCTGAGCCTTCCCTGCTGGCCCGAAGCCCAGACCTGCCGGAGCAGCAGGTCCCTATGAGTGGATGACAGGAGAAGGTGGACCCAGTATGATTAGGGCTGTGCCCTGAGTCTGTGTAATTTTGTATCCCACACCCACCAGGGACAAGGGGGTTGTTAGCCTCTTGAGGATGGTGTTGGAGTGAGGCATGGAGGATGAGGAGGTGGGGGCTGGGCCACGGCTGGTGCTCCTTGCACTGTCTTACAGGTACTGGTACCAGAACCAATGCCCACGAGATAACAACAGCCCAGAAGGCAGACTAAAGAGGAACCTGCCTGCCACCCCTTCCTCATGCCTTCCTCCTGGCACATGCGGCTCGGCCTCCCTCCCGGCCCCAGCACACGGGGGCTCTGAGGCATGTCGGAATCCTCCCCCAGCTCTGCTCATTGGCCTCTGAGTGAAGGCAGCCTCTTTCCCAGGCTTTCCCTACCAAGCCCTTGGCCTGGGCCCTGCCCTGGGGCAGATACCTGAGCTCAGCAAGGGTTAGGGCTAAGACTAGAGACCGACCTCTGACAGCCATCAGAATGGGGTTCAAATCCAGCCTTGACCATTCACCGGCTCTGTGACCTTGGACACATGATGTAACCTCTCTGAGTCCCAGCTTGTGGAGCTCACTGTACGTCAAGAGCTTGGCATGCAGCGTGTGCTCTGAAAATGTCGGCATTGTGATCTCTTGAAATCTGTGCAGCTCACAGCTCATCTTCTCTATAAGAACTTAGATTTCTCTCTCCTCGTAGCCCAAGCCGTGACGGTCTCTCCCACTTACTTGACCCCTAGCACATGCTCCCAGCCGTTTTCATGGCCCTGTACCCTCCAACGGTGCCTGGCCTTGGGCTTGGCACAAAGAATGGCATGGGAATGGGGAGCCTGAGGGCTTTGGGGCCTGGCTCTGTCTTCTTGGCTGTGGGTGTGTTTGAGCAATTTCTGGAAGGCTCCCTGTAAGAATGGCTCTAAGCTAGGCCCTGAGAGATTTGGGGGCAGCTAGCTGTGACCCTGCTCATATCTCTAAGGCAGGCAGTTGCCACTTCTTCCCAGGCCCAGGGAGGAAGCTCAGCACAGAAGAGTGTGCCTGTGCGTTCCTGTCCAGCAGGGACAGGTGAGGGTGGGTGGGAGCTCAGGCCTCGTCCTGAGCGTGATGCGGCCTCCCACAGTGGACAAGGCTTTACAGTTCTGCTGGGCAGGAGGCGGGATGGCCAGGAAGCTGTTGCTTAGGGAAGAACAAGATCAGGCTTTCCCCCAGGGATGCATGTTACTCTTCACAGCCCCAGTGCCAAGGGAAAACCAGCAGCCACAGGCAGCATCTATCACAATGCCCTCAGGCTGGAGGTGGGGGCCCAGGTCCTCTTGTCACTGCCATTGGCCTCTGCTGCCTCTGGGCCTCACTTTTCTCCACAAAGCCAAATCAGCCAGCAGAAGAACAAGATCCGGGTTATCAGGGAAAACCCAGCAGCAAGATGGGCCCACCTGGGCCTGGCTATTTCGCCTCAGTCTTTGAAGTCTGTGCCACCGAATCTTAGTGTCTGTCCACCTTGTCCCCAGGTGAGGATGGAGAGCCGTGATGGAGGGAAGATTGTCCCTGCCTCTGGATGCTCTGGCAGTGGCCCCTGCCAATCCTGCACAATTAGGACTATTTTGGCTGCCCCTGAATGACAGATGGGGGCACGCACTGAAACAGTGTGACCACCTGTGAAGGGGAAGGAGGTGAACAGACATGTAAGGAGAGAGGCTGGGGGCACAGGATCGGAGTTGGAGCCAGCACCCTGGAAAGCAGGCACATCAGGCACATGTATGCATTGTGTGTGCATGCTCAGTTCTTGGCAGACATGTGTCCTGTGTATCGTGTTGGGCGTGTGTACTGAGCTGCCGGAGGAAGGGGCTGCACCTTGCCCTTCACAGATTAGAGAACAGGGTGGCGGTGCGGTGTGGGGAGCAGAATGATGTGATGGAAATAGTGTGGGGCTGGGTTCTAATCCTAGAGTGGCCCCGCTGAGTCTTCACTTCCTCATCTGTGAAACGGGGACAAGATACCTTGTCATAGAAAGATTTTGTGAGATTAAATAAGAGTAATGCTCCATGGCAATCCCTGGCCTGTGGGAATTTTCTAATAAGTTCGCTTCCTTCCTCCTTCCCACCCTTCCTTCCTTCCACTGAGAACTTCCTGCAAACCGCGGCAGGATGGTGTGCTCTCCCCAGCCATTCCTAGGCGATGTTCTTACCAGATGTTGTTTAATTCTCATAACATCTGGTTTGGAAAGGCAGAGGGATGGAAAATTTTTTTTAAAGACACTCACTCACTCTGAGATGTCAGGTTGTCACTTAATCGCTCTGTGCCTTGGTTTCTCCACTTGTAAATCAGGGCTAATGCTAGCGATGCTGGCCAGCTTCTCAGGATGGAGTGGAATAAAGATAACAGATGGAAAGTGGTTTGCACATTTAGAAAAAGGCGCCATGCTCAGCCTCACTAGTAGTTAGAGAAATGCAAATTAAAGCCACAAGGCTGTACCATTTTTCATGCGTCTCATTGGCAGTCATTTAAAAGAGCGATCGCTTCCAGGTGGGCACAGAGGCCCTCTTGTGCCCTGCTGGCAGGAGTGGGAACTGCTGTAACCTTGCAGAAGGCAACACGGCAGAGTCGAGCAGCAGCTTACACACGCACTCTGCTCTGCGTTGTGTTTCATTGACCCTGTGATCCCTCTGTTAGAGAACCAGGCTCCAGAGCCACCCAAGTCCCAGGCTGCTGCATGTATCGGGATGATTGCTTCACAAGTTATGTAAGTGTCCGATCACTGGGCCATACACCTGAAACTAACATAATACTGTATGTCAACTCTAATTGAAAAATAAAAAATTCTTAAAAAAAAATTAAAACATAAGCCCCCTTGCAATGAAAAAGTGAGTGCAATGAAACATCGATGTGCAAAATGAGAGCCATTGAAGTCCCAACACAGTGACGTGCAGAGCTGTGTCTACAGCGGCGTTGCCTGGGGTGGCAGGAACGGGCCACTGCCAAGTGCCCAGCAGTGGGTGCTCCCAGTACCACACGTCATACTGTGAACTTCTACTTCGCTCTTAAAAAGGAGGAGGTCGATATAGCAATGCTGATCTGCAGGGTTTTCTGTGAAATATGAGAAGAGCGAGGTGCTTTTGTGTGTGGAGACTGTGTTGTTCTAAAGCTGAACAGCAGCCCCTGCTCCACACGTGTGCACAGCGAGCGCCCTTGCCTGGGTGCGGAGAAGGCTCAGGAGGAAGCGTGCCTGGCCCGGCCTGCCACTCGGGCCAGCAAACCAGTCGCGTTTGGCTCACAAAAATGGAATTACTCGCCAACATCTAAAAACTGGATTCATGTAAAAAGCCAAATTTCCAGCTATTCATTGAGAAAAATCAGAACCTCTGGACACCCAGGGCCCACATTCCCTCTTGGTTGAAACACACCAGCAGCTGTCACTTTTGGGCTGAGCATGTGGGTGGCCTCGGAATGGCCACCGTCCCCGGCCACCAGGTGTCTCCCTCATTTAGAGCCCCCGCCCGGCCCCTGAGAAGCTGCAGGCTGCTCCCTGCGATAGGCTGTGGGCGTTCGGAAACTCGAGGGCGGGGCGTAGGGATACAAAGAGATGATGAGGACATTTGTCTTTATTGAAATATATCTTAGAATCTTTTATTCTTCAAATGACTGCTTCATATTTAGTACTTAGGACATTTTAAGTATAACACTAGAAGGAAAACAAAAGGCTGCCATGGGCCATTGCATGTTGCGTGGGTCTGGACCGCCCGTGGGGGGGTCACTGCACTGTCCCCTCGGGCACAGGGCGTAGAGAGAGGCCACACCAGGCACGGAACAAGGGGTCTGAGCTCTGGCCTTTTTTGAATTTCTGGTGCCTAAATCTTGCCGAGATGTGGGAGAACCTAAAAATCATCCTTTCCTTTAGCCCTGCCCGGTGAGGTGAGGCTCAATTGGCTGAGCGTTGTCCCACAAAGTGAAAGGTCACCGGTTCAATTCCCGGTCAGGGCCCGATTCCTTGTGGGGGCTGTGTGAGAGGCAGCCCATTGATGTTTCCCTCCCTGCCTCCCTCCCTCTCTCTCTAAAAATAAATAAATAAAATACATTTTTTAAAAAGTGCTTTCCCCCCGGTTCCCTCTACCTCCCTGTGTCTTTTCTGATCACTTGTTGATAAGGGAGGCGGCGTGTCCAGATGCTGGACCCCCATTCACTAGGTGGGGGTCTCTGAGCAAATAGTGTCATGGTCCCAGCCTTCAGACCCTGCCTGTGAACCAGGAGGGCGACCCGCCCAGGAAAGGCGCCCAGGGCGTGCTCACTGCAGAATGCTGGGCGGGCCGGGTTCGGCCCTGCGGGGGTACGGAGGCGAGTGGGCCAGGTCCTAACAGGACTAACAGGGCTGATGGTTCAGTGGGAGTAGCAGCTGAGGAGCCCAAGCCCCCCCAATGTCACTGCCAGTCTTCAGGGAGGCCTGTCCTGAGCCACTGCAGGGGAAAGGAGGAGCCAAGGACCACAGCCCTGCTGTAATGGGGCCAGGCAGGCCACCCTCCGCCGCTCTTAGAGACGGGATCTTGCCTTGCCAAGCCTCTGGGGGGCGGTCCGCAGATCTCTCTGGAGCTTAGCTCTGAGCCCCCACGGTTTCAGCTCCAACTTTCCAAAGACTTGTTGTCCCCTCTCTGTGCCTCTTTGAGCCCCGTAACTCATCATTAATGTTATGGGGTGATATGGTGGATATTTAAAAAAAAAACAACAGGAAATACATGTCTGTTGAGCACTTAGGCTGGAGCAAGGCAGGGGCAGTGGGCCTGCCAAGCCCACTCTTAGACCCCTGTCTTCCTGCTCAGCACCCATCTCCTGTCCCTGTCCCCAAACTAACCAGGCCCCGTCACTCACCGGGGCTGTTCTGGGGGCTGGAGGCAGCAGCTCCTCCTTCCACCCACTGAGCCCAGAATATGTCACGACCCTATACTGGTGCCACTGAGGAGCTTCACGCGTGGCCGAGCAGCCGGCCCCTACAAGGATCGGAAGGGCATATGCCCCTGCCCCCAGGCCAGTCAGGCCCAGGCTGCTCTGTAATACCCGGGACTGGAGGCAGATAAAACCCAATGACACAGACCCTCCCCAGCCTGCCCCTCCATCCACTGAAGCTGATTCCCTCTTCGTCCTTCTCCCTGGAGCTGCAGGGGTAGGGAGCGCCAGAGAGCCTTAAAGAACAGCCCCCCGCGCCCCCAATAGGACGATTCTCATGCTTGCTTTCTTTATGTCCCCAGGAGCCATGAGGTACCACGCTGCTACCAGCTGCCACGTGCTCTGGCTTTTTGTGCTGATCTCTGGATGCTGGGGTAAGTTGAGTTCTTTTTTCCCTCACAGCCAGCATGGGAGGGGGCTGCTCTGGGACTCTGGGGCGCCTTGCTGCGTGACTGGGTACACACTTCCCTCTCTGGGCTTCTGCAGCTCTCACAGGGCTGAAAATACCCATCCCCAGGGCCTGGGGCACTGGAGGGGGTGGGAGGAGCCTTGAGAAATACTTGAGCTCTAAGGGAAGGAGGCATCTGTGACCCTGAGCCGTCCTTCTGGGCTGCAGGAGTGGCCACAGTTGGGCATAGGTCTCCAGCTGTCCTTTGAGTACCTACTGTGTGTGTCTCCTGTGCCAGCTCTGCGGGTGTGGAAGAAATGACTCATTCTCGAGTTCAGAGGCTCTCGGGTGAGAAAGACATAACCAGGATTTACTCTGATGCAGGGTGAAGAGAGTGGTTGGTAATAAAGGACTTACGTGGCTCTAGAGAAGCCCATCAGAAGGAAAGATTAATGGGACCTGCGGGGATAGGAGACACCCCGCCAGAAGGGAGGCATTCAATCCAGGCTTTAAAGACTGAGGCAGTTTTAAGATAGGGGATTGGGAAGCAGGGAATCCTGCAGGAGGGAAGACCCGAGCAAAGGTGAGGAGGCGAGGGGCCTTTTCTCTCTGCAGGGAGGACCAGCCCTCCTTCTCCTGGGTCTTACGGCAGCCAGGTCAGGGCCAGCTCTAGTGCCCACCGAGGAGGCCAGGAAAGGCCTGGGCACTTGCCTCTCCTGAACCACAGGATCAAAGAGCTCCAGTCCAATCCAAAGTAAGGCCAGGGCAGCAGGCACAGCTGGCACCATGTCCCTGGGGTCCAGGGTGTCCCTGGGGAAGAGCTGTGGGCACGGTGTGCCTGGCGACAGGCAGACACATTCCTGAGGGAGGCCAGCTGCTTCTCCCACTCCAGGGAGCCGGGAGCCTCTGCAGGAAGCCACAGCCTCAAGCTTGTTGGAGTGACACTGGCATCCTGCTGCCAGGAAGTAAGTGCCTGGACACTCGTCCCCTCTCCAGGCCTCTGTGCTCGGAGGGGTCTCTCCTGGAACACTCCTGTGATGGGGGGGGGGCCTTCCAGGCAGCCCAGGATCACGGCGCAGTCACAGAGACTCTCAGGCAGAGCCAGAAGGGGTCTCAGACCCTCTCTCACTCCCGGCCCGCTCTGCAGCGGAGAAACTGTTGCCTTGAGAAGCAGCTGGCCCGAGTTCGCTCAAAGCAGGGCTCAGCTGGGCCCCAGCTCAGGTTTCTGACCCTCCACAGGGGCTTTGCTATTTCTGTAAATCCTCACAGAGGATACGTTTTGTTTTGTTTATAGATAGATTACATTTTGTTTTGTTTAGAGAGAGAGAGAGATCGGTGGGCAAGAGAAACATTGATTGGTGGCCTCCCACATGTGCCCTGACTGGGGATCAAAACTGAGACCTTTTGGGTGTATGGGCCAACGCTCCATCCAACTGGGCCACCTGGCCAGGGCCACGGGCTTTTGTGAAGGTGCACACCCCCTGCCTTCTTCCCCCAGGGGAGGCCTTCCCAGGGGGCACCTGAGATGAGCCAGCTGGCTCTGATCCCCTGGGTCAGCCAGACAGTGGCAGTCAGGCCACTGTCCCCAGCCTCCTCCAGACTCTGTGACTTGGACACATACACCCCCCCAACCCCCCAAAGAAATTATACATATATAATGTATATATTGTGTACTTGAACAGGTGCACGCGCCCAGCTGCCTTCCTCAGCAGAGGTGGCAGGGTCCCCTGGAGAACTCCGACACATCTGCAGGGGGCACGAGGGAGCAGCACAGAGCAGGACAGCTGGGTTCCCCCCACTTCTCCCAGGGCTCCCTCGGGCTAGTCTCTCAGCTTCCCTGTGCTCCGGCTTCCTGCTCTGTAAAATAGGGAGGGCAGTGGGACTCTGCTGCTTGGCTGTCAAAATGATCAGAGGAGTAGATACATACCCCAGGCACTCGGGGTGTGTCTGGCACAGAGGACGTGTAAATGAGTGGTAGCTCTTTTATTGTCAGCTGTGTCTGTCTCTAAAGGGGCAGGTGGGACACTGAGAGCAGGGGGTAAGTCCCTTGCCTGAGGCCACTCAGCAACTCTGTGGCAAAACCAGCCTGCCCTGCATGTATGTATGTATGTGTCTCTCTCTCTCCCACTGTTGGGCACAGACCCTCTTCCTGGTCCCCATCTGAATGGCCAGTGTCATTCCTTTGGCATGGTGGGGCCATGGCTGACCTCGGGGACTGAAGGGCACCTGCCCCAGCCTCTAGCACTTGCCCTGTCCCCCAGACCACGCCACGCTGCCCCTCTCCTTGGTTTGCCGCTGACCCCCTGGCCCTGCTGGTTTCTTCTCCCATCGCTGACCAATGGGTCAGGCTTAGGGGACAAGTGCCCCCTAGATTTCAAACCGCCTTGTCAGCCCTTCATCTTTCTGCCCTTCTCCCCTCTGGCCTCAGCGCACTCCCAGGCACTTCTTCTCCATCTGTGGGTGTGTTGGTGAGCCGCGAAGAACAGGCCTGCCTCACTCCGTCCTTCCCTGCCCGGCCCCTGCACATTCTGCTGGGCCTGCAGGCGCCGGGTGTGAGGCGCCTGGCGCGGGGCTGCCCACTGCTCGCCTGACGTCAGCACGTGTGTCCACTCCCATTCCCACCTCACTGGAAGCTTCCAAGCTCCCAGGACAGTGGCTTTGCCTCCAGAGGACACAGCCTTTGTGTCTTAAAAGTAATTTTTAAAAGAGCAAGTGACCCGTCAGCATGCCCCTTTCTGCCCCTCCCATCAGCCTGCTCCCAGTCCCCAGGTGCCGCACTGGCCTCCCAAGGCTTCCCGCCAGGCCTGCGAGGGTGGCAGGCCTGTTCCAAGAACACAGGTCCTGCTTGGTGTGTGGCAGGCGATGCATGTCCCCTGCATTCTGCCCAGCCGCCCCTGCAGAGTTCTCAGCGGCTGATTGTTGGCAGGTCCTGTAAAATAAAACTTACAGTGAAGGGCTCTGCTCCGGGCGGTTGTTTCCTCCCCGCAAGCCCAAGCCTGCCACTGGATGCTCCGGGCACCCCTGAGTCTTCCCCTTCGCTCAGTCCAGGGCCCCCAGCAGGGATCAAAAGCATTCTCCTCGGGCTGAGCAGGCAGCCCCGTTATTCTTACCAATACTAACAACGGCTACCATTGATCAAATACCGCTGTGTGCCAGGCAGGGCTCAAGCACTTGGTGTATGTAATCTCATGTAATCCTCAGGACAGCCACGATGTAGGTCCTATCTGATCACTCTCCTACACATGAGTAAACTGAGGCGTGGGAAGGTAGTTTCCAACAGGAGGCAAGGCCCTCGGCCACCAGCCTCTTTCTGAGGCTACGGCGTGTGTGAGGGGCGGTGAGTTCCTGATGTGAGAGAGCAGATGGTGTGTGTGTGGATGCATATGCACACTTGAGGTGGTCAGGGAGGGCTTCCCAGAAGAAGGGACACCTGTGATGAAACTTGAAAAATGAATAGGAAGTTACCACATGAAGGCAGAAGGACCAGTAGTCCTGGCCAGTAAGTGGGAGGCCAGGATGTTCGAGGATCCAGAAATGGCATCGCCCTGGCTGCCTGAGCAGACTGGGGAGAGGAGGAAAAGACGCTGCTAGTTCTGCCCGGTCCCCACTAGGAGGCATCTCAGGTGTGTGTGTGGGGGGAAGTACGCCCCCCTGCCCCCTGACCTCAATGGTCTGTAAGTCGGCCCTCATGTTCTTGAGCCTGGCCCCAGCTCAGAGGGAGCCTCAGGTCCACAGGGGTGCGGGAAGAGAGGGCTACCCCTGCCCACATTCAGAGCCCCAGTGACCCTGCAGCCCTGTCTATGGCGAGTGCCACACAACGTCGGCCTCGTGCGAGGAGGAGCAGCTACCCCTGGTTGGCAGCCGCCGAGGGGAGGTGCCCTGGCCTGTCTCCTTTTGCTTGTTTTCCCACACCAACCACCAGTTTTCTGGACACCACCCAACACTAAGGACCTGAAGTTAGCACAGATCCGTGGATTTAAGGGGACAGGCCCCCATTCAGGGGCCTGTCGCAAGGCCCAGGCCACCTGCACGTTTGACCAACTGGCTGTACATCGGGGGTCCCCACGGCCCACCCTCAGGTTCAGTGATCTAGAACGACTCACGGAGGGCAGGGAAACATTTTACTTACGTTATTGGCTTAATGTAAAGGGTGCGACTCGGGAAGACAAGGTGTGGGGTGAGGGGGCAGCACTCCCTTGCCCACCCCCGTGCCCCACCCTCTAGGCACGGGCACCCAGTCTTTCAGATGACCCGCCCCAAGTCACCTCGTTGGCATAGACTCAGGTGTGGTCATACGGGACTCCTTATGACTAGCACCAGACATTCCTATCACTCCATAAATCCCCAGGGTTTTTGAAACTCTGCCAGAAACTCGGGACAAACACCAAATATATTTCTTCTGTTTTTAAGATTTTATGTATTTATTTATTTTCAGAGAGAGGGGAAGGGAGGGAGAAAGGGAGAGAAACCTTAACGTGTGGCTGCCTCTCTTATGCCCCCAACTGGGGACCTGGCCTGCAACCCAGTCAGGCATGTGCCCTGACTGGGAATCGAACTAGTGACCCTTTGGTTCGCAGGCCGGCGCTCAACCCACCAAGCCACACCACCCAGGGCCCACATATATTTCTTATTATGTCACACTATGAAAGACCATTAGAAGGGGACTCAGGGGACAGGTGAAGCCAGACTTAGGGAGTTGTGGTAGAGGGGGGGCTTGTGCGGGGTGGGGGGAGCCCTTCATAGATGTGAAGTTCCCCAGCCCACACAGGATCACCCTGACCCTTCCCGTACCAGCCCCCTCTGGGTAGCACAGGCTTCCCTGTGGGGGGCTCCCACGTGCCTGCCGCGTCCCAACTGCATGGCCCTGGGCGAGTTCTTCCTCCCTCCTCTGAGTCTTGTTCCCTCTGACGGTGAAACGGGGCCACGGCAGCGCCCTGCCACACCATGAGGTTGGTGCAGAAAAGGGGTCCATGGGTGGTAGCCATTAGTAGTAGTAGTGTGATTATTATTATTGCTACTGTTTGCAGAGGGCCTTCTGGGTGCGGGGCCCTTTCCCGGGCGCCAGGGCCATGACAGTCATCGTGCAGACAGCCCTTGTCCTCGCCACATGCACATTCCACCCGGGGCCGGGCTGCCCAGGAAAAATACAGTGCGAATTATGTGTGTGATTGAGAATTTTCTAGGAGCTGAATTAGAAAAGAGGTAGGCGATGATCATTTTAACAATACATTTTGCTTAACCCAGTATATCCACAATATTATCAATTCAACATGTAATCAACACAGAAGATGAATGAGGTGTTTTATACTCACTTTTTCTTTCAAGTCTTTGAAATCCTGTGTGTGCTTTACACTTCAACACATCTCAGTGTGGGCTGGAGGCACATGTGGGGGGTGGCCTTGCTGACCACACAGCCTGACAGCCATCTGCCTGTCCACTGGCATCGTTCCATTTGCCTGGAGGAAGGGGGCCATGGCACTGGACACAGGTTCAGGGCCCGCTGCCACCGTGTCTCCTTGGAGAATGCGTGAAGCCGGCATGAGGGCACTTGACTGACGCTCTTGACCTCTGACTTCCAGGCCAGGTGAACCGGCTGCCCTTCTTCATCAACCACTTCTTTGACACATACCTGCTGATCAGCGAGGACACGCCCGTGGGTGAGTGGGCACAGGGCTGGTGGGCGTGCAGGGTGGGATGGGCGGGCTCCTTTCCCACAAGTGAAGGTGATCTTAGGGACTGAGACCATCTTCCACCCATTACTGAAACCATGGCGTCTCTAATGGGTGTTTATGCGGCTTCTGCTTGGTTTCCTCCAGGGATGGGGCACTTAGTACTTCCCATGGTGGCTCATTCAAACAGAGAGGAATTCTAAATAAAAAAGAGTTTATCACATTGAGCCAGAGTTACTGGCTTTCACTTATGTACCAGTTTTGTCCTACAAAATGGTTTTTTGCCTCTCCCTTGGGAAAACTTGAAGATGGAAGCTGTTGCAGACTTTGTTTTGTAGCCTTTCATACTCTTCTGTGATTACTGTGTTTTCTGTATCAAATAAGCCTGTTTTTGTCGTTAGAGAAAATGAACTGCTTAGGAGACGATCATGAGCGTCCTGGTGTTGACCTCTTGCCCCCAGCTTGTCACCTCACACCCAGGTCTGTCCTAATGAGGCCCCTCCCCAGGACCTGGCCTCTACGCCTGTAACTGGAGACCTGCACACGTGGTCCCATGGCCTTAGTTCAGCTCTAGGGACCCAGAAGTCTCTCGGGCATGGAGTTGAATTGAATGAACACGTCTTGCATCTGTGTTCATGGGAAGGCAATCTTTCCTGTGAGCATGCGTGCAAACGACGGCACCCGGAAAGGTTTGCCCACCTCCCCAACACCCTCTCCTCTGTGCTCTCACTCCCATAGGTGTCACTGTGGGAAAGGGCCTGTAATCGGGGGCTTCCTAAATGTGGGTCTGCCTGCAGGTATGGGTGTGAGGGCCGGGCTGTGTGCCAGAAGCAGTGCACCTCCGGGGTTGGCGTGGGCCACCTCTCCGGTGCATCGTTTGTACTCAGAGATGAAGCAGGTGGCTTGGAGAGGGGAGGGGTGTTAAGCTATTTACCTAATAGGTAATTTCAAACACCTTTTTACATAAAACCGAATGTAGGTGTGAGGTAGCATAGGTATAAAATCCTTCAAAGAAAGCCTCTGCTTGAAGGGGGAGCCTCAGGCGGGCCCAGACTCCCCTGCTGCTTGCGAGCGCCTGTGCGGCCCCGGAAGATGGCTTTGCTTCCACTCTTCCCGGTGGAAGGTTCTTTGCAGATGGGTGCCGGCACAGCAGGTGTGTTTCTGACTGCGGTGGTGGCTCCTTTGGTGACCAGCAGCCCCCACAGATCAGCATTGTGAGGCTGAATTTGGGGACGGGGGTTTGGGAATCTGGGTGTTTGAAGGGCCATCCAGGAAAGTGGTCGCCTGGCACTCTGTGGTGTTCCTCCAGAGGCTTTGCTCACTTCTAGGGGGTGGAGAAGGTACCTGCAAGCCTCTTGGGGGCCCTGCTGAGCTGATTCCTCTCCTCTGGGTCGGGCTGGGGGACGTGCTGTGGGCTCCTCTGCACACTGAGACCTGGCGTGGAGCCAGCAGAGGAGGCGCCCAGCACACGTGTATAGGTAACCGCGTAAACATTAGCAGCATTTGTCACTGTAAGGGGCTCCCCTTTTTTTTTCAGTTCATTCATCAGTTGATCAGATAGGAGGGGTGCCTGCCCTGGGACAGGCTTGGGTGCCCTGGGCCCAGAGAGGAATGAACAGGAATGAAGAAACGGATGTCGGGGGTAATAGGGGCCGAGCTGCATGTCTGCTTAAGTCCCGGTCGGGACTGAAGGAGGAGGGGTCATCTCTTGGGTAGAGCAGAGGCGGGAGGCTGCAGGAGAGGTTTCTGGGCCGTGGTGAGAGTTGAGCAGGGTCCTGAACGAGTCCCTTCCCTTTTCCTTCACACACAATTTCCTGTGGCCAGTTTTCTCAAGTGTCTGTTTTAACTTCATCCTCCTGGAGAGCCATTTGTTGTGGAGGCAGTAAACTCGGGGCAGGTGGGACATTGAGGCAGAGGTGTGGCCAGCCACTGGCTGACCAGAGCTACTGGCCAGAAGAGGTGAAGGCCCCTCTCAGGTGAGCGGTGTCGGCTTCATCACCTCCTCTGTGACCCGCACTGCCCTGCCAGGCCTGAGTGTGGGGTCCTCAGAGTCTTGTGGTTCAGGGAAGCTGGTGGGTGCAGTGGGGTGGACGTTGCCTGGCCAGTGCTAACAGAGACAAGCTTGGGGCTGGAAGTTCCCCAGCGAGCCCCCCAGCAGGCCCCGACCTTAGCTTCCTCTGACTCTGGCTCCTGATTGTCTTCGGCCAAGGCCATCATCGATCAGCCTCCAGGAGCGACTCCCAGGACTGCGCCCGTGAAGGCTGCACTTGGCAGTCACAGCAGTGGTGTCTGTGCGTCTGTGTGGGGGGATTGATCCGTGGAGTCAGTAGGAGTGAGAGGACTCCGTGAGCTGGAAGACAGCTCCGCCCACGTCTCCCGGCAGCGGGTGGGCGCAGAGCTGACCCTGCTCCCTCCTGTCTCTCCCATCCTGTTGCATCAGGAGGGGGCAGCGCAGCTCTGGCCTGAAGTCATGAGCGCAGTTTCTGTTCCTTCCCGTGTGACCTTGGACACAGCACTGCCCCTCTCTGGGCCTCTGTCTCCCCATCTCACCACTGAGAGGGCATCCAATAGATGGGCCCAGTGGTCTTTGTCTTGAGCAGCCTGGCTGGCCCCAGATGTCTCCATATGGGACGGGCCTGGAGACCTCCACTGGGCGCCGTCGCCTACACGAATGGCCCCGGGTCGTTTGGGGGGGCGTGTGGACTCATGTGAATGGGGCAGGGGGCAGGCCTCTGATCAGCAGTGGCCAGGGTGACAAAAGGTTGAAACAGCTTGTCGAGGGGACTGGCCCTTGGCCTGCCACGTGGCATGGGGTGGCCTAGAGAGATGACTCTGGGATCTGGCCCTCACTGACCATTTGCTTTCTGGATCTCAGTGTTACGATCTGCTAAAGCGTTGTTGGGGTATTTACGTAGGATACCGGTAGCTCCCAAGCCTCCACCCCTGGAATGTTCTGCCGTAGTTACTGAAAGAATAGGCTGCGTGTGGCCAGGGATGGCTGGCTGGGCCGTCCTGTCAGCCACGGCCTTGCAGAGGACAGACGAGCCCGTGGAAGAGCTGCGTCCGGTGGGGTGGTCAATAGTAGTGGCCAGAGGCATCGCCCAAGCCAGTTGGAAAGTGTCAGCTCCGGCAGGCGGAGGTCGGTGCTGGGGCTGAGCAGACTTCCAGCTCGGGCTGAGCGTGTCCTCCTGCTTGGACACCCAGTGATGGGGAGTCATCATCTTACAGGGGAGCTCATTCCTGTGCTGTGGGATAGTCCTGGGAATGAAAAATTCTTCCCAATATGTATGTATACTTTAAAGACTTTATTGATTTATTTTTAGAGACGGGGAGAAAAAGAGGGAAAGGAACATCAATGCAAGAGGAAAATACTGAATGGTTGCTTCTCATATGCACCCTGACTGGTGACCAAACCCACAACCCGGCCATGCACCCTGACTGGGAATCGAACCAGCAGCCTTTTTCTTTGCGGCGTGGTGCCCAACCAACTGAGCCACACCATTAACGTGAATTCTGTTTTCCTGGCACTTCTACCCATTGGCCACTGGAGCCTTACAGAATAATAATAGAACATATGATATACAATATAAATGTATAATACATGGTATTATAATAATGTTTATTGAGTGCTCAAGGCAGTGTCCTGAATGTTTTATTTCATTTTTAAGCTTCCTTTTAAGAATCAGAGGTAGAGCTTGGCTACAGGCTCCGTCAGTGTGTAGTTTCTGTGAACTTGCTCTCCTGGGTTAAAGAACAGGACATTCATCCACCCCTGGCCCTCCAAGCCTTTCCATTTTTAATGCTTTTGCCTCGATTCCTGACGGCGGGCCAGCGGCCCCATGCCTCCGAGCAGAGTGGGAGGGCACAGCGCGGCCACCTGACACCCCTTGCAGAGGCCGCACGGTCTCTTACTATCTCCTCACCTAATTCAGGTGCCAGTGCCCTCCACGAGATGTTGTTCTGGAAGACCATCTCCCAGCCGGAGGAGACAGCAGTGAAATGAAGTCATGAAGTAGCTCTGCCCCCGGCCCCGCCCAGTATGTTAACACTCGGAGCCCCCTGTCCCTGAGGGTCTTGTTCAGGACACCCGTATCAGTCGCTGGCAGTGGGGCCTGGCATGGCGGGGCAGAGCAAGGGCAGATCAGGGACTCAGTGTCTGGTCTGGCTAGGTGGCATTGCCTACACTTGGCCCTGGCTGTCCGCGGTGAATGGCCACCTGGCACCTTTCAGCTGAAAGACGGGCTGCGAGTGCTGCCTCCAGGCGCCTCCCGAATCCACTGCGTGCACTCCCCCAGCATCGCTCACAGCCAGAACACCAGTGACCCATGTGGCTAAGACCCCATGGTTAGTCCGCAGCCCTTGTGACCTCTCAGCAGCTGATCCTTTTCTCCCCAGGACATCACCACTCTGGCTGCTCCTTCCCAGTCTCCTTGGCTGGTTGCCCCACACTCCTGAACCTCTTTGCACTGGAGGCCCCAGCCCGGCTCCTGTATCTCTTCTTACTCTCACTCCCGTGTGAGGGCCTCTGGTTCAGGGCTTTGGATGCTATCTATATGCTGGCGACTCACAGAGGTGCGTCCACCTCTGCTCATCATTTCCCCCTGGATGTCTGAGGGGCGCTCCAACCAGCATGTCTAAAGCTAAACTTCTGATCTTCCCCCCACACCTGCCACTTCTGCAGCCTGTCCCACCTCAGTGAGTTGCAACTCTATTCTTCCAGTTGCTCAGGCCAGAAACTTGGGGTCAATCCTGACTTTTTCCTTTCTCCCTCACCTCTCATCCAGTTTATCTGGATGTTCTATTGCCTCTAGCTTCAGAAAGTTTCCAGATTCTTCTCACTTCTTATTTTTTCCACTCCTGCCCACTGGGTCCAAGCTTGGGTCATCCCAGCAGCTCCCAAATGGTCCCGGTGGTTCCCCTGCATCGACCCCTTCTCGCCACAGCAGCCGGTGATGGAGCCTGATATGAGGTCTGCTCAAGTCCCCCCATCTCTCTTGGAACAAAAGCCAACATTCTCGAAGGGCATAGAGGCTGTCTGCAGTCCAGACCCTGCTGCCTCTCACACCCCCTGCCCCCAGCCCCCCGGAGCGCTCCACTCCAGCCCTGCTGGTCTCCTTGAAGTTCCTTGAGCAGGAAAGGCAGGTGCTGACCTCTCAGCCTTTGTAGGTGCCGCTCCTGCAGCCTGGAATGCCTGCGACGTGATGAGCCCGTGCCGAGCAATTACGTCAGGTTAGAGGCCATTGCCCCTCCAGGAAGGGTTCAAATGGGGCTTCCTCTGCCTTCTCTCTCTCTGCTGGTCCCACCTGGGGTGCCGTTGTTGTTCTGTCGCTCATCTGTCTCCTCGGTTGCTCTGTGATGCTTCTAGGTAGCCAGGGCCATATCTGTGTCCCTAGGGCTTAGCCCAGTGTCTGGCTTGCATCTGGGGCTTGGGGTGCCCTGGGGAAGGAGTGGAGTCTGGAGTTTGTGAGCATGTGGGGGAGTTCGCCATCCCTCCTGGAGTCTCACACCAGACACTCCCCTCCCACTGGTGTGTCAGCAGTGAAGTGTTGGTGACAGCAGGGATGGCTGCCCAGGGAGTGGGCCCAGGAGAACTTGTTCCCAGAATGGCACAGACGCTGTGCGTGCCTGCGCTTGTGGATGGCGAAGCCTGCACTGTGCCGGGGGCCGTGGTTTATCACCCCAGCTGCCTGCCAGAGTCGTGTGTGGCATATTTGCTGGGGGCCCTTGGGGCGGCGAGCCCGGATGTCTCCCAGGGAGGGACACGGGAACAGCAGCATGAAGTCCGGCTGGGAGGTACCACGCTGACTGAGGAGCTCTGAGAGGGGCAGAGGACAAGCGGTCCATCTCCTCAGCTGCCACCGATTCTCCTACTCCAGGTTCTGCAGCGGGTGGTGTCCCTCAGGGCCGGTCAATGAGGTCACTCCTTCTACCCCAATTCTAAACACCCCTGGCCAAAAGCCTCCCAGTTGCCCAAAGGAAGGAGGGAGAAGTCTCTACCACCGCCTGTCGCCTGCTCCTCCCCACTTTCTAGCCTCCCCGCTTTCTAGCCATGGTGACCCACTCGGCATCCTAACATCTCAGGCCGTCTCACCCCTGCGCCTTCGCCCATGCTGTCCCCTAGGCCAGGAGTGTCTGGTGAGTCCCTACTCATCTGTCAGGGTGTCGCTCAGATGTCACCTGCTCAGCGAGGCCCCACAGCCCCCCTCCCCCCACCTTCTGCTGCTTTGCATCGGCCTCCATGAAAGCTCTTAGCGAGTTCCGTCTTGTTGCTGGTGTGTAACTCCCCATTGGCTGTTCATTTTTACTTATTACTTTTATTAATATCGACATTACAGTTAATTATAATTTCCACATTCAGGTATAATGCAGGATTGCAGGTGATAGTATTAGCGAGTGTTTATTGACTGCCAGCCTCCTGCGGGGGCCTCAGGAAGCATGTTGGGCACCTGGCCTCCTGGAGTCCTCAGGGTGACCCTCGCAGAGAGGTGTCATCCCCCCATTTCCCGGCTGAGCGAGCTGAGCCTGCGTGCCCTCTGCGCCAAGCACAGTGCTGGACACAGATCCTGGTTGAATGAACAGGGGGATGAACGCAAGAATAAAAGGGTGTGTGGATGGTGACTGATTCCCCTCCTCTTGTTTCCCTGTCCCTCCGTATGCCACCCCCCCAAGACTGGCGCACATGAAGCCAACTTCCCCAGGCAGACCCCCCAGCACTCCCAAAGCATCTTGAGCCACAATTCAGATGATAATGCCCATGCTAATCACCTACAGGACTAAATTAGTCTTGTCAGGAGCCATTAAGGCAAGAGCTAGGATTCATTAGGATGGATCGGGCCCAGGTAGCGGCTGGCATCACTGCCAGTCAGTGCTGATTAATTCCTCTGCAAACTTCATCAATGCCCAGCTGTTTCGTCTGGACCCAGGGAGAGCAATTTTCAGGTGGGCTGACCCCGAATCCGTGGCCTCAGCAGATGGGGGAGCTGTGCCCCTGCCAGCAAGAGGACAGCTCCCTGCAGGCGCCACTCCCCACCCCCCACCCACACCCCTGCCCAGCAGAGTGGGAGGCTGATGTGCACGGTGGGCTGTGTGGGCAGCAGACGCTAGGGGATGGTGAGATGTCTGGACGTGGGATTCTGGAGCAGGCATGGAGGGGGTAGGTGACAAGGGAGTCCGGGGGGTCTCAGTGCCTAGTGACTCACAAGGGGCTGTCCCCTCTTCTCTGTGCCTTTCTCCCATTGTATCTGTAAAGGAAGAAATCATCTCTCAGAAGAGGGCGGAGGATGACATGCTTTTTCTCTTAACCAGAGAATTCCTTAGGACTGACATGGGGGACAGGGGCCTGTGGTACCCCAGAGCAGCTCCTCCGCAGGGGGTTGTCGGGCTAGAGGGACGTGCATGTGAGGGGTCCAGTGGGTCCCGACACCAGCCAGGTGCGTGCTCCAAGTGTGCCCGGCCCGAGCTTTTCTGCCAACCACCCGTGCAAAGGCAGCTTCGTCCGGTAGCTAATAACGATACACACAGGGGAGTGCATGACATAATGATGCGTGCGAAGGAGAATTATCATCTTTGGTTGAAATTAGGGTCAGTGGGAGACAGTGGGGCTGTAACAGCCTATATTCTCCACCTCACTTTGGCCCCCCCACCCCTCAGGATCTTCAGAGGGTCTATGATGAACCACTAGGACAATTTGATGACCACTATCTTAGTCAAATAGTCCCACTGTACAGATGGAGAAACTGAGGCCCCAGAGGGGAAGCTTGCCCAAGGGCCCTGGGGAATTACTATTAAGTTCCAACCTGAAGCCCCCCCTGAATTCACACACCAGCTGCAGGAGGAGTTCCAGGGGGCTCTCCCATGCGGGCCCAGGCTGCCTTGGGGCCTGGGGGAGAAGGGGCACCTTGGGCTGGTGGGATGAGAGAGAACTTAGAGGTTGAAGAGAAGGCTCACGGTGCCTCATAGCTTTCATGGTCTGGGGGTAGAGTGCTTAAGGAGGGGAAGTGAGGTTAGCCCAGGGGCTCCCTGGGGCTACAGACATTGGGGTCAGGGGGCATGGTTTTAGAGGAGGGAAGTGACCCAGTATCTGTCTGACGATCAGATGCTGGGACCCAGGGGCCTGGGCTCTTAATATCCTCACAGTGCAGGGACTTCCCTTTTCCTTGTGGGAGGCAGGGGATGACCCGCAGGACCCCTGGAGGGGCCTGGGTGCTCTGTGGCCTTGCCCCCTTTGCCTTCTCCAGGGCAGCGTTGGACCTCAGAGAGGGGGAGAAGACAGATTAGTACCCTCTTGCCCTCTTGAGGTATCTCACGGGCTGTAGCCATTCCCAGGAGGCCCCGGCCTGGGCACATCTACAGCCCTAGCTGCGGACTTCCCTCAACACATGGGTGGGGGTTTTACATGCAGCCGTAATAACACTAATGATAACGATGATGTGCCACCTGTCATGTGGGCAGACTCTTAATGGCCTGCACTGCACACCCGTGCCAGGCTGTGTCGGAAAGTGGGGTAGGGACACACACATTAAAGGTAACTGGGGAAATGGCAGCTAACTTTCATTATGCAGGTATTCTGTGGGCAGCTAAGCTCTTCCTGCACGTTGCTTCATTGAATCCTTGTGGCAAACTGAGATAGTGGGCTTCATAACCTCCCTCATACACACGAGGAGGCAGAAGCTCCAAAGAGCTAACTTACCCAGGGTCACACATCTTGTATAGGGTGGAAATTGGACTTGAACCTACTGCCGCCTGCCCCCAAATCCTGTGCACTTCACCACAACTGTGGGATTCTGTGTATAGGTCATTGCCTTCAAGGAGCCCCAGTTTGGAGTGGAGAAGAGGAGCAATGGTAAATGCCCATCGAACCCCAGGCAAGTGGGAGCATGAGCTACGGAGTAGTGCTGATGCTCAGAGGAGGAAGGAGCCCGTCCTGGGCACGGGGATGGAGAAGGCTTTGTGGCAGAGATGGCATCACGTGGCTGGGTTTCAACAGGCTGAAGCCACGGGAGAGGCATTTCAGAAGGCAACCACTAGTGTGGCAAGTATTTGTGTTATTTTGGATGGCAGAAGTGGTGGGTGTGGTTAAAAATAAAAAATAGTAACAGTGATTAGTTAGCACTTGTGTTTTACTACTACATGATCCATGTGATCTCGTTGAATCCTCCACAGCAACAATGGGAGTCTGTTCTGTCATGATCCCCGTATTAGAGTTCAGAGAGACCAAGCTGCCCAGGCTGCCATGGCTGCTGAGTCAGGGTTTGAATGCCAAGAGCTCAGTCTCCAGTGTCTGCAAACTTACTACCCCACTGTGCTGCTTCTCAGGATTCTGTGGGTCTTTGCTCAGTCTGTCACCCAGGAAAGGGTTTCAGTGACCAAGGGTCCACACTGGAGAGGCACAGGATCAAGGTGCAGCTGCCCCCAGGTCGGGGAGAGTGGCTAGCACAGCTTGGTTGGGGGGCACAGGCCCAGGACTGGGCCAGGCGGCCGGGCCCCTGACCTGCCTCTGCTCTCGTGTGGCTGTGTGAGCTTGGGCAGGTTGATTTGCCTGTCTGGGTCTCACTTCCCTGTTACTCAGAAGATGCTAGACCTTGATGACGTCCTACACAGAATTGGAATTACTGCTGAAAAAATGACTGGGGAAAAACAGATGAGAGTGTGGGATTAACCAGGTTGCTTATTCTTGGGCTTGCTGAGCCTTTTCCAGTGACCAGTAGTGAAGCATGTGAGGGCCTTGGCTAGTAGTTCTGGGGCCAGGCAGCACATGCCTGCTATAGGGGAGTTGGGGGGCTGGTTAGGTGAGCCTGGCTCAGCTGTGTCCATGGGTGAGGACGTGCTGAGCTTGCAGCCAGTTGAGAACAAACACTTGGGTTCCCTGGGAACCAGCTGAAGGTGTAAGAGCTGAAAACTCTCCAGCTGGTCAGGGAGCCAGTGGCGGGCAGAGCTGAATTTGAACTGGTCACCACTGGCCTGCACCCACTGTCCTTTACATGGCTCAGAGGACCTGTGAGCCTGACTATTTGGCTACAGTTTAACCCAGAAGAGGAAGACAAGTCTTTTTGTCAGCACTTGACTGAAAAGAATTTGGACACCCAGGGAAGTTGTCCATTGGTGCAAGGGTCACCTTGAAGACCCCCTCACCTGAGTGCCTCCTTCTTTCTTCCCTTGCCTACCTGTGCAAAGTACACAGTACAGCAAGCACTGGGAGGCAAAGTGCAAGGTCTGGGTCTGATCCCAGCTCTGCTGCTCACAAGCTGTGTAAGCACCAGCAAGTCCCCGAGCCTCTCTCAGCCTCCTTGTCTTCCCCCAGAATTGGGGGTGATCGTACTTGCCCAGCTGACTTCACAGCGAGCTTCAGGAAAGAGCTTTAAAAACTAAATTGCTGTGCAAATAGCAGACATTGTTTTTATTGAGTCATTTGTCTTCAAGTGCCTCCTCTTCCAAGAAGCCCTCCTTTGCATCGCAGGCAAGTGTGGACTGTATCACTGACCGCTTATCCTCTCTCTGCCTCAGTTTACTCATTTTGAAAGTGGGGATGAGATCACATTGTGTATACTCGTAGGATTGTGGCAATGACTCAATAAGTTAATTTTGGGCATTTGGAACTGTGCTTGGCACTCACAGACACTGACTAGTAGGTTATGATTGACTAGTGCTTTCCCAGTTGGGCAAGAAGCAGCCTGGGACAGGAGTTTTGCCCTAAGTGGCCAAAGCCTCCTGTGTCCAACCATAAATATGTGGTATGGTTTTATATATTACTTTCCCAATGGGCATGTTCACTTTCAAGGTGGAAGAGACTGAGGGGCCCCAGTCCACCTCCTAGCCTGACCAGGAATCTGCTGGCCACAGCTGTCTGCCAACAAGTGGTGTAGGCACTGGGTGGCCAGCTCCCAGTCTCACCAGGCGGTGAGTGCCTGCCACCTAGTAATAGGTCGTCTGCCTCCCGCTGCTGCCCCGCACTCACCCTGGGCTGCCCAGAGCTCCCTGGAGTTAGCCTGTCCCTCAGAACACCATGGCTGTCTGTCCACAGCCCAAAGACAGGCCTGCCCCCTCAATCCGCTGGGCTTGGCTCTGCAGGCCCCGCCCTCAGACTCAGGACAGACTTCGCTCACCTTCAGCCTCCTGGTCACTCTCTG
Organism: Artibeus jamaicensis; assembly: GCF_021234435.1. Taxonomy (NCBI): domain Eukaryota; kingdom Metazoa; phylum Chordata; class Mammalia; order Chiroptera; family Phyllostomidae; genus Artibeus; species Artibeus jamaicensis. The sequence goes on from NW_026521788.1 coordinate 23,049,937, forward strand.
CTGTGCCAGGCACTGAGGAGTGTTGTCTGCTCGTGTCATCGTCCCGGCTCCCTGGGAAGGAGCCGGTTCCTCAGCCCATTTACTGAGGAGGAAGCAGAGGCTCGGAGAGGTCGCCACCTGCCAGAGGTCCACAGTCACTGAGCGGCAGAGCCAGGTTCAAGCCCAGGTCTCTCTCCCTCCAAAGCCAACACTCTCCTCTGTTTGTAGGTGAGTAGATCAGAGGAGGTGGAGAGAGAACCTTCCCGCCCCAGGACTGGTACAGGGTCCTCACCCACCGTCCCTTCCCTCTCTTCTGCTGCCTTGCTCTGCCTTCATACTGCAGTGGGTAGAGAGGACAGGAGCTTCAGACTCTGGTCCCTTCCATCTCCTTGCCCTTGGGCGAGGGAGAGTGTGTGCCGCAGCTGCCTCTCTGCCCCCACACTCAGGTGTCGGCGGCCGCCCGTGGACCCAACATGCCTGGGCTCCCTCGGCAGCAGGACTGTATGGGGTGGGAGCCCCGGGCACTTTGTAGGATTTATGTGGCCTTTGAAGAGGATAATTCAGGATGAATATGCTGGTGTCCAGCTGGGTGAGATGGAGGGATTATTGAGTGTTGAACCTGCTTCGCCGCATCAGCTGCTTTATGAGCTCTCTAGAGAAACCCTATGTTGTGGATAACTCAGCCCTGTCAGGCGGGGAGGCGGCATCTGCCCCTCACATTCCCCCGGCGAGCAGTGCTGGCCGAGCCCAGCCACCTTTCCTGCCCTGTCTGGGTGTCCAGAAGCACCTCTGTCTGTGCATCCTGTGCTGCCCCAGACATGAGGTGAGGGCCGTGGTGTTCACCTGGTGGGTCCCTGTGTTGGCCTCTGGCTCTAGGCTTCCTCGGGCAACCCAGGTAGAGAGGAGGTGAGAGGACCAGAGCCTGTGGACAAATGTCTTTGGTCTTGGGCAGCCTGTTACCCCCAGGGGCAGCCCCGTCTCATCGCTGAGGACACTGCTTCTGCAGGTTGGCAGGTTCCTTGGCAGATCAGACTGGATCTGCAGTTCAGGGACTCCAGACACTATGGGGGAGGTGTCCTCGTGAGTCAGCTTTGCCTAGTGTTGACACACAAGGGCACGAGGTCAGGGGAGCAAAGCCCCTCGTGGGCCCTGGCAGTTCAACTCAACCCTGGTTCCTCTGGTGTTCATCCTCAGTGGTCCCTGCTGCAGCCCACGGTATTCCAGGGACCACCGGGGGTACAGCCGAGCAACAGACCATGTCGTAAACTCTTGGTGAACAGGGACTGTGGCTTAAAGCTTCGTTAGGTGGAGTTGCCTGGTGTGTAGAGCAGACTGACTGTGAGGGCCCATGGCCTTCTTCCTCCATGTGCCGTGGGGAGCCTGGACAGAGGAGTATGACACAGGTGGCACTCGTGCTGTGTACAGTGACTTACACGTCTGTCCCAGCCCCAAAGCACATTTATCCCTGGGCTGTGCTTCCTTCGGTCACGAGAGCCTTTCCGAGGAAAAGGCACCTAGAAGGGGAAATGGCAGGTGCACTGCACTCACCGGGGCAGCTTGGGGGTAGGAGAGCTTGGGTGCAGGTGCTTCCCCCAGCGGGGTCCAGAGCAATAACTCACGGCCCGTGCCTGGCCTAGCCCAGCATTCTGTCATTTTAAACACAATCCGTGTCTCCTGCACCTGCACTCTTCTCTATGCCTGGTCCTGTCACAGGGACTTGGGAAGAGAGCGATTCCAGACCCTGTGCTGGGTTCCCATGCTGTGGTCCCCACCATAACCCAGGAGGGCCACTGCTGGCTCGCTGTGTAGAGGGGGATGAGTTAGTGACCTGTCCACAGTCGAAGGACCCACTCAGTGTCAGTGCCAAGGACTGAGCCTGACCGTCTGACCCTCAGGGCATGCCTGGCTCCGTCTGACTGTGTGCCCTTGAGTACACTGCCTCAGTTTCCCCATATTATAAACTGAGGGTAACGGGCCTCTCCCAGTGTGTTTTTCCCTCCCAGCAGCAGTGCAGAACCCCCGGAGGGCTTGTCACAACACAGGTGGCTGCCACATCCCTTGAATTTCCAAGTCAGGTGGTCTGGCCTGGAGCCTGAGAATTTGTATTTCCGCAAGTTCTTAGGTGCTGCTGCTGCTGCTGGCCCAGGGTCCCCACTTTAAGACCCCTGCCCTCGCCGTGCTGCTTCCCCATTTCCGGAATCGGCCCCTGAGCCTGTGTCCTGACCCATCCAGGCCTGTTCAGTTTGCAGCCCTGGTGGCACCTTCCCTGTAGGCACTGGGCTGGACTCCCTGGGCCTGCCTGACCATCTCGCAGGCCCCCTGCCTGCCGCATCTCCTGTGCTCTCTGCCCCTCAGCTGGGGCTCATGCTCAGGTCACAGGTGTGTAGCTTCAGAGGGAGCCCGAGGAGGACCAGAGATGCAGGGGAGCCCAGATGCCCAGGTGCCCAGATGCCCAGCGTGTCTTTTCCCCAGCCCCACCTCCTGTGTTTACAGAGTGGCTGTGCAGCAGCGGACATAATTACTCCTGATGGCCTTCATTAAAAGCTCTGTGCCAATTTACAGTCAATTAAAGGGAAGGAAGTTGCTTCCATCCTCAGGAAACCCCCAGTCTGCTTCCAGGGAGTCCGGCCCAAGGAGATGCAGGTCTGGGGGTGTGGTTTGGGCCTGAGCAGAAAGGAGAAGGAGGAGGAAAAAAAGGGGAGTGTGGCTTCTGAAGCCAGTGAGCCCACTGTTCTCAAAGTCAACAGCTGAGCCATCTGTCACCAGCTCCTGGCTGAGTGCTCCCACTGTCGTGCCTGAGGCTCAAAGCCCTGGAAGAAGGAGCTCTGAGCCCTAGCCCTGCCCGCACTGTGCTGAAACCTCCCCCCGGTCCTTCACCCCTGGAAGCCCCAGTTTACTCATCTACAAAATGGGTCTGTTTTCTGGTCCTTTGCAGAGCTGCTGTGATTGTTGGGTAAAATCTCAAATGTGGCGAGCACAGGGCCCGGACCCCATCAGGTACTCAGTGGCAGGAGCGGCAATTCTTGTTCTACCTGGGAAACTGAACCTGCCCGCGCAGGTGCTTTCCGACAGCAAAAGTCTGTTCCGATGGTGGCCGCCCGATGTCCCCCCACGTCTGGCTCAGGCCCTGCCTCATCCTCTGGGCACAGGAAACTAGAAGACACTCACGGGGAGTGCCCCGTGGCGCCTGTCCCTCTGGGCAGGACCTTTGGGTTTCAGGGTGAACAGCCTCTTCTTCCGCCTAGAGGCCAATTTAGGGAAATTAAGATGTTTAGCAGCTGTGTTTCCCGCCACCCAAAATGAAACAGCTCCACGTGCTGTAGCGGTGCACACCATCCTAAAGACAACGGGAAATTACTCAGAGCACAACGCGTTTCCCCCTTTCCCTCCTAAAACTGATTTTCTAACTCTCTCTTGATCATGTGTAAAACAAAATACTTCGTGCTTTCACTATGAAAAATAAGATAAAATGCAAATAGCTTCACTGAGTGTCACGGGAGCCAGGGATGAGGAGAGAAGCGCGCGTTTTCACAGCCGGGATTATCTGCTCTGCTGACCGGAACCAGGTCCACGAGAGACACAAACATGGGGGGCCGCAGGCGACGTGGCCGTGAGGGGCCGCCTTCTCCACGTTGGGGCCACACCGCGAAGGCAGTCTGCCCGTGCACACAGGGTGCTGTCCCTGCTCCCGCCCGGTGCCCTCATTTGGTGAGATGACATATGGGCTGTGGCAGGGGACATTCCACGCACGCCCAGCACAGGGCCTGGCCCACCGTCAGGCTGTGGCGCATTCCCAGCCTGCCCTCACTCTGTGGGCAACGAGTGTGGCCTTTTCCTTTGTAGTTGTTTTCTGTCCAGTCCTCTGCCGTTAAAGGAATAATGAGGAATGAGGACAGGGTCACTCTCCCGCCCTGCTCACCCCCTGTTCCTCATCCTCAGGAGGTTTTCTTTCTCAGCCCTCCCCCCCATCTCTGGCTTTGGGAGTGGGTGGGAGTGGGTGGGAGTGGCAGGGAAGGCAGGACGGAAGGTGGAGGAAATTAGCATTCCCTTCACAGCCAGCTCTCCTGCCGGAGTTTTCTCGTCCATACATCAGGATGCTGACTCTCAGGGCCAAACAGCAGTGGGTGTAAAGTTCTCGGGTCGTGCTAGAGCCAGGACCCTGGAGGTCAAAGACCTCTTCGTGGCAGAGCTGCTCTGTTCGGCCTGAACTTTCCCTGCTGAGTTCCTCGTTTTCTGCCCCTTTGTTTCGGCCAGGCCAGCGTCCTGCTGTGCACTGATCGCTGGGGTTCCTTACATCGCCTTTTCTTCACGAGGCATTTGTAGACACGTCCACCCACCACTCCGTCTTGGGGGCCTGATTAAAACATTTCAATTTAACCAACAGATACCGCACTCACTCCGTGTCAGTAACTGCTATAAGTTCTTTTAACCCTTTAACAACCCCCCGAGGAATGTGCTATTATCACTCCTACTTTATAGATGGGGAAGCTGAGGCAAATAATTGCAGTGACTTGCTCAAGGTCATACAGCTTGGGAGTGGGGTTGAAGCTGGGATTTGAACGTGGGCATCAGCAACCAGCCTCTTAACCAATCTGCACCGCTACTTCCGAATAATGCTAATGACAGCAGCAATCATGGCTTCTGTTTCTTGAGCATCTGTGAGGTACTTGTACACATTATCACATCAAATCTTTAAATGTAGCAAATGAGGAAACTGGGGCTCAGAGAGAGTCGTTAACCTGCCCCTGGTCACAGAAGCAGCAGACAGGGGAGGCAAGGCTGAAATCCAGGCAGCCTGTCCGTGAGTCCCTGCTTGTCCTGCTGTGTCTCCTGCATGTTCTGGCCCCAGAGAAGATGGGTCCCCTCTGTTGACTGTGACGAGGACTCGTCTCATCTGAAACCAATCTGCTCAGCCCCGCTATGCCAGAGCCTGGGCAGAGGACTTGCCTTTATAGTTCTGGGGGCTGCCAAGGGCGTGAGGAATGGGGGCTGTGGAGGAGGGCGGTGGCAGTGCAGTTCAACAGGGCCTCTCATGGACAGTTGATTGTTGACCTTGGCCTTGTGTCCTATGTACCCTCACTGGTGGCAGCTAGATCTCCTTGCAGTTGAACTGAAAACTAATGGCAGGAAAGTAAGTTAACGTGCCTTTTGACCCTGACAGTCCTGGATTCAAATCACCTTCCCTCTCGTCCTTCTGTGCCCCACAGAGCCAATGGCCGAGATTATCAATGGGGCCAGGAGGGGCCAAGGCTGCCTACAGTCTCTCTTCCATCCTCATAACCGTTCAGGATGAGGGCACTATAATCACATCTCCATTCTTTTTAGTATGAGATACTTCAAGCCCGTGAAAAAAATATAATGATGCATTGTCTGAAACAGTAGCCACTGGCCACATGTGGCTATTTAAATGTACATTAATTACAAAGAGATAAAAATATAAAACCCTGTTTCTCATCCACGCCGGCCACATTTCCAGTGTTTGACAGGCCGCTGTGTGGGGTGGCTGCTGTACCGGACGGCACGGAGGATGTTTCCGTGGTCGCTGCAGATTTGGCCGGGCAGTGCTCATGTAGCTTCTCAGTGTTCAAAGGAGCAATTCAGCAGCCTGCCCACAGCCACTCAGCCAGGTGCAAATAGCCCCCCGGGATCATCTGAGCACTGGACCACTCTTTTCTATGCCTGGCCATTAGCCCCCGGCCCCAATGGCAAAAAGCATTCTCTCCAGGTAGCAGCTTAAGGCACAAAGAGGCAGCATGACCTACTCAAGGTCGAGAGGCTGGAGGCAATGGGGTAAGAAGACCCAGGACTCTGAGTCACTGGGAGCCACCCAGCTGCCTGGACCCTAAGCAGGCCAGCTCAGGGCCGGGGGCCGGGGGCGGTGTGCCCACGCTCGGCCAGAGGCAGCCCTGCTGGTTGTGCATTTTTACAGCTGTTTACCTGATGTTGTTCCGTCCAGGAATGAAATAACTCTCCCCATGGCCACTATGAATTTTTCGCTTCCCTGGGGAAAAACCAGCCCCTGTGATTGGAACATTGTCTGCAGTCCTGTCAGGTAGCTGGCGGTGAGTGACAGGTGAGAGAAAGCAAACGGCTGAAAGCCATTACCCTCTTACTTCAGTGGACTTGGAAAAATAGTCATAAATTAGTGCTGTGTGCCGAACGAGGGGAGAGGAAAAAGCATACGAGGAAAAGGACCCTCCTCCCCGAGAAAGTCGTAATTTTCCTCCGGAGGGTGGGAGGGGTGGGATGTTCAGAAGGTGCCGTCTCAGAGGCGTCCGCGCGTCACCTGCCTTCGCCATACGCAGGGGAGGAGGCCAGGCCCTGCAGGGCCCTGCGGTGAAGCAGGGGGTCAGCGTCCCCTCCCCCTGCAAGGTCACCCCTGCAGCGTGTGTCCCTGTGTGAGTGTGTACGTACTGGTGTGTCTTTGTGGGGCAGTGCCCTGAGCGTGAATACACCTTTGTCTGTGTGTGTGTGTGTGTGTGTGACTTCACCTTGATTTTGTACTTTGCTTTTTCTATACATTCGTAGCAACCTACATGGAGCATCTGAGTCCACTGATGATGCAGAGCGAGGCACGCGTGTGTGCGTGTGTGTACCTGGGGTGGCAGGCCACCTTGGAGGCTGGGATCTAGAGATCAGAAAAATCGCTTGTGGGCTACTAGGGTTCATGTGCTTTAGGGTTATTATTGCTTAAAGGATGCTGGCTCTTTTTTCTTTGTGTCTCTGAAGGTGTTCTTTGTGGAGAGTGGGAAAAGGGGGTGAGAGAAGGGGCCGGCTAGAGGCAAAATGGCCCAGCAAGCCCTTTGGAGACCCCAGGGAGGGGGAAAGAAGGGCACTTAGGATTTGGGCTGCTGAGGACAGTCATCTAATTTCAGCAAGTTACGCTCACAAATAAAAAGGTGTGAACTTGAATAAGAACATTTCGTGGGGGGGAAATGTATACCAGGGGTCCTCAGACTTTACCTTGCATCCGAATCCTCTGGAAGGCTTGCTAAAACAGATCGCTGGGCCCCATCCCCAGAGTTTCTGATTCAGCAGGTCTGGGCTGGGGCCTGAGAATTTTCATTCCTTACCAGCTCCCAGGAGATGCTGATGCTGCTGATCTGGGGAGCACACTTTGAGAACCACTGATGCACACCTTCAACAAAGGCCTTTAATGAATCCCCAGTACCGCGAGCCCATGCGGTTGGCAAGGAGGTTGTGTAGTGCATGGCCAAGAGCATGGAGCACGTAGCTGGGGTTTAAATACTGACTGTCAGCTGTCACCACTGGGCCCTTAAGCAAGTGGCTTAACCACTCTGTGCATGGGCTTCCTCATCCATGAAGTCGGGATGATAACATCTACCACACAGGGCCGGTGTGTGGAGACAGTGTGCGTTAAAGGCTTAGAATAGTGCCTGGAACCCAGACAGCGCTATATGTGTTGGCTAATGTTACTCTCCCCACTTGGCAGGTGAGTAAACTGAGGGTAGATGGCATTCCAAGGTCACACTGAGAGTCAAGGCAAAGCTGGAATGAGGACTCAGGTCTCCTGACTCCTGGCCAGTGTCCCCACTCCGTTTCTCCCTATCTGTGCTTCCAAATGCCCCCATGTCCTGGCCCAGCAGGTTCGTCTCCTGACCCTCCCTTCTCTGTAGGGGAGGCAGACCCTTACCCCTTCCCTCTCAGGAAGTGGGGGTGAAACAAACCCTGATGGCCAGCTCTGACCTCAGCCCAGCCCACCTGCTCCCCGATGCCCACCTGGGACCTGGCCGCCACCCTGCCTGGCCCTGAAGCTGCATCACTTCAAAGCCAAACTTGGATATGCCTAGAAATTGAGTCAGGGAATGGAGGTGTTTCTGGATGAGAAAAGCGTGGGGAGTGGTACACTCACGCGTGCACGTGAGTGTGCGCACACAGGCACCTGCACACGCCATCGTGAAATCTAAGTCTGCGGGCAGAAGAGGAAGCTGGCCGAGGAGTGGTTTGTGGAGAGCTGTCAGCAGCTGTGGGCCAGAGGCTGGTCTTTGCCCCTCTGCCCCAGCCTCTGGAACCCACCTGACTCCCCGTGGGACCCTCTGGGGAACACCCCATGGCCCTTCTGTGGGGCCAGGTCTTTTTGGCAGGGGAGCAGGGAGGGCAGATAGCTGAGCTGGGGGGCAGGTCCCTGAGATTCCCATCCTTCCTGCCCGGGGTGGTCCTGAACATGGAAATCTGGAGCAGATGTGTCTTTAGCAGTGTCGACAGGCCCTGGGCAGGAGGAACCTGCGCTAAAAGGCAGCCTTTGCCCTGGGAAACCAGAGTCCCGGAGGGAGTGAGCGTCCTCCAAGGGCCCCACAGTGTCTCCTGAGCCCCCGCCGGGCTCTGGGGATGCTCAGCCGGTCCAACAGCCCTGGCCGGCCAGGGCTTTCACTGGACTGGGAGGGTCGGACGCTTCAGCCAGCCACGACCACCCGAACCAGACATGCCTAGTAATTCGGGGCAAGCTGAGAGGGGTGGGGTGGCTGCATGAGGAAGTCACTCCCTCCAGGGGGCCCAGGCACGCAGTCAGGCAGACCCGGGTCTGTGTGAGCCCCTGGGCATGCTGGAGTCAGGGCCCTCGCTGGTCTTCCCTGAGGCTTAGAGGAGCCAACTCGGTGTCAGTGGCTCAGTGCGCAGCCACTTGGATGCACACACACTCTCTGGGGCAGATCTCACACAGGAGGTGAGATTTTTTAAATTTTAAAAAAATGTTTGTTTATTTATCTTTAGAGAAGAAGGGAAGGAGCGAGGGAGAGAAATATCAGTGTATGGTTGCCTCTCCTGTGTTCCCTGCTGGGAACTGGCCTGCAACCCAGGCACGTGCCCTGACTGGGAATCAAACTGTGATACTTTGGTCCTCAGGCCCGCACTCAATCCACTGAGCTACACCAGCCAGGGCTAGGAGGTAAGATTTAAGGCAGGTCTTGATGGGTGCTGGGCAGGGCCTCAACCAGCAGAAGGGCAGAGGAACAGTGAAGACTAGAGGCAGGGCTGGCCTGGGGCCCTCTCACTGCCTGCCCCCTTGCAGATGCCCCGTCTCGGGCTGTCACCAGGCCTGACAGGCAGCGGGGACCACTGCTTCTTGGGCTTCAGAATTCATTTCTACACCACCTGCTTCACATTTAGCACCTTGTGTTCAGCCCTTAGTTCCGTATCCATCCCCCCACCTCCCCGAAGGGGCTGTCCTCCGGGGAGGGACTGCGACTCTCTCATCCTGGTCCCCGCTGTCAGCTCAGAGATGGACTCAGATGTTACCCTCCTCTGTATCCTAACACGTATCCCTTTCTTCTCCCAGATGTCCTCACCTCTCCCCAGGCCTTGACTCCCTGGTCCGCAGGGCCTCTGGGCAGTCCTTTTGGTGGTGCCAGAGAGAAGGTCCTCTCCTGTGAGAACAAGGTCCTCTACCCCAGCGCCATCCATCCCGCCTCTGCCAGGCAGCGCCGGCCCCATGCAGAGGCCTCCCTTCCTCCCCTCCCCTGTCCTCCATCCTTTCACCTCCATCCTTTATCCCAACGATGTCACAAGCAGAGCTCTGTGCTGGGCACTGAGGCAGTTTTCAGTTTCTAGTAAAGGGGACTTTTCACTCTATTGTATCCAAGGCCAACCACCTGCATAGAGAGATTCAATAGCCCCAGAGTTCATTAACCAAGAGAACCTGTCACGGGAGTTCCTGATGGAGTCCAAAGTAAGTGGTAGCTACAACGAAGACATTCAGAGAGAGGGCTCATTGCCGACATGGAGAAATAGTAAGGATGACGATGATGAACAGTTCCTGTGGGTCTACTGTGAAGTGGCTCTCTTCCGAGACATTATGTGTATTAACCCCATTCTTCCTCATGACCTTCAGTGTGCAAGCCAGGACGCATGTCCCAGCCTAGTGTCACCCAGGTGAGAAGGCGGGGCTGGGCAGGGCTGGCATGTGGCAAGCACTCACTGAGTGTCACCTTCATGAACAAAGGGGTGTTTAGGACAGAGTCCTCTCGGAAGTTGGAGCAGGGTCAGCCTCTCCCTCTGCTGCCACCTGTTCCACCCGGCGGCTGTAGTGTTCATTTTACAACGTAGATTATTGTTACCCTTCCCAGCCTACAACCCTTCCTGGGCTTTCCCGTTAGACTAAATACATACTAGGCCCTCGGCGTTAAAAACTCCATGGACCAGCCCCTGCCTGCATCTGACTTCTTTCCTATCACCCTCCTCCCTGCTCATGGAGCTCCCGCCACGCAGCTTGCCTCTGGTCTTTCAAAACGCCACGCATATTCCCACCTCAGGGCCTTTGCATTTGCTGTTCTCTCTACCTGGAACACCCTGCCCCTCAGTCTTTGTGGAGTTTGCAAAAACTGGGACCCCCTCATTGCTTATTTCTCCAGGAAGCCTTTCCTGAGCCTCCTCTCGAATGTGGCCCACCCTTTCTCCAGTTTACACTGCTTTGTTTACTTCTTAATACTTCACATTTGCAAGTACTCACTGTTTGTGCATTTATTGTCTGTCTCCCACCCTCCCCACTCCCTGCATCTAGCTCCATGAAGGCAGAGACTTTGTCTTCCAAGGCTGCGTCCCTGGCACCTGAGGGCCCGGCACTCAATAACCCTCTAATGGATATTGAATGAATGAATGAATGAATGAATGAATGAATGAATGAATGTCGGAGTGCACAGATTGTTAGCTTGGAGGAGAAATGACAGCATTAGGGCGGGGGGATACTGAAGGAGAGCCACAGAATAGTCTTACGTGCCCAGGGAAGAGTGGGTCGGCTGGTCTGGAAGGAGCGGGTCTGAGGTTGGGAGTCCTGGCAGAAAAGACGGCATGAAAAGACAGGGTCCCAGGGTGGGGAGCGCTGAAGCCAAGTCTTCATTACCTGGACTTGAGCCTAGGAGTGGCGAGCCATGGCTGATGCTTGAGCAATGTAAATGCAGGTCTCTGAGGCATTGCTCTCATGGCGTCCCTCCTCAGCTCAGCAACCTCCAGAGGCTCCCACTGTCCAGACATCAAGCCCAGGCGTCTGGTCTACCAGACCAGACCGTTTGTGATTGGCTTCACCACCCTTCCAGCCTGTGTGGATTCTTGGTTCCCTGAAAACCTCCCCGCCGCTTTCCCAGGACCACCGTGTCGCACAACTCCAGGGGCATCGGTTGTGTAGTATGGCTCGGCTGCACTTCCCAGCACTTTCGTTTTTAAGAGAGTGGGAAGGGGAGAGAAACATCCAATGCCTCTTGTACACGCCCCAGCCTAGGACTGAACCAGCAACCCAGGCACGTGCCCTGATTGGGAACCGAACTGGCGACCTTTCACTTTGCAGGACAATGCCCAACCCACTGAGGCACAATGGTCGGGGTTGCCCTGCCCTTTTCAGCTCTGCCTTCTGCCTGTGTTGTCCCTGCCACATTCTCCTCCACAAGGTCCTCCCTGATCCTCAGCTGGAAGTGGGCCCTGGCTTCTCGGAACCCTCCATGTGTGTGATCCCCACACCCTTCCTTGTTCCTGGTGGTTTTTTCCCTCTTACCTGGAGCCCTGGTTCCGTAGTGAACAAGCTGCCCCGAGCAGTCGCTACCCACTTCTACTGCAGAAGCAGGCGGGAGGGCGGGGGGAGGCATGTACTTCAGCGCTCACACCCTCAGCTGTCCCAGAACATCCTCCTCCCAAAAGCCTTCCTTGAGGTCCCCTCTGCCTTCAGGGTGTCGTCTCCCCCTCCTGCTGGCTCTCAGGTTGTCTTTCTCCTAGGTGCCTTCTTTGTGGGCCCAAGGAAGGCTCAGCAGAGCCCCGCTGAGCCCCAAAACAAGATTATGTCCCACCATCCTACAATACAACCCTCCTGGACCCTGTATCTCCTTCCACCACCTCTCCTTCCTTTTCCATTCAAGCTTGTTTTAAAAAACAAGCTCTTCTACAATGTTGTTGGGGTATAATTGACATATAAGAAATGACACCATTTAAAGTGTATAATTGATAATTTCGCCCTGACTGGCGTGGTTCAGTTGGTGAAACATTGTCCCTGAAAGTGAAAGGTTGCTGGTTTGGTTCCCAGTCACAGCACATACCTATATGTGGGTTCAAGAGGCAACTGATTAATGTTTCGCCCACAGCGATGCTTCTCTGCCTCTCTTTCTCCCTTTCTTCCTCTCTCTCTGAAAAGCATGACATGGACGACAGTGTGCGATTGCTGGGAGGTGGGGGGTGTAAGGGGACTAAAGGGTAATGGAAAAAATACAGTAAAGTTTTAATAAAATAAGAATAATTTAAAAATAAAGGTTATGATTGGCCATTTTGAGATATGTATATATCCTTGAAACTATCACGACAGTCAGGATAGTGAACATTAACCCCAAAGTTCTCTCACACCCCTTAATAATCCCTCCTATCTACCCCGCCACGCTCCCTACCCCCGGTGACCCTGATCGACCTCTGTCTCTGTAGATCAGTTTGCATCTTCCAGGATTTTATGTCAGTGGAGTCGTGCTGTGTGCACTCTTTCTGCCTGTGCCCATCCCACAGCCTCACTGTTCCAAGAGCCGTTCCTGCCGTGGCGCAGGCCAGTGGTGCATCCCCCTGGTTGTTGAACCGTCCTCCGTTGTCAAGATCCACCACGATGCGCTTACCCACTCGCATGTTGATGGGAATCTTGCTGTTTTCGGTGTGGGGCCATTTCAAACAGTAGCATCTGTACATTTTACATGGAACGATGTTTTCATTTTCTTAGGACGGTATCTAGGCATGGGGTTGCTGAGTCACATGTGGCTGACTTAAGAAATTGAGAAGCTGTTCTTCAGAATAGTAGTCCCATTTCACACTCTGTGCTGTCTGAGACCTCCAGTTGCTCTACTCATGGCACGAGGCATGGGAGGTCTTTGTTATTCTAGCTGGTAAATGTGTATAACATTGACCATTTTAAGCATAAGGTGTACAGTTCAGTGGTGTTGAGTCTATGCACAGGGCCGTGCCCCTATTCCCATCACCACTGTCTGTTTCCAGAACATGTCATCGTCCCAAGGGGGAGCTCCCCACCCAGAAACAACAATTCCCCATTCTCCCCTCCCCCAAGCTCCTAGTAACCTCCACTGTGGGAGGTATTTTCAATTGAAGTCATTCTAATAGTTATGTGGTGGTAACGCATTGTGGTTTTAATTTGCATTTTCCTAATGACTAACGACGTTGAGCATTTTGTCATGGACCTATTTGCCATCTGTATATCTACTCTGGAGCAGTGGCTATTCAAATCTGAGAGCATTTTTGAAAAACGAGTTGTTTGTTTTCTTATTATTGAGCCTTGAGAGTTCTTTTATGTTCTGGATAGGAGTCCTTTATCATATGAGTGAGTGGCAAGTATTTCCTCCAGTCCTGCCGTCTTCATTCCCGCGGCAGTGTCTGTCGAGGACAGGCCAGCTTCTCTGAGGAGTGGTCTTCACCTCGGTGCCCCGATATCACTCCACCCCTTCGCAGCCGGCTCCTGCCCCACACTCCGCTGGCAGGGCCCAGTCTAAGGCCAGTCAGGGGCCTTCCCCTCGCCCCGTCCAGTGGGCTGTTTTCACACCTTCCCCCCTGACTCTCCACTGTCTGACTCTCCAGTCTCACCACCCAACTCACTGCTCCTACCGCCTGCTCCTCCTCTACCTCTGTGACCATCCCTTCTTGGTCTCCCCCTCTCCCACTCGGCAGTGGAGCTCCCTAGGGAAGTACCCTCGGTCCCCTTTACATGCTCTGCATAGTGGGATCGCCCTCTCCACTTGCGACGTGACCACTCCCAAGCCAGTGAACCCCGGATGGCCACCTGCAGCCCAGCCACCTGTGTGGGCTCCGAACGCTGGGGCCCAGCTGTGCCCTGGCAGCTGCTCTAGGAGGGCCAGAGGCTCCTCTGTTTGTCATGGCCCCGGTAACTCCTTGAATTTGCCATCTTGACCCTGCCCACGCCCTGCCGTTTGCTGCCTCAGCACATTAATCATACCGTCCCTGCTGCCCAGTGTGACCTTCCCGGCTCTCCTTTCCTCTTTTCTTTCCTTCATCCATCTCATGACATCTCTGTTCCAGGAAGCCTTCCTGGAGGTCCTGCTTCACAGTCTGTCCTCTGGCTTCCGATGCCCCGGAGTATAGCCTAGCACCTGTCACGTCACACGGACATGATCCGTTGATGTGTTTATTCCTTTCGCTAGGCAGTAATTGCTTTGAGGACTGCAGTGACTTCTAATTCATGTTCCTACCCCCACATCCACAGGTGTGTCTGCAAATGCACTCGGTGCTCAGTAAATGGCGGGCAACTCAGTTTCAGGGCTGGATCCATTTTTGGCCCCAGGTCCATTCGTGGCTTTCTCCAGCTCTGTTCCGAACCTCAGGGAGATGCCACTAGGGGCTGCCTTGCCCACACTCCTGGGACACTGGCTTCCAGCTGGGTTTAGCCACCGGGATGCCCCAGGAGACTGGACTGTTGCAAGGAGAGGGAAGCCAGGGCATGGCGCCCGCACACTCTCTCCTTGGGGGTGACGCCAGCTCCCACCAGGTGACCACGGGACCCAGGCTTTGGAAACAGCACCTCCTCCCTGTCCCTCTGGTGCAGAGCTGGTAGGGGAGTCTTCCTGCTGTTCCTGGTCCGCGGGTCACCACACCATCCCCTGCTTAGCCACTCAGCTCCCCCGTCTCCTGCGTGACCCAGTCTCCACACAGCAGTGCTCTCTCTTCCTGCTGGGACCCTCTCAGACCATCAGGGACCTGAGGGCCAGCGGTCCTCTACTTGTACGGGGACCAGAATCCCCCAGGAATCCTTCCTCCGGGGAAGGCATGGCTGAATGACCGACACCCAGGCCCAGGCCCAGCCTCTCCATCTCCATGCTGTGGCCGGCTGTGGGCTGAGGACAGGCAGCACCACTGCCTCCCTTGTTCTTGACCATGGCCCTTTCCCTGTTGAGCCTGCTGAGCGGTAAAAGCCAGAGTGGCCCCAGGTGTTGGGATAATAGCATTTTTAATTGTGCTCAAATGAGATTAACTTCTTACCTGACAGTTTGACATCTTTATTGTTATTAATGCCCAAATAATGCACCGTTATTTTTATAAAGCTCATGGTGGCAAACATTTTCCTTTATTTGGATTAAAAATAGATATATCTGTTACTTCCCCTCATTACCTGGGGCAAGACACAGGGTCCCCAGCTGGGGAGCAGGGACTAGGGTGAAGGGAAGCCACCTTCGTCCAGTCACCCCCCGAGGGGCCTGAGTGGAGAGTCTGGAGATGGTCCTAGGAGTTAGGAGAAAAGGCTTGGTGTCCCCAAATTGAAATTTAGGTTCTCCACAGTACTAAATAAACTGAGAAAGAGGTAAAAAGTAAATAACTATAAAGACTCTGGAAGCATCCAGAGTCCCTTCTGCTTATTCATTTGCTCATTCAGAAGGATATGCTGTTGATTACCCATTGTGTTAAGTGCTAGGTGTCCTACGCTGTGCTGGCCTCTAGGTCATTGCCTCTTTGGAGGATGGGGTCAAGGGGAGGGGCAGGGTAATGCAGAGGTCATGAGTGTGGCTCTAGAGTCAGATTGCCTGCGTTCAAACCCTGCTACCTGTATATCGCAGGGTAAGTTACTCAACCACCCTGAGTCTCAATTTTGCTTTCTATAAAATGGGGGCAATGGAAGCATTTGCCTTCAGGGATTTTGGAGGCATTAAATACATGTGAAAACATTTAAAACATTGATTGGGGCATATAATGGCCAAACAATATCAATGGTAGTTATAGTTGAAGTCTCACTGGCCCTTGTGCCAGCTGTCACGAGGACTGGTCTGCCTGGGGCTCCCAGCAGCATCTCTGGGTGGGACCGGGCCCCTGCAGAATGACAGCTGGAGAGGGTCAGGTGGGTCCTGGGAGGGGATGCTCTCGGCCTTTTCCAGGGCTAAGAGCAGTGGAGGGACAGTGCCCTGGAGAGCCGTGTCCCCTACCTGGTGACCCTTCTCCCACTCCCAGGAGTCCTGTCGCCTCCACTTACCCAGTCATTAGCCCTGCTGACAAGGTCGATAATGCGTCTGCCTAGGAGAGCCGGCACCAACGTCTTTATCAAAGCCAATATTAATTTTCACTAATTAGGAGCTGCCGCTAATGAGCGTCACAGCTAATTTAGCTCATCTGTAACCCAGGAATGGTGCTGCTCCTGTTCCAGGCTCCAGAGTCCAGGATGCTGCTGCTCCATGCCTCCCCCGCCCCCTCGTCGCAGTGCTGGGGCACCGGCTGCCAGCGAAGCCTGCGCTGCCCAGTGCCTGGCCGGCTTGCTCTGCCCAGGGCCCAGTGCCCCTGTCCCCCACCTCCAGGGAGTCCCCCAGGTGAAGCCAACAAGGCCAGTCCCTGAGGAATGGGTCAGAGTGTGTACCTGCCAGCCCTGAATCTGGGAAGCTTCCTGTTAGGAAGGCTCTGACTCCATTCTCATGCCTTTGCCACCTCCCCCAGGAAGCCTTCAGAGACCACCTCAGCCCAAGCAGCCCTTCCTCCTCTTGGAGAGCCTAGCCCTCCCTGGCCAAACATTGGCAGCTACTCAAGACCTATTTATGACAGTGTTTGTAAAGTTGCCTTTTTCTGAGAAACAATAGAACACAGTAGGTAGACAATGGGCCCCGAATTCTGACAACTAGTGGCTGTTACACCCATGCCTCACTTTCCTCTTTGGTAAAATGGGGTAGGGGTTAGGGTTACTCCTAGGTCACTGTGACGTTAGCCGAGAGCGCTGCTCGTTCGTGCTGTGTTCGAGGGTTCTCATGCTCGTGCCTCGCCTTTTCTTGACCCATCCTTGTTTCCCGCCCACTCATGCCCAGTACAGGGCTTTCCCAGGAGAAAGCTGACAGGCTAAGCCCCCAGTGTGGTGCCAGTGACTGTCCAGTGAGTGAACTTGGGCTTTATATCCCCTCTCTGAACCTTCGTTCCCCCACCTATAAAATGGGGCCTCTGGCCTGCTCAGCCTCTCAGGGCCCTCTTGGCTCTTCTATTCCGTGACCCTCCAGGCTCCGGGAATATTTGGTGCACAGAGAGACATGGGTCTCTGCCCTTCTCTAGGCAGGCTGGAGAGGAGATTTCTCTCCCTCCAGGCTCCTCCAAGCAGCCTCCAGCCCTCAGACGGGTCCTGGGATGGCACCGCGCTGTGCAGCCTGAGAGCTGGGCCGCTTTGCCTGGGCCAGGCGCGCTCTCCTGCCCTTGTCACCCCCAAGCCACCACTTCCAGAGAGCCAGAGCGGTGGTTCACGTGGCTTGGCCCTTGGGCACACAGTGAAATCCCCGGGAGCTGCCCAGGAGCATACTGTGCCCCTGGGTCCCCTGTGGCCCTGCCTGGCACCTCCCAGCCACGTGTGAACACATTTGAGGATCCTGGTGTGGACAGAGGGTGGGAAGGGAAGGAGTACGTGCGCGAGGGGATGAGGGACTCGTCTGGGGAAGTTCCACTCCTGCCTCCTTTTTTCTGACTCCTGCGAAGTTTGAGCCCTTGCTCAGGATAGGAAGGGCCCAGGAGGGCGGGCGAGGACATCTTTTTTGCACTTATCACCTCCGAAAAGCGACCTTCAGGCCGAGCCAACTTTGGGGGAAGTGCCTTCAGCCGTGACAGATTTGACTATAAATCTTTGCTATTAATGCTTGGTTCCCAAGGTCTGTCATTCTGTATGCCAGAGTGACAAGCGAAAACCGTGCATGGCCCATCTGTCACCCAAGGGGTCCCCACCCCCAGCTGGCTTTACCTAGGGAAGGGTGGTGGGTGGGAGGGGGCAGGGGTATGAAGGAGAAGAAAAATTGGGGTGCAGGGGAGATCTGACCAGTGAAGTGAGGATTGCAGCTGGTGGCTGAGAGTGCAGGATGCGGGGCAGCGGCTGGCCTCTCAGGGTGAACAGGCCCTGGTTCTGTGCCCGGGTTCCAGAGCCTCGGGGTGGGTGGAGGGTCGTCCGCCTGTGAGTCGGGGCCTGGACTCAGCTCTGGCTCCGTCTTCCGTCTGCTGTGGGGCCCAGGCAGCTTGGGTGTCCTCTCTGGTGTCAGTTTCTGCTCTTCAAAATGAGAGGGTGGCCGAGGTGATTTCCGATGGCCGTCGTCCTCCTGGTTGTGGATACGGAGCTGCCCCCTGCCCCGCCACTGCCCCCAGGGCTTGCAAACCTTGGGTGACTTGTTTCAGGGGAACTGAGTGGAGCCGAGAACAGACAGCAGCACCCATGGCCGGTGGCTGTGTGAGAGGCCATGCACGGGGAGATGCGCCCCCAACTCCAGTCTGATCCCCTGGGTTCTCTGGAGAGACCCTGGGCTGGAACACGCACTTCAGGGCCAAATGGAAACTGACTTGGTTGAGGGGCTGCAGGGCAGGGGCAGCATCGGGAGGGATACTGAGCTTCTTGGAGAGTGTTTGTCTGCTGGGCTTTGTCTCCTGTGTGCCTGTTCTAAAGTTTATTTTTTTTAAACTCTTGACCTCCAGTGTGAAATATATCACATAGAAGAGTGTCTAGACCCTGATCACATAGATTACAGAAATATTATAAAGCAGACACTCGTGTGATCTCACCCTAAGCATTGCCCGGACCTTCAAAGCGCTCCCTTCCCATTGCCCGCTTGGCTGGCTCCACCCTCAGGAGTGGGAACACCCCTTTCTCTGGGCTCCTTCGGGGTGATGACATTCTCCAAAAGGGCCTAGAAAGATGCCTGGACAGGGAGGGGCTCTAGAAACCTTGGGGCTGCTTTATTTTTGACCTTGAATGAGATCTCCTGTGTTGCATCCCACAGGGCTGGCCTCCCCACGTCTCCATCCTCTCTCCCAAGGGGCCCCTCCTGCCTCTCTGCCCATCTCTTCTCGCCTTCCTCCCTGGCCCCCCTGAATGTTGGCCCTGCTCAGGGATCCGTCTTCAGCCCCCTTCCCCACTCCCTCTACTCCCTTCTCCTGCCCCTCACCTCTCCCTTGGCTTCAGTAGCCACATACAAGCTTATCTCTTTCCCCAGAGTTTTACACATGAATGTCCCCTGTCTCCTGGACCTCGGGGACCTCAGTCCAGGTCTGCACCAGGATTTGTTCCTTACCTTTCTTACAAAATTCAGTTAGTGGTTCCAGTTGCCTCAGCCAGAGCTTGGCAAGTCAAAGACCCTGTCCCGAAGTCTATGCTGAATAAGTCACCAAGTCTTGCTGTTTCCGCTTCTGAAATGTCTCTCACACTTTGCCTGTTTCTTGCTTTTGATGCTGGTCTCTTACCATCTCTGCTTAGTCCAGGACTGGTAAATTTCTAACACTTACACCGTATTTCTCTGTGCCCAGGCCAGACATCACTAGTCAATCACTGCACTTTTTCTTTCCTCAGCATAGTGCCCAGGCAGCCACTGCCAATCTATCAGAATTGGCGCATGAGATGACAGTGATTCACTTCCATGGCCTGGGTTTCATAATAACCTCCCCCTGGGCTCCTCGCCTGCAGCGTCTGGCCGCACACACCCATCTTCTACATGACTGCCAAGAGAATCTTCGTGAAAGCACAAGCGAAGTCAGTTTGCTCTTCCACTTCAAGACCCTTCCGTATCTGGTGTTCATGGGGACAGAGTGAGGCAAGATGAAGGGCTCTGGAGATGGACGGGGGCGAGGATTGCACAACACTGTACTTCAAGGTCACTAAGCTACACACTTAAAAATGGTTAACGTGGCACATTTTATGTTGTCTTTATTTCACCACAATGAAAAAGTTGAAGAAAGAAATGAAATTCTGACCCATGCTACAACATGGATGAAACTTGAGGGCATAGACTAGTAGAAGAAGCCGGTCAGAAAAGAACAAATATTGTTCTACGACCCCACTACTTTTGTACAGAACATAGGTCAGTTTCATAGGGACAGAAAGTAAAGGTGGCTGCCCGGGTCTGGGATGGGGGAGAATGTGGGGTTCCTGATCAATGGGGACAGAGTGACAGTTCGGGGTGATGGCACAGCGGCAGAGATGGTGGCGGTGATGGCGGCAGGACACTGTGATCGTGCTCAATGCCACTGAACTGCGCGGCGGGGTGTGGTTAAAGTGGCTAATTTTATATTAATGTCTATCATACCACAATTGAAAAAATATATATTATGTGTAATGTTCATATATCATTATAAGTAACATAAAAATGCATATAAGATACAAAAATTCTTCTGTAGTTCTCCATTGCTACTTGGATGCAATGGAGAAAATACAAGCTCCTTAGCCAGGCACACAGAGCTCCCCAGGATCCAGGCCCCACCCAGCCCCACCCCACTTCACCCCTGGGGATTTGTAGTTCTAGTGGCGCATCGTGCAGTCTCCTGCCTCTGGGCCTTTGCACCTGCTTTTCTCATTGCCAGGAGCACGCCCTCCTCCTGCTCCTTCCCACTTATCCTTCGGTGCCCCCTTACCCTGTCACAGTAACTTGCCCTGCTCCGTTCTCCTGGAGGGTCCAGAACACCCTGGCTTGACAGAGTTTGTCAGTGGGTCCTTTCTGCGGCTTTGACTGTTTCTGACTCATCTGGACATCTCCAGGGCTGGCGCTGTGCCGGGCACTCATGGTCCTCAGGTGCGCTCAGACGTGTTGGAGCAGAGCAGTTTTGGATGCCGTGCGCTCCCCTCCCGCGTGTTTCTCACTGGTCTCTGACACTGCTCTCTGTGGCCAGGGGTCATCCCATGTTCGGCGGTACATTAGTAACCCCTCTGGCTGAGGGGAAATCTAAGAGCCTTATCCCAAATATATCAGGTAAACATTTTCCTATTTTTTTAGAGCCATTTCTTAACAAAGGACAAAAGAAGAAGTCTTCCCCCCCCCTCCTTTTTTTTAAGACTGGAGAGGTGGGGTAGGCAGTGGGCTGGTTTATCTGCCCCCTTGGTTCTTATGTCTCTTCACCAGCCACAGGCAGACTAAATGGCTTTGGGCTGGGAGTGGGAAGGGAATGGTCATTCACTGGGCATTGCACTTGAAGCAGGGACTTTCAGATGTACTTCTTCCTTTGATCCTCAAAACAACCCTAAGAAGCAGAAGTGACTGTGCTCATTATATGGATGAGGCTCAGAGTAAGTGCCTTGCCCAGGGCCACACAGTAGGTAAGCAAAGGAGGCAGGACTCCAACCCAGAGGAAGCCGTCTCCCAGACTCTTTCCTGAGGTTAGGACGGTGGCTGGCCCGCCCCTGTGACGGGAGGAGGGAGGGAGGCTAATGTTCCCTGGGCTCATTTCTCTCATCTCCTCTCCTCCCTCTCTCGGGGGGGGGCTCCTCCAGGTCCCCTGGGGAGCCTGTAGGGGGGAGCCTTTGGGAGATTAGTCTAAGGAGTTGGGGTGGGGGTGAGTGGAGTCAAGAGTGGAGGAGCTGGGGGAAAGGGACAAGGCCGCAGGGGGCCCTTTGTGAGGGTGCAGGGTGGACTCAGAGTGACCATCACTGTCCCTGTCAGTGCCAGACTTTCTACCATTAGGGTATCTACCTTTGGGTTTAACATTTTGATTTGTTAAGAAAAAATTGAAGTGCTCCTGAGAAGCATCACACCTTAAATAGTCGTTGGGCCTCTAAGGGCCTGCCAGGGGCCAGCACACTAGAGAGTGAGGAGCCAGTGAGGACCAGGGCCGGGGTACCAACTAATGTCCGAGTGTCGGGCACAGATGGGGAAGAGGACCTGAGGGCATGGGCAGGGGTGCAGGGTGTGAGGGCACCAAAAGCACCCACTGCTGTGAGAGCGATGAGAGAGGCTCAGAGGCGTGCGTGTGCGTGTATCCACCGTGACCGCCGTGGCGGCTTGGCGAGCTGCTGGAGTGGGGCACGACCAAGATCACGTGCTCACCAGTATCATCGCAGGGGCTCAGCGCAATGACTTCATTCCCGCTCACACAAATGCAACCAGGTGACTCCGGGCACCTGGCCTCCGCCGGGGAAGTCAGTGACCCAGTCTGCTTTAATCGTGAGGCTCCGCCACCATCTCAACGTGTGGCCATCTCAGCACGTGGCCTCCACAGTGCGCCACGGCAAAGCAGGAAGGGCAACGAGCCCTCGCCTCTGCTCCTCCGTGGGTCCTGTGTCCCGCTGGCCAAGCACAATGCCTGGCCCGCCCAGAAAAACGAGGGGGCGTGTGAGAACAGCGGGCAGTGGTGAACGTGTGCCTGCCGAGGGTGTGCAGGCAGGGCACGGATGTCCAGTCTGCGGTGTGTTTACCCACATCTGCCTGTTGTCATTGCTCTCTAGTCATGTTCATGCTGTGTCCAGCGGGCATTTGTGAAATCCTACTGTGCACCAGCATTGTGCTGGGCTAACAATAGTGAGCAAGACACGACACTGCCCTCCTGGTTCTAACAGCCTAGAGAGAGAATCACGCTAACTAAACCATGTCCCAAATGAGGGTGAGACCATACGGGGACAAGTGCTCCCAGGGAGACATGCAGTTGGCACCGCAGGCCTGTTCTGGAGGACGGTCTGGAGGACGGTCAGCTCCCCTGAGCAAGCAGCGTCAGAGCCGAGACTTGAGGGACAGCTTGGATGTGACAAGACCACGGGGAGGAAGGAGGCGAGCGTTCCCAGAGGGGAGCAGCACCCAGAGGAGAGCGGCCCCAGGCGTGTTAGGAAGGGCGCCTGCGTCCTGCGAGCCCTGGGAAGCCGCTGTTGGGTTTGATGAGGGGCAGGCTGAGGTCGGGATACTGAGTGGAGGGGACAGGTCGGAGGCGCTGGGGTGAGCACAGGGACACCAGGTAGGAGGCAGCTGTGGCCCCACAGGGAAGAGGGTGTGGGTGGGGATCTATTTGGGCTGTGGACACGACAGCACTTGCTGATGGCTGCTGCTGGGGACTATATACGGGAGGTAGTGCAGTCACGTGTGGCCTCCCCGTTCTGGCTTTCCGAGCTCACCGTTAGGGGTGTGCTCCAGGGACCCTGCCCCCCGAGGAAGATGGGGATTCCCTTTTAGCCTCTGAGTATCCAAGTGGACAAGTCAAGATGGCTTTGTGAAAATCTGTAGCCTGACAGCCCAGGTTGGGGTTGAGGTGGGGCGGGAGGACCTGGAGACCCCTAGGGAGTCCCACCTCCCAGCCTCGTCAGTGTTCGCCTGTGGCCCTGGTGGCAGCTTCTTTTCCTCAGTGGGAGGCCTGGACTGTGGCTCCGCTGTAAGTGTCCCGGCTTCCTGGGGGTGTCCGCAGGGCCCCAGCACTGTCCAGGCCATACCCTACACTAGTGCTTTCATAAACAGATACGGTGAAGGTGAGAAAGTTCTCTGCCCCCAGGGGGTGCAGAACAGCCTGGACCAGTGAGCAGGTCAGGTCTGAACTTGGGGGCTTACCTAGACTAAGCCTATGGCAGGCAGCCAGCTGCCCACTAGCAGCCACCCTTGGGAGTCAGGAAATAGGGCAGGAAGGGGTATGTGTTTCAGGGGCAGAAGGCACTCCCTCCACCCCCCACCTCCGCAGCTCCAGGGGGGAAAGTGTGGGGCTTATGAGAGTATCTGACTGGCAGCTCCTCTTGGGGCTCACATTGGATAAACTGGGCCGTGGGGTCCCCGGGTGCCCTGGGCCAGGCCCTGACCGCCACATCCTTCTGCTTCGTTGCCAGTCAGCAAATTGTTTGGTCAATGCCAGCCTCTGTCTAAATAATGGACAACTGGGGCCAGAGAGGAAAGCTTTTAAAACCTGGAGCTGGGAAATCACTGGAGAAGGGCAGATAGGAAGGAAGAACTTCTCGGATCAGTTTCCTCTGATCCAAGGATTTCCTCTCACTCTCCAACTCTGGGGAGGTGGCTGTGGCAGGGTCCTTCAGGGCAGCCCTGTGTCTGGCTCCGCGTGGGGTCCTCTTGCCTGCACAGGTAAACAGGCTTCCACCGCCTGCAGCAGGGAGGGGAGCTCCCCCCGGGCAGGGACCAGTGGGCTAGACACTGGTACTTGGGGTGCATCTTAATTGTTTCAAGTCGGCTCAGTTGCTGAGTGGCACGCGGAGGGCCTGGGCTGCCCTTGTCTGCAAGGAAGAGGGGAGTTGGGGTCTGGTGTCAGTGCCCCTCCTACTAACCCTCCCCAGAAGAGCTTGATCGAGGCCCTTGGCAGGCATGGCCAGCTGAGACCTGGCTTGTGCTCTCCACCCGCAAGGCTGCGTTCAGCACCTCTGGGCTTCCAGGCAGGAGGGACTCTTCCTTTCTCCCTCTCGTCCTCTCCTTTCTCATTGCATTTCTTTATTTCCTCTAGTACAGAACCTCCAAAGTCCCATTTTCTGACATCCAGGGCCTCAGATCCCAGAACCCAGTTACCACTTCCCTGACCCCAGGAGAGAAACCTCTAGGTCTTCTCTCAGCCACAGGAAGTGCTCCAAAGTTGGTGCCGGAAGTTTCTGGTCCGCTTGGAAAGCTTAGAAGAGAGGCCCTGTAAGCTGGGGTGGACAACATGAGGCAGGGGAGGGAGACAGACCCCACAGGCAAGGGAGAGGCTGTCCCCAGGAGGCCATCAGCGGGGTGGGGGGCTCCCGTGCTCGGCACCCAGAGGCTGGGCCACGCTTCATGGCAGTGGAGGATAAGAGTATTGTCCATGCTGCTCACTGACTGTTTATTTCAGATTTCTGATTTCCAAAAAGACCTGCGGGGCTTACCAGGAAAAGCCCAGCGCAACCAGAGACATAGGGAATAACACATCACAGCATATCTGGGAAAGCCGAGGAATGAGGTGGTTTCAGCTGCCCAGTTGAGTAGATTACACCATCTGGGGGCATTGCATTTGGCCCCAAACATCCTGATGGTTAAATCCAAAAGGGAGCTGAACTGAGATGTCTCCAGGCAACGGAGAGCATGCCATTAATCTGTGGAGGCAGTTTTTCTCCCTGGGAGGAAATCTCAAGCAGGAATTGATTATGTGGGTCTCAGTACAAAGGATATCAAGGGGCATGGTCCACAGTGTCTTCTGCGGTAGTTTTGCAGAAGCTCTGAAACACAGCTCAGCATAGCTCACATGTCCTGGCATTGACCGTGGATAAAGGCAGGGGCCTAACAATAAATCACAATGTGACAGCTGCCCATATTCCATGAGGGGCCGCAGCCTGGTTGTCCAGGAAGCCCCTTGATCCTTGGTAGTTCCTAGGACTTGGCACCTCACCTGGCACAGCTGCACACTGCTCAGGCTCGGAAATCACACCCTCATACCCGCCACTGCTGACGGTCAAGATACTATCTAACTTCTCCAGCATGAGGTATGCCACCTTGAGCAGATGCCGGCCTCTCATGGGGCTGGAGCAGGTCTCACAGAACCTCTGGTGGCAGGTTTGATCTCTACAGGAGGAGGCAAGGTGCCAGGTCAGGGAGTAGCTGGGACAATAGTTATTTATCAATTGGCATGTGATGTCTCAATGTTTTAACAACCAGTGTGGCCACACAGGTGCATCCCAACCCTGCCTCTTCTTTTGTCTCTTCTTTTGTCTCAGCGCCCTGTTCCCAGCATCCCTCCCAGACCCAGGGATGTACCATCTCTTTTCTTCCACTCCAGCATCTGGCACTTTCTTGCAGGCACTTGCTTTCACAGCAAGTTTGCCTTGATAATCACAACACTAGGAAGGAGGACCCACCTGTCCACCTTTCTTGCACTTTCGTCCTTGCACTGGTCCTCGGGCCAGTCCCTGGGCTCAGCACCTTCTGTGAATGATCTGATGGAATCCTCCGAGCAGTGTGTATGGTGGATATGATTGTCTCACCCCTTCTACAGGTGAGGACTGACTGGGGCATGGAGTATAAGTTGCAGTCTTGAGAGTAAAAAATCACTCTGTTAGTATATATGCTCATTTGCACCCAATACCTGTGTTTCCATGTTTATGCTCCTGCACACAGGCATGTGTGTGCACACTTACACACATGCATATATGTGCAAAACACACGCACACATGCTCACTCTCTCACATGCACAGTTGCACATCCTCCCTGCCCAAGCTCCCAGAGGACGCCCTGGCTCTTGTCCTCCAGCTCAAGCGTTGCTGTAGAAGTCACGGCTCTGTGATCCTCTGCCATCCTGCATCTCCCAGGACCATGGAGCAAGGCTGTGGTTTCCCAGGGCCTGCCTGGGTGTGGGGGCCAAGGGCCTGCGGTACAGCGGCCCCATTACTCACAGGTGGGAGGATATGAGAACAGTCAGACCGCTCTTAAACGTCTCTCCACGTCGTCCTCATTAATAACTGTAATGCCAGCATCACTCGCTCTTAAATAGCCTCATTTATCAACAAGCAATTTGCCATGGCGAGGTGGCAGGGACGCAGATAAGCAGACGGGGCTGAGGTGCTTGCAAGACACCTGCCAAGTATCTTTCTCTCTCCTCCTCCATCTCCAGGGCAGTGGAAGAAAGAGGAGACACTGTGCAGGAAACTCAGCCAGAGGCCTAATCAGCCTGAAAAGAGGCTCTCAGAATCACCCCTTTTCCAAACCCAGAGGAGAGGTCCAGTGCAGGGCAGGCGTGACTGCTGGCAAGGCCCTGCCCTTTCCAGGCTCTGGGCTTATTTATGCTGCATTCGTGGGAAGTCCTCTGTCCCAGAAACACATGCCTGTCTGTCTGACAGTTCCTTCAGCTGAGATCAGGGCTAAGAATGAGGTCAGAGCTGGGCCCTGCTCTGCCACTTCCTGGCAATGACCTTGGGGGAACAGCTTGACCACGCAGCGTGTCATCTAGCTGCACTGGTGGCCTTGTATCACATCTGAACTTTTTTCTATTAAGTACAGTACCTGCTGTAGGTTTTGGCATATAGGTGCAATGGGATTACAGAAGTTACCTTTCGTTCCTAGTTTGCTGGGATTTTATTACAAGCAGGTGTTGGTCTTGTATGCATTTATACTCTCATATATGAAAATGGACACCCCGCAGGCATTGCAAAACCGGAATGAATAATTTACACAGACGTTCTTGTACACTGTAAAGAGCTGTATTGTTTAGGTGTGTATCTGGAGGCAAATTACAGAAAATTGGCCAGTAGTGGTGTAAACAATGGGGGCTGGCATTTTCCAAATAAAGACGGCTAGGGGTTGGCAGCTGCCGGAGTAGGTTGGTCACTAACCAGTAGAGGATGAACGACACCATCAGAGACCCAGGCTTTGTCTGTCCTTCACCATCCTTCCTGCAGTGACTTTTGTCCTTATGCTGCCACAGCTGCAGCCACCACCTCTGCCTCTTCATTCCAGGAAGAAGCGTGGTAGAAGCAGCCAAAGGCTTTTGCTTTGACATGGAAAAGAGAGTCCCACTTGCTCTCAAGCAGACGACCCCTTACATCTCATTGGTCAGAATCAGCTAAGGGGATGAGACCATTTGAATGGTTTAGCTTAGTCCTGATTCTAAGGCCAGTGGGGTCAAGGGTCCCCCACTGGCTACTTGAACAAATGGAGGTTGTGTGGGCAGAGAAGCAGTAGGTGGAGGGGGTGGGCACAGTTGCTGAGCAGGTACGTTGTCCTGTTGTCACTTAGGTCTCGAGAACTGGTTGGGAACCTGTTGCTCTAAGCTGATCTCCTGGCAACCCTGTGTCCAGGTTGCCCCCAAGACACTTGGATTCAGTGCCAAAGCCACGTAAATTGGAGGTGTCATCAGGTGTTGGGGTACAAGGACCCAGCTGGCTCCCAGGAAGCCACAGATAAATCTTACTTATCTTCCTGGAGTGCTGCCTTTATTTGACAATGAAATGGAGAACAAATCTTTATATTAAAATGAATGTGAATGTATTATGGAGTAGAATGCAGGAGTTACACAGATGTTCAAGACAGGCCACTGGACTGTAAGCTCTTTGAAGACAGGAGCGTGTCTGCCCTGTTCAATGCACATTTACTGAATGAATAAATGAGTGAACTAAGATGTAAATAAGTAAAATATTAAACATAAGACTTTGAGTTAATTTTGTCTGTGGAGTGTGCTGCTTTAGGCTAAACATCTCCAGAAGCTTCTAAGATACAAGTTCCCCTTTCCTCTGCATCTAGGGATATTTTGCTGGGAAGCACTGAATTAACAAATTATTTGGTGGTGACTCCAGGTGTTCTGAGAGTACAGAGGAGAGGGAGGCGGAGAGTGTAGGAATATCAGGGGAGACTTCCTGGAGGAGGTGGGCCTCGAGCTGGGACAGATGTGATGGGAGGAGGGAAAGAGCATGCATGATGACCCATAACAGGCAGACCATGGTGCTTTTGTAGCCTGGGCCAGCAGAAGGGTGGGAGGGGAGGGCTGAGATGGGGCAACTGGCAGGAGCTCAGTTGCTTAACGCAGCAACACTGTCCACCAGTGTTTAACCACATATCATCTCACACCAGATCTTCAACGGAGTGGACAAGTATCACAGTCCTTCTTTTGCAGATAGAAAATGGACACTCAGTACTGATCCACTGTTACATAGTAAGGGGGCGGCCGAACTTGGACCTGGCATAGCAATCTCCAACTCTCCTGATCTTGGACCACTTCTCATTGTCTCAGTTTCCTAGAAACAGACTCTGAGATGGAGCTTTGTGTGCGGGAGGTTTATTGGGGTGTGCTGCAGAGAGGGGGGCAGGAATGGGCAGGCAGAGAGGCAGGGCTGTGCCTCAGCTGATCCTCAGGAGAGCTCTGGGGCTGGATGATCCAGATTGAGGCAGGGAGCCAGGCCTTTGTGCCTCCATCAGTCACTCTCTGGGCACAGACTGTGCTGGGAGGGGGCATAACCTTGAGCAAGGCATATGCTCCGTGCTCTCCCCTTGTTGGCAGGAGCAGCCTCCCTCCTGCACCTCCCCAAGGTGTATCTAGAACACACTGTCCCCTCCGCCTAGAATGATTCTCTCTCTCACCTACAGAACTCCAGCTTATCCTCAAAGACCAAGTTCACATGTCATTTCCTTTAGCTCTAATATCTACTGTCAAAGATACAGCAAAGTGCAGGACAGTAGATCACCACTTGTATAAAAAAGAGAGGAAGAAAGTATCTATAACTGTATACGCACATGTATACATACATTTGCTTGGGTATGTATAACATACGGCTGGAAAGATACACAGAAACAGCAAACAGCGATCGCAAGGTAAGGACTCTGTGGGTGGGGGGGCTTGGTGTGCCTTTTGAAATTTGAATGATATAAATGAAAATATTTAATAAAGTAAGATCAAGCCATTATTAAAAACACCGAGAAGGAAAAGAATGGTTAAGTCATTTGGCAGGGTACAGCCTTGCTGCTCACTTGTCTCTGTTTGGCCCTATCGTCACTGTCATTAATTCATGGTCCAACTATTTACGAAGAATCCACCTTCACTCCCAGACTGTAAGCTCAGTGAAGGCCGTCTTGTCTGCAGTGGTAACCCATGCCCACCACACCCCAATGAGCGTTTGAGGATACTGAGTCTTAATCCTTAGGCTGATTGCTAATTCTCTCTCCTTCCCCCACTCTATGCATAAAAAACAGCCTGCCTTCTTCCCATTTTTTTGCTAATTAATGCTCTTTATGATCACTTATGTAACCCGCCTAGAGGTCCTTTGCATAATATATCCATCCTGTGCACAGGGTGGAGAGTTTGCATACATAATGTGCAGGAATCTGCGTTCTCCAGGCCATGGTCCCTGCCCCTGTCTGTACCTTTCTTGAACCTCACCTACTGTCCACTGGGTGTGCACCCCACACCCTGCAAGAGAGCCAGGGTGAGGCTCTCGAGGGAGTAGGGAGATGGATCACAGACGCCTTATTTCACTTAGGTAAGCCCATGCATGGCATGGTAGCAGTGAGCACAGCATCTTTAAGGGTGGGTCGGAGAAGGCTCCCCACTCCCCTCACTTGAGGACATGCCAGAGCTGGTGTGGATGAGAAGACATTTACAAGGAGAAAAGAAGTGAAGGGTCTTCCAGACAGAGGAGTGTTGGCCTGGAACCTTCTGAGCACAGGATGCTGTGAGTTTGGATACAGGGCTCAGAGAAAGAGAATGGGGCCTCTTTCCCACAGGAATGAGGCTGCCGGCCCGGCTCGGCCTCTGGGCCGTTGGCTGTGTCTGCAGGGCCTTTTTCTAGAACTGCCTGGGCTGCATTGACATTTCTTACCCTGTCACTTGATTAGTCATTTTCCCCCCAGCTAATAGTATGCACCAGTGACCCACTTGCCGCATTTAGTTCCCACACTTGCTTTATTTGGCCCACGCAGGGTTTCTTTAAACATCTGATTAGTTGCCAACATTTAAACCTTGGGAAATTTTGCATCAAAACATGGATTTCCAGTTTTTGTTGATTGGATCTGGCAACAATCAGCTGGAATTAGAAAGCTGCCCCCGTTAGAGCAGCTGAGCATCTTTGTTCACTGGTTTCTGGGCTGACATTAAGCTCGTGACCTCACTGATTTGTAGAGACCAATTACATAGTCTGAACATGTCTTCATTTCACTCTTGTTCTTCAAATGCATTTTTGCTTAACGGAGAGGTCTAGGTTGGCGTTGGCGTTCTCTCAGCACACGGAACGTGTCAGTCCACTGACTTTGCCATCCAGTGTTGTCAGGAAATCAGCACCCAGCTTAGAATGTTGCCTCCTTGATGGCAGTCTGCTTTTCTTCTCTGGTTGATTTTAGGGTAGCCTGTTTTTCTTTGATGTTTTGCAGTTTTGCTATGACTTACCAGGTGTGCCTTTCCATTTAGTTTTTCGTCTTGGGCTTCATCGGGCTCCTTGAATCTATGGGTTGGAGTCTTGGATCAATTCTGGAACACTCTCAGCCTTTATGTTTCAAATGTTGCTTCTGTCCATTGCTTCTGGAGTCTCAGTTGAATATAGGTTAGACCTTTTAATTTCACCCTCCGTGCTTTTTTTTTCACCAAAAACATTTTTTATTGATTATGCCATTACATTTGCTCTATTTCTGCCCTCTGTTCCCCTCCACCCTGCACACCCCTCCCCCACCATTCTCCCCCTTTAGTTCATGAACCCGTGTCTCAAGTTCTTTAGCTTCTCTATTTCCCATACTATTCTTGCCCTCTCCCCCCATCTATTTTCTACCTACAGTCTATGCTACTATTTTCTGTACCTTCTCCCCCCTTCTCCTCCTCCCACTCCCCTGTTGCTAACCCTCCATGTGATCTTCATTTCTATGGTTCACTCCTGATCTAGCTGTCCTCTTAATTTGCTTTTGTTTTAGGTGTGGTTGTTGATAACTGTGAGTTTGCTGTCCTTTCACTGTTCATCTTTTTTATCTTCTTTTTCTTAGATAAGTCCCTTTAACATTTCATATAATAAGGGCATGGTGATGATGAACTCCTTGAATTTGGTCCTATCTGAGAAGCACTTTATCTGTCCTTCCATTCTAAATGAAAACTTTGCTGGATAGAGCAATCTTGGTTGTAGGTCTTTGGTTTTCATGACTTGGAATACTTCTTTCTAGCCCCTTCTTGCCTGTAAGGTCTCTTTTGAGAAATCTACTGACAGTCTGATGGGCACGCCTTCATAGGTGACAGTCCCCTTATCTCTTGCTGCTTCTAGAATTCTCTCTTTCATTTTAATCTTGGCTAATGTAATGATGATGTGCCTTGGTGTGTTCCTTCTTGGGTCCAACTTCTTCGGGACTCTCTGAGCTTCCTGGATTTCCTGGAAGTCTATTTCCTTTGCCAGAATGGGGAAGTTCTCTTTTATTATTTGTTCAAATAAGGTTTCCACTCGTGACTGTTCCTCTTCCCCTTCTGGTACCCCTATAATTCGGATGTTGGAGCGTTTAAAGATGTCCTGGAGTTTCCTAAGCCTCTCCTCATTTTTTTGAATTCTTGATTCTTCATATTTTTCTGTTTGGTCATTTTTTCCTTCCTTCTGGTCTACTCCCTTGATTTGAGTCCCAGTTTCCTTTCCATTACTATTGGTTTCCTGTGCATTTCCCTTCATTTCAATTTGTTTAGCCTTCATATGTTCCTCTAATTTGTGACTAAAATCAACCAGTTCTGTGAGCATCCTGATCACCAGTGTCTTGAACTGTGCATCTGAAAGTTTGGCTATTTCTTCATCGCTTAGATTTATTGGCTCTGGGGCTCTGAGTTGTTCCTGAGCCATATTTTGATCTGTTTGTGCCTGTTACATATGAGGAGCGGAGCCTTAGTTGTTTACCAGGGTGGGGCCACCCAGGTCGCTGGTTTGTGATGCTGTATGTGGGGGTGGGTCAGAGAGGGAGCTATGGTGATCCTCTCCGCTCGCCCAGTCTGCCTCACCACTCACCCCTGCCTGTTTATCTGAGCGCAAATGTGCGACCTTGCCGCCCTGAGCCACATGGTCTCGATGCTCGCCTCTTCACTGGGTTATCTGCGCACAAATGCGTGACCAACCGCAGACAGCCAGCCACGCCTCTCCCCTGTGTCCGCCCATAGCTACCCCGCACCTGGGATCCGCACCTTCGGCTGCTTGCGCACCACCTATGTCCGGGATCTTTTTTGCCCGACCTGCTTCGCTGCTGGCTTCTCACCAGTTTAGCTGAGCAGTTCGTTATTTTCGGACTCCGTATTGTCAATTTTCTGTGTGGTTTGGTTGCATTTATTGTTGTTAAAACTTTGTTGTTTTTAGATTTGGTTGTGCGAGGATGCCAGGTGTTTCCACCTACGCCTCCATCTTGGCGGAAGTCCCCCTCCATGCTTCTTAGCCTCTCAGTCATATTTTCCATTTCTGACCTGCTGCCCAGCCCTCTGGAAAATTTCTTCAGTTTTATCTTTCAGTTTACCAATTCTCTTTTCAGCTACATCTAATCTTCAGTAAGACCAACACATGTGAGATTTTAATTATATTTTTATTTCTAGCTGCTCTTTAATCCCTTCTTTAAATTTCCTTGTTCTTTATTCAAATTGGTGAGCCTCTCTTTTGGTTCTCCAAGCATACTTTAGTAAACATATTTTACATTCTACGCCTGATAATTCCAATATCTGAACTGTCTGACAGTCTGAGTATGCTATCTGTTTTTCTTAGGTTCTCAGTCCCAGTATTTAGTATGTGTGAGAATTTTGACTGTGAACTCCTCACTTGGCTGAAAGTGTTGGGTGGAGGGATTCTTTTATTCCCGAGACCTTCAGTGAGAAGGTTACTGCAGAGAGAATTTGCATTTCTTTTTATTAAGCACTTGGGCTTACTTCTTGTTGGGGACCACTTTAAATAGCACTTTTGCTTAAGGATTTTTAGACATCCAGGCTTGCACACCTGGGCCGCAGGCGCAGTGGGAGCCTTCCCGTGCTTAGGAATTCTTAAGAGCCAAACTCCTCTTTCTGTTCAGCACCGCAATTTCAGAGAAGCGTTTTTTTGTTTTGTTTTGTTTTGTTTTGTTTTGTTTTCAGATTCCTGGTTCACATGGGAGTCCAAACTTATTTCTACTTCACTTGTATACTGGGGCCCCTGCTTTAGTGAGGATGGTTTTCTGTTGGACTCCCTGCCTGGAGTGGGACCCCATGGGCCCTGGGCCTCTCCTCTCCTCCGAGCCCTGGGCACTGTGACAGCAAAAACTCAGGTTTGCCTGGTTCGGTGACTAACCCTGAGGCGTGAGCCAGCCTCTCTGGGTTTCTTATTTCACTCAGTATTGAGCCTAAGCAGTTCTTATTTTCTTGTCCACTTCTTTATCTATGTAATAAGGTTTAAAACATTCTACCTGGTATTTTTAGTTGTTTTCAGCTTTCAGCTTGATCCAGGTACCTATGCTATATTGCCAGAATTAGAAACCAAGACCATTTAAGCTGTAGTCTGTTGGAGGGCAGGTTTTTAAAAACATATTATGACCTTATTGATCTCACTATCTAGTTTTAGTCCTGGCACACGTACTGAGGCCACGTGATAGATCCTCGGTAAATGTTAACTGAGTAACAAAAGGCTGCGGGGGGGTGAGCAACTAATGGGTGGATTAGTAGGCAGAATGGAAGATCACATTACAGACATGGAAACTGAGACCAAAGTGACTTTCCAACACAATAGTTGATAGCTGAACTGAGGCTCCTTGAATGAGTCTTATTAAGGGTGGCCAAGTGCACAATACAGTATTGTTAATGATAGTCACCATGGCTAACTACAGTCACATTAGATCCCCAGGACTTACTCATTTTGCATAAATGAGACTTTATACCCTTTGACCAACATTCACCAACCAAGAAGACTTTGGGTGCCATTTAGAAACCCCCATGGCCAGAGGTCCCAAAGGCATGGATTAAGAGAGGCAGCCAGCCCCTTGGGTCATGTGATCACACTGGGTTAAGAGTGGTTGATGGAGGTCTTCCTGGAGGGTCCCCCTCAGGCTGGCCATGTGGTGGGGGTATAGGGAAGGCTTTGATTATTCTCTCTCTCATAGCCCCACTAACTCACCTTAGACAGTGACCCCAGACAGCAACCATTCTAGAATTGTGTCTCTGCCCTTCATCTTTGCCTGCTGGGAGGGAAGGGCCCCGGCCCCCTGCCTGGGTGGGGAAGGCTCACAGGAGCAAGGCTTACTCTGTGGTCCAGGTGGGGCTTCTGGGAGGGCGCTGCTGAGTCGTGCCAGCATGTTCTGTGGTCCGGCGGCATGAGGTTCTCTTGGGCTTCTTTAGACTTCTCTCCCAGTGCTACCTTTCACCCAACACCACTAACACTCCAGCTCCCTGCCCACGGTACCCCCCCTAGCAAACATTATTCACCTTCAGAAAACCTTGAGGTTCCCAGTCAGGTAGACAGACTTGCACAGTCTTTGGCATGTAGGTGAAGTTCAACAAAATGTCACCCTCCAAACTTGACCTTAGCCTCAGCACATGCTTACCACATAAGGGCTGTCGCTGAACCATTGTGGTGATGGTTGATTTGAGTGAGTTGCTCTCAGAGGAGTTGACTTGTTTTTCTAATTACCTAAACGAGGGTCACAATCTATGCCCTTCGTTTGTGGTGCAATTAGAAATCTCACATTTATTCTCTGATGTTGACTTGATATATTCTGTATAATCTGTGGGAGGAAGTGGATGCAGCAAAGTTGATGATTGGGGGAAATACATTTTGGAAGAGATAAATTTTTTAAAAAATTAATTGTGACCAAGGGGAGCCAGTTTAGTCCTGACTCTACCACTATATATAGGACCTCAACCAGCCCTCACCCATCCTGGACCTCAGTGTCCCTGTTAGTAGCCCAAGGGCACTTTGTGATATCTGAGACCCCATTGAGCTCTGACATTCTCACTGGAGAATGTGGTTCTCACTGGAGCCAAAGGCTCCCCTTCTCCACTGGACTGAGGGCAGGTCCTGGCCACAGCAGCCCCAGGAGATCACTCTCAGGGGCTTTCTGTCCCTCACTCTGTGTATAGGTCCACGTGGTACCACATGATCCTTGCTGACGTGGGGATGGGAAGGCAGGCAGTGCTTCCAGCATCTGCCTTGTGGTGATAGGAGGTTTCTGGCCTCCTGTGACATGCTTTCTTTGGTGAGGAATAGCCCTCTGGGCACTGGCTGCCCAGCCCCAGGCCCTGTCTGCAGTACAGGACAGAGGGACCTAGAAGGGGTGAAGCACAAGTCCTCTACCTCCCTTTCTAGGCTTTTTGGAGCACCAGCAGTATTCAGAAAACAATTTCAGAGAGCAGATCCAGCCAAAGAGCGAGAGAGAGAACAGAAAGAGCCCAGAGTCTTGCCCACAAGTTCCTAGAAGTGAAGCACACACATAATGTTCAGAGATGAAGGTACTGAAAATCATGGGTGACAACTGTGGGTGCAAAAGCATGTAAGTAGCAAATATGGGGGCAGTTCCTTGGCTAAGTGGCAAGGGAACCACCCTGCAGCCCACCCTCAACTCTTCACTTACTTGAATCTGCCTCCCACCCATCAATGTCCCTCATTTCCACAATACAGGGCTCAAGAACTTTCAACTCTGTCTATAGGGGAGTAGGAAGAAGAATCCTGATTCCAATGGAAAGAGAACCTCTAAGGGCTCTAGAAGTTTACCATCTGCCTAAATCAAAACTAGACTTGCCCAGTTAAAGAACATCCTTCCACTCTGGCTGGTGTGGCTCAGTGGATTGAGCACTGGCCTGCGAACCAAAGGGTCACAATGATTGGATTAGATTCCCAATCAGGAAATATGCCCGGGTTGCAGGCCAGGTCCCCAGTAAGGGGTGCATGAGAAGCAACCACATATTGCTGTTTCTCTCCCCTGCTTTCTTCCTCCCTTCCCCTCATTCTAAAAATAAATAAACAAAATCTTAAAAAAAAAAAAAAAGGGATATCCTTTCAGTCAGGGCAGGTTAGGCACTGGAAAGGTTGTCGGGTTCTTTCTCCCTTTTCTCAGCTCCTCAAACAAAGACAGCAATACACTCCTAGGGGATGTTTTGGTATGGCTTCTCCTTGGTATGACTTCTAGCATTATCAGAACCAGTGCTGGGGGAATCAAAGCCTCTCTGGAATGTCTGGGGTTTATGAAGTGCTTTCTCTTCTGTTGTCTGACTTGACCCACAGGCTTCCGAAGCAGGAACAAGGCCACTGAAGTAGTGCCACTTGCTTAGGTTACACAGGTGGGAGCAGGAGTGGGACCTGGGTCTCTGACTCGCACTGGTTGACTCTGGACCCATCATTCAGCTGCACTGAGCCATGGTCTCTGAGACAGGAAGACTGTGTAGCTGCTGGCCGGCCAGGTGTGGGGGTGTGGTCATGGAAGACCCAGAACTGGCAGCCAGGAAAGTACTCACTAAGTGTTGGGAATCCTGCAGATACTGAGTCAGTATGATTATTTCAGGTGCTCAGTATTTGGTCTGAGTGAAAAGCAGCCCACCTGCGGCCAAGCTAAAGAGGTCCAGGTTCCCTACTCATGAAGCAGTGACTCACACCTGGCAGGGAGATGGGCTGAATCATCTGGAAGGATGGTCTTAGACCCTGTGCTCATGTTCCCCCTCTGTCTGAGAGGTTCTGATATTAGAGCTTCTTATGTGCTCCTTAGGATGAGAACAGCTTGCTCAGTTATTTGTTCCTTTACTCATCTGTTCATTTGCTCATTTATCCATCCACCCCCCTCACCCTCCCACCCATCCATCCATCCATCCATGCATCTATCCATCCATCTTTTCACTCACCCCAAGAAAAGATAAAAGCATCCAAAAAAGTTCTTGGACGAATGTTTCACCAATTACTTTCCGAACCACTGATGACCTTTGAGATGTTCTTGGAAGAAAGGGTTTCTCGGCCAAATAAAGTTGGGGCAAGCTGGATCTTCTCCATCACCTTGTAGGGCTTCACAATGCTCATTAGCATAATAAAGGCTCCGAGAGGTCTTGCAACCTGTTTAAATTTTTTTTAAATGCAATGTTCCCTAGATCTTCTTGACCAAAGAACACTTTTTCATGGAGTACCGTTAGCCTCTAAGGAAATTAATGATTCGTGAAATACACTTTGGGAAGCATTTCTTTAAGTGCAAAATCTTTTTTTAATTATAATGACTTGCATGGAATATTCTTAAGATCTATTATATAGTACCTGCCTTCCTACATGGGGATGACTCATCACTTAGCACTTTCTCGGCACATCATTGAACACATCATCATGAATAGCTCCCTATAATGATGCATTGTCATTGACAGAAGCTAGTGAAGGGACTCAGATTATTTTCAGTTCTTACTTTTCAGGGAGTTTTAATCTTGCCCCTTTGTGAGTAGAAGCAGCTGTTGTTTATTGCTTCTTGTTATTGTTCCTGTACCTCCCTGATATTTCTATGAATTGGAAAAACAAAGAGACAATTTAATTATAAGTGTATGTAAAGTAAGTATAAACAGGCTCTGAGCGAGTGCCTGATCACGTCTCTCTTTTTCACAGTGAGCTCGAAATGTAGTGTGTAGACTTTGGTATAATGACTTTCAGTTGCTCAGAGCCCTGTGGGGCTAGTTTCCTGCTTTTCATCAGTGTCCTGGGTAACTGAATATGTGGGATACGACCCTTGGAGATATGGGGTGTCAATAAACCCCCAGAAAAGAAAAGGCCTCCGTGAATCATTTTGGGCCATGATTGAACAGGAACAGCATCTTCAGGGTCAGGTGGTCCTGGTATGAATCCTGGCTCTGCTTCTTGCCAGCTGTCTGATCCTGAGCAAGTTGCTGTACCTCCCTGAGACTTAATCTCCTCCTTTGAGTGTGGAAAGACCTTCCTCACAGATTTGTGGTAAATATTAAATGAGACAGTGAATGTGAAGTAGTTAACAGGGTGCCTGTCATACAGCAGGTGCTCAATAAATGGTAGTAGCGGCAAGACTGGGACTAAGATGAGGCAAGCAAGGCACACCCAGTGCAAAATTTTAGGGGACACTCTGAGACTTGTGCAAGTACAGTGTCAGCACCAGAGAATGAGTGCCACCTTAAATGCTACGTCCTGGGTGCCTCTCTTATCTCATACCCTGGCTAGTGGGACACTGTCACCCCGAGTTGCCCTCAGAGACTGAGGGTCTGGAAGGCCCCTGATTAGATGGGAGAGGCCTGTGCTCACCTAGAGAACCAGCCCCACCACCTGTAACTGCTTTCCCACCTGAGGCTGCAGGTGAGCCCACTGAGAGCCCCGGACCCGAGGAAAGATGGGACTGGGGGTGAGCACAGTGTTCCCCACTTGGGAAAGGGGCTCACTCACCTGGGTCACCTAAGTGTGGGACTCTCCATGGAGCCCCATCCCTCAACCCCTGAGTGGGGACACGGCCTCTGCCAGCTGGCTGAACCCCCACTTCCCCATCAAAACTTTTAAAAACACAAACAGTGACAAGAGCAGCATTTGCATAAATCTCATTAGAAAAAGTGCAAGTTTCATAAATCTTGTGATAAATTAGTGCGATATCATTCTCAACGTGATATATTAATTTTAGGGCACAATGCGTGGTGCTGTGATCATTGTGGGTAATTATGAGTCTCCTCTAGAGGAGGTGATTTCCAGAGGGACTTTTCTGGCCTCCTTCACAGAGGGAAGTGGGAGTGATAGCAGGGGTGAGGGAAGGGTGTCTTCTCACCTGCTTTTCTGGTTTCATCTTTCTTAGTTCCTTAGTTTCCTTTCCCTCTGTAGAGAGGTGAAAAGAAGTGGCCTTGGCTCTGGCCAAGGGATGAAGAGTGGGAGCACAGAAGGGGATGGGACTCTGAAGTCCGCACTACCATCGAAAAGAACTTAAGTGGCCAGGACCTGAGCCCATGGAAGCTCCAACCCTGTAGTTGGCATAGTTGTGGCCCCAGCTCAGGAACCTTAGCATCACCTGGAATCTCGTTAGAAATGCAAATTCTGAACCAGAAACTCTGGGTGTGGCCCCTGAGCCTGCCTGGGAAACCAGCCCTGTGGGTGATTCTGATGAAGGCTCAGGTTAAAGAACCACCAACTCGGACCCAGTGGTTCTGAGCTTGGCTGCACACTTTGCCTACTCCTCCAATGACATCATTTCATTGTGTCCCTTTGTTATAATGTTGATGAGATGCCATCTTAACTCTTGTTTATGTCAATTAGCCTATGGCAAAAGTGGTTTCATTATAGTTTGTTTCAGTTAAAGTCACAGAACCTATTAAAATGAAGACTTACTATATACAAGGTCTGTCTGGAAAAAGTGCAGCCATTGTTAATATAATGAGAATGGTTTGCATGACATCAATGTAACCTGACAGCCAAGGAGCATGGACTGGAATGAGCATGTGTGAACAATGATGACTTCACTGTACTAGTCAGCAGTGGGGGTGGTAGATGCTGCTGAGTGAGTATGTGTACTGTGTGCCTGTCACCTTCAGAATGACTGCATGAGTAGAGCAATGGATCTGCACCAGAATTTGCGATAAGCTTGAACATTCCTCTGCAGAAGCTATTCCAATGATTCAGAAGACTTTCAGGGACATTGCAATGAGTAGGCAACACAAATGAAAGTGTGGCACGAATGCTTCAAAGATGGTCAAGAATCTGTTGAAAGTGATCCACATTCTGGAAGGCCTGCAACAAGCAGAACACCTGACAATGCTGCCGTCAGCAAAGATTGGCCACTGATGGTGTGAGACCTAGAAGCTGATCTGGGGATTCCAAAAACTACTGTGTCCAAGATCCTGGAGCAAGATCTTGGCATGAAAGGTGCTGTGGCAAAATTTGTTCTGTGGCTTCTGCTACCAGAGCAGAAGGAACATCATGCTGCAGTTGCTAATGACTTGATTCAAACCCCTACTGATGAACCAGATTTCCTCACAGAGGTCATAACCAGAGATAAGTCTCTGGTTATGTGGGTCTATGGCTGCATGATCTGGAAGTGAAGGTCCAGTCATCCCTATGGAAGTTGCCAGGTTCTCTACTCCCGGGAAAGGGGCGGTAAAGTCGCAGGCAAGATCAAGACCATGTTGATTGTGTTTTTGATTGGGTAGCTGTTGTCCATCACAGGTACGCCCCTGCAGGCCAGACAGTGAGGAGTACTACCTCAAGGTTCTTCGTTGGTTGAGAGATGTAATATGAAGAAAACTGCCACAGCTATGGGCAACTGGTGATTGGCAGCTTCATCACGACAACCTGCCCACTCATGCATCACATCTCATGCAGAGTTTTTTGGTGAAACATCAAATCATCCAGGCAGCTCAACCCCACTACAGCCCAGATTTGGCACCCTGCAACTTCTGGCTTTTCCTAAAACAAAAATCACCTTTGAAAGGGAAGAGATTTTAGACTGTTGATGAAATTCAGGGAAATACAACAGGGCAGTTGATGAAGACTGGGAGAACTGTGTGAGGTCCCAAGGGGCCTACTATGAAGGGGACTGAGGTGTCATTGTCCTATGTGCAATGTTTCTTGTATCTTCTTCAATAAATGTCTCCATTTTTCATGTTACATGGCTGGATACTTTCTGGACTGACCTCATAAAACAACATACTAAACCAATTAATTAAAACAGAATTCTTAAATGGCAGGGCCTGAGCATTTTTCTTTTTTTTTTAGAAACTGCCCAAGTGATGCTTATATGAAATCAGGTTGAGATTCACTACTTCAAAGCCATGAATTAACTTTTTCAAATATTGGGATTGGAAATTTTTGAACACAGAAAGAGGCAATGGAGAATATAATTGCTTTTCTTTTTCTAACTGGCCTGTGGTATTGGCCTCAGCTGAAAGTGCCTGGGAGCGCCCACGTACTCAGGGCCATGGGGGTCTCATGCAGGAGGATCATCAGGAAACTGGCTTTCCTGTTGGTCAAGCGAAAAGGTCACCTTGAGCAGTTCACTCTGCACATTCGAATGCCCTGGGGACCGAGAACTTCCCAAAGCCTAACTGTACCCTAGACCACTGAACCCCAGCCATGCGGCGTGGGGCATGGGCACAGGTGTTTGAAAGCTCCAGGTGATTCCAAGGTGCTGACAAGTTTGGAAACCACTGACCTATGGGTTTTCCTTAGTCATAGTTTCTTGGATTAGTCCTGAAGGCTGAAGGAACCTCAGGAATTATCTAGATCTTGGTTATCAACTAGGGCTGTCCTCAGGAATCTTTTGGGACTTTTGGTTCTGGTTTTGGTTTTTAAAAATCCTGATGCTTGCATCCCTCCCCAGAGAACTCTGATGTACTTGGTCTAGGAGTATAGCTGGACACCTGGAATTGAAAAAACACCACACGTGAATGTACCATGCAGCCAGGCCTGGGGCCCCAAAGGCTAGGGCACCCCACCATCTGTAGCAGAAGGAAAGGACCTCTTGGAGATAGTGGCCTATTCGCAAAGGCTGGCCTCCCTGCAGTGCTCTGGCTTTCCCCAGGCATTGACATTGGTGGTGGGGGCCTGTGATGACCAGTGACGTTAGCATGGCCTCTTTCTGAGCCAGGGGGCCTGTAGGTGGTGACAGGCAGGGTGTGCCAGCTCAGGGCAGGAGGGAAGTGCCAGGGTCCCCCGGAGCAGGAAAGAGTCAGCACAGGTCTGTGAGTGTTTGGGTAATCTCTTTGTGAGCCTTTAATGACCTGCAGTGCTCTGTTTATTTTAATGATAATGTCAAGTTCAATTTGCCTGTCATTTTCCCACATTTCCTTTTGTAAAGTTAATTGAACAGTTCAATGAATTGAAAAGTTTCAGGAGAAGGGAAAAAAATACCCACCCCTCTATTATCACTGTTATTAAATCTGGTAACTACGCTCGGCTGTCCAGCCCTTGTGACAGGGCTCCAACCCCCGCAGGCCGGGGAGCTGCAGCAAGGACTCAGGAAGGTCGCACGGCATTCCAGAGGCCCCTTTCTCATGGCTATTTCGTTCTCAGGCTGCTGTATCTGAGCAGAAAGGAGGATCCAGTCTACCTAGGACCCCGGCTGCTGGGCCACCCAGAATGTGTCACCCAGTGTGCAAAGACCTGCCGGCCAGGCCGAGTCGTCTGTCCCCTCCTCTTCTCCACAGCACTTTGTATTGTACCTAGTGTGTGGCAAACAGAATCATAACCGTATAGATGTTTCAACTGGGTGGGACCTTAATGTGACGCAGTAGGAAGAATACTGGGGAGCTGGGGACAAATCTGAGTGTCAGCTCTCCCCACTGTAGCTATTGGCTGGGTGAGGGTGGACAAGCCACTGAACCACCCAGCCCTGCTTCTGGCTTTGTAGAATGAGCTCCTGGGCCTCGTCAGGAATGCGGACGTGTGGCACACAGACAGCCACCCCGACCCGACTCCCGTCAGGGTCTCCACGCATCACGGCCTTCTTCCCTAGTGGACTCAGAGGCAGCCCCCCCTCATTCTCCACACGCTGCCCACGGAACCACGACCGGGACTGGTGTGGGAAGGTGGCCCATGGCGTATCTGTCCAGCTTGGATTCGATGATCCGAGAGGACCATTGACACCAGTTCCTCACGGTGTCAGTGGGGACAGGGAGACTCAGGACGATAACTTGCCCATGGTCACAGGAAGTCGTGGCTGGGTGCCAGCCCCGTTAGTTCTGTGCCCTTCTGTCTCCCTCTGTCTTTGCACAGGAATTTCACCGAGGCTGCCTTCCTCACAAAGCTTCACCTGGGCCTTGTGATCCTGTGCCCCAAGTCCTCACCTCCCTGCCGGGATGAGAAGTGCTCCTGTTGGGGTGGGGGGTGGTCTCAGCCTGTGAACCCGCCGAGCAGCAGGAACACATTCCTCACCCATCCAAGCTGTGACTAGACCCCACACGCATACTGGTGCTTCCCAATGTGCCCCTGAAAGGCCAGGAAAAGCATGTGGCACAATGGAAACGAAGGTCTACCCACTGAATGTCAGCTCCAGGAGGCCAGGGCCTTCTGTCTGTTGTGTTCATTGCTGTATGGGCAGTGCCGGCCGAGGGCGGTGCCCAGGGTGGAGCGGGTGCACGGGCACTGTCTGCTGCGTAAAGGACTGTTGCGGTGGCACAGGGTTGGAAGGATGACTGAACGGTCCCAGCTCTGCCACGTGCAAGCTGTGTGACTTTAGGCAAGTAACGTAACCTCTCTGTGACTCTCTAGGTTACAGGGGCTTAGAGCACACCGGTGCCTCCTACCAGGCCGGGCAGCCCTTGGCAGTGACAGCTCTCATTTGCTGTGTTGTGCCAGAATCAGAGCAGCTGCAGGTGTCTGAGACTCAGGGCCGGGTCCCTTAAATATTGGCATTTAATGTCTAATCTTCTTACTTTATTAATTTAAAGCAACAACATGTAGCGTCTACTATCCCTCACCACTAGAGCTTCTGAGTTTAGACCATCCTGCTCTGTTCAGTGTCTCCTCCTCTGGTGAATCAGCTTGCCCCCTTGGCCATCTGACACCTGTGTGCCCAGGTGAGCCAACCACTTCCCTTCTCTGACTCTCAGGAGGAGATCACTGTGGTGCTGGCAGGTGATGAGGGGCTGTGGAAAGCCAGGGTGGTGGAGGGGACCTCCCACAGCCCCTGCTTTGAGCACTCACCTTCCGGCCAGCCAAGTAACCAGAGGTCCAGAGCAGCCTGCACCATGGAAGAGTCCAAAACATGGGGGCCTGGAGGTCTTCATGGGGGTCAGTCTCTGTGGGGCTAGCAGAAGGCAGCATTTAGCTGCTTGGACTGGGGCTTGGAGGGAATTCTTCGTGATCAGAACTGTGAGGGTTGGGGAGGGAGCAGGAATTCTGAGTCAGACAGAAGGGTTCAAACCCTTGCTCTAGCTGTATGACCTTGGGTAGGTCACTTTCCCACTCTGAGCCTCAGCTTTCTCAGTGCATAGTGGGGATACTGGCCCCTCTCTGTGTGGCCACTATGAGAGATGGATGATAGAGATGAAAACCGCAGAGAACGGAGCCCGGTGCTGGGGAGGAACAAACTTTCCTCTACTCTCAAGGTTCAAATAGACATGAGGCAGATTGGCAAGTGAAAAATGGCCAAATTTAATCATGCACATGCATGGGAGCCCCACATACATGAGACAGAGGCCCCACCTGCAGGAGAGGCTCAGAGCCAGAGAGCAGACCCTCTGAGCTCGGGATCCGGTACAGTGCCCTGGGGCCTCCACAGGGTCCTTGGCGGAGGGGGGCAGGAGGGCAGGGGGGGAGCGGTGATAGAAGAGCAGATGTTTAGTCAGTAAAGGCTTTTCCTGCCATACAGGTGGGTGGGTCAAAAGGGCTCCCTGATAATCTCTTATTATGGGCAAGGCCCCTAATTCAAGTTCTCCTAACCTGAAGCCAAATTTGCCTGTAGCTCAACACAGCCTGCCTACCACAGAAGCGCATCTCTGGTGGCTTGTTCTGAGCCCCCACAGGCGCTTAACGGATGCCAGTTCCCCTTCCCTTTGACAGTTCATGCTGTCTGCCCTGAGTGGGCTGAGCCACAGGAGACGAGGTGTGCAGATGGCCTCTGGGTTTTGGAGACAGAGGCAGCTCCCTCTATCTAGGGCAGGGGTTTTCCGATGAGAGTGAGGACGTTGGTCAGTGCAGGGCAGTCATGAGGTCACCTGCCTCTCAGGAGAGAGGGGCCGGGGTCAGATCTCACTCTGGCTTACTCAGCTTCCTCTAGGTATGTGTAGGCAGGGTCTGGCAAAACAGAAAGAAAAAAAATGCAATACAAAAATTGGCTCCCCTGAGGTCAAACCAAGTTCAAGATCCAGGATAACTACAGGGAAGGGGCCTGGCTGAAGGCAGAAGAGCTAGAAGGGGGGAACCTAAGACAAATGAGATTATTCCCAGGAATCAAGGCACTTAACTGGCTTGTCTTATCCCAGAGGAGAGACAAATGAGGTGCAGTCTCCAAGGCCAGCCCAGGC
Source organism: Artibeus jamaicensis (assembly GCF_021234435.1). Lineage (NCBI taxonomy): Eukaryota > Metazoa > Chordata > Mammalia > Chiroptera > Phyllostomidae > Artibeus > Artibeus jamaicensis. The sequence goes on from NW_026521788.1 coordinate 23,094,898, forward strand.
TCTAGGGGGCTCATCCCAGGGGACAGGGGAGGTCAGGAGCCCCTGGCTCTGGCAGAAACCGGGCCAGATCAGCCAGAGCCCTCCGGAGCAAGAGAAGGAGGATGGGTTTTCCTCCAGCTGGGGTGGGGGATATGCAGCAGGCCTGATGCTGTGAGGAGGGGGAGGAGTGGTTAGTCTCAGAAAGCTTGGTCATGACCCCCAGCCTGTAATCTGGGGCTGGGGCTGGGGGCCTGCCATCTGCTGCTGCTTGGCTCCACTACTCACCACTGAGCAGCCCCATTCCATCAGCCGTCTCCCAGCCGGGACCCCTGATCCTCCCTCTATAAAATGAGAAGGAACTTTGTCCTTCTGCTTCTTTCTTTAGCCATAGGGCTCCCCTGTTTCTGAGTTTGCCTGAAGACTTCAAGACTGATTATCTCCCTCCAAGATGCCCTGAGTCTGATAGGGGCAGAGTCTGGCCCTAGATCCTCTGCCTCTGGATAGGAAGGGACAGCAAATCAGGGCCGATGTGAAGTGCTTTTAGGTCACAGATTGCAAAAGGCTTGTTCTCACATGCCTTTAGGATTGATTAGTAGTGACTGCATGGAACCCAGTGTTGTGAAGGATTCTGAAGTTGGATATAGACTCATCAGAAAAGGAAGTTGTGATTGATTAGTAATGTCTGCATGGGCAGGGGAACAAACTACTAGCCAGATGGCCCTAAGAGAGGAGTGATAGTTAATCATGGAGGGGTGGGAAGATTTGCTAAGCACGTCCCAGGACATCAGACTCCATCTTCAAGGGCCAATGGTCTCTCCCTGCTGTGTAGAGGTACAAACAATGAATCAGGGAGCACAGAGAAGAGAGAACTTTGTGATGCAGGTGGTGTTTGAGGTGTGCATTTAAGGTGAATGGGATTTGAGAGGCAGGGGGAGGAGGAAGGGCCTTTTAGGCTGAAGGAACACCAGCAGCACAGGTGTGGACACTGCGGCATGCTGGAGGGATGACAGCAGTCTGGTGGGCTGAGCCTCTGCAGCCGTGAGATGGGAGGGCAGGCAGGAGCCGAGGGAGGACAGGTAGGAGGAACATGGGCCACCGTGGCAGGAATTCAGTTTTAATCCTGCAGGAATTTGGAGGGGCAGCGGGGATGGTTCTGAGGGGGTGTGGCACAATCAAAGGTCTGCTTTAAGAAAATGCTGCTGCAAGGTCAAACAAAGCAAGGAGGCCTGATGGATGGATTCTTCATATCCTTCATTCATTCTGTAGTACCCTCGTTGTATTTTGGGAACAAACACAGCTCTCAACTTCTCCCACCCAGAAAAAAATAAGCCTTGCATCCTGCCACTGCCCTGCCTGAGTTTCTGGCCCACCCCGAGTCTAGCAGGCAATGACGCACAGCTCTCCAGGGGAGTGTGACACAGCAATCCCAGCAAATAACAACAATAATAGTAATAACAGTCATCTCAGCAATCAGCAGGGGCCCAGCAGGGGAAGCTGTGATTGTCCACCCCTTGCCTGGAAGATGGATGTAGCCTGCCACTCAAGGCCACCGCTGAGGGGTGGGCTGCCAATCCTGCACCTCCCAGGAGCATTCACTGGCCACTGAGCAGGTCCCCGCTCCAACCTGGGACCCTGGACTCCAGGATGGGCTATAGTGTCACAGAATGGGAAGCTGGGCCTCCGGATGGGGTGTGGGGCCAATTCCCGAGAGGCTGGAGCCCAGCCAGTGCCCAACTATGATTCCACTTGCATCCAAAGCCAAGTGCTACTGGCTCGGGCATTATTAGGTTTTGATTAGCCAGGCTTTTTCCTGTCCATTAGTGTACATAATTAAGAATTAACTTGCTATACTTTCTCTTCTTGTTGCGGCTCAGAGATTTTCATGACTTTTGGAAGCTATCTTCTTTTAACACCTCTAGGCAGTTGGCAGGACTCATTTATTTACCCACTGACTCTTTACTGAGTGGCTCAGGGATGCCAGCCCCAGTGTTAGCTTAGCAATACAACAGGGAACAGGACGGCAGGCTGTGGACCGGGGTCTCCGGGCAGGCAGTCTGCAAGTCAAGGGAATAAACAAGACCAGCCCAGGGGAGGGAGAGCTATGAAGGCCATGACTGCAGGTGCGGGGACCCAGAGTAACCGGGCATCTCTTTAGATAGATTCTGTGTGGTCCAGTATTTAAGAAAGGCCTCTCTGAGGAGGCAGATCTTGGCCTGAGAGGTGACTAAGGAGCAGCATGTAGTGACTTGGAACATTCCTAGCAGAGGGCATGGTCAGAGCAAAGGCCCTGAGGCAGCCAGACTACTTAGGAGCAGAAAGAAGGCCATGGGACCACGGCAGGTGAGCCTGTAGGAGAGGCCATGGGAGGTGTTGACTGGGGTGAGATCACAAGGACCTTGGACACGCTTTCATTTTGATTTTAAATTGCTTAATTGTGGTAAAATACGCATAACACAAAAATTTACCATTATAACCATTTTAAGTGTGCGGTTCAACAGTGATGAGTACATTCACACTGTTGTGCAAACGGTCCCCAAAGCTCTCTTCATCTTAAATCCTGCACCCATTAAACAGCTCTCCGTCACCTGCTTTCTCAGCCCCTGGTGACCACCCTGCTGTTTTCTGTCTTTCTGAATGCCACAGAGGTGGAATCGCACAGCATCTGTCTTTTTGTGCCTGGCTTATTTCACTTAGCACCACATTCAAGGTTCATCCATGTCTTAGTTCGCGTCGCAATTTCCTTCCTTTTTAAGGCTGAATGATATTCCATGGCATATACACGAGGACTGTCGAGAAAGCATCCAGCTATGTACTATGCAAAATAGAGGCATTTATTGAAGAAGATACAAGATACAAGATAGAAGAAACATTGTACATAGGATAGTGACATCTTAGCCCCCTTCAAAGTAGGCACCCTGGGACCTCACACAGTTGTTCCAGCATCTCTTCCACTGTTCAAAACACACTGCAAAAATCCTTTGGAATTGCCATCAACTGCCCGTTGTATTTCCCTGAATCTCATCAACAGTCTAAAATCTCTTCCCTTTCAAAGGTGATTTTTGTTTTAGGAAAAGCCAGAAGTTGCAGGGTGCCAAATCTGGGCTGTAGTGGGGTTGAGCTGCCTGGATGATTTGATGTTTCACCAAAAAACTCTGCATGAGATGTGATGCATGAGTGGGCAGGTTGTCGTGATGAAGCTGCCAATCACCAGTTGCCCATAGCTGTGGCAGTTTTCTTCATGTTACATCTCTCAACCAACGAAGAACATTGAGGTAGTACTCCTCACTAACTGTCTGGCCTGCAGGGGCGTACCTGTGATGGACAACAGCTACCCAATCAAAAACACAGTCAACATGGTCTTGATCTTGCCTGCGACTTTACCGCCCCTTTCCCGGGAGTAGAGAACCTGGCAACTTCCATAGGGATGACTGGACCTTCACTTCCAGATCATGCAGCCATAGACCCACATAACCAGAGACTTATCTCTGGTTATGACCTCTGTGAAAAAACCTGGTTCATCAGTAGGGGTTTGAATCAAGTCATTAGCAACTGCAGCATGATGTTCCTTCTGCTCTGGTAGCAGAAGCCACAGAACAAATTTTGCCACAACACTTTTCATGCCAAGATCTTGCTCCAGGATCTTGGACACAGTAGTTTTTGGAATCCCCAGATCAGCTTCTAGGTCTCACACCATCAGTGGCCAATCTTTGCTGACGGCAGCATTGTCAGGTGTTCTGCTTGTTGCAGGCCTTCCAGAATGTGGATCACTTTCAACAGATTCTTGACCATCTTTGAAGCATTCGTGCCACACTTTCATTTGTGTTGCACTCATTGCAATGTCCCTGAAAGTCTTCTGAATCATTGGAATAGCTTCTGCAGAGGAATGTTCAAGCTTATCGCAAATTCTGATGCAGATCCATTGCTCTGCTCATGCAGTCATTCTGAAGGTGACAGGCACACAGTACACATACTCACTCAGCAGCATCTACCACCCCCACTGCTGACTAGTACAGTGAAGTCATCATTGTTCACACATGCTCATTCCAGTCCACTCTCTTTGGCTGCCAGGTTACATTGATGTCTCACAAACCATTCTTGTTATATTAATAATGGCTCAACTTTTCTGGACAGACCTTGTATACCACATTTCAGTTATTCATTCTTGCACTGAAGGATACTTGGGTTGCCTCCACCTTTTGGCTATTGTGAATAATGCTGCTGTGAACATGGGTATACAGTAATTTAAGTTCTTTAAAGTTATTCTTCCCAGCGTGAGTTTAGGCTGGGCCCCAGCCTGGTCTGGGTGGGCACAGAGTAGAGGGGCTAGCTATCCCCACTGGGTTACCTTTTCCTGGGAGGGCAGGGAAGCAAAAGCAAAGGGTCCTCCAGCGGCACCAATTGAGCTGAGAGCCCTGAGACTGAGCTTTTAAATCATTCTGAGACCTAAGGAGCTTTTCCCTGCATCTAAAATGTGAGCTGTAAACCAGGCTGACTTACAGGCAGTACTCACAGGTCTGGTTGTTTATGGCCAGTGTCCTTTCTGATTGGTTGATGTCTGTACTGTGCCCGTTGTTAAATATTTGAATATCATCCTTCTATAAACCAGTCTCAGGACTTCCAAACCTGGCTATGTGCCAGACTCTCTTACAGGGAGAGTGGGGGTTACTGTTTAAAAGTTAACACACCAGCCAATGGAATCAGTGGGGCCTGGGAATTAGTACTGTAACAAGCTTCCTGGGTGATTCTGATGCCAGTCTTAGGGAGCGTCTTATGTGCATTCCCCTAAAAGCAGACTGTGGGATGAGGACTCATGTACAAAGACTTTACTGCGGAGAGAATTCCAGGAAATAGGTGGGGAAGTGAGGACATGAGACAAGGCGGGGAAGGAAGCCATAAAGATGCATTACCCACTAGGTCACCAGTGTGGGCAACTGGAGATGAATCCTGTTGGGGACTCTGAGAGCCAGTGTGCTAACCTGGCCTCTGAGCTAACCCCCAAGAGGTGAGGGAGCTGGGGCATTTATCCACCATCTTACATCAGTCATTCTTTGAACGCTGCTACCAGAGACGTTAGCTCCCTGGCACTTCCGGTCTGTCCTGTGTATGGGTGGGGCAGTCCCTGATGGTGAGAACTGCTCAGGCAAGGGTCCTGGGGCTGGCATGGGAGGTTGGGCAGGCGGGTGTGATATGGGTATATTTTGAGGCATAGTGGGCATGGTACCAACAGCTTCTGCTCTGTAGTGCTGCTGGCTCGCGTCTCTCCACCGCACTGGGCCACCCAGGTCCTGTGCGTTGTTGATTTTCCTCCTATGCCCTCATCCACCGCTGGTAGGAATGTAAATGTTGCCACTGCCATGGAAAACAATTTGGTGGTTCTTCAATAAGGTAAATGTAGAATTACCATAAAACCCTGCAATTCCACTCCCCAGTTGATACCCAAAAGAATCGAAAACAAGTTTTCGAAGGAAACCTTGTCCACACATGTTTACAGCAGCACGATGCACAATATCCACAAGGTGGAAACAACCCAAATGTCCATCAGCTGGTGAATGGATAGACAAAACGTGGCCTAGCCACACAATGGAATAATAGTCATACAAAGGGATTAAATACTAGTACATGCTACAACACGGATGACCCTTGAACACATCATGCCGAGTAAAAGAAGCCAGAGACAAAGACCACATATGATTCTATTCATATGAAACATCCAGACCAAGAAAATTCTGACAGATGGAAGATTAGTAGTTGCCAGGGGCTAGGAGAGAAAGAGTGGGGAGTGACTGTTAATGGGTATGAGTTTCCTTTATAGGGTGAAGAAAATTATCTGAGTGGAGAGGGGGGAGAAAATACAAACAACTGTACTTGGACAACAATAAAATAATTTTTTAAAATAAAATAAAATACAAAAAAGGAAAATGATCTGGAAACAGGCAGTGGTGATGACCGCACGTTATGAATGTACCTCATGCCACTGATCTGTACAGTTTAAAATGGGTTAAAGAATATATTTGATGTGTAGTTTACCACAAGAAGGAAGGAAGGGAGGGAGGAAAAGAAAGGACAGAGGAACGAGACAAACTCTAGGAGTCGCACAGCCAGGGCTGCAAGGCTGCATTGTCTGTTCCCCGGGCGGGAAAGAAGCCGAGTGTGGCGTATGTGCTCCAGGGTCACACAGTCAGGGCTGGTTCTGCTGAGTGGCTGCTTCTCCAGGCTTTGGGCTGGAGCTGGGCCCCTCATCTTGGCCTCGTTTCTGTGTGACTGATACAAACAGAGGTTGCTGGAAGCCGCCCTGGTGGAAATAAGGCCTGTGTCCTGGAGAAGCCCGGGCTATGCCCAACTTCTGCAGAGTGGCAGCACAGTGCTGGGCGGGGGAGTAGGTGCCCAGCTGGAAAATTGCAGGGCATCTCATCTTAAATATAATATTAAATCGGTACCTTTAATTAGTAGACTTAGAAAAGGTCACTAGCAATTACCTGGGACACAAAGAAGGCGTGAGCAGGCAAGAGCCCGTGAGGAAGCCGAAAAGGACCATTTCAAGCAGCACATAATTGAGGGGAAAATGGATAAAAGTCCATGAAATTACAGGGTGGGTGACAGCAGCTGACGGCCCCATCCCTGTCCTGCCCAGCACCCCCCTTCTTGGGAGGACCTGAGCTTCGGGCCTCAGAGAGCCATCTGGGATATCAGGCCGAGAAATGCGACCTTGGCTGGAGGGCCAGTTTGGCTTTCCCAGAACCCCCATTTGCCTGCTGGGAGCTTGGCCCCACCCCCTCCGGCTAGGCTAGGCCCCGAAGGAGGTCGGCAGGTGGGGGGTTCAGTCCAGCGAGGCTACCACAAACTCATTGCTGTGCTGTGAGTAAGCAGGGCCCTGTGGGCCTCAGTTTCCCTGTGAATTTCCCCAAGGCATTGGGAAATAGCTGTGTTCCTCAGACTTGGCCACCCAGGGACTCTCAAGGGTAATGAAAAGGAAATGTGTATCCCTGAAAGTCTCAGGGAGATTGGAAATTCTTTTACAGTTTTAGGTTGTGTCTTTAAATTAAATGTTACATTGTGCTCCCCAAATATTTCCATTTAGTACAGAACAATTGCTTGTCACTGAGCAACACAGATGCTCTGGGGAGATGTGCTTGGTTTCTCCGTGATTTCACGCACCCCCGCCTTCCTCACGTAGAAAGAGCACAGTACTGGCAGTCTGAGGGAATGGAAACTTGGGTTCGGGCCTGACTCTGTTGCTCACTATTGTACTTTGGGAAAATGACTAAATACCTTAGCTTCTCCATCTTTAAAATGGGAGTATCGAATATCGGGCTGCCCAAGTAGTTTCTAACTTTGTTTCAACTCTGTTCCATGATTCTATTCCTTCTTCTCCCACTTCTCACCCACTCCCATCGCCCTGGATACTGCCATGTCCTCCTTGGCTGTGTTGCAGAGAGAGGCTATTTTGCCTCTCTGAGCCTCACCTTCCTAATCTGTAGAATGGGTGTTAACGATGACTCCCAAACAGTCGCTGGGAGGATTTGTCAATGGGCCAGCCACCATGTCTGGCATGTCACGACAGTCTAATCGTCGCCCTTCTCCATATCTTCCTTCTTCAAGTGTCGGGCTTCCAGGCTGGGTCTGATAGGGTCACGTCCATGGAAGTCCTAAATCTTAAATTTGCTGATAAGTGTTGGGATGTAAAGTTTTGGAAATAATCATGGGCTTTGAAGCCAGTGGGCCTGGGCTTTAAATTCCAGCTCTGCCATTTGTAACTGTGCGGCCATTATAAATGACTTAATCACTTTGTTATCTTGCATGTTGTGGGGAGAACGACAGTAAGGATTGAATTACATTGTACACGGGAATCTTTTAGCCTGGTGTCTGGAGTATGATTAGTGCTCAGAAATGTTAGCTATCATTGTCATGTTAGAACTGGCTTTGAAAATTTCACCTGGAAAAGCTCATTAGTGTTCTTTTCTAGATAACATTCCCAGAGTTTGGAATCCCTCCGTACTTAGCCTGGTCATTGAGAGCTATTCAGTAAATATGAGAGTCGGTATTCCCAGAAGAGTGTCCATCCTACTTTATAGGGTAAACTGAGGCTTTGAAAGAAGAGATTCACCCAAGGCCGTAGTTCTAATCTAACCACTCCTTCGAGACTCAGATGAAGACTATAGACTCTCTCTGAAGAAAATGACACACTGCACACTCCTAACATTTTGTACAGTTCCTGGGAGAGTAAAGACCTCAAGCTATGATGACCAGCTGATTCGATTGCTTGGCACCTCCTGTTTTTAGTATGTGTTCTACCTCAGTCCTAGACAAACTAGGGTGGGTGTCACCCTATCCGAAGGCTACCTAGGGAGGGCTGTGCACCCCAGGAGATGCTACACTACACAGGGATGTCTTAGGCAGGGCTGCAGGCCAGGCATCCTAATGCCCAGGGTGTCCTCTGGCCAGATCTTTGTTTCCGAGTGAAGGGTGACACCTTTTTTTGTGTGAACAGGAACTAGACCTTGTCACCCCATGCTAGACTGGAGCTCCTTGAGGCTGGGCCCCATCTCCCTAACCTCGGTGTACCCCAGTGCTTACCACCAGGACAGTACCTAGTCACTGTTGAATGAATGCCAAGTTTTATAAAATATTCTGAATTAAAAAGGGTGCTTCCATTTGCAAAAGACTGAAATCCAACTCAGCTGACTCAGGCATAAAGGGGGGGGGGTAGATTTATTAGTTCACGTAGCTGAGAAGTCCAGAGGACAGAGCTAATATCAGGTACAGCTGGCCGCACACCCTCACACCAACAGGAATCTCTCTCCATGCACCATTTGCCTCGGTTTTCCTCCTCGTTGGCCTCATTGTCAGGTAGGCCCTTCCTGTGCCATGCCAAAGACTGCTGCCAGCAGAGCCAGTTTGTTTAGCAACCCCAGTGGAAGGAGAGCTTCTCTCCTTCCCCATAGTTTCAGCTGAAGTCCCAGGGTTATCTTTGATTGGCTAGCCTGGGTCACATGCTCATCCCTGAGCTAATCATTGTCACCAGGAAGATGGAATGCTCTGATTGGCCAGGGCCGAGCCGGGGGCCTGTTCTCATCTGAGCCACTTGCAGAAAGGGGCTCTACATTAAAATCAGAAAAAGGAAGTCCAGGCAGAAGTCACAGCTGTCCATTACATACATAGTGAACGATGGTTCCCTGTTACAGGCACGTACACGCTGCCAGGTGGCTAGGATGGAGGTGGGGAGCCTGGGTCAGAGCCACCACAAGAGGCCTTGCTGCGTCAGTGACCTGCTGGGGATCTCTTGGTGACCGCCCCCCACTGGGATTCAGCAGCCTGAGCCAGGTGCTGAGGAATGGACTGACCCCCCATTTTTGCCTTCTCCCTTGGATACTGCAGGTTCCTCTGTGACCCAGCTGCTGGCCCGAGACATGGACAATGACCCCCTGGTATTTGGTGTGTCTGGTGAGGAGGCCTCCCGCTTCTTTGCCGTGGAGCCTGACACAGGTGTGGTGTGGCTCCGGCAGCCACTGGACAGAGAGGTATGACCTCAGTCCTTCCCTGCAGGGTACCTGGGGAGCAGACCCTGGGGTAGGACAGGTCATCATCTTTTAGGGGCCTTCCTCTGAGGCCTTATTGTGACCCCGAAGCAGCATCTTCCTCCCTGAACTGTGTCCTTCAAGGGCCAGTGCTAGACTTGGGGTTGGAATGGGGTGGTTGGGTGTGTCTTCAGGCTAGGGGCAACATTGGCTAGATAGGCAGGAGGGATCACGATCCTGGGTTCATCCCCCATAGAATGGGGGTCCCTGGGGTATACAAATATAGCATGTGTACCTGGGATAGACAAATCTACCCCTGCCCCAAACAGACCCCACCAAAGGACATTTTCCAGAGACACAGAAATTGACAAATCTATAGTCCTTAGCAAATTAAGGTAAGAGCTTGAGTAAAACCCCAGCTCCTTCTTTCTCCTTAAATTTGAGGAAGGGGCCATAGAGGTGTCTAGCAACCTATTCAAGATCACCCAGCAATTTAAAGGCCGAGTCTAGATTAGAACCCAAGACTGTTGCTCCAATCTCGTTGCTCTTTTATGGGAAGAATTCCTATTCTGAACCCACTTTGCCAACCCAAGGGGCACTGCTTGTTTTTTAGGGAAGCCTTTGGGCACCCAGTCCCAGACCAGCTCCTGGGCCAATACTGGAGGTCTTCAGCTCCACGCAGGGCTCAGGCCTCAGGCCCTCGGCACATCTCTCTAACTCCACCCTCCTCCCTCCCTTCCTTTCTTTTAGACCAAGTCAGAGTTCACAGTGGAGTTCTCTGTCAGCGACCACCAGGGGGTGAGTATTCCCTGAAGCCCCTGCAGCCCCGGGGAGCATTGATCCGGGTTCCTCGGGTGGAAAGAGGCCAGAAGCCAATGCCAACACAGAGGCCTTGCCCTTCCCTTGCCAGGTGATCACGCGGAAGGTGAACATTCAGGTCGGGGACGTGAATGACAACGCGCCCACATTTCACAATCAGCCCTACAGCGTCCGCATCCCTGAGGTAGGAGCTGCTGGTTCACACTTGGGGGACCCTGAGCGCCTGCTGCTGGGAGTGGGGTGAAGAGTCAGCCGGGGCAAGGGCATGTCTAGCTTTTCTTCTCCTGCCCACCCCTCAGCTCGGGCACCCTCTCTGAGGGTATGGGCCCATCTGCTCATCAGGGAGAGCGGGTCGGTGGGAGTCTCATGCCCGAGAGAGAGCTGGCCTCGGAGGAGCCCCATAGGTCCAGCTGGAATCAGGGACAAGACGGAGGTTAGGAGGGACCTGTGCTGTGTTCTGTTTTCTTCCACTCATAGCCGGTGTGGGCCTTGGGCAGGTGGGTTGGCAGCCCCAGACCTTCCTGCTTTAGCTAGAACAGCGCCACCCACCTCCAGGATGGAGGGAGCATGCAGTTCCAGGAAGGGACTTTCTTTCCCCAGTCCTGCCCTCACCCACTGTCCTGCTGGCCCTTGGCGGCGTTGGGACGCCTGTGTGCTCAGAGAGTGTTTGCATGAGTGAGTGCATGTAAAACCATGCCGTTGCCAGTAACTGAGAAGTACAAACCATTGCACTATAAGCGGTTCGTTAATAAACTGGCTGGTGGCTCACCATGGTGCCAGGATTCTCTTTGCTTGCTGTCCCTCTCCCTGGTGGCTAATGGCAGACTTCTTGACTGGCAGTTAGCAATTCAAAGACCTTGAAGGTGGTGGGGAACAACCTTCTAGCCGGATGTCCTTCAGGCCTGCCTTTGGGGCTCTGATGAGGCAGCAGTGAAGGGTTGAGGCAGGAATGCTGGGAGACAGAATCCACTGGAGAGAAGCAGGTGGGCACCATGGCATTTGAGTCCTAGCCCCTTTGTTATAGGTCATTGGACCAGGAAAACTGGAAGGATCTTTGGAAAATACCTCTTCAGTTTGTGGATAGGAAAGCTGAGGCCCAGAGTGGTAGAGATGGTCACCAGCTTTGGTTTCATACCTCCTGGCTCCCGGCACAGCCTCGGATTCCCTCAGGGGTGAAGAGGCCTTGTTTCGTGCCCCTCAAGTTCCCTGTTTCTGACCCTCCTTGCTCAGCTCGGAGTCAAGGGTCCTAAGCTTATGCCAGACTGAGGGAAATGAGGACAGGCGCGTGGGTCGGGACATACCGGAGGCTCCCATGCCCACCCCCTGGAGGGGCAGGACGTAATCAGGGAGAGCCCACAGACCCAAGCATGGGCCACAGTACTCTGAGCTCTGGCCAGTGTGCTTGGGACTGCAGCTTGGCTCTGGGCCCTCTCTCATTTGGAAGCCTCCCTAATTTAATTAAGGGTCTCTACGTGCCAGCCTGCATTACGGGCCTGGACTCGGAAACCAAGGGCATGGCTTGGAGTTAATGAGCCTTGGACCCATTGCTCAGCTGCCATCCTGGCAGGCATGGCTGCCCTCTGCCTTCCCTCTCAGGGGCATCAGGCAGCAGTGATGGCAAGGGGACGAGAGGTCATAGTCCTCGCCAGCCCTTGGGCTGGGGCCAGGAGATATGACCTCCAACACCACCCTGTCAGAATCTCCGAGAATTCTCCAAAGGCCTCTGCCTCCAAGGAGAGAGCCTCTTCTGCCACTCATTTATTTAACAAATATTTATTGAGTGTCTGGTGTGGGCTTGGTGCTGTGCCAGCTCTCACAGCATGGAGACGTGGGCGGCCAGAGCAACGCGCAGTGATGGGAGCCAAACCAGCCCCAAGAGACCCCAGGCTCAGCCGCTGCTCTGCTCCCAGATTGCTGGGTCCATTTGGACATGTCACTTCACCTCTCTGAGCCACAGCCCTTCTTATCTGATAAAAACAGAAGGCACGCAGGATAAGGTGGCCTGCCGCCTGCCCATCTGATGAGGAGGGGGCACCGAGAAGGCCTGCTGCCAAGGACACGCAGTCCTTGGAAGAAGGCCCGCATGGTTTACTCGCTCCTGTGTAAACATCCCCAGGTCACTTTGCTGGCCTGACACTCGATCGGGGATGCTCACTGTGGCCAGTGCACATGTGGTGTCAGCTGGACAGGCCACTGCTGACCTCAGGTGGCTTGGCACTGACCACCCTGGTCTGGTCACCTGAGCTAGAATTTAGCTGCCTAACTCAGTCCTCAGCAGGGTACCAGCAAAGGACCTGCTGACCCCTAGCCTAACGTTGAGGCCAGGGCCTTCTGTTTGCATTGAGGCTACCCTGGCAACCCCAGATGCCTGCCCTTGAGAAGCATGATTTGTGGCAGAGGCCTTGCAGTTTTGAACAGAGTGAGAATACAAGCCAGAGAAATGGGGGCATTGTAAATCTTGCGAAGCATCAATACTGAGGAGTTGCCAGTGATCAGAGAAATCTCATCAGGCTTCCTGGAGGAGGTGGGTTTCCACAGAATCTTGCCAATGTGAGCGATGGAGCTCCTGTGTTGTGTCATGGAAAGAGGGAGACTAGAGGTCAAGACACCCGGGTTCTAGTCCTGATTGTGCCAACAACTGTCTAGGTGAGACTCTAGACCCGTCACTGTGCCTCTGCTGCCTTCAATTCCAGTGGCTAACTAGGAAGTTGGACCAGGCCCCGTTCTAGGGCTAACATCCATGATCTGAGGGTGAATCCAATAGAAGTCCTTCCTTTCCCCTGAGCCATTGGCAGAGAAGCTCCCGTGGCTGTCTCCATGCACTCAGCTCCTCTCTTGGCCCTCCCAGCCACCTGCACCCACCTTTCCAGCTTCCACTTTCCCCAGCCCTAGTGGCCCGGTATGTTTGGGTCTGTTGCACCGAGAACCCAGGGATAGACATGGGGAGCAGGTTTTAAGAAGGCAAACTCTAGGTCTACATAAGGAAAAACTTTCTAAATAAGACCCACTCCGTGATCTACTCCCCTGCCCTGGAGTTATGCAAGCAGTTGTGGGAGAACCATGTGTTTCAGAAGCCGTTCAGTACCAAGTGTTGGAGAAGGAATGAGCCAGTGGGTCCTACACATGCCACATCAGAACTTCTGGCAGGACTAGTTAGGCTGCACACAGGGCGGGGCAAAAGCAGGTTTACCGTTGTGAGTCCTCAAAGCCCAGAGTTTGTTCTTGTTTAATTATTTATTAATTTCCACATGAACAATGGTAAACCTACTTTTGCCCCACCCTGTATTCCTGGGTCCCCACAATTCTGAATCAGTAGTTTGGGGAGAGCTGGCCCAGGAAGCTGCATTTTTCACGGACTTCCCTGGTGCCAGGGAGCCCTGGAGGATGACCTCCATCGCCCTCCCCACCAGAGGGTTTCCGAGAGGCTCTGGGGCAGCCCATCTTTGAGGAGAACTTTCAGCCTGCCCATAGCTGCCCGGAGACGTGGCCCATGGGGACCCCCGTCCTCAGGCCCGGAATAGGAGTGAGTGGGAGGAGGATGGAGGCCAGGCCCTGCCTCTTTCCTGGGAGAAGCTCTCTGCCCCCGCCCACCCCAGCCTGCCCCCTTGCCCTCCGAAAGCCCCTGACCGGGCCTTGGGAGAAGCCAGGCAGGTGTGTTTGGGTTTGTTTGTTCTTGGTCCCCCTCTTGCCCACCCCTCTCCCCTCACTAAGCTGTTCTCCATGTAATTATCCATTTTATCAGGGTGAAAGGCCCTGCAATTCACTTGTCGAAGCCCTAACGAGGCAGTGTGGATGCTTTCAAGTCCGTAAAGAAAGGGAAATCCTGCTAGAATTGGCAACTTAATTCACCAAGCCAGCCTCGACAGACCTCATTAAGTCCCCGTGTATTCATTTCAGGCTAATGGCTGTCATGCTGACTGCTGTTTGATTTGCTGTAATAGACTTTTATGTCGTTCCAATTTGCTCAGACGTGTTTGCCTGTGTCTGTGCCCAGCAGTGCTGCTTCAGTGCCTCCACTGGGGGTGCGTGCCTGTCTTGCTGACCTTCAGCGCTGCCCCGTCAGCCCTGCCCCCCCCTCCTGGGGCCACGCCCTCAGCCCTCCGGGTGTGCCCTGGGGAGCTGACCCTGGAGCCAGAGTGTCTGGGCCAGAGAATGGTGTGAGCTCAGGAGTCAGATGATGCCAGGTGGCTTCTCGAAGCAAGGAGTCGAGGGCCTTCGGAGTCTCAGGGACGGCCATGTCCTTGAAGTTCTGACAAGTTCATCCACCTCAGCTGGGCAGTTGAGGTTTTTAACCGCCTGGCCCCAGCCTGCGTTTCCCAGCTTACCTCCAGGCTGTCCCGCCCATGACTGCTCCTGCGAGCCCAGAGGTCGGTCCCATGTCTCCAGGCTCATGTCCATCTCTCGCTCTTTTTTCACACCCTGAAACACACACTAGGCTGTTCTAGGAAGTGCTGGAGGGTCTGTCTTCTCTCGGCCCAACTCGGTTCTGCCTGTCCTTCAAAGCCCAAACTGATCCATCGTGCCCATGTCCACTAACTTTTTTTAAAAAAATGAATGCAACAATTTGTTGAAAGCTCTGGAGCAGGGCCCAGGGACTCCAAGCTGGCTTGGACGTGCAGGGCAGAGAAAAGGGACTCTACAGTTCGTCAGCTGTGCCGCTTTGGACGGTGACTTAACCTCTCTGGACCGCAGTCTTCTTACTGGTGAGAGGGGCCTTGCCTGGTGGGGCCTTGGCGAGAGCTGTGGTGCCGCAGGCAGGAAACACCCTTCGGCCGGCCTGTGGCTCATTGTTTGTGCAGTAAAAGTTCGAGATGTAGACCAGGGTCTCTGTCCTTGGGGAAGGTGATTTTACAGAGAGGAAGACAAGGAAGTAGAGGTCTAACTTCATCTAAATGTATTAAAAGCCACTCCAGCCCAGGGCGTGCGAAGTGGGACGGTCGTGCTGCAGGAGAGGCAGGCCCTGGGCACAGGCGCTGTTTGCTTGGGAACTGACGGGGTGACGATTGTGTTAGAGGAGATTTGGGGTCTCTGAAATGACTGTCATGTACTTTCTGAGATCCTTTAGCCTCCTTTCATATATTGGAATTTCCCAAAAAGGTAAGGGAACTAACTCTAACCCCTGACAAGATACCCTGTTGAGGGGGGACAGGGGCAATGCAGGGAGTATGTCCCCTGCAGGTCCCTACCGTTACCTCGTGGAAGCAAAGCTGGGCCGGAAGGAGGCAAAGGAAGCAAAGCTGCCCTTGTCTCTGTGACAGACAGGTCCCGCATAGATCTTTGTCGCTGGTGGCTTCAGGTGACCAGCCATGAGGTGGGGATGAGGTTAGAGCAGGGGAGGGTGGGGCTGAGAGGAGATGACAGTGGCCTCAGAGACTGAGAGTCCTCGCCCGAGCCTCGGAGCGGGCTGGGGGCAGGGTCAGACACGGAACTCGGGCCGCCCGGCCCTGGGTCCCTCTAGGCTGCATCATCTCTCCGTGGCACTTGATAGGGACAGAAAAAAGTTACTTCCTCCCTGTACCTCCTTACCAGAGATGGCGAAGCAAGGAGAAGGGTATTCCAGGTGATGAGACTTGTCGATGAGACAAAATGACTTATTTCTGAGATGATAGTAGTAAGTCAGCATCATTATTGCTGTTCCTGAGAGCGCCTGTCCAGCGCTGTGCTTCCCATGTGGAACCCCCCCGCCACGAGGTGGTCACTCTGCTGTTCCCATCCTGTGCAGGGGGACGTAGAAGCAGAAAGGTTACCTGCCCAGGGCCAGTCAGGAATGGAGCTGGGATTAGGGGGCAGGTTTGGTTGCGTATTTCATGGCAAGTAGCTTCAGTTCAATGGAAATGAATATACCTGCCTTGCAGACCAGTTGTGAGGGTTAAAGCAAAGGGGGGCATGCAGGGAAGTGCCGAGCACAGGGCCCAGTATAAGTAAGTGTGCAATAAATGGTCATGGCCACAGTGGTTGTTTGGATGTCTGTCTCTCCTGCTGGACCGAGCAGGGACTAACCTCGGTCATCTGTGTGTCCTCAGTACCCAGCCAGGGGCCTGGCCCATGGAGGGCAGAGCACTGCTGCCTCCTTTGCCCCTCGGGGGGTTAGGATGGCAGGAACACTTATGCAAAGTATTTTGCCCCAACCAGCTGGTTTCACCCAGCCAAGGGGTCTTTTAGTGCTCACAATCCAGGGTAGCGGTAAGGAGCAGCCAGGCCTGGTGCTGAGCTGGAGAGGGTGCTCACACATGCTACCCTGCATCATACTGCACTTTCCTCCTGGGACACCCTAGAGCTTACTGTGGGGCTCACTGGTGCCCTCTGTTGCCCACCATTCCTGAACCTCAGACTCACCATATCTGTGCCACAGGCTGTGGGGAGCCCCGGAGTGGCAGCCAGCTGAGGCCCAGGGCACGCAGAGATAAACTTCGCAAAACTTGTTAGCACCTGCCAGGCCCAACAGCAGTGCCCCCCAATGCCTGCCTCGAAGCATGCCCATCAGACACTGAGTGATCCATAAACTGCATCCTCAGGTTGCAGCAAGAGGTGGGGAGGGGCATGGGGGCTCCCACTGACTTGTGCCTGCTGTGCCCCAAGGTGTCGGCTCTGCTCAGGGGAGGGTGGTCTTCCATGCCAGGGCAGCAAACCTCTCGACAGGCCATATGAATTTATTCTTTGGGGCCATGGTGCCTCATGCCCCCCCTCTGCATCTATAACCACCCACCTATTGATCTGGGAGAGGAATACCAATAAATCACCTGAGGGGCTCTGCATCCTACTGGGCAGAGCCAGAGCACTGTGTTCTAGGAAGGCAGCAGCCCCTGGCCATGTCTCGGTGCTCCTCGTGAGCTCCCCGAGGTGCTTGGACCTCCTCTGGTCTCCTCCCACTCTCAGCAAGTGACGAATCCCACTCCTCCCTCAGCTGCAGATGATGGCAGGTGATTTACCATCATCTGCAGCTGCCTGGACGGCAAGCTCTGGACTTGTAATAGTGGAGTGACATGTGCACACGGGAACAGCGGCAGGACCGCCTGTTCATACGTGGTCCTGAGGTGCTGTGTGTGTGTGGTGGTGTGCGCACACATGTGTGTAGGGTATGGCGGTATGTGTGTTTCTCTAGCTCTGTGTGTGCACTTATTTAAGTAATATCATCTCTATCAGAGTGTTCTCTTGATCTTTCATTTGTCCTTTTGACAACTCTTTAAGTTAGGGAAGAACCGAGGCCCCCGAGGTCCGCTGCACTTGCAGCTGGAGCCGTAGCCCCATTTCCCATTTTCCAGCGTGTTTGTGTTATGTCTTTTCGCAACTTTGCCACAGCCTGCTTGGGATTTGCAAAAATTTGCAGGGATGAGGTTCTGACGCAGCCAGGAAAGGGGACCCTGGGCCTTGTACACAGGCCCAGGGCTGTCACTCCCCCTCGCCCCCAACAGACAGGCTCCAGGGATCAGGTGGGGAAACTTCTCTCAGAGCCCACTGCCCACTCTTTGGAGAGATGACCACCCTGGTGGTCAGGCCCAGCCATGGTCACAGTGACACCCTTTCTTGTGACCTTCAGGGTTAGGTCACCCCCAGAGGCAGCCTCTGAGATTTTGGTCCCTGAATGTGCACACAACATAGTTCCTGAGACACAGGAGACCTGCCCGCACAGGTAAACGTCACCGGCCCCCTTGCCTGCAGGGGGTATCTTTCTGCCACCTCCTCCTAGGCCTTAGGTGCTCAGGAGGGAATAAATGGAGTCCCTCAAAATCAGGGCCCAAAGGGAGCAGCTCAGCCAATACTCTGAAGCTCCTTGCTCCCTCCCCGACCCCGTGGACTGAAGCCAAGTCCCCCTGGCCCCTGTGACACCTGCGGCACCTCCTCATTCCATGCGTGTGGGGACCTGGCCCGGGCTAGAAGGAGCCCCTCCACCCTCACTCTGAGGATAGAGGACGGTGTGGGAGCAGGATACTGAAGGAGCCAAGATATAATTAAAATTATTATTTTATTTGAATGGTAAGTGTTCTTCATTGTATCGGTTTCCTCACCGATTCCGGAGGGGAGTCTTTGGGGACCCATATAATTGCATTGCAATGACCGCCCGGCTCTGTGCCATGACTGGGAAGCAGGGGACTGTGTGTGGAGCCCAGCTCCCCCACATTCGCAAATCCCTGGCACATGGAGGGACACCCTCTACTGTGCCCCCCGCCCTCTAAATAAATAAAGCTCTAAATGGAAGGAGATGATAGCTGCCCACCCGGAGATGCGCCTGCTGCATTGTTAGGCTGTCAGCCTCAAGTTCATCTGTCGTCTTTCATCTCTCTTTCTCTTAAATGTTCTCCTCTCCCCCATGGTAGGGCCTGTTGAAGGAAGGGCGCAGGTCTCCTGCCTGCACCCCTCTTCCTCCAGGCAGCGAGGCCTCTTTAAACACCGGGTGGGGGGCAGGCTTAGGAAACGAACAGCAGAAGGAGGTTCCACATGCAGCCAGGACCAGCGTTGGCTTTACTGCATGAGGGTTCGTGCCACATCTGTGACACAGAGACCCTGATCCCTACCTCCTGCAGCATGCTGCGGTGGAGCCATGCCCACACAGGCTCCGGCTTCAAAGTGGGAGGCCATGCACGAGGTGCTTAGCCTCTCAGAGCCTCGGTTTCTCCATCTATAAAGTGGGGACACATTGGGGTTGTTGGGAAAGTTGGGCTGTGAGAGCATGTGCGTGAAGCACTGCACACAGGGTAGCCGATTGGTGTTCCCATGGTTACGAAAAGTTCTCGGAGAACTTTGAGAAAGTTGATTGAGGTCCAAGGAGCTTGACAGGCCATCTCTGCTGCTACAGACTGATTGGCTGATATTGGGTTATTTGTGATCAAGAAGCTGGTAGCCCAGTGGGAGGCAGAAAACATGACAAAGAAAAAAATGGAACCAGTCATTGAGAGATAGTTAGAATTGGTGGAGAGCATTCCAAATGAACTCCTTAGACCTGGGACCAGAGGGGCCATCGAGGGGACTTAATCCAACCACGTGTTCTGTGGAAGTCAGCAAAACCCGAGGGAGTAAAAACTTTGCCCAAGTCCCCAGCCAATCAGTGGCAAACCAGTGAAGACCGAAGGTTATCTGGAAGGTTCTGAGGGAAAGGTCTCTGGAACCCATGAGGCCGACCTACGGCTGGGCTGGAGGCACACTCTGTTTCTTCCAGGCGAAGCCCGGAGGTCTAGGGCTGGGGTGGGAGTGGGGAGGTGCTGCCTCCCAGGCTCCTGCAGCCCTTCCAAGCCCAAGAGCAGTGGCCTGGCGGGCTGCCCCACAATGCAAGGCACCAGGGCCCGTGCGGGCACATCCACTGGCCATGAGCGTGCCGCTGCCGTCTCCCCTGTTTGCAGGGGCTCTGGGCT
Organism: Artibeus jamaicensis; assembly: GCF_021234435.1. NCBI lineage: Eukaryota > Metazoa > Chordata > Mammalia > Chiroptera > Phyllostomidae > Artibeus > Artibeus jamaicensis. Next base: position 23,114,558 of record NW_026521788.1, read on the forward strand.
ATTGTCTCAATCCCTCTACTTGCCTGAACAAGTTCAAATATTATCAAAACAGCTTGGGGACAGGCCTGGCAGCCCCCGTGACATTGGCACCCCCACCCACACACACAATTGGCTGGTTTTGATGTGTTTGTTGGCTGGCTGACCCACCTTGGTTTCAACCAGGAGGGGGAAAATGAGAGAGACAGAAAGCTCTTGGTTGACGGAATTATTATGATTTCTCTGATTCCTTAGCAGCCTTTAATTACTTTGCAACTTTGTGGCGCTGGCTGGAAGCCGGGAGGGGCTGGGCTCTCCCTCTTTATAATAACTCTAAGTGGAAGCCTCCCGTCTGTCTATTAAAAAGCCCACTCTTCTCTCCAGATGCAATAATGCAGCGGAGAGATTGCACCCAGGCCATAATCACTAGGTACACTGTAATCATCCCCGCTCACTGTCTTCATCAGTCGGCCAGCCCACCTCCCAGACATAGGAACTGCCGGCCTCGAGGAACTAAATGCCCAGGCACGTCCCTTGTCCAGGAGGGTCACAGGCCCAGGCTAGTCCCCTCTCCCAGTGCTGCCTCTGGGAGGGAAATGGCACAGAGGCCTTTGCACTGATGCCCCTGCCATTCTCAGCACAAACCCTACGTGATAGAAACCCATTCTGAAACCCACCCGTTTGCGTGAGGCTTTAAGCTCCACACTTCCTGTCCCTCCTGGCCTTGATCCTCACCGTAGATGGTCACTTTTCCACCACAGGCTTTTGTTCATGCCGCGCCCTCCCCCAGGTTGCTCTCACCCAAGCTCACTGCCCCCTCTTCCTTCCCACCATTTAGCCAAACCCTAGTCTTCCTTCCTCAAAACAGTCCAGTGGGAGAGGGCTGGGGTTGGTTGGTCCTCACTGTCCATTTTACAGACAAGAAAGTCAAGCATCAGAGAAGCCAGAAGACTTGCCCAGATACTCCCTTTGGAAGCAACCAGCTGTGACCTAATCCCAGGCCCTTCACTTGGTCTTTTCTCCACTGGACCTAAAGGCACAGGCCTCCTTTAGTTTCTGCCTTTGGCATTGCTCCTTATACCAACTCCATGCACCCTGGCCACTAAACCTCACTCGCAGGCCACCCGCTGCCTCCTAACCTTGGCCTGGCCTTTCCTTCCCAAAGTGGCCACAGGACCCCCCTGTGGGCAGGAAAGGCCAACAGGACCCAGGTTTTGGGTGCCAAGCCTTCCTTGGGCTGGCTCAGCCAGTAGCAGCCTCTCCCATCTTTCTCACTTGTCTGTATATCTCAGCAAATAGAGTGGGTGAGCTCTAACCTGCAGAGGCCAGAACCCTCACCCCCATCTGGGGCTGGGACACGTGGGTGAGTTACTTCCCCCTTCCAGGGCTCAGTTCACCCCTGTATTAAGTGGGACTGGTAGTCCTAGGCCTATCCACCCCATCGCGGGGATTGGAGAAAGGACAGACATGCAGGTGGGACAGATGGACCCCTGGAGTGTTTTCTCCAATGCCCCATTCTGGCTTCATATGACTTCATTTGGGGGTCTCTGCCTCACTTAAGCGTACCACAGAGAAGGGAACAATCACGGTGTTCAGTTCGTGAGCTATCGCAAAGCGAACACATTTGTGCACCCACACCCGCATCAAGAAACAGAACCTCTCCACCTGGGCACCTAGACACCCCCGGAGGCCCTTCCCAGTCCGTTCGCCTCCTCTCGGAGGGTAACCATGTCCTGGATTTAACCCCGTGGACTTCCTTTGCCCATTTTCATTTTATTATATGAACTCCATTTGGTGTTTATTCCCACCTAAGCCCCTGGAACAGGCAGCCAGCTTCCTCATGGAGGTGACTTCCCATAGTGGTCAAATGGTGGGTCGCTTAATGGCTTGAATCCCGGTCTCACTGCTTGCATCTTGGAGTCCCTGGGAAATGGGCATGGTGCTGATGCAGGGTTACCACGATGCAGGCGACATGCACAATGCTCAGTCAATAGCCTACATGTGGTAGACTGGAGGGACTGTCCCCTGTGGGCATTATCTCTAAACAGCCTCCCTGTGGTCAGGAGTCATCTCTGTAGGTGACTGTAGAGCTGCCCAGGTGCTGGCACCGAGGCTGCGGAGGAACGGCAGTCATGGAGAACTGAGTGGGGTGGGTGAACTTGGATTGAGAGGAAGGGGAAGGGAAAAGAAGTGTCCCTTTCGCCATCCTGCCCCCTCAATTCTCACAGGAGTCCTTCATGTTGGTGAGAAAGGTACGATTGTTCTCACATTATGGCTGGAGAAGTGGGCCCACAGAGGTTAAGTGACTCGCCCAAGGTCACACAGCTAGGCCCAGATTTTATCCTCACGTACGGCCCCCAAAGCAAGTCCAGATGCATTTTATCCGCAGCATAGCCAGTCGGGGTTTGGGCTTTATTGTAAGTCTGCCGCCTTCAAAGGAGCAGCCCTGAGTCTGGAGAAGGTAGAACGGGAGAGTGTTTGGGAAGGACAGGGATTCTTCTGAAATGACCTTTATTGTGTTCCAGCCTCTCCAGCCCCCCACAAAGCTGCGGTTCAAATCAGCAAACCCAATCTCAGGCCTGAGCAGGAAAACACAAAAATCTTTAAAGGCTTCTGAGCAGCTTGAAGTGATGGGTTTTTGGTTTGTTTGTTTTTTTCTTTCCTGGTCAGGGTTGGGGTAAGATCAGGGCAGTGGAGGGGGCAGGAGAATAATAAATCCTCCTAAGCCTTACCTTTCTCCCCACCTCCCCAAACTACCAGATCCCCCAAACTCAGGGACCACCAGACCTTAAAAATATTCACCTAACAGAGCCCAAAAGATGGAGATGGAGGGAAATGCAACAGCAGCTACTGGGGCGGAAAGCCCTAAATGGTGTGGAAGTAATGCCTAAAGTGTGCTGGTGATTACAGACATTCCCCCGGAGCCACGCTCCTTGGGTGCATGGGTTGGTGCCAGCAGCCGCGGGGAAATAAATAAATAAGTGAGCAAGCCTCAGAGATCCCGGCAACCGTTGCTGTGCAGAGGGAGGAATGAGGCAGGTCGCTAGGGAGGGGCAGAAGGAGGGTACACAGGCTCATTCATTCATTCTTCCCTCCATCCATTCATCCAACTATCGTTCAGTCCCTGTGAGGTGCAAGGGATGTTGCTAAAATATTTCCATGCTATCTGTTTTGAGGCTGCTGGCTGGAGTCCCACAGAGCCTGGCAGAACCTGCCCCAGGCCCCCTGTCCAGCCTCCCCTCCACTCTGCTTTCTGTGCCACAGGGTCTTTGCACAGCCATTCCATCCCCTTCTCATGAACTCCTATGTCCCCTGAAGTCATCCATCCCTGACTGGTCCCTCCCCCAAGTACAGAACAGATTCTTGTGTTCTGGGCTTTTGGAACCCCAGAGCTGTGATATTGGGATGTAATTACTCGCTCACTTGCAGGACTGTCTGATCTGTGTTGGTCCCCGCAGGAGGCAGTGGGCTCCGTGAGAGCAGGGGCATGTCCGGGTGGCTGCCCTTCCACAACTGGGCCCTCAGGACCTGGTGCCTGGTGGGGACTCTGTAAGGATTCGGTGCACAACACAGTTTATGCCAATGGTCTTAGGGAGCTTCTCCCTGCAGCCTGCCTCCTCTCCGAGGGAAGCTGCACGAACCAGTGCTCGGCGTGCTCCAGTCCCGCAGCCCACTGCCGAGGGCATCTCAGAAGTGCCCAGAAGTTCCCACTGAGGCCTTCGGAGAAGCACCGAGTCTGTTCCCACCGGGTTCGCAGGCAGCCAACAGGAAACGAGGGCGCTTCACTCGGGGCTGTTGGAGGACAGGGTGTCTTTTAATGGGGCTGGGGAATGGTAGGCAGGAGAGTAGCCCTAAAGACACCCATGCCCTAATCCTGGGAACCTATGATGTCTCCTGATGTGGCAAAAGGGACATTGCAGATGTGATTTGGTACATTCATGGGGAGATATCCTGGTCTGTCTTTGGGGCCCAGTGTAATGACAAGGGTCCTTACTAAAGGGAGGTAGGAGGCCAGAGAAGCTGTGACAGTGGAGGCGGAGGTCAGAGAGAGAGGTTTGCAGGTGTCATGCTGCTGGTCTGCCCTGGAGGAAGAGGCCTTGAGCCGAGGAATGCGGGTGGCGTCTAGAGACTGGAAAAGGCACGCAAACAGACTGTCCCCTGGAGCCTCCAAAAGGCGCACAGGCCTGCTAACCCCTTGATCTTCGTGCGGGAAGACCCATTGCGGACTTCCGGCCCAGAACTACAAGAGGGTAAACTATGTTGTTTTAAGCCACTGCGTGTGTGGTCATTTGTCACCGCAGTGGCAGGAAACTGATTACAGGGGTACTTTGAAGGCAGAGCAGTGGGGGCATGCACCCTGCAGCGTGCCCCTCCAGCACCCCAAACGCTAGTTCACTCACTGCTTTGGGGCCCTGCAGGCAGGAGGATCCGTGCACCCGGAGGTGGAGGTCTCTGGACGTACGTGTGAGGCTGGTGGCTGTTGGGGGTGATCCGTGAGAACCAGCCATGGCTCAGGAGACTCAGAGCTGGGAAGGGCAGCTGGCTGAGAAGGGGTCCTGCAGAATGAGGAGGTGTGATTTGGGGGACCCTAAGAGCCTGTGCAGTGCGTGTGGAGAGAGGGGGAGCTTGCCGATGAGAGGATAGAGAGCAGTGCTGAAAGGTGCTGCATTCAAGAACTGGTCACCACGCTGCTGGGACCCCAGGAAGATCTCCCCACTGCACAGAGGAGGGCTTAGCAGGCACCTTATTGCTGGAAGCCCTGCTGGAGAGCTTGGCCTCTTGGCACCCACCAGCCCAGAGACCAGAGAGGAATCTGCTTTGCTGCCACCAGAGGAGCAGTTGATGGGATTGGGGAGTGTTGGTTCTGTGTGCCTGGCCCCGCCCTCCTTCCTTCCTTCATTCATTCACTCACTCTTTCTTCACACATCCCCTGGGTGCCTGCCTGCTGGGTGCTAAGCCCATGCTGAGTGCTGGGGACACAGGAGGAATGAGACTTGGCTCCTGGCCCCCAGGAGATCCTGGCAGGGCCCTGCTCACCCACAGTGGTGCACTTTAAGACAGAGTGGGAGGCCAGGGCTTGAGGGTCCAGGCAGCTACCACCCAAAGCTTGGCCCTGTCTTGGTTGTTGAGGGGTGGAGCATGGTGGCTCACCCATCCCAGCTTTACGGCTCCTGGAAATCTGGGTGGGCCCTGCCTCCCACCACCCTGTCCTGGCTCCTGAGCCCCTTGTCCTCCTGTGGCAAGTATCAGTATAAATCATGTCTCCCCCCAGGCATCAGAATTGGACAAATGAGCTCTAAATGAGCTTGGCGAATTGGTTCTCTCTGCTCTGTCCCACTTCCCCACCCGGCCGTGCAGCAGCAAGGATTCTCCTGCAGGCCTGCCTTTGGTCCAGGCTCAGGAGGGAGGAAGCAGGGACTGACCTGGGTCTGGGGGAGCAGAGAGGCCTCCCCATCCCCGGGCTCCCTGTCTGCTTCTTTATGTCTGAGCTGGTGGAGGCCCCATAGGATAGGAAAGGCCCTCCTGGAGAGTTCACGGACATTACCGGGAAAGAGGCAGGGCGCAAGGCCTGGCAGGGGCTCACTGACCCACCTTCCTCTTAAAATAGAAAAGCCGGTGTTTGTGCTGCCTGTCACTACCAGAAGCAATAAGTAGAGACAAGGATTGAACCTTTAGGGGTGCTTTATTAAGATGGCCAGCGCTCCGAGAAGACCAAAGGTTCTGTACCCTAAAAAAATCATCTGAATATCTCATCTCAAGCTAGCCTTTTTTTTTTATAAGGACAAGTAAGGGGTTTGGAATTCAGGGGGAAAGGTTAGTCAGATAGAGATGTCAGTCCAGTGATCACCCTGGCATCCCAGTGATTATCTGCTTCTAGACGTTCTCTCCCGGGAGCACGAGGGCTCAGATACCATCTCCATCACTTGCAGTCCTCCTGGGGCACGCAGGTTGAACTGCTGGTGGGCCTCCTGGGGTCAGGGCGGGTCCGGCCACACATTCCAGTTTCTGGAGCAACAGCGTTCTACACGCACTAATCACGAAGCCTTTTAACTGTAAGCTCACACTAAACATTTTGGACTCGAGCTCCCCCATCCCTCTGACCCCCTGCTCTAGTTCCTGTTTGTACCATGTCTCTGGCGCATGGTCCCCCTGGTCCAAAGTCCCAGGATTCATGGCCAGTTTCCAAATAGGGTCTGCGTCTTATAATTCCTTGAACATATAAGGTCTCGTGGCACTGAGCGGAGAGAAAACTCTGAATAGCAACAGTCACAGTCATAACAGAGACTGTTTTCAGGACAGGGCGCCTGGGGCTCAGAGAGGTTAAGTCCATTGCAGAGCTAGGGTGTGAACTCCGTCCGTGCACCCCCAGAGCCCCCATCTGTGCTGCACCTCTGCTGACAGGGGCTGACAGGCCACAGGGTGCTCATGTCTTACACATCAGATGGACTTGCGTTGGATACTGAGAGGGGCCAGCAGGCAGTAGACCATTGTGAGAGGGCTGCCAGGTTCCTAGGGCAGGACTCCGGGCTGTGGCTCCTTGCACCCCTCCCTGGGTCTTCCCGCACCCTCCTCTCCCCAGCACAGTGCCCAGTGCCGTGGCCAGCATGAAGAAGACAGAGGTGGGAATGCCAGACACCGCTCCCAGTCCTAGACAGCCAGGCTGGGCAGCGTGTTCCTGGAGAGACGGTCCTCCCACCCCTGCACCAGTGCACACACACCCCTCAGGCATGACGGCAGCCCAGCCTCCTTCTGTCCCGTGTGTCTCCCTCACGGGTCAGTGCCCTGGAGTGGTAAATCATGAGCAAATTGGCCACAGCCAGCAGGAGGCCAGGAGGACACAGAGAGGGGGTGCTGCCATCAAGGCCATTAGTGCCAGGCTGGCCAGGCAGATGAAAGCACAGCTGATGGGGAGAGTGGGCCAGGCGCTGCTCTGGCACCGCACTGCGGCCCTTCAAGGAGTGGCACGGGGTAGGGCACACACGTGGGACCTGTGTGCTCCCGAGAATCCACTGGGCGTACAGGATGCACGGCACAGGCACTTAGTTATGTTCCCCCTCCCCACCAAGTAGCGCAGTTGGTAGGTGGGACAGTCACCTCCCATGCAGGACAGTAGAGAGACATTTGTTTCCACCTATCCTCTTCAGACTGGAGCAGACCTGGTCCCCCTGTCCCCATGTCCCCATGTCCCCATGGCAGCAGCATAACTTAGACGAACACTGGACTGGGATGCTTCCATATGTCTTTGGGCCTCTCCTTCCCCCTGAGCCTCAGTTTACCCGACTATGCAGTGGGGTTAATAACCTTAGCCCTGGCTAGCTCCCTGGCTAGTCAGGGTTACCGTAAGGAACAGATGACCAACGAGGAAATGACATATAAACTTGGGGAACCTGGTTCCCCAAGATCTGGCTGAATTACGCCATTGGGCCATGGCTTCACAGGGAGTCCGGGTGGCATCCCTGCCTCCAGCCAGAGAAGACGGACCTAGTGTCCCTCCGAGAAGGCCATCCTGGAGCATGCTGCTCCACAGTTCCTCTCTGGACTTGGGTCCTGTTCTCTCCCCCAGGTCAAGGGTCAGTCAGTCCCAACAGTTGATGAGCAGAGATGGGGCATGTGTGGGCAAACTGAGGCCGAGGGTCTCGGCGCCCTCTCTGTGCAGTGGTATCTTGGGAAGGTCCCTTCCCACAGTCTCACCTGCAGGGCTAGCAGGCCAGCAGGCTCGTCCCTTCTGCACGGATGGCCTTGCAGCTGGCCTGCGGCAGACACGGCCTTTTTGTTTTTGGTTAAAAAGCCTCATTGGAGCGTTATGATATTGGAATGTGAAGGGTAATTGAGCTGAAAGCTATTCTCTTCCTGCGGCCAGCGCAATAGGAGTGATTGAGGCGCCCGGGCCCTCGAGCCAGCCTGGGGATCCTGATGGAAGGTCTGTGCAGAGATGGGGGTGGGTGGACGGAGTGAACCCAGGCCCCCGGACCTTTATTCCCCACCCTAGGTCTCAGGCCCGCGCCTCAACAGGCTCCTCTGGCATTCAGAGCTGCCAGGCCAGGCCTCCACCCACCTGGAGCAGAGAGCCAAGGCCCCTGGTGTGCTGGGGATGGGTGGAGGGTCTCTAATGACAGGTGCACGAGGAGGGGGCCGGGCCCGGGGCTCCAACAAGCAGAACAGGCTCTTGTCTGCGTCCTCTGCCCTCCTCACTGCTCCTGATAGGACTCATCCCCTGTCCCTACGCTGCACAGGCATCTCTTCCTCTGCTTTCTGCATTTCTTTCCCTTCACGTTCTACCTTACCTCTGCCGAAGTTTGGACAGCCCCAGTGTTTTCTGATGCACATTTTAATGCACACATGAGTCACCCTAGGATCTTGTTAAACTGAAGCTCCTGATTCAGTAGCCTGGGGGGCGGGGGGGCTGGGGCTCCATGTCTACCAAGCTCCCATGTGACGCCCGTGCTGCCGGTCCTTGCACATGACTTAGAGGAATGAGGTTCTAGGAAGCTGTCAGGCCCGTGGGCCAAGGAGGAGTGACCCAGATTGTCAGTGTAGGGCCCAGCTGTGAGGCGACACTGAGGGGACAGGAGCCAGTTCCTGAGCAGAGTTGTCCTCTGTGGTGTGCCGAGCAAGGAGGAGAGTGCAGCCCAAGTGTGGCTTATGAAACGGCGAACCCCGGAGTAGCAGGCACTGCCTGGGGAAGGGAGCACGCTCTTCCGGACACAGAGGGACGTTTCGCTCACCACGTTGTGTAGTCACAGGGCAGGATCCACTCTGAAGGGGTATGGGTTTAAATTTTGCACAAAGGCACCATACCGGCCTTGCCCCCAAACTTAAAGCTATTTCTCTGGGCCTGCTTCTGCATATGCTCGCTCCTCCATCACATGTCCCAGCCTCACGACTTCTCCAGGCAGCACATGGAAGTCCCAAGGCAAAGGAGACTAACGTGCATCGCACTCACACTTCAAACCTGTTTCTCTTTTCAATCACTCCAGCCCCATCGGGTGGGAGAGTGAGTTCAGGCCTTCTTGAGCCCAGAGGCCTAAGAAACTAAGAAACAGGTCCTTTTCTGCCTCCTGCTCCCTCCTGGCCCACAGAACTCAGCTGGAGGGGTTAGGCTAGGACGGGTCCCTCTCTCCCTACCTGGGGTGGGGCCCAGGTCTGCTGCGGGGAGAGGGTGTCCTTGAGGAAAGACACACCGTCCCACCCCAGTCTAGCCTATGCCCTCCCCTGCAGCGTGTACACACACATGCACACACATACACAGACCAGCTCACTCTCTCCGCCTGGCCCATTATTAATTGCCCTGCAGGCTGAGCTGAATGGGTCCCATTAATATAAGCTCTCACAGCTACAAGGAGCCGGGGCTTGTGCTAGGACATTGCACCTTATCTCTCTCCACCAGGCTATCCCTGCACAGGACTCCACTGGCATATAACGAGCCCTCTTTGGGGGCTCTGGGCCCATGTGCAGGGCCTGGCAAGGAGAGGGAGGCATCCGCCCTCCCCAGCTCTGCCCCACTGGCTCCCACTTGCAGGGCCAAGGACAGCCCTTCCTCTCATTCCACTGGTTCCCGAAGGATGGGCCAGGGGCCTCAGCAGAGGAGACAGTCACAGGACAGGCTCTGCAGGCTCCCACACCCTTTTCCCACCCCACCCCCTTGTCCTGATGCTCCCCTTTCCACTTCAGACCTGACTTTCCTCAGCCTGCAGTGTGGCTATGCCAAGGGCTGTGATGGTGTCCTCGTCTGTCTTGCCTGGTTGGCATGTCATCAGTGGGCAAGGCTGGGTCTCGGGTAGTCTTGCAGGTGGGCAGAGCCATTGCATCTTCTCCTTCTCCCTCTTCCCCAAGCACCTTCCTTCCCGATGGCCTTTCGTCTCACACCCCCAAGCCCGGGTCGGCATTCTGGCAGTCAGAATGGGGAGGAGTCTGAATGCCCATTTTCCCACCTGTCCCACCACCGAGTAGAGTAATGTGCACGGTGAACACTTACTGAACAGCGAATGCTGACCAGGCACATCTCATGTGCCAGGAACTGTGCTCAGCACTTTCCGGGCATCATTTCTTCTTTAGACCACCTTCGAGAAAGGTGTGTTCACTCTTCACATTGTGCTGACGAGGAAGCAGAGGCCCGGAGATGTCCAGTGACTGTCCAGGGCTGCACACTTGGCTAGTGGACACTGCACTATGTACAACTGGACACTTTTCTCTGATGCAGAACTCTCAGTTCCCTGAGGTCATCCAGGACTAGCGCAGGCATCTCTAAACTGTAAGAAAATTCTTCCTGTTTTCAGCACAAATGTGCTTGCCTGCCGAGTGCACCCCACTGATCTGGGGATGCTGGCTGGGATTACGGCCAGTCAGTGACAGCGCAGCCGTGGGGCCGCGGGCACGGGGTGAACCCACTGCTTGGGTCCATCACCACCAGCCTGTGAACCTCTGACCAGCTCGTGACCGACTCATAAGGGCTTGTGAGGGACAAGGGGACCCCAGAGAAATCCCCTCTTCTCTAGGACTCCCTCAGCTGTGGACCCTCTAGTTTTGGGTTGTTTTTTTTTTTTTCCAGGGCAAACAGTCAGGCCCTCTGACTCCTACAGGTCATAAACCCAGGATTCCCCGTTCAGGATTCTGGATTTCCAGACTCCATTGGCAATAACACACCTCCAAAAATAGCAAATTTCTTCCATTCTAAAATGCACGTCTGCCCTTCATTTTAAAATCTATGAAAGTGAGAGTCATCTGAATCAGCCACCTGCAGTCCTGGCTCACACGGCGGTGACCACGCTCACCTCACTGGAGGGAGACTGCTCCGTGCCCCTCGGTCTACTGTCGAGGAGACAGCCCGGCCCCCTGCCCTTGGGAACACCTTCCCAGCCCCTGGGCGAGGCCACACGAAGTGGGACTAGGGAGCTGAGGCAGTGGCTGGGGACCAGGGAGCCTCCAAGGCCATCACTGCCCTGATCCTTGTAGCCACAGACAACACCACACTTGGCACTTCCCGTGCAGTAGGAGGGGCTGGCAGTTCTAACTCTCCTACCCAACCTGCTTCGGCATCAGCCTGGCACCTCCGCTCCCACCCCTTCGGACCAAGGTTTTCCTCATCCCCTGACCTCTGACTCTGCAGGCCAGAGCCAAACAGGGAGAAACGGTGTTAATTAATTAATTGATTTGTTTATTTATTTCTGACACTATTACAGATGCCCCTCACTCCCCACCCCCTTTGCCTACCTCTACGCAAGCAATGTTAATTTTCACATTCTGCTCACAAGTTTGGCTCCCTAAGGAGTTAAGGAATTTTGGACCGGACTGAATTCTCTCATTCAACAGAGCTTTAGTCCTCAGGGAGCGTGCTGGGCAGCTCTCCCAGAAAGGGGGAGTCCTTCTGAGAGACCCCTGGTATCCCTAGTAACAGGCAGAAGAAGCTACTTGGGAGCCTGGGCTGAGACCCGCCCCGCAACCGCCACGGGGGTTTGAGATTTGGGGACCTGAGTAGCTTGAGGCATCAGAACCTCCTGGAGGGAAGCCAGTCAGTCCCCTCCCTCCCCCACTCCAGCCCTTCCAGTCCTCAAGCAAGAACGCTCTAATTGATGAACTTGTTCCTCTGTAGCTGTCACATGCTTTCAGTTCATTACGGCCCCATCTGCCTCTCACCGAGGCTGCTTTCCTGCCAGCCTCCCGGCTGCATCCGAGGGCAAGAGCAACAGAGCAGCTGGGAGCTGGAGACCTCACCATTATCTTGGAGAGTCCAATCAGGGTAATGGCAGGTCCTTCTTTATAGAACTGTGTCAGGACAGGGCTCGTGGAGGGGGTGGAACTCGAGGAGGTGGGTTAACCCTTAGTCTTCCAAACCTGGAGGCTGGGGACCACATCCAGGCGCACCCCCTAGGGCAGCCCTGTCAGTGGCCCTCCCTGGGGTGCACATGGGGCACCCTCAGGGGCCGGACTGAGATTCGGACAGCCTGCTCTTTTGAGTCCCTAGCCCTGAGCTTTTCTTACGCTAAGCACTGAAGTTTTCAGATAGTAGCATCAAGTCTGATGGCTGGCAAGTATTTTTAATTGTTTCTTTGTGCCTAGCACTCTATGTAGCAACGAGGGTATGATCGTCACTGAGGGTCTGGCGTCTCCCAGGTGGGCTCCAACTGCTGGTACTGCATGGGGCTGGGCTGCCGCCTGGCTCCAGATGACACTTAGCGAGGCTGTGAATGACGAGTGGGCAGGGGAGCAGCATGTTGTGCTCCAGAGTCACAGGGCCCCTCTAATTCTAGTTCTGTCCCTGCCAGCAGGCACTTGAGTGTCATTTACTGTAAACTTCTGCTTCCTGGTTTGCACAGTGAGCGTATTACTAGCTTTCTGCCCTCCTCAGAGGGCCAGGCCCCAGCATGCTCTATTTAGCCTTGAACTTTGTGCATAATATTTAGCAAATACGTACTGGCTCCTGAGATACGGAAGACACCCATGCAGCACAGCCCTGCCATCCAGGAGCCTCAAGTCTGATGAGGGAGACCTGTGAGCCCGGGCTGCCGGGACAGCACAGAGGCAAATGCTCACTGGAGGCTGCAGAGGCTGAAAGGCACTCGGGGGGGGGGGGGGGGCAGCCTTGCATGGTGCTGAATGGACTGAGATGGAGGGGAGCGCAGCTTGAGGGCGTAGGGGGGGGGTCACCCTGAGGAATGGCGTGGGAGCTGGAAAGGGCCAGGGAGCTTTCGGGGCAGTAAGAAGAGAGTGTTGGAATAGGCTCAGTGGACATCAGGTAAAAACTTAGGTTGATTGGGGCCACGATATGAAGGATCCAAAAGACCCCAGTCGGTGGTTTGGACTTCCTCCTTTTGGGTGGTGGGGAGGGTGGAGGGCTTTGGAGCCGGGGGCATGCAGTCATAGCTGAGCCTTTGGTGGGGGGGGTCTCTGGTGGCGGCAGAAAGGGCGAGTAGGTGGCAGAACAAGGTGTGCGGACACTCTCTCCCCCGAGCCCCCCGTCGTCACAGCCTGTCCAAGCCCGCACCTCCCTGGTCCAGAGCAGGCATCTCGTCCCACGTCCCCACACCCTGTGCTATTTTTTCCTGAGGTTTCAGAAAGCATCTCCTTGGAGGCTGCCACTGTCCCTCCTCGTTCGTGGTCAGGCTCTGAATTTTAACCACTCTATTTTCTTCACCGATTTTATGATAAACAGCCCAGTGTTTTCCGACGTCTTTCCTAAGTGTGTCAGGCCGCCCCTTGAGGCACTGACGTGTCCCTTCACTCTGAGATGCCTCCTCTGGTCCCCACCCAGATATGTAATTGTCCCCAGATCCCACTGGTTTCTTCTAAGTGGCCGACACATCTCCAGCCCACCCCAGATCCATAAAATTTGGGGTCGAGTGTCCATCATCTCAGGCTGAATCTGGGTCATGCTGGCTAATAAACTAACCCACAGAACAGACACCCTCAACTCAACCAAGGGACATCTGTCCTGATTTTTATATTTTCCTCTGGAAGGACTGGCTGCCTATAGCAACCGCTCAAGTGCCGTCACTCTGCTGAGTAAGACTTTCCATCTCGGTGGCGTGGCCCCGGCCCCAGCTTGGCCGCAGCCCGATCCCAATGTTAGTCTTTTGTTGCTGGTACAGAAAGGAAGTAAGTTTATTTAAACCTCTCTGAGCTGGGTACCTCCTTTAACTGCCTCTTGTTCCAGGTATTCAGAATTATCTGGCCAGACCGCTCACCCATCTTCCCTTCCCCTCAAATCCTGTCACCACCAGCAGCTGTGTCAGAAGAAACAGTTAAACTCCCAGGACGGTTGGAGCAGGTTTCCCAAAACGTTAGACCTCGGTGACATTTTAAGGTTGCTTCCACGTCCATTGGCTCTGTTGTGCGCGTGGAAATCACCACGCGTGCTAGATGCAGAGGGAAGGGCTCGCATACGCACTGGCATAGACTACTTTGCTTCGGACCGGGGAGTAAGGCTTGGGGTCTATGGGATTCTCTTTTGCTCTAAACTCCGGGATCCTAGAGGCCTCCCTCCCCACTCCCTGCACTTCACAGGCAGACAGGAGAGGTCCATTCAGCCCAGACAGCCAGTAGTTCCTGGCCTGATGCCTGAGAGCCCCCATCTTTCCCTCCTTGCGCAGGTGGCCAGGAGAGGGGCCCTGGGGGTGGGCGCACTCGGCCGCCAGCCTGTGTCCTCCGAGGCTCTGCAGAGAACTATGGCCGACTGCCTGCTCCATGCCCAATCTCTTCCACCCTGACTGCTCATTGCACTTTTTATGGCTCGGAGCTAGTGGTTTATGGAGCAGGAGAAAGACAGCAGTAGGACTGAAGGAAGGGCAGGCTGGTTGGAGGCGGGGTGGATGGTGCCTGTAACCTCTGGTTAAACCCAAAGACATTGTGTAAATTATGACCCGTGTCTTCCTTCGTCCCACTTTGCATTCCTGATCAGGTCATCACTGTCTGCTGGGCGAGGGGTGAGCTCTGATCCCCTCACACAGGCCCACGCCCCTCCAGCCATCCTGGGGCTTGCGCCAGGTGGTGAGGAGTCCTCAGAACCACAGGCACCATGACTCTGCTCATTTCTCAAGTTGGCCCTGACTCACAAATGTACCAGGGTCCATGGCATCACGGAAGGCTTTGCTCCACATCCTGGTAGCCTGAAAAAACTGCCTCACGTTAAGGCCATCCAGTGGGTCTTCAGAAACAGAAAGAAGGCTTCACTGATGAGCAGGTACCGCTCCCAGTGGCATTTACTCTATGGAGCTCGGCAGGATGGGACCTGACCTGTGTTCCACTCAGAAGCAGTGTTTCTGTGTTTCCCAAGCGCGATGGCATTTGTCCTGGGGCTGCCTGGCTGGAGGACCCTGGCCCCTGATATGACCACCACAGGGCAGGGACTTGGTTAATCAGGCCAGGGTGTGGCTGGGGCCCACCCTCACCTATGTGCCCTGGGGACAAGAGGATTTATGCCAGGCAGACGGCCTCACATCTTCATGAGGTTGTCACCCAGAAGTGCTGACCCGGCAGCTCTCTGCCCGTGGTATTGAGTTTGGACACTGCAGAAAGTGCCCGTAACCAAAGCAGACGTTGTTGGCCCCAGATAGGCAGTCAGGGAAATCACCGAGGAAAGGGGACACCCTCGGCTGAAGTCCTCAGTTTGCACGCCGAGGGACTGGCTGCCACGGCTGCACACTGGCTTCGAGTCAGAGGACAGGCATAAGGGCCAGTCCCCTGGGCCTTGGCGTGGCTCCTGCCCTTGGCAGCCCGCATTCCCGTCATTCTGTTTCCATAAAACAGAAAAACTTCACGGGGGAACAGGGAGACGGGGTAGGAAGCGGTTACTCTGGGGGGTGCAGACTGTGGGTGCTGATGGGGAGTGAGAGAATGGGGAGACAGCTGAGGGCCAGTGCGGGCAAAAGGGCCTCTCTAGAAGGAGGACTTGAGGGGCCCTTGAACCCGGGGTGAGGTCCGGACAGGCGCCAAGGTGATGAGGAGGCATGTCCTAGGACCTGGGCAGAGGAGCAGAGGTGGGGAGCAGGTGATTCAGGCTAGTGAGGAGGGGCTGGCGTGGCAGGATTTGCAAAGGCCTTCGGGGAAGAGGCAGAGGTGGGTGGGACTAGTGGAGAAGGCAGTGCAGGGCTGCGAGAGGCATGGAGAGCACGCCTTCACTTTTGGTGCAGAGGAAATAGAGAGCCTCTCCGGGTTTTGGAGCAGTGGCATGAGGTGATGTGAGTGGGATGGAAGACTCACGAGACAGGAGACGAGTGGGAAAGGCCTCAGGGCTTTGGGTTGAGTGGGGACGGAGATTCACTTTTGGGTGGGGCAGAGTTGAAGATGGGGAGTTCGGGGGGTTGTGGAAATCCACTAACAGTGATCAATCCTCAGTCCTTCTGCTCATCCAGACCCCAAAGGGGTCAGTGGGGTAAGCCGGGCCACGTGATGTGACAGAGGGGAAGGTTCTGAGGAGCGTCACCGCAGAGCAGACACTGGGAGCCCACTCGTCTGAGATAGTGAACGGGGCCCATCGGAGCGTGACGGAGCAGTGGGGGCGGAGGGGCCACAGAACACGGGAGGACAAACGTCTGCCCCTGCTCCCCAGGCTGCAGCAGGCCTCACTCTCCTGGAAGGCGGGTAGTCGGGCCTGTAAAACTGCGGCAAGAGTCGGGACTGTTTGTGTGTTTGTTCCCATGGCTGCTTCGGAAGGTTCCACATCCCTTTGGCAGAACCACCGCAGGGCCAGCGTTGACCCCGACGGCTCCCCACCCTGCGTCCCATCTTCCTGGTCTCCCCTGGGTCCCCCCGTGGCAGAGGGTCTTGGGTTGGGAGCAAGCAGCCCCCCACTGGGGCCGCCAGCCCCTATTCCCCGGGCAGGAGAGCAGCTCAGTTCTCTAATTGAATAATGTGTGGAAATAATGGGATTTCTCCAGAACCATCGGTTATATTTCAGAGCCAAATCATAACGAGAAAGTCATTAGTAGTAATAAACACAGCAGAGAGGATCTGTCAGGGGCCTGCCTGACAGAGGGCACAGTGGGGAGGGGGGTCATCCCATCTGCATTTTCGTGAGCTAGCAGAATGTCACCAACACCCCCTCCCCGCCCCCAGGAGAAGTCAAGATTCACAAAAGCGTATTAATCCCAAGGAAAGGACAATGCAGACAGAAATAGCTTGGCCTCTCTCAAGTGGCTCTTTATATTTTCTTAAAAACTGAGTGTTATCAGGGTAATTTCCACACCCCATCCCTTCTTACTTTGCATGCCCTGGAGGAGCCCAATAATGAATGAACCCTGTGTGTGCCGGCTGGGCTTTGCTTCCTGCCCATTCCATCAGTCTCATTTCCTGTCCCCTCAGCCCACCCCCAGTGATCTCAGCCACTGGTCCAGTTTCATCCCAGGGCCCCAAACTGTCAGCAACCACGTAAAGAATCCTTATCGCAGGCCAGCACTGTGACTGATTTCAAACATCACTTCCTCCTCCTGACTCTTTGGAGATGATGGTGGTGTTCTCCTTTTACAAATGAGGACAGCGAGGCCAAGGAAAACTGCAGTGAGCTACTTGAAATCACTCAGCTGGTGTAGGTCAGAGCTGGGATTCCGATCTGTGGTTTTCCCACCCCCTTTTCTACAAAGTAGGTGCCCAATAAATGTTGCTAATGTCTCCCCCGGTCCTCTCGAGAAGGCTCTGGCAGCCAGCATTGTCCTATCAGTGGGTCCTTGTTACAGACAGGAGTAACCGACGTGCAATGTCAGGGCCAATATTATATTGTGGGCTGGCGGAAAGATAAACAAGCCTGCATTCCTCCTGCTGGCCCCCACCCCCATGTTGCTCAGTGGGGAGCAGCTGAGGAAGTGACAAGTGAGTTAATTTTCAAATACACTAAGGTTTCCCCCTACCTGTGAACCTCTCAGTCCCTCTAGCGTGTATTAATGACTTGCCACCAGCCCCTGCCCAGGAATCCTGAGGGTCCAGATCAATCCGTTGCCTCACTATTCTCCTCAGTTGCAGTATGATCGCCATCGACCTCCCAGAACTCGGGGGCCTTGACTGTCCACTTGGAGAGACCTATCTGGCCCACGCCTTAGTTGACATTTGGGGAAACTGAGGCCCAGAAAGGAGAAATGGCTTGTTTTGGGGCACACGGTTGGCAGGGCCTTTGGCCTCCCCCCTGAAAAATTATTTCTCTTCTGTTCCCTTTATATCCAACATATTTTTTTCTGATTCTCACGTTAATGTGATTTTAGCAAAACAAACAAAAAAAAGTCTAGTGCATCAAGACTGCCGCTCAGGCAAATACATTCTGGCAAATTACAGGCAGCTCCAAGAACTGCCTGCGTGGCGGGCACTGCGTGCGATGAACTCCCAGGAGTTAGCAGTCAGTCATGACTGTTGGCATGTTCTTCAAATGAGCACATTTGAGTTCCGAAAGTGTGCCAGGTGCTTTTCCATGCCCTGTTCTCTTAAATCAGGGGCGTCAAACTCATTTTCCCCAGGGGCTACATCAGCCTCGTGGTTGCCGTCAAAGGGCCGAAATAATTTTAGGACTGTATAAATGTAATTACTCCTTAACTGTTAGGGAGTTGAAATTACATTCAGCCCTTTGAAGGCAACCCCCAGGGGAAATGAGTTTGACACCTTTGTCTTAAATCCTCACCAGAACCTTGTGAGGTAGACAGGGTGGGAGTTCTTACCTCTGAAGTCCAGATGAGGAAACTGAGGCTGGAGGCGGCCATTTGCCGAGTCCACGTGGTAAAGGGGAAGGATGGGAGATCAGCAGTCGGAAAGCGAGGGCCCCAGCCCATCACTGCTCTCCTCACTTGACTTCCGCCAGGGAGGCTGTGCCCGCCTGCTTCCCGGGGGCTAGAGGGTTCCCGGGGCCTCCTGCATCAGCTCCACGCTGGAGCCCCTGGGAGAGCGGTGGGGGGGCTTCCCCACCCTGCATCCCCCCCGCCCATCACCACTCCCTGTTTCTGTCTTCCCAGCGGGGGGTCAGGCAGGTGGCAGTGGCCTCTAGAGGGCAGAGATCTGCACCTGTCCTCTCCCCACCCCCTGGGACCCTCCCCTGGGCCCCCCAGCAGGAACCCAAAGTGAACACTTGGGTGTACGGTGCTCCGCATGCCAGGACCGACTCCTCTCATGCCTGTCCCACCTGTAGCCTGGCACCCCCCCCCCACCCCGCTCCTGGCTCCTTTGAGCAGGAAATCAATTCCTCAGAATGAAGATCAGGAGTGTCTGCTCAGGGCTCAGAGCTGGGTTGGGGGGGGTACACTCTCCCAAGCCCCCTCCATTTCCTTGCCTCTCTCTTTTTAGTATCTTTGTTTGTTAGACACATGTCGAGCCTGATGTACTAAACGATGCAAAGTTGGAGATGTAACGGCTCCTTCTCTCATTTGAAAGCCCAGTCCGCCCCTGCCGTCTACTCAGGGCTGCTCCAGACACACGCGGCCTCTCCTGCTCCAGAACTCCGCACACGGAGGTCCCTGCCACCCCCGGCCTCCCCCCACCCGCCTTCCTGTCTCCCCTCTTCTCTCTCTTGGCTCTCTCCAGCCGTGTCTGTCTTTGTCTCTCTCTCGCTGTCTCTTGCCTTCTTTCCCCCATTTACCCTTTCTCCGGCTCTTTCAGGCGCTCTGTCTCTGACTGTCTGTTCCTTTCCCTCTTGCTCCCTCTTCTGCTTGCCCCTCAGCTTCCCTTCTCTCTCCTTGGGGACAGGTGTTATGTGTTTGCCTGCTTCCTGTTAAAGGATAGGAGAGCAGGTGTGCTCACCGGTGACCTAGACGGCAGGGAGCTGGCTGGCTTTTACCCCTGTCTTTGCCGCCTGGATCCTGGTTGAGGAGTCAGGACCTCTCTTTCGACAGGAAACCCCTGGGTTCTGAGTAGGGGGCCCGCCGGCCCTCAGGGAAGACCAGGACTTTCTGCTCCTTAGAGACGAGAGGCAGCCACCCGACCGTCTCCGTTGTTTCGTGTTCGGTTGCTGTGATCTCCCTCCTGTCTCCCCACTCCAAAGCCCTGGGTGGTGTGATGGGGCTACAGAGGGCCAAGGCTCCCTAGCAGGCCAGAGTCCGTGACCCTCCTGGGC
Organism: Artibeus jamaicensis; assembly: GCF_021234435.1. Classification (NCBI taxonomy): domain Eukaryota; kingdom Metazoa; phylum Chordata; class Mammalia; order Chiroptera; family Phyllostomidae; genus Artibeus; species Artibeus jamaicensis. The sequence continues at coordinate 23,134,053 of NW_026521788.1, forward strand.
TTGTACTAGAACCCACCCCTTCATCAGCCCAGACCTGGGGCAGAAAGCAGCTCCTCATCCTCCCTCTTCCCCACACTTCCAGTGGCAAGTTCAGCCTGACTGGGTTATTCAGTGCGTGGTGCCCAGCAGCCAGGAGCCTACAGGCAGTTTCTGTGATGGGCCAGCTACTTGACCGTGGTCATAGAACGCTCCGCCAGCCCCGGCCTCCCAGGCTCACAGCTGCAGGCCCTCGGGGGTGGACAGGAGTGGGGGCTGCTCAGATCCCCTTGCGCAAACCACTCATGTGCTGTTGGCAATGACTTGATATGGTCTCCACTAGCCAGGATCGCCTGCATTCCCCCAGGAGATTGGGGGCGGGGTTACTCAATTCACCCCTTCCCTGCCCGCTTTGAACAGAGAGAGGAGAGCAAGGCCCCGAGCTGGAGCTGGAGCTGGAGTGGGCCCTTTCAGGAAGCAGTGTCTCTCCCACCTTTGCCAAGTTGGGCTGACTGGGACCCTAGCCCAAGAATTCCCAGCCTCCTAGCTTTGTGTTAATCCCAAATTCCACAGTGACTTCTCATGACCTGGGATGTCACTGGGGCTGAGCAATGGCAGGCCCCCATGGGAGGGCTTGCCCGGGAGGGCACAGCTGATCCGGGCCTGGGGCAAGCCTGTCTCCTTGCTGTCTCTGTGCTCTGCAGACTCAGGATGCATGGCCTCCCTCACGTACTCCACTATTTCCACCCCAAGCCTGGCCTCAGGTTCCTGGAAAGGAGACCCACCCAACCCCATCCCTCTGGTGGTCAGCAGGAGGACAAGGACCTGGCCCTGCCGCCAAGCCCGGCCTTCCCTGGTGCAGGCAGCCAGCGCTCTGCGCCTCCCGCACATGATTCTCATGCAGCTGATGGTCCCCTTGGAAATAGACAGTCATCAGACTCATATGGATCTTTCAAACCCCCTTTTTTCCCTAATAATCCCTCCTCTGGGGCGATATCGATTCCTAGCCACCGGCAGCCTCTTGGTATGCCGGGGCCCAGTTTGGGGCGGATAAATCGCTGTGCTGTCATTTTCACGCAGCAATTGCCAGCTCGGATCCCTCCCCCCCGCAGCCTGCACACCAGCCACAGGGCCACCTGCTTGCTGAGGACACACTCAAGGCCACGCCAGCTGGGCAGGGCCTGTGAGCCGGGAAAAGCTGGCAGGAGTGGAAACTTCAGGAAGGCAGGCCTGGGGCCTGGCTGCGGGCTGGAGGCAGGTCAGGAGGCAGGTCCGCAGAGCTTTGGCCCTGCAGCCGTACAGGGGCTGTGGCCTCGCATTGATGTGACCCACTGGCCTGCGCCTGTGAAGAGAGCTCCCAGATAGAGAGCAGAGGACAGCTAAGGGGGAACAGTGTTGGGGGGAGGGCAGTGCAGGGGGAGGCTAGAGGTGGAGGGATTGAGCAAAAAGGCAAAAGGATTCATGGACGTGGACAGGAGTGTGGTGACTGCGGGGGCTGAAAGGGGGGCACAAGGATACTAAATGGTAATGAAAAAATACAATAAAAAGTTTTAAAAATAAAATAAAAATGCTTTGTTGAAGCTTAGATTAGAAAAGAAAAAGAAAAAAGCTCCCAGCACGAACTACTCTACTCACTTCCCTCCCTGAGCTTTTCTACCCTGGCTGCTCCGCGGGTTCAGAGCCCAGACCGGGCTCAGCCTTTCACATCAGAGCTCACCAGATGTGGTCCGTGAGGGGCCCGTAGTAAATATCTCGGGCTCTGCACACCAGATGGTCTCAGTGGCAACCACTCGGCTTTGTTCTGGCACAAAAATCACCGTGGACGACATACATATAAATGCATGAGCATGGCTGTGTTCCCCCATGACTTTATGGACACTGAAATTTGAATTTTATGTGATTTTCACACATCACAAAATATTGTTATTCTTTTGATTTTTTTCCCCCCAAGCACTGAAAAATGTGACCATACTTAGCTGCTGGGCTGTACAAAAACAGGCAGCAGGCCACATTTGGCCCCAGGGCCAGTTTGCTGACCCCTGACTTAGATCTAAAAAGGACGGTAAGGGTTTTTTACTCACCGCTCCTTCTCTTATCATTTTCCAGATGAGGAAACTGAGGCTCTGAGAGGAAGCATCTTGGCCACACGAAGGAGGGAGGCTCACTGTCACTGGGGGTCTCCGAGCACGTGAAGTCCCATCTTGGGAGTTTTCATATAGCTTTCTTATAGCTTCCATATAGGACAGGGAGGTGGCATAGCTGAGTGATTTATAGTGGGGGCTGGCCATCGCAGCTGGGGTTGGACCTCAGCTTTATCATCTCCCCATGACCTTGGCCAAGTTATTTCACTTCTCCAGAGGCTGTTTTCCCATATGGAAAACAGGGAAGAGTGGGCTAGCGGATGACGTAGTCCCTAAGGTTCCTCCTGCTCTAAGAATAAAGATTAATTTGTGACTTTGATTTTCAGCCCTTGTTCCTGTTTTCAGGGTCTTTCTGTGCTTAGTGATTCTTAACTGTAAGCCCCCACCCCATCATAGTGGGACTCGAGACCCAGCCTCCCTGCCTGCCCAGCAGACGTCAGCTCTCCAGGGCCCTCTCTGCCCGCAGGTCTTATCCCTGGAACAGCCTCTCTCTGGGCTTTGCAAGGAGGCTGAGCTCAGCAGGCACCCACCTGGGCAGGAGGCCAAGGAGATAAGGCCAGCTGAGGCCTGGGCACTGACACCTGGCGTGAAATTGAAAAGCACTGGACTCCTGCCTCCACGACCCGGTGCCCTGAGTGAGAGAAGGCTGGGATGGTGAAAGAAACCAAGGCATCCCCTGTCTGGCCACTGGGCTGAGCTCCAAGCTGCCACACTTCAGCTCCCCTTACCCCTCCTCCAAGCGAAAGCGTAGGAAGAACAGACTTGTAATTTCAGTATCTTTGAGGATGCCAATGGTTCTGTGCAGGGAGCCCCTTTCCAGTGTGGCTCGGAGGGGTCATTGTGGTCCTAGGGGATTTAGTGCGCCTAGTGGCCCCTTGGTTTCTGAGGAAAGGGGAAGCCATTGGAAAAGGGGTGGGTGAGTGCGTAGGTCTGGCCCTTGGGAATCGTGTCCACCCAGAACATCTGGGGACAGCTCAGATGCACAGACTGGTGGAACGCTCCCACAGCAGTCCCATTGTCCAGGCAAGGGCACCAAGGCCGCGGGTGCACAGGGAGTCAGGCAGGGTACCAGGCCTCTGACTTGGGACAGTGTTCTCACCCCTGTGGTGCAGCGTGATCCTGAACTTGTTGCTCTCCGGGCCTCCTGCCCTGCAGAACTCTGTCATCCAAAGAGCCCTGGAAGAAAGGGTGCTACAGGGGCCTTGGGGATGGTGCCCAGGGGCAACTCCCCTCCCTTCTCACCCTCCCTTGTCAAAGCTGAGGGTAGGACAGGTGTTGGTGATGCCCTCTTCAGGGGCCAGCCCCTGGGGGCGACTGGCCACCCACATGCGTATTTGGGTCCATACACAACGAATGCCACCTGTGCTGGGTGAATGGGTCCTGGGAGGTTTCCTGTGGAAACACCCAGCTCCTCATCGGCGATCCAGACACAGCAGTGTGTGCAAACGGGAGGGGAGGCGACCATTCTTTCAACCAGTGACCTGAATTTGTGCATCCTGGTGCTTTTTCCCCCCACTCTGGCAAGGGAATAGATTCTCTCTTCCCATTTGACAGACGGGAAAACAGAGGCCCAGAGGGGTACTCTGCTTACTCTCTGGTCCTACAGGATTTTAGGGGACAGGATAGAACTGACCTTCACCCCCCAGAGTTCTATTCCCAGCCACCCCGTCCTCTGCTGGGGGAGGGGAGGGCCAGGGCTGCTGGGAGCGCTTGCTCCTGAGTTGCTCGGTTCTTCCAGAGTTGCTGGGTACGGGAGGGCTGAGCGAAGACCAGCTGATGTGATACTCGAGCCTCTTCACTGAGAAAAGGCAAAAAGGTGAGACAAAGAAAAGTGGAGGTGAGTGCAGGCTGCATTTTTTGTCCGTAAAAACCACCTCATGCTTTGAAGGGCCAGCTTCACACCCTTGTGGGGCAAGGGTAGGATGAGAAGGCAGATCTCAGCTTTTAATCAAAGCTACATCAGATGGAGCTTTTATTATTCACCTGGTTTGTTATAGCTATTTTTACTCTAAGGTTAGATGTTAATTTTCCTGTTTGTTACTGAACTCTGGTCCACGTGGCTGCTGTAGACACAGGCGGGGTGGATGAGAGCAGAGGAGAAAAGGGAAGTGGGGGGGGGGAAGAAACCAAATGGAATAGACTCACCGCATCCAGCAGACAGAGAGAGTGGACGGAAAACAACTTTAATAACAAGGGAAGGCTCCAGAAGTGGGAGCAGGCTGGTGAAATCAGACCTAATCAGTCCTAGCAGGAGGGGTTCCAATCACCCCAGCTCCACCAAGAGGAGGGCAGGGTGGGGAGGCTCAGAGTTGGGGTGGGGGCAGGCCGGGAGCTGGAGGGATGGGTAATCAGGGTGCTGTGAGCAGAGCCCGCCCCACGCCCTGCTCTGTGCTCTGGCCGTCAGAGTAGGAGTGCTGGCAGGGGGGTTAACTGGCTAGTGACCAGATGAAGGGGAGGAATGACACATCTGCTCCAAGCCCAGGGGCCTGGACACACCGTCCCTGGGAAGCATGGCCATAGCTCCTCACACCCCTCCCACGTTCTAGCAGGAAGTCAAAGTCACCCATGTCGCAGATAAGCCCATGAGGTAAAGAATGTTGACCACAGCTCTCTGGGGAGAGAAGATAGTGCTTCTTTCTCTGTCTTCATCTTCAAAGAGAGTCCTGTCATTCTAAGTGGACTTCTCGGCCAGGCTGTCAAATAAGGTTCAAATTTCTTCATAGTTTTGGAGTCATTTTATAGCTAGATGTAGGTTATGGGGTGGCCTGTGGCTAGAGTCTGGTATCCAACATGACTGGTGGAGTGTGTGACCTGTGGTCAGGCTAGGGCCAGGGTCAGGGCTACCCACTCTGGCCACAGCAATGGCAGTGAACGAGTTACATATGCCCTGTGAGCCATGCAGGCTGGTGCTGGCCCTCAGCCTGTGCACGCCAAGCCCACCTGAGCTCACCCATGCCCCTTCCTCCTAGCTGTCTCCCACAACAGCTGTGCCTAGTGCCAGAAAGTTTGGGGACCACTGTTGCAGGAAAGACTCAGGTCACTAAACAAAGCCGTTAGCCCCAAAGCGCCAGATGCAATAGCTTGAGACAGCACTTTTCACTCCAGCCTTTTCTGGCGATTGATCATTTAATCTCTTTAGTTCCCACTAAGAGGAGGCAAGAGGGCTGCAGAGAGGAGAGGTAGGACTGAAGAGGCTTGGGTGCTCCCAGCCAGCCAGCTGCATTTTCCTGTCTGGAAGAAACAGCTGCCAGCAGCGGGGGAGGAGTGACAGGGAGGGGATGATGGAGCAGCTGTCCCTGACGGAGAGGTCAGCAGTCTGCAGAGAAACCCATTAGGCTGTTCTTATCTACCCTTGTGTTTCATTAGAAGTGCCTGTGATGCAGTTCACACCTTCCACTCTCCCAGGTTGTCATCAGTGAGCATTCATTGTGCCGCCTGGGCAGGGGCTGCAGGTGGGTGATTTCTGTTGGCTCCACAAACAAGTTCAGAGGGGGATCTGGTGTTTATTCTCTCTGAGTCTTTGCACTTACAGCCTAATAAGAGTTAGATACCACATGCATTATCCTATTGGTTCATTCATTCATTCATTCATTCATTCATTCATTCAAGAAATAGTTCTTGAGGGCCTACTGTATGTCAGGTACTGTTTCCGGAGCTGGGGACTCAGCTGAATCAAACTGACAAGTCCCTGCTGTTGGCAGCTTTCATCTAGTGGGGGAGATGAGCGCACCAGCGCACAAATCTATGTCTGTTGATGACATGGGTTGAGAAGAAAACAGCCAAGGGACTAGAGCAGGCTTTGCAGACAGAGAAGGCCTCCCCGAGGATGTGTGAGCAGGCGCTGTGAGGGGGTGCAGCACACACTCGCTCAGGGGTGGCAGCTGTCCAGACAGAGGGCATGGCGATTGCCAAGGCCACCCCACACCCTTAGAGTGAGGGCACTTCGGGAGGGCATCAGGGGAGATGTCGACACCAGAGGGAACCTCCAGAGCCAGAAAGCAGAGCAATGTGGAGTGTTGGGTAACCGGGGGGGTGTTGCCAAGCTGGCCCGTGTGAGAGTTTCCCTGCAGCCTCATTTCCCCTCTGACCTGATGGCCCTGGTGCTCTCAGATGCAAGGCAGGGGAATCCGGTTTTCCAGCTGATAGCCAGCTCTCCCTATCTTATCTCAAAGTCCTCTCTTCCTCTTCCTGGTTGTCATACTACAACCGAACTAACTGAGTCTTGGCCGCATGACACCTTGACACATGACCCAACCATTAATGTTGAAGGAAACAGGTTTTTATCAACAGGGTTCCAACCTCATGGGTGCTGAGGACACTCCTGCTCAGAGCCTTCCTCTCCCACAAGACCCAGCACTTCCCTTGATCCCCAAAAGGCTGCAGGCCAAGCCCATGCCCAGAAGTCTCCCAAATCCTTATCTGTTCTTAAACCAGCTGCACAAACACATCTCCATCCCCCCAGGAACGCGCACCTGTGGGTTTCAGAGTCGCCATCCTCTCGTAGCAGCTCTCTGCTTAAGGGTCTGGGGTCTGGGGCACGCAGTTCCCAGCCTCCGTGCAGTGGTTCAGGAAAACGTGCCATGTTACACTGGGTCACAGTGGGGTCCAGGGAGGCCCATGTCTGAAGAGGGTGGCTTCTCCATACACCCCTCAGAGAAGCAGAAGCAAAAGCAGCCCCCCTCTCACTCCAAACCTCATGGCTTCCACCAGACCTCTTCTCTGTATGGTGGACTCTTACTCATACATCCTTTCAGCTCAGATGGCTTCCTCTTCTTTTCTTTCAGTCCACCCTCATTTAAATGCTCCGCCCAGAACTTTCTATGTGACCTCATATCCGCCTCTCCTATGAGGTGCCATTTTTGCCAGTTCCCCCGTATCTTTTACCTTCTTTCGGCCGCCATCTTTGGTCGGGACAAGAACTCCCAATGACTTACGGGGTGGGCATCTGCCACCTGCCTCTTGCACAGGTGCTGTATAAGCAAACCCCAGCTCTGTCACAAGTCCCTGAATGTTCTCAGAGTCACTAACCTGTCGCCCTGGGCAGCAGTCCTCTTCCCATCACAAAAGGCACAACTATGAACTTGCCATTGCTATGCAAAGTATCTTAAACAAGGCATCATCCACTTCCCCCTTCCCCAAGTCAAGGTTTGTGGGGAATACGCTCTGCTATTTTCAGGGGACCCCCTCTCTGCACCCTATTACAATGCCTTCTCACCAATGCCCCTTCTCCATGTTTATTTCAGCAAACCGTGCCTTGGCCTAAAGTGCTTCCAAAGTACTCTACCTGTGAGCTTGTGGACACACAAGTGTAAGGGATGGAGGAGTTTGTTCATGCAGAAAATATTTCTCAAATGGCTGCTGTGTGCTAGGCCAAGGAGTACAATTGTACTGAGAGCACTATGGTGAGCAAGACAGGATTTTAATGCAACATGATGGAGGCAGGGGGGTTCTGACAGCCCCTAGGATGGCACCCACCCAGGTTCAGGAATTAGGGCAGGCTTCCTGGAGGAGGGGATAACAAAGTCGAGACAATATGTATAGGAGTTTGCCAGTGTGACCCTTGCACCTAGAGCACTGCTTGATACCTGTGAGGCGCTCACTGGTTCTCTGTTGGCTGAGTGAATGAAGGAGAAAGAGGGGCCAGGCGGGAGAACCGCGTGCGCAAGCACCAGCAGGGACGGATCCAGGCGGTGGTGGAGCTGCGAGCAGCACTCGGGTCCTGCAGCTGCCTCTCGGGCACAGATGCCCTCAGACTCCTAGATGGCGTGCCCCAGAGGGTGCCTGTCAGTGTGCCCTTGGCACCCAGCAGAGTCTAGAACATAGAAGATGCTCAGTCCTTGTTCGTCGAACGAACAAAAGGGAGAAACTCTGGAGCTGGCATTGCCCAACCATCTCACCAGAGTGGAGAATGAGGGCAGTGTCAAGAGAGGGGTGCCCAGAATAGTATTCATTCACCAACTATTTATTTGGTGCTAGCCACACGCCAGGCCTGGGGAGCACAGTGAACAGAAGCTGATGTGGCCGCTGCCCTCAAAGTGCTTGTGGTTTAGTGGGAGCACGGATGGCCATCAAAAAGCCCCACAATTACACAGGGAGACTGGAGGCCCCAGGCAAATCTCAAAGGACTTTGAGAAAATATTGCCAAAGATGTGACCCAGACCAGGGGTCAAACAAAGTTGTAGCGGACGTGGGTCTCAGTTGGGAGGTGAAGGCCAAGCGGGCATGGATGGGCAGCGCGGGCAAAAGCTCGGAGGCAGAGAGGCGTCTTGTTCATTGAGGAGGTGGGAAAAGACCAGTGCGGCCAGTGAAGGAAGGAGAGCTGGGCAGGGCCAGGCCACGCAGGGCCCTGGGAGGACTTCTCTGATATTTATCTTACGGTCAGCAGGAAGCCACTAGGCAGTTTTCAGAGCACAGGGGACAGTGTTGGAACAATACCATCGGATACATGTTTTAAAGTGTCATACCAGCTGTTTGGGGAGACCACATTGCAGGGGTCCAGTCAGGAGGCCACTGCGGTGGTCCAGGTGAGACCCGGTGGTGGGCAGGGAGAGAGAAGAACAGAATGGTGTTTGGGAGAAGAAACTGCAAGGCCGCCTCTGGTTTCTAGCTTAGCAGCTGGATGCAGAGGGACTGTACTGCCATTCACAGAGCCAGCGATGCAGTTTCCAGGGGAGATTCAGACTTGTTCTTGGAGAGCTGAGTCCAAAGCATCTTTGCAGCATTCATGTGGAGATCTCAAGTAGGCAGTGGCTTGTTCAGAACCCAGAGGGCCTCCCTGGAGGTTGGGGGTCCCTCAGCGCTGCGGCCAGGGTTAAGAAGCAGCTCGGCCTGTCTGAGCCCTGCTGGTAACGGGAGCCAGAAGAGCGGCCCGGCGGGGCGGGGTCAGTCAGAGGCTGGCCATCGTGCTCCAGCCTGCCCGCCTGGAGCCTGTCAGCGGCATGGTGACCGAGTGCATTTCTCCGCACTGGAATAGATTTGGGCTCAGCAGTTGGCTCTAAGTGCTTTTTGCCCTGACGTTTGGAAACGAGCGCCGTGGGCAGCGGGAGGGCTGGGATGCGGAGGGAGCCCAGGGGACAGGAGCCACAGCCTGCTGGGACCTGCTGCTCGCCTGAATAAATACATGTTTACCCGACAGCCACACGAGAGCCTCACATTACACACTGTTACCCTGGTGGGGTGGGGAGGGGACTGCTGCAGGACAGAGGGGAAGAGTGTATCTGGGGGTGAGGGGAGGAGTGGCCTGTGGGTTTATGCTTCAAACTCAGAGGACAGGAATATCTCAGGGTCCAGGTGGAATGGACAGGGCCTGACAGCTTCTTCCACCCGTCTTGTCTTCCTTCACTTAGCAAAGGTCTTGGTCAGAGGCCAAGAGTCCTCCAGGTAGGGAGGGGTATTAGGAAACAGGGGAAGCAGAATCTGGGACAGGCATCGTCGAGGTGGGCTGGGAAGAGGCAGTATAGAGCCCCTGACTTTGGGAACCAGAGAAAATGTCGTCTACTATGGACTTGCAGCCTCCTCCTAGATGTCTGGGGGGTTGATGCCAAGCCTGGCCGAGGGAGATGCTGTGCACAAACTCAGAGACACGAAGAAGAAGGTAGTACAGCACCCAGGAAAGTACTTGGTGATGGTCATTTCATCTTTTAGGGGAAGAAGGGAACAACTTCTCTGTAATGAATACTTTATTTAAGGTCAGTGTCGAGCTGCCCCTTATTAGGTTGCAAAGCCTGTCCCCTGAAAGGGCCACTGCCTGTGCCGTGCTGTCGGGCGCAGCCTCGGCTCAGCCGAGCCCTCCGAGCGCTGTCCTCAGGGAACCAGCCGCGAGCTGGCGAGGCCTCCTCCGTCTTGGCTCAGCGGAAGTGACAGCCTGCCTGCAATCACCGTAATTGATGGCCTGTGAGGCAGAGACAGTAAATAATTGTTCCACAAGTTCAAGAGCGAGCGTAATTAGTACAGTTAACAATCTTAGGTGATTAATTGGTTCATTCAGTACCAGAGTGAATGGGGGAGAATGAGCAGGAGAGGGGGCTGGAGCCCCCCACGAATACCACACTGAGGGCTCCAGCCCCCTGCTCGTCAGCCAGGGCCTGGCCTCCGAAACAGCACCTGTCGAACCAAGGGCATTAACTGCTGAGAGCTAGAACTCCTGGGGGCAGGGGGAGGGCAGGTCGGAGGGCAGGGGCCAACAGAGTTTGGCCACGTTAGCAAAGTCTCAAGGGTAGAAAGAACTGGATTTGGCTTTCAATATTTGACATGTTAGCCAAGGGTCAGAAAGGTGTTGTGCGTGGAGCTAAGCCTGGCTGATTCAAGTAGGAGGGGAGGCAGCAAATGATTCATGGAGTCCTAAGCTCCCCAGGTTGGAGGGACTCTGGGAGGCCATTCAACCATTCACTCACCTACTGAGCTGGACCAGTCTTGAGCATCCCCAGCAGAGGAGACTGGATCCTATTTTAAAGTCCTCCAGGGCAAGATGCCCTAAAACAAGAATAGCAAAAATCAGTTCCAACTCCAGTGCATTGATAGAAGTTGCTTAGAGCGCTGGGTTGGGAGTCCTGCGGCTGAGCCTGGGGAAGAAGAGCTCAGTGATCGCTGAGCTCTCTTGGCTCCAAGTGCAGAAAGGAGGGGAGGCAGCGTGCATGCCAGGGATTTGCAGATCTAAAACCCACTGGGGTCACCGGACCTGTCTGACACTCTCTTCCAGTGTTGTTTCCTGGGCCTTGCTCATTGCCCTTTAAAAGCAAAACTGGTCTTGACCTCAACTTCGAAGAGGGTGTGAGAAACAACCAGGGTGGTGATAGCTGTAGAGCCATCCTGCTGGGGTCCCTCTCTTACCTCTGCGAAGTAACAGCCCAAATCTCTGAGGGTGGAGAGCTGGGACAGAACCGCCTGGCTCATCCAGGCCGGATCTTGTCCCCACCGGGATCCTCGCCCAGCCTGGGCAGGCGGCAGCTTTTCCCTGGGAAGAGCTGATATATTGGGATCCTTGGAAGAAGGCCGAGCTATGTCCCAAGCTTGGCCTGTCCTCGCACAAGTTGAGGATAAATTTGAGCTCCCTAAACCCATTTCCTGCTCTTTACCATGGGACAAATCCTCCCGGACCATGGCGAGGATGGCAATGAGGAAAATAGAAAAAACTTCCAGCACAGCGCTGGTCTCTGGACATCTGAATTTTGTGCCCCAGGCCTGCTGTGGCTTGGGGTGAAACATGAAGACCAACCTGATGTGGAAAACCTCTCAAGGTTTCCACAAATGGCCAGCCTCCGCCCACAGCCCCTGTCCCTTTCATTCCTTCTCCTGCCACCCCTTCCTCAGGGACAGACAGTGTACACTGGGGGTGCTGGATTTGGGGGGCCAGTCACACTCCTGACATGGGTTCCTCAGCCTGGGGGAGGGTTCTGGGGAGACAAGAATTCTCTGGGGATGGCAGTGGGAGGAAGAAGGGGTGGGAAAAACAGATGCAGAAAAGTCTAGAAGGGGCTTCTCCTTCCAATACCGCAGAGCCAGGCCCCGCCAGCTGCCCCCCACCCCCACCCCAAGCCAAAAGGCAAAGACACACGCGCAGCAGAAAACATAGACACATATTTGCAAGCTACAGTACAAACGAGCAACAAACCTAATGATTCGTGATTATTATTTGAAGGGTCCCACTGTTACAGATTTATTTGTCATTTCTTGTAATAACACCGACGGTAATGAATTCATTTGTATTAATGTGAGTGTCACGCGGACTTCCGTTGAAATTCTGCATTAATTAATGTACCATTAAAACAAAGTGTCGCCCAATTAATATCAAACAGAGGTAAGGCTGCCAGGGTCCTCTTCATCTGGGTTTCATTTGTAATTCATGGTATTAGCACCCTGCTTAATGGAAGTCATTTGCAATTTCTACCCGTGGTCCCTCCTACTTCCCGGGGGAAGGCCAGTGGGCCCTGGGAGCCACCAAGCCCTTCGCTGGGCACCCAGGGCCCAGGAGGAGGAGGGGCGGGGAGGACTCTGTTTCTTGGTGGAAATTGGTCTCCACATCCATAATTCCAAGAGGGGCTTAAGGAGACCCTCAGAACTTCCTGACCAGGTCATCGACTTACACCACCGGGAGGGGCGTGGGGGCACTTCCTCTGGGCTCTGTTAGGGAGGGGAGGCTGGCTTATTTCTTGGCCAAGTCTGGTCTTACCAGATGAGGCCATGGCTGCCCTGGGACAGCCTTCGAGCGGGGTGCTTCTGGGATTCTGGGTCTCCAGCTTTTCTTGGGGTCAGTCTGGTGGTCTTCTCATCTCCCCAGCCCATCTCCGCCCAAGCAGGAGAATGTCAGGCTGCCATTATCCGGTAATAATGAGGTTTCTCACAGTGAGAGCCACAGCTGCCATCAGTACTGTGGACCAGGCTTAGTGCTTCATAATCATTACTTCACCTAGGACCTACGTATGCCTGAGGTTAGTGGGTTTATCCCCATTTTACAGATGAGAAAACTGAGGCTCAAAGAGCTTCCATCCTTGCCCAAGCTCACACCAAAATGGGAGAGGGGGGCAGGACAGGCACTTTGGACTGTTGCACCGATGTCCTCCCATCCTTTCAAGACCATTCGAGAGCTGGCGAGGCAGAGCTGCAGGGGGGCAAGACCTCTGGCTTCCTGCCGCATGGCACCCTCTGCTCTCCTCAGAATGTCCTTCCTCAGCTCGTGACCCCACTTGGGCTGTACTCCGCAGGACTAGCTCAGGGTGAAGACCTGCGGCTAGCAGTAGAGCATTTTAACCTGGGTTCGGTCCGCATGAGAGTGTTATGTAAAGGAAAAGAGGAATGCCTTTATCGACATTTGTTTCAGGACATGCTGCCTTTACACAGCCCTAAGCAAAGGGGCAGGCCTTGTAGCAAGAGAAACTTGGAGTAGATTTTGGAAGGACTTACAGTCATACCCACTTAGAGCAGGAAGGGAACACGGAGGTGATGTCATTCAGCTCCCTCATTTGATGAATGAAGACCTGAAGGCCGAAGAGGTTTGTAACTTGTCCAGGATCACACGGAGGCCACATTGATTCAGGTCTTCTGCCCCCAGCCCCTCGCTCTTTGCAGCTGCCCACCATGCTGTGTGTTCAGGAGTCACCGCCTTCCCTTGTCAGGACAAAGGCGGGGGCAGGTCAGTGAGCGAGCCTGGAGGTGGGCGTCTGCCACCACTGACCATCCGTGTGGCCTCAGTTAAGCCCTCTCCACTGCCGGGGTCTCAGCTCTGTCACTTGTACGACAGGGTGACTGGGTGGGACGTCACTTTCCTACCCTGGCTGCATGTGAGGACTCCTCTGGGAATTTCAAAACCACAGAGGCTTGGCAGCCCCCAGCATTGCTGTGGTGTCAAAGCTCCCTGGGCATTCTCCTGTGCAGCCAGGGAAGGGAAGAAGCACCGTGCTGGGTGACTCCTGAAGTCCTCTGTGGCCACAACAATTCCAGTCCCTCTACTATTGATGCTAAAACCATTTCCCAAGCCCCCCCCTCCCCGGGCCCAGTGAGTTCCTGCAGCTGTCCCCTCTCTGCCTGGGCCCTGGGCCCACCAAGCCCCCTCTCACAGCCCCTGCCAGCCCTCAGCTCCCGGGCAGCCAGGTAGGCAGGCCGTCAGCTCTTAAGCCTCCGGACTCTGAGTGACAGGCTCCACTTACCACATCACACAGCCTGGAGGGCCAGCAGCAGTAGCCTTAGGGATCGGGGATCTGAGAGGAAAAACCCGCCCCAGGCCTAACCTACTACTCATGCCTGCCCAGGCCTCTGCTGCCTCCCCCAGCCACCCCTTCCGAATGCACACCCTGGCTGGGGACAAAGGGGCACACCAGTGGATGGAGCCCAAGGGGCTGAGGAGGAGAGATGAGCAGAAGTTGCATTGCTTGAGCTCTTCTTATTCAGAATCTATTTATTAGTCTCAGCTCTCCTTAGATGGAAGGCCCGCCCTAAGGAGATTTGCATATTCATTTTGTTTAGCATGATTCATCATCATGTAGGGGGATGAATTTGGGGGTTGGGAGAAGGAGCCCCACTCATGAGCCATGGAGCTGTGCACAGAGAGCTCAAGGCAGCTTTAGAGATGCTGAACACCCAGAGTGGGCCCCATGGGATGGGGTTGCCGGGAGACGTGCCCCCGGGAGGGCTCCCCTGCCCTAACCGCCCCGGCCTCTGACCCTGCTGAGAGCAGAGCAAGGACCCAGCCTTCACAGACGTCCCCTCCCCTCCCAGACCTCTCCACCAGAAGCGACATTTGCAAAGTACTTTACAGCTTATAGCCCCTTACACCGATTCCATGAGGTGACGTGGTTTGATGGCCCCTCAGATTTACTGAGCTCGTGCTCTGCCCAAGCACCGACCATGTGTTTTCTCCTGTGAGCCTCACCGTGGCCCCACGAGGCAGGTTTTCCTCTCATGCCCATCTCACTATAAGGACACCCAGGCTGAGAGACGCTGCCTAATTTCCCTAAAGTCACGCAGCAAGTAAAGGGTAGAGCTGAGCCTCAAACTGCAAATTCCCTCAGGCCTCTGCTCCCTCAAAGCCTCCCTTCATGGTGTCTGTTTTTCTCCCCATAAGTAATCGCTTGGAACTGCTCATAACCATTTTTCTGTTGGAAAAAAAAGTGTGCATGCGGCCAGCTCAGTCTCATGCTATGTCGCACCATAAACAAGTTTGGGATGGATGGGTACAAGAACTTGACCGCTCCTCATGACTGACGCCTATATTTCTAGCACCTTCCTGGTGACGCCTGACACCTGGGACCTCTGGATGGCCTAAGTCATTCTGTGGCATTCCCCTTAAACATCTTTGGTAGGATCTGGCACTTAGAATGACAGAATCCCGATTTCTCAAGGTCACTTTGGCCATCCCCCCTGCCCCTTGGACGTGGTATACTTTGCTCACTTATCACTGAGAATAGTATTGCATGGTGGGTAAGAGCTTGGGCCCTGGAACCGCACATCTGGGTGCACATCCCAGTGTTCCTGCTTCTTACCACATGGCCTTGGGCACCTGGAGGATGGGGATACTATAGTGTCTGTTTCACAGGCTGCCATGAGGATTGTACAAGACCTCATGTGGAAAGTGCTAGAAGCAGGGCCCAACACATAGGAAGTGCTCTCAATAGATGGAAGTTGTTACCCTAGAACTGGAAGTCTATTTCTTATTTGTAAAAAATTCCAGGAGACTCAGAGCATGTGCTGGTTGCCACTTTCCGTAATCTGCCGATTCTCAAGGTCACCTCCTGCGTCAGCTGAGCCCTGTTTCTGGCCTGGACTCGGGGACAGTGTCCTGGAGCCCAGATGACCAGATTCTGGACTCCAGGGTGGCTTTTTAGGGAGACCCTTCTAGAGGTCATACCATACTTTTTCCTAGTTCTCTCTTTTTTTTTTTTTTCCTTAGAATGTTCTGCCTCTACAGAAGGCAGTGATTTTTGTTTTGGCATTTGAGTTTTTAAAGTTCTTTCCCACCATCAACTCATTTTATCTCCCCTGCAGCTCTGTGCACAAGGCAGTGCAGGGATGGCAATATTCCTTTTCTGGATGGGGAAACTGAGGGACCAGACATTTGCATTGATGCTTTGTAGCAACAGAGAAGGAAGTCAGGCAAATTAGTCCTGAAGAGTCAGAATGTGACCCAGCATTTCAGGACAATTTTTCCTGGGATTTTTCCTGTCAAGCCAATGTGCATGGTGGATAATCACCACTGAATGGACCCTTCCAGAAGCTGGCTTCCAAGTCCCTGCTGGGGGAAGGAGAGGGGAGGCCCCCAGGAGCCAGTGAGATTAACCTCTGGGGCGGGGGAAGGGCAGGAGGGTAAAACGGAACAGCTGAGGTCTGGATTCACGCCTCCACTCTGGTTGCTCCTCCCACACTATACAGGTGCCATTGGATGCCCAGCCCTGCGGGAGGGGTGGGACTGCCTGATGTTGAAGGCATCCTGTCCTGGGGACTGGCGCCACCATGGTCACCAGGGCTGCTCCACCATCACTGGCCTTGCTGTCCCCTGCTCTCTGCATGTGGCCTTCAGCCAGCTGCTGGACTGGCCTCCCAGCTGAGCATGCGCCATGAGGTGTAATGCCCCTTGCTTCCCATGTCCCTTCCGTCAGCTCCTGCGAGTCGGCAAGTGAGAGGGCAGAGAGGGTGCCTGGAGGAGAGCAGGTGCTTAACAGCCCTGGAACGTGGGTGCTGATGGGAGGTGGCACTGGGTTCTGGGGGGACCTTGGAACTCTACTGTCACTTGTTGTTCAGGAAGATCACTGAGCTGCGGTGGGGGTGCTGCCGTGGGGAGGGGGTGAGAAAAGTTGCCTGAGATTTCCTTCATCCCAGGTATCACACCTGCCTCTAAAAATCAAGCTTCTGAGAAGCCCCCCCATGCAACTTCAGTGAGGCTCGTCCCCGCCCTGCGTGCCTAGCACCACCTCGGTAAGGCCAGAGCCCATGTGCGGGGGGCAGGGAGAGAGCCTGGACGTGTGTGCCTGGAAACCTGGGGAGCCAACAGACTCTTCCGGAGAGGCACGGAGCGTCCGTTCCTCATGCTGGGTGACGACATCTGCTCTCAGTGTTGTCACCCAGTGGAGAAGCCAGAGGCACCATCAGCAAAGGCCTAGAGGTGGGCCCACACTCTGGGGCTGCTGTGTGGAGTGGTCCAACAGAAGCAGGGGTCTCAGTGGGGCCAGAGGGAAGGTGAGTTTGGAGAGGAAAGCTTTGACCGGACTGTGGTGATGTTCAAGGTCCAGGAGACTTGGCCTTGGAGGTAAAAGAGGAGCCGGTGATAGTGCTTGAGGAGAAAAATAAGATGGGGTATCAGTGCTTTAGGGGAGGGACTTTCAGGTTCAGTGACAGGGTCAGGGCTAAAAGAGGGAGGCGTCTTCAGTGGTCCAGCTCTGCAGATACATTTTTTTCAATTTTTATATTAATTTTTTCAAAGTCATATATGCATGAGCTTAAAAGTCAAATAGTAAAGCGAAGCTTATAATAAAAACAGTACTGTTTTGCTGCATCCTTTCCCGCTCCTGATTCCCAACTGTGTTCAATTTCTGATAGTTACGTTTTTATTTCCAAATCATACACTTACAAACTTTTCAGTTTTGGACACTATCTACTGACTTGCAGCTCTGAAGGAGGAGAATTGCACTTTACCACCACTCTCTACCTCATCTTTGCCACACGGATGTGCGCACGTGCAGCTGCACACACATGTGCGTGCATGTACATGTGTGCACACATGTGCACACGTGCACAAATCACTGTTAATGCGCCTCACCCATTCTCCCTACATAATTACATTCCTCCTTTTAGCTCAAAAGGCATTTAATGTATATATCTTTATGACTATGTAAATATTTACAGCTGAGCTGCATACTGCACTGTAATTATATTTCCTTTTTTTTTGTTTTCTCTAGAATTAATAATTCTCATGTTTTTTGGCTAGGTTCTATGGACCTATCACTTATTCATCCCAAAATATCCCTCACATAATTAAATACCTCCTCTCAGTATATTAAAAGCGTATTGATTTTTAAATTCGGTTTGTGTTTTTCTTGGCAACATTCTTCTCCAATCCAAATGTGCTGGGCTCTGGCTTGCTTGCTGTTCTGGAAGCTAAATGGCTAAAGAGACCTGATGCGGGTGGGCCTGGGCAAGAAGATGGGAACCACCCCGAGAGCTTCTTTGTCCCCTGTATTAGATCTCCTGTTACAGGGGACCCGTATTTTCCTCTTACTTAGTTTGCACCCTCATTTTGGTGGAATACATCCTTCAGTAATTTCCTGAAAAATAATTAATTGAATTTTTAACTTTGTTTTTTAAAATGTGTTTATTCCACATTTGTATTTGTTGATAGTTTGGCTGGGTATAGATATCTAGAATGAAAATCATTTTCCTCATAATGTGAAGTAATTTCTCTATTGTGTTCTAACATATAACGTAACTGTAAGAACTTTGATGCCATTTTGATTCCTGGTCCTTTGCATGTAGTCTTTTGTTTTCTTTCTGAGAGTCTCTAGAATTTAAAAAAAAAGTACTTAGTGTTTTGAAACTTCATAGTTTCATGCTGTGTGTGTCTCTTCTGAACAAACAGTGGTCTCTTTTGATCTGGAAACACGTGCTTCAGATCTGGGAGATTTTCTCACCTTGCTTCTTGGCTAATTCCCTCCCTTTATTTGCTCTGTTTCCTGCCTCTGGAATTGCTGTTAGCTGGGCATGGAGTTTTCTGAACTGCTGCTTCTTTAATTTTCTTACTCCCCTGCTATCCCCACCCTCTTTTTCCATCTCTTTGAGTTTTGTCCTACTTTTGGAGAAATTTACTTTACTTCATCTCCCAATGCTTTTATTAACACATTTCTAATAGCTCTCTTTTTTTCTCTTGGAATGTTCTTATTTTAAAGATGCTATGTCTTATCTCTCTGAGGATGTTTAAGATTCTTACTGTTGCATCTTTACTATCTGCCCCCCATCCCACCCTGCTGCTGTCTTTTACATTAGAGGCTCTTCTTAAATGTTTCATAAACTTTAGTTGTCTGTTCACGTTTGAGAATGGTCCCACATTTGGCTGCCTAGAGCCTTGCTGTGTGTGTTTGGGCAGGGGCTGCTTGTTAACCAGTGGGCTTCGCTGTGGGATAATTAGGTAAGGAACTAGCTGTTTCTTGGTGGGAATTCCAACACATTAACATTGGTGCTTTCTCTTGGCTTAGTTTTCCTGTCCTCTGCCTGGCTAAAGAGGACTGATCAGGGGTAGGAGTGAAAGAGAGATGCAGATTTTCACTTAGCGTCCCCATTTTCTGTGCCTTGCCCAGCTTCCCTTCCGAGTCTCCTGCAAGAGTTGGGGCAGGCATCTGGGAGTCTGGCCACTCTTCTTAGAGATTTGCTGCCAGTCTTCAGTTTCTGGTGTCACCTGTTCCCGAGCTTTTCTGGGGCTTTGAGACACCAGCCTGTTGGCTTTATTCTCTCTGCTAAGATGGTTTTCAGTTACTTCTGTTTTGTTTCCAGGATTTTGTGGGCATTTCTCATTCGTTATCATCTGTTCTCCTGTTCTTTTTTCCCTTGTAGATTTACGCATTTTTAATTCCAATATTGTTATTTGGTTTCATTTGGTGAAGGGTTTGGACAAACAACAGAAGCAAATGGATGTATTCAGCCTGCCATATTTAACAGGAAGTCCTGATCATGTTAAAACATTCATTGAATGCCTTCTATGTGCAAACGACCATTCTACTGCCATATAGGTGGCCAAGGTAAATGGCAAAGAGAAAGGAATGACTTAGGGAATATCTAAGGAAGAATTGACAGGTCCTGGTAACTGAAGAGTGGGAAGCCAGAGAGAGAGAGTAAGTCCAAGGTCACTCCAGCAGGTGAGGGCATCGGGAAGTCACGAGGGGCATTAGGTAAGCACTTTGATGAATGCCTTCCTGGGATTCAGAATGGGTAGTACACAGCTAGAGGCTACGAAGGAGGAGGGACTCAGGATTAGGAGAGCGCTGAGCTGGCTCTCTGAAACAGCTGGGGAGGCCAGCCCAACTCACAGAAGGTGCTCAAGCCACGTCCGGGTACCTGATTCTCTGAACCCAGCCCTTGGGGCTTCCTCTGCCCACAGAGCTGGCACCTCCACCTAGTGGCCTGCCTTGGCTCTCAGAGAAGATCCAGCACCGTGCGTAGATGCAGCACTCATCATCCAAGAGAGAGCAGATTCTGGTCGAAAGAAGGAGTGTTGTAATATGAATGATCTCTTCCTGACTCTTCCACAGAGAGGTGCCGGGGCACAAATGTATACGTGTGGGTTTGTGCACACACGTCTGTACCCTCTCTCTCCTCACCAGAAATAGAGCCACCTGAGACATTCATCAAGGCCCCGTGACCACCCGCCTCTCCTGGTTCTGCTCTCTGCACTACTTCTCTCTTTGGCGCCTGCTCTCAGCTGGTGCCCGCATACACCTTATCACCTAGTTAGGAAAGAAACACAGCCCTCAACTACATAGACTCCATTCCCCACCCTCTGACCCCAGGGGTTAGAATCCCACACACCTTCCCGTGTGGAGGTGACACTCTCCCCAGGCACCCCACTAGGCTCCTGCCTCCACAGCCACCAGTGAAGAAGTGCCAGCTTTGGCACGCAGCGGAAACCCAAGGCCTCTCATTTGCCCCGGGCTCCCCCGGTCAGAAAGGCTTTAACCTCTGGCTTTACCTCTTCTCGTCACAGTGGGAGTGTATTTCCCAATCCCCGTGAAAGTATGCACATCTCGAGATACCCTCTTCCTGCTGAAATTTTTTTGGGCGAAAGCTGCCCATTCACCCTTTCGTCTTCAATCCAGGCAACCTAACGCCCCTAGCCCTTCCATGGAGGGAAGGGAATTAATCAGCCCCTCTTGAGAGGAGCCCTGAGCCCACTCTCCACCCTCATCTCTAGGGTCCCCGAGGTCTGGGGACACAAAGAGAAGCTGAATTTGAATCCTGATTCTACCACGTACAAGCTGTGTGACTTCGGACAAGATGCTTAGTGTCTCCCCTCCCCAGCGTACCTCGGAGACCAGAAGCCCAGCCTCTGAGCAGCAAAAATGCATTCCAAGGGGGCCCGTTCCTACCTCGGATCCACGGAGGCACCCACACCCTGTCAGAACTCTATCTGTCAGGAATGTATTACTAATGCATTTTATAACAGGCTTTATAATAAGATATTAAAGACTGTGGCAGCATCTAGCAAGCGTTCCATAAATATTAATAATGCCTTCAGAGATGGCACCTATGGTGGAAGTGCTGGGGCTGGTGGCTGAGGTTTGGTTGAGAGGACAGAACACATCCAACGGGGGGGTGGGGGGGCATACCTCCGAAAGGGCGTGGCTGCCTTTTTCCTTCTCGGGTTCCCTTTCTCTTGCCACATCTTTGCCCCTGTAATATCTTTTCCCCCTTTAACTTAGTCACTTTCTCCTCAACTTTTCTTTCTTTTCTTTTTTCTCACACACTCCGCTGCCTCAACCCCATTTCCCCTTTGGCCCCCATTTCTGCCCCTCTCATCACCCCATCCTGCTTTTTTTGTTGTTGTTTTTTTGTCTCTTTCCCTTCTCCCTCAGCCTGCTCTCCCCTGCCCCTTCCTTCACACTCCTCCCATCTCCGTTTTCTTACCCTCCCTCTCCACCTCTCTATCTGGGCCTCTTTCTTCCTCGGTGCATGATACACACCCCCACACGCTCCAGTCAGCGCCTCGAGCCACCTCTGTAGAAGCCTAGAGTGTAATGTAACTCACACTGCATGTGAGAAGTGAGCTATTTATCATTATTATTAACGAACAAGATCCCTTGCACGACCGAACTTTCCCAGAGTCTATTCCCTTGTCACCCCAGGAGTAGCGAAAAGATTTATTTGTCTGTGAATTGCACAGGGTGGCCCATTTACAGCAGGTCCATCAGAAATGACATGAAGCTTAAATGGGAACTGGAGGAGGCAGGGGTCTGGCCTGTCTGCCGCCTGCCTGCAGTGCACCCCTTGCTGAGGGGCACAAGTGAGAAGGTGTAAGGGGATCCAGCCTACACACGCTCCCTGGCTCCCAGGACGCCTGAGTGGTGCATTTTGGGAGATTTCCATTGAAGTGACCCAGGAGCCAAGAGGGAGCGGTGGGTCTGGGCAGGGGTTGCTGTGGGGAAGAAGCCCCCTGCAGCTGAAATGGGCCTTTGGCCCTGCCTCCATGGCCCAGGCCCACTCTGGTCATGATTCTGTAGACCCCGAACCCCAAGCCCAGGCACCATAGGGTAGGCGCCTTCTCCCCGGTCTCCTTGTCTCCGGGTGGGCGGAGACTGGCTCTGAGGAGCATCTCTCCTCCAGGCCTGTCACGGCTGATTGCGTCATGCCCGTGATCAAGTCCCCCTGCCCACCTCTGCCATCCCCACATACATGCTGACCATTTTTTACAAAAGATTTTCTTTATTTATTTTTAGAGAAAGGGGAAGAGAGGGAGAAAGAAAGGGAGAGAAACATCAATATGCCAGAGAAACAGCGATCGGTTGCCTCTCGCACATCCCAAATTGGGACCTGGTCTGCAGCACAGGCATGTGCCCTGACCAGGAATTGAACCTGCAAGCCTTTGGTTTACTGGACAACACCCAACCCACTGAGCCACACCAGTCAGGGCTGCGTGCTGATCTTTGCAGTGATATGAGTGGTGTGCATATTTAAAAGAGACACTTAAAAAGAAGAAGGAGCCAGCATTCATTCGTCCAGGTGGTTTTGTTCTTCTCCCCATTTTTACCTCCTGTGCCCTTCACAGCCTAGGGTCAGTGGCCAGGCACTTTGCTTTTTGTGGTCCAGCTGTGGACATAAAAGGGGTAGAATCCCAGCAGGAGAGGTTAAGGGAGGGCCTGGGTCAAGGCTGCAGGGATGAGGAGGCTTTGCCTGGGGATGGATGCATTCTGGGGGGCCAGGGGAGAGTAAGAAGCTGAGACCCACGGAAGCCAGTGTGAGCAAAGGGGGCACCCACATGGGAAGGACAGAATAGATCTGGCTGTAGCCCCACGGCCAGGGACAGGAAATGGAGTCCCAGCAGGACCTATGAAGACCGGGGCAGGGGGACTCCCAGAGCCCGTTGTCTCTGTCTTTCTCCCTCACGGTGCTTCATCCTTCTTGAGACGGGCGCCCTCTGCCTGCCCATGGCTCTTCTGCCATCCTGCAACCTGTGGCTTCGGTGTGGTGTCCACTGTCATGGCGCCCACACCAGCCCTAACCAGATAACAAGAATCTTCTCTAGATTTCCACAGAAAATTGATTTAACTTCCAACGCCCCATCTAATTGGACTATTAGAGTCAGGTGGTCACACCTGGACCAATCAGATGTGGCCTGGGTCCAAAGTCACTTGGTACAGACATGGCCACCTAGATCCACCCCTTTGGGCAGAGCGAGCTATGGGTGTGAAGAGCATCTTTACTTAGAAGGAGGCTGAACGGGGAGGTAGTGGTGGGCATCTCTGGGTAGGGTGACAAAAACACTACACAAGACAAAGCACCTGATCTCCAGTCACAGCTCTGCTCTTAGTCACCTCCAAGACCTAGAGAAAGGCACAAACCCTCTTTTCCCATCTGTAAAATGGGGCGACTGGATGGATAATCTTTCCAGCTCCTGCTTTTAAGCCTTTCCTGAGTGGTGCGTGGTCAGGCCTGGCCGCCGTGTTCAGGAGCTTTCTTGCCCTCCAGCCCCCCACCTGCCGAACCCTGCATCAGACCCCACCCCTCCTCTTACAGGCTCTCCAAACCCACATGGGAGGGTCTCTGTGCGTTCCCCCACGTGGACCCTGTTGGCGTCAACCATGAACTAGTCAACTGAGATGTTCTCCTGAATTTTAAAATGCCCATTTGTCTAAGTTCATGGTGAAGAGATTGACTGTTTACACTGGTTCTGATACCCCCCCATCCCCTTTAAATAGGGCTCATCTCAGGCTTTCTGTGATGGTATTTTATTACCATAATAATTTCAGCGACTATTTATTGAGTAGTATTCAATATTGCTATGCACCTGGCTTAGCAAGAAGCTTTTCTTTTTTCCCACACCTTATCTTACGTAACCTTTCTCACAACCCTAGGAGGTACACACTGTGGTTAGCTGCATTTTTGCATTTTCTTTTGTGTGAGGAAACTGAGGCCAAAAGAGTAAGTTTAACAGCATACATCCGGGGTCTCCAGCCAATGAGTGGAAAGGCAGGGACTCAAACTTGGAGTCCATGCTCTGAGCCACCAGGTTTTACTGCCCGTGGCGTACTTGGAACGCCAGGTGCACCTGGCACCACAGAGGAAATCTGCTTGCGTGGACCTGTGAGCACATCTGCACGCTGCCGTGGAACAGCAGCTGCGTGCGCGGAGGAGCCCCCGGCATGCGCGCTGATTGATGACTGTCCCCTCACACCTCATTTCCCTGACAGAGCATGGCGCCCAGGACCTGAAATGCAGGAAGTCAGCATTCTCTTCTCTCCAATGGCTTGTCCCTTCTAAGAATATGAATGGCTCTTTGCCAGGCCTATTTAAAACATTTTCTAAGTTAGGCAGAAATTAAATGGGTTTGCACTGCAGGGCATGAAACATAAAAGCCAAGAAGGTCAGACACAGGACTGTGCCTTCTTTTTTCCCTTTTCCTCTGTCTTCTTGGATCTTGCTCTTAAATCTGCTCAGGGGCCCTTCACAGTGACCATGCAGTACAGACGGGTGACATGTCCTCCCCTCCCCGAGGCAGGGGGCTGGAGCGCTGGGCACTGGCTCCATGTGGGGTGTGTCAGAAGTGCCGTGAAACCAGAGCATGTCCTTTTCTCTCGTGGCAAGAAGCACAGGTCCCAATGGAGTGTTTTGTTCTGGAGCGTGGGGCTAACTCTGGCACTCGTGTGACATGTGCAAGTTGCCGAGAGGAGAGAACCGTAGGTTAGCTGAGAACGTCATAAAGATCTCCTAAGACCAGTACCACCACTGTGGCGTGGCAGGGCAGAGGCTGACTTCACTAAGTCCAGCACTAGGGGAGTTCAGCCCTGGGCTTTGCACGTGGCAGCTCTGGGGAAGTATTTGCAGAGTCCCTGTATCCATGAGGATGCCCCAGGAAATAGTTCATCTCAGTACTTCCAATAAAGGCATTTTGGTGAAGAGACAGCAGCTGGGCGCTCAGAGGAGGGGTGGGCATGGTCAGGGGCCATTAAGAAATGCTAAGGTATCAGAGACTAACAGCAGTAGGAAGCTCTTACTACCCCTGGGATTGAAGAGGGAAGGAAAGGGGATATTGCTGCCTCAGGCCACCAAAAGCTGGGGCTCAGGAGGAAGGGCTGCTGGGCTGGAACTGGGGGGAGTAGGGAAGTGATACCCCAAACTGTTTCTCTTACTGACACCTCCCCAAACTCTGAGCTCTTACCAGCACCTTCATTGTCAGAAACCAGCCAGCAAGGGAGCCTGGGAATGCAATGAGATCAATCACCTTGGGATGGGTGAATGGATGGGGAGGTGGAGGCAGAACAGGGTACTCAGTGCATCTGGGGGATCGGTGCACACAAGGAGTTCCCGGCACAGTGTCACTAAAATCCACAGTGCTTCTTGACACCACCCTGCCCTGCCCTTGAAGGTGTTCTTGTCTGAGGTCCTCTAGAAGGCATTCAGACAATAAAATCACAACTGTCATCTTTGAAGCACTTGTTATATGTTAGGAAGTTTGCAGTTATGAGTTTCTATATGCTTCATATTCCATATTATTAACTTCAGTGTGCAGAGAGGGGATTAAGGGTCATCGAGACTAAGTAGCCCAAAGACATACAGCAAGGCAGGGGTTCCAGCCGAGCTCTGTCCACCCCAGAAATCCTAGCACTGGTCCACTCCGCCTCCTCGCACATTTGGTTCTCTCTTGAGGGAAAGAAGAGTCTGCTTCCCAAGCCACAGCGCTGAGGAGGCAGACCTAGCGAAGGAAAGCAGTTTTGGAAACCCAGAGGTGTGAGGGCGCCTGCTGGCTTGGAGAAGTACAAGTAGCTCTACCTGCCAGGAAATATTAAACTGATAAGAACAGATACTAGACATGATCTGGGCTAAAAGGCCAAGGAGCCATACCTGCCAGGAAATAAAGTGTGAAGGTAGGAGACAGGGCCAGACCGTGAGGGCCTGCATTCTGTTCAAAGGGGCACTGGGGGGGTCATGCACATTGCGGAGGAGAGGGGCCTCCCCTGTGCGCCTCCGGTCCTCAGTGCTGGGCAGAGAGCGGCCGCTCCCACACTGAGCCTGACACCTGCCTGTGGTGGAGAGAACCCGCACACTCAGTCAGAAGCTATGGCAACTCCTTGGCTTTTTCCTCGGCGCCCCTCTCCAGCCTGACTAGGGACCTGACTAAGGACGCCTTTGCCTCGAGCAGATAGTCCCAGAGGGGGGCTGTCCGCATGTCCAAGCCTGGTCTGCAAGGAAGAAGCTGCCCAGAGCAGTGAGGCAGGGCCTTGGTCTCAGCCAGCAGCATGGAGAGTGGGCAGCAATGGAGGTGCCCTTGTTGAAAAGAGCCCTGCAGGTGTCAGAAGGGACCCGGTCATTGTCCCAGTGCAAAAAGAACACAGAGGACCAGAAATATTGTGCCTCTGCCCTCAGGGAGCTTACAGTTCGATCCCACACTCCTGGCTCTCAGGGACCACCCATGCTGGCAGTTGACCTTAGTGTCACATGGAAGAGTTAGGGAAAGAACAGCCATTAGTATTTTAGAGAACTGTTTAGTATAGAACTTGAGGTCAGGGGCTGGACCCAAATAAAGGCCTTCGGTCACTGCCTAGCTCTTGCAACTTGGACAAGCTCCTTAACCTCTCTGAACCTCAGCTTCCTTTCCAAAGACAGGGCAATAGCTTCCTCCCAGAAAGCTGCGTGTCCCAGATGCAGCCCCCAGCACCGGACCTGGCACCTAGCAGTCAGTCAGTGAGAGCAGAGATTTTTACCGTTCGTCTCCATGAAGGGCCTCATTAGACTGCCTATCCTCAGATGTGTCCAGAGCTCACTAAATTATGAATAAATTAACCCATCCAACAGTTAGCAGGCGCGGCTTGCCACCCAGGCATTGCGGCGGGCGCCACAGTGATGAAAGCTGACAGCTGGGCAGGGGATGCAAACAGATACTCAAAATATAATGTGCTGCGTGCTCGCACAGATTCCTTCACATCTTCATAACGGATATTTATGACTGTCTGACATGGCCCGGCCCTGTGCTAGGCAAGGCAGATAGAGCCCCCTGGCTTCCGTGGAGCACACGGCATTGAGGGAAAACAGGCGCCGACCGTGGAATTAGAGAAATTCGGGGGACCCTGATTATAAACATGACATGGGTGGGGTCTCAGTGGGGGGGCTGCCCTGCCCAGGGATCTGGAAGACGTCTATGAGGAAGCTGCGTTTATCCAGAGACCCCAAGTCAGAAGGCGGCAGGGATCTGTACATGTTGTACGGCAGAGGGGATCCCAGAGGCTCCTGGGATGTGGCAACATTCGAGCAGGCCATGTGCGCCCCTCTGACGCGGGCTGCCATGGCCCAGAGATGCTGTGTGTGTGCCCCACCCCAAGGAAAGCCAGGTAACCTCTGTGGTGGCAGGCCCAGCCCCCAGGGCCCCTGCCACGTGCCCATAGCACACACCTCCCGGCTCCCTGCCCTTGAAACCGTCCAACAGCAGACTGGCAGGTGTCCTCCAGAGCAGCCCAGGCCCGAGGCTCGGGCAGGTGGGGCGCGCTCAACAGAGGAAGCAAAACTGCCGAGGAGCAGGGGTTTGGGGACCGAAAGGCTCTCATCCAGAACTTCAGGATGAGCGGATCATCTTTGGAATTGGCGCTGTTATAGCCACCAGGAGGCCATCAAAAAAAGGAAAAAAAATAGATACTGCATTTTAAATTCCTCGGAACCCTCCTAGAATAAAAATGACAAGACTGCGGGCCCGGTTGGCTGGACGGACGTGGTTAACGGGCTTTGGGGGAATATTCCCTGATGAAGGCAGCTGCTCCGAGCGCCACCCACCCTTTCATTTGCTTTGCTTCACCCCAGGACACACCAGTGGGGACGCCCATCTTCATCGTGAATGCCACAGACCCCGACCTGGGTGCAGGAGGCAGCGTCCTCTACTCCTTCCAGCCCCCCTCCCCGTTCTTCGCCATCGACAGCGCCCGAGGCATTGTCACGGTGATCCAGGAGCTGGACTACGAGACCACACAGGCCTACCAGCTCACAGTCAATGCCACGGTGAGTTGCCACGCTGAGGCCCCGGCGACCAGAGGTGGCCTCCTCCCACTCTTGAAGGGAGTGACAGAACATCGTGCCCTGCTTCTCGGGGCTCAACAGTAATGATGTTAGTGACAGCGGGAATAATAACAACGACAGCTGATGTTAGTTACTGAGGGCTCGTGCTGTGTCCCTGGTGCTGTGCTGAGCACTCAGATGGGCTGTCCTCATTAAACCCCACAGGAACCCTGTGTCGTAAGTGTTATGAAGATACCTGGTACACAGATGAGGAAACTGAGGTACAGAGCCATTCAGGAACTTGCCCAGTCACCCGGCAGGTGGGCTCCAGCACCTGCCCTGGTAACCTCACAGGACAATTAGAGTGTAGGCAACCTCTCTGCTGTCTGGGACACAGGACAGAGGTATGACCTCCGCGGTGTCCTGACACCACCCAACATACCGGAGGCAGAGGGGCCTGGCTGCCACTCTAGAAAACCAGCACACAGGAGGGAGCTCCCATTTGTGCCGAGTGCTGGGCTGGGCCCTGGGAAGTCCAGAACGAGTCAGTCGGGAGAGGCGCATGCGATGGAAATATTTGCCCCATTTTATGTCTCACACTGTTGACACTCACAGCAGCGAATAGTCGGGGAGCAAGAACCCAAAACCAGGTTGTCCGGTGCCCAGGCCAGTGCCCATGACCTGAGGCTCTGAGTCTCCAGAGCACCACAGCCATTTTCATTTGTCACCAGCTGTTTGCTAGGGCCTTGGGGACAGACAGCACACCCCCTAAATCTGATCCTACCCCTGCATTCATCTTCCTTGCCCCTGGCCACTGCCGCTGGGCACAGCTGAAGCCTTCAGCTGGTAGCAAGGCGAGTACATTTGTTTACAAACTCAGGTCAAGAGTGAAACAAATTACTGGAGTCCTTCTTGACCAGGGCTGTCAAACTCATTTTCACCAGGGGCCACATCATCCTCGCAGTTGCCTTCGAAGGACCCAGTGTAATTTTAGGACTGTGTAAATGTACCTGCTCCTTAGCTACGGGCAAGGAGCTCAGTGCTGCCGCTGGATGAAGCAAGGTGGAGGGCCGGATTCACCGCGGGCCTTGTGTTTGCCACCTGTGCTCCAGACTGTCCGGGACCCATTTGCCTGACACACAGCCTCTACCCCCGGCTCCAAGTCACTGTGGTGGGGGCTGTCGGTAGTACTGCAGGCTCCACCTGGCAGGTCACAGAACCCAGATCTCTGGGAAAGACACACTGCAGGAGTCAAGGGCCTGGGTTTGAAATATGAGGTCCCCCAGGCTTGTTCAGGATGCAGTGGCCCTTGCAGAGTCACCGCAGATGACACCCTGCTTCTCCCCTAGTCAATACCTAGTTGTCTGGAGAAGGCATGTGCTGATATCTGCAAAGCTGACTTCTGAGACTGGGAGCACCGGTGAGGCCAGAAGTGGCATTTTGCTCGTACCTGTGCCCTTCCGCTCTCCCTGGCACCCACTTGTGGGTAGTGTCCTCCTACCACACCTGGGCCCAGAAACACAATGAACCTGTCCTGATGGAATAATTTTCATACCCCGTAAAAATGGCTCGGGGCAGGTGGGGGGACAACAGAGAGGGCACAGGCGTGGGCCTGGGTGGCGGAGCCTGTTGAGAGGCCCTGGGCTCAAGCTGGGATGGTGAATACAGTGAAATTGCCGTTAATCTCCCAGCAATCAGGCCTCGAAGTGGTAGAACAGGAGGGGCACAGAACTCCCTCCGTCCTGCTGACTGCCCCCTGATTCACAGGTTCCTTTCAGAGCTGGGGCTGTGCCCTTGGCTGCTGGACATGTCCCCCAAGAAGATTTTCCTATGTGGCCTTGCAGGGAGCAGTGTGGGCTCCAGCCACCACTGCCAGGCAGGGGGGTGGGGGGGAGGGTGGGAAATGAGGACTCCCCTGGGAACAAGCTGCTGAGAGCCAAAGGCCCCTGAGCAACAGCTTTGGTAAGGTGCCTGCTCTTCCAGATGTGCCCGCTGCCATCCCCTTTCTCCAGCCAAGGGGTCCGCGGTGGGCTGGACATGGGCATCTCTGGCAGGATCGGGACCGAAGCCATGGTGTGGGAGGGGAGAGCAGGTGCCAGGCTGGACAAGGCCAGCTGCCAACAAAAGCCTGGTAATGGCAACTCAGAGCCACTGCAGCCCCTGCTCAAGAGGTCCAGGGACTTCCTGCCAGGCTTCCCCCTCTGGCCTTGGCTGCCTGGTGGTTGTTCAGGCCCCTGGCTGAGAGCTCTCACCATGCACAGTCCCCAAACCTGGCCGTGGGCACCATGACTTTGGAGTCTGGCAGGTTGTCTCCCCGGTGGCCCCTCCGCCCAGCACCTCCTGCCTCCAAACTCTGCCCTCCACCGCTACACCCACTCTTCATCCCCAAAGGCCCTTCGCTCTCTCCCTGGTGGACCCTGAGGACTCTTAAAACAACCAGCCCTTCCATCTCAAAGGGTCTGCAGCTCTGTCAGTGGAGGGCAGGAGCAGGCGCTGGGTCTGTAAGGTGGGGGATGCCTTGCGTTGATCAGGCTGCCCCAGACAAGTGGAAGCCGAGGACAGTCACTCCTCACATCCTAGACCGGAGCGTTCACAAGCCCAAGGGGCCCTCATTTCACTGAGCCCTCTCATCTCGCAGAGGGCTATCGAGACTTCCCCAGGGAAGCGAACTTATTCAAGAGTCAGGGACTGAGCCTCTTATGCTAGCGGGCCCCAAGTCAAGAGAGTTAAGGGCAGATTTTTATGTTATGAGGACCTGAGTTTGAGTCCTGGCTACACATTTAGCAGCCATGTAACTCGAAACAAGTTACATGACCTTTCTGAGTCACTGTAAACTCATCTCATGAATGCACTCATAGTACCAACACAAGCAAGTGAGGCACCTGCACAGTGCCTGCTGTGTAACCATGTTCAGCGTGCAGTGGCTATTCTCGCTAACTAATGTCATTCAATAGTAATGGGCTATTTAAGTGGGATGTGTATTTTAAGGTCATAAAATACGTGTTCCAGGTTTCCTTTCTTGGTGAGCTTTCATAGGACTAAATTTCCACCTAACTAGGAGGGTACAAGCACTGCCTGCCCGGCCACAGGGGAATGGCCTGTGACCTCTCAGGGTTCCTTCCCAGAGTCCCCCAAATGTCACAGGCCCTGGAGCTCCCCCTACTGGTCCTACTGGAAACACTACTTGATCAGTAAACCCAGAATGCAGAGCAGGGACACGGGTCCCAGAGTAGCCTCTGGGGTCCAAGGGCCTTTCTTCTAAGGAGCCCCCATCCTCATCATTCCCTCAATGACTGGGGATGAAAGGGGCAAGAAGTGAGAATGGAAAGGGGCAGCGGCCCCCTGGCTGAGTCCAGCCATGGAACCAGGGACAGCACCATCTTTACTCCAAGCTGGTCATCCTACCCACCAGATATCAGGGGGTCAGGCCCAAGCTGGGCGGTGGGCAGGAGAAGGGAACCCACTCCAGCCCTGTTTGTGACATTGGATGAACCACCTCTCACTGGGCCTTGGAGGCCATTTGTGTTTGCTGTGCAGGTCAGAGATCAGCGTGAGTTCTTCTTCTTAATGTCCATTGTGGGTTGTTGGGTTCTTGAACTTCCACGTACTGAAGCCCTTCCCCGCTGAAGTGAGGGAGACCATGTGTACATGTGTGCACATGTGTTTGTGCACATGGATGTCATGTGTCGTGTGCATGTGTGCACACCCACAGCATCCCTTACCCTGAGGCTGTGTACTTTTGTTCTCTCAGGATCAAGACAAGACCAGGCCTCTGTCCACCCTGGCCAACTTGGCCATCATCATCACAGATGTCCAGGACATGGACCCCATCTTCATCAACCTGCCGTACAGCACCAACATCTACGAGCACTCTCCTCCGGTAAGATCCCCCGGCCCTGTGTGCCAGGCTCCTGCTTCCCCCCATCCCCGCACGTGGCAGTGACGGGTGTCCTAGCACTGGGAAGTACCGACCCCCTCTTCGCACAACAGTGCACCTCACTTTATCCCTGGAGGGCTCTGCGTGGCAAAGGACAAAGACTTGCTGGGAGAAGGGTGGGGAGCAATGCAGAAAGACTTACGTGGGTTGACGGGGACAGCTTTGGAAAATCCAGCCTGGGCTAGAGAGCAGATCTGGACGCAGCCAGGCTCACTGAAACATCAGTGTGGCTCGGCCATGCCCCTCGAGGCCGACGGGGTCAGTCTGCTTCTCTTGCCAACCAACAGTGCTGGCCGAGATGGTGGCAGCTGCCCTCGCCCAGGCCCTCTCAGGCTGGGTTCTTCCCTGAGGGCTCAGTGCTCCCGCTGCCCCTCCCAACTCCTCAGGCTTTAGGTGCCTCAAGTCCAGGTTTTTAAGAGAGACACCTGATTAGCTGTCTTGGTGATTTTGTGCCATGTCACAAGGTCATAGCTCACCAGCCAGCCTATGGACTGGCTGCCCTTGGGCCACATGTCCACCTCTGGTCCAATCGGTTGTGAGTGGGTGTCTTCAAGAACCAAACACGTGCCACTGCCCCTTGGCTGTGGGCAGCCAAGCGACAGGCATCCTGGGCCTGGGAGCCATCAGTGCTTTCGTGCAAACTGAGATGAGACACCCGCTCTGGGCTGATAAACCAGCAACAGGCAGCTCCTCTGAGCAGGCGAAAGCCCTGGACGTGCAGCTCGTGGAGCAGCTCTTGTGGGGGAAAAAAAAACGTGCCCTTCCTTTAGAGAGGACTCAGTGGGCTTAGAGGAAGGACACACAGCTTTGAGAGCAAAGTGTGGCACCCACCAGAACAAGAGGGTGTTCAGGGCCCGCCCACATGTCTGCATGGGCTTGCAGAACTGGGCACAGGTGAGGGGCAGGCTTCCCTGGACCAGGCTGCAGACTGTGTCCCAGGCCACCAAGGCCGGGCAAGCCCCACCTCCAGTTGGGAGACTCGATCTGCCCTGATTGTCGTACTTTGCCTCAGTCTCCAGGTGTGAGGGCCTAACCACTTCCTTCTTGGGCCCAGATATGGACTGAAGGATCTAACAAGCAGGGCACTTTTTGGCCACCTATGGCAGGTGTCTGAAGCTGCTTTGAGGGTAGAAGAGGCATCTCAGTGGCCCCTGCCCCAGCCTTCCCTTCTTGGTGGTCCATGGGCAGCAGAAGCTCCCATTTGGAGACTGAAAGCTGTCTCCCTCAAAACGTCTTCGGTAAGCTCACATCTTCTCAGCCCAGGGAGGCTTTCCCTGACCTTTCAGATGAGACAGGCCCTCCCAACTGCCCTCTGCCCTTGGACACCCCATCTCAAGGCTCAGTGCTTCTGAACAGACTGCTCCACCTCTCTTCTGGGACGAACTCAAAGTATATCTCAGCAGGGATGGCGTCTGCTGTGGGCATAGCACAACATGGGTGCTCAGGAAGTCTTTATGGAATGAATGAATGAGTGAATGAATGAACTAGGGAATCCCCTGATCATACCAACCTCACTTCATCCTGGCCATCACTCCTTGTGCCTGTTTACCGATCCAAAGACCACCCATCCGACCACCTTTCTTAGAATGTTTCCAGCTGGCTTCATCCTCACCAGCCCACAGACACCATCCCTCTCACCTCAGCTCTGGCTGAATTGACTCTCCCGTGCTGCATCATTTACCACCAAATTACAGTCACACCTGTATGTTCACTGATGTGTAAGTGGGTTACATTAGAGACCCCCGTAATCAAAATGCCTGAGTCTCCGGAGCTTGTACCAGGCCTCCTGTGGGTCTCCCAGGGCTTCCTGCCCAGGACCAAATGCAGAGAAGATGGGCAAAGCCGACTGTTGATTGAAGTGAGGCAGTGACGGTGGCCGGGCAGCCAGAGGGACTTGGAGAAGGTCCTGCACGACCACGCACGCACCTTGGCCAGACCACACAGTCTTCAGACCACTTCCTCACTGGGAAACCAGGGCTGGTGATGTCCCCGGTAGTGGCTCTCTCACCTGAGGGTTTAGCACACTCAGGGGAGCACTCAGCAAGTGCCGGCCCTGCAGATATTCAGTGACTATGACTGTGAGTCAGCCAGTCTTCAGTGATAGCAGTCCAGCTGGGCTGGGGGTCCCATCTTCAGCTTCATCTCAGAGTCCCGATATTCAGCCAGAGGGGTGTTGACAAGGTGAGGGTCCCCCAAGGCCCTTCAATTTATTTTTTCTGTCATTCCTATGCCATAACCAAGTAATACCATTTCAGACCTGCAGATTTCTGAGTGTATCCATTCATTCATTCTATGTTCCATTCTTTTATTCATAAACCAGATGGTTATCAAGCCCTTGCTGTGTGCAGGGCCCTGTGCTAAGCTGCACCCTCTCCTCTCCGGATAATGCCACAGGCTCCTGCTAGGGTGACCCCTCAGACCAGCAAACAGGGACACTTGCTCCCCTTAGCTCCTGCTCCCCTGATGCTCTGCTTCTTAACATCTGACATGTTCCCTCTTAGGCTCAGGGATCTCTGATAGCTCCTCTTTGCCTTGCCAGGGTTGCCCCTTTGGCCCCACCAGGACACTGAGGCCTTCCTTCCTTGCTAAGTGGGGGTTTGAGGCTCTCCCAGGCACTGGCCTGGCTCCCCGAGTGCCACAGAATCACGTCCGTGTCCACACACCTCGGCCTTTCCCCGCGTCTCCGCACTGAGGAGGAGCTCCCCCGTGTCCACCCCTCTTGCGCAGCTCTTTTCCTGCAGGCCGATCCGTACATCCCAAGCCTGGTCTTTTCAGGCTTCCGATTGGTTTCTGTGCCTTGATGCCGGCTCTCCATGCCCCGTCACAGTGCGGAACCCTGATTTGACGCAGCAGTTCCCGGGCCGGGCCAGGGCTGAGGAGCACCGCAGCCGGTCAGCCTCCCCGGTGGGTGGGAGGACCCAGGAGCCCGCAGACCCATCCACGTCAGCAGTCCCTCCGTGGGCCGGGCCTCCCTTCGGACCCTGGCCTGCTCTCCCTCGCTCCCCCTCTTTATCTGCGGCTCCCAGCGTGTATGCCTCTCTGTATCAGAGTATCAGGCCAGCACGCCTCATCTAAAGTGTATATATTACCTAATAAAATCCTTCTTATTTAGGATTATTGCATCAAATTTTAATTTCCTCACTCGAGCAGCGGCATGTCAGCCTACCCGTCAGTGAAGGACCGATAGAAGGTGAAAAGAGTGGATAAACTGCACAAATTACTGCCAGCTGATGCCTATCAGCCCTTTGACTGGAATTGACTGGAATTAAGAACTGAGAAATAGGATTTTCTGCCTCAGAATCTGCTGTGGCAGCTCCTGTCGGAAGTCCCCTTCAGCCCCCGCCGGCCTGCCCCCAAGGACACCTCCCACTCCTGAAACAAACTGCACGTCCATCTTTCAAGCCCCTAATCCTATTGTGGAAATGGGGGGGGCAGGTGGTCCCAGCTGAGCTGGGAGGGCGGGAGGTGGGCCAGGACCCCCAGGCCAGGCGGCGCCCAGGCGGCTTCTGGCCTCAGCTGCTCTTCCGGCCATTTCCTTTGGCGACACACACTCCTTCCAGAGAAGCCCCAGCTCCTCCGGACGTTGCCCTGATGTCCCTGCTGGTACCCAGCCTCACAGGCTCGGCTGCCTGTCACACCTCACCCACCCCTCGCCTTGGCACACCTGCCTAGCCCCGCCCCAACACTTCCCTCCACTCCCTGGTCACCCTCACCCCATCTTGTGACTTTAAGCAAGTCCCTGAGCCCTCTGAGCAGGTCTCCTCAGTTATACCCAGACGGGAGAGGCTGTGAGGAGAAAGTGAGAGAGCCTAGGTTGTGTACCCAGCACGGTGCTTGGCACACAGTAGGTGTTCAACAAATGCTGGCTCTCCCTCAGAAAACACCTCACCTCTAGGGTGGGGATTATTACACTGGGGTGCTGGGCAGTCTGAACTTGCTAGAATTGTTTGGAAGGTCACACGCATTCTGGGAAGAGGCACCCCGGCGTTCCTCGGGTGCTCCCAGTGGGCCCAGGCCCCAGCAAATGGCACTGATCACTTTTACAGCATTTGCTGTGTACCTGGTGCCCTTCCAACTGCTTTACATGTATCAGTTGCTAAGGGGTGGGAACTATTGTTATACCATTTTATAGATGGTGAAAGCAAGGCAGCTAGAGAGTACATAGCTCAAAGGATTCAAACCCGGGCAATCTGGCAATAGAGTCAACCTGAACCCCTTGCTGTACCGCCCTTCCCACCACAAGGAGTCAGGACCCCACAGGTCTGTGTTCTTTTAGCCTTTCTAGGAGGGGTCTGTTTCCCAAGAGTCCTCCTCCTTGCAGCGTGGGCTCCTGTGAAGGGAAGAAGCCTGCCCACCAGCTCCCTGCGCCACGCCCCTGGGCACCTCCCGCTGGGCTCCCTCTGTGCGGGTCAGGGAGGCAGAGGGCCCCCAGTAAGGGGCCCAGCCCCGGGTCAGGCAGAGGCCTCACTTCCTCACCTCCTTGTCTTTGGAAGAAAGTTTCAGTATATTGAAAATATAATCTGAAACAGCAGCTGTGGGTTCCCCAGAGCCCCCATTTCTCCCCGTTAATTCCTTCTTATAACATTTCCAGTCTTTGTGCCTGCACTTGTATTAAAAGCTCAGAGTTTTATTAAAAATGGATTTATTTACCCAAAAAGAGATGAAATCCCAAACTTTGTCGGGAGCCTTGTAGATCTGACTTTGTGGAAGCTCGGGTGCCTTGAGGAGAGTGAATGGAGCGTGGGACAGAGCCCTCTGAGGGAGGAACCGCCGGCTGAATCGCTCGCCACACGGTTCCTGGGGCCTTGGTGGCCTCCAGGGCGGCCAGTCATCCCCGGAGTACTCGCTTTCAGGATTGATGATGCTTTCATTTGTGGAATAATTGATGTTCTCCTTTACTCAAGTCCTGGTGAAAGCAAAGTCCCAGGGTTTTTGCTGTTATTCCTATTTAGGTGGGACAAACCCAGGCCAGAGAGGTGCAGTGACCTTCCTGAGGTCACAGAGCAATTTGATGGGTGATTGAGACAGAGATTTGTACCCCTACGGGCTGTTCCTACAGCAGCTCTTCCTTCCTGGGTGGTCCAACCAAATGGTGGGAGATGGGGAGGGTGCGTGAGTATATCAGCGAGACTGGGCCTCTCCAAAGGGCACAAGTGTTTGCCTGGGGGCCTCGGTGTCCGTCCCAGGGATGAGGCGGGCAGCGGAGGCCTGCACACTCAGCACCTGCCTCCTTGGCTGGCCTTGCAGCAGGGCATCCACCTGGGGGAGAAGCTGCAGGCTCCAGGACAACTAAAAAGGAAGAGAACAGCAACCGGGAGGGTGGGCAAGCAAACTCAAGTCCCTCCTCTCTCCACCCAGGGCACAACCGTGCGCGTCATCACTGCCATCGACCAGGATAAAGGTCGTCCCCGGGGGATTGGCTACACCATCGTCTCAGGTAAGGCCTAAGCTAGCCCTGGCCCCTCGCCACCACCAAAAAGAGCCACTGCAAGAGTGTCGGGCTCTGTGGGGCTGAGGAGAGGCCCATGGGTGTAGGGGACAATGATATGAGGGGATCTGCTCCCAGGGACAGCTCTGTCCAGAGGACCCAGGAAGGGAAGTGACTGCATGAAGGAGGAAGGAGCAAGGGCGGAGGAGAGGAGCGTGGGTTGAGGCTAAGATATCTGGGGCTGCTTGTGTGATGCTGGGGGGGCAGGAGCATGTGCCCCTGTCCAAGGTCTGGGGCATCTCGGCACCTGGGGGCTCTGAACTTGGATCATCGGTGACTCCCCTCTAACCTCCCGTGGTGTTCTGGGATCTCTTTGTTTTTCTTTTCTTGCTTGATTAAAAAGTAGCAGTTTTGACATTTTAGAATAAATAGAACTGCAACTTTGGCTGGTTTCACATTCTTTTCACATTTCTGGCCATTTGAAATGTCTGTGCAGTCTAGAACTGAGCGGGGAAGGCACACCTCTTCCACCCCCGATCTCTTGGTTGAGCAGAGTGATGACCAACTACAAGGAAAGTTCTAAGTGGTGTTTCAGCACACAGACTGATTGAAGGAGCAGCTCCATTTGACTGTCCAGGGCTGGGTGACTTTGCGGCACGGAGCTGCTGAGACATCGATGTAGAAGCTGGGTTGGTCCCTGTCCTCCTGCCCCCAGTCAGGGAAGGGTTGGCCTGGCACATCTGGGCTGGCCAGGCTGATGGCCAAAACGATGGAAGGCCACCAGGCCGGAGCCCATCTCTCCCACACCCCCAAGAGTAGGGAATGGCATTTCCAGGGCATTTTCTCCCCAAAGCTCAAAAGATGCCAAGGTGTAGTGATCAAGAACACTGAGTATGTTTCCAGGGTGGGCCTCTATACCTCAGCTTCTCATCCGTTAAATGGGAGCAATGAGAGTACCTA
Source organism: Artibeus jamaicensis (assembly GCF_021234435.1). Taxonomy (NCBI): domain Eukaryota; kingdom Metazoa; phylum Chordata; class Mammalia; order Chiroptera; family Phyllostomidae; genus Artibeus; species Artibeus jamaicensis. The sequence goes on from NW_026521788.1 coordinate 23,172,160, forward strand.
CTTCAAGTTGTTCTGAAGTCAGAAGACAACACATGTTAAGAGCTTAATTAATGTGTGTGAGGTATTCCATGTTAGATGCTGTTGTTATTATTACTGCTCACAGCTGGCAATACCCTTGGGAAGCTGGTGGTTTGCTGGTGGGAGGGAGACCCCTTACATCCTTGGAAATGCAGTAAGCTGGGGGAATTATGGGCTCATGCGATCCATAGCTGCCAGCATGCCTATCACTGTGCCTTTAGACCCAGGATACCCGGGGCCCAGAGCAAGTGCCAGCCCCGCCCATGTGCAGAGCAGCAGCTGCATGGGCTTGGGCCTCTGCTCCCCCACTCTGCTTCCCCATTCTGATACCGGCAGAGAGTAAACGCCAACGTGAACTTCTGGAATGAATGTGTAAGTGACTGTTACCCTGGGATAGTGGGTTTTCAAACTCTAGTAAGCCCAGGAATTGTTGGGGGCTCTTACCAAAAATGCAGAGTCCTTGCACTGACAGAGTCTCATTCTGTAGGACTGGGGCGGTGACCAGGCACACACCGTCCTTTCTCACTGCGCCCCAGGCAGTTCAGATGCAGGTGGGCCTTAGGCCAGGATGTGGGCAAGCCGGTCCTAGGAAGGGTCTGCAGGAGGCAGAGTTCCCTGGGAGTCAGGCCCTCTTCTGGCAGGCAGCTGCTGGTCTCCATGAATTTTTCAGACGAGACTGGGCTTGTTCAGGGTGGTATGGCCATAGACTCCATGAATTTTTCAAACTAGGAAGTAAAGCAAGTACCTCCTGGTGACAAGGACCTTACGCTGGAGATTGGAGGGAATACCAGTGAGCCCTCGTGATGATGGAGTCGGGCGCCAGAATAAGGGAGCAGCAGTGAAGGGGACATCTGGCTGAGTAGGGGATTGTCTCTTCATCTCATTGCCTTTCGGCGGGGAGCCAGGGCTTGGCCTGAGGTCGTGGACAGGCTGGAAATTCCTGCAGTGACTCCGGGAGGCCACCCTGCGGGGCACTGGCCAATTTCAGGTCCCTGCTGAGTGCCAGGTTGAATGCCCCAGAGCCCCAGGTCCTCTCTAGCTTTCAAAGATGGTCACAGCCTGCCCTGGCCCGTGTGGCTCTGTTGGTTGGAGCATTGTCCCGCACCAAAAGGTGGGGGCTAGATTCCCGGTCAGGACACATACTTAGGTTGTGGGTTCAATCCTCCATCGGGGAGCATAAGGGAAGCAACCAACCAATTGTGCTCTCTCACATCAATATTTCTCTCTCTGTCTCTCTCTCTAAAATCAATAAACATATTTAAATTTTTTCAAATTAAAAAATGGCCCCAACCAACTCCTCCTTCTCACCCTCTTAGAGGGTGGAGCCACTGAGCCCCTGGAGGCTGGGCTGGGCTAGGAGCTTAGAATCAGAAGTTGCCTGTGGCAAGTTCTGTGAGTTTCCAGGGACTTCCTCTCCTGGGCCCAGTTCCAAGCACAAACAACGGGATGAGAAGGGAGACTCAGGATGTGAAACTACAGGTAGGGGATGTGTGTGAGGGCGGGGGGCAGGAGGCAGAAACTTCTGGAAGTCCTGGAGCACTTCTCATAGCTTTATAGGATTCCCACTGCCAGCACAGATGTGCCTTGGGGGTTTTGGAAAGGATGACAAATGGGTTTCCTCTCACATGCCAGCTTTGATTGATTGGTAATGGCTGTCTGAAGAGGACCATGCATCCAGGCAGGTTCAGCGCTGTATTCAGTGGCCAGGACCTGCTATGGGTGCAGAGGGAGGGGGCCAAACCTATGTCACATGCTGGCCGTCCCTGGTAAGACAGCGCTTGGACCTCAGGCACAGGGTGGCCTCTGTGTCCTTGTGTTTGTCACTACTTGGTCCCACCCAAACCCTGTCAGACGGCTTGAGGAAAGGGCAGTCAATCCTTGTCTTTTTCTCCCTGCCCATCCTCAGCACCCGGCTCACCTGGTTGCCCGCCCCCCTGTTCCTGCCTGCCCTTCTTCCCTGGCCCCGGACCGGCATAGTCCCCCTGCAAGCCGGCCTTCGGGTGAGCCTATGGGCCGGGGGGCAGAGGCCCCAGGGGAGCGGGTAGACGGCAGGCTGGGCCTTGGCCTTGTCTCCGTTTCCCTCGGTCAACATAGACACCACTGTAAAGAATACTGTTTGCCAAGGGTCTGGCCTCACACACCTGTGTCTTTGGGGACGTTAAGTCCCAGCCCTTTCTTGGGAGGTTTGGCCAGTTCCCGTTTGGCTTGAAGCAGAAAGAAGGAATGCCCACAGGGCACCTTCATGCTGACTGCCCCAAGCTAGGCCTGAGTGCCCTGCGGCCCTGTTCCAGCCCTAGGTGCTCTGGGACCCTTTTCCTTGGAGCTCCCAGGGGCTCCCAGAGCCAGATTCAAGTCCTTAGGGCTGCTGTGGGTGACCAAGTCTCCAGCTGCTTCCAGCGCCTGGGCAGGGGCAACTGAGTTTGCGTGTGGATGGGTGCAGGCCTGCATCGCAATGATCCACGCACACAGCTAACCTGCCCGCTCCCCCAGGCCCCGTCCCCTTGGTGCTGTTTATCAGCCCTGCAGCTGGGGGATTTATGTCCGCACGCCGGTGCTTTCCCCATTACTAATGACCCCTCTGTTTTGCCAGGAACAAAGAGGCCTTCAGAGGTAAGTTATGGCTTCATTGCCATCAATTTGTTCTCAGCCTCTTGTGGCCAAACTGAGACTGAAGAATGACAAAGCTCTTTCCCATAGAGCGCCTGGCAGGAGCCCCGTACTCTCCCTGGGCCTCTGCCTGTCCTGCCACTCTCCAAGGGCACCACTTCCTCCAGGGCCCAGCCAGAACAGGGTTCTGTGGCCTCGTGTCCCCAACAGCCAGCCCGGCCTGTGATCTGAGGAGATACCCTCCTCTGCCAAACAAACAGCCCTGCTTTGAGACGCAGCCACACTGCACTTCACCTCAGAGCACTGGACTCAGAGTCCAGAGTTGCGAGTCTGAGGCCCACCTCCGCCGCCTGCAGGAGTGTGTCTGAGCAAGGCACTCGATCCCTCTTAATGCCATAATTCTCACCCAGCGAACAGGGTTAATAGTCCCCATGGCAGATAAGATGGTGCCAGAGGGACTCTAAAGGGCCATAAAATGTTAAGCATTATCAATTATCAAGGAAATACCGAGGCCAGGCGTCTTTGGGAGTCGTAGTCACTCATTTCCTCCTTCGCTCATTTAGGTAGAGAAGTGGCCGAGGGTGCAGGCTCTGAGAGCACTGTCCGGGGAGGTGACCGCCAGCTGTGCTGGCCACTGTGGTTGCTGTGAGCACTGGACAGCTCTGAATTGAGATGAGCTGCGAATGTAGCCCACAGGAGTTTGAAGACTTAGGAAACAGATTATAAAATATCTCATTAAAAACGTCTTGTATTGATGACATGTTGAAATGATCTCTTAGATATACTGCACTAAATAGAACATATTATTAAAATTAATTCACCTTTTTATTTCTTCTTTTAACGTGGCTACTAGAGGACTTAAAATGACACCTGTGGCTCCCATCCTGTTTCCACGGGCGGCTCCATCCCTGACTTAGACTGGCTTGGCTTGCCTCTGCCATTGACCAGCTGTGCAGCCCGAGCGTGAGGGCTCCAGCCTGGAAACGGAGGGGACAATAGCCGGTGCCTCACAGGGACACTATAAGAATTCAGTGAACCAGAATGCATCGGCGCTTAGAAGAATGCCTGAATTTACAGTAATTGCTAGACAAGTGGGGACCCCTAATATTCCCCCACAGCAGAGTGAAGGTCTTCTCTGGGCCAACACCTGTGCCAGTGTCCTGAGGGCTGGGGAGGGAGGGGCACTGCCTCAGCCTCAGCACCTTGCAATGCAGCAGGGGAGACAGGCTACGATGCCCTGGTGGGTGGGGCACTATGAAGAGAAGCGTGGGCTGTGTTGATAGTTGTTGACTTAGAGTGATGGCTCCCCGGGGGTCCATTAGACTGTTCTCTCTACCTGTGTGTGCACTAGAAAATATACGTTAAGAGAAGTAAGGGGGTGCCTCCCCCAGTCATCACAGAGGGCGGGGGCGACTCACAGAGCATCTAAGCCAACCCACCAACTGGTGAGCTGGGACGAGCCAGGAGTGGTGGATGGAGGATCTGTTGTCGGCAGAAGTAACAGTGTACAAAATCCGGGAGTAGGAGAGAGCATGGCACATTCATAGATCTGCAGCAGTTTATCGAGGACAGGCGCAGCATTCGTGGGAAGCTGGGGACAGAGGAGGCCACAAAAGGAGGTAGGGCCAGGCCCTGCTGGCTGTGGAATGAATGCCCAGCTTGGACAGTGCCTGGCCTGGTCCTGAGGGCAGCAGGGGAGCCAGTGCAGCAGGGAAGGGATGTCGTCAGAGGAGCTGGTGTGAAGCTCTGTCACACTGGAGCCAGCGTGTTGCAGGAGGGCAGGAGGGAGCAAGCCGGCCAGCAGGGAGGCTGCGCTTAGTGTCCTGTCCCTGCTGGCATCACCGTGGGGGAACAGAGACAGACAGAGCCTATGGAGAGTGCGGAGGCCAGGCGGACAGGATGTCACCAGTGGGACCCTTGGCGGAGATGCCTTTCGGGCCCTCTTGGTCAGGACGGCTGCTCAGTTTGACTTGCGGCTGCGAGTTGTTTCAGAGAAGGCTCCTCTCTCCTCAGCAAAGCAACCTTGAGTGAGTTGATTGAAACTTTAGAGGCATCAATGTCCCCATTTTTTACCTGGGGCCACCGGTCCCATTATCACAGAGTTGTAAAAATAAAAGTAGTTGAAACCATTACATAAAGTGTGCAGCCTTGGGTGAGCGTCTACCCAGGCGGGCGCACAGGAAGCCCTCAGCATTGCCGGCCATTTTCCCTCCTGCCTTCAGCTTATCGGGATGAAATCAAGCGTGTGTCCTGCTGTCAGAAGTCTATATTGCTGACCACGGCCCCTCTCCTGTGTGGCCAAGCCAGGCTCACCCAGGGGGCCAGGAGCCCTGGTTGCAGCCTCTCTCGGTTGCCTCTCTCCCACCACAGCCGGGGATTCCAGCCACCATCATCCTCCTACAAGCACAGGGCTTTTCATCTGTCCCCAGTCACCTGCGCAGGGACCCCGCCTACCAGAGACTGTGCAGCAGCAGCACCACCTGGGCACCTGTCAGACCCATGATTCCTCGGGTGCCACCCAGAGCCCCGGAGTCAGACACTCGGGAGTGGGGCCTAGGAAACAGCACTGCCCACAGCAAGCCCTCCAGGTGGTTCTGATGTGAAATCCTTTCCCCGTGTCAGTGGCGCTGTCACTTTCCACAGATACTAGACTGAGGAGCTCTGTCATCCAGTTCCCCTCCTCTCTCAGTCGATGCTCCGGACCCCTCTCTAGGGCCAGAAGGGCCCTTGCCACCGAGGTGGAAGGTTTGGTGAACGAGCCCACACCTGCGCTAGCACTTCCTGCTTGGTCCTGCCCGACAGTCCCCATGACGTCACCCCACTGGCCTTTTTGCCGGCTTAGGAGGCCTGACCTCTGCCATCAGCCAAGCCATGTAGCCCCCATCCCATGCCCCATCTGACCCCGCTCCCAGCCTTCTGTGCTCTGCGCCGTCCCTGGGGGGCGGGTGGAAGGAAGGAACCCCTTTACTGAGTGCCTGTGTGCCAGGCGCTGGCTGAACACATTTCTCCCTACAGAAGGGTCCAAGGGGAACTGCCACTCCCTGTTGTAGAAAAGGAAAGCATGGCTCAGAGGGTTTACACGGATTGGCCAAGGGTCTCAGCTACCAAGCAGAAAAGCAGGGATTTGAACCCACACCTCTCTGGCTCCAAAACACACCCCATCCATGACAACAACAGGTCACTAACTGTGGTCCCTGGACCAGCAGCATTGGTGTCACCTGGGAATTACTAGAAAAGAAAAACTTTGCACCCGACCCTCAACCTACCGGTGGGGCCCAGGTGATGCTGCCGCTGCTGGCCTGGGGACCACACTTTCAGAAACGCTGGTCTGGAGGAACATGTGTTCTTAATGGGGGGGGGGGGACAACTCACTCCCCAGGGGGCAGGAACTGGTTCTGAAGGGTGAGAAATAGCTTACTCTTCTTACTTAGAAGTATCTTACTTACTTAGAAATATCTTACTTTAGACTTTTATGTGTAAAGAGCATAGATAAACATACAGATATGTTCTACCTGCGGTATTGAACTTTCAGGCCGGTGGTTAGGGAAGTGTCTCAAAGCGTGGGGGAGGGGCATAGGGAAGAAAAGGCGGAGAATAAAGACGGGTGGGCGGCATCCGGGCCCAGCGCCTCACTCCCCCGTTGACAGTGGTGCTTTTACCACCAGCAGCCCCCGGGGGACCCTGCCCGGCTCTGTGAGTGAAGGACAAAGCCCTTGCCCTCCGCTCTCTGGATTTTACTTTTCGTGCCTCCAAGTGAGGCAGTTCCTTGAAAGCGCACTGAGGGCTTTGAAGTGAAGGCTGCGTGTGTGAAGGTGCCTGTGTGTGTGTGTGTGCGTGTGTGTATGTGTGTGAGTGTGTAAGGAGAGGAGAATAATCAGATACAGTCAGACTTGCACAGCGCGCCCCCACACATAGCAATAACTGAATCGGGCCCTCAGCCATGGCCCGGTGGGGGGCAGCTATCGTAGGAGACCATCGTTCGAAACACATCAAAGCCCTGGTGATTGAGATGCTTGGCATTTTTCTCCCCCTGGAGGACTGGAAACTCAGGGGAAGGCGGACATGCTTTAGCTATCTGCACTGCACACCAGAGCTCTTGGGGGATCGCACAGTGGGTGCCCGAAAGCCCCAGAAGCCTCAGGGCACCTGGCTGGGCACAGCGGGGAGTGGCCCACCTGGCCAGAGCCCAGAGGTGGCCGGGGAGCGATTAAGGGCAGATGGAGTGCGGTGGCGGGGCCAGTTAGTTGGTGGAGGGCACAGAAGGCGAAAGAAGTGGTTCTTGAGCGGGGTTGGTGCTGGGGAGGGTGAACACGGGTCATCAGAAGTTCACCTGGCGGGACTTCGGGATGACTGGGAGAGGCGGCACTGGAATGAGGGCAGTCTGCTGACAGGCCAGGGGACCATTCGGGGGGCAGGCTACAGGGGTCTAGGTGGAGGTGGACAGGAGGAAAGTCGGCAGGCTCTGGTGACACGCTGGACATAGGTAGAACACGGAAAAGAGGAGACTAAGAAGATTCTAACTTCTGAATCTAGGTTTCTGGGGTCCTGGTGGTGGCCTGGGCAGAAAGGGACATATTCATAAGGAAAGCCAGTCTATTCATACCTGTGACCGCCTAGACCCGTGTGAGCACATGTGCCAGAACTCCCCAGTCCCATTCCAAGGCAGACATCACTAACCGATCCGAGCACACTTTTCCTCTGAGCCTGGACGGGCTGCCGAGCCCCTCTTACCCAGCCCTCCAGCTGCCACCAGCAGTCGACAGGCCTTCTATTCAGAGCAGGCATGTATGTGTCCTTATCCCATTACATGTCACGGCTCTCTTCTTTCCAAAATATCTAGGGACGGTGCCTCCCGAGGGTTTTTCAATTTTAATTATGCAAATACGCTGGCATATTATTTAGAGTTGCCTCCCACCACCATATCGAAACAGAAGTGAAATATCACACCAACACTACATTCCTCGTGATGAGCCACCAGAAAGCCTGCCCTTCATTCCCCCTTATCCTCTCCCTCCTCTCAGCTTCCCTCCTGCTCCCCCAGCACTCTCCTCTGCACGCCCTGGTGACAAGCCAGAGAGTCTTGCTCTGTGTTCCTCCTCCCTCCTTTAATGATGGCCTGTCCCGGTAGCCGTGGCTTCCCTCTCACTTCTTTCCCTTGAGTCACAGTGGTCAGTAGACTTTGAAGAGGTCTCCCTGCCGCACGGATGGAGACCCTCCCTTTCTGCATCTCCTCTCTCCCGCTCCCTCTTCATGGGCAGGAGTCTCTGTCCCTTGCTTATAACACTGGATAGCCTCCTGGGTACCCTATGGGCCCCGAGACTTCCCCATTAGGTCCAACTAGACCCTCTTCTGCTACACCTTGCATCCACATCCCGAGGTGGGCAGGGGAAGGACCACAGCTCCGCTCAGGGAGCCGGGCCTCTTCAGGTGTGCCTGGGTGCTGTTAGATAGTCATGGCCAAAGTTACTTGGCAGGGGAGTTCTAGTCTGGCTTCCCTATGTCAGCCGGCATTTGTCTTATTTGAAAAGTCGGCTCTTTTACACTTTTTTCTCACGTGTAATATGATTGCTTTGTGTTGGATTTCCCAGGGCCTTAAACTCTATGGAGAATTATGAACTTGGCCACCATTTATTTTGTGTTTTCTCTTTTTCTCCTTGGTTAGCATACCTCAGGCACACAGGCCCGATTTACATATAATTCTCAGCTCACAATCAACATTGGTCCATGTGTGGCCCTTTTTAGTTTCACTATTAATTTTTAAGTATATTGTGGACACCTGTGAACCCACCAGCCAACCCAAGAGCCAGACCATCGTCCATACCTTACATCTGCCCGGGGCCTCCTCCAGCCCATCCCCCACCTCCCCATCTACATCGCCATATCTTTTAGAATCTAACATTTTTTATTCTCTTTTAAAAATATTATATATATATATGGATCACATATTGCTTAGATTTAATTGTCTCTGAACTTTATTTTTTTTAAGTCTTTATTTATTTTTAGAGAGGGGAAGGGAGGGAGAAAGAGAGGGAGAGAAACATCGATGTATAAGGGCAACATCGATCGGCTGCCTTTCAAATGCCCCCAGTGGGGGGACTGGCCCACAACCCAGGCATGTACGCTGACTGGGAATCGAACCAGTGACATTTTGGCTCAAGGGACAATGCCCAACTCACTGAGCCACACCAGTCAGGGATCTGAACTTTATTTTACAAATACCATGTTATGCATAGTCTCCTGGAGAATATTATATATCCTAGATTCATCCATATGTTTTTGGTATAGGTATCATTTGTTCATTTTTGTTACTACATATTATTCCATTGTATAAAAATACTACAGATAATCCATTTTTCTGTCCATGGGTGTACGGGTGGATTTTTGCTATTACATACTGTGCTATGACCATCACGCATGTGTGTCTCTGAATACATGTGCGAGTTTGCCCTGGCCTACTACATCATCTCTCACCCCCACCGTAATCCCAGAATGTGGCTGGCTGGAGTCACGTCACAGATAAAGAAGCTAAAACTCACAAAGCTCATGAGACGTGCTTAGGGTCACAGGGCTCCTAAGTGGTGGGCACAGGATTCAACTCCAGATATTCAGCCTGAGAAACCAAACAGTTTATGTCAACCCATGGTCTACGTGCCAGACTGGAACCCTGGGGTGTGTTTATTCAGTCATGCCGCCATTCCTTTAATTAACTAACAAATATTGAGTGTCTACTGAGTACCAGGCCCCACGCTGGACCCTGGGACCAACTGTGATGGGAAGGCCACTCTCACTGCCCTCATGGAGCTCACAGTCTGGTGGGGAAGAGAGAGAAGTCAGCAAAGACAGTGTTTGCAGACTGTGTGGAGGATCGGGAAGGAGCTACCAGGGTGGGGAGAAGGTAACGGGGGTGAGGAGCTTCAGGAAGCAGGTCGGGAACACTGGCTGGTCCAGGCAGGTTTCGGTCACCTGCCTCAGCCTCCCTGGGCTGCAGATATGGGTGGAGATTTTGTCCCTCCCACCTCAGAAAAGGTCTCAGATATTTTGGGGGGCTCTGGCCCTGAGTTGAGCCCCCCAGAACAGCTCAGACTCCTAGTTCCCTTTTTCATCTGACACTCTGGATGACTGCTCAGCTTCCAAGGCAGCCCCCAGCTGGGGCTAATCTGAGATAAAAGTTTTTATTTATCTAGCTTGATACCCAGTGCAAGGTTAAATCATACAAGAGAAAAAGCAATAAAAGAGAAAGATTAAGCGTAAGGCGCCGTCTTAGGCATGCCCTTTTGCAATATGGTAACAAAGATATTAAGCTTGAAGTCGCCCACAACCCCACACGGCTGTTTCCGTGACTCTCTGAGCTCGACTCAGCTGGAGCAGGAAAGAGGAGGAGAGGACAGGGTGGGGGCACAGGAGGGAGACACCCCGGGGTGCCCTGCAGAGAGCGTCGAGAAGCAGATGGAGTTCCACTAGCTCAGCCCATCGGCCACCTCCCGCCCCACACAGCTCTGATTCATGACTTCCCAGGGGGAACAAAAAACTGTTGACATCTGCACCTACATTTCTGTCAGCGTTTCCTTGTCATCGGTATCCATCATGTGCCCGCTGTGGGCAAGGCACCCTGGGGAGACAGAAATCGTGGGAGAGGCCTCAGTCACACCCCCTTCTCATGGCCAGCCTGGCTCCAGTCCAGGTGACCTCGAGTAGGGCATTTCTCCTGGCTGTGTCTCCGTCTCCTCATCTGTAGAGTGGGAATGTTAGGAGAGTTTATCTAAAAAACAAATCACGGTCTGGGCCATGGCCTGGTAATTCAGTTGGTTATAGCATCGTCCCAATACACCAAGGTTTTGGGTTTGATCCCCAGTCAGGACACGTACAAGAAGCCAGCAGTGAATGCATAGATAAGTAGAACAACAGACTGGTGTTTCTCTCTCAAAGCAATAATTTTTTAAATTTTAAATAATTAAATTATGGTCTGGTTGATGACCAGCACATATAAGATCCTAGGGTTCCTCAGCATGTAGGTGGTAATGGAATCTGAAAACACAAATGTCTGCAGCTCATGCCTGTCCCCACTGCCTGCACAGCCTGAGACTTCTCCAGGTGCTTCCGGGGTCTCTGTGGGGCGGGCAGGGAGGCGATTCCCATGTGCTAGTTAACTGACCGGGTCTTTTGCCCCTGACCCCTGTGGGTGTCCCCTATACCAAACCACTGGAGGTAGGTGAGTCACCTGGGCCCCTCCACAGCCCCTGGAATGACTCAGCATCCCTGGACACTCCGTGACTCTGGATTGGAATGGATCGTGGGCAGAAGTGGGGTGTCTTGCTCTCTGTACCAGCTCCGGCCTGTAGTCTTTCTCTCAGTAGGGCTTAGACAAGGCCACGAGGACACCATGCCACCCTGCCTACCCCAAACTCTCTTACAGAACCCATGTTTCAAAGCAATTTAAAACAAGAAAGAGAAGGGACCTTTCTTTTAGCCAAAATGTCAGCCCCTGAAAACCCACCCACCAGTCCACTGGACATGTCCAGTCTAGGTCCCAGGAAGAACCCAACTGCACAACTAATTCACACGTAGGAAAGGAAAGGCAGCCCCAAGGGCTGACTGGAAGGACCACGAGGAAGGAGGAGTCGCCAGCTGCAGGGCAGTGTGAGTGCACGTTCAGGGGTCCCTCTCCAGCCCCGCTGCAGTGTGAGGCCCACTGGGAAGCTTCAGCCGTCAGACTGAGGAGTAGCAATGACACAGTGAAAGGAGCTCACGCTTCTTGGGTTTAGGGACAGTTCAAAATGCTTCCACTTGCATCAACCCTTGAATCTCCCCATTAACTGCATGCACTCAATACTACCACTGTGACCTGTTTCCCCAGTGAGGAAACTGAGTCCCATTTGTGCAGGGTCACATGACTGGAGGGAGGTGAGCAGGTTGGCTCCTGAACCCATACCTGTCCAGTGCCCCTGGCCTCTCCCTTCTCCCTGCCCCGAGGTCTGGATGGTACCACCTGGGTTTGGGAGCCACCAGACCCGGCTCTGGGCTCCGCTGTCTTTCCATACCCCACAGTCCCTCCCTCTGCCTCTCTGTCAAGTGCTCTGCCTGAGTCAATTAACTGGTCACACCATTCAAATATTTGACCAATATCCTGGAAACAGATTTCAGGGCAGATATTTTGCAGACATTGATTGAAGTGAACAAACATTCCAGCACAGAATAATTTATTGCTCATAGTCTTATTCTGCTGGGCTCTGCTCCATCCCCCTCCCACGCCCACCCCCAGGGAGTTCCGTTTGTAGGGAAGTAGGGTGCAATCATGCTGCCTCTGTCTCCCAGCTACTGCCCCTCCTGGCCCTCCTGCTGCCAGTACACAAGGGCCCCACACTAAAGGAACGCAGCAGTGAAGCGCTATTGAATCAGCGAAAGCAGAGGCTGAAGGGTACTTCATGACAACGTCCAGCAGGGCAAGGGTTATTTTAAAGGAACCAGTGACTGGTTTTTCTTCATAACAACAGTGGGAGTCTTAAATGTCCACAAGAGCAATGTAGTTGAGGCTCCAGGAAGCACTTTGCAAGTGAGAACTTGAGTCCTGGGATGCTGTTGATCCTCTTAGACATCGCAGAGACAGAAAAGTTGCCCATTTGAGACAGTGGATGCCTATCGAGGTCTCGATGGGCCAGCTTCCACACTTGGTGGTCTCGGGGAGACAGCCTCTAGAATGGAAGTTGGAAATGGAAAACCAGTCCTTGGAGAAGATTGAGGACTTGCTGGGGAAGTTAGCATGGGAAAAGTTGCCCATCCGCCCACACAGCGTTTGCTGAACGGCCAGTGCTTTCAGTAAGTCCTCAGAGGCCAGAGGAGCTGCGTGCTGGGGGCAGAACTGGGGCCAGGGCAGCAGCTGCACCCAGACATGGATTCCCAGAGGAACGATTCTAAGTGACTCATGGGTGGGGCATGAAATAACATCAAGTCACACCATGAGAGGGCAATTCCCGCCTCAGTGCTCTTTCAGAATTTCTGTCTGTTAGTTTGTCCAGGGAGAAGGCCCCTGGGGCACTGACACTTTTAACACCTCTCTACCCCCGGCTCACTCCCCATTCAACAAAAATGAGATGGCCGGAGCCTTCAGATGCAAAGCCGGTACAGCTGAAATCTAACCAGATAGGTTTATTTTATCTATTTTACAGTTACTGTTATTTATGGCCAATGAACTGGTTTTCCCTTTGGCTCATTCTCTCTTAAACACATTCTTTTATAATGATGTTTAAAAGAAAAAATTGAATGCCCTGGGTTGAGTACCAGCTACAAACTGAAAGGTTGCTGGTTTGATTCCCAGTCAGGGCACATGCAGGGTTGCAGGCCAGGTCCCCAGTTGGGAGCGTATGAGAGGCAACCGACCAGTGTATCTCTCAGACATCAATGTTTCTCTCCCTTTCTTTCTCCTTCCCTTCCCTTCTAAGAAATAAATAAAATCTGTTTTTTAAGAAAAAGAAAAATTAAATCAATTTAAAGAAAAATAGTAAATAATAATAATCCAAGTTGCATACAAATATGGCAAAAGTTGGGAGGATGGCATCCAAATGACTGAAGACCAGGCACAGCGGACACAGGAGAGAGCCGGCCTGAGACTTTCCTCGTCTGTAGAATGAGAGGGGTGGCAGGGCTCGGAGGGGCCCGGAGAGTCACATCGACACACAGAGAGTGCTCAGAACAGGCTGGGCACCAGGCACGGCCTCAGGAAATACCAGCCCTCTAGTCAATAGGAGCACATCAATGCAGCCACCGTGGAAATGCAGGAGCGCTGGCACCCACAAGGCCGTAGTACTGACACTGCCATTGGGATGAAGGATGGGTGGGTTGGCGGGGAGGACAGTTGGGACAGGAGGGTCCCACGGGAGCAAAGGCCGAGGGAGGCCTTCATGAGAGGTCTGAGGGGCAGTGGGTAAACCAACTAGGCCGCAGAAGAGGGCAGGTGGAAGATGATTTGAAGGGTCCTGGGGGTCAAGCTTAGGAGTGTGAGTTCTTTCAGGACGTCTGTGTTTCCAAGAGCACTTAGGAAGCTCAGAGAAAGGGGGTGTCTGGGGGCCTGCGGGGTTCCCGCAGGAATGCAGGGCGGACCCCCCCACCCCAATTCAGGCCTCCTGGGATGAGGAACTGGGACGGCAAGCCCAACACACTCTCCTTTCTCACGGCATCTGTCTTCATTTCCTGTGACTGTGATTAAAACAAAAAAAAATGACAAACTCAATGGCTTCAAACCACAGAAATTTATCCTCTCATGGTTCTGGAGGCCAGAAGTCCAAAATGAGTCTTAAGGGCTAAAATCAAGCTGTGAGCAGGGCTGGTCACTTCTGGAGTCTCCCGGGAAGAAGCCCTTTCTGGTCTTCTCCAGCCGCGGTGGCTGCCAGCATTCGGCGGCTTGCAGCTGCGTCACTCCAGCCCTCTTTTCCCTGGTCACCTTACCCTCTCTTCTGTAGTCAGATGCCCCTCAGCCTCCCTTTTTCAGGTCCTTGTTATGACGTGTAGGGAGCATATAATCTCCCCCTTTCAAGATGTTTAATGAACCACATCTGCAAAGTTCCTTCTGCCATATAAGGTACTATTCAGAGGTTCCAAGGATTGGGACCTGGATGTCTTCAATGGCCATCACTCTGTCTACCACGCATCCTGCCCCTCTCTGAGCATCTACCCCCCTCATCTCTTTCTACCCCACTGGCTCCCTCGTGTTCCCAGCAGGTCCAGGAGGGCCATACGGCCCCTTCTCCCTCACAGCTCCCCTTGAAAGGTTCTTCTGTCTCAGCTGTCCGCCATCCCCATATGCTGGCTTTCCAAGTCCACGTTTCCTGGAGGGGGCAGGTTGGCCAGCTTATCACTACAGGTGGTGTCTACAAGTTGTAGGTCGCTTGCAGCCAGAAACGGAGTTACCCAGGCAGCCAGGACATGAGAGGGCAGCCTGGGGTAACCCATCTAGTGCATTTTTAAAGATAGGCCAGTGGGACAAATAGAGCTCTTAGAACCGTGTATAAATATGGGAACTTGATATATGATAAAGGTGGCACTGCAAATCAATGGGGAAAAATGACCTGTTTAGGAGCTGGCACTGGGAAAACTAGCTTGCCACATGGGGAAAAATAAAGTGAGATCCCTGCCATATACCATAAACCAGGGTGGACTCCAGATGGATTAAAGGCCTCAGTGTGAAAGGTAAACTATAAAGCTCCTGAAAGGAAACACGGAGTATATCTTGGTGACCTTGTAGTAGGAAAGGACTTCCTAGCACCCAAAGAGCACCAGCCATAGATGAGAAATTATCTACACCAAAGGATTTCCAATGCCATGGTGATGATGTATAGATGAAGTTAACAACAGATGACATGTGGGGAGATTTTTGCAACAGTTAAAACCAGCAAGGGACTAATGCTCTGAATAATGTGAAGAATTTCTATAAGTTCATGTAAGAAGGTTGGAGAGTTCGGTAGAAAAAGAGGCAAAAGGTATGTACAGAATGGGGACGCCGGTGACTAGCGGACGTATGTAGAGGTGCTGAAACTGACCAGAAATCAGAGACATGGCGACTGCAGTATCTGCCCTCTTCACACCGCCCCGGGCCAGACCCCCACCTGCCCATTTCTATGGGGCTACACACTCAGAACGGATTTGTAGATGAGTGTTTTCACAGCAGGTTTGGTGGTAGTGAGCACTGTCTTTGAACACTTAAGTGAAATATGATTCCCTGCCGCCAAGTGCCGTTCTTCTCCCTAATAGACCTTATGACCAAAAAAGTGCTCAATTATTTTTATATTTCTAATTCCATCAAAACGTTCTGTGGAAATTAACTTTCTCTCTTGTCAAATAAGTACGAACACCATGTCCTCTATTTTGCCTCTTGGAGTCTAAAATATTTACTGTGGCCATTTACATAAAAAGGTTTGCCCACCCCTACACTAAAGAATGCTCTGTATCAGTTAGAAGCCACATACTGTGAGGTTAAACCACATGAAATCACCATTTTATAGGTCAAAATGGTTGAATGTCAGCAATTTCATATTATTCAACTTAATAGCATATAGCAGACGAGATAAATCTTTAAAACCCAGTATTGAGTGATAGGAGAAATAGAATGGGAAAGCACAACACCATGTCATTAAGTAAAAAATAATCCACAGCACCTGTGGGCGTTCACAGCAACACCTGCATATACAGGGACATTTAGCAAAGCAATCCTGGAATGGGTACTTCTTTGGGAGAAGAGAGAGAGAGTACAGGGGGCGGGGGTGAAAAGGAAAACCCAGTGTAATAACCCTGACGATTGCCACATGCCTGGCCCCACCCTAAAAAGCAGCTCACGTGTGTTACCTCATTTACTCCTCATAATACCCCAGTGAGGAAGGCGCTGTCATTGTTCCCACTTTGCAGATGAAGAAACTGAGCTGAGGGATTAATAACTTGCCCAAGGCCACTCAGCCAGCAAATGTTGGAGCGAGGATTTGGACCCAGGCAGCCTGGGCTCCAGTTTTGGTGTCAGATCCGAAGTCCAGTGAGGTGAGCATAGTTCGGAGAGGTATAGGTGGACCCGAGAGATCTGAAGAAGCAAACCGCACTTTTAGCTGGACCCTACGCCCACTCCACGCCCAGGAAACTCTGGCCGTTTCGTCCTCACCTTGCTGCTCCAGAGTTCAGAGCACCTTCTTCAGCCCCTGGCCATCCTCCAGGCACAGTGGCCAAGGAGTTAGGACATACGGAGCCTGTCCCTACACGGACGCAACCTGGAGTGACGAGATGTGCCACTCACAGGACAAAAGGACCTACTAGATGCACCTTGGGAAACGACTCCTGCATTGGTGCACTGAGGCAGTAGCTAAGAGCTTTGGAGCAGACAGGTCTGAGTTTAATCCTGGCTTCAAGTTCAACTGCCTGTGAGATCTTAACAGCTCACTTCTGCAAATAGAGGCAAAACACCTGCCTCAAAGAGGGGCAGTGCTTAGCACAATGCCTGTCGTATAGTAAGTGCCCAGTAAACTGCTGTTGTTCCCAGGTTCATTGTCATCACCTCGGGGAAGTAACTGCTTTTCATTGCACCTTCTTGAAGCAAGGGCACTCGGGAGCAGCAGGGAGGAGCCCGCATCATCCTGTTTACCTAGTCGGGCTGTTTCCCTTTCTTGTATCCGTCTTTCTGCAGCGCCCCCCAAACCTTATCTTCCCACTCACCGCCTCCTTAGGCCTCTCCTGGTGACCCAACTTGTGTTGTCCGCTTAGCTGACATTTTGCTCCTTACGGGGAGGTTCATGCTCACCAACCAGCTCAGCTTCTGTGTTCTCTCTGTGCCCTGCCACCCCCACCCTATGCCCACGACACTGTCACCTCTGGACTTCGGCTGCCTGGTTGGCTCAGAAGTTCACAAGCGTCTGCCTCCTTTTCTTTCCCTCCCCCCTCACGGTGATCACTGAATCCCCTGGAACCCACATGTCCGCAGCACCCCAAGATGTGAGCCGCTGCACCCTGGAGGCCCGCTCAGGCCTCCCCGTGTCACCCTTAGACCCAGAGAGAAGCCGTCCTCTCCCGAGGGGCTCACGTGGGCCTGAGCAGCTGCCAGTGCCCTTCACCTACATGATCTGTGTTCAGGATGATGCCACAGGAAGGGGCGGCCTCCCCTTTTACCCATGAGAACAGGGAAGCCGACCAGTCGGCCCCCCACCTCCCATATCCAGGACCTTCCTGTCCCATCCCACCACTTCTGCCCAGACGTGAGCACCCAATGTCCACATTTTACCCGTGAAATCCATCCCCTACTCCTTATTTTTCCAGGAACCTAAGCCCACACCAGCCACCTTTCCTTCATGGCCCTGTGACTCAGAATAGCTACTTGGGGCTTGGCTGGTGTGGAGTCTGGCTCTGGCAGCCCTCCTGTGATCAGCACTGATTTCCTCTGGCTCCAAGAATGCTGCCTTCTGCTTGGCACACTGTGGGCTCGGCAGGGAGAAGAGATGGGCCTGGGGTGAGGGAAGGCAGAAAGCCTCTGTGACCCCACAACTAGGCTGTCGTGGAATCCCACCCGAGGATGTCTTGCGGGGCCTTCTCCAGAAATGGCATCTTTATGCTTTACAGCAAGCCCTGTCGGTGCCCCCATTTCACAGATGAGGAAACGGATTCACAAAGGCTGTGTAACAGGAAGGGTCACTCTGGGCCAGGAAGTGGCAGGTCTGTGTGAGTCTGAAATGCATGTGCCGTCCCCGGGGCTATTCTGCCGCACTGGATTGTCGTGACAGCTGTCAGGCACAGACCCCGCCTGTGCTGCCCTCCTTTTATAGATGGGTAAACTGAAGCTGAGGGGGTTCAAGAAACTCAAGGTCGTGTGGTTGGTTAAGTGGCAGATGCTGAACTGTCTCCTGGTCCAGTCTTTATTCTGCCCAGTGTCCATGAACTTTACCATCCATATCAGGCCCCCCCAAGTCTGTGCAAGAGTGTAACTAGGAGAGGATATGAGATGGGATGCCCTGAGTTGGCACGAGAAACAGGTGGGAGGCCTGGTTGTTGGAGGGGTCAAAAATGGTCCGGTTGCAGAAAGTGTTGGAAGGCAGGCAGATTGCTGTGCTGGGTAGGAGGGGCCGTGAGCTGGCATCTTGCAGTGCTCTCTATGCAGCCCACCCTGCCCTGCCTCCCGGCCGGGGCCCACCTCCCTACCACCCAGTGCTCCCTCCCTCGCAGGTTGGAGACATTCCGTTGCTGAGGTCAAGTCTTTGTTTGAAGGACAGATAATTATTCCCACAAAGTAATCCCCAGCACACTCTGGCAGATTTATGGAGATCACCTCTGTCCCAGGAACTCTGCCTTATCATCTTTCATTTCCCAGGCAAAGTGAGTGACTTGTTATATCACAGGCCCCGTGCCCACGGGAATTTCATTCTGGGGAGTTCTCCAGGTGGAGGGAGATTGATAACGTGGGCCAGGGAGGCGGGGAGCAAAGCAGGCACCATCACCTGTGCTGTCCCCTTGCCCGGCTTCATCTTTCTCCAGTGGGGGCCAAGTTTCCTAGAGCTCACTTGTCACAGGCTGGAGGGACCCAGCTAAGGTCCAGTTCAAACCCCCTAGGGCATCGAAGAGCAAATTGAGTTCCAGAGCAGTGAGGGAGGCGCCTGTTCCTCAAGCTCACTCGTCCCTTTGGCTACTCTGCCCCCGTTCTCTCCCCTCTCATTACTTCTGCCCCCTCCCTGTCTGCCCTGAGGCTGCTTCAGATGCTGGAAGCTGTCAAGGTCTGTCACAGGGAGGGGCTCCTCAAAATGCCCCACAGTGGTCCCTGGAGCCTGTCTCTCAAGGGAGCTTTCGTCCCTGAGGGAAGGGAGTGGCAGGGCCTGGCAACTCACTCACCACGCAGAGGGGAGGAGGGAGAGTAAGGGGGGCCTGGTCCTGGAGACTCAGGTCGTCTCTTCCGGTCTACCTCTCTGCCTCTCACTTGCTGGGAATTTTGGGGGGGCTCTCCTTGTGCCTCTTTGTAACACAAAGATTTTGAGCTAATTTGATTATTTATAAATGTTTACTAGGCGCTCCTCGTGTTCCAGCTTCCAGGGATGTAGCCATGAATAAGACAGATAAAGTTGTGGCCCTCATGGGATTTATAGCTTAGTGAGGAAGAGTGACAAGTAATTGCAAGAAAATAAAACATGTAAGAGAGCGTGTGAGTGTGCACGCACATGGGCGTGTGGTGGCGAATGACTGAGCTACAGCTCCTTAGCCAGGCGGTTGGAGAAGGCCCCAGGGCAGACGTGATGTGGCCCACGTCTGAGAGGCACCTGAGCAGCCATGCGGAGTTGCAGAGAAAAAGAATTCCAGGCAGCAGAAATGGCATGTGCAAAGGCCCTGAGGTGAGAATGAGCTGGGTGTACTTAAGAAACAGAAAATTAGAAAAGGGTTTAATGAGATGAGAGCTTGATGGGGAGCAGAGGATTAGGTGTAGGCCGTGAGTTCAGAGAGCTGGGCAGGGACAGATCCCTGGAGATCTTGCAGACCAGAATGAAGAGTTGGGACTATTCCATTTGCTCTGGGAGGACGGTAATAATGGAGTAATTTGATTTTTGTGAGGCTTTTAAAAGATCACAGAAAGATCTGCTGGGTGGAGAATGGGCTGGAGAGAGAGCAAGAGGAAAAGCAGGGAGACCAGTGGGAAGGCCACGGGTGAGCAGGTGAGAGAGAACCCAGGTGCTTGTCATGCCAACCATCTCAGGCTCCGTCCGTTTGCCTGCCAGTTGCTCACAGCTCTTCCTCACCACCCCCAGCTTCCCTGGCAACCACCGTTCTCCTTTAGAAGGGCTTGGTCGTCATTGTTCCCAGCCTCCCGTTGGCCTGGCCTGCTCTCCCTGCCCCGTGTCCTCCCTGCCGTGTCTCTCCCACAACTCTCAAGGTCAAGCTGTCCCCGGGGCTGGCCTCAGCTGCTCTTCACACGCACCCCACCATATCCATACTCCTGCCCCACCCCACCCCACCCTCAAGAGCAGGAGGGCAGGCTACAGACACCCCAGAAGTGAAGGGAGGGCCTGGTTAGCGTCCAAAGTGTGGGGGACAGCGTGGCACCGTGAGGAATGCCCTCGCCAACTTGGCAGCTCTTGTCAGCAGGAACCAAGCCTGGTGGGGCTGGCTCCTTCCTGAGGCTCACGCTCAGTCTTCGGTAATTAAAGCCGTAAGTCATCTTCCAACAGGGGAGCCGCAGGCTCTGGCTGCCACAGTTGGCGTTGCTTGGAGCTTAGTGCTGGGAGGGAGGCGGGCACATCTGGGCAGAGGTGGGGGCTGAAGAGCAAAGACTGACCTCCGTTCTGGTTTCTGCTGAGGTGGTATTTAGATTCTGAGGCTTCGCCTGATGCGGCGGTGGTGCCAGAGCTTCTGCCACAAACGAAGGGCTCATGTCCTCTTTTCCATGGATACTGAGAGTCTCAAGCTTGCAAAACACCCCCCAAAATTGCTGTCTGTCTCCAGCAGGATCCTTTGCTCCCCTTCTAGAAGTATCTATTCACAGAGCTTGGAGTGGATGGGGCCCTAGGGTGCTCATCCCTTCGGCTATGCTGCGGAGCTTCCCAGAGACACTGCCCTCCTGCCGAGAGGAGAGGGGTCTGCAGCCCAGGCCAGCCCCTGCAATGGAGAAGGACCCCAGGCCACACTTGGAAGGACCCTGAACTCTGAGTCAAAGGCTTTGGAAAGTTTTTGGTTGCTCATCCTCCTCCCAGGCAGAAAAGGCAAGGACATCTTTCTCCCGCCTCTCGCTTGCTCAGCAGAACTTCCTGTGCATATGAGCCAAGGGGAGAGTAACATCTCGGGACACCCCTCCCTGTCTGTCTGGGCTCGCTCATCAACATTCTTAATGCCCACTTGGTTTGGGGCGCTGGGCCAGGGCCGAGGGACATAATGTGACATCTGGGACTAATGCTCGGGCTGAGAGGATGGGAACATCCTGGAGGCCAGGCTGCCAGGACGGAACGGCCACTCATCCTCCCCACCCCCGATCACCCCTGTCCAGGACCCCTGGGCAGAGAAGCAGGGCCAGGACCACTGGCAAGTGTGAGATATTTAATATTCAGAGAAGTACAGGAACTGACGTAACATCCCCCACTGTGCGTTCACCCTCCCGCAAACATTTGTTGACATTTTACCATATTTGCTTCTGATCCTCTCTGTTCTTCTTTTCATTCGTGTTTAATAAGTGGAACTACAGATATTGTTAAAGGCACCTTTTGTTTTCATTTTCAATGATCTCAGATGCTTGGTCTCTGAGGACTGAGTAGAACGGGCTAAAGCCTCTAACCCTAACACAGCTTTGAAATGGGGGCCCTGGACTTGAATACAGTCTGTAGGGTTTGAGGTCACATTAAGGAACTGTTTATTTTGTTTGGTGTAATAATGGCATGTTTCAGGCATTTCAGAATTCCTTATAAGAAATGCCTTATATTCCTTATACAAATTCCACTTCGAGCCAGAGTGGCTCAGTTGGTCATTACCCCACAAATCAAAAGACCATGGGTTCAATCCCTGGTCAGGGCACATGCTTAAGTTGCTGGCTTAGTCCCAGTCAGGGCCTGTGTGAAAGGCAACCAATCAATGCTTCTCTCACACATCAATGCCTCTCTCCCTCTCTCTCACCTCTCCCTTCCCTCTCTCTAAAATCAATGAGCATGTCCTCGAGTGAGGATAAAAGGGAGAGAGAGAGAGAGATGTAGACAGTAATTAAGAATGAACTGGGGATGAACTTTGGATTTCTGGCCAAGATGGAGGAATAGGTAGATACACGGTGCCTCCTCGCACATCTGAAAGAAGGACAACAACAATTTCAAAAAAAAACAACTAGAACTCACAGAAAATCGAACTGTATGAAGTCCAACAACCAAGGAGTTAAAGTAGACACATTCATCCAGACCAATAGGAAGGGCGGAGTCCGGAGGCCGGGTGGAGAGGGGTGGAGGCAAAGAAAAAAAGTTGTGGCTGGCTGACTGGGCAGTGCACAGATGAACCAGATGAAACTAGGGAGCGAGACAGACCCCGCAACCCAGGGTCCCAGCGCCGGGAAATAAAGCCTCAAAACACCAACTGAAAACACTTTTGGGGGTTGAGGCGCTGGGAGAGATTCCCAGCCTCACAGGAGAGTTCGTTGGAGAGACCCATGGGGTCCTAGAATGAATACAAAACCCACCCACCTGGGAATCAGCACCAGAAGGGCCCAGTTTGCTTGGAGGAAATGGTACAAGGGACTGAAATCCGGCAGAGAGCGGAGCAAGTGCCATTGTTCCATCTCGGACCCTGCCCCCACATACAGCATCACAACCCAGGGACTGGGTTGACCTGACCAGGTGAACACTTAGGGCTCCACCCCTTATATGCAGCAGATGCTCCGAGACAAAAAAAAAATGGCCCAAATAAAAGAATAGATCAAATGTCCAGAAAAAATACAACCAAGCAACTAAGAAATAGCCAACCTATCAGATGCACAATTCAAAACACTAGTGATCGGGATACTCATAAAATTGGTTGAATTTGGTCACAAATTAAATGAAAAAATGAAGGCTACGCTAAATGAAATAAAGGAAAATGTACAGGGAACCAATAGTGATGGGAAGGAAACTGGGACTCAAATTAATGGAGTGGACCAGAAGGAAGAAAGAAACAACCAAACTGAAAAGAATGAAGAAACAAGAATTCGAAAAAATGAGGAGAGGCTTAGGAACCTCCAGGACATCTTTAAACACTCCAGCATCTGAATTATAGGTGTACTAGAGGGGAAGAGGAAGAGCCACAAGTGGAAAAGTTATTTGAACAAATAATAAAGGAGAACTTCCCCAATCTGGCAAAGGAAATAGACTTCCAGGAAGTCCCGGAAGCCCAGAGGGTCCCCAACAAATTGGACCCAAGGAGGAACACACCAAGGTACATCATAATTACATTACCCAAGATTAAAATAAAGGAGAGGATCCTAGAAGCCACAAGAGATAAAGAGACTATTACCTACAAAGGAGTTCCCATCAGACTGTCAGGCGATTTCTCAAAAGAGACCTTACAGGCAAGAAGGGGCTGGAAAGGAGTACTCGAAGTCATGAAAGGCAAGGACCTACATCAAAGATTGCTCTATCCAGAGAAGCTTTCATTTAGAATGAAAGGGCAGATAAAGTGCTTCTCAGACAAGGTCAAGTTTAAGGAGTTCATCATCACCAAGCCCTTATTATATGAAATGTTAAAGGCACTTATCTAAGAAAAAGAAGATAAAAAACATGTATAGTAAAATGACAGCAAACTCATAATTATTAACAACCACACCTAAAACAAAAACAAACTAAGCAAACAACTAGAACAGGAACAGAACCACAGAAATGGAGATCACATGGAAGGTTAGCAACAGAGGAGAGGGAAAAGATACAGAGTGTAAGTAGCATAGACGGTAGGTAGAAAAAGGACAGGGGGAGGGTAAGAATAGTACAGGAAATGTAGAAGCCAAAGAACTTATATGTATGACCCATGGACATGAACTAAAGGGGGGGAATGTGGGAGGGAGGGGGTGTGCAGGGTGGAGAGGAATGAATGGGGGGAATGTGACAACTGTAATAGCATAATCAATAAAATATATTTTAAAAATAAGAATGAACTGGGATTTGCTCCAGCAACTCCCGAAAAAAGTTGGCAGGGAGTGAGTTTAAATGAACAAAACTGGCAAAATGTTGGTGATTGTTGAATCTGGGTGGTGGGGACTTCATTGTACTCGTGTCTCCACACTTGTGAGTGTAAGAAACTTTCCGTAGTAAAAATTAGTGTCATTGTGGTCCCCAGAGTTGCCAGGGGACCCCCCCGCCCGCTGGTCTGGGATCCACATCTCACTGTCTTGGATGGGCACCCAGACTTGAAGTTGACCTGTCTGGTGCCGGCTCTGCCTCTAACTTACTGTGCGATGCTGGTCAAGTTCCCCCTCATCCCTGACCCTCCATCCCCCAGGGAGAGGAAGTTCCAGCCCGACGGCCCTAAGCACCCTTTCATCTTCCATCTCTGATACTGGACGCATCTAACTCACATGCTCAGAGACCCCACCGCAGTATAACTGTCTGCCATTCTTCTTTTCTTTTTCTTTGTTTAGATCTCATGTATTTATTTTAGAGAGAGGGCAAGGGAGGGAGAAGGGAAGGAGAGAAACATCAATGTGCAAGAGAAACATCCAACACTTGCCTCTCACAAGCCCCCAACTGGGGACCTGGGTCACAACCCAGGCATGTGCCCCAACTGGGAATTGAACCAGTGACCCTTTGGTTCCCAGGCCGGCACCCAATCCACGGAGCCACACCAGCCAGCACCAGGAAGCAGCCCTTCTTACACCTTCAGTTTTGTCTGTGGGTTTCTTGCACCCCCCTTTGAGAGAGCCTTTGCAAAAAGTGTTCTGTGGCACATGTGTCAAAGAGACACTGCACCACAGCGTCCTTGTCCCTGTGCAAGTCACACTGCACATTGGCTCGTGAGAGACTCCAGTAAGCCCTGCAGTGAAGAGAACCCCTCAGTGTTTCCCACATTTGTTTTAAAGTCTGTGCATCCGGGTTCTGGAGGCAGCCCCCGGGAAACCCTGACCTGCCTGTTTTCAGCTGGGGTCTGCTGCCCCATGGGCCAAATCTGCGATCTTTTCATATGAACATAATGATTCTGACTCATTTTCAGTAGAACACAAGATTTTCTGTTTTCCACATTGTCCAGTGGATTTTGTACTAAATCTGTAGTTTTTTCCTTCAGTCATTCCCCGATCAGGGACATCTGCTTTGATGTTACGCTCTGAGTCACTGAGCAGATGCCAGGAAACCCTCCCACATCAGGAAACCGGGCTTGGCACAATCCGCAGTTTTCCTGGTGGGGCCTTCAAGAAGCAAGGAGCAGGAGGAGCAGGAGAAGGAACGCAGGCTTTGACATCAAAGGCTGTGGCATCAAATCTCAGCTCAGCCGCTTACCAGTCTTGTAATTTAGGACAAGTTCTTTTGCCTCACCTTAGTTTACTCCGCAACAAAGTTACTGTAGGGATTACATAGCCTGTGTCAAATGCTGAGTTTCCCTCCTTCTCGAAAACAAATTATAATGATAAATATTTACTGAGCATCTACTATGTGCTGACCTAAAAAGGTGTATTACCTGCTTTTATCTTCACATCAGCTCTGTGAGATGATTATTGTTCCTCTCCTTCTACAGCTGAGGAAATGAAAGCCCAGAGAGAGTAGGTAATGTGCCCACAGTCACAAAGGAGAGATGCCGATTTTAGCCCTGGTTAGAGCCACGATGACATGTGCCTCTTTGAAAAAGATCAGGTCCAGATGAAGATGTGTTGATTCACTGAACCTCAGGAACCGTGCCTGCCTAGCCAGTGTTTCTTGGTCCTGGGATGTGACCCAGATGGCATGATGTCAGGCATCCTTAGCTGAGGGCTCACAGAGAACCACGGGATACTAAAACTGAAAGAGTCCATGGGGGCTTCCGGTTCCCTGAAGCCCCAAGCCCCCAATTCCACCTCCAGGGTCACCTCTGGGGTAAGGTTGGCCCTGAGCATGCTGGACTCCAGCACCCCCTCCTCATCTGCTTCAGCCAGGGCAGCTAGCTCTGACTTGCGCTGTTTTATGTACTGGGATTTTGTGCAAGATTGTATCTGATCAGAGGATTTTCTACTAAAACAAAGACATTTGAGAAAACCCCGCCATAGCAAAACCCCTCCTTTTTTTAAAAAGGGAAGGACCCTGAGCCCCAGAGAGGTTGAGTAACTTGCCCAGTTGGCTTGCCGATGCCCAGGCAGACCCCTGTCCTCTCTTCAGGAGCAGGGGCCAAGCTGAGGGTGGCTTTGCCGCCCTCAGGGAGCCCTTCAAGGTCAGCGATCTGGGCCGGTTCTGCTCACCGGTGGCCAGTGTCTATGAAGATAACTGTGTCTGAAGCTGGTTCCCTGAACCTCGTCGGACCGCATCTATTTCTGAGCTGCGGAGCCCTGACAGAGCACAATTTGATTCATAAATTACCCAGCTCAAGGTGTGTGCGATGGGCTCTCCTTCCTAGATTTGAAAGTCATTCACTCTGGAACTTGCAGCACTTGGGGCTGAAAGGGGCGGGCCGCTGTGGGTCTTTTGGGATCAGCCCTCCAGCAGGGAAGGAGGCCCGGGGGAGGGGGAGGACCTGGGGAATCGGGGAGTGCTGCCATGTGCCCATGCGGACGGAGCTCATGTCTTCGTGAATCCTTCCAACAGCCTTGGGAGGCAACTTCTGTTATTATCGTTCCTATTTGGCAGATGAGGAAACTGGGGCTCAGAGGGTGAACCCACCTGCCAAAAGTCACATGGCTGCAAGTAGTGAAGCTAGGATTTGAACTTGGAGCTCTCTGATGCCAGTTTCTCCCACAAGATCATGAGATGGCAAAACGGGACTGAAAAAGTGCAGGATGCAGGTGGACTCGGGGAAATAGGATTGGAAGGCTCAGGGGCAACAAGCCCTCTCTTCCCACAGCGTCCAGTGTGCAGCCCCCCCTGCGTCTCCCCCCGGCGTCTCCCCCCACCCTGCCCCACTTCACCACAGGCTTTTCTGACGCCATCCAGTGCCAGGCGCTGCTCGGTTCCACCTGGTTCGCCATCCCTGCCACAAACCCAACGTGGCTCAGCACTTCACAGTTTATGTGAAAATTTTCACATCCCTTATTCCATCCAGCCTTCAAATAGCCCTGGGAGCATATTCTCACCCACAACGAGGAACCGAGGCTCAGAGGCCCAAGGAGTAAATCCAGTCTCCTAACCTAATGATGCTTTCTGAGTTCTTCAGCCATCTTCTCTGTGCATGTCCTTTGTCCTTTCCCTGGGGGTGACCCCTTCACAGGGGGCTCCCTGGGAGCATTCTCAGGCCCCCACCTATTGCTGGTAGACAGAGGCCCAGTTTGTGGGGGACGGTCACTGGTGCCATGACCCCCCAGCAGGCGCCGTCCCCCGTGGCCTGTCTTTGCCTCTCCCGCTGCCGGATTGGCACAGCGGTGCCAGAAGGAGGGGAGACAGAGGATACATCCACTTTGTGCTCCCTTCTCCTTGGGCATCTGGTCCCCTTCCTGTTTGTTTTCCTAAGCATCTCCCCTCCTCCTTCCCTCTTCACACTCTCCCTCTAGGACAAGGCCTTTCAGATCATCAAATATCAAACACTTCTTATCTGAGGATTGAGATGGCTTCATCGGAGCCCATAAATCTCCCAGAGCGCTGATGCTCCCTTAAGTGCCACGCCTCAGGTGAGTTATGTGGGCTTGGCTCAGCAGCCGACAGAGCAGGTGGTCCGTAGGGACCGTGATGCACCTCGGCTCCCACCCTTGGCCCAAGGACGGACCCCACTAAGGATGGGCGTGGCTGTTCTGGGCCCACCTGGCCTTGGCCCCGGAGGTAACCAGGCCTCAGGCCAATGATCAGATGGGTCCCCGAGAGATCCAGGGCCCTCTGCTTTCCTTTTCCTCACTTTGCTCATCCCCTGGCCAGACTCCAGGGGTTAGGGAGCACCAGCCCCTCACAGGAGAGACCATGGCAGCCGGGAGGGACATTTGAGACTCGGAAGACCCAGGATCTAATTCCAGCATGGTCACTAGCCATATGTCCTTGTATATGTCATTTCCCTGGCTGAGCCTCAGTTTCCTCGTCTGATGAATAGGGTGCCATGCTGGCCTCACAGGGCACTTTTAGAAGCCAGTGAGCTCTCAGTTGTGAGAAGCCCTGTGAAGTGCTGTCCCAGTGGGTAGAAGCGCGCGTCTTCCCCGAGGCTGGGGGCAGCCTGGCATGTGGGCTAAACTATAGACTCTGGGGTCGGTCGGTGTGGCCTTGAGTTCTGCGTCTGCTGTGAGCCAGCAATGCAACCTCAGGAAAGTCACCTAGTTTCTCTGTGCCTCTGTCTTCTCACCTGTGAAATGGGAATAGCAATAATAATGGGAGTAACAAAGGTGGCAGTAAAGGACGCTCTGCCTGTGGCATCGCCGTGAAGAGTAACGGGCTGAGCATGTGAAGCGCTTAGAGCCCGGCCTGAAACATAGTGGGCCCACAGCCATGGCCCTTGTAACTGCCCCTTCCCCACTACCGTCACCCAGTCCATTTCCTCGTCACTGACAGGCCTTCCTGCCTCTGGGGACTCCCCACTGCTGTCAGACAAAAATCCCAGCTGCTCACCTGCCATCCGAGGCTCCCACATCCTAGCTCACTTGCTCCTGACGCTACTGCAAGTGAGCTCTGCCCCTCCTAATGGCTCTGCACCGGCGAAGCCATTGACCCCTCTCCATCCTTTCGTTCATACTGGTTCCCCTGACGGGGCTGCCCCCTCCCTGTCCATGCTTACCCACACCCTGCCCTCCAAGGCCCAGCTGAAGGAGCCCCTCCTGCACCCGTCTCCCCACACCCTCGTCGGCTGCCCTCCGCTGGGCTGGGCACCTGCTTGGCCCGGGTCATCTTTCCTCATCTTGATGGGGGCCACTTGGGAACAGAGACCTCCTCTAATGCAGCTCAGCCTCTCCAGGGCCTTGCAAATTCAGGCAAATTCCTCCTTTTATCCTGGCTGATGTAGTAGCAGCGACCAAGGCAGGAAAGGTCTCTGTCCTCGGGGGAAATGACGCTAAGCAAATGGTCGTTAGTAAGGTGGTGATCCTGGTGCAAGAAGAATAACTAATTAGAGAGATTCATTTCCCAATCAGGCTGCATCCGACACCATCGTAGAAAATATAGACACGTATCGTCAAGCCTTGGGGATTTTTGTGGTAAAATGCAACGTGACACGTACTCTTGCAAGCACACGGTTCAACGGCGTTGGGCACTTCACGGTGCTGTGCAGCCACCACCGCCATCCAGCCCTAGAATTCGGGGGATTAGTCATTAAAGGAACTTCTATTTTTTTTAAAAGAAGTAATCCATTAGGTCAAAAGGGAAAAGTTGACATGACTCTAGAACAATGGTTCTCAACCAGGGGCGATTTTGTCCGCCACCTAGGGAAATTTGGGCAGTGCCTGGGGATTTTTCGGCTGTCACAGCTGGGTAGAGGGGTGTTCCTGGTGTCCAGTGGCTCAAGGTTAGGGTGCTGCTACACCCCCCCAGAGTGCAGAGCAGCCGCCCGTGACAGAGGCAGCCTTTAACACGCTGGCAACGTCTCCTTCCTAGATCTGGGCTCATACGGCGGTGGGCAAGAGCAGGCCTACAGTTGTGAGCACGTGGAACACAAGTTTATTCTACTATTATTGCTTAGTAATTATCAGGTTACTTTCCATACGAACAACTGTAAACCGACTTTGGCCCACCCCTGTATTTTTAAACAATAAAGCATGCGTCTTACAGAACACTGATAATTTCATGACTCACTGGAAAAAAAATGTCTCCAGCATCTGTCTTTTCAAGTCACAAACATCTGCCCCAGCCGGTAGCTCAGTTGGTTATGCCAAGTCACGCACGTCTCTTCTGCAACATTGTTTCTCACGGCTGACCAAATCTCGGAGTTGTAACGTATTGAACTAATCCTGTGCTGTCCAACGTTTAGCCTGTTCCCAACTTTCCCCAGTAAACAGCACCAAGGGGCGCATCACGAGCACACCCATGATTGTTGCCTTTGGAGAAGTTCCCCTAGGTTCAGGGTGGAGGTTTTTCAGGAACCCAGGGGACTCGGATCCGAGCCATCGCCCCTGGCAATGCCTTGCTGGTCCCCATCACGGTGTCTGCAGAGGATGCCTGTCCAAGGCTCCCCATTTGCAGGGAGCCAGGCACTGCTGTGTGTGAGAGAGGGCCATGGCTTGACCCTTAGCCACCCTGATGTAATAGGCTTTACTATCTTTGGCTACTCAGGTTAATGTTTCACAAATTGGAGCCAGTTATTAGCAAATTAATCAGAGTCCAGTTTGTGGTCTTATTAGGAGAGGTAATCATTTGTTGGTTTAAGTGAGCTTGATGGAAACCATTGGTCTGTGAAACGCCTGCAAGACAAGCAGACTGCAATTCACACCTACTTGAGGGACTCGGAAGGTTATCTTTCCCTGACTGGACAATAATAACTGTAATTAACTGAGCCGGGCTCAGCTCGAACATATTGTCATGGCTTGTTCGGAAGGACTGGTAGCCCCAGCTGGAATTGCTAACTGGCCGATCCCTCCTCACGGCCCTGGTGCAGTGCCTCATGGTAAGTCACCCCAGCAGCATCCTGCCCCACAGCCCTTCACACCTGCCCCAGAGGGGCCCCGGACGTCCCTGCTTCGGGCGTTCATTTGTTCAAACACTGTTCGCTGAGCACCTATTTGGAACCAGTCCCCCGCCCCCCTGGGGCTGCATTCCAGGGGGGTATGGGGGGCGGATAACAAGAGGCAAACGCATGCACAGATGAGGAGAGAGGTTCAGAAACTAGAAGTGCTCTGAAAGAAAGAAAACAGAATGTAGAGAGGAGAGTGACAGGGTGACAGTGGGACTGCGGGTGATTAGGGACGGCTCCCTGTGGAGATGACATTTGAGCTCAGACCTGAATGCAGACGAGGCACCCAGCAAAGATCACCAGGGAGAAGGCTCCAGGTGGCTTCAGGAAAAGCTCTGGGGAGGAGGTGGGCCTAATCCCCCACCTGGAGGGTCCGGTGCCGGGGATGGGGAGACAAAGCCCTCAGCCGTGCCTGCCGCCTCCACTGAAAGCGGAGGTGATGAGGTAACCCACATCACTGGCTGCCATATGTTGATCGCAAAGCCACCAAACGCAGCCCAGCCCAGGTGCCACCCAGGATGCCTGCCCCTTTTGTGCGCAGGCAGCTAGGTAGCCATTTTTAATTCATAAGGTATCTCCAAAGCCTCTATCTCAGACTGACTCCCAATTTTCATGATACGTGATACCAGTCTATACCAGACACAATTACACGGTTCCATTGGACAGCTATAGGCAGCTTAGGCTATATGCGCACAGCTGTTTAATGGGCGGCCCCTGGCAGCGGGGAAAGGGAAACCCGGGACCGCTGGCAGGACACGAACGCCAGCGCGGGGAGAGCTGAGCCAGAGCCCTCGCTCCACCCCTCCCTGCATGGGTGACCCAGTGCCCGTCGTTCTCTTGTGCCTCAGTTTCCTCATCTGGGAAATGGCGATAATAGGACCTACCTCGTGGGAGTTTTGTGAAAATTGGGAAAGATACACATGCAAAATGCTTTGCCAGGCACTATACATGCTGGCTCTTTGGGGAGAGCTCCTCAGGACTCATTCTAGGTGAGAGAGGCCACAGCTGGGACTAACCCGGTCTGATTCTTTGACCCAGAAAGCAGGCAGAGCAGGGGAAGAAGGAGGGAGAACATAACCCACACGGACCCTGCCAGGCAGCATGGTAGGGGCTCTGCGCACATGACCCCGCCCCGCCCTCACACAGCCCGGTGGGGTGCGAGCCGTTACCCACACTTTACAGGTGAGGGACGTGGCTCAAGGGAATCAGAGCGTTGCTGGGGGTCTTGCAGGTCGCAAGTGGCAGAGCTGCTGCCGGCACCCAGTTCTTATAACACGTGAGTTTGCGCACAGGCGGTGGTCTTCACTCGGGTAAACTGCGGGCAGAGACCGTGACTAAGAGAGAGACCACCAGAGGGAAGGGGTGTGAATCCCAGCTCTGCTCACTTCCCTGGGGACACTTCTCTGGGCCTGGGGAGGGCCGGGGGAGGGGTCCGGGTCCCACAGGTCATCTCATCCAGCCTCCTGCCTCCATTCAGGGCCTTGCATTTGAGTGGGTACGGGCCGAGTTCTTCGTGAGCACTGCTCTCTTCTTTTGTCTCCCCCCACGGCCCCCGCACCAGGCCAGGCCCAAAGGGTGTCCCCACCTGCCGTGTGCCCGTGGACCCTTCCTAACTGCTGTAAAGGGGGAGCAAAACTGCAGGCCGTCCAACAGATATGCCCTGAGCGTTGTCGTGGGTGCCGCAGGGGAGAGAAGCGCGAGCCCCCAGCCAGCCCTTCTCCTCAAGGCCACTCTGGGTCTCCGGGCACGAGAACCGGGGAGCCCACAGCACAGGGCGGTTCTGAGGGTGCCGGCCCAGGGCCGGGCTGGAAGGAGCGAGAGACACAGCTTCCAGAACTAGCTTCCTGAGCCAGTGACATTGGAGGTAGATCTTAAGAATGGGGAGGGCTGAGGTGGGAGCCCTTGGCTTTTCTTTAGTTGTGACAGCAGAGAGAACGGGCGCTGTTAGCCCAGTGGAGCAGACAAAGCAATTGAAAGTCATCAGCCTGTGTTCACACACGCACCATCGGCCACTCACCAAACTGCTTTTTGCCGAGACCCAGCTCAGCCACGGGTCGAGATGCTGCCGGCGCGATAACAAGGGGACAAGATGTAGGACTGATGAGACTTGGCCGGGGCCAGGAGACGGGGAGCCCGGGGAGGAGTGCGGGGGCGGGAAGGCGAGCCCTTCACGGTTCAGAGAGAGAGCTGCCCCTCTGCTCCCCAGGTCGGACCATCCACCCGCCCTCACCCCGCTCCGGTTGCCACTCCCACTTCCTCCCCTCCCCGTGGCCATCATTCTGTGTCACACAGAAGCCCTTTGCCTGACTGCTGTGCCCTCTAGCTGCCACGCCACCTCTCCTTGTTTTTTACACCAAACTCCAGGCAGTGGGACCTGCACCCTCTGTCCCCAAGTCTGTTCCCCACCGGTCCTTGTATCTCAACTCTGACTGAGCTACTATAATTTAATAAACGGGGAAAAGAAGGCTGTGACTCGCCCTCGGCGGCCTTTCATGGTCCCCCACGCCTGATTCACATCCTCTTTCTTGCAAATCTGAAGAGAGCTTGGTGCCTACAGCTTCTAGAGGAAGGCTGCCCCCAAGAGAACGAGCAGGGCTGGTCAGGACCTGCTTCTTTGCTTGTGTGACTTCCTGAAGTTACAGTCCCCAGAAGCCCTGCGCACTTAAGGTGCAGCCCATTCCACCCTAGAGCCCCTCCCTACCAGGTATATCCACACACACCTAGGACAGCACCTGTCGACCCAAGGGAGGCAGCTGCCCTTCTGCTCAGCAGTGGGGGCTGAACAGGTGAAAGGCGTCCCTACTGAGCCGCCCCCAACCCCCCCCATGTCCCATGGGACTTGGATAAAGAATGTCAGGAGACCAGAGGGCTGACATGGTGGTATCAGCTTCTAGGAAAGCAGAGAAACTTGTGTGCATGTCTGCCAAGCTCACAGCCCCCCAGGGAAGAGAGAATAGTAAGAGGGGAGAAGGAGGAAAGGGAGAGAATATGTGGCACCCCCCCCCCGCCCGCCAGGGGTGAGTGATGCAGGAAGCAGAGGCCAGGGCCCCCGGCGTGATGCCCTAGGGGCCTGAAGGTTAGTACTCGGCCTTGACCCCAGGGCTGACAACTTGTACACGTGGGTGCTTGGTTGTGAGTCTGTCCTGGCAAGAAGATGGGGTTGACTCCATGTTCCCACTGGGCAGACAGCCTAGGCACAGGCTTCTCAGGTCAGGGTGGGGCAGAGGAGGTGGGCTACAGTGTTGAGAGCTTCCTATGTGCCAAGCACTGTATTAGCTCCTTTAATCCTCACAGCGACATGGTAACTATAGTTAGCTCCATTTTACAGACCAGGACATGGAGGCCCAGGTGTGTTAGGCAACTTGACCCAGGTCGCCCAGCTAGTAAGTAGCAGAGTTGAGATCTGAACCCATTCCGTCTGCCCCCAGAGGGCGTAATCTTAAGCACCTCTCCGCTCCACTTTGTGTTGCTTTTCTTCAGGGGCCATAGCTCAGCAAATAATAGTTATACGTTCAATAATGTGATTAAGGCATCAACCCTGCCCGCTTTTCTCTACTGATTCCCCAGCACCTTGCGCACAATAGGTGCTCAGGATTAACACGAATGAAAGAGTGAGCTAATCAATCAGTCTCTGAATGAGACCTGCCCTTGGCCCTCCCTATGGGGACCAGGGCTCTTCCTGCTAGACTCAGCCAGCATCCCCATGAGTGCTGATGTTGCCATGGTGATAATAGGACCATCAGACCCTCTGCCTCGCCCAGGTGGCCTTGTCAGCTCTCTGGGTGTGACCCTTTCTGGCTGTTGGTCCTGGGAGTTTGTGATTTGTACTTGGCAGGAGGTCGGAGGTGAGACCCACACACAGATGTGTGAAAAGGAAGCACGCATGTGTTGGGGGGGCTGTCCTCGAGTCTGGCTGTGCATCAGTTGGGGGTATTTGCCTACACGTTCATTGGAGAAGATGCATAGGTTGGAAGAGGGGGTGTTCTATGTCCTGAGACAGAATCTGGGTTTGGGATGGGCAGGGTAGCCATCAGTGGGGTGACGGTGCTGGGTGGGGCATTCCAACTGAGTGCACCGGGGCAGACGCCCTACTTTCCAAAATGAAAACCAAGCATATTGTTCAGCAAAGGCCTTCTGGTTTGTGAATGATTTATAGGGAAAATCATGCAAAGATAAAAATTGAATCACATTCAGTTAAACATTTGATACGTCCCTTTGTTGGGAAGAATAAATTTATATGAAAATCTGGAATGATAGGACGGATGCTGGAGGTGGGAGGGCTGCCCGTGCCTGTGAGCACGGTGGGGGAGAGGGCAGGCCAGCAGCGGGCTCTCTGATCTTGTCCTTAAAAATCTTTAGAAAAAAATCCCTTTAGAGCTGAGGAAAGGGAAGAACAGGGAGATATAGCAGCTTCCATGGGCGATCCAGGTGTCCGCCTGTGTGTGTTCAAGACCTGGCATAAGTTCCCTCCTTTGGAATCAGTGTCTCTCCACCCCCTTCCCCAGGCCTGCCTGTCCTCCAAGGCCCGACCCAATTCAAACTGCACTTACTGAATACTTACTTTGTGTCATGAGCTGTTCTAAACATTATATATATATATATGTATATATATATATATATTCATACTCACTTAGTTCTCATAACCCTATGAGCTAGATCCATTATTATCCCCATTTTGCAGATAAGAAAACCAGGACACAGAGAGGTTAGGTGAGCTGCCCAAGGTCACACAGCTAAACAGTGATACAGGGAATCAATGCCACTTCGTCCATGAAGCTTTCCGTCTTTAAGCCTTCCCATGTGTGAACAGCCTGACTGCCGTGAACCCAGAGATGCCCCCTCACCAGGCTGCACACGCTGTAGAGTCAGAATCCCTGGCGCTCCACAACGCCAAGCTCCGGGCCTGGCCCAGGGGACTGCTGACTAAGTGGACAGATGGCAGCCATGAGTGAGTGTGTGGTTAATGAGGAAGAGAGGAGGGTGGAACTGGGAATTTCCCCGGGTAAAACCGGTGAGCTCCCAGCCTGGTGGGGAGGCTTCAAGGGCAGGACAGGGGCCCAGGAGGGCTGGGAGCAGCCTCCTTCAGGGATGCGCTCTCGACTGTGCGTCCCTCGCCGTCCAGGGGCCTTGAGGGGTCATTGTAGAAGACCTCCACCTTCTGGGGGCTTTTATCCTGGGTGGGGAGATGACGGAATAATGAACAGAACAGCAATTACTGCCTGTGGGGGTGGAGGGGCCAGCAGGAGAGGTGGGATTGCCTCCCGGGAGTGGGGGCTGGCACTGGGTGGGAGGAGGGGAATGGAAGTCGAGAGAGGAAGGTGCCCCTGAAAGACAAGCAGGCAGGAAGGCACACGGTGAGTTAGGGAACCTGAGGAAGCCACTGTGGCGGCACGGGGTGCCTGTAGGTGAGATCATAAAATGAGGTTGGCGGGGAAGAGAGGGTGGGACACGGGGGGGGGGGGCCTCTTTTTGAGCAAGGTCATTTGTCTATGAGTTTTGCTAGTACTTTACACACATAATTTAAATTGTAATAAGTACTTATATACTTGAAATTGAATTGTTTTAACTTATATTTATCATAAAAGGAAACTGCATCATTGTCATAAATAGAAAACTAGAATAGAACAGAACAGAACCATAAAGACAAGCACGAAGGAAACGAAACAAGGTCACCGCCTCAATCCGTTGGGGTGACTACACAAAACAACGCTGGCTGAGTGGCTTATAGACAACAGAAACGTGTTTCTCACAGCTCTAGGGCAGGGGGTGGGATCAGAGTGGCAGCCTGGAGCTCTGCAGGGTCCGAGACTAATCCCATTCTCTCCCAAAGGCCCCGCTCACTAATACCTTTGCTTTGGATGTTAGGGTTTCACCATCTGAGTTGTGGGAGGCATCGACTTTCAGACCATCCAAATTACCAGGTCCTCCTGGGCACTGCCCCCTCCAGAGGCTCTGAGCTGAAGCCCACTCTTTGTCACACAGGAAAGCAAGCAAGCATTAGAGGGGCATTGCCAACGTGTCAGCACCAAACCAAGATTTTCTCCCGATCCCTGGGAGTGAGTGGGCATGCTGCTCTCACCTGTGATTCCACGCCGCTCCTGCCTGGGCCGTGTACTCTCGTGTACTCCCGTGTGCTCCTGCGTACTCCAGAGCTCTTTCCCTTCCTCCTTGAGCATCCACATTAAGTTACCAACTCACCCTTAACTGCCAGAGAGGAGCCGTGGTCTCAGCCCCCGGTCCACCTCCTCTGTGGCCCAGTCACACCCAGAATGCTTCTCTCCCTTGCAGGGAACACCAACAGCATCTTTGCCCTGGACTACATCAGTGGAGCCCTGACCTTGAATGGTGTGCTGGACCGGGAGAACCCCCTGTACAGCCACGGCTTCATCCTGACTGTGAAGGTAAGAGCCAGGCCACCTCCATCCAGGTGGAGGGGATGCCCACACATGGTGCCAACCCCCAGCAGTGGCCAAGGTGGAGGTTCCCAGGAGGCACGTCACTTCTGCTCTCCCACCCTGTGCTGATGCCTGGGGCTCGTGCCAATGTGTATCAGGAGTAGGCCATGGCAGGGGCCTTGCTGGGCACATAGTAGGTGCTCATCTCATGGTCCTTACTGTTATCCATAATTTCAAGTTCTCTGCTGTAGCCAACTCCGATTCTTAAGTTTACCCCATTTCTGGGTTGGGTTCTTTTGTCCCATTTCTGATTTTCGCAGCTTCCCCGGGGTTGCTGCCTTGTTAGGAAACGTGGTGCAGTGGGGAAGGGTGGCCCCTGCAGTGGTCCCCACCCCGGAAGTTGTGGTAGAGCCACAGCCCCGCCTCACACCCGCCCCCTGTAGAAACTGCCACTCATGGCCACTTTTAATTAAAATCAGTGAGTTGCTGAGCCATTCTCCAGGAAGCCCATTTAGGGCATGGATTCTGCATGGGCTACAGGGGTCGTCCCCAGCACCAGCCATCAATTGAGGGGCAGGGGTGGGGCAAAGACTGAGGAGAGGAGCTCTGGGGAAGGAGGCCCTTCCAGTGGTGTGGGGAGGATGTTGCAGCCCAACCTGCTTCTCTTAACTGCCCTCCTTGACCTTGAGAGGGCCTAAGGCAATGGGTTCAGTAGCCCCCTCTCACCCACTGCCTCCTTCCTCTCCACCTGATGTGCATGTGTCGGCCAGTGGGGAAAGGGCGTGCTCCCACCGCCTCTCCACCACCCAGCACCAAACCTGTGGGCCCCCCTCAGCCTTCCTTCCCACAGAGCAGCAGTGGCAATGGGAGAGAGCTACTGCCTAGTCCCATTGCAGCCACCACTCCCCTGGGGGACCCTGAACTCAGTTGTTCATTTTTACACAAAGTATTAGGGTGATTTCCCAAACTCAGCTGTGAGTCTAAATCCCCTGGGGAGCTGGTGAAACATACCTAGTCCTGGGCCTCTTGCCCAGAGGGGCTGGTTCAGAGGTGGAGGTGGGAATGGGTGTTTCAGAACCTGACGGCTGCAGTTGGGAGGCTGGGCACCCAGGTACTTAAGTCCATCTGTTCCTGAGTCTGGTCCAGACCTTCACGGTGCCTGGCACAGTGTTCAGGCTGTGACAGATACTGAATTAAGTCTTGATTACCTGCTAACACAAACATTCTTGGCCTCAGTTTTATTATCTGCCAAATTGCATAAAGACTCTTACTTTGTCCCTCAATGAGCTCCTAAATCTGTCTTGCCCTCCCTATCCCACCTCAGCCCCTTGGTTCTAGAATCCTACTGCCTAAGCTTGATACCTACTCTGGCTGTGCATCTTTATACAAGTTACTTAACCTCTCTGAGCCTCAGTTTTCTCATTGGTAAATGGGGATCAGTAGAATGGGAATGCTATGATAGACTCTTCCTCCTGGGGTTGTGGTGAGGATGAGGTGAGGGCACAGCAGTGCCATAGAGCGCCATGGCTGGCACTGAGAAAGCCCAGGTAAATGAAAGCTATTGGTGTGGTCAAAGCTGCCTTCAGCCTGAAGCATCCGTCCTCTATCTGCAGGGCACAGAGCTGAATGATGACCGCACCCCGTCCGACGCCACAGTCACCACAACCTTCAACATCCTGGTTATTGACATCAATGACAATGCCCCAGAGTTCAACAGCTCCGAGTACAGCGTGGCCATCACTGAGCTGGCACAGGTTGGCTTCGCCCTCCCCCTCTTCATCCAGGTGGTGGACAAGGACGAGGTAAGTCCCTGGGACCCGCGGCCCATCTAGACCTTCCACCCTGCCTGCGCTGTGCGACCCTGGGAAAATCCCTAGTTATCTCTGTGCTTGCAGGTCCCCATCTGTAAAACAAACAAACATCCCCTCCCCTGCTGTGTTCTGAGGATAAATAAGGCTGCAAAAACCATCGTCTCTAACTTGTGGATTACATCCCACAACCTGCAAAAACACTTGAGTACATACCTCCAATGTGGAGTAATTTATTCAGAAGCTATATACATGATCATTCTACTAATCTCGTATAGATGCACTAGAAAACGTACACCCAAAAAGTAGAAATTTTAGAAGACAGAGGCTCTTGTATAAATAATGACCTTGGAAGAATGTCCTATCCCTGCTTTCAGGGTAATAACGGCTCCTCCTCTTTCATGCGAGGAGTCGGTGTGCTCAGTGGGGACCTGGGCTGTAAGGGGACTGCACGGGGCTCTGGGACGCCCGTATCCCCTGCCCAAGGGCCTGCCTGGCGGAGGCCAGTCTCAGAAAGAGGGGCAGGAGCCTCTAGTGAGGGCGAGGTCCAGAGGGGCAGGAGGGAGGAGGCTCTGGGGCGGGGCCTGTGTCATCAGTGATGGGCCAGGCCTGGATCAGACAGGCTTCTATATGAGTGGGACCCTCTCAGCCCGCCTCCTCCCCCAGTTCCTTCTTGCGCCCCATGTCCCCTGCCCATTATAGCCACAAGGGTCCACAGGACTTCTATTTATCACCGCCGCTCCCCTGGCCCACTCTGATCAGGAATTTCCTCAGGCTTCCCAGCCCGAGGTCCTTCTCTGCAATCACTCCTCACTCAGGGCTCCCGCACTGGCCTTGCTCCAGGCCCAGCTTTCTCCTTGCTCCTCCTGCCCCATCCACCCTGACTGCTCTGCACACCACCCAGCATGCCCACCCAGGAGCCCTTCCTCCCACAGCCCTTTCCTCTCCCACCAGCTTCTCTCACCAGCCCATGGTCCCCCACGAGGTCTCAGGGCCACCAGGGCAGGTCATTCCCTGTGTGTGCGCGCGTGTGTGTGTGCACATGCCTCCACCCCCTGCTAGTCATTTCAGATTCATCTGTCTGAAGAACTAAAGTATGTACTGAGTGCCTGCCGTTTACAAGGATCTACATGTGGCCCCTTAAGGGAGACCAGGAAGGCTAACCCAGGTCTCTGTGCCAAGGACCCAAGTGTGTTTACACAAAAGCAGTATGAACCTTTCAAATCACATACAAAAATGTAGAAAGTTTAAAGGGTGGAGATAAACAGAAAGAACAACAGCCCGAGAGAACAGAGGCGCTGGAAGCGGAGTGTGTGTCCCGAGTCCAGTGACGTGTGCAGTGAGGGCTCCAGAGCTGGGCTAAGGAAGGGGGCGTGGGGGTGGGGGATCAGGAAAGGTTCTCTGGCAAGAGGTGGACTAGCGCTGAGCCCTGGGGCGTGAATCAGATCAGGAAAAGGAGTGCAGGAGGGGTGGCCGGTGGGCAGCGGCCCACAGAGAGTCCCAGAGGGAGAAACCTGCAAGTGGACAGAGGGAGCAGGTGGTGACTCCTGCGACTGATGCAGGGTTTGTGCAGCGGGCTGGTGAGAAGGTCGGCTGGACTCAGGCCTGGAGGGCCTTGAAGGGCCTTGAATGCCAGGCTGGGAATTTGGGTTTGCCATTGAGGCAACCCAGAGGGGAGGCAGCGTGTGGAGTGGTTCACGGCCCAAGCTCTGGAGTCCGATGGGGCCATTTGCTAGGTCTGTGACCTTGGGGGAGTCAGTGACCCTTCCTAAGCCTCACTTCACTCATCTGTGTTAAAAAGACATAAGAGGAAAATGTGTCTGTTTCTATTGCAGCAACAAATTAGCACTGACACAGAAGTTTATTTCTAAGACTGCTTGTCTGGCATGGGATGGGGGGACCCTCTCTGTAGCCACTCAGGTGCACACTGCAGTTCCATTGGTCCCCGCAGCAGGGAGGAGACGGCAGGAAGTTAAACACCAGCTCCTCTCTGCTAAGTTCCAGAGTGAGCCCATTGGCCAGAACTAGCTACATGCCCCACCTTGCTGCCAGGAGGCTGCAAAATGTGGGAAAGCAACTATGTGTTTGCCACAGGGGAGATCAACAGGGATATGGTGGGGAGGAGATCCCATGATTGGTACATAGAGCCTAGTGTGAAAGTACCTGCCACACACAGGTGTTAACCAGAGGGGACCAGGGGGCATCACCACCAGCAGGGCCTGAACGCCCAGGGCCCTGCTCACAGTGACTGATTGAGGGATTTGTCTCAGGCCGTCTTTGCCGGACACCTGTCTGAAGCGTCTACAGGAATGCCGAGGGGTGTCTGGGCACAGGCTGCCCCACCCAGGCACAGGCATCAGCACGCCTGCTGTAGACGCGGAGTCCAGCACCGCCAGCGGCCATTCCGCTGTTGCCCCCAGGTAGCTGGCCAGTGTCTCCGACAGTGGAGGACCAGCCTCCTCCCATAGGGCTCCTCTTGACTCCGGGGCACAGGGAGGTGCAGGAAGAGACCTGCCCTCAGGGAGCGGTGGCCCCGAGGAATGACTGCCTCACCCTAAGGTTATCTGGCTCGCATCCAGGCTCCCAACAGGACTGCGCCCAAACCACCCGGATGTGGTCCTGGGCTGCTTCCGAAATTGCTTTCTAAATGGCTCTGCTCTTTCCCATGTCTTCTCCACTCTCCAAAACTCCAGAGGGGTTCTGATCTGGACAGGTAACAGCTCCCAAGGCCCAGTCTTGGGTGCTGAGGGTCGAGCCCCAGGTTCCTGCTGGGGTGTCAGCCACATCACCAGCAGGAACGGAAAAGACAGATGCCACCAACACTGAGCACAGCCGAGCATCCAGAATCTGGGGAAAACTCAAAGAGAAATCAGGCAACTTTCGTAACAGATTTTTTTTAATTGTCATTTCTTCCTGTTTCCTTTCTGATGGGAGAATACGTCCATAGGGATTTGTGTCTCAGTTGAAGGTGACTCCAGATTTGCCAAGTGTGGCAGAAAAATGTGTTCATTGAGCAAACCTGGAGGAAGAAAGGGGGCATGAGGAGAGGCGACATCGCTTTGTCACAGACCCTACAGAACCGTGTGATTCTCCCTGGCACTGCCCTGACTGTGATTTTGCATTATCGGTGTGTTATCCTAACAGTGTGTCTCCTGATGAGCAAATGAGCCACGGGCAGGGGCAGGCCTGCCTTTGCTGCCAGTGTGGCCCGGAGCCTCACACTCTGTGTGGCACCTGCAAGGCAGTACAGAAACACGGACTGGTGGAGCTAGTGCGTGATTCGATGGTGCGGTGATCCAAACTGACCGTCTGTCGGTCAGGGCTCTTGGGCTGAAGCCCAGTTCCCGCTGAGTGTGTGTGGGAAGGTGACCCCAAATGTCCATTGTGGAGCAGTAGAGGGTGCTGATGGAAAACAGAAAGGGCAGCATTTTGTAGCCATCATACCTAAGAAGGATGCCAACCTAATTCACAAAGACTAGACGACGCCTGCCATCCTCTCCAGATCTAGAATTCCACTCCGTTTCTTGCTGAATCTTAGGCTCTGCCAGACCATTCCAACCAACAAAGGTGCTTGAAAGAGGCCCTTTCTATCTCCCAAGGACTCCATCCTCATTGTCAAGTCTCTGGGAGTAATTTCTTCTCATTTGCCCGGGTATAGAAAACTCGCAGAGGCCAGAAAAGGAAGGGACTGGGTGGGCTGAAACCAACAACAACCCATTTGCACTGTGTGACAGCTGAGATGCAAATAGATGGTTGTAATGCAAATCACACCGAAAAAATCTCCAGGCGAAGGCCCCAGGAGTCAGCCTTGGCGTGGGAGCTCATCTCCGAGTTTCAAATGAAAGGCTGTGGCAGCTTCATTCCCCGGCGCCCGGCTGCTGGGCGGAGGCTTGTCTCTTCCTCGGAGCTCCGGGAAGCTACGGGAGGCAGGCAGGGCTCTGCTTCACTCGGATTCCACCCTATCCTCACCCCCCCCAGCCCGAGACACGCTCTTTGTGTTTTCTCCACTTAGTTAACTTTTCCTCTCCCAATCTTGCCTGTACCCTCCCAGTCCTACCTGTAGCAGAGCCAGCAGCCCCAGGGGTGATTAGGATGTTTGGAATGTTTGGAATGTTCTGTTCCACTGTTCCCAAAACCTGCTCCCCTTTGGAAGTGAGTGGATTATGAGAGAGGCTGGGGGGCAGGTGGGGGGGACCGTGCCTCTGGCTGCTTTACTAATTCCGGCAACAGGTTTGTTTTTAAATACTGCTTTTGCACTGTGCACGACCCCTCCCAACTGACTCAGCTAAAAGTGGACAGTTCCTCTCACCTGCCTGCCAATCAG
Organism: Artibeus jamaicensis; assembly: GCF_021234435.1. NCBI lineage: Eukaryota > Metazoa > Chordata > Mammalia > Chiroptera > Phyllostomidae > Artibeus > Artibeus jamaicensis. The sequence continues at coordinate 23,214,993 of NW_026521788.1, forward strand.
GAGCAGCACCCTTGGTGTACATCGCATCTTTCTTCTCAAGAGCTGGGAGCATTTGATCCGCTTTATTTCTGCCTCGTCTCTGACCCACGGCTTCTTAGAACATATTTGCCATTGTCCTAGAGGACACTTTTGCAGAGGGACAGGGTTGTGGTCGGGGGGTGGGGGGTGCCAGTATTCCCCCATAGACGCCTGTACCGCCTGGTTCTGGCTGCTTCTGGAAACTGGAATCGTTTCAGAGCAGCCTTCAGACTTCACTGATTTGCCTCCCACCACCAGTCTGAGGGACTGTGTGCAAATGTGCCCAGGTTGTGGGGATTATGCATTCATTCACTCAACAGTCATTGCACACCTACTCTGTGCTGCACGCTGAGGAGACAGTGCTGAAGACGAGGCCCCAGGCCTCCCTGAACTCCTTTGTCTCCCCGGTGGGGAAGCCGGAAGAATAAGTACTGGTACTTATCACTGCAGGTGGGTGTGAACATCAAGAAGTCAATAGACAGGGTGAGTGATGGGCTGGGGAAGGGGACCATCAACTCAGCGGCACAAAAATGCCTTCCGAGGAGGTGCCGGGAGAGCAGGGGCTCCACGGTGCAGAGGCAGCCAGTCAGCGCTGCGGAGGGAGAAGACCCGCAGTGAGTGTACCCCAGCAAGGGCAGAGGTCCCCGGAAATGGCCTGGCATTTTCAGGGAGCAGAAAAGTAGGAGCGAGGCTGCGGTCATCCACAGGCACCGGGCCAGGCCTTGCCAGCCACGGGAAGGTCTTTCTGTTATTCTGAGCCCAGTGGGGAGTGAAGGAGCTGACTTGTTCTGAGAAATCTTTCTTATGAAGCCATCTGATTGCTGTGTGGAAAGTGGCCTGTCAGGGACCGAGGGGGAAAGCAGGGAAAGGCAATAAAGCACCCCCCTACACAGAGCTCTCCCACCTCCCCTGACCACCGGTTCCAGTTGGCAGGTGCCTTCCAGCATCTACCTTGAGGCTCTCTTGCAGTTGAGCCATTTTCTTCTTAAGTTGTTTGCAAGAAACCGAGAACCCCAGTCCCTTATACTGAAACCTGAAAAGTCTGATAGAAACTGCCTTCAGAACTCTTCCCAGTAGGACACCGAGTGGCCTGGTCCCACCGCAGCTCTGCTCCTCACCCGCAGAGTGATTCCAGGCGTCAGGTCCCCACTCTGTGCCTCCGTGTCCACCTCTGGAAAACCATGCATGGGACCAGTCATTCTTCGTTAAGATACACACCCTAATATTCTCTACGTCCAGGAGGACCTGGGTGCGGACGGGAGGGTGCCACCCGAGCTTCCGTATTCTCTCCCGCCCCTGACCTAGGCTCATCCTCCCTTCCCTCAACTCGCTCCATCTGCCTCTGCTCCCCACTCTGGGCAGAGAGGCCTGGCACCTCCAGAGCCTCACCCCACCTTTCCCAGCCCACCATGTGCATATTTATTTGGTACCACAAGTTAGGGAGAGAGAGGTAGCTGGGTGGTTAAAAACAAGGGCTTTGAAGCCAGACTGCCTGGGTTCAAATCCTGGCTCTACCGATTTTGGTCTGGAGGACCTTAGAGAACTTACTTATTCTCTCTGATTCCATTTTCTTGTCTGCAGAATGGAGACAATAATAGTACCTGCCTCACAAAGCTCTTATGAGGATTAAATAAGTTAATACGTGTTTTTAGAAAGGCGCCTAGCCTATAAAAAGCACTCTAACTTTTAGCTGTTTTCTATTATCTTCAGCCCTGAGAGGTATGTGTATTACTGTGTCCTTGCCAGAGAGGAGGAAGTTGGGGCTCAGAGAGGTTAAGAGGCTTCCCCAAGGCCACACAAACAACGGGTCTCAGAGCTTGCCCTTGAACTCTCAATCTTGTGCTTCCTGCATGTATTGCAAGTCTCCCCAGTTGCGGCCATGGCTCCCCACTCTTCTCAAAGTTTTGGTCCCACCCCCCGGGTGGGCCTCCCACCTTCAGCATGGCTGGTGGGAGGGATCGGGGAAGGCGAGGCAAGGAGGGGGCGCCTGCACTGCAGAGGCGAACAGAGACACAACCGTCGGGACCTGATTCCTATTTCAGGCAGGAGATGACATGATTCATTTGTTTGAGGGGCAAAGAAAAAAACAGAGAGAATTACCCACCTCCCCAAGGAGAAAACATCGCCAAATAAATAAATAAAAGAAAGCCAATGATGGGAGGAAAGGCCACACTCCAGAATGCTGGGTTCATTTGCAGGGATGGGGAGCCGGAGCGGGACAGTGGGGAGGGAGACTGTTCTCGTTCCCCTGCTAGTCTCGGCACGATTTTTATCCATCCGCCCTCATTTTCCATTCCACATGTGGCCCAGGCCTGTCACAGAGCCCAGCCCGCAACCTTGTATTTATTTAAATTTATTTTTGTATCTGTTCCTGTTAGTCAGTGTGTCCAGCCTGCAGTTTCTCTGACTCCTCGCCTCGTGCAGCCCTCAAGGTTGTGTGGCTACAGGGCCCGAGGGCCCCTCCCAGGCTTCCCTTTGGTCCGGGGCTTCATGGCCCAGGCGTGGGGGGGCCCACTGAACCCCCAGGGCATCTGTGACCCTGGGTGGAGGAAACTCTGCCTCTTTATTTTCACTGACCTCTATCCGAACTTGAGCACGCCCTTTAATTATGAAAAATGAAACAAACCACAGTGGCATTAGTGGTACCTGTGACTTTGACCCCAAGAGAAATCTCAGATATTTTCACATTCATATTACACTTGTCCCAGCGATCTCAAAATGTCATTTATATTCACCGTGACTTTGAAATTACAGCATATATTAGACCCACTGCCAAATCTTACTGTTTAATGTAATAAAAGGCACATAATTCTATCATAATACCCTTTTAAACTACTTTGATGATTGTAATTCAAAATAGTTAGTTGACTTGGTGGTCCCACATATTTTATTTTATGCAACTAAAACTGGTAGTCTGAGAGGGGCCCTGGGCTCCCCACACTGTCGGAGGGGTCCAGGCACACAAAAGTGAAACCACCTCTTTAATCCCTGTGCTCGCCGACTGCCACCCCTCAGCCCAGCTCCCTCCTTCCATGTTTGTCCTGGAGCCGACACCTCCCTGGTTCTGAGCTGGGGACCTGGGCCACAGCTCTGCGTGGGGCGGGGTTGGGGTGAGGTGGGGTCAGAGCAGGGGGGCTCCCTGCCGCACGTTCAGCTGAGGGTCTACTTTCCAGTTCTGGACCCTCAGGCCACTGTTCAGCTGGGCCCCATAAGTTCATCATGAGCACCCAGTTTTTAGTAGAGACCCAGGAAATGTGCACCCCTGCCACCCGAGGGCCTGAAATTCTTCCAACCTGCTGATCAGATGACCCAGGCACAGACCTCCACCTTCCTGTTTTTCCAAAGCGATTTGAACTAGAAACCAAACTCCGGAAGCAGTGGAGAGAGGTGGGGGGGGGGGTCGGAAGGGCTGGCTGGCTGCCAGCGCCCACGGAGGCAGATGCAGCTTCCCGCTCTCTCTTTGGATGCGCGATTGCCCAATTATCCAGACCCTTCTTTCCCCTCCATTAGGGAGGTAACAGGGTTCTGGCTGGAAATCACCCACCTCCCACTGAATCCTCCAGCAAGAGTAAGGGAAGCGACCGCAATGCCTCTAACATTCTGTGCCTCTCACCGCATAAAGTAAAGCTGAGAGGAGGTAGGGGCTGAGGGCTCTGGTCTAGGAAGCAACCAAGGTAAGGCACATGGAGGTGTGAGGTCGGTATTGCCTCGTCCCGTACCCCAGCCAGAGTGCCCATCCTGGCTGCTCCCGTTTGTAAGAGGTTCTCTGGTGGTTTTGTTCCATAGCAGGGGTTGTGTCCGTCCGGAGTGATACCAGCACAGCTGGTACCTGGAATTCATGGTTCCTGGGTGAGCATCTCTGCCCCTTCGTCCCCATGCTCCTCCTGCCCTGGCAGAGGGCAGGGGTTCATTTGCAAGCCCTCTATTGTCTCACAGTGTCCTCAGCTCACATTTCTAGGGTTTCTCCCCCAAGATGAGGCTCTCGGGGAAAATATAAACATTGGTCCACTTCAAAGCAAAGCTGCTCTGGAAGGGAAGGGGGGGAGCAGGGCAGCCCTGCCTGTGCTTTTCCCATTAATTTCTCCCCAGCTGCCTTCGCTGAGGTTCTTATTAGGACGGAGATGATTATGAGGATTTTTCTGTGCGTGGCTGCGTCCCATGGTGTGATTCCTCTCATCGTGCTGAGCTCCAGCCTCCCTGAGGACCAGAGGGTGTCCTCAGCATGATCAGACACCTCCTAATTTAGTCCCATCCGTAAATCTAATTAGCATGCTGTTTACAGCAGGCACCGCCACCCCGGCAGGGTGAGAGGCAGGCAGGGCCGGCTTCGGCAGCTGCAGCGCCAGGGCCCATTCCTCGCCCGCTCCCTGCCCCAGTGCCCGAGGCCCAGGCCACTCCAGCCACTGGAGGTCCGCTTCCGTGTGGGGTTTGGAGAACCTGTCCTCTTCCACCCAGCTCCCCAGTGGCAGTCTCCTTCCCCACGCCCACCACCACCCACGCTCGTGAGCAGGACAGGCATGGACGGGAGACAGTGGGTACCGTTTTATCACAGGAAGCACACTCCCTAAACGCAGCGGCTGGTCTTCCCCGCTGGGAGCACAGCAGAACTAACAAACTTTATTCTCTGTCTCTCTCCCTCTCTCCATCACCTCTGGGCTGGTCCGCGCCCACTGTGGTGCCCCTTCACCACGGGCGCTAGTGAGCCCAGTCTCGGCCTGGAAGGTGGCCGCGTCTTCCTCTCACACTCCCCCACCTGTCCCACCCGCCACCTCTCACAGTGCCCTTAACAGCCACGGGTGGTGTGTCTTGTTTGTCCCGCTGTCTCAAAGGGTCAGGCTAAGCACAGCTCAACTGGGAGTTGTGCTTAGTGTCTCACCCCATCACTGTGACCATGGGCCGGGAAACAACCTAACCAACAAGGGACAGGGACTGAAGAGTCAGTCCCACTGGGCAGCTGTGGGGAGGGTGGGCCACCAGGGAGGGCACAGAGCCTCCTCCCCAGAGCCAGCGCCCAGTCCTGCTCTCCCGGACTCCTGCTGACTCCGTGTCCTGGAAGGGGACGTCAGTCCAGGGGTACGGCGGGAGGGGCAAGGGGCCTTTCCAGCAAGGCAAGGTTTCACGTCACCCCACCCACGCAGGCAGACCTTCCCTTCTCCCTCTCCGGGCCTCGGTTTCTGCATCTGCTGCCCACTTCATTCAAAAAAGGAATTTTCAAAATCAGGGATGTCGCATGTTTACACCGGGTTAGCCAGTGCAGAGCACGGTTCGCCCCCCTCCGCCCTGACGTCCAGGCGTGAGCCCTGAGTCTAGTGCAGCCGGGCAGATATCTCTGCTCTTCTCGCGTGAGCAGAACTGGGCTGAAAGAGGAACCTTGGGCACAGAGTCACAGAGCAGGGCCGAAGACGCGCCGTGACAGGGGCACGCGCAGGGCAGTGGGCACCTGAGGCAGCAGAAAGTATGAGATGCTCTAGAGGGACTCATGCACTGAGTGGGAATTTCTTCATTAGTTCATTCACTCAATAAATATTTGCTGAGAAACTACTATAATCTGGATGGGGTTCTAGGTACCATCCATAAGTGAACACAACAGCCCAAGCCCGGCCCTCAGGCGGCTTCCATTCCAGTGGTGGAGGACTGAAGAAACAAACGAGCTCCGGCCTGTGTGGCTCAGTTGGTCGGAGCACCGTCCTGTAGCCAGAAGGTTGTGAGTTCAATTCCCGGTCAGGTCACATATCCAGGTTACGGGTTTGATCCCCAGCCCAGGCGCGTACTGTCCCCGGTCTGGATGTGTATGAGAGGCAACCAGTTGATGTTTGCCTGTCACATTAATGTTTCTCTCTCTCCCTCCTTCTCTCCCTTCCTCACTATAAACAATGGGGGAAAAAACGTCTTTGGATGAAGATTTTTAAAAAAGAGTTTAAGGACCCAATGAGTAACTAAATGTATATTGTGGGCAAGTGCAGATGAGAGCCGTGGGAAGAAAGACAGCAGGGCAGGGGGTTGAAGGACGTGCTGGGAGGGGGCGGGGGTCCGAGGAGGCCCCCCGATGGCTGGCATTGGAGGAGAGCCCTCGGTGAGGTGGGGAGCGAGCCACGTGGGTATTTGGAGGGGGGGCACCCTATGCAGCAAGCACGGCGGCTGTGAGGCAGGAGCTCACCTGCTCCGCAGATGAGGAAGAGGAGGCTTGTCAGGGCCAGGTGTTCACAGGAGTGAGGGAGGAAGCTGCCTGGGGCCGGGGTTAGGGGGGCGGGTAGTGACCAGGGAGCGAGTGACTTGATTTGACTGAACTTTCAAAGGGATACTCCGTGTAAGCAACCCGAATGGCAACCAACTGATGGGCGGGCAGAACCAGGTGCTGTGTCTCTGCACAGTGCAGTCTCACTGAGCCACTGTAACAGAGAAGTTGAGTAGAGACACGCCTCCGATGAACCCAGAAAACACTGTGTCCGGGAAAAGAAGCGGGACTCAAAAGGCCACATCATGTATAATTTTATTTATACGAAATGTCCAGGCCAATCCACAGAGGCAGAAATCAGGTTAGTGACTGCAGGGACCAGGGAGGACAGCCATGCATGGGTTGGGGGCTTCCTTTTGGAGGGATGAAAATGTTTGGGGGTCAGATAAAGGTGGTAGTTGCACAATATCCTGAATACACTAAAAACCCCTGAATTGTATGCGTCAGGAGGGTTAAAACAGTGAATTTTCTAACAAATTTGTTGAGAAGAACTCTGGCTGCCCGGGGTGAATGGACAACACGGGGACGGCCAAGACTGGGAGGTGAGGACAGTAACTGGAGGTGCGGCGGAGGACTAGGAAGTGGTCTCAAAGGCAGAGTCACTAGGATTTGCTGAGGTGTGTTCGGGGGAGGGGAGGGCAGGGGCTGAACAGTCAGCGAAAGGTGGAATTCACAGGCTAGCTCTCGGCATATTATGTGTGACTGGTTAGAGATCCAAATGGAAGCACCAGGAAGGCAGAGGGGTGAGCTGGTAAGTGTCCAACAGACAACTCTGGGTGCGGGGAGGGGTTCCTCGTTGGTAGCATTTGGTGATTTCTGTGACCAAGATACACCTACTGTGGCCGAACTCAGGCAACCCATGTGACTGGCTCTCCCAGATTCTGCAAATCCAACGAGAGTCTCTGAGAGCCAAGGAGGCTCCAGCCACCACTCTGTGGCTCTGGCTGAAGCAGGAAATATGAGCGTCGCCGGGCCAACATCTGGATGGTATTTAAAGCCACATGTCTGGCTGGGCTCACCTGCAAGTGGGTGTGGGTGGGGCGGAGAGCAGGGCTCAGGGCCGGGGCTGAGCAGCCTCGGGGCTCCCCAGTGTTACGGGAGGGGAGGATGGGCCAGTAAAGACACCAAGAAGGAGCCAGCCCTGAGGCAGGTGAGGACTAAGAGTGAGCACAGGGGTAGGGGACGGGCTGGGGGGCAGGGGGTGCTCTCAACAGAGAAAGGGGCAGGACTCCGAAGGGGAAGGAGGAGGCGTACCCTAACTTCAGTTAATTAGCATTTGAATATTTGTTTACTTTTCTGTTTTTAAGGTAATGACCCTTAATTGCCCTCATTAGGGAATGTCCAAATTCATTAACATTTACAGAGCCGGCCTATCAGGCTTTGTAAAAAAAAAAAAAATCCACTTGACTCTCTTCTCCCTGTGTGTCTTAAAGCCCTTCCCTGGCACACCCATGGCTCAGTCCAGAGAGGGAAGCAGGACCCTCCTCCTCCCCCAGCTCTGGGGTCCCTGCGGATGAGCTAACTCAGTCCCATGCCCAGGGATGGGGCCGTGCTTAGGTAAGCAGACTGCTTAGCTGAAGTGAGAATCAAAGGATCTCAAAAGCACTATGCAAGTGAAGACAGCCAGTCTCAAACGCTGCGTGACTGCATGGCACTCTCAAAAAGACGCAACTGTAGTGACAGAGGACCAGGGCTTGGGGAGCCACAGGGTGAGTGAGGGGCACAGCACAGGGGGGTCCTTGGGGTTCTTGGACTGCTCTGTGTCCTAGTTGTGATGAGGGTAATATGAATCTGTGTTAAAATCCATAGAACTGTATACCCCAAAACGTCTATTTCACTGCCTGTTAATTATAAAAATGATGACTTATTGAAGACCTCTCCAGTAACCCCCCAAAAAGAGATGAAGTGAAAGGCGCCAGCACACATAGCACCTCTGGTGGACTTTTCTACTCAGCAGCGTCCTGTCTCACTGCTATTTAATTCTGCGGGTTTGTGACACACACCCTACTGTAAAGCCAGAGCGGGGGTTGGCGGTGGGCTGCAGGGCCTTGAGTGCCGTGGCAAGTCTGAACCTAATTCAGCAGGCAGTTGGGAGCCACTGAAGGATCTTGAGCATGAGTGATGCCCTCAGAGCTGTGCTTTAGGCTGACTAATCTGAACACCAGGAGAAACGAGACCGTGACCGAGGGTGATGACAGACAGAATGCACAGGCAGGGACTGCCTGGGGGGCCTGTGGGAAAAAGCAGAGGCTGGAATAAGGCTAGAGTTTGGGATCCCAGAGAGGGGAGTGGCAGGCTGAGGAGGAAAAGAAGACGGGAGCTGCCACCATCTGCCACCGCTGTGCTGGGCAGTGGCCAGGTCTTGCTGGTTTCATCTTTGCTGCAATTTAGTTCCTCACCTGAGGGTCCTGCGCCCATCCTTGCCTCAGTCTCTTTATTTCTTTTTCTATTAGTTTCTCTTTTAATCTGATTCTCTCTCTTCCCTGCTCCCGCACTCCCTCCTTATCTCCAACTTCTGTCTGATTTTTTCTCGTAGCCACACATTCGCAGAACACACATGTAGCCCACTCATGCATGTAGCCCACTCATTCCTTTGTTACTGTGTGGCCAACACCCGTGCCTTGGGAGATGTGGAACGTGTTCAGTAGGGGGCGCTCTTTGCAGCTGTGTCCGGGTTTGACTCTGAGATGCCCAGTGGCAGCCGAGAGACATGCGGGGTTATCACCAGACATGGTCATCCATCTGCCTGGAGCCCAGTACTCTGCCTCAGCCCAGGATCCATTTCTTAGGGCACTTGTGGTGTCTTTGTTCATAGGGACCCAGATCTGGGCAGCTTCACCTGGCAGAGGGCCGGGAAGGGAAAGGAGATGAAATCTTTTTTTTTTTTTGGCTCCCAGGATCCCAGGTCTCCCAGGTTCATGGGCTCTAAACAGTCATGAGCTCTGTCCTCCAGGCCTCCCGAAGGCAGTCGGGTCCCTCATTTGGAAAGGCAGCCCAGAGAGGGCAGAGAGTTTACCTGAGGTCACGAAGCATGCCAGCTCGGGGGTCCCTCCGTCTCTCCCACCCCCTCTAGCCTCTCGGCCGCCCCCCTGCCACACAGAGGCGCAGGGAAGGCGGGCTGGCTGTGGGAGAGGCAGAGGAATACAAAGTGGTCGGATTAGCAGCAGGCGGTGTCCCCCTCCTGATTTCCATACGGCAGTCAGATTTCTTTGCCTGGTCACACATTTCTCTCTCTGTGGGAAGAGGGAAATAGTCTTAGCATGGCAAGTAGGCAGAGCCGGGCAGCCGCTGTGTACAAGACCCAGCTCTTAGCTCCATACCCCAGCCTGCCCGCTCCTCTGCCAGGGTCCCCTAGAGGTCCTGGGGAGAAAGCAGGGGGCTGGATGCCCCCTCGGCCAGCCATCGAGACTCATCCTCCTCCTGCAGGGACCCTGTGTCTCAGGTCACATGTTCCTTCCCAGACAGAAGGAGCCCCAGGGACAGGGAAGGACAATGCTGGGCTTGGAGCACACTGGGGTGCATACCCTTTTTCCTGCGTTTTGGACTCTCCTCCCTGCACTGCTGAGAACATTTGTGCCCCACCTTAGCCCCTGCCCCGGCCCCAGCACAAACCCCAGTGCAGAAGTCGACAGGACAGTGAAGGACGGGTTTGAAGCCAGGTGTGGGGCAGAGGTCCAGGTTGGCACATGCTGACTGGGATGGCCTTGAAGTTGGGAAAGGGGCTGCCTGTGTTGGGAGGTATGCCTGGGTTCCAAAGCAGGTCTGTGAGGAACGAATTGTTAAGCTTTCCACTTGGGGTACTGTGCCCTTCAAATAGGGGTGCAGGCAGGAGGGAAGAAGGGAAGGAAGAAGGGGGCCTGGCCTCACCCCTTTGGGATCTTGGCAGTGGGCGGGATGTGTTGCCCTTGAATTAAGCCCCATAAACCCCCCATGGACCCCTTTGTCCTGTGTGTGAGTCACCAGTCCAGTTGGCCTGACAGAACAGCCCTGTGGGGGAGGGCGGCTAGAAAGGTCCCTGTAGCCCCAGTCCGCCACCCAAAGCTTGCCCTTTGACCGATGTGCCCGCAGGCACTATTATGGGGAGACTGGATCCCCAGGCTAGTCCCCCTAAAGCCACTCTGCTTCAGTGAGCGCCCACAGGGCTGACTGCCGTGGGGGCCCAGGGCAGCTCAAAGACTGAATCCTACCAGGACTGGCTATTTGCTTGAAGCAGAGAAATGGGGTCAAAGTGGCCAGTTTCAGCTTTTGAGGTGGATGCAGTGATCTTTGCTGTAGCTGGTAGACATGGGTGGCAACTTGGACAACATTGTTCTGACCCACCCGAACAGTGGCCACCAGGGCTGAGCAAGGACCGCTCACCAGCGTGCACCTGTCCTCACTGGTCAGGACCAGCCCCTGCGTGTGAGTGGCATGGGGGCTTGAGCCTCTGAGGTCATGACACCTTTGGAGAGCATAAGCGGGACACGGCTCATGTGGTTGGAACTGGGTGCTCAGAACCCCTTGTTTACTGTACCAAGTGTGTGACCTCCACACCTGGACTGTGGTGCCAGCTGGCCCCTTCTGGGCTCTCAGACACAGCTAGTAGAGCTGGGGATCAGCTTTCATGGTTTACCTGAGACTGCCCAGGTGTTGGCACTGAAAGTTCTAGGTGCTGGGAACCCCCTCAGTCCCCGGCAAACTGGGTCAGCTTGTGCCCCATCCTCTCTGATTCAGGCCTGAGAGGTGGCCCATTCCCAGAGTAGAGAAACTGAGGCTCTGAGCCAAACAAGAATGGGATGTGGAAAAGAGATAGCAGCGCTGACCTACCACCATGTGACATGGGCTTTGCTGGGTCCCTGGAGTAAGCGCTCTGCCTGGGAAACGGGGCGGGGGCTGGCGGGAGGCAAGGAGAGAGACAGGTGGCCAGGTGTAGCTGGGCCTTGGAAGTGTGAGAGTCCCTTGGTGCACTAGGATGGTGGGCTGCAAATGGGGAAACAGAATCGGGAAGCAAGTATCTTAAAGCAAGTGCCCGGTGCACCTTACAGTTCCTTTCCCAGAAGAGCTGGGGCTGGCTGGGAGGCCGATGGACGAGATCCTTTCTGAGGGCGAGAGCAGAGGGAAGGAGAGGGGAGGGGAGGGCGGAGGAGAGGAGGGAGGGGCACCTGTGCAGGTGAAGAGCACCTGCCCACCTCGTACCGTCTCCATAGGCACCTCTTCTATGACACGCCCGTTTGATGAAATTGACAGCTCTCTAGTATTCTTTGCCCAAAGTGCCTGATGCCAATCGGGTTGAATTAGATTTCACAAGGGTTTTTGCAATACGTGGAATTCACCAGCAAATTACTCTTAAAGAGGGAAAATCAATCATTTGGAGCAGAGATAAGCTGAAGGCAAAGCAGCCTGGGATTGATCCCGTCTGTGCAGGCGTGTGTGGAATCCGACAGATAACCTGGGAGGGGGGTAGGAAGCGGAGGCTGGCAGAGGGGGACGGGGGGGGGGCGGGGAGGGAGAGAAAGGGAAACGCAGGGAGGGCAGCGGGAGGAGGGGCGAGAAGAGAGATGGAGGGAGGCAGTAAAGGAGAGACAGAGAAAGGGGAAAAGAAAGGTAAGAGGGGAAAGCAAAGGGAAGAGGAAGAGAGGAGAGGACACGGAGAAAAGGAGAGACGAAGACGAGAGGAGACAGGAGTAAGCGGGAAGGCACAGAGGGCGGAGCGGGGCCGCGAGCTGGGAGAGCAGACGCAGTCGGAAGAGCGCGGCAGGTGCACACTCCTCACTTTGCGGGTCAGGAGGCTGAGGCCCAGCAAGAACAGAGGGTTTGCCCCTCACACGGGGACAGTGGCAGACCCAGAGGAAACAGGTGCCGGACCTCAGGGCCATGCTGCTCAAGGGCCCAAACCCCAGAGGGGCTTGGGAAGGGCATTCAGCAGAGCCTGCAATGAGGGTTGTTTCCTTCCCCCTGATGCAGGCCCCAGAGGTGGCCGGCTCCCGGGGTGGGGAGACGGAGGCTCTGGTGGCCAGCCGAGCGTAGAATGCACGAGAGAAAGAGCAGGGCTGAGCTACGCCGTGCGACATGGGCTTTGCTGGGTCCCGGCATCGGAATTCTGTGACTAAGAACAGGAGGCGGGAGCGGCCCCTCACCCAGGAATTGCTGGGGCACTGCCAGCCAGCCTCAGGTCCCCCAGACTCTGAAACATGGAAGGCCCCGGGGGGATAGAGGTGGGGTTAGTGGACAGTGACCACCGCAGGGCCCCTTCCCATCGTCCCCTGGACTCCAGCTTCCCAGCGGGCAGCCTGATGCACTGGGCACGAGACAGTGGCCCCGGGGAGGCAGGGCCGAGAAACGTGGCCCCCGCGTAGGTGTGGGGGCCTGTAAGGAGAACCGCAAGCTCTGAGCTGAAGGGGTGAGGAAAGGCGGCCTCCCGCCAAGGTTCACTTCGGCGTGTCTGATTGGGGTTAATTAAGTGAAAGGTAGACAAAGGAGTGATAAGGCATCTCCACTGGGCTTTGATTTTCTGCCACTCACAGCACGGATGAGCCGAGCAGAGCCCTGGAAGAGGGAGGAACACCCAGGGGGACACCGGGCGGGGATGTCCCCTCACCCCGCACACACCCAAACCTTTGCCCCTTCTCTGCCTGCCCCTCTCATTCTGGGCCAAGGTCTAGAAATCAGCCCCTCCCTCCAACCCCTTCCTTCCGGAACAATAGTAATAACTTCTTTATTTAAGGGCACTTGCTCTGTCCCAGGCCCTTGAGGAAGGCTTTGCAACTCACCCACCATGGCCTCACCGGGAAGCCTTTACTCTGCTGCCTATTTTGCAGATGAGGAAATTGAGGCTTAAGGAGGTAGAATCCCTTGGGCAGAGTCACAGAGTGGCAAGGGCAGGGCCCAAATCTGGGGTCAGGCCCAAGGCCGAAGGCCGAGTGCTTTTAGCCGCCACTGACACTTAGGGCTTCGCGCCCTGGCACCACCGGCCCTGAGTTCGGACAGGGCTTCTGTGTGGGCAGCACTGACTCTCGGGGCCCACCTCTGCACTCCAGGTCCCCGGTCCAGTTCCCAGCTTGGGGAAGGCTGTCCCACCAGCCCACAGCACTCCTTGGGTGCCTCGAGAGGTCCCTAACCCATCCCTGTCTTGATTCACTACACTGCACCCCCCATATAGAGACCACCTTTCGTTCTTGCTGCCCTCTCCTAGCCCACCAAGCATTTGCATTGCCCTGGTCTCTCCTCTCTGTTAAAAGGAATTAAGTTTCCTGCAAGGCACATTGTAGTTCACAGGGTGGGGTGAGTGTCCCCTAGCATTTGGGGTACAAAGGAAAAGGCACTCAGCGCTCCTGCCGCCGGGGAGCCTCCTGCATGAGGTTAAAAAAAAAAAAAAAACTAGCTCAGGTGTCGCCCGCAGAAACACGGCAGAGGGAGGTTAAGTCCTGTGGGTGCGCCTCCTCCCCCCACTTCACAGATGAAGAAACCGAGGCTCCGGGAATAGGAGTTGCCCAAGGTCACACAGCTAGGAAGTGACAGGGCGTGTTCCCACACCCTGAACCCTACTGTCTCTGCTGCATCACACCACAGAGTCACCAACCCAGCTGCTACCCTGACAGGAAGTGAGGCGAGATGAGCATCTCTGGGGGCTAAGTGGTGCCCCCATCCGCGGGAGGTGTTCTGGTTGGGGAGCACCAGGCAAGAGCCAGAGGGATGGAGGCGTGTGCAGACCTCAGGCCCAAGGAAGGAGTCTGGGGGGTGGGCCAGGCCCCCCTCCCTCTGGGGGACTATGGCACCTGCAGAGGGGAGTGCCAGTGTCCAGAGCCCGAAGGTGGTGACTGAGAGTCATACTCGGAGAGAAGTCAGGCCGGGATCTGAGGACCCCGGGACACCCACGCAAGCCCACCCGCAGGGGCCGGCCGATGCTGTGTCTTGAAGGGGAGGGGAAGCCTGGCGTGTGGCAGTCCTTAATGTAACCCCATTCTGGGCCCCCAAGGGGACGGTGTCAGCATTGCACGAACAGATGCTGGTAGAAGACCCAGCCCATAATAAACTCTCAGCAAATAGTTGAAAATCAACCCAGGGTCAATTCCCGGAGCCACTGAGATGGCCACAGCAGAGAGGCAAAGAGTGTCCTTTCTGGGCAGTGACTGCCAGCTCTGACGGCTCTCAAGGCCACTTCTCCACTTCCAGCAGGGGGTGGGGGGCACAGGGTTTGAGGGAGCTGAGGGAAAAAGCCCCTTCTGGCAGCGGCTGATAACGCGGGGGCTGTTGCGTTGCCCTCCGCGGGGGGCAGCAAGACTTCAGTCACCAGAAGCAAAGCTCGGCTTGAGGGCTTGCAGGCTTGCAGCATGGGGCGGGGACCAGCGGAGGCGAGGAGTGGCCTTTCCCTTCCCAACAAATAAATAAAGCCGAGCCGTCGAAGCCCCGTGGGCAGCCGCCGGCTCCCCAGCCTGACGAGGGGAGGGCGGGCGGGCGCTGCTGCTCGCTCCGGGACCGCCGCTGCCAGCTATCAGCCTTCCCATCGCCTCTCCCCGCTGGAAGAGAATTTAATCCACCGGGTTCCTCTCCACACACCCTGGGACTCCTTTTGATGTTCCTCTTTATCTCCCTTCCCAACAGAAGTGCCCCTCAACAGCTCCAAGAGGGCCTCCTGCCTCACCCCGCCCCCCTCGCTCCCTCCCACCGCTCCACCAAGCAGTCCCCCTGCGGGGCCTGGCGGGGAGCAAGGGCGGAGGGCCGGCTGCACCCTCCACCGGCCCCTGCTTCTCTAACCTCCACCCACCGTCTTCCATCCCCCCCCCCGTCCCCCCATCCCCTCATCCCCGACCTTGAGAGGGGTGCCGTTTGGAGAGTGGGGGAGGAGTGCTCTGTTTTGCGGGGCCAGGGAGGGCGGGGTGGTTAAGAGCGTAGACTCTGCAGGTTCAGACTCGAGGTTGACTCCTTCAATGGCAGCCGCGAGGGTTGAACAAGTTACCCTCTCTGGCCTCAGTTTGCTTCTGCAGAAAGGGGGTAGCCTGCTGCTGCTGTCTATGGGAGGGGGGGCTGTTTTGAAGCCTCTGGTTAAGGTATGTGAGCGCATAATTGGTGCTTAGTATGTGGAAGAGGCTGATATACGAAGGCTGCCGTTAATGGGGGTTGTTCATCAACTTAGTGAACTGGGTGGGTGAGTGTCATACACACACACCCCAGGGGTTCTCACAAGCCAAGTCCCAGCAGGTACTGGACCTCCGAACAGGTCCTGAAGGGGCAGGCTGAGCATTTGTGGGGACTCAGCCAGAAAGTGACTCCGGAGCCTCAGGGCAGCTGTGTGAGAGTCCTGACTACTGCGGGTCAGGCTTGTGTGAACTCCTGAACTCGCAGCTGCTGCTGTCGGGCCAAGGAAAGGGAGCAAACCCCATCCACTGAGACCTCACCTACAGAAGCCAGGAAGCCCTAAGAGTCAGGAAACCCCTCTCCTGCCCTGCCAGGTGCACCAGCTGAAGCTGCACTGAGCCCCGCAGCCCCTCTCAGGCGCCTCCTCAGTCCCTCCCTCTGCCTGTGCGCAGCAGTTGCTCCGGCCCCCACCCTGAGGATCTAACCCAGCTTTCTCCCTCCTGCCACTCATCCACCATATCTGTCTGGTTTTCTTCACTGTTCGCAGACTTGCTCCTTCCCTTGCCTTTCTTCATCCAGGTGATTCTCAAACTTGAGCATGCATCGGAACACCTGGAGGGCTTGTTAAAACGCTGCTGGGCTCCATCCCCGAGTTTCTGATGCTGGAGAACTGGGCGTGGCCCCCAAATTTGCATTACTAACAAGCTCCAGGTGAGGCTGATGCAGTGGTCCCTGTGCCACACTCAGAACCACTGGTCTTCCCTCATAATTCTCGTCCTTCCTTGGATGCACTTTAGAATTAATAATCTGGAATGCATTATGAAATTCTGACGTCTGGTAGCTTTGCCCCTCCACCCTGCAAGTCTGATTTCCTCTGTCTGGAGTCTGGCCTAGGCATGGGAATATTTTAAAGTTCCCCAGGTGATTTTGATGTGCGGCTGGTGGAGAACGCCCACTCTGCCTCCCCTCTGCATCCCTGTGTCTGAAGTCTTCCCAACCCTGGCTGCCCAACACGGTGCCTTTGGGGGCACTGAGGACAATGCAGCTGTCTAGCTCCTCCCCTGGTAGATCCTGACTGGGGGCCCTGTGGGCACCTGCATTTCTGTGTAGAACCCACTGGCAAAGCCTCCCATTAACCCAGCAGTCAGGCCAGCTTCCCAACGTGGACCCTTCACAAATCAGCTCACTTCTTGGTCTCATGATTAATTATTTGTTCCCAGCTCCATGCGTTTGCTTAGGCCAGTGGTTCTCGAATGGTAGCCTCAGACCTGCAGCATATCAGCATTACCTGGAATGTATTAGAAATGCAAATGTATGGGCCCCGGCCCAGACCT
Source organism: Artibeus jamaicensis (assembly GCF_021234435.1). Lineage (NCBI taxonomy): Eukaryota > Metazoa > Chordata > Mammalia > Chiroptera > Phyllostomidae > Artibeus > Artibeus jamaicensis. The sequence goes on from NW_026521788.1 coordinate 23,231,634, forward strand.
GCTGAACCAAATATTCCTTGGGGGGGGGCGACAGTCTGGTTTAACAGTCGCCAGGTGATTCAAATATACAAAACGGACTAAGAATGAGCTTAAAGCCACTTCTTCAACACAGCACCCCTTCTCCATGCGTCCACTTTCCTTTCCTTCACTCCCAAAGCCAGTTCAGAACTCGCCTTCCCCGGAGATGCCTCCCCGGCTCCAGCTCACCTGCCGGCCTGGCATGCCCTCAGATTCGCCCCTGAGTTCTCAGTGTGACCATCGCCATTTGCTCTGCTGCCTCAGTTTGCACTGGAGCTGCAGCTGGGGGACGCCCGCATCAGGCCCTGACCCCACCGCCTGTGGCCTGAAGGCACCCCATCCCAGGAGCTTGTTGTCCTCACTGTGCCACCAGCCACCCCTGGGGCCTTGGCCGGCACATTCAACCTCTCTGAACCCCATCTCCTGTGGAGGGACTTCCCAGCCCTGGCATCCTTTCTTCTCCACCCTGTGGCCTGTGGGAAGAGGATGCACAGAGTAATGGGTGAGGAAAAACTGTGGAAGCCCCATGACTTCCTGAGCACCTACTGTGTGCCCGTTCCCAAGTGGATTTGCACCTACTGTGTGCCCACTCCCAGGTGGATTTGCACCGCCTGAGGCATGGTCTGGGGCCTCGAGGGGCTCCTGACATTCCACAACAAGCTCAGGGCGCTGTTCTGAACAGTGCCTGGCAAAGAGTAGATGCCCAATAAATGTGTGCAGTGTCATTCATTTTTAATATCACCATCCATCTGGACAGTTACGGAACAATCTCCAAGACATAGCTTTAAGTAAAAAAAATTAATAAAAAGTCCAACACAGAGCGACGTGTATAGTGTGCTTCTGTTTGTGTCGCGCAGAGGAGGCGCTGATGCGCAGGGCCCAGGCAGGCATGGCTTCCTGGGGAACGGGACCCAAGGCAGGGGTGGCAGGAAGGCTCTGGGGAAGGCTCTCAAGTGCCCGGGGCTGTGGAGAAAGGAAGATGGTTGTGTGCCCTGCACACTTTTGAATTATGTGAATGTTTTTCATGCCTGTGTTTATTATGTCTTTCTGTGTTAGGAAATTTAAAACGTGACAATGCTTGGTGACATTTCCTGCAGGGGTTTTGTCTAGGCTCCTGGTAGCAGGACACAGGAACGTGGCCCTTCCTCTCCCAGCCTCCCCCATCCCCTTTCCTGCCCCCCCCCACCCCCCAGCGAGGGCTCAGGGAGCTCAAGGAGACAGGAGCCCCTGTCCTCCCTCCCCCTTTGCAGACTTGCCCCCCGCCCCCCGCCCCAGGTGTGGGGCTGCACAGACCTCCCAGTACCTGCAAGCATGCGCACCTCCTCTCCCCGGCAGCCGGGAGGCTATGGCCCATCAGAGACAGGGGGCTGTCCCTCTGGAGCACCCTGTGTTCCTGGAGTCCGTCCTACCCCTCTCCCTCACCCCTACCTGGGGTCTCACCATCTCTTCTCTCTGGTTCCTTCCTCCTCTCCACACTTCTCTGGCTCCTTCTGTCTTCATATCCTTTGACTGCCCGACTCCCACTGACAGAACTTGGTAAGTGAGCCTGGGGGGGCATGGTGGGTACCGAGGGGAGGGGTCTTCACAGGGGGTGTTGCTCCACCTGCCAGGGCACAGCTCAGGCTGCCCCCACTCTCTCAGGCATCCAGGCCCTGTGGTGGAGACACCCAGGTCCACAGGAGGGAGAAGGGTTGGTGTCACCAGCTCGGAGCTGTCACACTCCGCCAGCTTTGGCTATTAGTGCCCCTTCGGGCATTTAATTGATCCCCTCCACCTGACAATGGATTCCACACCAGGGAGAACTGGAAACTGCACAGCCCAACAGGGCCAGGGGAGCATTGCCCGCACTGTGTGTGGGAGCTACTCTGGGCTGGGAACCCTGGAGGCCCCGCTGCTGGCCTGGACCCCAAGGTCAGCAGGAGAGCCTATGAGAGCTGCCCCCTTCAAACCCACTGAACCGGTAACAGGGCATAGGCCTGCTTCCAGTCTCTCGGGAAAGGCTCACAACAGGAAGTGCTCTCACTTTGCCAGTTTGTAGTTGTAAATGGAAAAAACTCAAGAGACTAATGGGTAAATGTTAACGTGCACTCATTCCACAAACGTACTTGAGAGCCTGTGGGACAGCTCGGGCTTTGCTGAGGGTGTCATCTCCAGGCTTCCGGGTTGCCTGGCTGCCTGCTTCTCTGCAGGAACAGGTTCCAGAAGGGAGCCCCTCAACATCCTTGGGCAACCAAGAAGAGAGGCATGCTTCCCTTCCCAGCCCCCAGTTTTCCACACAAGCATGTGCACAGATTGGCTGTGCTGGGCCCGGGGGTGGGAGACGCACGGCGAGCAGGAGGCCCCTGAGGGCCCCGGTCAGTGACCTGCTGGGCATCTGCAGCAGGGGCCGGGAGAGGCTCTTGACTGGTTGGCTACAAACCACATGCCACCTACTTAGGTTGAAGGAGGGTTTGGGGGAACCCCCCCCCCTTTGTGTGCAGGAAGTTGAAGAAGCTGAACCACTTCTGAGCAGGCCAGACTTGGCCATGTCTCCCACCTGCAGCAGTGGCTCGCCCTGCTGATCTGGGGACTTGGCCAAATGGAGACATCACACGCTTTGTGCGAGGATGAGCTGGGCCGGGCTCCGTGGGCTCCGTGGGCCCTGGCCCTGGAGAGGATGGTCAGAACCCCCTGGCTCAGAGCAAGCAACCCCTCCCTCCACCTGACCGCAGACTGAAACTGAGCCACTAGGCCTTAACAGGGCCTGCAAAGGCTGCGGCAGCTCTGGCTGTCTGGGGTCGTGTCCTGCTGGCCACAATGTGGGGGACACAGGGGTTCATTTTGCCACTCAGGCTATGAAATTATTCCCATTCCACACATAAGCAAGCCATTGTTCTCCCTGACCAACAGGTTCCAGAAGGAGGACAGGGAAAAACAGTGTCCTGCTCTGTCCCTCGTTCCCTCTCCTGTCCCACCGCTGTAGACACTTGCTTCTCTCCTGCTTCTGCTCTCCCCTCCCTCTCCCTGCTAGGTCTTATGGCTGGAAGACCCCTCCCCACTTGGGGTCACTGGGACAGAATAAAAGGAGCAGGGCATGGAAAATGCACCGAACCACCTTCAAGGGTGTTGTGGGCGTCCGATGGGGTGATGAAGGGAAAAAGCTGGAGGAGATTCCCAGAGAAGCCTAGACACGGGCAGGAGGGGGCTCAGGGAGCTGGGCAGGGTCGTTCAGTGGAGGCTGGGGACACTGGGGGATGAGGGCCAGGCCCGCTCCTACCCCGACCCACCTTCCACGCCAAGGCAGCTCTGCCCCCCAGCCGCGCGTCAGGCCTTGGCCTCCCACGCTCCTTCTGACTGGTTTCTCCTCCATTCTTCACCCCAGGGCCTGAACAGCATGTTTGAAGTGTACCTGGTGGGGAATAACTCCCACCACTTCATCATCTCTCCCACCTCCGTCCAAGGGAAAGCGGACATTCGCATCCGGGTGGCCATCCCCCTGGACTACGAAACCGTGGACCGCTACGACTTTGACGTAAGGGCCCTCTCACTGTCTTCCTGGTTGGGTGGGGGGATTTCAGGCAAGGCGGGAGGGGTGGGGTGACAGCATGCCCTTACATGACCCCTTCCGCCTCTTCCCACCTTTCCCTGCGTCTCTGACTCAGTGAGCCTGACAGGGGCTGGGCTGAGCCTCCCCTTTTCAAGGACAACCAGAAAATGTCCAAGAACTGAGCGGAATTCTACCAGGCACCACCAAGCCTCAGAAATCCCTCAGGAGCACTGCCATCCACACCCTGCCGGCAGAATCAGTGGACCCCCCCCCCCCCCTATGACCAGTGATGGAGGGACTCACAGTAGCACACACCTGGAATGAGCAGGGGCTCTGACAGGTGTTCTGGGTTGGCACCTGCAAAGGCCCCAGGGGACTCATGGGGACAAAGGCTCCAGGAGCACGTGGGAGCTTACCTGGGCCCTGCTCTGCACACCCAGCTCTTTGCCAACGAGAGTGTGCCTGACCACGTGGGCTATGCCAAGGTGAAGATTACCCTCATCAATGAGAATGACAACCGGCCCATCTTCAGCCAGCCACTGTACAACATCAGCTTGTACGAGAATGTCACTGTGGGGACCTCTGTGCTGACAGTCCTGGTGAGTCCCCACTCTTCCTGCATGGCCACTGAGTTCTGGGGCCCAGCGTGGGGAGGCAGCCAGAGGGATTTTGCCCAAGGGGTTTGGGCAGTCAGGGAAGGGGGTACCCCCAAGCTCTCAAAGGTTGTAGTGTTGGTGTATTTAAGCATCTGGACTCTCCTCACTGGGCTCCCTTGGCCAGGGTGCAGTGTGGAACAGGGGCCAGCACAAGGGAGGATGAGACTGGGCCGAGGATGCTTCGGTTCTCTGCCTTGTCTGTGAAGGGACAGCACCTGGATGGGCCGGGAGCCTGGAGGCATTCTCTAATGGGGACAGGTGCCGGCTGTCTCTGAGGGTGGTGATCACTATCTGAGCACAGGAGCTGGCAAAGAATGGGCCACTCAAGGGCACTTGGCATCCCAGCTGCCCTTGGGTTAGACTTTGGTAAGGGGCCCTCCCAGTGTCCATTTGTGTCAAACTCTTGGTTTCAAGGGACAGAAACTTATGTTTCAAACAAATGAACAAACAAAAAAGATTAGCTAGTGCAGCTCAACAGTATAAGTGATTTCATGAATGGCTGCATCCAGGCACCCAGCAGAGCAGGAATTTGACTTCAACACGAGGGTGGTTTTTTTTTTTAATTGGCAGAGACGGACACCAGCACCCCTAGGCTTGCTTCTTACGAATTTATCAACCCTATTGGGGAAAAAATATATCTTTTCCAGTAGTTGCAGCAAAAGTCACAGAGCTGATTTCCATTGATCCAGCTTTTTGGGCCATCCTGGAGCCAGTCATCAGGATTCTCATATTCTAGAGATGGGTCATACTCCCCACTGTGGAGTCACGGGTTGGGGTCAGTCCATCCAAATTAGATAAACTGAAATGGGGGAGGGGCTATATCAAAGGGGATCGTGATGGAAGAAGAAAGAAGATTGATCGCTGAGCAGATCAAAGTGGTAGGTGTGTGTTACACAAGCCCAGGGTCTTCCCAGAGCAGGTGCTCAAAAAAGATTATACAGTTTTACTCACTGCTGCCCCTCCCTGCTCACTCTGAGGCCCCCAGAGGGTCTATGTCTTGTTCTGTCCTCATGCCAAGCACAGACATTGCCTGCTGATCCCAGGCCCTCTACTCCAAAGTGTGTTTACTCTACAGACAGATGGCATAGAACCGTGTGGAGCCCCCAGGCCCTTCTCATCCCACAGTTATTAATATTCCAAACAGATGTGGAGCTAGGCAGGCCGTCAGGTGGAAACAGTACGTCTGCTGTGGCCATTCGCTTCCCCAGCCTGCGGCTTCACAAGGTGTTCTCCGCAATCAGTCACCCAATGCTTGAGGTCCCACAGACCCTCTGGTAGCCCCTAGGGGCTGGGCCTTCTGGACCCAAAGAAAGCATCTTCAGCCCTCCAGCCACCTTCGAATGTCAGGGTGAAGGACACCCAGGCAGCCTATGCTTCAAGGATCTCACAAGCAGAGGAAGCCCCAGCCCCCAGCTCTGGGGCCACGGGACAGAGAACTCAAATGTCAGGTCCAGGCTCGGAGGGGGTCTGGGGATTCCTTCCTGGTATTCTTGCTGGGGACAGAGGGTCTCACTTTGCAGTCCCAAGTTAACATGGTCCTGGGAGAGGGTTGAGGGAGCTGAGGGAGCCGAGGGAACAGGGCCCAGGTGTGGAGGAAAGCTCACCTCTTGGCCGCTGGCTAGGGGCTGGTGCCGAGGACCCTGAGTCAGGCCCCATGCCACCTGCAGTTAGCGCTGGAGAGGAGGTCTCCCAATTAATCGGGTTTCCTCAAGCACGGAGCAGTTTCCAGGCCTGCACGGACCCCTGCTGAGTGCCCAGGGTCCCGGCTCCCGTCCTCTCCCAGGCCTCCCGGAATGTTTAGTGGATGAGTTCCGCCTCCTCTTTGGCTGCCCGAGGGTCTCTGTCCAGGGCTGGCTCATGTGGCCAGCCTCGAGTTCCTGAGCGTGTCTGTCCAAGCCTTGCCCGCCTCCTTCTCAGTCCTGCGGCCCCAGGGTTTGTGGAATGGTGCCTACGAGGGAGCTGTCTCACCCAATGGTAACCTCCGGCACCAGGGTTTCGCACCTAAAGGGGCTCAGGACCTAAAGTGAACAGTGTTGTGGGCCCTGGTCTCCCTGCCTCCACTCTGTGCTGGTCTGTCCAGGTCACACCTAAGAGCCTTTACTTCCTCATGTGCATAAGGGGCATGAGACCCGCCAAGGCTGTTATCAGGATGTGTGAGCCATGGGTGCGAAAGCCCCTCCTGTGTAACCCCCACCCGTCATCTCCAGTCTCCCAAGGTGCTTCCCGACTCCTAGCAGTAGCCCGCTCTGTGGCCACCCCACCCACACCCACCATCCTGCTCCATCTCCCGCCCCCCACGCCCATTCTCTGCGCAGACCCTGGGTCAGCCTGGCCTCTCTGCCTCCTTTGCTGCAGGAGGGGCTGAAGCGATAGCCGCCTGCTCAGGGACTGTGAAATTCCTTCTCCCTGACCTTTACTGAGATGTTATTTAAATGTTTCATGGACAATGGTGTCAGGAAAAAAATTATGAAGGAAAGGGAAATGTTTTAATTTGCACTGAGGTCTGGGGTGCATGCAGCCTGCTGCGAGGGGCACCCTCACCCCCGCCCCAGCACGGCCCCATTTCTGTGGCTTGCTACCTGTTTTGGGAGAAGAACACGGGCTCATAATGGTGTTGGGAGGTCAGACTGTGAGGGGGCTGTCACCTCTAGCCTGGACATCCCACCTGGGGCCAAAGGGCTGGACCTTTTCACTTTCCGATCCATAGATCTCCCCTAGCCCAGACTTTGGGGTCCCAGGCACTCTCTTCCTCCTGAATTACAGTTCCTGTTACAACAAAATGAGTTTCCACTGATGGAGGGGAAAGAGTGGGGACCTGGAGTTCAAAGCCTCGATTTTCAGAATCGACTCCTTGGAGGACATGACAGAAGCTGCTTCCCTTAGCAGTACCTCATCGGTAAAATGAACAGGGTGGATCAGTGTGTCTGGTCCTTGCTAGACCTAGAGCCTGGAGGTGAGGTGACCTCTGAGGACTGCTGCCACTGTTGCCACCGCGGCTGTCACAGTTATTTCAGCAGCTGTTGTTGACGAGGTGTAAACCATGTACTTGAACGAACGTGTTATTTCCAGCCTACGCAGCTGCTGTCATCCTCACTGTATGGGCGAGGAAACTGAGGTTTGGGGAGATTAAGTCACTTTCTCAGGATCCAGGGCTAGTAGGTTGTGGGGGTGACTTTTCCCACAAGTCTCCCCGTCTGCCATGGATGAAGGTAAATAAGACATGACATGAGCTGCTTGAGGAGAAGAGGTGGCCAGTTTCTCAGCGGGAAAAGGCATTGAGCCCCCTCCTCCAAAGGCTTTTATTGGGTTGTAATACACAGGAATACAGGGCAGCAAGGATCAAACAGTAGATAACATTTCAAAGAAATCTGAGGGCTTAGTCTGAGTCAGAGTGTCTCAGGAAGGGAGTTTTGCAGAAACTTTTAGGGTTTCCTGCTCTGACCCTTAATGAAAGCACTCTTAGCAGAGCAGATTTCACAGGTTTATCAGGAAGTCTTTGTGATGTCAGATTCCCCCCACATATACACATGCTCTAGCAAGACAGGGAGCTGCACCCCTCCCCATCAGGTTTCAGGCTTAAGGGGATTAGAGCCAGGCAGTGCTTCTCCCAGAGGACATGGGGACTTGGGCTTTGGCCAGGGGGCACGGGTCTATTGTTCGCTCTTTGTTGCAGCCCCCAAGTCCTTCCATGATGGCCTCCCAGGTGGTCGAGTCTGGCTGAGGTTGCTCCCCTCTGTGAGGAGACTTACCCGTCATGTACTTCCGATCATGCTTCGGGGGCAGGGAGAGGAAACTGAGGCAGCATTTGCTACCAGAGACAAGCCTTGTCTCCTGTGGCTCGCATTCCAGAGGTCACTCACTCATCCTTAGCCACGGTGGGGTTAGGGTTACAATTCCTGAAACCAGTCAGAGCAGTCCACAACAGTAAGTGATTGAGCTGGAATTGGTAAAATGACTGCCTGACCCCAAGCCACAGGCCCTTGACCACAACGCTGCCCGTCTGAAAGGCTCTGCATCAGACCACTGCGCCTGTCTCTTCAGTAATGTTCAGAGCTGAGGGTAAAGAGAGGAACTGGGAAGTGCTCTCTGCGGGACCCAGGGGGACCGGCCGCATGGTCACCCCAGGCATTTTGTCCCGAGGTGACATTCTGGACCCTCAAGAATTTCTGGCACCATCAGGTGACCTTCCAGCTCTCTAGGTCCCAAGCTGCTCAGGGGTCAGAGCTAGGTGAGCGACTTTTTATTGATGGGGAGACCAGGTCAGGGAGACTGGAGCACTTCGCCCAGTGAAGCCGGAATCCCGAGGCAGCCAGAGCTGTCTTCATCAGGAAAGGCCTCCTGGAAGGAGGGGAGATGCAGGGCAAACGTCAGTGCGCAGTGGCCCTCTGAAGGGTGACTGCGCAGGGGAGACATGTGTAGGGGTGCATATACCCGTGTGTGGGGGCTGTGTGCACATGTATGCACGCAGGGGCATGTGTACATATAATACACACATCCGTGTGTGTGCAGGTCCCTGTATGATGTGGGTGGCTCCCCACCCTCCAGGTTGTGTTGTCTGTCCCCTGTCAGGTCCCCAGGCTGCTCCGATTCTCACCTCCAATCCCACCTTCTCTCCTGACAACAGGGTCAGGTGGGAAGACCATGGTGTCTTCCTGGGATTCTGCTGGGCTCAGGGCAGCCCCATGACCTGACCAAGGGGTGTGTGGGGCCCAGCAGGGTTTTGGGGTGCCATTAGACAGTAGGAGAATAATCGAACCATTCATTTATTCAATAAAATATTTCGAATACCTACTATGTGTCAGGCACATGACCCTAAAGACGCAGTGGTGCTATAAGTCTTGCCCTCATGAAGTTTACAGTCTCCTAAGAAAGCCTGAGGTTTATACTAAATCTTTACATTAAGTATTACTTGCTATGACGGACAGATCGGGGAGCTATGCATTCCTACAAGGGCACCTGACCTTGACTGGGGTCAGGGGAGGCTTCCCTGAAGAAGTGACCATTGAGCAGGCATGAACAGAGGGGCAAGGCGAGGGAAGCACATTGGAGGGAACAGCACATGCAGACAAAATGCCTTGTGGCTGGAATGCAGTGAGGAGTGTGTGTAGTGCAAGGAGGCGGAGTCCTGCTCTTATGAAGCATGAGGGGCTCAGCTGTCTCTCTTCCTTCCGAATCACCACCTACCCCACACGCAACCACCGGGCTGCTGTACGGATCATGGAGGAGTCCTGTGTTACTGAACCATCCCCATGCTCCTACCTGTTCCATTCTGGTGGCCCATGGCAGGCATTTGGGAAACAGCTGGCAGAAGTTGTACTTGGGATTGCAAGGAGCCAGCCGGCCTCTTGCAGTATGGAGCTCATGTCCCCGGATTTATTAGAGGACAGCAAGAGAGGGGTGCTGAGGCAGAATGAGAGCCAGCAGGGAGGTTACTCCTGGGGCGGGTCTTACTGCACCCCAGACCTTTTCTCCCTGCTCCAGTATGGGCAGAAGGGATGGACTGTCAGACAAGACAGGCTTCTCCAGGCAGAGAATCAAAGCGAGAAGGAAAGGCACGTGAGAGCCCTGACCGGGCAGGTGCGGGCCCCAGGACGCCCAGCTCAGTGTCTGCTCGGCCCGGGCCAGACAGAGCAGCCTGGTGGGAGCTGAAAGGAATGGCTCCTCTCCCCTCCCTGCCCCGCCCCCCAGCCTGTCCTGGGGGGACTGGTCCCACCCGTTCTCTGGGACTGGGTTTTCTTCCCATGAAGTAGGAAGTGTTGTGCCTGCCCAGCCCACATGGCTGGATTGTTGAGAGACCCCATTATGGTGATGTGGGTGTAAATACTGGGTTTACAGTGGCTCACATGGAATATAACACAACAATAAATAAATAATAATAGAAGAATAAAGTTTTGCGTACTCACAACTGTAAACCTACTTTTGCTCCGCCCTGTGTTTAAGGACTGACAGACTGAAAGAAAGGTTTTATCCTCATCAGCCCTAAGGACCCCAGTTCCGCCTTCCCCCACCCCTTCAGCCTGCAAGCACAGCTCTGCTGAGGTAGGACCTCGATGGGCCACTGTGCCTGCTTCCTGCTCTGTGACTGGGACAGATGCTTTGGCAGGACCCCATCCAGGCAGGGTGTTGTGAGAATTGAGTGAAGGCGCTGTGAACGGTTTGTGAAGGCGCTGCGCACACAGCTGGCTGGGAGCACACTCAGGGCATTTCAGCAGGGCATGCCGAGCCTCCTGTCTGAGGCTTCGTGGAGTGGGAACACCAAGCTCAAAGCCACGGCCCTGCCCTGGGCAGCCACGTAACCTGGGTGATACCTGGGGAGCCCCAGTGCCCCGTTTTGAAGTGAGGTGATTGGGTCTCTGGCTTCGTGGGGCTCTAATTCCAACTCATTGTGCCTGAGAGGAAAGGGGAGTCCCCCTTCATTTACATTCACTCCCTGTGACACAGACGTGCTTCCTCCCCTCAAGGGTCCCTCACTCGCCCACTGGCCTCCGGAGCTGTCTCTCCTGCCCGGTCTGGAGGCTTGGCCAGGATTCCCAAGGCCTTCACCTGCCTGCTCTTGGAGCTAAGCTGCTTTTCCTCCTGGTCCTCCCTGCCCACCCAAACCAACACAGACAGCCCTGCCGCTCGTCCCCTCCTCACCCTGCCCCTCCCAGCAGCAAATACCCCTGGCACCGAAAGGGAAAGGTGTGCTATGCTGTCCCTGCCCCGGCCTCAGTCCTGGCGGACACAAAATGCATGAGCCTCTTCTCCAGCTCGGTGCACCCCGGGGCTCCCTCAGCCTGCAGGCTCAGGGACACCCACACACCCCGACCTGTTGCAGGAACCTAACACAGGCCTCACCTGGGTTCTGGGAATCTGGTGGCCCAGCCAAGTGGTCAGGGAAGGCCAGTGCCCTGTGTTGGCCTCCAGTGGTGGTCCCTCTGGCCCCTTACAGAAGGGTATGCTGCCCTGCAACGTGGGGGACACCTGTCAGCTGCATCGGCCCCTGCAGGAGGAAACCTTGGCTGGGAAGAAGGGGTGGAAACCAAGGAGACCCAAGTTCAAACCCTGCTCTGCGAGCTGGGCCAGTGCTTGGCTGTGTCTAAGCCTCTGTCCCCGTGTTCACTATGGAGATGGTGATAGTGTCTGTCCCATAGTTAAGAGAAATGGGGTATTTTAGCACACTTGGCGCATTAGAAAGCTCTGGGTAAATGGCAGCTGTGATTGCTAGTGCTGGTGTTGGTAATCTTATCCACCGTGAAGCTCCATCTTATTTGGGGTCAGTGGCTCTTAACCTTAGCAGACAAGTGCCTGGATAGTCTGCCTTTGGCTCCGACTTCACCAGACACCAGGTCCTCTGAAGTTCATGTGCTGGTTGAGTTCTTGTCTGTGCCCGTCCCTGGGATTCTAACACTCAGGCCCCAGCCTCAAGCTGCAGAAGGCAGAGGAAGCTTACACAGGGACACAGGAGCGAACCAAGACTCCTAGACACAGGTGTGACAGGTGCTTGGCTTCCTGGGCGTGCAGCCCAGGTATCTGCTCAGAGGCCTGGACTTAGAAGGCCTGGCACTCAGGCGGATGCCGTGCTGTCACCACCTGGAAATTCTTCATTTTTGAACAAGGGGCTCCACGTGTTCATTTTGCACTAGGCTTTGCAAATTGCGTAGTATGTCCTGACTATAGGAGCCCCAAGGAATTCGGTGGTTCTCCACTGTCCTCCCCCACTGCCACACTCAGTCTACACCAGCTTGCTTTGCACCACGCTCTGCTCGAGGGCCACAGACGGGGCTGTATAAAGCAGCAGCCATTGTCTTACACTCATGGGTTTGGTGGCTCAGGGATATGGAGAGGGCTCAGCAGAGGGCCCTTCTTCGCTCCTTGAATATGGGAGTGACTGTAACAGCTGGAGGCTCCTCCTCCCATGTCTGGTGCCTGTGCTGGTCCAATTGGAGGGCTGGCTCAGCTGTGTGCTCACCTGAGCCCCTCCATGTGGCCCCTCCACGTGGTCCCCCCATGTGGCATGGAAGTTCTGAGTGGAAGCACCTCAGAGGAGGTCTCTGAGGAGCCAGCATCCCAAGAGGGCCAAGCAAAAGCTGTGTGGCCGTCTCTGACCCAGCCTCGAAGTCACACAGCATCATTTCTGGTGAATTCTGTTGGTTGTAGTGAGTCAGTGCAGCAAGTTCAAATTCAGGGCCAAGGGCTATAGATGCTTCCCCAACTCTCAGTGGGAAGAATGTCGAAGAATTTATACAAATGTAGGTGTTTTGCAACCACTCAGAGCTCACTCCTGTTCTCTACCTGTGATGAGATGTCGTCTGTGAGCGTGGCCCCGGGAGACGGCCAGTCCCCCTCCCCCACCTGGATGCTGCGCAAACCAGGCAGAAGAGCAGAAGGCGGAAACCCTCCAAACCCCACTTCCAGCCCAGAGCACAGGTCTGGGCTAAGAACACGAGGCCCATGGCCTGAATCCGGCCCTCCGCCTTGTTTTGTCTGGCCTGGCACCTTGTTTCTACCCAGCAGTAGCCCTGAGCTCTCGCTTAACTGTTAAGTTACATTCATACAGTCCTAAAGTGACAGTCAACCCTTTGAAGGCAACCGTAAGGCTGATGTGGCCCCCGGTGGGAACGAGTGTGACACCCCTGGCCTAGAAAGTGCTCTTCTTCAATAGTGGTAGGAAGGCAAAGAGAAGCGTCATCCCACTGACCCCAGGCACCTCATGGTAAAGTGAGGCCTAGGCCTAGGTTGGCATTCAAGGCCTTCACACCCTGGCCCTAAGCTGCTTTCCTGCCTTCTGCGCACTATACCCCTCGTACCCCTTCTCTCCTGCCCGACCAGGCTCCCCAGCTCCCTGCTCATATTACTCCCCTCCAAGCTCTTCCTCTCTCCTGTCTGAGACTGTCCAAAGCCTGCTGACCATAAGGGCCAGTCCAGTTGGCAGCCTTGTAAGTGGCCCTCCCCCGGTGACGAGCACCGGCCCACTCCATCCGAGGTCTTCCCCTCCTTACCAGCTCACCTGCGTACGAGGCACCTCACTTTCCCCGGCTGCTGTCACTGCTCATACTGGGGATTTCATGAATAACATCCTTTTCTCCCCAGCCCACTGGAAACCTCCCGAAGGCGAGTTCTCTCTGTTTCAGTGTCCCCCCCCCCCCCCCCCGAGAGGTGCTGCACAGAGAAAATCTGACTCCTAGAGTGCCCGAGACGAGTAGACCGGCTGCCTTCCGAGGGCCCTTCCTAGGTCAGGCAGGGTCTGGGGATGCAGAACCCCCAGCCCAGGAACAGAGGCAGGGCCTGGGCGATACACTCTCCCCAGGTTCCAGGATCCCCTGGCGCATCCTAATCCTGATCCTAATCAGGGCATGTGATTGCAAGGTCAAGGCTAAGGTGCAACCAGCCCCTCAGCCTGGCTCTGCAGACAAGTAAGAGGGCCCTGACCCTGCTTCCTTAGCTGCTCCTGGGCAGGCTGGGGAGGGGGTGGGAGGCTCCGGGAGCCCACGGGTCTCTGCTGCAGAATCGTTCCCCTTCGTCCCTCCCAGAGTGGGGCTGTACTTTCTCGGCAACCCCAGATGCCCCTACCATACTCCTCCTCCATTCACTGACTATTCACTGAAGGCCTGGAATGATGGCGGTGAACCAGACAGACAGTCCTCTATATTCCCCGGGCAGAAGACAGAAGATGAACAAACAATACACGCAGGGTGTCAGAGGGGGATGAGCACCATGGGGAAAGTGTAGCCCGGCTGGGTGGGGAATGCCAGCAGGGTGGTGTAACTCTGCCTTATCAAGTGGTCAAGGACGGCAGGCCTCTCACAGAAGGTGGCATTAGACAGAGAGAAGCTGAGGGGCGGGGGTCGATCTGGGGCACGACTGGCCCAGGCTGCGGGAGCTGCAGGTGAAAGGCTTCCAGACAAGAGCCTGGTGGAGCAGGTGGACATGCAGAGGAGGAGGGAGGGGTGACTGTCCGGGACAGCGAGCCCATCAGCGGTGACCGTGCTGCAGAGAGACTTGATGGACCACTGTGGCTGCTAGACGAAGTGGGGGTGGGGGCTGAGTGAAAGACGCTGGCCCCAGCCACGTAGGTGGCAGTGGCGGAGGAGAGGTGGGAATCTCAGGAGCACCCCGCCGCCTCCTCTCCCGGCTCACACGTGGGTCTGAGCACTGGCTTCACATTCTCCCCGACACCCCACCTCCCCCAGGCCCCGCAAGGCGTGTCCCTCCCGTCCCCACCTCTCAGCACCGAAGCGGGCAGACAGCCCCGGGTTGGCCTCCTACCACAGTCTGGCCTTGGGCAGTTTACCAGCTGTCCCTGGGTTCCTGTCCCCCTCTGTAAAATGGGGAGAGTCATTCCCACCTCAGCAGCGCTGGGGACTCATGTGGGGGAACATCGCAGTCCCCAGCGCGCACACAGCAAACACTCTGATGGCCGCCTCAGCCCCAGCAGCACGCCTGGCATCCGTTCGGGGCCATCCGTGCGGTTCCAGGACAGTGGCCTCTCCCCCTTCTGAGAGCATCGGTTCAACCCGAATCTGTCATTGCATAACGCTGATGACAGAAATGGCCAACACGAATTATTATTAGTAGGTCTAGGAGACGATAACATAACCTAAGAGTAGGCCCCGTCCAGGGATTCAGCAAAACCCAGCGAGACAGGTGAACGCAGGGGAGAGTGGAAGTGGGCTCCCCTTCCTGAGAACAGCCCCCCACCCCGCCCCCTCCTCGTGCTCTCTCCCCACTTCCTCCTGACACCCCTCACCACGGGCATCTTAATTGATCTCATTGTTCTCCAATCCCTTGAGACCTGAGACTCCAGCTGTGCTTAAACAGAACAAAATCTCTTCCAATTTCCCCACCGTTTAAAAGAAAATTGAATTCTTTATCTGCAGCCTGGGGAGGGGAAGAGAGAAGCTGGAGAGGGAGAGAGGCACCAGTAAATAGTGCCTGTGCCGCCCGCCCCAGCCCCGCTCCCAACCCGGCCTGGAGGGGCCTGTAGACGCACTCTCCCCCGTTCAGGGGGTGTCTAGGCTGTACTTCTGGGCCCCTTTAATCTGCTCTGGGGTTCAGTCCCAATCAAGGGGCCAGTACGGTGCCGGCCAGAGGCTGGGAGGAAGCCACGCTGGCTGTCGGTGATTGACGGCCTGAGTTCCTCTGTCTGTCAGGCCTCAGTGCTCCTCGACTGTGTTTATCTCTTTAATCTAAATATCCATCCGTAAAACCGAAATGGGATGGAATGAGAGGTAGGACAGGCGCTAAGGACAGAGAGAGACAGAGAGAGAGACACGGCTGGCTGCCGCCTGCCCGCCGCCACCCTGGGCTCCTGGAAGGAGGGCCCGTGGGTCGGGGCCGAGGACGGCTGCCCTTGGCGGGCTCAGGCCTGGGTCAGCACTGAGGGCTGTGCGCCCCAGCCCTGTGCCTCAAGCAGATTTTCCAGGATTTTGTCTAAGGCCTGACAGTTCCCAGCCATTTGGTCACTCAGCTAATTGATTTCTGACAAATGAATCTGAAGCTCCACTGCCTGTTGAGTCTTTGAGGCCTCCCTCCCTGGTGCCTCCAGAATCCCTCTTCTTGGGAGGTGCAGCTCTGTCTGCCACTGACCTTTGCCCCTTTACCAAAAAAAAAAAAAAAAACCCAAGTGTTGTCCATCACAGCCCTGGTGAGTGGGTGTTGTGAGCTTAGTAAATGCCAAGCATTTCACAGTAGGTCATTCATCTCTTCTGTGCCCAGAGAGGGTAAGTAACCTGCCCATGGTCAGCCAGCTGGTAAGTGGCCAAGTCAGGATTCAAACCTCAGTCTGTCTGACCCACAGCCCCTAGGTGTCCCTCCTGTTTGCTGGTCACCATCAGGTGCCCACCCCCACACTGGGCTCCCGCCTGTTGTCAGAATCAGCCAGCTCCAGGGTCTGAGCGGGTGGGCTGAGTGCTGGCCTGGGAGGCGGGAGCTGGTCGGTCACTGGGTGACCTTGAGCTCCAGGGGGCTTCCATGTGCCCATCTGTAAAACGAAGGCACTCTGTGGGATGCTCTCTAAGGCCCCCTGTGGCCACTGTGTGTGACGCCCTGCCCCCAGACATCCATTCCCCTTCGGGGTTGGCAGCCTGTGGTCCCCTGCACTCTGTGCCTGCTGGAGTCACCCTGCCGCTGGTTAGCTGCTCATTGTTCCTGCTCAGGCCGGTGCTCAGAGGTCACTGGAGTGAAGAAGATGGACCCCTGGGCGAGGGGACAGTGGGTAGCTGTAAGAGTGGCTGGGGCCAGAATGAGTCCATAAATGCTGCAAACCAAACGATTGTACTGAGTCCACCTGTGCCGCCATGTGCTGGGAAGGTTATGAACTCTGGGGCGGGGTGACGGGGGTGGGCCCACGGCAGCCCCCAGGACCCGGGCCTAAGAGCTTGCCCCAGGGGCTTGTCTGAGAGCAGGTGGGAGAAAGGCTGAGGGAGCAGAGAGGGGGTCTGGGCGGGGGTTGGCACAGAAGTTTAGGCAGAAATCAAACTGGACCTGTGGGTTTGGGGTGGCTTAATCTTGCACAGTCCCTGCAGGAGGGGTGACAGCTGTGGCTTCTGCCAGCTTAATTCTGGAGTGGCTCAAAGTCCCTTACGCCCATTGGTTTTAGTGTTTTTATTTTAACCATGATCCATAATAAAAATTACATTGAACTTCATGACTTAGGACCTACACACTCGTATCGCAAAGAAAACAATACTTCCTTGCTATGTGCAATAATACTCTAAGAATTTTATTTTATTCTAGATTTTGTCTTTGGTGAGAACCTTTAAGATCTACTCTCTTAGCGACTTTGAAATATGCAATACAGTGTTGTTAACTATAGTCTCCACACTGTACACAACATCCTCAGGACATTTATTTTATAATTGAAAGTTTGCTCCTTTGGGTCACCTCCACCCATTTTGCCCAACCCCACACCCACCTCTGACAACCACTAATCTGTTCTATGAGCTCAGTTTTGTTTTGTTTTTGAGATTTTATACATAAGTGAGAACATGGTGTGTCTGACTTTCTCTGATTTACTTTGCTCAGCACGATGCCGTCAAGGTCCATCCGTGTTGTTGCAAATGCCAAGATGTCCTTCTTTGTGGCTGAATAATGTTCCATTGTATATACGTACCACATCTTCTCTATCCATTCGCCCATTGATGGATGCTTGGGTTGTTTCCTTATCTTGGCTGTTATAAATAACACATCAGGGGACATGGCGGGGCAGACATCTTTTTGAGTTAGTGCTTTCGTGTTTTTCAGATAAACACCCAGAGGCAGGTTTGTTTGCTGGGTCATACGACAGGTGTATTTGTACTTTTTGAGGAGCCTTCATGCTGTTTTCCACAGCGGTCGAATCCGCTTACGTTTCTGCCCACAGGTCCCGCCCCAGAGTGCCCTTTTCTTCACCTCTTTGTCACCACTTGTTGTCTCTCGTTTCTTTCATGATAGTCATTTAAATAGTATGAAGCGATATCTCCTTGTGGTTTTGATTTGCATTTCCCTGATGATTAGTGATGTTGAGTGCCTTTTCATGTACCTACTGGCCATATTTGTATGTCCTCTTTGGGAAAAATGTCTATTCAGAACCTCTGCACATTTTTTTATTAGTTTGCTTGGGTTTTTTTGCTATTGAGTTGTATATGTATATTAGATATTAATCCCTTATCAGATATAGGATTTACCAATATTTTCTCCCACTCGAAGGTTGTCTTTTCATCTCGTTCATGGCTTCCTTAGCAGTGCAGAAGTTTTTTACTCTGTTATAGTCCTTCTTGTTTATTTTTGCCTTTGCTTTGGTGGAAAATGCAACAAATCACCACTGAGACCATGTCAAGGAACTTATGGCTTATGTTTTTCTGCTAGCAATTTTATGTTTCTAGGTGTTACATCCAAGTCTTTAATCCATTTTTGAGTTAATTCTTGTGTATTGCGTAAAGAGAATGGTCCCGTTTTGCTCTTTTGCAGGTAGCTGTCCACTTTTTCCAATACTGTTTATTGAAGAGGCTGTCCTTTCCCCATTGTATTGTATATTCTTGTCTCCTTTGTCATAAAGTAATTGATCATATGCATCATAGGTTTAGTTCTGGACTCTGTTCTATTCCATCGATCTATGTGTCTGTTCTCATGCCAATATCGTACTGTTTTATTTGTGATATAGTTTGAAATCAGGGAGCGTGATGCCTTCATCTTTGTTCTTCTTTCTCAAGGTTGCTTTGGCTCTTCGGGGTCTTTGTGGTTCCACACAAATTCTAGGATTGTTTGTTCTACTTCTGTGAAAAATGCCATTGGGATTTTGACAGGGATTGCATTGCATCCGCAGATTGCTTTGGGTAGAAGGGCCATTTTAACCATATTCTTCTAATCCATGAGTGTGAATTGTCTTTCCATTTATTTGTTGTGCTTCCTCTGTTTATTTCATCAGTGTCTTATAGCTTCCACCCTACTAGATTTAATTTTTTTAAGATTTTCTTTATTTATTTTTAGAGGAGAAGAGAAGGGAAGGAGAGAGGGAAAGAAACACCAATGTGTGGTTGCCTTTTGCGCACGCCCCACTGGGGACCTGGCTCACTCCCAGGCATATGCCTTGACTGGGAATCGAACCGGCAACCCTTTGGTTCACAGGCCTGTGCTCAAACCACTGAACTACACCAGCCAGAGCTAGGTTTTATTTTTTTTTAATGCTAGTCATGACCCATTAATTTAAGTTGATTTTATGACCAAGTAATGCATTGTTAGCTAAGTTTGAACATCTCTAGAAGGAGCCTTCTCTGCTTTACTCTGCAGTGACAATGATATCAATTCATGTCCCTCAGGTCCTCACTACTGGGAGCAGGGTGGTAAAGGCCATGATTCCAGACTTAAACCACTGAGGTTTATTCTGACTCAGCCGTTTCTGAGCTATATGACTTTAAATAGGTTACTTGTATCAGCAATGACCCAATACAGCTACCAGTGAGAGAAACCTCCAAAACAATTGCTTAGCCAGGATCAAAGTGCATTCTCTCCCACGTAAAAGTAGTTGAAAGGGGCAAAGCCTTGCACGGCCCCTTCAGCTCTCTTCCCCGCCATTCCTGCGGTACAGCCCTCACCTCCGTGGGCCAAGGTGGTGGGCAGCCTTCACATCACGTGAAGCTGCAGAACACTGGAAGGGAAGAAAAGCACTCCCTCCCTTTAGGAGACTTCCTACAAGTGCCTTGCAAAAGTCTGCTTTCATCTCATTGGCCAGAACTTAGTCGTGTGGCTGTACCTATCTGCAAAGGAAGCTGGGAAGTATAATATTTTAGTCAAACAGTTTTTGTTAACTTGAGAAAGGAAACATGGATGTGTAGTCTCTGCCATATAAGCTCTTCATGCCTTAGTTTCCTCCTCTGGAACATGGTCATTAGGATAGCGCCTCACAGATTTGTGGTGGGAGATTCAATGAGATAATGCATGTACAGAACTTAGCACAGTACCTGACATGGAGTGAGTGCTAAGCAAACAATGGGTACTAATATTAAGTGTCTGGCACCAAACTAGGCCAATCACATACGTTATCTCATTGAATCCCTACAGCAACCTGGTGGGGTTAGAAATTAGCCTCCTCATTTTATTGATGAGAGCACCGAGGTTCAGAGAAGTTAGGTGTCTACGCCTGAGAAGTTTGCACCTGTGGAAGCGGCAGAGTTTAGGCATGAACCTCATGTCTAGGATGCTGAAGTCCTTTCCCTTAACTGTAAGGCAGTGCAGTCTTCTCATGGAGACTAAGCCCCTCCCTGAGGACCTGATGAGACTGTGGGGCCAACAGGTAAGAGGAGAGGCAAACTGAACCCAAGGCCAGAGCTCCCTCTGCCAGCCCAGCCACTATAGAGGGTAACCCAAGGAGGAACGAGACCAGGACAAAAGGCCCTGTTAGGCATTTATTATAACAAGACCTGCAAACTTGGAGTCGGAACATCTAGGCCTTTGATTTACTGAATGACTCTGGCCAAGCCCCTTTTCTCTGTGAGCCTCAATTTCTCCACCCGCTTAATGGAGAGAATGTTGCTGAACCCTATCCGCTTTCTGGGGACATTTTTAGAACAGTGTGGCCAGAGAGTTTTGAAATCCTCAGGATGCAAGTTTTCATAAATGAGATAGGCTGCTCGTCTGTTAGTGCATTTCTCAGTCCATTAGAACACTGACTGCTGGGAGTGGGATGGGCAGAGACACGAAGGAACCCAGATGTCTGTGGACAGGGGTAGTTCTCAGGCACGAGTTTCCCAGCATGCCCTCCCTATGCGGCACTCATACACAGCATCTAACTATCTTGCCATCCAGCCCTGGGCTGGACTGGCCCAGGTGAGTGAGGGGCTGGGGCTGCAGCCCTCTGCTACTCTGAGACCATGGGTGATTTATAGTTTCCGCATCGGACTTTGACCTTAATTTCTTGTCGTAGTGGGCTGTAAAATTCATTAGGGACCCTCAGGCGGAGTGATGGAGATGTCAAGTGGGCAGTCATGTGGGTATTTAATCTATCAGATGTGTGGCTTGCCACTTAGCAAGACAACAAGAGAATGTGGGATCAATGCAGTTCATTAGTGAGTAGTACATGCCAGGCCAATCAGCACCCGCTAATGGCGGCAAGCATGGGGGTCATGCCCCTGCGCTCCAAGTCACCTTGGAGTGAGGACGTTTCCTAGCTCATGGGTGGGACCCGCCCACACCCAGGTACCTTTCGGACCTTCCCGCTAAACCTAAAGCTGCCTGTTACATCCTAGAAGGGCAGGGGCAAAGAGGGAGGGCGGCAGACTCAGGGTGGAGCACAGTGGTAAGATCCGCTAGTGGGTGGAGGCTGTCCCGGCCATCCATCGTTTGGCTGTACCCCAGGGGGCTGATTGGACTGTCTTTTGCTCCTTCCATCTCCTCTGCACATAAGGTCCCACTTAACTGAGCCTCAGCCACAGCATCTGTCCCCACGCCTTCCTGGCGCTCTCCCCTTCTCGTCTGCTACCACATAATCCCAGCTTGATAGCTGGCCCCAGAGAGGTCCTGTGTCCTTTCCGATTGTGAATATCTTGTTCACCCCCAGCCAGCCAGCCAGCCAGTCAGCCACCCTCCCTCCCCCTGCATCCTGGGAAGATGGCTTTCTGCATTCCCATCTTCTTTGTTGGATGGTCAGATGTGTTTTTTTTTAAGTCACTCAATCGAGTCTTCCTCAAACCCAAGAGCATGAGAAAATGGACAGCATTGCCAAAGAGTTAGGGGTGTAATTGTTTTTCCCTTTGCTTTGTGTGTAAATGAGTGCCACACAGGCAGACTGTGGGCCCCTGGGCCATTCGCACCTTCGAGGGCAGGGAACACACAGCCTGGCTCAGCGCCGAGCGCCCTATGTCTAGCCCAAGGCCTGCGTCTGAAGTCTGCCCCCCACAAACAGACCCTGAGACAGGGGTTCTGGGGCAGGTGGGTTACTTGGGAAGTGACTCCAGGAAACTCAGATGGGAGTGGGAACTGAGACAAGGTCACTGAGGGGGCATTGTGAAGCCAGTCACCACAAGGCAGGACTGCTGGAGCTCAGTCCACTGAGAAATCTGGGGGAAGAGGTTGTCACCCCACCTCAGCACGATTGTCCATCCACTCCCAGCCTCACTGAGTGAGGGCAGCTTCCAGGGACAGGGCGACCCCATCCTGCCAACTGCTTCCTTAAGAAAAAGCCCTCGGGCTGAGGGAGGCGCAGGGAGCCCCGGCAGGGGGAGGTGAGCGCGAGGGTTGTGCGTGGCAGCGCGCGCACGAGCAGCTTCCTCCCATCGGCCACTTTCCGCAGCCAGAAGAGGAGGGTACGTATCAGAACTCGTCTGCTCGAGGGGGAGCGGGGACGAAATGGCCAATCCGCACAGATGTCTCAGAGTAACACCCGGAACCCAGTAAGGACTAAACAAGAGTGAGATGTTGGTACCACTTTTGCCTTTATCATCAGCTGGAGTTGCCTCATCTGTAAAGCGGGATGGTGAACCCTGTCTTGATGGTTGTCTTAGAACAAATTAGGGCCGAATTATGTCCGGTTCCTTGCATAGCGCCAGGCCCAAGGTGCCGCACAGCAAGGCGGTGAGCTCAGTTATCCCAGCGATGCGAGGGGCCCCCAGTGCCCCCCCAGGCTGACTCCCGGCACCTCCCCACAGGGGCCAGGAGACTGCTAGGCAGCTGCTGGCCACCCCGACAGCCTCTGACATCCCCATAATTGCTTTCCCACAACGACTTCTTTAAGCACAGAGTTGCTGCCCAGAACAATTTGTTCGCCATCAATTTTTATTTCCAGGTTTTAAAACACAATGGAGAGAAAGAAAGAAGGGGGTGGGGAAACCCAAGAACAAGCACGGTGACTGTAATAACAAACAAGCCGGAACCCCCACAGAGGGCTGACACCCCCACAGGGGTGCTCGAGAGAGCACCTGTCAGCCTGATTCCCCACGGACTGACACCTTAATTCACGGAGCCCGGCTGCTGCAGGAGCACCCCCTCCTGCAGGGCTCAGGCCACCTCGTTTCTTCCACCTGGCTGGCTGCTGGGCGTCAGCGCCTGGGAAAGACAGCGGCTGGAGCTGGGAGTGGGAACACTAATACAGGCTTCGCTTGGAAATGTGACCATGTGCCAGACATCAGTCTGAATCACATGTAGCACCTTCTTTAGTCCTCACAGTCATCCCAAGAGGGTCAGATAGTATTGTTGGCCCCATTTTATAGAGGGGGAAACTGAGGCTTACAGTGGATGTACTGTGGTTATTCCTTCTCCTCTTCTTCCTTTGGTCTCTTTTTCCTTCCTCCTCCCTGCTCTCTGATCCCTCCTTTTCTCTCTTCCTTCTTCTCTCCTCTTTATCTCTTCCTCCCACTTCCCTCGCCAGCCTTTTCTCTCTCTCCCTCCCCGCTTTCCTGCGTGGTTCCGCCTCCCACCCCCATCATCATCCTTTCGATGTCCTTCCCTCCCCAGACATCAATCTACTCGGGATTTGCTGTGGGCTCGTCACTGGTAGAAAGAACCTCATAGGTCACCATATATAATTTCCTCATTCATTCAGTTGCTATTTGTGGGAGGCTCCAACCCTGGGGATCCATGGGCAACAAGCCAGACTCAGCCCTGCCCTCGTGAAGCTTGCTTACATTGTAGTGGAAGGAGAGAGCGAGCCAGTGACATTTGCCCACATGCTCCTGCCAAAACCGTGCCCTCCGCCCCGTTCCCTCTGTCGGCCAGCACTACTCCTCAGCTCCAGCTGAGTCCAGCTGCTTACCAGCCCATCCCTGACCACCTTGCCCAAGCCCCCATCGCCTCTCACCACTCACAAAGACCACCTCAGCTCCTAGTTCCTGTCCCTTTTCCTGCCCCAGGAGTCTGTTACCCCAGCAACAATAATGGGTGTAGGGGTGGGGAGGGCGGAGGGCATGCAAGAATCAACCAATGAATGCAAAATAAGTGGAACAACAAATCAGTGTTTCTCTCTCTTTCTCCCCTGGCACCTTCCTCTCTCTCAAATCAAGGAATTAATTATTTAAATAATAAGAGAGATCCGGGAAGAGCATTCTTGGCAGAGGGAACTCCTAGCTGTGAGGCAGGAAGAGGGAGCTTGGCCCACTAGTGACCTAAAGACTAAAGGAGCAGGCAGAGTAATGGAGCAGTGGGTTCGCAGACGAGGGCGGAGGCCACCCCACATCCACATCGGGCCTCAGGGTCAAGGGCAGGCAGCTGGGATTTTGTCATCAGAGCTCTGGGTGCCATCTAGACTGGTAAGTGGCGTCCTGGGTTGTCAGATCCTCCCTCTGGCTCAGACGGAGGCTGGGCCGTTGGTGCCGGGGCAGAAGCAGGCACACCCAGACCAGCAGGAGGCTGTGCGGCCCAGGGGCCCCAAGCCCAGCGTCCCACTCGAGTCCCACAGCTGGATGGCTGGTGCTGGCACTGGATCAGACCCAGATCTTGTCCCATTTTGGTGACATTTGTGTGGTTCTGCACTTAGCCACAAATCCTCTTTGAAGCCCTCCTTGCCAGGTCTTTGTACCGCGCCCTGCAGTAAAGAGGGGTTTTCTTTGGAAGATGCTCTAGCCACTTTGTTTTTTATTAAAGTGTAGCTGACACACAATGCTATGTGAGTTTCCGGTGTACAACACTGATTCTACATGTGTATTCCTTATGATGCAATCCCAAGGTGAGCACAGTCGCCATCTGTCCCCACATGCAGTGGGGACAGTGATGTTGACTCTTTTCCTTATGCCGCATGTCACATCCCTGTGGCTCTTTTTCCCTCTAAATGGAAGTTCACGCCTCTTGTTCACCTTTGCCCTGTTCGCCTGGCCCACATCACCCTCCCCTCTGGCAGCCGTGAGTTTAGTCTCTGCGTCTGCTTTTGTTTTAATCGTTCATTGGTTTTGTTTTCTTTTTCCGTTTCACGTGTTTGAGAGAAATCACACAGCACTTCTTTCTCCAACTGACCTACTCCTCTCAGCACAGCGCCCTCTAGGTCCCTCCGTGTCGCTGCAGATGGCAAGGTTTCCTCTTACGGTTGAGCAATATTTCCCTGCACATAGGCACCTTATCTTCTTTATCCGTTTGTCTACTGATGGGTGTCTAGGTGACTTCCATCTCTTGGCTACTGTAAATAATGCTGCAGTGAACTTAGGTGTACATATATCTTTCCAAATTAGTGTTTTTGTTTTCCTGGGTAAATACCCAGAAGTGGAATTGCTGGGGGGTATGGTAGTTCTACTTATAATGTTTGAGAACTCTCCATGCTGTTCTCCATAAGTGGCTGCCCCGATTACGCCCTCGCCTGCAGCGTGTGAGGGCTCCCCTTTCTCCACATCCTCACCAGCACCTGTCGTTTCTGCTGACTTTTCAGGGATGTCCACTCTGGCAGCTGTGAGGTGGTGCCTCACTGTGGCTCAGAGTTGCGTTTCCCCGCCGACTCATGACACTGAGCGCCTTTCCGTGTGCCAGGTGGCTCCCTGCATGTCATCTTTGTGGGCATGTCTCTTCAGACTCTGCCCATTTCTAATTGGCATGTATAGCGAAGAAGCTTTGACGAGTTCCATGGCAGTTGGCTGGCAGTTGTAGAGAAGACAGGCTTGAGAGACATCCGAGGCCTGCTCCGTCCTCGCTGCCGCAGTCGATAGCACTGCCTGCCAGGGCACAGGTGTCCATCCTGGGCCGCAGTGGAACGTGAGGAAGGAAAGGTCCTCCTCTCTTTCTCTGCAGCCCCCCGCACCAGTTGGGTCCCCACCCTTTTCTAACTGCCCTCCCGTTCAGCTCCCCCACCCGGCCATGTGCTCTGAGCCTCTGTCCTTGGCTTCCATCCCAGTGTCCCCAGTAGCACCCTCTTTCCCAAGGCCGTCTGCATTCTCAGAAGACCAAAGTCAGCACCCATGGGCTCTCCTGAAGGCTTCTGTCTCTCTGTGCCCCGTGGCCACCCCATGACCTCTCCTGCACCCTATTGCTCACTCCCTGGTACCGCTGCCCACCTGGAACACTCGCCCTCTTCTCCCGCACAAAGTATGGCCTCCATCATTTTCTGTCCTCCGAGGAGGGTGAGCGTCCCCCTGGGCCCAGGGACCCACAGGCAGCGGCTTGCAGCCAAACTTGCCCCCGCCCCCCAACCACCCATCACACCTTCATGCGTCAGCCCTGGCTTTCTTCTCATTAGATAGCTTCCTTCTGAGATGACAGGGGAAACTGAGGCACCAAACATTTCCCCAGAAGTACAGGTCAGACCACATGACATTTCCTGGCCAGTAGCTTTTACCTCTTATCCCAGAGAAAAGCTGAACTCCTCATCTGTAGCACCACAGCAGGGGGTATGGGAACAGGGGAGAGGACCGGGCCTCATGGGTCTAACCAGGCCGAGTGGACGTCATCCCAGCCTCTGGGCCTCTGAGTCCCTCCAGCAGGGTCCCTTCTGCTTTTCACCAGCCACCTCAGTTCCCAGAGCTTGCAAGAGTGCACTTAATCTCATGTAGTTTAAGGAGTTATTCAGAGGGGCTCAGCGAGTGATGAATGTGGAAACCATTACCAGCGAAGCACCGGGGCTCCGTGGAGCTGTTTAAAAATGCATTCTCCCATGTAAATTTCTGCTCCATCAATCCTTATGACATGTCAAACCTTGCTATTGTTTCCTGAACAAATTGTACCGGGTGCCCTTCTCTGCAGATTTGTGCATGGGAGCAGAACTGCTCGCCAGCGCCCGCAGCCTGCCGCCGTTGCTGGGACCCAAGGCTGCTGGGAAGGCAGCTGGGCCCGCCTTGCTTCAGAGCAGAAGCCCCGTGCTGGGTGTCCGGGCGAGCGTGCGTGACGAGGGTGTGGGAGTGATTGAGTGTATGCCTGCCAGTTCTCAGCCTGCAGGGAGAGGCACACAGGTGGCTGGGGAGGAGATGTGGAGGGACCACTGGGGCTGAGATGGGGGATAGGGGTTGCTTGAGATTGAGGGTGGGTGTGAATATGGGTCAGGGTGGTGTGTAGCAGGATGGGGTCTACCTGAGCTGGAGACAGAGAGGAAAAGAGAGGTTTCTATGATAATATGTGGGGACAAGGAGGCTGCCTGAGGTGCAGAGAGAGGAGGAAAAGAAGGTGTGTGTGTGTGTGTGTGTGTGTGTGTGTGTGTGTGTGTGTGCGCGCGTGCAGAGAGGTAGGGAAGTGTGAGGACATCAGAAGAAAGAAGACACAGGGACAGGACTTTCGAGCTGTAAAGAAGGGTGTTTAAAACCACAAGCGAGGAGGGCATCTGCCCCCAGGGAGGGGTCAGGGGTATCAGAGGGCAGCTGTGTCCATTGCGCCATAGTTTGGCGGGAGCTGCAGGAGAAGACCAGAGCAGGCGGGAGTCAGGATGGCGCATAAGACCCGGCACCAGCAGGTGGGCACCTGCAAGGCCATGATGAGGACAGCTGTGAGGTGCAGTGATACCCGGGCCAGTGTGGGGGCAAGGCAGGCGCCCTGCAGGGGCCCTCGGTCCAGGGCCAGTGAATGGAAGAGGGTGAGATCATGGCTGTTCATTGTGACAACAGGCTAGGTCAGAGGGTGCTCTTGGGAAGGAACAAAGACGCAAGAGGACTGACCACTGTGGAAGTGATAGGTCTCCTGGGAGTGGGCATGTGCTATTGGGACGAGCATCAGAGGGCAGGGAGCTGGGCTGGCCATAGAGCCCTGGCATACAAGTTAAAGGGAGACCTACATCCCAGAGAGTGCTGGGTGAAGAGCCCTGGGGGGGTCGGGAAGGGCCCCCCCAGCCAACCAGGCTGCCCTGGCCTTCAGCAGGTGACAGCCTCTCCCAGTCTATACCCTGGGCCACCGCACACACCAAGGCCCAGTTTGGAGCAGGAACTGGGCCTTTCTCTGAGGACCAAGGGTCTTTGCTAAGGGCCTGCATCCTGGGAAACCACAGCCAGAGACCCCTGCCCCTTGTGCTGTTGGGCACGGCCAGCATTGCTGGAGCCCAGCCTCTCTGGGCAGAGACTTGGAGAAGAGCCGCTGTGCAAGAAAGAGAAGCCTGCCTGTGGGGACCCATCTGGCTCCTACTGGATGAGGACAGTGACCTAGGAGGGGCACCCTGGGCCCCGTGGCTGAGCTCTCATGCTGGTGGAAGGTGCCTCTACCAACCACACTCCAACCAACAGGGGAGCAGGGGAAGGAGATGGTTAAGAGCACCCTCTGGCGGTCGGCATGTTGAGTTCACATCCCAGCACTGTGGCTGTTGACCTTGGGCCAGTTGATTGATCTCTCTGAGCCTCATTTTTCTCTCTCTGTAAAATGGGGAGAATATTAGTATATAAGGCTGTTGGGAAGACAGGATGAAATAAAATGAGAAACATGGCAGAGCGTATGCACCCTGTATGCACACAAAGGGAAGTGGCGGGGTCACCGTCGCACACCCCCCCCCCATAGCCAGGGGAGTGACGGGCATCTCTCACTCACCCCTGGCCATTCTGTGGATCTGACTACTCCCCCGCTGCAAGTTCCCCTTGTCTTAACCTTTGGAATTTCACCCCTGTGTGTATTTATTTTTTTCCTTTTTGTCAGCAGAAGAAAATTACAGTTCTGCCGGCATTGTCCATCACAGGAATAAGCACTTGCGGATGCAATTATAAAGGCCCAAATGAGGGAATTAGTTTTGCTGGTGGTGCCAGTGTTGGGAAGAATCAGAGGAGATGCCTTATAAATCAGACAATGGGCAGCAGCCAGGGGCCACTCTCCCAGGTACTGACCACAGGGGTAGGCGCTGACCTGCTGGCCCATCTTCATGGGCTGCAGACACTTCCACCAGGGGAGGCCGAGGCGGGGAAGCAGAGGTATTCTGTGCCCGCTCCAGGCCTCAGCACCTGCACGAGGGCCGTTCCTACCAGGACAGGCCTGGGCAGCTCGGTGGCCGGCCATGACTGGAAAAGAGGCCCAAATATACCCGGCGGAGAAGAGCTGCCCTCCAGGACTGAGCCCTCTAGGGTAGCAGCCCGGCCGCCTGCTAGCCCATTTCCTGCCTTAGTGTTCTCACAGTTCTTAACCACCGCCAGTCTGAAATTGTTAGTTCATTATTTCTCTCCCCCAGTGTCTTGTCTCCCCTTTCCAATTATAAGTCACATTCTAGCAAGAGCGCTGTCAGGTTTGTGGCTGTGACGTCAGCACCTGGCACAGAAACTTGCACAGTAGCTGGCACACTGGAAAAGCTCAGAGAATACTTACTGAGTACGTGACTGGGCGACAGTCTGGTCCCTGTCTTCATGTTTAACACTTTGTTACTGTTGTTCACGTTGTACAGTTTTCTGCCTCCCCCCCACCACCACTGCAGCCCTCCCCTCCTTCGTGAACGTTTCCTCACTGGTGCTCCACGCGTCGTCCTCCAACTGCCCCTGCAGACACGCCCTGCCCTTCTCACCTGCTCTGCAAGTGCACGTGGTGACTGCTCGGGCCATTCAGCGAGTCCCTGCTCTCGCTAGAGGAGCTAGGGTGCTCCCCTGCCTCTAGGGTTTGGCTGGTAGGGAGCTCGGACTGGAGATCGGAGCCCGAGGGACTTGCTGGTGGAGAAGCTTTGTGGCCCCAGCCTCGCACCCTGCGCACCCAGGGCGACCTCACTCTGGCCGCTCACTGCCCGCCGTGGCATCTGCTGAGAGGGGCGTCAGCCCCCCAGGGGAAGATCAGGTCGGCCGTCAGTGGTTAACAACAGGAATCTCAGATTTTACCAAGTTTGGCGGTTTGTGAGCCCTGCGCTGGGCGCCACAGAAGATACGAGAGGGAGTGAGGTGCAGCCTTCTCCGGCGAGGGGAAGAGACAGGGCAGACACAGCAGCCTTCGGCCCTGGCGGATTATGCCCCGTGTTCCAGAAAAGGGGCAGCAGGGGCTCTCAGGTCCAGGACAGTGAGCAGTCAGGAGCCCCCCGAGGGAAGGGGCGTTTGGGGAGGGCCGGGGGTCAGATGGCAGTTTCAGAATGAAGAGATGGTGTGACAGGCAATGAAAGGACAGGCTGGGCATGTCACGGAGAAGTGGATGCAAGGCCACCAAGGCCAGCTGCGCGGTGCAGCACTGGGTGCCAGGCGCTGGCCTGGAATTAATTCAGCAGCAGAGGAGCTCTGAAGGCTTTGGAGCGGAGGAAGATCACTGTGGCCGTTGGTTTTGACTTCTTGCCCTGGGCCTCTTATGAGAGTCCTGGCAGGCAGCTGAAAGTGCTGGTGTGTGCCTGCGGGTGAGATTCTGGCCCGGGGAGGGCCGCACTGGGGACAGAGGCGGGGTTGGGGCGGAGCCTGCAGCACAGGTGAGGTGCTCACCTGAGCCTTGTCTGGCATTTCTTAGAGTCACCAGGTACAGGATGGGAGCCACCCAGCCTGACCGCTGGCCATCCCTGCCCCCCCATCCCTGTAGCCATCTTACTGGCCTGTGGGAGCCCAGAAGTCACCCTGCAGGGGGAGGGACTTGGCAGGAGGGAAGAAGTGTTCACGACATGAGGGAGACATTTGTTCTCCGTGCACAGGCCCTTGGACACCCCTCCAACCCTGCTTCCTGAAGGGGCCAAAGGGCCACTGTCTGCGTGGCACTTGATTTGTCTGTTGGTCTTTCTTTCAGTTGCTCAGGCATGTAACATCTTGGGACGGAGGCAAGGATATTTTCCCTTTTTTTCATTGCTTCTAGAGAGAGAGAAAGGGAGAGAGAGAAAGATCAGTTGGTTGCCTCCTGTACCTCTGGTGGTGGGGTGGGCAGGGGCGGTGGGAACGAGGGGGGAAGGTCGCACGCACCTGTGCTTGCACCTAGGCCGGGTGTTGAGCCTGCAGCCTAGGTATGTGCCCTGACTGGGAATCAAACCCAAAACTTTTTGGTGTAGGGGCGACCCTCCAACCAACTGAGCCATACTGGCCAGAAAGTGCCATGACACTCAGCATGGGGCAGGGGTGGAGCCTGTCACTGGCTCTGACAGCGCCCTCTACTGGGCTGGCTGGCATTGCAGAGCTGCTGAATGGTTTTAAAAACGGATTTGGAGGCCAGCTCTGCCACTTACCCTCACTCAGTATCATGAGGCCTCTGTGTTAAAAGCGAAAAGCAGGGTACACAATGGTACCCCCCTCACAGGGGAGTGGTCACAACTGCACAGCGTATGCACTAACACTGTTGCATAGGTGTGGATATAGCCCATGCAGCTGTAGATGAGAGAGACCAGGAGCTTCCTGAGCTGCCTTTATGTCCAGGCCCCATGACCCTGCCCAGCCCTCAGGGAGCCACAGCTTAATGGGGCAAGAAACTCATCAGCTCGCAGCTTCGGCTCAACATGCGATCTGGGCTAGAAATATCGCAGAGCCTGAACCCAGCCTCGGGGAGCCCGGGGAGACAGGAGCGGGCAAGCCAGGCAGAGGGCGGGAGTCATCTTCACAGATCGGGGCAGCTCCAGGCAGGCGCCAGAGCCAGTCAGGCCCAGCCCGGTCAGGGACGAGGCTGGAGCCAGGGGCAAGGGCCGGAGTCCAGGGCTGGACATGCACGCAGAAGAGGAGGGACTGTCCCTGAGGACACCAGGAAGCCCTCCACACACAGGAGGGTTTGCTGCCCCCTCCCAGGCATGGGGCTCCCCACCCGGCCCCACTGCAGCCAGGCACTGGCCCCAGGGAGGCCCTCCGTGCTGGCTGCCCCCACCCCGGCAGGGGCACAGATACAGCTTTTCATCTTATTATTCTGCTTCGTGCATTTGAAAAATGAAATTTCTCCCTCTCCCCTTCACTGGGCATACATATTTCATATGGTCATTACATGGTGGCACAAAAGGACTCACAAATCTTCCCTGTTCACATCGGCGGCCTGGGCAGGCAGTGAGAGGACCCCGGGGAGAGCAGTCAGTGTGGGCGCCGTGGTGTGCCAGGCCACCGGGGAGCAGGTAGGGGATGGGGTGCGGGGGGAGAATGGCAGCACCTCTGCCTGGAGAAAGAAGACAGGTCTATCTGTCCCCAGGAGCCCAACACTTAATTTCCTTCTGCCTCAGCTGCCCAGGTCTCGGGGGAAGGGAACTATGCAAGGGGACCTCAGGGGTCCTTCCCATCCTGACCCTCCGAGTGCCATCCTGGAGGGCCCCCAGAATTTGGATGTGACCCTTACAATGTGCCCCAGGCCCGGCCCTCTCTGTCTCCCCGACCCCTCGATACTCCCTAGCCGCGCTCTCTGCCTTCTCTGGTCCCCTTCTCTTTGCCCCTTCTGCTCCATTTCTGCGCTTGCCCTTTGAATCCCCTCTTCTCCTCGCCTTTGCCCCCATCTCTCCACCGACTCCCCTTTTCCTGCCCACCGCCCCTTCTTACTTTTATCTGTTCATTCATTTCCCAAGCGTTGCTGAAGCACGGCTCTGTGCCAGGCGAGCCTGGCAGATGTGGCCCCGACCTCATCACCCCCCAAACACTTGCATTTGACAAATGAGGATGCCGAGGCCCCAGGGGTTGCTGTCTTGTCACATCATGACCTGGGCTGTTGACACTGCCAGGAACTTGGCCTGCCCTGTCTGGTGTGGTTCAGTCGGTTGGAGCATCATCCCAGGACCAAAAGTTTGCCGGTTTGATTCCCAGTCAGGACACACACCCAGGTTGCAGGTTCAGTCCCCGGCCTGGGCACGTATGGGAAGCAAGGCACTGATATTTCTCTCTCACACGGATGCTTCTCTCCTTCCCTCCATCGCTCCCTTCCTCTCTCTCTTTTAGAGAGAGGACTTTTCTAAAAAAATGTCCTTGGGGGAGGATTAAAAAAAGGAAACCTTGGCCTGGGCCAGAGGAGTTGTGCGGGAGAACCACGGGCTTGCTGTGGACGTTTCCCGGCGATGTCAGGAGCCTCCGCCGGGTCTGGCAGTAATAACTTCTTGTTTGTTCTCCTCTTTGCAGGCAACGGACAATGACGTGGGCACCTTTGGGGAAGTCAACTACTTTTTCACCGATGACCCTGACCGGTGAGACCCTGCCCAGCTTCTTCACGGTGGATCGGACGCTCCTCCGCGCCCTGGGAGGGCGCCTCACCCCATACTGGAGTACCCGGCCGGGGTGGGAGCCCAAGGGCCCCGCGGCTGGTTTGGCCCTGATCCTGGTGTGCCCTTGCTCAAGTCCCCTAAACTCCCTGGGGCATAGTTCCTCTGGCCCTCAAAACACAGCGTTTAAAGCTTTGAAACACTAATGATAGCACCTCAGCAGCGGCAGCCGGCATTTTTGAAGCCCTTACCATGTGTCAGGCTTTTTGACAAGTGCTTTGATAGGTATTATCTGTTACCGTTTTCCAAACTAAATGCTGGAGGAACTCAGCGCTAGGTACTAGCTTCGTCCCCACTTTACACATGAGGAAACTACAGCCCAAGAGGCTCAGTCTCTTGCTCAGAGCCATGCAGCTGGTTAAGCACCCAGCACGTAGGGCCAGGGCTCTGCACATGGTCTTCACCACCAGGACCACAGCTTCTAGACATTAGGTAGGTGGCATGCTTCACCGCCTGACCTATACCATATGGCAGCCTTGCCTGTCACCTGCCACGGTCCTGGGCATCTCTTTCCCTTGTCTTCAGTTCATCTGAGCCCAAGAGAAGCCCCCTCATTTTTAACACGATCAAAAGCCAAGTTGAATTCAGAGGGCAGATCTGCTTTTAAAGCGGAAGGGTCTTGTGTACCTAGAAGCCCAATAGGATGAGGACGGCACTGGCCAGGATGAGTGACCAGGAAGAAACAGATTATTAGGTGCATTCCAGCCACTTGCTGCCACTATGCAATGGGGCCTCAAAGTGGGAAGGAGGAGCTAGCAGTGGGCCAGATGCACAGGGCACCCCAGTCCCTCAGAGCATCTGGGTTCACCGGCCTCGTCCTGCTCATCCCGGGTTTCCCCATCTCTGGGCCAGGGGCTCTCCTGGTCTCAGAGCCAGGATCCTCCAGGCCTGGTGGCTGGCAGCTTTGCAACAGGTCCAGGCACCAGACGTCAGCTGACTGCTCAGGGGGCACCTGAGGGCATGTTGAAAGGAGGCAGGTAGAGACTGGGTCTCATGGGACCTTGCTCCTCCCCAGGAGACCCTGGTCAGGCTCAGTCCCTCAAGCAAAACCCTAGGGGTGACCCCTGGGAGAGGACCAACCACACCTCCCCTTGTGGGATGCTTTGCTGCCTGTTTAAAATATTTTGGTGCAAAACCATCTGGATGGCAGAATTTGTTTTATTCCTTAGATATGTGTGTGTGTTGCTGAAATGTAATTGCCACAAACATTATATGAGGGGGGACCCAAGAAAACCAGAACTACCTTCTGGGGGGCAGGCCTGTGTAGCACAGGCTTCCCCCACTAGGTGAGTGTTCTATCAGTGAACCCATCTATCAGTGTAGCGGCTGGTGGTGGTGTGAGAGGCTGCGTTCGGCTTCAGTGGGTTTCTTTGGAAGACTCTTTCAACGTGTTTGCCCATTTCAGGACGGGTGACTTACAAGTGCCCCTGCCCACACCACGCCGAGAGTCCAGCAGTTGGCGACCAAAACCAGCACGATCCCCGTGCCCCAATCTCTCCATTCATCCATCTCACCCTGAGTGACTTTTTTTTTTGTTTTCCTGGATGAAAAAAGTCCTCAAAGGGAAACGTTTTGCTGACGTGGAAGAGATAAAACAAAAAACAGCAGACGTACTAAAAGGCATCAAAATAAATGAGTACATAAACTGCTTTGAGCAGTGGAAAAATGTCTCAATAGGTGTAGTGCATCAAATGGAGAGTGCTTTGGAGGTGACTAAAGTTTAAACATGTAAGAATAAATACACAATTTTTATGAATAAGTTTTGGCTTTTGGGTCCCCCTCGTACTTGTGTTAAGTGTACAGCATAGTGACTTGATACTTGTATATGCCGGGAAATGGTCACCACCGTGGGTCGGGTTC
Organism: Artibeus jamaicensis; assembly: GCF_021234435.1. Taxonomy (NCBI): domain Eukaryota; kingdom Metazoa; phylum Chordata; class Mammalia; order Chiroptera; family Phyllostomidae; genus Artibeus; species Artibeus jamaicensis. The sequence continues at coordinate 23,266,114 of NW_026521788.1, forward strand.
ACGTTCATCTCCACACACAGTTACACATTTTTTTTCTTGTGGTGAGAACTTTTAAGATCTACTCTCTTAGCAACTTTCGAGTATGCAACACGGTGTTGTTAACTGTAGCTCCCATGCAGTCATTACACGCCCATGACTCGGTTGCTGCGTAAGGGGAGTGTCGTGCCTTTTGCTAATGGTCTGGTTTTACTCTTTTCCGCGTGGCCGTCCAGTTTTCCCAACACCGTGTATTGTATATTCTTGGCTCCTTGCTCAGACATTTACTGACCACATGGGCGTGGATTTATTTCTGGACTCTCTTCTGTTCCATTGAGTTACGTGTCTGTTTTTATGCTAACACCATATAGCTTTGTAATACAGTTTGAAGTCACTTAGTTGTTCTTTCTCAAGGTCGCTTTGGTTATTGGGTCTTTGTGGTTCCACACAAGTTTCGGGATTGCTTGTTCTATTTCTGTGAGACATGCCATTGAAATTTTGACAGGGATCGCAGCGAGTCTGCAGGCCGCTTCGGGTGGTGTGGACATTTTAACTGCGGGTTCTTCCCGCCCGTGAGCACAGTGTCTCTCCAGGTCTCCGTGTCATGTTTGGTGGCTTTTGTCAGCATCGTACAGATTTCAGCGTGCAGGTCTTGTACTTCCTTGGTTAATTTTATTCCTAGGCATTTTTTGATGCAATTGTAAATGGGATTCTTTTCTTAATTTCTCTTTTTGACATTTCATTATTAGCATATAGAAATACAAAGGATTTTTTTTAATCACTTCTTGGCCTTTTGGCTAAGATCAAGTGTAGAAATGCAAAAGATTTTTATATATTGATTTGGTGTACTGCAACTTGACTGAATTTATTTATTCTAATAGTCTTTTTGGTGGTATATTTAGCGTTTTCTATACATAGTGTCACATGCTCTGAAATGGTGACCGTTTTACTTCTTCCTTTCTGATTTGGATGATTTTTCCCCCTTACTAATTGCTGTGACTAGGACTTCCAACACATAGTAGGTTAAACAAGAGTGAGGAGCATGGGCACCACTGTCTTGTCCCTGCTCCTGGAGGAAAAGCTCTCAGCTTCTCACCGGTGAGTGTGACTGGCTGTGGGCTTGTCCTGTGTGGCTGTCATTGCACTGAGACACATGCCCTCCATACCCGGGTCACTGAGAGTTCTTCTCATAGGAGGATGTTGCATTTTGTCAGATGCTTTTCCCGCGTTTGTTGAAACGGTCGTATCCTTCTCACCCCTTAATGTTCTACCCTGTCAGTGCACCTCCCACTGGCTTGCGTGTGCGGAAGCGTTCTTGTGTCTCAGACAGAAATCCTGCATGATCATGGCGTGTGACCCCTTTCATGTATTACTGAATTTGGTTTGCTAATATTTTGTTGAAGATTTTTGTATCTATGTTCATCAGGAATATTAACCTGTTTTTTGGTTTTGGTTTTGCTCGTAGGGCCTTGTCTGGTTTTGGGATCAGGGTGGTGCTGGCCTCATAAAATGAGCTTGTAAGTGTTCCCTCCTGTTCTAGTTCCGGAAGAGTCTGAGAAGGATTGGTGTTAGTTCTTCTAGGGACGTTCGGTGGCATTTACCAGTGAGGCCGTCTGGTCCCGGACTCTCGTTTGGTGGGAGGTTTGCAATGACTCATTCAACTTTGTTAGTAGTTATTTGTCCAGACTTTCTGTTTTCTCTCGATTCAGTCTTGCTAGGTTGCATGTGTCCACTTCTTCCACGCTGTCCAGTTTGTCGGCATATAGTTGTACTTGTGCGGCGTCGGTTACAGGAATCTCCGACCCTCCCAGCTGCCTGTCCAGGAGGCAGGAGCCCTGCTCACTGCGAAGCAGGGCCGTTCTCCCCCCTGAGTCTCCCCTCTGAGGGAATCAGCCCGCGCCTGGCCTTTCCGTGCCTGACCACGCTACCTCCCGTGCCCTCCTGCTTCCTGCCCACCCCCTCCCACTCTGCCCCCCATGAGAAACACGCTCTTCTCAATAACGGCGAGTGGAAACGAAAGCAGACGTCGGACTTCATTGACGTGCCGCGTCTGTGTATCTCTGCGAGCGAGGACAGGCTGGCAAACACTGTCCCTGTCCCCAGGGTCTTTACACCAGGCGTCCTTCCCTCCCTCCTCCTTGCCTGACACAGGTTCTCTCTGGACAAGGACACCGGGCTGATCGTGCTGATCGCCAGGCTGGACTATGAGCTCATCCAGCGCTACACCTTAACGGTCATCGCCCGGGATGGGGGCGGCGAGGAGACCACGGGCCGCGTCAGGGTCAACGTGCTGGACGTCAACGACAACGTGCCCACCTTCCAGAAGGACGCCTACGTGGGCGCCCTGAGAGAGAACGAGCCTTCTGTCACGCAGCTGGTGCGGCTCCGGGTAAGAGGCCAGGCTCCCTCCCATGCGCCTCACTGCGAAAATGCCCACACTGCCCACGGCCACCCGCCGCCATTCAACTTACCCTTCTCTCTGTGCCTTCCTCTTGACTATCCCTTTGGGAAGCTGCTGCAGGAGTGACCAACCTCCCACTCACAAAGAAATCTACCCAGACTTGGGGGTCACGTTCTCGGTCTGCGCGGGGCTCCCCCTGAGCATCTCCTCGTGTCTTTGGTTACCAAGGGCAGCTAGTGTCTCTCTCAGCTTGATGTCTGTCTGTGACGTTTCAGGTCACCATTTGACAAAATAACACCCTCCTCCTCTCCCTTGGCATGTGCTGAGCAGTTTCTCGTGTAAGGGCCCCATCCAAGCCCCTTAGAGGCTGCTTAGATCCAAGAACTGCTGTAGCTGGCAGGAGCCAGACACCACGGGTGCAACCCACTCGCAAGAAGAGGAACAGTTGGGAAGAGGCAGGCCCCAGCAGGCACGGGAAGTGGCAGAGTAGTGGAGACAGGACGAGAGCCCAGGACTCGCACTCCAAGTCCTCCTGCAGCGAGTCCCCACCATGCTCCCTTACATCCGACCAGGAGACTTCTCGATGTCCTCACGCCCCTTCCTCACTCGCCCACCCGTGGTGACCGCGCCCAGAGCCTCCATTTAGAACTTGTTCCTGAAGCAAGGTGGAGAAGGTGGCCAAGGTGGACACACAGAAGACAGGACCGCGTGTGAACCTGACATTGGCCATGGCTCCCCCCACAGGACCCTGCTCTTTCTCTCCTCCCTACCCACTCAGCTTCTGTTGTACCCCGAGTGAAGTGGGGGGCGCCCCTTAGGCTCTCTACAGTCAGGCATCTGGAAAGAAGCTACTGAATGCAGCCACACCAGAGGACAGTCAAGGGGAAGAAGGATCTGACCCCATTCCGGTGCCCTCTTCCCTCCCAGCATTCGTGCAACGTGCATTTATTAGTCCAAACGGCAGCACGTCCAGACCCCATGCTGGAGTCTCCATATGCAGCCGCAATCCAGAAATACAAGGTTCCCGCAAGCAGGGAGCCACCAGTGTGAGCAAGGCAGGCAGAAATTAAACAAGGAGTTAGGGGGACAGGTGGGGTGCAGAGCACGGGGCTCTACCCCAGTTTAGAGATCAGGGAAGGGCCCTATGGGTGGGATGTGCGAGTTGGGGCAAAAGGGGCTGGGAGATGGTCCTGCCAGGTATCGTGTGGACCCGGTCCCTCCTCTGGGGGCGGCCTGGCCTTTTCTTCTTCTCCCTAGGCCTCCAGCCTGCCCTCTAGCTTCCCCAGGGTAGCTCCACACCCCAACAGGACAGGTACCTGCTGGGAGCCAGACAGCAGCTTCCAGCTGAAAAGCAAGGAGGGTCCGGATCACCCAAGAAGGGGGCGCTGGGAGGAACCAGCCCTCCCTCTGACCCACCTTCTTTTGGTCCCAGCCACTGAGGGCTCACAGGACCCTGTTTGTCCTCTTCCAGGCAACAGATGAAGACTCTCCGCCCAACAACCAGATCACCTACAGCATCATCTATGCCTCCGCCTTCAGCAGCTACTTCGACATCAGCGTGTATGAGGGCTATGGAGGTAGGTGGGGGGCAGGGCTGGGGGGCCCAGCAAGAGGAAGGTTGGCAGGCGGGAGTGGGGTTGCCCACTTACCTCTCTAAGAAGGTCCTCTGTCTCCCAGGTACCCTGGAGCACTGGGAAATGTCCCCACAGCTCCTATGGCATGGGGTCACCCTTCCATAGGATCAATATCTGTAAGGGGGGACCCCCCCAAAAACAGAGTTATCTTCTGGAGGGTGGGCCCCTTGTAGTACAGGCTTCCATCACTAAGTGAGTGTTCTAGGAACCCATCTGGATCAGTGTGGTGTGCCAGCTGGTGGTGTTGTGAGAGGCTGCGTTTGACTTCAGTGAAATTTTTTTGGAGACTCTTTCAATGTATTTGCCCATTTCATGGTGGGTGATTTACAAACACACCTGCCCACACTGCGCTGAGTGTTCAGCAGTTTTTGACCAAGAATGGCATGGCCCCCGTGCCCCACCCTCCCAGTCACCCAGTCTCGCCCCAAGTGACATTTTCTGTTTTGTTTCCCCTGTTGAAAAAAGCCCTCAGAGGGAAACATTTTGCCAATGTGGAAAATGTGAAATAAAAAACAGCAGAAACACTAAAAGTCATCAAAATCAATGAGTTCAAAACTGTTTTGAGCAGTGGAAAAAAGTCTCAATAGGTGTATTCATTAAATAGAGAGTATTAGGGAGTTGACTGAAATTTAAACATGTAAAAATAAATACACGGTTTTTTTATAAATAAGTTCAGGGTTTTTGGGTCCCCCCTCATGTGTCTCACATCAGCCAGACCTCTCTCTGGTCTTAGGCCCATGGCCAGCCAGGCATCTGCCGTTCCCACAGTCTGGTGGACCCCTACTTCTCCCAAGGCTGCCCGGGCGGATCTGTGGGGTGCACGCTCATTAGCCAAGTTTCCCCACCCCTCGGGCGTGCTACGGCCACCTCCTGCCCCTCCCAGGCCTTGGCCTTTCCCTGCCTGGCCCAAGGACAGTTCCACACTTTGGACCCTGCCCTGCTGTGAGTCCTGGTCCCTACTGCCTGTGAGGGGAATAGCAGCAGCAACCTCAAACTCCAAGGTCCCAAAAGACCCCCTTTTTTTTCAGACGAAGCAATGGGCTCAGGGAAAGGGAGCAACTGCCCCAGGTCACACAGCAAAGCAGTGCAGAGAGGCTCTTGTGATCTGGCCCTTGGCTGCCTCTCCAGACTTGCCTTCCAGCACTCCCCCACCCACCTCCAGAACCCAGTGTCTTCCAACCCCTCGCCACCCTGTCCTTTTACAGCGGTCACTTCCACGTCTCCGCAGAGTCCGTTCCTTTTGCTCTGCCTCCCCATAACCTCTGTCCAGCTTCAAGGGCTCATTTGGCTATCTCCTCTTCCAGGAAGCTTCCCTAATTCTTCAAGAGATGTGTTAGGTGCCCCCGAGGCAGAAGGGGCGCACACTGGATGACTCCGAGTCCAGTGCTCGCTCCTCCTCCCACCCCGCAGTTGTGTCAGAGAAATGCAATGGCAGAAGTGAGTCCTGGTACCGATGCCGCAGCCTGATGTTCTCTATCAAATCTGCCCCCTTAAAAACCGGGACAGTTTCACATCTCTGCCCACCCTCACACCTCACCTTCCTCTCAGCTGGAAGGACCCCCCCCTTAGGTTTTATATTACTAAAGCAATAACTTGGTTTCTATTTTCCGAATAGAAAGTAGCAATTTAATATTGTCACAGTTCCTTTGCAGACTACCCATGCTCCCACTCCTGGGCCAATATGCCTTCCCATCCCAAATTGGGAATCAGTGGCTTAGCACAAAAGAGTGCTTGTGGTGAGAACTCAGGCTGTGCAGGGCGGAGGGGGGGGGTGTGCACAGGCCAAAGCAGCCGTCTGAGCTCTGCCCCCTCCCCACGCTCCAGATCCCTCCTCTCCATTTCTGTCTGCCCTTGGGGTTCGGGGTCTCCCCCCACCTTCTAGCAGAGTTCTGCTGAGGGTAAAACCTGCCACACCACGCCCTGAGTGTCCTCCCTAGGGGTCTAAACAGTACCCAGAGCGGCCACTGGACAGGCGTGAAGAGCCTGAAGGTTAAAGGGGGAAGGGAGGGAGAGAAGAGAAATGGGGAGAAAGGCAGCAAGAGGAAGACAGGACCAGAGGAGACCGAGGAGGGAGCTGCCTCTGTACCCCTCTGTCTGACCCGCCCCGGGCAACCCCAACACTGGCAATAAATGGGCAAGCTGTTTATCACGAGGGTGTCAGGAGCAGTAACAGGAACAGGACTCCAGAGCTTGGGGCAGGCCCTGTCCTCAGACTGATGGGGAGTATCAGATGAGTGGGTGAGACAGGCAGACAAGGAGGAGTAATGCCTACTAGGGAAGAGCCTGGACTCTGGATTCAGGCAAACCCAGACTCAAATTCTGGCTCTATTATGTTCCCAGCTGTGTGTCTTTGGGTAAGTTACCAAACCTCTCTGACCTTGCTTTCTCCATCTGTAAGTGGGGCTTACTTTACCACCAGAGTAGTTACATCTGGCGACTCAGCACTGGGCCTGGCACACATCGGGCAGTCAATAAACCAAGGCCAAGATCACGAGGCTCCAGGAGTTCGGAGGCAGAGTTTGCCCATGACACTTGCTCTTCCCTCTCTGCCCCAAGGGAAGCCCTGGCTGGGTGGGGGGTCTGAAGTCTGCTTACAGGGGCCCTGGGGCCCTATTCCTGTCATTTCAGTGATCAGTGTGAGCCGCCCCCTGGATTATGAACAGATACCCAATGGACTGATTTATCTGACGGTCATGGCCAAGGACGCTGGCAACCCGCCTCTGAACAGTACTGTCCCTGTCACCATCGAGGTGTTTGTAAGTACCCAGGGGTGGTGGTGAGTGCTTCCTAGGGTGTCAGGGGCTCTGCCCGAACCCCGTGTGCCCAGATCCTCGACTGCCCCGCAGCTCGGGCTCCCCAAAGGCTGTCCTAGCAAACCCTGCTGCTTGGCCAGGGGAAGCCCCGCACCCTGGAACGCAAGAAGAGCCTGACTTGCCTGCTTGGACTTTCTTCCAGGGCCTCAGGACACCCTCGTGGGGGGACAGGAGCTGGGAGGAAATGCCACAGGGTTCCTTCATTTATAGCCACATTCTATGAAGTTCGAGGGAATTCCTGGAAGGCCATCTTCTCTCCTGTCTCTCTACCTCCCTCTTCCTTTTTCACATCCTTTTTCTACTCCCCTGAAGATCTCAAGGGGCCTGAAACCAAACCACAGCTTGTCTGACATATCACGCGCACCTTAGTGCTTTGCGTGCCTGAAATGATCAGTCTCTGAATCTATCTCCACAGCGGTTCGCTGGCCCTATGGGGTGCCCCCAGCTAGCCCAGGAATGAGACAGTGGTGACAACGGGCTTTCCCCTGGAGACCCTCTAACACTGCACACACACACACACACACACACATAATGCCCCCATTCCATAAAGGCTGCTGCCTGCAGGAGGTGGTGAGCACGTGTTGATGGAGAGTTAGCACATCACCGATTCTAGGAGAATTAGATCCGAGTGTCAGGTTAAGAGATACGCTGTGATCTGACATATGCTCAGGAGAGCATCTCACCCGGAGCAGGCCTGCCAGTGGGTGACCTTCCCGCCCCAGCCGGCTCTGCCGGCAGCGCCTGGCGTGCCCTGCACTCGGCTCTGACAAGCCTCGTCCTCCCAGCCTGAGGCAAAGGCTCCAGGGCCAGCTCCGGAGTGGAAAGGTCCTTGTCTGAGCGGGAGACCCTACTTGATTGCGGAATAGGATGGGGCTGGCAGTGATGGGGAAGTCCAGATGAAGCATGTGGGAGCAGGATTTGGGGGTGGCCCGGGAGGCTGAGGCGGCGAGGAACCTGATCCAGCAGAGGGAAGGGCGGGGAGCCTGGTCTTCTGTCTGGCAGTCGGGCCTCAGGAAGCAGCAGCGGAGGGCGGACAGAACGGGTCCGCAGAGGCCTCGCACCCGAAGCCCTGGGATCACACCAGAGAGGCAGAATATATTCCCTGTCAGTCATAACCATGCCCTGGTATTCCTTTTAGATTTATTTTTCAATCACAGTTGACCTACAATTGTGCATGAGTTTCAGGTGTACGATGTAGAGATTAGTAGTCTGTGTTAGGGTGTCCAAGCTTTTGGTGTCTCTGGGCCACACCAGAAGAAAGTTGTCTTGGGCCACACATTAAATACACAAACACTAATGAAAACTGATGAGCAAAAAACAGGTTTTAGGTAAATTTACAATTTTGTGTTGGGCCGCATTCACACCCATCCTGGGCCAAATACGGCCTGTGGGCCGCGAGTTGGACACCCCTCGTAAACATCTGTATAACTTATGAAGTGACCACCCTGATAAGTCCAGTACCCACGCGACAGCACACATAGTTATTACCACAGCATTGACCGCATCCCTCGAAGCCGTCCTGAGGATCGGGAGGGGCTCTGCGCGCTCCTTCCGGGTCCTCCCCAGCCCCCCTGCAGGAGGGTCTGGCGGCACAGGCGGGTGCCCCCTCCGCCGTGAGTGCGCATCGCCTCTCCAGCAGCACTTTTGGATGGTGTGGTCACTTGTGTCTCAGGACCGTACTTAAAAAGGTCACCGCCTTTGGGTTGATTTTGCACGTGGGTGATTTTTAAGTAGCTGTCACTTATGTGAGCTGCCTCCTCCTTCACCAAGCAGTTGACGGCAGCCCTTCCTGGACAGGATGGGGGTGGGCAGAGTCAGATCAAAGTGACAGGGTTCTGGAAGAAGGAGGGGTGTGTAAGAGGGGCCAGGTGATTCCTTTTCATCCACTGCTTGTTGGTTTTTAATAAAGAAGTCAAACTCGGTTTGTAGATTTCCCATTAGGGGACAATAAGCTTTTGTAGAGGGAGCCGCTGAATTAGAACTAATAGCAAATGCAGCGCCAGGATCCGGGGAAATATCACCGCTAATAAGTTTCTGGCTCGTGCTCTGTCATTGACATTCTCGGTGCTGTTTCGCGCAGCCAAGCAGAAGGCTCAAATAGACACACATATGGGGCACCCGTGCCGCGCCGGGGGACACGCAGGCAGGCCGTTGGGGCACTGGATGTCCGGCGAGCCCTCCCACAGCCAGCTCACTGAGCCTGGGGGGACGGACGGGCCGGCATCAGCCAGTGTGCAGCCCGGAGCCGGGGACGGACTGGGAAGGAAGAGGGTTCCCTTCCTGGCACTCACGGTCCCAGTGGGATGGGGTCTCTGACCTCCCAAGGGGCGGGCTGCCAGATATCACGCCTCCCTCGCTTTCACATTGGTTCAGCCAGAAGTGACTCTAGCAAAACGGGTTTGCTGCAGGAGTTTTCCTCTAAGGAGCTCCAGCTCCAGAGTAAATGAGGCTCTGAGAGCCTGTATTTGTACTGGGCTTGTGAGGACTGGGGAGAAGGCTCTGAGGGGGGTGGGAGTGGTGCGCAGGGAAGCTTCCTCCAAGAGGGGAACGGGGATGAATTCTTGTTGAGTGATTGCAAAAGGCACTTCATGAGGATGAGACACTTAAAGGATAGGAAAGTCTCCCCTGATCGTGGAGAGAGGTGGGTGTGGAGGAGCAGGAGGGACAGAGGTGGCACCTGGGCGCCCCCCACTGGTTCAGCGCCTCAGCCCAGCACCAGCCCCTGGCCCGCTCTCCCCCTCACCTGGTCACTGGTGGAGGCTGGCAGAGGAGGGAATGCTTCAGAAGGGAAGGCAGTGGGTCCTGGGCCAGGATCTGCCGGGAATTTGGGGGGGTAGAGGAGCCCTGTTTGTGTACATGCAGGGGGGCCGGGAAGGCAGGCCTGGGAACCACCTGCCCTGCCCGCGTGCCGCAGTGTCTCTGGGTCGCGCTGCCCCTTTCTCCCTTCATTTCTAGGTGGGTCCCGAGAACCTTCCACCATCATCTTAGCAGAGCTGGGGAGAAGGCACGGTGGGCACACCCACCATGGGGACCGGCGAGCTAGAAGTGGGGGGCCTTGAGTAAGCTCGGCACTCACCGGGAAGACGAAGAGGAGGCCTGGGGAGCTGGGAGCTGCAGGCAATTGCAGCTGCTGCCTTTTCCCTCCATCTCCCCAGTTCTCACCGTCCCTTCCTAGCCCCCACATGTTTCCCCAGGGCCTTGAACCATAGCCTAGCCAAGGGTTATCTGGCCCCCATGTGACACCCCCCCGGGGCAGTCATACAGTAAGGCCAGAGTGCCTCGACATCAGCCATTCCCAGCCTCCCTCTGGTGCCAGCCCGGGACAGCTGACCAGCCCCCGACGGCCTCTCCGGCTCCTGCCACCTGTCTGTCTTCCTTCCAGGACGAGAATGACAACCCTCCCACCTTCAGCAAGCCTGCCTACTTCGTCTCCGTGGTGGAGAACATCATGGCAGGTACGGGCCCAGGCGGGGCAGGGTGTGAGGACCCTGAATCAGCGGGCGCAGCCCCAACAGTGTGTGGACCTGACATCGCACACAGACACGGGAGGACGATGGCCCTGCCTGTCCGCTCCTTGTGACCAGTGAGGGGAGCCTTAGACGTGTCCCGTTACCCACCAGCCAGTGGTTACTTACAGAGCACCTACTGTGTGCAGATGCTTTGCTAGGCACTTGGTCTCTGCCATTCTGCAGCTTCAGTCTAGCAGGGGAGATGACAGTGACAGGCGGTTAATTCAACAGCCTTGGCGAAGCAAGAGTGTGCAGGGGGTTCCGTGATTACGAGGCTGCAGGGAAGGTCCACGGGGTGTGATGGCTGAATGGGTGACCTTGGAGGGTGGCGTATGATCCAACATGCAGACACATCGAAGATGCCAGTGCTCAGCTTGCAGACCCAGAGCCATTAGCCCCACATGCAGGATTCAGGCTGGCAGCTTCACCATCACCCAGAGTAGACATTCCGTAGGGAGAGTGTCAGGAATTCCTGTGGCAGCTAGAAGGATCAGGGAGAGCTGGAAGAGTCTAGGCAGCTAGAGTCAGGGGACAGCTGGAGGAGACAGGGACAGCTGGAGGAATCAGGGACAGCTGGAGGAGTCAGGGACAGCTTGAGGAGTCAGGGACAGCTGGAGGAGTCAGGAACAGCTGAACAAGTCAGGGACAACTGGAAGAGTCAGGAACAGCTGTAGGAGACAGGGACAGCTGGAGGAGTCAGGGACAACTGGAAGAGTCAGGGACAGCTGGAGGAGACAGGGACAGCTGGAGGAGTCAGGGACAACTGGAAGAGTCAGGGACAGCTGGAGGAGACAGGGACAGCTGGAGGAATCAGGGACAGCTGGAGGAGTCAGGGACAGCTGGAGGAGTCAGGGACAGCTGTAGGAGACAGGGACAGCTGGAGGAGTCAGGGACAGCTGGAGGAGTCAGGGATAGCTGTAGTCAGGGACACCTGGAGGGCAACCTTCCGTGGCCCCATGAGCCTTCTGCAGAGAGCCTCCTGGCACCTCCCCAGTGTCTGATGATTTGTTGGGTGGGTGCCAGACCGTGCCCAGCCCACCCTTCCCTGTCCCAGTCTCAGGCATCCCCTGGAGAATGTCACTGCTGAAGCGGGCCCCTGCATTTCCACCATCCCAGAGATTCTGCCAAGGAGAAGACTTTGTCAGAGCACTTAATCCTCTTCAAAGTTGAATATGCTCAGATAAAGTGGTGTGTCAGGACCCATGTATCTGTCCTCCTGCCAAGGACAGGACTGAGAGTCAAATCAGAGGCCCCACAGCTACCTGGAAGGGGTCAGAATGACCCCCTGTCCCACGGCACGCTGCCTGGCCCCTCGTGCCCACAGGGACTGCTGACTTGTCAGCGCAGCGGTAACCACAGCCTGCTCCCTGCTGCTTTCTTCATCTGTGGGTCCTCGCCAACAGCCCCACAAACAGGCTCTGTAGTTAGACCATCTTACGGAGTGAGAGGCTGAGGCTTAGTCAGGTCAGGGCACTGGCCAGAGGTCCTGCTGGATTCCAGCCTGGCTGCAGTGACTCTAGAGACCCAAACACTGAACCTCCTCACCGCTCCACCAGAACTGGCAGCTGGGTGGCGGGAGGGCGCCCAAAGCCCTGGCCGGCTCGGCCACGGGACTAGCTGCTCTCAGGGTCTGGCCAGGGCAGCTGGAAGGGCCAATACCCTGACCCAGGATTACACAGAAAGAAAGGAAGGTGAGGGCTTCAGCTGAACATAAAATGCAAAATAAAACCCCTTATAAATTCCCCTTGTGAGCAAGATGAGACCAAAATTGAATATAATAGAGGTAGAATAATTTAATATGGCGCTCCATCTCTTTTTAACTCCAAGTCAAAGTTGGTCGGTGTGAGTGTATTTAAGTGGTAGCCAGCCAAGGAGGGGTGGGGAGAGGCAGCAGCGAGCAGCAGATGCCACACACACACCCCCCCCTCCGCCGCCTCCCGGCAGGAGCCACGGTGCTGTTCCTGAACGCCACGGACCTGGACGGTTCCCGGGAGTACGGCCAGGAGTCCATCATCTACTCCTTGGAGGGCTCCGCCCAGTTTCGGATCAGCGCCCGCTCAGGTGAGCCCCGCCCTGGCCCTCGCGTCTGCCTCCCTCCTCTCACAGGCCTGGCGTTTCTGAGCAAGCCAGCTTGGAGCGCCTGGTTTCGTCCCTGAAGTGTTCATTTAAGCGAGATTACTGATCTTACCCGCCCCCCCCAAAATCTCAACATGAATTCATCCACTAAAAAATGTCTTTCAAGGGTGACAAGTCCTGTTATGTTTAAAATGTGTCCCATTTCACATGCCGTTCTTCAGGGACGCCTTTCTTCAAGCCTACGTGTCCCCTCCCTCAGCTGCCAACCTCATTCTTAAGTCCTGACTCCTCTCCCTGCCAGTGTGTGTGCCTCGGTTTCCCCACCTAAAAATGAGGATGATCACAGGGGGGCGATTGCGAGAGTTCAGTGAGTCATTACAGGGGACAGTCCTAGAGTCGTCCCTTACAAAGTGAGCACTCACACAGTTGGGTTATTATCCTGATTCTTCTGTTCTCACCCAGGGCCCACAGCCCTGGCTCTCTGCTCAGAGATATAACTCTCCTTTCTTCATTTCAATATATGTCCCCCTCCAGCTCTTGCTCCTCCTCAAAGCTGGGAGGGAAGGGGGCGGAGAGAAGCAGTGAGAGATCCCAGGCTTTTCATCAGAAGCTGGGAGGAACGCTCATGTATTCACTCAGATGTCAGTGGGAGTCTGCCAGTGCTGTGTTAGGCGCCAGGGCGCAGGGCGGAGGAAACTCGGCCGGCCCTCAGAGTTCTAAGTCAGCCGAGCAGGCACACGGTGTCCCATGCCTCAGCGCCCACTTCTGCATGATGTAAGGGGCTGCAGGTGCTGGACAAGCCAACCCCGAATCTCAGCGGCTCAGTGCAATAGGAATTCTAACTCCACAGCCGACCCAGCGCCCTGTTCAGGGCACAGCCGTCCACGTGGTGATTCTGGGACCCAGGTTCGTTCCGTGTCGTGGCTCCAAGGTCACTGCAGGAGGGGGAAGGGAGCATGGAGCATTGTGCAAGGAGATGTTTATGGGACAGACCTAGAGGTGACATACATCACTCGTGCCCACATCCTATTGGCCAGAACCAGGCAATGGCCCTGCCTAGATGCAAGGAAGGCTGGAACGCAGTCCCTGGCCTGGCAGCCACTTCGCAGCATCTTTCTAGCCTGGGAAGGGAGCGGATTCTTTGGTGAGCAGTACCCTCTCTGCCAGAGGTGGTCAGGGGCCAGCAGGGCACTAACTCTTCCTGTCACCGCTGCCTTCCTGATAGAAGCCTGCCTTCAGTCCCTTTGATCCCTTTTCCGGGGCCTGGGGGAGCAGATGGCCGTGCCGATGTGTGCAAAGGCTGAACACCGGAGCGCCATCCTGAGCCTGTCTCTCTGCCTCTGACATAACAGAGGCCTTCCTCCCTGCTCGCAGGAGCCACGCCCTCAGCAGGCCCCGACTTTTGGGGGGGGGGGGCTCCCCCGAGGAGGAACAGGGACACTAGCCAGGTGCTCAGCGCTGTTGTCAGCTCTGGCGAGATCATCCTGTTTCGCTTTCCTCACCACTCTGTGAGGCAGTGCCAGCATCTTCCCCGTTCTCCAGATGAGGAAACCGGGGCACAGGAGAGGGTAAGTAACTTGCCCAAGGTCTCGCAGAGCCTCCACTTCTGACTCCAGAGTGCAAACTTCAACTGCTCTGCTGTCAAAGGCCACGTCAGAGTTTCACGCTGTCACCCAGGGACCGCGGCAGGCACACTGACCTTTCAGCGCCCCGAGCCTCCTCCCCACCCTCCTGGGGACCCCACCTCCACCCCAGGCGTTTTCCAGCTGCTCCTTCAGTCCTGAAGGTGTAAGCATTTTCCTCTGAGCCTTTGGGTCACATTAGCCAAGCCCACTTCACAAAGGCGGCCTTAATTGGACCTAATTCCCCAGACGAGAAGAGCCATCTATCATGCCGACAAGTTCACGTTTAAAACTTTTTAGACTAATTTCTTCCTCGCCCTGCCAATTAATCGACAGCGCCCCACCAAGGATCCCGTGCAGGTGGGCAGACCTTGGCCAGGCTTTCGTTCCAGGCCTTAGCACCTGCACTGCCCTGTCCCCCACCCCTGGGGACAGGCCAGAGGCCCTGCACAGGCCAGAGGACAGGCCAGCATGGAGGGAGGACAGTGTGGCAGTGGAAGGGGTCCCAGCAACCATCTGGTGCAGCTCCCTTATTTCAGAATAGATAGCCCAAGCACAGAGGAGCACCTCACCCCAAGTCACACAGCTCAGGCTGCGGAGCTAACACACCCCTGCCCTCAGAGAACTGTCACAGAAGGACACGAGCCTCTTCTGAGTGTCGGGGGCTTCACCTACAGTCATTTAATCCTCGCAACAGCTCAGATTCCAGGGCATACTCATCTTCATCGTACAGATGAGAAAACCAGTGCTCAGAGACATTAAGTAACTTTCCTGAGGCCCTGGAAAACCTGAGTCTCACCGTCCTCACAGCATAGGCACTTCCCTATGACCCGAGTGAGATGGCAAGTGGCCGTGCTACCGCTGTGTGCTAAGGCCGGTACTGGCTCACACCTGCTGTGATCGCCAGCTGCACACACCTCTTCCCACTGCCATGTTCAATGCCATCAAGTTGGTAGTTTATTTTTTTAATATATTTTTATTGGTTATGCTATTACAGTTTTCCCATTTTTTCCTCCTTTTTATCCCCCTCCACCCTGCACCCCACCTCCCACCAGCATTCCCCCCTTTAGTTCACATTCACGGGTCGTACATGTAAGTTCTTTGGCTTCTCAATTTCCCATACTATTCTTAACTCCCCTCTGTCTATTTTGTACTCACCACTTATGCTTCTTATTCCCTGTACCTTTGCCCACATTCTCCCTCTCCCCCTCCCTGCTGATAACCCTCCCTGTGATCTCCATTTCTGTGATTCTGTTCCTCTTCTAGTTGTTTGCTTAGTTTGCTTTTGTTCTTGATTTTTTTTAGGTTCAGTTGATAGTTGTGAGCCTATTGTCTTTTTACTGTTCATATTTTTATCCGGTTTTTCTTAGATAAATCCCTCTAACATTTCATATAATAAGGGCTTGGTGATGATGAACTCCTTTAACTTGACCTTATCTGAGAAGCACTTTATTTGCCCTTCCATTCTAAATGAAAGCTTTGCTGGATAGAGCAATCTTGGATGTAGGTCCTTGCTTTTCACAACTTGGAATACTTCTTTCCAGCCCCTTCTTGCCTGCAAGGTCTCTTTGGAGAAATCAGCTGATAGTGTTAGGGGAACTCCTTTGTAGGTGACTTTCCCCTTATCTCTTGCTCCTTCTTGGATTCTCTCCTTCATTTTAATCATGTCTAATGTAATTATGATGTGCCTCGGTGTGTTCCTTCTTGGGTCCAACTTCTTTGGGATTCTCTGAGCTTCCTGGACTTTCTGGAAGTCTATTTCCTTTGCCAGATTCGGGAAGTTCTCCATAATTTGTTCAAGTAACTTTTCCACTTGTTGCTCTTCCTCTTCTCCTTCTGATACCCCTATATTCAGATGTTGGATCATTTAAATTTATTCTGGAGGTTCCTAAGCCTCTCCTCATTTTTTTGAATTCTTGTTTCTTCGTTCTATTGTGGTCAAATGTTTCTTTCTTCCTTCTGGTCCACACTGTTGATTTGAGTCCCAGTTTTTTCCTATCACTATTCATTCCCTATACATTTTCCTTTATTTTACTTAGTGTAGCTTTCATTTTTTCATCTAATTTGTGACCAAATTCAACCAATTCTATGAGCATCCTGGTCACCAGTGTTTGGAACCGTGCATCTGATAGGTTGGCTATCTCTTCGTTACTGAGTTGTATTTTTTTCTGGAGCTTTGATCTCTTCTTTCATTTGGGCCATTTTTTTGTCTTAATGAACCTGTTACATAGTGAGGGGTGGAGCCTTAGGTGTTCACCAGGATGGGGTAACACATATCTCTGTGTTGTGATGCTGTATGTGGGGTCAGGGTCCGAGAGGGAACAATGGTGCTTGCTCCACTTTCTGCCGGATTTCAGTCACTTCCCCCACTTCCCACAAGCAAACTGGGCCTTTCTGGTGCTGATTCCCAGGTGGGTGGGTTTGTGTATGTTCTAGGACCCTGTGGGTCTCTCCAGTGAACTCTCCTGTGAGGCTGGAGTTTCTCCCACTGCCTTAACCCCCACAGGTGTTTACAGCCAGTGGTTTTGAGGCTTTATTTCCCCGCGCTGGGGCCCTGTGTTGTGCAATCTGCCTCACTCCCCAGTTGTTCCTCCTGGTTTATCCGCACACAAATGTGGGACTGCCAGGTCCTCCAGCTGCCGTTTTCCTGCAGATCCTCTCCACTCCAGCTGCCCATCTCTGCACCTCCTACCGGTCTGGATGAATGTTTCTTCTTTAACTCCTTGGTTGTTGGACTTCCATACAGTTTGATTTTCTGTCAGTTCTTGTTATTTTTTTATTTGTTGTTGTCTTTCTTTTGGTTGTTCAAGGAGGCAAAGTGTATCTACCTATGCGTTCTTCCTGGCCAGAAGTAAGTCGGTAGTTTAAAATGGGCCCTGGTGGGAATGTTTGCACCATGGAAGTTGGCAAAGGTCTTTTTCTCTTTTGGGGAGCTGGGTATCAAATAGCTACCAGCACTGTACAGCCAGGTGGATGGCCATATTTTTGTTAGTCCAAAATACAAAGAAAAGCCAAAACACAGCCCGACAAAAGTTGTCAATTTTAAATGTGTATCTTTAGTAGGATAACTGGTTTTTAAAATTTCAAGGAAATATAATTATGTTACTCTCAGGCAATTAAGAAAACTATTTTATAACTCTTCTCAGTGCATGATAAATTGCACTGCCCAGTGTCAAATCACAAGTTGCAGCACGTGGAAAACACTCGGTGTGTCTCGGCCTGCGGCTGTTTATGTGACCACACGGGTAAATCGGGCCTGGCACTGGCCTGAGCTCCCCATGATGGCTAGGTTCACCCCACAGCAGCCCGATGAGGTAGGTCTTGTCCTTGCTCCCCCTTTTTAAAAAAATTTATTTTATTGATTATGCCATTACAGTTGTTCTATTCCCCCCCTTCATTCCCCTCCATTCTGCACCCCCCACCCTCACCATTCCCCCTTTAGTTTATGTCCATGTGTCACAAGTTCTTTAGATTCTATATTTCCCATACTATTCTTACCCCCCAATCTATTTTCTATCTACTGTCTATGCTACTTATTTTCTGTACCTTCTCCCCTCTTCTCCTCCTTCCAGTTGCTAACCCTCCATGAGATCTTCATTTCTATGTTTCCGCTCCTGATCTAACTGTCCTTTTAGTTTGCTTTTGTTTTAGGTGTGGTTGTTAATAACTGTGAGTTTGCTGTCCTTTCACTGTTCATCTTTTTATCTTCTTTTTCTTAGATAAGTTCCTTTAACATTTCATATAATAAGGGCTTGGTGATGATGAACTCCTTGAATTTGATCTTATCTGAGATGCACTTTATCTGTCCTTCCATTCTAAATGAAAGTTTTGCTGGATAGAGTAATCTTCGATGGAGGTCTTTGGATTTCATGACTTGGAATACCTCTTTCTAGCCCCTTCTTGCCTGTAAGGTCTCTTTTGAGAAATTCGCTGACAGTCTGATGGGAACTCCTTTGTAGGTGACTGTCCTCTTCTCTCTTGCTGCTTCTAGGATTCTCTCCTTATTTTTAATCTTGGCTAATGTAATTATGATGTGCCTTGGGGTGTTTCTTCTTGGGTCCAACTTCTTTGGAACTCTCTGAGCTTCCTGGATTTCCTGGAAGTCTATTTCCTTTGCCAGATTGGGGAAATTCTCCTTTATTATTTGTTCAAATGAGTTTTCCACTTGCTGCTGTTCCTCTTCCCCTTCTGGTAGCCCTATAATTTGGATGTTGGAGCATTTAAAGATGTCCTGGAGGTTCCTAAGTCTCTCCTCATTTTTTTGAATTCTTGTTTCTTCATATTTTCCTGTTTGGTCATTTTTTCCTTCCTTCTGGTTCACTCCCTTGATTTGAGTCCCAGTTTCCTTTCCATTACTATTGGTTTCCTGTGTATTTCCCTTCATTTCAATTAGTTGAGCCTTCATTTGTTCCTCTAATTTGTGACTAAAATCAACCAGTTCTGTGAGCATCCTGATCACCAGTGTTTTGAACTGTGTATCTGAAAGTTTTGCTATTTTTTCATCACTTACAGTTATGGGTTCTGGGGCTTTGAGATCTTCTTGAGCAATTTTTGGTCTGTTCGCACCCGTTAAGTATGAGGAGCAGAGCCTCAGATGTTCACCAGGGTGGGGCCACCCAGGTCACTGGGTTGTGATGCTGTATTTGGGGGCGGGGTCAGAGCTGGGAAATGGCGCCCCACTCTGTTGCCTCCCACAGCTGGGGCCTGCTCGGTTCCGTCTCACTACCCACTCCCTCGCCGTTCTATCTGCGCACAAATGTGCGACCACAGTCAACCCCGTCGCCCTGCGCCCTTGCTGGGTCTGCCGGTCGCTCACTGGGTCGCTCACTGGGTCCACCTGTTGCAACCCCACGCCTGGGATCCACGCACCTGAGTCTGACCGAGTTTTTCTGTGCAACCCCGCTCCACCAGCTGCTGGCTTCGCCCCTCTTACCGGTCAGGCTGAAGAATTCGTTGTTATCAGACTTCTGAAAAGTTCAATTTTCTGTATTCTGGCTGTGTTTTCTATTGCTAATATTTTGTTGTCTCTAAACTTGGTGCATGAGAAAGCACAGCATCTCCACCTATGCCTCCATCTTGGCGGAAGTCCCTCCTTGCTCCCTTTTGACTAGCTGAGGAAACTGAGGCACACGGACTTGAAGTAACTAGTTTTAAGTGATAAAGCCAGTAAAATAATGTCAAAAGTCCTTGGTATCTGAGCTCAAAGCCCAATGGCCCTTCCGCCCTGTTTTCCAGCCACCAACCCCATAATTGGCCTCAATTTTCCCACATTTGAAAATACCTCCTCATCATGGGGCTATATTGCCCAGCTCCGGGGCTCAGCTCCCCAGGCGTGGATGCCGAGCCCTCCCTTCGCCCCAGCCCCCATGCACACCCATGCACACCCATGCACACCGCCAGATCCTTTGATCTTACACGCGTCCCCCTTTCATACCGTTTCTCTCTCCATTCTTCCCTTCTCTCCTTCCCTCTTTCCTTGCTCTCTCCCTGGGCCACCCGAACCCTCTCTCACACACCCGTCTCTTCTGCAGGTGAAATCACCACCACCTCGCTGCTCGACCGTGAGACCAAGGCTGAATACATCCTCATCGTACGAGCAGTGGACGGGGGCGTGGGCCACAACCAGAAAACTGGCATTGCCACTGTGAGTGCCCGCCCCGCCCATGCCCCCCGCCCGCTCCTCCCTTCTGCCCACCTTCAGGCTGCACCTCTAGGCCTCTAGCACTTTGTCCAGTGCAGTGAGGGTGGGCAGCTACCAACTCACTGTCAGCCAAGGTCAGCCCTGGGGCCACTGCAGCTGTGGGAAGAAAGGCATTCCCGGCTGGGACGTGGGGGCATTCAGAGAAGCAAATATTTTCTCCTCCGCCCCCAAAAGACCAGCTGGTCAGGCAGGAGAAGGCAGGAGACCCACAGGCCCCTCCCCGTGGGCCCCTGCAGGAGCAGGTGTTTCTGCCAGGAAGAGTGGCTCAGAACAGGAAGTAGGGCCCCCGGAGTGTCCCTGGGGCTTGTCGCCACCCTACCCCAACCCTGTGATGCTGAGAAACGATGCCTGGGTCGCTCTCCCATGAGCAAGTAGGACCCATGAGGTCCCAGTACCCCCAGACAAGACCCTGTCACTCCAGCAAGGTGCCTCAGGGTGGGGAGCTGGGGGAAGGATGATTGAAGGTCCTTACCGGGCTCTAGCTGCAGAAGGGAATGGGGGAGGCCAGAGGCAATAAACGCCCTGTGGGAAAGGAAGCAGGAAGCCCTGCAGACAGGTCATTGCAGTCACCTCCCCACTTCGGTCTTTGCTAGCTTTCTTTGGTTCTCTCTGGGGTGCCCCCTCCTAACTTCTCCCCATTGCTGCCATCCTACCCACAGCATTTGCCCTGAGCCACTGCCCCAGCCTTGCTCAGCCAGACAGGCTGGGATTTGTATTGCCTGGCCAGAGACTTGGCAGAAAATCCCCAGGGCCTTATTCAGTCTTAGAAGGCCCCTGCTAATAGGATTCAGAGCTCTATAAATTATTTACCTGGTGACAGGTGAGCTGGGAAATTGCTTGGCTTATAGCTAAGTCTGGGAAGCTCAAGGAGTTGAGACCCCACCCTAGCCCCCCACATCCTGTCAATCAGCTTTAGTCAAGGCTGGGGATGGAGGGTGACAAGTCCCAGGTCGAAGGAAGGATTTCAGGGGTCATCTCATCTTTTCCTCTGCCTCCTAACGGGACAGCATCTGAGCCCTCTGAAGGGTCCTGGCTTCATGCTGTCCTTGAAAGCCCAGGCCCTCACCTGAGACCCCCCACCAAAGTGGGTGGAGTCTACGGAATTAATGCCATGATGCTCCATAGGCATCTGAGTGCTTCCCTCTGGTGGCCACTGTCCTTGTACAGCCCAGCTGCATGTGTCCCACAGCGCCCCTTCTGGCTTCATAGGTCAACATCACCCTCCTGGACATCAACGACAACCACCCCACCTGGAAGGACGCCCCCTACTACATCAACCTGGTGGAGATGACCCCTCCGGACTCTGACGTGACCACAGTAAGTGGTGGTGGGGCAGTAGAGCTCCCGGTCTGCCCTCCCCAGGGGCGTCTGCCATTCCCACATGAGGTCTGTGGGCCTGCCCGTGGTGGTGGATAGACGTCATGTTTCCCTCGGAGCCAGCTCTTGGAGCCAAGTCTCAGGAGCTCTCTTGCATGGTGAAGGGTAGTCAGAAGTCAGGGGACAGCCCTCATCCAGTCTTCAGTGACATGGCTCCAGCTTTGACCAAGGGAGTACAGGCATCCCAGGGACAGTTCCAGGGGACCTAGGGCTGGTTCAGCTTATAGCCCTGAGAACCCAGGACTCCGGTGACACCCCCAGGAGAGCCCCTACCTCCCCTGGCAAGGCACAGGCCCCTCCCTGGGGATGCACAAGCTTCAGCTCTGCCCTCAGCACTGTTCCCTCACTATTTCCATCACTGTAGCCACTGGGTCAGCAGGCCCTGGACTGCCCCAGTAGTGTGCCCGGGGGTGTCCTGTGTGGGACGGTCCAGGTGTGCACAGACCCCCGTGCACACTGTATGTGTACACATGCAAGTGCTGTGAGCAGGGGTGAGACTGGGGTGGGCAGGGGGAGACATGGCTGAAGCCTTGGGGCATCAAGAATGGAGACCAGCGTCCCAGGGAAGCTAAGGAAAGTCAGGGACGAGCACCCCACTTTTGTAACCCCTCTTTTTTTCCTTCCCCTATACTTTTCCTCCCCATTTGGTCTCAGCTGGGGAGGCTCACCCCCCCACCAGTGTCCCCCACCACAGCCACCCAGTCAGCCTGTGAGGGACAGGAACCTAAAGCTCATGGCAACCCCACTTAATAATGCTGGAACGTGCCCGGCGCAGTGCTGGCATTTTCTCGGGAAGTCTGTCTTATCTGCATGACCACTGCACGTGGCAGATGGACTCCTTGCTCCCAGTGTACTATGGGAGACACTGAGACTTAGAGTTCAGGGGTTTGCCCCAGGTCCCTGAGCCAGGACTCACACCCAGGCTGTCTGTCTTTGAAACTACCTAACCCAAAGCCCTCATCTTTCCAAGGGCTCAGGGCTGCCCTGCAGGTGGTCCAGGTCCTGGGAGCCTGGGGAGCTCTAATGGGCTGGGGTGGGGGAAGGGATGGCAACCCTCACATCCGGTCCTACCCTGCACTCAAGCAGTCTAGGGCTGGCAGTGCCTGCCCCCACTCTTCATCAGCCACAGCCGCAGTGACAAAGTCCACCTGAGTCTTGATGGGAGAGGATGACAACCTATATGGAGGGAGGGAGGGAGGGAGGGAGGGAGAGAACCTTCACACCTGCCCTATCCTCTTGTCCATGTGCTCAAAATCTGAATGGTTCTCAACTGGTGGGCACGTCCCTCCCCCAAGATTCCAGTAGGGCAAGGATGAGGAACCTGGAATAGGTGGTTTTCCAAAACCTTGGTGGGAGAGGGAACTCCTTTCAGCCCAGGGCCAGGTTTGGAAACCATTCTCCTGGGCCGTTTCCCTGCACTCTGTAGGACTCCAGATCTGATGGGCACTCTCTGCTGCCACCTTGTGGGCACTTGTTTTCTAGCCCTGGACAAGCCGAGCCAGAGATCTCAAGGGCTTGGGTTTGGTTGCCCACCTCAGAATACCTGCACTCTTCTCTTTGCTTTATATTTCTGGGACAATCTTCCCACAGGTAATTGAGAGGCAAGTAAGGGAGGTGTCCCTGGGAAAAAGTGTTTATGTGAGTGACCAGGCAGGGCCACCATTATTGAAGAGGCCACCTGCTGGACAAAACTAGTAGGTCTGCTGAGTTGGGACACACTTGGCATTGGGCTTTTCCCAGATACCATTCCCAGTGGCCTTGTCTGGGTCCCCAGCCTTTCCTCATGTCCTTCTGAGCCATGAGCAGGCATAGACTATGGGCCTGCTACCCAGCACCTCCTCACTCTCTGGGAAACCTCAACATTAGCCTCAGTGAGCACCTACTATGTGCCAGGCCCCATGCTAGGCAGGCTCAGGAGTGCAGGAAACAACAGTGCTTCCGCTCTGCCCTCAGGGACTTTCATGACCCTCTTTTGCTCAAACTCACCGCTGGGTCCCATCTCACCCTGCGTAAAAGCCAGAGTCCCTACCAGGCATACGTGGCCAGCAAGGTCTGTCCTAGCTTTGCCCCTGGGAGATGGACATGTGAACCGCCCACCCCTCAACACAGACTGGACATGCCCGGGCCTCCCCAGCTCAGAGCAGCCACGGGGCGGGGACCCTTGAGCTTGTCTGTGACCCCTGACAGAGTTTGAGACCTGAAAAAGAATGCAGGGCCTCAGAAGTTTAAAAGGAAAAGAGCAAAATCAGAATTAAAACTTACATGAAACAGCTACCAAATACAGAGTCCCGCACAAACAACACCCTTTATTGTTACAAATCACAAGCATGTAATTCTGTATCATGACAATGTCACACTCAACACATCGCACACATCACACCATGTGACGTTTTAGGTGAAATGTCCAAATGGCTGTCCATCTCGTGCGACACACTCACGTACCCACCAACCACGCTCAGTGGCGTTAATTCTGCCAGACCCCGGGTACCAGGGGTGTCGGACTCATTTTCACGGGGGCCACCGCAGCCTCGAGACCACCTTCGAAGGGCCAGAGGTAATTTCAACTCCTCAACCATTAAGGACTAGTCACGTTTATACAGCCCTAAAATTATTTCGGCCCTTTGAAGGCAACCGCAAGGCTGATGTGGCCCCTGGTGAAAATGAGTTCGACACCCCTGCTGTATGTTATGGCAACTTTAGTAACCGTGAAATTTAGTATTTATAAAAATGTCATTACATTTGATTTATGGCCAAGATGGAGGTGTAGATAGACACTCTGAGCCTCCTCACACAACCAAAAGAGGAACAACAACAACTTAAAAACAAAAACAACCAGAACTGACAGAAAATTGAACTGTATGGAAGTCCAATGACCAAGGAGTTAAATAAGACAGATTCATCCAGACCGGTAGGAGGGCTGGAGTCGGGCAGCCAGGCAGAGAGGACTCGTGGCAGGGCGGTGGCTGGCGGACCCAGCCAGGTGGCAGCCGGTGGAGTGAGTTGTCCCACATTCACCTGCAGACAAACCGGGAGGAACAAGACAGACTGCACCACCCAGGGTCCCAGCGCTGGGAAATAAAGCCTCAAACCTCTGATTGGAAATTACTGTGGGGGTTGAGGCAGTAGAGGGAGAGGCTCCCAGCCTCACAGGAGAGGTCGTTGGAGAGACCCACAGGGTCCTAGAACCTACACCAACCCACCCAGCTGGGAATCAGCACCAGAAGGGCACACTTTGCTTGTGGGTAGCAGGGGAAGTGACTGAAATCCAGCAGTGAGCAGAGCAAGTGGCACTGTTCCTTCTCGGGCCCCACCCCCGCCGCATACAGCATCACAGTGCAGTGACGTGAGTTGCCTCTCCCAGGTGAACATCTAAGGTTCCGCCCCTTACTATGTAACAGGCGTCCTGAGGGGGGGGAAATGGCCCAAATGAAAGAACAGATCAAAGCTCCAGAAAAAATACAATAAGTGATGAAGAGATAGCCAACCTATCCTATGCACAGTTCAAAGCACTGGTGACCAGGATGCTCACAGAACTGGTTGATTTTGTTCACAAATCAGAGGAACAAATGAAGGCTACACTAAGTGAAATGAAGCAAAATGCACAATAGTGATGGGAAGGAAACTGGGACTCAAATCAATGGAGTGGACCAGAAGGAAAAAAAATCAACCAAACAGAAAAGAATGAAGAAACAAGAATTCAAAAAATGGGGAGAGGCTTACGAACCTCCAGGACATCTTTAAACATTCCAAGATCCGAATTATAGGGGTATCAAGGGGAAGCGGAACAGCAGCAAGTGGAAAAGTTATTCGAACAAATAATAAAGGAGAACTTCCTCGATCTGGCAAAGGAAATAGACTTCCAGAAAGTCCAGGAAGCTCAGAGAGTCCCAAAGAAGATGGACCCAAAGAGGAACACACCAAGGCACATCATAATTACATTACCCAACATTAAAATGAAGGAGAGAATTCTAGAAGCAACAAGAGAAAAGGAGACAGTTACCTACAAAGGAGTTCCCATCATACTGTCAGCGGATTTCTCAAAAGAGACCCTACAGGCAAGAAGGGGCTGGAAAGAAGTATTTCAGGTCATCAAAGGCAAGAACCTACATCCAAGATTGATCTATCCAGCAAAGCTTTCATTTAGAATGAAAGGGCAGATAAAGTGCTTCTCAGATAAGGTCAAGTTCAAGGAGTTCATTATCACCAAGCCCTTATTATATAAGATGTTAAAGGGACTTAGAAAAAGAAGATAAAAAAATATAAACAGTAAAATGACAGCAAACACAGTTATTAACAACCTCACCTAAAACAAAAACAAAAACAAACAACTAGAACAGGAACAGAAACACAGAAATGGAGATCACATGGAGGGTTAGCAACAGGGGAGTGGGAGGAGGAGAAGGGGGAAAAGGTACAGAGAATAAGTAGCATAGACAGTAGGTAGAAGATAGAGGGAAGTTAAGAATAGTATGGGAAATGTAGAAGCCAAATAATTTACATGCATGACCCATGGACATGAACTAAAGGGGGGGAATGAGGGTGGGAGGGGTGTGCAGGGCAGAGGGCAGTAAAGGGAGGAAGTGGGAACAACTGTAATAACGTAATAAAAATATTTTTAACATGTCATTACATTTGAGAGCAAATTACAGTGAAACCTCGGTTCTCAAACAGTTTGGTTCTTGACAAAGCTGCTCCCAGGAAGAACACCTGGTGGTCTAACGAAGCCGAGGGCCTCCCCCGCCCCCCGCCCCCCCCCCATAGCGCTCTCACGCCGACCCCGACACCACAGTGCGATCCCTCCTCCTGTGTCACTCGGGCGCCAGACAGAGGGGGTTCGGTTCTCAAACAAATCACCTCTTGAACAGTTTTCTGGAATTCGTTAAGTTCAAGAACCGAGGTCCCACTGTATAGGTCATATTTTCTAGAATTCCTGAGAGTTTTCCAGAATTATCTGGAATTTCCAGTTGTGTAATGGTTGCCAGGAAACAGAAGTCAAAGAGCCCATACATTATTGGGGTTTGTCAGAGGAAAATAATTTCAAAAGCAATAGTCGTAAAAATTCTCTCAAACCTTATAGCCACGAAGTATATGTGCGCCTACATGTGTGGGCGTGTTCCCATACCTCTGAGGGGCCCCTGCTAAGGCCCCGCGGTGGACCTGGAGAGGGGGGCGCCGTTGCCGAGGTGAGGGGGGAGAAGGAACAGCTAGCCCGCAGGCGACATCAAGGAGGAGGTGGTATTTGTAGGTATTTGAAGGCGGGGCTGACCCACCTCCTGACTCATCCCCCACCGCCCTTCTCACACCCACCACACCCCTCGCACCCGACACACACACCGGCATTTCAGTTTCTGAACTCACTGAGCTCTCGCCCACCTTGGAGCCGCTGCACGAGGTCTCCACCCTCTCACCTGCCACCCCACACGCCACCCCGACCCCAAGTGCTCTTCTTCCTCCACTCCCCCAGCCCTGCTCTTTCCACGGCGGGCTCATTCTCCTCCCATCTCCCAGATTAAAGTGACACGTCCACAGAGAGGCCCTCCCTGACTACCCTGCCTAGCATAACTCTGGCCCTCTCCAAACAGGTCGCCAAGTCCCCAAATCTGTGTTTGTTAGTTTTCTTCATAAGAAGCAGTATAGCCTAGTGATTCAGTGGGCAGCCTCTGGTACCAAAATGTCTTCGACTCTAACCTTCGCCATACCGCTTGCCGGCTGTGTGACCCTGGGCAAGTTACTCAGCCCCGGTGTGCTCCACTCTTCGCGTCTAGAAAACAGGGTAGTTGGCCACCGGAAAGAGCTGTGGTTTGCACAGCGTGAGCCACAACATACAATGCGCACTGACACATGGCGAGCGGTCGGTAAAGGACAGCTGTTGTCACCATGACCCGCCTCCCTTGCTGGAGTCACATCTGTCCTGTCCACTGTTGAGCCCCTGTTCCTAGCACAGTGCCAGGCCATTGCAAGTGTTCAAAATCCTTATGAATGAACGCGGCTGAAGGACTGCCTCGCTCTCCCTGCCTTGGTTCCGCCAGGTCGGGTTGGGTCTTTCCCATCAGTCAGAGACCAGGATCGGAGCCAGGACTCGCCCAAGGGCCCTCTCCACAGGGCACGGGCCCTGGCACCGGAGTCTGAGTCGGGGACAACCCCGATGACTTTTCAGAGCCTGTGTGCGGGTGGGTGTGTGCCTGCATTCAGATACACTCGGGGTTGACCAGGCGTGTGCGCCTGTGTGAGCCCATGTGCGCCGACAGTGTCCACCGCACAGGCGTGAACTCGCAGAGTGACTGTTCTCTGTTTGCAAGTGACGTTTGGGTCCCACTCTCCACCCTGCCTCCTGCAGTCTGCTTCAAGGACCCGGCTGATGGGCATTGATTTAGAGCCTTTCAAAGCCCTCCAGCAAAATAGAGGAGAGGGGAGAGGGAGAGATTAGTCCCGTCAGGCCGAGAGAAAAATGACGAGAGCGTGAAATGGGAAATGAATGAGGGCAGAGCAGTGAGTCTCCGAGACTGCCCAGCAGGGAGTCCGTGGGGTCACAGCCTGCTGCCCACTGCAGTGTCCTGACACTGCCACCTGGTGACCGGGGACGGGGCCCATTGGCCAGATACCAGCACCCACCCCTACTAGTAGCACTCAGAAGCAGCTGCCCCAGGTGCCCTCAGGTGCTTAGCAGGGAGGGGAGAGGAGAACTTATCCAGGGTGTTCAGCAACCTGCTGCCGTCATGGAATAGGCCGTTTAGCTGCCCTGTACCTCAGTGCTCCCAACCGGAAAGATGGGGGTAAGAACTATCTGCCTCCTGCAGTTGGAGAGAAAACTTGTAGAAATGCAGGGCTTGCTGGTCTCCTCTGTCCACCAGTAGGACAAACACCTGACGAGAGCCACACCTGGTTGCCTAGGAGCCCCGGCTCCTGTTGTCAGCACAGGAATGACGGGGTCCCCTTTAGCAACAGGGCAAACTGAGGCCGCATGCCAGGCACGGTGAGGGCTCCTCAGGCGGAAGGCCACCCCGCCCCACCCGGCCCCGTGGGGCAGCTGGGAGGGAGCAGGGTCACGGCCCACTCCGCAGCACAGAGGCCTGCAGGGGTGGCCCAGGGTTCTGCGCTGGCATCCGCCTCTCTCCCTGGCCTCCCGGGGCTCAGGGGCAGATGGGAGCCCTGGGCCACAGTGGCCAATCTATCTGTTCTGGTCTGGTGGCCCCAGAGACACCTTAGCTGGGGATTAAGCCAGAGGAGGAACAGATTCTGCTGCCAAAGCACAAAAGGCCCCACATCAAGTAAGATAAAGGAGCTGACGAGGCTGGGCTGTCATCGCCAAGAGTCCTGGAGTGAAAAATGAGACTGTCCTGATGCGGCCCCAGGGACGGCCCCTGCCCCCATTGGTCTCATCCTCTCTGGAGCTGCAGTGGGCCCACAGCTCAAGGCCCGCGGTTGGAGGGGTGGGCGCCACTGCCTTCCAGGGACCCTAGGGGGCCTGCTGGATGGGCCCCAGGGCTGGTGCTGTGTGACCTTGAGTCTGGCCTGTGCTTCTCTCAGTCCCGCTTTCCCCTCCTCGGAGCTAGATGGCTAGAGACGTTCTCTGCAGAGCAGGGGATGGACTGGCCTGGGGAACTGGGAGAGAGCGGGCTGTGGGGCTGTGGCCCTGGGTTAGGAGGGCACTGAGGTCAATCCGTTCCTGGGGTGGGGACACCAGCGGGGAACCAGGACGGGGCTGGAAAGTTAAAGGGGCCAGAGTGTCTGGGACCCCTATCCTGAGACCCTGCCCCCTGGGGATGGCATTCCCCACCCCCAGGGAGGCCCAGCCGACTCCCTCCTCCGGCAGGCCCCTCCCCCAGCACCAGGACTCTCCCAAGTTGCAGGGACCACCTCCGAACTGGGCGGCTTGTCCATGGCTGCCTCCCCAAGCCCTGTCATCTTTGATGCCGCAGAGTCCGATTGTCTTCAAATCGCCTCACTATCAAAAGCTCCAAAGGAGGAAGAGTGGGTTTGATGAGGAGGAACCCAGTTCCCGAAATCCAGGGTTTCAAGTCCTTCCAAAAACTCAGCCAGGGGTTTCCAGCCCTTCTCAGCCTCACCCTGAAGGATTTCATGATCATGGGCCTCCTGGGGCCCCTGTCTCCCCAAAGCCCATGAACATGTTACTCCACATATTTGGAAGGGAGGGAACCTAAGACGTTCTGGCAGTGAGGGTCCCAGAGCCACTTCCTGGCCAGGGGACTTAGGGAGCCTCACCGAGCCTCATCTGTGAAATGGGCGTAATTACAGCTCTCCGCCACATAGTTACTCCACAGTATGGAGAGCAGGCCTGGCGTTTATGAGATGCCGGGAGCCTCCTCCAAGCTGCTATGGGCTGGTGCTGCTTTTAAGATGAGAAGACCAAGGTCTAAGTAGGGAAAGAGACTCACTTAAGGTCCACACTGAGCAGGTAAAGAAGCCAAGGATCCCAGGACTTGCACTGCTGATGGACCTGACCCTTCCACCTCCCGATACCCATCAGCCTCTTTGCTGGAGCCGGGAGGGAGCCCCAGCACCTGGGTCTGAGTGGGGTGCCCAGGCCTGGCATGTGGGCCCAGGCAACACGGGCAGGCAGCCTGGGTGCAGAAACACCATCCTCCTGAGCAGGTGGTGGCCGTGGACCCGGACCTGGGGGAGAATGGCACCCTGGTGTACAGCATCCAGCCGCCTAACAAGTTCTACAGCATCAACAGCAGCACGGGCAAGATCCGCACCACCCACGTCATGCTGGACCGGGAGAACCCTGACCCCCACGAGGCGGAGCTCATGCGCAAGATCATCATCTCTGTCACGGACTGTACGTGCCCCTGGTGCCCCTCACAGCCCCACACACCTGGGCTAGGGCCCCCGACACCACACCTGTCCTCTGGGGGACCCTGGACCTGCTTTAGGAGGGCCGTGTCTGGATGACTAAGAGTGAGGTAACATCCACTTCCCAGTCGTGACCTCCCCCAGAGTACCCTCAGGGTACGAGGAGGTGGGGGATGCGGGGCCCAGGCTGCTCCCTGGAGGGGCCCCTGGGACGGAGGGGGATTGCTGAGCCTTCCCCTGTCCCACTCACCTTCTCTCTGGTCCTCTTTCTCCTGCACCCCTCTTCCCTGGCTCCCCCAGGCGGTAGGCCCCCTCTTAGAGCGACCAGCAGTGCCACAGTGTTTGTGAACCTCCTGGACCTCAATGACAATGACCCCACCTTTCAAAACCTGCCCTT
Source organism: Artibeus jamaicensis (assembly GCF_021234435.1). Lineage (NCBI taxonomy): Eukaryota > Metazoa > Chordata > Mammalia > Chiroptera > Phyllostomidae > Artibeus > Artibeus jamaicensis. Next base: position 23,296,437 of record NW_026521788.1, read on the forward strand.
TGTGGCTGAGATACTTGAAGGCACCCCTGCGGGGGTCTCCGTCTACCAGGTGAGCTTCTCTCCCCTTACCAGAGACCCTGCTCTGTCTCCCTCAGCTCGCCCTGATCAGCCAGCAAGTGGGCAGCAGGTACCGGGCCTCTAGCTGAGCACTTTGCAGGCGCCACTCAGGGGAGGCCAGCCGAGACCGCCAGACAGGACGCGGACTGCGCTCCGCCTGGAGGGCCGGTGTTCTGAGAGATGGTGACAGAGGCTTCCTGGAGACTTGACCTGGGTCTCGAAGGACAGGTGGATTTGGAGAGGTGGAGGGAGAGCACCCCAGGAGACAGATAAAGGCAGAGAGAGAGGGAGGCCAAGAGAATTCTGGGAAGCCAAGTCAGAGAGTTTCTCAGGGCCTGATTGCAGAGGTCTGGCCCCAAACCCTCAATGCCCTAAGCCAGAGGTGGTTCTAGAACACAGAGAAGGTGGGACCTGTGCAGCCCGTGCGCCTGCCTCCCTGGGACAGTCCCCTCTCTTGTGCTTTCCTGTAAGCCCCAAGGTAGCGTCACACGATGGGTGGGATTCTCCCCATTTTGCAGGAAACTTAAGAAATTTTCCCAAACCTCTGTGGCTGAAAGGGATGCAGCCTAGTGTTGAACTCAGCCCCTCTGCCTCCTGCTCCACAGCCCCAGAAGCACGGGAAGGCCCTCACGATGAGGAGCATGAGTCTGACCAATATGAGTGCAGATCCCAACTCCACCATCTGGGTGCTGGGTGACCTGCAGCATATGGCTTAACCTCTCTGGGCCTTGGTTTTCTCACCCGTGACAAGAGGATCATAATAGTACCTATCTGGCTGCGAAGACGTACGTGTAAAACAGCCCAGCACCTGGACTACAGGAAATACACAGTAGCCGATGTGCCCATTCTGTGTCTGTCGTGAGTTCATATCCAAGAGACAGGGTCTGGCAGTAAAGGGTCAGCCTGGTCCCATTCAGAGAAGACAGCATGTTCGTCAGGCCCCTTGTGCTTCAGCTTCTCCATCTGTAAAAGGGGACTAACAGTGCTGTTGGACAGGTTCCAGGGAGCCTTGGGTCTCTCCAGCAGAACATTCTTCCCAAAGTCCCAGCACAGGGAGCCAGCCCCCAGGGAGGGGTCTCCAAACAGGAAGGGTCTGCGTGAGAGAGTGAATGAGCCTCCTGGCTCTCCAGGGACTCACAGACAGAGGGAGGAGCGCCCCCCAGCACGACGTCTGAGTTCGCAGGGGAACTGGCTCATGAGAAGGAGCCAGTTGAAGGTTGGAGGAGCTGGGAGTGTTTGACTTGGAAACTGTCCTCAGATACAGAGAGAGGGTTCTGGCTTGAGCTGTGTGGCTCCCTGGCCTCTCTCTGCTACCTCAGCCAATAATGATTTCTGCTGGATGTGCAGAAGAACTTTCTCCAGGGACTAGAGGTGTGCAGAAAAATTAGAAGTAGTGAGCCCCCCTTCCAGGAAAGCATTCAAGCTCAGTCTGGACACCCTCTTGTCCAGCTTGTTGGTATGAATTAGACCAGATGACCTTGACATTTCCTTGCAATCCTGAGAGTCTTGGCTTGATGCAAAGCTCTTATTTTAATCATTATTACACATTCTTTCAAATGTCTTGAATCCACTTCCATAAAATTTTCAACATATCAGGGAGGGTCTTGAGTCAGGAGAGGGTCTCTCATTAGGACTGGAGCTGCAGGTGGAAAGAGTGCAGGGATTTGGGAGGAGGTTTGCCTACTCATGGCCTCTATGGCTTTTTAAAAAAATTTATTGATTGATTTTACATAGAGGAAGGTGAGGGAGGAAGAGTGAGAAAGAGAGAAACACCGACTTGTTGTCCCACTTATTTATGCTTCATTGGTTGATTTTTAGATGTGCCCTGACCAGGGACTGAACCCTGACCTTGACGTATTGGGGACAGTGCTCTAACCATCTGAGCTAACTGGCTAGGGCTCAATGGCTTTTCAAAACAGCATCTAATTCTCAAGTGACTTTTAAAAATGAATCCTTGCAGTCACCACCTCGTTGTTGTCGTTGTCTTACACATCAAAGCAAAGCGGAGGGGGAGCCCTAGCAGCGGAGCTCTCTGTGGCCGTGCCCCGAGTGCCCGAGGGAGTCAGCTGAGACGCTGCCCAAGCCAGCACCTCAGGGGCTGGAGGGAGAGGGGTGACTGCCTGCACCCCGCAGAGTCTGAGGGCCCAGCCAGCTGGGTGAACCTGGAGGGCTTCCTGACAAAGAAGGCGGGGTCCTGAAGGAGGAAAGTCGGGGGACCTGGACTCTTGTTCTAAAACAGCCCCACCCCATCCCGGCGCCCCTTGGAGCATCCGGTGCCTTTCAGCTCTGAGATGCCCCTGTAAGAGAACATCTGTCGGGGTGCGTGGGGGACAGGGGCCTGGCCCGAGGCCCTGCAAGGCAGCAGGTGTGTCTGGCTAGAGCCTAGCCTGGGCCTGTGGGAAGGAGGGAAGTAAGGGCACTTCTTGGTGGGCCAGCGTCAGTCCCGGTGCCCCCTCCTCACGCAGCCCCTCCTCTCCCTCAGGTGGTGGCCATCGACCTGGATGAGGGCCTGAACGGGCTGGTGTCCTACCGCATGCAGGTGGGCATGCCCCGCATGGACTTCCGCATCAACAGCAGCACCGGCGTCGTGGTCACCACCACAGAGCTGGACCGAGAGCGCATCGCCGAGTACCAGCTGCGGGTGGTGGCCACTGACGCGGGCACACCCACCAAGAGCTCCACCAGCACGCTCACCATCCGAGGTGAGAAGGGCGAGGGGCCTCCTGCTGCGTGCTGCGCATGGGCCTCGGGGCGGCTGGGCGGGGTGGGGAGCCCCCGAGTGCCCCAGCTCTCCACTGTCCAATGCGGCGTCCGCCTCGGCTGTAACCATTTGGCATAGTACAGCCTTCCCTGCTTCCACCAAATCAAAAATGCCAGCGAGCCCTCTCCCCACCTGGCCACTGCCTTCAGGTCCCAGAGCCCAGGGGCAGCGGGCTGCACCCATTTCCAAGGGCACCTCCTTTGATTTTAGCTGCCACAGAGAGGGTTGGAGCAGCGGCGGGGCCCGCAGGCTCACGAACAGTCTGGGGAGGTCACAGAGCCCTTTGTCTCCCTTGAAGGCCAGAGTTTTTATCTGGAGCTGCAAAGGGAACTTCCCCTCCCAGGTGCCTGGGCTGCGTCACCCTGGGAAGAGGGCAGCTGGGGTCCCCAGACTCCCCGAGGGGATGAGGGCATCCCCCAGGCCCTCTTCATAATTCCCACTGTCTCCTCCCTCTGTCGGGGAGGGGCCGAGGGGGGCTACTGTTTCTCCTCCACTCTGGCTATGTCTTAATTTCTGGAACAAAAATGGGACACTGACATGAATAACCCCCCAGAGATAAGTGCAGGGTGCAATGGGCAAGGTACGGCCTGCTCTCCAGGACAGGCCAGCCCCCTTCCTGGCTTCTGCTGACGGGGGTGGTTAGCTGAGCACAGGCACAAACATTCCCCCTCCTCAGTCACCACCTGAGATGGTGAGGACAAGAGAGCCAAGCGTTCCCTCTTCTGCTGGTCCACGGCTTGCCTTTTTGTTCCTGGGACCAGTCCGAGGGGCCACTTCTGTGCCAATGATCGAGGGAGAATGTCCAGTCCTCTCGGGGAGGACCCCTCTTAGAGGCTGGTCCTCCAAGGCTAGTCCGTCTCAGCAAATGAGCCCATTCCTTCCCCTGGTGAAACGCAAAGAAGAGCCCGAGTCGGGTGCGAGACATTCGCTATGAAGATCCTCCCAAGCCCCAGCTCTGCGTGCGGAGCTGACAAAAATGAATCTTTAAGGAACTGGACTTTTTGGAGGGGGAAGGGTCCTCAAAGGCTGTTAGTTTTACTGGGGCCTCATCACAAACTGGGGACAGGCCTCTTCAAGACCCCAACCCTACCACTGTCTTGCTGTGTGACTTTGAACAAGTCACTGACTGCTCTGAGCTTCTACCTCCTTGTCTATGCAGAGTGTCTAGTAATGGCTGCCTCATGCGGCCGCTCCAAGGGCCATGTGTGGTCCGGTACATTTAGTGTGGGCTTGGCACGTGGGAAGGGCTGAGAAGAAGTCACTCTCGTCGGCGTCAGAGCTGTCGTTGTCGGGCCAAGCTGGGGACTGTAGGGGGCTCTCCTTCCTTGGACAGCAGGGGCGGCAGCAAGTCCCCCGGGGAGCAGGGACTGCGAGAGGGTGTGGGGCTCTGGTCAGCTCTGTCCCGCCCCCAGGCAGCATGGGGGCCCTTGCTCACGAGTGGGAAGCATCACGCGTAGGAAACCCGTGCCCCGTGGGTCTGTGGTGGGAGCCGCTGCCGTGGGCCAGGGAGGCTGGCCCAGCAGCCAGGCCCAGGCTGTGTGCTGACTCTGCCCACAGTGCTGGACGTGAACGACGAGACGCCCACCTTCTTCCCGACCGTGTACAACGTCTCCGTGTCCGAGGACGTGCCCCGGGATTTCCGCGTCGTCTGGCTGAACTGCACCGACAACGACGTGGGCCTCAACGCGGAGCTCAGCTACTTCATTACAAGTGCGGCCCTGCCTCCGCCCCCTGCCCACGATGCAGGCCCCCAGGGCGGGGCCGGGGCGCCGGGGAGGGGCCCACACTGGCCATCAGGGTTTAGCCCCTGCGGAGCCTCCCTGAGGATTTGCTCTTGGCTCTTCCCAAGGGCTTTGGAGCCCGGTCCCTCTGATCTGGCTCCCCAAGGGCCTCCCGAATCGGGTAGGGGTGAGGGGACTTACCACGGTTCAGTCTGGAGGGAGACAGAGCCAGGGACTCCTGGGATGAGCCCTGCGCCCCACTCTGCCGTATGTTAGGGTGGTGAAGCAGACGGGAGGAACGGGGCCTCGTCCTTCCCTGGGGACCCTTCACTTAGGAAGAGAATGTCCGTCTGTTTAGAGGCAGATGGTTTAGATCTCTCTAAATGAAGGCGTTTTAGCTCAAAATGTCAAGTAGCTCCCCCTGAAGAACTGTGCAGAAATATTACAAGGCCACACCCTGGCGCAACAGGTGGAAGGCAGCCGTGAGCACTCAGTGGCGTCTGCGTGACACTGGGCTCGGGAGGCGGCGGCAGACGTGCCGTGCGCTGCTCATTCCTGGGTTACAGCAGCGTCCCATCGTTCTTCAGGCCGACACCCCTGAGAGGCCCCAGGCGCGTGGGGTGGGGGTTGGTTCCTTCACACTCCTGAGCCCTCCCTCTGCCCTCTTACTGGCTCCATCTTCCCTCTGTCCGTGGCCAGCCTCCATAAAGAGGGCCCGCACCCTCCGGCCAGCCCCTCCCAGCCCGGTCCCCACTACTACCCTGGGAGAGGCTCTGTTATCGCGACCCCCACATGGCACCAGCCTCAGTTCAGCCCTGGCACTGCCTGTGTCCTGGTTCCTTCCTGTCCCCGGGAGCCACACCGTCCTTTGTAGATGGTGCTTCTTCAGACACTGAGGAGGTTGTGCTGGCGACTTGAGAGCAGGGGGCTTTCCCCAGACGCAAACCATGTTGGAACAGGGGAACATGAACACATGGAGGAGTTTCTCAGGGGTGACTTCTCAGGACCCTGAGGTGGCCATTTCCTGCTCACCCTGGAATTCTTGGATTTTAATTTCGCACAGTTTGGGAGGAGAGTGTCCAGTTCCCAGGCAGCCCAAATCCAGGGTGGTGGCGCCCTCTGCTGCCCAGAGTACCACACTGCCCAGCCACTAGCAGGGGAGGGGTCTTTACTGTTCTCATGCACTGCTCTCCTGGCTCCGGGCTGCTTCAGGAAAGACACCTTCACACTTCCCACCTGTCCCGGAACTCAGGGAGACTGGGGAACGCTGTCTCCTGTCCCCCTCCTGTACTTTTCACTCTGTGGGGCCTCTGGGAGTCCCCACTCAGAGAACCCAAGATAAGGGACCTGGAGCACACTCAACCAGCCCCACCCCAAAGCCCTCAGCCACGAGTGACAGCCCAGCCCAGGCTGCCTGCTCAGACACTCCGGCAGGACAGGAAGGCTACAGAACGCTGAAGGACAGGGGCCAGGGGCAGACTGCTGTGTCGGAGCCCTGCGCCCCACATAGGGGGCTGTACCCCGGGGCACCACACATAACTTCACTGAAGGGCCATCTTCCTTGTCTGTGGAACGGACACAGGGACAGTCCACATGACGTGAAATGGTCCACGGCACGTGCTCAGTGAATGTTAGACAGACCCCTGTGGTTTCAGGCACTGGCACCCCCACAGGCCACACCCTCATCAGAGCCCCCAGAACCCTGTTCTCAGGCAGAGCTGAGTGGGCAGCATGGCCTTTCCTTCCTGGACCCCCCCCCTGGAGTATCCAGGCTCAGAAGCAGAGTTGGGGTGCCACCTCCCCTTCCCTGGCCAGGAACCCCGTTTCCTGACCGAAGCTTCGGCCTCTGTTGCCCGCAGGTGGAAACGTGGATGGGAAGTTCAGTGTCGGCTACCGTGATGCCGTGGTGAGAACAGTGGTGAGCCTGGACCGGGAGACCACAGCCGCGTACACACTCGTCCTGGAGGCAATAGGTACGCACCGGTGCCCCGCCCGTGCCCCCCACCCCGCCGGTGGTGTACTACTACATAGTTGCTCTAGGCAGAGTTCGCAGGAGGCGCCCTCCGGGAGCCAGGCCTTGAGCCAAAGGCTCTGCCCCGATGCCAGTGGGGGAAGGGCGGCCAGGCGCCCGACACACTGCGGAGTACTTCCAGGCACGAGGCCCAGGGCCCTGCATGCGCGGCACTGAGACGGGGTACCAGGAGTGACACGGGAACCAAGCGAAAGACCTGCACGTAGACAAATCGCTGCAGAACCAGGCAGAGCAAAGCAGAAAGGGAGGCGGGACGACCCAAGAGTAGCAGGACCGAGAGTGGTGGGAACATGGTGGGTGCAGGGGTGACCAAAGAAGGCTTCTTGGAGGAAGTGGCACAGGGCGTGCCTTTGGGTCAGTGAGGACTCTTGGCTACAAGTTTTAGAATAAAATGAACTGACTTCAGGGACATGGGGTCACAGCGCCAGTCTGCTGGAAGATAGACGGGGCTTCTGGTACGACGGCTTGGGGCTCCGGAGACGCCACCAGGCCTCGGTCTCTCTGCGTTGGCTGTTCTGCCTCCTGCATGTTGGCTTCACCCTCTGCCTCACATGGAGACAAATCACTGCTGCAGCCCCGGCCTCAACCATCCCGGGTTCAGGTGTAGCAGCAGGGAGACAGCACCTGTCTCTCCCCCCATCTCCCCCGCTGAAGCCCGAGATGATCTCTGATTAGTCCCACCTGCCCTGTTGCCTGTACCTGAACCCCTGGTCATGGTCAGTAGGGGCGAGACGTGCTGGTACCATAGGCCCCAATCACATGCCGTCCCCAGAGCTGGGGCGTGGTCAGACCCACCTGGAACCCCAGGCCTCAGAGTCAGGAAGGTGGGTTCTTGGAGCAGCCTTCAGGGCGCGGCCTTACTTAAGAGCAGGGCAATGCTACAGGCAGAAACGAGGCAGGCCTACCACCACCTTGAAGGCCAAGTGCAACTGCCTTCAGTGCAAGGAGCAGTGGGGAGGGCGTTTCAGGAAGAGGAGCCAGCCCATGCCAGGGCCTGTGGGTGGGGAAGAGCCGTGTATGTGCCCTTCTGCTGCCCCGTAGTGGGGTGTATATGGGCAAGGGAGGCTGCGATCAGGCCGGGCCAGTGTATGGAGGCCTAAGGTTGACCAGGAAGGCTGGTCGCTGGTTCCCAGGCAGCAGGAGCCCCTGCGGGCTCTGGACAGGACCTGGGTGTGGTGAGACCTCCCCGATGACCCTGGTGCTCAGAGGCACCCCGGTCCATGTCCGCAGGCAGCTCTGGGTGGAAAGCCGATGTGCTCCCGGCGCCTCACTCTCTCCAGCCGGCAGTCCCTCCCAGCCTGCCCACACCCACGCGTGTCTTCCCTCTGCCCTGCTCTCCTCCCCCCGGGGCAGCCACACCGCCCACTGGAGACACGTCATCCCCACTGAGTCCAGCCTTCAGGACAAGCACTGGCCAGCAGGAGCACAGGGCTTAGGCTTGGCCTTCTATGTCCTGCCAGCGCCCACTGTCCCCGCCGGACGGGGCAAGTAAGCAGGACCCCAGGGTAGTGGGAGGCTGGTCCCGGACCGGAGCTTAAGAGGACAGGATGACTCAGGATAGGTCACTGCACCCTGGCGTGTGGTCAGCTGCTCTGGGGAAGAGGCGGGGGACAGAGTCACCACTGGCCCTCAGCCAACTCTAGCTGCCGGTGCTCCTCCCAGGGCTGACGGTCCTCGCCGAGACTTGCAGTGCTGGTCACAGACGCTCTCTCCGGGGAGGGTGACCCAACAGCTGCCCCTGGGGCTGAGCCACATCCCCACTCTGGGCGGGGCCTGCAGGTGCTGCAGGGGCAGGCCCCCGGCTATCTTAGGCTTGGAAACTCAGGCAGGGGCCGCCGCCCGGACACAGCAAGTCCACAGACTGAACCCGTCCCGGGGGCATGTTTGACCAGCTTTGCGTCTCTTAGTGAATGACAGTTGTGAACATTCACAAACCAGATTTTATTTAAACGCTCGTGTTCCACTTCTCTTGAGAAGTCAGACTTAGTGTCACTGGGCCTGCGTTTCACCTCGCCATCATGGACTGGAGCAGAGGACAGTGGCCCTGGCAGGTGGGCGTGCCCAGGCGGGCACCCAGGGACCTGACCCGCCAGGTCCCAACAGCAGCTGGCCTCGTGACCTCAGTGCCCGAATCTGTTTCTCAGGCTGCTCATGGCTTGAAAGAACAGAAATGCATCCTCTCATGGCCCTGGAAGCCAGGAATTAAATTAAGGGCCACACTCTCTGCTAAGGCTCCAGGGAGACCCCTGCCTTGACTCTGCTGGGTCCTGGTGGCTCTGAGTGTTTTCAGCTTGTAGCCTGAGCACTCCAGCCTCCGCCTCCAACGTGACGTGGCCCTCTCCCTCGTCCCCTCTCCCGCGTCCCCTCTCCCTCCGCCGTTCTTCTATCAGCACCCTTGTCATTCAGGGCCCACCTGGTAATCCAGGATGTGCCATCCCAAGATCCTGAATTAATTATATCTTCAAAGACCCTTTTCCCCAATAAGTTTACATTCACAAATTCCCAGGGATTTGACATGGTGTATTTTTGGGGGGCTACCATCCAACCCATTTCATGCCTCAGTTCCCTCCTCTGTAAAATGGGGACGATAATACTAATAATAGCGCCTGCCTCACAGGCTGCTGGGCGACTGAGTGAGCTAGAATGGTAGCTGGGGCCTATCGGATAGTGTTAGTGCTATTCCTAATCTGAAAAGGGAAAGAGCCACCCTGTAAAGGCTGCGGCTGGGGTGAGCGGGGCACGTGCCCAGGAACTTGAGCCTTCAGGCAGCTGCTGACAGCCCGCCCTCCATCACCTCCCACAGACAACGGCCCCGTGGGCAAGCGGCGCACCGGCACCGCCACCGTGTTCGTCACTGTCCTGGACGTGAATGACAACCGGCCCATCTTCCTGCAGAGCAGCTACGAAGCCAGTGTACCCGAGGACATCCCTGAGGGCCACAGCATCGTGCAGGTAGGGGGCCGTGGCCCCCTGGGGTGGCTGGTGAGCTGGGGGCAGGCAGAGCCACACTCGGCCCTGAGCACAGGGGCCCCATGGCACCATGGCGGGGGGAAGGGCGGGGAGGCAGGAGAGGGTCCGGCTGCTATTCTGGGAGTGGCCAGTGCAATGGGGGGAAGGACACCGGGCCCCCTCCTTCCTCCTGGGGAGAGTAGGACCCCAGGTTACATAGTCAAGGACAGGGCTCTGGCTCCTCCTCCAAACGCACAGGAAGCAGCCTCAGCCTCCCTCTTCTCCCTTCCCCCGCAGCCTCCTCCCAGTCCCCTACCCAGATGAGCCTTTCAGAGCAGGGAGGAGATGGCGGTGTCACACTTTCCCAGAAACGAGTAGAGAGAGCCAGGGTCCAACAAGGCCCAGAACAGAGCGGCTTTCACAGGGCCCTTGGCCGAAACTCCCCTCTCGGGAAGTAAACAGGCACCAGAAGAAAGGGAGCAGACTCAGTGGGAGGCTGGCGAGGACCTGAGAACGAGCCCGGCGCCCTCCCCCGAGCCTGGGGGCCTTCGTTGCTGGGTGGGGAGCGAGGCCAGGAATGAATTGCTCTCTTCATCAGCTGCGAGGGTTTCCGACTAGGAGGCTGAGCCAAACACAGCAAATCTGGGCCTGTCCGCTGGCGCGGACTCTGGGCTTGGGAGGCTGGGAGTGGGATGGGAGCAGGGTGCTGATTCCCAGAGGCACCGAGAGTCCAGAACAACATGGGGTTTGCAAGGGCCTGGGGCTGGTTCCAGCAGGAGGAAGGGGGAGGCCCTCTCCCTGCGGGTCTCCACCCCTGGGCGCTTGGGGAGCTCCTCCCCCCAGCCTGATACCTGCAGCCCTGGCTCACTTATGGGTCTTCCAGGACCAGCTGGGAACACACCTGGGGGTACGGCCAGGACTTTGAGAGCCCCCTCCCCAACCCCAGCCTTTTCTTCAGGGCTCAGGACAACCTAACTCCCCCCACTCCAACCTCCTCTCCAGGAGGAGGACAGTGGGGGCCAAGCAGGGTGCCCGGCCAGAGGCCGACTGTGTACAGGAGGAATTCCTCCTGGGATGTCTCAGGGAGGCCTAGGGACTCGGGGAGGGGGACCATGGAGAGGTAAACACGCGGGAAGGGAGGGGTAAGAGCCTATCGGGAGAGGGCCTGCCCCGCTTTCTAAAGAAGTGGTTTCTATCACACGGCATGACTCAGACTGAAATCCTGGACCCCACCAGCAATACGGGCAGCCCTGGTTCTCCCCGTCTCTCAGGGAGAAATGCAGGCACTAGTGATTCTCCGGAAAGTAAGTTTCTGTCCAAGCAGGCCTCACCCTTTGACGCACTGACATACTGACATGGAAGGAGGGTACGTGGTGGAGGGCAGGGGGGCTTTCCAACAGGGAGAAAGCTTCTCTGGAGGGGCATCTGAGGGAAGAAGAAGATTCCTTAGGCTTTGGGGGTGTGGGGACGCACCAGGCCAGGGCTCCCTTCACTCAGCGAACAGAGCCCCCAAGGTCTGCGCCCCAGCCGGTGGAGCAGAGGGAGGGGCTGGACACAGCCTCCCAGGCTTGCAGGAGGGGGAAGACATGGATAGACAGGGCTGACCCATACCACCAAAGGGATATGATCCCTGTCCTTTCTCCCCGGGGTGAGAAGAGTAGGGGCGGTTCCAAGCGGGAGGGGACTTTCAGCTGGAGAGCAAAGAGCGCTTCACTGGGGGCTGCTCTGTGAAACATGAGGCACAGCCAGGGGAAGACAGGTAGTTCCGTTTGCCTGGTGTCTTGGGTCAAGATAAGGCTAGAGAGAGAGTTCAGAGCCAGTTCCCAGAAGCCATTGAACACCAGACTGAGGGGCTCTGGCTTTTACTCAGCAAGAATTAGGGAGCCAGGGATGGTTTTGGAGCTGGGGAGTCGTAAACTAGAACTCACTCTCTGAGAAGACCTGGCTAGCTGCACCGTGGGGTCATGGCAGGGTGGGGTGGGCAGCCCCCTGGCCAGATGACCCTGGCCAGCGGCCAGACCCCTTTTGCCTCTTCTCTGGACGTGGGACCCAACCACAGCATAGAGCCCTGGCTTTGTGAGGAGAGGTTAAGAGTCAGGGATTCTAAGAAGCCCACCCTCAGTGGGATTGCTTTGACAGGTAGCCTGTCAATGAAGCGATCGCCTAAAAGATGGAACACCCAGTGTGGTCCAGGTTTGAAGTCCCACATCTGTCCTGCAGAAACCTGGACCTTCCAACCCGAGGGGAGGCTGCCACCTTCCCTGTGTGAGGCACAGAGCCCCTGTGACGAGTCCTCACATCGCCTCACCTTCAGGGGCTGGCAGAGCCACCTGCCACTCTGGCCTCTGCAGGGAGCTCCCTAACCCATTCTCCCCTCTTCCTGAGCCATCCCAATGTGCTGTGTTGAAGGGGGACAGTCAGGACGGCGGCTGGGTAGTCAGTGCGGAGAGCCCCACTTGACCCTCCTCTCAGCAGGCACCCAGGCATCTGACCACCGTGAGGGTGCTGGCTGCTCCCAGGATTACCAGGCAGACGCAGACAGGAGGTCCGAGAGGAGCCCCTGGGTTCCCTTTAGCCTTGGGCCCTGAGTTGGCCCGGAGGCAGGACAGCGCCTTGTCCCCGGTGTGGGCTGCATTTTCACTTGGCTGGAGGGAATCTTTGGCCATTTGGTCACTCGCACTGAAATCCCAGCCAGGTTTGGCCCTGGAGGGTGGGCGTGGCTGCTGTTGGGAATGGGAGTAGCCTTCTCCCTGAAGGTGGTTGGTACCCAGTTGCCAGGAAGGAACCATGGGAGCCCCTGGTTGTACTCTCCAGAGCCTGGGGCCAGGGGTCCAGATGGCTGCAGGTTCTCTCCGATTGGTCCAGCAGTCTTTCAGCAGGCAGCAGCTAGGGGGTCTGCAGAGAGCAAGGTACTACTATGCAGGGCCTTCTCTGGGAAAGGCCGTGAACCTGGGCACACGGGATGTCTGGGCCACTGTCTTCCTGCAGCCTGTGGTGCGAGGCTGTGTCCAAGGGATAAGACTCCGAGGGTAGCTCCTGGGTGGTGGGGATGGCCTGTCACATCTTGGTAGATTCTGTGCAGTCCCAATCAGGGCTGTCATTGTGGTCCGGCAGGGAGCGTCGAGGTGCGGGCCAGCCACGGCGGAAGCTGTGCAGGGAGCGGCGCAGGGAGCCCAGGCGCTTCCAGAGCTGGAGCTGGGGCTCACCAGGGCTCCCCGGGTGGTGGGGCATGCACTCTCGAGCCTGGCGGCTTGGGTCCAGCGCTGCCGGCTTGCAAAGGGTCATGAACAGCAGACAGGAGGCCAGCAGGAAGAAGATGCAGGCCAAGGCGATGAGCACGGGGAGGGGGTCCGCTGCCTCCATGGGGCTCCCCGGAGTGACAGGAGTCACGAAGGGGCTGGGGCCCCCTGTGCTCATGGCTCCTGCAATAAGAATGGGACAGAAGCTCAGAGGCACATCAGCTGGACCCAGGGCTGGGGAGGGGACACGGGGAGGGGCTGGGCACTGCTAAACTAGCAGCAGAGAGCATCTCAGCCTTTGCACAGTTTAGAACAGGGAGGCCCACAGAAGTGACAAGTCTAAGGTCACACAGCAGAAAATCGATGGAGCTGGGCCCAAACTCAGGGCCTCTGTCTACTCTGTCCCCCTGCCCGCCTGCGGGGGAAGAGCTGGAAAGGCAGTGCCTTCCGGCATTTAAAAATCAATTCTCATGAATTACAATAGTCTTAGAACCGAAAACCTGGGATCTAAGACCAAGTCCATCAATAACTTGCTCTGTGACAGGAATGAGTCACGGATTACAGGGTGCCAGCGCTGGCAGCGACCCCGGCAATCATTCGATGCCTGACGCCAGGGCTGGAAACCGGGGCCCGCCAGCACATTTCATTTGGTTCTTGCAATATTTTTATCCATGTAAATTGTGATTTTAAAACCACAAACAAACAAAAAACAAGAGATTTCACAAAAATACCTGAGTGTCTGGAATCTCTTGAAATTGCAGGATTTCGACCCTGGCAATGTAAGGCTGGTTGTGTGTGGCACCTGGTGGCTGCAGCTGAGCGGGGCCCTGGCCCGCAGCCCCCACACTCCCCACAGGTCCACTGCAGGGAGCTCCACCCTGCTAGTCCGACTGTACACCTCACTCACCTGCCTGGTCCCAGGGGCATTCCTATTGGTGCTTCCCAAGATAGTCCAAGCTGCTCCCGTGACAAGGGAGGATCTGAGGCCCAAATAAGGGCAGGCCAGGCCCAAGGGCGCACCTGTGGGCAGGAAGCAGGCTCACGGACTCCGGGCCCCACGGCCTTGCCAACCAACTGGTTCCCACCCCTGGAGAGCTCCCTGAGCCGCTCTGAGAACAGGTGGAAAATAACCCACAGAGAACAGTGGAGTTGACAAGACAGGGCTCTAACCCCACACAACACCAGTCCCTGTTATCACTTAAGAGCATCCCGTTAGAGGGAGGAGGGCAGATGGTCCTTGTAGATGAGGCTGAGCTTTCGGTCACAAACCAAAATGCAGACAGAGCCAGGCTGGTGGGTAGCACCCGGCCAAGAGGGCAGTGGGCAAGCCCGCCTGGGGTGCTGTCAGGGGCTTTGGCCAGGCAACGGGAGGCTGGGCCGCAGGCCCCGTGCAGTCGGCTCTCCCAGTTTCCCGAGAGAAGCCAGAAACCTGCATTTTTAGGCAAACTCTCCTGATGTTTAAATGTTGGCAACTAATTCAAATTTGGGTTAACGTGAGAGTGGGGGAGGGAGAGAGAGAGAAAACACTGCAAAGACCAAATAAATGCGATTCCAAACACTTAGGGATGGATTTCAAAATATTTAAAACAATGGAGCAGGCCAAGCAAAACTCATAAGCAGGCTACACCCAGCTTTGCAATCTTTGATTTCTATAAACACAGGCCAGGAACCCCCAAAGATGGTCCAATAACAGTCATTTATTTCTCTTTGACCTTGGAGACTTTGGTGAGACTGGAGTTAGAGGGTCCCTTCTTTCCCCAGCTTGCAGCCTCGGCCACCTCACAGTCATGTGTCCGCACCCGCACTCAGGAGGACCATGTCAGCAGGCAGGAGGGAGTGGACAGGGGCCACCCCGCTTTCACCCTCCAGACCCCCACCCCCGCCCCCCCCCCGCAGGCACTCACCAACAGCCACAGGACCTAACTCCGGGCTCCCCGTGCCAGCCTGCTTCCTGCCCACAGCATCGCCCTGTGCCTGGCAGACTGAGGGCATCCAGTGCACCCCACCCCACCTCCCACCCACTCCCTACCACCACTCCTCCCAGCATTTCCAGGCAGAACAGGACCCCTCCCAGCTCCCAGCTCCCAGCTCCCAGCTGGAAACTCTGATGGCCGTCTAGCAGCCCAGGGCCTCCGCCTTGTAGGCATCGCCTAGAGAGCACCCTGGCCAGGCAGCCATATGTGGGCGGGCCCTTCCTTGAATCTGAGTGGAGAGAGGGATGGGGATGGGGTGTGCCCACCACCGTGTCCCATAGGAAGGAAACCGGCTGCCCCTCTATTCTGCCCCAGGCTGTGCTTGGCTGGGAGTGAGCAAAGTGAGCAAAAGGAGTCTCCACCCTGCTAGTCCGACTGTTATTTCACAGCCGTCACACAGATCTGCAGACCTATCAGGCCAGCAAAGCAGGTCCTGGCGCCAGTGCTTGGGGAAGCACTTTAATAAAAAGATCCAAGAGGCTTTAAGCATCTGAGTAATTCCCTCAGAAGCAAGAGATTCCAAAGTGCTTGGGAACAGTGAGCCCCCGTCCCTGGAGCACCGACCAGGCCGGCGGCCAGGCCCCTTGATGCCCCCTCTGACCAGTCAGGCCTGCCTGGTCCAGAAGGGGAGACCTCCTCCAGACCAAGGCTAGGAATCACTTTAAGGGCAGGTGAAGTCTCTCCCACACTCCTGGAGTCTAGGACATCCCAGAAGACCTGCTCTGCACAGAGCTCTGTGAGCTTAGTCTAGAACCTTCTTTCTTGCCTCAGAATCCATAGAGCAGGACGCATCTTACTGTGTGGTCTCGGGCTAGCCACTGCCCCTCATTAGGACCTCCACTCTCTACAAAAGCAGAGAATTCCCCCAGGGCCAACCACACCCCCATGTGACCCCCGTGACCCCCATGACCCCCGTGACCCCAGCAAGGGTCTGCCCCACTCTCCTCAGCAGGCCTTCTCCTGCAGCCCCCCAAGCACTGACCTCAGAGCCAGCCCTCTGCAGTCCCAGGCCAGATGCAGGGTCTTCTTGCTGTCCAAAGGAGACCCAAGGAGCCCCAGGGCCACCTGTGACCCCAGCCTACCCTGGACTCTGCAGTGCCCAGTGTCCCTCAGTCACCCAGGCTGGGCAGAGTGGGTCACGTCCCTTCCCTCTCCTGCTAGCCCTGGCTTTGTCTGGAAGTTTGGGCTCTGCCTTGGGGGAGGGGACACCCCAGAGGGTAGGGATGGCAACTGGGTCGGGAGAGGGAGCGGGGAGCTGTGTGCCTGAGCCTTCCCAGGGCCTCACTCCAGCCTGTCTCCTTGGAGCCCTCCGGCCGGGCGGAGGCGCAGGGAGGACCCTGGGGGAAGGTTTCAATGCCTCTGCAGCCCTATGGCTCTCACCTTCCCCCATTGGACGTGTGAATGGTACGGTCTGCAGCCAGCGGGCCTATTCAGGGTCTGCCAGCCTCCAGGTTACCAGGGAGAGGGGCTCCCCGTGGTGGGAACAGGCAGAGAGATGGGCCTCAGGGCCCCTCCTCCCCTCCCCAGCCCCTGGGCCTTTCACCTTCCAGGCTTCTCCCTCAACTTTCCAGAGAAGTACTTTCCCTTTGAAGGTGGCTACAGAAGTGAAGGGTGAGAGGCATTTTCGAAAGTCAAAGAGATCGCAGGGCCTTTGAAAGCCCAACACTGAGGGCCGGCCAAAGCTGTGCTCCTTGCAGTTCGGGTGGGCCCTTGGAGCCCCCCCAGTTAGTGGCTCTCTGTACACTACACACCACCATGTCCCCCCACACACACATCCTGACCCCCAGCCACACACCCCTGCACTCCACATACCCACACCCCACACACCCTCACACGCCCCCACACCCAACCTCCCCCAACACACACACCCTCCACACCCCTGCCCCACACCCACACACACCCACACGCACAGACACCTCCCCCAACTTCTTTCTTTCCAGGAACCAGAGCTTCCCTGGCAACAAGCTGCCTCCTTAGGAGCCTAAGTCTTAGGCAGCTTCTCAATCAAGGACCCCCAAGCTCCTAGAAATACAGCACAGAGGGGCAAGTCGTGGCTCCGCCCAAGACCCGAGCCTGGGGCCCCCCCCTCTTTTGGAGCCCTAGTTGGGATATTTAGCTTCTTCCTCCTATTCCTAGCGCTCAGCCCCAAAAGAAGCATTCTCTGCACAGCCCCAAGTGGATGGGAGCCTTCCGTGGACTGTCGAAGTCCATTAGATGACCGAGGAGTCATCGCATGTCCAGCCCCCTCCCCCTCAGATGATAAAACCGAGGTCCAGAGAGGTGTGGCCTGGCCAGGGTCACCCAGTCAGGCATCCACGCAATCCACCACCCTGGGTGAGGTCCCTGGGAGCTCAGAGGCTGAAGGAGGGAGCCGTGGAGGTAGGAGCCAACCTGGTCAAGCCTGGGCCCATCAGCCACCTTCTCCTCATCCTCCCCACGCACCTGGAGGGGGTCAGAGAACAGAGCTGGCAGGCCCCCTGCCGTGGACAGGGCAGCATGGAGACCTCGTGGGGGATGAGAAAGACAGACGTGTCCTCTCCTATCCCATACCCCAGCGTCTGTGGAAAACCACAGGTGTGGGCAGGCCAGGCTGGGGGAGGTGCGGAGGGAAGAAGAGGGACTCCAGAAACATCTTCTCTCCTGTGGAGTGGAATTCAAAGACTTACCTGATATCATTCTTCCTCAGCTACAGGCCACAGATGCCGACGAGGGCGAGTTCGGGCTTGTGTGGTACCGCATCCTTCATGGTGAGTGGCAGGGGCCAGCCCTTCGCCCTGGGCAGAGCTCTCTAGGCTCCCAGGGGTCTGGGAGGCGAAGCCAAGGTGGCCCCAAGTGCTGTACACACAGGCGGGCCAGAGGGAGGGAGCGGGGACGTTCTCCAAATGCTCGCGCCCTGTTGGATGTCTTTTAAGTTTGGGTGCTACACTTGACTGCTTTGCTCCTGAAGTTCCTCATGTCCCACAGCCGGACACCACCCTAACAGAGGGGGACCTGGGGGACCAGGGCAGCCTTCAGCAGCAAGCTCCCCAGAGACTTGGTGTCATTGGCCCAACATGTATCACGTGCCTACCCCTTAACCATTGCCTTGGACACTGGGGCAGTGCCCCCAGCTTCCCAAAATGAGTCACAAAGCACCTGGACTGAGAGCAGTGGAGGGCGGATCCCCAGAGGAAAATCAAGTTGCTGTCACTATAAGACCTGGAGATGGACGCCGAACCAGCCCAAATAGGCCCACCAAATCCTGGCTTCCACCACCCGCAGAGAATTTGTATTGGCTCCTCTTTCTGTAGCGCCCAGATCCCTCTGAAATACTGAGTCCATCGAGGCCGCTGGGTATGGGGCGTCAGGGGTTCTCCAGACTTCCCTTTAGGAGGGTACAGAGTAAATTTCTACGCCCTCCCTCAAATCCAGCCAGGCCAGGGCAGCGTGAGACAGAGGCCCGCTTACCACTGTGGGCTTCAGCCAAGCTTCTGAGACCCCTGGGCAGGGTCAGCATTCTGGGGGCTGGGTCCCCCTTCCTTCCCCCTACCATCCCCCAAGGATCCTGCTCCAGGACAGGGCCCATGTATCTCACCTGTCTCTCCACACAGGTAACTATGGCAACCACTTCCGGATCAATGTCAGCAGTGGGCTCCTGATGCGAGGGCCCCGGCCCTTGGACCGGGAGCAGGACTCATCCCACGTGCTGATGGTAGAGGCCTACAACCACGACCTGGGCCCCATGCGGAGCTCCGTCAGGGTGAGGCCGGGGGCAGACTGGGGCGGCTCTTGGGCGGCTAGTCATCAAGTCATGAAACCCCACGTCCCCTTCTGTGATGACCTCAGGGCTGGGACACGGCCATAGCTGGACTGGATCTCCCAGTGGTGGCCCAGCAGGGCAAGGCTGCCACTGATTTAGGTTCCAAAAGACTCCTGGGGCTCAGGGTGCCGGCCTGGTGTCTCGGATGTGTCATTGTGTCCTGAGCCTCAGTTTCTCCAGATGTGGAAGAGGGTCAGTGATCGGATAAATGAGGTGTCCTTACCATACCAACCCACACAGCTCTCTGGGGTGAGCCAAGAGGTCTCACGTCTGTGATCTGAGAGATGTACCTGTGCCCACTTTATTTAAAAATGAGGAAACTGAGGCACAGAAAAGCCATTAGTGATAGATCCCAGAGCCCAGGTCTTTTGAGTCTAAGTTCATTAGTCTTCCCACTGAAAATACTCCCCAAATATCCCCGCTGCCCCTTCAAATGTATTCTTTTCTGCCCACCCTAACCTCAGGCCTCTCCCTTGGGCAGCTAAAATGAGATCAGCCTTCATCTTCCTGAATAGTCAAAAATAGACACAAACATTCCCGGCGGCAGGGCCAGGGTATGCACTGCCCTGCCCAGCGGCAGGGAGATGACTGAAACAACCTCTCGAGCCCCCCCCCCCCCCAACGCTCCCCCCACGGCACACTCAGCAGCTCACCACGGCTTCCCGTAAACCAGGTGGAAAGTGAGTCAGACCCCAGAGGTGGAGAGTAGGAGGGAGATGGGAAAAGTCAGGTGGAGGGACTTTTACCCAGAACTGAGTGAAGGCAGAATAGGCTCTTATCAGCCCCATCTCCACCTGCTCTTTCCCCCAGGCTGGAAACAATGAGCAGAGGCCTGCCTGGGGTCACCATCACACTCGCAGGGGTGCCGGGGAGCAGGTGACTCAGCCGCCACTGGTAAAACCCTGCCCCAGTCAGAGACGGGACAGGAAGCCTCAGTCCTTAGGGCTGCCCCACCGGGTGAGAGCTGCACAGCAGAGATGGCTGAGTCGGGCAGACCCCTTGGGTTTTACATCTTGGGGCTGCTTGGAACGATTCCAGAGCCCTGGTGACCAAGGTAAAACACAGTGACCTGGATGCTCGCAGGCAGCCCCACAGGCACTCATCTGCATGACTGCGAGTTGCTTATTCCCACAATCAACTCCCGTCAGAGCCTGCTCTCTGTGGGGCCAAGTTCAGGCCATGGGGTAGCTGATGTCAGCACAGCTCTGGTTGGCTCCCAGGGCCTCAAGCTGCCTAACCATAGCCCTCCTTGTGGCTGCCTCACTCCTCACCCTCCCAGAAGCAGGTGAGCACTTCTCTCCAAGGCCTGCTCCTGTCTCAGCATTGTGGCTGCAAACCTTTTAAAGCCACATATGTTAAACAAAATGCTGTGCAGCACCTCAAGGCACTGTGTGAAACAGATCAAAGCCGGCCCGCAGATCTGTGCAGGGGTGGGATGCTCAGAGCCGAGGCTGCTTGGCCGCCTCCTGCTGCTCCTCTCCCCAGGAATCCTGAGGACTAATAAATCCTCACGCACTAGTCTGTGCCAGGCACCTTTCTAAGTACTTCATGTACCTGACCTCATTTAATCTTCACAACAGCCCTATGAAGTAAGCTCTGTTAATATGCCCATTTTAGAGGTGAGTAGATTGAGGCAAAAAAAAAAAAAAAAGGGATCAGCCAATGTGTTCAGGGTCACAGAGCAGTAAAGGCAGAGCCAGTCTTCACACCAGGCAGTCAGCTCCGGCCTGTGTTCGTGACCACAGCCCTGGCCGCCTTGCACAGGGCTCTTCAGAACACAGATACCACTGCTGCCTTAGCCCCCAGAGCCATTTGTAAGGTGGGAATTTGGGAGCTGGCCCCTGGGGTGGGGGCTGGATGACCCTTGTAGCACATACCCCCACACCCTGAGCCCCGGGAACACTGAGACCTTTCTGAAGACAACTCGGGGACTTTAGTTTTGCGCTGGGTTAATTTCCAGGCAGCTGCAGGTGGTCTGCAGGGTTCCCTCTGCGTAGACCAGGGACAGCCCAGGTGGAAGGGCCAGAGAGCACGGAGTCAGCAGTCCTCTCAGAGACCGAGGATCCCCGTGCACGTCCCAGGTGCGTGCGTGCACCTGCACACACACGTGCACATTTCCTGTCCTGTCCCTGGTGGAGGGCACAGCCCCGGACAGAAAGCAGGGCTGAGCCTAGAAGCTTGGTAGCCAAGCCCTCCTGTTCAGCGAGAATTTGGCAGACCTGTGTGTTTCCTGTACATCTGCGTGTCTCAGGTTTGCAAACCACACACCATTTTGCCCCCTGTCTCTGCTGCTAAAGACAAGGCTGAAACCAACAGGAGGAGGTGGCGTGCAGCCAGCCTCCTGGAGGAGGGGCCACACCCAGGCTCTGGGCCCCCTCCCTCCACTTTTTATATTTTGTCAGACTAGCCCTGTTCCCCCCCTCCCCCCGAACACTTGCACTCGGCTATTTGGACAAGCCAACTCAGGAAGGAGAAGTTTCACCATTTTTGAAAGATGGACAGTTAGTTTCTGTTTATGGAAAGTGAGTTCCCGAAAGTCATCCATGCATATTCCCCCCAACACCCACCCTACCCAGGATCTCCCCAGCCAAATTCTTGGGGAAGCCAAAAGTAGGAGGTTCCGGCTTGTGAACAGCTGTGCTCTGGGGCAGGCACTCCAGTTTGAATAGTGGGTTCTAGGGGTCTGGGCGCAACAATACAGTGACGCAGCACGGCCACAGGAACCCTGGAGGGGGGGAGCAGAGAACGCTTGATCCGCACACGCCTCTCCTTCCCTCCCTCTGCTGCCCCGCCCACCCCAGAGTTCTCTACCCATCAGGCCACCGTTTCTGCTTATACTCCTTCACTTCTCTCCAGCTAATTCCCGGCTAAACCCAGAACAGAAGCCAGGGCTGATCCCAGCGGCTGCCGTCAGTCAGAAACCGATATTCACGTTCTCACACAGCCTGCGCCTCGGCCCCGCCGTCAGCGCCGTGGCCACGTGTGCAGTATGCGTGGCACATCGCCGCCCGGCCCCGGCCCCATGTGCTCCCTCTCCCTCTGCCAGCGAGTTTGCTGGCCCTGGCTCTGCCAGGCTGGCAGGAAGGCGTCCCTCCTGTCCTGGGGCAGCTTACCCCCAACGCAATGTGAAGAGTAGTAGTACTGGTGGACTGGGAACCAGAAGAACCCGCCCCGCTTTCCAGCCCTCTCACTTACTGTGAGGCCTGCGGCAGGTCCCTCCCTACCTCTGGGCCTCTGTTTCCCCCTGTGGGAGAAGAAGCATGAGCCCTGGGCCTCCCTACAGCTCCTTGAGCAACAGCACTGTTGATACTCAGTGGCTCTAACTCCCCTCCCCACCACAGGGGTTCTCCTGCCTGTAGCTGGGCCACACCCTCCCGGGGGAGGGGGCAGGGGCAGTGGCAAAAAGGAGGGGGTGCTGCTGATCTCTAGCCATAGACATCTCTCCTCAAACATTTTTAAATGGTTTTAGTTTTGTAATGCAAGATGTAATGGTCATTAAAGAGAAATTATGAAGTGCAGATAAGCAGTGATGAAAATTATGCATAATTCCACAATTCAGAAACAGCCATCGTCTCGGGCCGGGTCCCCAGAAGGAAATGCCGATACAAGGATTGCTATGAAAGTGATTAATAGGAAGTGTCCCTGGGAAAAACTGGAAAGGCCCCTGGGACCTGCAAGGAAAGGCAGCCAGCAAAGTGGCACAGCGGGAACTTCGACTCAGTCCCACAGGAAAGTCTGGAGACAGTCATGGCAGCTGCCCCCCCCCAGCCCCCGTTGGGCCCAGGAAGCTGGGGAATCTCTACCGCTCGCCCATCAGTCCGTGGCTAGGGCTGCCGCCGGGGACATAACGCTGATGAGGCACCTCTGACGCCCTGCGTGTGCAGGTCCCAGCGACCTGGGTAGGTGCTGTGCTGGCAGTGACAGTGCCCAGGAGAGGTGCCCGGCACTCCACAGGGGTCTGGGCAGTGATGACACCCTCTGCTGCAGTCATGATCAATGTCTTCATGTCAGTTCTCACAGACACATTTTGGTGTTTGAATGGGGTCACTTTGAACCTTCTCAAGCACTTCGGCAGGGCCTAGCTCATTTTGTCTTCATAACAGCCCTAGGAGTGACACGGGGCGTGAATTATTATATCGATAATTGCTGTTTCATAACTGAGAAACTAGATGGCCCACAAGATTCACTAATTAGTCACAGGTTCCCACAGGGCTAGTAGCAAAATCAAGAGCAAGATAAGTTTTGTTCCTTAACAAATGACATGTGAGCCCCTGCCACGTGCCACCTACTGGGCAAGGTAGGGGGACGCGGTGAGCAACCAGACAGCCGAGAGGCCCTCTCCTGCCAGCTCACAGCAGGCGCAGGCCCAGGGCCCCTGCCCTGGGATTTCCTGGCCTCCCCCCCGCCCCCCAGCCTGACCACCCCGCTCTGGGCCGGCTCCCACAGGTGATCGTGTATGTGGAGGACGTCAACGACGAGGCCCCGGTGTTCACGCAGCAGCAGTACAGCCGCCTGGCCCTCCGGGAGACCGCAGGCATTGGCACTTCCGTCATCGTCGTCAAAGCCACAGACCGAGACACCGGTGAGGCCAGCAGGGGAGTCTCGTTCCCAGAGTGGCCCTCCCCAGCTAGATCCCTCCTGCTCCTGGAGGGCCGTCATCCCCAGAGCCCCTCGGGCTCCCTGTGTCAGCTGCGTCCAGGCCAGGGAGCAGCTCCTGGGACAGTCTTGGTGGCATCTTCACCAGACGCCCAGGACTAGGAGGGCTGGAGTCAGGGGAGTGGTCCCAATCTCTACCTGAAGAGAGGGAAGTCCAGATTTGTCATCGCGGGACCTGGCAGCTCCCAGTTGGCCTTCGGTGAGGGGCCGGGCTGGGCCGGGCTGGGAGAGGTACAGGGCATGTCGGAAAGCTGGCCGAGGCCTGCTCCTCCCGCCAGCCTCAGCCCCGGGCCTGGCTCACACAGGCTTTCGCAGGCACTGTGCCTCGTTCTGCAGGACAGGGGTCTGCCCTGAAGGGAACCCGGGTCTTGCCGAGAGCCCTGAGCCCCAAAAGTAGCCACAGCGAGCAAAGCAAAATGAAGGAGAAGGTGGCCGGGTCACTGTGACCCTCTTCGTGAGGCCTGGCTGTCTGGGCCAGATATGACCAGAGAGGAGCTCTTTCCTGGGGGTCTGCCGCCCCCGCCCCCAGAGGCTCTCTGGGCCTCTCCTACTTTCCCAGTTCCTATGCTTCCTTCTTGTCAGCTGTGCCGGTGGCTCCCAGCTCAGCCCCTGTGAGCATCCCCGCCAACCTGGGGCACAGGCTGGGGTGGAAGGAGAAATAGGTCTGAGCACTCTCAGGGGACTTTCTCTCCCATTTGTACAGTTCAGGTCACATGCCTCACTGTGGCCCGGGGGTTCATGACCTTTTCTGGGTCGGGAATTCCTTCAAGAAACAAGTAAAAGCGATGGATCCCTCCTCAGAAAAATGCACATCAATTCAGAGTTTTGCAAAGCAATTTCAAGGAAGGTTGGGACTTCCTAGGTGTTTCAGTGACCATTCCCCTGTAAGCCTGTAGACTGGGCTAAGGAATTCCAGCTCTAGCTCCTGATTGAAGGACATATCCTAAGACCCAGGCATTTGGGATGAAGGAGTTGGGGAAATGGGAGGTGACTCTGGCACTGGAAACCTATGACTGGAGGGACCAAAGGAAGATTTGGTCACCTCTGAGGATGCTGCCCTTGTTAGTCAAACACTTTTTAAATCAACACACCCACTACCCTCTCTGTCCACATACTCAAAGAAGGAACTTGAGCTTAAATGTTGAAGCTCCAGGAACAAAACCACTCAGGCATGTCTCTCATGCCCAGACCATTGAGTCCACAGAGGGGTCAATGTGTGTGCTGGGCCTTGCCATCCACAGAGACCTCAACCCTGTCCTCTGTTGCATCCCTTACAGACAATTCAGGCCACAGAGGGGGAGCAGTGCATGCTGGGTAGGCCAGCCGGGGCCCCTTACCCTGTCCCTCAGGGACAGCACCGGGTGTGCTGTGGACACCTTGGGAAGCCACAGCGAAGCCCCACCCCCACCTGGGACTGCACAACCTCTTGTGTCCTCCTGCAGGGGACGGCGGCCTGATAAATTACCGCATCCTGTCCGGCGCGGAGGGGAAGTTCGAGATTGACGAGAGCACCGGGCTTATTGTCACTGTGGATTACCTGGACTATGAGACCAAGACCAGCTACCTGATGAATGTGTCCGCCACGGATCAGGCACCGCCCTTCAACCAGGGCTTCTGCAGCGTCTACGTCACTCTGCTCAACGAGCTGGATGAGGACGTGCAGTTCTCCAACGCGTCCTATGAGGCCACCATCCTGGAGAACCTGGCACTGGGCACGGAGATCGTGCGGGTCCAGGCCTACTCCATCGACAACATCAACCAGATCACCTACCGCTTCGACGCCCACACCAGTGCCCAGGCCAAAGCCCTCTTCAAGATAGACACCTACACGGTGAGGGAGGCTGGTGTGGGCACAGCAAGGGCTCTCCCTACAAGCAGGGAGCTGGACCCTTTTAAAGCTAACCAACATTTATGAAGCTTCTTCTATATACATGGTATTCTCCTGTTTGTCATAAAGTATCTTTGAGATAAACATCCCTGCAATACAGCCCTTTTTTTAATATTCAGGGGTAAGATAAGGTTTATACCTAGGCAACCCAATGTCCTTCTTATTACTAGACAATGAAAGCTATTCCAGTCATCGTGTTTCCCTTTTTACCTTGGTTGTTAGGAAGCTCCAGTATAAATTTTGTGTTTCATCCCAATAGCTAGTTTTAGCAAGGTGTCTGATGCAGTTCACTCTTATCTACCGCCTGCCTCTTACTCTTTTATCTTTGCTTTAGTGTGTTTTTTTTGTAAGAATATCCCTTCTCTGAAAATGGGCGTGGTAATAATCACTACAATGTACCAGACCTTGGGAATACAAAGGTGAACAAGATGCTTCCCAGTCCTCAGAGAGTTCTCAGGCTAGAAGGAGAAGTAGGAATAATCAAGGGTACAAGTCATAGCCCCACAAGGGAAGATGTGAAAAGAACTACAATAGCAGTGGAATGGAGCGTCTCTGGGCCCGAAGGAGAGTGAGCGTTCCTGGCTGGGGAGGCAGGAAGCCTTCACGGAAAAGTCGTGTCGGGCAGAGGGAGGGCTGTGCAGGCAGGACAGTGGGACGGGAGGCTCGGGGTTAGTGAGGAGTCTGGTTTAGCCGAAGCACGGAACTGCTTGGGGGCGGGACGGGCTCTGCCTGGTGGGTGCAGTGTTGTCACTCGCCCATCTGGACCCCGCCCTGCAGGGTGTGATCACAGTCAAGGGTCTGGTGGACCGGGAGAAAGCCGACTTCTACACCTTGACAGTCGTGGCGGATGATGGCGGCCCCAAACCAGACTCCACGGTGGTGAGTGGGTCCCCGGGTGAGAGCCCCACAGGTGCTGCCCATCGCCACCCAAGGCACCTAAACCCCATCCTCACCAGCCACCCAATGTGCAAGGCAGGCAGTAGGCAAGGGTTTCGATGGCCATGGGGTGGTATTGCAGCCGGCCGTGCCGTGCCATGCCTCCCGGGGCAGCCTGGCCGAGATGAGACCTCAGACGGGGAGCGGTGGGGGGCGGGCAGTGTCCCCTTGACAGTCCGCTGCTGGAGATGGGAGGTGGAAGGGCTGCAGACTGCTAACCATCTGCATCTTTGTCTTTTCTCTTCCTTTTCTCTCCGCTGTACCTGCAGAAGGTGAGTAGCCTACGGGCTGGGACTCTCCCCTGGGATATTGGCTGCGGCCAGTGCTGGCTCCGGCCCTGCGTGGTGCTGGGCCCTCAGGCCTCTCCTGAAGAGAAGACACATGCAGTGGAGCCCTATTCGGACCCTTCACAACTGTCCCGATTCGTCCACTCCCCCACCTGAGTCCAGGCCCTTCTTAGGCACATACCCCATGTCCAGCTCTGCCCTGTCTGCCCTCCATGTCCTGCTGAGCCTCCACGGGATCCTGGGGTGGAGGTGCTCTAACGAGGGGTAAGTGGAACACACAGTAAAGGGAACACTGAGGCCTCACCCCCGCTCTGCCCCTTGTCGGCTGTGTGACATAGACAAGTTGTTCAACCTCTCTGTGCTTCCTTTCTTCGGGTCTAATATGGGGGTCAGGCCAGCAGCCCTGCCTTCTTCAGAAGATGTGAGGAAGGCGGTAGAGGAGATCATGAATAGGAAGCACTTCGTCGACGAGTCTGGGGGAGAGGTGTGATGGCAGTGAAATCCGTGAAGGGGCCCCTCCTTCTCTTGGGGGTTGGTACAAGGGGCGTGTTATACTACCGCACATGTGCAGAGGAGCTCACGGTGCCGGAGCCGGGGCAGTGCTGGGCAAGGGCAGCCATGGCCCTGGTGTGAGTCACTCCACAGCCGTCGGGAAAGGCAGGGGCATCCACGTGCTGGGGCACTTCAGGGAGGGCAACTCCGCGGGTCAGAGGTTCCCAAGAGGGTAGGAGGGGCAGGCAGGTGCCCTCAGGCTGGGGGTTGAAAGGGAGGTGGTCCCAGGGGCGAGGTTCCCTGAGGTGGCACCCCACGGTGAGAATGAGAAGAGTCAGCCATCAGTTTGGCATGGGCACCAGCCAGTCCAGTCTGAGGCCAGCTGCAGACCACACAAGGTGTCTAGCTTGTCACCAGCCTTGTTACGGCCACACTTTCAGTCCTCACTGCATCCCTGTCACATCAATTGGACAGGAGCCAACCCAAGGATCCAGGCTCAGCCATGTGCAGCTGCTTTGGGTCCTTCACCCTTACAGGGGCCTGGCTCCAGTGGCCCTGGTTGTGACTTGGCCTTACCCCGAAGCCACCTCCATCCGGAGGACCAGCCCGGGGGTACGTGAGGCCAGAACTGCACTGCACCTACACGGTCCCCTCCGCCCCACAGGGGTCCCAGAGGGCGGTCAGTGAGCAGAGCCCTCGGGTGGTCAGTGGGCAGGGGCCCTGTGTCCGGAAGCTCCTGGCCCTTCCAGCCATAGGAGCTGAGACTCAGAAAAGCTGCATGGGGCCAGTTCCTCCTCACCCTTGTCATCATGGGAAGTCCAGGGGCTGAGGGCAGGGAGAGACTGAGTAGCAGCTGGGATGCTCCCCCCGAAGCTGCTGCAGCCCCTTCCTGGACCAGGCCGCCTGCCCGCTTCCTCTGCCTGGGCTGGCAAGGGCATTTCAGACACATGTTCCTGTGCAGGCCCCTGTGTGTCTGCAGCCACTTCACCGTCTCCCAGCAGAACTCCTGCCCCCTCCCTGGCTGCTTTGCAGAGGCTCCCGGAGCCCCTGCCCCAGATACTTCAGCCCTTTTAGCCCCAAGCTTCTTTGAAGTGCTAGGGTGGAGACAGGCTGAGGGGCCTTTTAGTGGTGCTACCATTTCCTCTGTGAGACCAGAACCCCAAACCACAGCTTACCTACACCTGACTCTTCCCTGGTCCCAGTAGCCCCCGTGGGCCCTGGGAGGGGCGGGGAGGCATCAGGAAGGGGCAGACTGGGGGCAGGGGCTCTGATGTAAGAGTTCTTACGTGTCATGCCCTCAAGCCTCCGCAGGGAGGGTAGGGAGATTTGGACCAGGAGGCCCTGGGTGGGGACACAGACCCATGTCTAATTCCCACAGACCTCGACACCTGCCCTTCCCCCTCATCCACCGATAACCTCACTAACACCGTGAGCATCAGAGCAGTGATCAGAGAGGGGGCACTCACTGTGGGCCAGGCTCTGGGCTGGGCTTAGGGCACAGCAGGAAACCAACACCCAACACGGCCCTGCCTTCAGAAGGGTAAGGTGTAGTGGGAGGGAACTGTCACACCAAGAAATATTGGCCACGAGAGAGCTGATAACACGATGTCATGGAAACCAGGGAGGGATTCCCTGAGGAAGTACCTCAAGCAGAGATCCCCAGAAAGCGCAGGTGTTCACGCGGCCAAGAAGTAAGAGCATTTCAGGCCCAGGAAGCAGCCTGTGCAAAGGCCCTGTAGTGGGAGGAAGCATAGGGAGCGCAAACAAGGTCTTGATTTGATAGCGAGTGATCAGCACACAGGGGCCTGGCTTGTTTCACCCGGAGAACAGTGCGGTGGGTGTTATTACACCCATTTCACAGATGAGCACACGGGGGCTCCAGGACTTCATGGAGCTCCCTGAGCAAAATCTATGATGGATGGGCAGAGTCTGGGAGCCTGAGATCATGCCTGCTTGCCAGGCAGGAAGCTGGACAGGGGCCACCCCTTAACTTTTTGCTTGCTCATGTATTCCACCCCCGCCCGCCCGCCTGCCCCCACAGCATCCTGGTGCTGGAGGTGTTGGCATTCCTGGTTTCAGCTGACAAAATGGAAAATCAAAGAGGCCAAATAACTTTTTCCAAAGTGACACAGCTAGTGAGTGGTGGGGTCGGTCATGCTGCGAAGCCTGGGCTTGTTGCCTTGTGGTTTTAAAAGCCGCTTAAACATAGAGTGGCTAGGACAGAGAAGAAGAGGCAAAACCTGACTGGGAGGGAGATGAGAGGAATCTCCTGGGTGGACTGTGAAGTTCTGAGGGCTCCCAACGGGGTCCCGAGGGAGGCAAGCAGGCCTGTGAGCCCCAGAGCCCCAAGTGCAAGGAAAAAGGTACGGTCTGGACCGGGGAGCAAGCCTGGCCTGGGATTCCTGAAGTCTGAGCCTCCTCCGGCTCTACTTCATCATCCCGCTCATCAGGGAACCTAAGGGGCACCTGCGGCTCAGGGCCTGTGGCCCTGGGCCATCTCTGAGCTGGAGGAGGCACCCACACCGGGGCCTTGGCTCTGGCTTGCTCTCCAGATCCTGCAAGAGAAGCCTGAGCCGTAGACACTAAACAGTGTGCTTTTTGCCTGCACCGTGCGTGCTCCTGCTTTTTCTCTGGTGGGTAGAAATTCCTCTCAGGGACCCCCGAGCGGCCTGCGGGCTCCCTCCTCCTGAGCCCTGTTTCCCCGTGTGCTAACGAAGGGGCCTGTGGGCAGTATCTGGCTGTCAGATGTGTCGGAGACAGCCCGCACGTATTTTTCCTTTCATTTGTATTAATTACCACCTAATTCCATTTTTTAAAAATCTTTATTTCTAGCTCCTCTTGAAACACTGGAAACCATGCCAGTGCCAATCTGGCACTCCCCCGTGGGTTTGGAGCCGAGTAGCCTCCCTCCCCTTTAGGCAGAGCCTCTACCTCCCAGTTCTCCCAGGCCCTCCCGCTCGGAGGCACCCCGCCCCCCCCCACCCCCTTCCCTGCTGACCCAGCCCAGCATTCCCCCACCAGGCTCCTGGCCTTCGAGTAAAGTCAGGATTTGCCCAGCCAGCTCTGCGGGCTAGCTGGTGTCCCGGAACCGATTGGGAGTTGGGTCCACAGTGGGCCCACGATGGTGCTACCGTGTGGGGCCGGGAAGGGGAGGGGGCAGCAGGTCTGGAGTAACGTCCACCCGGCAGGTCTACATCACTGTGCTGGATGAGAATGACAACAGTCCCCGGTTTGACTTCACCTCGGACTCGGCCGTCAGCGTGCCTGAGGACTGCCCCGTGGGCCAGCGTGTGGCCACTGTCAAGGCCCAGGACCCTGATGCCGGCAGCAATGGGCAGGTGGGCATTGACCTGCTCTCTAAGTAGGGGACTCCCACAGGCCCTCGGTGGGAGGAGGCCATCCAAGCCACACACCCCTCCAACCCCACTGAGCAGGAAGCAGGGGTCATCTGGGCTCTGCCCAGGACCACCTTCCCCTCACCTCAGTCCGTGGTCAGGGCAGGGACCCAGAGCTGGGCAGGTGGCTGGCCCTGCCTGGTGACCGGCCACAGCTCAGCCGCCACGGCAGGCTGAAAGCAGCAGGGCTTCAGCATTCCTTCATCACCGTTATCCACAACCCGCAGCGCATCCCGCCCCTGTGTGTCAGCCGCGGGGCCGGCCCTCCTCGGCCCCAGGTCTGAAAGAGGACACACTCCCCTCCCCCCTGCTTCTCAGGCCCCATCCCACAGCAGGAAGTGCTCCCCACGAGGCAGGTTTGGGCGCCCCTGGAACACAAGGAAGCGTGATAGAGCACATCCGTCTTCACACTGCCCTGATCTGTCTTATGAATCAGGTGGCACCATTTTAAAATACTAGCACACCTCTGCATGGCTGGGAGCTGTTGGTTTGTGATCAGAAACACGCGAGTTCAAACCCTCATTCTCTTGGGCACTTTCAAGCTGTGTAACCGGCTGTTCCGCGTTTCCGGAGTCCTGTCTGTGAACTGACGAGGAGAGCTCCCATGGACAGAGTCAGGTCACACCAGGCCCGGGCCTGCTCCAGGCGGGGGCTCCAGCAGTGTCGGTGCCTCCCGGTCCCTGGGCGACTTCAGTGCCGTGGGACTCACCGCTGCCCACGGGGCCCTAGGCCAGTGTGCTGACAGCCCCGCCCAGGAATGCCATTGGCCCTGCAGGGGGCCCGCCCCCACCATTATTGAGAGACATCACTCTTCTACAAAGCACACTCTCATCTCAAATGCCCTTGCTGAGCGGCGGGCCCAGCTGCTCGGGGGAATGCCCTTCGGCCTGACCTGGACACCTGCCTTCCCCCCTTCCCCGCCACTCACAATCTCTCCTCCCTCACAGGTGGTTTTCTCCCTGGCCTCGGGCAACATCGCCGGGGCCTTTGAGATTGTCACCACCAATGACTCCATTGGCGAAGTGTTTGTGGCCAGGCCCCTGGACAGAGAAGAGCTGGACCACTATATCCTCAAGGTGGGGACCGGCCCCCCAGGGTCACTGTTGACTGTGTAGGAGAACACTCGACCCATCAGTATGTCCTGGTAGTCAGCTTCCCTGCTGCCACCAAGTCCCATGGGGCATGCAGCACCGTGGGGCAGGCACACCTTATCGCCAAGAGCAGGAGCGAAACCGGCCGGGGGAGAGTGTCCTGGGAGGGGGCTCCGGAGCCAGAGTGGGAACGTCGGAGGCGCCCATCCCTGCCGTGAGAGCCAGGAGACAAAGCCAGGCTGGCCCCGACTCTTCCACAAATGTGGTGTGAAACTTGCACATGTTGTTTACTCTCTCTGGGCCTCAGTTTCTCCTCCTGTGCAGTGGGCAGAGAAACCCCTGCCTGGCCTGCCTCTGCTGAGGCAGGAGTGAGGCGGGGAGTCATGAAGACCACCACTGTTGCCGAACTGTGGCCGAATGGCAGTGGCTGCCGTGTTTCCTGCAGGTCTCTGGGGACCCCAGCACTCTGCTTCTGCGGGACCTGGCCCACTGGAGCCCTTCCGCTGCCCTGCGGGCCTCCAGGAAGCACCAGGCCTCCCAGGAACAGGCTCAGTCTGAGCTTAGGGCTGCATAAAACTCATCTGAGGCTCTTTCTCTGTTTGCCAGAGTTCACATCCAAGGGCATGGAACAGGGGCCTTTGAAGCTAAAAGCAGGAGCTCTGGGTCTAGTCGCAGACTGGCACAGCCCAGAATACAGTCAGGGGTAGGATTGGGAGGCGAAGACTAGGCACACCCATGTCAGATTGCAAATGAGGGTCCCAGATCATACAAGACCTGGGCAAGAATTGTTTGCAGTGTGGGGCAGGAGGTAAAAGCCTTAGAAAGCGCTCAGAGCTGGCAGGCCCCCCAGCCCTCCCCGCTGAGCAGGTAGTGCTTTTGAGGGCCATGTTCCTGACCCTAACCCCTCCCTTTAGCCCTGGCTCCAGTCATCCCCTTCCTCATAGGTTGTGGCATCTGACCGTGGCACCCCTCCACGGAAGAAGGACCACATCCTGCAGGTGACCATCCTGGACGTCAATGACAACCCCCCAGTGATCGAGAGCCCCTTTGGGTACAACGTCAGCGTGAACGAGGTAAGGGCGCCTCTGCACCTGTACAGACAGGCCTCTGAGGCGGACAGTGGGCATGAGTCCACCACCAAGCCCCTGTTTAAACGTCTGCTGACCCACTAGTCTCTCAGATCTCGGGGAAGGGGACAGTAGCTTATTTGTAATTCTAGTCCTAACACCTAGGCTAGGCCCAGGAGTATCTTTTCATGGTAGGAGTGAGGAGGAGGGGAGAGGGAAAGAAGCAAGTGGCCTTCCACGCCGCAGAGAACTGAGGTTTTCCCTGGGAGAGCTGCTTTTTAATAAACCAGCTCATGGATGGTTAGGCCCCAAAATGGAGCCCCTCCAGGAGAACTTTTGCCCGGCAGTGCTGGGCTCCATGCCAGGTTGGATGTCCACAAAGGCAGGGTGGCAGAGGGGTGAGAGGCCAGCTCTCGGGCCAGCCTCCTGCAAGCCAGACCCTGGCTCTGCCACTGACTGGCTGTGTGACTTGCACACATTTCTTACCTGCCCCTCAGTTTTCTCATCTGTAAGTGTGGGTGACACCAGGACTTAACGTGTGCGGTTGTAGAAGGAAGCCAAGGAGTTCACGCAGCCCAGCATGTAGTGGGTGCCCACAGAAAGCTTGTCACCGTTGTCTCCATCCCCTTCCTCCTGGCTCCAGCACAGACAGCAAGGCTTCTGGGAGGCCCAGCTGAGGCCCGTGTGAGGCCTGCGGGCTCCCAGGAGCAGGTGCTAGACTTTGCTCCCCATTGACTCCAGAATGACCACTCTCCCGTTCTCTTCCCAGAATGTGGGCGGGGGAACTGCTGTGGTCCAGGTGAGAGCTACCGATCGTGACATCGGGATCAACAGCGTTTTGTCCTACTACATCACTGAGGGCAACGAGGACATGACATTCCGCATGGACCGCATCAGTGGCGAGATCTCCACACGGCCTGCCCCGCCGGACCGCGAGCGCCAGAGCTTCTATCACCTGGTGGTCACTGTGGAGGACGAGGGCACCCCCACGCTGTCCGTGAGTGATGGTGGCGGCTCTGGGCAGGGAGATGGGAGAGGGGCAACTGTACCCTCTGTGTGAGGGTGACAAGATGGGAGGGAATGGGACACCGCGCAGTAGGGAACCTTGACAGATCCTTCATTGTGCCTTTAATCCTTTGGCTTATGAGTATTTATAGAGAACCCTGCAAAAGCTAGGGTCTCTATTTCGTCTTCTTTGCTCACACAGCTCTGTGGGATGGTTACAGACTGAGCCTGTACCTCGGGGCCTGGCCAGCCCCCATGCTACTTCCCAAGCTGTGTGCCCAAGGGGCCACACTAACCAATATGGGGGTGCCCTGTGCCAACCAGGAAAAGGTGCCCTCTGGCCTCTTTCCCCACGTCATGTAGTCATGTCGGTGTGATACATCATCGTTGTCAGGGTTGGAAGGGGCTAATATCCATAGTCTGGTTTAACTGAGATAGTCTAGGGCCCAGGGCTGGGATTGGAGCAATTTGCAAATTGAGCGGAGAATTGTGAGCACTGGGAGTTGGCTGCGTGATCACGAGCAAGTCAGAACCTCTCAGAATATTGGCTTTGTCATCTGCAAAAGGGAGATGATATCTCTTTCATAGCTGGTGTTTGGGGAATTGAATTAGCTCATGTCTGTGGACATGAGCTTGGTAAACCACAAAGGGGGGAGAATTGTATCAACTAAATGTCACCGCAATAATGCTGCCTTACAAACCAAACCAAACCGAGGAGCACAAAACAACCATTGATCTCACTCCAGTTCTGCAGGCTGGCTTAGCTGGGCCGTTCTCCTGCTCTCAGCTGTGCTCCCGCACATGCGGCGGGGCAGCTAGCTGGGTGTAGCTTGGATGGTTACGCCTCTGGGGCTCAGTTGCCCACCAGCTGGGGTGACAGGGTAATTGAGCAACTTCTCTCTCATCTGCCAGGAGGGTAGCCCCTGCTTGTTTGCATGGAGCTAGAAAGGGTCCAGGAGAGACTGCAGAACATGCAAAGGCTTTTGAGGCCCAGGCTTGGACCTAGAGCAAGGTTACTTCTGCCACATTCTGTGGACCAAAGCAAATAGCAAGGCCAGCCCAGAATCAAGATGTGGAGAAATGGACTCTTTTGAAGAAATGGACTGTAAAGTCACATTGCAAAGAATGTAGATGTGGGGGCATTCTTGAAATCTGTCCACCCTAGGGGCCCCGACTGTAAACAAGGCCTCTGTTAGATCCCTCCCTTCAACGTCGGCACTGTGGACCGTGGGGTCAGAGCAGGTCCTGGCTGGGCTCTTTATCCAAAGTGTCTCTGAGCAGGATGGTGGAATTGGGCCAATCTTAGGAAACCACATTCTGAGGATCCCAAGAAATGGAATGGTCTCTGGGTACCCAGTGGGCATCCTTAGCCTATAGCTGCACCCTGTCACCAGTAATCACTTCAGCCGTTCAACCCAGTGGGCCAAGGAGAGGCACATTTACAGGACACATATAACCAACCAAGGTGAGGACAGGAAAGGGTACAGTTTGGACAGAACACCTCTCTAACTGCACATTGATTCAGGGTGAATCATCTTGGTCACTCTCCAATAACATTTAGAGATGTGTTTGGCTGCAAGTAACAGAATCTTAACTAAATCAGAATGCACGTTTCTCGCATAACAAAAATTCTGGAGAGAATTACAAAGGTTGATTTTGTGCTCAGTGATGTCAGAGCTAAGGCTTCTTGGTCTTTCCCTCATGGTTGCAAAACGGCTGCTATAGCTCCAGCCATCACATCAGCTTGAAGTCAGGAAATGATAAAAAGATAGAGCTATGCAAGCCATTCTGCCCCTTTATCAGGAAAACAAAAGGTTTTCCAGAACTACTCTCTAGAGTTCTGCTTATGTTTCATTAGCCAGAAGGGGTTCATATGAGCACTGCTGCTACAAGAAGGTAGAAAAAAATGGGAGACAGGAATATCAGAATGGGCCTTTACTACTTGGAGGCCAGATATATCACTTACTCAAGCGAGAGCAGAGCTCTTTTAGTGAAGAGGAGGGGGAAAGTAGATTTGGGGTGGCCGGCTGATAGCATTTGCCATACTGCTCTTCCTCACCCCAGCCTGGGCCAGTGAACACACCACACGCACCTCGACTTCCCACCCTCCCCCACACCCCACAGTCCTAGAATTTTCCAGGGTGGCAGTCCATGAGAGCCATGACATTATAAAACCCTGAGTTTTAGAGGTAACATCTGGCTTCCTTTTGGTCCCCAGAAGAAATGGGCATTGGAGAACTAGGAAATTGCTTTAGCCACATTTAAGCACCCAGAATGGGTGGGCCACCACCCATGAAGTCCCTGCAGAACTCAGGGCTGGTCCCCACAACCAGAAAGGGTTTCCATCTTTTGACCAGGCCCTCTGTTGAGACCCAGCCCAGCCCAGGGGAGTACCCATGAGCACCGCCTTTCCACACCCAGCCCCTGACACTCTGGCCCTGTGTGAAGCAGGGCTTAGCCCCTGCCAGCTCCCTGGTGGGATGTGGGAAGTTGGGTTGTAAGAGATGCAGCATCCCTTTCTCTGCCTTCTTTGTCCTTGGTCACCAGCACTGGCCCCAGAAAACACCTTCAAGGTGAGCAGAGGGATGGGGCTCCCTGAGGTCATCGGGAGGAATACACAGGGGTGGGGGCAGTAGGGTTACAGCTGTGAGCACACCAGAGCCCAGGCAGCATCGGAGTTAACACAAGACCACATAAAAAATAATAATACAAGAATAATTCTGTGTTTCACGTACTCACCACTTTTGTCGAACCCTGTGTACACAGCTCCTGGGCTGGGATACCGTAACGCAGACAAACAATACCTGGGCAAGATTTATAGGAGAAAAACTTTTAGCCAAAAAGAATCTATGCTTTCATTTCTTTCTGCTCCATACCTTCAGGTTGGAAAAGATCTCTTTTATTTGATCTTTGTAGGGATCAGTGGAGAACGGTAGTGACCATCCCAGGAGCATAGTTCATTCATTTATAGTTCATTCACTTATTCGTTTGTTTGTGTATTTATTCACTCATTCAGCCGATGTTCCCTGAATGCCTACGGTGGGCCAGGCACTAGAGATAAGGGAATGAAGGCAACAATGAAAAGCAGCTGAGTAAGGGAGGCAATCAGACATCCGTGCGTGGGGGCCAAGGTACAGATGGGGCAGTGAGGAGTGCTGTCAGGGTGTGGGGAAGGCTTTCTGGAGAAGGTGACACCTGTGCTGTCTTGTCAGTCAGTCACAGTTAGCACAGTGAAGGGGAAAAGCATGTTCTGGCTCCAGGGATCCATCCAAACAAAGGCCTAAGAGTATGTGATAACCAGGGGTGGGTTTGGGGAGATGCAGGCAGCCCAGGCCCATGGCAGCCTTCGGAGCCGAGAGCAGAGCTCCCCCTCTACCTAGCCTCCCCACAGCATTCCGTCTGGGGCGTACCCCAAGGGCTGGTCCTACTAGTTTCTCCAGTGCCCCCTCCACGCTCTGCTGGCCCCACTAAGCCAGGGCTCTATAGCCAGTGCCCAGTAGGACTGGCATTTGCCTCCACAGCAAATGCTTGAAGATTTTCCTCCACTGACCAGACTCTCACCTCTGGATAGCGAACTGCCACCCCCACCAGGGCCATGAATGCCAAGGGGTGTTCTTTTCTGGCATTGGTCAGATTCACTGCATGGGTATTTGAAGCAGTAGATCAGCCCAAACCCTCCCCGACCAGCCGGAGCCTAAGCAGCATCAGACCGGCTATGCTGAGGTCCTGGGAAAGGTCCCCATGGTCTAACCCAGGGTGAGGAGGGTGGGTGCCACCCTGCGCATATCTGTCAGGGACACCCATCCGACCCAAACACCATCCTCCTGTTTCCACCGGCAATTACCTGCCTGGTTCGAGCCAGCTCTCACTGGCTCAGGACCACCCTTCCTGTAGGACAGGGGCAAGTAAGTCATTCATTCATTTATTCACTCATTCATTCAACACCAAATACGTGCCAGGCCTGTGCTAGATGCTGAGAAGTCAGAGGTGAGTTGGGCACGGTTCTGCCCTCAAGGAGCCCGCAGTCCAGTGGGGGGATTGACACCAACAGAGCTGACAATCTGTGATGTGACAGAGTGCTGAGGGTTCACAGCCAGGAGCCAGGGGAGGTTTTCTGGGCACGGCACCATCTGCGTCCATGCTGTAACGGATGGGGCTCCCTGGGCAGGGGGCTTGGATTTGGCCACCAAAGGCTTCCTCAAATCCAAGAGAAACCCTTTATCTGAGCCCTCACATTTTTCTTTTCCTCCTGGGCCCTCCACCCTCCAGCTTCCTGAGAGCCAGACATTCCCGAGAACAGCCCAGGCCATCCCCACCCAGCTCTCAGCCCCATATCACCCAGAGCAAGGGGCCTCTGGGCCAGCCCAGGCCTGTCGCACCGTGGCATGCCACCCGGCCAGGGGAAGTCAGTGTTCAGCCTCAGTCCTCGGGCGAGCTGCAGGCCGCAGGCAAGGAGGCCAGCCCCAGGGGAGAGGTCCAAGTGGCCGTCAGGGAGGCCCATGCAAAAGGAAGGGCCGGGCCCAGGGAGGAAGGACGGAAGGCAACTGTGAGGTCACGAGCTAAGCCCCAACCACAGAGGCACCTTGGCAGGGGGACGGGGAGAGGGAGGGCCTGGCTGGGCCTTTCTGCCACGCAAATCACAGCCAGCCAGTTAGAAAATCCCAGCAACAATTCCAGCCCTAGCTTTATACGTTGGCGGGGATCTGCAGAAGTCACCTATCCAAGCAGGACAGAAAAATCTACCTACTTCCGGTTCAGGAATTGCCAGCAATAGCCCCATGAGAGCTGGGGACACTGCTCTGGGCAGCTCACCTTGTGTATTTAGGCTAAGGGCTCTCCTGTTCATTAAACTTGGACCCTGCTGCTGTTTAGGAAGCCCGCTTCCCCTTGCTCAAGCTCAGGAAACCCAGCCGGGGCTCTTCCCTGTGCTGTACATCAAGTAGGCAGGCCTTCTCTGGCCCTCTACGATTTATTTTTTTTTAAAGAGAGGGAAAGGGAGGGAGATAGTGGGAGAAAAACATTGATGTGTGAGAGAAACATGGATTGGTTGTCTCTCACACACCCCCAACTGGGGACCTGGCCCACAGTCCAGGCATGTGCCCTGACTGGGAATTAAACCAGCGCCGTTCACAGGACGGCACTCAATCCACTGAGCCACGCCAGCCAGGGCCATAATGATGAATTTCAGACCCTTCCTTAGCTCAGCTCCTTGAGGGATGTTCTGCAGCCTCTCTACTGCTGCACGTGCCACTGGCTCAGTTCCTCCAAGAGACACGGGGCCCTGCAGGGAGCTGGGAGTTTCTCCCTCCCCACCCGCTGCTGCAAGCAAGTGGAGTGCATGGGTCACCGCACCTACCAGGAGCCCTACAGCTTCAGGGCTGCCAGGCAGAAAGGGGAGCAGCAGGAACCGACGGGGAAGGTGTGGAGCCATGGGTACATGGGCACAGGCCCCGCTCCCGGTGCCCCGGTACATGCTATAAGCAAGTCCAAGTCCTGCCCTGTAGTACCATTCAGTGCAGTGAAGAGGAAGGAGCACAAGCCTGGGAAGCAGAACACCCAGGCTTTAGCCCCAGTTCCTCATTCACATGTGACAAGACACAAACCTTTTGAAACCTCAATTTTCTGATGCATTAAATGGAGAGAACAAAGCCTCTCAAGGATTTCTGGTAGGCAAGGGGGAAATCAAAGAAGTAATAACACACGTGAACGTGTTTTTGAGAAAGCACAGAGTATAAAAACAAAGGGCAAAGATACGGCATGCACACTGCCCCTTCTCTACCCTGAGCCCAAGACAGACATTGCTATCCAGCGTCAGCACTTGCTCATTAAGCTGTATTGATACTTCAGGGTCCCCCTCGATGTATATTTGAGGATGCCATGCCAATAGATCAGAACTGCAAAACAAAGTGAGACCTCTGCCCCTGGGCCTGCACAAGCTCAGGGAGTGATTGCAGTGGAGGAGATTCCTGTGGGTCCAGACAAAGTGCCAGAACGAGAGCCAGTGGAACCAGAGGTCCCTGCCAATCATGAGCGGTCTAGAGAACAGAACTCTGACACCCCGGCTGAGCCCGGCACACAGGGGCTACGCTTCAGTGATCAGCTCTATGCCCGAGTTCAAAGCGCAGGCTGTTATTGGATGGCCACCCTCCTGGATCTCACACCTTCACCCTAACCCTAACCCAAGGCATCCATGCAGGACAGAAAGGTGATGATGCAAAGTGGGTACAGACACAGGGGCTAGACAGTGCGTGCTCTCTGTGGGCTGGGACAGACGCTCAGCCGGGCTGTGAGCGTCTGCTTCTCCGGAGGCCTTTGCATCCAGCGTCCTGGCTGACGGCCCCAGTTCCTCTTTCTGACCATTACCGTTCCCTTTTGGCTCCCCGAGCAAATCGTAGCCGGGCCTCAGCACATTCAGCCCGGCCCTGCAGTGCTCGAGCTGACACCCAGCAAGGCTTCTTCCAGAAGGCAGGGCTACAGTGCCCACCCTGGGAGGGAGGGTGACAGGACTTCCGTGGCCACCAGCCCCACTGCATCCCCCGAAGCCCCGCCACCACAGACTGCTCCCTAAAGGAGGCAATGCCTCTCTGCACCAGGAATGAGAGCAACCCAGTGCCAGTCTTTTGAGAAGCAGGCCCTGTGGCCTGCACATTTACCCCAGTGCCTGTCACCACAGACACCCTAGCTGGGCCAGCCTGACCCAAAAGCAGAATCTCCAGTGGCCCCTGGGGCATATTTTCAAAGAGTGTCAATTCCATTCCCTTGGGGAGAATAGAGGCAGAAGAGCTTCACTAAATGTGAACATTGGGAGATGGGCTACAGGCCCCACAATTTCTGGTACGTCTCTTAACAAGGACTTACTGCCTAAAAGCACAGGTTTCCTTCTAGGGCGTCAGGCGGTGCCAGGACGCAGAGGCCTCCTGTCTGCGTCCCACCCTGCAGCCGACTTCCTGGAGGCCCGAGGCTCCTCCCCGGGGACCTCCCAGCTCCCTTGGAGGCAGGCACCAGCACCAGGGTTGGCGTCTGCAGAGGTACCACCACCCCAAGGGTGAACGCGGGGTGCGTGGCCTTTATTCTAGTGTCCACCCTGCCCTGGCAGCAGCAGGGGGTGGGCCTTTAGGGCCGCTGGGGGTGGGGCGTGTGGTCATGGATGCAGATGGAGCCTGGAGCTCAGAATAAATTTCACTGAAAACAGGAAACCACGAAGCTGAGATGCTTACATGTGAGGGTCGAGAGAAGAAGGGCTCGAGGCCATGCAGGAGGAAGCTAGGGAGGAAGTGTGGTGGCTTTCTGCTCTGGGGCCCCCTCCCTCCCTCTACACAGGCAGCTGGCAGGCCTGGGCCCTGGCAGCCAAGCTCTTAGAAGTTACCTCTGCCTCCAGGTCGTGAGCTGAGGGCTGGGCCAGGCCAGCATCCCCAAAGGGCAAGAACACTCCTTAGAAGTGGGGGAGCAAGGGGTTTGTCCAGCTCTAGGGGTAGCCCGGCCCTGCCTCGAGCACGTGTCGCCCTGCCAGTCCTGGTCCTATGAGCCCCCGTGAGGTGTGAAAACAGCACCCTCTTTCTGTGGCAACTGGCATTGAGTGTTCATGGCAGCAGATGGAGAGGAAGAGGGCACAGAGCAGGGAGGAGCCTGGCCTTTGGTATTCTGGCCACTAGAGGTAACAGTTTGGTCTTGAGGCCCATGCTCACCCTCTCCTCAAGGGCCCCAGGCACAGCAGGGTGTTCACATTGACCCATGGCCTTGGGCCTGATAGGGGAGCTTTAGAAGCACTGCCACGCCTCCAGGGAGCTGTCCGATTCTGGCCACAGGCCCGGAGCTGCTCCTCTCTTCCGCCCCCGACAGCTGATCTGGGTGGCTTCTCCCTGCCTGAACTCCTGGCTCTCCACACCCAGGCCCAGCTCAGTAGAGTCAGTGCAGGGGCTGGCAGACAAATGCCCAACTGAAGCTGGGCCCCCTGCAGTCAGTGCCCCGGCTCCCACCCAGCTCCCACCCTCCCCCTTTGAGGCCCCGCCTTCCCCATTTCCAGAGTACAAAGACACCCCCCAACTCCTCTCATGCTTTATAGCCCTTTAATAAAATTCCACAAAGGACTTCCCTGCATATGTGTGTAAAAACAAACTTGAGTAATGCCCTGAAGCAGGAGGTGGGAACAGAGGGTGCAGAGCAGAGCAGCCACAAACCCTTCTGTGGCTGTGTCCTGCTCCTCCCGCCTGCCAGGGTCGCTCTGCAGCGAGCACTCAGCAGACTGAATGGAACAGAAGATCAACGCAGGGCAGGCTCGCTGGGTCACAGGCACCTCAGGAGCAGAGCAGGGATTTCAACCCAGCTCTTAACAATCCGTCCACAGGGTTTGCACCTGTCGCCCATGTACTTTTTAATAGCACCCCCTCTTCACTCTCAAGTGTCACAGTTTGTACAATACATTATGCGGTCACTCTCTTGGCCACACTGAGCAGTGGAGGAGGGCCACAGGGGAGGCAGAGGAAGTGGAACCGTCTCCACTCACCTTCCCAGCAGGCCCCTGGGCTCTCCCTCACCCCCATCTGGGGTGGGTGTGCAACCTGTGGCCTGGTCTCCATTGCCCAAGATGCCAGTTGGCTCACAATGGCCACCGTGCTCCAATGTGTACTTCCCATTTGGGGGCCTCTGGCCAGTGGACTCTGGAGATCAGAGTGCAGGCCGTGGAAGCCTCAGATGTGATTAGCCTGCCAGCAGCCCCAAGGAGAGGTAACTGGTAGGAGGCAGTTGCACTGGGTGGGGGGCTCCCGTAGCCCAGGGACAGGCAGGCCCAGCCCCAGAGCCCCATGGTTACAAAGAGCGAGTCTGACAGATGAACAGCCTCAGGAGAGGGGGGGAGCTGGCCCAACACAGTGGAGGAGAATCTCTCCACACCTCATCCTGCGTCTCACGCTGGGGAGGGTGGCACTGCGGGTGGGGGTCTGCTCAGTGCCCATCTTGTCCCATCTGTTTTGTCAAGTCCCAAAGCTCATGTCTCAGAGAGGCTGCCCCGCAGCTGGAAATTCTGGGGCTTTTCAGACGCAGGCCATTTGGCATCTGTAGCTGGCAGATTTCCGGTCTCTGGGCTGGGATCCCAGCACGCCACCATTCTTCAGATGGGGGCTGGCCTTCTCCTTTCTGCCACGTAGCATCCAGAGGGTTTAAGAATCTGGCCATCAGGGGTATCTCAAAGAGTCCGGGCTCAGAGAAGAAGGAAGGAAACCAGGCCCGAGGCCAAAGGACCACTCAGAGGGCCAGCCTGGCCCAAATGCACCTGCCCCGGGTCCAGCCACAGCTGCCCACTCTAGACCAGGTGGTCTAGATGGCCTCAGAGTTTGGGGAGTCAGGAACAGGGTCTGCAAAAAAAAAAGGAGAAGCTGAGTGAATGGGGACTCCTTTGTCCTT
This sequence comes from Artibeus jamaicensis, assembly GCF_021234435.1. Lineage (NCBI taxonomy): Eukaryota > Metazoa > Chordata > Mammalia > Chiroptera > Phyllostomidae > Artibeus > Artibeus jamaicensis. The sequence continues at coordinate 23,339,184 of NW_026521788.1, forward strand.
TACCCCACGAAGTCGATGAGGAGACTATGAGGATCTCCCAAGGAGGGTGCAGAGTAGGGATGATACAATGCAGGTGAGGGGAGGTCATGGCCAACAGGCCATAATGCTGCAGGTGTTGGGAAGCACTCACCTAGAGATGGGAAGAAGACATCCCCAGGGCCTGGTGGAGACAGGGGAGTGCTGGGCTCCGAGAGCAGGTGCCGCCCAGACTCAGAAGGCTGCCGCTGGGCCACGTAGGACAGTGGGGGCCTGGGCTTGGCCTCCGGCATCCCGTGAGGGGAAGGAGAGGCCTCATAGCCGGGGTTGTCAAGTCCTTGAGCGTTGCCGCTAGAGAATCAGAACCGAAGGTCACTGCGCTGCCTGAGTTTAGGGCCTCTGCCCACCCCGCCGCCCTACTTCTCTGCTCCCTTCCCATCCCCTGCCTTCCCACTTCCGCCTCAGCAGTCCCTCCCAGCAGGAAGGAGGATCCAGCCAGCGAGAGAAGGCCAGGGCTGCACTCTCCCACCCGCCCTAAGCCAAGGGCGTCTGACCCCAGCTCTGCCCTGTATTCTGACCCTCTGCCATGGGTCAGAAGCACTTCCAGGACACTGGCCTCAGGAATCTGGGGACAAGTTTCTCTATGGTCAGTCGAGTCAATAGCATTAGGATTGAATGTCCCTACAATGAGTCTTGAGCTGAAGGGAGGGTGCGCTTTTCTTACCCTCTTCCCTCTTAGGAGTGGGACAACCTCTAGAGACCCCTCTAACTCTGAGGTCCCAGCTGGTCACAGCAGGCCTTTCTTTGACCTGTCTAGAAAATCATGCCTTTCAAACACCCGCATTCCTGAGCGTGCCCTCCATGCCAGGCTCCAGTGCCAGCTTCTGCTCAGGGCACACCAGCACACATGCCCCCATCCACTCCATCCCCGACCTCCTGTGCCTCTCTGAGCCCCATCAGCCTCGACCCGTGTGGGCAGTGGCCTGGCAGCTTTCTCCTCAGAGCGCCCTGCAGGGAGGGGCCGCAGCTCCAGGTGTGCTGGCCTCTTTGCATGTTTCAGTGTCTGCCCCTGCTCAGCTGCTTCCTCTCCCTTCCCCACCCCAGCCCACTGACCACTACGCCCCGAAAGTGGGTTGATGGTTTATCCCAGCAGCGTAGGAGCTCAGCCATCTGGGTGAGGGGTGACAGAGAGAACAGCCAACATACAGATGTGCAGGCCTCCATGGCAGATAGCAGATGCTCTCCTAACCAGCTGTGCTCGGCAGCTAAACAGGGCTCTGAAGCACAGGAATATCTCCTTCCTCAAAGCTGCTCGGGGACCCAGGGAGGGCCGGGGAGGCCGTGTCTGTGTGCTGACCCCTGTCCCGGTATAACCCATGACCAGGGAAGAGAGGGGAAAAGATTCTGATAAATGTAGGAGTGTCAGTCTGTCCTGGCTAAAAGTTGCCTCCCCCCTTCTACATTAACTTCTGCCACAGTTGGAGTGCAGACACTGCCCCACAGAGCCACAGGCACCCGGAGGCAAAAAGGGAGAAAGCCTGCCAAGCTTTTGGTCAGGGCACGGGCAGCTGTGGGACATTTTCTCGGGGAGGTCTCCACAGGCCTTACCTGTCCATCCGCACCAGCTCCTGGGCACCTAAAGGCAGACAGACAGAGAGAAGCTGGTCACCAAGGGAAGGCTTCCCCAGACAACACCCCCGCCCCTGCTGCCAGATGCCCCTTGGGGACCGGGAGCCAGCCCAGGCAGGGCCATGCTCAGCCCCAGGTCCCACACCCATCTACTCAGAAGGCCTACACGCAGTACCTTGTAGGCGAGGCCTCAGTGGCCAGTGAGACTCAGCCTGCATCTTACAAGTGTGTAGGACATTTGTCACCAGGAGACTAAAGGCAGTGCATGATTTCTCCTATGGTGGTGTCAGACCTTCAGGGTTTATGTATCACCCAGAGGCCTAGCTCCTGAATTTGCTATTTCCCATTTGGACGTTTGCTACAGTCTGGTCTTTATCCGTGATTTCTGGGTAGGAGTGTTGCAAGGTCAGTTCCTCTTCAGAGGGTTCCTGGGCCTCTGTCTCATCCTCCACGTTGCACAATACGGTGGCTTCAGCAGTGACATCTCTTGGAGGATTCTCGGGAAGCCTGAGACCCCATCGCTTCTCAGCCATCCCACCACTTTCTGCTCCTCCTCCGAGCAGCTGCCACCCTGCCCCAGTCGTGGGGTTCCCCACCCCCCAAACTGGACACCAACCAAATGCAGTGGCTCCAACTTCCCTCTTTCTTGCAGCTCCCCCTGTACTCAGATCCTTCTCGTTTTTAAGAGCTTTCCTGCCGAGCACTATGGGGAAACAGATGGTGGGGGAGGGGCACGGCAATGGAACACGCAGAGAAGTTGCACAGAGTTCCCCAAATCTCTGTGGTGGTGGAACCATGGCCCCCGTTCAGCAGGGGCTCTTGTGCTTCGGGGTTCATGTGGGTTCCCTAAAGTCCCTCTGGGGTGAGGGTTGGCAGCCCCACCTGAGAGCTGGGGAAACCAGCTCTGTCTCCTGGCAGATGGGTGTCCAGACCCACGGGCCCCTGCAGCGCACCGCCCCCCTCGGTGCTCCCAACCCTTTCTCTCCCCTTCGTCCCCGCGGGGCTCCCTCCCAAGCGCACCCTCTGCACCAGGCTCCAAGCCACTCGGCCTCTGTCCTGTGGCCTGATTCCTGCCACTTCCCAGGTGACTTCTGTTCCCTTAATTTCAGCAGCTGCTTCTCTGGAGTCTAGATCAAGAAAAATGGCCCAAATTGCCGCTCCCTCTCCATTTTGCACCTGGCATGTCTAGCCTGGTCCCCGCTGGCATCTCTTGTGTCTGTCTCCAAAGATTTCATACAACTCGTTTCTTTTCTCTTCTTTTCTTTTTTTAGAAAGGGTGGGGGGACTGGCTTTAGAAATACTTTTAACATATGTATGTATTAAATCCAGAGATATGATGCTATGAAGGGGCCGCCCACTATGGAAACGGCCCGTTTGGAGTTTCAGAGGCTGTGCTCAGCATCAGGGACAGTGTGGGCCCAGTCGGCCCCCTTGCTCCCTCTTTCCGCCCAGTCCTTCAGCATCCACTTCATCTGTCCCTTCCCGGCCCCTTTATGTGAGAAGCCCTCAGAGGTGTCCCAATGCCCGGAGTAGGAGGTACTGGGGGCTGACCCCAGTTTCCTCATATCCTCAGGACATATCCCCACCCCCTGTCCCCCAGTGTCCTGGCCTGGGGACGCCCCCTCTCTGATTTTCCTTCCTCCAGCCTGGAACACAGGGCAGGAATCTCAGATCAACCTCTGGGGACCCTGTGGGGCAACAAAAGCAGGAACAGCAGCGTCTCCTCCCACATCCTCTGCCTGGAATGCTTCCCAGTTCCTGTTCCCTGATGGAGGCAGCGCTGTGGTCGGGAGGAAGGGCGCCAGGGTCACCTGTTCATCTGGAGCTGAGCCTTGCAGGGCACATCTCCCTCCTTGTCCTTCACCCACCTTCGCAGAAACGCTACACGATGAGCCCATGGCAGCGCTGCTGAGATTTCTCTTCCTGGCTGAGCCCCGGCTTCCTCTTTCTGCTCCAACCACTTTACCTGCCCCCACCCCCACCTCAGGGTGTTTTGTAGGTGGGTTGTGGTGTGTGTGGTGAGATGGGGATGTCCTAAGAGTAAGGGAGAGGCGGCCACAGCCCCTAAGGGCCCCACTGTGCAGCTCCATGTTGGGCCCCCAGGAGAGAGGGGTGTGAGCTGTCCTGGTCCAGCCAAAGGAAGTCGGGTGTGAGCCAAAGCCACCTGGTGACAGAGGACCTCTCCCTGAGTTCCCTTCCACAGCAGAGCAGAGGGAAAGAGGTGGGGTGGGGGGCGCTGCAAGGGTCATGGGGTTGGGGGAAGGATCTCTATGGTCCTGCTCCTGGGAACTCAGACTGGCCAAGGCTAATGTGTGGGATCAGAAGAAGAGCAAAGGGCAATATCACCCGCAGAGGAGTGTGCAAAGGTGTTTGTGCCCCTGACCTGAAGCCTGGCTCTACCCCTTACTTGCTGTGAGGTTCTTTAAGCATGTCGTTTAACTACCCTCTCTGTGCCTCAGTTTGCTCATCTGTAAAATGGGGACAATGAGGACTAAGTGAGAGAATGTATATAACAAGCTTGGTAGGGTACCAGGCACAGCAGCTTTGCCAGTTGGGGGTTGTTGTTTGACGCTCATGCTAATGAGCATTTTTATTTATACGGTGGGATTATATTCCCTGGAAAAAGCAGGAGCTGAAAGCTCTGAGTTTGAGTCCTAGCTCTGCTACTTACTAAGTTAAGTAACATTTGGTTAGTTATTTAACCCTGCAGATTTTAGGTTTCTCAGCTATAAAAGGAAAGAGTTGAACTAAGTTATGTCCAAGATCCCTCCCAGTCATGATAATCCAAAGGTCATTTATGTCCCAAAGATTGCTATGCTAACAAAAAAAAGCCCACCCACACATTACATCAGGTCCCCCCAAAAATCTCCAAGTGGCAGCATTTTTATAAACCAGTCTGAACTGCTCCCTGTGATTACTCATTTGTCAACAGATATTTATTGAGTGCTGAGCCAGCACTGCTTGGGGCTGGTGGGTACTCAGGCCCTGGCAATGGCACAGCTGAGCCCCCTCCTCTCCGCCATCAAGCTCAGCTCCTTGCTGGGCCTGCAGCAGCTTCTGCCTCCCTCTTGCCTTTGCTAATCCCAGGGTCCAAGCTGGCAGCTGGGGCAGGTCACTCACACCCACACCCGCCCAGGAAGGTAGGGATACTCACGGCGGTTGGAGGTCACCTGCCTTTGCTTGTAGACCAGGAGCAGGATGAGGGGAAGGCAAAGGATGCCCACGATACAGGCGCCTGTAGCCAGGGCGGCAGCCGTGATGCCTGCGAGGGCGGAGAGGCAGCAGGGTGAGACCCTGTTCCCACTGTTCCTCCTGAGGGGAAATGAAGGCCGGAGAGAGAGGGCCAGGCACCAGAGGGACCCGCCCTTACCAGACCCTCAGTGACCTGCAGAGGCACGGCAGTTCCAGGCACCGCCTTTCAAAGGCAGCCCCATGCCTTCTCCCCAAGTGGGCCCAAAGGGTACAGAAATGACGCCAGTTGCCTACAGCGGAGGCAGCTCCCCGGAAGAGCTAGAATGGTCTTCAGCCAGCCACTGGGGACAGCTCAACTGCCCTGGGCCACAGGTTGCTCCCTGAGAAAGGAGAGCAGGCCCAACACAGACCCCAGGCCACAGAGTTCAAGGTCAAATGGAGCTCAAGTGATGAAAAACTTTTGGAAACAGACTGGTGATGTTTCCACAACCTTGTGAGCATAACTAATGCCACTGAATCATAGACTGAAACATGATTAAAACTGCCCATGTTATGTTTTACCACAATAAGAATAAATTAATAAAGAGCCGCACTTATCTCCTAAGAGACAGCTTAGCTCCAGGGCAGAGGCTCAGGAAGAGATATACTTCCAGTCACGCGACAAGAACTAGAAAAACGTGAATCCTTATCTGATATTTAATTTTTTTTAACTTCCCAAATTCAAAAAAACACTGTTTCAGCTCAGAAAATATTTTAAAGCATTTTCCTCCAAAGAAGTAACCAGGGACCACGGTTTTCTTGCGTGTGGTTTAGGTACGTTCTCTACATCTACAGCATCCGCGTGATGTGCTTCCCATGTGGCACTACTTCTCCCACGGAGCGTAGCTTGGACACTTTTGGGCACAGAGATCGGCTTCACTCTGCCTCAGGCTGCAGCACTCTACTCACCAAAAACGTACTGAAACAGCCCCCTGTGGTGGACATGCGGGTCCCTTCCATTTTTCAACACAACCAATGATAGAGCAATGAACATCTCGTGTATGCACCTTTGCTCACTCAGGCAAGTCCACCTGTGTATAAATTCCTAGCAGTGAAAGCACTGAGCCAAAGAGTATGTGCGTTCTCTGGATGTCTATTGCTAAATCTCCCTCCAGAAAGGTTGTGCTGTGCCTTGCTTGCTCCCACCGACAGCGTGAGAGGCTTGCTTTATTTTTGTCTGTCTGCTGACTCCGGGACTTCAACTGGGAGCAGACGTACCCTCAGAACCACAACCAGCGTAAACACATTTCCTTCCCAGTTTTAGCCCTTCCCAAAAGATGGGCCAGGCTATCTGCTCACAGTGTCCACCGGACACCTGTCAGCTTCGAGAAGGCGCAAGGGCTGTGGTCTCAGGTTGCCTTTGCAAACTACTTATTCAGGCTGTGTCTGCCTCGTCGTGTTGCTAAACAGCCTGATGGTATAAACAAACTTTCAGGGGTTGGTTCACACCGCAGAAGAGAACAAACTGTTTTTCAGTCACCTTACAAGCACCCACGGGTGCAGGAACAGTGACTATGCTGATTACAAAGCAAATCCGACTTTGTGTTAAAGCAGGCTTCTCCCCAGATCTCAGGGAGGCTGCATTTTGACATGGGACACCAAAAGTAAAAACATTTTGTAATTCAGACGTTTGAGCATTTCTAGACCCCGCCACAGGACCTTCCTGCAGCACTATCAGAGAAGCAGGTTGCAAAGCGCTCTTTTCTAATGTTCAAAGCAGGTCTCCTCTGGCTGGTGGAACTTTTGATGAGGTTAGTCAGGTGCTCACTAATTCCGGCTCAATTTTGGCCAATCTCCTTGCCTGACTCCAGTCCCCTGGCAAAGGTAACCCATCTGCAGCCCCTCTGGTGGGGGGGGGGGGGGGGTCAGGACTTGGTTACAGCCTGGTTACAACCAATCCTTGGTTACAGCCTGGTCTGAGAGTTAAGGCTGAGACAGGAAGGTGGAGTGGTAGGGGGGCAGAAGTTTGGGGACAGTTCCATGGACTCAACGGCCCCCTGAATCCATGGGCTCCTCTACAGAGTCTAGCCCCCACTATAGCTCCCCACCCCTCCGCACAAGCATAGCCAGTACTTGGGTGGAAGATGGGGTTGGGGGTGGGGGCAGTCCCACTTAGTAGCTATCCAGAGCCAGGCTCATCCTGGGAAGGTGATAAGGCACAGGCAAGAGGCAGCTGTGGGCCCTCAGAGCAGGATGCGATGGGTGGGGGGAGGATGTGGCCCACTCAGAGGTCTTTCTCCTGGGCCTGCCAGTGGCCCTGGGTATATGCAGAGAAGAAACTTGGGCGGGCTGCCTGGTTCCCCAGGGAGGTGGCTGGATAAAAGTGAACCCAAACATTCTGCTACGGTGAAGGGTAGGGAGGTTGTTTCTAGGGGAGGAGAGCTGGGGTACCCAGCCCCCTTCTCTGGGGTCGGTGAGAAACCACAACCCCTAGCAATCTGGGGCTCCTGGGGCACCAACTTCCTCAGTCTCACTCCTTTCTTGTTACTTCCCCTGACCTCAGGCTGACATGGGCTTTCAGAGGATTTCATACATAGACTAGCTACCCTCCTGCTTTCCAAAGATAACATGAGGAGACTGGGCCGCCGTTAGAGGAGGAAAACTCACAGCTTCTTAGCTGGAAGCATCATTACCTGATCAGGTACCACGGCTGGCTGTGAGCAGGGCCCGGGACCTTTCCGAAGGTAAGAGGCGTGGGGCGTAGCGCCCAGTGGCCAGCCCGAGGCCCACTGAGCACCTGGGGCACCAGGCCAATGTTTCTAAATGCACAGAAAACAGAACGTGTCCGCTGTCTGCTGCCATCTCCTTGCCATCTCGCCTTGGCACAGGGGATTGGGTGAGTTTACTTCGGAAGCCAGGCCTAGAATTCTGTGCTAGAAGTGATAATGGCCAGCACTCAACAGGGCACTTACTCTGTGCCAGGCATGGTTCTTAGCACGTTACATATGGGACTCCACTGTAGCGAAAAGTAAGCACAGTTGTAATCATCTCTGTTATACAGATGAGGACCCAAAGCCCAGAGAGGTTACGCAACTCGGCGGGTTTCATGCACGTCACTGCACTGCCTTTCTCTAGAATGAACTCCACATTTTAAGCTGAACGTTCACATAAAACCTGGAATTGTCACTTTGAAACTCTAGTGGCTCTGGCAACCCTCAGCCCCCTTCCTGGCATGCAGCAGTTGGAACTGCACTTCAAGACTAGCAGCTGGGTGCCAGCCACAGTCTCTGCCCCTCCCTAATACCTCATTCACCAGCTCCCTGGCCTCGTGGGCATTTGAATCAGCTTCTTAGATAACACGATTTGTCTCCCTATAGTGGGGAAGGGACACGCTTGCTCCCGTATCTCAGCACGCGTGGTACCCAGAGAATGGACACACTGTCCGAACCCCCCACCCCACCCCAAAGAATAGCTGGGTGTCTTCTTAGCTGCGACAGTGCCTGCCACAGGACCAAGACACCACCAGAGCTGTAGTCTCCAGACCTGCAGAACCAAGAGTTTGGAAGGGGACTGAAAGGGGACCCTGGAGGTCTTTGAAGCCATCTTCCTTCCCTCAACAGCTGCAACAGAAGCAAACATGGCCCTCTGGCCCTCGGGGAGCCAATTCACTCTGGACAGTAGCTCAGAGAAACAGGGGTCAGGGTGAGGCTCCACAGCCCATGAATTAGAAAGGAAGGCAGTGTTAAAACCTGAGGGCAGAGGTGCCCAGCAAAGGAAGTCTGACCCACTTTTGGCAGTCAAGTTCAAGGTTCTACCTCACCCTCTGGCTCTTATCAGCTGGTCCCTTAAGATTTCCCAAGTGACTTCTGATTCCTTAACTCTAGCAGCTGCTTCTCTAGAGTCTAGAGCAGAAAAAAATGAACCCTATTTCAGCCCCCTCTCCATTTTGCACCTGCTTTGTCTAACATCGCCCCCGCTCCACCCCAGCACCTCTTGTCCCTGTCCCCAAGACTTAACTCATACAATTAATATCAGAAAATCAGTGCTGACTGCGGGGCGGGTAGCCCGGCACTCAGGCAGGTTCGCACTCTGCGATCAAACACTCTCATCTCTCCTCCTGGATCTGGGTCTGAGAGACTGGGAGCACAGCCCTTCACCTGCCTGAGCCTCGGTTTCCCCATCGGTGGAATGGGGAGAGTGGCGGAAGCGGCTCTCTCTGGGGGAGTTCTGTAGGAGCTCCTGGAGGAAGAAGTGGGACGGGGAGGCCGCTCAGAGTGGAAGGAGCGATGGGGAAGTGAGCACTCCTGTGTCCCATCGGGAGCAGCACACCCGGTCCTGTACGCAGGCATGCACGTCTGTGCTCAGTCTCAAGGCTGCTGCGTGGGAAGGAAGGAGCCACTCAGAGGCCCCTCTCCACCCTCACCAGGGAGTCGCTGGTGGAGGAAGTGAGGACAATAGTGGCTTGGTGTCGAGTGACATGTGAGCTCTGCGGTGTGCAGGGAGAGGGGATTGAACCAAAGAGTTTCTGCAGTCCGTGTGGGTCTGTCTCGGATCAACACGGGTGTTCTAATTTTGTTCCTGGCTAGTCTTTTTAAAATGAACGGTCTGAGTAGAAGGTCACGGCAGCCTTTGAGTTGGGGCTTAGCGGAGGCTGCAGTTGAGCTGTCCCTGCTCCTGCCCCTGTCTTTGGCCATGTGTTCCCAGAGGGCAGAGAGGTGGCCTGCACTTCTGTGTCTCTAGGGCCTGGGCAGTGGCTGGTCCACACTGGTCCTCCAAGTGTCCACGTGCCCCTAGAGCAGTGCGCCCTCCCCCCACAGGGCCCCTCTCTGGGAAAGCACCAGGGCCCGGCACACCCCCTGAGGTGGGAAGGGGTGCAGTGAGCATGGTCCCAGCTGTGCTGCCATTATTGGTTGTGCACATCTGGACAAATCAAGTCTCTTCTCTGGGCCTCTTTTCCCATGTATGTGGAGTAAAGCTGGTGATGCCTGCCTCACAGTGTTCTTAGCAGAATCCCGTTAAGAACAGGATTGAAAGGATTTAGCAGAGGGCCTGGCACACAGTGGGAGCTCCAGGAAAGGTAATTCTGCCTCCTTCTTGAGCCTCTCCCTCCCCCATAGCCCTCCAACCTTCCCTAAAGGCAGAAAACTGCTGGTGGGCAGGAAGGGAAGCCACTGAAAACAAGCTCAGCAGCCTGTGACACCTAGTACCTGTCATGAGGGCATTTGGCCAAAGGTCATTGCCAGGATACAGGCTCAACCAGGGAGTCAGGACCTGGAACTCTGCGCCCAAGGGTTTGGGCGATGGGAGGGGAGTAGGCTTCTGGGGGCTGCGTCCCAAAGGCTCAGGTGAAGAAGGAAACAAAAGCAGAGGAGGAGGAGTGGGGATTCCATGGGCTCGGGGTGATGAGGTCAGAGTTTAGGACAGGGTCTTGGTCTGGGAGGACAGAGGAGAACAGAAAACCCAGAAGGACCAAGAGGACGGTCCCTTACTTTCACTCTCCCTGGGGGAGGCGGGGTATGCGATGCACTTGGATGGCGCCTCTTCACCTGTGGGAGCAAGGAGGAGGGTCATTAGGTGGGTGTGGGGCCCCGGAGGCCGACGAGGCATGTCCAGGCCGGTGTCCCCCTCTCCTGCCCCAGCTACTCATGCTGCTACCTGCCTTGAGCGGTGGCCAGGCGGAACCACACGAGCACACACACACACACACACACACACACAGGCAGATTCTCCCCGGACGGCTGGGCATGCCCCACCAGCCCAGGAGCATGGGGACACCTGCCCTCTCCGGCACCCCTGTCCCACCCACTGCCCCTTGCCCTCTCACCTGGAGAAAGACACGCACATTACCCACACTCCCCAACAGCCATTCGACTGTGCACAAACCCACACCCCTGGCTGTGGTGCAGTTGTGAGCAGTCACACTCCCAGCCCAGGTCATGCACACTGTTCCACAAAAAAGTCCTGCCACCACAGACAGAGCCACATACACCCTCCCTCTCCGCCACACGAGAGAGAGGTACATATACACAGCCCCACGTGCCGCGGCCACCTGGTCTCACACCCCGCCCCAGACTGCCACTGCCACTCCTACAGAATCACATGCCATTCAGCACAGTATTACTCAGTCGCCCCGCCAGACACAGCACCACACCCCCACAGTCACACTGTCCTCTCCGCTCACCCTTCCGGAGAAGCACACATACCGTCCCCACAGGACGCCGCCCCTCCCCCACCCCGTGTCCCGCATAGAAAGTCCTCACCTCTCTGCACCTGCAGCTCCATGGCACCGTGGACCCTCTGCTCCGAGTGGTGGTGCTTGATCTCCACCACGAGGCAGCAGTAGAGGCCGCTGTCCACTAGGGTCAGGTTAAGCATGGTGATGGAGAAGTTACCATGGTGGTCGGAGATCGACTCTAAACCGTGGTGGCGGACCAGATCCTGGCTGGTGTTGGCGGTCTGGTGGCTGCCGTGGTGCAGGTGAAGGTTCTGGAACGTGAGGTTGCGGATAGGCCGCCGACTGGAACAAACCTGCACCTCGCCCCGCAGGCTGCGAAACCATGTCTTATAGAAGGCCACGTCGTGCCCTTTGGCTGTGGAGCCCAAGATCCTGCAGGTGAGGGTGACGTTCTGCCCCTCCGGACACACATACAAGGAATACGGCGTGGCGACCTTGAAGGCTGTCGCCAGACCTGCCCAGAGAGATAAGAACCTGTCACCTGCCTGAGCCAGTGCCACTCTCGGTGCCTGCACAGTGGGGAAGAACCTTGGCCTAGGGGTCCGAAGATAGGAGTTCCGTAGCTACGGGCCCCAGGCAAGTCAGCTGACCTCCCTGAGCCTTTGCTTATTCCTGAACCCAGCTCCATCACGGACCCTGTGGGAGAAGCCATGGGAGCCTGCCCAGCTGGGGCATCCCCCCACCCAGGGGCCCTGGCCACTGGCCAAGGAGTAGGAAAGACTCCCGGCCAGTGGGCAGACCGAGCCCAGCCAGCACGCGTCCATCTCCCAGGTGGAGCATGCTCCCTGGCTCCAGCTCCCGCGCCCCGCCCCCCCGCAGGCACTGCAGCTCTGCCTATGGCTGGTCCCAGGCACTTCTGACCTCCACGCCCAGCAGTGATAGGTGGGAGGTTAGAAGAGAGGCAGGATAGGAAGCAGAAAGGCTGTTTGGGAACAGCAGCCCTTTGTCCTGGACCAGTCTTCTGGGGGCTGTCAACACCGTTGACCCTTCCCCCTCCCGAGGCCGGCATGCCTTCCCACCTCATCACTGAGCACTAATGGAACTCCTAGGTGTGGAGGCCTATGCCAGGTGCTGCATCTCATCTGTAGGCTGAACAGGCGGCCTCCCCTGGGGAGCTTACAACCTAGGTGGGCAGACAAGGCCTGCGTGCGCAACCAAGTTACCCCACTGGCTAAAGGGCAAACTGGTGCCAACCTCAGGGCACTTGTAGGAAAGTGGACATAGCCCTCCTGGGGATGGTTAGGAGACTTCTTGAAGGATGGAGGGCCTTTGAGATTGACGGACAGACAGGGTTTCAGGGAGCAGAGAGGCTGGCCCAGGCCAGGTGGTGTCTCAGGGTCAGAGACCGGGAATGCGTTTCCATCTCACCCACGCACCCAGTCTTCGCAGACATATTTTCTAGTTCACTTTGCTTTCAGTAAGCCAAGGATGTAATCCCTGCTCCTCTTTCCCTTACCCCACACCCTTCAGCATCGAACTGTGTTGACTCTTAAAAGCACTGGCCCCTGAAGAGGGAATGCCGGGGCTGGAGGGCCCGCTACCCGCTGTAGGAGCCTCGGTCTCCTCGTGTGTGAGAGAACATGTCACCTACAGTAACACACGGCTGTGAAAGGGCTGAAGGGGGGAAGATGAGGACACGAGCTGTGAGTGCTAATGCCCTCTGCAGACAGAGAGAGGAAAGCTATGATTATTATATGTTAGTGACATTTTCACTGGCATCCCAGGGGCAGTTGCGAGTCAAGCAGACAAGGAAGGAGAGTTTGGGAATATGTATAGAATCCAAACAGGTATGTCCTTTTCGTCGCCATTGCCTGAACCCAAGAAAACACCACTTCCTTCAGAGGCCCCTCCCCTGCCTGCAGAGCCTGAGGCCCGCCTGCAGCTCTGAAGGCCCTGCCCAGTCGGGGGATGAGGGGGGATGAGGCTTTGGAATTGGACCAGCGTGCACTGGAGTCCAATAACTATGAGTTACTTAAACTCTAAGGCTTGGACTCCTCATTTCAAAACCAAACATGAGAATATCCACCTGCTGGAGCTGAGGCAAGAATTACACATAATTGCCCTTGGCTAGCGTGGCTCAGTGGACTGAGCCCAGGCCCGCGCCTGGGAACCGAAAGGTCGCAGGTTTGGTTCCCAGTCAGGGCACAGGCCAGGGCCCCAGTTGGGGGTGTGCAAGAGACAACCGATGGATGTTTCTCTCCCTCTCTTTCTCCCTCCCTCCCCCTCTAGAAAAGAAAAGAATTACACACAATTTACATGAAGTGTTTGAAAGGGCCTTGCTAGGAATTGGTGCTCGATGCATGGGAGCTAGAGGGGTCTCTGATTCGTTTCAGCAATTGAACAAACAGTTCCTAGGAGTGGAAGATAGTTCTGCACAATAGAATGGAAAAGCCAGCTTCAAAGTCTCTCCCACTAAGGTGTGAAAGACGGATAATGAACAGCACATGATCCAGTCTTGGAGCCCTGCGTATTTAAAGCAGAGTGTGTGGAAAGAGAAAAGCGTGGCCCCAAAGACCATGTCTGCGCGGGTAGAGTTTTAGGCCCCAGGAGGTAAAGAAGACAGAACACACTGGGGCCTCCCAGTCACCACCCCCAAGTGAGAGGCAACCATGTCTGGGAGCCCCAGATATAAACGATGCCATTGCTAAGGTCAGCAGAGATTTCAGAACATCTTTGGCAAAATGCTGGCCTCCTTTTCAGGCAGAAGTACAAAGGCCCAGAAAAGGAAAGTAGTTCTCCTGAAGTTCCAGAGGGTGTGAACCCAGAACCTGGAGAACGGGGGCTTCAGGTAAAGCAGGATCTAGTTAGAATTAGAAGAAATGGAGTGTACTGTGTGCCATGCTAGGTGTTTTATGTCCATCAATCCTGTAAAATGGGTGTTGGGTTTTTTCCTGTTTCACTGATAGGGAAACTGAGGCACAGAGATGTTAAGTAACTCACTAAAGATCACACAGTAAGTAAGCACAAGAGCCAGAATTAAAATTCAGGCAATTGGACACTACATTGGAGAAAAAAAAAAATTTCAGAAACTGGCAACCCACAGGCCACATCTGGCCTTCAATCAGATTTTGTTTGACCCTCAATGTTTTTCGCATTTTTTTTGAGATTGTCAACATTTAAAAACCTGCAATTTTATGAAAATTCAGACTCTTAGCTTCCCTTTGAAAATCAGGAAATTAACTCAAAACCAGCTTTCCTACAGGATTATTATCAGCTAGAGCTGAGTAGCAGCCTCCCATTTAGATGGTGCATCAGTATTCCAGTTTGCCGCAGTCCTCACTACTCCCTAATATTGTACCTGGCCTGCTTCACTCTCTCCCCATATTTACTTGGCCCTAGGGACATTGGAGTTTGTGGTCCATGAGTGTGGCTCCTTGGTCTAGCCAGTGAGGGACTCTACTGCCCAAGCCCATCCCCCTACAGAGGTGACCCTAAAGCTCAGAGAGGAGATGACCCACCCAAGGTCCCCAGCAGAAATCTGGCAGAGCAGGGACTAACCAAGTGTTCTCCAACTGCCTACCCATAACTCTTACCTCCACAGCAGACCTGATGGGAGAGGAGCCCCAGACACCCAGCTGTGCCCCTGACAGTCTGGACTCCCCCTCACAGGCCTGTGCGGGTGGCGAGAGGGTGACCTCAGAGCTGCAGCTGTGCTAGTACGTGGAGGTGGGGAGTGACTAGGGAAGGGACCTTTCCGGGCACTCTCAGAAAGAATAACAACAACAGCAAAAGCACCCACAGAGTGGACTCCGGGGTTTCCTCTGCCTTGGGCCCCCACCATCCCCAGCAGGCAGCAGGCCATGTAGCAGCTCCTACCAGCACCTCTCCCAGCACCTCTCCCAGCTGGTGCCCTGTGATCCATTTTCCCAACATCACCTCCAGCCCCAGAACTACCCCAGGCTGGGAAGTGAAGCCAGATCCAGCAGCATTTGCAGGCGCTCACACACCCTGGGGGCTCTCGGGAGGGCTGGCTCAGTGGGTGGGGCCATACATCTGAAGCAGGGGCAGGGGACAGGCAGAGTAGAAGTGGACGCAAGAAGTGGAGCACAGAGCTGAGCTGGGTGGGGACCGCTAAAGGAGCAGAGTCGTGGGTGGGGCGGGGCTGAAACGTAGGCAAGGTGGGGTGAGCTTGGGGTGGAGTGGGGCGGGGCTGGGTGGGAACAAGCAGCAGGACCTCCTATGAGGGTATCAGGCCCGGCGCCCTCAGGGTCCTAGCGATGGTGGGAAGGATCACAGAACTACCCAGAGAGCAGTGGGCGGGGCTTTTCAGCCCTAGAAACAATTTTCTTAGAACGCACAGGAGGACACGGAGAGAACTGGGGTTCAGAGGTAGTGGGAGGAGGGGCATTGCTCAATCCCCAACCCCTCACATACCCCAGAAGAACCTCTTCCTCTTTCAGTAAAAAAAAAAAAAAACGAGAGGCTAGGATTCAGGTTTGGGGGGAGCGGAGGAGGGTGTTCAGTTTCAACAAAAGAGCCAGACAGGGGTAGGCCAAGGGTCCACAGAATTTTGCCCCGTGGGGAGAGAAAACGCCTAATTTGTCGTGTCTGAGACGCCAGCTCAAGATCCAGGGCACCCTGTTCTTGGGAGGACACTCAAGGCTTGGTCTTGGGGAATCAGTGCACATGCCCATGCCGTCCACAGCTGCACACGTGTTATCAGGGAACATACATATATACATATAATCCCAGCTGGAGTTAGAATTATTGGGCGGGAGGACGTTGCTCATTGTCAGAAGCAGATCCTTTTGAACACCTGGGTCACTCATTGTTCAGGGAATGGGGAGAGTGAGCGGGAGGAAGGCCCCTGGCGCCAGGGTGGCGCCGATGTAGGACAGGAAGAGGGCCTGGGGCCTGAGCCTGTGCCCGTTGGGGACTGTCCTGTCACCGTGCTGCCCTCCGAGCCCAGGCCCCTACCCGCCACTGGGTAAGAAGGCAAAAGCACCTAGATGGACAGTACTATGAACCTGGAACATTCCAGGTCTCAGCATTCAAATCTTGGCCTGTGCCGTCAGATCCCAGAACCCCGGTCCCCACTTAGCCACCCCATACTGTGTGCCCTTAGGCAGGTCCAGTCCTTTTCTGGGTCTCACTTTCTGCATCGCATCTTGAGAAGATTCTCCAAGTCCCTCCAGCTCAGAAGCCCTAAAGCACAGGGGAAGGGCTGCCTTTCCTCAGAGCACAGACCCAGGACAAGAAATCACAGCGGGTTCAAGTGCTTCTTACGTGTTAGGACTTGCTGAGCACTTTCTACTCCTCTCACTTAATTCTCACAACACCCCCTTTTTAAGATGAGGGAACAGACTCAGGAGTCAAGCAACTTGCCCAAGGCCACACGGGTCTGTGAGGCTGAGCCGAGACCCACGCCTGGACATACCGGACTGCAGCCAGAAGGAGCCCCACTCCTTCCAGTGGCCAGGGCGGGCACCTCATCCTCCAGCTACTCAGAGTGTATTGACCTTGAACTGACTGGACTCTGCTTTCCACACAGTCATCTTTGCTCTGCCTCAGGCCCAAACTGAGAACATCAGTCTTGCATTCCACAAATTTTTACCGAGGTCCTAACCTGAGCCAGGCCCCAGGCAAGGCCATGGGAATGCCGTGTTCCAGAAAGGACCTCTGCTCAGAACTTGCTTCTGCTTCTGCCCTTTCTAACTCGGGACCCCCAGCCACAGGTGCACTCAGCCTGTAGTAAGAGGTTCTGTTCCAGCACAGGCGAAGGCCCTCTTGTCTGGCTTCGTCTGGGGAAGCTAGTTTTCATGACCTTCATGTCATCTCTTTCCAACCCAGCAGGGGCCTGGTGAAACTCTGTGGGCGTGCACAAGATGGGTGTGTGTGGGTGTGGACAGGCTTGTGTATTTTCCCTGGTGGGGTGTAAGCTTAGCCGGCAGTTGCTAGGGCAACGTCCCAGCCTTTGGGGGCGGGTCCCTAGCTTAACTGGTTGGGCCAGTGACCCCACCCAAACAGCTGAACTCTGTCAGGCTGCTAGAGCTCTTAAGTAAACAATTACTGATCCTCTGCTGTTGATGGCCCCATAGAGCGGCAATAGGCCAGGTCCTCACCCTCAGACCAGACCCCAGAAAGGCCGGGGTGGGGAGCCCAGCTCCCTGCCAGGCCCTGTCCCCCAGGATGGTCCACGAAGGGCGTAGGGAAAGGCTCTTTCTTTATCAAGATTCAGAACACAGAGGGAAACAGAGGCAGGAACCAATCAGGACTGAGTCTGCTAGCACTAAGCTCCAGGACAAGCCCTGGGAGAGGGGCTGAGGGCCTGAAGCCAGCAGGTCCGCCCCTGGGGCTCCGTGGCCAGTGAGGACAAAAGGCATCTCGGATGTGTTTATTGATACCTGCCCCTGCAGGAAGTGTTCATGCATTCACATCACCAGGGAGTCAGGGAAGGGGAAGCCAGGCTCTATTGGAGGAAGCAGAACTTCCAGCACCTTGAGAAAGCATCTGTGCATCCGGGGCTAGAGGCCGGAGGCCAGCACACCTCCCCCAGGAGGGCCTGGACTTGTGGCCCGAGGCCCTGCCTGCGGCTGCTTCTCTGGTGACTCCTTCCCCACTCCCCAGGCCCTCCCCGAGGATGACCATGCAGCCCACACTACCAGCTCCAGCCAGCTACTCTCAAGACCCTGTGCTGTGAAGCCTTCCCAAGGTTCAGGTTCAAGTGTTGCTGTGCCGTACCCTCAGTGATGGAGGCTCAGCAGGGTGGAAGTAGATGATGCTTACTCTATGCAGGGCATTATTCTAATCACTTTTGCAGGGATTTTCTGATTTAACCCTCCCTCTCTGTGAGGTAGGTACTATTATCACCTTCATTGTACATCGGAGGAAACTGAAGCACAGAGAGCTTAAGTAACTCACACAGGATCTCATGACAAGTAAGTGCTGGTGCTAAGATTTGAACCCAGGTAGTCTGGCTCTGGAGGTCTGCTGGCGCAGACTACCCTCTAGAGTGACTAGAGGCCCCACCCCCTTGCTGCAGATGGACAGGGGCCTCACCCATAAGGACCCAGCTTGTTCAGACCCCTGCCAGTGAGGCTGCAAGCTCCCTCTGCCTCTCCCACTGTGGCCATGGGGTGGCTAGTCGGCCCTGACCTAGGAGAGGACTCGCTGGGGCCCGCTGTATTTTCCCAGGGAAGGCAACAGGGGCTGGGAGAATTCGGGGCTGGAAGAAGCCCAGAGAGGCCCTCTGAATCTGCGCTGGGCTCTTTCCCTCCCGCCCAGAGAGCTGAACTGTCCTCTGCCACCAGCGAACACTCCTTCTAGTGGTGGGTCTGCTTCTGTGCTGACCGAGGGGAGCTGGCAACATTCACAGCGCCGGTCGTTTTCATTTTACAACATTAAATACATTGAATCGCGTGGAGAGAAGGTTATTCCCTTTTCAGTTCTCTTTCAGTCCTGATTACATCAAAGAGAAAGTCCCAGTTTGCTGCCACTGTGCCTCCCAAACATCTGCCATTGGCTAAGCCCCTTCGGTTTTGGTTTGGCTTTGGGGTTTGTTTTGTTTTGTGCTCTGCAAAGGACAGCAGGTTTCGGGCGTGGAGTCTTCCCCAGCCTATCGGTTCTTACTAGAATTTACCCTTATTTGGTCTTCCTATTTATATGCTTTTATAATTTCCTTCTATTTATAGCAAGTGATACTGGCTTCCCATTTATGGCAGTGATATAAACTTTCCTTTCCAAATCTATTTACTTTAGATTTAGTAAATGAAAGAATAGATTTAAAGGCAGAAATAAGTGTTGTGAAAATAGGCAGACACTGCAGAAATCCCGAAGCGGACCAACACAGGACCGAAGCTCAGAAAGCGCAGCCACGGGGCTGCCCTTCAGGAGGGAGCAGGCAGCTGCGCTGAGACCACCTCGCTGGCCTGCGGTGGCCTACATCACGGGCGTGCGCACCCGTGGCCCCACCCACAGTGAGCCAGCAGCCAAGGCAGGACTTGCCCCCGTGTCCCCAGGGGGGGTGAGATCTTTGGAGGAAGGTTAAAGGACCTGGGTGTGCTCGATTTTGATCCGTAATTACTGAGTTGCTGACAGGCCTGGTGGTGGCCACTGTCTTTCCTTCTGGGGATGGCCAGCCAATGCAAACAGGACGAATGTGAAGATCAATTGCCAGAAACACCCCACTGAGTCCAGAAAACCCTGAGCCCCACTTGCCTTGAAGTTGAAAAGCCCCCATCCCTGCCCTGTCTGATGGCTTAGCTGGTTGGAGCATTGTCCCACACACCAAAAGGTTGCAGGTTCAATCCCCGGTCAAGGCATGTGCAGGTATGGAGGTGAGGTGGTGCCTGCAGGTGCTACAGGGACCAGACCCAGCCTGCGCGTCCTTTAGACCTCCAGGGTTCCAGAGAGGCCAGTCCCCATGAAACAAGGCTCTGGTCACTCCATGGGGCCCAGTAGGCAGCAGGGAGCTCAGATGAGGAGCCAATGGCCCCCAGCCTCCGGAAGCCAGGAAAGAGCATCAAGCCACACAGAGTCCACCAGGTGCCAGGCACTGTGTTAAGGGTTTGTTCACTGACTTGGCACAGCAGCCCTCTGAGGGAGGTACTGTCATCACCCCCGTTTGAGGGATGAGGGAACTTGCTCAGAGGCGCTGAGTAACTTGTCCAAAGTCACAGAGCATCTTGGGATTTGAACCTTGGGCTGACTGGCTCCCAAAGCCAAACCGTTAAGTAGTGGAGCTGCAAGGGAGGCCCTGGCACGCAGGGCACATACTCCAGGTCCCTTGCTCTGCTGCTCCATCCCACACAGGGTGCCACTGGGCGTGCCCGTGCAGCTAAGGGGATCCAAGGGTCTGTCGGAAGTTGTACTGCGATCCCCAGCTCACCCTCCCCTGGTGAGGCCACACTGCTCCTGGATGAATAGTTGGCCTGAAACCTGGGGCTCCAAGCTCAGTGTGTGGGGCTGTCCGTGCTGGGTGAAGGGGTCACTGCCAGGAGGCCCCGTGTGCGTCTGCATGCAGGGAGGTGGCCTCCCCACCTCCCCCAGGGAGGTCGGGGCCCAGCAGGGAACTTTTTCCCTGCTTGGGCAGCCCAGAGACAGGCTCCCCAGTATTGCCGGATGCCCCTGGCATTGGGTAGATGTTCCCTCGTGACCATGGGCTGGCCTGAAGGCTGTTTTTCACCACCCACAGCCTCGGGCAGAGGGTTGTAGATTTCCCAAGAGTTGACCATTGCTCCATCAGAGGCTTGTACCGTGGGGTTACTCAACAAGGCCCTGCAGCTCTGTTTACTTTGAAGGGGAAGGTGGAGTCTCTCCTCACCGGCTACAGTGTACCGCCAGTGCTGGCCCCAGAGTTTGGGACTCCTTGGTCAGTCCATGAGGACATGACAAGGACAACAACTGCCATGAGCCCTAGGAATGCCTATGGGGAAGGAGAGGCTCAGCCACTTTCTGGGTCTGCTGGGTCTTAGCTCCCTAGGTGCCTCCCTCTACCCAGGTCATCCCGCACCAGACCCAGGAAAGGTGTATCTTCAGCTGTTCCTAGACTCCTGAGCGCCATACTCACCACCACCGTTCTCCCGGGTGATGGCCCAGCCGCAGAGCTAGAGGACAGACTGTGGCAGCTACCTCCATCTGACCTTCCCAGACATGATGTGTTTGACTTGAACGGTCCTGCCCAGGGCAACCCAGCACCTTCGCTGGCTGGCAGGCAGGCCTTTGTGACCCACAGAAACCCCTGACCCTACCTGCAGCCAGGCCTCGCATCCGGCATCTCCCTCGCACACGGCACTAGGCAGTAGGGGAATATTCACTAGTGTGCTCATAACACAGTTAAGAGTGCTGAGTCTCAGAGTAGTTCAAAACTAGGAGAATTCTTTCTGCGGAAATCTGCTTCAAGCCCTAATTATCTCCCTGAGCTGGGCCTAGGAAGAGAGGGAGTACCGAGCTGTTTGAATAGCCAGAGCTTCTCATGGTGCAGGCTCCTGGCTGTGCAGACAATACGGAGCGAAGGGCTCTGGGCCTCTCTGCTCCTGGCTGCTCCGCAGGCTGGTCCCCAAGCCCTAGTTCTCTAGAACTCAATTTCCCAAATCAGCGCTACTGAGCAGAGAAGAGCCCAGCCAGGGGAGGGTAGGAGAGGGGTAAGAAAACGGAAGGGCCTCTCGGGGTCACTTGGAGAGGAAGGGACAGGGCAGGTGGAGCAATGAGCTCCTTCCTGCCTGCCACTGTCCCCTGCCCCTTCTAGAAGCCATGTCCTGACATGAGCCATGGCTTTGGTGCTGAGACTGACCGCTTCCCCAGCTCTCTCCCCAGGATGGAGTATCCAGGCTGGAGTTTAGGCAGCTCTGCCTATAGGCTCCCTCTTCCTTATCAGAAGTCCAGGCCAGCATCCAAGCCCTGAGATATCATGCTGCCTGCAGGCACCCACTTGTTTCTCTTCTTCGGACCCACCCACTGGGTCTCTGTGCCAAGCTCCCCACCTCCCTCCTGCCTTCCTCTGACTCCTTACATGACTCACACTTTCCCTGGGCCCTCCCCATAAAGTTTAGTTCCACAGGCTGCCTGCCAGCACCCCCCCCCCCATCCCTGCAGTTCCAGCCCCTTCAGTTCTGGGAAGGCAAGAACCAGAGGCCAGGCTGTGGCCAACAGGACCTCAGCCCTCCTCCAGAAGCTGCTGTGTCCTGGCCAGGATATCACCTGGTATTGTAACAGTTCAGACTTTGAAAGAGGAAAGCGACACCTCCTTGTGTAGGGCTTCTGTGTTCGAGCTGAGGAAACTGAGGCCAGAAAGATGCCGTAAGTTATCCACAGACCCAGAAGGCACTCATGGCTGAGCTGGGAAAATGTCCCACATTCTCCCCAGTGCCCCACATGGGTCCCTGAGCTCAGCTTCTCTGGGATGCTGGGAGTCAGCCGACCACCGAACTTGCAGCCATCGAACCCTAAGGATTAAGGACAAGGTGGGCGCCCACATCTGGGAATGTGCCAGTGGCTTGCATGGCTGAGCCAGGAGTGTCACCAGGGGGCTGAGCACAGGCCGAGAGCACCACACCCCCTGCAGCCCGTGAGGTTCTGGAACCCTGAGGTGGGAGGGGCAGGGAGATGCCACAAGTGTCAAAAGCCAGTGGTACCCTAACCGGTGTGGCTTAGTGGCTTGGGCAGCATCCCACTAACAGAAAGGTCACTGGTTCCATTCCGCTCAGGACACATGCCTGGGGGGCAGGCCAGGTCCCCAGATGGGGGGTGGGAAGAGGCAAGAGGCAGCTGACTGATGTTTCCCTTCCTCTCTTTCTCCCTCCCTTCTCCTTTCTAGAAATCAATAAATACAAACTTTTCCAAAGAAAAGTGGATAGTTCTAGTGCACTACCCACTAGACCACCCTGGGCCTGTCCTCACAATGCCCACCTGCCGTTCGCAGAAGCCGCTCTCACCCTGGGCTCTCTGGGCAGGAGAGCAAAGGGTTGGAGAGGCAGCTGCTTGGGCAGCTGTCACAGCACAGAGATGTGCCCACCTCCCAGCCAGGGCACTTGATGGAGACGCTGCTGCCCTCGGCCAAGCGGTGCCAGCAGCCTCCCTGCCATAGGGTGGGCGGCAGAGCAGGCTGAAGGGGACTCCCAGGGTGTCCCATCCAGGCTGTGCACACCCCACCCCACCCCACCCGCCGTGTTCTCCCCATGCTCTGCTTCAGTGCCCAGGATCCATTGAACTTACCTTGGGAGGCAGCCAAGAAGAAAGCGAGGAGCACAGGCCCCCAGCGCTGGCCGCTGGCCTCTGGGACTTGGGGGAAGCCCATGTCACCTTCGGGCCGTGCGTGCGGAGCACGCCTGGGGCAGAAGCGGAGCTGCGGAAGCGCAGGGGAAGCCTTGGTAGCAGGGAGCAAACACACGCGGCAGAGTAGGAAACCTCCCGGGCGAGTGAGTGAAGTGAGGAGTGCTGGAGAGCCAGCGAGTGAAAGCAGCCAGCGCCGGAGAGACGCCTGCTCAGCACCCCCACCCCGCAGCGCCCCCAGGAGGCCGTAGGGGGCACTGCCTCCAAGGGCCCGTGGGAGGAGCTTCCGCTGGTTTGCATCATAGGGCAACCCGCCAGTGTCCCAGCGAGGCAGCTCCACTCGCTCTCCACTTGAAGGCCTTTTCTACGCTCTCCGCTTCCTCTTTGCAGAGGATTAGTATATTTGCACAGCCTGAGAAGTACAACTCTGTGTAGCTTAGCATAATCATCATGGACTGTGTCTGCTCTTACCCTCCAGCCCTTGAGTCGCCTGGGGCCACCGGCTGGTACCCTACATCCTCCAGCCCAGCCCAAGGCCTGGTATGTGGTAGGCACTCCCGGTTGTAGAATGAATTAGTGAAAAAAATCTAACTTTGGAGCAGACTTGACTGTAGATTCCAGAGCTTGCAAAGCCCTTGTGCACACCTCACACAGATGTGGCACAGGTACAGGAGCACCCCCACACTGGGGCACACGTGGGTGTGTGCGCGACATCTGGCAGCGTGTGCCAGAGCAAGTCACCAGTGCCCCTCTCCTGTGGCTGCGGCCTCCCTTCCCACTCTGCCCCACCTCACTCCCATTGCCTGGGCAGCCTCAGCACACTTGCACACACCCCCACCACGGGTGCCCCGCTCTTGCACCCCACTCAACACACTAGCACCCTGGTGATGTCTCTCTCCTCCCCTCCAAATTCCCCTCCTGTCTCAGGGCTCAGCTCATGTCCTTCCCCTTCACAAAGCGCTCTGAACTTCCCGAGGGGGTCCCCTCTCCAGTCTTTATATCCACATCCCTTTACTGTCACACCACACCTGGGGTTGCCAACCAGCTGATGTCACCTGAACTCATCTGCTCTTCTGAGCTAAACCACAAGCTTTTGGGGATGAGGGCTTCTCCTAGGTGTTTGGGAGTCCCTGGCACAAAACTGGGCGTGAAGAAGGTGTTCTGTGCACTCTTGTCTGAATGGGGAAACTGATGGATGAGTAAGGGAGTTCCTAAATGGAGACGTGGAGGTGACGTTGGCTAGGCCGGGGACTGGAGGAGAGGGAGGGCACAGCCACTGTACCCATTTTACCCCCTCCTGCCTGAAGCTTCCAGGAGCTTTACTGTTCCACCAGGGGTCTTGAGCTCACAGGCAAGCCCCAGGCTGAAGGAGAGAGGGTGACCAGAGTCCATCTGGGCTGGGAATCATGGTAGTGAGACTCTAGGGCATCCAGGCATTTGGGGTGCCCTGATCCAACTCAGAGGCTCTCCGAGAGCTCTCAGCCTTCCCTCCCAGGGCAGGAAAGACTACAGCAGAGGAAGGGTGGGTGTCCTGCTATTACTAGATGACCTCATGCAGGCCCAATCCCCCTGGACCCAGGGAGCCCCAGAAACTGCCAAGACATAACCCAGGTCCTTGATCATGACCCTGATCTACGATCCCACTTTGGGAGGCAGCCCAAGGCCCCTCCTGCTGGCAGAGTGTGAGCTCTTTCACTCAGAGAAGGTAGAAAGCCCATCGAAATCAGGTGGGGACTGGGCCCTCTCCACAGTCACGGCCATGCTCTGGCAGAGGTGGGGTCCCTCAAGGGTGAGAGCCTGGAACGCCCGCCTCCCACCAACCCTCCATATTTTCCTGGGCTGGCCTTGCCCAAATCCCACTTGAAAGCAAAATCCTTCTGCCCTGGGGCCTGGAGGGTAGGTGAGGATAGCCAAGGATTAGGGGGAGGGTTGAAGCTGCCTCCCAAGCCCTTCCCCAGAAGGCTAGAACACCTGATCCTGCCCGTGACACTGTCCTTCATCTCCCCCCCACCACACTTCCCAGCAGCTGAGCCTCCTGGGCTTGCAGTGGGGCGGGGAAGGGGGCGGGGGACATGACACAGAGGCATTGCCCAAGGTGTGGGCATGGTCCAGAAACCACAAGCACTGTTTCCTCAGTGCCAGGGCAGGAAGGGCTCAGCTGAGAGGGCCTGGTCTCAGACAGAAGCCCTCTGACCCCATGGGGCAGCTCCATGAGAACCCCCCCACTGCCCGCCCCTGCAGCCTGCAAGGTTGGTAGGCCCACTTCTCGGAGTCTGGGAAAATGGGCAGATATCAGCACCGCCACCCCATCAGTGAGGCTGGAATCCGGCCCCTGTCCTGCAAGGTGGTGCTCTTGTGCTGACAGAAGGGTTTGTGTTCACCAGGGTCCCGGCAGTAAAGAGATGGCACACTCAGGGCTCAGCGGAAGGTAGTTTAAAGGAGGGCCTGTTTACAGAGAGCTGGCGAAGTGCCCTCAGACTAGCAACTGCAGGAAGCCACTACCACTCAGTATCCCACAAGGACAAGACGAGGTGAGGTGACTGGAGCCCGGGTAGAGTCAGAGCAGTGACAGGGGCCCCCCGGCAGGAGAAATGCAGCCATGGCAGTACTGCAGTGACGAAAGACGGAGTGGGCACCAAACACCTTGCCTCTGTCCCCTCCCCCACCTCATCTTCTGCCAGGACCTCCCACTGGCCATATCCATCTGGAAGGCAGATGGCAAGGGAGCCCAGGTGAGGCCGTCCCCGGGGGACATCCTCCAGGGTGAAGAAGCCGAGAATGGGGGCAAGATGAGGCTTTGGTCTTCCGTATATCCACTCTGCTTGTGAAGTGCCGCATGAGCCGTGTCCACACAGTGCTGATCACTGAGTTCCAATAGTCTAAATACCACACGTGGTCCAAAGACAAGCATCAGCCACAAACAGCCAATCGCCAGAGAGCATGTTGCAGAAACTGGTTTTGCACTAAAACGTATTCTGTGAGCTTCGTTTTTCACAGCTCAACAAATTCTGCCCGTGTAATTGCTCCAAATCCAAGTCCTCCTTTAAAATGCTGAAAAATAGGTATTTCTTGCATTTACATGAACAGTAGGTGAAGCTTAAATACTGCATTGGGGTGACTACATCACATTGTTGCTTTTTGTTATATGAATGGAGGCCCAGGGTCAGTAAGGCCCTGACCCAGACAAAGCTGTGGGCTCGGGCTGGTTACTGGGGCTCATCTTATATGCTAATGTCAATCACTAGGTCTCCGGGCTGACAAGGATCCTGAGGTCACATCTGGTCTCAGCAGTACCACAATTGATAAGCAATGTCTGCCATGGGCATGGGCAAGACATGGTGCCGTCTTGGAACTACACAGTTACCTAGGTGGCTTTTGGTGATTGCCACCTCTGTCAGCCTGTGACTTCCCCCTGCACATCCCCCTCCCTTACCCTCGCCATGCTGGACCACACTGAGCGAGTTCAGCCTGGAAGAATAGCCAGCCAGCTTCCCCTCAACCTCTCCAGCCAGCTGACCAAGGACCCTGACCGAGTTCTTCTCCACAGGCCACCACTCACGTCTATGTGACCATCGTGGACGAGAACGACAATGCACCTGTGTTCCAGCAGCCTCACTACGAGATCTCACTGGACGAGGGCCCAGACACTGTCAACGCCACCCTCGTCACCATCCAGGCGCTCGACCCGGATGAGGGGCCCAACGGCACAGTCACCTATGCCATCATTGCCGGCAACATCATCAACACTTTCCACATAGGCAGACACACGGTCAGCAGCTGATGGCGAGGTTTATGAGAAGGGGCGCTCAGTGACATCGTGGGGGCTGGAGGCATAACAAAGACGGAGTCTGGGAGGAAACTGTGGGGGCAGCCGGTGCAGGAGGATGAAAACAAGGGTCTCCCAACATGGACAGGACGCCAGGGCCTGCCTGCTGGGGTGCCCAAGAAGGAACAGGTCCCCACCGTGTCCCAGACTCACTGCACATCGATCCACCCTTGTTCCCTCTGTGTGTCCCCCAGGGCGTCATCAGTGCTGCCAAGGAGCTGGACTACGAGATCAGCCATGGCCGCTACACCCTGATCGTCACAGCCACGGACCAGTGCCCCATCTTGTCCCACCGCCTCACCTCCACCACCACGGTGGGTGGGTGGGTGGGGTACAGATCCAACCTGGGGATGCGGGGAGGATGGAGCCCAGAGAAGCTTGAATGGGGAAGAGCGGTAGGAAAGATTGTCCAGGACAAACACCTAAATCCCAGAGCCCTGTCCTGGTCTCAACAACTCACCCAAACTTGCTGTGTGACTTTGAGGAAGGTAATGAACCTTTCTGTGTGATTACATCTGTCAGATAGATGGCAACACCTGCCCCTCTCCCCTTCATGGGAAGAGCACAAACTCTGGGCAAACCAGCAGGGGTTCATATCCCTGACCTTTCACTTCTTGGCTGAGTGACCCTGGGCGAGTCACTTAACCAACCTGTGCTTCCCTTTCCTTCTGTGAAAGGGGCTTAATAAAAGCTGTCGCGGGGGTGTGGGAGGAGCAAGTGAGACCATGCACAATAGCAATACACAGACGTTCGGAGCACTGTTGTAAAACATGAGTGTGCCCATGAAAAGGCTTCGACAATAACAATAACTCATCCACGTGCAGCTTAAAGCCCACCCCCACGTCCATTCCTTCATATGGTTCTTGCATCGGTCCCATGACGCAGGATTCTCGGGTCCAGTTTCCAGATGAGGAGCCTGGGCCCAGCACAGGGCTGGCCGGAGTGCAGCCTCAGCTAAGCTTGTCCCCCATCGCAGGTGATCGTGAACGTGAATGACATCAACGACAACGTGCCCACCTTCCCCCGAGACTATGAGGGGCCATTCGAGGTCACTGAGGGCCAGCCAGGGCCTAGAGTGTGGACCTTCCTGGCCCATGACCGGGACTCGGGCCCCAACGGGCAGGTGGAGTACAGCATCGTGGATGGAGACCCTCTGGGTGAGTGGGGCCTCAGCTGGGCGGGGGGCAGCCTGACCTGAGGGCCTCGTGGCCCCCACTCCCACTCGGGGCCAGAAGGAGAAACGAGGCCTCGAGGCAGTGAGCCCGTGGGATCTTACCCTCCCTGGGCTTCACTCTCCCCATCCATCAAATGACCTAAATAGTCTTCTCACAGAAATACGGTGAGAATATTCTGAAACCCGAGAACGGAGGCCGGTAGCCTTGGAGGGTCACAGACCCCTTTGAGAATTAAACAGGAAACACCCGATGTCATATGCAGAGAAGAGGCACCAGGGTGGAGGAAGGGCGGGCATCCTCGCCCCAAACCTCCAGGGCCCTAAACACACACGCACAGAGCTGGGGCTTCTCTGCGCGTCCCACCCCCACCTACGTGCGGCCTTCTCAGCACCTCGCCGTTCTCCTCAGCTGAGGAACGGGGTTAGTGGCCAGACGGAGTTTTCTCAGGGCAGTTCGCACTCCTGGCTGTGGAGCAGGGACCCCCAAACCCGGAGGCCCGCGGGGCTCAGGCAGGGCGCAGACGTGGGAGAAGGGGTCCGGGCGAGACCAGAGGGAGTCTCGGGGGCGGCGGTGGCCACAGCTCAGCCGCTGCCCATCAGAGCCATGTCTTCCCCACGTGTAAGGCCTGGGTGCCAAGTCTTCCCTTTCTTAAAATGGAAAATCTGGGGAATTTAAATTTTTGTAAAATCCTGATTTTTAATTGGTCATCTCAAAGTTAGTGAGCACCTGCCATACGCCAATTGTATCCCAGGAGCTGAAGATGCAGAACCGTACAGGGCAAGTCCCTGCCCTTACACAACACGCTTCCCAGTTCTAGGACACAGGCCATGCTCAGAGCTGAGTATGCGGTGACCTAGTGTAGCGGCGGGTGCTAAGTGCTGTAGGGAAATGTAAAGTCGGGGCATGGGGACTTCCAGGGTGAAGGCTGCAGCATTAGTTAGGGTGCTCAAGAAAGACCTGTCCGAGAAGGTGACGTGTGAGCAAAGACCTGAAGGAAGTGAGGAGGGGGTCATGTGGACACCTGGGGAAGAGCATCCCAGGCTGAGGGAACAGCAGCTGCCAAGGCCCGGAGGTTGGAACATGCCTGGCAGCGAGCAAAAAGGCCCTGTGGCTGGCACGAAGTTGAGCAAGGGGGCCAGGAGGAGAAGGCGGGGTCGGAGATGTGGTGGGCCCCGGGGCCGGGGCCTGCAGGCCATTATCAGAGCTTGAGCTTGACTTTGGCTGCGTGTGATGTGGGAACCATGTAGGAGGGTGTTGAGCAGAGGAAGGACACGGTTTGACTTATACTTTAACGGGGCCACTCCAGTTCTTGTGCCCAGAACAGACTGGAGGAGTTAAGCAGTGGGAGCAGGGACGTCAGTGGGGCCTGTTGCAGCCGCTCGGCCTGGAGGTGGCATAGCCGGGAACAGATGGTGAGAGGCGGCAGCTCTGGCACACTTCACAGGTGCAGCCGACAGGAGGTGCTGACTGATCGGATGTGGGGGGTGAGAGAAAGCCAAGGACGGCACCCACGTTTTGGCCTGAGCAGCTGGAGAGAGGGCACCGCCATTAGCAGATGGGCAGACTGAGGCAGGGGCAGGCGTGGGGGGAGGGCGAGGTGAGGCTGATGCGGGGACTAGAGGTAGAGGCCAGCTCAGGAGAGCAGCGTGGGCCGGAGAGAGGGACTTGGGAGTTGTCAGCACAGAGAGATTCAAGGCCACGATATGAGAGAACAAACACTGAGAGAGCCAACAAGGGAGGTCCGGGGCCAGAACGGAGAACCCGGGGCCAATTTGCAATTAAGAGGCAAAGAAACAAAATCACTCTATGAGGCCAGACCTGGAGCCCCCCCCCCTCCCGCCCCTTGGTCCAGAGTGTGTGTCTGTTCTGACATGCCACCTTTTCGTGTCCCAAAAGTCTCCTCTCTGGCCAAGGACTGAGCAAAGGTCTTTCTCTCCTGCTATTTTCACAAATAACAGAGCTTTTATAATTTCATGGGGGTGTTGCTCCTGTTTAGGAGGATGCCAAAGCCTGGTTGAGAAGTGGGTGCTGGGTGGGAAGCCAAGCCCCTCCCAAGAAGGCCTTCTACACACCTGTCTTCGGGGTGCAGGGCACAGCTGTGCCCCAGAAGACGACAGACTGCCTTGGAGTCCTGAGCAAAACCCCTGAGGTTAAATCCACGTGTGATTGGGGTCAGCTCCAGGAAGCTGGGTTCCCATGAGGTGTCCCAGGAGCCTGAGAGGCAGGTCCCTGGCGGAGTGAGAGAGGCCCAGGGTTTTCCCTGGGCTGCCGCGGTCGGAGCCCAGTGGTGATCTGAGGATCACTGAGCACTGCCCCGGAGTGAGAGCAGCTACTATGAGAGCAGCTACTATGAGAGCAGCAGTGCTGATGTAACAATGTGCCGGGGCTACTCCCGAGGGCATGATACCCACCCCCCACGTCTCTTCCCACCTCCAGGTTCAGTGACACCTGTTACATCCCGTCCTTGCGAGCAAGAAGGGTCGGAGACTGTTGGGTAGTCAGAGGTGTTTTATTGGCCAAAGTTTCAAAGTTTTACCTGCGCAGGGGAGAACTCTCGGGGTGTCCGGAGACACGGTGCCAAAATGGCTGCAAATGAGAGTCGCGCCTGGCGCTTACAGCCTGGGGTTTTTATTGGGGTGAGCAAGCAAGCAAGCAAATACAGAAGCAGACGTAGCTGTTAGCAATTGGCTATTTTGAGAGGACACACACACATCTCTGCTTATTACAATGGATACTTTTCTTCAAAGACAAGGCCATGTCTTGAGATAAAAACTTTCCCTTAACGGGTGTCCGTGAGATTACTTCAAGGCCTTGGCTAAACTCCCTGGAACATCTGCCCACGGCCAGGTGTGGTTTTCTGCCTAAGTCTAAAAATAAACATCTAGTTTAAGCAAACATCTCAGCTCTTCTCCTCACCCCCTAACAACACCATGGTGGTAACTTGACAAAATGACCAATGCTACAGATCAGAGCTGTTTTCTGTGAAGAGCTGGTTTAGTGACACTTCAGGGGTGAAGGGACATGTTCCAGGTCACCTTCCCACCATGCAGCCTGCGCCTGGAGGTGCTCCTGCTGGTGGGGAGACCTCAGGGGTGACAGGCTCATGCCAGCCCCACGAAGGTGTGAGGAGGAAAACAGCTGGGAGACAGGCCAAGAGCCTCTCCTGCGAAGCCCAGCCTTCTCGTCTACCCCTTCTGGCCAGACCCATGCCTTGGACCCCTCTCGTACATCCTCGTCCTCCCGGGAGGCCCCAGTCCCTGAAGGTGCCAGGAGCTGCTGTGGATCTAGCTCACACGGGTGCAGCAGGCCCTCGCCAGCACCAGCACAACCCCGCGGCGGCACCTCTTCATTAGCCCGGTTTTCAGAGGACAGCATCAGGGCAGGACTTGTGACACAGCTGAGAGCACAAAGGAGTGAAATCAGAGTGCAGACCTGTAGGACCGGATGGAAAGCCTCTGCTTTTAACCCCTTCTCTCCAGGAGGAGTGGAGTGGTAGGGAGTTCAGCCCGGGGCAAGCTGCTAAGGAGAATACTGTACTCGTGGGGGCCTTTGGCCTATTCACTTCCCCACTGAGCTAATTTCTTAGGCATCTAGCCTGGGCTCAGCCCTCAGAGCCTCCGGCCTGCTCTCCCAGCCTGCAGAACCTCTTCCTTTCCTTCTTTACTAGAGGGTGGCTGGCTTTGGAGGGAGAGTAGGAGGCCATCTGCTTGCTCATGGCCAGCGGATGAGACAGGACTGGGAAACCCCTAGAAAGGGAATCCTCGGTTCTTTGGAGACCTTGCAGCCTCAGGCTCAGGGAATCCTGCTTGAAGCCATCTGTGGGGCTGTTGGGAGCAGAAGAGAGGGTGGGAAATCTCCGCTGCAGGTGAGCTTTGAAGGGGCCGTTTTTCACACGAGAGCAATAGGGAGTAGGGGCAGGGAATGGGGAGGTCGGAGGTGAAGGGGCAGGCAGAGAAAACTGTTGGAGAGCTTGGGCCTCTGTCCCTGACGTGTCCTCATGGTGCCGTGTCTTCCTGAACAGTCAGTGCTCCACTCTGGGCTTTTCCCCCAAGTGTCAGAAAGGACAGTGAGGAAAGTACTTTTCCCCTGCTCCCAGTTCCTGGGGGTGTACATACAGGCACCTCCTCTTCCTCACACTCTCCTCACCTCCCCGACTCAAGTCCCCTCCCCTTCCTTCCATCCAACTGGGCTCCCACTTGCTCCCTTGGCTTCTTGACCCGCTGTTCTTCTCCCCTACGCCCCCCACCCTGTTCTCACCCCTCCCACAACTCCCACCCTGTTCAGCTCTGAGTGGTGTTTTCTGGAAAGACCACAATCCCATGGGACGCAGTGGTCTGAGACCGGCCCTGAGTTGGAGTCCTGGTCTGTTGTTAACTTGTTAGGGGAGCTTAGACAAGTCATCACCCTCCTCTGGACTCCTGTTTCATTTTCCATTTATTTTTATTTTTTTTCTTTTTTTATTTATTTATTTTTTTATTGATTATGCTGTTACAGTTGTTCTATTCCCCCTTTCATTCCCCTCCACCCTACCCCCCCATTCCCACAATTACCCCCCCTTTAGTTTATGACCATGTGTCTCAAGTCCTTTAGATTCTATATTTCCCATGCTATTCTTGCCCCCCCCATCTATTTTCTATCTACTGTCTATGCTACTTATTTTCTGTACCTTCTTCCCCCATCTCCTCCTCCCACTCCCCTGTTGCTAACCCTCCTTGAGATCTTCATTTCTATGTTTCCACTCCTGATCTAGCTGTCCTTTTAGTTTGCTTTCGTTTTAGATGTGGTTGTTAATAACTGTGAGTTTGTTGTCCTTCCACTGTTCATGTTTCTTTAACTTCTTTTTCTTGGATAAGTCCCTTTAACATTTCATATAATAAGGGCTTGGTGATGATGAACTCCTTGAATTTGATCTTATCTGAGAAGCACCTTATCTGTCCTTCCATTCTAAATGAAAACTTTGCTGGATAGAGCAATCTTGGTTGTAGGTCTTTGGATTTCATGACTTGGAATACCTCTTTCCAGCCCCTTCTTGCCTGTAAGGTCTCTTTTGAGAAATCTGCTGACAGTCTGATGGGGACTCCTTTGTAGGTGACTGTCCCCTTAGCTCTTGCTGCTTCTAGGATTCTCTCCTTCATTTTAATTTTGGCTAATGTAATGATGATGTGCCTTGGTGTGTTCCTTCTTGGGTCCAACTTCTTTGGGACTCTCTGAGCTTCCTGGATTTCCTGGAAGTCTATTTCCTTTGTCAGATTTGGGAAATTCTCCTTTATTATTTGTTCAAATAAGTTTTCCACTGGTGCTGTGCCTTTCCCCCTTCTGGTACCCCTATAATTCGGATGTTGGAGCGTTTAAAGATGTCCTGGAGGTTCCTAAGACTCTCCTCATTTCTTTGAATTCTTGCTTCCTGGCTCTTTTCTGTTTGGCCATTATTTGCTTTCTTCTGGTCCACTCCATTGATTTGAGTCCCAGTTTCCTTTTCATTGCTATTGGTGTCCTGTGCAATTCCATTCATTTCAATTAGTTTCGCCTTCATATATTTGTCTAATTTGTCGGTATAATCAACCAGTTCTGTGAGGATCCTGATGACCAGTGTTTTAAACTGTGTGTCTGAGAGTTTTGCTATTTCTTCATCGCTTAGATCTATAGGTTCTGGGGCTTTGAGATCTTGCGACATTTTTGGTCTGTTCTGGCCCTTTAAGTGCGAGAAGCGGTGCTTTGGACTCCCAGGTCGCTGGGTTGTGACGCTGTATGTGGGGGCGTGGTCAGAGCAGGGAAATGGCGGCGCCCTCCACTGCCACTTGCCGCGGGGACCCGCGGGGCCCAGTCCAACCGCCCACTCCCTCGCCTGTCCACCGGCGCACAAATGGGCGACCACAGTCAACACGCAGCACTGCTTCCCCGCTGTCTTCTTCGCGGTCACTCGCCCAGTGGCTCGCTCGGTCGCTCACTAGGTCCAACCCTGCGCCTGGGTTCCGCGCGTCTGGATTCCGTGCCTGAGTCCATCTGACCGAGACCTCCTGTGCAACCCCGCTTCACCAGCCGCTGGTTTCGCCCCTTACCGGTCAGGCTGAAGAATTTGTTGTTAACGGACTTCCGAAAAGTTCAATTTTCCGTGTTCTGGCTATGTTTTCTGTTGCTAATATTTAGTTGTCTCTAAACTTGGTTGTGTGAGAAGGCACGGCACATCCACCTATGCCTCCATCTTGGCGGAAGTCCTATTTTTATTTTTGTTTTGTTTTATTCTTGCTATTGTGTTGTATAAGTTCTTTTATCTATTTTGGATGTTAACACTTTTATCAGATACATGATTTGCAAATGTTTCCTCTCATTTGGTAGATTGGTCTTGCATTCTGACGACTGGCTCCCTCTGCTGTGCAGAAGCCTTTTAGTTTGATGCAGTCCCACTTGGTTATTTATGATTTCGTTACCTTTTGGTGTCAAATCCAAAAATTCATTGCCAAGACCAATGTCAAGGAGCTTACTGCCTGTTTTCTTCTAGGAGTTTTATGGTTTCAGGTCTTACATTCAAGCCTTTAATCCAATTTGAGTTAATGTTTGCATATCGTGCAAGATTCTTGTGCAGGTGGCTGTCCTGTGTTCCCACCACCTCCCCTGTTCTTTCTTCCCTGTGTATTCTTGCTCCTTTGTCATAAATTAATTGACCGTATATGTGTGTATTTACTTCTGGGCTCTCTGTTCTGTCCCGTTGATCTATGTCTGTTTTTATGCCAAAACCATACTGTTTTAATTACTATAGCTTTGTAATATAGTTTGGGATTAGGACCCATGATACCTCCAGCTTTGTTCTTCTTTCTCAAGATTGTTTTGGCTATTTGGGGTCTTTTGTTTTTCCATGCAAATTTTAGGACTGTTTACTCTATTTCTGTGAAAAATGCCAGTGGAATTTTGATAGGGATTGCATTGAACCAGTAGATTACATTGGGTAGTAGGAACATTTTGATAATATAAATTAGCCTCATCCATGAACATGGAATATCTTTCATTCATTTTTGTCTTCAATTTCTTTTTTTCTAAATAAGTTTTTATTGATTGATTTTTGGAGAGAGAGAGAAGGAAACATCAATTTTTTGTTCCACTTATTTATTATTCATTGGTTAATTCTTGTATGTGCCCAGACTGGGGATCAAACCCACAACCTTGGTGTACTGGTTCTATGCTCTAACCAACTGAGCTACTCAGCCAGAGCCTGTGTCTTCAGTGTTTTTCATTAATGTCCTATAGTTTTCAAAGTAGAGGTCTTTCACCTCCTTGGTTAAACTTATTTATAGGTATTTTATTCTTTCTTATACAATCATAAATGTGATTGTTTTCTAATTTCTCTTTTTTGATAGCTCATCATTAGTGTATAGAAATGCAACAGATTTTTATATTGATTTTGTATCCTGCAGCTTTCCTGAATTCCACTTTTTCAATGTGACCTTCTAACCTAGGGTCAGTCCCTGGCCTGCCCAAGACCAGGGAAGGAAACTGGCCTGGCCTCCCGGCACATTGGGGCACGAGCGGGCCCAGGCCCACCTGCGCCCAGCAGTTATCTGCTCCCCTCCCTCCTGCACCTCCCAGACACTGGCAGGTCCCACGAGGATCTGAAGCTGGGGGCACTGGAGGACCCACAGGCCAGGTGTCCCCCAGCCCTGGCAAGTAAGGCTTGCTAGAGGAATCGGGGAGAGGCCAGGGCTCTCCACCACTGTGGCTGTTCCCAGCTAACTCGGGCCTCCCCTGGGTGGCACCCAGGGGAGTTTCTGATCTCTCCTGTGGAAGGCGTGCTGCGGGTCCGGAAGGACGTGGAGCTGGACCGGGAAACCATCGCCTTCTATAACCTGACCATCTGTGCTCGTGACAGGGGGGTACCCCCACTCAGTTCCACGGTGAGTCTGGGAGCCCCATTCTGCTGGCTGTATGTCACTGCCCCCTGAGCACTCCACAGAGACTCCAGGAAACACTGAGCCCACAGAGGCCACAGGCTGCTCTGGAGCCAGCCCAGGCCCTGAGAGCCCCTCGTGCATCTTGGGGCCCACCCACGGGAGCTTGACCTGGAGCCTGGCAGCCAGGGTCACTTAGAATTGTCCCCCCGTGGCAGCTCTCTGGGGAGGCTATCTTGCAAGTGGGCCTCTGCCCCTGCCGCCGCCGTCCCGGCCCACCTCTGCACG
Organism: Artibeus jamaicensis; assembly: GCF_021234435.1. Taxonomy (NCBI): domain Eukaryota; kingdom Metazoa; phylum Chordata; class Mammalia; order Chiroptera; family Phyllostomidae; genus Artibeus; species Artibeus jamaicensis. The sequence continues at coordinate 23,375,073 of NW_026521788.1, forward strand.
CCTCGGCCTCGGCACCTTTGTTTCCCTCTTTGCCCCATGTTCACGACCATTTTCTTCTCCCTCTCCCTTTACCCTCTCCCTGACCAACTGCACCTTCCTCCTTCAACCACCACCCCTTGCACTCCTGCCCTGCCTCGCTCGTCACCCCCGCGACCACGCCCACCACCACGTGTGCTTCCTGCTCTCTCTGCCTCCCCACACCCCCTTTCTCCTTGTTTCTCCTTCACCTCTTCTTCCTCCTCCTTGTCCCCTGACATGCCCCAGATGCTGGTGGGGATCCGGGTGCTGGACATCAACGACAATGACCCTGTGCTGCTGAACCTCCCCATGAACGTCACCATCAGCGAGAACAGCCCCGTCTCCAGCTTTGTCGCCCACATCCTGGCCAGCGACGCCGACAGCGGGTGCAATGCACTCCTCACCTTTAACATCACTGCAGGCAACCGGGAGCGGGCCTTCTCCATCAACGCCACGGTAGGGCTGGAACGGACCCGGGGGCTCCGCGGGGAGGTTTCTAGAGGAGAGGGAGCTGCCCCAGAGGCTTTTCTATGCCACTGTCTGGTCTCCCGCCTCCATTTCCTCCTCAAGCCTCCTTCCTCCACCGGGACTCAGAGTCTCTGGGGGAAGCGTGGAACCTTAGATTCCCAGCTGAGCTATCTCTGGGGTCCCTGACACCCCCAAGGCTTGTCATGTGAAGACATGGGGCTAGAGCCTCAGCACCACTTGTCCCAAGATGTCTTTACTTGTCATCTTGGAGTGTCACTGACTGCTGGCACCACCAGGTCCTCAACGGACCCATCCCCTTGAGACATCAACACCCGGGCATTGGTGGGTCACTCTTGCCCAGGCAAGACCTTGCCGGCCCATTCTGGCCACAGAGACCATATCAATTCTCGGCCACTCCTGAAGCTGCAGGTAGAGCAGCTGGGCACCGGGGGGCCAGAGCCCCCAGTGGGGGGCCATGTCTCGCCGCTCGCTCACCGGCCCTCCACATCCCAGTCAGGGATCGTCACCGTGAACCGGCCCCTGGACCGCGAACGGATCCCAGAGTACAAGCTGACCATTTCCGTGAAGGACAACCCGGAGAACCCACGCATAGCCAGGAGGGTGAGGCTGGGGGCACGGGGTGGAGGTGGGAGAAGCAGGGCTGGGGGCTGGAGATACACGGGCAGCCTGGCCAGGGGGCTAGATTCAAAGGCCCTGGAGTGAGCTAGTGCTGGGCTCCAATCCCCACTCTGCCTGTCAGTGGTGTGTGACTTTGGCCAGTCCGTGTCCCTCGGCCTCCATTCTCTTGTTCTTCTGCAAACTGAAGACCACACATGCTCCAAAGCTGAGGAGAGGACTTGAAGGAGCCAGTACCTGTCAAGTCCTCAGCACAGTTCCTGGCACACGGCACACACTCAGTGAGCTCAGCTGTCACCTCCTCCCTTCAAACCACTGACACTTGGCCGGGCACCAAAGGTGCCAGTGCAGACGGCCGGCCTGCGTGCACTCACAAACACAGCTCAAGGGCTCTGAAGGGGGTGCGTTTTCCCTGAATGGGTGGCTTTCCCTGAATGGGTGGCTTTCCCATCAAAAGCTGAAGAAGTTGTTTCTCTTTACTAAGAGGAGGTGAGGTTTGCAAGCAAATGGTCCCTTTGGGGGGTAGGGTTGAGCCCGCCCCTCCCAGCCCATGAGGTCTGGGGCAGGACCCTGACCAAGGGTCACTGGGTCTGGCTTAGTTCAGCTCTGCTTCTGACTAGCTGCATGGCCCAACCAGGACACTACCCCTCCTGGGCCTCAGTCTCCCCATCTGCATAGGCCAACTGGACTTCAGGCTGCAGGTGCTTGTAAGCCACTAGCCTCTCTCCTCTCCCTCCTTTTCTCTCCTGCTCTCGTCCCCCGTGCTCTGCCTGTGCTTTAGGAGGGCCTGGGCCACCCTGGGAAGCAGCAGCGTTGAGTGTGGGAATCAGGCGGCTGGGGGGCCAGTCCCCACTGTGCTGCTAACCTGCTGTGCGGTTTTGAATGATCACCTCCGGGCCTTGGTTTCCTTGCCCTGCAGTGGAGGTTCTGAGAGGTCAGAACTATCACTAGCTTTTGAAACGTGTGAAGTAAAGCCCTGGGTGAGAGTTTGGGGGAACTCTGAAGGGCAACCAGGCAGGCCAGAAACCTTTGAAAACCAACACTCACCTTCCTGCCTGCGGTCCGTTCCTACCATGAGAGGGACCGTGATTAAATACCATCACACCCACCCTCTAGCGAACGTCACGACACCTCTGTGGAGGAGTTGAGATCCCCGTCTGCCCAGCTGGAAATCTGAGGCCCAGAGAGGGGAATTTATCTGCTTAAGGCTACCCAGTGAGCTGCTAGCACAACAGGGACTTGAACCCAGGCCTCTGGACCACTTGCATGGGCTTTTTAATGACCCACCTCTGTGCCCTGACCCCTCACCGCTCAGCCTTTCTCCCACTGGAGCTCTTGGCTAGAACATGGTCTACAGCCTTCCTCCCGTCATGACTCCCACAGGATTTCGACTTGCTGCTGATTTTTCTTGCGGACGAGAATGACAACCACCCCCTTTTCACTGAGAGCACCTACCTGGCAGAGGTGATGGAGAACTCTCCTGCTGGTAGGTGATGGGCCCTCCTGGGAATTCCCGCTGCTGCCAGATACCGCCTGGGTCCCAGGTGCCTGTGGACCCACCTTGTGCCTGAGGTGGGCCGAGCTGAGGTCTGGCTGGGGAGGCAGCCTCACCACATAGCTGAACAACAGAGCCAGCGGGTGCAGAAGCGTGTGGACAAGAGGGAGGGGCCAGCTCCGAGGGGCTGGTGCCAGGGCGCCAGGCCTCCAAAGAGGCCACAGATCTGGTCGGAAGTGGTCACTGGTCCTCAAAGTGGTCTGAAAGCAGCCCCCGCCCCCTCCAGAGGGGCAGTTAAGTGTGAGGACTACCCAGGAGAGGGGCAAGCCCGCCCTCCCCCCCACTGTTCCCTCCACTCCAGGTGGGGCCAGGGCCCTGCACATAGGCATTGGCCAGTCTTACCCTCCTCCTTTTCACTGTCCCCCGAGGAGGTCCCCTCACTCCACCTCCAGCCTCCCCAGGTCCCTAAGCTCGGACTCTGAGTCGGAAAGGGACGAACTGGAAAACTCCTTGTCTCTGGCTGGGTGTCGCCCTACCCAGTGTATATGCTCACACAGGCGCCAGTTCATGTTCATGTCAAGGCACATGTGTGGACTCGCACGTGTGCAGAGACACACACAGGCATGTGGGTGCCTACACAATGCGCTCTGTGTGCAAATGTGTCCACCGGCAGAGGCAGGCAGGCACACAACGAGGGGGTCCCCAGACATGGAGTTCTCCTGTGTGGGTGTCTGTGGTCACCCGAACGCAGAGTGCTGTGCACACATGTGGACTTCTGGTCATGTATGGTCAGACACCTGTACAAAGCGTGGTGTGCCCCCATGTGGAGGGGTGTGCATACCTCGACAGGGCCCACGCACAGGGAAGGGAATGTCAGAGAGCCCCAGACCCTCCCCTGGAGTAGCCAGCCTCAAAGGCTGCTGGGAAGGCAGGCGTGCTCCTGGCAGCCCAGGGGCTTCCTCACCATGTTGTGTTTTCTCCCCAGCAGGGCTTTGAGGCCGCTCCCCAGGCACCTGCGTCAGTCTGCCAAGGCTGCCGCAGCCCGGCCGGGGCCTCCTCTCCCGTCCACCTCACCTCCCTCCCTCTCATTCATTGTCAGCCATGGCTCACCGGAAAGGGGCGGGGGAGGGGGCGGGGGGCCAGGTTGGCCTTGCAGTGACCCCTCTCCCCTGGCCCAGGGACCCCCCTCACGGTGCTCAATGGGCCCATCCTGGCCATCGATGCGGACCTGGACATCTACGCCGTGGTCACCTACCAGCTGCTGGGTGCCCAGAGTGGCCTCTTTGACATTGACAACAGTACAGGTGAGGCCTCGCCGCGCCCCCAGCCCTCCTGGCTCTGCGTCTCCGGCTGGGGTGGGAGGGAGCCTACTGCCCGATCTAGGGCCTCCTTCCCAGTGCTGCACCTGGCTCTTCGTGGAGACCCCAGTCCTCAGAGCCCCAGCCTTGCAGCTGTAGTAGACCACCTGCGGGCCAGGTGAGAAGACCAAGGAGGAGGCTTGGGGGGCCACACGAGGGACCTGCTAGTGCACAAACTCTCAACCGAGACAGAGGGCCCCCAACACCCCTTCATCTCCCCAGGCCCCGGCCAGTGGCTCAGGCCCCTAGTCAGCCAGAAGCAGCCACAGCTCTGTCCTCAAACCAGGCCCAAAGCCCCCCAGAGACCAGGTCCCATCGGTCTGGTCCTAGCCAGCAGGTCAGTTCGGTGACAGGTGGCACCAAGGAGAGATATACTAGCCCCTCTCTCAGTACAGCAGGTCCGTCTGCTACCTTGGGTCACTCATCCCAGGCAGGACTCTGCAGAACTGCAGAGGGTGCCCAAGGATGGGACAATCCCAGAAGACTGGCACCTGGGGACCTCCCTCGGTATTGGTCGTTGAGCCTCTGGGGCAGGAAGTCACCTGCTGCTCTCTCTGCCCATTTCATCTCTTTCACACACTGTGCCCGGGTCTTTCAATGCACCCTCCTGGTTGGCTCTCACCCTCTTTCCCCACCGCACCCCTTTTCTTTTGCATCTCCCTGGCTGATGGCACTGGGTGTCAGGCATGGTGACAGTGAAGTCAGGTGTTGTCATTGACCGAGAGGCCTTCTCACCTCCCGTCCTGGAGCTGCTGCTGCTGGCTGAGGACATTGGGCTGCTCAACGGCACAGCTGACCTGATCGTCACCATCCTGGATGACAATGACAACTGGCCCATCTTCAGCCCCGCTGCCCTCACTGTCCACCTGCTGGAGAACTGCCCGCCAGGTGAGCGGGGTGCAGGGCACAGGCCCCGGTCCCCAGGCAGGGGCTGGTTGGTGGTCCGTGGGGACTGGAGCCTCACTGGTTGGAGCAGAATTCACCCTCGGTGGGAGAAAGACAGGCAGCAGGATGGGTGCAGAGCACGGGAACGGGAGTCAGGAGACCCAGGTGCCCCTCACGTCCCTTCTCTGATCCACAGCCTCTTGTCTGCAAAATGAAATTATTAAGATACATACCTGGATGGAAACACTGTTTTAAAGTCGAAATAGGATTGGTGTCATTCCCATCAAAATCAAATACGATTTTGGGAGTAAATTTGATTCTGAAAGTCACCTGAAAGAATGAGAACATTTAAAAAATAAATATAAGAAAGCCAGATCTGCCTTACCAGGTATTAAAACATATTACAGAACTACAGTATTTAAAACCATGTAATATGAGCATACGAGTCTGAGACAAAGTAGCCCAGAAGCAGAGGCCAGGAGATTAAAGAGTGTAATATTGATATGATGAAGGAAACAATGAAACCCATAATGAAAACTAATTATTAGGCATGCAAAACATCTATTAATATTTAGTATAGATTCTTGCTCTGGCTGGTGTAGCTCAGTGGATTGAGCACAGGCCTGTGAAGCAAATGGTCGCCGGTTCGATTCCAAGTCAGGGCACATGCCTGGGTTGCAGGCCAGGTCCCCAGTAGGGGACACATGAGAGGCAACCACACATTGATATTTCTCTCTCTCTTTCTCCCTCCCTTCCCCTCTCTCTAAAAATAAATAAATAAAATATTTTAAAGAAATAGATATAGATTCTTATCCCACATCAGACACCAAAATGAAAGCCAAAGACATTCTAAAAAAAGATAAAAAAGTAGAAAACATCAAATAAATAAGAGAAAGAAGCTTCAGGTGAATATTTATCTGACTTTAGAATGAGAAGGTTCTAAGCATACAAGAAACAGGAAAACTTTAAAAAAGGAAAATATTAAATTTTGGTGCATATACATTTAAACTTCTTTATATCAAATAATAACCAATACCAAAAGGCAAACAACAAAATAAAAATATATATTTGTCACAAGTTATCATAATTATATAATTGGTACAAATTGACAAAAAATGCATAGGAAAAAGCATACAATTTGCAGAAGAGAATAAAATAAGACACCGTCTTCCTACAGTACTGCAAACGTGAAGAGTAGGTAAAAGACATGTGCTGGCAAGGTTGTGGTGGGAGGGGCCCTTGTGAACTTCCAGGCAGTGTGCGTTACTGTGATGTTTGCAGAAGAGGCCACTGTGCTCAACTACTCCCTGTTTCCCCTGCCCCCCAGGATTCTCAGTCCTTCAGGTCACAGCCACAGATGAGGACAGCGGCCTCAATGGAGAGCTTATCTACCGAATAGAAGCTGGGGCTCAGGACCGCTTCCTCATCCACCCAGTCACGGGGGTCATCCGCGTTGGCAATGTCACCATTGACAGGGAGGAGCAGGAATCCTACAGGCTGACAGTGGTGGCCACTGACCGGGGCACTGTCCCTCTCTCGGGCACGGCCATCATCACTATACTTATCGATGACATTAATGACTGCCGCCCCGAGTTCCTCAACCCCATCCAGACGGTGAGCGTGCTGGAGTCAGCCGAGCCAGGCACTGTCATTGCCAATGTCACAGCCATCGACCGTGACCTTAACCCAAAGCTGGAGTACCACATTATCAGCATTGTGGCCAAGGACGACACTGACCGCCTGGTGCCTGACCAGGAGGATGCCTTTGCCGTGAATATCAACACAGGTACAAGGGCCTGCCCCCCCCTCACCCCGACTCCCAACCCCCGCCCCAGGCTCTGCGCTCTGCTTCCTTCCTGACCCTCCCCCTTCCCTATTCTCTCCCCCTCTGCTCCTCCCTGTCCCTCGGCTGCCCCTCCATCTCCTCCCTTCTCTCTCTTACTGACGACACATCCTTCCCTCTCTCCTCCTCCTCCCCTGACCAGCTCCTGTCTCTGATGCTCGGTCTCTCAGTATGAGAGTGCCTCTCTCACCACATTCTTGCCAGCATTAAGTATTATAAAGTTTTTATGTTTGTAATTTTTAAGGAAAATGGTACCTTGTTTTAATACGCATTTCTTTAATATGTATATTTGCCATGTAAATCATCTGTAAGATATACACATGTATCTTTAATGATTTCCTGACACGATCACCAAATGAAGAGAAATGTGGCCTACCTTTTATGCTTTATGCAGTTTATTGTAATTTTGATCATTTTCCCAAAAGGTCAGTTTTTTGCTCCTCTGGGAAGTTAAGGAAAGAACATGGGACCTCCCACATATACTTCCTAGGAATCCAGAGGAGTGACAGAAAAACTAACATGGCTATTATTATACAAAGTGCTAAAAAACTGTTGTTATTTAGAGAAATTCATAGTGAAATAGCACTGAGATATCAGCTTTCCGAGTGCGATCAGCAGGTATCAGGATGATGAACAGTATTGAGTGTTGGTGATAGTGGGGACATCAGAGCCCTCATACGCTACTGTAGGCGTTCGGACCAAGTCCACCAACGAGGCAGCAATTGAAACGCACAAAGCGTCCTCATGCCTTAGGAGCCAGCAATTCTACTCCTGGGTAGAATCTCCCGGGAAATTCTTAGGTCAGTCATCTGAGGGTATTCGCAGCAGTGTTGGTGGTAGGAGTTGGAGGCCAGTGGGGCACAACCCTTCAGAAATTGGAGACCACAACACTGGGTGCCTGGCATGGATACCAGGCATCAGTTAGAAGCAACAGATTAGACTCTCAGAGAGCAACGTGGGTGGACCTTAAAAATAAATACTTACTGAAGAGAGTAAGAAATAGGATGGGATATATATAAGATCTGTCCAGAAGGTATCCAGCCATGTAATATGAAAAATAGACATTTCTTGAACAAGATACAAGATACAAGAAACATTGTACACAGGACAATGACACCTCAGTCCCTTCCAAAGTAGGCACGTCGGGACCCCACACAGTTCTCCCAGTCACCATCAGCTGCCTCGTTGTAGTTTCCTGAATCTCATCAACATTCTGAAATCTCTTCCCTTTCAAAGGTGATTTTAGTTCTGGGAAAAGCCAGAAGTCACAGGACACCAAATCTGGGCTGTGGGGGCGCTGAGTGAGTCACCTGGGTGATTGGATGTTTCACAAAAAACTGCATAAGATGTGATACGTAAGTGGGTCCATTGTCATGATGAAGGTGCCAGTCACTATTTGTCCACAGATGTGGCCTTCTGGATCATCCAAATAGTTTACACAGAGGACTATTCAAGCTTAATGCAAATTTTGATGCAGATTTGTTATTGTACTTGCTCAGTCATTCTGAATACTCATTCAAATTGTACACGCACCACTCAATGCACATACTCACTCAAAGGTGTCTACCACTTCCACCAACTAGTACAGTAAGGTCATCATTGTTCACACATGCACATTCCAGTCCACTCTCCTTGGCTGCCAGGTTACATAGATGTCACACAAACCATTCTCATTATATTAACAATGGCTGGCCCTGGCTGGTGTGGCTCAGTGGATTGAGTGCTGGCCTGTGAACCAAAGGGTCACTAGTTCAATTCCCAGTCAAGGTACATGCCTGGATTGTGGGCCAGGTCCCAAGTAGGGGCCGTATGAGAGGCAACCATACATTGATGTTTCTCTTCTTCTTTTTCTTGCTCCCTTCACTTCTCTCTAAAAGTAAATAAATAAAATCTTTTTAAAAAAACAATGGCTGGAATTTTTCTGGACAGACCTTCTGTATCAGAATCCCATTTGCGTAAAGATATATACACAAAACAATACACAATTTTCAGTGCACTACAGTGATTGCCTTAGAGAAGGGAAGAGGTAAGCAGTACTGGAATAAAAGGGAATAGACACACACATAAAACAAGAATAGTCCCAATGACATAGTGTGCAATGAACCAAAGAATGTGATTAACTCAGTCTGCATCTGAGGCCTAAGGGAAGAAGTCAGAAAAACTATGAGCACTAGAAGTCAGAAAGGTTAAGCCATGTCCCTGGCTAGCAAATCTGCTGCAGCAGTGGTTAGTCAGGACCATGGAGAGCTGCTCCACACCCTGCCCAACCTGCCCTATACAATACTGATGCGCTACCATTTTTTTCTGTTCTTTCCTCTGACTCTTTTCTATTTTTCTTTCCAGTGTCTTCTCTACCCCCTCTTCCTTGTGCTCTCCCCACCTTTCTTGCTCACCCTCCTTCCTCCTCCCTCTCCTACCAAATGGGCTCCCTCTTCCTCCCCTGGCTTCCTTCCCCTCTGCCTCTTCCCCTCACAACCTCCCTCCCAAACTTTCTGCCCTGGTCAGCACTGAGCCCCATCATCCCCCATGCCCTGCTCTTCTCCATCCCCTCCGCGCCCTGAACTAACTGATGTTAACCCTCTTCTCTCTTCCTCACGGCTGGCAGGCCCACAGGTTTGAGCTGTTTCTCTGTCACTTCCCACCTCATCTCTTCTCTGCTTCACCCCATTGCCTTCCTCCATACCCACCGCACCCCCACCACCCTCCCCATCCTGTGGGGCCAGGCCAAGGCCGTGGCCCAGCCTTTGCAGACTGAATGCAGCCACCCTCTCCCCATCCTCGCTCCCCAGCCTCGGGGACAGGGAGCGAGAGTAGGAAGAGGAGGAGGAGGAGGCAGCGGCCCAGGGTAAGTGACCTCCCCGTGGCTGGGGACCTGAGGAGGCCAGAAGCCAAGAAGGGGGAATCTTCCCTGGGGAAAAGGGCATCCCAGAGACCTCAGTACCTGAGAGGGGGCTGGAAAGGGAGAGAGGAGGAATCACCCCAGGACGAGGCAGGTGGGGAGAGGAGCCACCAGGTCCTTCAACAGGCAGGAAGCAGAGGTCCTAACAGAGCAACCCTGAGATCAGCCGAACTAGATCTGCCCAGTTCAAGCCCACATCCCTGGGGGATCCTCTGCTGGGAGCAGGCAGGGACTCCGAGAGGCAGCAGGGAGGAGAGAAGCAGCAGCTCCTGGTGGTTCTAACACAGGGCCATCTGTGCTCCTTTCCCACCCTCAGGCCATGTCACCCTCTACTTAATGGGAACCAAGGAGTAGACCTGACTGTTCAGCCTGTTCCATAGCTGTCCCCTCCAGAGAACCCACTCAGTGGCTTTATTGGACTTGAACTTTTTTTACACTTGATCTCCACAGAATACAAGCATTCTTTAAATAGTGATGAAATACACATAACAAAATTTACTACCTTAACCATTTTAAAGGGTAGTGTTCCATATATTCACAGTGTGTGGAATACACAACACTTTTTAAAATAATTACATGGCATTCTCTATATGCCACACACTGTTCTAAGCCCTTTACACTCATTTGTTATAATCCTCCAAATAGCCCTGTGTGGTAGGTACTGTAATTATCCTGATTTTACAGATGAGGACACAGAGGTGCGGAGAGGTGATATAATTTGTCCAAGGCCATTGTCTAGTAAGCAATGAGTGATGTGCCTCAGCTTGCAGGTGGCTGTGGTCTCACCCCACTTGCTGGTTTCAGCCAAAGATGAAACCAGCAAGTCCCAGGTCCATTGAAGACCATTGTCCTTGGTGGGAATTGGGCAGATTGGTCAGGAGCACCCCTAGGAGGCTCAGACTTTAGGAGGTTCCCTCAGGGTGAACCTGACCTGATCTGGTCTTCAGGGTCTGTAATGGTGAAGTCCCCCCTGAACCGGGAGCTGGTTGCCACCTACGAGGTCACTCTTTCGGTGATTGACAATGCCAGTGACCTACCAGAGCGCTCCGTCAGCATGCCAAATGGTGAGTCTCCCCGCAGTCATCTTCCATTGGTTACTCAAAGCTGATCTAGGTTGGCTCGCAGGCTGGGAATGGCACAGGCTTAGCCCCAGGGTGGCTATGTGTCCCAGTTGCTAAGCAGAGTTCAGCAGAGGGGGATCCAGAACCCAGAATTGTGTGTGTTCCTGAACCCCAAGGCTCAGACTGGGAAGGAGGCTCAGTGGAGACTGGGTGAGAACTGAGAAAAGGAGGGTTACAGAGACTTTGAGCATAATCCATTGTCACAGTTGGTAGCAAGGGTGCATGCGACTGGGAAGTGAGACAGGAACCTCGGATCTGATAGGAAGCCACAGGGTCAGCCCGGATGAAGAAAAGCACAAGGAAAGATTATTTGAAGCCACAGACATCACTCTGGGGCGCGCGGGCACTGCGACAGAAAAGAGAGGGGCACGGATGCTGCCTTCCGCAGGCCAGCCCAGGCCGTCTTGTCTGCAGGCTGGGGCGTGAGCTGGGAGGACTGCTAGAGGCATGGGGTGTTTTTGTGGGGAAAGTGGGGGGTAGGGAGGGAGATGCAGAGACAGGCAGCCTCCAGTGGCCGCTGCCATGAGACGAGGACAGCTGCTGGGGTAGGGAGACGGGCCGGTATCATCTGCTTATCTCTGTAGCCCAGAGGACCAAGTCATCAGGAAGGAAGGGCTAACTTGGTCATCTCTTACATGTCCCGTACCCAGAGATCACTCAGATAGGAGACGGAAGGCTGAATCATGGAAAGGGTCTCTCTGGACAGGTTAGGAAACTGGGGCATGGTAGGGTCAGGGGCTCCACCAAGGTTACTCAGCTTGCTAGCAGAACCCCAGCTCCTTTCCCTATGGAAGAATGAGAGGCCAGACTGAAGGAAAGGGTCACGTGCCACCATTCGAGGGTCAAGCTTCAGGGATCCCAAGGGGGCTGTGAGGTGCTGCCACCCTTTCTAGGCATAGCTGAGACCTAGGAAGGCCTGGCCCGGCCACCTTAGTGGCCCTCACATCACCCTCACCCCCTGCCTTCACCCCAGCCAAGCTGACAGTCAACATCCTGGATGTCAATGACAACACGCCCCAGTTCAAGCCCTTTGGGATCACCTACTACACAGAGAAGGTCCTGGAAGGGGCCACCCCCGGCACCACGCTCATCGCTGTAGCAGCCGTGGACCCCGACAAGGGCCTCAATGGGCTGATCACCTACACCCTGCTGGACCTGATGCCCCCAGGCTATGTTCAGCTGGAAGACTCCTCCGCCGGTAGGTGGGACATCTGCCAGAGGAGGGTTGGCAGACATGTGTGCCTATGTAACTTCCCAGAGGGGCCTTGGCCTCCACTCCTCACCCTCCAGTTGAGCCCCACCGTGGCCCTTCAGTAGGCTGGGCCAGAGCCACTATGGCCAATATTCCAGTCACTCCCAGATGTCCAAACTAGAGAAAAGGACAGAGCACCTTGCCCCAGGTTGAGATGGAAGGCTGCTTTAAGGACTGCTGGAAACCTGGAACACTGCACAAGGCAAGCTTACGCTACACTCACCCCTAGGTATCTAAGGGGGATGGATTCCAGGACCCCCCATGGATGCTAGAATTCATGGATGCTCAAGTCCCATTGTCAGCCCTCCATCCATATCCACCGTTCTGCATCCCCAGGTTTAACCAACAGCAGAGTGAAACCTGAGGGTGTGGAGGGCTGGCTATGTTAGTATCGCTTAGGAAGCAAGAAGGCCAAGAGGGAGCGTCCCAGGGGAGATCGTGGGCATGTTGATGTTTGTCTACTGGACTTGGAAGAGCTTTCTCGCCCCTCCAATAAGAGAACAGCTGGATGCCAGCTGCTCTCGGCCCTCTGACCTGACACTGGGCACTGCTCCTGGCCATCCTCCTCCTTCAAGGGACCACACCTGCCCCTCAGAGTTCCAGATCCTTCTCTTCATATCATGGAGAACTTTGTAAGTAAGGAATGTCGAAAATGGTACTGGTGTGCCTCTGTGTCTTAGGGAAGGTCATTGCCAACCAGACAGTGGACTATGAGGAAGTACACTGGCTCAACTTCACTGTGAGGGCTTCAGACAATGGGTCCCCGCCCCGGGCAGCTGAGATCCCTGTCTACCTGGAGATTGTGGACATCAATGACAACAACCCCATATTTGACGAGCCTTCCTACCAGGTGGGTGGCCAGGCCAACAACTTGGGTCTAGGACCTGTGCCCATTCCTTGGGGTCTTTGGTCACCTTTCACTACCACCCTGCCAGCTTCTAAGCCTCATGGGAATGACCACCCCATGAGCAGCTTGATGGCCTAGGCTGTCTCTATCAGTGAGTTCCTAGACTGGGGGTCTGATGTCAGCCTACTGTCTCCCCCGCCCACCGGGCTCCAGGAAGCCGTCTCTGAGGATGTGCCTGTGGGCACAGTCATCCTGACCGTCAGTGCTACTGATGCCGACTCGGGCAACTTTGCCGTCATAGAGTACAGCCTCGTAGATGGAGAGGGCAGGTTCGCCATCCACCCCACCACGGTAAGCTGGAGATGGAGGCATGGCTCTGGGGCATGGGGAGTGGAAAGGGCTGAGAAGCCACCAGAAGTATTGCAGTTATCCCCCCTTTTCTGGGTCCTGCCACCCTGGAGCTCTAACATCAGAGGTTTTCCGGCCAAGTCAGCAAGCCCTGTCCCCAGAGTCCCACGGACTGAGGCCTCTCTGTCCCAGCAGACGTGGAAGGAGGTGGCCAAAGTCTTTTGGAACTAACTCTTTATGGAACAAAACTTCTGATGTGTGTCCCCAGCACACTAGGAAGCTTGATTCAAGTCCATGTGGCCACTTTTTGAAACCGTCAAGTGAAAGGCCCAGGCAGCTCTGCAGAAAGGGAGCACAGTGTGTGAGCACCTGCTGGAAATGCGGCCCCGCACTCAGCACAGCCCCGGGCTCCTGAGTCTCAGGCTTGCGGGAGGGTGGGAACTCAAGAGAGAAGATGGGTGATGGTTTCACATGTCTGCGAATGGGCTCAAAGCTGCCGTTTCAGTCCACAGAGAGCCCTGTGGCCTGCGGGTGGGTGGTCAGGCAGGGCCTTCCCCAGTTGCTGGGCTGGAATTAGATTTTCCCTCCCAGTCCCTCCCCCTGCCCCATCCCTCTGCATTCTACCCTCTCAGTCATGTTCTGTGCTTCCTGCCTGGGGTGAACAATCAGACGTGCCCCTAGCCCAGCACTGCGCACAGTGAATATTTATGGCATACAGCCATACCTGGCCAGGCAGTAAGCTCCAGCCTGGGCTGCCTGTCCCATCTCCAAGTGGATCGGGGTAGTGAGGGCACGAGGAGCCACTAGAATGAGGGCTCTGTGAGGGCCAGGCTGTTGTCTCTCTTGTTCACTGCTGTATCTCGAGAGCCCAGAGCAGTGTCTGCATGCAGCAGGTACTCGGTAAATACCTGCTGAATCCATGAAGGACCTGACTCCACCCTCCTCCTACTAGGGTGACATCTATGTGCTGTCCTCTCTGGACCGGGAGAAGAAGGACCACCATATCCTGACTGCCGTGGCCAAAGACAACCCTGGGGATATAGCCAGCAACCGTCGAGAAAATGCCGTGCAGGTGAGAGGTGCAGGCTGGGCCCGGGACTGGGGTTATGGAAGCAGCAAAAACAGCCTTCAGAGATTGACTAATGCAGAGCCCCCTGGTCCCCTAAGAGACATGGTGACAGGAGGGAAAAGGCAAGAGCTTAGCTGGGTGGGTCGCCATGGCTGTGGCTTAGGGAGACAGGCCTCTAGCAGAAATCTCTTGTGCCAAGCATCTAAACATCCCTGGGTGTGACCCAAATAAAGCCTAGGGCTCCACGGGGCTGAGTGTCTCCATGGCATCTCGGTGAAGGAGACGCAGTCCAGCAAGCAAACATAATTATAGCAATTATCTTCATCTATGTTTCCTAAAGAACAGCCTCAGTTCTGGCATCCACACAGTCACTCTGAGGCCAGTGTCCCGCCTTCCAAGCTTGACCCCATTTTCATCCCAAATTCTGTTCATTGAGATTTTGCTTTCCCTTGCTTTCTTCCCCCTTCTTTCTACCTTGTCTGGTCATCTCTCTGCATTCAGTTCTTCCAGTTACCCACGGTAACCTAACCATTCAAAACAAAAACTCTCCTGGGGGAGGAGGTGAGAAGCTGGGCAGCCAGATTCTGTTCAGCAGACACAGGGAGGGCCCGGGAGCACCCACACACATCGAATCCTGTCTGGGGCACAGGGCCGTGCGCCATGTGGGGGAAAGAACAGGATTTGGAGTCAGAAGACTAAGGCTGTCTCTCTCCCAGGGAAGGTGGAGGGGGCGGGCAGTGGGGGAGGGGGATTGGTAAATGCTTTGTTCACTGAAAGGGGCTCTTAAAATCACTGCTGTGAAAAGCTCTGGTGAGGACGCAGCCAGGCAGGGCCACGGCAGCCAGGGGGAAAAGGCCTCCTGGCCTGATATGTCCATGGCACCTGCCCCGGGCTGTGGGGCCAGCGGAGAGAGCCAAGTCCCAGGCCTGGCACGAACCCCAGTCCAGAGCAGGCCTTCAAGGGTGGAGGAACCGCCGCCCAGAATCATGGCACAGAGATTAGAGTGAGATGCATGTGGCCACTGCGGGGAGGAGCAAAGGGCAGGGCAGGAGGTGGGCGAGAGGGCTTCCCACCCGGGGCTCCGGCACCGAGCACCTGCTCATCACCGTGCGTGCTGCTGGGCGTGCCCTCGGGCCAGCACTGCACACGTGAGCTCACAGTCCAGGACACCGCACATCATCACGGCCAGCCTCACAAGCCCCTGAGAGGGAAGATAAATTGTGACCCCGCCTCTGTCACCTCTCAGGTGGCTCAGGCGGTTGGGGCCTCGTCCCGTACACCAACAGGTTGCGAGTTTGATTCCTTGTCAGGGCACATGCCTGGGGTGCGGGTTCGATCTCCAATCAGGGAGGCAACCAAGCAATGTTTCTCACATCAGGCGTTTCTCTCTCCACCCTCTCAAATCAATAAGCATATCCTCTTATTGATATACTTATTGAGGGTTTAAAAAAAGGTGTGGTCCCCAAAGTATAACTAAGGAAACTGAGGCTGGGCGAGTTAAATAAGTTGTTTGAGGTTGTCCACCTCTTCTCACTCCTCTGTAGCCGGGTCACCTGAAGTTGCCCCCGATACGCCCCTGACCTTTGACCTCAACCTCCCCCAGGTGGTGATTCAGGTGCTAGACGTCAATGACTGTCGGCCACAGTTCTCCAAGCCCCAGTACAGCACAAGCGTTTATGAGAATGAGCCAGCAGGCACCTCGGTCATCACCATGATGGCCACCGACCAGGATGAGGGCTCCAATGCGGAGCTGTCCTACTCACTTGAGGGTCCTGGTGAGGGTACGTAGCCTGGTCTCCACTTGTGATGCCTCGGGGGGTGGGCGTTGGAGGGGTGGGAGAGGCAGGCTGCCAGGAGAAGGACATCTCAACGGGAGCCATGCCCTGCTCTCTGCCCCACCTGCCAGAGGCCTTCCACGTGGACATGGACTCGGGCCTGGTGACCACAAAGCGGCCACTGCATTCCTACGAGAGGTTCAACCTGACCGTGGTGGCCACAGATGGTGGCGAGCCCCCACTCTGGGGCACGACCATGCTCCTGGTGGAGGTCATTGATGTCAACGACAACCGCCCCGTCTTTGTGCGCCCCCCGAACGGCACCGTCCTCCACATCAAAGAGGTACGTCTGTCTCCCAGGGTCTCCCGCCCACCAACACGGCCCCTCCAAAACCCCGCCCGCTTCATCTCGCAGTCACGCATGGGAGAGGGAACGGGCCAGTCCCCTTGGAAGGTGGGGAAACTGAGGCCAGCAGAGGGAACAGACGTACCCAGTGCCACACAGGGCAGTACCGAACAGTGTCAGTAATACGGGCTGTGTCAGCAAAAGGTCCTGGGTTCAACTTTAACTCTGTCACTTACCAGCCAAATCTCTTTGAGCAAGTGACTTCTCCGAGTTTGTTTTTTCATCTGCAAAATGGGACTGAAAATAGTGGATGTTCCATCTCCTGCTCTTAGATGTCTGCCAAGGGGAACACTGTCCCCCAAAACCCACTTCCCCCAACTTGTCTCAAAATAAACATGCAGGCCCCTTCCGTCTGTCTGTTGTTCCTGCTGATACCGGAGTAGACAGCCTGGGAGGTGAAGCAGCCAGGGGAAGTGCCCGGAGCTTCGGGAACCTTCCCAGTCCATTCGTTCCTCGCTCTAAAGCTTGCCCTGTAAATAGGGAAGTCCTCTGTCTCCTCCCTCCTTCCTCTCAGCACCCAGGCCCCAAATGCTGCCACTCGTTCTTTGCTCCCAAATTCCAGCAAGTCTCTGCATCTCAGAATGTCAGCCTCAAACTCTCGTTGTCATTCCATCTCCCCTTTAAGGTCCCATGGGAGGGATTTCTGCCAGGCTGAGCTCTAGGGAACACAGTGCTCTGTGTTGTGCTTTGCTTTTCCCTGTGTCCGTTGGAGTGTGCGAGCGGTGCCCTTGGCTTTGCCCACGGGGAGCGCAGAGCGCTCCCTCACCGTGAGTGGCCCTGCACGGTCCCAGCAGACACGTACTGCCTCCCACCCTTCAGTCCCTGTTTTCTAGCCAAACATTTCTTTTCTCTACCCTAATTTTTCTTTTGTTTGTTCACTCTTATAATTTATACTTTCTTGTAAGTTGCCCTGAATCCTCTTTGTGGGATAAGGCAGAGTAGAAATTCATAATCATCTAATTCTTTTCCACACCAGAGGCCCCATTTAGTAACTTTTTCCCTTCAAGGGCCCTGTATTTTGAAATGTCCACATCTTCCAAACAACCAGCATTTGTGAATTACCTGTTTGTCGCCCCACTTTCTATTCATTAGCCATAAGTGCCATTCGGAGTTTCTGATGGCCATGATCGGTGAATAAGCAGTGTACCCAAGCTGAGCTGTCATTTTTCAACTCAAAGCAAAGAAACTTGCTCTTTCCCTTGTGCCCTGAGCAGCTTTCTCATGCATGTGTCAACATATGATGTCAATTAGGGTCTTGACACCTCTGACTCAACTCAAGGGACACAGGAGGCTAAGCTCAGAGAGGTGACACGGTGGCAGATCCAGGTCACTGTCAGTAACAGACTAGAACCCAGGTGTCCAGTCTGCATCCAGTCTGTCACCCTGCCTACCTGTCCCCCATGTTCAGGTACCCCATTGTGTGGATGGTGTTGTTTGGGGACACTTAGCACTCCTGTTATCGCGGTAGCAGAGAGCAAGACAGACCCGAGGACAGAGGGTGGCTGTGGCCTCAGCTTTTGGACCCCTCTTCCAAATTTTGGCATGCAGGGGGGTGGGAGGGATGAGGGCAGCCCCCGGAAGGGCAGTCACCTGAGAGAGCGGGAGCATGTGGATCCTGGGCTGAACCACCAATGGGCAGTGGCCTTGGCTAGGGGCGGAGTGAGGGGATGTTCTAGCAGATGCTCGCACTCCAGGCGAGGCCCGCCAAGCAAGCAACCGTTTCCTAAGGATGCTGAAAGGTGGCAAGGACATTCTGCTACCGGAGGAGAAAGAATGAGAGCTCTATGAGGGCCGGGGAGCCGAGATTCTCCCAGATGCCCCTGGAACCCCTCTGCCCTTCCCCCCCCCCCCCCCCGCAGGAGATCCCACTGCGCTCCAACGTGTATGAGGTCTACGCCACAGACCAGGATGAAGGCCTCAACGGGGCTGTGCGCTACAGCTTCCTGAAATCCACGGGCAACCGGGACTGGGAATACTTCACCATTGACCCAATCAGCGGCCTCATCCAGACCGCTCAGCGCCTGGACCGTGAGAAGCAGGCTGTGTACAGCGTAAGGGGGCGAGGCCCCGCGTGAGGGGCGTGACCGAGGGAGGGGCTTTCCTCTGGGTGCAGGGCCACCACCTCCCCACCTAGAATGACCCAGAATGCCTACCTGGGGCCCCCTGTCTCCTCCTCTGACTGTACTGCTCCACCTCCAGCTCATCCTGGTGGCCAGCGACCTGGGCCAGCCAGTGCCGTATGAGACCATGCAGCCGCTGCAGGTAGCCCTGGATGACATCGACGACAATGAGCCCCTCTTCCTGAGGCCTCCAGTGAGCTCTCACCCATCCCCTGCACCTGTCACACCCACACGGGGGTTCCCTGCATGCAAGCGCACACGTGCATATACTCCCCCGTGCACCCTTTACCATATACACAGGCTGCCCACGGAAACCTGCATACACTTCAGGGAACAAATATTTATTGAGCAACTACTATTTCAAAGCACTACCCAGCTGTCAAAACAGACAAAAATGCCTGACTCCTGGAGCATGTCCTCCTAGCTGCACACATGGTGCATAGGCAGCCTGGAAACCAGCTCTGCCGCACCTAGCAGAGGCTGAGCCCGTGCATTGGCCCAGACTCTCTGACTTGGTGGGTTTTCCTAGTGTGCACAGGGCATGTGAGGTTCCCTGGAGACTCTGTGAATGTGCACACGCAGATTCAAATGTCCACGCAGGTGGGAGACTTCAGAGGACGTGCAGATCCCAGCCCTGCCCTCAGAGAGGATGTCACTGGGTGACATCGTCCCTGAGGGCAGAGCTGGGGTCTCCCAGGCCCAGCCTTTGTTCCCAGGAGGTTACAGCCATTCTGCTCACCCCACAAAGCGTGGATGATAAACTCCCTCGGCACCCACAACAGCTCTGCCTGGGACCAAGACAGGAAGGAGCTGGGAGCTCGGGCCCTGCCTGGACCTCCTGTGATGCCCTTGCCCTACCCCTGCAGAAAGGCAGCCCCCAGTACCAGCTGCTGACGGTGCCCGAGCACTCACCACGTGGCACCCTCGTGGGCAACGTGACAGGCGCAGTGGACGCAGACGAGGGCTCCAACGCCATCGTGTACTACTTCATTGCAGGTGGGGCCTCGTGGGGTCAGTGCCCTCCCTGCCCTGGGGCTGGAGATGCCTGCAATACGCCCTGCCCCGGCCCCGCCCCTCACCCTGTGCCATGGTCCCACCTCCAGCTGGGAACGAAGAGAAGAACTTCCACCTTCAGCCTGACGGGCGCCTGCTGGTGCTGAAGGACCTGGACCGGGAGCACAAAGCTCTCTTCTCCTTCATAGTCAAGGCTTCAAGCAATCGCAGCTGGACACCACCCCCTGGGCCCTCATCGGACCTGGACCCGGTCACTGACCTCACCCTGCAGGAGGTGCGCGTTGTGATAGAGGACATCAATGACCAGCCACCACGCTTCACCAAGGCTGAGTACACTGCAGGTGCCAGGACCGGAGCCCGGGCACAGGGTGGGGGGTGGCCCCTGCCTACCACTTACACCCATCTGCCCATTCCTGCAGGAGTGGCCACTGATGCCAAGATGGGCTCGGAGTTGATCCAGGTGCTGGCCCTGGACGCAGACATTGGCAACAACAGCCTGGTCTTCTACAGCATCCTGGCCATTCACTACTTCCGGGCCTTCGCCAACGACTCTGAGGACGTGGGCCAGGTCTTCACCATGGGTAGGGGGCCGGTCACACAGAGGTGGCCTCCAACCAAGACCTCTATTGCTGCATTGACTACAGTCTGGAAGACAAGGGGGTGGTCTCCTCGGGCACCAGAGTACAGACGGACGGACGGACGGACGGACAGCCATGTCAATAGCCAGCCATGTCGATCCTTCCGCTCATTCACTCACCGCTTATCATTCATTTAGCCAGTCACCTATCATTTGTTAATCCTTATATTCAACCACCTACCCATATCTGCCTCTACCCACCCACTTCCTTTTTTCCTTCTCTTCCCATTTCCTCCTCCATCATTCATCCGCCCATATGTCCATCCTTCTCATCCATCCATCCATCCATCCATCCATCTTCCCATTCTCCTTTCCATATGCCCACCTGACTTCCCATTTGTGCACCTCACCCCTCCACGTAAGGCACAGTGTTAGGCACTGGGGAGCCAGATTCAAAGAGTGTACTTGGACCTAAAGTGTGCATGTCTGCTTGTGTACTTCCCTGGGTGGCTGGCTGAGCCTCTGAGTTAGGTTCTAGGTGTCCGGGTGGATGTCCCATTACCTTACTTCCAGTCAAAACCCCTTCCCTGATCTTCTCTGTCTGTAGAAGTCAACCCAGGCTTCTTGGCCTGGCATTCCAGGCTCACCAGATCTTCCTCCTAGTCGCCCTTTCTGGTTCCTCAGCCCCTACTATTCCTCAGGGCCCTGTGCCCAGCCAAACTGAACTGCACAGCATTCCTTCACCTGCTCTACACCATCCTCCCTTAGGCCTTTGGTCCCTTCTCTTTGCTTCCTGGCATACAGTCCCGACCTTGACCTCTGCTTTCAGATGTGCTCCCCACAACCATCCTTCGAAATCTAGTCCACATGCCAGCTCCTCCAAACACACAACCAGACACCATCCCTTTGTCCTCTGAGCTCCTGCTGCTTTTATTTTAATAAACTACAACACAGAGAGGATAAGTAGCAAAAGGTCACAGAGCTGGAAAGTGGCAGATTTCAACCCCGTGCCCACTGTCTCTAAGAGAAGACTGGGCAGTACCTCCTGTGCACATTTCTCCACAGAAGAATTCTGAACTGTGTGTGAGAGAGACACACACACAGACACTAAGGAGGCTCAGAAGGACCCCAGGAGGGTACCAGATTCCCAAACTCTTCAGCCTCGGGCCAGTACACCCCGCCACTGTTCTGTTTAATATGTAGAATGTTTAAATACCAACTTGGGTCGGTAGTTAAAAATCAGGACAGTTCACTAGGAATCTGCAGAAGAGGTCTGGGTCTGGCAGTGCAGGCTGCCACCCCACAGCCCCTACCCGCCCCTGCCCCCCACACACAACGGCCAAGCCGCAGCTGGCACTGGGCTCTGCAGACGTCCGGGGCCTGAGATGCTGCAGGCCCAGGCTGCATCCCCTCAGTGTGTCCTGGGTGATTCTAGGGATACTGGGTGGCCCCTGAGCTGCTCCCCGCCCATGGGCTCTTTCTGCAGGGAGTGTGGATGGCATTCTGCGCACCTTTGACCTCTTCATGGCCTACAGCCCCGGCTACTTTGTGGTGGACATTGTGGCCCGGGACCTAGCAGGGCACAATGACACGGCCATCATCGGCATCTACATCCTGAGGGATGACCAGCGTGTCAAGATCGTCATTAACGAGATCCCCGACCGTGTGCGTGGCTTTGAGGAAGAGTTCATCCACCTGCTCTCCAACATCACCGGGGCCATTGTCAACACGGACGACGTGCAGGTGCCCGCAGAACCCACCCTGGGGCTGGGGGCAGTAGAGGGAGAAGGGGCAGTAGGCCACTAGGAGAGACAGGTTATTGTGGAGAAGTAAGGGGCACGAGAAGGGGCATGTGCCCCATCAATCATTTCCTACCTGTCTAGCCCTGAGAATGTCCTTCCAGGTCTCTGGGCCTCCGTTTTCTAACCTGTAAAATGGGGCGCAGCGTGGTGAAGTGATGGGCATCATCTTGGGCCTCTGTGAGCACTCGGTAGTGCTAGGTTAGCGGTAAGGCGGGGCAGGAGGGGCTTTCAGAAGAGGCCTGCCCATCCCAGCCCATCCCTTACACGCACCACACCCTGTGATGCCCCTTCTTGCCTAGTTCCACGTGGATACAAAGGGTCGGGTGAACTTCGCACAGACAGAGCTGCTCATCCACGTGGTGAACCGAGAAACCAACCGAATCCTGGACGTGGACCGGTGGGTGGTGGTCCGTGATGACTGTCGGTCCGCCTCCCGGCCCTAGAGCTGGGGAGGGGCCCCCCCGACAGAAGCACAGACAACCCGGTCAGGCCTGCTTGCTGTGTGGCACTCTCCCCGGGAGGAGGGCAGTTTCCCGAGAGAACAATGTGGGTATGAGCAGAGCTCTGCCCGTCTGCACCTTACTCTCCCCATCTGTAAAATGGGGTCATTGCACTGTGAGAATCAAACAGGATCCTGTATGAAGGGACGGTGAACCCTGTAAGACACAAAGCTATCCTAGCTGGGTGGGCTTCAATCGTCCAAGGCTTGGTGTGGGGGTGGGGGTGAACTTTAGGGGTCCGAAGCAGGAACTGAGCAGACCGGCCTGACTGCTCTCGGGGACGGCCGCGGGTGGGGGCTGAGGCACCTGCGCCCTGCCCTGCCCAGGGTGATCCAGATGATCGATGAGAACAAGGAGCAGCTGCGGAATCTTTTCCGCAACTACAACGTCCTGGACGTGCAGCCTGCCATCTCCATCCAGCTGCCCGACGACATGTCTTCCCTGCAGGTACCCCTGGGTGGCACCTGCTCCCCCCGCCCCCTGCCACCCTGGGGGCTCTCACCCGCTCACGCCTGGTCCCATTTCCCCAGATGGCGATCATTGTGCTGGCCATTCTCCTCTTCCTGGCTGCCATGCTCTTCATCCTCATGAACTGGTACTACAGGACCATGTGAGTGGCCCCTGCGCCCCTGCCCTGAGACTGGCCGCCCAGCCTGCTCCTGGGGAAGCTGGGGAGGCAGGCAGTGCCGAGAGGCCAGCCCAGTCCCAGCCTCTCTTACCAGCGCTTCTCTCTGCCTCTCTCTAGACACAAGCGGAAACTCAAAGCCATAGTGGCTGGCTCCGCAGGTGAGCAAGGGCTGTGATGGGTGGGGAGGTCAGAGGGCAGCAGGGGCTCCTGGGGAACTCACAGGCCCTGGACTGGGCCCAGGCTCCCACCCCTCCATGCCCCCAACCGCTCCCTGCAGGGAACCGCGGCTTCATCGACATCATGGACATGCCCAACACCAACAAGTATTCCTTTGACGGGTGAGTGCGGCCCCGAGCCCTGCCTGGGGCCCTCTGGGCAGGCCTGCCAAGGACCCAACAGAGGCAGCAGCAGAGGCAGCGACTTCCCTGCTGCCTCCAAAGCACTGAAACCTGGGGTGTTGGCGCCCCCTGGTGGGCTAGCCTCACCACTCTCTCCACCCTCAGAAACTCACCAAACTGGGCTCCCCACCCTTGATAGGCCCCCCGAGTTCAAGGGTGGCAGGGAGTTAACTTTGGTTGGTGGGTACAGAGCAAGGCTTCCAAACCGAAGCTCATTCAGATGGGCATGTTGTCCTGTCCTGGTGCTAGTGGGACCCTGGGGGGGGACACACCCACAGGTGCCATGGGGCAGGGGGCCTACCTTTGGCCCCTAAACCCCTATTCTGTGCAAGACACTAGAGCCAGCGGGCCAGGGAAAGAGGAAGGGGTGAGGGGTGAGGCTGGTAGAGCCTCTGTCTACTCGAGCCTCGCAGCCTCACCCCACCCCACTCCCCACCTGCAGGGCCAACCCAGTCTGGTTGGATCCTTTCTGCCGGAACCTGGAACTGGCTGCCCAGGCTGAGCACGAGGACGACCTGCCAGAGAACCTGAGTGAGATCGCCGACCTGTGGAGCAGCCCCACCCGCACCCACGTGAGCCAGGCCTGAGCCAGGGGCAGGGTGGGCTATCACGAGGGACAGGGTAGAGGTAGGCTCGGTCTTCACCAGCACTGGCCAGGGAGCTGTTTGCTAGGAGGTGGTTCCCTACCGTGTGCATGTGCACGCACACGCCACCTCAGGTGCAGCTAACAGCCTTCGTCCCCAGGGAACTTTCGGGCGTGAGCCCGCAGCAGTGAAACCTGACGACGACCGATACTTGCGGGCAGCCATCCAGGAGTACGACAACATTGCCAAGCTGGGCCAGATCATTCGGGAGGGGCCCATCAAGGTGAGCCCTCCCTGCAGGCTCCTCCTGTACCCCCACCCCCAGACCCCTGGCTAAGCTTGGACCTGCTCCAGAAGACTCAGGGAGGGAAGGGTTTTCTCCACCTCCAGGTTCAGCTAGACCTGCCCTCCACTGGGGCAAGAACACCAGAGCAAAAAGGGACCTGGGCGTTGGGGCTGACCAGGGGCTGCTTCGGCCTGAGGTGCCCTTAGGACCAGGGCACCACTGAGAGCTGGTCCCTGCTCTCTCCTGGTCCTCTGCTCCTGGTCCTCTGCACTAGGGTTAGAGGCCTGTGCCTCTGAGATTCCCAGTCAGCTACCAAGGCCCCCTTCTGTGTTATGGGAGTGAACAAGGGGTGGGGAGGCCAGGGAGGGCCGTGGTGGGGGGTTAACCCTCTCCCTCCCCCAGGGCTCGCTGCTGAAGGTGGTCCTGGAGGATTACTTGCGGCTCAAAAAGCTCTTTGCACAGCGGATGGTGCAAAAAGCCTCCTCCTGCCACTCCTCCATCTCCGAGGTAGCCGGGAGGGCAGGGGAGCTGTGTGCCGTGCCCCAGCCCTGGGGGTGCTCTCTCTCTCTAGCTCTCCTGCTACCCTCCTCCTCCTCAGAGTCCCTGGGGCTTAGCAGCCAAGACCAAGAGACAGCAATGGGTAGGGGTACGGAAGAGGGGCCGCAGGCTCTGCTTCCTGGGTTCTGCAGAGGGCTTTCTACGCGTGGGTGGGCATAAGGAAGTGTTTCTCAGATATGAGGAACATCAAGAACATATCTTTATGGGGTGATGTCATTTAAAGAAACTGGCAATAGGGTCAAATACGTGTATGTATGCTTTGTTTGCCTACGGTGATAAAGTGCTAGACTTTATCTAAAACCCAGATTCCCAGATGGGCCAGTGTCCTCAACTGAAATGAGCTGAAGCTGGGTCCCACACAGAACAAAAGCGCTACCTGTGGGTCCACTGCACCTCATTGGTCCCCTCCAACTTCACATGGGGACACTAGTGTTGACCTTGCTTGAGACCAACTCGATCACAAACCCAACACTATAGCTACATCACAGGGTTTTTATAGATCAAAGGGAACACACAAAATTCAAGGCTCACAGGAGCCCGTACTCCCAAGAACACATCCACAGCACCAGTCTCCCCGGTTCCGTGCCCCGTGTGAGAAACGTTGCTGGAGGCTGGACGTCCAGGCCCTCCACACGAGCCCAGAGTTCCTCGTGTGCAGTAGGGGGAAGACGGGCACACTGCAGCAGGTAGGGCTCCGGAGCCACCCGCCTGCTACCCCTTGCGCACAGCTCTGAGCATGTGGCGGGCCCTGGACTCTTGCAGTTGATCCAGACGGAGCTGGAGGAGGAGCCAGGGGAGCGCAGCCCAGGCCAAGGCAGCCTGCGCTTCTGCCACAAGCCGCAGCCTGAGCTCAAGGGACCCGACGGACTGCACCTGGTGCACGGCAGCACAGGCACCCTCCTGGCCACCGACCTCAACAGCCTGCCCGAGGACGACCAGAAGGGGCTGGGCCGCTCGCTGGAGACGCTGACAGCTGCTGAGGCCAGCGCCTTCGAGCGCAACGCCCGCACGGAGTCCGCCAAATCCACACCCCTGCACAAACTTCGCGACGTGATCATGGAGAGCCCCCTGGAGATCACGGAGCTATGACGAGACAGACAGCCTCAACGGTGTGCGTGGCACCGGGACCACGGGGCGCGGCCCCTCCTGGCCGACCCCGCTCACGGCCTCGGGTGGGTGGGGCAGCGGCAGCCTGCATCGGCAGCTCAGATTCCTCCTCTGCCAGGCACTCATTCAGTATCTGATCTCTACCTTCACAAAATTTGTTATTTTTTTAAGAAAACTAAACAAAAATGTTAAGAGTCTAAGGACGAGGTAAGGAGTGTCACTGGGGGACCAGGAGTTGAAAGACCAACTCAGCCCGAGCTGAGCTGAGAGGCCAAGCAGGCCCTCTGCCCTCCCCACCCCGGCCGGCCCCCTCCCCCACAGGGCCCGACTCCGACTTCCGTTCTCACTGCATTTCTGCCACGTTCCTGGCTGGACATCCAGGTGGGGGCAGGGAGTGGTCTCTGCCTCCCCACACGGACACGGTTGTGCCCACAGACCACACTGCCCGTCGCACTGGCTTCCCGAATGTGCGCAGCTCATACAGAAAAATGACTGACATTCCCTTGGGTTTTGAATATAGAGTGTTCATCTGTGTTCCTTTTTAAATTAAGTTATTCCCGCAATATTTTCCCCTTGGTTTGTTTCACTGGTACTCACTGAACATTTCTGGAATGGTCTGAATTTTAAAAAGAAAAGCAGCTCATGAGGAACTGGCACTCGCTCTGGTAGACGACCGCGTGGCTGGTCTCGGGCGGCGGGGGGAGCTGGGGTGAAGGCGCAGCAGCTGGGCCCAACCCGGCCCCGGGTATTTCAGGGAAGGCGGGGGGCTTTCTTTACCCGCTTTGCTTTCTTTCTCTGACCAAGAGGTGCCACAGGACTGCTGAGCACCCACCTATAGGCCCATGGCCTTGAAGAGCTTAATCAGAAACCAAACCTCTGGCCAAGGTATCACAGAAACACTCAGATCGGATTGACCAGGCTTTATTGTTAAATCACAGAAAGTCAAGTGCAAAACAAAAACATTGTTAAGCCCGTTGAATGGCAACTGCAGGTCTTGCTGTCTCCCAGCCAACAGAGGTGCAGCGGGAGGCTCGGCCACAGCGGAGAGAGGCCGAGGCCCCACACGGCCCCCAGCAGGCCCTCTACCTGGAAGCCAGAGGCTTGTCTTCCACATGTATGTCAAAGTCAAAAAGAATTAGCTCTGAAATGGGTCAGAGGTGGAGGGCCCCGGGCAGCAGAGCAGGGCGCAGAGCAGGCCTGAGGGTGTCACCACCACGCACACGTTCACGCACAAAAGCCAGGCCCACCAGACGTCCACACAGAGCTAAGAGGCCGCATCCAGGCAGACTTTCCCCGCCCCCACCCAACCCTAAACAAGGCATCACCAGGAATGACACAGGAAAGCTGGATCAAAGGTTCACTCGGGCACAGGGAACCCAAACCCCGCCCAGGTCTCCTGAGTGGCCCTTCCAAAATCTATCAGTGCAAGCTACACGGTGTGAAAAGCCTGATCATTTTGAGCCTCTAATCTTTTAAAGCTGCCTGTTTTGCCTGCTTGGCTAGCAGCCAAGAGGCCCAGGAAGCGGGGAGGCACCCTCCTCGGGTTGAGGTCCTGCCAGCATTCAAGGCCCCTTCCTCATCCCGGTACCACCATGCAAGGGCGCAGTGTGTCATTAACCATGTAGCAGAAAGAAAGGGGACACCAAAGCAGCTATGTCAGGGCGGGCTGGGCACTGCTGCACGATGGCAAGGCTACTGATAAGGGAGATAAGAAATGAGCGGGGGAGGGGCCTATTGTTATAACAAAGTCGACAGGTCATTCCTCCAGACACACAAGTAGGAACAGATGCAGTAGGTTCTCCAAGATGGAACATTCTTTCTAGTTCCACACGTGACGCTTGCAGTGCTCAACAGCCTGACAGGAGAGAGAAAACCGGATTCATCTTCAGGAGCAAACTCCACTCCCCACCATTCGTGCATCAGGCATCACCCCAAAATGAAGCCTGTTCATTCTGCCTTATGTTAGCTGGATGGCACCAGACACTGAAGACCCAGGACAGCATCTCATGAGGTAATCAGTTTTGGGGACTCAAAAGAACAGCATCCAGCAGAGTAGATGCAAAGCAATGGAGCGTTTTGCAGAGCAACCCCCAGGCAGGGAGTCACAGGTGTGAGCCCTAGCACCAGTGGACAGCCCACGCTGGAGGACCCACGCAGGACCCCTCACCCCAGTCAGAGGTACAGTCCAGCTCGGGCCTTGAGAGACAGACCCCAGGCACATGCACCCAGGGCAGCAGCAGAAACCCACCCCTCCACTGACGAGCCGCGGGCTGGGGCCTGGCTGCAGGTAGGCACCAGACACAGCCAGGACAGGCCTCACCACCCCTCCCTACAGTGGACTGAAATGATGCAACCTCCCCAAAAGCAGCAGTCGGCCCCACCCCCACCCCAAAGAAGAAAAAGTTGCGCAAAAGAACGTTAAGCAACAAAGACAGGTCCAAACATCCCCACCCAGGAAAGTAGTGTGGGTCACCCACCTGGTGGCCAGCCACCCACCAGGATGGTGCCACAGCACCCTGGGGCTGTTGGGCAGGTGCCAACTCTCAGGGCCTTTCAAGAACAGCTCTGCTTGGCCTTGGGTACAGATTCAGGCCAGGCTCCAGCCAGGGCAGAAGTGACCGAGGGGCATGAGGACTTATGCAAGAACTGCGGCAATGAAGACAACGGGCCTTGTGCAACCCGTGGGGGCCCCTCGTGCAAACCTGACCCTCTCAAAGGGAAGTAGAGGCGAAAGCAAGAAAGCAGGAACAAAAATATCCACACTTATTCTTCACTCCTCAGAGACAAGAACGCAGCTGGGCTGGCCTTCGCCAGGCAGCCAGCTGCGAGTAAGCCTAACTGCCTCTCTTGACCTTGGTTCCCCACTAACATAAAGACACGGCAGACAGCCTGTCCTGGAGGCTCCTGCCCAAAAAGCAGGCGTGTGGCGCGGGTGCTGGGCTACTCACGTTGCACGAGGTGGCTGTCTCCATGTTCTGGCACCAGTAGCTCGGGCCCCAGACACACCTCTCTGCTCCCAAAAGAGGCTTACGGGCTGCAGGGCAGGCCCCAATTTTCTGTTTGGTGACAAAAGGGCAACAGGGGAAGAATTAGATCTGCCCAAACAAGCCTTTTCAAGCTGAAGTTACCAGCTTCTAACCTCGAGAATCAGAACTCTGATGTGCTTGTTCAAAAACACCGAGGTTGCTGAGTGAAGTGGTGGGGCCTGGAAACCTGGCTCTCTCTCTTCTGGGCTCTCCCGCCCCAGAGGCTGTGCCCCACGGCCAAGACTCTCGGAGGGCCTGCCAGGGTCCCCCAGCACGCGCCAGGTCGCGCCGCCCAGCAGAGCTCACCGAGCACACGTAGGACGGCTCCATCACCTCCACCAGGACCTCTATCAGCACGGGCTCGTACTCGGTCACAAACTGGTCACACTGGGAAGCAAACAGGGACACGGGTCCAGGTCTAGGTGTGCCCAAGCAGAGTGGGGGCACAAAAGGAGGGGGCAGGACATGCTCTTCTACAAGAATGCCCGACACTGCCAACCCAGCAGCCCCGGGGCCTCCCTTCCCAGGCGCCACCTCCTCACACTCGGTCTCATTCATTTATGTTGTCTCTTCCCCAGTGGCTCCATCTGAGCCAACAGATCGTCTCTAAGAAAATTTCACTGGACCCCATTTCTACAGGCAGAAGTGGCTCCAGAACGGTAGGCAAGGGCACCACCAGTGAAGGGTTCACTCTCGCACTCCCCGGGGAGGCTCTGGTTCCAGCAGGAAACAGCCCGGGCACACCTGCTTATTATACGGGTCAGGCAGGAAGTTGCAGCCTTTCTCGAGAGCAGCCAGGATCTCCTCCTTCGTGCTGTTTTTCTCCAGGTTCTGGTCCAAATAGCCGACCAGCTTCTTACACACCTCACAGAAGCCACCGTCCTTCCGCTGGGCCACGTGCACTACGGGAGAGAGCACAGGCTCAGCGCTGGCGAGGCCCCCCCAGCCCCAGAGGGGCCAGCGGCCTCCCCCCACAGGGCTCACCGGTCAGCGCCTGCCGTCTCTGCGAGGTGCAGAGGTGGAGCAGGTTGCACACCAGCTCCGGGCTCGCCTCCTGCAGGAGGATGGACAGGATGGACCTGCCGTAAGTGTCTACCACCTCTTGGCACTCTTCCGACAAGGATGTGGGCAGTTTTGAGCATATTTTATCAAAAGCGTGAATTATTTCTTCCTGAAACACAAGAAAATCGTGTGGGGAGACGGAAAGCTAAGCAGGGGTGGGTGAGATTCTGCAAATGCTAACACGACCGGGAACCCAGTCAGCAGCAAGGTGCCGTCTCCTCCATAAGAGCCACAAAGCAGGGCAAAGCGGCCTCCTCCCACCCCAGCCCCGGGGAAGAGGTCACACAGATTCCCAGGCTGGGGGCCACCACCAGCAAGGGCCACGCCAACCTCTTCTGCTGGGTTCTCCCACAAGGCTACTCTGGCTCAGGAGAGAGCAGGGCTCCCCCTGCCAGGAAGGCGGCATCCAGAAATCCACACACCTCAGTCTTGTTGCTGTCAATCAGCTTGACCACCTCCTTCACCACGTACTCACACAGCTCGCAGGTGACATCAGGCTTCGCCTGGACCAAGTCCTTCTGTTCAGAGGATAAAAAAAGTTACCTGAATGCTGAGACCCTCACCTTACCCCTTGGTCCTGCTCCTTTTAAGGAGGGGGACACAGAGGCCAAGGACAGGTTGGTGTCACAAAGGGCCGCTTCCCACTGAATTCAGAATAAGGTGTGGCTTCCTCCCCGGGGTCTCAGTTCCAGTCTCTCTGGATTTCGTGAGACGGGAGACCCCTCCCCCTGGCTAGTTCTCTGCCACAACCTCCCGCCATCCCGCCTCCCCAATCCAGAATTTATACTTCAGTGCAAGCAGTGACACTGGCCCCCTCCCCAAAGAGCTGCCCACGTGATGTTGTTTGGTTACGATTACTCCTTCATTCAGCGTCCACCCCAGGGGGTGGGTGGAGGAGCAGGAACAAAGTGAGGATTTAGAAGCCAGTTTTAAACACATTTCAGGTCTGCTCTTGGGCGTCAAGTCTCATGAACACTTGAAACTGCTTTTTTAGAGCCTGCCTTTAATGAGGCCATACTGCTGACCCGGACTTTCTGTGACCACAGAAGCCATCTCCACCTCCTCCAACAAATACGGCAGTCACTAGCCACATGGATCTAATAAGCACTTGAAATGTAGCTAGTGTCCCCAAGGAACTGATTTTTTTTTTTATTTTACTTAATTTAAGTAGCTACATGTGACTAGAATACAAGCTATAACTCTCCGTTTTCTCCGGCCAATTATTATGTCCGCTGGGTAGGCCAGGGCCTACGAGCACCCCAGCTGGGGATGTGGGGCAGGCACCTTGACCCTTCCTGTGGTCCTCACGCCGCACGTGCTGAGAGAAGACAGTGGAGGGAGAAGATGGCTAGAGGGGAGTGACGCGGGGAGCTCCGGAACGAGAAGTGCACGCACATGCCAGAGCAAAGATCAGGCGACCTGGGCCCATAAGAACTAGGCCACAAGCCTCACAAACAGGACAGTCCTGTTCACCACCAGAGGCGGGCTGTTCTGGGCCTCGACCTCTAAAACACTGCCTGACCCACAAGGCATGATGAGTATAAACTGACCGCGGAATGAAGGAGGCTCTTCACCAAGTGACACAAAACACACTCGTGCGTGCGGACAGCACACCCCGAGAGACTTCTGTTCAAGCTGCAGGGTAGTCCGGGTGGGATACCCAGCTTGCACTAATGGCTACAGCGTCTGGAAAGGTGTGAGGGAGGCCGCACAGAGCACATCAAAACAGGTCAGGTTGGGGCTGGGCACCAAAAAATGACCTTGAGTGACGTGCTCTAATGTAGACTTGATCCCATGAGCCCGAGGGTTTTTAACCAAGGAAATAAATGAGCTCAGCACGCTGCCAGCCAGTACAAGACAATGACACCAGGCACCTTAATGGGCTCCACCAGTTCCAGGGCAGGGATGACGTTCTCTGAGAGCACTTTGGCAGGGAGCAGAGGCTGCATGGGCACCTCCTTGACCTGGTCGCAGAACCCAACCAGTCCACAGATGTCTTTGGGTTGCTGAAGAGAGTACAGAAAAAGCGGTCAGATGTACGCCCCCACCAACCACCCCTTAGTCCCACCCTCTGTACACAACGGTCAGGGCGCTAAGGGAGCATTCTGGTCCCCATGTCAAGGGCTGACTGCCCACCCCAGCCCGGACAAGTGAAGATGCTATATTAAGTCTAAATGAGCTCATGCAAATGCAGACGGGCCAGTGTCACAGAAGGGAAGAGGCCACGCCAAGCTCTGAGGGGAGATGAGACAGAACCGCGCTCTCTGCTCCAACCAGGGGGCACCCAGGGGAGCCAGACTCCCAGCACCCTTAATGGGGGACCAATCACCTCCAAGGACACTGGCCTGCTTTCGAACCTACTTTTCAGTTGAGCTCGGGAGGAAGTAAACTCTATGTTCTTTCTAGAGGATTATGCCCATAAACTAACAGAAAGCCAAGTGTGTTAGAACTAAAACCACACCAGATCATGAGATGGCAGGACACTTAAAATAATGCATTAAGGGGAAGTGTTGGCTTTTTTAAAAACCACATACTATGTTCACAATTTCATACACACGGTACACGTGAAAACCCAGTCACCCAAATGAATGAACCCTTTCACATCACCAGATTTACCCCCTTTCCCAACCAGACACCAAACCACGGGGAACCAGACAGTTTGGACAACATCTTGACCACTGTACTATACGGTGGCCAAGAGCAAGGGAGGTACACAGGCTCTGTATACTCTGCAAACCAAATGCAACCAGCAACCACCTCCGGGCCCGATGGCATTTGACTCCCGCCACCAAACCAAAGAGCAGCGGAAACGGGATTTGCTAAAAACGAGACCTGTTCAGGGAAGAGAGCCAGACCGTGGCCGTGGGTCATCTTGTTTTAATACTGAGAAGGCTCTAGGATTGATTAAATCCTAGAGTGGAGAAGTCTGAAAGTGCATCTGAAGTATCCTCTCTCCGGCACACTTTAATGTGGGGAAAAATAATAGGGGGCCAAAGATATGGGAAGCTTTTTAGAAAAAAGGCAAAGACTCAGGAGGTGCATGGCTGCTTTGTCTCAGATCAGCTGTGTTCTAGTAACTCCAGGAGGGGGCCTAAGTGAAAATGTGGATATTTTAGCCAAAGTCCTCTCCCACCAGATTTCAAAAAACCTTTGAAAAATCTTCAGTTCCAAGCTCGGAAGGAGGCCATACTCAGGACAGACCCCAGAGGGCACCTGGCTCAGTAAGCCTGGTCTGACGGCCAGTGCCCCACTCCACGCCACGGGCGGCAGAGCCCGCAGGCAGCCTGACAGGGCTCTGGAACCCACAGGACCCCACTGCCCAGAGGGGCGGCAGCCACAATCAAGAGATTGTTTCCAATGCTCTGGATCCAGCAGACCGGGAAGAGTCTGCTCACTATTCGCAAATGATTCGCTCATGCAGGAGAAGCATTCTGGGTTATGGAGAACAAGACTAAAGACATGCAGGGCTCGAGTCATGACAGAAACAAGGTCCCACCAGAAGTCAGGCTTACAGTGAGGAAGCTGAGGCACCTCGGGACCACCCACAGTTCCCAGTCATCGCGAGGGGGGCCTGCATCTGGCCCCCTGGGCTCTGAACAAGGCCCCCTGAAGGGGAGATGAAACCCCCAACTCCTCACTCGCTGCATCACAGGAAAGAGACCAGAAGCCCCCCCTGCCAGCCCGTAAGCACAGAGAGGGACCCTGCCCTTCGCGGCCTCGCCTTGTGTCTGTCACGGGGGGTCATGCCACACACAAAAGACGAGCCAAGGCGCTACAGGAGCAGCACACCACTACTACAAGCAGAACTCGGGCACATACCTGATCCTGCTGTTGAACAAAAAACAGGAAATCGGAGATAAAAATGAGAGAAAGGAAAGGACACAACAGTTAAGAAAAGATTAAAATAATGACAATCGAGCTGTTACCCAAGTGTAAGGATGCTGCCGCAGCCACAAAGCAGCCACCTACCTTGCCTCTGCAACTGAGTGCACATGGGTCCTAAAGACACCGGGCCCCCCTCCGAGGGCCAGCCACCCCCTCCAGCCTGTGCGGGCACCATCCCCCCGCCTGACACACCACATCGTGCGCAAAACACGGGGAAGCAGCTCGGCCCCAAGAAAATGCCACATTGGGAAGGACTCTCCACCCCCAGAAGCCTGACCCCACCACACCTGCAAGGCCCTCCCCTCGGGCTGGTGCCAAAACCATAAAATGGAACAAGAGACAGCGCTGCCCAAATCACAGATGAGTGTTGGAAGGTACACCGGGAGGGGTTCGGGCCCCCAGCCCCCTCTCCGCCGCCCGGGGCCTCCTGCAGCCTACCCCCAGGGGGCCAAAGGCCAGCCTGGACGGCTGGTCTGACCCTCTACCAAAAGCTTTGCCTTTCGATTCAGCAATTCTTGTTTCAATCACCTAGACTAAGGGAAAAAACGGATTCGGCTGTAAGAATGTTCGCCATGCTTTTAACCCCAGGGCAAGCTAAAGAGACCCAGCCCCGGGGGACTGGTTCCACAGATCGTGTCCTCGCCCTCAACGGGCCACCACGCAGCAGCTTTGAAACCAACTGTACGAAACATTTAAAGACCAATATAACTTTAGTAAAAACTGCAAGCTACAAAATCTGAAGTAGTACATAAAATAGGACACCGCTAATGTTTTTTAAAACCCCAAATGATTTTTTATTTGGGAAGTGTTATCTATATTTTCAAAGAATTAATATGCAGTGTAATTTTTACAATAAGAAAAACAATTTTTTAGTTAGCTATGAAAAAGCACTTACTAGATCAAGTCACACTAAAGGCTTATTTCTTCCTACCCTCACTGAACCCCCTCGTAAGCTGCCTCCGAACAGGGCACGGCGTGAGTGACAATCCCGAAGGAACTCCCCCGGGGACTGGGTGCCGTCCCTGAGTGGCTGGCACAGGGCCAGGCAGGGAGCCTTTTGGCTCTGCAGGTACTAAGGTCTCAACTACTCGACTCTGCTGCAGCAGTGAGAGCATGAAAAGCCCCTGGTTAGAGGATAAACTCAAGGACCATAGGCCATCCCACATAATCAGAAGCAAGCCTGACAGAAAGGAAAAAGCGCAACCCGCCCCCCAAACCCCGTAGATTAGGCCTCCGGAGCCCAGGGCACATTCCCGGTGGAATGACGCTCCAGACCGCCCTGCTCTGCACACTGGTTTTCTGCATGGGGCCGGCTCGCTGCCGGTACTTTCCAGTTCTAATAACAAAGGGATGCCTCCACCACCTGGTTACACCAGAGTGAGTGTGAGAGCAGCAGCTCAGGACCCACTCTTCAAAGCAGGACACCCCCCTCAGAATTCAGGCTGGAACACAGCGATTCTCAGGCCTGGCCGAGCGGCAGAGCCAGCTCTTCCCATGAGGCCCGGGGTGAAAGCCAAATGCTCGCTGTCTGGTGGCCGGCTCATATGCAGAGGCCAGTGAACCAACAGGAAGGCACCAGGGCAGTGCCGAGGGCCAGGCTAGGCCAGGTGCGGGGGAGGCAGTGAGCTGCAGGGGGAGAGCCAGCTGGTCAAAAGGGATCATCTTGGCACCACTTAGTTAAACTGAAAGGTAAACAAGGAAAGCAAAACCATGTACTTTTCAAAGCTCCTAGAAACTAGAAAGTTTGGGATAAAGAAAAACGCTACCAAGGACACTCCCCCGCCACCTACCATG
Organism: Artibeus jamaicensis; assembly: GCF_021234435.1. NCBI lineage: Eukaryota > Metazoa > Chordata > Mammalia > Chiroptera > Phyllostomidae > Artibeus > Artibeus jamaicensis. The sequence goes on from NW_026521788.1 coordinate 23,410,834, forward strand.
TGCATCATCATCTGGATAGCGATGTCGGAGTACTGGTTGACGTAGTTCTTGCACTGGGGACAGAGAATCCGAAGGTCAGTGAGGTTGGTTGCTACCCCACACCAAAAACCCCAGCACTTCCACCCCCAACAGGGGAGTCTCGTATATGTCTGCTCTGAGAAGTTTTATTAAGATAAAAACGGCAGTTTGTTTCCAGTGCTGTTCCTTACGTGATTACTGGGAGAAAAAGAAATCCTCATAAAAGTGGTCTCCTTCCACTATTTTGTCCCAAGAGTTCTGTTACATATACAAACATATTCAGCCACAAAGTCAGTCCCCACCACCCACTCCAGCCGCTTGCTAATTACAAGGGAAAGGGAGTTGATAGCACAATCTCTTCCTCACAGCCCTTAGATGGAACTCAACACGGTGCCCCAGGAAGTGGGGTTTTCTTGGTTCCCCCACTCCTGGCTGCAGGGCCCACGGAGGCCCACGGCTCACCATGTCGGCCATGCCGGGCCCCAGCCGGTCACACTGCTCCTTGGCGTGTTCCACCAAGGCCTTGACAAAGGTGGTGTTGGTCCTCACGGCAGTCTGGATGTCGGTCACCAGCTGGATGCAGTCCTGGCAGACGTCCCCGCCAGCCTAGAGACACAGGGACAGGCAGGCTGCACAGTCCCACACTGACCAGGAGGACGCGGACTCCCAGCACAGAACTCCCCGAACAGTTCACAATGCGGTTTTACAGGCTCTAACGCCACTGGCAGTTTAAAATCAATTTGACATTGGTTTTAGTAAAACCTAACAGGGAGGGCATCTCGCATATTTTAAAAATCCCAGTTTTAAAAGTTAGTTTAATCTAATTTAAATACCCAGGTTCCTCAGAAAGTCCAGGACACAGCCGCCCGGGGGCTGGCTGCTGCAGACGCCCCCGGGGGGGGGGGGGACCGCCCGCACCTGGCCCCCTCGTGTTGACACCGTTCACGTCGCATCTCTAACCCCGCCACACGCGGAGCCCAGCAGCGAGGCCCGCGGCCTTACCTTCGGCTGGGGCTCTGTGTGGGGGCCATCCTGAGGGTAGAGGAGGAGGGGGATGTTGGCCATGAAGGGAGACACCACCTCAGCCATGTCCAGTTCTGGGATCTTATTGGACTCGAGCTGTTTCTGGTGATTGAGCTCTGCCAGGTGCTTCTGCAGAGACTCGCAGAGACTGAGGGAGCAGCACACCTCCCCGGGGTCGCTCTGGTGGGAAAGAAGTCGGCTAGAAATCCTCTCCCCAGCAGAATACAACAGAGGCCGCCTGGTGCCTCTGAGTTAGTCCCTTCCCTGCATGCACACCCAGTTCGCGGTCATCTCAAACTAACCAGCCCACTGCCCTTCCATCTCCTTCTTAGCAACAGCCTCAGCACCACACTCCCCGCAGTTCAAGTCGGAAACCTGGAATACACCCCCTCCATCAAGTCTAGTCCACTTACCCTCTATGAAAATATGAGCCCTGGCTGGTGTGGCTCAGTGTACTGAGCACCAGCCTGTGAACCAAAGGCCATTAGTTCGATTCCCAGTCAGGGCCCATGCCAGGGTTGCTGGCTAGGTCCCCAGTTGGAGTTGCACAAGGGGCAAACGATCAAAGTTTCTCTTCCTCTCTTCCCCCCCACTCCCTTCCTGTCTCTCTAAAAGTAAATAAAATCTTTTTTTTATTAAATAAATAAAGGTGCATCTGTCCGTCTCCACTGCCCCAGTACATCTGACGCCTGACTGTCCTGCCGGCTTCCCTTCTTTCAACCCCCACTCGGTGGGACCTAGACCAAACCCTCAGAAAGGGACCTCGGGTCGTGGCGCCCCCCAGCTTGAAGCCCGCGAGGACTTCCTGCTGCACCCGCAGCGCTTCACTGCGGCCTCAAAGGCCCTGCACGACGTACCACCACGCGCGTACAGAAGCCCTGGTCCAGTCCCGGGGCTGCGGCCCTCTCAGTGTTTTAAGCACCTCTTCTTTCTTAGGGTTTTTCCAAATTCCACAAAGCTGGCTCCTACCTCATGGCTGAAAACCCAACCTCTGGCACACGGTTTGCACACACTAGATATTTATTGCATGAAGGCTGAGCATCCTTGTAGCTGAACCCACAAGTACATTCCCTGACTCACGCCTTAGGATAAAAAAATCACAGAAATTAAATGAATCACTTGCTCAAGGCAGGAGTTGCCAATCAGCACCTACTAACATCATGCCGGTAGTAATCCCCACTCTAATCCCGTGAGTCCCTGTTTCTTGTGCTCCCTACCCCGCAACCCTTGCAAGCTGCAGGCAGAGGGGTCTGCAGTGCCAGAGCCCCTGTGGCTGTTAGAGCTGCAGCGAAGAGCCGCTGGGAAAACCCGAATGTGCGAACGGACTTCCCACTTTAATCACTCTGTCCGGGTCTGGTACTTCCCCCGGTCCCGGCAGCGCCCCGAAGGGAGCCCTGCCCACCGCCACGTACCATCTCCCCCTTAATCATGTCCAGGATGACTGGCAGGTAGGAGTCCACGATCTCCTTGCACGAGGAAGACATGTCCGGCTTCGGAAGCCAGTCGCAGGTCTTCTCCAAGTACACGAGGATCTCTTGCTAGAGAGGACACAGGCAAGGGACAGATGAGGATGCACCTCTCTACAAGTGGGCTGGGAGCCGAGAGGCCCTCGACAGCTCCCAGCAAAGCGAGGGCTGGAGGACAGCAACCCTCATGCGAGAGGTCCTGGGGGAGGAGGAGGGGGTGCTGTCAGAGCAGAGGGGCAAAAAGCAGACCCTCCGATCCACAGCCCCACAGGTACAGGGAATGCAAGTGAGCTGCGGTAGCCAAACAGGCCCAAAGGCCAATGGCATGCCAGCAGAATCACAATCGGCCTTGGGTGTTGAATTTGGGGGAGCGGGGGAGTAAACTCAGGCCTACAGCCTGTTTCTGTATAGCTTGTGGCTAAGAACAGTTTTTACGTTTTTAAAAGATGGGGCAGAAAAAACTGCGTGACAGAAACGGAATGCACCCACCTGGCCTAATCACCCCACCTGGGCCTGGACCGCCACGTGTGGGACCCCGGCCCTGAGGCGCGGCTTCCAAGCACTGAACACGTGCGGCCACATGGCCCCCACTCACACAGCCACACGCGCCTGAGGCGGCTCACCTCGGTGGCGTTGTCCTTCAGCATCTTGTCCGCTGCGGTGATGACGTCTTTACATATGTCGCAAGGAAGGGATTTCTAAGAGGAAAGGACACGAGAGAGAGCAACTCGGTGTTTGTAGGGCACAACTCACACCGTGCACGGCCTTTTGCCCGTTCCAACTGGCCAGGGGCACACTCGCAGCCACACCTGACGCACGGGCACGTCCTGGTGCCGAAACAAGACGCCCTCGGATGCCACAGAGGAGGGACCGACTGGCCAGGACACTGTGCTTCTCCCGCACAGACGCACTTTCCTCGTACCCCCAGCGCTCAGCGCCTCGCTCGGCACCCGCGGCACAGGCCCGTCTCCGAGGAACACTCACAACAGCTCTGCGAGGAAACAGGCTCCAAAAGGTGCAAATGGAAGCAGCGGAAACCACGGAGGACTGGTGACGCAATGTGACGTCACCAGGGACCGGTGTCACTATCAGAGTTAAAGGGGGAGGGGCAGGGAAGCAAGCCCCAGCCGCCACCAGTGCTCCTGTCACCGCAGTCCATCCGCCCTCCGCCTCCTGGAGGCCACCTGTCCCTGCTCCAGAACGCAGAGACACAAGTCTTCTGACAAGCTGAGGCACCCGCGGCCCCATGTGGCCCAGGACCATGGAAAATCCAGTTGGTTCTCAAAGTTCTCGGGGGGCTCCCTTCATGACATGAACTGATTTTTGACCCACGAAGAAGGAACTGACATGCCTGGGTGAGATTAAGGAAGACCGGTGACCCCAGCTGCGTTCGGAGAAACCAGTCTGAACTTAGTCAGGCTAATAATGTGCATGGGACCAACTAAGAGAGATTCAGGCATCACTCGTGAAACTATCCTATCGAAAGAGAAAGCTCTAAGGTCCTCGCCCGACACACATTAAACTTAAAAAGAGGATGAAGTATTTAAAAGCCAAGGTTGGGAGCAAATTAGAGACCAAATCCGAAAGCAATTGTGGCAGTAGGGCAGTGTTCCGATGAATTCGGAAAAATAATTCTTAAAGAGCAGTGTTATTTAATTCATCTTTCTTCTCTTACTGATCCTACTGGCCGCTGACGAGTGTCAGATTTCGAACTCGGCCCAGCCAGACCTGGCCTGCGCCCCAGGAAGCGGCACGTCCCGGAGGAAGCACTGAGCACCTCCCGCTGGCGCAGCCAGCAGAGCCTGGGCGGCTCATGACGGGGTCCAGGTTACACGAAGGATGCACCCGAGGCCTGTCACTTTAGAGAATTCCCCATGAGAGTTAAGAGCCCCACATTAATATGCTATTTTTAACATCGTTTAGCCCCAGCTGCTGTGGCTCAGTGGACTGAGCACCAGACTGCGGACCAAAGGATTCCCAGTCGGGGCACAGGCCTGGGCTGCGGGCCGGGTCCGCCCTAGGGGGCATGTGACAGGCAACCACACGCTGGTGTTTCTCTCCCCCTCTCCTCATCCCTTCCCCCCTCTAAAAATAAATAAATAAAATCTTTTTTAAAAAAGTTTAAATGAAAAAAAAAGTTTAAATGAAAAACAAAATCAGTGGCGTTTTTTCCAGTTTGATTATGGCCAGAAATAAGATTATAAATACTAAAGCTTTAGGGTCTGAATTAGTGACCAAAACAGGCAGCTGAGACAGAGAAGAAAACATCAAAAAGGGGGAAAGGGTCTGAAACGCTTCGCATCTCCTTTCTGGGCGAGCGACCACGGGGGAAAGCGATCCTCGTGTGTGCAGTCCTGGGAGTGCGAGCTTCGAACGTGCTGCCGGCCCCTCACCCGGCACGGACAGGTGGGTGGGCGCGGAGGCCTGGAGGGCAGCGTGGAGCACAGGCGTGGGCACGGGAGGGCCTCACCCCGTCTCTGCCACCTTACCCTGCACCTCCATTCTACGTGGTAAGAGGGGCAGGCACGCCCACCAACGGGGGTCCTGCCTCCCTCGCAGGGTCACCGTGGGAAACAAAGCGAGGCAAAAGAAAGTGCTCTGTCCACGGCAGCGGGTACGGCTGCCAGAACGGGACGGGCGCGGAACTGAGGGCACTCACCACTGTCGGCTTGTTCCAGACGGTCTGCAGGCAGTGCTTCACGGCCCCGCAGTCGGCGGCCGTCTTCACATTCTGGCACCACACCGCGGAGCCTCTGGTGCACTCTTTCAGGCCCAGGACAGGGCTGGCGACAGCTGGAAGGAAGACCACTGTGAGGAGGTGGCTGGAACTCCCACACCAGGTCCCCCTCGTGGTCACTCAGGACCAGGCGCTGGCCTGGCATCCAACGGAGCACTCTGGCTCGGCCCCCCCAACCCAGTGCAAGGGAGGCAGCCCAGAGGCAGGCACCCAGCCCCACCCAACGCGCTGTGTGATCATGTCAGTCACAGGGCTGAAGGGACCAGTTTACGTGGCTCCATTTTTCCTACTCAAACTACATTTTTAAACCATATCAGGGAATATCGGACCTTTTAATCTTTATAACCTTAAAGAAATTCCAAATCCTGTGATGTCATGAAAGAAATCACAGAGGACTGACTTTTGAGTATATAGTTTAACTCCTATAGAATGAACATTAGCCCGTTTTTTTAAAATTTGTAGGGGAAAACAACAAGATTCATATCCTTATTACACAGAAAACCAATTTGGAATGTTCTAATAGAAACACTCTTTACAAGCCCAATAGTGCGCTTTCGCACATCAGCCAGTTTATGAGCGAAGGGGCGAGGCCACACAGCACAGGGCCAAGTGCGTCCACTCCAACCAGGCGCAGGGCGTGCGGCCGCAGTGGTGCGAACGACGGGCAGGGCTGGGTCGGCCTCGCCCGAGACTGGAGGAACTCGGGTTAAAGAAGGGGCCGTGTTGTGGAAGTTAAATTAGCCAAGGGAGAAAAAAACATGGCAGTGTTGTCGCTGAACGGTGACAAGTCTGTAGTAAAAGCTGCATTCTTGTAACACTGACGGCAGTGTGATGGGTATTTCTAGAACTGAAACAATACCCCTCTTCAAAAAGTAATCAAATTCTAGAAATACGTTTTAAAGAAACTGAAAAATTCAAAAGGTGAAATATGATATGCATAAATATTTAAGTAAAATTCACAATACTAATAAAAAGTAGATACGATTGAATAGACAAAAACAGAGAAATGAATGATATTCTGATTAAATTATGGGGCTGTTAAATATCAGGACAATGTGTAAACAAAAATTCAGGAACATGAAATTATGAGCTACACAAAAATCAGAAAAGAACAGCAAAGCAGGGTGGTTAGCTGAATTATTACTTAACTCCCGATGTTATGCTGTGTATGTATAATTTTTTTTAATATCTTATAAACTACCCTAAGAATTCTTATTCTTTCTTAAAAGAGGTCTACAGTGCCCTTGATTTTGAAACGGGAGACAGAAAACCCCTCACTAAGAAACCCTGGATTCCCTCTGGCTCCAGTCAGTGATGACTGAGCAGGAGGGCAAAGACCCCAGCAGGGGGCGCCAGTGGCTCCTGGCCGGCCCGCTGCAGTGAAAACCCAGGTCACTAACGAATGGATTTCGAGCCCCCGCAGTCACGCTGCATGTTGTCTCTACTTATAAGCTGTGAGAGGCCACAGTAACTCTACAGACATGTGACACATGTGTGCACACACACACACAGTATATGGCACAGAGGAGGTCAGTAGGTGCTCTCCTTTCAGGAGAAGGAAATGAAATGCTATTATTAGTAGCTGTACAACCAAAGCTATAGTTCCACAAACTATTTGTGAAAAGACCCCAAAAAATACAGGTCCCCCAAAAAGCTGAAGCCAGATTATCTCCGTCCTTTCAGAGACCAGCAAATGTACTATTAATCTGCCACCCAGTTTACAACTTCCTCTGCCGCTTGGAGACAAAAATCCCACCACAACTGGTTCATAAACCCATCTGAACTAGCCACGTTCCAAAGGCTGCTGGCTGGAACTTTGGTTTCCGTGGGAAAACATGTGCGAGATTCAAAACAGTACCAAGCTCCCCAGACGGCCCAGGAAAGTTCATCGAACCAGTGAGGCAGGCCAGCTGAGCTGGGGCCGGTCCCCAGGGAGGCGGAGGGCAGCAGAAGCTGAGTCATGAGAGCAGCTCCGGGGAGTGTGGGGGTCATGGAGACTACACCAGTGGGAGCCCCAGACCTGGCAGCAGCCACCTGCCACACTCCTCCTCGGCACTGGGCCCCCAGGACTCCTGAAAAGCACCCGCTAAGCTATACTACCTCGTTCTACCTCCAATTAGGAGGAAGGAGCCCCGTTCATGAAAAAGGAAGCAACCAATGAGTGTCCAGGAAAAGGCACACACAATGACACAGAGCAAGCCAGAAAGAGGATGCACGTCGATAGAAAGAAAGAAGCAGGGCCCGTGAGCAGTCTTCGCACAAGGCCTGATCGGCACACTCTGTTCTCACAGTCAAGTGGAACTCTGATCCATCCAAGCCAGCAACTGCCAATGACCAAAATCTATCAGGTTCAGGGAACAGAAGGCACCACCACAGGCCCAAGCAACAAGAATACTTTGTAGCTTGTTTACAGCTTCTAGGAACTTGAAACAGTGATCATTTGCAGTAATGCTTTTGTTACTTGTTTTGGCCAGGCTATTCTGAACTAAAAATCACCTGGGTAGCCCCTTCTATCCCACACCCGCCCAGCTAACAAACCCCAGGTCATTCCCAGTCCCAACAGTGTCTGTTAAAGCAAGGCAAGCCCCCCACCTCAGAACTAGAGGTAAAAGGCAGGCACAGTGGCCAAGCTGGTAGATGCATGAAGTCACCACAGTTGAGCCTAAAACAGAGTTCAGGGGCACTGAGAAATGAAACTGATGTCCCGGCTCCTGGAAGTTCAGTTCTCAGCAAGGCATTCCCCTGTACCTCCAATCTAAAACCAATTTATAAAGGTGCATATTACAAAAACAGTCTGCAGCGTACAGCAGATATGATCTCCTAAGATGAAGCAATGCATATTGGTGGAGAAACAGCCGGGCGTCCTCAGGACGGGCAATGCAAGGCTGAAACACAAGCATGGGGGACACCAGTGAACCAACCGCTGAAAGGCGCAGGTGCTTATTTTGGGAGCTGCTCTCCCAAGAGGAAAACAAACGATGGGTCAAAATGCGTGTTTACACACGAAATCCTCACACCTACTCCTGGGGCTCTCAAGCACCACCACACCTGTCCAGGGGCCCTGGCTGTGCACTGCAAGCCCCAGAGGCAAGCCTGGCTTTTTCCAGAGAAGCGGGAAAACCACCACGATGAAGGCGGGATTACCAGGCAGGGACCAATGGGCACAGACGTGGGCTCTTTCACCCCCCAGAGGGAAGGACAGACAGGAAAGAGAGAAGCACAAAAGTAAAATACAAACACAGGAAGCCCCGTGCACAGGGCAACAAAGAAAATTACTAAATGCCTAGGAGGGAGTGAGAGGTGGCTTCTTCAAAATGAATTGGAAAAGACAGAGGTATCGAAGACTGGCAAGTGGAGATGGCAGAGGGGAAATTCCTGAAGTCTTTATCAAAGGGGAACAAATGCCCTTTGTCTTTTCAGGACTGGGGCAAAGGGAAGTGGCAGGGGCCAGGCCACAACGACAGACCTCAGGCGCACCAGGCAGGACATCTGGCACACTCACTCCCACGGAAGGCGGAAGGAGTCCGTCCTGCGGGCCACGGCTGTGTGAGTGTCTCCACGGACCGGGCACGATGTGGCCAAAGGACTGCAAAGGAGGCGGGAGAGTCAGACGACCGGGCTCCTAACTGGGGTGGAGAGCTCACTCCAAAACGTCCAAGCAACAGGCAGCGGCATCGAGGGCTGAGAGAGCGGCTAAGAGAAAAGATTCCAGAAGAATATTACAGCCAGGAAAATGAAACTCAACGGAACTGAAACAGGGTTGAACTGAAACATGAAGTCTCTTAGAATAGTGATTCTCAACTGGTGTGTCACAAGAATTTTTAAAACATGCAATATCTATTTAAGCAGGGGCACTGACCTCTTCTCCCTTAGATTGTCAAATTAAAAAAAAAGGACAACAGCTAACACAAAAATAGCCATCCAGTGTAAATGCCCTGTCTTGAACCATAAATATAGAGCTGAATGTCACTGGCCATGTAGCAAAATGAGGTTGCATCTGATTGGTTAATTCTTGGTACCAGAAATACTTCATACAAGTACAGGCACCTGATTTTTTTTAAAATCACTTTGGAAGCAAAGAGGGTTGGTAATTACTACTACTACTACTACTACTACTACTACTATTATTATTATTATTACTTGCAGATCAATCAATAGTATACCTATATTTTGGTCAGATGGGCAAAAATAGTTCTTTGGTGTGCTTTTAGTAATCAGTTTATGAGTGCCATGAGATGGAGAAGGTTGCAAATCGCTGTCTTGGACTAAAAGAGAAGAAGAAACAGCAAGAGCCAACAAAACGAGGATGACGTGCTGGTCAGAAGCTGCGCGGCCCGAGCCACCACGAGTGGGGGGCAGCGCAGGGGCCACGGGGAAGGCAGAACACACCTGCCCGCTTTGCTCCTGTGAAATGGTGACGAGCAGAGCAGGTCAGGAAGATGGAGGCACATGACACCATCCCTGAGTCGCCTAGAAGCCTGGGAGTGTTCAGCTGGGAGAGAGGATGTTTGGAGACAGTCACCTTCACAGGGGAAGGACACCTCCTACTTATCACACGAGCTGATGGGCCCGTTCTGTGTGGTCTCAAACCCCAGACCTCAGGGCAATGAATGAGCAGACCACAGCTTACGGTGAGGAACACATTTCACAGCCTCAGAAATATAAAAAGGGAACGGCTTCCCTCATTAAGTGATGAGCTCTCCAACAGCAGAAGCAACCAACCAAGGAAAAAAAAATGCCCAACCTATGAGGAATTCTGTGTAAAAATTCTGAGTGGAGAGGACCTCTGGCCAGAAGACCTCTTAGGGGTTACAAGTCTTAATTCTTGTAACAGTGAAGCAAAGGACATTTTCAGCACTAATATATAACCAATATATGAAAATGAGCCTAAATCACTTCCTGATGAGAGTTATTCCTCAAAACCTGTTCCTAGCAAAGCCTTCGTCTCTACTCTCATCCCCCCACATTCCACCCCCAAATACCAACTTCCTTCTCTGGGGGAATATGTTGAACTCAGGTCCTCAGAGTGTCTGCCTGACCCTGGAGATCTGATTGAACATGTCACATGAAGACACGAACCCTACTCCAGAGTAACGGAGGCACTGCACGTGCCTTGCAAGGGCCTGGCACTGGAGCCTCGATGACAGCTCGCTGGCAGGCCGAAACCAGAGAACTCGGCATTTCAGAGACCCCGAAACCCTACCGGCAAATCTCAGTTTACTAAGACAGGCATTTAAAAGACTTCAATTATACTTCCCTGGGACGTGGGTGGGTGGTCTGTTCACTCTTCCCTCTCTAGGTCTAAACACGCATGTTCTAAACCTTTCCACACTGTTTTCACTTATCGAAAACAGGTGACAATGGCATCTACTGTACTGAGAGTGGCTGCCACAGCCGCACCAGCCCTGCAGCCGTGGGCTCAGCAGTAGTCTCTGCAGGGGCTCCAGACCCCAGGCAGAAGGCCGCAGTGAGCCTGGGCGGGGGCAGAGCTCAGAGAGCCGGGTGTGCTTTAGGTGCTTTTCTGAAAGGGGACTGAACTTGAGTCTAGAGTGAGGCTTCTAAGACAATTCACCCACCACCCAAACTAAAGGCTTTTCAAACGCAGTGCACTGAAAAGGCATGATTTGGCTCCACAGCCCGGCGGAATGACCTTGAACAATTCACGGTCCTTCTGAGCTTGTTTTTCTTCTGTGAAGTGAGGATAAAGTCCTTGACGTCACAGGACTGTTGTGACAACCAAGATGGCAATTACACACTTGCGAGTGCCAGAACACACGTTCCCCCCTCCATTATGCCCTTGTCAGCATCGCTGGTATTTTAATGGGTTCAAGTATCTCAACTCCCCGACCAGGCTGACTTTGCAATCACTGTGTCAGGGGTTCAGATCTTGCCTCCACCACTTTGTCATGTGACCTTGAGGTGTCAGTCTTCTGATCTGCAAAATGGGCCTATTACTAGTACTCACTCCTAACAGTTTGTAAAAATTAACCAATATTTGTAAAACACAATGCAGTGCTGGCATGCCACAGAAGTCCAGTTAGTGCCACCACCATCATCATCACCTGAAGGACCTCTCTGACCCATTATCTCCCCCAGAACAGGTGCTCCACAAACAGCTGAATCAGGGGGCTGTTCTATTTGTTTAGATTTAATCAAGTAATTAACTGGCAGCTCAAAGATGCAGAAGCTGCACCCCAACAACCTCAGGGGCTGTCAGTTACGAAACTCAAGACCCAGGAGCCGGCCCTGCGTCCCTAGGGGCGGGACAGGAAGTCCCACAGGAGCAAGAAAGCCGAGGCGCCAGTGATGCCACAGGTGCGATGCTTTCCGTGATTTATGAAGCTGGAACCACAGGCTGATTTTCCTCTGACCCCAACGAAGTTGCTGCAGTTCAAACTGTTTCTGGACCCCACCCTTTTCGAGAGCCCCCTCAGAAACCCCCCGTTACTGGAAGGGTGAGGAGGCCACCGCGACAAGACTGCTGCCCCGAGTGTGGGCGGTGGGCAGGCCTGAACGGAGCCCCCGCTGTGCTGGCGGCTTCCTCACACAACAACCACGGGAAGCCACAGCGCCCCTCCTCGGGAACCGTGTGGAGAGGAACGGGACAGGGAGGAAGCACTGAGACCGCCGGGCACCGACAGAGCTCAGTCACTGGTACTAACCGCTCACAGGGAGCTTGAGGGGGAGGCCGACCAAGGACGGGCATGCACACTCTAATTTTTACACTTCGGCCTAATTTGATTTTTCCCTTCTTACCTTTAAAATCAGAAAAAAATAGTTAAACTGTACAATCTGTTTCGGGAACAATGTGGCAGAGACCACAAGTTGTTCCCTTTATTCTTCACGCCTATTTTTTAAAGATCTTATTCATTCATTTTTAGACAGAAGGGAAAGGAAGGAGACAGGGAGAGAAACATCAGTGTGTGGTTGCCTCTCCTATGCCCCCAACCCAGGCATGTGCCCTGAGTGGGAATTGAACCGGCAACCCTTTAGTTCACAGGCCAGCACTCAATCCGCAGAGCCGCACCAGCCAGAGCTATTCTTCACTCCTTTCAAAGGAACCACAAGCTCCGGGCTAACATGGCCGCCAAGGTTACAAACTACACTTCCCAGTCTCTTTCCTAGTATGCTCCAGCCGCGAAACCACGTACTGACCGACGGGATGTTGGCAGAGGCCATCACAACTGCGATGGCTGGACCCCAGGCATGCAGAACACCAAGCCAGAAGAGGCTCCTAGTACTTCTGGGAACAAAACCACCACACCAGCCCCGGCCTGCCTGGCTCCTAAACTTTCTATGACAGATAGGAAGAGTCCCATCATATGTAAGCCACTCCTATTCCAGGTCTCTGTTTTCTGCAGTCAAACCTAAGCGTAACTAAATACCAGCTTAATCATCTACCTCATTCACCAGAAGAGTCTCCAAATGAGAAGTCCTTACTAAGACTTACTTCCATTGAGGGTGACAAAAAGCCCATGTATACAATGCAGTTACCAAAGACTTTGAAAAGCAACCTTACAATGAAGGGGACCTTTCCTAAGAGGTATACCTTCTGCTCTATTTCTTAACACAATCAGTCTTTTTTTAGCCATACAACACATGCTTTTTCCTTTCCAATATTTTAGGCAACTAACGCAGCCTCCCAGCACCAACAAACACAGCAAACATTCCAAAGGCAGTGGATGGCTCTCTGGGTATCACCATAGCAACAGGAAGGCTGCTAGGAAACCAAGAGAGGATAACCCCAGGAGGTGCAGCAGCTACCCTGCATTCAGACATTTCTCCAAACTCATGCACTTGGATCCCCTGAGAGCAAGGGACAATGCCACAGCGACCACCTGATCACAGCTGGTGTCACGAGTTCCTTCTACAGGAAAGAGCCCTTGTCTCTTCTTTATAGGATCCTGCTTTTGGAAAACATTCTGCAGAGAATAAAAACAATGCCCATTTAGTCATTCGGAACAGCATACCCTCAGAGGCAGCCTGCCTTGAACTGGAGAAAGATCCAAACATTCCTCTTACCACAAAAGAAATTCATGGCAACAAAGCCCTCCAGCTCACTGGGCTAAGTCCCGTCACCTCTGACCCACATAAGCTGTTATTTCTGCTAGGACAAAGGTTCTTTCTTTCCTGCTCCTCCTCTCCCACCACTGCCTTGCTTTTTAATCTTCCTCACAAGCCCGACCATTTTAGGACAAAAAGTCTATCCACATGGAGAAGTCGATAGAGTTCTCAGACACATGACCTCATGCAGTAACTGAGACACTGATGGACAAGAAAACAAGAGTGACGCCATGCAGCATAATTAATTTGGGGAAGAGAAAGTCCTATCTAGTTCACTCAAGAGTCCTCCAGTCCAACATAAATTCCTGCTAGCAGAGCTCTTCTCCTGAAGTGCCCACCCATCCAGGTGATGGGCAGAGGTGAACTTAAATCACCTTAGATAAGATTATGCCACAAGTGGACCTGGAAGAGGTGAGCCCCTGGCAGTACTGCCCAGGGTCCAATCAGGTGAACAGGTACAGGCAGGGGTCAAAGGCACAGCTGCCTGGTTCCAGACCCAGCCCAGGGTACTGCTCCAAAGTTCACAGTGAGCCAGACCTGGCATGGGCCCTAGCCCATCCCTGCTAAATGGCTGCGTGGTCTCTCAACACTTGCAGAAGACGAAAATATGCTAAAAAGGAGTTCATGCAAATGCCACCAGGACATTCAGTGTCTCGACTTGTCCCGTGTGACTGCTTATTAATTCAAGTTTTAGATACATGTGTGTCTGTCTATTCTACATGTCACTTTTGACTTTCTTTAGCTAACATTTCATAGTACTGCCTTCATTTGAAATGCCAAAGTCTAAATAAAACTCAGAGCAGAGCCCACATTAGGGCAGGGTACTGGGATGCCCCCAGGATTCTGACGTGGTTGCTCTCACCTCCAGAGGGCTCTCGGGAATCAGCGTGGAGCACAGAGCACCCAGCCGCGTTCCGGGTGCACAGTCACCTCCCAGCCTCGGCGTCACGACGCCCGCAGCTCCTGCGCATCAGCCACAGCAGCAGCTGAGTGTGGTGCAGAGGACCCTGGGGTGCCAGAGGCCCTTTCGGGGGTTCCATGAGGCCAAAATTCTCATAATACCACCGAGAACTGAGTTGCCTTTTTCACTCGTTCTCTCGCACATGGGCAGGGGCATTTTCCGACGCACGTGACAGGGGACCCTGCACGGACTGACCGCACAAGCCCTGAGGATCTCGCCAGGCGCTAACCGGTTTGCACAATGTCAAACAAGCCCATCGCCTCTCTGAACATGTTTGTGTTTTAGGTAAACGTTACTTTTCATAAAAATTACATCAAATGTGACAGGTTCCTTATCATTTCTAAAGAATATTTTTAAATTTTGTCAGTTTAAATGGTAAGACGGTAAGTATCGACAGATACGGCCCACACAAACAACAAAACTCTTTGGGGGTGCCCCGGACTTGTGGGTATACAGGGATCCCCCAATGAAACACCTGAGAACCACTGAATTAAACATTTACAAACAACCCACTTCTAGCACAAAAAGGAGGGGAAATAGCTTCCTCATTTTACAACTGGTTCCCTTTTCGGATTTACCTCAAATCAAAGCCAGGGCATCTGTCGAGGTCACGTTCCACTCCTGTGCCCTCCCACCCACATAAAACCCTCCCCCATGAGGGCCAGGGAACCCCTCTAACCCGGACATGAACCATTACAAAGGTCAACGCTTCACCTGAGCCCAAAGTCACCTTTGATTTGTGAACTCCTAGATACAAGTCCTTAAAATTCATGTCAGTAAATAAAATGAGGTGCTTTACCTAATCATGAAAAGATGTGGCACCATTAACATTTAAGTGTCGTGCACACCAACCCACCAGCACGGCCTGAGGTGAAACCACCACTCGGTCACACTGAGCCCTCAGTGGGCTGGGCACTGCTGTACCAGACACTGCAGGGGACCAAGACGGCAAACGCAGGTACCGCACGGGGCCAGGTGGTGGTGAGTGCTTTGGGGGAAAATGAAGCAAGGCCAAAGAGCGAGACTAGGACAGGGTGGCGCGGCCGTCTCGGACAGAGCAGTGGGGATTCTGATAAGGGAACATCTGAGCAGAGGCCTGAACGGAGGGAGTAAACCACACGGGTCGTCTCAGTCGGGCAGAACACAAAATGCAAGGTTCCGAGCAACAGTAAGGCCCAGGGGCTGGTCAGCGGCCCTGGCCGCACGGGAGGAAAGGGAGAAGAGCACTCCCAGAGGCGGCCGAGAGCCGGACGCCGTGTGACCTTGCAGGACACACGTCAAGTTCATAACTAGGGAGACAGGAAGCCGTGTGACCCTATATGCACGGGACCGTGTGCCACCACAGCTGCTGAAGAATTTTTTTACTGTAAAAAGTGACATCATTAGGACTGACCAGAAGAACTTTCTATAGCATCTTCTTCAATCTTATTTATGAAGTTCCTGCTAATGTAAATGATTTCTTTTCAAAAGCAGTTTCTACCCAAATACGGCCAGAATTCAATTCTTATAGATTTAGAAGTGTCATTAGAATTCACCTCACTTTTTCTGAAACACAGGCGTCCAACCACAGGGCTAAACTGATACACCCACACAATTAAATACACTGTAGCTTTTATTTTTGCAAAGAGCTGGGAGATGACAGGAGGAGATAAGAAGATGTGACAGTAAGTGCAATGGGGTGATCTAGACTGGATCCTGGAACAAAAACATGGAATTAGTGGGAAAACTGGTAAAATCCAAATACAGCTTGCAGTCTCGTTCACAGTGCCCTGATGCTAACTCTTCTGACCGATGCACGGTGGCCGTATAAGGTGTGAACGGTAGGGGAACTAGGTGAAGGGTGTACAGGAACTCACTGCACTAGCCTTGTAACTTTTCAGTAAATCTACAATTACTCCAAAATTTGAAGGTTTTTTAAAAAGTACTATAGACCTATCTGGGTCAGCATGAAATACCTCTAAGTATAAATAAAAAGATATGTAAATGAAAAACCACTCACCATTTTACTCTTATCAAATCAACAAAATTTAAAGTTTGACATCAAATGTTAATGATTCAAGTAAAAAATGCATATTCTGTGTGAATATAAATTGCCAAAATCACTTGAGAGAGTAATTCGGCAATTTCTGGTTAAGGTGAAATCTGTACACTCCACAAGTCAGTAATTCTACTCCTGGGTATATCCTCTAAAGAAATGTCTCTGCGTGTGCACAAGACTATGTATGGCAGCAGTTAATAACAGAAAAACAAAACAAATGGTAAAAATCCAAAGGCCTTATCTACAGAATGGAGAGTATGAAATACAGGGAATGCTATAGTGAAAAATGAAACAGAGCTACATATTATCAACATAGATGAACCTCAAGAAAAAAAAACACTAACCCGAGAACAGACACATTTTATGAAATGTTTTAAATATCCAAAGCAATGCTACATATACTGCTGAAGGTTACATCGTATGTATGAAAGTATAAAGATCTGCAGGAGAATGATAAACACCAAGTCTAGGAAGGCGGTTATCCATGGAGGGCAGGGAGTGGCTGAACAGACTACCCTGGGGACCACGGTTCGAACGGGAGGCCTCCAGTCTGAGAATTCAGGTCACCAGGCACCCGCCCGATCTGCTGGGCTGCTCTGTAGAAACTGAGTTTGGCTGCCCGGAGGGCAGACTCCCGCCTCCCTGCTACCTGCAGGTGACCACCTAGCCTGGTTTGTGTTCCAGCCCAGGAATTGTGTTCAGCACACATATTTGTAAGTCAACTTAATTTTGTTTTATTAAAATTATAGCATCTTTGAAATGAAAGACCCCAGGAGATATTACAAAGTCAAGGACAGAGAAGGGTGGCTGTGCTGGTGGGACTAGGACATGGACAGACACAAGATGGTTTTTGCTCACAGTGTAGCAGCGAACCTTACAGTACTCACTACACCCAGGCCCTGACACACTTGCTGCAACCCAATTAAACAGAAATGATTACTAACCCCGCTTTCCAGATGAGGAAGCAGTTTCAGTAACTTGTCCAAAGCTGTAACAGCTGCTGTCAGCAACATGACAAACCATTCCACACGACCATCTCAGTTCCATCATAAAGAATTACAAATTCCACCAGAAATGAAATTTGGATAGATTATTATTCAGTGCACACAGGCCATTATGCAAGGCATAATTCAGGTTATTTTCTG
Source organism: Artibeus jamaicensis (assembly GCF_021234435.1). NCBI lineage: Eukaryota > Metazoa > Chordata > Mammalia > Chiroptera > Phyllostomidae > Artibeus > Artibeus jamaicensis. The sequence goes on from NW_026521788.1 coordinate 23,428,286, forward strand.
GAACTTCATGGAACAAAAAGTAAAGCAGTTCGTGATGGGGGCTCAAATGTTGGCCAAATTTTAGTTTCAGGTAATACCTAATAAGCTTAGTAATCAATGCAGGTAAAGGCTATTTACTGTCCCAGGTACTGAAGGGAGGACCCGCCCTGACTCCAGGAGATCACAAACAGTTGCACCTTCCTGCCTCAGGAGGACTGTAAGCCTCACGATGGTATCTGAGCCATCGTCCCCCAGGGGGAGATGACCGCCGCCCAGGGCGAGAATGCTGGGCAGTGGTCAATCCAATTAACTTCTCCCTGAATTCCAAACCCCTTACCTCCATTTTTCTTCTCCTTATAAAAAGGGCCACTTTAAAATGGAATTGAATACAGTCTGTTAGGGTGCAAAGCTGCCTCTTCTCAGATCCCCATCCATCTGAGTAAAGCCCCCGTAAAGATTCGATCCCCGTCCCTGCTGACTGGCTCTGGTAGGTGACAGGCAGCAAGAATGCCTGCCTTTCCTGTTTTGTAAGTACTTCTGCAGCAGCCAAAATCTTCTATCCTTATCACTATATTTATCATTGTTTTAAAATGGTTAAAAAAATAAAAATAAATAACAGGCAATATAATTAGCATTCTCTTCTGCTGATTTACAGAAAATCTAGAACTTCCCTGTGGTGCTGGCAGGACGGAACAGGACCCAGAGCAAGGCCTGGAGCCTGGCACCCAGTCTGCCCGGATGCCCGTGGTGGAAGGCTGCCTCCAAAACCTCGGCACCGAGTGGCCTGGTGTTGGCCGTGAGAGCTTCCCATGCCTTCTTAGACAGGTTCCCTGGCCAACACCACCCTGTCCACACTTACTCTTTCCCATTGTCAAGTGCCAGCTGGCCATTCCAGTTTCAGTTAAGTTCAAGTTCTCCTTCACCAATCTAGAAAAATCCAGACCACTCAACTCTCCCATACCCTTCAACTCTCATAGGAAGTACTAGATACAACCAGTCAAATGTAAAGCACTTACCAAATACTTAATTGGTTAATACAAATAAACCCTTCATAAATTACATGATTTACAGACTAAAACTGACTACTGACTGAAAACAGATAATTCATCCAAAACTCCTGGCAGGTGAGAAATGGAACTCTGTTGATATTCAGCAAAGTATGACATAAATTCCTGTCCTGCATCATAAAGAGCGTAGCTAGCAAATGAATATGTATTTGTACATAATAACACGGTCCAGCACCCCTGGGGGGCCTCCCAGCCTGTGCCGCCACACACACGCTTTACACACATCGCCTCACCAACACGGGCTAGCAGCCTGCTTCCGCCCGAGGAGTAGCCCAACACCACTGCCTTACTGCACGTATGATTCCTTTACAAAAGTTCAAAAACAGTAGTTACATCTTCACACCTATGGTGCTAAACTAAGACTAATTAACAGTTGTTCCCTTTGGGGCAAGTGAAACAGGGCAGTGAATGGAAAGGCGGAGGGGACTCTGGACGCTGCTAATGCTCTTTTCCTTGACCCTGGGGGCCGCACACAGTGCAAACGTTCACCCTGCGTAACTCACCAAGTCGGACCTCAAATGTGCATGTTTCCTATAGGTAGGTTACAACTCAGTATGTCTGTAAAAAAGTTACGGAAGGTCGGCGTTACTGGAAGGCTGTGGAAAGAGCGAGCACTGTCAGGAGTCCTGGGTTCTGACGCGACTTCTCCAGTAAAGGGCCTACGATTCGGGGGAGTCTCTTTTCCGGGGCCTCGGTGTCTTCATTCCTCACAAAGAGGTGAGATTAGCTTCTCTCCAAGCACCCTATCACTTCCCTTTCTTTCTGAGGTAGGGAAATGGCAGGGACTACTGGAGAGGCAGAAAACAACTCAGAAGCAAGTGTCTCTATCATGAGGATGTCATTCGAACACAAACCGTAAAGCTTCTGCACATTCCAAGGGACAATGTGCTGTACGGCAGGGCCGTGCTGGAAGGGCAAGTTCCAAGCACCTCCCGGGAGCAGATGATCGCTGCAGTCACGACATACCTTCATTAACAACACTGATGTTACTAAAAATTTTAGAAATAACACTTCCTAAAAGGCACAGTGGGGCCAGAGCTGTCAAAGTCAGTCAGCATCTATACACTGTTATCAGCATGACCTTGGCATAGCCCTACAGGCCTGGCAGCAAGGTTAGAACATGGCAATTATAACACATTCCCATTTACCCAAGTATTCAAGGAAGCGGACCTCTTGGCTTCCTTAATATTCCGGTACACCATCTTCCTGTACATACCAGAAAAGGATTCTACATTTCCAAAGAATCAATTGTGTCCATTTAGGATGATTTGAGGGCAAATGATTCGAGGATTCTTCTGCTTAAAAGATTTTATTTATTTTTAGAGAGAGGGGAAGAGAGGGAGAAAGGGAAACATCGGACCTGCAAGAGATACATCGATGGGTTGCCTCTCACAGGCCCCACACTGGGGACCTGGCCTGCAACCCGGGCCTGTGCCCTGACTGGGAATCAAACTGGCAACTTTTCGGGTTCACAGTCTGCCGCTCAATCCGATGAGCCACACAAGCCGAGACAATTCAGGATTCTAAAGGTCTTGTGAGGAGTGACTCACTAAGAACAATCATTTGATACTGGGGGAAAAAATGTCCTCAATTGTTCTCAATCAGTAGAGAAAACTTAGGGACTAGCATTAGTTTATTACACCGACCATGGAATAAAAAGCAGTTATCAATCCCAGCAAGAAATAAATTTCTTCAGGAACTATAAAACCAAAAATCTTTCTTTATAAGCAGATCACCTTTCATAGTCTAAAGTAAAACACGTTTAAGAGCTTGGTTTAAGGTTAAGACACACTCTTTAGAATTGCTGAAGGCGAACACGAGGAAAAATATCTTAAACCTATTTCATCTAGAAGTATCTTCTTAATTCTTTGTTGTTTCATCAACTCTCATCCATTTTGTCACTGTTTATTAAAACGCAGATGGCTGCATGATAATCAGAATGGGGATTATTAGCCCCTAAACTATACAGCTAATAAACAAAAGTTGTCGAGGTGGGCCATGAAGACTAGGTTTATTTCCCTCAGTGGGCAGCTATCTGACAACACCCAAAGATGGGGTCCTCTCTGCACTTACATTAAATTCTGGCTCGTGACTATCAAACTACAGAACTTAAGATTAAGTACTCAACCTCACTCCTTTCCCTTTACCTCGACGATTTAAATGCGCTTAAGGTGTGAAGGCAAGAATTAGGGGAAAGAGAAGGTCGCAACGACATGGGGAGGGCACAGGGCCCCTTCTAACCCCAGGAAGACAGTGTAGTTTCCTCCGCGTTTGCCTTCCTCGCCTGTGGTGATTTTTACAACCAGTACTATTTCGGGGCAATAAATAGATGTAAGAATACTCTTGTGCACAGCTACGTCTTACCTACTTACACTTTCCCCAAATGTAGGCCACTGCTAAAACCGGCCAATGGCTATGCAAAGACATTTTAAAGTAGGTGAAATGAGGGCTCCATTGCAAAACCATCAGGATCGCAAAACCCCGTATCATCTTCAAGATGTAGGCTCAAGAGTACATATATATGCAAAGATAAACATCAACAATGATCGTATAGTGTACTTTTATGCTCCCTGCAACCTCAATACTTTTAAAAACTGGGGAAACTGGGGCCAAGGGCCAAAGTGCGTCCAGCTGGATGGGGCTCCATTCCATCTCAATCACGTGAGCCCAGCAAAGCGCAGCTGCTGCGGGGAACACCCTACGGCTCACCCTCAGAGCTGGAAGGGCAGGGTGGGGGCAAGGCCCCAACTCGAGCCCTGAGGGAGCGGCCGCCCGCCTCACCCAGACACCCCAGGTCCCAAGCGGCCGGCCCGGGGGCTTCTCCGCCTGTCACCCAGGCAAGTGCCGCAGCCCCTCCGCCGCGGAACAGGTACCGGCGCTGCGCACACGCCTGCGCAGTGCACGGCCCTCGCCAACCCCGAAGGGGGGCGAAGGAGCGAGGCCCCATACGGCCCGCTCCGGGACGCGCAGGCCGCGTTCTCCGGCAGACGGCCTCCCCAGGCTGCGGATCCCAAGGCTTACCCGCGCCCAGAAGGCTGGCCAGGACGAAGAACGAGTACATGGCGCTGCCGGACCCAAAGTCTGCAATGCAGAGGGTCAGCTGATCCTTCACAGATATAAACCTGCACCCCCCCCCACCCCGAAGCGGTCTACTGCGCAGGCGCAAGCTCCACCCAGACCGGCCCAGCCGGTGCCCAGCCAGAGCCCCGCAGCCTGACTCAGCGCTGCACAAGGCGCGTGCGCGAGACATTGGTGGCGGCGGGGCGGGGCGGAACGGAGCTGGGTGACCGGGGCGGGCTGGAGGAAGGACAGGGGTGGGGAGAACCTGTCGTGGAAGGTTAGGCAGAAGCAGTCAAAATGGAAACTAATAATTGAATAAATCAGCGTTTGGAATTATATATAAAATATCTTCTAAGTCTCTCATTTTTCTTAGGGGTCACCATTTTCTATTATCGGTACCCTTTTATAGAAGATAATCCATGCTCAAAAAGGTTAACCGACTTGGAGTGCTCAGAGTTGGAATTCGAACTCACCACTCAACCCACACTGTCTCCTAGATGATGTTTGTAGTATACACCTGGCGGGGGCAACGTGTAGCTTCATTCTGGGCCCTGTGTTCCCTCTTAATATTATACATTTATAATCACTTTTCTTTTCCATGACTCCCAGACAGGCTTTTCGGTATTAAATACACTCCATCCTAAGGTCCTACCATGGTCTGTCCGTGGACTTGGAGGGCATGGAGGAAAGGGATTGAAGAGTAACATGGAGAATAGTAAGTGTCTCCGCCATTGGAGAAGGGAACACGAAGTGAAGTCTGAAGTTGAGACCCCTGCTAAAACTTGGCCAGAGGCCTTGTTGAGGAAAAAAGAGACTCCACCCTGTCCAGCCCTCCACCCCCACCCCCAGGGACAAGTACCTACCAGCCCCAGGGAAGGAAAGGAGGAAAATACCAGCAATAGGGCAAACCCTTAAAGGTCAGTTAGACCCATTCCATCATTGTGCCAAAGAGGAAGCAGGCCTAGAGGGGGAAAGACATTTATCAGGGTCACAGCTGATGTGTTCAGGTCAAACCCCAGGATTCCATCCACTCCTACAATCTGTAACCTCTCTTAGGAACAGCTCACTGACAGGTTTCAGAGTCTCTGGCTCTCCTCTTCCCCCACCACCCCCACATTGCGGCTTTTAGTTCCCACTGGGGGGCTGGATGGGGAAGTACATAGCACCACAGTGGGCGATATGAAAGGACCGAGCAAAGTTGGGACCAGGTTTAGTCTAAACAGGATACCTCACTGGTTGGCCTCAATGGCCGGATGGAGACTGCATGGCTGCCCCATCTGCAGGCTTTCTGAATCATGAGGCAGACCACCCGACAGCCAGATAAACACAAGGGAGTTGAGGCTCTAAGATACAGGCTCATCCCAGCTCCTTGCTGAAGGAGCAGGCAAAAGGTCCCTGAGTTTCATGCAGAGGTAATGAGAAGACTCCAAGCCAAAAGAGGCTTAGAGATCTTCAGGTCACATGCTCTCATTTTGGTGGAGTTACTGAGCTTTCAGAGCGACTTAATGACAGAACCTGAACCAACCACGACTGTTTTAATACCCACCCACACCCCTATCTAGAGCAGTATGTCAGTGTTTTTGAGATGAACCTTCACTGCCTTTCATTTACGTACCTGGAACACAACAGTTATACGTTCCTTCATCCACCTCCTTCCCTACAGGGCAGAATTTTCATAAAGAATAGAAAAGCAACATGTACAAGTTCTGTCCAAAAAGTATCCAGGCATGTAATGCAAAATAGAGACATTTATTGACAAAGATACAAGAAACATTGTACATAGGACAATGACACCTCAGTTCCCTTCAAAGTAGGTACCTTGGGGCCTCACACAGCTCTCCCAATTGCCTTTAGCTGACCTGTCACATTTTCCTGAATCTCACCGACATTCTGAAATCTCTTCCCTTTCAAAGGTGATTTTAGTTTTGGGAAGAGCCAGAAGTCACAGGTCACCAAATCTGGGCTGTAGTGGGGCTGAATCACCTGGGTGATTTTTGATGTTTCACCAAAAATTTCTGCATGAGACGTGAAGCTGCCAATCCCCAGTTGCCCATACCTGCAGCCTTCTGAATTATCCCAATAGTTTCTGCAGAGGACTGTTCAAGCTTAACGAAAAATTTGATGCAGATTCATTGTTCTACTTTCTCAGTCATTTCAAATGGGATGACCACACAAATTCGCATGCTCACTCAATGGCATCCACAGCCCCCACTGACTAGTACAGTGAAGTCGTCATTGTTCACACATGCGCATTCCAGTCCATTCTCCTTGGCTGCTTGGTTACATGGATGTTGTGTAAATTGTTCTCATTATGTTAACAGTGGTTTGACTTTTTCCAGACAGAATATATATATATATATATATATATATATATATATATATATATGTATATATGTGTGTGTGTACATATATACATTCTATAGAGAGAGAGGATTTGTATGTGTGTGTGTGTGTGTACACACACATACACACACACACACACAGTAAGGAGGTCGTCATAACTTTTTACCAAGTCAGTAGGTGCTTAAATACTCTTAAAATACCCTCCTAAGCATCTATGCATAAGCAACAAGATCCATGAAGCTATTTGGACCCTTTGATCCTGTCATACTATTCCTAGTTATAGACCCTCCAAGGAAATAATCCAGAGCTAAGGATTATTTTCTCCAAAGAGTTCATGGAAGAGCCCTGTATAGCAGTAGACACTGGAATGATTCCCAAATGGTAAACAGTGATGGGCCAAGAAAACCAGCCTGGACTAAACAATGACACTCAAGCACCTTTGGAGCGTGAAGCAGAAGCAGCAGGTGCTGAGGGAACCACAACCCCCCACCCCCGGGTCCCTCAGAGGGTACCAGACACTCAGTGAGAAGAGGAACAGAGGAATAGAGGCGGGGAGAGAGTGTGCTGACTTTGAGTCAACTTGTCTTTGCACTATGTCACTCATTACAATATCCATGTTACTTTGTACTTTTTAAAGAAAATAATTACAGGAAAATTTACAAAAGAAAAGAACATCCCCTTTATTTTCTCCTGTGGGCTCAGGTTTTCAGGGAACTGAAAAGATAATGTTTCCTCAGAAACATGAGCCACACCGAAGATCTGGCAGAGTTCCCGATGGCTTTCCAGATCTAGCCCCAGTTCCTCATGAGGCCCCCCTCCCAGTGTCTGACATCTCTTGAAACCCCCACCTACCAGCTCCCCTTGATACTCCCCTTGCTGACTCCAGAGGGCTTCCGTTTGTTACCGTTTCTGCAACTGACACGTGGCCCAGACAGCTGGCGGAACAGAGGCACGCACTGTGAGAGCCCAGGATACCTGCTCGGCGCCAAAGCGCCACTGCGGCTCCTCCAACTCTGGCCGACCCACCCCAGCACTTCGTCCTGCCCTGGAAAGGCAACCCCCATCCCCAAGCAACAAGCTCAGGCGCCTCTCCCTCTCTCCTCTTCCTCATCAAGACTTCCGGCCTCGGCCTCCCTGCTCCCCTGTCTGTATTCGCCCTTCTGCCTAGTCTGGACCCCTCAGGCAACCACTCCATTAAGTCTCGGCCCCTTGGGAGGCCCTCTCCCCATAAAACTTCAGTCACCCCACCAGTCAGCTCCCAGCTTCTGATTTCTTCTTTCTGCCTCCCCCAGCCCTGGGTTGCCGGAGAAGCAACCGTGCCATCCAGCCTGCCCAAGCCCTCTGTGCTACTCAGCACCTATTTCACCCTCCCATGTGGCTTAGTCTGCTATCGCCTCCTAGTATCATTCACCTCTCTTCCTTTGATCTTGATAGTTAGTAATCAAACCCTCTGTTTCTGGCTGGGCACATGGCCACTCAGAATAAATACTACATTTCCCAACCTCCCTTGCACCCACAGGACTTCATTCTGGTCAATGAGATAAAAGAATAAGTTCCAGTTTTGTGATCTAGGTACTGTTCTTAAAAAGGAAGAGACACATCCAGTGTGTGTATTTCACAAATAGTACTGACAGGACACTGGCCATATTGCTGAAGGAATGTTCTGGAAGGTCCCCACTGAGCCAGGTGTTTGCCTTGGAAGGGTGGGTGGTCCCTGGAGATGAGCGTCCATGAGTCAGCTGCTATTTACCAGCTGGTATAAAAGTATTTCAATTATTTTACCACTGATACAACTCTACTGATCTGTACCAGCTAAGTGTCAGTCCTGCCTACAAACTTTTTTCTTCTTTATGCTGCTTGGGTTGAAGACTAATGGCAGGAGCTCAAGCATCCATCCTGGACCATGAGGTAGAAACCTTGTTGAGGATGACAGAGAAACAAGGCAACAGCCTGATCCTTGATGATTGTATCTGCTCTAGACACTCCACCTCCAGACTTTGTGTGAACACACCCACATCTTATTTAAGCTCACTCTACAGCAAACTTAACTGTCATAGAAAACTCAAACCAAACATTTCAGATCTTCTTGATAATGCTCAAGCCTTGGCCTCATCTTTACCTATATCACTTCCTATCTGATCTCTTCCCTTCTGCCTCTGACGAGGAACTGCCTTTTCTTCTCTTTGTGAGACTCAATTTTAGCTGCTAAACCCTCCTGTGCTTTTGCCGATCAGTGCCTGAGACCTCCAGCCAGAACTGATACTCTGTTCATTCTTTTCGTTCATTGCCCATGATGCACCGGTTGTTAAATATTCTTAATATCATCCCTCCAGTACTTCGCTCCATCAACTCCCCTCTCCTTTTTGTATCTTCAGTCTCCCCCTTGCCTCTGACTCTTCCTCTGCAGATGAGAAATACACCCAGTGTTCTCACATCTCAAAAGAAATCTTTGCTCACCCCTGACTTTGTCTTAAACTAGTGAGCTTTCTCCACCCTTCTCTTCACTGTGATACTCCTTGAAACAGTCACCTACACTCACCATACCTCCTCCTGTCCCTCCGCACTAACCCTAGCCCAGTCTACCATGACACTGAATGGCTTTTTGAAATTACCTAGTGATTCTTACACGGAAAGTCCTTCTCATTCCCTCCAGTCTGACGCTGGGTCTGCTTCTCCTTCCTACAACACTGCCGCCCAGTTTGGCACCAGCGACACAGCTCCACTCTGCAGGATGTCAGATACCCAGCACGCAAGCCCCCGTGCCCACTTCCTCACCCCTGGCAGCCATCACTGCTAGAACTCCACCTCGAAGCCTTCTCAACTCAGTATGGGCAGACCTCAGAGATACGGCGAGTTCTGTTCCAGACCACCATCATAAAGCAAGTATCACAATTAAGTGAGTTGCATTCTTTTTGCTGATGGGGGGGTCTTGCCTTCAGTTTGCAAAGAAAAATGCGACGCCTGAGGAGCACAACACAACAAGGTACGCCTGCGCTCCCGCTGCATCTACCGAACCGTCGAGGTCGGCTCGTGGACGGACACACATGCGCCCTCTGCGCTGGCCGGAGTTCTCTGGGAAACAGCTCTGAGGCTGAGATGTGCGTGTGGGGGGTTACTAGGTCATGCTCTCAGGATCACATGCAGGAGGCCGTGAGGGCAGCAAGGAGGGCAGAGGGGGGAACTGAACTGTGAAGTTCCAGCAGAGGCCTCAGTCCAGCCCACGTGCCTGGGACGGCCCTGTGGAATTGCCCTCGATTGAGGCCAGGGGAATGGCTTTTACACCTCAACAGAACACTTTCCCAGGGGAGGGTGTGACTTTGGGCCAGAGGCTCCCTTTGGCTCAGGGCCATTCCTGAAGAGGAGCTGTTAGGGACCAAATGTTTGTGTCCATCTGTCCCCCCTGCCCCCCGGCCAAATGCAAATGTCAGTGTCTTATCCTCTGCATTTGGAGAGGTGGCCTCTAAGGATGTAATTTTGGCTGAGCGTCATACAAGTGGGGCTCTGATCCTATAGGATTAGCGTCTTTGTAAGAAGAGACACCGGAACTTGCTCTCTCCCTACTCCCTCGCCCTCCCGACCTGCACACCTGGAGGAAAGGCCATGTGAAGATATACCAAGAAGTTGCCTGCAAACAGGGAACCAAATCAGCAGAAACGTCCAGAACTGAGGGAAAGTAAATGCTGTTTCAGGCACCCAGGCTGTGGTGTCTGACCACGGCAGCCCAGGCTAAGTCAAGTGCACAGCTTCGAACCCCAGCAGGCAGCCCTCCCAGCACTGGCAGGGGAGTGAGTTCCCCAGGCCAGGAGGGAGATGTGGCGGGTGATGCACCGCTCACTCTCCCTGCTCTCGGTTGTCCCCCCACTTCTCCCACGTTTCTTTCCTGAATGGGAGGCCTGGGCCATCACACAGCTTTGGTCTCTGTGCCCCCAAACTCCCAGCTTTGCCATCGGTCCCAGGACTCCAGCCGCTCCGTGCCACATCCTTTATTGTTGTGTAAGAAAGCTCTGCAGTTCCACATCTAGGTGCCCTGCAAATACCTCCCTTTCCTACCTCAAATTCACTCCCTTTCCTACTTCTTTCCCTGCTGAACTTTTTCCTCAACCTTCAAAACCCAGTTAAAATGATACTCCCAGAGGCAAGCCCTTCTTCCGCTTTAGGAGATGGCAGAGGCCCCGTCCTCACGGCCCCCGCTGCTCTCTGTTTGCTACTTTACGTTACTTCACTTTGCTTTACTTCACTTTAGAAACCCCAGACAGGGAAGTGACTTAACCAGTCACACAGTCAGTAAATAACAGAACTGGTTCCAGAACCAGCTCTCAGGAATTCCAGTCCCCGCGATTTATTTAGCTTGACTTCCCTGTCTCAAAGGACCTGCTTCTCAAGTAACTGTTTCGTTCATGTTTTAGCAGTACATTTATTGAGCAGCTGAGGACCCTGAATTGGAAAACCCAGGCTGATTGGCAAGGTCACAAAAACACAAGGGGCCTGGTGTTACCGCGCCCGCTCTGGGGAAGCCAGGGTGCCCACCAACCCAGAGTTCCCTCTGGGGTCCTTGACCACTGGCCCATCTGGGTCCTGAGGCCTGGCCACCCTCTGGGCTGGGGATGAGCACACCCCAGGCAGCCGGCCTATTCTGGAGGCCGTGGCCAGGCTGCGGCCAGGCCTCAGAGCTCTACCACAAGGGCAGTCACAGTGGACAGTGCCTGGCTGGGCCAATCAGGTGCTCTGTGGAGAGCTGTGTGAATCAGCAGAGCCCATGTGGGGTGGGGTGGGGGTTGCTGCTGAGTCACTGAGAGATCTGCAACCATGAGGTCAAAGCCATGTGGAGAATCTGCTGAGGACTGCCAAAACAGGCTCAGAGAAGACATTTTGCACTGGTGTCAAATCTCAGACCTCCAGCATCCATCTTTGCAGGTCAGAGCAAAACTGCAGTAAACCCAAAGAGGAGAAGTGATTTAACCAGTCGCACGGCCACTAAATAACAGAACTGGAAACAGAACCAGCTCTCTGGGATTCCAGGCCTCCAGCCCAGTCCTCTGGACACCAGCGTCTAGTCAGGGATGTCAGGTGGTCTGGATCCATGAACACTCCTTCTCTGGTCCTTCAGAGGGGAATCAGAAGGTTCTCTGGAGGTCTGGTGTTTATCCAGGGATTGACACATGACTGGAAAATTCAAAAGTTTAAGTTCACGGGCTAGCTAAAATAAGAATAGAATTGTTTTCTCAGGCCTCAACTTACTTGATTTTAATAATTTAGCAGCTTGACTATACTGACTCTATTTCTTCCCCCTGTTCCTTGCATCTATCAACCCCCTTCCCCTGTTTCAAGGTTCAGCTGTGTCTCATCTTCTGGGAAGCCTCCCTGCTCCAGCTGGTTTCAGGCATCTTTTCATTCCTCCAATTTCTAGATTGCCCTCAAGCCCTTGTCCAAGCTTGGAGGGTGAACAATAATGGAGATGATTTGGGACCAACTATTTCCTGAACCTGAAAGGAAAGCAAGAACTGGGTTATAAGCAAATTAACCACATTAGCATATCTCTAAAAAGCAAAGCGCCCTTCGGAGCTTGAAAGTTAGGGGAGGGCACTGGCTGGTGTGGCTCAGTGGATTAAGTGACTGGTTTGACTCCCAGTCAGGGCACACGCCTGGATTGCAGGCCAGCTTCCCAGCAGGGGGTTTGCAAGAGGCAACCACACATCCATGTTTCTCTCCCTCTCCCTCCCCCTCTCTCTAACAAAATTAATTTTTTAAAAAGAAATTTAGGGGAGGGACAGACAGAAGAATCAAGAAGGCAAATTGGCATTATATAACGACAACAATACCAGTGGCAACTGGCATTAACAGACTGCCCTTTGTACGCCAGACTCTCTACGGATCACTCCATCTACATGACCTCAGATCTTCAAAGCAAGGATCGATTATGCCCATTTTACAGACACATAAACTGACTCTCAAGAAGGCTGACTTGCCAAGGATATTTCTGATCCCGGCAGAACCAGGATTCTAGCCCAAGGCAGCTTGGGGCCAATGTCTATGCCACACTGTCTCCACTGAGAATGCCCAGAATTTCCCAGGGGTGTCCTGGCTGGGACAGTCACCTCCGTGCTCAAGGCAGACACGCGCCAACTATGAAGATGCACCACAGTCATCATGGTCTCATGCCTTCCGACAACCACAGTTTATACTTAGGCCCTACATGCCTTGATCGTGATGGGAGAACGGCTCTTGGCTGGGCGTATTATTTTGTCCCCGCAACAGGGATAGTCCACATGGGGAAGACTTGCTGCGGGCTTTCAGTCCAGATGGCGGAATAGAGTCCAGGAGTTCACATCAACCTGCTCTCTGAGGATCTCCCAGACTATGTATTCAGAAGGACCTTACGTTACCTCTCCCCCCCCATCTCCACCTCTGCCCCCAGCCATGTTCAATGCTAGCCCTGGGCTGGGCACCGTGTGCGTGATGGCACAGCTGTCTTTTGTCACAAGCTGGAGTGCAGATTCGGAAGGACGAGCTCCCTCCGTTTCTGAGAGGCAACAATGACTGATGGTTTCTGAGCAACCTCCTCCCCACCAGGGGTTATGAAGGTATGTCCCTCGTGACACTTAAATGTAAGTCCCAAATTCTTCACCAAGGGGACCCAGGCAGTACCTGACTTCTTCAGGGGCTCCCAAGGGCACAACAAGGTCAGTTCCGATCATGTTTATTTGCATCCATTGGGTGGGACCCACAGCACAGAGGCCGCCCCAGCAGTCCCACCCACGTCACAGACTGAACCGGAGTCGGCCGACCCCTGCGGGGAACACTGTCAAGGAGACCCACCACACACCCACCACTCCGGCTCAGCTTTAGCCAGCTTTCTAGCCTGGCCCTAGAAAGCAGGGCTCCCTAGCCTCATAAGGCAACCCCGACCTCATGGGCAATTATGTCCCCGCTGGTGCCCCTTCTAATGTTCTACAGAACTCGCCCTTGCCCGGAGTCCCTCAGGAAGAAGAGTGACCACGGCTTGCGAAGCCCTGGACACCCCTGATCCATGGATTGTCTCCCTTGCATAAGGGTTTTAAATTCATTACTAAATTGTATTAGTTTTGTCATTTGACAGTTCTCAGAGGTCACCCGCCCCCCACCTTTGACTGCACCCCAGCCTCTCCCTGGAGCTGGGAGCACCTGGTGAACAGAGCAGGCTCCCCTTCAAAACCCAGTCACATAAAACTAGAGAAACAGTAAAAAAAATGAGTGCTTTTGTAGGGGCAGATAGAGGGTTGCTTAGCACAAGGTATTTTAGAGAGTGAAACTATTCTGTGTGCTATTGTAATGGTGGGTCCGGGACCTTGGAGGGCTTCGAACAGGCCTCCTCTGTTCTGCAGTAGCGCAAAGTAGCAAAGTAGCACAAATTCATGCTATTTTGGCCTGTGGATTATTTTGAACCAAGGACGATTGAGACGTTGTGGCCCTCTAAAAGAGAAACTTTTACCTCTCCCTTAAAGAATTTAAATTGTGGGTCTTACCCATAATAAGTGTTATCACTGGATATAACTTTCTATGACCTGCCTACAGGGCAGGACAAACTTCGAATTCCTGGACATCTGCTGTCCTTATCACCCTTCGGTGACCTTCCCCTCTGAAGACCCGAGGTGTCTTACCTCACCCTTAACTCAGAATGTCACGTGTATCCTATTTTCACTGCGTCTGACCTGCCCGTGTAGGTGGGGCCTTTGACCTCCTCAGGTACACAGGGTTCCCATGTATACATATGTAATTAAATTTGGTTATTTTCTCTTGCTAATTAGTCTCATGTCTATTTGATTATTAGACCAGCACCCCCCAAAAAAACACTTGACGGTAAAGGAAAGTTTCTTCCTCCCCCACAACATGACGCATTTGTCAATACCGCGATGCAAAGAGTAAACCCTAAGGGAAGCCATGCACTTCGGCTGATAACAATGTATCAGTACTGGCTCCTTCACTGTAACAAGTGCACCGCGCTGCTGCAGGATGGTAACAACAGGGGAAACGGGGGGGGGCGAGCACATGGGGACCCTATCACCGGCCCAGATTTCTGTAAAAGTGTAACTCCTCTAAAAAACAGTCTGTTCGTTAAAACAAAACAAAGCAAATAAACCAGCAACACCCTGCCCCAGAGACCGGCCTCCAGGATTCTGGTGCCGGAAACGCCCAGCTGTCCCCGGAAGTGAATTCAAGGGCTGTGACTCTGCAGCACATTGGGCCTGCAGTGGCTTCCATAGCATGAATGCAATGTTGAGATGTAACAATATAAAGTGGAAACTCAAAGTTAACACGCTCCATTTGTGTTGAAAGAAAAAGAATATCTGTGCATATTTTATCGTGTTTGCATAGAATATCTCTGGGAGGATTTAGGGTGGGAAAAGGGAAACTTGTTACTAAACCTGCTTTCAAATTCATTTAGAAACCAAGTAAAGCCATTTCCCATTTTAAAACATAAAGAAGATTAACCCTTTACGAAGTGGCCAACACCATTCACTGTCAGAAGAGAGGCTCAACATCGCTGGTCAGCAGGCAGCGGGAATCCAGACCGCAAGGAGAGACCCCTTCACACGCCCGGGAAGGGCTGTCACTGAAAAGACAGGTAATAGTAAGTGTCGGTGAGGATGCGGAGAAATCGGAACCCTCCTGCACCGCTGGGGGAACGTGAAATAGTGCAGCCACTGTGGGAATCAGGCTGGCGTTGCTCAGAAATTAAACATCGAGTTACTACTGTGCCTCCTAGCTGGACACCGTGGGAACCGAAAACGCACATCCACGCGGCAGCCTGTACATGAACGGCCACAGCGGCATCGCTCACAGCCCCCGAAAGCGGACGCAGCTCCAGTGCGGTGACCTGGCGGACGAATGAACCGAACGCGGCGGACTCACGCAACACAATGTCATTCATCAGAAAAAGGGAAATACAGACACGTGCTACAACGTGGGCGAACTTGCGACACATTGTGCTGAGGGAGAGAAGTCCGTTCTAAAAGGCCATTTATTGTGTGGTTCCATTTATATGAAATGCCCGGCAGAGGCGAATCCAGAGAGGCTGGTGGCTGCGAGAGGCTGAAGGGGACGGAAGGATCGGGGGCGACAGTCCAGGGGTGGCCTCTTTAGGGGACTGATGTTCGAAAACGTTTCTAAGTCGGTCGTGGTGATCGTTTAGAATCCTGTGCACCCACTAAACGCCAGCGAAGTATGCACTGTAAGTGCATAAGTTGTATGGCATGTGCAATGAAGCTATTTTATATTTTAAAATATTTTAAAATATTTTTCATTTTAAAATGTCTAAACAATCTATGCCCTAAAACGTCTAAAGAAATCGATACCAGGCTCCAAACCCCAGGCCTGCCTCCTGCCGTACCAGCCATGATTCCCGGCCTAGCTCAGAGCCCCCGGAAAATGCGGCGGGTAACGAACGGCCTTCGTGGCGGGGCCCTCATGAGGATCAGAGGAGACCAGCTGCAGGAGGCACCAGGCACGGGTCCCCTGTGTGTGTTAGCACTGCACGGACGGGAACGCGAGCAGGAAGATGCCATCGCTGACGGATGGTGCGGGTTCTTTGCTTCCCTCTAAGAGCAGGACGAGGGGGGTTCCTCTCGGTGAAGAAAGTGAGGAAACTGCCCAGCCTGCATTTCCCAGGGGAGAGTTGTCCTGCAACAGCCACCTCCCCCCCACAGTGGGCCGCTACCTGCTCCACAATTTTGGGTTCTCCTAGTATCTATAGCCACAATCTCCCCCATCACCATGGTCACCGCACCCCCATGCTGGTGGCCCACAGGGCTGGGGGCCTGCAGAGGCTGGGGTGACAGTGCCATCAGTGCTGGGGAAGGAGAGAGCCCAGCCACTGCCACTAACCCTCCCACAGCAGCTGCTGGCAAGCTGGCTTGCCGGCTGCGGGCTCCGGCTCTTTCCTCCTCTGGTCGGCCCACAACTCACAGATGCTTCCGCAGCCCCGGTGCAGGTGCCAAGATCGTCTGACAGCACCCGAGTCCAGCAGCCTGCCCCTGCCTCCCCAAGGCGGCGGCCCTGGCCTGCGAGGTTGTGGCCACCTCAGTGGGAGTCAGGAGGCCTGTTCCCGCTCACCGCTCACCACGGCTGAGCAGCAGGACCCTGGGCAAAACACTGCTCCTCTGCGGCTGTGCTGGCCCCTCCACCAGTGGGACAGCGAGAGCCTGGTGGGCAGGCTGTCCAGGCTCCATCCAGCTCTCAACCCCCACGGCGACTCGGACACACAGAGCTCCCTGGGTAGTAAAGGTTTCCAGTGTCACTGGGCCCTGACCTGAGCTACCTTGATCCTGCTGTGTGCTGGGCTCTGAGCCCTCCGCACACTCCATCCCACTGAAACTTCCCTGAGCACAGGCCTGAGAATCAAAGGGTCGCTGGTTTGATTACCAGTCAGGGGACATGCCTGGGTTGCAGGCCAGGTCCCCACTATGGGGCAAGTGAGAGGCAACCACGCATTGATGTTTCTCTCTCTCTTTCTCCCTCCCTTGCCCTCTCTCTAAGAGTAAATAAAATCTTAATTTAAAAAAGAAGAAGAAGAAGAAGAAGAAGAAGAGAAACTTCCCTGGCCCAGCAGCTGAGTGTGAGCAAGAGAGCAGGTGCACCCAGGCCCTAAGGATGGACACGGGGCTGGGCTCATAAAATGGGACTGATACTCGTACCTTTCTTACAGAGTTGTTGTAGGAATTAAATTAGCTAATGCATGCGATGTGATCAGAACAGTGACTGGCACGGGTTCTAGGCACAGGAAGGCTGACTTCCTGCTTTCATTCCATAAGGAGCCCGGGGCTCAGAGAACTGAGGTGAGTCAGCCAGGGCTCACGGCTGGGGAGTGGCGGGGCGAGGCCCTCGGCACAGGCCTGTCTGACTAGGAAGCCGATGTTCTTTCCACCCCCAGCACTGGGCTCCATGGAAAAGACCCTGAGATGAGCGGAGCGGGGATGTTGACAGCTTCGGGAATGGCGTTAGGAAATAATGACAGGCTTCCCGCCCCACTGACAAAGCAGTAAATATGTTTGTTCACTGTCAACAATAGAGAGTGGAATGTGAAAAAGCACAGAGGGAAGTGAAAAACCCTCTTTTCTCTCGGACTTCATACAGTTCTCCTGAGAATTAAAAAAAACTGGGGGGGGGGGTTCAGTGCCCTTAAGCAAGGCCTCACTTAAAGACGCCCAGAGAAGATAATGCCAGTGCCCCCCCCCAGGGCAAACCCAGCCACTCCCGGGCTCTCTTCCACCCCCGCCCAGGGCCAAGGGGGGCCCCAGCTGGGGTCACAGACATGAGGAAGTAACTCTGCAAGTCACAGGCTGCTGTTGCCTGGGTCACGAGCTCTCTTTCTAGAAGTCAGGTGGCTAGGAAGGCCTAGGGCCTGTCATATGCTGGGGCACAGAGAGGAGACCAATGTCTCCAGGCAGATATCACTTTCAGAAGATGAGGGACCATCAAAACCACCCCTCCCCTCGGACCCTGGCCTCGGGCCATCAGCACAGGCCTCAGGGGTGCCCTGACCGGGGCCCTTGGGCGGCCAGCACAGGCCTGACAAGACCCTGACCCTGAGACACCAGCACCAGTGAAGAGAGAATTTACAGTCCCTTAGGAGCCCCCAGGCCAAAGGTCTCACACAGAAAAGGAAACTGAGGCCCAGAGGAGCTGAGGTTCCTCGGAAGTCGCCCAGCAAGAGGCTGGGGCAGAGCCTGTGAGTCCCTGGGTGCTCCTTCCACTGCTTTGGCCTTTTGTCCTAGAGCCAATCTACTAAAAATTTTAATGTAGGATTTCATTCAATCTCTGAGGCCTAAGGAAACTTGCCTAAGGAAAGAGGAACAGTGATTATCAAGCCTGGCTCTAGAAGTTACAGGGGAAACTGGAAAAGCCAGTGTTTGTGCTGCCTGTCACCTACCAGACCCAGCAGAGCACGTTACTCAGATGGCCAGGATCTGCGAAGAGGCAGCTTTGCACCCTAACAGACCATCTTCGATTCCATTTTAAAGTGGCCCTTTTTATAAGGAGAAGGAAAATGAAGGTGAGGGGTTTGGAATTCAGGGAAAGTTAACTGGATTAAAAATACTGCAGCATTCTCGCCCTGGGCGGTGGTCTTCAGCTGTGCCCTGGGCGGCGGTCATCTCCCCCTGGGGGACGATGGCTCAGATACCATCGTGAGGCTTGCAGTCCTCCTGAGGCAGGAAGGTGCAACTGTTTGTGATCTCCTGGAGTCGGGGCGGGTCCTCCCTTCAGTTCCTGGGACAGTAAATAGCCTTTACCTGCATTGATTACTAAGCTTATTAGCTATTACTTAAACTAAAAATTTCTAACTTTCGAGTCCGCCATCATGGGGACTAGGCTTCATATTCACAGCAGGGTTAGAAGCTGACATGTGCCAATAGCCGCTGGTATTTCTGGGAAAGGCTTAATTTCTGGGGCGCCTTAGGCCCCAGACGTGCTGAGGGATGACGCCCCATGAGTCAGCTGGCCAGCGTTACTCCCCCAATTACCCTTCCCCATCCAGGACGTCGCTGGATGCCAGCCACCCCCATCTTCAAAGGTGAGGTGTGGGCAGTCCTTCAATCTGTACTGTGAACACCGTCACATCCGTCCTTCTGACCGGGACACTTTCAAGACTGATCAGAGACATCTGGGCACCCCACCCACCTAGAGTCCTGAGCTCCGTGTTGGGTTGGAGGGTCAGTCAACAAGGGGGCTAAGGCCCCGCGGGGCAGGGGGGCCCACCCCTGTTGGGATGTAGAAACTGAAGTTCCTGACCTGGGAAATCTCAGTCCCTTGGAGAGCAGCACCCAGCCTCGAATTCTAGGAAAGTGAAACAGAAACCAGCAAAGGTGAGAGGGCCCTTTAAGATGGGTCTCTAGCCCTGCCTAGATTATTGCTCTTATTTACCAACGGGAAACCAGAAGCTTGAAGAAGCCAAGGATCTTGACCAAGGTTGCTCCCCAGAAGTCCAAACCCAGTTTCCCAACTCAGCCCAGTGTGCACTCTGCCCCCAGCTCCCCTGCACCTGAAACCCCCTTCCAGCCCCTCCCTCCAGCACACTCCTATTCAGAAGCTGTGTGCACAGCCTGGACGTTTGCTAGTGTGAGCTTTTAAAAATTCTTCCTTCACTTGGACTGGTTGTGCCTGTATGTTGCAGGTGTGGCTTCCCGGACCTGCAGCCCCCCAGGGTAGGCAGGCTCTGCACACAGCAGGGCCTTGGGTACCTAGTGGTCGGAACTCTCCCCATCCGGCCTGCAGCACCGTGCCCTGGTACACAGAAGGACCTCAAGAGGGGAAACTGAGGCCAGAGGTACCATGAGGGACGAACAGGTTAAGCCGGGCTGTGGCAGAGCTCCTGGTGCCTGAGGCTTTTTCTTTCTGCCTCTCCTCTGACCTATGAGTTGGACTCATTCAGATAGTAGTTGAGCAGTGTTACTGAGGAAATGCCCTTGAATGGTGTGTGTGGGTGAAGGGAAGCTCAGTGTCAGGAGTGACCAGCGGGCAAGTTGGGGTCCTGAGGCCCCAGGCCTTTGCACCCTCGTCTCTGGGACCCTGGCCCCAGAGGCTGGACCGTACTCCCCCCCCACAACCGAGCCTGGTGTGCCAGCCCTTCCAAAGCCGCCCACTCTCCAGCCCACCTTTACACCTCACTCACAGTTGGGCAAGTCTCGGCTGACCTTTCCTACTGACACAGAAGCCCCACAGAGGTCCCCGGACTTGTCAGGGTCGCGCTGCTACTTAGTGGTGGGATGGGGCCTTAAACTCCTACAACTTTGCACTTCGAGTGGGGCCTGGGAGCAATCACCTTTCAAAGCAGTACACCGGACTCTAGAACACAGGGACAGCCAAACGTTTCCTGAACAAAACCGAGTCCCACTGCCTCCCTGGCCACCCCCTGGCCCAGGCCACCTCCCATTTCACGGGACAGTCTAAATGCCTCTGGGGGTCTCCTGGTCCCCTCTCTTGCCCCTGTTCTCCATCCTCCATGCCAGCAATGTGGGTGCATTGATGCAAATTTCCCAAAACTCTCCCTTAAAGAAGTCAGCTGTGCCTGCACCCCCAGGGTACACGGACACCCATGCAGGAGAGGTCCACCCATCCCGCCCTTCTCCCACTCCACCCAGGAAAGGCACAGCTCCCACCCACCCGGGTCCTCTGTGGGCATCACCCCATGACCCCTCCCGCACCCAGAGAAGGGGCAGTGTGAGGGCAGGCGCCTTGAGGCCAAGGCTGGGCCCTCAGTGCACCAGTGTCACTGAGGAGGCGAGGGGGCCCCTCACTGGGCCCCGCAGGCTCCTTCTCCTGCCACCTCAGAGCAGGCGGAGCTGAGGAACGCAGAGGTGGTCGTGGGGACCCGAGCTTATTTGAACCGAAAAAGCCGAAGTCCGATGTTTTCTGACAAAAAGCAGTCTGCCTGGCGGACAGAGGTCGGCTGTGGCAGGCACTCTTTTGGAATCGAAGGAATTAAACCAGCAGCCCCAAGGTCAGGTAAAAAACTAGTTTAACCCATTCACAATGTACAGCAAGCCACAGAATGCAACCCTTGCAAGTTTAAATTCATGACTAAAATTTTTTCAGATGTGTTTTAAAGGGCGCCTGTGGGAGAAAGACGTGAAGACCACTGCCTTGTTGAAGCCGTCTTCCAGCGCTGGTCGGCCCGCACCGTTTGCCGAGTGCCCGCCTCCAGGGGCCGCAGGGATGTGAGCGCAAAAGGCAGACTATAAACTTTCACTTCATACAAAAAGCAAAACTCTCCTTTTTTAATTTTAATTTTTATTGTTTTACTTCTCCTCGATGCACCCAGCTGGGTTCCCAGCTGTTGCCCCTGGCTCTTCCCTCTGTGGGAAGTTCCTCCCCCACACGTTGGTTCTGGAGCCTGAGTCCCGGCCACCGCAGCCACGCAGGCAAGCACGTTGGCCTGCACGTCGCTGTCTCTGCCGCCCTGCTGCTGTTCTGCCCTTGCTGGTGCCCCTGGCACTCTACCTTCGGTTTACTTACTGTCTGGTGGGTTGAATGTCAGTGTGAGGAAAGCAGAGTTAATGTTCCTGCCTCCAGCCTCTAGGTCAGGGCCTGGCCCGTAGCAGGTGCTCTGGAAACATTCTCCAGAAACGGAGGTGGAGTGAGGACCCTTGGATCCCGTTAGGGCCAGAGCGAAGCATTATTTGAGGGATGCCTGAGCGAATAAATGACGGAGCGAGGGACTGTGGGCCTGGGTGCCCGGAGCGCCCGCGTTCTTCCCCAACTCTGACCCAGCCCTGCCCATCCTTTGCCACCCTGCCCCAGTATCCCCCTCCTCACGCAGCGTTCCTCCACCCCACAGGCGAGCACACCCCCACGGGGCGTGGAACAACCTCGTGCCTGCCGCCTCCCCCCCAGCCTGGGAGCCCAGTCAGCCCCAGCTCCCCGGCTCCCGGAGCTCAGTAGATCCTTGACTGACGCTCGGAGGACAGAGAGGGGGTGGCGAGGAGGGAGGGGCCCGTCACCCCACCCTGCCGCCCATCCCCACACCCTGAGCACCTGCTGGGGCGCCAGGCCCTGAGCCCCGCATCTGAGCCTTCAGCCTGCAGAAACAATGACCATTGCTATTTTAATTCGTAACCCATTTATTTACGTGTGTTGTCAATTAAGATGTATATGTAAGTGAATCTCTTGAAAAACACAGAACTACAGAAGGAAGAAAAATACAATTCCCTTGTGATTCTACGCTCCGCAGCCTTACCACCAGCCCTGGTGACTTGGCCTGCCGCCTTCCTTTCGTGCCCAGCTGACTACCCTCGCCCCTGAACTTGTAACGGGGTGGGGACAGGGCTCCAGGAAGGCAGCAGAGAAGTGGAGAGAGTTAGTACCCAGTTTGGGGCCACAAACAAGCGTTATCAGTTCCTGAAAGGCCTCTGGGTGGTTGACTCCCTGAGACGCCAGGTAGGCCTCGCCCGCGAAGTCACAGAAGGAACTCCAAGTGCGACCTGAGGTCGGAAGGAGGCCGACCTCGCCCGGGGCAGGAGTCACAGGGAGAGCTAGGCCTTGTCCCCGAACACCTGCAGGCCCCGGCCGGCAGCGCAGACCGCCATGGCCTCAGCTTCCTTTACAGAGGGCACACCCAGCACCCGCCAGCAGGCGCTGAGCACAGCAAGGAGGGCACCTTGAGCCCCAGCCCTCGAGAGACTCTCAAGGGGCCACCGAGGTCCCGTGGGGACCAGGACATGGTCTTCCCGTCCGCTCTCCCTGCCCTGTCCACCCCCCACACCGTCTCTGGGGACTCTGAGAGTCCCAGACACCGCTGCCGTGGCCACGGTCACCTCCACAGCCACACCGGCAGCTCCTCACAGCCCAGCCCCCGATGCTCACAAAGACCAGACAACCTAGGTTTTCCATCCTTTTAAAGTCGGAATGCCTGCTGGCACTGCACTAAAATCACCTGTTATAACTTCCTTTTCCACTAGGCAGTCAACTTCCTGAGGGTTTTTTAAAATTTAATAATTTTGATTGTATTTTTTCATTACCATTAATCCCACTATCCCCTTCTCCCCGCCCCACAGTCACCCAACCACCACACTGCTGTCCATGAGTCCTTTCTCCTTTCCCTCCACCCTCCCGCCTCCCCCCACTGAGCTGTCATCTGCTCTCCATCTATGGGTCTGCCTCTATTTTGCTTGTTAGTTCAGTTTGTTCATTAGATTCCACTTCTGAGGAAATCATACGATATGTGTCTTTCTCTGACTGGCTTATTTCACGTAGCATAAGGTTCTCCAGGTCCGTCCATACTGTCACAAAAGGTAAAACTTTCTTCTTTTTTACAGCCAAGTAGTATTCCACCATGTAGGTGTCCCACAGTTGTTGTACCCACTCATCTACTGACGGACACTTGGGCTGCTTCCATGTCTTGGCGATTGGAAATAATGCTGCAATGAACGGGGGTGGGGTGGGGGGCGGTTATATTCTTTTGAATTAGTGTTTGGGTTCCTTTGGATATACGCCCAGAAGTGGGATCGCCGGGTCAAAAGGCAGATCCATTTTTAATTTCTTGAGCTATCTCCACACTTTTCCCACAGCGGCTGCACCAGCCTGCATTCCCCCAGCAGTGCGGAAGGGCTCCCCTTTCTCCACATCCGCACAAGCACTGGTTCGTTTTTTTTCAAACAGACACCAGGGAACAAAATTGTATCAGTCACAGTCCAGGTTCCCAGTGTGTCTTCGCTGCAGGTTTATGGCTGTGGGAAAGGAAGGGTCTGCGAGAACAGTCCTGTGTCCTCTGTGACAGTCGCTAAATTCCTGGGGCTCAGAATGGTGCCTGGCACGAAGGAGCTCAACACCCGCTGGCTGAATGAAGGAGACTTGGCAAAGTGAGAAAGGTCTGCCTGGCCAGAAAGTGGCGGAGGCGGGATTCGAACCCAGGGCCCCGGGACGACCGCACAGGGCTGCTCCCGCCGCACTTCCCCTTTTGGGCCGTCCTCAGTGTCATTTCGTCCCTCAGTGACGTTCACAGGCTCGCTGCAGCCCCAGCACCGGCGCCAGAGCCACTTTCTGGCCAGTCTACGCTGGATTCCCCCTCTCTCCTCATCTCTCACTGTTCTCCCACTGCCCCCCACTCTCTGCCCTTGTGCCCACAACCAGCAGTGCCCACCTTTCCCACCAGCCTCCCAGCAGAGCCCTCCGCCCAGCAGAGCACAGCGCTCACTCCATCAGTCTTCTGCCATCTCTCATCGGAACGCCCTTTCCCCCTCCGCTCACCTGGCTCCCGCTTGCTCTGTAAGCCGAGTCCTGTTCCGCTCGTCCCAGGGAGTCTCTCCTCGCCGTCCCGGCCCCACTGGGGTCCTGCAGCTCGAGTTCTCTACCTTTCTGTGGCTTACACTTCACACCATCTGCTGCTCTTCCACCCTCCACCTCCTTCCCCAAACACGTATTGAGCACCTATTATATGCTGAGCACTGCTTTAGATGAACTGCGTGTAAGGCTTGGTAATACAGATACCATCTCTGCCCTCAGGAGGCCACCGTCTGATGGGGAAATTTACAAGAGAAGGGGCAAAGACCACCGAACACATGATCAGACACAGAGGGAGGAGCTGCCTCGGAAACACAGGAGGTAGCCCAATGCAGAACCAGGCAGTCTTGGAAGGCTCCTGGGAGCAGCTGGATCCAAGCTGGGACCTAAGAATAAGTGAAAGGTAGCCTGGCAAAGAGGGCAGCGCATGGCAGTCTCCTAAGCAGAGGTTCCCAGAACCGGGTGCCCGGTGAGGGGAAGGGGAGGGCTTGAGGACTATCCCCGGCTTCCCGTGGCCCTTTGATTGGCTGAGGCTGCTTGGACTTGATTGAGGGGCCACGAGAAGCCTGGGGTAGACCTGCCGCCCTTGGCATGGGTCCTGGGCTCTTCCCCTCCCTGGCATTTCTCAGGTTGCACCAGGCCAGGAGGCCAGTGGGAAGCCAGAGGTCTCTGTCAGCCTCAGTCAGATGTGTAACTAATGAATGTTCTGGACACCTGACATCTGGGAAGCAGGGTCAGGTACTTTATCTTTAAGCCGAATGGGAAGGAAGGCAGGAACTAGAGAAAAAAACAGAGGCCCAGGAAGTCAAGCGACACGATGAATACACACTTGAGTGGATGAATCCGGGGGTTCCAGAGCTGTTTCTCTGAGTCTCCAGAGAGAATCGTTTTGGTCTCTGGGAAGGCCAACGAGGAGGAAGGTCATTTGCAGCTTCTCTGGACTCCTTTGCAGGAAATGGAGAAACAGACCAGTCTCTGAGCCAGCAAGCCCCGCTCTTTCCACGGGGAGAGGGCGGCCAGGGGAGAAGCCCGAAGGAGCGGAAGATAAGGCACCTTCCTCTCCGTGTTTTGCAGTGGCTCTGGTGCTGGGGAAGACACCGGGGCGCGCCCCTTCCAAAGCAAGAACGCATTTCCTGCCAGACCCCAATAAGCCCCAGCACTCCTGACATCGGGACAGTGGGGGCAGGTACTGCATCTGTGAGCCACGTGGGAGGAAAGGCAGCCTCTCGAGAAGGAAACAGACCCAGGTAGTCAAGTGTCTTTCCCCAGGGCCGGCCGGTCAGGGGGCCAGTCGGGACGTGAACCCCCAGTGCCCGGCCCTGTCCACAAGCAGGAGGGAGGACGCAGTGGAGAAAACGGAGTCTGTCTGCAGGGAGAAGACTCGGAAAAGGAACTGGCCTGATTAGAAGGTGAAATGGAAAAGTTGCCTCTCGAGGGAGCTCCTGCCCGGCTGCTGGTGGTGGAGACAGGCTCCGTCCTTCCAGAGAAAATATCTGTGAAAACGGCCGGGGCTTGCAGTGGGCCTTCCCCTCGGCCCAGTAATTCAACCACCGCTGGGGGTGGATCTTAAGGCCTAAGGACAAGAAAGCGTTAAGTACAAAGTTGCTTACCGGGGTGTTTGTTAGTCATAATGGTAGAAGGCTGGAGACATTCCAAACGTCTGACAAGAAAATTATTAAGAAAATCAAGACGGCCTCAGAATATCACACAGTCCATAACCCTGCCACTTGCGAAGGCCTTTCCAACTCGGGGCAATGCTCACAATGAAGTGTGAGGTGGAGAAAAGGGTGTAAAGCTGACGCGGAGCTGCCAGAGATGGGCAGAGCCACAGAGGCGGGGCGGGGGGGGGGGGGGTTTCTTCTTTGAAAAAGTGGAAAATATTTTAAACTTTTGTCAGACAATAAAGGCAATGCAGTCTGATGGTAAAAAGAATTTTTAACAATCTAGGTATGTGTGACAGTAAAAAGTGACTGCAGACACCGAGCACGGGCCGGTGGTGCCGGGTCGGAGGGGGCTGGGGAAACGGGTGGAAAGTGAGGGCACTAGGAACAAACCGGCGGTCACAGGACAGTCACGGGTGTGAGGTGCGGCAGGGGACACCGGCGGCCAGATCGGACTGACTGCGCGCAGTCCCCCAGGGTGCTACATGTATCGGGGTGCTGACTTCGTAAGTTATCGAGGTGGCTCACCAACGGATTGTGCAGCTGAAACTAATGTAATATTGTATGTCAAGTGTAATCAAAAAATAAATTTTAGCCTTGGCTGGTGGAGCTCAGTGGATTGAGCGCGGGCCTGCGAACTAAGGGATCGCGGTTCGATTCTCAGTCAGGGCACATGACTGGGCTGCAGGCCAGTTCCCAGCAGGGGACGCACAAGAGGCAACCACACATTGATTTTCTCTCCCTCTCTCCTTCCCTTCCCCTCTAAAGATAAATGAATAAAATCTTTGAAAAAATAATAAAATACATTTTAAAAAATCTTTGAAAAGAAAGTAAAAAGCTCAAGACCTTCTGCAATCCACTGTCCAGAGATGACCAGTGTCAATAGTTAACATCCTCTTGGTCACACACACACGTGTGACAGACACACTTGCACTGACATGTGTACAGGGATACAGACACAAATACACAACTTATTTAGTTTTATGCCAAAGTGGGACCGCACCGGGCGGCCACCGGCGCAGGAGGACGGCCCGACCCGGGGTCAGCAGGGCCGCGCGGCCCGGCCCTGAGGCCGCACCACTCGCTTCCCCATCGGTCTCCGCCACACCCCGCGAGCCACTGCCCTTCGGCTGGAGCCCAGTAACTCAGATTTGTTGATAAAGAAATGCACTTGAGCAAACTAGGGGAGGAGGAGGAGGAAGACTATGAATATAGGGAGAAAGAGGAGGAAGGAAGGGAGAAAGGAGGGGAGGAGGGGAGAAGCATTCATAGTCCCTCCATCCAAAGAGAACTTCTACTAACATTTAAGGGCATCTTCTTATATTTTTCCTGTGAATATACAATAAACATTTGACAGAGTGGATTCACACCAAAAAAAATGGGGCCATACCCAAACACCGTTTTAGAACTTGCTTTTCCATGTGGTACATCCATCTCTTCACATCAGTGCACTTAGGTCAGCCTCATATTTTTGATGGCTGCTTAATGTTCCACTGTGGGGTGAAGAAGGGCTTATTTTTGTAACAAATCTTTTACTTCTAAACCTTTGAGTTGTTTCCGATTATTTAACTAATAACAAATCACTGTAATGAACAGTTATTATCTGCTTATTAAAGAAGAAAAACAGAATTATCTTCTGAGGGTGGGCCTCTTGTCCTACAGGCTTCCCCACTAGGTGAGTGTTCTGGGAACCCTCCTGTGTTGGTGCACCAGCTGGTGTGGTTGTGAGAGGCTGGGTTCGGTTTCAGTGAATTTTTCTGAAGACTCAACTCATTTGCACATTTCATGACGGGTGATTTACGAGCACACCTGCCACACCACGCTGAGTGTTCAGCAGTTTTTGACCAAAAACATAACATGACCCCTGGGCGCCACCCTCCCTATTCACCTGATCTTGCCCCAAATGACTTTTTTTGTTTCCCCAGATTAAAAAAGTCCCAAAAGGAGACATTTTGCTGATGTGGAAGAGGTGAAACAAATAAAAAACAGCAGAAGCACTAAAAGGCACCAAAAGCAGTAAGTTCCAAAACTGTTTTGAGCAGTGGAAAAACATCTCGGTAGGCGTATTGCATCAAGTGGAGAGCACTTTGAAGGTGACTGAAGTTTAAACATGTAAGAGTAAACACATAACTTTGTATAAATAAATGCTGGTGTTTTTTGCCCCCCCCCCCATCTTGGTACATGCATTTTTCCTAGAAGTAGATTTGCTGGGGCAAACAGAATACATTTTTAAAATGCTTTTCATCTTTCCTGCCAAATTCCTTCTAGAAGATTGCACAGGTATGCATTTTAAAGGGGTACCCATTTCCCCACATTTTCGTGGCATTAAGCTTTTGATTTTGAACCAGTGGTATGGGCAGGAAGATGTCTCTAGTTGGTTTGATTTGTGTCTCTCTAAGTCTCAGTGAGATTCCTTCACGTGTGTGTGCTGCCTGTCAGATTTCTTCTTCTGGGAACTGCCTGTTCTTGCAGAGTTTTCATTTTTTATTTATCAGAACTGTATTGCCTTAATAATTGGAAAGTAGTATGAATCTTCATTTTGAAAAAAGAAAATGTACCTGTCTTTACCCCATGATCTTCAAATTCGAAGGCGGGGGGACTTGCAACATGGTGGGCAGAGGGAGGGTGGGGTGGGCCGAGGGGCAGAGCCTGGGATGGCGGCAGAGCACCCCCCACGCAGCTTCGCCCCTGACCTGCCGGGAGTGCTCACGGTGGGCACCCACTCAGGGTTCTGGGGGCCCGCGTGTCCTCCTTTAAGGTCAGTGGCTTTCCAAATCCCAAAGTGTATCTCCCCTCCCGACTCCCACCCCCCATCAGGATGGCACGGGGCTTCTCAATCCTGGCTGTACTTAGAGAACTGAGTGACTTTTTAAAAATAACGCATTCCCAGGGTCCACTCCGGAGATCCCAATTCAGTGTTTTATAAAGCCGCCAGGCGACTCTCATGCGGCCAGGGCTGAGGACACGCATCAAAGCAGGTCTGCCGTTGGGAAACCGAAGCAGAGCCATGACCTTCAGCCTGCCCCCTTCAAAACAGAACCCGAGGCTACTCCCCAGACCACAGGGCTCCGAGAAGCTGCTGAGGGTCTTCGAGGCATCGACTTCACAGCTCTAGGGTGGAGTACTATGCTGCCATCAAAAACAACAAGGGCCAGCAGGTACCCACTGGGGACACTTCCCACCATGCGTTTGTGAGAAAGAACTTATGGAACAGCATGCACTGTGTATGACCCTTGTGTTTTTAAAAGCCTATATACACAAAACCGTATGCATGTTCATGCATGCGTATAAAAACTCTTGATATGTATCAAAACGTCAGAATCCTTATCACAATTTTATGCACTTATTTATTCGCCCGTTGATTTGTCAACCTCCCTCCACTCGTGTCCGAGAGGAAGCCCGCAGGAAGCCAGAACACATCTGCTCATTAACAGTTTTAGCGCCCGGAACGTTCCCTAGCACACGGGAGGGACGCGGGAGGTATTCAAGAGAAAGCCGAACACAGAAAAAGAAGGAGAAAAGGAGAGAAAGACAAACTTGAAGGAAGGGAGGGAAAAGTTAGAGTTGGAATTCATCTTTCACAACTTTAATTTGTTGACTATTTAAAAAATGCCTTGACTGTAGAATAAAACCCAGAGTCCGCGTTGGCAACAGCTAACTGCGGCCCGGTGACTCCGCCCGCGTCTCCGGTCCCCACCTCTCCCTCCTCCGCGAGCAGCCGCCCGGAGCCCGACCAGAGGCTCCGCCAAGGCGTTTCCCACCCGGAATCCGCGGGGCCGTGGGGAGGGCGGCGCAGGCCCCCGGGGAAGCGTCTCCCACCACCCCGGGGCCCAGTTCCCGCCGACACTGCCCCCGCCGCCTCCCCGCAGCTTGCGCCAGACCTGCCCGGGGCCAAATCCTCATCTGCTTTCGAAATGCGATTTTGTGCAACCCTGGCGGAAGAGGCTTCAGGAGAAAGAGGATCAGAAACCAGGAGCTGAGTGATTTCGGGCTCAGGGGCATCTGGGAGGGGTACCCCCAACCCCCGCACCCCGCACCCCGCACCCCTCCTGGCAAAGCGGCGGGGAGCCAGCAGCCTGGACCCGCGTGGGTCCTCGTGGGCAGCGAGGGGCCCCGGGGAAGCTCCGGGGGCGCTCAGTGTGGCCCCCTTGGGGGTCTACCTGCAGAGGGCGGCAGTGGAAGACTGGGTTTTCACTTCGCCCCTTTCCAGAATGTTCGTTGACTTGAACCTCACACACATCCATTCTCTCTGTCTCCCCTGGCTGTCCTTCCGGCCACCTCCTCCAAGCAGCCACCTTTCTCCCAGCTCTCCGGTAACTCCCTGTCCTGAAAGCGGCAGCACCCGGCCAGCTGCCGGGTCTGGGGAACCTCAGGAGAGCGCTGCCTCTGTCTGGGCCTCCAGGCCGGCCCGGGAGGGCTGAGCGCCCAGACTGAACCCCGCAGGCTGCTCGTTTGTTCGCGGGAACACCTTCCACCCGAGAGGAAAGAGGCAGATTCCACCCCGGGCCCCTCCGGCCCCCACTCAGGCCTGCGGCCACCTGCTGACTCCCTGGGCCAGCCGCCCTCCCTCCTGTCCGTCCTCAGCCGACAACCCTCAGCCCTAAGTCCAGTTGGAGAAGCTGAGGAAGTTGTACTAACGATGTAAACAAAGTTCCTGACCGCATCTGAAGGTAACAGCTTTACTTCCAAGCCCCAGCTCCCCCTCTGCCCCCGAGCCCCCTGCCCAGCCCCATTTGCCCCTGGACAGGGCCAGGGGTCTCAGTCAGTGCCAAGTCTGCCGGTGGGCTGGAGCTCCAGGCCCGCGGCCATCCAGCCTGCCCCCGAAGGGCGGGTTGAACGCGCAGTCTCGAAGGATTTACACTTGGTTGTAAAAATAATTTCAGTGAGTTGCCAACACTCAGAATAAAGAAATTACACACAGCATTTGGGCTGATTTCCTGCGGGGTCACAGTCCCTTGGCCCAGCCCTTCAGTGTGTCTACACGCAGCCCCAGGGAGGCCGAGCGGCCTTGGAAACTGGGATTTCTGCCCGAAGCGAAGGAAACGCACGGTGCCGGCACCGTGAGCACAGCCGAGGAGCGGTGATGGCCTCGGGAACCCTGAGGTCATCAAGCAAGAGCTTGACAAAGACCAGGGCTGGCCTTGCCCAGAAAACGTCACGCGGGACTCTGGTCTCGGTTGCTCCTTCGGGGCAGCGGTCAAGCCGGCTAGTTTGAGGGCCCCGTGGACCCTGGACTTGCGACATTTTGGGGCCCGTGCACTTCAGGTGTCATGGCTTCTGGTTTTGTCCTGCAAGGGCGGGCATGTAGCTCAGGCCGTTGTTCTGGCCTGTCCTGAGCCCTTGGGGCCCCACCCTGCGTCCTCACTCCTTCCCTTCAGCCGCCTTTCCTCCCTCCCTCCTGCCTCTGCCACCCATTCGGCCCTCCACCAGCGCCCCTCCTCTCACCCTGGCACCCCTGCCCCTGAACCCCCCCCAAGAGACCCCACTTCCTTCCTGGGAAGCTTTTCAGGGCTCCTCTTTCTTCACACTGGGGGGCGCCAGGCACGGGAGTGCTGCCCAAGCCCCTCCCTGGGAGGAGCCCTGCGTTCCCCCACCTGAGCCTCCCACTGCTCCCCAGACTTGCTCGGCCTTGTTCTCTGAGGTGCCCCTGCCATTTCCCACAGTTTATCTCCCCAGAGAAACCTCCTTCCAGGCCCGTCGGGGTTACCCGCACCTCCCAGCCCGCTCCATTCACTAGCCTCATCCAACAGTCCCTAAACATTGTTACCACAGCCGCTGACCCCGCATTAGGCCCTCTGCGAGCTCACAGCTCTGTTGGAAAGTAAAATGGTGCAGCTGCAACAGAGGAAAACCTGGCACGTTCTCAAATCGTTAAATGTACAGTTAAGTAATTTCACTCCTAAGGGTATACACCGAAGAGAAACGAAGGCACATATCTAACATACTCGTAAAAACCTGTACAGAAATGTTCCCAGCAGCATTACTCAGCCAAAAGTAGAAGCGGCCCAAATGCCCATCCGTGCAAGAAGGCCCCATCGAAACGTGGCGCATGCCTGCAATGCGATACCCAGTCCACAGCAGAAAGAAACAAAGTACCAAATGCAGGCCACACTGTGCTCAATGACAAAAACCAGTCCCCGAAGACCATCTACTGCAAGACTCCTTTGTATGAAATACCCAGGACAAACAAATCTCCAGAAACAAAAACCGGATTAGTGGTTGCCTAGGGCTGGGGATGAGAAAAGGTGGGTGGTAACAGTTGGGAGCTGGGAGTTTCTTTTTGGAGTGATAAAAGTGTTCTAAAATTAGATTGTGGTAATGGTTACACCACTCTATAAATATACTAAAATATTGTATTGTATGCTTTGAATGCATGAAGTGTACGGTATATGAATTGTAGCTCGATAAAGCTATTTTTTTTTTAAAGCTGGGGTTAGGTTGGGTTGGGGGGAAGTATTGTATTGGTGGAATAGTGTTGAGAAGCCTGCCCTCTCGTGGCCAGTTTGCAGCAGTAGCAACAGGGAGGCAAGGAAACTGGTCCGTGCTATCCTGAGACAGACCACAAGAGGGCAGATGAACACAGCATTTGCTGCGCCAACCCTTGTGGAGTACCCTGCTCCTAATCTTTGGAAGCCTCTCACTCAGCTGGGTACCCAGGGACGGGGGCAGGGAGCGAGGAAGAGCCAAGCTGGGGCAGGAGTAATCTTATAGAGTTTGTCACAGTAATTATACCCTAGGTGTTCTTATTAGCAGGTTGAACCGTCTTCTCTGGCTTCTACATAAGCCCACAGCTGCCCTAGGGAGGGGTACCCCAGGCCTCTAAACCCAGAGGAGTGGGGGAGGGTGCAAAATTTGGTAACAATGACCCAGAAAGTTACTGAGTGCCAACTCTGGTCACTAATGTGCTTGGCCTGTGCCAAAGTCTGGGGGCGGGAAAAGGGTTAAAGTTAGTACCATCCAAGACGTGAAGGAGATGAGTTTGGTTGGGTATCATGCAGTCGAAGAGAGTAATGAAGCACTCATACGTGTCACAGCGTGAGGAGCCTCAGAAAGTGATGCTAAGAGAAAGAAGTCACTCACAAAAGGTTATATACCGTATGAGTCTATTTATATGGAATAGCCAGGACAGGCAAATCCACAGAGGCAGAAAAAAACTCGTAGTTGTTAAGGGCTAGGAAAGGGAGACCTTATGTAAGTTAGAGATCGAGTCCCTTTTGGGTTCCCTGTATCCTGGAATATGTATGTCCTAGTCCTGTTATTGCTTCCTTTTTAAACATTTCATTCATTCATTCATTCATTCATTCATTCATTTTTAGAGAGAGGGGAAGGGAAGGGGAAAGAGAGGGAGAGAAACATCAATGTGTGGTTGCCTCTTGCACGCCCCCTTCCAGGGGCCTGGCCCACAACCCAGGGATGTGCCCTGACTGGGAATCGAACTGGTGACCCTTTGGTTCTCAGGCCAGAAATCAGTCCACTGAGCCACACCAGCCAGGGGTTATTATTGCTCTCATCTGACCTACCACACCACTCTTTCCCCTTGGATGTGCTCCTGTTAATGTTTCTCTGAAGGGCTGGTACGCAGTGATGAAGCCAACCCAGTGTGGCCTGAGGTGAGCACTGACCAGAGGTCAGCGGCACCTTCTTCACTCTGCTCCCCACTGTGCTCCTGTCACTGAGACCAGAGCACCTGCCTGGAGGCCACCTCACACAGCCGCCTGGTCAGTTGACACAATTCAAACCCTTAAACACTTTCTTCCCGTGTTCTCAATCAAACCACATCACCCCTGTCCTACCGTTCTGAGTAAATTTTGTGGGGATTTTGGACCAACTACATTCACCCTGCTGGGCCTGGGCCTGGGTAAGTGAGGAGCAGGTGGCCTGGCTCTGCACGGGGTCCCACCGCAGCTGGGTGATGGCGGACAACCACTGACCCTCTCTGGGATGGCCAAAGAGCCACCAAACCAGAGGATCTGGGTTAGAATCCGGCTCAGTCTCTTACTTGCTATGGGACTTTGGGCAAATGACTTTTCATCTTTCTGAGCCTTGGAGTGAAATACTAGGTGTACGTTCAGTACACTGGTTTCTAGTCCCATCCCTGGCTGAGTGATCTCCAATGACCACGGGTAAGCTGAGTCACCCCTCAGAGAGAGGCGATGGATAAGGACCATACGTTCACTCCAGAAACCCTTCCGGGGCCTGGCTGCTCAGGCCTGAGCAGCTGTGCCAAGAGCAGGACTTGAGCCCTGTCCTCAGGTGTCCAGTCTGACAGTGAATGAATAGTCATAAATAGGTGGTCACAATGCTACCACCTGAGGGACCTGGGAAGGCTTGAAGGCCAGACCCTGAGGCCACAGCTCCAAACCCCTTGGCCGCCAGTCCTCTCTCAAGGCCATGATCTGCTGGCTGCAGCCACTGAGTCTGGAGCAGGTGGGCAGGGGTGGGCGGCCAGCAGGGGAGGGAGGAGACAGCACAGAGAGCCTCCACCCTTTACCACTCCCGGAAGGGGCTCTGGGAAAAAAAAACCCAATACCTTTGAGATTTTGCTCCTTTTTCTTGAATATGCCCACAGGAAAGAAGCATGCAGCTGTTGCAGTTTGGCTTGCTTAACCCCCACCCTCCCTCCGTCCCCCGCCCCCTGCTCTGACCTGCAGAGCTCCTTACACAAAGCAGCCACCCCATGAATTCCGTTGGGTCAAGCAGGCGAGAAACCAATGCTCACGCTGGAAACAAAAAGAAGGAAGGGGATGCCGCCCCTGTCCAGGCCCCCGAGAGAACACTGAGAATGTTCTTGAAACTGTCACGTAAAATACCCAGGTCCTTCGCGGTTCGGAGGCGTGATCACCAGGTGCTCACACTCCTGTGGGGAGCGCCGCCCTTAAACCTTCTGGGTTTATGTGCATCTCATTTCAGAATCGATTCGTATTTTTACGCAGCAGGGCCGCACTGTACACACTGCGCTGTAACTGCCCGTTGCAGCCTCCGAGCACCGAAAGGCCAGAGACTGTCTGGAGGACCCGGGGGCACAGGGTGGGATGCAGACGCCCTGTCCCGTCCAGGACTCGAGACTCTGAGGACCGCGTGGGCTGCCATCCGGGCGCCCACCTGGAGCGGTCAGCAGCGGCCAGCCTGCCCATCGGATGTGCTCCCACACTGCTCTCCAGAGCGTGCAGGACCAGAGGGACCCAGGTTGGGACCCCACAGGAGCACCTCCTGGCCCCCTGCACCCCCCTCACCCAACACGCGCTCTCCCAGATCTGTTCTTGGGGGCCTGAGAAAAGTGTCCCAAATCTTGTCCTTAATACTGAAAAGTAGGGGAAAAGAGCCTCAGTTTCCCCACCGGTCATTGCCACTGTGCTCGCCCCACCCACGTCGGGACTGAAGAGAACACCGGTGTCGTGTCTGCATGAGCTTCAGGTCGGTTTTTATAGCTCTCCTTTACCCTTTAAGTTTTCCACAGAATTCCATTCGTTATGTGTTCTTTTCCGTTTTTCTGTATGTCGTAACAAGCATTTACACTTTTTAAAAAATTTATTCGGAGAGAGAGAGGAAGGGAGAGAGTGGGCAGGAGGGAGAGAGAGATTTGTTGTCCCACTCATTCATGCATTCATTGGTTGATTCTGTATGTGCCCTGACTGGGGATCAAACCTGCAACCTTGGTGTATCAGAGTGACACTCTAACCAACTGAACCACCTGGCCAGGGTTCCCGGCCAGGGCCAAACATTTACATCTACAACAATCTATTCGCAGGAAGCCCTAACTGGTGTTTTCAGGCAATGCTGCATTTCTGTGTGATTCACTCCTAAGAGTAGGATGGCTGATGCAGCCGAGCGGATACGTGGATTTACGATATTCACATTGCCATCAAATTACTCTCCGAAGAGGTTATTCAAGTTCCAGCCCCACAGGCAGAGAGTGGGGTGCCTGCCTCCACCTGCTCCCCAGCAGTGGGGTGACCAGGCTTTAACACGTCTGCTCCCTTTGTCCTCCATGAAGCCTGAGGCCACCCGCGTGGGAAGGGGAGGAAGCACTGCAGGTGGCTGAGTAGTGCCCCCAGGACGTGCGCAGCCCCCAGGACGTGCCCCTGGTGTCCCCCCAGGCAGAGGGACTGTGAGGAGGTGATTAAGACTATGGACCTTGGGATGGGAGACTACCCTGGATTGTCTGGGGGTGGGGAGGGGGATGACCCGTCTCATCATTTGAGTTCCTAACAGTGAGGACCTTCCCCAGCTGTGGGCAGAGGAAGACACAATGTTGGAAGAATGGCTGAGACGTGGGAAGCCGCCTGCTTCGAAGGTGCAGGAAGAGGCCAGGAGCCAAGCCATGCCGTGGCCCCTCGAAGCTGGAAGCGGCCTCTCCCCCGGGACCTCCAGAAGAGAACGCAGCTCTGCCCACACCTTGGGAGACCCCCGTCGGACACCCATCTGCCTTAAAGACCTGTAAGGGGATGAATCTGTGCTGGTTTGAGCCACTAAGATGGTGACATTTGCTAGGCAGCTCTAGAAATGAACTTGGCGGGCAAGCACAGGGCTCCGAGGCCCGCTTCCCGGGGAGAACCCCTTTGACACTCTGGTCTCCTCGCCACAGACGGAAGATGCCGGTCCTTCCTGCCTCTGTGCTGATTCGCCCACCGACAGGCCCTGCTCCCTCCTGAACTGAGTCCTTCACACCCCGCCCCCGACCTGCTCCGCCCATACACATCCCTTTGCTCCAAGGCTTCTGGAGCCCAGGCAGACAGCAGAGTTCACTTCGGCTCACCTGGATCCCCTGGAGGGAGGAGACGTGAGTAAGCCAGTCTCTGCTCTCGTGACATCTGGATCCAGCCGCCGAGTGAGACGGGGAGAACCGCAGTTATGAGAGTGCTTCAGCCTTCATTGGCCATGAGGGCAAGACTTGATGGCTCCTCTGTCTTCCAGAACTTTTACTTGATCAGGGCAGTAAGGTACGCCTTGCTTGCTGGGCCCCGGGCAGGGGCAGCGAGGAAGGGTGTGGAGGATAACGCCTCTGGAGCCATCCCCCACGTGTTGGGGGAGGGGCCCGTGGCTGGCCAGGCCGCCTGCCTGGTCATGGGCCGGTCCCGGAGGCCTTGTGCAGGAGACCTGCCCTGCTGCCCACAGAACTGGCCTCGGGAATGCACCTCTTCCCCACTGCATTCCTCCTCCTCACCCGGAGCGACTCCTGCACCGGGGTCCCCGTCTCAGGCTCCGCTTCCGGGGACACCCAGGCACAGGAATGACCGAGAGTAAAACTCAGGAAGGCACACGAGGGGCTTGGGACACAGCACAGTCACCCCATGACCAACAAGGTAGGGGGTATTTCAGATCAAACAGGACCAGAGAGACATGACTGGGCGACTCACAAAACCACGAGAAGTTATTTCTCACGATTCTGTAGGTTGGGAAGTCTAAGGTCAAGGCACCGGCAGACTCAGCGCTGGTGAATGCCCGCTTCCCGGGGCCACGGCCGGCTGTCTCCTCACGGCGCCCTCTGGTGGTGGGAGGGCGAAGAGCCCTGTGGGCCTCTTTCACTGAACACCAATCCCACTCACAAAGGCCCCGCCTTCAAATGCCATCTCATTGGGCGTTAGGTTTCAACATAGGAATTTGGGGGGACAGAGACATTCAGTCTACAGCACCCACTCAGCACATCTTCAAGCGCCCCCCCCTTTGATTTTTCCCTCCTATACAATCTTAGAAAACTGACACCTCACCTTCCCTCATCCCTTGCAGCTAGAAGTGGCCACGTGACCCAGTTCCGGCCAAGAAGTTGTAAGCTGACGGCTGCTGAGAAGTCCCCTCCTGATGTGGTTACACCCTCATCTTCCACTTCCCTCCTCCTGGAACTCGGACTTCACTGAAATTTGTAGAACACCACACTCACCAACTATGGAGGACACTGTCTTTCACGGGCCCAGGGAGCGCTGGCCCAGATAAACCTTGCTGGGCCACAAAGCAAGTCTCACAACATTTCAAAGGACTGAAAAAAACATGCTGCAGTGGCATTGCATCAATTGTATTAGAAATTATATTACTAACATTATGATATCCAGAACATTTTCAAATATTTAAAAATTAAGCAATTCTTCCAAATATTCTAGGGGCCAAGGACGAAATCACAAGAGAAATTAGAAAATATTCCCAGGTTAATAATGATGAAGGCACAACCTGTTAGGATAGATGGGAGAAAGATGGGCTGCTGTTGTGGTAGAATGAGCGGCCAGCGGGGAAACAGAGGCAGGGCCCTAGCCACTGGGAGCTGACTCGCTGCAGGAAGACGCGTCTCGCCCATTGACCCAGCAGCCCTGAGCCTGGATTGATGAGATGGCCAGGCATTCCGATCAACAAGCAAAACTATGACAGTGCAGGAGGGGGAGCCCTTGAAAGTCTGTGCGTGTCATCCCCACCGGCTGGGAAAGGACACCCGTGAGGATGTGTATTCATCCCAAGGCCTGGATGGGGAGGGGGCCATAGTGCCCAAAGGAAAAGCCCATAAAACAACTTTGGTTAACAGCCTGCCTCCTGTCACGTATGCAAAATGAACAAATGGGGTCTGGAGCAAGATAAGGATTTGGGCTAACAGACCCCCCCCCACACACACACATACCTACGTTTGGGCAGTCACGTCTCCGGGGGGCGGGGCTGGCACCACCTTTGCCTGTCAGTCACCCCCACCCCTCCAACTGTGTAGGTCCTCAGAACAAAGGACTCTCCCTTGGCTCTTTCTGCCACCTGGCCACCTGGCCCCTGGCCACCCTGCTTTTGCCACCCCTGCTCTAGCCACCCTTGTTTTGCTTTCCCGTTAGAACTTAGCACTAATAAACTTTGCTTGCACACTAGTAGGCTCTCTGGTCTGTAATTCTTTACTACATTGGCGAGAAGAGCCAAGTGTCTGGGAGTTTCTCCTGTAACGTAACAAAGTTATTGGTGTCCTCCAGTTAAAAGAATCTTTCCCATGTTATCTTTTTCCATTCTGAGATTTCCATTTGCTTCTTATCTTCCCAGGCCTCCTCAGAGTGTGGTCCACACACATTCGGTGCAGGAGTCTGAGCATCTGAGGGGGAGTTCAGGCAGATTTGGGGCCCCCCTTCCGTGGTTCCCACCTTGCTGAGATCCCCTCCCTCAACATCCGGCAGCTCACCCAGGCCTGAATTGTGACCTCTGACTCCTCAAGCACCGTGGCCTCTGCCGAGTTTGTCTGGAGTTCAGCACAGCCTGGGATATGCCCTGGGGGGAGCTGGAGAACCGTGGGCCTCAGCCCCGAGGGCCTTTCCCTGGAGTCCTCTCCCCTCCGTCTTCTTCCTGCTTCGGGAAGCTCTCCGGCTGGTGGACAGTTGTTTTTCATGTTTTATGCAGACTTGGAACTATTGTAGGCAGATGTGTTGATCCGACAGTAGTGAGGCTGCCATTCCTGGGAGCCTGAAGTCGTTCCTGATCTTGAGACGACCATCTTCCCAGACACCTGCCTGTGCGATTCGCATACCCGTGTGCACCTGATTTCATGTGAACAGGACTACACGCTCCACGCTGCTTTAGGTCCCAACTTTTCCCCTCAGCAAAGACATGAATGTCTTTCTGTGTTCACGTTTGTATACCTACATTGCCATTTTTAAGAGCTACGTAGTTTCCCATGGATACGGGTAACTACTTTCCTCGTCCCAGTCCAGCCCACAAACAGCGCTGACTCAGACCCTTTTGCAGACATCCCCTGCATGTCCCCAGTTCTCTCTTGGGACAAATTCCTAGCAATGGAATTGCTGGGTGCAAGGCATTCCTCCATACCTACCTTCATTTTTACTTATTTATTGTTCATTTTTTTAAAGATTTTATGTATTTATTTATTTATTTAGAGAGGGGAAGGGAGGGAGAAAGAGAGGGAGAGAAACATTGATGTGTGAGAGAAACCGCTTGGTTGCCTCTCTCAAGCCCTGCAACCCAGAACCTAGCCCACAGCCCAGGCACATACTCTGACTGGGAATTGAACCAGTGACCTTTTGGTTTGCAGGACAGCACCCAACCCACTGAGCCACACTAGGCAGGGTCTCAGTTCTATATTCTGCATCTTCTGAGCCTCTCTCAGAACAAAAGCAAAAATAAAAGTTATCCACCCCCTGTGGCCCCAGCCACCCAGTTCCTCTTTCTGGAGGCAACTGATGTTATTGGCTGTTAGGGAACTCTTCTGAGGGGTATTATGCTTCTTTATAAGAGGAATTCCCCCTCGGCCAATGTTTCACACAAATGATAGCCTACTGTGCACACTGTTCTGCCCTTCCAGCACATTTCAAAAGCCAGGCTCCTGAAGGAAAAGAAAACAAATAACACACCATACGCTCTATAAACAGACCTCAATATATGACCCCAAGATTTGTTTTTAAATAATCAGTCCCCAAAGATGGGATAAAAGTAAAATAACCAGCATTCAAAATTCAAGTCCTCTTTCTTGCCCAAATTGTCCCAGAACAAGGGGTCCCCAGCCAGCTGGACTGTAGTGACCGGCAGCTGCTGGCAGGCTGGGGTGCAGGGGCCGCTCTGGGCAGGGCCGGCCCTCTGGCTGACTCCGGGCTGAGGAGTGGTTTCCTGGCAACCTGTTTGCCTGCAGAGCCACGTGCAGAAGGGAGCTGGCCCTGCTGAGGCCGTGTCTGTGGCTGTCCTGCCCTCCTTACCTCTGA
Organism: Artibeus jamaicensis; assembly: GCF_021234435.1. Taxonomy (NCBI): domain Eukaryota; kingdom Metazoa; phylum Chordata; class Mammalia; order Chiroptera; family Phyllostomidae; genus Artibeus; species Artibeus jamaicensis. Next base: position 23,468,810 of record NW_026521788.1, read on the forward strand.
ACTTTAGCCACAGATTATTTTTATCCATTCCAATCACCAGTTAGCCTGGTGGCCTGTAATTTGGGGGCCTGGCCGCTGCTGTCCTGTAATTCCCAGCAGACTATCAGACCTCGGGATGGCCCCTCCGACTTGCTCTTTGGTGATGCTCTGTGGCCAGGAGTCTCTTCTGCAGATTGAGCCAGGCCGTGGTGCCATGGAGCCAAACCGGGGCGGGAGAGAAAGACGGGCATCTGCGTTTTCTTCGCAATCCTCATCATCGTCAGGTCAGGACGGCATCTTAGAGACACGTGTGTGCCATCTCTTCTCAGAGGAGATGGGCTGGTGCTGAGCCTGGGGCTGGCTTTACAGGCGAGGCTTGGGGAGCGGCGGGGCCTTCGGTGCAGTGCACCCCCTTTCCTCCTCGCCTGGCACGCGTGCCCCTGCAGATACGCCGACTTTATCTGCCATCAGTGACATGGTTGCCTGCTTTCCTGCCTCAAGGGAGACTCGAGGGGCCCTCCGTGGGCAGTCCGGCCATGCCACTAGAACGTGACTTCTGTCATGCACCTCTCTAGCATCCGCAAAATAACTGACTCCTCAGGAAGAGGGACCAGCATGTTACTCAGCACGTGCCAGAGTGCCCACCATGGGTAAGGTGCTTTTGGCATTCGGGGGGCAGGTTTTCACTTATCTGGTGAGTATTAATACATCCGATTACACAGAAACCTTAACGAAAGGAAAGAAAACGGAGCTTTCGTAACATAAAAGCAGAAGGTTAATGAACTCACGTGCTGCATTATCCTTCCCCGACACGCACCTTTGGCTAAGAAATAAGTCCTTTTTTTCCCAGCGTTATTCACTCTGGAGGATTTGGGCATTTGTGGCACTGACCCTCACAGCACCCTCAGGAGGTGGGCTTGCTAAACGCCGGGTCAGAGATGCGGGTGCGAGGCTCAGATCTGGGCCAGAAGCTGTGCTCAGACCAGCACTCCTTCTCCGAATGCGTGATCTCCCCACGCGAGTCCTTCCCTGTCTCTTACCCTGGATGACCTCTCTTCAGAGCACTGAGCTCCACCGGAACCCTGGGCCCGCCTGGCCCACCACGCCGCACTGCACTGCGTCCCGTTCTCGCCTGATCGCCTGTGGCCTGTGTCTCTCACTAGGCTAAAGCTCCTTGCAGGGGAGAGTGGGTCGGCTTTGATCACAGCTGCAGCCCAGCACCTACAGCAGGATGGCCCCTGGGGGCACTCAACACCTTTGTTGAATAATGTCATGGGTGCCCTGGCTGGTGTGGCTCAGTGCCCTGAGCGCCAGCCTGCAAACCAAAGGGTTACTGGTTCGACTCCGTCAGGGCACATGCCTGGGTTGCAGGCCAGGTCCCCAGTAAGGGGTGCACGAGAAGCAACCACACACTGATGTTTCTGTCGCTTCCTCCTTCCCTTCCCCTCTGTATAAAAATAAATTAAATCTTTAAATTTTTTTTAATTAAGAAAAATAAATAAATTCAAGGGTAGAGCCCAGGTTCAGACCCAGGTCTGCCTGATTCCGAATTGGTGCCGTCAGTGGAGGTCCGCCCGTGGGACGCGGGGCAGGCCAAGAAGGGCAGAGGATGGACGGGGTAGGAAGGGGGCAGGCTGAACCACCACAGAGCTGACGTGAAGCCTCTGTCCTCCGCAAGGCCTCTGGAGACCACCCTAAGCATGAAGCCGTGCTCCCCTTCCTGCCTCTCTGGCCTCGAGACGGTTGTAATAAACACGATCTCACTCTGCCAGGCACTACGCCAGGTACCTACGCCTCAGAGTCGTCTTACAGATGAGGGAACCGAGGCTCGGAAAGGTCACCCAGCCAGCAGGTGGCCCCTGAGCTGCCGTGCCTCGCCCTGCTCCCCTTGCTGTGGAACACACGCTGCAGGCCTGTCTCGCCACCAGGGTGCAAGTCCCTCTGGGCGGCGCACGAGTTCCACCTCCGTCCCCCCCCACACTGAGTGCAGGGCTGGGCAGATACTGGGTGCCCGGCAAAAGTTTGTGGAATAAATGAAGGAGTGGGCGACTGTAAATTGCAAAGCCATCTTCCAGTATGTGATTGTTATTTCTTCTGTCTCCCGTTTTCCCTACCCCGACTCCTCCCTAATAATTAAGCCTATCTGGTTGGCGCTGCTTCCCCCACATCCTGAAAGGCTTTGGAAAGCCCACGAAGGGGGGAGGTACAGGACCACGGCCCCCAGGAGGCAGCATCGTATAATGACTAACCCTGCGCTCTTCAGAGCCAGACTGCATGCGTGGGTGGCTTCTTAAGTGTCAGTTTTCTCACCTGTAAAATGAGCGTAATGACAGCGCTGCTGGCACTGATGGCAATCCTGTGTCAGACACTCACTCCTTCGGCACCATCTCAGCGGCTTTCAGCCTCTGCTGCTGTTGGTTCTCACCACTGTGGTGGCAACGAGCTCCGTGTGGACGGTGACCGGCCCCACTGACAGGGCCTGGCCTCCTGTCCTGGGCTTCTCCGAGACTGCAGAAGCAAGGGACTCTGCAGGGCAGGGCCACCTAACCACAGGGAGCGGGGTGCACTTTACCCTTGAGGTAGGTGTTGGCTGATGGGAGGCAAGAGCTGGTAAATACATTCTTTCCCCTTTGCTTCCCTGGTCCATCTGTTTGAGGTGCATTCTACAAGCCTCTATTTCATATCCCCGTGGGGCAGAGCATTCGCTCAGTGGTGGCCAGTTGTAGCACAGACCCGCCTTCCTGGCTTCACTTCCTGCCCCTCCCTCCTGCTCCCTGGGGTCACTCCTAGCCCAGCAGTAGACACCAGCCCTTGGCCTCAGGCTTTGCTTTCTACAGATCCAACCATTATCTTCCTCTGAGGGTTCCTGAGAGGGCAAAGTACGCTTCTTAAGTAAAATGACTAAATCAAGGCCCACCACCATTAGGCTTCCGTCTCCCTCTCTCGGTTCCCCACCTCCCACGCATCAGAGGCCCCAGCACCGCGTCTCCTGCACAAATCTTGACCAAGTAGGGCCACCTGTCTCCGTCCCACTGCCACCACCTCACCCAGGCCACCGCCAGTCCCTTGCCTGGACCGGACTAGGTGGTAACTCCAGCCTTCCCCCTGCCAAACCCTGCTTTACTCTGCTTCCGTAGTGACCTTCCTAAGGTACAATCTGGTCGTGCCACTCTCCTGCTCTAAAAGGCCCGGGTCTCCACTGCCCCTTAAACAATGTTGCAGCCTCTCCCAGTGGCAGAGACCGGCCTCTCCAGGCCCCTCCCTGGCCACGCCCCTTCCAGGCCACGCCCCCACCGCCTCGGCATCACCTCTCCCCTGCAATGTTCTCTGCATGTCCGCCAAACACAAACCAAATAGAATGCATAGTGTAAATAAACGCAACCGACCCATTACTCTGCTTCAACTGTCATCAATACAGGGCCAGCCATGTTTCATCTGTACTCCCCCCACCCACGTTTCCTCCTCTTTAGATTATTTGGAAAGAAACGCCAAACTTCATGCGTATCATTTCATTCGTAACTATTTTACCACGTACCCCTACAGGATAAGGATTCTTTATTATTTGTTACGAAAACACTACCACAATACCATTCATAAAATTTAACACTACTTAAATCATCAAATGTGCCATCAGAGTTCACATTTTAGGCATTATTTTATAATTAAAAAATAGTTTGTTTGAATTAAGATCCAAATAAAGTCCATACATTGTGTTTGAGTAATATGGCTTAGATATATATTTTTTTAATTTTTAAAAATGTCTATTTCCCTTCCATCTCCTCTTTTTTTTTTTTGCAATTTTTATTTTATTGCTTTTGAAAAACTTGGGTCTTTAACCTGTAGAATTATTCATAATCTGGATTATGTCAGTATGGATGGTGCCCTTTTAACAATGTTTCTTTGTCCCTAATAGTTCCTTAAACTAGTAGTTACATTATAAGCTTGATGAGGTTCAAGTTCCTTTCTGCTGCTTCGGCTTCTTCTTTTTGGCAAGACAATCATTTTATTCTTCCACCAGGAAACACACGATGTCTGATGGCCCCTCTTTTGTGATATTAGCAGCTACAGATGACCGTTTCCTGGACCCTTTAACTGATTAAGGATGAAAAGCGGTGATATTTCAATTCCGTGATTCTTCTTCTGCTTATTGGCTGGGATATTTCATAAGACTTAATGCCAAGGAGTCATGAATTTTTCTGAAGCCTGTTCTCTCGTGGATTATGCAGAAGGAGGTCCAGGGGACAATACTTCTTAGGTTTTTCCCACGCTCGTAACAGTGTGGCTTTTATGCATGAAGGTGGGTCTCACTGAGTGTAAAGTCCTTGGTTCACAGTTCCTGACATGTGTCGTTGTACGGTCTTCTGGCACCGAGTGGGGCTGTTCAGTGGTCGGCTGACGATTTGCTTTTCCTCCCTCATCACTGTTTTGGGGTTTTTGCTTGGATTCCTGCTTTTCTTTTTCTTCTTCTTTAAGGCTCAGTAGCTTTCCTAAACTTAAGTCTTGGGGCTGATTTGCCCAGGTACGGGGTTTGCCTCTTCAATATGAAATTTCAGGCCATGCTCTCTGTGAGAAATATTTCTTTGAATTATAGTTTTTGGTATTTGTTCTGGTTCACGGTTTGTTTTCTTTGGGGTTTTTCATGGATTCCTCTTACATGTGTGTCGAAATCTTCCTTTTCTGAGTGCCATGTGTATCACTTACTCCGGAATCTTTTTTTTCTCTTTATATTTTACTTCTATATGTTAAAAGGCCCTCATTTCCATTTTATTTTTCTGTTAAAATAGTACCTATTGCGGTTATTCTCTCTTCAGTTTCTCTTTTCATCTTTATTTCTGAAATGATTTCTTATTCTTTTGTATTTAGTTATTTGCTGACTTTTATCCTCACTCTTTTCAAAACTTCCTTTTCCCCCAACCAGCTCGTTTCTGAGTTTATCTAATTTTGGTCTATGGTATTTCACAGCCTCTATCATTTAAAAAATTTCTGCAATTTTGTTTTGAAAAACAAGTTACAGTTCTCATCTGCTGTGAGCACGCGTTCTGGCGTGGTTTCATTGTTTGTAGGAATGTTATTGTGCTTCCTATTCTCCACTTTTTTTTTCTTTTAAATTTTTTTAAAGATTTTATTTATTTATCTTTAGAGGGGAAGGGAAAGAGAGAGGGAGAGAAACATCAATGTGTGGTTGCCTCTCCTGTGTCCCCTGCTGGGAACTGGCCTGCAACCCAGGCATGTGCCCTGACTGGGAATCGAACCGTAGTACTCAGGTTCGCAGGCCCACACTCAATCCACTGAGCTACACCAGCCAGGGCTTTATTCTCCACTTTTTAATGATTTGCCACAGGATTCCATCTTGATGCATTTCTAATGTTCCTTTTTAAGTAAAATGAATTTCCCAGTACGTGGGGTGAGCAAGAATAGCTTTCTCACTTCTTGGGTCTTAGGCTCCTGATTCTGTTGAGACTCCAAAGTGATTGCTCTAATTCCATTGGCACATGACAAATCACCCCAAACTTAGTCTGTAAAAGAGCAAACACTTAACTGTGTTCACAGGTTCTCTGGGCTGCAAATCCAGAAAGAGCTCAGTGAGGAGGGCAGGTCAGCATCGGGACGCTGGTCTCCCAGATGGAAGACTGCACTCAGGGGACTCGATGGCTAGGGACTCGGGTCCCCTCAGGACCGAACGCTCAGTCACTCACACGCCTGGCGGGGGTGCTGGCTGTTTGACAGAACGCCTAGTGTGACTTCTCTCTGTGTGGCTTGTTGGGCTTCCTCTCTGCATGGTGGTGGATTTCCAAGAGCAAACATCTTAGGAAAAAAGATGGACATGCATGACGTTTGAATTGTCCTGGAAGTCACGTGGCCTTTACTTCCGCTGCACTCTATGGGTCAAGCCAGTCACAAAGTTTTAGCCAGATACATTGTTAGAAGGACATTGTTAGAGGACAATGTTAGAGGAGGACATTGTTAGAAGAGCACATGGGGTGAGGAGATAATTTTTGCAGCCATATTTGCAAAATAAAATTTGCCTCGAGAACGCTATATTTACATACATGTGTATATGTAATATATATGTGTACACACACACACACACACACACGGCTTTGCATTTTCTGAAATCCCCTGATCCTTCGCCCCCAACTCCTTCTCCACCTGGAGCTTCTCTTTGTGTCCCGTGTGCTTGTCCTGACCAGGCTGGTCTCTGCTCTCCCAGTCCCCGTGTGGGGCTTTGCCATGAGAGGGAACTTCAGTATATTAGTTTCAAGAGGTTATAGGGGAAACAAAAGTGAGTTTATAGGGCCCAGATGGCTCAGACCTCATTATGCAGTGGTCGGTTCCTTGGCACTCACATGCAAATTGGATGCTGCAGAACTACATGCCGGTTTCAGCCGTTACGGTCTTGGCCTGCTGTATTTTTGGAGGACGCGTCAGTGGTGTGTGTGTGGAGGGGGTGCCTGCTCTCAGGACCGTCAGAAGCTCAGTTGCCTTCCTTCCTCCTCTGGCCGCAGAGACACTCATGTCGCTGAGTGTAGGAGCCGGCTGTGGTTTGTCTCCATCCCGTCTGTATTTGGGGCTTGAGGGTTTAACTTGTCTCCCAGTCCTGCTGGAGGTGTTGTCTGTGGGTTTTCTGATTTTTTTTATCCTGGTTGTTTGGGTTTTTTTCAGATGGGGGTGTAGTTATAACAAAACACTGCTGAGTCGGTGGCTCAAAAACAGAAATTTGTTTTCTCACAGTTCTGGAGACTGGAAGTCCAAGGTCGCAGTTCTGTCAGGATTGGTTTCTGATGGGACTTTTCTTTCTGTTTTATTTTATTTTGCAATTAAATTTCACATTCCATATTATTTGTATTAGTGTCAGGTGGACAGCACAGTGGTTAGACAAACACGTACTTTACAAAGCAGTCGCCCTGGTGTTTCAAGGACCCACCCGGCACCCTTCGTAACTATTACAATATCGACCATACAATGTTCCAATGTTCCCTACTTTACCCTCCTGTGACTATTTCATAAATGTCAATTTGTAGTTCTTAATGCCTTCGCCCTTTTCAATGCCTGCCCCCTCTCCCCCTCCCCTGGTGAGATCTCTCTCCTGGCCTGTAGACAGCTGCCTTCTCGCTGAGTCTTCACACGGCCTTTCCTCTGTGACCACACACACACACACACACACAGACACACGCACGCACACAAGCACACACGAAAGAGACATGTGGTACCTGTTCCCCTTCTGAAGACGCCACCTGTCCTGTCGGATTAGTGCGCTACCCTTTGACTTCCTTCAACCTCTATTATATCCTTAAAGGGCCTAACTCCAAAAATAGTCACTCTGGGGGTTATGGCTTCAACATACAATTTTGGGAGGACACACTTCTGTCCATACAAGCAGTTTGAGGAGATGCAAAAACTATTCTGCCATCTTCCCAGGAGAGGCGTTGGCTGCAGTTCATCCAGGCCAGTCACTCAGGACAGGGAGCAGAGTGGAAGAGGGTGGGAGTGCTCTGGGGGCTGAGAGGAAGATGCTCGGCACAGGACAAAGGCCCCGGTGGCTGGGTGTCTGCCTGCATCTCCCTGTCACCAACTCCTGACTCGGGCTGCCTTCCCCGTTACGCTCTGCGGAGAGCAAGCGGCTTCTCGATTTCCCTGAACACACTGTCCAGTTAATGGTCTCGCCTTTGCTCACAGTTGTGACTGCCTGTAATGCCCTTCCTCGCTTCCTACCCTCTTCTCTCCATTTCAACCAAGAGTGCCTGTTTATTCTATCCATTAGCATTTACCTCTGCAGCCTCCTTCTCTCGAAAGTCGAGGTGGGTGGCTACTGCCGTGCTCCTGTGGCTTGCATGCACGCCCAAGCACACTCCAGTGCCACCCACCTACGCCTCCTTGTCACACGTATCCCACGGTGTTGTGATCGCATCTTTACAAGTCCCTCTCCACCCCCACCCACTGGGCTGGGAGCTACCTGAAGGCCAGGCCTGTGCCTTGTCACCTGCTGCAGATTGGATCCCTGCTCTCAAGTGTGTATTGCCCTTGTCACAGAATTCTTATCTACGCCATCACCATAGCGCAAGTAGACTTAGAATAGACTTCTTTGCCTTACTGACTTTGGGTTTGGGCATGGGAATTGCTTTGCTTGGTGATGTCAGCAGGGGCTTCAAATGTGCTTGGGTGCGTTCACTTGTCTCCCCTACTCCCTTGGAGAGAATGTGTTCCGGGAAGCCGCTGGTCCAAATAGAGTGTGGGGATGTGAACCCAACCCAAAGACTGGATGCAAACCCAGCCAGCTGCGGCCGGAAACAGAATCCCTGCTGGCCCGCGGACCTGAGAGTGAGGGAAATAAATGCAGGCTGTCGAAAGCCACCGAGCTGCGCAGGATGTTTGCTGTGTAGCATCATTGCAGCAATAGTTGACTGTGATGACATCTGTCCTTGTGTTCCCAAGGCCAGAACAGTCCTGGGCCAAAATGTGTTGTTAAATAAGAAACGAATAAACTCTTTAATTCAATACCTCTGCAGTATGTGTCTGCACCTCACTTCTGCCACCTCCGCTTTTCAAAGGGACCATAAAGGTGCCTTTGTGGGGCTGTCGTGAGGATTAAATGAAGTGAGATGGGCAAAGCTCCTGGCGCCTCTCGCTAAGTGGCACGTTTCTTTCCCCCTCTCCACCCCTCGACATCTTGGAGTGAACTCTTAGGTTGGGCAGAGGGCAGAGGAAGCCGAGATGGGCGAGGCGGTGGGGGAAGGCAAGCGCCTACTCTGTGCTCTTCAGCCTCTGGGCCTGTCGCCTGCAGCTGCGGGAACCTCTCTGTAGTCTTCCTCTTCCCTCCTCCTTTGCCCCCTGGATTTTTCCCTGAGTCACTGCCAAGTAGGTCTTCCTGGACCAGAGAAGAGGATTTGCCCAGGCCTGAGAATTGCTGAGCGATTCCCTGGCCTAGCAGGCAGCCGGGCTGCCTTGAACAGGGAGCGTACACCTCCTCCCCCTTGGAAGCGAGCTGCTGGGAAGAAGCTTCTTTCCTCTGAAACTGCCATGCTGTGAGGAAGCCCAAGCCACCACATGGAGAGAGAGAGAGGACCTGCCAGGAAGCACGAAGGTGCCGCATGCAGAGTGAACCCTCTTGGACTTCGCAGCCCTGCCCCACTGCCAGCCGAAAGCAGCACAGCAGCCTCAGCGGACGCCATAAGGAGCAGAGCCTTCCAGATCAACCCAGTCAACCCACAAAATTTAAAGAAGTAGCGCTGGCCAGGGTGGCCCAGCTCGCTGGGCATCATTCTGGAGACCGAAAGGTCACCTGCTTGATTCCCATTCAGGGCACATGCCTGTGTTGCAGGTTCGGTTCCTGGTTGGGTTGATTGCCTATAAGAAGCAACCAGTGTTTCTCTTTCTTGCTCCCTTCTTGTCTTTCTAGAATCAATAAAAGAAAAAAAATTTAAGAAGTAATACATTTTTGTTGTTTTAAGTCATTGAGTTTTGTGGCGGTTTGTTACACAACAGGCAAATGAAACTATCCTTGTCTATAATACATGGACTATATCATATATAGTATGTATAAGAAATATTACTATTACTTTTGAACCATGTAAGAGAAAGTGGCGGAAATCATGTCCCTACATATTTCGGTGTATATCTGTAATAAACGAAGCATCACCTCGCAAGGCAGGGCAGTTTTCAAATTCAGGAAATTTAATACGGACAGCATATTTTTATTCACTCGGTCCCTATTTCCATTTTGTCAATTATCTAAATGTCTTTCCTAGCAATATTTTATTTTTCAGTTCCAGGATCCGGTTCAGGATTATTCATCGCATTTAGTGGTCGTACGAGTTGCCATGTATGTGGCTGCGTAACAAGTCACCCCAACACTTAGGGGTCTAAAATGACATTTACCGTCGCACAGTTTCTGTGGGTCGGGAATCGAGATGTGGCTTAGCCGGGCTTTTTGACTCAGGGCCCCCAGGCTGCAGTCGAGTTGTCAGCCGGGGCAACGTGATCTCAAGGTCCACCCGGAGCAGGGTCTGCGTCCAGGGTACTCGGCGATCATGGGCAGGATCCAGGTGGCTGCAGACCGTGGGCCCGAAGCCCTGTGTGTTCTGCTGGCTGTTGGCCAGGGCCCTCCCTCTCTCAGTTCCTTGAAACACGGGCCTCTCCACAGGGCAGCTCCCAATACTTGGCAATTTGGTCACAAGAAGGGAATTGAGAAAAGCCAAAGAGAGAACACTAGCAAGTGAGAGGTCACAGTCTTCTGGGATCTCAGAAGTGACATCTCGTTGCCTTTGCTCTGTTCAGTTCATGACAAGCAGGTCACCGGGCCCAGGCACACTCGAGGGGAGGGGCCACACAAGGACGTGAACTCCAGGACAGGAGGGCCATTGGGGATTATTTTAGAATCTGTCTACCTCAGCACTCTTTTCTGTTTATTTTCTTCTAGTCTGGCATGTTTTTTAGCCTTTTTCTTTGTCTTTCATGTAGGTCATATTTTCAGTACTTCAGGCCCGTTGTTCAGTAAACGTCCCCTGGTCTGAGTGTGTCTGGTGCCTGTTCACGATGGGCTCGAGTGGCGTATTTTGGACAGGAACACTTCACACTCAGGGTCGCGCCCTTCTCAGCATGTCACATCTGGAGGCACGTGACGTCTGTGTGTCCGATTCCCAGTGACCCCAACTTGAATCGCTTGACTGAAATGGCACCTGGGCTCCCGTGTCTTAACCACTGCGCAATTCTTCCGCTGGCCCAGTACGTTCTTCCAGTTCTCAGACAGGGTGCAAACAAAATAACAATAACAACAGCAACAGAAACGACACCAAACTGGGAGCAATTCTCTGGGCAGAGCCATCGCTGGAAGAAACTAAACCACTTCAGGACGAAAGTTCCTGGTGTCTTGGATCAGACCTTCACTCTGTACCTTCTCATTCGTACCGGGATGCTCTCCCTGGAGGCCCAAGTATCAGCTGTCACGCCAGCCCAAAGCACAGAGAATGGCTACCCTCTCACACTCCTGCTTCTTTCGATTACTCATCATTCACCTAGAAAGCCCTGCCCCACCCCTACCTTTTTGGCCTTTCCACCTGCAGAACTCAGTTCATCTCTTACGCTCAGGCCTGGGGTCCACAGCTCCAGGATGGGGCTGCAGCTTTGCACACTTCCGGGGGCCACACCGCATCCCATATGCCTGGTACCCCCTGGTGCTGGGCGGGCCTGTGGTCTTGTTCTGCAGAAACCCTCCACCCCCAGCTCCAGCCTCACCTCACATAGCACACTGATCACTAAAATTCTTAAAAAGACTTTAAAAATGTATTTTTAGAGAGGGGAAGGGAGGGAGAAAAAGAGGGAGAGAAACATCAATGTGCTTCTCATGCATCCTTCACTGGGGACCTGGCCCACAACCCAGGCACGTGCCCTGACTGGGAATTGAACCAGTGACCCTTTGGTTTGCAGGCCAGCACTCAGTCCACTGAGCCATACCAGCCAGGGCTGATCTCTGGGATTTATTTAGACATAGGTTTGTCTTCTCTTGACAGAAGATGAAACTAAGACTCGTTCAGCTCTGTGGGCCCCAGTATTCGATGTGTGCTCAGTAAGCACTGGGTGAACACAGGAATTTCCCAGGGACCACGGGTGCTCCCATCCCCACCCCAACCTCAGTAGCACGGAGTCCCATCCTCCTCTAATCTGGTGGCAACACAGTTCTGGGTTTCAGCTTTTGTAACCCCTGAGGTGCATTTGCAAGTTCTGGCAATAAAACCCAAGACTACATACATTCCACAGGAAGGCCTTGCTTATAAGGCCAGCAGGTGCAGTTAAATGTACCTTTCTGGCAGATTTGTGAGGCTGAAACAGAGAACTTCCTTTCCCAGAAGAGGGGATGGAGGCTGGAGAAACCCGTGTGTCAAGGTACCTGTTCTGAAAATTGGTTGGTAAGCGTGCAGGCCGATCCCGGGGCAGAGCTGGACCCCCTTCAGCATGACCTGGGGGCAGCCAGAGAGGTGGAGAGCTGGACCAGAAAGCTTAACCAGGAGCTGCCCGAGGGCTGAATTCTCACCAGATCTTTGTTCCCTGTAGCAGGTGTCATGAGTGTATGTTTTGTGCTTTATGAGCAGTCTTTCCTGTAAGTCGACCTTTGGTCAGGCTCTGGTCGTCTGACCCGGGCCTCAGGAACCGAAAGAGCTGGCCGCCTACCTGACCACCAGCCACCACCAGCCGTACCAGTGACACCGGCACTAAGAAATAACGGTGAGCCAACGTGGGGGGGGGGTGTGCGGTACTCCGTTTCTATCCGTGGAGTTTCAACCCCAATCTGTACTAACGTAGTAACGATGACAAACGCTCAGAAACAGTCAACAATGACAGCACACAAGGGCCTGGGGGATGATGAGCCCCAAGAGTCCGTGGGACTGAAGCACGGGGAGCTTTCTCTCTGGAGGAGCAGGCCGGACGTGTCAAAGTGACCCACTCTCTGGATTTGTCATCATGGTCTTAAATCCTCTGCTGTTATGCTTCCTTCTGTTGCAAAGTCACGTTGATTTTGCACACTTTCTCGTAAACATGATTTTCCTAATTTGGATTAGCATGTGTTTTTCCTCGTGCCAATAGGCACAGGTTGCACACACCAGCTCTGACAGGCAGGTGTTGTTCCTGCAGCCTCCGCTGGCATGCGGCTCGCACGCTCCCCTGTGCGTGTTCTGAGAGCGCCACCTCGCCATGAGGAGCGCGCCACCTCGCCATGAGGAGCGCGCCACCTCGCCATAAGGAGCGCGTGTCGTGCACCACACGCGCGTCGGGGGGCTGCTTCCCCACCCCACCCCCGCCCGTCATTGCTCTCCTGCGCCTGCTCTAAGCATGGCTGCAGGCCCTGCTCTCCACAGCAGGTCACAGAACTGTTAACGATAAAAATCGAAGCGCACAGTAAGGTTTTTCTGCTAAAAGAGACACCAAGGTCTCACTTTACAGTCCGGAGCAGCGCGCCCTCCAGCCCACAGCCTTACGGGAGGTTAGGCTGGTCTGGACCCAGACAGTGAAGAGGGACCTCGGGCTTGGCCGTCCGTGAGGGCCGCTCCAGGGGAAGGCTGGGGTCATGCTCGATTCTATTTGGGTTTCTCATCAGCAGATGTTCGGAATGACAGAGGGAGGCCAAGTGCAGATGTTGGGGTTTTTGCTTTTTTGGATTTTCCTATTTCTCCTTTGCAGGAAATGATTTATTGTGTCTAAATCCTACTAAATGCCAAGGCCGCTGGTCTTAGAAAGGCCTGAATTATTGGCTCATGCCCTACCTGTCGGTAAGACGTGGGAGAAAAGCCTCACCAGCGGCATCAAAGCCTGGGAGGCATCACCTGGATGCAGACAGGTAAGACAGAAGCTCGGTTTGTGCTCCACTTCCGAGCTCTGCACCGCCCTCCTGGCGACCCGGTCGGTCCTCGCTCGCGCTGCGGCCCCAGGCGGAGGCGCCAGCTCCCCAGCAGGGTCTGAGGACCTCGCGAAGCAGCTCTTCCCGGCCCTCGTGGATCCTACTTCCTTCTCACTTCCCAGGTGTCAGAGAGGGGGCGTATGGTCTGTGGGAGCCATGGGACCTTCATTTGGCCCTCCGGCCCGGTCCCCCACCTCCCCGCAGAGATGGCGGAGAACCAGGGCAGCCGGAGGGGTCTGTCTGGGGAGGGGCAGGACAGGAGGCCGGTAGCGGCGCAGGGGAATCAGGCCGACGGAAGCCAGGAAGACCTCCCCCATCTCCGCACCCGGGGGCCCAGAGCCCCTCCCAGCCTCTCTGGGAGGGGTGGGGACCCGAGCGGCCTCAAGCGGGTCCCTGGGGAGGGGCGGGCGGACGGGGCAGCGCCCGGAACAAAGGCCCACAGAGGGGTCCCGGCGAGCTCGATTCCCCGGGGGCGGGGGCGACCCCCTCCCCACTCAGCTCCTCCTTCGCCTCCCCTTTTTCCACCCGGAGGCCCGGCCGGCACGCCGCCCGCAGCCGAGCCGCGCCAAGTTCGCCAACCGTTCCCAAGTTGTCGGCACGCAGGGGTAGGAGCTGGGTGGGGTGACGACGGAGAGGAGGAGGGCTCCCCGGGCGCTTTGGACGCGGTTCAGGAATCCGCCGCCGCCGCTCGCGGCTCGGGCGGAGCGGGGAGGGCGCCAGGCAGCACCGATCGCTCGCTCGCTCGCTGGCCGGGGCGGCGCCCGCCTGGCGCCTCTTCTCGCCGGGTGTGCGAACCGGCGGGGCCGGGCCGCGCCGCGCCTCCCTCTTGCCTTCCCGGGGGAGGGCGCGGAGCCGGGGCCCCGGGGGAGCTGGTTCCGCTGAGCCCCAGGCAAAGTTGCGAGCGGATGCTGCCGGCGCCGGACCCCAGCCGCGGAGAGTCGGACCCGCCCCCGCCGGAGGAGGCTCAGGGGCTGCGGTAAGTAGAGAACTCGAGTCCCGGAACCGCCTCCGGGCCCTCGGGAGGCGGCCGGCCGTGCGCCCCCTCCCTTGCCAGTCCGGGAGCGCGCGCCAAACTTTGGAGGGAGAGGCGCTGACACGCAGGCGGGGAGAGGGAGCTCCCGACTCGGGAAAAACTCCACGCAGGCACCCACAGTGTCCACAGCAGCTGCGCCCAGACCCACTACTGCCAGGTACTCAGAGTCACCATCACTCAGCCCACCGACGCGGCGCGCGCGCTCTGAGCAGGCGCCACACGGACCAGACCAGGCACACGCGGCAGAACGAAATTTACAGTCCGGGAGCGCGGCGGCTCGCATCTTCAGACCTAGCGTGTTCTTCTGCCCTTAAATAAACCCACCGTCTTGGTCTGCTGCCCCTGCGGCGTCCCACTTTCAAGCCCCCCAGAAGCGACGGGCGTGGGAGGGACTGTCTTGTCCTTGAAAAGTCTTGGCCAGCACCCCGAGGCCGAGGAGTGGGGAGAGGAAAGCAGACGTTGCTGTCTGTTCTCGGGGTTTATCAGAAGCGAGCCGAGTGTGGAAACGGTGTCTGGGTGACATGTCTGGGTGTGCACAGCCCTTCCGGAGGTGAGGCCGGCGGAAAGGAGGGAGTGATTCATGAACTGAGCCCTGGCGTTGTGGGGTCTGTGAGCGGCGTGGAAAAGGCTGGCAGGCCGGGGCTGAGCTGGACAGCTGGGTGGTGGCGGTGGCGCGGCCTGCGAGGGGAGCACAGACCCTTCTTCCCTCAGCAGATGTGCTTCCTCAGGAGGTCTTTCCTCTGGGTCCCGACTGAAGGATTCCAGGCCTTGGGATAGACCTGTGAAACGGGGTGGGGTGTGTCTAAGATTCCAAGGTCACGGAGAAGCCCGGTGGTCCCGAGGCCTTATTTATTTTCATTTCATCCTAAGTTGTGTGTGTTTTCGGGTGTCCTGGTGTTCTAAGGCCCCGGGATGTTTCAAGGATCATCCTGGACCTAGCAGGGTGCTGGCACATAGTGGGTACTCAGTAAATAGTTGTTCGACACATAATGACACCAGTAATTAATATCCGTTAAAGACTCACTATGAGCGGAGCCTGGTGGCCTCAGCTCGGTTGGAACTGGTCTTCCTGCAGAGGAGGGGGTACTGAGTGGTTCCAGGGAGCCCTGCCCAACCTGCTTGGGGAAGCAGCCCCAGCAGCTTGTCCCATTGTGCCCTGTGCACCGGCGTCCGCCACCCTTACAGCTGCCGTGGGAAAGTCTCCGTTGCTGCAGCTGGCCGAGCTGGGGCTGGCGTGGGGTGTTTGCCCTTGCCTCTGCTGGCCGGGTTGGAGGTGGGTCTGGGGAAGGGTCCAGGAGCTGCACCCTGCAGCGGGGGCCTGGCTCCGTGGTGGCAGCAGGCGGAGGGGCCCTCTCAGGCCCTGTATGGGGCGTGGAGTGCTTGCCTCTGCACCGGAGGACCCAATGTTCGAGACAGCAGCAACATCCCCTGTTGCTGGAACTGTGATCGTAGGCAGTCCTGGGGATAACTCCCTGCGGCACCCAACTGAGTGAGTGTGCAAGGTCGAGGAGCCATGTAATTGCAGGGAAATGTGTCGTTCCCTGGGCCTGTCCCTCCGTGACTGGGTTTGGTGTGCAACTCAAGCTTCTAAATGGTCTTCATGTTGCAATTAGCAAAATATGCGGGCAGCACCCAGGACTGTGGCCCCCAGAGGAGGGAGGGGGTCCGTCTGGGCTTGCCCACCCCCAATTTCAGGGGGGACGCGGAGGCCAGTCCCTTCCCATAGTCATTGTTCCACCTTCATTATGTCTGTGAATCAAGCAATCAAGCGCTCGCCCTGCATACATTTCCTCCTTGAGTAAGCCCTGACATATCTGTGAGGTTACGTTTTATCACTGCTTTATAGATTAGACGCTGAGGCTCTGAGAAGTTAATTACTGCAACTTCTTCAAGGTCACACACCTGGTGAAGGAAAGGCCAGGCTTTGAACCAAGGTAGCCTGACTCTGCAGCCATGCTCTCTCCGCCACGCGGGGCAGTTTCTGAGTCCTGCTGGTTCTCCAGGGCAGCAAGGAAGCAGCACTGATGCACTTTCTAACGTGGTCCTGGGGCCTGACTGCGGTCCTCAGTCTCCACACACTGCCCACCCTGAGTCCCAGCGTGGGCCACACCGTGAGCCATGGGAGTCCAGTGCAGGGTGGCACCAGGCTGCTAGAGCTTTCCATGTGGATCTGGAGTCAGGAGACACTGGGGCTGGGGCGTGATTTCAGGGGGATGTTGCAGTAATTCACTGAGAGATGGTCCATGGCTTGTCTAAGAAGTAGGGACAAAGCTGCCACCAGTCACAAGTTTGGGTTCGGGAGAAACTGCCAGATAAAACACGCTCAGATGGATCACTACGTTCTTTTTCTTGTTGGCCTTCGCCAGGACAGAAATCCTTTACACAGGGAAAGCAGCCCCTACCTGCCACCTCCTGCTGTCCCTTACCTGGTAGATCTAAAGGGGCGTGTCCGGCACCAGGTACCCCGGAGAGCTGGACTCCTCTGCAGTGCCCAAGCCTCAGGAGAGCCCGCACGGCCGGGTGGGGGTAGGGGGTGCTGACCACACGCCGCATCTGGTCCCCAGTTTGTGCTTTCTCACACAGGCCCCACTGAGGAACAGTGGTTACTGTCTCCACTTAGCAGGTGAGGAAACGAGGCTCAGAGAGCAGTGGGTGTCTGGGACCCCAATGCCAGGGAACTGCAAGCCACGCTGCCTCTCAGGCCCCTGCAGGCACTTGGGGGCAGCCATGCCTTTTAGTCTGGTTGGCATTCTGCACCCCCAGAGGGCGAGAGCGCTTGCCCCTCAGAGGGTCCTCACCGCTCCGCCCACCCCCTCCTCCGCCCCCAAAGCCTCTGGTGCAGGTTTCCACAGTATGGGAAGAGCTGGCAACCTTAAACAAGGGGCCCTGCCCCGTGGCCCCAGGAAGCCCACCCCACCTGGGTGCGCTCTGAGCGCAGTGCCTCTCCCAACTCCCGGGGCGTGGACACGCTATCCGGGAGGGAAGGTTGGGTGTGGGGGGAGGCGGCCCCACCCGGGGAACAAGGACTTTTTGTCCCTGTACCTCTGGCTCCGTCCTGGTATCTGACACACGCTAGTGCAGGGGAGCGTTGACAGATAGCAAGTGAAGGCCAGACACAGGCTGAGTCCCTCGGCTGCGAAGTCACGAAGCAGGGGACCCAGGGGAATCTTAGTCACGAGGAAACACTCAGAGAGGTCTCGGCCCTTCGTGGAGTCACACAGGAGGAGAGGAAAACAGCCTTGCTTTGCATTCCTTCAACAGAAATACTTGGTCTTTTCTCTCCTCTGATGCTAACAAATGACAAAATGCTGTGGTCCTGCCTTACCACGTGGGTCCCACTGCTGGGCCTGGGGGCCGGGGGAGGCCCCCTGGCCGCCCGACCGTGTGTTTTGGGCTCGTAGGCGGACCCACTCAGCCTTCCCGGCCACTGCCTCCAATCTGCCTGGTTGCTCCTCCGCCCCTCCTCCCCAGCCCACCCCCAGTGTGTGCGTGTGTGGGGTGCCGGCAGGCCACCAGGGCCCCGGACCACCAGGAACCTCGTGTCTCCACACCCCCCTGCCTCGCCCTCTGTGCCTCCCTGCCCTTCTCCGCACAAAGATGGCTGTGTGCTGGGGGCCTGTGGGTTTTTCTGGGCCCTGGGAAATTTATCACTGGGGTTCCAGAGGACTCTCGGGAAAGGATTTGGAGGAAAAGTGTGGAAAATAAATAAACCAGCTCCCAGCTCAGCCTCTCTCGACTGCCACAAGTAAACAGCCCTCCGAGAAGCCAGCCAGGCAGCTCTGTTCTGGCCCCCTCCCTGGTTACACCTGGCTCCCGGGCTGCTGCTCCAGCTCCCCCATTCCTGCCCCCCCCCAGTCTGGCCCCTCCTACTTGACTTGGGGAGCTTCAAAAGTCAGGCAGCACACCCACCATCGGCCTGTCCTGCTGGGCGCTGGGTGCGGGCACACCGGCGGCCGCTGGCCGGGGCAGGAGGAGCATGAGGGAGAAAAGACCGCCGGGGGTTGCGGCTCAGCCCGGCCTCATCTGAGTAAGTCTCCCAGCCTCGCCCGCTCAGCGGGGCGGAGAGAGGGTGGTCTCTAGATCAGGGAGTACGACTGTGATGACTGAGGACAGCGGGGGCTTGTGACATCTGAGGAAGCTTTTCGTTTTACACGTGTTCAGAGTAAATGGACCAGAGCCCGTTTTGCTTGTCGTGTCCCTTCAAGGCAGGACATCGAGTGAGGAAACACTCGAGTGCCGTGCGCTTCCACCGTCAGGCGCCCCGGACTCGCTGGAATGTTCTTTGCTGTTGACCCAGCTCGTATCAGCTTGGGACCCATCAGCTGCGGTGCTGGCGGTGCGAGTCCACACTGATGGTTTCAAGAAGCTGGAGCCCTGTCGTTAGTTACTACGTCTGGGGCAGGCAGCAAATCTGTGATGACTTAGTAACTTAGTTAATTCGGTCGACCCACTCTAGAACCCAGCACCCGGTGAACGGGGGTCTGGGGTGGGGGCTGTTCCCCGGCGGGGTGGCAGCTGAGGTCCATGCTCGGACCCAGGGAGTGGCTGAGGGGCCTTCCTGTTGTACACGGCCGCGCCGAGCTTGGGATCTGGGGGACGGGCACTACCGGAGGCTCTGGTGCTGCCTCCGGAGGCGAGTCCCTTTGTCCTGCTGCTGCCAGTTCTGCTGAGAGGCGGCTGGAAGGGTGAGCCGCATGGCTTGCAGCCCCGGTGGGAGGGAGGCGGCACACCCACATACTCATAGCCTATGACATGCATTGTCATGGGCCGAAACACACACATACACACGTTCAGACATCCCCCCCACCACACACAAATACTTCTGTTTACAGCCAGGCACATTACACACCGAAACAACTTTTGTAGGTGCCAAATATACACGCACACACGGAGATAAACAAACACAGGGACACACTCGTCCCAAAACAAAAATTATGTAAGGATTAAGAGCACAGATTCGAAAGCCAGAATGCCTGAAGTGCTGCGTGGCCGTGGGCAAGTTACTTAACCTCTCTGGGCCTGAGTTTCCTAATTGGTGGGAGGGCAGACGGTAACAGATCATAGGTGACAACTCTGTGAGTGAATTCACATCTGTGAGGAGTTCAGAAGTGTGCCTCTATTTAGTAAGAGTCAGGGCTCCCACGAAAGCCGTTTTCTAAGAAGGCGCCACAGGTTAGCCGGTTGAAAGCCCCCCTCTCCAGGATGAGCCGCGTCCCACCGCCCACGTGGGCGGGCATGCCTGTTCGCACTCGCGTGCGCGGGCCTGTGCCTGCGAGCCCACACAGCTCCCTGAGACTCGGCCCCGGCCTCTGCCGCTGTCCTCCCGGCTCCCCTCTCCTCCGGTCCTTTCCAGCTGCCTCGCCATCTGCAGGATTCTGGGAAGTGTCAGAGGGTCTGAGCCAAAGCAGTGCTACCTGAGGAAATATTTTGAAAACAAACTGGGCCACCCCCCAGCTGAGACTGCACTGATTTCCAGCAAAGAATTTCACAACTCCGACCACATGGGCAGCTTGGGCTGGGGAGGGAGAGTGGGGAGGGGTGCCTGGCTGTCCTCTGGAGAAGGCCCTCGTGCTGCAGGGTGAAGGACAGACGGGCCCGGAGAGGCCCGGGATCGGAGGCTAGAATCCGCGTCAGTTTTGAAGGGGAAGTCACGCAGGGAAAGAACCCAGACACCCCTGACCACAAAGGTCGGGCACCCTGTCTTATTTTTATTCTGAGAGATATTATTTTTCTTTCACTTTCCTCATCCTCTCGCATCTGTTGTTGCAGGGGCCCGGGGCAGGGTACACAGGAAATATCGGGGGTAACAGTGAGCGTGAGCGGCGGCGTACCAGCACCTCTGGGGCCTGTGTCCGCTGGGTTCTCCCAGGGGGCTCCTGAAGTCGGTTGTCTCCATTGCACAGGTGGGCAAAACGAGTTGCAGCTTCCCTCAGCTAGTGAGTGAAGAGCCAGGTCTGAGCTCCGCAGCCTGGCTCCGGGCGGTGCCCTAACCTGCCCCGATGCCACCTGTGTGTGCGTGTCCTGCTGTGGCTGCAGCCAAGAGGTCGAATGGCACATAAGAACTTTTTATATTATATTTTGTAGCTGTGGCCAGGGCGTGCCCCTGGCTCAGGCCACAAGCTCTGCGGACGCTGGCCTTTGGGGTAGCCACAGCCCCTGTGGGCACCGCGAGTGGACGTCTGACCGCACCTTCCCCAGGCCGACCTGGGCAGGGCATTTCTGGTGGGACAGCAGCCTGTTCTGCAAGGCCAGCTGTCTGCTGATCACTGCTCCCCCGTGGCAACGGCCTGGTCGCAGGAAGTGGCGTAGGTGGCAGCAGGAGGAATTTGAATTAATAAGGAGGAATGGGCAGGTCCGACGACGCAGAAACCCCACCGTGGGGTGAGCACCTCGGGACGCCTGACGGCTTCCATGGGCCCTGGGGTGTTCCAGGGACATTAGCCGGGACTCGGTGCTCCAAGTTTCACACTGTCTTCCGCTCCCAGCTGAGAACACTCTCCTTCCGTCTTTTCTGGTGGCCAGCTGCTGTCCCTCCTCAGGCCTCAGTTTGCGTGTCTCCTGGAAGCCGACCCAGCTCAGCAGCCCTCCTTACGGCTGCCTGCAGGTGCCCCTTGTCGCCCTTTACGCTCCTGTGTTGCCAGTGCTGGTTTTGCGGTCTCTGCCATACCCTGGGCATGAGCTGTACAAGGCTGGACAGCCTCTGCCCCGTCCACCCTGCGGCCCTGTGTTTAGTGCAGCCCCAGGCATGTAGTGAGTACACGCACCGGATCGTGGAGCCACAGTGGTGAATGTGCTGTAGGGCCCAGGGGCAAAGGAGGTGTGGACCTGCCCCTCCAGGAGCTACTGGCTGGGCAAACGGGACAGTGCCCACCCTCCCAGGGCAGGACGCTCTTGTTGGAGTGACCTGTGTCTGGGCAGAGGGGGTGGCAGTCATGGTAAGTGGGAGGGGCAGCTGACACGGACCAGAGGCCCTGCGTGGGACAGGAAAGGAATGGGAGAGTGGGACCCAGAGCAGATGGCTTCTCCCAGTCATTACCCTGCGGGCCCTGGGCTGAGAGCCTGAGGGCGGGCCCACCCTCCGAGAGGCCCCTGTGAACTGGGTGGACTGGTGGGTGGCTGCGGGCTGTCTGGGCCCCACTACACAACCCCAGCAGCAAGTGCTTCTCGCTCTTCTTCCCTCTGTGGATGGACACCTGTTCAGCCTGTCCAGGGCTCGGCCCTGACCCGCAGGCAATGGAGGCCTCGGGGGGCTGAGTCCTAGCCCCTGGGCAGAGAGAAGAAAGCCCTGCTGTCAGGCTGCCTTTCTGGGGGTGGTTCTGGCTGCAGCCCTCGGGATGTCCTCGCAGAAGTAGTGGGGCCGGGTGCTGCACTGTCCCCCACACTCCCCAGGGAGCCCAGGAGCGGTGCTCCGGCTGGGCATCGCATCTCCGGGTACTGGTGCCTGCTCAGGCCTGACGCCATGCGAGGTGGGCTGGGGGTAGCAGAGGGCACCTCCAGGCTAGACGAGGAGTGGAGGCAGGTACAACCACTTTCGAGTCCAACTGTGACGAGCCCACAAAGGGGGACACGAAGGAGGACTTGGGGGAGGCTCCGCAGGGAGCTGGGCATTCCGGTGCAAGAAGGGCACCCGGGCAAAAGCACAGGATGGGAATTCAGGGATGGTGAGGAACCCAGCTGGACTGTAACTTGCAGGATGCGCAGAGGAGAGAGCGAGATAACGCAGGGTGCAGCGGCGGTCGTATAAGCAGGTTCTAGAGCCAGGCTGCCTGCCCGGAAACGCTGCCCCCCACTCACTGGCTGTGCGACTGTGACCGAGTTGCTTAACCTCTATGTGCCTCAGTCGTTCATTGTAAAAGGGAAATAGTAACCGTATCTGCTACATGGGGGTGATAGGAGAATGAACTGTGTTTCTATGTGAGTATTAGAGCAGTGCCTGGCATACAGTGAGTGTCAAGAAGAGATATTAACCTTTTTAAAAAAATCCTCACCCAAGTATATATTTATTAATTTTAGGGGGGAAGAGAGAGAACCGTTGCTGTGAAAGAGACACATGGATCGGTCCCCTCCCCTGCGGGCCCCGACCAGGGCTGGACCTGCAGCCTTTTGGTGTGCGGCACGGCGCTCCAGCCAGCTGAGTGACCCAGTCAGGACTCTCCTTTTTCTTGTTGTTGTTTTGTTTTTAATGCAGCTAGAAAAGTAAATCGAGGTCAGATTGTAGCGGCCTCTGAATGTCATACTTTCCACTCACTGAGCACCTGCTCTGTGCCAGGTACTTCACGGACATTCTCACGAAGCCCCACATAACCGAGCAGAGTTGTTAGTGATGTCTCCATGTTGCAGATGAGGAAACCAAGGCTCGGAGAGGCAGAGTAACCCCCCAAGGTCACTCGGCCAGGAGGAGCCCGAGGCAGTAACGAGGCCAGGCCGGTCTGGTCTTCCCCCAGTGTGAAGACTGGACCCGACAGAGGCGGGGCTGCAGCCCGCAGCAGGGGAGCCCAGGGAGGGAGGGCAGGAGGTGACAGGAGGAGGGAGAGCGGGCAAGTCTGGAGGGCGAGGACAGGGAGGCCGCGCGGCCCGGCACACAGGGCACCATTCAGAGCCCGGGGCGAGCCACCGAGTCACTTAGGGAAAACGCGACCTCACCGAGTCTCGCCGTCGGCTGCCTACCTGCCCGTCTGCCCTCTGACGTCCTCCTGGTGACCCGGTGCCGGGAGCCCTGCAAGGGACCCTCCCTCCCCAGTTTCCTGTCCTGGGTCCTGCTCCCCAACTGCTGTCTCCCCCTTTCCCTCCCCTTCCCTCCTGTCTGGGGTTCCCATGCCACCCCCCCTCATAAACCCGGCTGAGGCAGAAGCTTCTGGAAGTCACATGGGCATGAAGAGCTTCCAACAGGGCCTCTGTGCCAGGCCTCTGATTGGAACTCTGGGTGGGGAGGGCACACTCAGGGGGCTCCGGCTGAGCTTTTAGAGTTGCTTTTCCTTTGAGAATGGCCGCTGAGCTTTTAGAGTTGCCTTTCCTTTGAGAATGGCGCCTGCTATTCTCTTGGAGTCACTTTTGAAGAGGAAAGCCTGGTTGGGCTATGGGCACAGCACCACGCCATGTCCCAGAGTCCTCTGCCTTTCTGGAAGTACTGCCGAGTGTCTGAGAGCCCTTTGTATATATACTAAGCTTCCTCAGGCTGATTTATTTGTGTCGGTCTGATTGCATGGGGCAGCCCCGCTCAGATGCCCACACTGAGGCCCAGAGAGGTGAGGTGACTTGTTCAAGGTCACACAGCCAAAATTCAAACCCTCGGCTGTCCAGCTCCATCAGTGCCTGTGCTCTTAGCTGCTTCACAGTGAAGCCACCAGAGAATTGCAGAAGGTGGAGTGGACCGAACCTGTGGCTGCCAAGTGGCACAGTGCCCGCAGGAAGTGCCAGGGAGTTTTCATTGCAGAGCGCGGGTCGCGTACCGGACCTTCTTGGAGGCTGTGGGTGCATTTAGGAGGTGGCAGAGAGTGCTCAGCAACCTGGCCGTGCACACCCTGCCAACATGGCCTTTTGGGGTGAGACTTTCCCCTCCGGAAGGGGCCCGGGGGCGCCTGTCTTGTTTTCGGTGGTCCAGACCTGGAAAAGGGGTGTGAGTCGAGCCAGGGCCGAGTGCCAGCTTCCTCAGCCCAGTATGTTGGCACAGCCTGTCAGGCTGCCACAGCTGCTGC
The DNA here is from genome assembly GCF_021234435.1 of Artibeus jamaicensis. Taxonomy (NCBI): domain Eukaryota; kingdom Metazoa; phylum Chordata; class Mammalia; order Chiroptera; family Phyllostomidae; genus Artibeus; species Artibeus jamaicensis. The sequence goes on from NW_026521788.1 coordinate 23,492,907, forward strand.
TGCCACTCCCCTCCCTCCCACGCCACCTGCCCTGCAGCAGCCTGTGCAGGGGCTGGCGACCAGGCCTGCACTGAGTCGAGAGAGAGGCGTGATAACCCCCATTTTCCAGGTAAGGACACTGAGACTTCGAGAGGTTTTCTGGCTCCCGTGAACTCCCTGGGCTGCAGGGGGAGGAGCTGAGACTTGAGTCTTTTCTGCAGAGAGAGGCAGGGGAGGGAGGAGTCATCCTGCCCTCTGACCTTGAGCAGTGCCGACTGGGCAGGCACTGTTCCACTGGGCCTGCAGTTCCCCCAGCGCTTTGTAGCAGGGACCTTCTGGGGTGAAAGGAAAGCTCTGACTTCAACTGAGCACCAGTCACCACTTTTCCAGAAGCACTTTTGAAGCAATAGGGGTCTTCCCCATGTTTTGGTTGGGGATTAGGGGGGCAGGTTTCTTCTCTGAGCCCCACCCAGGGCCAGCCCACCCCGGTCCTGGCCGTGCCTGTCCCTGGAAGGGCCAGACACAGAAGGTGCCGGTGAGAGGCCTGGCCTCGATGACTGCCCAGCGTGTGACGGCGGCCTGCTCTCCGAGGGCAGGTGCCGACTCCCGGAGCTCTGAGGGGCTGCAGCCTTCAGGGGCGGGTCCCTCATCTTCTTAATGCCCGAGTCCCACGCGGCTGTGGCAGTTTCAGTTGCCCACCCCAAGGCCATCTGGGGTTTTTCCTGGCACTGTCCCCTCAGCCCCCAGGCCCCTCAGCCCCCTGCAGGAGGGAGGGGACTGCTTCAGCCCCCCCTCCTCCCCAGTCACAGGCCCAGTCACCACAGGAATAGTTTCTGGAGACTTGTCACTCTTCTCGCAGAGACAGTGGAGCAGTTTTGCTTCGCACTGTGCCCAGGTTTTCCTCTCCAGCCCTGCTGCTGCCTACCTTCAGCAGCCTGTTAAAATGACTTTTCCAAAACAAGAGTCTCACCTCAAAAGGACTTAGCCTCTACGTCTACACGTAGAAAACTGGTACTTGCTTTTATTTTATTTGTTTGGTTTGATTACATTTTATGACATAATACATGCCCGTGGTGCACGAGTGGACAGGTACAAAGGGGCACACGGCAGGGTCTCTCCCACGCCTTCCCCAGACGCCCGGCTCTCTCCACGGAGCACACCGGCACTGGCAGTTTCCTGTGTGTGAGCTGCTTTTACACTGTCCGGTTTTAAAACAATTAAAGTCGTGCTCATCGGACCTCCTGCTCCACTACTAGTCAAACCGAGGCACAGTCCGGGATGCAGCAGCAGAGTCCGGCTCCGCCCTCATCCCTGACCCTGGCCTCAGCAGTCACCTTTGACTCCGCCCACAAGACATGGAGGACACAACCAAGGGCCTCTCATCCCTCTTCCCCTGCAATCCCAGCAAGCCCGTCAGCTTGGGGTGGGGGTTGGGGGGCATTTACGAGGCTCCTGGTTATCTCCGTGTGCCCAGCTGCTCCTTCTTCATTTAACCCTCTTGTCTGGCTGGGCAGGGGCCTGCAGCTGGGGCCTGGGGGTGGTCATCTGACCACACTGCGTGTTCAAGGTCCCCTCTGTGTGGGGGCTCACGTAGGTAGGGTCTGCCCTTCACTCCCTTTGCAGAGTGTGACCCGAAGCCTCCCTTTTCCACCCTTTCCTTCCCCCCTCCCATCCTCTCTTCTCCCCTCGCCAACTTGTCTAGCATCCTTTTTGCATTCTTTCCTCCCAACTTTCTTAGTTTGTATGAGGTGCCTTACAGCAGACTTTAATTCTAATGCAAAGTGGAAAGTGATAAGAACTGCTAGAGGCAGAGAAATAGTGCCAGACCAGGAGGGCAATGGGCCGAGATTTACATCAGCAGACCTTGCCCTTCAAGTTCCTGCCTTGCACCTCTACCTGGGTGACCTCGGGCAGGTGGCTTAGCTTTTCAGAACCTCCCTTTCCCCGTCTGGATGGTGACCGTGAAGAAGGGCCTGGGAAGGTCAGTCCGTAGGTGGTAAGGATCTAGGCTGGGCCCAGGGCTGGTGTGAGAGCTGGGAGGGGTGAAAACGCTTTCCAAGTAGAAGAGGGTGACTGGCATGTGTGGGGGGGGCGGTGTCCCTCTGGGGGGGTTGGTTATGGCTCTGGGCACAGCAGGGGTTTGCCCTCAGCTGGGGGTAGACTTTGGCTGGGCACGGATGGGGGAGGGCAGCCCCCGGGACCGCCTTCCCTGTTCGGTATTTCCATGCAAAGATGGACCCTCAGTTTGTAATTTCGTAAGTGGTGACGTTGTTGTTTTTATAATAATGAATGATCGGTGCTTAGTATGCAAAGTTCAAATGAAATGGACAAATACAGTGAAGAAAGCAACAAATCGCCCCTGTCTCGCCACCGAGAGGTAATGGGTTAGTTAGTGGGTCCACACACTTCTGGAGGTATATATACAAAAAGAGGAAGCGGCAGAGAGACAGTTTTATAAATGGCGGCGGGGGAAACAGTTTAATTTAACATTAGGCCAGCAGGGTAAAGAGGCCGTCTGCCCCGAAAGCAGCCCCCCACCGGCTCTCCCCCGATGTGAGTGCACTGTGTGGGGTGGCCCATTCAGACAAATTCAGAAGGGGAGCTGGTTGGAATTAGTAGGTTCCAGCTCAAGAACAGTGGCGTTTGATCCTTTTCTTTTGTTCAATCAAAACCTCAGGCAGAGACACATGCACGTAAGTGAAACAGAGTCTTATGAAACCCACATGTCTTTGTTACATGTAATGCACTCTGATACTTTCTGTCCTACGTAGTTGTGCTCTATGCTCTTAAACAACAGAAGCTTGTCCGACCTGCCCAATTGATCGCACAACCTGAAGTTTGAAAAATGTCGCTCTCAAAGAGTGATTCTCAGGCGTGAGCGTGTGTCGGACTCACCTGCCGGCCTTGCTGCGCTCACCCCCAGAGACTGACCAAGGAGGTCTGGGGAGGGGTGCTTCTACCAAGCTCCCAGGTGCTGCTGCTGGCCCAGGACCCTGCTTTGAAATCCCACCCTCCCAGAACAGAAACCCTCCTCCTTTGGCAGAAACTATTAGAGGGTTGCCCTATTCGACAGATGAGAATTGCTAATGGCTAGCACAGAAGTGGGGCTGTGACGTCTTTGAGGATACTGGTCAGGCACTATCTTTGGGATCTTAAACCCCACCCTCCTGCAATCCAACTCCCACTATTAATATCAAGTGCTGAAGGTAGAAAAGTTCTGCTTGGTAAAGGGACATTTATACTCAGCCCTGTCTGAATTACCTGCCTCTTATGTCTCAAGCCCACAAAATTAAAACCCTCCCAGCCCTTTTGAAAACATTCTCCTACTATAGCCAGTGAAAGGTGCCATTTATCATGTGGATTTCATCTTTCTGTCCTTTCGAAAGGGAAGAAAGTGGATCAGGCATGACCAGCCCATGGGGAGAGCTGTCCCCCTGGCTTGCTGGGGTCTGCTGGGCTTCCCTGGCGGCTTCTGGATTCCCAACTGTAACTGGAACCTCTTCCTGGCATTGCAGCTGAACACCCGCATCAGCTCCCCGACTTTCCAGCCCCCTGACTCCTGGGGCTGGCCTGTGCTCTAAGCTGCCTCTGCTCTTCCAACCAGCCCCCATGCCTGTCCTCCCCCTTCACAGTCTGGGGGGGCCTCCCCGGCCCCCTCCCCAGCCTTGCAGTCCCCCAGAAGCCAGGCCTCAGCTGGGAGCAGCCTTGTGAGGGAGGGAAGTGTTAAATAGGCACAGAGCCCCTCTGTTCTGTTAACAATGGCCCGTTGATGGCTGGATGCTGCCCAGGCGGCCCCCTTGACTGGACTTTGGGGGAGGAGGAAGAACTGCAGCCCCCCGGGCAGCCATTTCTGGGTGTGAGGTTGATTCAGAGGCCTCAGCCTCTGTCTTGCCCACAGAACCTCATTCTTCAGGCCCTGATGCAGCAGTGAGAAATCCTCGCACTGCTCCCGCCCCACCCCAGGGGCAGTTCGGGGCCCCAGGAGCGATTCAGTCCAGTCTAATCCAACAATCATCTATTGAATAGCTCCTGGTCACTGAGGTTAGTGCGAAGTAGCTGTGGGGAATAAGAATAACTGCGAACATGAATTCAGTGCTTATAGTGAACCCCACCCCTGCCTGCCCAACGGTCACTGGGGAGCTTGTAAAAATTCCAACGCACAGACCGCTCTCCCCGACCGAATCTTCAGGAGTGAACCCCAGGCACTGACATTTTGTCAGAGCGCTCAGTGACTCGCATGCCCAGCTGCCGTTAAGCGTCGTGAGCCTCCTGTCGGCCAGACAGTGCCAAGGGCTCGCCTGGCAGCGTCCCACTTCGTGAGGTGGGTGCCTGTGAGGGGCTGAATAACGCCACCCTAAAGGTATCCGTACGTGAATCTCGTGCCCCTGCTGCTGTCCCTGTATGAGTTCTCCGCCCTCACACGGTGCCCACAGAAGGGACTTGGCGGTGCGATTAAGGATTTTGAGACAGGAAGATCACCCAGGATTCCCCGGTAGGCCCAGTGTCATCGTAAGGGTCCTTGTAAGGAGATTTTCTGCAGGAGAGGTCAGTCTCACCCAGCCACTGCCGGCTCCACGATGGAGGAAGGGGCCGAGAGCCAGGGGAGGTGGGCAGCCTCCAGAAGCTGGAGAAGGCAAGGAAGCCTAGGGCCTCTAGGAGGGACACAAGCCTGCTGACACCGTGACTTTAGGTCAGAGACTGATCTTGGACCTGGACTTCTGACATTCAGAACTGCAAGGTAATAAATATGCACTGGTTGAAGCCACTGAGTCTGTGGTCATGTGTACAGGGCTACTAGTAACTGTTTCACAGATGAGGGATTTGCCCGGGGTCGCACAGCTGGTGAGCTCTGGAGGTGGAACAAGAACTCAGGTGCATCCAACCACGTCCTCCACATTCTCTGCCCCTCACCACGTGGCCCCCCCTTTGCAGGCAGACAGACACGGGTTCAAATCCCAGCCCTGCCACATTCTGTCCTTGTGTCCTTTGTTAATAGTGGGGCCCATTTGGCCAGAGGGAGGCTGTGGGGCAGAGGAAAGTGGCTGTGGAGACCAATAGGAAAGGTAGGGTGGGCCAGGTTGCTTCCAGGTGAAGCGCCACGTGGAAGAGTTTGAACTTGATTCTGGGGGGATGGAGCCCACAGGAAGCTGCACTTCACGGCACTGTCTCAGGCCTGCCGTGTTGTCCAAAATCGCACAGCAAGTTGGTGTCAGGTCCTGGCAGAGCAGGTCCTGGCCGGGATGCGGAGCTGCCCGCTGCTGTGCAGCCCCCACTTCCAACCGCCCGCTCAGCGATGCAGCACAGTGACTGATTCACGGGCTCTGCAGCCAGGCTGCCTGCGTTCCAATCCCAGCTCTGCCCTGCCACTGAGGACAAGCTGTTTGGCCTCCGATTGCCTTAGAGGGAGGTGGTGGTTATTATGCATTATTATCCAGGAAGGTACTGCTGTACCTTCCTCATAGGGTTGCTCTGAGGGCTGAATCCACGTGTGCAAAGTATTTGGAACAGTGCCCGGTCCATTTTCAGTGTGAACTTCCATTATTCTTCAGCTCTGCTAGGAGAGGGGCCGTGTCTTTCCCTGCTCAGTCCCCTGTGCCTCCTCCCGTGCTGGGCCCAGAACAAGGACTTGGCGAATTAATTTACTTGTGGAACTGAAGCTGTTGTCATCCACAGGTTCACTAGATACTTCTTCAAATGTTTTCACTTTTTAAAAGTCCCACCTTAGTTCTTCAAACCCTTCTCCCCCTCCCTCTTGCCTGGGAGCTGCAGAGTTGCTGGAAGCAGCTGGAAGCTTGCTTTGCCCCGTGCTAACTCCCATGCGCAGTTCCAAGGTGACCTAGATGTCTCCGGGTCTCACCAACCGGTGAGGGCCGGTGCTGCCCAGTCCTCCCGGCTGCCCGATCCTCCCCCCAAGGCTGTGCCTGGCTCCCTGCTGAGGTCCCCAGGGATCTCCGGGCACACTGCTTGGGTATCGAGTCTTGTGGGGTCTCACAGGGACTGCGTGCCTGCTCCCAGCTCCTCTCTGACTGGAGCTCCTGCCCCTCTTCCCACCAGTGGGGGTGGGGTCAGACACCGTGGGTTCCCTCCGGAGCCCCGCCCCCTCTGTTTCTTTCCTTACGGTCAGGATGGAACTTCCTCAAATCCTGCCTCCTCTTCAGCCTCCCCCTCCGAAAGCGCCCAAGTCTGTCCTTGCCTGTGAATAGACCCCAGGAGAGCCACCAGTCGGTAATTCTAGGAAAAGTCGCACTGGGGTTCCAGATCGGATTCAACCGGTTCAGCCTTTTGCCCCGAGCAGGCCCTTCTGCTCCGTCACGTCCTTACCCACCTCTAGCTCCAATTTCCAAAGACCTCTTTAACCCCTGCCGCCTGTCGTGAGAGCTCGTTTTCTTTTCTTTTTAATTCAGTGTTTTAAGTCGTGAGATAATTGTAGATACACACGCAGCTTTAAGAAGTAATACAGAGACACCCCAAGAGCCACGACCCGGCCCGCCCGCCGGGAGCAGTGCACACGACCGCAGTGTGGAGTCACGCCCAGGGCGTGGGCGCTGCGGCAGCGGGATGCGGGCGCTCCGGGCACCACGGGCCCCTCGCGATGCCCGGACACAGGCTCCCCCACTGTCCTCCTGCCCCCGCCTCCCGTAACTCCTTCCTGGCTGCACTAATATGTTCTTCTTGCAGAATGTTGTCACCTCAAGGATATTCTAGAAATGGAATTGTGCAGTGTGTAACCTTTTGAGACTGGCTTTTTTCACTCAACTTAATACCCCTGAAATTCCTCCGAGTTGCTGTGCATATCGACAGTCTGCCTTTTTACTGCTGAGTGGCCCCCGGCATGTGAGGCCCCGGTCCCCGGTGGGGAGCCCCTGAAACCCTGCGATTTCCCGAGGGCCTTGGCCGCACCTCTCACTCCCGGAGGCGGGCGTGGCCCAGGGGAGGAGCGGCCGCTTCGGGCTGAGCCCTTGGCCGGGAGCGCTGACAGCAGGTCCGCCCGGACCGTGTCAGAACGGAGTCCAATTGCTGCACACCCTGCAGTTTGTCGGAGACTCGCTTGTCGTTGTGGGGGAAACCCTACAGTTGGTGACCAGAAGTAGTGTTCTGTGTGAAAGTAAAGGAGACACACGCGGAAGAAACCCACGGTGGGAAGAACTAGGCTTTTCCCTGCATGGGAGGGGAAAAAACCCGACTTTTTTCCTTTATAACACGGTATAAGGAAGCAGGTTTTAAACGGACCACCCAAACACAGGCCTGGAAATGCCTCCGAGCACTGACCTCCCAAGTAAAACAAGGAACAGGCCTGTTCGTCCCGCACCCCGTCTGTCCCTGGCCGGCAAGAGGTGGCAACCCCCCGCCCGTCTGGCCTGGCTGCTGGGCGGCCCTCGGTGCGGCTCTCTGCCTTTGGATTCCAGGTCCGTTAGAATCAGCTGGGGAGCTTCAGACGACTGATCGCGCCCAAACCAAAGCGAGACAAATTCAGTCGTAACCTCTTGGGGTGGGACCCGAGCCTCAGTGACTTCTGAAACTCCCCAGGCGATTTCCCCCCGTGCGCTCCGGATTTGGAAGCAATGCTCACGCAGGCTCTGCAAGTGGGCCACAGCCGTGCTGGCCCTCTGGCCTCGGCGGCACAGCAGCAGGCACCCCCCACACACACACACTCCTGCCCTCCGGGTATCGCCCACCTTTTCAAAGGCAGCGCTCCAGGCAGGCACTTCCTGCTGATTAGCCTGGGCCTGCGTATTGGAGGTGGTTTGCCCTCCCAGCTGGGAAGCCTGGAACTGTTCGGCAGCGGCCGCGTTCAGGTGTGTCCAGACCACAGAAAAAAGCTTGACCTCAGAGTTCTTCTCCGCGTCGTGCTCCCGGCGGCCAGGACCGTCGGTTGGCTTGGGCTCATGTGCGAGCAACGTTTGCTGTCCCAGCTCCACAGCACTCTGGTTCACGATGCCGTAAACCCCTCCCGGTCACCTCCGCCGGCTTGCGCTGGGCGAAGTTTGTCACTAAGTTTCTTGGACAACTTGCCACTAAAGTAAACAGTAAGTCTTCCTTTAATGTCGTCAATAGGTTTTTGGAAGCTGCAACTTTAAGTGAAATGATGTACAATGAAGCCAATTTCACCATAGGCTAATTGATATATAAACAAGATCTAAGTTTTCACAATGTATTTCTGACCACAAAAACATCACCAAACTTCTCAATAAAGATCCAGGACACTTCTAATATTAAACTCTGAAATAAACACATAAGATTCATAAAAACAAATAAGAAAGATTTTTTCCAACCCGTTTACTCCAGCTCAGGGTCTCAGGCAGTGGAGCCTGTCCTGGCAGCTCCGGGCGCCGGGCCAGCCCCCACGGCCCCGACAGCACACGCTTCCGCGGAGGGACAGGGCACACACAGAGAGAGGACGATCACCCCAGTGCCCACTTTCTGGGTGTGGGAGGAAACCGGAGGACCCCACACGCACATGGGGAGAACATGCAAGCGCCACACAGACGGTGGCCCTGGCTGGGAACCAACCTCTCCTTCCTTAACATTCTAATGAAGCGACAGGGCACAACGCGCCGCTGCTCTGGGACCTGCTGTAGAGAGCGGCGGGCTGCAGCCCAGTTCCCCTGCTCTCTTTACTCCAGTTTCTCTTATAGCCACTAACTCTCTTTTTGGGGACTGGGTGGTAAATAAAAATGGTGACAAATTCAAATAAAACAGGAGGGTATAAGTGAAAAGTGGGTCCCCGTCCCCACCCGTTTTCCCATTCCTTCAACCACTCTTGCCAATTCCTGTTTCTCTCTCCCGAGATATTATTCTAAGCCTGCCCCAGGACTCGGGTGTCTCCACCCTGATTTTTGCAGCTGCCAGGACACCACACACCCTCTTGCCCCTCACGTGTGTCACTTACATCTTGAACAGCATTTCATGTCCGCCCATACAGAGCTGCCTCTTCCTTTGTAGTCATTACAGAGTGTGGCACCGCTAAAGGTACCGTCGTTTATCTAATTCGTGTTTCCCCCCTCCCTGTTCACAGACATTAGGGTCATGTCCAGCCTTTCACAGTTATAAACAGTTTGCTGGTGTACGTGTCCTTATAACTGTGCAAGATCAGTTCCTAGAGGTGGAGTTCTAGGGTCTGACAGCATTGTATGCATTTAAAATTCTGATGGTTTTGCCACATTGTCCTTCAAATCAGACTCTCCTATCGGCACTATGAGAGAATCCCGGGTGTTAGGCTGTGCTGTGGTGACAACCAGACCCTCGTGTCTCAGTGGCTCAGCCCAGCGAAGTCTTGGTCTTCACTTGCCTCACAAGTAAGGCGGGTGGGGCGGCTCCCCAAGCATCAGCTCAGGACCTGGGCTGCTGGCAGCGTGGACTAACACAGTCGGCACATGTGGCCTCCAGTGTTGTGACAGCGAGGACAGGGAGGACCAGAGGACCGTGTGGGGGTATGCTAATGTCCAGGACTTGAAGGGGCGTACACCGCTTTCACCTGCATCCCGCCAGTCAGAACTTGGTCCTGTGGCCTCCACCCAACTGCAAGGGAGACCGGGGAAGGTGGGGGGCATGTGGGCACCTGACGGGCACCAAGCTGGTACCTCGAACTCCACCCACACGGTGTATTGCAGAACAGTTTGTTTTTCAGCCTAATGTGTGGAAAATGGCGCCACGTATCATTCCCATTTGTCCCAAGAGGCTTTCTTTAGGCAACCGGCCTCAGCCTCTTTCTGTTTTAATACTCACACTAGACTGTGTTCACACTCAAGACACACTGCAGTGGATCTGCCCACATTTTCCAAAACCCCCAAAAAACATTTTGTGGGGAAGCCTGGAGACTTTTTAATGTTGGCTCTCATTCATAAAAACATATAAAGGCATGTGGGTAATAATATAAAATTAGCCGTGTAAAGCCCCGTGCCGGCTGTGGCGCAGGGCAGACTGGCAGCGGTTCTGTGCGATTTCCTAGGGTCTCTGCAACTCTGCCTCCCCTCCCCTCTCCAAGAAAAAGCACAAGCCAAGTGGAGGGGAAGATGGAAGCACCTTGCATCCACTGCAGTTCTTTTGTCTTAAATGGATTTTGAGGGGTGGGGTAGAGATTTGTTGTTCCACTTATCGATGCATTAATTGGTTGATTCTTGTATGTGCCGTAACCAGGGATAGAACCCACAGCCTTGGGGCAAGGTTGTATCAAGACGATGCTCTTACCAATTGAGTTGCAAAGCAATGCGTCTTGGGCAAATTTTGATGGGTTAACTGGAGTAACCTCACCGCTAATTGTCGTCTGGTATGTTGTTCAGTAATGGGCTTGATCGGCTAAATGAAAGAAAGGCTCAGAGGATGGATGTGCAAGACATGTGTGCTGGAATGGAGGGTCTGCGTGAGAGGGGACTTGAGATCTGGGCTGGCACTGCTGGGCGATGCCAGAGGGCAGAATGCTGAATTAAGGAATGCTGAGGGATTTTATCTGGTAGCCACTAAGGATCCTGTAAATTTGGGAGAGCAAACTGGTTTTATCTCAGAGGCCAACTCTGATGGATTGGCAAGGCATTGAGAAGGCTCAGGAGGCTACATCTAGTCTCAGCTGGAGAGGACGATGATTGATTAGTGATGTCTGCTCCAGGCACAGGACTGCCGAGTGGTGGAGTGTGTGGCATGTATTTGCTGTCCCTGTGTGGAAGGCTCTTGAGTGGGTTACAGTGTGAGAGTCAGGGTGATAAAGTTGGGCAGGGCCTTCCCTACCCTGGGAGACAAGAAACCTACATAGCAGTGTTTGAGTTTGGTCACCGTCCAGTTGTATGCTGTGGCCATACAGCCCCTCTCTGAGACTCAAGTTCTACAGATAAGAAATGAGGAACTGTGGATAAGAAGGTTTTGTCCAAGGACAACTGAAGTTGGAAAGGCCGGCTGCTTCGTGTAAGGCTGCTGGCCTGACCCCTGCTGAGGACATGATTCTGTTCCATGGCAAAAGCCACGGGCATTCAGCTTGTCCTCGGCCCGGCAGCTCTGAGGCCTGAAGCCACAATAGTCAGAGTAGAGAAGGCTGCACTGCAAAGGTCCTTTGTCCCACCCCTGCCCCACAGCTCCTGTCATTCCTGTGGCCACACTGTGTCAGCACACTCAGCCCTTCCTGGCCACGCAGGGCCTTGTGGAATTGTGAGCAGCTCTGGCCTCTGGGGAAGCTGGGAAGAGAGTATCCTTGAAGGTTCGGCCTGTGGTGTTCCTGGGTCTCTCTCTGGCTGAATCCCAGGGGCTACCGGTGGCTGCAGCGCCTGGGACAGGGAAGATCACTGAGTTTAACTCCAGAGGAGGCCAAGAGCCCAGGATGAGATGCCCAGAGCCAAATGCCATCCACAAATGAGTAGGTGGTGGCCCGAGGAATATTTCCAGCTGGTGGTCAAGTCAGGTTCTCCCTGTTTCCTTCATTTTGATATTTTTAGGGGACGACATCCCCTGCCCCTTTCCAACACTCGCCGCAGTGTGCAAGCCACAAAATCTGCAGCAGCTGTAAAGAAAAGGCGAGCGGTTCCACTTACCGCGTCTTCGGCTTAGGTTAAACCTTTCGCTAGCATCTTCTCATTGAATTCCTTATGACCACTGAGTTTACAGTAAATGCTGTAAATGTCCCTGTTTGCAGATGAGGAAGCCACTCGGGTTTCACTTCCTTTCCAAAGATCATGGGGCTTCAAAGACAACAAGTAAAAAGCAAGGAAGTCAAGTGTGTCCACAGCTGCCGAGAGACTCACCGTGCACTTGTTCATACTCTTCCAGAGTGTCCGTCTCTGTATATATCAACATATTTTGTGTGTGTCCACACACAGTTTCTTACAAAATGGAAGCCTCCTGTAGGTGCTGGTGTGTCCTTTTTCAGTGCAGCATTTTTCTGTGCAATAAATTAACTTCATGCCAACATTCTCATCAGTGGTGCCCTCTGTATGTCCAGTGCAACACTAGCCCTGGGGAAGAGAAGACCAAGCTGCAGGAAACCACGGCTCACTCTTCAAGACGCTGTATGAATCCACTCATTCACTTTACAAATACTGCCGAGCCCTGCCATGTGCCAGGCGCTCTGCCAGGCGCTTGTGGGCGCAGCGAAGAATCAGACCGCTGTCCAAGGGGAGAGCCAGGGGGCCTCCTAGTGCCCTCCATGTCCCGTCGCCCACAGGCATCATGTGTATTTATTTGTGTATTTTTTCCTGTGGAAAATACATATACCACAAAATTGACTGTTTGAACCATTTTTAAGTGTACAGTTCAGTGGCATTAAATACATTCACACTGTTGTGCACCCATCACCACCATCATCTCCAGAACTCTTCCATCTTCTCAGACTGACTCTTTGCCCCCATTAGACTCTGATCCCCGTCCCCTCCCTCGGTCCCAGGCAGCCACCCTCCACCTCATGTCTCGGTGAGTTTGACTTCTTTAGGTGCCTCAGGTAAGCAGAACCAGACATTATTTGCCCTTTGGTGTGGGGTTTATTTCATGCGGGGTGCAGTCCTCATGGCTCCTGCATGCGTGTCTGTCACAGGGACAGCCCCGGCTTCCTTAGCGTTGCACGTGTCTGCCCTGCCGCTCCACCCTCTGCCACCACCTCTCTCCGCCCTCCACCACCACCTCCGGTGCCGCTTCTCTCCTGGACCGTTGCAGAAAGAACTAACTGGTCTCCCAGCCTCAAGTCCGCCCTCGTCCAATGCACTTTCCACACCACTTGCAAAGTGATACTACATTTTTCTTTCTAAGTTTCAGGTTAGATTTTAAAACTTCTTAAAGTGAGACATGTGCTTGGTCATCATAAATTCACACAATACAGAAGAGCATGAAATGCAAAGAATCCTCGGTGAATGTTCCATCTCTGTAGATGCGAAGCATTTTTAGCCCCCGTGTGGTTTGCATTCATTGTGCCCATGCACTGCCCATGTCCCGTCTGGTGGGACACTCACATTGCCGGTGACATGCCGGATTTCCAGGGCTGGGTGCGCATTCTTGGCCTAAATCCAGGTGAGTTCCAAACGAGCCAGCAGACTGCTCAGCAGGCTGCCGGCTGCATGGTTATGGGCGTCCTGGGCGACAGCCTCCGCTGCAGCTCCTGATCAGCCAAATGCAGCCAAGCCCAGAGCAGTGGGTCCGTTCCAAACTGGCCCAGGGCCCAGGGTTCAGCGTCAGAGGCATGGGAAGTACCTTTGCTGACTGGGAGGCTTGGACCGTTCTCTCGGGCCCTGTATATCGTGCAGCTGTCGGCTTCGGGTTTGCACAGGATGTGTCGCGCACGCAGCTGAGCCGGCCCCGACCAAATGACTGTGTCAGATGGGGGTAGAGTGTGTTCCCCCAGGCCCCCGCACAGCAAAGCAGGGCTGAGGGGCAGCCGGGCTCCTTCCCAGGCAGGGCTGGCTCCCTGAGCCTGTGGCGGCCCCACCCCCGCCACAGAGGCTCTCAGCCGCGTGGGCCACCTTGGGGTTCTGGCCCACAGCTCCTCACAAGTTCTTGGATGTCCTCTGCCACTCAGGTGACACAGACCTTCACCTGTGACTGTTTCTATTCTGTCTTGGCTGAGTTTGGACAGGTGCCCGTAGAAGGTCATAGATGGGTTTGTACTGGAAGAGGAAGTGCAAGGGTGCTCGGGTGTGAAAGTAACCATAGCCCGAAGCTGCATGCGGGAGCATCAACCATGCATTCATTTACTTCCTCATTCTTTCATTCCTTCTATTCTTTCTTCACTCACTGGTTCATCCGATAGCCTCTGGGTATTTACTCACCTGTCAGATGCTAAGCTTGAGATAGTGGGGGCTTTGGCCCTTCCCCAGCCATCTCTGAGTGTCACTTCGTGAAATAGAACCTAGCCTGCCAGGCTGCTGGATGGACTTCTGTATTCCCGAAGGGAAAATCATCTACAACAGAGGCAGGCCCAGCATTTGAGCTCCCTCTGCCTGTCCTGCCTCTGTTTCCACTCTCCAGTGGACTCAGAGACAACTCCCAAGCCCTCCCAAGCTCTCCCCTTTGGCAACATGGCATGGTTGGGGCGGCCTCCCAGCCTCCCAGCACTGCAGCCCGGCAGTTGATTCTGAGTTTTCCCTCCGTGGGCTTCACTGCTGCCATCCCTGTGCACGGAGCTGCTCCTCTCATCTCTGGCCCTCCCTCGGGCCCTCTTCTCTAGGCGGCCCCTCCTCCCGCCTGGTGGAAAGGCCATGTGAGCAGGGCCTGCAACAGCTGGAGCCATCCCTGCCCTGCTCTTGTTCCTGAGCACGAAAGGGGAAGTGGAGGTTTGCAGCCTGACACAATGTCGGGAAGGGCCTGTCCCTTATCAGAACTCGGTTCACAGCAGATTCTGGGACCCCACCTTCCCCAGGAGCTGCGCGTGGGCTGCAGTCCATGGGAGCCTCGGGGGAAGGCTCAGGGAAACCTGGGGCCTGCCTGGGAGCCATCCAGGTAGAAAGCTGTTGTCTAGTGGGGACCCCGTTTGAAGCCACGAGGGAGGCCTGCGCTTAGAGTTCAGGACCTCTGCCCACAGCCCACTTCCTTTCCAGGGTTCCCTCACTAAGATTTGTCTGGGTGCCTTTGGCTGTTTTCTCTGCTCCCAGTCATCAGCACACAGCTGCAGAGGCTTGAACTGAGAGCCCCAAAGCTTAGTTTCTTCATCCTCAAAATGGCATCCCAGGTCGATATAACCATTCAGGGTGGATGTGAAGCCACAGTGCACACCCATGGTCTGTGCCTGACGCACTCACTGAGCACACGCTTCCAGTAGTACACACAGACACATTCAGTGCACACGCTTATGGCACAAACCTACTGCACACGCAGTGCACACGGTTCCCTTATATAGAAAACAACTGCTTTTTCTTCATATTTCCCAGGAATTAAGAACGACTAGGCCTCTCCCACTGGGCTGAATGCTTTGGGAAAGACGTTCTTCCGTTCGTGCACAGGTGCTACAGCGCGCTGGCCCGGTGCCCAACGCGCGGAGTAGGGCGCTAGGGTTCTGGGCGTGAGCCACGCAGGCAGAGCGGACAGGTGACGCTGTTGTCTCCTGGAGCTGGCATTCAGGTGTCCAAAACAGGCAGTAAACAAGTACATTTCTGTCAAGAAGAAATAAAGAAGGTGGCTGAGAGGGAAAGAGATGGGGGAGGGGAGAGAGGTTGGGGGGCGAGGGAGGATTCCAGAGGAGGGGCTTGGGTACAAGTGGGCCGAGGGCAGCTGTCCCACCACCGCTCTGTGTCCAGGCAGAACTGGGGGCACTTGCCCCTGACCTTCACCATTGGCCCAGATACCCTGGAAACGTGACCTCTGCTGGCATCACGACAGGGGGGTGCCACTTGTCCTTTGGCTGTCATGTCCTTGCTGGGTGGCCTGTCATGTCCTTCCCTGGGAGGCCTGAAGGCCAAGGCCATGAGCAGGATTTTGTTAGCACTTGTGTGCTGTGGTAGGGTTTTTTCCTTTAGTTAATTATTAAAAATTAACACACTGTAAAATTCCTAACAGTGCACAGTGTTCTACAGCAAACGTAAGACTCACCCCGCCCTTCCGAACCCCCCTGTCCTTGTGAGGAGGCCACGTGTACCCCCGTAGTCGCAGTCTGTTCGCATTCAGCATCCATATTTTTTTCTCACTGAAAAAATCCATTTTTTCAAATGGGGTTACACTACATCAGAGACCCTCCAGCCTGGGATGATTTTGCCTCCCCCATCCCCCACCCCCACCTAGGGTACATCTGACAATTTCTGGAGACATTTTTTATTGTTGCATCTGAGCAGAGAGGATGCTACTAACATCTTCTAATGAGTAGAGGTCAAGGATGCTGTTAAATATCCTACAATATGCCGGAGAGCTCCCACAACAGAGAATTATCTGGTCCAAAATAGCAGTAGTGATGAGGTTAAGAAACCCCGTTCTATATAAACATATATTGTGTCTGCAGCTTGCTATGTGTACCTGAAATTACAATACATGGATTATTCACATCGGCATTTGTAGATCCTCCCCCATCAGTTTTTATTTGGGTGTTTGCAGTCTTTTGCTTTTGCAAACATTTGTGCTACAGGGAGCGTTCTTTTCCATATACTTGCTCTTGAGTCACGTGTGAGGTCAAAGAATAAATTGATGGAGGCGGCATGGATGGATCAGAGGGCTCATTAGCAGTTTAAGTGACCTGATTTCAAGTCTCTTTGGGGCAGAGTCCGTGACAAGAGTGCTTCTGGGTTCCGGCTGCCAAGCAGGGCCAGGACCCTCAGAAGTCTGGCGGGAAAGCTCCTCTACCCTCTCATCCGCAGACAAGGCTGACAGCCCATCTCTCCACAGGATGAGGGCGTCCCCCACCTGAAGACAACGAGCCCGTCCTGAGTGACGCCCCGGAGCTGAGTGCCCACGGCCCCACCCTTCCCCATGGAGAAAGGACTTGCTTTGCCCCAGGACTGCCGCGACTTTCTGCACAGTCTGAGGATGAGGAGCAAATATGCCCTTTTCCTGGCTTTTGTGGTGGTGGTTTTTGTCTTTATCGAAAAGGAAAATAAAATCATATCAAGGTGAGGGGTGCAATCACAAGTCTTCCTTATCGAGGGGGCTGGGGAGAGGCGGCCATCGGCCACCCTGGGCCTGCAGAGGCAACCCTGCAACCCATGCCCGCGAGGCCCTCCTGCGCCCATGCGGCGGGGTGTGCACAAGTCCCCCGTGGTGAGGTTTGGGCTCTGGACATGGGCCACCTGGGTTGGAATTCTGATTTCGGCCCTTTCCAGCTGTGACAGCTTAGACACAATATGGAACTTTCTGTCTTAAGTTCTTCTCTGAAACATGGCTTAATGGGGGGACCTGCCTAACTATAAAGATTAAATGAGAAAATGTAAAAGCTTTTAGCCCAGTGCCTGGCACATAGTTGATGTCTAGTACTTGCCAGAAAGCATCCGCCAAGACAGGTGGGACTTGGGCTGAGTCCGTGCCCTGCCTGTGTTGCTCACCTGCTCATCCCTTATGGGCTTCTTTTCCACCCCACTTCTCTCCCTCCCCCTCTACCGCTTTCTCCTGTGACTGTATCCCAAATCGACTACCTCTTACCCTCAAATTCTTGCCCCAAGTTGGCTTCTGGGGAAACCCAACTAAGACAGGCTTTGGGTTATCAGCCTGGGAGGCTACACAGGGGATGGAGTCCCCAGCCAGTTACTGACCCTGGTCTCCCCCTGTCCTCACAGGGTCTCGGACAAGCTGAAACAGATCCCCCAGTCCCTGGTAGATGCCAACAGCACTGACCCAGCCCTGGCCTTGGCTGAGAACGCATCCCTCCTGTCCCTGAGTGAGCTTGATTCGGCCTTCACGCAGCTGCAGAGCCGCCTGCGAAACTTCAGTCTGCAGCTGGGCTTGCAGCCCGCCCAGGAGACCCAGGGGCAGGTGGGGGAGGAGGAGCGGCTCCCAGGCCCCGTGGAGCCCCGACCCCGGCGCCACGTCCTTCTCATGGCCACTACGCGCACTGGCTCCTCTTTCGTGGGTGAGTTCTTCAACCAGCAGGGCAACATCTTCTACCTCTTCGAGCCCCTGTGGCACATCGAGCGCACGGTGTCCTTCGAGCCGGGAGGCGCCAGCGCAGCCGGCTCGGCCGTGGTCTACCGCGATGTGCTCAAGCAGCTCTTCCTGTGCGACCTGTACGTGCTGGAGCATTTCATCAGCCCCCTGCCTGAGGACCACCTGACCCAGTTCATGTTCCGCCGCGGCTCCAGCCGCTCGCTCTGCGAGGACCCCGTGTGCACGCCCTTCGTCAAGAAGGTCTTCGAGAAGTACCACTGCAAGAACCGCCGCTGCGGCCCGCTCAACGTGACGCTGGCCGCCGAGGCCTGCCGCCGCAAGGAGCACATGGCGCTCAAGGCCGTCCGCATCCGGCAGCTGGAGTTCCTGCAGCCCCTGGCCGAGGACCCCCGGCTGGACCTACGTGTCATCCAGCTGGTGCGCGACCCCCGGGCCGTGCTGGCCTCCCGCATGGTGGCCTTCGCCGGCAAGTACGAGACCTGGAAGAAGTGGCTGGCCGAGGGACAGGACCGGCTGAGAGAGGAGGAGGTGCAGCGGCTGAGGGGCAACTGTGAGAGCATCCGCCTGTCGGCGGAGCTGGGCCTGCGGCAGCCAGCCTGGCTGCGGGGCCGCTACATGCTTGTGCGCTACGAGGACGTGGCCCGCAGGCCCCTGGAGAAGGCCCGGGAGATGTACCGCTTTGCAGGCATCCCCCTGACCCCGCAGGTGGAGGACTGGATCCAGAAGAACACCCAGGCGTCCCGGGACAGCAGCGGCATCTACTCCACGCAGAAGAACTCCTCCGAGCAGTTCGAGAAGTGGCGCTTCAGCATGCCCTTCAAGCTGGCGCAGGTGGTGCAGGCTGCCTGCGGCCCCGCCATGCACCTCTTCGGCTACAGATTGGCGCAGGATGCCGCCTCCCTCACCAACCGCTCTGTCAGCCTGCTGGAGGAGCGAGGCACCTCCTGGGTCACGTAGGGGCCTGGGGCCACATGCAACCCTCCTCATGAAAGTGCCGCCCTGCCTTCCTCACCCAGGCCAGCTGTGAGCTGGTGGCGCTTGCAGAGGATGGCGGGTCGCCCCGCTGGGAGCAGGCGCCCCCTGCTGTAGAAGTAGCCCCCAGGCAGCTCGCTCCCCCACCAGGGCCGTGGGCTGGGGTTTCTTGCTGAGAACAGGACAGTGCCCTGCCCCCTTGAGGGCCATCCAACCAAGACCCATGGGGCAGGCCCAGCCTATTGACAGTGTGTCTCTCTCACACACATGCACACACACATGCACGCAGAAACGCACCTGAAGCTGAAGCACACATAAATGCCTGTAGACCTCGTGGGCCACAGTCCAAACCTTTAACAGCGAGAAGGGGCTGTGAGCACTGAGCACAGTCCCTGGATTTCTGTACAACGCACTGTGGATTCTGGGTGGGCCCCTCTGTAAAGGGCTACAAAAGGCACACGCAGGCACAGGAATGAGTACTGCATGCACACCACACGTGGGAAACATCATAAAAACACAATCCCACACACACGCATATGTGGACACACAAGCTTTCCCACTGCTTTAGGCCCACAGGGTTTATCTGTATCACACACTTGAGAGGAGCTTTTAGTTATGTGGGAGCAGGGGAAGGAAATACGGCCTCGGCCACAGCCCCGCTCTCGGACTGGGTTGGGATGAACAGTGGACACAGAACTGCCGAGTCCATACCCCGTGTCCGCGTGGAGTCTCAGGGCTGCCTCCGCTGGCCCGTCCACGTCCTCACTGCTGGCAGGCAGGATATTCTGAAATGGTGCTGTTGATCCTCACGTGACTGCAGCCCCAAGTCCCCATCCCAGCTTGGCTGGTGTCCTAGCGCGGGTCCGTATTTGAAGGCCACCTCAGGCCAGACTGGCAGGAGCAGCTGTGATCCCTGGAAGCAACAGGCACCTCACGGGTCCCGCAGCTTCCAACCAGGCCCCTGTGGGGCAGGGCCCGGTGGCAGTCCAGGGTGCTCCCGGGGGAGAGGTCCCATCGGGATAGCCCCTCCCCTGAGAAGACAGGGAGAGATCAGCCCCCTGGTTCGTAGCCAGAGTTACATGGTTAGTGTCTGGAATTCCTCCTTTAGGGCTCCGGGAAGAGTATTGCTTAACTTGGGATGGGCTTGGTATTTGTTTTCTGTTTTTTGGGGGGGTGGTTAGGGTATTTATGGCTTGGTGTTTTGTTTTGTGGCTGTGTTTTCATTTTTGTTTCTGCCGAAGTGCCTCTTGGAAGCAACCTGCGCCCGAGGGGCTGGGGCTCTGGGAGGGCTAGGGAAGTGCTCTGGCTCTTGCTGGAGGCAGAGGAGGAGGAGGAAGAGCTTCCTTCCAGAAGGAGCAAAGCCTAGGTGGCCACGCGACGGCCCACCGGGCTCTTCTGTCTCAACGCCACGTGAAAGGAGTCTCAGAAACCACCAGCATCCTTTGGCCCCTGTCCAGGAGCAGCACAAATGAGCAGCCCTCACCCCTGCCCCGAGAAGAGGCCAGATTAAATCTCTCTCCCAGGCCCGACCACACTTCCTGAGGGGTCAGGGCCCACGACCAAGCAGCAATGTCCCCAAAGTGGAAGGCTTTCCCCACTCCCAACCCAAGCCGAGGAGCAAAGCTCAGCCCCATCTCAGAACTTGCAGGAAGCTGTGACAGTTCACTGAGGGCAGTTTCTGATTTCCTGGACGACCTCTCCGTCCGAGCCGTCCCGCTCGCTGTCAAACCCAGGGGGCTGCGTTTCGGCTTGAGGAGTGTGCACGAGAGGGAAGAACAGGCTCTGAGTCCCCCTGGTGTTGCCGTGGGGAAGGAAGGGGCGTGTCCGGCTGGAAACTGCCTTTTGAAAAGGTGAGGATGGTAGCCATCTACGGGATCCATTATAATCAACGTACTTGAGCTGCTGGGTCTGCATCACCATGGACTTCAGTCATTCCCGGAGGTCTCCATTCTAGGTTTCCCAGCCCAAGAATAAGTTGTGCAGGGAGCTGGCTCGAATTTGGGGTCCAAATGGACTCCAGCCCTGAGAACTTGACAGAGGGGGGCCAGGATTTTTCTGGCAGGCCCAGAAGTCCCAGCAGTTCTTCCCCAGCCCCTGCCCCGCTCCCTGTGCTGCTCCCTGCGCCGACCCAGGGCCGGCAGGGGCACGCTCCTCGGTCCAGGGTTCTTCCTGGGTCCTCCCAGTGTGAACAGCAGACTTCCTGCTTTCCATGTGCAGGGCCAAGGCCTCCACCCTGAGCTCTGGAGACCTTTGGGACTTCTCAGGACATTGGCAGTGTGTACTCTGCCAGTCGACTTGATTTATTTATTTTGTGAAAAAGAAGAGACAGAAATGCATGATTGTTTGCAGGGACTCAAAGCTGTACCCAAATCAAGAAAGACAAACTAATAATAATAGAAACTGTGCACTCGCCCCACACAAGGACACTGCGGGACGATTCAGAATACAAGAGGGAACCAAACCAAGACTGTGAGAGTCATGGTGGTCCCAAGCTTTTGTTTGAGGAGGTTCCTTCGTTTGCTCTTGTTGATTCGAAGATGCAACAGAAAGGCCCTTTTCTGCTGTACAGCCTTCACCCAGGTGCCTGAAACATGACACAACCTGAGTAAGCGTTGCCTTGGGGCCCTGGGGGCTTGGGGAAGGGCAGGGTGGGGTGACTGCTGCCTTTCCGTGACCGTGACCGGGGCCTGGTCGGAGCCCTGCCGTTGGGGTTTTCGGCATGGAACTTTGCTGGGGAAGGCGGTCTGGCCAGAGGCTAGTGCCTTCCTTTCCAGAATTCTCTGCTGCTGGGGAGCCACCAAGGTCCACCTGCCCGGAGACAGAGGGAGCAGCTGAGGCCTCGCCTCACAGTGGCTGGCTTCCCCAGAACAGGAGGCCCATTCAGCAGTGCACACTTACTCATTTTTTTCTTCTTCAAGAAGATCCCTTTAGCCTGGCCTATATAAATAGCTCCGAACATTCCAGACCGTGGTGAGACGGGGCAGTGTCTGACAGCCGCTGGCCATCGTGGCCACTGCCCATTTCTGGCTTCTCTTCTGTGCCTTGTTTGTGAACCTTGGCGTGGATGAGGGCACAGGGGAGAAGGGTCGGTGGGGGCAGCTCTGTCACACGCCCCCACAGGCTATCACTGATTTATTGCTGAGAGGCATGAGGAATTCTAGGCTTGTCCCTTTATGTGATGCACACTTGAAAATAAATGACTAAATGAACAGAACAAAACTGTTCAAAATGAAGAATTGACTCCCTACCTGCCAGCACCGTCAGACAGAGGCCAGTCTAACGGGGCGGCTGCTGACCAAACCCCCAAGAACAGAAGCCACCCACTCCAGCCACGATGGTGGCATCTCTCCCTGCCACCTCTGCCATCTATCTGACAATAGAACAAGTTCCAGCAGGAGGTCAGAGGGTCCCTGACCCTGCAAGTCTCTTCCGGCCCTGGGGGACCCTCCCACTCCAGGGTCTGTCTTCGCTGGCTGTGGGGCCTGTCCTTAGATAGCCCTGAATTGTGAGGGACAAGAGCAGAAGACCCGGTGGCTGTGTCCCCCAGGAGACCCTCCCACTCCAGTCCCTGAAGGCTGAGTGCAGTGGCGGGTCTCAGAAGGGCGGTTCCTGAGTCAGGAAGAGCTACGGAGAGAGGAGGCTGGGGGAGCGGAGGCCTGCAGAACTCAAAAGGGTCTTGTCAGTCTGTACATACTGAAAGGAGCATCCGCTGAAATCCAGGGGCCTCAGCTTCCTGAGTTCACTCATGAAGACTCCCAGGATGTGGTCTAGCTGGACAGGAGGGAGGAGGCCCGGGGTTTCCTGAATGCAGCCTCGATGCCTCTCCACCGCCACGGTTTCAGGAATAGTTGGAGCTGCTCTTGACCTCAAAAGGACAAGCAGAACTGTTGACTTCAGATGTCTTAAGAGCTTCAAGATCCTTGGTCTCGTGTCCTTTGTCATTCCATGACTGTGCCCGGGGAACCAATCAGTTACGTGTTTCCAAGGGTACGGTCACGCGCCATCCACCTGAGCCTGGCTCATACCGTACTCAGATATGCTGTCTGGAAAATGAAATGCCCATGTCCCTGCTTCCTCTAACACCGGGCCTGGCCTGGGTGACCCTGAGTCCCCCTCTCATCTGTGTGCTTTGGACCAAGTCTGCATGGCTCCCCCGCTCCCTCCTGGATCCTGCAAGCTGTCTTTTTGCCAAGACCTCGCCTCGTGTCATGTTTCCTGGCCACATGGTACAGGACACTCCTTGCATGGCCATGTGTGGCTGTGATGTGTACATATGTGTCCACATGTGTGTATGTGTAGCGTGCAGTTCATTCAGCTCGGCCTCATTGCTCCCGGCCCCGTGCCATCGATGTCCCAGACGACCTCGCCATGGCTCCAGTCCGCCGTCTCCTGGGAACAAGGGAGCTGCCCTTCAGAGAGCTGGCAGCCACCACCGGTCAGGGTCTGCTTTGTGGAACAGAATGTGAACCCATCACTTGATGGCTTACTTGACTTATTTAATTAAAAATGAAACGTGCAGTGAGCAAAATGTGAAGTGTGTCTGCCTTCCTTTTGCACTCATTCTCAACAGCAATCATAACAATGAACAGGAGAAAATTGGCAGCTGGAGGAATGGGGTGGCTTCTGGCACGAAGCAGAGCAGAGGAAACCCTGACTCCTCCCGAGGCGTGAAAGGCAGAAGGGAAGTGTGGCTGAGCGTGGGGGCCGCAGTGAATATGCCGCAGGCCACCGGACGGTGGAGCTGGTGGTGACTGCGTGCAGCTGGCTACAGGAATGAGGTCGGGGAGATAAATACCCAGGCATCAGGGGGCAGGAACAGGAGCACTGGCTAGAGGTCAGGGCACTTGGGGACAAGTCCCAACTTTGCCACCATCTGGCCCTGTGACATTGGACAAGTAACTTCCCATATCTGAGCCCCACTTTTCTTTACAATGAGGAGCGTACTCAGTGGTTCACAGCCTTTGTTCCAAAAAGCCCTTCAGAGATTGGGAAGTTAGCCCCGTCACCCCGAACAGCTGCACTGATGGGCATCACCCGTTGAAACAGCGCCAGAGGTTTCGCTCGGCCTTCGACAGAATCTCCAAAGCCCCATGAGGAGGCTTCTAAGGGTGTTTTCCACTAAAGAGTGTAATGGAACCCCTTCAAATTGCAGTTACATTGCTCTGTCAGTCATAACAATTTTAGCATGAATTAGATTTCCACCCTTGTGTCAACCATCGGGAGAGAACGGGCATTTCCCTGGGAAGAAGTCTCATTCTGGGACACGGGAGGGCAGAGCTGGTGGGCCTTTGTGGGTTTGGGGGCCATGGGGAAGCAGGAGCCAGGGAGAGACAGACAAGAGCCGAGCCCTGGGGACAGGAGTGGCACCTGCAGTGACAGGGTAAGACGTGATATTAGAGACTGGGACCCTTCCCCCAAGACGCACACCTGCGTTTGTGTCCCTTTACCCGGACCAGGCCTCAGGAGCACAAACCGGTCCCCTCCCAACCGTGGGATAGAGGCGTCCTCACAGGGACACCCAACCTGAGTGTGACGGCCACTGCACCACCCCCAGACGGGTGCCACTGTGGTCTCCACTCATCTGGGGACCGGGGGTATTTAGTTTCATTTCCAGGTTGCGTTTCCTACCGCAAACGGTCCCCTGGAGGAACAAATGGCCCTAACAGTACAGCGGAGATGCTCCAGCACCTTCCCCACTCGCCCCTCAGCCACCAGCCGAGACCAAAAGCCATTGCTCCCCTCACTCCCAGACCTCTTTGGGCTTCGGGCTGGTCCCCCACTACACCCCAAGTTTCCCAATGCTGGGAGAGAGCTGAATACCCCGCAGGGTCTGGTGGGAGTGACAGTCAGCTAGACCCAGACGGAAGGGGTGTGATGTGCGCTCGCTCCAGGAGCCCTGCCGGGCACACCCAGCATGGGAGCCCCAAGTGTGTGTGGAGGAACTGCGGTCACCTAGCCGCTCTGAGGGGCCACAGTGTACCCCAGTCGAGGTCCTGAGACGTCGGCTTTCCTTTGACCCAGATCGCCAGGATTTACTCAGAACCATTTTTATGGGTGAATTCTTTTAGCATAAAGACTTTTTTTTCCCCCCCAAACAACATCTTTCAAGACTGGCATTCTACAGAACAGTCTAGCAGTCAGAAACCTGCAAGTATAAGTGCATAGCACTAAAAGCCAGGATACGCAGACCAGAAGAGGCTGGAGGGGAAAAGTCCAGGGTTAAGTTCCAGGGCCCCAGCCCACCTTCCCGCCATCTCACTGAGCTACGAGCCAGGAGCAAGAGCTGGCCTGCGGAGATGCTGGTGGGTCAGAGTTTGTGGCCCCAAGGCATTCATGCTGCCACCATAAAACCTGCTGGTGGCCGGAAGCCCTTGGTCCTGGGCTTTCTCAACTCAGCCCGCGCCTGCAGGTGACCTTACCCTCCAAGAGTGGAGACCCCGGGGAGCCCAGGCCAGGCATAAACGCCACAGGACAGACACTAGTGATCTGAGAAACTGGCGCTCGGGGTACTGAACGGAGCTATTTCTGAAATGACTGGACAGAGGTCACCGACAGTAAACAGGTCCCCTGGAGATATAACCCTCTAGTAGCCAGTAACCCCCTGGCTAAATGCTGCTGTGCGCTTTGTTGGAAGGATAAGCAACTAGGAAGGGCTCAGCAGAAAGGCTTGCCCAAGAAATGCAGAGTGAAAGAAGGGAGTGAGGAAGGGAGGCAGGGAAAGTGACAAGAAGGGGCACACCCAAAAGATGGAGTGGGGACGATGGCCACTTGGCTGAAACCATCCAACAGCCCCAGCCACGCTGTCCGAGAACTCAAGGGACGTGCCGGGCAAGGCTGGGCGCAGGGCACACGCAGCTCTCCCCCCCCCTCACCGGACCAGATCCACCCTGTGGCTGTGTGGCCCACGCAGTGTCTGGTTTTGTTTTTAACAATTGGCATTAGAGGCCAACACTTAAAAATTAAGGGGTTTTATATAAAAACCAGATTTCTGCTTCCTCTTGAAAATCGGGTGTCTTGGTTTGAGTTACACCAGAAGCTGATGCTAAGACAGGGTTTGAGAGCAAACGGTTTATTTGAGAGCTTCAGACGGCCTGGTGGGGAGGAGGGAAGGGAGACAGCCAGAAGCCAGCTGCCACCGGGCCGGCGGAGCAGAATCCCGCCATAAAAGTATGAAGCCCTGGCCTTAGAATTACTGAGGGCTGAGCAACGGATCCTGAGGTACGTCTACACCATTCTTGTCAGTCTTTGGCTGCAGGTGGCTCGGGGGGAGTACTCATTCCTCAGCACCGTCCCACGAAGGAACCCCACTCCAGAATTCTGGAACAAGTGTGGGCCCCCAAATAAACACACAAGCAGCTGGAAGTTTCCACAGCACCGTGTAAGTTTCCAGAGTAAAGTGTGAGGGGTTGGTAGGGATCCAACAGCCCCTGGAAACAAGAGGTGATGGATCCAGGGGACTGTCACGCCCACAGGCACCAGGAGCAGCTGCTGGGAGAAGGGCAGGCCACCGTCCCCTCTGGTCTCTCCAGTGATGAATGAGGCAGCATTCTCAGCGCTTGGGCTGACCGTTTACCTCTACAAGACCTCTTCTCTGTGAACCCACGTCTGCCCAGAGTGAGAAAATAACAGGCCAGGAGGGCCACAGCTTCATCTCCATTCATTACAACAGCCCCTCCCACAATGGAATTTATTTATTAAAAAATGTGTATCCATTCTTACACCTTTAAACTTCAGTCACCTTCCAACCACTCTCCATCTGATGCACTACACCTACCGAGATGTTTTTTCCCACTGCTCAAAGCAGTCTTTGAACTCGCTGATTTGGACGCCTTTTAGTGCTTCTGCCGTTTTTGTTTGTCTCGCCTCTTCCACGTCAGCAAAATGTTTTTCTTTGAGGACATTTTTCTTCCAGGGTAACAAGAAAAAAAGTCGGTTGGAAGTGAGATCAGGTGAATAGGGAGGGTGGGGCAGGGGGATCATGCTGTTTTGGGTCAAACACTGCTGGACTCTCAGCGTGGTGTGAGCAGGTGCACTTGTAAATCAGTCATCATGACATGGGCAAACACGTTGAAAGAATCTTCAGAAAAAATCACTGAAGCCAAATGCAGCCTCTCACAACAACGCCAGCTCGTACACTGATACAGATGGGTTCCTAGAACACTCACCTAGTGGGGGAAGCCTGTGCTACAAGGGGCCCACCCTCCAGAAGGTAATTCTGGTTTTTTGGGGTCTGCCCTTGTATAAGCGGTTGAGTTTTCAAGCCCCTCACCCCAACCCCCCACCCCCAATTTAAAGTTCTGGTGGCATGCCAGGGCCTGGGTTGGCTCTCCCAGCCCAGTCTCCTTAACACTTAGACCATGAATAATGTTAGTCTGGAAACCTCGGCTGGCCTGGTCAGAACACCGTGGAACTCGACCACCCCATCACTATCTCCTGCTGCACCCATGTGGGTCTCTCCTGCCCACCCCTCCCCCAGAGCAACATGGACGAAGAGGACAGGTGGTCTTGTCCACCAGGAGGGTGGGCGGCAGGCCTGCATCCAGTCCATGCCAGAGCCGCCCTCCTTGGAGTTTCCAACTCCTTTCTGCTCTGCTGCACATGCTGGGGGGTGCTCGCATGTGGGGCACACGGGCCCCTTGGGCAGGTGCTTGATCGGTGTGGCAACCCCAAGTGCCCGAGTCCGGATGCTACCCTGCTCTCACCCACCTCAGTCGCTCAAGAGAGTGACCGAGGAGACATCGTGAGCAAAGGCCTGGAGGATGAAGGGACCTTGGAGAGTCTGGGGACCGAGAAGCGATTTGCTCTGGCTGAGATGGTGATGAGACAAGGGTCTGGAGAGGGGAGCTAGGGCTTGAATGTGCAGGAGCCTCCAAGCCCCACAAGGAGAGACTGGACTTGATCCTAAGGGCCCTGGGGAACCGCAGGAGGGCAGAGTGAAGCAGGTTAGCCTGGTCTGGTCAATCATGTCCCATTTTACAGATGAGCACAGAGAGCTGGCATGACCAGCTGTGTTGGGATGTGAAGCCACATCCTTCATCCTTACAGGCCCTTCTGTCCCATTTTATGCCTCAAGACTCCAACTTTGATGTGTTGGGACCCCACAGGCCATGTAAATGTCATGGAGGTGCAAGCCCAGAGCCAATGGTTTCCCTTTTGGTTCATATATGAGCCCCACCAGCAAATGCCAGCTTTTCAAAGTCGGCCCAGGCTGGAAGAGCAGCAACGTGTCCTAGCTGTGTGACCTTGGACCAGTGAATTGCCCTCTCTGAGCCTTAGGTTGCTCTTGTGTAAATAGGGGACAATATAAAGTGGAGGACAGGCATGTGCACAGTGTGCTGCTTCATGAGCCCTGGTGAGACCTGAATAAACAGCAGCTGCTCTGGCTTGCGGGCGGTCAGAGGCCTTTGCCCCATGTCTGCCTTCTTCTGGGAGCCTCTCAGTTCTCAGTTAATCAACAAATGTTTTGAAAGCTTGACAAAGGCCCAAGTAGAGCTTATAACAGAACCCGGGCCAAGTAGAATGAGGCCTTCAGCATTTGCCCCAGTCCCTCAGGCTGCCCCCTGCAGGACAAATGCTGAAAACTGGAGCTGAGCTTCCAGGGACAGACCCACGACACCCCGTAGAGTGTGGATGGCTGAGTGGGGCTAATAATCTTCAGTTTCCTTTGGGAAGTTTTCATTCATTCCACTTCTGTGTTTTAACATTCTCTCCTCTGACTGGATGTTGATTTCTTTAAGCAGTTTCCCTTCCAGGAAAAAATGCCCTCTGACTTCCGTCGGTACAAATGGAGAGACCGACACTTGAGAACCAAGAAGACTGGGTTTAAATCAGTTCATTCAAAGCATTGCCAGGGGGTGCCCCCTCCCACCCCCCACGCCACCCCAGCTCCTCCTGCCCCCTCCCGGCCCCAGGGGCGGGCTGGCCCAACAGAGAGGCCGCTCACACTTGGCCTGGAGCCCACCCTTCCTGACTCATGTCTCACTTGGCTGGGGAGCAGGGAAACTGTTGAGAAAACAAGTGTCAAGACTCGACCATGGAAGGAGGATCCAAGGAGCCCATTACGGGGAAACGCTCCTGACTCTCGCTTCTAGATGCCGTGCCTTTCTCGTTCCCTTCCACAGGTGACCGGGCCTCAGCGGAACCCTCCAGTTGTCTCTCACTGGGCCTGGTACAGTGCAGTGTATCAGGCTGAATGCATGAATGAGTGCATGACTAATTTTAAGAAGCACTTGGAGTAAACACTGTCATTTTTTATTGTGACAAGATACACATGACATAAAATTTAGTGCATTCATAATATGCAACCACATCGCCAGTATCTGGTTCCAGAAAATTTTCATAATCCCAAAAGGAAAGCCCCATGTCCCCGGGGCAATGTAATCCACTTTGTGTCTCCGTGGATGTACCTATTCCGAAGCCTTCCCGTAAGTGGAATCGTATATTTACTTTGTGTCTGGCTTCTTTCACTCAGCATGTTTTCAAGGCCCACCCACGTTACAGGATGTATCCGAATTTCATTCCTTTTTAAGTCCAAATAATGTTCCATTCAGTGATATAGCACATTTTGTTTGCTGTTCACTCCTCAGATGACAGACACGGGTCGTTTCTATGTTTTGGCTGTACTCTCATTTATAACAAACGTTTCTTGAGCACCTACGTGACCCTGGAACTATGCTGGACTCTTGCTCATTATCTTTTATTGAAACTTCAAAGCTGTTCTCAACTGAATGGAAATTACTTCCCCATTTCACAGATAAGGAAACTGAGGCTTAGCAAGGTTTAAGGAACTTGCTGAGATTAAAAAAAGCAGCAGAAAGAGCCACTGGCTGGTGCGGCTCAGTGGAAACAAGGCCAGCCTCCGACACGCTTGTTTGATTCCCAGTCAGGGCGCACGCCTCAGGCCAGGTCCCCAGTAGGGGGCGCATGAGAGGCAACCACATAGTGATGTTTCTCTCCCTCTCTCCTTTCCCCTCTCTCTAAAAAAATTAATTTTTTTAAAAAGTAGCAGAAACCTTACAGCCCAATAAATGGCTGTGTGCAGGCCCGGTTCCTGCTGCCGGGCACAGAGCGGAGAGCGCAGTCCCCTTCCCCACAGCAGCAGACCCCGGGTCAGACTCTCAGCACATTGCTTACTTTCATACTTACCAATAACGTAAACTGAGTAGTGGTTATATAAGATGGCCTGATTTGTAATCATTGCACAAATAGGTGCCCATTCAGGGAAAAATAAAACCCGCCACCACACCCCGTGTCTGTGTCAGTCCCTCCGAGCACGTGACTGATGGGACCATCCAGTCTGAAGTGGTTTGGGCCCCACCAGTTCTGGGGCACGCAGCGGCTCCTTTCTGCCCCGGACAGTGAGAAGTCACTCGGGCCGTATCCACAGCAGCGGCTCCCAGAGGGGGCTCTGCCAGCCTCCTGAAGAGGTGCAGCACCTCCACTGCAGACACTTAATCTGAGAGAGAAGCAAGGAGACGGGAGCCCTGCCCTGCAGCTGGATCGCTGACATCTCACCGCTGACTCAGGAGAGCCCTGTGCTCATGCGGCCGTGGGGGCAGGGTCCTGAGGACAGACGCAGGCGATGGCCTCCTCTAGGGCCATCTCATTTGAAGCAAGTGTGTATTTGTAATATTGTTTCTCACTCAAAATACTTCTCTCACTGCAGGGCGCTGTGGAAACTTCTGGTCATTAACACCCCCGCTCCCCCCCCCCCGCCCCCCCCTCGGTCCCCCCCCCCCCCCCCGCAGGATCCGGAGGAGGGGCCCAGGGTGTGTCAGAGGCTGCAGGGGGGTGCAGTGCCCGCCCCTGGGGGCTGATGGCAGCGCCCTGGCAGTGCCTTCAGCGAGCTCCTGGAATCTAAGTGAGATGGGCCTTCTTTTCATACATACCCAGGGACGAGGCCATCTTCACAAAGTCAGAACCTGTGTACCATGAAGGGTAAGAGTGTGGCGTGTGGGGCCAGTCAGCCTGTTCTCAGATCCTGGCTCCGCCCACTTCCTGGATGTACGACCTTGGACAAGGCACTCACCCTGTCTGCGGCCACAGTTTCCTTGTCTTCCTCATCTGGGAAGTGGGGACACCAACAGCGTTATTGTAAAGACTGAGTAAACTAAGATGTGTGAGGGACTTGGCACCTAGTAAGTGCTCATAAATGTCAACTGTTTTGTTAAGGGCCTGGTCAGAGGTGGGAATAAAGAGAGAAACACGGAATTGTAATGGCTTTGCTCCTCAGAAGTGATAAGATTGTTTGTGTACCCAGGAGCATTTTAAGCACGCGTGTATTCGGAATGGTGTTTATTGAGCACGTACTATGTGTAGGCACTGTGCCCTGTGCCTTCCCTGCATCATCTCTTTGGATTCTCCTCCCAACCCTGGGAAATGGGTACTCGATTGTCACCCATGTTACTGATGAGGAGCTAGGGCTTGGAGAGGTGGGGCGGGGGCGGGTCCGAGCTGTGAACCAGGCCTTGCTGCCCCCAGAGCTTGACTCCAGCACGGCTGCACTGCACCGCTGGGGGACAGCCACGTGCCCACGGTCTTCGCACCCTCGTCCCTTTCCTTGGTGACAGGACAGTTAAAAGGCACTTTCTCATCAGCCTGGTTGTCTGGGACGTTTCAGGCGGAGGAAGGGGGGTGTCCGGTGTGGAGCCCACCCCTGAGGGAAGGCCCCCTGCGCCCTCCTGACACCAGCACACAGCAACCAGGGAGGAAGCACGGACTCAGCAGAGAGCCAAGAAATGCAAACCCAAACAGTGACCTCCTCAACTGGCGGATGGTGTGTTTGTTTGTCTGTCTGTCTGTTGACAATAAAACCCACTGCTGGTGCAAGTGTGGAGAAACATCCATCCATCTGATGAGAGGCTTTCGGAGGAAAGTGTGATAATACGTAGCCAACGCCTGACTCTTTGGTAGTATGTATCGAACCCTTTCATCCGGTGAATCCAGTACGGGGATTCATCCTAAGGAATAACTGTGGCAGGATGCTAGGATTTAATGTTCTTGGACATTAAAATTTGTCGATAGCAGTGAAAAACCGGGAAACCACTTGAATAATCAGGGGTCGGACAAGTAAAGTGTAGTTGTACACATGATAGGACTCTGCGGCCATTGAAGTGGTCACACAGAAGACGGATGGCAGCTAACGGTGTCTAAGGTACATTAGATGACAAAAGTAATCCATAAAATGGCAAGTGCCCCTCGACTCCATTTATATGAAATAAAGTATTCTCAATAACGAGAGTATATTTTCACAGGGAAGTGATTGGAAAGACAGAAGCCGAACCGCTGACAGTAAATCGCTTATCTGAATTTTTAACCACTTCTTTAACAAACGTGTGTCCTCCATTCATCCTGTGGCATTCGGGAGTGTGGTGTCTGGGGTCAGGCTTCTGAGTTCCGACTCCAGTTCCCTCCTTTGTTCACAGAAACCCCTTTCGAGGTCGGTCTCCGAGGACAAACGGGGATAATAACGCCAAAGCACCTGCCCTGCTCAGGGGTGTCAGGAGTCTCTAAGTGAGATGACTTGTGTGAAGTTCCTAGTGCCCGGCCTGTACTGCTTTATCATTCCCATGGTTACTACGGCACTATCACTAATCATTGTGATGATTAGCGATATAAGCCTGAGGGTTTGCCTCCTTCCTCTGCCCACCTAGCGGGAGAGCCACCCCGGCCGGTGTTCCCATCATGGCTGGAGCTCCCACGGCCACTTCCTGCGAGTCTCGGCTCACGCTGGCCAGGACTCCAGTGCTCGCCTTCCTTGCCTCCGTCCAGAGAGGACTGGAATAAACAGCCCCACAAACACTGGCCCGCTGGCCCCAGAGTGAGACAAGGAAGTTTACAAAAATGCATAAGCAAATGTTTGATTTGGGAGGAGAGACAGAACAGAACTTGCACCAAGAAAGGAGACTTTTCAGTGAAGCCCAGGGAGACTGTCCTCACATCTGGGTCTCCTTGTGTTGCCTGTTTGTTTCTTTCCTTCACCCTGACCGCCTCGTTGGCTGTGAAGCGTCTGGCCCCAGCATAGGGCTGGTTTTAATAAATTCAAGACGTTTCCCTTAGTGCCGCAGATTTGGAAAGAGTCAAGGAGAAACCACGGGGTGTGAGGGTGGGAGCCCCGACAGGCGGAGATGGATGGGCAAGAGGAGGGCGATGGATGACCTCGTGAGGACCGGGATGCATCGGGGCGCAGAGGCTTGTACACGTGACTGGCATGTTCAGAAACTGAGAGATGGGCCAGAGGGAAGCACGCCCACTGTGGCCAGCAGCAGGCATCCGCCTGACCTGGGTTTCTGCCCTCCCCTGGGGCCCCTCGCTAGGCAGGAGCTGGCTCATTGGAGTCACAGACTTCTCCAGATGTGGGAGGAGAATGGGGTTGAAGGCCATGCTGTAGCTGCTTCCCCTGCACAGTTGCTAAATGCTGCCCAGTCGGCCCCGACTCCTGGAGACCCCGTGAATGAGTGAAGTCTGCCACGCCCTGTCCTCAGCAGCCCGGCTCAGCGTCTGTCAGCTCATGCCTACGGTTTTTTTATGGAGTCCGTCCATCTTGTATTCGGTCTTCCTTTCCTTCTGCCTTGGATTTTTCTGAGCATTATTGTTTCTTTCAAAGAACCTGCCTTCTCACCATGCGCTCCAAGTAGGACAGCTTCAGTTTTGTCATTGTTGCCTCCAGTGGCGGTTCAGACTTAAC
The DNA here is from genome assembly GCF_021234435.1 of Artibeus jamaicensis. Taxonomy (NCBI): domain Eukaryota; kingdom Metazoa; phylum Chordata; class Mammalia; order Chiroptera; family Phyllostomidae; genus Artibeus; species Artibeus jamaicensis. The sequence continues at coordinate 23,526,031 of NW_026521788.1, forward strand.
TCGCTCTCAGACCCACTTTGGCAGGGCTCTGTCCTGGGTATCCGCAGGGCCCCGCTCCAGCACCGCGCCTTCCCTGCACAGACACGGACAGATGCGCAAACGCCCCCCTCCACACACACACACCTCCTTCCAGAGGGCTGTGGATTTCCAGCCAGGCTCCATCCCCGATTGGTTCAACCCTGAAGGATGCTGCAGTCTCCTCTGCTTGAGAAAAACCAACACAGGGGTTAAATTCCGGCAACTCTCAACAAAGCAGAGTAACTGTTGCTGGATAGAGCATCAGGAAGGGCAGCTGGGAACATCAGATCGAAAATGAGAGAAAGAAGTGCAAGGGGGGAAAGCTGTGACTCCTAGAAATCCCCACTCCATCCACTTCCCACAACTATTCTATTACCCCTAAATAAGAAATTCTCTCCTCCGGGAGTAGGATTGTGAAGAACATGCCAAAACCCAGTGAAAAGGCTGTACGTCTGCCGGGAGTGAATTTGGCTTGCATGGAACTCGCTGGGACGCAGCTAAGGGAGCCTGGGCTCCACTTCTCTGAGTTTCAGCAGAGTTTCAAAGCACAGGACGGCCTCTTCTGTTACTGGTGCTGGTGACAGAGTGGAATGGGCAGGAATATTGATCGTGACGATAATTTTGTCTCGTCCTCACCTACAGTGTAGAAGATGTTCCAAGAGTGGGAAGGTCACAGTCCCCTTTGCCCTTCAGGAGAGGAGCCAGCTGCCCTCACCCTGAGCTCTAGACATTACCAGGGAAGAGACAAGCCACTGCCAAAGAAGCCACCAAACTCAACGCTATCCCTTTTACTGCTCATTCTAAAATAAAAACTAAAGAACTTCCCCAACTGAGCCAGTGGTTTTCCACACCGGACACAGCTCAGTCAGCCGCCCACTGCTTCTCAGACTGCACCAGCGCCTCCCGGAGGACTTGTTAGAACAGATCTCTGAGCCCCAGCTCCGAGCTTCTGACTCAGCAGTCAGGGGTGAGGCCGGAGGATCTGCATTTCAGCGAGTGCCCCGGTGCTGCCTGTGCGGCTGGTCCCCCAAGCACACTCTGAGAGCCACTGCCCTTTTGCCGAACTCAGAGTCTGATTCAGCTGATCTGCAGCGGGGTCTGGACATCGTTATTTAAAAGTGCCCGAGGAGCCTGAGAGGACCACCACTAACACTTCCAGGGCCCATTAAGGTGAGGTCTACTACAAGAGCACTTGGAAAAAATAAGTACAAACATCAGTTAAGTACTTACTCAAATGCAGCTGTTCTCAATCATGGCCTTATCTAACTCCTACTCCTTTTTTACATCAAAGCGAAATCCTGACAACTCGCTCTGACTCGGCCTTGCCTGCAGCTCTGCCGAGGCCGTGCCCGCCCGTCCCTGCTTTGCTCCGGGTTCGGGCTGGGACGCCAGCCCTTGGTTACAGCTCTCAGCCCTGTTGGCGGATTCAAGGGTGTCTTCACGCTCTTCCTCTCATCTTTGTTTTGAGAGACTTGTCCCGCCCCTTGCACGTAGGGCAGAGATCCTCTGTGTCTTGGCTTTTTTATGACGAAGCACAAGGAAAGCTGACGTGCCCTGATCCACCTAAACGCCAGCGAGTGCCTTGGGCGTCCACATTCTCTGTCTGGGCAGGCAGCTCCGGGCAGGGCAATCGGCCTAGAAACCTGGCAGAGGGGGAATGTTGGGCCTCAGCCTCCAGTCCCCTCATCACCCAGCAGCTCTGCGGGAAGATTTACAAAACAAAGAGCAGATGCTTCGAAACAATGACTTCAGCGCAGAATGGGGCCCAACACATTCACATTCGGAGGGGAAGGGTCAGTGGAGGCTGGCCAGGCCCTGCTCCGAGGAGCCCCAGAGAGAGGCGGGCGGGCGGCCCGCAGGCTGACCTGCAGGGAGGCTGAGCAGAGCGGGGAGAATAAACACACTCCGCCTCCCCGAGGCCACGCATTGGCGGGCATTTTCTTATTTAATCCCTACAACAGCTCCACAGTAAGTGCTGCCACTGGTCCTGTTTTGAAAATGAGGAAACAGAGGCTCAGAGAGGCCCAGCGCCCTGTCTCCAGTCGCACGCCCGGTCGGCCAGCTCGCCGGCTCCCTGGCATTCTGTGCTCGCTGACTGAGTGATGGGCCGAGTCCGCGCCACGCGGCTGTGGTGGCTCTGTGCATGTCAACCCGTCTGACCCCACAACGACCCTGGTGGTGATGCATCAGTCAGCCTCTTCATGCTGTAACAAACAGTCCCCACAGGGCCAGGGCCTAACTCGACAAAGGATTGTTTCCCACTCACACAAAGTCTGCTGCAGGTCCGTGAGACCTCCAGGGCGACTGTCCTTCGCGAGGTGACCCAGAAGGCCGGGCGGTCCTGACCTTCTGCCTCGGCCACTGAATGGGAGGAAGCGCTGAGGCGGAGGGGACAACAGCTAGAGGGTCGTGTGCTGGCTTCTCATGCTTTGCTCGAGAAGTGACTCGTGTTATTTCAGTCCACAGGCCCTGACCAGCTAGTCATATGGCCCCCACCAAGTCTCGGGGGACCAGAAAATGTAGGGCAATGAGTAGAATGTTGAGCGACCACACTGTCTCTCTGCAGGTAGGTACTGTTATCATCCCCATTTTACAGACAAGAGAACTGAGACCAAGAGGTGAGGTAACTTGCTATTTTAGTTTGCTAGGACTGCCATAGCAGAGGGCCACAGCTGTGTGGCTCAAACCGCAGACACGTATTGTCTCAGAGTTCTCGGGGCTGGTGGTCTGAGGCGAAGCTGTCGGCAGGGCTGGCTCCCTCTGGGGGCTGTGACGGATGACCTATTCTGGGCCCATCTCCCCATTTCTCGTGATTTGCCGCTATCTTGCTGTTCCTTTGCAGGTAACAGCGTCACCCCTGTCTCTGCCTTCGCCCTCACGAGGTCTTCCCCCCGAATGCACATCTGTGGCCAAGCTTCCCCTGTGTTTGAGGACACCGGTCACACTGGGTGAGGGGCCCACCCTCCACCAGTAGGACTTTGCCTTAATGCATTTCCTATGCAACAGCCCTGTTTCCAAATAAAGTGGCTTGTGAATTTGGGGGGATGCAATTCAACCTGTAATACGTGCTCAAGGTCACACATCGCCAACATAGACAATAAGTAAAATGGCGTGAACCCCTCTCTGCCTCATTTTAACTATTGATCCGAGGCGATTACTCCTTCCTCTGAGAGGGAAGGCCTGTACATTTCCTGGAGCTGCCTTGACAGTGACAACGAGCTCCCCAAAGCAGGAATCATGCCTCATAAAACTCTCTTATACTTGGCCTTACTCAATAAACTTGAAAGTCCATGTAAATCTTCAACCAGAATGTTGAAAACTTTTCTGCAAAGTTAAAAATTCCTTCCCTCTCCACATCCTCTACCCAAATGGGCTGCAGTGTTCTCCAGAGAACAGACAGCTGTGGGGGTCTCAGCCCTCATGGTCCCACCCTACAGGACAGCCTTTCCCATCGTCACCGAAGATGGCGACCCGACCCCATGAGTGGTGGCTGGGCACTGCAGCCGACCTTGATCTGGACGGCCTGACAGCTGACCTGCCCCGCCTCCTGGTGTCTGATGTTAAGCCAGGAATGGCAGAGGACAGGAATGGCCTTTCTGCCCTCTCCCCCCACCGTCCCTCAGCCCCACCACACACAGAATACATCTTACTTTTCTTAAATTTTCACCTTTGCCATAGCCTCCCCCAGGGGGTCTCCTGGTCTCCCCTTAGCCCAGATAGAACAAAAAGAATCCGAAACTTAGAGTTTGGGTGTCATTTTATAACTGGTCCCTTGGAGTCCCCCAGGGAAGTGCCTTGGCCTTGGGAAACCTCAGTTTCAACACAAACAAAATGCAGGTGGTGAGCAGGTGGGGCTTCTGGTCCAGCTTCACGGTCCTGCTTTAGAATCAGGCCTTCTGATTCTAAAAACATAGTAGTAATGGACAAGCTATTTTTTTCCAGTTAAAAAGCTCCTCCCTCCCTTCCCCCAAAAGACAAGGTCACAATAAAAAACATGATAAGCGTTTCTGGGTGAAGGCAGGGAATGCAAACCCAAGCTGTGAGAGGGGCTGAAGCCCTGGGCTCAGGTCACAAGCCCCACACCCAGGGAGAGGTGGCAGTCAGGGGACAAGAAGCTCCCGGACGGATGCAGGGCAGCCTCCTCGCCGCCCGGGGCCTGAGCACAGAGCAGGAGCCCAGGACGCCACAGGCCACCCGATGGCAGGCTCAGACGGCAAAGCTGAAGACAGACACGGAGAGCAGGAGAGAGAGAAGGAAAACAAAACATAAATCAACCTCCTACTTGCAACTGGCCTAGAAACTAACATTCCAAATCAAATGAAGAAATTCAATGCTAGGAAAATGGACAAACAACCATCAGAAGTGAATTCATGGCAGATAAATCTGAAAACAAGCCTTTAAAGAAGCATGTTTAGGCTCCTCAGAGATCAATGCAGGAATCCATTTTTTAAAAAGAATAAATGTTTTGAAACTAATATAAAATAATATTGAATGTCAGGTGTAATTAAAAAAAATTAATGGAAAGGAAAAGAATAAACATCTATGAGGCCCGAGTAGGAAGAAATAAAAGAACAGTGAAAAATGTGAAACTATTTTTTATATCTTTAAAGTGAAAAATAGATCATTGAACTTTAACAGGATGGATGAACCTCATGTGGCACATAGCTGTTTAACCCTGGAATTCACCCCGAATGAAGCAGAGAGATAGGTAATAATATAACACCATTTTAATAGCTGCTCAATAGTCCATCATACATGATGAGTTCAGCAGGTTTGCAGGGTCCAAGACCAGCCCACAAAAATCAATTGCACTTCTATACACTAACCATGAACACAAAGAAAATGAAATTAAAAACTTAATAGCATTTCCAGTAAGTTCAAAAAATCAAATACTCACATATTCACTTAACTAAATACATATTGAAAAATTACAACATCCTGATGAAAAAAATCAAAGAAAACCAAAGTAAATGAAGAAACAAACTGTGTTCTTGGATTGGAAGACTCAACTTAGTAAAGATGCCAATTGTCCCCAAATTGGCCGGTAGGTTTGCAATTCCTATCAAAATCCCAAACAAGGTTTTTGTAGACATAACCAAATTTACTTCAAAATTTGTATGCAAAGACACAAATCCTGGAATGTCCTAGAATAGCTAAAGCAATCTTTTCTTTTCTTTTATTCTCTCTCAAGGACGTGTTTATTGATTTCGGAGAGAGAGGAAGGCAGGGAGAAAAAGAGAGGAAGAAACACTGACTGGCTGCCTCTCGTAACCACTCCGATGGGGGTGGGGCTGAACCCACAACCTAGGCATGTGGCCTGAACCAAGAATCGAACCTGTGACATTTTGGTTTATGGACAATGCTCCAACCAACTGAGCCACACCAGCTGGGGCTAAAACAATCTTTACAAAGAAGAAAAAAGTGGCAAGAATCACTCTTCCTAATATCAAGTCTTCTTATAAAGCTATGGTAATAAAGATTATGCAATATTGTCAAAGGGAGAGAGTCACAGATCAGTGGAACCGAAGAGAGGACCCAGAAACAGACCTACAGAATGTGTCCAAGCAAAGGCTATGATCCCTTTCACAGTCTCGGTTTCCTCATCTGCAGTAATTCTTGGGGCTGTGTGACTGCTGTGAGGTTTAGTGCAGGCAAAGAGCTGAGCAGAGAGCTGGGCATGCAGAAAACTTCAAAACTGTTAGTTTACCCTTGTGGCAGCAACAAACACTAAAATCACATCTCCCCCGGAAGAGGAGTGCCGAGTGGGGGTGGGCACTGGTGACACCCCTCACCCCTAAGTCTTTCAGAGCTCAGGTCAGAGCTCCAGGGAAGGCAGAGTCTCTCAGACGCTCCCCACCACACCCACCCTACTGAGGCAGAAGGTGCTCACAGGTGCACCCTGGGGGGCCTCCGTATGACTTGGCCCAGAGGGAGGCTGGGGGCAAGGCCAGGAACCAGGAATCTGTCACTCTTAAAGACACAAACAGCCCTTTGCTATTGTTATTGAAAAGGAAAGAAATTCTCCTCGTGCAAACCCACCCCCTGCAGCAGCCTCAGACTGCCCCAGCCGCTGCATGGGTCCAGGCCCCTGTCGGGGCCTCAGGACCCACATTCTGAGGGGTGACCCTCTCCTCTGCCCCACACCGCCCCTCAGGGCACTGCCACCCCAACGCTAGTTCCCCAACCTTGTTGGCAACAGGACACTTCCCTTCAATATCTCACATGGGGCTTTACCTGGAAAATGAAAACAAACCCAGAACTAAAGCTACAGGTGTTACGCTCAAAACCCTGCCCTCTGATCCAGTTTTAAATAATAATAATAATAACAATAACAACAACAACAATAGTAGCTGTCATTTAGTTTGCTTTGCTGGAAGGACATCAACTCAATTCAATGGTCACAATAACATGGGGGGCAGGGATTACTATCCTCCTTTCACAGCTAGGGAAGCTGCGTCACAGAGAAGGTTCGCGTAGCCACCTGCCCGAGGTGACACAGATCAGGGCGAGGATTGTTATAAAAGCCCCCTCGGCTGGCCGCTGCTTCCTGCCTGCTGAAGCTCCCTGTCCTCCTGGATGTGGTAAAGGTGTGGCCATCTCAGTGCCCCCCGCCCTTGCCTGGGCACCCCCACTCTCAGGGCTGCGGGCAGACAGCCCTCAGCCGACCGCCGACCACCGGAGGCAGTGTTCTGAGCCGACTTCAGCAGCCCTGTGCAGACAGCCAGCCTGAGCAACCACTGCTGGGCGCCTTCCCATGTTTACCTAGGCCATCGTGACAGACAGGGGCTCCTTGTCCCATCCTCAAGGAGGCAGGTTTTTAAGGACATGGCTTTACTGCCAGGGCTGTTAATAAGCAGCCAGAGCTGGGTTTCCTCTCTCAGAGGCAAAGCAGCTCCTGTCACAGACTGTGAAGTTCAGTGCCATCCTTGGCACCTCTCCCTCGGCTCACTGGCCCAGCGCCCTGCCTGGGCATGCGGCTCCATCTGACGACTTGCCACAGGCACACTCACGCACACACCTGCAAACACACACGTGTGCATACAAACCCGCCTTCCAGGAAGCAAGGGAAAGCAAAAAGCATTTTTCTTGAGTCTTTGAATGGACTCCCGGGATTCCTGCGCAGCAAGCATCATTTGCAAAATTGTGGTGTACACCCCTGTGTGCTTGTGTGTGCAAAGTGTGGGCTCAGACAGAACGTCATTCGCAGGGCCCAGTGCAACTCGAAAATGTGGACCCACTGTTGTAAAAGGATTAGTGCTTTCCTGAGGGCAACAAAAGCATGGAAACCGAGCACAGTTCCCTTCCGAGCACAGGCCCCGTGTGGATGCACAAGCTGAACACCCAGGAAGTGGGCCCGGGGCACATGGGTGGGTCGAGTGTTTATGCCGCAGATATTTTTCTGGTTAGAAGCCTCAGGGCTTTCTCCGGAATCTCACAGGGTCCCAGCACTCTTTAAAGGTTAAGAGCCATTTGGTGGCACAAGGCCAGAGACACCAGGCCTGGGGTTTGAGTCTGGAGTCATCACTGACCGGCTGTGGGAGCCGGGCCTCTCGCCTCGCCTCTCCGAGCCCGTGCCCCCTCCTGTGCAGTGGCGGTGGCAGTGGTGCCTCCCCAAGGGGTGTCGTAGGATGGGAGGGATGGGACGCAGGGCTCAGCACAGAACCTGGCACGTGAGCTCCCGGTAAGAGGTGTGCTCCGGCCCGCGGAGCAATCAACTGGGGCTCGACCACCTACCTAGAACAAATGAGTTGGGGGGACAAGAGGCGCGAAGAATGGCAGCAAGACAAAAGATTCTGATCAAGCTGCAAACTTTATTTTTCCCGAACTGGGTATATATATATGGGGGGGAGGGAGAGGAAGGAGATTAGGTTGCTTGCTATTGGCTAGCTTGAGACAAAGAAGGGCCCGCTTATTGATTACTTGGGTGCAACTGGTACTCGTGGACACCTCATGTGCATGGGAGCGCATGCACACCTCATGTACCTGTAGCCGATTGGCTCGTGGAGCGCACAGGTTCCTGTAATCAATGCAATGTTTTTAGCTAGAAGCCAGGTGTAAGGTTCCCAACAGAGGTGAGTTAATTAACTGTTAGTTAATTCTGATTCACTTGCTATATTAAATGTCACATCCTGCTGCTGGCCTGACCTCAGCAAGCTGTGTCTCCCACAGATGTCCCCAGCAAGCCCAGCACAGAGCCTGGCGGGGGCTCTCAGGGACATGAGCTGGCATTTCCATCAAAGGCCTAGTGTCTTGGCTGGCCACACCCCCAGGTCTTGCCCCGTTGGCTGGCATGACCGGCTGGGTCTGTAATGCCTGGGCTACGAGAATATGTGACAGGTAGCTGCGACCTAGGAGACCTGACTGCCAGTGGACACATTCCAGGTTGAGCTTGAGGAGACTGTCCCTCCCCAAAAAAGACTTCATAGCTTTTGAACCCAGGGTCACCTTTGGCGGAGCTTCTTTCCAAAGTGAGGCACCCAGGAGAGCGTTCTCGGGAAAAGTGGGGCCCTTGGTGGCCCGTATTTCCCCTCTGGCACCCACATCGCAGCTCCTTGGGGCCTCTGTGCTTCCTCACCTGCTGTCTCCACAGGACCTGCCAGCATTTCTGGGAGAAGGGCCTCAGTGACCCGGTCGCCCCTGCCCTCCTGTCCCCCAGCCTGGAGTCCGACACCTCCTCACCTCTCTCATGGTTGTGACTCCTAGTGGAGGGGACGAGGGGGACACAGCAGGCTGAGACGCAGTGTGATCTTAGGGACATCTGCAGGCCCCAGTCTCCATTTCCGTATTTGTAACATGAGGGAGGAACATCTTCATCTTCGCCCTGGAGAAGCCCTCACCCACACGCCCGGGGAGGCCGTTCAGCACGTACAATGTGCGTGTTCTCCGTACTGATGAAAAGCAGAAGCAACCAAATGTCCATCCAGAGGGAAGCGGTCGATAGATGGTGTTTAGTCATGTTGTGAATGTTGCACAGCAGTTCTTCTTTTTTTAAATACAATTTTATTGATTGTGCTATGACAGCTGTCCCAATTTTCCCCACTTTAAACCCCTTCCGCCCAGTACCCAGCTTCCCTTCAGTAATCCCCTTCTTAGTTCATGTCCATGGGTTGTACATATAAGTTCTTTGGCTTCTCCATTTCCTGTGCTATTCTCAACATCTCCCTGTCTATTTCGTACAAACCAATTATGCTTCTTAACCTGTGTACCTTTCTCTCATTCTTCCCCGTCCCCCTTCCACATGATGACCCTCCAAACAGTCTCCATATCTATGATTCTGTTCCTGTTCTGGTTGTTTGCTTAGTTTATTTTTTTTAATTCAGTTGTTAATAGTTGTGAATTTGTTCCCCTTTTAATGTTCATAGTTTTCATCTTCTTCTTTTTCTTAGATAAGTCCCTTTAACATTTCATGTAATAATAATGGCTTGATGATAATGAACTCCTTTAACTTGACCTTGTCTGGGAAGCATTTTATCTGCCCTTTCACTCTAAATGTAAGCTTTGTGGGACAGAATAATCTTGGATGTAGGTCCTTGGTTTTCAATATTTCTTTCCAGCCCCTTCTTGCCTGCAAAATTTCTTTTGAGAAATCATCTGACAGTCTTATGGAAACTCCTGTATAGGTAACTCTTTGCTTTTCTCTTGCTACTTTTAAGATTCTCTCTTTATCTTTTTTTAAAAATATATTCTATTGATTATGCCATTACAGTTCTATTTCCCCCCTTCATTCCCCTCCACCCTGCACACCCCTTCCCCACCATTCCCCCCCTTTAGTTTATGACCTCATGTCTCAAGTTCTTTAGATTCTATATTTCCCATACTATTCTTGCCCTCCCCCCTATCCATTTTCTACCTACCATCTATGCTACTTATTTTCTGTACCTTCTCCCCCCTTCTCCTTCTCCCACTCCCCTGTTGCTAACCCTCCGTGTGATCTTCATTTCTATGGTTCTGCTCCTGATCTAGCTGTCCTCTTAGTTTGTTTTTGTTTTAGGTGTGGTTCTTAGTAACTGTGAGTTTGCTGTCCTTTCACTGTTCATCTTTTTTATCTTCTTTTTCTTAGGTAAGTCCCTTTAACATTTCATATAATAAGGGTTTGATGATAATGAACTCCTTGAATTTGATCTTATGTGAGAAGCACTTTATCTGTCCTTCCATTCTAAATGAAAGCTTTGCTGGATAGAGCAATCTTGGATGTAGGTCTTTGGATTTCATGACCTGGAATACTTCTTTCTGGCCCCTTCTTGCCTATAAGGTCTCTTTTGAGAAATCCACTGACAGTCTAATGGGAACTCCTTTGTAGGTGACTGTCCCCTTATCTCTTGCTGCTTCTAGGATTCTCTCCTTCATTTTTATCTTGGCTAATATAATTATGATGTGTCTTGGTGTGTTCCTTCTTGGATCCAACTTCTTTGGGACTCTCTGAGCTTCCTGGATTTCCTGGAAGTCTATTTCCTTTGCCAGATTGGGGAAGTTCTCCTTTATTATTTGTTCAAATAAGTTTTCCACTGGTGGCTATTCCTCTTCCCCTTCTGGTACCCTTATAATTCAGATGTTGGGACGTTTAAAGATGTCCTGGAGGTTCCTAAGCCTCTCCTCATTTTTTTGAATTCTTGTTTTTTCATCTTTTTCTGTTTGGTCAATTTTTTCCTCCTTCTGGTCCACTCCTTTGATTCGAGCCCCAGTTTCCTTTCCATTACTATTGGTTTTCTGTGAATTTCCATTTATTTCTATTAGTTTAGCCTTCATATGTTCCTCTAATTTATGACTATAATCAACCAGTTCTGTGAGCATCCTGATCACCAGTGTTTTGAACTGTGCATCTGAAAGTTTGGCTATTTCTTCATCGCTTAGATTTATCGGCTCTGGGGCTCTGAGTTATTCTTGAGCCTGTTTTGATCTGTTCGTGCCTGTTACGTATGAGGAGGTGTTCACCAGGGCGGGGCCACCCAGGTCACTGGTTTGTGATGCTGTATGTGGGGGTGGGTCATAGAGAGGCCACCCAGGTCACTGGTTTGTGATGCTGTATGTGGGGATGGGTCAGAGAGAGGCCATCCAGGTCGCTGTTTTGTGACCCTTATGTGGGGGGCGGGGTCAGAGAGGGACAATGGCGGTCCCCTCTGCCACTTTCCGCCACTGGGGCCTGCACTGTCTGTCTCACTGCTTCGCTCCTTCACCGAGACCACCGTCTTTGCCCTCAGTGGGTCTGCTTGCTACTCCACACCTGGGATCCGCCTCAGCTGCCGGCGCACCTGGGTTGTGGGCCTGGGTTGCGTGCCCGGGTCAGTCCGGTGGATCTTTCCTGCCTGACCCCGCTCTGCTGCTGGCTCTGTCCCTCTTACCAGTTTGGCTGAAGGGTTTGTTGTTGTCAGACTTCCATGTAGTTCAATTTTCTGTGGTTTGGCTGCATTTTTGTTGCTAAAACTTTGTTGTTTTTAAACTTGACTGTGTGAGAAGGCACAGTGCTTCCACCTACGCCTCCATCTTGGCGGAAGTCCTCTCTCTTTATCTTTAACCTTTGGCGTTGTAATTATGATGTGCCCCAGTGTGATCCTCTTTGGGTCCAACTTGTTTGGGACTCTCTGTGCTTCCCGGACTTACCTGTCTATTTCCTTCACCAAATTAGGGAAGTTTTCTTTTGTTATTTTTTCAAGTAAGTTTTCAATTTCTTGCTTTTCTTCTTCTCCTTCTGGCACCTCTATGATTCAGATGTTGGTACATTTAAAGTTGTCCTGGAGGTTCCTAAGCCTCTCCTCATTTTTAAAAATTCTCTTTTCTTCCTGCTGTTCTGACTAAATGCTTTTTCCTTCCTTGTGTTTCAATTTGTTGGTTTGATTTCTGGCTTCATCCTTTTCACTGTTGGTTCCCTATAGATTTTTTTTTATCTCACTTAATATAACCTTCATTTCTTCCCTTATGTTTTTGCCATATTCAAAGAGTGTTGGGAACTGCCCTGCCTGGTTTCAGGAGCTATAAACCCCCCATGGCTAAGGCTGAGTGAGTAACCTTTGGCCCATAAGCCACTAAGGAGCCAAAGCTTCTCTCGCTGGCAGGATTGCTGCTTCTGCTCCTTTTTTTATAACTGGCCCCCAACGCTTCATGGGTTAGCCAATGACACGTAAGATTCCCCAAGGGGGGGACGACCTAAGACAGGCACGATCACATGGAGGCTCCAGGGAAGGACTTGGGGGGCTATGGAGAAAGGAGGTGATGGACACTCATCCCTCGGCTTTGATGAATCCTGACTCCCCTGAATCCGTGAGAAGTCTCCAAAAATTCCTTGGCCATCTGCCTTCTCTGCCTGACTTAAGCCTGAAACAATGACAGAGGGTGGTGCAGCCCTGTGCTGGAAAGGGCAGGCTCCCCAGTGATCAGGCCTGAGAAAGGATATGTAAAATCCTGTGAAGCCTGCTTTGCTAAGAATGCTCTTAGTTAAATGATAAAGGCCCAAGCAGGAAATGAGTTTGTTTCCCAAAGTTTTGTAGCCTTTTAGCTGATAGACCCTGACTCAGAAGAAGCCCTAATAGTTCTTTGTATGCTGTCTACTATTTGATCCTTACTGCCTGACAATGATTAATGAGCTGTACATGTATCCCTTCGCAAATTAAACCCAATAAAAGCCTGTCTAGGCAAGGGTCAGTGCGCTCTCCCCTTGAGAGAGAGGCCAGGCTGTTCTGAGGTGCTCCCCCCTTAAGGGAGTAGCTGTGTGGTTCCTTTTCCTCCACAGGACTCAGTAGTCCATGTGAATTTGTCTCATATCTCATCCATGACACCTCAGGCCCTGCAGGCTGGTACTCGCATCAAATGATTTTTTTGAGCTTCCTGATCACCAGTGTTTTGGAATCTACATCTGATAGATTGCTTATCTCCATTTCATTTAGTTCTTTTTCTGGGGTTTTCTTCTGTTCTTTCATTTGGGCCATGTTTCTTTGTCTCCTCAATTTGGCAGCCTCCCTGTGTTTGATTCTGTGTATTAGGTAGAGCTGCTTTGACTCCCTGTCTTAGAAAAGTCACTTACAAAGTGTGTGGGACAGAGCCTTAGGTAATCACCAGGGTGGGGCAACCCATTCACCACTTTGTGGCTCTGTGTGGGGGGAGAAAGGGGATAGTGCCACTGCCTGGTTTCTGGAGGTTTTCCTGGTACTCACTCTGTTTCTCGTCATTTCACCTACTTCCCCTTTGCAACTTGCACTCTTCCAGCTGTTTCCCTGGTGGTAAATCCCAGAGTTGAGGGGTTTGGGTATTTTCTAAGTCCATGGGAGCCCTTTAAATAAATTCCCCTGGAAATCCAGCAGTTTCTTCTGCCACCCAACACTCATTGATTTTTACAGTCAGAAGTTATGGGAATTTATCTTCCTGATGCTGGAACCCTGGGCTGTGTGGTCTGGCCTGGGGCTGAGATCACTCACTCCCAAGGTGCCCCTCCTGATTTTATCCACCATGCAAGAATGTGGGACCACCCATGCCTGTTCAGCCGCAGCTGCTGCCTCAGTGCCACACCGTGTCTCTGCAACCCTGCCCCTCTTACCCATCTGGATGAATGGGCTTCTTTAAATCCTTGGTTGTTGGACTGCCATACAGCTCAGTTATCTGATGGTTCTGGGGCTGTTTTGAGAAATAGTTGTCATTCTCTCTGTAGTTGTGTGGAGAGGTGAAGCATGTCTACCTATGCCTCCATCTTGACTGGAAGTCTCTCTTTTTTTAACAGTGATTAAATATACTTTCATTTACTTTGTTGAATAAGAGATTGTAAAAAAACATTATTGCTAAAGTAGATATCAGGCAGACAGAAAGGAGCTTTAGAAATCCAGTACCTTGGAGTTTATTTAAACTAAGAGGAAAAGATCATAATGTTTTTATGTAATACACAATTGGTTCTTTAAATGACAATTATGACAAATAACAGAAAGAATTAAGGTATGCTGTACTTGTGATCCATACAAAACACCAACTTTTTAAGTTATACATAATTTAAAGCAATGTTTCAAACACTTTTCAAAATACTGTTGTAGCCAATACATAGAGGCACGCTCTAGGTGTGCCTAGGAATGCAACTTAGAAAAGAAAGAAAAAAATTACACTGGAGCTACTCAATTTCTTCAAAATCCCTGCACAAGAAAAAGGACCCAGACCACCGTGCTGATTCCACACAACTTCTACATAGTACCTTGACTTAAACCCAAGAGCAGAAGTTAAAACTCTCCTCCATTGTTGCTGAACCACTTCTCAGTAAACTTGAATGGCTTCCCCCCTGGACTTTACCTGGGAGTGGCCTTTTAATTTTTTTTTTATTTGAAAGCAGGCAGGTTGGGCACTTTATACTGATGTCACCAACGCGGATATTTCTTGGGGTCTCAGGAAGATTCATGTTCCTTATGGCGGTGCAGCGTGAGCTGGAGCTGCTGCTGAGTCAGCCTCAGGTCTCTGCAGCTGTCTTTGTGCATCAGTCTGTGTAACGATCTCACTCACGTTGGTCTCCAGCGCCATCCCCATCACCATGTCTGCAAGAAGATCGGAAACCTTGTCTGATTAAACCCAGTTCACAGATATTTCCAAAGCTTGTCTAATGTCTCCACAAATACCTGAATCAGATTTCAAAGGCCAAGTAAGCTCACTTTCGGGAGAATCCATACAGAAGACAAAATATCACGTGTCATAATGTCTATAAATCAGTTTATTGTCAGATCCTCCAATTAATAATTCTCCTTCTAGGAAATTACAAACATTTTCATCTCTTGGATGCCAAATGAAATTCTCCCTGATGATTTGCTGCTGTGTGCCTTCACTGTGAACCTTCCTGTGGTTGTGGAAGACGAGGACCACCGAGGTCATGGATGGGCCGGGCAGACAGGGTGGGTTCAGGGGACCAGGATGGGGGCTGGGGGTGGTTGGCAGGTGCGCAAGCCTCTTGGGACCAGCCTCCTGGACCTCACTTGGCGGCTCTTAAAAGCCAAGTGGGTTAACACAGAAATGTTTCTGAGATATATCTTTAAGTAAAAATGAACATTGCAAAAATAATACATACAGTGTAAATCATTTATGTAAAAAAAAACTATATATTCTCTAAACATATTTAAGCATGGGGGAACTTCTGGAACGATTTAAAATTATCCCTAGAGACTGCCTCTGAGGAGGGGATGGGATTAAAAGGGAGGTCAAGGAGGACTTAAACTGCACCCTTCTGGAGCCCTTGCCCCAGGCCCTGCAAGCCTGTCCTAGCTCCCAGGCCCCCCAGACAGGATGGAATTCCTAACCCCAGGCCCAGGGACACACTGCATTGCTGGCATTCTGGGCGGGAATTCTGAGTGCTTGTGAATAACCACCTTCCCATCCACTGAGAGTAAAGTTGTTCCAACCACTGTTTCTTAGCCCTCACCAAGGGCCAGGCACAACCTGGCAGCCCCCTCTCCAGCAACAGGGCGGGTGTTCTAGCCAGGAAGTGGATGGCCAAGAACCGTGGGGGGTCTGAGATTTTACTTGCAAGCCAGCAGCAGTCAGCTTGCCAGGTTCATGAATGCTGGCAGAAGACACGAGACTTCTGGGACCAAAAAAAAGGATTTGTTTCTCCAGGCAAAACATGACCTGAGCTACATGTTTGAACTGGTTCCCTTGCCCCCTTGTCTCCCAAGCTGTCTGGGAGGCGTTCCCAGGGGGACGCTGTGCCTGCCTACAGCGGGTGTGTCCCGTCTGGGGAACCCTGAGACCAGGAAGCCCCAATCTCCCCGGGGGCTACCAGCAAACCCGCCCAACCTTTACCCTGGAGAGAGTCGGCGTTTGTTTTACCCTGGAAAAGAAACAAATTTGCTTTCTGTTCTGGAGGGGGGAAGACTATTTCTGTATTCCCAGAATATTTGCTGAACACACGTCCTTGAAAAAATAGTCCAGAACAAAAGCTGTCACAAGACTTGCAGACATTCCCGAGGCCCTGGGGGAATTGTGAAACAATGTTGGTGGTCTCCTGACCGACAGACGGGGGAAGTGAGGCACTGAGAAGTGGAGACACTGCCCCAGGGTCACGAGCGAGACATGGCAGGCCTGGGGTGCACCAGGTCACCCGCCTCCACCGTAGCCCTGCCTCCGCAGTGGGCCGCCGATCTAGCCTGGTAGTCAAAGAACCACAGACAATATTGCTTCAGAGGGAAAACCCACCCCGAGTTCCCAAGAAAGATCTAGAGAAGAACTGTGGGGACAGAGTCTGCCTGCGGCTTGGGGACCAAGCACTGCCCACCTGTGCCTGACCTGACACCACCCCCCGGGAAAGGGAAGAGAAAATTTCTCTCGTTTCCCCCGAGTGTCAGAGAGGAGCTGAAAATAAGGAACCGACTTCTGAAGTTGGGATAAATGCCCTTTTTCTTTTGCAGAAGGAAACAAATGTCAAGTCAATCCATATTTACTCAAAGGTGAAATTTATTTATGGCGCAAAAGAGTTGATGTTGGCTTGCAGAGCCCGACCAGGAGACGGGCTGGACATGTTTTTGTCTCCTGAGCACCCTGTGCCCTGGCGACCTGCCCGGTCTGGTATTTCAGGGGTGAGGGCCGGATCCCACCCACTGGTGCTCCGGCCTCGCCTGGCCCACCTGCCAGTCTCTGTGCCCCCCACCCCCGCCTGCCTGGAGAATGAATGCGCAGAGAGGGGACAAGTTTGTCATTGGGGTTCCTCTCTGCTTACACTCCTCATCTTAAAGTGGGGACGCGTATGCCTGCCTCTCATCTCCCTCACTGACAAAAAGCAGCGATAATAACATGGGCTTTTAACTTGGTGAGTTGCAAGTATGTGCATCTCTGAGGTACCGGGATTCTTACTTACAGGGAGGGAAACTGGGGTTCGGAACATTGGCAAAACCAGCCGCTGTCCCATAGACGCCCTGGAAGAATGTCTGCCTCCTGTCACACGGCCCCTCCCGAACGCCGTCTGGCCACCAAGGAAGACTCACCGCTCCTCTGAGTTCGGTCTGAAGCTGCACGAGGTTATAGAGTCAGAGGCTCGCACGGGGCTGAGGCCGGGGTCTCGTCCGGCAGACTGCAAGCCCCTTCCCCAGGAGCAGCTCTACCTGAGATGCTTTATAGTCACTGATCTCATTTCAACCGCATGGCAGCCCTGAGAGAGAGAGAGCTTTTCTCCGTTTTACGGATGAGGAAACTGAGTCCTGCATGCCCGGCCCCCCGGCTGCGGGGGTCAGGGATGGGGTTGGAGCACAGGTCCCGCTTGCTAGGCCTGCCTTCGGGTCTCCGCAGCATGAAGCCCTGGCACCAGCACGGCCTTGCTCCCCCACCCCCCGCCCCGTGCAGCCCGGGGGGCAGCACCGGGCTCCTCGCCATCTGAGGTGCTCGGGGTCTTCGTCCTCTCCAGCGAACGCTGTGCCGTTCGTTTGGAAAGGCCCAGAAAGAACCAGTGACGTGCCAGTCACCCAGCGAGCCACCGCGGGGCCAGGACAAGCTCTGCCTCCCACACCTGGTGGCCCAGCCTCTGCAGAAGGGTGATGGCAGTAGGTGGGCTGAGGCTGGCCTCAGGGAGGGGTTGCTGAGGACTGCGTCCTCCTCCTGAGTGAGATCAGCCCCGAGTAAAGCCCAAATAAGCTCCCATGGCAGACAGGGAAATTACAGGGTGGGGTGGTGGGGAGCCGGGGCAGGGCTCGCGGACAGGAAGGAAGGACAGGAAGAAGCAGGCCTGCCGCCCACACTTTCCTGCCCCGAGCGGCAGGCAGCTGTGCCTGGGGGCTGCAGGCAGGGCTGGGCTCCCATCTGGGAAAATCCTACCTGAGCTGAGGCTGGCAAACAGCGTTGGGGTGGGGTGGGGATGACCCTAGAGATGCCCTGCACCCCAAGGCAAGGCTATGAGCTGGACTCCTCCGGCCCCTCCCCTTCCAGTCTCACTGGGGGGTCACCTTCTCAGGAAGGCCTGGCTGTGTAGAAGACTCCCCTCACCAGCCCCCTCCGCTGGGTGCTCGTTTGGCCTGGTGACTGTTGGTTATCTGCTCCATTTCCAATTCACCATCTCAGACCAGCAACCTGTGAGGCCCACGGAGTCTGGGCCCCGTTTGGCTGGACTTCACTTCTGCCCCCAGCTCCCAGCACAGGCAGCAGCCGTTCAGTCCCTCTGAACCAGGCCCAGAACTGCCATTGGGTTTCGCGTGCTCACTCACAGCATCACAGGAGAATGAGAGGGACTTGTCAGTCCGTGGTCCCAACCCGGCGGGCCTCCAAAGGGGGGGGGGCTCGGTTTTAAGAGCACCCAGCTGGGGCCAGAAACCTCCCCCGAGATCCGACCCGGGGGCCAGACCGAGCCCAGCCCAGCAGTTCCCACCCCCGCCCACCACAGGCACAGTGTGGAGGCACAGTCCCTTGAGGAAAAAGAGAGAGGGTGATGCGCTACTATTTCCACTTGGCCCGGTGGTGGTGGGAGTGGGGCTCACCCGGCGGCAGCCCTCGGCCAAGGCCAAGCGTTGGCTGCTGGTTTGGAAAGGCCTGGAGCGGTGCGTGGAGACTGGGGCTTCCTACGAGGAGGCGGAGCTGCCGTCCGCTGACTCAGAGGCACAGGCCGAGTTCTCAGGAGAGCGTGGCCTGAGCGCCCTTGGGTCTGAGGTGCCAGAGCGCAGGGCAGCTGGCTGCTGAAGCCAGGGCCCCCCGGCCGCGGCCTTTGAATGGCGAGTGGGTTTCAGGCAGGGTCTCCTGCGGCACGGATGGACGGCTGGGCGGGCCGTGTCTGAGGATTATTTACATCGACAGTGATAATTCATGCTGATGCCACACACCCTTGATATGATGTGACCAGGGCACTTTACTGCACTGTCCCCCTCCGCACGGGGAGGGCCCATCAAGCAGAAACGGAGAAGAGGAAAGCCAGCGGCCAATGCAAAATTTGGAAGATGCTCAGCCTCATCGGAGTTTAGGAAAATGCAAACTGACGCAACAGTGAGGGACCATTTTTCACCCCCATACAGTCGAGAACCTGAAACACACCGAAGCGCGCTGCGGTGCTGGGGGCGCTGTGGTGGGGCCGGCGAAGCGCCCCTGGGAAAAGGATCTGACTTTTCCTTCTGACGTACGAAACACAGTTTTGCGTTAGTCCGGCAGCCCTACTTTCGCAGGTTATCAGCAGGAATGAAAAAACAGGGATGTAATAAAAGGAGTCGTTTTGTGATATGGTTTGAAATAGTGGGAAAAAATCGTTAAGCATGTGAATAGCCACCTCTCCATATGAGACAGGGTCGGGCAGACGCAGGTGGATTCACACTGGCTCGTGTTGTGCGCGCGTTGGAAAGAATGGGTTGGCGTCGCCCCGCTGCGTGGGGGGGGGGCAGGCACACAGAGCTAGACTGGGAAAGCGCGCAGCACAGTGACGTGGAAACTGTCCCACCACTGAAGGACGTTGAGCGTCCCTTGTCCCTCATGGCAATCGAGTTTGACACCAATCCTCCCCCACTACCCACCCCCAAGTCATTGTCACAAAAATAACAGGAAAGCTTTAACACATTTCCAAATATTCCAGACTGAGAACCGCCGATAGGGTGAGGCCTGGTGTTTCTCTGTTCATGTATTTCTTGTTTGAAACAAACAGTAGAAAGGCCCTAGTCGTGCAAGATGTCCGACCCCGGACCTGGGCAGGCAGGGAAGGGCCCAAGCTGAGGGGAATCGGGTGGGGAGATCCCTGTGCCCCTCCTCCCTCTTGGTATGAATTCTCCAGGTAAAGGAGCACGCGCCACTTTTGTAATTACCGAAATTAATAAAGAAAAAACCTTTTAAAAGAAAA
Organism: Artibeus jamaicensis; assembly: GCF_021234435.1. NCBI lineage: Eukaryota > Metazoa > Chordata > Mammalia > Chiroptera > Phyllostomidae > Artibeus > Artibeus jamaicensis. Next base: position 23,545,796 of record NW_026521788.1, read on the forward strand.
ATGATGAAAGAGCAATAAAAGGAAAGGAGGAAGGAAGGAAGGAAGGGAGGAAGGGAGGAAGGGAGGAAGGGAGGAAGGGAGGAAGGGAGGAAGGGAGGAAGGGAGGAAGGAAGCACTGTCTGTGGAGACCACAGCCCCAGCCCCCAGCACTGCACACAGCCCTCCAACCCTCAGGGCAGCAGTGGTGGGGGACCTGGGAGCAACACCTGCCAGCTGCCTCCCTGGCCACATGGTGCTGGCATTCTCCTTCCAGCCCAGCAGCCGTCCCTCTGCTCACCACAAAGGCCCCTTTCTCTGCCGCTGTTTGTGTTGGTCCCTGCGCACCTCCATGGCAGGCTCTGGCCTCGCTGGCAGCCCCTGAGCAGACTCCTGCCCACCGCTGAAGCCTTGCTTTATAGACGTAAAGATTTGACGGTGGTGCACCGGGCCCTTGGAAGCGGCTGTTTCCACCCACCCTCTGGCTACATCCCTCCCCACTCCTCCCCCTCCCCCCACTCCCAGCCCCAACCCCCTGGTTGTGCCCAGCCTGGCTCCAAGAGGGAACACACAGCCCCTGTTCTTCCTCAGCCGTGACATAAATCACTGCTGCTTGGGCAGCACAGCCAGGGCCCTCACGGCCTGTACCACAGGTGGCCTTGACACCCTGAGGCTTTGAGGCCTGGAAATGCACCCAGCACCTCCCCTCTGCCGGCCAGCACCGAGCCCTGGACGGGACTGAGCCAGGAGGCCCTGGGCTGCATGCACCCCAAGGCCACAGTGGAAGCAATTCTATTTCTCTTTTTTAAAACATTGCCCTGCCGTGTTCCAGCCACAGGGCCTTGCATGGTCCAACCAGCACAGATCCAGACGAGGACAAGATGCTCATAAGGATTTTGCTGCAGAAAGGTGTAGCATCATTTAGAACGGTGGACCACTAAAAGCCACCCAATGTCCAGCCCCAGGAGGCTGGTACGGAGATTACAACACGGTCACACAACCAACACTCTGCAGCCATGAAAACAGGAGTTACAGCCATAGAATCGAGTTTATTTATAAACAGTTTATTTCTAGAACCTAATGCCATATCTGTAGGTATGACTAAGGGTATTTTTCTAGGAAGAAGTGTTATGAGATTCTTGGAATAACTGCGGCTCCCAAGAAACTGAGCCACCGCCCTCAGAAAGGCGTACAATACGCGACAGAGCACGCACGCTGCACACAGACTGTGCTATAAAGTCCCACTTCTACGTTTCCGTGTATAGTCTGGGCGGCCGGGCCCAAAACCCGGTCTCCTCCTCTCTGAGCAATACAACCAACTGTAACTGACATTTTCCTGTTCTTCTCCCAGGGGGGTCTACCCCCTGAGCGCCCTGAGCCTCAACTCCGGCTGTGCATTTTCTAGCAGCCAGAAGGAAGACGGAAATGTGGTCGGGTATTAATCCCCAGTGCCCGAGGAGAAAGTTAAGGAACCAGTTTCAGGGTTAGAGAGGGTGGAGTTCTCCGGAGAGGCGGGTGTGGGGACGGAGGTGGTTTTATGGAGAGCCTGTGACTGGGCCCCTCCTGCTCTGTGAGCACAGGGTGCTGGTCAGTTTCCACACGGGGGCGGGGAGGGGGGTGGGGACAAGGGGTCTGTGCATGTCACCTGGTCTGTCCAGGGAACACCCCACAGCCCCCTCTGCTGGCCCCATTCAGCAAAGAAGCTAACTCAGTCCCCACCAGTGGGTGGAGTGAGAGGGTGTCAAACTCCGCCCACCTCTCTCAAGGAGAGGCCGGGACCGTCCTGAAGAGCAGACACTCACGGTGGGCTCTGTGGTGCAAGTCACAGAGTGCTCAGGGGGGGTCACCGCATCAGAACACGCAGAGAGCCATTTACTGCACTTCAGGCTGGACGCTCCTTCCTCCCCACCCCAGGGGAGTGACGGCGGGGGGCGGGGGTCTGCCAAGGGGGTGGGTGTCACCAGCACACAAGAGGCTCCGGTTGTCAACAACAAATAAATATTTAAACAGTGAGGAGCTCCTGACAGGCGCTAAGAGGTTCCCAGCACAACAGGCTGCCAGCTCCCGCCGAGACTCTCCGGTGCCACCAAACTGAAATTACAGGAGTCAATAATAAATAGCAACAACACAACAGTAACACACATAACATGCTAGGACAGTCATCACAAAACCAACAATATGGTTATCTACTGCTGAGTAACAAATCACCCCAAACTTACTGGCTGAAAGCAACAACAGTCAGCGTTCTCTCTCCTGATTCCCGTGGCCAGGAAATGAAGCACAGGCTCGGGGGGGGGGGGGTGGGGCTCTGGCTGGGGGTCTCCTGAGGCCATAGGCAGATGGCGGGCGGCTGGTATTGGAACATAAGAGACTGGCGCAGCTGAGAGACGGTCAGCATCTCTCTCCAAGTGACCTCTTCAGGTGGGACAGGTTGAGCTTCCTAACAGCATGGCGGCTTCAGGGCACCTGCCCACTCACCCAGCAGCTCAGACTTCAAGCCCAAGTGTTCAAGCTCACCAGGCAGAAGCCCCACCGCGTGTTAGTGGGCCAGTGTTGGAAGTCTGCCGTGTTACTTCTGTTGCCCTGTAGTGGTCCTGAGCCAGCCAGAGGTCCGTCAGATTCAAGGAGGAGGGCACAGGCCTGGTCTCTCTCTGGGAGCAGTGTTGAGGTCACCTGATGGCATGTGCACAGGGAAATGCTGTTGCCTCCATCTTTGAAAGACATCCTTTTCCACAGGGAGTCATCACGCATGTCCAGAGCAGGCAATACAAACCGAGAGAGGTGGAAGCCCTGTGACCTTCAGCCCTTCCTTGCACATTTGACATTAACACCCACAGACTATCTTTTATCTGCACAGAGTGCAGCCATTTCATGGTTCAGCGGGCCCACAGACACTGCGCAATGGGGACACAGGGGCTCTGGGTGTCGGCCAACAGCGGGGCTTGGGCAGTGGCCATCTTTGGCTGAGTTGTGGGCATTTCTTTGACTCCACTATTGAGTATTGCCCATATTGTCTGATTTTTTAAAAATTCGTGAGAAAAAAAATTTAGTGGGAAACAGAAAAGTGAACCTGCTGATGGGAATGATGAAGAAAGACGCGGACGCCCGAGCCGAAGACAGTGGAGACTGCAGTGCAATCGAGAGGGGCTCTCACTGGCCTGGGTTGGGTGGCGGCTGGTCTCGGCCAGGTGGCCATGAGTTCTCTTGTGAAGAAGAACAACAACAAAAGAACAAAAAGTGAGAGAATGTGTACTGCAGAAGTATCTTTGGATGTGCCGCCGGGTCTGACATATGCTTTGAAATATTTCAGCCGACAAACAGGAAGTATACATTGAGGGAGAGGCAAGATTGGTCTCGAGAAGCTAGTTGTTGAAGCAGAGAGGTTCATTATACTGTTCCCTCCATCTTTGTGAGTGTTTGAGCCTTTCCATAATCAAAAGTAAAAAGTATATTACGTATCAAAAATACATTGTTAAGCTTTGCACAGAAAAGTCAAACTGTGATTAGGTATAATTAAATTCCTGGAAATGCCCCTCCCCATACTATCATACATCCTGTATAAAAATCAGTATAAGCATTATCAGGGCCGTATTTATATACAGATGTCAGTAATCATCAGTATTGACACTCGTAATCCCGTTGTGCGAACAATGCAGAATTTTCCTTGCGGGAAAGTGTATTCTGTACGTGCATCAACCAAACATATTCCCCACCCCTGTGTTCAGAGCTTGTGAGGCAATGAGGGTGCACTCACAGAGAGGGCAGGGCTGGCGATGGGGACAGGAATCTTCCTGATCTAAATCTGTTTGCCGTTGCAGGTGTCCATTTTTTAAGTTAATTAACTTATTTAGAATAAAGTAAAGCTATTAAACAAACACTGCTGGCTGTTCCTCTCTTTTTCCTGTAGCATATCTTGCCTGCCTTTGAAGCAGTTTTGTCAGCCAATGCAGCAGTTATTACTAGCACACAAGAGGTAGCAGGCATCAAAAATTGAGATAATAATGGAAGAGAAAGTTTCAATGCAATGAACTCTGGCCTTTAGCTTACTACCACTCCTCTCCCCGGCCCCGCCGCACCCACCCCACCCACACCCTCCGTTTCCCCTTAGCACCTCTGACTGGGAAAAGTCCCTTTTATGGGATTGCAATTCCTAGACTCCTCCTAAGCATGGGTGGAAGAAGCCTGCCGAACTCAATGACTGGCGCGCCATCTGGTGGCGTCTGGTGGAAGTAAGTGCACAGGCCTTGTTCTTTTCTGAGCTCACGGAAGTTGGAGCTTCCACTAGAGGTCACCAATTCCCACTCCACGGTCTGGCTTGTAAATGTACTGTCTATACACAGACTGATGTATGGACCACGATGTTTAAAGGTGTTTTGAATATGTCGCCAACATTTAAACACCTGGATGTTCGACATAAAAATTCACACCTGTGGCTTCTTTTGAAAATGAGATCCACTGACAGGGGCTGGGCTCCGCCTCCACTGAGGCCACTCTTGTCTGTCTCCCATCTGTCCTACACAGGGTCCCTGCGGTGTGTTGGACAGCGTCTCCCAAGCACGTGCTCCCTGAAACTCACAGTGTGGCTGCCTTTGGAAACAGGGTCTTGGTGGATGTGACAAGTTCGGGATCTTGAGATAAAACCATCCTGGGTTGAGCGTGGGCCCTGAACGCGCCCTCCTGCAGAGCCTCTGGAAGTAACGGACCGCCGACATTTTAATTTTGGGCTTTTGGTCTCCAGAACTGTGGCAGAAGAAACTTCTGCTGTTTTAAGCTACCCGATGTGTGGTGACTTCTCTCAGCAGCCCCGGGAGACTAATGTATGGCCCCAGGGAATTCCTCGCCTTTCTACCGCGGCCTGCACACAGGCCTCTACTTCACAGATCCAGGATGGGGAGCTCACTATCTGCATCTGCGTGGTGGATGGACTGTTAGGAAGCTCTTTCTGCTGAACCAACGCATGATACAAACGACAGGAAGTCCGGTTAGAGTCTATAAAGACAGAGGAAACCCTGCTGGCTATGGGATCAGGGCAGGCTTCCTAGAGGAAGTGGCACTCGAACTGGGCCTTAAGGGATGGAGATGATCAAAACGAGGAGAAACAGGTGTGGTGGTGGTGACAGGGCAGTGCAAGTCCCAGAAGCAGTGAAGTGTGTGGGCCATACAGAGAAACACATTCATCCCCTCTCTGAATATTTATTCACTGAGTGGGGAGTAGTGAGCTGAGCTAGAATGGAGATGTGTGGCTGGGTGGGATCAGTAGGCTGGAACTATTAGCGAAGAGTTAAAATCTTTAACACTCCTGGGCTCTCAAGCATGTTAGAGTATGTGACATTTATCCACATCCCTCTGTTTTTTTCTTCAAGCTAAAACTACTCCACTCTCCTCTTGTATGGAGGACTGCTGGTTTTGTATCTTTCCAGGAGGCTTCCTTGTGTCCCTTCCTCTGGTAACAGGCCCATGTGCTGGCTGCAAAAATGGCCATGTGATCCCAGCTGGCCAATCACAGCACTATCCACCTGGCAGCCGTCCTGGGTCCAGTCCGAGTCCTTCCCTGGGGCTGATATATACACTCTGGGAGCCAGCAGCTCTCTCTTTCCACTGGAGCAGCTGTTCTGTGTCACATGGAGAAGGCCCATCGGGAGTCGGAGAGAACGAGGCCAACAGGTAAACAGAAACAGAGTAAAGAGGAGATGAGCATGGGTAGGATCCTGGAGGCATTTGCTTCACAGTTGCCATCTCCAAGGCCCTGGTCCTGGACTTCTTCCTTCACTTCCAAGGGCTGTTTCACTATCTTCCCCCTTTGTCAGGGCCAGTAATTCCTTCTCTGTCTAGGTCAGGCTGAGTTGGGTTTCTGTCACTTGCAACCAAAGGGTCCTGGATGACATGGTCCTGTTTCCAAAACCCTCCCCACGCTGACCAAGCAGCCAATGAGAGCAGAGGAGGCTGGTGCCCATCCAGGCCAGCAGCCCGCCCCCAGGTCAGAGAGGCCGCCCCTGTGCACTTCCTGGTGGGAATCTGAGCACTAGTGCTGTTAGTGGAAAACGGAAAGAGCAAACACCGGTAAGGGCAGAGGAGATAACAAATGGGGGCCTCTCTGTGGTACTTCTGCCCCCAGAGACTCACATTTCCACCCTTACGGTCATTCCTTTGGGTTAAGTTTCCTTTTTATTTTATTTTTTTAATTCTCACCTGAAGCTATTTTTATTGATTTGAGAGAGAAGAAAACATCGATTATCTGCCACCTGTACACGCCCCAATCAGGGATCGAACCTGCAACCTCGGTATGTATCCTGACCAGGATTGAACCCGCAACTTTTTGGTGCATGGAACGATGCTCCAACTGACTGAGCCACCTGGCCAGGGAGGGATAAAGTTCCTTTTGAAATATGAATATAAGATGGGAGAGAAGTTCAGGAGGCAGAAAGTAGGTCAATTTGACACACACACACACACACACACACACTAATCAATATGCCTTAAATGATGTACCAATTTACAAAATAAACAAAAGTACCAAAAACTTGTTTCTTTTAACCAAATATAAAGTTTTCATCAATCCATATAAAACGTTGGCCTTCTGGTTTCCAACAAGAAACACTGGGATACGTTGGCTTGGAAGCAACTTGCAGAAAGTTTCCGCAGGAAAGGGCAACATTGTTCAAGCGACTTACGAGAGGTGACTCTCTAAGGGTGGTAAATAGCACCAGGAGTGATGATGAATACTTCAGACAAGCATGATGATATCAGGGCTTACTTGGAACAGGATCCCAGGATGCAGGGACGCAGATGTGAGAAGACCCGGTCTGTGTCCTCAGGGCAGTGCAGCAGGGAAGAGCCCTCCCGGGGCGCCGGCCGACGCGAGACCAGTGGGGAACCGAGGCAGCTGGGCGCTCTGTGCCCGAGGAGGTGGGAGACACAATGTTCGCGCTGGGTTTCTGAGGCTGGGTAGGGGTTTGCCAGGTGAGGAAGGAGAATGGAGACCATGTTCAGGTGGGCACACAGCCTAAGCTAAGGCTCTGAGCCACAGGACGTGATGAGGAAAGAGAAGATGCTGCTGAGCAGTGCGGGGGCCTAATCACCAGTCTTCCAAAAAGCTTGACTTTGACCCTGTGGGTAACAGGGAGCCACCGAGGGTTTGAAGTAGAGGAAGGAAATCGCCCTGTCTCCATGGCAGCTGTGACGAAGATGGAGCAGGAGTGCTAGAAAGGAGGGGGCTAGAAGACCAGGGCAGAGGCTGCTGCGGTCATCCAAGCAAAGGGTGAACAGGACTGAGTGAATGAATATTCACTCAACAGTCACTGCTCATCGCCTAGATGATCTACATGACTAGAGGCAGGCGCTCGCCCAGGCCAGTCAGCAGCGGGTGGACGGTGACCAGCTGTGAGGTGGAGGGTGGGCGTTCCGGACAGAGGGAACAGATGTGGGGGTCCTGGTCCTAGAATGGGAAAGATTTAGGCTTTATTCAGGCACAGAAGGAAGACCAGTGTGGCCAGCACCTCAAGACTGTGACGTTGGGAGAGGCTGAAACTGAGGCTGCGGCGGAGCTGGGGCCAGGAATGCAGGATGTTGCCCTTCCACGTCGATCTCTGTTCTTCAAGACCTGCTGCAAATGCTACCTCCACCAGGAAGCCTCCCTGATCACTGGCAGTCAGATTTGTACTCTCTCAGCTCCTTGCCACTGTTACCAGGATGAGAGCTGGAGTGGCTTCTGGCCCGGAGTGGACACTCCGTAATGTTTGTTGAGTGAATGGCTGTCAGAAAGAGGGGAAAGGGGGAGGGGAAGGCGTAGCAGAGAAGTGGGAAAGCTGGCGGTCTGAGCGGGGGGAGTGTCGGCTGGGCAATGGTCAAGATGGTGTTTTTCTGACTCCAGGTGACCATTTAGTGAGCACACAAGCAGCATGTCTTAAGAAACTAAATAAAATTAAAACATTGGAATCGAATTGCACAGTTTCCTGAAGCTTTGTCCTAGTCACACACGTCACAAGGTAAAATCTACTTCTTTCTGTGGTCATGGAAGAAAGTTCGAGAATTAAGGGATAGATTTGGCTCTTGTATCAGAGATCAAAATAATAATAATAATAATAATAATAACAACAACAACAACAGTGGCTTACACCGAATAAACGTCTACACCTCTCTCCAGGACAGTCTCAGGCCTGGCCAGCCCCGAGCCAGGCAGAGATTCCAGGGCGTGCCAGGCCCAGGCTCCTTCCCCCGGTTGCTGCACGGACAAGCTGCAGCTGCCGTGTTCGTGTTCCCGCCAGTGGGAAGAGGCAGAGGAGAGCGGAGGCCAGAGCCAGGGAGTGGTGTCAATCACTTCAGCTCACATCCTAGCATCCACTGCTCACCAGGGAGCCACCTGGCCATGTGGAGCTGCAGTGGAGCTGCAAGTACAGCCTTTGTCTAGGCAACCAGGTGCCCAGCTAGAAACGGGAGTTCTGTTACCTGTAGGAGGGGAGAGTAGACCTGGGGTCCTCTGGTGGCCCCTGCTCCAGCCTGTGTTGGAGGCACTGCTAAGAACCACGGGCTTCGGGATCTGTCGCCAGGGCCCGGCCTTCATCCCCAGGGCAGGAGGCCCTCCTCCACACCACAGGCCTTCTCTCTGGACCCCTGTGGTTCTCGTTGATCCCCCGGCCCTTTGGGCTCTGGGAGGGGTGAACGAGAGGACCCAGCGGGTGTGGCCTACGGCACAGGGCACGGTGCAGAGCAAGCCCTCAGGGAGTGAGGCCCGCTGTGTCCTCGCTTAGCCGAGCTAATTGTCACGCTCCCCAGGAGCTCAGGCTAGGAGCTCCCAACACCCAATAGTTTGCACACACTCTTCATCCCACATCCAAGGGACCTCTCTCTTCTGCAAGATCCTAAGAAAAAAGAGATTAAATATGTCGCTTACGGACAAGGAAGTTCAGTGTTGGTGGTTCCTAAGACCCCAGGTTCGGTGACTTGCTAGGAGAACTCACAAGAACCCACGTATAGCCACACTCACAGCTAATACCTATTACAATAAAAGCCTATTGAGCAAAACTGGCACAGGGGACAGCTGGAGGACACCAGGAACAGGCGTCCAAGGGCCCTTTCCCACTGGAGTCACACAGGACACGCTTCATGCCTCCCAGTTGTGACGACACGTGAAAGGTTTTCTACTAGGGACGTTCATTAGAGACCCAGCACCAGGGTGTTTATTAGGGGCTCTTCCCCAGGCACCGCCTGCCTTGCACGTACCAAAATTCCAGACTCCCCCAAGGAAAGCAGGTGTTCAGCGTAAGCCCTGTTGTTCACACAGATGACGTGGGCCCAGTGAGCCCCTGTCCTTAGAGAATCGTGGGAACCCTTCTGAAATCCAAGTTTCTTGGGCTCCAGCCATGGGCCAGGCTTGCCAGCGGGCCGTTCGGAGGGGACTGTCTCAGACCTGCCAAGCTCACTCTGTTCTGCGCAATTCCCAGAGAACGGCCATTGGAACTGGGCTTTGAAAGTCTGGAGCGATATTGAAAGGACAAAATCCTCACACAGGCTCCTCCACCTTTCTGGATTCCGGGGCCTCCGAAGGCAGGCCAGATCTCTGCTTCCTCTTTTTTTTAAAATTATTTTTAGAGAGAGGTGAAGGGAAGGAGAAAGGGAGAGAAACATCAATGTGTGGTTCCCTCTTGCATGCCCCCTACTGGGGACCTGGCCTGCAACCAGGTATGTGCCCTGACTGGGAATCCAACCAGTGATCCTTTGGTTCACAGGCCTGAGCGCAATATACTGAGCTGCACCGGCCAGGGCTCGCTGCTTCCACTTTCCCACCATCCTGTCACCCTCTCCATGCCCTGATAAGCAGAGAGACTTGCATCCAACTGGGGCTCAATAAACTCAGCTGTGTGGAGCTTCCGATTTCCATGGGTCAAGGACAGTACAGCTCTGGGGAAGGAGCAGCCCAAATGAGCTCTGCGTCTCTAGGATTTGATGATTCTAGGATTCTGAGTCTGACAACATCAGACAAATTGTCGCCCCCTGAGTCCCGAGCAAGGCAGGCCCTGGAGCCTGGTGTGTGGGCAGAAGGAATGGATGGGGAGCAACACCAAAGAGACCGAGGCGGGTGGAGCTCGGAGCCCGCAGGGCTGCAGGTACAGGGCAACAGAGCGAGGAGCCCAGCATCACCCCTGGCGCCGTGGGTTCCCATGGGACAGGACATGGCTGGGCTGCAAGTGAACAGGGGCTTCAGCCCTGGCCCAGGGCCCTCACCGCAGCAGACGGGGCCTCCTGGCTGGTTCTGAGTGTCCCTGGGCAGATACAGTTCACGGTGAGCACTGAGCTGCTGCCAGGGCCTGGGCTGGTGCCCCAGGCAAGGCAAGCGTTGGGGGAGCCAGCCGGGGCCCGCTGCCTGGCCTGGGTTTGGGAAGGAAGCTGGGGGTGGGGTGGAGGGAAGGCTGCCCTGCTCTGCGTGCAGTCTCCAGTGGTGTCTGTCACTGACCACAAACGTGGCTGAGAGGATGCAGTGCAGGGAGGGGGCCTCTTCCTCCTCTAGAGCCCAGGGAAGCAAATACTCAAGTGAAACCACCCACCCTCCCACTGCCTGGTGGCTAGTGTGGCTCAGTTGGCTGGGCATCACCCTGCAAAGTGAAAGGTTGCCGGTTCAATTCCCAGTCGGGCCACACGCTGGGTTTCTGGGTTTGGTCCCTAATTGGGGCATGTACGAGAAGCAGCTGATCAACATTTTTCACATCACTGTTTCTCTCCTTCTCTCTCTCTTTTTTTTAAGATTTTATTTATTTATCTTTAGAGAGGAAGGAAAGGAGAGAAGGAGAGAAATATCAATGTATGGTTGCCCCTCGTGAGTCCCCTGCTGGGAACTGGCCTGCAACCCAGGCATGTGCCCTGACTGGGAATCGAACCACGATCGTATGGTTCACAGGCCTGCGTTCAATCCACCAAGCTACACCAGCCAGGGCCTCCCTTCCTCTCTTTTGACAAATAAATAAATAAAATCTTCCCATAAGTAGCCTGAGGTAATTTCTGAAAACAATTTGCTATTCACTCGGCCCAGAAAACCCCATAAAAGTCATGCGAATCGAGAGGTTCAGATCTCCATGTTCACTGTGAGAACACTCGTGAAACTGCTCTGGCCATCGAGGGCACGCGTGTCCAGCCACCGCGTCGCCAAAGGATGTCACTTTCAATGTGTGCCCTTCCGTCGTTACGACAGCAGAGTTGGGAGAAGAGCCCGGGCCAGACAGTGGGGCTGGACGCCGGGTGGGTGGCCCGAAAAGAGTGCCGAGTTTGTGCAGCATGTGCTAAAAACGCAGAGAGTGACGCGGAACTTAAGGGTTTAGACGCGGGTTCCCTGGTCACAGAATCACACATCCACGTGAGCGAAGTTGCGGCCCAGACCTCCCAGAGCCGGCGGGCGGAGGAACCCACCCGGGAGCGCTCTCCGCCACACCCAGGGGCTCCTGCCTGAAAAAGGGCGGGCTGTTCCTGAACCAGAAGAGGGGGTTGTGCGGGAGGGAAAGATATCCCAGAAGGAACTGAAGAAACACAAGCCTGAGGTGAAGGGACTAAAAAACAAAAAACCTCATAGACAGATGACAGTACAGTCACGACCAGAGGGAAGCGGTGGTGGAAGGTTGGGGGGGGCAGGAGAGGATAAAGGGGGGTAAGTGGTGATGGCAGAGACGTGAGTTGGGTGGTGAAGACAGCACAATATACAGATGATGAATTATAGAATTGTACACCTGAAACCTATATGATTTCTTAACTAAGGTAACCCCAATAAATTTGATTTAAAAAAGACCTTATGGCCTGGGAATAAATTCAGCATAAAATAAAGGTAAATAAAAGTTTTTTTAAATTTTATTTACTTTTAGAGAGATGGGAAGGAAGGGAGAAAGAGAGGAAGAGAAACATCAATGTGTGGTTGCCTTTTACATGCCCCTCACTGGGGACCTGGCTCACAACCCAGGCATGTGCCCTAATAGGGAATTGAACCAGCAACCCTTTGGTTTGCAGGTCGGCACTCAACCCACTGAGTCACCCCAGCCAAGGCTGCAAATAAAAGTTTTTTAAGACTTCTGGCTAAGTTGGAGGCGTAGGTAGACACATTGTGCCTCCTTGCACAACCAAAATTAAGGACAACAAAAATTTAAAAACAAAAAAACAACTATAACAGACAGAAAATTGAACTGTATGGAAGTCCGACAACCATTCATCCAGACTGGTAAGAGGGGCAGAGTCAGCAGCTGGGGGAAAGGGGTCATGGCAGGAAAATGAGGGGGCTAGTGACCCAGGTTCACAGACGGCAGTTGGCAGACCCCAGGCATGGAGAAGAAACGAGCAGAACCCAGTGAGGCGCGCAAGGCGGCTGGCTGACCACAGTCACACATTTGCCTGCAGATAAACCAGGTGAAAATGGGCAGCGAGACAGACTGTGCAACCCAGGGCCCCAGCGCCAGGAAATAAAGCCTAAAAGCACCAATTGAAAACACTCGTGGGGGTTGAGGTGCCTGGAGAGACTCCCAGCCTCACAGGAGAGTTCATTGGAAAGACCCACAGGGTCCTAGAATGTACACAAGCCCACCCACCAGGGAACTAGCACCAGAAGGGCTTGATTTGCTTGTGGGAAGTGGCAGAAGGGACTGAAATCCAAGACAGAGTGGAGCAAGCGCCATTGTTCCCTCTCTGACAGTGCCACACATACAGTGCCACAACCCAGCAACATGGGTTGCCCCACCCTGGTGAACCCCTAAGGCTCCTCCCCTCACTGAGTACTGAGTAACAAGCATGACCAGACATCCCCCTCCAAAAAAAAAAAAGGCTCAAATGGAAGAATAGATCAAAGTCCCAGAGCCAATACATCTAAGCAACCAAGAGGTGGCCAACCTATTAGATGCACAGTTCAAAGCACTGGATGATCAGGTGATCAACCAACAGAATTGGTTGATTTTGGTCACAAATTAGATGAAAAAATGAAGGCTACACTAAGTGAAATGAAGGGAAATGCACAGGGAACCAATAGTGATAAAAACAAATCTGGGACTAAAATCAATGGAGTGGACCAAAAGGAAGAAAGAAATAGCCAAACAGAAAAGAAAGAAGAAACAAGAATTCGAAAAAATGAGGAGAGGCTTAGGAACCTCCAGGACATCTTTAAACGTTCCAACATCCAAATTATAGGGGTACCAGAAGGGGAAGAGGAAAAGCGACAAGTGGAAAAGTTATTTGAACAAATAATAAAGGAGAACTTCCCCATTCTGGCAAAGAAAATAGACTTCCAGGAAATCCAGGAAGCTCAAAGAGTCCCAAAGAAGTTGGACCCAAGAAGAAACACACCAAGGCACATCATCATTACATTAGCCAAGATTAAAATGAAGGAGAGAATCCTAGAAGCAGCAAGAGATAAGGGGACAGTCACCTACAAAGGAGTTCCCATCAGACTATTAGCGGATTTCTCAAAAGAGACCTTACAGGCAAGAAGGGGCTGGAAAGAAGTATTCCAAGTCATGAAATCCAAAGACCTACATCCAAGATTGCTCTATCCAGCAAAGCTTTCATTTAGAATGGAAGGACAGATAAAGTGCTTCTCAGATAAGACCAATTCAAGAAGTTCATCATCACCAAGCCCTTATTATATGAAGTGTTAAAGGGACTTATCTAAGAAAAAGAAGATAAAAAATATGAACAGTAAAAAGACAGCAAACTCACAGTTATTAACATCCACACCTAAAACAAAAACAGGAACAAACTAAGCAAACAACTAGAACAGGAACAGAACCACAGAAATGGAGATCACGTGGAGGGTTAGCAACAGGGGATTGAGAGGAGGAGAGAGGGGGAGAAGGTACAGAGAACAAGTAGCATAGATGGTAGGTAGAAAATAGGGGGAGGGCAAGAATAGTATGGGAAACCAGTCAGAACTTATGACATATGGTCATGAACTAAAGGGGGAAAATGTGGGTGGGAGGGGGTGTGCAGGATGGAGGGGAATGAAGGGGGGAAAATGGGACAACTGTAATATCATAATCAATAAAATATATTTTAAAAACAGTTTTTAAAAAAGTATTACATCAGGTGGCAGCTCAGAGCATGGCCCCTGGTGCCAGGCAGCCTGGGCGTGAGCCCCAGCTCAGCCACATGTTCGCCACCCAAGCCCTCCGCCTCACCACCTGTGAAGGGGAAGCGGTGAGAGGACTTGTCACAGAGGGTCCTGTGACTGGTTTTCTCATCCGTAGGATGATGGGGACTGCTCTAAGGCTCCGATGAGATCACGTGTGGGAAGCTCTGGCGTGGCTGAGCCTGAGGTCAGCATCTGCTGCAGCCACAAGTGTCAGCGACGTGACCACCCAACCTTGGCCTCTGTGGCCATCACATGGAGATGGTGCTTGCCTCTCCTAGCCTTTTCCTCCAATTTTAGGGAACACCATGCTCCACAGCCTGGCCACAGCCTCCAAAAATTTAAGCATTCTCCTGCCTGGACATCTTGCACCTATAAATGACCCAAACAGAAGCTCTTGGCCCTTTGAACCCTCAGAAAGGTGGCTGCCATGGCTCACATTCCTTCCCCACTGTCCTCTTTACAGCAGTTAATTTTCTTTGGAACTGTGAGAGCCCTCGGGGGTTAATTAGAGTGAATGCGGAATGTTAGAGAAAGCCCTGAAACTGATTTCTGGATTCAGGCCTTCCCACTCTTCCACAGAACCACAAAGCTGGGCAACCTATTCCGATCTGCTCGTCCTACAGGGAGGGAAACTGAGGCTCCCAGAGCGGCGTGGACACAAGTTCAGAGAAAGGACCGGACACACCCAAATGCCCTTGCTCTCCGAGCTCTTCCCGGCACGCGTGCTCCCACCCGTCTGTGCAGCGGCGCGGGTATTCATTGTATGGCCTTTTCTTGTGGTGGGGGTGACACCAGGCATGGCGGCAGACATGGGGGCTGACAAGGGAGGCAGCAGGCCTGGTGACACCAGGCTCACCGTGTACAACCACACGAACCGAGGCCACCCCCAGCATGGGACAGGGTGGGAGACGGGGCTGAAGGACTGTGTCCGAGGGGCGGACAGCTGGTGCTTTCTGAGTGGTGGCCGGCACTCGGGCCTGTCCCCAGCAGTGCTCTTTGCTGCTGGCCCTGGGGACCCGGGGTCAGACATGGCAGCAATGATACAGGTGTACTGTTCCAGGAGCCAACGCTCGGCCAGGCCTGCATCTCCCAGCCGCCTGAACCAATGTTGGTCAGTTGCAAACGCCAGCACTTCCAGCCGGTTGAGGACGCTCACTCAGAGGGTTCCAGGCTGTAGGCTCCTCCGTGACTGGTACCCAGGCCTGGCTTGGTGATTGACCAGATGCTGGATGAAACAGTAACACAGGAGCCCTCCTGCCAGGAAACTGCCGGAGCTTCCTGCTCCTGCCCTTGAACTGGCCTGCAGGCCTCGCTCCGCCCCCATCCAGGGGTGAAGTTCCAGTCATGGCTCCTCACAGGCTTAGTCTGGCCCTGGCCTCTCACATCCTGTCCTCACCGGGGCATGCGGCTTCTGTCTGCTTAGCTGGATAACACGCACATGGCCACACGTCAGCAACACCTGGGAACAAACATGCTGATGCTGGGACCACCCAGAACAACAAAATCAGACTCTCTGGGGGTGGGGCCTAGGGAGCCTGGACTCCCCAGATGATTCTAATGTACAGCCAGGGTGAGCTGCCAGATCATTCCTACCCGTCTAGGGGACCTAGCTAAAGTCCCATTCTTCCAGGAAGCCTTCCTGAATTTACCCCATGTGGATGACCGTCCTCTGGGCACCTGTGGCTGTATGAGGAGCAGTCACTGGGCACCGATGGCAGCCTGCTTTGTGTCAGGTGGTAGGTAGGAAGCAGAATCCGGGCTTTGCCCCTCGCTAGCTGTCTATCCTTGGGCAAGCTACCAAACCTGAGACTCAGTTTCCTCATCAGTTAAATGGGCACTAATAACAATACCCACCTTGTGCTCTGAGATGATTCCACTGACCCATACCAACCCCAAGCCCACCCTGCCCCTTGGTTCCTCCGTTTCCAAAGCCACACATTCCCACAAGCCGAGAGAGTGAACCAGTTCCCAGGGGTTTCAGCCCCTGTCCCCACCCACTTTGTCCTTCATCCTGCGCACTGGGAGCAGCTCCTCATCAAGACACGTCACTCCTCACACTTCCTTCCAGGAAGAGCCCCTGAGTCTGACCTTGCAGGTGGCCATGAGAAAAACGAAGGGCAGCCAACCGTGCTGCGTGGCCGCCGCCCCTTCCCAGGAGCTCCTTCCTTAGGACCGTTGTGGCGGAGAAGCAGAGTCTGGCCCAGCTGCGGGCTGGCACGGGGCAGAGGCAGACACTCGTGCAGGGCTTTCCTGTTCAGAAAGCACTGCTGCAGGTCTGTGATCCTTGCGAAATGAGCTCTTCTCCCCGCCTGCCCGACGACTTGCCCAAGGTCACGGTTAGCAAGTTCTAGGGCTAGAGTTGAGAATGCCAAGAAATTGAAAACCATAGAAAGGTCCAAAAACAGAGAAATGGTTTGATTCATTAGATTACATCAAATTGGGAATACTGTGCACATATTCAAGTCGTGTCTTCAAACAATTTTAACAGCATGGGGAAAGGTGCATAACAGGTTAAATGTAAAAAGCGGGACAGTCTGATCTCTATGACAGAGATGCATTTACTGGCAAGTATATAGACAAATAAAGATTGCTCATATATTTGCAATAATACAAAAACTATCTCTAAGTTGCTCCTGCCCCCCCCCCCATAGGTCGGTGCCCTCCTCCTGGCCCCACCGCCCCAGGGGTCCTGTATGGAGGGACCAGGAAGGTGCCTGCCCTCTCGCCCCCCCTGTGAATGCCTTTTCAGTGGAACATGACAGTGGGGGGAAGAAGAATCAGAGTATTGCCAGTAGGTGGTGTTTATAAAGTTTTTATTTTCCATTTTCTTAAAAATAACATTTGATTTCCGTTATGCATGTGCGAGCGTACTGATTTCCTTAGGCTGAGTACTAGGCAGATAAGGACGACAGGAGGCAGGGCCCCGAGTGGAGGCGGGGCTCGGTGTGCGGGCGGGGCCTCGGGAAGTGGGAGGGGGTGATCCTCCGGACGCTGGAGTGCCCATCAGTGCGCACACACGGGCTAACACTTTGTTTTTCGATTTTTTAAAGACATCTAAAATTACTGAGATACAGTTTCAGCACTTAAATACACAGACGGAAATCCAAGCACTTGAACACGATTCTTAACTCTAAGCTCAGTTATTGCACATGACACAGTTTAGTTTAAGTAGCTTCAGGCTATAAAGCAGTTTGCTCTGCTTGGGACTTCCTTGGGATGCCCTGAATCCCCTCTGCACCCACCCCCAGCGGCTCCTCCCTTTCACCCCTGCCAGCCCACAGCCGCAGACGGTGCCAGGTGCCAGCAGGTCAGCCGTTCCTTCTCCCCAAGGGCTGAGGGTGAGGCTTTGGTGAAACGGAGGTTCCCATGTCCATCCCAATGGACCCACCCACTCCGAGGGGAATGGGAAGCAGATGCAGCTCACGAAAGGCTGAGTGAGCGGCCTGCCCACTAAAACTAGACAGGCTGGCATGAGGAAAGAAGGGTGACCGCTGACCCCGTAAGGTCACAGCCCCAGTGGGACGACAGGGGCCGTCGGGATAACCCATCCCACTCTCATCAGCTTCACCTCCCCCTCCTCCTTCCTGAGCTCCGCTCCACGCTGCGCTGCCTCCCCCATCGCCCTTGGACCCTCTTTGACTGGTCTCTCAAGGCACATTTGTTCTCTCCCGCTCCAGCCTACCCCATCTTAGACACACCCATCTCTCCCGGCACCCGCGGGATAGGAGGTCTTAGGCAGCTTCAGGCCCACAAGAAACTTAAAATTTTGGTTGAGCTCTTTTCAAGGCAGCCCTAATTCCACTGCCTGCATAAACCAGGGGGATGGGGACAGGATGGACAGAGGACATCCAAGTAGAGGGACACGGGAGGGGCCGGGTGGTGGGCAGCTTGGTCAAGGGCATGAATCCAAGGAGCTGAGGAAGAGCCACCCGCAACCCTGCTCACAAGGCAACCTGCAGCGTGCCGAGGAGAGGTCACGTGGGGGCCTGCAGCCCACGGGGAACGAGCTGCTCCGTCTGGCTTTGGGGGGCCTCAGTCTCAAGAGTAGGGTGAATAGCAGTGCGGAGGCTCCAGAGACAGGGCAAGGCTGGACTCCTGAGTCCGCCAGGGTCCAGTTCAACGCCTTTTGCTTTCCTTCTACAACATATTTACAAGGTCATAAAAACGTGCACAACCAGGAGACCCAGAGACACAGAGGGAGTACCCCCCACAACGGAGAGGAGGGCAACAGTGAGAGGGGAAGGGCGCCCCTTCTTCCCCCCAGAACACCTCAGCGTCCTCACCGCTGCCCCCAGGAGGACATTCCGGAAGCCTGAGCTGGGGCAGAGGAAGAGACGGACAGACTTCAATCCCAGCGAGGACAGGAAGTTTCAAGTAGCTCCGAGTGACAGAAGGGGCTGCTCAGAGAGCAGAGGGCCAACGTGAACGACATTTCCCTGACCTGAGCTGAGCTGGGGACCAGAGGGAAGAGGTGAGAGGACAGGGAAGGGAGAGCGGGGACACAAGACACTGGGGGAGCTGGAACAGCGTGACACCTTCATAATCAGAACCTGTGCTGCAGAATGAAAAGTGGTTTTTATGGGGCTTAACTGGAGTGCCATTCTTTTCCCCAAGAGAAGACCTGGAAGATGTGAATCCCAGGGTGGCGTGAAGGGGCAGACTGGATGAGGTTCTTCCATCAAGTCCAACAGACACAGTGGGTGCTGCAGAAGCTGGGGAGACCTGGACCAGGGCCTAGTGCGGGGAACCTCACCTTGCCCCCCACCCAGCACGTAGTGTGCCCCTCCTCATATCCCAGGCTTCAAGGGATGGCCCCTAGTGTCAGAGTGTGCACATGCACACGCATACAAGCACACACACACACTCTCTCACACACACACTGCCCACACCACGCACTGAAGGGCATCAGAGGCCCAAGCCTTGGTAAAAGATCCTTCACCATCAGGGTGAAGGACTTGCTTCAAGAGGGAGGACCAGCAGGTTGGGAGGGATGGGGACTTTCTCATCCAGCCCAGCTCCCTCCTGGTAAAGAGATTTGGGGGAACAGTGAGGTGTGGCCTCAGGGCTTGGCTGTCCCAGTCCCCCCCCCCCCCCCCGACTTGTCACAACACTCACTTCAGAGCTTGGAGAAGCCCCTCCACTACAGCAGCCTCAGGGGACCCAGCGAATGCCAGGAGCTGAGGAGTGAGGCTGGAAACGTTCCTGGGCCAGAAGCGCCTCCCCCTTGGAGGCGGTATGGAAAAAGGTCAAGGTCTCTGCTGCAGGCTTCCTCGGTTCTTCCATCACAGAGTCTCAGGAAGAACCCTTTCTATTGGTCTGCACAGGAGGGGGCATTTATGAAGGGGTCAGAGGAGGTGGAGGTGGGGGCACACATACGGCAAAGACCCAGGCTCTTCACCTGCTGCTGCCTGACCCTCAGGCTCCCAGAGGGGACCAGGGCTCCCCAGCAAGGGGGACAGGGGCAGATGTGGCACCTACAGTGGCCAGGCACAGCCCACTTACGTAACAACCACCCACTGCCCCCAAGGGAATGGCCTCCACCTAAGACCCACGGGAAGAGGCTGGACTGTTCTGGGCCTTTCATGCAGGGCTGTCCCGCCTGCACCTGCAGGGGCAGCCTCTCCCTGCCAGTCAGCCCCGCGCCACACCGGGCAGCGCGGCCAGGCCTTCCCTCCCCCTGCTTCTCGGCTTGTGTCCCCAGCTCCTTCCCGGCCACCTCGGTCACACTGGCTTGGGCGAGGAAAGTTTCTCTAGTGCTGTAGAGCCCTGAGAAGGGAAAGGGCTTGCTGGGGTGGGTGTCCCGGCCTCAGATGAGGCTGGTGGGGCGGTCACAGCCAAACTGGCCAAGCTTTGGGAAGACCCCAGCCAGCAGAGAGCTCCTCGGCCCCCCTCCCCTCTGCAATGGGGACATGCCAGCAGACCAGAGCTTGACCCCAGCGGGGGAGGAAGCAGGGCAGGCGGGGGCGGGAGGAGTCGGGGCTGGCCGAGCTGGGGGCGGTCAATCAGGACACGGGTGTCAGGGCAGGGCGGGGTGCAGGCCGGGGACACGGTGGAGGGGCACCGCATTTCATCAATGTTGACCTTTCAGTGGGTGTATGTATGTGTGAACGTGCATACTTAAAAACAAATGGAAAGAAAATAACTACAAGGAGGCCACCGGTCTTTGGATGACTCACTCTGCCAGGAGCAGTGTGGACCAAGGACACATTTGTCAGTGCATGCTACACACACACACACAAACAGGCATTCCTACGTCCGGGCCACAGGCGTGCTGTGCACACTCACACTCCACTCTCCCGCTGAAGCCAGGGGTCCTCCCGGCTGTACCATCCGGGTCCGTTCATAAACTGCCCACTTTTCTCCAGGTCTCCGCTGGCCTGTCCCCCTGCCGCGGCCCCCGAGGACCGTCTACCAGATGTAGCCTCCGTCGTCCGCCTCGCCCGCCTCGCCCTCCTCCTCCTCGGCCTCCTCACCAGCTTCCTCCGCTTCCTCCGTCTCCTTCTCCTCCTCGTCCTCCCAGCCGACACCACTCCCGAAGTCGCCCGAGAAGCCCACGATGTCGTCTGTGAGATGAACGAGCCGGGGTCAGGTTAGGACCCTGCGGGCCGCCTCTCCCCACTGCCAACTGGAAGTCCGCCCACCACGCGGACCCACGCAGGTCCTCCCGGGGGCGGTCAGAGCCCTGTGCTGCCGCCCGGCCCTCACCGCAGTCGGGGCTCCCGTTGGTGCGGGTGCCGGTCAGCTCCAGGCCCAGCTGGTCCACACACCAGCAGTCACCGCTGCTCTGGTCACACTGCTTCTTCCGGTAGTAGCCGTCCTCGTCGCAGCTCGGGATGAAGACTCCTGGGTGAGAGAGGCCCTGGCGGGGTCAGAGCAGGGCCTGGAGGTACCGGCTCTTCGGGGAGGAGCTTTGGACACGGGCAGGGCCGGACCCCACCAGCCCAGGTCCCGACCGCCCGACAAGCCTGGACGCCAGTGTTTCTTCCAGCTCCACTGACTGGAGAGGAGAAAACCCGTATCCCCACATGACCTGCTCGGGCCCCGTGCTGGCTCCCTTTCGCCTCCACCACCCCCTGCGCTCGGTGGGCTCCAGTCTTGTCCGATGGCCAGTCTGATCTCCGCGCGCTCAATGCCCCCCACCCGCGGCGGCTCCCACGCCCTGGCTGTCCCCCGCTGGCGGTGCCCAGGCTTCTCCTCTCGGCCCCTCTGACTCCGACCTGCTGCTCCTCCGTCCCCTCAACAGGCATCTCCTGAGACAACCACTCTGGGATCCAGAGATAGACTCCGCCCACTCAGGGGGCTGAGACACACACAGAAATAACAACACCAGTCCCCAAGGATGGGTGTGCGAGGGCTCAGCAAGCCTGCCTGGGGATACAGATGAGAGAGGTCCTGATGGCTTCCTGGCAGAAGTGGCGCCGGAGTCCACCCCTGGAGGCCACTGGGCTCTCGGTGCACGTGGATTTGCAGCGCTGGATTCACCAGCCCAGGTGCACACTCAGGTGCACGCCCAGGTGCTCTCAAGGAGCCAGGAGGCTGCCTCTCAGACCTCTGTTCCCACAACAACCACACTCCAGCCACACGGGACCTTTCTTTCTCTTCCCCAGGGATGTGGAGTGCTTTCCTGCCCTCAGCTCTGCACTTGCCTGGCTCACTCTTCTCCCTCCGGTCTCCCCTTGAAAGCTAGCACCCCAGAAAGGCCTCTGCTGAGCCCAGGTTAACTTGTGTCTACCTGATCGCTCCCTCAGCACCACACATATGCTCGCCCCCACAGGTAGTGCTGCCCTCTTCATGTGGGGGGCTCCCCAGGGTGTCCATGCGCTTTGCGGGGCCAAGGCCCCTGTCTGTGTTGGCTGTCAGCTCTGACCTGCGCAGGTTTGTTGTTTCTCGGGGCTGAGTGGAGAGTGTCTGTACTCGCCCCTGAGGAACTGAATAAAGTGCAGCATTCTGGGAACCTTCAGTATCCCAGCCTCTAGCTCCAGTAGCGGAGGGAAAAGTGAGCACTGAGACACATTCACTGAGGGCTGGGTGGGCGGCCCTGCCCCACCACAAGGGAGTCTTCTCAGGCCAGGTCTCCTCTGGGCTCAGTGTCCTCCCCACGGCCCAGGGGCTGGACCCTCTGGGTCTCAGGGGGACCCTGGGGCACCCCTCCCTGCCTCCTCCTCTGAGCCCAGCCCAGACCCTCACCTGGCTTCTTCTTGGCAGCCTCCTGGATCTGGATGCGTTCCAGCTCCACCAGGCAGGGGGGCTCTGCAGGGAGAGAAGCAGCCTGTGGTGGCGGGCATCTTGGGGGTGATGGGATTCACTCTGCCCCCTCCCCAGGCCTGCAGACCCAGGCAGGGGGTCTGCAAGATGCGAATAGCTGGGCTCAGATCTGGAGCTACCCCACAGTAGTGGGGAGCTGCGCTGGTCCCTTTAATGTCCCCAAAATTGACACAGGGACACCATGAGACAAAGCACCCAGGCTCCAGCTTGGGAGGCCAGGCCATGGCTGTGGGGTTAGGCTGAGTTTCCCAAAAATCCAGGGCTCTCTGAGGGTGACCCAAGAGGTGAGTAAACAATTCAAAAGAGGGTGAACACACACACTACCCAGGGACAGAGGCCCCACGGGGAACATAAGACAAGGGAGGGTGTTAGTTGGAAGCCCGAAAATAATTGGCAGCCAAATCTAACTCGTCTGTGACCTTGAGAAGTCCCCTCGCCCTTCCTAGCTGGAGGCCTGCTGCTGGAAAAATGAGGTCTGTTCCCGGGCTCCTGCCCGAGAAGGCTGGTGTACAGAATCGACAGAGTGAGCTTCAGACGGCTGGAGAGTAAAGGTGAGGGAGCGATGCAGAGAGCCGGGAGGCCGGGCAGTTAGGGGCAAGAAAACTGATCAAAAGGCCCTGTTTGGCAGAGGGGTTTGTCATTTACACAGCGCCCTGCAGGCAGACTTTCTCAGCCCGTCCTGGAACCGTCTCTGAGGTAGGTACTGTTACCTCTCAATTCAGGTGAAGAACCGAACTCAGACAGGTTCAGGTACCTGCCCAGGGTCCCAAAACAGCATGGGGTGGAGCTCTAGCAGAAGCCTGAGCCTGGGACCACGGATGCGATACCGCTTTTACCCCACAACCACCTCCAGGGCCAGGCAGCGCAGCGGGGCCCAACCCAGGCGCTGGGCCGGGCAGCTGACCCCTTGGGGCCTCAGTTTCCTCACCAATGACAGCTGCCACTTGGCCATGATCTCTAAGCATGTGTCCAGCTGAGGTTCAGGGTATATAAAGCCAGCAAATGACAAAACATCTCGAAGGCTAATGATCACCTACACAGTCATATATTTGGGGCAAATGATGTGAGATGAGCCCAAAAGTGGAATCACAGAAAAAGCCAAAACAGCTTTAGCTTCAGGACCCGCCAGCCCTTCCAAGACCCTCCAAAGGTCCCTAGAAATGTTACATTCGTGGTGTTTCATACTCTGTCTTTAAGAAGGCCTCCAACGGTGCATAAGCCTCAGGACCCACACAACCTGGGTCCACCTCGGAGCCTGCCAAGGAAGGGAGTTTAAGAGTTGGCTTCACTGAGAGGGTGCAGGACGTGGGTGAGCTGGGAAAGCTTTCGGACCCGACAGCTGACCAGACGGAGCCACTCCGACTCCTAAAGAAAGGCCGGAGTGACGGGCAGAGCCCTGGAGGGCCAGGGGCCACACTTACTTTCCCTCCAGAAGCAGAAGCACCACTCAGCAGTGGAGACACGGCCATCCTTGTAGGTGTCGCAGGAGTTGAAGAAAGGGCGGATGCAGACCTCGTACTTGTCCAGGTTGATGGCAGCCAGCTCCATCTGGTCCAGGAAGAGGTCAGCACTGGTGTCCAGCTTCGAGAACATCCAGCCAATGGAGTCCTTGCAGCTGGCCCCCAGGCTCTTGTCCAGGCCTGGGGAGACAACCAAGGTTCTGACACGCTCAAGGGAAAGAGCCCCATCCATCTGTCCGTCCGCCCTTCACCTTTCCGCCAGCCCCAGCCCTCTGTTCAGGGTCAGTTCCATCTCCCTGCTTCCACCTAGGGCTGCACCCAAACCATTCAAAACTGTTTGAAAGCCCTTCAGAGAAAGTAATTCCTTACCTTCCCTTGGCTACATTTCAGGGCCTTTGCTCTCCCCACCTATTTTAAGAAGTTCTTCCTAATAGCTAACCCGAATCCCTTCCCCCCGGTTGAAACCTTCTGTCCCTGGTTCTGGGGTTTAGGCTCTTTTAGAGGCTCAGAGTCTGGCAGAAGGAAAGACAAGGTGGGCTTGCCCCAGGACACACCTGTCTCCCTATCTCCCTCCCCCTCAACCCCCGGGGCAGAGCAACTGGCTCCAATACCACTGGCTTGGCTGGCCCCACTGCTGGCGGAGCCATTCTGCTTGGAGTTCTCGTGCAGGAGCTGGAACCAGTCCCTCAACCGGTCCCCCAGGTCGGCCAGGTCCTGACCCGTGCAGGTCTCTGCAGAACAGCAGGGGGTGGAGGGTGAGGGTGAGTGAAGCCTGATCCTAGGTTGGGATGATGCCCTACAGGCCGGGAGGCAGGGCGGCTGTCGGGACGCCACAGGAAGGGAAGTTAGAAGGTAGAGGCTCCCTCTCCCCCTCTCCTTCCTCCCCCTCACTCCCTAGCACTAAAGACCCACAGCACCGCTCCCTGCAGCTGAGGCCCAAGCCCTCCTGGTCTGTGCTAGCCAGCCCCCCACCCCAGGCCAGTCCCTGTTTTTGCCACTTCTCCCTCACTGCTCTGCAGACCTCCCTTGCCAACCCGGAGCCCCGGCAGGGAACCCCACCCCACCCCAACCCACCCCATCCTGGCTGTGGCCCAGCACTCCGCTTTACCTGGTTTGCCATCTGTGGTGGAGGTGGTGGCTTGCTCCGTGGGGCAAGGGCAGGGGCCCTCACACTTCACCGTCAGCTGCTTGCTGCTCAGGCAGGCCTGCTGCTCCAGCTTACACTGCACAAGATGAAAGGTCAGGTCGGTGGGTGATGGGGCCTCACCTCAGGGGGCCCTGCAGCTGGAGACACCCATGTGACAGGAGGACAGTCCCATAAACAGCTCACCTGGTCCCTCTGGTGGCCATAGGTACACAGTGCAAGGGGCAGTACACCCAAGAAGGGGGTCCTAACAACTAAGGCACCCATGAACCCTGCTCTGCACCAGCCTGCCCTCTCTGCACACTTATCTTTCCCAGGATGCCTGCCTCCTCATCCCCTCGCCCCCAGCCGCCCACCTGCCCCTTTTCATTATTGTTCACCCCCTCCTTGCCCTCATGGCCTCTCCTCTAGCTCACCAGTCTCTTGGCCACTGGTTCCCTGGCTGCTGGCCCCTCCCTCAATGGCCTTTCCACAGTTGTCTGCCCGGGCTTTGCTTGTCTTCCTTGATAACAAACAGCTACCAACTATTAAACATCTGCCACTCCTGGGCCTTTACTGACAATACCCCGCTGCAGCTGTTCGCTAAAGCCAGCTGCTGAGAGAGGCTCATCCAGTCCTTGGCTTTAACGCCTTTTCCCCTGGTGGCGTCTGGTTTCTCCCCATGGGGAGATGGCTAATGAGGGGCAGGTCATAGCATGGTTATAGCATCATCCCTCCTGCTCCCCTTCAGCTCTGGGAGGGAGGGATTGTGTTTCTTGTGCTCAGCAGAGAACATGGAAGCTCAGAGAGGCCTAGGGACTGGCCGGAGGCCACGGGGCAGCAGTGGAAACCAGACCTCCCGATGCCCTCCCTCTACCTCCCCACGGGACGGCACCATGACCCTCAGACCACGGCTTCCTGCCCAAACCTCCCTGTGCCCTCCGGAGCGTGACGCAGCATTCTGCTCCCACTCCCGCTACTCCCACAACCTCTGTCAGTTCCCCCTGGTCCTCTATATCCCGCCCGCCGCCACAGCAGCTCCTGCTCTCAGCCTCTTGCTTTATTCTCTCTCCCCACTCCCTCCCGTAAATGGGTGACTTCACCACCTACTGCGGGGTGGGGGGTGCTTGTCCTTAAATCTGCATGTCACCCCCAAAGCATTCTTAAGCTCTAGAACCCAACTCAAGCTACCGATCAGTGCCCCCAAACTCCCTGCTCTTCACTGCCAGTAGAAGCATTCACAATTAGCACCTGCACTTCCGTGGCATTTTAAAGTTTATAAAATGCTTTCACAAATATTGTATCATTTAATCCTCACAAAAATCCCATAAGGTGGGAGTTCCTCCCCCAAACCACGTTCTTTCTTCCCACATCGTCACCACAGGAATGGGATTTCCTCCTGCGCCCAAAATGCCCGGGACTTGCTGCTGAGCACCAGCCCCTCCGTGTGGGATCTGCCTGTGGGAAGCTCTGTCCTGCACCCCCAGCCCCGTCACCGAGTCACAGATCTCCTTCCTTCCACACCCTTGGTGCTCTCAGGAGGCCCTCGCCTCCTTTAGTCTAACTGGCAGTGACCTGCCCCCCTGCCTCCTCCAGGCCCCACCCCCTACCTTCAACTGCCTGAGGTCAAGGGCACGATCTGGTTCAAGTGTCCCTACTCTGATGGGCCACACTGCAGGCACAGACGCAGCCCTTCCGGCCCCACCTCTGCACTGGGAGTCTCTCAGGAGGCCCTGGCTGGCTGTTCAGTCCTGTGGCCTCCAGTACACCGCACCCCCACCCCACCTGGGGCCAGGGTCCCTCACCACCGAGCTGTACGTGTGGCCATCAGAGCCACAGACTGAGGCAAGCTGGGCCATGTGACAGGGCTTGCAGGCGGGATCTTTGTTTGCATGGAGTTTCAGGGCAGGCTGCTTGATCCTACAGGAAAAGAGGATGGGGACGCACACGGACAGAGGTGAAATGAGGGAGGGTCAGAGAAAGAGAAGGTTCAGGAAAATGGTTCCAAGAAGCTGGTCCTGGCAACCTGTAGTAGATGCAGCTGTCCCTCTGACCCGGCCACCCTCCCCTTCGCCTCCAGCCAGACCCTCCCTCCCCAGCTCACTGGGGCAGGACCGAGCGGGCAGGGTCTAGACTCCCAGCCTCCCCTGCAGTGGCCGAGTCAGCAGGGCCCTCCAGCAGCAGTTCCAGGTCCCACTGCGAGATGGGAAAGGGAGCCGCTGGTGGCTGAAGCGGTCAGACCGAATCCAGGGCTGCACACTGAGGGCCCACAGGTGTGTCTGGCTCGCAGGCTCATTGTATTTGTCCACCGGGGGTTTTCGTTTTTAGCTGAGTTGTTTACCAACATGGACACAATGGAAGAGCTCACGCAAAAACCTGGATCCTTGGCCTTTCTCAGTGAAGTGGAAGACGCGGCCATCCGGGCCCACACTCCCCCGTGGCCCCCATCAGCCGGTGCCCCTTTCCACAGGGCCAGAGGCTCGCCATCCTGGCCCGTCACTGAGCCCTCTCCAAAACCTACATGACCTGCCAGACCCCTGGAGGCACCTGAAACTGCAACCGCAGTCTCTGGGCTCTGTTCTGTGACTCAGGAAAAGAGGGGAGGGAATCAGGGCCTGTCCTAGGGGTCTTGGCACCAGGCAGGGGCTTGTCCTTGTGCTAGAGTTAAGGCCTCAAATACCCTCCCCCCCCCCCCAGCCACAGAAGCTTCAACCTTAAATATTTCATGAGGTCATTGCATGTCGGAGCTGCAAGGAGCCTCAAGCTATCTGGGCCAACTTATTTGTCTTACAGATATGGACACGGAGGCCCAGAGAGGCGCTGACACTTTCCCAGGGCCCCATATGTCTGGTGACAAATCTCTCATAGTGTGGTGGCTCTAAATTAGTCCACACATTCCCTGAAACCCCTTCCTTCCAAAGAGAGAGCTGCATCCCCCCCCCCCCAGATGGTGGCGTCACCTGTGGCTTCCTCCTTGCTCCTTCTCTCCCTCCAATGACTCAGCTAAGGGGAAGCCGGCTGCCACGCTGTGCGGACCTGCACGCATCCCCATGGAGAGGTCCAGGTGACCAGGAACAGAGGCTGCCAGCCCACAGCTGCCAGAGCTTGGGCAAGACCCCTCCAGCCCCAGTCCAGCCCTGGTACAGCACCCTCACCCCACCCCCAGCACCACACACTCTGAGCCAGAACCGTTTGACAGAACCATCTGGATTCCTGACCCTCGGAGAATGTGAGACAGTGCACACTTGCCATTTTAAGACACTCAGTTTTGAGGTAGTCTGTTGCACAGCAACAGCTGACTGGCTCGTGGGAGAGGGTCAGCCGAGCCCTTGCTCTGTACACAGACCCCCTCCGGGGCTCCCACCGTCCCCAGCCCCTCACCTGTGCTCCAGCTTCTTGCGGCTGATGCACATGGCCCGCTGGAAACCCTGGGCAATGCACACCTTGTGACGGCTGCATTTCACCTTCTGGCAGGGGTCCTTGGTGGTGTCCAGGGCTGCAGGGACACACGATCGGAACTCCAGTCAGCTGGGAATCAGTGGTAGAGACCCCGGGACCCCCAGCCCCACTTAGGGGCTCCGAAACCCCTCTCTCCAGCAGCTCTTGATGACCAGAGCTCTTCTGCTCCTTGGCCGCCCGAGGAGCCCCCATGGCCAGGGTGAGGACTTGACCTCTGGCCTCAAGTCTTCATGGGTGTCAGTCACCTTCCCTGACCTGGGAGGGGCACGTTACCTTCATCTCCTTGCTGATTGTCCTCCCAGCTCTTGATGTAGTCATCCTGGGAAAGGACAGTGAGGGGCAGGGGAGAGGGAAGCGTCAAGATTTAGATCTCAGAGCGGGTTCAACTCCAGGGCCAGGGAGAGAAGTGGGCTGGGCTACTGCTCACACATATAAATTGCCACCATCTTGGTGGCTGCCCGGATGACCCCCGTCACCCAGCTGGCCTGCCAGCTGCCTCCCCCAGACTTCTGTCCCCCTTAACCCATGTCCAGAATCCCTTCCAGCTTTTCCTGTAAGCTCCTTATCCTACCCCCCCCCCCCCAGCCACCCCCAATCCCACAGTGGATGCTACAGGGCAGAAGTAGGGTGTGGGCACAGAGAGAGAGGAGGGGAGTGGCGCCCCAGGCAGTACTCACCTCCACCTCCTGGGGGTCAGGAAGCAGCAGGCCCAGAGACAAAGCAGGAGGAGAGAGGGAGAGATGAGGATGTCAGTGAGGCCTACCCTCCGACCACGTGACCCCAGGGCTCCCCCGCCTCACGGCCCTGCTGGGGGCACTGCACGATGGCCTTGGATTGCTGTGGTCTCTGACCCCCGGAGCTTCCAACTGGAGGACAGCATTCCCACGTCCTCACCACAGACAGCTGAAGACCAGGGCCCACTTAGGGCTGGCCCGAGGAGCAGTAGGGGTGAGGCCCACGGCACTCAGAGGGCAAGGCCCAGCTCTGTCCTGACCATGAGGACAAATGTCTGAGGGGCCCACAATTCCTGGGAAAAGTGATTCTCACGCCTGTGTCCTGGGTGTCCCAGAAACACCACTCTATCCCTTTGCTAGGGGCCCCCCTGGCCGTCCCCTCCCCTGACACGCGCCCACCAGTGAGTGAGGCGGAAAGGCGACTTCCCCTCTAAGCTAAGCTATTTTCACTCAAGGTCTGACTCTCCTGCAGAGTCCAGCTGGTGCGCTGAGAGAAAGGGGGCCACAGTCCCTCCCAATGCCAATGGCTCCCTCAGTTACCGTAGTGCGGCTGCAAATACTCACATTCAGAGGACCCTACACCAGCCCTCTGAGGCCATCTGGGCAAGCCCCCTCTGCCCACAGGAGAGGCCGGAAAGTCCGGAGACAGGAAGTGACCTGCCCCAGGTCCCGCCACCGCAGAGCCCATGTCTCCTGGCTCCCAGCACAGACCTCTCTTCTAGCTACAACACAGTCTCTGGGACACAGGCACACGGGAGATTACTGCCCACGAGTGGCCGGAGGCAGAACAGCCCGCACACAGCCTGGCTGGCCGGGCGTGAAACCATGAACATGTTTGGTTTCCCTACTTTCCTCTCTGGAGTGGTGGCATTGCTGAAAACTGGCAAACAGCTCCCAGGGTGCTCCTGGTGGAAGCTCTGCCAGGCAGGCAGGAGAAGGGCTTCTTGGGACTGCGGCCGGCAGCGCCAAGAAGCTAGCTGTCAGCCTCCTCTGACAGACGGCCTGCTCTGGACAGACGTAGAGGGGTGTGAGGAGCCACACGTAACCTCCCGCCTCCTCCTGAGTCTCGCCCACCCAGCATTCAGAGCAGTGCAGAGGTGTGGTGGGGGCTGCCCTGGGCACAAAGGATGGCATCCACAAACTGCTTTGAAGGCCCGGGGCTCCCAAGCCTCCCCTGAAGCTGACTAGCAGCAGGGGAACCGGCAGGGGCAGGGGTCTCATCACCACGGCCTTGCAGGCAAAGGCCAGAAAGTGGCCAGAGCCAAGCAAGCCATTGGGATGTCCAAGCAGCCAAGGTCCCACAGTCCTTGAGCCCAGGAGCCCGCAGGAGGAAAGCCTCAGAAGGGACCTCTGGAGAACCCGGCCTGGCCGAATCCCTGGGCACCAAAGAGAACAGCCCCAGCTCCGGGCTCAGGTGCCTACCCAGCTCCACAGGGCACGGCCTGGGCCCTCTTCAGCCCCCAAGGAAGCTTCTAAGGAGACCAGAGGGCACAGAACTGAGGCGCAGGTCCCCCTAGCCCTTCTTTTGCAGAAACTCCTGAGGATAGAGGGTCCCTCTCCTGGCGTCCACTCCACCCCAGACAAGAAACGGAGGCTGAGAGTGGTCAAGTGGATGAGGCACTTGGCCTCCTCCAAGTTGGGGTCTTCCTGGCGGCTCCGTCATTCCCTGGGCAGGGGTGGGCATGGAGAGGACAGGCAAAGTGGCTGGTGTGCGTCACCTGTCTCCAGTCAACAAGATCTGTACGCCTAGCCCACCAACCCTGCACCTGCACTGGAGTAGGGCGGGGGCCTGTGGGTCGGCCAAGGGCCTCCATGCCCGCTCACCCCGCACTCTCACCCCACCCTCCCTCCTTAACCTCCAACCAGCCTGTGAGCAGGAGCCTTTGGGACTCAGTACAAAGTGGGTTCTTGAAGGTCAAGATCAAGAATTTCTGATTAGAAATTCAAGGGAAAGTAGGATGGGAGAAGAGGGAGTTTTGAGAAAGAAGATTTCACCATTCAGCTCCTTTGTTAGAGCTCTGGTAGGGAGCTATTGCCACCCACCCCGAACCCTGAACCCCTCCCCTATTCATGCTGCAGGGCCTGAGCCCCTTCTGTACACAAGCGCTGTCCCCCACCTGCTCCAGCTCAGCTCTCTACCAACTCTAGTCGGGAGGGTGGAGGGAGGCCGGGTGATCCTGGATCGCAGGACCCTCTCTCCCAGGAGACTGGGAGCAGTGGACCAGAGAGGGATGAGGACAGGGGCCCCGGAGTCACACAGTCCCACCGCTGCCCTCGCCAGCTCACGCTGGGCACACGCCGTGACTCAGGAGCTCAGCACCCATCTTCTGGGATTACTTAGTGATTAGAGAGGATGGCGTCTGTGAAGTGCTTTTTGTCCAAAAAGCACTCAACAAACATCAGCTGTCACAGCAGAAGAGACCACGAACTTCTCCAGGCAGAGGAAACGGTGGGGAATCAGAGCGGGCAGGAAGAGGCCACAACAGGAGCCCCTGACGTGGAGAAGAGACAGCCCACCCTGGGGGAGCAGAGACCCTCGGGATGTGAGGAGAGTCTCCCCGGGGGTCTGCAGGGAAGGGGCATGTGGATGTCCTGTGGGCGCCATGGGCGCAGAGCCCAGGGATACACGCAGGGCCCCTGAGGTCGGATGTGGGCCAGCCCATCCATACGCTGAAAAAGAGGCGTTTGCTAGCAAGTGTGAGCTGTGCCTTTCAGGTGCAGTGTCTATTCGTGGCACCCAGTGGGCTCATTAGCAGTTGTGAGAAATGGTCTTCCCAGGAGAAGGAGGTCCAGTTCTGTCCTGGTTCTGCTACTGGCGGGTAGATGGTGTTTTTCCCTGAGAAAGGGGTATTGGTTGTATGGCTAGGGCCAGGCCAGAAGGGAGATGGGTCACAGGCCGAAGGCCAAAGTTCTTGGCAAAGGACAAGTGTGTCTATTTCCCTGGTTAGCTCACCTGCTCAGTTGGACCAGCCCAGGCCACCTGTGCACAGCACAGGGCCGGCCCGTGGGAAAAGTGCAGTGTTTTTCAATGAAGTCCTCTCCAAATGTTTTTACGGTATGTGCCTGTCTTCCTTTACCCTCACAGCCCTGTTAAGCAGGCAGGACCATTAGAATCAGCCCCATAAAGAAATAAGAACACCGAGGCTCAGAGAGGCAGAGCAACTGGCCAAGGGTGACCAGACAGATGAGAGAGTGAGGCGGGACTCTCCGGCTGGACCCAATGGGACTATGCCACACCCACCTTAAAGGCAGGGGGGTCTCTCACTGGGAGAGGAACAGTCTTGCACTGAAAAGGGGGCAGGGGATGTTGAACCCAGAGTATGCTCTAAACCTGGCTCACTGTATGACCTCATCAGGTCACCCTCCCCGAGCTAAGAGACCTCCTCTGTGCCCTGTGGGTACCTGAACGTGAGACTTGCCCAAAGAGCTTTTTAAACCACCCACTCCCCGAGTGCCAGCTGAGCCCTTTGCAGTCTCATGGGGCGGGGCGGCCCTGGGGAGCTCCCGCTGGGCCCCAGCAGGCGGCTGAGTGCGCCCCCTGCTGCAGGTCTAAGGGCCTTCCAGCTCCTCATCTTCTGTCTGAGGCCCTTCTTCTCCGGGATCTTCACCTCTCATGCGGGGCCTCAGGGGTGAAAAAGAGCAGTGATTCCCTCCCTCTGAGGGTCACTGCCCGAGGAACGGGCTGACTCGCTGGACCCCGGCCTCCTACTTCCGAGTCCAGGAGAGAGGGAGAGAAACATCAACGTGTGGTTGCCTCTCACGCGCCCCCTACTGGGGACCTGGCCTGCAACCCAGACATGTGCCCTGACTGGGAATCAAACCAGAGACCCTTTGGTTCACAGATCAGCACTCAACGCACTGAGCCACACCAGCCAGGGCTATGTTTTACTTTTTTAATGAAGGGGAAAACCATCATAAATCTATTTTGAAACCCTCACTGGTTCCCTGTCACCTACAGAAGAAAGTGTCCTTCCCAGGCACGTGTCCCTCCCGGGGCTGCTGCAGCCCCGCCCCCGGACCTGGGCGCAGCCTCCTTCCCTGTGTGGAGCGTGCGTCTGCATCCAGCCCAGGGCCCCTTCTAGTCACCATTTAAACCCTGCTCAGTTGTCAGCTTCCCTAGCCTGCCCCGTATCCAGTTTTCCTTCAGGCCAAAGGCGCCTGGTAGAAGTTTATTCCCCCAGTGACAAGAGCAATGTTGGTGCTTCTGTGCTGTTTAGATGGTCAGTGTCTTGAGGGCAGAGACCATGTGAAATTCACCTGTCTGTGCCTAGCCCCTAGAGCACAGTAAAAACACTATTCGTAACAGGTAACATCTTTCTGGCAATTACCATGTGTGAGGCACTATACTAAGCACTTTGCATTCATTGCCTCATTTACTCTTCACAAAAACCCTAAGAGAAAAAAAAATCACTGTTATTATGCCCGTTTCTCAGGTGATAAAATCAAGGCTTGGAGAGGTTAGGGACTTACTCAGGATCCCACATCAATTGCACAGCAGACGAGTACTGGTAGCCTCAGAAGTGCAATTCCAGAACCTACGTCTGTAACCAGGACTCAGTACTGCTCCGTATGCTTTGGCAGGTCCAAAAGGTCCCTAGCCCAAGGGGTTTGTCAGAGGACACCAGTTCTGCTTTGACCCCCAGGCAAGGAGTCCTGCAGCCAGAGAGGAAGGATTGGCAGTGGTGGGGGAAGACACCCAGGGGCCCCACCCCTGCAGGCACTTTCCAGAAATCCCTTCACATGCCCCAGGTTCTGCTGGTTTGGAGCCAACACATCTCCTGCTTTGATCTCTGCGGCTCAGTCCAGTTGCCATGGAGACAGGGCCCACCATGCCAAGCTGGGGGAGAGTGGGTGGTGGTGGTGGTGGTGGTGGTGGTGAGTGCGCAGGCCTAGCGGGGCTTAGGGGCACATGCTGGGTGTTTCCAAGCACTGTTTACTTCCTGTCATTTTAATTAGCGCCCAAATCACCCGCTCACTTCACAGCTTGAATTAACCCAGTCTCTCCCAGCCTCCCGTCTCGTGGGGAGGATGAGATACAGCAGTAAATGGAGCAAAGGAAGAGCAGCCCCCCAAGGCCTGGACTTATTGGACTAAAACCCACCGGGCAAATCTCCGCCTGCCTCTTTGCTGCACAATGTGGTGGGGAGACCGACCCTCCACGTGCTGCCCAGTCCCGCCCACTCCAGGCCCCACTTCCTGGTCTGTGAGTGACATGACGCCCTGCTGTCGTCCCTGGGCTTCTCAGGGACCCAGGACGATAATGCCTTGGACACAGGAAGCTCTGTACTTTCAAAGGCCACAAAAGGCCACTGAAGCCCACTCCTCTGGAGCCTGAGGTGGAGGCCTGGGGGAGGGGAGGGCAAGATGCACTCTGGGTTCTCATGGTGGCAGCGGGCCTCCAATACAGTTTCTTAAAAAACTTACTGAATTTACTGGGGTGGCATCAGTTAATAAAATTAGATGGGGTTCAGGTGTACAGTTAGCTCTGCAACACACCACCTGCGTGTTGCGTTGTGCGTCCCCACCTCAAGTGAAGCCTCCTCCCATCACCGTGTATCTCCCTCGACCCTCTCCTGCCCCCCCACCCCCTTCGAATAAGGCCTTGGACACGGTCTCTGAATAAGGACCTACAACCAGAGGTGCACCGACTGGACTGAAAGATGTTCGTCAGGAGTCTTTAAATAAGCCACGACTTTTATAGTCCTCTTATGGCATTTCTTAATTTTTTAATAGATCAAGAATCTCTAACACGGGAAATAGGCCAAGGCCCTCGAAACTTCAGATAGGCCCTGTGCCCGGCATTAGTTCTGCCTCATTCCTCAGGAGGGAGCTGCCAAGGGAGCCCTGCACCCAGAGAAGGCCCAGGAGTGACTTGCTGGCAGGGAACCCCCCCCCTCCCTGCAAATAGCCAGGGGAGCACGGAGTGAAGGACCCAGGAAGAATGAGGAGGGGCCGAGTGGGGGCTGCCTGGGCCCCTTCCCGGCTGAGGACGGACACCCCCATGGCAGGCTGGGCGGAAGGCATTTGAGGAGGCAGTGCCCTCGTGTGGAGGAGGGTGGGAACGGGGTGGTCATTAAATATTTGCTCCTCTCTCAGCCGGCACAGCAGAGGCTGTTAGAGCTGGACAAATAGGAGACAGGTGTCTGGCAGGCTCCCTGCCTCTCCCTGCCCCCCCCCCCAGGAATTTCCTTGGAGGGCAAAAATGCTGGAGTCACTCCCTGCATGCCAGGAGCTCTACCTGGCCTCAGGTATGCCTGCACCCACGCCCTCCCCAGGCTCCCTGGCCCTGACCTCTCCCGCGACTCCAGGGGCATCTGGGGCCACTCCCCCGGGCCTTGGGCTTCTGCTCCAGGCAGAGGCCCCAGGCTGAGAACCGGGGAGCTGCCTTGGCACCCCCGTTTCCCCTCTGGAACGCGAGTCAGGGGCAGGATTTCAAGTCCAGGGATCTCGAGCTATGACGACGGGGAGGATGAGTTCCGCAGTCCTTGCCCTCTGTGGGTCCATTTCTCTACCTGTACAACCTGGGGGCCTAGTGCTTCGTGCTTAATGCTGCCGAGGCTCCATGGTTCTGGTCCCCTACCTCTTCCCAAATGAGAACTCTGAGGAGAAGGGGGAGGAGTCTCAATGAGTTCAGACCCTTACATGTCCCTGACCTGTGCGAGGGAACAAGGAATCAGGGAAGGAGCGGCTTCCAGGCGGAGGTAAGACGCCAGCCAGGCCTGGCTTGTCCTTCCTGCAGCCTTGACCTCTCCCCAGGTGTCTGGGAAGAGGACAGGAAGGGCAGGGGGCCCTGTCTGGGGAACCTGTTCCCCAGAGGAGCACAGGTGTGAAGCGTGGCTGGCCTGCTCTGTGGGCACGTCAAGGACGGGGCTCTGAGCCCCCCACTCCCCAGGAGAGAGGGGGAGGCTGGCCGCAGTCCAGCCCAGACCCACGGACACAGAACTGAAGGACAGGAAGACATGGGGGACAGTCTTCCTTCGTGGGGTTATTATAATACAGGTAAATCTTGGTGTCGGGGGTCTAGTTTTGACTGTCCCAACCTTGTGGGGTCCAGAAAGAGGAAGAGATCTCCCCGAATAACCAGCACCGCTCTCAGTCCAGAGCCCCAGCTCCGCCTCGGCCCTCTGCTGCCTGAACCGGCAGTGCTGTTACCTCGAGGGAGGGGCTCGGATGAGGATTAGGTGAGATCCTTCCCGGCTCCCACATTCCGCAGTGCGCGCATCCGTGGTGAGTGCCTGCCGCGTGCACAAACGCCCTGGGCAGTGCTCTGAGGACAGGGTGACGCGGCGCACCGTCTGAGCGGCTATTCCCAGACCCTGGCCTCGGGGCTCACCCTGGGAGGTGCGTGTCAAACACGTATTAAAAATACCAGCAGGAGGACTGTTGAGATACAAGCCCACAGTGTGAGGCTACAAGGCAGCACCAAACTCAGGTGCTCAGTGAGTTTATGGCCAACAGACACCACAGGGACCCTGAGGAAGGAGCCACTCCTCCAACTGAATTCGGGCCGCGCCTCAGGGGGTCAGAGGCTGTCCCATTTCAAGAATCACATCACCCTAAAGCCCACAGTGGGCAGAGGCTTGCCCACAAGTTAGACTCAATGGTGTCTAAACTCTGTATCCAGCCCATGCCCGGGCACACATTCTCCTTGTTTCCAATCCCAAGAAGACGCATGTTGCACCTGCAATAAACAGGTACCGAAGCGGTATGCCCATCCCCAACCTGGTGTTTGCCTCAAGATGCCACTAAGCCCCATTTCTTAGGCTTCCCAGTCTCTGGCTGATACATGTCCTACGCTGATGTGGCCACAGACACTTCTTCAGGAGCAAAAGGAAAATCCCTGCTTTAAACCCAAAGACTGGCTGCCCCGCTGTGGCGGGGATGGAGGGGGGTGAGTGGGAATGTCTGTGGGTGTGGAGATTGTTAGTGGGTTCCAGCGCACTTCCTGGAGTCGCAGATCAGCAAGGGCTTCGGAGGTGACTCTGTTTAGCCTGCTCATTAAACCAAATGGAAAACTGAGGGCTGGACAAGAGAAGTGGCTTCCCCAGAGGCCGCACAGTGGGTTCTGTCCTCGCACAAGAAGAGTCCCTGCGCCCTTGGGTAGGATAGAGTTCCTGCACCCTCCAGCCAGCCTGCTGACCTTCCGGAGGATGGGAGGGGGTGGTGTGGGCCCTCTGTGCACTTCGGCCCAGCTGGAGATGAGAGGCACACGCGGCATTCTCTCTAGACCGAGTGCTCCCCCTCTTCCCAAGACTCGGAACCCTGCTGGGTGTTCAAGAGGCAGTCCCTCGCCACGGTGACACCACTCTGGGAGATGCCACCCTGCTTCACCGTGAGAGAGGATTCAAAACCAGGGAGGAGGAGGAGCTTGGGGGGACCCCAATTAGGGAACGCATTCTGACCCAGTTTGGGGTCCCTCTCACACAGCCACACAGACCCGCACACAGCCGTGCGGCTGGTTCACCCCCACACTTGCGCTGGTTTAGGTGGGTGGGGCGGGGTGACTGTAAGGAAGCACCTTTGTGGCTAAATCTTGTAACTGACCTACTAAGTGATCATAAAAACACGAGAACCCCGAGTAGCCGGCAGGCAGTATTTCCCTGGGCCAGGGCCCAGGACCAAGGTGAGGCCCTGGCATCTAAGAGGCCTTAGATCCGCGGTGAATGAGTGAGTTGATGGACATACATCCACATCTGTCTCACAGAGCCCGAGGCGTGTGGGCCACCCCGGAAACAATGAGCCGCCTGGTAGGCTTTGGGCGGGGCTGGAGGGTGTTGCCTGCAACGGTGCCCTCGGGCTTCCAGTGAGGTGCCTCCGTGTTCGCGCACTCGTTTCCGTCTCCTTGACTGAGCCCGAAGCTCAGGGAAGTTATGTGATGTACCTGGCATCACGTGCCCGGCCAGGCACAGAGCCAGAACCTGAACCGGAACCCAGCCCTCCGGCCCCCGGATCAGAGCTCTCCAAGCACCCTGCACTCCTGCCTCTCCTGGGAGGAGAGCTGCCTTAGGAGTGTTGCTAGGGCAGAGGCTGGGGGGCAGGCTGGTGGCAGGCTGCTGCGGACATGGAGGGCTTTGGCCCCCTAGGACCCTCTGTGGTCCTAGGAGGCGCCGCTCCTGCCCAGGACATCCTTGATACTCATCAGACACCAGCCAGGCTGAACTCCTCCTTCCCATTTTCACTGAAGGTTAGGCCTAGAGTTCCCTGAAAAGCAGAGTTGTATTAGACAACCTGGGTTCACGTTCCAGCCCTGCCACTGACTGGCTATGTGTCCCATGGGTAATTACTTAACTTCTCTGTGCCTCCATTTCTTCAACCACAAAATGGGTGGGCTACAAAGTAATCATAACCAGGGGCCACACATGTCAAGTGCCTGCGGCAGGGAACGGCAGGTGGGAGCGCTCGCTGCAATCAGTGGTTCAACAGTACACGCTGTGTGCCTCCCCGGCGCCAGGCACAGTGCTAGACACTCATAAATATCATGCAAATTTAATGGGAGTAGCGTACAAAGTAGGGGAGAGCCGGGAAGAAAAAGAACAGTCAGCGCTGCCTAGCCCGGCTCTTGGAGCTGCCAGAAGAATGCTGTGTAATGGGCCTGTCTCCTCTCCACTGTCCATCCCCAACTCTGAGGCCGCAGATGCTTTGTTCTGAAACCCACAGTAAAATCCCGCCAGGTTCTGTAGGCGAGTAGGGCTCAGGAAGCCCGAGCCTGCCCAGGGTAGGGCTCAGCTGGAGCGCAACCTCCCTTTCCCCTCTGACATGAAACTCTCCTCTCGGGGCATTAGAAGAGATCTGCCCGGGCACAGGATGTGAAGCCCTGTGCCCTCTGCAGGGGAGGGTTACCCCCCCAGTATCCCAGCCTCCACGGTAATCCTAGTGCTCAGAGAAAGAATGCTAAGCTGAACTCCCCGATAACCAGCTCAGGCCAATTGCACGTTGGAACAACTGCCCACCCTGTCCTCCTCTTCTTCGTTCTCCTGACCCCTTCAACGTGATTCCCTCAATCGCCCCCTCAGTTCAGTCAGCACCACTTAATGAGACCTGTCTCCTATCCATACATGGACTCCTCCATCCTGTTCCCGAAGAATATGCCACTCTCCTGCTTGCCTACCTTCCAAATCCCACGCCATTTTGTGATTGATTATGAATAAGGCTCTGGCCCAACCTGACAGCACCTTAAAGGTTCAAGAGAAGAAACTCCTATCTCTCCTTTGAGGAGCCAATGAGCTTATTTTCAAGAAGTCTAGGCTGACAAAGTGCACATAAAGCCTGGTGCTGCCTCGCCCAGCCAGGGGGCCTCCAGCCCGTAGAGTGGGAAGCAGGGCCTCTGCTAACACAGGAGGGATGAGAAGCGTCTGTAGCCCTGGCTGAGCCCAGGTACAGACTGTGCACAATTCCAGGGGGCGCCATTCACACTGTGGCATCCCTAAAGTTATGCAATGCAGGGGCTCTGAGCTAGCAGCTTCCTGCCTTCCCGCAAAAGCTGCCAATGGATCCCCAGAGCCAGACTCTTCTGCACAGCCTTCCTTGATCCTGTCCTCCTGCAGCCTTAAACGGGGGTTTAGAGGAAATCTGCCCTATATAAAAGCCCGAGGCCACCCAAATCAACACATGCACTACAGCTTTCCATGAATCCTGTGGGCACAGGACCTGCCTTTCTTCTGATGAGCTTGGGAGGAAGGGGGAAGTTCTTGGCACCAATACAGGAGGACAGGTGGGCAGCCCTGTGCCGGGGGTCAAGCAGCGAATCATTTATCCTCACCCACAGAGTCGGCTATTGGAAGCAGGTGGAGGACGGGAGGTGGGGAGGCATCTTTTATTTTTAAACCTTTATTGTTCTGATTAAGTATTTCTTTTCCCTCTGACCTTCACCAGTCCGGTTCAGACGATCAAACAGCTAGTGTGTCTGAGGGAGGCCTGGACCTGTGACACATGGACTCTGGATGGGCCAGCCTGCTTCCAAGCAGCCACAGGAGACTGCGGCTAATCTGTGCCAGGCCTGCGGGGGCCCAGGAAAAGGCCTGGCTGGAGCTCCACTCTGCCTGGACCAGACCAGCCGTGGGTGGGGCAGATCTCCCACTCCGGGGCCCAGACCACCCTCCCGAGGCCCTGGCAGCAAGTGAGTCCGGAGGAATTACAACCTACCAGTAAGACTTTGGAGAGAAACAGTCACCTCTCTGGGATGAAAAGATCTGTATCTCTCTGCCTCTTCCCATCATGGGGCTGGATATCGTATGAAGTGTGTGTGTTTTAAACACATTGGTATGGAACTTCTGGATGCGGGCAATTAAAGAGATGAGAAAGGTCACTGTGGGCCTTGTACTAACTGAGTGCGATGAGGGCGTTTGGGGAATGAGGAGCAAGAACTGGGATCGTGAGGAGAGTTTCTGGGAACTGGCATCAGAGAGCACTACGTCGCTGGACCAGCAACTGTCTCCTCTGGCGGTGCAGGGGGCCACCCTCCGGCCCAGCCTCCCGCCCATCCTCCACCTCACCGCCACTCCCCGACTCCCTTCTCTGGGTCCCAGCCACGCCCTCTGCCCTCCACTCTTCACTCTCTCTGCCCCGGCTGGCAGCACCGCCTCCAGTCTCCCCTCAGATCTACAGGTGCCCGTAAACAAAGTGCTGCAGCGACGCCGCCACCTCTTCCGCAGCCACCTCCCCAACCCCCACCCTGCAAAGTTCCTCCCAAGGTTAAGCTGGGTTCGGGCAGCGGTCCGAAAAGGGCCCCCAGGCCCAGCGTCTGGGCTTTAAGCCAGGCTTTTCAAGCACGCGGATCCACGGAGTCTTTTCTCTGGATCGGAAACGCTCCCCCAGCTCAGGGCTGGGCTCCCCCGTGAAAGGTTGGTCCTGGAAAACCAGCCTCCATCTGTGCTCACGCCGCTCTGCACGGGCACCCCGGACCCGGCTCTGGAGACCACCCGGGGTGGCCTCGGGCGTTTTCGTCGCCATCGCCCGTCCCCCTCCCCCATCGTGAACACGCCTTTCACCGTCTCGCCTTAGGATTGCTAGGACCCTCTTCGCCCCCCCCCCAAACTCAAAGCCCCGGCACTGGGCCCACTCCCCTTCTGTGCACCCCCCACCCCCAAAGCCCAAGATGGGAGCAGAGGGCACTCTCGCAAGACGATGCTGTCGTCCCCACCAGCCCCACCCAGACCTGCCCCTTCTGCAGTGCCCCGTAATCGGAGCCTGCAGCATCTGCTCAGCTAGGTGCACGCCTGGGGGCGATTCGCCAGAAGGGGGGCAGGGGGAGCAGGTCCAAAGTCCAGCCGCAGCCAGGACCTCCTCCCCTCGGCGCTGCACGCCCCGACCCCGGCATCCCGCATTCCTCTCAGCACCCCGCCTCTGGGGGTGGGGAGACCCTGCCGCGAGCCGGGGGGACCCAGGGAGGGGGCGCTGGGCAGGGAGGGTGCCGACTGTCCGGTGGGTGCACCTTGTTTACTCGCGGTGCAGTTAGCTGGCTGGGCTGCGGGAGGCCTCTGGCTGCGAAGTGCCCCGGCCCGCCCCGCCCCTCGCGGGGGTCGCGGCTCCCAAGCTGCCTCCCCAAACCCGTGGCCCTAGCCCTCGGCTCCAGTGGCCCCACAGACTCACGTCTCGGAAGCGATTCCAGTCCTTGATCTTGCCGCTGTACTGAGAAATGGACGACAGCCATTGCTCGTCCTCCATGAAATTGCCGGGGGTCTCGCCCTCCTTGATCCCTTTGGCGTCGCTTTCAGCCCAGGCCGCCGCCACGAGGAGCAGCAGCAGCGGCAGCGCCAGGCGCCCGCAGCCCGGGACACGCATCGTGGTCTGGGTTCGACCTGGGGGGTCTTCACTTCTTCAGTATTTTAATGCCTTTTCTCCCACCCCGCGGTAGTCGAAGCAAACGCCGTCGTCTTCCTCAGCCTTTTTCCTGCGTGGTCTGACTCCGGTGACAGTCGGATAGTGGGTAGTGGCTGAGATGTGACCTGGTTAGGAGATGCACTTGTCTGAAAAAGCCCAGCGCTGGACGCGGAGAGGAAGAGAGAATCAGAGAGGCTGCGCCAACAGGGGCCGTGTCTGTAACTGTAGCATCAGCATCACGTTTGACATCATCATACCTGGTTTAAAAAAAAAAAAAAAAAAAAAAAAAAGGAGGGGGTAGATTTCAAAGGGAGGCGCTAGATGAGAGCGGCCAACGCCAGCCAGCCGCAGCAGAGCCCAGCCCAACCCAGAACTCGGGGAGTTGCAAACCTGGGAATCCAAACAGGAGGCGTCCCTGCTGTCTTTCCAAGGGTGGAAAGCAAGAAGCGGGGGCCCCAGGCGTCTCCCCAGGGAAGATGGAAGAGGCAGAAGACACAAAACGCTCTGGTTACACAGCCAGCCAGGCTCAGGTGTCTAAAAGGGAATTTGGCCACAGACACTTTCTCTCCCCTTGCTTCCCACCCAGGGGGCCTGTGCCACAGCCCTGACAGCTGGCTTCCTGTGAGCTGTGGCTCTACGGTAATGGGTGGCTTTGTGAGGACAAAAGCCATATAACAACTGGCTGGGAAAGCGTTCTGCCTGAGAACTACTGCTCCGCAGCCCCACATGCTGTGTTCCAGGAGAGGCCTGGACACTGAATGGCGGGCAAACAGAGGCAGATGCCTCCTGCCCAGGCAGCTGTTCAAGGGCCGTCGCCCCTTTTGTTAGCTCTTCCTAGGGCAGCCCTAAAAGGCAGTGTCGGACCGTTCATCTGCCTTGAGATGCAAATTTGAAAGAGGCACATTTGCTCCTGGTTTTGACTTCAAGTTGATTTTAATAAGCCACTGGGGAAGGGGGCCAGCGAAGGGGGACTGGATTTGTTTGAAGTGTTACGGTTTTTGTCAACATCGTGGCCCTTATCGCGCCTGCAGAAACGTGTTGGCACACAAGCTGGGAAAACTGGGCGCGGTCCCAGTATCAGAGCGGAGAGGAGGTGAGCTTTACATTCTAAATAAATTGAAGAGGAAACATAATCTGATAGAACAAAACACTGAACTTTCGGGACTCAAGCCCTAGATTGTGTTTTTATAAAAAATAAATAAATAAAAAGAAATTGGCTGCCGCGATCTTTAAAAAATAAAATGAAAGGCAATGAAAAACATGATCTTAATCAGTAGGAAAAAACAGTTTATAAGGGTCACAGTCACCCTGAGTCTGGCCTGGCAATTCTGACGGCTTGGGCCGGGGTTCCCTTGGGAAAACAAAACAAAAGCTCCCTTTCCCTGTTTGCTTTGTCCTTTCAGTTGGAAGTAGAGGTGGTGCTGTCGTAATGGGGACACGGCCCCTGATGTCTTCATCTCACGGTACAGGGAGCAGCTTTGCGGGTCGTGCAGCAGCACAGACAGAGGAACAAGTCTGTCGCCTTGTGGGCTGGGGTGGAACCCCACTTACTCTCTGGGCTCTGGGCCCATCACCAAACCTATTTTGTCTATGAATTAATGATGATACCACTTGTGTTAGAAGCTTGCTGTGAAATTCATCCAAATTGCATACTATGCCTGGGTGTAGTGGGAACTTAAAAATGTTAGTTCTTGCTTTGACCAGTGTGCTCGGTTGGTTGGGCGTAGCCTGAAGAGCATTTCCCAGTGGAGACACCTGCCTAGGTTGCAGGTTCGGTCCCCGGCTGGGGCATGTGTGAGGGAATTGATCAATGTTTCTCACATTGTTGTTTCTCTCCCTTCCTTTCTCCCTCCCACCCCCTCTCTAAAAATGAATGAATGAATGAATGAATGAATGAATGAATGAATGAAAAATTTAAAACGTCCAATCCGGAAATGTTTTCACAGCCAAACCTGGAAGCCGGCTCACTGTCCATCAGTCAGAGATCAACTACTTACGTTTTAACATATACACACAATACACTTGTGCAGACATTCAAAACGACGTAGACGCATCATCTGACGACCACGAACTCGACCCCCTGCACATTGCTGGGTGAGAAAAGCTCGTCACAAGGCCATGTGTGCTACCTCCCCTTGGAAGGAACAGTGTGTAACGGCAAAGCAGCTCTCACACTTTATGGTCTCAGGGGTGCCGCACACTCAAAAACTACTGAGGACCTTACAGAGCTTTTATGTGAGATACGGGGGGGCACCCCAAACCTAGATTTATAAGAAAGTTGTGTATTTATTTTTTTTAATTTACTTTTTTACTGATTATGCCATTACAGTTGTTCTATTCCCCCTTCATTCCCCTCCACCCTACCCCCCCGTCCCCACCATTACCCCCCCTTTAGTTTATGACCATGTGTCTCAAGTTCCTTTAGATTCTATATTTCCCATACTATTCTTGCCCCCCCATCTATTTTCTATCTACTGTCTATGCTACTTATTTTCTGTACCTTCTCCCCCCTTCTCCTTCTCCCACTCCCCTGTTGCTAACCCTCCATGTGATCTTCATTTCTATGT
The DNA here is from genome assembly GCF_021234435.1 of Artibeus jamaicensis. Classification (NCBI taxonomy): domain Eukaryota; kingdom Metazoa; phylum Chordata; class Mammalia; order Chiroptera; family Phyllostomidae; genus Artibeus; species Artibeus jamaicensis. The sequence continues at coordinate 23,590,288 of NW_026521788.1, forward strand.
TTCCACTCCTGATCTAGCTGTCCTTTTAGTTTGCTTTTGTTTTAGGTGTGGTTGTTAATAACTGTGAGCTTGCTGTCCTTTCACTGTTCATGTTTTTTTAACTTCTTTTTCTTAGGTAAGTCCCTTTAACATTTCATATAATAAGGGCTTGGTGATGATGAACTTGAATTTGATCTTATCTGAGAAGCACTTTATCTGTCCTCCCATTCTAAATGAAAGTTTTGCTGGATAGAGCAATCTTGGTTGTAGGTCTTCGGATTTCATGACTTGGAATACCTCTTTCCAGCCCCTTCTTGCCCGTAAAGTCTCTTTTGAGAAATAAGCTGACAGTCTGATGGGAACTCCTTTGTAGGTGACTGTCCCATTATCTCTTGCTGCTTCTAGGATTCTCTCCTTCATTTTAATCTTGGCTAATGTAATGATGATGTGCCTTGGTGTGTTTCTTCTTGGGTCCAACTTCTTTGGGACTCTCTGAGCTTCCTGGATTTCCTGGAAGTCTATTTCCTTTTGCCAGATTGGGGAAATTCTCCTTTATTATTTGTTCAAATAAGTTTTCCACTGGTGGCTGTTCCTTTCCCCCTTCTGGTACCCCTATAATTCGGATGTTGGAGCGTTTAAAGATGTCCTGGAGGTTCCTAAGACTCTCCTCATTTCTTTGAATTCTTGCTTCTTCACTCTTTTCTGTTTGGCCATTATTTGCTTTCTTCTGGTCCACTCCATTGATTTGAGTCCCAGTTTCCTTTTCATCACTATTGGTTTCCTGTGCAATTCCATTCATTTCATTTAGTTTCGCCTTCATATGTTTCTCTAATTTGTGGCTATAATCAACCAGTTCTGTGAGGATCCTGATCACCAGTGTTTTAAACTGTGCGTCTGAGAGTTTTGCTATTTCTTCATCGCTTAGATTTATAGGTTCTGGGGCTTTGAGATCTTCTTGAGCCATTTTTGGTCTGTTCACAACCGTTAAGTATGAAGAGCGGAGCCTTGGACTCCCAGGTGGCTGGGTTGTGATGCTGTATGTGGGGGCGTGGTCAGAGCGGGGAAATGGCGGCCCCCTCTGCTGTTTTGGGCCACTGGGTGAGGTGCAGAGCCTTAGGTGGTTTACCAGGGCTGGGCCACTCAGAGTCACTGGGTTATGATGCTGTATGTGGAGGCGGGGTCAGAGCAGGGGAAATGGCGGCACCCGCCGCTGCTGCTGGCCTGCGCCGCGAGGACCCACTGGGTCCCATCCAATTGCCCACTCCGTCGCTTGCCTTGTTAATATGTAATCCATTACATATTAACAATAATGTATTTTATTAAAAACAACTATATATTCCCCTAAAAAATTAAGTGAGAAGAGTGGCATCGTTTTACATTTTTGCAAATCTCTTTAATGTCCTGTGGTACCAAAAGACCACAGGTAAATTCGCTTCTGCAAGTGTATCATTGCTAGGGCTGGCGTGAAATACCGCAGGCCAGGTGGCTTGCACAGCAGAGATTTATTTGCTCAAGGTTCTGGGGGATAGAAGTCCAAGATTAAGGTGTTGGTGGGCTTGTTTTCTTACTGAGGACTCTCTTCCTGGTTCACAGACGGTCACCTTCTCACTGTGTCACACTGGTCTTTCTTCTGTGCACGCATACAGCTGATGTCTGTGTATCCAAATTTCCCCTTCTGTTCAGGTCACCGGTGAGACTGGCCGAGGGTCCATCCACTGTAACAGCCTCAGCCTCATCTTAACTTAATTACCTCTTTGAAGGCCTCATCTCCAAACCAGTCGCATTATGAGGCAACTGGGAGTGAGGGCTTCAACATGTCAGTTCTCAGAGGACATGTCCAGCCCACAATAGCAGCCAACACTGAAATTGCTAGTAAGAACCCAGTAGAAGCACTGAGATCAAACTGAATTAATCCTAAAAACACATATTTATACCCCAAACTTTCCAACTTACAAAACTGTAGAAAACACAAACATATACAAGCACATATGGTATTAACCAGGGTGATGTCACTGTGCCATGTAGTGTCTGGAAAACTCCACCGTACACCAGCAAGACTGAGCGTGAAAAAGGCAATGACACCCTACTAGTCTTATGAAAATAATGTGGACCTTGAACGCATCCCCAAAATGTCCTGAGGTACTCTCAAGCGTCCACGGACCACATTTTAAGAACCACTGAACTTTGTTAAGCCTCAGTTTATAAAATGAGGATAATAATAACACCTAGTGAAGTGGGCTACCATGAGGATTAAATGAGTTCATACACAAAGAAATGATAAATTAGAGCATTCGGCCAGTATTAGCTGTTATTATTTGTGAAAAATTTCTTAACAATATATGTGCACAGGGAATAGTAACCTCTGAATGATGAATTTATTTTTTTAAACAAATACTTAAAGTATAACATATACATTGAAAAAAGCATAGCGCATATATAGCTTGATATTGTACATAGTAAACTTATTTTAAAATGACATTTTATTCAAAACAACCAGAAAAGCAATTAATAAAAACAATCGCAGCAGCAACCCTTCTCACCTATAGCATCCTCGGGCTTGGACATCCACACCCCAAGGTGCCGGCCTCAGTGCCACCAGCAGGGAGAGAGCACACCTCAACAAAGCTGTGTGTCACTGTGCGGCCAGTTCCCACCAGGGTCCCAACTCTGGAGCTCATTTAAAAATAAATGTTGTTAAGTCCTGGCTGGTGCGGCTGTTGATCGGACATCATCCCGCAGAGCAAAGGGTCACCAGTTAGATTCCTGGTCGGGGTATATGCATGGGTTGCAGGTTCGGTCCCTGATCTGATCGATGTTTCTCTCTCACATCAATGTTTTCTCTCTCTTTCTCCTTCCCTTCCCCTCTCTCTCTAAAAATAAATAATATTAAAAATCTTTAAACATAAATGTTGTTAAGTAATATTTATCATGTCTTTATGATGGGTATGGAGTTCATCTGGGGGTAACTCATTATGCCCCCTCTAAAAAAATCAAAATTATTCTCTGTAACAAAGTTCACAATATACCGATACTAATCTTGTGTAACAATTGGGGTGATTAGTTCATTTTCCCTCTTCCTCTTCCAAGAACAGAGGGTGAAGTGGTGCCTCATAAACTAGCAGCAGCACAGTGAGATATGATGAGACCCAATCACAAACAGGGCAGCAAACCCCCCAACATGTGTGCCATGACACTTTGGTGAGAGGGGACCCTGAATCTCGAGAAGTTCTTCTGGCTCCATCAAAAATTATTTGCTTTCTACCACTGCTGTGCTTTCACAAAGTCCTACTGGTGCCAGCCATCAGAAAGAGACCAGTAAGGGAGCAGAAGCACCAGGATGACACGCGGGCGCTGACCCCCCCAGTCGGCCTCCCTGGCCGGTGCCATCCCTGGAGCATCATTCCTACGCGCCATCTAACCATCGGCGGTGAGCAAGGTAAAAATCGACTCCAACTAAAGAATGCGTATTACTAGTACAAAGCTTCTGGGGGAAAACCAGTCCTACGGGCACCAGTGAGTACGTGCTGGATCAACGACACAGCTCCACCCGTGAATAGGTGATGGCAACACTGAATCCAAAACACACACTAAGGGGGTCAAACCATAAAACTATGAAAATATTAAAAGACACAGCTGCTTTGGAAATTTGTTTATTCACAACTGATCTGTGCAGTCACAGTGCTAAACAAGCTGAGTGTTATACACAACCCTCACTATGTAGTGACCTTAAAACACAGGGTTCAGAATCCAACTTCTTAAACAGAAAGTAAAAAGCAAGGTAAGGCCAAGGAAAGAAGAAAGAGAGGATGTGGAGGGAGAAAGGATGTGAGGAGGCGGCAGCACCTCCTGCAGCCGACATCTGCCCAGGGCACTCTGCGCAGTCCCACCAATACCGTCTTCGTTTCCCGTGCTGCTGCCCTGAGAAGGAAAACATAAAAGAGCCATTTACCTGCGACTGCACCAAAGGCACGGGAAGGCGCGGAGTAGGGGAGGGTGAAGGAACAGGAATCTAATAAACATAAAAAGGCACCAACTTCAGAAGAAAAATAAATCCAACTAAAAGGTAAAAGTCTTAACAGTTACTTTGGCAAAGATAAAATTCCGAGTAGTCAGAAACTGAAAGCAGGGTCTGGAAGAGAGATTTGTGCACCCCTGTTCCCAGAGCACCATTCGCAAAAGCCAAGTGGTCGAGGAACCCAAGTGCCCACTGACGGATGAGTGGATAACGAATGCAGTCTATACACACTGGGGACTATTAGCCTGAAAAGGAATTCTGACGGTGCCACAAATGGATGAACCTTAGGGACATTATGGTAACTGAAATAACTCAGACACAAAAGACAAGTACTACACAATTCCACTTCTTCGCAGTATCTACTGCAATCAGTCACAGAAACACAAAGGAAAAGGGAGGTCAGATGGGGAGTTGTTTAATGGACGCAGTTTCAGATATGCCGGGTGAGAAAGTTCGGGAGATGTTTCTCAACAACATGCATATGCTCATTCAGCACTACTGAAATGTACCCTTAAAGATGGCTAAGATGGTGAGTTTTGTGTTATGTATTTTTTGTCACAATAAAAAGGAAAATCTGGGAGGTAGTTAAAATTCAGGGTGCGGGTAAGCACGCCTAAGGAATCCAGGTTGACAAAGCTTTGTGTGAGTCCTGTATCCCAAGCACACGCCTCCTGCTTGGGCCTGGGGTGGTGAACGACCATCGCCTCCGTGGCTCCCGCTCTCCATGCCTGGTCTGCCAGGCACCTTCCTTGTCCTGCTGGCGTTCCTAAGGGCCAAGAGGTTCAGCACAGTTCTGGAGAGCCCAGACTGGCTGAGTTCAGATCCTGGCACCATCCACTGCCTGGTTATGTGGGCTTCAGCTAGTTGCCCAAACTCAGTTTCCTTACATGTAAAATGGGAACTGTATTAGTACCTCTCTCATAGTGTTGCCAGTAATAATAATATTAACAATATTTTAACAGAATTATTAAGTATGATAATAATTTAATAATATTAAGTATAATAATAATATGTAAACCCTTAGCACAACACCTGGCCCATAGCAGGGGTTCAAAAAGTGCTTGTTTTTATCACAAAAAATTTAGGGTACAAGGGTAAGGGGAAAAAAATCAAACCTCCCAAAAATTATAAGTATTTTTATCTAGACGGAGAGAATAATAAAACCATACCTTTAATTCTTTTAAAGAATTAATACAAATGACTTCAATGGCTCAGACAAAATTATTCGGTATATAAGAAATAATGCAGACCTGACTGGCATGGCTTATGCTTCAACATCATCCTGCAAAGCAAAGGGTCACCATAGATTCCTACGCAGGGCACATGCCTGGGTTGTGGGCTGGTCCCCAGTTTGGGTGAATGCAAGAGGCAACCAATCGATGTTTCTCTCACACATTGATGTTTCTCTCCATCTCTTTCTACCTCCCTTCCTTCCTCTCTAAAAATAAATAAAACCTTTAAAAAGAAGGAAAGAAAGAATGTGAATCTGAGCTCCAACAGGCTTCAGAGGTACATTTCCAGAATTCCAGGAAAAAAAAAATTAGATCCTGCAAAAGGTGAACAACCCAAGGGTTACCTTCACAGTTCTCTTTGGGCCCACAATCATCCTGGCTGACAGTCTGATGACAGCAGATAACTGCAGAGATACTACAGAGTCCATGGGGGACCACCCAAGAAAGTCACCACCCAAATTTCCACACCCCTCCTTGGCAATTAAAATGAAGATACTTATCCTCAGCACCTTATGAAGAAGTCCAATTTTCACTGCTTCCCAAGGTCCACTTCAGGAGAAGTCAATTTGTCCACAGGAGGCATAGTTTCCAAAACTGTCCACTGTGAACCTCTGAGAGATGTGGACTGAATTGAGCTTCAGGGTACCAAAGGAGTAGTTCTCAAACAGCTGAAAAGAAAGAACAAAAACCCAGAATGAATACCTAAAGGAAAGTACAGATGGAAATATCACACGTTTTTGTACAAAAACACCAGAACAATCTCAATAAACCTCTTGTGCTTTTTCTTTTCAGTATTTTTCTCAAAAATGATCCTGGAGAGAAGGGGTGAAAGTAGGAGTGAGAAAAGAACAGCAGCTCTTCTCTCTGATTAATCTTAAAGCTTCTTCCAACAAAATGCACTAGACAAAGAGGTCTGAAAAGTTAATTCCAAAATATCTACTGAGTAGATATGAATGAGAACTTGTTATAAATATCCCCTAACTCACAGGGCCTAACAAAGCTGCTACTATGACTTTCAGTTTTGCAGGATCCTAGTTTTGATACAGTCAGAATAAAATTTGATATAATACATTCCTCTATCTAGTCAACAACATTTATCAGAAGCACTGGCTACAATAGATACAAGATAAGATTCCTGACCTACAAAAGATTTGGACAACCAAGTAAAGAACACAAAACACTTACACCCACAAAACAAGAGCCACACTTCAATTGGATGATATAACAAGTATAAATTATTATATTTATCAAAAACCCTTCGTTAGATTTGAAGTTAGGCTAGAATCCTAAAGCAGATGCTCTTTACTACAATTCTTCACTTTAAAAACTTTATGGTGTTGCTCTGGCCGGGTAGCTGAGTTGGTTGGAGCATTGTCTCAATATGCCAAGGTTGCTGGCAGGGTGCCAGCAAGGGTCCCCAAAATTCCCACAGTTAAGATATTTTGCATATATCTATGTCAAGTTGATGGTTAGCTAAGAGCTGTGCTACCGCCCCAGGGTGAACAGTGTATACATGACTTTCTGAATGCATGGTGACTCCTGACTAGCTGGGAGAGCTTACAGCACTTGTGCAAGACGCGGGGAGGCGGAGGCCCCTGCTTCACAGAGTCACACTTGCCCTGACTAAGGATGGCAGCTGAGAGGACAGAACAATATGGAGAAACTGGCAAACATAGCTCTTTGTGGGAGGAGTCGGAGAGGAGGTCACATACGAAGCTGCCGGTCAGGACTGAAACTAAGGGCAGCCAAAGAAAAGCATGGTCCACTATGGGAGAGCTACGATGTAGTCATTAGGCACAGAGAGAGGCTGTTCTTCCATGAAGACAGAGGGGGAGATTCAGTCATGCTGCTGGTAGTGAGATAGGAGCCACGCAGGTGGAGTGAGTGTAGAGGAGGAAGAGGAGGCCCATGATGTATCAGCTGTTCTGGGGAGATTCAGCAACCACGTGAGCTGTAGGCGCTGGTTTGCCACAGGAGGAGTGATGCAGCAGCCATGTGAGAGGGAGCCATGAGCAAGCAGCTATGTAGTCTGCAGTCCATGTGGCCTGGGCTAGTAAGAAAGAACAGCATGCTGATGCTCTGACTGTGCCCATTCTAGCTGACTCTAAAGCCACCAAGGACCTGTTTTACAAGACGCTAACTTGCTGCTTTGCAAACCCTGTCTCTATCTGGACTCTTGGAACTTGGGACATAGAGGCCACTCTACTGGGACTTGTGCCTTTCCTGGACTGCACCAGGATCCGCTGTAGTAACATGGCACATATTTTGCTGGACCAGAACACGGAGGCTGTGGACAATGGACCCCAGAGCCTGAGAACTGTTTGTTGCCAGACTGTTTGCGCAGCCGGCTTGAGCACAGATAAGCAGATGGGGAACTTTGGGGGGTTTTGGCTTATAGCCTTTTGGGGAGCAAGGGAAGTGCTGGCTCTCGTGGGAGAACAGGGCTCTGAGCTAAAGTGCGTCCAGCCCCCCCCACAAGGCTGGAATAATGTAAATAAAAACCTGTTTGTTCCAATACTAATTTACACCAAGGCACCATGTGAACAGGCCCATTTGCTTGGTTACATGACACATACAAGAATCAACCAATGAATGCAAAAATAAGTGGAACAATAAATCAATGTTTCTTAAATCAATAAATTATAAACTGATAAAATTGTAATAAATAGATAAATAACTTTCAAGTGTGTCGGAGGGAGAGATAAATCAAACTCTGAGACAGACTTGCTCTTGTGATGAGCACAATTATAAGGCAGAATCCAAAAGACATCAGAATTCATCCCAGGAAAATTAAGCCACATTGCTTATCTAATCAAAATTAGATAAGGAGTTTCAAAGAAGAAAGGGCTTACCTTCTTCTGTAAGGATGCAAGAGTTGCTCTTCCTCAAAATGTCAACAAGATCCCAAGAAAGCCTTTTGATCCCATACCCAACAATGTTTGAGTAGAACCTTAGGGTAGGACCTCTGCACATTAGCAAGTGACTGTGTCTTCTCTTAATTGTATACAACCTCCACAGCCAAGAACTTCAGACACTGTCACATTTCCTCTTCCTGCAATTAATGGCCTAGGAGAATGCCTGGGGTTCATTAAAGACTAACTTTATAAAAGCCCGGTAAATATTGATTCTTCAACATGACATCAAATTGACCCCACAGATCTATTTAAAGGTTGTATGTACTGCATTGTCTTGTCCTTTGGAAAGGTGATCAGCTCTTGCCTTCATTGATTTACACAATTAACTCCTCTTCCTGGCTTTGGTAGCCTGTTCAAACCATATCCACCCTTTGTATAAAGAAATGCAGCCAAAAAGGTTATCTGTTAATCACTTTGCTGAACGTTAATTTGAAGTGAAAGCCACATCAGTGAGACTGACAGATTTACAACTTTGCAAACCAAAGCCTTATAGATACAAAGCAGATGTGACCAAAGAAGCAATAAAAGATGAAACAAAACAATACTAAAAGGAACTCCTAATACTTTCAACAAACTACTTTTTAAAGATTAGCAGTCCTGTTTCCAAGTGATGGGGACGCCATAGCTAGAGCTGGAAAGTGACCTAGCTCTGACTTCACTTTGTAAGCACAGTACAAGACTCAGCAAAGAGGAAGGAGGGGCTGCAGGAAGGCAGAAATGGGCTTGATGGGCCACGCCAAGTAAACCAGGTTAGATATTGAAAGGGTCTCTAAAAAAGAACAGTGAGAAAGACTAAGGCTAGAGACACAGGAGAATAAATCCGATTAAGGGAGAATAAGGGTCAGGTTCAGAAGTTAGACTTCATTCTAGACAGGGAAGAACAAAAAAAGGCTTCTGAGTACACTGGTGGCCTAAGATGAAAACCCTGTTTTAGGAAATTAATCTGTGTGTGGGGGTCAAGGGAACAAGAGAAAAAAAAAAAAAAAAGAAAGAGAGAGCAGGGTAGTAGTTCAGTCATGAGAGAGATACTGTCTGTTGACTAAGTACTGGTGATGGGCCTGGAGAGATTGGAGCAGATGTGAAATACTATGAAGGAAACACAGAAAAGATTTTGTGACTTCCTAGATGAGAGGGAGGAGGTAAGAAAAGGAGATGAGAAAAATCATAAATGACATTGTGGATATAAGAAACATCCAAACCTGTAAGAATTTTTATGAGTTTATTTGAGCCAATCTGACAATTGCTGGGAAGCAAAATCACAAAAGATTAAGAAAATGCTCCGAGGAATGGTAGTTCTGCACCTTATTGTATACATTAGTATCAAAGGAGAAGATGTAAGGGGGTTACATGAAATTCACTGGTGATAGATTAGAGACCTGGGAGAAAGGAAAAGGGAAATCTCTAGGACTGGATAAAAAGTAAAACAAATGGACACATACTTCTTTTCCTAGTGAATATAGAATAGTTAACAATTAACTCCAGACCAACAACAATGAGGAGTCCTCTAGTCTCCTGTTTTAGTGGGAGACTGTCCTGAGACGTCTGGAATAAGGAAATTGCTCTGATATTCCAAAGGTAGGTTATCCTAGATGTAAAAAGACAACAGATAGGCTCAGTTAACAGAAAGACTGACCTTTATCAGGGAAGATACTGGCCTAGGACTCAACTACCCACCATGACTTGCTTTCAGTTAGGAAGTTTTAACTACAAGCCATCTTATGTGGTTATTTTAGGTCTCTGAGTCTGTAAGTCTGCCACACAGGCCTTCCCTGAGCTTCTAAGGTTTAGGATGTGGCCCCTCTTTCGTCCACAGTATGTTAAATGGGGTATGTGGGGGTACCATTAATAGGAATCAAACACTTCTGAGAGATCCTGTTTTATGGGGAAAGAAGAAACAAATTCAGGTATGTTTACACGCTCATGGCTGTATCTTTAGGTGGATGTGTCCCTTCTCCAACTAAGGGTTTTCCTAGTACATTGAGAATATATGTTAAAGACATGAAATCTGTGGCACAGTTAAGTGGAAGTCTATTAGCGTAAGAAGCTTTACAGGACCTGACTGCTGTGGCTCACTGGGTTGCGCGTTGTCCCACAAACCGAGAGGTTGCAGGTTCAGTCGCCAGTCAGTGTACATGCCTGGGTTGCGGGCCAGGTTACTGGGTGGGCACGTGCAAGAGGCAATCAATCAGTTTCTCTCACACATTGTTTCTCTCCCTCTCCTTCTCTTTCCCTTCCCCTCTCTCTAAAATAAATAAATAAATGAAATCTTTTTTTAAAAAAGCTTTACAGATACACATTTTTTTGAATAGTTCTTTATATATTAGGAAAAATGTACCCTTTGTCTATGTTATAATTACAAATATATTTCCCCCTGGTATGTCATTTGCCTTTTGACCTTGCTTATGGTGGTTTTTATCGTGTCCACCTAAAATTTTATAAACTTGAATGTACTGTGATGGGGAAACAGCGCCAGGTGTTAGACCCGTGGAGTCAGACCAGACCTCAGTTCAACACCCTCAGTACTGGAGCTCTGGCTCAGAGAAAGAACTCAGAGCCAAGACTCAGACTGTAAGAGAAAGTTTACTCAGAAAATCACAAAAGTAGAAGTAACGATTCATAGAAGAAATGGGCTCAGGAAACAAGTTACAGGTGCAAAGGGCCTTTGGCGTTTAGGAGAAAGAGAGAGGCAAGGAAAACACGCCTGGAAGAAGGGGGTGGGGGAAGGCAAGGGGGATTCCTAGGGAGGGCCACACTGGGTCCTTTCTTCTTGAAGTCCTTTTTCTGAGGCTTTCCGGGTGTGTCCGTTCATGGTCTTGGTCTGTATTGATTCACTACCAGAGAAGGGGTCATCAGTCAGTGCAGCTGGTTCTGATGTCAGCCATGGAATCACTTACCTGGTCTTGCTGCTTTTCCAGGCCTGGAGCAGAATCACAACTGAGGCCTAGATGTATTTGATGCAGGTCAGAACTTCACTGTACAAAGGGTTTAATGCTTAGGGGCTGTTCTCTGGCTCCCTTGTTCCTTCCCCCTCTAAGGAAGTCTAACCCACATGACTAGCAACATTCCAGGAGAAGAAAGGTCAGGGGAGGGTCTGAACCACAGGACCAGTGACATGAAAGGTCAGGGGGTCTACACTGCATGACCAGCAATTTGCTAGGGGAGGAAAGGTTACCCTGGCAGCAAGGTTCTTGTTTTCCCAGTTTTGCCCATTACTAGATGACCTGCCCTGGTGACCTTCTGCACCTGCCTGGCTTATGGTCCTTGCTCTGCTCACATCTGTCTCACTGCCCACCACAATAACAGGAGATTTTTAAGTCAGAGTTACCTAATGCCAATATTGTTATAGATTAAGGGATTAAGGTAAACAGTACATACATAAGTATTGACTACAACACTGACACAATAAAGATCATCACAGCCAACATTTACTGAGCAAGCGCAAGTGCTAGGCATGATTCTGTGGATGCTATGTGATCTTCCGCTGCATCCTCACAAACCCACGAAACAAATACTATTATTAATCACCATCATACAGTTGAACCTGAGGTTTAAAAGGTTTACATAACTTGTCCAAGGGTATATAAGCAAGTAAAGGGTGGAAAATTGAAATTCATAATGCTGGGGAAAAAATAAAATTTGAGATTCAAACCCATGCAGCCTAACTCTAACCCCTGAACTCTCCAGCCTTTTTTCTGTGGGTAATGTCCCAAAAAACATGGCCCTGTTCAAGTCACAGTGAGGAAGCTTGACCCACACATCTCCCAAAGACTGAAATAAACATATTCTTCCATTTGTTACTCCTACTACCACGTCACCTGGACCTGGTTTCACGTTCAAATGGCTCTAGTTCAGCTGTAAGAAACTTAATTGAATTCCGGATGAAAATAAACACAAATCAACTAAATGGCTCCATTTAATTAAGCACCTGAATGGGGAAAGAGGAAAAAGCTTCAACTACAAGTTTAAAAACAGAAAAAAAGAAACTTGGTTGCTCTTTCTAGCCTAAAGTAAATCATGAAGAGAAAGTGCTCTATTGTTTTGAAAATAAAAGCCCCGACCTGAAAAAATTTAAATTTAAAAAGAACCACGTCAAGGTTTTTAAATCAAATTGAGTCTTTTCTCCTCACTGTTGTTTTATAACAATTCCCTTGGGGATTTTGAAACCTAAACCATTTCTTTCTGAAAACATTTCTCTGTGACACATACTGCATAAAGCCCTGTTGTAGCGGAAGCCAGCATTTTAAAATCCCACCGTAAAGGAACATAACAATGAACAGCTGCATAAAACTACAAATATTTTATAAGAAAGTGAAAATAGAATTTAAGACTGCCAATATTTGTGGTATTTTTTGTAATGTTAAAAAAAAACAAAACAGGCCCCAAATGTAGTCATTTGCCCCCACAATGGTAAACTAAGACTTTTTAAATTTGATTTGAGGGAGAGAGAGGGAGAGAGAGAGAGAGAGAGAAACACTGATTCGTTGTTTCACTGATCTATGCATTCTTTGGTGGGTTCCTGTACTCATGTGCCCTGCCCTGGGATGAAAACGAAACCTTAGTTAGTGTACAGGAATGATGCTCTAACTAACTGAGCTACCCAGCCAGGGACAGTAAATTAAGACTTAACCACAGTTTCAATCTTCCCCAAGAATGTACTGTTAAAAAGTGAATGTGAAATTTTTGATTAGCACTGGTGAGGTAATCTGCAAGGCAAGACCTTTACCATTCCCTTCAGGCCGCAAAAGATGTCCTGGCCTGAAACACTCCTTTTCTTTGCTAACAACTTTCTTGCCCCACCCTCCTCCTGCCTATAAAAACCCTCCAAGTCCTACAGTCTCAGAGTCCCTCTTTGCTTCCTACATGGAATGCTGCCCGCCCAGTTCATGAATGGCTCAGTAAAGCCAAATAGACCTTCAAATTCACACAACTAAATTTTTGTCCTTTAACAGTGATAAGTACCGATTTGCACAATTTAAGAAGAAAATTTAAAACCTAAGGGAGTATATTTGAAAACTGTTATATACATACACAGATGCTCTCTTTTATTAAAGACTCCTAGCACCTTCAGAAAATTAAGCAAATAAAGAGAAAAATGTAGACCATCAAAAAAAAAAAAAGGGTTTTGGTCAAAACCAAGGCTTTCCTGACAGAAAATTGCAAGATAAAATCCAACCATCCTGCTGTCCCTTGCTCATGTGATCTGCGAAGCCCGCCATGTTTAGTGTGCACTGCTAGGCCCGGAATTAGATAAAAGTAGCCAAGAGGAACCCGAGGCAGGCTCCAGACTGTCTCAGCAAGGAAGATAGAAAGTACAGAAAGTACAAAGAGTGCTGAACAAGATAAACCGCCTTGTGCATGACCTTGTCTTTGCAGAAAAGTATCCATTGTTGCAAGCAGAGAACATAGCCATGTGTGTTCTCTCGAGATAGCCAATTGCTAACAGCTACGTCTGCTTCTGTATTTGCTTGCTTGCTGACCCCAATAAAAATCCTAGGCTGTAAGCGCCAGGCGCTACTCTCATTTGCAGCCTCTTGGCACCGTGTCTCCAGACACCCCGAGAGTTCGCCCCTGCGCAGGTAAAACTTTGGCCAATAAAGTTCCATCTTAAACTCCTGAAAGCTTCCGACCACTTGTTGCTCGCATTGGTGGATGCTACGTGCACATGTCTGTTTCCGAGGCAGGAAGCAGAGGGAATTACTGATTTCCAGTAACACAATGGTATAACTGAAGGGAAACAGCCAGATTGAAAGGCTAACTTCCTTGTGTTCATTTCAGACCTCCTCCTCCTCTTGCTCCTTCCTCCTGGGCCCTGTGACAACCAACAAAGACGAGAAATAACTCCACATGTGACTAGGCTGCAAGAATGAGGCTGAAAAGCTCAGAGAGAGGTAGATTAGAGGGTAGAGAAGAACCTTCTCATATCTGTGACCACAAGCCACAAAAATTAATAAATGGCCAATCTTCAACGGCATAATGACAAACATGTTAGGGAAACCTGCCCACTTGGCTTTCCAAATGTGGCTCATTCTCTTTCTTTAGTCTCTTCCAAGATTTAAGGAAATCTACTTCTTGTGCTGGGTGGTCTCAGCCCAAGACTAGTGAACTATTTGCTATCTACTATGCTTTCGATATAGGAAATGCCTTTGTCTTTTGTTTTATCTTCACCCAAGGATATGTTCATTAATTTTAGAAAGAGAAAGGGAGGGAGAGGGGGATGGGAAGGGAGAGATGGGGGATGGAAGGAGAAAGAAACATCAACTGGTTACCTCCCAAAGCACTCCAATCAGGGATTGACCCTGCAACCTGGGTACATTCCCTAACCAAGAATAGAACTGGCAACCTTTCGATGTATGGGACAACGCTCCAACCAAATGATACACCCGCCCAGGGATGAAATGAAGTTTTGAAGTAAAAAATGAAGACTGACAATATGTAAGTCCTGAGAAATTTCTAGTCATTCCTGGTGTACAGGGTGGATACCCCAAAGCCCCTGGAATTATCTTCTGGAGGGCAGGCCTCTTGTAGTACAGGCTTCCCCTACTAGGTGAGTGTTCTAGGAACACATCTGTATCAATGTACCAGCTGGCATAGTTGTAAGAGGCTGCATTTGGCTTCAGTGAAATTTCAGAAGACTCTTTCAATGCATTTGCCCATTTCACAACAGGTGATTTACAAATGCACCTGCCCACACCCTGCTGAGTATTCCCAAGTTTCCATCCCCAAACGGCACAACCCCCGTGCCCCACCCTCCCTATTCACCCAATCTCGCCCTGAGCGACTTTTTTGTTGTTTCCCCACTGAAAAAAAAAATCCTTCAGAAGGAAACATTTTTTCTATGTAGAAACGGTGAAATAAAAAGCGGCAGAAGAACTAAGTCACCAAAATCAACAAATTCAGGGTCAAGATGCAGGAGTAGGTAACCACACTGCACCTCCTCCTCAACCACAGAATTACAACTAGCCCTCAAAACAAATAACATCCAAAACTGTCAGAAAATCAAGCTGTATGGAAGTCCAATGACCAAGGATTTATGGAAGTCACATTTATCCAGACAGGTGGCTTTCCTACAATAGACCACATTAATAAGGCAAGGGGCAAAGCAGGTGTACCTAACACACAGAAACAGCCACAGGGAGGCTGCCAAATACAGAAGACAAAGCAGTAGGCCCCAAATGAAAGAAAGAACAAAACCCTAGAAAAAGAACTAAACCAAAACAGAGATAATCAACCTATAATATGCAGAGTTCAAAACACTAGTGATCAGGATGCTTAAAGAACTCAGAGTATGACAACATAAAAAAGACCCAGGAAGGAATGAAGGTTGTACTGAGTGAAATAAAGAAAAATCTATAGGGAACCAAGAGTGAAGGGGATGAAGCCAATATTCAAATCAACAATTAGGAACATAAGGAAGAAATAAGTATTCAAACAGAACAGCAAGAAAAAAATTCAATAAAACAAGGATATTATAAGGAGCCTCTGACATCTCCAAATGTACCAACATCAAAATCATAGGAATGCCAGAAGCAGAAGAGCAAGAAACTGAAAACTTATTTGAAGAAATAATGAAAGAAAACTTCCCTAATTTGGCAAAGGATACAGACATGCAAATCCAGGAAGCACAGAGAGTGCCAAACAAGTCGGACCCAAAGAGGATCACACTAAGACACATCATAATTAAAATGCCAAAGGTTAAAGATAAAGAGAGAATCTTAAAAGCAGTAAGAGTTACCTACAAAGGAGTTCCCATTAGACTATCAGCTGACTTCTCAAAAGAAATTCTGCAGGAAAGAAGGGACTGTCAATGAACAACAATTAAAAAAAAAAAAGGGACTGTCAAGAAGTATTCAAAGTCATGAAAAGCAAGGACCTATAATCTAGATTACTCCATGCAGCAAAACCATCATTTAGAATGGAAGGGCAGACAGATAAAGGGCTTCCTAGACAAAAGGTAGAGTTAAAGTAGTTCATCATCACCAAGCCATTATTACATAAAATGTTAAAGGGACTTATTTAAGAATAAGAAGATCAAAACTATGAACACTAAAATAACTACAAATTCACAACTATCAATAACTGAATCTTATAAAACAAACAAACAGCCCAAACAGGAACAGAATCATAGGTATGGAGAGCATTTGGAGGGTTATCAGCCGGGAGGGAGAAGGGGGATGATAGTGGAAAGGTGCGGGGATTAAGAACCATGATTGGTAAGTACAAAATAGACAGGGGGATGCCGAGAATAGTATAGGAAATGGAGAAGCCAAAGAACTTATATGCGTGACCCATGGAGAATAACTAAGGAGGTGATTGCTGGAGGGAGTGGGGGTAGAGGGGGCAAAGAGGAAAAAATTGGGACTCTAACAGCATAATCAATAAAATATATATATTTAAAAATTTGAAAAGTTCAAAAACTGTCTTGAGCAGTGGGAAAAAAGTCTTGATAGCCCTGGCTGGTATGACTCAGCAGATTGAGTGCCAGCCTGCAAACCAAAATGTTGTTAGTTCAATTCCCAATCAGAGCACTTTTCTGGGTTTGGGGGCATGAGAGAGGCAACTGTTTCATGTTCTTCTCTCACATCAATGTTTCTCTCTTTTCCTCCTCCATTCCTCTCTCTCTAAAAATAAACAAACAAACACACAAATAAATCCCACAAAGAGGAAGAACCATAATTGATGTTTCTCTCCTTCTCTCCTTCCCCTCTAAAGATAAATAAATAAAATCTTTTAAAAAAATCTTTTTTAAAGACTGTCTTCACAGGTGTACTGTATCAAATGGAGAATACCTTGACGGTGACTGAAGTTTAAACATGTAAGAATAAATACATAATTTTTTATAAATAAATGCTATTTTTTGGAGGTCCCCCTCGTACATAGTTTAACCCTTAGAACATAAACACCTGGTACAACTGAAAATAAGTGCTGGTGTTGTTAACGCAAGTACTTCGAAGGATGTACAGAGTCCCATTTCTCCCCAGGAAAAATGCTTTCTATTTTTTTCATGCATGGCAATTAGACTTTTGAGACCCAAAGTAAACAGGAAGAACAAATGCGTGATATTTTGAAGTTCTGCCAGTGTTTTTCTCCCATAATCTGTTTTATCAGCTTCTAATTCTCACAATTACCCCCTGCTTACAGATAAAAGTAACAGTAATAACACTATTTTGCATTTAATAATAAGCTCACCCACCTACTGCCCTCCCAGGGATGGTATGAGGATAAATGGAAGATCGTCTGACAAGCAGTGTGAGCTCCCTGGGAAGGCGCTCCCAGCACGAAGCCTTGCTGTGGTTAAATGCCACCTCTCACCTAAGGATCTAAAAGCATTTCAGAAAGCTCAGCTCATTAACCCTTCTAAAAATTGCTGTGATGTAAACAGCTGAGCATTATTATCCCTATTTAAAAGATAAGAAACAGAGACAGGCTAGGACCACTAACATTGTAATACAAGTTTAAGAGTTCCTAGGAGCAAGGCCAGGGACAGGCCAGGAGAAGGTTGTATCCACAAGGAACTGTGTATGTGCCTTACAATTCAAGTAGCAAATCTGTCCTAAAGAATGTCAAGTGGGGGAGCAGTTCCATCCTGTACGCATCAGATAGTGAGGGAGCATTCACTTGGTTTTGTGGCCAAGATGTGAACAGACAGGAAGGAAAATGGAGCTCCAACACACTCAAGAGTCAAAGAATCCTTCTATCTCCTTTTAAAATATTCACCTAGGCCGCACTACTATGAATTCTTTCTATCATTACAAAGAACACTCACTAAGCATCCACTAAGGTAAGCCATGTTCTTCTACACACAAACAAAACACACACAACTTCACCTGGAAAAGAAAGGTAGAGACTTCTTTTCTATTGAAGAGAGAGGTCAAAATGGTACTTAGGGCAAACTAGGCTTTAAAGCTTTCCTATCAATGATCACATGGCTACTCTTTCCACCGATTTCCCTGTTTTTAATCAGGGACCACAATTTATAAGGATGTTCTGTAGTTACAGAAAGATAAGTTATAAGATGTCATTTTGAGTTCTGATTATCATTGTCACGCACTGACTGTAACCATCAATGCATTGTCACAGGAACCAAGAAGCAGGGTTTCCTGGAAAGAAAAAGGTTAGTGCGACTCTGACAGCTTACGGTCTCTGCAGCCACGATCTGGTTTCCCAGCGCTGTAACGTCTTTGAAGAATGGGATAGGAACGTGCACTTCAGATAAATAAAGACCAGAACAGGAACATCTACTTCAGGACATACGAAGACCAGGGTTAAAAATATCTACTTCGGAATAAAAAACAATGTGGTTGGCAGGCACTTACTATCCCAACAGGCCCAACTTTGCCCAAGGTGTCACTTTTAATCTGAAACCTCACACTGCCACGATTAGTGGTGACAGAGCCAATAAATAGAGGATATAATGTTCTTCCAGAAGGCCTGAGACACCTCAGATCTAAGAAGCAAGGTTAAAGGCCACACTGTGGGAGGAGTAGTTCTTAACATCAATTGCCGCCATAAGGAAAAAAGCCAGAAAGCTGTAAATTGGTGGAAGAGCTGTGATTTTTCAACCCATCACCGTGTCACTCCTGCTTTGCACATTTCCAAAGAATACCAAAAAACCCGCATGTCATCAGAGCACCAGTCCCACCTCTACTGACTGAAATGGCATATGAAAGTCACCGACCTCCCTGCACAGAATGGGCTTGTGAAGTTGAACTTCCTCCCTTCATTCTGCTCTCCCAAACGCTGTCTGTCTTGGCTGCAGTGAGCATGGGGAGTGTTAAGGACCTGGTCTGACGTAAGGAGGAGCCAGGCAGAAGCCAGACAAACAGAGCCACGGGGTGAAGACTTTAAAACTTCCTTCAAATAATCAGTCAGGGTTGCACTTTTGGCCTGAGCCACACTGCTGATGTAAGGATTATCATGTTTAAGACTGCTGGTAAGGCCAAATGACCTATTAGAGAGTGAATTAAAACCGCCATATACAAACAGGATGCCAGGCAGTTCTGCTGAGCACTTTAATAACTCAAAATACCAAGGGATTTCCCCTCCCTGCAGAGCCTTTCAATTTTAAAAACTAGCAAGAAAAAAATGTGTGGTGGAGGTAGGAGGAGAGATGAGGTGATGCTGACACAGCTGAAGAACCTAGACCTAACTTCAGTGCACACAAGCACGCTCTGCCCAATTCCACAACAGCACGTACAATTAGCAGCAGAGATGGGCCACTGGGAGTTCAGTTTACTGCAAAATTTCTTCCAGAGAAAGCTTTGCCTCTCAAGCCAGAAATATTACCGCTTTACCAGGACAAAACTGCCTCCGGTGTCTGCTAGTTAGCAAAGATCCTTCAATGCCCTAAGCCTGGGACCCGCCAGCCCTAAAAGTAGGTGCCCTTTTGGAACAAATCCAGATAATGTTTCTGTGGATCAATTCTTTCCTTTAGAAAAATGCCTCTTAATGTCCATTCAAGGATGTTACCATTCCTATTTTTGGTTGGGTCATCTTCCCTTAGGTATTATTCACAACTGTTCCTCAAACAACTGCAACAGAAGGTAAGTGTTTGGTTTGTGTACTGTGGATTAGAGAAGAAGTGCAAGTCAGCAGAAAGCAAGCCCTGAAGGGGACCACTGGGACAGCAGCAGAGATGATTTCTCCTTGGCCTAAGGGTCACTAGGCAAGTGGCTTTAGGAATACTGGGCACAGAGGGGCTGACTACTGTTTCAAGCAACATATTCAGGGAAAAAAAAGTGAAAGAGGAGAAAACAAGGTCATCAGGCTTAACCCATCTCTACTCAAACTTCCCCAACAGGATAACAGCATCCAGACATTACAGAGTACATCAGGTGCCCCTCAGCAATGGCAAACAACAGCAAGACTATCTCCGCACGTAAAACAACTGTCCGAATAATACCTGAGTGTGTACTGGTTCCTTAGGAGATAAAAGAGGCCGCCACATGTTACCTTGGATTTTCAACTAAGTCATGTTATTAAACAAGACATGAAATACTTTATCCTCTGTCAGGACCATACAGAATGCCTTCAATAGAACCAATGGAACACTATATATTATAACACACACTATTTGTCTTCAATTTAGTTCAGATGGACTCCTTCCCCTCTGCAAAGGTGAGGGATAAGTCATTTAAGCAGAAAGCCTTGGAAGAGAGAGAGGGCTATCCCCACACGTACATCAGGAGCTACAAGACCTCTACAATATAAGGAACTGGTATCAGTGTTTTAACCTATAACTGAGAGAATAAACTTTGAATTTGAGTTCTGACATGGAGAAAAGGACATCATTTCTTAAGAAGTCATCACAGTTTCGTGGCGTGTAAGTTCCACTCTCGTTTCTCTTATCTCTTTCCATCAGTGCCCTCTAACATTCTGAACAACACGCAGACATTGGTGGCGCCAAGCCGCCCAACTAACATGATTTCATTTGGTCTGGTCTTTACACAACAAGCTGCTTCAAAGATGACAGTGCCTTGTTACCAGCTCTGGGTACACATTTATATTCTGTTGCTGGTTCATTTACACTATAGCTAAAAACACACAATGGAGTATATACATGCAATGGAATATTATTCAGTCTTTAAAAGGAAGGAAATCCTGACACATGCTACATGCTACAACACAGATGAACCTTGCAAACATGTAACTGAAATAAGCCAGAGACAAAAGAACACATATTGTATGATTCCACTCACCTGAGGTACCTATAGTACTCAAATTCTTAGAGACAGAAAGTAGAATGGTGGCTGTCCAGGACTGAGCAGAGGAGAGCAAACGAGGCATTGTTGTTTAAAGGGTATACAATTTCAACGTGGAGTGATGCAAAAGTTCTGGAGATGGCTAGTGGTGAGAGCTGCACACTGTGAATGCATTTAATGCCACTAAATTGTACATTTAATATAGTTAAAATGATAAATCTTATGTATATTTTACAACTTAAAAAAACACAATAAATGCAAAGTGAACCATAACCTGATTGACTTCATTTGTGAACCACACCCAAAATGGTATGACTGGACCCCCAGAAATTATATGACTGGACCCCCATCTCCTAAGAGATGAATATTTCCCACAATAAAAACAGACACCCTGTTGAAAGAGTTCATAGGAGTGATATAAAAGGGACAAAGACAAATAAACATTGTCTCCCTTTCCCAAATACACCAAGACTCTAACTTGGCATTTACCAAGTATTCAGTAAAATATTTATTTTTCATCCTGATAAGAAATAATTTTGAGAAAAGTAATCTCTTAATTTTTTTCCTACTCTCATTTTCTTTGCCAAACCACAGGCTGTTTCTTGTTACTGTGCAGGTTAGACCCTGCCAGTCCATCCCTCCCTGCCTGAGCCAACACAGCAGTTAGAAGTAGTCCAGCATGACTGCAAAGATAAACAACCAGCAACCACAAATTCAAAAGACAGCGAAGGGAGAAAAACACATAGTGTATGTGTCCGAACAGAGAGCAACATACCAGGAGAGGTGCACCTTTTAGAACAGATGTTGACTTCTGAGCAAAAATCAGCCAATTGCTCACTTTCCTGTTTAATTTTAACAATGGTTTCCATCTTACTGATAGACATATCTTTGGTTACCCTCACTAATGTTTTTAAGACTTCACTTTCCAGGCAAAGTGACACATAAACAAATTCTGAGGAACCATTTTTTTGTTTTCGTTTATATTTTTCCTCACCTGAGAACATGCATGCTGATTTTTAGAGAGTGGAAGGGAAAGACAGAAACATCAACTAGGCTGCCTCTTGTATGTGCCCCAACCAGGGATAGAACCCACACACAGGTCTGTGCCCTAACCTGGAATCAAACCTTCTGGTTTACAGGAAGATGTTCCAACCAACTGAGCCACACCTGCCAGGGCCTGAGGAAAAGTTTTGGTGCTATACCAAAAATGCTATACCATTTTCGGACTATAAGACGCACCCCCTCCTCCATTTGGGAGAAATAATGGTTGTTAATGCTGCTGTTGAGTTCTGTTTACATTTACATTGGTGAAATATTAATGTTATTAAATATTTTACCACATTTTTTGCTTCAAATTTTCCCCCTTTTGTCCTCTTCTAAAACCTAGGTGCATCTTATGATCTGAAAAATACGGTACTACTTCGATTTGCATCTTCCTCACACCCCTACTCTAACCTAATTGCCTAAAATATGAACGTACAAAACCAAACTGAAGCATTTCAAACTGCGCTTTTAAAAAATATTTCCAATGTGCTAAGAAACCTGTAAGAAGTCTTTCAGATCTTTTAATACATAGTATGTTTTTCCTATTAGCAAAATATGAAAAGCCCTTAATAATTTCCTTAAATATTTTCATGAATTTTGTTTTTTAATGATGAAGAATAGAGGTGGAGCCATATTTTATCACTAATACAGCAAAGTAACACTGGCCATAGTTTGGCAAGAGGTCTTATCAAAGGTTCCCTCCTAAACTCCACTTTTTTCTGATATCCATGCTAATTATAAAATTAGCACAATTTACTTTAAAGTTCAGTATTCCTGCCCTGGCTGGTGTGGCTCACTAGATTGAGTGCCAGACTGCAAAGCAAAGGGTCACCGGTTCAATTTCCAGTCAGGGCACATGTCTGGGTTGTGGGCCGGGTCCCCAGTGGGGGGCGCTTGAGAGGCAACTACACATGGATATTTCTTTCCCTCTCTTTCTCCCTCCTTTCCCCTCTCTCTCAAAATAAGTAAAATCTTTTTTAAAAAAGTTCAGTATTCCACCCTGGCTGGTGTGGCTCAGTGGATTGAGCGCAGGCCTGCGAACCAGAAGATCGCAGTTCAATTCCCAGTCAGGGCACATGCCTGGGTTGCAGGCCAGTTCCCAGCAGGGGACACATGAGAGGCAACCATACATTGATATTTCTCTCCCTCTCTCCTTCCCTTTCCCTCTAAATATAAATAAATAAAATCTTTAAAAAACATATTTTCTAGAAAAGATTCAAATAAAGAGAAATTCAGTAGGATTGAATGTTGTTAATTAAATAAATATGACATAATAGTATATCGTCAGGCTCTAGTAAATATGAGCATGATATCTAATCATAAAGCAGAAAGAAAATTAAACTAAACTCTAACCTTTAAGGCAGGGGTCAGGAAACTCTTCCACAAGGGAAAGTGGCCGTGTGACCTGCATCACAACCATTCAACTCCAGCGCTGGAGCGCAAAAGCAGTCATGCAGTGTGTGAACAAACAAGGACAGCTGTGTTCTGATAAAATTTTATTTATTGACCCTGACATTTAAGTTTCATATAATTTTTACATGTCATTAAATATTATTCACCTCTTTTTCCCAACCTTTCAAAAATATAAAAACTAGTGTGACTCAGTGGGTTGGAAACTGAAAAGTCACCAGTTCCATTCCTGGTCAGGACATGGAACCCCAGTTGAGGGTGCACAACAGGCAACCAATAGATGTTTCTCTCCCACATGGATGTTTCTGTCCCTCTTTCTCCCCTACTTCTCCTGTCTCTGAAAATAAATAAATAAAATCTTTGTAATATATATAAACCATTCACAATTTGAGGGCCACACACAAAACAGGTGACAGGACATATTTCCCCCTCAGACCAGTTTGCCACCCACGCACTAACGGGGGTGTCCAATCGGTGGCCTGCAGGCTGCATGCAGCCCAGCACAAAATCATAAATTTACTTAAAACCTTTTTTCTGCTCCTCAGTTTTTGTATTTAATGTGTGGCCCAGAGACACCAAAAGGTTGGACCACCCCCACAAGAGTTTACCTCAAGCATAGTGCAAAAAATACCCCTTTGACAAACAGAAAATCCTTTTCTTCTCTTCCAAAATCTGATTTCTATGGGAAACAGTTTTAGTCACCCAAAAACCTTCCTCAGTGCCTGCCCACGCAAGACATATTGCTAAGCACTGAGGGCACGGCACAGGTCGATGCAAAACCAAAGTTAAGAGGGGTAATATCTATATTGGACCTTAAAGAACGAGTAGCATTTGGAAAGAACAGGATCACAGTAAAAGAAAAACACAGATAAAAACTAAATCCTGCCCTGGCTGGTGTAGCTCAGTGGATAGAGCGCGGGCCTGCGAACCACAAGATCACAGTTCGATTCCCAGTCAGGGCACATGCCTGGGCTGGGTTGCAGGCCAGTTCCCAGCAGGGGACTCACGAGAGGCAACCAAGCATTGATATTTCTCTCCTTCTCTCCTTTCCTTCCTCCCTCTCTAAAGATAAAGAAATAAAATATTAAAAAAAAACCTAAATCCTAAGGAGTGGCCGCATAAGGCAGTGAATTTTTTAAAAGTAGACTCAGAGGCAGGAAATACTCCAGGAGAGACAACTGCCACGGAAGCCAAGAGAAGACATTTGATGGAGAAAAGGGCTTGATACTCTCAATGTGGTTACTAGGAAAAAGTAAAAGTAGGTCAAAGTACTGAACAAATAGAGGCTACCAGTGACTCTTTACATTGCTGTTTAAGTACAAAAACAGAGGTAAGAGATAGCTTTCAGGGAGTTTAATTGAATTTTTTTTACAGAGAGAGAGAGAGAGACCATTGATTTGCAGTGTCCCTTATTTATGCATTCATTGTTGCTTCCTGTATATGCCCTGACCAGAGTTCAAACACACAACGTTGGCATAACTTGGGACAACGTTCTAAACAACTGAGCTACATGGGCAGGGTGGTTTCAGGGAATTTAATATAGAAATAGTTTGAGAGGGATGATGGTAGGAAGAATGGCTTTACAGAAAAATGGACTCTCTTTAAACAAAAGAAAAAATACTCTAATGAAAGATGCATCTATTTCTTAGTAGCTTGTTCTAATATTAGACATTCTCATCAGGAAATTGTTCCACACACACACACACACACACACACACACATGCATTTTTTTACCCTTTGAAATCATATGGCCCAATTTTTGTAATAAGATCAACAGTTAAAACTTGCATCTATCCTAAACACTGGAACAAAACACAGCTAAGACGCCACACGGACTTCTCTGTAGAGTGACTTAAAAAATATACACACTGAACAAATGGCTTGTAACCTATTCCCCTCCTAAGTACATGCCTGTCTCTTTCCTTCTTTCTTTTTACATTTTTTAAATTTTGACAGTTTCAAATTTAGAGAAAAGTTACAATAACAAAAATAATTCCTAAATACCTTTTATCTTTTTAATATCCAACTTTAAGGAAAGCATTCCTTACTTTAATTTCCTTGGTTTTGTTCTTCATAACATGCATTCTGCCAACAAGTAGATCTGGTTAATGTCCATAAGTTGTAAGAAAGAAAAGGATAATATAAAACCTCTTAAGAGAAGTCCTGTTTGGAATTCATTTGGCTTCTAATCTACAGGTCGGTGTCTTTCTTCAGCTCTGCCCCATTACCTGTATTCTCTCCTGGAACTCCAACTGAATGCATTTTAGATCTTCTACCTCTATCCTTTATGTCTCTTATTCTCTCACGTGTAATTTTTATTTCTTCTGTGCATGCCACATTCTGAGTAACTTCATCTGACCCAACTTCCAGTTCACTATTCCATCTTCAGGTAATGTCTGATCTGCTGTCAAATCCATCCACTGAACTCTTAGTTTCATTCACAGCATTTTACAGTTCTAGAATTTCTATTTGGTTTTTCTCCAAAACTGCTACATCACTTCTCTTTTCTAATAGTTCCCAATTACCTGATAAAAATTTTAAGCTTGGCTTTTATTTCTTTGAACACAGTAGACATAGCTGTTTTTAGCCTAAGTCTGATAACTCTCATGTCTTTATGAGTTTTTGATGTTTCTCTGCTCATGGGGAGTGGTTTCCACATATGCCTGATTATCTTTGACTGTGTACTGGCCATTTGAGGGGCGATCCTTGGAGGGATATTTCCAGGCAGAGGGTGAAGAAACTTTCTACGAAAGAGCAGTTTTCTTTGCTACTGCCCAGCACCTGCTACAGCCAGACCAGAGATTGCTTCATTCAAGTTTAAGAACTTGAGGTCTATTTTCTACTTTTAGAACCCTCATAGTTAACTTTTACAGTGCCTGAGGATCATCTTTGTCATATTTTGCCTCATATTTTCTATTCTTTACCTTTTCCAGGGATTTCTTTAACTTTATCTTCCTTAATTGAATATATTTATTTGTCAGTGTATATACCATATAATTTCCACAGGCTCTCTTATTCTCTGACCTTTTTCATAACATCTTATTTTTATTTTCCAAGTGAAATTCTTCAGGAAGTTGTACATTTGCTCCCTTAACAAGCTGTATACATCACATGGTTGTCAATAATAATATGATTGTTTTCAATGCTATGGATAAACACTATTACAAAATATTAGCGTGGCCAAGTGACCTGAATTTAGTAAGTGTCAACCATATACAAGCATAAACGCCTAGAAAGGAAGTGACACTGCTTAGTAATTTTACTTACATAAAATTAAAATGTAAGGTTATAGTTACACCAAGTAGTAAGAATGACACCACAGCTATGGTGGTAAGGAGAGATAGCAGCTTTAGTGGACCGTCAGTGCTGCAATTATGCTGATATAACAGTGCAATGGAACATTCGGTGATAGATCCTCAAGGCAAGGCTTTCTGAAAATGTTAAGTTTTGGGGAAAAAAATTCTAAAGAAGAGCCATGTGACTAAAAAGTAATTTTCAGGAACAGTA
Source organism: Artibeus jamaicensis (assembly GCF_021234435.1). NCBI lineage: Eukaryota > Metazoa > Chordata > Mammalia > Chiroptera > Phyllostomidae > Artibeus > Artibeus jamaicensis. The sequence continues at coordinate 23,617,088 of NW_026521788.1, forward strand.
TATCACTGACTGTTTAATTGGATAGTAAAAAACACAATGCTTTGTTTTCTTCCTTAGAAATATACAGTACTTTCTATCTTACAAAGGAAGTCTTCCTTTGTAAACATTAGTATCTTTTCTTAAAAAATTACTACACAGTTCTCAATCTCACCTCTATTCCCTAAAACCAAAAAATACTCTTCAATACTATTCTAATACTTCAAAACAAAAGAATTATTCAAATCAAGCCTCTTCACTGAGATTGTTTAAGAACTTAATTGTGCCTTTGTTACCTCTGAACAAACAGATAAAGAGTGGGCCAAGGAGGAACATGACCTTGGTAGTAATTACACTGTTCCCTGTATTCATTATTTGTTTAGCAGTACATACATGTTTTATGTACTTTTATATATCACCAAAAAAGAATAAATAATATGTATTTTTAAACAGCTTCTTTTACAGAAATTTCTTTAAGTAAAGCAAACTAAAGATCTACTTTAAATTTACTCATTCCAGCTGTCCTTTTAAAGACCTTAAGGAGCAAAGATGGAACAAAAGCAAAAACAAAACAAAATTTGCCTTACTCTTATTTATATCTTTCAAGAAAAGTCTCAATGTGGCTAGATAGACTTAAAACATATTTCCAAGTAAAGCATTAAAATTAATATAGTTAAATACTGCAAATTTCCTCTTTTTCTAAATTTAAAGATTATTACACATTAAGTGGAGGAGGCGCAAATTCATTTCCTTTTTATTTGGCCTATATTCCCTAGGCCTTTTAATTGTCTAAAGAAACAGCATTTTGACGGTGTGCTTTGATTTTGGACCTGTAGTACTTCCGTGTTCCTTCCCAAATATATTAATATGCCTTTGTGGTTTGTACCAAACCACCCACCTCCTCTGGTGAGGAGGACATTGGGCTCTGATGTCTCTTCTCTACTCTGCAGTTAGAACCATGCTTTTGAACAGTTAATACTGTACCCTGTTCAATCTGCTGTGAGCACACTCCCAGAATACTGATTCTACTGCTTAAGACCATTTCTCAAGTTCCCCAAACAGACTGCCATTAAGGCCATTTTTCTCCCCAGAAGCTGGCAATAATGACCATTGTCCTTCTAGATAGCAAGGGAGTGGTTATTTCCTGGCAGTGTGTCTTTAGGTCAGCATAATTTTATCACCGTCTATGGATAAACAAATAGTATTTTAGTTTATATCTCTTAGATTAGAAATGGAAATGCTCTGAGGGGATACTATCCTTATTTTTTGGCTTAGGTCTTCTTCACTCAAACATCCTCCTTCAGAGTTATCTGTCAGTCTTCTGTTAAGAAGAAACCACCCTAACTAAATGTGATTCTTCCTTTTCTGGTTTGAAAAACACAGGAGAATTATTCTGTAGTGTTCAGTTCTTTTGAAGTTCTTTTAGGGTAGGAAAAGTCTTATTTTAACTAGAAATAACCAAATACTAGTTTATTACACCTGCAACAACTCTCACAAGCGCTGTACAAAAGAACAATGTGGCTTCCATTTCTAAGTCACTAGAGTTTTTTAGAATTTTTTCCTATTGAGGCACCCAAACACATAATATTATATTGAGCCAAAAGGACCAATTCTCTTCATGGAGGAGAATTTCAATTGGTTGTTATTCATTAAATTCCTACAGCAATGAGCAATGACTTGCTTTCTTGTTTTGTTTCTCTTTGAATGGAGATGAAGTTGACTCTTCTCCAAGGCTGCTTCCCATCACCAGCATCCCTGCCCTTGACCTATGTAGCTGTTAATATGCTGCACACATATGAACTCCAGTAGTTAACTGCAACTGAATTCAACCTCAACAATCAATGCAGTTAACCTTTCTGTTTATTCCAAGTGAGTTCCTAGTGAAATTGAGTTTTTCCCCTTTCTAAATATAGTAATTATATCTGGTACAAAAAATAAATATAATTCACTGGTTTTCAGAATTTTTTTCCCCAAGAGTTTCAGAAGCCATGGGTTCTCATATTCTATTTGACAAAGACATGTCCATTCATGATAATTCCAAAAGGTGGGCTGCTGTAACTACTTCACAAATATAGTAATTACCTCTTATGCATTTGGCAGGTAATTACTGGAGGCCATGTGTCACCTTTATTTCAAAGAGAAATTAATTCCTTTGATTAAACACAGCTGAAAAGTTATCTTCATATTTTCTGGAGTAAAACACTGGAAACTATACCAAAAGATGCTTTGTTATGATGATGCGTATCCCAAGGTACTCCTCCATACTCATACCGTAACTGCCTAGTAACCACTGCACCCCTTCAAAGACAGGAAGCTCCTGGAAGGTGGGGATTATATCATAATGACTATTTTATCTGCAGGGCACATGGTTTGGCAGGTGGTACACAGTGAATATTTCTGTTTGTGTTAGCATTAAAATCATTTCAAAAGTCCAATTCTTAATTAGCTACAATTTTAGACAAACTGGCATACCAAGTGCCCCAACATTTAAAGAACAAGCTTTTATCACACATTATCACAGTTCAAGTAGATATGCCCAATATCAAATACCTGATAATCTCTACCTAAACACTGAGTATCTTTATGGAAGGCAGAAGAAACAATTTCAATTTGTGAGTTTTAAATTTTTGTTGTGATTCAGACCCTACTACTAACTAGTGATAAACTTTGACAAATCACTTTAACTATGTTGGATCTTGTGTCCTTAGAGATTAAAGTGTGGAACTGGATTAAATAAATGATCTCCAAGTACCAGAGAAGGGCTCAACTCTAACAGTCTGATTAGGTGTGGACCAATAAGGGTAGTAATACTGCTGTAGATGCAGGTATAGCAGGAACTTGTCAGCACTAGAGGGAGCTACACTCATGCCATCACTGGGGTGATAGGAGATTTCAAGGCAAAGCGTCTTTAAATGGAAAACTGACATAACCAAATGAGAGAAATTAAGTATCAAGTGAGAGATCCATAATATTCACACAGCCACCTCATACACAGGCTGTCTGCTGGCACCTCCCTCTTACAGATACCAAAGTACCTCCCATCAACACATCTCCTGGGCTTTATTTCTAATTCCAAAAGAATCAAGATGATTTGAATCATTCCTACAGATTTCTTTCCCCATTAATTTTCCTTCTTATTCAAGTAACAGCAACAAAAAAGCAAAATAATTAACTATACTATTGGAAAAGCCCCAAGGAAATGAGACAGAGGAAGGAACACATTCATATCACATACATTCAAAAAGAAGAGAGATAAAGGAAAAGAAGGACTCAGTATAGCCCTAATGGTAGGAGCTGCAGTGTCTGCCTAAGTGAATGCTGTCACTGCCCTGTTGGGCTTTGCAGCTGCCAAAGAGCGATGTCATTAAGTAGAGGCAATAGGGTCACATTAGGCATTGAGCAAGAAAACTGTTAAGGGACAAGATAAGGAAACAGAGCATGAGGTAGGGAAGGAAGAAGAAAAGCATTTCCAAAGCTAAAGCTAATTTTGAAGTTATTATATGCATTCACATTCTGTCTCTCCCTCCCCAGCCTCTTTCCCTCCTTCTCCCATTCCCTCTCCCAGCTCTAAAAAACACCCATGGCCTTGTAGATGTGCGACCTAAAGCCATTACAGAACAAGTAAAATGCAGAATCATACCTCTCCATTGGTATCAACTTATGTTTCTCTCTGCCCAGAAACACAAGGGCATGTTAACCTGATAGAGAGGGCATAAATTGTGGATATTACAGAATGTGGTCTGTGTGAGAAAGATAAATGCAATCCTGAAGAACCCCTTTTATTTAAATTTCATGGATTAATTTAACATGGAGAAAGCAAAGCCTCAACAGTCAGAACTGGATTGTGTACTTTTTAGGACATGAGCTATTTCTGAGTAAAAATAGATTATGAAGCAACTTTAGAGAATCATTTTGTGAGAGAAGAGAAAACCTACTAGAACAAGACAAACAATTCTTTTTTCACTCAAAAAAAAAAAAAGCAAACTCAGACCTCCAGAGGTAAAATATAGAGTCAAATGCACCAGGTTAAAATAAACTTTTCCTATGGACCCAAATAGCTGGATTCTTATTTCTTATATCATCATCAATTTCAAATACTTTAGAGGTATCACAGCCTTAACAGACTCAAAATTTTTTTTCCTTTTTCTTTTAGGACATTAAAAAAATTTTAATGGCCCTTTCGGTCAATGAGCCTCATGGGAAGGATGAGAAAAATATACTGTTAAAAGGAGAACGACTTGTTGTCCTTGCTTACTTAGGACACATGCCAATGCATTTCCAATTCACTCTGTTTCATACTGACCTTTAAAATGTTTCTGCCATCAAATGATTCTCTTTCCTTGAAGATATATTTGCCATCTGCTGTGTAGAGATTGTACCTGCCTTCAGCTGTAAATATTGCAAAGAAAATGTCAGAAGAGAAGCGTGGACTATTTATCTGTTTGTTTTCTCTTGGATTGCTTTTTTTATTTTTTTGCAGATTTTATTTACTTATTTTTAGACAGAGGTGAAGAGAGAGAGAAAGAAAAACATCAGTGTGTGGTTGCCTCTAGTGCACCCTCTACTGGAGACTTGGCCTGCAAGCCAAGCTTGTGCCCTGACTGGGAATCAAACCGGCGACCCTTTGGTTTGCAGGCCACTGCTCAACCCACTAAGCCACACTAGCCAGGGCTCTCCTGAATTTCTATAGGTACAACTAGCAAAATCTCCAAGTGCTATCTGCAAAGCAACATAATAGGGAGTGAAAACATCAGGGTATGAGTCAAGAGAACCAGTGTCTTGTCTCAGCTCTGTCATCAACTCACTCACTATACATTTATTCATTCGATATTGTCCAAGGTCTCACTGTACATTAACTATGTAACTTAGCTATATTTTTAGTCAAATTATGTCTCTGCTATGCACCTCAGTTACAAAGTTACAGGTTATGACTAGGTGATTCCCAAAGGTTTCTTGCAATCTAAAAACCTAAGGTTTTATAGAGCTGCATGTATTTTGAAATATGTAAAAATACACAAAAGTTCACACATGCACTTGTGGAAAAATGCTGGCAACAATGCTTTGGGTTGTTTTAAGGACTATCCCTACATTAGAAGGCCCCTTTAGTTGCAATCAAAGGCATCCTAACAGACATTCTACACAGAAATGTAGCAAGTCTGTGTACGACCTTTGCCTCATCAAAGCTGCACTCTTAACTCCTTGAGTTAATTTAGCTTGCTTATCCCTAAAGATGTCCTTAAAATACAGCAATTAAAGAATATCAAAGGAATGGGATCACAGGAAAGAAGGCAAACAAACTTATTATATGTCCCTTTCATGTAAAAATTCAACACAGAGAAGAATACAGGGTATAGAAAATTCAAAGCCTCCTCAATAATTTTAACTCTCAGGATATTTTCCAAAATATCAACACTTTCTTGCCCACCAATACTCTCAAAAATATTTCTATTTCCACTTTTAAGTATGGTCTTTTACTGTATATAGGTATAGAGACTACCAACTCAGAACTGACAAAATATATTGAGTGCTAACTCCATTTTCCTAATGAGAAGTATTCTCTTAATCAAAGGTCCCAATTCCTTTCGTATCTTACAACTTACAAAAGGTCCCCTGTTAAGAGGAGATGTGGAATTTTAAAGTAAATCATACCAAATAAATATCAATTAAAAGGTGGTCATTTTTATCTGAAGATTGAAATGTTTAATGACAGTCTCAAAATCTGTAAGTGGCATTAGTCATTAGGGAAATGATAACCAAAACCACAAGGAGATAGCACTTCACACCACAGAATGGAATAATCAAAAAAGACAATAGCCAGTATTGGCAAAGATGTAGAGAAATTAAAATCCTCATACACTGCTAGTGGGAAGGTAAAAAGGTACAGCCACTTTGGAAAACAGTCTAGCAGGTTCTTTAAAAAGTTAAATGTAGAGTTATCGTCTGACCCAACAATTTCACTCTTAAGTATAGACCCCAAAGGAAATGAAAACATGTGCCCACGAGGTTACAAAACCTCATGTGTAAACATTCACAGCAGCATTACTCTCAACAGCCAAAAATGGGAAACAACACAAATGCTCATCAACTGACGGTTGGATAAGTAAAATGCGGTGTATCCACAGTGGAATATTATTCAGCAATAAAAAAGAATGAAGTGTGATACATGTTATAACATAAATGAACCTTTCAAACATTATGCTAAGTAAAAGATCACATGTTACATGACTGTATTTATATGAAATATCCAGAAAAGGCAAATTCATACAACAGAACATAGACTGGGGGAGCCTGGGACTGGAGAGTTGCAGGGGAATGGGAGTCACTGCCGAAAGGTATGGGGTTTCTTTCTGGGGTGATGAAAATGTTCTAATGTTGATTGTGGTAATGTTTGCATAACTCTGAGCACACAAAAATATCACTGAATTATATTATTGAAGTGGGAAAATTATATATTATATAAATTCTATCTCAAGCTGTTGTATTTAAAATATCCATAAATAGGTAATGATCACTAAACTGTGAACACAGAACCTTTTTCTTATATGAAGCTCTAATACTAACCGAATATAAATCTGGATCCACACAATTTAGAAGACACAGATTCCTCTATAATTCAACTCTTTTATGTTAAGAGATTAGTTAAAATGGGGGAATGGGATGCCCTGGCTGGTGTAGCTCAGTGGACTGAGTACCAGCCTACAAACCAAAAGATTCTTGGTTCAATTCTCAGGACACATTCTTGGGCTGCAGACCAGATGTCCATTTAGGGGTGTGAGAGAGGCAACTGATCGATGTTTCTCTCCCTCTCTTCCTCCCTCCCTTCACCACTTTTTAAAATTAAACAAATAAAATCTTTTAAAAAGTTTTTTTTTAATGGGGGGTGGTCTAGTTGGCTGAACTCTGAACTAAGATTTAAGGACTAGGTCAGATGTGGAATATACTATCAGTAGTATTAAATGTCTAATAAAATACTGTCTGCACCTGCACTGTCTAAAATACTGACTACAACCACAAGCGATTATTTAAATTTATTTATTTTAGTATTAACAATTTATTATCATAGTATTCACTAACTTTAGACGGGCTGGATAGAAATGTTCTCTAAAGTGTTAAGTGAAAGAATGTAATGATTTCAGTTTAATTCCCTGTTGCACTGAAGTCATTCTAGAAAGAGAAAATAACCATCGGCATATATCATATTAAAGGTCTGAATCTCAAAAGCAACTCTAATCTTCAGCTGGAACAACAAAGTATCTAAAAAATACATCTTGAGTCTACTGAAATATCATCATTCTGAACCAGTCTGCCTTTATAAACTTAAATAAAATTAAATTAAAAGTTCACTTTCTGCCCTGGCAGGGTGGCTCAGTTCATTGGGCACCATTCATACTCTAAAAGGCTGCAGGTCTGACCTCCAGTCAGGGTACGTACTAGGGTTGTGGGTTCAATCCCTGGGTTGGAGCATGGAGGGAGACACCTGATCGATGTTTCTCTCCACCTACCCCCACTTCCTTTCTCTCTAAAATTAATAAACATATCCTCAGGTGAAGATTTTTTTTCAAAGTTCACTTCCTCAGTTTCACTAGCCACCTTCAAGTGCTAAATAACCATATGTGGATAGTGGCTATCATATGGGACATAATAGATACAGAATATTTCTATCATCACAGAAAGTTCTATTGGATGATACTACATAAAATATGTCTTCTAAACTAATAAATTTGTTTATTAGTTTAGTTTGTTTATCTTCTATAAACTAATATATCTTTTAAACTCTAATATATAGTTTGTTTATCTTCTAAACTAATATATCTTCTAAACCCTAAAATTCTGCCTTTACTTAACAATGTTAAAATGTGTACCACCAGCCCTGGATGATGTGGCTCAGTGGATTGAGTGCCAGCCTGGGAACCAAAGGGTTGCCAGTTCAATTCCCAGTCAGGGCACATGCCTGGCTTGTGGGCCAGGTCCCCAGTTGGGATGCATGACAGGCAACCACACATTGATGTTTCTCTCCCTCTCTTTCCCCCTCCCTTCCCCTCTCTAAAAATAGATACAAATCTTTTTTAAAAATGTACACTTCAGGGATCTATTTTCTAAAATTAAAATTGACTTTCCAGAACAAATACCATAAATTCCTTTAAATGGTCCCAATGTGTAAACTATATTATAATAAATAAATATTAAATATTCCAGAAAAATTTTCCAGAATATTCTTCTAGAATACTACTATCCAAATGAAAGAAATGTAATCTACCAGAACAATAACAAGAATAGAGCTTTAGATTCTATAAACTACCCAAACAAAACTGAGCCATGTGAACCTTTCTGATCTCTGCTCCCAAAGGTAAAATAGTAATTTATTCAGAAAAGTCTTTAAAAAAATATAATCTAGTATCTGAAAACATTAACAGTGCAACTAAAAACTGGATAGCTACACATCTCTTAGTCCTATAATGGCTTTAACCGAATGGGGTTAATATTAAATGACTTCCAGTTAGGATCTTTGGTGTATATCTGAGAGAAATAAAAGAATGTACTTTGACAAAAAGCACATAAAAACTGTCCTAAACTATAAACCTAAAAATAGTTTATGGGTTTGAGTCCTGATGGAATCCTCTCCAAACCCATATTTTCTAAAACCAAGGTCAGGGGCCCAACAAAGGAAAAAAAACATAAATATGGGGCTTGTTCTTCCTGGCTTGCTGTCTTCCAGACATGGCAGCCATCTGCCTCCCCACCTGGCTGGCTCTGGAGCCCTGAAACCAAGCCCATGTACAACAGAGAGAACATCAAGATCTGAAAAGCCACCCAGAAGAAAGGCACTGCCTCCTAGAACTGGCCTAGTGTTTACCCTATTGCAGCAGCATTTAAACTCTCTGCAATACTGTCCTGGCCAGCATGGATCAGTTGGTTGATTGTCATCCTACAAAGTGCAAAGATGCTGGTTCCAAACCGGTCGGGGCACATGTCTGGGTCGCAGGCTGGTCCCCTACTGGGGTGTGTGCAAGAAACAATCTTTCTCTCCTCTTTCCCCCTCCCTTCCCCTCTCTCTAAAAATAAATAAAATCTTTTAAAAAAAACCTTCTGCAATACCTCTTCCTGTTCAAAGGGGTTATCCCACAGAAAGGGGGTGCCCATAGCAAAGGAGAGAAATCTTGAACTTTTAAAGAGCCCCAATTTTCTGCATTTGGATTCTATAGCAATCAAAAGCTCTGTGAAGTTCTTACAGATTTCTGCACTGAGTGGCCAGCAGAACTAGATAGTAATTAGAAATGCCAAAACCATTTTCCAATTGAAATTGACACAGCTGATCATGTTTCATCAGGAAATTTCACCTATTTGAAATTTCAAAGCACAGCAGTAACCTTAAGGGTTAAACTTTCCAGTTTGAATTTAGATGATCATGCGAAGAAACTTATTAAACTTGTAGGGGAGCAATACTGCAACACCACAGATGCTGTTACCATCAAAACAGGTGCCCTTTAATGAGACAGAATTAAGATTATGTAATGTATCTGCTACCAGTTTTATACCATGAGTCTTGGAAAACTGAGGAATGTGAGAAAAATAATAGTGAAGCAGACATGTTAGAGTATATATAGAAAAATAGCTCCTCAAAAAAAAAAAAATCCCAGAAACACTTCTCCAAATTAAAGCCACAGAGAAAAACCTCAGAGTAAAGAAGAGCTCCTTGGTAACAAAGAAGTTAAAGATTAAAAAAAGTGTTGTGTCTCAAGAATGAGGGGGACAATAAAAACACCCTTTCTCAGTACAAAGAATCAGTGACGAGACTATTAAATTCAATATGAATTACGTAGAAAAATATGCTTAATTAATTTTATTGATTCATATGTAATTGTTAATGTTTAAAAAAACATTATTTTACTTCATAGTTAAAATGATTCCTTTAATACCAATGCACAATGGCAATGGTAACTGACAAATTTTCTTATTTTTATTCTGGGGCCAGTGATTTTCAACAAGTGTGCTGCAAGAATTTTTACTACATACAATACCTGACTATTTAGTCAGAGGCATTGACCTCTTTTCTCTTAAGACTGTCAAATTTAAAAAAATGACAACAGCCAACACAACAACAGCTGTCCAGTGTGAGTGAATCAAAATTATACTTATTTTTTGCCAGATCAGCAAAAATACAATATATTTTTGGCATGCCACAGAATTTTACTAACTAGTTTATGTGTGCTGTGAGATGAACAAGGTTGAGAACTGCTGCTCTGGGGCAATTAGACTAATTAGAGCTCTATGATTTCTTCTGGTCCTAAAATGTTCTGATTTTATTACTACCATAACAACTTTAAATTTTAAATATACATAAATATATATATAATACATATAGTTACTTCTGTCCACTGATACATTTTTCCCTACACATAAGCACTTATTTGATGCTTTTAAATTCTAATTTTGGTTATTTGGGAAGCCAGGCCCAGAGCCCAGTCCCCTGGCTGCGGTTCAGTGTTTTGTCTTCATAACTGCTACCTGCTCAACGCGTTTTCGCAGATGGCAATTCCGATTAGAAACAGGTCTTTGGGAGTGTTTTCTAAGCTAAAAAGTTGGTTCCATCCGTCTATTTTGGGGTCCCTTTATATTGATTTAATTCTGTTCACTTTCTATTTTCTGGGGCTCATTTCTCCAAATGAAGCTTGCAGAGAAGTGGAAATGGAGATTAACTGTTATTCATTTCTCGATTCCCCAGTTAGTGCTTTTACAGCTCAGGAAAGAGATGAGGTATAAATAAGGACCTTGAGTTTAAATGTAGCAAATGACAAAATGAGAACTGTCCTAAGAAACATACCATTCACTTGAGCTGTCAACTCAGTATTTTTAAGTATATCTGTAAGTCATTCTTACTACTTCTAAAGTTGTCCACAAGTGATTAATTTAAAACCAAAATAAAGGAATTACTGAAGCAAAAAAAACCAAACTAAATATGAAATTTTGGTGCCGGTAAATTTTAAATAATAGGTCTTTGAAAGAGAAGCTGCAAATAACTTGAATCTGTGGCTCTTGATCAAACAGATGCTGAATGTGTAGAGAAGCCTTCACTTGGGGAGTGGGGATAGAAAGAAAAGATCCTTTTTGAAATGCAGATCATCCTATTTAAAATGTAGGTATTTAAATTTTTTTAACTCTATTATTATTGCTGACACTATTACAAATGTCCCCATTCCACCCCTACCCTGCTTTGTCCACCTCCATCCAGCCCATCACCACACTGTAGTCTGTGTCCACGGGTTATGCTTACATGTTCCTTTGGCTAATCCCTTCACCTTCTTCCATCCAGGCCCCCACTCCCCTCTGACAGCTGTTGGTCTACTCCATGTATCCATGCCTCTAAAATAAGGCATTTTTATATAAAGGCTCAGATTCCATAAGGGAAAAAAAACATTACTCTAATACGAGGTTTCTCAACCTTGGTGCTATTGACCTTTTGGACTGAATAATTCTTTGCTGTGAGGGTTTACACTGTGTGCTGTAGAGAGTTAAGCAGTGTCCCTGGCCTCTGCCCACTAGAAACCTGCCTCTAGCCCCTGTGACAACCGACAATGTCCCCGACACTCCCAAATATCTTCTGGGGGGGCAAAACTGCCCCTAGTTGAGAACCACTGGTCTAACATTTTCTTTTACTAGCTAATCTTCCTTCTTTTTACTTTTCAAAATAAGCCAACAAGTATTGCATAGGACATACTTATACTAAAATCATTAATTATTGTTTACCCCAAATTTGCCTGGGCACCCTGTATTTTTATTTGCTAAATCTCGCAACCTCATGTGTGACAGCAATAAAAGATTTGGTATGCAGTCTACGGCCATACCACCCTGAATGCACCCGATCTCGTCTGATCTCGGACGCTAAGCAGGGTCAGGCCTGGTTAGTACTTAGATGGGAGACCACCTGGGAATATTGAGTGCTATAGGCTTAAAAAAAAAAGATTTGGTATGCACCAATCTTATACTAGATATGTCCCTGCACACTTCCACTATGCTCATTAAAACAAGCTAACAGCGAACCACATGATCGTGGTTCGATTCCCAGTCAGGGCACATGCCTGGGTTGCAAGCCACTTCCTAGCAGGGGACTCACAAGAGGCAACCATACATTGATATTTCTCTCCTTCTCTCCTTCCCTTCCTCTCTAGAGATAAATAAATAAAATCTTTAAAAATAATAATAAAATAAAATAAAACAAGCTAACAGATCAAAAAAAGAAGATATAGCAGAAAGCCTTTGACAGCCCATTCTATTCAAACTCCCAGGATGGGATCATTTGGCCTTACTAATCGCAAACTGTGCTACATCTCTCTGGAGGACTTACCATTGGGGTCTTTCCTGAATAGAGTATTCATCACGGTAGCATGGAGTTTCACACTATTCCACTCTTTTACTATTAATCCGGATGCCTGAAAACGTTCCAGCACTCGATCAACTAATTCCTGCAGCCTGGAAAATTTTAAGAAAGAAATACAGAAATTTTAGTAAACTCTTGAACCCCTGATTACTAATTCAACATTTATGAAGCATCTGCTCTGGGCCAATCACTGTACAAGGCCCTGCATAAGAGGAAGAATAAAAGACTGCAGTCCTGTCCATCATGCAGCTGTGGCCTTGTGAAGGAGACCAACATAGACACAAATAACTGTGAAACATGATGGTGAATGTTAAGGGAGTGTCAACTGAACAGGGGGAGGGACAGGTTTCCACAGGAGGTTTAAACATGGTCTTGAAGAAACACGGGAGTTTATCATTTTGAGAAGACAGCTCAGAAAGCCAGGCTCAACAGAGTTGCCTGAAAGGAAGTGCTTAATTAGTTCATCCAGTCACAGAATCCAAAACCAGCGTGGTTAATGTGTTTCTGCCAGGATCAAGGGAGGTCTGGTGCAACTTGAAGACCTTTGCTCACTGGGAAGGAGTGTGCACGTGAAGATTCCAGTAGCTCTGGACACTGTATCAGTGTTTCAGTAAGGTGAACACACAGTACCAATAGAGAGAGCTACATATAAGAAAATCTACAGACTGCATGACTGATTCCCCTTATGGACTCACTTCAGGTGGTGGTAAGTTCTGCAGTGGATGAGCTCTATCTCAATGATAGCCCCTCATTCTGTATGTTATCTCCACCACAAGTGATTCTTGCACTGGAAGTTTTCGTTCTGTTCAGGTGTTTGCTAAAAAGCTTAGAGAATTCCTTTTATATTTCTTGTAAGGCCAGTTTAGTAACGATACGTTTCTTCAGCTTTTTTTTTTTTTTGGTCTGGAAAACTTTTTTCTCTTCTTCAGCTCTGAAGAACTACTTTGCCAGTAGTGCCAACAGGAGGAGTCACTATCCCAGCAAGTCTGTGGCCAAGTGGATGTTGGTTCTAGGCCTCAGGAAGCAGCCATGTTCTGTGACCACCCACTCATCTGATGATAAAATTTAGCCTGTGGCTTTTATATATTGTGCCAAAACGTCACCCTGACCCTAAAATAGCTCTCACTGAATGTTGGCACTGACTGAGAGGTCACATCAAATGACAGACCAGTGCACCTGGGGACAAGCAAAGGGAGGAACCTGCACCTTTCAACCTTTGTCTTGGCCTTTTTTGAGATTTGTGCTGCATGCTAATTGACTTCCCTGGCTCAAAATTATCTTTTAGTAAGTCACTAAATGTGCTAAGGAATAATAGATTTCACAGTTTCTAGATTTTACATTTTTAGATGTACTAGTAAGTACCCTCGGTATCAAACACCACCACTTTTCTTGGATTCCAGTAGCACTGAGGTATCTTCAGGGTTCACAAAATCTCCCATTGTTTCCTGGGAAACAGGAAACAGGGCTGGGTGGGTTTGTTTCATGTGAGATGTGGGCCCGTCCACCTTGTGTGGCCCACTGGCGGGAGCTTACCTCAAGCAGTTGTTCTTGCTATAGCAGCTGAGTTGCTCAAGCCCTCCCTCCAAGTGAACAACAGCCTCTGGGACCCCTGTCCTCCGTTATCACTCACTCCCTTAGATGTGGGCAAAATCACTCTTTTCTGCTTGCGCTGTATCCACGGCAGCGAGAGGGATATTCTTCCCTGGATATTGACTCAGGAGCCCAGAACTATTCCTTTCCCCTTCATAGTTTTCAGGTTCCAAAGTTCCAAATTAATCTTAAAATTCTAATTTATCTTAATTATTTTTATCAACTGCTGTCTGCTATCCAAAGAATATTTATAAATAAGTAAACCACAATTAATCATAATAAAATAAAAACCCATGTCCCCTCCACCAAACTTCAGAAATAGAGCACAGGATTAGGACTAAGGGACAAAGGGGGGTGTCTAAAAAGTAACCAAGATAAATCATGGCTTAATGGCATGATTTTACTTTAAATTTTTAAAAATATTTTATTTATTTATTTTCAGAGAGAGGGGAAGGGAAGGAGAGAGGGAGAGAAACATCAATGTATGGTTGCCTCTCCTGTGTCCTCCACTGGGAACTGGCCTGCAACCCAGGCATGTGCCCTGACTTGGGAATGGAACCGTGGTTCTTTGCTTCACAGGCCCACACTCAATCCACTGAGCTACACCAGCCAGGGCCAAAATTTTGTTTTAAAAAATCAAAATTAAATGCAAAAAATATATACATTGAACACAATATCAAAATTCTGAAGGAAGATGGGATCAGAAATAACACTAAGCTCCTTTGCCTTAGACTGCAGCGCAGCTTGGCATGGGGTAGAACATTATAATACAGCAGTTCCTTGGGATGCTCTCTGCTCTAGAGATCCCAGTAGCAACCTGCTGTCTGTCCCGGCATCTGCTGGGGCAGCCTCATGACCCCAGCACTCTTTAATACACATTTTCTCATCAGGACCTCTCCACTTAGCAACTTGACACCTCTGTGCCTCCTGTTCCCTGGGCCACAGTAGCCATCTCCTCCCTCCCTCCACCTATGCAAATTGTACCATCCTTCCAAGCCCCAATTCAAATCCTACTTTCCCATTTAGCCTGTATAACTACCCTAACAGCTCTACTCTCCCCGTATCTGTGAGCAGTGATTTTGTCCTTCTCTGTAATGCTGCCCCTGCTCACTCAGGTGTTCTCTACTTAGGATTCTCAGAAATGGTCCCTTAATATTTCAAGTTTGTCTTGTTCTCCTACTAGATTGTAAGTTCCTTAAGAGCATTATACTTGTCTCATATCTTCCAGAGCATAATTATACTTGGCTTTCAATGACAGTTGACTCTGATTAGTTAACTGATGAATTTGATTATGTAGAAAGTGAGAAATGAATGCAAAAAAATAAAGCAAAATACGAATAATGATATAAAATAAACATGGTCTTGAAGAATCATTAAAGATTTGTAGGTAATAGCAGGAATGGAAGGACTTGACTTCAAGCAATAGAAATAACATGTGCGAAGATGGCACAGCATTCAAGATCACAGTTTATTTGGGAAAACTGCCAATTATTTAAAATAGCTATAGCAGAGAGTGAGAGAAAAGGGTCAGTGGAGATGAGCTGAATATAAGCAGTTTGGAAAAGTCACAGAGATTTTTAAAAAGGGAGTATGTGATCAGATGCCCAATTTTGAAAGCCAGCTCTGGCAGGGCAGTAACTGTTGTAGGAGGGGAACAGACCAGAGGTACAGAAGTCAGCTAGGCAGAACTATAATGGTACAAATAACAAACACAATGTGTCAGCCAATATTCTGAGCACCTTCTATATGCTAAATCATTTAAACCTCCTAAAAATTATCTCTATTTTACCTGTGAGGAAATTGAGACACAAAGGAGTTTTGAAACTTGACTAAAGTCACATGACTAGTAAGCAGGTGATCCAAATTAGAACTCATTCACTCTGGTCCAGAATACATACTTTAAGGACAGTGCTACTGCCTTGGCTGGTGTGGTTCAGTGGACTGAGTACTGATCTGTGGACCAAAAGGATGCTGGTTCAATATCCAATCAGGGCACATGCCTGGGTTGCAGGCCAGGTCCCCAGTGGGGGGCATGAGAGGCAACCGATCACTATTTCTCTCACACATCATGTTTTTCTTCCTCTTTTTCTCACTCCTTTCCCCTCTCTCTAAAATAAATAAATAAAATCTTTTTTTAAAAAAGGTGGGGAGAGAATGAATATCTAAACTATGGCAGGAGCCATGAAAACTGAGAAAAGGGAATGGATTCAAAAGAGCAATGTGAGAGAGAAGTGTCCTCAGACATGGCAGTGCTAAAGCAGAGGGAGCAGTTGAGAATGACTGGCCAAGAGGCTGCCTTAAATAACCAGGTGGGTCACTGACCAAGGATGGGAGTTGTGGAGAAGCAATTGCTATTGTTATGTTGTGTTGTGGGGGGAAAGGGTCATTAGTACTTTGTCTGCTTTTGAATACGTAGCACAGGGTATCAAGTAAGACACGTACAGGAGAGAGATGGAAATAAAGTCTGAAGCTTAAGAAAAAAGCTGGGCGAAAGATACAAATTTGGGAGTTATCAGTGCAGAAACAGTAGTTAAAAGCATGGGACAGATGCAGTCATGGGGGGGAGGGGATTCAGAGCAAGCCAAAAAGAGAGCTAAGGACAGAGCCCTATAAGATACTTCTATGTAAGGGACAAGGAAGGAACCAGCAAAGACAATTGATAAGGATGAGGAATAAGAAAAGATGTTTCTTCTTCAGAAAGGCTGAAAGAAGAATGACAAGAAGAAAAAAATCAGTATAGTACAATGATATAGAAAAGTAAAGTAAGAAAAGGAACATGGGGCTTGCATAGGGCTGTTGGGCCATTGTAAGGAAGGACTTTGGGTTTTACTCTGAGTGAGATGAGGAGGATTTTCAGCAGAAGAATGACAAGGTCTAACTGACATTTTAAAGGGAAATCTCTGGCTGCCATGTAAAGGCCAGGACAGAAACAGGAAAGCAGTCAGGGCCTGTCACACTTATCCAGAGGGCCAGATGGCAGCAGTGGAGGTGGTGAGAAGTGGTAGCTTTTCTGAGATACTAGGGTGAAGACTTAAAGGTGATTGTAAAAGAATTTTGTCAAGAAAAGGACTTGAACAGACACTTCTCCAAGGAGGACATACAGAACATCCAGAGACACATGAAGAGACGCTCAATTTCGTTAGCTATCAGAGAGATGCAAATTAAAACCACAATGAGATACCACTTTACACCAGTCAGGATGGCTATCATAAACAAAGCAACAAACAACAAATGTTGGAGAGGGTGTGGGGAAAAGGGGTCCTTAGTTCACTGCTGGTGGGATTGCAGACTGGTACAACCACTATGGAAAACAGTATGGAATTTTCTCAGAAAAATAAAAATCAACCTGCCTTTTGACTCAGCAATTCCACTGCTAGGATTATATCCTAAGAATCCTAAAACATCAATATCAAAGAACCTATGCACCACAATGTTCATAGCAGCACAATTTACAATAGCCAAGAGCTGGAAGCAACCTAGGTGCCTGTCAGTAAATGAATGGATCAAAAAATTGTGGTACATATACACAATGGAATTCTATGCTGCAGAGAGAAAGAAGGAGCTACTATCTTTTGCAACAACATGGATGGAACTGGAAAGCATCGTGCTGAGTGAAATAGGCCAGGTGCTGAAAGACAAATACCATATGATCTCACCTTTAACAGGAAGCTAAACAACAAAACAAACAAGCAAGCAGAAAAAAAAACAAAACAAAGACACTGAAATAGAGAACAAGGGGACAGTGACCAGAGGGGAGAGGGAAGGGAAGTTAAAGGGAAAAAGGGGGAGGGATTTGGAGGAACAAATAGGAAGGACACAGGGACGAGAACTAAGGGGGGTGGAAATGGGAGGGAGGTGGGGAGCAGGGGGTGGGGGAGGCTGGGATGGGAGAAATGGACAAAAAAACTGTACTTGAAAAATAACTAAATAAAATTAATTAAAAAAATAAATAAATAAAAGAATTTTGTCTTCAATAACCAAAAGACTTAATATAAACTATACAACATATTCAAGGATTTGTGAGAAACTGTGTAGGGAGGGCAGGGCAGTGACGAAATGGAAAGGGAGGCTGAAGCCATGTTGTGAAGGCTCCTGTGGGTCAAGCAGGGTGGGAGGCTTACTTGGTGGGCCGCACAGAACCACGGAGGGTTTGCAAGAAGTAAGATACAAAGGGGAAAAGTAAAGGCATGGATACCTGTGAAGGGAGATGTTGTGCTTCCTTACATTATTATCTTTTTTTTCTGATTACCAAAATAATACATGTTCATTATAGGGGAAAAAAGGAAAATGCAGAAAAACATAAAATGAAAAATAAAATTTCACCATCCACAGATAAACACTTAACTTTTTGTTATATAATTAAAGTCTTTTTCTGCAGGTACATATTAATTTTTAAAAGGCAAAACATTTTTCTATAACCTGCTTATTTCACTTAATATTTTTCCATGTCATAAAATCTTTTTCTAAAATATCATTTTAGATCCTTTCTTTAAAAATCCTCACCCAAGGGCATATTTATTGATTTTAGGGAGAGAGAGAGAGAAAGGGAAACACTGATTGGCTGCCTCTCACATGCACCTCAACCACAGGTTGAACCTGCAACCTCTTGGTGTATAGGATGATGCTCCAACCAACTGAGCCACCTGGCCAGAGTCATTTTAGATACCTTTTAAAGGAGTTTAAACCAGCAATTAGAAGGACTAACCAATAAAATATTGATAAGAATCGAAAAAGAGGACTGATTCAAGAAAATGACTTTGTTCCTACATTCTTAGGAGGGGAATAAAATATATTCACACTGCACATAACTCTGATTTTGCAGTTAATGGATTTAATTAACAGTGCATGTGGATCTCCAAGCAAAGACCTACGGTATATTGGGTCTAAAGTTTCTTATTAACACCATCACAGAACCACAAAGCCTTGAAATATTTCTTAATATTAAGACATAATTTAAGTCTGAACATAAGCGAGCACTGTGAAATCCACTTCAATTACAAATCACGATAGAATGACACCACACTTTTCTCTCTCCTCTATTAAAGAAAAAGAAGTGGACAGGGAGTTCAGCTACACAGAAACAGGGAGCAAGAAATGCTAAAAGAAGGAACTTAAATAGACTAAATAAAAGAAACCAGTTTCCAACTTGTCTTTCTGGAAAATTAAAAGTTCTATCTAATTTACAGACTCAGAACTCTGAAGTGACTAAAGTCCTTTAAAAAGTTCTTGTCTAGCCCTGGCTGGTATGGCTCAGTTGTCTGGAGAGCCATCCTGTAAGCCAAATGGTGGTGGGTTTGAATTCTAGTCAGGGCACAATCCAGTTTGGGGGTTCAACTGCCCCCCCATCAGGGTGCGTATAAAGGAGACAACCAGTGGATGTTCCTTTCTCTCTTTCTCTTCCTTCCCCTCTCTCTAAAGGCAATTTAAAAAAAGAACTTGGATGAGGATAAAAAAAATGTTTTTAAAGTTCTCATCTGACCTGCTCATTTGACACGAGAAAAAAAAAACAGACAGGCTCAATTGCTCAAAGCCAGAAACAGTGAGACCAGAATTCAAGTCTCCTGGCAGCCTCTTTGCTCTCTTATCAACTCACTGTGTACTCCATAAAGCTTGGATTCATAGATGACAAATATTTTTAGATTTCTATTCAAAGAATTCAAGGGTTCTTGGGTACAATCACTAAATTTCAGGTTGATATCATGAATACTACATTTGATAATTATGTCAGTATATTTTTAACGGTACAGTCTTTCAATTCTTACTGATGTTTTACTGTTTAACTACGAATGAGTCATAAAGCTTCTCTATCCTTTGCTTCTTCATGAGTGAATTAAAAATGATAGAGTTGCTGTGAGAAAAATAATAAATTATGCAGCTTTATCACTTAGATAATGGTTTGGGTCTGAAAACAGCAGCCATTTATTAATGCCTTCAATCTAAGCCCTTGGCTCAATCATTCCAGAGCCATCTTTACAGATATGGACTTACACTGTAGAATGATCACCGACTCCCTAGAAAATGCCAATTCTGGATTTTATTGGACTTTTTTCTTTCCAATTTAATTCAGTTCTATCAATTAAGCATATATAGGCATTATGCTAGTCACTACAAGAATAAGAAACTAAGCAAATATAGCCCTGGTTATTAAGAAGCATACAATCTATTAAGATAACTGTAAAGACCACTTTGGTAACAACATAAGCAAGTCAAGTTAGTCTGAGTAATTTAAATGCTGAAGAGAATATAGGCTGGTTGGGACTAGAATAGACTACTATGAGGATGGGCTTAGAGAACAGGAAGTTAACTCTACTCAAATCATCTTTGTCTCTCAGCTGAATAGTAAATAACTTAAGCAAACAACAAACATTCATTGAACATCTTCTATAAGCTATGAATAATAAAAGACTTTGAATATACAATGCTAAATAAGACTTTATTCAGCTTGGCCCTCAAAACTGTACGAGTATTTATGCAGAAAAAGCAGTAGAAAAGATAGCAAGAAGGAAAGATACATTTGGACACAAAAAGATGAGTAACATGAGAGAAATTTTAGTCACAAGAAAGATTATGAACAAAGATAGGATCATCAATAAGTAGTGAAGCTGGTTGGGGCTTGGGGCAAGTATAAGATCATGGAAGATCAAGTTGAAATATTAAGTTGGTTTCATTACAGAAGATCTTGAATACTAGACTGAGGAATATGCATTCATTCAACAAATAATGTAAAATAATGGGAGATTTTTAAGCAAGCAACTCCCATGGTATACAGGATATAGCTCAGGAGGACTAATGTAGTGGTATTGCACAGGATCTGTACACACTGGCATAATAGTAATGCCTGGGTAATGCTTCCTAAGAGTGAACTATAGAACAATATGCATAATGTGATCCCATTTGTGTATGGGCCCTCAACAGTGTTTGCTCTGCTTATAACCTGCTTATAATTTAGGAAGAAAACTGGGAGAGTCAGGGAAAGGGGAAGAGAATCACTTAATTTCCACTTCACTCATCTATAAGAGTTTATTTTTATAGAGAAAACAATGTAAAAAGTGTTGTGGACCACTCTGCCTGGTTTCAGGAATTGTAACTCGACCCCCTGTGGCTAAGGGCCAGTGACGACCTCTGGAATGCAAGCCACAGGAGACAAAGCTTGTCTCTGGTAGCAAATAGTCCCTCAGTTTCCTCTCCCTGCCCCCAAAGCTTGGTCGGAAGTCAATGACAGGTAAGACACCTGGGGGGGGTGGGGGGCGGCAACCTAAGCCAGACTCTATCACTTGGGAAGCCATCATGGAAGGATCGTGGGGAGGGAGGGCTGCAACAAAAAGGGAGCAATGGACTCTCACCCCCTGCTTTGACAAAGCCCGAGTCCCCATGTTCTCTGGGAGAAGCACTTCCTGGTTCTAATCCCCTAAACCCTGAATACCTGATAGGGAAGGGTACAGCTCCTGCCTTGCTAGAGCATGTCCTGGGGGAAAATCTGGCATCACAAAGACTTGCTGATAAACTTGTGAAATCTGCTCTAAGAGTGCTTTCATTCATATGTTAAGGGTTCGAGCAGGAAACCCTAAAACTCTGTCCCTGACAGACTCTGACTCAGACTAAGCCCTCAGATTTCTTTGAAATGTTATCTACTGTTTGATCCTTGCCTCCCTGTGTTCCTGTGTATTATAACCCAATAAAATCCCCTGAAGGAGGGGGCTCGACGCCTTTTTCCCCTGAGAAACTGGCCACTGCTCACGACCCTTCCCTTTTGAGGGATCAGCCACCTCTCCACCCAAGCAGATCATGTCTCAGTCTTGTTTACTTTGATCCGTGGTGGATGGGGGGACTTGCAGGAAAAGTCGCCCCCACAACTGAACATGGATGTGTCTCAATTTATTTACAATCTCCTGTAAAAAGGTCTTGCCCATACTTTGTTATATTTATTCCTAAGTACCTTATAGACTTTGTTACTTCTGTAAATGGATGATGGTATCTTTTTTAAATGGTATTTTGTGTTTGCTACTAGTGTACAGAAAAGCAACTGATTTCATAGCCAATCAGTTTGCCAAACTCTCTTATTATTTCTTTTTTTTTTTTTTTCTGAACAGGTATTATTACACAGGGGACATGGGGCTCAATCCTTCTTGGCAGCTGCCTTCCTCGTGGCTGCAAGGACATTATTCGGCTCCTATCTCTTTCTCTTGGCATGTATGTGTGTCCCCACCCTTTTCTTGATGAATTTCAGAGCCCTCTTGTCCTTACAGAGCCCGAGCAGCTCCATACCATACTGTTCATAGAGGGCAAAGCCACACACCTGTCAGATCACGTCCCACACAAACCTGGTGTGCTGGGTGAGGCACCCATGGCAGTGGCTGTGCCTCAACTTGTGCACGTTCTTTGTCACTTTGTGGCCCTTGTTGAGGCCCATGGCCACGCAGTACTGGAGAGCCACATCTGCTGTTCCTCAATGGCAGCCACAGCAGAAGGCTTATTAGTTCTAATAACTTGATAATTGCAGATAACCATGTTTTATTTCTGGCTAGAAAATGTAATTTATAAGACACCAACTCACTGAGACTTATTAAGCCTCACTTTATCATATATCATGTAATCAATCTGCTTCAACTCACTCATGAGCCTGAAAAGAATATGAATTCTTTAATGATGAGTATCAAATTCTAGAGATGACTACTGCATTGAATTTGTTATTTGTTAAAATATTCTGTATCTTTGCTGATTTTATAGCTGCTTGACGTACCAATAATTGGAAGATATGTTACAATCTCTTCCTATAATGTTGGGTTTCTCAATTTCTTCCCTCCAAAATATTAATTATATAAATTTGGCTTAATCTGCCTCAAGGCTGTTCTGCTTGCTTCATATAAGTTTAGATTACATTATCCTGGTAAGTTGAACCTCTTATCATTATGTAATAGTCTTCTTGAATGCTAATAATGCATTTTTTCTTTAAGCCAATCATGTTTGATATTCATTCTGTTATGATAACTTTCTTTTGCTATTTGCCTACCATATCTTATTCCTTTCTATTGCTTCAACTGTGGGGGCAGAAGAAAACTTTTCTCTACCCTTTAAGGATTTTTTGTCTGGTCTTAAATCTAAATGAGACTTATTAATAAGAAAATAATCTAATTTAATTACATACATACATTTGGGAACCCCACATATATGACAGGTTCAAAGACAGAAAGGGAGGTATTATATAACATTCACATTATGAGGGCTTTCAGAGACGGGGAACATCATTAGCAGGCCAGTAAGAAGGGCAGATGCCCAGTAATTAGAAGTTTGCCCTGCCATACGGATAAGCTATAAAAAGTTATCCCTGGTGATAACTCTTGTTATGGGCAAGGCCCCTAATTTAAATTCTTTAAAGAAGAGGTAAAGTCTCTCATGAGCCAGCAGGGTCCCAACTGCCTTCACCTCAAAATAATTCACGTGCCAAGTAGCACATTTTGGGAAGGCCTGCTCTGAACTCCTTTACAACTTCATGCTGTGGATATATCTCTTGTAAAGAACATATAACTGAATTTTCTTTATGTCTAATCTTATAATACCTTTCTTAAGTGGTGAGTTTATTTCATTAACATATAAGTAGTATATGTCTGGACTTCCTCGTACCATCTTACTTTTTATTTCTATTCATTCCACTTCTTTTCCATACTTCTTACCCTTATTGGAGTTGAATTTGTATTTGTTCCTCTTCCTTTTTTAACTTCTTTGGAATTTATTCCCACTATGTTCAGACTTGTAAAATTTTACTATGTCCACTTAGCTTAACAAAGTTAAATAATATCTTAACAACCCTCTCCCAAATAATAAAAAATCTCTAAAATACTTCACTTCCAGAATTCCCATTAGTCCAGACCTGCATGCAGTCAGCTGACATTTATGTTAGCTGAGCAATGTCAATTTTATCATTTTTTAAATTTCTCCCAATTATATCAACAATGCTTGTCATTTTAAGTATTCACTATTCCTTTCTGCATCTCAACCTGTCTGATTCATTTTCCTTTTCTTGAAATAACATCCTTTAGAAGTTCCTTTATTGTAGCTATCTGATGGTGACAAAGTCTGAGTTTTTGTTAGTCTATAAAGTCTTTACTCCGCCTTTGTTTTCAAAATTATTTTTCCTAAATACACAATTCCAGGTTGACCATTATTTTCTCTAGAAAATATTCTGCGGTCTTTTGGCTTCTGTTGTTGACACTGAGAACACTGTTGTTAGAATTGTCAATTCTTTGTACGTGACAAGATTCTTTTCCTTTGTCTTTAGTGTTCTGCAGTTCCATTATGATTTATCCTGATATGGATTTCTTTTTATTTATTCTACTTGTACTTAATCTTTTTTCTCTTATCTATTGCTACTACTTCATCCCAAGGCCCTCTAAATTCTCTACACAGACACTCATGTCATTCTACCTTTCCTCATCATGCCTCCTCTATACCTGGAACTTGCTAGGCTTTTTCTTGTCCCAGGGCTTTTGCTCTGCATTTTCTTTCTTTCTTTTTTAAAAATATATTTTATTGATTATGCCATTAGAGTGGTCCCATTTCTCCCGCTTCATTCCCCTGCACCCTGCTCACCCCCCAAATTCCCCCCATCTAGTTCATGTCCATGTGTCATAAGTTCTTCAGCTTCTACATTTCCCACACTACTCTTGCCCTCCCTCTGTCTTTTTTCTCCCCACCATCTATGCTACTTATTCTTTGTACCTTTTCCCTACCTCTCCTCCTCCCACTCCCCCATTGCTAACCCTCCATCTGATCTCCATTTCTGTGGCTCTGTTCCTGTTCTAGTTGCTTGCTTAGTTTGCTTTTAAGTGTGGTTGTTAATAACTGTGAGTTTGCTGTCTTTTTACTGTTCATGTTTTTTATCTTCTTTTTCTTAGATAAGTCCCTTTAACATTTCATATAGTAAGGGCTTGGTGATCATAAACTCCTGGAACTTGACCTTATCTGAGAAGCACTTTATATGTTCTTCCATTCAAAATGAGAATTTTGCTGGATAGCACAATCTTGGATGTAGGTCCTTGCTTGCCTTTCATGACTTGGAATACTTCTTTCCAGCCCCTTCTTGCCTGTAAGGTCTCTTTTGAGAAATCAGCTGACAGTCTGATGGGGACTCCTTTGTAGGTGACTGTCCCCTTATCTCTTGCTGCTTCTAGGATTCTCTCCTTTATTTTAATCTTGGCTAATGTAATTATGGTGTGCCTTGATATGTTCCTCCTTGGGTCCACTTTCTTTGGGACTCTCTGAGCTTCCTGGATTTCCTGCAAGTCTATTTCCTTTGCCAGACTGGGGAAATTCTCCTTTATTATTTGTTCAAATAAGTTTTCCACTCGTGGCTGTTCCACTTTTCCTTCTGGCACCCCCATAATTCAGATGTTGGAACGTTTAAAGATGTCCTGGAGGCTCCTAAGCCTCTTCTCATTTTTTTGAATTCTTCTTTCTTTTCTGTTTGATTGTTTCTTTCTTCCTTCTGATCCACTCCATTGATTTGAGTCCCAGTTTTCTTCCCACCACTATTGGTTTCCTGTGCATTTTGCTTCATTTCACTTAGTGTAGCCTTCATTTTTTCATCTAATTTGTGACCAAAATCAACCAATTCTGTTGGGTGATCACCTGATCATCCAGTGCTTTGAACTGTGCATCTGACAGGTTGGCCATCTCTTGGTTGCTTAAAAGTATTGGCTCTGGGGCTTTGATCTGTTCTTCTCTTTGAGGGTTTGTTTGGGGTTTTTTTTTGGGGGGGTCTGGTCACACCTGTTACATGGTGAGGGGTGGAGCCTTAGGTGTTCACCAGAGCGGGGCAACCCATGTTGCTGGGTTGTGATGCTGTATGTGGGGGCGGGGCCAGAGAGGGAACAACGGCACTTGCTCCACTCTGCCTTGTATTTGAGTCCCTTTTGCTACTTCCCACAAGCAAATCGGGCCCTTCTGGTGCTGGTTCCTAGGTGGGAGGGCTTGTGTATGTTCTAGGGTCCTCTGGGTCTCTCCAACAAACTTTCCTGTGAGGCTGGGAGTCTCTCCTGGCACCTTTTCAATCAGTGCTTTTAGGCTTTATTTCCCGGTGCTGGGGCCCTGGGTTGCATGGTCTGTTTTACTCCATTTTCTCCTGGTTTATCTGCGCGCAAATATGTGACTATGGTCATCCAGCCGCCTTGCACACCTCACTGGGTCTGCTCGTTGCCTCCCTGTGCCCCGTGTCTGCCAGCTGCTGCTTTTTCTTGACC
Source organism: Artibeus jamaicensis (assembly GCF_021234435.1). Lineage (NCBI taxonomy): Eukaryota > Metazoa > Chordata > Mammalia > Chiroptera > Phyllostomidae > Artibeus > Artibeus jamaicensis. The sequence continues at coordinate 23,643,266 of NW_026521788.1, forward strand.
CCTCTCTCCTGGCCAACTCCGCCCCTCTTACCAGTCTGGATGAATGGTTGTTGGACTTCCATACAGTTCAATTTTCTGTCAGTTCTGGTTATTTTTTTTTTGTTTCTAAATGTTTGTTGTCCTTAATTTTGCTTGTGCGAGGAGGCACGGTGTGTCTACCTATGCCTCCACCTTGGCCAGAAGTCCTGCTCTGCATTTTCTTTTGCCTAGAACAAAAGGGGAGAAGAGCCTCCCCACCTCCTCTGCCTATAAACTCCTTCACATCTCAATTCAATATCAATTTCTTAGAGAGACTTTTCCTGACACTGCCCACCCTTAGTCATGGTACTTCCTCTCTGTTAGGGAACCATTTCCCCTGCTGCTTCATCTTTATCATACTTGGCAATTACATATTTATGTGTTATTTGTTAACATCTGCTTTCTCCATTAGTCTTTAAACTATAAGGGGACAATGACTGTGTCTGGCTCTTTTAACCATTCTATATTCACAGCCTGGCACAGTGCTTGGCACAAAGTGGGCATTCAATAATTTTTTGTTAAATAATTAAATGACCAAATGAAAACCCAGCTGTTTACATGGCATACAACAGTGCTTCTAGAGCTGCACTGGCTATCATTCCTCCTCCTAAAATGCTATTCCCTCAGCCTGCAAACTCCTTACTCAGCCAAGAAACCTCCTCTCTGATGCCCCCCTTTACAAAATTTGCACACAGAAGGACACAGTTTTGCTGTTCACCTCTGTACTCATAGAACCTCAATCATGGCCCTCACCCCAGTGTACCTTAATTACTAACTGCCTTCTCCTCAAGACGGAGCCCTAGGTTCTACTGCACCTCATATATAGGCCATTTGAAAGACACCTGAGGTTTGAAAAGGAAACTGAAAATGCCCTCAAGGGTGACATAACTGATAGTAATAGATGTTTGAGGGGATAAGAAGGTACAGGTTCACCGAATAAGTAAGGGGGTCAGCATCATTAGAGTTCAGAAAGAAAGTGAAATTGAGTGGAGTGGGTACAATGAAAACAGGTAGATTGTGAAGGAAAAAGTAAGGAGGTTGATGAACTGGCTTCATGTGCTCAGTAAAATGTGAGAAAGCCATGTGAGAGGGGCAAGGGTGGAGTCTTGAGAGAATAACAAACAGAAAAGAATAGCCATTGTGCTCAACACTGAACTCTTGGCAATAGCTAACTACTAAGTAATGAGTAAAAGGTTGAACACAAATTCCTTATCCAGTCATTCTTTACCAAACCCAAGGATACATCAGTAAGTGTAGCTACAATGTCCGCTGCATCCAAAGGAAAAAACCTGATTAAGGTCAAGACCTTAATCAGGTTTAAAGGGCTCCATCCTTTTAAAGGTCAAGCACTTCACAGTCACACACTCAATCATTTTCAGAAAATCTTTGATTTAAAATATATGAAATCACACAAAGAAAGCTGAGTGTTTGTATTTTTATTACAACATGGTCTCTCCCTCATGCCTGAGGCATGATACTGAGCTGTGTCTCCTCATATAAAGAAATGTAAAGATTAAATGTTCTACCCTGGCAGGTGTGGCTCAGTGGATTGAGTGCTGGCCTGCAAACCAAAGAGCCACTGGTTCAATTCCCAGTCAGGGTCCATGCCTGGGCTAAGCCAGGTCCTCGGTGAGGCCTCCACTATGCAACCAAACACTGATGTTTCTCTCCCTCTCTTTCTCGCTCCTTTTCCCTCTGTCTAAATACACACAAATAAAATCTTTTTAAAAAAAAAGATTAAATGTTCCTTAAAAACAGGGTTATGTCTTATTAAATTCTGCATCAATTTACATGGCCTCACAAAATAATTTGCACAAAGGCGGCATTCAAATAGTTTTAATACTGAATTAAATTAAGAGGTGTACAAGTGCTTCAGATACTACAGATTTGGGGAAAAGAATTTATAAATCTGTTTGAAGTAACACAAATATGTCTCTTGTGAAGGAGGAATGAGCAATAAATGCAAAAAATAGTCCTGGCTTGTGTAGCTCAGTGGATTGAATGCTGGCCTGAGAACCAAAGGGTTGCTGGTTTGATACCCAATCAGGGCACAGGCCTGGGTTGCAGGCCAGGTCCCTGGTAGGGGGACATGCGAGAGGCAACTATACATTGATGTTTCTTTCCTTGTCTTTCTCCCTCCCTTCCCTTCTCTCTAAAAATAAATAAACTTAAAAAAAAAGAAAATACAGCAGTAAAAGAGATTCAAATTACTCAAAACTGTTCTTTGTTGATCACACTAGTGGATCCAGTGGACATTCCACAAGACCTTTCAACTTACATGGCCTTTATAACAGGAAGTGTACAGAACCTGTAAGGGCTGGATCTGTGGCAACATAAAGGCTGTTTTCAACATTCTGAGCCTTTACCCCTTCATTAATGTGGGTACAAATTATGTCTGAGCATTGTCTTCAAAAGACACCTAGGTTCTATAGCTCTTATTTTTCTTTCAATTTATAAAAAAAATTATATAAATGGAGCCACTTTAAACTGAGGTGCCCTGAATGGTGTGGCTCATTTGGTTGGGCATCATCCCATAAACCAAAAGGCTGTCAGTTCAAATTTCCAGTTGGGGCACATGCCTAGGTTGCAGGTTTGGTCCCTGGTCAAGGAGCATACAAGAGGCAACTAATCAATGCTTCTCTCTCACATGGATATTTTTCTCCCTCTCTTGCTCCCTCCCTTCCCTTCTCTCTAAAAATCAATAAATAAAATCTTAAAAGAAAAAATGGAATCAGAACTGCCACCATCCCAGAGGCCCTGCCTTGGGTGTCTTACTCCTCAAAGCTTTGGAATGTTTAAACCATGCAAACTAACCTTTGGACTAAGCCTAAAACAATACTGTACCCCAAAGAACTGTTTGCAAAGATAACAAGTGATGACTACTACATTGAAAATTTAGAACATTCTTTAGAATTAGCATCTCTGTGGTAGATTATCTGCACCTATACAAGTGCCCCCCCCCTTGTCTGAGGTAATTGATGTAATTGTTATCCTTTCCCTGGCCATCCTTACTAGGAACACTCTTTGGGTTTCTGCCTGAATCAGTGCTTCCCAAATAGCTATTCTTTCGGATCTCAAACAAAGAATGCTTGTTGCCTCTCATTTCGCCTTCTCATATTTATTTTTAGGTTAACAAATTTCAAAAACCTATTAATTCTCTATACTTGAAGACCTTCTATAGAACTAAGATTCTAATCATTAAAAGCAAAGGGTAAACATATCCAGCTAAAAACACTCAGGGCAAGGATTTTATCATGTTTTCTCAGTGAACACTTTTTCCCTCTGGGGGCCACCAAGAATAGAGAAAATCAAAGCTGTAGAGTTTATGACTTATGTATATTAAAACAGACTCGAAGCTCTAAATTAGTAAATACTATTTTATCTCATGAAACACTGTAACCCCATGTAAATTTTTCACATAGCTTCACACTAACTGCATGTAAGACTATCACAGATATTAGTCTTACAATAGTAAAGGTTACACTAGTACTGACAAAAACTAAGTAAATCCAATAACAGAGGAAAAGGAAACAAATTAAGAGAGGTCCCCAGGTGACTCAGCCGCACCGATTCGCCCCTCCACACCCCCCCCCAGGGGATGCACCAAAACCATACACTATACTTTCTCCTTCCCTTCCCTTCCCTTCTAAAATAAATAAATAAAATTAAAAAAAAAAAAAAAAAGAGAGGTTAGGCTGAGTGGCTACAATGCCCTATAAAGTTACAAGGTTAATCAAAGAAATTAAAACCCCAACTTCAATTATTTAAAAAGTGAGTCAGCCCAAAAGAATTGAAAACAGCTCTATTCACAATGGCCAAAAGGTAGAAACAACCCAAATGTCCATCAACTATGAATAAATAAGCAAAATGTAGTATTTCCATACAATGAAATATTACTCAGCCATAAAAAGAAATGAAACACCGTGGATAATCCTGAAAACGTCATGTGAATGAAAGAAGCCAGACAGAAAATGCCGTATATTTATGGCTCCATTCTTAGGAAGTATCCAGAATAGGCAAATCTATAGTCAGTAGTTTAGGGGTTGCCAGTATGGACAGGGCAGGGAGCAGAGGAGTTTATGGGAAGTACTCTCACAGGTTGATCTGATCATAAATTCCTAACGAGGCAGGTCCTGGCACATAGTCATGCCCCAGGCCCGTAACTTCTTTAGTGAAAAGTTTGAAGCCAGCCTTGTCCATTGTTCTTGCCCATCTAGGTTAACACACCTTTGAAACACTGGAATACTCCTCCAAGGTGATATTAACTCTCAAGAGAGTACACAATCATGTTAACTGTCCTGTAATCCAATATCTCCCCCCCCCCCCCGCCACCTCCAATCTTCCTAACATCCCCTCCTTCCTTAATTTCAAATGCATAAAAGAAGCAAAACTGTTACTCTCTCTGGACCCTTTGAGATCTTGCTCCCTGGCATATATCACCAGATTGGATTAAACAAACTCTTACAAAAATTCTCTACAGATTTCAGTGTTCTTACATTGACACACTGAATTGTACACTTTAAAATGGTTAAAATGGTGAATTTTATATTATATGAATTTCACCCCAAGAGATAAGGGGACAGTCACCCACAAAGGAGTTCCCATCAGACTGTCAGCTAATTTCTCAAAAGAGACCTTACAGGCAAGAAGGGGCTGGAAAGAAGTATTCCAAGTCATAAAATCCAAAGACCTACATCAAAGATTGCTCTATCCAGCAAAGCTTTCATTTAGAATGGAAGGACAGATAAAGTGCTTCTCAGATAAGATCAAATTCAAGGAGTTCATCACCACCAAGCCCTTATTATATGAAATGTTAAAGGGATTTACCTAAGAAAAAGAAGATAAAAAAGATGAACAGTGAAAGGACAGGAAACTCACAGTTATTAAGAACCACACCTAAAACAAAAGCAAATTAAGAGGACAGCTAGATCAGGAATGAACCAGAGAAATGAAGATCACGTGGAGGGTTAGCAACAGGGGAGTGGGAGAAGGAGAAGGGGGGAGAAGGTACAGAAAATAAGTAGCATAGACAGTAGATAGAAAATAGATAGGGGGGAGGGTAAGAATAGTAAGGGAAATATAGAATCTAAAGAACTTGAGACACATGGACATGAACTAAAGGGGGGGAATAGAACAAATGTAATGGCATAATCAATAAAATAAAAATATATATATTTTTAAAAATCCAGGTAAAGTACAAGATAGATCAATGGATTTTATGTAACAGTGAAATATACTTTAATATATTCAGATTTCACACTACAACTGACCTTTAAAAAACTGTGACTTTCAAGTTTTGCTGAACTATCAAATATCCACAATTTTCTAAAAAGCCATTAAAGTACTCCTCAATTTTCCAAATACATTTCTTATTTCTTATATGATCTAATCAAAAGAGTGTATTGCAATAGATTGAACAGAGAAGCAGATAAAACTCAGCTGTCTTCTATTGAAGAAATATGAAAAAATATAAAACAACAGACCTGACCAAAAATGGCTCAACCAGAAGAACAAAGGAAAGCCCCATAGCCAATACTTTTAAGCAACCAAGAGATAGCCAACCTATCAGATGCGCAGTTCAAAACACTGGTGATCAGGATGCACACAGAACTGGTTGATTTTGGTCACAAATTAGATGAAAAAATTAAGGCTACACTAAGTGAAATGAAGCAAAATGCACAGGAAACCAATAGTGATGGGAAGAAAACTGGGACTCAAATCAATGGAGTGGATCAGAAGGAAGAAAGAAACAATCAAACAGAAAAGAAAGAAGAATTCAAAAAAATGAGGAGAGACTTAGGAGCCTCCAGGACATCTTTAAACGTTCCAACATCCAAATTATAGGGGTACCAGAAGGGGAAGAGGAAGAGCAACAAGTGGAAAAGTTATTTGAACAAATAATAAAGGAGAATTTCCCCAATCTGGCAAAGGAAATAGACTTGCAGGAAATCCAGGAAGCTCAGAGAATCCCAAAGAAGGTGGACCCAAGGAGGAACACATCAAGGCACACCATAATTACATTAGCCAAGATTAAAATAAAGGAGAGAATCCTAGAAGCAGCAAGAGATAAGGGGACAGTCACCTCCAAAGGAGTTCCCATCAGACTGTTAGCTGATTTGTCAAAAGAGACCTTACAGGCAAGAAGGGGCTGGAAAGAAGTATTCCAAGTCATGAAAGGCAAGCAAGGACCTACATCCAAGATTGTGCTATCCAGCAAAATTCTCATTTAGAATGAGAAGCACACATACAGTGCTTCTCAGATAAGGTCAAGTTCCAGGAGTTTATGATCACCAAGCCCTTACTATATGAAATGTTAAAGGGACTTATCTAAGAAAAAGAAGATAAAAAACATGAACAGTAAAAAGACAGCAAACTCACAGTTATTAACAACCACACTGAAAACAAAAGCAAACTAAGCAAACAACTAGAACAGGAACAGAGCCACAGAAATGGAGATCAGATGGAGGGTTAGCAACGGGGGAGTGGGAGGAGGAGAGAAGGGGAAAAGGTACAAAGAATAAGTAGCATAGATGGTGGGGAGAAAATAGAGGGAGGGCAAGAGTAGTGTGGGAAATGTAGAAGCTGAAGAACTTATGACACATGGACATGAACTAAAGAGGGAGAATGTGGGTGGGAGTGGGTGAGCTGGGTAGAGGGGAATGAAAGGGAGAATGGGACAACTGTAAAAGCATAATCAATAAAATATAAATATAAATGAACAATGTCTATCATTTCACTAAAATATTTGGTTTGGAAAATTGAGTAATTTTTATGAAAAATGTTATTTATACTAAAAAGAAATTAGTACTACTTATGTTAATGAATTAACAAATCTTAAATTTCTCAGTTTTAATTTTAATAAAATAAATATTTATATAACCTATATAAAGAAAAGTTCTTCCGGCCATTCAATACTTCTTAAGAAACAAAAGAGATTTATGAAACTAAAAAGTCTGAGAACTGCTATCTTATCCCTTGTTTCTGCTCACAAAGTTCAAAAGTAATATCTCCCATGCACAGTAGTTTCACAACATAGTAAAGGTTGAAAAGCTATGACTTAAAACACAAAGGAAATAATCCATAGAGGTACCAAATCTGAACCTGGTAGAAATGTGTGAAATGCCCTAGGACAAGACCTCCCAGAGCCACTGGTATGCCCTTCAGGCACATGCCCAACAGTCCAGGACACACACACAAAAATGATTCTATACCATTTTTTCTCCCTTCCTCTCAAAATTCACTCCCAATTGAACTGAGACCCAAGATAATTGAGATTATCAATTCAAAATGTGGTAAAAGAAATATTACAAGCAATCCTCTAGGAAAGCAAATCAAGTTGGTGCCCTGCCTGGAGACAAAGGTTTTCTCTAGACAGTTTCTGGTTCAGTGTGAGCTCTGTTCTATCCTTCCCTAATGAAAAAATCACACAAAAACAAACTTCTAATTCAAGTTGGGTTCCTCTGCTCAACAAAGGTCGTAACACTGAAAATGGCATTAACATCAGAAATGGCTCTGGATGCCTAGGATAGCCTCGGAAATAGCCAGGACTGCAGACTGAGGTCCCTAAAAGGAATCTAGGCATGGTAATAAACAGGAGTGAACTTTTTTTTTTTGATGTACGTTTTGATGAGTTAGTAAATGCCAAGCACTGTTCTGAAGCATTTATATAGATGAACTCAATCCTAATAGTCTTATGATATTGATATGGTTATCACCACTTTGTCCAGGAAGTCACTAGATCTGCACTAGTTCACTTTTGTAACTATAACTGACACCCTAAAATGCTACCCACCCTTCCTGTCTTCTATTATCCTAGAAAAACATGAAGGAAACACTGAGTTCCATACAACTAGACTGCTACTATCAATATCAATTGTCCAAGTAACTTAGTAATTATCAGACTAAAATACTTTCTCTACAACAAATTCTTTTTTTTAAATATCAGGTTACCATTTTAAAAAAAGAAAGTCAGAATTGACACACTCTTTGCAATAATAAGATCTGAAAGAAAAGGAATCAAAACTAACTGAATTTCCAGGGATACTTTCAGGCACCTCTTGACTGAAGCAAAGTATTCCAGAAACATACCTGTTGGAGCCATCTTTCATATGAACTTTGGCATAAAGAACATCCACCATGCCTGGATCATCATTCATGTATTCTATCCCTTCCATCTCTACTTCCAGGGGTTTGCCCCCAGAAATATCACTGCAAAGGAAAAATCATTAGATTTTTATAATTATTTAAGCTAAGGGGGCTATAATAATATATTTTGAATCATGGTTAATATACATAGTGAAACTTTACAAAAATGAAGTTGTTGGGGTTTTTACTAACAATATTAACTATCCTTCTAATTTCAAAATTCATACATGTTTAATATATATAAACTAGAAACACTAATATTTCTGAAGACACACTAGCATGCTCTAAGAAAAAGTCAAACAATAACAGTTCTGATTGACAAAGACATTTACTTTGTTGCCCACCTCTGAGGTTTTACATCATTCTTTCAGGCTGGTCTGATGGTAGTGAATTATCAAAATTCAACTAAAGTTAGTGTTATCATTTCTGCAAACAGTATTTCACTCATATAACAATGATGGAGCTGTAAGCTAATATCACCTCTTTAAAAGCAATTTGGCAGTATTTATAAAAAGCCATCAAGAAGAAAAAAACCCTGTGTGCAAACAATTCAGTTTATGAGTCAACCCTAAGGAATAATTATGAATTCAGCTACATATGCAATGATAGCAGATAAAGGATAGTTTTTTACAGAAGAATTCCTACTGATAAATGAAGAAGTAATGACAGACTTAGAATATTACCATATCACCATTTTGCAACTCCTGATAAAATAATGGATTTTAGCAAAATCATCAATGGCCACTAAAACTTAGACAAAAGGTTGGAGAAAATATAGCGATCCTTCTAAAACAGAGCTCTATAAACAGTGGATCAGGCACCACTCCCAAATTCACTGAACAAGCTTATCGCATACACAAAAAAGAAACAACCAAACATGTGTCTCCTGATAAGATGCAATAGGGTTTTGACTGACACATTGTTTGGAGTAGCAAAAGACTGGAACAGACTAAATGCCCAATAACATAGGACTGATTAAATAAATCAAAATACTATGGGCAATAAACAAGCCATTCATGACTAAGAATGCTTTTCAGGTGCTGATAAATAATGATTATCTTTTTAAGTTTAAAAAAAGTATACAACAATGTGCATGCTACACTACTATTTATGCAAAAATGGGGGTAATAAGAATATATATATATACACACAATTTTTTGTACATACATAAAATCTCTGGAAGGATACAAAGACACTACATTTGTTGCCTTTAGAGAAGACAGCAGGGTGCCTGGTGGGATAGCAGTGGGAAGAAAACTCTTCAATGCATATCCTTTGTGCCTTTAAAATTATAACCACCGTAAATGTATTGCCTATTAAAAGGTTGTAATTCTCCAAAATATAAAAAAGAAGCCAAACGCAAAAAGTATATATGCCAAATGATTCAATATATATATGACATTAAAGAACAGCAAGATTAATCTATGGTACTAGAAATCAGAATGACAGTTCCTCCTCGAATGGAGGAGGAGGAGGAACTGAAAAGAATGAACATAAAAGAACTTCATAAGGTGATGGCGATGTTCTACATCTTCATCTGGGTGTGGTTACATGGGTGTATACATTTGTCTTAACTCACCAACTACACTTAATATCTGTGCATTTTACTTGAAGTAACTTATACTTCAAAGAAAAATACATATATGCATATATAAAAAAGTATGGGAATATATACTCTAAAGCATTCATAGTAATTATCTTTAGCTGGTAAGGCTACAAGTGACACTTTTGTTTATCTGAAATTTTTGGCTTTTTTAAAACTAACATATATTACTTTCATGTTAAGTAAAACCCACCATCCTGCTTTCTTCACAGACCCCATCAGTAGGATTATACCAACTTCAACCAGAAAAGGTTTTGCTGTGCCAGGCTGAAACCCAGCTAAAAATCAGCTGACCACACGGCCTTCTCCAAGCCCCACAACTCCGAGCCAGGGACTCTATCCATCCTGTCCACTTCTACATCCCTGGAACCTGGCACAGTGCCTTATATAAAATTGGTACTCCATAAATCTCTGGTAAACATTGATTGGGTGTTCTACTATAAAGGGAGAAGCTGTTCTGAACAATTTTGAGAAGAACGTGGACATACATTATATTGTTATTGAATAAAATATGAGACTGGCTCAAAGACAAAAAGATGCTAGAATCCACCAAAAGACAATTCCAAAAAGGCAAAACAAAAAAGTTCTCTTGATATTGACCTAAAGCCATAAAAGACTCTTTATAGCCTGGAAATTGTAATGGTAAAGATTCCTTTAAAACTTCAAGACCATACGATTGCACAAGACCAGAATTTTTCTCAGTAAGAAACTAAACAACTGAACTACTTCAGGCAAATATTTTAAAAAGAAAAATTACAGCCTTGATTATAAGTATCCTGTAACTACCTCTAATAAGTGGTTATTACAAAAACTCAAGCCAAGCTCTGAGGCCTTTAGCTTCAATCAACAATACAGTGTATCTCCATTTCAAGTAATAGCCAAAGAATTCAATATGAAAGACTGCCATTCAATCCCATCAAAGTGCAGTCAATAAAACATTTTTTTAAAGAACAACTTAATACTAACCATACATTCCTCTACATTTTTCAGCTTTAACACTGCACAGTTAGAGCACCAGAAAGCACCATACCATTAGTTTCTCTTCCCACTAAAATGTTTTTACTGGGTTGATATTTAATGTTATATCCTTGCTTACCCCTAGAAGTTACCTGTAGAAGCAACGTGAAGAATGTTTTTGTATCTTCTGCAAAACAACTGAAGATACTGCTTATGATCATTCTGGTTTATTTACATTAAGATTTACGTAAGCAGTTTTTCTTGAATTAAGAACCAGAAAAAGATTCTCTCCTAAAACGTTATGTTCATTTTTATCAGGTAGCAACTATAATAATTGATGCATTTCTTTTTGGAATTTAGTTCAAGTATAATGGTCCTCGAAACTACTAAATTTTCTTACCTTGGTTTTCAGGTAGAACTTTTCCCCATTCCACCTTTATGGTTTCTGAGCTCTCTAACTTTAACATTTCTTTTGTATATACATCCACACTATAATAAACTACCTCAAATCCTTGGAATTAGATGGAGTACAAACAACAAAAAGATGAAATAATGAACAGGATCCATAGCCTGCCTTATGAGTAGAAACAGAAACTTTTCAACCTATCCCTGGGATTTATCAAGAGGGAGATTGAAGAACAGGACAGAAATCCAATGGTTTGCCTGACAGATGCCCTCGCTTGGTGACCAAACTATTTTTTTTTTTAAGATTTTATTTATTTATCTTCAGAGGGGAAGGGGGAAGGAGAGAGGGAGAGAAACACCAATCCACGGCTGCCCCTCGTGCATCCCCTGCTGGGAACCGGCCTGCAGGGAACCTGCCTGCAACCCAGGCATGTGCCCTGACTGGGAACCGAACCGCGATCGTGTGGTTCGCAGGCCCGCGCTCAATCCACTGAGCTACACCAGCCAGGGCTCCAAACTATTTCTTGCATCTGGAACACCAGTGAGGATATTTCTCAATTCGGTGACATCTGAGGCAATAATTAAGAACCAACAGTTATCCATGGGTATTTTTCCTCCTTTACTCTCTTCCTTCTTGTCCCTTCTTAACGTACTCGGTTTAACCTCAGGCCTACTGGGAACACTCAGGCACAAGCAGAGTGATACTGGAGCTACAGAAGTGACACTCAGAGGCATCGCACTGCTTGTGGTCCACATCTCACAAAGAAAGGTCACCAGGGACACATTGAGGGCATCAGCATTTGCAGAACACTTGAAAAATTCGCTGTGAATAATTCTTCACAGCTACACTAGTCTTTAGCCTAAGAATTGAAATCAAAGTTCTATTTCTCATCAGGCAACATCCTTACACTCAAAAACTACCTCCCAATTTAAAACAAATATTTGACCATCCATTTCTTTAAAATACCTATGTAGCACCACATTTTTAATTAAATTCCAATAAAGCCAAATTTAATATTTAAAATTTAAAAGCCATCAAAGTAAACTATAGTACATTATACAATGGTCTATTAATTTTCAATGCTTTCATTTTTATATTTTAATTGAAGATATTTACATCATAAAAAGTTCAGGTTAGAAATACCATTGTTTATTGAAGTATAAAGGCTGACGTCAAAGATCAAGGATAAAGAAAAAAGTTAGATGATGCATTTTACTCACCAGAGCTGTAATATAAGTATTTTTTTTAAGAAGAGAATTCTTCCTTTTAGTAAAACAAAGCATTTCTAATCAACCAACCAATTCTGATTCTTGTTCTTCTCAGGAATAAATTAATTTTGCATTGTATACTTCTTAAACAGTGTGTGTGGCAGAAAGGAAGGTAGGAGAGGAGGAGTAGAGAGGTTTGTTTTATTTGCTGGTTTCAAATCTTACCAGCTTCTTGAAAAGAGCATATTCAATAGATTTTTTGCCTGCATTGCAGATTTTTGGCAGGGTAACTTTGTCCTATTTCAAAAGCTTTGCTGAACTTTAAAAACTACAATAACTGTTTTCATCCTGTCATGTCAAAAATTCTTAGGAACCATTAAGGCTGCTCCTCATTACCTATGCACAGCAACCCCAACATGCTTAAAGGACCCTGATTGGCATTTAGACACAAAAGGCACCAAGAGACATAAAAGAGAGGAACTCAGCTAAATCCTCACATAGCTCTGGATAAACCCTCAATGACTAAAAACCTGTGACCTGATTTTTTTTTATTTAAGAAGAAAATTCACTTTATAACAGTATATTTAATGAGATTCTTATGGAATGTCAGGATTCTGAAAAACTCAGATTCATGGCTACATAGTCAGGAACAATAGGTAAAAAGCAAGATATTGGTTCAGTGAGGAAAACACTGCTGCTACAGCATCTTAACCTGCTCAGTTGGTCATCAAAATACCATACACTTGGAGGCTGAAACAACAGACATTTATTCCCAGATATGGAGGCTGGGAAGTCAAGATAAAGGTTCTGCTGATTTGATTTCTCCTGAGAACTCTCTTTGTGGATTGCAGATGGCTACATTCTCACTGTGTCCTCACATGGTGAAGTGCTTTTTCATAAGGTAAAAAAAAAACACACACAAATATTTCTCTGAACAAATTTTTTATCTACCCTAAAAAATTTTAAGCAGGATTATCCCAATGGCAGTCAAGAAAATGTAGCAGCTTTCACTTTCGTTTAGCAAAAAGTGACCTGGGTATAATTTAAAGTGTCAGAACTCATTCTAAATTGCTCTGCTTTGTAAGGTAAAATATCAAGTTTTCTTTTATGCAAGGAAAATTGTACATATCTAACAAAAAACACCAAATTATTTTGTATTTCAGGTAAGATCGTGAGAGAACAGTTATATTCATTACTGAACAAATGAGAGAAAGAAGTATTCTTTGCTGTTTGAGGTTCACAAAGAACAGGCAGACTACAAACCAAATCAGCTTATGATTTTGCTCAAGAAAAATATTTTGTCTTCGCACCCTGGCTGGTGTAGCTCAGTGGACTGAGTGTGGGACTGCAAACCAGAGGATTGAGGTTTGATTCCCAGCCAGGGCACATGCCTGGGTTGCAGGCCAGTTCCCAGCAGGAGATGCATGAGAGGCAACCATACATTGATGTTTCTCTACCACTCTCCTTCCCTTCCCTTCTAAAGATAAACAAATAAAATAAAATCTTAAAAAAAAAGGAAAAGAAAAATATTTTGTCTTCAAAACAATTAATGGAAAGAAGTAGCCCACAAGTGAGTCACTGTATTACAGTTTCATATACAACATAACTAGAGAAAAATTTTTATTCCTTTTATGTTGTTTTACCCAATGAACCAGAAAATCCATTTCTACAAGGCAATGATACAACAGTATGGGACCTGAATAGTATTCATAGATTTTTTAAAAAACAAAACTATTCAAGTGACTCAGTCTTCAAATTTTCTTATTCTTCATCAATTCTAAGTAAAAGGAGTAAAGTGAAAGGGAGGAAGAGATGCTTCTTTAAAATAAATCTGTTAGTGCCCTGGCTGATATGGCTCAGTGGCTTAAGTGCTGGCCTGTGAACCAAAGGGTCGCTGGTTCAATTCCTAGTCAGGGCACATGCCTGCATTGCGGGCCAAGTCTCCAGTAGGGGGTGTGTGAGAAGCAACCACACAATGAGATTTCTCTCCGTCTCTATCTCCCTCCCTTCCCCTCTCTAAAAATAAATAAATAAATCTTTTTTAAAAATTCTGTTAGGTCAGATGTATGTGTAAATTAAAATTTTACAGTAAAAAGAATGACAACTCAGGACCTAGAACAACAATGCTTTCTCTGAGTCAAAACATTTGCTTGGGTAGTTTTTGGTATCCTCACTATGACTCACACGAAATCACCTGTAATAATAAAAAAAGAAAGTGAAAGCCTGCATTTCTGAGATACCTGAAGACTTTCTTAGAGGAGCATGTTATAGTGTTGAGCTAGTGCAGTAAGCAGAATAATGGCTCTCCAAAGATGCCCACATTCCACTGTCTGGAATCTGTAAACACACTACCTGGCATGGCAGAGACTTTTGCAGATGTGATTTAGGTTATCAGTTTGAAATGGAGAGATTATCCTGAATTATCTGGGTGGACTCAAATCAAAGGGAGTCCTTAAAAGCAGAGAACCTTTCCCTGCTGTGGCTAGAGAGAGATGTGACAACAGAAAAAAGGTCAGAGAGACGTGATGTTGCAACTGCTGATACAAAGGAAGGAAACCATTAACCAAGGAATGTGTGTGGCCCCTAGAAGCTGGACCCGAGAGGCAAGGAAACAGATTCTCTTCCCTAGAGTCTCCGAAAAGGAACACAACCTGCCATACCTCGATTTTAGCACAGTAAAACCCTATCAGACTTTTGCCCCATAGAACTATGAAATTTGTATTATTTTAAGCCACCAACCTTGTAGTAATGTGTTACAGACACACAGAAAACTAATACAGTAACCTATACTCTTTGACAGATAATAAAGAGAATTTCCCTTTGGAGAAATAATGGCACGTCCTATTAAAAGCAAAATTTGCCCACTGAACTAGTATAAGTTAAGGTAGAGGCTTTCCATAAAAATGTATAAATATATGCTTTAAATCCACTTTAAATCTTTCAGACAATGGTCCAGTGTGAAGTGTTACAAATGGGTGAGTCAACAACCTTGTTCCCATGTCACCCAGTTCTCTAGACCAGTACAGGCACCCACCCTTCCCCACTCCTGTGCATTACTCACTCAATGAAGTCCTCTTTACACTGCTTTAGCATCTCACATGTCTGCTGGATCTCTTGCTCACTCAAAAGTACCAACATCCCAATCGTTAGGTGAAGTTTTTTTGGATTCTGGAAAATACTGCTATCAACTCCACGATCCTGTTATCAAAGGGAGAAAAATAAGAAACTCAGCCAATACAAAAATAAATGGTAGGAATAACATTTAGAGTTCAGAAATGAATCCACACATTTATATATAAGAAACTGATTTTCAACCAGGATGCCAAGACAATTTAATGAAGAAAGAAGATTCTCTTCAACAAATGATGCCGGGCCAACTGAATATCAGTTGCAAAACAATGCAAAAGAATGAAGTTAAATTCCTACTTCATATTATATACAGACATTAAATCAAAATGGAGTCATGAACTACTAATACATGTATCAATATAGATAAACTTCAAAAACATTAGCTAAGCAAAAAAAGCCAGATGCAAAAAATGATGCATTATATGATTTCATTTATGTGAAATGGATAAAAAAAAGGCAAATCTATGGAGACTGAAAGATTAATGGTTACTTGGGGTCCAGGAGAGGACTGCAAACAGGCAGGATAAATCTTTTTTGATTGATAGAGATGTTCTAAAACTGGATTATGGCAAAGGCTGCACAACTCTGTCAATTTACTGAAAACTGAATTGCACACTTAAGATAGGTGTATTTTTAAATTTTTTTATTTACTGATTTTTTTTTAAGTGAGAGAGAGAGGAAGAGGGAAAAAGAGAGTACATGCCAACGATCAAACCCACAACCTTGGTGTACCAGGACAATGCTCCAACTGACTGAACTACGCAGCCAGGGTAGTTTTTTGGTATGTAAACTATACCCCAACAAAGCTGTTAAACATAAACATGTGTATGCATGCCTTTTCTTTTAAGAGTATCCAAGAAATCCTGAAGAAAGTTTTTACCTAGAATTCAACCTGCTGAGAGTTATTCACAGAATAATTTAAGAGTGTTCATCTCTTCAAATACCATATGACTTCACTTATACATGGAATCTAAAAAGTAAAATAAATGAACAAACAAAATAAAAACATTCATACAGAGAACAGACTGACGGTTGCCAAAGTGGGGTATGTTGAAGGGCTGGGTGAAAAAGGTGGAGGGATTAAGAAGTACAAGCTCGTAGTCACAAAATAGTCACACGGATGTAAAGTACAGCATAGGGAATGCAGTCAATAATATTGTAATAACTACGCATGGTGCAAAGTGGGAGCCTGAAATATTGGGGAGGGAGAACACCTTATAAAGTATATAACTGTCTAACTACTGTGCTGTTTACCCAAAACTAATACCAAATAATAGTGAATGTGCACTCAAATTGAAAGTAATAATAATAATAATAATAATACAGTGAAAACAAATCTACTGAAATAAATTGGATATTTGGATACTGATAATGGAAAGAAAAAGAGTGATCATCCCTCAGTTGATCTTTCCTTTTGATGACTTTGACAAAGGTCTTTCAACCTATAATGTTAAAAACACTATGTACACAGAGATCTTTGTAGATGATTAAACTGGTATCTGAAATTACTTAGGCAAATATGGTTTTTCTTTCTTTTTTTTAATTAATTAATTTATTTATCTTTAGAGGGGAAGGGAAGGAGAGAGAAGAGAAATATCAATGTATGGTTGCTTCTCATGTGTCCCCTGCTGGGAACTGGCCCCTGCTAGGAACTGACCTGCAACCTAGGCATGTGCCCTGACTGGGAATCGAACCGTAATCGTGTGGTTCCCAGGCCTGCGCTCAATCCACTGAGCTACACCAGCCAGGGCTCAAATATGGTTTTTCTTAATAAATTATGTTGGGGCAATTGGACGGATCCTTCGAAAAAGAATACAATTATATCTATTCTTTCCACCGCACACAAGAATCAACTCCAAATCAAAGACTAAAATGTAAAAAATGAAACTATACAAGTACAAAAAGAAAACAAGATGAATTCCTCTTTAACTTGAATATAGACAAAGGCTTTTTAACTAAGATCAGAAATCCACCCTGGCTAGTGTGGCTCTATAGGCTGGATGTCATTCCGCAACATGAAAGGTCACGAGTTAGATTCCTGGTCAAGGCACATGCCTAGGACTAGTGTCCTTATAAAAAGAGGAGCATAAGCACACAGAGAAAACACCATGTAAGGACACAACAAAAAGGCAGATGTCCGCAAGCCAGGTCTCATCAGAAAAAAACCCTGCCAGCATCTTGATCTTGGACTTCAAGCCTCCAGAACTGTGAGAAAAAAGATCTCTGTTGTTTAAGCCACTCAGTCTGTGGCATTCTGTTATAGCAGCCCAAGTGTCTAATACACCGAGCAATCCCTCTTCTGGGAATTTATCCCGAGGATGTATTTTCAACAATATGAAACACCTATGCACAAGGTTAGTGACTGGAGCATTACTGGAAAATATCTAAACGTCCAAGTACAGAAGATTGGCTGAAAACTATATATAAACACATGTGTAAATTGATATAAAGGAACTTTTCAGGGCATAATGGCAAGTGAAAAAAGGACAGTGCACAAGAGCATATAGTTTGCTATTATCTGTGTAAAAAAGAAGGGAAAATAAGAAAACATACACATACCTATTTATCTTTACTAAAAGGAACACAGGACATATAAACCAAAAAGCAATGAAGTTGGTTACCTACAAGGGATAAGGAGAACAGGGTACAAGGGACTCAGGAACATGCTCCACTTCTTCTGAATATGCCCTTTTTACAGTTTTGATTTTTGGAAGCATGTTGATACTCTACAGATTCAAAATAAAATTATTAACAAGGATGGGAAGGAGGAAAAAAACAAAATGTTGGAAGCAAACTAAAAATTAACCAACCTGCATTTCAAATAAATACCAAATCTATACTACAGGGGGTTTAAAAAAGAACTAATCCAAGTAACTTAAAAACACAAAATCTGACTATATATCTCAGTTGGGTTTTTTTTAGATGTATTATAGGATTCAGCAATTGTATAAAGAGAAACATAAAAATATGGAATGGGCACCCTGACCAGCATGGCTCAGTTGCTTCAGCGCCATTCCACAAAGCAAAACGTCATTGGCTGGATTCCCACTCAGGGCACATACGAGAGGCAACTTATCAATATTTCTCCCTCACATCAATGTTTCTCTCCCTCCCTTCCCCTCTCTGTAAAAATAAATAAATAAAATCTATTTTAAAAATTATGGAATGCAGGAGGGAAAGAAAGAATGCTGTGGGATGGAGTGCAATCGAAGATATCTTTGTGAACTCTTGACTTCTAACATATATACATTTGGCACTCTGTATCTGTGAGTGTCATATCTGTGGATTCAACCACCAACTGCAGATCAAAAACATTTGGAAGAAAGATTTCAGAAAGTTCCAAAAAGCAAAACTTCAATTTGTCACACACCAAGCACTAGGCTGACTCCACACAAATGAAGTAATATGTAGACCCACCCCACTGTAGCCTGTAGGCATATGGACTATATGCAAATTCTAATTTTATATAAGGGACTTGAGCATTCTTGGATTCTGGTATCTGCAGGGGGTAGTGGAACCAATCCTGGTTACTGAGGGACAAATGCTAGATACTGAGGGATAACTGCACAAATATATATATATATATATATATATATATATATACACACACACACACACATATATACCACTGTATATGCACAAATATATATATATATATATATATATATATATATATATATGTATACACACACACACATATATATATATTATTATTTTTGGCATACATATATTTTCCAGCTCTGTCCTAGCAGTAAATATTTTGAGTACACCTAGCACCATTTTGGTCTCTAAAACCATTTCCCACAAAATGGAACCTGGGTTCTTAGAGGAATGGCTAAGTCCAGGGCTGGGTCAGGGAAGTACAAGATAAGCCTGGAACAGCTTATTATGCCAGAAAGTACAGGAGTAATGGTGGTGGGGTATGGAAGGAAGGCATGTCACCAACACAGAAACCCGCTTGAAGGGCCCCCTACTGGTTAAACAAGGAAGAATTTGCACATTAAAATAATTAAGAAGAGTAATAATTTATAAACTACTAAAAAAAATAGGAATGCACAACTCTTTACCAATAATAGATGAGAAGAAGAGAACACTGTTTCTTACAGTATAACACTGAATTGTAACTGGTAAATATGACGACAATATACAAGTTAGAAAATCGTAAGTTTGTAACCATCAAAGCAAAGATTGGTTCAGGAAAGAATCATCAAAGGATGTTAAATCCAAAGGGAGATTTTGTTGAGAAGCTGAATCTTTGCATAGTCTTAAATGTCTCTCAACAGACTGCCTACTGGTTGTATGAAAAAATAATAGCAACTACACATAGAAGAAATCAATCACACCTGGACTGGCTGATGTAAAAATTAACATTACTAACAAAGGACATCATCTCTAGAAGAGGTGTGCTGAGAAAGATACATCATCACTTATGCAATGTTCTAGCCAGAAATGCATAACCTCAGTCTACTCATAAGGAAACACCAGACAGACCTCAAATGAGCATTCTATTTTTTTAAACTTATTATTTATTAAAGAAACATTCTATCTAAAATAAATAAATAAAGTCAGTATCAAGAAAGACAAAGAATGGCTGTGGAAATGGTCCAGATCCAGAGAGACTTAAGAGACATGACAACTAAATTCAATACCTAGTCCCAGTCTGGGTTCTGTGTCAGAGGGGAAAATGCTGTGTGGACACAATTAGGGTATAGATGGCAAAACATAGATAAAAGTATCCATGCTACCTACATTTATTAAAGCTGATAACTATGTAGCTATTATGTTTTTAGAAATAATGATTTCATAGGAAATATATATCAAAGTATTTAGGGTAAATGGCCATAACATATACAATACACTCTGAACTGGTTCAGAAAGAAAGAAAAGACAAAAAAAATGCTAAAACAAATAGAGTAAAATATTAATAGGTGAATATGAGTAAAGGATATTATCTATAGTTTCATAACTTTTCTGTGAGTTTAAAATTATTAATATCCTATTGCTGCTATAACAAATTACCACGAACTTAGTGGTTTTAAAACTACTCAAATTTATTATCTTACTATCTGGAAAGAGGAACCTCTAGAACTTTTCTTTCCTTAACTTACTCTTTGGGACCACACTACTTTAGTCAACCTGAGTTCGCTTGATAAGAAAACAATGAATACTGAAAAACAAAGCAGGACACAAAAGGGCAGGAACCAGAACAGATGGGTACCCCACAGGCCACCTAATCTGTAGTATTTTGGGGGAATCTAAATCATAAGAGTTCATAGTCTTTTCAGTGTGCTGGAGATCATATAATCTATATGTAACCCTAGGTAGTATTTTAATAAATGGGAAACACCCTAAATTTTACCCTGCCTAGCAATGCTGTCTACTAAGAAAAACTTTTCTCTTACCGAATTCTCTAAAATGAATGTAGAACCAAATAATCTTCATGGCAATGACATGAATCTCTGGAGACACCATTTTTCTTGGAATATAGCACATTCCCTTCCACAAGCTTCTTCTTTGAAATGAATTAAGACAAACATCAAACTTTCTACTCCAGGAGTTCAATTACACTGGGCACTGCTCCAAGTTCCCCATTACTCAGAGCTGGAACTATTTTACTCCATTAGGTTGGCTAACCAGGCTGGCGCCTGAAAATTCTAATGGTAGTGACCTTCCATCCACCAAGGAAAAGCAGAGTATTGTAACAGAAGTTCCCTGGGGCAGTTTGTCTAGATGTAAAAAAAAAAAAAAAAAAAAAGTGTTTCTAAGTCACATTAGTAAGCCTGAGTTTCTTTGTTAAATAAGGTCTCATCCAAGGAAAAAATGCATGCAAAAGCTACCTGCACAGAAAGCATATATGTAGGCCAAAACAACAGCTCAGAGTTCAAAGTCACATCCTTAGCTCAGAAGTCCCAGGTGCAAAACCTTAAACCTCTACAGCTTCATGATTTACCACTAACAATCACCACATCATCACTTGGCCCTTCACTGATTACACTTTTTATAAAATTATATTTTATTGATTATGCTATTACAGTTGTCTCAATTTCCCTCCTTGGCCCCCCTTTGCCAGCACCCTCCACTCCCCTGGGCAATCCCCACTCCATTTTCAAGTCCTTGAGTCATGCATATTAAGTTTTTTGACTACTACATTTCCTATACTTACCTTAGATCCCCATAGCTATTCTGTCCCTACCTATTTGTACTTCTTAATCCCCTCACCTCTTCACCCATTTCCCCACACTCCCCTCAAGTAGCAAAACACTCTCCATATCCATGATTCCATATCCATTTCATATAATAATGGTTTGGAGATGATGAACTCTAGTTTTTCTTGTCTGGGAAGCTCTTTCTCTGCCCTTTGATTCTAAATGATAGCTTTGCTGGGTAGAGCAATCTTGGCTGTAGGTCCCTGCTTTTCATGACTTGGAATATTTCTTGTCAACCCCTTCTAGCCTTCAAAGTTTCTTTTGAGAAATCAGCTCAAAGTCTTGAGAATTCCTCTGTAGGTACTAAGTGCTTTTCTCTTGCTGCTTTTAAGATTCTCTCTTTATCTTTAACCTTTGGTATTTTAATTATGATGCGTCTTGGAGTGGGCCTCTTTGCATCCATCATAATTAGGGCTCTCTGTGCTCCCTGGACTTGCATGTCTATTTCCTTCACCAAATTGAGGACGTTTTTTTTCATTACATTTTTCAAACTGATTCCCAATTTCTTGATCTTCCTCTTCTCCTTCTGGCACCCCTATGATGTGAATGTTGGACCTCTTAAAGTTGTCCCAGAGGCTGCTTATACTATCCTCATTTTGGGGGATTCTTTTGTCTTCTTCTTGTTGATTCATTGCTTTTTGCTTCCTTATGTTCCAAACTTTGACTGATTCTCAGCTTCATCACCTCTGCTGCTGTTTCCCTATAAAGTGTTCTTTATTTCAGTTAGTGTATCCTTCATTTCTGACTGGATCATTTCTATGCTGCTGAAGTCCTAAGTTCCTTGCACACTGTTATATAACCAGTGTTTTGAACTCTGCATCTGATAGACTGTTTATGTCCATTTGTTTCCGTTCTTTTTCTGGAGTTTTGACCTGTTCTTTCATTTGGGCCCTGTTTCTTTGTCTCCTCATTTTGGCAGACATGTTTGTTTCCATGTATTAGGTAGAGCTACTTTGACTTCATGTCTTGGTAGTGTGGCCTAATTTAGTAGGTGTCCCCTTGGGTCTGGTGGCACAGCCGCCCCTGTTACCTAAGCTGGATACTGGAGGTGCACCCTTCATTTGGCTGAGCACACCCTCCTCTTGTAGTTGAGCTTTGATTGCTGTTGGCAGGTCAATGGGAAGGACTTACCCAGCCCAGTCAGCTGCAAGGATTGGCTGTGAACACTTATCACCAACCTCTGCCCTGCATGTATCATCAGGAGTGCAGGGGCAGGATGGTGGGACTCCAATGTGGTCTATACCTGTCCACTGGGTGCACAGGCTCTGGGTTTCCCGAGTGGTACAGGTCACTTGGGAAAATTTATAACTATAAATCCCATAACTCTTCTTGTACATTAAGAACCCTAAATTAGCCCTGTCTGGCATAGCTCCGCAGATTAAGCATGGGCTGCAAACCAAAGGGTCACCAGTTCGATTCCCAGTCAGGGCACATGCCTGGGTTGCAGGCCAGGTCCCCAGTGGGGGCCATATGAGAGGTGACCACACATTGATATTTCTCTCCTTCTCTTTCGCCCTCCCTCCCCTTCTCTAAATATAAATAAATAAAACCTTAAAAAAATAATCCTAAAGTATACACTAAAGCTTTTTTTATAAATAAGTTTTCTTCTTCAGTGAATACTACTAAATGAAGAAAAACTAAGGGGAGACCCCAAATCCATTAGCCATTTCTTCCCAGTGTTGGCCTTCACATAGAGTATGAGCAGAATTCTGTCGTTTCTGAAGTTACAACCTATTGGATTCTCCAGGTAGCCTGAAAAATCCCACTGCTTTAGACAGATATATAAGCCTTCAGAATGCTCCACCAAACACAGCTTTGATTCATTTTTCATTACTGATATGCTTTTTACTGAACCCTGCTGTGAGGTAAAATGGAATTATAGCAGCTTTATTAGCTATAGAATGATTGAGAGATATACAGGGTTTTAACATACTTCTTGAACTAGCAGACAGTAAGACATCTTTGAATCTTAATATAAGAGAGGAAAGTGAAAAAAATAAGGTGCAGTGTATGTGCAGATCACACAGATAAGAAATACCTTGCTGATGCCTGTGAGTAGCTAAATCCTACACTCAGGGATGATGGTGATAATGTCTGCAGTCAAACATTTCTTATATAATTGATTAGCACAAAGGAAGGTGATTTCAGGAAATGCTATTCTAAAATGTAAATTCACATTTCCTTGGGCAGTCAAGGGTGAGTTCAAAGACAAGCATGCCCAAACAGAGAAAAATAGAGAAAAGAGACCAACTATTTTTTTTTTAGGGAGGGAGACACACAGACAGAAACATCGATTTTGTTGTTCCACATATTTATGCATTCATTAGTTGTTTCTACGTGCCCTGACCAGAGATGGAGCCCACAACCTCACCAAATGAGGAAGACGCTCTAACCAACTGAGCTACCCAGCCAGGGCAAGAGGTCAACTATTTTAAGGGCAGAAAAGAGATGTTCAAGAAAGAGTGAGGGTGCCCCAGCCAGCGTGGCTCAGCTGGTTGGGCATCATCCCACAAACTGAAAGGTTTGACTCCTGGTCAGAGCATTTGCCTGGGTTGCAGGTTCAGTCCCTGGTAGGGGATTGCACAGAAGGCAACCAATCCATGTTTCTCTCTCATATCAACGTTTCCCTCTCTTTCTCCCTCCCTTCCCCTCTCTCTAAAAATCAAAATTAAAATTAAATTTAAAAAATGTGAAGGAAGTTCAGGATGAGACCTGGGAGTACAAACTTGTCTGCTGTATTAAAAATGTGACCTTCACAACAATGTTTTAAAATGAAAATTAACTGTGATAGCAGGCAGAATTCTAAGAATGACCATAACTTTTGTATAATCTCTTCCTTTGATTGTGGGTGGAAACTGTGAAAATGATGAGACATCACCACTGTGATTATACTGTTATACGGTACAGTCAACCTTAACATACGAAGATAGATTATCATCATGAGCCTGATTACACACATGATCTCTTTAGAGAGCAGAGTTTTCTCTGGCTGGTGATAGAAATCAGAGATTCTAAGTACAAGAAAGTTTTAACCAAAGCCAAAGGGGCCACCTGTAAAGGAAGCTGGGACCTCAGACCAACAGCCACAGGAACTGAACTCTGCCAACAATCTGAATGAAGTGGGTTCTTCCCCAAGGCACCTAGGTAAGAGATCAGTCTCACCAACACCTAGATTTCGTCCTCCGGAGACTCTATGCAGAGTACCCAGCTGAGCCCACCAGGTCTTCTGATCTACAAATACTACAGAACTGTGAGATAATAAATGGGTGTTGTTAAAGCTGCTAAAATTGAGGTAAATTACTATGCAGAAATAGAAAACTAATACAATAGGGTAGGGTAGGGTACAAAGGTAAATTAATGCACCCTTCTTTTCATCTTTCACCACAAAAATCCCAAAAGGACTTCATATATTTGACATAAGAAGGATAAATTCACAGAAAAAGAATAAAAAGGAAGGAAGCTGCAGTATTTTGGGCTTCAACTTCTACTTCAGTAAAATGGAACGTCAACATCTGTCTGATAGGGACAGACTGAAGATTAAATAAAATAAACACAGGAAGCACTCAGAACACTGTCTACCACAACGCAACTGCTTGATAATTATTTGCTTTTTATATATTTCTCAATGTTGACTAAGTAAATAAAAACAGTGATAAACTCAGCCCTATTTACAATATTACAAATTATTAGAAGAAAAAGTTTACGAGTAGCAGCATTATTCATAAGAACCCAAACATGGGAACAACCTAAATGTTAATCAAGTGAAAAGATAAACATTATATATTCTACACAATGAAATAAAATGTTATATATCCACACAATGGAATATTACTGGGCAATTAAAAAGAAATGAAGCAGTGTTCCATGACAAACATGGATAAACTAGAGCCTATTATGAGTGAAAGATGCCAGGCACAAACACCACATTTCCTATGATTCCATGTACATAAAATATTTAGAACAGGCAAACTCACAGAGATAGACATTAAATTGGTGGTTGTTAGGACAGGGGAAGGGGAAATGGGGAGTGACAGCCCTAAATGCGTATGGGGTTTCTTTTGGGGCCTGTACAGTTATCCCGGAATTAGTGGCAATGGTTGCACAAAGTAGTGAATATACTAAAAACCACTGAACTATATGCTTTAAATGTGGAAATTTTACGATATACAAATTACATATCAATTTTAAATGGATGAGAATGTCTTCCTTTTGCCCACGAAGAATTAACTCCTATAGGACTTACCCTCCTGCTCTCAATAACTAGAAAACTTGTAAAATATATAAAACAAATGTCTTCAGATATTGGAAACATTGTGCTGGACTGTGAGCCCCATCCAAGCTTTGTGAACAGTGACAATTTCTAGACAGTTGCACAGAGTGGGGAACACAGAGTCCAGACCAGAGTTCTGTGAGTTGAGGTGACAAAAACTGGAATTTAGAAATGCCAAGGCAAAATTTAAGAGCTCCAGGGAATGTCCCATTTTGTTATTATGTTTGGCAGGACAGATAGCAAACCACGGCAGGAGGAAGAGGGAGAAACGTCACCCACTAACTCAACAGTCCTAAGCCTGGTCCATAATCTTGCCAGGTGTCCCAACATCACAGAAAACACCACGCTACCCTGACTGGTGTGGCTCCGTGGACTGAGTGCCAGTCTGCAAACCCAAGGTTTGCTGGTTTGATTCCCAGGCAGAGCACGTCTTGGTTGTAGGCCAGGTCCCCAACGGGGGGTGCACGAGAGGCAATCACACATTGATGTTTCTCTCTTTCACCTTCCCTTTCCCCTCCCTCTAAAAATAAATTAATTAAAGTAATCTTAAAAATCTTTAAAAATACACGCACACACACACCATGCTAACATGGAAGGAGGGCCATCCTTGAAATTCTGTGCATCTTCTCCACTATCTGGGAAAGAAAGCCTTTGAAACTGTGCTTTCATCCCAAGGCCTGAAAGGCCAGAAAGGTCCTGTCATGCCCAAAGGAAGAAGCCCATTAACAGCTTTGGTTATACATGCCACCCCCACCCAAAGCTGGCAAAACCTTTACCTGTCAATCAATATGTAGCCCACTTACTCCTCATCTTACCAACTAGTCCTCAGAACTGAGGACTCTGGAGTTGGCACTCTTGGCTCTCTGACCGCCTACCCGCAGGCCACCCAGCCTCTGGGTGCCCTTACTTTTGTTCCCCTTATCCTGCTTTGCCCTGAATCCCCCCACCCCACCTTAACTAGGCCTGTTCTCTTCCATGAGAATGGATCACCAATAAACCCTATTTGCATGCTAATAAACTTGCTGATCTGTAATTTTTTTTTTTTAAGATCTTATTTACTTATTTTTAGAGGAGAAGGAGAAGAGGAGAGAAACATCAATGTATGGTTGCCTCTAGTGCATCCCTTGCTGGGAACTGGCCTGCAACCCAGGCATGTGCCCTGACTGGGCATCGAACCAGGATCTTCTGGTTCACCAGCCCACTCTCCATCCCCTGAGCTACACCAGCCAACGGTTTGATCTGTAATTCTCTACTGCACTGGCCAGAAGAACCAAGTTTCTAAGAGTTTCTCCCATAACAATTAGACCAGAACTCTGGATTGGAGAGGATTTCCCTACCTAAATGAGTATTATGGAAAAAATATGAAACCCTGTAGAGCAGAGAAATGCCAAAAAATTTCAGATTAATCAATTGTATATTGACTGAAAAGAACTTGGGGATGTTGCTATCCATTCAGAATTTTAAAAATTTAGTGCTTTTATTTAAGTAAACTTTTGCAACATGAAAAAGAAAACACACATACAAAAGGGCTCTAGAAATCTGCATTAGCTCTCTTTGAAATTTTGGCTGAAAAACAATCTGCACATGAATAGAGTAAAACCACAAAACCAGATAAAGAACAACTACCGGAGAGCAGTAAGCCAAGTAAGACCCAAAACTCAAACAGCAGGTAAACACTCAAGTTCCCAAGAGCCAGACTGTAGAAACCACTCTTGAATACAAAGAGGACTAAATAAATTCCAGAAGAAACACACTTTAATAGAAAGGCTAAAATAGTCCTAGAGTAAAGAATATTCTAGATCTGCCCTTAACAGACAAGCATTGGAATGATTATGGTAACCCATAAGTAATTATTTTCCAGAACAAAATTTAAAAGTCTTTAAAGAGAAAAAACAAAATTTGCTCAAAACAAAGTGAATTCACAATGTTCAGCATCCAATAAAAAATTACCAGGCTTAGAAGAAGCATAAAAATGTGACCCATAAACAGGTAAAAAATAAAAATCAGTCAATAGTAATTTATCTAGAATATTACTATATTATACAATTAACAATGACTTTAGAATAGCTATTATAAAGAAGAAAACTATTTTAAGGAAAACATGAAGATACTGAGGAAAGGAAAAGATACAAAAAAAAGAAACAAGTAGAAGTTCAAAAGATAAAAAATAAGAGCAAAAAGGGAAATTCTATTGGAAGGAATTAACAACAGATTACAAACTTTAAAAAAAACAGTGACCTTAAAGACATATAGCTACTAAACTATTCAAATGAAGCAGGAATACTAAAATGAAGTCTGTAAAACAAATGAACAGCTTCTGTAACCTGTGCAGCAGTCTAATAAACCTGGGGGGGGGCCAAGAAACCTGGAATTTATGTATAAAAATTGTGTATTTATTCTTACATATTTAAGTATCAGTCACCTTCAAAGCACTCACCATTTGATGCAATACATCTATAGAGATTTTTTTCCTCTGCTCAGAACACTTTTTTAACCTGTTAATTTTGATGCTTTTTAGTGCTTCTGCCATTTTTTTGTTTTGCCTCTTCCACATTAGCAAAACATTTCACTTTGGGGACTTTTTTCACCAAGGGAAACAATAAAAAGTCTCTGGGGGTGAGATCTGGTAAGCAGCCATGCTGTTTTTTGGTCAAAAACTGCTGCACACTCAGCTAGGTATGGGCAGGTGCACTGGTAAATCACTCATCATGAAATGAGCAAACACACTGAAACAGTCCTCAAAAAAAAAAAAAAAAACTCACTGAAGAGGATCACAACCTTTCAAAACACCAGCTAGTACACTGATACAGACGGGTTCCTGGAAAACTTACCTCACAGGTGAAGCCAGTACTACAAGGGGCCCACCCTCCATAAGGTTATTCTGTTTTGGGAGGGGGATTCCCTTTTATGTGTAATTAGAGTTATAGAAGGAGAAGAGAAAACATATTTGAGGAAATAATGCCTGGAAATTATCCAAACTTAAAGTAACATCAGCATAATGGAAAATAGGAACAAGGCCCTGATAATTCCGGCCAAGATGGAGGCATAGGTGGAAACACTGTACCTCCTCACACAACCCAATTTAAGGACAATAAAGATCTAGAAACAAAAACACAATCAAACAGACAGAAATTTGAACTATACCGAAATCCGACAACAACAAACCATTCATCCAGACTGGTAAGAGGGTCAGAGTTGGTGGCCAGCAGAGAGGGTCCCAGCAGAAAGAGGTGGTGGTTGGCAGACACTGGCACGGGGATAAAACAAGCACACGCAATGAGGCACATAAGGCAGCTGTCTGACCATGGACACACACTGGCACCCAGATAAACCAGGGAGGTTTCAAAAGGGTCAGTGAGACACACCATGCAACCCAGGGCCCCAGTGACAGGAAATAAAGCCTAAAAGCACCAATTGGAAAAACTTTCAGGGGTTGAGGTGCAGAGAGAGGCACCCAGACAAACAGGAGAGTTTGTTGGAGAGACCCATACACAGGGTCCTAGAATGTACACAAGCCCACACACCCGGGAACCAGCACCAGAAGGGCCCAATTTGCTTGTGGAAAGCAGCAGAGGGGACCAAAAGCTGAGAGTGAGCCCAACAAACACCATTGCTCCCTCTCTGACCCCACCCCCCACTCACAACCCACCCACTGGGTTGACCCACCCTGGTGAGCACCTAAGCTTTCACCCCTCATATGTGAACAGACCAAAACATTATGGCTCAAGCAGAAGAGCAGCTCAAAGCCCCAGAGCCAATACTTCTAAGCGACCAAGAGATAGCCAACCTATCAGATGCACAGTTCAAAACACTGGTGATCAGGATGGTCACAGAACTGGTTAATTTTAGTCACAAATTAGATGAAAAAATGAAGGCTACACTAAGTGAAATGAAGCAAAATGCACAGGGAACCATAGTGATGGGAAGAAAACTGGGACTCAAATCAATGGAGTGGACCAGAAGGAAGAAAAAAAATGACCAAACAGAAAAGAATGAAGAAACAAGAATTCAAAAAAAATGAGGAGAGGCTTAGGAATCTCCAGCACATCTTTAAACGTCCCAACATTCAAATTACAGGGATGTATCAGAAGGGGAAGAGGAAGAGCAACAAGTGGAGAAGTTCTTTGAACAAATAATAAAGGAGAACTTTCCCAATCTGGCAAAGGAAATAGACTTCCAGGAAGTCCAGGAAGCTCAGAGAGTCCCAGAGAAGGTGAACACCCAAGGAGGAACACACCAAGGCACAACATAATTACATTACACAAGATTAAAATGAAGAAGAGAATTCTAGAAGCAGCAAGAGATAAGGGGACAGTCACCTACAAAGGAGTTCCCATCAGACTATCAGCTGTTTTCGCAAAAAGAGACCTTATAGGCAAGAAGAGGCTGGAAAGAAGTATTCCAAGTCATGAAAGGCAAGGACCTACATCCAAGATTGCTCTATCCAGCAAAGTTCTCATTTAGAATGGAAGGGCAGATAAAGTGCTTCTCAGATAAAGTCAAGTTAAAATAGTTCATCATCACCAAGTTCTTATTATACGAAATGTTAAAGGGACTTATCTAAGAAAAAGAAGATTAACAGTGAAAGGACAGCAAACTCACAATTAACAACCACACCTAAAACAAAAGCAAACTAAGCAGACAGCTAAATCAGGAGGGAGTCACAGTTATTAACAACCACACCTAAAACAGAAATGGAGGTCACATGGAGGGTTAGCAACAGGGGAGTGGGAGGAAGAGAAGGGGGAAGAAAGTATAAAGAATAAGTAGCATAGACAGTAGGTAGAAAATAGACAGGGGGAAGGCAAGAATAGTATGGGAAATGTAGAAGCTAAAGAACTTGTGACACCAAGACATGAACTAAAGGGGTGAATGTTGGGGTGGTGTGGAGGGGAATGAAGGGGGGGAAATGGGACAACTGTAATGGCATAATCAATAAAATATATTTAAAAAAATAAAGAACAAGGCCCTCAATACCTCACAGAAACACCAAATAAACAATAAACATGCACACCAAAGTAGCTTTGAGAGCTACTAGAAAAAAGTAACCAGAAACCAGTTAAGAAGCTGTGACAACCTAGCAAATGCTTAATTAACCAAAAACAAGCGACACTCAGAATGGTAGGAAATGCCATGTTTTCTCTCCACATTGAGTAGTGCAATGAAATCTCATCCCTTCTAGCTCCATCCAACTGAGACGTGAATCATCTCTTTGTCCAGCTTATCCACACCATACACGTTACCCACCCATTAGTCACTTAGTAACCATCTTGGTTACCAGGATCAACTGTCACAGTATTACAGTGCTTGCATTCAAGTACTTATTTTATTTAAAAAGCCCCAAAGTGCTGGAGTAGTGATGCTAGCAATCTGGATATGCCAAAGAAAAGCTGTAAACTTTCTTATACGTATGTATAGAAAAAAAACAGTATACATAGGGTTCAGTACTATCTGCAGTTTCAGAAATACAGGGGAGGCGGGGTGACATAGCTCTCCAAATACGTCCCCTGAAGTTAAAACAAGATACCACAACATGCCTGCTAGAGTGGCAAAAGTCAAAATAAGAGATACCACCAAAAGGTGGCAAGAATGTGGTGCAGCCTAGACTCTCATAATTCATTTGTGGTAGAAGAGGCTCACCTCATTGGTAAAAGCCCTTAGAGTTTTCCACAAATTAAACATATCTCTGCATTTGATCCAACAATTATACTCCTAAGTATTTGACCAAGAAAAATAAAAACATATATTTAACAGAAAGATTTCTGCACAAATAATTACATGTAGTAGCTTTATTTATTTTATTTATTTATTCTTAGAGAGAGGAGAACGGAGGGGGAAAGAGAGGGAGAGAAACATCAATGTGCAAGATATACATCAATTGGTTGCCTCTCACATGCGCCCTAGTGGAGACCTGGCCTGCAACCCAGGCATGTGCCCTGACTGGGAATCAAACCAGCGACCTTTAGGTTTGCAGGCCGGTACTCAATCCACTGAGCCACACTAGCCAAGGCTGCAGCAGCTTAATTTATAATAGCCAAAGATTAGAAATCACCCAAACACCCATCAATAGTTGAATGGATAAACAAATTTTGGCAAATTCATGCAAAGAAATACTATTCAGCAATAAAAAGAAATTAACTAATATAATACACACCAACATGAATGACTCTCAAAAATATTATGCTGAACAACAACAAAAAACACATGAACATGAGCAAAAAACACATGAGCTATATACTGTATTTATAGGACATTCTGGTAAGCGGAAGTCTAATAGTTCCAGACAGCAGATTAAATGGTTGCCCGGAATCACTGGTAGAGGGCAGAGAGAGAAACTGACTGCAAAGAGGTACCAAGGAACTTCTGGGTGATGGAAATGTTCTATATCTTGCTTCTGGTGGCTGTTATACTGCTGTATATATGTCAGAACTCAGCCAAGTGTACTCTTAAAACAGGTGCCTTGTACTCTATGTACATTATAACTCAATAAAGTTGATTTTTTAAATACAATGAAAGAAATTATCAAAAACTTAAAGTTTACATTTCCGTAACCTATGTATTCTACTTCTAAGAATTTACTCCTAAGAAATTTATCCCCCAAAAAACATCTGCCAAAGACAGAAAGATGCAGGTATAAAAATGTTCATTATACATTATAATGAATAAAACATTACACATTATAATGAATAGCAGAAATAATTCCTTTTAATGTTCCATTAATAGGGGATTAATGAAAAGTTAGGGTACATTCATAGAATACTTCACAGCAATTAAAAATAGTGGGTTAGATTTATATGTATTGACATGAAACATGTTAAATCAAAAAATATAAAACATAATTTTACTTTGATTATATATATAACAAATACATATGTAAGTTTAAAAAATTCATGAGCCAGCCTTATATCAAGAGGTGTCAGTCGTCTTTTTCCTACAAGAAACAGAATGCAGAGACCATTCCTATCTTAGAGATGAAGAAACTCTGTCAGAAATGTCAAATGAGTTTCCAAAGAACCAAAATAAGACTAAATGTCAGTAATTCAGGAAACAACTGTTATTTCCATGAACAAGATATGTGTTCTTCAAAGCCACTACAATGGAACTCACCTAAGCTGGGGTAATAAATGCCAAATACTAATGAAAAGTGCCTACAGGTTTTTACAGCCATCTGCCTGTCATTCTTACATCAGAATGAAATTCACTAAATATTTCCTCCATATAATAGGTAATACAGAATGGTCCCTTACCTATTTACTCTTTCATGCTGCGCTTATTTCCCTGGTATTATCAGGACCTGATTTAAAAGCAAGAAGGAGGCCATGTCACTATGGAGTCTCCCTGAGAGCAGGAAGAAAGTACTTTGTACTGATTAAGGCCAGCATGACATTCATAGTGGCCAATCTCATTCTGGCCAAGTGAAAGTAATTATTCAAATATTTGTTCCCTGGCAGCTCATGTTGAGAGCCAAAAGAAAAGTAAGAAAGTGTACACACACACACCATACACAGAAAAAAAGGCTAATTTATTATAATCTGTTTGTCACATACCAGATATTTGTAACATTCCAAAAATTAATGGCTTCAATAAATTGGTATTTACAAGATAAAATAATTTTAAAATATATTTTGATTGTGCTATTATTGTTGTCCCATTTCCCCCCTTCATTCCCCTCCACCCTGCACACCCCCCACCACCATTCCCCCCTTCTATTTCATGTCCATATGTCATAAGTTCTTTAGCTTCTACATTTCCCACACTTCTCTTGCCTTCCCCCTGTCTATTTTCTACCTACCATCTATGCTACTTATTCTCTATACCTTTTCCCCCTTCCTTCCTCCTCCTCCTTTGTTGCTAAGCCTCCATCTGTCTCCGTTTCTGTGGTTCTGTTCCTGCTCTAGTTGTTTGCTTAGTTTGCTTTTGTTTCAGGTGTGGTTGTTAATAACTATGAGTTTGCTGTCTTTTTACTGTTCATGATTTTTATCTTCTTTTTCTTAGATAAGTCCCTTTAATATTTCATATAATAAGAACTTGGTGATGATGAACTTTTTTAACTTAACCTTATCTGAGAAGCACTTTATCTGCCCTTCCATTCTATATGAGAGCTTTGTTGGATAGAGCAATCTTGGATGTAGGTCCTTGCCTTTCATGACTTGGAATACTTCTTTCCAGCCCCTTCTTGCCTATAAGGTCTCTTTTGCGAAAGCAGCTGACAGTCTGATGGGAACTCCTTTGTAGGTGACTGTCCCCTTATCTCTTGCTGCTTCTAGAATTCTCTTCTTCATTTTAATCTTGTGTAATGTAATTATGTTGTGCCTTGGTGTGTTCCTCCTTGGGTGTTCACCTTCTCTGGGACTCTCTGAGCTTCCTGGACTTCCTGGAAGTCTATTTCCTTTGCCAGATTGGGAAAGTTCTCCTTTATTATTTGTTCAAAGAACTTCTCCACTTGTTGCTCTTCCTCTTCCCCTTCTGATACATCCCTGTAATTTGAATGTTGGGACGTTTAAAGATGTGCTGGAGATTCCTAAGCCTCTCCTCATTTTTTTTGAATTCTTGTTTCTTCATTCTTTTCTGTTTGGTCATTTTTTTTCTTCCTTCTGGTCCACTCCATTGATTTGAGTCCCAGTTTTCTTCCCATCACTATGGTTCCCTGTGCATTTTGCTTCATTTCACTTAGTGTAGCCTTCATTTTTTCATCTAATTTGTGACTAAAATTAACCAGTTCTGTGACCATCCTGATCACCAGTGTTTTGAACTGTGCATCTGATAGGTTGGCTATCTCTTGGTCGCTTAGAAGTATTGGCTCTGGGGCTTTGAGCTGCTCTTCTGCTTGAGCCATAATGTTTTGGTCTGTTCACATATGAGGGGTGAAAGCTTAGGTGCTCACCAGGGTGGGTCAACCCAGTGGGTGGGTTGTGAGTGGGGGTGGGGTCAGAGAGGGAGCAATGGTGTTTGTTGGGCTCGCTCTCAGCTTTTGGTCCCCTCTGCTGCTTTCCACAAGCAAATTGGGCCCTTCTGGTGCTGGTTCCCGGGTGTGTGGGCTTGTGTACATTCTAGGACCCTGTGTATGGGTCTCTCCAACAAACTCTCCTGTTTGTCTGGGTGCCTCTCTCTGCACCTCAACCCCTGAAAGTGTTTCCAATTGGTGCTTTTAGGCTTTATTTCCTGTCACTGGGGCCCTGGGTTGCATGGTGTGTCTCACTGACCCTTTTGAAACCTCCCTGGTTTATCTGCATGCCAATGTGTGTCCATGGTCAGCCAGCTGCCTTGCGCCCTCACTGGGTTGCCTGCTGCCACCCCGCGCATGGGATCTGCCAACCACTGTCTGCGGGCCTGGGTCAGTCTGGCAGCCACCACTTTTTCCTGCCGTCACCCCTCTCCACCGGCCAACTCTGCCCCTCTTACCAGTCTGGATGAATGGTTCGTTGTTGTCGGACTTCAGTACAGTTCAAATTTCTGTCTGTTTGGTTGTGTTTTTGTTTCTAGATCTTTGTTGTCCTTAAATTTGGTTGTGCAAGAGGTACAATGTTTCCACTTATGCCTCTATCTTGACTAGAAGTTTGTTTATAAATTTTTGTTGTCCTTAATTCTGCTTGTGCAAGGAGGCACAATATGTCTACCTATGCCTCCATCTTGGCCAGAAGGCAAGCTAAAATAATTTTAAAACTTATCAGCATCCTCTAAATTTACAAGCCCATACTGAAATTTCAGTGTTCCTGATCTACTACACAAACCTACTCCCACTAAGAATAAAATCATCTTGCTGTGAAATGTTAAGGGGAAAAAAGATATCCTGATGTTTTACTAATAATACTTAGTAAATACTCTGATGGTTATTAATTTTACATACAGTATTTAAACACCTGACTAATAGATGTGCCCTTATTCAAGCACATGACTGCCATTTCAAAACGGGCCACACAATTCTGCACTGTCTGCTCATGGTTGGCCAGTCTGAATCTACTTAACCTTCACAGCCTGCTTCTTAAAAATCAATTTAATCAATTCTTACCCCCTGCCCCACAAAAATACTTGGATTCTATTCCTTCTATATCTGAATATCTATATTTCACCATAGTTTAAAATCTAAGACCCACCTTGAGCAATATGAACAGGACAGAAAGGAGAAAGGAAGGGGGAAAGAAAAAGGGAGAAAAGAAGGAAGAAAAAAGATCTTATAAAAATTTTCACCCCAAGCCCTGGCTGGTGTAGCTCAGTGGAGTGAGCTCGGGCCTGTGAACCAGAGGATCGCGGTTCGATTACCAGTCAGGGCACATGCCTGGATTGCAGGGGACACATGAGAGGCAACCGTACATTGATATTTGTCTCTCTCTGTCCTTTCCCTCTAAAGATAAATAAATAAAAAATATTTAAAAAAAATTTTTCACCCCAAACATTTTCACTTACCTTGCCCAGAATTATCAAAAGCAGCCCTCATGTACTCTTTCTGTTTTAAGATTTTATTTATTTTTAGAGAGAGGAGAAGGGAGGAAGAAAGGGAGGGAGAGAAACATCAATGTGCTAGAGAAACGTCAGTCATGGCCCCAACCTGGGGACCTGGCCTGTAGTAACCCAGGCATGTACCCTAACTGCCAATCAAACCTGCGATCTTTCGGTTCCCAGTCTGACCCTCAATCCACTGAGCCGCACCTGCCATGGCTCTATATGCTTAATACTGCAAGTAATACTAATAACTTTAACCTAACCAGCCTTAAAAATAGCAGAAGTAGCCACTACCACTTATTAAATATTTATTATGTATCAAGTGCCTTGCCAAATACTTTGTATTACCTCACTTAATCTTTCCTGCAACTTTCCAAAGCAAGCTGTAAAGATTTGAAGAGATTCACCTGCCGAGTCTGCACAGATCAAGGAACTCAGAATCTGACCAAGGTCTATCCTTTCCACAGTCAAAGATATTAACCACTATTCTCTTTTATTCCCCGGCTTTTACTCCTTTCATTACCATAAGACTGAAACAACATAGCATGGAAATCCACATGCACAAAAATAACCTCGACCAAAACTTTACACCTAATACAAAATTAACTGGATCATGGTCTAACATTTAAAAAAAAGAAAACTACACCCTGGCTGGTGTGGCTCACTGGATTGAATGCTGGCCTGCAAACGAAAAAAAAGGAAAAACTATAAAAAGTCTTAGAAATTTGTGGCTTAGGGTTAGGCAGAGTTCTCTGACACGACATCAAAAGTATGATCTATAAAAGTAAACTAATAAATTGGACTTTATAAAAATTTAAAACTTTTCTCTGCAAAAGACATTAAGAAGAGAATGAAAGACAAGCTATGTACTGGGAGAAAATATTTGGAAATCACCTATCTTTAAAAGGACTTGTATCTAGGATACATGGGCAAAATATGTACATCTCACCAAAGAGGATATAGAATGGCAAAAAAAAAGACATAAAAAGATGTTCAACATCATTAGCCATTAGAGAAATACAAACTAAAACCACAATAAGATATCACACCACTAGTACAATGGCTAAAATTAAAATGCCAACACCAAATGCTGACAAGGGCACCAAGCAACTGGAATTCTCTCACGTTGCTGATGGGAATGCAAAATGGTACAGACACTCTGAAAAGGTTTGTCAGTTTCTCATAAAGTTAAACATATACCTACCATATATCCCAGCAATCTCACTCCTGGCTATTCACTTTAAAGAAATAAAATAAAGAGAGGGAGAAAAATACTGATGTGTGAGAAACACATCGACTGATTACCTCTCACATACCCCGAACTAGTGACCTTACCCACAACCCAGGCATGTGCTCTGACTGGAAACTGAACAGGCAAACTTTTGGTTTGCAGGCCAGCATTCAGTCCCCTGAGCCACATAAGCCAGGGCTATACATAAATGTTTATACAGCAGTTCTATTCATAATTGCCAAAGACTGAAAACAACCCTAATGTCCTTCAATAGGTGGATGGATAAACAAACAGGTGCATCCATATAGTGGAATACTACTCAGCAATAAAAAGGAAAAAACTACATATAAACAACTTGAATGAATTTCAAAGGCATGATGCTGAGTGAAAAAGGCAGCCTCAAAAGGCTGCACATTGTATGATTCCATTTCTGTGGCATTATCAGAAAGACAAAACCACAGTAACTGAGAAGAGATCAGGGACTGCCAGGATTTGGGGTAGGAAAGAGTCACCTATGAAGGGATATGAGGGACTTTGTTGATGTGCTACAACTATTCTGTACCCTGATTATGGTAGGTGGCTATACAAATCTATACATGTGTTCATATTCATAGAAATGTATACCCAAAAAAGTCCATTTTACTACATCATAATTTTTAAGGTAAAATAAAAATTTTTAAATTCTTCTGGGGATAAGCAGTTTATCTAAACAGGGGTTACCTCTTACTAAATACCAAAATACATTCCAAAAGAACCAAAAAGTTAAATGTAAGTTATGAAATAATACTGACCTTATTATATATGAAGTTCTTACAAATACATTACAAAATGAACACTCTCAGAGAAAAATCGACCAAAACATGAAGAACAGTTAAACATATGGAAAAGTCTTAATTTACGAATAATCAAATAAATGAACAATAAAGCAATAAGCTAATAATATTTTTTGTCCACTGGATTACAAAAATATATATATAAAAGAATATTAACACCCAGGATTGGCAAGGGTAGGAAAGAAAACCTACAGAAAGCTATAGTTTAGAGTATAAAATGCTGTAGCACTTTCTGAAGGTAATTTGGATATAATATCAAAAGCCTCCAACACATACATACTCTTTTTCCACTTCCAGGGATTTACTAAGTAAGAAACTAATTAGACTAGTGCAGAAGAACACTCATAACATCATTATTTATAATAATAAACAGAATAAACATTAAATAAATTATTATATAGTCCTGTATCAGAATAGCACACAGCCATTAAAAATCAAGTCATCTGAACAGTTACTGAAATCAGATCACATCATTTTAGTAATCACTACTATAATTTCCTTCCCGGTCTCCAAAGCAAAGGTAAACTATTAAGGTTTTTATTCAATGACAAAATAATCATGGTATAATGATTAAATTTCAAAGAAATTTAATGATTATAAAAAAATTATTTTAAAGAAATAATCATGGTATAATGTTAAATTTCAAAGAAAACAGGATATAAAACCATATACAAGACACTTTTTTTTAATGTGTGTGTGTACACACACACAAACATACAATATTATCTATCAGTGGTGAGATTATGGGTGACTTTTCATTAATCCTTTCTGTATTTTCTATAAGTATATATTACTTTCATAATTTTTTAAAAAATCAATACTTCTTTAAATTACCTAAACGTATATCCAAAAGAATTTTAAAACTTATTTTAATCTAAATTATCTGCTATTATCCTGGTCACTAGCATTTCACTGTTACATAAGTTTAAAAATTTCATATGCATTTGTTTTTTGTTACTAACCCCAAATTAGCCCTGACTATCCTGAGGTGGCATTTCACTGACATCGCCATCCACAAGGTTCAGGATACTGTGTATATTAAGATGATCTTTCTGTGTCTTAAAATTTTTTAAAAATATTTCAGTAAGCTCTGGCTGGTGTGGCTGAGTGGATTGAGCACCAGCCTGCAAAGGGTCACTGGTTTGATTCCCAGTCAGAGCACATGTCTGGGTTGCAGGCCAGGTCCCCAGTAGGGGGCACATGAGAGGCAACCACACATTGATGTTTCTTTCCCTCTCTTTCTCCCTCCCTTCCCCTCTCTAAAAATAAATGAAAAAAATTTTTAAAGAATATTTCAGTAATATATAGACACTTATGTGCTGATATGTCTATATGTATTTTTTTCAGCTCAAAATTAAAAGGAAACATCAGAAATGGTTACCTTTTTTGGTAAGAGATTTGTATCTACTGTTTCAATTAAGAACCATTGTTGTTTTGTACCATCATTTTCTCTTAAACCTTTTGCTTTGTTTTGTTTTGCTGCTTACCATGGAGCACTTCTCCAGTACTTCCTCTTGGAACTTCAGGAATCGTTCCTGAACCTCAACTTCATTGAGGAAAAAGGCAAGGAAGTGCGTGAAGGGCTGCTTTCTTCTGAAAGTGAGCAAAAGAACATCAATCCGAGTTCGGGCGGAAATTACACCACTTCGATGCTGGCCAGTGATTACTGCAAACAAAAAAAGGGGTTAACGCACTCAAAAATCATCAAATGCTAGTAAGACAGGTGACCTCTAGATACTGTCATCTGTAGGGAGCTGTCCTGAATATGTATATAATTCTGAACAGGGAACAATACCAAGTGTAAGAAATAAAATGAATTCAATCTAAGCAGAATAAGATCTAAAAACAGAATATCCTTTCTTTTTTAACTTAATGGGTTTTCTTAAAGATTTTATTTATTTATTTTTA
Source organism: Artibeus jamaicensis (assembly GCF_021234435.1). Classification (NCBI taxonomy): domain Eukaryota; kingdom Metazoa; phylum Chordata; class Mammalia; order Chiroptera; family Phyllostomidae; genus Artibeus; species Artibeus jamaicensis. The sequence goes on from NW_026521788.1 coordinate 23,683,620, forward strand.
GACCCGGGGGAAAGGAGGAAGAAAGAAAAGAAACATCAACATGACAGAGTATTGATTGGTTGCCTCTTGCATGGGCCCAGACCAGGGGCTGAAACCACAACCCAGGCATGTGCTCTCACCAGGGATCAAACCAGTGACCTTTTGCTTTGCAAGAAGGACGACACCCAACCAACTGAGCCACACCGGTCAGGGCCTAATGATTTCTTTTTTTAAAATTGATTTTAGAGAGAGAGAGAAACATTGATTTGTTGTGGCACTTACTCACTTCTTTATTGGTTGATTACAGTATGTGCCCTGACAGAGGACTGAACCCACAACCCCGGCATATCGGGACAACTCTCCAACTGGGCTGCCCAGCCAGGGCTAAAAACAGAATATCCTTAAAAACCAGCTAATGAACTAGAAAAATGAGTTCAAAAGATATAAAGTAAACCCTCGTGCCACGTTGATGGGAATGCAAAACAATGCAGCTGCTATGAAAAAGTTTGACAGTTCCTTAAAAAGTTAAAAAGGAAATATCATATGACCCAGCAATTTCACACCTACATAGAAACTCAAAAGTAGTAAAAACAGGTGTTCAAAAAAACTTGCACACAAATGTTCACAGAACCAAAAATGTGAAAAAAATACAAATGTCCATCAACTGATAAACAAAAAGCGCTATCTCCATGCAATGGAGTATTATAAAAAAAGGGAACGAGGAACTGATGCATGCGAAAATACTGGTGAGTCTGAAAACATGATGCTAAGTAAAACAGAGAGATCAAAGAAGCCACATACTGTGTGTATGTTTCCATTTACAGGAAATACCCAGAACAGGCAAATTCAGAGACATGAAGCAGATTAGTGGTACTCAAAGACGGGGAAGGAAGGAATGGGCAATAACTGCTCACAAGGGCGTCCAACCTTTTGGCGTATCTGGGCCACACTGGAAGAAGAGTTGCCTTGGGCCACACTTTAAACACATGGCAACGCATAATCATGAAGACTCTCATAATGTTTTATGTAAATTTACGATTTTGTGTTGAGCCACATTCATAGCCATCCTGGGCTGCATGTAGCCTGTGGGCCACAGGTTGGACAACCCCTGGCTTAATGGACATGGCTTTTCCTTTTGGGGTGATAAAAAGTATTCTAAAACAAGATAGTAGTGATGGCCGCACAACACTGTATTATGTACTAAATGCTCCTGAAGTCAATCCTTAAAATAGTCAAAATGGTAAATTTTATGTCTAGAGGACAAATTAAAACCTACTACTAGATCATCTCCTTCTCTAGTCTCTCTAATTAAGGAGAGGCAAAAGAAAATGAATACATGGCAGCAAATATCACACCAGTGCAACAGCATTCTTGGTTCCACAACTTAATTTAATCTAACCCACAAATTTGATTTTTCCATATACATTACTCCCCTAAAAGACCAATAAGCCAGTTTATCCTCCTGTTTTCAATTAAATTAGTTCCGCCAAATTCTTACTTTTAACTATTAGACACGCTCATTTTGCACACTGAAATATCTGTGCTTTCTAAATCAAAATCTAATCTTTACACTACCTACCCTTTTCTGGATACATTTTGGAATGATTCAGTATCTTAAAATGACTAAGGTCTCCACATTTATACCATGTTATAAAAATTATTATGAAACTTCCGGTCAGGATGGAGGTGTAGGTAAACAGGCCTTGCCTCTGTGTACTACTACGCCAAAAAAATAAGCTATGCTACAAAACATCTATCACCAGAATTGTCAGGAAACTGAGCTGTGTGGAAGTCCAACAATGAAGGATTTAAAGAAGCCACATTCCTCCAGACAAGAGGGGCGTAGACACAGAGAGGCACAGAGAGGTGTACAGACAGGAACAGGCAGTCCCGCCACGTGTGGTGGATAAAAAAATGGAGGGATATCTTGGGAATGAGGGATCAGACCACCCAGTCCAGGGTTCCAGCACCAGGAAGATAAGTCCCCATAACTTATGGCTGTAAAAATCAGTGGGGGTTAGGGCGGCAGAAGAAACTGTATCCTCTTGAAGGGCCTGCAACAGACTGAGGACTCACACAGACGCACCCCTCTCTGGGATTTAGCACCAGGGCAACAGCTGGAAGGGCACTAGCGGCATATAGGAAGAAAGTGAAGTGTGAGTGGGGAGACAGCTTCCTCCTGGGCAATACTCCAGAGGCAGGCAGAGGCACAGTCTCTTCTGCAAGCCCTCCCCCAACACAAAGCGACACAGTAGTGACACAGGTGGCCCAGCCCTGGTGATTACCTATGGCTCTGCCCCACTCAACTTAACAGGTGCACTAAGACAGGGAGCCAAAGCAGCTCTACCTGATACACAGAAACAAACCCAGGGAAGCTGCCAAAAATGAAAAGCAAAGAAATATGGCCCAAGTGAAAGAAAAGAACTCTAGAAAAGAACTAAATGGAATGGAGATAAGCAAACTGTTAGATGCACAGTTCAAAACACTAGTTATCAAGATGCTCCAGGAACTCCTTGGGTACTTCAACGCTATAAAAAAGACCCAGGCAGAAATGAAGGATGGATTAAGTGAAATAAAGAAAAATCTACAGGGAAAACAGTGAAGAGGATGAAGCCAAGAATGAAATCAACAATTTGAAACACAAGGAAGGAAAAAGCATTCAATCAGAACAGCAGGAAGAAAAAAGAATTCAAAATAACAAGGAGAGTCTTAGGAACCTATGGGACAACTTTAAACATACCAACATCTGAATAATAGAGGATGCCAGATGGAGAAGAGGAAGAGTAAGTAATTGAAAACTTACTTGAAAAAATAATGAAAAACAACTTCCCTAATTTGGTAAAGAAAACAGACATACAAGTCCAGGAAGCACAGAGAGTCCCAAACAAGTTGGACCCAAAGAGGACCACACCAACACACATCATAATTAAAATGCCAAAGGATAAAGACAGATAATCTTTATCTTTAAGAGAAAAGCAGATAGTTCCTATAAAGAGTACCTACAAAGGAGTTCCCATAAGACTAGCAGCTGATTTCTCAAAAGAAACCTTGCAGGCAAGAAGGGACTGGCAAGAAGTATTCAAAGTCATGAAAATCAAGGACCTACAACCTGGAACTCTATCCAACAAAGCTATCATTTAGAATGGAAGGGCAGATAAAGTACTTCCCAAACAAGGTAAAACTAAAAGAGTTCATCATCACCAAGCCATTATTATATGAAATGCTAATGGGCATTATATAAGAAAAAGAAGAAAATCAAAACGGTGAACATTAGAAAGGCGATAAATTCACAACTACCAATAATTGAATCCAAATAACAAACTAAACAAACAACCAGAACAGGAACAGAATCATAGATACAATTCAGCCAGGGCTGAATTAGCTTGGCATTTTTTTTATTTATTTTTAAATTTATTGATTTGAGAGAGAGAGAGAGAGAGAGGAAGGGGAAGAGAGAGAAAGAAAAAAACATCAATTTGTTGTACCAGTTATATATGCATTCACTGGTTGCTTCTTGTATGTGCCCTGACCAGGAATCAAATCCACGACCTTGGTATATTGGTACGATGCTCTAACCAACTGAGCTACCTGGCCAGAGCCAGAATCAGCTTGGTATTTCAATCATTACTCATAGTCTACAAAGCAAGGTAAAAACAAGGAAATACTTATGGAAAGGGTTGAACTTCATTCAAATTTGTAGGTTTCATTGGTTTTCTCTAATTCTAACTTGAAACAATTCACAAACACCATTTCAAACACCATTTCTTTTATGCTACTAAAGCATAAAAGAAATCTAATCACAACAAAATAGGGAAGCTTTATCCCCTCAGTACATGCTAAAGTATAAAATGAAGACTCAGGTACTCAATCACAATAAGGTTGTTTAACCACATCTTTCCTCATTTGGAGATTAATACTGATATATCATAAAAAGGCCAACAGCTACACAACCTCATAAAGGATAGTCACTATAACACCTGGGTTAGGTTACATCATTCCATACACATGAAAAATGGCTGCACCTGTAACATATATACTGGGTCTCACCAATTTCTCCTTCTTGTCCGAGTTTAGGAATACTAATAGAAGTTTTGGTCTCCATTTCTAGTTTCTTCCTTGTGTCCCCTCTCTTTCCAACTATATGCCTATAATATAAAGAAAAATTAATTATTAGAGATTAAACAAAAATGTATCAAAATAAAGAAATGCATCATGTTTAAATCTTATATAGCCAGAGATACTCCCTTACAGAGAAGGGCTTCAGTAAAGGCTCAATATCTGGGGTGACACCTGCAAGTCATATAGCTTTACATAACATGCAGCATTATACTCACTGACAAAACGATGTCCTACAGCCCAATCCAATGTAAAGATATACCAGTAGTAACTGTGCCCAATACCTGTTTGCTTCTCAAAATCTGGGTCTGCAGTTTGGTGAAAGTTGGTACAGTCTCAGACAATTCAGCCACCAATGGGACTACAGTTTGAGAAGGGGAGAACCTTGTCCTTTTGGAGAACAAATTAACTATACTCTGAGATAATCCTAAAGGAATTATCCTTGATTAATTAAATAAGGGTAAAGGGCTTGGCAAAGAGCAGGGTTCACCATTCAGGACAGATTCAAAAGCAGCAAGTAGCTTCTTCCCAAGGAAACACCAAATAGTGAATGACGCAGGTGCTGCAGGAGGGCCTGCAGGCCTTGGGGGCCCTGGAATGAGAGGCTGCAGCAGCTTCCACGAAGGGTTAGGAAGTGACAGTGGCATCGGGGCTGAGGTCATAGCCGGAGTTATGGTCAGGGGTGGGGACTAAGGCCACAGAGCTCGCTCAGAGGCAAAAACAAGGAGTGTATCCCTGTCCCCAAGCTGGGATGCCTGGTCAAGGTGATGAAGATCAGGTTCCTAGAGATCTATCTCTTCTCCATCCCATCAAGGAATCTCAGATCATTGACATTTTCATGGAGGTATCGGCAGGATGACATTTTGAAGATTATGCCCGTGCAAAAGCAGACATGTGCTGGCCAGAGGACCCAGTTCAAGGCCTTTGTCACCACTGGGAACTACAATGGACATGTAGGTCTGGGTGTTAAGTGTTCAAAGGAAATAAGACACTACTATCCATGGAGCCACCAAGCTAGCCAAGCCCTCTACTGTCCCTGTGCAATGAGGCTACTGGGGTGGGGGAACAAAATTGGCAAGGCCCACACTATCCCTTACAAGGCGACCAGCTGCTGTGGCTCTGTACTGGGGTGCCTCATCCCTGGCCCTGCACCTAAGCCACTGTGCCCAAGAAGCTGCTGATGATGGCCAGTATCCAAGACTGCTACACCTCAGCCAGAGACTGCACTGTGACCCTGGGCAACTTCACCAAGGCACCTGTGATGCTATATCTAAGACCTACAGCTATCTCGCCCTCAGCCTCTGGAAAGAAACTGTGTCTACCAAGCCTCCCTATCAGGAATTCACTGAACATCTTATAAAGACCCATACCAGAGTTTCTGTGCAGAGGACTCCAGCTGTGGCCACCACATAATTTTATACAAGAAAATAAAGGGAATAAAAAGTGTTAAAAAAAAAAAAGGCACAGCCACAGCCATGGTTGATATAGCTCAGTGGACTGAGCTCCGGCCTATGAACCAAGGTTCGCTGGTTCAAATCCCAGTCAGAGGACATGCCTGAGTTGCAGGCCAGGTCCAGTAGGGGGCACATGAGGGGCAACCACACACTGATGTTCTTCTCCCTCTCTTTCTCCTTCCCTTTCTTTCTCTAAAAATAAAATAAACAAATATTTTTTTAAAAATGTTTTAAAAAGCACAGTAAAAAACAAGAAACCTCAGGGGGCTGAATTCACATAGACGTATTTTATTTGGGAGATTTCACCTAAAAATTGATACATTTCAACTAAAAATTCAGATTTCTAGGTTTAGATCAATTAGAAGAACTGACAACTCATGGCAACAAGAGACTGGAATCTATTCTCAGCCCTACTGTCAGTCATGCACACTCCACTTCCACCCTCTACTAACTGATACGTTTACATTACGGGCCTAGCCCTCCTAGTACAAATAATTCCGACGATCCAAGGTTATTTTCTGGAACCCATGGTAATTAGACGTATTACAGTGAATGAGACTACTGGATTCCAGGAGAGAAGTTTCAGAGGCTATGAAACACTAAGAGACTATCACTGAATTATAGAATTAAGAGAAAAAAATGCTCTATTATCAACAGTATTTTGGCTTCTATGATTTCAACGTAGTAACCCAATAGTAGGGGTGACTATGTCTAAAACTGTAAATTTGCTTTAATTTTTTAAAGATTTTATTTACTTATCTTTAGAAGGGAAGGGAAGGAGAGAGGGAAAGAAATATCAATGTATGGTTGCCTCTTGTGCGTCCCCTGCCGGGAACTGGCTTGCAACCCAGGCATGTGCCTGACTGGGAATCAAACCACAATCCTTTGGTTTGTAGGCCCACACTCAATCCACTGAGCTACACCAGCTAGGGCTGCTTTAATTTTTTAAATATTATTTTATATTAGTTTAGGGATTACGGCATAGTGGGTAGACAATCATATACTTTACAAAGTGGTCCTCCCTTATCTCAGGTACCCATCTGGCACCAGGCATAGTTACTACGATATTACTGACTATGTTCCCTGTGCTGCACTTTCCATCCCCATGACTGTTTTGTAACTGACAATCTGTACTTCTTAATCCCTTCAACTTTTTCACTCAGCCCCTCCAAACCTCTTCTCCTGTCATCAAGAGAACAGTTTGTTCTCTGTATCTATGAGTCTGTTTCTGTTTTGTTTATGCATTTTTGTTCTTTATATTCCACATATAAGTGAAATCATACTGTATTTGTCTTCCTCTCTGACTTTTTTCACTCAGCATAACATCCTTTAGGTCTAACCATACTGTCACAAGTGGTAAGATTTCACTTTTTTTAAAGATTTTATTTATTTATCTTTAGAGGGGAAGAGAAGGAGAGAGGGAGAGAAATATCAATGTATGGTTGCCTTTCATGTGTCCCCGACTGGGAACTGGCCTGCAACCCAGGCATGTGCCCTGATTGGGAACTGAACCATGGTTGTTTGGTTCCCAGGCCCACACTCAAACCACTAAGCTACACCAGCCAGGGCTAGATTTCATTCTTTTCTATAGCTGAGTAATACTATTCCATTGTATATATGTACCGCAGCTATCTCATCCACCTGTCCGTCTACTGATGGGCATTTGGGACACTTCTACTTCCTGTCTACTATAAATAATGCTGCAATGAACACAGGGATGCATGCATCTTCTCAAATTACTGTTTTGAGTTTCTTTAGATATATACCCAGAGGTGGAACTGGGTATATAAGGCAGTTGGTAATAAGACACCTGGTAATAAGGCAGTTCCACTTTTAATTTCTTGAGGCATCTGCATACTGTTTCCCACAGTGGCTGCACCAGTCTGCATTCCCACCAACAGTGCAGGGGGTGCCCCTTTCTCCACATCCTCGACAACACTTGTTTGTTGATTTATTGATGATAACCATTCTGACAGGTGTGAGTGTGCATTTCTTTTTGGATGGGCTAACCACACCCAATTATTTCCATTGAAATCTATTACAGTAAGGCACTTCTAAAAAAACCCAAGATGGTTAGATGTTTAAAACAGGATTAGAACTCCTCAATTTACATGGAATTTTTCTGTGTTGGGCTAGAGATTCTACTGCCCAGCTCTGTCAGGACTTTCTTTCCAGGCCTTATCAGTAAGGGGTGCCTTCAACCAGGCCCTATTTGGGGCCAGTTGTTAGTGGACAAGCTTATCACAAAAATGTTAGTTGTCTACTCACCTTACTTAGAAAGGGAAATATTTGAGGGTTAAATAAGTTTTACACTCAAACAAACCTTGGGTAAGTCATTTACCCACTCTAAGTCTATTTCCTCAGTTGTAAAAATGAAGTGAATAATACCTATTTAGCCTAAGGTTGTTGTAAAAATAAATGCATTCATACATAAAAAGGGCTTCCCAGTGACTGGCACACAGCTCAGTACAGTCCATGCTATCCTCATAAAGCCCATAACGGCATCCACCCAGTTAAGAATGTAGGCAGGCTCAAAGGAGGTTTACATGGAAAGTCTAAGCCAGTCACTACAATAATGCAGATACACTGTGAAGGGCTACTGTTTTATTAAATATATGAATGGAAATTCCTACCAGATTGAGTGCTTCTCAATCTTGTCTACACACTGAAATTACCCGGGGTACTTGAAACACTAATGACACCTTGGTCCACCAGTTCCAGAGATTCTGATTTAATTGGATTGAGGTGCGGCCAGACAGCAAGAGTTTTTAAAGCTCCTCAAGTGATTCTAATGTGCACCTGAGGGTGAAAAGCACAGTATTAGATCTAATCCACAGATAGGTATTAACCACCACTAGGCTATGATTATAAATTCGTTAGCCAGGTAATTTTTCCCTTGATCTCGATAATCCTACAGAAATGATTCATAAAAAAGGAATCTTCATAATAAATACTGTCTATTAATTAGATTTAACAGAATCCATATCTAATCTAACATGCAAGTCATCTGATACAGTATTAATTAGAAAATACAGAATTCAGAGGATAAAGTTGAAATCATAAATCTGAGAAATTTTTACACACTTTACCAATAGCAGATATACACATTAAATAAGACACATTGCATTGACTTTATCAGGAACAGAGCCACAAATTTCTCCAATCATATTTCTTAGAAGAAAATGTCACTGAAACCTGAGAGGAAAGTGAGCTGTCACAGTTAACATTTGCTTTCCCATGTGGCCAAATTCCAGAAGAATTTTATCCTTAATAGGTATTTCAGGATACTCTCAAAGCTGTAGAAAATGAAACTATTGCCTCTTGAAACTTAAAGGTATATTTCCATATTTGTAAATCTCCTCTCATAAAAAAGACTGGACAGACTAATTCATGTGATACAACACAGAAAAAGAATTTATGGACTTCCTAGACAAGCCTATCTTCAGAGGTGTAAGCCCAAATGAAACCAGTTAGGCACATAAGCTAACCATATTAGTGGTTAATATGGGACAGAAAATGGTCAAGCAAGCACAGATTGAAGTGATAACCAAGTTTTCAAGCAATGTATAAACATGATCCTGGAAAAAGCATATCAGTCTTTGGTAAGTGCTATGGACTAATGCAACAGTCACATGCTGGCCTTCAAGAAGCTTCCTATCTAGCCCTGGCTGGTGGGACTCAATGGATAGAGTACAGGCCTGTGAACCAAAGGGTCATGAATTCGACTCCCAGTCGGGGCACATACCTGTGTTGTAGGCCAGGTCCCCATTAGGAAACACACCTGAGGCAACCACGCATTGATGTTTCTTTTCCTCTCTCCCTCCCTTCCATACTCTCTAAATAGCCCTGGCTGTTGTGGATCAGTGGATTGAGTGTGGGCCTGCAAACCAAAGGGTTGCCGGTTGGATTCCCCATCAGGGCACATGCCTGGGTTGTGAGCCAGGTCAGGTCCCCAGTGAGGGGCATGTAAAAGGCAACCACACACTGATATTCTACTCCCTCTCTTTTTTACTCCCTTCCCCTCTGTCTAAAATAAATAAATAAAAATCCTTGAAAAATATAAATAAAATATATTTTTAAGATTTTATTCATTTATTTTTAGACAGAGGGGAAGGGAGGGAGAAAGAGAGAGAAACATCAATGTGTGGTTGCCTCTCATGTGGCCCCCACTGGGGACCTGGCCTGCAACCAAAAATATGGAACGCTTCACGAATTTGCGTGTCATCCTTGCGCAGGGGCCATGCTAATCTTCTCTGTATCGTTCCAATTTTAGTATATGTACTACCGAAGCAAGCACATAAATAACATGTTTTTAAAAAAAAAAGAAGCACAAGCCTGGCTGGTGTAGCTCAGTGGATTGAGCACAGGCCTGCGAACCAGAGTATTGCGGTTCTATTCCCAGTCAGGGCACATGCCTGGATTGCAGGCCAGTTCCCAGCAGGGGACACACAAGAGGCAACCATACATTGATGTTTCTCTCCCTTTCTCCTTCTCTTCCCCTCTAAAGATAAATAAATAAAAATCTTTTTTTAATAAATAATAAATACAAGACTAAGAAATGCTACAAAGGAAAAAAAGTAGAGGGTTTTATGAAAACATATGAGCAGACTTGGCAGCATAGGCCTTGCCTCTTCATGCAACCACATCAAAATTACAACTAAAATATAAAACCACCATTAATAGGAACCATCAGAAATTGGAACTCTTAACAACTACAGAATTAAAGAAACCATTTCCACCCAGACTCGGGGGGGGGGAGGGCATGCAGATGCAGAACTGGCTGATACCTCACCATGTGTGGTGGATAAAAATTTGAAAACAATATGTTAGGAGCAAGGAGTCCTAGCCCCATACCAGGGCCCAGACCAGGTTCCAGTGCCAAGAAGATAAGTCCCCACAACTTCTGGCTACAAAAACCAGCAGGAACTGAGTCAGTGGGAGAAACTACTGGAACCCTAAGCAGTTCCTCTTAAAGAACCCACACAAGGACTCACACACTAAGACTCACACCCTCTGAGCTCCAGCACCAGGGTAGCAAGCAGCTTGAAAGGCACCAGTGGTACACAGGGAAAAACTGACGTGTCTGGCATCAAGTGAGCTGAAGCCATTATTGTCCCTTTTCTGAACCTTCTGCCCCACAGAGCAGGCAAGCTGGTGCCATATCTGAGACTCCATCAACCTGTCTAACATTGTTTGACCTTCCCTAGAGACCCTCAGAGACTCTGCCCTACCCAACTTACGAACCCACTCAAGTTGCTTTTCCATATGTATGGCTGGTCTTGGCTCATGCTTCATAACTTCCTAAATCCTAACAAGCAAGCAACAGCTGGCTTCAGTGAGCAGCGGCCCAGCAATAGCAGCAGCCAGCCTAGATTCACAGCTAGGCTTCACCTGGGAATCTCCAAGCCCAGCATAAGCATCAGCCATCTCAGAATGCTTTATACCTCAGGCAGAGTGGCCCTGGGCAAAAGACAGGTAGGGGCTGACCATGGCCTGCACGACTCGGGAACCCCCAGAGCTTGTGTACCCGGTGGACAACCACAGACCACAATGGAGCACCAGCACCCTGCCCTTGCACAGCTGATCCACCACAGAGGGTGGATGTTGATGGTAAGGGGTCAAAGCCAGTCCTTGCAGCTGGCTAGACTAGTAAATCCCTCCCATTCATCTGCCAACAGCAACCAAGTCTCAACTACAAGATGAGGGTGTACTCAGCCCACACAAAGGGTATACCTCAAATACCTAGCTGGGGTGACAGGGGAGGCTGTACCACTGGACCCTAGAGGACATCGACTACATTAGGCCACACTACCAAGACATGGAGTCATAGCAGCTCTTCCTAATATATAGAAACAAACACAGGGAGGCTGTCAAAATGAGGAGACAAAGAAATAGGGCCCAAATGAAAGAACAGTAAAAACTCCAGAAAAAGAGCTAAACAAAATGGAGACAAGCAATCTATCAGATGCAGAGTTCAAAACATTAATTACAAGGATGCACAAGGAACTTAGTGAGGACCTCAACAGCATAAAAAAGATCTAGTCAGAAATGAAGGATTCGCAAATTAAAATAAAGAACAATTTACAGGGAAACAACAGTAGAGTGAATGAAGCCTAGAATCAAATCAATGATTTGGAAAATAAAGATGACAGACTTCCAGCAGGATGGGGGCATATGTACACATGTTTGCCCCCTTGCACAATCATAAGAAAGATCAGAACTAACCTCAAAACAAAAAAAACACCCAGAACTGCCAGAAAATCTAATTCTATGGAAGTCTGACAACAAAGGATATAAAGAAGCTATATTCATCCAGATGAGTAGTAGGGGTGGAGACAGGGAGCTGGGGAGGAGAGGCTGCCACGTGATAGCAGTGGCGAAGCAGTGGCAGCACCAGCCAGCGAACGGGTGCTCATACTTTCACGAGTGGTAGATAGAAACTGGGAAGGATACCAGAGGAACAAGCAATGCTAGCACCAAGCCAAACCGCACAACCCAGGGTTCAGAGCCAGGAAATAAAGCCTCCTAACTTCTTGCTGTAAAAACCAGTGGGGGTTGGGAGATGGGACAACAGAGGAAACTGTTGGTCTATCAGGAGACTCCATTTAAAGGGCCCATATGGTCCTAGAACATATGCAAACACACCCACTTTAAGAACCACCACCAAGGCAACAGCAAGAGGGATACCAGTCACATGTGGCAAGTGGGTGAACCGTCTGGAAACAAGGTGAGTACTGAGTAAGTTTCCAGCAGCCAAGCAGCTGCAATATCCCCTCTCCAACCCCTCCCCCATATAAGAGCAAAAAAGCAGTGAATCGGATTACCCCACCCTGGCCTTCCCTCCCTTCCTCTCTCTCTAAAAATAAATAAATTAATTTTTTTTTTAAAGAAAGAAAGAAAACCATTTGGGCTTAAGTGCAAAGCCAGGAAAAATAGTATGAATTGAGACTGAAAAATACAGGGCCTGCTAATAAGTCATGTTCAAGGTTTGGGCATTATTCTAATGGAACATAATTCCATCTTCAATGGAAGGATGTTGATGGATTTTAAACAGAGGTAGTAAAATAATCAGATTTGCCTTTTAGAAGACCATTCTACCCTCAATGTGAAGCACTGATTGGAAAGAGAGCAAGAATCAATGTGTAGAATCAATCAGTAAGCAGGCTATTTGAAGTAATCCAGAAGAGACCAGCAGGGTGTCAGCAAAGAGATAAGTGATGGATTCAAAAGACACTTAAAAGGCTGAATTAATAAGACTTGGTGATATGTATGGAATGATGACACTGAAATGTAATCAGTCCTTAGAAATTCTAGGACATACATAGCCGGTCAAGATGGTGGCATAGGTCCATGTAGTACTCCCATCCTCCCACAACCACATCAAAATTACAACTAAACTACAGAACCACTGTCATTTCATAACTGCCTGAAATCTAGCTGAATGGAAGTCCTACATCAAAACTGACAGAAAGGGCAGAGATGCAGAACAGGCTGATCCCACAGCTATATGTGACAGATAAAAATAGGGAGGAATATCTCGGTTACAGAAGTACCCAGAGGATTGAGGGGTCCCAACCCCACACCAGGCTCCCCAGGCCAGGGCTCCAGTGCCAAGAAGAGAAGTCCCCATAACTTCTGGTTGTAAAAACCAGCACGGAATTCTACTGAGTGAAAAGGACACACTGGAGTCCCAGGCAATGCCTCCTAAAAAGCCCACACACGGACTTATACTCACTCACTCTGAGCACCAGCTCTGGGGTAGCAGCTCAAAAGACACCAGGAACATACTGAGTGGAACTGAACTGTCTGGCATCCAGGCCAAGAGCTGGAAGGGCAGCTCTCTTCCAGACAAAAGTGCCAGCAGAAGCTATTTTTCCGTCCCTGAGACAGTCCCCCTGATCCCCCCACAGAACTGGCTGGCAGGTGGGTGCCATATATCACTCTCCGTCAACCTGGTCTAACACTGTCCCACCTGGTGATTCCCTGAGACCCTGCCCCATCCAAATTTTGAGCCTATCCCAGCTGTTTCCAGTGGATTTTCCATAAAAATGGCCCATCTGGCTCATGCTTTACTTTCCTAAAATCTATAAAACAGGCAGCATCTCCACCCTGACTGGTGTGGCTCAGTGGATTGAGTGTCAGCCTGTGACTCAAAAGGTCACAAGTCTGATGCCCGGTTACAGCACATGCCTAGGTTGTGAGCCATGTACCCAGTTGGGGGTGTGCAAGAGGTAGATGATTCACATTATCTCTTGCACATCAATGTTTCTATCCCTCTCTTTGTCCCTCCTTTCCCCTCTCTCTAAAAATAAATAAATAACCCAGCAGCATCTGGCTTCAGCCTGCCCAGTACCTCTTGCTAAGTGGCCCCAGGCCACAAACTAGCAGCACCCAGCCTTGGTTCACAGCTTGGCCTTGCCTGGGCACCTCTAATCCCAGCACAAGCTGCAGCTATCTGCAGATAGCCTTCTAATAGCTCATGCCAGGAGGTCCCAGGTAGAGCACAGGCAGTGACTGACCTTGGCCTGTACCTCCCTTGGGGCCCACAGCCAATGCACCTGGTGGAAAGTCCATCAGCCTAGGAGTAAATCCCCCCATAAAGGCTCACCTACAATGGGGGGGGGGTATACACAGCTCACACCACTGTGGGCAAGATGGGGGACCTGGAGTGCCTAGCTTGGGTGATCAGGGAGGCTGCACCACTAGACCCTACAGAACACCTACTACATTCTACCAAGACCAGAAGACTTAGCAGTTCATAGAAACAAACACAGGGTGGCAGCCAAAATGAGGGGACAAAGAAATATGTCCCAAATGAAAAAACAGAACAAAACTCCAGAAAAAAAAAATTCCACTATTCCACAGCTACTGGTCTGCAGCTGTTCTGATGGTAGCAGTTGTGGCATTCCTCTGTGGGAAAGGAACTGTTACACAGTTAAACACCTCTTTCTCAGCAAAGCTGAAGGTGGGCATGTGTGTGACAGACACAGGAAAAAATACGTAAGTAAACAAAATGGAGACAACCAATTTACTAGGTATGGAGTTCAAAACACTGGATATAAGGATGTTCAAGGAACTCGGAGAGAACTTCAACAGCATAAAAAAAAGACATGGAAACCATAAAAAAAAACAACAACCAACCCAGTCAGAAATAAAGGATACACTAACTGAAATGAAGAATAATTTACACGGAATCAGCAGTGGACTAGAGGAAGCCAAGAATCAAATCAGTGATTTAGAACACAAGGAAGCAAAAAAACCACCCAATCAGAACAGCTAAAAGAAAAAGGAATCCATGCGCTGGCTATGTAGCTCAGCAGATTGAGCAACAGGCTGAGAACCAAAGGGTCACAGGTATGATTCCCACCCAGTCAGGGCACATGCCTGGGTTGCAGGCAGGCCAGGTCCCCAGTGGGGGGCATGCAAAAGGCAACCACACATGGATGTTTCTCTTCTTCTCTGTCTCTCTCCCTTCCCCCTCTCTAAAAATAAATGAAACCTTTAAATAAAAAGAAAAAGGAACCCCCCAAAAATAAGGATAGTGTAAGGAACATCTGGAACAACTTCAAGAAAAGCAACATTCACATCATAGGGGTGCCAGAGGAGAAGTGAGAGAGTAAGAAATTGAAAACCTATTTGAAAAAATGACAGAAAATTTCTGTAACGTGGTGAAGAAAACAGACATACAAGTCTAGGAAGCACAGAGTCCCAAACAAGATGAACCCAAAGAGGCCCTCATCAAGACATTTATTTAAAATGCAGAATGTTAAAGATAAAGAGAAACCACAGTTTCTCTTTATCTTTAGCAGGAGCAAGAGAAAAGCAGTTATTAACCTAAAAGGGAGCTCCCATAAGAGTATCAGCTGAGCCATGACTGGTGTGACTCAGTGAATTGAACAGAAGCCTACAAGCTGAAAGGTCTCCAGTTTGATTCGCTTTCAGGGCACATGGCTGGATTGCAGGCCAGGTCCCCAGGTGGGGGCATGCAAGAACAACTAACTGATGTTGCTCTCCCACTCTCTCTCCCTCCCTTCCCTTCTCTCTGAAAACAAATAAAATCTCTAAAAAAAAAACAAAAAAAAAACTGTCTACTGATTTCTCAACAGAAACATTTCAGGCCAAAACAGATTGGCAAGAAATATTCAAAGCGATGAAGAGCAAGGACCTACAACAGAGATTGCTCTGCCCATAAACCTATCATTTGAATCAAAGGACATAAAAGAGCTTCCTAGAAAAAGAAAAGTTAGAGTTCATCACCACCAACCAGTATTACATGAAATGTCAAACGGTCATTTCTAAGAAGAAAAAAAAATTAAAAATATTAATAATAACATGGCAATAAATATATATCTACCAACAACTGAATCTAAAAGACAAAATAATTGAAGAAAAGATGGGCAGCATAATCTCAGACATTGCTCATAGCAATATTTTATGAATATATCTCCCTAGGCAAGGGAAACAAAAGAAAAAAATAAATGGGACTACAACAAACTAAAAAGTTTTTGCACAGCAAAGGAAACGATCAACAAAACAAAAAGACAACCCACTGAATGAAAGAACACATTCACCAATTCATCTCAAAAGGAGTTAACATCTACAATTTATAAAGAACATTCAAAACCCAACACCAAAAAAACAACCCATTAAAATATGGGCAAAGGCACAGGGTCCTGAACCATACACAAACCCGCCCACTCGGGAATCAGCACCAGAAGGGCCCAATTTAGTTGTGGGTAGCGGGGGAAGTGACTGAAACCCAGCTGAGAGTGGAGCAGACACCATTGTTCCCACTCAGATCCCTCCCCCACATACAGCATCACAAGTAGCAGCGAAGTGGGCTTCCCCACCCTGGTGAACACCTAAGGCTCCGCCCCTCACTACGTAACAGGAGTGTCAAGACAAAAAAAAATTGGCCCAAATAAAAGAATAGGTCAAAAAATACAATTAAGTGACAAAGACGTAGCCAACCTATCATATGCACAGTTCAAAACACTGGTAATCAGGACGCTCACAGAACTGGTTGAATTTGGTTGCAAATTAGATGAAAAAAATGAAGACAATGCTAAGTGAAATAAAGGAAAATATACCGGGAATCAATAGTGATAAAAAGAAAACTGGGACTCAAATCACAGTGCGGACCAAAAGTAAGAAAAAAACATCTAATCAGAAAAGAATGAAGAAATAAGAATTCAAAAAAATGAGGAGGAACCTCCAGGACATCTTCAAACATTCCAACATCCGAATTATTCAAGAAGGGGAAATGGAAAGGCAACAAGTGGAAAAGTTATTTGGACAAATAATAAAGGAGAACTTCCCCAATCTGACAAAGGAAATAGACTTCCAGGAAATCCAGGAAGCTAAGAGTCCCAAAGAAATTGGACCCGAGGAGCACACCAAGGCACATCATAATTATATTACCCAAGATTAAAATTAAAGAGAGAATCCTAGTAGCAGCAAGAGATAAGGAGGCAGTTACCTACAAAGGAATTCCCATCAGACTGTCAGCTGATTTCTCAAAAGAGACTTACAGGCAAGAAGGGGCTGGAAAGAAGTACTCCAAGTCCTGAAAGGCAAGGAGCTACATCCAAGATGACTGTATCCAGCACAGCTTTAATTAGACTGGAAGGGCAGGTAAAGTGCTTCTCAGATAAGGTCAAGTAAAAGGAGTTCATCATCACCAAGTTCTTATTATATGAAATGTTAAAGGTACTTATCTAAGAAAAAGAAGATAAAAAATATGAACAGTAAAATGACAGCAAACTCACAATCATTAATAACCACACCTAAAACAAAAACAAAAGCAAACTAAGCAAACAACTAGAGCAGGAACAGAACCACAGAAATGGAGATCACATGGAGGATTATTAACAGGGGAGTGGGAAGGAGAGAGAGAGGGAAAAGGTACAGAGAATAAGTAGCATAGACAGTAGGTAGAAAATAGACAGGGGGAGGGCAAGAATAGCATGGGAAATGTAGAAGCTAAAGAACTTACAAGTATAACACATGGACATGAACTAAAGGGGGTGAATGTGGGTGGGAGAGGGTGTGCAGGGTAGAGGGGAGTAAAGGGGGGGAAATGGGACAACTGTAATAGCATAATCAATAAAATATATTTTAAAAAATGGGCAAAGGACCTGAATAGGCATTTTTCCAGAGTACATACAAATGGCCAACAGACATATGAAAAGATGCTCAACATCACTAATCATCACAGAAATGCAAATTAAAACCACAATGAGATATCACCTCATACCAGTCAGAATGACTATCATCAGTAAATCAACAATTAAGTGCTGGCAAGTAGGTGGACAAAGGGGAACCCTTTTGCACTGCTGGTGGGAATGCAAACTAATGCAGCCACTGTGAAAAACAGTATGGAGATACCTCAATAAATTAAAAATATATCTATTTTTTGACCCAGTGATCCCACTGCTGGGAATATGTCCAAAGGAACTCAGAACACTAATTCAAAAGAATATAAGCATCCTTATATTCCCTGCAGCATTATTTACAATAGCCAAGATATGGAAACAGCCCAAGTGTCCATCAGTAGATGAGTAGATAAAAAAATACTATGGGACATTTACACAATTAAATACTATTCAGCTGTAAAAAAAATAAATAAATAAAGTTTTACCCTTTACAACAGTATGGATAGACCTGGAGAACATTATGCTAAGTGATATAAGCCGCTCACAGAAAAACAAATACCATATGACTTCACACGTATGTGGAATCCAATGAACAAACTGAACTAATAAGCGAAGACAAGACAGACTCATACATAGAGAGCAGGATGACACCTAAAGCTGAGGAGGTTAGAGGGTGGAGGGGATTGATCAAAAAGGAAAAAGGAGCCCTGGCTGGCGTAGCTCAGTGGATTGAGCGCAGGCCTGCGAACTAAAGGATCAGGGTTCGATTCCCAGTCAGGGCTCATGCCTGGGTTGCAGGCCAGTTCCCAGCAGAAGACACACAAAAGGCAACCATACATTGATATTTCTCTCCCTTTCTCCTTCCCTTCCCCTCTAAAGATAAATAAATAAAATCTTTTTTAAGAAAAGGAAAAAGGATTCATGGACATGGACAATAATGTGGTGATCATGGTGGGAGGAGAAGGGCCTAAGAGGACTCAATGGTAATGGAAAAAAATACAATTAAAAAAATTTTTTAATTAAAAAATAAATCATTACCATCAACAGAAAAAAATATGAGTAACACAATGGTAATAAATATATACCTATCAACAAATGAATCTAAAAACAAAATAAATGAAGCAGAACAGAAAGAAACTGACAGATGCAGAGAACATTTTGATGGTTACCACTGGTAGGGGGATTGGGGAGATGAGTGAAAAATGTGAAGGGATAAAGAAGTACAAATCAGTACTTACAGAATAGTCATGGGGATGGATGTAAAGTACAGCATCAGGAATATAGTCAATAATGTTCTAATAACTATGTATGTTGTCAGATGGATACAAGGTTTATGAGGATGATCACTTAGTTAAGTTATGTAATACTGAATCACTGGTGTATATGCCTAAAACTAATATAATATTGTATTTCAACTATAATTTAAAAATTAAAAAATGAGCCCTGGCTGGTGTCGCTCAGTGGATTGAGCATGGGCCTGCAAACCAAAGGGTCACTGGTTTGATTCCCAGTCAAGGCACATACCTGGGTTGCAGGCCGGGTCCCCAGTGGGGGACACATGACAGGCAACCACACATTGATGTTTTTCTCCCTCTCTTTCTCCTTCCCTTCCCCTCTCTCTAAAAGTAAATAAATAAAATTTTTTTAATTATTAAAAAAATTAATTCTAGGATATAAAACACAACTATCTTCTCATCAGTAATCAAGCATCGCAATTAAGTATGGAAGAAAGGAGAGTCAGCTTCCTGCTGAGTTTCCTGAAAATGCCTCCCCATGAAGCTGCCCAGGGCTTCACTCACTTGTAGAGCAGGCTGGGGGCCTTCACGGTACACTGGAAACCTTGCTCGGTCTGCACCACCTCGTAGCCATCACAGGGCTCTTCTGCACACTCCACGAAGCCTGCACAGAAACGGTAACACGCTGCTCAGAGCTGCTGCTCTGTGGACAACAGCCTTCTCCTCAGCTGTCCACCACTCTCAAGGTTTAAAAAAAGTAACACACTCATACAAAGAAAAGCCAGACATTTTACATTGCAAAACGCTGCTCTAATATTTCTTGTGATGTGCTCTTAGAAGAAAAATAAAGAATAAGAAACGCATGACTATTTCAAATCTTCCTGTCTTGGAACCTTGGAAAAGTAGTATGTACATTCCACTGTTTCTCCCAATTGTTTTCTCCCAGAAAGCTAAGACAATTTTAAAAGCTTTACTGTTTTTTTAGAGAGATGTAATTCACATAACATAAAATTTATCCTCTTAAAATGTACAACTCTGTTGTTTTTAAGACACAAAATTTCTCCAGTGACTAATGTATGAGTGATGCTGAGAGAACTTAATAACAGCAGAGACAAAGTGAAATAAAGGAGAGCAAAGGCCCCAAGGGCGTAGGGACACAATGGGGAACCTCAGGGGGATGACTAAACTACAAGGTTTAGGGCCCAGTGAAAAAGCTTATAAAGCAAAAGGAAAATAGAGAACATGAAAGGCCCTGCCCATTTATGTATTAAACTAAAGCCCAAGTTAATTAGTCTGAAAATATTTATAATCCATCTTGACTATTTAGTGCCTCGGCCCAGCCGCAGCAGGGTCCAGGGATTCCCAAAGGTGGGTAAGGCGCTGGCAATGGGTAACAGACAACAACACGCCTCAAAGGACAGTGAAGCTCTGTTCCGTTTATTGCAAGTACAAGTAGGTTTTTATATTTTCATTTTAGGTAGTGATTAACATTTGCAGCATAGCATGATCAGTTAAGTAAAAAACCAATACAAAAAAATCAATACAAAGGTAACCAGGAAAAATATAAGAATTTCCGTAATTTCAGTTATGTTAAACAAAAGTTGTTTTGACCAGGAGAACCATTAATCAGACAATTTGAACTAGCTCTATGTACAGAGTTTGAATGTCTTATTGTTTATTAAAGGTCTTAGAATCTGGCATGGGGCAAAAGGTATGCTAGATCAAGCAGAGGTTAGGAAATTTATTACAAGGCCTTTGTGATGTCTAACTTAGCTATCTAGCCTTTTCTGTCTAAAATGTTTCTCTGTGTACTATGAACTGACTCCCTAGTAACTGTTTCTATGTGTTTAGTTTGTAATAGTTAACCAGCCTTTTTTAATATTTCTTTGCCTGTCTAACTGATATATATTCTTATTCAAGGTAAAGGAGGGGCTGTTACTCCAACTTTTAGACATTCAGGGGCTATTTCATTAGAGGGGATTTTGTTCTCTGGTCAAGAAATTATTTTGTACAACTTCATTGGAATTATGCTCATCAATGAACCTGAAATACAAGTGTCTAACAATCCCACCACCTTTTGATCACCCAAACAAACATGAAAGGAGAGATAGACAGGAAATCCAGCCACAGTTGCCTCTGCCTTGCAGATGCATCTCAACCGTCCCGACCTTGTCAAGGGACGGTTGCTGGACGGCTCCTGACAATTTAGGTTGTTGGGTTCTTTTTAAGATTTATTTATTTTTAGAGAGAGGGAAAGGGAAGGAGAAAGAGAGGAAGAAAAACATCAATGTGTGGTTGCCTCTCCCATGCCTACTGGGGACCTGACCCTCAAGCCAGGCATGTGCCCTGACTGGGAATGGAACCAGCAACCCTTTGGTTTGCAGGCTGGCACTCAGTCCACCAAGCCACACCAACCAGGGCTTGCTTAGTTTATTTCTTAAAATTATTCCTACACAATAATAAAGTTGTGAGCTTGGAACTGCCTATATATGATTACAAAAAAAAGAAAAATAACAGTAAGAATAGCTAACATTATTGGGCACTGGATAAAACACTTATGTTCATTTATTTCAATAATTTATATATATTACCTCACAACTTTACAGATAAAGGAAGTTACTTTTGCCACAGAATATTAATGGTTAAATTAATAGTTAACTAAAATAGCGCCTTATTACACTTAAGCCTTTGTACAAATATGAAACACGAACTGCAACCGAAAACACTTAAACAACTCAAACACATCTGTCCCCTTGACATCAACACAAATCTATGAAAAGCCAATCATTTCAAATTTCCCTATGCACAAAGAAACACATTGAAACAAAACAAAGGATGGCTTCTACAATAGAGAGAACTTTTACTTCTAATCAGCCCAAAGAGCAACTAGGATTACCTTGATAGAAGTCCTCATCCTCTTCTTCATGTTGGTATGTCTGTTCTTGAATGGGATTCTTTCTATAAATCCGTCCCCCAATTCTTATAAGCTGTGGGCGCAGAACTTCCATGATATGTTCCCAAATAATATTTCAGTGAAATCCTGAAAAAATAAGTAATCACCTTACCTTTTTAAAAAAAAACTTCATTCATTTATCTTTAGAAGGGAAGGGAAGGGAAGGAGAGATGGAGAGAAATATCAATGCATGGTTGCTTCTCCTGCACCCCTGCTGGGAACAAGCCTGCAACCCAGGCACGTGCCCTGACTGGGAATCAAACCGCAGTCTTTTGGTTCACAGGCCCATGCTCAATCCACTGAGCTACACCAGCCAGGGGATCACCTTACCTTTTGATCAGAGAGAAAAAACAGCCCTGGCTGGTGTCACTAAGTAGAATGAATGCTGGCCTGAAAACTGAAAGGTCACCAGTTCGATTCCCACTCAGGGCACATGCCTGGGCCACAGGCCAGGTTTCCAACTGGAGACATATGAGAGGCAACCAATTGATGTTTCTCTCCTTCTCTTTTTCCCTCCCTTCCCCAACCTCTAAAAAAATAAATAAAATCTTTTTTTCAAAAAAGAAAGAAAACCCCTCATTTTACAGATCATTATGTAGGCCTGAAAGGACATAATTGGGCATCTGCTCACAGTACATCTTAAGCAAAAGCAGCACTATTTCCATTAGGCCTCCCTTCTTTGTAATCTGTTTTAAGTCGACCAGTGCATTTTCCATTACATATTTCATTCCTGGCTCATGCTACACAGTAATTTGTAAACTATTCAGCTCTCCAAAAAAAAAAAAAAAAAGGTGATTGAAAGATTCTGAGCCCTTTATATACACCTTGTCCACGGTTTTGAAACAAAGAGTATAAGTCTGTTTATTAAACCTAAAAGGAATACAGTGCAACCTTCTGTGTTTAACCACTTGCAAAGTGTTTCACCCTGTCTGTACAGCATGAAAATTGAGAATTAAGGATATTAATACACTTATTTATCCTTGGGGGGCGGGGAAGCCTCTAGTACTTTCAGAAGTACATGAAATATACACCCAACAATTAGATCCAGTTGCCTAGAAAACCATTAGGTTAGGTTAAAATATAACCTAACCAACATGGTTCTTCAAACCAATACATAGCTGAGGGGAGGAATCCAATTTCCAGAGACCACTGCCCAACAAAATGCACCACTTGCTAAGAAGCCAAGCTTCTAGTCACAACTCAAGGAATCAATTCAGGAAACAAGGGTTATTATGGGCTGGCTGTGTTTAAGTTCAACCAATATTCCTACCACATAGGTTGGAGGGTCTTGAAGCCCAAAATACAGAGTTCCAAAGAAAACAGATCAATCCTTAACAAATACACTAACAGTCCAATCCCCAGCAACTAAGTCACTTTAATTGGCAGTTTGTGTACAGAACCAAGGAGCGATTTGTGTTGTGAGAAATAACAGACAAGGAAAAGAGACCTGAATGGAGAAGAGGGAGCATTAATTAGCATAGTTCAATGATACTCCATTCTACTTTCTCCAAGAAAAAAGTTCTCCACAGATTTTAATGTCACAGGCCCTCAGACCAGGAATTCTGGAAGAGTCGCCTCAGAAACAGCACACTCCTCACCTGCCCTCCCTTAACCTGCCGACCGTGGGTTAAGAAACTGCTCAGAAGGACAATTTAACCCTACTACGGGGTGGTGTGTGGAGTGAAAAGAAAGCAGAAGCCCTGAACCATGAAAGCGAGCAAGAAAGACAAGTACTCCAATGTAACCGAAGAAGGTTCCGCAGCTGGAGGTAAACCGTAGTAAGGAGAGGAGGTAAAAAAAAAAAAAAAAAAAAAAAAAACACGGAAGTCCACTCCGGAAGTGCGTTATCCGCGCCTTTCCGCCCAGGCCACGCCCACCACTGCACGGGCGCGAGCACGCCGACATCTTTGTCGGTGTGTGCGCGACCGCTCGGGCTGGCCCTGGGGGCGGGGCTGTAGGGAAAAGGGCCAAAACCGTTGAGGTAAGTTGCTGAAGGCTCGGGGACTGTCAGGAGCTTGGTGGAAAGGGAGTTCATTCTTGGGAGCCTACCTGCAAACACTAGAAAAATGGAGAAGGTAGGAGAAACCGGAGCTTGCCGCCGAGGGCGTGTAATAGGAAATCTCAGGCCCCGACGGGTTGGTTGCGCATGCGTGCCTAGTATTGGCGCATGCGCGGCGGCCCCT
The DNA here is from genome assembly GCF_021234435.1 of Artibeus jamaicensis. NCBI lineage: Eukaryota > Metazoa > Chordata > Mammalia > Chiroptera > Phyllostomidae > Artibeus > Artibeus jamaicensis. The sequence continues at coordinate 23,707,695 of NW_026521788.1, forward strand.
TGGGAAGCCGAAGGGAGCTGGGGAAGTGTCGTTTGGAATTAGCTTGGGAACCTCTGGCGATCTGACCCCTTCCTATTCCATCCCACCTGGTTTTAGCTGCAGCACCTGTTTTAAAGGTAATCCAGCTATTTACGTGGGACACAGTGGAACGATTTGTTGATGAGGTTTAGTGATCGCTTATAATAATTTGCCATTGTACCACGGTACCTCTTTTAGCGTCTTTTGACTGAGACTTTTTTAAAAGAAAGGAGACTTTACAAACAAAATAGGCATATATCTGCCGGGAAGGAAAGTAGTTTATGAATACGAGGTGCTCTTTGTAGTATATAAAGTAAATATTTAGTCATCTTAATGTGAACACAGCCATTCTGTTACTCCCCCAAGATAGCATTGCTCTCCTATGAGAATCTGTTTTGCCAGTAGTCCCAGCTTCCCTGATAAAACCAAACCCCAGATTATTTCATCAGTATTCATTCAACAAAAATCTTACTGAGCCACCCACTTGGGCATGGCAGGCTAGTAGAAGGTTATGTAAATAGAGCCACAGAATGAAGCAGAAAAGAGAACAGTAACAGACCAACCCTCATGACGCCAAGTTTCTCTGTCACCTTCATAACCTTTGCTGGGCTGCTAGCCCTGTGTTCTGTCCTTTATTCGTCATTCATGCAGGAAACATTGTGGTCTAGGTGCTGTGCTAGGTGTTATTTTCTACTTGGCCATGTTGACCAGAATTCTGTGCTATGGCTTGAAGGTGAAAAACAACTCCCTCCCCCTTTCCTAGATTACAGGATTTTTCCTAAGATTATGCACCTTAGAATGGAAGTACGAAGTGCATCGATGGAGGGCATTTTCCTCTTCCTGTGCAAACCCTTCTTTTCTCCTCTAGGAGTTTGCTGACCCAATGTCAAATTGAGAATTAGAGAATTGGAACTTTTCCCATGAGTGTTATTACAACATCATACATATGAAAACTAGATCTGCATAGGAAAAAAAGGTTCAAGAGTACATATCCATTAGAGATTTGGGATAGCTAATATTATTAAGTATTTACTGTGCCTGTAGCTGTTCCAAATGCTTTAGTTATGTTAACCTTCAGAACACCTTTGAGATAGTTACTAACTACTACTGTCCCCATTTTACAGATGAGGCAGCTAAGGAACAGAGAAGTTAAGTGATTTGTCCTGTGAGTCATACAGCAAAACTGGGACATGAACACAGGCCTAGAGGTTTCAGAACCTGAGCTCTTAACTGCTATTTCACCTCACTTGGTACATGACATGCCAACAAAGCCATTGCTTGAAAAATGTCACAGCAAATAAGCTAAATTCTATGTCTCAGTTTCATGTTGTCACCTATAAAATGGAGTTGGATTAAGTGACTTTTTTTAGATTTATTAATCTTGAGGGGAAGAAGGAGAGAGGGAGAGAAACATCAACCCGGCAAGCCACGCCAGGGCTTGGATTAAGTGACTTTTAAGGAATCTTGTGATTCCTGTGAAATGTTTAGTTTATGTAGTAAACATTTATTTAAATCAACAGCCCCTTAGAATAGGCCAGACATTGTTTGGTTCTGATGATCAGAATGCCTGCCTTCATAGAGCAGTTACAAACTAGGCTTTATCCTAACTCCTGTTACCACCTGCTAATGGCATTCAAAATTCAACCTGAATATTTTTTTAAAGATTTTTATTTATTTAGAGGGGAAGGGAAGGAGAGAAACATCAGTGTATGGTTGCCTCTCATGTGTCCCCCTCTAGGAACTGGCCTACAATCCAGGCATGTGCCCTGACTGGGAATTGAACCATGATCCTTTGGTTCACAGGCCCACACTCAATCCACTGAGCTATTTCAGCCGGGGCTCAACCTAAACCTTTAAAGTTTGAAATTACTTAGGTATGTCTTTCCATCTCAGAAAAAAAAAAAAACCTGCTTGTTTATGTTAAAATTAGCTTTGTGCTCATTCTCCCAGTTTTCAACCCTGATTCTTTTGTGTATTGAATGATAGTAGTAGTTCTGCATTGGAAAAAAAAAAAGGATTAATAGGGAATTTCTTTGAATATATTCGTTTAGAAGTCACACTGTATCTAGCCTTTGAAGCTGTCTTCACTCTGGCAGTCAGCTTGAGTGCTCTGCGGAGAAGCTTGATTTCAAAATACAAAGTATCCCTTACATCAGTTTCCAGTCAGGGCACATGCCTGGGTTGCAGGCCAGGTCCCCAGTAGGGGAGACATGAGAGGCAACCACACATTGATGTTTCTCTCCCACTCTTTCTCCTTCCCTTCCCCCTCTCTAAAAAATAAATAAATAAAATATTAAAAAGTAAATAAAATTTTTTAAGTATCCCTTACATTTGCAACTGAATAAAGCATATATCAGGTGTAGGAAAAAGATTAAAGTCTTAGGTGAGGTATATAAACAGTTCACAGTGGGTTCTATTCGGAACTGATGGGAAGGAAGACTCTCCAAAAGATAGCAATGTTGTCTATATACTTTATTTAGATCCCAGTAGGAGTCCACTTAGAAATTTGGACCTGGTCTATTACTGCTTAAGTTCTTTTTAAATAAATTTTAAGACTTGTCAAGCTATATTTTGAGCCAATATAGTCCAAAGGATTGGATGTGAATCTAACTTCAAAAGGTGTTGCCTCTATGAGTATGAATACAATTTGGGAAGTTACAGAACTCAGAGGAAAAAAGGAAAGGTGATCTAATACAACACTGAAAATGTCACCCTGGCTGGTGTGGCTTGGTTGGAGCATCATCCCATAAACCAAAAGGTGGAGGGTTCAACCCCGGTCAGGGCACATAGCCAGGTTGCTGGTTTGGTCCCTCCAGGGGCTTACAGAGGCAGCCAGTCGGATTGACTGTGTTTCTCCCACATCTGTGTTTCTCTCCCTTCCTACCCCTCTCCCTTCCTTCCCCTCTCTAAAATCAATGGGCATGTCTGCAGGTGAGGATTAAAAAATTTTTTAAAGATTGAAAATGTTATTAATCAGTTTGCATTTTTAAATAGGCTGACATTCTAATTATACCAGTTGCCTTACTCTTCCCACATCCCACTGTAGTATTAATCAGAATTACTTAAAAGACATATAATGAAATGAGAAACCCGGGTCTGCTCCCCTCGCAGCCTTAAATCATCACCGCAAAATTAAGGAAACACAATGGCCAGATTTTCAGAAATGCACAGTACAATTTTTCCCTTGCTAGGAAACTGGGTTATGCATATACCTCATATAGGATTTATATCTGCATAGCTTTTCCTCATTTTTTCAAAAATAAGTTTCAGGGAGGTGGAAGTGGCGAAACAGGATAAGTGGTGGCAGAGAGAGACTTGACTTTGGGTGGTGAATGCATGATTCAGATGCAGATGATGTGCTGTGGAGGTGTACTGGAAACCTGTGTGGTTTTATTAACCAGCGTCACCAAAAGAAATTCAGTAAAAATAAATAAATTCAAACATTTTATAACAAACTTATTTTGCACCTAGCAAAATTAAAAGTTCCGCTGAAATTCTCTCTGGCCATTGCAAGGGAGAATTCATTCTAAAAATTCATTTAAAGTTATTTTTATCTTTTTTTAAATTGAGCTAAAATTCACATAACAAATTAACCAGTAGCCATTTTAAAGTGTACGGCTCAGCCCTGACTGGTGGGCTCAGTGGATTGAGCAAGCAGCCTGCAAGCCAAAGAGTTGCCTGTTAGATTTCCAGTCAGGGCACATGCCGTGGTTGCAGGCCATGTCTCCAGTAGGGGGTGCAGGAGAAGCAACCACACACCAATGTTTCCCTCTCTCCCTCCCCTCTGTCTAAAAATAAAATAAAAATCTTCAAAATAAAAATAAAGAGTATAGTTCAGTTTAAAGTCATTTTTTAATCTAAATACTAAAACTGCACTTTTCAATACGGTAACCACTAGCCACACGTGGATACTTAAATTTCAATTAAAATTAAATAAAATTTAAAATACAGTTCTTAAGTCATACTAGCTTAATAAGCCACGTGAGGCTAGTGGCTACCATGTTGGACAGGCAGAAATAGGACATCAGAAAATTTCTATATTGCAGAAAGTTCTGTTAGCACAGTACTGGACCATTTTTTAAAGAAAACATGCTTTATAGAATCTTTTGTAAATGTACAGCATAAGCTTCTGTGGCAGAGGTAGTATTTTTGTTTTGAACTTTTGCAAGGAGTCATGTATTCAGTTTTCTTCAGCATTTGGACTTCTTGACTTTTCGATAGGACAAGGGATGAAATGCTCTACAGCTGCTCCAATCCTGATTTATGAATTCTGAATTAATTCCCTGAACTACTTTGTTCCAATCTTGGGACGCCACCAAGTGATCAATTTCTGTATTACATTTTGGTAGAAAGGGTGTTTTTTTTTTTTGTTTTGTTTTTTTAAGATTTTATTTATCTTTAGAGGGGAAGGAGAGAGGGAGAGAAACATCAATGTATGGTAGCCTCCCTTGTGTCCCCCTGCTGGGAACTGGCCTGCAACACAGGCATGTGCCCTGACTGGGAATTGAACCGTGATTCTCTGGTTCGCAGACCTGCGCTCAATCCACTGAGCTACACCGGCCAGGGCTAGTTTTTTTTTTTAATTTTAAGTAAAAGGGCCAGTATGTATTTTCTAACCACTTCCCCTTCCTTGGGAACAGAACACAATGTTATTCTGGGATATTTGGAAAATTTTATAAGTGAATTTTTGCTGTGGCTTGGTCAGGATGTATCCAAGACAAACTGTCCTGTGAGGCATGGTTGTCTTATCCTCATATAATTTATTTCCTCAGTCAAATTGCCACCTTGGCACAGCCCCGTCACCCCTCATAACCCATAGGTCACCCCTTATAACCCGTAGATCACCCACAGTCAGTGCCAAGCGACATAAACAGTTTACTAATGGTAGGAAGTAGTGTTTTAAGTAGAAAAACTAAGAATAAACATATCTTCATTTAAAATCCTAAGTGACATTTTGGCCTGGGGCATCAGTAAAAGATTGCAGGAGTAGAGAAGGTAGAAAACAGGGCCCCTGACCAGTGTGGCTAAGTTGGTTGGGCGTTGTTCCACAGAGCAAAAAGCTGCTGGTTCGATTCCTGTTTAGGGCATGTACTTGGGTTACCAGTTCAGTCCCCAGTTGGGGCATGTACAGTAGGCAAGCAGTTGAAGTTTCTCTCTCACATCCATGTCTCTCTCTTTCTCCCTGTCTTCCCCTGTCTCTAAAAATAAATAAAATCTCTTTACAAAAAGAAGGGGGAGCTAATTTTTTACTAAACTTACACTAGCTTTTGCGACAGCTAGAATGAAATGTAGTCAATCTCACTCCCCTAAATTTGCCAAATTGCTGTTTTTTTATCTCTGCAGTGAAGTGAGAATTCTACTAGAAATGAAATGGCTGCCTCTTCATCGTCCTCCTCAGCTGGCGGGGTCAGTGGAAGTTCTGTCACCGGATCTGGTTTCAGCGTCTCTGACCTGGCCCCGCCTAGGAAAGCCCTTTTCACCTACCCCAAAGGAGCTGGGGAGATGTTAGAAGGTGACCTCATGCTGCTTTTTGCTGATAATTGGGTTGAAACCTGCAATGAATGTTAATTGTAAAGACGCTATTAAGTGGATTAGAGAAGAATTTGCCCTGATTTCAGCTCCGCATTTCATCTTTCGTCCCCATTTCAAAATAGTATCTTTAAAACACAGATCTCCAGAATCAGAACTTTGGAGCTGAAAAAAAAATCTTTGGAAATCGAGGAGGTCATCTAGAGTTTATTTAGACCTGGAAAAGGTAAAGTGATTTGACCATGTTAAAAACATTCAGCCCTGGAACCAGGAATTTTCTTGACCTCCTGCTTCAGTTTGCTTTATCCTGGCACCAGCCTGTCTCCCTATGATTAGTAGGTTTGATGTATTTTGTCTTATGTAGTTAATCTTCAGGTAGATTACCCCATAAAAGAGGTTGTGAGAGGAAATAAAAACTAATAAAAACCTACTTTTATAGGTGAAGATGACAGTGCTGGCGCACTGCAGGACAGTGCTGTGTGGCGTTTCTAGCACTAGAGCGGGGATTTGCATCATCCTGCCCACGATCTTATTCAGCACATATTCGCACACTGGCTGGGCAAGATCAGGGCACAGGCTATAAGCATGGATTGACGTTGGTACCTGGAATTCATCAGGTTCATGTCACTTTAGGAGCTACATCAATAAATTCTTAATGGGAGCATAAAAATCACCTGAAGAGCTTATTGAAATCCACATTTCTGGCCCACATTAGAAATTCTGATTAATCTAGGAGGCAGCACAGAAATCTTCATTTTAACTAATACCCAAGGAGTCCATGAAAATGATCCTTAACTATTAAACTACTTATCATACTTTGAAAAAGGTCAGCAGAAAACCTATTAAGAATTCAATATCTGCTTGATTATAGCATTTTTGTGCTTAATTATACATTGATCTTTTTTGCTTTAAATATTGCAAATTTCAGTAAGTATATCTCTGAGAAAGGTGCAAAGTGTAGCTAGGATTTCATTTGTGGGGTCATTTTTATCCATTTATATCAGGTGTAATGAAAAGCAGAGTTATGGGTTAAGCCAGGGCAAATGGAGGAATCATTTTCATAGGGAAATGTGGGAAGACAGATCATAACGCTTTCTAGGATTAGTTCAAATCCTGATTGGTGAAGTAGATGACAGGATAACATGGTAATACATCTGAAATGCCTGTACTTCTGTCTTTGCTGTTTTCTTTAGTTGTGTTACATTCAAGTTAGTGTCACTGGGTCTAGAGATGATAATCAGGGCCTTGCTGACCATATTTGACACAAAGTATATTATGATTTCAATTATATATAGCAGAGACCTGGTAGTAAGGAAGTTTTCCATAAAACAAAAAAATTGGAGGCATTTACATTGTTTAATGAACAACAACAAAAAAATACATTGCTTAATGAGTTTTATAGCAGCAGAAGAGGAATCATTGTTTAACAATGGGCTTTGAGATTAAATTCTAGCTGTAGCAGGAAACTAGAGATACCTCCTTAGTCTCAGAGCTATTAGCATTCTTTGTCAATATACATCAGATTACTTAGAAACATTAAAAGAGGAAAGACTTCTGAGATTAGTCTGAATGTTGATGTTCCAACAGGTTACAGTTCTGTCCGTTTTTATTCTCTGTGCTTTGTGGAGGAATGCATTGGCTTTCTAGTGTAGGATATATTTATATTATTTAAAATCACAGTGTACGGTCTTGATTCTTTTTCTTAAGTTTAAAGTTTCACCCATATTTTAGTGTTGCTTACACTTGACAGAAATGAAAAATTAGGGCAGTTCCTAAACTGCCCTGGTCAAATCAAGATCATTAAATTGAAAAGAGTACCCCTAACTGTGAATTAGTAAGGATGTTAGATTTAAAAGTCATCTACCATGCTTATTATTCAGTTAATATACCATGTACCTAACCATTATTACAATAGTTTTTTTTATTTTATTTTTAGACAGAAAAGGAGGGAGAAAGACAAGGAAAGAAACATCAATGTGTGGTTGCCTCTTGTTCACCCCCAAATGGAGACCCGGCCCTCACCTCAGGCATGTGCCCTGACTGGGAATCGAACCAATGACCCTTTGGTTTACAGGCTGGCGCTCAATCCACTGAGCCATACCAGCCAGGGCCAGTACTTTAATTGAATATGAAAATAGAGTAGAAAGACTTGCCTGTTCAAAGGAACAAAAACAATCAGGAATCTAGGTTGGATGTTGTTTATAATTTTAACAGGTTCAACCTGATCTGGTATCCTCCTAAGTCTAGGCTAATAAACCCAAATAACCTACAGTTAACCTTGTGAATTAACTTTTTTGTGTACTACCTGCTCTCTGACAACAGATACCTAGCATACACAGTATACAACAATTTTCAGCATTCTCCTGCCCTTGGCTAAGATTGTCCTCACCCAATTATCAGTGAGCAAATTAGACACTGCCTTTCAGGGCAGAATGGCTGGATTTTAGTGACATTGTAGGCCACTGAAGTATAAATTATCTAACATTGTTTAATTTCCTATTGTGAAGTAATTATCCTTTTAAATGAATTTGTTAGCATCTTACTTATTGGAGTAGCAGTGGTATTAGATTTGGATAATTTACTGGAGTTTTCACTATTTATAACCTTTGCTTGTCTCTGAAGAGGAAAGCTGATGTATTGCTACTTGGTGTGTTATAAAGGGTTTGATTACAATTTCTAAATGTAAGACAGATTGCCCCAGGCTGACTCCTCTCTGGACAAATTCCAGGCTTTAGATGAGTACAGATATCACATTTAATAGGATGTGGCTAAGAAGCAGTGGACTTTGTGGTTAATGCAGAGCTGCAAATCAGCAAAAGTGTATTCCACAGGCATATATAGTGGCAAAGGCTTATAGAAAGGCATATGAGGTGCCATTTTGAAAGATTAGCTTACATCCTTTTGCTTGGAAGTTTATTACCAAGGGAAATATGCAAGTGTTATAATTTAAGCATTTTATCCTATAGTGCCAGTGATTAAATATAACTAGAAGGTAGCACTTCCAAGAGCTTCCAAATACATCTCAGCCTGATCCTTAGGGCCCATAATCCCCACTGCCTTGTTTGAGATCCTAAAGTTCAGCACACTTCAGGATCACACCAGCTGAGAAGTGAGCTCTATGCTTTACTATTTCTAAAATAAAACGTGTTATAATTTGACTCTTTAAGCAAGAATATGAATAGATTCATGAACACTGGTATATCTACACAGAAGAGCCGGAATCATTGGTGTCAGATACTCACACAGTTCCTCTTCCTGTACTGGAATTCACTGTTACTTGCAGCCCAATTATCTAAAACTCTCAGTGATACCATCAGCTTACCTAGGCCTTTCAACTGGATAGTCAGTATATTCAGTTAATTGAAAATAATTTTTTGCTCAGTATAGGTGATCTACTCACAGATGACTTAACATTCAGCCAAAGGAATGGGAGTAGGAGGAGAAGATAAGGTCATATCCCATATAGTACAATATGTAGAAAAGAGGTTGAGCCCTGGCTGGTGTGGCTCGGTGGATTGAGCGCAGGCCCGTAAAGCAAAGGGTCACTGGTTCGGTTCCCAGTCAGGGTGCATGCCTGGGTTGCAGGCCAGGTCCCCAGTAGGGGGCATGTGAGAGGCAACCACACACTGATGTTTCTCTCCCACTCTTTCTCCTTCCCATTCCCTCTCTATAAAAATAAATAAATAAAATATTTTTAAAAAAAGAATTCTTTTCGTTTTTTAAGCTTTTATTTATTTATTTATTTATTCTTGTAGAGAAAGGGGAAAGGAGAAAGAGAGGGAGAGTCCTGGCTGGTGTGCCTCAGCTCCCTCCCTTTCTCTAAAAATAAATGAAATATCTTTTTTAAAAAAGGAAAGAAAGAAAGAGCAGGAGAGAAACATCAATGTGTGGTTGCCTCTCACACGCCCCGATCTGAGGACCTGGCCTGCAACTCAGGCATGTGCCCTGACTGGGAATTAAACCGGCAACCCTTTAGTTTGCAGGCCCACGCTTTATCCACTAAGCTACACCAGAGCCCACACTATTCTTAACATCTCCCTATCTGTTTTATACCTACCAATTATGCTCCTTAATCCCTGCACCTTCCCCCAACCCCATATTCCTCCTTCCCCTCATAGCTGAAAACCCTCCAAATGATCTCCATATCTATGATTCTGTTTCTATTCTGGTTGTTCGCTTATTTTGTTTTTGTTTTTTAGATTCAGTTGTTAACAGGTGTGAGTTTGTTGTCATTTTAATGTTCATAGTTTTGATCCTTTTCTTAAATAAGTCCTTTTAACATTTCATGTAATAAGGGCTTGGTGACAATGAACTACATTAGCTTTACCTTGTCTGGGAAGCACTGTATCTGTCCTTCCATTCTAAATTATAGCATTGCTGGATAGAGTCATCTAGGATATAGGTCCTTGCTTTTTATGACTTTGCATACTTCTCACCAGTCCCTCCTTACCTGCAAGGTTTCTTTTGAGAAATCAGCTGACAGTTTTATGGGAACTCCTTTGTAGATAACGCTCTGCTTTTCTGCTTTTCTCTTACTGCTTTTAAGATTCTCTCTTTATCTTTAACCTTTGACTTTTTTTTTAAATATTTTTTTTAATTTTATTTATTTATCTTTAGAAGGGAAGGGAAGGAGAGAAATATCAATGTATGGTTGCTTCTGGTGCACCCCCTGCTGGGAACTGGCCTGCAACCCAGGCATGTGCCCTGATGGGGATAACCTCACATTTTAAATATGATCTGCCTTTGTGTGGTCCTCTTTGGGTCCAACTTCTTTGGGACTCTGTGCTTCCTGGACTTGTATGTCTATTTCCTTCACCAAATTAGGGAAGTTTTCTTTCACTGTTTTTTCAAATAAGTTTTCAATTTCTTGCTGTTCCTCTTCTCCTTCTGGCACACAGATATTGGCATGTTTAAAGTTGTCCCATATGTTCCTAAACCTCTCCTCATTTTTTAAAATTCTTGTATCTTCTATCTGTTCTGGTTGAATTTTTATTTCTTCCTTTTGTTCCAAATCGTTGATTTGAATCCCAGCTTCCTTTCTTTTGCTGTTGGTTCCCTGTAGCTTTTTCTTCATTTCACTTAGTGTATCCTTCATTTCTTCCTTTATGTTATGGCCACACTCAGTGAGTTTTCTGAGTGTGCTGATCACCGGTGTTTTGAACTCTGTATCTGATAGGTTGGCTATCTCTGTTTTGTTTAGTTCTTTTTCTGGGGTTTTGTTCTGTTCTTTCATTTGGCCCATATTTCTTTGCCTCCTCAATTTGGTGTTTTCTTATTCTTATTTCTTATTGTTTACCATGACTTCTGCAATAAGGTCTACCTTGTGTGAAATTCAGCATGGAGCCAGAATGTGTCAGTCCTGACTCCTTGTCACTTAACTCCTGGCTGACACCCCAACGCGTGACTGATGGGCGAGTACTTGGCACCTAGTAGCGCTGGCATGAACTGTCGTCAAACAAAGAGCTGTGTCCTCTCCCTCCATTTGTTTTAGGACTTTTGCAGTAAAATACCTTCTCCAGATGGTTTGAGCTACCCTTCTAAAAGTCACATTTTGCAACATGAACTCTTTGTCTTTTGGGGTGTGTTTTGCTGCATCAGCCCTTGCTGACAGGGAATAACATGAACTCGCTTGTATTTCACAATCACCTTCCAAACGCCGTGGTGACTGGTTAGCTGCCTTCCCGGTGCCAGTTCCTGGCATCAGTACAATGCTAGGTTCTAAAATTGCACTATACTCTTATCGGCATCCAAATTTCAGTGTTTTGGTTCAGTTGGAAAATCAAGGTTACAATTTGCGTTGACGGAATGAGATTTCCCAGCAGTGTTTTGTCATGACCATAGTGATGTCATTTGATATACTAAAAAATCAACAACGGCTATTTTTCCCTCAGCTTACTCTTTAGAATGAAAATGACTTAGAGCTTTGGCATACCTTTGTATTTTGATAGCACAGTGGTCACGTGGCCAAACATGTCAGCCGTCCACAGTGTTTGCCTGACATACAGAATAGAAGAACATTAAGAAATTATCAGCCCTGGCTGGTATAGTTCAATGGATTGAGCACAGGCTGTGAACCAAAGGGTCACAGTTTGATTCCCAGTCAGGGCACATGTCTGGGTTACAGGCCCAGTCCCCAGTGTGGGCCATGTGAGAGGCAACCACACATTGATGTTTCTCCCCCTCTCTTTTTCCCTTCCCCTTGCTCTAAAAAAAATAATAATAATAATAAAAGAAATTATCAAAGCTCTGACCAGGTAGTTCAGTTGGTTAGAGCATCATCCCAATACACCAAGGTTGTGGGTTCAATCCCCAGTCAGAGCACATACAAGAAACAACCAATGAGTGCGTGAATAAGTGGAACAACAAATTAATGTTTCTCTCTCCCCCCGCCCTCCCTCTCTCTCCCTCTTCCTTCCTCTGAAATCAATAAATAAAAACTTTTTAAAAACTATTAGGTTTGGGGATAGGGGTGAATGTTGACCAGGACATGAGACTGAGGTTTCTTGTTTGTTTTTTTAAACACTATTTTTAAGTTCTTAAACAAGTAGAGGAACTATTTTAATATTCTAGGTATAGAAGAAGTAGCTTTTATAACAGACCAGTGTTAGTTCTAAATGAAACAGAAGCCCTCTTTGTAAACACTGAAAAGTAGACCCTGAATGTGGAAGCGGGGAGAAGAATGGGCGTGCCCGCTCGGTTGCCAGCAGTCACAGTGCCCTCGGAGCAGGTGAAAACGCCTTCTCTCTTGTGTGCAGATGGCTCTGAGAGGTTCCTCTGTGAATCTGTTTTCAGCTATCAAGTGGCGTCTACACTGAAGCAGGTGAAACATGGTAAGTACATGAGTGTTGTGTACTTAACTGTGAGAAGAAATGTTTGGGGGGCGGGCAGGTAGAGGGGGCGTCAGAAAGGTCAGTGTGCTTTGTGACAGGCTTCTGAAACTCAGTGAGGCTGTTTAAGTGGACTTGCTAAATTACCTGCAGACAAGAACATTAATCCTTAATCCAGACATAATGCCCTCATTAAGGCTTAAAGTTGCCGTCAAAATGTTTTCTAGGGGAAATGCTTCCTACTCTTGTGTTTTTCTCCCTTCCTTTCTGAAGCCTTCTTTTACCATTCTCCTCCACTGGCTGTCACCATCACTTCATCTTCAAGTGTGTAACACCTCATGATTTACCTGGTCACGGGGTAAAGATCCCGGGAAAACCTTTTCTGTTCCATCTTGCCTTACCAGGCCTCCATTTATTCATCAGGAAACTGTGTTCCCCCACCGGACCATTTCACCATTGAAGTCACAATGTCAGAAGAGCTACAATTGCCTATAACCCTAGGATTTTAGTACACATCACTGTGGCATGGAGGATGCCACGCCACTACTTTAAAACAAATTAAGTATTCAACCCTGGCTGGTGTGGCTCAGTGGATTGAGCACTGGACTCAACCCAAACCAAAGGGTTGCTGGTTCAATTCCCACTCAGGGCACGTGCCTGGGTTGCAGGCTGGGTCCCCAGTAGGGGGCGCATAAGAGGCAACCACACATTGATGTATCTCTCCCTCTTTTTCTCCCTCCCTTCCCCTCTAAAAATAAAAATCTTTAAAAAAAATTAAGTCTTCAACCAACACAGAACAAGACCCCATTGCTAGAATATTGAGGAAAAATCTCCTTATAGAAATGGCTTTTAAACCAATCACTATGTTGGTGGACGGTGGCTGTCTCATGGGAAATGTATTCACTGTAGTACCACCTTGACTCTTTACAGATCAGCAAGTTGCTCGGATGGAAAAACTGGCTGGTTTGGTAGAAGAGCTGGAGGCAGATGAGTGGCGGTTTAAACCCATCGAGCAGCTGCTGGGGTTCACACCCTCTTCAGGTTGACCGTGCCTCCGGTGTGCACAGCAAGCGCAGGGCCAGAGAGGGCCTCCTGCACAGCCCGCGTAGCCGTGCAGAGACTCACAGCCCCATGGCTGGACTGCTCGTTCACATCAATACGTGGTTTCTCTGTAGCTAACCACAAGCAACAAACATTTAAATGTGTCATCACACAGCGAAAATTTGTGTTTATTTGTTTATAAAAAGCATTGAGAATTACATTAAGACAGTCTGCATCAGAGACCCAGGAGGTTTGTGTTTAAGAGATTTATAAAACTTCACAAGCCGGGTAGATCACATGCTGGAACTGGCCGACTAAATGGCTTCCGGCATTCATGCAGTGCATGGCATCCTCACCAGTCAAGTCTAAGTGAGGATCTGGAATCGTAAAATTCAGCATTTCTGACCTGAAACACTTTTTTGCAGGTGAGTGTGATTTCAACTCAGGACCTGTCTAAATGTGGAATTTTTAAATGATTGGCTTTTTTTCCATTTTTAGACATGTAATTCTACAGATTCTAACTTTTTCTGACCTTCTACATGTGCCAGTGCTGGCAAAAAGAACTGTTTTTTGAATATTAAGGTGCATGTAAGAATCAAGTAATGAGCAAAACCCTTTAAACACAGAAATCCTGAGTTCCTCTTGTTGGTGGGGTCAAGCAGTTCTGTAGCAAATAAATCCTTTGAAAGAGCCCCAAATTGGTTTCTTTATCCTTTCAAAGTCTCAGGGATTTGGGATGAAGGGAAAAGGTCAGATTATTTTTTATAAGAATAAAATTTGAAAACCCTTTCTCCTAAACAAATGATAGATTTGCTTTATCTAAGGAATATTTGTCTTTATAAAAGTATATGAATTTATCTTATCAATATCTAAGTAGGTTTTTAAATGATAGAGAAAAACCCAAAAAGCTAAAAGATATCCTTTGTTCTCCCTCATGGAACCCAAGGTCCACACTGCACAATTAAGAGAATCATATTTATTAGATTTTATGCAAATTTTGCCTCAGAAACATTTGCCTTTCTCCTCATTAATAACTTTTACTTGACCTGCTTTTAGAGTTGTTTCTTTATGAATAAATATAATCCCAGTATAATCTGGCCTTAATCTCAGGAGTTTGAAGTGTTTAATACACACTACCTGACAGGGAGGTAGCGACCCCACTGAATTGGTGAGGACAGACACGGCACAGACCTGGAATAGGTCCGTTGGTTGAAGTCCAGCTCACTGCTCTTGCCTCCAAAGCACATCAGATCACAAAAATCACTGACCCACAAACTCATCTGTTTCCATATTAATACTTCTTAACCTACACGAGCTCCATATTGAAAACCAGCGAGGTTCCTAACATACTCTTTAGCATCAACCATGTGAATTATTACCAAAGAAAAAAATAGAAACATAGACTGCAATGAACCTTTAAATCACTTTCAGTGACATCTTAGAAGCAATCACTGATTTTCCCTCATTGGTTTCATTAACAGACACTGTTTCAGCTCATCTTTACCTTTTGGTAGTTAAACTTACAGAATTTTTTTTCTCTTTAAATTAGACATGTTTTTTTGCAACCTTAGAAATTAAAGAGATGCTAGGGTTGAACAGAAGTGCTTTCTGAAGCGCCTTCCACAGTGATCATTCAGCTGCTATTTGAGTGCCACCAGGAAAAAGACCCTCACCTTTTTTTAACATTCCCCCTCCGTCTCCACACCTTTCGGCTGGTTACGTTTCATCATCTGCAACTCCTATTACCATGCTTTGGGCCTAGAGATGGACCTTGTTGCTCATCTGTCAACTCTACACTCATGTGCCAGTCACTCACAGGCGTTAATTCTTTCAGTGACACTGGCACTTGAAGCTCAGAGCAAGCATTCCTTGCCAAGGCTGCACAGCTAAGTAAATTGCCATTTGGATTTGAACTCAAAGTCTGCCAGACTCCAAAGATGGGATTATTTTAGATGCATGATGCTGCACCCCACTGAGCCCATCCCAGTGCCTTATACAAAGACAAAAGCCTAAAACTGTTTTTATGAATGAATCCACTACCTAGGAGAACTAAGTCTTGTTCCAGTACTTGGTAATAAGAGGTCTCAAGCACAATGAAGGAACAGCCTCTTCCTTTAAGAACTGATCGGAATGAGCTGTGTGTTTGGGCCTCCGTAACCTTTTAAGACCCAGCATGGTGAAAATGTAGTTAGGGCCTTGAGGGACACCTAAGTGAGCAAGGAGGGAGGCAGGAGGGCAGGTGGCGGCTAGCCATCCTCGAGAGCTGATGACAACGGTACCACTGTGCATAAGGCACTTTGTGGTTCCCAAAGCATCTCCCATATGCAGTGTGTTGACTCTCACATCAACCCTGTAAGATAAATGAGGCAGTGATCATTTTGCAGTTAAGGAAACAAGCACAGAGAAGGTAAGGTGCCAAGATCATAGTCAAGCAAGGGGGCTGGGTCTTTCTAATCATTTTCTCTGTGCCTTCCAGTTCATCACATACTAGAAAATTTGAAGGCAATATTTGCTGTTAATAAAGAATGAGTCATCTCAATCTGATATGTAATTACATATAACTTGTCACGTGGTAGTGGGACATAGATAGTAGACCTTTTACACAAACAAAAATTTTACTTTTGAGTTCACAGTTTGCAACTGGTCAGAGTCTCAGAATTTTAGAGCTGGAGAGACATTAGAGATCACATAGTTCATCCCCCAGTTTACAGACAGGAAGGACATCAGGTCCTTGTCTGTCTCATTCGCTGCCGTGCACTCAGCACCTAGAACACTGCCTGGCACACAGTAGGTGTGGGGTAGGTGTTTGCTGAGTGGATGTATGAATTTTTTGTGTGCTTACTCTAATTTAGAAGCTGTGCTGGCTCTCTCCAGTGTAACGCCCACAGTGGAGCGATGCCTCGGGTGACTGTGATGGGTAGTGAGCAGAGCCCAGAATACCCAGACCTGAGTGTGGAACTCTCCATAGCAGAGGACCTTGCCACCTAACACTGACAGGCGGAAGCTGTGGAGCAGTCGGACACTGTGCCAAAGCAGTCACGTCTCACACGAGGAGCCATGGCCGATGACGCCGGTGGCTCCCTGCCCTTCCCATGGGCTGCTGCACAGACACCCAGTGGCAATGCCACATGTCCACATCCGTGACTCTTCACCTCAAGACACATTAATTTCTCCAGTCTGGCAAGTTTCCCTAAAAAAGCTGTTTTCCAGAATCAGCTTTTTTCACTTTTATAATATAAGCTCTTTAGGACACGTAATGAAACAACATACAGTTTACTACCAGCAACGATATGGGGGATGACCCTTCCAAATGTCTGTTATTCATTCAACAGTCATTGAGCACTTATTACTAGGTGTCTGGCATCTGCTAGCTGAGGGTATGCTGTCAACCAAGACACAGCCACCAACCTTGAGTTTATAAATATATTAAGAAAGACAAACGGGTAATTTTAAGTGTAAAACTGTCTGATAGGAGAAAGCATGAAATGCTGTGGAATCAGAGACAGCTAATCCAGCTGAGCCAGAGAGGCTTCCTTAGAAGGATGATGTTTAGGCTGAGACTCAAAGAACAAGTAGGTTTTCGGGTGGAAGGAATAAAATATGCAGAGACCCAAGGGTGAGAAAGGGCATCATGCTTTTGTGGGGCTGCAGGTACTTCGTTATGACAGGGTCTTAGAATATAAGGGCAAGAGATGAGACCAGATTGGACCTCATCAGTGGAAGAACTGTGGGGAACCATTAAGTGGTTTTCAAGTAAGGGCATGAAAAATCTGATTCCACTTCAGAAATTTTAGTTGGAGGGAGTGGTGACAAATGAGTGACAGTAAGTTCAGATCTTTTAGGAAGCTGTTGTGGACAGCCAGGTGAGAGATCACTGTGACTTTAGTCAAAGATGTGGAGACGGGATGGATTTGATTTGAAAGTTGCTCCAGAAGTATATACAGGACTGGACAGCGGGTCAGACTTGGAGAACTCAGGGAGAAAACCCTGGTTTCATGTGTCAGAGCCGAGGGACTGGTGGGACTGTTCACTGAGACAGGTCAAAGGAATGGCCTCAAGGAGATGTCCAATAAGCAGGTGACAGGTTTGGGACTCACCAGCTAGAGATGTTTATTAAGTCAAAGATGGGCCTGGGTAGAATTACCCAGGAAGAGGGCCCATGGAGTGAGAAGACAGTTGGACCGAGGAAGGACCAGATCCCTGAGAGACCCTAACATGCAAAGGACAGGCAGGGGCGGAGGAGCCCAGGGAAGAAAGCTGGAAACCCAGGAGTGTGGCGTCGAGGAAAGCAGAGGGAAAGGACATTTTGAGAAGGAGGCTGCAAACAGCAGTATCTGGTGTAGCCAAGCAATTCTATGAGATAAGGGAGAGAGAAGGCCTTTGGATTGTACCGAGGTGCTTGCTGGGAGACCTTGTCTCAAAAGCAGCTGCCTTGGTGTGGTAGAGGTGAAGCCAGACTGCGTGGGTGGGAGGCCAAGTGGAAAGTGAAAACTTGGGGCCAAATCTAGGCAGCACTTTCAACAGGAAGGGGAGGTAAAAGTGAGAGATGGAGAGGGTGACAGTTAAAGGAGGACACCAGTCAAGATATTTGTGTTGTATGATGACAGAGGTCAAAGACCAAGGGCATAATTGAGGGTGTAAGGACCTAAGGAAGTGGGAGGGGTGGGACCCAGAGCCCAGCTGCAGTGATCGCTCCAGGGGGAGGGAGGCGAAGAGGGGAGTGCTGATGTGGGTGAGTGTGTGGGTGAGGTGGCAGGAAGTTGAAGGAGTTCCCATCAGATGGCTCTGTTTTCTCCGTGCAGGAGAAAGCAAGTTGGTCTGCCTGTGTAAGGGGCCAGAGGAGGCAGTGGACACTGGGAACAGTCTCTCTGAAGGATGGGAGAGATCTGACCAGGGTCAGGCAACTGCCAAGCACATTTAGGGGGCAGCTGCAGTGAGAGTCCCTGAACTTGCAACGGCACCATCTTTGGGGCCGATAGCAGCAGCTCCTAGCAGCCTGGCAGTAGGAATGGAAAAAATAAACAGTTGGTGGTTATGGTTTTGCATGGTGAAGGCAAGAGGGTAAGCAAATTGCTGGTCTAGAGCTAGCAAGAGAAGGAAGTGAAAACAAGAAGAGGTCATGAGAGAAACCAGGAGTCAAACATCTATTGAGGGCCTATTAAGTCTCTAGTAATGTGCAGGGGAACAGAAATACAAAGACAGGGCAATGTTCCCAAAACTGGCTGTGCTTCAGCATCAAGCTTAATAAAAATGCACATTTCCTGGCCTCATTCCTGGGGTCTGATAGGTCTGCAGTGGGAGGGCTCATATGACTCTTCTGTGGCCGGGTTTGGAAACCACTTGGTCCAATAGAAAAAGACCAGTAAACAGACATGGAATACACACAGTGCCATAACCCTGTGACTCTGGTCTACACAGGCTGCTGTGGAAGAAAGGGGGCTTCGCAGGAGGGGATGTAGAGAGGACGACAAACAAATTTTCCTAGAGAAGGTGAGCCTGTGCCTGAGTAGGCCCAGTGAATCAGCCGAGCAAAGAGGGAAGACGCCAAATAAGCCTTCCACGTATAGGGAACAGCATGTGCAAAGGCAGGCCGCATCTGTGGAACTCCAAGTCGTTTGGTGTGGCCGAGCACAGGGTGTAAACAGGGGAGTGGTGAGCCCTCTCAGGAGAAGGAAACAGGAGCCAGATTGTGCTGAGCCTCCTTGACTGTGCTCCACTTTCCTCCCAGGGAGCGTTTCTCTGACACAGCCAAGGGTGCACCTAAGAAAGAGGCCAAGAATCCTGACTTGCACAGCAAATGGCTTAGAAAGCAGGCTCCTCAGGGTCTGGAAGGGCGAGGCCCATCGGCTGGTGTCAGGCAGCAGATTCCATCTTTGCAGGCCACTAGGTGGTGAACGGTGTTTTCATTCTGACTAGAAACTAAGCATTTACAGATTCATATTTTTTTACTTAACTTGAGGGAAAGGCAGATGTCCTGAGCTCAGACAGAATTACTGAAGGAACCTCCCTCCTAGGCTCTGAGCCAAAAAGCCAGAATAAGAGGCAGCCTAAAGTAATCAAATGCAAAGTGTGTGGACATTGTGGGGAGAAGTTTTCCCCACTGCACGGTTTCTCCCCTCCCTTCCCTGGCCCTGAAAGCCTGAAGCAGACTCCCACGCCTTTTCACCCCTCCTTATTCTCAGAAATCTTGAGGCGTATATTACAAGATAAACCACACAAGCACGGGCATTCATTTGTTTAGCAAACCCAAAGGTCATGTTTTGAGGCTGTCAAAGCCAAACTGTACCCACTTAACTTTCAGCAGAGTGTCCAAAACACAGTCAATCTGGAATATCCTGTGCAATCAGGGCAGCTGAGCTCTCTCTCTCTCTCACACACACACACACACACACACACACACACACTGCCTGGGGGACAGACACCCTAGGACTTTGCTGTCCCAGACCAGTGTCATATCCCACAGAAGACTCAAGGCTCATCCTGTGATCCCACTTCAACAAGCTCAAGACCTGGTGGCCTCATTCTTAGGTGTGCCCTGTCTGTGTCACTAGCGCTCCTGGTTGTGAAAAAGAAAATCAGACTCTCCTGGCCAACCCAAGGTTGCAGCTGGAGTACCAGGTGCTACGGCTGAGACCTGTGGACTCAGGAGTCAGGAAGAAAGCAGGACATGGTCCCCACGCCATCTCTCAGTACAAAAGAGTATCCAATCCCCGAGAGCTAGAAGCAGAAGGGGGGATGGAGGATCAAGGAGGAAGGCAGAGCCTCACTGTCTAGAAGTACAAGCCCTAACCCCACCTGCAGTTAAGTCTTACCCAGGATGCTGCCAGTCAAGGGGGGGCGTCCGCACCAGATACACAGGAAAACAAAAGCCTAGCCTGGGAGTTCTGCAGGTCCACATGACCCTGGGAATCATCAAGACCAAGAACAGAGAATCCCCCATTCTCAACCTTTGCAGTCTCTTTTGAGTCCTACTGGCTCTGTGGCAAATAAGCTTTCCATCAAAAAGAGTTAGGCTCCTGGAAGATGGCAATTTAATATTCTTAGATCTAAAAGCTGCAAGGGGGATGGGAAAGGCTTCTCTAATGAAGGCCTGAGTGGTCATGAGGGTCTGGGCTCAGAGCCCGCACCTCTCATTTTGGCATAGAGGGCCTCAGTGTAGGTACAAGTTGTATCCAGGCACTGAGAACACTAATAATATTCATCATGGTTAATATACAGTGAGGAGTTACAATATCCGGGGCACCTTTCACACATGATGTCCTTTCCTCAATGGGAGAGGATGAGAGAAAGGCCATGTAAGGCAGAGAAAGCTTCCAAGAGAGGGCAGGAAGGAATCCTACAGCCCAGGAGTTGAAGAGGCCTTAGCAGTCCTGTTGGTGCGGCTAGGACTCCCGTAACAGCCAACTGCAGCCTCCCTAACAACGCAGCACAGCCTGAGCGGCTTAAACCACAGAAACTTCGTTGTCTCACAGTTCTGGAGGCTGGCGGTCCAAGATCAAGATGTCGATGTGTTGGTTCCTGCCAAATGCTAAGGAAAATGACCTCTCCAGGCCTTTTTCCTCGGCTTATAGATGACCATCTTCTCTGGACGTCTTTTTACATTGTTTCTTCTCTGTGTGTCTCTGTGTCTGAATTTCCCCTTTTTATAAGGATGCCATCATATTGGATCAGGACTCACTCTCCTGAGCTCATTCTAACGTAATTACCTCTGTCAAGATCTGTCTCTGAATAAGCTCCCATTCTCAGGCACTGGGGTTAGTTAGCACTTCAACATGCGAACTTCAGGAAAGGCCACAACTCCAGCTGTAACAGTGATGTCTAACCAGACTTTCTCCTCTGATTAAGTGAAGGTATTGAAGCCTCAGGTGAGAAAGTGACATGCACAGGTCACACAGCAAACTGAAAAAAACTAAGACTAGAACCCAGGTCTTTTGGGGCCCCAAGCCGTGAGCGGACCTCCGGGGGGTAGTACCGGGGCCTGCTTTTTGCAAGTGCCTTTTCTAAGAAGGGGATCCCTGAGACAAGGGGATAGCCTGGACAAATCTCTGTACAGGCCCGAGTGAGGACACCTTAAAACTCTCTTACAAACCAATATTTGGCAAAATACTCTAAAATTTCAGAGTGGAGGGACCCCTACTAAATGGAGCTTAATACAAGCACTGAGTTTTATGTTTCACGGTCAGGCCCCTCATTAGGCAGATATATAGTGTGTTTCCCAGAATTATGCTCCTTACTCACAGCCCTCCAACCGCACAGTGAGCCAGGACAAGGCTGGGTGGTGCTGGCTTCTCGCATACTCTCTCTGACTGTTCACTCTCTCTGGGCCCACCTCTGCCTAAAAGCTGGCACCTGGCCTCCATACCTGGCCAGAAGGCTGGTAGGTCACCATTTTGCCATCTGTTTTGAGAACTCACTAAGAAGTTTCTTTTGAAAGCCTCGTGCAACTTGTAGGAGCAATAGGGGTTTAAGAGCCTGGCTCTTGCAGCTTCAGAAACGAGGCAAAAATTGTGATTGAATATAGCACCGAAGTGTGGGTGACTCCAAACCACAGATGAGTTGATAGGCTGTGGGGAAGGAAGTGAAAAGTTCACCTTGTCCTTCCCTGTCATAGAGGGCTGATGGTTTTGCAGAGGTTTGCTTTAAAAAAAAACATTCATTCAATAAAAATAGCTTGGTGGGACAACGTATTCTAGCATTCATGGAAATAAAAACTCGGAACCACATCATAGGATGTTCTGCTCCAAGCTTGGCCCTGGGTCCCCAGGCAGGTCCGTGCTCCGTCTGGTTTGCACAGCAGCCGTGGTGGCCCCCACCCCGTCCCAGGTGGGGTCCGGCCGTCAGGGAGGAAGGGAGGAGGTGCTTCAGAGGCATCAGCTGTTTCCCTTTGTCTGAGCCAAGACCCTGGCCTCAGCCAGCAACTCAGCTTTGTCCCCTGAGTCTGCCTTCTGAATGTGAAAAGTTTCCATCACAAAGGGTCAATTCAGGAAGCTAAGGTTAGAGGCAAACGGTCTTACTTGAAAATGGTGAAGGCCAGGGAGGCCTTGGGCTTCCTGCATTGATTGCTCTCCCAGAGCCTGGGACCAGCCCAGCAGGTTACAGGATGTGAAAGTGGGGACTGAGGTTAGGAAAAAGAATAAAAGGCTGGGACCAGAACACACCCAGCAGAGGGCCACGTGCAGTGTTCCTCTGTAGGGTTTCCTGTGGGTACACTGAGAACATTGTGTTCTGGCTGGGAACCTACCCGGCTGAGCCGCCTCCGGATGCCGCCCCTGGGTCCTAGTGCTGTCTCTCACCCACCCTCTGCCTTAGCTCGCCTGCACCTGCAGGTGTAGGACCTACTGTAGGACCCAAGAAGGCCACTTCCATTTTGTCCTCCCTACTGAGTGAGACCCCCAGTGAGCAGACTGTGAGCCCTTACCTTCTGATTCATCCTGCATTTCCAAAGCATCCTCAGTGCGCTTGGCACTATCACACAGTAGCAACTCAAGGTCCCCATGGCAAAACACCCTCAGATGACAAAGAGGGTGCTCTGGGAAACTGGGAGGACCAACCAAGGTCAGTATCCAGGTTTTTGGACCCAGGTCTCCTGACACTTTAGGGATAACTGATTTTAAAATATCATTTCAAATCCTTGAAATTCAGCCCTTGCCTTCCAAGTTTCTCTACAGATGAATTTGAGAATAAGGGGCTTTCTCAATGAATTCTCAAAATGGCTAAAAGCTCAGGCCTGTGGTGCAGAGGAGCCATAGTCCAATCCCTGCCCTGTCCAGAGCATGGCAAGCCCCCTGACCATGTCCATCTTGTGCATGAGCTCCCTGAAACTGCCACCAGGAACCTTCTCGAAGGACTCCACCAGGCCCCAGATTGTCCTGTGCCTGTGGAGGGTCCCGCAACCCAGAGGTATATGCAACGTCCCAGCTCAAGCAGCCAAGAGTCAATGAGCCAGCAATGAGGGAGAGAGGACTTAGGAAATATGGAGGCTCTTTGATTAGAAGAAATTTTTGCAGTTTTTTGAAGTGGATTCTGGACTATAAATCCCTCTACTAGGCTGTGAGCCTCTCTTTCCAAGTTCTCTTTATACTCTGTGTGTGTGCTGATCCTTCACAAACAGTTGCTGGGTGACCTGAATGAAAGGTCACTCGCTGGAAGACCTTGCCCTTAGCTGTGGTTCACAGGTCACTCAAGTGCACACTGAGCACCTACTAAGCACTGCCTGGGATATTGGGCACACAATTGCTAGAAACAAATACACAAAGCAAAGGCACCTACGGTGACTGCCCCTTCTAGACATCATGGTCCAGCAGAAACAAAGGCATTCAGTAAGAACAATCCCAAGGTCCACGGTCATTCTAGGGGAAGTCCAGGGTGCTATGGGTGAGCACAGGGCAGGGAGACCTAATGTAGGCCCAGCAGAGGTCTTGAGGAAGAGACCCTTCAACTGTGACCCAGTGAGAATTAGCCAGATAGAGAAGCTTGGGAAAAGGTACTGGTGCTTGTGACAACCAGAAATGTAGCAGGCAGGAGGACCACTGAAAGAACTAAGTCTCTGAAGTCTCCCTGAACTCCACCACCAGGAAGTCCAGTTCCCTCCAAGGGAGAGCCCAGGCATTGCTATTATCAGTAAGAAAAGAACCCTGCTACTTCTCTGGGGGCCTTCCCCCGGGCTCCAGGCTCCATTCCTGGGGAAACCAGAGGAGTCCTAAAAGGTGACTGGGACCCATCTTGAGGCAGGAAGAAGGAAGGCCATGGGTATGGCCAGAAGGAGCAGGTACTGGTCCAGCCACTGGGACCCTGGACTGACACACACTGGGCAAATCACTGTCTTCCTCTCTCCGGACTTCAGGTTTCACGGTTTATATATTCTCAGTATCTAGGCTGACACTCAGACCTTCCCGAATTAACAAATGACTGCAGTTCCCACCTGTTCCCTCCAACGCTAAGATTCTGGGTCTGAGACTCACAGTCAGTCCTGCCCAGGATTCTGCAGACAATAGGAAGGAAGAAACAGGTGCCGGGCACGCCCACAACACGTTTGTGGGACAAGTGAGGGAACAAGCCAGCGTCCTGACCTCCATCACCCCTCCCCCGTGCAGTCCTTATGACCCAGTAAGGAAGACCGAGAAAGGACTAAGACGGCAGAGGCTGAAAATGAGGGCGCATCCTCACACGGCACCCCCTGCCTGATAAACCCCACCCCTGCCAGAGCCCTGCCTCAGTCCTGTGAACATCCGGGACTCACCAGAGCTGGAAATGGACAAGTGCCATTTCCGTGGGCCACCATACCCCCTGCTTGCCCCGAATCAGGCACTGTAGTAAGGGCAAGAGTTCCCAGCTTGGGCACACCCTCAAACGCATTTTCCCTCTCCTGTGGGTTTCCAGACTAGCCCGCAGAAGCCTGATTCATCCACAGCCACACTGAAACATAGAATTAATTCTGGCTATACCCTGGGTGAGCTAGACCATTATGGCAACCAAACTACCACTTACAGCATTATTTTGATGGGAAAATGTGTTCTGAGCTCCAAGCAGCCAAATCATAAGTGGGACACAGGCACACCCAGGTTCGAATCCAAGTTTTAACACTTCCTAACCATGTGGTCACAGGCAGGTCCCCTGCCCATCCTCCTCAGCCTCAGTTTCCTGCTTCGTTAAAGAATACCTCTTTTTAGAAGGTCATAGTGCAGACCAAACAGACGCCTGTGAAAGTGCCCATGGCACATGCTTCCCTCCTTCCTTTCATCCGAGCTTTTGTGAAAAGAGCGAGAGACTAGACTCCAAGCACAGTCTCTTCAAAGAGGGTCCTTATCCCGCATGCATGGGGGCAGTATTACTGCTGAACTTGGGATCAGAACAAGTGTTCATGAGATAAATGAGCTGCTGTTTCAGAAATCACAGAACATTCCTCATCTTTGACCTTCTCCAGTCTTTCACTGGCTTATCTGAGCCAAGAAACTTCTGTCCCTGCTCAGCTCCCTCTCCCCCAATCTCTCCTTGAACAGCATTATTCAGGCTTCCTTTGCTCCTGGTCCTGAGAAGGGGCTTTGCCTCCGGAAGAGGCAGAAGCCCTGACCTTTCAACCCAGGACTGGATGAGAGCCCAGAAGAGCAAGCAGGAGGGGTGTGGAGCCCCAGGCGGTGCACCACCTCAGCCAGAAGAAGGCGAACCTCCTCTGCGGGCTTTGGCTTTGGCCCCTCCTTGCTCTGTTTGTTTCCAACTGCAGCCAGAACGGCTTGTACCCAAAGGATGGTGAAATGGCCAAGGAATCCGTAGGGTCCTAAAGGTCCGCCCTATTCGTTTCTTTGCCCTTGTCCCCAAAAGTCAGAGTCCCTGGTCTTAGGTTTCTTGTCCCCTGCTCATCCATGGCCACTGGCACTGTGGTCAGTCACCTTGAATGGGCCTCCCCGCTCTGTCCCGCTCCCCTCATTCTCTCTCCACCTGATGCCTCTGTCTCCACGGTATCCTTTACTTTTCCTGCAACCAGAACCACAGAGCCCCCTCAGACCCTTCCTCCTCCTTTCCAGGTCCCCGAAGTGCCCCTTGCTCCACAGTACTTCTCCCTGGGTCTCCACTTCCCTAGTCCCAGCTCATCTCCTTACCCATCCCCCCATCCTGCAATAACAAAAACACAAACTCTAACTCTTGTGAAAGTAATCTGAGGTCACGGTGAAAACCCAACGGTGCAGAAGGTGTAAAATGAAAAAGTAAAAGCTCCCCTTCCGTCCATCCCCCAGAGATAACCTCTGTAAATAGTTTTTCCTGTATCCTTCTCAATGTTTTCTCTGCACACTGAAGGGTGTGTCTACAGGGAAAGATCCTCTGTTTTTTCTCCAGAATGAGATGATAGTATAACAGTTAGCTACAACTTGTTCTTTTGACCTGACAATAATATGTTTTGGTCATATTTTAAAAATCCCCCTCGCTCTTTTTAACACCCACATAATATTCCAGGATTTGGATCTACTGTCATTTATTTCACTGTTCTCCTGGCACAGACGCTGAGGTGGTTTCCATCCCGTGCAATCTGATCTACTTGGTTCCGGCCCCAGGTCTCCAATCTCCGAGCTGCTCTCCACTTCACTGTGCAGTGCTAACACTCAGCTCAGCCATCTTGTGTTAGGGTTATTCACTAGGTGTTTTATCTCCCCACCCAGATCTTAAGCTCCTCAAGACAGGGTATGAGCCTAGGAACTCCTGGCAAGGGGCACTCTAGGCTTGTCAACTCTGCAGTTTTCAAACGAACCTCAGTGTTGCTCTAGGGGAATGTAAAGAGGTTGTCAGGCCACATGGATACTTCGTTCTTTGTTTTCACGTGTATTTATTGAGGGTGCAGTGGAGAAGGCCAGTACAAGCCTGCAGACCATGGGAGCTGGTTCTCATTCCAGGCCACTCTGGACACTTCCCCTTTAGTCCTCTCATCTGACAAGAAGGGAAATCCCCCTTCAGCTTTAACTTTCTGTGACAATAATAAAGGCTATGAGAGTTCAGGAGAAGCAGAGTTCCCCACAGCCTGGGAGGGGTCCAGGGAGGCTTCTTGCTGATTTCACACTGACCTTGATTCACACATGGGCTCTAGTTCCATTAAATTCTGGGCCAAATATTTGTTGAGCATACACTATATGTATCAACATATAGAGGGTGGGTGTGTGTGAGTGTGTGTGGGTGTTGGGGGCACTCACGGTAGTGGTAGTGGTGGGTGCTTAAAGATTTAAAATATGTGACATCAGAAGGAGTTTACAATCTGATAAGGCATCAGACCCAGAACAGGATCAGTTCAATATACAATGTCAAGCGAGAAGAGAGCAACTCGTCCATGGTCACCTAAACTGAGCACGGGCTTCAAAGCCAAGCAGGTCTGGGCTGGACTCTCTGCTGTGCACAACCTGGCCGGGGAACATGGAGCTTCCCAAAGTGTGTTGAAAGAGGGGTCCTGGAAGACTCTAAGCTCAGACAAACTTGGAATGTGGGTCAGAGCTAGAGGGGCATCTGGGAAAGGTAATCACCGTGAAGATGGGGGCAAGTGGGAAGAGAAGACTCTTAACCCCACAGAGGAAAGGCATCCCACAGGACACAGGGAACCTGGATAAAGTCAGTTATCCCACTGTTGAAAAAACATCCAAGCCAAAAAGAGCAGTTTAAGAAATACGAGTCTCCACCATTCTCTTCCCCTGGGCCTTTCACGCCCCAGAGAGGACACCAGATGGGAGAAGACAGAAATCTGCTGTTACCTCTGCCAGTCTCATTTCCGGGTCTGTGTGTTTCCCTTTAACATGATTAAAAATACTGTAAATTATATGATTATACTTTGTTGATGTCCTCTTTATGATCCACTGTACATGGCTGTGTATATTTTACACATCTACATACATATTAATCTGTGCAAGGTTGTATATACAAAGCTATGCATACTGTACTTTATGGAAAATTTAAGAGCATTTCAGAGGTAATTAGAACCATATGTGATTTTCTCCTCCTGGGCTGTGGAAGGGAGATGACTCTAGAGATTGGCAAGGGTCTGCCCTAGAGGCTTGGTGGGCCAAAGTAAGGAGCCAGATCTGTGTTTAAAACAACGGGGGGGGGGGGGGGGGGCTATTACAAGGTTCACAGAAAGAAGTCCTAGTGAGGCCACACAAAGGTACAATAAAGAGAAATTTCCAGACTCTCCTTATTTCTACTTAAGGAAACAGTTTTCAACGTGGCTGGTGTGGTTCAGTGGATTGAGCACTGGTCTGTGAACGGAAAAGTTGCCAGTTTAATTCCCAGTCAGGGCACAGGCCTGGGCTGTGGGCCGAGTAAGAGGCAACTATGTATGTCTTGCACACTGATGTTTCTCTCCCTTTCTTTCTCCCTCCCTCCCTCCCCCCTCTCTTAAAAGGTAAATAAAGTCTTAAAGAAAAAGAAAACAGTCGTCCCCACCACCAGAGCAGGACATCCCAAACCAGTTCTGTCCGTAACTCACCGCTGCCTCACTTTCTCCATCTGTAAAAGAAAGCCTGCCACAGTATGGGGCTGCAAGAACACAAAGTCAACTTGGTCCAGCAAGGAGGCGCAGAGGCTGAGGGGGTTTCAGCTTCAGCAAAACCAGTAACATTGTTGTCAAATCTGAATGTCAATGTCAAATCTGAATGTCGCCTCCAGGGCTCACCAACTCTGGAGTGGGTGCATCAGGGTTAGGATCCTGATCTTTGGGGAAAGAGCTTGGAGAAGCTTCTGCTGCTGGCCAATTGATGTCCTCCCTTCCAGGACTACAGACTCTTAAAACTTCCTGGGAGAGTGAGGCAACACGCCTCATTGTGCAGCCCTCGGCAAATGCAGCAGCTGCACCAAGTGCTAAAGAAAAGCTCCCATAATAAGCATGTGTGATAATAAAAAGATAAAGAGGCAAATAGGTATGTAGGTCAACTCAAAAATAGCCACCCACCGATTTGGACTGGGTAACCATTTGTGTCAGGTGGGTACAAAGAGTTTTCTTCCATCTCCTCCCAAGCTGATCTTCCCTGTTTTTTTCAAGGTTGCCTTAAATAAAAGTCCCTTCCTGCAGTAGCTGGAGGTGGCCCGGGCAGTTCTGGCAAGCAGCCCTACCCGGACAGGCACTGCTCCCAGCACTCCCTCCACCAAACAAATCCTGGGGTCAGAGGGCACAAAGTCTTGGCCCCTCTGACGTGGGCTCTTGAGACTAAGTCGGGGTTTAGGATGGTGACTCACAGGCACTCCTACGCCCACCCCCATAACGTTTTTCGTGTACCCAGAGGCCTGCACAACCCCAACAGAGGCCGCTTTGTTGGCAGAGCCGACCTCAGGAGAGTTACAGCCTCAGGGTTGTGAGGGTTTCCTCGGCCTCTCCCTCCCTCCACCTTCTCCCCCTTCTTCTACCCTCACTAGAAAGGCGCTGGCCCCTTCGCCCTGCCCCCACTCAGCAGCCCCACGACCAAAACGCTGAGCTCAGCATCTCTGCGCACAGAGCCTTCCTCGCAGGCGGTGGGAGGAGTCTCCTTCCTCTTAGGGGTGGGCGGGGCCAGGAAGGCCCGCCCTTCTCCTGGTCTGGCTCTCCCTCCATTCTCTCAAACCCCAGATGTACGTTGTGAAAGTCACGTCTCCTTTTTCCTTTCCCTCAAGCCCTGTAGGGGTCCTCAGAGAAAGACCCCCCCCCCCAAGTTAGCTGCTCAGCATCTGTCACCTCAGGGGCCAGGCTACCATACGGGCAGGCGCACCGCAGCGGGGGGCGGGGGTTCTTTCCTTCCCCCATCCAGGCGGGCCCTACTACAGACCTCACGGAAGTCGGTTCAGCTCTTTTTGTGTGTGTCCCTCTTCCCATAGCAGAATCCAGAAAACTTGAATTTGTGTGTTTCTCTCTGCATTTGTTTTTAAAGCACAGAATGATTGAGCAGGGGCTCCTCGATTCCTGTGCCAAAGTCTGCCGTTTGTGGGTTTCAAACTCGATGCTTGGGGAAGTGGAGAGGTCCTTCTTTGGGCGCAGGACTTTTCAAATGAGCCTTTCTAGAGGAGACGAGAGCTCACTAAAGATACCCGGAGTGGGGATGTGGTGACAGAATCATTGTCCCTTTTGGGCCTGTGGATGTCTATCTAAAGGGAAACCTCTTGGGTGGCAGTCTGCCTTGCCATTGAGTAACACAGCTGGGTCCTTTGATGGGCAGGGGGAGAAAGAAACTAATCAGGAAAAACAAGAGCCAACCCGGCAGAGAAAGGTTTGTTGTTGTTGTTGTTATTGTTATTATTATTTTGACAACTCCAGATGTTCACTCCCCAACGCTACTGCCTCCGCTACTGCCTCCTTCCCAGCCATTCGGTCCCCACACAAGCTCACAGCGAAGAGGGTCTCTGGCTTGGAATTGAGGAAATGGGTCTAGATCCAGAGCATGGCTCCTCCAGCCTCCTTTGCCTGGTTGTGGAACCTTACACAAGTCACTGTGCCTTTCAGGGCCTCAGTATTTTTACCTGTGAAATGACACCAATGAGGCCTGGCCTGCATGTGCTACACAAATGTTACTTGTCATTTTTATTGACAGAGTTATGAAAATACTAAAGGATATGGAAGTGTTTTTAAAACCATAGAGAGCTCTAGAAAGGTCAAAGATCTTTGTGAGGGGTGGCAGAGTTGCCAGGTGGAACTGGCAGCTTCCGTTACCAGCCAGCCAAGGAATCCCAGAAAAAGGCACAGCACATAGACCCTGGGTGGCTGCCTTTTGCATAAGCCTGAGTTTCTCGAGCCTTTGGCTACTAAGGGCACTGGAGATGAAAACACACACACACACACACACACACACACAAACTTCTGAGAGAGTCTAGAGACTTGGCAGAGGGTCAAGAAATGGGTGCACACCTGGGAAAAGAGTTTCTGGGGGCTGACTGAGGCCTAACTGCCAGGAGAGTGAGCGAGCACAGGCACCTCCTAAAGCTCCCACCCTCCAGCCAGTTTCCTGTCCATAAAGTGGAGAGGTGGGGGGCAGGGGCCAGAGCTCTCCCAGAACCCACAGGCGCTAACATTCAAAGATTTTTAGGTTCATTCCATTGACTGAAGAATCCTGTCAAGTGAGAGGGCTGACTCCTCTCTCTGCTGAGGACTCTACCTGAGCTCCCTGGGGTCTCCACAGGCTGGACAGCCCTCCTGGACTCTCTGCTCTGCTCTGAAAAAAAAAAAAGAAAGAAAGAAAGAAAGAAAGATCTCATTTTGCTGTCCTGGCAGGCAAGGAGCCTGGAGGCTGCCCTCACTGTAGCAGCTCCTGACTATCCTTGTCATCCCTCTCCCCTCTCTACCTCCAGCCTGAGGAGCAAAGCCCACCTTGGCCCTGCCTTTGCCTTTGATATATGGCAATTTGGAAACCCTCAAAAGGCAAGAACACTGAAAGGGCTGGAACTGGAATATCTGTTTCTGCCTTCTCTGTCAGGCCTCCTCCAGATGGCCCGCCCCCTTACAAGCCTAGCCTGGGATTTTTAGGAAAGTAGCTCTATGAAACTCATGAATTTTCTTTCCTTCGTTATGAGCTTTGTGGAGGTTGAAAAAGCCTCTGAGATCCTCTAGTTTTGGGTTTTCAAAACTGGGGTCTGAAAATTCCAACACTACATGAAGCCGCGGGATAATTGCAGTATATCTTTTTTTAATTGCTTACTCTTTATTTTTTTAGTTAATTTTTTAAATATATGTTTTTATTTTATTGATTATGCCATTACATTTGCTCTATTTCCCCCTTCCATTCCCCTCCACCCTGCACACCCCTCCCCCACCACTCTCCCCTTTTAGTTCATGAACACATGTCTCAAGTTCTTTAGATTCTATATTTCCCCTACCATTCTTACCCTCCCCCTATCTATTTTCTATCTACTGTCTGTGCTACTTATTTTCTATACCTTCTCCCCCCTTCCCCTTCTCCCACTCCCCTGATGCTAACCCTCCACGTGATCTTCATTTCTCTGGTTCACTCCTGATCTAGCTGTCCTCTTAATTTGCTTTTGTTTTAGGTGTGGTTCTTAATAACTGTGAGTTTGCTGTCCTTTCACTCTTCATCTTTTTGATCTTCTTTTTCTTAGGTAAATCCCTTTAACATTTCATATAATAAGGGCTTGGCGGTGATGAACTCCTTGAATTTGATCTTATCTGAAAGCACTTTATCTGTCCTTCCATTCTAAATGAAAGCTTTGCTGGATAGAGCAATCTTGGTTGTAGGTCTTTGGATTTCATGACTTGGAATACCTCTTTCCAGCCCCTTCTTGCCTATAAGGTCTATTTTGAGAAATCCGCTGACAGTCTGATGGGAACTCCTTTGTGGGTGACTGTCCCCTTATCTCTTGCTGCTTCTAGGATTCTCTCCTGTATTTTAATCTAGGCTAATATAATGATGATGTGCCTTGGTGTGTTCCTTCTTGGGTCCAACTTCTTTGGGACTCTCTGAGCTTCCTGGATTTCCTGGAAGTCTATTTCCTTTGCCAGATTAGGGAAGTTCTCTTTTATTATTTGTTCAAATAAGGTTTTCACTTGTGGCTGTTCCTCTTCCCCTTCTGGTACCCCTATAATTCGGATGTTGGAGCATTTAAAGATGTCCTGGAGGTTCCTAAGTCTCTCCTCATTTTTTTGAATTCTTGTTTCTTCATATTTTTCTTTTTGGTCACTTTTTTCCTTCCTTCTGGTCTGCTCCCTTGATTTGAGTCCCAATTTTCTTTCCATTACTATTGGTTTCCTGTGCATTACCATTCATTTCAATTAGTTTAGCCTTCCTATGTTCCTCTAATTTGTGACTAAAATCAACCAGTTCTGTGAGCATCCTGATCACCAGTGTTTTGAACTGTGCATCTGAAAGTTTGGCTATTTCTCCATCGCTTAGATTTATTGGCTCTGGGGCTCTGAGTTGTTCTTGAGCCATGTTTTGATCTGTTTGTGCCTGTTACGTATGAGAGGCACCTTAGATGTTTCCCAGGGCGGGGCCACCCAGGTCGCTGGTTTGTGACGCTGTATGTGGGGGCGGGGTCAGAGAGGGAGCAATGGTGGTACTCTCCATTCTCCCAGTCTGCCTCACTGCTCACCCCCACCTGTTTATCTGAGCGCAAATGTGCGAGCCTGCCACCCTGCGCTGCCAGGGCCTGTGTGATCTGTCTCAATTCTCACCTCTTCACTGGTTTATCGGAGCACAAATGCGCAGCCGACCGTAGAAAGCCAGCCGCGCCTCTTCCCTGGGTCCGCCGGTAGCTAGCCCGCACCTGGGATCCGCGCCCTTGCACCTGCGGCTGCCTGCGCACCAACCGGATGGGGGGGGGGGATCTTTTTTGCCCGACCTGCTCCGCTGCTGGCTTTGCCCCTCTCACCGGTTTAGCTAAGCGGTTTATTGTTTTCAGACTCCGTATTGTTCGATTTTCTGTGTGGTTTGGTTGCATTTATTGTTGTTAAAACTTTATTGTTTTTAGATTTGGTTATATGAGGATGCAAAGTGTTTCCACCTACACCTCCATCTTGGCGGAAGTCCTCTTTTTTAAAAAAAACTATTATTAAAAGATTTTAAAATTTTAAGTAAAAATTTAACTTCAGTCAAATAACTTTTTGCTCAAGTGAAACTAAGTAACTTAACCAGTAAGTAATTTTAAAGTTTGCCACTGAAATGGACATGAACAAAATGTAAAAGTAGAATGCAAAGTTGCAGTATCTGTAATAAAAATACTGAACTTCAAAGGTGTGTTAAGTTTCCTACAGGCTGTTTCAGGCCAGAGCCCAGAACCCCATTTGTCCTTAGTGGCCAAGTAGCCTGAACTCAAATCAGCTGACTCATGGCCCTCAGGGGGACTGGGCTTGTCTCAGAGCCATTTTGCTTAGGCTTCAGGAGTTAACTGAAGAGGGATGTTGCCTTGCCTTCCCTTCCCTCCACTTCTGTTTTCTTTCCCCCAAAGAGTTCAGAAGCCGGGATGAAAGAGGGATCATGGGAAGCTGGCTGGAGACAGTGAAACAGAAGATGGGCTTAAGATAGAAGAGTGAGCCTAGACTGGGTTGCCTACACTCAGGAAAGGAAGTCACATAACAGAAGGGAGCCATGAGCCATGCTGGACTCTGTGGACTCAGGGAAAAAGTTACAGAAGCAAAAAGAGAGTCCTTAGAGACAGGTTCAGGGAGTTAGCCTGGGCCGAGCTGCTGCTGCCTACTGCTCCCCTCTTTGCAAGTCTTGTAGGCACCATTCGAGGTTAGGAAAAAGCAAAAAGGACACGCCTGAGGAGAGCGGGGGCCGGGCACGCTTGAGAGAGAACACACACTGGGTCTTTTACCTTGAGGTTTTTTTAAGATTTTTTAAAATTTACAAACCCTTGTGTCAAGGGCTGAGTTTCAATAGATCGCAATGAGGGAGCCTGACCCAGAAGCAGGCCGTTTATGACCGGTTAGTGCCAGGTTCCCTGTGAGTGTGCATTGCATGCCAGGTGAGGGGGTGGCCCCCTTTCTGACCATGCCCCATTTCCCAGGAATGAGGGTCTCTCTGCACCCAATGGGTAGGGCAGCCCACCATCAGGGACCACTGTCTTGAGGGATTTCATCTGTTTTCTAAAGGCAGGAATTTTAGTGGAGGTCTCAGGGGAGGGCCCCAACAGAGTATTCAATAGCATATTAAAGGTGTGTCCTTTAATATGCTGATGCATCAAAATGAGCACATGGAGTTTGGGATCATTCTCTGTCAGCTTCACTGCTTTACTTTTATCCACTGAACCACACAATTCAGGGCAGGCTTGTTTGTTTGTTTGTTTGTTTGTTTGTTTGTTTATTGTTCCCCTGACTTCATCTGTTCTTGGGTTTGGATGGCACTAATGGCGCTAGGTGGGTCTCTCTCCCTGATCAAGGTGATTTAAGCTACTCTTTCTC
This sequence comes from Artibeus jamaicensis, assembly GCF_021234435.1. Lineage (NCBI taxonomy): Eukaryota > Metazoa > Chordata > Mammalia > Chiroptera > Phyllostomidae > Artibeus > Artibeus jamaicensis. The sequence continues at coordinate 23,742,453 of NW_026521788.1, forward strand.
TGACTGAGGGGAAGAGGTATAAACCACCTGCTCCTACACATCCTTGGTTGTAGAAGATAAGATCTTGTGATTTGTTAGACTGTTAATTGCTCAGCCTTGTTTAATTATCTTGTCTCAGTTTCCCTGATTCCACTTGTCAGGAAATTTTTCTAATTTTGTACTATCCTGTCTCATTGTGAAACCTAGAGGCCCAGCAGGAGACTGGCTATGAGCTCAACATTATCACCTGTGGGCTGAGTTGTCACCACAGCTTCTTGCCATCTCATCAGCCGCCAACCCATCCCCCACGCACAGGGAGGCCCTTTGATAGGGTGGGGAGCCGACCCAGTGTTCCTTCTGGGACCTATCTTTCTGGGGGTCAGCAGATATCCCAACTAAAGAAGAGCATTAGGACCCCCGAGAGAGCTTTTGTACCAAAGAGCTCCATCCAGATCTACCAAATCAGAATGAGGGTTAGGGACATGGAAATCTATGGTTTACAAGTTCCTCACTGTTTCCAATTATCAATCAGGTTTGAAATCATTGGTTAATGAAGGATCACTCTGGGCCTCAATTTCCTCATCTGTAGAATGGCACTGTATTCATTCCTCAGGGTATAAGTAGATAATACATTTTAAAAGCTTCTTTGAGCCCTGGCTGCTGTGGTTCACTGGACCGAGTGCCAGCTTGGGAACCAAAGTGTCACTATTTCGGTTCCCCATCTAGGGCACACGCCTGGGTTGCAGGCCAGGTCCCCAGTAGGGGGCGCAGGAGAGGCAACCACACCTTGATGTTTCCCTCCCTCCCTCCCTTCCCCTTTCTAAAAATAAATAAATAAATAAACACATTTTTAAAAAGCTTCTTTGAAAGGCTGCACAATATAATGTATTGTTAGTATTTTGCTTCATTTGTTAAGACTCCCCACTGAGCTTTTAATTCTCCCTCCAATAGCACAGTGAAAATCCTGTGAAGCCTGTGCTGTCTACAGCTTTCACTGCCCTCCAGGTAAACGAGGTGCACTTACAATCTTGCTATTTTGACTAAGCTGTTTGTTGTTTTTCATGTGAAAACCCCACAGAAGTCCTAGGAACACTTTTGCTGACTTCGCTGTCCCACCTCCTACCACCACTCCGCCTCCCAGCCCTCAACCCTGATCCCTGACCCAGTGGCTCCTTCTGCCGTTTCCACTCGCTGGCTGAGAAGTTGACAAAGGGCTGTGGTCCAGAGCAGTGCAGCCAAGCCAGCTGGCCTTCAGGGGTTCCCATCCTGAATTCTGGGGTTCTCAGAATCACACCTTCACCCCAAGATCTGGTTTAACTCCCCAAACCCGACTGAGGCAACTAGCCCGACTGAGCGAGGCCCTGGGAACCCGAACGCAGGACAGAAACTGCCTGAACAGGGAGGGGCAGGTGGCCAGGCATGAGTGCTCATTGACTTTAAATTGCAGGCTGCGGCGGGTCCCACGGGAATGGAGCAGAGCCCAGGGAGAGACAATATCTGCATGGTCAGGGCTCTGGCCACAGAGACTGGGACATGGAGCCTGGTTACCGACTCCATGGGCTGAGTCAGCCTGGATGTGACACTAGCCCAGTCTCCCCGGCAAGGTTGTCTCGGTGCAGATTTTTGTTGCGCAGTGTCTGTGACAATGATCCCTGGAGCACAGCTTCCCAGAAGACATATGTAAATGCACAGACTCTGACGGGAATGGTGCCCTCTGGAGTTATGCAAAGGGGCAGTCTTACGCCCTACAACAGGGGAATATAAACTCCAAAAGTACTTTGAGGAGAGTGACTGCTTGATAGGTTTTGGAGTCTCCTTTGGAATGATAATGACATTTTGTAATTAGATAGAAGTGGCGGTTGCACAACACTGTGAAAACACTAAATGCCACTGAATTGTTCACTCCTAAATGGTTAGCTTTATATGTAAATATTGTCTCAATTAAAAAATGTTTAAGTATTTTAAGGCACTTGAAGGTAAAGTACTAATTACTTTAAAAGATTCTCCACAATAAGCCAGCCATCTGTACAATGTCACTTCTCTCCCCAGCTTCCTACATTTGCTGATAATATTCCATTTGGAAGAACTAGGTTGCCTTAGAAGCCCCACTCCCAGACCTGAGCTGAGGAGAAAGGGAAATGTTCAGATACATCCAAGTCTCTTGGCCACACTTGTCAGAAAGAAGATAGAAATGCAGCAGCATCGAGGTCTTCTGAAGGGCCATCCCAAAGGCCCACCTAGATGCTGGGAATCCGGGTGTAGGTCGGCAGCCCTGGGAATATCCACCCTCTTAATCTAGTCTCCCATTCATCCATTCATTAATTTTTTCACTCGAGGAATATTTACTGAGCCTTTACTATGTGCTAACCACTGGAAGATGAGAGTAGACTCCCACCTTCAGCAAGCTCATAGTCCAGTGGGAAGATGAAACACCCAAGGTGTAAGGATGACCGGAGGAGGAGCACCTAAGGGATGGAGGTTTGGCGTGGGGACACGGAGTAAGGCTTCCTGGAGGAAAGGCTGCCTGATCTGGCTCTCCAAGGCAAGCCTGAACTGCAGCTGGCCCAAAGGGAGTAGGAGGGGGAGAGAAGCACACCAAGTGCAGGGTTTCTAGGATTTTTGAAGGCTCTGAAGAGGCCTGGCTCAGTTGGCCAGAGGGTGGAGATGTCTCCTTCCAGGAGTACCACATTTTCGGGTTTCCCCCATATTCTATCTGCTTCAATGCAGGGAAATGCATGTAAGGTAGTAACAAAGTCTTTTCATCTCCATCCAGGTGGAAGGGATCTTACCCTTCAAATCAAGACCCTTCACCCTGGCTCCTCAGAGGGGCTCACAAGTAGGAAATTCTCCTTCCTGGTCCAATGGTTCTCTTGGCAGACAATGGTAGGCAGCTTTGCCCTTTCCTTCACAAGGGTGAAGAGTGTCAGTGAGGAGCCATGTAGAGCTTTCTTCCCTTCCCCCACTGGTCCTCAGCCAGGCTCAGCCAGGCTTCCATGCAGGCGGTTTTTTGCCCTGTACCTCGCTCCCTGATACTCTGGGAAAATGCTCCAGGGTGAAGACTGCCTCTCCTTTTTTCATCACTTTTTAAAAACAGTGAGACAACAACATTACTGGATTTCTTTCAAAAAGAAAAAACATTACTTAGTGCCCATCAACATAGTCCTTCCAGTCTGGGAAAAGCTTTTTTATTAACAACAGGAGACAGTGAATAAAAGCTTAGCACACTGCTTCCAAAAGTGTATTAAATGAACAAATGATTCCTAGTAAACTTACCTTACCAAACTAGCTCTGGATTCTTTTGCTTATAAAGATCCACTTTTTTAAAAAATCTCAAGTTTTCTTAGTGTTCCACAGTTTTGTGGGATTTTTTTTTTTTTTCCTGCCAGAGACAGAAAAAAATACCCTAAGTCTATCTTCTGCTGTCTCAGGTGTCCCCAGCCCAGTCAGCCTGGTGAGAGGATTAATTCCCTGATCTTCTCTCCCAGGCAACAGAAAGACACACCCATACAGGTAACCTCCAACTGTCTTCTTCACACTTTGGTACAGGGTGATCTCCAGAGGATTCATCTACCTCCAGCCCTCCAAGCACTTCACATAACTACCCTGACCTGGTATCTTTAAGGTTCCTAGTTCAGGAACCTGCAAGTGAGAGCAGTGTAGGGTAGGAGAGAAAGAACCACAGTTCAGGGCTTGCAAGCCCCAGGGGCTAAGAGATTGACTATTCTATTCTGCTGTAGTATTTAAGATATCTCCCAGTATGAGTCCCCTAATTTATTTTTTAATCCATAAATCTGTCTCTAGAGGTGGTTTCCCATCTGGAAAATGGGGGTGTGGTACAGGGTTTGAATTCCAATCCTTTCCAGTTCTAAGTCTTGATTTGCACAGATGGACTGCGGGGTCAGCCTTTTTTTGTTTTAAAATGAAGATGAGGGTGGAGACAGCAGTGGCGCGACCTCTTCAGCCCGAGTCAGCAGTCACGTGCAATCCTGCTAGGAGGCAAGGCTCACCTGTCTGATCTGGTTAGGCTCCCGGCCACCCCAGGGAGGGAGCGTCTGATGTAAGTTTGGTTTCCTCTTTAATCAGGATCCTCTTATCTCAGATTGATAAACCTTTAAACAAATAAAGGTCTAGATCGTCCAAAGCTATTCCCACCCTCAGCAACCACTATCTGTTTTCAAGCACCACAGTCAGGCCAGATTTCCTGTGACCCCGCCTGAATGATGAAACGTGGCTTGGCCATTGCACTCTCGGGGTATGGCGGAGATCTAGAACCTTGGTCCTGGTGCAACTCTTAGGGTCTTTTACACAAAGCTCTGGGAAAGAAAGGGCGCTAGGACCCGACGGACGCTCGGGGCCGCGGGCCAGGGAGTCATTTTTGCACCGAGGACTTCTGTAGGTGCAGCGGGTGGGTGCTTGTGTACATGTAATGTGGGTCCCAGTTCTCAGCCCAGAACCAAGCACTAAGAACCTCAGCCCAGCGACACTCCTTTAACCACCCTCACCAAACTCTCCTTGGGATCAGTTTTGAGGTGGGAACGGACAATTTGGGGGCCAGGCGCATATGGGGGACAAGGACCCCCTCATTAACTCATACCATGGGGCTGTGGAGTAACAGGCGAGTGGTCAGGTGGGCAAGTGGGTTGCGAGGACAGGGAAGCTTCGCGTACGGAGCTGCCAAGTCTTTGAACCCAATCCCCATCCCTGGCTCCTTCCCAAGGCAGGATTAGCGTGGGTACGTGCGCGATGGCAGGCCAGGTTAAAATCAGCTCCCTGCGCCGCTGTCCCACGGGCATCCACCCGTGCCCCCAATTGTACCCTTAGCTCACAGGTTCCCAGACTCTGGGCAACCGTTTTCCTTGTCGCAGCCCCTTCAAGGTCCCCTGCCTCTCCCCGAGCAGGGTGACGGGCTACTCCCTCCCCCAGCAACACGACCCTATAATAAACAAGTCTTTCCTTGATCCTCCCCTGCCGCGAGCGCCCTCGGGGACCTTGGCAGCTGCAGCCTCCGCGGAGCCCTTCTAGAAAGGGGGTGTGGCCACAGCTCGGGGTTCGGAGAGCCGTGCCGGAGCTCAGCGGGGGCGGGGCCAGATCGCTGTCACTGGGCAGGAGAGAACGTTGCGAACGTGCGCCTGGAGCCCATTGGCCGAGGCGGGCCACACTCCCGAGTCTGGATTGGGCTGCAGCGCTAATGGGGCGTGGCTTATCCGCGCCAGTCCTTATAGGTCTCTCGACTCTGGTGCTAGGGACCGCGGCAGGCCAAGGGGGAGGTTTGGGTGGTTGGAAGGGACAAGTCTGGGCTGAGCTCGGAGCTTGGCAGCAGTTCGCGCACCCATTCAAGCGGCACTAGTCCAAGCAGTTCTCGCTGACCGCGCTACCTGGTGAGTGTCCCTTCTCAATGTACTGATCCCTGCGTGGGGAGGTCTCAGCCGTAAGGGTCCTAGCATTCTCAGTCTGGTCCAGCCCACACTGACGCCAGGTTTGTGCCTCTCTTGTCTTACAGCGTCTTCTGCGCTCTCTCACCCTGAGCTCATCTGCAGACGTCCTGGTGCCGGTCCTCACCATGCCTAGCCTTTGGGATCGCTTCTCGTCGTCCGCCTCCTCTTCGTCATTGTCGCTGTCCCAAACTCCCACCCCAGATCAGCCACCGCGTTCGGCCTGGGGGTCGGCGGCACGAGAAGAGGGGCTCGGCCGCTGCGCGAGCCTGGAGAGCTCGGACTGCGAGTCTCTGGACAGCAGCAACAGTGGCTTCGGGCTGGAGGATGGTAAGTCATGGGCGGGGGACGGGACCGGACCGAGTCGGGGAGGTGAAAGGAGGGCCGCGCTGGAAGGAGTCAAACCCACCTTGACTTCCTATCCCATCAGAACGTAGATTGCAGAGGGATGGGAGAGTGGAGGAGGGTGATTGGAGTGTGAAGGACAGTGGGAAGGAGTGCTGGTTTCTTAGTGAAATAGCATCTCCCCCATTGCAATTTGCTTTTGACACCATCCCCTGTGTGCTCTCCCTTCCAGACTCGGCGTATCTGGATGGGGTGTCCTTGCCCGACTTCGAGCTGCTCAGCGATCCTGAGGACGAGCACCTGTGTGCAAACCTGATGCAGCTGCTGCAGGAGAGCCTGGCCCAGGCACGACTGGGCTCTCGGCGCCCCGCGCGCCTGCTGATGCCCAGCCAGCTGGTGAGCCAGGTGGGCAAAGAACTACTGCGCCTGGCCTACAGCGAGCCATGCGGCCTGCGGGGGGCGCTGCTGGATGTCTGTGTAGAACAGGGCAAGAGCTGCCACAGCGTAGGCCAGCTGGCCCTCGACCCTAGCCTGGTGCCCACCTTCCAGCTGACCCTCGTTCTGCGCCTGGACTCACGCCTCTGGCCCAAGATCCAGGGGCTGTTTAGCTCCGCCAACTCGCCCTTCGTCCCTGGCTTCAGCCAGTCCCTGACGCTGAGCACCGGCTTCCGAGTCATCAAGAAGAAGCTGTACAGCTCCGAACAGCTGCTCATTGAAGAGTGTTGAACTTGGGCCTTGGGGGCTGACACTTCCCCCACGGCAGACAACTGAACTTTCGGGGTGGACATTTGCAGGCGGGAGCTGAGAAATTGATGCCTGTCCTTAGAGAACTGACAACAGCCACTTCAGGGGAGGAAGGTTGAGGGGGTAGAAAGTGTTTCCTGGGAAGATCACTGAGGTGTTTGTAGGTGGTTTCTCATTGGGGGCACACACTTGCCCCTCAGTACTGTAGCATGAAACAAAAGTTTAGGGGCCAACCAGGCTTCTGGCTGGATGTGTATGTAGCATGTACCTTATTTTTATTGTTACTGACAGTTAAGACAACAGTGGCGTGACAGCCAGGAGAGCAGCTGGGCTGCACTGGCATCTGCAGACGATGTGTGCTCATGGTAGCTGGCCCTGGTGGGAGGGGAGGTTGTGGAGGTGTTTTTCTGTATCTCATGGTCTGAAGGGGCCAAATGTGTTTGTTCATTGTTTTTGCATCTTGTTTTTTTCTTTTTTGATTGGAACTTCACTACTGACTTGTTCTAGGCAGCTATCTTACAGACGCATGAATGTAAGAGTAGGAAGGGGTGGGTGTTGGGATCACTTGGGGGATCTTTGACACTTGAAGAAAAAGTACACCTGAGAGCTGTGTGTGGCCCATCCCCCGCTGTGTACTGGAGAGTTTATCTGTGAGGGGTGGGGCTGATTGGGGTGGGGGGCTGGAACCCCTCCCCAGAGGAGTGCCATCTGGGTCTTCCATCTAGAACTGTTTACATGAAGATACTCGCTGTTCATTAATACACTTGATGTTCAAGTATTAAGACCTATGCAATATTTTTTACTTTTCTAATAAAAAAGTATTTGTTAAAAGTTGGTTGAGGCTCTTATTAGTGCTAACAAATAAAAGGGAGTAGGGTGGGTGCTGTTAGAAAGTGGATTTCATCAGATTCAGGTACCCCTGTGTGTTTCTCTCCTTTTCCGGAGCTGCCTGCCAGCCTGGTAATAGAGGTATGTGGATTGTGTGCCACCTGTGCCAAGAACCCTGGATCCCTGGCTTTGCTAGCTGAGGCTACCAGGAGAAAGCACTGGAAGGTGAGGAGTGAGTCAGACCTCCCACAGAGCCAGAGTCTCAGTAGGCAGAGCTCACCTAGTTGTACCCTGGTTTAGGAGGCCCAGGTACAAGGGCACTCTAAGCCCAAGGTCCTCACAGGTACTGAAAGGACTGCATGCAAGAGACTTATTCTTTCTGAGGAAAAAAAGACAGTTCTATTTGTGCTGCAGCCATGAAAATTACTAATTTTATTTTTGGATATAAAAAGACTAGAGGGCAGGAACATCAGTAAATGGGTTTTGAAAAGACTATTTCCTTCACGCCTCTTACTAGACAAGGAAAGTAGGGCTAGGGCTCAGGGACGTGATCTGTGGCTGGGAGGTGTGTCCCAGGCAGGTGCAGAACGCACAAACACGCATACACCTGCAGGTGAAGAAGGAAGGAGCAGTGAGGGCTTCAAAACCAAGGGATTACAGACCCATCTTCGTAAATAGGCGGGGTGGCCTGGACTCAATGTACTCTCTGGGCCCCAATTTCCTTATCAGTGAATTTGGGGCTGGGCCAGATGAAGGCCAAGGGCTTTTCCACTTCTTACTCCCTGTGACTGTCAGGCAGTCCTCCCACACTGGCCTTGGAGAGTTGTTATCTCCCTTGTTTCTCTTCCTGGTCCCAGATAGGTCTTGTTTGCCCAACTGTAAAACAGTAGTTCTTCCACTCGAGTGTGTAGTCAATCTCTTGGGCCCCCAGTTAAAACAAAGATCTCCAGGTACTGGTGGAAATTCTGACACAGTGTGTCTGGAGAAGAGGCCCAGGAATCTGCATTTTCATCAGGGATTCTGACACAGGGCCCCCAAATTTGGGATGGTTTAGAAGAGTCGCATCTCTGGTAGAACTGAGTAACTTGTTCCCCAAAATGAATGAACTTGGGTTAGAACTAGATTTGGAAATGGTGGCAGGAAATGAGAAGGTGCCCAGAGCAATTTCAGGAGAACCCTCGTGCTCATTTCCTGAGCATGTTCTAACAGCCGCCGTGTGAAATGCAGGCCCCTCAGGGGTTTGTCATGCTTTACACTTACAGGTTAGTAAGCAGAGAGAGGCCCGTGCCCTTGCATGGTCATCTGTTTGTGGCCATGACTGACCTGTCCACGCAGCCCCTCAGGGTAGGATCTGGGAGGGCAGCAGTCTCAACATTTGGGCCATGTCCGAGGTTTCCTTTCCCATGAGGAAAGGAAACTGAGGAGATCGATGCCAATGCTCATGGCTGTGCTTCTCTGGCCCCAGAAGAGGAGCAAGGAAAATAACTGTGTGTCGCCCCAGAACAGAGTCTTGTTGGTATACGGAAGCTGGGTGGCACACTGGGCGTTAACCTGTCTCCAGGACTATAAGGCAGAGAGCACACACGGTTAGATGGAGGCCGGAGGAAAGCTTGGGTTTCCAAGAAAGGTCAGCTGAGACATTCCTTCCTGAAGCTAGATGGGCTTTTTTTCATCCTCACAGGGCTTGAAAATCTCCACAAGCAGGACAGGACTCCTAGGTGGGAGCTCATAGACTTCCTAAGATGCAGAGAAAGCTCTGCCCCAGACTCTTAGAAAGAAGAGGGGGCAGGCTCCTTTTTACTGACTGAAGTCCAACTTTAGAAAACACTCTCCAAAACCATTCTATTAGGCCTATGAAACTTGTACTGATTACCATTCTTTGTATAGGATTACCTCCCTTTGTATTTCTATTTCCCACCTTATCAGGTGGGATACTACTCTAAAACCTGCAACAGCTCCCTGTTATCATGGTCTACCATCTGCCTCTCAGGGCCTTTGGGATTGGGCCTCCCTAGCTCTATCCGGGATACTCCCTACTACTCTGCTTCTTTTGGTACAGGTCAGTGTGGCCTGCCCCCTGCTCTAGCTCCAGACTCTGCTCATTCCACTGCCTTCCTCCTGGACTGTGGGCCGTGTGTTGCCTGCAAAGCCTTCTTGCCTGTCTTGCTGTCCCCTTTTATGACTCCCTCTGCCTCACCCAGCCTCACCCTTCACGATTGCAGTGTTGGGCAGTTTTCTGATCTCATCATGTGCACTTTAGTATCCATCCAGTTCTGTGGGACACCCCCTCTCCCTTGGTTCAGATGACACAAGATTGCCCCGCCAGCTTAGACTCTCAGGCTAAGGAGAAAGGAGGGCAGGGTAGGCACACTGTGTGGTTTTATTTTATGCCTGCTGCCTGGCATAGAGGTATAGTGAATGCTGAGATCCTGGAAGACAGGTAGTGTTCATGTGGCTAAGGCCACGATACAGCAGAGAGAGTGGAATCTGGGTCTGAATCCAGGCTCAGACATTTCTAAGCCAATGACCTTGAGCAAGCCGCTTTCAATTTCCTTATCTGTAAAATGGGGATAACAGTGAGGAAACCAGGGGGTAAGACAGGGGGCCTGAGCTGCAGCAGAGCTGACTGCAGAGCAAGCACCCTGTGCAATAGGGACCTTTTTGACTTCCTTCCCCTCTGGTCCTGCTTTCCTTTAACATCTTTTCCGAGGCCACCATCTTAACAACGGTCACCTCAACATATAACTGTAGTAATTTCTTGTGGAAATCATCATTGTAGTAATGTGCTCAGACAGCTTCACTTCTAAGCTGTAGTCATTCGTCTTCTTCTTTTTCTTCTTGCAGCCCGTAAGAAGTTTATTGTATCTTCAAGACACTACAGTGTGGACTGCCCTCCCAGAGAAGGGTCTTTCAGAGACAGGGGACCATCCTCCAGACGACTTGCTCATTCGTCATTTTCATAGGCAGCTGGATTCTTCCTCTTGGATTTCTTGAACTCCTGGGTCCCCCATGTGTAGACAAGGTAAAATGCAATAAATGGCGGTGCGGTGCGAAGGACGGTTGCCTGAATGTGGCGCAGCACTGGGGGATGCCCCTGCCGGAGCGGTGCGGGAGGGCCTGCTGCTCGAAGGGCGGGCGACAAGCTGCAGCTGATCACATGCCGCACCCTTGCCAGCTTCCCAAACTCACAGCCCATGGTGTCTGTGGTGCCAGGTTCACCTGGCCCTCCGCAGTCGCCATAACCTGTAATCTTCTAAGTCTAGAATATAATAAGCACCTTGTAAACATTTCCTTTCATTTGACCTCAAGGTTCAGGAGGAAATGCAAAGGCCCTGAGTGGCTCTGTGAACAGGGCTGCAGGGCTAAGATGGGAAGTGAGGCCTCCTACCTCCTGGGCCTTCTAGTCAACCTCCTGAGTCCTCCTGGCTGCCCCGCTCAGGGTGTCCGAGTCAGCCTCATCCTGCTTTTGCCGGCCAAGGTGGCCAAGTACTTCTGGGGCAGCCCAGCAGAAGGCTGAGGAAACATGAGGCACAGAAACCAGCTCAATTAATAGATTATTACAGAGCTCTGTAATTATCCTGAAAGGGGGGCTCTTTATAAAGGAATCACAAATTAGAAAATAAGCCATTAAACCTAGACAGGTCCGCGCAGGGGCCCAGATGAGATGTCTCTGTCCCTATACCACCATGGGCAGCTGTGCGGCAACATCTGTGGCCATGTGGTACTGATGACTCTGAAAGCAGACAATGATGGACTGTCACTTGAGGACTGCATTCATTCATTCATTCATTCATTCGACCTGAATATAATTAAACGGGTCCATGGGGCTGCAATAGAAAGGCAAAGTAAGTGGAAATCCTTCAGAAGCGGATTCTCTCTCTTTCTCTTACTCTTTCTCTCTCTGCCCCCCTCACATGTATAAGCAAAATTGTGGATAATAAGGAGAGAAAATGGGCACACACTCAATTTTCCCTATCCCTAACTTTCCAGCAAAAATTATCCAACAATATAGAATGACTAAAAGTATGTAAAATAAAACTAATTAAACTGTGTACTTAAAATTGGTAAATTTTATTGAATGTAAATTAGACCTCAAAACATGAATTTTTGAAAAAGGTGCATATATACAATAATGCACTGAAAATGGATCAGAGACTTCAGGGGAAGGACTAAACTATAAAACTCTTAGAAGAAAATGTGGGAGTAAATCTGCACGATCTTGGATTAGGCGATGATTTCTTAGATATGACACCCAAAGTACAAGTGATGAAAGAGAAACTCAACAAGTTGGACTTTATAAAATTTAAAAACAGTTGTATTGCCCAGACTGACATGGCTCATGGGAAGAGGATGGAGGGGCAGGTCAGGTCAAGGTCCTGGCGCTGGATGACGGAGGTCATTTCCTGGGCCACCTCGCGGTCCTCATGGCCAAGCAAGTACTGTCGGGCAGGAAGGTGGTGGTTGTGCACTGAGCGGGCGTCAACATTTCTGGCAATATTTTTTAAAGATTTTTTAGAGAGAAGGGGAAAGAGGGAGAAATAGAGGGAGAGAGACCTTGATTGGCTGCCTCTTGCGCAAGGACCTGGCCCACAACCCAGGCATGTGCCCTGATCAGGAATGGAACTGGTAACCTTGCTGACCTTTCCATTTGCTGAATGACACTCAAGCCACTGAGCCGCACCAGTCAGGGCCATTTGTGGCACTTTCTACAGAAGTAAGTTGAAGTACCTGGCCTTCCTCCTTGAAGCAGATGAACACCAACGCAGTCCATGGTCCTCCAAGGTCCTCCAAGGTCCTCCAAGATCCTCTGGGATCCTCCGGGGTCCTTACCACCTCCGAGCCCCCAGCAGCATGTTTTGGCAGAGGGCGTGGGGAGACACGCTGCCCCCCAAATCCAAGCAAGGTCAGGATGCCTTCGACCGAGTGAAGGTGTTTGATGGGATCCTCCCACGTTATGACAAGAAAAAGCAAATGGTGGTTCCTGGGGCCTTGAAGGTTGTGTGTCTGAAGCCTACACTGAAATTTGCCTCCCCAGGGCACCCGGCCCACGAGGTTGGCGGGAAGCGCCAGGCAGTCATGGCCGCTCGGGAGGAGAAGAGGAAGGAGAAGGCCAAGATTCATTGCCGGAGGAAAAAGCAGCTCATGAGGCGGTGGAAACAGGCCGAAAAGAACATAAAGGAGGAAACTGGCAGGTTTATAGAGGTCCTGAAGACTCATGGACTCCTGGTCTGGGCCCAATAGAATTGACGGTTAATTATCTTTTTTTCTTATAAGTGCTAATGAACATGTGTGGAAGAAGGAAGAATGGAAAGGACCATGACATCTGAAATCCGTCATCTCCTAGGGAGGCCCGTTAGGGCCGCTTCCAAGCATTTTTTAATGTTTTTTAAAATTGTGGTAAAGTATACAACGTACAATGTATCATCCTAACCATTTTACGTGTTAAATATACTCTAATTTTTGTGTGCCTTTCTCTAGAACTTTTCATCTTGCAAAACTGAAACTTTATACTCATTAAACAGCACCTCCCCATTCCCCCCTCCCCTTAACCCCCACCTGCAACCACCATTTTACTTTGTGACTCTGTGAACTTCACTACTCCAGGTACCGGATAGACGCGGAATCATAATGAGACAGTATTTGCCTTATTATGCCTGCCTTACTTTACTTAGTGCAATGTCTTCAAAGTTCACCCATGTTGTAGCAATGGTCAGAGTTTCTTTTCTTTTTAAGGCTGAGTAATAGTCCATTGCATGTATATACGACATTTTGTTTATCCATTCATCCATCAACAAACAGCCGAGTTGCTTCCACCTTTTGGCTACTGTGAACAATTCTGCCATAAACACCAGTGTACCAGTGACTCTTTCAGACTTGCTCTCACCTCTTTTGGGTATATTCCCAACAGTGGAATTGCTGGATCATATAATAATTCTCTTTTTAATTTTTTGAGGAACCACTGTAGCTGTTTTCCACAGCAGCTGCACCATTTACATTTCTGCCAACAGTGCACAAATTCCAGGCACTTTTATGCCACGCCACGGCCCATCCAAACTCAGATTACCTCCCCTCCGCGGTCCAGTCCCACTGCACCCAGCACTGCGAAGTGGGAAGTGGTGAAGGGCGGGATCTGCAGTCTTCTGTGTCTTCTAGGAAGTTGGAGGAGAGAAGGGTGTCAGTCAGACAGAGTGAGGTCAGGTTCCAAGAGGAGGAAGGATGAAACTGCAGCCCCAAAGCCTCATTTTCTCACCTGGGCTTCCCCCAAGGCATTCAGATTCCCTGTCCTGTGGGAGGAGGAGACTGGAGACCATCTGAGGGTGGGTAGCCTGAGGGCTGAGGAGAGTGGTAGAGCTGATCTAGGCCGGCACATCTCTGAGCACAGGAGAGGGGCCCAGGCCCCCCCGGGGAAAAGGGCTGAAGACTAGGGCACTTGTCCCAGGGGCCCCCAACCCACCCTGAACCTCCGTTAGGTATCATTGGTTGGGCTAAAATATGACAAACCTGTAACTCCAGTAACAGTATTAAATGAATTTGTATTTCATTCACTGTAATTGCATCTGTGTACATTTTTAAAAAGCAGCAGGACAGATACAGGCCAGTCTATAGACAAGACAGGGGCGGCCTGCCTCTGGTGATGACTTCTAGCCCTTACTCACGCCCCCCACCATGCCCCACCCACACCCCCAGAAGTCAACCACTCACAGAATGCAAACAGCATATCCCACCACGGGGCTACGAGGAAGGGCAATTGAAGGACTAGAGAGGATACAGAGCTCTTGTTTATAGAACTCTTCACATCTTTAACTCAGCAAATTACTAATCCTATGAAGTAGGAGCTATTTTTTTAATTTTTATTTTAATTGTTGTTCAAGTACAGTTTTCTGTCTTTTACTCCCATCCCAGCCTACCTAACCATCCCTCCCCAGGAACTATTATTATTATTCCCATATTACAGATGAGGAAACAGGCCCCTGGAGCAATGAAAGAGGTTGGACTGGGAGTGGGGAGACGTGCAGTCTAGTGTGATTTTGCCACTGACTGGTGTTCCTTCATTTTTGAACTGAGAGGGTGGGGCTAGAGGACACCAAGAGGGATTCTTTGAGGCAGATCTCAGAGGTCACCTGCTGCCCACTGTGGCTTTCCCCAGCCCCACCCACCCATCCCGGCTCCCTGGTTCCAGCCCCGGGTGGGAGTGGAGGAGGAAGAACAGAGCTGCTTGCAGGTCACTGGGCAAAATGCTTGACTGCTTTCTGGGGCAAGTCCAAGTCTGGAAAAGGAACGTTAACAAGAAATTTCCATGGCCCTTCCTTCAGCCAGGGATTTTCCACTCTGCCTGGGCAGACATGCCTCTCCAAGAAGGGATGTGGCAATCCATAGGAGCTATTGAATGGCACTTGGCTCTGTGCTGGGAAGAGTGCAGCGAGAACTGGTTCTGGTTCTGGTTCTGGTTCTGGTTCCTGCCCTAGGACAGGAGGCAAGTATGTCGGAAAGGCACACTGCCCCCAGGAAAATGAAGGGGGCTAGGAGGGAACCAGGATGGTACAAAACAAAGCACTCTGCCTGGAAGGAAGCCAGAGGGAGACCAGCGGGGACAGGAACCGTCAGGGAAACGGGCTGGAACAGGAGACCTCAGCTAGAGGGCCAATGGAAGAGGAGGTCTGTGAAGGCCGAAGGCCAAGAGGAGCACACAGGACAGATGAGGTGGGGGCAGTGTGCACCAGCTTTACAAAACACACAGGGACACAGGGACAATGTAATGGCCGGGAGAGAGTTGCATGTAAGAAGTGGAAAGTTTGGTGAAGCAGACTGTGCAATACAGACAGCCGAGGCAGGGGCTTGCACTCTGGCCTCTGCATTAGTTATTCTCTGCTGGGAACAGCCCTCCCTCAGAGCCCCACCTGGTTTGTTCCACACTGGTCAGGTTTAGCTCAAATGTCCCCTGCTCCTCAGGGAAGCTTTCCCTGGCCACTCCTGCTAAAGCAGCCCGGAGCTACTCTCTAGCAATTATCCTTCTCCGCAGCACTTAACACCACCTGCACACACCCTGTTTCTTGTCATGGCTGCCTCCTGCCTGGCAGGTGGGAGTTCCACAAGACCTGAGGCAGTAGTCAGGCTTGTCTCCATCCAATCCCCACAGCTCAGTACATAGTAGGCCCTCAATAAATATTGACTTCAATTGAACTGCACTTGGAGTGTTATGATAAAAGGAAGCCTATAATAATGTATTTTCCCCTGAGCACTATTATATGTCAGACACCGTGGTAAGTGCTTCACAAACCTGGCATATCTCATTTATTCCTCTATGCTTCTATTATCCCTGTCTAATAGGTGAGAAAACTGAGGTCCAGAGAGGTTGGTTCAGTTCTTCAAGAACACACAGAGCCAAGACTTGAACTCACACATTAAACCTCTGGGCTAGCATCGTCTGGTAGAAATATAATATGGGCCACGTAAGTAACTGAAACATGTTCTAGTAGCTACATTTTAAAAAATCAGGGGAGGCCCACTCTCCCACTGGGAGCAGGCCCACGCCTTTCCTTTGCCCCGACTCTTTCCCCCAGGTGCCGGCTACCTTCGCCTTTCTCTCTCCTCAACTCCAAGGGCCCTCCTCTTGCTTCTGTGACTCGTTTCCTGATCCTACACAGTCCAGCTGGCTCACTTCTATTGGGTTGGCCAAAAAAGTCTGTATGGCTTTTTCCAGAAAATAAAACACTTTTTTTTTTCATTTTCACCAGTAACTATATTGATTTGGATATTTTGAGTATGTCGGCTATCTCCCACTATTGGCTTCTAATGGGTAGAGAGCAGGGGTGCTGCTAAACATCTTCCAATGCATAAGACAGCCCCACAAGCAAAGAATTATTTGGCCAAAATGTCAATAGTATCAAGAAACTTCACAAACCACTTTTGACAGGTTTGATCAGTCACATCACCTTCTCCATACCCCGCACAAATCTTTTTTTGCACGTCAGTTGCATTTTTACCTTTTTTTGAAATAATAAAGCATAATATGCAGAAAATATTATTTTCTTCCATCTTCAATATTAAGTGGCTGCACAAAAATTCATCAATTTTTATGTTTTTTTTTAATGCACGCTGATAGGACAGCTGTCACAATACAATCTAACAAAATTGTTTTGAATGAAGTTAAAGACAACTAACCACTACTAGAGCCATGTACAAAAAAAACTAAACAAACTTTTTGGCCAACCCAATACTACCTCTGTAACTGTCTAAGTAAAGTTTCTTTTATTTATTTATTTTTAAGCATGCCCTGGCTGGTGTGGCTCAGTGGATTAAGCATCAGCCTGCAAACCCAAAGGTCACTGGTTCAATTACCAGTCAGGGCAACATGCCTAGGTCACAGGCCAAGTTCCCAGTTGGGGGCGTGTGAGAGGCAACCACACATTGATGTTTCTCTCCCTCTTTCTCCCTTCCTTTCCTTCTCTCTAAAAATAAATAATAAAATATTTTTTAAAAAACAGGGAAAGTTAATTTTAATGATATATTTCACTTAACCTGACATATTAAATATTATCATTTCAACATGTAATCCATATAAAATATTAAGATAGTTTTACATTTTATTTTACTCAGTGTTCAAAGTCTGATGCCTAGCTTACACTTATACCACTTGCTAAATTTTCCTTAGAAAATTATCTGTATCTAGATTTCATAAAATTTGCTGTTGAAAAAGTAGATTCACATACCCAAGTTGTTCCACACATATTTAAATATTTTCCAATAACGTGATCAATTTTAAAACTTCAATTTAAATCAATTAAAATTAGATGAAATTTAAGATCAGTGCCTCTGCTGCGTGGGTTACATTTCCAGTGCTCAGTGGCCACCGCAGTGCTCCCGGCTGTGCGGGCTCACCTGCTGTGAAGGCAGTGTGTGGGGGAGGGGAGGTCCAGTGGGAGGGGCCTGGAGCAGACCGGGAACCAGCTGTGGGAGGGAAAGGGGGGGGAAACTGAGTGGCAGGCCTGGACCCACATAAAAATGCTGAGGGATGACCAGCCACGACTCCCACCAAGCAGCACAGGCCTGACACGCTCACAAGGGCGTGCCTCCTGTGGGCGGTCTGTAGCTCCGGGCCTCCTCTCACCAAGAAAGCCACGGCCCTCAGATGCCTGAGCAGCTTCTCGCAGAGCTGCCGTGCCCTCCAATGTCACCGTAGGGGATCCCGGGGGTTGCATGAGGCTGGTTCTGAGCAGGCTCAGGCTCGGTGGGCAGAATGATCTTCCTCTTCCCTTCCCTACCTGTGGGCAGCTGGAGGGGGTCAGGTGTGTGGCTCTGGTTAAACAACTCTGGAGTCAAGAACACCTGGGTTCCAATCCCAGTGCAGTCAATTCCTTACTGTGTGACCTTAGACTTTAGACAAGAGAAGTCCCCTCTCAGAGCTTCAGTTTCCTCATCTTGAAAACGAAAACCAATAATGAAATGTTGTTATGTCTGTAGAGCGCCCGGCTCATAGTGAACAATCAATTTGCAATAGAATAATTAAATAATTTAAATGATTCTTCCTAGATAATATCCTCTTCTGTTAAGAACAGAAAAGTAGACTGCAGAATGTTCAGATCGCCAAAAAAGAAGATTTCCAAAGTGGAGCTGTAGACAGAGGGAGTTACTCCCAGGTGGACAAGGGGTCCTCCTCAGGGCTCCCCACTTCCCCTGCATGACACAGACCTGGTTAACTATTGGGAGTCGGGAGGGGCTTGTGCCACCCGAAGGCCCTGGGTGCCCAAACATGACGTAAAAATGGCCAAGAGACACCGTCCAGAAACAGGGAGTGTGAGTCAAACTGAATCTGGAGCAGGTGAGGTCACCCTGGGTCCCTCGAGTTACTCAGAATGACACTGGTTTATGCCTGGCGGGAATGATGGTTGAACTGGGCTCCAGGAAGGCAGGTGGGGCTGGAAAACACCCAAGACGAGGAAACTGTTAGGGTGGAAACTCCAGACAGGCAGAGAACAGCCTGAGAGGCGGTGGGGAGAGGCCGAGAGTTGGCTGGGTCCGGGTATTTCTGAGGGTGGGGCGGCTCTGACTCCCTTTCCCAGTCAGCACCCCACATGAGCCTTCCTCAGTCTCCCCAACTTCAACTCCCCCGCACCCAAACCTTTGCTCTGCTGGGTCCTCCTAAGTGCCAAGGCAGAGACAGCCGGGACCGGACCTCTGTCCTCTGCCCTGCCAAAACTCGTCTAGCTCTCGTCACCTCATCCTGCCCATGTCTCCAACATTTTCTCTCTTGTCTGCCACTTCTACTGGAACCAGTGCTCCTAGAGGGAGGAGTCCTGTTCCTCCCGGGCACAGTTCAGATTCTGACATCCATCAGAATGCTTAGTGGATACTTGCTGAGGCAGCAGACTCAAGACCTGGGTGGGCTCTCATTGCATTTCTAACACTCAATATATGGCTGTGGGTCAGCCTCTCTGAGCCTTGTTGCCACAGCAACAAAGAGGGAAATATCATCCCTGTGAAGATCCTGGAAAAGAACCAGATCAGAAAGCAGGGAGGATGAAGCATCCAGCTGGTTCTACAAAGTTTCTGATGTATAATTCTTCTGATGCATCTTATGAGCAAATGAACCCAGAGAAGAGGACACTGAGGCCCAGGGAAATCTGCTGAAAGGCTACCCAGGGAAAGCGGTTGGGCTCTCCTTCCAGGACCTCTGCTTAGATCGCTCTAATTCAGTTTTGCTGGGAGTTTCCATCTGGAGGTCCCGAAGTGTGCCAGCCTGCTCCTGCCTTAGGAGGCGGCCTTCCGGACTCAGCTTCCTCTGCGGGATGAGCCCTGGCTCCTGGAGGTGGGGAGGGCGTTGGAGACTGTCTAGACAGCTGCCTCTGATGCTGGGTGAGCCAGCGCTCTGTGTGTGTGTGTGCGTGTGTGTGTGTGTTCATCACTCTGTAAGCATCAACTGGTTCCTCACTGTACCCCAAAAGGGAGGCAATCCAGCCCAGTGGTGAAATGCTTGGACTCTGGAATTGGACTGGAGTCATAATAAAGGAGTTAATGCCCTTAGCCTTTCCTAAGGCCCAGTCTCATCCCTGAAAAAAAGGGCTATGAAGACGGTGCATGTTCCGCACTCAGCATAGCGCCCAGCTCACCATAAACACTTAAGAAATTGCAAGTATTTATTGTTATTCATTTGTTAGACTGTCAGCCCTGTGAGGACACAAAGGGCACTTGGTTGGCCATTGCTTGCCCACAGCCATCATCTTTAGTAAGTGCTCAGGTGGCTGAATGAATGAGTGGAAGGAAGGAGAGAAAGAAGCGGGAGGGAGCAGCGCATTTGTTCTGGGAGCTCCTGGCTTCCATGCCCACCACACTGCTGTCCCCAGGACACCAGTGAGCTGACTCAAGGCTCCTCTCACCTCGTGCTGCGTGGGGTCCAGGAGAACTGACCTCGGATGGGAATAATGAGTCTAAATCTTGGGGCCACTCACCAGTTGACTGAACTTAGCCTCCTCAACACTCTCCTCTAAAATGAGCACAATCATACTATACCAGCAACCTTGCTGAATTGTAGGGAGGTCCAAAAGACATACATAAATACACTGAATACATTTGTAAATGGAAGAGTATTAGAGGTTATTTTGGTGGGGTGATAGAGTAGGCTCTGGAACCAGACTCCGTGCCATCATGTCCCAGCCCCACTGCTTGCAGAACCTGAGCCTTGCTTTCTTCATGTAAAGCAGGGAGAATAATAGTACCCACCTGACAGAGTTGTGAGGACTAATTCAGATGCACGAGAAGCTTCTGAATGAGTTGGAGGGCACTCAATAAATGGCAGCCTTGATAACAAAGCCTGCCCTCGGGAAGGCTTTTGTGAACTATTTCTCACTAAAGTGTGATAAGGTCTACTGGTTCCCTCTCCCAGGGGAATTTAAATCTTAGTAGGAGTTAAATGAGTGAAATTCCATCTCATGATGGCATTTTAAAAGTAAAGAAGGTATATAGATGGTAGAGAAGGGCTCCCGGGGCCCTCAAAATCAGTTGCTGCCCACTGCACACATCCTTCCTGGTCCCAGAGAAGGACCACACACAGGGAAAGGGAGGCATAGCCCCAGTGTCCGATGAACCTCTCCTCTGCTTGGAGAAACAGGAAGCACTAGCTGCCAGGACAGTGCATAACTCCGGCTAAATGTGCAGGGCCTTCTGTAGCATGGCAGGTAAAAGCGCAGGCCCAGCTATCAGAAAGGCTCCCAGGATCCTCCAGGAACAACAGCAGTCAGGGCAGCAGGTGAGGACAGGCACCAGATGTGATGAGGGCCAACCTGAGACCAGGGAGGAAGAGGTGGGCTCTCTCCCACAGCAGTGACCTCACCTTCTACACCCGTTTTCTCTACTAAGTGCTTAGCAGAAGGCTGGTCCTGGTAGAGAAGGTGTGCAGTTCAGAACGTGGGTTCCGGAGTCAGACGACCAGGGCTCAGTCTAGGCCCCAGCTCGGCTCATTGTGTGACTTGTGGTCACAGGTGGAGTTAGCCACTGGTGCCCATTCCCCATCTCCTGTTTCTCCTTTCGAGAAACATTCCTCCTTCCTTCCCATCAGCCCATTGGTACAGGCGAGGCTGCAGATGTGGAGCCTGTGACCAGACCACCAGACCTGCCCACCAGCACCACACTTCCCCAGGCAATGTCTTTTACCAGTGTGGTCATGTGGCCCCCTAACCATATAATTAGAGTAAATCCTGGAACTCGAGTCCCAGTTTCTGAGAAGAGGCTCTCTTCTCTACTGAACTAGAACTTGAAATGATACGCAGCACTCACAGTGTCCAAATATGACACCAACGGTGAAGGCAGAGTAGAGTCAATCTTTATCATGTTATTTGAGTCTCCAGATCAAGCCTTGTCTGGATTTTTAGTTTCTGAAGCCAGTAATTCCCCCTTTTAGAGTTAGCCAGTTTGAGTCAGGGTTTTTTTTTTTTCTTTATCACTTGTATCAGGAAGAGTCTGAAATTCACATGGTGAACTTTCTTAACCTCTCTGTAAGCTTCAGTTTCCTCATCTGCCGATGTGGGGAGGAGGATAACAGTGTCGCTCAGGGGAAAGGAAGGGCTGTTCTGGGGGATGGAAAGGGTTGGTCCGGGTCCCACACTGGACACAGAGCCTGACACGTCAGACACTCAACAGATGCCAACTTTTAGGCTGTCCAGAAATGTTCGTCAGTGTCTGGCCCACAGAGGTGAACTGCAAGATCCATCAGAAAAAAATCTCTCCCTGTGACCCTGTGGGGTCCCAGGAAACTGGCGCGTGTGTGGATTGGGGGTGGGACACATTTTGCTGAGACTGCCTGACCCATCCAGACAACAGGCGGCACCAGGAAACGCTCTGGGTGTCATTGCTTTTCCTCATTCTCATAATCTAATCAAGCCCCTTTCACCGATGAGGAATGCGAGGCACAGAGGTTCGATCCAGAGTAATGCTAAATCCCGCGCCCAGTCCGGGGACTCAGTCCCTCCACTGGGACACACACATCAGTACTGAACCATGTGAGTCTCTCCTTGCCAGGGCTCGGTCCCAACCAGACTAAATTAAATTGGTCTGTTACTGTGAAATGAGGGCTTCCAGAAGTAATCTTAGCGGTTTTGAAAGGGCAAAGGGTTACAAACACCCTCTCCTTCCTTCCCTTGAGGGCAGCCTCCATCTTTAATCTGCTGTCTCCTGCAAAAGGCAGCTTTCCGGACCAGGCTCGGTTTCCCCTTTCTGATCTCCTGCAATCCGGGCGCTGTCACAACCGAGCAGCGGTTTAACCCCCAGAGAGAGCCTGACGCAGTTTGGCTAAAGGAAACCACGCAAGTCTCGCAGCCTGGCATGACGCTTCCTTCCGCGCCGCCTGGGGGGGGGGGGGGGACGGCACCGCCCCCTCCCGGAGGTCGGCGGCCTGGTCCTTCTCCTTTCTGGGGACTGAGCACACCTCGGGCATTGCCTACGTGGCCTCCTTGCGCCTGTTTCCTCACTTGTAAAATGGTGCCCACACAACTCAGGGTCGTTTTGAGGGTGTTATGGAGAGAATTACTCCTAGGGTGTTCAACACAGGGATCGGCACAAGTAAGGGGTGTTCAACACAGGGATCGGCACAAGTAAGGGGTGTTCAACACAGGGATCGGCACAAGTAAGGGGTGTTCGACCCCGTTCCCCAGAGACAGGAGGGCACCTGTGTGCAGGGTCCCACTCCAGCCCCCCACTGACGAGGGCAGAGCGGGGATTCAAACACGGGTCTTATTTGACTGCAAGTTGGAACTACAGGTACTTCCACCTCCAGGAGCTTCAGTCGTCTTCTGCCAGTGAGATCTTCCCCACCCTCTTCCCTAATACTTTGCTTCCTCAGCTTCCTCCCGGCCGAGCAGAGCCTCCAACTGAGCCTCCAACTGAGCCTCCGCCCGGCCGCCCTCGGGGACCTGGCAGCAGCCCATAGAGCCGGCCCTCCGGGCCTAAACAGCTGAGAACAAAAACTGCTTCCTCTCCTGTCTATCCACCCAACTCGCCATCTATCCAGTCCTGCCCGAGGAAGCACCCTGCGAGATGCTTTCCTCCGCCCCTCCCCCTTCCACTGACTCTGGGACACAGCTCTGCTGCACCCAGGATTGCCATGAGAAATGGGGTCATGTGCCCACGGGTCTTGCCCCCTGGTGAGAATCCAGATGCATCCCCTCCACTGCTGCCGCAAAAGGGTCTCAACCAACTGGCCTCTAATTGGTCTCTTCTGATGGAGGAGGCGGGATCTCAACCTCAATAGCCAATGAAGAGGTTATTGGTTACTATGGCAATAGGGAACTGCATCACGCTTTTCCCCCACCCGGCCGAACCAGCTCTTCCAAGGAGCACACTCCACGGCTCTAGTTCTACCTAAAGATAGAGGGGGGACTGGAAGTTAGGGGACGACCAGTACCTAAACCCGTCACAAATGCCAACAATGTAGATAAGTCTCAGCATGCGCAAGACTGTTAAGAGAAGGCTGCCTAGAGGAGCAATACCCTGAATAGAGACAAAGAAACCCAAATTACTACAATGGCGTGGACGGAGCACTTGCAGGGCAGGGCACAGGGTTGGGCAAATGTAGGTAGGAATGAGTAGGGTAGGTGCTTAATAAGCAGACTAGGGCTTCCAACACAAGACCCACCCAGAGCAGGGTGGGGGACCAAGATGAGCAGCTGCAGCTGAATTGTGGGTCTCACACTGTCCTTCAGTCCCAGGCAGGAAGAGACAACCAAGGGTCACCAAGTCTATTCTCTTGCCTCAAGGAAGCTTGCACTCAGTCTTAGGTATAGTTAAGTCTTGTCTTGGGCATTCATTAACCTTGAACTCTTCTCAGGAAAGAGGAAGGTGGCCAGGTTCATTGTCCTCATTTCACAGATCAGGAAATTGATACCTGCCTGGTAAAGTATCCCCATCTTGGGCCCTGGGGCAGGGCTCTCTTTTAATTCCCTGGTGTGGTGGCTTGTCTAGGAAAGCACTGTGCCACAGTTCTGATGCTGTCCACCTTGCTGATGGTGCAAGGGTACTGGGGCCAACTGAACCCCATGTTTAACAGGGCGGGTGAACCAGGACAGAGAACCCTGCCCCTTCCTCTGATTGCCCTGGGTGGGGGTGCAGCAAGACTCCCTCCTGGGTTGCTCTGAGAACGAGTCCAGTGTCCCCTCACCCTCCCACGGAAGCCTGCAGTCTAATGGGGAGGCAGGCCTGCTGTGACCACACTGTGTGATAGGTGGAAGCACCAGAGAAGGGCTGCTTGAGGCCACCCAAGGAAACAGGAGAGACCTCACAGAGGGGGCAGCCTTTCAGAGAACACAAGACGAAGGCCTTTGCTAGGCAGACAAGCAAGAGGATAGCATCCCAGGCAAAGGGAAGGAGCAGCATCTACAAAGACCGAGAGGCCTGGCCGAGCTGTGTGCATTGGGGAAACTGCAGGTCTGGAGAGGCAGGACCGGGGCTGTGGAGTGAACAGCCAGGACCGGACTGCGAGTCTGCAGCTGGCTGCTTCCAGCTCCCTTCTGAGCCAGTAGGCACCCACATGGGCTTTTCTCCAACTAGTAGATTCATGGGACCCCAAGAGCCATATCTGAGGATTCATTGGATGAGAAGGTAGCCACTGTCAACTTCAGCTACCTGCCAACAACAGTAAGAAATCTCATGGGCATAATGTTGACGTAAAGGGGCCAGGGACTAAAGAGTTACTCTCTGTGACCCAGTTACATCAGGTTCAAAACCAGGAACTGATTTACGGTGGGAGAAGTCAGGATAGTGGTTAACTTCGGGGCTGTGGGGGGTCTTGAGGGTGAGTCTCTGGGTGGGAGGACAATAATAATATTGTTTTTTGATCTGAGTATTGTTGTTTTCACAAATGTGTGTTCTCTTTGTGAAAATTCATCCAGCTACATACTTAAAGCGTATGTGTTTTTCTGTATGTAGCTTCTACTTAAAACAAATTAAGTGTTTTTCATCCTGATTGGTGTGGCTCAGTTGGTTGGATGTTGTTCCTTGAAGCGAAAGATCGCCAGTCCGGTTCTGGGTCGGGGTCCATGCCTGGGTGGTGGGTTCAGGGTGCACATAGTTGAGAGGCAATCCAGTCAGTGTTTCACATGTCACTGTTTCTCTCCCTCTCGTTCTCCCTCCCTTCCACTCTCCCTAAAAATGAATAAATAAAATCTTTTGAAAAACAGAACAAGTAAACTGCTTTTCATAAACACCAGTGCAAATGTACACACTAAAAGTTTGTGATCACAGCATAAGGCTGTAAGCCAAGCAGCCAGATGATGTAGAATATGTTTATGTTGATTTTTTCAGATTATTCCAAAATGAAAACACAACCATTTTTAAGCCTGGCAGAGATCTCTTGGACTCCAGAGAACCCCTGAGGAGACCCAAGGTCTGGGAAAGCCTGACTCAGGGGGAAGCGTTACAATGCTCAGTGCTGGGGGGTCATGAGGGGCCCCTTCCTGGGACACAGGGAGGTGATGTCCTCGTCCAGTAGAATGTCTGGTCCTTGGAGGTCGAGGACCCACAAGGGGAGAGGACCGTTTCCTCCAGCCTGCCCTGTGCCTTAGGCCCAGCGCCATCTTATCTGGGTTGGCTTGGCTCAGCTGTGAGCTTCTGGAGGGTGGGGGTCTTTCTCTCATTCACTTTGGTCCCTGGACTTGCCATATAGGGGGTCTCGGAGGACCTTTATGCCAGGGCCTCTTTGTCCAATCCCACCTGGGGAGGAGAGGAGGGGAACTGCTTGGGCGGTGCGGGCTCCACAGCACAGTCTCATGAACCATGAATGGGCAGGGCTGCAGGAGGCTCAGGGTGGGGCCAGAGCTGTCCAGCGCCCCCCCCCCCCTGTATGGCGGCCCTGGAGACTATTCCAGGACCCAGAGAGGGCGTCCGTGGGCAGGATGCTCCACAGTTGTCTGCTCCCGTCCTCCGGGCCTTCATTTCTCCTGTCCCCTGACTCGGCTCACCTGCCCACTCTTAAGAACCCCCCCCCCCTTTTTTCCTTCACCGTCTGTACTCGGCCAAAGTTTCTCAAACCACCTTTGTGACTTCTACCCTGGATTTATGTGACCTGGAATATTACTTAGTCAATATTATTTCTTTAAAACAACATTAAGTTTTTGTGTTTTTAAAAACATGCCTTTGTTCTAAGCAATAATATTGACACAAATTAAATTTTAATTTAAAATATTTATTTCTGTATCAGTTAAAATTATCTTGTGTACCACCACATTGGAAACTACCTTATTCAATGGTTCAGCCAGGATGGGTGGTTATTACTTACTAATAATAATTATAGCCTCCTGTTAGTAGTGATTTTGGACTCTTCCACACATTCACATTTGACACTCTTAATTCCTGCACTGTGGGCCTCGTTGGCCTTATTTTAGGATGAAGCTGAAGATCCACTGAAGCTCAGAGTGGTAGGGACTTGCCTAGGGACAAGTCCCAAAGACTCACACAGAGACTCTCGTGGCTTCTGACCTAAGATGAAGGCTGGGAAGAGGAGTCGTTCCCCTGTCGCCAGCCAGACCCGTAAGAGCCACAGGATAAAAACTCACATTACAGAGAGTTGATTAGACATGAGGAAGGACTTCCTGGCTAGAAATGTTTAGACATGAAAATGACCGACCAGGGAAGGGCGTGGGACGCCCAGCTTCCGAAGTCCTCAAAACAAGATAAAGGCTTGCCCGGCTGGGATAATTCTGGTGCTGCCTGGAGGCAGGGGAACGGACTGGATGACGCCTCCAGGTCTTGTCCAGCCCTGTCACACCCTCACTGGTGTGCTTGCCCAACATAAGATCCTTGAGGGCAGCTACTGGACTTCAGGGGTCTTCGTAGGTCCCGGTTTTGCTCAGTTTGGTGCCCTGCACAGAGCAGATGTTCAGGCAGTACCCACGGGGTGAGCCCGTGTGAGGGGCTCTGCGGACAAGGGGAGCCGGAGTTCCGAGGAGGCAGTCCCAAGGCCTCCCCGGCTCGTTGGAAGGCTTCCAGGAGGTGGTGAGAAATACATAGGGTCTTGGAGGTAGCATACAGTTCCGCCAATGGAGAGGGAGCAGGTAAAGGAGGCATTCTGGTGGGCAGACCTCCCGGGGGAGTGGTGGGGTGGGGACTGAGCCCCAGCAAGTCTCCCTCAGGGTGACTTCCAGGTTGAGATGCCTTTGCAGGCTTGCACCTGTGTCTGCTGCCAAGAGGTGAATGTGAGACACAGGGGTTCCGATTACAGTCAGGAGCCCGCTGGTTCTCAGGGGTGCCGCTCTTCCGAGAAGCTGGCTTTTGAGGAATCTGCCTGGCTGTGGGAATGGTGACGTGTTTACACAGGCTCCAGCTGTTGACAAAACCTCCACCTGTGCCACTAGCACCCCAGGAAGAACACTCTCTTCCTCACAGTGTGTCCCCGCTCCTGTTTTTCATGTTTATGGGCATCAGGTGGTTTGTAGGGTGATCCACACCCAGTGAGGTCAGCTGAGAAAACAACAGCTGCTGCGCCACTGCCCCTCACTCTGGGAGCTGCAGCCCGTGGCTGCCGTCAACTCGGGTCGTGTCCTCTCCTCCCAGTGCTTCGCTTCTGCTTCTGTCCTTGCCCCAGCCTGGAGCCTGCCCAAACTCTTGTTTGTCAACACAGACCAGAGCACCCTGCTGCCAGCAGGAACACACAGGGCCACCGTCAACACACTCCCACGTGCTGTTTGCCACCGTCAGAGCTGCGCTCGTCACACGTTCTCCCGGCTCCTGCCCACACAGCTGCTCCCCACTGCCTGGGACCAGGCCCTCCTTCACCCACGACACGTGTTCTCTGCGGGTTTTCTCTGTGCGTGTGAACTTGGCAGAGGCTCACGTTTGGGGACCAGGTGGGCACAAGCTCTGCCCTCAGACCTGGGCTGTCGATTTCGTATCTTGCTGTGGTGTGACCCTGGGCAACTGACTTAACCCCTTTGGGCATCAGATGCCTCACCTACGCAGTGGGGATATGAATGAATGACCTTACAGGGCCTTTCCCATGGGCTCAGGGGGTTAGGCAAGAGGGAAAGCAGCCAGTAAGTGCTAAATCAATAGGTTTACCTGAGGGTAGTCACCATGAGAACTGTATCCTTTCTGGAATCTGGCCGGTGGTTTTCCTTTCCCAGGGCCTAGTGCTGCGCACAGCACATCTTGTGTTCACACCTTCCTGGCTGGGGGACCTTGCACAAGGCAGTCACCTGTTCGCTTCTCGCAGCCTCACTGGGGATGCGGGTGTGACGACCGGCAGCTGAGCCCTCAAGGCTTCGAGGGTCTGGGGAGAGTGCACCACGGCAGCCTGGGGGCCAGCTGAGGGGCTCGGAGCGAGGCTCTCTGAATGTGCCACTTCGGCATAAAAATTATTTCGATCTAAAAGCAATCAGAGCCCAGCAGATTCAGAAAAAGCTCTTTCTCCCCCCCCCCCCCCCCCCCCCCCGCCAACTATCTACATTTACATTGGAAAAGGGGTCCATACCAGGAACAGAGCCCTTCATTCCTTCAGATCCCCCCCGCCCCCCCAAACTTATCTGAGTGACAGGCAACCCTTTGTTGTCCAGACAGCTCCTCTGCCTTCCTGGGAGTGGCCCTAGTCCATTTCGTGTCCCCAGACCACACCCTTTTCCTCAGCTCCTGAGGTTCTATGAGTTTCAGTTACCTGACGACCTATTCACATTGTACACATGAAATGAAATTTGATTTTCTGTTTCATGTCAATTTAATTTAGAGCTGCCAGAAGAACCTAGAAGGGCAAGAGCGAATTCTCCCCTCCCCCACACCACAATCCCAGCCACCCATCAGGGCACTGCGGAAGAAAGGGACTTGAATGAGGCAACAGGCATACCAGGGCATATTTAGCCCCTGTCCGCCTTCCCTCATCCCCTGGGCCAATCCTCAGCCCGGGTCAGTGTGTCCGGTCCGCCCTGCAGTGGGACTGTGGTTGGCCCAAGAGGCTGCATGGGGGTGGGGTGGAGGGGGGGGCTTGCCTAGACAACCCTGCCTCCCTCACACAGAGCAGCCCTTCCCAGCAGGACCAGTCTGGGAGCTGCCCCCTCTGGCTTACCCGTCTTCTCCCGCTCACTCTTCTCCCCGTGTCCCCGTCCACCAGGGCTCCTTCTCAAGACCCCGCCCTGCAGGAACCCCTTTCTGTATTTCTCTTCAACCCAGTCTTTCCCTCTTCTCCGGCAGCAAACCTGCTTTAGCATTTTCTACTCTGGGAAACAGAGAGGTGTATGTAGAAGAGAAAGAAAACAAATGCACTTTGAGGACTGAGGAAAGTCTGAGCTGAGCAGGTAGAGGCAGGTTCTGCGGGAGGTGGACCATCAGGTCAGACCGCCTGGGCGCACTGGACTTATCCTCCCCCCGCCTGCCCCCCCTCCATTGCAATGGTCTTCCTCCTCCTTGAGGAAGGAATTGCTGGAGGGAAGAGTGGGCCTGGTCCATGCAGACAGATTGTGGCTTCTCCCTTTTACTCCAAAGGATTCTCAAGCTCTGGCCACCACTGGGAGGCCATTGGAAGTCTGTTGGCTCAAGGAAACCATGGTACATGGCCTGCCCCTGACTTCTGGGGCACCGAGCAAGAGCACAGATGGAAACCCATATACCACAAGTTTAAATGGTCAAAATGTATAAGTCAAGGTAGCAAACAAGCTGTCAAATAAAATGTTTTTTTTTTCCTACCTTCATAAATACACCTTCAAAGTGACCTGGAAAGCCGAGGTGGAAGCCAGGATTCCTGGGCTGTCGGAGTCCCACCCCAGAGCACAGGACATGGCACAGGGGGCTGTTGGTGCAGCAGTGCCCGCAGTGGGGGCTCCAGGGCACTGGCTGACTCGGCACAAAGATGTTCAATCTGATCAACATCGTATGCTTTTTATTTTCTCCTAGGCCAGTGTGGCCAAAAGATATTGAAGGCAGTATTGCAAAGTGGTTAAGACCTGCACCCCCACACCATCTAGGGCCCCCAACACGGAGCCATATTATTTCATCTCTTTGAGGTTCAATTTCCCCACCTGTCAGATAGGACTAATGACACCTCCCTGATAAAGTTACTGTGATTATTAAAAGAGATAATCCCTGTAAAGCCCTTAGCCTGACCCCGGAACATCATAATTGCTCAGTAAATTGCAAGCCATGATGCCATGACCATTTCTCCACACAGGACAAGGAGACCTTGGCGGGAGGTCGTGGGCACTGTTCTCACCACACATGGGACAGAACGGGTCCCTCAGCTGAGCAGGAGTAGAGGGACCTCAGCCTTCCCACCTGCCAGGGTCCCAGGACTTGCCTTGGCAAAAAATAAAAAACAGTTGCACGATGCAAATGTACTTAGCGTCTGTGAACTATACATTTTAAAAATGATTAGAACAGTACATTTATGGTGTGTATATTTTTCTACCGTATTGGTCTGCTAGAGTTGCCATAACAAATTACCACAAACTGGGCAGGCTAAACAAGTTCACTGTCTCAGTTCTGGAGGCTGAAGTCCAAAATCGAGGTGTCAGTAGCATTGGTTCCGAGGGCTGGGAGCAGGAGCATATTCTAAGCCGCTCACCCAGCTTCTGGTGGTCTGCTGGCAATCGGGGGATTCCTGCCCGTGGAAGTACCACTCCAATCTCTGCCATTATCTGCACACGGCCTTTCCCCTGTGTGTGTCTGTCTGTGGGCCCAAATTTCCCCTTTTTCTAAGGACACCAGTCAGCTTGAATTAGGGTCCACCCTACTGGCCTCAGCTTCACTGATGACATCTGCAATGACCCTATTCCCAGGTAAAGTCACATTCGGAGGTGCTGGGGTTAGGATTTCAGTTTGGGAGTTAGCAGGGCGGGGCAGTGAGTTACAATTCAACTTGTAACAACCACGGTGAAGAAACTGGGTGCCTTGTTCTCAGTGTCAGTTACAGACAGGGGGAACATCTTCGGTGAAGTCTCAGGGCTTCGCTCCTAGTATGTCTTAAAAACGTGTTTCCTGCCTTGTGTTAAATCTGGTTCCGAGCAGCTAAAAGAGCTGAAATCTACCAGTTTCCAAGATGAGTCCTCTCCTGGTCAGGAACGAGAAAGATGAATGAGTAGTACTGCTTCCAGACAAGTATCTAATAAACTCTTTAAAAATGGTTCCCTTTGGTTGTCTCAACTCAGCAGGCCCGGAGGCCATCTTGTTTGTTATTCTGTCCTCAGACCAGAGAGGTCGGATTCAGCTGGAATAAGCTGAATGCTATGTTGTCTTGCATGTGAATGGTTTATTTTATTTAAATGTTTTTCCTTTAATGTTTCACTGAGAAAGTCCTTCAAACATACAAAAATTACAACGAACACCCTACCTAGCTCATAGATAGCTCAGGGTGTTAGATACCCTCTCTGCCTAGCTTAAAAGTTGTTATATTCTTAACTTTTTTGTGTGTGTGGGTGAACCATTTGGAAAAAAAAGTTGCAGGCATTATGCGGTTTCACCCTCAAGTACTTCAACATGAATTTTCTAGGAATAGGCTGTTCTGCCACATAATCACATTGTGATTCTCACATCCGAGGAAGCTCACAATAGTTCCATAATATCAAATCGTATCCAGTCCATACTCAAATATGGCCAGGCTGGCTTTTCGAATAATCTAAGGAACTCCAAATCTGTGAGGCTTAGGGTCTTGACACTATTACCTGTGTAATGAGGAACTCTGGAGCTCTCAAAAATGCAACCTGCCCAGGCTGGTGTGACTCAGTTGGTTGAACGCTGCCCTCTGAACTGAAAGGTCGCTGGTTCGATTCCCAGTCAGGACACGTGCCCTGGGTTGCAGGCCAGGTCCCTGGTTGGGAGACAATTCTCTCCCTCTCTTTCTCCCTCTCATCCCCTCTCTCTAGAAATGAATGAATAAAATGCTTTTTTAAAAATGGAACCTGATGACTAAAGTTCTCTCAGGCCACAACACATTGTTTCTGTTCACTAACAAGCTCTACTGACTGCTCAAATGAGTGCTTGGGGTGGGGTGCTCCTGGAATTCCTTTTATTTTAGACAATGGTCTCTGAGGGGTACCTGTTTGCTGCGGGAACCTCCCTGTGGGAGTCACGACAGGGAGCAGGGCACGGAGGCAGACCGGGCCCTGACTGGGGCAGACTCTCTCGGACTGGGCAATGTTCCCTGCAAAGCTCGCCAGATCCCAATCTGGCGTGGCTGCCTCTGCTGCCATTGTCATGGGCGTTTTCTGGGGAGTTCCAGACGGCGCCACCGCACAGAGAATTGTCCTGGCCTTCAAAAAGCCTGCCACAAATCAATAATGACAGAAGAAAAAGAGGAATGGTATGCAGTGAACTTGACAGAGTTTTGGGGGAATGGTCCTTGTTTTTCTTCTTTCTGTGCAAATCAAGATTGAGCCCATGGTTTTAAAAACCACTTCATAACTAGAAAGAGAGTAATTAGTAGAATTGTACAAGTAAAACAGGGCTGTGGGGGGGCAACAGAGATGGAGGGTGTGGGACGAATATCTCGCCTGTGATCCATGGCTACCCTCCTCCTCCATCCCCCAGGCTTGCTCCAGCTTGGCTGCAAGTTCCAGCCAATGTATTTCTGGTTGGGACAGGAGCCAGGGGGTCAGATAAAGTTCCAATGTATTTTGCAGCAGGCCTGACACTTTGCCCAGTGCTCTGGGCCTGTGACAGCTGCCAGAGTGGTGTGTTGAGAAAGCCAAGCCAGACAGAGCTGGTTTAAATGGGTTCGAGGGAGCAGCAGTTGGCCAGCCAGACAGCTCAGCCACACCCAGCTCGGCAACGCTGTCAAACCGACATGGCCGCTGGGGCCATGCAAGACCCTGCGCTCCATTCCCAGGAAGCCACCAGCAGCCACCATGCCAATCTCCGGGCACCTCAGGGACTAAGATCTGTACTCCCATACTATTATCTTGACGAAGACAAATAAACGCTTAACACAGGAGAGCACTCGACATGCATTATTTAACTCGACCCTCACAACAGCTCGATGAGGCAGGTACTGTTATTATCCTAGCCATGGGGATAATAGCTGACACAGACAGGTAACAGATACACTCAATATATCAGGCCTGCTTCTAAACACTTGTCAGGCAGTAACTAATTTACTAGGGAAACTGAGGCACAGAGGGGCAAAGACAGTTGTCCAAGGTCACGGCTGGAAGGTGTGTACCTGAAACCACTGAAAAATGGGGGACTCCAGAATGAGGGCCCACCCCTGCACTATCCCCTGATTTTCCAGAGGGGGAGCCTGTTCCGGGACAGCAGGGTGAGATTACGGTGAGGGCGAAGGTTTGCACTTTTCTGTTCCCGAGAAGCATAATGAGAGGCGCCCGTGGGAATGGAAGCCCAGCAGCTGACCCTGAGCCTTTGGCCGCGCTTCCTTCCTCTCTCCCTGCCCAGTGGGTCTGAACCGTGTCGTTTCAGGTCTCACGGGAGTTTTGTGGGGCAGACAGCAAGTGGGTAGGCGGGCAGGAGGCCTTTTGCTTACTTCAAGTTGCATCCGACCCTTCTGAATTCCGAGGCACCCGAGGGCAGTCAGAAGCTGCCTCTTGTGCCTCCCACAGCAGGGCCCGAGTGCCCCAAATCTGAAAGTGAGCCAGCTGGGCATAGCTTTGCACTAAGGCCAGGCTTCCTGTAGTATTTCGGCTCTACCGATAGACCTGCAGTAGTGTGACCTGGGAGGCGGAGCTAGGCTGCCCGGTGACAGTCCTGCTGCCATCACTGTCTTCACCAACTGTTTCTACCTGCACCAGGTGTCGTCCACCTGGGGGGCCCTCGCCTCACGTGCCCAGCCTCTGGACTGGACTCTGAGGAAGGAGAATTGGGCCGTGCGCCTCAGTGCACCCGGCTACGTGCTCAGAAGCAGGCCCTCTAACTCGAGGACAGGATCAGAGACTTCTGGACGAGGTGATGTCTGGTCAAGGTTTTAGATACACCATAAACCATCACCGGGTCTGCATCCTACTCCTCAGGGGTATTCAGATCAGTGTGTACTGACTGGAGTTTTTATGTTTATATATATGTATATACATCCGACCACCTCCCCATCAGTTCTTTTCTTTTTAATTAGAAAGAGACCAACTTTCTTTTCTCACCAGGCAGCAGGAGACCATCTAATGGCTGCACCGGATTCCACTGTCCAGCTGCACCATCGGTTACAACAGCAGTGCCTGCTGACAGCGTTTGGGCTGTGCTCAGTGTGTTTGCTATCAGTCATCCATCCTGTCTTCCTTTCCATAAATACTTATTAAGCTCTTTCCATATGCCAGGCACCTTGGTACATTCTGGGGACACGGATATGAAGAAAATGCGCATGCTCTCTCCCTCCCGCCTTCCAGCCCCGGGAGAGACAAACTGCTCCCAAGATGCCGGGAGAGCTGAGGAGGGAAAGGGTAAGAAGCTTTGAGGAAGACTAAGAAGGCCCCTGAGTTACACTGGGTATCCGGAAAAGACCGCTTGGGTATTAAATGTCACAGGTGGTGACATTTAAGTGGAGAGCTAGATGAGAAGGAGCCAATCATTTGAGGAGGACAGGGAAAAGCATTCTTGGCAGAGGGAACAGCATGAGCAAGAACACAGAAGTATGAACACTGTGTGGTGTGTACTGGGGCAGACTCCTCCTAAGTCTACAGTATAGGGGTGTATTTGAGGGCAAGGCTAAAGAGGCAGGGCAGACTCTATGTCAGAAAGCCCCGAATGCCAAGCCAAGGAATTTGGACTTTCTCCTGTAGGCAATAGAGAGCCACTCGTTACACTAGGTCCAGACACCAAATGCCATGGCTCCAGCCTGAAAAGACCCAGGAGAAAATTAATCTTCGGGAGGAAACTCTGCTTCGAATGGGAGGCGTTCAAAGCCTGTCCTGAGCCTTAGGGCCAGGCAGGTTACTTATTACTGATTCCCCTGCAGAAATGCGGCCCAGAGAGATCAGGGGACTTGCTCAGGTGAAACAGCAAACCAACGCCCAAGGCAGAAGCTAAGGCCCCAAATGACACCCTTCAGCTTCAACCTTAAACTCACCCTTCTCTCACTTGGGTTTTTTTTTTGGGGGGGGGGCAGTCACTAAAAGCAGGAGGAGGGTGAGGAAATGCATTTTAACAAGAATTTGTGTCCCATGTAGGAAGGTCAAGCACTATTCGTGAGCAGGGGTATAGGCAGAGGCCAGGAAGATCTACAGGAGTGAATTAGACCCTAAGCTCCTTAACTACAGAAATTCCCGTCCCCCAGGAGTCTCCTCCCCCGTCCCCCCTACCCACAGCCCTGCCCCCACCTCTGCAAAAAAAAAAAAAAAAAAAAGTTGCCGGAAAATCGTAATAAAGTGGCCAGGAGTTTCCTGTCTTGCTAAACTGGCTTACTCAATTTCCCTCATTTGTGGGCTCTGAGCAGAGGGAGCAAAGGGCAAACATCAAAGGTGTCTGGCATGAGGCCCCGGCCACCACCGGGTTAATGGGCCTCCCGAGGACTCAGTCTGACCTGGGTCTGGGCAGCGGAGGGAGAGGGTACCGGGCGGGGAGCCAAGGAAGAGGGTAGCCTGAGCAGCTCCGCCCGCCGGGCGCGCGCTGTGCGCAACTTGCAGGACAACGCAAGCGGATGCGGCTGGATGGGGCAATCGCAGGCAACGTGCTGCGGCGGGGCGCGTCTGCGGGCGCTGGACGGGTGTTGGGGGCGGGGCGGAGGAGCCCTGGCAGACCAGCTCATAGTAGTTGACCTCCTCCCCCAGTTTTCATGGCTCCTTGTGCTGGGTTTGGAGGAAGGGCGCTGCTCTGGAGGCTTACTGGGCCTGCACAGGTCAGGAATGCGCCTGTGTGCACACTGCCCAAGCAGCTCCCCGTGCCTGAAGACCCCGTGCAGTCCAGGTGCCCTGGTTTATTTTCCCCGGGGGATTGACGTTCTGTTCTGGGCTGTTTCTCCGCCCCTGCACTGCGCTGACAGACACGTGAGTTTCTGGTGCAGACACACCTGGGCAGTCCACGTGGGTACCACACACGCCAGGGCCCGTCTGCCCCGTTGGATATGGAGAGCTATTCTAAGTCAGCTCCCGGATTTGTTGTCCCAGGTCTGTTGGAACATGGACTGAGCTGTGTGTCCTGGGAGGAAGTTACTTAACCTCTCTGATATTCAGACAAATCATCTGTCAAATGGGGGTGCTGATAATACATACCAATCTCACTGGGTTATATTAGGCATTAAACAAGATAATGGTCATACATTGTTAAGCCTCAGTGGTCATAGCGCTCACCCAATAAGTGATAGCCACGATAATTCTCATAGTGCGGAGAAGAGTGAGCTACCCTACCGGCCCCAGCTGGGCTCTGAGAGTCTGTGACTGGGGCGAGATTGGTATGTTTTTCCTTCCCTATGTCATTCTCATCTTTTCTTCATTGCCATCCCTCATCTTCACCCATGGCCTGCAACATTCATTCATGAATCCAACACAAATCTTGATATTAGTGCCTACTGTGTGGCCTTAAAAACCCTTCGACTGAGTATGTGCCAGCCCAGGAACATTACCGATGGCCTCTCAGCCTGCACCCCTGTAACTCTGGCTGCTGACTCATTGGAGCAAGTCACTTCCTGCCTCAGTGTCTCCCTCTGTGTACAGGGATCAGAGGCTGCTCTCTCTGGTCTCCTGGGCCTGACAGGGGATGAGTCAGATAACAGTGGGGAAAGCCCAGAGAAGCAGAAAGCAGCTCTGTCTGGCTGATGCAAGGTTTGGGTTTTGCGAGTAATCCAGCAAGCGGGAGCCGGAATGGCTCAGGGAAAGCGTGATGAGCCGGGCGGGGGTGGGGGTGGGGGGCAAGCACTCGCGCGTGCGCACACACACACCAGTGCACAGGACCTGGCCTCAGCTTCGGAGTCTAAGGGGCCGGGGCTTGGTCCAGGCTCTGCCTCCTCCAGCTCTGTGACCACCACAGGTTCCTGATCTCTTCGACCTGTCTGCCTTTTCTGTCAAGTGGGGGTCATGACATTTCCCTCACTGGGCTCTTATAAAGTACCTTCTACCTCCCCCCAAATGAAGACAGTGTACCACATTCTGTGTTTCTAGGAGGGGCTGTGAAGGCTGCTGGGGGCCCAGAGTGACAGATGAGACAGAAGAAAGGCAGCCCTAAGCCAAAGGCTTGGCCTGTTCTCATTGTCCAAGGCTAGTCTCCAAAACGCCAGCTCTCGAAAGGATCAGAGATCAATGTCCCCTCATCTGACTTCTGAGGTAAGAGACCACCACCTGTGCCCCCTAATGAACAGGAGTATGCCTCAGATTTGGGTCCAAATTTGATCTCTACCATATGCTAACTATATAATGTTGAGCAAGTTACTTACTGTCTTTGGCCTCCATGGTTCCACATGTAAAATGAGGATAGTAATGCTTGCTGTATAAAGCTGTTGTAGCCCTGGCTGGTGTAGCTCAGTGGATTGAGCCCCATCCAGTGAACCAATGGGTTGCTGGTTTGATTCCCAATCAGGGCATATGCCTGGGTTGCAGGCCAGGTCCCCAGTAGGGGGTACATGAAAAGCAAACACTCACTGATGTTTTTCTCCCTCTCTTTCTCCCACCCGTCTGCCCTGTCTAAAAATAAGTAAATAAATCTTCAAAAAGAGCTGTTGTGAAGATAAGAAAAATGAGGTAAGTATGAAGTGTTCATAATAGTGGCCACTGTTGTAAAATGCAGCTCCTGTCTCCGGTGCTCACTTTCACCTGTCCTAGGTGGGGGCCAAGTAGAGTATTATTGTCTCAGTTCTTTGGGGTAGAAATGTGTACTGGAAAAAAAAAAGAAGAAATGTGTACTGAAATCTTCAGGGTCCTTTTGCTTTTTAAAAGTTGATAGCCTCGGCCCTGGCTGGATAGCTCAGTTGGTGAGAGTGCTGGCCTGTTACTCTAAGGTTGCAGGTTCGAACTCCTGTCGGCTCACACACAAACAATGAGTGCATAAATAAGTGGAACAGTAAATCAATGTTTTTCTCTTCCCTTCCTCTCTCTCTAAAATCAACTGGTAAATTTAAAAAATAAAAGTTGTGGCTTCATACCATGAGCTTTGAGGCAAAGGGCTCCGTTTGCTTTGGGAGATTACTGTCTTTGATGTGTGGTGAAGGCCTTATACCCATTATATAGATATGGAAACTGAGGCAGGGAGAGGCCAAATAACTTGCCTTGGGTCATGTGGCCAGGAAGCGGCAGTGCAAGTCTGCCTGATTCCAGATTGTCCCACTGCACAGGGCCTTCCCTGCTTCTGGTGTTTCTGGCTGTTGTGTTGCCCTTTCCTGAGTCGGCCTCTGAAGATGTCCCCAAGGCCAGGGAGAGTCATGTTATTGCTTCCTTGGCTTCCAGGGTGTGGCTCCAGCACACAGTGGGGCCTCAGTCTATGCTGCTGACCAGGCAAACTGAGTTCTACTTGTCAGGGAGATGAGTCCTACTAGGAGGAAATGATTCACACAGGCAGGCTGAGTGTGAGGGCTGTCTCGGTGTGTCCCCCAGTGTGTCTCTGTGTGGGGGTGGGGGTGGGGGTGGAGATTACGTGGGAGGGAAATCCAGGCTGGTGATCCCGCCTGGCCCCCTCTACCAGCCTCAGTGAGGGCTAAGCCTTCCAAATGGTAGAACCTCCTGCCCCTCCCCAGGCCCTGTCTGCTCGAGGCCTCTCTTCTCTTTGAACGCCCACCCCAGCCCACCTCACCCCAGCACTGGTCCTTGTGTCCCAGCCTTCAAGATGCCTCCTCCTCATCTTAGCACCCCACGCTGGTCCTGGGAAGGGGAGGGGCAGGGGGGTCTCAGCAGCCTCCTCCTCCTCGGCCTCCTGGGGCCTGTGTCTGGGGGTCATACCTGCTGTTGGCCTGGGTGAGGAGCTGCCTCCTCCTGTGCCCAAGAGAAGCTCTTTAGGTGTCACTAAGTCTGGGCCCTGCTATTTTTAGATGCTCTCCCCTCCCTTCCACTCTCAGCCTCAGACCAGCAGAGGAAGGAAATGACTCACCTCAAACTCACACAGGTAGAGGCAGCCTCAGCAGTCCCAGGCCAGCCCTGCCTGGCTCCAGCCTGAGGGTTGCCCCGCGTGGGGTCACCCCACAGTGGCCCACCTCCCAGCTTCAGGGTGAAGTGGGTCCTGGAGCGAGGCTCACGGGGCCTCTCGTGGACTCTCTCTGCTGTCTGCTCGATCTCTCCCAGCACCTGGGGAACAACCGGTTCTCCAACAGGCTGAGGGCCCTCTGCTCACCTCTGAGCAGACTTTGGCCTCTGACTACTACGGGCCTGTGGTAGGTAGGCCCCAATCCAGTCTGAGGGGACACACAGGCCAAGGGGCCTGAGTGCGGTCCTATTCATTTGCCTCATTGCAGACCGAGGCTGCAGAAAGAATGACCCTGTCCAGTGGGGCAGGGCGGGGTGGCCCCAGATACACACGTGCTGAGTAGAGTGACCAGTTGCCCCCGTTTGCCCAAGTGTGAATTTCTTGGGACCTGGGACTTCCAGGGCTAGTTGGGATAGTCCTGGGCAAAACACAACAGTTGGCCACCCTGGCACTGACCTGCAGGCTGTATCTTAGGGAAAGGGCAGGTGCAGCCTAGCCCTGCCTCTTTGTAGTTCTGTTCACCTGTACAGGAGAAGGACTGGGCCAAGGCCATGCAAAAAGCCCAGAGCTCTGGGCTGGTCGAGAGACCCACGAAGCGCCTTGTCTGGGGCAGCTCTCCTTGAGAAAGCCAGTGAGGGGTAGGGTTGGCCAGTCAGTGCAGGGTTGGGTGCAAGGGCTGACCTGGGGGAAGGGGCCAGCTATCTGACTTCGGCAAGGGCTGGGGAGAGACACCAGGGATAGCAGGAAATGATGATGAGCGCACAGGATTTGCATTAGGGAAGCTCGGTTCCAGGCCCACTTAGTGCTGGTGCCTCGGCGTTTTCAGCTGGAAATGGGAAGAGAGGCACCTGTCTGCCTGCCTCAGACACTTGCAGGGAGGAATCTGAGAGAACGCCTGGGCCAGGGGGTGGCAAACTGGACGGCTGGGGCTGGGGTAGTTTGTTAGCCGGAGAGGCCTTGCTGGGGCCTAGCTCTTGGCTGGTCAAGGAAGTGGGCACAGGAACCTTTGCCTTCCTATCCATCCAGGGCAGCATCCGGGCTGCCTTCTTTGGGGCAATATGGCTCCTGGCCCTCAGGCCCCACCTCTGGGGTCATATAAGGGGAGCTGTGGCTGGGACCCAGGCCTTGATGGGGGCACCCCTTCCTTTTCCACTGTTCTCCTCACCCTCAGGGTGTTGACTCTTTTCCCATGGACCAGGGGTTAGTGGCTGGGCAGCAGCCCTGATACCATGTGCTTGGCTGGGTGGTTTCAGACAAATCACTTGTGTTTTTTGGGCCTCAGTTTTTTCATTGGTAAAACTGTGGGGATAGATTAGGTCTCTGGTTTTTAAATATTTGTTTTTAGTACTGGAACCTCTTTTCCGGTCAAGGTTCTAATTACAGTAAATAAAAGAGATAACAGTAGGTGATTGAAAAATTAGACCACACAGCTCCTCTCCTCCTCACACCCAGGGCGCCCAAGGGCCCGCAGGGACCCAGTTTGAGAACCCCCTTCAGGGTGCCTGCCATCTCTAACACTATCATTCATGGGTCACGGGCAAGGATGTCCTTGTTTCCTTTTCCGGGAAGCCCAGTAATTGACCCCCAACCCTGCATCTCCTGGCACCTTCTACCAAGTACCGAAGCCTTCAGATTTTTTAAATCCTGGTTCCCGCTGACACTGAGGTCCGTCTCAGTCCTTGTTACAGAGTTCACTGGGGCCACAGACCCCTGTCCCTCCTCATGGAAGTCACGGGACTAAAGTTACACTCTGGGCCACAGCTGACCTTGTGAGGCACTCCTGGGCTTGTGAAGGACTCCCACGTGCCTCTCTTCTCATGTGCCCCCCAACCGCCCCAACAGCCTGCAGGACAGGTCTGAGGGACACTTCACAAATGAGGGAAAGGGGCTCAAGTGAGCTGAGGAGACTGGCTCGAGACCCCCCATGTGTGGGTACAGAGCTGGGCACCCAGCCAGGAACTCCGGTCCTTTCCTGGAACCACTGTCGGGGGCATCGGGCCGAGGCCCAGGCCTCCCCTGGCGTATCCCTGGTGCTGTCGGCTGCAGGCACCAACCACAGAAAGGTGGGGTGGGAGTCTGTGGGGAAGGCAGGACAGAGAAACACCTTTCTTCCTCACCCTGGGGGTCTGTGGCAGTATTCTCCCCAGCTGCCCCACCACCCCACCTCATCACCTTCCCCTGCTTCTGTCAGAGAGGGGTTGGGGGCAGGGAGGGTCAGGGAGGGCCGGTCCTCAGAAGCTGGGACCCCAGGAACAGGTAGCAGCGGCTGCCACTGGCCAGGCACCTGACCCGGGTCATCCAAAGGCCCCCAGTGCCTGCACTGACATCATCAGTGCCTTGAAGGGACGTGCTGTCTTCTCACACGCACACAGTCTTCTCTGGCTTTCCTGACCACAAACAGGTGAGGGCGTGGGGAGGGGCCGGCGGCTGGAAATGTGAGCCAAGCAGAGTCAACAGTTCCTCGAATTGTGTTGCAGGGCCTGGCTGCCAGCTCCAGTGCTGACAGTATGAACAGATGTGGGTCACAGCTCCATCCCGTAGCCTGAACCCTGCCCTGCCGCATGACCCCAGGCTGGCAGTGCAGGGGGTTCCAGCCCTGGGGTCCTGGGGCCCTGGGGGTGAGGCTGGGCCTGGGAGGAGCCTGTCTGTATAAATCCCACCCTGGTCAGGCTAGTGGCCCAGGGACTCCATGGTCAACAGAGGCAACATTAAGGACTAAATCAGTGAGTTCTGTAGGATGATGATAATTATAATAAAAAAACTTTAAATGATACATATGAAAATTGCTTCTTTATATATAACTTTAAAATTATAACAAAAAATGATAATGTCCTTTACAGCTGAGGCTTGAAACCTGACCCAGGATTTTGTTTCCAGTGCTTCGGTGTTGAGAAGGGACCAGGAGGGGAGTGAGGCTCATGGCAGTCCCAACGGCACCGCTCGTGCGCCTCTCTGAGCCCTGGCTGGGCGGGGACGCCCCCAGTGGGTGCTGCCCATGCGGCCCCTGCAGTCCGGCGATGGAGGTGGGAGGCCAACTGACACACAGGATCGGGGGTGCCATCCTCAGCACCCGGGGCCACAGGCTGGCAGCTGGCAGGTGAGGCCTGTGGCCAGGGTGACACCAGGGCAGCCAAGGGACAGAGCTGGGTCTGAGTGCAGGGGCGGGTGGTGTCACCTGGCAGAGGCCTGAGTGCTGGAGAGAGGATTTTCTTCTACTCGCCTGGGATGCTGCCCGCTTCGGGACTGGGATCAGAGGTCCCCTGGAAGATGGGCACTGTTTATGGTTCTCGTACTAGCCCCTGACACACCTGTCCTCACTCAGGGAGAGGAGACGTGGGCATTTCCAGGGGGACTCTGCCTCCCCCAGGAGGTACAGAAAAAGCCCCACTCAGTGCTCACTTACCCCGCAAGAGACAGAACCTCCTCTCACTGTCCTGCTGGATGCTGGCCCTGTGTGTGGGTTTATGGCCGCAAAACTATCTGCAGGGCTACCTCGGGCAGGGTTGGTGAGGTGGAGAAAACTGCAGAGGGACGACCACGAGTGGCCATTAGAAAGACGCCTGGGGGGACACTCTTCTTCCTTCAGCAGTGCTGGTGGAGGCCCCACTGTGTGAAGGCCCCAGGGCTGCAGCACCTAACCAGACAGGCAGGCAGGCCCCAGGCAGGCCCTTGCCTCTCCAGGGTGTGAGGCCTTCATCTGGAACTGCTCAGACTCTGGAATCACATTGCTGGAGGGTGGGGCCAGGCTGGGGCCTGGGCCAGGCCAAGGCTGTGGGAATATGGGCAGGCCTCCCAGAGGAGATGGGGGAGGCGGGTGGAGGAGCAGCGGGGAGGCTGCTGGCAGAAAGAACTGGGGCAACGTGTCAGGAAAGGGTGGGGGGAGGAAGCTCCAGCGGGCAGTGGGGTCAGAGCTTGAGGGCCCTGCCAGCCATCTGGACCCAGGAGAAGGACCTCACTCTGTCCCTCTGGCCTCCACTTTCCCCATCTGTAGAAAGAGACCGTCAGCATGCTTCTGTGCTGCTCAGACATCTGTCTCTTGGGCCCCTCACTGTGTCCATTATAAAAAAATGGCAACAATCTAGTTAAGGAAGTGGAGCTGCTGGCCAGAGTCCCTGAAGGCCCGAGCCTGACCACTTGCCCTTAACAGCACCAACTCTACCGGGGAACTGTACCCTCCCCTCCCAGGGAAAAGCCCAGCAAATCACAGCTATAAAAGGCAGCCCCACTCTCCCTGGGACTTTGTTTGGACCAAACTGTCCAAAGGGAAGGGAAGGAAAGGGGACAAGGCGTGGCAGTAAAGCCCCACAAGCAAACCCCCAACTCTTGGGCTCTGGGAGGGCTGTTTG
Source organism: Artibeus jamaicensis (assembly GCF_021234435.1). Taxonomy (NCBI): domain Eukaryota; kingdom Metazoa; phylum Chordata; class Mammalia; order Chiroptera; family Phyllostomidae; genus Artibeus; species Artibeus jamaicensis. Next base: position 23,785,627 of record NW_026521788.1, read on the forward strand.
GCCGCGGGGGCCCCTAGGGAGTGGCTCCCCACACTGCGCGTCCTGTCCTGTCCGAGCCTCAGACCTTTACTTGCTGCTCAGAGGCTGTGGGGCTGTGGAAGCACAGGAGGCTCGGGCCTGTTCTTGGGGAAACATCCTCTATGGGGATCTGGGCAGAGGGGGTGACAGGCAGAATGCTGCACCCAGGCCACCAGCTTTGCCAATCCCCTCTGCCCCGCACCCCTGCCCACCATGGCCAGCCAGGACTGCCTGTTCCTGAGCACGAGGTCTCTTGTTCATTCATTTTCAGTGAAGTTCTTTCTCAGCCCATGGCCACTGGGTGTGGCTGGCAAGGTGACAGTTATAGATTGGGGACCTGGCCTGTATATTGTTCCCTGGATGACGTCACCCCATGCTTTCCCAGCTCCAGGACTCCGACACACTGTCCCCTCCAGCCAGAGTGCCCGCCCCACCCCCAGCCCTGCCCTCACCCCCATTTCCTTCACAGATACCAGTTCCTTTGTCGCGTCCCCAGCCAGCCCTCGCACCAGCGTGTTCCCAGGTTGTTTGCCTCAGTCCTCCGTGCCCTGGAGCCTGCTGAACCCTGGCCTCTTCCCTGCCCCCTAACTCTTCCAGGGCAGCCTGTGTCTCAGTCACCTCTGGTGTCAGTGCCTGCAATGGGACCTGACACTTGTTTGGTGAATCAGATCATCGTTGTTGAGGAAGACGACAGAGTGTCCTATGTACCCAACACCACGTGCTGTGTCATAACCCGTTTTCCTCCTCACAATAACCCAGTGAGGTAGGTGGTTCAGCCACTCCCATCTTGAAGATGAGGACACTGAGGCGGAGGGAGGTTAAGTGACATGCCCAAGGCCAGCCGGTACAGATGGATCCAGCCCGGGCAGTGGGGCTGCAGAGCCCACAGTGACACCCAGCAGATCTACTATGCTCCCTTTTGGAGGTGATGGCGACTCAGGGAAGTTGCCCAGCACACCCGAGTGGACCCCTTTGTCAGCGCCAGGAGAGAGGGTGCGCCTGCTTCTATGGGCGGCTCACCCCAGCCCGCCCTGCTCAGACTAAGGCCCCCTTTCCTTAGTGTGGCCTCTCTCCCCTCCTGAATTCGGGTCTCCCACAGCTCTGTTTGGTACAAATGGTGTTGAGCTCCTTGAAAACAGTGAGTTTGGGCTCAGCAAATGTTTGCAGAATGACTGCTTTGCTGAATACACTCCCAGAGACACACACAGCTTCAGGAAGACCCTGGGTCAAGGCCCTCCCTCCCCCAAGCCCCGGTTTCCTGCTCTGGATCAGACTCGCCCAAACTGTGTGGTGTGACAGCCTCTATGTGTTCCGAGCTGCTCCAGAACTGACACTGTGTCCCACTCTATTTACCTGGGGCTCAGCACTGCTGTCTGTGCGTCCGATCCCCAACCTAGAAAGCCAGGTGGGGATGGGGTTACAGTTGAGCAGGGATGCACGTTCCTTGCTCCTTGGAGCAGTTCCCTTCCCGAGACCTGGGGGCAGCCTGGGATGAGGAGATAAGCTGGCAGATCCCAGGAGCTTGGATGGGCTAGAGGTTTTGCCACCTGACAGTGGGTGGGGACACTTGTCAAAGACTCTCTTTTTGCAGCAAACAGTTGGAGTCTGTCCCGCCCCTTCTGGCTCGCTGAGCTGCACGCTGAGGGCAGGGGGATGGGTTGGTAAAAGGGAGTGGGGGAGCGGGTACCGCCCCTGCCAACTGCAGTTAACAAGTGGCTGCTCGCAGGCCAGGCGGGGCAGATGCGGTGACCCCAAGCTGGGCAGCCAATGAGCTCCCAGGCTGCAGTGGCACCACCGGGCAGCCTGCCTGTCTTTGGCTGGAGCGGCAGTGGGAGGGGCCTCCGGCCGCCAGTCAGGGCAGCCGGGCCCTGTTTCTGGGAGGCCCCGGGCAGATCTGCCGCTCCATTCACGGGAAGCCCCGCTCAGGCTGCCTTCTTTTTAACTTTTCCAGCCTCCCGGGGGAGGGCAGGCTGTGGGGGTGGGTGTGGGAATGATGGCTGGGAAGGCTGTGCAGCCAGAGGTGGAAACTTGGAGAACTTTTCCCTGGCCCTGCCTCTGGAGTGGGCCAGAGTTCCAGGCTGCAGAGAAGGGAGGAGGCTGAACCACTGCGTTCACAGCAGGCCAGATGGAAGGGAAGGGTTGCCGACAGCAGAAACCAGGGGAGCGGGGGTTGTGCTCGCGTCCCGGTTGCCAACCCAGGCCTGGCACTGGAGGTCCCCAGGGTCCTGGCTTGAGTCCCTTACCCTTTGGATGGAGTCAGCCTTGAACAATTGTGAATGAAGTGGCTGTCAGCTGGGGCAACGGGTGACATTTAGGCTTGTCACCCCAGACTCCTTGTGGGATGCCAATAAGCGACAGGTGCTCGTGGGATTCCCCCCAACCTCAGCCTCCCTCCGCCACCCCCGTGCGCAGTGCAAACCCACTACAGCCAGTCACATAATAAACATATTTATAGATGTACAATCTCAATTCTAACTCAAGAAATACAGCTTCTCAGGGGATCCTTTAGGATCTAGGTTCTCATTGCACATGGCTCAGCCATCGGGACATCTACCAAGACCAGCCAGTCGGAGGTGGGGGCAGAGCACCAGGGCCGCTGCGGTGGGGCACTCGCACCCGCATCCAGTTCTCAGCATCTCTCCAGGCACGGTGGCTGCTTCATCACAGGGCGGGACCTTGTTCAAAATCCAGATTTGACATTCCTTCACCAAGCTTCCTTTCCCAGTAAGAATCCTGTTTGTTGGGAGACGTTTAAAAAAAGAACCAGGAGTAACTCTGGGAGGATGGGTATCATCACCTCTCAGCTGGCAGCGTGGGGGAAGTAAGGCTCGGAAAATGGTGGGCTCAGTGGCACACCCACCACCAGAGGGAAATTCAGGAAAACATGGTAGTTCCAAAAGGCCCAGTCAAAACTGTGGGGATAAAGAAAACCTCCCTCCCTTCTGGCAGCAACTGCTGTTTTGAGAAAAATCTTCATTTAAGGATAAGAAAATCCTTCTGGTTCAGATGCATCCTCTGTCCAAAGTTCGAGAGAAGGCGGGGTGGCGTTGTGTCCACGGATGGCAGAGAGAGGTGCCCACAGGCGCAGACTTTCTTCGGGAGTCAGCTGCTGTCCCGCGCTCCTGGGTGCCACGGGCTGACTCTGGGAGGAAGAGCCCCCTGGAGTCCTTGGTGCATGACTCGGGAAGAACCAGCGGCAACACTGGAGCTGTGCCTTGTGGCACCTGTAAGGCGAAACCCAGGGACTAGGGCAAGGTGGTTAGGTGGACCCTGGTCCCTCTTCCGACCTGTTGATCTCTCTGGCAAGGGGTCAGCCGGGTACCAGGCACCAGGACAAGGAGCCCGCCTGAGCTGGCCAAAGCTTGAGGTGGGTGGCCTTGCCCCAGAAAGCCACCTGGGACCTCTACTGTGACAGTGCTGAGCTGGCACCTGGCCCTAAGGGCACTTTCTCCCCTCCAGCTTAGCCATGAACCTGGCAACCTTCCAGTGCTTTCTACAGATTTATCCTGTCATGATTGCTGCTGCCCAAAACGGGCTGGGGCCTAGGGGAATGTCAGAAGCTGTGACCGGCTCCCTGTGCTGTGGCCAGTGTCTGCGAAGGACCTGGGTGCCTTCCCCAATCAGTCTGTTTTCTACGACAGGGAAGAGCTCATCTCAACAATTCACCAAATCCCTGCATAGTTTAAAAAGTAGACTATATATCTATATATATCTTTATATATGCTATTTACATATAAATAGATATATATACATATACACGCATCTGTAAATTACATTCTCTGGAAAGTTCTCTTTCCTCCTCCTTTCTATCCTTGGCTAGTGCCTGCCTGGATTCCACTGAGAGGTGACTGGTGGTGGCTTCTGGGAGGGAAAAGAAAGGCAGTCAGGTCTCCCCTCCCCCAGCCCTTCCCACAGACATTTGCTGCAAGTTTTACATTCTGCTTTTGTTGCCATGGTTTCCGTATCCTAGGAGAGCGCCGCTGTGGAGCCTGAGCCCCCGCCAGCTCTGGGAGGGAGGGAAGCCGCCCTGTGGCAGGTTCTCCTGTCTGTCCTAAGAGCTTTCTGCATTTACTGGACGAGAGAGAGGGCAAGTTGTGTGGTGTTCGGCCTCCAATCCATTTAATGTTTTTTTTTTCTTTTCTTTTTATGTCTTTCCTTAAATACACAGTCCATCACCTTGGCTCAGTGCACGTCACCAAAAATTCTCCAGGGATTTCATGGTCTGGGGAGGAGAGTGGGAACAGTTAGTGTGTCAGTCACACTTCTGGAGTCTCCAGCTCAGCCTGGGAACAAGCGGCCCTCCCTGCCCGGTCCCGCACACCCGAGCTGCAGTGCCCCGCTGCCCTCCTACAGTCTGCTTCACTTTCCCGGGGGGCGCAAGCCAACAGCCTCAAAGCAGAGAGCCTGCTCCTGGATCCCTACTGAAGGGATGTGGAGGGATGGACAGGGTGCCAACAGGAAAAAGAGCCTTCACCAGCCCTGCCCACACTCCCCCTGAGCTTGGTGCAAGCCGTCCCCTCCGGCAAATGCTGGAAGCAGAGCCCACTGCCTACACATAGGGGTAAAGGAGGCAGGTAGCCTGATACCAGCAACTTTCACCGCCCCCCCCCCCCCCCCCGCCAACCCCTCCCCGTGCTGAGGGCTCTGCATTTGACCCTGAACCCATGACCTGCTGTTCCCTTCCTCAGACCACAGGTGAGATGCCAGGCAGGCCAGATGCCTACGGCTTCCAGGCTGCAGGTGCAGTGGCATGAAAGAGACAGTGAGAGACAGACAGAGAAAGCCCGCCTCCAATCCCACCTGAGGCAGAGGTCGGTGCTCAGGCCCCTCCTCTCCCAGCCAGCAGGCTCTCCCCTCTGCCTCTGCTGGGCTCCCATCTCTTCCATGCCCCACTGCCCAGGAGAGCAGAGAAAGAGGAAGAGCTCTTGGCCCAGTGCAGTTCCCACACAGTTCTCCCGATGTGGGGGCTATCTCGGGACCAGTAACATGTGGCGGCTTAAATACCAGGTTACAGACAATAGTCTGCTGCGCTTGGGAGAGGGCGGTACTGACTTGGTGGCTGGAGCAGACCCAGGAGGCATGAGGGGCTCCCAGCAGCAGCCTTGGGCTCCCTCTTCTGCTTGGCTCGTGTGTCCCACAGCATGACCCCCTGAACCAGGGGGTGGGGTGGGGGTGAAGAGCGGAGGCCTGAAGAAGACCTCAGTTTCCAAGCATACCCCAGAGCTGCCCCAACTCTGAAGGCTGGAGGTCAGTCTGGGGACAAGGAGCCTGTGCCATCACCACCAGGCTCCTCCCCCCTCCCCCCACCCCGCTCTGACTCATGAGCAGGGCCAGAGCCGCCAGGAGTTGCAGGGCAGAGGAGGCCCTGGCTCATACTTGGACCTCGGTAGTGCGGCTGGCCCAGCGCTATCCATGCAGGGAGGCCTGCACCTCTGACAGTCGGCTACAGCTTGGGGTGCTCATCCGCTGTGCTTTGTGGTACATGTCTGCATCGCCAAAGTAGCGGGCCCGGTATAGCAAGCCTTCCTCTGCAAAGCAATGGGGCAGGGTTAGGACACAGCTGGTAGAGCCTGAGGCCTGCTAGAACCTGTCTGGCCTGTGGGGACAAGAGAAAGGCTGTTACAGGCCCAGGAGCTGGAGCAGAGGACTTAGGTAGGACTCTGAAGGAGCAAAGACTATGGTCCCCACTGGGACCGTCTTTAGATAGAGGGGGAAGCCCCTTTCTGTAGAATGGGGGTGAGGCCGGGCAAGGTAAGAACCTGTCATCCTGGTCACAGCTTCCCAGAGTCCTGGAATTAGAGCCTGATGCCAATCACTGGGTGACCAGGAGATCTGCTCCAGTCTCTCTCTACATAGTTACCTCTGGCAGCCAGAGCAGGGGCTGACTGCAGCGACCCCGGCTGCCTGCCCCAGGGTAACGCAGGGGTGGAACTCGGCTCGTGGCTGGGAGGTGGTGGGCGCAGGGCAGGGCAGGGCCAGGTGCTGGGCCCACGGACCCCTGGGCAAACAGGGCTTTCTCCTTCCCTGTCTCAAGCTCCGTGCCCCTAACACATGCGCACTCACTCTGCTGCTTCTCCTTCCAGCAGTTGTTTCGGAGGTTGGCGATATAATCATCTTCCACGTTCCGTTCTACTGTTTTCAGGCTGGAGCCCGTGTACTCCTTAGAGAAGGTGTCTGCCACGTAGTAGACGACGTTCAGGTGGTCGGTGATGCGCTTGTGAACGTGGCCCACCGACCTGGCCAACAAAAGACCGGGAACAAAGTGGGCCTGGGGCCCAGGCCCAGGGTGGCTCTAGGGATGACAAAGCTCCTGACAGGAGGTGCCACACAGGCCACAGGACTGGGGTGCCTCCCTCCCAAACTAGAGCGGGAACTTGCGCACCACCCAGAGTGAGGGTCTGACACAAAGCAGGTGACCCTCCAGCACGAGTGGCCCAGGCTATCTGTTGCAAGCCCTTCCTCAGGTTCCGTGCTTACCACACTGCTGACTCGGGACCCTGGGGAGAAGCCCCTTTCTCAGATGCCCTGGTCAGGGAAGTAGGGAACCTGGGGCGAGTCTGGGCTCCCTCTCCAGTGAGCTGTGGGACCTGAGCTCCCTGTGCCTCCGGCTTCCTCATTCATCTCCTAAGCCAACCCTTGCTGAGGGCCTGCCTACCTTCCCAGGAGCTGCTAGTCTAGGGTTAAAAGGCTTAGGAGGAAAATGACAAGAAGGGTTCCAAACAGCTCCATCTTTCCAGCTCTTGGATTCTATATTCCTGCTCCAAATGCAGGCTCAGAGGCTGTGGGAAGAGCCGCAACACACAGATGGGAGTCAGTGCTCCAGGTGAGGACAGCACCTGCCTGCCCACTGCTGCCTGTCCTCTTTCCAGTAGAGAGAAGGGCTGCCATCAGGACAAGGAGAGTGGGCAGGGCTGGTGTGGGCCTAGTGGACTGATTCTGCCCCCTGCTGGCTGAGCAGGATGCTGCCAGGCTCCCAGCCAGTGCCAAGCCACTTGGTGGGACCTGAAGGCTTCCACCAATAGAAGCTAAGCACCCCCACCATGTATCAGATACTGTCAGGTGCTAGGAATAAATTAGGGGGGCCAACACCTTAAATGGTAAAATAACTTGCCCAAGTTCACTACTGGTGGTTGATACCATATATTTATTCAACAAATGTTGAACATTTCCAATCAGCCTGAAACTTTTACTCATTTAATTTCCACAAGCAGGTAAATGTTGTTCCCATTTTACAGATGAGGAAACCAAGGCTCAGAGAAGTTATATAACTTGTTCAGGGTCACACAGCTGCTCAGTTAGTAGAGGAGCTGGGATTCGAAGCCACCCTTGGGTCTGTCTGACACTAAAGGCCTTGCTCTTTCCATGGTCCTAAGGCCCCCATCCTGAACCTAAGAGCAGAGATTCTTATGTCAAGGTCCACAGATAAGACTGTGGGAGGGTGGGGGTCATGCAAAAGAGTATGTGCCAGGTTCTAGGGAAAAGATCTGCAGTTTTCATTGCATTTTCTTAGGGAAACGTGATCCTAAAAAGATAAGAACTTCTGTTCAACAGGAAAGTGTGTTTTCTCGATTCTAGGCCAGCCTTCTGCATTATGACCAAGAACCTGCAGGATGGGAAGGGAGACCCCTGATGGTGGCTGAAACTCCAAAGTCCCCATCTGCCCACCACCCTGGCCTCACCCCCGGCTACCAGTACTCACGGCCTCAGGCTCAGACTGTAGGGCGGACTGGAAACCATGAGCTGGCTGAGAGCTGACACGAGGATCAGGATGAGGATGGGCATCAGTTGGACAAATACCCCCAGCCCGCCCTGCAGGGAAGAGCCAATGGTCACCGGAGCCAGACCTGGGTGGGCGTGTGCTGTTGGCCACAGTCACCACCAGCTCCCCCTGCACGGTGCAGCCCAGGTGTCGGGAGGCAGTTACCACGCGCAAACAGGCCATGACACCACTCTCTCCCCTCTCCCCACACAGCTCCCCAAAATACAGAACACCCTCCATCTGCCACCCTCCCCTGACAAAAACAAAATAGCAGTCGGTATTAAATACAGGAGGAAGGTGGGCATATGCATTTCCTTGTGGGAGAATAACAAAAAATGAGCGGAGGTGGCTGCCTCCAGAAGAATGGGAGACAGAGCTGGAGGGAGACTTTCACTACATGTCATGTAACTTTTTGAATGTTATCAATTTAAAAACTGCCAGTTAAAACTTTTAAGTACAAATAAATTTGTTCACTGTGTGACAATTTGTAATTTTAAAACTCTTCTTCTGTATGTTAAATAATACACAAAATGAAAGTTTAAAAACAAATAAATAAAAACATAAGGCCACACTGTCACAGCAAAAGGGAACCCCTCTGCCTGCCATAATTTAAAATGCTCCACCCCGTCCACAGGATTTTAATTCCAGTTAGCTAGCTGTTCTCATGGCAGTCAAAATGTGTCTGAGGCATTGTCCTGTTACACTTTTGCATAGTTTTCTGAGCGTTGCAAAGACTGGAGTGAACACCTATGCTGTTGTCCTTTACAATTCTTTCATGGAGCCTAACTTTCCATTGCTTGGAAAATGTTGGCCTCACAAACAAATGAGCTGCACAAAGGCCATTCACACTCAAACCTGTCTATAGGTGGAAAACATTCTGCATTACATTCTCCAAAGGAGGCCATCCAGTCCCTGCTCCTTCTGGTGGGCAGTGTGGAGTGTGGCTCCCTCTGGTGGTGCTCAGCAGAACGACAAGGGAGGCCCAAGATGGCTCCCGGGCTGAGAGTTGTGGGAACACTGCCATCCCAGAATAGACAGCTGGGCATGTCACTATCCCCTCGAGGCCCCACATCCTGTGGTGGGGCCCTCCCCTCCTCTCCCAGCACCTTCTTCACTCACGTCACCCTGGTTCTCCCTGCGGTCCTGCCTTTGCTGGTAGTTATAGCGCATACGGCCATTGCTGTAGACATGGACGTTACCTGGGGGTCAGAGGGGCTGAGTCAGGAGTGGGGCTGCTGGGAAAGGGAGAGGCTGGCATCCAGTCTCCCACCATCATCCCGGGTGAGACTGGGCTGATGGGGAGTGGAGGGGAACTTACTAGATGGGAAGCCACCACCAAAGAACATGTTGAAGAGGTCCTCGGGGGAGATGTCCGCCTCGAAGCCGCGGTGGAAGTCCCCGTGCCCGTGGCCATGCCGGGCCGCCTGGCTCTTGTCATCACCAAACTGGTCATACTGCTTCCTCTTCTCTGGGTTGCTGAGCACTGCGTACGCTGTGCCAATGGCTGGAAAGGAGGTAGAAAGGTCAGGCCTGGGCATGCTGGGGGTGTGCGGGACACAGCTCCCCTGGCCGCCAACAGCTCACCTCTTTCAGGTACTTAAGTGGTACTTAGGAAGCAGGAGTCCTCAGGCCCAGCAGGAAGTCCTGGCGGGGGTGGGGGGGTGGGGGGGTAGGAGGGTGGGGGCGTTGCGTACAGGGATGCCTGGGTGAGTCTGGGCCGCCTGGGCTGGGGCAAGGATTAACACTCAGGCTCCTTGCTCTCCACGCTGAGAATCCACCCTTTTCTACACAGCAGGCCCTTTATGGGCATTATCTTACTCCTAACAGCAACCCTATCTCCATTCACCAATGAGAAAACTCAGAGTGTAAGCTCGTGGAGCTCTGACGGGACAGAGCCAAGAGTCAAACCCAGGAGTGTCTTGCTTCAAGTCTAGTCCCCAACTTTATAAAGAGCACCAGTCTCCGCCCCAACCCCATTTCTTTCTCTCTTTTTTTTTTTAACAAACATTTTATTTTTTTATCTTTAGAGGGGAAGGAAAGAAGAGAGGGAGAGAAATGTCAATGTGTGGTTGCCTCTCGTGCGTCCCCTGCCAGAAACTGGCCTGCAACCCAGACATGTGCCCTGACTGGGAATCAAACGGGGATCCTTTGGTTCGCAGGCCGTGCTCAATCCACTGAGCTATACTAGCCAGGGCCATTTCTTTCTCTTGAAGTACCCAATGGATGAAGCATTCCTTTCTGGAGGTTATGTAATCATGAAGTCACAGTGTGACCTGAGGGCCAAACAGATGTGTGACATCCTGCTAAAAACTGGAAGTAGCGGAGCCCTGGCTGGTGTGGCTCAGTGGATTGAGCACAGGCCTGCGAACCGGGGGATCACGGTTCGATTCCCAGTCAGGGCGCATGCCTGGGTTGTAGGCCAGTTCCCAGTGGGGGACCCACGGGAGGCAACCATACACTGATGTTTCTCTCCTTCCTTTCCCCTCTGTAAGATAAATAAATAACCCCTCTGTAAGATAAATAAATAAAACTTAAAAACAACAACAACAACAAAAACTGGAAGCAGCAGAATGGCAGGGAACTGCCAAATCCCCAGTTCTAGTCCTGGCTTTTCTGCTGGGGAAAGTGTGGCCTGGGCGAGGAGCCCTCTCTTCTCGGGGTCCAGGCCACAGCTGCCAGTGTTCTGGGCTTTCCCTGTGGAGGTGGGAAGCCTGGGCCCCACAGGACCCCAGCCTGGGCCCTCCTGAGTCTCTTGCTCCCTCTTAAGGGGCCCACTCTCTCACAAGGGTGGGTCAGAGCTGCATCTGCTTCGGAACTTGCAGCCCCCGAGAACGAGGTGAATGCGCCCCCCCATTCTCACAAGGCCCCCAGGCCAGGTGCAGCCTCTCAGTGCCCGTCGGGAAGGCTGCAGGCAGAGGTCAGGGCTGGGGAAGCGTTAACCTTGGCCTCCTTGCTTCCCTGCTCCCATTTTCCTTTTCCCTCTGGGGCTGACTGATGCTTGCAGACTGCCCACGCAGGACCAACCCCAAGGAGCACCTGGGTGGGCCCCGGGGACAGCACACCAGGTCAGGGGGCCTGCTGTGCCACGGGATCCCCGCCTGGCCACGGTCACGGCCCCAGGGCAGTGCAGCGCCCTGCCTGGGCTAGGAGAGGCCATTCACCATGCTATTTCCCTGAGGGAGGTGAATCTAAGATCCTGACGGTCCCACGGAGGACAGGGAGGGCATGAGAGGAGACGTCTGGGGGAGATCTGGACGTGCAGCGCCCAGTGACACGGTGCTGGCAGCACCTGTACACGTGTGTGGGTCCAATGAAAGTATAACCGATTAAAGCAGCTGCTGCTTCCGGCCAGAACAGAAACGCCCATCCCAGAACCAACAGGCCCTGAGGCCAGAGAGACCGCCGCCCCCCACCCCCGTCCCACCCCCACAGGCCCTAGGGTGTGTGCGGTGTAGAGGGACAGACGTATGTGTGAAGGGAGCTGGGCTGGGCTGGCTACGGCTGCTGATGCTGAGGAGGCCACCAGGCCAGGGGCCTGTGCCCGGGAGTGGCCCAGTTTCCCCGCACAGAGATCCCAGAGGGCGAACACAGCAGGACTGCGTCTGCCCCTCAGTCACCGTACAGCCTGGAGAAGCCACTGTCCTTTCACTCAGCCCCCTCCTATAACCTCCAGGGGATGAGGGGGAATGGGAGGCCGGACAGTGCCACCCGAGATCTGACCGATTCTGCGTGGCTGGAGGCGGCTACGGGGACCTTCCTCCAGGAAGCAGCTCCTGAGCCAGGAGACTTGGGTCCACAGCTGCTTCCTGGGAAAGCCCCCTGTTCTCTTCCAAGGACAAGAGATAAAAACACCAAAATACCAGGAAACCAGGGCCAGCTTACCTTTGAACGCTTCCGTGGCGCCAGGTGCGTGGTTCTTGTCTGGGTGGAATTTGAGGGCCAGTTTGCGGTAGGCCTTCTTCAGGTCCTCGTCTGAGGCCCCTCTGCTCACTCCCAGGATCTCATAGTAATCTTTACACTGCTTGACCCTGGGGGAGGGAGACGAGCATGGTGGGGGAGGTCTCTGTGGACCCCGGCCGTGACGGGGGTGAGCGGGAACCAGCAGCGTGAGCACACAGCTCTGGCCAGGCTCACAGGCACACACTGTCAGACTCTGGGGACAGGGAGCTTCAGACAGCTCCAGCAGGGACGGGGATTTGGGCAGGGGCCAGAGGAACACCAAGAATACGTTTAGGGTATAAGAGGGGGCAGCTGCTGTGTTTGCCAGACTGGGAAGCACCCCTCTTTGCTAGCAGCACTCTTATTTCAGGCAACCTCGGGGCTGCATCGGGGCCGCCACCCAGGGACAGGTGTGTCCCAAGCTTGACCAGCTAGCTCCTCTCCTTGCAATTTGAGTCTTGAGTGGGCACCAAAAAAGGCTTGGCAGGTGTTGTTCACCCCACCGCAGGGCCCTGAAGAGACCCTGCTTCCCTCCCATCAGTTCTGACTCCTGGGGTCGCGGAGACCCTGACTTTTCCCGGCATTCCTAACTCCCCACAGTCAGTTTCCATTGCCTGCAACTGGTAGGTCTGTCTGGTCAAAACCCTGTCTGGTCAGAAAAATGTACATTTGGCTTATGTTTTTCTGTAAACTATACTGTTAGGTCACACGCAGGCCGAACCCCATGGGAACGACCTCAAAGGGGTCCCAAGGGTGGTGAGCGGGGAGGCCTGGGGAGGAACGTCAGCCTGAGAAGCCTCGGCTGGGCCGTCTCGGCCTGGCAGCGAGCTGCCCCGTGCAGGGCCCGCCCAGGCCTTGGAGGGATAACTGTCTCCTGTCTCCACTCTGCCCCACACAGGCTCTGTCTGAAAGGGTCTTTGTTGGGGGTGGGGTTGTGGGGGGGCGGTCGGAGGGGAGACCAGGCATCCTCTCTGCCTGACAAACAGAGCTGTGTGAAGGAAGAGCAGAGGAAGCCAGCGGAGTCAGCATTTCCAGCCTCTGCTGTGGGTCGTCTTGGAGGGAGAGGACCATGAAGCCCTGGTTCCCACACTGTATTCTGGGGTCTTACCTTCCCTCTCTTTAAGACCCTCCCAGGGCCCATCCACACCACAGGCAGATGTGAGGTGGAGGATGCACTGAAGGGAGGGAAGCCTTCTCCCAACTTGAAACCTCCCCGCCACCTCCAGGCCCCAGCCTCTGCTGGCTAGGCCCAGCCTGCTACCTTTTCACAGCTGCTACTTGTTCCGAGGTGTAGCCTTTGGTGGTCTCTCCTCCTCCGGCTTCACCATTGGCCGAGGGCGCGTCGGACCCACCTGCTTTCCTATGGGTCGCATGGGTCGTGTCTGTGGGTTGGGGTTGGTCACTGGCAGACTGTGGTTTCTGGTTGAGGGACTCGATCAGGGCTGTGCAAAGCAAGGAGACCAGTCAGGGCCTGGATCCAGCAAGGCTACATGTCTGACTGAGGGGCCAAACAGCCCCCGGAGGCCAGGGCCCCACCTGCTTATTCTTCCTGCAAAGCCACTAGCTTCTTGCCTGACTGGAGCCTGCAGCAGCTAGTGGGACAGTCGCCTGCTCTCTTAGGATCCTAGGTCCTCCGGAGTCAGCAGGGTGTATGCAGGCCATTTTAAACTTAGCATAAGCCCTCCCTCCCCCCAAAACAAACTCAGCATAAAAACAATTTTTTTCTTTTTCCTGTTCCCCAAAATAAACTATCAGTCCTTCTATTGCTTGTTTTAATCCTCACCCAAAGACATGTTTCCAACTGATCTGTTTAGAGACAGAGGAAGGGAGACGGAGAGAGAAACACTGATGTGAGACACGCCAATGGGCTGCCTCCTGTGTACATGCAGGGACTGAACCCGCAACCTCGGCACATACCCTGACTGGGAATCGCACTGCAGCCTTTTGGCGATGGGACAACGCTCCAACCGACTGAGCCATACGGCCAGGGCAATCCTTCAGATTTTTCAACAGCTATTCTGTGAAGAGCCGAGGTGGGTGAAGTACTTTGCAATGGGGACCCCACTAGCAGGGACCACCCGACTCAGCTGGGAGGGGTCAGAACGGCTAGCTGGAGGCCTTCGCCTAGCCATGGAGAGGGGTGGGGGCAACGACCCTGCCCCACAGGGCCAGGAGTGGTGTGAGACCCAGGATGAACATCTGCTGTGTTCACTCCTCACTAGTTTTTACATTTTTCAAGGGCTGGCCATGTCAGATGACTGCCCTACTTCAATGTTCAGAGTCTACACAGAACATTAGCTGTTGCTAATACAGGGGCCCTCAGACAGGGCTTGGTCATTTATACTCAAGCCCTTGGTTTCTGCTGACTCAATAACAGCAAGCTCAAACCTCTAACAGAAGTCCCCTGTGCCCATTTATTCAGACACAAATCAGTTCTGAACCCCCAGTCACGCCTGGGGTGCAGTGTCCTGGGAAACTGGGTGCCAGACCACTGCAGGGACCCAGGACACCTCTGAGCTGAAGAGCCACAGCAGCACAGCCCGCGGCTCCCCAGGCGCCGCACTGAGTGGCAGACACTCTGTGCCGCAGCACACCTGGGTCTCAGCAGGGGCCTAGGGCAGGGCTGGCAGAGGGCAGAACACTGGTACTCAAGTGAACCAGCGTGCCCCGAGCCACTGCTGTCTCGGTTGCAGCAAACTCCCAGGACCTCACGGAGCCAGCAGCTGGGAAGTGCACACACAGGAGCTGCTGACCGGGCCTGTCCCACCCTAAGGGAGGTGAAGGGGTTCCTATGGGAATCCTGAGACGGCGCCGAGTGCTCGGTGTGCCTGACAGGCCTGGACACGGGGCTCCGCGTGCGTTAGCTCATCCAGTCCTCACAACAACCCTGAAGGTCAGTCTCATTACCACTACCCCATGGTAAGAAGGAGCCGTGTACGACTGCACATGTGCGTGACTGACGAGCTGGGCAGGCAGCACTCCAACCCCAAGACATCCAGCTCACGGGGCCCTTGCTCTTCACTACGCTGTTATCCCAGACCACACGAGTCGGGCAGGGGAGCCCCTTCCAGCAGGGCCATTCCAAGGAGAGGAGAGAGGTTAAATTCCGAAAGACCCAGGTTTCAAATCTCAGCTATACCCTAACAACACGTCCCTGGTCCCCCTGAGAAACCTCTGAGTGTCGGTTTCCTCACAATGGGGCGGGCAGATGAAGTGAGGTAGTGTGCGTACCCACACGGCAGGGAGACCGATGCAGAGCGCAAGTCCAGATGAGCAGCTGCTAATATTATGGCCTGGGCTGATGAATTAGCTGGTCAGGGAAATGAGGGGACCCGAGGTATGTGTGGGTGGGGGTGGGGTGGGAGACTGGGGAGCTCCAAGGCCTGGGCAGGCAAAGTTTCAGCACCCAGCAGACTTTGGACCCGGGTGCAACCATGGCATTGCAGCTTGTCCCACATGCGGGGTCCATGCCAGGCGTTGGGGGACATGGAAAAGGAGGAAACCAACAGATGCCGATCACAATGCACAGAGGGAGGAAGCCTGCTGCTTTACTAGGTGTTTAAGGGCTTTTACAGAAGTGCCTTATTTTGATTTCTCTGGAAGCCCCAGTGGTCCAGGCCAAGTTCATTTACCCTAAGCACAACATGACCAGCCATTTGATCGCCACTGAACAGCAGCCGGGAGAGGGGACAGACTCGCTCCAGTACTTCTCAGGGAAGATTCTGGAAGCTTTCCAGGGCAGTTCAATGTGAAGTCTAATTTCCCAGTGCTGCCAAGAGAGCTCAAAGGGGAAGAGATGCGCTCTGGGTCAGACGGGAGGTTCCTGCTTGAGTTGGCAACCAGAGCTTTCTGGTTGCTGACAAGCAGGCCTCTCTTATGGCCCAGGCACCCATCTTTCAGGCCTGTGGGATGTGACTGGCTGGTCCTGACTCACCACTACATTCCTTACTGGCTTAGTGGCTTGTAGGCAAATGTCACAAAAGAGTAGGAGATATAATGTAACTCTGGAGTTAGACAGACATGGCTGGGTTCAAATCCTAATTCTGCACCTTCCCAGTAAAGCTGGCAGGCGTTTAAAAAGAAGGAACTTGGTAGAAGAAACCAAGGCTGGGGTGGGAATGGGGGCAGCGAAGGCAGAGGGGAAAGCACGTCTACAGCCAAAGACACCAGGAGGGGCCCCACCTCAAACCCAGACTGGAGACTCGGACTGCCTGGGTTCGAACCTGGCTCTGCGCAGGCTGGCGAGTTCGTCTTGACTAACTTAGCTTCTCCATACAGAACTGTATCTCCCATAAACACGTATGAAGAAGTAGCACAGCTTCCAGTGAATATTAAGTGTTGTTATCTATTACTTTCATTTCCAGGCTCTATGTGCCTGCAGTGTCAAAGTGAGTCGGGAAAGGGAGGCCAGTGTAGGGAAGGAGTCGGAGTGGAGCTGGACAGTGTGGTTTTCCCGCTAATCATTCATGTACCCGTGTCTGGTTATCTCATTCCTCAGTGAAGGTACGATCTCTGCTTCACAGGGTTGCTCTGACGGGTAAAAAGACCCAGTGAAATCAGAAGAATGGAAGGGGCGAGCACACAGTGAGGTTCACAAAGGCTGACTGACCTGAATGGACAACCCCTCTAAACCCCACCAGTACTAGAACATCTCTCGGTCCTAGACCCTGAATGCCAGAATCTCTTGGCAATACATCCTCCCTTCTCCCCGCGATGGCTTCCCACCTTGGCCTTCCTGACCTAGCCTGGACCCAAAGCCGCGAGCTCAGAGCACCTAAGGCAGCCTGAGCTGCAAGATCATCCAGGCCAACCCTTTCTTTGTATGGTGGGGAAAGTAAGGCCTACAGACATTTGCATCAGCTCCCCGGGAAACCTGGTACCTTCCACCATTGTTGCTAAGCCTCAGGCAAAGCCAGTGTGTACTAGGCTGCTAGGCACTGGATAGACGCTCCCAGAAAGGGACTGACTGGCTCCACTAGCCCTGCCCAGGGGCACCCAGCTTAGAGCCTGGCTACTGCTCCACTGTATGACTGTCCGCTCCTTGGTGCCTCCGTCCCACTTCCTGAAGCATGAGTTTCAAGTCCCCTCAAATCTTTTCACTGTGAAGCCCCTTAGCCCTTCAAATTGCTCTGAGCCTCCTCTCACCCTAACCCTTCGGTCTGTCCTTCCACTTCTCCTTCCGTGCTCTTGATCCTTCCTTTCATTCTTTAACTTGTCCTTTTCCCACCTGGCCTTTGCAGCACCTGACAGTGCTGCTCACCACCTCCTTGAAACACTGCTCCACGGCTACCTGGCAGCTGCTCTCCCCTGGGACTGCCTCTTCCTGCTGTTGCTCCGCCCCACTCTGTACAGGACTAAGGGTGGCCAGCAGCAAGCTCCTCTACGTGTTCCACACTAGCCCACAGTGACTTCCATCAGGCAGAACTGCGGTGAGCTCCATCGAACAGAGGCCAGGCATTCAGCGAGAACCTGAAGCTCTCTCTCCTGAGCTCCACGCTGACAGCAACTTTGGAGCAACCCACCGGCACCTCGCACTCTGGCCATCTCTTCCTATCCATGCTTCTTAGCCTTGCTTTCTTCCCAGTCCCATGGGCCTGGATTCTGAATGCCCATTTCTCCTTAGCATCGCTCTTGACAGGCTGACCGTACCCTCCTCCAGACTGTCTTTATCTCAGGCCCTCCCAGCTCCTCACCTACTCAGTGTGACTGTCTCCCAGCTAGTTTCTGCCTTGAGTCTCTCTTCCCTCTTATTAACACTTCACATTGTTCTAAGAAAAATACCCTTATCTTATTCCTGCCACCTAAAACTTCAATTTTTCTCCCCCACTAACTATAGAATAAAATGAATATCCTGGCTTGGCAGGATAGGACTTCCACAGTCTGGAAATCCCACTCCATCCCACTTTCCAAATGAAATCCTTTCTGTACTTACATCACCACCTCCACAGCCTCCAGGTCTTTCTACACGCCATCTCTCCCTCCAAACCTCCTCCAGCTTCCAGCCTCCACATCTTTCTTCCAGGAAGCTCTTCTCTAAGTCTCCTGCCTTCCTCCAAAATCCCATTCAAATGCTACCTCCCATACTCCTTCCTGAACTCTTTCCTCACTGTGACTTACCATTATTTTTGTGTCCTTGCTACAGCACTGTCTTGCCTGTAATTTAATTTTCAGGAGATTATCCTCCATGTCCCCCATTCCCAGTACTTCCCTCCATCTCATCAGGCTGTGAACTCATGGAAGGCAGGAACTGATTTTTTCAAGTTGATCCTTAAGCCCTCAGTACCTGACATTGCTTAATTTTATATATTTTTTAGTCTTTACCCGATGATAAATTTATTGATCTTAGAAAGGGAAAGAAAAACATTGATGTGAGACAGAAATGTTGACTGGCTGCCTCCTGTACGCGCCCTGACTGGGGATTGAACCTGTGATGTTTGGTCTACAGGACGACACTCCAACGATCTAAGCCACTTAGCCAGGGTTTGACTCGCTCTTATTGTTTTGTGGCTTACAATATTATCTTTTTTTCTGTAATTTGTCTCCCTCACTAGATTGTAAGCTACTTAAAGCAAAGGATTATGCCTGACCAATCAATCCTGCTCACCACTTAAAGCCAAGCAGAGGACTTCACAAGCAAAACAAAAATGTTTGTTGCATTGAGTAGGTGTCTAGAATGAGTTCAAACCTCACATACTGAGTGTGGACAATACTACCTTGTATTTTTCTCACCGAGATTTCCCCATCCCAGGCCTAAATGAACCCCAAGTCCTTGTCAGTTCAGTACAGGGTCATAGATGGCACAAGGTGATGTTTACAGAGAGGCATGTACTCATTCCAGAACATCAGAAGTATTACAAACATGCAGCAGGTGACTCTTCTGCCAGAGCAAATTCCAGTGCTAGAGCCCCAGGAGGGACACCTCTCAAAGCCCTTGAACCAGCCCAGGAGGCCTGGTGACAGGAAGACCTCCACAGGCTATATCGCTACCATCCTCTCCTGGCTGCCTGCTCCGGAGCCCCCAGAGAGAATTCTCAGGGCTGAAGGGCCCCTAGCCCACCCTGCTCTTCTCTTACACAGTGTGACATTTCATAGAGAAGCTCCTTGAGGGGACTACCTCAGCAGTCCTGGCAAATACAGACCGAAACCCTCTCCAAGAGAAGGCAAACAGGGCAAAAGAGCAACACGCAGAGTCAGGAAGCAGGAAAATGCAGGCATTCCAGGCCGCCTCTCCTGCCACGGTTCCCTCTTCTCAATTTCGTGGTGTGGGCAAGGACAATTTGGAGGCCGACTGCTGCTCTCCACTCTCACCTTACTCCTTTAGAAAGATTACATGTATAGAGTCACAGAACTTTCCAATTTCTAGCTGTGCGATACTGGGCAAGTCCCTGGCCTCTGAGATATGTCTTCATCTACAAAACAAAGATAACCATCTTTGCTCTGCCTCCCTGATAGGGCAAGGTCAAGTGAGAAAATGCATTTGAAAGAGCCTTCTAAAAGGGAAAGCCTATGGGTTTTACTGTTATTTACGTTATCTGTGTCAACCCTTTAATTTTCTAGGTGAGTAAACCCAAGCACAGAAAAGTCACATGGTAGCAGTCAGGATGAGAATGCAGGTTTTCTGATTGAGTACCTGTTTATGCCAGACAGTTTACTAAGTGGTAACTGCTGGCACAAGCCCTGTTATCTTTAATGGATGATCTATTTCTGTCTTCCAGTATTAAGAAAAACTTCTTTAAAGACTTAGGTTCAAGAAAAAAAAGAGGGTTCCAGGGTACAGTGAGATGCTCAGCAGTGGAGACCACCTCACTTTTCCCTCCCTGGTTTGTAAGTCTTCTTTCAGACCAGGGCCACAGAGCAGGACAGCCCGCATTCCTGGGAAAGAGGGACGTGGGGATGTGGAGTAGTTGGCGCCGACGGCTCCAACAAGTCAGTCCTCTCAAAATGTGACAAACGGGTGAAGAGGCTCCAGGAGGGAGTGAGAAGGCCGATCTCAGGGCAGATCCTCCAAGGTGGTGGTGTGGAGCGGGGAAGAGGGGGTGGGGAGGGACGGAGAAGGCAGGCGCTAGTTTTGGGAGGGTGGTCCCTGGCCTTCACCTGGAAACGTGCAAGGGAGCGAAGACATGAGGAGGCCTCTGCAGGCAGTCTGAAGATCGGAAGTCTCTTTGCCTCCCTAGAACCCATTTTCCTCGTCAGAGTAGTTATGTTTATTAAACTATATTTCCCAGGCCGGCAACTGGCCCTGGGCCACGGCCCCTTGGGAAAAGTAGTTTGATTTCGCTTTTAGGTAAGTTCCGTTTGCCTCGTCTGCCAGCGCCTTGTATTCTTGGGAACTCCAAATCTCAGAGGGTTCCGCAAACACCCAGAAAGCTGAAGTCGCGGTCGCCCCTGCCATCAGGTGTGCAGCACCCCGGAGAGCCGTGGGAGCCGCAGACTGCACCTCCCAGCAGCCACTGCGCGTCTCAGAGCGCAGGCGTAGCCGCGCCTCGCCACCCCTCCCCCTCCTCCAACTGCTCCTGTCGGTCCGTTCCCGTATTCCCCCCATTAGATCTAATGTCCCCTCTGTCTCACCGGCGCCTCACACTCACAGCGAGCTCGCGGCGTCGGGTACAGCCTCTGCGCCTTCTCCAGGAAGCGGAGCGCTCGGTCGGGCTGGTTGCTCTGGATGGCCTTGAGGGCAATGCTGATACAGCGCTCGGCTTCATCCTTGTTGGATTCCATGGCGGAACCAGAGCGCGGAACCTGGGAGGGGGAGGCCCGGCGAGCGAAGGGCTGCGCCAGCCGCCGGCGCGTCGCTGGGCAGGCGGGCGCGGGATGATGACACAACCGTCTGCCCCTCCTTTTCCGAGATTTGAGTGAGGGCGGAAGGCTACCGTAAGTCTTCTAAGAGGGAGGCACTAAGAGAGGTGTTAAGACTGCACGTCCACGTTTTTGGAGGCCGAAGGATTATATTCAGAGGTCTGATAAAGTTGAGTATGCTTGCACGTTCTTGATAGTAACTCCGTGCGTTATTCATTCAACAGGTATTTGGGAGAACTCACTGTTTGCCACGGTGCGTATACAGTGGTGAACGAAACAGAGCCCCTGCCCTCTGGGAGCTTACATTCTAATGTGTGTAAGGGGGTGAAAAGATATTCCCTAAAGAGGTGTATTCAAATAGTGATAAATGCTATGGAGAAAAATAAAGGGATGGAGAGTATAAAGGTACTGTTTTAAACGGCCCCATAAGAGAAATCTCTCAGAAGCTGTTGTTTTAATAGAAATCTGAATTCGGGAGAGAAAGCAGGTGTTCCAGATGTGACTATCTGGAGGAAGAAGGGCGGTCCAGGCAGAAGGAAGAAGGAGCAAATGTAAGGACTCTGAATCAGGAACTTTGCCTGGTGAGTTAACAAGATCAACAAGGAGAATACACCATGGGGCGGGAGGGGGGGGGGATACACCATAGGGGGCATGTCTGGATCGCTATAGAGTGGGATTCAGTTCCATCAGGCTTTCCTGCCCACCGTTCCAGAGAATGCAAGTTACCAATGACTCATATTGCCGAATCCACTGTTTTTTTCTCAGTCCTTATATTATTTGGCCTCTCAAGCAGGATTTGGTTAAGAGGCCCCTTAAGAGGTAAGGGTTAGAAGGCTACGGCTATAATGAGGGAGAGAATGGATGGTAACTTGGATAGGGCAATGGTGAGAAGCATTTCAATTCTGGATGTATTTTAAAGACAGAATCCAAGTGATTTTGCTGATGGCTTGGAGGGGAGATGATTCCAAGATTTTTGGCCCAAGTAAGTGGAGGAACAGTTTCCATGTACCAGAAAATGGGGGGAAAACAGAGCCACACCTTGGTAGGGGAAATATTAAATGTTTAATTTAATTTGAATGTGATGCCCTTTAGAATTCAGTGAAAATATAGAATAGGGAATTGTACACATGTATGGTTTAGGAAAAAGATGGGGCTGGAAATATAATTTTGGAAGTTATCGGTATATATAAATGGTATTTAAAGCTATGGGAGCAGATGGACAAAGGAATATAAATAGTATTTAAAGCTATGGGACTGAATGCATCCAGGAGGGAGTGTGGATAGGGAGCAGTGGGAGTCTGACTCCTCCTCCCTTTGACGCCGCCGTTTACAGGTGTAGAAGAGGAGAACCCGGGAAGGTGGCATGAAGAAGCAGCCCTGCCAGGTAAGAACATCAGTTATTTCAGAAGCCAAGTGAAGCAAATGTTTCAAGCAGGAGGAATCAAACTTCGGCAAACCATGCAGAGGCCAAGCCATGTGAAGACTGAGAAATGACCAATGGATTTGACAATGTGGGGGGTCACTGGTGACCTTGACAAGATTTCTCTTGGTGGATGGTCGAGCTGAAAACCCTGTGGAAATGGAGTCAAGAGAGTGAGGGAGGAATGGAGTGGGAGTGGAGAGGAATGTGGGGAAATTTTGTTTTGTTCTCCTTTTTAAAGCTGGGATATATTATAGCACTCAGGGATAGAATTTCTGGGTGGGAAAGAAAGTAGACAACTCCAGGAGTGGACAGAGGAGGTGGGATCTGGGGCACAAGCGAGGGGATGGTCTTAGCTGCGTGGACAACTCACTGCTTTTCAGGAGGGATGGGAGTGTGGCTGGGTACGCTTGCCGGGCAGCTGGTGAGTGTGGAAGTGGGGACATGAGGAAACTCTCTTTGGGTAATTTTTGTTTTCTCAGTGTAGTAAGAAGCCAGGCCATGGCCTCCTTGGCTACACATGTCACTCCTTTCCATTCCCACTGTTCCCTTCCCGGTTCAAACTCTCATGACTCCACGCTGGCCTGACAGAGTGTCCTGGTGGTGAAGAAATGAGCCCTCAACAGAGAGCCTTACACTTAGAGAAAGTGAAGCTCTTCGAAAACTGACAGGTCCTTTGCATGTGTTAGTGGAGACACACCGGGACCCCTTTCAAATAGTCCGGCTGAGGTTTGCTGACTGAGGACTGCACCGTTCGTCTTCCTCTTCCCTGCTGTTGATGTAAGAAACGTCCAAAACCATCGAGGATTTTTAGGAGTTTATTTCAGCCAAACTGATGACATTGCTGGGAAGCCAGATCTCAAATGCTCTTGAGAATGTTAGTTCTGCAGTTTCCTTTATGAATTTGGAACATAAGGAAGATTAGATGAAGGTGGGAGGAAGCAAGGCAGGGACAAGATAGTTAAGATTATATGCTCTCTCCAGGGTGGTTAAGTTCCTGGAGGTCCGAAACAGGGCATGTTACAGCTGTGTAAACCTGGGTGCACAGGAACAACAGACAGGGCTTGCCTACAGCAAAGGTCACCTTTCACTAGGGAGGTTATAGGCCTGAGGCATGACTACCTGCCATTACCTGCCTGGCTAGGAATTTATTGATCCGATCCCTTTGAGAGGTTTCTTCAGTTAGATTTATTGCAGTGCCCCCCTTTTGTCCACACTGCTAAGCATCATGAGGTCTCCTCTTCCTTTTTCTGAGTGTCACGAGGCCGCTCTTCTCTGGTTGACTACAGGTACTTCACTTTGTGAAGAAGGTGCTCGTGTGTGAAGGAGGCCTGTAGTTTCGTTGTGTGAAGGAATTGGATTGTGATTGCCCAGCTACTGGCTGGTAAGCCCTCATCTCTTTCCCCTCAATGCATATAAAAGACAAAATCTTATTTAAATTTTGAGTCTGGACCTGGCTGCTGTGGCTCCGTGGGTTGAGCGCCTGCTGGTGAACCAAAAGGTCACTAGATCGATTCCCGGTGAGGGCATATGTCTGGGCTGTGGGCCAGGTTCCCAGTTGGGGGCGTGTGAGAAGAACCATTGATGTTTCTCTTGCACATTGATGTGTATCTCTCCCTCTCTTTCTCCCTCCCTTCCCCTCTAAAAAAATAAATAAATTCTTTTTTTTTTTAAACTATTTACTTTTTTTTATTGATTATGCTGTTACAGTTGTTCTATTCCCCCTTTATTCCCCTCCACCCTACCCCCCCATCCCCACCATCACCCCCCCTTTAGTTTATGACCATGTGTCTCAAGTCCTTTAGATTCTATATTTCCCATGCTATTCTTGCCCCCCCCCCATCTATTTTCTATCTACTGTCTATGCTACTTATTTTCTGTACCTTCTCCCCCCCTTCTCCTCCTCCCACTCCCCTGTTGCTAACCCTCCTTGAGATCTTCATTTCTATGTTTCCACTCCTGATCTAGCTGTCCTTTTAGTTTGCTTTCGTTTTAGGTGTGGTTGTTAATAACTGTGAGTTTGTTGTCCTTTCACTGTTCATGTTTCTTTAACTTCTTTTTCTTAGATAAGTCCCTTTAACATTTCATATAATAAGGGCTTGGTGATGATGAACTCCTTGAATTTGATCTTATCTGAGAAGCACCTTATCTGTCCTTCCATTTTAAATGAAAGTTTTGCTGGATAGAGCAATCTTGGTTGTAGGTCTTTAGATTTCATGACTTGGAATACCTCTTTCCAGCCCCTTCTTGCCTGTAAGGTCTCTTTTGAGAAATCAGCTGACAGTCTGATGGGGACTCCTTTGTAGGTGACTGTCCCCTTAGCTCTTGCTGCTTCTAGGATTCTCTCCTTCATTTTAATCTTGGCTAATGTAATTACGATGTGCCTTGGTGTGTTCCTTCTTGGGTCCAACTTCTTTGGGACTCTCTGAGCTTCCTGGATTTCCTGGAAGTCTATTTCCTTTGCCAGATTGGGGAAATTCTCCTTTATTATTTGTTCAAATAAGTTTTCCACTGGTGGCTGTGCCTTTCCCCCTTCTGGTACCCCTATAATTCGGATGTTGGAGCGTTTAAAGATGTCCTGGAGGTTCCTAAGACTCTCCTCATTTCTTTGAATTCTTGCTTCTTCACTCTTTTCTGTTTGGCCATTATTTGCTTTCTTCTGGTCCACTCCATTGATTTGAGTCCCAGTTTCCTTTTCATTGCTATTGGTGTCCTGTGCAATTCCATTCATTTCAATGAGTTTCGCCTTCATATATTTGTCTAATTTGTGGCTATAATCAACCAGTTCTGTGAGGATCCTGATCACCAATTTTTTAAACTGTGCGTCTGTGAGTTTTGCTATTTCTTCATCGCTTAGATTTATTTCTGGGGCTCTGAGATCCTCCTATGCCATTCTTGGTCTGTTCGGGCCCTTTAAGTGTGAGAAGCGGCGGCTTGGATTCCCAGGTCGCTGTATGTGGGGGCGTGGCCAGAGCGGGGAAATGGCGACCCCCTCTGCCGCTTCTCACAGCTGGGTGCGGAGGAGCAGTGCCTTAGGTGGTTCACCTGGGCCGGGCCACTCAGAGTCGCTGGGTTATGACGCTGTATGTGGAGGTGGGGTCAGAGCAGGGAAATGGCGGCGCCCTCCACTGCCGCTTGCCGTGGGGACCTGCCGGCCCGGTCCAACCGCCCACTCCCTCGCCTGTCCACCCTCGCACAAATGCGCGACCTCAGTCAACACGCAGCCCCGGCCCGGCTGTCTCCCCCGAGGTCGCTGGCCTGGTTGCTCGCTGGGTCGCTCACTAGGTCTGACCCTGCGTCTGGATTCCGCGGGCCTGAGTGTGTCTGGCCGAGTCCTCCTGTGCAACCCTGCTCCGCCAGCCGCTGGTTTCGCCCCTTACCGGTCAGGCTGAAGAATTTGTTGTTAACGGACTTCCGAAAAGTTCAATTTTCCGTGTTCTGGCTGTGTTTTCTGTTGCTAATATTTAGTTTTCTCTAATCTTGGTTGTGGGAGAAGGCACGGCACATCCACCTATGCCTCCATCTTGGCGGAAGTCCTCAAATAAATTCTTAAAAAAAATAAATTTTGAGTCTGTGGTAACTCGACTTGGTTGGCAGGGTCTGGAGCACAAAGCATCTGGAGAGGTGGGCTGACTGTGTGTGCGGTTGGACCTCTTCATGGCTGTTTTGTCTTCCCTGTGCTGCCGAGCTGGGCCTCTGAACTGTCTCTGTTCAGAAAGGCTTTGCTCTTTCAGAGGGGATTTCAGTGCTGCTCTGACCAGCCTCTGTGTTATCACTCCCTACCTTTTCATAGATCTCAGTCACGCTGCGTGTGTCGTTTTTGTTCTGAGGCGGTTTGACTTTCTGTGGTCCTTCTCAGTCCACAGGCCAGGAAGAGAGCCACACTGCTGCTCAGTTCATGGTCCTTGGTTTATAGATTTTGTTTAACAGATGGACTGGTATGCCCACAATGACATGAAATTACAGTTTCTCTTTGATAGCCCTTGAAGTTGAGATGTCCTGACTTTGATCTGAGGAGAACATTGGAAACTTCTCATTTGACAAGCTGGAGTCATGGCGTTTGTGGGAGGATGAGGCTCAAAAAGAGATGAAGCCATTAAATGCCTCCACAGGTACTCAGGAGAAGTTGCTGGGAAAATGACTCTTCAAATGAAACTCAGCGTCCCCTCATTTTGCTCCTAGAGCTGCAGCCACTCTTGTATTAGGTGACCATTAGGCTCCGGATCTCTTCTGGAGACACCGAGAAGTCACTGGCTGACCGTAACAGGCTTTAAGCGTCTATTGCCCCTTCCCCATCTCCGAGGAGACACATTTCAGCCCACCCCCGTCTATCTGCCTGCCTCTGTCATCTTTTCCATCTGTCCACGTCTGACTTGTTCTTCAGGGCTTGGCTTAAACTCTGTCTTCCCTGTGAAGATGTAGAGTTCACTTAACACTCTGTCCTGAACGTCAGGCACTGTGCAGAGCCGTAGGGGTTCAGAGAGGCACCACAAATAAAGGATGGAGCCTGACACAGGGAGCTCGCAGTCTAGTTAAAGGGAGACAGATGCTGAGAGGCTAGAGGACGGTGTGCTAAGTGCCACGGCGGGACTGGGTGCAACCAGAGGGGGCTCAGAAGAGGCAGCTGCTAGTTGTGCACTCAGGGTCAGAAAGCTTCGGGGGTCGGACATCTGAGCCAAGGCCTCCGCATCCATGAACTCTCCCTGCCCCGACTTCCCCATGGCACGTTAGCTTGGCTTCCCCCATGGACACCACCTTCACTGCCCTGCACAGTTGGCACATCTGTCTCCAGCTAAATCGAAATGGAGATATTGCCTTCATGTGCCCTGTGGCTGAGCAGAGGAGCTGATACCTAATACGGACTCAATATACATTTGTTATCTTAATTAAACGAATCCCAGAGACAGGTTTTTCTCTCTCCAGATACTTTATCTAGAGTGTCCCTGAGCTAGCCTGAGGGATACATTTCTCTCTAAGGCCTCAGAAAGGAAGGCCCAGGTAGTGGGGGTATTCCCCACTTCTTGTTCTTTGCTCTTTTGCTCCTTGGTTCCCAGTGTCCCTTGCTACCTCCAAATGTGACCCACCAAGACCTTCCTTTCAGAGAGCTCCAGGCTCCCAAATCGTCCCTGAAGAGACTACTCTTATCGATTAAATGATGGTAGACGATGGAATATTACAAAGCTGTGGGGATGGTTGGAGGGATTTCCAATGTCTGTTTTTTTATGTGAACTTGATTTTGGAACCATGTGAATGTTTACCTATTTAAAAAAAAAAAGCCATGGCTGGTGTGGCTCAGTGGACTGAGTGCCGGCCTACGAACCAAAGGGTCTCCGGTTTGATTCCCAGTCAGGGTGCATGCCTGGGTTTGCAGGGGACATGCAAGAGGCACCCACACATTGATATTTCTCTCCCTCTCTTCTTCCCTTCCCCTCTCTCTAAAAATAAATAAAATCTTAAAAAAGAAAAAAAGAAAAGCTAAATTTCATTATGAAGATGAAAATTCAGCCAGCCGTGGCTGGTGTGACTCAAGTGGATTGAGTGCTGGCCTGTGAACCAAAGGATCACTGGTTCACTTCCCAGTAACAGAATATGCCTCCTGTGTGGCAGGCCAGGTCCCCAGTTGGTGGTGTGTGACTGGCAGCCACATGTTGATGTCTTTCTCCCTCCCTTTCTTCCTCTTGAAAAATAAATAAATAAAATCTTTAAAAAAAAAAAAGGAATTTCACCCAAAACTGTTCACTGATAGGTAATTGAATTTTCAATTTGAGCTTCAATAAATTTGTTGAATGAACACACAAATATTTCCCCACAGCATCTTTGGATCTTCATTTTAGTCCTTTACTCTTTTTCTCCCTGGAGAAGCAGCTCTTGACACTGAGGAGGGCCAGAGGCTGGAGACTAGAAAGATAAGGGCACAGGGTGTTTGCAACCCTTTCTACCGAACTTGTCTGTCTCATGGATATTCCGCCATGGACAGGTTCTTTGATTCAGTCCTTTCACTTTGCTGGTCTCTATTTTCAGCTTCCCTTAGGAAAGAGAAGGAGCTGGTAGTAATATTTTACAGTTGAAAAACAGATTCAGACTTTGTATTCATGGTTAGTTGGCCTTGAAATTGGGAGAACCCAGGTTTTTAGGAAATTCCCAAACCATAGCTTCACCCTAACCCCCCTTCTTGAGTCCAGATTCGTCTATCTAACTACTAGACAGTGCCACCCCACCAGGATGTTCAAAAGCATCCTCCACCCAAACTTGATTCACTCAGCTTCCCGATGCCATGGAAAGGCACTACTATATACCCAGTTATCTAAACAGAAACTTGGGTTTTGCCCTTAATCATTCCCAGTCCCTTCCCCTCCTCCAATTAACGTGCCCCCCCTCCCGCCCCCATGGCTGACCTCAGCATATCCCAAATCAGTTAGTGACTCAACGCTGCAGCCATCCCTTCACCCAGGCTTCTAGCATCTCCTATCTGCACTGTTACAGCGGTCTCCAGTCTAGGTCCCGTGCTGGTCCACCTGCAGGAGCAGTCCTTGTTCCAGAACGCAAGGCTCACGGTGCCACCTTCCTGCCTGAAGTCCTTTAGTTATCATTAAGGTAAAAATCCACACTCTGTTGGGGTCCTATAGGATCTGGTTCTATTTATTTTTGTCTCCTTCATATAAAGCCATCTGGGTTTTTTTGTTATAAGTAGATTTTTATCTACTGATTCAATTTATTATAGTCTATTCAGATTTTTTACTTTTCTTGTGTCTGTTTGGCAAATTATATTTTGTAGAGAACTATCCATTTCAAATTTATTAGCATAAAATTAGTCCCAATATTATTTTAAACTGCTTTTGTTCTAGTTATATGCATCTAAACATATTACTTCTTTTTACTTTTTCTTTGGTTCAGGAATTAATGGGTTGTTCTTTTTCTGACTCCTTGAGGCAAATGCTTAGCTTGTTAATCACCAGTTCATCTTCTGTTAGTATGGAACTTGTTAATAAGTTTATAAGTTTCCCTTTATTTGTGTCCCACAACTATTTCCATTACCATATTCAGTTCTAGGCATTTTAGAATTCACCTCATGATTTTTTCATGACCCCATGAGTTTCAAAATGTCTATTTTTTATTTTATTCTTTTGTGAATCACCACCATTTGAATTAGTTCTTGGGCCCCAAAATCACTGCTGTCTGTCCTGGACACTCCTCAGAACTTCAGTTCCCAGAAACGCGCTTTTCAGCCTTTGGACCTTTGTACACTTGGTACTCTCCGCCTGCACACGTCTCCTCCCTGCTTTGTTAACTCCTGCTCAACACCATTCAGGTCTCCTTTTTTAAAAAAAAAATTTAAAAAGTCATTTCCTCTGCAAGCCTCCCCTGAACCCCCACTTGTGGGTTTCATGGCCCTTCTGCTTCTCCCAGAAGATCTTGCTGCATGCCTGGCACACAGTAGGTAATCAGTAAAGAGTTGTAGAAAGAATAGAGTGACTCGTATCCTTTTGTTTGAGGGTAAAAATTCCCATTCTACAGTCACCGGGAACAGTACTAGGCATCGTTCTTTTCTTCATCACAACTATAGTGCTATCCATAGGATTTCTCTTCATGATGATGGCCCATCTCTGGACGTTCATCCCACCCCACGCCGCCAGGTCCCTGGGTGGGCTATTTTCAGGAGCAGAGCCAGTGCCTCACCACACTCGCCTGGCTTCAGACCAGTGAGTGCCTGCACTAAGCCTTCTTGCCAGTAGGTGGCACCTAAAGCCCAAAAGCTGAGCACTCTCTTGCTCCCGTCCTTCCTTTCTGAGTTGGTTGCCCAGGATGCTCTGGTGGGGACCTGACTCTTGGCCTCCATGCTGCTGCTCCCTCTTGCCTGTCTGGTAGCAGCTGTTACCTGGACTTCTCTTTTGTCTTAAACTCCAATTTGGTTCAGGTGCATATGCTCCAACTAGAGCTAAAGGTAGGTGGGGCACTAAAAACTAGTAAAATATTTTTTGAAGAGCATGCATGTTCTTA
Source organism: Artibeus jamaicensis (assembly GCF_021234435.1). NCBI lineage: Eukaryota > Metazoa > Chordata > Mammalia > Chiroptera > Phyllostomidae > Artibeus > Artibeus jamaicensis. Next base: position 23,815,557 of record NW_026521788.1, read on the forward strand.
AATCCATTTCCCTTAGTAACTCTCCATATTCTTCCTGCTTGTCTTTGCAGATGATGCTGAGTCCAAGGTCAAGGAAGGTCAGGAGCCAAAGCCCCTCTGAGTTTCCTCCCCTCCCCGAAGCCTAAGGGCTAGAACTGGAGAATTTTTTAAATTATCATTTTTTTAAATTTTATTTATTTTTAAAGAGTATTTATTTATTTAAAAGATTTTATTTATTTATCTTTAGAGGGGAAGGAGAGAGGGAGAGAAACATCAATGTATGGTTGCTTCTAGTGCTTCCCCTGCTGGGAAATAACCTGCAGGGAACTGGCCTGCAACTCAGGCATGTGCCCTGACTGGGAATCGAACCGCGATCCTCTGGTTCGCAGGCCCATGCTCAATCCACTGAGCTACACCAGCCAGGGCTAAAGATTATTTATTTATTTATTTATTTTTAGAGAGAGAGGAAGAGGAGAAAGAGAGGGAGAAAAACATCAATGTGCGGTTGCCTCTCATGTGCACCCTATTGGGGACCTGGCCCAAAATCCAGGTATGTGCCCTGACCAGGAACTGAACCGGTGACCTTTCAGTTACAGGGCAGCACTCACTCCACTGAGCTGCAACAGTGGGACTCTGGGAGAGCTTCAAGAAAAGCGCACATTTTGCTGATGCCTCAGCCCTGGGGCAACGAGTAAGGCAGAGGCCACACCTGAGTATCAGGAACACCACACGAAAAAAAGAGTGGAGATGAGCGGCACACTCCTTTGGGAGAGAATCTAACCTGCTCCCAGAAACGATGTTGGAAGTGAAGTTGTCAAACTGCTCCAGAGCAAATGCTGGGGTTGGTGCTACCCTTGTGGAGCCAAAAGTGCAGACTCAGGCCTCTGCTCTGCTCTGCCTGGTAAGCACTTCCTACCTACTTGCAGCCTTTGCAGGAACCACTGGCTTTTCCGTGTGGTGGTTCTGTTACATTGGCCTTGAAATACTGTCATGCCAGGAGACATGACCTGGGGTACTGGAGGCTGCAGGAATTCGGAGAACTGAAGGAGAGGCTTTTATTACCTGCAAGGAATCTTAGGGCCTACTGCGCTCAACCCTGTCATTTTACAGTTGAGGAAACAGATGGGAAATCACTTGCTTCCTCAAGGCCACACTGAGTTGGTGGCAGACTTGAGCCCATATAAAACACTGGTTGCTATGGTTCTTATTTTTTTTTTTTTAAAAGATTTTCTTTATTTATCTTTAGAGGGGAAGGGAAGGAGAGAGGGAGAGGAAATATCAATGTATGGTTGCCTCTCATGTGTCCCCTGCTGGGAACTGGCCTGCAGGGAACCGGCCTGCAACCTAGGCATGTGCCCTGACTGGGAATCGAACCGCAATTGTCTGGTTCGCAGGGTTCTTATTTTTTTCCTTTTTGTTTCGGTTGCTATGGTTCTTAAAACTTAGGTCGACCATATCAGATAATTTCTCATAAACTCCACCACCCAATCTTAGTTCCTTATTGTGGGGCATGAGTAATCAAGGACTGTGTATGTTTGCCCAAGATGAAAAGCTGTCCAAATTATGCTGGGGCAGTGCCACTGTGGTGGGCAGACAGACACACATGAGCAGAGCAAGGATGATGATGGGTCAGGTACAAAAGGTCACCAGCAATGCGCAAAACTGGGAAAATAAGGACCTTCCCTCACAGGGTGTGTAACTTTTCCTCCCCTACGTGTCACTGGTCTGTGGTTTAGACGCCCTAACCTTTCATATTGCTGATCATGTGGTTCGGACCCTCCCGATTTTTCCTCTCCAGGCATGTTGCAAGTCGAGTGGTAGACTCCTTTGGAGGTGGGACAAGGGGCTGAAGAGTGGGTTCAGGTGACTCTCACGCAGGCCTTGGAATGGCCACTCCCTTAAGCATCAACCCCTAGGGATAACATCGAGGCCTCAGAAAAGCAACACCAGACAAGCAACGCCATGGCTGACATCAGGACTGGATGCACTGACTTAACGATCCCCCTGCCTTGGCACTGACCAATCGGTAGAGGCCGTGACTCTGAAAGGACACACCTGGAAAGCTGATGAATATGCTGCTGAGATCCTCCCCTGGGACTGCCCCTGAAATCTCTGCCCTTAACAGCCTTCAGGACGGAGGACACTGCAGGCTCACTTCATGGAGCACGCTCTGCATGCCCCTCCCCCTTCCAGGAGTGTTTTCCTTGCCTCTCTCTTTCTCCTAAACTCCAAGGGCCGTTTTTTTGCACCTGTAACTTGTTTCCTGAGCCCATTTCTTCTATGGATCATTTCTTCTACATCTGTGACTTTCTGAGTAAATTTTCTCTTACATACAGTCTGAGTCCTGGCTCTGAATCCTTTCTCAGCCAGAGCTCCAGCACTGAGACGGCTGAGCGCCTGGTGCCAGTTTTTGCTGCTACACCACCACTAACCTCCAAATGACCTCATGGCACGTTTGTGCCTAAAGTTGCCTTTCAACAGGAAGAATCAGACTCTGGTAGAAAGGAAATAGGTCTTCTCCTAGCAGGATCTCAAACCCAGTGGAGAAGTGAAATGAAAAGGGCCCCAGAGGGTCCTAAAATAAAGGAGACGACAGCCTTTGGGGGCGTTTATTGGAAACTGCTGTAATTAAAGTGATATTTTACAAGTGTTTAATACAGAGGGCAGACAGGTCCGGGCCAGGCCTCAGCTTTAGAGGCACGTTCCTGGAGGGGAAATGGCGCTGGCAGGGAATGTGAACTCAGTCAGGGCTGCTCACTAAGCACAACTTGGAGTGGAGTCTTCTTAGGGAGCTTGAGAGGCAAAGAAGGGAGTGGGGAGAGCAGTAAGCAGCTGCTGTCCATTCCAAATCTTGCCTCATTCCCGAGGGGCACATCACCTCCTGGAGCAGGCCTCAGGGCCTCCCTGCGGAAGGACACAGGGCCTTCCTGCGGCTCAGGCTTCCTGCCAGCTCAGGGTGGCCCCGTCATTCTCATTATCATTCATCACAGACTTCCTTTCGCCTGCCAGAGGTTTTCCCAACTCAGAGCTTAAAAGCACCAGCAGGAGAAAAAGCAAGGAATGTTCTTATTAATATAAATCCACAGCAAAAATGACTCGAGAACTGGATGTTCCCCAGGGTTGGTAGGTATCTGAGAATGTCCCTGCTTCTTCCGTCTGGTACTTGAATGGGCAGTGCTGCTGAAGGTGCCCAAAGTCTGAGTGTGTAGGACTGACGTTTCTGGGAACCGATGGGGAGAATCACGCGGCGGAGTCAGAGCCTAGAGGAACACTGGGGCAGGGAGCACGGAGAGGGGAAACTGGCTGAATCCCGAGGTCATTCCCAAAAGGAGGGGACACTACTTTCAGAAGCAGTAGCCGGAGGGGCTACCGAGGCTCTGCTCACGGGGCCAGGTTTGGGGCGGAGGAGGTGGCCGCCTCTTGCTGTTTTGGGTCACTGTTTGGGCAAAGCGAAGTCCCAGGCAGTCTCCTGTGCGCACTTCCACATGGCCTGCATGAGGCGGGTGAAGCCCATGTCTTTGGGCTTCTCCAGGCCTCTCATCAGCCGTTGCTTCATGATGGACACAAATTCCTTATTGCTCAGCTCCCCGTTGCCTAGGGGAAGAGGCAAACACAACGGGGTAAGTGGAGGCCTTGGAACAAAAACACTGAGAAAATTCCATTCTTCACACAATGTGGGTAGTAAAGCCCAGTGATCTCTCACAGCCAAATTCAATTCTCTCGGCTTAAAATGAACTGGTTTGCTCCTTCTGTTATGTTTGACTGTGCACAACTGTGACAGTGTAGTGTGACAAAAGTTGAAAGAGAATATATGTCAGGTTCTGTGCTAGGTGTTGTGAATAGAGATAAATCAGACTTTGTCCCTTGACATACTTCCAGGTTATAGGAGAGACAAGCACATGACCTCGGCAGTGCGGTAATGCCAGTGGGGTGAAGGAAAAGTGCCGTGGGGCACAGAGGAAGAATCTCTACCCCAGGCCGGAGGTGGTGGAGCAGGGCAGGGAAGGTTTTCTGGAGGCGACTCTGAAGTTGAATCCCAAAGGAAGAACAGGATGAACAGTGAAGGGGAGTGAGATAGAAGGCATTCCAGGTAGTGGCAGCAGCATCAATAAAGGTGTTGGCAGGGGGCAGCACCGCTGACGGAGAAGTACAAGTAGTTAGTATTGCCAGTTCAGTTCCTACTCAGGGCACATGCCTGGGTCGTGGGCCAGGTGCCAGGTTGGGGGTGTGCAAGAGGCAAGAGAGATTGGTGTTTCTCTCCCTTTCTTTCTCTCTCCCTTCTCCTCACTCCAAAAATAAATAATAGCAGGAGGCAGTTACCCTTTGACTAGATGCCTGTGACTAATGCCTGCTGACTAAATGGCAACCGTTACTGGTGGTGGTAAGGCAACGGGAGACCAGAAACCAGACCTCTCCCCTATTGGCTGGTTTGGGAAGAGAGTGGAAAGAGGGAATAAATAAGTGGTTTACTTTCGTAGACAGCACCTGGGAACCTGAAACTGGCCCATGTTTCCGGCTGAGAGAACTGCAGCCTCAGAGAAACCCCGGAGCAAGACTAAACAAACAAAAAGGGTAAACCAGCCTGAGGTGCAAACCAGGAAAGGGAGCAGGTACCCTGGGGCTGCCAGTGACTGGAAGGCAGCACTAAGGCCTCCGAGTCCCGGTGAAGCGATGCTTCTGGATAATGGTGGCTACGCAGGTATGCTCAGCTGCTAAGTGATCAGTCTGTACGCTTACGATATTTACAGTTTTCTGAATGTACTTACACTTTAATATAAAAAGTTTAAAAGTAGCCTGGATTGGCTGAAGCAATCAAAAATATGGCTTACTAAGAATGTACTTAAAAGGACGAAAAAGTCTAAACAAGATTCTTAATATTTTGTATAAAGAAGCTTAAGATGAAAAAATCTGAGGTCCTTTTTTTTACAAGAGTAAAACTGATTTATTATTATTTTTATCCTTACCTGAGGACATTTTTTTTCATTGCTTTTAGAGAGAAAGAAGGAAAGAGAGAAACATCCATTTGTGACCTTTTTGTATCAGGGAGTGAACCTGCAACCTAGGTATGTGCCCTGACTGGCACTGAACCAGTGACCTTTTGATGTACGAGATGATATTCTAACCAAGTCACACCAACCAGGGTGAAAATCTGAGGTCATTTCATTCAAACTACAGTGGGATTTGTTTCCTGCTTCCCTAAGGCCAGAGCTGACCCCTGGGTCACCGGCTTCTGTTACCAGTGATCCCGGGCATGGCCGCGTGTCCTGTGTGTGTCTGTGTGAACTGCGAGCCCTGCTCTCAACTCTGCGGTGGAGAAGCCTGTTTGAAAGTCACAGTTCTCTGTCCTCTGACATTGTCACCTAAGAGTAGAAATAAAAATGACTTTTTATTTTACTTTTTAATTTTTCTATTGCAGTTGATATTCAATATTATTTTATATTAGTTTTGGGCGTACAGCATAGTAGTTAGACAAGTATATAATCTGCAAAGTGATCAGCCTGATAATTCCAGCGCCCACCTGGCGCCACACGTAGTTATCACAATGTTATTGACTGTACTCCCTGTGTTGTATTTTACATCCCATGACTGTTCTGTAACTGCCAGTTTGTAACAATGATGGCTTTTTAATTTAATACTCACTTCCGTTTTCAATGGGTTAAGAAAATAAGGCCCAGAGATGTTACATGACTTTCTAAAGGTGACTCAAGCAGAGGTTGACAGAGCTGCTTCTAAAAGCCTGGAAAATCAAATACAATTTCCCAGGCCCTCCTAGGAGAACAGGGGAATTGTGAGGCTGGTGGTCTTTATTCCCATATTTGTTTCACAGACTGATAAAAATAAATGTTTTTTTGAAAACACTCAAACCATCTAAATGTAATTAGAGTAAAAAAAATCTGGGGACAGTGAGTCTCTCTACAGCAGTGTTTTCCTCAGAAATCTCTCTGATGAGGAAAATGTTTTTTGTTTTTTTTTAAAATCTGTGCTAAGCAATGTAGTAGCCATTGGCCATGTGTGGCTACTGAGTACTTAAAACGTGGCTAAAGACACCAAAGAACTGAGTTTTAAAGTGTATTTAATTTTAGCTAATTTTAATTTAAAAAGCGACATATAACTAGTGGTATCCCCATGTCATGATGGGCAGAGCAGCCCACAGAGAGGAGCTACCTCTTGTCCTGAGGAGGAGACCTCAGATTTTTTCATCTTAAACTTCATTTTATATACAATCCTGGGACTTTCTTTGCCTCACGGACCTTGGCTGTGGGTGCAGGTGACAGATTTACATGACTCAAGCTCAGCTTAATAACTTAAGTTAATGAACAGCTCTCATGTGCAAAGTCCTATCAAGGTCCTATGGGGAGGGGTGTCCAACGGTAAACAGGATGTGTAATTATCCTTAAGAAGCTTACAATTTGGTAGGGAAGTTAGGCCACACATACAGAGGTGGAGTGTAACATGTAGTAACGTGGACCAAGCTAAGGGATGAAAAAAACCAGAGTGATTCATTCTGCTGGGACCAAAACGGGAGGTTTCACATAAGCAGCAGCTTTTGAGCTGGTTCTTGAATTCTGCGAGCCTCGCTTCCTGGGGGCAGATGAACAGTGAGCCCTGGCTGTGAGGACAGCGCCGGGCACTACAGCAGAGGGAGGAGGCACAGCTTCGACTCAAATCCTGGTTTACCACCAGCTACTGTGATCCTACAGGATCCTTTGTGATCCTGGGAAAGTTACCATCTCTGAGTCTCAGCTTCCTTACCTGTAAAATGTGGTTAAAAACCAGTCTATGTCAGAGGACGAAATGAGCAGCTTGGCACAGTAAGCACTAAGAAAAGTGTGAGCCTCCATTGTGAATATTAGTATGATTACGAGGTCAGCTAACATAGCTGGGAAATAATGCCAGACAGAACCAAGGTCTCTTAGCAGGCGTAGCGCAGTGCTCACAGGCATGACACCCCGCTGCAGGCCCAAGTGCCAAGGCCGAGCGTGAGCGCCTGCAACGGCCCTGGGGGTGCAGAGCAGCAGTGTCTTCTTCCTAGAGACACGCCAACACTCGAGTGCTCCTCATCTACTCAGCAGCAAGCTGGGTCCGATATCTTTGTTTCCTTTTTTTTTTTTTTAAGCTTTTATATCTGAGTTTCTTTATTTAACTTTAAAACACAACTATAGCTGAATTGTTTCCATTTTTAAAGTCCTTATGGTCATAAATTAATTCAGACCTACAGGCAAACTGGAATTACAGGAAGAAATGGCAAACACGACTCAGGCAGGGGTTACACTTCTCAGTGTCATGATGCCGAGGGCTGAGCTACTGATGGGGGGGGGGGCTGCAGAGGTAGGGGCTGCGTCACTGGAGCTGTCTGCAAGCCTCCTTGGTAAACAAGGTCCACTTGCAGGGCGGCGAGGCAGAGGTCCCCGCCTGGCTCTGGGGCCCGCACTCACCGTCGCAGTCAAAGAGCGCAAATACCACATCACACACATGGTCCGAAAGCTCCACTTTAGCCACCGTCCTGGCCACCTGCTGCATGGTCACTGAAAGAAGAAAGATGCTAAATTAGTACAGCAGAGGGACTTGCATTTTGCTTTCTCTAAATGAGGGGGATAAAAGGACTCAGTCATAATAAAGAGTTTTCAACTATATTTAAGTCATATTTAAGAAAGTGGTAACTTAGTTTTTAATCCATAACTCCCTGGAAAGAACATGATAACAAAAAGTAAAGGAAATAGCCATGTGGCGGAAGGAATGGGAGGTGGGGAAGATGGAGACTCGTCTTGGTTCACTAAGGCTTCCCCCTCAGTTACTGACTGACGGCCACGCACCTGCAGGGGTGAGCTCCTTGCCCGTCCCCCTACAGGTTTTCCACCAGCCACTCTGCCCTTTCTCAAGGGTCCTTTGCCCCTTGAGACAAGCAGTGGCCCCATCCCACTAGTTCGGGATGCAGCCTTTTCTGTCTGTCTTTTCTGTCCTCAGCAAAAAATCTCTTCTCTCTTGCCATTTTCTCTTTCTCTGACACTTACTGTTAAGCACTCATGTGAGTGTGAGCAATCATGTGAGAATTGGGTTCTCAGGAAAAATAAGCCAGGAAGGACTAGGCAATTTCCACCGCCTTTTCTCCTGTTTACTGTCATCCAGCTACATCTGTCAGTTTTACATATGGTCACTGAAAGAAGACCATATTAAATTTTAAAATTATAAATGGTAAAATTTATAATTTTATATGTATACCATTACAAATTATGTTATTGCTTATAGACACATTATTAAGTCAGGCAAACTCAGAGAGAAGAGAAGGAAATTTCTACTTATCCAGAGCAATGTAAACTTAGAGCCGGCGTGCCTTCTCTGCTGCTGAATTCCTATAAATAACTTCAGCTCTTTCTTGTCTCTCTTTTCTACATCGGATCTTTCACGTCACCTCTCTCACCTCCATACATTCAGTCCCCCAAGGCCGGAGGGTACAAACACCAGAACAACGTGGAGGACAAGGCGATGCAGTGGGAAAGCCGTGCTGGAAGTCACAAGACCCGAGCTCCAGTTCTGGCTCCGCCACCAATATTCTGTGCGAACCTGGCAGAGCGCTTGATCTCTTTAGGTTTAATTTTCTCATTCAAGTGAGGGGATGCCACAAGATACCTGCTGACATGGGTTAGTAGTGCAAAAACAGTTTATTGGTGTTCTCTAGAAACTGAGGGTGGGGATGGGGTGGAGGTATACAAAAACAGCTGAGGATCTTGTATGGCAAAGGGTGGAGAGAAGGTAATACTGGCCACAAACTAGGCTACGCCTTGGTGTTCAAAGCCTCTGGTTTGAGGGGGATTACGCTGCCTGGAGGATGGGAAGAGCCAGTTTCCTTTGCCTGCAGCTTCGGGATACTGTTCACACTTCCCTTCCTCCCGGCGGTGAGTTAGAGTGAAGGAGGAATCCATGTCCCTTGGGAAAAAAGAATTAAGCAGAAAGTACTGTTTGGTGGATGTTCATATGATGTGGTTAACTGCTGAGAGGGGACTTGGGTATGCACACGGCTTGTAGAAGTTCCAGGGTTTAAAACTCAGCCTCATGGGTCTAGACACTTGATTTTCTCAGCTACCCCAGGGAGGGCTGATTCTTGGTAACTAAACTGTCCAGGGAAGGAACAGAAATCAGAAGGCCAATTTACAATGAAAAGAGTAACTATTTAGAGAACTAAAATGGTGACAGCTGGTTATTATACTTCTCAGCTGGAAAAGACACTCAGGAAACCCAGTTCACCTCAGAAGGTTGCACAGTGAAAACAGAATCAGATCAGAAGGAACTGGACGCTCCCAAGCTGTGGTCGCCCAGTACCCTTTGTGGCTACAGAAATACACAGCAGTTCAGAGAAGTAGATCAGGACTTCTGCGTTCGTGCATCAGGTAACCACCAATGCTTTCTGTTAACCATTTGTTTCTTCTGCATTTCACATTATCCTCTTTTCCTCTTTCCCAGTTCTTCCCCCTCTCAGGGCAGAACTGGCCTGTTGCCAGTTCTTGATACTCCAAGTGCCCGTTCTTCTCTCCATGAAGATGGGCCCTTTCCTCTAAACAAACCATTAACTAAAACAATATCCAAAGATGTCAGTGAGAGCTCTTGAGAATTGTTGGTGAAAACTCAAGAAAGTAGTATTAAGTGGTTGTAGAATGGGGACTTCTGGAAGTAACCTGCAGGAACGCCTCATTACAAATGCCACCGTTTGACAGCACAGTTACAGGTGACTTTCCATCTCATGTGGAGGGCTCTCACACTATTTTTACTAAAGGAGGAATGATTCACTGGCTAAGTCATTGTAATTCAAATCACTGGGACTTTACCAGTCAGCAAACAGCCTACTGGGGGTGCCCTTCCACGGTCCGAAGTCCTCAGTCCCCCAGGACGTGAATCAGAGTACCGGAGGAGAAAAGCGTTTCAATTAGCTGGTGAGCTGTCAAGCTGGGAGTGCCTGGGATGGGGGTGGGGGGGTGGGGGAGTGGGGTGACAGCAGATTACAAGCCAAGTGCTTAATTAAGTCAGAGCGAGCAGAACAACTCTCCTCCTTCCCTTCAGATATCGGCCTCCCCAGGAAGACCAGTTGTACTGAAATTTGGGCCTCCCCTATTTGATGATGCTAACTGATGGGTGGCTGAAATCCTAGTTTCTGTCCTGAAAGACATCTACGTGGAGCGCCACATCTCCCTGGAGAAGGCCCAGGTTTCCAAGGAGCGTGCATTCCTTTTGTACAAATCCGGTCCAGCTGCCTGAATAATAGGTGGACTTGAGACTGGGCAGTTTCTACTGGACCGGGATAGGAAAGAATTCGAAGAAGCAGGCCAACTGGCACTTGAAAATGCAGTGCCATCTGGCCTTTGGACAAGTCCAAGCAGAATCTGAGTTCCGCCAGGTCCCCAATCTACTCTCTGGCATGGTCCAGGACTGGACAATTCATCAGTAGAAAGACACATGCTGAGTTGTGTGACTTCAATGTCAGAAGCTATATTACATAAAATTCCCTATTTACCACAACAGCCAAACAGAAGAAAGGAGAGTTCGGAAGTGACAAGAGCTGAAATGTCCACATGGAAGCAGAGAATCTTAGAACTGGGAGAGGCCTCAGAGGACACGTGAAACCCAGAGACGTTCAATCGCTTGCCTAGAGTCGTGAAGCTGGCTGGTAGCAGCTGGGTCTAGAATCTCCATCTCCTGACCTCCAGCCCAATGATCTTTCCCTGTACACACTGGGTCCACTTGGTCCCTTGCACGGACAATACTATTCTTCTCCTCAATGACTCTAATTACCCTAAACAAGAGAAAGAGCTCAGATGAAGGAGAAGCCAAACCGGGAAACACTCGGTGCTAGTGCAGAGGGATGAACAGCTGGGGCGGTGAGGAGGCAGCATTACAGTGTGACCACAGATCTATACAACTGAGGACACGAGCATCCCCCCGGAGCTTACTGAAAATTACAGGGACAACTTAAAAGGCTTACTGAACTGCAACACAGTGAAAAGCATATGAAATAAAGGGGGCCCTGGGAGCTTCTCCCCACAGCTGCCCTGGATGCACAGACACAGCCATGCCCATCGTGACCTAGTTAGGGGCTGCCTGGCTCCTCCGGCTGCAAAGGTGTTTGGAAAGGTGACAGCCGAGTCAGGCTAGCAGTCTCTGGCTGTGGGGCCATGTGATTACTCCTGCCTCCCTGGGCTGCAGTGGAGGGATCAAAAGCTGGCTTGTGACTGCCAAGGTTACATGAAAGGAGACATTTCTGCTTTAGCCCTGGAAAGGGCTAAATGAGGCAGATGTCCTGGTTTCTTCAGTCTACAGTGCAATAGCCTGCATTTGGTAGAAGGTACATTTGGGATCTGGATTGTATAGGGTAAAAGACACTGCTCCAGATTTGTGCGTATGTGGTCGGGGGTGAAGTGTGGTGGGGATGGAGGAACCCGCTTGAGTAAAGTGCTGAGAGCAGTTGGCGCGGGGGGGGGGGGGGGGAGAGTGCTCGTGCCCGACTGGAAAGCTACAACAGAAGGTGTGTGTGTGGGGGGTGGGGTGGGACAGGGGCATGAGCATATCAGAATAGATACTGCAGAGGGCTGGTCAAGTCTCCCTGCATGGAAATCTTTATTACAAAGCCAGGTCTTATTCCGAGACCAATTTACCACATTAACTTGCTTCTCTCTTAGGCTCTTTAAAATTTCATTCTTTTAATTAAAAAACGTTATTTTGAAACGTTTTTAATATATTCACCCGTTTCAAAATTCACACGGTACAAAAAAGGGTGCCAGTCTCCCTCCCCACCTTACATCCCAGTTGTCAGCTACCTGTCCACAGATGACCAGTATCCCTAGTTCCCCCAGAAATATTTTGTGGATGTACAGTGACACATTTATTCTTCATCTCTTCTCACAAAAATGCTGTATGCCAAAATATGCAGTTTTGCTTTACTTATTTATACTTCACAACATGCCGGTTCATAAACAGTTCCTTTTTAACAGCTGCATAGTATTTCAGCAACAAGAGGTATCACTATTTATTTCACAATTTTCTAATTTAACCTCCATCTTCAGGAGGAGGTGTATTTATTGCCCCTTTTACAAAATTACTTCTTTTGTGGTCTACACTTGTTAACTTCAACAGAGTCTGAATCTCTGATAGCTAAAGCAAGAGCAACTGACATGTTTAAATTCGACTTGCTGAAGTTACGTGAAAGGCTAAGTACTCTTCACATTTGTCTTATGAAAGCTCCAGGAGTTTCTAAGGATAGTAAACCCTGAAGTCGCCAAAGCAGCAGCCCTTGCAATAAATACTAAATCACTCTACTTCCCCAGTTGGTGTGATTACCTTCTGATCCTCTTCTCTGTAGGATGCCACATTGGCTGACCTTGACCGTACTTGCCTGTTTATTTGGATGTTTCGACAGTTTGTCCAACCCTCACCATCCTCTCTCTCCCACTGGTGATCATGAGTCCCTAAAGCAGCTCTCTCACTCCCTCCTAGATTGCTTATAAAATATAAGCAATATATTGGGATTTAGTAAATCCCAATGTGGTTGTCAGAATCAATCTTTAGAATTGCTAAGTGACTTTAAGTTGGGGGAAAGAAACCAGGTCTCTACAGAGGAAGTGCCTCATAAAGCAAATATTTCTTCCAGAATTTGCACTTCCTTGTCTACATCATGAATAATTTTACTTTTAAAATGGATGACTTTGTCTTAAATGAATGGAATCCTGGCCAACACTCCTCTTCACATATAAATGTTTTTACAAAATGAAATGATGAACCAAAGCACAGGGGCTTGCTTCCTACAAACTTCAAGAGAATTTATAATATGGGGCTCCTCCCCCACAACCTCTTCCCCACGTCTGTGTGGCAACCCCCCCACCGCCTTCCTGCCGTGGCTCTCTGCGGGTGCTCTCCCAGTCTCATGGCGAATCTCCCCGTATCCTGCCTTCACACGCAAGCCTTGAGTCCCCTACATGCTTTTCTGGTCCTTCCAGCGGCGGCGGGTGCTGGGCATCAGAGAGACCGGTGGTGTGGGAGTCGTGAACCTCACTCTCCTGTTTTGCATCCCATTAGCTGTGCTTTGAGCAAGTCATTTGCTTCATGTGTAATGAAGAGATTAAAAATAACACAGTAAGGGTTTGAATAAAATGATTTCTAAGCTCCATTCCAGGCTTAAATTTTATGACTGCTATGTTGTTATTTTTAGAGAACATGGCTTAAATCACTTAAAATGTCCATATCTTGGGAAGTCCTCAAAGAAAATCTACAGGGGGGAGTTTCTGGAATTACTGCTGGGGTGGCCCCCAGTGTTCTCACCATCTTGGTGGACACACAGGCTGTGTTACCTCCTCCCCTTCCGTGGGGGCAGGGCCTGGCTACGTGGGATACTGCTCCTGTGATTTAGGTTATTTATACACATGGTTGTGATTATATGACACAGGAATCCATTTCAGCACACTGGGGAAAGAGACTCCGCACCTCTGAAGGTTCATGGCTTTGAAGACTTGAGTGGCCATGTTGGGAGAGGCCGTGTGGCAGAGAACCACGGTGGCCAGCTGAGAGCGATTCCTCACCCACAGCCAGCAAGAGAAAGGGGCCCTCAGTCCCACAACCGGAGGGAACTGAATTCTGCCAGAACCCATATGACCTTAAAAGAGGACCCTAAACTTCACATGAGAGTGCAGCCCTTTTGCCCCCTTGATTTTAGCCTTGTTACAACTCTGAGCAGACAACCCAGCTATGCTGTGCCCAGACTCATGACGGATAGAAATGGAGATAATGAACAGGTGTTGTTTTAAGCTGCTAAATTTGTAGTAACTTGTTATGCAGCAAGAAAGCTAAGTGGGGAAGGTATTTATGGTTGGGAATGTCCTTTTGAGGTTCCTCACACCATACTTTATATATAGCTGTGCTCATTTCAGGCACATTATACAGAATTGTCACCTTCTGCAACTAGTGGACCAAGCTCCATTAATTAGATCTGATACAGGTCCTAACCAAGGTCTAATTAAGTTTTAAATTATTAAAAAAGAAAATAAATGAAAACTTCCATCCTTCTTTTGGGAATTCAACAGCCTTGCTCTGATTTCAAATGCTCTGATGATTTTAAGTTAGCTCATTTTCACACAGATTTGGATATAGCTTCAGGCCATAACATGTCCCTTAAAACATCAGTGCATTCTGTAAGAAACTGATTCAGTTAAAGTCACAGAATTTCAAATGTGGAAGAACTCTTGGAGATAATTTAATATGACTCTAACCCGAGGGTCAGGGAAGTTGTGGCTTGCTCTTGGTGGCAAGAAAATTAATGACGCGGGAGGCTATCACAGTCTTGTCAGGTCCCTAGGCCTTTCTTAGAGCATCACACCCTCTTTCCAGGACGGATCATGTTTACAGTTAATGCTCTCATTCATTCAACATTAACTGAACATCTACCGTAAATACAGAATTATTCCAGGCTCAGAGCAGTACACAAAGATGGGGATACCTGGTTTGGGTCCTGAAGAGTTTACAGTCTAGTGGAAAATTTTGACTTACACACTGAGGATATCAGAGATACTAACAGGGGCTCGATATTCCTAGGAACAGAAAAATTAATAGTGATAACATTTTCTGAAAGCAATGATTCCAAGAATTTCTGAATGATGAAACTTAGGAAAAGCTAAAAGCTCCGATCCTTCTCATTAATAAGTACAAACAACTCATAACTTCTAAAATAATTTCAATCTCAATAATGAATGAAAAAAACAACAGATGCTACTACTTCCTAAGAGAACAAAAGTAAGCCTCATCAGCTGCTACAGTAACTTAAAAATAAAAAAAGTCACTTTTTGTATATTGAGATAGGTTGTTTCTAGTCTATTAGCTCTTTAATAAGATAAGCAGGCAGAGGAAAAGTCACCAAGCTAGTGAGAAGCAGGTACTTGAACTCAGGTTTGAGTTTTTAAAAAAAAATAATTATTGATGTTTTGAAAGAGGGAGAGAGAGGGAGAAACACTGATTTGTTGCTTCACTTATTTATGCATTTATTGCCTAATTCTTTTTTTAAGTACATTTTATTGATTATGCTATTACAGTTGTCCCATTTCCCCCCCTGTATTCCCCACTGCCCTGCAGTTCTCCCACCCACATTCCCCACCTTTAGTTCAAGGTCAAATATGCAAATTCTTTGGTTTCTATATTTCCTATACTATTCTTACCCTCCCCCTGCCTATTTTCTACCTACCATCTATGCTACTTATTCTCTGTACCATCTCCCCCTCTCTCCCCCTTCCACTCCCCTGTTGCTAACCTTCCATGTGATCTCTACTTCTGTGGTTCTGTTCCCATTCTAGATGTTTGGTTTGATTTTGTTTTTGTTTTAGGTGTGGTTGTTAATAACTGTGAGTTTGCTGTCATTTTACTGTTCATATTTTTAATCTTTTCCTTAGATAAATCCCTTTAACATTTCATATAATAAGGGCTTGGTGATGATGAACTATTTTAACTTGACTTTCTCTGAGAAGCACTTTATCTGCCCTTCTATTCTAAATGAAAGCTTTGCTGGGTAGAGCAATCTTGGATGTAGGTCCTTGCCTTTCATGACTTGGAATACTTCTTTCCAGCCCCTTCTTGCCTGTAAGGTCTCTTTGGAGAAATCAGCTGACAATCTTATGGGAAAGTTTTTGTAGTAACTGTCTTCTTTTCTCCTGCTGCTTCTAAGATTCTCTCTTTATCTTTAATCTTGGCTAATGTAATTATGATGTGTCTCGGTGTGTTCCTCCTTGGGTCCAACTTCTTTGGGACTCTCTGAGCTTCCTGGACTTCCTGGAAGTCTATTTCCTTTGCCAGATTGGGGAAGTTCTCCTTCAGATAAGTTTTCAATTTGTTGCTCTTCCTCTTCTCCTTCTGGCACCCCTATAATTTGGATGTTGGAGCATTTAAAGATGTCCCGGAGGTGCCTAAGCCTCTCCCCATTTTTTTGAAATCTTGTTTCTTCATTCTGTTTTGGTTGAATGTTTCTTTCTTCCTTCTGGTCCACTGCATTAATTTGAGTCCCAGTTTCCTTCCCATCATTATTGGTTCCCTGTACATTTTTCTTTATTTCACTTAGCATAGCCTTCATTTTTTTCATCTAATTTGCGACCAAATTCGACCAATCCTGTGAGCATCCTGATAACCAGTTTTTGAACTGTGCATCTGATAGGCTGGCTATCTTTTCATCACTTAGTTGTATTTTTTCTGGATCTTTGATCTGTTCTTTCATTTGGCCCATTTTTTTTTTTGGTCTTGGCCCACCCGCTACATATAAGGGGTGGAGCCTTTGGTGTTCACCAGGGTGGGGCAACCCACATCGCTGTGTTGTGGGGGAGGGGTCGAGAGGGACAGTGCCACTTGCTCCGCTCTCTGCCAGATTTCAGTCACTTCCCCCACTACCCACAAGCAAAGCGGGCCCTTCTGGTGCTGATTCCTGTGTGTGGACTTGTGTATGTTCTAGGACCCTGTGGGTCTGTCCAGTGAACTCTCCTGTGAGGCTGGGTGTTTCTCCTGCTGCTGCCTCAACCCCGACAGGTGTTTTCAGTCAGTGGTTTGAGGCTTTATTTCCCTGTGCTGGGACCCCGGGTTGTGAGGTCTCACTCCCCAGGTGTTCCTCCCGGTTTATCTGCATGTGAATGTGGAACCTATCGCTTCACCAGCTACTGCCTTGTCTGCCCTGCTCCACGATCCACCGCTTTGTTGGGTCCACCAGCCACTGCCTTGCCCACCCCAGTCCTCCACTGCCGTTTTGCCACGAGTCCTCTCTGCCTGACTGCCCATCTCTACCCCTCTTACCAGTCTGGATGGATGTTTCTTCTTTAACTCCTTGGTTGTTGGATTTCCATACAGTTTGATTTTTTTGTCAGTTCTGCTTGTTTTTTGTTTTTAAATTGTTGTTGTCCTTCTTTGGTTATGTGAGGAGGCACAGTGTGTCTATCCACACCTCCATCCTGGCTGGAAGTCTATTGGCTGATTCTTATATGTTCGATCCCCCTGACTGGGGATCGAACCCACAGCCTTGGTGTATTGGGATAATGTTCTAACCAACTGAGCTACCCGGGGCTCAGGTTTGAGTTTAAAATAAAAATTTATACTTATGAGTTTCTTGCATATAGTTAATGCTCAATATATGTTAGATGTTAGAACAGTATTTAAAAGTGTAACAAATCATTGCCACAGCAGTGATTAGAGGTGGTGAAAATACCCTGATTATAAGAAACTAAGTAGTCTATATCTGTATATTTCAATGTTGAGAAACTGATACTATTACATATGTATTTTCTGTTCTGTAGTATCTTTTAAAGGGATACAAACTTTCTGTGCTACACAACCTTATTTAAATTTGGGATCGTGTACTGATTTCTTCACTGAAGAGGAGTATGTTAGCAAGGTGAAGAATACAGATGACTCTACTACGTTCTTACATGGGATAAGAAAGTAGATAATCCCAGACTGGTGTGGCTCAGTGGGTTGGGCACTGTCCTGCAAATTGAAACATACCTGGGTTGCAGGCCAGGTCCCTGGTTGGGGGTGTGTGAGAGGGAACCAACTGATGTTTCTTTTGCACATCAACATTTCTCTTTTTCTAACTCCCTTCCCCTCTCTCTAAAAATAAATAAATAAAATCCTTAAAAGAAAAAAGAAGGTAGATTAGATTAAGTTTCCCCAACTCCCAGGCCATGGACTGGTATGGTCTGAGACCAGCTAGGAACCAGGCCACACAGCAGGTGAGTGGCTCCCCACTGCGGGCACTACCCCCTGAGGGCCGCCTCCTGTCAGATCAGCAGTGACACTGATTCTCACCGGAGGGCAAACCCAGCTGTGAACTGAGCACCCGAGGGATCTAGGTTGCGAGCTCCTCCTGAGGATCTAATGCCTGGTGATCCGAGGTGGAGCTGAGGCAGTGAGGCTAGTGCTGGGGAGCAGCTGCAAATACAGATCATCATTAGCAGAGAGGTTTGACTGCACAGAGACCACAATAAATCAACTGCCTGTGGACTCATATTGAAACCCTAACAGTGAGCGGCAAGTGACAAGTTAAGCTGCATCTGGTGGCAGGCTTTATAGTGGCAGGTGAGTTGATGTACTTCAGTTGTACAGCTGCATCGGTGGCAGGCTTTACATCAGAATCAGACACCTATTTCAGTCCATGTGTGGCCCGCCCATTATTTTATTTACCACTTCTGTCCATGCCTCTTTCCTGCACTGCATACTTGTCTCAGTCACAGTAAGCCCTCAAACTAACCTTAGCCAAAACAAGTAAAAAACAAACGTCACTGGAGAGCTTCTTTGAAAAGGGGGAAAGCCGCAATGATGAGACAACAGAAGACTCTCAGACTGCCAACAAAGAGAGAGCTGCACTTAAGAGTGCAGCTTTTACACTGCACTTGTACATCGTTCTTAGTGGCTAACCGCACTGCTAAAGCCAAGCAGTTCTTTATAATTGGCGAAGAGTTGATCCTGCCTGCTGCTAAGGACATTTATCGTAAACTTTTAGGAGAGGCTGCAGTTCAAAAAGTGGCACATGTTCCTCTTTCGGCTAGCACCATAACTAATCAAGCTGATGAACTAGCAGAGGATAATGAGGCACAATTGTTAGAGAGGATTAATGAGTCACCATGGTGCGCAATCCAGGTTGACCAGTCTACTGATGTTGACAACAAGGCAACAATGCTTGTTTTTATGCGATGTATTTTCAGGGGGATGTGCATGAGGATGTGTGTTGTGCACTTTTGTTGCCAACCAACATCACAGCTGCAGAATATTCCAGTCTTTGACTGATTACAAATCAGGAAAACGGAATTGGTCATTTTGTGTCAGTGTACACATGCATGGAATTGCTGCCGTGACTGGACCGCTTTCTGGTTTCACTACTCGGGTCAAAGAGCTGGCTTCTGAATGTGCGTCTGGGCACCGTGCAGGCTAGCCGAGAAATGTCACCTGAACTTAATGACATCTTGCAGGATGTGATTGAAGTTATCAAGCACATTAAAGTCCACGCCGTTGACTCACTTCTGTGCCTGCAGCTCTGTGAGGAGAAGGACGTCTTCTCTTGCACACGGAGTGAGAGGCTTTCTAAAGGTGGATCACTGGCCAGAGTTTCTGAGTTACGAGAGTCACTCCAGGAATTTCCTTTAAAAAAAGTCACCCTGACAGCACATTTCAGTGACATGGAGTGGGTTGCAAAACTTGCTTACTTGTGTGACATATTCAACCTGCTCAATGAACTCAATCCGTCACTTCAGGGGAGAATGACAACTGTGTTCAAGTTGGCAGAAAAATGGCTGCATTCAAAGCCAAACTAGAATTACGGGGGCGATGGGCGAACATTGGGATTTCTGACATGTTTCAAACATTAGCAGAGATTTTGAAAGAGAGGCTGAACTGGGCCTTCTTTCTCCCAGCTGGTACGTGAGCGCCTATCTCAGCTTTCAAGAGTCTGAGCATGACTCCCCAACCACAAACACCCCCAAACTGGGAAGGAATGGATCAGAGACCCATCTGTCAATAAGCCAGGTGGACTGACTTTGTCTGTGCTGGGAGAGGACCAATTGCCTGAGAGCGCAAATGACAGCTGCCTTAAAAGTTTGTTTGAGACAACTTCAAATCCCCATTCGTCCTGGACTAAAGTCATGGCGGAATATCCAGACATTGCCACAACAGCACTGAAAAGCCTGGGGCCATGTCCAACACCCCGTCTTTGTGAAGCAGGGTTTTCTGCAGTGATGGCACCAAAATGAGGTCACGGAGTAGACGGGACAACACACTTCGGGTGTCACGTCTCCCATCACCCCCAGATGGGACCGTCTAGTTGAAGAAAAAAAAGCTCAGGGCTCCCACTGATTCTACATTATGGTGAGTTGTGTAATTATTTCATTATATGTTACAGTGTAATAATGATAGAAATAAAGTGCACAATAAATGTTATGTGCTGGAATCATCCCAGAACAACCCCCACACCCCCAGTCTGTGGTGCCAAAAAGGTCGGGGGCCTCTACGTCACTATAAGGCATGCACTGCAGGTGTCAGAGTCTCTGTAGGACCTGGTCATGAATGGAAGAGGCAACTGTAGGAAGGAAATGTCATATTTTATATTCAGGAGAAGGGTACTAACCCCTAAACATCAGAGTTTACAAAAAGGCTTCATTCTTTCCCTGCAAATGGTCAATTCTTAGCCAAAGGGAAATGGGAGGAAATAGCCTAGAGACCACCTTTCCGAAGCCACTGAGAAGCACGGTTCAAAACGGCAAGCTGACATTGCTTCCTGGACTGTATTTCAGCAAAGACTTTCAAATTCCAGCAGCATCTTGGGATATACTGAGAGGCAACATAACGGTGTGAAAAGGACCTAGACTTTGAGATTAGAGAGACCTAAGCTTGAATCCTGGCCTTACCATTTGCTTAGATGGGTAATCATGAGCAAATGAAGCAAATGAAGCAAATCATGAGCTTCATTTTATATTTCCTCATCCATAGAACAGGGGATAATACCTTTCAAATTTTAAAGATTAAGAGAGATAATGTCCATAAAGCACTTAAGTGTTATGCCTGGCATACAGAAGCTTCGGTGGAATAATAGTTGCTAACAGTTGCACACATCTATTTCCAGATGTGTGATGGCCTCACAGTCTTCCTGAGGGCGATGCTACAGGGTTTTGAGCTCAGGAGGAGCGGGCAGCCTCTCTGTCAGAGGTGACTGTCAGAATACAAGAGGTTCTGCGTGTTAGAAATTACTCCATTACTAATTTCTGACTCCCCCAACAACCCAGTAGTGACCTAAAAACCAAAAGCCCGAGACTCCTTTACTCATTCAAAATTATTAGACTCAAAGAATTTGAAAGCCACAAAGGTTCTTAGAGGTTATCCATGCCACTTCAGAAAAAAAGGAAACTGAAATAGTTTGTGGTATGACCGACACTTCAGCAGAAACACTTGGGGTTGCAGAGGGCATCCTGTGGGAGTTACGACACTGGCTTGTCTGGCAATAAGGTAAACTGTACATACAGAATGACTAAAGAATTGAGGCCAAACCATGTCACAAATGGCCATTTTCAATGGAGGCGGGCTTGTGCGTGGGCGTGAGGACTAAAGGCCATATCGGTGTGATTATTTTCCTGTACTGGAGTTCAAGGTACATGGGTGATGCGCGGGACCTACAAGTTTACCAAATCTGTTCCATCATGAGGCACTTTGCAATGGGGCTTTACCACACCTGAAAACCTTTTATCCTCTTGGCTGAAATAATAATACTCTAAGTTATACAGGCCACAGCTCATTCTAGAGCTCCAACTCAAGTAATTCCTAACTTTTCCATCACGGGATGCCATTGGGGAGGGAGACGTGTTCAATTTTCTATTACCTTCCTCAGCAACTAGGTAAATCATGAAACAGCCCTCGAGAAATTATGTACATAATTTTATGCCCAGTGTGTATATGAATAAGCAGTAAAAGCAAATTTTCTTCAATGTTAAACTAGAGACAACCTATAGTGGAAACATACAATATTTCACGGAAAGATTTGTTTAACACTGAAGAAAATTTGGACATAGTTCACTGAGGACATTTTGTTCTTGTCCGGCAGCTGCTACTCTCATATGGGCCATGCAGAAATAAAGAACGAGCCTCAAGGAAATTTGGCATTTTACCCCAGAGGGACCGCACCATGCTGTGATGTGGGAAATCTGCACTTGCCACCTTCCTCGGTTCCCAAACTGTTCTGAGGAACATGAGCTCTGTAAGTTGTTAAAAGACATTTAGGGCAAATCAAGTTTGGGAACTGTATCACTTTCCTGGAGATTAATAATGCACATTAGCATATTAAAAAGTTGGCAGAAGTAGTGCTACAGGAAGAAATTCTGCATAACCTGGCATTCTGCAAACTTATTTGAACTATGAAACACTTTTTTTTTAAACCCACAGAACCATTAACATATTGCAGTATATACCATGCTTCGAAATGCTGTTTGGGAAATTCTATGCTAAATTATGTCTGAAGACAGTTTGGCAAGCTCTAAAACAGCCGAAGGAGAGAGTGCCAGGGCCTCTGAAAAGGTGCCAATTTCTGAAGGTCTTAACCTTCTGGGAAGAAATAAAGACAGCTGAGACGGAGAGCAGCCGAGACGGAGAGCAGCCGAGACAGAGAGCAGACGGCAGACAGAAGTCCTCCCGTCTCGGCCCCTGCCCCTGCCCCACTCGTTCCCTGTCCCCCTAACATGGGTCAGAGGCCCCTACTCTCAATCTTCTTTACCAGCTTGTATACTTATCTTTCTTCCCTATTAGACTGTGGGCATCTTCAGGGCAGAACCCTGTGCCCAGCTGCTATAACTCAGTGCCTTCCTGCTGGCTGAATAAAAGGGTGAATCACACTAAACCTGGTTTATCGACATTACTAGTAAACATCCATAATGGAAGCAGCTGATGTTTATTAAACATTCAGGGCATAATAGGCACTAGGTAAATACCCTATGAGGTAGCTATTATTATCTTGATTTTAAAAACATAGTAACTAGATCCAGAAATTGTCCAAAGCTACTCAGCTAATAAATGATGGAGCCAAGATTCAAATCCAGACAATAGGACTTCAGAACCTGGGTTCTTAACAAATATACTCACTACTCTTCCTCTTTTGTAAGACTCATCTCAGCAGTAAAATTCCATGATCCTGTGGCGGGAGAATGTGTATAGAACTCAAACCAATAGAAGAGCCACTACTAGGACTGTCAGGATCAGCAGGGTTTAAAAGCGAAGGGGAGCATGCAAGGACAGCCTGCGCACCGGGCAGAGTGAAGGCCCGGAAGGGATGGTGGAACACACGCTAGAGGCCTCTCTAAGGAAGTAACATTTGCATTGAGACTGAAGACAAACAGAAGTTACCCGATAAAGACTATAACTAGGTATCTAAAAAACCTAAGTTTTTAAACACGCAGTATAAATATTCCCATAGTAAATTAAACTCCCATTTAAAAATTTTTATGTTTGCCTTACTTTGTGGACTGCATGTGTGTGATACTTAGTTCTCGGTTGCCAGAGTGGGTTAAAGGGTGGTCTCCAAAAGATGTGTCCACGTCTTAGCACCTGGAACTTGGGAGTGTGACTCTGAGTGAAGGGTCTTTGCAGGTTATCAAGTTAAGGATCTTGAGATGAGATCTGGGTTAAAAATTACCCAGCTGGGCCCTAAATCCAATGACAAGTGTCCTTGTAACAGACACACAGAGGAAAGACACAGAGGGAGAGAGACGGGAAGGCCCTGTGAAGCCAGAAGCAGCAAACGGGACTATGCAGCCACAGCCAGCGAAAGACTGCAGCCACCAGAAGCTGGAAGAAGCAAAGGAGGGTTTTTCTGAAGGGCCTTTTGAGGGACCGTGGCCCTGCCAACATCTTGATAGATGTTGAATTTGTGGCCTTTAGAACTGTGACAGAATACATTTCTGTTGTTTTAAATCAGCAAGTTTGTGTAATTTGTTATGGCAGTCCTATGAAATGAATACACTTGGCTTCTCCCTGTTACTGAGCGTGCATCTGGGCCAGTTTCCCCTAGATATCTATCATTTTACACTCAGGGAATCCAAAGTTATACAGATAAACCAAGAAGTCAAAACAAATGCCAAACATCGTATATCTCGAAGCCAAACATATTTTTGGATGTCAGATATGACTATATAATTTGTACCACTGCCTCTATTAGCAAGGATAATGAGGCATGGATACATGGATACTAAACATCCCAGGAGACAGCCTGAAGTTATTTGAAAGAAGCACTCTTTTTTTTCTTTTTAACCAGCCCGTCTGCACTTTCCTTTGCCACCACTACCCTGAGTCATTCTATTTTGTACACCCTATAATTTTAATGTGGACAGTGATTCATCCTGTATCATTGTTCTTTCAAGTAATTCTATTGTCTTTAGTTGGGCTTTTCAAAAAATAGTATGCACATGTAAAGAGGAGTTTATTAATTTTATTTTTATAATAAGTGGTGACTTTAAACCCGGTATCTTTGGATTTTCAGATGCTGCCATCTGTTCTGTGAAATAGAGCAGCATCACCAGAGCTGTTCTGGAGACATGACCCTGCGGCGTTACACGCACACACATGCCTCCGCATCCTCATCGGTTTTCCCAAAGGATTCTACAGAGGTCAGTGGTATTATTTTAAGCAAGCAAACGAACAACTGCAATTTTTGGTGTTTTAATGTGATATTTTATTCTTAATAAGCTGTTATAATAGATACTTGTGTTGATAGAATTGTGAAAAACTACACCCAAGGCTATATTGCAGCATTGTTTATAATACTAACAATGGGAAAATATAATTGTCAAAAAGACAGCAATTATTAAACTATGGTGCATCATATCTAGGGTAGAAAGCTATCATGCTACTTGAAATTATGTTTTAGAGATGGTTATTTTTTTTAAAAAAGATACATAACAAAAGATACATATATAGATACATATATACATAAATGAAGATGTATATAGAAGTATGAATACATATGATAGATGTATTATATGTTATTGCTGTAATTTGGCTACAACTGAAAGGTTAATCATTTACCCAAATTAAAAAAGGGGTAAGTGAGAAGTTTCCCAGTTCCTGAAGTAGTTAGTTGGGGAAGTGGGCACACTGCATACTGTATATGAACTGGATCTACCATTCAGACCCGTCTGTAAAGAAAAGGCACAGGAGTTACAGGATTTCGTTCCCTGCTCTCCCTCCTAAACAGGAAGCAGAGTATATCTATGACTTTCTATACATATATATATGTTGAGAACTGAGTGAACAGATTCCGGATTGAACACATAATCTGGTGTTTTCTCCATACTGAGCTAATTTAAAGTGGAAACAAACTACCTTCCTGAAGCCATGGTTTTTCTCATTACTTGACCAAAAAATGTCCCCAAACGCCCCCCAAAAAACACCCCCAAATCCTGAACTATTTGCCAACTTCAGAGTTAAAACAGGAAAATCAACTTGGAGAAATTTCTTCCTATGTCCTAGGCTGATAAGAAACTAGTTCATGTAATCCCAAATGAATCTAAAGGAGCTCACTGCATTCAATGAGCAGAGATAGTCCTCGGATCCTGACTCTTTCTCCACAACCAACTTTTAGGCCCATAAATTCAACCCTCAGGATTAGGGTGTCAATTAAGGAGAACAACGGCTATTTTTAAAAATTGTGTAGATTAAGAAAATGAAATTAGAGTATCTTAAGGAATCCACCAAAAAGTGTTGAGCAAGCAAGACTGTGTTTATAAAACCTTAGTCTGTGCTTTGGAAATCATACATTGCAGCACCCAAAAGAGAAATATAGAAAATGTCAGACAAACCAAAAACCAAGAGAGGATCTGTTCCACAGGAAAGAATGATAAAGGAAGTTCTTTAGCTTCATGGAAAGTGATCCCAGATAAAAATGTAGATATTCAGGAATAAATGAAAAACACTCCAAATGATATATATATGAGTAAATGATAAATGAGGGTAAGTGTAAAAGCTTATTTTTCCACTTAATTCCTTAAGAAACATAACTGTTGAAAGCAAAAATTCTAATACTGTACTATAGGGGTTATATCATACATAGATGAAATATAAGTGACAAGTAATGGTATAAAAGATGGGGTGATGGCAAATGAAACTATATAATTGCAAGGTTCTTACATTTCACTTGAAGTGGTACAGTATTAACTTAAGTAAACCATGAAAACAGTAATTTCTGGAGGAACCATGAAAGTAAAGCAATTTGAAGCAATATAGCTAAGAGGCCACTAGAGACCCAACTATATGTCTAGAAGAGATGCAGACACAGGGAGGATGAATATAAAAGAACAGAAAAGACATAACACGCAGCCAGTAACACAAAAAAGCTGGAATATTATGTCGATATCACACAAAGTAGAAGTCAATAGAAGGCTTATTACTAAAGATGAAGGGGGAACATTTCTCAAGGATTAAAGGACCAACTCATCAAAAGAGCATAATAATCTTTTCTTGTTATATGTTTCCGTTACCATTTATCCCCCCATACACTCTTTCATCTCCATCCGCCTCCCTCCTCCTGCAATCAATCACATAATAATCTTCATTATTAAGTGTGTATGTACATAATAGCAGAGCTCAAAATCCATGAAGCAAAGACTGGCATCACTTAAAGGGGAACATAGGTAAGTCCACACATCATATGTGGAGATTTTAAATCCCTCTGTTACTAACTAGACAAAAAAATCAGCAAGGACATAGAAGACCTGAACACTACCAACCACCTTGATCTAACTGGTATTTATTTTTACAATGCTGTACTTAAAGGTATTGAACACACATTCAAGTGTACATGAAACGCTCATCAAAAAATGGACCATATGCTGGGCCATAAAACAAGTCCCAATCAATTTTAAAGAAGTGAAATTTTGTAGTGTATTCTCTGACTACAATGGAATTAAATTAGAAATAAAACCAAAATATTTGGATATTAAACAACATATACAACATACTTTTAAATAACACATGGGTCACCAAAGAAATCAGAAGGAAAAACCAGCAAATATTTCAATCAGGATGATATTGAAAATACAACATGAAAATTTGTGCAATGTGGATAAATAAGTATTTAGATGCAGGTTCAAAAGTTTATCTTAGAAAAAGTAGGTAAAGTTCCATTTTAAGAAGCTAGAAAATGCAAAGCAAAGCAATGCAGACTGAAGATAAGTAGAAGGAAATAACAAAGATATGAGCAGAAATCAAAGCAATAAAAAACATAAAGAAAATTAACAAGTCAAAAAATGGTTCTTTGAAAAGTTTAACAAAGTTGCTAAACCCTTAGGTAAACTAAATAATAAAAAATAAAAAAGAAAGAAAATATAATTCACCAATATTAGTAGTAAAAGATGGAATTTCAGATTTTATAGATTCTACATGCATCAAATATAATAATGGAGTATTATAAACAAGTTTATGTAAATAAATTCAATAACTTAAATGAAATGGGCCAATTCCTAAAAATACAACTCATCAAAATTCATGTAAGATAAAAATACAAATACTTATAAAAGTATTTTATAAATTTATATAAAACTCCAAATACTTATATATTTACTAAGGAAATTAAATTAGCAAAACCTTCCCACAAAGAACACTGAAGGCCCAGGTAATTTTACTGGTGAAACTATCAAGAAATAGTTTAATTTGACTATAATTCAGAAAGAACAGCAATCTTACATAAAATCTCTCTGAAAATAAAGAAAAAACATCCCCCAATACAGTTTATATGGATAGTATACTCTGATACAAGACCTGAAGACATTACAGAAGAGAAAATTACAGACCAATATCCCTCAATATTTAGCAAAATGTTAGCAAATCAAAGCCAGAAATATATAAAAACTCTAATACATCATTACAAAATTGGGTTTCATTCAGGGCATAAGAGATAATCAACATAATCTACTATATTAAGAGAAATAAAGGAGAATAAAATAATTTGTATATGTATATATATAAAGAAAAAATATTTGATGAAACTCAACATCATTTGATGATAAAAAAAAAACCCTTTTTAAATTAGAAGGAGAAATTTCCCTTAATCAGGTAATTGGTATCTATTAACAGTTTAATCTAGGTAATATTCAACATAATGGCGAAATATTGAATGCTTTACATCTAAAATAAGGAAGATGCCAAGGATGCCCACTCTCACAGTAAGGCAAGAAAAAAGGTATAAATATCAAAAAAAGAAGAGGTGAAACTATCTCTGTATGCATATGACATGATTTCTTACATAGAAAAACCCAAGGAATCCATAGAACAATTAGAGCAGGGGTATCAAACTCATTTTCACCGGGAGCCACAGCAGCCTAGTGGTTGCCTTCAAAGGGCTGAATGTAGAGCTCCCTGCCCCTAGTTAAGGAGTAGTTACATTTATATAGTTCTAATATTACATTTGGCCCTCTGAAGGCAACTGTGAGGCTGATGTGACCCCTGGTGAAAATGAGTTTGACACCTCTGAACTAGAAGAATAATAGAATTTAGCAAGCTGTAGAATACAAGCTTAATATAAAAAAATCAACTGTGTTTTAATAACAGCAGCAGTTGGAAACTAAAGTAAAAAATCAATTTATAATAGCATCAAAAATATAATATATTTATGGAATTTTCTCAGAAAAATAAAAATCGACCTGCCTTTTGACCCAGCAATTCCACTGCTAGGATTATATCCCAAGAATCCTAAAACATCAATTTCAAAGAACCTATGCACCACAATGTTCATAGCAGCACAATTTACAACAGCCAAGATCTGGAAGCAACCTAGGTGCCCATCAGTAAATGAATGGATCAAAAAATTGTGGTACATATACACAATGGAATTCTATGCAGCAGAGAGAAAGAAGGAGCTACTACCCTTTGCAACAACATGGATGGAACTGGAAAGCATTATGCTGAGTGAAATAGGCCAGGCACTGAAGGACAAATACCATATGATCTCACCTTTGACAGGAAGCTAAAAGAATAAAACAAACAAGCAACAGAATAAAAACAAAGACACTGAAATAGAGAACAAGTGGGCAGCGACCAGAGGGGAGAGGGAAGGGAATTTAAGGGGAAAAAGGGGGAGGGATTTTGAGGAACAAGTATGAAAGACACAGGGATGAGGATTGGGGGGGGGAATGGAAGGGAGGAGGGAGACGGGGTGGGGGGGTGGGATGGGAGAAATAGATAAAAAAAAGTACTTGAAAAGTAACTAAATAAAATTTATTAAAAAATAATATATTAGGTATTAATTTAAAAAATATGTGTAAAACCTGTATACTTAAAAACCTACTGCTGAGAGAAATCAAAGAGGACAAAAAAATAGAGAGGTAATTTGCTCATGACAGAAGACGCATCACCAAGATGTCAATTCTCTCCAAATTAAAGTACATACTAAATGTTACTGTAATCACAATGTCACCTCTTTTTTACATAGAAAATGACAAGCTCATTCTAATATTTATATGAAAAATCAAAGGACCTAATATATGTAAAGCAACTTTGAAAAAGAAGAATCATGTTGGGAGGATCTATAAAACCTTCTACTTCAAGACTTTCTATAAAGCTACAGTAATCAAGATAGTAAATACGGGCACAAAGACATAGACAAATGTAGCAGAACAGAGAGCTAAGAATGGATCTACTTAACTTAAAAGGTCATTTGATTTATTTTTATTGCCGACACTATTACAGATGTTCCCCATTTCCCCCCTTTGCTCCCCTCCCCTTCCCCCGCTCCAGGCCTTCACGATAGTGCTGTCTGTGTCCACGGGCTATGCATGTGTGTTCTCATCCCTCCGTCCCCACTCTGACCCCACCCCTCTCTGAGATCTGTCTGTTCCATGTATCCATGCCTCTGGTCTTCTTTTCGTTTGTCAGTTTATTTTGTTCATTAGATTCCACATATGAGTAAGATTGTGTGGCATTTGTCTTTCTCTGCCTGGCTTATTTTGCTTAGCATAATAATCTCCAGGTCCATCCATGCTGTTGCAAAGGGTAAGGGTTCCTTCTTTTTTTCTGAACTTTTTGAAATCCTCACCTGAGGATATGTTTTTTAAGTTGATATTAGAGAGAGAGAAAGGGAGAAACATCAACTGGTTGTCTCCCCCGCCTGCCCTAACTGTGGATAAAACCCCAACCTAGGTAAGTGCTCTGACTGGGGATCGACACCCGCAACCTTCTGGTATATGAGATGACACTCCATCAACTGAGCCACCTGGCCAGGGCGAGAGTTCCTTCTTTTTTACAACCATGTAGTAGTCCACTGTGTAAATGTCTTTGTCTTTTTCATCCACTTTCCATATTCACTGTCAGAATCAGAAAGCATAGATGCACCTCTGTGTTCATAGCAGTGGTATTTACAACAGCCAAGATCTGGAAACGGCCCAAGTGCCCATCAGTGGATGAGTGGATAAAAAAGACAAAGACAGTGAATATGGATAAACCACTATAAAACCTTCTACTTCAAGACTTTCTATAAAGCTATAGTAATCAAGATAGTGAATATGGGCACAAAGACATAAAAAAAACGACTAATAACACAAAATGCTGCTCAACAGCAGAAGTCATCAGAGGAATATAAATGTAAAACACAGTGAGATACATTACAGGATCACGTAAGTTACAAAATGCTGTTGTTATACGAATGTGGAACAACGTGAACTGCTGTACATTGTTGGGGACTGTAAAAAGATGCTGTGAAAAACAGTCTGACAGTTTTTTATAAAGAAATAGTCTTTCCCCTGGACCCAGCAAGGGAAATAAAAATATATGTTTTGAAAAAAAGTAACAGAAAAATGTTCATACCAGCTTTATTCAAGATGGCCAATAACTGGAAACAGCCAATGTGTCCAACAGAACAGGTGAACTGTGGAGTATTTGTAAGATGGACTACTACTTATAAAAAAGGAACAAACTACTGTACATGCAACAACATGAATGAATCTCAAAAATACAGTGAGAAAAACTTTATAAAGAGTGCACATTGTACCCTGGCTGGTGTGGCTCAGTGGGCTGGGTGTCCTCCTGCAAACTGAAAGGTCGTGGGTTTGTTTCCCAGTCAGGGCACATGCCTGGGTTGCAGGTTCAGTCCCTGGTCAGGGAGCCTATGAAAGGCAACCAATCGATGTTTCTCTCTCACACTGATGTGTTTTTGTCTCTCTCTCCCTCCCTCCCTTCCCCTCCTCCTTCCCTTCCGTCCTTCCTTCCCCTCTCTAAAACCAATAAGGATGTCCTCAGGTGGGGATAAAAAAATGTATAAAAGAGAATGGACATTGTATAATTCCATTTTTTATGTGAGTGGGGGCAAATGTTAACAGTGAAGGGGCAGAAGGGAACTTTAAACAAATACTGAATTTCAATTAAGATTTATGGTAAAGTACTTAGGAGTAAAGTGTGTTTAAGTTTGTAACTTACTTTGAATGCATCAAAAAATAAAAGATTGACAGAAGGATGAACAGATGCATAGATATACTACCAGGGAAATATAGCAAAATGTTAACTGAGCCATATATATGAATGTTCTTTAAGTAATTATTTCAACTGTTCTAATACTTGAAATTTTTCACAATAAAATGTTGGGGAAAAATTGTGTTTTCAGCCCTGGCTCATGTAGCTCATGGTGGGGTGTTGTCTGCAAACCAAAAGGTCACTGGTTTGATTCCCCATTAGAGCACATGCCCGGGTTGCTGGCCAGGTCACCTCCGTTGGGGGCATGTGGGAGACAACTGATCAATGTTTATCTTTCACATTGATGTCTCTCTCCCTCTTCCCCCTGTACCCTGCATTCCAAAAGTAAATAAATAAAATCTTTTAAAAAATTGTGTTTTCAATTCCTCTGCTCTCTCACATCGCCTGTACAAATTAGAACTGAATTTGTATGAAGTGAGCCAAGAGGGGAGGCTATTTTCAGAGTTATGACTTTATCTTTTAAAAAAACTAACACACTTTAACAGAAAAAAATAAACCAAAACATTCCTTGTCACCAAAGAATGAATTAAAATGCAGAGTGATTTTAGCTTCACATTATATATGCAATGACTCTGGCTCTGATGGAGAATTTCGGAAGTTTCATGCACTGTGCCTCAGCTTAGGTGCCTATGTCCAAGGCTAATCATTTAAAGATGGGCATCTGCCTTCGCTATAGTCTTTAGCACAAGAAAATATATTTGCTGAGCTTGGGATCTCAAGGTGAAACTGAAGGATCATGCAATGTCAACAAAGCAAAACAAATTTTTAAAAAGTCAAGAAAAACACATAATAGAGGGATAGTCATATAACATATTACAGACAGACTTGATGTTTATACCCTCAAGAAAAAACTTTTGGGTTTCATTACCTTTATCAAGAGATGCTCCTGCCATGTGGTAAAAGCTCAATGCAGTGTCCACATCATTAATATTCTTTAGGAAAGTAAAGAAGTTCTCCACTTCTTGAAATGTCAGACCCTGAAAGAAGAGAGACAGCAGAGTAAGGCAGGAACCTCTAACAAAAAGCTGCATAAGATGCAGAAAACTAGGCTGTTACTTATGTCTATCAATCAGACATGTGTCTATGTCTAGAACAGAGACTGAATAAATTAGTCAAGGGATGTCAAGTTTGAACACAATAGGGGAACAAAATTCTAGACTTCTACCCTGAGAAAGGCAAGCTGGCTAATTGCTTTCCCCTCACATGTAAAACCTGACATAAAGCTTTTACAGTGGTGGCTGGATGTCTTTAATGAAAATATTCCTAACTGTACCCTGCAATTAGTCATAGTATCTATTTTGACATTTCCTAAATGAGCTGTAGCCACTTGGTCTGTCTTATATCTTAAAAAGATCAGAATCAGGATTCTATTTAAATAATCTATTCAGAGGCTAGCTAAGCTGTTTAAAGCTTAAACTAATTAAAGAATCGCCAACCTCTGTGATATAGGCTGGAATGGTTTCAGAATTTAGCAGAACCTAAGGACTTGGAAAGCTGTTCATTATCTTGCCTTTAAAGCTATTAATAAAGGAATTTGCCCCTTAATTTTAATCTGATAAAATTCTACGAATGAAGAAATTCTTTTCAAAAGCTAGTCAAAGGTCTGCTGACCTCAAATTCTACTTGTATGAAGGCTTGAGAGAGAATAGTTACATAAACAGGGGCCCCCAGTCCCCTTACAGGGAGGAAGATTTGTCCTGTTTGCCTATTTCCCACGTCTCACATATCATGCTGTGATGGAAATGAACACAATTTCTAAGACGTAAATAACACTGAAGAGACACTGAGATTAATGTCTTTTAATGAAAAATCAGGTCCTTAATGGATTGCAGATGTCAGCTGGCTTCCAGTTAGTGCTACTCCTCTTCCAATTTCCATTTCCCCAAACTACAGAGCCCAGGAGTCCACAATGAGAACCCAGGTGTAAGGAAACCTGAAGATAGACAATCTATAGTACTTTCCTGGTATTCTTCAAATTGGATCAATGGTATCTTTCTCATTTTATCAATCAAACTAAGGCCTAAAATACTGTATGTATAGCCTCACATCACATGATCTGACAGTTTTTTTCTCCAGGAATCAAAGAACTTGAACTTTTTCTTGTGGAATATGATGACCGAATAGAAAGGTGCAGGATTTCTGGCCAAGATAGAGGCATGGGTAGATACACTTTGCCTCCTTGCACAACCAAAAGGATAACAAATTTAAAAACAAAAAATAACTGTAAGAGAAAATTGAACTGTATGGAAGTCTGACAACCAGGGATTTAAAGAAGAAACATTCCTTCAGACCAGTAGGAGGGGCAGAGATGGGCAGCCTGGACAGAGAGGACTGAGGCAAGGTAGTGCTGGTGGATCAGGTGGTCCCACATTTGTGTGTGGATAACTAGACAGACCATGCCACCCAAAGTTCCAGCATGGGGAAGTAGGGCCTCAAAACCTCTGGCAGTAAAAACCTATCAGGGTTGCAGCAGTGGGAGAAACTCTCACCCTTACAAGAGAGTTCATTGGAGAGACCCACAGGATCCTAGAATGTACACAAACCCACCCACCGGGGAACCAGCAGGAGACGGGCCCAATCTGCTTGTGGATAGTGGGGGAAGTGACTCAAAGCAAACAACTAGAGCAGGATCAGAATCACAGAAATGGAGATCACATGAAAGGTTGTCAGTGGAGAGCAGGAAGGGGAGAATGGGAGAAAAGGTACAGGGAGTAAGAAGCATAAATGTTAGGTACGAAATAGACAGGGGGAGGTTAAGAATAGTATAGGAAATGAAGAAGCCAAAGAACTTATATGTAAGACCCATGAACATGAAATAAGGAGGGAATGCTAGTGGGAGGGGAGTATAGGGTGGAGGGGAATAATGGGGAGAAAAAAATGGGACAAGTGTAATGGCATAACCAATAAAATATATTTAAAAATTTTAAAAAGGTGCAGAAAACATAAATGTACAACTTAACAACCTATTGTAAAGTAACATCCATAAAACCCCCATTAAGGTCAAGGAACAGATTATTATGATCATCCTAGAAGCACTTCATGTGCCCTGACTGGGAACTGAACCATGATTGTTTGGTTTGCAGGCTCGTTCCTTGCCTTTTTTTTTTCCAAAGCACTATTACCTATTTATGCATTGTTAAAAGACACCAGTTTGGGGACTTCTGCCAAGATGGAGGCATAGGTGGAGACGCTGTGCCTTCTCTCACAACCAAGTTTAGAGACAACTAAATATCAGCAACAGAAAACACAGCCAGAACACAGAAAATTGAACTTTTCGGAAGTCTGATAACAACAAATTCTTCAGCCTGACTGGTAAGAGGGGTGAAACCAGCAGCTGTCGGAGCAGGGTTGCACAGAAAAACTCAGTCAGACAGACTCAGGTGCCCGGAACCCAGGCACAGGGTTGGACCTAGTAAGCAACTCAGCGAGTGACCGCGGGGAAACAGCCAGGGAGCAGAGCTGAGGGTTGACTGTGGTCGCGCTTTCCTGCGCAGATAGACAAGGAGGGAGTGGGCGGTGAGACTAGGGGACTGAGCAGGCCCCAAGGCGAGCGGCAGCACAGGGCACCGCCATTTCCCCACTCTGACCCCACCTCCACATACAGCGTCATAACCCAGTGACCTGAGTGGCCCCGCCCTGGTGAACCACCTGAGGCACTGCTCCTCACCCAGCGGAGAGAAACAGCAGAGGTCGTCATTTCCCCGCTCTGACCACGCCCCCACATACAGCATCACAACCCAGCCACCTGGGATTCCAAGGCTCCGCTCCTCATACTTAACGGGTGAGAACAGACCAAAAATGGCTCAAAAAGATCTCAAAGCCCCAGAGCCTATAAATCTAAGCGATAAAGAAATAGCAAAACTCTCAGATGCACAGTTTAAAACACTGGTGATCAGGATCCTCACAGAACTGGTTGATTATAGCCACAAATTAGACAAATATATGAAGGCGAAACTAATTGAAATGAATGGAATTGCACAGGGCACCAACAGCGATGAAAAGGAAACTGGGACTCAAATCAATGGAGTGGACCAGAAGAAAGCAAATAATGGCCAAACAGAAAAGAGTGAAGAAGCAAGAATTCAAAGAAATGAGGAGAGTCTTAGGAACCTCCAGGACATCTTTAAACGCTCCAACATCCAATTATAGGGGTACCAGAAGGGGGAAAGGAACAGCCACCAGTGGAAAACTTATTTGAACAAATAATAAAGGAAAATTTCCCCAATCTGGCAAAGGAAATAGACTTCCAGGAAATCCAGGAAGCTCAGAGAGTCCCAAAGAAGTTGGACCCAAGAAGAAACACACCAAGGCACATCATAATTACCTTAGCCAAGATTAAAATGAAGGAGAGAATCCTAGAAGCAGCAAGAGATAAGGGGACAGTCAGCTACAAAGGAGTTCCCATCAGACTGTCAGCAGATTTCTCAAAAGAGACCTTACAGGCAAGAAGGGGCTGGAAAGAGGTATTCCAAGTCATGAAATCCAAAGACCTACAACCAAGATTGCTCTATCCAGCAAAACTTTCATTTAGAATGGGAGGACAGATAAAGTGCTTCTCAGATAAGATCAAATTCAAGTTCATCATCACCAAGCCCTTATTATATGAAATGCTAAAGGGACTTATCTAAGAAAAAGAAGTTAAAAAAACATGAACAGTGAAAGGACAGCAAAGTCACAGTTATTAACAACCACACCTAAAACAAAAGGACAACTAGATCAGGAGCAGAAACATAGAAATGAAGATCTCGAGGAGGGTTAGCAATAGGGGAGTGGGAGGAGGAGAAGGGGAGAGAAGGTACAGAAAATAAGTAGCATAGACAGTAGATAGAAAATTGATGGGGGGGGCAAGAATAGTATGGGAAATATAGAATCTAAAGAACTTGAGATACATGGTCATAAACTAAAGGGGGGGTAATGGTGGGGACGGGGGGGTAGGGTGGAGGGGAATGAAGGGGGAATAAAACAACTGTAATGGCATAATCAATAAAAAAATAAATTAAAAAAAGACACAAGTTTAATTATGTTTGTTTTTGAACTTCATAAATGAATCATGAAGCATGCATTCTACAGTCATGTACCGCATAATGATGTTTCAGTCAATGAAGACTATGTGACAGTATTCCCAACGGATTACAAAGGAGCTGAAAAATTCCTATCCCCTAGTGATGCGGTAGCCTTGGCAACATCATAGGTCTATGTGTTACATGTTTGTGGAGATGCTGGTATAAACAAACCTACTGTGCTGCCAATGGTCAGCTGTATGAAAGCATAGCACATATTCATGTTTACTAAAAATATTTTATTGATTATGCTATTACAGTTGTTCCATTCCCCCTTTCACCCTGCACATCCCTCACATCCACATTCCCCTTTAGTTCATGTCCATGTGTCATAAGTTCTTTAGCTTCTACATTTCCCATACTATTCTTGCCCTCCCCCTATTTTATACCTACCATCTATGCTACTTATTCTCTGTACCTTTTCCCCCTCTTTCCTCCTCCCGCACCCCTGTTGCTAACCCTCCATGTGATCTCTATTTCTGTGGTTCTGTTCCTGTTCTAGTTGTTTGCTTGGTTTGATTTTGTTTTAGGTGTGGTTGTTAATAACTGTGAGTTTGCTGTCTTTTTACTGTTCATGGTTTTTATCTTATTTTTCTTAGATAAGTCCCTTTAACATTTCATATAATAAGGGCTTGGTAATGATGAACTTTAACTTGACCTTATCTGAGAAGTACTTTATCTGGCCTTCCATTCTGAATGAAACCTTTGCTGGATAGAGCAATCTTGGATGCAGGTCCTTGCCTTTCATGACTTGGAATACTTCTTTCCAGCCCCTTCTTCCCTGTAAGGTCTCTTTGGAGAAATCAGCTGATGGGAACTCCTTTGTAGGTGACTGTCCCCTTATCTCTTGCTGCTTCTAGGATTCTCTTCATTTTAATCTTGGCTAATGTACTTATCATGTGCCTTGGTGTGTTCCTCCTTGGGTCCACTGAGTTTTGGGATTTTCTGAGCTTCCTGGACCTTCTGGAAGTCTATTTCCTTTGCCAGATTGGGGAAGTTCTCCTTTACTATTTGTTCAAATAACTTTTCCACTTGTTGCTCTTCCTCTTCCCCTCTGGTACCCTATAATTTGGATGCTGTAACGTTTAAAGATGTCCTGGAAGTTCCTCAGCCTCTCATTTTTTTGAATTCTTGTTTCTTCATTCTTTTCTGTTTGGTTGTTTCTTTCTTCCTTCTGGTCCACTCCATTAATATGAGTTCCAGTTTCCTTCCCATCACTATTGGTTCCCTGTACATTTTCCTTTATTTTACTTAGTGTAGCCTTAATATTTTTCATCTAATTTGTGACCAAATTCAACCAACCCTGTGAGCATCCTGATCACCAGTGCTTTGAACTGTGCATCTGATAGGTTGGCTATCTCTTGGTTGCTTAGAAGTATTGGCTTTGGAGCTTTGATCTGTTCTTCCATTTGAGCCTTTTTTTTTTTTTTTTTGGTCTGGTTGCACCTGTTAAGTGTGAGGGGTGGAGTCTTAGATGTTCCCCAGGGCAGGGCAATCCACTTACTGGGTTGTGACGCTATATGTGGGGGTCGAATCCCAGAGGGAACAATGGCGCTTGCTCCACTCGCTCTCAGATTTCAGTCCCTTCTACCACTTCCCACAAGCGAACTGGGCCATTCTGGTGGTGGTTCCCGGGTGGGTGGGTTTGTGTATGTTCTAGGACCCCATGGGTCTCTCCAACGAACTCTCCTGTGAGACTAGGATTCTCTCCCAGCACCTCAACCCCCACAAGTGTTTTCAATCAGTGCTTTTAGGTTTCATTTCCCGTCGCTGGGGCCCTGGGTTGTGCGGTCTGTCTCATTCCGTTTTTGCCTGCTTTATCTGCACGTGAATGTGTGACTGCGGTCTGACGGTTGCCTTGCTCACCTCACTGGGTCTGCTCGTTGCCTCCCTGAGCCCAGGGTCTGCCAGCCACCGCTGCCTGTGTGACTGGGTCTGCCACCACTTTTTCCCGCTGTGACCCCTCTCTGCCCGTCTCAACTCTGCCCCTCTTACCGGTCTAGATAAATGGTTGTCGGACTTACGTACAGTTCAATTTTGTCAGTTCTGGTTGTTTTTTGTTTCTAAATTTTTGTTGTCCTTAATTCTCGTTGTGCGAGGAGGCACAGTGTGTCTACCTATACCTCAGTCTTGGCCGGAAGTTATGTTTATATGTTTTTTAAATTATATTTTATTGATTATATTATTACAGTTGTCCTGATTTTCCCCCCTTTGCACCCTTCCATGCAGCAGCCTGCACTCCCTCAGGCCATCTGCACACCTTTGTTCATGTCCATCAGTCATGTATATAAGTTTTTTGGCTTCTCCATTTCCTATACTGTACTTTATACCGCCATGGCTATTCTGTAACTACCTATTTGTACTTCTTAATCTCCTCACCTCTTCACCCATTCCCCTACAACTAACTCACTCCCATCTGGCAAACATCAAAATGTCCTGAATATCCATGATTCTGTTTCTGTTTTTCTTGTTTGCTTAGTTTGTTTTTTTAGATTAGATTGTTGACATATATTTTTGCCATTATATGTTCATAGTTTTGATCTTCTTTTTCTTAAATAAGTCCTTTTCACATTTCATATAGTAATGGTTTGGTGATAATGAATTCCTTTAATTTTTTTCTAGTCTGGGAAGCTCTTTATCTGCCTTTCGATTCTAAATGATGGCTTTGCTGGGTAGAGCAATCTTGGCTGTAGGTACTTGCTTTTCATGACTTTGAATATCTCTTGCCTGAAAAGTTTCTTTTGAGAAATCAGCTGACAGTCTTAAGGAAATTTCCCTGTAGGCAACTAACTGGTTTTCTCTTGCTGCTTTTAAGATTCTCTCTTTAACTTTAACCATTGGTATTTAAATTATGACAGTCGTGGAGCGGGCCTCTTTGTATCCATCTTGTCTGGGACTCTCTGTGCTTCCTGGACTTGCATGTCTACTTCTTTCACCAAATTAGGGCAGTTTTCTTTCATTAATTTTTCAAATAGATTTGCAATTTCTTGCCTTTTCTCTTCTCTTTCTGGCATTCTATGATGCAAATGTTGGATTACTTGAAGTTGTCCCATGGGCTGCTTATACTATCCTAGTTTTTTTCTTCTTTTGTTCTGATTGGTTGTTTTTTGCTTCCTTATGTTCAAAATCATAGATCTGATTCTCAGCTTCATCAACTCTACTGTTGTTTCCCTGTAAATCATTCTTTATTTCAATTAATGCATCCTTTGTTTTTGACTTTTTTATGCTGTTGAGGTCCTCACTAAGTTCCTCAACATCCTTATAATCAGTGTTTCTGATTCTGCATCTGATAGATTGCTGATCTCCATTTCGTTTAGTTCTTTTTCTGTAGTTTTGATCTATTCTTTCATTTCGGCCATGTTCCTTTGCCTCCTTGTGTTCACTTCTATGTATTAGGTAGAGCTGCTTTGACTCTGTCTCTTGGTAGAGTGGCCTAATGTAGTAGGTGTCCTATACAGTGCAGTGGCATGGCCACCCCGATCACCCAACCTGGATACTCGAGTGTGCCCAATGTGTGGGCTAAGTACACCCTTTTCTTGTAGTTGAGCCTTGGTCACTGTTGGCAGATCAATGGGAGAAATTTATCCAGGCCAGTCAACTACAAGGACTGGCTGTGACCACTTACCACCAATTTCTACCCTTCATGAAGGATCAGCTGTGCAGGGTCAGGGTGGTGGTGTTCCAGTGTGGTCTGTAGCTGTCCACTGGGTATACAGGTCCTGGGGTTTCCTGGGTGGTGTATGTCCAGGTCAGCCCCTACCTGTGTTATTCCCAGGGCCACCATGCCTGAGCTGTAAAACAATCTGAGATGGCTTACTTGTACGGGGCTTGGAGATTCCCAGGTGAAGCCAAGCTGTGAATCTAGGCTGGCTGCTGCTATTGTCAGGCCTGGGGCTCACTGAGGCCAGCAGATGCGTGTTTGATAGGATTTAGGAAGTTGCAAAACATGAGACAAGACCAGCCATTCATATGGACAAGCAACTTAAATGGGTGTAAGTTGGGTGTGGCGGAGCCTCTGGGGATCTCCAAGGCAGATCAAACAGTGTTAGCCAGGTTGATGGGGTCTCAGATATGGCACCAGCTTGCTGGATCTGCGAAGGGAGGGTTTAGAAAAGGGACAATGGCCTCTGCTCAATTTGATGCTAGAGCTCAGAGGGAGTGAGTCTGAGTAGGTGAGTCCATGTGTGGGTTCTTTAAGAGGAACTACTTGGGACTCCAGAAGTTTCTTCCACTAACTCAATCCCTGCTGGTTTTTGTAGTCAGAAGTTGTGGGGACTCCTCTTCCTGGCACCAAAACCCTGGGCTAGAGGGCCTGGGCTAGGATTCTTTGCTCCTGATACATCCCTTCCAAATTTTTATTTCCTACACATGGGGAGGGACCAGCTTGTTCCGCATTTGTGAACTTCCTACCAGTCTAGATGGATGTGGTTTCTTTCATTCCATAGTTTTTAGACTTCCCTTCGACTTGATTTCTGATGATTCTGAATGATGGTTGTTCTATTTTTGTTGTAATTTTGATGTGGTTGTGCAAAGTGCAAGCCATTTTTACCTATGCTGCCATCTTGATTGGAAGTCTCTGTTTGTATATGTTTTGATACATAACTACTTACCATTGTGCTACAACTGCCTATAGTATTCAGTACATAACATGCCATATGGGTTAGGCTAGAAGCAATAGACTATGTACCATATAACCTAGCTGTGCAGCAGGCTTTAAGTTTGTGTAAGTACACTCTATATTGTTTGCATAATGGTGAATCTCCTAACTAGTCATTTCTCAGAAGGTATTTCTATTGTTAAGAGGCACGTTACTATAGTACATATAGCTTCTCTCTTCAAGATTTGTCCATAGTTTTGTGTATACCTGTAATTCATTCATTTTTATTGCTGTAAGTATTCCATTGTGTAAATAGACCACAATTTATCCATTCTATTTGGGCCATTTCTAGTTTTTGGCCACTGTGATAGTGGTGCATTTGTACTTAAGCATTTATTCCAACATTTATGGATTACATACTATGTACCAACCTCCATAATATTTGGCGGTAAAATGGAAGGCCAATATTAAGTAATTTTCCCCTAACTTGAGGTCATTCTCTTGGCCTTGACTTACAGCATCCAGATGTAGGGCTCATGGTTTTATAAAGGCCATAGAATGCTATCTAAGGTAAGCACTAGACTAGAACCAAACTTACAGAGAATTAAAGGTTTGACAGTATCACATGCTTATGATGAGTACACTAATACCATCTTTTCTTCATCTCCGTCAAAAGATACGTACACAGACACACAGATATGCAGAGGTAAAAACAACCCAAGTGTCCATCAATGGCTGAAAGGATAAATGAGATGTGATATAATTAATTATTCACTCTTTAAAAGTAAAGAAATGTGGACACATGCTACATAACACGGATGAACTGTGAAGAAATTATGCCAAGTGAAATAAACCAATTACAAAAGAACAAATACTGTATGATCCCATATATGTGAGTAGTTAAGTTTACAAAGGCAGAAAGTAGAATAGTTTTTGCTGGGGGCCTGGGGGGAGATAAATGGGGTCTTAGTGTTTAATGGGTACAGTTAAACAGTTTTAGTCTGAGAAGATAAAGTAAATTCTGGAGCTAGACTGAGGGGATGGTTGCACAACAGTGTAAATGCCACTGACTTGTATACTTAAAAGTGGTAAGTCTTAGGTTTTTTTTTTTTTTTTAACCACAATTTAAAAAAAGGCTTGCTAAAGCTTTTTACTTTTCTTATTACAGTGTGGGTTTCTATGGCGGGGGAAGATAAGGGTTTGAGTTATTGAAGATTTTTTTTTTGGCTAAAAGGTTAACATAAAATCCCCAAACAGAACAAGCATAGTAGTGAAAATGCTCCTCATTTTGACAGACAACTCTAATGTTTGTTAATTAACTTATTATGAAATATCAAAAAATGTAGGTCAAGACCAGAGTGTTTATGCTGACAATTATTTGTGGGCAGACAGCAAGAACCATCTGAATTGAGTGGGCATTCAACGTGATAATTTTGAAAAATAGTGGCGTATAAATCACATTATGTCATTATTAAATCAAAATATGTACATTTTGTCTTTTATTACATAGATATAATAAAAAATATTTATTCAGCAGCTATTAACCACTGAGGACTATGCCAGGAATAGAGAAGAAAATAAAACTGCATTGGCCTTGATTTTATAGAGGTAAAATTTAGATAGATCTCCTTAAAGAAAAGATTATTCCAGTCACAAAATTCTTATTTCTTGGTAACTACCCTGTAAAAAATCCAGAGAGTTATTAGAATAAGACTATAACATGAAGTTTGTGTATGAAAAAATGAAAGGATATGCTTTATGAAAATTAATATGTTCAGATTAGAAGGCTATAGCTTATACACACTCTACTGGCAGATAACTTGAACAGATATATAGTCAATATATTTGCCAATGATACCTCAGACAAGAATCTGATCTTCAAAATATATAAAGAAGTCACATGACTCCACTCCAGGAAGACAACAATTCAATTGGAAAATAGGCATAGGGCCTGAACCAATACTTCTCCAAGAAGGACATACAGAGAGCCCAGAGATGTATGAAAGGATGCTCAGCATCACTAGTCATCAGAGAGATGCAAATTAAAACCACAGTGAGATGCTACTTCACCCCAGTCAGAATGGCCATTATTAACAAGTCAACAAACACCAAGTGCTGGCAAGGTTGTGGAGAAAAGGGAACCCGAATATGCTGTTGGTAGGAATGCAGACTGGTGCAGCCACTGTGGTAAACAGTATGGAATTTCCTCAGAAAACTAAAGATGAAATTGCCTTTTGATCCAGTGATTTCACTGCTGGGATTATCCCCTAAGAATCCTGAAACAGCAATTCAAAAGAACCTATGCACACCAATGTTCATAGCAGCACAATTTACAATATCCTAGTGCTAGAAGCAGCTTAAGTGCCCATCAGTAAATGAATGGATCAAAAAACGATGGTGCATTTACACAATGGAATACTACGCAGCAAAAAGAAGGAGCTCTTACCCTTTGCGACAGCATGGATGGAACTGGAGAACATTATGCTAAGTGAAATAAGTCAGGTGGTGAAAGACAAATACCATATGATCTCACCTATAAGTGGAACCTAATCAACAAAACAAACAAGCAAGCAAAATATAACCAGGTGTTGAAATAAAGAACAAACTGATAGTAACCAGAAGGAAGTGGGGAGAGGGATAATAGGGAAAAGAAGGGGAAGGGTCATCAAGATGCATGTATAAAGGACCCATGAACAGAGCCAACAGGGGGGTAGGACTGAGTGTGGGAGGTGGGGGTGGGTGGGGTAGGGAAGTGTGAGGCGGGAAAATGGGGAATAATAATTAAACAAATAAAAACTCTAAAACAAAGATTTGGATAGGCATCTTACCAAAAAAAGATATACAAATGTCTAATAAGTACAAAAACTGATACTCAGAATCATCAGTCATTAGGAAAATGCAAATTAAAACACAGTAAGAAACCCGTATGACCCTATTAAGCAATGTCACACCAGTAAATTTAATAACAAAAAGAATACAATGAGACACCACCCTATACCTATTAGGATGACTGTAATAAAAAAGATAGTAACAACTTTTGTGAGGATATGGACAAACTGAAACTCTCATATACTGCTGTGGAACTGTAACACAGTACAGCTACTTTGAACAACAGTTTGAAAATTTCTTTAAAAAACAGTTAAACATAATTTTACCATACAACCCAGCCATTCCACTCCTAGGGATCTCCTTAAGAGAAATGTAAACTTAAGGTCCACACTATGACTTGTATGCAAATATTCAGAGGTATTATTTATAATAACCCTAAAGTAGAAACAATTCAAATGTTTATAAACTAGTAAGTAGATAAAATGCAGTATATTTATACATTGGAATACTGTTCACTATTCAACAATAAGAAGTAACAAACTATTAATATAAGTAACAATATGGGTAAACCTCAAAAATGTAAGTAAAATTAGACACAAAAGACTACATTATATGAATGCATTTATATGAAATATCCAGAAAAGACAAATCTATAGAAATAGAAAAATAGGGATTGACTGCAAACTGGAATGAGGAATCTTTTTGGGGTGATGGGAATATTCTAAAACTGGGTTGCAATGCCAACTGTAGAGATCTGTAAATTTACTAAAAATCACTGAGCCATACACTTAAAATGGGTGAATTTTATGGTATAAAAATTGTACCTCAATAAAGCTTTAAAGAAATAAAAACCACTTGTAATAGATAAGAAGATGGGTAAGTCAG
Source organism: Artibeus jamaicensis (assembly GCF_021234435.1). NCBI lineage: Eukaryota > Metazoa > Chordata > Mammalia > Chiroptera > Phyllostomidae > Artibeus > Artibeus jamaicensis. The sequence goes on from NW_026521788.1 coordinate 23,859,891, forward strand.
CTGGAAAGCCTGAACTTTGGTGCTGACAGGGCATGGTTAAGTACAGACACACTGTTAAGGGATGGATTCCCCTGCCTTGTCCTGTAGCTGGGGATAGCAATCCATCTGCCAGGAATTGATCCATCACCCAAGTTTTTCAAGGACTATGCTAGCAATGTTTCTAGAATCTGGTAGCATCATGATCACATTGTGGTTCAACTCTCAAATATCTGCAAGAATAAGTGGAGATCCCACATAAAAATCATGAACAGACAGCATGAAATAAATAATTTAATAGTTTTATTATAACTGTTTAAAAGTATTAACCCTGCTGAGTGGCTAGCAGCAGTATTAATGAGCAATAATATACAGAGAAAACGACTGGGGATGGGGCTAGAAGAAGACACACGCAGCAAAAGCAATAGCTTCCTAACCTCTGCTTGTCAAAATCCTACCCTGCCTTTAAGGCCAAGGTCAAATAGTATCTCTTCCAAGAATTCTTACTCAGTCTCTTCAGTTGGTTCTAGTCTTTCTCACTGGTGCCTCCAAAAGAACTCAAATTATTATTTAGGTAATTAACACACTGATCAACGCATCTGACAAACATTTGCTTATGAGACACTAGATTGAAGACAACAAAGATGAGTAACACATTGTTCTCAAGAGACTCAAAGTCGAGTGAGTTGCCTTATATTATAATTATTTATTATGTGTCTCCCTTTGCTAAAAATATTAAGTTCTATGACAGCAGAGACTTCAGTTTTTCATCACTGTATTCTCAAAATTTAGAAGAATATTTGGCACATAGTGGTGCTCAATAAATACTGAATAAGAAATTATGTAGTTTTTTGTATATATATCTTTTTCTTACTAGAGTATTACACACTATACATTTCTTGAGGACAGGTGATGGTTTTTGCTCATCTCTGACCTTTCTCACAGCACCTGGCTTGGAGTCTCGCACATAGCAACATCTGCCATTGAATTGAACTATAAATTTTCAATTCCTCCTTACATGGATCTACGAAACTATTAAAGTGTGCAGCTTCTGCACTTGAGCATAGAGAACGACCACTGTGAATTAAATTTATGAAGTCTCAGAAAATCTCTTTCTTTTAATGAGGAGAAGACAATTTACAGGATGAAAAGTAGGGACATTTTAGAGCCAAGTCAGATCTGGGCGAGAAGAATTTATAGGAAAAAGCATATTGAGGGGAATAGGGAAAACCTGGTAGATAGGGACTAATCTTTAAAACAAAGCTCCCCTGCCACAAACAAATAAACAAACAAAAAATGTTCTATTTAAAAAGAAAACTCTTGTTAAATAAGAAACATGGTGGATACGGAGGGTATGAACACAGTAAATTTTCCAGGAACGGCAGGTTCCCCAACTGTTCAATCTATTACTCAGGGACAAAACAGCTACAGCCGCCGATGAAACATGGCCCCTCCAGAGCAGTGGCTCCTCAGTCTAACTTCACAGCAGAATCACATGGGAGGCCTTTTAAGAAACACTGATGCCTGGATCCATCCACTGAGCTTCTGATTTACTGAGTTTGAAGAGAGCCCCAACAACCACGGTTCTTAAAAATTCCCCAAATGAGCCCTGGCTGGTGTAGTTCAGTGGATTGAGCACGGGCCTGTGAAGCAAAGGGTTGCTGGTTCGATTCCCAGTCAGGGCACATGCCTGGGTTGCAGGCCAGGTCCCCAGTAGAGGACACATGAAAGGCAAACACACATTGATGTTTCTCTCCCTCTTTCTCTCTCCTTTCCCCTTTCTCTAAAAATAAATAAATAAATAAAAATTCCCCAAGTGACCCCACTGGGCCACCAGGGTCGAGCAGCATTCTTTCACCTTGCAGGAAGATGCCCAGCCACTGAGCCACACCAGCCAGGGCAGAGCAGTCTTCTTTAGGGGAAGAGTATGACTAAGAGAAATAGAATTGTTCCAAGGAAGGGACAAGATCTGGAACAGAAAGTGTTGGCTTTTAATCTGGCCTCTAGGTGGTTCATTAATTTCTCTTTCTCTATGTCTCTATATTTTCGAAGGCAAAATGAGATTTAACAAGGCTCTTAGAAACACAGAAAAAGAAAATTGGCTGTGAAGCACTGCAAGGTTGTTAAGTATCACACAGATATTTATTTAATACACCACTAGGACCTTCAACCTTTTAGGTCTGCTTTGGTATTTTGTACAGTGCACCCCACACAAAAATGTTAACATGAGCCAAAGGAAAACTTGCATTTTCATGTTAACAAATCCAAAATGAAATAAAGAGGCAATTAGAAAAGACTGTGATTCCCCTCTACTGGGAAAAGATCTTAGAGAGATGGAGTGGTAACTAGAGGAGCAAAGGTCCTTCATTAGCTCTCATTCTACTTAATTACTATGTTCACACACTATTTAACCAGCGTGAGGGGACAATCAGTCTCAATCTCCTTACTAAAGCAGCTAGAGATTCTGGACCAGGAGTGGTTTAGCGCACAGATTCTCATCATCTGACAGACTTTGTCCTTTCACTTCAGAGCTTTTCTGAAAGGTCTTCAGGTCCAAAATGAACTCCTGCCAAAGCTAAAATACTCTCTTCTTTCAAGGCAGATGTCTCCAACACCCAATTTATTGCTCTTAAATATAAATTCATACTAAAACATGAATTAGTCTAACATGAGAGAGAATTACTTTAAGGTCAAGTCAATGTCTGTACCAGACTTTAAAAATAAGTCTGGTCAAGAGGAAGGAATGCTTCCTAATGCTAACACTATGCTTCCAGCATCAGCACTAAAAAATCCAGCCAAACATATGCAATCAATTTTCTAAAATTACAATCTCCAACAGATCAGAGCTGGTACTGGATAGTGTAGGAGTTCTGTCCTCTGTCACTTTCAATTAATGACGAGTCTTTCCCTCCCAGTCCAGGGAACACCTGCTGCAGGGATAGGCTGGACTGAATTCAAAGAAGCTGGCACTTTCTCTTGGAGCCCCACCTGTCCTTGTTGTCATCTGCAGGCTGGTTCAGAGGTCCTTTCAACTTTCTGACATCCAAAGCAAGGAGGAAAAAGTCTGGGTGATAAGAATTGTTTTCTATCAACTTGGGGTAATGCTATTCATGCCAGATTTCCTGCACAAAGACTAGTAAGTAAGAAAACAAACAGCCCTGGCTGGTGTAGCTCAGTGGATTGAGCACAGACCTGCGAACCACATGATCGCAGTTCGATTCCCAGTCAGGGCACATGCTTGGGTTGCAGGCTGGTTCCCTGCAGGCCAGTTCCCAGCAGGGGTCGCACGAAAGGCAACCATACATTGATGTTTCTCTCCTTCCCCCCTTCCCCTCTAATGGTAAATTAAAAAAAAAAAACAAAACCCAAAAAACCAAACAAGTACTAGCAATCCTATTTCTTAATGTCAGTTATTGAATCTTTAAAGCTACAGTGCCTTTATAATGCACACCTAGGACAAGCTTCTCAATTTATGGGGCCATAAGGTAAAACAATTTGTTTAAAGTCCATGAAAACCTTCAAGGCAGGACCTGAATCCAAGTCTTCTAGCTCCATGTCTCCTGCCCCACACTACACTGGCAATCTCTCATGGAACATTTTTAATGCCAGGTCAGTTTCCTGGTCATGGCCAAATTAGTAATAGTTGTCCAGTGGAAAGGGACTGAAGTTTCGAATGAGAAGACAGGGGTTTGCTTGCTCTGTTGTGTGTGTGTGTGTGTGTGTGTGTGTGAGAGAGAGTGAGAGAGAGAGAGAGAGAGAGAGAGAGAGAGAGAGAGAGAGAGAGAGAGAGAGAAAGAGAGAGATATTGATCTTTAAGAGGTCTGGCTTCTTAACTAATTTCTGTTTTAGTGTGTCCTTCCCACTCTCTGGCAAAACCCCAGATGCTGACTCAGTTCTACCATCTGCCCCTTCCTGCACCAGGTGCAGCCGATGTTGAAAGGTGTGAGGGTCGGACTGACTGGTGCCACTACAAACCTATGGTCTCCAATTGCAGTGCTGCTTGAAAGTGCTCAACCATCTCTTCCCAAATTCTCTATTAATCTTAGTATCATTCTTTTTGCTTCTATGCTTGCTCCCTTCCAAAATGTTTTTCATAAGTAGCCACAGTCATCTCTTTTAAATATACATACAGCCACACTATTTCACTGCTCACAACTTTTTTAATAGCTTCTCACTGAACTATGAATAAAATCCAAATGCATTCCATGCCTACAAGGTCCTGCATGCTTTGGCCCTCATCTCCCTCTCTGACCTCGCCTCAGTCTGTTCTCCTTCCTTGTACACTCCAGTCACAACAGTCACAACTGTCCACAAAAGACAGCCACATCTGTCTTTTCTTCCTGTTACAGAATGAATGTTTGTATCCCCCTAAAAGTTATACATTGAAGCCCTATCCCCCAGTGTGGTTTTATTAGGAGACAGGCCTCTAAGTAAATAATTAAGGTTAAATAAGGTTCTAGGGTAGAGCCCTGGTCTGATATGATTAGTGTTCTTATAAGAAGACACATCAGCCCTGGCTGGGTGGCTCAGTTGGTTGGAGCATTGTCCCACACACTGAAAGGCTGCAGGTTCGATCCCAGGTCAGGGCACATACCGAGGGTGCAGTTTAATGCCCAACTGGGTCACATGTGGGAGACACAGATCAGTGTTTCTCACACTGATGTCTCTCTCTCTCTCTTTCTCCCTTTTCATCTCTCTAAAATCAGTAAATATATCTTTGGGTAAGGATTTGAAAACAAAGAAAGAGAGCCAGTGTGGGCACTCCCCACTCCTCCTGGTCTCTGTGCAAACACCAAGGAAAGGCCATGTGAGGACACAGCAAGAAGACAGTGTCTAAGGGCCAGGAAAGAGGGCCCTCATTAGAAAGCTACTTTGCCAGCATCTTGATCATGGACCTCTAGACTCCAGAACTGTGAGAAAAATAAATTTCTGTTATTTAAGCCACCTAGTCTGTGGTATTTTGTTACAGCAGCCCAAGCAAACTTGTACACTGCTTGAGAGTTTGTAACATATGCTATTTCCTGTTGGGAGCCTCCACTCCCTTCCTCTTCCTTTTCTTCTTCTCTTTCTCTGCTTCCTCACTCCTCATTCTAACAGGCCCTCCAGCGGACCACTCTAATAAAACAGCTGTTCCAAAGCTCACGAATTATTACCACTTAACCCAAACCAGTGGACGTTTATCATCGTACTCTATTGGGCCATCTCTGTCAAATGTGACACTGGACGCACCATCAGTTCCCGAATCCTCTGCTTCCTTGGCTTTGATTTCACTACTTTCTCTAGGTATTTCTTTAAACATGTCCTCAAGATTTCCTTCCTGGGGTGCTTAAATGTTAGTGTTCCTTTGGATTTTGTCCTTGCCCACAGTTCTTTTCTATATTCTTTTCTCCTCGGGTAACCTCATCCATCTTCCTTGTTTTAACTCTTACAGTGTCGATGATTCCCAAATCTACCCCCTCCTCTAAAGTGGGTTTAAATATCCAACTGCTTGCTAATCAACTTCCTGTATATCCATGGGCATTTTAAACTCAGGATGTCTACAAATGAACTCTTTATCTTCCCCTATAAACCAGCCTCTCTTTTTAAATTCTCATTCTCAGCTCATGGTGCTACCTTTTGTCCAAGAAAGAAAGCTAGGGTCATTCTGGGCTCTCTCCGCCCCATCGTCCGCCACTAATTTTTTTCAGGTACCAGAGATGAATTAGTCATAATCTTCGGTTCATGATGCAATACATTTCCATGGTTTGGTTCTTTTTCGTCCTCTAGGCAAAGATACCCACCTTTCCCTCTTTGAAGTGCTTCTTGAGCTGCTTCTGCATGGCAGTCAGCTTCTTGGACTGCACCCCACTGTAGGCCAGCAGCATGCCACCAAACTGCCTCTCAGTAATTCTCCCATCCACAGGGTCATGGCGTTCAAACTGAGAGGGAAACAGAAAGAGTGTTTTTGGAGTCAAATGGGAAGTATTTTGACATGGAGTGTGGAATGATCAACTGTGTTAGATGGCAGAAAATAGCTGATGGCCAGGATTGTATTTTTGAACTACAATTCTCACTGAGATTTGAAAAAATTTAATCAGAAAGAAAAGATCTGGGTTCTTCTCCAGCTCTGCCACAGAATATTCACGTAATCAGGAAAGTAACCCAGCCACTCAGGGCCTCAATTTCTTCACCCATGAAATATAGGTGCTGTAACATCTCATACAACTTATAGATCAAAAGCATATTTACGGGGAACAAAACAATATTAAAACTCCATTCTAATTCACGAGTAATATTATTGGTAATAAGTAACCTTTGGACCATCATATCCCTGCTACTCAGAGAAGACATAAAAGTTAATTATCATATATTTGATTAATTATGAATGTGTAAATTCATATCAGTTCTTTAATCTGTACTTAACATTCTTATACACTCAGACTTTTAAGAATTTCAAGTTTTCCCCAAGATGGTATGCAAATGCTAAGACATCAATAGAACTTGAAAAAAATGTATACAGTATAAAATATTTTGATTAGGCATGCTTACCATAAGGCTACTGAAAAATCATTAAATATATTTAAATATGCAGATGGAAAGGGTAAGTATAAAGGACCTCTATTAATCTAAGTAATATCAGAAAACTAAGATTTTAATTAAAAAATGGAGACCAGAATGTTGTCTCAGTGCCAGCTGCAGTGTTAATGAAACTTATAAATGCATAGAATAAAATGGCTAAAGATGGGCCCAGAAACAAATTAGAAAGCAAAATGATTTGAAAATGGTAAAATTTCCCCCTGCTTTTACTGGAAAACAACAGTTACCGGGAAACGTTCCGATTCCTATGTGGTGGGACATAATCCTATTCTCAGAAGAGGGCTATGTGTACATATACATAAGGCATCGCTAAGGCAGGTCACATCCACAAACATGTCTTGAGTCTCTACTACTTGTCTAGCGCTAGTGGGTGTTAGTCTTGTGGGGCACAGGAAAGATGGTTCAGTTTCTGTCCTTAGGGACTTCACTATCTAGTAGGGAGAAGGGAGATAAGACATATATGAGACACCAAGTAAGGAAGTATATAGTCAAGAGTGAAATTCTCTTTCAACTGTCATTTCCTCATTTAGCTTGGTAAGTTGACAGACACCTGAATTTGTCTCTTCACTGGCGAGACTGTCAGTGAGCAATACACAAGGACTGCATTTTAACAGCAGCAACCATTTATTGAGCATGTACTATGGGCCGGGCTCTTCACCCATGCATTCTTTCACTTAATCACTAAAGCAACCCTCTGGAGTGAATATGATCAGCTCCATTTTTCAGATGAGAAAATTGAGACAACATGAAGTCACATGTGGCAGAGCTGGGATTGAAACTCAGCTCTGACTAGAACCAAGGACTGCATCTCAATATCACGCTGTTTCATCCTTCTAAGCAGTAGTACATATTCATGCTATAGAATGGCACTGTGTTATTTTGGAAAAACGTACATAGTCATGTGGCTTAGCCATATTTAAAGTGAGGAGCAAAACAATTTTCAAAGAAATCGACATCACCAATATTCAGTGAAAAAACCTCATTTTTAATTCGGTCACTGAATATTACAAGTTTGCCTACCATCACTTCTGAAGAGGTGATTAATTTCTGACAACACCAAAAGTTTTCAGGATTATATTTGTCTGATTTATGATTCAATTTACCGTCTTGAAACAAAAGAGAAGACATACAAATTTTGCCAACAGGCATACTTTCTGCAGTGTTTAAACCAGATTTTAGTAAAATGTGATACCCGGGCAAAAGTTGGAGATGCATAGCTCTTCTCTGGGCTTCTTCAAGGCAAGTGTGACGAGGCTGTGGTACTCAGCGAGGCTTTAACAATTTAGGACATTCATTTTGCCTTTATCTGGGAGATGTCACAGTTGAGGAGAAATCCCATATATTTGAATTAGATGTGTTTTAAGCTTTATCCCACAAGATAGAGTCAAGGTTGAAATGTTTCTTGTTTATAACATTGGCAACTGCCACCGAATATGAAAGGACCGTATCTTTCTGTTCTCCACAAGGGTGTAAAATCTCATGTTTTGTTTCAAAGACAGAAAAGACAATTTGCAAAGGAGATCCCCATGTAACAATACCATACACCAGTTAGAATTTTTTACTAATGTTCTTTGAAAACTCAGACTTTTTCTGTTTCCTTTTCTATTATTATTATTGTTATTATTTTGATGTGATTGGATCCTGAAAGGGCTTACAGACTAATACATTCATCTCCATGTACAATGGCTCTCTTCAAAGTTCACTACTTCCTCTGTAATTTGGTTTTGGGCTGCACCTCTTCTTTCAGGTTTTTAGGCTCTTTTGAACAAGATTGCCTTATTTCTGAGGTCTTAAGCATGGCTACAGGCGGGTAGCGTTCTTTCTTTTTTACCTACAAAACTGCTAATGAGAAATGATTCAAACTAATGTGCTATTCATTCAACATTTATTAACTGAAGACCTACTACATTAAGGCTAGGGAACTTCAAGGGTATTTTCTCAAGGACCTTCATTAGGGCTCAGTTTTCAAGGGCAATAGCTAGACATTATGTGGCTCTAGAGATAAAGCGTGCATCTTAAGCCTACACAACCTGGTGGGTGCATTCCTGGACCACCGTATGCATGTAATCCCCAAGGTCATGAGAGGGTCTTTTGGGGAATGACATAGGTTATTACAGAATTGTCACAATGTAGATAGCTTCTAATTCTATATTTGGAAGCAATTCAAATGACTGGCTTTTATTTTACCTTCCCAAACACTGATAAAGCCTCTTTATATTCCACTTCAATGACAATTAAAGAGATTCCATTCTACTTGATACTATGGCACAGAAACTCTCGGTTTTGGTACACCACTAACCGTTTGTATTGCTTTTCTCTGTCCTGGAGGGAGCTAAACAGCCTAGTATTTTCTCTTCTGCAGCCCTGCCACTTTCTCAAATGTATACAAGCTGTTGTCTCTCTGCTGTTCCCTAGGGGGCTGCAGAGCAGGAAAGGGGGCCAGAGGAGAGGAGCCAAAAAACTGTCCACAAGATTTTCCCTGTCTTTCTGTCCATACTGTGCCTTTTGTTTCCACCCCTGCCCCTTGTTGAGAAAATAAATAGCCTTTCGGAAAGACAGATGGTCAACATATATCCAGATCAGCGATTTTCTACCATTGTGCTGCAAGAATTTTTAAAATGTGCAGTACCTGACTATTTAGTTAGGGCCACTGACCTCTTTTCCCTTAGATTGTCACATTAAAAAAAAAAGACAATAGCCAACATAACAATAACCAGCCGGTGTAAATGAATCAAAATCATACCTATTAAAAATACCTATTTTTTGGGTCAGATTGGCAAAAACATATTTTTGGGTGTGTTGCAAAATTTTAGTAATTAGTTTGTGTGCCATGAAATGAAAAAAGTTGAAAATCACTGATCTAGATGAAATGACTTAAAGAAGATGGGAAGCCAGGAATAGAAGAAAACATGAATTAGGAATGAAGCTCAAAATAAGATTAGAAAAATTGTAAAAGGAAAAAGAAATCAGTATCTATAAATGGGTCTTGATTTATTACAGACTTTTGAGGTTAACATATTCCAACAAATATAAACTTTAACCATATTCTCTTTCATAAGATTTCCTTTCAAGAAACTTTGTCTATCCCTCAGAGTAAATCCTGCCCTTATACAAGTATTTCAGAATGGTAATTTTCTCGACAGGCTTTTTCTAGTTTCTATACTGTGCAATTCAAGTAATGCATAACAATTTCAAGCCTGAGATTATTGGTGCTGAACACAGCTTTATTTTTCAATCTGACAGTATCTGGCTTTTGAGATCTTGACCATGCCACTGCTGCTATTTCCAGAAGTCTCAGAACAACTGTCTGTTATATCCATCAGAAGAAAAAAATGGGTACAGGAAAAGTTCTCTGCTGCAAACCCACCCAGCGAGCGTGACATACACATGATAGTTTGAATATGAATCTGTGTCTTCAATTGTCGAGAAATCAGAGGAGGTCAACTTGCCTGGAGCCTGAATTTTCTTGATTTTTAAATATCAGATGTATCTTTACTGTCAACACTAATAAGGTTGTCTTTTGGCTAACTGGTGAGCTAGGAAAAAAGGCTCATAATTTGGGATTGAGACAACATGGTTTAGTGCTCTCAGGGCCAAAACGATCCATTACAGCTGGGACCATAAGATTACAGGAGACCAAGCTAAGCGGCTAGACTTCTCTGCTTCAAATGCAGGGATATTTTCCATTTAAAAATTGTTTTTAAGAGAGTTCAGGCTGATGATCCTATCAAGCTACTAAATGACATGACTGCTAATCACAGAGTTAGTTAGACTGGGAAATGGTTAACTTTTCAGTCTGATCGTCAAAACCAGGAAGGTGAGACAGGTGCATGGACTTATATGATAGTACAAATCAGGGTGTATTTGACTGAGGGTGTCAAGGAAAAACATTTTAGAACTGGGACAGAGGGTCTCAAGGTTTGATAAGTTTTGGTTTTATTACACAGAAAATAATATATTAAAGTGACTAAGCATATCAGCTTTAGCATCAGCAAGGCCTGGGTCTGAATTCTGGCTTAAACCAATGCTTATGGCCATGACTCTAGGCAAGCGGCTCACTCACTCTAAGGCTTCAAAACCTTCCCACAAAAAAAAAAAAAAAAAAAGAGAGAGAGAGAGAAAGAGAGAGAGAAAAGAAGATAATGTTCACAATCTCAAAGTGTTGTAAGGATTAAATGAGATTATTCATGTAAAGAAATTGGCACAACTTGGTGCATAGTTAGCAGTCAATAAATGTAGCAATTAGTATTTTTATCACCATGCTATTACTTCGTACGTAGGAAGCTAAAAGCCTCAACTGATTATTCTTAGTGGGTCTTAATTAAGTTCAATGACTATTTCTCACTCTTTTCATCATTGTTTTTGCCAAGTCTTTGCTTACAGAATACTAATTTCACATTTGAAGAGCAGAAAAAAGTAAATGCAAGTAATTTTATTTATTATTCAACAAAGAATAATTTCAAGATTAAATTACTTAGAGTTGGCTGAATCAGAATACCAACTTAGTAAGGCCTGTACCTGGCCATCTATTATCAGGCAGGAAACTTGCATAAAGGAGGTGCTTAACAAATGTGGATTGACTGAACACAGAAAACACCAGGAAATTAACTCACAACACTGTCCTATTGTTGAGAGGGTTTCCTACCTGAGGCAAAAAGTATCTTATTTTTGGGACTGTAAGATGCACCCCCCACCCCAGCCCCACTTTGGGAGGAACAATGGTTGTTAATACTGTTGTTCGGTTCTGTTTACATTTACATTGGTGAAATTTATGTTACTAAATATTTTACCACATTTTTTGCTTCAAAAACTTTTTTCCTATTTTCCTCCTCTAAAACCTAGGTGCGTTTTATGGTCTAAAAAAGAAGGTAGTTTTCCAATTCTTCCTTAATGATATCTACTTCCATGATACTGATTTCTGTAAGGATACTCTTAAAAATGTCATTTCTTACAGCTAATCAGTAACCTGTTTGAGTGCTTACTACCTGCTGTTTGCCATCCTAGGAATTTACTTTATGTAATCCTCTTAATGCTCTATAAAAGGTACTATTATAACTTTATTTTACAGGCAAGGAAACAGGCCTAGAGAAGTTAAATGATTTGCCCACACAATTAATCTGGGGAGACATTTCTCTCTTGGCTCAATCATAACAGTTGATTGTTGTTATCTTAAAGGCACCATGAATCATGTTTCCCTTTCTATCCTGGTTACTGGAAGCTTAGAGCCAAGTTCGAACCACCTCTAACAAGAACAGAAGATTTTATAATTTAAATTTTTCATGATAACCTTCTCCTGGCTTTCTTTTACCTTTTCCCTTCTTTTAACTTCCATTTCTCAGTAATTTTAAAAAAATATATATTTTATTGATTATGCTATTACAGTTGTCCCCTTCCCCCCGCACACCCCCTCCCATCCACATCCCCCCCCTTTAGTTCATGTCCATGTGTCATACTTATAAGTTCTTCAGCTTCTACATTTCCCATACTGTTCTTGCCCTCCCCCTATTTTCTACCTATCAACTATGCTACTTATTCTCTGTACCTTTTCCCCCTCTCTCCTCCTCCTACTCCCCTGTTGCTAACCCTCCATGTGATCTCTATTTCTGTGGTTCTAGTTGTTTGCTTAGTTTGTTTTGTTTTTGTTTTAGGTGTGGTTGTTAATAATTGTGAGTTTGCTGTCATTTTACTATACATCTTTTTTATCTTCTTTTTCCTACATAAGTCCCTTTAACATTTCATATAATAAGAGCTTGGTGATGATGAACTCCTTTAACTTATCTGCGAAGCACTTTATCTGCCCTTCCATTCTAAATGAAAGCTTTGCTGGACAGTGCAATCTTAGATGTAGGTCCTTGACTTTCATGACTTAGAATACCTCTTTCCAGCCCCTTCTTGCCTGTAAGGTCTCTTTTGAGAAATCAGCTGACAGTCTGATGGGTGCTCCTTTGTAGGTGACTGTCCCCTTATCTCTTACTGCTTCTAGAATTCTCTCCTTCATTTTAATCTTGGCTAATGTAATTATGATGTGCCTTTGTGTGTGTTCCTTCTTGGGTCCAACTTCTCTGGGACTCTGAGCTTCCTGGACTTCCTGGAGGTCTATTTCCTTTGCCAGATTGGGGAAGTTCTCCTTTATTATTTGTTCAAATAACTTTTACACTTGTTGCTCTTCCTCTTCCCCTTCTGGTACTCCTACAATTTGGATGTTCGAACGTTTAAAGATGTCCTGGAAGTTCCTCAGCCTCTCCTCATTTTTTTTGAATTCTTGTTTCTTCATTCTTTTCTGTTTGGTTGTTTCTTTCTTCCTTCTGGTCCACTCCATTGATCTGAGTCCCAGTTTCCTTCCCATCACTCATGGTTCCCTGTGCATATTCCTTTATTTTACTTAGTGTAGCCTTAATTTTTTCATCTAATTTGTGACCAAATTCAACCAACCCTGTGAGCATCCTGATCACCAGTGCTTTGAACTGTGCATCTGATAGGTTGGCTATCTCTTCGTTGCTTAGTTGTATTTGCTCTGGAGCTTTGATCTGTTCTTTTGTTTGGGCCATTTTTTTTGTCTTGATGTGCCTGTTACATATGAGGGGCAGAGCCTTAGGTGTTCACCAGGGCAGGGCAACCCCCGTTGTTGGGTTGTGACACTGTTTGTGGGGAGGGGTCTGAGAGGGAACAATGGCGGTTGCTCCACTCTCTACTGGATTTCAGTCCCTTCTGCTGCTTCCCCCAAGCAAACTGGGCCCTTCTGGTGCTGATTCCCTTGCAGGTGTGCTTGTGTACATTCTAGGACCTTGCGGGTCTCTCCAACAAACTCTCCTGTGAGGCTAGGAGTTTCTCCTGGCCCCTCAACCCCCATAGGTGTTTTCAATGAGTGTTTTGAGGCTTTATTTCCCCATGCGGGAGCCCTGATTTGTGTGGTCTGTCTCGCTCCCCAGTTTCGCCTGGTTTCTCTGCATCCGCCCACTTCCAGCATGCTGGGGTCCACCAGCCATGGCATTTTTTTGCCACAACCCCTCTCCTTCAGGCTTCCCAACTCCGTCCCTCCTACCAGTCTGGATAAATGTGTCCATTTTAACTGCCTGGTTGTTGGACTTCCATACAGTTCAATTTTCTGTCAGTGCTGGTTGTTTTTTTGTTTCTAAATTTTTGTTGTCCTTATTTTGGTTGTGTGAGGAGGCACAGTGTGTCTACCTACGCCTCCATCTTGGTTGGATGTTCAGTAAGTTTTAATTTACTTTTGCCCTGACCAGTATGACTCAGTTGGTTGGGTGTCAACCCGCAAACTGAAAGGTCCTGGGGCTGGATTTCTGGTCAGAGCATGTGCCTGGGTTTTCAGTTTGGTCCCTAGTCAGGGTGTGTAAGAGGCAACCAATTGATGTTTCTCTCTCATATTGATGTTTCTCTCCCTTTCCTCCTTCCCTTCCCCTCTGTCTGGAATCAATAAAAGAAAAAATATAAAAATTTACTTTGTCTTACTGAATGTATTTTTTTAAGAGTTTCTTAAATCTTTTCTTGAACAAAGTAGGATATGAAAAAATGGTATATAAACAACCCCAAATAGCCTCAGCAATTTTGAGAAAGAAGAACAAAGTAAGAGAGATGACAATACATGAAAACAAACTATATTACAAGGCCACTGTAATCAAAACAGTCTGATATTGTCAGAAGAATAGACACATGGACCAATGGAATAGAACAGAGAGCCCAGAAATAAACCCATGTTAATATGGTAAGTTAATATTTGACAAAAGGGGCAGGAACATAAAACAGAGTAATAACAGCCTCTTCAACAAATGGTGTTTGGAGACCTGGACAAGTACATGCAAAAAAAATGAAACCAGACTACCACCTTATAACATACACCAAAGTAAACTCAGGATGGATGAAAGACTTAAATATAAACTGTGACATAAAACTCCTACAGGAAAACATATGCAGGAAAATTTCAGATATCTCACATGTTAATACTTTTACTAATATATCCTCTAGGGCAAAGGATATAAAGAAAAGAATAAACAAATGGGATCTCATCAAAATAGAAAGCTTGTGCATAGCTAAAGAAAACATCAGCAAAATGAAAAGGAAACCAACTATATGGGAAAACATTTGCAATGATATCTTGGATAAGGGACCAGGAAGACAAACAATCCAAATATGTGTAAAGGACACATGGACAAAGCCAAAGGTAGTAGGTTCAAGGGTGGGGGGTTGGGGTCATGGTGGGGTGAAAATGGAGACAACTGCACTCGAACAACGATAAAAAAAAAAAAAAAAAGTAAAAACATGAAAAATGGCAAAGGACCTGAACAGACACTTCTTCAAGGAGGACATACAGAAGGCCCATAGACACATAAAAAAATGCTCAACATCACTATCCATTAGAGAGATGTAAATTAAAATCACAATGAGATACCACTGCACAACAGTCAGAATGGCCGTCATTAATAAATCAACAAACAACAAGCACTGGAGAGGTTGTAGGAAAAAGGGAACCCTAGTGCACTGTTGGTGGGAATGCAGACTGGTGCAGCCACTGTGGAAGACAGTATGGAATTTCCTCAGAAAACTAAAGATGGAAAGGCCTTTCGATCCACTGAATCCACTGCAAGGATTATACCCTAAGAATCCTGAATCACCAATTCAAAAGAACCTATGCACCTCAGTGTTCATAGCAGCACAATTTACAATAGCCAAGTGCTGGAAGCAGCCTAAGTGCCCATCGGTCCTTGAGTGGATCAAAAAACTATGGTACATTTACACAATGGAATTCTATGCAGCAGAAAGAAAGAAGGAACTTCTATCTTAGCGACAGCATGGGTGGAACTGCAGAGCATTATGCTCAGTGAAATAAGCCAGGCGGTGAAAGACAAATACTGTATGATCTCACCTATAAGTGGAATATAATCAACAAAACAAATGAGCAAATTAGAACCAGATACTTGGGAATAAAGAAGAAAACTGACAGTGACCAGAGAGGAGGCGGAAGGGGGAAAATGGGGGAAAATGGGGGAAAGAAAGGGAAGGGACAAGCCAAGGATCACAAGTAGAGGACTCATGGGCATGACAAGGGGGAGGACTGACTATGGGGGTGGGGTGGGGCAGAGGAGAGCAGCGGAGGAAAAAGGCAGGACAACAGTAACTGAGTAATTTAAAAAATGGTGTTATACATCTAGGTTGTTTCAACTTTTGGTTATAATAAATACTATCACTGTGATAAACTTTTTCTGTATTTAGTTTCTCATCATTATTTTTGGATGGATCTCTAATAAAATAATATACACAACAGACAAGTTAAGAAGCAACAAAAATAACACCATGAAGCTACCAGTTCACCTGAAAGGGGAAGCATTAGCCTCCCAGTGGTTGAAGCTCATTCCCCTGTATTCCCAAAGAGGGAAAAACTATCTGGATTTCTTTTTCTATTAACTTGTTATTTGCTTATTTATTAGTTTAAAACAGTTCATGTCCCAACACAATATACTGTTTATTTCTGCTTGCTGTTGAATTTTATAAAGTGGTATCAAGCTGGGTATATGCTTTTTTTCAATCAAGCTTGTATTTCTAAGATTCATTCATGTTGATACATCTAACCACGTTTCTTTAATTTCTACTGTTATAGATTTCTGTTGTTTGACAATATCACATCTTATATATCAGTTCTATAAATAAGTATCTGAGTTACTGTCAGCCTTTGCATTACGAACAATGTTGTTATGAACGTTATTGGACCCGTGTCCCAGTGGAACAGGAACAAGAGCTCCAAGTCCCAGTGGAACAGGAATAAGAGCTCCAAGTCTAGGGACAGGTCTAGAAGTGGAACTGCTGGCTCATTACAGTGATACACAATCATTTTCCAAAAGAATCACACCAACGCTTTTACCAGCTATGTATAAGAGTTCCCATTGTTTCACTTCACCAGCACTTGGCATTGTCAGACTTTTTATTTTTTGCTGATCTAGTGAGTGTGTCTAAAAATGGTAGGTATAAATTCTTTAGTGCTCTTGATATATATTACCAAATTAATTTCCAGAAAGATTTATCACTCTACAATCCCAGTAGTATATGACAATACCCATTACTCAGTACCTTTGACAACATTAGTATGATAATAAAAATACCTTCCCTATAGGAAAAATGGTAACTTATTTTAATTAATATTTCTGTGATTACTAGAGAGCCTGGCCATTTTTTAACATGTGTACTAGTTATTTCTATTTTTCCCTCTGAGTTGTTTATGTTCTTTGGCTTTTTAAAAATAGAAGTGCTGATATTTGTCTCAATCATGAGATTAAAATACTGGGCCTTTATGAATATAGTGCAAAATTATTTTTGCCTAGTTTACTCATCTTTTAATTTTAAGTTTATTTTATGTTTTGAAGCCTTAAATCTTATTGTAGTGAAATGTATGGATCCTTTTCTTTGTAAATTCTCTGATTTATGTCTAGCAATTGTTTTCTTGTTAGGTAAGAGGCTAATTAGATACCAACTTATAGTTTTTCTTTATTTTATAGAAAGGAAATACAATTTAAAGTATTAAAACATAATTCCCAGTATCAATTAATGAAAGTGATTACATCCTCAGAACAAAGGAAAAAGTCATCAGCGAAGTTTAAAAAAAAGTCTTCCAATGTGCTAATTTTTTAACTTGTCTGAATATTTGGGAATTTAAACTAAAATGGGGTCACTTAAGCCTAATTTAATACGATACTCCTTTTGTTGAAGAAATACTCTCACGTAAATGCAGTCCAGTTAACTTTTTGTTGTTGTTGTTAAGAGGTAGATAATTGAGTATGAAGCAATAAAGAAAGCAGGAAAAAAGAGTTTAGTTCCAAAGAAAGCCTAAAAGGGCTATTTTACTTACTTGGAGAAATTCCTTAAGTTGTTAAAATCAATCCATACTCAACCATCCATAATAGCAAGCATTATTATCTAGCACTTACTCTGTGCCAGATCTTGTTCTGAGCACTTCCCATACATTAACTGACACAGCATCTTGAATGACACAAATGTGTGTGGTTGTTTTCCATAAGACCTTGATCAATATGAACAGGTCTTAAACTCTGGCAATATTAACAGCTATTTAATATTCTAATTGATCTGTGAAGTTAATGGTTCCATATGGAATTGCTATATAGGGTTAGTCTTAAGCTACTTTTTTCCTTTACAATAAGTCTTTTAGCGAACAGTAGATACTATCATAATCATTTTCTGCTTCCAATAACCATCTTATTCTGAACTACAGCAATATGAAAAACTTTAGCCTCACACTGTATATTCCTCTGAGACTTGAGGCCCACCGTTATTCAGATTTCAAGGGCATTCTTCCTTTTATCTGAGATCACAAGAGTTTTGGGAACAGAAAGACTGCCTGTTAAGAATATATATATATATATATATATATATATATATATATATATATACTCCAAGTTTAGAAGATAAGAACCAAGGGCTAATCACAGCAGGAAAGCAAAGTGCTCTTCTTACCTGAGTTCAGTCTGTTTCTCTCTGACCTCACTGCTTCTGCAGGTAGCCCTCTGGGACCTACCATCCAGGTGAAAACACAACACACCGCTACACTGCTGTGGTGCCAGCACTGCAGACAGCACATCGGCACTCGTGAGAGTGGGAGATTTAGCTTATTCATTATTTGGCAGTTTATGACCACCATCTAGTCTCGATGTGCTGATTCTTAAATTTTATTTATTTATATATTTCAGAGAGAGAGGAAGGGAAAGCAAGTGAGAGAGAGAGAGAGAGAGAGAGAGAGAGAAACACAGATTTGTTGTTCCACTTATTTATGCATTCATTGGTTGATTCTTTTTTTAAATCATTTTTAAATTTTCAATGATAGTTGGCATATATTATTATATTAGTTTCAGGTGTACACTCCAGTGATTAAACATTTATATAATTTAATAAGTGATCATCCTCATAATCATTGTTGCTTCTTGTATGTGCCCTGACTAGGGAATGAACTGGCAACTTTGGCTTATTGGAACGATGCTCTACCCAACTGAGCTACCGGGCCAGGGCTTCATGTGCTGATTTTACCTAAAGGCATGGTAAACCGTGGAAGGAAACAGCAGCTAGTGAAAAGGCTATTAAAAATGATGACAATTAAGATATATAATTTACTTTGGGCTGAGTGTATTCATAGTTGATTGCTTCCTCATATAGTGAGTCACTACATGTAGAAAAATAAAAGTTTCAACAAAATATTATCAACCAAATCCAGTAACATATAAAAAAGATTATATACCATGACCAAGTAGAATTTATCGCATAAATGAAAGGGTGGTTTCACTTCTGAAAATCAGGTAATATACCAAACATATCAGTAGAACAAAGGTAAAAGAACTATATAATCAAAAAAGTGATGAAATTAAAAACCAAGTCAAATATCCCTCAAAAGCAATCTTAGAGAGAAAGGCAATAGTTTCTTAAGAGAATATGGCTAATTTCTCCCATTACATAACAGGAGAAAACTTTCTAAGCCAGTAGAGAGTTATCATTGGCAAATGATTAGAATATCAAAACCCGGCTAATAGAGGCAAGAAGATACATTTTTAGAGGGCTCCAGCATAATGCAAATTAGCCATCAACTGACTAAAATATGTAATATAAACTCTCCCAAGCCATGCTGATCATGGGCCTAGTGTTATTTCATAGCAATGTAATACCAACATACAAGCCTTTCTACAGTAAGAGGAATCCAATCAAGTTTTAGACATTCTGTGTTACAAAGGAGTCTTTCATCAGCTGTGACAGGACTTGAAATACCTTGTGGATCTAGAGAAAGGCTCGTTTCATGCTAGGCTTTTGGGTTTTGTTTTTATCTTTCATTTTGTTTATGTGGTATATCACATTCATTAATTTGTGAATATTGTACCACCTTGCATCCCTAGGATAAATTCCACTTGCCAAAAATCCCAATACCAAAAGATCATGGTATTGATCTTTTTAATGTACTGCTGAATCCAGTTTGCTAATATTTGTTTTTTTTTAATATGTCATTTTTCCTGCCTGGGATGTTGTCCCCTTCTTATCTACCTGTACAAACCTTGGACTTCCTTCAACTTAACTTCTCTTCATGGCCCTATTGATTATTCCAAAACACACTCTACTTTTCTGAATCTTCTGAGCTCTTACAATAGGTAAAGTCTAGACCTCACAGAAGAGTATGCTCTGTATTACATTATATAGTTTTATACTATCTTTTTATTTTTTGGACGTGACTGTATCTCATAACATTATACAGGCATACCTTGTCTGACTGTGCCTCACTTTACTGTGCTTCACGGATGCTGTGTTTTTTACAGTCTGAAGGCAAGACCAGAAACGCATTGCAACTTGCTGTGTTGTGAGGCTCCACTGTGGTGGACTGGAACTGCACCCGCCATACCTCTGAAGTCTGCCTGTATACTTTTTTTTTTTTCCAAGTGCATATTTTTTGTTACACTACCTTTTGCCTGTATACTTCTTGAAGGAAGAGTCCATGCCTAGTATTTTTTCTGTGTTGTATCCAGAGCTGGGCTACACAGAATGTGCTCAACAAATAATTTTGGTTGACTGATAAAATCTCTGCTTCATTTATAAGATTCACTACTAATTCTGTATTTATCATCTGGTAGGAGCGTAAATACCTTTTTATGTGGGTCTTATGCAGCCTACACTCTTGAATAGCTGAGAAGAGCCTGTCCTCTACCAAGACAACACAGAAACAAACCCAGAAAGGGAAGCAAAACTACAACTAAGTGATTCTGTTAACTTTCCTTTTTACTCTTCCTGTGAGCATTCTGCATGTTTAGAAAAGAGACGGAAAAGAGGCAAGAGAGGAACCATGCTTGGGGCTAGGAGAGTTGAATAATAAACTCTGTATAACAACTGGACCTAAGAAAAACGTATACAAACGGGAGCTGTAAGAGTAAACTTTAATCCCTCCAGTTACTACATGTGGGACACAAATAAGCAAAATGCTCCCTGTTCACTCTCTTATTTGAGCCTCACAATGACCTTCAACATGGGTGTAACAGCTCTTGCTTTCATTCACACAAGAGAGAACTGAGATTTGGAGAATTACTGGAACAAGGCCAGGACCACAACACAGGCCGGTGGGTTTTAAAATTATTTGACATGGAGAGTGATGTCAGAGGAATGGTGCTGTGATGTGTACTCCTGGTGTGATTACAGTCATGATAAAATCACATAAACTGTTTCTACAAATGGGTGACTTAACAGATCCATGACTAGAGGCTGGTTTTAAGATCATATAAGTATACATATTCCTACTATAAGCATACATATTCCATATATATATGAAAACACAGTTAGGTAATTATAAGTTACACTACTAGTTTATACCCAAGAGAAGATAGCATCATTAAAAGTAGTTATTGGTTGACGTTTTCTATAGGAACAATGTTACAGATGCAAGATAGGAAAAAACCAATTTTGGCTCAGTTAGAAAAAAACCCGTATTCAAGGAATCTGTCATGACATTATGCTCCATAAAAGCTAGATAGCTTAACTAAGAGAAATATAGGTCTATTATACTAGAACAATAAAACAGTTAAGGTTATATCTATTTTTACTCAAGCTAAGTATGAAGTTGCATATTCTTAAATTTCTACCATATTTAGAAAACTCTAAAAAACCTAGTTTGAAGGCACTATCTTTAAAATTAGTAACATTCTATTCTTTGGTCTCCAGACCTCAAATCTTAGTTTGTCTCACTTGAAATGACTGGCCCCTTTCCCTAAAAAAAAAAAAAAAAAAAAAAAAAAAAGTATTTCCTTTTAGAGAGAGGGGAAGGGAGGGAGAAAGAGAGGGAGAGAAACATCCATGTGTGGCCACCTCCCATGTGGCCCCCACTAGGGACCTGGCCCACAACCCAGGCATGTGCCCCGACTGGGAATCGATCTGGTGACCCCCTGGTTCGCAGCCTGTGCACTCAATCCACTGAGCTATACCAGCCAGGACTGACTGGCCCCTTTCTGACTGGCTTAATCTTATCACCCACTTTATTTCTGAATAATCAGAAAGCCATTGTACAGGCAATGAGCTCACCCACACTAGGTACTATGGAACTGGTTAATATTTTTTAATACACTCAAAACTATGTTGGAAACTTCCAATTTTTTAGAACAGAAAATGAAGAGCTAGAGAATGGAACACAAGACACAGAATTAGAATTTAGGTTAAGATGACTGACAAGCAGAAGATAAATGGAGGAAAGACTGGGAAACTGACGGTTAGAAATATGCAGCTCACTGAAGTTTTAATACAGAAAGTGGGAGAAAATGTTGAGTCCAAACACAGGCAGGTCAAAGGCAAAGTTGCCTAATGGGCAGGACCGCATCGGTATCATTCTCTTTTCCTGATTTCATAAAAAAGAAAAAAATATGCTTTTCCCCAGGGAACAGAAAAATGGAAGCCATTAAGTTTTTCCTTCATAATAATGGTGAAAAACAGATGAAATGAGAAAATACTTTCTATTTCTATTGTGTTCGAGGTTAACAGCAAGTGCAGCTGTTCTCGGCTGGCCAATCACGTGATTCAGAGCACCAAAGAGAAACCATCAGTGAGGTTATGTGTTAAATCCCTTAGCACTGAAGTTTTTTCTTGTTTTTTTGTTTTTCAGTTACCAAGCTCATTAAGATTGTTTTTCTTAAATGTTAGTTTTCCATTTTGTTTTTTTAAGGCAACTTAAGAGACATAGAAGATAGTTTTCAATTATGTAGTACCCTCTCAGTTTTTAAAAATAGCTAATTAGATGCTTGATGCTTAAGCATATGGGTTTTTCAACATGATAATTATTTAGAATAGTCTAAACCAACTATCACACTCTTTAAGGCACCTGAAATTCATGTGAGGTTTGTTAATTTTCTACATGGGTTCAGTGATCACAGGATCTTGTCTACAAAGTCTGGGCATGTTTTGAGAGCATTGTTTTTAGATTTTCTAGTTGTATTAAGGCTTCTTTTTGGTTATACATAAGGGAAACCACCTCAAGCTAGCTTCGGCAAAAAAGAAATTTAGGAATCCCAGGACACAGAGGCAGCTCGTAGATGGGAAAAGACTGGGAGCTGGGATGTGCACGCTGGCAGTGCTCTCATGTCCCTGCAGCTGCCCCAGTCCTCGTATTCTGGTAGCCTTTCTTGCTCCGCGCTTTGTGGGTCTACACAGTGGGCAGACACGATTACCCTGGAGTTCTAGAGTTTACATGTTATAGTTTAACTACTAGGAGAGACCAACTGTCCCTAGTCCAAATTTCAAATTTTCTATGGAGAAATTCTGACCGGTCCATCCTGGGATGGGCATGTCCACTCCTGACCCAATTAGCTAAGGGAGGGGAAGGGTGATGGGAGGGAAAGCAAGGGAGAGGCACAAGGTTCACACATGGCTTCCAGAAGCTCATACCTGTGTCTGAGAGGTGGTGTGGGACAAGTCCCGGAGGAAAGGCAATGGTTGGAAGTTGAGTAGATATCCCAAAAGGCGTCAAACACACTAACTTGTAATGATGCCACCGAGAGAGAGGGTGTGTGCACCTTATCATGATGGCTTTTGTCTACATCTCATGAAATATTTACTAATTCAACACTATTTCCTGAGCATCTGTTTCATGTCAGGTACTGTGCCAGGCACTAAGAAAAATATAATGAGCCCAACATACCCTCTTAGAAGTTCTCAAGGAGTGTTTGAAAGCAGGTATTTAACAATCAGATAGCTATGTAATTAAGTGATCTGAAGAAAAAGTACAGAGTAGTTTGGAAATGTGTAACATTAAAATGTGGTCTAATTTGGGGTGGGAAGATGGTGAAGCAGAAAGGCTTCCTTGATTAAGTGAGGTTTCACCGAGCTTTGAGGGATAAGGAGATAACTAGGGGAAGAGAAAAGAGGAAGAGTGTTCTAGGCAAATGAAGAGTAGTGCAAGGCTCTTAGGGGGAAGAGTGACTGATTTGAGATGAATCTGGAGGAGGCGGCAGAAATGAAATTGAACAGAGCCTATGGGCATGTGTTTAAGTCTTCATTCTAAGAACAATGAGGAGGCAAGAGTGGTTATAGTAAGACAAGTCAGGAGGCAAGTAAAGTGATCTAGGCAACAGATAACTAATTGAGACTAGAACAGTGGTAGAGATGGGCAGAAGTGGTCAGATGTTACTGGCAATGATTGTGATGAAGATATTTGTACCTAATTGGTTCTTTTTTAAAAAATTGTTGTTCTATTACAGTTGTCCCAATTTTTCTCCCTTTACCCTCCTCCGCCCAGCCTACCACCTCCTCCCATAGTCAATCCCCACACTGCTGTCCGTGTCCATGGGTCACTCTTAAATTTTCTTTGTCTAGTCCCTTTCCCTTCTTCCCACCCTTATCGCCTTCCCCCGCCCCTCTGGCTGCTGTCAATCTGCTTCATGTCTCCATGTCTCTGGTTCTATTTTGCTCATTAGTTTATTTTGTTCATTAGATTCCTCTTATAGGTAAGATCATATGGTATTTGTCTTTCACCGACTTCTGCTTCACACATATTTCGCTGAATGTGACTCTAGCTACCTGCAAAGCCTGTGGCTGTTGGGCTTTCTCATTGCTAACCCTAAGCCTTTACTGAAATGGAACTCATTTCTGCCTGGCAGGCCTCTGTCTTGATGATACTAGGAAAATGTTTTTATGTTTGAAATTATACTTCCTTAGATTTTGAATTGCTTTTAATATCTTTACTTCTTGGGGTCCTATTAGGCTTGCAACGGCTGGTACATCAATGTGAGTGGCAGTGGCAACTATTAAAGAAGCTGCTCCATAATCTCCTATAGCTCCCAAGGACAGTCCAGATCCTCTGCTTTAAGGGTACTTACTTGATTTAAAGTGCTAGATGTAACACAGGAGACAAAGACATTAATAGTAGTTGTTTATTTTCATTTCTGTCCCTTTTTCCCCTCTGACTGTAATGTAGCTGGGAGGCAACACTGCCTCAAATTATTTAGGGAGGACACGTGCTGTCCCTGCCTTTGCAGGCCCAGGGAAGACGGCCACTGAGACACGAGGCCAGATCATCACGCTGTTTTCAGTATGGAGGCAAAGAGGGAGTTAATCAGTGTTTTAGATCACAGCCAATCAACTGAATACAGTAAAATTATGCCACCATGGTGAATGTAATGGGGAAAACTGCATGTTTGCCAGCAAATATTGGCAGAGGCAGGTATTTCAAATATTTGAAGCTATGTATTAACTATGGTTTGACATACACTAATTACAGCCTGGCAGTATCTGTTTATTAAAGTCACGTAACTGTTACTCTGCTCTGACACTCTGCCCCATTGAGCCCTCTGGCAGACAGATGTGGGGATTACTGAAAAACCTGAGTGGGATGGTGTCTCTTTTTGGATGACTTCTGTAACTTGGATTTAGAAGAGACCGGAAGGCTATGTCCCATTATGCTAGTTTGAAATTAATTGTGTTTGCCAGGCAGAAGAGGCTCCTGGGCACAGTTGACAAAGTATTTAAAAAATCTGACTAGCTTTGGTGAGCTACTGATTGTGTGTTCAAATAAATGGCCTTAAGTACACTCACTAGATCAACCAACTGTACAACTTATTATTTCCTTTGGCACAAATTGAATGCAAAACCACATTAACATCACATTTGAGGTTATTCATACTCAAGAGTGAAGAAAACCAAAGATACTGTTCCCCCAGCTATCGTAACCCTGTCAGAACATAAAGATGTATACTCAAAGTAAAGCATAAAACAATTCAAATCCACAGTTAGCACAAGAAAATATAACAATATTCTTTAAGACAAGCTGTGGAGTATTATACCAGGAGAGTTTGAATTAACCTCCACTGGCGGAAAAGAAAAAGCCATCTCTCAAGTCAGAATAAGAAAAAAATCAGTAAAACCAATATAAAAATCCCAGCATTACTTTAGATGCAAATTTAAGAACTGCCTGATACACAAATTCAACCTGATGCACATTTACTAGACAAGAAATGCTAGGAGTTCTCTGAAAAGTCTGTTGTAATTTAAGCTGAAAGGGGAATTCCTGATGGACAGCAGAGTTTGTTCCCATTTCTTTAGTTAATATCACAGATGGGTGAGATATGAGTTTGTACCTAAATGAATTAACTGGAGATTATGTAAGAAGATAACCAATAGTAGCTACTTTCTGCTTTAAGGCTCAAAGTTCATTAGACCAAAGAAATAAAAATTTTCAAATACCCAGAAGGCATCACTAAGTGATTGATATACTATCCATGTGTTATTATTCTATGCATTGTGAGAGTAAAGTCCAAAAATCTTGAATAAAGAAGTAATCTGTTATGTTTTTAACACAGACTGTCACAGTGGGAATTTCCCAAGTTGATTATAAAATATTACAGGGAAAAAAACTACAAAGTACTTTCATAATGGATACTGAATTTCAAAGGATCCTAAGGGACATTTTCCTTAAGTTGAGAGAACAAATTACAAGTTTGTAAACAAACACATCACATTATTTTGGCTGTAAAATGACATTTGTTTAAAATATCCAATACTTCCGTCACTACTGGGAACAATAAACCATGGCATGTAGGGACGAAGGCTTAAGGGACTAAGGCCCACCCCTCAAAAAATAAATTGAGTTCTAGAGATTTAGAAGATCCCAAATTTCCATATTTCTCTGGAGATGAAATGGGCTGCATGGTTTGAATGACAAGAACACACAGCTGGGTGTCTGGTGAAGCAGAGAGAAATTTTTGACATACATCGCTTGAATACTGTTAGAAAGCCAAGTATCTTTTGGGAAGGAAGGGAAGGAGGCTGCAACTCTATTCACTCGATTTGAAACTAATAAAACGTGGGGAGGACTGTGGAGACTAAGCAGCGCTGTGTGATTCAGAAAGGCAATGAGGCATCTGAAATAAAATCACCACAGGGCAGAAGGATAGACTGGTGGGATGGCTTCTACAGGGAGACAATTTCTGGGAAAGGGAGAGGCAGATGGTGCTGGGTCCATGAGACGGCACTACTGGAGAGAGCAAGTCACTGGACCTGTGCTTGATACTGCCCTCAAAGATGACGCTTCCACCCCGGTAAGGTGGTGAGTGTACACGCGGGTAGCCTGTATACAGACGGCCCCCGATATTCCTAGTCTCATACACATACATTCACACTCTCATGCAGTCTCCTCCCACAACGGGCCAGGACTGGTTTGTGTGACCAGAAGAATACAGCAGAAGTGAGGGCATGTCACTTCTGAGATTAGGTTATAAAAGACAGCGTGGCTTCCATACTGGTTCCACCTTCTCTCTCGGATCGCCTGCTGTGCGGGAAGGTAGCTGCCCTCTCACGAGTCCTGTGAAGAGGTCCACAGAGTGAGGACCTGAACCCTCCTGCCCAAAGCCATGTGATGAACCCCGAAGAGGATTCTCCAGCTCAGTCAGGCTTTAAGAAAACTGCAGTTCTGGCTGACAGCATGGCTATAGCCTTGCACAAGATGGTCAAAAACACCCAGCTAGCTGCTCCCAGATTCCTGTCCCTTGGAAACTGTGTGATATAATAAATGTTTGTTGTTTTGAGCTAAGTTTTGGGGTAATTTCTTACGTGATAATAGCTAACTAATACAGAGTCATAAGGCTCCAAATAAGGAGGGGATGGGTTAGGCACCATCCTCCTACTTTGAAGAGCCACTGGGGCTTGAGCAGGAGCCTCACTGGCAGTGGCAGCAACACCAGCACCAGAGCTGGAGTCACAGCGTAAGGCACATTAACCTGCACAGAGCAACTCTCAAGCAGCCCTATTAACACTGACCTGTCCCAAATGTCATTTTGAGAGAGAGAGAGAGAGAGACACACACACACACACACCTCCCCCACAATGACCGCTGCCACAATAAAAACCACCAGAGGTAAGGTAATCCCACTACAGCATGTGAGATTCCAGAATTTCTTGGTTTGCACTCTGCCAACCTTAACAGCAAGGAAATCCATGAAAACTATTCCATACTAGAAGAAAAATGGTAGTATATCAATATCCTCAGCAATTATGGCAGCGATAAATTTTTATTAATGATTCTGTATATGATGTCCAATAAAGAGAAAGCGGCCCATCCTACAGCCAAGCAAACTACTTCAGTTCCTTAATTTCTGGCATCATGCTCCACAAATGTAGCTAGATGGGAATATGAAAAATATTATCAACCATTTCACTAAGTGGTATCTTCTAGCACAATGAATTCAATATGCCTCCCTTACTCCACTAGTGGGATGTACTGCAAACAACTGATCTGGGATTAAAAAGCTAATGAACATACTGACTGTAGGGTTGCCAATATTCTGAAACTTTTTCAACCACTAAAGGCTATAAAGCTGCAAAAAACAGTAAGATGGGCAACTGGACAGAGACCTTGGGAAGCACGGATCACTGATTCTTCCCTTCCTTCCTCTTCTGATAACAAAGCAAGTGCCGGAAGGCGCTCTCTGCAGCAGCGCAATGCCGAGCACCGACACCACAGACGGATGCTCATAAATGAATAAACGAACAAACCTTTCTGGGATGCACGATGGGTGCCAGGCCCTGCACTTTCTGACTTCAGGGAGTGAAAAATTCAAATAACAGTATTGTGTACTGGTCATTCCTCTGACAAATATTTCTTCTGTACCTATTTGGTGCATACCTCCATCACTGTACTTTGCCTTCTGTGCTGTAATCACGGCCCAACATCCCTGTCTGAGCGTGACCCCTACATTCAGGAGTCAGGGTCTCCTTGCTTTTGTATATCCTGTATCTAATACAATGCATGGCATATACTGAACACTGATAATTTTAATTTATTAGTCCAAAAAGTGACTAAGTTTTACATTTTGGCTTTTATATTTCTGCTAGGTAGACGGGCTACCAGGTGTCAGGGAAAGACTGATAAAGAAAAGGGGTACCCTCCAAAATTTTTGGCATCACTTTATTTAAAGAGGCTTTTTTTTATAAAACACTTAAAATGATTGGTTTTAGAGAGAGAGAAGGGTGGTGACAGAGAGGGAGAAACATCTCTCTCTCTCATTATTTGCTGTCCCACTTATTTATGTATTCATCGGTTGATTCCTTCATGTGCTCTGACTGGGTATTGAACCTGCAACCTTGGTGTATCCGGATGACATTCTTACCATCTGAGCTATCTGGCAAAGCCAAAAAGAGGCTTTTTTTAATGCTAAAAATTTCACTGAAGTAGTTTACATTTCATTACTCCAAGTAGCTTGAAGAAGAAAACACATTTATGCTAATGTTGTGGTAGATTGATACCTCACACCACTCCGAATGGCTATTATCAATAAATCAACAAACAAGTGCTGGTGAGGATGCGGAGAAAGGGACCCTTTTCGCACTGCTGGTGGGAAGGAATACAGACTGACGCAGCCACTGTGGAAAGCAGTATGGAGGTGCATCAAAAGATTAGAAATGGATCTGCCTTATGACCCAGTGATTCCACTTCAGGGATTTTATCTGAAGAAACCTGAAACTCGAATCTGAAAGAACATAAGCAACCCTATGTTCACTGCAGCATTATTTACAATCGCCAAGATCTGGAAGCAGCCCAAGTGTCTATCAGTAGATGAGTGGATAAAACAACTATGGGACATTTACAGAATGGAATGCTACTCGGCCATTAAAAGAATAAAATTTTACCCTTTGTGACAGCATGGATGGACCTGGAGAACATTATGCTGAGTGAAATAAGCCAGGCAGAGAAAGACAAATACCATATGATTTCACTCACATGTAGAATCTAATGAACAAACTGAACTATCAAGCAACATGAGACAGACCCATAGATGGAGAGCAGGATGACAGCTCTGGTGGGGGTGCTTAGGGGATTGAGGGGTCAACTCAAAACCAAAAAGGACTCATGGACATAAGTGACAGTGTGGTGGGGAGGGGGTGGGTGAAGGTGTAAGAGTAAAAAACGGTAATGAAAAAAATACAATAAAAAGTCTTAAAAATTCACTGAAGTAGTTTATATTTCATTAGTCCAAGTACTTTAAATAAGAAAAAACATTTATGTTAATGTTGTCGTAGACTGACACAAAATAATTAATGGGAATGTGGGTGGAGAGGGAAAAAAGGCATTCTATTATAATAAGAAAAATAACAAGAAATGAAAACTGACTTGACAAAAAAACCCATTAATGTGTGTTAACTGAGCTCATAGGATAACAGCTTGATGTCATACATGACCCTCTAAAGCAGCATCTGCCCATAGTCTGAATTCAATAGGCTGTAATATATTATTTATCTACAAACTGGTGCAAAGCTGGCCCTGGTCCCTAAGACACTGTCTAGACTTCCTAGACTAATAAAGCTGTATAGCAGGCTAGAGGATAATGCTATTTTAAAAATGTCTTTTCCTTTAGAAACAAACAAAAAATTAGATTCATCAGACTTAATCGAGGCCAAATTAGTTTTTGAATAAAGGTAAAAAAGGAAAGGACAACAAGCTTCTCTCCACTCCTCAGCACAACTGTCACTCTCTAAAGCCCCCTTCTTTATTGTAAAATGTCCATAAGTTCCAAAGACCATGGCACTGACAGGCATCTGCAGTTAAAGGTGGCTGTCAGAGGATAAAAGTAAAAAGACATACTTGGATACCCTACACACCATTTATTTATTAACTTTTATTCTAAATCTGATTTAGAGGTCAGATTTGATCTGCCCAAGAGCCCAGCTAGCTCTTAGAGAAATCTGGGCAAAGTTTCTCTTTCTTATTCTGCCCTCTGTTCTTTGTCTGTTTCTTAATGATCTCCACAGCCCAAAATTGAGAGGATGGGGTCCCTTTACCAACATGAGAACACCTAGGTGACATATTAACTTAAGCCTGGTTTGGGACACACTTGACAGGAAAGGTCACTTTCTCTGCCACCCTCTCCTGGCTCTGGTCCCAGTGTTACTCACTGCTCCCTTGTTCTTCTCATCTGTCCTACAACCAGAACAGAGAATAGAAATTAACCACCACATTCTTTAAATAGAATGAATATCAGAATTACAGCTGACTCGAATATTGCCACCTCTGGGGAAAATTCTTGAGCAGTCTCTTGCTCTTTACTTCACACTGATTTACAGGTCCCCTTTTATACTCTCATTGCCCCAGAAGACTATCTCTAGTAATGTACTTGTAACACAGTACAGGAACTGCTGGTTCATTCATTTAACTTTTATAAGTTTCTTGGAAGCAAAGAAAATGTTTTGTTTCTTTTTGTAACTTAAGCATTTAGCACAACTCCTGGAAAACTAAAGTTAATAGTTAAGAGAAGAATCTAGAAGCAGTGGCCTAGAATCAAATCTCCCTTATGTGTCAGACATGGGGCAAATTACTTAACCTTTTTGTGCCTTAGTTTCCTCATTTCTTAAATGTGAATAATTATAATACCAACCCTAGCATTGTGAAGATTAAATGAAATGATGGATACAAAGCACTTGGAATAGTGTCTGGCTCATGGTCAACTGTCAAGAAATGTGGACTAGCATTTTTTACCAGTTGGTGCACAAACATTTGTTAAAACACTTCATACTACTAGAGGTCTGTATCATAGATACGGTGGAAGGGTAGATACAGTGTGTACTGAACTATAAATTCACAATCATCTTCTTTCATAATACTTTTCATTTTACTGTAATGCATTAAGCTATATTCTAAGTTAAATATTCTGTTGTGTGTTCAAATAAAAACGTATTGCTGCATTCTGATTTCCAAATAATTGACCTGTGAACTTTCAGGACATTGGGACATAGCTCATTCATAAGGTGAGAAGCACCTGTATTCAATTAAAGAATGGCTGATAGGACTAAGTGAATGACAGATTGAGGAAAAATTTCCCCTGAAGATCAAATCATCATGACTTACCCATGATTTCCATTTTCTTGTGACCAGTTTAAAATTAACTTAGAATGTAAAGTTAAAGATATTTGATGATAGGAAAATCCTGACGGTGCTCAAATATTTAAAAGATATCAATAACATATTGATTTTGGAATTGCAAAGCCATCCGGAAATCAAAGAGAAACATCAGTCTCTAACAGTTTTCTGTATTTTCATGATCAATCTAGAAGGTCAGATCCGGAAAAGCTGATTTGATAGATACCCTTTAAAAACCATGTCTCAGTCAATGTTTTGAGCAACAAAGTGTCACTCTTAAAATTCTTTCCTTCATTTTCCAAAAGATGAAAAAAAAAGCACTGTTTTGTATACTTTTTAGAGAGCTATTACTAAGGTTGCATTTATAACATCGAAGGAGCTTTCTATCGCCATGCAAATTCTATCAATATATGGTATTTTCAGTCTGAATCTATAACCAGGGACTCTCAAAGTCACAAATGATAGCAAACTGAGCTAGAGGGTACAAAGGGATTTGTAAGAAATTAAATCAGAGTTTGTTTTTGGATTTTACATTTCTCCTTGTCAAACTAATTCACCCTGAGAGCTAACTTGGTCCCTGCATCAGGGCAAGACATTAGACCTATCTCATGATGTGTGGTACAGAGAGAAATACAATTACCTGTAAAAACTAATGACATAAAGTTATGGGTGACTGACAAGAAACTGTTGAAGAAATTAAATTTTTTATTTTATTATTTTTTATTCTACTATTTTTATATATTTCTATTTTTAAAAGTAATGATTATTTCCAAAAACATCCCATTGTGTCCCAGGCAAAGAACGATTAGGAGGTTGGAGAGATTATGTTACTGATCCAATTTGTTACTTTTTATAGGATAAACAGATATCTGGATTTAAGACTAAGTAGTCAGAAATAACTCCACATATTTACAGTCAATATTTGACAGAGGAAGCCTGCACATACAGTGGGCTAAAGACAGTTTATTCAATAAATGGTGTTGGGAAAATTGGATAGACATGTGCAGAAAATGAAACTAGACCACCTTCTCATGCTACACACAAGAATAATTTCAAAATGGATTAAAGATTTAAATGTTAGACCTGAAACCATAAGATCTTAGAAGAAAACATAGGAGTAAAATCGTAGACATTGCTCATAGCAATATTTTATCCGATATATCTCTTCAGGCGAAGGAAACAAAATAAAAAATTAACAAATGGGATTACATCAAACTAAAAAGTTTTTTGCATAAGGGAAACCATTAACAAAATAAAAAGATGATCCACTGAATGGGAGAACATATTTGCTGATACATCTGATAAGAGGTTAATATCCAAAATTTATAAAAGATTATAAAACTCAACACCAAAAAACAGTCACATTAAAAAATGGGCCGGGACTTCCGCCAAGATGGAGGCATAGGTGGAAACACTTTGTGTCCTTGCACAACCAAACCTAAAAACAACAAAGTTTTAACAACAATAAACACAACCAAACCACACAGAAAATCGACAATACAGAGTCCGAGAACAATGGGCCACTCAGCTAATCCAGTGAGAGGGGCGAAGCCAGCAGTGGAGTGGGGTGGGCAAAAAAGATCCCCCCTCCATCCAGGCGGTGCGCAGGCAGCCGAGGGCGCAGATCCCAGGTGCGGACTAGCTATGGGCGGACCCCGGGAAAAGGTGCGGCTGGCTGTCTGTGGTAGGTCGCGCATTTGCATGCAGATAAACCAGTGAAAAGGCGAGCATTGAGACCACGCGGTGCAGGGTGGTGGACTCGCATATTTCTGCTCAGATAAACAGGCAGAGGCCAGCGGTGAGGCGGACCGGGCAAGTGGAAAGGACTGCCACTGCTCCCTTCTCTGACCCCGCCCCCACAAAACAGCGTCACAAAACAGTGTCACAAACCAGCGACCTGGGTGGCCCCGCCTTGGTAAACAACTAAGGCTCCGCTCCTCATACGTACAGGCACAAACAGATCAAAACATGGCTCAAGAACAACTCAGAGCCCCAGAGCCAATAAATCTAAGCGATGAAGAAATAGCCAAACTTTCAGATGCACAGTTCAAAACACTGGTGATCAGGATCCTCACAGAACTGGTTGATTTTAGTCACAAATTAGAGGAACAAATGAAGGCTAAACTAATTGAAATGAAGGGAAATACACAGGAAATCAATAGTGATGGAAAGGAAACTGGGACTCAAATCAAGGGAGTAGACCAGAAGGAAGGAAAAAATGACCAAACAGAAAAATATGAAGAATCAAGAATTCAGAGACTTCCACCAAGATGGAGGCATAGGTGGAGACGCCGTGCTTTCTCCCACAACCAAGTTGAGAGACAACAAAATATTAGCAACAGAAAACACAACCAGAACACAGAAAACTGAACTTTTCGGAAGTCTGATAACAACAAATTCTTCAGCCTGACCGGTAAGAGGGGCGAAGCCAGCAGCTGGTGGAGCAGCGTTGCACAGGAAAACTCGGTCAGACGGACTCAGGCGTGCGGATACCAGGCGTGGGGTTGCAACGGGCGGACCCAGTGAGCGACTGGCGAATCCAGCGAGGGTGCAGGGCGGCGGGTTGACTGTGGTCCCGCATTCGTGGGCAGATAGACCAACAAAGGAGTGGGCGGTGAGATGACGGGACTGAGCAGGCCCCATCGGCGAGAGGCAGCAGAGGAGGCTGCCATTTCCCCACTCTGACCCCACCTCCACATACAGCGTCACAACTCAGCGACCTCAGTAGCCCTGCCCTGGTGAACACCTAGGGCTCCACTCCACACCCAGCAGCAGGGAAATAGCAGAGGGGGCCACCATTTCCCCGTTCTGACCCCACCCCCACATACAGCGTTACGACCCAGCGATCTGGGCGGCCCCGGCCCGGTAAACACCTAAGGCTCTACTCTTCCTAATTAACGGGTGCAAACAGACCAAAAATGTCTCAAGAAGATCTCAAAACCCCAGAGCCCATAACTCTAAGTGACGAAGAAATAGCCAACCTATCAGATGCACAGTTCAAAACACTGGTGATCAGGATGCTCACAGAACTGGTTGATTATAGTCACAAATTAGAGGAACATATGAAGGCTAAACTAATTGAAATGAATGGAATTGCACAGGAAACCAATAGTGATGAAAAGGAAACTGGGACTCAAATCAAGGGAGAAAGGAAGAAAGGGAGGAAGGAAGAAAGGGAGGAAGGAAGAAAATAATGGCCAAACAGGAAAATATGAAGAAACAAGAATTCAAAAAAATGAGAAGAGACTTAGAAACCTCCAGGGCATCTTTAAATGCTCCAACATCCGAATTATAGGGGTACCAGAAGGGGGAAAGGAACAGCCACCAGTGGAAAACTTATTTGAACAAATAATAAAGGAGAATTTCCCCAATCTGGCAAAGGAAATAGATTTCCAGGAAATCCAGGAAGCTCAGAGAGTCCCAAAGAAGTTGGACCCAAGAAGGAACACACCAAGGCACATCATCATTACATTAGCCAAGATTAAAATAAAAGAGAGACTCCTAGAAGCAGCAAGAGATAAGAGGACAGTCACCTACAAAGGAGCTCCCATCAAACTATCAGCTGATTTCTCAAAGGAGACCTTACAGGCAGGAAGGGGCTGGAAAGAAGTATTCCAAGTCATGAAATCCAAAGACCTACAACCAAGATTACTCTATCCAGCAAAACTTTCATTTAGAATGGAAGGACAGATAAAGTGCTTCTCAGATAAGATCAAACTCAAGAAGTTCATCATCGCCAAGCCCTTATTATATGAAATGTTAAAGAGACTTACCTAAGAAAAAGAAGATCAAAAAGATGAACAGTGAAAGGACAGCAAACTCACAATTATTAAGAACCACACACACCTAAAACAAAGGCAAACTAAGAGGACAGCTAGATCAGGAGTAGAACCATAGAAATGAAGATCACATGGAGGGTTAGCAACAGGGGAGTGGGAGAAGGAGAAGGAGGGAGAAGGTACAGAAAATAAGTAGCATAGATGGTAGGTAGAAAATAGATAGGGGGGAGGGTAAGAATAGTAGGGGAAATATAGAATCTAAAGAACTTGAGACACGTGTTCATGAACTAAAGGGGGGGAATGGTGGGGGAGAGGTGTGCAGGGAGGAGGGGAACGGAGAGGGGGAAATAGAACAAATGTAATGGCATAATCAATAAAAAAAATTTTAAAAAAATGGGCCAAGGACCTGAATAGGCACTTCTCCAAAGAGGATGGCCAATAGACATATGAAAAGATGCTCAACATCACTACCCATCTGAAAAATGCAAATTAAAACCACAGTGAGATGGTTTTAATACCAGCCATACCAGTCAGAATGGCTACCATCAATAAATACACAATGAAGAAGTGCTGGTGAGGATGTGAAGAAAGGGGAATCATGTTGCACTGTTGGTGGAAGTGTCGACTGCTATACCCACTGTGGAAAGTAGTATGGAGATACTTCAAAAAACTAGAAATGGATTTGCTTTATGACCCAGGGATTCTACTTCTGGGAATTTATCTGAAGAAACTGCAATGTTATTTACAATCTCCAAGATATGGAAGTAGCCCAAGTGTCCATCAATAGATGAGTGGATAAAACAACTAATGGAACATTTATACAATGAAATACTACTTGGCCATAAAAAGAAGAAAGTTTTACCCTTAGCAACAGCATGGATGGACCTGGAGAACATTGGGCCAAGTGAGATAAGCCAGTCAGAGAAACATAATTACTGTATGATTTCACTCATATGTGGAATCTAATAAAAAAACTGAACTAATAAGCAAAATAGAGACAGACTCATAGATGAGGAACAGGCTGATAGCTCTTGGGGGAGTGAAGTTAGGGGCTAGAGCGCAGGTGGCAAACACAAGGCCTGTGGGTGGAGTCTAGCCCTCTACCTTGTCTCTACCTGGCAGCGTGCTGAGCTCTTACTTAACTGTTACAGAGCAGTTACATTTATACAGTCCTAAAATTACATTCAGCCCTTTGAAGGCAACCATGAGGCTGATGTGGCCCCCAGTGAAAATGAGTTTGACACACCTAGGCTAGAGGGATTGAGCAAAAAGAAAGAAGACTCATGGACATGGACAACAGTAAGGTGATTGTGGGGGTTGGGGCAGGGGGCATAAAGGGGGTAAATGGTAATGGAAAAAATGAAGAAGAAGGAGGAGGAGGAGAAGCAGGAGGAAGAAGAGGAAGAGGAAGAGGAGGAAGAGAAGAAGGAGGAGGAGGAGGAGAAGAAGGAGGAGGAGGAGGAGAAGAAGAAGGAGGAGGAAGAAAGAAAGAAGAGGAAGAAGAAGAAGGAGGAAGAAGAAAGAAGAAGCAAAGGAAAGAAGAAGAAGAAGTAGTAGTAGTAGTAGTAGTAGTAGTAGTAGTAGTAGTAGTAAAGGGGCCATGGCTGGGTAGCTCAGTTGGTTACAGCATCATCTTGATACACTAAGGTTGCAGGTTCAATCTCTGGTCAGGGCACATATAAGACACAACCAATAAATGCATAAATAAATGGAACAGCAAATTGATGCCTCGCTCTCTCACACCCCCCCTCAAATCAATAAATAAAAATTAAAAAAAGAAATAAGGGCCCTGGCTGGTGTGGCTCAGTGGATTGAGCATGGGCCTGCAAATCAGAGGATCGCGGTTCGATTCCAAGTCAGGGCGCATGCCTGGGTTGCAGGCCAGTTCCCAGCGGGGGACACACAAGAGGCAACCACACACTGATGTTTCTCTCCCTCTCACCTTCCCTTCCCCCCTAAAGATAAATAAATAAAAAATATTTTTAAAAAAAGAAATAAGGGATCAAAACAAAAACTTGAAAGAAAGAAAAATATTTTATATGGTGAAAGTAAGAGATTCCCTTTTTTCTTTTCTTTTTTACATTTGGAAAAATAATTCCTGCTAGGTCCTTTCCTTGTCAGAATTTTACAAGGATAAAACAGTTAATTTTGACTAAATATTTCAAGTTTTTCTAAGAAAAAAATAAACGTAATTTTATTATTGTAACCAAATATTGAAGTTACAATTTTTTTGTTCACTGAGGATTAACTTAAAAGTTTTTAGCTTTAAATATATATATTTGGCTCTTTAAAGTTATAAATACCCAAAAGTGGTAAGTATTCTTAAAACACTTTTGGTGATTTTTGGGAAATCTAAGCTAAACACATCTAAGGCTGAACATACTTAATTTTGCTTTTCAGATTAAATTAAATCGAATCAGTTAACTCTCATCTTTGAGTTAACATATGAGTCAGTTTTCCAGTTCAAAAAAATCCAACTGGCTATTAAAATAAAAAGAAATTGACTTTGCCAAGAGTGCTCTAGTTCCAGAAAGTGTTTGATTGAAAGCCTTCTTGTCCTCTGGTGTCCTTTGCCACATTCTTTCGGCCAGAAAAAGAGCTGAGGTTGTTTCTTAATATGGTCCTCTGTGTCAGGACAAGATTTAATTCTACCTCAACACTTTAAAGAGATGAGTATGAAGATGACATCAGTTTAATGATGCAAAGGGTAGCTGATCTGCATTTCCATAGGCACTTTTAATCATGTAGCTGTGATTACAACACTTTTTTTTATTACAACACTTTTAAAGTTCCTTGATATTTAACTTAAATTAACTCTCTTATTTTTTTTTGCTCTACTATTATTGACAAATGAGCATAATTAGCACAGTTCTTTGTGTGTCCCTTTTACCTCTCTTCCTAACTGAACAAACCTAGTTAATGCCAGTATTTTTTTTCTTAAAGACTGGGAAGATAGAATGATCACTATTATCCTTTGAACTATATCTAATTTGCTTTCAGATAATTGATAGTCATGCTTTTTAAAAATATGATAATCTGATTGGTTATACATAAGCATATGAACCCCAAAACTGATGAAAAACCATGCTTCAGATTAGAATTCTGTTAGATAATACTTTTTCAGTTTCCTTATTTTATATTCTAGAGTTGGCTTCTTCATTCTTGTATAAATTAATTTTTGCTTTTCTTTGACATGACATTTTTATGTCATTTCTCTCTCCCCCCAAATTAAAATTAATCATAATCTTTCAAAGAGTTCTCAATTACCTTTCATTTTTGACTGACATATTACTTGTGGTAGTTCAAGAAATCAATGAATATATTAACTGGAATTAGATTTGGCAACTGTCTCCAAAGAACTCGACTCAAGTTCTTGGTGGCCTTAGATGGAATGTTTAATAACTTCAAAAGATATTTTTTAAAATCTGTATATTCTTAAGTCATTCCTTCAAACCTATGTTGTTTTTTTTTTTGAGTTTCCAAATAGAGAAATAAGAGTAGTATAAAACAAATTTGACCAGAATTAAGAGCATACAAACATTTAAAAATACCTAACAAGCCCGGCTGGTGTAGCTCAGTAGCTTGAGTGTGGGCCTCCGAACCAAAGAGTCACTGGTTCAAGGTCCCCAGTAGTGGGTGCGTAAGAGGCAACCACACACTGATGTTTCTCTACCTCTCTTTCTCCTTCCCTTCCCCTCCCCTCTCTCTAAAAACAAATAAATACAATCTTTTTTTTCAAATAAATACAATCTTGAAAAAAATAAAAATATCTAACAAGCTAATGGTTCTTATGAAAAGAAATTAAGTGGCTAGTTTAGGTAGCCATTTAATTTACACAGTAGAACAGTGTAATTCTCCTTTGTAATAACACTCAACTTGAGGGGCAAAGGAACTAGGAAAAGATGGTGCTGGAGCAGCCTATAGATATCTGGTCTTTTTCTGTTCCTAAATTTCAGAACATTTTGTTTTCTTCAGAGCTCCAAGTAAGTCACATATGGAAATCTCATCTCAGACTAAAAGTACTAATAATTAGAGGATGAACAGAACATAATTCATTCTGGAAGACTGAGCTGGAATCCTGACTCAACCATTTAATAGCTCTGTGACTTTTATCTTTCTAAATATCAGTTTCTCCATCTGCGACATGGGTATAATACCACTAAGTTCAATAGGGTGGGTGGGAATTAAAACAAAGAAAGCGTGTGATATGTATAAGTGGCCTGTTTCACAGCAGGCACTCAATAATGTTCATGGGCATTTCCCTCTTGCTAACCCCTCTGAAATTAAATTTGACAGATAAAGTGTTCTTGTCACTCTCAAAGCTATTGTGATGGGGGGAGGGGAAAGAACTAAATGAAGCTGTAAATCTCCTTGACCTAAAATTCTAAAGTAGATAAGTAAAGAAATATAACCAGTAAGAAATATAAAGAATGGCCAAATTATAAAACCCATATGAAAGGTACTAATAATCATTTCCATTTTCCTCCTGGCTGTGATGATGACATATTTCATACTTAATGAGGGGAGAAATACCCAAACTTTGAAAAGTAAGATGAAATGTTTCATAAAAAGAAAAATTGCTCCATTTTCCAGATGTCCAATCTTATGAGAAAACTATTTTCAAAATTAACATAAAGGCTTTCGGTCATTTATCTGAGAAGATCAGTTTAAGTGCCTACTATATGGCAGCTGCCATACTAAGTGGCAGAGGGCATATAAAAGGAGGTGAAAGAATACTTATTAAAGACAAAATACATGCCAGGTGGTATATTCATTTGCTAGGGCTCCTAGCAAAATACCACGGAATGGGTGACTTAAACAACAGAAATTTACTTCTTCACAGTTCTGGGGGCTGGAAGTCTAAGATCAAGGTACGAGCACAGTTGGTTTTCGCCGAGGCCTCTCTTCTCGGCTTGCCGTTGGCTGCCCTTGTGTTGTCTCCTCACGTGGCTGTCCTCCTGTGTGTGCACACCTCCACCAGAGGTGTTCCCCTGTGCCCAAGTTTCCTCCCTTATAAAAAACACCCGTGGGACTGGACTAGGGCCCACCCTGGACCTCATTTTAACTTAAAAACATTTTTTAAAAAGTAAATTATATTGATTATGCTACTACAGTTGTCAGGATTTTCCCCTTTTTCCTCCCCACTACCCAGCACTGCCACACCCTCAGGCCATTCCCACACTATCATTCATGTCCATGGACGATGCACATACTCCATTTCCTGTTCTGTACTTTATACCCCCATGGCTGTCCTGTAAGTACCTACTTGTACTTCCTAATCCCCTCACCTCTTCACTCATTACCCCACACTCCCTCCCATCTGGTAACCATCAAAACTCTCTGTATCCCTGATTCTGTCTCTTTTTGTTTGTTTAGTTTGTTTTTATATTAAATTGTTCATAGATTTGTATTTTTTTGCCATTTTATTGTTCATAGTTTTGATGTTCTTATTTTTCTTTTTTTAAATATATTTGATTGATTATGCTACTACAGTTGTCCCATTTCCCTCCCTTTATTCCCCTCCACCCTGCACACCCCCTCCCACCTGTATTCCCCAACCCTTTTGTTCATGGCCATGGGTCATACATTTAAGTTCTTTGGCTTCAACATTTCCTATACTATTCTTAACTGCCCCCTATTTTCTACCTACCATTTATGCCAGTTATTTCCTGTACCTTTTCTCCCTTTCTATCCCTCCCTCACTACTAAGCCTCCATGTGATCTCCATTTCTGTGATTCTGTTCCTGGTCTAGTTGTTTACTTAGTTTTAGTTTCTGTTTTTAGGTTCAGTTGTTGATGTGAGTTTGTTGTTATTTTATTGTTCATATTTTCGATCTCCTTTTTCTTACATAAGTCCCTTTAACATTTCATATAGTAATGGATTGGTGATGATTTTTTTTTCTTGTCTGGGAAGCTCTTTATCTGCCCTTTGATTCTTAATGATGCTTTGCTGGGTAGAGCAATCTTGGCTGTAGGTCCCTGCTTTTAATGACTTTGAATACTTTTTGCCAATCTCTTCTAGACTACAGTTTCTTTAGTGAAATCAGCTGATGGCCTTATGGGAACTTCCCTGTAGGTAATTAACTGCTTTTCTTTTGCTGCTTTTAAGATTCTCTCTTTATCTTTAACCTCTGGCATTTTAATTATGATGTGTCTTGGGCGGGCCTGTAAGTTGGGTGGGGCGGCATCTCTGGGGATCTCCAAGGCAGGTAGAACAGCGTTAGCCAGGTTGATGGAGTCACAGACATGGCACCAGGCTACCAGATCTGTGAAAGGAGAGTTTAGCAAAGGGATACTGGCCTCTGCTTGCCTTGATGCCAAACACTTCAGTTTCTCCCTGTATATCACTGTGCCTTTCCTTTCAAGCTGCTACCCTGGTGCTAGAGCTGAGGTAGTGAATCTGAGTAGGCGAGACCATGTGTGTGTTCTTCAAGAGTAACTGCTCAGGGCACCAGAAGTTTCTTCCACAAACTAAGTCCCCTCTGGTTTTTTCAGCCAGAAGTTGTGGGGACTTATCTTCCTGGCACTGGCATCGTGGTCTGGGCCCTGATGTGGGGCTGGGACTCTTCACTCATGAGATATCCCTCCAGAATTTTTATCTAATGTTCCGCATCCACGCGCCTCCTACCAGTCCGGCTTGGTGTGGTTTCTTTAATTCCATAATTGTCAGACTTCCATTCGACTTGATTTCTGATGTTTCTGAGTGATGGTTGTTCTATACGTTAGTTGTAATTTTGATGTGGTTGTGCAAAGGGGGCACAACCCCCATGCCTGCCTATGCCACCATCCTGACCAGAAATCCACCCCTTTAAAGGCCCTATTTCCAAGTACAGTCACATTCTGAGGTACTGGGGGTGAGGGCTTCAACATCGGAATTATGGGGGAACATAATTCAGCCCATAAGAAATCTCATCTCACTGAAACATTGCTCTGTGCAGCGAGGCTCTAAGAGGATAAATAACTCATCAAATGTCATATAACCAGTGGTGGAAATAAAATTTTAATCAAGGTCTCATTATATGAGCACCAAAACCTGTTCTCTTTCTGCTATTCATATCTTCTCAAAGAATTACAAATCTAGTTGGGAAGGCAGAATATTGATTCATAAAACTTTAAATATGGATGTTAATGATAAGGAGCCACTTATTCACTAAACTTGTACTATTATATGGAAAGAATGGACTTGGAATTAATAAACATTTATAGAGTATTTATAACATCTTAGGGTGAGTACTTTTATGAAAGAGTCAATTGGTTTCCTTACATGAGGAATTGCTGATTGGCGAGTAGTACCATTCTCAGTACATCTTGGTCCAAAGCCTACAGATGATCCTAAGTCAATGTCAAAAACAGGGAGGCTTTCTAGAATAATTATCTTAAATACTATTAGATCTCTTTTCTTCTGCATTTGGATGTAGGCTACGTGCAGGTACCCATGTATGAAACCCCTCATCTGCTGTTAATATTTTATCTCACTGGCAATATATACATTAGTGGACTGTCAGCTGGACAGCACCACAGGATAAAAGACAAAAGTCCCATGTCTGTCTCTTGAGACTCCCACATGTATGTCTGGGAATGAGTGTTAAGCTAGACTGTGGAACTGGCACCTGCTCCATGCTCTGAATGACCCTGAATTGTCATTTAAAGTTTGTCAGAAGTACTAGCTTGTGCTTTATTCTCTAACTATATTTTATGGATCTATACTGTATTAAATTATAATTACATAATTAATAAGTTAAATAACTTATATTTCCAGATTATGTTATAATGTTTCCAAAGAAGGCCACCCCAGGAGTGCATACTAGGGGCCAAAGCATACGTCTAGAATCTAATACGTATCAACTCTTACTCCGAAACTGTTTAACTCCTAAATGCAGAAAATGAAAGTCCT
This sequence comes from Artibeus jamaicensis, assembly GCF_021234435.1. Classification (NCBI taxonomy): domain Eukaryota; kingdom Metazoa; phylum Chordata; class Mammalia; order Chiroptera; family Phyllostomidae; genus Artibeus; species Artibeus jamaicensis. Next base: position 23,902,987 of record NW_026521788.1, read on the forward strand.
GTGTGAGAGACGGCCTCCCTCTACCAGCAGGAAGGAAACACAGAAAGGCAACTACAGAAAAGTAACTAACGTATATGGGGAGACTAAAGGATAATAAGAATTATTTTAACAAGTTCTGTTTTACAGATTTCTCTTGACTTTGATTCACCTTCTCTGGTGATAAGAATGCAAAATTCACAAATGCAAGTTGCCCCTCTTAGTTTAACCTAGTATGTAAACACTAGGCCCAGCTATTTCCTTGGGTCTTTCATCTTCATATGGGGGTTCTTATGTATGTGTAAAAATCTGATTTATACACACACACACACATACACACATGCACATATCTCACTTGCATATATAATTTTATCTCACTTATATCACTTATTATAGGGGCTACTAGAGCCTCCTCAAAGAGGCTGAACTATAGAGATACATTCCTTTGTGGGGGTTTTTTTTGAAGTAAATTCTTTGAATATCAATTACACTATTTTTAGGAAACAAGTATAGTACAAAAGCATATTTCAAAGTTTGATCTGATTTTTAGTATTATCCTACTTTCACCTCTCTCCTATAGCATGAATAGCAAGAGTTCTTTTTTAAAAACTATTTTAAAGTTATGGTTGATGTACAACAGAGTTCTTATTAATAAGGGAAATTCATTAGTGATTTTTCAAACTGTCTCAGTTGAGTTAAGTGGGATCCCTCATCTCCACCACCTGGTACCTTTCATACACTACACATAAAACTGGGGATACATATTCAAGATTGAGAACCACTCTGACCCTTGCATTTCTTTTTCCTAAAGCTGGACATCCAAAGACAATGAAGAGGTTCAGTTTAGGCATTTTTGCTTTCAGGCCCAGAATCATCTTACTCCAAGACATTTTCACAGAACACATTACTTCCTACCTGCTGTCAGACTGTAAATCACTGACTAGGTTCAAAGTCACCAATCCTCACAGCTGGAGGCAGACTGAAAGAACATGGTAAGGCAGGCCCTCCCAACCCAGTGGCTCTATGTGCATGTGTGACGGGCAGTGCCGTGACCGCCTGAAGTCCAAGGAATAGAGGAAGTCCTACCTCTAGCTTCAGAACATCGTGCTGAAGTTTGCGCTGAAATTCAAGGAAGTTTTTGATTGTCAGTTTCCCTTTGAGATCAGCTCCAAAAAAATAGGTTGTAAGGGCTGAACACAAGCCAGACTTGAGGGTGTTACCAGTAGTAGAACGATCTCTGTGACGCATTCCCATACTGGTTTGGGAGCGAATGATGCTCTGAACCTAAAAGAGAAGCAAACACCCACCCAGAAAAACATTACAAAGTGGAGACATAGAGAAAAGCAACTGTCTATTGATTCTTTATTATTTGCCTACACTGTGCTACAATTCTTTCCTTTAATGCTTACAACAATCCTATGAGAGAAGCCCTAAGATTATCCTTATTTCACAGGTAAGAAATTCGAGGCACATACAGTTAAGTAACTTGCTCAAGGTCAAATAGCTAGCAAGCAGCAGAACAAGGATTCTAACAGAGATGACTGATATCTTTAAAACTGGGACTGTCTTAAAAATATCTTTTCAGAAAAGAGTATGCATTTGTTTTGAGGCTGGAAACCTCTCTCACAATAAATAATCATCAACCTCACAGTAATACCTTCCATATCTCAGGAGAATTTTTTAAAATTCACAGTTTTTACTAACGACTCCCTAGTTGTGATGAGAGACAGCATAGCTCCAGGCAAATACTTAACATCTAAGAGAAATAACATTTATTAGAATCATACATGAAATACGAAATTGGTATAAAATAGTTCTCCAAGAAAATATGGGGGAATTAGTTCAATCTTTGAGAAGTTTTAATGAACTTTTTGAGAAAAGATAACTTTTGGGACTAGCAACTACGGCCTAACAATATATATAAAAGCTTTTTGAGGTGAGCTGATAATTGCTACAGCTTTTTTTCCCGCGAGTTCCTGCAGTGTTTTCTCCCTCTATACAAGGCAAAACACAAACCACCAGCCAAACCCACAGCTACTCAGAATAACTAGAATTGGGATATGTAAAGATAAATAATAAAGGCATGTACCACAAACAAACGATATAGGTAATCTTGATGTTTAACTTGCCGAATTAGAAAAGTGTCACACTGAGAAACCGAAGGTTTGGATTTCGAGCCCCGCACCTTCACTGCCAGGCCACCACAGCGCCTCTGAAGCTTAAGATTTGTAATGATGAATTGACCTTAGTAAAGTGTTTTTTATTTATTTTACTTATGATCTATGACCATAAAAAGGACTTATTTAAGACAATTTAAAAGTCTCTGCTCCAGAAAGGGTGGGGCAGTACAAGAGAAGGACACTAGACCAGAGCCAGAAGTCGTGGGGGCTGCCTGGGCTGCTCTGCATGCAGTGAGGGCGGAGTCTATGCCAGTTGCCTCACCCCTTTGAGCCTCACGTTTCTCACTGGAAAACTTCACAGAGCGCAGTATTGCTGGGTCTCCTTAAAACTTTAAGTTAATATCATAAATACTTTTGATTATGATTTTTTCTGAGTTCACATTTTGTCACGTAAACAAGATTGGTTGACCTTTGTTTCTCAGGCACGTGGAGACTTGAAAGCCAGGTATACAATGGATTTTAAAATTACTTAAGTTGAGTTTTTTAGACTTTAAATTGAAATTTGGGGCAATCAGAAAAATGCTTTTTCTATTTGAAGGCTATATATAATTCACTGTATTTATGTGTGAGAACTGGAGGATTTTCCAATAGCAGTACTGAATTAGCAGTATATGAACCAGGATTGAGCATTGGCGTGGTGAGGACCTACCACAATTTAAATTTTGCCTGTGGCTATAAATAGTACAGCTTATAGCCTTCCCACTGTGGGAACGTATGCTAGCTTCAAAGTGTGGTGCTGAGAGTATTTGTATAAGTGATTGAAGAAAAAAGTGCTTTTAGGGAAAATTAACGCTACAGCATCTTCATTAATGAGTAGTAACAGTACAGTCCAAATGCTGTCACACTTATGTGTAAACTGTTGCTCACTATAAGTGTTCTTTCATTAAAGACTTTTTAAAAAGTATGTATCACTAGATTTTCTGTGTGTGAAAGAAACAGACAGAAAGAAATTATTTTCTTAGTATTTCTCAGTTGGGAAATACTTTCTTAAAATATTTTTACTTAGATAACTTGTTAAGTATAACCTAAGAATCTGTCAAATACCAACTAGTCATATGAATGCTTACTATATGCTATATGCTGCGGAGAAAATTAAGAGAAGTATAAAACATGATCTCTGAAATAAAATCTCATTCTTTCTCTTTTGTTTCACAATTGATAGCTATCACTTCTCAGACTTTCATACTAAAAAACATTTCTGTCATAGCTTACGCAAATGTAGCCCAAATAATCAATATTGTTTATTAGGTTAATTCTGCTTTATGATTTGCTATGAAATGGGTCAGAGAAAACTCACACTTACTATTTATAATTATAAATGCTTTTTAGTAATTTATGCTTATGCATGATCAAAGTGATTCTGGAAGATGAATGAAAGAGTAATATTAGCTATTAGTTTGCTCATGACACATTAACTTTGAAGACACATGATGATGAAATGGAAGATGTCCTCATTTGGTTCTGTTTAACTTTTTAAAATAAAGTCAAGAAAATACCCATTTACCTGGGAAAGCAGAGTAAAGGCTGGGTGCATTTTCAACTTAATAAATTATTATATTTCCCAAGAAAGCAAAATGTAGAAAGATGAAGTAGGGAAACTTCTGAGAGCCATTTACTCATGAGCCACCTTATAATGACCTTTTGATTTTCTTCTAAAGAGTTTTACATCAAGCTCTCCTGTGATCAACACTGTAAACTGCACGAGGTTAGCAAGGCCAGTTATCAAGGGATCGCATTAGGTGAACTTAGCATCCCTCTCCTGGCAAGTAAACAGAATGGTGAAGTGACTGCCCCAAGTCATTCAGCATGTCAGCAGCAATGCCAAAAGTAAGACCCATGTGCCCTAAACTCAAACCTAAAGTTTAGTGTAACAGGAGTAGGGAAGTTATGACAATTTTGTTCCTGAGGGGTCCCCTAAGTAATTTCTTAGGCTATTTCAAAACCAATTTTTTTCCTTTTTAAATTATCTTTTTCTTCATCCCTTCCCTCTCCCCCTCTCCTACTTTAATTTCTCTCCTTCCTGCTTCTTGGGTCTGCCTGAAGCCCTCTTTTAACATTTAATACTAAACAGGCCTTAATCTGCTTCTGGTAATGGATGAGTAGCTGTTTCCAGGCCAATCCCTGCTCAGATGACAATAATACACTATGGACAAAATAAACCAAACAACTAACTGAAGGCACTAGGAGTGACCATGGGCAGATACTGGAGGGGAGTTGACACTCAGAAGAAGGTAGATAGCACTGGGTGAGTTTCCCACTTTACATGAGTTTCAGCCTAAGGGAAGTCCCAGTCTGCATCAGAAGGATTGGTGTCCTCAGTTGCTCTGGCTTGAAAAACCAGAGGACAGACTTTGCAGCAACTACAACCACTGGAAAGGGGGAAAATCCTGGAAAGGAGAAATCCAAAGAAGAGAGCCCCAAATTCTAGATATAAACTCCAGCTAAATCCAGTTAAGATTAATAGCCTGCTACAACAAAACAGAACACTAGCTTTAGATGAATATATCCAACAACATAGTCTATGACATGACTCCTAACACCCAAACTATAATCCAAAATTACTTGACATATGAGGAAAATGGGAAAATTTGACTCATTCTCAAGAAAACAGGCAATCATTGGAGATTATTAGCTAAATGACAGAAATTAGCAGACAAGGATTTTAAAGCAGTCATTATAACAGTACTCAGGATATAAAATATGTTTGTAATAAGGAAAATATAGGACATTTCATATGAGAAAGAAACTACAAAAAATGACATGGGAGTTCTAGAATTAAAAAATGTGACATCTGAAATAAAAATTTACATTTGTTTAACAAACAAATGTAAATTTGTTTGATTTACATTTGTTTGATTTACATTTGTTACAATCTCTGATTGTTTAACAGCAGAGATGCTATGACTGAAGAGGCAACTATCATGAGGACAAATCAACAGAAATTACACAGTCTGATAAGTAGAGAGAAAAGACTGGGAAAAAAAAAAGAAACCACATGGAGACATATCGTAATAAAATTTCTAGAAAACAAACGTAAAAAAGTCTGGAAAGCAAAGAGAGAAAAACAACATGTTACATATACAGGAACAATACTGACTATTCATTAGTAGGAATGAGAAGTAGAGAAACAGTAACTGAGAATTTTACATCCATATCTGGAACTCTATGTCTAGAATTCCCTTCCATAAGTAATGATTATATAAATTCATTCATCACCAACAGATGTGCACTAGAAGAAACGCTACAGAAAGTTTTTCCAATTGAAGTGAAATGGTACCATATGAAAACCAGGTTATTCAGGAAGGAATGAAAAGTCATCAGAAATGGTAAACATGTGAGTAAATATAACAGATTATTATTGTTTTTATTTTCTTTAAAAAATACGAGCATGAAAGCAAAAATTGTAATGTATTATGGGGCTTATAATGTACAGTAGTCCCTCCTTATCTGTGGTTTCACTTTCCATGGTTTCAGCTATACTCACTCAATCATGGGAAAAAAATATTAAGTGAAAAATTTCAGAAATAAACAATTCATAATTTTAAACTGTGTGCCATTCTGGGTAGTGTGATGAAGTCTCTCACCATCCTGCTCCATCTCACTTGGGATGTAAATCATCCCTTTGTCCAGCATATCCACACACTATCCGATACTCACCTGTTAGTCACTCAGTGTCACGCCAGTTATCAGATCGACTGTCATGGTATCACAATGCTTGTGCTCAGGTAATTCTTATTTTTCTTAAAAATGGCCCTAGAGCACAAAAACAGTGGTGCTGACAATTTGGATATGCCAAAGAGAAGCTGCAAAGTGTATATATGTATGTTTAGGAAATAGCACAGTATATACATTTGGTACCATCCAAAGTATCAGGCACCCACTGGGGGTCTTAGGATGTTTCTCCCGTGGATAATGGAGGACTATCATATGCGGCAGAGGTAATACACAGGAAGACTGTAACAGAAAGAATTGGAGGAGTAAATGGAACTATATGACTGCAAAGTTTCTACATTTTATGTGAGGTAGTGTAATAGAAGTTCTAAACAGACTGTGTATATTTAAGAATGTATGATAGACACAGGGTGCAAATTTGAGTAAATGTCTCTAGGTGTTTTGAAATATTTATCTGTGTGCATTTCTTATTTATCATTCATCCTTGTGTTCTGAAATGTCTGGCACAAAGAAACTGTTCGACAAATGTTGGCTGAATATGTGATTGAATATCCATAACTTAGCCTCTCAGCATTATAGTTTAATTCATAATGAGAAATCATGGCAAGCTTGATCTTAATCATATGCTAAAAATAATTCCTTATGTTTACAGTGAAAACAAAAAAACCCCACATGTTAAAAGTGAGTAACTCTGAAAAATGTCACATCAGGTAGTTAAAAATTGGACAGCATCTGAATGTGCTGACCAAGGTGAAAGTAACTCCAAGCACATGAAAAAGGATTAAATATGAATGTATTTAAAAGAACGCTACAGGACAACTTGCCTGTTCGAACTCCTCCATGTCTACTTCTCCATCTCCGTTCAAGTCGAACATCTTGAAGGCAATTTCAAAATTTCTCTGAGGAGCTGAAAACAGGAAGGAAGAAAGGAAGGACAGGAAAAAGGAAGAAGGGAGAGGAGGACAGAAATATTTAGATGACATTGACCAAAAAACTCCCCAAACCCAGTTCTTTAAGAAAAACAGATTAACACTAAAATGTAATATCAAGTCACAGAATACTACCATATTTATCTACATCAACCCTTTCACAGTACTCCTTAAAACCAAAAGAAAATTTTAGTACAGGTGGTAAAGACAGCCTCTCTGGTCGGGTGGCTCTGTTGGTGGGAACATTGTCCCAATACATCAAAATGCTGCAGGTTCAATCCCTGGTCAGGACCATGTTGCAAGTCTGATCTTTGGTTGGGGCACATACAGGAGGCAACGGATCAATGTCTCTCTCTCATACCAATGTTTCTCTCCCTCCTTCCCCCTTTCCTTACTCTCTACAATCAACAAAGACATATCCTCGGGTGAAGATTAAAAAATTGCATTTGTCTATCTTTGTGTTTCAATAATCTTTTAAGTACTTCTGCTTTGGTTTCTTAGACACCATCCACTTCAGCTGTACAATTCTAATGTTGTTGCTCTGTTACTTAAATATAGTAATGTTAACCTGAGCATAAAAGTCAGTCTGGGTGAGTCGGACCACTGCAAAGAAGTTGAAACTCTTTTTTTTTTTTTTTAAAGATTTTGCTTATTTATTTTTAGAGAGAAGAGAAGGGGAAGAAAAAGAGAGGGAGAGAAAGAGAAGGAAAGAGAGGGAGAGAAAGAGAAGGGAAGAGAGGAAGAGAGTGGTTGCTTCTCAAGCACCCTATTGGAGACCTGGCCTGAAACCCAAGCATGTGCCCTGACTGGGAATTGAACCAGCAACCCTTTGGGTCTCAGGCCGGCACTCAATCCACTGAGCCACACTAGCCAGAGCAGAAGTTGAAACTCTTAAGCCTTTGTCTTGCTTTTTAAAATACAAGCTGGCTTTGTACTTTGTTCTTTCTAGTCTCTCCATTTTAAGCACAATCAGTTTAGTGGATGTCACTCTACCAATAGGTTACTATCTGTACTAGTTTACTCATTGTGACTATAGCCTGGCGGTAAGGCAGAACAGCACATTGTTAGCTGTTTGGCCCCCAATTTCAACCATGTTAGTTGGGTATACAAATTACTGAGTGAGGTATACTTAAATGGTAAAATAAAGCTGAAATTTAAAAAGCAAAATAAACCCAGTGGGACCACGTGAGAGGCAGACACACATTAATGTCTCTCTCTCCTCTCTAGGAATAAATAAAATTTAAGAAAGCAAAATAAAAAATGCAAAGCCTGAGAAGATGGTATATATTTTTTCTCTTAAGTGAGTGATGAAAGCTCTTTGACCTTCTTATTGCTCCTAGATCAAAACATAATATACTTATGCATTAGAATAATATGTGTATAAATATAACAGCCCTCTTTTCTTACCATGCTAAATGTTCTGGTAAAGGAAACTAAGTAGTTTACTTTCTACCTTTAGTGATACAAATTTACACGGCTGTAGAGAACAAACCAAAATAAATAACCTAATACTACCGAATTTAAATTTTAGCTAGTGTAACTTTTACTAAAAAATGTAAAGTTTTCATGTAGACAAAAAAAGTAAAAAAGTGTTTAGTACGTTATGTGTAGTTGTAGAAAGTCCATATTCCCATCTTGCTCAAGAATTTGTCAACAGCAAACTGAACTTCTGGCTTAAATTCTACTTTCAGCTCAGTAGCCAGCTAGGCTGGCAAGCTCCTGTTTTTTTTTTTTAAATTTATTTATTTATCTTTAGAGCGGAAGGGAAGGAGAGAAGGAGAGAAATATCAATGTATGGTTGCCTCTCATGAGTCCCCTGCTGGGAACTGGCCTGCAACCCAGGCATGTGCCCCGACTGGGAATCGAACCATGATTGAGTGGTTCGCAGGCCCGCACTCAGTCCACTGAGCTACACCAGCCAGGGCCAAGCTCCTGGATTTTATTTGCATGGGTAAGTTATGTGCCTGTGCTTCCAACTGCCTGCCTCACTTGAAAACGGCCTCCAAATGGTTAGCTCTTTTTCAGGCCACAAGTACAATTGCTAAGAAGAATGCAGCTAGGGGAGTTCAACTTTTGTATTATTTATTGCCACCTCTTCCATTTTTCATACCTGTCTGGATGCTACTTTTTACTGAAAAGTTACTATGTGCCAAACATTGAGCTAGAAAATTTAAAGCTGTTGATTATCTGCTGTTGTACTCTCAATCCTGGAAATTTTTATTTCTTTATTTTTTAATTAGAGGAGAAAACTGGGGCTCAAAGCCATTAAATGACTAGCTCAAAATCACATAGCTAATATGTGACAGAACTGGCAAGTGAATAGGTCAATGTTGACTCCAAAGCCCATAAACTGTTTATTATGCGCCACGGCCTCCAATATGGAGACAGTGATACTCACAATAACAAGCACATACTCTTTACTCTGGTATGTTTTAACCTAGAAACGAAACAACATGACTCACTGGTTACATCAGTCTCTGTAACAGCCGAGAGTCCCAAGATGCTCATCTCAAAAACTACCTGATTTCAAAGAAACATTGCATACGCCATGCTCAGTAGTTTAGACTTGGCTGTGCTAACTGGAGACCAACAGGCAACATTAGATTCTCAGAAAGGATTATCAAATGTTTTTTAAAATTCTAAACATACTTTTAAAAATAAGAATGCACTCTCCTATTCTCCCCTATTGCCTCACACTTGACTTGTTTCACTCACAAACATTTTTTGCTTAATCCTTGTAGATATTTGAGATTGTAACAACTGCAAATGGTATGAAGCCACTGAAAGTTTTAAGGAGAGGAGTGACACAATCAAACAGGCATTTATAAAGGACCTCTCTGGCTCCAGTGTGAAGATGAGTTGGAAAACAAGAACCAGCTGCACAGATCACTGAAGGTCTTACAAATGTTAAACATATGAATTGAGGTGATGGCAGTGGTAATGAAGAGGAGGAAACAAATTGGAAAGAACCAGGCAGAAATTATACAACTTGATGATTAATTAGCTGTGATGAGTTGAGAGTGAAGGACGACAGCATGACTGGCTTGGCCTACTGGGTAGCTTGCATGTTATTAACCAAGAGATACAACAGATATAAAAGGTTTGAGAAATAAAATGAGTTCAGATCAGATCTGCTGAATTCAAGGGGATAACAGCATATTCAAATGAAATGCTCAGGAAATAGCTGGAAATATGGCTCTAAGCTTAGAAGAGAGTGGCGAAAGCTCAGAATCCTTGGCGTAAGTGTGGTGAGCTGCAAAGAGCCTGAAATGAAGTTGCCCAAGGAGGACTGAGGGTTGAGGAGAAGGTTGAAGAAAGGGTAGAAAGCAGTTGAAAGAAAACGGGAAGACGAGGTGGCATCACACTGGGAGGAACATAGTCCAAACGAATAGAAATAGGGAAAAACTTGGCAAGAGCCAGTCAATATAGTGCCACATATGAATTAATGCAGCATTTCCACTCCTATCTCCACCATTAGAGAACTTACACAGAGTGCTTACAATTTTAGCTTTATCATAATTGTTTATTCTTACAGTCCTGTGAGTTCCATGAAGGCATGTGCCTGTATCATTTAAATGACTGCATGAGTAACTCTACCAAATCAGAGTTCTATGTCCTCTTACAACTAAGATGGAATTCAGTTTACCAAACAAAGCACATCCTGTACTGCTTGAGGTTTCTGTATCTTTTTATCCTGGCTTTCTTTCTTTCTTTTTTAAGATTTTATTTATTTATTTTTTAGAAAGAGGGGAAGAGAAACATCAGTGTGTGGTTGCTTCTTCCGCCACCCCTACTGGGGACCTGGCCTGCAACCCAGGCACATGCCCTGAGTGGGAATCGAACCAGCGATCCCTTGGTTCGCAGGTCGGCACTCAATCCACTGAGCCACACCAGCCAGGGTGTGGTTTAGCTACTTTCAAACTGAGTATTTGCTTTATGTGGAGCTCAGAGTGTTTATTGAAGTACATGCACTGACATTCTAGAGGCTGAGTCTGCACGCGCTCACTAGGATCACTGATAAGGCAAGTCAAGGCAGCTACCTTGCACATTCTCATTTAGGCTTTGCCAGTCTATCAGGGAAGGTCCTTCTTCCCACTGTACTCCTCTTGGCCTATTCAATCTTCATCCACTGGTTATGTCAAAGTATTTAAGATAAACAAACACAAAACTAGCTTGCTTTAAGTGACATATACTACCCAGGAATATCTGCTAGACAATTCTCTTGTTCTTCCCCATCTCCTCTTAAATGTAGGTTTCAGAATAATTTTGAAATCCAGCTGTTCTAGAAGGCTCTAAGATGTCTTGTGTTTATGCTAACTCACAACCTATTTCCATGGAAAGGTACTGAGAAAGGAATTCTTTTGAATCTCAGGCTACTTACAGAGTGAACAGTGAAGCTTCCCCTTCCTCATGTTAATAGCATGATCGACTTCTATAAAACTTCCAAAATTACCTTAATATATGTTAGAACTGACTAAAACAATAAGATTCTTTGAAAAGTTCATTATTATGCAGCTTTTACTCAGAATTCCATGACGATCTTTGCTACTTGGAAATGGAGATACATTCGGGTCTGTTCTAGTTAAATATCCATTTTCATATTACTCTATCATCAACATTAATAGCTCTAGATCATCCTTTGAAGCACGGTAGATTTTTCTACTTTGCTTTACAAAAAGAAAAAAGCAACCTTCTCTAAGTGTAGTAAGTCAAATCCTCAGCAACAACACCAGCTGCCTCATGGCTGTCACGGCTGTTCATTGTTCTTTAACTGAGAATGCACGGACTAGGTCTCTAATTCTGTCTTATATCCTATTTTTGGTGGTGCTGATGGAATGAACAAAAAATTGAATAGGTTAGATTCTACACACACTTCTTATTTTCTGTTGGTTAGCTTCTCCCACCACAGAATTCCTACCGACATCATACCTGTTTTCAAAGGATGCTGCAGGACAAATGAGGTAATTAATATGCAGTATCAGAGAACTCTTGAGTTAGGAAAATACTTCAGAATATAAGGAGCTTCTATTCAATGATCACTCTTACTACTGAATTTGTAAGGATGATCACACAGCTTTCCATTATTTGTGAGAGGAAGGTCACCACTTCTGAAGTCTAACCATGGCTGGCAATATTAATTGAGCTTTTTTCCTCATGTAGAGCTCAAATCTAATCCTGGGCAGCTCTTGCAAACTGTTATAATTTCTTGGAGAAATAAAAAATATATCTGCTCCCCCACTTATTTGATAGCTCTCTAAATACATTAAAAAATGTATCCTCATGTCTCTACTAAGGTTTTTTGGAACTGATTTCCAGAACTTCAACATCCTTATAGCCCTCCACTGGGGCACTTCCAGATGGCCAATGCCTACTGTTAAGATAGAATTCTACACATAGTTTATTCTGGAATGAGTTATCCTTCCTAGAAACAACAGGACTGCTTCTTTGCAGACTAAGGTAATAGCATTATTCTTATACAGGGGCTTCAGTATATTGCTTTCTGTGTAACATTAGTCCTAGGGAAAGGAGGGGAAAACTTACAAGATTAGATTTCAAAAAGTACCCCTCCCTCAATTCTTCAAAGGATGATAGCTAGGCACAGTCTGGAAGAAGTCTTTCTGCCTTTTACACAGCGTGGAGGAAAAAAATTCAGTCAACACACATTTGAGTCTGTCCCACATGTCCACAGAGACATTTGGTCCAGGCTGACCCATCCACCTTACCCCACGTGCCATTATGAGCTAGGCAACCAAAGCAAGAAGGGCTGTTATTGGCAATACGGCCACAACACAATTATTGGGACAATGAAACACAACAGTATTTTTTTATGTACGAATCCTATAAACCAAAAGTGGAAATAAACATTATGGGCTCTTTGAAACCAGGGATAATTCTGGGTGTGAACATTCTGGACAGGACTGAATATCAAAGACCATATGGCATGGAACAAGTATCTCCGGGATGTTCTGGACAGGACCAAATGTCCTGCAAAAAAAACCTCCCATGTTATAATGTGTTGTCATTGTACTACAGCATTTCCTTGGGATGACTTAGCTTCAGAAGAATGGTGCTATACAAAACGAAAACATAAGACTTATTTTAAACACACTTAAGCAACAGCAGATCAGTTTTCATCAACATAGACTTTTAGTCTAAGTTGATATAGACAATAAGCTTGTCTACATACATATATGTATATGTTTTTATTTTTTTAATTTTTAATTTTTTTGTGTTTATTTAAGTTGTTGTTCAAATACAGTTTTCTATTTCTCCCATCCCAGCCCACCCCCGCAGTGCTCCACACCTCCCTCCCATTTCCATCCCCTTAGTTTTTGTCCATGTGTCCTTCATACTTGTTCCTGCAAACCCTTCCCCTTTGTCCCTGAAATTCTCTTCCCTCTCCACTCTGGTCACTGTCAGCTTGTTCTGTACTTCAGTGTCTTTGGTTATATTTTGCTTGCTTGTTTGTTTCGTTCTTGCTTGTTTAGGTTCCTGTTAAAAGTGAGATCACATGGTATTTGTCTTTCACCACCTGGCTTATTTCACTCAGCATAATGCTTTCCAGTTCCATCCATGCTGTTGCAAAAAAATAGGAGCTCCTTCTTTCTTTCTGCTGCATAGAATTCCATTGTGTAAATGTACTTAATTACACAATGTACCGTTCCATAGTTTTTTGATCCATTCATTTACTGATGGGCACCTAGGTTGCTTCCAACACTTGACTATTGTAAATTGTGCTGCTATGGACATTGGGGTGCACAGGTTCTTTTGGATTGGCGTTTTAGGGTTCTTAGGATATAATCCCAGCAGTGGAATTGCTGGGTCAAAAGGCAGTTCCATTTTTAGTTTTCTTAGAAAATTCCATATTGTTATCCAGAGTGGTTGTACCAGTCTGCAGACCCACCAAAAGAGAACTAGGGACCCCTTTCCTCTACCACCTCTCCAACACTTGTTGTTTGTTGCTTTGTTTATGATGGCCATTCTGACCAGTGTGAAGTGGTATCTCATTGTGGTTTTAATTTGCATTTCTCTGATAGCTAGCAATACTGAGCATCTTTTCATGTGTCTCTGGATCCTCTGTATGTCCTCCTTGGAGAAGTGTCTGTTCAAGTCCTTTTCCTATTTTTTAATTAGGTTGCTTGTCTTCTTAGAGTGGAGTCGTGTAAGTTCTTTGTATATTTTGGAGATTAAACCCTTGTCTCAGGTATCATTGGCAAATATGTTTTTCCATACAGTTGGTTCTTTTTAAAATTTTAATACTGTTTTCGTTAGCCATGTAGAAGCTTTTTATTTTGATAAGATCCCATTTGTTTATTCTTTCCTTTATGTCCCTTGCCTATCTAGGGGACATATCAGTAAAAATGTTGCTGCATGAAATATCTGAGATTTTCCTGCCAATGTTTTCCTCTAGGACTTTCATGGTATCACGACTATATTTAAGTCTTCTATCCACCTTGAATTTATTTTGGTATATGGTGTAAGTTGGTGCTCGAGTTTCACCAACTCGAGCACATACCTGTCCAGTTCTCCCAACACCATTTGTTGAAGAGGCTTTTTTTATTCCATTTTACATTGCTGCCCACTTTGTTGTATATTAATTGACTGTAGAAACTTGGGTTTATTTCTGGGCTCTCTGTTCATTTCCATTGGTCTATGTGCCTGTTTTTGTCCCAGCACCAGGCTGGGACAAAGCACCAGGCTTTGATTACAGTGGCCTTGTAATACAGTTTGGTATCAGGCATTGTGATCCCTCCTACTTTGTTCTTCTTTCTCAAAATTGCAGCTGCTATTCTGGGTCATTCACGGTTCCATATAAATTTTTGAAGTGTTTGTTCTATATCTGTGAAATATGCCATTGGTACTTTAATAGGTATTGCATTGAATCTGTAAATTGCTTTGGGTAGTATGGACATTATGATGATGTTAATTCTTCCAATCCACAAACATGGTATATATTTCTATTTGTTTGTGTCTTTCTTGATTTCTTTCTTCAGTGTTGTGTAGTTTTCTGCATGCAGGTCTTTTACCTCCTTGGTTAGTTTTATTGCTAGGTTATTTTATTTTTCTTTTTGCTATATCAAATGGGATTTTTCCTTGATTTCTGTTTCTGCTGTTTCATTGCTGGTATACAAAAATGCCTTTGATTTCTGGATATTGACTTTGTATCCTACTGTTTTGCCAAATTCATTTATTAGGTCAAGCAGTTCTGGGGTGGAGTCTACAGATTTTCCATGTATACTATCATGTCATCTACAAACAATGACAGTTTTGTTTCCTCCTTTCTGATTTAGAGGCCTTTTATTTCCTTTTCTTGTCTGATTGCTGTGGCTTGCACTTCCAATACCATATTGAATAGAAGTGGTGAAAGTGGACAACCTTGTCTTGTTCTTGATCTCAGTGGAAAAGCTTTTAGTTTTAGCCCATTGAGTATGACGTTGGCTGTAGGTCTGTCATATATGGCCTTTAGTATGTTGAGGAATGCTCCCTCTATTCCCACTTTGCTGAGTGTTTTTATTATAAATGGGTGCCGTACCTTATCAAAAGTTTTTTCTGCATCCATTGATATGATCATGTGATTTTTGTCTTTGCTTTTGTTTATGTGATTTATTACATTTACTGATTTGTGAATACTGAACTATCATTGCATCCCTGGGATGAATCCCACTTGGTCATGGTGAATGATCTTTTTAATGTATTGTTGGATGCGGTTTGCCAATATTTGGTGAGGATTTTAGCATCTATGTTCATCAGCAATACTGGCCTGAAGTTTTCTTTCTTTGTTGTGTTTTTATCTGGTTTTGGAATTAGGATGATTCTGGCTTCATAAAAAGTTTGGGAGTCTGCCATCATTTTGGATTTTTTGGAATAGTCTGTGAAGAATAGGGGTTAGTTCTTTCTTAAATGCTTTGTAGAATTCTCCTGTGAAACCATCTGGTCCAGGGCTTGAGTGCTGGAAGTTTTTTGATTACTGCTTCAATTTCTTTTGCTGTTATTGGTCTGTTTAGGCTTTCTGCTTCTTCTTTATTGAGTTTTGGAAAATTATAATTTTCTAGAAATTTGTCCATTTCACCTAGGTTTTCAAATTTCTTGTCATACAGTTCATAGTAATTTCTCACAAACCTTTGTATTTCTGTGGAGTCAGTTGTAATCTCTCCTCTTTCATTTCTGATTGTGTCTGATTTCATTTCTGTTTATTTGGGTCCTCTCTCTTTTTTTGATGAGCCTGTTTAAAGGCTTGTCAATTTTGTTTATCTTTTAAAAAAACCAGCTCCAGGATTCACTGATCCTTAGAATTGTGCTTTTAGTTTCTATGTCATTTAATTCTACTCTGATCTTGGTTATTTCCTTCCTTCTACTTGCTCTGGGCTGTCTTTGTTGTTCTTCGAGTTCTTGTAGGCATAGGGTTAGGTTGTTTGTTTGAAATGTTTCTATCTTTTTTAGGTAGGCCTGTATTGCTATGAACTTCCCTCTCAGGACTGCCTTTGCTGTGTTCCTTAAGTTTTGGGTTGTTGTGAGTTCATTTTCCTTTGTTTCCAGAAACTTTTTGATTTCTTCCCTAATTTCATTCTTGACCCATTCATTAATAGCGCACTATTCAATCTCCATGATTTTAAGTGTTTTGGTTTTTTTCCCCTTGGGGTTGGTTTCTAGTTTCAGTCCCTTGTGGTTGGAGAAGATGCTTGGTATGATTTCAATTTTATTGAATTTGTTGAGGCTTGTTTTGTGTCCTATCATGTCATCTATCTTTGAAAGTGTTTCAAAGTGTTGTTTGAAAGTCTCTCTTTATGTTCCTTTTTTTGAAGTCTATTTTGTCTGATATGAGTCTTGCTATCCCAGCTTTTTTTCCCCTGTACGTTTGCTTGGAAAATTTGTTTCTAGTCCTTCACTTTTAGTGTACGTCTTTTGTCCTGAGGTGGGTCTTTTATAGGCAGCATATGTGTGGGTAATGCTTTCTTATCCATTCAGCTATTCTGTGTCTTTTCATTATAGCATTTAATCCATTTACGCTTTAGGTTATTATTGATAGGTACTTATTCATTGCCACTTTGTACCTGTGTTCCTCTCTGTCGCTTTCTTTTCCTTCCTTTCCTTAGAGCAGTCCCTTTAGCATCTCTTGCAGAGCTGGTTTGGTGGGGGTGTATTCTTTCAGACTTCTTTTGTCTTGGAAGCTCCTTATTTGGCCTTCTATCTTGATTGAGAGCCTTGCTGGGTTGTATATGTGTTTTTATATATCACTTGCTGACCAAGATGTAGATGGAAGAACCAAAGGCAAAGATAAATCTTTATGTAAATATTTCATAATTTCTCTGGCTAATCTTTACAGTACTATGCTGAATAAGTGTGTGAGAGTGGGCAGCCTTGTCTTGTTCCTGATCTTCCAAGATTGAGATGTTTGCTATGGATTTGTCATAGATGACCTTTATTATGTTGAGCTATGTTCCTTCTATCCCAATTTGTTGCATTTTTATCATAAAGAAATGCTGAATTTCGTTAAATAATTTTTTTGGTCTATTGAGATAATCACGATTTTTGTCTTTTATTCTATTAATGTGGTATATCACAATGATTTGCATATGTTAAACTATTCTTGCATTCCAGGGAGAATTCCCACTTGATCATGGTGTGTGAGTCTTGTAATTGTTTATTTTTTAAATATTTTATTTATTTATTTTAGGAAGAGGGGAGGGAGAGAGAAATGGAAAAAAAAATGATGTGCAAGAGAAACATTGAGGGACTTCCGCCAAGATGGAGGCATAGGTGGATATCTGTGCCTTCTCACACAACCAAGTTTAGAGACAACTAAATATTAGCAACAGAAAACACAGCCAGAACACAGAAAATTGAACTTTTAGGAAGTCTGCTAACAACAAATTCTTCAGCCTGACCGGTAAGGGGCGAAACCAGTGGCTGGTGGAGCAGGGTTGCACAGGAAAACCTGGTCAGATGGACTCAGGCGCGAGGAATCCAGGCGCAGGGTTGGACCTAGCGAGCGACCGCGCGGAGGCAACCAGGACGTAGGGCTGCGGGTTGACTGTGGTCGTGCATTTGTGCACGGATAGACAGGAGAGGGAGTGGGCGATTGGACCCGGGACCCAGCGGGTCCCGCGGCAATTGGCAGGGAGGGCGCCGCCATTTCCCTGCTCTGACCCCACCTCCATATATAGCGTCATAACCCAGCGACTCTGAGTGGCCCGGCCCTGGTGAACCACCTAAGGCTCTGCTCCTACCCAGCGGTGCAAAACAGCAGAGGGTGCCGCCATTTCCCTGCTCTGACCACGCCCCCACATACAGCGTCACAACCCAGCCACCTGGGAGTCCAAGACTCCGTTCCTCACACTTAAAGGGCACAAACAGACCAAAAATGGCTCAGGAAGAGCTCAAAGCCCTGGAACCTATAAATCTAAGCAATGAAGAAATAGCAAAACCCTCAGACACACAGTTTAAAACACTGGTGATCAGGATCCTCACAGAACTGGTTCATTATAGCCACAAATTAGAGAAACATATGAAGGCGAAACTAATTGAAATGAATGGAATTGCACAGGAAACCAATAGCAATGAAAAGGAAACTGGGACTCAAATCAATGGAGTGGACCAGAAGAAAGCAAATAATGGCCAAACAGAAAAGAGTGAAGAAGCAAGAATTCAAAGAAATAAGGAGAGTCTTAGGAAACTCCAGGACATCTTTAAACGCTCCAACATCCAAATTATAGGGGTACCAGAAGGGGGAAAGGAACAGCCACCAGTGGAAAACTTATTTGAACAAATAATAAAGGAGAACTTCCCCAATCTGGCAAAGGAAATAGACTTCCAGGAAATCCAGGAAGCTCAGAGAGTCCCAAAGAAGTTGGACCCAAGAAGGAACACACCAAGGCACATCATCATTAAATTAGCCAAAATTAAAATGAAGGAGAGAATCCTAGAAGCAGCAAGAGATAAGGGGACAGTCACCTACAAAGGAGTTCCCATCAGACTGTCAGCTGATTTCTCAAAAGAGACCTTACAGGCAAGAAGGGGCTGGAAAGAGGCATTCCAAGTCATGAAATCCAAAGACCTACAACCAAGATTGCTCTATCCAGCAAAGCTTTCATTTAGAATGGAAGGACAGATAAAGTGCTTCTCAGATAAGATCAAATTCAAGGAGTTCATCATCACCAAGCCCTTATTATATGAAATGTTAAAGGGACTTACCTAAGAAAAAGAAGATAAAAAAAAGATGAACAGTGAGAGGAGAGCAAACTCACAGTTATCAACAACCACACCTAAAACAAAAGCAAATTAAGAGGACAGCTAGATCAGGAGTGAACCATAGAAATGAAGATCACATGGAGGATTAGCAACAAGGGAGTGGGAGAAGGAGAAGGGGTGAAAAGGTACAGAAAATAAGTAGCACAGACAGTAGATACAAAATAGATGGGGGGAGGGTAAGAATAGTAGGGGAAATATAGAATCTAAAGAACTTGAGACACGTGTTCATGAACTAAAGGGGGGGAATGGTGGGAGAGGAGTGTGCAGGGTGGAGGGGAAAGAAGGGGGGGAATAAACAAATGTAATGGCATAATCAATAAAAAAATGTAAAAAAAAATAAGTGGGACTGTAGCTCTGGTGAATCTGCTTCTTGGTCTCCATTCATATTTAAAGAAGCTTCTGGGATTTGAAGTAGGTCATAGTCCTATTTTCAAGGATCTTATTACACTACCACTATGTTCACTGCATGAATCTCACCATTTAAGGAAGCTTAGGGATTTGTAAAAATCTTCTTAAGAATAGTTTTCAAATTATTGTGAGATTTATTGGTCATTCATAATTTAGTGTGAATTCATTTAAACTGAGGATTATGTTTTTTTTTTTTAATATAAATTTGTTTGGTTGTGAAAGGTAATTTTGCGTTTTGGATGAAGGGTGAGAAAAGACAAATACAGATGTCCGTTTGGTAAAGAGGACTTTGTAGATCTGAACTTGCTCAATGATAGAAGCTGATACCACCCATGGAGCTGTATCTCTCTAAGAAGGATACTCAGTCAATCCAGAAGCTCCCACTGTTACACAGCCTCCTGGATGTTCCCTGCCTACCATCCCTGTAATTACAGGAAGAATTATGGTGGAGTCTTCTTCCTGGAGCCCTTTCCATGATGTGCTCCAGCTGTCTGATCCAGCTGAGCTTACTTCTCTGCTAAATGGCATAAGGATGGGGACAAGGGAATTTTGCTTTTCTGTGAGCTTCCCCACCAGACCTTACATTAGATTACATTTTGACTACATAGTAGCTGTAGACATGTGTCTGTGCTCCTTTGCATAACAAAAGGGAATAAATAATATATTTTTTTGGATGAAGAATTTCCTAGAAGGCAGAGAACTTGATCTACTTTGACATTTCACTGAAGACCAGTCTTTTCTCCTCAATCTGTCTTGGTACAGATCTAAGGGCATCTTTCCATTTGTGAAAAGAACTCAGAGAAGAAGGAAGAGAAGGAAGACCTATGTGTCTAACTAATGCATCACTACTGAACAGCCTAGGGAGCCAAGCACAAAACAGAATTACGAGCAGGGTCAGCAAAGGATTCCTGGCGAATTGAGCATAAAACAAGAAGACTGATGACCCCATCTGTAAGAACAGTGCTATTAGAATAAAACAGTGCTCTGCTTTGAATGCTTCACCTCTAGGTGCCGAGACAAGTTGAATTATGTACTGTTTTGCAATAAGTCCCAACACATGACTTACTATTCTCTTAAGTCTGTAAAACAATTTATGATCATTAAAATAAAAAACAGTTAAATATTACTTTGCATATAGCCTCCACATGGAAAGAAACTACTTGAGGAAACACTGCAGTGACTTCTGCGGAGAAAATAACTACCCTTTATTTACCTGCTTTATAAGCCTAGATTTTGCATTATTGCTTTGCTTTTTTAAAAGGTTAAATTTATTGCCCTCTGGGTAGCTCAGTTGGTTACAGTATCATCCCAATATGCCAGGGCTGTGGGTTCTATCCCCAGGCAGGGTACATATGGAAGGCAACCAGTGAAAGCATAAGTAGGTTGAACAACAAATTGACATTTCTCTCTCTCTGAAATCAATAAATTAAAGAATTATTTTAAATTAAATTTATTGGGGTGACATTAATAAAATTACATAGGTTTCAACTGTAGAATTCTATAATACATCATCTATATATTGCATTGTATGCGTACCACCCAAAGTCAAATCATCTTCTATCACCACATGTTGAGAATATTGAATCCCCATTACCCTTTACTACGCACTCAATCCTCCTTCCCTCTGGTAACTATCATACTGTTATATGTGTCTATGAATTTTTGTTTTTCTTGTTTGTTCATTGTTGCTTTCAGTTTTATATCCCACATGTGAGCAAAATCATATGGTTCTTGATTTTTTCTGTCTTATGTCACCTAGCAAGAAGGGGAAGCATGGGGGGAGAGAAAGAGGGGGAAAGAGATTGATTTGTTGACTGATTTATGCATTCATTGGTTATTTCTTGTATGTGCCCGGCCGGAGATCGATCCACAACCTTGGTGTATAGGGACAACTCTCTAACCAACTGAGCTACCTGGCCAGGGGTATTTCATCTTTTCTTATGACTGAGTAGTTGGTGAAAAGAAAAAAGAAAGAAAAGAAAGAAAAACAAAAAATAAAATAGTGAGTATAGAGAATTCAGTACCTGCTGACGTTCATGTTTTCCTTGAACGGGATGGTGATGGAGAGAGCATGTAGGGCCTTGGAGGCTACTGTGAAGACTTTGGTGGATTTTGAGCAGACAAATGGAATGACCTTATATTTAAATTTGATAAGATCATTAAATTTAGCTGCTGTGTTGAGACTGTACTGCAGTGAAGAAAGTGTGAAAAAAGGGTAATGAGGAGTTAGGAAGGTACTAAAATAATCCAAGTGAGATATGAGAGTTTCTTAGAAAAGCGTAGTAGCGGTACATGGAGTGAAAGATGGTGGTATCCTGGATTATTTCCAGTTAGAGCTGACAGAATTTGCAGTCTGGTCAGAAATACGACTATCCAGACTATTTCTTAAATACACATACACATACTGACACATACATGTTTCCCCCTCCTTCAAATGAAATAATATAATATGTACGTTTTGACTCATGAATACACTGTGAACATTTTTCTATGCTAATACGTCTCTGCATTGCATACATTATATAGGTTTATTGTACTGGGTTGGCTAAAAAGTTCATTTAGCTTTTACCGTACATGGCTCTAGCAGTGCTTAGTTGTCTTTAACTTCACTTGAAACAATTTTGTTAGATTGTATTGTGACAGCTGTCCTATCAGTGTGCATTTAAAACAACTTATCGAAATTGGTAAATTTTTGTGTAGCCATTTTAATATTGAAGATGGAAGAAAATATGCAACATTTCAATGTATTATTCTTTAATATTTTAAGAACTGCAATATTGGGGGCTTACATTTTCAGTTATTTTTGACAGGGAACATTTATTCATTTTTTTTGTGGTTTATTTTAAGTGCTTGTTGAATATATAGCATATTTTTAAATAATCTGGTAATTAGCTTTGAGACTTTGCTGAGATTTTATTTCAATACCTTGTAAAAGTTTCACCAATAAATCACCAAGCTTTCTATAAAAAAAAAAAAAAAGAACTGCAATATTATTACTACAACTAAAACACACACACACACAAAAGATTTGTGCAGTGTCTGGAGAAGAGGCTACGACTACTCAAACAAGTCGAAAGTTGTCTGTAAAGTTTCTTGGTATCACTGACATCTTGGCCAAATGATCCTTTGCTGTGGGGCTGCCCTATGCACTGAAAGGTGGTTAGCAGCACCCTGGCCTCTACTCACTAGAAGTGAACAGCAGGAGGTATCAAACATACTCAAAATATCCAAATCAATAAAGTTAATGGTAAAATGAAAAATGTGCCTTTTATTTTATAGAAAAAAATACAGACCTCTTGGCCATCCCATGATTTAAAATATTTATTTATTTATTTATCTTTAGAGGGGAAGGGAAGGGGAGAGGGAGAAAAATATCAATGTATGGTTGTCTCTCATGCATCCCCTGCCGGGAACTGGCCTGCAACCCAGGCATGTGCGCTGACTGGGAATCGAACTGCGATCCTTTGGTTCCCAGGTCCGCACTCAATCCACTGAGTTACACCAGCCAGGGCCCACCCCATAATTTGTTCAGCCATCTGTTTGATATTTTAGTTTTTTCAAATTTATTTTTTCATCATTAGCATCATTATACATACAATCACTTTATTAGCCTATTGTAGAAGTATAATTGCTGAGTCTAAGGGTAAGCACCCATGAAAGTGTTTGATAACCACTGTCAAGACTCTAAAAAGCTGTGCCAATAATTCATGCTCTCACCAACACTCCATAGGCAATTAAATTTGTGTCATCCCAACAGTTAATTCTGACACACAAACTGTGTTAGTATACTATAGATTTGGCAGTTGAATGAGAGAAGAAAAAACTAATTGCCCCTTTAAAAGAGGTAGTTAACTCTAGTATCCCAGGTGTCTTGGAGTCCTTTAAATATCTGAGAGTGATCTATCTAAGTTTAGGAAAGACTTTGTTGACCTTATGTACTAACAGTTTTGAGGACTACACCTAAGTTTAACTATAGCTAAGCTAGTATAACTGCAAGGCAGAGCTAGGGGGTAAAGCTGCCCAGATGCAAGGTGTAGCCATGATGCCCAGACACACCCATAACCTGTGACTTACTGGTCACAGGGTAGCCAGGACTCCATTAAAACAAGAGGGGAGTGAGGAATAAGGAGTTAAGTTGCTATTCCTAACAGTACTTGTTAGAAGGATCTGGTTAGAAGAGCTATGTTTCTAACCTAACAATTCTGATTATTAGGGAAAAAAATCACTGAGAAATTAAATGTATATTCTTAGAACTTAAAATTCAGAGTGATTTAGTCTTGCTTTTACTTGAAAATCTTAAGAAAGAAACTGTATGAGACAGTTACTATAAGCTTATTATCACTATATATAGACTCTACAATGGCTACAAAGAGGGTTATATTCTTTATTGTCTGTCAGTGTGATTTATTTATTTAATGTCAGTTGGCAAAGTTTTCTAAATAATATAAAGCACTGCATGTCAAGAACCTGAGTTTAAATACTTCATAAGAACAATGAAATTTTTCTGAATTTCTTTAGCAAGGGTTTCATTGTATGTTATTCCTTCTAAGTACTGCTGATTTTATTTACATTTTCCAGAAAATACATTTCAGCCCTGACTCTAAAAAATAGATTTATAATTTCACATCTGAAGAAAAGAAATAGCGAACATGTCTAGTTTATAGTGCATAACCTGTCTTGCGCTATCTCTCAGCCTCGGCTGCTATCGACCTTCAGAGAGCTGCAGAGTCTCCCTGAAATTGCTCTTCCTTCCACTGCCGACAGCTGTGCCACAGGAAGAGTATTCAATACCAGAGATGTCAAAGAGCTTAGATTCCCCAAGAGTTCCTAGGAGATTCTAAAAGGAATGCCAGCGCTTCACCCTTGCACTAAGGTCACATTCAACTTTGGCAAATGTATTTTCTTCAAATGCATGTTACTATTTTTATGCCCAAATCACATATAGTTGTGTGACATACCCCCACCTCTATCTTCACAGGTCTAAAAAAATAATCATCCGCTTGACTTTCATTTCGTTCTAAGTGGTTTCATTCCACTCCATGTGCTCAATAATAGCCTAAGTGACTCCTTATGCCAAGACACAACTTAATGCACAGATACTTAGAATTAGCTGCTTTAATAAAGAGCTTGAGTATTTGTTAATTACACTGAACTGAAGGACCCTTTTTACATGGACTAGGTTTGGCATTCACCCAAAATTTATTTGTTGTTTTTTTTTTAGTTCAATGTACAAATAGAAAAATTTAGCTATTATAACAATTTTCAATTTTTCATCATGCATGTATATACATAGCTAATGCTACTTTAAAACCACTTAAAATACCAGGCATGAGGCAAAGGGTATTTGGAGCAACATAAAATTTTAGTATGTTTACTAAAATAAGCATTCAGAATAATTCTTGGATATTTATTTAGCAAAAAACATATATGTAATAGTTACCACATGCCGGATATTGTGCTGAATATATTCTCTAGAAGGGGCAGTGATAAGGCAAACCATTCCATAAAAAACCATGATTTCTTGCCTTCATTTCCTTTTGTACCCTCAAATTCCCTAGCATAACAAATAAGAATTTTCTAAAGTGGTTCCAGGAATAGCAACACATTATGAAGTGTAGGCATAACCAAACTCAACATATTAAGTTATGGGTTTTAGGCAAAGGTAAGCTATACAGATGGACCAAAACATGTGGTTCCAGCCCAGTGTCTAAGAGGTAAACAATATTTAAAAAAATGGACTCAGTCTACAAGCAAAGATCTTTAAACATCATTAGTTAGTGAGGGCTGAATTCCTACAAAGCATCACAGAACAAAAACAGGCTCTACCTCAGGGTAGAGCCTGAGGACAGGGCAGACGTCAGAAGAGCTGTAAGAGGCTGGAGTCTGGGAAAGTTTCTATCACCTGCTCCAGGACAATGAAGGAAAGGCTACAGCAGCAAGTTAGACTGAGGCCCATGTGACACGGTAGTTGGGAATACACAGATGGACTAGGTCTCCTTTCTACCTCAGAGAAACTCAGAGAAGCCACATCTCAAATATCCTTTCATTCAAATACTTTTAGAATAACTACTATTTGTAGGATAAAGTGTCAGGTATTTTGGGGACACAAAATCATATGGCAAAGTTCCTACTTCAAGGTATTATTTAGAGGGGGTCCAAGATGGTGGCCGAGAAGGTGGAAACTAAACTCATCTCCTCCCAGGACCAAACTGGAATTACAACTAAAATACAGAGCAATCAACCTGAATAACCAACTGAAGACTAGTTAAGAGAAGTCTTAAAACCAAGGATTTACAGAAGAAGCCATATTGAAACTGATAGAAAGGGTGGAGACACAAATAGTGCTGGTCCTAATCCCAAGGGGAGCGGCTGAGATTCTGGAGGGATATCTCAGCTGCAAAGGTTCCCTGTGAGAAGAATGGAATCTCAACCCCAAGTCCCCCTTGGCTCTGGCAGCTCCCCAGCCAGAGTGCCAGAGCAAGAAAAAGTCATCCACATAGCATCTGGCTGTAAAAATAGGTGGGGATTCTGTCCACTAGAATAGACAGGAGTCTGCTAGAGACACAGGTGACCTCTTAAAGGGCCAACACACAAAATCCCATTCATAGCCACTCATCCTGGGCTCTCATAAAGGAAGGGTAGAGTTGACTAGAGGCATGTGAGGGGAGACTGGGGCTTGTGACTCTAGGGAAAGAGATGAAGAGACAGCCACCAAAATCCCTGTGCTGAAGGTGGAGCACTCCCCTCCTTATGGCACTAGCCATAGGAAACACAACAGCCCTACCCTCTCAATTCCCTGTTGCCCCACCTTGTGGAACTTGTGCCCTGCTGAGGAGTCAGCTGCTTGGGTCAGGGTGTAGAGGTCTGGGCAAACTCAGGGGATGTCAGTGACTGAGTTGTGTTGCTTCGGGGAGAGGGCCACTACTTTCACTTTCCCCACGAACCTGACTGGTGTCTCCCCCTCACTGGGGATCTGCCAGCCCTACTCGGTGGACTTGGGTGCCCTACCTTCCCAACTCCTGGTGGCTTCACCCTGTCAAGGTCTGGCAGAATCTGGGACAAATTGAGTTCTGTCACTACCTCCATTTTCCTTCAAGCCTGACCAGCCCCTCCCCCTCACAAGAGATCTACTAGCCTCATCCTTCAGAATCCCAGCATCCCCACCCTGCTGAGATCTAGCTTCTGGCAGAATCTGGGACAAACTGAGTTTTGTGGCCATTTTGCAGAGCCTTCCCTTCAAATGACCATATCTAGGTCTGTTTGGGCCTGATAACCTCTGCTGACCTCACCCTGACAACCCCCTGAGACTCTACACCACCATGAAGTTGTATGAACACCCAGCAAGTGGCAGCTAGACTTGTTACGTCCTGGGTCATTTGCTGAGTGGTCTCAGACCCAGTACTGACACCAAGTTTGAACTTGTGTCAATCTGGTAAATACCAATTGCCCTTACCTGGTAATTTACGGAGAACCAACCTCATACAAATCGAGTACCACCAGAGGCTCTTTCAATGACTGAGTATAACAGGCGGCAGGTAGGCAAGAGCAGGTGGAGGTGGATCTTGTGGTGTCTTGGCACTTTAAGGGACCTGCCTGGGACTTGGGCCTAGTGCTGGTAAAAGCCAGCATTGGTGCTCAACTTGATCCTTGCCATCCATATCCAGGCCCAACAGAGGTAGCCACAAAACGTGGATGCTTTATAGCTACGAACAGGTTGTCTAGGGCCAATCGCAGGCAGCTTCTGATATTGGTCTGCACCAGAGTCCCTCCCAAGAGGCCCCACAATCAACACACCCAGTGGCCAGCTTCAGACAACATTAGAGCAGGATCCAATTAGCTTTGCAAGGAGTGTATCCTAAGGGAGATCTTGGCAGTCACCAGACTCTGCTGAGATGAATTCTGTTTCATGTGGTCACCAAATTCACAGCAGCTTGTACCCTGTGGTTGGGGTTAATCCTCACAGCCAGCCAGTCTGAGGGTTGACACCATGTATTAATGAACCAACAGCAACCAAGACTCAATTACAACAGGAGCTTCCACATTACCCACACAAGGAACATTCTTGGAACACCCAGCTCAATTAATCAAGGACACTGTACTACTGAGTCCCAAGGGACACTTATTACATAAGGTTACCCTAACAAGACTGGGAGTCATAGCAGATCTATCTAATACATATAAACAAACACAAAGGAGCATCCAAAATAGGAAGAAAAAGAAACATGCCCCAAATGAAAGGACAAAAAAATAAAAAATTAAAAAAGAGCTACATGAAATGGAGGCAATTTGTCAGACACAGAGTGCAAAAAAATGGTTATAAAGATGCTCAAGGAAGTTAGTGAAAACTACATCATGAAAAAAGGCACAGAGGAGATCTGGTCAAGATGGAGGTACAGGTAGATACACTTTGCCTCCTTGTACAACCAAAAGAAGGACAACAACAAATTTAGAAACAAAAAACAACTAGAACAGCCAGAAAAATCGAACTGTAGAGATGTTGGACAACTAAGGAGTTAAAGAACAAACATTCATTCAGCCTGGTAGAAGGGGCAGAGACAGGCAGCTGGGGTGAAGAAGACTGGGTGGCCAAGGTGATGGCTGGCAGTCCCACATTTGTGTGTGGATAAACCAGGAGGAACAGCTGGAGAGTGAGACAGATCCCTCAACCCAGGGTTCCAGTGTGGGAAAAGAAAGCGTCAAAACCTTTGGCTATAAAAATCTGTGGCAGCGAAGAAACGCCAAGCCTCACAGGACAGTTCATTGGAGAGACTATACCCTGAGTTATGGTACCCCAAATTAGGGCAGGGGGAAAGGAAGTGGTGTAGGCGTCTGTGGGTATTTTAAAGGACTTTGATATTTCGATGGGGACATTGGGTCACTACTTTAAGTCTGTATAGCTTTAAATAAACCTTTCCTTTCCTTTCCACATGCGCGCACACACACACACAAACCAAACAAGAATTCAAAAAATTCATGAGGAGAGGCTTAGGATCTTCTGGGACAATTTTAAACGTTTCCCCATCTTAATCATAAGGGTGCTAGAAGGAGGAGAGGAAGAGCAAAATATTGAAAACTTATTTGGAAAAATACTGAAGGAGAACTTCACCAGTCTGGCAAAGGAAATAGGCTTCCAGGAAGTCCAGGAAGCCAGAGAGTCCCAAAGAAGGTGGACCCAAGGAAGCACACACCAAGACACATCATCATTACATTACCCAAGGTTAAAGATAAGGAGAAAATCTTAAAAGCAGCAAGAGAAAAGGAAACAGTTATCTACAAAGGAGTGTTCATAAGACTATCAGCTGATTTCTCAAAAGAAACCTTACAGGCAAAAAGGGCCTGGAAAGAAGTATTCAAAATCATGAAAGGCAAGGACCTACATCCTACTTGCATCAAATGCAATTGCATCAAAAAGAGTAAAATACCTAGGAATAAATTAAACCAAGTTGCAAAGACATGTACTTGGAAAATTGTAAGACACTGAAGAAAGAAATTGAAGAAGAGACAAATGAGTAACAGGATATACCATGTTCATGGATGGAAAGAATTAAAGATTCTTTAATCTTTTAATCCATTTCTTTGGATAGATATGGACATCATTAAAATGTCCATTTTACCCAAAGCAATTTACAGATTCAATACAATTCCTATCTAGATACCAATGGTGTAGTTGATAGAACTAGGACAAATATTCCAAAACTTTATAATGAACCACAAAAGAACCCAGATAGCTACAGCAATCCCGAGAAAGAAGAAGAAAGTTGGAGAAATCACACTAACTGATATCAAGCCACACTATAAGGCCATAGTGATCAAAACAGCATGGTACTGTCATAAAAACAGGCTATACAGTAATGAAGCTAAATACAGAGCCCAGAAATAAACCTAAACCCGTGTCTTTATGGTCAATTACTATTTGACAAAGAAGGCAGGAACATACAATGGGTTAAAGATAGTCTATTCAATAAATGGTGTTGGGAAACTAGGACAGATGTGTAAAAAAATGAAACTAGACCACCTTCTTACACTATACACAAGAATAAACTCAAAATAGATTAAAGACTTAAATGTCAGACTTGAAACCATAAAAATCATAGAAGAAAACATGGACAGTAAAATGTTGGACATTTCTTATAGCAACATTTTCCTGATTATGTCACCTTCGGCAAGGGAAACAAAGCAAATAAACCTATAGGACTATATCAAACAAAAACATTTTTGCACAGCAAAAAAACCCATCATTTTCAACAAAATGAAAAGACAACTTAATGACTGGGAGAACATATTCACCAATGATACGTCTGATAAGGGGTTAATGTCCAAAATTAAAAAAATATATATAAAATCAACACCAAAAAAAACCAAACCCCAAAACCCAACAAAAACCCCAAAGAATCCAATTTCAAAATGGGCAAAGGACCTGAATAGACATTTCTCCAAAGAGGACATGCAGATGGTCAAAAGGCATATGAAAAGATGCTCAATGCCAGTAATCATCAGAGAAAAGCAAATTAAAACCACAATGAGATGTTACCTCATGCCTGTTAGGATGGTTATTAAAAATAAATCAACAAACAACAAGTGTTGGAGAGGATGTGGAGAGAAAAGAAAATCCTTGTGCACTGTTAGTGCAACTGCAGACGGGTGCGGCCACTGTGGAAAACAGTACCGTATTAGGTTTCCTCTAAAA
This sequence comes from Artibeus jamaicensis, assembly GCF_021234435.1. Taxonomy (NCBI): domain Eukaryota; kingdom Metazoa; phylum Chordata; class Mammalia; order Chiroptera; family Phyllostomidae; genus Artibeus; species Artibeus jamaicensis. The sequence continues at coordinate 23,933,088 of NW_026521788.1, forward strand.
TTTAAACTGCCTTTTGCCCCAGTGGTTCCACTTCCAGGAATATATCTGAAGAAACCTGAAACACTAATTCAAAGAATACATGCACCCCTATGTTCACTGCAGCATTATTTACAATAGTCAACATCTGGAAGCAGCCCTAGTGCCCATCAGTAGATGAGTGCACAATGGACTACTACTCTGCCCTAAAAAGGAAGGAAATCTTACCTTTTGTGACAGCATGGATGGACCTGGACAGTGTTATGCTAAGCGAAATAAGCCAGTCAGAGAAACACAAACTCATAGACATAGAGAAGAAACTGACAGCTGCCAGAGGGGAAGAGGTGGGGAGTGGGTGAAACAGGTGAAGGGATTAAGCAATAAGAATAAGTAAATAAAACCTCATAGACACAGACAACAGTATGGTGATACCAGAGGGAAAGTGGGGTGCAGGGAAGCAGAAGAGGGTTAGGGGGAAACAAATGGTGGTGGAAGGAGATTTGACTTGGAGTGGTGAACACACAATACAATATATAGATGATGTATTATCAAATTATACACCTGAAGCCTATATAATTATATTAATCAATCACCCCAATAAATTCAATAAAAACTAAAAAAAGATACTATTAACTGACACTATAAACTGCCTAGACTTTCAGTATTAGAGTTTCTTTTGAGTTAACAGACATCTTCAGGCAAGTATCTCTAGAGCTGTTATGAGGCACCGTGATTTATTTGCAATTTAATAAAAGAAATTTAAATTATGTTTGTTGAAAAAAGTAAAATCCCAGCTAAGATATGATAGGAGATAGTTTTGATTTGAAGAATGAAAGGAGAAAAAGAAATAATTTTATAGGTTAGGGTACTTTCTAGAAGGCATGAAATTTATCTTATTTTGAAATTTTATTTTTCTTGCTTCATCAGCTCCATCAACTTGCTCCCATTGATAAATTAGCCTTTCAACTTGAGAGCTTAAGGAGCAGAGAAGTAGAACCAAGGGCCACCCTCCTCTTCTAGAGTTCCCATCAGAATCTCAGATGTCATAGAGAAATACACGCATACACACACAAAAGCAGAAAGCTTCACAGGCCAACACAGGCCATTTGAAAGAGGAAATGTGTACGCAGACATAATTTTGGTGGCAGCACCAGCTTGTAGAACATACAGAAAACATTCCCAACCACCACATTCAATACCCTTTTTAGAGCACAGCCCCATCTCAAGTATTTGTGTTGAAAGGGGAAAGCTACAGAAATCAGATTTCTATAACATTTGAAGTCAATATTAAAATTATTAAAATTTAAAATTTTCCAAAATATAAAAATGTTTCAGTTCAACAGGAGACTTTGTTGAATCATGGGAATAAAATTATGAAATCTTTCCCAAGATATCATCAGAATACTCTTAGATGTTATTTTTGTTAGAAGCCATAATTTGCTTCTTTAGTCTCTTGTTCTCTCTTTGGTCTTTTGAACGCTCAGAACAAATCTCAAGCAATTGTTCCCAGAGGATTAACTTTCTTCTGTAAATAAAAAAAATATTTAAAACTCCTGGTATGGCCACAAGCAGATTTGAGAGAGACACAAACACCACTTAGTTCTTGCTTATCTAAATTAAAATTCTTAAGTGGTTGTTGATACAGAGATGTAAATGCTTGCCCTGCTGGGGTGGCTCGGTCTGTTGGGGCATCATCCCCTGGATCTAAGGGTCATGGGTTCAATTCCCAGCTGGGGCACATACCCAGGTTATGGGTTTGATCCCTGGTTGGGATGTATATGAGAAGGCAACTAGCTGGTCAATGTTTCTCTCTTTCTCTTTTCACCCCCTCCCCTCTCTCTAAAAGCAATGAAAAAATGTCCTCAGGTGAGAAAAAAAAAAAGTAAATGTTCAATTTTCTGTAACAGCAGGGGCTACTGAAATGGCATAGTTTCTCAACTGTATCTGGCTCAAAATGAACTTAACATCATAAATTATTTTATTTTTTTAAAATTTCTTTTTTTATTGATTTTAGACAGAGGAAGGGAGAAGAGAGAAACATCAATTTGTTGTTCCACTTATTCACGCACTCATTGAATGATTCATGTATAGGCCCTGGGTGGGGATGGAACCCGCAACCTTGGCATAATAGGTCAGCGCTCTAACCAGCTGAGCTACCAGGCCATGGTGAATATCATAAATTACTGATATCTTTAGGTATTATCTTATTATTTTGTCAGAAGCTGCATTACTATAAAATCAATGAATTAACCATAAGAAGAGGTTATGCTAGAGAAAGAAGCGACTGATAAACAAGGTGAGACACTTAGGAGACACTCTGGCCTTACAGCATGAAAGTGCAGCCATGCACCGCTTAGCGACAGGGAAACAGTCTGAGAACTGTGTCAGAAGACTTCATCACGGTGTGAACAACATAAGTGCACTTACACAAATCTAGAAGGCGTAGCCTATTACACTCCTAGGCTGTATGGCTTCACCACTGTTGTGTAGCGATCCATCGCCAACTGAAATGTCATATAACACATGACTATACACATTTCTGAAATTCTAGGCTAAAACAACAGTGCATAAAATCAGCCTTTCATCTGCTTTGTCTTAACTCTTCATGTCAATTAGGCAATGGCAGATAATCCTAGATGTAAAAATTACACAAACAGCCAAAACAAATTTTCTCCACAACTTCTCCAATTCAGACATCCCAATAAAAAAGATTTGCAACTGCCTCATCTGTTGAAAGATTTCAGTATGCTGCCTTGCCTGTGTTTTTCAACAGATTGCTCCACCTGAAAAACTTACTTTCAGCTATAACTTCTATAAGATTTTCATCAGATGAAATGGCACTGATCTCTAAGTCACATTCACTTTGTGATCTGCTACTGACTTAAGTATGGCAAGATGAATAAAATATTATACATTTTTACTTGAGTGCTGCTTTAATTTCTTAACATGTTTGTGAGAAAGATGAATCACAATGAGGGTGTGGTTTAATTGTAGGTAAATTAAATCTTGCTGCAGTGTAAACTGACTTAATTAAATTTCTCCACCGATTTCCTCAAAATCTAAAGAGGGAATCAAAATCAGCCTACAGTGAATTATGCCTGATTTTCACTAGGTCTGTTCCTAGGTACTAAACATGCCATGGCATTTTTTACTTTAGATTTTTCTGGTGGCTTATCATTGCTGAAAATGTGGCCACAGCAGGAACACCAAGCCACAGGAGCCCCGGTGCTGTGGCCCACCTGGGTTCAAACCCAGTATCATGTATTCACTGTGGAACTCGAGGCAAGTTCCTTATATGTAATCCTCTGTGTGGCTCAATATCCTCATCTGTAAAATGAAGATAATAACAGTGCAAACATTATGGGGTTGATTTGAGGAAAATATATGTGTAATTGGAGATCCCAAAGGAGAGGAAGAAAAGGCAAAGAAGTATTTGAAGATATAATGGCTGAGACTTTTTTCATATTAGATGTATACACCTGCAGATCCAAAAGTTCAAAAAACTTCAAAACAAGAAATATGATGAAAAAACAAAACAAAAATAGCCAATATGCCAAAACTGTATCAGTGGTTCTCTACCAGAGATGATTCCTCCCATCTCCATCCCCTGGGGCACATTCGGCAAATCCTAAAGATATTTTTGGTTGTTATGTCTGAGAGAAGAGGGAGGGTCTGCCACTGGCATCCAGTGGGTAGAGGCCAGGAACGTCAGCAAACATGCTACAACGCGCATGACAGCTCTCACAATAAATTACTGTGCTCCAAACATCAACAGTACTGAGGCTGAGAAACACTAAAGGCATATAAAAATTAAAATGCTTAAAACCAGTGATAAAGAAAAATCTTAAAATCATATCCTTATTATATTTTCTCGTTCCTGACAAAAACAGAAAGTATGTGACATCATAATTCTAAGCACTTTTTGTAAATCACTTGCTATGTTTAAGGTAGGAGCTAAGAACCAAAAAGTAAAGGCACTAGGACCAGCAGAACTACTTGGATGGGTTTCCAGAACTCAAGGGTCAGTGTGATTTGTTTTTTATCTGCTTTTAAATGGTTGAATTAAGGGAGCTACAAAATGTGCCAGGTATTCTAAAGGTTCTGCTTTGTGATCCTTCTGACACTTAGAAAGGTATGTAGATAATAGGATTAAGCAGTGAATAACAGTTAAAATCTCATTTCAGCCCAACAAATGTTACTGGCAGGACTTCCACACACATATTATGCATCAGTGCAGTTCTTCAAGTTAGTCTCTTCATTTAACGCAGTGTTCTCTCTGCCACATCATGCCTATTTAATGTAAATTCTATCCAAAATTGCAAAAAAGTTGTAAAAATCCTCACCAAATTCTGCTAGGGTTTTTTTTTTTTTTTAATGACAAGATTTATGGAGCTTTTAAAATTGGACATGAAATAACACGCTGTGACAGGGTATCAAGAATAAAAATGTAGACAGCGTACATACTAAACACTATGCACTGAAGTAGGAACTATTTAGACTCATGATCTCATAATCCTCAAATAAATAATTTGGGTTTGGTATTACTGCCCTCCTCATTTCACAGACAAAACAGCTGAAGAGTTTACCCAGGCCAAGATTTGAAATGAAGCCCATTTTGAAAATATATGCCTTTAAATTAGCAACTAACACTGCACAATTTTAAGATCATGCACATTTTTAATTAGTTTAACACTTCGGACCTTCGTAGCAAACCAATGCACATTTACGCTGTCAGGGCCCTGGCCCACCACGTGAGTTTATTCACACACTTTGGTGCCCCGCAGGCAGGTGTGGTGAGGCATGTCAGTCTACCTTTCTTCACCTTCCTGTCAATCAGAGGGAAGAAGGGTGAAAGTATCGTGGCCATGGCAGGAACTGTATATGTCATTGATTAAAACTGTTCTACAGTTTTATCTTTACAGATGACTAGCCTAGAGAAGGGAATTTTTTTTGTTTGATATGTCCCAGGTGAGAAAAAAACCCTGATAATCACCTCTTTCAAACATACAAGCCAGGTCTCTTTGGTTCAATTTAGGTAGATTTTATTAGAGTGTACACAGAGAGTGAAAAACATACATTCTGTTTTGTTTTTCTCAATAGTAAAAAAAAATCACAGTAAGGGGAATAAAATTAAGAAAATACTTAGAGTACCATACTAATTAACAAAATTGTTTGGCTTAAAAATCAGAAATTCATCAATGCTCTATTTATTGATTTTGGAGAGACAGAAACATCATTTTTTTGTTCCACTTATTTATGTATTTATTGATTGCTTCTTGTATGTGTCCTGACTCCTGTCATCGAACCTGCAGCCTTGGTGTATCAGGATGACACTCTAACCAACTGAAGTATCTGGCCCACAACTCATCGATGCTCTAAATGAGTTGAATTTGAATTTTGTATCTTAAATAGTAATCCTCCAAGATTAAATATTAATTAATATTCAACACAATTAGAACTTTTCTTTTTTCTTGTTTGGTGGAAGAACTAATAGATCAACATATGTTTTCCTGGGGAAGTAAAAACACTAATAAAGCCTATACAGAAACAGGCAACATATAATTTATTTTGACAGAATACAGAGCTTCAAACAAAGCTCTGTAATCTAAAGGTAGATGTAACTTAACAGTTGTTTATTTTTTAATTTATTATTTTTTTAATCCTTACCGAAAAATAGATTGTTATTAATTTTAGACAAACAGGAAGGGCGAGAGGGAGGAAGGGAAGGAGGGAAAGAAAGGAGAGAGATAGAAAGAAAGAAACATTGATATGAGAAATAAACATCCATCTGTTGCCTCAGGTACGGTATCAAACCTGCAACCTAGGCATGTGCCCTTGACCACGATCAAACCCACGACCTTTCTGGTGCGCGGGATGATGCTCCAACCAACCAAGCCAACTGGCCAGGGCTACGTTTTAAAATTTTTTTAACTTCACCTTAATACTTCAGTTTTCTTTCTCAGGTGGTTCTACATGCAAGTTATAAAGAATTCAAGTTACAAAACAAAAATTTATGTAACATAGTCCATTAACTGTATGAACATGTGTTGTTTCCCCCTCCAATCAACTTAACTTTTTATAATCCTGTATGCTCCCCATAAACAAATAAAAAGAATAGTTTATACTTACTAGAAAGAACAGTTGTAAGGAAAATGTAGTCTGAGAAGGATATGAGTCCACATTCTCCAAGGGTATAAAATATACTGCCTTCGTCAGCAAATTTTTCTCGTTCCTGGGCAATTTTCTATTAGACACATGGTCCCACCAAAAGATAAAAAGAAGACAGAGCAGAATAAGAACATAAATAGTCAAAGATAACCCACCATTTACTTGACAGTTTTATGGTATTTGTCATGAGCATTTCTCTGATGGTCATTCCAAATTAACGGATCCTTTACAGTTTTCAAGATGATTAAAATTGTAAGACAAAAGATAATTGTTTGTTTCAACATGGGATTAATATGAACATTGGAAAATAATTTCAATTTTATGAACTCCTGTCATTTAACATATACAGACCCAGTTCAGGGCTAGTTTTGTTTTTAAGTTTTAAAAACAGTCCTACTTCTATAGAAGTATATAAGGTAGAAAAAAATCAAAACAAACAATTGAAAAAACTAAAATGAAGTCATTTCCAATTGACCATGGAAACGACACTACCAGTGATTAGAAATGAAGAAGCAAGCAACTAGTTCCAAGGCCCACACAAATGCTCAGAAACGAGTTTCTGAAATACTGATTTTAATTTTTCCTATGACCCCCAAGAATCTTAGCTTTGGAATGTAGAATAGCTTGCAGAGTAGACAGCATTTCTAAAACATAATGGCAAATCAGACATGCATGCCAAGCTTTAGACATGGTTTAATTTAATTATAATTACTGTTACCTTGGTGGAAGCTCCTAAATTTCAGCTATATGATGAAACTCTCCTAAAACTCATATTTCACTCTAAGTGTATATTCCTTTTCTTTAATTTATAAAGTTCACAAAGAGAGTTAATTATCAGCTGCAGCAATCATCTGTTTGGCAAGTGGTCTCTTCCTGGGTGTTTAAGCAAACCTACCCTGTTTTCTGAATTCATGAATTATAAATTTAGTGGTGACATTGAAGATATTCTCAAAAACTGAAAAGGATCCACCAAAGAGTTAGACGTAAAACTAATTTTCGTAAGTTCTGGGCCAACCTAAGATATTAAAATATTATTCTGGGTACCGAAAAAATGAAATAGGAGGCGTCAAGAACCCAAACCAAGAAAGCGCAATCAAAGTAATAATGTCATGCAAGCGCAAATAATAAGCAGCATTGCAATCATAACCTTGGGAGGAATATCATGAACACTAAACCAACAAGCGCCAACACACCAGCATCCAGGCACACAACTACCCAGTAAGTTACCTCTGTCTAGTGAAGATCCCATCATACACCACAAAGGAAAGAAAATTAATTAACCAGTTGAAAACACAAGTACCAAGTGAGTTATCATGATCTTTTCAGTAAACCCACTGATAGCCTTTATTTTATATTTGTTTGTCCATATGAAACAGTAACCACAGAAAGGTCAAAATCCATGGCTTCTCTGATTCATTTATGATGGACAGAGAGCATTCAGAGATCACCTCTTTGAGACAACAGAAAATGAGCACATAGCCCCCCATATGTTCAAATTAAGGTTAGATCTCATACCATACTTGATCTTCTACCAAGAGATGAAACAAATTTCAGTCAGAAAAAGCTGCTGGATGAAAACAGGAGCAGCAAAGCCCTTCACTAGGAAGGTAGTATTTTAATTTCTCAAAGTGAAATAATAGTTACATTTTAAATATCATCCAAGATACTGCCATGTAAACTTACTTTTTCTTCTTATGAATAAGAAAAAAATACATAAAGTGAGAATCTGTTCCCCGAAGGCATGCCATTCCTAGCCAGAACACTAAATGTGTATAGAAGCTGAGTACTTCATATTAACTATGTAATAACTGTATGGAGATAGTGGTATAAGCTAATAAAATAAATAATATACTGGGATCCAGAAGTTGAGAACCAGATAAAATCTAAGGGCAGTGGCGGCTAAGCCAAAGAAGTATACCTAACATCATTTTCCTGAAGGTCATCTGGACAATGAACAGAAAGACTAGTCTAGGTCTGTTGGTTACTTGTAATTCTGAAATATTTTCAACTCAGAAAAGTATCAAGATCCACATAGGAGCTCTTATATACTTTTTATTCAGATTCACCAATAGCTTACACATTATTTATTTTATCGTTTTATATAGATATATATTTTCTTTTGTACTATTTTGAAAGTTGGACACGTTTTACATTTTATACTTAAATACTTCAGTATACATTTTCTACAAACACATTCTTTTACATATCACAGTATAAATTTAAGAAAACCAGAATACTTAATACTAATACATGCTATTACCTAATCCAGTCTACTTTCAAATTTAGTCAACTTTCAAAATAATTTTCTTTATCTCTCTGTTTCACCCAGTTTAGGATGCAATATATAATCATAAATGGCATTTAGTTGTCTTATCTCTTTAATATCCATTAATCCAGAACAGCTTTCTTTACCCTTATTTTTTCCTTTGGAGGCTTATTTTTGATTGTAATAAAATTCACCATTTTAACTATACAAGATGGTGTGGCTTCTTTCAAGTAACATAATGTTGTCTACGTTCATTCATGTCATAGCATCAATCAGTATTCCTTTTATTGCCGAACAATATTCCACTGTATATATACCACAATTTGTTCACCTATTCATCCAGTGAAGGGTGTTTGGGTTGTTTCCATCTAGTGCTACAATGCACATTCACACACAAATATTTGTTTGACTATCTGTTTTGGGTTATTTTGGGTATATAACTTGTGAATCTTGCATTTTCAGGTAGCCTAAATGACTCAGGTCCTAGCAAACATTGACTTCACCCTCATGAAAGGGCTTGTGCCACAACCTAATCTAGCCCAATTGTTCCCTTTCATTCACAGAAAGCATGACAAATAAGAAATGATTAATGCTGTTTTAAGCCACTAAGATTTAGATTTCTCAGCAATAAAAAATAGTTAAATATACTTATTAAAAATATTTCTGCTAGTCTGTGGCTTGTAATTTCTATTTTGACAATCAGAATTTATAATTTTCATGAAGTGTAACTTATTAATTTTTTTCCTTTATGGTTATTGCTTTCTATATGCTAATATATTTTTGCATATCTCCAGTCCATAAAAATATTTTCCTGTATTTTCTTTTAGAAGCGTTATAGTTACAGATTTTATTTTTAGGACTATGATCCATTTCAAGTCAATTCTGTGTATACAGACATAAGGGGTGAGGTTTAAAACTATGGACATACAGTTGTTCCTAAGCCATTTGTTAAAAATCATTTTACCATATAAGTATACATCTACTCTTCTAAGATATTTTCTGACTTGAGTAGCACATTTTTCTTTTGAAGGTCTGTTGATACTAGCAAAGTATATGATTGTTTCTTCAAAGTATAAATAATCATAGAATTATTTAAATGGTTTTTAAAAAGGCAGCTTGAGAGACTCTACAAGACCCTCTTGCAGTCCTGGTTTCGGCCGCTAGCCACCACCACCATTAGGACAATTATAAAGTCTGCAGAGATAATAAAGATGTCACTGAATAGAACCTTGATTATGTATTAATTGAAAATTGCTATTGGAACACATCTCCATAGGGGCTACATTATAATGACACTTCACAATGCTAATTCAATTAATGTGATTTTCTCCAGAAAGGCACCTGCCTCTACTACATGAAGTGGGATATGTCCATGTTTGCAGCCCTCAGTCCTCTAAAGGAGAAAGTATTTGTTTGTGGAACTAGGAATGAGACCTCTGCTGTGCTGGGTAGATTGATAGGGAGCTAGAGAGGCCAAAAGAATGCCAAATTGCTGGCTATAAGAGAAAATAGCAGAAGACATACATCTAGCAGAAAAGATATAGAAGAAAAAAAAACTCTAGAAAGGTACACAGAAAAGGAGAATGAGGGGAACAGAGGTTTCAAAAGTCAGGAGAAACTGAGGAAAGAGAAAGCATGTGTGCTTGAGAGAAAGAACAAAGAATGTGTGTGTTTCAGAGTTGCTCCTTAACAATAAGGGAAAAAAAGATGTTTAAAGAGGATTTTAAAATTGGCCATGCTTTGCAATGTGCCCTGTGCAATACAATCTTCTAATTCTTTAGAGCAAAGGTCTACACTATTCTTTCATGCTCTTGGAGTTGGGATTGGGGTACAAGGAGACAAAGAAGAGTTACATGTATGCTTTCCAATTTATCCATTTGTCAAAGAGTGATTCAGGTATATTCAGGGGTATATAGAGGTGGGCAAAAGTAGGTTAATCATAATAATAGTAAAAAAATAATAATATAAGATTAAACTGTTTCCTGTACTCAAAACTGTAAACTTACTTTTGCAAACCCCCTGTATTTCTAATTTATTAACTCTAAGTATTTACATGCCATGAGTTGTATAAGAATCATCTTTGGAATTTTATCACTTATAAATTGTTAAAACACCAAAATTGTCATAAAACCGATGTTTGACAGTGAATAAATTTTTTGAAGTCCTAAGGTATGGTAAAAATGAAAAATCAAGATTTAAGAAAGGAAAAGTGGAGAGAAGTTTTTAGGTTTTTATTTTCTTACTCCAAAGTATCATCAGTATTTAACTCTGCAATTGGAAATGTCAAGCACAGTGTCCCTTCATTTAATCTTTTGGGTAATGTTTGATCTGGGACTAAGTTTTAAGTCATTTTCTCCTAAGTCCCTAACACCATGGTCCTTACGATGGTCCTTACTTAACATATTGGTGATGGTGTTCACTTTCTCCATCTCAGAGGTGGTTATGATCATTTACATTAATATGTATTTTTACTAGGAAAATCTATCATCAGGATTTGTATTAATATACATAATAAATTCAATGTAAATAACAAATATAACAGATAAACGAAAAGGAAGAAATTTTTGTACATAAAAGTAAAAAAGAAATATATTTCAATTCTACTGTAAGGGCACAAGTGTAAAATTAATATATTAAGGTACCATTTCATTAACAAGAAAAAAATTATAGTAAAGGTCTATGGGAAACTTGTATCATAATAAAGTTCCCGAGGAAAGATTCTAACACTACACCAGTATATATGCTGAAAATGAAACAGAACTGGGTATTTTAAAAAGAGTCTGTAATTAAAGAGAACTTACACAGTTATCTTTCTACATGCATCTCAGAAGTTACATATGAAACTCTATTGCAATTACTTGAACCCCTGAAATTTAGGCCATGAAAGCAGAATGCTGGTGAACTGATCAGAATAATATTTCTATTCAATTTACTGGCAAATGTTACCCCCTTTTGGAAAACAAAATTATGTAAAATATTTAAAAGCAATGTGCTCATTAACTTAGATAAGTTGAAACTTAACTGTTTTATTATTCATTTACATGACCATGTCTTTGATCTTATTGGTTTCAAAATTTAGGATATAGCTATTGGCTCAATATCACTAGAACATTCTAATTACTGACCTCAAGTAAAGGCAAATAAATAAATAATCTCATAAGGGTACTGGTATTGATCTTAATTGCACTATCCTCTTTATTCTTTAGATACGCCGAAAGACTTAAGAGTATGTTATAAGGTTGATCAAAATAGGGTAAATAACTTTGACTTCTAGGATTCAATTGGTTGAAGTCAAAGAGAAAAATCACATCTAGGAGTTTAATCTCATTATTTGTTCTAGTAAATATCCACTTTTCAAGTTCTATAGCTCAAAATAAATGTTTCCTGTCAAACAGAAGTTGATGGGACTGTGACAATAAAATAGATGCCACCATATCATCCCGAACCTCAAAACATCTCTGGTATAAAGGAAATCTGATACAGAACACACTTTCACTATTTAAATTAGTAGGTCAACCTTTATGAGGCTGAAATAATTGGATTGTTTTAATATTAACATTTCTACATATTGCTAAAATACATTTCAAAGTCTTCCTAAACCCCTCAAGAAATATTTGAAGTTGTACTTCAAAAAATTAATGATAATAATACACTTCTTCTAGAAAATACAATTTTGGCATATCATTTCTAAATGATAAATAGTATTTCAACCTATGGTTGGGTTGGATTGGGTTGGGTTGGGGGTGGGGGAGCTGGAGTATTAGAAAGAAAGAGAAAATTCAGCAGTTTCCCCATGCGAGTAATGCTCATATATCATTATTTGGTTGGCATACAGATAGATGCCAAAGCCTTAGTAAGATATTGATCTTAAACAATCACCCTGTTCCAAGTCAAAAGAAAATGCTGCACAGTTAAAATGTGTTAATTCTTCTTCCGCCATCACATATATGAATTTGCAGAAAGGTAGAATTTGGGGATATGTCATATAAAAATTGAAGTGAGATGTTTTTAATTTGGAGTTTATGATTTATTTTTCTCTTGACTTAGACTTTCCAATTTTTCCAGAGGTAATACTGCTTTTGAGGCAAACAAACATAAATTACTGTGCAACAAAGTGTGGAAGGTGAATGCTTAAGATACTATAAACTTCACTCTGCCAGAAAGCCATTCTCTTTTCAGTCCCAATTCTAACCACTTTAGCTCTGAAAACTATTCCAAATGCCTAGAATGCAAATGTTTCTATTTTATGGCTATAACTACATGGTTATAATGAATGAATACAAATGAAGATGCTTAAAAAAACAGTGGCAGAAGAGGTGACTAAAGCAATGATAAAAATTCGGAAGTCTACTGGATTGGCACTGACTTCAAGTAAAGGATACTACTTTATTAAAATTATTTATTTTAGTTCTCAATATCTGACGAGGTATTATTAGAAACCCTAGATGGGGGAAAATCACCCATTCTACCACATTAAATCTGCACACTTGCTCCAAAGTGTGCATATTCTTTCTCTGGTTGATATACTGATGTTTTACCATTACTAATTCCCTGCTATCTAGATCTCAAAATTCTGAACTTTGGCCACTCAAATCAATCAGTGCTGGAAAGAACTGTTCTAAACTCAGCAACAGCCTTGGTTTTGGTGACATGGTTTACAAAAGGCTTCCCTATCATGTCATGCAAAAACAACCTCAGTAGAAATTATGAAAAATATGTTGATATAGTATTTCGCCTTCCTCCATTTGGAAAAAGATAATAAAAATGCATCTTAAGAACAAAAATCAAAAAGTTTCACTCTGAGGATCACCAGTCATAAATTTGTTTTATATTGTTCTAGTAACTATTATCCATCAGGAAATCCTTTAGATGAAGAATTTGTAAATCATTTTGAAACCAAACATTTACAGGTATTCTTTGAACACCACTGACCATTAAGACGTATCAAGAATTTTAAAATTACAGATTGCATTTCTAAGCCAGGCACTGTGCTAAATAAATAAGCACTTGCATGATCTCTTTCAGGTCTCACTGCAATCCTATGAGGTAGGTGACACTACTATCAGCACTTTACAGATGAAATAAGTAGCCCCAATAAGTAGCCCAAGGTGACAATGCTACAGAGTGGCATGACAGGTCATGTTCTGATGCCGGAACCCATGCCATGAATCATTACGTGTTATATTGTATCAAATGCACAGAAATACACCAGGCATCTACACTGCTTGTGATTTCTTAAATTGTTAATGGGATTGGATATTTTGGGAGGAAATACACAGTTCACTATTGCAAAATATTTGCCCTGGGGCTTAGCTTGTATCAGCTCAGTTATCTTGAAGAGAAAGTCCAGCTAATGGTGTATGAGGTGCATATCATAGTTTTATACCTTGACTTGTTCAAATGCATATTTTAATCATTTTCAAAATGAGTATCAGTTTAAGAATGTAATGGCTGTTCATACTGTTCTTAATTAACAAAACTGAAGGAGCTTTCTATTTACGTTTAAAACTTTTAAAAAGGCATCATGGCAAAGACAAATATGCACAGTAAGAACTCGCCTCACACATTCCCTGCAACCAAAGCACATCAGTAGATGTTGAGGCTGAGAACCCATTTTTACCAGAATAGGAGAAAACTGTTTTGAGTAGTTTTCATAGAACTTTACTTGTGTAACCTTAAAACATGCTATAGTGTTTTGGCTAAAATAGTAAGAAAAAGGAAGCTAGTCTGGAATCTTGTTTCATGGTGAAAAGCTAAACACGAAGGTGTTAAAATGTAATGGTTAGTCATGTTCATGCTTTCAAATCAACAATGGTAAGTCAAATGGGTTCAGTTGACCCCAAATTAAACAAAACAGAATCTCAAATAAAAATGTATTTTAAAATATCATAAAAGAAGTCTGAATATTTGGGACAACCAAGCAATTATACCCTTCTTGGGAGCTCTTATTATTATTACATTGTTTCTTTTTTCAACCCGAATAATCAAACACGTGTGGTGACAACAGATTATTTAGTGGTGGAACTCAGAGACTGGAAAGAGACCGTATGCATACTCCTGGAAGCAATACAGTAAGTATTTGATACCATTCGTAAGCTGCATCTGAAGATGCACTCTATGCTAACAGAAAAACAAAATGAATCCGGCCTTTCCACAGGCGATAGAAACTTAGCATGCAAAGGATAAAACCCTGTAAAAAAAGCAAGCAAGAAGGCCCTCTTCTACAGTGTAACTGCTCTGTTCATTGACCTTTGGAAGCTTAAAGGATTTATACTAGAGTCACCAAAATGTGATATTTATAGAACCCAATAGAGATAAACAATCCCCCAATATCTAGTCGAAGAAAAAAGTTCATTATTTTTAATACATAAAGCATATTAATAAGGTATCCTTAAGAATACAGTAAAACTTGATTTTGAATCCTTTATCATCAAAGAATATTACTTTCAATAGTCAAAGTTTCAAGAAGATTGGTGCTCTTTTGTCAACAATGGTGGTTGACTACTCAATGCTGCAGATTCCAGAGACTTTCAAACACCAGTTTCTACCTCTTTTCTTACTTTCTATGAAGGACACCTATCTGAAGCAAGTCATTCTGAACCTTTAATCCTTAAACCATACCATTATCATACAAGTTTTTAGCTGCTCCTACAAACTGTTCTGCTGTAATTAGAGAATGGGAAGTGGCTTTCCTCAGTCACAGGGGTCAGCATCGCATCCGTTTTCTGCTCTTTAGCACTATGCTTGTGTCAGAGCTATTCTAAACTAGAATCTCAGGGATTAGAAACACTGATAATGGGGTTGTCAATAAGTTGTTTTCATATAATTACTTAAGTATTTGTTGATCTGTTTCACAATACAGTTAAAGGCAAAGATAAGACAATTTATTGTGAAAACAATCAGATGATTGGTTTGGAATTTGGTAATGGGACTACTAAAAATATATCCCATTTTAAAAACAAGGAAGCACATGACAAATGTTCCATAAAAATAAGAAGCACCCTATGATTTTCATTAATTATATAATTAATCATTTTAAAGCAAAAGATGTTCTAATTCAGTTTAGTTTATATTTTCATGAAAAATGCAAAAGTAATTTTTAAATGAAATTTTAATAATTTATAAGCTATAATTAAAGACTCTAAGCCTTAAAGATCAATTTTAAAAAGTACTTCTTATGTGTCCTTGAAATTCTCTTTTGTCAGCCTACAATCTATATATTCTTTTTTCATGATTTTCTCCAGATATTTGCTAGCTGTTCCAAGTAAAAGTTGTTGATTAGCTCAGAAAAGCAAAATAGTGAAGTCTTTCTAAATGTTTTGTTTCCCCTGAAGCCATTTTGAGCAAAGTGAAACTAAGCAATAGCTGTATATTATATAAAAAATTTCAAAAGAAAAATACTATTAATTTTTCACCTGAAGCCACTATTACAGTTCAATTAGGAACTATTTAAATGACCCAATTAACTGAGTATCCCTTATGCAATACAGTGATCAAAACAGTTTGTTGACCTTTTATGTGACACATAATATTAAAACTTCCTTCTTAAAACAGACTAGTCCAATTTTCCTGTCATGGCTTTTTAACGGGTGGGAGTTGTGAATATTTTGAGTGATGTTACAATTTTTATAGTTGTAAGTCTATACTATGAAATGAAAGTTATAAAGTTTATTATAATAAATGTAAACAATTTTTATAAAGAACACAATAAACTTTAAAAAAATTATTTCTTTTAAATTATGCTAAGTACTATATTGTCAAGGACATGTGCAGTGTTTGAACTGTCATATTAAAGATAAAGTATGTTAATTTAAAGTGAAGGGAATAAAATCATTCTCTGAAGGGAGAAGGGAAAGGGCATGAGCATGCACTGAACTGAACCTTTGTCCCTAAAGCATTATTATGGCTTTTAGAATACTGATTAATTTGAAGCACATGCTGTCAGTACCTGCCAGAAATCCTGATCAGAAGGTGAGAAAAGGAAAAAAATTGACATTGATTATATGAACAAAAATTTCCAAATTGAATACATATAAATATCACAAAATATTATAATATATAAAGGACTTATTAAGATCTGTTATAAAATCACTGAACACCTGGAAACAGAAAATGAGGATTAAATAGATATGTTTTATATCTTCTAGGTACAAAAACCCAAAAACTAAAACCCCAACAACTCCCTACAACGAAACTTACATTGTAGAAAAGCTTCATATGACTATAAAAAGAAAGCACACAGATAATCACCTGTATCTTAAAGGGAAAGCAAACATTTCATTTTTTTTAAAGGACAAAATGGGAGAAAATAAATTTCATTCACCAGCTTTTCAATTTCCCTAAAATCTTGACCTGTTTGAACCTCTTCTGTTTAAGGATAAAACAATTTAGCACACAACAAAAATCTCAAAAAAGGGCATCAACTAGACACAAAGTATTGATGAAAAGGCTTAATGTGTTTCCCAACGTCCCAATGTTTTTCACTAGGACATAAAAGCAGTTTTGCAAGACTTTCCACCCCACATCAAAGTTACCTGTCTCCTTAATACGACACTCACTCCAATGAAATATGCTTTGAGTGGTGTGTTGGTATGCATACTAATGACTAGGACTCAAAGGAAAATGTATTTGATGCATTCTAGGGGTTTTGTAGAGCCTACTGTGAAACAAAGAATTTGAAGTAAATACAAAAAAAAACAGGGTTTTTTTTCTTCCAAATTCCTGGTTTATTAGGGAAATGTTTGTTGTGAGGAAAAAAGGTCCCAAATATCAGACTGTTCACAAAAATAATCTGTCATATCAATGTCAGAAAACAAACCTTAAGACTATTACACTAATTATTTTCCTAAAGGATGCATTGACATGCCAACTCTCATTCACAAAAACATATTGTTAGGTTTGTGTTGAAGAGTCCCACATAGCACTCTTAGAGGTCACAGAGGTTAACACAAACACCTCCAACTCAAAGATGCTCTCAGGTGCTACTCAATTGATGAGACTGCCTTTGCAGTTAGGGAAGCAACTGCTTAACTCATATATGAATGAAAAGAACTGCACTCCCTGTATAACAAGAGATTATTTTAGATATAATAGATAAAAACCATATTTCCTTTTTATTATTAAGTCATAAAGAGGTATCAAAATTAAAAGCAAAAATTACAAGGTAAGGCTTAACTAATAGGAGTGTCAAAGGAAGTGAAAATGGACTAGGTGCAGGACAATATGAATGAATGGGAAGAACAAGGATGGAGAGAACTGTGAGCATGTGCTGAAGATGCTAGGGGAGAGGATCTGGTGAAAATTTTGATCTTAAGACAAGCACCTACATAAAGAAATAATGGGACAAGATTTCTAAACCCCGCTATGTGCTTAAGAGTCATCCTCTTCTTCCTTAGCCTCTTTTTCATCATCCTTGATCAACTCTAGCTTGTCATCCAGCCCCTGATCTTCATTATCATCATCACTCCAGTAGGTCCCCCTCCTCAGCAGAGTCATCCTGCAAACCAAAAGGTCACGGGTTTGATGTCCTGTTAGGGCACATGCCTGGTTGCGGGCCAGGTTCCCTATCACTGTTTCCCTTGCCCAACAATGTTTCCCTGTCTTTCTCCCTCCCACTCCCTCTAAAAATAAATAAATGAAATCTTTTAAAAAGTGCTTTTAGCAATTTATAAGCCTAAGGCTAGAATTGATGTGACAGGGGTGAGATGAATCACTGTGCACAGAGAACCGCTCAGATATGAGAAGACAAAATAGAGTTCTCTCTTCAGTTCAGGGCCTAGCTATTTAATCCCAGTCAACTACTCATTACAAGCACAAGTAGATCTTTACACCCGATCTAACTGGGAAGGAAAGAAGCATGGAGAGAGTAATTATGCTTAGGATATGCTATTCTGTAGCATTTCACACAAACCAAGAAAGAATATATATATATATATATATATATTCTATTATATATCTATATATTCTATTATAAGGCGCTAACTCCTTCCATAAATAGAGTAAAATGCTCAAAGTCATGCAAAATAGTTGCAATTTGTACTACAGCGAGGTACTTTACCTATTGTCCTGATTTTACTGAGAAGGTAACTGACTCAGGTTTAAGTGGTCTCTTGCCCAAGGTTACCCATCAAGTATGTGGCAGAGTCCATATTGAACACAGGGTTGCCTATATGCCAAGTCGCATTCTTTTCATCCTGCACTATTATTATACACTAAGAAGTTCAGCAATCCACAACGTATTTTTCATCCTCAATTCAGCATACTACAATACCGATAAATCTTTTATATATAGTTGTCAAATACCAAGACTCTCGAAATGGAAATCCCTAGAAAAGTATTTCAGAGACTAAAACCAGATTTTCTTAGGTCTGTGGTATGTACAAAAGAAGTAAATTGCTAATTTATGGAAAGAAAAACGAGAAAGTGGTTTTAAAATAATTTAAAGACCTTGGATAAGAAAGGAAGAAGATGAAAAAATCTGAGACTAAAAGTCAGAGGAAATTGCAGCAGGTGTCAAAGGATTTCTTGAAAATGCTGAATCAGTTCCTGAGTTCACTTTGCCAACAGAATTACATTCTAAACTTTTGCTCCTCTAAAGACTGACTAGATGAGAGGCCTCACTCAAATGATGCTATATTTAACACACAAGCAATCAGAGAAATTTCTATTTACAAAGAGATCATATAAACAAATAGCTTAGATACATGGAAGAAGATAGTATAGCACAGCACTCGACGTGGCGAATTCTGGAGCCAGGCTACCAGTTTGGAAGCCTGGCTCTACCACTTACTAGCAGTATGAGCTCAGTTAAAAAAAAAAGGATTAAGTTACTTAACTTTTGTGCACTTCAATTTCTTATTTTTAAAATGATAATAAAAATAGTAAGCTATCTAAAAGAGTAGTTGCATAGATTAAACGTGTTACTATGTGTAAGAACTTGGTGCTCGGCACATAATAAACACTCAAAAAGCTTCATCTCTTCTTTTTCATATTATTATCGGTGATAATTACCTCAGGAGGCAAGTGGAGTCAAGCATTTGTCATTTACAGAGCTTGCTTTAAACTGGAAAAATAAAACACGGATAACAATGTTTATCCATGAATTGTTCATTTTTTTTTCTAAAAGGGCTAAATCATTACCTCTAGAATAATATGTGACTATGAAATCATTGTGGAGAACTCCAGGCTTCAAGGAACTAAAATACTTTGTGCATTCTCCTGGAATCTGTTATAGTTTTTTTTTTTAAGCAAGAATTTTCCTATTATTAAAAAAAAGAGAACACAAGTGATATACCCTCCTTTAATGATGGGATTGATAGGGCAAATGAAAACATGGATCAAAAAATATGAAGCAAAAACCATTAAATTTTGCCCATATATTCATATTGATCAGTAGAAAAACCCGAATGAACATATCGATTTGTCAAGAATTTAGACTTGACTAGTTTGAATTCTCTGGAAGTTAAAGGAGGGGGGAGGGGGGACAGAGAGAGAGAGAGAGAGATGCACTTAATGAACAATTCAGAATTCATAAGAGTATCATAATCTGCTACATAAATTTGAGAATTAAAGCAGTTCAGATAAATGTAAAGATTTATCAAATTCTGCTCCATGAGAATTTCAGTCCACCCTCTCCTAATTTACATTTTCTTTCTTTTAAAAAATATTTTATTTATTTATTTTTAGAGAGAGGGGAGAGAGGGAGAAAAAGAGGGAGAGAAAACATCAATGTGTGAGAAACATCGACTGGTTGCCTCTCACACACCCACAATCCAGGCATGTGCCCTGACCAGGAATTGATTCAGCAGCCTTTGAGTTTGTAGGCCAATGCTCAATCCACTGAGCCACACCACCCAGGGCTAATTTATATTTTCTTGATCTGCAATACATTTCACTCTTAGAAGACAGGAAAGCCCTCACATAACTTACTATATATGTTAAAGAATAATACTATACTTGATCCTATTCCAGATTCATATTTTATCTGTGATATGAAGTAAATAATCACAACTTGAATAAAGCAGTAAAAGGAACACGTGTGCCCACACTCACCCTGGGGAAGTCAGTCTTACTCCTAAAGGGAATGGCATGGACGACAGTGTGGTGATTGCTGGGGGGAGGTGGGTATAAGGAGATTAAATGGTAATGGAAAAATAAACAATTAACAAAGAAAGTTCATTTATTAATATTTTAAAATAATTTTTACCTAGTAAGCAATTAAAAACATTGAGTTATATTAAAACTTTGATTTTTAACTATGGTTCCCAACTTTTTTGCTGCTGATTATCTTTTCTGCTATAAACACTGTAATCGGTATTTCCCTTTCTAGACTTTAACTATACTTTTATTTCCTTTACCTAAATGTGGACAATTTCACTTTAATTTGATATAAAATATTCTCCTGTTCTATGTGAATATTCTGGTTTGCATCATCAAGGAGATGGAAATAACACACTGTAAATTCTTTCTTCCAAATTGATTCTAAGGGGGCTATAATTACAAATATTACATAAACTCAATCCAGAGGCACCATTTCTGAAATGTTCAGGAGATCCTGGGGGAAAAGGGAACTCGATAAAGAGAAAAGAATTTAAAAATCTATTTTTCTGAAAAAATATATGATGGAAGGATAGTAATGGGCAATTAGTTCCAATGAGCAATTAATTCCTTGTTATCTGAAAAAAAGAACGTGAACTTTAAAGTTTTCAGAAGAGAGAAGATGATTACAGGAAAACTCTGGAATATTGGTATTCTTAGCTTAAACAATTTTATCTAGATCATAAAGTTTTCTACTATAACTTAAAAAAAATACCCTGGTGGTATCTGATATAAAGTGACTTTTATTACAAGCAATAGAAACAGAAAATACAAAACTTAATTTCTATCTTTGCCATGCTGAGAAAAAAGGGAGAGTTAAGAAAACCTGGGAAATGAAGGGTGTAGGTCCCACCAATAAAAGACAGCAACTAAATGATCAAATGAGAGAAATGTTTGACAATTATACAAGAGAAAGGATTCATTTAGAAGTTGTACTTTGTTTCATAGACCAATTATTATATGATAAAATTAAACCCAGAAAAATATAGCTTTTATTAAAGAAATAATCCAGAAATACCAAGTCACAAGAAAGATGCACAGATACTGCACATTGCTGGTGTGTGTGTTTCATTTGTGACATGTTTCACTAAAACAAAAGCCAGACCATAACTTATATTATCATCTGCATAATAATGCTAATGTACTATGTATCGTGATTTTCAAATATCCTTTAACAAAATCTGAACTCTTTCCAGCTTTGAGATTTTTAAACTTTAGTCTGAATATAGTATTTTTAAAAATAACACTTGTCTACCAAGTAAATTCTTAAAACCAAAGGCTATTGACTATAGCCTCTTTATGCACAGCCTGTGTTAGTAGATTGTTTGGAAATGTGTAAATGAGGCAAGAGCCACTAATAATGCATTTCATGGCTTTGGTACAAAGGCAACTGCCAGTATTCTCAGAGTAGTAAGACACATTAACATAAGGTAGCAATGGGCTCTGGAAAAAGATCCTCCCCCAAATTCAAAAGGCGCTTAATCCAATTCAGTTTTACTGACTATCAATTTTACTGAAACAAGAATGTTTCATTTACTTCTTGAGGGAATTTTCTAGTCAAATAGAATAGGAGAAAAGAGGGTGTCAACTCAAGAAATAACTATCCAATTATTTGTCTGTATCAGTTGGACCATTCTTTCCTACTTTGCTTCTGGAGATTGTATAAAATTCAAATGTACATGAGAAAAAACCCCAGGATATGATACTATTTCTACATTTGTTTTTGCTTTCAATGACAAAAAGGGTAAAGTGCGATTCAATTAGAAGGCAATCAAAATAGGCTAGTGTTTCTTAC
The DNA here is from genome assembly GCF_021234435.1 of Artibeus jamaicensis. Taxonomy (NCBI): domain Eukaryota; kingdom Metazoa; phylum Chordata; class Mammalia; order Chiroptera; family Phyllostomidae; genus Artibeus; species Artibeus jamaicensis. The sequence goes on from NW_026521788.1 coordinate 23,955,389, forward strand.
TGTTCAAACAACAGACTTTATTAAATGATGTGTTAAAAGTTAAAAGAATGGGGCATGAAATGAGAGTCAATATTTTTTCTCTAAGCAGTTCATAACTAGTTTATCTTCCAAGTTAAAAAAGAAAGAGAGAGAAAATTGCCCATTTAAAAATCAAATCAAGTCAAAAAGGAAAATCCCCCTAGGTTGTTAGATTTCTACTAAATTCCTGGCCATCATGTATGAAATTTACTACAATTACCACAAATCTGATTTTTTGACAATTCAGTAACTGTTTTAGGACTTATATACACTAGAAACTTTACTTAAGAATTAAGATTTCCTGACTGAGACAGTAAGAGAGTCATGCAGATCCAGAGAGAAACAAGAAAATTGATAGCTGAGTAAGGGTTGGTCCTTACAGTTATCAAGTAAAGGCTTTTATACATGGTAAAAATCCTAGGAAAAATATCTAAACTGATTAAACACAATGAAATTTTGCGCTCTTTGTTATAGTAAGGCTTAAAAACAGTATCAAAACTAACTTTTATTTATTTATTTTTTTAAAGATTTTATTTATTTATCTTTAGAGGGGAAGGGAAGGAGAGAGGGAGAGAAACATCAATGTATGGTTGCCTCTCATGCATCCCCTGCTGGGAATTGGCCTACACCCCAGGCATGTGCCCTGAACTAGGAATCGAACCGCAGTTGTTTGGTTCGCAGGCCCTTGCTCAATCCACTGAGCTACACCAGCCAGGGCCAAAGCTAACTATTTAAGCTTCATCTGAAATAAAAGACAATTCAGAAAGAGTTAGTGAACTTGGTTTAAAAATCCTACTTAAGAAGCATAACCTTTATCACAAAACAAGACCTTAAGAATATATTAGATGGAAATTAAAATAAGATTTACATGAAGAACCCAGCAAAGGTATTAAGTATGCACATCACAACAGGGATGGAAGGGAAATCTGTGTGCACTTCTGCTAGGGGAGAAGCTGGTTACCTTGGGATCCCTGGCTTAATTCTACACCCCCTTATACGACTCTTCCCTGCTTCTATTCTCCACCATACGAATCATACTTTCGAACACTGTGCGTTAATATACCTGAATCTTGCCTTTCCCACTTTGATTTCAGAATTTTATGCTTTAGTGCACAAACATTTGCAATTATAATCTGGAAAGTCTGCCTTCCAAAGATAGAGGCACTGACAGTTAATCTCCACATCAAGGTGGGCACTCAGATGCTTCAACATTTTATTGCATTTCACTCTTGCTATTTTATAAAAATAAGTGGATATCAAAAAATGCAAGTGACACCAATGATAAGAAACGTAGAGCTCATAAATTAAATACAATTTAAACAAAGGGGGAGCTCATCAGTCTTGTCAAAAGCTGCAAATTTTTAGTGTCTAGTGAATAGAAACAGAAAAAATTAAAAATCATGTATAAAACATGAGGTATCATTGGGGATTTTATATTTGGGGGACCTCTAAAAATGGAAATGCCACTTAGGTAAATCTGCTGTTCAAGTCACACACATTCAACTTCTTTACGTGTTTTCAGACTTACACATATACAGCCACAGAGCAGTAAATTCTCATGCTACTCTAATTCTTTCAGCGACCAAAAAAAGTGATTTGTTAAGTTGATTTTGCTGTAGGATATCACTGACTTAGTGAGTCATACCTCCAAGGAATATGTGATTGACTATCTGATTTTTCCAAGCCCTTAAATATATACTGGTCACCTCCTGTTTGACAGGCATATGCTGGACTCTGAGTGACACAAAAACAGATTAAGACAGGGAGGGGCCTGACTTGCCAGAGGCTCCGAATCAAACCCTGACACCAGTGTCTGCAAATAGCCTCTAACACATAAATGGTACTTGATCATACATGAAGCAGAGACACAAAGAATCGGAAGAAGAAATGGCTGTCCCAAAGCAGAGCCAGGACACTGGACCTAGGTCTCCTAACATTGAGTCCAGTGCCTTTTATTTTCTATCATTGTTCCTTTTAGATTATGTGACTTTAAAAAGAGGGCCATGTCACAGATGGAGGTACTGTGCCACCTGAATAGAAAAGGTAATTTTTAAGCTGGAAGCCTTGGCTGGGATCTCTCAGTTCTTACAACCACTCATTCTTTCCACTTGCGCAAAAGACCGTGGCACACTTATATCTTCACTGTATTGGTGTATGGAGTTTACATAACAATGCAGAATTGACATATTCCTGCAAGATCAGTTTCTACTAACCCTGACCTCTACTCATCTGAACTAGTTTTTGTGGTCCTGCCTTTTTCAGCCACTTCATGACTTTCCTTCTGAGTCCTTTCACTTCATGCTTAACAGAGCCATTCCTAGCTCTTTCTTCTTTCTTCCTCCTCTTTGAAATTGACCATTTACTTTTTTTTCTGACCCTATGCAATATATTCTTTCTCTTTTTGGAGAATTCAGCCTGAAAAGGAAAAACATGTTTAACTAACTGCTTTGACATAACAATATTGAAAGTTTCATTTTCTATACTTAATGATTTTATTATGCGATTCATTCAGGCATAAAATAAAGAATTGAAAGTAAGTAAATGCAAACATGTAAATCTGGAGTGGTATTCATAATTATCATGAAAGCACTAGTAAGGACTTCCTCAATTTTCTGGTTAAGATGACCGCTACATACTACTGAAGTCTGAGGAGGGTCAGGTCAAATCAGACGGCTGCTTTCAAAAGCAATGTCGTATTGGGGGGCTTGTTAACTTTTGAGGCTTTTGAATGAAAAGTCAAATGTCAACTTACACTGAATTAGCCCTTAATATAAAGGGCAGGCAACTCGTGAGTATTATCTTTTATGGATAAATATAGAAGAAACTTCTATGTGACTCTTTCTGTAGAAGATTCTGAAGCTCTTACAGGCCTCCCAACCTAAACAACATTTATGATCAGATATATTCAGAAATCTCTCACAAATAATTCTAGAGGAACTTCAAAATATTCTTAGCAAACAGGATAAACACATGTCATAATTTGCTCACCTTTCCATCAAAGCGTTTTATTATATACTGATCCAGGCCCAAGTCTGTAAAAGAGAAAAAAATTAGTCACTGATTCATCTCAAATGAAACATGTTGACAATTAAATGTACTAGATACTTTAGCCAAATATTATTTCAAGGCCACAAGAATGAAAATTCTGTCCCATTTTCAGACTCAAAAGTATAAATGCTAAAAGATACTAACGTTGTACTTTACATATGAGAAGGGAGGCTCTGAGAGGACAAAGAGGGTGAAATTCATATGCAAGCATATTCAACAGTAGAGCCAACTGAAATCCTCGATTCCCCCTGGGGGGGTGTTCTTTTCATTACATCAAGGTGCTAATTACCTCTAAATAAGGAGAGGAATATTAATTTAATCTGAATACACAATAATTATTTGTATCAAAAAGGCTTTCCAACTTCCACTTAGGATGATGGCATAGGCAGACATGGCTCACCTTTTCACATAACCACATCAAAATTACAACTAAAATATAGAACCATCACTCAGAACCATCAGAAATGCAGTTGAATGGAAGTCTGACAACTATGGAATTAAAGAAACCACATCCATCTGGACTGGTAGGAGGGGCGCAGACGTAGAACATGCTGGTCCAACATCCACGTAGATAAAAATTCAGGAGAGGAGGAGTGAGGAGTCCCAGACCCATACCAGGTCCCCCAACCCAGGATTCCAGTGCCAAGAAGATAAGTCCCCACAGCTTCTGGCTGCATAAACCAGCAGGGACTGAGTCGGTGGAAGAAACTTCTAGAGACCCAAGCAGTTCCTCTTAAAGAACCCACACAAGGATTCACATACTCAAACTCACACCCTCTGAGCTCCAGCACCACGGTAGCAGCAGCTTGAAAGGCACCAGTGGTACACAGGGAGAAACCGAAGTGTCTGGCATCAAGGCGAGCAGAGGCCGTTGTCCCTTGTTTAAACCCTCACTGCACAGAGCCACAGAGCAGGCAAGCTGGTGCCATATCTGTGACTCCATCAACCTGGCTAACACTGTTTGACCCACCTTGGAGATCCCCAGAGGCTTCGCCACACCCAATTTACAGTCCTACCCAAACTGCTTTTCCATATGAATGGTTAGTCTTAGCTCATCATGCACAACTTCCTAAATCCTCTCAAACAAGCAACAGCTGGCCTTAGTGAAGCCCAGACCCCTTACCACTTCTGAATTTGTCCCAGGCGCAGCACTAGCAGCAGTGAGCCTAGATTCACAGTGTGGCTTCACCTGGGAATCTCTAAGCCCAGTACAAGTAGCAGCCATCTCAGATTGCTTATAGTTCAGACAGGGTATCCCTGAGCAAAACACAGGTGGGGGTTGACCTTGGTCTGCATCACCTGGGAAACCCCAAGGCTAGTGTACCCAGTGGACAGCTGCAGACCACAATGGAGCACCAGCACCCTGCCCCTGCACAGCTTATCATCCACGGAGGTTAGAGGTTGTGGGGGGGGGGTAATGTGTTCACAGCCAATTCTTGCAGCTGACTGGCCAAAAGCAATCAAGGCTCAACTACAGGAGGAGGGTGTACTCAGCCTACATGAAGGGCATACCTCAAGTACCCGGCCTGGATGATAGGGGAGGCTGTGTCACTGGACCCTACAGGACACCTACTACATTAGGCCATGATACCAAGACACGGAGTCATAGCAGCTCTACATAATACATGGAAACAAACACAGGAAGACTACCAAAATGAGGAGACAAAGAAACAGGGCTCAAATGAAAGAACAGATCAAAACTCCAGAAAAGGAACTAAAAAAAAAGAGTATCAGTAATCTATCTGATGCAAAGTTCAAAACACTGGTTCTAAGGATGCTCAAGGAACTTACTGAGGACCTCAGCAGCATAAAAAAATTCCAGTCAGAAATGAAGGATACACTCATTGAAATAAAGAACAAGTTACAGGGAAACAACAAGAGTATTGATGAGGCTAAGAGTCAAATTAATGATTTGGAACATAAGGAAGAAAAATACAGCCATTCAGAATAAGAAGAAAAAAAGAATCCAAAATATTGAGGATAGTATAAGCAGCCTCTGTGAAAACTTCAAGAGGTCCAACGTTTGCATCATAGGGGCGGCAGAAGGAAAAGAGAAAGTAAGAAGTGCATTTTAATTTTTAAGTGTATTTGAAATAATAATGAAACAAAACATCCCTAATTTTGTTAAGGAAATAGACATGAAGGTCCAGGAAGCACAGAGTCCCAAATAAGATGGATGCAAAGAGTCCCACACCAAGACACATCATAATTTAAATGCCAAAGGTTAAAGATAAGGAGAGAATCTTAAAAGCTGCAAGAGACATGAATTAAGTTACCTACAGGGGAATTCCCATAGGACTCTCAGCTGATTTCTCAAAAGAAACTTTTCAGGCTAGAAGGGATTGGCAAGAAACATTCAGAGTCATGGAAAGCAGGGCCCTACAACCAAAACTGTTCTACCTAGCAAAGTTGTCATTTAGATTTGAAGAGCAGATAGCGAGCTTCCCAGACAAGGAACTAAAGGAGTCATCATCTCCAAACCATTATTATATGAAATGTTAAAGGGATTTATTCAAGAAAATGAAGACGATCAAAACTATGAATTTTAGAACTGAATCTAAAAAACTAAGCAAACAAGAACAGAGACAGACTCATGGATACAGAGTGTTTTGATGGTTTCCAAATGGGAGGGGAGTGTGGGGGCATGGGTGAAGAGGTGAGGGGATTAAGAAGTACGAATAAGTAGTTACAGAACAGCCATAGGGATTTAAGGTGCAGTACAGGAAGTGGAGTAGACAAAAACTTATATGCATGCCCATGGACAATGGTGTGAGGATTGCCTGAGGGAGTTGGGGGTAATTGGTGGAACAGGGGCAAAGGGGGAAAATCAGGACAACTGTAATAGTGTAATCAGTAAAATACAATAAAAATAATTATTTGTATTAAGTTAAAGAAAGATGAGTGTAATATCAAAGGAAATTTTTGTTAACACACTTAAACAGATACAAATAGACCACTTAATATCACCTTTTAAAATTTGGTTAAATAATAAATATTTACCTTGATAATACTTAGCATTGAATTCTAAGCACAAAGATACAAGTAAAGTGCCCATGAGAGCAGGGATTTTTTGTCTTTGCCGACCACTTTATCCTAGCATTTAGAATAGTGCTTGATCAATAAATATCTATTAAGAATGAGTAAGATACAATCCCTGCCTTGAACAAAGATACATGTGTAGAATAATTAACATTACAAAGGAGCATACAATTAGCTCAATAACAGGGTGCTGTGCAACTTTTTAGACTGGAGAAATCATTTCCCAATTACATGTATTTGTTTATAATTACTCGGTTCTTTTCTTTACAGTTCTTATGGTATTCATTCTAGTGTAGGCCCTTATCTTGCTATGTTCAGGGTATTATAATGATCATCCCTCCCAGAGTAAGCTTTTTGCATTTCTGGCTTCTACACATTCTCCTTGTCTAAAATGTGCTTCATTTTCTAGAAACATGCCATAAGAAAACAAACCTTGGATTGCAAAAGAAAGAGATAAATCAAGAAATAGAAATTTTAAAAAATCCCTAATTTTAAACCTTACAGATACTCAAAAAGATATGAGACAAAGGTAGAACATGCGTTATTTCATGTTTTCATGTGCATACTGAAAATATGTATATCTTGTTTGAAGAAATGTTTATTCAAGTCCTTTGCCCATTTGTTATTTGGGTTGTTTTTTTTTTTGTTGAGTTGTAAGAGTTCTTTTTCACTTCTGGTAGTTTGTGTGTTTCTAGGAATTTTTCAGTTTCATCTAGGTAACCTAATTCATTGGTATACAACTGTTCATAGTATTCTCTCACAATCTTTTTCATTTCTATAAAGTAGGTAAAAACATCTCCACTTTCACTTCAGATATTAGCTATTTACTTCTTTTTTTCTAATGAGACTAGATACAAGTTTCTCAATTTTGTTAATCTTTTCAAAGAACCAACATTTTGTTTAATTGATTCTATTGTTTTTCTATTCTCCATTAATTTATCTCTGCTTTAACTTTTACTGTTTCCTTACTTCAACTATTTTGGGTTTTGTTTACTTTTGTCTCTTTTTTTAGTTTCATAAGATATAAATTTAAGAAAAAATTGACTTGAGTTCTTTTTAAATGTAGGTATTTACAGCTATGTTTCTCTTTCAGCATTGCTTCTGCAGCATCACGTAAGTTTCAGTAAATTCTGTTTTCCTTTTCATTCATGTCAACTATCTTCTAAATTGTCTTGTGATTTCTTACTTGATCACTGGTGTTCAAGTGTTAACTTCCTCATATTTATTAAATTTCTAGTTTTCTTTCTGTTATTGATATATAGCTTTATTTTACTGTAATCAGAAAAAGACACTTTATATCACTTTAATTTTTAAAATTAAGCTTTGTTTTGTAGATTAACAGGGCACATCTCTGAAGATTAACATTTGGTCTATCTGGTATATTCTGTAGAATGTTCGATGTGAACTTCAGAAGAATGTGTACTTGGCTGCTCTTCAATGAAGTGTTGTGCTAATGTATGTTAGGTGTAGTCAGGTTATAGTGTTTCATTCCTTTTTCTTTCTTCCACTGTGCTACAGTGCCTGTAGCCTACTGTCAGAGGCCAGGCAGTGGATTAAGGGCAGAGTGTACTCTGGCATGGGGCACTATGAAAGACCCATGTACCCTATACAGTGTTAAGTCCTCTATTTTTTTATTGGTATTCTGTCTAGATGTTCTATGCATTATTGAAATGGGAGTACTGAAGTCTCCAATTATAATTACTGAATTATTTCTTCCATCAATTCTGTCAATGTTTCCTTCATATATTGTGGGGGGGGGGCCTGTCATTTGGTGTGTATATATTTACCACTGTTATATCTTCTTGATGAACTGACCCTTATATCATTATATAATGTCCTTCTTTGTCTCTTGTAACAATTGCTTACTTAAAATCAATTTTGTCTATTATCATTATAATTACCTTAGCTCTCTTGGTTACTATTTTTAGCCTCTTCATCTTCACCTATTTGTATCTTTGGATCTAAAGTGAGTCTTTTGTAAACACTATCTATTAGATTATAGATTTTCTCCTGTCAATCTCTTAATTAGCAAGTTTAATTCCTTTACATTTAAAGTTACTACTGATAAAGGACTACCTCCAGCAATATTATAATTTGCTTTCTGCATGCCATATCTTTCTTACTTCTTGATGCCTCTGAAGTTGCTGTCTTTTGTGTTTGGCCGACTTATTTTCTAGTATAACATTTCTATTCTCACCTCATTTCCTTTTCTGTATGTTTTTCGGGTATTTTCTTAGGGATTAATTTGAGAAATTACAATTAATATCTTAAATTGATAGTCTAATTTGAATCAACATTAATGTAGTTATAATGATTATTTTATGAATTTGTCATTTAAAACATATAAAAAAGAGAAAGAAGTTACAAACCAAAAATGAAAAAAAAAAGCAGACAATATTTCCCTATGTAGTTACTTTACTGGTCATACATATATGTTCTTTGGCTAATTTCTTCACCTTCTTTTCTCCATTCCCATCCGCCTCCCTCCACCCCACAATGTCACACTGTTCCATGTATCTATGTCTCTACTTCTATTTTGTTACTTAGTTAATTTTGTTCATTAGATGCCATATATAAGTGAGATCACATGGTATTTGTCTTTCACTGACTGGCTTATTTCCCTTGGCTTAAGAAAAAGAGAGTATTAAAGGTGGCAAAAGAAAAGCAGTTAGTTACCTACAAGGGAGCCCCTATAAGACTCTCAGCTGATTTCTCAACAGAAACTTTACAGGCCAGAAGGACGTGGCAAGAAATATTCAAAGTAGTGAAAAGCAAGCACATACAACCAAAAGTGCTCTACGCAGAAAAGCTGTAATTTAGAATGCAAAGACAGATAAAAAGCTTCCCAGACAAGAAAATGTTAAAGGAGTTCATCACCAACAAGTTAGTATGACAAGAAATGTTAAGGGGTCTTCATTAAGAAGAAAAAAAGATAAAAAATATGAATAAACTGACAATAAATACATATCTCTCAAGAATTGAATCTAAAAAATAAACAAGCAAAACAGAAACAGACTCATAGATACAGAGGACATTTTGACAGTTGCCAAATGGAAGGGGTATAGGGGGGATGGGTGAAAATGGTAAAGAGATTAAGAAGTACAAATTGGTCTTTGTAGAATAGTGTGTAGTAGAATAGAATGGGGATGTAAAGTACGGTATAGGGAATATATTCAATACTATTTTAATAATTATGGTATCAGATGGGTATGACATTTACTGGGACGATCACTTAGTAAGTTATATAAGGTGTAATCACTGGGCTGTACACCTGAGACTAATATAATATTGTATGTTTACTATAATTGAAAAATAAAAAAATGATTAACAGACTGCGCACAAAAATAAATTGGTGATAGATATATAGTTATTGCCATTTTATTTTTGTAATTCCTTTTCCTTATTCTTTAAGATGTTCCCATAACATTTCTTATAATACTGGTTTGGTACTTACTAGCTTTAGCTTTCTTTTGTCTAGGGAGCACTTTATCTTTCTTCAATTCTAAATGATAGCATTGCTGGGTAGAGTAATCTTAGTTGCAGGTTCTTGGGTTCACCACTTCCAATATTTTGTGCCAACCCTACTAGCCTGCAAAATTTCTGTTGAGAAATCAACTGACAGTCTTATGGGAGCTCCCTCATAAGTAACTGCTTTTCTCTTGATGTTTTTAAAATTGTGTCTTTGACTTTTGAAATTTTAATAATGATGTGTCTTCGTGTGGGGCTCTTTGAGCTTCCAGGGCCTGTATGTCTATTTCCTTCACCACACCAAGGAAGTTTTCTGTCATTATTTTTCAAATAAGTTTTCAATATAGGGGCGGGGGAGGCTGGGATGGGAAAAATAGACAAAACACTGTACTTGAAAAATAACTAAATAAAATTAATTTTAAAATTTAAAAAAATAATGAAAATAAATAATAATGAGAATTTTTAAATAAATGTAAAGCTGCCCTCCCCCCAAAAAATAAGTTTTCAGTTCCTTGCTCTCTTTCTTCTCCTTCTGGCATCCCTATGATGCTGGTATACTTGATGTTGTCTCAGTGTTTCCATAGACCATCCTCATTTTGGATTCTTTTATCTTTTTGTTGTTCTGATTGGGTGTTTTTCACTTCCTTATATTAAAATTGCTGATATGATCCTCTGCTTTATCTACTCTACTGTTTATTCCCAATAACCTATTCTTTATTTTAGTTATTGTATTCTTATTTTCTGACTAGTTCTTTTCTATGTTTTCTAATTCTATTTTTGTTCCCTATCTCTTTCTTGAAGTTCTTACTCATCATTAAGGATCCTTATAATCAGTGTTTTGAACTCTGTATCTAGTATATTGCTCGTCTCCATTTTGCTTAGTTCTTTTTCTAGGGTTTTGTTCTGTTCTTTCATTTGGGACATGTTTCTAGGTCTCCTCATTTTGGCTACCTCTCTGTGTTTGTTTCTTTGTTATTTTTGTATTGTTGACACTAACACAGATGTCCTCAATCCCCCCTCTTTGCCTCTTTCCACCTAGCCACCACCACTCCTACCTTTATCACATTGTTGTCAGTGTCCTTTTTTTTGTTTTGAACAAAAAAATTATTCTTTAGCGACTTCATTTTGGATTTTGACAGTGACATCACCATGTGGGAGTAGAAACAAATGTATCAGGTAGATAAAATATTTAGTAATTCCATCAAGTTAATGTAAGCAGTCTTTGGAATTAATACTTACATTGTTTTTTAGGAAGTGTAAGTCACTGTCATTGATATCTCAGTCTCCTATAGACAGTACTTCCTAAGGACATTATTTCTCTACAATACAACTCCATTGCTGCTATCATACCAAAGCAATTAATAGTATTCTCTTTCAAGCAAGGCTTTAAATGTAAGTTTATTCCCTAACCACCAATCCTCACACATACAAACATTACCCAGTATATGAATAAATAACCTAAGTATCTCAGTGGGCTTTTATACTTGCAGATCTAGTCCAAATTTCAATACCCCAAACTTACTTGCCAAGTGCTAAGTATGCTCTTAAAACTACTATCTAGAAATTGTTATTTAGAATCTACCAATAACCAAGATCACCCTAAACAATTTTTTACTAATGAGCTTGATTTCCTTAAATAAAGCATGTGTAGTAAATACCCATCATAAAACTATTAGGAAATGTCTGAAATGGCACATATGCATGTAGTCCCCCACACCCATACCCTCTGAAATATACCAGTCTGTTCCATGTGTCCATGCCTCTGGTTTTGTTTTGTTCATCAGTTTACTTTATTCATTAGATTCCACATATGGGTGAAATCATATAGTTGTCTTTCGCTTAACATAATATTCTCCAGATCCATCCATGCTGTTGCAAAGGGTCAGAGTTCCTCATTTTTTTTTACAGTTGTGTATTATTCCACTGTGTAAATGTAATGTGGTTTTTTAAATCCACTTATGTACTGATGTGCACTTGTGCTGTTTCCAGATATTTGCTCTTGTAAATATCAGGTATTGTGATCTCTCCAATTCTGTTCTTTTTCAAGACTGCTGAGACCCTTCAAGGTCTTTACTGGTTACATATAAATTTTTATAAAATTTATTCTAGATCTGTGAAATGTGCCCTTGGTATTTTAGTAGGAATTGCATTTAATTTATAGATTGCTTTGGGTAGCATGGACATTTTAATGATATTAATTCTTCCAATCCATGAAGATGGTATATGCTCTACTTATTTGTGCCCTCTTCTGTTTCTTTATGTCCTATGCTTTTCCAAGTACAGGTCTTTTACCTTCTTGGTTAAGTTTACTCCTAGGTACCTTATTTTTTTCTTTTTGTTGAAATGGTAAATGGGATTGTTTTTTTAGTTTCTCTTTCTGAAAGGTCATTACTGGTGTACAGAAGCGCCACTAATTCTAGAAATTAATTTTGTATCCTAGCCCTGGCTGGGTCACTCAGTTGCATAGAGCATTGTCTGTTATGCCACAGTTGTGGGTTTGATCCCCAGTAAAGGCACATAAAAGAAACAACCAATGAATGCACAAGTAAATGACACAACAAATTGATGTTTGGGGACCGGGCTGGGCTGAGAAGGGCAAAAGGGGAAAAACTGGAACTGTAATAGAATAATAATGGAAAAACTTTATATCCTGCTACTTTGCCAAATTCATTTATTCAATCTAGTAGTTTTTTTGCTGGAGTCTTTAGGGTTTTCTATGTACAGTATCATGTCATCTGCAAATGATACTGTAAATAATAGTTTTATATTCTCCTTCCTAAATCTGGATGCCTGTTATTATTTCACCTTATTGTCTGATTGCTATAGCTAGGACTTCCAGTACTATGTTGAATAAGAGTGGTAAAAACTCTTAGCCCTGCCTTATTCTAGATCTTCAGGGAAATACTTTCAGTGTTTGTTCAATGAGTATGATGTTGGCTGCAGGTTTTTCATATATGGTTTTTAATTGTGGTGAAGTATGACCCCTCTATTCCCACTTTGCTGAGAGCTTTCATTATAGATGGATGGTGTGTTTTATCAAATGCTTTTTTCTGCATCAATTGATATGACCATATAATTTTTATCCTTCAGTTTCTTTATGTGATATATAACATTTATTGATTTGTGACTATGGTATCAACCTTCCATCCCCCAAATAAATCCCAATTAATCATGTTGTAAGATCTTTTTAATGTACTGCTGGATCCAATATACTAATATTGTTGGGGATCTTAGAATCTACATTCAACAGGGATATTGGCCTATAATTTTCTTTCTTTGTAGTGTCTTTATCTGCAGTGTTTTAGAATTAGGATAATGCTGTCCTATTAAAAAGAGCTTGGGAGTCCTTCCTCCTCTTGAATTTTTGGGAGCATTTTGAGGATAGGTATTAGTTCTTCAGGAATGTTTGGTAAAATCTGCCTGTGGAGCTATCCAGTCCAGGTCTTTTGTCTGCTGGGTGTTTTTGATTACTGCTTCAATTTCATTAGCTGATTTCTGTCTATTCAGGTTGTCTGATTCTTCCTAATTGAATTTTGAAAGATTGTTTCTAGGAATTTGTCCATTCACCCAGGCTCTGCAATTTGTTGGCATATAGTTGTTCATACTATCTTCTTATAAGCCTTTGTATTTCTGTGATATTCCTTATTTCACTTCTTCATTTTTTATTTTATTTGGTTCTTCTCTCTTTGTTTCATCAAGAGCCTGGCTAAGGGTTCATCAATCTTACTTATCTTTTCAAAGAAACAGTTCTTGGTTTCATTGATCTTTTATATTGTTTCTTTAGTTGCTATATCATTTACTTCCACCTGCATCTGTATCATTCCCTTCCTTCTACTTATCCTGGGCCTTTCTTGTTGTTGCTTTCTAAATCTTTTAAGTACAGAGGTAGATTGTTTATTTGAGGTTTTTCTTGTTCTTGAGGTAGACCCGTAATACTATGAACTTCCCTCCCATAGTTGCTTTTGCTGTGTTCTGTAGATTTGGGTTGTCATATGTTCACTTTCATTTTTTTCCTGGTAGTTTTTAATTTTTTCCTTCATCTCTTTGATAACACATTCATTATTTAATAACATGGTATTTAGCTACATTCGTTTGAATGTTTCTGAGTTTTTAAAAATTGTAGTTGATTTCTAGTTTAATGCCACTCTGATCCAAGGAGTTGTCTGATATGATTTCAATCTTCTTGAATTTGTTAAGACTTATAATATGTCCTAACATGTGGTCTGTCTTCAAAACTGTTCCATGGGCCCAGAGAAGAATGTATATTCTGATGCTTTGGGATAAAATGTTCTGTAAATATCAATTAATTCCATCTGATACAGTGTTTCATTTAAGGTCACTGTTCCCTTGTTGACTTTTTGTCTGAAAGATGTATCCATTGATGTCAGTGGGTGTTAAAGTCCTCTACTATGACTTACTGCTGTCGATCTCTTTCTTAAAGTCCACCAAGAGTTTTCTTTTTAAAATATATTTAGGTGCTCCTATAGTGGGTGCATATATGATTACCAGGGTAATATCCTCTTGTTGTACTGATCCCTTTAGCATTATGTAGTGGCCTTTGTCTCTTGCTATGGCCTTTGTTTTGAAGACTATTTTGTCAGATAAAAGTAGTGCTGCACCAGCTTTTGTTTCCATTGCATGGAATATTTTGCAATCCCTTTACTTGTAGCCTGTGTAAATCTTTTGTTCTGAGGTAGGTCTCTTGTAGACAGCATATGGTTCCTGTTTTCTTATCCATTCAGCCACTGTGTCTTTTGAATAGAGCATTTAATCCATTTACATTTAAGGTTAATGCTGATAAGCACTTATTTATTGCCATTTTAATTCTTGGTGCCATTTTAATTCTAAGTTCCTCCTTCTCTATACGTCTTCTTCTTAGAGCAGTCCCTTTAACATTTCTCCCAATGCTGGTCTGGTGGTCGAAAACTCCTTTAGGGTTTTTGCTCTTTTTTGGGGGGGGTCTGAAGTCTTTATTTCATGTTCAATTTTAAATGATAACCTCGCTGGATAGCTTAATTTTGTATTCAGATCACTGCTTTTCATTACTTTGAATACTTCATGCCATTCCCTTCTGGCCTGTAGTATTTCTGATGAAAAATCAGCTGAAAGCCTTATGAGAACTCCCTTGTAGGTAGTTAAACTAACTGCCTCTCTCTTGCAGCCTTTAAGATTCTCTCTTTGTCTTTAACCTTTGCCATTTTAATTATGATGTGTGTTGGTGTGGACCTCTTTGGGTTCACCCTGATTAGGACTCAGTGCTTCCTGAACTTGTGTGGCTTTTTCCTTCACCAGGGTAGAGAAGTTTTGTCATTATTTTTTCAATCAGGTTCTCTACCCTTTGCTTTCTTTCTTCTCATTCTGGTAGCCCTATGATGTGGAAGTTGTTATGTTTTGTTGTCCCAAAGATCCCTTAAACTATGCTCCTGCTTTTTAATTCTTTTTTTCCCTTTTGCTGCTCTGAGTGTTTAGTCAGTGTTAGAAGAATGTTTTTTCTACCTTGTCGTCTAATTTGCTGATTCAATTCTCTGTCTCATCCAACCTACTGATTATTTTCCTTCTAGTATACAGTGGAACCTCAGTTCTTGAATAATCAGTTTTGGAAGGCTATTCAAGAAGCAATTTGTTCAGAAACTGCACAATTTTTTCTCATTACAAATCATGTAAACTGAATCATTCCAATCCAGACCCCCAAATAATTCCCTGTTTGAACCTTTCTTATATACAGTACATGTCTAATGTAATGTTTGATCTACAAATAAACACTTTAAAAAAAAGAACATGAAATATAAACGAAAATTTAACAAAAAGGAAATGAAATGTACAGTAAAAGAGGAAAATTTATGCACACACTAGAACTTACTGAATGTTGAGAGCCATTAATGAGTGACACAGAGAGGAGGGATGGAGGGAAGTTATTATTTGGAAGGAAGACCCCTTCCATAAAAAGTCAGGTAACTGTTCTTCTAGGGGTCTTTCTCTGTTCTGTCTCTAGCTCCACTAGAACTTGTCTGGGGCTTCTGGGGCTTCTGTCTCACTAAAGACCTACCCAATGTTTGTTTCTGCCTGCGTTTTAACACTTGCCTGAAGAAACACTGCACTGTCACTGAAAAAGTTTATCACACAGTTTCCTACTTCTTTGTCAGGGTGATATTTCTCAATAAAACTTTGCATTTCTCCCCATTTCGCAAGCATATCCTTGATTAGTGAAGTAGGAATATCCACTCTTCCCTCTCTACCTCTCCAATCGCAAATTGAATTACATTCCAAAACCAACGTTCTACTGAGCAGAAAAGTGCTGTCGAGTCAAGAACCAAATTGTTCAAGATGGGACACACTTGAGAGCTAAGGTTTGACTGTATTCTGTATTTCAGGTATTATTCTTCCTTTCCACCTTGTTATTTTTCATGGTTTCTATGTCATTTTCCATGCTGTTGAGCATCCTTATAACCGTTACTTTGAACTCTGGTTCCGATAAATCACTTACCTCCATTTCATTTAGCTCTTTTTCTGGAAATTCCTCCTTTTCTTTCATTTTGGGCCTGTTTCTTTGTTTTCCCATTTTTGCTATCTCTTTGCATTTGTTTCTACATATTAAATAGAACTGCTATGACTTCCAGATTTGGTGGCATGGCCTTCTGTAGTAGGTGCCCTGTGAGGGCTAGTGGTGCAGTTGCCTAGGTTAACTGAGCTGGGTGCTTTAGGAATGACCCTTGTGTGGGTTATGTGGGCCCTCAAATTATAATTTGTTCTTAATTGCTATTGTCCTGTTCAGGGGTGAACTTGACCCTTGGACTGCTGATTGTATGGCTTAGCTCTAACCACATCATACAAATTGTTATACAGGCTTAGCAGACAATACAAAACAAAATTGAAAACAACTGCGAACAAACAACCAAAAACAAACCAACACCAAGAATAAAAACAACCACCAAAAAAATCAGAAAAAAAAAGAGACAAAATAATAAAAAAATTTAAAGAGAAAAGACAAAACCAAAAAGAACTGGAGAAGGAAAAAAGAAATGGGTAAGAAAATATAAAAGGAAATAAAGAAGAGAAAAGGAAGAAAAACAGTAATAATAATTTAAAAAATAATACATATAGAGAGAAAAAATAAAGGATAAGGAAGGAAAAGTGGGAAAAATTTTTAAAAAGACAAAAGAAAAACAGAACAAGAAAAAGAAAGACAGGATAAGAAATATGAAAGGAAAAAGTGAAATAGAAAAGAGAAAATAAAGAAAAGGTGAAAAGAGAAAATAAAGAAAAGGTTAAAAGTGAAAACAGTGTGGTTGCCTCAGCAGTTCTGCCTACTGCAGCCAGTCTCTGGATATGCTGAATGTGGAACCCCCTGAATCCCTCCCCAGTGTTTTTTGGAGCTGGCCACCTGTGCTATTCTCAGGCTTCCCAAGAGGTTCTCTGTTGCAAGGCAATTTCAAAGTGACCTTGCCTTGCCTTAGGCAAGTCTGTCAGGCGAACCTTCTAGTAGACCAGTGGGGTGGGGCCTTGGGAGCCCAGAGGGTGGGGATGCCTGGGGTCTTATCCTTTGTCCCCCAGTCTAAGCTGTTGTACCTTCCCTCACAGAAATGAGCTCAACAGGGGGAACCAGGACCTGGCGGGGGTGATTCACACAGACTCTGGGGTGTTGCTCACTCTCTGTGGAGGTGGGGGAGGGATGTCTCAAGTACTTTCTCTCCTTCCCATGGCTACACTGCCTAAACTTGAGCTCTGCCCCTGGTAATGTAGCCTCAGAGCCCAGCACACATCCACCTGACTCCTGGACAGTAGCCCACTTGGAAGATGTAGTTGCAAAAACCCAGCTCAGCATGGCTCCCTGGCATGTCCTTGCTGCCTAACCAAGCAGAAGAGGATCAAGAAAAAAATAATCTCTGTGCAGCCTGTGACAGCAGCAGGGGCTGAACCTCCTAGCTCCTCCAGGGCACCAAAAGGGTCAAATGTCCCACTCCTTCATGCAGTCTGACTGAGTCGGGTGGGGCCAAATTTCCAGCCTAGAGCCTACCCTTTTGTCTTGGGGCAGACCCGACATTGCTGCAGGTCTAGGGAGGAGTGCCACCCATGCTGCCCAGTGGGTGACAGCAGTCCTCTTCCTCTAGTCTTAACAGCCAGACTGGCTGTCTGCCCAAAGTTCATCCAGAGAACAAAGGACCCTTCAAAATCACTGCTGGGTATACGAAGCAGACTCATATTCTGGCCTGCAACTGCCACATGGCTCCTCCAGCAGACAGTTTGGAGTGAACTTCCCAAGCTGGTATTGTAAGAATGGGCTCACTCCTTCATTTGGATGGTGCTCTTGAAGTCCCCCAGGTGGATCAAATCCTCACTGCTTCCCACCGCCTGATGCTGCATGGCCTCCCCTTCCCATCTCTTGTTGCTCTGGATTAGGAACCCCTGATTAGGGCTGAGACCCCATGGTCTCGAGGGGAGGGAGGTCTGCTACCACAACCATCCTCCAGCTTCCTGGTTGTTGCACCTGAGTGAGGGGACTCACCCTGTCCTTGTCTCTTCTGTCCTTCTCCATGCTCCTGCTTATAACATTTTAGATAAGCTACACTAAGCTGTTTTTTCAAGTTGACTGCTCTGCAATTTAGCTGCAAATCCAGTCCAGGTCTGAAAGCAAGCAGAACGAGCTTCCAGCTACTCTGCAGCCATCTTTCTTGATCTCTCCCTGTGTTTGTTTCTATGTATTAGGTAGAGCTGCTACATCTCCTGGTCTTGGTGCAGTGGCCTTATGTGGTAGTTTTTTTAACTTCCCATTACCAGTAAGCCACGGTAGGAATGTGTGTTGCCATCACCACGGCTGGTGCTGAGCTGGGACACAGGACATGGTAGGCAGGTAAGCAAAGGCCACATTCCTTTCTGACTAAAATTTGGCAACCTCTTTCTTCATTAAGCACACCTTGGTTGTAAGTTTTTTTAATCAGATTCCAAAGTTCAAAAAAACTTACTTGTTGTAAGTTTTTTTAATCAGATTCCAAAGTTCCAAAAAAGTTGCTTCTGTCAACTTTTGGCATCTTAATAGTTGCTTCAGCAGAAGGATTGTTAGAGCTCTCTGCTCCGTTATTTTTCCCACCGTGTCCCTCACAAATATTTGTAAATTGTTATGCTTAACTTACAATACTAAGCCATTTATTTTCTTTTGTCAAACCTCATTTACTCAGGCGATGTCCTCTACATGAGACATCTTTCCCACTATTCTTTGAACCTACTTAAGATAGCTTATTTAAACTTTGTAAAGTAAGTGCAATGCCTATATAGGCTTCTATTCACAGTTAGATGTATTCTTTAGAAACCATTATCCTAACTTTCAGATTTCCCTAAGTGCCTCTTCTTTATACTGCCACAGCACCTTCATTCTTGACATTCCTGAAATTACCTGTTACTTTCTCTGCCTCCCTCACTAAGGAGTAACTTGATGGTGGTCACATATGTAATGCATTGCCTTCAGGAACATTCTCATCATAGGCAATGAATCTCAGCTGGAGGAGTACAATCCCTTTGATCCTTTACCCTGGTTGGGGATTGCCACATTAGACTGCAGGCTCCTCTTCTGTACTTCTGAAGCCCAGCACAATGCCTGACATACAGGTGCTATGTGGTGAACAGAATTATTGCATGGACCTATAAAGTTTAGGCAATATGTGGAAAGTAAGAAAGGAGCATACAGCAAAATAAATATCACAATCTTATTTTTCACAATAGCAACTTACGTTCTGGTTGTTTTTCATTGGGTGTAATGGATCGCACAAAATCTTGTGGAGTCATAAACACTTCAGATTCACCATGCTCACTGATTACTTTCAAGGTGGCAAAATATCGGAAGATTTTGTCTGGTGTGGAATATGCTCTAATCCTATTCTCATATTCCATTACCTAAAATTAGAAATTCAGAGTGTTACTATTAAGCAATTCTCATTTTTATATATTTTGTATCTTGAAAAATTTGATATCATTTTTCTATTACTGGATATTTTTACATTAGATATAAACTTGAATTTCAAACTCTTGAACCTCTTCCAATATACCTTTCATACTCCACTTGAGGCAATGCTTGTGTTAACTTGTTTAGAATTTTCTTTAAAAGAACTTTCTAGTAATAATGCCCTGGCTGGTGTGGCTCAGTGGATTGGCTGCCAGCCTGCGAACCAAAGGTTCGCTGGTTCTATTCCCAGTCAGGCACATGCCTGGGTTGAAGGCCAGATCCCTAGTTGGGGGTGTGTGAGAGGCAAACACACACTGATGTTTCTTTCTCTCTCTGTCCCTCCATTTCCCTCCCCAGAAAATGAATA
Organism: Artibeus jamaicensis; assembly: GCF_021234435.1. Lineage (NCBI taxonomy): Eukaryota > Metazoa > Chordata > Mammalia > Chiroptera > Phyllostomidae > Artibeus > Artibeus jamaicensis. The sequence goes on from NW_026521788.1 coordinate 23,975,263, forward strand.
AATAAATAAAATTTAAAAGAAGAATTTCCTTATTTCTGAAGTCACTGAAAGTTAGCAAAATTGAAAAATGTTGTGTGAATTCAAAACATCTTGGTAACAGAGCATTGGGGTATAAAGCCATATATATAATGGCCTACAGATTCTTAAATACCAAGTTTTTTAAAAAAGAACTGATTTTATATAATATGCAATTGTATAAAATTTCCTGAATTTTATACAATTACTCTTATGCAATTTCCTGAATCCTAAAACAAAACAGACTTGGGACTTCATGGGTATGAACAGATAATGGTCTTTCAAATACAAAGTACATGAAATGATAACATTAAAAAAATAAGTTATATACCATGGAAACTCAATTATTAATTGATCTCAAACAATAAAACGTCTATTCTTATTTATAAAATGAAGCAAACTGCCAGAGATTCTCCATACACAGCTTATTTAAAAAAGAGCAAAGTTGGGAAGTGCACAGCAAACACTTGAATAGGAATAAAATCAAACAAGACATACATTTAACTGAAAGAGTATAATATTAAATGAAATTCCATTTCCTTATCTAGGATCTGAGCCCTTATTCTGTTCATGAAACATACAAAATACTGTATCTTCTGCATAGTATTCTTTTACAAATTCAGGTATGAAAGAAGTCATTTTCACCAAAAACCTAGTACATAATACTATGGTGAAAAGATTTCTCTCATACCTTAATTTTGTATGTTGAAACAGTCAACAATAAATAGCACCTTATAAGTAATTGGTTAGAAAATGTGTCAAGGGCAATACGATCTAAACTCCCATCAGTTCAATATCTATAAAGCAACCCATAATAGTAAGACAAACACTGAGAGTTTTTTAATTTGTATATCAACACGGCTATTACTGTAAATGTGAGTCCTGGCTAGACAATCACTTTGACGTCACTGACAGCATCTACTAAACAGTGGTCTTAATTCCATCACCGGATATGCTTTCAGCAACTAAGAAAGACCTGCTAACTGGTAACTATATGTGACAGGAGTCTTTCTAGTGGTAATCTGCACAAAAATCTGAATACTGATTCCAGAGATTTTATCAAAAGATTTGCCATGTGGCAAACACTAAGGAGCTTTTCAACCCCTTAGTGGTCTTCAGACTTAACCAACAGTCTTAAAAGACATTTACATCACACTACAAATATCTGCTGGTAATACTGGCTCAGAACAAACGACTTTCTTTAGGCCTTCTATATGCTTGTTCTTCTGAATAACAACCAAAAATAATTGGCTTGAAATGTTTAGAGTATAAGTTGTTAGCTACAGTAAAGATGGCTTTGTGAACTAAAAATAGTTGATTCAGTCACATAAAAGACAAAGGCAGAAAGACAGTTTAAAAGTCAATGATTTTCACTGAGTTCTGGCCAAGATGGAGGCATAGGTAGAAACCCTTCACTTCCTTGCACAATGGAAGGAGGATAACAACCAATCTAAAATCAATAAACAACCAAAAGTGCCAGAAAATCAAACTGCATGGAACACTGACAACCAAGGAATTATAGAAAAAAATCAACCAGAACAAGCAAACCAGTAAGGTGGCAGACCACGTGGGATGACTAAGAAAAACTGGGGCAAGGTGGTGGACCAGCTGGGCGAGGCTAGCTGAAGGGGAAACTGAGACTCAGAGTTGACTGTGGACTACGGTGGTTGCTGTGGTGGGAGAAGCTCCCAGTCTCACACAAGAATTTGCTGGAAGTGGGGCTAGAGCTGAGGAGGACAGTTGCACCATTCCCTCTCTGGCCCCTCCCCAACAGGCAATGCTGCAGAACAGCAGGGAGGGTTGCCTGGCTCTGGTGAGTACCTAAGGCCCTGTCTCCTTACAACTCAGGTGCGCCAAGACAAAGAAATATGGCCCAAATGAAAGAACAGAGCAAAACCTCAGTAAGAGAACTAAGTGATGAGGAGAGAGCCAACCTATCTGATGGAGAGTTCAAAGCCCTAATAATCAAAATGCTCACAGAACTGATTGAGCTTGGTCACAAAATGAAAGAACAAATGAAAGATACCCAAAGTGAAATAAAGCAAAATACTCGGAACCAACAGTGACAGGAAGGAAACCAGGAGTCAAAGCAACAATTTAAAACAAAAGGAAGAAATAAACATCCAACCAGAACAAGAATTCATCAACGTAGAGATTTATGAACCTCTGGGACAACTTGAAACATTCCAATATCTGAATTATACGGTTGCTAGAAGGAGAAGAACAAGAGCAAGTAATGGAAAACTTATTTGAACAAATAAGAAAGGAAAACTCCCCTAATCTGGCAAAGGAAATGGACTTCCAGGAAATCCAGGAAGCTCAAAGGGTCCCAAAGAGGTTGGACCTAAAAAGGAATACACTAAGGCACATCATCAAGTTACCCAAGATTAAAAGATAAGGAGAGAATCCTAAAAGAAGCAAGAGGGAAAGGAGCGAGTTGCCTACAGAGGAGTTCCCATAAGGCTATTAGCTGATTTCTCAAATGAAACCTTGCAGGCAAGAAGGGGCTAGAAAGAAATATTTGAAGTCATGAAAGGCAAGGACCTAGATCCAAGAGGACTCTATCCAGCAAAGCTTTTATTTAAAATGGCAGGGCAGATAAAGTGCTTCCCAGAGAAGGTCAAATTAAAGAAGTTCATCATTACCAAGCCATTATTATATGAAACATTGAAGGTACTTATCTAAGAAAAAGAAGATAAAAAATGTGAACAGTAAAATGACAACAAACTCACACTATCAACAAATGAACCTAAAAGAAAAGACAAACAAAACAAAAACTAAGCAAACAACCAGAACAGGAACAGAATCAGAGAAATGGACGTCACATGGAGAGATTTCAGTGGGGAGGAGGAAGGGAGGAATAGTGGGGAAAAGGTACAGGGAAGAAGAAGCATAATTAGTAGGCATAAGATAGACCGGGAGAGATTAAAAAAAACTGGTATAGGAAACAGGACTCCAAGAACTTACATGTACAAGCCATGGACATGAACTAACGGGTGGGGGATGCTGGGGATTGATGGGGGGCAGGGTGGAGGGAGGATAAAGTGGGGAAAATTGGGAAAACTGTAATAGCATAATCAATAAAAAATACTTTAAAAATGAAAGAGAAAAATAAGGCAATGATTTTCAGTCTACAAATCAGATTCCTTGGCTGTTACAAGAATCACTAACTTATACTGCTTAATATTATTAATTAGTTTTGCATTCCTGCATTGGTAGAGTTTTGTATAGACATACTGTATAGTATATATTTTGCATTTTTTCCCACTTAGCAACATATCTTGGAGATTATTCCGTATCAATTGATATGAAGCTGCCTCCTTTTAAGTGGTCATGTTAAAAAGAACACTAACAAATTATTATCCAAAGGGCTCAGAATACAGGTTCCAAAATAACAAAGGCTAGGAAACTAAGATGTATCAAAAACTGTTGAAGGATACTGTATGTTTAGCCAGGATAAAAAAAATTTAATAATAGAATTATAATAGTTATAGTAAATCATTTACTTAAAACATTCTTAAGCATCATGGTGTTAAGACAGTTGTCTTCAAAAAAACTGCTGGACTTTAGCCCTGGCTGGGTGTAGCTCAGTGGATTGAGCACGGGCCTGCAAACCACATGATCGTGGTTCGCTTCCCAGTCAGGGCACATGCCTGGGTTGCAGGCCAGTTCCCAGCAGGGGCCAGTTCCCAGCAGGGGGTTCACTAGAAGCAACCATACACTGATATTTCTCTCCTTCCCTTCCCTTCTAAAGATAAATAAATTTTAAAAAATTAATTTAAAAAAAAACTGCTGGACTTTAACTGGATCAAAATTCAGGCATTATATTTCCCAACTGCACCAAATAGTAGCCAAGTAGTAGTAGCAATTATACAACAGATGAGGGACAATGTCTCTTTACAAAGTAGTCCAATTAATAAATGTAAAAGAAAACCTATATAATTCTATTAACCAATGTCTTCCCAATAGATTATAAAAAAATTAAAAATATCTATTTTTCATTACTACCTATTCTAGTTTTATGTTTTGATTTTCAGCTACTTTTCCTATTTCAACTATTATGGCTATATTTACCTATTTAGCATGTAAGCAGTACATTCTATTGTCTTATTCTGAATATTTAATAAAATTAATTTCATTAGGTTAAATAAACATAAAAGATATGATAAAATTGAATATCACCATTTTGCAACCCTAATGAATAGATCTAGCCACTGAACATCAATATCTGCTACTATCACAAAAAGATAAGCATCAGACATCAGGTGTCTCCTGATGAAAGAATACAGCATATTTTATACTAGTGCCACAAAGATAAAATCAGACTCAGGATTTTCCCGAGTCTGATCAAGACACAGAATCCAGTTGCCAATATTCAGGTAATAGAGAGAACAGAGGTATGTGCTGAATTTCACTGAGAAACATCAGGAAAATCCTAACAGTAGAAAACCTTATTGGTAAAATGGCCTGGGTTCTGCTAGATTAAAAGATATCAAAAACAAAATAGGACTCTGACTGGTGTGGGTCAGTTGGTTGGAGCATCGTCCCGTAACTGAAAGGCTGCAGGTGCTGTTCCCAGTCAGGGTACACTGCCTAGGTTGTGGGTTCAATCCCCAGTCTGTGTGTGCACAATCCCCAGTCTGGGCAGTACAGCCTAGGCAACTAAGGAAGGCCACCAATCAATGCTTCTCTCCCACTGATGTTTCTTTCTGTCCCTCCTTTTCTCTTTAAAAAACAAAAAGCAATGCAAAATTATTTCATGGGTGAGGATAAAAAAACAAGCAAAATTAAACTATATATCTAGGGATGCATATTTGGGTAATAAAACTATCAAGAATGAAATGATTCCTATAAAAATCAACTTAGTGGGTTCCTCTACTGTGTATTATTTTACAGTAATAGTTATTTTTTTTTTAAATGCAGACTTGTCATGGACATGGACAACAGGGTGAGCATTGACTGTGGAGATGGGTGGGTGGAGCAGGGGAGAGCAATGGGGGAAAATTGGAACAACTGTAACAGAACAACAATAAAAAATAAAAAATCAGATATTCTGTATGGCGTTGAATAGCAGAACTAGGTTCACGGGTAAAAAAGTTACAAACAAGATTTTGGCCAAATATGGAACTTCTTATAGTAATGGTATTCCAAAATGAGACAGACTTCCATAGCATAGGAAATATTCAGGTGAAAGATGAATAAACAAATTAAGGCCATAAAAATTTTGTCCATCAAGAGATAATGTGAACAGACTAAAAAGGCAATCTATAGAATGAGAGTAGATAATGAATTAACTACCAGATCATATAGACAACTCCTAAACTCAACAATAAAAAGAAGCAAAACAAAAACCAAGTTAAAAAATGGGCAAAGGATGTGAATAGATATTTCTCCAAAGGTGGTATACAAATGGCCAATAAACACATAATAACTGATCACTAGGGAAATGCAAATGAATAGTACACTGAGATAACTTTCACAACCATTAACATGACAAATATTAAAAAATACAAAATAATAGGTGTTGGCAAGGATGTGGAAAAAGTGGAGTCCTTGCTGGTGACAATATAACATGGTACGGCACTTTGGAAAACAGGCTTGTGGTTCCATTAAAAAAGTTAAAAATAGAATGACCAATGATGAAGCAATTTAACTTCTGGGTAAATACACAGAAGAATGGGAAGTAGAATCTCAAGGAGATATTTGTATACCCATGTGCATAGCAGCATTATTAACAATAGCTAAACTGTAGAAACAACCCATTTATCAATGGATAAATGGATGAACAAAATATGGTATAGATGTACAACAGAATGTTATTCGAGCCTTCAAAAAGGAAGAAAATTCAGACTTATGTTGCATGATGAACCTTGAGAACATTATACTAAGCTCAATAAGCCAGTCACAAAAAATGCAAATAGTGAACTTCCGGCCAAGATGGAGGCATAGGTAGATATATTTTGCCTCCTCGTACAATGAAAAGAAAAACAACAACAAATTTATAAACAAAAAATAACCAGAACTTACAGAAAATCAAACTGTATGGAAGTCCAAAAACCAAGGAGTTAAAGAAGAAACATTCATTCTCACTGATTGGAGGGGTAGAGATGGGCAACCAGGGTTAAAAGGACACACAGCAAGGTGGCAGCTGGTGGACTGGGCAGGTGAGGTGACTGGCAGACTGGGCGGTCCCACATTTGTGTGCAGATAAACCAGGAGAACAATTAGGGCGCAAGACAGAGTTCCAGCGCAGGAAAAGAAAGCCTCAAAACCTCTGGCTATAAAAAACCTGTGGGGACTGATGCAGGGGGAGAAACTCCCAGCCTCACAGGAGACTTTGTTGGAGAGACCCACCAGGACCTAGAACATACACAAACCCATCTACCGGGGAATCAGTGCCATAAGGGCCCAATTTACTTGTGGGTAGCAGGGGAAGTGACTGAAGGCTGGCAAGAGTCTGAGTAGAGTAAGCAGCATTGTTCCCTCTTGGACCCCTCCCCCACATACAGCGCCATAATGCAGCGATGTAGGTTGCCCCACCCTGGTGAATACCCAAGGCTCCACAGGATGGGTTTGTTTAGGTCCAAGTAGAGTTCCAAAAGAAAAGCAATGACAGTGAAGCAATACTGACGCAATGTGTGAGAATTCTTCAGAACTGAGGACTTAAGGGGTGGCCAGCCTTTTGGCATCTCTGGGCTACACTGGAAGAAGCGTTGTCTTGGGCCACACATTAAATGCACAAATATTAACGAACTCTGATGAACAACAACAAAAAAGGTCCAGACATAATTTTTGTGGTATTCACCACCAGAGATAAGCAAAAAAGTCCTCACATAATAAGCCTAATTTTGCAGCAGCCCTTTCAATAATCTTAAAATTGTCGAGCAGGTTCCAAGTTTGTGATCACTAACACAGAAAATGTACATATCTAAGTAATAAAATGTCATTGATTTTCAATATTTTTATTATAAAAGTAAAAGAAAGGAGGGTAACATAAAACTAGTGGGATGTCTGACATTGTATTTGAGAAACTAGTGCATCAATATCTGATTTGATAGAAGTAGTTGCAATACTCAGTGAGTTCTCAAGGTGTTCATCAGATATTTTTATTCTAATTTTACTCTTAATGTGTTTCATTCTTGAAAATAGTTGCTTGCAAATGTAGGTGCTGCCAAATAGTGATGACATGAATATGGCGTGATTGTGAAATGAGGGATATTTGGGAAGACAGGACTTACAAAGGTCCAGTAAAGAGACACAGTAAAAGTTTTCTTTAAGTTGAATGTTAGATTGCAGCTCTATGCATTCCATTTGAAAACTGGCAGGTAATGTATTTATGTCAACTGAAAATGGAGTTGCAAATATAGCAAAATATTGATTATTTTCCTGGAAATCTTGAAATCTGTTTTCAAATTCTTGTATCAAATCAAAAAGCAAGGCTGCATATTTTTTGCTGTTCATAGGACTGTGTTTGGCCAACATGTCAAAATGCATAAAACTGTTTGCCTTAATTTGACCTTGCCACAATTTCAGTTTCATTTGGAACACTGTTAGGGTTTGAAACATGGTACTGATAAGTTGGTTTTCACCTTGAAGATGGATGTTCCACTCATTTAAATGAGCAGTTAAATACACTAAAAATGCTGAATCTGCAAGCCAGTTTTCAGTGTCAAATTCTGGCACTTTTAATACCATAAACAACATGTTGCAAACCATAAAATCTTTTCAACATTTGGCCTCGACTTAGCCATCTTACTTCCAAAAAGTAAATGATGTCGCCATAGTCAGCATCAATACTTTTAAGGAATTCCTGGAACTGGCCATTCAATCCCTTGGCTCCTATGAAATTCAGTCTTGATGAAAAGTCACATGACATCCATTTCTAAAGCTTTTGTGCATAAATTTTCTTGATGTACGATGCAATGATACTTCATCAAACATGACTTTTGGGCAGCAATTGCATCGTCTTCTATTAATTTTAAAGAAACCTCTCTTTCACATACTGTCATTGGGGCACTGTCAGTGACTATACCAGATATGTTGACAATGGACAAAGAAAATCACTTTAATATATTTTTTACTGCTTCTTACAAATCTCTTGATTTAGTTGTATCTTTTAATGGCACTAAAGAAGTCATTTATTCAGTGGCATTATATTCATCATCAATATCTCTAATAAAAATCGCAAGTTGAGCCATATCTGTAGCATCAACACTACCACCCATCACCAAAGCATAAAATTTAAAATTAGCAGCTTGACTCTCCAAACTTCTTTTGACAGATTTCCACTTTCTTCAGTTCCCCTGGCTATAATCTGGTGAGACAAACTGATTTTAGAAATACCTCCTTCTTTTTCAGGGCAAATTGTATCTGCCATGCTTTCTACGCATGGCTTAATAAACTCACCATCAGTAAATGGTTTTGACTTTTTTGCTATTAAATATGCTACCACATAACTAGCTTTTACAATGGAATCTGCCCGAGTTGTAACTTCTTGAAAAAGTGTTCGTTGACAAGACAGACTTTTTTCAGTTCTGCTATTTTGTCCTTGAGATGCAATCTTCCATACGTGTTGAATTTGACATGTTTTTGCATATAATGCCTTTTCAAATTACAGTCTTTGAAAACTTGCACAAATTCTGTACAAATTAAGCAGAGTGCACAAAACAACCGGGCCATACATAGAAATAATAAATAGTACATTCAAGACGCTGGTTTATCTCTAAACAAGTTTACCACTACTTTACCTTTAGTGGAAGAGAGAAAAATGGCATTGAAAAGAATATACAGCAATGCATTTTTTATATTAATTTTATTTCTCCTTAAAAAAAAAATTGAAGCAAATCACCTGAACAAAAAAGTAGCTGTCTACTTTCATTGGACAATCTTCTTTATCTGTTAGTTTTCTTTTGGGGGGGTTCTTTTTGCTTTAATTTAATTTATTTATCTTTAGAAGGGAAGGGAAGGAGAGAGGAGAGAAATATCAATGTATGGTTGATTCTGGTGCATCCCCTGCTGGGAACTGGCCTCTGCTGGGAACGGGCCAACTCGGGCAAGTGCCCTGACGGGGAATCGAACTGCGATATTTTGGTTTGCAGGCCTGTGCTCAATCCACTGAGCTACACCAGCCAGGGCTTTCTTTTTGCTTTTGAGATGTTGTAGAAGCCATGCTGGGATTAAAAAAACAGTAACAGATTAGGAGCTTTATTTACTTTTATTTTGAAAATTAACTGACAGGAAACTAGAAAGCAAGGCCCTTCCACAGCTATCTCGGGTGCTGATGCAGGGTGAGGCGGAGGACGGATTGCGAAGCATGGCAGGCGACATGTGAGGTGCCACACAGGTGTGGAAATAACTTTAATAATCAAGTGAGAATGCTCACCTGATGTCTAAATAACATTAAATGCCTAACACTGTAATGGTAGGTTGAAATATTATTGATAATCATGGTCTTGCTAAGTCACCATAAGAACATTTAATGTCTCATGGTGTCAATTCTACTGTCTGCACTTGGAAGTTAACACATTGGAAGCTGTGCGCCACTATTAAACTGAAGCCATGCGTGTGTACAAATAGCGAGAATGTACGAATATTTATTTTACTTGACACTGTGCCATGTAATTACAAAAAAACTCATGTTTTAAATAAATTTACAACTTTGTGCTGGGCCACATTCATAGCTGTCCTGGGCTGCAGGAGGCCTGCAGGCTGCAGGTTGGACACCCCTGACTTCAGGTTTCAGAAGGGACAATAAAGTTTAAAAATTAAAATTAAAGCAAAACTAAATAGAAGAGAGGAGCATGCACAAACTAACAAAAAAATGTATCCATGAATTAAATGGTATGACTGTCCTGTTTGCATCTGTAAATTTTTTAAGTTAAAATAAAGCACACAAAAGAATCAGGCCATATATGGAAATAATAAATAGTAAATTCAGGACACTAGTTTACCTTTAGTTCCACTCTTAAGTGGAAGAGAGAAAAATGGCCTGAAAACAATATACAGAAATGTAATTTTTATATTAATTTCATTTCTCTAAAAAAACTGAAACAAATATAGCAAAATGTTAAAACCTGACAAAAAACAAGTGCTGGGTACATGTATGTTCAATACAGTAGTCTTTATTTTTTTGGGGGGGTATTCGAAGTTTCACAAGAAAATCAAGAGAGAACATAAAAGAACAAAAACAGCCCTGGCTGGTGTAGCTCAGTGGATCGAGTGTGGGCCTGCAAACCAGACGACTGTGGTTCGATTTCCAGTCAGGGCACATGCCTGGGTTGCAGGGCCAGTTCGCAGCAGGGGACCCACAACAGGCAACCATATATTGATATTTCTCTCCCTCTATCTTTCCTTTACTCTCTAAAGATAAATAAAATCTTAAAAAGAAAAGAACAAAAGCAGAAAGTTTAAATGAAAACTGAGGATGTCAAAAACAGCACGTGAAAAGTGGAGCAGTATGGTATGGCAGGGAAAGAATGTAAATAAATGAAAGAGAAACTAGGAAAAAATACATAATAAAAAATTCAGTTTATCATTTAATTAAATATAGTAGAATCTTTAATATGCCTAGGTAGACTCTGTAAAAGAAAAACAGACACAGAGCAACCCAAAACAAAACAGTATAAAGAAAGAATAAATGTTGACATCAGTTCTTGGTGAGACAGGATATTATGTGGAATGGATATGCTTGTACAGGAAAAATAGCTCTTCCACTGAGACTTCAGTAAAAGCAATAAGAACTATTTCAAACACAGACCAGAAAGGTTTTATGTCAAGAGCCGACCAGCAGCCGTCCCTTGACACAGTCGGAACGGATGAGATGCATCTGCACAGCAGAGGTAGCTGTGGCTGGATTTCCTGTCTATTTCTCCTTGCATGTTTGTTTTTGCAATTAGTAGGTGGTGGGATTTTTAGACACCTACATTTCAGGCCCAATGATCCACATAATTCCAATGAAGTTGTACAAAATAATTTCTTGGCCAGAGAACAAAGTCCCCCTTAATGAAGTAGCCCCTGAATATCTCAAAGTTGATATAGTGTAACAGCCCCTCCTCTACCTTGGACAAAAATATATATCAAGTAGAATTAAACAGATAAAAGAAGCAGGACAAGCTAATTAACTACTACAAACTAAGCATGTAGAAATAATTGCCCCATGCCCAATTATAAGAACTTTAATAAATAATAAGACGTCTAAAGCTCTGTACATACAGCTAGTTCTAACTGTCTAATTAATGACCCTCCTGGTTAATATAACTTCATGCCATGCACCTGCTCCTTTAATGTTATGTATCAATCTCTATAAAAATAAAGCTTAAATCAAACTCTGTGAGTTCAGTCAGTCCCACAGAGGCTGGCTGTTCCCCAGCATCCAACTGGGTGTCTGACTCTTCATTTGACACCAGCACCGTCCATCCTTTGGAGACTCTGAGACCTGCCGAGGCTGGACCCCGGCAGTTTTATAGATATGAGAATCACAAACTTACACTGATAGCTTTCATTTTTTCAGTGACATAAGAGATATGGTTGTCTTGAACAGAGAGTGGGAGTGGAAATGGAAGGTTAAAAAATTAGTGTTTATTTGGGATTTTTGAGTCCTACTTTATAAAAGCTGGACTGTAAATGAAACTGCCGGAGCAAGATAAATGTGAACTTCCTTGAATTGACTCAGCAAAAGATTTAAACAAATGTATTATTGTGCAAACACTGGGGTATTTAACAATTAACTTGTGATACCTAACTTTTGTTTGAATTCACCTCAATAAGAAATGAATTTAGAAAGTGAGAAAACTTATTTAATAACTTCATATAAAAAAACAAACAGAAAATTCAAATATCTCAAAGAAACTTTCTGCAAATATATACCACAAACACATAATACAGAAATAACTCAAATTATTTTCTTGCATTGATTAGCTATACTTCAGCAAATGAAGGCAGTTCCCCGAATTTTAATGTTAAAATATAAAATATCTAATAAATTCACCCTTTTAACTTTTCACCAATCATGTCTGCTGAATTCAAATGCCCAAAATCACAGGCATTGTCATGTGAAACTAAAATTTTTCTGATGCAGAGCTGTAAAACAGCAATCGGTGTTAAAAGCATAGAGTGCTCAAGTCATCTGAAGTTTATGCTGTCCTCAAAATTAGTTAATTTTCTGGAAATAATTCTGTATTTCCCAAGAGATTTTATTCTGCCTTTAAAACCTGGCACCATAAATCTGTATTACCACAAAGACTCAATTAATATATATGAAAACATTCAACATCAGAAAGATCCAGAAAGAAAGAGTCAACATTGGGTAGCTGAATTGAAAGAAAGAAGAAAGCATATTATAATCCTGATTACCAATCTTACGTCCTTTTCCTAACAGCATTAACTTTAGATTCCAAGAGTATGTTTGCCTCAGAACATGAAAGAAAATAGTGAAGAGGTAAATAACTTCAAGATGAACATGAACTATCTGAAATATATCATAAAAGAGATTCAACTGCATTATTTGAATTTTGAATTAACTGTAGTTCTGATTAATTTATAAAACTGTGTTTCATACTTTTCTGTCTCTGAATCCAGAACGTTTCTTCTTTTTCTCTTCTGGATAAGGCTCAGGACAAATATCTCCATTAGTTTTTTCATGGTTATAAGCCTCCCCTTCATCTTTGTTCTTTCTTTTGTCACCAAGTTCACTCTTCAGGTTGTTTGCAGATGGTGGAGATTCTGCAAGGGCTCTAGATATACAGAACAAATCCTAAATTAATAAAAAAGGTCCATCATATTAATTAGATATTTTCAGATAAAGCTTAGCACAGACAATAGCAATGAAATTTGTAAAAAGTTGTACATGAAGAGTTCCTTAAAAAATTTAAAAATAGAACTACCATATGATCTAGCAATCTCAATTCTGATTATACATCCAAAAGAACTGAAAGCAGGATAATATGGAAATGTTTTTATCTGCACACTCACATTAATAGCAGCATGATTCACAATAGTTAAAATGCAGAAGCAACCCAAATATCCACTGACAGATGAATGGATAAAGAAAGTATGGGGTGTGTGTGTGTGTAGTATTCAGCTTTAAACACAAAGGATATGAGCCCTGGCTGGTGTAGTTCAGTGGATTGAGCACAGGCCTGTGAAGCAAAGGGTCGCTAGTTCAATTCCCAGTCAGGGTACATGGCTGGGTTGCAGGCCAGGTCCCCAGTAAGGGGACACATGAGAGGCAACCACACACTGATGTTTCTCTCCCTCTCTTCCCCTCTCTCTAAAAATAAATAAATAAAATCTTAAAAAATAAACAAATAAAAACAAAGGATATTGACAGCAAAAGCATAAGCAATAAAAGCAAAAATTGACAGCCAGGACTAAAAAGAGCTTCAGCACAGCAAAGCAAACAATCAACAAAATGAAAGGCAACATATTCAATGGGAGGAAATATTTACAAACCATATATTTAACAAAGGGTTAATATAAAAAATGTCTGAGGGACTCTTACAACATGACTTACAACATGATAGCAAAAAAAAAAAAAAAAACCCAACTCAAATAAGCCATTAGAAATGGACAAAGGAATAGATATTTCTCCAAAGAAGACATACAAGTGGCCAACATGTATGTGAAGGGGTGCTCAACATCAACAATCATTAGGGAAACACAAAGCAAAACTACAATGAGATACTACCTCATGCCTTGTGGAATAGATTTTATTTAAAAAAACACACATAAGTGCAGGTGAAATTGTAGAGAAAAGGAATCCCTGGTATACTGTAGGTGGGATAATACACCTACTATGGAAAACAATATGGAGGATCTAAAAACTAACACTAGAGCTACCATATGATATGGCAATCCCACTTCTGGGCAGGTACCCAAAGGAACTGAAAAATCAGCATCACAAAGAGATCTATATTCCCATGTTCATTGCTGCATTATTCACAGTAGCCAAGGAATGTCTATCAATTGACAAATAGATAAATAAAATGTACTATGCATATACAATAGAATATTATTCAGCACTAAACAAAGAAGGAAATCCTGCCATTTGCAGCAACACAGATGAATCTAGAGAACATCATATTAGATAAAATAAGCCAGACACAGAAGGACAAATACTATATTATACCATTTAAATGATGAATATAAAACAGTCAAAATTGAAGAGGAAGAAGAGGGGAATGGTGGTTTCCAGGGGGTGGGGGAGGGGAAACAGGGCCGTATTAGCCAAAGGGCACAAAATTTTAGTTATATTACAAGATAGGGGGAGAGAACTTCAAGAGGACAATGTAGATAAACATGGATTGCTTTCTTGCAAAACTACATCAAAATTACAACTAAACTACAGAACAACAATTATTCAGAACCATTAGAAATCAAGCTGAATGGAAGTCCTACAACTACAGAATTAAAGAAGAAACTATATCCAGACTGGTATGAGTGGTAGAAACATGGAATGGGCTGGCCCCACACCCATCTGTGGCAGATAAAAAAAACTGGGAGAAATACTGCAGGAACAAGGGGCCCCAGCCCCACACCAGGCCCACCAGCTCAGGGTTCCAATGCCAGGAAGATAAGTGATAACTTCTGGTTGTAAAAACCAGTGGGCACTGAGGCTGTGGAAGAAAAACTGTTAGTCCCAGGCAGTTCCTCTTAAAAAGGACTGTGATAGACTCACCTGGACTCATACCCTCTGAGCTTAGCTTGAAAGGAATCAGAGAGAAATGTGAGAAACTGAATTGTCTGGCATCAGGGAGACAATTCTCTCAGGGAGAGAGCTAGAGGACAGCTTTCTCCCAGACAAAAGTGCTGGCAGAGACTGTTGTTACTTTTCTGAGCACTTCCCGCACAGAGCCACATAGCCAGCAGGCAGGAGGCATATCAGAGACTCCATCAACCAGGCTCACAATGTTTGCCCTGCCCTAGTGACTTTCTGAGGCTATACCCCACCCAAGTTTTGGGCCTGCTGAGGATTTTTCCAGTGGCTTTTCCATACAAATGAATTGTCTTGGCTGATGCTTCAGATCTTCCAAATTCTCTCAAACAAACAGCATCAGGTCTTACTGCTCCATGCCTACTGCTAAGTGGCCCCAGGCCCAGTAGCAGCAGCTGGCCTTGGTTTACAGTTTGGACTCACTTGGGCACGCCAAGCTCAGCACAAGTAGCATCCAACTGCAGACTGCTTTGCAGCTTATTTGGGTGGCAATGGATATAACACAGGAGGTGGCTGACCTTGGCCTACAACTCCAGGGAGGCCACAGAGACTGTGCACCCAGTGGACAGCTACAGGCAACATCAGAGTACCACCACCCAAACACCTCCACAAGCGACACACTCAAATCACAGACTCAGCAGGCACCAGAGTCCTGCTGGAGTAGGTGTGCCTGCTGAAGTAGGTCCCATTCTGTGGAGTGGGTCCTAACACAGCTGATCCTCCACAGTGGTCAGAGGTTGGTGGTCATTGGTCACTGCCAGTCCTGGTAGCTGATCGGTCTGGATAAATCTCTCCCATTGACGGACCAACAGCAATCAAGGCTCAGCTGCAGGAGGGGGGTGTACTCAGCCCACATGGTGGGTGTACCTCAAATGCCCTGCTTGTGTGATAGAGGAGGCTATGCCATGGACCCTACAGGACACTTACTACATTAGGCCACACTACCAAGCCAGGCATTCACAGCAGTGCTATCTAATATGTGGAAACAAACACAGGGAGGTTGCCAAAATAAGAAGATAAAGAGGACTTCCGCCAAGATGGAGGCATAGGTAGATGTGCCGTGCCTTCTCACACAACCAAGTTTAGAGACAACTAAATATTAGCAACAGAAAACACAGCCAGAACACGGAAAATTGAACTTTTCGGAAGTCCGTTAACAACAAATTCTTCAGCCTGACCGGTAAGGGGCGAAACCAGCGGCTGGCGAAGCGGGATTGCACAGGAAAACTTGGTCAGACGGACTCAGGCGCGGAATCCAGACGCCCGGTATCCAGGCGCAGGGTTGGACCTAGGCAGCGACCCAGAGAGCCACCAGGCGAGCGACCAGTGCTGCATGTTGACTGTGGTCGCGCATTTGTGCGCGGGCAGACAGGCGAGGGAGTGGGCGGTTGGACCGGGGCCAGCGGGTCCCGGTGGCAAGCAGCAGTGGAGGGCGCCGCCATTTCCCCGCTCTGACCCCACCTCCACATACAGCGTCACAACCCAGCGACCTGGGAGTCCAAGGCACCCCTTCTCACACTTAAAGGGCCAGAACAGACCAAAAATGTTGCAAGATCTCAAAGCCCCAGAGCCCATAGATCTAAGCGATGAAGAAATAGCAAAACTCTCAGACGCACAGTTTAAAACACTGGTGATCAGGATCCTCACAGAACTGGTTCATTATAGACACAAATTAGACAAATATATGAAGGCGAAACTAATTGAAATGAATGGAATTGCACAGGGCACCAATAGCAATGAAAAGGAAACTGGGACTCAAATCAATGGAGTGGACCAGAAGAAACCAAACAATGGCCAAACAGAAAAGAGTCAAGAAGCAAGAATTCAAAGAAATGAGGAGAGGCTTAGGAACCTCCAGGACATCTTTAAACGCTCCAACATCCGAATTATAGGGGTACCAGAAGGGGGAAAGGCACAGCCACGAGTGGAAAACTTATTTGAACAAATAATAAAGGAGAATTTCCCCAACCTGGCAAAGGAAATAGACTTCCAGGAAATCCAGGAAGCTCAGAGAGTCCCAAAGAAGTTGGACCCAAGAAGGAACACACCAAGGCACATCATCATTACCTTAGCCAAGATTAAAATGAAGGAGAGAATCCTAGAAGCAGCAAGAGATAAGGGGACAGTCACCTACAAAGGAGTTCCCATCAGACTGTCAGCGGATTTCTCAAAAGAGACCTTACAGGCAAGAAGGGGCTGGAAAGAGGTATTCCAAGTCATGAAATCCAAAGACCTACAACCAAGATTGCTCTATCCAGCAAAACTTTCATTTAGAATGGAAGGACAGATAAAGTGCTTCTCAGATAAGATCAAATTCAAGAAGTTCATCATCACCAAGCCCTTATTATATGAAATGTTAAAGGGACTTATCTAAGAAAAGAAGTTAAAGAAACATGAACAGTGAAAGGACAACAAACTCACAGTTATTAACAACCACACCTAAAACAAAAGCAAACTAAAAGGACAGCTAGATCAGGAGTGGAAACATAGAAATGAAGATCTCAAGGAGGGTTAGCAACAGGGGAGTGGGAGGAGGAGAAGGGGTGAGAAGGAACAGAAAATAAGTAGCATAGACAGTAGATAGAAAATAGATGGGGGGGCAAGAATAGCATGGGGAATATAGAATCTAAAGGAATTGAGACACATGGTCATAAACTAAAGGGGAAGTAATGGTGGGGATGGGGGGGTAGGGTGGAGGGGAATGAAGGGGGGAATAGAACAACTGTAACAGCATAATCAATAAAAAAATTTAAAAAATAAAATAATAATTATGTTAAAAAAAAAGAAGAAGATAAAGAAGCATGGCCCAAATAAAGGAATGGAGCAAAACTCTACTGGGAGAACTAAACAAAATGGAGACAAGCAGACTGCTAGATGCAGAGCTCAAAACACTGGTTATAAGGATGCTCAGTGAACTTAGTGATGACCTCAGCAGCATGAACAAGAGCATGGAAACCATAAAAAAGACCCAGTCAGAAGTGAAGGACACACTAACTGAAATGAAGAACAATTTGTAGTGAATCAACTGTAGAGGAGATGGACCTGAGAATCAAATCAGAGATTTAGACTATAACAAAGCAAAAAAGATCCAATCAGAACAACAAGAAGAAAAAAAGAATCCAAGAAAAAATAAGGACAGTTTAAGGATCCTCTGGGAAACTTCAAGCATACCAACATTCGCATCATGGGAGTGCTGGAAGGAGGAGAGAGAAAGAAACAGAAAACTTACTTGAAAAAATAATGACAGGAAATTTCCCTAACTCAGTGAAGGAAAGAGACATACAAGTCCCAAGGAAGATGAACCCAAAGAGACCCACACCAAGACATCATAATTAAAATGCCAAAGGTTAAAGAAAAAGAGAGAATCTTAAAAGCAGCAAGTGAAAAGCAGTTACCTACATGCGAGTTCCCATTAGACTGTCAGCTGATTTTGCAAAAGAAACTTTACAGGCTAGAAGGGATTGGCAAGAAATATGCAAAGTGTTAAAAAGCAAAGACCTACAATCAAGATTACTCTATCCACCAGAGCTATCATTTAAACTGAAGGACAGATGAAGAGCTTCCCACAAAAGAAAAACCTAAAGGAGTTCATCACCATCACCAAACCAGTATTATATGAAATGTTAAAGGGTATTCTTTAAGCAGATCAAAAATGTGAAAAATAAAATGGTAATACATACATATCTATCAATAATTGAATCTAAAAACAAAATAAATGAACAAGCAGAACTCAAACAGAATCATAGATACAGAGAATGTTTTGATATTTGCCAGATGGGAAGAGGTTAGGGGGCTAGGTGATAAAGGTACAGGGATTAACAAATACAAATTTGTAATTACAGAATAGTCATGGGAATGGTTCAGCATAGGGAACAGAGTAGCCAAAGAACAAACTTATATTACCCATGGATATGGACAACAGTGTAGGCACTGCCTCAGTAAGTTGTGTTGGGGGAGGGGGGATCTGGGTGGAGGGGACAAAGGGGGAAAATTTGGGACAACTGCAATAGCATAAACAATAAAAAAAAAGATAAACAAGTTCTAAAAATCTACTGCTCAGCATAGTACCTATAGCTACCAACATGGTGTTGTACAGTTAAAAATTTCTATTAAGTGTTTTATTACCAAAAAACCCATAATAACAATAAAAATAAGATGGTGGGAATAACTTTTGGAAGTCATGGGAGAACTTTATAACGTGGAGTGTGGTGTGGGTCACTTATCTTCAACTCATCAAGTGTATGTATTAATTACATACCACCTTTTTTAAAATAAAAATTTTTATTAAAAATTATTTCAAAAGTAAAAAATAAATAAAAATTAATAATAATAAATAATAAAAATTTAAAAATTAAAAATAAAAAAATTTAAAGAAAAGTCTGAAAAATACAAAAAAATGAAAAAAAATCCTGTCACAAGGTACAACATGGGTCAATGTAGAGGAAGTTATGATAAATTAAATGAACCAACCACAAAAAGACAAATACAGTAAGATTCCGCTTCTGTGAGGCAGCTAATATCATGTACTTCATAGAGACAGAACATAGAATGACCATAGCCACAGGCAGCAGCAGTGGGTAATGAAGGAACTGTTGTTTAATGGGTATACAGTTTCAGTTTTGCAGATGAAAATGTTGTAGAGAATTGTTTTGACACTATGTGAACATTCTTGACACTAATGAACTGTACATTTAAAAGAAAATAATAAATCTTATGTTTATTTTTTACCACAATAAAAATGCAATAAAAGAAGAAACATTGGACCAAAAAAATCAAAAACAAGTATTCAAATAAAAATTTGTACATAAGAAAACATTCTACAAGAAAGCTTTCCAGTTTCAATCAATTATCAAATGCAATAAAAAACTGAATGTTCAGTAGAAGCCCTTTGGCAGATTAGAAGTTGAAACTGCCCTGGCTGGTATGCCTCAGTAGACTGAGTATAGCCTGTGAACCGAAGGGTCACAGGTTCTATTACCAGTCAGGGCACATGCCTGGGTTTTGGGCCAGGTCCCCAGGAGGGGGTGGTGCATAAGAGGCAACCAAACACTGATATTTCCCATCTCTGAAAATAAGTAAATAAAATCTTTGAAAAAAAAGTTGAAACTGACAATCTATTTTATGAAGATTTTCCCAACTTCCCTATCCAAGGTAATGAGTCTAATTCTTTAAACTCCTACACCATTTATTCAATGAATCATAACATGTAATTTAGTGTTCTGCATGGTTATTTATGTTTTCTCAGAATCCATCTTTCTCTTTAACTATTGGGTGGACTCAAATAATATCCTTGATTTTACAAATCACAAACTATTTGCCCCCATCCATATGGTCATGCTGAGTTAGCAACCTTAGCTCCGCCCACTGCCTCCTGCCACTTCCTGGCCACTGATTCCCACAAAGCGAAAGAGCTATGGGTCTTTGTGAAAACATGTAGGCAGGATCTGAGCATTCTGCATACTGAGGAAATGCACTTCCTGGGGGAGTAGGTGGGGAGAATGGGAGGTAAAATACCACCTGCTATTCATAAAACCAAATCAGAAGAAAATAAGGAAGACAAAACAGATAGTGAGAAGATGGAGGAAGAAATAAAGACAGATGAATGATCAAGTGAGGAAAGTGATCTAGAAATTGACAATGAGGGTGTGAGTGAACCACACACTGACACTGCTGGAGAAATGGGAGATGAAAATGTAGAGAGGTAAGACTGGCTTCTGGACAAGATGGAGGGGTAGGTAGACACACTGTGCCTCCTCACACAACCAAAAAAGAACAAGAACAAAGTTGAAAACAAAAAAATAAGCAGAACTGACAGAAAAATCAAAGTGTATGGAAGTCCGACAACCAAGGAATTAAAGAAGAAACATTCATCCAGACTGGTAGGAGGCAGCTGGTTAGAGAGTACTTGCAACAAGGCCATGGCTGGAGGACCAGGTCAGGCCAGGTGGGTGGCTGGTGGACCTGGCAAGGTAGTGGATTGTGGACTGGGCGGTCCCACATTCGTGTGCAGATAAACTGGGAGGAACAACTAGGGAGTGAGACAGACTGTGCAACCAGAGTTCAAGCATGGGGAAATAAAGGCTCAAAGCCTCTGATTGAAAACACCTATGGGGTTTGAGACAGCAGTGGGAGAAATTCCCAGCCTTACAGGAGAGTTCACTGGAGAGACCCACAGGGTCCTAGAACACACACAAGCCCACCCACCCAGGAATCAGCACCAAAAGGGCTAAATTTGACTGTGGGTAGTGAAGGAAATAACTAAAAACAGGCAGAGAGTGGAACAAGCAGCATTGTTCCCTCTTGAAACCCCCTCGCCCACATACAGTGTCACAATGCAGCCCCCCAGGGTTGCCCTGCCCTAGTGAACACACAAGGCTCTGCCCCTTACTACATAATGGGCACAGCCACAGCCAAAAAAATGGCCCAAATGAAAGAACAGATCAAAGCTCCACAAAAAAATTACAACTAAGTGATGAAGAGATAGCCAACCTATCAGATGCACAGTTCAAAACACTGGGAATCAGGATGCTCACAGAATTGGTTGAATATGGTGGCAAATTAGATGAAAAAAATGAAGGCTATGCTAAGTGAAATAAAGAAAAATGTACAGGGAACCAACAGTGACGGGAAGGAAACCAGGACTCAAATCAACAGTATGGATAAAACGGAAGAAAGAAATATCCAACCAGAACAGAATGAAGAAAGAAAGAATTTTAAAAAATGGGGAGAGGCTTAGGAACTTCCAGGACATCTTCAAACATTCCAACATCTAAATCATAGGGGTAACTAGAAGGAGAAGAGGAAGAGCAAGAAACTGAAAACTTATTTGAACAAATAATGAAGGAAAATTTCCCCAATCTGGCAAAAGAAATAAACTTCCAAGAAGTCCAGGAAGCTCAAAGAGTCCTAAAGAAGTTGGACCCGAGGAGGAACATACCAAGGCACATTATAATTACATTACCCAAGAATGATAAAGAGAGAATCTTAAAAGCAGCAAGAGAAAAGGAGACAGTTACCTACAAAGGAGTTCCCATAAAACTTGTCAGCGGATTCTCAAAAGAAACCTTGCAGGCAAGAAGGGGCTGGAAAGAAGTTTTCCAAGTCATGAAAGACAAGAACCTACATCCAAGATGACTCTATCCAGCAAAGTTTTCATTTAGAATGGAAGGGCAGATAAAGTGCTTCTCAACTAAGGACAAGTCAAAGGAGTTCATCATCACCAAGCCCTTATTACAGGAAATGTTAAAGGGACCTGTCTAAGAAAAAGATAAAAAATATGAACAGTAAAATGACAACAAACTCACAGTAACAACCGAACCTAAAACAAAAATAAAAAACAAAAACAAACTAAGCAAACAACTAGAACAGGAATGGAATCACAGAAATGGAGATTACATGGAGGGTTATCAGCAGAGCAGTGGGGGGGGGGAATGTACAGAAAATAAGTAGCATAAATGGTATATAGAAGATTGACAGAGGGAAGTTAAGAATAGTATAGGAAATGTAGAAGCCAAAGAACTTATATGTACGACCCATGGACGTGAAGTAAAGGGGGGAAATGAGGGTGGGAGGAGGTGTACAGGGTGGAGGGGAATAAAAGGGTAAAAATGGGACAACTGTAATAGCATAATCAATAAAACATATTAAAAGAAACAAGAAAATGTAGAGATAACCAAGGACATGATAGATCAGGCACATGATAAAAAGGTAGCTATCCTGGGGATCATAAACAAAGCAACAAACACCAAGTGTTAGAGAGGTTGTAGAGAAAAGAGGACCCTAATCCACTGTTGGTAGGATTGCAGACTGGTACAACCACTATGGAAAACAGTATGGAATTTTCTCAGAAAAATAAAAATGGACCTGCCTTTTGACCCAGCAATTCCACTGCTAGGATAATATCCTAAGAACCCTGAAACACCAATCCAAAAGAACCTATGCACCCCAATGTTCATAGCAGCACAATTTACAATAGCCAAGAGTTGGAAGCACCTAGGTGCCCATCAGTAAATGAATGGATCCAAAAACTATGGTACATATATACAATGGAATTCTATGCAGCAAAAAGAAAGAAGGAGCTCCTACCCTTTGCAACAGCATGGATGGAACTGGAAAGCATTACGCTGAGTGAAATAAGCCAGGCGATACGAGGGTCATGTTTTATTAATAGGGCTAAATTAGGCCTAGAGCAAAAGATAGTCTAAACAGGCTTTTAAAAAATACAGTTTAAAAATAAACTTTGGAAGATCAAGCAGGTTTTTCAACTAACATCCTGCCAACATGAGAATCAGTATTTTCAAAGGAAAACAACAAAATCCAGACTCTTGACAATGTAGCATTCACAATGTAAATATCCAATAAAATATTAGACAGATGTCAGCAAGATGGTGGAATAGGAAATCCGTCTTTCTCACCCACAGAAACACTGGTTTACCATTGACATACAGATCAAATTACCTTTAGGAAATTTTTCTAAATTCAGTTAAGAAGTTGTAGTACACCAGGCAAGCACAATGCCAAGAACAGAAACACTGAAATGAGTAAGAGCAGCAATTTCACTTTATTTATGCCAGCCCATCCCTCAAGCAGGCACAACCCACTGAAAGTGAACAGCGTAGACTCCTCCCACAGGGAGGAAACAGGAGAATGGAATAAGTGTCCAATATTCCAACTATTCAGAGGCTGTCCAAGGAACTGGTTTCTGCTCACCTCACTTAGAGCACTAATTGAAGTGGCACAATTTGCATGCCTGAGGACCACTGAGAACAAAGAAGAACAGAAGGTGGCTTGCAACAGCTGACACAACTTGGAGTAATTAGGAAAAGATGCTTCTCCCTCAGATGGGAGGGAAAGAAGTAGAATGTGTACCTAGCATTCTAGGTCTTCAGAGGGCTGCCTGAAGGATTGGTATCTACCTCACCTGACTTTGGGTGCTGATGGGAAGCTGGCATATTTTGAATATCTCGTGGCTGATAAGACAGTGGGATGGGTTTTGCTATAGACCAGAGAACCTTTAGTGCCACAGACAAACACCAGAAGGAGCAAGAGATTACAAACGCCTGACAAAAAAAGGGACAAGACTCTAACTGGGAAATTGCCCCCCAGAGCCAGAGAAGCTGTATCTATCTGAAAAAAGTTTCAGAGGTACCCAGAATCCACAGTTGGGCTGAGAGCTGAGGGTATTCACCTATATAAAACCACTATGTAAACACTGGGATGGATATGGGGCTGATTCTTCAAAAACACATACCTCAACATCAAGTTACAAGACACACACACACACACACACACACACACACACACACACACACACACACACACACACACACACCAGCCCAGACACAGGAACAAAATAAATCTCCAGAAGCTGATCCTAAAAAACAGGAATATTAATTATCTAAAAATAGTTTAGCCTGGATTAGTATATCTTAGTGGATTGAGCATGGGCCTGTGAAGCAAAGGGTCACCAGTTTGACTCCTAGTCAGGGCACATGCCTGGGTTGCAGGCCAGGTCCCCAGTAGGGGACACATGAAAGGCAACCACACATTGATGTTTCTTTCCCACTCTTTCTCCTTCCCTTCCCCTCTCTCTAAAAATAAATTTAAAAAAATTTTTTTAAATAGTTCAAAATATCCATCATAAAGATGCTCTACAAGCTCAAGGAAACAATGCATTAAAAATGAGTATTATGAGACATAAAAATATTTTTAAAAGCACACAGAAATTCTGGCATTGAAGAATACAATTACTGACCTGAAAAACTGAAAAGCAGATTTGATCAAGCATAATAAAGAATTCATTAAATCCAACAGAGATCATTTGAAATTATCCAGTCAGTGGAACAAATACAAAAGAAAGTGAAGAAAGCCTAAAGGATTTTCTTTCCCCATGAACTTTGGGCTTTTATTTTGGCAATGACAGTCATGCAAATGTTACATTCTTATATTCTTCCTTCTCCCTTATTTCTCTTCCCCTACCAAGGCCTTTTTAAGCCTAAGGGATTTATGGGACAAAGTCAAGAAGACCAATACATATATTGTAGGAGGTCCAGAAAAAAAAAGGGAGAGAGAGAAATGGGTAGAAAGTTTATGTAAAAAAATTACGGCCCAAAAGTTCTTGTATTTAGGGAAGTTAGTGGACATCCAAATTGAAGAATCCCAACAGACTCCCTATAGGCAGAACCCAAGGAAATCAACCTGTAGAAACAGTATAATCGAACTGTTTAAAGTCAAAGAGAAGACAAATTTAAAAGCAGCAGGAAAAAAGCAACTCATTATGTACAAAAGGACTCCATAAGACCATAATCAAATTTCTTGGTAGAAACCTTGCCAGACAATAAAGAAGTAGCATGACATTTAGAAAGTGCTTATAAAAAACCCTGCCAACCAATGATACTATAACTGGTTAAAAAACAAAACAAAATAAAAACATTATCCTTTAAAAATTAAGGAGAAATAAAGATATGGTGAGATAAACAAAAGCTAAGAGAGTTCATCAGTATAAAACCTGCATTACAAAACATGCTAAACAAACAAAAAACCCTACACTGCAATATAAAAATACGTGAAAGTTTATAAAGCTTGCTGGTGAAGGTAAATAAACAAGCAAACACAGAGTATTATTATAATGGTGATGTGTAAATCACTTTAAATTCTGTAACAGACATTAAAAAGATCAAGTATAAAAATACTATAACTACAAAAATAAGTTATTGGACACACAATATAAAAAGAAAATTCTGACACATACCGCAATATGGATGAAACTTGAAGATATTTTACTAAGTGAATTCAGCAAACTATGAAAGAACAAATATATGATTCCACTAATACGAGGTACAAAAAGAGTAGCTGAATTCACAGAAGCACAAAACAGATGGTAACCAGGGCCCAGGAGGAGGTGAGAATATAGGGAGTTATTGTTTAATGGATATAAAGTTGGAAAGATGAAAAAGTTCAGGAGATAGAGAGGTAACAGCTGCACAACATGAAAGTAATTAAAATCACTGAAGTGTACACTTAAAACAGTAAATTTCATATTACATATATCTTACCATAATAAAAAGCAGTAGCCTCTTAAAAATTTATTAGATTAAAATGAGACAAGTAAATGAGATAATGAATCATAAACAGACTCTGAAATGATGGAATAAACAGAAAAGAACTTTAAAAATATAATTATAAATGTTAAAACATTAAAAAAAACATTACCATAAAGAAGAGAAAAATAAATGATGCTTTTTAAATGGTATTTCTAGAGATTAATAATACAATGTCTCAATATTTAAAAAAAAACACTAGGTAGACCTAGCAGATAAGATGCTGCAGAAAAGCAAATCGATAACCTTGAAGAGAAAACAATAAAAACTTCTAAAACTGCAGCACAGAGAGAAAAAAAGCTGTAGAAAATATAAACATTACCTTGCTGATATGTGGGATAAAATCAGATGGTTTAATGAAGTCCAGGAAGTGTGTGGGAGGGGGCAGGGAAGGTCACAAAAAAAAAGTCTGATAACAAGATATAATGAGCAAAGATTGTTCAAATTTCATGAAAACTATAATCTCAAAGTCCAAGAAAATGAATAAATCCTAAACAAACACAAACTATCAGCACCAAAACACATTATAATGAAGTAGTTGAAAGTAAGTGACAAATATCATAAAAGTAAGCCAGGGAAAAAGATAACAGTTCATACATAAAAACAAAGATAAGAATTAGCATTTACTTTTTATTAGAAAGCTGAAGACATGATCCAGCAATTCCACTTCTGGTCACACACTCACAAGAAGTGAAAGCAAGGACTGAAGAAATATTTATGTGTGATATTCACAATAGCATTATTCACTGAAGGCAAAAGGTGAAAACAACCCAAATATCTATTGCAAATGAATGCATAAGCAAAATGATATACATACAACAGAAAATTATTTAGCCTTTAACAGGAAGGAAATTCTGATACACATGAACTATGAAATGATTTTAAGTGAAATAAGCCAGAAACAAAAAGACCTTGTATTCTCCCAATTACACAGGTACTAGAATTCATAGATTAAAATACCAGGGATGAGGAAGAAGTAGAATACCAGGAGACTGGGAGGAAGAATAGTAAAAAATTATTATTTATTGAGTATTGAGTTTCAATTTGGGATGATGACAAAGTTCTGGAAGATGGATGCTGATGATGGTGGCACAATAACATGAATGTACTTAATGTCACAGAACTTAAAAATGGTTAAAATGGTATATTTTATGCTATGTATATTTTACATAGCACAATAAAAAAGGATACTTGGTTATAATAAAGATACTAAATTGAAAAAAAGGTAAAACCAAAAATACAGCTAAAAACAACTGAATGACAACCTTTTTAAAATCTATATTTTTATTTCACATTTCATTTATTTTATTGTTTTTCAAGTATATTTGTCTCCATATTCACCCCACCATGCCCCCTTGCCCCACCCATCTCTACCTCTCACCCTTGAACCTACCCCTTTTAGCTTTGTCATGTGTCCTTTATACATGTTCCTTGATGGCCCTTCTTCATTTTCCCCCCACTATCCTTCTCCCTTGACCCCTCTGGTTACTGTCAGTTTGTTCTTTATTTCAATGTCTCTGGTTACATTTTGCTTGTTTGTTTTATTGATTAGGTTCCACTTACAGGTGAGATCACAGGGTATTTATCTTTCACCCCCTGGCTAATTTCAGTTAGCATAATGCTCTCCAGTTCCATCCATGCTGTCTGTTGTAAAAGGTAGGAGCTCCTTTTTTTGCTTCTGCTGCATAGAATTCCATTGTGTAAATGTACCATAGTTTAACTACTCATTTAATGATGGGCACTTAGGTTGCTTCCAGCCCTTGGCTATTGTAAATTGTACTGCTGTGAACTTGGGGTGCATAGGTTCTTTTGAATTGATGTTTCAGGATTCTTAGGGATAATTCCAGCAGTGGTATTACTGGGTCAAAAGGCAATTCCGTTTTTAGTTTTCTGAGGAAATTCCATACTGTTTTCCACAGTGGCTGTACCAGTCTGCGTTCCCACCAACAGTGCACTAGGGTTCCCTTTTCTCCACAACCTCTCCAGCACTTGTTTGCTCATTTGTTTATAATAGCTATTCTGACTGGTGTGAAGTGGTATCTGATTGTGGTTTTAATTTGCATCTCTTTGATGGCTAGTGAAGCTGAGCATTCTGACATGTCTCTGGGCCCTCTGTATGTCTTCCTTGGAGAAGTGTCTGTTTAGGTCCTTTGCCCACTTTTTAAACTGGGTTGTTTGTCTTCCTGGAGTGGAGTTGTTTGAGTTCTTCACATATTTTAGAAGTAAAACCCTTGTCTGAGGTATCATTTGCAAGTATATTTTCCCATACAGTTGGTTCCCTTTTCATTTTACTGAAGTTTTCTTTAGCCATGCAGAGGTTTTTAATTTGATGAAGTGCCATTTATTTATTCTTAGTCAAATATAGTCAAATATCAATTGACCATACAGACTTGGGTTTATTTCTGGGCTCTCTAGTCTATTCCATTGGTCTACATTTCTGTTCTTATGTTAGTACCAGACTGTTTTCATTACTGTGGCCTTGTAATATAGTTTTATATAAGGTATTGTGATATCTCCTGCTTTGTTCTTCTTTCTCAAAATTGCTTCAGCTTTTCAGGGTCATTTCTGGAGCTGACTCCAGAAAGCAGAGTGCTTATGTGAGGTTAGATAGTGAAATAAGTGAGAGTAAGGGATAGAAACTTGGCATAGTGTGCGAGAGAATAAAGTTAACCACAACAGTAATAACACTCAGGAAGATAGTTAAATGGACCAAGATCAGGGAAGAATGCTGTGTGGGAATTGGAACAATAATAATATGACAAGAAATATATGACCGTTTTGAAACATCCTCTGCAATCTTTGGCTTCCAAACTTCATATAAGCTGGGATACTGTTGGGTATTCACTGTGTTCTTCAGAAGATCGGCTAGGTGTCCCAGTTGGGTGTACAAGCAAGTGAGTTCTGTTCCCCCCTACCTTGCTGCCATCTTCTATCCTGAATAACATCCTTTAAGTTCTAGAAAGGAAAAAAGTCAACCTACAATTCTATATTAGTGAAACTATCCTTCAAAAGTGAAGGCAAAATGAAAACAGTTCTAGACAAAAGCTGACAGGATCCATCCTGAGCAAACAAGCTCTTACTAAATGAAGGACTTTAGGCTGAACAAGAATGATATTAGATAGATGATTTAGCCGGTGCTGACCCCAGGTGTTCAGACTCCAAATCCTGATTCCTTACTACTACATCTCAGTGTCTTTTTTGAGATTGAGAAAGTGGGATTGTGACAAATGTTCCTGTTCTAACAGTAGTCCAATATGGTTTCTAAAGATTATATTTAAGTCAATCCAAATTACTGAATTTAGGTAGTATACCTAGTATGTAAAGACCTAACTGTATATATCACAACACACTCATTTTTGTTTGCCAGCAAATATTCCAAATTGTATACTTTGTTTTTCACCTATTTCAAAACTATCTATCATGACACCCATTAAATGTATGGTGTTTATTTTTTGTTAAGGAAAAGAATTGGGGATAAAAAATAAAGATTTTTTTCTCATAAAGTCATTCATTGCTGCAATTTGATTTGAATTATATATCTAGATATGATTTAGATATTACATTTTTTAAGTTTAAAATGTTAAAGTCCCTGACCATTTTTAGATAGTTTCAACTTAATAGTATACATTACATACACATAACGGTATTTTTTAACTTTACTTTTATTGTTGACACTATTAGAAATGTCTCCATCTTCCCCCTCTTGGCCTGCCTCCACCCAGCCCTTCTCCCTTCCCTCTGGCCATGATCACACTGTTGTTTCTGTCTATGGGTTATGCATATACGTTCTTTGGCTAATCCTTTCACTTTTTGTATTAGACTTTTTTAGATCAAACATATTGCTCTTTTGTGGTCAAAACTTATGAATTTTAAAGTTTTAATTTTTAATGAACAGTTATATAGTACCTTCTTTTTACAACCACATATACATTATTTTATTGTTTCACATCTACTCCCAGATCTAAAGGACACTAACATTCTTCCAGATCTGGGAGCAAGCTATGGATCTGAGGGACTCTGTCCTATATGGACAGCCACTCTAGAAGCATCGCCAGCTCCTCACACCTTTTCAAAGTCATAGAAAGGGAAAGTCTATAGAGCAAACCAAGAAAAATAACAAAGCAAACTGGTTCTTTCTACTGGCATTAAAATTATTTTCTGGCCTATAGTCTCAACTATTTTTTTATCCTCACCTGAGGATACGCTTATTGATTTTTAGAGAGAAAGAGGGAGGGAGGGAGCAATAGGCAGAGAGAGGGAAACATCGATGTGAGAGAGGAACATCAATTGGTTGCCACCTGTATACACCCCAATCGGGGATTGAACCTGCAACCTAAGTATGTGCCCTGACCAGGGATCAAACCCACAACCTTTTGGTGTACAGGACAACACTCCAACCAGCTGAGCCACCCAGCCAGGTAGAATCTCATTCCTTTTCAAGTCTGTGCTCCCATGCACATTTTTTTCTTTTAAATTTTTTTTAATTTTTAAATTACAACTGACATACAATATTATATTAGTTTCAGATGTACAACCCAGTGATTAGACACTTATATAACTTAC
Source organism: Artibeus jamaicensis (assembly GCF_021234435.1). Lineage (NCBI taxonomy): Eukaryota > Metazoa > Chordata > Mammalia > Chiroptera > Phyllostomidae > Artibeus > Artibeus jamaicensis. The sequence continues at coordinate 24,005,650 of NW_026521788.1, forward strand.
AAAGTGATAACCCCAATAAATATAATACTCATTTGACACCATACACAGTTATTACAATACTACTGACTATATTTCCTATGGTGTACTTTCCATCCCCATGACTTTTCTGTAACTACAAATTTGTTCTTAATTGTTTCACCTTTTTCACCATCCCACCAAGCCCTCTCCTATCAAGCAACCATCAAAATGTTCTCTGTATCTGTGAGTCTGTTTCTCTTCTGCTTATTTAGATTCCACATATAAGGGAAATCATCTGGCACTTGCCTTTCTCTGTCTGATCCACTTCACTCAGTATAATACCCTGTACTGCACAGGTAGCAAACATAAGGCCCTCCACTTTGTTTTATCTGGCCTGGCACCTTGTTTCCATGCAGCAAGCTCTTACTTAACTGTTAAGGAGTAGTTACATTTATACAGTCCTATAATTACATTCGGCCCTTTGAAGGCAACCACGAGGCCAATGTGGCCCCTGGTGGAAATGAATTTGACACCCCTGCTACCAGGTCCATCCATGTTGTTGCAGGTGGCAAGATTTCATTCGTTTTTATGGCTGAATCATATTCCACTGTACATATGCACCACTTCTTTATCTATTCGTTCATTGATGGGCACCAAAGTTGCTTCCATATTTTGGCTATTGTAAATAATGCTGCAATGAACACATGCATGTATTTGTCTTTTCAAATTTGGTGTTTTGGATTTCTTCAGATAAATACCCAGAAGTGGAATTGTGGAGTCCTTCTTTGTCTTGTTTTATGACCTTTGTTTTAAAGTTTATTTTGCCTGGTATCAGTATTACTACTCCAGCTTTTTTGTTTTTATGAAATATCTTTTTCCATCCCTTTACTTTTAGTTTGTCTTTCAATCTAAAATGAGTCACTTGTAGACAGCATATCTAATGGTCTTATTTTCTTATCCATTCAGCCACTACATGTGTTTTGATTGGAGCACTTATCCATCTTCATTTAAAGTAACTGTTTGTAGTTATGTATTTATTGATTTCTATTATTCATATTTTTTACCTTCTTTTAAAAAAAACACTCTTTAACATTTCTTGTGATACTGGTTTGGTGATGATGAATTCCTTTAGCTTTTTCTTGTCTGGGAAGTTCTGTATTTGTCCTTCAATTCTAAATGATAGCTTTGCTGGGTAGAGTAATCTTGGCTGTAGGTCCTTGTTTTTCATCGCATTTAATATTTCATGCCCACCCCTTCTGGCTTGAAATGTTTCTGTTGAGAAATTAGCTGACAGTCTTATGGGAGTGCCCTTGTAGGTAACTAACTGCTTTCTTTTGCTGCTTTTATAATTCTACCTCTAACCTATGACATTTTAATTATGATGTATATTGGTATGGGCCTCTTTGGATCCATCTTGTTTGGGAGTCTGTGCCTCCTAGACTTGTATTTCTACATCCTTCACCAGGTTAGAGAAGTTTTCCGTCATTATTATTTCAAATAGGTTTCCAATTGCTTGCTTCCTCCCTTCTCCTTTCAGCATCCCCATGGTGCAAATGTTTGTAGTCTTTAAGTTGTCACAGAGCTTCCTTCTTTTTGAGATAACTTTAAATATTACTTCTTAAGGAAAAATTATATTTCTGCTCATTTAACAATTAAAGAAGAAATAGGAAAATATTTTAAAATTAAATGGCAAACCAAATGCCTATATCCTCTGACAAGATAACTCATAATTAGAGAGTCTTTGCTATTGATCCTGATCTCAGCATAAACAAGAAAAGTTTAATGACTTTTACTTCTGGTTTCAAAACTTGAGAATAATTATAGTTCATCTCATTATACTTCTTATATGGCACAGCAAAGGCATTAGAATAACAATTTTATAGAACTAAAATCCTGGCACTTAGTACATTTATAACTCTGAAACTGTCATGAAATTAAAATCTGTGACAAAAGCAAAATCCTAACATAGGGGAGATGCTTTCAACATGTAAATTTTTTTATTTAGATATATTGGGGCTCAAAAATTACAAATGCTGTACCAACAAAAATATAGATGTTTCTTTTATAATACTTCAAACCATCTTCTTATTCTTCGTGGAGGAAGAGTATTACAAAAAGTAGTAAAACACAAATTAAAAAAACAAACAACCTTAACTTCTTCATCAGTGTTTAACCTGAATAGTATAATTGACTCTGAGGGTGAAAAGGAATAATATCTTCTTAAATATTCAAACCATGAAACAACTTCTCAACTTCTTCAAACACAGTTTTTGTCTTCTTTGAAGTCAGACTAAGTCAGAAGGCAATTTTACGAGGGGGAACACACACATACACACAGAATTTATTTATTAAAAAATGTGTATTTATTCTTACAGTTTAAACTTCAGCCATTTTCAAAGTACTCTCCATTTGATCCAACTGAGACATTCTTTTTTTTTTAGATTTTACTTATCTTTAGAAGGGAAGGAAAAGAGAGAGGGAGAAAGATATCAATCTATGGTTGCTTCTTGTGTGTCCCCTGCTGGGAACTGGCTTGCAACCCAGGCATGTTCCCTGACTGGGAATAGAACCATGATCCTTTGGTTCACAGGCCCACAATTGAGACATTTTTATCCACTGCTCCAAACAATTTTTGATCTTGTTCATTTTGATGCCTTTTTGTGCTTCTGCCATTTTTTGTTTCACCATTCCACATCCAAAAAATGTTTCCCTTTGAGGACTTTTTCATCCAGGTAAACAATAAAGTTGCCAAGGGCAAAATCAAGTGAATAGGGAGCATGGGGCATGGGGCATGGGTCATGCTGTTTTTGGTTAAACACTCAGCACAGTGTGGGAAGGTGTGCTCGTAATTAATCCATCATGAAATGGGCAGATGTGTTTGTGTCTTCAAAAATATTCACTGAACCTGAACACAGCCTCTCACAATGCCAACTGGTGCACTGATACAGATGGGTTCCCAGAACACTCACCTAGTGGGGGAAGCCTATACTACAAGGGGCCCACCCTCCAGAAGATAATTCCAGTTTTTGTGAGCCCCCCTTGTAAATGCACCTGCATGGAACCCTACAGTTCCATTATAAAAAAATATCCCTGAAGAAATTGCTAAGCATTTACTACTTATTACAGCCAAAGGACAAAAAGTACCCTTTCTACTCCTCTTTTCCTTCTTTCTTCCCCACCTCTCATCCTCTTCTCTCTTTGTTCCTCAGTCTAGATCTCTTCTCGAACTCTGTCTCTGTCAGAGCCCCTTCCTGTCCATTTTACCTGGCATTTTTTCTAAGCCCAGCAACTCCTTGCTAAGGGTCCTACATACCCTCTCTATCATCTTAAACTAGTATTAGTGTTTGTCAGTAGTTTTTCCTCACTCCAGTTTATCCCACTGCTGTTGCTACATTAATGTCTCTTAAAACTGGTCTATTATCAATCTCTTGCTTCAAAACCTCTAAGCTTACCACTGCCTACACATTAAACTCTCAACTCCTTAGCACAATATGTAAGATTTTTTTATGTCAGGACTGCAACCCTTTTTGGAAAGCCAGTCTTTTCTGCTGATATTTTCTTCACCATTCCTCAGCCTCATATTATATGCAATAATAATAACTAACATTTATTGATAGCTTACTATGTGCCAAATACTTTCTATATAAGATATTTATTACAAAGTTATGTGCCAAGCACTGTTCTAAGCATTTAACAAAAGTAACTTATTTAACCTTCATAAGAACCCTGTGAAATAGGTGATATCAGTATCCCCATTTTACATATGAGATCTAAGCCAGTACACACACACTCATGCATTACTAGTGAGACTAGAAGGAAGTGCATCGGTTCTTCAAATAGTTAAAGACAGAGTTACCATGTGATCCAGAAATTTTACTCCTACGTAAATACCCTTCAAAAGTGAAAACATATTCTACCCCTAAAAATGTACACACGTTTGCAGCAACATCACTCACAATAGCCAAAAATTAGAACCAACCTAAATAGCCATCAACAGATAAACGAATAAATAAGATGTGGTATACACTCCATACAACTCAATATAAATTTGCGATGAAAAGAAATGAAGTAGTGATTCATGGTACCACATAGAAGAACTTTGAAAACATTATGCAACATGAACAAATCCTGTCACAAAAGACTACATAAGATTCCATTCATATGAAGTGTCCAGCGTAGGCAAATCTACAGACAGAAAGTAGACTGGTAGTTGCCTGGGGCCAGGGAATATGGAGAGAGTGGAAGGTGACTGCTGAATGGCATGGAGTTTCTTATGAAGTGATGAAAATTCTGGGGAATTAGACAGCGGTGATGGCTGAACAACTCTGGGAATATACTTAAAACCACTGAGTTTTACCTGCTAAATTGTTAAATTTATTGTTATTTTTTTAAACTTTTTTATTGATTATGGCATTACATTTGTTCTATTCCCCCCTCCATTCCCCTCCACCCTGCATACCCCTCCCCCACCATTTCCCCCTTTAGTTCATGAACATCTGTCTCAAATTCTTTAGAGTCTGTATTTCCCCTACTATTCTTACCCTCCCCCCTCTCTATTTTCTATCTACTGTCTATGCTACTTATTTTCTGTACCTTCTCCCCCCTCCTCATTCTCCCACTCCCCTGTTGCTAACCCTCCATGTGATCTTCATTTCTATGGTTCTGCTCCTGATCTAGCTGTCCTCTTAGTTTGCTTTTGTTTTAGGTGTGGTTGTTAGTAACTGTGAGTTTGCTGTCCTTTCGCTGTTCATCTTTTTTTATCTTCTTTTTCTTAGGTAAGTCCCTTTAACATTTCATATAATAAGGGCTTGGTGATGATGAACTCCTTGAATTTGATCTTATCTGAGAAGCACTTTATCTGTCCTTCCATTCTAAATGAAAACTTTGCTGGATAGAGCAATCTTGGATGTAGGTCTTTGGTTTTCATGACTTGGAATACCTCTTTCCAGCCCCTTCTTGCCTGGAAGGTCTCTTTTGAGAAATCAGCTGACAGTCTGATGGGAACTCCTTTGTAGGTGACTGTTCCCTTATCTCTTGCTGCTTCTAGGATTCTCTCCTTCATTTTAATCTTGGCTAATGTAATGATGATGTGCCTTGGTGTGTTCCTTCTTGGGTCCAACTTCTTTGGGACTCTCTGAGCTTCCTGGATTTCCTGGATGTCTATTTCCTTTGCCAGATTGGGGAAATTCTCCTTTATTATTTGTTCAAATAAGTTTTCCACTGGTGGCTGTGCCTTTCCCCCTTCTGGTACCCCTATAATTCGGATGTTGGAACGTTTAAAGATGTCCTGGAGGTTCCTAAGCTTCTCCTCATTTTTCTGAATTCTTATTTCTTCATTCTTTTCTGTTTGATCATTTTTTTCTTTCTTCTGGTCCACTCCCTTGATTTGAGTCCCAATTTCCTTTCCATTACTATTGGTTTCCTTTGTATTACCATTCATTTCAATTAGTTTAGCTTCCATATGTTTCTCTAATTTGTGACTAAAATCAACCAGTTTTGTAAGGATCCTGGTAACCAGTGTTTTGAACTGTGCATCTGAAAGACTGGCTATTTCTTCATCGCTTAGATCTATCGGTTCTGGGGCTCTGAGTTGTCCTAGAGCCATTTTTGGTCTATTCGTGCCCTGCTGTTAAGTAAGCCAAGCGAAGCCTTAGTTGTTTACCAGGACGGGGCGACTCAGGTTGCTGGTTTGTGACGCTGTGTGTGGGGGCGTGGTCAGAGAGGGAGCAATGGCGGTCCTCTCTGCTAGCCCAGTCCGTCCAGTCACACCACTCACCCCAGGCCTGTTTATCCGATCGGAATTGTGCGAGCCTGCTGCCCCGGGCAGGCTTCCCTTCTCACTGGTTTATCCCCACGCAGATGCACGACCGACCGCAGACAGCCCGCCGCGCCTCTTCCCTGTGTGCTCCCATAGCTAGCCCGTGATCAGCGCCTTCGGCTGCTTGCGCATCGCGCACCTCCCAGGGATTTTTCCTTGCTAACCTGCTCCGCTGCTGGCTTCGCTTCTCCTACCGGTTTAGCTGAGCATTTAGTTGTCTTTGGACTCCGTATTGTCGATTTTCTGTGTGGCTCGGTTGTGTTTATTGTTGTTAAAAATAGTTGTTCTTAGATTTGGTTGTGCACAGAGGCAAGGTGGTTCCACCTACGTCTCCATCTTGGCGAAAGTCCTTTGTTAAATTTATTATGTTATTTATTATAAATTGATTAAAATCATGAAACTGGTAAATTAATAATTTAATAAGTTAAAATGTTCAGCAAAGGAGACAGGCAGATCTTGAAGCAGAATACTTCCTATTCATTGCTTAGTAATGATAGCTGAATTCTCTAAAACATCTTATTTCATAGATAAATATCAATGCCAAATAATTTGAGCAAAGTTTTGGTACAAAGGGAAGCCAGAAATCAATTCCTTTCAGATAACAGAAACAACAAGAAGACTCAGAGTACCTGTAAGAAAAGGATGCTCAGGTAACACTCACCTCTTCCACAAAAGACCAGTACTTGCAGTTACTGCCGATGCACCTAGGAAAGCTACCACCATCAGTCGCCGCCTGATCTGGGTCGGCCGTGATCCTCCATGGTACCATCGAGAGCCCAGAGCCAGTTCTGCCAGTGCAGAAAGTGATTTAAGACGAAACATTCTGTGAACAGAAAGTAGAAATATTACTCCTAACTAGTGGTAGGGCAGTGGTGATGATATTGATGATGATGACAGTATCGACTTCACCAACAAATATAAGTACTTACTCAGTGGCAGACATTATTCTAAAACACTTTGCAATACCAAGTTCCCATTTAATCCTCCGAACAATTGTATGAGAAAAGTACTATTTATAAGCCTGATACATCAGTCAAGGTATAATTAGAAGACAAGAAACCACATAGTAATTTTCACAGGGAAAAATTAATATACAGCATTACTAATTGCAACAGGAGACTAAATACTAAGTAGTAAAGAGACAAGAGACTGGGGAGCAGCTACTATTTCAAGGGCCAATGCAGACCAACAAGTAAATAAATCTATAAAGGGGCTACTCCCAGCTGAGATCCAGACCTTGTGGTGAGGACGCCGGCATGGATATCTGAGAAATCTACTGAAGTGCCACACCAAAAGAAAGCACTATAAAGCCATCTGCTGGAACTCATGCCAGCAGAACTCAGGAAGGTGCCCGGGGGGAGGAGATGCCATAGTATGAAACTGCATATAGGAGAGTTGCCACTAGAACTCTCTAGGAGTTGAGTGCCACTGGGTGTCCCACATGCTGCTGTGGGCCATTGCATGCAATAAAGATCACACTAGAATCAGGAAGTAACACCTCTTCCTTCTCCAGTTTTCCTCTGGTCCCGCTACTGACAAAGCTCAAAAACTGGCAAGGGAGAAATATCCAATATAACAAATAAGACAATGAAAGACGGATTTAGAGCTGAAAAGCAACAATTTGATACGTGGCACATCCATTTTACAGATGTGCAATACAGTGACTTGCTGAAGACTGTATAGCTAGATGCAGTAGATCTAGAGTCTAAACCAAGAGTAGACTGACTCACCCAATTGTTAACTAGGACACTTTGCTGCTCCCTACTTCGTAATGCTGATACGACTCTTGTTAAAGTAATTCAAGTTTTAATTAAATCTTTTCTCATGCCTAGGCCCTTGGAAGCCCCCCTCCCCACCAGATTCTTTCGTTTCACACTTACAATGTCACCTGTCTCTTTAATTTTTTGTTTTAATTCAGAAACATCTGTATTAGATCATACTGTTCAATAAACATTCATTCTCCCACCCTCACCTCACAGGCAAATAATACTTTCCTACTTTTTTCATTTTGGGTATGTACCTTGCCCAATACTTTGCTTTGACCAATAAAACATGGGCCAGTTCCATGAAGTTCTTTTAAGAGCTATTGCCATTGGACATCTTGTGCTCCTGCACTCTACGAAGAGAAGGTAATGCCCAGGTAGTCCTGGGTTCTACAATGCACAGATCCCAGCACAGAGGCAAGTAATGTCAAGCCAGGTGAACAAGCTGAGCACAGCCAACCTACTTAATGCTGGTGAGAAATAAATGTTTGTTATTGTAAGCCCCCAAATTGGGGGGGGGGGTGTTTGCTGCCGCAGCAAAAGTTCATTAATTCAGCATCTAAGAGAATTACTGGGAAGTTCTCATTCAACAAAAATTAATGAAGTTCCCATTATTTAGTCCTATACGAGACCTAAAAGGTCCCAATTTTTTTTTACATTCTAATTGGACAAGATATACATGAAACATTTCCGAAATGATACATTTCCATCCTGAGTATATATAAACATATTGGATATAGATGCCTGAGAATTAAAAAATAAAGAAAGACCAGGATAAGACCAGGTTTGTCAGCAAAGACTTTTGTTTAGTGTTGAGCCTCAGAATGGTACAGATTTTGATTAAGTGATAGAAATATCAGGGGCATCCCAGCCCTGGCTGGTGTAGCTCAGTGGATTGAGCGTGGGCCTGTGAACCAGGCAATCGCGGTTCGATTCCCAGTCAGGGTACATGCTGGGGTTGTAGGCCGGTTCCCTGCAGGCCAGTTCCCAGCAGGGGACGCACAAAAGGCAACCATACATTGATGTTTCTCTCCCTCTCTCCTTCCCTTCCCCTCTAAAGATAAATAAATAAAATCTTAAAAAAAAAAAAAAAAAAGAAATATCAGGGGCATCCCAAAAGACTTAGGATCATCTCTGGTACCTCAGTCCACTTAATAGAAGATGATATTTTTCCTTTAGACGATGATCTTGAGGCCAGAGTAGAATCCCCTCACTCTTTTATTCCACCAATCAGAATGGAAGAAAAACAGGCATTTCTTTCTGCTTACATGATTTTCAAATCAAAGTATACATACTCCACCCTTTAGTTCACTGTTTCCTAATTTAAATTATCTTGTACTTTGTACATATCTTCCTATGGCAATTAACATATTTGCTCACATATAAGTTTTCTTCCCGTACGTGGCTCTGAGCTTCCTTTAAAGCCAAAAATACTATCAGCCAGGATGGAGGCCTAGGTAGACATGCTTTACCTCCTCATACAACCATAAGGATCACAACTAACCTCAGAACAAAACAAAACCAGAGCTACCAGAAAATCAAACAGTATGGAAGTCTAACAACTGAGTATTTAAAGAATATTCATCCAGACGGGTAGGAGGGGCAGAGAGGACGCAGTGCGGCAGCATTTGTGAGGCAGTGGTAGCAGCAGCCAGCAGAATGGATGGTCCCACATCATGTATGGTGGATAAAAACCAGAAGGGACTCTCTAGGCCAGACAGCATAGCCCAGGGTTCCAGCGCAGGAAAAATAAAGCCTCGTAACTTCTGGTTGTAAAGACCAGTGAGGGTTGGGGAGGTGGAAGAAAAAGCCCATCTCTCAAAAGAGGGACTGTTTCTTCTGCCCTCAAGAAACATTATAAAGAGCCCCCATGGAACATATGCAAGCTGACCTACTCTGAAAAAACACCACCAGGACAACAGCTAGAGGGGTGCCAGCTGCATATAAGAAGTAGGTGAAGTGACTCGAAACATCGAGGGGTTGCTTCCTGTATGCACTCTGACCATGGACTGAATCCGCAACCCAAGCATGTAACCTGACTGGGAATCAAACCTGTGACCTTTTGCTTTGCTGGACGACACCCAACCAACTGAGCCATAATAGTCAGGGCCTGAGAAGATTTTTTCTATCCAACATTTTGCTTTCTAATGATTGGTTATACTTTCAAAATACTCAAATATATTATTCATTCACTATATTACAGAAAAGAATCTTTTAATTTAAACAGCAACGAAGTTCTCAGAAATATCCCAGAAGTGTTTCATCTTCACACTCTACTGGAGAACAAGATTACACACCATTCTGTCATATTTACCCTTCTGAATACAGAAAAAAAATCCCTGAAATTATGAATGAACTTTAATGGTAAACATGTCAAAAATCCATACGAAAAATTACAGTATGCCCAATTCAACTGCAATATAGTGACATAATTACCTCATTGTTTTGCAACACAGATGAATATACCTTTTCTTAATCTATTTTACTACAGCTACAACCTGGAACAACTTATTAAGGACATTCTGGACAGTAACACAAACATAAACAAGTGTAATTATTTCAATGATATTTGCAATGCTTCTTTGCAAAGGGTGTGTGATATCCCAAAATGATGTGCAATGTACAAAAACAACAGTTTCCATGAACATAGGAGAAAAATAGAAAAAAACGAGCACTTGCTATTGCTGTATTTAAGATATATGGATTTCTGAGAGCAGGCTTAAGATTAGCTGGCCAAGTTATTCCTTGTACAGACTACAAGAACTATTATAATTAACACATTTTCATAACTGATTTCATATTAATAATTAAATACCCCACAGAACTTACTAACTGGGTTTATAGCTTAAACAAGAGTACTGAGTCTAATATAATATACGAAGCCTAACACAATAATATGGACATTAAACACATTCAAATATTTATTGATTTAAATAGAAATATTGTAAGCTGAATAATGCCAAATGATGATAAATGTAATGACTATATAATAGATATGCTATTAGACTAGAAATGAAGATAGTCAAGTTTCTGAATTGTTTTTATCGTTGTTTCTAAGTGTCTTAGCATTACAAACAATTTCTATACTATTCTTTGGACAACTTTCCTTAAGGCTCAAATGAAATTCCACCTTATCCATAAGAGTTAGGGAAAATCATTATCATTCTTCATTTCTTTCCTCTGAATTCCTTTAGAATTAAAATACTGTACCACTTATTACAGTACCTTCTTATTAAATTGTTTTAATGTATACCTATCAACTTGCCAAGGAGATCAGCAATCAATTACACTAGAGCAGATACAAAAAAACTTAGGTTCTCTTTCTAGCTCTATTACTAGCCAACTAAGTAACCAGCCTTAAAACTAAGACTCTATTCTGGAAGATACAAAGCACAAGTGGTACTTATTGCTATGTTTATTCTGACTTTAAGAGTTTATTTCAGAAAAACCAAATGTAAAAATGTCTTATGTTTTTTTGTTAGAAGAAAGCCATCCTGAATGGTTATTAATGACAGAATCCTACATTAGCCTAACTGGTTTAAGCAAATTTCACATAATCCACAATGTCCAACTGCCTTTATTTCCTTTAAGTCATTTGCTATTTATTGAGCAAAGTATTGTGAGGGCACTGCAAAAGGCACAAAAATGAGTATACACTCTACCCTCTAACACCATATAATTTAGTAGGGAACATAAAACTATTCACATCATAAGGCAAGGCAGGAAGAAAGGTAAGAGCTACAATAACTTATTAACAGGGATTCAAAGAAAATATTACATTAAGTTAAAAGTTGGAAATTCCTCAAGAAAGTCTCCAAGGAAGATAATTTACTTAGTGTAGAAAATAAGCCAAGCATTTTCTACCCAAACAAAAGAGTTTGGCTGACTATATTATCTTAGAAGACTGTCTATTTTTTTTTTTTTGCTTTGTCATTTCATCTGAGGAATGGAATAGGCTACTGGAAATATCTTAGGCTTTTAATTATGCCAAATAATTTTTAAAAGATCTCCATGAATTTATTTTAGATGAAATTAATCAGCTTGAAAGTTCTGCACTGAAGACACCAGCATGACTGCCAAAATACAGTAGAGATTAACATTCACGTCTAGAAAAGATGCATTTTCATACCTCAAAGTGATATTACTGACAATAAATGAGGAAAGATCACACTTCGGCTAACTCTGTTCAGCAAAGAACTATTTTAAATAATCTGGGTGAGAATGTAAAGTTAATTTAAGTCATACAAGTCTCTAACAGTAAAAATAATCACTGTAGGAACAAGAATCGTCTCACAGAAATGTTAAGTTTGACACAGAACTTTTGCACATATTCATGCTAAATGAAGATGCTACAGAAAATGTCAATATTCTACAGAACTCGATTTTCTGATGCTCTTAACTTCATCCATCAAGTACCTCCATGGTTCACTTTCTCAAAACACACACACATATACCCATAGAGTCTTTTAACTGCAATAATAAAACCTGCAACTTATGGCTGGTGAAGGAATAAGCAAAGAGTGGCAATTTCCTTTCCTGAATAACTGCACTGAAAGCAAAGTGTGGAGGAGGAAAAAAAATAAGCAAATCAACCAAAGGAACAGTCTATTTAAAAAATAACACCCAGGAAGCTACAGAAACAATGATGCCCATTATAGATTTTCTAAAACCTCCAGGATGAGCTAATGTGTTGAAATCCACAACTTCATTTCTGTATGTTTATCCAAAAGAAACAAAATCACTACCTCAAAGAAGTATCATGGAGATAACTCCATGTTCACTGCACCATTATTTACAATAGCCAAGCCATGTCCATAACCTAAGTGTCCATCAATGGATGAATGGATAAGAAAATATGGTATATTTTTATTGGTATATACAATGGAATGTTATTCAGCTATAAAGAAGGGAATCTTGCCATTCTTGACAACATGGGTAGACCCTGAGGGCATTATTCTTAGAGAAAGGCAAATATCACACAGTATAAGATTCACTTCTACGAAAAACCTTAAATAAAGAAGAAAGAAAGAAAGAAAGAAAGAAAGAAAGAAAGAAAGAAAGAAAGAAAGAAAGAAAGAAAGAAAGAAAGAAGAAAAGAAAAGAAAAGAAAAGAAAAGAAAAAGAAAGGCAACAAGCCAGAGAATAGCTGGTAGTTGCCATAGATGGGGGGTGAGATATGGACAAAATGCGTGGAGGTGATCAAAATGTGTAAACGTTCAGTTTTAAAATAAGCAAGTTCAGGGGATGTAATGTACAGCACAGTTAATAATACTGTACTGTATATTTGAAAGTTGCTACGATAGTGGACCTAAAAATTCTCATCAGGAGAAAAAATCTGTAACTATGCATGCTGATGGATGTTAACTAGATGTTATGGTAATCATTTTGCAATATATACAAATATCAAATCATTATATTGTACACCTGAAATAATGTTATGTCAATTAGCCTGGCTGGTGTGGCTCAATTGGTTGGAATGTCATCCTATAAACCGAAAGGTTGGGAGTTCAATTCTCAGTCAGGGCACATGCCTAGGCTGTGGGTTCAGCCCCCCTGGGGCATGTATGAGAGGCAACCCACTGATGTTTCTCTCTCACATTGATGTCTCTTTCCCTCTCTCTCCCTCTTCCTTCCCCTCTCTCTAAAATCAATGAGCATGTTTCCTCAGGCGAGGATAAAAATAAAATAAAATTTTGGTTACGGTTTCATTTTTGTTTTCTTAATAAGGCTATGTTTCTCAGGATTAAAACAATTAAGATTCTAAACACTTAACAAAGCAATGTCAAGGAAAGGGCACAACTGCTCCCATCCTCTGGGGTATAATAGCTGTTCCAGTTTAACACCTAACTCCAAAACAAAATTGATTTTTTATATTTTCTAAACAAATAAGTACGATCAGCATCTTCATTTGAGTTTATTCTAATCTTCAAACACAAAGCCTAATTTTAAGCTGGAAATAAACAATTTTAAGAGACATGATGGCTGACCTTAGGATGTCATTTGTACAAGAAATTTAACAATCAAAACACAGTAATAATGCCATTAATGAAGTCTTCAATTTAGAAATATGGAACGTTCTTCCATGAAAGGGGGTGAGGGAGGATGAAATGAGTTCAATGAATCTCTCTCAAGATCTTCATCTCATTTGTTCCACTTGTATTTTCTATTCAGTGACTGGATTAATGCTTTGAGTCCAAAATGAGAGATTTTTTTCTTGCAGTAGTTTTACATGTTGTTTGGTGCTCAGTTTCCATTGGTGCCTCTTGTGTGCATATTCTATCTGCTGCTTCTTTCAAATGTTGGCCTTTCAGCACATTCCTTCTCAGAGCAGCCTGAAAATGTCTTCCACCTTTTCTCTTCTCAATCATCTTCTTCTTTTGATTCAGCTTTTTTCTCCCACTCCTCATTTGTCTGGCTCTTTCCTTTGCTCTTCTTCCTCTGGCCCGCTTCATCCTTTTAAAGCTGCTTTTTTACTCTCGACACTTTTCTTTTGTCTTCTTCAGTTACTGTGTCACTCTCGAAGGACAGGTCTGTTTTACCATTTTGGGTTGGCCTCTTGGTTTTGGAATCTTGCCCTCGTAGCTGCAGGATATCCCTGCCTAGGACTCACTTTTAGATTAACAGATGCTGCTGTTGTTGTCACTGCTCCTGCCTTTTTGGTTTCTACTTGGATTTCTACCTTTCTGTCTCTCCCTCTTCTGGAGGCTTTTTGAGTGGTTATGTGACAATTGCTTTAGTCACATCCTCATTCTGGGTTTTTCCTCATGGTCAGTATCTTTCTTTGAAACACTAGGCTCTTTTTCTTAAATTCAACATCAGATGATGCATTTGATTGTTGAGCTGATGTCTGTTGACTTGAAAATTTCACTTTCAGATTGTTATTTATCTTCCATAAACCTTCATTAAATTCTCTCATTTATTTGGTTTCCCATACTTCATTTTCTGAGTAAGGAAATAGATTCTTTGGGCCTACAAAAGCAGTCTTGTGAGTTCCAAGAAGAAAATGGGTTCTTTGTGGGCAGTTTTATAGCTCCATCGGGAACTTCATGTACTCAAGCTGGCCAATGAAGATAACCTTTCACCTTGGCAAAGGTGAGGTCTCTAAGTTTGAAATTAAGAGTCATATTTTGCAACAAGGTGACAGGCGGCCTCTTGGTGCCTAGGCAGGCCACTGGTCAGTTCTTTCTTATAGAAGTGTTTTCTTTTAATGTCACAGAAAGTTTGAAAAATGAAAATGAAATAAATCTATAATTTTACCAGCCTCATATATATTATACCTGCAGTATATTTTTAAAAGTTATTTTCTAATGAAAATGTTCTAAAGATTTGTTATATAACAATGTGAATACCCTTAACACTACTAAACTGTACACTTGGTTAAGATGGTAAGTTTAATGTTCTGTATTTTTCACAATAAAAAAATACCTATGGAATGTGCAACACAAAGAGTGAGCCCTAATATAAATTATGTACATCACTTAATAATATACCAACTAGGGCTGGTGTGGCTCCGTGGATTGAGTGTCACCAGTTCGATTCCCTGTCAGGCAGAGCAAATGCCTGGCTTGCAGGCCAGGTCCCTAGTTGGGAGCAACTGATTGATGTTTCTCTCGCACACTGATGTTCTCTCCCTCTCTTTCCCGCTCCCTTCTCCTCTCTTTGAAAATAAACAAACAAAATCTCTAAATATATACATCAGCATTGGGTCATTGATTGTAAAAATGCTATGAAATCAAAAGGTTAAAAAGGGGAAACTGAGTCCTGGCCAGGTGGCTCAGTTTATTGGAAGATCATCCCAAACACCAAAAAAGTTTCAGATTCAATCCCCAGTCAGGGCACAAACCTAGATTGCAGGTTCAATCCCTAGTTAAGGCACATATGGAAGGCAACTGATTGATGTTTCTCTCTCACATTGATGTTTCTCTCTCTCTCTCTCACATCAATGAACATATAGTTGGGCGAGTATTAAAAAAATGGGAGCGGGAAACTGAAAGACAGAGTGAAGGGGTATATGGGAACTCTGTATTTTTCACTCAACTTTCTTCTTTGAACCAAAAACTGCTAAAAAAAAGTCTATGGATTAAAAAAAAACATTTCCTTCTATAAGGTATTTTCCACTTGTAAATAATCATTTTCTACAGTCAATTATAATGACTATGCAAGTTTCATATTCTTTGAGAAAATACTCAATTACACCTATGACTGCTCACAATGTCTCCAAAAAGGATAAAACAGATAAAAATCCCTGCAGTCCTCCTTTGGTGCACTCTTTCACGAGCTGCAACCCACATTCTCCCTATGTGACAATGGTGGTGAGTTAATGACAAAACACAGTTACTGAACTCTTACAGGCTTTCTCAACAGGTGTTCCATGACAGAATGAAGACATCCACTGGGCAATCAACTAATTGTTCTCTTACACCTCTAGAATGGTAGATCTGTGCAAATAGAAGGAGAACTGAGAAAGTAATCACTGAAATAATTTTTGTTGTTCTGTGGTTCAGCTAAGGAACCCTGATTGGGAGTGTTGGAGATATGGAAAACTAACTAACCGAACTAAGTTATACCATTTGGAGTAGCTAATACTAGCAGTTATCACATCCCTATTTTGTACAGACAACAGAGGAGTGAACAAAATAAAAACATGTATGTGACACCGGGTAAGAGTGGTAAAGAAAATACTTCACCTCTCAAAATATCTTGTTAAGCTGCTCTGCTAAACTCTATAGAGCAGTTAAATGCATCCATAAACAGAGAATAACCATTAATATTTTCCTCCTATGTATATAATCATAACGGGAGTAAGTATACTAAAATCCTGAGGGTGGTATGAAAACAGACCAGAATTATTCTGACCAGACTTGAGAAAAGTTAGTACCTAAAAATGGAATATTAAAATAATACATCAAAATTTGTTTGTAAATAGGTTAGGGCCTGAAACAATGATTTCAGAGCATTCTACTAGTCCCATGAAATACAACCCTATTCCCTGTTTCTTTTCTCTATTGTTTTTCTTCCTTTCTCTCTTCTTCTATAATACATGAAAGCTGCAAATCATCCCACGGCATTAACACAAAGTCAAAGCACAAAGAAAACACAGATGCCCAGTCTTTACCCCCATACAGAGGTTCTGCTTGACAAGAAGTCAACATAGATGATAATCTAAAGGCCTCCCTTCATCTTTCCCTAGCACAAAGCTCTCACCTGGCCTTCTTGTGAACAGAAAGTATTCCTAAACACAAAAAGGAGAGAAGGGAGTAATAATGTGTAAAAAGTAAAGTACTTTGGACTTAGAAGTCTTAAATTTAAATCCCAGGTATTTGAATTTAAACTCTGGATGCTATCTGGTCTTAGTGTTCTTATCTACAAAATTAGGGGAATCACATTACATGGTCTCCCGGATTCTTTTCCATCTAACATTCTGTGATGGAAAAGTCAAAGATTCACAGAAATACCACTTCACCTCCCAAACCTTCTCTCTCAGAAGCCAAAAACTCTCAGGCCTCTCAGATCTCCTACCCTTACTTCTCTTTTCTTCTTTATCCCAAAGTTTCTCTTCCCTTTGCCTAGGTTGGTGTTACTAGTAACCAGGAGCATTTCCTTCCATTTCGGTTATGACAACCAAAAATGTGTCCATACATTGCCAAATATTCCCAGGGGAAGGGGGTAAAAGTCTGATCTAGTTGAAAATTAGTGTGCTATAAGACAGGGAAAAAAATCAATGGGAATTCTCCTCACATTCTTGAAACCACGGTCCTTTGGTCAGAAAGAAGAGTTTCCCTTTCTCAGACTTTTAAGTGCCTGCACAGTGCCAGTACTGCCACTGCCCTAGAGATAAGTGTGCATTTTTTAGAATTTCCTACAATCATAACAGTGTATGTACAAACCAATTAAAGAATAGGCAGAAGATCTGAATAGACACTTTATCAAAGAATACCTATGAGTGGTGAATAAGCACATGAAAAAATGCTCAGCACCATTAGCTATTACAGAAGTGAAAATGAAAACCACAATTAGTACCACTATATACCTATTACAATGTCTTAAAAAAGAAAACAAACAATACTAAAACCAACAATATTTGACAATATCAAAGATACAGAGCAATTGTACCCCTCATATATTGTTGGTGGGGAAAGCAAGTTGGTATACTCCTAGCTATTTACTCTAGAAATGAAAACTTATGTTCATACAAAAGCCTGTACCTAAATGTTTACAGCAATTTTATTCATGATCATCAAAACTGGAAATAAATAATTTCAACAGCTGAATGGATAAACAAAGTCTAATGCATCCAGATAATGGCATACCACACAGCAATCAATCAATGAAGAATGAATTATTGACATGCTTAACAAGAATCATAAAGGTATTATGATGATGAAAGGAGCCAGTTTCAAAAGGTTACAGGACAGACTTCCAGCCAAGATGGAGGCATAGGTAGAAACACTGTACCTCCTTGCACAACCAAGTTTTAAGACAACAAAGTTTTAGTAACAAAAACACGACCAAAATACAGAAAATTGCACTGTACGGAAGCCTGGCAACAATGGACCATTCAGCCAGCCAGTAAGAGGGGTGGAGTCAGAGGCCAGCAGAATGGGGTTGGGCAGGAAAAAGTGGCCGACTGACCCACGTGTGCACGCAGTGGTTGGCTGATCCCAGGCATGGGGTGGCAATTCGTGCACAGATAAACCAGGCAAAAAAACAAGCAGTGAGTCAGACCGCACAAACCAGGGCCCCAGTGCCGGGAATTAAAGCCTAAAAGCTCCAACTGATAAAACTTTCAGGGGTCGAGGTGCCAGGAGAGGCTTCCAGGTTCACAGAGAGTTTGTTGGAGAGACCCACAGGGTCCTGCAGGGTGCACAAGCCCACACATCAAGGAACCAGCACCAGAAGGGCCCAATTTGCTTGTGGGAAGCAGCAGAGGAGCCAGAAATCTGAGAGAGAGTGTGGAACAAGCGCCACTGCCCCTCTCTGACCCCGCCCTCACATACAGAGGCCCTGCCCTGGTGAACATCTAAGGCTCTGCCCCTCATGCATAAGAGGTGCGAACAGATCAAAACATTATGGCTCAAGAAGAAGAACAGCTCAAAGCCCCAGAGCCCATACTTCTAAGCAACCAAGAGATAGCCAACCTATCAGATGCACAGGTTCAAAACACTGGTGATCAGGATGCTCACAGAACTGGTTGATTTTAGTCACAAATTAGAGGAACAAAAGAAGGCTAAACTAAGTGAAATGAAGCAAAATGCACAGGGAACCAATAGTGATGGAAACAAATCTGGGACTGAAATCAATGGAGTGGACCAGAAGAAAAAAATAATGACCAAACAGAAAAGAATGAAGACACTAGAATTCAAAAAAATGAGGAGAGGCTTAGGAACCTCCAGGACATCTTTAAACGCTCCAACATCCGAATTATAGGGGTGCCAGAAGGGGAAAAGGAACAGTAACAAGTGGAAAACTTATTTGAACAAATAATAAAGAAGAACTTCCCCAATCTGGCAAAGGAAATAGACTTCTAGGAAATCCAGGAAGCTCAGAGAGTCCCAAAGAAAGTAGACCCAAGAAGGAACACACTAGGGCACATCATAATTACATTAGCCAAGATTCAAATGAAGGAGAGAATCCTAGAAGCAGCAAGAGATAAGGGGACAGTCACCTACAAAGGAGTTCCCATCAGACTGTCAGCTGATTTCTCAAAAGAGACCTTACTGGCAAGAAAGGGATGGAAAGAAGTATTCCAAGTCATGAAATCCAAAGACCTCTATCCAAGATTGCTCTACCCAGCAAAGCTTTCATTTAGAATGGAAGGGCAGATAAAGTGCTTCTCAGATAAGATCAAATTCAAGGAGTTCATCACCACCAAGCCCTTACTTATTATATGAAATGTTAAAAGGACTTATCTAAGAAAAAGAAGATAAGAATATGAATAGTGAAAGGACAGCAAACTCACAGTTATTAACAACCACACCTAAAACAAAAGCAAACTAAGAGGACAGCTAGATCAGGAGTGGAACCATAGAAATGGAGATCACATGAGGGTTAGCAACAGGGGAATGGGAGGAGGAAAAGGGGGAAGCAGGTACAGAGAATAAGTAGCATAGATGGTACATAGAAAATAGACAGGGGGAGGGCATGAATAGTATGGGAAATATAGAATCTAAAGAACTTGTGACACATGAACATAAACTAAAGGGGGGAATGGTGGGGAAGGAGGTGTGCAGAGTGGGGGGGAATAAAGGGGGGGAACAGGACAACTGCAGTGGCATAATCTATATATATATATTTAAGTTACAGGACATTCTGGAACCTTAAAACTGTAGTGATGGAAAAGAAAAAAGATCAGATTGCCAGAGGTTACCAGTAGGTAGAATATTTGTCTACAAAGGAACGACACAGAGATTTTTAGGGTGACACTCTGTACACAGACTGGGATGATAGCCATGAAAATCTGGACAAGTGTTAAAACGTACAGAACTGCACTGCAAAAAATAAGTCAATTTTACAGTAAAAAAATTCTTAAAACACTGATTCTGACTTAAGATTCAATGACTACTTATTTCATTAAAGATTTCTGCATCTATATTTACTATAGATTGTAGTCTTATTTTTCTCAATCCCTGTACTTTCCCCCCCATTCTACCCCTCCTCCTTCCCACTGATAACCCTCCAGGTGGTCTCTATTTCTGTGACTCTGTTCCTGTTCCAATTCTTTGCTTAGTTCATTTTTGTTTTTTATTTTTTCTTTGGGTTCAGTTGATGATAGCTGTGAGTTTGTTGTCACTTTACTGTTCATATTTTTTATCTTCTTTTTTTTTAGATAAGTCCCTTTAACATTTCATATAAGGGCTTGGTGATGATGAACTCTTTTAACTTGACCTTATCTGGGAATCACTTTCTCTGCCCTTCTATTCTAAACGAAATCTTTGCTGGATAGAATAATCTTGGATGTAGGTCCTTGCTTTTCATGACTCAGAATACTTCTTTCCAGCCCCTCCTTGTATGCAAGTTTTCTTTTGAGAAATCAGCTGATAGGCTTATGAGCACTTCTTTGTAGGCAACTGTCTCTTTTTCTCTTGCTGCTTTTAAGATTCTCTCCTAATCTTTAATCTTGGGTAATGTAATTATGATGTGCCTTCATGTGTGCTTCCTTGGGTCCAACTTCTTTGGGACTGAGCTTCCTGGAATTCCTGGAGGTCTACTTCCCTCCCTAGATTAGGGAAGTTCTCCTTTATGTTTTCAAATAAGTTTTCAATTGCTTGTTCTTACTATCTCCTTCTGGCATCCTTTCTGGCACACCCTATTCAGATGCTGGAATGTTTTAAGTTGCCCTGGAGGTTCCTAAGCCTCTCATCATTGTTTTGAATTCTTGTTTATTCTGTTCTGGTTGAATGTTTAGTCTTCCTTTTGCTCCAAATCACTGATTTGAGTCCCGGTTTCCTTCCCTTCACTGTTGGTTCCCTATACATTTTCCTTTATTTCACTTTACATAGCCTTTATTTTTTCCTCTTCTGAGACAATACTCAACCATTTCTGCAAGTATCCCGATTACCAACGTTTTGAACTGTGCATCTGGTAAGTTGGCTATCTCTTCATTGCTTCGTTGTATTTTTTTCGGGGGAGAGAGTTGATCTGTTCTTTTATTCGGGCCATATTTTTTGGTCTTGGTGCACCTGTTACTAAGGAGCGGAGCCTTAGCTGTTCACCAGGGCGGGGCAACCCATGTCACTTCATTGTGGCACTGTATGTGGGGGCGAGGGTCAAGAGAGAACAATGTCATCTGCTTGGCTCTCTACAGGTTTTCAGTCACTTCTTTTGCTACCCCCAAGCAAACTGGACCCTTCTGGTGCTGATTCCTAGGTGGGTGGTTTTGTGCATGTTCTAGGACCCTGTGGGTCCAAAGAACTCTCTTATGAGGCTTGGAGTTTCTCCAGTCGCCTCAACCCTCACAGGTGTTTTCAGTCAGAGGTTCTGAGGCTTTACTTCCCTGGAACCCTGGGTTGTGTAGTCTGTCTCACTCCCCAGTTGTTCCTTCCAGTTTATCAACACACAAACATGGGACTGCCAGGACCTCCAGTTGCCACCTTCCCACACATCCTCTCCACCCCAGCTGCCCATCTCCACTCCTCCTACCAGTCTGGATGAAGACTTCCACACAGTTTGACTTTCTGGCAGTTCTGGTTGTTTTTGTTTTTAAATTTGTTGCTATCCTTCTTTTGGTTGTGCAAGGAGGCAAAGTTTATCTACCTATGCCTTCATCTTGGCCAGACAAATCATACTGATTCTCAAGGAATAGTGCTGAAAAAGAACAAAGTTGGAGGACTTTCCCCCTTTCCTAGCCTCAGTAAATTTTTACCTGTACTCTGAGGTGACAGGGTTTGCTATCCTCCCCCAGTGGCCAAAGGCTTTTGTTATTTAGGGGCAAAGTCTAAAATAAAATTTTTGCTTTTCTCATTGTGGTGGGTGCTCCCCTACGATGGGCTGAATCCATGGAAGAGGATTTCTCTGTCTCACCCTTTCCCCAATCTTTCTGGTGAGCTCCTGGTTGATATCCAGTGAAAAGAGCCTGTGTATGGTTATAAACTCTTTTTGTATCTATGGTTTCTAGGGATTCCATACTCTAACAATACCTCAAATTGGTCTTCAGCAATTTGTGAAAATTTTAGTTGAATTTTAGGTAATTATCCTAGAGAAATGAAAGCATTAACACAAAAACCTGTAAATCAATGTTCACACCAACTCTATTCATAAAAATAAGCACATAAGAGTGTTCAACCTTATTACCCATTATCAAAATGCAAATTAAAACAATAAGATACCACTACACACCTATTAGGCTAAAAAAAATTTTAATGACAATACCAAGTGCAGTAAGAATACAGAACAAGTGAATCCTTTGCTGCTGGTAGGAATGCAAAATGGTAGTCACTCTAGAAAACGCTTTGACATTTTCTCATAAAGTTTAACATGCACTTACCATGAGACCCAAGCAATCTACTCCTGAGTAGTTACCTTGGAGAAATAAAAACTTTTGTTCTCATAAACCTGTATGAATGTTACAAAAATTCTATAATTGCCAAGAACTATGTCTTTCAACAGTTGAAAGAATAAACAAACTGTGGTATACCCATATAATGGAATACAACTATAACCAAAGGAATAAAATGTTGATACATGCAATAGCTTGGATGAATTTCAAGGTATTATACAGAGTGAAAGAAACCAGTCTCAAAGGTTACATACGATATGATTCTATTTATACTAGAGATGGAGAGTTTACCAGTGGTTGCCAAAGAATAGAGGTAAATGAGGGTGTGACCATAAAAGGATAGCATGAACAGTTGTTTCAGAACTTTAATGTATCCTGATCACGGTTGTAGTAAACTGAACATATATTACTAAAACTCATGCACTAAATTTCATAGAACTGGATACTAAAAGAAAAAGTTAGTTTTACTATATGATAAATTTAAAGCAGTTTTAAAACACAGGTTATATACTATATGATTCCATTTATATGACATCATAGAAAAGGCAAAACTGTCACAACAGAAAACAGATCAATGGTTGCCAGGGATTATGGGTAAGGAGAAGAGGGTGACATAAAGGGGCATAAGGCAATTTCCTCTGGGGGAGGAGGAACTGCTTTACATCTTGATTACTGTGGTGAATATATTACTGTGTTTCTCAAAACTCAGAGAATACAAAAAAAGGTAAACTTTATTGTAAGTAAACTATACTTCAATAAATCTAAATATAGTTGGCTTTTAAATATACCTGTGAGATGTACTATTGAAAAGAAAATACTTAGCTTTAAATACACCTATGAGAAAAAAAGAACAAAATAAAGTATCTATCTCAACAATTAAAATAAAAACAAAGTAAACATAAAAGAAATAAAAAACAGAAATATAAAGGTTCTAGGAACAAGTCTAGTAAAAGATGTGTAAAATTTTATTGAGGAAATCACGAGACTTCATTGAAATACCTATTTAAAGGTCTAAGACCTAAATAAATGTAGAGATACAGTATGCTAATAAGCTGAAAAAACTTTTTTTGTAAAGACAGCAATTCTCCAAACTAAACTACAAAATCAATGCAATCCCAATGAAAATCCAAATGAGATTTTAGTGTTCTTTAATAAACTACCCTAAAATAAATCGGAAGTACAAAAGGCCAAGGAAAGCCAAAACATGCTTAAAAAAACAAACAAACAAAAAAACAACAAAGAAGAAGAAGCTGCTCTAACATGAAAACTCATTAGAAATCTTAGTACTTACAACAATGTGGCACTGGCACAGTACAAAAGAACAATGGAAAAAATTAAAAAGGTCCAACACAGATCCACATAAATACAGATACTTCATGACTACACAGGTGGAATAATAAATCAACAGGAAAAGGAGTATTTCTCAATAAATGGAGCTGGGATATTTATTAGGTATGCATAAAGAAAGACTCAGATGGACTAATAATAAACAAATGTTAATTGTAAGTGAATTAAACATGAGTGTAAAATGAAAAATGTAAAGCTGATGATATGAGAATATTTTTATGACATCAGAGTAGGAAAAGTATTTTTTAAAATACTACAAAAAATAATGAATATAAAAGATTGAAAATTTTCTTATATTAAAAATGACAGTAAAAAATGTAAGTCATCGTAAAAGATACCACAGAAGACAAAATAAAAGATAATATTAAAAGACTCTAAAAAGAAAGTAAAAAGTTGAGTCCAGAGAGGTACAAAATAGTTCCTACTCATATTAGCATCAAAGGACTAACAGCCAGATTAGTTCCTCAAAATGAGAAAAAAAATCAAAAGGAAAAATGGGCAAAAGAGAAATCCAAATGGTCACTAAACATACAAAAAGATGTTCAACAGTATTCTCAAGATAATAAAATGCAAATCTGTATCAAATATTTCACAACTTACGTCTGGTAAAATTAAAAAGGCCACAACACCCTGCACTGACAAAGATGTGGAGCGATCACAACTCTCACACTGGACACGAGAGTATACATTGGCTCAATCCCTTTAGAAAAGTTTGACATTATCTTGATAAATAAAGACATGAATACCTTTAACCCTATAATTTCACTGTAGAAAAATTTAAACATATCCAAAAGATATGTACAGGAGTATTCATAACAACACTATTTGTAATGAAAACTAGTAATAACCTAAATGTCCATCAATATCTTTTTTATTTTCACCCAAAGGCATTCTGTCATTGCTTTTGAGAGAGACAGAGAGAGGTGGGGGGAGAGAGAGAAAGAAAAAGAGAGAGAGAGAGAGAGGTAGAGGGAGAGAGGAGCGTCAATGTGAGAGAAGCATGGATCTGACACCTTCTTGCACAGGCCCTGACCAGGAATCAAACCCACTATCTTTCAGTTTACCCAGTAACAAGCCAACCAATTGAGCCACACCTGCCAGGTCTCTATCAACACTTAAAATAGTTAAAAAAATAAATAAATAACTCATGTAATGGAATAAAATATGTTAGCAAAAACAAATGAACTACACAATACACAAGAAGGATAAATCTTACAAATAATAATAATAAAACAATAAAATTGAAAATAAAACACAGTTGTATTCCGTTTTCATGACATTTAAAAAGATAATATTCAACCATAATGTTTAGGGTTGTAAAACTTAAAGGAAAACTAAGAAATTGATCATCATAAAAGTCATAATAGGGGTTATCTCTGAAAAAAGGGAGAGAATTGTCATAGGAACATAACACGTGGGAGTGGAAGGATCTGGGGGCTAGCAATGCCCAAATTCCTAAAGGATAATGAACAATTAGAAGTTTACTTTATAATTATTCTTTAAAGTGAACATTTCTTTTTTATACATTTTTTACTTCAAAATAAAACAATATTTAAAAAATGAGATAGGAAATTATGAAATAAGTTTTAGGCATATTTACATCCCCCGAAAATGCTTTCCAGGTAACACACAGTAAGTCTCATAAATATAATGTTGAGTAAAAAGGGAATCACAAAAATATATATGGTTAGATTTCATCTATATAAAGCTCAAAAACTGGGAAAATAAATTGTTTAGTGATACACATAATCATGCTTATCACCAAAATTTCAGATGCTACTTTATCTCCTCAGGTTGAAGATGGCTATGATCAGGAAAAGGAACCTGGAAGACTCTAGGGTGATGAACTATTCTTTTCATCTTGGATAATGGTTAGCTAAAAGTTCACTTTTATATTTATTCTTTAAAGTGTACAAAGATCCCACCCATGTAGTCTTCCTTATGCTATAACTCTATATGATGTATACTATATTTATGTAATATATGAGTTCTGTCTATAAAGTATTCAGCCACGTACCATGAAAAATAGGGACATTTACTGAAGAAGGTGCAGGATACAAGAAACACTGTACACAGGACAATGACCCTTCAATCCCCTTCAAAGCAGATACCTTGGGATCTCACACAGTTCCTCTGATTACCATCAGTTGCCCTGTCATATTTTCCTGAATCTCACTGATGGTCTGACATTTCTTCCCTTTCAAAAGTTTTAGTTTTGGGAAAAACCAGAAGTCGCAGGATGCCAAATCTGGGCTGTAAAGGTACTGAATCACCTGGGTAATCTGACATTTTGCTAAAAAAAACCTTGCACAAATGATGCGCGAGCTGGCATGTTATCGTGATGATACTGCCAATCACCAGTTGCCTACAGCTGCAGCCTTCTGAATCACAAAAATAGTTTCCACAGAGGAATGTTAAAGCTTAATGCAAAATTTGATGTAGATTCATTGTCTACTCAGTCATTCTGAACGCAGCAGCCACAAACTACACATCTTCACTCAACGGTGTCTACTGCTCTCACTGACTAGTACGGTGAAGTCATTACTGTTCACACATGCATATTCCAGTCCACTCTCCTTGGCTTCCAGGTTATATCAATGTTGTGCAAGCCATCTTCACTATATTAACAACAGTTGGAGTTTTTCCGGACAGACCGTGTACATATATAAAATTCTTTTCTAAAGACACCCAACCATTCAAAAAGCTGTTATCGAGTTAATTTAATTTAACAACAGAATAAACCTAAATAGCCTATATAAACCTATTATCACATTCTCATTTGTAATTTGCTAATCTGCTAGTTCACTCATTGCTAAATCTGTTGGCTTTGTTAATAAAGCTTTAACATGAAAATGTATAGCAAAAGTACTGGTTGACCTAGCCTAACTCTACAAAATGCTGAGAATGATCCTAGAAAGAGTAAACTAAAAAATATAGACTGATCAATAATAATGCATTATATGCACTATAAACACAGAGTTAGTATACTTTATGGGCTTCCCAATTAAATTAAAACCTCTAAATCCTACTGTGATATGTGAAATGATATGTGAAGACAGAATGAAGGAATCAATATTTAGTACAGATGTCACCTTGCATGTGCAGATATTTCTGTATTTTATAAGTGCCGCAATAAATACTCTCTCATTTGCATTATATTAAATTTTCAAATGTAAAAAATGGGGCACCTGTATTAAAATACAGTAACAATTCCACATCAAAATTAAGTGTGGATTTATGACGTGTTACTCAGAATCTCCTTCAACAGCAAAGAACTGATTAGCACTACAAGCTGATCTGTAAGATTAATGTATATTTCTGCCAAAGTCTCTTTCTGCATAAATAACAATTACAGTGGAATTTTTTTAAGCATTCACAGCAACAGATATCTTAACACTCTTTCATAACAATCTGTCTATATTTATGTCCTCTCTAGAAACAAACCTCCTAGGATGACAGCAACAGTATATATTTCATAAGATATTTTATTTCCTTTCTAACCTTTATTCCAATGTCTACTTACTCAGGTACTTTTTAAAAGAGATTTTCCCTTGCTTACATAAAATATTTTAAACTCTAGGATTTAATTAAAACCAAGTTAGAACATCACAAATTAAAGTGCTACTAAACATGTAGAGAAGTTTATATTTTATATATTTTAAATTTATACATTTTTTAAGTTTATTTTTATTGTTGACACTATTACAAATGTCCCCATTACTCGCACCCCTTTTCCCTACCCTCTGGTCATCACTACACTGTTTCTATGTCTATGGGTTATGCATATATGTCCTTTGACTAATTCCTTCACCTTTTTATTTTGTTTTATTAAACTAAGGCCCAGAAAGTTATGTGTCTTACTTAAGGTAATCTAATTAATTTAAACTAGATACCAGACCTTACTAACTTGACCTTACTGGCCATTAATTTTGAAGTTAGTCAGACCTATGATTCCTGACATAGCAACCTGATGCTTCCATAAAATAGGAATAATAACACAATGCAAACAACTTTGAATAAAAATAAATGAGACTTCCAGCCAAGATGGGGGCAAAGGTAGAAACCCTTCCCTTCCTTATACAACCAAAAGGAGGATAACGACCAATCCAAAATCAATAAACAACCAGAAGTGTCAGAAAATCAAACTGCATGGAACTCCAACAACCAAGGAATTAAAGAAACAGTCATCCAGACCAACCAAACTGGTAAGATAGGTGGACAGAGAGAACCCACTGTTAGGCGGTGGACCATGCAGGCAGGGCTAGCTGAATGGTAAACTGAGACTCAGAGCTAACTGTGGACTAGGCAGGGGTTGTCACAGAAGAAGAAACACCCAGTCTCACACCGGAGTTCATTGGAAAGTGGGGCTAGAGCCGAGCATGCAAGCTGCATTATTCCCACTCTGACCCCTCACTCATAGACAGCCCTGCAGCTCAGCAAAAAGGGTTGCCCTGCCCTATAAATACCTAAGTCCCCGCCCCCTTACGACATAATACCTAAGACCCCACCTCCTTTTTTTTTTTTTTCGTCTCAGGTGTGCTGAGACCAAAAAAATATGGCCCAAATGAAAGAACAGAGCAAAACTCCAGAGAGAACTAAATGATGAGGAGATAGCCAATCTAGCTGATGGAGAGTTCAAAGCCCTGATAATCAAAATGCTCACAGAACTGACTGAGCTTAGTTGCAAAATGAAAGAGCAAATGAAAGATACCCAAGGTGAAATGAAGTAAAATATTCAGGTAACCAACAGTGACAGGAAGGAAACTGAAACTCAAATCAATGACTTGGAACAAAAGGCAGAAATAATCATCCAACTAGGACAGAATTAAGAAACAACAATGCCAAAAAAAAAGAGAGAGAGATTTAGGAATCTCTGGGGCAACTTTAAATGTTCCCATATGCAAATTATAGGGCTGACAGAAAAAGAACAAGAGCAAGAAACTGAAAACTTATTTCAACAAATAATGAAAGAAAACTTCCCCAATCTGGCAAAAGAAATGGATTTCCAGGAAGTCCAGGAAGCTCAGAGAGTCCCAAAGAAGTTGGACTCAAAGAGAAACACATCAAGGCACATCATCATTAAGTTACCCAAGATTAAAGACCAAGAGAAAATCCTAAAAGAAGTAAGGGGAAAGGAAAAAATGAACTACAAAGGAGTTTCCATTAGACTATCAGCTGATGTCCCAAAAGAAACCTTGTAGGCAAGAAGGAGGTGGAAAGAAGTATTTGAAGTCATGGAAGGCAAGGACCTACATCCAGGATTACGCTACTCAGCAAAGCTTTCATTTAAAATGGAAGGGCAGATAAAGTGCTTCCCAGATAAGGACAAGTTAATAGAGTCCAACATCACCAAGCCATTATTATAAGAAAGGTTACAAGGACTTATCTAAGAAAAAGAAGATAAAAAATATGAACAGTAAAATGAATTCACAATTATCAACAAGTGAACCTAAAAAAGAAAGAAAGAAAAACAATGAAAACAAAAACTAAGCAAACAACCAGAACAAGAACAGATTCAGAAAAATGGACATCACATGTAAGGTTTTCAATGGGCATGGGGAGAGAAGGAATGTGGAGGGAATTACAGAAAATAAGAAGCATAAAAGAAATAAAAGGCATCCAAATAGGAAGGGTGCAAGCAAAACTGTCATTGTTTGCAGATGACATGATAGTATACATAGGACACCCTATGACGCTACAAAAAAACTACTCAACCTGAAAAGTGAATTTGGCAAAACAGCAGAATACAAAGTCAATATTCACAAATTGAAGGCATTTTTGTACATCAACAATAAAGTATCAGAAATCAAGAAAAAAATCTCATTTGATATAGTAACAAGAAAAATAAAACACCTAGGAACAAACCTAACCAAGGGTGTAAAAGACCTGTACTCAGAAAATTATACAACACTGAAGAAAGAAATTAAGGAAGACAGAAACAAATGAAAGCATGCTATGTTCATGGATTGGAAGAATTAACATCATCAAAATGTCCATACTACCCAAAGCAACTTACAGATTCAATGCAATCCCTATTAAAGTACTAATGACATATCTTACAGATATAGAACAAACACTTCAAAAGTTTATATGGAACCACAAACAACCCCGAGTAGCTGTGGCAATTTTGAGAAAGAAGAACAAAGTAGGAGGGATCACAATACCTGATACCAAACTGCATTACAAGGCCATTGTAATCAAAAACAGCCAGGTACTGGCAAAAAACAGACACATAGACCAGTGAAACAGAACAGAGAGCCCAGAAATAAACCCAAGTCTCTATGGTCAATTAATATTTGACAAAGGAAAAAGCAGCATAAAATGAAGTAAAGATAGCCTTTTCAACAAATGGTGTGGGGAGATCTGGACAGCTACATGCAAAAAAAAAAGAAAGAAATTTCATCACCAACTCACACCATACACAAAAATAAATTCAAGGTAGATAAAAGACTTAAATATAAGCCTTGACATCATAAAGGTCCTACAGGAAAACACAGGCAGGAAAATCTCAGACATTTTGCCCAGCAATATTTTCACCAATATGTCCTCTAGAGCAATGGACACAAAGGAAAGAATAAACAAATGGGACCTCATTAAATTAAAAAGCTTCTGTATGACTAAAGAAAACAGCATTAAAATGAAAAAGAGAACCAACTATTTGGGAAAACATATTTGCCAATGATATGGTAAAACCTTGATCAAACCTTGGACAAGGGTTTGATCTCCAAAATATATAAAGAACTCACACAACTCCACTCCAGGAAGACAAACAACCCAATAAAAAACTGGGTAAAGACTTGAACCGCCACTTTTCTAAGGAGGACATACATAGGACTCAGAGACATATGAAAAGATGCTCAGCTTCACTAGCCCTCAGAGAGATGCAAATTAGAACCACAATGAGATACCACTTCACATCAGTCAGAATGGCCATAATTAAAAAATCAACAAACGACAAGTGTTGGAGAGGGTGTGGAGAAAAGGAAGCCTAATGCACTGTTGGTGGGAATGCAGAATGGTCTAGCCACTGTGGAAAACACTATGGAATTTCTTCAAAAAACTAAAAATGCC
This sequence comes from Artibeus jamaicensis, assembly GCF_021234435.1. Lineage (NCBI taxonomy): Eukaryota > Metazoa > Chordata > Mammalia > Chiroptera > Phyllostomidae > Artibeus > Artibeus jamaicensis. The sequence continues at coordinate 24,036,602 of NW_026521788.1, forward strand.
TTTTAGTTTTTAGAAACTGCCTTTTGACCTAGCAATTCCACTGCTGGGATTATATCCTAAGAATCCTGAAATACCAATCCAAAAGAACCTATGTACCCCGATGTTCACAGCAGCACAATTTACAAGAGCCAAGTGCTAGAAACAACCTAAATGTCCCAGTAAATGAAGAGATACAAAAACTATGGCACATTTATACAACAGAATACTACACAGCAGAAAGAAAGGAGGAGCTCCCACCCTTTGCGATGGCATAGATGGAACAGGAGAGGATTATTCTAAGTGAAATAAGTCATGCAGTGAGGGACAAACACCATATAATCTTAGCTTTAAGTGGAACCTAATCAACAAAACAAAACAAACAAGCAAGATTGCCAGAGACATTGAAATAAAGAACAAACTGACAGTAACTAGAGGGGTGGAGGGAGAGAGATAGTGGGGGGAAAATGAGGAAGGGCCATCAAGGAACATATATAAAGGATACATGGACAAAACCAAGGCGGGGTGAAAGCAGGGGAGGGGGATGGGAATGGCTGCGGGGGTGGAAGAGTTGTAGTAGGTAAATGCAGACAACTGCACTTGAACGACAATAAATTTTTAAAAAGGAAGTGGGGGCCTAAACACAAAGCTGGGCTCCCCAGCCTACAGCACTAGAGCCAGAAAAGAACCCCAACTAACATACACCTGTGAAAAGCAGCAGGGTTTCTGTCAACCAGGGAGAGACAGCTGATGATGCAGACAGCCTCTTCAGGGGCCAACACAGGAAATTTCAATTATAGTCACTTACCCTGGGCTCCATCATAGGGAGGGCAGAGTGTACTAGAGATGTTTAGGGAAAATCTGGGTTTGGTGGCTCCAGGGAGAGAGATGAAGAACAGCCACCAGACCCCTGTGCTGAGTCATTCCCCATAATATAGGAGGACACCTTTCTCAGGCAGAGCACTCCTCTCCAAGTGCATCAGCTTGAGGGGAAGCAGTAGCCCTGCCCACAGGAATTACTCTGCCCAACACTATAGTGCTTAAGCTAGGCTGATGATTACAGCTTGAGGCTATTGACTGATTAGTTAAACAACTAAGGCAGAAAACAGAAAGAAGCCAAAATGGGAAGACAAACAAACACAGATGAAATGAAAGAACAAGAGAATTCTCTGGAAGAAAAACTAGATGAAATAGAGGCAAACAATTTATCAAACAGAGTTTAGAGTAATGATTATATGGATACTCAATAGCATGAATAAAGACATAGTAACCATAAAAATGACCAGTCAGAAATAAAGAATGAAATATCTGAAGTAAATAACACAATAGAAGGAATAAACAGTAGGGCTAGATGAAACAGAGGACTGAATCTGATTTGGAAGACAAGGTAGGAAAAAAACACAGGCAGAGTGGCAAAAAGAAAAGAGAATTTTAAAAAGTAAGGAGAGCTTAAGAAACATTTTGGATAACATTACGCATAACAACATCCATATCATGGGAATACCAAAAGGAGAAGAGAGCAAGCAAGGGATTGAGAACCTATTTGAAGAAATACTGAATACAGAAATACTGAACTTCCCTAACCTGGTGAAGGAAAAAGACACACAAGTCCAGGAAGCTCGGAGAATCCCAAACGAGTTGGACCCAAAGAGACCCACGACACATCACAAGTAAAATGATGAGGCTTGAAAAGAAGGAGAAAATCCTAAAAGCCACAAGAGAAAATCAGGTAGTTACAAAGGAGCACCAATTTGACTATCACCTGATTTCTCAAGAGAAACATTTCAGGACAGAAGGGAGTGGCATGAAATATTCAAGGCAATGAAAAGCAAGGACCTACAACCAAGGCTACTTTACCCAGGGAGGCTATCATTTATAATTGAAAGAGAAATAAGGAACTTTCCCAACAAGAAAAAGTTAAAAGAGTTTGTTAACACCAAACCAGTTCAGCAACAAATGTTAAAGGGCTTATTTTAAGAAGAGGAAGAAAAAGAGGGGAAAAAAGCAGAAGAAAATAGTGTAACAATAAAATCGCACTGAACACATCAATAATCACCTTAAATGGAATGGCCTAAATGCTCCAACCAAAAGACATGGGGTAGCTAAATGGGTAAGAAAACAAGACCCATATATATACTGCCTTCAAGAGATCCAACTCAGATAAAAAGATGTGCACATACTAGAAGGGATGGAAAAGATATTTCATGGAAATGGAAAAGAATAAAAAGCTGGGGTGCAGTATTTATATCCAACAAAATAGACTTTAAAACCAGGGTATAGTAAGAGACAAAGAGGGATACTACCCAATGATAAAGGATCAATCCAACAAGGGGATATAACCCTAGTAAATGTTTACACAGCCAACATAGGAGCCCCTAAATATGTGAAGCAAATCTTGATGGACATAAAGGGAGAGATAAACATAAATATGGTCATAGTTGGGGATTTAACACCTCTATGACTGCAATGAATAGATCTTCCAGGCAGAAAATCAACAAGGACGCAGCGACCTTAAGTGATACTCTAATTCAAATGGATTTAATTGATAGCTTCAGGGCCTTTTCCCCCAAAGCATCAAAATATACATACTTACCAAGTGCACATGGAACACTGTAGGATAGACCACATGGTAGGACACAAAACAAGTCTCAATAAATATAAGAAGACTGAAATCATATCAAGCATCTTCTCTGACCATAATGCTATGAAACTAGAAATCAACCACAAGAAGAACACTGAAAAACACACAAAGATATGGCAGTGAAATAACATGTTATTAAACAATGAATTGGTCAACAAGGAGATCAAGGAAGAAATCAAAAGATACCCTGAAACAAATGAAAATAAGGACACAACAATTCAAAATGTGTGGTAAACTGGAAAAACAATCCTTAGAGGGAAATTCATAGGATTATAGCCTATCTCAAAATAAACAAATAAAAGAAAAGAAAGCTCAAACAATCTAACTTCATACTTAAAAGAACTTGAAAAGAACAACAAACAAATCCCAAGGTGAGTTAGAAGGCAATAATAAAGATCAGAGCAGGAATAAATGAAACAGAGTCTAAAAAACGATATAAAAGATCAATGGATCTAAACTGGAAAGGAAGAAGTAAAACTGTCATTATCTGCAGATGACATGATACTGTACATAGAGAACTCCAAAGATTTCACCAAGAAACTACTTGAACTAAAAACAGAATTCAGCAAAGTACCAGGATACAAAATTAATATCCAGAATTCTGTTGCATTTCTATATGCCAATAATAAACTAACAGAAATTAAGAAAACAATCCTTTTCACGATTGCTACAAAAAGAATAAAATACCTAGGAATAAACCTAATCAAGGAAGTAAAAGATCTGTATTTGGAAAATTAGAAGAAACTGAGGAAAGAAATAGAAGACACAGGCCTGGCTGGTGGAGCTCAGTGGATGAGCGTTGGCATACAAACCAAAGGGTCGCTGGTTCCATTTCTAGTCAGGGCGCATGCTTGAGCTGCGGGCCAGGTCCCCAGGTGGGGGCATGCAAGAGCAACCAGTTGATGTTTCTCTTCCACATTGATGTTTCTCGCCCTCTATCCCCTCTTCCCTCCCCCCTCTCTAGAAATAAATAAAATCTTAAAAGAAGAAATAGAAGATACAAATACATGGAAGCACATACTGTGTTCATGGATAAGAAGAATTAACATCATTAAAATGTCCATACTACCCAAAGCAATCTGTAGATTCAACACAATTCCTGTCAAGATTCCGATGATGTATTTCACAGAACTAGAATACACATTTCAAAAATGCATATGGAACCACCAAAGGTCTTGAATAGCAAAAGCGATTCTGAGAAAGAAATACAAAGTTAAGGAATCACTCTATAACACCAAACTATAGTATAAGGTCATAGTAATCAAAACAGCCTGTTGCTGGCATAAAAACAAACACACAGATCAATGGAACAGAATAGAGGGCCCAGAAATAAACCCACACCTTTACAGTCAATTAATATTCAATAAAGGAAGACAGAAAGCACATATAATGGGATAAAAACAGTTTATTCAATAAATGGTGTTGGGAAAATTGGGCAGATACATGAAAAAAAAAAAAAGAAACTAGACCACCTTCTTATACTATACACAAGAATACATTTAAAATGGATCAAAGACTTAAATGTTAGACCCAAAACTATATAAACTGTAGAGGCAAACATAGGCAGCAAAATCTCAGACAAAGCTCATAGCAGTATTTTATTGGATATATCTTCCCAGGTAAGGGAAACATAAGAAAAAATAAACAAATGGGACTACATCAAACTAAAAGTTTTTGCAAAGTAAAGGAAATCATCAACAAAATAAAAAGACAGAGCACAGAATGGGAGAACATATTTGCCGAAACATCTGAGAAGGGGTTAATATCCAAAATTTATGAGGAACTTATAAAATTCAACACTAAAAAAACAAGCCCAATTAAAAAATGGGCAAAGGACCTGAATAGACACTTCTTAATGAGGACATACAGATGACCAACAGACATATGAAAAGAAGCTCAACATCACTAATCACCAGAGAAATTCAAATTATTATTTTTTTAAATTTTAACTGTTGTTCAAGTACAGTTTTCTGCCCTTTACCCCCAGCCCAGCCCAGCGCCCCCAGCCTCCCCCTTGTTATTGTCCCTGTGTCCTTTATACTAGTTCCTTCAAACACTTCCCCCCTTCCCCTGAAATTCCCTCCCCTCTCCCCTCTGGTCACTGTTAGCCTATTCTCAATTTCAGTGTCTTTGACTATATTTTACTTGTTTGTTTTGTTGATTAAATTTCTGTTAAAGGTGAGATTATATGGAACTCGAAAGCAAAATAAGCCAGGCAGTGAAAGACAAAAGAGAAATTCAAATTAAAACTATGATGAGATATCATCTCACACCTGTCATAATGGCTATCGGCAACAAATCAACAAACAAGTGCTGGCAAGGATGTGGAGAAAGGGGAACCCTTTTGCACTGTTGGTGGGAATGCAGATTAGTGCAGCCATTGTGGAAAGCAGTATGGAAATACCTCAAAAATATTAAAAATGGATCTGCCTTTTGGCCCAACTATCCCACTCCTGGAAATATAGCCAAAGGAACCCAGACACTAATTCAAAAGAACATAAGCACCTACCCCTATGTTCAATGCAGCGTCATTTACAATCACCAAGATATGGAAGCAACCCAAGTGTCCATCAGTAAATGAATAGATAAAACAATTATGGGACATTTACACAATGGAATACTACTTAGCCATAAACAGGAAAAGATTTTTACCCTTTGCAACACTATGGATGGACATGGAGAAAATTATGCTAAGTGAAATAAGCCAGTCAGAGAAAGATAAATACTGTATAATTTCCTCATATGTGGAATCTAATGAACAAAGTGAACTAACAAGGAAAATGGGGACAGGATCATAGAAGGAGAACAGATGACAGCTAGAGGGGTGGGAAGTGAGGAGGCAGAGGGTGTCTGAGCATAAAAGAAATAGGACTCATGAACATGGACAACAGTGTGTTGATTTCTAAGGGGAGGATGGTATAGGGGGACTAAATGGTAATGGAAAAAATACAATAAAGATTAAATTTTAAAAATGAACAAAAGGTTTAAATAGCCATTTCTCCAAAGAAGATATACAAATAAGCACATGAAAAGATGTTCAACATTAAGGAAATGTAAATCAAAACCACAATGAGATACCACTTAACATCCATTAGAATGGCTATTACTTAAAAATAAAAAAAATAAAAAGAAAATAACAAGTGTTGGAGAAAATGTGGAGATAGTGGATCCTTGTGCACAGCTGGTGGGAATGTAAAATAGTGCAGCCATTACAGAAAACAGTTAAACACAGAATTACCATATGACCCAGCAATTCTACTCCTAGGTATATATTCAAAAGAATTAAAACAGCCTAAATGTCCATCAATAGAAAAGTTGATAAACAAAGTGTGTATACATACAATGAAATATTATTCAGCCTTAAAAAGAAAGTTCACTGCTGGTGGGAATGTAAACTGGCACAGCCACCCTGAAAAACAGTATGAAGATTCCGCAAAAAATTAAGAATAGAATTACCATGTGACCCAGCAACCCTTCTTCTGGGTATCCACCTGAAAAATTTGAAACCTTTATTTATAAAGCTATACACACCCCTATGTAAACAACCCAAATGTCCATTGACAGATGACTGGATAAATAAGATGTGGTACCTATACATAATGATATATGATTCAGCCATAAGAAAAGATGAAATACTGCCATTTGCAACAACGTGAATGGACCTTGGTAATATCATGCTAAGCGAAATAAGTCACAAAAAGTTAACAACTGTATGATTTCACTCATGTGGGGGATATAAAACTGAAAGTAACAAATGAACAAATAACAAAAAGAAATAAAAATTCATAGACACAGACAACAGTATGGTGGTTATCAGAAGGAAGGGGACCAAATATATGGTGACAGAAGGTTTGATTTTGGGTGATGGGCACATAAAATATGCAGGTCATGTATCACAGAAATGTATACTTGAAACCTACATAATCTTATTCACCAATATCACCTCAATAAATTTAATTAAAAATAAAATAAAAATAAAGTGCCCAGATTTTTAAAATAAAATTCTGATACCTCCTATAACACAGATGAAACTTAAAGACATTATGCTTAGTGAAATAAACCAGACACAAAAGAACAAAACTGTATGATTCTACCTATAGGAGGTATCTAAAATAGAGAAATTCTTTGAGATAGAAAATAGAACAGTGGTTACCAGGATACTAGGGGTTGGAGGGAGAGACTAAGAAGTTACAGGGTTTCTGTTTGGCATGATACAGAAGTTCTGGGAATGGTTAGTGGAAATGGTTGCACAACAATGTGACAGTATTTCGTGCCACTGAATGGTACACTTAAAAGTGATTAAAATGGCAAATATTACGTTATGTATATTTTACCACAATTAAAAAAAAAAACACCTGTCTAGTCCAAAAGCTTAACCGGCAAATAAGTTAAGAAAACACCCATGCTCAGCCCTGGCTCGGTGGCTCAAGTACTTGGAGTGTTGACCTGTGCACCAAAAGGCTGTGTGTGTGCTCCTCGGTCAGGGCACATGCTTAGGTTGAGGGTTTGATCCCTGATCAGGGCACATATGGGAGGCAAAAAATCAATGTTTCTCACACTGATGTCTCTGTTTCTCACTCCCGTCCTCTTTCTCTAAAAATAAACATATCCTTGAGTGAGGATTTTTTAAAAAATCTAAAAAATAAATATATAAACAACACACCCATGCTCACAGCAATGCTATTCACAGTAGCCAAAAGGTGGAAGCAACCCAAGTGTTCGTCAACAGATGAATGGATAAACAAAATGCAGTTTATCCATACAATAAAACATTCTTCAGCTATAAAAGGAGGAAATTTTGACACATGCTACACCATGGACTAATCTTGACATTATACCAAGTGATAAAAGTCAGTCAAAAAAGACAAACATTATATGATTCTACTTACACGAGGTACCTAGAGTTCCTCTAAAATCAGGGGTTCCCAACTGATACTGGTCAGTGACCTGTTAGGAGGTGAGCTTGCATGTAATGCGATTGAATTATCCCGAAACCATCCACCCAACCCTGTATGTGGAAAAATTGTCTTCCATAAAGGAAGTCCCTGGTGCTGAAAAGTTTGGGGAGCACTGCTCTAACTCCGAGACAGAAAGTAGAATTGCAGTTGCCAAGGCTAGGGCAAACGAGTAATGGAGAGTTACTTAATAGAGAATTTTACTTTTGTACAATAAAAATGGTTCTAGAGACAGATAATGTGATAACTTTACAAGAATCTGAAAGTACTTAATACTACTGAACTATACACTTTAAAATGCTTAAGATGGTAAATTTTATGTTATTTGTATTTTAGCACAATAAAAAAATTGCAAAAAAGAAATTCTGGTACATACTACAACACTGATGAACCTTAAAGGTATTATGTTAAGGAAAATAAGCCAGTTGCAAAGACAAATACTTTATGACTCAACTTACATGAGGTACTTATAGTAGTGAAATTCATAAAAATAGAAAGTAGAATGGTGATGCCACAGACTAGGGGTAAGAGTTATTGTTTAAAGGATATAGAATTTTCTGTTTGAAAAGGAAATACAAGTTCTGAAAATGAATGGTCGTAATGGTTGTGCAACAATGCAGATATACGTAATGCCTTCCAATTGTACACCTAAAAATGGTTAAAATAGGAATGTTTAAAATTGTGCTATAATATACATAAAATCTACCATTTTAACTACTTTTTAAGCATACAATTCCATTCCATTAAGCATACTCACCACATTGTACAATGACAGCACAATCCTAACTTTTGACAAGAACAGAGCAACTGTATTGCATTTTTCAAATTCTAAACTTAGCTAATTGCTTCCCTGTAGCAGGGTTTAAATTGATTCTCTAATCTCTTCATGTCCTGTAATCTGGAAATTATATCTAAAAGCTTGACTGGAGTCAAATGAAGTACTTTTAGCAAGAACTCTTCAGATTATTTTGTGTACTTCATGACCCTTGGTTTAAATTTTTTATTTATTTATTTATTTATTTATTTAAATTGATTATGCTGTTACAGTTGTTCTATTCCCCCCTTCATTCCCCTCCACCCTGCCCCTCATCCCCACCATTACCCCCCTTTAGTTTATGTCCATGTGTCTCAAGTCCTTTAGGTTCTATATTTCCCATGCTATTCTTGCCCCCCCCATCTATTTTCTATCTACTGTCTATGCTACTTATTTTCTGTACCTTCTCCCCTCATCTCCTCCTCCCACTCCCCTGTTGCTAACCCTCCTTGAGATCTTCATTTCTATATTTCCACTCCTGATCTAGCTGTTCTTTTAGTTTGCTTTCGTTTTAGGTGTGGTTGTTAATAACTGTGAGCTTGTTGTTCTTTCACTGTTCATGTTTCTTTAACTTCTTTTTTGTAGATAAGTCCCTTTAACATTTCATATAATAAGGGCTTGGTGATGATGAACTCCTTGAATTTGGTCTTATCTGAGAAGCACCTTATCTGTCCTTCCATTCTAAATGAAAGTTTTGCTGGATAGAGCAATCTTGGTTGTAGGTCTTTAGATTTCATGACTTGGAATATTTCTTTCCAGCTCCTTCTTGCCTGTAGGGTCTCTTTTGAGAAATCTGCTAACAGTCTGATGGGGACTCCTTTGTAGGTGATTGTCCCCTTAGCTCTTGCTGCTTCTAGGATTCTCTCCTTCATTTTAATTTTGGCTAATGTAATTATGATATGCCTTGGTGTGTTTCTTCTTGAGTCCAACTTTTTTGGTACTCTCTGGGCTTCTTGGATTTCTTGGAAGTCTATTTCCTTTGCCAGATTGGGGAAATTCTCCTTTATTATTTGTTCAAATAATTTTTCCACTGGTGGTTGTGTCTTTCCCCCTTCTGGTACCCCTATAATTCGGATATTGGAGCGTTTAAAGATGTCCTGGAGGTTCCTAAGTCTCTCCTCATTTCTTTGAATTCTTGCTCCTTGACTCTTTTCTGTTTGGCCATTATTTGCTTTCTTCTGGTCCACTCCATTGATTTGAGTCCCAGTTTCCTTTTCAACGCTATGGGTTTCCTGTGGAATTCCATTCATTTCCATTAGTTTAGCCTTCATATGTTTCTCTAATTTGTGGCTAAAATCAACCAGATCTGTGAGGATCCTGATGACCAGTGTTTTAAACTGTGCATCTGAGAGTTTTGCTATTTCTTCATCGCTTAGATTTATCTCTGGGGCTTTGAGGTCTTCCTGCGACATTTTTGGTCTGTTCTGGCCCTTTAAATGTGAGAAGCGGCGCCTTGGACTCCCAGGTCGCTGGGTTGTGACGCTGTATGTGGGGGCGTGATCAGGGCGGGGAAATGGCGGCGCCCTCTATCGCCTTGGCCGCCCTCTATCGCCGCCGCGGCCGGTCCAACCGCCCACTCCCTCGCTCGCGCGCAATTAGGCAACCGCAGTCAACACGCTGCACCGCCTCCCCACTGTCTCCTCTGCAGTCGCTCACCCGGTGGGTTGCTCGGTCGCTCACTAGGTCCAATCCTGCGTTTGGAACCCGTGCATCTGGATTCGCGCGTCTGGATTCCGCGCCCGGGTCCGACCGAGCCCTCCTTTGCAACTCCTCACCAGACGCCGGTTTCGCCCCTTACCGGTTGGGCTGAAGAATTTGTTGTTAGCAGACTTCTGAAAAGTTCAGTTTTCCGTGTTCTGGTTGTGTTTTCTGATGCTAATATTTAGTTGTCCCTAAACTTGGTTGTGTGAGAAGGCACGGCACATCCACCTATACCTCCATCTTGGCGGAAGTCCTCCCTTGGTTTAAATTTTATTCTCCAGTGTCAAATTTGCTATTTATCTCATCAATGTATTTTTTTTTTAATCTCAGACACTGTAGTTTCCATCTTTGCAGGTTTGTTTTGGGTCTTTTTAAAGTATCTTCCATGTTTCTATTTAACATATTCAATCTTCTAGTGTCCTGAGCATATGGAATACAATTATAAATTATAAACATTGTTTTAACATTCCTCTCTACTAATTCTATCACTGGTGTCACTTCTGTTTGTTTTGATTTTTTTCTCATCATTATGAGTCATATATTCCTGTACTTTTGTATGTCTAGTAATTTTTGATTGGATGCCAGGCACTGAATTTCACCTTGTTGGGTGCTAGATATTTTTGTATTCCTATAACTATTCTTGGGCTTTGTTTTAGGACACAATTCAATAACTTGGAAACAGTATGACCCCTTCAGTTCTTGCTTTTAGTCTCAGGTTGGCCAGAGCAGCATACAGTTTATGGCCAGTTATGTCACTACTGAGGAAAAACCTTTCTGAGTACTTTACATAATGACATGTTAAGACATTTTCCACTCTGGCTGATTGGAAAAAACACTATCCTGCCTCTCTTTACAAGATCTTTTCAACTGTTTTTTTTTCCCCTAGCCTTGGGTTTCCTCACATATATGCACTGATCAGTTCTTATAGGTGAATATTTGAGGGGAAGCATTTGGAAATCTTGGGAGTTCTTCCTCCTTTCAGTTCTCTAATCTTCAGGATTCTTCACTGAAAACTCCAGCAGCCTTGGCCTGCTCAGCCTCCAATTCTGGGAGACCACTGTGGTCAGCTTGTGCTCCCCTGTTCTGCTCTGCAGATGGGAAATTCTTTCTAAGCCGCAAGCCAGGCCAGTCACAAAGCTTACCTGATTTGTTACCCATCTTTCAGGAATCATTCTCCTTTGTTGCACAGTGTCCAAAATCAAGGAAACCAGTTTTTGTTTACTTTGTCTGACCTTTTTGCTGTTTCAGATAGGAAGGTAAATATGGCCCCTGTTATTCCCTTCTTCACCAGAAATTAAATTAAGACCAATTTTTATGTCCCTTTTATTCCTCTTTGTCTTTGTGAATTATTTTAAAGTAACCCTCCAACATCGTATCATTTCACTGCTATATATTTTAGTATTTAGTATGTCTCTCCAAAAAATCTGGACTTTCTTTGTACATGATCATGTCACTGTTATACTTAACAAATTTAACAATAATTTATTAGTAAAATCTAATACGCAGTCCACATTCCAATTTCCCAAGTTTCTCAAAAATGTTATTTTTTCCTTTTAAACAACTGGTTGTTCAACTTCTCTTTAATACTAGCATGTGAGGGGTACTATGCTAAGTGTCTGATACCCATTACCTTATTTAATTCCCAATAACCATTGAGGTAAGTATTATTATTAATCCTGTATAACTGAGAAGGACACCAAAGCTTAACATTTCTAAGAAATTTGCATAAGGTTATAGCCAGCAGATGACAGAGGAAAGTTTCTACAATCCCAAAGTCATTACTCTAACCATTATGCTTCATTACCATCTCAGGAATTATTAGGATAGAAAGTTAGATGGTATCAATGCTGAAGTGGAAAGTCAAATTCTAAAACTACTTCATTTAAATGCCATCACAGATCAAAGACTTGAGAAAATTAGCAATGCTGCTTTATTTGAAATATATTACCATAGAATCTACTTGACAATTAAAAAAAATAAAATTTCCAGCCCTGGCTGGTGTAGCTCAGCAGATTGAGCACAGGCCTGCTAACCAAAGAGTCACCGGTCCAATTCCCAGTCAGGGCACATGCCTGGGTTACAGGCCAGGTCCCCAGTAGTGCACAAGTGAGAGACAACCATACACTGATGTTTCTCTCCCTCTCTTTCTCTTTCCCTTCCCCTCTCTCTAAAAATAAATAAATAAAATCTTTTTAAAAATAGAATTTCCAAATACAAAAGCAAGTTTTATTTTAAAAAGGAATGTGGTTGAAATGAAAATTAACTACCATGTGAAACTAGAGAATACAGATTCAAGTTAATTCATAATGCTCTCCAACAGCCCTGTCAAACAGAATGTGCTGCAATGATAGAAAGTTTATATCTGCACTGTTCAATACAGTAACCACTAGCTACATGTGGCTATTGAGTAAGCACCTAGAATGTATCTAGTGAAACTGATAAACTAAATTTTAAATTTTAGTTAGCATAAATTTAATTGTAATTATCAATTCACCTGTCTCCACCACTAGACTCTGAGCTCGTTTGAGGGATGGAGTATGATTTTTCTCTCTCTCCAGGGTCTTGGTACCTGTTACACAGATAAAACATGCTTATTGATGTGTGGTAGAATGTGTAAATAGAATTTTCTAGATGTGTCCAAGTAAATTCTCTAAATGTATCAGACTGAGAAAGAGTACAATCTTAATCTATTAGATTACATCCTGTTTCTAGTCTGATTTTTAAAGCAGATGAAATATCTTATTTACTCATTTATTCACCAAACATGTTCTGAGCTTGTCTATATAATTGGTGCTCAGGATATGATGGTGAATAAGACTCTTCCTGGCATCAAGAATCACTCAGTCTCATAGAAAATACATATAATTGCTCCACAAAAAGAATATTTTTTAAAGGTAAAAATAATTGCTATAGGAACCACAAAGGAAAATAAGCACTTGATAGTGGAGGGAAGTTTTATGAACTAAAGAACTTAGTAACCTAGTTTAAAGATGAAAGGTAGTTCACCACCTGGAGGATGGCAGGATGGTAGAGAGGCGTTTGAAGTAAAACGAACAGCCTATGGGAAGGTATAAAGACACAAAAAGACATAGCTTGCGTGGGGAGCGGGGCAAAAAGGAGTTCACTATATTTAGAACATAGGGGATGGAATAGGAAGGCAAGGCAGAGACATAAGAGCTAAACCAAACAGATGTCTTAAAGATTATATCCTAATGCCATTTATGTGCCGTGGTATAGAGCGCTCGCTTAATCCTGTAGGAGAGTAAATAATCAAAGTACTGAAGTTTATTTTTTCAAGAAAAAAAATAGCATGTTGATTTAATTCCAATACTCAAGGAACAAACTTGAAAAAGCCGAACAAACTGTACTTTAGAACTTGGTACTTACAAATAGACATCAAGTAATTATCCAAGTCTGAACAAACAATGTTATTAGGAAGGAATTTTATGTTTTAAATAACCAACATTAAATCACTTTGAAGAAAAATGCAACTATTATTTATATAGCTGACATGAATAATGAGGATCTATTTCTCTAAGATTACATTAAAGTTTCAATTTTCTCATAGTCAGTAAAACTCACTTTGAACTTATTATTTGTTAGCCTAGGAAATGTCTACAATTTTTGGAAAAAAAAAACCCAAAAAACCTGATTACTCTTAGTTTGAAGGAAAAAAAGGTTAATTGATTTCTAGTCGTTTATTCTCTCAAAAACAGGGCTAAACCCCCGTCCTCCCACTGCAGCAGTATTCAACTTTCCAACGCCAGATCATTAATTACCGTTAATGTCAATCACTTCTCACAAGTTGGTCAATCATACAGTTGCCTTTGTTTTTCAAGTAACATTCTAAACTGTTACCTCTTCTTCCTGCAGGTATCTAGCATATCAGTCTTAAACCATTACTTCTCCTTCACAGGAATTTAACCCTGAACTTATCCTCAAAAATAAAAACAAACCCACTTTTATAATTTCTGTCTATTACCAAAAGTTACCATAAATTCTAATCTGAACTTCCAAGATGTGCAACACCTAGCTCCCCTTGTACAGTGTATCTTCCATTTAATATTAAACTTTACTTATCTCAGAGTTTGTGTAAAATTCTCTCAACACATTGCCCTAGCGTGACAGTTAGCATACTTAAATTAGGCAATTTTCAAATACCTGGGCAGTCCACTAATAATTATTTTGTTTAAGCAGAGTTTTCTAGCTGATTGCTTTATATGCTATCTGGAATTGAAAAATCTGCTAAAATCAAGACAAACTGAAAGAAGAACAATATAGTTAATTCCTCAGATATCTTTACATCTTAAACTTCCTACGGTTAAACATCCTGAAACTGGGAAAATAAAATCTTTTTAAATATTACTTTTTGTTATTGTTATTATTAACAATTACATTTAACGAGAGCCTACTATATCCAAGACACCTGGCATACATTAATTAAGTTAAACTTCACAAGACCCCTATGAGAAAGGTATTATCTTTTCCATGGGAATGGAATAAACTCAAGTTTGGAGAGATGAAGTAACTTGCTCAACATCCAGATGTGATGTTCCTGGGTTTTAGAATATAGATCTGTCTAAACTAAAGCATGTGCCACCAATGTTAGCAATTAAAGTTCCAATGTCCATTGAATTGAGCCAGTAACATTTTTTTTAATCCTCACCTGAGGACATACTTACTGATTTACAGAGAAGGGCAGTGAGGGAGACAGGGAGAGAAACATCAATGTGACAGAAACATCGATCTGCTGCCTCCTGCACATGCCTAGACTGTGGACTGATATCACAACCCAGGTATGTGCCCTGACTGGGGATCAAACCTGTGACCTTTGTGTTTATGGACAGACCAGGTTTCCAACCCCACTAGCCAGAGTCATTAGCATTTCTTTTAAATACAGACAAGAGAGTGGAGTAAACAATATTGCCTCAATTATATTTTTTCTAAAAATACAGTGAATCAATCTGAATAATACATAAAGATACAAACCCAGACATTAACATTAACTACAGTTTTAAAGATAACACCCAGGCACAGCTACTAGTGACAATTATAGTGACATTTTTCATATAATGCACAAAACAAAGTGGTTTCTATGCTAAGAGATTTTTGCACATGAAATAATTAAAAGAATCCAGCATTTAATTATATTAAGTACATATGCTTAAATATTTAGAACATTTTTATTTACTATTTATAAACTGTGGTTTGTTAATCATGTTTACCCACAGTAGTAAAAATGTTTATCAAATATCGATTTTAACAAACTGGACAAATATAATATTAAAGTTAGAAAATCTGAATATTCCAGAATAAGGTTACTGTATATGTAATAATAGTACAAATATATGCACTTGAAGCATTTAAATATAAGTGCTATAATAAAATAATAGACATTTAAAAAGGGAAAATAAACATACAAACTGTAGAATATAATTAATTTGTACTGGGAAAGGAAAGCAAGTTCCCCTAATTAAAAAACAAATATATATACACACATGCACACACGTTAAATTACTTTAGTTAACATCTGTTGTTTCTGCCTGTCCAGCAACCACTTCCCCTCTCTGGGAAATACCACATTTTTCCTTCAGGAATGACATGCCCCTAATTCATGTGATTTGAAACTGTATAGCCAACACACCCCACTCCAGGGTAGGAACAAGAGCCAATCCCAGCCACAGAAAGTATTCCATCACTCTGGCCACAGAGATCACCTCTAGGGAAGGCAAGGACAGAAGTCAGGCCAATGAGACTTACATACAGTAGTTTGCTGGAATCATAGAGAAATAAGTTCTCTCTCTTCTGGGGTTTTTAAGGTTGTAGGATGTAAGCCTAGTGCTATTAGTACCATCTTTCCCATGGAGTCTGACTTCAGACTATTTTTTCACACTACTCCCAAACAGGCAAGGAAACTAGTGGTCACCTGTGGTGGAGGAAAAAATTAGGATTTTGACTTTCAATGTTATATTTTCTATATTGTTAATATTAATATATTTCTACATTAATATATTTCTAAATATATTTTCTATATTTTCCAGTTTTCCAAAGTGAACACCTATTACTTTTATAATAAGAAATATAAAACATTTAAAATACTGCCCCTGTGTTTTCCTCTCATATATGCTCATTTATCACTATTTAATGTCTCAATTTTCTCATAATTTACCAAAGTGAGTAGAACATATATCTTAAAATAATTAACTTTTCCCCTAAGCACAAAAGTTATTTTTATTTTGAGTGGGGGGGAAGTTGTGAGTGAATTTTTAAAAAAAATTAGTTCTCTTTTAAAAAGGTATGTACTAAACAATTCTATATGGGGGGAAATGGTTAACATTCAGCAAGTGCTATAGACATTGTAAAAATTGCTCGAGGTAAAACTAAAGATTAAAAGTGGCCAAATGAGGTTTAATAACCACCAATTACATTAGTCCTATAATTAAATAATATGAGCTCTGAAAGGTCAGTTGAAATCTTTCAGTTATAATTATTTTACATAATATTGCATTATGGGAGAAATTACATACTATTGTTTTGCTCTTAAATATTATAAGCAAGGCAGTCTCAAGGTGTACCCCCTGGGAATGTAAAAAGTCTTAATGAATATAGTAAATGTTCTATAAACTATAAAGAAAGAGTTTCTTATCAACTTTTATTAGTTTCTATCACTCTTTCCCTTTCTCCCCAGACACAACCCACTCCCCCAAACTTTGCTTTTTGTCAATATTATTCTGTTTTGTAATCCTCAGTAATTGTGGACACAATCAAGTATCAATGACACTTTCTTGACATAATTATGTAGCCAGAGTGATGTTCTTAAGTGGAAAAGGTAATCAGGGACAATAAAGAGTAGCTAGAAGCCCTGGTTGCTGTAGCTTGGTGGATTGAGCAGGGGCCTGCGAACCAAAAGATCGCGGTTTGATTCCCTGTCAGGGTACATGCCTGGGTTGCAGGCCAGTTCCCAGCAGGGGATGCACCAGAAGCAACCATACATTGATATTTCTCTCCTTCCCCTCCCTTCTAAAGATAAATAAATTAAATTTAAAAAAAAGAGTAGCTAGAGGCCAGAGCCACCTTCTCACAAAGCAGCATTAGGTTCTAAAAAGTTTTTATTAAGAGGTGATACTCAACAAACTCATTACCTTGTCCAACACCAGAAAAACAGCAGGTTGATCACAGATGTTGAGACATCCAACATCTATCTCTCGAGATGCTGACACTTTACTAGTTTGTCATATGGTTCAATGAAACCTAAACTCTTCTACAGCTATCAACCCCAAACTATTTTACTTTATCTTCAAATGCCTTTCTTCTACTGCAGGATCACTTGCACATATGACCCAAAGAGGTGCTTTAATATAAACAACGGTATACCCCAAAACCCATCCTCCCCCCAAAACCCATCCTTCCCCCGAAAACTGTGGAAGACACATACATTTATAAAATCATAGAAAGAAAATGGGTCTCTCCAGGTACCACAGAGAAAATAAAACATTTTACTGTTGTCGCTTACCTATAAAATGGTTATTCTACTTATATTTCAAATGCTTACAATATATTTTAGGCATCTGAAAGAGAAGGTAAAGAATCCCTAACTATGAAGATTAGAGAGACAGCAACTTAAAGAAGAGTCCGTTTCAAACTCTTCTCCCAACACTCACAGAGCCGATAACACCTGACTCATTCTCTGAAACATTGGTGGGCCAGGATGGGATGAGAGAATGAGAACAGGAAGACTCTGTAAAAGGTAAAAACTGAATAGTCCAAGAAGCCTGCACTTTGTTTTGCTCCTTGGGGTCTGCACTAACTTTCCATTCTTGTTTCGTTTCCATGATTAATAATTCTTCCCATCATTGGTCTAACTAAACCCCCCTACTCATTTCCAACTACATCCATAGATCCCAGCGGAACCAATCAAGTCTACCTGTGTCGCCTGGCTGCCCGTGCGGAGACGGACGTCGGCGCCCGAGTGAATCCGTCCGCTAGGAACTCGGCACTGGGAGAAGTTCTCCCGGGACAGAGGGAAGGGACGGGGTTAGGAGAAGAAAAGCGGAGACAGGGGGCAGAAAGGACTAAGGACTCCTCTCAAGCCCCTAAACGGAGCCCATCGGGGAGAGGTAGCTACCGCCGCCCGACCTGAGAAGTGTGCAGATCCCAGCCGACGAACGTCCGGCCCCAGAGATCAAGTACTTTAAACTGTTTTGCACCCCCTCCCATTTTGTCTTCCCTAAATAACGGCTATCTCCGGACACCCTTCAGAGTTCAGCACTCACCCGTCCACGCTGAAGCGCCAGCTGCTTCTGCGTCAAATCCTCCCACCTAAGACACCCATAGAGACGAAGAAACAGCAGAGACAAGCCTCCACCGCCGCCCACCTTCTTGTGACTCTCCGAGCCGCTGGGCCTGTCGGGAACGTGGCGAAATGCTTGTGGGAGGGGCACGGAGGAGTGACTGGGGGAGGGAAACAACTCGCCCCGCCCTGGCTTCGGGCCCCGCCCCGGCCCCAGCCCCGCCCCCTCAGTGTTTAGGCGGGAAAACTCTCGAATCTTCCGGTGTTTTCCGTGCCACACACGCAAAGGTTAGTAAGAGCCGAAGACAAGTTCAGTGCCTTCTGTCACCTCGTGGGTACCAGTTTACGTATTGGCTAAGTAAAAAGGAGTCAGTGAAAAGAGAACAGGACCACAGTGAGTTGAGAGTTGTTCCTTTTGAACTACATTAGGTTTAAGCTTCTGGTAAAATTGCCCTATTTCCTGACCTTGAGTTTTTTAAATTTAGAAACCTCACCATTTCCTCTACTGTATGGGTTTTTCAAGTTTCCTCTTTGCAAACTAATAATATACTGGGGGGTTTAGTCTTAAACTACTCGTATGTTTTTCTCCAATATTGCAGTGAGAAGTGAGGATGGAGAAGGATCCTCTTGCCGTGGAAAGAGAATGAAAATATTTTTATAATAATATGAGAGAACTTTCAAATTTAAAAATCTTGAATTTTCTTAGCACAGCTGTAGAAAATTCTACAACTATGGAAACAAAAGAAGGAAGTCAGAACTATAATCAGTTAAACTGTGAAGTAAGCAAAACTACTATTTCATTTTTTCTCAATTGTTCCTCCCCCCCAACCTAAGAAAACAAATTATTGTGTTCACTGTGTTAGCACTTTACATCCAATCCAATGTTTGCTTACAAGCAGGCTATGTGGGTAGACACCGTTTATTTAATTGCAGGTGGGGATGCAGGCTAAGACCCCAAGTAATGCAGTAGATGCTGTATTTAGCTGGGACACACGCCTTACCTGAAGGGCACTAAGGTCCTTGTCCTTAGGCAGTATTCTTCAATCTGTTGTCCTCTGGATCTACCTGTCTCAGGAGTTGGAAATCTCTGATGATTGGCTTCTCAGCTACCAAAATGTATCTTTTCTGTCTTTCCATTTGGAGCCTGTTCTCTGTTAAATGAGAAATCTGCTAAAGAAATCTTTCCCCATTTATTCGTAGGCACTTAGCATGTTATCCTTCCCAGGCAGCATGTTCATTAGCTCTGATGATGGAAACTTTGAACGGTGTCATAGATCAGTGTGGAACACTTTGGAGACTCATGGAACCTTAAGTAGTAGCTGGGTCAACTGTTTCTCAGAACAAGGGAAAAAGAAAGTAAAATTTTCAATATATATGTTTTGAAAAAACTCTATTTTTAAGAACAGAATTGGTGAAATTCAATCCTGATTTTAGTCAATGTTTGTCTATCTAAAATTAAATAACCATTTGAGCTAATTTTTAAATAACATGTAAAAACATAAGTCACTGGTTCTCAAACTTTTTGGTCTCAGGAACCCTTTACATTCTTTTTTTTTTATTATTGATTATGCTGTTACAGTTGTTCTATTCCCCCCCATTCATTCCCCTCCCCCCTACCCCCCGTCCCCACCATTACCCCCCTTTAGTTTATGTCCATGTGTCTCAGGTTCTTTAGATTCTATATTTCCCATGCTCTTCTTGCCCCCCATCTATTTTCTATCTACTGTCTATGCTACTTATTTTCTGTACCTTCTCCCCCCTTCTCCTCCTCCCACTCCCCTTTTGCTAACCCTCCTTGAGATCTTCATTTCTATGTTTCCACTCCTGATCTAGCTGTCCTTTTAGTTTGCTTTTGTTTTAGGTGTGGTCGTTAATAACTGTGAGTTTGCTGTCCTTTCACTGTTCATGTTTTTTTAACTTCTTTTTCTTCGGTAAGTCCCTTTAACATTTCATATCATAAGGGCTTGGTGATGATGAACTCCTTGAACTTGATCTTATCTGAGAAGGACTTTATCTGTCCTTCCATTCTAAATGAAAGTTTTGCTGGATAGAGTAATCTTGGTTGTAGGTCTTTGGATTTCATGACTTGGAATACCTCTTTCCAGCCCCTTCTTGCCTGTAAGGTCTCTTTTGAGAAATCCGCTGACAGTCTGATGGGGACTCCTTTGTAGGTGACTGTCCCCTTAGCTCTTGCTGCTTCTAGGATTGTCTCCTTCATTTTAATTTTGGCTAATGTAATTATGATGTGCCTTGGTGTGTTCCTTCTTGGGTCCAACTTCTTTGGTACTCTCTGAGCTTCCTGGATTTCCTGGAAGTCTATTTCCTTTGCCAGATTGGGGAAGTTCTCCTTTATTATTTGTTCAAATAAGTTTTTCACTCATGGGTGTTCCTCTTCCCCTTCTGGTACCCCTATAATTTGGATGTTGGAGCGTTTAAAGATGTCCTGGAGGTTCCTAAGACTATCCTCATTTCTTTGAATTCTTGCTCCTTGACTCTTTTCTGTTTGGCCATTATTTGCTTTCTTCTGGTCCACTCCATTGATTTGAGTCCCAGTTTCCTTTTCATCTCTATTGGTTTCCTGTGCAATTCCATTCATTTCAATTAGTTTCACCTTCATATATTTGTCTAATTTGTGGCTATAATCAACCAGTTCTGTGAGGATCCTGATGACCAGTGTTTTAAACTGTGCATCTGAGAGTTTTGCTATTTTTTCATCGCTTAGATTTATATCTGGGGCTTTGAGATCTTCTTGCACCGTTTTTGGTCTGTTCGCGTCCTTTAAGTGTGAGGAGCGGAGTCTTGGACTCCCAGGTCGCTGGGTTGTGATGCTGTATGTGGGGGCGTGGTCAGAGCGGGGGAAATGGCGGCCCCCTCTGCTGTTTCTCGCAGCTGGGTGAGGAGCAGAGGCTTAGGTGGTTCACCTGGGCTGGGCCACTCAGAGTCGCTGGGTTATGACGCTGTATGTGGAGGTGGGGTCAGAGCAGGGAAATGGCGGCGCCCTCCCTGCTGCTTGCCACGGGGACCAGCTGGGTCCCGGTCCAATCGCCCACTCCCTCTCGCTTGTCTATCCGAGCACGAATGCGTGACCACAGTCAACCCGCAGCCCTGCGTCCTCATTGCCTCCCCTCGCTCATTAGGTCCAACCCTGAGCCTGGATTGTGCGCGCCTGAGTCTGTCTGACCGAGTTTTCCTGTGCAACCCCGCTCCACCAGCTGCTGGTTTCGCCCCTTACTGGTCAGGCTGAAGAATTTGTTGTTAACAAACTTCCGAAAAGTTCAGTTTTCCGTGTTCTGGCTGTGTTTTCTGTTGGTAATATTTAGTTGTCTCTAAACTTGGTTGTGTGAGAAGGCACGGCTCATCCACCTATGCCTCCATCTTGGCAGAAATCCCTTTACATTCTTAAAAATTATTTGAGGACTCCAAACAATTTGTGTTTATGTATGTTATATCTATAAATAGTTATAAATTAAAAGTGGAATGTTTTAACTTAATAAAAATTTTACTTTAGTCATTTAAAAATGACATTTTATGACTAATAACTACATTTTCCAAAAATAGAACAGCATGGTTTTACATGCTTATAAATTTCACTAATGTCTACTTATAGAAGACAGCTGAACCCCCTCTCTTATCTTCATTAGTTTGTTTCAATATTGCACATCAGGTACCCTTGGAAAACTCCACTGTACACTCAGAGAATGAGAGTGAGAAAGGTAAATAACAGCTTATTCTGATTAGGAAAAGGTCTTGACCTTATGAATCACTGGAAAGGACTTCTGGGTAACCCTAGGAGTCGTTGGACCACATTAAGAACCAGTGTCTTAAACCATACACATGTTGGCTATTATGGGATTTTTTTGTCTAATCAAGAAGAACATTTACTAGAAACTGAAAGAAAACAGTTTATAAGTGTGAGTATTCTTCATTTTTCAGGAGCATAGAAAGAGTCTGCAGAATTCAGAATCATAACTGAACACGACAATGGATTCTGCATTATAAATCAGTCCACTGATTCAATTATTTTTGTCTTTCAGCCTGCTGTGCAAGGTGGTTCCTGTCACATGAATATATAATAACACTAAGGTGGCTTTATATCCCCTGTACAAACTAACACTAAGACTCCCATAAATTTGAAGTAAAAAATCTTTTCATAAACATGTGTAGTCAATGCCTACTATATCCAAGACTCAGAAGAGGTGCTGGGCTTATAAAAATTTATAAGCACTGATCCTGTCCTTGAGCAACTTATAAAGAGACTTATGCCCTGGTATAAATGTATTTTTGTCATGTTCAGTAGTTCCCAAATTAGTTTGATGATCAAATGTCTCAGAATTATCCAGGGAGATTTAAAAAACACAGATCCCTGGACTTTGAGATATGCTATTTAAGTGTCCCAGAATGGTACTGACATATTTGGATTTTACAAAGTGGCCCAGGTGATTCCCATGTAATGATGGGTTTGGGAATGAATACTAACCACATGGAACAAGGAAATGGATTTGGTTCTTGCCCCTAGCACTATCAAACAAAAAATATGATTTCTATACTTCATCTTCATTATTTCAAAAGTATATCATATTGAAAAATCTGTGTTATCAGAAGAAGTACATATTCAGTTTCACTCAGTTAAAATAGAAATTTATGTACTCATTTAAAACATTTTAAGGGGGCAGCAACATAAAATGGAATAAAAATAGCCTCTTCAACAAATGGTGTTGGGAGAACTGGACAGCTATGTGCAATAAAATGAAACTTGAGAACCAACACGAGAACCAACTATACACAAAAATAAATTCAAGGTGGATAAAAGATTTAAATATAAGCCATGACACCATTAAAGTCCTAGAGGAGAACATAGGCGGGAAAATCTCAGATATTTCACACAGCAACATTTTTACTGATATGTCCCCTAGAGCAAGGGACATAAAGGAAGAATAAACAAATGGGATCTCATCAAAATTAAAAGCTTCTGCACAGCTAAAGAAAACAGTATTAAAATAAAAAAAGAACCAACCATATTGGAAAACATATATGCCAATGGTATCTCAGATGAAGGCTTAATCTCCAAAATATAGAACTCACATGTCTCCACTCTAAGAAGACAACTAACCCAATTAAAAAATCGGCAAAGAACTTCAACAGACACTTCTCCAAGAAGAACATACAGAGGATCCAGAGACACATGAAAAGATGCTCAATATCACTAGCTATCAGAGAGATGCAAATTAAAACCACAATGAGATACCACTTCACACAGGTCAGAATGGCCATCATAAACAAAGCAACGAACGACAAGTGTTGGAGAGGCTGTGGAGAAGAGGGGACCCTAATCCATTGTCGGTGGGATTGCAGATTGGTACAACCACTATGGAAAATAGTATGGAATTTTCTTAAACTAAAAATGGACCTGCCTTTTGACCCAGCAATTCCACTGCTGGGATTATATCCTAAGAACCCTGAAACACCAATCCAAAAACTGTGCACCCCAATGTATGTCATAGCAGCACAATTTACAATAGCCAAGATCTGGAAGCAACCTAGGTGCCCATCAGTAAATGAATGGATCAAAAAATGATGGTACCTTTACACAATGAAATTCTATGCAGCAGAAAGAAAGAAGGAGCTCCTACCCTTTGCAACAACATGGATGGAACTGGAAAGCATTATGCTAAGTAAAATAAGCCAGGCAGTGAAAGATAAATACTGTATAATCTCAACTTTAACAGGAACCTAAACAACAAAATAAACAAACAAGCAAAATATAACCAAAGACACTGAAATAGAGATCAGGTTTACAGTGACCAGAGGGGGGAAGGAAGGGAATTTCAGGGGAAAAGGAGAAGGGTTTACAGAAACAAGTGTAAAAGACACATGGACAAAAACAAGGGGGGGATGGCATGGAAATGGGAGGGAGGTTATGAGGGCTGGGTGGGTGGGCTGGGATGGGAGTAAAAGGCAGAAAACTGTACTTGAACAACAATTAAAATAAAAAAAAAGAAATTTTGTAGTACATCTGCCTTTATCACATAAAAATGTGAAATATTACCACAGCAGTTTCCAATATACTATACCACTAGAAAAAGCAAATCATCTTTTTCAACAAACATGTGATTGCAAAAAGTGTTATTCTATAGAGATTTGATTCAATTTCTTTAAAATGAATTCAATGAGATAACCTGTATTTTATTACACTTATTTTCAAAGTTCCAGAGATTACCTTATAGTAGTATTTCAAAATGTGTGTAATCTTCCATCACAAATTTCTTTTGAGGATATGTTGTATGACAAGTGACAACCTAGAGATTTATGATCCAGTGGGTATTGCAGTGGGTGTTCTTTGCTATTAATGGTAGCTATTATTATTTATATTCAAGTAACTAAGAAAAAATAAAAAAACCAAGCTTTAAATTTCCTTTCTGCTTAACACAAGGGGGAAAAAGAGATAGCTAAATCAGTCATAAATGTGATTATTTTTAAAAATTGATGTATATTCCTCTTGATTTTGTGATTGAAAGTAACTTCAAAATTAAAGACTCCCTACCTGGATTTTGATTTCTAAATACCTTTCCCCATGAAAATCAATCTAGACTTATTTGAGAAATAGCTGATTTAAGGACTAGGGCAGGAAGATACAACATAACCTGAAATACTGTGTTGTGCCAGAAATAAGGAAGTGCTTAGAGAATAAAATGGAGGCATGTCAACAGGAGCCAGCTTAAAGGGCCTCTCATTGGTCATATCTGGGGTAACTAGAGTACCAAAATAAAAACGGTAATAAATTAGTATTCATTGAATAAAGTAATGCATTGTTCTCTACTAAAGAGAAAGAGAGATGGCAATAACAGGAAAGCTATTCCTTAATAGAGATTGACTGCTGATAATTACAAAACCACCAACAGAGTTAGAAAATCACCAGTTTTCAACTATCATGAAAAAGATTGCTTTGGGGAAACATTGTCAGTGGATTCTAAATTTAGGGGGGGGGGGGAGATTGATGAGAAGCAGTATATTTTCATGTTTTTAAAGTATCTCCCCAAAGATTGTGTACTATTTGTTGGAAGAGGAAAAAAGTAACCATATAGTGGAGAACCTAGGAACACTTTGATTACTGATCAAGTACTTTCCAAAGAATGTAATATCACTTGAATTTAATCATGAAAAAGTATCAACCAAACACACATTGAGGAACATTCTATTAAATAACTGTGATTAAAAGACAAAAAGACAGTGACCAGAGGGGAGAAGGAAGGGAAGTTAAGGGGAAAAAGGGGGAGGGATTTGGAGGAACAAATAGGAAGGACACAGGGATGAGAACTAAGGGGGGTGGAAATGGGAGGGAGGTGGGGAGCAAGGGGTGGGGGAGGCTGGGATGGGAGAAATAGACAAAAAAACTGTACTTGAAAAATAACTAAATAAAATTAATTTTAAAAAAAGACAAAAAGAAAAAGTCCAAGGAAGTAACTGTTTCACATTAAAAGGGACTGAAGAGACTTCACAACTGCAGTTGATATCATAAACTGGAACTCGTATGGGGGAGGGAGCACTATAAGAGTTGTTGAAACACCTGGTGTGGCTCAATGGATGGAGCATGGGCCTGTGAACCAAAGGATTCCCAGTCAGGGCACATGCCTGGGTTGCAGGCCAGTTCCCAGCAGGGGCCAATTCCTAGCAGGAGAGGCACAAGAAGCAACCATACATTGATATTTCTCTCCCTCTTTCCTTCTCTTCCCTTTTAAAGATAAATTAAATTAAAAAAAAGAGTTGTTGGAGCAATTGACAAAATCAGAATATGGACCATAGATTAGATAAAACAGCTTCCACATATGATAACTGGGTGGTGATTTTATAAAGGAATAGCTTTTTTCTCAACAAACACACACTAATGTATAAAGAGGTAAAGGGACATGATGAATGCAATCTATTCTTAAATGGTTCAGAAAAATTAATAAATGAAAATATCTAGAGAGAAAGAATGATAAAGCGAATGCAGCAAAATGTTAAAAATCAGTGAACTTGAATGAATGTTTTTCCAGAAGTTCTCTGTCCTGGTCTAACAATTCTCCTATAATTTTAAATTGTTTTTTAAAAAAGTTAAGGGCTCTCCAGTTTCTCACTCTTAAACTTCATTCTAAAATGGGATAGAATGTTCATCATGAACCTTTTATTTAGTCATTTTATTTCCGTTATTATTATTAGTCAGGTGGTAGTTATCTTTTACCATTTTAGCTTATTAAATGCTATCAATAAGAAAAAAAGCAGCTGGATTTACAAGAGGTCAAAAATTTCCTAATCCCAGCTGTAGGAACTTTTTATATTTGTAACTAAAATCTGATTCTAGATATTTCTGTTTCCTGTGTGTAAAGTCACTGTTTTAATATATCTGGTAAAGTAATGCAAGGTGACCCTCCTCTTAAGGAATAACGACAATTCATTCAGTCCTAACAGACAGAAGCTCAAGGGTCATCTGACTCTCTTCCCTTCCTTGTAACCATTCACAGCATCAAATAAAGAAATCTTGTTGATTATTTCTCCTTATATTTAAATATATATATTTATTTATTTCAATCTCACTTTTATACTACTAGTGCTATCTTTCAGTTGGATTACCACAAAATCTATTCACTAACCTAGCTGCTTGGGACCTTTTCCCACCATTCCATTCCAGATGTTTTAAGAAATTGACTAACTGAGCCAGTTACTCAGATGAATCAAGCTTAAACAAGGGAGAAAAAAGCAAAGTATACTTGTTCATTTCCTAAACTATTTTAGGTAATTAGCTTTTCTACTTTCTATAATCATCATCTAATGTTTCCTCTAAAGTAATTGGTTAAGTCTGAGGTTTTTCGTTTGTTTGTTTGTTTTAGTTTGTCTCACAATTTTAAGTATTATTTTCTAATTACAATTGTATGCAGGATCTTAAATTCAAACAGTTGAGAAACATGTGAAATAAGTTTTTGTGGTGCAATTCTGTCCTGCGTGTCTGTTTGGCAGAACAAAAGTTATTTATCTCCATCCTCCTTCTCTCCCACCTAAGTGTGGAAGATTTGATGGACCTGGACATGAGCTCTCTGAGGCCCCAGAACTATCTTCTTGGCTGTAAACTGAAACCTGACAAACATTATCACTTTAAGGTACATAATGATGTGCACCAATTATCTTTAATTTCTTTTTTTCATTTTAATTGTTGTTCAAGTACAGTTTTCTGTCTTTTACTTCCATCCCAGCCCATCCACCGAGCCCTCACCACCTCCCTCCCATTTTCCACTCCCCCCCCAGTTTTTGTCCGTGTGTCCTTTATACTAGTTCCTGTAAATCCTTCCCCTTTCCCCCCTGAAATTTCCTCCCCTCTTCCCTCTGGTCACTGTCCCCCTGTTCTCTATTTCAGTGTCTTTGTTTTTATTTTGCTTGCTTGTTTGTTTTGTTGTTTAGCTTCCTGTTAAAGGTGAGATAATATGGTATTTGTCTTTCACTGCCTAGCTTATTTCACTCAGCATAAGCTTTCCAGTTCCATCCATGTTGTTGCAAAGGGTAGGAGCTCCTTCTTTCTTTCTGCTGCATAGAATTTCATTGTGTAAAGGTACCATCATTTTTGATCCATTCATGTACTGACAGACACCTAGGTTGCTTCCAGATCTTGGCTATTGTAAATTGTGCTGCTATGGACATTGGGGTCATAGGTTCTTTTGGATTGGTGTTTCAGGGTTCTTAGGATATAATCCCAGCAGTGGAATTGCTGGGTCAAAAGGCAGGTCCATTTTTAGTTTAAGAAAATTCCATACTGTTTTCCATAGTGGTTGTACCAATCTGCAATCCCACCGACAATGGATTAGGGTCCCCTCTTCTCCACAGCCTCTCCAACACTTGTCGTTCGTTGCTTTGTTTATGATGGCCATTCTGACCTGTGTGAAGTGGTATCTCATTGTGGTTTTAATTTGCATCTCTCTGATAGCTAGTGATATTGAGCATCTTTTTATGTGTCCCTGGATCTTCTGTATGTCCTCCTTGGAGAAATGTCTGTTCAAGTCCTTTGCTGATTTTTTAATTAGGTTGCTTGTCTTTTTAGAGTGAAGTTGTGTAAGTTCTTTGTATATTTTGGAGATTAAACCCTTGTCTGAGGTATCATTGGCAAATATGTTTTCCCATACAGTTGGATCTCTTTTTATTTTAATACTGTTTTCTTTAGCCGTTTAATTTTGATGAGATCTCATTTGTTTATTCTTTCCTTTATGTCCTTTGCTCTGGGGGACATACCAGTAAAAAAGTTGCTGTGTGAAATATCTGAGATTTTCTTGCCAATGTTCTCTTCTAGGACTTTAATGGTGTCACGGCTTATATTTAAGTGTTTTATCCACCTTGAATTTATTTTGGTGTATGGTGTAAGTTGGTGCTCGAGTTTCATTTTATTGCACATAGCTGTCCAGTTCTCCCAACACCATTTGTTGAAGAGGCTATTATTAGTCCATTTTATGTCGCTGCCCCCTTTGTCGAATATTAATTGACCCTAGAGACTTGGGTTTATTTCTGGACTCTCTGTTCTGTTCCACTGGTCCATGTGTCTGTTTTTACGCCAGTACCAGGCTGTTTTGATTACAGTGGCCTTGTAATACAGTTTGGTATCAAGTATTGTGCTCCCTCCTACTTTGCTCTTCTTTCTCAGAATTGCAGCTGCTATTCAGGGTTTTTTATGGTTCTGTATAAATTTTTGAAGTGTTTGTTCTATGTCTGTGAAATATGCCATTGGTACTTTAATAGGTATTGCATTGAATGCACCAATTATCTTTACAAAAGATCCATTTACGGGCTGGTACAAAGCATGAATTGCACATTGCAGAAGCAGAGGCAATGGATTATGAAGGCAGTCCACTGACAACTTTGAGAATGTCTGTACAGTTAACAGTTTCCCTTGGTGGCTTTGAAGTAACCCCACTGGTGGTCTTAAGGTTGAAATGTGGTTCAGAGCTGTGCATATTAGTAGACAACACTTAGGAGCTGTGAAGGAAGATGTAGAATCAGAAGATGAAGAGGAGGAGGATATAAAGTTTCTAAATTTATCTGGAAAGTGTTCTTCCCCTGGAAGTTGTATCATATTTCCACAGGAAAAAAATTAAAAGGAGCTGCTGATGAAGATGATGAGGATGACAATAATGATGATGAAGTGGTGATGATAAGGGTGGTGATGATATGAGGATGAAGAAGCTGAAGAAATCTATATAAGATGTGGAGCCAAAAAATGCACAAAAATTTAGCCTGAATGGGAAAGATTCAAAAACCATCAACACCAAGATCAAAAGGTCAA
Source organism: Artibeus jamaicensis (assembly GCF_021234435.1). NCBI lineage: Eukaryota > Metazoa > Chordata > Mammalia > Chiroptera > Phyllostomidae > Artibeus > Artibeus jamaicensis. The sequence goes on from NW_026521788.1 coordinate 24,066,275, forward strand.
GAATCCTTCAAAAAAATAGGAAACAACTTCTGAAACATTGAAAGGACCTAGTTCTGTAGAAGACATTAAAGTAAAAATGCAAGCCATTTTAGAAAAATGTGGTCCTCTTCCCAAAGTGGAGCACAAGTTCATCAGTTGTGTAAAGAATTATTTCTAGACAACTGATTAGGAGGCTATTCAAGATCTCTGGCAGTGGAGGAAGTCTCTTTAAGAAAATAGTTTAAACAGTTTGTTGAAAAACATCTTAATTCATTTCTGTAACAGTTGATATCTGGCTGTCTTTTTTATAATGCAGAGTGAGAACTTCCCCTACTGTGTCTGATAAAATGTTGCCCTGGTTCCAGTGCCAAGAATGTGTTGTCCAAAGTGCCTGTTTGGTTTTTAGAGAGGGAACTCCACCCTTTGCTTGGTTTTAAGTATGCATGGAATGTTGTGATAGAACATAGTACTAGTGGTGGTCAGACAAACGGATGTGGTGGGGAGACAAAAATATATGTGAAGTAAACTTAGTATTTTAATAAAGTAAAAAAAGTTCTCCTCTGCACTCTAACATTACCCACAAAGATAACCACTGTTAAGTTTTTTAAAAATTATTCTAGACTTTTTTCCATGTTGTACCAATGTGTCTATATGTGTGTAAATTTTTTAAATGGGAATCATTCTACACAATTTGTACTTTTATTTTTTTCTTTAACAGGTAAGTGTTTTTAAATTTAATTTATATTTTATCAAAGTTGCACATATATAGTTTTTATATGTAGTTTTAAAAGTCAAATAATTCAACAAGTAAAAATTTTCTAATCATTATGTACCACATTCATGTGGTTTAAAATTGAAAAATATCCCTTCTACTTCTGTCCCTGAGACACTCAAATCACAAGGCAACAAATGACATTATACATATACAAACACACACATACATACTTTGAAGATCTTTTCATATCATTAAATGAAAGGCTTCCTCAACTTTTTTATAGAGCTTCATGATATTCCATTGTATAGACATGCCACTATCTAATTGTTCATACTATAAAATGGAATACCTAGTTTATCTAATCAGGCATTTAAGATGTTTACAATTTTTTAAAAATATACTTTATTGATTATGCCATTACAGTTGTTCTATTTCCCCTCCTTCATTCCCCTCCACCCTGCATCCCCCCTTTAGTTTATGACCATGTGTCTCAAGTTCTTTAGATTCTGTATTTTCCATACTATTCTTGCCCTTCCCCCTATCTATTTTCTACCTACCATCTATGCTACTTATTTTCTGTACCTTCTTCCCCTTCTCCTTCTCCCACTCCCCTGTTGCTAACCCTCCACATGATCTTCATTTCTATGGTTCACTCCTGATCTAGCTGTCCTCTTAGTTTGTTTTTGTTTTAGGTGTGGTTCTTAATAACTGTGAGTTTGCTGTCCTTTCACTGTTCATCTTTTTTATCTTCTTTTCCTTAGGCAAGTCCCTTTAACATTTCATATAATAAGGGCTTGGTGATGATGAACTCCTTGAACTTGATCTTATCTGAGAAGGACTTTATCTGTCCTTCTATTCTAAATGAAAGCTTTGCTGGATAGATTGATCTTGGATGTAGGTCTTTGGATTTCATGACTTGGAATACTTCTTTCCAGCCCCTTCTTGCCTGTAAGGTCTCTTTTGAGAAATCAGCTGACAGTCTGATGGGAACTCCTTTGTAGGTGACTGTCCCTTAGCTCTTGCTGCTTCTAGGATTCTCTCCTTCATTTTAATCTTGGCTAATGTAATGATGATGTGCCTTGGTGTGTTCCTTCTTGGGTCCAACTTCTTTGGGACTCTCTGAGCTTCCTGGATCTCCTGGAAGTCTATTTCCTTTGCCATCTTGGGGAAATTCTCCTTTATTATTTGTTCAAATAAGGTTTCCACTCATGACTGTTCCTCTTCTCCTTCTGGTACCCCTATAATTCGGATGTTGGAGTGTTTAAAGATGTCCTGAAGGTTCCTAAGTCTCTCCTCATTTTTTTTTAATTCTTGTTTCTTCATCCTTTTCTGTTTGGTCATTTTTTTCCTCTTTCTGGTCCACTCCTTTGATTTGAATCCCAGTTTCCTTTCCATCACTATTGGTTTCCTGTGCATTTGTCTTCATTTCACTTAGTGTAGCCTTCATTTGTTCCTCTAATTTGTGACTAAAATCAACCAGTTCTGTGAGCATCCTGATCACCAGTGTTTTGAACTGTGCATCTGAAAGTTTGGCTATTTCTTCATCACTTAGATTTATCAGCTCTGGGGCTCTGAGTTGTTCTTGAGCCATGTTTTTGTCTGTTCATGCCTGTTACGTATGAGGAGCGGAGCCTTAGGTGTTCACCAGGGCAGGGCCCCCCAGGTCTCTGGTTTGTGATGCTGTATGTGGGGGCGGGGTCAGAGAGGGACAATGGCGGTCCCCTCTGCGGCTTCCCACCACTGGGGCCTGCACGGTCTGTCCACCACTCGCTCCTTCACTGGTTTATCTGTGCGCGAATGTGTGACTATGGTCAGCCCTCAGTGAGTCCACTTTTCTGTGCCCTCAGTGGGTCTGCCCGCTACTCCACACCTGGGATCCACCCACTGCTGCTGGCGTGCCTGGGTCCCAAGCCTGGGTTGGTTCAGTGGATCTTTCCTGCTGGACCCACTCTGCTGCTGGCTCTGCACCTCTTACAGGTTTGGCTGAAGGGTTCGTTGTTGTCAGACTTCTGTATAATTCAATTTTCTGTGGTTTGGCTGCGTTTTTGTTGCTAAAACTTTGTTGTTTTTTAACTTGGTTGTGTGAGAAGGTAAAGTGTTTCCACCTACACCTCCGTCTTGGCGGAAGTCTCTCAGATGTTTACAATTTTTGTTCTTGCAAATCATCTGCTATGAATAAACATCATTTTGCTTGTGTCAGTAATCTGCAGAGTTAATTCCCAGAAATGGAGTAGTGGGTCAAAAGTTTCACAGGTTAGGTTTTCTGAGAAGCTGATTTCAGGACAGAAATTTAAATTTAGAGCTCAGAATGTTTATTAGGGCATGTCCTTGGGATCAACAGCTGTGGAAAGAAAAAGGAGGAAGTGGGATTGAGCAGAAGGAGAAGCTGAACTTTGATGGGCCCTATGCAGCCTTAGCCAACTCCACAGGGAAGCTGTAGAGCCAAAATGACCTACCAGAATCAGTCCATGTTGGGTGGAAAGGGCTGGGCCTGTATACCCCCTCTTCCATCAGTTATTGGATTTGGGCTGTCCCAGGAAGGCATTGACCTTAAGTGAGGAAACTCTTTGCAGTTAAGGCAAAACTTAAAAGGGACGACAGTTGAAGATTATCTAACAGAACTTTCAGCAGCTGGGACAACAAGACCTTCTTTGAAGAGGGATCTCTGGGTGGCCCACCTCCATGTCCAACCTAAAAGGGTATTTACATTTTGTGACTTGGATAGATTTTGCAAATTGCCATTGTTGGGAGCCAACCAACAGCCATCCCTTGACATCCCAACCAACAGTTGGGGCGGATGAGATGCATCTGCACAGCAGAGGCGACTGTGGCTGGATTTCCTGTCTATCTCTCCTTGCATGTTTGTTTTTGCGATTAATAGGTGGTAGGATTTTTAAACACCTGCATTTTAGGCCCAATAATCCATGTAATTCCAATGAAGTTGTACAAAATAATTTCTTGGCCAGAGAACAAAGTCCCCCCTAATGGGGTAGCCCCTGAATGTCTAAAAGTCGATAGAGTAACAGCCCCTCCTCTACCTTGGACAGCATTATATATTAATAGAATTAGACAGGTAAAGAAGCAGGAGAAGCTGGTTAACTATTACAAACTAAGCACGTACAATTAATTACCAAGGTGTTAGAGTTCATAACACATAAAGAAATATTTTAGACAGAAAGATAGATAGCTAAGTTAGACATCACAAAGGTCTTATAATAAATTTCCTATAACCACTGTTCAGTCTAGCATATCCTTCTGACCCATGCCAAATTCTAAGAGCTTTAATAAATAATAAGACATTTAAAGCTCTGTACATACAGCTAGTTGTAATTGTCTGATTAATGACTCTCCTGGTCAAAATAACCTTTGTTTAAAATAACTGAATCTATGGAATTTCCTGTACTTTTCCTAGTTACCTCTGTATTGATTTTTTCTGCTTAACTGATCATGCCATATACCTATTATGTTACCGTCTCTATAAAAATAAAGCTTAAATCAAACTCTGTGAGTTAGGTCAGACCCACAGAGGCTGGCTGTTCTCTGGCATCCAATCGGGTGTCTGACTCTTCATTCATCACCTGTGCCGTCCATCCTTCGGGAACCCTGAGACCTGCTGAGGCTGGACCCCAGCATGCCTACCAATTTATACCTCTACCAGCAATGTGTAAGAAGGCCTGTTTTCCCATATCCTGTCCAACACATAGTGTTATCAAACTTCTGGGTTTTAGTCAATCTGATTAGGAAGAAAGAGACATCTCAGTGTAGTTTCAACTTTCCTATCTTTTATTTTGAGGGAAGTTGAACTTGTTTTTAGAAGTTTAGGACTCATGTCTCCCTTTTTCCCCCTTTGAACTGTCTGTTTATACCCTTTGTACATTTTCTTTTTATTTTTTACTTTATTTTTATTGTTTACACTGTTACAGATATCCCCATTTTCCTCCCCTTTGCCCATCTCCCTTCCTGCCTTCCCCCTCTTCCCTCTGGCCATCACCGCACTGTCGTCTGTGTCTGTTGGTTATGCATATGTTCTTTGGCTAATCCCTTCACCTTCTTTCATCCATTCCCTCCCTCCCCTTCCCTCTGACAGCTGTCAGCCTGTTACATGTACCCATACCTCTTTTTCTATTTGTTCATCAGTTTACTTTGTTCTTGTATTCCACATATAAGTGAGATTATGTGGTATTTGTCTTTTACTGACTGGCTTATTTCATTTAGCATAACAATCTCCAGATCCATCCATGCTGTTGGAAAAGGTAAGAGTTCCTTCTATTTTACAGCTGCATAGTATTTCATTGTAAAAATGTATCATATTATTGGGTTGATTTTTTTATGTGCTATTTAGAAACTCTCAATGTTAGGGAAATTAGCCATACTTTCATCGGATACCCTCCCAATATAGCCATATGATAATATTCAGATAAATTAACATTTCGTGTTCACATGATTATCACTAAAGAAACATTATTCACAACTGAGTCATGTGAACTACTGTAAGTACCTTTTCTCTCTTATATAATTTGTTTTTTCCTATAGTTAATAATTGGCTTATTTTTAAACTTTACTTAGTTTTTTATGTGTCTGTCACTAATTCCTCTTTCAACCCTTCAACGGATGTACCACTGTAGCCTACCAACATCCCTACCTGAAGTATTGGGGTAAATGCCTTCTTACTAGGCAACTATTAGACAATCCAATTGCCTCCTTAGTAGCTCCCTGTTCCCACCCTTATTTGGCAATAGTCTCTTCTCCCATGGCAGCCAGAGTGATCCTTTTAAACTGTTATCCCAATAAATTTAATTTAAAAAAATGAAAACCAATCAAGTTACAAAATACTCACAGATATAAAGTACAGCATAGGGGATATAGTCAATAATATTGTAATAACTAAGCATGGTGCCAGGTGGGTACTTGAATTATCAGGGTGGGGGAGGGGAATCACTTTGTAAATTATATAAATGTCCAACTACTATGCTACACATCAAAACTAATATAAATTAATATTGAATGCCAACTGTAATTAAATAAAATTTTAAAAAACACTTTAGTAAGAGATGTCATACTCTTAGGGAACTTACAAATAAAGATGTGAAAAGACAAAAAATAAAGTTCCATGTGTAGTTTAAAAATAAATAAAAATGAATAAATACAATGTAAACCAATCATTTCAATCCTACAGTGGATCTTTATTTCCCTGAAAGAAAAGGCATGTATTACAGTGATAAACGAGGGTCTGTGTAACGTATACCCTGACCTGTACTCTCTGACCTTATTTTCTACTGCTTCTCCTGTGTTTTCTCCTTCTCACATTTCCTCCCCAACACTGGCACTTTCCTCTGCCTGGAAATTTCTTCTGCCAGATACCCATATGACTAATTCCCTAATTTCTCCAGGTTTCAGATGAAATGCCAATTTACAATAAAGTCTATCCTCACCATCCTATTTTTTTCTCACCATCCTATTTTAAATTGTAATATACAAGTATACCTATCCACCTCCCTACCTAGAGCAATTGTAATCCTCCTTGCCTTGCTTTATCTTTTTAGTATAGCTTTTATTGCTTTCCAATATATTTGTTTTGTTTGTTTATATGTTTATTATCTTACACCCTCTGCTTGAATGAAGGCTCAGTGAGAATAGTTTGCTGCTCAAGGTGGTCACTTAATAAATATTTATTATGAGTGAATATGCTAAAATATTCAAACCCACAGAAAAGCTGTGATTTTCTATTTTTTGTGTTTCTTAGAGCCCCTGTCTCTTCACCTTTTGTACTGTCCTCCTGTACAGCTGTCACGCATGAACTTGTCTTCATTGGGAATCCTATTTACCTCTCTCCTATGGTGAACTTTCTAAATCCTAGACCTTTGTCTTTTGTTTTGCTTTTCTCCTTCTTTTTCAATGAGCCTTTCTTTTTTCTTAGTTGATTGTTTCTTTTTGGTGATAGCCTCCTAGGAAAGAATGCAAAATTTTTGAGATTTTATGTCTGAAATTGTCTGGTTCAGCTGGATGCTTAATTGATAGTATGACTCTAAAACTCTAGAAGCAGCCCTGGCTGGTGTAGCTCAGTGAATTGAGTGCGGGCCTGTGAACCAGAGAATCCAGGTTTGATTCCCAGTCAGGACACAAGCCTGGGTTGCAGGCCAGTTCCCAGCAGGGAATGCATGAGAGGCAACCATACATTGACATTTCTCTCCCTCTATCCTTCCCTTCCCCTCTAAAGAACTCTAGAAATAATTTCCCTTGAGGATTTTTAACACATCATACCACTGTCTTCTAGCATCTAGTGTTGGTCTCAAGAAGTGAGAGGCAATTTTAATTCTTCATCCTTTTTTTCTCTGAAAGTTCTTAGGCTTTTCCCTTTTTTCCCCTCCAGTGCATGATGTGCTGTGTTGTGGGTATTTTACTTATACAATCTATTGTCCACTGAGTAGGTCCTTTACCAGGGGATTTGTAACCTTTGGCTCTAGGATATCTTCTTGATTTATTTCTTTGATAATTTCCTCCGGCTTGTTTTCGTTAGTCTCTCTAGAATTTCTTGATATACAGTATCTCTTTTCAAAAAGCAGATTGATGTCTAAAATTCCATTTATTAGACATAATTTACATGATAGTATAGAATGAGAACTGAAAGGAAGAACATATTCCAGCATTTAATATCACATGAAATTCTTTATTAAGAAGCAAAATGAGTATGCTGCCACTTTCTAAGAATAGCTGAGCTAACTGTGTCACTAAGGCCAAACTGACAGTCATCTCCCCTTTAAGGATCTCAAATGTTCTAAAACCTAAAATAGTACCTGGAACACTGTGGAAACTTAGTAAATATTAATTGAATGAATAGATGTCCTCTATAAATATTTACACTTAAATACATTTATAGGTAACAGAAAATAAATACTGCACACATACTCCAAACAGCTTTATCTCTGCAAGTTCCCTAATTTTTATCCCTTAAAACATTTAAAATAATTAAGATCCTAATATTTGCGGTTTTTGTTGAATTTATTTCTCTGTAAACCTGGGGTCACAATTCATATCACCATGGAAAAAGGGAATCTACTTTGCTATAATATAAAGGTATGATTTTGGATGTTTCACATTTCAATATCATTTTGATATTTGATATTTATTGTCAACAATGTAATACAGATAAAGTATTTTCTATTAAGTGCTGGATATTTTTCAAGGTAAGGGATGTAAAAGTAAGCCAAGAAAATATAATGATACTGCTCCTTTTTTTTCCAAATCAAACTTACTTTCATTGTTCTTGATGGATATCATATGATTTTGTCCAAACCCATACAACTATGATGATATTTTTTTTGTTAGGAAATCAAAACAAAAACACTCAAGGAGTTCACAGCTTCCTCAGCATGGTAAGTAAATTAGGTCCGGGATCAGTTACCTTGGAGGATGCTCAGGGTTTGTTATTTCCATTTATCTTTGATTTGCACTAAAAAGAAAGCACACCAAAGTTATAGTATTGTTGTTGGTAGGAGGAAATAAATACTAATGAACCATGAACTATGATTGACCTCTTCCTCCTTTTACTTCCTGTTTCTACTTCTGCTGGTATTGCCTTACTTACAGCGCATAGAAACACGGGTCCTTAATATTTCAGAGCCACTCTTAACAGCTGAGAACAAGTGGAAAGTAGAATCTGATTTGAGTTACTTTTATTATGATAAAGTTTCTAAAGAGTTTTACAAAGAAAGTTGTTCTGTACATAATCACACCCTCCTAAAACTAGATAGTGGCATTACACAGTAGATAGATGTACCTTCAAAGACCAAACGCCCAGGAGATATTCAATGGCTGATTAAGATCCTAAAACCATTCAATATTTTACATGTAAATATGCATTAATATTATTTTTAAATTACAGAATATATCCTATCATAAACCATCTGTGGATCTATATAGTTTTTCCAAGAAGTTGTTTATACTTGCTATAAGCAACTCACAATTGTGAGTTTAACCTAGTAGGCAAAACTCTTTTGTAAGTGTATCAATTTGAGTCCACAGAGGAGCAAACACCAAGATGACATTGGATGTGCAAGGGATTTATTGGAGGGAATAATTATAAAAGATAAAGGGGAAGGAAGTGGAATTAGAAATGGAGAGCCATGCAGGCCTAACACCTGCGCCAAGAAGGAGGAAAGGAAGGATTGGGTGGCAAGATCCTCTGATCATAAAGCAATCCTGAGAAAGTACCACCCAAGTGTGAAGTTCCTGAGCTGAACTTGCCCATTAAAGGAATCCTGCTTTGTGCATGAATAGGGTTATTCTTATACCCTACTGAGCTCAGTCATTGACTCGGGGCTGCCTAAGGGTAGCATGGCCTGACATGAATGCATTAGAGCCAAAAATATGTCAGTTGTCACTCAGATATTCTCCCTGCAGTGGAATCTTTTGAAGGGCAGTTTAAGTTGGGCAACTCTGTGATTATCGCAGTCTTGTTCTGCATGAATCCATTACTCCATGTATGTTCATGAAGTAGTTTGGCCACGGTTCCTGTTGGTTTATTTTCCTAAAGGGACACTTAAAAGAGGAAAATTAGTAGGATAAGTTACAGTCTCCCTTAAGTGTAATTAGTCTCAGGCCACAACTAGTACTCACCATTTCTCTCCTTTACTATCCATTTAAGTTTCTCTCATCCTCAGCTATTACCTCCATGGGTCATTAACATGAATCAGGTAAGTCTAGTATATTTAATCAAGTATACACCCCAATTCTGTTACTATAGTTGTTAATATGCTCATGAGATAGATAGTGTAAAAAGTTCCTTCAAGAACTAGCCAAAGGCTTCTGGTCAAGATGGTGGTATAGGTAGGTAGGGTACTTAGAACCTCCCACAACAACATGAAAGTTATAACTAAACTACAAAACAACCATCATTCAAAACTGCCTGAACTCTAGCTTTACAGAAGTCCTATAACTAAGGACATAGAGATTAAGCCATGCTGAAACTAGTAGGAGGGGCAGAAACACAGAATGGGCTGGTGCACCCATGTGTGGTGGTTGTGACTGTGGAGGTCCCCCTCAGGAGCCAGGGTTCTCAGCCCCAGACCAGAAACCCCACCCCAGGTTTTCAGTGCCAGGAAGAGAAGTCCCCATAATTTATGGCTGTGTAAACCAGCACAGACTGTGGCTGAGGGAAACAGAGTCCCAGATATTCCTCTTGAATATCTGCACACTTGCCTTACTCAAACTTACAGACTGACCTGCAGCACTAGGACAGCAACTGAAAAGCCACCAGGGATGTAAAGGGGGTTATTGAATTATCTGGATTCAGGATGAGAGTTAGAGGGGCAGCTTTCTCCCAAACAGACGTACTGGCATAGGCCATTGTTCCTTTACTTAGTGCTCCCCTGCAAAGCTGGTGAACAGACATCATATCTGAGTCCCATCAACCTGGTGAACACTGTTTGCCCTGTACCCTGATGATTCCCTGAGAACCCATCCCACTCTACTTGTGGACCCACTGAAGTGGTTTCCAGTGGCTTTTTGATACAAACTGCCTCCCTTGACTCATGCTTCAGATTTTTCTAAAATCGCTCATATAAGCAGCTTCTGGCCTCTGCATACTCCATACATCCAGCTAAGTGACCTCAGGCCTGGCATAAGCAGCAACCAGCTTCAGTTTGCAGCTTGGCCTCTTCTGGGCACCTCCAAGCACAGCACAAGTAGCAGCCATTTGCAGCTTTCTCTTTGCCTCATGCTGGGGCCCTGGGCTTGGAATAGGCAGTGGCTGACCTTGGTCTGCACATCCAGGCTAGCACCAGAGTCACTGCACCTCGTGGACACCTTCAGACTACATCAGCTTACAATCCAGCCACTTTTTGAGTGACATCTTCAAGGGGGAACTAGGCAGGCACCAAAGCCCCACTAAAGTGAGTCCTGTTCCCGGAGCTTGGCTCCTGTACAGCAGCTCCTCTGCTGTAGTTGCAGCTGGTCCTTGCAGCTGATCAGTCTGGGAAGTCAATTCCTCCGAGTGATGTGCCAACAGCAATCAAGGCTCAACTACAATAGGAGGGTACACACAGCCCACCTGGGGTTCTCCTGAAGCACTTAGCTCAGGTGACTGGGGAGGCTGTGCCACTGGACTCTATAGGACAACTACTACAAAGGGATATTCTACCAAGACTGGAAGATGTAGCAGCTCAGCCTGGCATATAGAAACAAACATAGGAGAGCAGCAAAAATTAGGAGACAAAGAAATAGGTCCTCAAGAAAAGAACAGGAGAAATCCAGAAAAAGAAAAATGAAATGGAGGCAAGCAAACTGTCATACACAGAGTTCAAACAAATGATTATAAAGATGCTCAAGGGATTCAGTGAGAACTTCAACAGCATAACAAAGGACATGGAAACCATGAAAAAGAAATGAAGGATACAGTAACTTAAATGAAGAATGAATTATAGGGAATTAACAGAGTAGATGAAGTAGAAAATCAAATCAGCAATTTGGAATACAAGAAAGCAAAACAAAACAAAAAACAATTAGGAGAGCAAAAAGGAAAAAAGAATCTAAAAATATAAGGATAATGTAAGGAGCCTCTGGGACAACTTAAAGCATACCAACATTCACATCATGGCGGTGCTGAAAGGAGAAGAGAAAGAGTAAGAATTGAAAACCTATTTGAAAAATAATGATGAAAACTTTCCTTATCTGGAGAAGGAAATAGATATACAAGTCCTAGAAGCACAGAGAGTCTCAAACAATTTAGACCCAAAGAGGCCCACACCAAGACACATGATAATTAAAATGCCAAAGGTTAAAGACAAAGAGAATCATAAAGGCAGCAAGAAAAAAAAGCAGCCAGTTACCTACAAAGGAGTTCTCATAAGGCTTCTAGCTGATTTCTCAAAAGAGACTTTGCAGGCCATTAGGCATTGACAAGAAATATTCAAAGTGATGAAAAGCAAGGACCTGCAACTAGGATTACACTAGCCAGAAAAGCTGTGATTTAGAATTGAAGAACAGATAAAGAGTTTCCCAGGCAAAAGAAAGCTAAAGGAGTTCGTCACCACCAAACCAATATTACAAGAAATAGTAAAGGTCTTTGAAGAAGAAGAAGGAGGAGGAGGCGGAGGAGGAAAAGGGGGAGGGGGGAGGAGAAAGGGGGGAGGGGAGGAGGAGGAGGAGAAGAAATAAAAATATGAATAATAAAATAGCGATAAATACATATCTATCAACAAGTACTTTAAATGCAAATGAATTAAATGCTCCAATCAAAAGACACAGTGACTGAATATATAACAGAACAAGACTGTTGCATGTGCTGTCTACAAGAAACTCACTTCAGATCTGAAGACACACAGAGACTGAAAGTAAAAGGATGAATGAAGATATTTTATGAAAATGAAAAAGTAAAAGGTGGGGTAGCAATACTTATACTAGACAAATTAGACTTTAAAACAAGGCTAAGAAGGACCCAGCAATTCTACTCCTGGGTATTTATCTGAAAAAAAATTAAGAAGACATATACATTCATATATTCATTCAGCATTGTTTACAATAGCCAAGATATGGAAGCAACTTGTTTCCATCAGCAGATGAATGGATAAAGTAGTGCATATGTACAATGGAATGTGATTCAGCCATAAAAATGAAATCTTGCCATCTGAAAAAGTATGGATGGACTGACAGAGTATTATGGTAAGTGAAATAAGTCAGAGAAATAAAAATGCTAGATGGTTTCACTTATATGTGGAATCTGAAAAAAAAATGAATGAACAGGCAGAACAGAAAGAAAACTACAGAGATTCAGACAACATTTTGACTGCTGCCAGGGGGTGGGATGTTGGAGGGAAGGGATTTAGAAATACAAAATTGGTATAGTCATAGGGAGGTAAAGTACAACATAGGGAATGTAGTCAATAAGGTAATACCTATGTATGGTATCAGATGGGTTCTAGATTTGTCAGGGTGATCACTTCATAAGCTAAATAAATGACTAATCACTGGGTATACATCTGAAAGTAATATAATATTGTATATGAACTCTTAATTTAAAAAAAAATTCTAAAAAGAACCAGCCAAGGACATCATCTTAAATGTCTTTAACAATTTGTATCCTGCCTTCTTAATTTTTAAATGATTGTGGTACTGATATTTGTAAGCAACATAAATAAAGTAGATAATCAATCATAGGCAATATTTTGTTAATTAGACCCAAAGGGGCTACTGTATTTTGCTGTAAATCTTTTTGACTAATTACCAAGCATTTATTTTTTTTCTATGGTTCTCATATGTAATTGTCTTTAGTATTAGAACATTAAGTTTGCACTATTCAAGCACATTATATTTGGGAGAGGTGAAACAACTGCTATGCCTTATCTTTGTAAAAGGGTTATATTCTTTTATACATTTTTTTATTTTTATATTTTTCTTTAATATGCCTATGTATTTAAATTACAGAATTCCCTCAGGCCACTTCCTTTGACTCTTGGGTCTCAGTTCCTCTGCTATAAATTATTATGGTATTTGTTACTTATCATGCAAATTAATTAGGAATAATATTTGTTATAACTAAATTTTAAACTCTATGAGTACTAATTGTTAATGTCAGTTAAGTGCCTGAAATTTTTGGTTTAAAAGAAATGTATTATAGTAGTTTTTTTAAAACAACTTAAATACCCTTTCAACATGGTTTGGGGTTATCTGCATAAATGGTAGAAATTACTTAAAGGAAGATGAAAGCCACAACTTTTGATTAGCAGTATAAATCTTTTTCTTTACATTTTTATGCAAGTAATTAAAAGTTAAAAGTAATTGGAATTTCTCACACATATCACAGTTATATTAGAACCATTAAAATCTATGCAAGATAAATTTTACAGTATTTCAAAAGTAACCAAATAGCTGAAAAATGGAAAGTTCTTCTTTATAGGAGAATTTTAGTGAATAATTGCAGAAGAAATTATAGTATTTTTAAAATGACAATTTGGCAACTTCTAATGAAATGATGGATGTAGAAAATGATTATCAATAGATGCTAACTAAAACTATTAAGAGAAAGGTTGAGTGAGGACTTCTGCCAAGATGGAGGCGGAGGTGGAAACACTTTGCTTCCTCACACAAGCAAATCTAAAAACAACAAAGTTTTAACAATAATAAACATAATCAAACCACACAAAATTGAACAATAGGGAGTCCAAAAATAACACACCGCTCAGCTGAACCAGTGAGAGGGGCGAAGCCAGCAGCAGAGTGGGTCAGGCAAAAACAATCCCCCCAGACCCGGGCGGCACACAAGCAGCTGAGGGCGCAGATTCCAGGTGCGAGGTAGCTACTGGAAGGCGCGGAGCGGCTGGCTGTCTGAGGTCGTGCATTTGCGAGCAGATAAACCAGTGAAGAGACGTGCATTGAGACAGACCATGCTGGCCCTGGCGCAGGGTGGAAGGCTCGCACATTTGCGCTCAGATAAACAGGCAGGGGGTGGGGCAAGCGGTGAGGTGGATTGGGGCTAGCAGAGAGGGCCCCTATTGCTCCCTTTCTGACCCCGCCCCCACATACAGCATCACAAACCAGTGACCTGGGTGGCCCTGCCCTGGTGAACATCTAAGGCACCTCTCCTCATACGTAACAGGCGCAAACAGATCAAAACATGGCTCAAGAACAACTCAGAGCCCCAGAGCCAATAAATCTAAACAATGAAGAAATAGCCAAACTTTCAGATGCATAGTTCAAAACACTGGTGATCAGGATGCTCACAGAACTGGTTGATTTTAGTCAAAAATTAGAGGAACATATGAAGGCTAAACTAATTGAAGTGAATGGTAATGCACAGGAAACCAATAGTAATGGAAAGGAAACTGGGACTCAAATCAAGGGAGCAGACCAGAAGGAAGGAAAAAATGACCAAACAGAAAAGAATGCAGAAACAAGAATTTAAAAAAAATAAGGAGAGGCTTAGGAACCTCCAGGACATCTTTAAACGCTCCAACATCCAAATTATAGGGGTACCAGAAGGGGAAGAGGAACAGCCACAAGTGGAAACCTTATTTGAACAAATAATAAAAGAGAACTTCCCCGTTCTGGCAAAGGAAATAGACTTCCAGGAGATCCAGGAAGCTCAGAGAGTCCCAAAGAAGTTGGACCCAAGAAGGAACACACCAAGGCACATCATCATTATATTAGTCAAGATTAAAACGAAGGAGAGAATCCTAGAAGCAGCAAGAGAGAAGGGGACAGTCACATACAAAGGAGTTCCCATCAGACTGTCAGCTGATTTCTCAAAGGAGACCTTACAGGCAGGAAGGGGCTGGAAAGAAGTATTCCAAGTCATGAAATCCAAAGACCTACAACCAAGATTGCTCTATCCAGCAAAACTTTCATTTAGAATGGAAGGACAGATAAAGTGCTTCTCAGATAAGACCAAATTCAAGGAGTTCATCATCACCAAGCCCTTATTATATGAAATGTTAAAGGGACTTACCTAAGAAAAAGAAGATAAAAAAGATGAACAGTGAAAAGACAGCAAACTCAGTTATTGAGAACCACACCTAAAACAAAAGCAAACTAAGAGGACAGCTAGATCAGGAGCAGAACCATAGAAATGAGATCACATGGAGGGTTAGCAACAGGGGAGTGGGAGAATGAGGAGGGGGGAGAAGGTACAGAAAATAAGTAGCATAGACAGTAGATAGAAAATAGGGGGGAGGGTAAAAATAGTAGTGGAAATATAGAATCTAAAGAACTTGAGACACATGTTCATGAACTAAAGGGGGGATGGTGGAGGAGGGGGTATGCAGGGTGGAGGGGAATGAAGGGCGGAAATAGAACAAATGTAGTGGCATAATCAATAATATAAAAAATACATTAAAAAACAAAACAAAACAAAAAAAGAGAAACATTGAATGGAGAACTTTTATAACAGCTCTATCCACCGAAAACACTTAAACCCACTGCTCCAAATTAACATCACTAAAAGTGAGACAGTCTTGGTATCCTGGAAAAGATAAAGGACACTAGGTAAGAAACTAAGGAAATGTGAATAAACTATGAACATCAAGTGATAGTGAGGTAACAAATTAGTTCATTAATTGCAACAAATGTACTATACTAATGCAAGATGTTAGTTAGAGGAAAACTGCAGGAGTGGAAGTGGGATAGATGCAGGAACTCTGTATTATCTGCTTAGTTTTTCTATAATCTAAAAATGTTCTAAAAAATAAAGTATTAAAAAATGGACAACAAGATATTATGTTCCTCCTGGTATAATGAAATATGAATTATACAGAGTCACCTATGAAATATTCCTGCCCAAATGATTGAACATGGATTCTAATCAAGCATCTGTCAGAGGTGTCCAAACTTTTGGCATCTCTGAGCCACACTGGAATAAGAATAGTTTTCTTGGGCCACACATTAAGTACACAAGCACTAATGAAAACTGATAAGCAAAAACAAAGGTTTTAAGTAAATTTACGATGTTGTGTTGGGCCGAATTCACAGCCATCCTGGGTTGCATGTGGTCTGCGGGCCGCAGGTTGGACGCCCCTGATTCTAGATCAAATCACTATAGGAAATGCTACGGATAGCTGACTGTCTTAAACAATTCCACAAGGATGAAATTACCAAATCCAGAATGTGGAGCTGTAACAGATGATCTCATTTCTTAAGTAAACGGCATTAAAAATTAGGAGAGGAGGGACTGTCATAGACTAAAGAGTTATGGGATGTGTCAACCAAATGCAATGTGTTGACCTTGTTTGAACCCAGACTCAAAGAAATCAGCCATAAAAGATATTTGGGAAAATTTAACATGGATAAAAGATTAAATAATATTAAGGAATATTTATTAAATTTTAGGTGTGGTAATGGCATTATAGGTATGTTTTTTTAAGTCTTTGTTAGATTATATCTGAAATATTTTAGCTTAATATGAAAAAATGAAAAAATTTCATATGTTTTTCCATATGGAAAAGACAAAATTAGATCCCTTTCTACCTCACAGCATACACAGAAAATAAATTCCATCTAAAGGCCTAAGAGTAAAAACTTCCATCTTGCAAAAGTTATTATAAACTACATGAAAAGACAAACCATTTCTATTGTAGATACCTAGAGAAAACCAAGCACATGTGCACTGTAGCATTTTTTATTATAATAGCAAAAATTAGAAACAGCTAATATGCATGAGTAGAAAAATGCAACCAGTGTGGTTTATTCATGCTGTAGAAATCTATATATGCTAAATGTAACAACGTAGATAAATCCGATAATGTGATATTGTGTTAAAAAGGTTAAGTTTGAAAAGATGATATGAATTATGACAGTTAAATAAACTTTAAAACCACCAAAATACTATATTGTTAATGGATGCTCTTACGGTAGGAGTATAAAAACAAACATGGAACAAATACATACCACCTTAAAGTTAGTCATTATTACGAGAAAAAGAGAAAGAGATGAAAAGGCAAGGCTTTACTTTAGAGCATTTTTGTTTATTAAAAAAACTGAAGCAAATAAACTAAAATCTGCATGCTAAATGTACAGGTGTCAGTTATATTAGTTTATGTATGTTGGATATATTTCATAATATAAAAAATAAGAAGAAATTCCCAAAGTACAAGTGAACAGAGAACACATAGTCAAATATTTTGCCATAAATCTGATTTACACAATCAGGAGAATGACCTAAAGTGTGATCCAGAATCATAAAGGGTCCAGAATAATTCTTATGGAGTGGAGTTCCCACCATCACCATATATTTTTTCCAGGCTGGCTTCTCAATTCAAATGACTTTGGGTTAATGGGGATGGGTCCAGTATTAGAATCATTATATATCATCATGCATTTCTCTCTAAATTCAACAGAAAATAGGGTTCCAGCTTCTTCAACACTTCATTTATTTCTAAGCTAAATAATAGTAATAAGTATCAACTGTAGATGGTGAACCAAATGGATATGAATCTTACTAACAAACTAGGATTCAGAATGCTATATTAGTTTTTAAATATCAGTTAAATTCATAGCTCCATTTTGAAATCTGGTGGGAAATTTAGTCTTCTCTGTTGGTGCCCCTCCCAGGTTACTTTAGTAGCCAAGTTGATAGTGCACCCTTTATTGACTGCCTTCCTTTTCCTGTCCTACATCCCCTTCCCCTGCCCTCCCACACAAACTACATGCATTGAATCTTCTTGAATATGATTGTAGGGGAACCCAAAACAAAGGAAATGAAACATTAGGGCATCCTCACCTCAATTCAGACTCTTTGTTCATAAATTTAATAAGTTGTTTAATCCATAGTAAATTTAACTTCCTTCTGTACAGCTGTTTACTCTAAATGAGGCTGAATTAACTTCCTTTACCAGTAATTAATTTAATTATACTGAAATTTTAATGACATGTTTTCAAGAACATACATGGTGTAATACATATACACATACCAACAAGATGTGACAGTAATGACTCATGGGTCAAAGTCATGGAAGGATAATACACCTTATGGGTGTGTCATACTTCACTAGGCTTAAGCTTCCATCCAGATGCTTAGGAAATCTGTTTACTGGGTAGCCAGAATGCTAGCCAGAATCTGTCCAAAGAAATTTTTATAAAAATAAAAGAAATAACACCAGGCACTTTGGGCACCTGTTACATTAGAGGGTTCTTTCAACCCAATAAATAGTGTAACTTTACCCACTAACTTTTTTTTCCAGACTGGCTTCTCAATACAAATGAATCTGGATTCATGAGGATGGGCCCATTACTTGTATCATTACATATCATTATACAGCCCTCTGTCAATTCAATGAAAAATCACTAAATGCTCACCATGTGCAAGACACTGTGGTAGGGTCCCAGCCTCTTCAAAACTGAATTTCTTTATAAGCTAAAGCACTTAGTCAGCAATATTAACTATATAAAGGAAGGGATCCCAACCCTTGTGTGTTCTATGTCTCCACAGTACATTAAATATTTCTCTTCTAAAGCAATAGAATAGCCCCTCCTTTTTCATAGGGATACATTCCAAGGCCCCCCACTAGATGTTTAAATCCACAGACAATACTGAACCTTATAGTACTATGTTTTTTCCTGTGCATACATAGCTATGATAAAGTTTAATTTATAGATTACACACAGTAAGAGATTAACAACAATAACTAATAAAATGGAACAATTATAATGATACACAGTCATAAAAGTTATGTAAATGTGGTCTCTCTCAAAATTTTAATTTTTGAAAAATTTCCAAAAAATTTTTGAGGACCCAAGATGGCAACTAAGTAGGTGGAAGTTACATTCACCTCCTCCCAAGACCAACTGGAACTACAACTAAACTAAAACAATCAACCTGAATAACCAACTGAAGACTAAATGAATAAAAGTCTTATAACCAAGGATTCATAGAAAAGCCACATTGAGACTGGTAGGAAGTACAGCAACAGGAAAAGGGCTGGCCCTGCACCCATGTGCTTTGACTAAGAATCCAAAGAGATAACTCAGCTGCAGAGTTTCAGCTAAGGAGCATGGGTTCTTAACCCTACCAGGCTCCCCATCCCAGATCACCAGAGCTGGAAAGAAGAGCCCACAAAACATTTGGCTGTGAAAATCAGCGAGGATTCTGTCCCCTAGGGAGTGACGAGGGTTTCTGAAAACCTGGTGCCCTCTTGAAGGGCCAGCACACAAAATCTTCTTCGCAGCTGCCCACCCAGGGATCCAGCAGAGGGAAGGCATTTCAAAGCAGGCAGTGTCATTTGAGAAGAGGCTGGGTTGCGTGGCTCTAGGGAGAGAGCTGAAGGGACAGCTGCTAGGGTTCTTGTGCTAAATCCCTCTCCCACACTGCAGAAAAAAAATCTTTCTTGGGTGAGGCACTACCCTCCATGTATCATCAGCCTGGAGGAATGCGATATCCCCACCCTCCTAACTCCCTGTCACCCTGCCCTTTGGAGCTCACACTGTGCAAAGGAGTCAACTGCCTGGGTTCAGGGAATAGAGATCCTGGCAGACTAGAGGGTGTCAGAGACTGGGTTGTGAGGCTTTGGAGCAAAGGGTCATTCCTCCCACCTTCCTGAGAGCCTGACTGGTACCACACCCCCAAAGGGAGATCCACAAGCCCCATTCTCCCAACTCATAGTGACCCAGAAGGTCTGGGCAGAATTTGGGGCAGTAAGTGGTATAGCTCTAGGATGAAGGCCATTTTTCCCTTGCACATCACACTGGTGCAGAGCTCTCCCTTTACACAGCCAAATCTTGGTCTATTTGGGCCTGATAAACTCTTCCTTGAAAACTCCCTGAGAGCCTGCCCCACCACAAAGGTCAGTGGGCATTCAGTGGATGGCATATGACCTTGTTGTTCCCTGGAACATTTGTTGAGGAACCTGAGACCTAGCTGCCACCCAGTTTGAATCTCTTTCAATTTGATGACAACCCCACCTGCTAACTCACTGAGTACCTCATACAACTCATGTACCACCAGAGGCTCTTTCAGTGACTGAGCAAAACAGTCAGCTGGCAGGTGAAGGTAGATCTCAGGGTGCCTTGGGCCTTTTGCTGACCTGTCCCTTGGCTCAGTGCTTGTGGAAACCAGCCTTGGTGCACAACTTGGCCCTTTCCACTCATACCCAGGCCCAGCAGAGGCACAAAATGGATCGCTTTGTAGCACCAAACAGGTTGGCCAGGACCAATCATAGGCATTGTTTGACATTGCTCTACACTGGAGTTTCTCCCAAATGTCCCCCAAGTCAACACACCCAATACTGGACTTCAGACAATATCATGTCAGAATCCAATTAGCTTCAAAAGTGGCACATCCAAAAGGGGATTTTGGCAGGTGCCAGACCCTGATGCATCACATTCTATTTCATGTGATCATCATCCACACAGTAGCTTGTACACTGTGGACAGAGTCAGTCCTCACAGTCAGCAAGCCTGAGAGTTGACCCCCAACATGGATGAGCCAACAGGAATCAAGACTCAACTACAGTAGGAGGGCTCACATAACCCACAAAAAGGTCATTCTTGGAGTATCCAGTTCAGGTGATCAAGAGGACTACATTACTGGGTCCCACAGGACACCTACTACATAAGGCCACCCTACCAATACTGGGAGACATAGCAGATCTACCAAATACACAAAAACGAACAGATACAGGGAGCCAAAATGGGGAAACAAAGAAACATGTCCCAAATGAAAGGACTGGAGAAATCTCCAGAAAAAGAACTAAATGAAACGAGGCAATTGATACAGAGTTTAAAACAATGGGTATAGAGGCCTGGGGAGGATAGCTCAGTTGCTTAGAGCATTGTCCTGATATATCAATGTTGTGGGTTAAGTCCCCAGTCAAGGCACATACAAGAATCAACCAATGAATGCTTAAGTAAGTAGAAGAACAAATCAATGTCTTTCTCCCTTTCTCTCTCCCTTGCTCTCTCTCTAAAAATCAATAAATAGAATTTACAAAAAAAAACCAACCAATGGATATAAGGACACTCATGGAACTCAGGAAAAATGGTTGAAATCATGTAGAACTTCAACAATGAGACAGTACAATAAAAGAGGTCACATAGACCACAATAAAGAACTAGTCAGGTAATCCAAGATGGGAGAGGAGTAAGTAGAAGCTACGCTAATCTCCTTCCATGACCAATCTGTAATTACAACTCAATTGTAGAGAAATCATCCTGTATAACTAACTGAACACTAGCTGGAGGGAAGCCTTATAATCAAGGACAGACAGAAGAAACTACTTCACTACAACAAGACAAGTAGGGAGTATGGAGAAGGTGTGATGGCTTGCTGGGCTCCCAGAGGCAGTAGCTGAAATTCTGGAGGGACATTTAATTGGTGTGGGGGTTCCCCTGAGAAGTTTTGGGTCTAAACCCCAAGCTGGGCTCCCTAGTCTACAGCACCAGAGGTGGAAAAGAACTCAGATGATGTCCAGTGATGAAAAAGCAGCAGGGTTTATGTCTGCCAGGGGGAGACAGCTGGAGACAAAGAGTGCCTCTTCATGGGCCAACCCACAAAATTTCATTTGCGGCCATTTACCCTGGGCTCTGGCAGAGGGAGGGCAGAGTGGACTAGAGATGATTTAGAAGAATCTAGGGTTGGTGGCTTTGGGGAGAAAATTGAAGAAACAGCTACCAGGATCCCTGTGCTGAGCCATTTCCCATACTGCAGAAGCCATCTTTCTCAAGCAGTACACTCCTCTCCAAGTGGTATCAACCTGAGGGGAGCAATAGCCTTGCCCACAGGAATTACTGTAGCGAACACTGTAGTGCTTAACCCAGGCTGCTGATTACAGCTTAAGGATATATCACTTAGTTTAACATCTGAGGCGGAAAATACAAAGGAGCCAAAATGGGAAGACAAAGAAACAGACCCCTCCTATAATATTCTAAGCACAGCTTTCATCTAAGCTGTGCTTAGAATATTATAAGACACTAGAGTAAGAAATTAAAGAAGATACAAATAATGGAAGTACACACTGTGCTAAAGGATAGGAATAATTAACAGTGTTAAAATGTCCATACTACTCAAAGCAATCTATAGATTCAATCCAATTTCTATCAAACTATCAATGGCATATTTCACAAAACTAGAACAAATATTCCAAAAGTTTCTATGGAATTGCAAAAGACCCTGAATAACCACAACAACCTTGAGAGAGAAGAACAAAGTTGGAGGGATATCAAAGTATACTGTAAGTTCATGGTAACCAAAACAGCATGATACTAGCATGAAAACATACATACAGATTGATGGAACATACAGTATATATGTATGTATGTATGTATGTATGTATGTATGTATGTATGTATGAAAACATATATACAGATCGTGGGTTAGGGTTAGGGTTAGGGTTAAGGTTAGAAACCCAGAATAGAGCCTAGAAATAAACCCACACCTATATGCTTAGTTAATGTTTGACAAAGGAGGCAAGAACAGACAATGGGGTGAAGACAGACAGTCTATTTAATAAATGGTATTGGGAAATTGGACAGATACATGCAAAAAAAATGAAAATAGACCACCAACTTACACCATACACAAGATTTAACTCAAATGAGTAAAAGACTTAAATGTAAGTCACAAAATGATAAATTTCCTAGAAAAAACATAAACAGTAAAATCTCAAACATCTCTCAGAGCAATATTTTTGCCAATATGTCTCTGAGGGGCAAGGGAAAGACAGGAAAAAATAAACAAAAGGGACTACATCAAACTAAAAACTTTTTGCACAGCAAATGAAAACATCAACAAAATGAAATCACAGCCCAATTCAAAAATGAGCAAAGGACCTGAACAGACCCTTCTCCAAAGAGGACATACAGATGGCCAATAGATATAAGAAAGATGCTTAACATCATTAATCATCCGAGCGATACAAATTAAAAACACAATGAGATATCACTTCACACCAATCAGAATGGCTATCATCAATAAATCAAGAAACAAGAGAAGCTGGCAAGGATGTGGAGAAAGGGGAACCCTTATGTAATTTTGGTGGAAATGCAGATTGGTACAGCCACTATGGAAAACATTAAGGAAGTTCTTCAACAAATTTAAATGGAACTTCCTTATGACCCAGCAATTGCATTTCTAGGAATATATCCAAAGAAATCCAAAACACTAATTCAAAAGAACATGTGCACCCCTATATTCATTGCAATATTGTCTACAGTAGCCAACCTAGGGATGCAACCCACGTGCCTATCACTAGAGGAATGGATTTTAAAAAGCTGTGATGTATCTGTGAGATAGAATATTACTAGGCCATAAAAAAGAATAAAATGTTACCATTTGCAACAGCATGGATGGACCTAGAGGGTATTATGCTAAGTGCAATAAGTCAGTCAAAGACAAAGACTATAAGTGATTTCACTTATATGTGGAATCTAAAGAACAGTAAATGAACAAACAAAACAGAAACCAACTCACCAATACAGAGAACAGACTGATGGTTACCTGGTGGGGAGGATTTGAAGGACAGGGTGAAAAGGTGAAGGGAATCAGAAGTACAGAATAGTAGTTATGAAATAACCATGGGGATGTAAAGTGCAGCACAGGGAACATAGTCAATAATATTGTAATAACTATGTATGGTGTCAAGTGGATTCTGGAAATTTTAGGGGTAACATTTTGTAAAGTATATGATAGTCTAACTATGGTACTATGCCGTGTACCTGAAACTAGTACAAAATAATATTGAATGTAAACTGTCATTGAAAAAAATTTAACCAAAAATGTAATGCCTTTTCTATCTTAATTAAGCACTTATCACACACTGTGTCTGTAACTTGCAGTTTGCTGTTTTGCAACAACAAAACTAGCATAAATTTCTTTTTCCTTCATAATTTCACAGGTAGAAGATTATTTCTTAGTATAGATCTTGGTATAATATTTCTTACTATAGATCTTAGCAACCTCAGCATGATTTTTTTCTTTCCTTATTGAGACCTTTCACCCTTATTCTTAACGGACGCACCTTATGACTTTTCTGGCATATGCAAATTGCCAGCACTATTACTCTTGTGTTTGGGGTCATTATTACGTAAAACAAGTTACTTGAACACAAGCACTTTGATACCATGACAGCTGATTGAGTAATTGAGATGGCTACTAAGTGATTCGTGGGTAGTGAGGGTATACAGTATCTATACGCTGGACAAAGGGATAATTTGTGTCCTGGGCAGGATGGAGAGAGACAACATAAGATTTCATCATGCTACTCAAAGCAGGGCATGATTTAAAATTTATGGATTGTAAATTTCCAGTTAATATAGTCAGACCATGGTAGACAAGAGTTCATTGAAACCAGGGAAAGTGAAATCATGGATAAAGCAGAACTACTGTACAACTATTTGACTAAGGGCTGGCAGATCACCTCCTTTTGTCCCTCTGCGCACCACCATTATGTCCCAGGAGGTATAGTCCACTTATCTTAGTTTCTCAGAGAAGAATAATGAACATAATTCCATAGTCTAGATAAGGCTTCATTCAAAACAACAATTAAAGAACAGCTATAGTCCCTGGGAAGCTGCTTTCCTGTCTCCTGAATCAGTTTAGGGATGGAGACTTGAAGCTCAAAATACTTGTTCTAAGTAAATCACATTAAAAAAAATTATACTATGGCCCTGGCTAGTGTGGCTCAGTAGGTTGGGCATCAACCTGCAGAGCAAAAGGTTTCAGGTTCAATTCCTGGTCAGGAAACATGTCTGGTTTGCAGGTTCAGTCCCTGGCCGGGGTACCTTCCAAAGGCACATTGATGGTTTTCTCCCTCTCTTTCTCCCTCCCTTCCCCTATCTCAAAAAATAAATAAATAAAGGTTTTTTAAAAGTTATATATGTGTTTTAGTTTTTAAATTATAAGTGTATGCACATAACTAAAAATTTTAAACAGTTACTACAAGGTATAAAATAAATATAAAGATGTCTTCATCTCCTGATTTATCAATTTGCAATAATATTGATTACTAATTATGAAAGATACAAAATTTAACACTCAAACTATTCTCACTTTCCCTCACCTTCTCTTCCTTTCAGTTGTTGTTTTCTTTTAGTAGTA
This sequence comes from Artibeus jamaicensis, assembly GCF_021234435.1. Lineage (NCBI taxonomy): Eukaryota > Metazoa > Chordata > Mammalia > Chiroptera > Phyllostomidae > Artibeus > Artibeus jamaicensis. The sequence goes on from NW_026521788.1 coordinate 24,091,483, forward strand.
ACCTTTATAACTTTAAATTGTATACTTATGTCATTCTTAATCTATAAATTTTAGTTTGATAAATTTTAAATTTCACCATAGTAAAGTGGTATAAGATTGTTATTAATTTCTAGAGTAAGATGATTGCATTACCCAGTGCTTTTGAAATACAGCCAGTAATTCTTATGGGGTTGAAAGATATAAGCACTCTTTAATTCATGGAGCATTTAGTATCAAATTAATCAAAAACTAACAGTAGGTTTATAGCACTTTTAGATTTTTTAGGAAAATAATACATTATAATAAGCCTTGTTATAAACTCACTCTATGAAATATGAAATCTCATTTAATATGAAAGTAAATAGAAAAGTATTTACCTAAGTCTTTATGGCCTTTTATTTTTTTAATTAAAAAATTTATTTAATTATTGTTCAAGTACAGTTTTCTGTTTTTTACTCCCATCCCAGCCCACCCCCCCAGTGCTCCCCACCTCCCTCCCATTTCCACCCCCCTTAGTTGTTGTCCATGTGTCCTTTATACTAGTTCCTGTAAATCCTTCCCCTTTTTCCCCTGAAATTCCCTCCCCTCTCCCCTCTGGTTACTGTCCCCTTGTTCTCTATTTCAGTGTCTGTGTTTTTATTTTGCTTGCTTGTTTGTTTTGTTGTTTAGCTTCCTGTTAAAGGTGAGATCATATGGTTGTGTTGAAAGACAAATACCATATGGACTTTTAAAATATCTCATTAACAATTCACTTTTATTAGAGGAGACAGAATTATTGTAATTGAGCTAGAGTAAGTCCCTCTTTATAAATAAATAGTTATTTTATTTTACAGTAGTAATATCAATAAATTTAATTCTGAAAAGAAGAGTACTCAGTCTAGCTTATCTTATATCAGGGTTTATTTGCTAAGCCTTTTGTCATATGCTCACCATATAAAGTACCAATTAAGATTCTATGAGATAACATCTATTTTAAGACCAAGTAACAAAAAACACAAAGTGATTATCTAAGAAGAGTTCTCCAGTCATTTCTTGTTCTTTTATCTGCAGGTGAAAAAAATAATTTTTTTTTCAGAAGACAAGGGAGGGAAGATTAGCCCAAAAGAAAATGAAAACCCTGAACTTTATACACATATGTAAATTCCAAACAGTTGTACTATGTGCTGTCAATTACTAAACCTTTGTAATAGGTAAAAAAAAAATGTTTTAAGTAAGATTAGATAAAAGGACAAAGGAAAAGTTGGAAATAATTCATCCTCGGGTTAAATCAGAAACGATATTCTAGAAAGAAATTACTTTTAACTAGTATGGAGTACTTACAATAAGTTTTATTATTTTGCTCAGACTTGTATTTAGGAGGAAGGGGAATAATAGTCATATGTATCTCAAATTGTACAAATAGTTACAGTCCAAATGCTATATCCTAAAAATTTTCAGATCTCCTGTGGGTCCATATAAAAGCATATATTTCAGGCCCTGGCTGGTGTAGCTCAGTGGAATGAGCACAGGCCTGTGAACCAAAAGGTCACTGGTTCAATTCCCAGTCAGGGCACATGTCTGCCTCTCTTTCTCCTTTCCTTCTGTGTCTAAAAACAAATAAATAATTTAAAAAAGATATATTTCAGCATAAGCATCAAAATGACCCCAACTGTTAGTTTTTAAAGATAAAATCTGACCTTTCACCTTGCAAAGATTTTATGTATTAGTATTAGCTGGAAGCTAAAGTACCCACCTGAATCCTGTGAAGAGTGCTGTTAGGCAGTGTGCCAAGATAAAAGTCACTCTGAGCTGATATTTTAACAGCTAGGTTTTCGTCTCAACCACTTTTTAACCTCTCTGAGCCTTAGTTTCCTCATCTGATAATGGTGATGATGTTATCTGCTATGCCTACTTTTCTGGGGAATTTTGAGGGCCAGAATGAAATAATGTATCTGAAACTGTAATCTATAAAACATTATACAAGTACTTATTATTACTTCAATAAATGAAGTCTGTTCAGAAAGTATCCAGCCATGCAATATGAAAAATAGGGACATTTATTGAAGAAGATACAAGATACAATAAACATGTGTATGTAGGACAATGACACTTCAGTCCCCTTCAAAGTAGGCACCTTGGGATCTCACACAGTTCTCCCAATTGCCATCAGCTGCCCCATCATATTTTCCTGAATCTCATTCATTGATGGTCTGAAATTTCTTTCCTTCAAAGGTGATTTTAGTTTTGGGAAAAGTCAGAAGTCTCAAGGCACCAAATCTGGGCTGTAAGGGTGCTGATTTGGCATGATTGGATGTTTTGCCAAAAAACTTTGTGTGAAACTGGTTGCATGAGGGTTGCATTGTTGTGATGAAGCTTCCAATCATCACTTACCTATAGCTTCAGCCTTCTAAATCTTCTGAATAGTTTCCATGGAGGAATGTTCAAGCCTAACACAAAATTTGATGCAGAGTTGTTGCTCTCCTCCCTCAGTCATTTTGAATACGATGAACACACAGTACACATGCTCACTCAATGGGATCTACCACTCCTACTGACTAGTACAGTGGAGTCATCTTTGTTCACACATGCACATTCCAGTCCACTCTCCTTGGCTGCCAGGTTACACTGATGTCATGCAAACTGTTCTTGTTATATTAACAATGGTTGGCCTTTTTCTGGACAGACATTGTCTATTCATGGAGAACCTGATATAAGAATAACATATTAAGTAATATGAAAGCAGAGGAAAAGAAATGGGCTTTGCCCTCAAGAAGAAAGGGGCACCCTGCAACAGCAATAACCAACAGCTTGGAGGAGGGAATGGGGAGAGAAGGAGAAAAAAGAGGAAAAAGAGGGAGTGGAAGATTAAAGAGGAGACATTGGGCAACATATTTCATATTTTGCTCAAAGCCATGGTATTTGATAATGTCTTTTGGTCCTACATACAGGGCCCCACAGAGAGTCCTAGAAAGGTAAAAAGGGTTGTTTTCTAATTTCTCAATGTTCTTTCATAGTGATCAAATTTAATATTTGAATGAAAGAGTAAATATATGAACTGTGTTATTCAATCCTCACAAAATCCTAAGGGAAGGTATTATTAACCCTCTTTTTTTCTTTTCTTTTTGTTTCTTTTTCTCTTTCTTTCTTTCTTTTTTTTTTTTTACAGATTACAAAATCAAAGCTCAGGAAGTTTAAAATTATTGGCTCCAAGTCACAGCCAATAAATGACCCACGCATATTTTTTGACTCTGGGTCTAGAGCTTTGAATTTCCATTTACCGAAGCAAGTGCTTCTAATATCTCTTGGTCTTCCAGAAAAATATTATTCCTATTTCTACCTTAAAATTCACAGTTGTGTAATAGCCCAAAAGAGAACAACGCAAGTGTCCATCATTACATGAATGCACAAATTGAGGTCATACAAGGAAACTATTCAGAAAAAAGAAACACCTGTTGATATGCACAACAACATAGTTGAGTCTCCGAATAATTGTGCAGAGTGAAAAAAGCAAGCAAAATATGTATATTCTTTAGTCCATTTATGGAAAATCCTAGAAAATGCAAACTAATTTATAGTGACAGAAAGTAGATTAGTGGTTGCCTGAGGATGTGAGTTGGGAAGGGAGGGGTTACAAAGAGGGACAAGAAACTTTTGGAGTGGATGGAAATATTGTTATTTTGACTATAATGGTGAATTCATATATCAAAACTGATCAAATTGTATGTTTTAAATATGAGCAGCCTAGTACATCAGTAAATCAGTAAAGCTTGGGGGGAGACAATTAAAGAAAACATTTATTATTTTAATTTCCTGTAGAATGGCCTGCAATTCTTTCAAACAGCCATCTATGTTTTCCATAATTTAAGAGGAAATTAGGTCAGTTTCATAATTTCTCAATTTTGACTGTAAGTGGGCTTCATGACACTGACACCTTTATTTTTAAGTCTGGATACTTCACAAAAAGCTGAGGAGAGTGCTATGATTCTTCCTCAATAAGTGGCCTATATGTCTCAAAGGTCTTTGCAGGATTTCCAAGAGGAATACACTGTAGTTGACCCTTGAACAACACAGGTTTGAATTGATCAGGACAACTTTTCACCCGTGGCTGGGAATCTGGATGTGGAGGACCAATTGCAGTTGAGTTTTTAAGAAGTCATAAACTAATTTTTGACTGTGCAGGATCAGTGTGCTTAACCCCCACTTGTTCAGGAATCAACTGTATTGTCATTGTACCCAGCATTTTGTTAGGTTTTTGGAGTTGCAAGAAACAGAATTACTGATAGACTATTGTGCAGTAAGAGAGTCTATTATAAAGCTATACTTAGACTAAAATTGAAACTGGATTTCAAACTGGAAAGTCTGATTCAAATTCAGGAATTAGCTATCCTTTCAGTCTTTCTTACAGATACTACTTCAGTCTTTTTCTTTTTAAAAATGATTTTATTTATATATTTTTAGAGAGGGAAAGGGAGGGAGAAAGAGAGGGAGACAAATATTGATGTGTGAGAGATACACCAGTCAGCTGCATCTCACAAGCCCCTATATGAGGACCTGGCTTGCAACCCAGGCATGTGCCCTGACTGGGACTCAAACCAGAGACCTTTTGGTTCACAGACCAGAGCTCAGTCCACTGAGACACAGCAGCCAGGGCTGTTCTTTTTCCATTATAGTACCTTTTTCAGTCTGCATGTCTACTCTATTCTCCTCCCACTATTAATTGTTTTATTCTTTCTATCTTGTTGTGTCTAAATATCTTTAGTATGCCTCTCCAGATTCACTCTTTTTTAAAATTTATTGATTGATTTTAGAGAAAGAGCAGGAGAGAAAGACAAAGAGAGAGACAGAGAGAGAGAGAGAGAGAGAACATCAGTTTGTCGTTTTACTTATTTATGCATTCATTGGTTGATTCTTGTATGTGCCCTGACCAGGGATCAAACCCATGACCTTGGCATATCAGAACAACACTCTAACCAACTGCGCTACCTGGCCAGGGCCAGATCCATTCTTCAGCCTTTTCCACAGTGCTCTCTTTCCTGGAAGCCTGTCCTGTATAGGTTATATGAACAGAAAGAGGTCAGTGTGTTTATTCTTCTGGCTGCCTTCCTGCAAGGGCTCTTTAAGCAGACTGTGTCTATCCACCAAAATCACTGCTTCTCTCAAGATAACTCACTCTACACAACTTCCTTCCTCCAACCTCTCATTTTTCTTGTCCCTTCAAATCTAAGGATGGTAATAGCTCCCTTGCCACCTAGGCTGGGTTCCTGTAACATCCCTGTGGTTTCCCTATACTCTGCCCTGCACATCTGCAATTAGTTTCTTTGTAGGTAAACTTTCCTCAACTTATCCTCATTTGCACATGCCACATATTTCTTGTTAGATCCCCGAGTTACATACTTGTTTATCTGATTTGTTTTATTTTATTTCACAGCTTCTGCTTTGGTTTGCTGTGATCCACCATGACATTCTTTGTATCTGCAAATTCCAACATCAAAGAGAGAAAAATCTCAGGTATTTGAATTAATTAATTTTTTTCACGCTAGGCTCTGTGGGAGGTCACAGACTAGCCCAGGATTGGCAGCTGTTAGGGCAGGTGCTTGTCCCTGGGCCACACACCTGTGGGAGGGCATGTATGAAAGAGGAAAGGAACATAGTATGATTGCCCTGCATCAGGAATCATGGGTGACATGATTTCTCTTAGAAAGTACTTTGGGTATGGCAGGTACAATAATTAACATGAAAAAAAAATTTAAAGATGAATAAAACGTTCTGATTCTTCTTAAACATGTTATTACTAGGTAATGTAGCAATAGCTATCTTCCAAGGGCCTTCTCACATTAAGCTTGCTTATCTCAATGATTTATGATGAACCCAAGGAATCCAAGACTTGAAATAGTTTGAAATCATGGTCATAATAGGATAACATAGGCAGGTGAAGTATCAGAAATACCACAGGCTTTAAAGCCAAATGAGCTTGTTTCTGTTTTGTTTTGCTTTTAGATTGCACATATAAATGAAATAATACAGTATTTGTGTTTTTCTGTCTGACTTATTTCACTGAGCATAGTACCGTGTAGGTCCATCCTTATTGTCACAAAAGCCAAATAACCTTGGATCAAAATCCTAAAGCTGCAACTTACTTGATTTATTACTCTAAACTTCTATCTCTTCATCTGGAAAGTAAGTGTAATTATATCTGCCTTATAGAGTTGTCATATAGATTAATGAGAATGTAGGTAAAGCAAAAAACATAGTACATACTCAGTAAATAGTAATTATGATCTCATATAATTGTTTCAATTAAGCATTCACAGCTAAAATTTTAGCTTAATTTAGAAAAATTTTAAAATGAAGGGGAGAAGAATAAAGAAAGCAACTTACTACTTTTTCCCTGTTGTACCCTGCTTAGTAGCAAGTCCCTAAGATCTTCTAGCTGTTGTGAGTTCAGACATAACCAATCTGGAGTCAGTCCACACCATTCCTACCAGCATATCAGAAATATCATCTCTACCAGCGAATGAGTCTGAAATCAATTTTGCTTTGATAAACATATCCTATATACTTACTATATGCCTTCTTCTCAACTGTCATTATTTTGACCAGTCTGTTGAATTTTTATTTTTTAAAAAAATATATTTATTTATTTATTTTTAGAGAGAGGGCACAGGAAGGAGAAAGAGAAGGAGAGAAACATCAATGTGTGGTTGCCTCTCATGTGCCCCCCACTGGGGACCTGGCCTGCAACCCAGGCATGTGCCCTGACTGGGAATTGAACTGGTGACCCTTTGCTTTACAGGCCCACACTCAATCCACTGACCTACACCAGTCAGGGCTGAATTTTTATTATGATTGGTGATTTGCATCATTTTCTCCTTTATGACCAGAATTCTAACTTGATTCCCAGCCTGGCTATCTGAGGCCCCTCAAACACCTGCTTACCCTAGTATGTGGCAGTCCCTCCTTGCAGCTGACCCAACCTCTGCATCCCCAGTAGATGGCTAGGGACCTACTTCAAACTGGAAAGACCCTACTAACTCAACTTGTATCCTTATTTGGCTCGAGTCAGTTTGGCAAATTGGCTTCATGCCAGGTAATAGCAGTTTACTGTAGTCTTTGCCTGGAGTACTGTGTTGAGAAGTATTTTTCTGGATGAAGTAGGAATCTAGGTAAGGTAGTAAAGAGAGCCATTAGCTGGCAAGTTGGAGGTCAGATTGGGGGATGTGGAAGGCAGAGGTGGTGGCAGGAACGCCACACATTTGCCAGCGTTGGCTCAGAGATTCCTGCTACATGATTCTCTTACAAGATTAAAGTCTTTATGCATTATTAATGCCAGCCATTAAGCCTGAGTTTTTTCACATGCTTTTGAACATTGTGATTTTGACTGAGGTTACCTCATAGGGTGACCATTCCAGCAATCAGGTGACTGCAATTGATGGTCATTTTTCTTCTCAAGGCACGGTAGCCCACTCTGCATAACCTCACCTTTTAGACCTAGGGTGGTGGTAACGGCTTCTCATTATTTATTTTAAAGATTTTATTTATTTATTTTTAGAGAATGGCAGGGAGGGAGAAAGAGATGGAGAAAAACATCAATGTGTGGTGGCTTCTCGCACACCCCAAATGGGGGTCCTGGCCTGCAACCCAGGCATGTGTACTGACTGGGAATCGAACCAGTGACCTTTTGGTTTACAGGCCGGCTCTCAATCCACTGAGTCACACCAGCCAAGGCAGCTTCTCATTATTATAAGCCCTGGACTACGTTGCCATCATTTGTGGTTTTCCTAACTCTACCTACACCTTTATAAATGGGCTCTCCTTAAATTACCATATTTTAAGTACACTGACTATTTCCCATTGGTACCCTGACTGATACAAATATTTACTATGTATCAGGCATTAAGGATACAACAGTAAACAAAGAGATGAAAATTTGTGCTTTCTGGAGGTTATGTGCTAGCCAGTTTTAAAATGCCTTACAGTCAGGACTGCATAAGTTATAGGCTTGCCTGTATGAAATTTACATGCCTGTCTTATCATTAGTCACAATTAAGGAAATGCACACATATGCCTGCAAGTGTATTTTTGTGCAAGCCTAAAATGAACACTTCAGGGCATCCTAAGGGCAGAAACTCTCAGACTTCCTCAAATATCTCATATGTTACCTTTATTTATCCAACAAATGTTTATGAAGAGCCTAAGTGCTCAGTATATGTTAGCTGCCTATTACTATGTTCTAGATATTATGTTATAAGATGAAGGGTGGAGGGTGGGCAGGGGAAAAAAGAGTACAAATGTGAGTAGAACAGGTTTGTGAGAAATAGACTCATAAATAATCACCGAACAATATAAAAAGGCCATAATAGAGGTTTGTGAGAAGTGCTATAAGAGTTTAGAGGAGAGAATGACCATTAATTCTGGGGATTGGGAAAGGCTTCTTAGAAGTTATGTTTGATCTGAGCTTGGATAGATGAGTAATGCTTTTCCAGAAAGAGAAACAGGGAAGGACATTAGAAAGAGGAGAGGACTTAGAAGAAATCCTGAAGGCGTGTCAGAAAATGACGAATAGTGCGCATTGCAATGTAGAGTACTACACTGGACTGGTAGTAGAAATGAGACTGGGAAAGATTGTATAGGGTTCAGATTACAAAGGGGAGTTGTATATAAAGAACTAGGAATTTATTTTACTAAGTAACAGGAAAACTTTTAAATAATTTTAAACAGACAAGTGAAAAATAATACTTATATTTTAGAAAGAAATTTTGGGGACCAGTGGATATGGAAAAAGATTAAAAAGCATGGAGAACAGGGAGTTCTAGCCAAGATGGAGGAATAGGTAGAAACCCTTCACTTCCTCGCATAACCAAAAGGAGGATAACAACCAATCCCAAATCAATAAACAACCAGAAGTGCCAGAAAATCGAACCACATGAAACTCTGACAACCAAGGAATTAAAGAAACAGTCCACCAGAACAACCAGACTGGTAAGACGGGTGGACAGAGAGAACCTGCGGTGAGGTGGCGGACCAAGCGGGCAGGGCTAGCTGAATGGTAAAATGAGACTCAGAGCTAACTGTGGACTATGGCAGTTGCCACAGGGGGAGAAACTACCAGTCTCACACCAGGTTTTGTTGGAAAGTGCACTAGAGCCGAGCAGACGAGTTGCACTGTTCCTTCGCTGGCCCCTCCCTGACAGATAGCTCCACAGCACAGCAGGGAGGGTTGCCCTGCCCCAGTGAATACCTAAGCCCCCAACCCCTTACAACTTAACAGGTGAGCTCAGACAAAGAAATATGGCCAAAATGAAAGAACAGAGCAAAGCTTCATAAAGAGAGCTAACCAATGAGAAGATAGCCAACCTATCTATGATGGAGAGTTTGAAGCCCTGGTAATCAAAATGCTCACAGAACTGATTGAGCTTGGTTGCAAAATGAAAGAGCAAATGAAAGATACCCAAAGTGAAATAAAACAAAATATTCAGGTAACCAACAGTGACAGGAAGAAAACCAGGACTCAAATCAGCTGTTTGGAACAAAAGGAAGAAATAATCATCCAACGAGGACAGAATTGAGAAACAAGAATTTAAAAAAAAAAGAAGAAGAAGAGGAAGAGACACTTAGGAACCTCTGGAACAACGTGAAACATTCCAATATCCAAATTATAGAGTTGCCAGAAGGAGAAGAACAAGAGCAAGAAATGGAAAACTTATCTGAACAAATAATGGAGGAAAACTTCCCCAATCTGACAAAGGAAATAGACTTCCAGGAAGTCCAGGAAGCCCAGAGAGTTCCAAAGAAGTTGAACCCAAGAAGGAACACACCAAGGCACATCATCATTAAGTTACCCAAGAATAAAGATAAAGAGAGAATCTTAAAAGCAGCCAGAGGAAAGGAGAAAGTTACCTGCAAAGGAGTTCCCATAAGGCTATTAGGTGATTTCTCCAAAGAAACCTTGTAGGCAAGAAGGGGCTGAAAAGAAGTATTCCAAGTCATGAAAGGCAAGGACCTACATCCAAGATTGCTCTATCCAGCAAAGCTATCATTTATAATGAAAGGCCAGATAAAGTGCTTCCCAGATAAGGTCAAGTTAAAGGAGTTCATCATCACTAAGCCATTACTATATGAAATGCTAAAGAGACTTATCTAAGGAAAAGAAGATAAAAAATATGAACAGTAAAATGACAATAAATTCACAACTATCAACAAATGAACCTAAAAAAAAGAAAGAAAAACAATGAAAACAAAAACTAAGCAAACAGCCAGAGCAGGAACAGAATCAGAGAAATGGACATCATACGGAGGGTTTTAGTGGGGAGTGGGAGGGGAAGAATAGGGAGGAAAAGGTACAGGGAAGAAGAAGCATAATTTCTAGGCATAAAATGTACGGGGAGAGGTCAAAATGGTATAGGAAACAGAATTAACAGAACTTATATGTATAACCCATGCACATGAACTAAGTGGGGTGGTGCTGGAGGGTTGGGGTGTGCAAGGTGGAGGGGGGAAAATTGGGAAAACTGTAATAGCATAATCAATAAATCATGCTTTAACAATTTTTTAAATGGAGAACACATGGACTTTTATTGTAACAGAGTAGGAGAGAAATGATGAGGGCCTTAACTAAAACAATGGCAAAAGGAATAAAAAGATGAGGAGTGGATTTATTATATATGGATGAAGCTGGGAAAGAAGGAATAGATGGAAGACTAGTCATTAATTCTGTAAAACAGAAAGAAAAATGGAAATCTGTCTAGTCAAATGGAGATGCCAACAAGAAGATGATTGTGTTGCAGAAGTTGAAAAACTTTGGTCATTGGAGGTACTAGGGTATCAGAAGTTGAGGTGTGATTTGAAAACAGGTGCATATTGAATTTTTTGGACTGTAAGACACACCAGACCATAAGACACACCTAGGTTTTAGAGGAGGAAAATAGAAAAAAATTTTTTGAAGTGAAAAATGTGGTAACATATTTAATAACATAAATAACATAGGCTGCTGCCCCCCCCACAGTGAGCCAAGCAAGTGACATTTGGACTATAAGATGCACCCCCTTTTCTCCCAAATTTGGGAGAAAAAAAGTGCATCTTCCAGTCCAAAAAATATGGTTGGTAATTTGAGGTACAAAGTATTAGAACCACAGATCCCCTCTAAGCTCCCTGACAGAGACAGTGAGGATCCCTCTTTCTCTCTAGCAATATCTTCTTGAACTGAACCAGAAAGGCCTTGAGGTCACAGATATCATGCAAAGTAGAGGGCAGAGGTGAGACATAAAACATAAAGAGAGAATTAAGTGAGTTTCCTGAATCCTGAGATCATCTTCTCCTTTACTTGTCCCTCTCCCCACACTCAACTTCTAGAATGTTAGCAGCCAGTCCAATAGCACCCAAACTGAAGCCTGTGATCAACCTCTCCCTTTATGTGAATGCCCACCATGCAACAAGCCTAATTCACACACAGTGAATTTGCAATCAGGTCTTTCAGTCCCTCACTCAGATATGAATGGGCAGGCGAGGAGCACCAGAGAAATGAAGAAACTGTCAGCAAGAATGACAGAGACAGACTCAGGGAAAAGGGAGCTGGAGAAAACAGTACAGGGAATTGAAGAAAATATTTTTCAAAATTAGTATCCTCAAATAAAAGAAGGTCTTTAACACAAGAAACAGGAATGGCTTGCTTTTAAAAATATTCAAAGAGCAATAAATAACTTTGGTAAATTAAACCTGTAATAAAACCAAAGACTAAAAGGAATTTCCTAGAAGTCAGAGATGAGCAATAAGAGAAGGATAAGAAAATGAAAAGACCAACCTGGAAAATCTAACATGACTATGAGAGAACTGAAAAAAAAAAAGTGAAATGGAAAAAATTACAAAATAAATAATAAAGCAAAACAATCAAAACTATCTAGCAGGTATAACAGAATAATGACATTTCACACTACAGGAACTAAAAACAATCATCTCCTTTATACTCTCTCTCAGGAGCCTATTAGAGAATAGCCAAATGCAAAGCAAACTAAAAGGAAGAGGAGGGAAAAGAGGAGGGGAAGGAGGAAGAGAGAGATCCAAAGAACAGAAATCCAATATGGAAAGAAGGTGAAGAGTATCTCAAGAAAAACTGGGAATATCATCCTTAGCATAGCAGCAGACCAAGATGCAACACCAAATCCAAATTGGAGCAGGGCAGAGGTCTGTAGAAGAAATGCCTCCCAGAGGGGGAAAAAGGCAGATACAGGGACCCTACTGGAAGGATGAAGATGGAACTTTACCCCTATGGTCTTTCTCCCCAAAACATACATCCCTGTCTAATCATGAGAATATCAGAAAAATCCCAACTGAGAGACATTCTACGAAATATTTAACCAGTACTCCTCCAACCTGTCAAGGTCATCAAGAGTAAAGTAAGTCTGGAGGGAGGCGCAAGAGGGTGTGAGGAGATAAATTGTGATGAACACAGACTTGACTTGGGGTGGTAAAAATACAATACAGTGCACAGATGATGTCTTGTGGAATTGTGCACCTGAAACCCGTATAATTTTGTTAACCAGTGTCACCCCAATAAATTCAATAAAAGGGAAAAAATAGAGTAAGTCTGAAAAACTGTCAGGTGTAGTTAGATCCAAGAGAAACGTGACTGCAAAAATGAAATGTGGTATCTTGGAACAGAAAAAAGAGAGTAGAGGGACTTCCGGCCAAGATGGAGGTGTAGGTGGAAATACTGTACCTCCTCACACAACCAAATTTAAGGACAACAAATGTTTAGAAACAAAAACACAACCAAAACAGACAGAAAGTTGAACTGTATGGAAGTCTGACAACAACAAACCATTCATCCAGTAAGAGGTGCAGAGTCAGCGGCAGGAAAAAGTGGTGGCTACTGGACCATCCCAGGCACTCAGGCGCGCGGGGTTGGCAGATCCCAGGAGTGGGGTGGCAATGGGCAAACCCAGTAAGGGCACAAGGCCGCTGGCTGACCACAGTCACACATTCGCATGCAGATAAACCAGGCAAAAAAAAAAAAAGAACAATGAGATAGACCATGCAACCCAGGGCTCCAGCGACAGGAATTAAAGCCTAAAAGCACCAATTGGAAAAAACTTTCTGGGGTTGAGGTACTGCGAGAGGCTCCTAGCCTCACAGGAGAATTCGTTGGAGAGACCCACAGGGTCCTAGAACGTACACAAGTCCACCCACCCAAGAACCAGCACCAGAAGGGTCCAATTTGATTGTGGGAAGCAGCAGAGGGAACCAAAATCTGAGAGAGAGCCCAACAAACGCCATTGCCCCTATCTAACCCTGCCCCCATATACAGTGTCAAAACCCAGCAACCTGGTTTTCCCTGCCCTGGTGAACACCTAAGCCTTCACCCCTCATACCTAACAGGCACAAACAGACCAAAACATTATGGCTCAAGAAGAAGAACAGCTCAAAGCCCCAGAGCCCATACTTCTAAGCAACCAAGAGATAGCCAGCCTACCAGATGCACAGTTCAAAACACTGGTGATCAACCAGTCAGGATGGCTATAATAAACAAAGCAACAAACAACAAATGTTGGAGAGGTTGTGGGGAAAAGGGGACCTTAGTTCACTGTTGGTGGGATTGCAGACTGGTACAACCATTATGGAAAACAGTATGGAATTTTCTCAGAAAAATAAAAATTATCTCCCTTTTGACCCAGAAATTTCATTGCTAGGATTATATCCCAAGAATCCTAAAACATCAGTTTCAAAGAACCTATGCACCACAATGTTCATAGCAGCACAATTTACAATAGCCAAGAGTTGGAAGCAACCTAGGTGCCCATCAGTAAATGAATGGATCAAAAAATTGTGGTACATATACACAATGGAATTCTATGCAGCAGAGAGAAAGAAGGAGCTACTACCCTTTGCAACGACATGGATGGAACTGGAAAGCATTATGCTGAGTGAAATAGGCCAGGCATTGAAGGACAAATACCATATGATCTCACCTTTGACAGGAAGCTAAACAATAAAACAAGTATGAAAGACACAGGGATGAGGACTGGGGGGGGGGAATGGGAGGGAGGTGGGGAGATTGGGGGGGGCTGGGATGGGAGAAATAGACAAAAAATGTACTTGAAAAATAATGAAATAAAAATTAAAAAAAAAACCCACTGGTGATCAGGATGTTCACAGAACTGGTTGAATTTAGTGGCAAATTAGATGAAAAAATGAAGGCTACACTAAGTGAACTGAAGGAAAATGCACAGGGAACCAATAGCGATGGAAAGAAAACTGGGACTCAAATCAATGGAGTGGACCAGAAGGAAGAAAAAAACAACCAAACAGAAAATAAGGAAGAAACAAGAATTCAAAAAAATGAGGAGAGGCTTAGGCATCTCCAGGACATCTTTAAACAGTCCAACATCTGAATTATAGGGGTGCCAGAAGGGGAAGAGGAACAGCAACAAGTGGAAAACTTATTTGGACAAATAATAAAGGAGAACTTCCCCAATCTGGCAAAGGAAATAGACTTCCAGGAAATCCAGGAAGCTCAGAGAGTCCCAAAGAAGGTGGACCCAAGGAGGAACACACCAAGGCACATCATAATTACATTAGCTAAGATTAAAATGAAGGAGAGAATCCTAGAAGCAGCAAGAGATAAGGGGACAGTCACCTACAAAGGAGCTCCCATCAAACTATCAGCTGATTTCTCAAAGGAGACCTTACAGGCAGGAAGGGGCTGGAAAGAAGTATTCCAATTCATGAAATCCAAAGACCTACATCCAAGATTGCTCTATCCAGCAAAGCTTTCATTTAGAATGGAAGGGCAGATAAAGTGCTTCTCAGATAAGGTCAAGTTCAAGGAGTTCATCATCACCACGCCCTTATTATATGAAATGTTAAAGGGACTTATCTAAGAAAAAGAAGATAAAAAAGATGAACAGTGAAAGGACAGCAAACTCACAGTTACTAACAACCACACCTAAAACAAAAGCAAACTAAGAGGACAGCTAGATCAGGAGCGGAACCATAGAAATGGAGATCACATGGAGGGATAGCAACAGGGGAGTGGGAAGAGGAGAAGAGGGGAGAAGGTACAGAGAATAAGTAGCATAGATGGTAGGTAGAAAATAGACAGGGGGAGGGCAAGAATAGTATGGGAAATGTAGAAGCTAAAGAACTTGTGATACATAGACATGAACTAAAGCGGCGGAATAGTGGGGGAGGGGGTATGCAGGGTGGAGGGGAATGAAGAGGGGGAAATGGGACAACTGTAATGCCATAATCAATAAAATGTATTTAAAAAAAGAAAAAAGAGTAGATAAAAACCAAGAAAATCTGAATGAAGTATAAACTTTGGTTAATAAAAATAATGTATCAATATTGATTCATTAATTTTAACAAGTGTACTATAGTGATGTAAGATGTTAATAATAGGAGAAACTGGATATGGGGTATATGAGAACCCTCTGTGCTATCTTTACAATTCTTCATAAATCTGAAATTGTTATAAATGTGTTTTTTAAAGAGTTAACTGGGAGAAGTAAGAAGCAATCATTAACTCCAGGAAAGCCAAGAAATTACACAAGGAAGAGTTCAGCAATGAATAATATTTACACAGTCCTTATGATGTAAACTATTGACATTAAAACATCATGATATAATTAAGAGTTTAGAAATAGAAGTAAACGTGTGGTTGTGGGTATAAGATTTCCAAATCCTCATCTTAGTAAATATCTAAGAGGGAAAACTCAAGAAATAATAGCATAAAGATATTAATCAGAAACATGGATGGAGTTTAAGGGGCAGTAGAAATTGTTTTCAAAAGTACAGTCCAATTTTCTGTCAGTACTGGCTGTTTTTTGTTTCTAAACTGTTGCTGTCCCTATTTTGATTATATTAGTATTTTTTAAATATGTTTTTTTCCATCAACATTTATCCCCCCCCATACCCTCTTCCACCACCACCCACACCCCATACCGGCCAATCACCACACTGTTGTTTGTGTTCATGAATTCTCTCTCTTTTTTCATGTTTGCTCAATCTTTCTACCACCATCAGTATATTAATGTGATAAAAAATAAAATTCTTAAAAAGAATGAAAAATATTTAGACTGAAATGGAGAGACAATGATATTTCCTTGATGGTAATAGTCCAATAGTTAAATCTATTGTAGTTAATAAAAAGGAAAAAATGAGATGTCCCTCCAAACATGGACATTAAATTGCCCTCTGAGGGACCACACAAATAACATATAATTATGTGTTAGAGCAGAGATATGTATCTAAAAAATACAGAGTACTTAGTGTGCTGACTAAATGTATTAATATGGTTAAAGAAAGATTCGGTCAGAATGTGGATCTGTCAGCTGCAGGCATCCAGAAAACGGAGGTACTCAGAGACAGAACACGGCCTGTCGTGTTAAAAGTTTTTTTCCGTCCAGTTGAAAGGTGCCCTGTCACAAGCACTCTGTTCTGGAGACGATGCTTATATAAATATGTACTTCTTTTACTCTGATTCCATGCTTAGCAGCAATCTGTACATAATTATAACTTGCCTTCCTATGTAAAATTCCTAAAGGAAGAGAAAGGACACAAGCATAAAGACACAAGGGTTAATTCTCTTAGCAATCATACTTTTCATTGTAAAATAAACAATCTAGCATTCTTATTTTACATATTCATCTTTATGAACTAGTCAGTCAGTCAATCAGCTCTCTGAGAGTCTTGGCACCGTTTTGTAGCTGATTCATTGGATCTCTGAGACTTCAAGACTGAAGGCTACATATAGCCCATGAATTCACCCAGGTAGTGCCGCGAATAGAGATCAGTCTACCAGTTTCGCCTTCATAGTACACTGTCCTCCCTACGTATCACCTCTCCTTTAAAATTCCTCAACTGGGTAGGAAGAAATAGTTTAATAATGTGACACAAGATACATATTATTTTTTTTAGAACTAAATGTTCCTTGTTAGTCTTTTATTTTCACAATTCTAGTATTAAATCAGATAGATGATAAAGGACAAAAAAATCTTCTGTTAGCTTCTCATGAATGAACTATTCTGATATCTGTTGAGAATCATTTCCTACTTACACCCACATAGGTTGAGAGTTCAACCCCCACAACTACTGTCAGTGATGTTAAGAACAACTCACTCTCCTCTGCATCTGGGCAGGATAACAACCTAGTTGCAATTTCTTCTGAAGCATAAAGTGAGGTGGGTTCACGACAGGAGAGCATCAAGTTTACTGTTACCTTCTTCCATGCTTTGTGGTCCAGGCCTTGTCGTTAGAAGAGTAGTACGTCTGTGCATCAACAGCATTAGCAAAATGTAGAAGCTTTTTAGCAATGCAGAATCTGAAGCCCACTCAGTCTTACTGAATTATAATTTGCATTATAAGATTTCTAGGTGATTTTAATACACTATAAAGTTTGAGAAGCACTGATTCAGGGCAGATTTTTCAAGCTGCGGTTGCAGCCCATTAGTGGGTCATGAAATCAATCTAGTGGTTCTGCCACCAGCATTTTTTAAATGAAATAGAACAGAAAATATCTAAATGTGTTGCATGTATAAAAGTAAGTATTATTTTGTGCAAGTCTTGTTCTAGTTATAAATATATGTATATTTACTGAGTTCTGATATAAAATGTGGGTCCTGGTCAAAATGTTTGAAAATCTCTAGTTAAGGGCACTATTCCTCAAAATGGTGTCTACATTGGACTCCCCCAAAACTATTTAAAAGTTAGGCTCATAGTGAGGAAGGAACAGGCACTTGTGTTTTGAACAAGTGCTCCCACATAGTTCTGATTCTGACACATGCTAAATTGGAGACCCACTAATCTGACAGTGATTCTTAGACATTGGCATGCACTAGATCAGGGGTGTCAAAGTCATTTTCTTCACTGGGGGCCACATCAGCCTCAGGGTTGCCTTCAAAGGGCCGGATGTAATGTTAGGACTGTATAAATGTAAGTACTCCTTAACAGTTAACTGAGAGCTCTGCACTGTCTCCTGGTAGAAACAAGGTGCCAGGCCAGATAAAACAAGGTGGAGGGCCTCGGGCCTTGTGTTTGCCACCTGTGCACTAGACGTACATGGAGGGCTTGTTAAAACTCAGGTTCCTAGGTCTCACCCCCAGAGTTTCTCATTCAATAAATCTGGGATTCAGCCCAAGGATGTCAGTTCTAATAAATTCCCAGGTGATGTTGATGCTGCAGGTCTAGCGACCACTGGTCTGGGAAGATCAGATTATAACCATGAAAGGCTTAGAATCAGGATATTTCTTCAAGATGAATTATTTCTCTAATTTATGGCCAAACCTATCAATTCAGCAAACACTATCATTAATTTCTGTATACGTCATCCTAGCATCATCATGTAGCAAACAGACCTTCTTAATTATTTCACAAAGGACCTCTGGCAAACACTTACAGCTTTTGACTAGTATTCTAAGTAAGAATCGTGGCTCTGTCCAGCCAATGGACATACACATTTTGCCAGTTTCTACTTTCTCGGGAGTTTACCTTCTATAGCCATGCAATTTTCATTCAGATAGGAATGTGATTAAAGTTCATTATTTGTGAACTTTAAAATTAAGGTAAAAAAGATTTATTTATTTATCAAGGAAGAAAATCTTTTCTTGCATCCCCTCTTCTCCTCTCTCAATCCACTGAGCTACACCAGCCAGGGCCCACAGGTACTTTTAGATCAGTACTATTCAATGCATGAATAGGCAGCTTCTTGCTCACCTAAGTGCTCATCAGAAATGCAAATTTTCCCATACCACCCCAGACCTACAGAGTCAGAATCTCAGGGATGAGGAGTAGTAATCTTCTTTAACATGCTCTCCAGGTGGTTCTTATGCACCACAAAATGTGAGAAGCGCTGCACTAGATCACGTTCAGATTCAAGTAACCCACCTGAGGACCCAGCAGCGATATGAACTTTGGGGATGTGAACCCTGCTTTTCTGACACCATGGCCAACACAGCATATACAGCCTGTAACTGTTAGTCAAAACTTTCTTATATTTATTGGAAATGTTAATGTATATACACTTTAAGAGGTTACCAAAGCAACTTACACATCTGCTGAAGCCAATTACCAATAATTCTTTTCCTGATTCAGTGATTTTTTAAAAAACTTCCATGTATGCATGGAAGTGAAATATGAAAATATGTTAAAATATGGGTGTTGAATTTTCAAATAGGAAAATGCTTTAACATTCAGAGGTAGAATAGAGACTTACATCAAATGAATATAGGCTGTTTAAAGCATATGAAAATGTATATCATGGGCCGAAACCTGTCCTGAGCAACTCATAATCAACTCCTAAAGAAGTCAGCTCATTCCATTTGGTGCAATATAAAAGAGTTGGTGTTGCCAGAGAATCTTCATTTTTAAAAAATTTCCAGAAAGCCCCAGCCAGGTAGCTCAGTTGATTAGAACATCATCCCTATACGCCAAGGTTGAGGGTTTGATCCCCAGTCAAGGCACATACAGGAATCAACCAATGAATGCACAAATAAGGGGAACGACAAATCAATGTTTCTGCCTGGCTCTTTCTTTCACCCCCCCCCCTTTCTCTCTCTCTCTAAAATCAATCAATTAAAAAAATTCCAGAAAATCAATTATAGTACTTTCCTATCACATTATTAGCATAATTTCTTTTTTTTAAATTAGCATGATTTCTTCCAGCAGAAACTGAAGGAGCTACTTCAGCTCAACACACCCAATGTTCGCGTTAGCTAACAACATCCAAGACAACCTGGATATGTCGTGTGTGTGTTTACAGCTTTTGAGTACAAAGGGAGAACAAGTAGTTATTTTTTAAATCTGTAAGTCTTTCAACTCTTACTTTTATTTTAAAGAGGAGCAAATTAGGCTTTCCTTGTAATTCATTACTACAGTAGATATTGTTGGGTTTTGCTTTCTGTTTCACATTTACACCCAGCTGGAGGATTGCAACCCCTAACTTTGTGTGGTGTACACTCAGCAGCTGCAAATTGCTTTCTATTTGCAACTACCTGCCAGTGCACTATATCACCATTAGAGATTTGTCTATTACTGATGACAAATACCCTGCAAAAGGCCCAGGGTAGTTGCAAAAAGCACAGTTTTTTTCTTTTTGCTGTTGTTTATTTGTTTTTTATTTTAGAGAGAGAGAGGAAGGGGAGAGAGAAACATCGATATGTTGTTCCACTTATTTTTGCATTCATTAACCAACTGAGTTACTGGCCAAGGAAGTTTAGGAGTTTTAAAAGAACTATAAGCCCCTCTGAGCCAGATGGTTTTAACTATATAAGTAGTTGTGATTTAGAACAGTGAATTATGTAATGGCTAAGAGCATGGGTTTTAGAATCAGGCAAGTCTGGGTTTCGGATCTCAGCCTCAGTAACTATAAGCTGTGTTACCTTAAAGCAAGTTACATAAATTCTCTGAGCTCCATTGTTCTCATCAAGCAAATGGGAATGCTAGTAATAGAGTTGTTAAAAAGATTAAGTGAGATAGCATATGTAAAGCATTAACAGTGCCTAGCATAAAATAAGTGCTCAGTGATTGTTAGTTGTCATTACTATTAGTAATAATATTATTATTTCTCAGGTCCCAGTGGTGTATTCATGGAGAGTATTGAATGGTTATATATGTCAAAAATGTAAATCTATCTGCTCCCAGATCTAGAATTACTTTATTCTCTTTGTGTTGATTTTCCTTTTTTTCTCTTTTAATTGTGTTTTTCTTTTTGCTAGTAGACCCATGCTTCATAATAATTATAGTTACATGGTAGTACCAGTATCAAATTCCCAGTTACAGGAAACCTTATGACAGGGCTAATGCTTGCACCATTAGAACCTGTTAGCTTTGAATCTGTTCTTGGCAGGAAGATCATTTTCTTTATCCTTGCTGCTGTTTTTCCACTGATGTTGATTTTAATTCAAAATACTTTTCTTTTGTCTTTTGGTACTAGATGGGTGCATTACTGCATCAGAAATGATTGTGGTGTATCTATGGGTGAAGTGACTGGCTGCATTTGTCCTTAGCTTTAAATATGTATCAATAGATGATAATGCCCAGCTTCCCAGGAGGGATCCCACAGTTCTAGTTGCTAGGTTGGCCACTGAAGTGGGTGTTTGACCAGCTGCTATGCTGCAACTTGGAGATTAAAACTGGGGAAAACGGCATGCACAGTTACAGGAAAGTGTTGTTTTACGTTCTGGGGTATGGGATCCTGCCTTCATCTATGAAGTAAGAGCCAGTGATTAAGCCACACTGTTGGAGTCCGGTTGGGATTTGGCATATCAGAAGTAACAGAACTTCACAAAATATTCCAAAAACATCTGAAGGGTCTTAAATTTAAATAATTCCTTATTAAACTTGATAGTAACCCTGAATCTTATGTAGAACCTATGAACTCTAGGCATTTACAGCTTTTCATTAAATATATGAAAGATTGAAAATTACTCTGTGGAAGATGGACAGCTTACTATATGACTCTTACTATATGACAATAGGTCAGGAATGTCAATGTTTGCCTAAAACAGCTACTCAAGCTTCAGCACAATTTTTTTACAAAGTAAATCAAACAGGAGAAAGTTTGGTGTGCAAAATTTAAAAGATTTTATTTATTTATTTTTAGAGAGAGGGGAAGGGAAGGAGAAAGAGGGAAGAAACATGGATGTGAGAGACAAACATCAATCAGTTGCCTCTTATACTCACCCCACAAGGGAATTGAACTCGTGACCTTTGGGTATGTGCGATAGCACCCAACCAACTGAGCCACACTGGTCAGGGCAATGCATATATATTTTTTTTAATTAAACTTGACTTGAGAACCTCAGTATGACTAATTTATATGTGCTGCTTTATTAATACTCTAATACTTGAAAGAATGTACAGATTCTATTCCTGGATCCTTAATACGTAGCACAGTACTTAGCCCTATTAAATCCTTGTTTAATGAATGACTGATTGAATGAATAAATACTATACTTGATCTTAGCCAAAAGGCTGAGAAGTAATGAATGAATATATACATGAGAAAGAGAAAAGGAGAGAAAAAAAGAAAAAGAGTGAAAGGAAGGAAAAAGGATGAATGTATGTGGGATCATTTATTCCTATTTTAAAGGTGAATAAATAATAAAAATTAAAATGATTCTTTGATGATAGACTGGCCATAAAATGAACATACCTAAGTGTTCTGGACTAAAAATATCCATGTTTTCCCTTCTCTAGTGGGTCTGTCTTATTATAGCTGCATATTATATTCACCTACAGTACTTTTTAAAGAATATCAATGCCCAGTTTTCACCCTCTACCCTCATCTCAGTATTTTTTAGAAGATTATTCTAATGTGTAGACAAAGTTGAGCATCACTCTGTTAGGGTGTTATAATTGCTATGTTCTTCGAGGTTTTTTTTTAAAAAAGGAGAAGCATAAATATACATTTGCCAAAACTTGCATTTGTTCTCTTTCCAAAGCTTTTAAATTCAGTGTTAGGTCTTTGCTATACAAAAGATGTCATAGTCTGTTTGATCTGCTGTAACAGAATATCATAGGCTGAGTGGCTTTAAAAAATTTTATTCCTCACAGATCTGGAGGTTGAGAAGTCAAGAGCAAAACACTTGCAGATTCGGTGTCTGGCAAGAGCCTCTTCCTGGTTCATTGATACCCATCTTTCCCTGTGTTCTTACATGTCAGAGGGGCAAGGGGACTCTCTGGAATCTCTTTTACAAGAACACTAATCTCTCACAACCTAATCACCTTCCAAAGGCCCCACCTTGAAACACCATCACATTAAAGATTAGATTTCAACAAATGAATTTTGTCGGGTTGGGTGGGGGGAGGGGAAGACACAAACATTCAGTCTATAGCAGTTAAACACTAACAAGACACATAACAAGAATATCTTGTTTTGATTCACGTACCTTACCCTATTGGCCTGCAAAGGGAAGTTTGCTTATCGCTGCCAGAGTCAACAATAAAAAGATCTTTTGCTTGAAATTAAATATGTAGCTCAAGATCGGTTTTTCCAGCACGCAGTAAAGGCAGGTTAAGTAACACTGAGATTAAAGCTCAAGGGAGCTGCAGGACACCTTAGGTGTGTCTGCTAACGTAAATTTCCATTAATATCAAGGCACAAAAGCTGGAACTCTTCTCTCTGGCTTATTAATCTCATGACTCATCTCAGTTTGGCTTCTTTCAAGAATAGGATTTTACTATGGTGTTTACAGACAAATAAAAAATAATTATATGAACTCCAAATTGCCATTTCTTTTATCTCAACTAATGCAATAAAATTTCTAGCCAGAGGCCAATTTTAGACTCATTGTTTAGGGTTGTTACTGATGTCTGAAATGTAAGATTTATGAGGGCAGGCTAAGATACAGACCACTAAGCACATAGACCACTAAGCACATGGTAGATACTGGAATATTTATTGAATGAATAGGTATTGTGGTTTACATATTGAATGTAGGTTTCCATTCCCAAACACCTAAATACTCTGTGGGAACTCCTTTAAGAACTTCATTACTATTATTATTGGAATCTAGAATGAATATTATAATGGACATCTGTTATTTTAGTTTCTTCAGCATTACTACCTCTTTCCATCTTCAGGTGGTAAAACTTCTGTTTACTATTGGGCCCGACTCAATGCAGATTTCCCCTCTGCCCTGGCCATAGGGAGCGTAATGTGACCAACACCTGTCCCACCAGAAATTACATGCCCTATCCACTCCTATGCATTCCCGTCTACATTTTGGTTCCTGGTCCAGGTCACCGCAATCAGTCTGCCCTGTGACTTTTCTGCTGGAGTTAATAGTTGTGGAGAAGATATTGTTCCCTGATGTGACAGACACTGTGTAGCCTGTGAGCTAGACCCAGGTCAGAATAGAGATTGCTTACTGCAAACACCCTATAGAGACTGATCATAGTCAATGTTTCTTCTGACACAAATCAGCACCCTTTCCCTGCCTCCTGCTATGTGCTGGTTCCTTGACCAGTCCAGACCTGGTCAAGCATGTAACTTCCAAACCTGGTAGCACTCATTACTGGCATCAATGAATATTCCCCTCCTTTAACACCCCATATAATTCTCTAGTGCCAGTCAAGTGAGACAGAAGATATCCACTTTCTTTTGTAGCTGCCCAAGACATGCTTTGTATGTAAGTTTTCATTAATAAATTCTGTTAATTGTCAGGCTGGAATAGCCTGTGTCTTTCTCTGGTCTTTCCCTGTCCTCCATTTATGGAGGTAGATTTTCAATCTTGGGGTTTTCCCTGAGTCCACGGGTACTAACAATAGGAAAAATTGTCTCTATCTGCTCAAGTTAGTTGTAGATACAGTTTGGGGCCTGGAGCCAGTGGCAGTCATCCTTCTCGCTTTGGGACTAGACTGTATTTTGCAGTGAACCTATATGCAGTAGTAAGCCAATTAGGAACAAGCAGAATTAAAAGATGAACAGAGTAAGAGAGAGAACCTGTTCTTCTCATCACCAAGCAACCCATATACACTATTTTTTAAAACAGATATCTCCTCGTTTTTTTCTGATTATGAAAGTAATAAACACTCATTATAAGAAATTCAGAAAATACAAAAATATGACAAAAATTAAAGTTATATTGAGCTCAACACCTGGGAACTATTTTAATATGTCTTCCTATACATTTATTCAAGTACTATTTTTTCTTACAAAAAAGCGAGATCTTATTTTTGTAAGCTCCTTTTATCAATTCATCTATCAATTTATAGATATCTCCCTATGTCAACAGACACATTTGCTTCATTTTTTAAATGACTATAAAATACTCCTGTGTAAATCGATTATAGTTTATTTAACCACCCGTTGTTGCAGACAGCTTTTAAAAGCTTTTGATTATTTCCTATAAAAGCGCTACGTCTTTCCTTGACTGGTTTCTTACCACTTTCTCTTCAGAATTCCTATATTTTAAGCTTTCCCAGCACAGTTCAAAGAGCCGTAAGTTATTGGTTGGGCAGGAGAGGAGGAAGCAGACTTCTGAACTATGGAAAGCATAGAAAGTACTATGTTTGTAACCATGAGACCTTTTGTCCAAAAATTTTTAAAGATTTTATTTATTTATTTTTAGAGAGGGAATGGGAGGGAGAAATAGAGGGAGAAAAACATCAATGTGTTTGCTTCTTATGTGCCCCCTGCTGAGAACCTGGCCCACAACCCAGGCATGTGCCCTGACTGGGAATTGAACCAGTAACACTTTGGTTTGCAGGCCAGTGCTCTATCCACTGAGCCGCACCAGCCAGGGCCTTTTTTTCCCCAAATTTTAGGCTTATTAATTTCATAAAGTCTAGGCATCACGTCCTTAGTGTTTAGTGAATCTCTTGGTTAATGTACAGACTTACTAAAAAAACAGTGTTAACTTCTGCCTTTTGTGACAGCATGGATAGAACGGGAGAATATTTTGCTAAGTGAAATAAGCCAGCCATTGAAAGGTAAATACTATATGATCTCACCTATAAGAGAAATCTAATGAACAAAATAAACTAATGAGCAAAATAGAAACAAAGTCATAGAAACATGTAACAGACTGACTGACCAGAGGAGAGTGGGGAGGGGGAACATGGAGAAAAGAAGGGGAAGGGACTAATCAAAGAACATGTATGAATGACCCATGGACATGGACAAAGGTGTGGGGATTGACTGAGGGTGGGGGGTGGGCTGGGAGGAGGAGGGCAAAGGGGGAAAAACTGGGATAACTGTAATAGAATAACAATTAAAAAATAATAAAATAAATAAAAAAATAAAAATAGTGTTTACATAAGAGCCAGGGTGTAATATTTTGGTGCTGACTGCACCGCTCTCTGATGACTGCCAAATCTCTAATTATAAAGGTGTGGTTATTCAATGGCCCTAGTAAATCCAGTTCCACAACTGACATTATTTATGCTTTATTAAGATAACAAAACAAAGCTCAGCAGTCGGAAATTATGTAATTACGGAGATCTAGAAAATGTGTAAGTCTTCAGGGTAAAGAAACCCTTTGTAAGTCTTCAGGGTAAATGGTGTTTTGTTGTCCATCCTTGGCCATTCAGCTTGTTTTGACATCTTGGCTATTGTGAATAATGCTGAAATGAACAGGTGTGGGGGCGACTTCTCTCGCAAGTCCTCCCAGTTGCCACGGATGGAGAGTGAATATGACCAAGACATGATGTGATTTGCTTGGGGAGGAGAAGTGAACTGTGGCCAGTTTCTCAGGGGAGACAAAGGCCAGCAGCAGCCAGTTTCTCTGAGGAGAAAAAGGCCCTGAACTCCCTCCTCCAGGGTTTTTACTGGGTTGTAATACACATGAATACTGGGCGGCAAGGATCAAACAGTAGATAACATTTCAAAGAAATGTGAGGGCTTCAGAGTTAGTCAGGAACAGAGTTTTAGGGTTCCTGCTTGAACCCTTAACATATGAATGAAAGCATTCTTAGGAGAGCAGATTTCACAGGTTTATCAGGAAGTCTTTGTGATGCCAGATTTTTCCCCAGGACACACTCTAGGAAGGCACCTCTCCTAACAGGTATTCAGGCTTAAGGGGATTAGAGCCAGGAAGTGCTTCTCCCAGAGAACATGATGACTCAGGCTTTGTCAAAGTCGGGATGAGAGGGTGGTGGGGGCGGGGGGTTGGGGAGTGAGAGTTCATTGCTCTTTGTTGTAGCCCCCCCCAGTCCTTCCATGAAGGCCTCCCAATGATTGAGTCTGGCTTAGGTTGCCCCCCACCACCACTGTGAGGGGGTCTTACCCATCACTGACTTCTGACCAAGCTTTGGGGGCAGGGAGAGGAACTGAGGCAGCGTTTGCTACCAGAGACAAGCTTTGTCTCCTGTGGCTGGCATTCCAAAGGTTGTCCCTCACCCTTAGCCACAAGGGGTCGAGACACAATTCCTATAACCAGATAGAGCAGTCTACTACAAACAGGGAAGTACAATTTTCATTTTTGTGAGTATCAATTGTTTACCTTAAAGAGACCACAGAAGCCCTCAATTTCTCTATGGCTTCTCAAAATTTTATTACTTTTGAAGAATAAATCAATTTGAAAAAAAGTATCTTTCTTAACTTGTAGGAGGCTCTAAGTGTACTTAGGCAAATTAATGCATATGGAAAATAGCTTGAATTAGGACAAGAGTACAAGTAGCTCCATTGTTAAATTGTTCATAATGTTTAGGCTAAAGTTCCAGGATCATTGTCAAAGGTTTTTGACAAGATATACAATATACTCAAAGGCATGTAAATTTATGTTTTCAGTCACTTTGAGTTTCATACTCTTTGTATTTATTTGCTTCAAAGAGAAATATTTCTTCTTTGAAATTGTAACATAGCTTTCCAGGGAGAACTTTTCATAGATGTTTTGTTACCTATATATCTTAAAAAATATTTTTCCACTAGACTTCTGAGATATAGAAGTGTTTCAGACAATACTATGGAATTCAGTATCATGAGTTAACTTTTACTTCTTTCCTTCTGGTTAACCTAATAATTGTTAACATAATTAAGAATAATAGGGAAATGGCTATTGTCCTATCAAATAAAAGGACTGTTGTTACCACCAAAGTCTTTGTAACAGGTACAATAATTGTAAAACTTGATCTGGAAGAATAAGAATGCAAATAATAGGAGAAAAAATATTTTTTCCTTTAAATAATTTTTTATTTTCCAATTACAGTTGACATACAACATTATATTAGTTTCAGGTGTACAACCCAGTGATTAGACATTATATAACTTACTGAATGATTAGTACCCATCTAGTACTCATTTGACACCATACATAGTCATTATGATATTATTGACTATATTTCCTATGCTGTGTATTTTTTTAAATTTATTGATTTTTACAGAGAGAGCATGGGAGAGAGACAAAGGAACATCGGTTTGTTGATCCACTTGTTTATACATTCACTGGTTGATTCTTGTATGTGCCCTGACCCAGAATTGAATCCACAACCATGGCATATTGGGATGATGCTCTAACCAACTGAGCTTCCCATACAGGGCTCCCTATGCTGCGTTTTACATTTCCGTGTCTACTTTGTAATTACCAGTTTATACTTCTTAAGCTCTTTACCTTTTACACCCATTTCTAAACCTCCTCCCCTCTGCATTCATTGGTCTGATCTCTGTATCTATGAGTCTGTTTCTATTCTGCTTACTTGTTTATTTTGTTTTTTAGATTTCACATATAAGTGAAATCATTTGGCATTTGTCTTTCTCTGTCCAACTTATTTTACTCAGCACAATATCTTCTAGGTCCATCCACGTTGTTGCAGAAGTGAGATTTCATTATTTTTTTTATGGCTGAGTCATATTCCATTGCACATATGCACCACTTCTTTGCAATTGATATTGCAAAAAAGTGGTGCATATGTGCAATGTCCATTTGTCCATTGATAGACACTTAGGTTGTTTCTATGTCTTTGCTATTGTAAATAATGCTTCAGTGAATATATAAATGTATGTCTTTTTGATTTAATGTTTTGGGTTTCCTCAGATAAATACCAAGAAGTGGAACTGCTGGGTCTTTCTTTGTCTCTTGTTATATAGCCTTTGTTTAAAGTTTATTTTTTCTGGTATAAATATTGCTACCCCAGCTTCTTTTGTTTTTTCATGAAATATGTTTTCCCATCCTTTTACTTTCAGTCTGTGTGTCTCTCTAAGTCTGAGCTGAGTCTCTTCTAGGCAGCATATATAAGGGTTCTGCTTTGTTATCCAGTCATCTTCCATATGTCTTTTTATTGGAGCATTTAATCCACTTGCATTTAAAGTAATTGTTAATAGATATGTATTTATTGACATTTTATTATTCATATTTATGATCTTTTTTCTTCTTCTTAAAGAAGACCCTTTAACATTTCTTGTCATACTAGTTTGGTGGTAATGAACTCCTTTAGCTTTTTCTTGTCTGGAAAGCTCTTTATCCTTAGATTCTAAATGATAACTTTGCTGGGTAGAGTAATCCTAGTTGTAGGTCCTTGCTTTTCACTACTTTGGATATTTCTTGCCAGTTCCTAATGGCTTGCAAAGTTTCTGTTGAGAAGTTAGTTGGCAGCATTAATGGAGCTCCTTTGTAGGTAACTAATTCCTATTCTCTTGCTGCTTTTATGATTTTCTCTTTGTCTTTAACCTTTGGTATTTTCATTATGATGTATCTTGGAGTGGGATTCTTTGGGTTCATCTTGTTTGGGATTCTTTGAGCTTCCTAGACTTGTATGTCTAGTTCCTTCACCAGGCTAAGGAAGTTTTTTGTCGTTATTTTTTCACGTAAGTTTTCAATTTCTTGCTCTTTTCTTCTTCCAGCACCCCCATGATAAAAACCTTACTACACTTGAAATTGAAATTGTCAGAGGCTCCTTAAATTATCATCTTTTTGGATATTTTATTTTTATTTTCTGTTCTGATTGGGTGTTTTCTGCTTCCTTATCTTCCAAATCTCTGATTTGGTTCTCAACTTCATTTACTCCACAATTGATTCCCTGTAATGTATTCTTCATTTTAGTTAATGTAGTTTTCATTTCTGACTGATTCTTTTTTATGATTTCTATCTCTATTTTAATGTTTCTTATTGCTATTGTTTCTATCTCTATTTTAATGTTTCTTAGTAAGAACTTAGTGAAATTCTCACTAAGTTCCTCTACTTTTCTACTAAGTTCATTGAGCATCCTTATAACCAATGTTTTGAACTCTGTATTTGGTAGATCACTTGTCTACATTTTGTTTAGTTCTTTCTCCGGAGTTTTGTTCTGTTCTTTCATTTGGGCCATATTTCTTTGTGTCCTCATAATGGCCACCTCCCTGTGTTTGTTTCTATGTATTAGTTAGAGCTGCTATTTCTCCCAGGCTTGGTTATGTGGCCTTATGCAACAGGTGTCCTGTAGAGTCCAGTGGCACAGCCTCCTGTATCACTCAAGCTGGGTACTCCAGGTGCACTGTCCACACCATATGGGCTGTGTGCAGCCTCCTGCTGTAGTTGAGGTTTGATTGCTATTGGCACCTCAGTGGGAGTGATTCACTTCCAGGTTGATCAGCTATGATTACTGGCTGCAACAACTATAGAGGAGTAACTTGGCATGATCTACAAAGTGATCTGAAGATGGCTGCTACCTGTGCTGGCTTGTAGGCTCCCAAGAGAGGCCAAGCTATGGACCAGGGCTGGCTGTTGCTAGTGATGATCTTGGGGCCACTCAGGTAGAAGTATGAGGCACACTGAAGCCAGATGTTACTTGTTAGAGAAATTTTAGGAAAGTCTGAAACATGGGACAGAAGAGGCCATTTTTATGGAAAAGCCACTGAAAATGGCTTAGGTGGGCCTGTAACCTGGGTGAGGTGGGGTCTAAGAGACTGAGCAGGGTAGGTTGAAGAATGTTAGGTTGATGGTGACTCAGATATGGTGCCTGCTTGATGGCTCTGTGAGGGGAGAGATCAGTAAAGGAACAAGGGCCTCTGCCAGGACTTCTCTCTGGAAGAAAACTGCCCCTCCAGCTCCTGTTCTGATGCCAGACAATTTAATTCCTCCTCTTATGTCCCTGGTGGCTTTTGAACTGCTACCCCAGTGCTGGAGCTGAAAGTGAGTGAGTCTGAGTAAGTCCATTTGCAGACCCTTTAAGAGAAACACCTCAGACTCCAGAAAGCCCTCTGTCTTACTCAGCCACAATCCACACTGGCTTTTATAGCCAGAAATTATGGGGACTTCCCTTCCTGGCACTGGAGCCCCGGGCTGGGGTCCTGGTGGACTCAGCCCTCTCACTTCTCATGAGAGACCTCCACATCATGAAGGTACTAGAAGGAGAAGACCCTCTGGATTTTTATCTGCCACACCTGGGTATGGGAATAGCCTGTTCTGCATCCCCACCCCTCCTCCCAGTTTTGATGTGACTTCCATTTATTGTTAGTTTTAGTAATTCTGTTCAGTAAGATTTCAGGTGGTTCAGAATGACAGTTGTTCTGTAATTTACTTGTAATTTTGATGCGGTTGTGGGAGGATTCAAGTACCACATTTACCTATGTCACCATCTTGACTGGAGCATGCAAAAATTTTTTTAATTATGAAAAAGACTAAACTAATTGAGTATAATAAAATTCCAAAATGACTATATTGAAACAGGATGGTACAAGTGAAAAAAATATTCAAGGGCAGAAATAATTTCATTATAACTAGGAACTTAATGTGTGGTACAGGGGATGTCATAAATCAGTAATATAAAGAACTATTCCAAAATGAGTATCTATTTAGAAAAAAATAGTTTAGATCATCTTCTTAACTATACTGTACATTAAAATAATTTCCAAATTAATTAAAGAGTAGGTATAAATATTCAACAATGGAAAAATTAGAATAGAATATGTAATAAGCCCCTGGGAGGTAATTATTACCTTTTTAAAAAAATCCAAAGAAAATATGAACAGATTATTTTTAAAGCAATTAAAATGAATAGGCAACAACAGAATGAGAAAATATATGTAGAAGGTACTAAATGTAAAGGACCATTATCTTTCTTATATAAACAGCTCATAAAAATTGATGGAAAGTACTCTAGGCCTCAAAGAAATAGATAGCAATTGTATTAGATATGTATGTATTAGTGAACAGGCATGTAGGAAAAATTATTGAGTTTTACTAGTAATCAAAGAAATAAAAACTAAAACAATAATAAAGCATTTCCAGTTAGAAGATTAATAAATATTTTAAACAATCATATCATATAAGCAAGGGTACAATGGACAAGTACTTTCATACATTACTAAAGTCTTGATAAACCCATTAGCCATCAAAATGTTCCTATCCTTTGGCCCAGTAATTCCATATCTCCATATCCATAAATGTGTCTGGGGAAAGTAGACTACTGCTCAAACTAAGTGATTCTGCAAAATATGAAGTTTTACTGAGCTATGAAAAACAATTTTGCAGAAACATTATAAATAAAGATGAACGAAAAACCAATGGGGTGAGCTGTCTCCTCCTCTCCCACTGCAGCACTGGGACTAACTCCAGTACAGGGCAGTCACTTCATGCTTTGAGCTGTGCTAGAAGAATTTTTTTAGCATAGAGCTCTTTGAGGCCACAAACTTTGCTAGCTGGACCCATTAAATAATGATCTTCAGACACAAGTTTTTCATTTTCCAAAAATGATAAGGATGGTGCAGTACCAAGAAAGTTCTGGAAAATGCTGTCAGTTTTACTTTAAAATGAAAACCTCGTGTTTCTGTATTTTATTATTTTCAATAAACTTCATAAATATTTTGGAAAATCAACCCTAGTGGGGAGAATGGGAGATGGAGAATGAATATATTCAAGTTAAAGGAAAAAAGAACAGTTTTGGAAACATTTAGAATCAGTGAAGTGGTAAGATTTGGGAAAACTGGATCAAAGATATATTATTTTCATAGTCATCTTTGTCATTTTCAAGTTTTGTCATTTTAATTGCCATTTTATAATTTAAAATATTTTTACTTCTGCTTCTCTTGAAAAAATGAATCACTTGATGCTGTGCTTTTTCATTGTTGTCAAATATATATGTGTATATGTGTGTGTGTGTATATATATATATATATATATATATATATATATATAGACACACATATATATATATACACCCTGGCCAGTGTGGCTGAACTGGTTGGAGCATCATCTCATAGCCACAAAGTGTGAGTTTGATTCCTGGTCAGGACAGATAACTAGGTTGTAGGTTCAATCCCCAGTTCAATCCCCAATCCTAGTGTGTGCCCAGGAGGCAACAGAGCAATGCTTTTCTCTCCCATTGATGTTTCTCTCTCTCCCTTTCTCTCTCTAAAAGCAATAAAAAAAATGTCCTTGGGTGAGGATAAATATACAGGGACTATCCAGATCATATCCAACCATGCACTATGAAAAATATAGACATTTGGGAGTTCTGGCCAAGATGGAGGTGTAGGTAGAAACCCTTTGCTTCCTTTTACAACCAAAAGGAGGAAAACAACCAATCTAAAATCAATGAACAACCAGAAGCACCAGAAAATCAAACTGCATGGAACTCTGACAACCAAGGAATTAAAGAAAAAAAAATCAACCAGAACAACTAGATTAGTAAGGCAGACCACTAGGGTGAGGTGGCTGAGGGGCGGAGCTGACTGCTGAGCTCAGTGGAGCTGCACAGGAGGGACTGACTTAAGGAGAAAACTGAGACTCAGAGCTGACTGTGGGCTAGGGCTGGAAGACACTTCCAGTCTGACAGAGAGTCCATTGGAAAGTGCTCTAGAGCTGGCCAGGCAAGCTGCATTGTTCCCTCTCTGGCCCCTCCCTGACAGATAGCTCCACAGTGCAGCAGGGAGGGTTGCCCTGCCCTAGTGAATACCTAAGGCCCCGCCCCTTACAATTTAACAGGTGTGCCAAGACAAAGAAATGTGTCCCAAAAGAAAAAACACAGCAAAACCTCAGAACTAACCAATGAGGACATTGTCAACCTAACTGATGGCGAATTTAAAGCCCTGCTAATCAAAATGCTCACAGATCTCATTGAGCTTGGCTGAACAATGAAAGAACAAATGAAAGATACCTAAAATGAAATACAGCAAAATATTCAGGGAAGCAACAGTGACAAGAAGGAAAGCAGAATTTAAAGCAATTATTTAGAACAAAAGGAAGAAATAAACATCCAACTGGATCAGAACGAAGAAACAAGAATCTGAAAAAATGAGGAGAGACTGAGGACTCTCTGGGACAACCTGAAATGTTCCAATATCTGAATTATAGGGGTGCCAGAAGAAGAGGAGCAACAGCAAGAAATCGAAAACTTATTTGAACAAATAATGAAAAAAAACTTCCCCAATCTGACAAAGGAAATAGATTTCCAGGAAGTCCAGGAAGCCCAGAAAGTCCCAAAGAAGTTGAACCCAAAGAGGAACACACGAAGGCATGTCATCATTGTTACCCAAGATTAAAGACAGAGAGAAAATCCTAAGAGCAGCAAAAGAAAAGAAGACAGTTACCTACAAAGCAGTTCCCATCAGACTGTCAGCTGATTTCTCCAAAGAAACCTTACAGGCAAGAAGGGCCTGGAAAGGACTATTCTAAGTCATGAAAGGCAAGGTTCTACATCCAAGATTACTCTATCCAGCAAAGCTTTCATTTAGAATGGAAGGCCAGATAAAGTGCTTCCCAGATAACGTCAAGTTAAAGGAGTTCATCATCACCAAGCCCTTACTATATGAAATGTTAAAGGGACTTATCTAAGAAAAGAGAAGATAAAAATATGAGCGATAAAATAACAACAAATTTATAACTATCAATAAATGAACCTAAAAGAAAAGAAAAACAATGAAAACGAAAGCTAAGCAAACAGCTAGAGCAGGAACAGAATCAGAGAAATGGGCATCACACAGGGGGAGTTCAGTGGGGAGGGGGAGGGGAGGATTAGGGAGGAAAAGCTACAGGGAAGAAGAAGCATAATTAGTCGGCATAAAAGAGATGGGGAAAGATAAAAAATGGTATAAGAAACAGAGGACTCAAAGAACATATGTACAACCCATGAACATGAACTAAGGGTGGGGAGTGCTGGAGGGTTGGGGGGGCAGGATGGTGGGGGGATAAAGGGGGGAAATTGGGAAAAATTAAAAAAAGAAAAATACAGACACTTAATGAAGAAGGTACAAGAAACATTGTACATAGGACAATGATGCCTCAGTCCCCTTCAAAGTAGGCACCTTGGGATTTCACACAGTTCTCCCAGTGTCTCTTCTACTGTTCAAAACACTGCAAAAGCCTTTGTCATAATTGCCATCAGCTGCCTCATGGTATTTCCCTGAATCACACTGATGGTCTGAAATCTCTTCACTTTCAAAGGTGATTCCAGTTTTGGGAAAAGCCAGAAGTCACAGGGCACCAAATCTGAGTTGTAGGGGGCTGAGTCACCTCGGTGATTTGATGTTTCACCATAAAAACTCTGCATGAGGTGTGATACATGAGTGAGTGTGTTGTCATGATGAAGCTGCCAATCACAAGTTGCCTGTAGCCATGGCTGTTTTTGTTGTATTTCATCTCTTGACTGTCAAAGAACATTGAGGTGGTACTCCTCATTAATTGTTTGGCCTGGAGGGTTGTACCTGTGACAGACAACACCTACCCAATCAAAAAACACGGTTAACATGGTCTTGATCTTTCTATGACTTTGCCTTCTTCAGGGGTGGAGAACCAGGAGGCTTCCATTGGGACGACTGGGCCTTTGTTTCCAGATCAGAGCCATACAGTTACCATTCACCTCTGGTTATGACCTTCTTGAGGAAATCTGGTTCATCAGTAGGGGTTTGAATCAAGTCATTAGCAACAGTAGTGTGATGTTCCTTTTGCTCTGGTAGCAGAAGCCATGGAACAAATTTTGCCACAACACATTTCGTGCCAAGATCCTGCATCAAAATCTTGGACACAGTAGTTTTGGAATCCCCAGATCAGCTTCTAGTTCTCCCACTGTCAATTGCTGATCTTTGTTGATTGCAGCCTGTACACGTTCAGCATTCTCAGGTGTTCTGCCTGTTGAAGATTTCCAGAATGTGGATCACTTTCAATAGATTCTCAACCATCTGTGAAGCATTTGTGCCACATATTTATTTGTTCTGAACTCATTGCATGAGTCCCTGAAAACCTGAGTCATCTGCATAGTTTCTGCAAAGGAATATTTAAGCTTAATGCAAAATTTGATGCAGATTCATTGCTCTACTCAGTTATTTTGAATGCAAGGGCCACATAGTACATGTGCTCACTCAACGGCATCTACTACCCCACTGACTAGTACAGTGAGGTCCTCGTTCATATATGCACATTCCAATCCACTGTTTTTGGCTGCCAGGTTACATCAATGTCACAGAAACCATTCTTGCTATATTAACAATGGCTAGACTTTTTCCAAGCAGACCTCATTCTATTTGTGTGTGTATGTATGTGTATATATATGTATGTATATAAAATTACACATATACATATAACTATATATATACTTTTTCCTCCCTAATTATCTTATTTTCACTCTTATTCTCAACAACTCATTCACATTCCTAGGATTCCATCTTTGTTCTTTGAAAATTAAAATAAAACTAAAAAGTAGTTTTTCTAGCTGTCTCACAGAAATCACTAGATGGTGTCTTTAGTATCTTTAATGTTTCTTTTCTACAAGACCTGACACCATAAGATTCTTATACAGGAGTCTCACACATATGCAGTCACTACTCTTGGCATTGACTAGTCTCCATATTCTCCTTATCCCTTATAATATTGATGTACAAATAAAGACTCTGAAGATGTTAATGTCCCCTGTTCACTGCACATAATTTGTTTCAGGTTTAATTCTACAAAGCTATTGATTGAAAGTAGATGCTAATCTCTTTTAGCGGTTCCTAGTTTGGCCAATAATTAGGTCCTTTTTTTCACTATGTGCAATTCTTTGTTACCTACCACAATTTCTCCAGTCCCCATTCCTCCCTCACCTGAACAAGGAAGACCTCTTTGCATAACCATACTATGATACTCTGTGTGCAGTGCTTGTACCTGTATATATTTGTAAAATATGTAATGGCTTGCTCATCATCTAACATTGTCTTCAGAGCTGGCACTACTAAATCCCACTTACTGATTTATCCAGCTCTGGAGTAGAGGGGCAGCCCTCATTTGTAGCATTTGCCAATTTCTATTGAAAATACTGAAATCAGTGGCTGATTTAAATCTGCTGACATAACATTGCTGAACACAGGGTTGGGAAGAGATGCAGAGTAGCACAGCATTGTTTCTATCACACAGGTACAGTAAACATAAACAACATGACTTCAAGAGCCTAGATGCTAATAGAATGTAGTAAAATAATTAGGAAGCGATGATTTTTACCTTTGTTTTCAACATTATTTACCAGCTATAAGTTTATATAACTTAATTTTAAATAATGGCTATGTTTAATACCTGGCTTGTAATATCCTGAAAACTTAGCAATTGGCTCTTGCTACCTAGTATGAGTTAGCTCTTGTACCTTTGGTTTTGACCTTGCCCCAGAAACTAGAACAAAGGCCTAGTTTAATAACTTCAGCAAGTCACTCTTGTATCGAGAACAACTCTGATCTCAAATACACAGACACTAGATTCAGATTAGATTATTGGTATTCACTGAACATTCCCATGTGTCTGGCACCGTGCTAGCCCATGAGAAAGTAGACAAGGTTAAGATGTTCTACAATCTTTCTTATGTCAGTAAATGGCATCTCTATTTTCTAGTTTTTCAGATTAAAAATCTTGGTGTTACTTTTACTCTTTCTCACATCCTATTTTAAGTCCATTAGCACATTATGATGGCTCTACCTTCAAAATATATCCATATTGTAATCACTTCTCACCCTTCCAACCACACCAGCCTTTTCTTACCTGGATTATCGGAATAGTATCCTGAATGGTTTTGCCTCAATCCTTGCCCACCGATGATCTAGTCTCAAAACAACAGTTGGACTGCTCTTTTAAACTAAGTCATGTGCTTTTCCTCTGGTCAATATTCTGATAATTTCTCATCTTACTCAAAGTAAAAACCAGAGCCCTCACAATGATCTTCAGGGCCTAAGTTACTGGTGCCTCTCTCTTTACTTTTCCGACATCATCTGCTACTTTCCCTCCTTCTTTACTCTGCTGTTACTCTGACCGCCTCCTTGCTTGTCCTCAGACATGCTATATTCTCTGCATAGAACACTTCCTTAATGTACGACTCTTTCCTTTCCTCTTATCTTGTCAAAATCTTTGCTTATGTGTCATCTCTCAGTGAGGCTTTCATTACCATTCTGTTTTTCCACCCACTTGTTTCTATTGATATACCATGTGGTCTACTTATTTATTTATTTGTCCTCTCTACTCTCACAACTAGAATATAAGCAGCACAAGATCAGTGCACTTTGTTTGGTTCACTGCTGATTCCCCAGTCTAAAATAGTGTCTGGCATATGTATAAATGTGTCTAATATATATATTTATTAAATGAATGAATGAATAAAAATCTGTCCTCAAGGAGTTTATAGGTTTTCTATTTGTATTTTTTGTAACCAAAGTAACTGAATTTCCTGCCTTTGGACTCCAGTTTCCTAGTGACTAATCCCCAATACTTATTGCCAGGCATCTGTAGTTTTGACCTGCCTGCCAGGATCTCTGTCAGTTACCAGCCCAACTGTACATCCTGGGTCTTCCTTGGCTGAGATATTTGGTTCTTATTTTCCTCTATTCCTTTTACCCCATACACTAATCTTCCCACCTTAAAACTAGTATGATTTCACGTCTCAGTCAAAGAATCTTTTCCTTTGCTGTCCGAGCTTTGGCTCTGATAGTATCCTAACATGACAGAGATTGTATAACAAAATACATTGTCATCACGATCTTTAAAAATTAAAATGGGCATTGTAAGAATAATAATTCTTTTAGCAATTAGATAGAATATTACTTACTATCTGTCAATCTTCCTATCATCTACATGAGATAGGTGAATATCCCTAAAAAATTATTAGTTTTGATACACACAAAGCTAAACAGATTAGAAGCTGTCTGTCAACTGTTGTTAGATTTTAGATCCCTTACTATCTACAGACTTCCTCAGGTAGTTTACAAAAATCCTAGAATAAGTAGGATCAACTGAGTGCTCTCCTCAATTGTTAGCTGGTATTTGCTACCTAGACAATGTGGCTGTAGACAGCTCTGAATTAATAAGCTATCTCTGAACTCAAGTTAAGATGATTTGGGGTGATAATGTGAATCAAAAGAAGTGTTTTTAACTTCACCTGAAGACATTTTTTCTACTGTTTTTAGAGAAAAAGGAAGGGAAAGAGAGAAACATTAATGTGAGGGAGAAACGTCGATTGGTTGCATCCCACGTGCATCTGGACTGGCAATTGAACCCACAACTCTTCAGTCATGGGATGGCAGTCCATCCAATTGAGCGAGACCAGCCAGAGGTGAATCAGGAGAAATTTTTAACTACCAGAAATCACAAGTTTTGTGGAATAAATTTATTTTCTTAAAGCCTATCCTCTGTAGCCTATTTTATTTCTACAGAGGTTCTACAAAAAATGACAATATAAATAGTTATCTTATCCAAATGGAGTTGATATGGCTCAAACTCAGGTAGTACTAAGTACCTAAAAAGGCTAGTAGAAATAATAAAAAGGACATTTCTCTTTATGAAGCAACAGTCTAGTCAGGGGTGTCAGACTCATTTTCATGGGGGGCCGCATCAGTCTCGCTGTCGCCTTCAAAGAGCCAAATGTAATTTCAACTCCTTCACAATTAAGGAGTAGTTACATTTATATAGTCCTAAAATTATTTTGGCCCTTTGAAGGCAACCACAAGGTTGATGTGGCCCCCAGTGAAAATGAGTTTGACACCCTTGGTCTAGAGAGATCAGAAATCTTTTACAGAATGAGTATCATTTCCATTACTACATTTCTGTGAGGGAATTGGGGAAAAGAGGATCAAATAACTAATCATGGTTTTACAGGTAAAGAAACTGAGGCTCCAAATTAGACAAAAATTTTTTGTGTGTATACATCGATCGTGAAATAGGACTGCTGCATTTTCTTAGTCATTAGCTTAACAGGGTGGTTTTTCCAAATCGTTCTGCATTGCTAATATAATTGAGATTTCAAGTAGTAATAGAAGATGGTCAGGGTAAAGGAATGGTAATAAGCCAGAGCTAGAACTGAAAATAGAGTCCAAGTCTTCTAGCTCCCCATCCATTGATCCTGCCATTTAGCTGCTGGACTAAATTACTGAATTTCATCAAAAAGTGGCAGCCTAGTGCTGTTAGAGACCAACTGGCATTAGTTCAGTTACCTTTTCATTATAGATGAACAGAATAATTCATTTTTTGGCTTACCTAAGGAGGAAAATTTTCAAATTGAAATTCTTTTTGGACACTGTCATTCCTTCTGTTATTTAAGTATTTACTTGTACAATGTACAAAGGATCTTGGTTGACTGAAGCTCATTAGCAATCAGGAAAAAACCCACATTACAAGTTAAAAGCAGTTACCCCTTTATTTAAAAAAGTGTGAATCAGCAGGCTGGAGAACTCAGTTTTCCGGTGGGTTGGCTAGTCCAGTGCATTTGCCTGTGGGTTAATATGGTCCATTTAAACTCTGAGAATAGGCCAAGGGAGGAGAGTTAAAAATAGAAGGAAGGGGGGTGAGTATCATGATTCACCCTTCACTTAAGACATCTGTTGCTGAACCTTGTACATTCAGATGAGTGAGACAAATCGTAATCCAGAAATCAAGAGACTTTTCACCAATTGAAAAAGACTCTAAGAGACACAATATAGTGATATGAATTCTCATTCTATGAGCTGACCCATGGTACTTTTCTTGTGTGTTTTCAAGAACAAGGGCATCTTGTCCTGCTGGGAGGGACGTGGAGCTCACATAGGCTTCCTCAGTGCTGAAACTCTTAATATAAATCAGAACTCCAGAAAAGGCAAGGCCAGAGATCTATTTCCTCATAAGTCTTTTCTTGTTTTTTTTTTTTAAATAAGAAATTAGCATATGAAAAAACACCTTCAGAGTTACTCAGTTTCACTGGGTATCTCTATGTACACAGGAGAAATACATGTTATTAAACCTGTTCTAAAGAGAAGAAAACAATACAACTATTTTTAACATAATATTTCTGATTTTACACAAACTGACATTTTTTCAGATGCCATGCAGCTTTATGTGAATTCTCTTTTTTTAAACCTCTACAACAACCCAGAGAGGAGACTATTATTTGAATAGTATATATTTAGTAGCCAAGGTTGAGTGTCTTGCCTAAGAACACACAGATTACATAGTAATTTGACCTGGGTTTAGAATCCAGGTCTCCTAAACTATCACTGGGCAGCCTGGGGTCCTGCCACCTGCTACCATGTACAAGCATAACACAAAGATTTGTGGGGAAGGAAAAAGGTTTTTACTAACAGGGTACCCAATTTGAGGAGGCTGGGAGAATCCCTGCTCTAAGCCAACCTCTTCTGCAAAGCACAGAAATTTCTTTGCTCCCAGAAAGATTGAAATCCAAACCCATGCCCAGAAGTTCTCCATTATTCCTTACCTGTCCTTTTTGGAACTCAAGAGAGCTACACACACCCTTGGTCTCTCTCTCTCTCTCTCTCTCTCTCTCTCTCTGGAGCATGCACTGTGCGTTTTAGCATTGCCATCTCCTCATGAAGCTTCCTCTCTCTGTCCTGGGGTTTGGGCAGGCTGCCAGATCACCACAGTCAGCTGTTCAAGGTGGTCAGTCCGATGGCCCCTGGCCCCAGTGTCCAAAGCTCTTTGTGGCCCTGGGGTCAAGGAACTCCCCTGGCCCGTGCCTCTCTCAGGGTAACAGAGTGGAAGCAGTGCAGGCCCTGTGTGGTATGCTGCACAGGGTCACAGCATCCCGAGGACTGGTGCCCAACAAGACACACCCCAGTGCAGTACTCCACCACTGTGAGCTGGCTCCCAACTGTATGAGGCAAAATGCCCCATGAACCCTGAGCAAGCTCGGCTTCTGCCAGCCCCACAATCACTCCCGTGCTGGACCCCAACTGGGGGCATGAGGCAAAGAAGAGAGCCAGGCTTCTGTGTGTGTGCTGTTTTAAAGTCCCTTCCAAGCAACCCATGTGCAACCTAGTGTCTGGCTTTTCAACCATCGTGCGCCAATGTCTGCCATGTTTGTCAGCTCCTCAGTGTCTTTGACCCTCTTCCGGCCATCATTTTGCAGAAAGGGGACAGAGTCTCAGTCATGTACAGGGGCTCAGAGTCTGTTTGCCTGGGGCAGGCCGTCATCTTGTCATACGTGTGTTTTGCACACTTCTCAGCCTACGCATGCTCTGTACAAGCTCACCCCAGCTGTGTCACCTGTTGTTTACCTCCCCGGGGTAAGTAAGCCTATTTCTCAGGCTGTGGCTTCAAACCTCTCGGAGTTTCTTCCCTGCCCTCTCCCTTCTCATGAGGGGACAGCTTCTTGTGCCAGATTGGCATCTTCCTCTCTGCTCCCCTGTGATCTGGCCAGACCTATCCTATTGCAAAACAGCTATAATACCCTTTCCACTACATCACAGAAGACTATAGCAATGTTTAACTTTTACCTTTGAGACAACTTCTAGATAAACTTAGGCTACTTGGTAGCTTTTTGAAAAATGGATGTAGGGATCTTTGTTTTGCATTCCTATTTTTCTGATATATTTCTTTAGCAAAGTACAGACATTAGACACCAGTTGTGTGGGTCTTTTTTTTTTTTTTTTGCAACAAGGTAGAAATGCATTTCTCAAAAGTATCTGTATACCATATGTTTGTAAGGCAGCCTGATGGTTGAAGGCAAAGTTCTGAAATGCAGACTGTAAGTGGACTTGATATAAATAAAGGATTTCCTGTACTTTCTAAAACAAGGTAGAGGATAATAATGAATAAACTCAGT
Source organism: Artibeus jamaicensis (assembly GCF_021234435.1). NCBI lineage: Eukaryota > Metazoa > Chordata > Mammalia > Chiroptera > Phyllostomidae > Artibeus > Artibeus jamaicensis. The sequence continues at coordinate 24,133,825 of NW_026521788.1, forward strand.
TACAAAGTTCAGATATTAGCAGAGTCTAACATGAGGTATTAGAGAGCCTTTAAATTTTTAGGTAAAAAGCAATCAAGTGTTATCTTTAATTTACTTATTCCCTAGAAAGTTTATAATTATTGAGCATTTGCTGACTACCACCAATGCAGAAGTTGTTAATATTAAGTGTAGATTCTAACTCAACTCCTACCCAGTGGAATATTGTTTTAGTGATTTGGTGATAAAATTATCAGAATAATTAATGATTAATTTCTATGGGCCTGTATCTAGAAAACTTCAGACAAAACCTCTGCCTTCTCTAACCAATCATTTGATAAATGCGTGAGTATTCTCCATTATGCACCAAGCTCAGCATTAGGCACTGTAGTGCCTTCTCCATAGCAAAAGCCCAATATTATTCAATAATGTTTCAATAAGAAGTGAAGGAAACAGAAAAAGTCAAAGACATGGCCAGCCATCTAGTTCACTGACCCATACCGAAGATATTAATGTATCAAAGAAACTGCAGTGGTACCTTACTACTCTTCGGCTTCAGAACTTGTCAAGCCTGATACTCCTTGTATTTTGACGAGAAAAATGTTTCAGCACTCGGTGCTTGCTTGCCACTCATTGCACTTGCTAGAACTTGTATGAGTCACGATGCTACCTCACAAGAGAAAATGCTTCATCGTTCATCGCTTGCTCACCACTCATAGGAACAAATTAACGAGTACCGAGGTACCACTGTATTTGAAAAACACAAAATCCTTTTATTTCTACTTTTATCATTATTGAGATAAAATCATGGGGCTCACATCATCTGTGGGCTCAAATTGATGATTTTTGAGCTAATAGTCTAAGGTTTTACAGGATTTACTCTGAGATTCTCATCATGTCCCAAACTGTTCCATACCATGGGAGCTAGTACAAAGCAGTAAGTGAAGTTGTGGACTCTGGCATCAAATATTCTGGATTCATATCTTAGCTCCACTATTTACCAGCCAGGAGAGCTTTAGCAACTTACTTCTAAATATCACATTTTTTCTCATCTGAAAGATGGGGGGGGCTATTCTAGTATTTCCCTCATAGAAATGTTATGAGGATTGAACAAGATGTTATAATGTAATGTTTATATAGCACATAGCACAACACCTGCTAATAGCTAGCACTCAATATTATCACCAACAGTATTTCTTCAGAAAAAAAATACTATCAAATCTAGACTTAATTAGCCTTCATATAACCTTGTCAAAGGGTCTGCTTCCATATGCAGCCTGCCAGATAGTCTATCTAAAAATGAGAAAGTTGTGTGCTTACCTGTGATAAATGAGACCACTGAAGGTCAGTGCAGTGTAGTAAAGAATAGGGTTAGCTTAACTGATGTGTACACCTACACCAATTTAGGAAGCGTTTTTTTCTGTGAAAGGGTGTGGTATGGTGAGACAAAGATAAGCATGAGTCAAATACACCTCAGTTTGAGTCAGCTCTGCGTACAGTACAGCACTTAGCCTCCTTGAATGATTTCTTAGTTATGTGCCTTAGGGAAATTACTTAAATTCTTTGAGCCATTATCTTTGTCAACTGTTAAGTTGGGGAAATATTATCTAATTTGCTGAGTTTTTTGTTTCTATTTTTTGTGAGGACAATGATCACACAGAGTAGGGGCTCAGTGAATTCACTTAAGGCTGTGGCCACGCAGGGTACATGTTAGTATGGCTTCTTTTTCTGGAGCTATCTTGGGAAAGAGCAGCAACAGCAGGGTGGTGGGCAGGGCAGCCCTTCAGAAACATTGTGATAGATGTGATTTATCTAGTCAGTCAAAAATGGTTGTTCAGTGTACAAGGGGGCCAGGGGAACAGAACGCTAGTCTGTGTTCCCTTCTCCAAGATATGCAGAAAGGGCCTCTTCATGTGTACAAAAGTGCTCCTTTCTCCACTCTGTTTCTGTAGCACTTCTTGACTTTCAGTTTCTTCCCACCTTTCCCAGGTACTCTGACTTCATAGGGCCATGACCCATCATGGCAGTTCTCACTGTACCCTCCCTCACACCTCTCGAATCATCTTACACCATTTATCCCACCATGAAACTCCTAATCTCTCCGGAGGCTCACTCTTTTAAGAGATGACTGCTAATGGTATAAACTAACTCCAGCTAAGGAACTGGTAAGACATACCTTTAGTTATACTGTCCACTGGCAGCTTAACAAAGGTGTCCAGTGTTTCAACCCAAAGGAGCAAACAGGATGAGGGTTTGCGGTACTGAGGCAAAGGTAATTTAGAGAAGCAGTTTGAAAACAGGGAACTTTTCAGCACAGCACACAGGAGCTCTGCACTTTGTTAGTGTACAAAACTGGAAATGGCATTGAATATGAACCAGGAAGTAGAAGCTGTGTACATTGAATGAACAATCCTGCCTCTCCCACATCAGCTGGTCCATTTAAAAAGTCAACAAAAAGACTTCTGGCCAAGACGGAGGCATAGGTGGAAACACTGTGCCTCCTCGCACAACCAACTTTAAAGACAACAAAGATTTAGTAACAAAAATACAACCAAAACAGACAGAACATTGAACTGTACCAAACTCCAACAAAAACGAACCATTCAGTCAGACCAGTAAGGGGGCAGAGCGAGGTCACCCAGGAAAAAGCGGCCACACCAACCCAGACACACAGGTGGCGGTTGGCAGATCCCAGGCATGGGGTGGCAACGGGCAGACCCGGTGAGGGCGCAAGGCAGCTGCCTGACCCCAGTCACACATTCGCACGCAGATAAACCAGGTGAAAAAAAGGACAGTGAGACGGACTGCGCAACCCAGGACCCCAGAGACAGGAAATAAAGCCTAAAAGCACCAACTGGAATAACTTTGGGGGGTTGAGGTACTGGGAGAGGCTCCCAGCCTCACAGAGAGTTCTTTGGAGAGATCCACAGGGTCCTGGAAGGTGCACGGGCCCACACACCCCAGAAACAGCACCAGAAAGGCCCAATTTGCTTGTGGAAAGCAGCAGAGGGGACCAAAATCTGAGAGAGAGCGGAACAAATGCCATTGCCCCTCTCTTACCCCGCCCCCACATACAGCTTCACAACCCAGCAACCTGGTTTGCCCTGCCCTGGTGAACACCTAAGCCTTCACCCCTCATACCTAACAGACACAAACAGACCAAAACATTATGGCTCAAGAAGAACAGCTCAAAGCCCCAGAGCCCATACTTCTAAGCAACCAAGAGATAGCCGACCTATCAGATACACAGTTCAAAACACTGGTGATCAGGATGCTCACTGAACTGGTTGATTTTAGTCACAAATTAGATGAAAAAATGAAGGCTACACTAAGGGAAATGAAGGGAAATGCACAGGGAACCAATAATGATGGGAAGGAAACTGGGACTCAAATCAATGGAGTGGAAATCAGAAGGAAGGAAAAAATGACCAAACAGAAAAGAATGAATAAACAAGAATTCAAAAAAATGAGGAGAGGCTTAGGAACCTCCAGGACATCTTTAAACAGTCCAACATCTGAATTACAGGGGTGCCAGAAGGGGAAGAGAAACAGCCACAAGTGGAAAACTTATTTGAACAAATAATAAAGGAGAACTTCCCCCTATCTGGCAAAGACAACAGACTTCCAGGAAATCCAGGAAGCTCAGAGAGTCCCAAAGAAGGTGGACCCAAGAAGGAACACACCAAGGCACATCATCATTACATTAGCCAAGATTAAAATGAAGGAGAGAATCCTAGAAGCAGCAAGAGATAAGGGGACAGTCACCTACAAAGGAGTTCCCATCAGACTGTCAGCTGATTTCTCAAAGGAGACCTTACAGGCAGGAAGGGGCTGAAAAAAAGTATTCCAAGTCATGAAATGAAAGGACCTACATCCAAGATTGCTCTATCCAGCGAAGCTTTCATTTAGGATGGAAGGGCAGATAAAGTGCTTTTCAGATAAGGTCGAGTTCAAGGAGTTCATCACCACCAAGCCCTTACTTATATGAAATGTTAAAAGGACTTATCTAAGAAAAAGAAGATCAAAAATATGAACAGTGAAAGGACAGCAAACTCACAGTTACTAACAACCACTCCTAAAACAAAAGCAAACTAAGTGGACAGCTAGATCAGGAGCAGAGTCACAGAAATGGAGATCACATGGAGGGTTAGCAACAGGGGAGTGGGAAGAGGAAAAGGGGGAAGCAGGTACAGAGAATAAGTAGCATAGATGGTAGGTAGAAAATAGACAGGGGGAAGGGCAAGAGGAGTGTGGGAAATGTAGAAGCTAAAGAACTTGTGACATGTGGACATAAACTAAAGGGGGGATGGTGGGGGAGAGAGTGTACAGAGTGGAGGGCAATGAAGGGGGAGAAATGGGACAACTGTAGTGGCATAATCAATAAAATATATTAAAAAATAAAAAGTCAACACAAACTTTGAACCTATACTAATGCCCACCTCTGAAAGAAGAGAATATGGGAGGAATAAATTTTGTGGTACTGTGGTGAAAAGACAACTGCCTTGAAAGTCAGAAAACTTGGATTATAGTTCTTCCTCTGCCACTAAATAGCTTTACGGCTTGGGTGAGTCAGTTACATGCTCAGATGTCAATGAAGTTACTAGAACTTAGAGACTAAATTGGAGAACCTGTCACTTTTTTTATGGCCTAACCTTCTATGTTTCTTTTTTCCCATTACAAACCAAAGTGCCTGGGGGTGGGAGTGGGGACACAACGCTGACTTGTAGGTTAAAGAATATTATATTGAACTGCCTATCAAAAGTGCTGAAAAACTAAAATAAAAGAGACCAGAGGGGAAAGGGGAGGAAATTTCAGGGGAAGGGAGAAAGGGTTTGAAGGAACTAGTATAAAGGACACATGGACAAAAACTAGCAGGGGTGGAAATGGGAGGGAGGTGGAGAGGGCTGAGGGTGGTGGGCTAGGTTGGGGGTAAAGGGCATAAAACTGTACTTGAACAACAATTAAAATTAAAGAAATTAAATAAAAAGTTCTGGCTTCCAGAGAGGCAGGTTATAGCAGTTAAAAGAGTAGGGACTGGAGTCCTTTGTTCCTGGGTTTCGGTACTGAATTTGGACACATTTTTTTCACCTCAATTTCCTTATCTGTAAAAGAGAAATACTAATACATATCTTTTAATGTTAGTAATAGAAACTTTTATTTTAGAAATTTGGCCAGTTTTTAATACAGTAGTTTAATTATCCGTCTGATGTGGATGGACTAGTTTCTTTTTTTTTAAACTTTTTTATTGATTATGCCATTACATTTGCTCTATTCCCCCCCTCCATTCCCCTCCACCCTGCATACCCCTCCCCCACCATTTTCCCCTTTAGTTCATGAACACGTGTCTCAAATTCTTTAGATTCTGTATTTCCCCTACTATTCTTACCCTCCCCCCATCTATTTTCTATCTACTGTCTATGCTACTTATTTTCTGTACCTTCCCCCCCTTCTCCTCCTCCCACGCCCCTGTTGCTAACCCTCCATGAGATCTTCATTTCTATGGTTCTGCTCCTGATCTAGCTGTCCTCTTAGTTTGCTTTTGTTTTAGGTGTGGTTATTACTAACTGTGAGTTTGCTGTCCTTTCACTGTTCATCTTTTTTATCTTCTTTTTCTTAGGTAAGTCCCTTTAACATTTCATATAATAAGGGCTTGGTGATGACAGTCACCTACAAAGGAGTTCCCATCAGACTGTCAGCTGATTTCTCAAAAGAGACCTTACAGGCAAGAAGGGGCTGGAAAGAGGTATTCCAAGTGTTGAAAACCAAAGACCTACAACCAAGATTGCTCTACCCAGCAAAGTTTTCATTTAGAATGGAAGGACAGATAAAGTGCTTCTCAGATAAGACCAAATTCATGGACTAGTTTCAAAGAAAGACTTAACTTCGATAGCGTGTGGGAGGATCCTTGCTGGCTACCAGGATAAGAGTTGTACAATTTTAATTTTAAAACTCTTGCTGCTGTACTCCCTTGACCAATAATCAGAGAAGACATCTTTAGATGTCTGGGTCCCAGGCCACAAGACAGTCCTAGAAGTCATCATTATTACCATATTGGTAAAGTGTAGCAGCCACTTGGGCCAAGACATTTGTCTCAGTAGTCAATTAATCACATTCACCCATAGGTGATAATTTGATTACATGTGAATGTACTGCATGCCATGGATTGCTAGCATCATGTTTCTTATTGGCAAGGAGCTCAGTACCGCATTCAAGTGCAAAAACTTGGTCACAACCACCTTTACATCCTGTATTTCAGGGTCTGTTTCCTGGATAACTCAGAGTACCAATTCCTTTTTTAAATATATTTTATTGATTATGCCACTACAGTTGTCCCATTTCTCCCCCTTCATTGCCCTCCACTCTGTACACTCTCTCCCCCACCATCCCCCCTTTAGTTTATGTCCACATGTCACAAGTTCTTTAGCTTCTACATTTCCCACACTCCTCTTGCCCTTCCCCCTGTCTATTTTCTACCTACCATCTATGCTACTTATTCTCTGTACCTGCTTCCCCCTTTTCCTCTTCCCACTCCCCTGTTGCTAACCCTCCATGTGATCTCCATTTCTGTGACTCTGCTCCTGATCTAGCTGTCCACTTAGTTTGCTTTTGTTTTAGGAGTGGTTGTTAGTAACTGTGAGTTTGCTGTCCTTTCACTGTTCATATTTTTGATCTTCTTTTTCTTAGATAAGTCCTTTTAACATTTCATATAATAAGGGCTTGGTGGTGATGAACTCCTTGAACTCGACCTTATCTGAAAAGCACTTTATCTGCCCTTCCATCCTAAATGAAAGCTTCGCTGGATAGAGCAATCTTGGATGTAGGTCCTTTCATTTCATGACTTGGAATACTTTTTTTCAGCCCCTTCCTGCCTGTAAGGTCTCCTTTGAGAAATCAGCTGACAGTCTGATGGGAACTCCTTTGTAGGTGACTGTCCCCTTATCTCTTGCTGCTTCTAGGATTCTCTCCTTCATTTTAATCTTGGCTAATGTAATGATGATGTGCCTTGGTGTGTTCCTTCTTGGGTCCACCTTCTTTGGGACTCTCTGAGCTTCCTGGATTTCCTGGAAGTCTGTTGTCTTTGCCAGATAGGGGAAGTTCTCCTTTATTATTTGTTCAAATAAGTTTTCCACTTGTGGCTGTTTCTCTTCCCCTTCTGGCACCCCTGTAATTCAGATGTTGGACTGTTTAAAGATGTCCTGGAGGTTCCTAAGCCTCTCCTCATTTTTTTGAATTCTTGTTTATTCATTCTTTTCTGTTTGGTCATTTTTTCCTTCCTTCTGATTTCCACTCCATTGATTTGAGTCCCAGTTTCCTTCCCATCATTATTGGTTCCCTGTGCATTTCCCTTCATTTCCCTTAGTGTAGCCTTCATTTTTTCATCTAATTTGTGACTAAAATCAACCAGTTCAGTGAGCATCCTGATCACCAGTGTTTTGAACTGTGTATCTGATAGGTCGGCTATCTCTTGGTTGCTTAGAAGTATGGGCTCTGGGGCTTTGAGCTGTTCTTCTTGAGCCATAATGTTTTGGTCTGTTTGTGTCTGTTAGGTATGAGGGGTGAAGGCTTAGGTGTTCACCAGGGCAGGGCAAACCAGGTTGCTGGGTTGTGAAGCTGTATGTGGGGGCGGGGTAAGAGAGGGGCAATGGCATTTGTTCCGCTCTCTCTCAGATTTTGGTCCCCTCTGCTGCTTTCCACAAGCAAATTGGGCCTTTCTGGTGCTGTTTCTGGGGTGTGTGGGCCCGTGCACCTTCCAGGACCCTGTGGATCTCTCCAAAGAACTCTCTGTGAGGCTGGGAGCCTCTCCCAGTACCTCAACCCCCCAAAGTTATTCCAGTTGGTGCTTTTAGGCTTTATTTCCTGTCTCTGGGGCCCTGGGTTGCACGGGCTGTCTCACTGTCTATTTTTAAACCTGCCTGGTTTACCTGTGCACAAATGTGTGTTTGAAGTCAGTTAGCTGACTTGTGCTCCTCATTGGGTTTGCTCGTTTTCTCCCCATGCCTGTGTTTGCCAACCACTGCCTGAGCACCAGGGTTGGTCTGGCCACTTTTTTCTGCGGGACCCCTCTCCACCTACCACCTACTCCGCCCCTCTCACCTGGGTGAATGGTTTGTTGTTGTTGGGCTTCGGTACAGTTCAATTTTTCTGTCCATTTTGGTTGTGCTTTTGTTTCTAAATCTTTGTTGTCCTTAAATTTGGTTGCATGAGGAGGTACAGTATTTCCACGTACACCTCCATTTTGGCCAGAAGTCTGAGTACTAATTCTGCATCAGTCAGAAGACAAGAACCATACCAGTTACTTGAACAAAAGTAAATTAACACAAATAACTGTTAATCAGTTATAAAGATGTTAATTAAGTAACTGCAAGGGTAGAAAGAAAAGTTGCATGAATCATGAGCTAGGACTTGCAGGAAGCAGCTAAAATGGCTAGAGATGAGAAAACAAAGGAAAATGATTAAAATTTAAAAAAATTAGAGACCAGGTTCTTATTAACATAATTCTTTATGTTAAATTGTTTCTGTTTCAGTGATTGATGCAGTTTCTGTCTCTTGACTGTACTATGACCCATACAGTGATTGTGCCAATGTATACTCCTACCAGCAAAAACTTGGTATTTTTCATCACTTGAAACTATTTGGTAAGCTTAAAATATTTTTTTTGCATTGTGGTTTTTAACTTACAATTTCTTCTTAGGGGATGAAGTTAAGCAACTTTTCATTTGTTTACTGGTTATTTTTTAAAATTAAATTTATTGGGGTGACCTTGGTTAATAAAACTATGTAGGTTTGAAGTGTATGATTCTATGATCCATAATCTGTATATTGCTTTGTGTGTCTACCATTCAAAGTCAAATCTTCTGTCACCATATATGACTGGTTATTTTGATTTCCTCTTTTGTGGGTTATCTGTTCAGGTTTTTTGCCTATTTTTCTATTGGGTTGCTACTTTTTAAAAAAAATTGATTTGTGAGAGTTCATTGTATGTTTTGGATATGAGTTGAAAACATACAACTCTCTGTCCACATGCCCAGGCAGCCTTACTAGTTCAGATGTGCCTCCTTTGATTAAATGGCCCTAGAGATTAAATTACTATGTTCTGTTTGTAGTACCTCAACAAACATGAGAGTATTGGAGTGAAGGTATTATGACTCTTTTATGAGGAAATAGGTGTACATATTTTATTCATGCATTTATTCCTTCATTTTACAAATATCTTGAACACATGTTTATTAAGCATTGATTTGTGTACAAGGAACTATGCCAAGTATATATGTATTTGTATGCAATACTTCCCTCTGAAGTGTTAGAACTCAGCTTGGGAACTTTATAAATATTGTCATTGTAATAAAATAATAACCTTGCAGTAGATTAAAACAGTTCTTCAGAAATCTAGGATATTTTTGAAAGTGAACAACTCATGCCCACTATCTGAGGCCTCTGAATATCAGTTTTCTAAAAAAGTCTTGTGCAAATGTTAAAAATGCCTTTTAGATTTTATTAACACTCATGTTTTTATTTATGCATTCATTTACTCAAATCAAATATTAGTTAAGTGCATGTTATGGAAGCACATCAAATGTAAACTAATTTCTTAGATCTTCCTTTCTTCTGCAGTCTTATCCTGGGTAGCATCCTCCATTTCTATGGCTTTGGTGACCAGCTGTCGATTATGTGTTGATGACCCCACATCTGTTCCTATGGCCCAGAAGTCCTTCATGAGTCTCAGACTCAGATAACCAATTGTCTGATGAAGATTGTTGCTGGGATATCTCAAGGTACCTGGCACATAACATTTTTAAAACTGATCTTATCCTCCCCCAACAAATCTTTTTTCCTGTGTTTCCTTTTTCAGTGTATGATATGAACATCTATCCAGTTATCTGAATGAGCCTCCTAGAAATCTCCCTTGATACCTTACTCTCCTTCACTCCCACCCCACTAATATTTTATCAGTTACCAATACCTTTTGATTCAACTTATATACAATCTTTCTTAAATTAGTCCATTTTCTCCCCATGGCCAATATTATAAATCATGCCATTGGCATTTCTTGCCTAGATTTCCTAACTTGTTTCCCTGTCTTTAGTCTTTCTAGTCTTTAATCTGCTTTCTAAACTCCCCCTTTTCTAAAATCCTTCAAGATTTATCTTTGCTCTTTGTGTAAAATCTGAATTCCTTAATATTGTTGGTAAGATCTTATATAACCTGTTCTGTTTGCCTCTCTAGTTTCAAATCTCACCACGCTCCCCCCGGGGATTTACTCCTACTAATCTTACACATCTCACCAAATATTACTTCCCCTGAGATACCTTCCCAGATCCTCAAAATTGGATTAGGTGTTCTCCTACAAAACTCTCCCACTTCCCTGATCTCTCATTATTTTATGGTGAGCTCTGGGAGGCCAGAGCTTTTACTTTGTTAGTTGTGGTCACTGACCCAACAAATCGCATTATTTATTGAAAGAATGAATGAATTTCTCGGAACTCAGGAATAGCTATTACTACAGTTACAGAAGAAATTCCTCTATTCTATTTTAAAATAGTTCATATTCTTTAATTCATAAGGAGATATCTGGGCACAATGTAGTCATTACAATGAACATACTTTGAATTTGTGTCAGCCAAACTCCTTCTTATTTACCACTTCTTATTTACCACGCTGCTTTCTGCAGGCTGCTGTTTTCAGGAGCACATGTGGAAAATCTGTCTGCCAACATGGAATGGAGATGAACCACTATGATTCTAAAGAATGCATCCCAGAAATGACAGATGAGGGTGTTACTTTTTAAAATTGGCCTGCTTACTATTACCCTACATGTAAATTTTAATTCAACAGGACTCATTCATTTCCCAGGAGTATTTCTGGGAGAAGGACCCATTTATTTGTTTATGTTTACATTTTTTCACCCTCCAAAACACAAAATTGGTAAGGAAGCAGCAAAGGCCAATTTTAAAAGAACCATTAAATCTTTATAATCTTTCCCAAATCCTCTTAAGTGAGGATTTATTTCTATATTATGTGAATTAATAATAATGGTATTTATAAGTTAACTCAGGGTTTTAGGTCAAGACCCTTTCACATGCTATTCTGGTTTATAATCTAGTGGTAGTAAGTGAAAATTTCCTCTTCTTTTTAAATTTATTTATTTATTTATTTATTTTTAAAGTATATTTTATTGATTATGCTATTACAGTTGTCCCAATTTTTTCCCCTTTGCTCCCCTCCACCTGGCACCACCGTTCCCTGCAGCAATCCTCCCACCTTAGTTCATGTTCCTGGGTCATGCATATACGTCCTTTGGCTACTCCATTATCTATACTGTTCTTAACATCCCCACGTCAATTTTGTACTTAACAATTTGTACTTCTTAATCCTTTCACCTTTACCCTATTTCCCCCTCCCCCTCCCAACTGTTAACCCTCCAAGTGATCTCCAAATTTATGATTCTGTTCCTGTTCTGCTTGTTTGCTTAGGTTGTTATTTGGATTCAATTATTGATAGTTGTGATTTTATTGCCATTTTAATGTTCATTGTTTTGATCTTATTCTTATAGGATTCCCTTTAGCATTTCATATGATAATGGCTTGCTGATGATGAACTCCTTTAGTTTTACCTTGTCTGGGAAACACTTTATCTATGCTTCCATTCTAAATAATAGCTTTGCTGGATCGTAATCTAGGTTGCAGGTTCTTGCTTTACAGCTCTTTGAATACTTCTTGACGGTACCTTCTAACCTGAAAAGTTTCCTTTGAGAAATCAGCTGACAGTCTTATGGGAACTCTGTTGTAGTAACTCTCTGCTTTTCTCTTGCTGCTTTTAAGATTCTCTGTTTATCTTTAAGCTTTGGCATTTTAATTATGATGTGTCTTGGTGTGTTCCTCTTTGGGACTCTCTCTGCTTCCTGGATTTGTGTCTCTATTTCCTTTGCCAAATTAGGGAAGTTTTCTTTCCTTATTTTTTCAAACAAGTTTTCAATTTCTTACTCTTCTTCTCTTTCTGGCACTCCTGTGATTTGGTCATTGGTATGTTTAGATGTCCCAGAAGCTCTAAGGCTCTCCTCATTTTTAAAAAATTATTTTTTCTTCTTACTGTTCTGATTAAATGCTCTTTCCTTCCTTGTGTTCCAAATCATTGATTTGACTCTCAGCTCCATCCCCTCCACTGTTGGCTCCTCATAGATTTTTCTTTATTTCACTTAATGCAAACTTCCTTTCTGCCTTAGTCTTTTTATAGTGTTGGAATACCCAATGAGTTCCTGAAGCATCCCGATAAACAGTGTTTGGAACTGTGCATCTGATAGGTTGCTTATCTCCATTTTGCTTAGTTCTTTTTCTGGAGTTTGTTCTATTCTTTTATTTGGACCATTTTTCTTTATCTCCTCATTCTGGGAGCCTCTCTACCTCTGGAGTTTTGGTGAGTAGGAAGCTGTCTCCTGGCACTTACACTTCACTTTTTCCTTGTATGTCACTGGTGCCCTTTCAGTTGTTACCCTGGTGCTGAATCCCAGAAGGGGTGGGTCTGTGTGAGTCCTAAGTCCATTATAGGCCCTTGAAGAGGAGGCAGTTTCTTCCACTGCCCCAACCCCCACTGATTTTTACAGCCAGAATTTATGGGAACTTATCTTCCTGGTGCTGGAATTCTGGGCTGGGTGGTCTGGACTATGGCTGGGATTCCTCACTCCAGAGGTGTCCTTCCCATTTTTTACCCACCACACCTCTATGTGGGACCACCCATTCCCATCTCTGTGCCTTTCTGTGCCACTCCATGTCTCCATGCTTCTCTGGGCCTCTCCGCGTCCCTGCTTCTCCCACCTATCTGGATGAATGTGGCTTTTTTAAATCCTTGGTTGTTGGACTTCCGTACAGCTTGACTTTCTGCCAGTTCTGGGTGATATTTGTTTTGTGTGTAGCTGTATTTTTTCCTATAGTTGTGCATGGAGGTGAGGTGTGCTTACCTATACCTCCATCTTGACCAGAAGTCCCCTCCTCTTCTTGATAATAATTATGTTTTGATTGAATAAATAATGGGTCTAATTACTGCAGGATCTTAAAGTGGTAGCATCTACAGATGCTATAAACCTTGCTTAAAATTTAACAAATCCATTAAATGAGTTATTCCCTTTGATGAGTTATTCCCTTTGAGGACCCTGATTTAGTCTACATGCCTTAGCAAAGTAAGGCATGTAGAAAAGAACACAATATCTTCTTATAATTCTGAGACTGAAATTTTGTTTATACTCTAGGAAATTAAATAACTTGAAACTATTTAAATAGAATTATACCCTATTACACACTGACAGCAAAAGACTACAATTTTTCATATGTATTCTTGGTACTGTTGTTGGGTGCTGTGATTACTACATTAGTAGTATGCTTTAAATATATGTTATATTGTTGCTCCAAGATAATTCAAGGGATTTCTTAGTAATTCTTTTGGACTGCAGAGTATGGGAAGAGTTGATCCAATTCCAAGGTTAGAATAGGTAAATGAGCATTTTAGAAAAAGAAAACATTATGTACAAAATGTGAATTTTGGAAAATTTCTCCTAGCGTATCTTGCCCTGCACATAATAAATATTTAATTCATTTTTCTTGACTGAATAATTGAATGAGTAAATAAGTAAATTATACTCATCCAGGTCTTATCCCCTACCCTTATCCTAACTCTCAATTAATAGTATTATTTTCCAAGTCTCCACCCAAATTTTAGATAATTTTGTTCCCAAGTTTTGGCAGCTGGACTAGCTCTTTAAGTGCCTAATTAAGAATGATTTGTTAATGATTATTACCTTTTTAAATAATTTCCTTCTCCTTTTCACTCTTATAAGCTATCTTTATACTTTTCAATACTCATGCTGGTTTTTATTTCTAAGGCTAGCTTTTATTAAATGACAGAGAACAAAACCCTGTTCCTCTTTGCCTTTTAATAAATGTGACCCTGTCTGTCATCCTTTCCTTGGTCCTTTCCAAATCAGCAGTCATTGCTCTAAGTGAGGCCTTGGAGAAAACATGCCAAGTGCAATGGCTAAATTTAAAGAGAAGCATTTGCACCTGTCGTTAACTGGCAATGACCAGTCACACACCCACCATTTGCTCCACCCTGTGCTTTTCACCAAGGGCAACCCATAGCTCACTCTTTATGTGTTCATTGTAAGTACTGATGAAGATTATGTACATAATAACACAATGGAGAATAAATCTAGAATATGACACTGAGTTCAGTTCCAGAGGAGCTGAAATTTGGGCAATGTTATGCAAACAATGCAATCCAGGAAGTGCTTGTCATTGTCTAAAGAGTTAACTGAAATTAATTTGCCAGATAGACAGTTGTAACCGGGTACAGCTCTGTGGGAGAAAGATAGTAACATAAACAATTTTGACAGAAAATACGCATAGAAGGTAAAAGAAGAAGGGGGCTGTGGCTCAGCCAGTCAAGTTAATCTAATCAAATAGGGCTGATAATAAAGGGATGTGGCTGACCTCATTTTCAGATCAGCTCAAATCAAGTGCCAGAGTACTATGAAAGAAAGACAAACAACAAATTATAGACTTTAATTTTACCTGGACGTTTAGTCTCAGAGGTGCCCAAGGTGGTCTTCAAAAGAACAGAATAGTTGCATAGAGGGACTGTAAGAGCAAAGAGTTGGAGGCTGGAAGGTCAGGGCATGCTCAGGGTATAATAAATACCTGGAGCAGGCTGAGAGGGGAACCATTTACTGATTTGACATTTTGTTATAATTCAGCCTTGTCAGAGAGGGTTTTTATGATTTGGGGGGGCACTTTTGAGTACTCTGGAATGGATGATGTTGGGTGCTAAATTCCTACTCACTCAGGAGGTGTGGTTTATTTGAATAAAAAATTATTTTCTTGTCCCTTTGAATCACTTCGATAGAGACAAAAGACTTCCTGACTCCAAAGGTCTAGTAAATAGCAAAAGCTATAGGAGACCACAAGCAAATCCAATACAAAAAGGACGGCATTAAAGTTTGCTGCCAACCTTTCCAATCCTGGGAGCCATGAACAAAGACAGTCCTATTTGAACAAGCCCTGCCCTTCTTAAATCAATGTTTTCCTGTTGTTGTGCTCTTGAAAGAAAAATCTTGTGGACTGGTTATTCCTAACCTAAAAGAATGTCAGATTGCAGGGTCACTGAATTATAAAATGAATATGGAGTCAGTCATCCTTTGGAACCAGGGCATGAGATTCCAGCCTCACAGAAAATGTTAAGGGGGAGTATGTAAATACATTTACTAAATTATATGTTTAAACTATGTAGCTCTGGCTGGTGTGGGTCAGTGGACTGAGTGTCGGACTGAGAAGCAAACCTAGGGCACTTGCCTGGGTTGCAGGCCTGGTAGTCAATAGGGGGTGCACAAGAGGCAACCACACATTGATGTGTCTCTCCTTCTATATCTCCCTCCCTCCCCCCTCTCTAAAAATAAATAAATAAAATATAAAAAATAAAGTATGTAAATGATTCAGGAAAGAAACAAAATGAAGGAAAAAACATGTGTGTGTGTGCATGCATGTTTAGTGAAGTGAGACTAGGTATAGGTATAGATAGGAAAAGATATGCTTAGGAGTAGTTGAGTCCCTCCAAGCTACACTTACTAGAAATATTCATGATCCACAGAAACAGACAGAAAAAGGATATAAAAGATCACAGAAAGTAGGAAGTCATGGGAAAGTGAGTAGTAGTAGTATTGGGGAGGTGACTGCTGGTGAGTAGGTGTAGAGGAATAGGAATAATGACATCTGGAAAAATAGTGAAAATAAATAGCTAGAAAACAGATCTAGGCTGTGGTTTATGATAAGTATTTGATTGAAGGCTAAACCCTTTGCTCTTGCTTTTCTTCTTCATATACTTTTCTCTGATCTTTAAGAATTGCTGATCTGACTTGGATTATAGTTCACACGATCAGTGTACCATGGAACACAGTTCCCAGGCCTTGAGCAGATCCCTTTCATGTTTTGTTGTTCATGTTAATGAACTGTGTGTGCATCACCAACCCTGGTTATTCTGGAATGCTTAAGCAAATGCTCCACTGAGTTGAGTCATACTTGGGAACTGTGTTCAGTGTATATTTTAGCAGGAAACCTAGTTAGGATTTCATGCTTCAGGAAATCTGTTCTGATTGGTTTTAGCTGAAAAAAAGATCAGCTGGATAGGCACAGAAAAGAACTCTGCAGCCATGTAGGTTTCAGTGACTGTGTTTTTATAATTATAAAAGTAACATGCAGATGGGGAAAAGTTAAACCATTCAAAAAGGTAGCTATCCCTGAAAACTCCCCAGAGTTAATGTTTTCTTGTTTATTGTTCCAGAAACCACTATCTACCTATTTAAATTATATGTGTGTGGTAAATTATATGTGATACATTATATCATCTATGCTGTATTATTACTTAAAAAAAAGTATAGATGGGATAATTTTTTTATTTTAGATTTTTACTTTTCAATTACAGTTGACATGCAATATTGTACTGGTTTCAGGTGTACGACATAGTGCTTAGACATTTATATAACTTGTGAAGTGATCAGCCTGATTAGTACCCATCTGACAGCATACATAGTTGTTATAATATTTGACAATTCATTTGTTAATGGTTGCATATGTTGTGTTACAGGGTTATCCTCCAATTTAACCAATTCCCTATTGGAAGATATTTAAGTTTTCTTCAATATTTTACTTTTAAAAGTTATGGTATTTTAAAGTTTTTTTCTGCTTACTTTACAATTCCTTATAAACTTAATACGTCTAGTGATCGGTACAGTGGTACGGTAGTTGATAAATATTATTTCCTTTTTTCTTCATATATAATTTTCCTGCATATACACTTTTTAAAAAGGTATGCCGGTGACTTCCTGTTGAGCTATCTACACTTTCTCCTCCTGGGGCCTGGCCAACTAACTGATGTGATGTAGCTATGGAAAAGATTTTATTTATTTATCTTTAGAAGGAAAAGAAAGGAGAGAAGGAGAGAAATATCAATGTATGGTCGCTTCTTGTGTGTCCCCTGCTGGGAGCTGGCCTGCAACCCAGATATGTGCCTTGACTGGGAATCCACCCTCGATCCTCTTGTTCACAGGCCCACGCTCAATCCACTGAGCTACACCAGCCAGGGCAACATTTGTTTAGATTAGTTTCTAGCCCTGAATTATTAGAACTCAGTTTAGTCAATGGATCCTTAAATTCACAGCCTATCTGTATCTGTGGTGCATCGTAGTTTCATCTTTGTAGATAAAAGATGAAAGATTTTGGTAAAGAGGTAAGAAGAAAGTTTTGGTAATTCCTCCAGTTTCAGGTTTATGTACTTAAAAAAAAACCCATTTATTGTGGTTCTTTTGCAAATGCACAAAACTAAATCTCAGTATTGCTGTATACACATCTGATTTTTATATTTGGAAAAATAGAAGAAAGGCAATTTCAATAGAACTCTTCAAAGTGGAAGATAGAGATAGAGGGCACAATCCTGATTCATAGCCATATTTGATGAAGGCACAGAAAATAAAAACAAAACTAAAACCCATGGTAATCCAAATAAGAAGTGTGAGGGGACAAGAGAGAAAGGGAAATAGCACTGGCACAGCATGCATGGGTAAATACATAAAACACAGATGGGATAAATATAGAAAATGAAGGGAAGTTGTTTCAGGAATGTCACAGATTTCCAACTAAGGGGATTAATGTGTGCAGCTGTTACATGGGGGAGGGGCTTATCTCATTCCTGAACTGTCAGGTTCCACTGTTGGGCAATAAATGCCTTTTGGGTGAGTGGCATGATAGTATGTCCAGGTGAAGACAATCACACTGTTCTGGAGTGGGCTGGAAGGATTAGGTTAACCAAAAGCTTCACTTCATTATTTATCTACTCTTGGTAAAAAAAAAAAAAAGTACCATTTCTGTCAAGCTTTAAAGAATATTATTAGAACAAGTGATACAATAAATTCTTTGTGTTTTTTCTTTAGTATCTAAGGCTACACTTCAATGTTTTCTCAAATTTAGAATAACATTTTCATTTGATTACCTAACTATTTTCCTGCTTCATATTTTAAAAGGAATTGAGAGAATTAACCAGTTCATAATAATAAACAGACAGTAAAGAAAAATCTTCTGTTAAAGGAACTCAGGAACCCCAAATCTTTCAGTCTTTAATGAGCTCTCAATATGGGCTTATTTCTTGTGGAAAAAGGGATTTTTCAAGAGAAAGTGATCAAGAGTTACTCCAAAGTGTTTTATAATGCCTAGTTTAGCTAATTTATGAAAATTCATTAAAATAAGTTTTATATGATTTTTATTACATTACCCAACATTCTCTGTTTCTATAGTTTAATGAGCGCACACAAGGTCAAAGATGGCAAGAAAATAGGGTATTGCTTCTGGAGAGTGTAAGAATATCAGTATCAAGGTGCAGTCAATGAGTTGAGTGCTTGAAATGTACACAGGTCTGTTAATTCACTACAATGGCATGTACTGGTTCTGGGACTTTGGTATCATGATCCTTCTACCCCTCCTATACTATGCTACTTACTATGCTACTAGTAAGTAAGCATAGTCATTAGATTACTCTATGATGTAGGATTAATTTCAGCTCATCCAAATGCCATCGTTTATGAATAATAATTCTGGCACGTCGTTGAGAGTTCCAAGCATACCTAGTTAATGATTATTGATTTGGTGCCTATTTTGCCAACTTAGAACACTCACGGAGTACAAAGCTTTGCACAAATATCTATTTCCCCAGTTACCCTTGTCATAGTTCTATCCTTGATGCAGATTACTCGAATCGAATATGCCATCTCTATTGCTGCTATTATAGGGGGCTCGGGTGCCAATTACCAGTTCCCTAGAATTTGCCCGTAATTGACTATGTCCCACAATAGGTAACTCTGGAGGTGACAGGCAGCCTCAACTGTGGTTGTCCCGCCTGCCTATTGGGCCTTGCAGGAAGCCCCGCCTCATTAACTCAGTCGAGGGCTGCAGTTGGTCCTGCTCCGATGAATGGCGGGCTCCAGCTCCGCCCCGGCCGTCCGCTGCGCTGCCTGGGTCGGCGCCGTTTCCAGTTGAGAGATGGCGGCCGCCGCAGGTAGATCGCTCTTGCTGCTCTTCTCCTCCCGGGGCGGTGCCGTGGGCGCCGGCGGTTGCGGAGCGCTGACTGCCGGCTGCTTCCCCGGGCTGGGCGTCAGCCGCCACCGGCAGCAGCAGCACCACCGGACGGTGAGTGAGCGCGCCCGGCGGCTCCGGGGAGGGCGGGGCGGCGCTGGCGTGTGGGAGCCGCGGGCAGGCAGGCCGCCGGGGCAGCGGGCTAGTTGCCTCAACTCGCGGCCGCTCCCGGGGTTGCCCGACTCGGAGGAGCCACCGTGCCCTTCAGGCGCCTGCGGCGGCGGCCAGGAAGGGAGGGAGAGCGGAGGGAGCGGAGAGGAGGAGGGGCGACGGCGGGGATGTTCCCGCAGGACTGGGGACACCAGGGCGCGGAAGGCACAGGACTTGAACCTCTCACTGACCCGCCCCCGGCCTCGGTCCCTCCCTCCTTCTTAACAGCTCTGCCCCGCTGCTCCCGCACCGAGCCCCGCGCAAGTTGCCCCTTTGCCTCCTCCTCTGGGCGGCTTCGGGTGTCCTGAGTTGCCGCGGCTGCCGTGTGTCTGTGTCAGAAGAGTGGCAGTGCCATGCTTTCGGGAACCGTCCCCGGGGAGCAGCCCGGGACCCCAGCGGGGTCTCTCCCTGGGCTTCTCTCGACCCTCTGGGAATGGGCAAGAAGGCCAATCAAACTTTATCCCTCCCGTGACTTCCTGCGTGTGTGGGGAGCAGCTCCTTTGCGATGGATGCTGCATTGCTTCAGGAGGCAGTGCATTCCCTCAGGTCCTTAAAGGTCCCCGGGGGTCCTTTGGAGGGCTGCTAAGAAACTTGGTCGCGCGTGCCCGGGGAAGAGGGTGGGCAGCAGGCAGAGGGGGAGTGGATATGATAAGTTGTTCACAGAGTCAGGGATTTGGTGGTTTTCTTCGCCAGTTATTGCTGGTTTTCATTGGCTGGCAGTAATCGGGAGTTTCTGTTTGAACAACCTTGGGGTGTGTGTGTGTGTCTTTGTGATTTTTTTTTTCAGTTGCGAGACATCAACTTGCCATGGAGTTCTAGACCTAACAAGTGGGCAGGTTCTCTTCTCTTGGACTTTCTAGACCCAAGAGACCAACCGTGTTGGTCTCTGGCCAACTCGGAGATATACCGAGTGTGGGTTTTAGTTCCTGGGGCTAAGTTCTGGAGTGTGGTGATCAGAGCGCCGCTGCAGAGAGCCGGCGGGAGAAACCAGTGCCTTCAGCCCTCCAGGAATCCATCCACCTGTCTTTTTCTGATGACAGGGCTATTGAAAGGGAACTGAACTGGAGGTGTTCAGAGAGGATACCCCGAGACCAGTGATAGCATACGATTGTGTCTGAAAGGGCTTTGAAAAGAACTAACACTCTGAATGCAAGATGGTGTTGTCATTATTAGTCATAGGTATAGACCCTATTCTTATTCTTGAGACAAAATTGTACTTCTTCATATTTGGCATACTGACATACTGCTTTGCTAAAGCTTTTGGGTGAGAGCCTAGCTTCTTCACAGTTCAGTTTAGATTTGCATGTTTCATAGCCTCCAGTTATGTGTTTTTGTTCTCTTAGAAACACAAGGGCACCCAAAAGCTGGGTTGTATTTCCCTCTCCCTCAACAAGGTAAAGACTTCCCATGTTGTCCTTGTCTCAGTATTCTGATAATACGTCTTTTGACTTTGCAGTTTGTTTTTAATACTATTGGGGTGTGGTACTCATGTAGCATTTTAAAATTTTGTGCCTTGTATATTTTCCACTATGTGAATCTGTCGGGCTGTGAGTGTAATCCTTGTGTGGGTACTTCATGAAAGTGTTCTTCTGTGCTATTCTGGGTAAACGTAATGTACTGAATTTGTAACTGAAAGCACAATTAAAGTGAAGTTTTATTTCTGAAGGGTAGACATGGGAATGGTGACTTGTAAATGAACTTCGATTTTTTCAAAATCTTACAACTGATTATTTAAAATATGTAAAGAGTGTTTTCCTTTTTCTGCGATTGCTCCGAAGCCGTCATACATAGAGCTCTCCATCTGTTATTCTGTGATTCCTCACAAGACTCAATTTGAAAGGTATCTCTTAGAGATTTGTTCAGTTCTTGACATTTTATGCCTGAAATTGAGGCCCAGAATGGGAGAGACTTGGTCAGAATTACACAGCTAATATGCAACAGTTTTAGGACTCCCACCCACTCAGATATTTTGACCCCCTTATTGTGTTCTTGTTATTTTACAGTGCAATTGCTCCTTCACATGTCTCTCTTCCTCGTAAATTAACTGTTGTTTGTTAGGAAAGTATTGGTATTTCAGAACCCCGTGAATGGGAATTCTTCTTTAAGTAGATGTTGGTTTGAGGCACATGTCTTAGGCAAATATGGGAACCCAACTTGCCTTTTTGAAAGTCCCTGAGAGACACTAAGGTTGAATCTTGCATAGGAGACATCCTGTGTTTGTGCAGCAGATGGCACTCTGCGTTGAACTGGATCACAAGTCCAGCTTGTGCTGCTTTTGTTCTGCTGTCATGGTTATGGTAAACTAGAGACAGGGGACATGACAGTTCTGGTTAATTTTGCTTGAGAGGCATGTTTTTTGAAATCTCTCTGTCCCCAGTTTGGAGAATGAGTTCTAAGCAACACAGTTCAGTTAATTGGTAAATGTAGTTGCAAAATTATAAAACATAACTCCCCACCCCTCATTAAAACATTATTCAACTGAGTAAGTAGGAGTAAAAGTGCAGGGGTTTATTCAATATTTTTAGCGTCATCTAGTGATTTTTCCTCTCCTGTGTGAAGAGACTACACTTTTTTCTTTCTTGTGTGAAGCTCTCCAGCTTGCAACTGTAACTAAGACTGATGTAGAATGTTTGTTGCATGACTTTTTGTGTGGTTAGTGAAGGTGGCTGCTATTTTCAAGGATGATTCTTTAAGGGGGAACTGCATTTCATTGTGAGCTGTGTAATTCCTTTGCTAAATCAAGTTGTTTCATCTCCGATTATGACAGCCTTGCTGTTGGTATTTCCTAGTGGTCAACGGCTGTGCTGAATTACTAAATCTTAAGTCTGTCATTGTACTGTTAGAGCATGTGGCTGTCCCTTTGTACTTTAACATTGTATAGTTCTTTGGCAGAGATATCATTTCAGTTTAACCCGAAAGTTTTAACAGAGATTACATTGCTTGACACAGAGGCAAGTCCCAGTTCTTTAACTGGGCTCCTCACCGTCTGGCCTGGCCTTACTTTGCCAGATGGACCCCAGCACAAATTCTGCTCTGCACTGAAGGCATATATCCATACTAAGTGTTTATGCAGTTCTTGTAGCTGAATTTCAGTTTTAATCACTCTCTAACCTCTAAGGTCCATTTCGGGTTAGAGACAGTGAACTTTGACTCCTTTTTTAATCTCACATCCTCACTTTACACATCAGGAAACGGACCTAATGGGGACTTTGGAAAGTGACTTGTTAGGTTACATTTGTGATTAATGAGACCTGGGATTAAACTTCTTTTAAATAGAGGTGGATTCAAGGAGAAGTCCTAGTCTGAATCTTGGTTTGTGTAGTTTCTGGCTCTTAGTCCCTTATTATTGTTTTATTTTGCCCTCTGAATCACGATAGGATTTATTCTTGTCAGGACATAGATTGACACTGACTTGTTCTCTAAATGTTCATTTGTGTTACCTTATCTTACTGGGAAGATAAGCGAAGATTGTGTATCTTGTTACCTTTCTGTCTCTCATCAACTCCAAAACAGTGCTGGGTATACAGGTGACACTCAGAGAAGCATTAAGTGAATATGTATGTACCCTTTTGTCTGCCTGCCAGTGAAGAGGCACACTGCCCGCTCCACCCCTCCCCACCATTTGACTTGTTTAATGGCCTGTTGCCTAGGTAGTCATATTTGGGTAATTGCTTTAAGTTTGAGATTGCTAGAGTTGTCTTTGGTTGTATATTGCATTTCTTTGTGATAGATTGTTGGAGAGGGTAGGTACCATCGGATTAGCTCTACAGTGGTACTTACTGCCTTTCTGTCCAAAGCCAGCAAAAGTATGATAAATAGCCAGATTATTGAAACTATATGTTTGAATCAGATTCTAGATTTATTGTTGTCTAATCTAATATAATAACTTTTGAGGGTTTTAGATAAATGTTTAGAGCAGACATGTTTTTTAGGAAGCAGCCATTATTTTGTTTATCTCAATATCTTGCTTATTTTGAACCCCATGAAATATTTGAATTAGTAAATTTGGATATGTTCATCAAATTTTGATTATTTGAACTTTTCTTTCCCAAGGGACTCTAGATACTTTATGGAACTCTATTCCCAAAGGAAGCTAATCAGAAAGTGCATCATCAAAAACGGTGTATGTCAAAAGCAAAAAATTGAATGTCGAATCATTCAATCATTTTGGTTTTGGGGCTGCCTCACACGTGAAGCTGAAATCAGGGAGCAGTCATGGTCTTCTGGAATAGCACCTCATCGATGCCATTATCTGAATAACTGCTGAGTTGGTGCTTTCTTTCTTTCTACATTCTAACTTTGCAACACTGGTTTTTCTTAAAAATGACTATTTTCCTGTGATTAAGGGCAAGATTACCTTTTAAGATCTCAAGATTGCCACTCTGTATAAGGGAATCCTCAATTCTTTTACTTATTTTTTATTTATTGATTTGAGAGCGAGAAAGAGAAACATCAATTTTGTTGTTCCACTTATTTATTCATTCATTGGTTGCTTCTTGTATGTGTCCTGGCCAGCGATGGAACCCACACCTTGGCATCTTGGGATGACACCCTAACCAACTGAGCTACTGGGCCCGAGCCCCTCCATTCTCTGATTAATTGATTAATACCCTAGCATGGCTCCTGGATACATTAGAAATACTGGAATAATATATTATTAGGAAAACTAAGACGTTACAATGGAAGACATGTACTTAAAAGAGTCTTGATATTTAGAGCTTGAAAAGACTTTATATTAAGGAAACAAGAGTGCGAGAGTAGTGGGTTGGCTTTTCCCTCAGTAGTCCAGCAAGTTACTCTGGAGCTGAAAATGTTTCATGTGTCTGCTGGTCTTCCCATCAGTTCAATTACATAATTCTGTGTTACATTTTTAAAAATATTAAGCTGAAACTGGTTTTTAAAAGTGAATCGGGGTCAGATTCTTTCAGTAAGTTCCTAAACTCAAACTCAGTCTTGAATTACTCCCTGATTTAGATTAAGCTCGATGACATCTGTTAAAAACCTGTCCTCTGTGGGTTGAATGCAAAAGAGAAACAGTCCATTTGTTTGTTTCACTGTACTTTGTTAAGTACTTTCAGTGAAACAGCCCGTGTAAAATTAGAGTTGATTTCAACCAAAGTAAAATTAGTAAGTTTAGTGAGTTTTTGACCCATAAACTGTATACAGGCTTGAATTTTTTTCTAGTGGTCAAAATATAACTTGGTGAATTACATCACCAGCTGAGTCTAATAGCATATCAGAACTGAACTTTTTCTAACGCAGTTTTGGAATAATTGAATAACATGACATTGTATGTTGAAATTTCTCTTAAACATACGAGCATTTTCCAAAAGTTCTTTAAGGGCATTAATAATACTTATTTATCCAGAAGAGTGGTGTTTACCCTTTATACTTTGTTACTAAAATTTTCAGTTTTTACATATTCTTTTCGTAATGTTCATTGTCCACTTTATTATTTGTGGACCACTTGTAATAATCACCAGGAGATTGCGAAGGAGCGCATCAGGTGAATAAGGCTATCCAGGGGACAGTCTCAAGTACGCAGTCTTAAACGGTGCTGCTTATAGGTTACAGGGTTCTTTCAACTTCTTTTTTGCCTTCTAAGACAGGCCTACATTGGACTTCCTATTTATTGATAGCAAGTGGTGATACAGGATGTTTAAGAGCATTATTGTCTGCTTTAAGCATGAGAAAGTTAACATGACTGATAATTGGCCAAATAACAGGAAAGCAGGTAGGTTAGCTTGAACTCTGTGACCTGTATAGTCAGAGGTGTAGATACAGGAGAAAGCATCTAAGGTCTCAGGGCATCGTGTGACCTCATTTAATTATAACTATAACCCTATAAGGTATTATTATTATCCTAGTTTTATAGATGAGGAAATTGAGGATGAGATAGGTTCACTTCTTAAATGTCATAAACTGTTTTAATACTAGGGACGCAAGAATGGACAAGACACACACGTTGGGGCTGAGACTTAAGTCTCGTTCTGGCTAGAATGAAAGCTGTACCATGTTGGTGTCAGTGTGAGTGCTTCTTCCCTTTCATCTTCTCTCCTTTCTCTGTGTTTCCTTCTCAAGAACCTACTGCACTTTTCTTCCAAGAAATCTTACCATCCTTCCTACTAACTACTTTTCTTAAGTCTGTTTTACCACCTTCCCCTCCAGGTATTAGCTGATAAGAGTCTAAGGTGAGCTTCTTAGGGATCTTTGTAATTTAGTTTAGGATTCTAAAAAGTCCCTCTTAGTAGACCTGATAATTAGTGAGCATTGCTTCTATGTCAGACACTTTTAGAACATTGTATAGTGTACTACACAATGATGCTTCAGGCAAAATGCCACCTGCATTGTACAGGCGAGAAAACCAGGACTTGGAAATGTTAAGAATCTGGAGTCATTCAGAAAGTATCTGTCAAAACTCCTACTCTTTGTGACATGCTGTCACATTGGGAAAAAGAGATGCCTTTGAAGTGGTCATTTGGCTAAGAGACCTTGATAACAAATACTGTAACTAGCTGTCTTTTTTTCCCTCTTTACGGCAATTCAGTGGGAGCACTTAGACCTACCTGAGGGAATTGGGGAAGGTTTCACAGGGGAGGCCTTCCTTACACTAAAATATGAGGAGATACAATGTGTGGGGCCTGGAAAGGTATGGGGCACATTCCAGGTGGTACCAAGATCTGACTTGACAGTAGGAAGAAGTAAGCCAGTAGTTTGTAACAATTGGACTACGGGCAGGAACAGCTAGAGATTAGACTGCACTGTAGTAGTGCTATCAGTAGTGATTAATATTTATCAAGTGCACCATGTGCTAAGCACTTTACATAATTTTTGTGATACCCTATGAGTAGGTACTATTATCTTTGTTTTACAGATAGTGAAACTGAGTTCCCTAGACTGGTTAAGCGATTTGCCCAGGGTCACAGCTGGTCAGTGACATGCAGCTAGTGAATGACTTGCCCGGGATCACACAGTCAGTGTGTGGTGTACCTTGCCTATAAACCCAAGCAGTCTGACTCCAGAGCCTGTCTCGTAACCACTGCAAGGGATTAGGCTAGGAAAGGACTTGTGAAGGAGCTGAAATTTGATTATGTAGGTCAGTGTTTTGTTGTTGTTTTAAAACTCAACCCAAACCATGGTAGAAATGCATTTTATATCATGACCCAGCAACATGTGTACATAAAAGGAAGGAAAGTTTTATGAAACATTATTTTTATGTATGAGTCATACATAGTTTCTCTTCTGTATTGTTAAAGAATACTGGTTGGGACCCACTTAAATTGAGTTTACAACTTAAGCCACAGTTTAGAAAAATCTTACTAGTTAGTAGGTAAGTGTGAGGAATTTCAGGTGGGCGAGTTGTACGGTCAGGTTTGTGCTTTTAGGTAGGTCACACTGGCAGCAACAGGAAGACTGGGTTGGAGAGGAGAGGACCAGAAAGGGAGAGAGACCAGTAAGGGGCATCTTAATAGACCAGGTACAAGAGGCTGAACTAGGACAGGAGCACTGGGGATGGACGAAAGGGAATAGAGAGAGGGGAGACTTAGGAAGTAGAATTGGTGGAACCTGGTGATTGGATGAGGGACTATCAGCTAGAGTCAGGTAGAAAGACAGTTTAACTCAAGGCATCTGAGACTGTTTCTCAGGCACTGAAACTTCGTGTGTTTCTTTTTACAATCATGATAAATATATTGCTTTTTTGTCTTCTATGACTCTACTTTTTTATATAAAAATGTGCTGGCCTGGTTTAATAATTTTAAATGATTTTTAAATTTATATGCAAATTAGATGTCCACCTTATCCCCACATTCCTGCCCCCTACTATTAGAATCTAAAGAGTTTGCACAGCAGTGTGAAAAAGATCACGTAGCGTAAGGAGCACTAAGCAAATCTTTGTTGCGTGTATTCTCTGTTATACTCTTCCAAAGCAGAAACTCTTAATTTAACATTACGTTCATTAATTAGATAAATACTTTTGAATAAGTATTTATATGTTCTTTGATTTTGTTCTCTTTAGCTTTCCATTTTTGTAATAATTGATGCCCATTAGGGAATATTAAACATTGTTCATATGATGGTGTTACCTTAAAAACAATTAACCACCCAACCTAGCCATTCCTTAAGTATGAAATCTTTTCTCAATAAAATTTTAGCAAATTTTCCTTCCACATTAGAAATGCAGATGTGAGATTTACACTGTTTCTGTTACCCCAGTTTCTAAGGGAGGGATACAAATAAAATTATATGGTTGTGAACAAGGCATTCAGATGATTCTCTAGCATTTTAATTGACTAAGTAACTTACTGGATGGCTTTATTTAGAAAGCTCATATTCTTTGGTCCAGGTATTATAATACAAAGATAAGTACCTATTTATTTGATAAGTATGATAATTTCAAGAGACATTATAATATCTGTTTTACCAGAAGAGATTGTATTTGCAGTGTAGTTGGTGAGCCTTTTGGAATCTGATGGGAGCAAAAGATTGCAGTACTATCACAGAATTTTTTTAGTTTTGTGAGCTAGTTAAATGAAGAGATGGAAGTGGTAAAAGGTGTGTGTATGTGTTTCCCAGTTACCAAAATAAAATAACTGGAGAGGATTAAATGCCACATGGTAAAAGAGTTAGGGTTAGGGTTCTCTTCCTTTCTGCTCCATTAACTTGTTATTTGACCTTGGGCAAGTGACTTAACCTTTTGGGTCTTAATAAATAAGGATGTCTGATTAGGTGAGTCTAAAGGGCTTCTTTAATCCTAAGACAAATATCATTTTTACATAACACATTATAAGTAATTTTTATGTTATTTTGTTGGGTGGCTCTTATAAAAAAATCATAAACTCAAGTGTAATGTATTTCCTTATTCTCACAAGGTTCAAGGGCTTGAAGTGAAGAAGGAGCTTAGTTCGTTTTCAGCAGGTTTACATAGTTACTTCTCACATGTCGATGAACAGTTTATCCTGCATTCTTCTTAAACCAGGTCATTGTGCTTTTAGTCCCGTTTTTCTCTTTCATCTTCTTTTTCCAATCCAAACTGCTGAGTGAGTAGGGGAGAGGTGAAGATGTGTTGAGGACTCCAGAGTTGGAGTGATGGGAGAAAGAAAAAAAGCAGTTAATATTGGAATGTTGAGGTGAGATGGTCCTGCTCTAGTAACTTGTTAATTCTGAGTTGTTACCTGCTAGCCCGAGTATGAAAACCTTAATAAGCAATTAGTTGCCCATAGTAGTCTCTTCTCCCAAACTCTGTGAACTGAGCATAATAGCGGCAAGAACATAGATATTGTCAGTGTTGGATAAATGAGAGTGAGTTAAAAAGTCCTAGAGACCATTGCGTAAATCCTTCAACCCTGTGGATAGTGCAGCTATAGCTCAGCTTGTTCTTTGTGCCTAGATACTACAGCGTTGGGAATCACACAAATATGAAGAAGGAATTACTTTTTTTTTGATTCAGGCAACAGCCAATAATCTCAGAGTTCACAGATTGTGCTGAAACAAGCAAGACTATATAAAATGCTAAATTAAAATAGTAATGAAACAGACTGTAGTGCTATTGTGTTATAAGTAATTTAAGAAATTTACATAATGCATTTACCAGGCAAGTGTTTGGCGTGAGTAGAGGAAAGAGGGAAAGGTAAAAGGCTGGGCACTGCAGAAGAGAGAAGGGAAGGATTTGAAAGAGATGTTGCCAACTCTCGCTTCCCTCCATACATACATACATTTTCCCAAAGATGACAGATTTTTGGAGGTGTTTATTTTGGAACTAATGTTCTGTGTTTCCATCATCCCCCCCACCCGCATCCTGTATCTTGCACTGCCAGAATTCTGCTAGCTGCCATGAAGCAGGGCTGTGGCAAGTGGCCAAGTGTGATAAAAACCTATTTTTTCATTTTAAAACAGAGTATAGATGACAGAATACTTTAAAGAAGTATTTAAAGATAGGTTGGAATAGGAGTAGTAAAAACCTAGTGAGAAGATTGAAAGTTTTTGATTTGCTTTTGATGTCAATGTATTCTTTTGTAAACGAAGAATACCAGCTTGTGTCTGTCTCTTCTTTGCTCCTCTTCCCCTGATCTTTGAGTGCTGGCACTGGAAGCACCGAATAGACAGGATGAGTGAGTTTTCTGATCGGGAAGAGGTGGAGGTGGTTTTATTTTTATTTTTGAGGGGGTCTGTTATACTCTGTGTGAATGTCTTATTTGTATGCATGTTAGTAGTTGGGGTTTATTTCTTTGTTTTTGTTTTAACCCCAAAGAAAATGATTTTTTTCCATTTCCAGTTTTGACTTAAGCTTCAAAACAAAATGTTGTCTAAGCACAGTTGAGCTGGGAAAACAGAATTACAGTATGACGTATTGCAGAATTTTGGAGTCTTTATTTATTAGATGAAGAATTGAACTCCAGTCAGTACTTTCTTTAATTTTAATATCTCATTCTGCATTGGCATTTGAGTCAGAATGAAATCAAGTTCATAACTTGGCCAAGTGCCACAAAGTCAGGTGAGCTTTAAATATATAGTGATTTCTTTTTAATGATTGTTGGAGCTTTTAGCAGTGAAAGGAGGGAAATGAAAGGCAACTATAATAGATTTCTTGTCTAAAATGTGTATTCTTGGTAAGATTAGAAGTAGAGGCAAGCTGGGGCCCTGAGTTATGGATTTGAAGATCCCATCAAAGCCAGCACCAGAAAGTGGCGGCACTAGTCAAAGAAAAGACAGAAAACTCCTGAAGAGCAGGCTGTCAAAGAAGCTTACATGGAAGGCTTTTCCAGCAACAGGGTTTTTTGGGGGGGACAAGGAAGGGCTGTGGGGTGAGGTGGCCCTTCATAAGGCAATTATATTGTGTTTAGGCAACATACAAGGGAAACAGTCTTTTCTTTTTAGATTATGAAGTATGTTATGTCTATACAAACAAGTAGAATAATGCATTTTGTTTAGCTTGAGAAATTAAAACAACTGTAATTGCTGCCCCAAGTACGCTTTCTGTTTCCTGTTCTCTTTCTCGAAAGTGACATCCTCTCCAAGTTGGTGTTTACCATTCCCATGCATGTGTTTATTCTGTGTGTGTTTACACATATGCCTTATATAGTATTGTAAGAGTGCTTTAATCCTTATGATAGTACACTGTATGTATCCTTATGCAATTTTGTTCTCTTTAATTGACACTTTAAAAATATTTAGTTTCACTCATTTTTCATTTTATTTCCTTTGTTAAGTGTTGTTTTGAATTTCACATATTTAATAACTCTTCTGTTGACTGGAGGTCTTTTTAGTTGAATATTGGGGTGGGGGTAGGAAAGAGGAATATATTACATCATTTCTAAAGTTAGGTTGAGAATGTTATTTTGACTTTAAAAATAGCCAATTTCCTTTTTTTGGTGTGGAATGTCCTCATTTATTGTATTCTTGGGAAAGCCCTTTGTACTTCCCGAGAGTAAGCAGAGAAGAGTAATGTTTCATTACACAGATGAATATGTCTTCTGTAAAATGCAGAATGGCATCTGCTGTGATACAGAGGGCTCGTTAGGGATTGAGTGCTGCAGCGAGATCTTGGTTTACTGTATTAAAATTCTCAGATTTTTCAAGTGCATACAGGCTGTGGATGGAAACTTGTTGGCATTTATTTACTGTTTTTTTTCTTTGTGTTTGGAATAATTTGAAATTTTGGACTATCCCCTTATTTTGTAAAAAGGTATGTGTCTTAAGTGGTAACAGGACTTTTTGAATTATGTCTTGGTTTTGTGGAGCAAAGGAAAATAAGGTCTAGGAAGGAGGTGAGTTACTTTCTTTTGAGTCAGGTAGTTGGTGTGAAGTAAATATTTCTCTTACTAATAAGCCTTATATTTACTTAATGATAGATATTATTTGCCAGCTATATTCTTACATTGTAGTCATTGTTTTAATTCTTTTATTTAATTAAAAAAATCTGCACTTGAGGATCTGTTTATTGATTTTAGAGAGAGAGGAAGGGGGCAGAGAGAGAGAGAGAGAGAGAGAGACGTACATCCACCCATTTTCTCCTGTATGCACCCCTACTGGGGACTGAACCTGCAGCCCACACATGGCTTCTGACTGAGGATCAAACTCACAACCCCTTGGTTCACTGGACGATGCTCCAACAAACAGCCAATAACTGTAGTCATTGTTTTAAAAAGGCAATCTCTGGTAAATATATTTCTTACTAATTTCATGCAGTTTCATTTGTAACATCTTTGGTAATGGTTTGAAAGATTCTGCAAAATACATGGTGCAGAGCTTCATTCAGGTTGTCCCTCCAAATGATTTGCTGTAGTGCATTAACCAGAAATGCTGATGCATCAAGGGAAACGCTGATAGATGGTATGCTTTCCAGGGACTGTTGCCAAGGCGAGGCAAACACAAGCCAAAGTTGAGAAGAAAATGTTAGTTAGGCACTCAAGATGTAGTCTGGCCAGATATGCTATTAACAGTGAATATCCTATTCTAATTAAATTAATTGAGCCCTGCACAGTTTGAATCACCAGCTCATCTTAAGAATGTGACCAAACTTTAAGCATATTCGAATTATGGGATAGTGCAATAATAGTCTTAAAGCTAAAACTGATTAAGAATACAAACTTAAATTATTGGATAAATTCTTGGATGTCAAGGATGATTAAACTCAACCGCCTATTTCTTCCATTGTGGTTCTGAAGGAAAGGATGCTGAATGTACCTGGAAGTAAAAGAAGAGATTTCTTTTTTGGTAGGAATGATTAGATAGAACAGGAGAGTGGATATTGCTGAGAAAGATTTTGTTTTTTCACTGTTGGTGTTTTTCATGCAAATCACACAAATATATTTTTTGTTCACAAATTATTTTACCCATGAAAAATCTAAGTATGGAGAGAGGAGGTAGTGCTTTGTGAAAATAGGCTTTTAAAAAAGTTACCATTGTTCTTTTTTGAATGATCTCTGATTCAGTTTACTGAGTTAAGCATTTTAAAAATATATATGTTTATTAATTTCAGGTGGGTGGAAAGAGCAAGAGAAACATCAGTTGGTTGCCTCCTATAAGCTGCGATAGGGGATTGAACACACAGCTTAGATATGTACCCTGACCCAGAATTGAACCCACAACTTTTCTGTGTGCATGACAACACTCCAGCCAACTGAGCCACACTGGCCAGGGCCAAGTCAAGCATTTTGCAACACAACTGCTAAACCAGAGACTTGTGTGGCTAGGCAAATAAATAAGACATTTTTTTTGTGTGTGTGCACCAAGATTTCTAAGTTTTGTAAACTTACTTCTGAAACTATTGAAAGTTCCTGAGTGAACCTGGATAATCTGTCTTCTGTTGCCAGGGTCCCATTAAGTTTTTAAAAACATTTCTTACTTCTTCATTGTTTTTTATGGTTCTGTTTGTTTTTTGAATGCTGGAAGCATAGAGATGGGGTGGAAAAAAATGTCCCTTCTTTACTATTTTTGAAAGTATTGGTTCATGAATTGTTGCTTTAGATTCTCTGTTTTTACATCTGTATGAGCTTCCTATGTGGTTATCAAAGATTCAATACTCTTTTTGTGACAAACTGCATATATTAGTTTCTCATAAGCAATCTGGATTTATTCTAGGTTATGATGCACATTCCTTTAAAAGTGCCCTTTTGTCCTAAGGATCACTATAGCTGTCTAACTGGCAGCTAAAATTGACCTAAATAAGATCTTTTCACATTTCTTTTTCTTTTTCTGGCATTATATGCTGAGTTTCCCATGTCACCAGGCTCAGGAGGGCCATTTCCTTTTACATTGACTTTACTTTTTTCTGTTCTTTTAGGTCTTTTACTACCATTCCTACAGTGGTTGGCAAGATCCCATTTCCACCTTACTCCATGTGCCATGCTAGTGACATCTTAGCTGCTAGAGTGTGGAGCTGGCCTGTGGGAGTCAAGTAAGTGCCTTTTTTACTATTTGGCATGGTTTTTGCTTACTTTGCAAAGCCATGTAGAGGAACTTTTTAAGATTTGCTTTTAAAAAGGCACTTGCTTGATCCCTGTGGGACGGCTCTTTGCTCCAGCCTGCTACTGAACACCTGGTAGCTAACATGGTGCTGAATTTAGCTTGGTGACTTTGGCAGAATGGAACATTTTTACTAGGGTAGATCCTAAAGGATGATAGATCTGATCTTGGCCTGATTCGACCATGTGCAGGTGAGCAACCCCTGTCTCGTCCCAGAATCAGTCAGAACTTCTGTTGGCTCACAGTTAGTTACTATGGCCTTTTGGAAATTTAACAGGTTATGGATAACCAAGGGTGTGGGTTGCATGGAGAAAGAATAGCTCTCCCAGGAAAGCCAATGACCTTGACATTTATCTGAATCAGTTTACCTTAATATACAGAAGTGATGTTAATATTAATGAGGTTTGGATTTCTGTATTTATTGCTAAAAATTGCTAAAACCTGGTATTTTACTTTTGCAGGTCACCTTGTAAATTTTGCCCACATAAATTAACATATCCCCTGTTATGTCATAACAACCATGTAAGGGAGAGTGTTTTCCTGCTCTGTCTTAGGTATTGGTGATGAGACCTGTTCATGCAGGGGAAACTTGAACATTCTCAGGTATGTGAAGATCATGATTCGTAAGCATTTCCTTCCTGCAAACAAAAGTTTATTCCAGTGTGAACTCATGATGTGGTTTTACCAAAATTGATCTTTCCAGTGATTTATCTTCCCCTGATATTATAGAACAGGGATTGGCAAATTATCACAGGGACATCTGTGTTATTTTTTTAAATTTTATTTATTGGTTTGAGAGAGACAACAAGAGAGAGACAGTGAGAGATATTGACTTCTGTTGCTACACCCGTTTACGTATTTACTGGGTGACCCCTGTATGTGCCTTGACTGGGGATTGAACCTGCAATCTTGTCATATCAGAATGATGCTGTGACCAACTGAGCTACCCAGCCAGGGCCACTGTGTTTTTGTAAATAAAGTTTTATTGAATACAGATAGATCTATTCACATATTGTCAATGGCTGCTTTTGCACACAACAACAGAGTTGAGTTTGACAGAGACCACATGGTCTACAGAGCCTGAAATATCTGGTTCTCTAAAAAAATTTGCCAACTCATGCTATAGAAGAACC
The DNA here is from genome assembly GCF_021234435.1 of Artibeus jamaicensis. Classification (NCBI taxonomy): domain Eukaryota; kingdom Metazoa; phylum Chordata; class Mammalia; order Chiroptera; family Phyllostomidae; genus Artibeus; species Artibeus jamaicensis. Next base: position 24,168,209 of record NW_026521788.1, read on the forward strand.
AAATTTCAAGTTGCATTTAGATATAAACTACAACCACAATTGACAGTTTGCTCCCCACCCCCCATTCCTCAGTAGGTGTAAACATTCATTCCTGGTAGGATAGTATGTTTCTTTTTAGATACTTTAAGGTTTTATAGAATGGATAGGATAAAAGATTTAACTAGGATGTCTGGCATAGCCAAGAAGTGATAAGATGTTCAGGAAAATGTTCAAAGACTGAAGAGCAGATCAGTGTCGGAATTAAGCTAGAGGCTAAATCTCCTGCCTTTTTGCCCAGAGGTCCTTTCACTAGCTCTCATCCGAATTAGGGCTACTTGTTTTCCCTCCTAGCTGTAAGGCACAGTCTATTTTTTCCCTTTATTCCTCCCTGAAGTGAAGGGAAAGACTCAATGATTTAAACCACATAAGTTGGATTTACCAGAGAATTGATTTGACTTGGAGTTTGGATGCTTTTATTTTATTGTATAAAGGTAACCAGGAGAATGCTTTTTAATGATTCACTAAGCACCTATAGTGTATACTAAAAATAGTTAGATTAGTTGGAATGAAAAAGGAAGTCTGAGTCTTGTTCGTAATTTCAGAGCCAGGAGCAAGACCAAAATCAGCATAGATAGAATGGCTCCCCCACATGTCTATGTGTCTGACCCCTTTAAATGAAGAGTTTACGTGTGCATGTATATGTATGTGTGTGTGAGTGTATGACAGCTCTTGAAGTTCATTTGGATTGCATTCTGAGAGGAGTTTAGCAGGTTTATGACAATCTGTAGATTATGTTACGATGTTTTAAATGGATTTTTAAGAATAAAGTTTATTTAAAAACTTTAGGATTTATAAGAAAGTGGTGAAAATAGTACACAGAATTCCCATTTATCTCCTTTATTATTAACATCTCACATTATATAGTACAATTATAGTACATTTGTTACAATTAATGAACCAGTGTTGATACATTGTTAATAACTCAAGTCTGTACTTTATTCTGCTTTCCTTAGATTTTTGCCTCAAGTTCTTTTTCTGTTCCAGGGGTAAATAAATGTTTGTTAACATGATCATTGTCACTGATATAGAAGGCATCCACTGGAAGGTTAGATTAGTTCTGAAGTCCCTTTTAATCCGAGGGAGTATGATTATATGAGTACAGGTGTAACTGTTGCAGAGTTCTGACTGGTAACATTATATTCTGTAGCAAATTGAGAAAGTGGTTTACTTTGTTGATAGTAATGGCTCAATAGTTTGTTCCAAAATATTTAGCCTCATCAATTCTGAAAAGGACAAGACTAATATGGTTACTTCCATTATTGTCATAGACTAAATTGCAGGTAAAAATATTCTAAAGTAAATTGCCTTCTTTGGAAGCGATTTGGAACAACCATTCTACTTCAATATGTTTACCTTCTTGAAAGTAGTATTTGAAGTCAATACTTTATGATAAATCATTAATCATTCAAATTTCCCTGTAAAGATCTTAAAATATTTCTTCCTTAAAAGTTTATTTGTTATTTACTAAAGTTGAACACATGCATGCTCTATGACTCAGCAGTTCCATTCCTATATTTATACACAACGGAACTGTGTGCTTATATTCACCAAAAGTCATGGACAAAAAATGTTTGTTGTAGGGCTAATTGTAATACTCCAAACTGGAATTTTCCAAAAGCCTATCAATAGTAGAATGGGTAAATAACTTTCTGGTACAGCCACACAGTGGATATTAAATAGTGATCAGAATGAACAAACTACAACTACATGTAATGAATGATGTGTGGATTTCACAAATGCATTGCTGAGCAAAAGAAGCCAGGCACTAAAGCATGCATGCTTTGTAACTCTTTTACATAAATTTCAAAAACAGGTAGAACTAATCTGCAGCATCAGACGCCAGGAAATTTATTATCCTTGTTGTGGGTTGGGGAAAGTGTTTAGAGTGGGTCCGAAGGGACCCTCTAGGGTGCTGGTTATGTTCTGTTTCTTGTTTTGGATACTAGCATTATGGGTGTGTTCACTTTGTGAAAATTCACCAAGCTTATATATATTTCTGTATTCATGTTATTCTTGAAGAAAAGAGCGTACAAAAAGTGTTAGTAATTCTGGGAAAACACGAACACAAAATTCACTGCTAACATTTAAGGGATATATGGAGAACAAACTACACATATTAGTCTTATATGTTATATACCATAGAATATACATCTTTCTGAATTATAGGATTATGAAAGTGCCATTGTGTTACTGTAACAGCTGTTACAGTCCTATCTGTGTTATAAGATGGATAAAGTAGGTTGTGCTAATGACTGCATTTTACTGTAATTAGGTTTTTGGCACGCCTAAGAAAAGACATTTTTTCCAGTCTGTATTAAGTAAAGTCACAAGTTACAGTGTCCACCCATTCTTTTGTTATATCCTCATAGTAAAGACTGATAAGCCAGGTCGCTGTGACTTGGCTTTGTCACTGTGTTATGTTAGTGGGATTTGTGCTGCCCAGCAACTGTCTTTGTTAGATCAGCGGGCAAGCCTCAGTCTGGCTTATCTGACATCTGATGTGTTCTTTTGGCTTTCAAGGTGTCACTTCCAACCTAACAGGAATGTAGAATCCTCTTCCCAAGGGGTGTCCCTTTTCATGATTTTACTGTTTTTTTTCTTATTGGTACCTTTGGCTCTTCTGATTACTTTAGTTAAAATTTGTTTTTTGGCTTTTCCCTTCTCCTTAGCAACATTTTCCTACCCTTTTAAAAAAATGTGGTAAATATATACATATGTATATATTGAGTTGTAGGCAGGAGGCTTGTTTACTATTGTGGCATACTGATTTAAATCAGAACAGCTCTTAATATCCCAAATTGGACTTTTTCTCACTTTCTCACCACTGGTGTTTTCAGGGGTGTCTAACCTTTGGTCCATGGGCCACGTGCAGCCCAGGATGGCTGTGAATGCAGCCTAACACAAAATCATAAATTTGCTTAAAACATTATGATATTTTTTGTGATTACGTGTCATAACATATTTAATATGTGGCCCAAAACAACTCTTTGCGCAGTGTGGCACAGAGACACCAAAGGGTTGGACACCCCTGGTGGTCACTGCCATATCTCACCTAGATGATACTAACAGCCTCCAAGTTAGTTTCCTTGTTTTTGCCATTTGTTCCCTCTGTTCAGAACTGAAGTAGTGGGAGGCAGAAGACTACCTTTCCAGCAGCTTTGGATCTCACTCAAAGTGAAAGACAAAGTATAGTTACACACCCCCGCTGCTTGCCAGTGGGGGTGTGTTCTGAGAAATGTGTCATCGGGCAGTTTCATTGTTGGAATGTTATACAGCGTACCTCCTTAAACTAGATGGTATAGCCTACTGCATACCTAGACCATATGGGATAGCCTGCCGCTCCTAGGCTACAAAACTATACAGCCTGTGGCTGTACAAAACAACATGAGATTAAATCGAGGAAAGAGAAATGATGCAACCAAGAGACACACGGTAAACGTGAAGTGGATTACTGCCTGTCAAACACAGCACTCTGTTTTACAGCAGATTTTTTTAATAAGTAGAAAGAGTATACTCTAAAACAATAATAAAATGAATGGTATAGTAAATATGTAAACCAGTAATATAGTCATTATCATTATCAAGTTTAATGTGCATAATTATATATGTATACTTTTATAGGAGTGGCAGTGCAGTAGGTTTGTTTACACCAGCATCACCACAAATGTGAGTAATGTGTTGTGCTATGATATTAACATGGCTATGATATCACTAAGTGACAGGAAACTTTCAGTTCCATTATAATATTATTGGCTCACTGCCATTTTTGTGGTTTGTTGTTGACCAAAAAACATCATTATATTGCACATGACTGTTCTTAAAGTGGCCCATAGGCAGCAATATGTTGATAAATTGGATTTCCAGAGTGGGAAAAGCCTCTGATTTATAGTATTTGCCTATTTTTGTGGTATAATTACTCCTACAATGGGACTCAAAAGTTCTAGAATATACCTGCTCTTCAGCTGATTGCCAGCCAACTCCAGCCTGCCACTGCTGGACACATGGCTCCCGTCTGGCCCTCCAGCTGCTGACACTTTTCCCCATGCCCACTCCAACGTTGTGGTGCTGACCTTGCTGTTTCCAGGTCACGCCAGACATGCACCTGCCTCACAGGATTTTGCATTTGTATTTTTCTACAGTTAGAATACTCTTCTCCTGAATACACGCAGGTTTGCTTATTTCTTACCTTTCTCAAGTCTGCTCAGATGTCTTCCATGATCTACCAATATAAATTTGCAATCTTTCCTCATCCACTCAGCACTCCCTTTCTGTTACATACTCTGTTTTATTATTTTCTTGGCTTTTCCAACATATTATAATATATATTATATACTACTTGCTCTTCCTTCCTGTTCTCCTCCCTTAGAGCAGGAACATTTTCTTCACTAAAGAATTCTTAGCCCCTAAAAGAATGCTTGATACACAGTTATCCAAGTAACTAATTTTTTTACCCTTAAATTTTTAAAAATGTATTTCTTCCATTACCATTTAACCCCCTAATACCTGCCTCCCCTCAGTAATCACTATACTGTTGTCCATGAGCCCTTGTTTTTTGCTTGATCCCTCCACCCCCTAATATGCCCCCCACCAATAGCTATCATCCTTCTGTCTATGAGTCTGTCTCTATTTTGCTTGTTAGTTCAGTTTGTTCATTAGATTCCACATATGAGTGAAACCATATGGTATTTGTCTTTCTCTGACTGGCTTATTTCACTTAGCATAATGTTCTCTAGGTCCATCCATATTGTTGCAAAGGGTAAATCTTTCTTCTTCTTTATGGCCGAGTAGTATTCCGTTGTGAAAATGTTCCATAGTTTTACACAACTCATCTACTGGCGGACACTTGGGCTGCTTCCATATCTTGGCAGTTGTAAATAATGCTGCAATGAACATAGGAGTGCTTATAGTCTTTCAAATTAGTGTTCTGGGTTCCTTCAGATATATTCCCAGAAGTGGGATTTCTGGATCCAAAGGCAGATCCATTTCTAAGTTTTTGAGGCATCCCCATACTGCTTTCCACATGGTTGCACTCATCTGTATTCCCACCAACAGTGCAAAGGGTTCCCTTTTCTCCACATCTTCTCCAACACTTGTTGTTTGTTGATCTACTGATGATGGCCATTCTGAATGGTGTGAGATGACATCTCATTGTGGTTTTAATTTGCATTCTCTGATGATTGAGGATCTTTTCATATATTTGTTGGCCATCTGTATGTCCTCTTCAGAGAAGTGTCTATTCAGGATCTTTGTCCATTTTTTAATTGGGTTGTTTTTTTTTTGGTGTTGACTTTTGTAAGTTCTTTATAAATTTTGGATATTAGTCCCTTATCAAGTTGTATTGGTATATATGTTCTCACATTCCATGGGCTTTTTATTTTGTTGATAGTCTCCTGTGCTGTGGAAAAACTTTTTAGTTTGATGTAGTTCCATTTATTTTTTTTTTCTGATGTTTCCTGTGCCTGAAAAGATGTATCAGATAAAATATTGCTACAAGCTGTGTCCGAGATTTTACTGCCTATGTTTTCTTCTAGTCAAGTAATTGTCGAATGAATTACTAGTATGTACTTCTTTTAAAGATGCACATCTGAGCCCTCGCCTGGTGGCTCAGTTGGTTGGAGCAGTGTCCCATACACCAAAAGACTGTGGGTTCGATCTCCAGTCAGGACACATACCTGGGTTGTAGGTTTGATCCCTGGTTGGGGTTTGTACAGAAGGCAACTGATGGATGTTTTTCTCTCATATTGATATTCGTCTGTCTATCTGCCTCTCTTTCTCTCTCAAATCAATGAAAATATCCTCAGCTGAGGATTTTTTTAAAAAGATGCACATTTAGTGTGTGTATTTCCCCATCTGGGAATATCCTTTGTATGGAAAGAATTTTATTTTACTGGTTGTCCTGAGATTTCTAATATATGCTACAGTGTTTTTGTACCTGTCTGATGCCTGGCAATAGTAATACATTGCTGCTTTTTTCTAGGCAGTGTTTTCTGTAGGTGGAGATAATGGTTATAATTCTTTTGAGACTGAAAAAGAAGCATTTCATTTTGTTTGAAATGAAAATATCTGCAATACATATAAACAAATCAGTTTAGGCCCATAATAGGCAATTGCAACTTGAAATAACTGTTCACTTGAGCTCCGTGAGAGGAACTCAACAATATTTATGGTTAGGTATATGTAGTGTGCTATTCTCACAATAATGTCACTTTGAGTATTAAGATCTGTCATAAATAATGAGAAAATTGTACATTTTATTTGAATATTAAAATAGGTTTATGAGGACATAAGTATTAAAATTAATAGACCAATTTTGCATACTGTTTTTTTTAATCCTCACCCAACTATATGTTTATTGATTTTAAAGAAAAAGGGAGGGAAGGAAAAAGGGGGGGAGGAGAGAGAGAGAGAAACATTGACTGGTTGTTTTTTATATGCATCCAGACCAGTGGCTGAACCTACAACCTCGGTATATGCCCTGACTGGAAATTGAACACGTGACCTTTTGGTTTATGGGATGATGCTCCAAATAACTGAGCCATGCCAGCCAGGGCTGCCTTTTTTAAAGTGGATTTCAACCCTCCTCTTGACTTAGTGTAGGCATAGATGCTCATTACAGTGAGGTACCAAGGTTAAGTTGTAGTTACTGTTGGAGTTTTCTTTTTCTTTTTTTAAAATGTAAGTATTTTTCAAATAAAATTTCAGTGAAATTAGAGGTGAAATTCTGATAGCTAGAGTTACTTTTCCCAAATTAATCTTTTGTTGAGTAATCATAAGAACACATTTTTGGGGGGTATTTGATTCATAGAGGTCAGAGAATAGAATAACTTGAACTGAAAACTGTCACTTCTTCCTGGCACACAATTAAAAAATCATTTTCTCTTTTGTGAGTGTGTTACTTTGAAAGACATTTTAACTAAAATTTGCGGTATTTCTTTCTTCAAGACTCTTGGATATGGAGAAAAAGTCCCTTTCTCTTCTGAAAGCTTAATTTCCTTTGTTGCCTTTGTATTTAGAAAAATGTTTATCTTGTAGGGCTTTTTAAAATTAAGACTTTTATATTTTTTAGAGCAGTTTATGATTCACAGCACAATTGAGAGTTTTTTTTTGTTTGTTTTACAACTACACTTTTATTATCAGACACATTTGTCAGAACAAAGATAGACTTAGTCTTCTGTTAGGTATATAATGCTATCATTCTTATTTTTTCTAACACAATTAGAATTTTCTAACACTTTTATCCATTTCAAAGCTATTATTTATATATAATTATGTATTAAATCTTTATAATAGAAAGATTAAAATATAGAGAAAAACGAAAGGAAGAAGAAAATGCTACTCAGCGATAACAACCATTGTTAACATCTTGATGTTAACAGTTTTATGCCTTCCAGACATTTTTGATGTTTATTTTTGCTCTTGATAAAAGAATTGTTGTTCAGAGACTTCCATCAAGATGGAGGCGTAGGTGGAAATATTATGCCTTCTCACACAACCAAGTTTAAAAACAACAAAGTTTTAGCAACAAAAATGCAGCAAACCACAGAAAATTGAACTATACTGAAGTCTGACAACAACGAAACTTTCAGTCAGACCGGTAAGAGGGGCAGAGCCAGCAGTGGAGCGGGGTCGGGCAGGAAAGATCCACTGGACCGATCCAGGCGCGCAGGCAGCCAAGGATGGATCCCAGGTGTGGAGTAGCAATGGGTGGACCCACTGAGGGCTCAAGGCTGATCCCAGTCACACATTCCCCCGCAGATAAACCAGGCAAAGGAGCTAGCAGTGAGATCGCGCAGGCCCCAGCAGTGGGAAGCAGCAGAGGGGACCACTATTGCTCCTCTCCGACCCTGCCCCCACATACAGCGTCACAACCCAGCAAACCTGGGTGTCCCCTCTCTGATCCCGCCCCCACATACAGCATCACAAACCAGAGACCTGGGGGGCCCCGCCCTGGTGAACACTTAAGGCTCCACTCCTCATATGTAACAGGTGTGAACAGACCAAACAATGGCTCGAGAAGAACTCAAAGCCCCAGAGCCCATACTTCTAAGCAACCAAGAGATAGCCGACCTATCAGATACATAGTTCAAAACACTGGTGATCAGGATGCTCACAGAACTGGTTGATTTTAGCCACAAATTAGAGGAACATACGAAGGCTAAACTAAGTGAAATAACGGGAAATGCATAGAAAAGCAATAGTGATGGAAAGGAAACTGGGACTCACATCAAGGGAGTGGACCAGAAGGAGGAAAAACCAGGTGAAAGAGCTAGCAGTGAGACAGATCACACAGGCCCCAGAAATGACCAAACAGAAAAATATGAAGAAACAAGAATTCAAAAAAATGAGGAGAGGCTAAGGAACCTCCAGGACATCTTTAAACACTCCAACATCTGAATTATAGAGGTAACAGAAGGGGAAGAGAAAGAGCAAGTGAAAATCTTATTTGAACAAATAATAAAAGAGAACTTCTCCAATCTGGCAAAGGCAATAGACTTCCAGGAAATCCAGGAAGCACAGAGAGTCCCCAAGAAGTTGGACCAAAGAAGGAACACACCAAGGCACATCATAATTACATTAGCCAAGACTAAAATGAAGGAGAGAATCCTAGAAGCAGCAAGAGAGAAGGGGACAGTCACCTACAAAGGAGTTCCCATCTGACTGTCAGCTGATTTCTCAAAGGAGACCTTACAGGCAAGAAGGGGCTGGAAAGAGGTATTCCAAGTCATGAAATCCAAAGACCTACATCCAAGATCAATCTATCCAGCAAAGCTTTCATTTAGGATGGAAGGCCAGATAAAGTGCTTCTCAGATAAGATCAAATTCAGGGAGTTCATCATCACCAAGCCCTTATTATATGAAATGTTAAAGGGACTTACCTAAGAAAAAGAAGATCAAAAAGATGAACAGTGAAAGGACAGCAAACTCACAGTTATTAAGAACCACACCTAAAACAAAAGCAAACTAAGTGGACAGCTAGATCAGGAGCAGAGTCACAGAAATGGAGATCACATGGAGGGTTAGCAACAGGGGAGTGGGAAGAGGAAAAGGGGGAAGCAGGTACAGAGAATAAGTAGCATAGATGGTAGGCAGAAAATAGATAGGGGGGAGGGCAAGAATAGTATGGGAAATATAGAATCTAAAGAACTTGAGACACATGGACATAAACTAAAGGGGGGGAATGATGGGGAAGGGGTGTGCAGGGTAGAGGGGAATGAAGAGGGGAAATAGTACAACTGTAATGGCATAATCAATAAAATATGTATTTAAAAAATATGTATTTAAAATATATATTAAAAAAAGAATTGTTCATCTTTATATACAATATAAAACTAAATGACTATTTTGCTTCCTTTGCTTAGCATTGTACTAAATATTTAACAGAGTATCATGAACATTTAATGGCAGTATAATATTCCAAAGGGTGGCTTTATAATTTTTTCTGTTTATAATACAGTTTTCAAAATAGATTTGGTGGTGGCACATTCGAGAGTCTCTCTCCTTGAAACAAATTTGAGGAAGATTGAAAAAAAATAAAAAAACCAGTGTTCACCTCATGAGCCTTCTATAACATGTTACTGTGTGAACAGAATTGGCTACTGCACTGCCCATGGTCTTACTCACAAGTGACAGCCACAGGTTCCAGTAAGGCTACTTGAAACATCTATGAAAGTCCATCTGTTTGAGATACCATCTTTAAGAAACCTTTTGCCATTTTAGTGAAAAGTGTCAGATTCTTCTGCGGCTGCAAGAAAGCCTGACCTTTTATCTGTAGATTTGGTAACCAGGAATATTGCAAAATACTATCTTAAAAACTCTTCTTTTAGAATTGCTATCTGGTGCTTTCATAGTGTTTTTTACTACTTCATAAAGGTGTACAGATGAATTACACTTAAACAGAAATCAATTTTCTCTGTTATACATTTGTTACCAGCGTTTTGCTGTTTGTTACTTGCATTGCTACAGTGAATAACCTTGTGCATTTATCATTGTTTTTGTATGAGTTTATAAAATGTGTTCCTAAAAGCAGGGAGTTTGAAAATTACTGTGCTTACATCTTTGCCAATACAGTGTGTTGTCAAAGTTCTATATCTATATCTGACTGGTGAAAAAAATGGTATCTCATTGGACACTTAATTTGCATTAAATGAGTGAAGTAGAACACCTTTAAAATTATTTATTTATGGGCAAGAATAGTATGGGAAATATAGAATCTAAAGAACTTGAGACCCATGGTCATAAACTAAAGGGGGGGAATGGTGGAGGAGGGGTGTGCAGGGTGGAGGGGAATGAAGGGGGAAATAGAACAATTATAATGGCATAATTAATAAAATATATTTTTAAAATTTATTTATTTATTTATTTATTTATTAGAGGGAGGGATAGGGAGGGTGAAAGAGAGGGAGAGAAACATCAATTGGTTGCCTCTCACACACCCCACTGGGTACCTGGCCTGAACCCAGGTATGTGCCTTGACCTGGAATGGAACTGGTGACCTTTTGGGTTATAGTACAGTGCCCAGCCCACTGAGCTACACTACTCAAGGTTTGAATATATTTTTAAAAAACTATATTCTTTCTGCTGTACACTAAAATTTCTTTTTCTTAACTCTTACAGTGATATTGGTCTTTTTCTTTGTGATTTGTAGGCACTCTGTATATTAGTGAAAGTAACCCTTTGTGATCAGAGTGGCATTTTATTTTTCAGTTTGCCATTTTTTTACATTTAAATCCTTTAAGTCTGTGTCTACACTTTCAACTCTTATGCATGTTTAAGGGTTGTATTATGTATAAAAGTAGGGAGCTACCTGTAAATGTTGCTAAGTGAATAAAATATTGGTTCTGAAAATACCTGAAGACAATTATGTAGGTTAGATTAGATTCATTCTTTCTCCTTAAATGAAGCACATCTCAGTTAACCACATGAAAGAATTCTCTCTCACTATGTCACCTTTAATATGGAATGGGCATCCTTGGGACTAGACTGATTCTTTGTTGCCGCATCTGTTATTAGGAAGGAGATAGCTAACCCTTGTTCTTGCTCATTGCACAAAATAGGCACTTAGTGTTAAATAAGTGACTATTTGGATCATTCTGAAATGTTAGATTAGCTAGTTTCTATATAACTCTTTTTATTTTTGTACTTAAAAATACTAATTTCTCTGTCTACACATTTATTTTTACATAACTGAATTTATAGTTTTTACTTCCTATTGAGTAATTCCCTTTCTCTTTTTTCCCCTCTTTTTTTCCATACTGCTCTCTAAGGTAACCATATTTTATACTGTATATCCTTCCATATTTTTCTGCATACTTAAATCATTATCTTACCTATTTTTTTGTCTGCCTATCAATTCACACTCCTCCAGGCTCGTGTGTATATATATAGTTATTTTATTTTTTACTTTGTTTTATAAAATTGATTGTATAAATCAATCATTTTTTCTTCATCTTGTTTTTATTTCTCAATAATATAATTAGTAGAACATCCTTCAAGTGAACTAGTATAGCTCTGAATTATTCATTTAATGGCTGTATAAAATATGCCATTATGTATGTATGAGGTTATTCCCTAGTGCAGCTACACTTTTGTTCATTTAGCTCATTTCTTGTTGCTGATGGACATTTACTTTTCTCTTTTTTGTCACTGTAAACATTGTATTAATTAATTTGTGCTGACACATTTATTCTATGAGATAGAGTCAGCTATGGGGTTGCTGATTCAAAGGATAGTACATATGATATATGTATATTTAATAATGCTTAATAATTATTGTCAGATTGTTTGAAAACCTACAACATGAAGTCTTGCTAAAGTCCTTTCTAATTTGTGTCAGACCATAAAATATAGTAATTATGTAGCCTTTTTACAATTAATTGTAGGATTTGCTGGTTCTTAGAAGACTTTATCTGAAGAATTATCTTCATATAATTTTGGGTTGTCTTTTTGGGTTCTGAGTCACTGTGTTACCTTAGTACAAAAGAAAATAAAATGTTTTCCTTAGAGTTCTAGTTTATGTACTCATTATCAATATAATATTCTAATAGACTGAATGGTAAGTGGAATACAGATTTTAAAATCTGACTTTGAGGATAGGGTTATGGAATAAAGGACATTTTGATAATAGACTTTAATCTTTAAATTGGGTGTTCGCTTGGTAACAAGAAGATTAATTATAAGAATCTCTTTTTCTACTAGTCTCTCAGTTTGAACAGATAAATATAGAACATCAATGTTCAGAGAGGGAATGCTGTAGAAAATGTGTGGGTAGCTGTTGTAGTTTTACACAGCAGATAACATCTAAAATAAAAAATAGATTAAAATGCTCATTGAGGATTAGTGTTCTTGAAGCATTATCGAATACAACATTCCCAAGCCTAGCATTCAGAACCATTCATAATCTTGCCTATCTTGCATTATAAAATATTTCCCTCTGAGCTGAACACACTTTTCCTTAACACTGTTTTTTTTATGTTTGCCACACTTACTTCCAGTATTTGTTCTCATCCTTTAGAAGTAATATATTTCTTCTGCAGCCCTGTAGAAAGATCATTACAACCCATCTTTACTTTTTTTAAAATTAAATTTATTGGAGTAACATTGGTTCACAAAATCATACAGGTTTCAAATGTACAACTCAATGAAACATCATCTGCATACTACATCATGCGTCCATCTGAGAACTTTACACAGAGTAGTCTATGTCTATCCCCATTTATCCTCCCTTTGTCCATCTCCACTTACTCCTTACCCCCATTTACCTCTGGCTGTCATTACACTGTTGTCTTTGCCTACATGTTATAAATATGTATTTTTGCTTAATCCCTCCACCTTCTTTCATTCAGCCTCCCAAACCTCCACCCTTCTGACAGTTATCAGTTTGTTCCATGTATCCATACCTCTATTTCTATTTTGTTCATTAGTTTATTCTGTTTATTAGATTCCACATATAAATGAGATCATATGGTATTTATTTTTCTCTGACTGGCTTCTTTCACTTGGCACAATAATCTTTAGGTCTATCCATGCTGTCGTAGAAGGTAAGATTTCCTCCTTTTTATGGCCAAGTAGTATTCCATTGTGTAAATGAGCCACAGCTTGTTTTATCCACTCATCTACTGATAGGCACTAGGCTGTTTACAGATCTTGGCAAATAATGCTGCAGTGAACATATTTATTCTTTTGAATTAGTGTTTGGTGTTTCTTCTGATTTATGTATTCCCAGAAGTGGGATCCCTAGGTCATAAGGCAGATCCATTTTTAATTTTTTGAGGTAACTCCATACTGTTTTCCACAGTGGCTGCACCAGTCTGTGTTCCCACCAACAGTGCGTGAGGATTCCCTTTTCTCCTCATCCTCACCAACACTTGTTTGTTGATTTATTGATGATAGCCATTCTGACAGGTGCGAGGTGGTATCTCATTGTGGTTTTAATTTGCATCTCTCTGATGATTAGTGATGTTGAGCATCTTTTCAATACCGAATTGCCATCTGCCTCATGAAGTCTCTCTGACTTCTCCGTTCACACGATTCTTTTTAGCTATTAATTCCCATAGAACCAATATTTTATTATGTTGGCCAAAAAGTCCATTTAGTTTTTTTATGTAAAATGAAAGACACCTTTTTCATATTTACCGACAACTTTACTGACATGGATATTTCGAGTATGTTAGCTGTCTCCCACTATTGCCTTGTAGGCCAGGGGTGCTGCTAAATGTCTTCCAATGTGTCTAAGACAGCCCCACAGCAGAATTGTTTGACCAAAATGTCAGTAGTACCAAGGAACTTCACAGCCACTTTTGATAAGTCATGGCACCTTCTCCATATGCTGTACAAATCTTTTTTTGTGTTTCACTTGCATTTTTACCTTTCTTGAAAAAAATAAAGTGTAATATGCCAAAAATGTTGTGTATTTTCTTCCATCTTCAGTATTAAAATGGCTGCACAAAAATTTACCAATTTTGTTTTTTTAATGCACACTGATATGACAGCTGTCACCATACAGTCTATGAAGTTAGAAGACAACTAGGCACTACAACAGCCATTGTATGGAATAAACTAAACAAACTTTTTGGCCAGCCCAATAAATTTCTTCCTCCTGGTTCTTAAGTGTATATTTATGTAGCAATAGAGAGGTTTTTTGAGTTTTTATTGAGTGCTTCTTCAGCTAATAAGTAAAGTAATTAACAAGAAAATATTAGGCAGTAAGAAACATTTATGAGGAATGAATCAAAAATCTTAGTTGTAAATATCAGAACCCACTGTAGTTAGTTTATGCAGAAAAACTCTTTTTAAAGGTTGCAGGTGGGTCACAGAATCTTTGGGGAAGCCAGAGAATCAATCAATCTTGGCATCTACTTAGCCAGGAACAGTGCCCAAATTGTACCACTCACCTACATCATTGAATTCCACTGCTTTTGCCACTGCCTATCCCGAGAATGAGATGCAGCTGCTAGGACCTTTGTCATTTCTCCTTCTGAAAGAAAGCTGATATCTGTCTGAAATGTTCTTCAGAATGGATTCCATATGGTGCCTCTATTATATCACTTGTTTCCTAACTGAAATATCATGTGGATATGTTAGGTTGGCAGAACTTAGGTCACTTACTTGTCTGCTTCCAATTTGCAAGAGAGGCTGGTTTTTGTCTTGGGGAGACAGGAATTATGAGAAGAGAAATTCTCCAAAAGGAGGAAGGCTATTTAGAGGTGCCTAGTAGTTAAAAACCGTGGGAAATCTGATCTGGTAGAAGGATTTCAGGGTTAGTTTAGATTTGAGTAGTCAGAGAAGGCCTCTATGAGGTTAATACTTAAGCTGAGCTCTAAATGATGAGGGGAAATCCATGTAGTAAGGGTGAAGAATGGTTCAGTATAGTAAAGTGAAAAGGCACTGGTGCAGGACAGGGTTGGGGTCTGGGATTGCGACTGAGGCTGGCGTACTGGAGGAACAGCAAGATGGCTGATGTTGCTGGGGCCTAGTGAGTGAGAGGGAGCGTAATAGGAGATAACAAAGGAGAGAAGGGTTTTGTTCTGTTTTAGCAGCAGTTTGAGGTCACTCATTTTATTTCCTTTTTCTTCCCCTGAAATATCTGATTGAGAGTGTGGATGTAGTACAGGTGTGGAGAAAAGAAAGATATTTCTGTGCTATTAAACCCTATGAGCTGTTGGATATCATGGAGTGACTAAAATGATTTAAATACCATTTAGGAGGAGAACAGCATGAGGTGTCTAGCAAAGATAAGAAATACTAGAAAGACTGCATGTCAAGTTGAGTAGTGGAATGAATCCTTCTGTTTCATTCCAGTGCCCTAACTGGATGAGTCTTTAGAGACATTACTTGTTTATTCCTCTCACCTTGATGTACAGAGTCAATGTTTTGTGGATACTGTTCCTTGTATTATACTAGCTCTCATCACAGCTCCAGAATGGCAAAAGGCTCCAACCCCAAATCTTTCTTATTAAATAACTGTATTATCTAGTGAAATGGTAGAAAAATGCTTTTTAGACTCTTTTTAAAAAGAACTCAATCCCACAAGTGAGGAAATTTTGCCTTTGGAATGCAGAACAGTTACCACTCTGAATAAAGGAGACTACGTCTCTTGTTCACTGTTTTCTGTTTTCCATTTCCAATTCACATGGGGACAGATAGTCCAGATTCATCTAATATTGTCATACTGCAGAGTAGCATTTGGACTTTAGATGGACTAACAAGACCATAGGTGGTACTATTAATGAGTTTCTCAGCCTTGACACTGCTGATATTTTGTACCAGATAATTCTTTGTGCTTGGGCACTGTGCTGTGCATTGAAGATATTTAGCAACATACTGGCTTCTACACATTAGATACCTGTAGCACCTTCCCCACCTGTGATAACCGGAAATGTCATTAGACATTGCCAAATATCACTCCTGGTTGAGAACCACTGTGTTAACTATATCTTTTCTGCCTTCTTTCATATTTTTTTCTCTATTTGTCCTTTCTAATAATATTGATGGTCATGCCCTGTAGATGCTTTGCAGAGAATGCATCCATGTGAACAGTTCAGAATATGACCTCTTAATCCCAACATGCACAAAGTTATTTTTAAAAGATTTTTATTTATTTATTTTTAGAGAGAGAGGAAGGGAGGAGAAAGAGAGAAACAGAAATGTGTGGTTGCCTCTCATGTGCCCCACAACTGGGGACCCAGCCTGCAGCCCAGGCATGTGCCCTGACTGGGAATCAAACCAGCAATCCCTTGCTTTGTAGGCTAGGCGTTAATGCACTGAGCCACACCAGCCAGTGCACATGCACAAAGTTTTAATGTTATTTCAGCATGAGAAGACAAAGTCTCTTTTCCTTGTTTATATATACTTTGGATTTTTCCAATACTACTTTTGTAGATCATGTAAGATAATGTATTAAAAAGTGCACTGTCAGCGATGTTAATGAGGGTAATCGTTGACTCTTCAATAACTATTTTACCTTTCCCCCACTGCTCAACAGCAATATTGTGTCTGAATTTGACCCTAACTTCACATGAAAACTCTGATTAATTTAACAGTAGTTTTGAAACCACCAGATATGACCTATTAAAGGGTCATAAAATCAATTTAGTAGAGCCCTGGCCATGTGGTTCAGTTGATTGGCTCATGGTCTCACATACCAGAAGGTTGTGAGTTTGATTCCCAGTCAGGCAAGTGTACAGGAGGCAATGATCTATGTTTCTCTCTCACATTGATGTTTCTCTCCCCCTCTCTCTCCACTCCTCCTTTCCTCTCTCTCTAAAAATCAATGAAAACATATCCTCAGGTGAGGATTAAACATTTTTCATGCATCGTGTATGGAAAAGATAAGTATTATTTCATAAAATGTTAACTTGTCTCTGTATATACTTGATTGTACTGAGTCTTTTTTTTAAAGATTTTAATTTAATTTTAGAGAGAGGGGAAGGGAGGAAGAATGGGAGGGAGTGAAACATCGATGTGTGAGAAAAACATCAATTGCTTGCCTCTTGCGCACCCCCAGACGGGGACCTGGCTTGAAACCCAGGCATGTGCTCAGACTAGGAATTGAACCCCAGTGACCTTTTAGTTTTCAGGATGACAGCCAACCCGCTGAGCCAAACCAGTCAGGGCTATACTGACTCTTAATGTAAAATATATTTCTTATTGTGGCTTATGGTTGACAGAGTTAAAAAGCCACTGGTTAAGCCAATCAAATTTCATTCCTTTTGCCCATGATGAATTCGGGACCCCAGGTCTAAGCCACTCTTCATGGGATTCTTCTGGTGGCAGTGACTGATTTTGGGATGGGTACATGACCTCACTTGGCCCAGTCAACAGGAAGGAAAGGACTATGGATAAGAGAGCCTTCAGTTTTCCACTTCATGAGTATAGGGAAGCCTGCAGTCCACACACTCCTGGGTGTCATCTTTAAAACCACAGGCAGAGAGGAACAAGTATAAAGGACACAGGTACAATAACTAAGGAGGGTAGAAATGGGAGGGAGGTGGGGTGCATGGGGGAGGGGTGGGCTGGAATGGGAGAAATAAACAGAAAACTGTACTTGAAAAATAACTAAATAAAAAAAAATAAAATGATCGGTAAAAAAAACAAAACAAAACAAAAAACCCACAGGCAGAATCAGCCAATGAGGTGAAAGATGGACACATCCCGGGCCCTTGGAGACACTGTGGAACTGCTGGATTAACTAGCCTGAAAGCCTGAGTCTACCCATGGTTCTTCAGTCATGGACAGTATTTCCATAGTGTTTAAGCCACTTTAAGTTTGTTTTGCTCTGTTTGTAACTCAAAGAGTACTGACTAATGGGTGTAGATGATAGTAGTGGTGATTTGGAATAATTGCTGGAAATTCATCTTATTTTCTGTAGAATCTGTATGAAAATCATGCTGTCTCCCTTTTCTCATCCAAGGGATAGAATTGGGACTAAGTTACTTCCGGTCTCACATTGAACAGACTATTCTATTTAAATGCAGTAGTTACTGTTTGTAGAATGTGCTGCGTTATGAATATGTGAATATTAAGTCCCTATTAACCATCTGTTTTGGGTTTTTCTTTTCATTTACTGGGTTTGAAATGTACTCTTTCTTTTTACCTATTCTCAGATTCTTTTGTTTTCTGAGCTCAGAAAACTGCCATGGTTTTCCTTTAATGGTATGTTGGGCTGTATTTATTTACTTTAGAGTATTCAAAAGGAAAAATTATATGTATCATTCTTTTTAAATGGCAGAAAAGAATCAAGGATGTGTATAGAAAAAGCCTATGACAGCCCTGACTGGTGTAGCTCAGTGGATTGAGCTTGGGCCTGTGAACCAAACAACTGAGGTTTGATTCCCAGTCAGGGCACATGACTGGGTTGCAAGCCAGTTCCCAGCAGAGAATGTATGAAAGGCAACCATCCATTGATATTTCTCTCCCTCTCTCCTTCCCTTCCCCTCTAAAGATAAATAAATAAAATCTAAAAAAAAGAGAGAAAAAGAAAAAAAAGCCTATGACAAAATAAATTTATTAACTCATCTGACTTAGAGTCTTGTTCTAGGTGTTCTTATCAAGGGGCATGCAATTATTCCAGAATATTTTCTTTTTTAAAAAAATATTTATGTATTTATAGGGAGGGGAATGAAGGGAGAAAAAGGGGGACAGAGACATCAATATGTGGTTGCCTCTCACGCGTCTGCCACTGGAGACCTAGTGCACAACCCAAACATGTGCCCTGACTGAGAACTGAACAGGGGACCCCTTGGTTCACAGGCTGCCACTCAATCCACTGAGACACACCAGCTGGGGCTATTCCAGAATATTTTCATCACCACAAAGAGAAACCCCAGGCCCGAATAAACGAACAAACAAAATAGCAACAGACTCATAGATACAGAGAACAGGCTGATGGTTGCTAGAGGAGAGGGGGATTGGAGGACTGGGTGAAAAAAGGTGAAGGGATTAAGAAGTATAAATTGATAGTTACAAAATAGTAACAGGGATGTAAAGGTGCACCATAGGGAATATAGTCAATAATATTGTCATAACTATATGGTGCCAGGTGGGTACTGGAAATATCAGAGGGGACCACTTTGTAAACTATCTGATTGTCTAACCACTATGGTACACCTGAAACTAATATAAAAATAATGTTGCATGTAAACTGTAATTGAAAAGTAAAATTTAAATGAAAAAGAAAAGAAACCCTGTACCCATGAGCAGTCAGTTACTCATCATTCCCTCCTACACCCATCCCCTGGAAATCACTAATTTATTTATTTATTTCTATGGATTTTCCTAATCTGAACATTTTACTTAAATGTAATTATGCCGGGCCTGTGAACCAGACAATCGCGGTTCGATTCCCAGTCAGGGCATATACCAGGGTTGCGGGCTGGTTCCCTGCAGGCCAGTTCCCAGCAGGGGACACACAAAAGGCAACCATACATTGATGTTTCTCTCCCTCTCTCCTTCTCTTCCCCTCTAAAGATAAATAAATAAGATCTTTAAAAAAAGTGTAATTATGCAACACATAGCCTTTTTGTGACTGGTTTTCTTCACTTAACAGAATGTTTTTAAGGATCATCCATGTTGTGCCATGCTTCAGTACTTCATTCCTCTTTAGTGCATGATTTCATCCATCATATTTCAACAGCTGATGGGTGTTTGGGTTGTTTCCTTTTTTGAATAGTATGAATAATGTTGCCATAAACATTCTTGTACAAGTTTTTTTTGTGTGTATATGTATGTGTGAACATATGTTTTTATTTTCCTTGGGTATATACATAGTAGAATTGTAAGGTCATAGGATAATTCTATGTTTAACTTTTTGAGGAACTGCCAAACCGTTTTCCAAAGCGACTGCACTATATTCAGTCCTGTCAGCAGTGAATGAGGGTTCCAATTTCTCTACATCCTCATTATTCATTAATGCTCATTTATTGTTTTTATTTGTTTGTTTATTGTTTAGTTTATGTTATATAATCATCTGAAGCACAGGATAACCAAGAAGGAAAATTATATTCTGGTATAGCCACCCAATTTCTGGAAAAGAAAAAGGAAAGAAAAGAAATGATATGATATGAGCTTTTTGATCAGAAAACTCAATGAAATGAGAGGGTGGTTATTGTTTGTTTTATTTTAGCCATGCTAGTGAGTGTGAAGTGCTGTCTCATTGTGGTTTTGAGCTGTATTTCCCTAATGACTAATGATGTTGCCTACTTTCATGTGCTTATCAGACATTTTTCTATCTTTTTTGGAGAAATGCCTATTCAAATCCTTAGCCCATTTTTAAATTGGGTCACATGTCTTTATATTGTTGAGTTGTAAGAGTAGGGATGTCTTTTTAAAGCTTTTCTTTATTTCACTATGAACTTATCACTTATTCATTTTTCCATCTTATAACTCAGAATCTTTTCCCAAAGAAGGTAGTCATGTGTCCTTTTCAGTGTCTTTCAGCTTTTTAAAGTACCAGTCAGAAAGACAGAGGGTCATTTTTGAAAAATTGAAATGGAAATTGTTGATTCACAAAGATAGATAAGTGGAAGAAGTTATAAAGCACTACCAATATAGATCAGATGTGTTAGGATCTGGTGAAATGAATTAAATCTCTTTAGTTCCTACGAGAATCTGATTGAGCAGGGAAGCCATTACTGTTGAATGTGTCAAACAAATGCTGTTGGTTCCTGGCACACTCCTTAAGTACACTCCCTCACACGGAATGTAAGAAACACTTGTACCTAGTATTGCAAAGTTTTGTACATAACATTCGGATTACGTATTTGTTTTACACTCCCTCAAAAGGAATTTGGGCATTCAAAGGATTCATCACTGGTTTAACTGAATCATCAGAATGATTTACATAGCAGTCATATGTACCATCTATTATAGTAGCAAATGAAGGCTATTCAATATATCCTTAGCTTGATCAAATTATAGGAGAGAGCATCCATGATACCAAAATTGGCCTTTTGATTTTTTTCTGTATTTACTGGGTTTAATATGAACTTTCAGCAAGAGCAGTTACACCTGATTAATATTAAATGGAAAAAAGTAAAATACACAAATAGTATATCTGTAAGGAGTGCTGAAAGGAAGGTAGAGAGGTCTGGGAAGAACACAGGCTGTGGTGCCAGACCGGATTTCAAAATCTGCCATTTCCTCCTTGGGTGATCTTGGACAAGCGACATTTATCTCTCTAAACATAATAAGCCTTCTCATATGTAAAATGGGATGGATAAAATCTACCTTGTAAGGTTGTTGTAAATATAAAATGAGGCAGTGCATGAAAATCATATAAGCTAGTGCTTAATAGGCACTTAGTTGATGATACCTGTCTTATATTGTTTTAAAAATGTGTATATTGGGGGGCAGAATTTAGTGAGTCTTTTTTGGCTGAAATTGAGCATCTGCCAATCTTTTTTTTTTTTCAGTATATTTCATTGATTATATTCTTACTGTTGTCCCAGTTTTCCCCTTTTGTCCCCTGCCACCTGGTACCCCCCCTTCCCTCCAGCAGTCCCTCCCCTTAGTTCATGTCTGTGGCTTGTGCATATAAGTTCTTTGTCTTTTCCATTTCCTATACTATTCTTAACACCCCCCTGTCTATTTTGTACCTACCATTTACGCTTATTCCCTGGACCTTTCCTCTCAATCTCCCCTTCCTGGCTGATAACCTTCCATGTGATCTCCTTATCCCTATTCTAGTCATTTGCTTAGTTTGTTTTGTCTTTGTTTTTTTAGATTCAGTTGTTGATAGTTACGAGTTTGCTGTCATTTTACTATTCATAGTTTTGATCTTCTTTTTCTTAAATACATTCCTTTAACATTTCATATTATAAGGCTTGGTGATGATGAACTCCTTTAGCTTTACCTTGTTTGGGAAGCACTCTATCTGTCCTTCCATTCTAAATGATAGCTTTGCTAGATAGACTAATCCAGGTTGTAGGTCCTTGCTTTTCTCCACTTTGAATACTTCTTGCCAGTCCCTTCTAACCTGCAGAATTTCCTTTGAGAAAATCATCTAATTGTCTTATGGGGACTCCTTTGTAGGTAACTCTTCTCATGTTGCTTTTAAGATTCTCTCATTATCTTTAACCTTGGGCATTTTAATTATGATATGTATTGGTGTGGTCCTTTTAGGGTCTAACTTGTTTGAGAATTTCTGTGCTTCCTGGACTTGTATGTCTGTTTCCTTTACCAAGTTAGGGAGGTTTTCTTTCAGATAAGTTTTCCAATTTCTTGCTCTTCCCCTTCTCCTTCTGTCATCTTTATGATTTGGATGTTGGCATGTTTGGAGATATCCCAGAGTCATCTTATACTACCCTCATTTTTTTGAATTCTTGTTTCTGTTCAGGTTGACTGTTTATTTCTTCCTTATGTTCCAAATTGTTAATTTGAATCCCAGCTCCCCCCCCCTTCATTTTGCTTCCCTCTGGATTTTTCTTTATTTCACTTAGTGTAACCTTCATTTCTTCCTTCATGTTGTTGCCGTACTCAGTGAGTTCTTTGAGCATCCTGATCACCAGTGTTTTGAGCTCTGCATCTGATAGGTTGGCTATCTCTGTTTTATTTAGTTCTTTTGGGGGAGTATTGTTCTGCTTTTCTCTTTTGGGCATATTTCTTTGTTTCTTCAACTTAGCAGCCATCCTTTGTTTGTGTCTGTGTATTAGGTAGAGCTGCTTTGACTCACTGTCTTAGTAGTGTGGCCTATTATAGAAAAGACATGTATAGATTGTTTGGTGTGCAACCTAAGGTATTGCCAGGGTGGGGCAACCTGCTTCACCATGTTCTGGCTATGTGTAGGCAGAGGGTTTGGAGAGGGGACTGTGCCGCTGCCTGGCTTTTGGAGGTTTTCCTGGCACTCACCCTGTTTCTAGTTACTTCACCCACTCCCCATATTCGACCAGTGCCCTTCTAGCTATTGTCCTGGTTTTGAATCCCAGATTGGGTGGGTTTGTGTACATTTTAAGACTGTGCAGTCACTTTAAGTGGAATTTCCTGAAAATCCAGCTTTTTCTTCTGCCCCCAACCCCCACTGGTTTTTACAGTCAGAAGTTATGGAGATTTACCCTCCCAGCACTGGAACTGTAGGCTCTCTGGTGTAGCCTGGGGCTGGGATCGATCACTCCCAAGCTATCCCTCCTGATTTTATCCACCACACATGAATGTGGGACCACCCATGCCTGTTCTGCTGCTGCCACTGCCTCTCTGTGCCACACCATATCTCCTTGCATCTTCATCCTATCTCTGTGTCTCCACCCCTCCTACCCATCTGGATGAATGTGGCTTCTTTAAATCCTTGGTTGTTGGATTTTCTGGCAATTCTGGGCATTATTTGTTTTGAGATTTAGTTGTAATTCTTTTTGTGGTTGCATGAGGAGGCAAAGCATGTCTACCTACACCTCCATCTTGACCTTGCACAAGATCTGATTTTAAGATTTTAATTGAAGAATCAAGGGTGTTTTACTGGGCTTAATAAATCTCTCAGGGGAAATGGTTGTGGACAAGGTTCCACATGCCCGGGCAAAGCAGCTGCTTCCAGTGGTGGCCAGCTGGGAAAAATATCAACCAAACATCTGTCAATCTTGACAAGCCTTTCTGATCATTTAATTTCATAGAAGGTAGATAACACAAACCTGGACCTATTTTCTTTTTAAAGAATTATTTTTTTACTATAATGGTAAAATATACCTGCTAAAGAAAATTTGGAAAAATATTTTGAAAAGTTATATTTTTAAAATTTAAAATATAGACAGGAATCTGTGAACAGAGCCTTTAAAATGGAATGTCATCTAAGAAGGAAATAAAAATCTCGAGTTAATTAATAGTAACAATATTAATTGGAAATTATGAGTAAGAACTAAAGGAGGATTCTTTAAAGACTGATGCGTACTACAAAGGAAAGTTATTGCTTTACTCAGATCTAAACAGACATTTACAAAATATCAATGGGGAGGATATATAATCAAGAGTGACTTTAGAGTGTTATCAGAATGAGCTCAAAATGAGATGAAGCTTAAAATTACCAGGGCGGACCCAGTCAGCGACCCAGTGAGCAAGCAACTGGTGGACCCAGCGAGGGTCCAGGGCGGTGGGTTGACTGTGGACTGTGCATTCGTGTGCAGATAGACCAGCGAGGGAGTGGGCGGTGAGACTGGACTGAGCAAGCCCCAGCGGTGAGAAGCAGCAGAGGGGGCCACTATTTCCCTGCTCTGACCCTGCCCCCACATATAGCATCACAACCCAGAGACCTGGGCGGCCCCACCCTAGTGAACACCTAAGGCTCCGCTCCTCATACTTAACGGGTGCCAACAGACCAAAAATGGCTCAAGAAGATCTCAAAGCCCCAGAGCCCATAACTCTAAGCAACGAAGAAATAGCAAAACTTTCAGATGCACAGTTCAAAACACTGGTGATCAGGATGCTCATAGAACTGGTTGATTTTAGTCACAAATTAGAGGAACATATGAAGGCGAAACTAATTGAAATGAAGGGAATTGTACAGGAAACCAATAGTGATGGAAAGGAAACGGGGACTCAAATCAAGGGAGTGGACCCGAAGGAAGGAAAAAATGGCTAAATAGGAAAATATGAAGAAACAAGAATGAAAAAAAAATGAGGAGAGGCTTAGGAACCTCCAGGACATCTTTAAACGCTCCAACATCCGAATTATAGGGGTACCAGAAGGGATAAAGGCACAGCCACCAGTGGAAAACTTATTTGAACAAATAATAAAAGAGAACTTCCCCAATCTGGCAAAGGAAATAGACTTCCAGGAAATCCAGAAAGCTCAGAGAGTCCCAAAGAAGTTGGACCCAAGGAGGAACACACCAAGGCACATCATCATTACATTAGCCAAGATTAAAATGAAGGAGAGAATCGTAAAAGCAGCAAGATATAAGGGGATAGTCACCTACAAAGGAGTTCCCATCAGACTGTCAGCTAATTTCTCAAAAGAGACCTTATAGGCAAGAAGGGGCTGGAAAGAAGTATTCCAAGTCATGAAATCTAAAGACCTACATCCAAGATTGCTCTATCCAGCAAAGCTTTCATTTAGAATGGAAAGGCAGATAAAGTGCTTCTCAGATAAGATCAAATTCAGGGAGTTCATTATCACCAAGCCCTTATTATATGAAATGTTAAAGGGACTTATCTAAGAAAAAGAAGATCAAAATGATGAACAGTGAAAGGACAGCAAACTCACAGTTATTAACAACCACACCTAAAACAAAAGCAAACTAAGAGGACAGCTAGATCAGGAGCAAACCATAGAAATGAAGATCTCATGGAGGGTTAGCAACAGGGGGTTGGGAGGAGGAGAAGGGGGAAGAAGGTACAGAAAATAAGTATCATAGATGGTAGGTAGAAAATAGATAGGGGGAGGGCAAGAATAGTATGGGAAATATAGAATCTATAGAGCTTGAGACACATGGTCATAAACTAAAGGGGGTGATCGTGGGGGTGGGGGAGTGCAGGGTGGAGGGGAATGAAGGGGGGGGAATAGAACAACTGTAATGGCATAATCAATAAAATTAAAAAATTAAAAAATAAAATAAAATTACTAAGACAACAAACAATTTTTAAAACTGTGTCATAAAAGGAATAGGTAAGCATGGGTTTGCTATTTATATATAATGCTGTTAAGACAGATGACAGTGGAAGCATACTTTGCCTCTTATTCATATTTCTGATAAGGAATCTCTTCTGACTTGAAGGCTGGAAATGAGACTAATAAAAGCTAGTCTAAGTGTGAGAATAGTGAAGAGCCTATAAGGGATCATACAGTTATCCCAGGAAAATAAAAACAAAAATCCATGGTACTCAGAATTTACATATGAGATTATTTGTGGCCTTTGAGAAATCTTACAAAATGAGAGGAGTACTGGCAGATTAAAGATGGGTCTTATGAAAAGAGAAGAAAATAGATTTGCAGACCAATGAAAGACTAGTGACACAAGCAGGATTCTGGAATGGATGATTAAAAACAAACAATCAAGCAAAATAGAACCAGAGACATTGAAATGAAGAACAAACTGACAGTAACCAGAGGGGAGGTGGAAGGGGATAATGAGGGGGAGAGAGGGGAAGGGTCATCAAGGAACATGTATAAAGGACACATGGACAAAGCCAAAGGGGGATATGACGGAGAGTGGGAGGTGGGAATGGCTGGGATGGGTGGAAGTGGTGGTGGGGAAATGGAGACAGTTGAACTTGAACAACAATTTTCAAAATTGTACAGTTTTTAAGGAGGAAGTAATGGTTGTAGAGTACCCTAATTTTCTTTACATATAGGGTTGTGAAACTAGTGGTTGAATGAAATGTTATATCCACGCTGATCGGTATAGTAGCCACTAGCCACACAGGTGAGTTGAAATGTGTGTAGTTTGAATTGAGGTCAGCTGTAACATACATATCAGGTTATTTACATGTTGAAATAATAATATTTTAGATATATTGTGTTTAGGTAATTTAATAATAAAGTATATTATTAAAATTAATTTTATCTGTTTTTTAACCTTTAAGAATGTAGCTATAGACTATTTTAAATTATATATGTAACTCATATTGGAATTATATTGGGCAACACTGTGCTTTAGGAATAGTAATAGGTAACTAAATTAATTTTGGAAAATTTTAAATTAAGATATTAGATATTAAATCAAGGTTATAATAATTTCCTTGTAAAAAATGAGTATTTTACATTCTAATAATTAAATGGACTTAAAACTAAACATCCAAAGAGTTCTGATAAAAAGAATGCATATGCCTAATGATACAATGTTCTAGTTGTAGTGACTATAACAGTAGACAGTGGGAAAATGGTTGCAATAGGCAGACACTTTTGTTCTGCATTTAAAATTTTTTTTAATTAAAATTTTAATTTTGAGATAATTGTGGAGATATTGTGGGTTTGGTGCTACATTAGCACCACAATGCAAATATCACAATAAAGAGAGTCAGGAATTTTTTTTTGTTTCCTGTCCATATAAAAGTTATATTTATACTATATTGTAGTCTACTAAGTGTGCTATAGCATTATCTCTAATCCAAAATATACACTCCTTTATTAAAAATACTTTATTGCTAAAAAATTCTTACCATCTTTTGGGCCTTCAGTGAATGATAATTTTTTTACTGATGGAGTGTCTTACCTCGATGTTGGTTGCTAATCACTGCTCAGGGTGGTAGTTGCTAAAGGTTGAGGGGGTTGTGGAAGTTTCTTAAAAATAGAAAATAATGAAGTTTGCTGCATCAACTCTTTCATGAATGATTTCTCTGTATCGTGTGATGTTGTTTGATAGCATTTACCCACAGAACTTCTTTAAAAATTGGAGTCAATTCTCTCATACCCTGCCATTGCTTTGTCAACTAAGTTTATGTAATATTCTAAATTCATTTTAAAAGTCTTCATGGCATCTTCAGCAAGTGTAGATTCGTCTCAAGAAACCACTTTCTTTGCTCATCAATGAATAGCAACTCTTATGTTAAAGTTTTGTCATGAGATTGCAATAATTCAGTCTTATCTTCAGGCTCCACTTCTAATTCTAGTTCTCTTGCTATTTCCACATCTGCAGTTACTTCCTCCACTGAAGTCTTGAACACCCCCAAAGTCATTGATGAGGGTTGGAATCAACTTCTTCCAAATCCCTGTTAAGGTTTCTATTTTGACCTCTTCCCATAAATCATGAATGTTCTTAATAGCATCTAGAATGGTGAATCTTTCCCTGAAGGTTTTCAGTTTACTTTGTCTAGATCCATCAGAGGAATGGCAGCTATGTAGCCTTCTGAAATGTGTTTCTTAAATAATATGACTTTTGAGTTGAAATTACTCCTTGATCTGTGGATTGCAGAATGGATATTGTGTTAGCAGGTATGAAAAAAAAATTAGTCTTGTGCATCTCCATTAGAACTCTTGGGTGACAGGTGCATTGTCAATGAGCAGTAATATTTTGAAAGGAATCTTTTTCTTTTCCTAAGCAGTGGCCTTAAAATATTCAGTAAACTATATTGTAAACAGATACACTGTCATCCAGGTTTTGTTGTTTCTTTATAGAGCACAGGAAGAGTGTATTTTCAGAATAGTAATGGAGCATTGGCTTCAGCCTAAAATCATCAGCTGCATTAGCCCCTAACAAGAAAGTCAGCCTGTCCTTTGAAGCTTTGAAGCCAGGCATTGGCTTCTCTTCTCTAGCTGTGAAAATCCTGGATGGCATCTTTTTTCAATATGAGTCTGTCTCTTAGCTTCTTTTAATGTGAGTCAGTCTCTGTTAGCTTCATACTTTCCCTCTGCAGCTTCCTCACCTCTCTTAACCTCCATGGAATTGAAGAGAGTTAGAGCCTTGCTCTGGATTAGGCTTTGGTTTAAGGGAATGTTGTGGCTGGTTTGGTCGTCTATCCAGACCACTAAAATTTTCTCTGCATCAGCAATAGGCTGTTGTGCTTTCTTATTACTCTTGTGGTCACTGGATTAACACTTTTAATTTTATTCAAGAACTTTTTCTTTGCATTCACAATTTGGCACAAAAGGTCTGGCTTTTGGCCTCTTTTAGCTTTCAACATGTCTTCCCCACTAAGTGTAATCATTCTTAGTTTTTTATTTAAAGTGAGAGATGTGCCACTCTGTCACTTGAACACTTAGAGGCCATTGTAGGGTTATTAATTGTCCAAATTTCAATATTGTTGTGTCCCAGGGAATGGAGAGCCTTGAGGAGGCGGGGAGAAAGATGGGGAAATGAATGGCTGGTTAGTGGAGCAGTTGTAACACACACAACATTTATCAATTAAGTTCACCATCTTGCGTGGTTGCAATTCATGATACCCCAAAACAATTACAATAGTAATATCAAAGATTACTGATCCTAGATCATCATAACAATGATAATAATAGTGAAAAGTTTGAAATATTGTGAGAATTACCATAATGTGATACTGAGACATGTAGTGAGGAAATGTTAGAAAATGGTGCAGGTAGACTTGCTCGATATAGGGGTGCCACAGACCTTCCGTTTGTAGAAATCACAGTATCTGTGAAGCACAGTAAAGAGAAGCACAGTAAGATGAGGTGTGCCTCTCGATCCACATGCAGTGGTGAGAGACATTGCAGAGAGATCCAGTATTCCCTTCCCCACTTCCCCCGATGGTAACATTTTGCAAGCATGTGGTGGTATAACATCCCAACCAGGATATTCACATTGATGCAGTCCACTGACTGATCTTACTCCATTTTCTCCATTTTGCTTCTCATTTGCCTGTGTGCATGTGTTTATTTAGTTCTATGCGATGTAATTATATGTATAGGTTTCTGTATCCACCACCACAGTAAAGATACATCACAGTTTCATTACCATAAGGATCATTCCTTTTGTAGTTTTATAAAACATCCATCTTTTCCTTTGCTACTTTTTAAAAAAATTTAATTAATTAATTAATTTTTTTAGAGAGAGGGAAAAGAGGGGAGAAAGAGAGAGAAACATCAGTGTGTGGTTGCCTCTCAAATGCCCCTAACCAGGGATCAAGCCCGCAACCCACTGGGAATTGAACTGGTAACCCTTTGGTTCACTGGGTGGCATGCAATCCACTGAGCCCCACTAGCCAGAGCTCCCTCCCTACTTTCTAACCCTGTCATCCACTAATCTGTCCATTTCTATTGGTTTGTCATTTCAGGAATGTTATTTATTTACTTATCTATCTATCTATCTATCTATCTATTTATTAAATATATGAATTTTTAAACGTTTTTTAAAAATTTATTTATTTATCTTTAGAGGGGAAGGGAAGGAGTGAGGGAGAGAAATATCAATGTATGGTTGCCTCTCGTGCGTCCCCTGCTGGGAACTGGCCTGCAACCCAGGCATGTGCCCTGACTGGGAATTGAACCGTGATACTCTGGTTCGCAGGCCCATGCTCAGTCCACTGAGCTACACCAGCCAGGGCTCAGGAATGTTATTTAAATGAACTCATACAGTGTGTCTCACCTTTTGAGACTGGTATTTTTTTCACTCACATGTATCAATAGTTCATTTCTTTTTTTCTTTATTGTGGTAAAATGTATGAAACATAGTGTTTATTTTAACTTTTTGTAAGTGTACAAATCAGTAACATTAAATATGTTCACAGTGTTGTGTATCCATCACCCCTATCTATACCTCAAACTTCTTCATCACCTCCCCCAAACTCTGTACCAACTAAACAATAACTTTCCTCCCCCATCTCTTTGTAACCTCTTCTTATTTCTGTTTCCATGAATTTGCCTATTCTAGGTGCTTCACATAAATGTAGTCACACAATATATGTCCTTATGTGTCTGGCTTATTTCACTAAGCATAATGTTCTCAAGGTCCATCCATGTTGTAGCATATATCAGAATTTCAGTTCTTTTATAGCTGAGTAGTATCATAACATTCCACATTAATAACATGGATGAAATATTGATGACTTGCTTTGCAATTCTATGTATGACCTGATGCTGTCAATAAGTTGTATAGTTAATGTATTATTTTGTCAAATAGAAATTGAAAATAGTTATTAGGATAAAGGATAGACTAAATTGCTCAAGATGTACTAAAACATTGATACATGTAAAATTTCATATGGGATTCTAAAAATAAGTGTTATTGTAGGTGGATGCTCTGTGGTTTAACAGCAGGTAACATGAGAAATACCTGGGGGTTCCATATGACAGAAATGTCTAATGTGAGTACACAGTGTGATTTGGGCTCTGTTAATAGAAGCAAAGTGTCAAGGAGGACGATGATTGTTCTAGGGTATTGTGTTCATTTCTGGGTACCTTATTTGATGGGTACACATTTTAAAATAGACATATTAAAGAGAGTAACCAGGATGATCTGACAGGAAGGTGTTAGAATAAAACCTCCTATCAGATTGAGTGGACCACCTTGAGAGGTAGTCGGGTCCTTGTCAAAGGAATTGTTCAAGCAGAGGCTGGCTAAATACTTGGCAGTGATGCTGTAAGGAGTATTTTGTTATCTGTAGTTGGGGTATAGGGATAGGAAAGGTGCTGCATTGTGCATATTACCTTTGTGGGTCCTCAGCCTTGAGGTTTTGTAATTATGGAACATTGTAGAATCCTGGGGTTTAAACTGTTAATAAAGTTGTCTCTGGGGGATGCAATTACAGGGGCTGCCACTTCCCATATTATATATTTCTGTATTTAATTTTAGTTTGAACAACAACTATGTATACTCTGTTTTTTAAAAAGCAAAACACTGTGGTACATTTACACAATGGAATACTACATGGCAGAAAGAAATCTTACCTTTTGCAACAGCATGGATGGAACTGGAGAGTATTAAGTGAAATAAGCCAGCTGGTGAAAGACAAAAACCATATGATCTCACCAATAAGAGGAATCTAATGAACAAAATAAACTAATGAACAAAATAAAACTATAGGCATGGAAACATGGAATAGGCTGAAAGTGACCAGAGGGGATGATGGAGAGAGATAATGGTGGAAAGAAGGGGAAGTGACTAGACAAAGAACATGTATGAATGACCCATGGACATGGACAACAGTGTGGGGATTGACTGTGGGAGCAGGGGGTGGGCTGGGCGGAGGAGGGCAAAGGGGGAAAAATGGGGACAACTGTAATAGAATAACAATAAAAATTGTTTAATAAAAATAAATAAGATGTCAAAAAAGTCATAAACAAATATTCTTGTTTTGAAAATCAATATAATTTAATACTTTACTTTTGAAAATTTCAAAAACAACAGTAAATATAAGCATTTTTAGCTTTTAAAACCCTTTGTGCGTATTGAGAGGTGTGTGTACACATGGAAGTTGGATCCATGAATTATTTTTACATCTTTGGGAAAGTGGTTTCCTTAATGTTTGCCTTTATTCCTTTCAGTAGTTCTCTGGATGTTGACAGAGAAAGCTGGCTGGGCTTTGGCAGATCATTCTGCAAGCTAAGATTTACCTCCAGTTCCTGGCTTGGGTTATTAGATAGCTAAATAGTAAGATTCTGACTAATTTCTATGGTTCATTTTTCTTCTTTATTGGCTGTTGCTGCCTAGTCACCACTCTCCCAGCCCCCCACTCCCCCCCGCAGTACTTATAAAGGTTTCTAGATCTAAATGGAAGTGAAAGTGGAAAAAATTGTTGCATTCTCTTGGGAAAATATTTCCTTCTAACCCAGACATCTTTTGTTTCCCCTAAGATAGTTGGTTCTATTTTATCCCCAGATACCAAGTTGGCCCTTTATGTGCATTGGGAAAGAAAGATTATGACCAACACTTGCCTCCTGGAGATGTTTAGGAGAGCTGTTGCTAAGCTGCCTTAGTAAATAGGCTGTAAACAAAACTCTGAGCCACACTCCAGTCCCCCATTATTATCTTAGTAAATTTTAGCTTTGGATTCTAATGATTTGAATGCTGCAGTTCTCTCATACTTTTAAAATACGTAGTATGTCCGTGAAGGGAGTTACTACTATGCTTCCTTTGCTAATTAACAGTGCTCTCGTGATGATTTTTAAGCCAGGCATTTAGCAGTCTAAATGGTGGACAAACTTGGATGTTGTTGCTTGATGTCAACATGCAGCTGTTCATTGTCTGAGACTTAGTGCTAAGGAGAAATGGTTCTGTTAGTATTTGGTCAGAGAGCTTTCACAGGCTGGTTGCTTTCAGTGTTTATGAAAAGTTTCCACAAAAAGTTGTTTATAACTTGCTATGGTATTCACTATAATGTTCCCCAGAGCTTCTTAGTCTTCTTAGTGAAGCAGGTAGGACATATGACCTGTGGCTTGAACTCTTAAATGGCCACAAACATTTTTCTCAAGAATAACTCTTGTTTTCTCCAAACTTCAGCAATTCTTCAGTTGGTACCATAATAATGGTATAGTCTAAACTCCTTAGTCATATGTTCGCATTCCTGGAGATGTTAAAGGAGTAAACTGTGTCTTGGGGGTAAGAAAACAAAGAGAAGTGATTTCTAATCCACTACTGCAATAACAGGACCTTTCTGTTAGAGCAGTACCGGACCAAAAATAGTAAAACAGATGAGCAGAAACCTCAATTCAAGAAATACCTAATTTAAATAATAACCAACAACACATTCTCCACTTTGTGTGAAAGGGCCACATTGCTAGTCCTTGGCCCCAGATCTCAAATAGCACATAACCTAATTGTAAGAGATTTATAATTTAAAGCTTGAAATGAGGGATTAAGGGAAGCAACTTGATATGGATTCCTTGGGAGGAAAATTGGGAGTGTTTCACTTTTTTCTGCATTTTATCTTTTGACCTGAATTTCAGAGGTAGGCTGCCACGGATATAGGCACCAAGTGCAGCATGCTGTTGGTGACATCCCCAGCAACTCCTTAATTTCCCTCCTGATGTTAGGTTGGGAGTGGGGATGGGCAGTGGTATAGATGGGGGTCATCTGTAGATACAGTTGCCTTTTAGTAATCATTAGGACTTGTGAGCTTCTGGGAGTTTGTGCAGCTGGAGAAATCCTGTAATATTTCATTTACTTTTTAAATTTTTAATTTTTAAAAAAGATTTTGTTTATTTATTTTTAGAGAGAAGGGAAGGGAAGGAGAAAGAGAGGGAGAGAAACGTCAATGTGTGGTTGCCTCTCACATGCCCCCTACCGGGGATTTGGCCTACAATCCAGGCATGTGCCCTGACTGGGAATTGAACTGGCCACCCTTTGGTTCCCAGCCTGCGCTCAATCCACTGAGCCACACCAGCCAGGGCAAATTTTTAATTTTTTAATTAATCCTATAATGTTTTAAAAGAACGAGAGCAAGAGCCTAGACTGAAACTGGGGACAGATATACAGTGTGCCATAAATAAAAACCAGTGAAAAGCTGTCTAGCTCTGTTAATGGGATAAAGCTCATAATTATAGGTAATCAAAAAGAGTTTATTTGAGAAAGATACAGAAGGAATTGGAATAAAGCTATATGAATAAATACCCTGGGGACTCTGAGAAGTTCGTTCCCCTTTTTTCCTCAGTTATATGTCCAATAAATCAAAAATAGCCACATGGAGTAAAGAATAGAGCCAATCATATGTAGTAATAAAGTAATATGTACCCTCCATGCCGGATTTAGCTTTTAGATTGAGCGAACGTTAGAAAAGGCTCTGTTTCTTCCTCTGGTTTGTGCTGTTTGTTTTAGATAAAAATGAGACAGACAAAGCCTCTCTAGAAAGTTTATGCTAAGCAAGGAGGTGTGTACTCTTAACTGTCTTGAAAAAGGAAATGTTGAGTGCGGAAAGCCATGGTATTGACATTATAGCCTCGTATTTCAGTAAAGATTATAAATAACAGGGCATAAGGAAATGTTATGCGAAACTTACTGTGTAATTTCTTATCTGTGGACTTTATGTATTTGGTACAATTTTTAATTGAATTTATTGGGGTTATGTTAATCAATAAAATTACCTAGGTTTCAGGTGTACAGTTCTACAGTACGCCATCTGCACATTGCATTGTGCACTCGCAATCCGAAGTCTAGTCTTCTTCCTTCACCATTCATCTCTACCTACCCTCTTCTGCCTGCCCCCACCACCTGCTTCCCTCTGGTAATCACCAGAGTGTTGTCTGTGTCCATTACTTTTTCTTTTTTTGCACTTAATCCCTTCACCTATTTGACTCAGTCTCCTAGCCCTGTCTTTGGTACAGTTTTTTTTTTTTGGTACAATTTTTAATGGTCACCCTTCTGCCTAAAATCCTCTGCTTCCTGTTGTCTAGAGAATATGGCTCAAAATTTACAAGTTTTGGTATTGAAAGTCCTTCATGGTTGGAGCCCAGTCTAATCTTTCATGTTCCTTTTTTGCCCTCCCATTTGCAACCTGGGCTTTTGTTGTGCTAGATTCTTGAAACATGCCTTACAGTTGTCTTTATTTACAGCTTCTTTTCATGTAGGATGTCCCTCCTGACCCTTTTCACTGTCAAAATGTTATTCATTCTTTAGGGTCCCACCTATTTTGTTTATTTGCAAAATAATATTCAAAATACTATTTTTGAATACTATTTTGAATACTGTTTTTTGTATAGTCCTCTCATTAAATTTAGCTAGAGCCAAAAGTATGTTCGAGTGTGTATTAGAAGGCAAGTGCTACATGCACTTAGTATAAATACTTAAGCTTAAATGTTGTGCCACAAGGATGTACTTACACATTATATTGATAGATGCACAGGAAATTATAATTACTCAGGAACTATAAATGGAATGTCTTGGTGTATTTTATGTTAATATTTTTTGACTGTTAGTGACTGGTTCCCAAAAAAGGAAAGGCTGGAATGACCAGTATACATTGCAGTGAAAATTCATATTGAGATTTGAGGCAGATCCTTTTTAAAAAAATCTATTGGAGTGATGTTGGTTAATAAAGTAATGTAGGTTTCAGGTGTATGACTCTATCATACATCATCTCTAGATTGTACTGTGTGAGGTGGACCCTTTTATACACTGTAACATTTAGGATTATGCTTAGCATAATTTGAATCTTGTTAAATTGTGTTGTGTCAAATAGGATTAAAAAAAATCCTAAGTGTTGGAAATAGGAAAGGTGAAAAAGTCACACTGTATATACTTTTTTTGGAATTCCAGCTAAAAAGTATTAATTTAAGTTCTAGGCAAATTCACTATTTTAGTAGCCTGCCTTGCAGCAGTCCTTCAGGCTTCTCTGTTTCTGACATAGAGAAAAATTTTCCATTTTAAAGAGAGCCAACTTCTTACGCTCCTGTATTCTGACTTTTTGTGGGGGAAGGGTTTGGGGTGTGTGGTTGTTCAACCTCTTATCTCTTGAACTAAGCTTAGTATATGAAGTTAACCAGTGAAGAAAATTGGGATTTTTATTGTTACTCTGCTTTGATCCTTTTCCACCTTGCTGTATGTTGATGAGTGACAGCTGTTTTGGGTACTGTTCGAAGGCCAGCTGGAAAAGCGTGCTCTCGCCATGGTCTTTTTCCTTGTAGCATGAAGCCTCCCTTTCCATTACCTCAAAATAGGAAGCTCCACAGTTCACATCTGATCATAACAGTGAAATGACAGAATATACTATTAGGAATGGCTTTCACAAAACAAAACTTACCTATCAATTTCATTGGAATTTTTTGAGCAACAAGCTTTAGGATCGTGATTTTCAGTTCTGCATTTCTCTCTGACTTCTGACGCCTATTCCTATTTATATTTGACTTGTTATTTGTTTTCTTTTTTAAAAAAAGATTTTATTTTCCCTGGTTGGCATGGCTCAGTAGATTGAGTGAGGGCTGTGAACTGCGGTGTTGCTGGTTCGATTCCCAGTTGGGGCGTGTGCGTGGGTTGCAGGCCAGGTCCCCACTTGGGGGTACATGAGGGCAGCCACACATTGATGTTTCTCTCCCTCCCTTCCTCTCTCTCTAAATATAAATAAAAATAATATCTTTTAAAAAGATTTTATTTATATTTAGAGAGAGGGAAAAGGATAAAGAGAGGGAGCAACATTGATGTGAGAGAGAAACATCGATTAACTGCCTCTCACATGCGGCCTAACTGGGGACCAAACCCACAATCCAGGCATGTGCCTTGACTAGAATTGAACTGGCAAGTTTTCCCGTTGCAGGACAATTCCCAACCAACTGCGCAACACTGGTTAGGGCTGTTACTTGTTTTCTTGATTTCAGCAAGGTCATAAAAGCTTGTGTAGTATAAGGGCCGGTTCAAACCAACAGGTACCATGAGTCATTTGCTCCTTTGCCAGTGCAACCAGTGTGCTGCTCTTATGTGTGATTGTCTCTCGTAGGGCACTCTTTGTCCGCACAGATCCTAGTCCAGCGTGGTAGTGTGGAAACAAGGGCATGAGAGAGGAGGATTCCTAGATCTGATAGGAAAGACTTACTGGATGCCTAAAGATTATAGCTGTATTTGGCATAACGTAGGCTGTTCCAGAATATTTCAATAGTTAATGAAATATTAATGCATTTATTAATATATTTAACTATAAGCACAATTAACCCCCCCCCCAGATGCAACAGTTAATGAGTTTAATAACTGAGCTCTTGGGAGAACGGCATTTATTGACCATGACTAAATATAGGTTTCAATAGACATAAGTAAATTATATCAAAAATATGCTCCTGTGATTTATAGGCATTCACTGAAAAAGATAAACATACAGAAATGGTCTCCTTTGGAAAGTGAAACCCATTTTCATACCAGGTGGAAGGAAGGCGTCTGTAGTGTAAGAACAGTGCCCATGTTCCCGGTGGTCCATGGTAACCGCTGTTGACATTTCCTGTGCTTTGCTTTCAAGTTGATTGTTGCTTATGGATTATTTGTATCTAATACTTTTATTTGATTAGTCTTCCACTTGTTCCTATTTTTTCTGTGTACTCTGTCCATCTTTGTCATCATTGGGATTTTTTTCAGACTTGTGATTCTCTTTTAGTTATATTCTGTTGCATTACCATTTCCCCACAGAGTTTCTCAGAATTTTTATACACATTTCAACCATTTTTTAAAAAAAGACTATGAGGCTTTTGTTTAACTGACTAATGCTCAGAAATGAATATGATTTTTATAATCACAATCTACTGGTTACCACTAGTCAGTGTGTTTGTTTAAAAATAATAGCCATGTTTTTTTATATGTTCATAGAGTTTCTGTCTATTCATGGTCCAGAGTGACTATGAAAATTATACCTGGGAGGGTTCATGTAGGACACAGTGGGACATAAGTCAGACAAGTTGCCAGCAACTTCCACACATATAGGTATGCCTAATGATGATGAGCCATTAATTTTAAAAGAATCTGTTGCCTGTGGGCGGTGCTTGGACTATTGATAAATTGCAAGGATTGATTTTCTTCATGTATGAGACAGAAAGCACCAGAGTACCTGAGTTAGGAAAGGTCTTTCTCCTGAAGATATACTTAGAATGGCCATTCATTCTTTGGGCAACTCCTGAGCTGATCTTTAAGGGATACAAAGCCATAAATACTACTAAGAATTTTATTCAAGATAGCAAGTCAGGGAAAATTGGGAAACAAGTGTCCTGTATTTGGTTTTGGTAGCAAATGGGTGTGAGTGTGAGTGTGAGTGTGAGTGTGACTGGCAAAGCAAGAGCCACTTGAGCACCACATTGTGTTTACCGCCTTGCCTGGTGATGAGCTCTCTAGAGAAAGGTTTCCAGAGCCCCTTTGATATAAGTACTTAATGAGGATGAGATGGTAAACTTAACTATAATTCATTTTTTATTCATTGAACAAATATTTATACTTAGTACCTACTGTGTAA
Source organism: Artibeus jamaicensis (assembly GCF_021234435.1). Lineage (NCBI taxonomy): Eukaryota > Metazoa > Chordata > Mammalia > Chiroptera > Phyllostomidae > Artibeus > Artibeus jamaicensis. Next base: position 24,206,468 of record NW_026521788.1, read on the forward strand.
CAGCAGTATTTTAATCATTGGGAATATTTTTTTCAGTACTTGTTCATTTAAGGTGCTATATAGGTCATATTTATACTTCTAGAAGCTTGTAGTCTAAGCTTCTTGATATAAATTAGCATATTGTGAACTTAGAAGCAGATGAATGAAACTTTAACCAATAAAAATTTATTTTGCATTAGCACCTAGAGGAGTATATACTCTTATTGGAAAGTAGCTGTGAAGAAAATACCACAGATTTGGTGTATGCGTGATAGAACTTGAGACTAACTAATTAGACTTGAAAAGAGCCATTGTTCTATGAAGTAGCATTACTTCCACTTGAAGTTCTCTTGGTGGCCTGGTGGCAGCTGATTCTGAGAAGTGAGCAAGATATTATATCCGTCAGTGTAAATAAACTCTGTGGCTCTTTCCAATAATCCAGCCATTTGTTTATGTAGGTTATGCTATAGTTCATCATTTTCATGTCTCCCTCTTGACATTTTTATGTGTGTGTATACACATATATATGTATATTTTGCTTTGTTTTTATTTGAAAATTATTTTAACCTAATCATTTTAACTCACTTTTAATACAGGAAGTATTTTTTATATTCTCCATAATTTTATTCTGGATTAATATAATAACTGTATAATGTATTGGCTTCATTTTTCCTATTCTAAATCTAAAGCAGGTTTTTTTAAAAAAGATTTTTTGGTGGTTGTTAGCAGTAACATGATGTTTTTTCTTAGTGACAGGCTGAGTGCGGACTTGATTGATCGATGGACTGCCTTCATTTTGCCAACTAGTTTCTTAAGTCCAAAGTTTGGTGAGGAAGAGAAAGTGCTAGAATTTTTGGCTGACTGGTCACCGGTTTGGGACAGAACATAAAACAGCAAGGCTGGCGGTAAATTCAAAGTCCTAGGTGCACTCTCCTTTCTTAAAACCTCTGGTTCATACCGGATTTCTTTCTGCCAGACTTGTTTCTGAGTTTTGTTGGAGTACTGCAGGAATGTTCAGGTGGACCTCAGGGTCAACAGGTAGTCCCCATAACGCCATTCGAGGTTTCATATTTTCTTTTAAACCTTGGGTATTAGTGTAAGATAGAGTTTTCTCTCCTTACAGTGATCTGCCCTTCTTTTGGATTTGTGTAACAAGGTCTACAAATAGGTATTTCATATTAACATTATAAAATTGCTTATGTTCTTCGTCTATATGAGTTTAAAAAAACTATAAACTCAAAAGGCTTCTGCCCTGGCTGGTGTAGACAGTGGATTGACTGTGGCCTGGAAACCAAAGGGTTGCCAGTTCACTTCCCAGTCAGGGCACATGCCTGGGTTGTGGGCCAGGTCCCCAGGACAGGTTGTGTGAGAGGCAACTACACATTGACATTTCTCTCTTAAAAATGAGTAAATAAAATCTTTTTTTTTAAAAAGGCTTCTGAACAACCTGGATCAAAATAGTTTAATTCAATTTTTTAAGTGAAATGTATTTCTACATGTTCAAATTCTATATTTATATCAAGTTATACTTAGTTTTTCTTCAAATGGAGTAAATGCTATTTAGTATTTTATACACAGGCAGTTACTGCAGTGTGTTACTTTTCTCACAATGACTTAGCAATCACAGGTATTTTGTTAAGCAGTATCTTCACAGTACAACTTTTTTAGAGAGAGCCTTTTTGCTTATTTTTAAGTTTTTCTTATTTTCTACTGTACCATGTACTATAGTATTTTACATGGGCAGAACTTCTTACCATTGTCTCAGTGTCTTCCTGTGAAAGACTGTAGTCACATTTGGCTGAATTTGGTAAAATATACATAATATAAAATTTACCATTTTAAAATATATAGTTTAGTACAGTTAAGTACATTTACATTGCTGTTTACCATCACCACTTTCCATCTCAAGATCTTTGTCATCATTCCATACTGAGTAGCTATTTTTTTTAAAGAATTTATTTATTTATTTTTACAGAGAGGAGAAAGGGGGAGTAAGAGAGGGAGAGAAATGTCATTGTGTGGTTGCCTCTTGCATGCCCCATGCTGGGGACTTGTCCCGCTACCCAGCCATATGCCCTGACCAGGAATTGAACCTGCGACCCTTTGGTTCACAGTCCGGTGCTTAATCCACTGAGCCACACCAGCCAGAGCTCATTATTTTTATTGTTGACGTTATTGCAGATGTCCCCATTCCCACTTCTTTGCCACTTTCCTCCCAGCCCCAGTCCACCTTCCCTCTGGACATTAGCACATTGTTATGTGTTCATGGGTTATACATACATGTTCTTTGACTGTCCCCCTTATACTCCTCCCCTTTGACAGCTGTCAGTCTATCCCATGTATCCTTGCCTCATTTCTATTAGATTCCCTTATAAGTGAGATCATATGGTATTTATTTCTCTTACTGGCTTGTTTCACTTAGTATAATGTTCTCCTGTCCATCCATACTGTCCAAAGGGGAAAATTTTCTTCTTTTTTACATCGAGTAGTATTCTATGGTGTAAATGTCCCATAGTCGTTTTATCCAGTCATCTACTGATGGACACATGGACTCCTTTCATATCGTGGTGATTGTAAATAATGCATCAATGGACATAGGAGTGCCTATGTTCTTTCAAATTAGTGTTTCAGGTTCCTTCGGACGTATTCCCCAACATGGAATCAGTGGGTCAAAAGGCAGATCCAAATTTATTTTTTGAGGTGCTTTCCACAGTATCTGCCCCAATCTGCATTCCCACACACAGTGCAAAAGGGTTTCCCTTTCTCCACATTCTTACCAGCACTTGTTTAATGATTTACTGATGATGGCCATTCTGACAGGTATAAGATGGTATCTCATTGTGGTTTAACTTGCATTTCTCTGATGATTAGTAACACTGAGGGTGTTTTCATGTCTGTTGGACATCTATATGTCCTCTTTGGCGAAGTGTCTGTTCAGGCTCTTTGCCCATTTTTTAATTGGGTCATTCGTTTTTTTGGTGTCTAATTTTATAAGTTCTTTATAAATTTTGGATATTAACCCCTCATCAGATGTGTCAGTGAGTATTTCTCCCATTATGTGGGTTGCCTTTTTATTTTGTTGATCTTTTCCTTTGCTGTGCAAAACCTTTTTAGTTTGATGTTGTCCCACTTGTTTATTTATTTTTTTTTGTTTCACTTGCCTGGGGAGATATATCCAATAAAAAATTTCTAGAGCAGTATCCAAGATTTTGCTGCCCATTTTTTCTTCCAGATTTTGCTGCTCATGATTTCCCAAAATCATTTTTATGATTTTGGGCTAATATTTAATCCTTTGACCCATTTTGAATTTATTCTTGTGTATGTGTTTTAAAACGATATGATGTCCAAAATGTCTCTTAAGCTCTCCTTATTTTTTAAAATTATTTTTTCCTTTTGCTGTTTCACCTGGATGTTTTTTTTCTACCTTGTCTTCCAAGTCACTGATGCGATTCTCTGCTTCATCTAACCTATGGTTTATTTCTTCCAGTGTATTATTTATCTCAGATATTGCATGTTTATTTCCGACGGATCCTTTTTTGTGGTTTCTATGTTTTTTTTTTTATAGTTTCTATGTGTTTTTCATGCTTTTGGAATCTTTATAATCATTACTCTAAACTATCTGATAAATTGCTTGTCTCCACTTCATCTGGAGATTTCTCTTGTTCATTTGGGGTCTGTTTCTTTGTCTTCCCATTTTGGCTCCTTTGTATTTTCCACCCTATTTGTTTAAACTAATCAACTGCTAAAACTGATCTGTTATTAAACTAATCAAGCTGCACTCAGTAACCCGGCTTAAGCACCACCGGGTTGGGCAGAGTAATTCCTGCAGGCAGAGTTATTGCTTCCCCTCAGGCTGATGCCACTTGAAGGGGAGTGCTCTGCCCAAGAATGATGGCTTCTGCAGTGTGGGGAATAACTCAGCACAGGGATCCTGGCAGCTGTTCCTTCAGCTCTCTCCCCAGAGCCACCAGCCACAGACTCTCCTCAAGCATCCCTAGTCCACTCTGCCCTCCCTCTGCTGAAGCCCAGGGTAAGTGGCTACAAACAATTAGGTGTGTTGGCCCTTGAAGAGGCTCTCTCTCTGAGTCTCCAGATCTCTCTCTGGCAGAGAGAAACCCTGGTGCTTTTCACAGCTGAATGTTGTCTTGGTTCCTTTCTGGCTCTGGTACTGTGGGATGGGGAGCCTTGCTTGTGTTTAGACCCCACACTTCTCACAGAGAACCTCTTCCCCACCTGCCTCTGCTGCTGAAATATCCCTCCAGAACTTTAGCTGCTGCCCATTGTAGTCCAGCCAACCCTCTCACCTCTCTGCACTCCCTACTAGTCATGTTTTGGTGAAGTGGTTTCTTTCTGTTTGTTGTTATAAGGCTTCTGTCCAGCTAGTGTTCACTTGATTATTCAGGATAATTTCTCAACATTTAGTTGTAATCCCAGATCGGGCCTGGGAGTAGGTTAGTGTAGCCTCCACTTATTCCTGCATCATCTCAGATACTCTCTCCCATGCTTAATTTTTTGAGGAAACTCTATTGCACATGACTGCACCAGGAAGACAAACCAATTAAAACATGGGCAAAAGGACCTGAGTAGACCCTTCTTCAGATAGCACATATGGGTGGCCAAAAGACTCATGAAAAATGCTCATTGTCACTAACTGTCAGAGAGATGCAAATTACAATCACAAGGGGATATCACCTTATACCTGCTAGAATGGCTGACCATCAATAAATCAAGGAACACAAGTGCTCTTGATGATATGGAGAAAAGGCAATCTTAGTGTACGGTTGGTAGGAAAGCACTCTGAGTAGCTATTTTTTAAAAAGATTCTATTTATTAATTTTTTTAAAGATTTTATTTATTTCTTTTTAGAGGGAGGGAAAGGATGAGAGAAAGAGGGAGAGAAACATCGATGTGCTAGAGAAACATCGATCAGTTTCCTTTTGCATGTCCCCTTCCAGGGATCTGGCCTGCAACCCAGGCATGTGCCCTGATCTGGAATCGTACTAGCAACTTTTTATTTTGCCAGATGATACCCAACCCACTGAGCTACAGTAGTCAAGGACTGAGTAGCTATTTTTAATGTCTGTAATGAAAGGGCTTCCCCCCTGGTTCTGCCTGTATTTTGTTTCCCTGCATTGAGTTTTTCTTTGCGACCTGATAGTAGTGTGCCTATTTCCTTTCTTCTCATTTTTTCACTCAACAAATACTCATATTTATTGAGCACCTTTCCTGTACATAGTAGGGCATAGAACCTAGTAGTGTAATGATTAGCTATAATATTCAAATACAGAACTATCTGATACCAGCCATACTAGCATTACAATAGTTGTTTAAAAGTGAAAAGGAAAAAGATTCTGATATACTTGAATGATTACCAGACTAAAAAGGAAAATTATACAAGTCACATCATGTACCCAGAAAATCCAAAAGATTAAAAAAAAAAAGATTTTTTTGTGCTGGTAAAAACAGCTTATGTACAGTGTTTTTGGATTTTTTAGGTAACTTTGTCAAAGGGGCATAATTGTCAACTGTATTTCTATAAATATTATCTCCTTATTAAGCTAGATAAGTCTGGCTCTGTAGACATACATCATTTGATTTATAATGAAGCTGTGTCTGTCCTGAACAAGAAACCTGAAGTGCATTAGTTTCAGATTTCCTGTTAGTTCTAGGATCTGTAATAAGACTTCAGTGTTTGAAATATCTGAAATTGCCTCCAGAGATTATCCTAGCCACTATGTGTTTGAGGATTTTATGCTGTTATAATTGTGATGTCAGCTGCCATCTGAAATCTAATTAATGCAAAATTTGTTATAATTGCTACTATGTAAGGTAGGTCAGGTTACAGAAAAAAGTTTTTTTTTAACCCTGCAGAGGTCAGCTGATCTGAGAGATACAAACAAATTATTTTCTTAAACATTGTGACATATATCAAGTACATAGGGTCAGGGTCACGACTAGCTGCACATTTGTACATGACTAATGTTAAGCTGCAATGTTTAAGCCATCAATTTGTTTATTATATGGGTTTTGTAAGGGCGTGCAGTATTTGATAGTAAATTGTATCTGAGAGATACCACACTGTCTGAAGTTGTGTTTGTGCAGTTGTTTTTTCTTGCAAACTTCAAAGTCAGTGTTGTACGTCTTTTTCATTTATGGTTGGAAATGGCTGGAAAAATACATTGACGTGATAATCCAAGAGATGTTGAAGAACTTCAACAAATGCTAGTTGAGTCTGATGATGAGAATGATAGTCAAATGTGAAAATGAAAGTGATTTAGAAGATGAGGAAGATTATGTGGAAGTTCATTCAGAAGATTCAGATACTGAGTAAGATATTTCTAGTGAACAAAGTGAGGATGAATTAGACATGAATGAAGAGTATTTTTTTGGAAAGGATAAAGAATCAAAATGGAGGAAAAATCCCAAAAGAAAACAAATTAGAAAATAGCTGCAGAGCATTTTGTGTTAACTTCTTTTAGTTTGACCAAATGCAAAAAAATGCCAAGACAGAACTTGAAACTTGGAACTGCTTTATCACAAATGATATTTTAGATCTAATCTTATTATATACAAATAAATACATATATTCTATCTTGAGCTGCATTTCATGAGAAAGAGATGCTAAACAAATAGACAAAATTGAATTGAAAGCATTTTTAGGCCTCATGTCTAGCTGGTTTACATCACAGCAGTTGGCTAAATTTGCAGGATTTATGGGCTACGGATGGTAGTGGGATTGAATTTTTTAGGCCCATGATATCTTTATGGAAATTAGATTTATTCTTAACTGTATCAGGTTTGATGACAAACTTTCCTGCTTAGAACACCTGAAAGTGGACAAAGTAGCGGCTGTAAGAGACATTTTCTCAGCATTTGTAGGAACTTGTAAATTATGTTACTCTATAGGACAGAGTGTAACAGTAGATGAAATGTTACCTGGATTTAGAGGCAAATGTGGGTTTAGAAAATCAATATATTCTATCCAAGCCCAGTAAATATGGTATAAAAATTTTTGCTATGGTCAATTTGAAAGTATTTTACTCAGGAAATCTTGAAATATGTGCTGGTAAACAGCCCAAAGGTCCTTACTTGATTAGTAATAAACCAGTAGACGTAATCAAGAGATTTGCAGAACATATTTACTCAGGACGTAGTATTACAGCAGATAACTGGTTCACTGATATAATAAATCTTATCTCCAATTTGAAAAAGAAGCAACTTTCTAATAATGGTAATTTTCATAAGAATAAACCTCAACTACCCCCTGGATTTGTGTCTTCTAAAAACAGGCCCCCAAAATCCAACTTACTTGCTTTTGGTGCAGATTGCACACTTGTATCTCACATACCCAAAAAGGGAAAAAATGTAATTTTAGTTTCAAGTATGCATTTTGATGACGCCATAAATTTATATTTGCAAAAGCCTGAGAGTATATTACACCGAATAAAGTCAGGAGTTGACACTGTGGACCAAATGATAGGCATGTATAATGTGGCCAGGAACAGCAGAAGATGGCCTGTGGTTATATCGTACACTATTTTGAATAGTGCAGAAATAAATGCTCAGATTATTGACATGCTGAACAGCAATGTGAAAATAAGGGAGTGAACTACAGAATATTTATTAGAAATCTCGTAACACAATTAGTGTCAGAGCAAATAAAAAGGTGTTCAGAAATCTCTACAGATATGCATAAGTCTTTACACTTGAAAGTTCATCAATTTCAAATACCAACTGAAGGAAATACCAATGACGACATAGATATGGCTCCCTCAACAAACAGAAAAAGAAAAAGATGTGTTAGGTGCTATGCATCCAAAATGAGTTACTTACCAAAGTATTTTTGCAAGTGTTATGAAAGGTATGTATGCCTTGAGTATAGCAATATTGTTTGTGGGGACTGTTGAAAATGTTTTGCAAAGCCAACTGATTGGCTCTGATTAATTAATGTTAAAGACATTTTTATTGTATTTTTTAGCAATATCCATGTTTCTGTTACTGAAAAGAAAATTTTTTTACTCCTTATGTTTTTATATTTTTTAAAAAATAATTTCTAAGCCCTGGCTGGTGTAGCTCAGTGGATTGAGCGTGGGCCTGCAAACCAGACAATCGTGGTTCAATTCCCAGTCAGGGTACATGCCTGGGTTGCAGGACAGTTCCCAGTGGGGGATGCACAAGAGGCAACCATACATTGATATTTCTCTCCCTCTCTCCTTCCCTTCCCCTCTAAAGATAAATAAATAAAACCTAAAAAAATAATTTCTAGATTGTAACTGAAAATAAAAATCATGTTTTATTATGTAAAAATAAAAATCCAATTTGCAGTGTTTAAAAATTTTTGTTCATGTTTCAGCATATACTAGTAATGAATGTATCGCTCAGATACACATGACCTATGCTGTAATTTTTTGGACCACAACCTCCACAGGGTCAGAGAGGTGACTGATTTCTGATGTCTTTCCTAGAAGTTTGGTAAACACTTAAGGGGAGGTTGGTAAGCATGAAAGATGGTTACCATCAAATAGGTTGGTAACCTATTTGAAATTTGGATATATAAAGGAAATTCTCACCTGACAATGAAATTGTTTAGGTTTTTTCATCCTAACTCTGGAGATGTGACCAAAAACAGCTAAAAATATAAAGTATAAGGGAACGAACATTTCAGGAGTAGACATAGAGCAAAAGTGCTAGAGCATAAGTTTTAGTTTATTTTTATTTGAACTCAGTGTGCCTTCAGTTTGCTTTGTTTATTAGTACATGTTTAGGGCCTACATTTTGCTTCCTTATCTCACATTTCACTCCTGCTCTGCGGATATGTTTTCCAAGATGTCACTGTGGTCTTAAAAATCTATGGTTGTTTGCCTAGAGATTTTTCAGGGATGGCACAGTGCCTAGAAAATAGTAGGCACTCAATAAATTCTTGGAGAATTAAGCATGCCTCTTGAAAACAAAAGTGAGGAGCATGACACTTTTAAAATATTCTGAGTTTTGTCTTGGTTTTCATTTTCTTTTAAAAATTGTGAAGGAGAATATAGTGCTTGTTATTAAAGCGTAATGAGGGCTGTTTTGCTAGTTAATTTTGTTGCTTTGGTACTTTTGGTACAATCACAAAGACTTTATAACTAACTCAGTAATATCCCTGCTATTGTTGTTATAAAAATTATTATGGAAACACTTCAAAACATAGTCTGTTATAAGGCCATTCAATAGGTGTATAATGTGGTCATATATGTAATTACAGTTTTTAAAAAGATTTATTTATTTTTAGAGAGAGGGGAAAGGAGAGAAAAAGAGGGAGAGAAACATCAGTGTGTAGTTGCTTCTCATGCATCCCCACCCAGGCATGTGCCCTGAGTGGGAATTAAACCAGTGACTCTTTGGTTTGAAGGCCAGCGCTCAATCCGCTGAGCCACACTAGCCCATGTAAACTGGGATACATAGTCACCATAGTTAAAGGGTGTAATAGCTTGGCTTTCTTTTTTGGGAATGCTGGTAGGCTGTAGAAAGTGAATTTATGCACGCTATCAATGTTAAAGTGTTGCTCCATCAGGGGGGAAGTCTTCTTGATCTCAGAGCTTAGATAAGTTTTTATTCAGAGAACACTGAACTTGAGAGGTTGAATAAGAAGAAAAAGATAAATAATTTTAATTTAACAGATCGATCATGTCTCCCATTCCTCGCAGGAAATGTTTTACAGCCATGAAAACAACATGGTAGAAGAATGTTTTCTTTTAATTGTGTGATGTTATTGTTTTTAAAGTCTAGATTAAGTTATAAAAACAGATAAAAATAAACTTTAGTACTTTTTTCTTAAGAAAATTTTATTGTAAGGCATTGATTACATATTTGATTTTTATTGTTTGGTGCCACTTTTAGGGTTTTTTGTTTATCTGTGAGGGAGATGTCATAGTATTTATTCGGAGACCATCTAACTGCATAATCTGGTCGCCTTTTACATTTTCAGGAGGTGGATGTGCTGTATGTGATGCAATGCATCTTGGATATACATCACTTTTATTTTTTTATAACATTGACTTTTTTGGGTGAACATTTGTATGAATTTTTACATATGTAGATTTGTGTAACCACCTCAACAATCAGAATGCAGAACAGTTCCATCACCTCTAAAATTCTCTTGTGCTGTCTATTACACTGAAATGCTCCTTCCATCCCTAATCCCTGGCAGCCTTTGGTTTATTCTCTGTTCCTGTACTTACGCCTCTTGCAGATTGTCATATAAATGGAATTGAACATTTTTGTACCATTTGGAGATTCACTTCTTTCACTCAGCACGATGCCTCTGAGATTCATCCATGTTGTTCCATGTATCAGTAGTTTGTTTCTTTTACTGCCAAGTACAATTCCATTGTATGGATGTATCACAGTTTGTCTTTTGCCAGATTTGTTAAGTTTTCAGTAACTGTTCTTCAAATGTTTTTTTTTTTCCTGCAGTATACTCTCTGTCCTCTCTGATGACACAGATATTATACCTTGTGGTATTTGTCCTACAGGTTCCCAAGGCTTGACTTCCTGAGAACATTGTTATTTATTTTCTGTCATTCATCCAGCAAACATTTTTTAAAATATAAACTTTAACTATTTTTGTTAGCTCTTTTTAAATGTATTTTTCATTACCACTTAGTCTCTTTATACCCCCTCCCCCTGACAATCACCACGCTGTTGTCCCTGTCCATGAGTCCTTTTTCCTTTTCAGCATTTTTGAACACTTGTTATCTATTCTCCTATTTGATAGTCATGCAGCTGTTTCCAGTTTTTTTCTATAATAAAAATGTTGCTTTTGTGAACATTCTTGTGTAGGTCTCCTTGGGAACATATGCCAGGTGTTCTCTGTGGTATTTGCCTATGAATAGGATTGCTAGGTCATAGGCTTTACATATGTTTTAATAGGTGCTGCCTAAAGTTGTCATACCAACTTGCTTTTTAAAAAAAACTAGCAGTAAATAAGTGTCTACACTGCTCTGTGTCCTTTTCAGCACTTCATGTTGTCAGGCTTTTTATTTTTTATCTATATTATGTGTATGAAATAGAATCGTATGTCTTCAAATCATTTTTCTGATTCTGTGTGAGGTTGTACATTTTAACGTATCTGCAATTTATGTTTCTTCTACTGTGAGCTGCCCACTTATATTTTAATCAATTTTTCTATTTAAAATAGGCTATTAGGACCAATTTTAAATGTTTTCTTTGTAATTATACAGTTTTAAATATTTGTCCTTGCATCAAAAAAGCCATGTTCAATGGCTTCTGATGTGAAATTAGGGGTCCTTAGTTTGTCTTCTCACATCTTCTGCTTCAGAAATCCTTGTTCATGCTCTGCCTTCTGAAAGTTTGCACAGTTTTGATAAATTTTATAGACTGAATATGTTTTCTGTATAAATTTAAATTGGTGGTTCATCTTAGCAGCTGAAACATATTTTGTGTTTTTAAAGCATTAACTTTGCCTATGAATTCATGGTTAGATAAGCAGTCATTTTTGATGTGTCATGTATACCATGTCAACGTTGCCATATATTGTTAGTGAAACATTGCACCAGTGACAACATGTGTGTATACTACATAGCACAGAAGTGGTTAACTTTGGAAATATAATTCTTGAACTATCCTTGTATTTCTGGATTCTTCCTAGTTGTCTTTTAAAATCAGTTGAGGTGGTTTGATTCCTCTATGACTTGCTTTTATTTGTGAGCTGTGCTGTAGTTAAGAGGTGTTGTGCTTTAGTAAATTAGTACTAACATTACACCCCATACACAAAAATAAACTCAATGGATATAAGATTTAAATGGAAGTCGTGAAACCATAAAAATCTTAGAAGAAGACATAGGCAGTAAAATCTTGACTATCCCATGGGGCAGTATGTTTGCTGATATATCTCTTAAGGCACTGGAAACAAAGGAGGAGATAAACAGATGGGACTATAAAGTCAAAAGGCTTCTGCACGGCCAAAGAAACCATCAGCAAGATGAATAGGGAACCCACTATATGGGAGAACATTTTCACCAGTGATACATTTGATAAGGGCTTAATCTCCAAAATATACAACGAACTAATACAAGAACAACTCAACACCAGGAAGACAAACAACCCAATTAAGAAATGGGCAAAAGACCTGACTACACTACACACTTCTCCAAAGGGGACATACAGAGGGACCACAGACATATTAAAAAATGTTCAAAATCACTAATCATCAGAGAAATGCAAATTAAAACAGTAGGATATCACCTTACGCCTGTCGGAATGGCTACTATCAATAAATCCACAAACAACAAGTGCTGGGGAGGATTTGGAGGAAAGGGAGCCCTAGTGCACCGTTGTTAGGAATGCAGTCTAGTGCAGCCACTGTGGAAAACAGTGTGGAATTTCCTTAAGAAATTAAAAATGGAACTCCCTTTCCACCCAGCGATACTAATTCTGGGAATATATCCTAAGGATCCTGAAACACCAACACAAAAAAAGTACATGCACCCTTATGTTTGTAGGAGTGCTATTTAGAATAGCCAAGATTTGGAAATAGCCAAAGTGTCCATTAGATGAGTGGATAAAAAAAGCTGCAGTACATTTATACAATGGGATATTGTACAGCAGTAAAAAAGAAGAAACACTCACATTCACAACAGCATGGATGGACTTGGAGAATATTATGCTAAGTGCATTAAGCCAGTCAGTGAAAGGAAAAATACTACATGATCTTACTTATATGTGGAATCTAATGAACGCAATAAACTAATGAATGAAATAGTAACAGAAGCTTAGGTACATGAAACAGACTGATAGCTGCTGGAAAGGAGCAGGGGGATGTGATGAAAGATGCTAAAGAGATTAACCAAAGAACATTTATGAACAATCTGCAGACATGGACAGCAATATGGGGATTGATCTTGCCCCCCCCCACCCTTCTATTTTCTCCCTACCATCTCTGCTACTTACTCTCTGTACCTTTTCCTCCTCTCTCCTCTTCCCACTCCCATATTGCTAACCCTCTATGTGATCTCCATTTCTGTGGTTCTGTTCCTGTTCTAGTTGTTTGTTTTTGTTTAGATGTAGTTGTTAATAATTGTGAGTTTGTTGTCATTTTACTATACATGTTTTTCATCTCTTCCTTAGATAAGTCCTTTTTTAACATTTCATAAAATAATGGCTTGGTGATGATGAACTCCTTGAACTTTTGAAGCACTTTATCTGAAAAGCACTTTATCTGCCCTTCCATTCTAAATGAAAGCTTTGCTGGATAGAGCAATCTTGGATGTAGGTCCTTGCCTTTCATGACTTGGAATATTTCTTTTCAGCCCCTTCTTGCCTCTAAGGTCTCTTTGGAGAAATCAGCTGACAGTCTGATGGGAACTCCTTTGTAGGTGACTGTCTTCTTTTCTCTAGCTGCTTCTAGGATTCTCTCCTTCATTTTAATCTTGGATAATGTAATTATGATGTGCCTTGGTGTCTTCTTCTTTGGGTCTAGCTTCTTTGGGACTCTGAGCTTCCTGGATTTCCTGGAAGTCTATTTCCTTTTCCAGATTGGGGAAGTTCTCCTTTATTATTTGTTCACATAACTTTTCCACTTGTTGCTCTTCCTCTTCCCCTTCTGGTACCTCCATAATTCAGATGTTGGAACATTTAAAGATGTCCTAGAGGTTCCTAAGCCTCTCCTCATTTTTTTGAATTCTTGCTTCTTCATTCTTTTCTGTTTGGTGGTTTCTTTCTTCCTTCTGGTCCACTCCATTGATTTGAGTTCCAGTTTTCTTCCCATCACTCTTGGTTCCCTGTGCATTTTGCTTCATTTCACCTAATGTAGCCTTCATTTTTTCATCTAATTTGCCACCAAATTCAACCAATTCTGTGAGCATCCCGATCACCAGTGCTTTGAACTGTGCTTCTGATAGGTTGGCTATATCTTTGTCACTTAGTTGTATTTGCTGTGGAGCTTTGATCTGTTCTTCTGTTTGGGCCTTTTTTTTTTTTTTTGTCTTGTTGACGCGATACCTAGTAAGGGGCGGAGTCTTAGGTGTTCACCAGGGCAGGTCAACCCAGTTGCTGGGTTGTGACACTGTATGTGGGGCCACGGTTGGAGAGGGAACTATGGTGCTTGCTCCACTCTCTGTTGGACCTTAGTCCCTTCTGCCACTTCCCGCAAGCAAACGGGGCCTTTCTGGTGCTGATTCCCATGTGGGTGGGCTTGTGTACATTCTAGGACCCTGTGGGTCTCTCCAACGACCTCTCCTGTGAGGCTGGGAGTCTCTCCCTACGCACCAATTCCCACAGTTATTTTCCATCAGTGTTTTGAGGCTTTATTTCCCAGCGCTGGGACCCTGGGTTGCGTGGTTTGTCTGGCTCCCCAGTTTCACGTGGTTTATCTGCACGTGAATGTGGACCTCCGCCTGGTTAGCCAGCTGCCTTGCATGCAGTGCTTCGCTTCACAATTACTGCCTTGCTGGTTCTGCCTGTTGCCACCCTGCACCCAGGGTCTGCCAGCCGCTGCTTGAGTGCTTGGTGCCACCACTTTTTGTGTTGGGACCCCTCTCTGCTCGGCCATCCAACTCCTCCCCACCTACCTGTCTTGATGAATGTATCTATTTTAACTCCTTGGTTGTCTAACTTCTATACAGTTTAATTTTCTTTCAGTTCTGGTTGTTATTTTGTTTCTAAATTTTGTTGTCCTTATTTTGGTTGTTCAAGGAGGCACAGTGTGTCTACCTACCCCTCCATCTTGGCTGGAAGTGGAGAAAACATTTTCCCCCCTTAGTACTACTGTACCAGTAAATGTGTAACCAGCATGCTGGTGGTAGTAATAACTGTGAAGAGCAACCAAACAACAAAACTTTTAAACACATTTAGAAGATAGACATGAATGAACCTTAGCAATCGTAGGTCATCATTTTATTTCAGGTTTTAACCTACTACATCGGTCACCATAGCAGAATTCAGTTGCAGAATTGGAGGCTTCTTAAATTCTTTAGTTTGCAGGACTGTGGTAAGTGTGTGTTGTCTGTAGCTGAATTATAACTGCTGTTAGACTCTAAGCACAAAATTTATGGCAATAGAAACTCTAAATATCCCAAATACTGCAGTTTGGCTGGAAGGAGCCCCATTCTTAAGGGGGCAGGGTCAAATATCTATTTCAAGGTTGAATAGAATCAATGGGCAGTTTCTGAGGAATGCCATTTCCAAGTTCAGAGAAACTACAGTTGTTCCCCACGTGTAAATCTGGTGGTTTATATATCTCACGTGGATATAAAGCAGTCTTTGCCATTGAGAGGCTCTGATTTTATGCAAGAAAGTTTAGTCTCCCTCAGGTGATTTTTCATTTTTTTGTTGTTATTTTAAGTTAGCTTTGATAGATTATAGGATTTTTCTGGAGTGGACACCACTAAGTCTTATACCCCTTAAATTTGTATTGCTTACAGATCTCTCTGATGAGATAATATTTATCTCAGGACTTAAAATAATCTATAATTGTAAATATCCTCTCTAAATTACAAATACCCCCAAAAATGAACATATGACATAAACATTTTAAGTGTCAATACTAACAGCAACAGTGTCCTTTACTATTTGTCATGGATTTACTGAGAACTAGGTACCAAAAATGTTTTTATTTGCTAACTCTTTATATAAAAATTATAACATGCAGTAGTTTATAAAATGTTTTCTCATTATCACAATTGAATATTCATAGGGTTGTCTTATGAAGTAGATGATATTCGTTTTACAAATGAGGGATCTGAAACTCAGAGAGTTTGCAATACAACTGTACATGGTTGTTACAACTTACTGGTTTATTGAGCATTAATTATGTGCCTGACACTATACTAAACACTTGTGTCATTTCATGTAATCCTCAAAACCTCACTATGACACAAGTACTGTTTTCAAACACATTTTCCAAATGAGGAAACTGAGGTTTAGAATGTTAAGTAACTACCATTAAGTAACTTGCCCAAGATTGTAAAACCTAGTAGTAAGTATTAAGGTAGGCAGGTTCACAACTAGCTTACAAGACTCCTTTATTTGGAAAAGAAGTAGGTACCCACCCTGTGGTGAATCAGTTAAATAACTGAAACATCTTCTAGGCTGCCACACCACCCTAGGCAGTAGCTTGGGGACCTGTGTTAGGTGCTACTTTTTCCAGCACGTTGTAGCCCCCATTTCAGGGTGGATAGCTTAGTGAGCTAAACATGGGCAGAATTTCAGATCTATTCAGCTTTCTTGGCCCGGCGTCTTTGTACTGTGCATAAACTTTGCCACCTACCCAATGATCTTAAAGCCAGGATTTCAGTTCAGGTCTCTCTTACTCCAGAGCCTGTACTTTATTTAATAGCAGGCTGCCAATTACTGGCAAAGTGAATAATTGAATCCAAGTTTTCTGACCATAAACACTATGCTCTTTTAGTTATATACCATGCAGGTAGGTTGAATTACAGATAACACTGGAATCCCATGTTATGTCATGCCCATTGCTTAGTTTCACAGACAGTGTTTGCTGGTGATGGTAAAGAATTATGAGGGATTGTCGTGTCCTGTATGGTTCAGTTGGGTGGGTGTCATTCCTGAAGCAAAAGGTTGCCAGTTCATTTCCCTCTCGGGGTACATGCCTAGGTTGCAGATTCGGTCCCCAGTCAGGTACATACAAGAGGCAGGCAACTAATCGATGTTTCTCTCTCATGTCGATGTTTCTTTCCCTCCCTTCTCCTCTTTCTAAGAATAGATAAATAAAATCTTCAAAAATATGAGGGTTTAGAAGAGGAGACTTAAAAGAGTTGTAAACCTTACATATCTTGTAAACGTGTTCTTAATAATGTAGTTCAAGACTTGTATTCTCGACTCCATTCTAAGAAGACAAATAACCCAATTAAAAAATGGGAAAAGGACTTGAACAGACACTTCTCCAAGGAGGATATAGAGGATCCAGAGACACATGAAAAGATGCTCAATATCGCTAGCTATCAGAGAGATGCAAATTGAAACCACAATGAGATACCACTTTACACCAGTCAGAATGGCTATCATAAACAAAGCAACAAACAAAAAATGTTGGAGAGGTTGTGGGGAAAAGGGGTCCCTAGTTCACTGTTGGTGGGATTGCAGACTGGTACAACCATTATGGAAAACAGTATGGAATTTTCTCAGAAAACTAAAAATGGACCTGCCTTATGACCCAGAAATTCCACTGCTGGGATTATATCCTAAGAACCCTAAAACACCAATCCAAAAGAACCTATGCACCCCAATGTTCATAGCAGCACAATTTACAATAGCCAAGAGCTGGAAGCAACCTATGTGCTCATCAGTAAATGAATGGATCAAAAAATTATCGTACATATACACAATGGAATTCTATGCAGCAGAAAGAAAGAAGGAGCTCCTACCCTTTGCAACAACATGGATGGAACTGGAAAGCATTATGCTGAGTGAAATAAGCTAGGCAGTGAAAGACAAATACCATATGATCTCACCTTTAACAGGAAGCTAAACAACAAAACAAACAAGCAAGCAAAATAAAACAACGACACTGAAATAGAGAACAGGGGGACAGCGACTGGAGGGGAGAGGGGAGGGAATTTCAGGGGAAAAAGGGGAAGGATTTACAGGAACTAGTATAAAGGACACATGTACAACAACTAAGGGCAGTGGAAATGGGAGGGAGGTGGGGGACATGGGGGGTGGGTTGGGATGGGAGTAAAAGACGGAATACTGTAGTTGAAAAATAATTAAATAAAAAATTTTTTTGAAAAAAAAAAGACTTGTATTCTGAACTACAAGTCTTGAACTACTTGAATTCTGGCTTCACCACCTAGTTAGCTGTATGACATTGACCAATTTAGGGAGAGAATATTGTATAAGTGATAAGCGCCTGGACTCTGGACTCAAATTACCTGGGATCAAATTTTAGCTGTTACTAACTAGCTGTGTGAACTTGGGCAACTCATTATAATATCTTAAACCTAGTCTGTAATAATAGAGATAGACTGGGGAACAGTAATTTCTATCCCAATGAGTTGTGGGAACTGCTGTATAAGTTAATATATAAATCATTTAGAACAGTGCTTGGCACATAAATATATACAGTAAATACTAGTTAAGTGCTAGCTGATGTTGTTATTGTTACTAGTATTACATTATTTTGAGTTTTGTGCTATAAGTTAAAGCAGTTTGATTTGCTGAAGAATAAATGATCATCTAAATATGGTCTCTTGGGACTTTTTCTTCCCAAATAGGAGTTTTCAAAGATTATGCCAGAGTACTTGCTTTAGGGATATTAGCCCAACTGAGATGAAAGTAAAGTTTGCACAGCCACAGAGTGTTCTTCATTTATTTTTTTCTGAAATAATTTTTGTATTTTGATATCAATTTACGTTTGGGTTTTTAGCATTTAAGAACTGAATTTTCAGTAGATTACTTAGGTTATGTAGCCTCTAATAATTTTTCATTCTTAAAAAATTTGTTTTGGATCATTAACCAATTTGGGGAGCCTTTCAGAAGAAATTAATTCACTGGATGAATGGGAGTTCCTGGTTCTTGGGGGTGAGAAGAGCATTATTATTGCCTGTTGTATTCTTTGTCAGTACATCTAATGACCTGTTTTTAATAGTACTTTTGATGTATTTAAAGGACAGCTCAATCTGAGAGATTCCCTGGTTGAGATAACTTTGGTACAACTAGCATAGTATCTATGTCGCTTTTGTCATCTATTTTGTTCACTAACTTTTATTTGCCTGCTTTTTCACCACACCCCTCCCTACTCCTCCTCCTCATTTCAGCTTGTGCCCTGAGAAGTCAGAGTTTTGATTTCAAGGCCCATCATGCTTAAGCTTTTTACTTATGGAATAATACATATTAAAGCACCTAAGCACATGAAAAAGCTAATTAACATTTCAAAAAGTGGTAAGTGATAAATTGCTGGTAAGTGGTGTTTTTAAAATTTAAATATAGTTGGTATACGATATTATATTAGTTTCAAGTGTACAATATAGTGATTCTACATTTCTATACTTTACAATATGATCACACCATGCAAAGTTATCATAATATTATTAACTACATTTTCCTTCACCTTTTTCACCTAGTAAGTGGTTTTATCAGTCAGGGCCTCGCTGGGAAAACAGAAACCATCTCTAATAATTACAACAAAAGGAATTTAAAAATATTTTATTTACTTATTTATAGAGAGAGGATAAGGGAGGTAGGGAGAGATAAAGGGAGAAAAGCATTTATGTAGAGAGAAGCATTGATCAGTTGCCTCTCAGATGCACCCTGACTAGGGACTGAACCCACAACCCTGGCCTGTGCCCTGACTGAGAATCAAACTGATGACCTTTCAGTTTGCAGGACAACGCCCAACCAACTGAGCCACACTGATCAGGGCAACAAAAGGAATTTGATGCAGAAAAATTATAAATTTCACTGAGGCAGTGAAGGAGCTAAGAGTCAGTTGGGAGAAGGTGAGGTAATATAGAGATCACCAACAGAAAGCCATTACTACCACCACCACTACCACTGCTTTTAGCTGAAGAAACACAGAGAGGAGCAATGCTGTTGCACAGTGTCCAAATATTATTATTTTGGGTAGAGGAGAAAAAATAGAATATTTAATTTTGTTAGGTAAGGACAAGTCCAGTGTTATTCATCTCCCTCTTCCCTCCCCATCCTGCAAAAGCACAGAAAACCTCATAAAATTGCTGTTTTTGAGTACAACATTTTTTACTTTTTCTAGAAGTTGCCAGTCTGCATGTCAATGCTAAAAGATTAAAGTAGTTTTAAAAAACGGATAATAATAATAATATTACCTAGTTCTAAGACACAAAGAAAATAGAGTTATCTTATGGCAAAACTACCTTTTCTCACCTTGCCATATGATGGTACTTTTTTTGATATTTATAATAGTCACTGCCATGTGTCTTCATGGGTACCTGTTACTCTGAAAACTTTTTGCCAAATGTGAAGGTTGACTTTCCCAAATTCTATTTTTATTAGTAGAATAACCTATATAAATTGTTGATCTAAGAAATCTCCTTCTTTTTACTGTAATAGTTGACTTTGGATTTGAATTCCCAGGTCTAATACTTTTCAGCTTTTAATTAATCTGAAGAAAGATACTTGGAGATATGTGATGGTGGGGGAGTACATGGAAGCTACACTAACCTCCTCCCAGGACCAATTTGGAATCACACCTAAATTATAGAGAAATCATCCAGAATAACCAAGTGACCCCTAGCTAGAGAGAAGCCTTATAACCATGAACAGACAGAAGAAACCACTTTACCACAATGTGACTGGTAGGAAGTGCAGAGGAGGCATAAGAAAGCTGGCTGGGCTTCCACAGGTGGCAGCTGAAGTTTGGAAGGGATATTTCAGCAGCTGGGGTATTCCTCTTGAGAAGTGTGGGATCTAAATCCTAAGGTGGGCTCCCCAGTGTACAGTACCAGAGCTGGAAAGAAACCCAGATAATATCCAGTTGTGAAAATCAACAGGATCTTTGTCTGCCAGAGGGAGATGGCTGGAATGCAGAGAGCCTCTTCAAGGGTTGACAAACAAAATTTCATCTGTAGCCACTTATCCTGGGCTCTGGCAGAGGGAGAGCATAGTAGACCAGAGATGCTTGAGGAGAATGTGGCCCTGGTGGCTCTGGGGAGAGACCTGAAGGAACAGCTAACAGGATCTCTGTGCAGAGTCATTCCCCATACTGCAGGAGCCATCTTCCTCAGGCAGAGCACTCCACTCCAAATGGCATTAACTGGAGGGGAAGCAATAGCCCTTCCCACAGGAATTACTCTACCCTACCCTGTGGTGCTTAAGCCTAACCACTGATCACAGCTTGATTAGGTTAACAGCGGTTTGATGGTTGATTAGTTTAACATCTGAGGCTGAAAGTACAAAGAAGAAGCAAAAAATGGGAAGAAAAAGAAACAGACCCCCAAGTGAAAGAATAAGACAATTCTCCAAAGGAAGAACTAGATGAAATGGAGGCAAGCAACTTATCAGATAGAGAGTTTAGAGTAATGATTATAAGGATACCCAGCAGCATGAAAAAAGACATAGAAACCATAAAAAAGGATCAGTCACAAATATAAGATGCACTATCTGAGATAAATAACACAATGGAAGGAATAAACAGTAGGTTAGAAGAAGCAGAGCATAGACTCTGTTTTGAAAGACAAGGTAGAAAAAAACACCCACACAGAGACAAAAAAAAGAATTTAAAAAAATGAGGAGAACTTAAGAAACATTTTGGACAACATAAAAAGTAATAGCATCAGTATCATGAAAATATCAGAAGAAGAGAGTGAGCAAGGATGAGAATGTATCTGAAGAAATAATGACTGAAATTTTCTTTAACCTGATGAAGGAAAAAGTCACACAAGTTCAGGAAGCTCAGAGGGTCCCCAACAAGTTGAACCCAAAAAGGCCTACACCAGGACATATCATAATTAAATGATAAGGTTTAAAAACAAGGAGAGACCCTAAAAGCTGCAAGAGAAAAGCAGGTAGTAACCTACAAGGGAGCACCAATTACGCTGGCATTTGATTACTCAACAAAAACACTTCAGAAGGCAGTGGTGTGAAATATTTGAAGTGATGAAAAGCAAGAACTCACAACCAAGGCTACTTTACCCAGCAAGGCTATCATTTAAAATTGAAGGAAAAATAAGGCAATTCCCAGGCAAGAAAAAGCTAAAGGAAGGTTGTTAACACCAAACCAGTACGGTAACAAATGTTAAAGGACTTGCTTTAAGAAGAAGAAGAAAAAGAGAAAGAAAAAAAAAAAAAACAGAAGAAAACAGTCTAACAATAAAAGAGAACTAAATATGTATCTATTAATAATCACTTTAAAAGTAAATGGCTTAAATGCTCCAACCAAAAGACACAGTGTAGCTGAATGAATATGAAAACAAGACCTATATATGTGCTGCCTCTGAGAGACCCATCTCAGATAAAAAGATACACAGACTAAATTAAAGGATTGGAAAAAGACATTTCATGCTCATGGAAAAGAAAAAACAGCTGAGGCAGCAGTCCTTATATCCAGTAAAATAGATTTCAAAACCAAGGCTATGATAAAAGACAAAGAAGGACACTACATAATGATAAAGGGAATAATCGAACAAAAGAATATAATCCTAATAAACATTTAGATATCCAACATAGGAGCACCTAAACATGTAAAGCAGATCTTGATGGATATGAAAGGAGACATCAATAGAAATATGATCATAATTGGGGGTTTAAACACCCCACTGACTTCAATGAATGATCTTCCAAGCAGAAAATCAACAAGGAGACAGCGGCCTAAAATGACACACTGGATCGAATGGCTTTAATTGATATCTTCAGAGCATTTCACCCAAAGCAGCAGAATATACATACTTTTCAAGTGCACATGGAATGTTTTCTAGGACAGACCACGTTTTAGGACACAAAACAAGTCTCAATAAATTTAAGAAGATTGAAATCACATCAAGCCTCTTCCCTGACCATGATGCCATGAAACTAGAAATCAATCATAAGAAGAACCTGAAAAACATGCAAAGACATGATGAATAACATGTTTATTAAACAATGAATAGGTCAACAAGGAGATCAGGGAAGAAATCAAAAGACACCTTGAAACAAAGGAAAATGAGGACACAACGATCCAAAACCTGTGGGACACTGAGAAAGCAACCCTAAGAGGGTAATTTATAGCATTACAGGCCTATCTTGAAAAAACAATTAAAAGTTCAAATAAACACCCAAACTTCACACTTAAAGGAACTTGAACAACAAGTAAAGCCAAAAATGAGTGGAAGGAAGGAAATAATAAAGATCAGAGCAGAAATAAATGAAATACAATCTAAACAAATGATACAAAAGATCAATGAAGTGAATAGCTGGTTCTTTGAAAAAATAAACAAGATTGACAAACCTTTAACCAGACTCATGAAGAAAAAAAGAGAGAGGACTGAAATAAATAAAATCAGAAATGAAAGGGGAAAAATGACAATTGACACTGAAGAAATACTAAGGATTATAAGAAAATTTTATGAATAATTATATGCCAACAAACTGGACAACCTGAATATAATGGATAAATTCCTAGAAACATACTTCCAAAAACAAATCAGGAAGAACCAGAGATTCTGTATAGACCACCTAATGAAATTGAAGCAGTAGTCAAAAACTCACAACAAATAAGAGCCCTGGACCAAATGGCTTCACAGGGGATTTTTATCAAACATTCCAAGAAGAACTAACACCTCTCCTTCTCAAGCTATTTCCTAAAATTCAAGGGGAAGGAAGGCTCCCCAACTCATTTTATAAGGCCAGCATTATCCTAATTCCAAAAAGAGATAAAGACACTACAAAGAAGGGAAATTACAGGTCATCATTCCTGTTAAACATAGATGCTGAAATCCTCATCAAAATATTAGCAAACTGAATACAACAATGCATCAAAAAGATCATACCCCACGATCAAGTGAGATTTATTCCAGGAATGCAAGTTTGGTACAATACTCGCAAATCAATAAATATGATTCACCAAATAACAAAATGAAGGATAAACCCACATGATCATATCAATGGATGCAGGAAAAGCATTTGGTAAAATGCCACACCAATTTATGATAAAAACTCTTAGGAAAGTAGGAATTAGAGGGAACTCACCTAAACCTAAAGGCCATATATGACAAACCCAATGTCAGCATCGTACTCATTGGGCAAAAACTACAAGCATTCCCCTTAAGATCAGGAAGCAGATAGGGAAGAAGATAGGGAAGAAGATACAAATAATTGGAAGCATACTCCGTTTATGGATAGGAAGAATTAACATCATTAAAATGTCCATACTACCCAAAGCAATCTATAGATTCAGTGCAATTCCTATCAAGATTCTAATGATGTATTTGACTGAACTAAACAAATCAGAAATTTACATGGAATTAAAAAAGGCCCTGCATAGCTACAGCGGTCCTGAGAAAGAAGAACAAAGTTGGAGGAATCACACTACCTATTAAACAAGACTACACAGCCATAGTAATCAAAACAGCCTGCTACTGGCATGAAAAGAGACACATAGATCAGTGGAACAGAATAAAAAAGCCCAGAAATAAACTCACCTTTATAGTCAATATTTGACAGAGGAAGCAAGCAGGTACAATGGTCTAAAGATAGTTTATTCAATAAATGGTGTTGGGAAAATTGGACAGACATGTTCAGAAAAATCAAACTAAATCACTTTTCTTTCACCACACACAGAATAAATTCAAAATATATTAAAGGCTTAAATTTTAGGCCCAAAGTCATAAAAATCATAGAAGAAAACATGGGCAGCAAAATCTTGGATACTGCTCTTAGAAATCTTTTATTGGATTTATTTCCCCAGGTAAGTGAAACAAAAGAAAAAATAAACAAATGGGACAACATCAAACTAAAAAGTTTTTGCACAGGAAAGGAAAAGATCAACAAAATAAAAAGGCAACCCACATAATGGGAGAACATATTTGCAAATACATCGGTGAACCGGTTAATATCCGAAATTTGTAAAGTACTTATGAAACTCAATACCTAAAAACAAAATAATTCAATTAAGAAATGGGCAAAGAATCTAAATAGACATTTCTCCAAATAGGACAAACAGATGGCCAATAAACATGAAAACATCCTCAATGTCACTAATCATTAGAGAAATGCAAATTAAATCCACAATGAGCTATCATCTCACGCCTTTTAGAATGGCTATCATCAGTAAATCAAGAAACAAGTGCTGGTGAGGATGTGGAGAAAGAGGAACCATTTTGCACTGTTGGTGGGAATGCAAACTGGTTCAGCCACTGTGGAAAACAATATAGAGATATGTCAAAAATTAAAAATGGATCTGCCTTTTGACCCAGCAATCCTACTTTTGGGAATATATCTGAAGGAACCCAAACTACTAATTTGAAAGAATGTAAGCACCCTTATGTTCACTGATGTGTTATTTACAGTCAGCAAGATATGGAAGCTGCCCAAGTGTTTATCAATATATGAGTGAGTAAAACAACTATGGGACATTTACACAATGGAATTCTACTTGGCCATAAAAAAGGAGAAAATTTTACCCTTTGCAACAGTATGGATGGACCTGGAGAACATTGTGTAAGTGAAATAAGCCAGTCAGAGAAAGACAGGTACTATATGGTTTCACTCACATGTGGAATCTAATGAAGAAAGTGGACTAACAAGCAAACAGAAACAGACTCATAGATGGAGAACAGATGACAGCTAGTGCCGGGCGGTTGGGGGTGGAGGGATTGAGCAACAAGGAAAAGGACCCATGCACATGGACAACAGTGTGGTGATTGGTGGTGGGAGGGTGGTATAAGGGGACTAAATGGTAATGTCAAAAAATACAATAAAGATTAAATTTTTAAGTAATAAATAAAACAACAATAAAAATGAAAGCTACTTAATCCTTCTGAGGCCTCCAATCCCAACCCCCATGGGTGTAATATATAGAATTTCTTCCTTAAGGCCATTTTAATGATTAGGAATGCTTGTAAAACACTTAATTACTACAGAGGTGGGCACCTATTAGGCCCTAAAAAATGTTGGCTGATAAACCACAGTATTGACCATGTCTCTGAAATGGGGAAATCATGTAAAGTTTCATTTATGAAATGGCACTTTGGTACATTCTTAATATTTTAAAATTCTTGATTTAAGAGAGAAACTTCCAGTAGTAATTTAGTTTGTTAAATACTCAGGAGACCTGAGTTAAAACATAGTTAAAACATAAAGTTAAAAACATAGGGGATAGATAAAATTGTTTTTAGTGGATCTTGAAATTGATAGAACTAAAAATGTATTCCTAATGACAATATATATGATATTTTAAGAATATGTGATCAAATATGAAAGAGGGCCATGGATTTTAATAAAAGCTACCTACGTGCAAGTTCTGTGGGAAGACTTGTCCTGTTAATAAAAGTTAGAAGTAAACTGGTATTAATAGATCTCTGTGCTTAGAATGATTGATGAAGAATGAAAGCAACTTATATTGCCAGTTGAGATTCTGGATTGAAGAAAAATCTTCTGATTGTAGTACTAGGATCTTTGAAATTAAATTATGAACATGTGTCAGTTCTAAAATAATGTCGAGCATCTCTGTAGACAGGAGCTGTGCTAGGTACTGGGAATACAATGGTAAGTTAAGATAGAGAGTTCCTACCCTCAAACTGACACAGACAGTAATAATATAGCATCATGAAACTGTCCCCAAGTGTACTTGTTTTTTATCGCTGCTATAACAAATTACCACAAATTTAGCGGCTTTAAAGAACATACATTTATTATCTTTCAATTCTGTAGGTCAGAAATCTGACATGTGTCTCACTGGGCTAAAATCAGGATGTCAGTAGAGCTATGTTTCTTTCTGGACACATTACAGGAAGATTCATCTCCTTGCCTTTTCTGGCTTTTAGAGCCCACCCATATTCCTTGGTTCATAGTCTCTTCTTCCATCATTAAAACCAACAGCAGCAGGCCCAGTTCTAACAATGATTTTAAGAACTTATGTAATTAGATGGGGCTTATCAGGGTAAACTTGGATGATGATTTTAACTCCTCATCTCAAAGTTTTTAACCCCATTTATAAGGTAACTTTTGCAGTGCAAGGTAACATTCACAGATTTTGGAGGATTAAAGTGTGGACATATTTGAGGGCCATTATTTTACCTACCATACTAAAAACTATGGAAAAATAACCAATTTAAGTGTATAGGAAAGACTTCTAGGAGATCATCTGAGTCTTGAACCGGGTGAAGGAGGAATATAGAGAGGTGGCTGCTGGGTGGTTATCAAGATGAATTAGGGAAAGCATTTGAGTTAAGGGTAGTTATTTGAGTATATATGGAAGTGTGAAGTAGCATGGCTTATTTATTTTTGTTTGTTTTTTAAGGAACCGTAAGTTAGTTAAAGCTTTAGTATGAGATAGTGGAATGGGGAGAGATAAGGATGGTGAGAAAGGTTTGAATATGCAGACTTTTCATACTGTACTTCTAGCTTGGATTTATCTTGTAGGCAGTAACATGACATTGAAGGATTTGAAACTGGGGAGTGATCAGATTTCACTTGAGTTAGGTCATTCTCAACTGTCCAGAGGGAGAATAAGACTGGAGGTAAAGAGGCAGTGAAAAGGCTGTTACTTTTGCTCATGTATCTTTATGTATAATTCAGTTGATTAAGTTTTTGGCTTAGATGATTGGGTTATACTATCTGAGCTAAAAGAATACAGAAAGAAAGTTTTGAGATACATAAGGTAATAATACTGCCTGCCCCCCCCCCCGCCACACACACACACACAGAAAGATAAGAACCTTGTAGAGAGTTAACTCAAATTCTTAATTTCCTTCTCTGAAAGTAGCCTTTACTGTCAATAAGTAAGCAAAAAAGTTTAGGTTGAATTGTTATCTTTTTTTCTCTTCTTAAGGGCAAGCTTTTTTCCCTTTTGGCATCCTTTGCACATTTATATAACGTTGACTGGCCACATATTTGCCTTTCCCTGTTCTGTGGCTTTCACTTCCACTAAATGATTTAAGCAATCAGAGCTTTTTAGAAGTCTATTCCACTTTACTTTTTCTTCCTTGGGTATGCTGTGTTGATTGAGCCAGTTTCTGGCTTGCCAAACAGCCCATTATTCAATTTAATGGGCAGTATAATCCTGGCCACAGAAGGAAGTTATAACTTCAAGATATCAAAAAAATTCAGGGAGATGGTTGTTGATTGGGTGTGAAATTTACATGTAGACATGGTATTCTTTCCTTGTGGTTATGCAGCAATTTAATCTATTGCATAGCTAGGAATTCCACTTATTTTGAAAGATGAATCTGTGTTTGGTCTGGTAGATGAAAGATAGTATACATGTGCCCATATATTTTCTGTTAACTAGCTAAACTAAGAGTTCTTTTTTTAAAAAAGATTGTTTTTATTTTTTAGGGAGAGGGGAAGGGAAGGAGAGAGGGAGAGAAATATCAATATATGGTTGCCTCTCGTGTGTCCCCTCCTGGGAACTGGCCTGCAACCCAGGCATGTGTCCTGACTGGGAATCAAACCAGCAACCCTTTGGTTCACAGGCCTGCACTCAATCCACTGAGCCATACCAGCCAGGGCCTGGACTAAGAGTTCTTATTGTACATATACTGCCTAAACAATGAGAAGTTTAAGCAATGATTATACCTTTTTATTAGGAAAAGTAATAATGCAAGAGGGAATAATTATAATTTGAATTTAAGTGATTGCATTCCCCTAAACAGATTTGGGGTTATATTTTTAATATTTCTAATTGAAACATGGGGCACAGTCCACACAGTTAACTATGAAATGTAATTGCCTTTGAGGGAGGACCAAAAACTTCCATCTACCCTCAGGGATTTTTTTGCTGATCTAATAATCAGACATGAGACAGATTAGCTCAAATTTAATTACATACTATGTATGGGAAGCCCACATAGATAAGCGTCAGAGACACCCCCCCCATACATGAAAGGTTCTAAAACAGAAAGGGAAAATGGGTGTATATGACATTCTAATGTAGGTGCTTTGGGGAGGACTTCAAGGAGTCATTGCAGGATGTTAGGAAGAGCAGATGTTTAATAAATAGAAGTTTAATACATAGGTCAAAAAAGGTTATCTCTGATAATCTCATATAATGGGCAAGGTCCCTAAATCAAATTCCTTTAGATGGTTGGGGCTGGTGGTGGTGGAGGGAGGGGGGATGAAATTTCTCTTGATCCCGCCGAGTCTCAGCTGCTTTTAGCTCAAAATAATCTACAGATCACTGAGGCACATCTTGGGATGGCTCTTTCTGAACCCCCACACCAAGAAATCTAAGTTAATTTACATTACTTTAGGGCCATATGAAGAGAATTGGATTTATCAGGGGATGGTCTGATTTTTTTTTAGTTATTTCATTTTTTATTGCAAACTTTGAAAAAATATGTATTTTCTTGATTATGCTCTTACAGTTGTAATAAAGGGATTTTTCCCCCTTCACTCCCTTCCTCCCTGCACAGCCCCTCCTGCCCAGATTCCCCCACCTTTAGTTTGTGTCCACGGGACACATGTATCAGTTCTTTGGCTTCTACATTTCCTATACTATTCTTACCCTCCTCCTGTCTATTTTCTACCTACCATCTATGCTACTTATGCTCTGTACCTTTTCCCCCTCTCTCCCCCTCCCACTCCCCTGTTGCTATCCTTCCCTGTGATCTCCATTTCTGTGGTTCTGTTCCTGTTCTAGTTGTTTCCTTAGTTTTGCTTTTGATTTGTTTTAGGTGTGGTTGTTAATAATTGTGAGTTTGCTGTCATTTTACTATACATGTTTTTTTTATCTTCTTTTTCTTATATAAATCCCTTTAACATTTCATATAGTAAGGGCTTATTGATGAGGAACTCCTTTAACTTGACCTTATTTGAGAAGCACTTTATCTGCCCTTCCATTCTAAATGAAAGCTTTGCTGGATAGAGCAATCTTGGATGTAGGTCCTTGCCTTTCATGACTTCAAATACTTCTTTCCAGCCTCTTTTTGTCTGTAAGGTTTCTTCTGAGAAATCAGCTGACAATCTGATGGGAAGTCCTTTATAGGTAATTCTCTCCTTTTCTCTTGCTGTTTCCAAGATTCTCTCCTTATCTTTACTTTTTTCTCCTTATCTTTAATCTTGGGTAATGTAATTATGATGTGCCTTGGTGTGTTCCTCCTTAGGTCCAACTTCTTTGGAACTCTCTGAGCTTCCTGGACTTCCTGGAAGTCTATTTTCTTTGCCAGATTGGGGAAGTTCTCCATCCCCAATTTTTTTGTTATTTTTTTCAAATAAGTTTTCCATTTCTTGCTCTTCCTCTTCTCCTTCTGGCTTGGCTATAATTCAGATATTGGAGCATTTAAAGATGTCCTGGAGGTTGCTAAGCCTCTCCTCATTTTTGTAAATTCTAGTTTCTTCATTCTGTTCTGGATGAATGTTTCTTTCTTCTTTCTGCTCCAAACCGTTGATTTGAGTCCTGTTTTGTTTTGTTTTTCATCACTGTTAGTTCCCTATACATGTTTTTTTATTTCACTCTTCATAGCCTTCACTTTTTCCTCTCCTTTGCATCCATACCCAACCATTTTTGTGAGCATCCTGAGTACCAGTGTTTTGAACTGTGCATCTGGTAGGTTGGCTATCTCTTCATTGCTTAGCTGTATTTTTTCTGAAGCTTTGATGTCTTCTTTCATTTGGGCCATTTGTTTTGTCTCTGCATGCTTATTAGGTAGTAAGGGGGGGAGCCTTAGGTATTTGCCAGGGCGGGGACAACCCATGGTGCTGCGTTGTGAAGCTGTTTGTGGGAAAGCAGTCTGAGAGGGAACAGTGCCACTTGCTCTGCTCTCTTCTGGTTTTCAGTCATTTCTACCCCTACCCACAATCAAATTGGGCCGTTCTGGTGCTGATTCCCAGGTGGCTGGGTTTGTGTACATTCTATGACCCTGTGGGTGTCTCCAACGAACTCTCCTATGAGGCTAAAAGTTTCCCCTGCTGCCATCTTAAATCCCACAGGTGTTTTCAGTCAGAGGTTTTGAGGCTTTATTTCTCAGTACTGGAGCCCTGGGTTGTGCAGTCTGTCTTGCTCCCCACTTGTTCCTCCCAGGTTATCTGTACTTGAATGTGGGACAGTCCAGCTGCAAGCCAGCACCTCGCCGGTCCACCAGCTGCTGCCCTGCCTGCCCTGGTCCTCCAGCCTTGGAGTACCTGCCTGTCTCTGCCCCGCCTCCTGGTCTAGATGAATGTTTCTTCTTCAACTTCTTGGTTACTGGACTTCCATACTATTCGATTTTCCATCAGTTCTGGGTTTCTTTTGTTTTTAATTTTGTTGTCCTTTGGGCTGTGCGAGGAGGCACAATGTATCTACCTACACATCCATCTTGGCTGGAAGTCTGGCCTTGGTCCATTATAGGTACTGAGCAAGATGAAAAATTCAGCCTCTTAAATGATCAGTGTTGTCCATTAGTAACATTGCTGTTACTAATATACTATTACTATATTTCATTGCCTGTAAAGTGCCATTAGTTATAAGATACTATCATTTTATGTAGCAGTTAAAAAATATAAGTAAACTATGACATAATGCTTTTTTAATCTTTCAGTTACAGTTTACTTTTAGTATTATTTTATATTGGTTTCAGGTATATAGCATAGTGGTCTGACAGTCATATACTTCACAATGTGTTCCCCACCCTTATATTTCCAGTACTCACCTGGTACCATGTAGTTTTCATAATATTATTGACTATATTCCCAATGGTGTTCTGCATCCCTGTGACTTTGTAACTGTACCAATTTGTACTTCCTAAATCCCTTCACCTCTTTCACCAGTCCCCCAAATCTCCTCTTTAGCAACCCGCCAATCTGCTGTCTATGTCTGAGTCTGTTTCATTTTTGTTTGTCTGTTTATCTTGTTCATTAGATTCTACATATAAATGAAACCATATGGTGTTTATCTTTCTCTGAATTATTTTATGGTATAATGGTCTAATAACACAAAAATTTTATTTTATACTTACTGGCTGCACCATCTTAGTGAAGTCTGTTTTCTCTGCAGTGTGTAGCCCTTATATTCCTCAAAGTCACAGTTTGGGGCATGCAGAGAATCATCCTAGGATGGTGGTGGTTTTAGCATGGCTGTCTTTGGCTGTCTCTTCGGTTCTCCCTGCCTGCCTCCACAGGTATCACAGCCAGCTGTTAGCCTCCACTAATGGCCAGCCGATTGCTCTGTGACCAGTAAATGTTTATGGCATACATTCTTTCAGACCCTGATTCTTTTAAATTTGGGCCTCGTGGCAAGCTTTTGAGGTTTGTTTTGAGCCCAGGAGGACTCTTAGCTGTCTTTTCCCCTAGTTCTCTGATAAAATTTTAGATGCTCTGTGGTTTAGCTTGTTACAAGTCTCTTGACTGCCTACCACCAAAATCTTTATTGTCTTTTTTATAGTGCCTTCAGGCTTGAATTTTCCACTCTGTATTCCAAATAAAGTCAGTTCACATGGGGAGAGCTTCAGAGCTCTCTGTTCTCATGGTCTGCCTCTGCCAATGACCTGAAGGTGGGAGTAAGGAAACAGTGGTTCCTTCTCTTGGAATGACACTCCAGTCGCGTATTCTGTTATGGAAACTTCACCCTGTCAGCAAGGTGGGGCAAAGGCAATTGGGACCCAGTATTTTTGGCCTGCCTGCCATGTTAGAACTTCTGCCCAGTGAGTGGTAACAGATTTAAAAAATAGACTCCTTTTGGCTGCTCTTGTTTGTTATAGAACTTTTGCAACACAGATGAGAAATGCAGATGAACTGTCCCTTCTGGGAAGATACTGGAGTCCTCAGCTGGGAGCTGAGATATGAGGAACCCCTGCATTCTAGTTTGCATTCACCCAGAGTGGAGCTTACATCTTGGTGAACTCAGGGAAGGATGGGTGGAGGAGGAAGCAGGTTGTGGTTCAAATGCCATGGACTTTTACTGTTTTTACAGAGATTTAATAGATTTTCTTGAATAAATGTTTCTTCATTTGCTACATATTTTTAGGGCAATTTCCAGAATCCCTAAATGATTGGTTTAAAAAAAAAATTTTGTTATAATTGTTTTGCTGTCTAGATAGATGGCCCATAGAACTCAAATTGACATTCTAGAAGTTATCTCCATTTGCACTTATTTTTATCATTTTATGTTTTACTTTCTAGAATTCCCCTATTCTTTCTGGGGTTTCCTTCAGCTTTTTCACCTCTCTTGCTGTTTCTTCCTGATAATGTATGCTTTATGCCCATTTCCCCCTCAGTGGATTTAAGAGTTGTCTGTTCTTTATATACTCTAATAGTATATTTATTTACCCTTATAATTTTAACATGCATTTCTGACTTAAAGTCTAAAGTTAATTAGTATCTCTTCCTTTCTTTCATACATCTGGAAACCTGGTTTTACTGTATCATTCCTCTACGTACAAAATGTTCTTTTTGTCTGGTTTTAAATTTTGTTTTTTATTTCTCCAAATTTGTTGTTGTTATTATTACTGGTTTTTATATAATTCTGGTTTAGATTTGCCAGTAACTTTTTACCATTTCTTTTCTTTTAGATTCACTTTTTTTCTTTTGAAGTATATCATTTAGCTCTTTCTCTTGGTTTTATTTATAGTGAATGCTCTCATTCTGTGTTTTTCTGAAAATGTTTTCCCTTTCCCTTTAATGACAGTTTAGGCGGCATAGAATTTTAAGTTGACAGTTATTTTATCTCAGCCTTTTGATGATGAAATTCCATTTTGTTCACACATCAAAAATCAATCTAATTATTGTTTCTTTTAATATGGTCTGTATTTTTCTCCAGTCTCTTTTTTTTATTGTGGTAAACTGTACATAACATAAAACTTTCCATCTTACCATTTTTAAGTAGTTCTGTGATGTTAAGTACTGTTACGTTGTGCAATCATCACCACTATTTCCCAGACTTTGCCATCATCCCAAATGAGAACTCTGTATTCATTAAACAATATTATTATCCTTTTTATCTCTCTGAATTTTACTATTTTATATACCTCATATAAGAGGGATCATACATTATTTGTCCTTTGTGTCTCCGGCTTATTTTGCTTAGTGTAATGTTTTCAGTGTTCTCCTGTGATGGCTTATTAAGGCTGATAAGATTTCATTGTGTGTACATACTACCACTTCAGGTTTATCCATCAATGGATATTTGTGTTGTTTCTACCTTTTAGCTATTGTGAATAATGCTACTATCAACAATGGTGTACAGATATTTGAGTCCTTGTTTTCCATTCTTTTGGCTATATAACCCAGAAGTACAATTGCTGGATCAAACTTAGATATAATAACTCTACTTTTAATTTTTCAAAAAAACCCAACATACTCTTTTCTATAGCAACTGCACCTTTTTATATCCCCATCAGCAATACGCAAGGATTTTAATTTCTCCATATCCTTGCCAACACTCTTTATTTTCTGTTTTTTCTCTGGTAATAGTCATTCTAATGGGTATAACGTGGCTTAATGATTAGTGATATTGAGTATGTTTTCATGTGCTTTTCAGTGTCTTTCACTATATTCTGTTTTTTGTGTGTGTTTCTTCTGTTACATAGCAATGTGTGTGGTGTGTATGCACATTATCATGTTTCAGTTCACGTCTTTTATAATATCTGGATGATTCTCAGTCAAAAGTCACTATGAATGTTGCTTTTTTCCCATTATCACTCCTATCTCTCTCTCTGTGGAGCATCTGTTAACAGTATGGTGGTGGTTCTTTTCATTCCTTTTTATTTTTAAAGTTTTTCTTTATCTTTTATTGATGCTTCATGGGTACTTTTTCTATATCTGACTCTGGTGTACTGATTCATTCTTTATTATATCTCATGTTATTTGAACCTTGAATTTTAATTTTTAGTTTATAGTTTTTATTTTTAGAGGTTCTATTAGGTTCTTGTTCAAATGTACCCATAATTTTTATAGTTATAAAACATTTTCCAGATTCTTCTATTGGTCTTTATTTATCTTAAACTAATATCTTTAGGGTCTGTATCACATGTTTTCTAGTATCCAGAGTTCATGGGGTAGGAGTCTAATATTATCCATGGTGGATTATTCCCTAATGTATTTTGTTTAGTTCCATTGGTTGCCTTTTCACCTTCGTTGGTTTTCTTCTTCTTCTTTTTTGTTTGTAGGAATTCTAAGTTAAGAACCTAAGTTAAGGTTCTTGTCTCCCGAAATGTTTGAGTTTGATTTTTTAATGATTCTCCAAGATTAGCATGTCTCAGCACAACTTTCTGTATTTCTCAGCTTGAGTGTTTCTTGTACTATTTGAATAGACACCAGGCTGATGGTATGTTTCCCTGTCATACCTCTGTGGTATGGATAGATTTCTTACAATCCATTCCTTCATTAAGAATATAGCACTTCAAGAGTTTTGGCTTCCTGTGAGAATCTTAGTCATAACCTTACTTTTTTAGTAGCTCAAATTTTTGTCTCCAATCCTGTTGTAGACTTTTTAAGAATTCTGGTGAAATACACATAAAACAAAATTTCTGTTTTAACCATTTTTAAGTGTACAGGTCAGTAGTATTAGGTACATTCATATGGTTGTACATACAGTCTGTAAATCTTTTCATCCTATAAAACTGAAGCTTTATGTCCATTAAAAAACAACTACCCATACCTCCCTCCTGCTGGCTCACATAAACCACCATTCTACTTTATATATATGCATTTGACTACTTTATGTATTTCATATAAGTGGAATAATAGAGTATTTGTCTTTTTGTGATTGGCTTATTTCATTTAGAGTAATATCCTCAGGGTTCATTCATGTTGTAGCATGTGTCTGAATTTCCCTCCATTTAAAAGGCTAATATTCCATTGTATTTATATACCACTTATGTTTATCCATTCATCTGTTGATGGAAACTTGGGTTGTTTTAATCTTTTGGCTACCATGAATAATGCTACTATGAAAAGAGGTGTGTAGATATCTAAGTTCTAAGTTTCTATTCCTTTGTGAGGACCTGCCATACTGTTTCCCATAAAGGGTGCACCATTTTACATCCTCACCAACAGTACATAGGGTTTCAATTTCTCAACATCCTCTCCAGTGCATGTTATTTTGTTTTGTTTTTCTTTCTAATAGTAGCTGTCTTCATGAACCTAAGGTGGTATTTCATTGTGATTTTGACTTGCATTTCCCAAATGATTAGTGATGTTCAGCATCTTTTCATGTGCTTGTTGGCTGTTTGTAACAATCTTCTTGGAGAAAGGTTTATTCATATCCTTTGCCCATTTTTCACGTGGGTTGTTTTTGTTATTAAGTTATAAGAGTTCTTTATATACTTTGGATTAACCACTTATCAGAATGATTTGCAAATATTTTTCTCAGTTCCATAGGTTGCCTTTTTAGTCTGTTGGTTGTGCCCTTTGATGCACAGATGTTTTTAATTTTGATGTAGTTCACCATGGTAAGTTTTGAAACTAAAGCCTGTGTGTTACCCAGACCAAGAAATTTCCTCTGAGGCTCTGGTTTTCAGTTCAGTTTATTTTTAGGCCCATGTTTTGTTTTGTTTTGTTTTTTCCTTGTGTACTTGCTTATGCATTTTAAAGGATATTTGTTATACTTTTATTCAGCACTTTTCTATTATGTGATAAGAAAGTTTTTCATTTACCTGGTCTAAAGTAAAGGTAAGAATAAATGTACCGCCTATCTAAGTTAAGAAATTTTGCATATGTTAATTAGGCTAGGAGCCTCTTAAAATCCTAGGATTAAAGAAACCTTTATTTTTTGGGGGGGTCATTTAATCATTTTTTACTTTTTAAATTATAGATGATATGCAATACTATACTAGGTTCAGGTATACAACACAGTGACCAGATACCACATAACCCACCAAGTGATCATCCTGATAAATTCTGCATCCATCTGACATCACACATAGCTACCTGAATACCATAGACTATACTCCACATTGCCATGACCATTCCAGAAAAACCAATTTATACTTCTCAAACCCTTCACCACCTTTACCCATTCTCTCCAATCTCCCTCCTATCTGGCAGCCATAAAAATGTTCTCTGTATTACCCTGGGTTTGCTGTCTACCCACAATGCAAGAGGTTACTGGTTTGATTCCTGGTGAGTGCACATGCTTGGGGATGTGGGCCAGGTCCCCAGGTGGGGCCCTGCAAGAAGCAGACAATCAGTGTTTCTCTTGCACATCCATGTTTCTCTTCCTCCCCCTCTCTCAAAAAATATATAAATAAAATCTTAAAATAAATGTTCTCTGTATCTATGATTCTGTTTCTGTTCTACTTGTTTGTTTATTTTGTTTTTTAGATCCAATTGTTAATAGTTGTGAATTTATTGTCATTTTATTGTTCATATTTCTGATGTTCATAAAGAAAACCCATTAATATTTCATGATACTGGGTTGGTGGTGATGAACTCCTTTAGCTCTTTCTTGTCTTGGGAGCTCTTTATCTGTTCTTCAATTCTAAATGATAGCTCTGCTGGGTAGACTAATATTGATTGTAGGTCCTTGCTTTCCATCACTTTGAATATTTCTTACCAATTCCTTCTGGCCTGCAAAGTTTCTCTTGAGCAATCAGCTGACAGTCTTATGGGAGCTCTCTTATAGGTAACCAACTGCTTTTCTCTAACTGTTTTTAAGATTATCTTTGTCTTTAACTTTTTGCCTTTTAATTATAATGTGTCTTGGTGCGAGCCTCTTTGGGTTCATCTTGTTTAGGACTCTGTGCTTCCTGGACTTGTACGTTTATTTCCTTTGCCAGGTTAGGGAAATTTTCTGTTGTTATTTTTTCAAATAAGTTTTCCATTTCTTGCTGTCTTCTCCTTTCAGCATCTCTATGATGTGAATGTTGGTATGCTTGAAGTTTTCCCGGAAGCTCCTTACATTATCTTTATTTTATTTTTATTCCTTTTTTCCCTAATCTTCTGATTGGGTGTTGTTCTGCTTCTTTATATTAAAAATTGCTCATTTGCTTCTCAGTTTTATCTACTCAACTGTTGATTCCTTGTAAATTATTCTTCATTCCAGTTCTTTTTTATGGTTGCTATGTTCTTTTTCATGTTGTTGAAGTTCTCACTAAGTTCCTTGAGTGTCCTTTTAACCATTGTTTTGAACTCTACATATGGTAGTTTGCTTGCCTCCATTTCAGTTAGTTCTTTTTCTGGAGCTTTCTCGTGTTCTTTCATTTGGGACCTGCTTCTTTGTCTGCAAATTTTGGCTTCTCCCCTAAGTTTGTTTCTTTGTATTAGGTAGAACTGCTGTGTCTCCCAGTCTTGGTAGAGGGGCCCTTTTGTAGTAGGTGTCCTATAAGGCTCAGTGGTACAACCTTTCTGTCACCCAAGCTAGGCACTCCAGGTGTGCCTCTGTGTGGGCTGTGTGCATGGTCCTGTTGTAGTTAAGCCTTAATTGCTGGTGGTGTCACTGGGAGGGACTGATCCTCAGGCAGATTAGTTGCTTCTACAATGGAGTAGCTGCTGTGCAAGAGCCAACTCTGTAGAGCAGGACTTGCTTCACTGTGTTCGTGTTGGTGTTGGTCTTTGTGTTCACTGTGTCTGCCCCTTGAGTGTGGTGCTCAGGGAGGTGGTAGAGTTGTAATCTGACATGGTTGGAAGCTGTCCATCAGGTACGCCGGCTCTGGGTCCTCCTGGGGCCACCCAGCATGAGCTACAGAGCAATCTGAAGATGGCTGATACTTGCACTAGGCTTGGAGGTGTCCATTAGAGGCCAAGATGCAAACTAAGGCTGGTTGCTGTCAGTGCCAGGCCCGGGGCCATTTAGTGAGAGGTGCAGAACACGATAAGGCCAGGTACTTCTTGTATGCATTTTGTGAACTTTTGAGAGATTTTTGGAAATTCTGCAGCAGGAGCTGATGCTGGCAGTTTTTATGGAAAATTTTGGGTGTGCCTGCAAGTTGAATGGGACAGGGTCTCAGGGAATCACCAGTGTGGGGCAAACTGTATGAGCTAGATTGATGGAGACTCAGATATGGTGCCTGTCTGTGTGCTTTGTGGGAGTTGTGGAAACTCAGAAAAGGAACAATGCCCTCTGCTAGCATTTTGTCTGACAGAAGGTTGCCCCCAGCTCTTGCCATGGTGCCAGACAATTCAGTTCCTCCTTATATGTCCCTGGGTCTTTTCAAGCAGTTGTGCCAGTGCTGGAGCTCAGAAGCAGTGAGTCTAAGTTAGTCCACATATGGGCCCTTTAAGAGGATCTGCCTGGTACTCTAGAGGCCCTCTGTCTCATTCAGCCACAGTCCTTATGGGGTTTGTTGTTGTTGTTGTTGTTTTGTTTTGTTTTGTTTTTTGAAGGAGAGGAAAGGAGGGGTGGGAGGAGAGGGGGAGACATTTTATGTGCCCTGACTGGGATCGAACCCTCAACTTTGGCATATTGGGCCAGTGCTCCAACTGACTGAACTACCTGGCAAGGGCCCCTGCTGGGTTTTTTTTTTTTATTGATTGATTTTTAGAGAGAGAGAGAGAGAAAAACATTGATTTGTTGTTCAACTTATTTACGATTAATTGGTTGCTTCTTGTAGATGCCCTGACCAGAGGTCAGACCTGCAACCATGGAGTATTGAGATGATGCTCTAACCAAGTAAGCTACTCGACCATGGCCTTGCTAGTTTTTATAGTCAGAAGTTATGGGGGCTTCTCTTCCTGGTGTTGGAACCCTGGGCTGTGGACCCCGATAGGGCCCTGGGACCCCTCACTCCTCAGGGCTATCTCAGGAGCAGCTGAGATATCCCTCTGCATTTTTATCTGGCACACGTAGGTGTCAGACCAGCCAGTGCAGCCAGTTCAGGTGTCTCTGTTCCTTTTACTGGTCTCAACCTGGCTTCTTCTTAAATCCCTAGTTGTGGGACTTCATTCAGCTAAATTTCATGCAATTCTGAATGATGTTCTGTAGTTTAGTTGTAATTTTGATGTAGTTATGAGAGGATTTGAGTACTGTGTTTACCTACACTGGCATATTGACCAAAAGTCAAAAGAAAATTAATAATATCCTCTTCTTTGGATAGCAGGTAGGTTGCCACAGTGGGGAAAGAGGATTCAAATTTAACTTAAGACAAGCCCTAGTATTACTGCAGCTGTAGTTGACCTGAGGGAAGACAGATTGGTAGTATATAAAGTGTCTTACAAATTTAGATAACACAACCCACTTAGTTGTATAATGATGCTTTATTACTATTATTTTTATCTAACACTCACACAAGAATATAAGTACTTTCAAGATATTATAGCACCCAATACATCTCAATGATTTTTAATTAGGTTTTTATGTATATTTCAAGCTGAAGATTGTACAGCAAACACTGAGAGGGTATATTGTTCACTGTTTTCCATTATGTCCACACAGCTGAATATATACTGCCATTTGTTGTTGGGCCTTGTTGGATGTGGAATGAAGTATTTTTTGGATCCAGGGTAATCTGCAATTAGCTCATAGCAACATTGGGCCATGTGGTAGCCTTTTATTGCTGTTACTTTTTGATCATGGTATCTCCCCTGTCAAGTAAGTATTTTTCTGCTGTTACTATTTATCAAATAGATGAGGTAGTAGAAGGTGCAATACTTAGTTTCATTACTTTCAGAGAGTTGATAACAATGTAGTTGCACATTGTCATTGTCCTGCTAAGTCACAAATCTTTGCTACTTTTGAACTCTTTGGCCAATTGTTTTTCCAGCCAATTATAGGAAGTATGCCGTGCTTTACGTACTAATTAGTTCTTCTTTTGGATATTATAATTAAAAATCTTGAGATGGGGAGATTAGTTCTGTCTAATATAACCACAAGGGTCCTTATAATAATGAGGCAAGAGATGAGAGTCTGGGCGGAGAGGCGGTGACTGCAGCAAGAGGTCGGAGTGAGAAAGGGGTCGTGAATCAAGGAGCGCAGGTGGCCCTGCTGAGCTGAAAAGGGTAAGGATGTGGATGCTGCCCTCAGAACCTCTAGAAGGAACCACCAGCCGTGCCAAAACCTTGAATTTATTAGCTCAGTGAGACTCACTTTGAATTTCTGACTGCCAGAACTGTAAGACAATAAATGTGTTGTTTTAAGCCACTAAATTTGTAGTAATTTTTTATAACAACAATAGGAAACTAATGCAACAAGGAAGACCTAACTTCTGTGGTGAAGGCACTAATAAAATATTTGTGTTTCCTGACTAATTTCATTTTTGTTTCAGGGAAAAACTGGGCTAACTTTTGCTTTTAAGTTGTAAGCATTTTCATAGTTTTATATCCCAGCAGTGAGACAACTAAGACTAACGAATGTCACCTTTCTTCTAACAGTCAAGTGAGAAGTAGATCAGGACAGAAAGGTTTGATTACATTCACACAAGTAATTCCATAGCTATGATACATTAGCAGTGCAGTGACTTCCCTTCTGTTCTCTATCACTGATATGATTGCTCACATTGTTGCTTCAAAACCAAGAATTAGAGTAAAGTCAACTATTAAAGGCTAATCTCTGTCATCAGAGACATTGAAGACTCTTCTGTTTTGAGCAAGTACAGGCTTCTTTCAGAAGTAAACAGCTTAAAAAGCACAGTGAAAGGAATGTTCCGTTTAAATGATTAGCCAATAAGTTTCACAAATACAGTATTTCTTTGAAATTTATTAATGTTTAATGAAGCTGTTAAACTTCCTGCATAATTCTCAAATTGTATCATGGGGAAGCTTTGAAAGCTGTCATGTATTAGTAATTATCACACACACACACACACACACACACAATGTTCAACCTTTTCCTGGCCAGCATGGCTCAGTTGTTTGGGCATCGTCACACAAAAGGTTGCCAGTTTGATTCCAGGTCAGGGCACATGCCTGCGATGTGGGCCTGGGTGTCCCCGGTTGGGGTTTGTGTGAGAGGCAATCAGTTGATGTTTTGCCTTCATGTTGATGTTTCTCTCCCTCTCTTTCTCACTACCTTTACCTCTCTCTACATAAATAACTAAAGTCTTTTTTAAAATGTTCAACTTTAATATGTGTGGGTGGGGGTAACCTTTCTTATATTTGTAGGTAAATCCTGTCATGTTGAGACTACCACCTGTAAGAAATAGGAAAAGGAAGATTGTTTTTTTGTTTTTAATTTTAAGCTCTTTGAAGCCTAAGCCATAATTTGTAACTGGAAGATGGGGGTCTTGTTCTCAAGACTGCTCTGAATGACTAGATTGCCCAGCATATATGTCCGTTGCCCTTGGTGGGCAGTTGTTTGGAACGTCGTCCTGTACACGAAATACAGTTGCGGGCCTGATCTCTGGTCAGGGTGCAAATGGGATGCAACCAATTGATATTTCTCATGTTGATATTTCTCTCTGTCTTTACCACTTCCTCTCTCTCTAAAATCAATGAACACATACTTGGGTGAGGATTAAAAATGAAACAAAAAAACTCTGCTGTTGTTGTTTTAACAAGCAATATTTACTCACTGCAAATAGTAAATTAGAAAAATACAAATATGTGGAAATAAGAACCAGTGATTTATTCACTGTTAACAGTCTGGTATAGATCCTTCCTGACTTTTCCTGTATATACTGTTTTCTAAAGTGTTTTTTATCACGTAGCATCACATTGAATATCTTTTCATGTGACACACTGTAATTTTAATGTATGGCAATTTTCCATAAAGCTCAAGTTTAGAATCTGGAATTAGACTTTGTTTTCATTCTGGACTTTTCAGCTTAACACTTTTGTGACTTGGATAATAAACCTCATTTGCGAAATGGGGATATATCATAGGGTTGTTGGGAAGGTTAAATGAGGTAATATAAAGCATTTCACACAGAATCTGATACACAATATTAGTTAATAAATCCTCACTTATTTTACTCAAATATTCTATTATATGAATGTCCTATATAGGTAATGTAGCATTGCTGTGGTTAGAAAACTTTTCGTAATGTTTCAGGGTTATACGAAAAAAATGCAATATTTAAGCATCTGTTTTTTCTTATCCTCACCAGAGGACATGCTTATTTTAGTGAGAGGAGAAGGGAGGGAAAGAGAGAGGGAAATACTGATGTGAGAGAGAAACATCAATCAGTTGCCTCTTGTACACATCCTGATGGGGATTGAACCCCGGGACCTAACCCACAACCCAGGAATGTGTCCTGATTGGGAATTGAACCTGCCACCTTTTGGTTTATGGGATAATGCTCCGACCAACTGAGCCACACTGGCCAGGGATAAGCACCTTCTTAAATGTCAGGAAGACTTAACAGGTGTGAGATTTGGGATTTGAGTCTTAGTACCTTTTGTGATCAAGAATAACACCCATATAAATTTTTTATTTTTTAATAGCATGGTTATTAGCATAGTCTTACTTTGTAGAGAAATACCTATAAAATATTGTATTCTTATAGTCTTTTTTGTTTTATTGTTGACATGATTACAGATGTCCCTCATTTTCCTCACCTTTGCCTGCGGGAGCGACTTTCCTCTCAAGTCCCCCCATGGGGGGACTTGGATGAGAGTAAATATGACTGAGACATGATGTGATCTGCTTGGGGAGGAGAAGTGAGCAGTGGCCAGTTTCTCAGGGGATAAAGGCCAGCAGCGGCCAGTTTCTCTGAGGAGTAAAAGGCCTCGAGCCCCCTCCTCCAGGGCCTTTTATCGGATTGTAATACACAGGAATACAGGGCAGCAAGGATCAAACAGTAGATAACATTTCAAAGAAATCTGAGGACTTACTATGAGTCAGTCTGTCAAGAACAGAGTTTTAGAGTTTCGTGCTCAAACCCTTAACGTATGAATGAAAGCACTTCTAGCAGAGCACATTTCACAGGTTTATCAGGAAGTCTTTGTGATGCCAGATTTTTCCCCAGGACACACTCTGGGAAGGCACCTCTCCCAACAGGTATTCGGGCTTAAGGGGATTAGAGCCAGGAAGTGCTTCTCCCAGAGAACATGATGACTCGGGCTTTGTCAAAGCTGGGATGGGGGGTGGCGGGGTGTGTGTGTGAGAATCCATTGCTCTTTGTTGCAGCACCCGCCCCCAGTCCTTCCATAAAGGCCTCCCAAGTGATCGAGTCTGGCTTAGGTTGCCCGCCCCCCGCCATGAGGGGTCTTACCTGTCATTGACTTCTGACCAAGCTTTGGGGGCAGGGAGAGGAACTGAGGCAGCGTTTGCTACCAGAGACAAGCTTTGTCTCCTGTGGCTGGCACTCAAGAGGTTGTCCCTCACCCTTAGCCACAAGGGGTCGAGACACAATTCCTAGAACCAGGCAGAGTGGTCTACAACATTTGCCCACCTCCACCCAGACCCCCGACCCTGCCACCCCCGGATTTACAACACTGTCCTTCCCCTCTGAGATCTGTCCGTCTGTTCCATATATCCATGTCTCTTATTCTATTATATTCATCAGTTTATTTTGTACTGTATTTCTAATACTGATTTATTTTATTTTACTGTAAGTTCAATTCAGAAGATGGTATATGAAAAAACCTTTTAATTGTGTTTATTTAAGTATATCATTTACAAAAGGCACTGAGCTATATGATAACAGGTGCATAAACAACCTGCAGTTTTAATACTCTCTTTGCCAGTGATTAGGTGAGTGATTTTGGACAAATTACTAAATACCATGTGACTGTAGTTTCTTCTGAATAAAATGAAGGCATGAGACTAGATCAGCAGTTTTCAAATTTGAGTAATGTGCAGATCCTTTAAAAGGGACAGATGTTCCAAGTGTTGATTTAA
This sequence comes from Artibeus jamaicensis, assembly GCF_021234435.1. NCBI lineage: Eukaryota > Metazoa > Chordata > Mammalia > Chiroptera > Phyllostomidae > Artibeus > Artibeus jamaicensis. Next base: position 24,250,701 of record NW_026521788.1, read on the forward strand.
ACTATGTTATTGTTTTTAATAATAAATAGTGTGGACAAACATAAAGCTAAATAGAAGTTCCCTCTGCTGTATCCATGTAGAGCCACAAAACCCAAACAAATGAAGTATAAACAAAACTACAAAACCAGAATATTAACAACATTAATATGATAAATGATAATGGGTTGCTGAAAGTAAAGTGCTACTTGCAATGTGAATGTGTTATTGCTCCTTATAAATCCTTTTGCATTAGGCTACCTAGAATACTGCACACTAGATGATAATTTAATTCTCCTATCACGTTTCTATTAAAACTGTCTTTTAGATAGTGCATCATGGTATCATCTGGCCTTCAACACTAAACCATATTGCCTGTCTCTGCTGTTCTCATTAGCCCAGCATAGTGAGGGAAAGTGATGACTTTCTGTGTTGTAAACACAAAAGTGGGGACGCAAATATCCTGGAAGCACTCAATTATAAAATATTCTTTCAGATCATCCAAATGTTCAAAGATTACCGGTGATGAAGGCACAAAATTAAAAACTTCTTATAGAGAACCTATAAACTCTTGAATGTACAGCCATTGATCTTGGCTGTGGTCCATGTTGAGAACACCAACTCAGATTATTAAGCTACTTCTATGATTCTGTGACTAGGTAACTGTTCCTGTAAGTAACTATAGTCCTATGTGTACACATTCCAGGGTTTCTCACTGTCTAGGTTAGGAAAATATATTTACAAAACTAAATAAAATTAGTGTTTTTTTTATACCAGCAACTGGAAAAAACCATAATAATTGCTGTAGGGCAACGTTCCTCAATAAGAGGTTATTTTGCACCCCAAGAAATGTTTGGCAGTGTTTGGAGATATGTTTGGTTTGCAACAACTGGTGGGGGGCAGCAATGCTACTGGCACCAGGGATGCTTCTAAACATACGGTAATACACAGGACAGCCCCTCACAACAAAGAATTACTCAGCCCAGAATGTCAATAGTGCTACTTAAGAAGCCCTGCTGTAGGGCAATGTAACCAACCTAAGAGTAGTTTTAGACATAAAGAGAACAGCATGATCATATTTTTAAAAACGTTATTATTGGAAGCACAGAATGTTCCACATTTTATCCTATAATATAGACCAGGACTGTTTAAAATCAAGTATTTGTGAAACAGATTTTTACTTTAATAATTTTTTCTGAAATGGGTTTAGGAACAAAAGAATAGAAGTATGGAGCTGCTCAAGGTTTTTTAAAGCAAATGTGGTTTCCATAGTATGGTTGCAAAAGCTGTTACCTAAGCAAATCAACCTTATTTGATTTGTCTTTTTTATAGCTGTTTATATAAGATTTTTCTCTTCTACACTTAAATTTGAAAGACTAACCTTTTTAGTTGTGGTTCAAAATTATGTCAAAGTGATGTGTAAAATATGAAAATCTACATGCCCTACATGACCCTATATCAAATGAGAAAATCACTATGTTTTCAGTATTGGGTCACTCTTATAACTTTTTGTTTTGTTTTGTTTTACTTCTTCTTGTATAAAATTTTCAAAAATATACAAAGTGAAGAGAATAACTCATGAGCCCTGACATGCCCATTAGCCAGCTTCAGCATATGAACATTTGCCAGTCTTGTTTTATCTCTCCTCTCCTTGCTAGATCCCTTCCCAGAATTATTTTAAAGCAACTTGAAGACATCATGTTATTCCATTGATAAGTGCTTTGTAACACTGTTTTAAAATGAAGATTGAAAAGATATTGCCTTGTGGGGGTGTGCTATTGAGGAAGGGGAATTGTGAAGTCTTGGGAGTGGAGGTTTATTAGATGTAGGAGGGTCACCTAGAGCCTTCCATATGGTAGGTGCTCTATTGTATACTTACTGAATTGAAAAATTTAATATAAATGATATGTGAAGTAATTACAATTTTAATGTGCCACAAAAACAATTTACTTATTTTTAAAAACAGTTTTTATGCCACTTTTAATTCTAGTGTTGGATTTGATCAGAGCCCAGCCCGGCCACTGCTCTTTCTTTTTACCCCCTGGTATCTCACTGATCCATACGCTTTCTTCTGGCCCTTTTCCCAAGTATATATACTCATGACTTGATTCGTGGAAATCTGATATTACTTTGGTTCCTCCCTTTAAATATTTGGAATTTTAAAAATTCCTAAATCTAATGAAAGGGAGTTAAGTGAGAGAGTGACATGAAAAGATTAGCATTTTTGAACAATAATTATGGTTATGTTGTGGAGGATAGAGTGGATTGGATGCAGGGAGAATAGAATCAATGCAATTCAGACTTGAACATATAGAAAGATGATTGAGGAGCTATGTAAGAACTAGAACCCACAGTCTTTGGTGACCAAATGAAGGAAATTGGAGGGACAGAGCCAGGAATGATGGCAAAATGTGTAATTTTGACACCTAAAATGATGGCACTATTTTCTGAGAGAAGAAATATAAGGAGCAGAGTAGGTTTGTGGGAAAAATATTATTCTATGTGATTTCGTATTTTGGTGAGTAGAATAGAGAAAGAATCTTCTTTCAACTCTCAGCATGGTGTTCTAGTGAAACAATTGTTTTACTTGAGAAGCTCTTCGAAAATTCATTTAATTCATGCTTTTTAACTGGTTTATGAGAAGAAAATTTGTTGGGCTACTTGTCCTCCCCATTCTTTGTGGCATGCAAGTCTTGTGTAGTCACTGGACCAGATTTCACCTGACACTCACATGCCAGAGGTGGTATATGAGGTGCCTTGAGAGAAATAACAATCAAAGTTGGGCAGATGAGGCATGTCTGGAAAAGGCCAACCATTGTTAATATAATAAGAATGGTTTGAGGGACATCACTGTAACCTGGCAGCCAAGGAGAGTGGACTGGAATGTGCCTGTGTAAACAATGATGACTTCACTGCACTAATCAGCGGGGGCAGTAGATGCTGTTGAGTGAGCATGTGGGCTCTATGGCCTTAGAATTCAAAGTGACTGAATAAGTGGAGCAAGGAATCTGCATCAAATCTTGCATTAAGCTTGAACATTCTCCACGGAAACTATATGGATGATTCAGAAGGCTGCAGCTATGGGCAACGGTGATTGGCAGCTTCATCAGGACAATGCGCCCACTGTGCATCATGTCTCGTGGGGTTTTTTGGTGAAACATCAAATCACTCAGGTGACTCAGCCCCCCTACAGCCCAGATTTGGTGCCCCTCGACTTCTGGCTTTTCCCAAAACTAAAACCACCTTTGAAATGGAGGAGATTTTAGACTGTCAATGAGATTCAGGAAAATTTGACCAGGCAGCTAATGGTGAATGGTGGTGGGGAGAACTGTGTGAGGTCCTAAGGTACCTACTTTGAAGGGGACTAAGGGTCATTGTCCTATGTACAGTATTTCTTATATCTTGTATCTTCAATAAATGTCTCTGTTTTTCTTAGTACATGGCTAGATACTTTCTGGACAGACCTCAATACCTAAGATAAATGAAAACATATGTCTATACAAACTTGTATAAAAACTTATATGTACAGTGTCCATAGCAGCATTATTCGTAATAACCAAAAAGTAGAAACAACACAAATGTGTATGAACTAATGAGTGGATAAATAGAATGTGCTATGTCCATACAGTAGAATGTTTGGCCACAAGAAGGAACAAATACTGATACCTACTATAACATAGATTAATCTTTCAAATATGCTAAATAAAAGGCAGTCACAAAGACCATACACCATCTGATTTCATTGGTATATAATGTCCACAATAGGCAGTCGTAGAGACAGGAAATAGGTTAGTGGTTGCCGGAGCTGGGTGAAACGGGGTGAGAAGAGACTACTAATAAGCATGAGGTTTCTTTTTGGAGTGATGGAAATATTCTAGAATTAGATAGTGGTGGTGGTTACATATTAAAGGCCACTGAATTGTACATTTTAAAAGGGTAAATTTATGGCATATAAATTATATCTCAAAAGTAGTCTTAAAAATAACTGAAAGAAGAAAATGGAAAGTAAAGCTTGTCAGTTCTTTTAAAGTAATGCACTAAGATATTGCTTGGAGGGCTCTTAAGGAATTAAAAACACTCTACAAATGTGAAATAACAAATAAAATAGAACAACATTGTTGCTTTTTAATTTGGTGACTTGTGATGTCCATTTAATTGCTTTGACTGACTTGTAGAGACAGCAATTCAATGAATAGTTTATTCATTTATTTCTGGGTATTTTTGCCATCTTAATATAATTTTAAGAATTGGAACACTGGAGTGGAGTGAAGGGAGAGAATATTAGATGGGGAGATTTTTTATGTAGAATTTGGTATCTGGTTATTGGTAATCAGGAAATATTTGATGGTTTGAGTTTGTCAGGCAAGGATTTGGAGGATCAGAAACTGTTGAGGCTGAAGCTGCTCGGAGCCACTGGGGACCCCTTTGTTTAGAGGTCTACATGTACCTGACATGTAGCTGGGCTTCCAGCTTTCATAGTTTTTCCCCATAGCTTACTTTGCCTCTGACACTTTGCTTTTTCAGTTTTTTAGATTTATTAATTTATGAATCATTGTAGAGTTAAATTCAACTTAAGGCTAGACAGGTTATAGGTGGTGAGGATTCCTGAAGGAAAAATATACAAAGTATACTGTGTGAGAGACATATTCATTCATTCCATTTTGGATTACAACAGGCTTTTGGGGCTTGGGTATTTATATTTGTTTTTAAAAAACTGGTGGTTGTATAGTTGCACATAAATAGATGGTTTTGTTTTCCAGGGAATCAGTTGAGACTTAAGCATAGGAACTTAACCTGAGCTCATTTCTAGGTGAAGAATGAGAATGACGAGTTGCTTAACATACTTCAGATAAATAGGCATCTACTTTCATGTCAGTTCCTTCCATTTTTTTACCCTGTCCCTAGGAGCTGTGATATATTTAAGGTCTTTGTGGATTGACCAAAGGGATAATGACCCTGAAATCTATTTTAGTGACTGGACCTTTGTAGGTGATCTGAACGATGGATTCTAATAGAATGAGGACACTGACTTGTGGTCATGCTTAGCTGCAAAAAGGGGAATTCCTTTGTAGTCCCATCAGATATGTGGGCTGACTTTAATGAGGGGAGCTAGTGGTGCTGCCAGGGCTGCAGACTCCTCTCTATATTGCTTAGATAACAATTCTCTCTACCCTATCCTCTTTGACCTTTCTGATTCCACAAAATAGTGTATCTAACCAAGCATTTGGATTGGGGGTGGGGGGCAAGAACTGGCAATACAAAAGAATGTCATATTCCTTCTCAGTCCACCTGAAATCTTACGTGTGCTTGTAGAAGAGTAGGGCAACTTAACTGGTCCGTTTCCATTTGTAGCATGCCTGGCATATTTTCATCTTCACATGTATGTGCTTCTTCACTCATGCTCCTCCAAATGCTTTCTTGTTCCTTTCCATGTATTTAAAGCCCATCTATTTTTAAAAGTCTAACTGAATTTCTTTCTCATCTGAGCAACCCATTTTAACTTTATTTAACTTTACAAAGATGAGTGTTTTCTCTTGCTGCTTTGTAATTTCCTCATATACAGGGGTTATGCATAATTTGCATCTTGGCTGGTAGTTAGCAAGGCCAGGAACAAGAAAGGTTATTGTGACTCTAGTGCAGCTCTCCAACATCCTGCAGCAGCAGACAAGGGACTAGCCTTTGAATTTAAAGGAAACCGGATAAACGATCAAGAATCCAGGAATTTAGAAATATTTGTGACTGGTAGTGTCTCTCACTGGACCCTCCTATTATGGCAGTGATTTTCAACTTTTCATCTCATGGGATACATAAACTAATTACTAAAATTCTGTAGCACACCAAAAATATATTAAATTTTTGCCGGTCTGGCAAAAAAATAGGTATAATTTTGATTCATTGACACCAGACAGCTATTGTATTGGCTATTGTCATTTTTTTATTTGATAGTCTAAGGGAAAAAAGGTCAGTGCCCCTGACTAAATAGTCAATTATAACATGTTTTAAAAATTCTTACAACACACCGGTTGAAAAATCACTGTACTAAGGCAATTTTCAGCCTACAGTTCCACAGGAAAGTGTGAAGGAAGTTCCCGGACATAAAAAAGGACACAGTAACTAAATTGGTATGAAGTTTTTGCTGAATTTACTTTAAGCGTAATTAATATCCATCCTAAGTTCTTCATTAAATAGTTTAAATAAAACTAAGTGCTTTGCACATACTCTGCCTTGGCTAGAGAATACCAGTGTTTAGTTTGTTTTCAAGTTGGATTTTATTACTCAGCATAGGTATACCATCTAGGTACATTTATGTAAAGCTTCCCAATAGCTTGAAGAATTAAGTTATGTTGTTTATTATTTTTTTACTTTCCAGTTACAGTGGACACACAATTTTATATTAGTTTCAGGTATACACCATAGTAGTTAGATATTTATATAACTTATGAAATGATCCCCTGATAAATCTGTCAATAATTACCCCCAACACCATACATAGTTATTACAATATTATTGATTATATTCCCTAAGCTGTACTTTACATTCTGTGATTATTTTGTAACTACCAATTTGTATTTCTTAATCCCATTACCTTTTTCAACCAACCGCCCTACCCTCCTCCTACCTGGCAACCATCAGTTCTTTGTATCTCTGAGTTTGTTTCTGTTTTGTTGTTCATTTGTTTTATTAGGTTCTACATATAAGTAGAATATTTATATGCAGAAATCACATAATCACAAAATCATAATATGTCTTTGACTTATTTCACTTAATACCCTGTAGGTTTATCCATTTTTTTCACAAATGATAAGATTTTGTTCTTTTTTATGGCTGAGTAATATTCCATTGTGTCTGTATACCAATTCTTTATTAAATTGTCTATCAATGGACACTTAGATTTTTTCATATCTTAGCTATTGTAAATATGCTGCAGTGAACATAGAGATGAAATATTCAAAGTGGTGTAAAGCAAGTGCCTACAATCTAGATTACTCAACCCAGGGAGTCTATCACTTAGAATTGAAGGAGGGATAAAGAGCTTCCCAGATAAGAAAAAGCTAAAGGAGTTTGTCACTACCAAACCAATATGACAAGAGATGTTAAACTGTCTTCTTTAAGAAGAAGGAGGAAGAGGAGATAAAAAATATGATTAGTAAAATGTCAGTAACTATGTACCTATCAATAATTACTTTAAATGTAAATGGATTAATCCCTTTAATCAAAAGACTTGGGGTGCCTGAATAGAGAGGAAAGCAAAATGCATACATAATGATGCCTACAAGAGACCCACTTTAGATAGCAAGACACACACATATGGAAAATAAATGGAAAAAGATATTTCATGCCAATATTCCTGATGAATATAGATGCAAAAATCCTCAACAAAATATGAGCCAACTGAATTCATCAATACATTACAAAGATCATACATCATAATCAAGTGGGATTTTATCCCTAGATTATGTTTCCGTTTTTCCCATTCCTTCACTTCCATCCCCATGTCTAAAACAAGTGTGATGCTATTCATTTTAGAGAATATTATTTAGGACAAAGACATGGAAAAAACATCTATGGCTCCTTGAAGTGATGTGTTTTGCACCCAAATATGGAGTTGCCGCATGTCACTCATTTGGGTCTCTCTTTAGCATCTCAGAGGTGTTGCATGTACTGCAGGAACCATCTCTTTCTAAAAGAGCTTGCTTAGTGGGACAGTGTTGGGACCTGTCTATTTTCCTGTCCATTTTTTTCTCAGGAAAATGGGATCTAGCCCATTTTCCTGAGGTAAAAATATATCAAGTTAAAAATTGCAGGATGAAAGAAAAGCATTTGGTCAGGCAGACAGCTGTATAGAGTGTATAGTGTTGATTTTATCAAACACAGAGGGAAAGCAGATAAATTCCAAGAAAGACACACAAGGTGGAACAAGGTGGAGAATAAAGTGTGGGAAGTCCCTAAAATCAGATGCATATAGGAAGAATCTTCCCCATGATTAGCTCTCAATTTTTTTTAAGTAGTGTTGCTTCTTAGTTCTTTTCTATTTTTAAATTTTTTAAAATTATATTGATTTTACTATTACAGTGTCCCAATTTTCCCCCTGTGCTCCCCTTCACAGCACCCCCCACTCCCTGAGACAATCCTCAGCCATTGTTGATGTCCACAGGCTTGCATGCAAGTTCTTTGGTTACTCGATTTCCTATACTGTACTTAACATCCCCATCACTATTCTGTGACTGTCTATCTGTACTGCTCAATCTACTCATCTCTTCACCCATTTCCCTACATGTCCCCCAATCTGGCAATCATCAAAATGCTTTCTTTGTCAATGATTCTGTCTCTTTTCTTCTTGTGTGCTTAGTTTGTTTTTAGATTCAATTGTTAGATATGTATTGATTGCCATTTTATTGTTCATAGTTTTGATTTTTTTAAAAAATAAGTCACTTTAACATTTCATGTAATAATGGTTTGGTGGTAATGAACTCCTTTAGCTTTTGTCTGGAAAGCTCTTTATCTGCCCTTTGATTTTAAATGATAACTTTGCTGGGTACAGCAGTCTTGGCTGTAAGTCCCTGCTTTTCATCACTGAATATTTCTTGCCAATACCTTCTAGCCTACAAAGTTTCTTTCGAGAAATCATCTGACAGTCTTATGGGAATTGCCCTGTAGGTAATTAACTGCTTTTCTCTTGCTGCTTGTAAGATTCTCTCTTTATCTTTAATCTTTTGCATTTTAATTATGATGTGTCTTAGAGTGGGCCTGTTTGCATCCATCTTGTTTGGGACTCTGCACTTCCTGGACTTGCAGTCTATTTTCTTCACCAAATCAGGGAAGTTTTTTTTTTTCATTACTTTTTGAATACATTACCAATTTCTTGCTCTTTCTCTCCTTTTTCTGGCACCCCTATAATATGAATGTTGGACTTCTTGAAGTCGTCCCAGAGGCTGCTTATCTTTGATTTTTTTGGATTCTTTTTTTTTCTTGTTGTGTAGATTGGTGGGTTTATTTTTACTTCCTGTGTTCCAAATCACTGATTTGATTCTTGGCTCTATTCACTCTATTGTTGTTTCCCTATAAATTGTTCTTTATTTCAATTAGTGAATCCTTCATTTCTGACTGGATCTTTTTTGTCCTGCTGAGGTCCTCCCTAAGTTCCTTGAACATCCTTATAACCAGTGTTTTGAACTCTGCATCTGGTAGATTGCCTATCTCCATTTTGTTTAGCTCTTTTTCTGGAGCTTTGATCTATTCTTTCATTTGGGCCATGTTTCTTTGTCTCCTCATTTTGGCAGCCTCCCTGTGTTTATGTCTGTGTATTTGGTAGAGTTGCTATGACTCTCTGTTTTGGCAGCATGGCCTAAAATAGTTGGTGTTCTGTAGGGTCCAGTGGCACATCTTCTGCTCTCACCCAAGTTGGGTACTCAAGTGTGTACTTCATGTGTGCTGAGTGCACTCCTTTTGTAGTTGATCCTTGATTTCTGTTGGCAAGTCAATGGGAGGGATTTATCCAGACCAATCAGCTGCAAGGACTGGTTGGGACCACTAACCACCAGCCACTACTGTCTGTGGAGACACACCCCTGCAGGGGCAGGGTAGTGGTACCTTGGTGTGAACTGAAGCTGTCCACTTGGTGTGCATGCTCTTGGGTTTCCCAGATGGTATAGGCCAAGGTCAGCTCCCATTTTGCCTGGGGCCACCCTGACTGAGCTATAGAGCAATCTGAGATAGCTGTTGCTTGTGCTGGCCTTAGACATTCCCAGGTGAAGCCAAGCTGTGAATCTAGGCTGGCTACTGCTACTGCCTGGCCTGGGACCACTTAGCAACAGGTATGGGGGCTGGGGGCCCTTTGAGGCTGGCTGTTGCTTGTTTGAGAGGATTCAGGATATTGTGAAGCATGAGTCAAGACCAACCATTCATATGGAACAGCAATTTGAGTAAGTCTGTAAGTTGAGTGGGACAGAGACTCTGGGGATCTCAGGGTGGGGCAAACAGTTTTAGCCAGGTTGATGGAGTCTCACATATGGCACCATCCTACCAGCTCTGTGGCTTTGTATGGAGAAGGTTCAAAAAAGAGACAATGGCCTCTACCCACCCTTCTGTCTGTGAGAAAACTGTCCCCCAGCTCTCACCTTATGCCAGATACTTCAGTTCCTCCCTATGTGCCACTGGTACTTTTCATGCTAATACCTGGTGCTGTTGCTCAGAGGGAGTGAGTCTGGGTAAGTCTCTCTGTGGGTTCTTCCAGAAGTTTCTTCTACTGACAGAATCCCTTCTGGGTTTTGTAGACAGAAGTTATGGGTACTTATCTTCTTGGCACTGGAACCCTGGGCTTGGGAGCCTGGTATGGGGCTGGGACTCCTCGCTCCCAACATATCCCTTCTGAATTTTTATCCACCACGCGTGGGTGAGGGGCCAGCCTGTTCCAAATCTCCACCCTCTACTGTCTGGATGGATGTGGTTTCTTTAATTCTGTAGTAGTCAGACTTCCATTCAGCTTGATTTCTGATGGTTCTGAGTGATGGTTGTTCTGTCTTTTAGTTGTAATTTTGATGTGGTTGTGCCAGGAGTCAAGCTGTTTACCTACCTATACTGCCATATTTACCAAAGGTCTCTGTTTTTCTAGTTCTTTTGTATAGTTCTCCAATTATTTTGCTTTTTCCTGGAGTCTTTAGTTTCAAAAGCAGATTATGAAGAAGTTTATTATGAAGTTTAGAGCCAAATGCATTATTGAAATTAACCATCCCCCCAAAGTCAATATCCAATTACTGTACCTTTTTGGTACAGTAATTCAGTGTAGTGAATTTTTTCAGTGTAGTTAACCCTGCTGCTTGATTCAAGGGAATCCAGAGGAAGCCCTGTCACTGTTGGAAGTTGTTGTTTCTTGCTTAACCCTTCATGTTGTGCTACTAGGTTGAAGAGCCCTGTTACCTGTATCTCTGAGGGAGTGGCATTTTCAAAGCAAAGATTTCCTACTTCCCTCTTGAGAACCAGTGTAGTATATTGCCTAATACTCGTTAGAGGGAGAGATTGCTTGCTTTAATTTTGACTAAAAGGGAAGTACAGAGGCTGTTGCTTTCTTTTCTTCATATCAAATTAAGATGATCACATTTGGAAAAAAACTTTGCTGTTCTTTTTCTTTTTTGTTGTTGTTATTCAAGTAAAGTGTCCATTTTCACCCCCATCCCCGCCCCCCTCACTCATCCCTGCCTCCCACCCTCTAACCTACCCACTTTGGCTTCATCCATGTGTCCTTTATACGTGTTCCTTGATGGCTAATTTTTCTTAATCTCTTAGAATTATGTCTCTTATGCAGGTAGTAATTATGGTTTTTAAAGCTAAAATGTGTGATTTATTTACTTAAAATAAGCCATCTTGTAGCCATGCATAATTTTCCCAGGCATTTTGTTGGAAAGTAAGTGCCATAATTAATTGGGTACAGTTAGTTGTAGGAGAGGTTTAAGAATAGATTTAAGTAATTTTGCTGCCTACTGGCATATCTAAGAAGGACACGAAGTCCCATGAAGCAATTTGTTGGTGGGGATTAGATCTCTGGATGTCCTGCCTGTCAGGAAAAACCCTCTCTGTCCCCAGCAGCTCTCTTAAATGTTAATGTGGCACTGTGCAGAGAGATGAGGACCATCTCATTTCAGTGCAGGTTGCTGGGGAAAGCCTGTCCCTAGGTATGCGTGGGTGTGTGTGAGGGCTGCCAAGCACTCTGCCTCTCTGTCTAAAGTATACTGCAGAGCAAGCAGCGTTGCCTTTTTATTGGACTCCGGTGTGGGGAATCCCTGCTAGCCAGTAAATTTGGGGAAATTCCTAAATGCTGATGCATTTTCAGCTCTAAAATGATCATGCCCTTGTTGGAGTAAGGAGCAAAAAGCACATAGAGAATGTTTTTAAAACACAAGTCAACCAATTCCTAGTGTGTCTTTTACTTGATAGAGCTGTGCAGGCATAATTTTTCTGTTGTCAAGGGAGCAGGGATTCCACGTAGTCCAGAGATTGCTCTTCTTTTCATTTACCCAGGGCTCCTCCTGCTCTAATTATTTAGCATGCAGATGCGGTTTCGTGATCCAGCAGGAGAATATCCCCAATTTCCATATATACCATGCAGTCAGTGAGACAAATGGTAGTGGTGGCTGTTCCAGACAAACCTGGCAGTGTTTCTCCCAGCAGTTTTCTAATAACCTTGGTGTCTCTGCAGCAAGGTTAGTGGTTATGTATTTACTGAAGCTACATCTTTCTTTTTCTTTCCTCTCTCTGCCTCTCTCTGTACCCCTACCTTCCTTCCTGCCACCCCCTACACTTAGGTTTATACACTTGTCTGTGGTTTGCAGGAACTAGACATGCATTATTAAAATACATCTTCAAGTTTTTAAATATGTGCATAATAGAAATATATCTAAGTGTTCAAAAACATTCTCTTATTGGCCTGGTTAGTGGCAGATTAAGGAAACAGAATATAAAATAGCCAAATATTTTCTAGGAAATTATGCTTATTGAGTAGGCATTTGTCTGACAGATTGAAATGAGCTTCTTTTGTGCACTGGCATATAGTTCAAAATTGCAATTTTATTCACTTTATAGTGGTTGTGTAAAATTCTGTTGACTCATTTCATGGAAATAAGGACTCATTTTAGCTCTGACCCTTGTTTGTAGACCCTGCAAGGACAGCAGTTTTCATTTTCGTTTAATTTGTAGGGAAAACATTATCATGAATGTGTAACCACTTAATTTAGTATTAGTTATACAATCATAGAAATGGACGAAGGAAGAATACTTTTGGAAAGGCAATTTTTAAAGAACTCAGAATGTTTCTCAGCAACTCGTAATTAATAGGTATTTATTGCATATATATTCTGGGAATGTATTGAGCACTTTGCAAATTCTAAAGAATAATAATATGTTGTGTACAAGGTTTTTCATACCAGTTTGAGTAGACAAAAGTTGCCCATGGTACAGTAAGTGAATAAGACTCTGCTAAATAAGGTACTAAGCTGTACAGCAAAAGTTCGAGAATACAGTGATACATGATGAACTGATTTGCCAGTGAGATCATTTCATTAGATGTGAAATTGGTGTTCAGTTTAGTTCATGTGGTTCTGGATAACTGGGATTATGGCTAGGTTTTTTTTTTAATATTTAGTATCCATATCCTGTCTTTGAACACATTGACATTGCGTAAGCAGCCACTGCTTTTGCCACCTTAAAGAATGAGTCACATATGGTAGACAGCAATTAGTTTTTAGAATCAGATGTATCCAATTTCAAATCCTAATTATGCTGATGCTTTCTATTAGCTTAATTATATAATATAAAATAGTTTTAATATTAAGCTAAACAAAACATAATTTGAAAGACATACCTGCTGCCCATTTACGTTTTAAAATAACACATCCTTCTGGACCCAGCTGAGGTCCCCCCTCCAAGAAGCTTTCTCTGGCCACTCCTGCCCATAGTAATCTTGTCACTGAAAATTCATTTTCTCTTGTTTATTTAAGTTGCATTATGTTTATTTCTTGTTTGGCACTTAAGCATTTTCATAAATTAATGTATATCTATTTTTATGATTGTATTATGCTTTGCTAGTTAGAGTGTTAGTTCTTAGATGACATGGACCTTGTTTTTGTTCATTTGTTTGTTTCTTCCTGATAGCATCTCAGTGTTGCTCTTAACAGGTACAGAGTTGATACGTGAAGAAAGTAATAAATAGAGACAATTGTACTTGAGCAACAATTAAAAAAAAGAAAAGAAAAAAGAAAGTGATAACAGTTGCAGGAAACAAGGGCAAATTCTATTCTGTATTCCAGTCCATGAAGGGCGTTCTGGCCTATTCATTTACTAGGTATCCAGCCATTACCTACCTAAACAGGTAATTGCTGACTTTGAATGTATGACTCTAGCTGGTTAAACACTCAGTGGCTGCTCTCCAGTGTAACTCTGAAATGATAAGATTGTAGTGAAAACACCTAGGTAGTAGGCTATATGAATGTTTACACATACAAACTAGTGATGAGTAAAATTTACCTAATACATTCTGTTTGGAAATTTTACACTACATCCATATCACTAAGGGATGGGTAAAGAAGATGTCTTAAATCATTTTATGTTTTGCATTGTCACATAGAAGCACATCATGAGTAATTAACTCATGACAGACCACTTGTTTATAACATTCCTTATTTTAAAAGATTATTCAGTATACTGGGTAACTATTGGAATAAAAATCACATTTTCTTAAGTAGGGACCTAAGAGAGTAAGGTTGGGTATGCCTGAATCCCTTCTCGTGGCAACAGTCTAGGATGTAGTGTGATGTCTTGGTGCTAGTTTGGCTGTTTTCTTGAATCTCATCTTGTTATCTCTTTCCCTGAGTGGAAACAGTAAGTCTGTGCTTAGAGTTCTTGACTCCTATAACTGGTTCATTTGTGCCTGTTTAGAATGACTACTGTGTTTACTCCCTGAGGCTTATAAAGGGGTATGTTTGGGGTATTAGATGAATAAAAAGTAGAGGGCAGGGTTGTAACTTTCTAGTTTTTATCCTTGGTCCTCCCAATGACTATCTCTGAATTCACATACAAGTATGCCAGGGACCTTAAAACCTACCACTACCAAGTGAACAGAATTGACATTCAGTTAACTGACCATTTCCAAAAATGGGATTGTATGGGTAGAAAGTTGGAAACAGTAATGGTGTTTAAGAATATAATCTTAGCACAATAGGTCGTAAGATATTCTAAGTTTAAATAATATGTAATTCAACTTTTGTTGTTCATAGTATGGATACCAGTTAATAGAGTGAAATGTCTGGAATTTGAATTTGAGTGCGTAGTAGCTGTAATACAGCATTCTTCAAAGGTCTGTAGCTCTGAGATACCTTTAGAACTACAATAGCTTTAGCTTCATGTCAAGTAGGTGTGGGAGCTTTTAAGAATTTATAATGTGCTCTGGCTGGAGATCTCCGTTGGTTACAGCGCTGTCTGAATACACCAAGGTTCTGGGTTCCATCTCTAGTCAGGACACATACAAGAAGCAATCAATGAATGCATAAATAAGTGGACCAATAAATTAATGTTTTTTTTCTCTCTCTCTCAAATCAATCAGTAAAAAATAATTTATGATTCTATCTCTATATCTTTTTTAGTCTATTCATCTTGTTTTGATCTCTTTCTTTGATTTTTTTAGTGGGAGAATTGCTCCATTTCCATACTACATCCATATAAAGTAAGATTAAACCATATTTGACACACAGGATTAGTTAGTTCTTCTGACCCCCTTCCCTCAAAGGTAATATCAGTGGAGTTTGTCTCCGTATTTCTAGCTCTCCCTTTCTACTTCCATTAATCTTGGTTAAATCCTGTTCCCATGTAATTCTTCATCATATTTGCACTCCTAGAAAAAGGTATACATTGATTAATCTTTATAACTCTCCTGGGCTTCTGAAATTAAATCCATATTTTCTAATCATGGTACAAAAGTAGTTATTCTCTTTTAAAGACATTATAGAAATAAGCCAGGCAGTGAAAGACAAATACCATATGATCTCACCTTTAAGTGGAACCTAATCAACAAAACGAGCAAGCAGGCAAAATATAATCAGATACATTGAAATTAAGAACAATCTGTAACCAGAAGGGAGGTAGGAGGGGATAACGGGGGGAAAGGAGGGAAGGGTTTTGAGGAACAACTATGAAGGACACATGGACAAAACCAAGGGAGGCTGGAATCAGGAGAGTGAGGTGGGGATGGCTGGGGTGGCAGGGAGTAGAAATACTCATTTTTTATTAAAGTGGACCTCTTTTTGCTTGGTGAAATTACCCTGGGTATCCTGGGATTCCCTGGTGCTTATGTATTTATAGGTTTGTATCTAGGAGGGCTGTATAATAAAAGCTACTAGGCATGCTGGATGCCACCATGCTCAGAAAGCTTTGATTGCAGAAGTACTTTGTGAACACCAGCACTTCAGTTGAAATGTAACATTCCAGGATTTCAAATCCAGTGTATATTTAAATCATAATAGTGCTTTTCATTCTGATTACAGAGAAATAAACAAATACATTGTGGTCTGACAAAGAAACAAATCAGGTATTTTTGGAGGCATTTCAGAATCTTGAAAGCCTTGCTCTATTGGTATATACTTAGTAGTTATGCTTCAGTGATTGATTCTCCCTGAAAGGAATAGTATGCATATGAGGTATTCTTCATAGTATACATAGGCGGGCAGAGGGATTGCAAGAGTATGTAGTAGTCCTCCTTTACTCAGTTTCACTTTCAGAAGTTTAGGTACCCATGGTCAACCATAGTCTGGAAATATTAAATGGAAAATTTCATAAATAAACAATTCATAAGTTTTAAATTGCATGCTGCTATGAACAGCATGATAAAATGTTCAGCCATTCCACATGGGTCGGGAACCATCCCTTTGTCCAGCTTATCCAAGCTGCATACAATTGCCATTTATTAATCACTTGGTTATCACATCAGTTGTCAAGGTATCCAAGTCCTTGTGTTCAAGTAACTTATTTTAGTTTTATTATTATTTATTGTTGTTAATCTCTTTAATAATAGATTAAATTTTATCATAGATGTGTGTATAGGAAGAAATATACTATTTATTGAGTTCAGCACTATCTGAGATTTCAGGCAACCCCTGGGGGGGCACTTGGAATGTAACCCCACTTTCAGGAATATCGTCCCTGAATTGTCAAATAAAAGTTGTTTTATAATGACTATGCCTTAAGTAAAAATGAGTAAATTTTAGAAAAATTTCCATTAAAACTGCTAAAAATTGAAAATGTATGTGTCTGATCATTGTGATTATGTTTTAAAACTAATTTTCTCTTTTAGAGATATTGAAATATTAGTGTATAACATGATGTAATTTCCAGGACTTTCTTCAAAATAATGTTAGTAATGGGAATGGAATGTGGGACAGATGAAATAAGGTCAACCAAAAGTTGGTAATTTTTTAGTCTAGGTGATGGGTATATGGGGATTTATCGTGCTATATATTTGTATATATTTGTTTTGTTCTGTGGGAGGCAGCACAAGTTATATGCAGAGATTGAGCTCGTCTTTGTCAGCAATTTATTTAGCATAGGTTTGCTGTAGAATTATAATAATATCACAAGTCAATAGCATATAGGATAATATCTCTTACTAAGCAAAACATAGAAATAACATACTCCAAACAAATGACAGATTAATCACCCTATTGTTCCAGGCAAGGGTAAGTGAAGAAATAAAGTTCAAATTTAACACAAAGTATACCTTGTATGGTGATTAGCAGAGTGAAAGAGGGAGTGGAGGAGGTAGAAGATAAAGGGGAGATAAATGGTGATGGAAGAATACCTGACTTGGGGTGGCGAACACACAATACAATATACAGATGGTGTGTTGTAGAAATGTATGCCTGAAACCTATATAGTTTTATTAACCAATGTCACCCCCAGTAAATTTAATTAAAAACATGAGGTGTACCTTCTTATATGAGGAGGCACTCAGGAGAGTGGGTGACCAACTAAGAATGATTTCCAGCTGCCAGCACAATGAAGCCCCCCCCCCCCTGTTGCTATAGTACATTGCTAGGGAATCAGGATGCCCTTGTTGGTAGGCAGGCAGGTGTTTTTCATAGGCTACTTTCTGGGTTGTTTTTTTTATTGTTGTTCAATTTTTCCCCATTTTTCAGCTGTCCCCATTTTCCCCCATTACTCTCCCCTGCCCTACCCCCCACCACAGTCATACTTTCTGGTTTGTCACCGCCGCCTTGGCCAGCAGTGTCTCCTTAAGACAACAGTGAATGCCTTAAGAGTCTCCAGACAGTTTTTAAGATTATCAAAGAGTTGTCTCTACCAAACCAAAACTCTCAGACAGTCCTCACAAGCTCTCAGTATTTGTAGTCTATAAATGTCCCCTTGCCATAGTTATTTCTCCACATGTTCTTATCAATCAGTCCCCAGCTGGGTCCCTGAGCTGCTGGGCTTCTGACTGCTTATCAATGACGATAGATGTAGAACAGAATGATGACACCCTGGCATGACTTACATCATTGTAACAAAGCAGTATGGAATGATGACATAGTGCAATACAACTTCATACTTATATCAACGCAACCCATAATCAAGTGGATGAACATAACTTCACTTAAGTCATAAACAAATGGATTTGAAATCATATTAAACCTATATACAACAAAATTGAAATTTTTCCACAATAATAAAAAGTTAAAGTAAAAATACCTTGAGAGCTCTTCAGAGGGAAGTAAGTTAAAACTTAAAAAGATACCGAAAAGGGTAAGCTTTAGTTTCTGGAAAACTCACTTACATAGAACAATTAATTTTCTGACATTGCTAAGTAAACGAGGCCTCATGTGGTGATTTTGGTCACCTGCACTTGAGCACTGGAACTTTTGTTCTCAGTTTTTTTCTTTTTAAATAAACTTTATGATTACTTTATTTATCCACAAAAGCTATCACATGATCTACTTTACTGGATCTCATCTGGCATCACAACAAAAAAAGTTACTGAACTAAGTAATTTTCAAGCTATTCTAAAGCCCCCAACCAGAGACTTGAGAAGTATAACCCTCAGAATTGCAGGGAAATCTTGGCAAATGTGAAATTTCTTTGAAACCCCATGTTTTACACCTGAAGCTTGCATATATATTTTATTCTACTATGTACTGAGTATATCTATTTATTATAATATTAAAATGCTTTCTACCTTAACTTCAAGGAAAATATACTCCAGGGAACTATGCCAGATTTCTCCTCTAACACCAAGTAACAACACGTGGACACACTATTTCTTACTCATTCCCCAATTTGATCACGGCTCCTGATTACTAGAAATGCTGGCTTCTGATGAGGCACCCGTTTCCTTATGATAAATAGCCGCTGTGCTATATATTCTTAACTGTTATCTTTGTGGTAATGATAACTCTTTGTAGTCTGCCTTAGATATCTCTTTCTAGCTGTGTGATCTTATATCTCTAACCTCTCTTTGAGCTTCAGTTTGACAGTAAAACAAACAGTATTAAAATAATTAATATAGAGAGGTTTAAATGTTTTTATACTTATTGTCCCTAATTACAAAGATTATATTCAATAATGCAATTTCAACAACATAGAAATGCATAAAAGAAAAAAATAACTACCCATCATTCTAAAACCCAAAGATAGCCACTATATTTCTTTTAAGATTTTATTTATTTATTTATAGAGAGAGGAGCAGGGAAGGAGAAAGAGAGGGAGAGGAACACTAACATGAGGTTGCCTGTCACATGCCCCTAACTGGAGGTCAGGCCCACGACCCAGTCATGTGCCCTGACTGGGAATCAAACCAGCCACCTTTTGGCTTACAGGCCAGCACTCAATCCACTGAACCACACTAGCCAGGGCTAACCACTGTATTTTTATTACATCTTCCCCAAATTTTTTATAAGTGCACTTAAATTTTCTTTAATTTTTAAAATTAGCATTTATAAGTCAGTCAGATAATACAGAAGTATTATAGAATAAAAAGCAAGCATCTTTCCTTAGAGATAAACCCATTTATTAACAGTTTGATGTAGATTCTTCCAAACTTTTTTCTATGCTTGTACAAATGTGAGGATATATTTCATATGAAAATACAGAATCACACTAATATTTTAACACAAACATAAAATCATACTATATTTAATTTTATAACTTAATTTGTACACTTAACATCTCTATGAAATATTCTTTTTTTTTTAATATTTTATTTATTTATTTTTAGAGAGGGGGAAGGGAAGGAGAAAGAGTGGGAAAGAAACATCAATGTGTGGTTGCCACTCATGTGTCCCCCAGTGGGGACCTGGCCTGCAACCCAGGCATGTGCCCCGACTGGGAATCGAACCGCGATACTCTGGTTCGCAGGCCCGCGCTCAATCCACTGAGCTACACCGGCCAGGGCTTTGAAATATTCTCTTCACAGATGTATATGTGGATCATCTTCATTTAAAAAAAAAAAAAGATTTTAGCCCTGGCTGGTGTAGCTCAGTGAATTGAGCACGGGCCTGTGAACCAAAGGATCACAGTTCAATTCCCAGTCAGGGCACATGCCTGGGTTGCAGGCCAGTTCCTAGCAGGGGACACATGAGAGGCAACCATACATTGATATTTCTCTCCCTCTCCCCTTCCCTCCCCCTCTAAAGATAAATATATAAAATCTTTAAAAATTTTTTTTAAAGATTTTATTCATTTTTAGAGAGGGGAAAAGGGAGGGAGAAGGAGAGGAAGAGAAACATTAATGGGTTGTGTCTTGCATGCCCCTAACTGGGAAATGGGCCCACAGTCCAGGCATGTGCCCTGATTGGGAATGGAACTGGTGACCTTTCGTTTTGCAGGATGATGCCCAACCTATTGAGCCACACCAGTCAGGGCTCAACCTCATTCTTTTTAACTGCTATGTAGTATTTCATTATATTGATATACCGTAATTTATTTAGATTGTTTCTAAATAGTCACTGTAATACATAGTGCTAAGTGAACATTCATGCATTCAATAAATATTTAATGAGCAGCCTCTGTGTGCCAAGCACTTTTTTGGTTTCTAAAACACAATGGTAAACAAAACTAAGTTCAAGCCTTCATGAGCTGTTCTCCAATGAATACTCCTATCTTTGTATATGTGTGATAAGTCACTATAGAAAATTTTTGAAAGCAGAATTGTTGGGGCAAATTACATATGTTAGATGCTGCTAAATCTCTTTATTTTAATTTGATAGGAAAACAAAGGACATTTTATTTTTAATTAAGATTGAACCTTTTTCCTGGTTATTGGCCACTTATATTTCTGATTTTATGAATTATCTATTTATATCTTAAGAACTTAAATAATATATGATGAATGTGTAATAAGTGGCTTTGAAATATATTGGACATTTAACATTTGGTTGGACCATAGTTTCACTTATGTTTTCTAATCAATCTGACAAATAATGCAAAAAGATGGGAAAGCCACTTATTCATATATCAGCAAGTCAAGACTTGTTTACTGAATGACTTTAATGAATCCACATGGCTGCCCTGTCTAGAAATTACATCTTGTGGAGTAGTCTCTTTATTTGAAACCTGAAAATTCACTGATTACAAAGGCTAGTGTCCTCTAACAGAATTCTGAATAAAAGAGAAAGTTGTATATTTCTAAAGAAATTATTGAATTGAGTTGTGTTTGGATGATTTTTTTAACCTTGCCAGCAAGTATTAGATTTTTTACATTGAAATATAGTTTACACTAAAAAAAGAAATATAATTTACATCCAAGTTAGTATACAAATCTTAGATGTTAGATATTTTTTAAACTGTTTCAGTAAAAGGAAAAACCATAACGTTTAGCATATTATCACTAACTTGGGGAAATGGAGGCGAGTACAGGCCCTATTTGTAGTGCTTTGAGTACTTCCTCTGAAAAGGTAGATTTCTATTAGTGTCATCATGCAATATCACCTATTAAGTTAGGTACTATTAGTGTATGTTAGAATTTTTAATTGCTTTAGAAATGAAGGTCAGTAAAGGGTTCTAATTGATTAAATAATTTTCTAGATAGTAATTAGTGTTGCTTCAAACACTTCTAGTCCTTTTTTGCTAAAGTATTTCCTAAAGCTCTCTTCTGTTCTGTTTATATTATAGCTACAATGCAGCGACTCTTACTTTGAATGATTATATTGCCAGGTACTTCAGGGACATTATTTTGAGTGTAAAAATATTTTTACCATCAAGGGTTGTAGTATAAAGGCTGTAGTGTCAAAAATGATTTGATAAAATTTTATAGTTAGGACCTTAAAGATCACCTAATGAAGTATTCGTATCATAGATGGAGAAACCACAGTTCAGAGAGAGGTGAGGGACTTGGGAAAGATCAGTACTGGAACTGACACTAGATTTCTGGCCTTCTGACTTCAGTCGCCTGTTCTTCCATACACCCTACTTCTTTTGAGAGGCTGACGCTGACTGACCCACAGACTTCTTAGAAGAATATTTTTGGTCAGTTTGTTTTCTTGAAAATCGCCACTTTTAAAGTTAAAAAAAAAAAAAAAAGAAATATTTTGTTTTGTGAGGGTTCTGGGCAATTAACTCAAGGTAATAATTAAGCATGTTTTCCATATTAATGTAAAATTTCTTCAAAGAGTACATATATGGTCTTTGAGGAATTATAACACAGAGTATTTAGCTCAAAAAAAAAAAAAATAAAAGGGAAACTCCCACAATGTAGATGTTGGCCCATCTACCTTGAAGGCTATAAGGCATTTCCCAATGCAAATGGCTCTGAGAGGCAGGCTCTTAATGTAACCTGATGATTTTCCCCACCTCCTTTGAGCCAGTCATCTAGTCTTGCTTCAGTAACTTCAGCATTTTCAGTGAGTCTAGAGTAGGAATAAGAAATAGACAAGACAAAGAAATTTGGTTAACCCCATTTCCATTTTAAAATAATTTTGTATTTAATTGAAATATAAATCAAGCCTATCTGAGTTTTCTTAAAAAATAAATAAATAAGGTTTATGAGTGACTCAAAGCTAGAAGCTCTTGCCAGGGCTTCTGAACGCTGTCTTAAAACTGCTTTAGTGAAACCAGCAAGAACCTAAATCAGGCCTACAAATCTGTGATTTCATCAGAAATGATCAGAAGGGAGATTGTGGTAAAGGTAAATGCTTAACTGCTCCAGGTTATTGGACGGTCACAGTTCTCCGAGCCTGCCCCACTCAAGTACTACATTATATTATATAATAATATATCGTCAAATTATTCAGCCTTTGCTTTTATATGTAATAATATATAATATAATAATATATCATCAAATTATTCAGCCTTTGCTTTTAAAAGCAAATAAAACTTTGATTCCTTTGCTAATTACTAAAGCTTCACTTTCTGTTTTATTCCTTTATTTAAACATCAAAATCCTATTTGTTTATATATTTCCCTTTATTCTGTAAATACCTGTGAAAAGTGATTCTGTAAATCTGTTCAGTCCTTTACAAAAACATTACCACTCAAACTTAGTTTTAACATATTTTAACTCCTGAGTAATTGTGTTAAGTAGCTTTTCACTGCAGCTTAATATTCAACAGTGGTTTCATTCCCTGTACAACCTTTAGTCCATGGACCAAAAGAATTGTGTCCTATTTTATTTATTATTCATGACTCATCATTTCTGTATTTCTCTTATAATAGAATATTTTTCTCCCCACCTGCTGCCTTCTTTGTGTATTTTGTGTGTGTGTGTGTGTCAGAGAAGAGAGGTTTAAAACAATACTTTGTAAGACCAAAGTTAGGTTGGTTTTACCATCTTGATAATCTGCCTTATTACAGAGGAGAATGTAACTCCTAGAGCAGACCATTTGGTTTTCTTCCTGCTGTGTTTGATTTAGAAACCATTCCTTTGTAAAAAAAAAAAAAAAAAAGCAGCAGTTCTAATTTTACCTGTATTTCTTTATGCTGTTGGCTCTCATTTTACCCTGCTTGCCTATTGTGATAAAGACTCAGTGGCCCTAAGGAAACTGCAGAACTTTCATTTAATAATCCAATAGTGGACAGAATGAATACAGTCTTGCCACAAAGAAAAAAAAATCCAAACTCATAAATCTGATTGTTCAGTTTTTTTCCTCAGTAGCATCCTCTGCTATTAATTTATCTACACGTGCTGAAAACTCTGCAGAAGGGGCTTATGTTTGAAGATTTTTCCTGGAAAACCCCCAAATCTATTCAATTCCTATCCTCCAAGTATTTTTGTAATAAATAACCTTAAGCTTCCATTTATGTTCTTAATATTTTACTATGAAAATTTAAAACTTTTAGAAAAGTTGAAAGAATAGTTTAAAGAATTCCATGTATCCATTACCTTACTTATCCATTATCAACTACATGGCCCATCACGTTTTATCTTTACCTTCACCCATTTCTACACACCCACATACACACACACAAATACCAGTATTTGCTCTATGCAAATCATTTATCATAGCATTTTTCCCCAAATATTTCAATATATATTTTTCTGTCTTATAAGGATATCCACAGTCCCATCATCACATCTGAAAATATCAGTGTTTCTTTCATATCATTAAATAACTAATAGTCGTTCAAATTTTCCTAATTGTCCCATTAATATTTTATTACAGTTGGTTCATTTGAAGCATAATTCAAACAAGGACCATATATTATATTATCTTTTAATATATATGTTCCTCTTTCCTCATTTCTGTTTAGCAATAGAAATGAATATTAGAGTGAGAAGAGAGCCAACAAATACATATTCCAGAAGAACAGTAAAACATTTTTATTAGTTGACACACTTCTTTTTTTTAGCAATTTTAAAAAATATATATTTTATTAATTATGCCATTACAGTTGTTCTATTTACCCCCTGATTCCCCTCTACTCTGCACACCCCTCCCTTACCATTCCCCCCCCTTTAGTTTATGACCACATGTCTCAAGTTCTTTAGATTCTATATTTCCCATACTATTCTTGCCCTCCCCCTTATCTATTTTCTACCTACCATCTGTGCTACTTATTTTCTATACCTTCTCCCCCCTTCTCCTTTTCCCACTCCCCTGTTGCTAACCCTCCATGAGATGTTCATTTCTATGGTTCTACTCCTGATCTAGCTGTCCTCTTAGTTTGCTTTTGTTTTAGGTGTGGTTCTTAATAACTGTGAGTTTGCTGTCCTTTCACTGTTCATCTTTTTGATCTTCTTTTTCTTAGATAAGTCCCTTTAACATTTCATATAATAAGGGCTTGGTGATGATGAACACCTTGAATTTGATCTTATCTGAGAAGCACTTTATCTGTCCTTCCATTCTAAATGAAAGCTTTGCTGGATAGAGCAATCTTGGTTGTAGGTTTTCATGACTTGGAATACTTCTTTCCAGCCCCTTCTTGCCTGTAAGGTCTCTTTTGAGAAATCAGCTGACAGTCTGTTGGGAACTCTTTTGTAGATGACTGTCCCCTTATCTCTTGCTGCTTCTAGGATTCTCTCCTTCATTTTAATCTTGGCTAATATAATGATGATGTGCCTTGGTGTGTTCCTTCTTGGGTCCAACTTCTTTGGAACTCTCTGAGCTTCCTGGATTTCCTGGAAGTCTATTTCTATTTCCTTTGCCAGCTTGGGGCTAAGGCTCTGCTCCTCATACGTAACAGGCACAAACAGATCAAAACATGGCTCAAGAACAACTCAGAGCCCCAGAGCCGATAAATCTAAGCAGTGAAGAAATAGCCAAACTTTCAGATGCACAGTTCTAAACACTGGTGATCATGATGCTCACAGAACTGGTCAATTTTAGTCACAAATTAGAGGAACATATGAAGGCTAAACTAATTGAAATGAAGGGAAATACACAGGAAACCAATAGTAATGGAAATGAAACTGGGACTCAAATCAAAGGAGTGGATCGGAAGGAGGAAAAAAATGACCAAACAGAAAAATATGAAGAAACAAGAATTCAGAAAAATGAGGAGAGGCTTAGGAACATTCAGGACATCTTTAAATGTTCCAACATCTGAATTATAGGGGTACCAGAAGGGGAAGAGAAACAGCCACAAGTGGAAAACTTATTTGACACACTTGTTTAGTACTTTTTAATTCTACATTTTTGATCTTTGTGCTCTTTGATCACTTCTTCATATAACAATTTTTTATAAAAAGTGAGAGCTAATTTAGCCTTTTCTCTAGCATGGTTGATTGAAATTTGTTTTTCATTTTTGATAGTTTGGGTGCAAAAAATGAGAAAATTCACACAGAGATGCATTTATTACTTATATATAGTATTACTACAGACAGGTGTATTGATTAATTCTATTTTGTGCTATATCCAACAAAAATGAAATAGGTGTGATATAGTATAATTGTATGCATATGTTATCTAATATATTTCTTTCCTTATTTTTTTCAAATATATTTCTGACAGAGAAGTTACATTTGACTAGGTGCCCATTGGGAACTGAATCTTTCATTTACATTTTTTCCCTTTGCTACTTGTTTGTTGAACAAACCAGGTTATTTGTGCTGTAGAAATTCCCTATAGAATCTGCTAGTCCTGGTGGCATTTTTTAAAAGATTTTATTCATTTATCTTTAGAGGGGAAGGGAAGGAGAGAGGGAGAAAAATATCAATGTATGGTTGCCTACCGTGTGTCCACCTGCTGGGAACTGGCCTACAACCCAGTCATGTGCCCTGACTGGGAATTGAACCGCAATCCTTTGGTTCACAGGCCTGCGCTTAATCCACTGAGCTACACCAGCCAAGGCCCTGGTGGCATTTTTAAACATATTTTCCTATCTCCTGTATTTCTACAAACTGTTAATTATATCTAGAGGTGTGATCAGATTCTAGTTCAGTTTTTGGCTAGAATGCATCACAGGTGACTTTGTGTGCTTCCTGTTGCATCACATCGTGGGGGCACAATGACTGCATGTTCCTCCTTTTATCCAGATGTGTTAGCACTATCCCCCACTTTTTTTGTTTAATTTTAATTTCTTAGTTTAAAAAAGCAAGTCTAAAAACTTGATGTTGAAATTTTGCTTTAAATATAGCAATTTGGAACTTTTAACATTGCAAAACAAATTTCTTTTTCTTTTGTAATGTTAAATATGTAATAAAAAAAGACACAAAGAACAACTCTAATTCCCAGAAAAGTCCCTTTTGCATGAGAACTATACAGCAAAGAAGCTATTTACTTAAATTAAGGAATATTGTCTTAAGCATTATTTTCTTTATTCATTCTACAGATATTTATGTATGTGTAATAAATATTTATTGAGAGCCTATTATGTGCCAGACCCTGTAAAGGTGACATTGTTCTTGCTTTCATAAAGCTTACAGTCTAATAAAGGAACTGATATTAGCCATAATCTCACAATTAAATATAAAGTTATATTTTCATTAGTGTTTAAAAGAGAGATATGAATAACTATAAGAGTATTTAATAAAGGAGTTTGGGCTAGTCTGGTTATTAAGGAGGTGGTGATTGAATGATATTTGCAAAAATGAATTAGCATTAACCAGATGAAAGAATAAACTTGAGTCTTTTTTCTAAATGGACTGAATGGGGAAAGACCACATGCCTACAGAGGATAATGTAGAATTTAAGTAGTTACAAAAAGCCTGTGTACACTGAAGTATAGAATGAAGTAAAACCTGGTATGAGATGAAGCCAAAGACATAGGTAGGCAATATGCCATGAATGGCCTTACAGGCAGCTCTGTTCACTTACAGACCTTCAGTTCATTGATTTATTCAAATATGCAGTAATTATTTGAATGAATTGTGTCTATTATGTGCTGGGTACACTGATTTTAGTGCCAGAAACATATAGTTGAACCAACCAGTTGGCCATGGGCCTTGTATTCTGGTGATGGTGTAGGACAAAAGGAAGGGGGGCAAATACTAATTAGTAAGAAATCACGTAGTGAGAAGCACCGAGAATAAAATTAAGCAGAGTCTTGTGTTCACAGTAACTGTTTAACTACTTTAGATTGAGTGATAATAGAAGACCCTTTGAGGAGATGTTTATTGAAAGCTGAATGACAAGAGGAGTCAGTCATATGGAAATCTACGGAAGAAATATTCCAGGCAGAGAAAAGAAATTATGCAAACCATGAGGCCAGAACAGGCTGGCCAGTTCAAAGAACTATTAAGAAGGCACTGGACTGGGACCTAAAGAGTAAGGATTACAGAGATACAAAATAAGGTCAGAGAGACATATAGCTCCTACAGAGCTGTAAAGTCATATTACAAAACTAGTAAAGTTCAAGTGCCTTTAACTTTTTGTGATAATCTTTTACTAAAATTAAATGGCCAACTTGAAATATGACTATGGCACAGGTTACCACTGCCCAGATCTTTGAGTCCAGCACACACACATTACTGTTTGTGGCGTGATGACTCAGTTCTCCTGCCACTTTTCCCTTCCCTTTGGAAATTATACAAAAGGTTTGTACAATCTATCATGATGTCACTTAGCTGCATAGAATTTCTTTTTACTAATACAGTATAAAACAAATGTGGAGGTGAGTTTTGTAGAATTAATCTAGTTTATCTAGGTTATGCTTTTTATAGTCTGAATAGCACAGCTCTAAAGAGTGACATTTGCTTTGCTAATTAATATGTTTTTTTAAGTCACTGAGAAATAATAGTTATTGTCTTGCTTGTCACGCATAGAAGCAGAATTTTAATTTATTATTTTGGTATCTAGGTGACTTTGAAAACATGGATTTGGCCATAAGTGGATACCATTATAGAGTGATTCACCTTGGGCTGGGGGGGGGGCGGTGCTCTTTGATAGTAACTTAATAATTCTTCATTAACAACACAGTTAACAGAAATAAAACCTGAACAAGAATCTTGAGGAATATATTACCCAATATTAATATTTTAATGACTGCTTATTGAACCAAATGTACCTCTTTGAAAATCCTAAAAAAGGAAAATCACTGCGGTTCTTCTCCTTGGAGCTGGTGACTTTAAGTGTGGCCTAAGCCAAGGAGACTAATGTAATTTGCTCAAGTTCACTAAATTCTGTTTTTGTCTTTTTTATTAGAAAAGGAGGCTAGTTATCATGATATACTCAAAGACCAAATTTTAGCTCCAAAGTAACTCAATTCTAAACTGTTCGTTGGAATAGTTAACCTACCACTTTGATTTTTCTGCCCCGTTTTACTCCTTTGTGCGTATAGATGCTCCTTGACTTATAACAGCCAATATTTTAAGTTGAAAATATTGCTAATCAAAAGTGCATTTAATACGCCCAGCCTGCCAAACATCATAGCCTAGCCTATGTGCTCAGAACACAATATCTAAAAAACACAACACAATACACTGCAGAGTATCAGTTGTCTACTCTCATGATTGCTCGGCTAAGGAGCCGCGGCTTGCTGCCACTGCCTAGCATCATGAGAGTGTCATGAAGCAAGCGTATCACTAGCCCATGAAAAGATCAAAATTTGAAGTACTCTTTCTACTGAATGGATATTGCTTTTGCACCATAGATGTCAAAACGTTGTAAGTTAAAACACCATTAAGTCTGGAGCTGTCCGTATGTACATATCTTCTCTCTCATTCTCCTCCTTCTCTTGCGCATATAAACTTTGACCAGAAAATAGATATTGGACTTTTTTACTGAGGTATTGTACTGGCTGTCCTAAGGAATGGCCAACAGAACATAGGGCACTGAGAAGTTTTTTTCTTTTTTATCAAGGACTATGTATTATTCATAAAATAACACAATTTGTTAATGTGTATTTATAAATTATTAGAAGGATAAACTAATGAGATAGAAAAAAAGAACTTGAAAAGATAATCATCAATTTCTGTTCAGATTCTGTTTACTTAAACATCCAATTACTTTTCCAAGTAGAAATAGTCAGTTAGATGCAATCTGGTCAATGTACAACATGAAGTAGGAAACTTTATCATTCTTTTATTCTACTTGATAATACATAGATGATTGCTGTAAGAAATACTCAGGAAAAGAATAACATGAATTTAAAGAATGCTCATGTTTTACAGTGACATATTATCACCACTCATGACGATTAGGTTTCTTTTGTCACTGTATTCAGCAGTTGGCTTCACTTTTCTTCTACCTGCTGTATCTGAAACTCATCCAGTTCTCTTGTCTTTGATTTCTGATGCCAAGTTCATTACCAGCTAAATGAGAAAGGATTCAAGTAAATGTTTGCCATGAAAATCAGATGAGTGTGCTGCAGGAATGGGCATGAGCATCTGAAATACTAATTTCAGAAGGCTTGCAGGAAAATTTTTTTTAAAGCTTGTAGAATCCCAAGAAAATATTTTGTAATTTTGACTGATGAATGAAATTTCCAAAAAAATTTTTAATTTTTCAGGTGAATTTTCATATTGATGGGATGGAGAGCTGTGAGATAAATAAAATGTGACTCTAATAACACATATTTAAGGTCATATTTTAGAGCTAGTACCTTGATGAGGAGTTAAGGTTGGTTTATTTTATGCAAAGCCTTGAAAATCATAAGAAGTTTGGTTTCATTCTTTAAGCAAAGAGAAGCCAGTGACAGTGTTTTGAAGAGCATCTAATCTTTATTTGGGAGGGTAACAGATACACTTTGATGGATATATTAGGAAGATAAAAGAATGGAGGCTATTGCAGAAACAGATAAGAATCGCAGATTTTTAAAGTGTTTTTCAGTGTCAGTGCTTTTATACATTAGTATTGGACAGCTCACAACATCTGGATTTATAGATGCAGAAACTAAGTCTTGATGTATTTAAAGAACTTGCTCAAAATCACAAAGCTAATAAATGTGGGAGCCTCATGAGATTCAAATCCATTTGTGACTTCAGGGCCTATGCTCTTAACCTCTGAATAACACTGATGTTGGGAGAAGAGATCGGCTGGAAGTAGATTGAAGACTCTAATATGGTTATGAGGCCTAAAGCTGGGAGGACTGACCAGGAGGTTGGAGTTATAATTAATCAAGATAGGAAACAAGAGGAGGTTTGGAAACATATTTAGTTAAAATTAACATACAGATATATTTGATAGAGATATCTAACAGTAGGAAATTTGAATCTGAAAATTAATAAAGGATTAAAGATATAATTTTCATTAAGATGGTAACTTGAAGTTATTTTTTTTTTCAAGTTGAGCTCTCCAAGCAGAATGAAGTGTGAAAAGGTAAAGACAATGAACAAGCTGAACAAGCAAGAGTCAGTGAAGGACGTGTAGAAGTGGTCAAAGACACGGAACAGCAAGGAGTAAGTTCAGGAATTCTTGGAGTGTCATGGAATTTAAAGAACAGAATTTCAAGAGGGAGGAGGTAGTTATCAGTATCAAATGTTTTCAAAAGATAATAATATGAGAAATGAAATAAAGGCAAAGGAAAATTTAACAGTGAAAATTCGTTTGTGTCAAAAGTAGGATCAGTGAGGAAGAGTTTGTGGGGTCAGAGGATGTGTGTAGTACAGAGAAGTAGACATGTTTAACTTTGGGGAAAAGAGCCATTGAAGCCGAACACATTAAAGATGTAAGAGGGAACTAACTGATTTAGTAAATGGATTAACCTTGCAAAGGAGTAGGAATGCTTTGTCCCCTAATACAGAATAAAAAAAGAAAATTGAGAGACACCTGATGGGAAAGAGAGAAGTTGTGGAAGTGAATTTTGGAAGACCTTGACCTCAATAAAACAGGAGGTAAAGTAACCTATCAAGATGCAGAAAGCAATTCCGAAAAGCTTCTGAGTCTACTAGAAATGTGTGAAAGCATTTAGTGAGCAAACCTCATCATCTAGCTAAGGTTGGAAAACATGAATTTGTAGTCATATTAGTAAAGACAATTATATTGCCTTTTTTAAAAATAGCCATTGCCTTATCCTATGACAGGAGTTGATGAAATGGGCTTACGGCAAGTAAGGGTTGAAAAGTGGGTGTAGGAGGTCAAGGAAGCTGAGACAGTAGAGAACATAATTAAAATAGGCTTATACTGAGTAGAGAGAATAGTAAAGCAAGGAGGATAGGACTGGATATGCTGAGGGAGAATACTGAAAAGACTTGGTAACTTCTTTTGGTTACATCCAGTGGGAAACCTGAAAGCTCTTCAGCACATGCTTTGAGTCACAGCTATTCAATGTATACTTTATTCGTTTACTCCTCAGTGTCACCAAGATAATTAAATTCAGACCTTTTACTGACAGCTTCTTAAAACAAAACTGCATAATTTATAATGTATAAAGGATAGGCTATAAAATAGTGGACAATAAGTTTAATGACCATAGTGCCTTTTTGGTTTTGTTGTGGTGGTTGTTTTGAGAAAAAGATTATTGATGTTGGAGGAATTTGCATTACAGCATCAATGAGCCAAAATTAACATTTGCTGAAATCATGTTGATGTGTTCATGTATTCGTGTATGTTTTTTGCTGAACTGAATTGGCAGTTTTATGAGATAAATGTTTTCTTGTGCCTGTTTATCTGTGTAATAAACATCCAATGTAATAAATAAACTTAATCCTCTATTAATTTGTTAATGACATGGACAAGGACAATGGGGGGGCAGATTGAATATGGAAGAGGGTGAGCAGGGCAGGGAAGAGTAATGGGGGAAAATAGGGGACAACTGTAATTGAACAATAAAAATTTTGTTTTAATTCTAAAAAAAGTATATTGGAAGATCAGTGGGATTCATTCAGGTTATTCTTACAATTGCATTTTTTCTTTTCTTAACTAGAATCCTTCTTTGCTTTTCTTTCAACTAGTGCATTAAGATTGCAGAGCAGGAAGAAAGGAATCTTGCAAACTCAGTTTAGTTTGATAGAAAAGTCACTCTTATTTAAAATGCATAAGTTGTCTTTCAGTTTATTGTTGTTTTTTAAAAATATATTTTATTGATTATGCTATTACAGTTGTCCCATTTTCCCCTATTATTCCCCTCCACCCTGCATACCCCCTCCCACCTGCATTCCCCTCCTTTAGTTCATGGCCAGGGGTCATACATACAAGTTCTTTGGCTTCTCCATTTCCTATAGTATTCTTAACCTCTCCCTGTCTATTTTCTACCTACCATCTATGCTACTTATTCTGTGTACCTTTTCCCCCTCTCTCCCTCTCTCACTTCCCCTCTCACCACATCTCCATGTGATCTCCATCTGATCTCCATATCTGTGATTCTGTTCCTGTTCTAGTTGTTTGCTTAGTTTTTGTTTTGGTTGTTAATAGCTGTGAGTCTGTTGACTGCTCATATTTTTTGCCTTCTTTTTCTTCAATAAGTGCCTTCACCATTTCATATAATAAGGGCTGGGTGATGATGAACTCCTTTAATTTGACCTTACCTGAGAAACACTTTATCTACCCTTCCATTCTAAATGATAACTTTGCTGGAGAGAGTAATCATGAATGTAAGCCCTTGCCTTTCATGACTTGGAATACTTCTTCCCAGCCCCTTCTTGCCTGTAAGGTTTCAGTCACTTCCCCTGTTACCCATGAGCAAATTGGGCCCCTTCTGGTGCTGATTCCCGAGTGGGTAGGTTTATGTACATTGTAGGACCCTGTGGGTCTCTTCAAAGAACTTTCCTGTGAGGCTAGGAGTTTCTCCCACTGCAACCTCAAACCCCACAGGTGTTTTTAGTCAGAGGTTTCGAGGCTTTATTTTCCTGCACTGGAACCCAGTGTTGCTGGTCTGTCTGGCTCTCCAGTTGTTCCTCCCAGTTTATCTGCACATGAATGTGGGACTACCCAGTCCACCAGCCGCCGCCTTGCCACCAGTCCTCTCCATCCAGCTCCCGTCTCTGCTCCTTCTATCAGTCTGGATGAATGTTTCTTCTTTAAGTGCTTGGTTGTGGGACTTCATACAGTTCAAATTTCTGTCAGTTCTGGGGGTGGGGGGAGCTTTTTGTTTTTAAATTTGTTGTTGTCCTTCTTTTGGTTGTGCGAGGAGGTACAGTGTATCTACCTACACCTCCATCTTGGCTGGAAGTCCAAGTTTATTGTTAATGATTTTCTTTTCTCTTTGTGTTCAGACAGTAAATAATGAAAATGTTTTAAATATTTAACAAAATAAATTTCTTATTAACCAACTTATACTTGAAGACAAAATGATAATTTCTCAAGATAACATAAATGGTTTTTGAAAAGAATTTTACCAAAAGGACCCTGCTGGCTTTTCAGTCTTATTTTATCTTATAAAGTTCAGAGATATAACCTAAAACATTCCTCTGTGTCTTGTTTTTCAGGAGAAAAATAAATTTCACTTATCCAGGCCTGTGTTCCTTGTCATTACTATAGTAAACACACTTGACAGCAACTTCCTATGTAGAACATAGTTTAGAAAACAGTATTATTTATCTACTCATTTTAGATGTGTACAGTGCTTTTTTTAATTATGGAAAGTATGATGCTTTTATTTTATGACTTAAAGATTTCCTATACTTTATTATCCATACAAGGTGGAGACTGGGTAGAGCAAGAGACAAAACAAAAGGAAGTAAAGAGACCTCTGATCCAGTGACCAGAGAGAACAGGATTTTGAGGTTGAATACAGGATGTGAAAGGATAAAGGAACTACAGTGCTAGTCTCTAGTGAGTAATATTTAGGGTTCATTATTAAAAATAATTGTTTAAAATAGCATTCGGAATGAAGGACTACTCTGAAAATACATACCATAAACTTATTATTGTATTTGAAACAAATTGTGAAGCAACATGAAGAGGAAATAAGCTTTCATCTTACCGCTGCTTGAAATGTTTATCAAATACTTAGGTTTTATGTTGTCTTTTTATTACTGTCCTGCCAGAGATTGGTGGAGTGGGTCAACTAACCCTTGAGTAAACATAAGATCTGCAGCTTGACAGTTTAGTCACCTCTGTGACTTGGAGATTTAAAATATGCCATTAAATAGCATGAGGACTCACTGCTGCCAGAACCTGAAACACAGTCTAGTTGTTAGTCAGTATCCCAGCCCAACATTCTGGATTTTTTATATGTTGAGGATGACTCATGTCAGAAATCTAAACAGATTCCCAATAGGAAGCTGAAATGAGACAGGTTTTAGCAGTCTGAGTAAACCTCAAATTCAAATGATATAGTGAGTGAGAACCATTGATCAGCCAACTTGGAAATTAACATTTAGAGACAGAGGACCGTTTTATGAGCAAAGGCATCCTTCACTAACAGGGGAAGTGACTGGAAACCGGCAGAGAGCAGAGCAAGTGGCACTCTTCCCTCTTGGCCCCTCCCCCACACACTAGCAATGTGATGTAAGATTCAGAGTGAACAACTCTGAAGAGCAGACATCCAAACTTTTAAATATAGAAGGTGATGAAAAGAAATGAGGCAAAATTTGGGAAAAAAATATTAACAAAATTTAACAAATTAACAAATTCTGTGAATTTGAATACCATATGTTTTGGTATCTGTACTGTGGATAGTATATTTTTGTGATTTTTTTTTCAGATTGTGAAATTCTACATGGTCACTATAAATAATTTGGGATGCTATGTAATCACTTATAAATTTATTTGGCATCTGTCCTAGTCTATACATAGATATTTTAAAAGCATAATTCATCTTCATACTGTACAATGTGTGTTTTAACCTACAGCATTACCTAAACCCAAAGAATTTAAGCCTTAAAAATAACCTAATCAAACCTCCTAAAATTAGAGGAAATATTTGAACCAGAACAGTAGGTAAGAAGAAAGGCAAGGCAAGTAATATGTATACTATTTGTTAGCAAATCAACACCAAGTCCAGTGGAAGAGTGCAACAAGGGATGTTAGGGAAAACTGCTAGTCCTGATACCGAACCTAATTGTAAGCATGCTATGGAAATCTTATAGTACAGCATTCTGCAGCTACTTTTAATCCAAGTGATACAACTGATTTGGCATGGCTGCTCGAACAGATCTCCAAACAAATGTTGTTCCTGGCACAGGCTTCTTCTAAGCAGTTCTTTCACGCTGATGATGTTGGTTTTTTAATCTTTCATTTCCTGATGAATTAAAACCTAGCAAGCCTATAATTTATTGCTTTAAAAGATGAGCTCATTTTAGAATATAGTTTGTAAGAGGAGACTTCACTTGAAGGTAGCAGGGTGAAAAAATTTTTACTCTTCCCTTCTTTAAAACTCACTAAAAACAAAAAGACGGGGAAGTAGAAAAGGAGTCCATCATTAGTGAAACTAGGCACAAGGCTAAGCCCAACAACACAAACAATGTAGCATGACTTGTGAAATACTTTGAAATCTAGACCACATGCTGGAGGATGCTGAGCCCTCTTGAGAATCCCAAGCAACACTGTACACTGATTTCTCTAAAAGACAGTGTTATATTGCTTTAAAGATCCAACCAGTTTGATTTTATTGAGCTCTGATATGTAGTTTTTCAGAGACGCAAATAAATTTTAGACATTATCTGTTACCAAAAATACAGTAACAATTTTCTAAAACCTCTCCAACACAGGTGTTAAGAAAAAATACTAGTACAGTAGAAGGAGATGAAAAACCAGTGTGCAAACCTCAAGAAAGAAATAGAAGACGAAAAACATTAGAGAAATGAAAGCCACATTAGAAATTTTCAGAAAAGAGAGAGAAACAGAAAATGTAATCAGAGACATGGCTGAGAGGAAATTACATAAAGAAAATATACAATATAAACATAAAGAAATTTAGGGAAAACAAAGGATAGCTAATATATGCATGGGGTCAGCAAAATTGTTCTGTAAAGAGTGAGATAGTTATTATTTTAGGCTTTGTGGTCAGTGTTGTTCCTGTCACAGTCAGTCATTCAGCTTTCTCTCTCGTAGTACAAAGCAGCCACCAACACTGTGTATAGCTGTGTTCCAGGAAAACTTTGTATTCAAAAACAGGTGATCTGGATTTTGCCTGATTGTAGTTTGCCCACCCCTACACTTGATGAAAACAACAAATGGAACTGAAAACATACTCAGGACTATAATAGAAGAAAATTTTTCCTGAAATAATTAAAATCTTGATTCAAAATGACTACTCTTGGAATATTGACATGGAAGAACTTATATTAAGGCATGTCTTGGTCAAATTACTGAACCTGAAGAGTAAAGAAAAAATTCTGTGGATATCTAGGTATGGGTGAGGGACAGAACTTGGACTTACTTAACAACAATAAAAACAATGTTAGAAAATAATGAAGAAATGTCTAACATGTCCTAAGGTTTACCCAGGATTTTTTAACCAGCCAAATTTTTTAAGCATAAACAACACATGGATATTACAGGAAAAACATCTAGCATGGGAAGCTCAACAAAAACAATACCCACAAGACCTTTTTAAAACAAATTATATCACGATGGAATGTACCTAATCAAAGGATGAGTCAAATTAAAGGATTCAAGACTATACCATGACTAAAATAGTGTGATAATAAAAAATTAAATTTATTTCATTACAGAACTTGTATACTTCAGTGGAAATTATACTTTCAGAATAGATTATAAATTTATAAACCTTGATATAAGTAACTGACAAATCAGGTGGTCAGGGGGATAAAAAAACAAGTATAAATTTGCTTCATCTTTTACAGTGAGGAATCAATAAATACTCCTTAAAGTTGAACATGGCTAAATAATTACTCCAGTTTCTACATTTTTCATATTTTTTCTTAATTCTACTGGGATCTTTTAGGAATTGGTTATGTCATATGATGTAGTACTCATTAGTAAATCTTCTATTTTACATCAGATTCTTTTCCTTCAGATACTTCAATGAAAAATTTAAAATACTCTAACAATACCATGTAGGAATGCATTGGAATGGGCAAAAAGTAAGGAGAGATTTATTTGGTTATACAACAGAATTTTTAGTAGTCATTTACATAAAAGGAAATTTCTTCTGGCTTCCTATGCTTCAGTAACTGAAAGGTGCTCCTTTCCAGCCAGTTGGTGCATGCTTTTAAGTAGCTAATATTGCATGATTAAAACTAAAATATAGCCTAGTAAAGTTACTGAGCTTCATTATAATACAGCTAGGCTATTAGGCAAATAAATATAAACGGGATGAGGAGTGGTAGCATAATGTCATTCATCTAAATAGTTGCACTTAACAACTTGATTAATAAAGCTTTCCATATTCATTATTAATTTGAGAATTTTCAAACCTACAGAAAAGTGGAAATACTACTATGGAAATCCAAATTGCCTTTATCTAGATTCATTAATTGTTAACATTTGCCACTGTATAATTTATTTCTGCTGAGCCTTTTAAGACATTATTGACACTTCATCCATCAAAACGTTCAGCATGTGTTTCCTAAGAATAAAGAACATTCTACATAGCTATAAGATAACTATTACATTCAAGAAATTTAACAGCAATACATACTAGTGAACATTAACTAATACACAGTCCACTGAAGCATATCATAGTTGAGGAAAAATGTTCTTTCTGCTCACTTAAAAATAAATACATTTCCCCCTTGAAGATAAGTCTAAGAAGAAACTGTTTGCTATTTATTCTGTGAAGTTGAGTGGCCTATATCTGTTATAGGGCAAGAAGTAATAGTTGTGCTCAAAAGGGCATCATCCATGAATGAGAATTTATTGAAAGATATTGTCTATTTACCTTACATGTGTGCCTCAAAGAGTATTTCACCTGTGCTGTGCATGTGTATAATATATATTTACATACCTTATGTTTTTGTTGCTATTGTTTGCTAACATTTGTAGAGAGTTTGTCAGTGAGAAATGAGTTATTTGCTATGTATTGTAAGAACTGTTAGATTTGATTCTTAATGATTTTTTCATTCTCCTATTAGACTAGTAATATTCATAAACTTCCCAGCTTAATTGTTGGAAAGAAATAAATATTTCTGGTATCTTTTTACTTTCCACTTCATGTTTAGGTGATTATTTGTCACGATTACTCAGGCTTTGCTTTAAAGAGGGGCATAACAAGAAATCACTTGATATTTTACTGGCAAATGATCAGATAGATATCTCCTTTCGGACTTCTTATTCATCCATTTGGCTAGAATTTTTTAATGGGGCAATAATAGGAAGTTTCACAGTGTTTTGGTTGGTAATTATTCCCTACTACATCCTGTATGTGTTCCCTCTCCGTTTCGTTTTGTTTTGTGTTCAAATGGTGACATGATACTGTAATTCACATGTTCAGTTTTGAGACCAGGACTTGAACTTTATGCATCTAATTCTATTCCTAGATTCAGTGCCCATTCTGCCAACTGAAATTGATTTTTGCTTTATCTTTAAAGCATTGTCCATTTTTAACTTTCTAATAACATTCATTACTTGTGTCTTGGAGAAGTGATGGGTTCCTAGATTGCAGGAAACAGACTAGAAAGGGAACAAGATCTACATGGAAAAGCAAGAGCAAAAGTTTTATAAGGGTTTTAAATAACTTTTTAAACCAAAACATTTGGTCCCCAAAGTCATGTGAGATACAAAATTTATATTTTCTTAATGAAATTCTCCCCTCATGCAAAATGCAGTGAAGTAGTCAGCTAATTTTAAACGTCATCTGGTGTTTAAATGTTATAAATTATATGTGATAAGCTTTTTAAGTATTGTATATTCTTTCTAGAAAACTGGTTTAAAACCAGTTAGGCTGTGGAACTCCAGAGAGTAAAAATGACTCAGGCCAAACTTATCTTCTAGTCTTAATAAGATTAATATGTATGCCTGGGTTCCTAACATGAAATTGATCTCATCAAAGGAAGCAAACATACATGCTTTTCTGCTTGACTATAACTCCGCAGTGTTTATGGTAGCAACATACTCTATTTGGCAAGTTTCTTCACAACAGTTTCTTGAAGATTTTGATTTTGCAGTGATAGAGTAGCTCTCTAGTCAAGTAAGAAACAGTTAAGTCCATTTTTGTCACCAAAAAAACATCAGCTTTAACTCATCTGGTATTAAAAGTCCCTGATAAGATAATAATACCACATTCAAACACCTGTAGAATGCTTGGCTATTTTCAAGTGCACTTGGAACATTTTCCAAAATTAACCATAAAGCTAGTGCATAGAAAAAGTTTTAATAAATGTCAAAAGATTGAACTCATACAGAGTATGCTCTAAGTGCGTGAAAGAAGAAATAACAACCCAAATAATAACAGATTAAGAAGAAAAGTAGACATAATTTTCCTGTACATCAGGAACAAAAAAATGAAATATCACTACAGATTCTATAGTTATTTTAAAAAAAGTAAGAGGGTATCTGAACAGCTTTATGCCAATAAATTTTAAAATTCACGTGAAATTGACAACTTCCTAGAATAACATACTTGCCAAAAACAAAGAGAAACTCAAAAAGACAAATAACCCATTTTAAAAATCAGTTAAAAAAGGATCTGAATAGACAGTTCTTCAAAAAATATATAAGTGGCTAATAAGCACATGAAAAGATACTTAACATCATTAGTCATCAGAGAAATGGAAATCAAAGCCACAGTGAAATACCACTTCACACCCCCTCAGATGGCTCTAATAAAAAGAGACAGATAATAAGTGTTGGTGAAAATGTACAGAAATTGGAACCCTTAAACATTGTGGTGAGAATGTAAAATGGTGCAGTCACTTTATAAAAATAATTTGGCCATTCCCTGAAATGTCAGATATAGAGTTCTCATATGATCTCACATTTCTCCTCCTAGATAAATAAAAACGTATGTCCGTATGTTCTCATATGATCTCACATTTCTCCTCCTAGATAAATAAAAACATATGTTCACACAAATGTTCATGTCAGCATTATTCATAATAGCCCAAAAGTGAAAACAACTGAAATGTCCATGGACTGATGAATGGATAAACAAAATGTCATGTGTCCAAACAACGGAATATTACCTGGTGATAAGAAGGGATGGAGTACTGATACATGCTCGAACATAGATGGACCTTGACAACATCCTAAGTGAAAGAAGCTAGTCCCAAAAATACTGCCTACTGTATGATTTCATTTATATGAAATGTCCAGAACAGGAAAGTCCATAGAGACAGAAAGTAAACGAATGGTTGTCAGGAGTTGTAGGTAGGGGAGAATAGGAAATGACTGGATATGAAGTTTGGGGGGATGATAAAAATGTTAAAAAACCGTGGTAATAGTTGAGTAACTCTTTGTGTATACTAAAAATCATTGAATTGTATACTGTAATAGGTGAATTATAAGGTATGTGGGTTATGTCTCAAGAGTAGTGTTACTTTTTTTTTTAAAGCATGATCCTACTAATAAAACAATGTAATTCATACTAGAAGAAATAGAAAATATAATCAGTCTCCTATCTAAAAAGGAATTTAATTATAATTTAAGACTCCCCACATAGAAAACTCCAGGTCAACATATGGCTTCTCTAACAAATTTTTTAGTCTTTATGGAAGAAATAATAGCTTTTTTTTTTAAAAAAAAAAGCTTTTTCAGAGAATATAAAAAGTAGAAATACTTTATAACTTATTTTGTGGCAAAGAGAACACTGTAAGAAAGGGAAAGGATAGGCCATTTTCTTCATAAACAAAGATAGGTATAAACATCCTTCAAAAAACAGATAAGCATCAGCAACCAAAAATCCTCTCAGCAACCTAGTAATAGACAGAACTCCCTTAATCTGATATAGGGTTACCTAGAAAAAATTGTAATAAATTTATATTTAATAGGAAATGTTGATAGTTTTCTCTTAAGACCATGAGATAAGGATATGGCTTCCACCACAGTTATTCACCATTGGACTTTAAATCCTAATCAGTGCAGTAGGGAAGGAAAAATAAAGTCTTAGTAATAGAAAGGAAGATATAAACTGTTATTTGCAGGTGATGTTATCATTTATGTCAAAATCCAAAAGTATCTACAGATAAAATATGTATAAAATTAGCACATGAGTATCACGAGATTGCTGGATGGGGTCAGTGTACAAAAATTAGTTGTATGCTTGATATGATCAGTTTGTAAACCATTCATCCAGCTGCAATACTTACAATATTCTTTTTTGATGTATCTTATACTTCGATACAAAGTCTTTTAAAAATTAGTTGTATCTCCATATGCCAAAAATTGTAAGAGAAGATGGAATTTGAAATATGATACTCTTTACATAGTATCAAAAAACATAAAAATATCAAGTAATAAATCTAATTAAAGATGTGCCAAACCTCTGCAGGGAAAAATCACCAAGACCCAAGTGAATGAAGGGATATTCATGTTTAGGGTTTGGAAGACTCAACATTGCTGGTTGTCAGCTTTCCCCATATTGATCTGTATATTTTATATAATCCCAATCAAAACCCCAGGAAAAATTTTTTTGTGGGAATTAACAAACTGCTTTTAAAATGTATAAAGAAATGCAAAAGGCTTAGACAAACTAAGACAATCTTGAAGAAAAAATAAACTTGAAGAATTTACACTACCAACTGTTAAGACTTAATAATGCTCTAGTAGTAAAGATAGTGCAGAACTGGTATAAGGGTAGACAAAAGACCAATGAAACAAAGAAAGTACAGAAACAGACCCACGTACCCGATTTCTGACAAATGCTTCATCTCAATTCAGTGGCAAAAGGGTGGTCTTTTCAATGCATGGTGCTGGGTCAATATGGAAAAAACTAAATTTAATCTTGGCCTCATCTCACATCAGACAAAAAATTCTAGGTAAAATGTAGATATAAATGTGAAAGGTAGAACAATAAAGCTTGTTAAAGAAAATATAGGAGAATAGCTATATGACTTTGGAGTAGGAAAAGATTTCTTAAATAGAATAAAAAAACTACTAACCATAAAGGAAAAGATTTCTAATTGGACAACATTAAGTTTTGTTTATCAAGATACCATTAAGAGAGAAACAGCAAGCTACAGAGTGTGAAAAGACAGTACAATGCATATATCTGACAAAGGACTCATATCCTAACTATATTGAGAAATTTAATAAGAAAAAAACAAATAAGTGAGCAAGAGATTTGAATGACTACTCACAGAGATTATCTGAATGGTCGATAAACATGTGAATAGAATCAAACTCATTAACCATCAAGGAATAAAACAAATAGGATATAACATGGACACGTACCAGAATACCCAAAATTTAATAAAGCTGACCATACCAGGTGGTCACAGGAATGTAGAGCACCTGGCTCTCTTAAACACTAGGAGATATGTAAGTTGGTACCTGCCACGGTGGAAAACTGACGGTATCTGCTAAAGTTGATCATTTGTGTATATTCTGACCCAGCAGTTCTACTCCTAGCTATGTCTTCAAAGAATGTACATACGTAAGTTCACCTAAGGAAAGAGTGTTCGCTGTAGCACTATTAGCCAAATCTGGAAATAGCCCAAATTTCCATTTTGGAATATTCTCACAAAGGATTAATATATAGATACATATTAGTGCAATAATAAAAAAGAACTGCTATACTCAACAACATGGATGAATTTAATAGATAAATTGGGTATTGGAATAATAAAACAGAATAATAAAAACCAAACAAATTAATAAATGTCATATAGTTTTAATGTTAAGTCCAGTCCTTTATCAGAAAACAAAATCTTCAACTTTCTTACTTCCAGCTCCCATGAAAGGCCTAACTGGAGAAATGGTGTTTATTGAAGACTGTCTAATGGGTAACAGTCCTATTTTTCTTTCTTTTTAATAATTTGGAACTCAATACAGTAGTTATGAAAGGTTTTGATGGCCCACATACTCTTTCCCCCCCCCAATCTTTGTCTTCTAGTATTTTTATTTTTCTTGGTTGTGGTTTTTAAATTTTAATTTTAGAATTAAAAAAATAGACCATTATTTTTTGATATGTGTATGTTGTAGTTGCCCCCAAATTCTTTGTAGAACAGACTAAGGATAAATAAAACAATTTTTAAAATTGGGCCCTCTGCATACTTAGAAAATAAAGAGGATAGTAGTGATCGTGGTAACAGAGATCTCTGTCGACAAAAGGTAGATAAGGATCTGCCGTTCTCTCTGACTGTGCAAAATTGTGACCAGAGTGGTTTGCTAAGAGGTTGGTCCCTATGTGATCCCTGAACAGATGTAGAGATCAGCTGGAGTCAGGCAGAATGGGTTGAGGACTATTCTGGATTGAGTGTTTGCAGTTTAGAATTACACATACAGGAAAATTACCTTAACTCTCTCCTTTGTACTGCACTCACACCTTTAATGACTCTTTTCCTTTTATGTTAATTTTAAGTAATGTGTTCATTATCTGAGGTTACACCTTGGAACAGCCATATTAAGAATTATTAAAAATCAAGCAAATTAAATTCCCTTTGCTAAAGGTAGATAAAAGGAGGAAAATATATCAAAATTTGGGTATTTGTATGAGGCTAGAGTGTTAAAGACAAATAAGGCTTATGAATGTTTTTAAATCATTAATTGAAGGTGAATTTTTTGTTCTTATGGCATTCCTCTTGGATAGTCTGGAAGGACTGAAAAAACATTATCAGTAAGCTAGTAAGTGATTCTATTACTTGTGTTCTGGATTGAGACTTACAATTAAGCAGGACATTTGTATTAGAAATGTAGACAGCATGATCATTTTGTTTTTAATTGGGTAAAATAACTTACAATAAATGGAAAAGGAATTCTGAAGTAAAACCAACTACTCCCTTTTTATGGCTTAGGCTTCTCGTGGCAGCAGTCTGTTATACTTACACGACACATGGGAGGTTGGAGAGTGATTTTTATAGCAGCTGTTGTGTCCCTCTCCTCCCAGGGGAATAAAAAAGGCCTGTAGTTATTTATATTTGTGAGTTGTAACTACATTCTTTTTCATTATTAGCTTAAGCTAGAGCAACTCTGAAACTCACACAAGGACTACTTCTGGTTTGAAGTTGTTTACTTCATTAATATAAGGAAGATGTGAGATGACTTCTCTCCACTGCTTCTTTTCCCCCCTTTTATCCTCAGCTAAGAAAAAGAATTAGCAAGTCTGTAACTAAGTGGCAAAATAAAGAAACAACATGGGAGTGTATACTGAAATCTACTGTATAATGATGTTTTTCTTCTATCCTAGTCTTTCTTTTACATTTTGGAGGTTACAGAAAAATAAATCTATTATATTTTACTCTTAAAAAAAAGAGAAGGCTAGAACAGGGCATTCTGGGGTCAGTTTATATTTATATCTATATTGTCTATACTTATAGCAAGAATTATATTCTTTTTCTCTCTCAACTTATATTTGGAAAAAAATTTAAACCTACAGAAAAATTGCAGAAAGAGTACAATACACAGTCTTACA
This sequence comes from Artibeus jamaicensis, assembly GCF_021234435.1. Taxonomy (NCBI): domain Eukaryota; kingdom Metazoa; phylum Chordata; class Mammalia; order Chiroptera; family Phyllostomidae; genus Artibeus; species Artibeus jamaicensis. The sequence continues at coordinate 24,295,374 of NW_026521788.1, forward strand.
TCCTTCACCTAGATCCATCAGTTATTGATATTTTGCCACATATGCTTTATTTCTATCTACACACACGTATGTGTATAATAATTATTATTCTTTGTTTCCTGATCCATTTGACAGTGTCAAGCATTATAATCATTCCCTAAGTGTTTCAGCCATGTTTTTCTTAAGAACATTAACAATCTTCCTGCTCTGTACAAAATACAGAATCTGATTTTAATTTTTCCTGAATTCTGTCTGTTACCTGTGTTTTATAATCATTCAAGAACAAAGGAAGCAGTACGGGGAATTATTAATAGTAGCCACCCACTCCCTAAGTTATTCACCACTATGCATCTGCCAGAAAGCAACTGTGAACATGAAAGATAGAGGTTGATTTTCAAACTTACGTAAATGTAAAATAATTGATGGACAAGACCTCTATACCGTTAAAAGTAGACCCAATTTCTTGAATAGCACATACACTTCACCTATTTCTCTTAATACTTAATAAGGTTTATTTCATAAATTTATAGACTTTCAGAGTTGGAAGGGCCTTACAGTATATGTTGTATATAACCTGTTTATTTTACACATGAGGAGAATTAAGTGTCAAGGTCACATTATGAGAGATGAGACTAGAATCTAGTTTTTCAAACTCTCAATGCAGTGTTCTTCCTGTTATGTCATGTTGTCTCCTCATGAGCCCTAGATACTTACACTAGTGTGTCGATAAATGAGAAAGGTAAAATATGTAAGACTACTACACTTAACTAATGTATCTCCTTGAATCTCATTTGGATGAAATACAGCAGAGCTTCTTAAACTTTAATGTGCATGTGAATTTACTACTGTTCTTGCTGAAATGCAAATTATGATTCACTAAGTGTGCAGTCAGGCCCAAGAGTTTGCATTTCTAATATGCTCGTCTCAAACTGATGTTGCAGATCCATGGACAACATTTTACATGGCAGTTATCTAAACAAGCACAGAAATCATATAGTCCCCAGGCACCACCAGCAAAAAAGGAAAAACTACAAAATATTTTAGTTACATAAAGTGTTGAGAATAATATAATACCTGTTAACTCATCATCAAAGCCAAAATAAAATATTTCTAAAAGTTCTTATTTTCCTAACTTTTATGCTACTTCAGAGAAGGGAGTTTTAGCACCATACATTAATTTATAGATGCAACTACCTATTTTCCTAATATTGTTATATCAACAAATACTGAGATTCCACAGACTTTAATGGTACTATGGAAGGAAATACGAATTAAAGTGATGAAAAGAACCATAGCCAAATTGAATTGTCAGTCAAAAAGAACAACCAATGATATTCCATTTTTACTCTCAATAAAAACATTTTTCATCACCCTGCCTGGTGTGGTTCAGTGGATTGAGTGCCGGCCTGCAAACCAAAGGGTAGCTGGTTCAATTCCAGTTCAGGGCACGTACCTGGGTTGTGGGCCAGGTCCCTGGTCGGGGGTGTGTGAGAGGCAACCACACATTGATGTTTCTGTCCCTCTCTTTCTCCCTCCCTTCCCCTCTGTCTAAAAATAAATAAATAAAATCTTTTAAAAAAATCTTTCAAATTAGCTACGTACATTCATTCATTTGATAAATACTTGAGAGTTCACATTCCCATTGTAGTTTACATTCTGATTTCATTTCCTCATCTTTATCTAAGTCTATATACTACTTTAAATTGTGCAAATGATTATTGAAATGTACAAAACTAGGTTTTATGAGACAGTCCCTTCAAGTAAGAGTTTTGCATTTGGGTTTTTGTTGTTTAAAAATAATAATCAGAAGTATATTTAATAGCCACCTCAATGCAACATGGAATACATTTATACTTATATCAGCTAAAAATAAAAAAGATTTAATACATGTAAGAAAATTTGTACTTTGAATATTTCCAAAAATGCTTATAGAAGTAATAAGTACTTCCTTATTTCTCAGAATAATTTAGCAGTAGAATAACAATTCCCATGGGAGGGAAACTGGACACAAAGCAAGTTTTAAAACTTGTTAAAGATACTGAGATACAGGGAAAAAGACAAAGACAACTCAAGTAAATATTTATTAAGATTCTACTTTCTTGTATGGTGGGGGGAAGGTACCAATATATAAAGAAATGAAGTCAGTCTTCAGGGTGATCATGACTGAAATGGAAGCGGGCATCTAAACAGGTAATCAGAATACAGTGTGGCGATGAAAAGACGTACGTGGAGCTCTAGGAGCAGCCCAAGAAGGTTGTGAAGGAGACTAAATACATTTTTAAATGATTTTTTAAAAACTACTAGAGTTAAGAATTTCTGTAAAATAGAGGGGCAGATAGATAACATGTTAATGTAGAATCTAGGCGAAGGGTATAAAGAGCATTCACTATAAAACTCTTTGAATTTTGATGGATGTTTGAAAAGTTTCGTAACAAAATGTTAGATAAAAGTTGTAATAAAAACAAGTAGGATGATGTAAAAAGGCCATGTTTTTCACTTCTCTTGTTAATAGTAGGTTCTTAGGAAGTAGAAGGAAAGTAACAAAATAGAAAATAACTTTCTGATTCACTGAAGGGAGGACAAGTTGTCATTTAAGGAAGGCAGAAATTCCTTGCTGTTATCATTAACATATGTTTCATGAGAGCCAAGAAAGTAAAAGTATGTCCATTAAGGAAAATGTAGCAATCATCAGGGTATAAACATTCCAAATGTAGTATAGAATTGCCTCAGATAACTAGGGGTCTAGATTACACAATGAAGTTTTAGTAGATTTTTTTTGTGTCTGTCTTTTTTTCATGCTGTTGAGTATCCTTATAATCATTACTCTAAACTCTGTTCTGTTAAATTGCTTGCCTCCCTTTTCAATTAATTCTTATTCTGGAGGATTGCCTTGTGTTTTCAGTTGGGGCCTATTTCTTTATCTTCACATTTTGACTGCCTCTTAGTGTTTGTTTCTATGTGTTAAGTAGGTCTGCAAAGATTCTGGTGCAGTCCCATGTCAGATGTTGCCTGTGACTGGCCCTGGGCAACCTGTTTGGACCTATCAGCAATCCACAGCTTGTAGCTGTCTCTGCTGGACCCATTTATGTTCAGAAAAAAACAGGCTATGCATCCAAGGCCAGCTTTTACCAGTGGAGGTGCCAGAAATCCACCTTAGTTGTTAAACTTAATGACTGATAGAGCCTCAAGCTGTACTCAGTAGCCCAGCTTAAGCTCCACAGGGTGGGGCAGAGTAATTCCTGCAGGCAGGGCTATTGCTTCCTCTCAGGCTGATGTCAGTCACTTAGAGAGGAGTGTTCTGCCTGAGAAAGATGGCTTCTGCAGTATGGAGAATGACTAGCACAGGGATCCTAGGGATTGTTTGCTCAGTTCTCTCCCCAGAGCTGCGTGCCCCAGACTCTCCTTACGTGTCTCTAGTCTGTTCTGCCCTGCCACTGCCTGAGCCCAGAGTAAGTGGCTGCTAACGGAACTTTGTGAGCATTGGCCCTTTTGTGCAGTGGCCCTTTTGTGCAGGCTCTCTGTGTCTCTAGCTGTCTCTCTCTGGTGGACAGAAACCCCACATCTTTTCACAGCTGGATGTTATCTGGGTTCCTTTCTCAGCTCTGGTGCTATAGGGTGGGGGGCCCAGCTTGGGGTTTAGATCCCACACTTCTCAGGTGAAACACTCCAGCTGCTGAAATGTCCCTCTGGAACTTCAGCTGCCACCCCTGAGTCCAGCCAGTCCTCTCATGCCTCCTCACTCCCTACCAGTCTCATTGTGGTGAAGTGGTTTCTTCTGTGTGTCCATACTAGTAGCCAAGGCTTCTCTCCAGCTGGTATTCAGTTGGTTATTCAATATGACTTCTCTACAAACTTACTTGTAATTCCACATTGGTCCTGGGAGGACATTTTTGCAGCTTCCACTTACTCCTCCGCCATCTTGGATCTCCTGAATACCACCTTTCATTTTTAGTAGATTTTGGACTCTGGTTCTTGTACAGTATAAACCATGGGTTTTAAATTTGGGGGTAATAACAAAATCTAAAAAACATTATTTATAAATCAAGTTAACTTATACCAATTTACCTTAACTTTATAAGTAGTGATATACTAAAAATAACACCTTTTCAATCTTAGAACTTAGTTATTGATTTCAAAACCTAATATAAGAAAATTTGCTTAAATTAACATTTCTTGGAACATTCTCAAAGATAGATCACATGATAGGGCACAAAACAAGCCTCAACAAATTCAAGAATATTGAAATCATACCAAGCATTTTCTCTGACCATAAGGGACTGAAACTGGAAACCAACCCCAAAGGAAAAAACCCAAAACACCCAAAATCATGGAGACTGAACGGTATGCTATTAAACAATGAATGGGTCAAGAATGAAATTAGGTAAGAAATCAAAAAGTTTCTGGAAACAAATGAAAATGATCTCACAACAACCCAAAACTTATGGGATACAGCCAAGGCAGTCCTGAGAGGGAAGTTTATAGCAATACAGGCCTACCTAAAGAAAACAAACATTTCAAACAAATGAACTTACTCTACGCCTGCAAGAACTCGAGGAACAACAACAAAAACAGCCCAAAGCAAGTAGAAGGAAGGAAATAACTAAGATCAGAGCAGAACTAAATGACATAGAGACTAAAAGTACAATTCTAAAGATCAATGAATCCAGGAGTTGGTTCTTTGAAAAAATAAACAAAATAGACAAGCCTTTAAGTAGGCTCATCAAGAAAAGAAGGGAACGGACACAAATAAACACAATCAGAAATGAAAGAGGAGAGATTACAACTGATACCACAGAAATAGAGAGGATTGTAAGAAATTACTATGAAGAACTGTATGCCAAGAAATTTGAGAACCTAGGGGAAATGGACACATTTCTAGAAAAATATAATCTCCCAAAACTCAATGAAAAAGAAGTAGAACACCTGAATAGACCAATAACAGCAAAAGAAATTGAAGCAGTAATCAAAAAACTCCCATCACACAAAAGCCCTGGACCAGATGGATTCACAGGAGAATTCTACAAAGCATTTAAGGAAGAGCTAACCCCCATTCTTCACAGACTATTCCAAAAAATCCAAAAGGATGGAAAACTCCCTAACTCCTTTTATGAAGCCAGCATCATCCTAATTCCAAAACCAGATAGAGATACAACAAAGAAAGAAAACTTCAGGCCAATATCGCTGATGAACATAGACGCTAAAATCCTCAACAAAATATTAGCAAATCACATCCAACAATATATCCAAAAGATTATACACCCTGACCAAGTGGGATTCATCCCAGGGATGCAAGGATGGTTCAACATTCGCAAAACAGTAAATGTAATTCATCACATAAACAAAAGCAAAGACAAAAACCACATGATCATATCAATAGACGCAGAAAAAGCTTTCGATAAGGTACAACACCCATTTATGATAAAAACACTCAGCAAAATGGGAATAGAGGGAACATTCCTCAATATAATAAAGGCCATTTATGAGAAACCTACAGCCAATATCATACTCAATGGACAAAAACTAAAAGCTTTTCCACTAAGATCAGGAACAAGACAAGGATGTCCACTTTCACCACTCCTATTCAATATAGTATTAGAAGTTTTGTCCACAGCGATCAGGCAGGAAAAGGAAATAAAAGGCATCCAAATAGGAAAGGAGGAAACAAAATTGTCACTGTTTGCAGATGACATGATAGTGTACATGGAAAATCCTATAGACTCTACCCAAAAACTGCTCAAACTAATTAATGAATTTGGCAAAACAGCAGGATACAAAGTCAATATCCAGAAATCAAAGGCATTTTTGTATACAAACAATGAATCAGCAGAAGCAGAAATCAAGGAAAAAATCCCATTCGATATAGCAAAAAGAAAAATAAAATATCTGGGAATAAACCTAACCAAAGAGGTAAAAGACCTGTATGCAGAAAACTACACAGCACTGAAGAAAGAAATCAAGGAAGACACAAACAAATGGAAACATATACCGTGTTCATGGATTGGAAGAATTAACATCATCAAAATGTCCATACTACCCAAAGCAATATACAGATTCAATGCAATACCTATTAAAGTACCAATGGCGTATTTCACAGACATAGAACAAACACTTCAAAAATTTATATGGAATCATAAACGAGCCCGAATAGCAGCTGCTCTTTTGAGAAAGAAGAACAAAGTAGGAGGGATCACAATACCTGATATCAAACTGTATTACAAAGCCACTGTAATCAAAACAGCCTGGTACTGGCATAAAAACAGGCACATAGACCAATGGAACAGAACAGAGAGCCCAGAAATCAACCCAACCCTCTACAGTCAATTAATATTCGACAAAGGGGGCAGTAACATAAAATGGAGTAAAGATAGCCTCTTCAGCAAATGGTGTTGGGAGAACTGGACAGCTACGTGCAAAAAAATGAAACTTGAGCACTCACTTACACCATACACCAAAATAAATTCAAGGTGGATAAAAGACTTAAATATAAGCCATGACACCATTAAAGTCCTAGAGGAGAACATTGGCAAGAAAATCTCAGATATTCCACGCAGCAACATTTTTACGGATATGTGCCCTAGAGCAAGGAATATAAAGGAAAGAATAAACAAATGGGATCTCATCAAAATAAAAAGCTTCTGCATGGCTAAAGAAAACAGTATTAAATTAAAAAGACAACCAACTGTATGGGAAAACATATTTGCCAATGATACCTCAGACAAAGGTTTAATCTCCAAAATATACAAAGAACTTACACGACTCCACTCTAGGAAGACATCGAACCCAATTAAAAAATGGGAAAAGGACTTGAACAGACACTTATCTAAAGAGGACATACAGAATATCCAGAGACACATGAAGAGATGCTCAATATCGTTAGCTATCAGAGAGATGCAAATTAAAACCACAATGAGATACCACTTTACACCAGTCAGGATGGCTATAATAGACAAAGCAACAAACAACAAATGTTGGAGAGGGTGTGGGGAAAAGGGGACCTTAGTTCACTGTTGGTGGGATTGTAGACTGATACAACCATTATGGAAAACAGTATGGAATTTTCTCAGAAAAATAAAAATTGACCTGCCTTTTGACCCAGCAATTCCACTGCTAGGATTATACCCCAAGAATCCTAAAACATCAATTTCAAAGAACCTATGCACCACAATGTTCATAGCGGCACAATTTACAATAGCCAAGAGTTGGAAGCAACCTAGGTGCCCATCAGTAAATGAATGGATACAAAAATTGTGGTACATATACACCATGGAATTTTATGCAGCAGAGAGAAGGAAGGAGCTACTACCTTTTGCAACAACATGGATGGAACTGGAAAGCATTATGCTGAGTGAAATAGGCCAGGCATTGAAGGACAAATACCATATAATCTCACCTTTGACAGGAAGCTAAAGAATAAAACAAACAAGCAAACAGAATAAAAACAAAGACGCTGAAATAGAGAACAAGTGGGCAGCGACCAGAGGGGAGAGGGAAGGGAACTTAAGGGGAAAAAGGGGGAGGGATTTTGAGGAACAAGTATGAAAGACACAGGGATGAGGACTGGGGGGGGGGAATGGAAGGGAGGAGGGAGACCGGGCGGGGGGGGGGGGGGGGAGAGAAAAAAAATGTACTTGAAAAGTAACTAAATAAAATTTAATATTTTAAAAAAAAACATTTCTTGATACTGTTAAGTGGATATTTGTATGTATTAGGATAAAAATGGTATTTTATCAATTCATATGTTGAATGATATGATATATAACTAGTTACAGTTGAAGTTTGAGTGTTCTGGTTATTTTAGTCTATTGCAAGATCAGCAGTGGTGAAGAACCTTATGTGTAAGATATTGCCTTCCATGGTTTTATATCCATTGTCTTACTTGACCCTCAGAGTACATGAGTTTGATGAACAAGTAGTAATTTTTAAATAACTTTATATATAACTTGGGAGTTCAATTTGATTTCCTGATTAGAAAACTGATGTTGAAAGATGCAACAAAAAGTCCTTCAAACTGCTTTGAAATGTAGTAACAATTTTTAGTAATATGTTCAAGGAGAAAATGATTTTCTAATATTAAACTGTAATATATTAACTCACAAATGTAAATACTACCTTCACTTAAGCTGTATCAGAAACTTTGTTTCCTTGGTGAATTATTGAAAGAAGAGTAAAATATGTCCTGTATCTAGTCCAATCCTTTAAATGTTTGTGATACTATCTGAAGAGATTCTCTTTAAAACCTCAGATTTACCTTTAACATCAGAAGGATAATAATTTATATTGTATAATATGTCTTTGTTTAAGAATAGTTGTGGCTTTTAAAATGCATTGTTCTTACTACATTCTTTACAGTAAGAGTCAGTCTCTTAAGTAAATTGAAAATTTGTTTTGAGTTTACGTTTCCTAGTATCTTACATTTGGTAGAATGTTAGTCATGCAAATGTTGTCATATTATTATTGTCACTTATCCTTGTATGATATCAACCTTGTGAAATAGTCAATTATGTTATCATTGCTGTTGTTTTTAACTTAATAGATGGGGAAACTGAGACTTAGGGTTGAAATTAAAGATTGTAAGTTAGAACTGGGCTCAAGTCTTCTAATTGTGGTGTTTTCTTCCTATATCAGGTCTCGAGAGTTTGAAGCCACAGTGTATATTGGTAGAGTCGAAGTAGTGAAAAATTATTTCTGATTTGATGTTTCAATAATTTTCTTATATCTAGGACATGGACAAAACAGGTGTCATTTCGTAGAAGCTGGTATACGTATGTCTTGCTTTAGACGCACCGAAGTAGTTGTACGTTGTTAATCCTAGTATGCTTAAAAACACTGGATTCCAGAGATAGGTTTGGCAAAGTTGTTGAAATATGGGTGGTCTGGTCTTTATAAAGAAAATTTTGGAATGTATATTGAAAGGGTTTATTCTCATAGGCATTTCATGGTATATTAAAGGAAATATAACACAGGGGTATAATTTAACATGTCTAAACTTGTGGTGTAGTGGGACTATTTTTAACAAGGTTTTAGCCATGGGAAAACGTATAAATATAGTTATTTCACCTAAAGCTATTTGATATAGTTAATATTTGTTGATATAGTGTGACACAGTTAATAAAATATTTGTTTGCTAGGAAATTAGGTCCCAAGATTTTCATAAATAGGGAAACTGGGTTAATAAGGAACTACTTTTTTCTTTCTATCTTCTATTTTTTTCTGCTCTAGTCTAACGTCTAACCACCTTCAAATATCTTGGGAGAATTGACAAGTTATTTAAACTTGACAGTCTTCCAAAGTTGCTGGCAGGAATATTATTGCTGAGTTTGCTCTTCTGAACAATGAAAGGTGAGTGTAGGAGAAGTTGTATAATTTATGATAGTAGTAAAGAATTTTAAAGTAAGCTTTGACTTGAATTTAATAATTTGCTCTGAGGGCATTAAATGTCTTTATAATACTAAAAATTTGATTTTTTTATTAACTGGGATCTTAGTACTTGTGCAAATAAAATTGCAGTGTTTTGTAGTATAATGCTAACTTGGTAACACTAGCATTTTTCTTGTCTTGGAGTCAGGATGAAAGGGAAGTGTTTTCAATACCAGGAGAGATGTTATACTTACACTTAACTGAAAACCTTTGTTTTTTGTAGAAGCTCTAAAGTTACTTATCAAAGGTGTGGACTGTCTCATATCAAAAGTATAAGCTTGTATTTCCTTTTCAAGGGTCTGTGTTAGTACCAAATTGCCTGTTCCTTTAGCATTGATATTGCCTAGAGATGTACCCTTTGATGATTTCTGCACACTCTGTATTTTTACTTTTATAACTTGTTCTCTGCCTATGAAGTTTAAATATTTTAATAATACAAGCCATTTGCCTGAATGGTTTTGTTTCTAAGTTCTTGACATATTTTAAAGTTTTTGGTGTCAGTCAAGTATTTATTAAAAGCTTCCTATTTTGCTATGATTTAGTAAGAACATACAATTTACATTTACTTTCCACCACTAAAAAATTTAAATTAAATTAAATATAATTTTGCATTAAAAAAAGATTCAGCACAAAGAGAGATAGCCCATTAATAATTTTTATAATGATTTCATGTTAAAATACCAATATTTTAGAAAGCTGAGTTAAGTAAAATACATTATATAAACTTTAAAAAAGAACATATAATTTAAACAATGAAATATATTCAGTCTAGGATATCTGTGGAATCATTTAGAATAATAATGTTTCTTTGGCCTTGAGCACTTATATGCCTGTTTTTGTCTTTGTTTTGCTTTATTTGTTGTTGTTGCTGCTGCCATATTTCAAGGAATATTTCATTTTTCATTCAATTCTTTTAATTTCATTTCATTTTTAAACATATTTCATTTTTGTTTCTATTGACCTAATTAGATAGGCTATTAGAAGGTTTAAATAAAGGACATGTATGTGTGTGTTTGTGAATGCTTAATAAGTAATATTTTATAAGTACCAGTATCATTATAGAAGTGACTGGGAAGGACTTTGGGCAAACGAGTTACCTCAAAACTACAGAGGCCGAGTTCCACAGCAAGGGTCATCAGACATCTTCTTAAAGAGCCAGATGATAAATATTTTAGGCTTTGTGGGTCATACCGTCTCTGCTGAAGCTACTCAGCTCTCCTGCAACTACACAGTTACTCAATTCTGTTGTTGTGTGAAAGGAGATGAGTGAAGCATAGGTGGTAGGTAAACAAATGGACTTGGTTATGTTCCAGGTAAAATTTTACTTACAAAAACTGGTGGCCAATCTGCCAACCTATGTTCTAGAGCATCCTAACAAATAATATTCATAAGCAGCCATGTAGTTATGTAATTCTCTGCCCTCGAAAAACATCTTTTATTATTGTTGAGAATAAGTTTTAAAAGCGTGGAGGACTGGGGACTTCCTGTTTTTAATATGGCCTACTATACTGAAATATTTTCTGGTAAAGCAATATGATGGTTGGCATTTCCTTTAAGATACTCTGTGGGGAAAAACTGGATAGATATAAATGAGTGAAGTTTGATAAAATGCTGATAAATATAGACGCAGGTGAAAGAAATCCATCACACTGTGCTATTTCTGTGTGTGCTTTAAAATGTCCATGTTAAAAAGCTCCTACTTAAAGAAATAATGGCCCAGAAAGGACCCTTTGCTTAAAAACGCCTTACTATAACAAGGAGAATAAGAAACAGAAATATAAGCTTGATTTTCAGCACAATCACAGAGATATCTGCAATCCTAAAGCACCATCTATGAAGAAAGGCTGCCAGATCCGGAGGTCAAGTGTGTGTGAGAAGACCCCAAGGGATGACACCTACCGATCCCAGTAAAGCCAAGAGAGCTCCATTCCCCAGAAGAAGTGGCTGGCCTCAGACTTCGCCAAAACAGCATTCACCACTAACACTTTACCTACGGCACCTTTGAGGAATTTTACCTACGGCAAAATTAATGTGGGAATTTTGTACCACTTAAAAAAATCACTCAATATAAAGGCAAATACAAATATTTTTAACATGCCAAGCTTCAGGTAACTTAGCTCTTATGAGCCCTACTTGAAGTGTACTCAACCAAGAAAAGAAAAGGAGAAACTATAGTTAAAGTATTGGTAGTAAGTATAGAGTCCATTGGTTCATAAAGTTAAAACTAAAACAAATGCATGGGTTTGGGTTTATGGTCTCTCATAGTGCCCCACGTCACAACAGACTGCGGCCTTCAACCACTGCCTGGACCCTGCCCTTTGGCCTCAGGCACTGAAGCAGGTTATACCATGTGAGGGGAAAAAACTAAAACAAATGTGAAGATTAGGTTTTACAGAGCTGAATGTGAATGTTTAAAACCTTGCCAATGTAGTAATAATATAACTAACAAAATTGGAAAAATGAAGGAGGCTATCAAAAGATGATACTGTTTAAAATCAGTGAACCTAACAAAAGAGGTTTGGAGGTGGGGCTATATGTAGGTAGGTAGATGATTGATAGGTAGGCGGAAAGATGATAGATAGATAGATAGATAGATAGATAGATAGATAGATAGATAATAGAAAGAAAGAAACACTAAGAGAAATAGTATAATAAACCAAATTTGATGGTAAAGGAGAAGGAAAAGCATAACTATATTAAGTTCATCATTGCCTATAATAGAAATAGTGTATGTTATACACTATTACAAGTGTACATAGTATATAGCATACACTATGATATACTATTTATATGTTATGCTACACTATATGTATACACATAATTACATATAGAGAAAGAGAGAGAAAGAGACCAATTGATGGCACTGCCATATAGAATTGAATGGCCAGAGTAGGACAGTGTAGGAAAATGAAATTTGAGTAAAGATTTGAAGGAAGTGAGGGAGCCGAATAGTTATCTGGAGAAACAGTAGTCTAAGCAGAGGCAACAGTTGCAAGGCCCTGAAGTGAGACGTGGCCGGTGCATACAAGAAACAGGAAAGAGTCCAGAGAGGCTAAGGCAGAGTGATTGGGAGGAAGAGTGGTAGGAAATGAAGTCAGAGAGATAATATTGGAACTTAAAAGCAGTTAAAAGAACCTAGACTTCTACTCTGAAATAACTACTAACACAAAAAATGTATCTCCCATATTATCATAAGAATTACATGTATTACTAAAACAAAGCAAGCCCTTCCCATTTCATAAACTGTTTTGAAGAAAATAAAGCAGCAATAAAAACAAAGAATAAAATCATATAGCATAAAATTTGATAACTCAAAGGAGATTAAATATATGAGATCTGTCCAGAAAGTATCCATCCATGTACTCTGAAAAATAGAGACATTTATTGAAAAAGATACAAAATACAAGAAACATTATACATAGGACAGTGATACTTCAGTCCCCTTAAAGTAGCCACCTTGGGACCTCACACAGTTCTCCCCATCGCCATCACCTGTCTGGTCGTATTTTCCTGAATCTCAACGACTGTCTGAAATCTCTTCCCTTTCACAGGTGATTTTAGTTTTGGGAAAAGCCAGAAGTTGCAGTGTGCCATATCTGGGCCATAGGGGGCCTGAGTCACCTGGGTGATTTGATGTTTTGCCAAATTCTGCTCGAGAGGTGATACACGAGCTACTGTGTTGTTGTGATGAGCTGCCAATCACTTGTTGCCCATAGCTGCTTCTTTCTGCATCATCTGAATAGTTTCTGCAGAGGAATGTTCAAGCTTAACACAAAATTTGAGGCAGATACATTGCTCTACTCAATCGTTTTGAATGCAACAGCCACACAGTGCATATGCTTACTCATCAGCATCTGCTGCCCTTGCTGACTAGTACAGTGAAGTCATCATTGTTTACGTGTGCACAGTCCAGTCCACTCTCCTTGGCTGCCAGGTTACATCAGTGTAACACAAACAGTCCTTGTTATATTAACAATGGCTGGACTTTTTCTGGACAGTCCTCAGTATGTCGTATTAATAGATATAAATAGGCTGAATTTACCTGATAGAAAATCCCAATTAGATCACAAAGAAAACTATTCAGAGTCATTCCTAAAAACAAAGAAACTCAAGAAGAGTAAAAAAATGAAAGGACAGGTAAAGACATAACTTGCACATGCAACCAAAAATGTATGATCTTAATATTGGACGAGATAATTAAAAAAAACATTGCATTAGACACAGAGAGAGAAAGTGAGCATTGCATTAGGAAAAAAGACATACAAAATCTGTATGAAGAAAACTTTAATATGTCTCTGAGGGACACAAAGACTTAAATGGAAAGAAGGCTTTTCAGTAAAAACACTCAAAATCATATGGATTTCAGTTTTCCTTATGTTGGTATGGAAAAAAGTTAGCATGGAGTTAATATAATCTCAACTTAAAACAAAAAACTAACATTTATTGAGCATTTAATTGTGTGCCAGCACTGTTCTAAATGCCTCACACACTATGTATTACTTATTTTGTCTTCACAGCAACTTTATGTGGTAAGAGCTAGTATTACTCTTTGTCCATTTTTCAGTGAAGGAACTGAGGCATAAAGAGGTTAACATACTTGCCCCAGGTTTCAGTTAGAGTAAATTACTAAATCAGAATAGGAACTCTGATACAAAAATACCATGAACAAAGTGAATTACCAGGGAAAATTTTATAACATTTTGTTGACAAAAGGGCTAATTTTCTTAATATTTAAAGAATTTTTACAAAATACAACTCAAAGACCAAAAATGAAATTGAAAAAAATTGACAAAGCATATACATACTTAGTTCATAGGAAAGCAAATATAAGTAATGCTTTGACAGGCAAAAACGTGCGTAAATCCTCGGTGGTAATACAAAGATGCAAGTTACAACTATAGTGAAATACTGTTCGCCCATGACATTGCAAAATAAATTTGATAATACATTGTTTAGGGAGGTGTTGGGAACCAGATACTCATTAAGTGAACAAGAGCATAATTTGTAGGTATGTAAATGCATATAACCTCCCTGAAAAACAATTTGTTAATAGCTTTCAAAATGTAAAGTATACATAACTTTAACTGTCACTTTCTCTTGAAGTATTTCGACCTCCAATATCTGTACCCATCGGCAAAGATATTCACTCTAGTACCATGTATTTTAATAATCAAAGATTGCTAGTAGGCATTTGTAAATATGTACCATGTAATTCCATTCAGTCACTAAAAACCAGTAAGATAAGTAAAAAACAAATGAGTGATGGGGCCTCAGCATGCTGCTATATATGTTTTTTAAAACCTCCCCCGACACACACACAAACGCACGGACCGTGTGTGTGTAGCGCTGCCTTTGATTAGATTCCCAGAGTTAACTTTAGAGAGAAGAAAGAGCAGCTGGGCCACAGGGAGAGGAGGAAAAACAATATTAAGTGTAAAAGATGTAGTTTTTACTTCATTTTTCTACTTTTGAATTTTATATCATTTACTTGTCCTATTTATTCAAAAAATATAAAATAAACATTTTAAATAAAATCATATTGCTAAGAAATACCTAAATATCCTAGCACACTGAGACACATAGCAGACAAGACCGAGGCCCTGAGCAGTTTGTATAGAGCGTGTCAGACTCATTTTCACCGGGAGCCACATCAGCCTCACGGGTGCCTTCAAAAGGCCAGACATAATTTCAACTCCTTAACAGTTAAGGAGTAGTTACATTTATACAGTCCTAAAATTATTT
Organism: Artibeus jamaicensis; assembly: GCF_021234435.1. NCBI lineage: Eukaryota > Metazoa > Chordata > Mammalia > Chiroptera > Phyllostomidae > Artibeus > Artibeus jamaicensis. The sequence goes on from NW_026521788.1 coordinate 24,310,512, forward strand.
TGGCCCTTTGAAGGCAACTGCGAGGTTGATGTGACCCTTTCGTGAAAATGAGTTTGATACCCCTGGTATAGATGATGAGCAGCTTTGAGCCTGGATGCTAATCCTGATTCTGATATGTAACTTTCAGTAAATTATTTCCTTCTTTGGGTCTCAGTTTTCTCCTGTGTAGAATAAGGCATCAGACTCGTCTCCCTGTGCCTTCCAGCATTAGTTTTCAAACCAGTTCATAGAGCCCACGTATTCTTTCAATCCCTTTAGGGGTCTCAAGTGAAGGATTGGGATCGTAGGGTTTACCAGCACACCAGTCTTAAACCAGAGCATCCCTGGGCCTCTGAGTAAGATTGAGTTTAACTGTTTTGAAACTTTTTTTAAAAAGTTTTTGAAAGTCACAGTCCACAGTAAAGTCACCATACATAGGAGTGGGCAAAACTAGATTTACAGTGGTAAGTACACAAAGCACAGAGTTTATCGTTGTATTATTATTTATTATTGTATTATTTATTTGTATTACGACTGTAAACCTACTTTTGCCCATCACCATATATTAACTTAAAGATAATACCACTGTCTAAACACATTACTGTGTCGTGATCAACTGTGGAATAAGTCTCAAGTAATTTTAAATGATTATTTACATTTTTAAATAAATGCCAACTCACGTTTCTGTGTGCTCTCTGTGGGAAGGAGTGGGGGTTAATGATATTCACCTGAAGGATGTGACGTCGTTATGCGCCACAGCTGTGTCAAGGCACGTGCAGTCGTAGAGTTCTGAGTGACCTCTCTTTGGGCGGATGGAGTGGAATGTAGTATCTGGCTCTGAGGCTAACACATTGGTTTTTAGTCAGTTAATGCCTTCCTTTCTTACTCCTTTAGCATTTTGGGGGGCTGGGAAAGTAAAAGGTACAGAGGGATAAATTAAGCATGTGGCAAGACAGAAACAAATTCAGTATTCTTTCTGAAACTTAGTTTAATGTGAGAACCTGAATTTCAGATCTGAATGCACAATGACACTACTCTTTGATGAAATGTTTTCCTTCTAACATTCAAAAGATGGTAGTGATTAAAGATTCAAGGAATGAAGTTGCCTGACCAAGCTTTTTTTTAGAGGAGAATAAACAGAAAGACTAAAATATTTACCTAATAACAGTAAATTCGTGGTACAGTTACTTAATAACTAATGATACCTAGCAAAAGACATTTCGGAAATGCAGGCCTAAAAACCAGCAAGAGGAGGAAGCAGGAAACTTTAGTTTACACTTGATGGCACTTAAAAGTAATATTGTCTTTAAAAGTAGATGAAAAAACAGTGTGTGTGATATGTGTATATAAATGTGTTTGTATGCAATCTTGAAAACAAACCAAAATGTTCATTACCATTACCCTGTTTTGCGGTGAATAATGCACACCTTTGCCCAGATTTTTGAGGGAAAAATAAGGACGTGCATTACACATGGCTCTAATGGCTACTTACTGTGGGTGCAGTCATCCCGTGTATACTGCCCACAAAAATATGAGTGTGCAGTATACATGGCAAAATTTGGTATTTTAGGATGATGGGAGTTTGAGAAACTTTTGTTTTCTTTATCTGTATTTTTTATTTTAATTTTTATTTATCTATTTTTAGAGAGAGAGGAAGGGAAGGAGAAAGGGAGGGAGAGAAACATCAATGTGTGGTTGCCTCTCATGCGCCCCCTACTGGGGACCTGGCCTGCAATCCAGACATGTGCCCCGACTGGGTTTCAAACTGGCAAGCCTTTGGTTCACAGGCTGGCACTCCATGCACTGAGCTACACCAGCCTGAGAATCTTTTATCTGTATTTTTTAACTTCTCTACAAAGAATACATATTACTTAAGTATTCAAAAAGCTATTCTTTTTATATATACACAGATGTGCGTATAACATTTGTTGTTCTGTCTTGACTGTAGATGTGTCTTTGTGTTTTGCAGGTGCAGCAGAGGCTCTCTTCTTGGCAGAATTTGGGTGTGGTGTATTGCAGTACTGTTGTGCCCTCTGATGGTGAGTTTTAGCAAATCCATTTAATCCATTTCTTTGTTTCCCATCCTCTAATTGACATAAATTTATAAACTATACTCTTTTGCTTAAAATTGGCTGCGAGTCAGAGAAAGAAGGAGGTAGTTTAAAGAAGAGAAATAAAATTTGAATGAGTATCTAGTGAATTTAGAGGAGGAATTGGTGAGAAAAACTAATAGACCCATCAAGTTTTCAGAAGTATGGAATATTACTGGTTTTTTTTTTCATTGATTTTAAAACTGGGGGCACAGTGAATGGAAGATCACAGAAGCACCATCTTTTATATTTTCTAACCATTGGGTCTTCATATATGGATAATAAACATTCCAGCCCCTTCCTGGTATCGGAGTCTACATGGAAGCAATTCAAAGTTGAGACCTACCCCCACCCCTTGCTTGTCTTTTTCTTCCTTTAGAGTCAAGACTATAATACTCTTCTTGATGTGGATAAGAATGAACAGATGCTTGGGGACTATATGCGGTGCTTTGTAAATGTCCATGATGCTGCACACTGACAATAGGATCTAAATTTTGCTTGTTTTTACAGTAGTAGAGGAGATACGTTTACTACTCTTCTTGTCATTTCTCTTACCCCGTATTGTACATTTACAGTTTAGATTATTTGCTTAGAGCTGACTGTTAAATATATTTACTCTGTGTTAAGTTTAGTTTGCTAGAACTCTAATTTCAACCTTATAAACATTAATTCTTAGAGCAGCCATCAAAAGAATATCCTCCAAACTTATAAGGACACCTGAAACTGAACAAACCCCAGGCGAACCATGAAAGTCCTAGGATCCTCTGTATTTAGTCAATATAGATAGTTGCAATGTTATCAAAACCCCCTCCCAGAGCTGTTTAGTTATCTGAATATATAGACAGTGTGTTCGTATCTGCCACATTCTCTAAACTTGGAGGAAATATCCATTTGTGATTACTTACTTATAATATGGAGAAGTTGAAAGGAAAAATAAGCCAGAATCAAAATAAGAAAAATAGTAACTGGCTTTCTTTTTCTTACCTCTTCAAGACATAAAGAACTGATAAAGTAATATATCTATATAAATTAAAAGGCAGCACTCAGTACTTGTTTACAGCTGAGGCCAGCTAGGTATGTCGACCCCAGTCAAAACTCGGTATGTGCGCAGATGCCAGTATTTCCCACATGGCCCAAAGCCAGTGCACCATAATGCCACCTCCCCATGCCACCTACTTCGTTTCCTCTCTGGCTCCTGCAGAGCAGTGGGCGGCTATCACACTTACCCCTCTCACTGTCCTGGCCCGTCAAACGTCCGACTGGGTGCCGTCCACATCTATGCCAGCACCACTCCCAGGTCCTCTTACCTCCCGCATGACCTCTGCGGGGTAACACGATTGGATAGTCTCAAGAGAATTTCTCTTGATGTAGAAAATACTGTTCATAATGTTGAGTCTTCTTGGCTTTTGCAAAACTAGCAGCATTTCATTCAAAAATTTCCAGCTTTCATAACATTGTCTGAAATTGTTATATATTGTCAGTATATAGTAATATGTATCCAGTAGCTTATGTATATTCAATATCAACTAAATTATACTACAACAGTACAGTCATCTGCCAGTGGTTTTTAAGATATTCAGAGTCAATTAACTTGAACTAGTGAGTTTATTTGGGAATTTATATTATATTACCACTTAATGCAGTTACTATTATCCTGTATGCTAATCTGCATGAAAATATTTCAGTAATGTAACAGTGGTACAGTTGTACTGGCGTATCTGTCTGCATGTTATCCAAGAACATAAATGCTAGTAGGTTGTCCCTGTGTTGTGTGAGGGATTGAAGGTAATATTTTTACAAAAGCTGGAAGTGTTCAGGTGTTTGATGACACGGGCCATGAAAGAATTCACAAAGAGAAGAAAGTGCAGAGAGTAAAGGTTTTATTTTCACTTTCCCAGGGGAAGGAAAGGCCTAGGTGTAGAGAACGCACCAGCCCCAGCCCAGAGGGGTCAGGGCTGTGAGTGTTTATAGGGTAATGGGGCGGTTGTAGAGCAGGATGTTTGAGTTAGGCTGCAAAGTGTTTTGACGTTATCTTTGGGTGCAGGGTTCGTGGCCATTGTGGTCTGGGGTGTTCTGTTTCACAAGTTCCGGAGCCTCTGCACCTTCAGGGTGCTTCCAGTAATGTTCTGGTCCTGAGGATAAAGGCTCATAAAACAATTAGGGTCAGTCATGCTTTATGGGGTCCAGTGAGCTCTGGGAAAGAGGGCCTGAGAAAGTGGCTTTTTGTCCTGTTGGAAAAGATACATTTCTTTAAACAGTGGCTTCTAAATTTCCTACCAATAGGAAAAGTAACTCATATTGGCTATCAAGAAATAGAAGCACAAAATTTTTTGATTTAATGTACCAGTAACTCAGGGAGTGTCCTTACTACTGCCAAATTATATGTCTTTCTTATTTTGTATTTCTTGATTAATTTTACCTTAGGTCAATAGAGCATGTGAGAAAACTCTGCTTAATGCACAGCTACTTTAATAGATTTAACCACCAGTAGTGAACAGCTCTACCATCATTTATTGCTCTTTGTGGTGACCACAGGTCATATAGTCTGTTACCAAAAGAGGGCTTGACCCTAATTTTTTAAAAGTACAAAATCTAAAATATGCACATTGTATAATTATGATATTTATATTACTAGTATATATCACTAGTATATACTTCCTCAGTAATATCTGTTAATAATTTGGTTTGGCAAATCTTTTAGTTATGACTGTGATAGCTGATATAAAATATATAGATTATCTTAAATGTTTAACTTCCCTACTGAAGCAATCTAAAAGGTACTTATTTTTTGTATGTGTGATAAATACTTTTAAGGATCTAGTGTAGGTTCTAGATTCTTTCTCTAGAAGGAAATTTATATATATACCTATGAAGTTTTACATGTAATTTCTTAATGACCAGGCTGCCTTAAACCAACTTATAGAGTCCCTAGTCTCATGGACCTCAACTCAAGAGCTGCTTTGGATGTATTGCACACAGGTGCACATGCACACACCTGGACCCACATCCGTGTTTCCCTTCAGGAGAGGCATTGTGCTTAGAGGTTAAGAGACGATCTTTGGAGTCAAGCAGACCTAAGTTTGCACCCCATTTCATTATTTAACCACCTTATAACCTTAGGCAGGGTAACATTTCAAAATCTCTTTCCTTGTGTATGACATGGAGATAGTATTATTTACTACCTCCAAGAGAGAAATGCACTTACCCTTCAGAAATTGTACTTACCCACCAAAAACTCTTATTCTTTAAAGGGTAGTAGTTATGGTAGTTTTATAGACACCTAATCTAAAAGATGTGGTTTTAGGGTTCTCATTTTAATTTCTCTGTGCCCCAGATTCTCAAATGTAAAATGACTCACTGTGAAATTTTTACATTTGTATGATTTATAACTAAGGCATTCAAAGCCTTTAGGTGTTCCCTTTCTTGTTGATGGAAGTTAAGGATGAAAGTAATGCTTCTGTAATCAGGTTGAGTGTATAATTTACCATCCACCCAGGACACTTTTGAGAGTGAGAGGGGGACAGAGTTGTACTAGCAGTTTCAATAGCATAAGCCAGGACATATCTTCACCTTAACTACAGGGAAAGTGCCAAAGGTGAGCTGACGTAAGAGCAAGGAAAAATGGCCTCTTCTGTCTGGCTTCATTTCTGTGCACAGAAATGTAATGAGATTCAGTTAGCTCTGTATTGTGAACTGTGGTAGAGAGGTGTGTTTATTTTGTAGTTAACAAAAAATACGTAAGATTTTCTCACAAAAATTGTTTGAGGGTAAGTAATTTTAGTAATGGAAAGTTGTTGGAAATTCCTGTTGAATAATAAATAATCAACTATTTAATTAATCCAAGTATAATATATAAATTCTTAACCTAATGTCTATGGATGGTTTGGGGATTAGATATGTGCCCTGAATTTTTTCTCTTGATTTGTATCCTGTTACTTTTTAAAAGATTTTATTTATTTATTTTTAGGGAGAGGGGAAAGGAGGGAAAAAGAGACGGAGAAAATATCAATGTGTGATTGCATCTCACATGCTTTCTACTGAGGATCTGGCCCAAAACCCAGACATGTGCTCTGACTTGGAATTGAACCGGTAACCCTTAGATTCACAGGCCGGCACTCAGTCCACTAAACCACACCAGCCAGGGTGTCCTGGTACTTTTTTTTTAATTCTTTTTTAATTTATTGATTTGAAAGAGAACAAGACATCAGTTCTGTTGTTCTATTTAGTTATGCATTCGTTGGTTGATTCTTGTTTCTGCGCTGACCAGGGATCAACCCCACAACCTTGGTGTATTGGGACAGCACTCTAACCAACTGTGCTACCCAGCCAGGGTCATTGTCCCGGTAGTTTTTCTAAAAAGCTTTATTGAGATATATTTTACATACCACAAAATTCACCTGTGGTTGTGCAAACATCATAAGAATCCAGCTTTAGATTGCTTGTTTCTCTCATAAAAATTCCTTTGTTCCTATTTTGCAATCAACCTCTGCTCCTACTCCTACCCCAGGCAATTACTAATCTACTTTCTGTCTCTATACTTAAACCCTTTCTGAAAATGTCGTATAAGTGGTTCATACAATATGTAGTCTTTTGTATCTAGATGCTTTTACACATCATAATGCTTTTGAGGTTTATTCATATTGTAGCATATATTATAGTTCTTTATTTTTATTGTTGAGTAGTAGTTTAGTACTTGAAAATACCGTATTTTGTTTATTCACTCACCAAATAAAAGGCATTTAAATTGCTTTCCATTTTGAACTATCAAGAATAATACTGCTATCAACATTTGCTTATAAGTCTTTGCGTGGCATATGTTTTAATTTCTCTTGAGTAGATAATTGGGAGTGGAATGGCTGAGTAATATGGTAAATATATGTTTAACTTTTTGATAAATTATAAAACTCTGTTCCAAAGGGGCTGTACCCGTTTGCATTCCCACCAGCAATGTATAACTGTTCCAAATTCCCCATACCCTCCCCAACATTTGGTATGGCCAGTCTTCTTGATTATAGGCATTCGAGCAGATTGTTTGCATTGTGGTTTTAATCTGCATTTCACTGATGACTAATGATGTTAAGCATCTTTTCGGATGCTTATTAACCATTCAAATATTTTCTTTGGTAAAGCGTCCAAATTTTTTGCTCATTCCAAAAAAAATGACTACCTTCTTAGTATTGATTTGTACATGTTCTTTATTTTCTAGCATTTTTGAAATAGTTTTTGAGGAAAGAGATGATTTTTTTTGAGTCATGCTGTGTTATTAATGGTCACACTCTTGTACACAGCAGTAAATTCTGTACTTGTTGTCATCATACTGAGGGCACAGACACATCCCACCACCATCTTTCATTCCAACTTTTAAAAAACATAACAAAAAGAGAAAGGAAAGTAATGACAGTCCAAAGATGGAACACAAAGCCTCAGTGTGTTAATGTGGTTAGAGTTCTCACCGACCTAAATATGAGGTTGGAACAACTCAAACACCTTATATTTTTCCGTTTTTGAAATATAGTCTACAGTTTGAAAAGTTTTTGTAAGTATAAGTTTCAATTTCAAATTACCAGAATGTGGTTGAACTTATTCCATCACAAAGTCTCTCCTTTTTTTTTTTTTAAAGAGTCTACAAAATTGACTTTCACATTGCCAAGAAAAGCAGGCAAATGAAATTGGAAAGAACTTTAAGTTTTATTTGCTCACAGTATGTGAACTGGCTTAGCTTGGAATAGAAGCAGATTTATATCAAATTTCAGATGATGTCATCTATTCTACGATTGTGACATTTATTCCAATATTTTGAAGTAAGTTTTGAAGAAATTAGAAACTATCCCACTTCCCTCCACAATGCAGTTTGATAAAACTATTAATATTGCTCTGAGGAGTTAGTTTTTCATTTTTATCTGATAGTAAGCAAATTGACACAGCCAAAGAAAAATCTTGAATATGTAAGATTCTCTTATGGAAATTAGAAAGGCTGTTAACATTATTAATAACTATTACCATGTTTCAAAAAGTGTTCCATTTCTTTGCCACAATAAATTACCAGAAAAACGTTTTTTGATGTTGAGGAAGATCTTGTTACTTTACTTTCTACACAAATGATGCATCTTCCAAACTTGGCAACATGCATATTTATATTACTTTGGACAAGAGAGGAGCTGCACCCACCGTAATAATGCATTGGTTCCCCCACCACCGCCATTGGCATAAACTGGTTGGTATTGAAGACTCTTCCAATAGACTTGAAGGAAGCCTTTCTTGCTACCACAGAAGTAATCACTCTCATGAGAACAAGATTTAATAAGAAAAAAAATCAAAATAGAATTTTTTCTTTACCTGATTAAACATTAGACAGGAGTTTTCTTTTTAAAAGAGAAAGCTTAATAGGAGGAAGAGTTTAGTTGGCTTGATTTATTTGGGGATACCTAGGGCTTTATGAATGAGCATAGTCTTCTCATTTAAGACCTTATAGTTGTTATTACTGACTTAGTAGAAAGATCATGAACTATTTTAAACAGGCTATAGCTCCAGAGTAGGCAATTAGAAATAGACAACAATCTAAATTTCCCAACTGCTGGAGGAGTTTCTCTGTGTGCTGGTCATGGACAGAAAGCCTTGTCCATTTCTCTGCCAGAATTAAAATTCAGAGCTCTTGAAGATTATCTCCACTAAGAAACCTTAAAACTGAAACTTGGATTTGTAATCTTTTCATTTTGATATTACATCAAAGCAGTGACCTGAATTCAGTCCTACAAGTCTTAGAGAATTCTTAGGTTTCTTGCACATGCCTAGCATAATATCATCTGGCAAAGTGAGCTCGAGACCTTGTGATCATGTTTGTTACCACACTATATGAGTACCTTTCTTAGAATCTCAGAGTTTTCACAACTTCTTTTCATCAAAACAGAAAGGCACAACCTTTTATTTTATTTTCATTTTTTATTTTACTTTATATTTTTCCTCACCTGAGGACATGCTTATTGATTTTAGAGGGAGGGGAAGGGAGGGGCAGGGAGGAAGAGAAGCATCAGTGTGAGAGAAACATCAATCCCTTATGCAATGGATCAAACCTACAACCCAGGTATGTGCCCTGACCTGGAATTGAACTTGCAACTTTTCTGGTTACAGGATGATGCTCCAACCACCGGAGCCATACTGGCCAGCACAGAAAGTCCCTACCTTTTAGATATCAAAGATGATATTTAAGTACCATGTTCCAAAAACAATAGCAGTCCTGTAATTGAAATGTTCTTCTGTATAGAATTAAAGTTTATTTTGTTTTAATTTGTAGTCTTGTTTTCATTGTGGTTTTAATTTCATTGTGTTTTTAAAAATAACAAATAGCCATTGATTTTGCTTTAAAAGAAGAACAATGCTTCAATTTTTGTAAACATTCATTTTTAAAATATGCAATGTAGTAGTGTCCTCAAGCTGCCATACCAAAATACCATAGACTTGGTGGCTTAAAGAACAAAAATGTATTTTCTCTCAGTTTTGGAGGCTGGAAGTCTGAGATCAGGGTGCCAGCATGGTCAGGTTCTGGTAAGAACTCTATTCCTGGCTTGCAGATGGCCACCTCTCACAGCGGGGAGTGGAAAGAGCACTTACTCTTATAAAGCCACAGTCCTATCAGATCAGGGCCCCACTTTCATGACCTCGTTTAACCTTAACGATCCTGTCTCCAGATTCACATTGGGCATTAGAGCTTCAGCATATGGATTGGGGGAGAGGGAAAGGCAATATAATTCAGTCCATAGCAGGCATTATAAAGGAAATCAGTTTCCAATGAAATAAAATAGTGTGTGAAAATTTTATGTATAAGTTGCTTGAATTTTCCAGGAAATAGGGCTAAAGGAGGAATCTAATTCTTTATCATATTCTCAAAGAGGTCAAAGATATTAAGGAACACAGAATTGGTTTATATAACTTACACTCTTAACCTTTGTTGCCTTCAGTGGAACAGGTCATTTTTGTTCTCTTGAAATTTAAAGGCATGATTGGAAGTTTTTTCCAATCATGATTGGATGTGTTATATGATTTCAGTCTTTAGGTTTTAAGACTTTAGATTTTAGGAAAAGCAGGAGAAACTATTAAAGCAGGCATTTTCATATATTCTCATTAAACCATGTGAGGTTTTAGAATCCCTGCATTATAGATAGGTAAGGACACTGAGGTATAGTGATGTGGAGTAATGTGCCCAGGGATTCAAGGTGTCTCCTGTGGTAGAACTTGAGTACCAAATCTAAGGTTCCAAAACCCGTAACTGTTCTGCATCACTGCACTGTACTTTAAGAGTGTATTCCACTTTTCACCACCCAGAAATCAAAGTGGGTCAAAATTTAATGAAGTTACTTTCATAACAGCACCATCTCTTAAAAAGAGAAAAGGGTTAGAGCACTATATATTAAAAGATGATTTATGACTTTGTTTTCACAGCTTTTATCATTTAAACCTCATAATAATATTGTTTTTTACATTCTGCAGAGATTCAGTTGTACAAATACTAAATCACCTGAAGTACACAATACTATATAGTAGATTTGATTAAATTTATTTTGTACTACTAGTTATAAAGATCCAAACAACTGGATTTATCAGACTACTAAAGTTATGGTTATATAATTGAGTGTTCTTATATTGATAGGAGAAGATATTTTCTACATAAATATATGTTTTTCAAAATCAGTACTCTTCAAATGATGTTAATATGTGACAGAAATGTGACAGGTATTTTAATATATTTTGAGTAATTTAAAGATGTTTTTATTTATTTTACATATTTAAATTGATTCTTCTGTGATTATTGTGAAGCAAAAGCATGTTTGGTTTATACATGTTAATTATAAATTCCAATGATATATTTTTCCTTGATGTATAAGGAAAGGCTTTAATATCACCAAAATAAGTGTTTATTCTATTAAAATGGTGTTTTCACTTTTGTCCAACACACCATAATTTAATGAAAAAAGAATACAGACTTTTGAAATTATATTTATAAAAGTCATTATTAAATATAAAATATTTTATTGTATTTAGGCATGAAACTAGTAAAAAATCTGTAAGCTGACTATTGAGCAGAATAAACTTTACTGAAGGACATAAAAGAAGACAGGGGTAATGGAAGAGTTACACCGTGTCAGTGCACATGCGGACAACAGCATGAAAGTTTGTCAGTTTCCCTGACATGAGTTTATAAACAGTGCAACGCTATCAAAATCCCAACAGGAATTCATGAACTTATTTAAAATGTATATGAAAGAATAAAACTAAACATGTAATAACTAAGATAAATTTGGAGTAGAAAGAGGGAAAGAAATACCTAAACCACGTAATTAAGATATATTTCTTAAACCATGATAATCAAAGTAAAGTATTGATACAGGAAAGATTGTAGGATCAGACTAGAGAAACCTTGCAAATATGGAAATCTGGCATGTGATATAATTAGCATTGTAAATCAGAAGATTGGGTAGACTCTTCAGTCAGTGGTACTGTTGCAACTGACTTCTTACCTCAAAAGTAAATTCCAGATGGCAAATGTGGAACATAAAGTTCTAAAAGGTTAAAAAAAATAAAGCAGTTGGCCAAATTTTATAAGAAACTAAAAATACTGCCAACTCTCTTAGCCTCTTTAAAAAATTTATAATAGGGAAGAAAAAAATCTCAGTTTTCAACCGATAAATAAATTGTAGTATATTTAATATAATTTCCCATAGAACTTTAAGTGAATGATTTAGAAATATGATTCAATTTGAATAAATCTCAAAGCATTACTGAGTATAAAAACCAAGTTGTAGAAGGTTATATGTACAATGCTACCATTTATGTAAAGTCTAAACACATGCAAAAATTATGCTGTATATTCAAGGTCTGTCCAGAGGTATCCAGCCATGTAACATGAAAAATAGAGACATTTATTGAAGAAGATACAAAGAACATTGTACATAGATAGAACAATGATACCTCTGTCCCCTTCACCTTTGGACCTCACACAGTTCTCCCCATCACCATCACCTGCCTGGTTGTATTTTCCTGAATCTCATCAACTGTCTGAAATCTCTTCCCTTTCAAAGGTGATTTTAGTTTTGGGAAAAGCCAGAATTTGCTGGGGGCCAAGTCTGGGCCATAGCGAGGCTGAGTCACCTGGGTGATTTGGTGTTTTCCCAAAAGCACCAAATTCTGCATGAGACGTGATGCATGAGCAGGTGCATTGTTGTTGTGATGAAGCTGCTAATCACCGGTTGTCCATAGCTGCAGCCTTCTGAATCTGAATAGTTTCTGCAGAGGAATGTTCAAGCTTAACGCAAAATTTGATGCAGATGTGATGCTCTACTGGCTCAGCCATTTTTCATGTGATGGCCACACAGTACACATGCTCACTCAAAAGCATCTATTGCCCCACTGACTGGTACAGTGAAGCCATCAATTTACGCATGCGCGTTCCAGTCCACTCTTCTTGGCTGCCAGGTTACATCGATGTTGCACAAACCATTCTCATTATATTAATCATGGATGGACTTTTTCTGGACAGACCTCATATGTACTTAATACTGTGTAGCAAATTATGGTAATACTTAGTGGTTTAAAACAATAAAAAATCTTTAGTTATCTCACATTTCTGTGGATTGGGAATTTAGGAACAAATTCACTGGACAATTTGAAGTTTCATGGAGTTGCAATCCCATGTCAGCTAGGTCTACAATCATTTGAAGGCTTGACTGAGGCTGGAGGATCCAGTTCTAAGGTAGCTCACTAATGTAGTTGAGAAGCTAGTGCTGCCTAGCTCTTGGTGGGAGGCCTTTACTTCTTTTCCATGTTGGCTTCTCCATAGGGGTGTAGGATTGTCCTCATTATGTTAACTACTGTCCTCATTATGTTAACTAACTACCCAGCACAAGTGAGTCAAGAGAGCAGAACAGAAGCTACACTGTCTTTTACAGCATAGCTTCAGAAGTTACATACCATTTCATTTCTGTTTATCCAGACCAGACATGACTTGATGTGAATGGAACCTCATAAGGACGTGAATACCTTGAGGCAAGGACCGTGTAGAGCTCTCTCAGAGGCTGGCTACCACAATATTTACTGTATATTGTATCAATATATTTGAGAGTGTGTGTGTGTGCATCTGTGTCTGTGTCTGTGTGTGTCTGCCTCTGTGTGTATGTGTCATGGGTAGGAATAATAAACACAAAATACCAACTTCAGGATCACGGGGGAGGAGGGTTTGGAGAAAGAAAGATTACCTGATTCATTGTGGCTAAGGAGCAAGACTGGAATGCAGGGTTATGTGAAATCTATTAATGGTAAATTAAGGAGGCAGGAGAATGCAAAGCAGGGAAATCCCTGGGATTGGGTAAAAAGCAAAATGGAGAGACATGTATATCTTTAACTTTGGTGGTCACAACATGGTCAGTGTCACAAGCTGAGGCAAGTCTGTCCCAACATGGTCTGGGATATGTGGATCCTTGACTCCGTGCAGCAAAGATTTCAAGACACAAGTTCAGGTGATTTCGACAGTACATTTATTAACACTTGGGACAGTGAGACAAAGGAAAGGCTTAGGATAGAAGGGGCAAGGCCACAGCAGCAAAACTGAGCCAAGCACAGCTGCTTTGACTCAGACAAAAGGTCACAGAGGCAGAAGAAGTGAGCCGTGGTAGGGTTGCTTTGCTTGCTGAAAAGTCACAGAGGCAAAAGGAGGGCCCTTGGAGACTGGATCAGGGGGTTAACCTGGATAAGCCGCCACTGCCCACTGCTCCCCTGGTTACAAGTTAGAACCTTAGAGCTCAGAAGAAATGAAGTGAAAATACACATCTGAGGAAAAGGAGAGGGTCACAGGCACGCTCAAGGGAAAGCACACACTGCCATTCTTCGTCTTAAGGGTTTTTACCAATTTTCTGCAGGCAGAAATTTTAGGGGAGGTCTCAATCGATATTCATCAGCTTTCCAGGTGTGTCCTTTAATATGCTGATGTATCAAAACTAATGGTCCAATGGAGTTTGAGATCATTTGCTGGTCAGCTTCACCTCTATCTTGGATTTGTCTGGCTCTAATTGTTATTGTTCTTTATTCCTGACTTCATTCATTCTTGGGCTTATCTGGCTCTAATGGCACTAATTGCATCTCTGTTTTCTGTCTCACTGACAAGGGAGATTTAAGCTACCAGCTCTTTGGGGAAAAGAGATGTAAAGTTCCTGCTCTTAGGTGTCTTTGGTTAGCAAAGATAAGATTTATTGACTTATTGCTTGGCTGCTAATTGCTCAGCCACTGAACTATCTGTCTCAGTTTCCCCATTCCACTTTGCCAGGTAATTTTCCTAGCTTCTTACTAACCTGCCTCAATAAACACAATGCAATACAGATGGTATTTGGGCAACAAGATAAAAATGAGGGGTTCTGCGGTCTCCTGCTCTGGTGCAGGCAATTGTGTTTTAAAGGGTCTGGAAAAGAGCACTCTAACATTTCAAAAATATGTTGTCTTCAATGCCAAAAGACAGTAGACAGGCTCACTTAAGGTAGACTGACCCATGTCAAGGAAGCTACAGGCCAGAGTGTGACTACCCACTGTGACTCACTCCTAGTTACTAGGAATTTTTATGTTCAGACCATCCTATGTGGTGTTTACTTTTGGTCCTTGAGTTTGTAAGGACACCATGCAGGCCTCACCTGAGCTTCTCGGGTTTAGTATGTGGCCCTTTTTTGTCCACAGAGTAGTCAAGGATATCAGATAATTTTCTGGATTGGACAATATTTATGTAATGATGGTGTTACTGACTGAGATGAAAACTGTCAGAGATGGTTGGTTTGAGGAGATTAGTTTAATTTCAGGATTTTTGAGGTTTGAGGTATGCCTGTGGGAAACCTAGTGAGTTGTCCAGCAGACAGTTGAATATAGGTTTGGGGCATCAGCATTTAGATGGTGGCTGACACTTTGGAAGGATGTGAGATTGCCTACAGCAGCAGTCCCCAACCTTTTTGGTACTAGGGACCGGTTTCATGGAAGACAATTTTTCCATGGACCAGGATGATTCAATTGCATTACTTTTATTGTGCACTTTATTATTATTACATTGTAACATATAATGAAATAGTTATACAATTCACCACATGCTAGGGTTAGACAAGTGCGCAGTGCTAGAAAGAGTCACGGACAGAAGAGGTAAATAAAATAATGGGCGGGCCACCCATGGACTGAAATAGGTGTCTGATTGTGACTTAAAGCCTGCCACTGATGCAGCTTAATTGTTACTTGCCACTCACTGATAGGGTTTTGATATGAGTCCACAAGCAGTTGATTTATTGTGGTCTCTGTGCAGTCAAACCTCTCTGCTGCTGATGATCTGTATTTGCAGCCGCTCCCCAGCACTAGCCTCACCGCCTCAGCTCCACCTCGGATCACCAGGCCTTAGATCCTCATAAGGAGCGTGCAACCTAGATCCCTCACATGCTCAGTTCACAGCTGGGTTTGCCTCCTGTGAGAATCTGATTCTGCCGCTGATCTGACAGGAGGCAGAACTCAGGTGGTAGGTAGTGCAGGCCATGGGGACTGGCTGTTCACTCACTCACCCACTGCTCACCTCCTGTTGTGTGGCCCAGTTGCCAGAGAGTATATGAAGTGAGAAGCACAGAGGTCTAGGACAAAGCACTTAGAAACTTAAGGGATGAATACAGAAAGAAGAGCCAATGAAGGAAAACTAGAAGGTGTAAAAATAAAGGTAAAAATAACCAGGAGAGTGTGGAAAAAGGAAAGCTTTTTATAAAGTGAAGGAGTGGTTAACATCATAAGGTGCTGCTAAAACAAGTTAAGGGCTAAAATTATTACTTAATTTAGCAATCATTTAATGTCTTATGTGACCTGAGAGAAAACAATCTTTTTAGTCAAAAGATGAGATGAACAGCCATTTTGCATTGGGTTGAACTGTGTGACTGTAGCATCATCATATAACCTGGCTTAACTTTATTCTTAGCTGTGAAAGAAGGGAATTAGTCTATATGATTTCCCTGGCCCTTCCAACACTAAAATTCTAGTTATAATTCACACTTCTGATATAGAATATTGCAAAAAAAGGGAAGAAAGAAATAGTGACAAGACAGAAGCCACTAAAATCATCCATCATATAAAGTTCAACTAAGTAGTTCCTCATTGTACCAGTTCCCTGTCATAATAAGTCTTTATTATATATACAATCAAGCTCATAAGATGGTATATTTTAGATATTTTACCCATTATTTTGAATGCCACATATTCTACTATGAATTTTCATGAACATTTTTAATAATTAGCCAATAATAAGCATTTATGTTTTATGACATCTTTTATACTTGATGTCCCAGCTCCATTTTTAAAAAATTAGTTCCTTCTTCAAACCCAAATGTCTGTTTACCTTGCAGTTCTTTTAGACTGAAAAATTCCTTGTCTTTTTATTTTTATGCCTAAATCTGTTGTCATGTTCTGTCTCTCAGTATTGACATTGGGTACCCCATATATTCTAGGTTTCTTTGAATCACACTGCGTAAAACATAAATTATTTCTTATTTTATTGAAATGGAAACCAAAGCAAAAGATTTTTAAAAACCCAACCTGAGTCACTTCATGAAATTCACACTTAAAAAGAATATCTGTTTCCAAAGAATAGTAGCTGACAACTGCCATTAGCTTGTAAATGCCCATTGCGACCTCACAACAGCAAGCAGTCATTTTATCGATGGTAGCACTGGGGAAACTTGGGTAATTGTCCTTTCCTGGTTGCAAACCAAGAAAACTAACATTTACATTACAATCCAGTGTGTGGAAAAGAAGAAGACCTGGGGATTTAACTCAAAAGCAGTATTATAACAGAGATTTATCAGTTCCAAAATGTGCTGCTCCATGCAGAGTTTCTCAAAGCTGTCAATTTCCTCCCTTCGAAAAGTTTCATAATCTTCAAGGAAAAAGTTAAAGTGGGTGAGAAAGATTTCAATTTTTTTCTGTTGATTTTGGCTCAGTTACTTTAAAACAGTAACCCCTAGGCATTTACCTGTGAAACTGGTGTTTCAGTGAAATTTTTCAGACTTTATGTGTTTAAGAATCATAGATTCCTATCTTGTATTTGGCCCCAAGAGTCAATATTTTGGGGGGATAAACTAAGATTTCATTGGTAATTTTAAAATACTGTTATTTTAGTAAATTTACCTTTGAGCATTGTACAAACTTTTTTTTTTTTGCACCCGTGAGCATTTAGTGAACTCCCCCTCTGTGTGGCTTCAGGCTGCCAGCACACAGGCCCACCAACATCTTAATCTTCTCATCAGCTCATCTGCTGAAGAATTTGGCCTTCACAATGACGGGCCACTTTGGGGGCTGTCTCTTCCCCAGAACTTTGTAGTAGCCTGATCCCACCACAGCAATGATGGGAGTGGCTCCAGTCCTGTTTTTGGCAGCACTTACCCGTGTCTGCTCATTGACCAAGGTCCACAGTTTATTAAGGTTCACAGTGGGGCAGGAGCTCTGGTTCCTCTTTAAGTGGTAATGCCTTGAACTTTCCCAAAGTAACCTGGCAGACTACCTCAGCCTACCAGGTGCTTCCTGTGCTTGCTGATGCAGCTGTGGTCATGGCTTATGTGGCCTGGAAGTTTCCAGGTCTTCCTCAGTCTGGATGGCATGTTGGTGGCCGAGATGCAAGAGGCCAAACTTTTTTTTTAATTGTTCAATGACAGTTTTCTCAATTTTTCTCGCCATTGCTCTCCCCTGCCCTGCCCATCCTCCCTCCCCCACTCCCACAGTCAGTCCCTATCCTGTTGTCCATATCTATGGGTCCTTAATACATGTTCCTTGACCTGAACAGACACTCCTCCAAGAAGGACATAGAATGGGTCCATAGACATATGAAAGGATGCTCAGCATTACTAGCCATCAGAGAGATACAAATTAAAACCACAGTGAAATACCAATTCACACCAGTCAGAATGACCATCATAAACAAATAAACAAACAATAAATGCTGGTGAGGTTGTGGAGAGAAGGGAACCCTAGTGCACCATTGGTAGGAATGCAGACTGGTGCAGCCACTGTGGAAAACAGTATGGACTTTTCTCAAAAAACTAAAAATGGAACTACCTTTTGCTCCAGTGAGTCCACTGCTGGGAATATACCCTAAAAATCCTGAAACACCAATTTGAAAGAACCTATGCACCCCATGTTCATAGCAGTGCTATTTCTAATAGCCAAGGGCTGGAAACAGCCTAAGTGCCCATCAGTAAATGAGTGGATTTAAAAATGGTGGTACATTTTCATAATGGAATACTATGCAGCAGAAAGAAAGAACTCCTACCCTTCTCAACAGCATGGATGGAACTAGAGAGCATTATGCTAAGTGAAATAAGCCAGGTAGTGAAAGATAAATATCGTATGATCTCACCTATAAGTGGAAGCTAATCAGCAAAATAAACAAAATTCTATTCTATTCTAGCAAAGTAGAACCACAGATATGGAAATAAAGAACAAACTGACAGTGACCAGAGGGGAGAGGGATGAGGGATAACCAGGGAAAGAATGGGAAGGGGTAAGTCCATGTCTCTATGGTCAGTGAATATTTGACAAAGGGGGCAGGAGCAAAAAATGTAGTAAAAATAGCCTCTTCAATAAATGTAGGAGACCTGGACAGATACATGCAAAAAAAAAAATGAAACTAGACCACCAAATTACACCATACACCAGAATAAACCCCAGATAGATAAAAGACTTAAATGTAAATTGTGACACCATAAAAATCCCAGAGGAAAACATAGGCAGGAAAATTTCAGATGCCCCACGCAGATATTTTCACCAATACATCTCCTAGGGCAAGGGATATAAAGGAAAGAATAAACAACTTGTACTATATCAAATTAAAAAGCCTATTTTTTAATTTAAATTCAACTCTATTTTTTAAATCTGTGGTTTAATGGGTTTTTTTACATATAGGAAGGAAATAATTGAGGGGAAAAATACCAAGTGAACAAGTTACTGTATTTTTCAGACTATAAGATGCACTTTTTCCCCCCTCAAATTTGGGAGGAATAATGGTTGTTAATGCTGCTCCTGAGTTCTGTTTACATTTATATTGGTAAAACATTATGTTATTAAATATTTTACCACATTTCTTTGCTTCAAATTATTTTTCCTATTTTCCTCCTCTAAAACCTGGGTACATCTTATGGTTCAAAAAATACAGTGATCACTTATTTTTATGAACTCACCATTGCTGCCTGCAGAAAAGAGGAATATTCATGTTAGTAGCTCTGCCTTTAAGAAGACAAACACTGGATTGCTAAGATTCTTTCAGAATGGATAAAGAAACTGAAAAATTTTCAAATATCTTTAGATACTGAAAACTTTAGTTTGTACATGCTGTGTATTAAGTTCATATTACTATGTCTGGCCTCTTCTTCCTTAGAAACATAACCCCCCCCCTTTTGGAAGGAAAAAAGCAGTGGGGATTTTTGACTTGACTTCTTTTTAGTTTTTATGTAAAATTCAAATCATGTATTCACAAAGAACTAGCTGCCATGGGAGTTGCCATCCTACTGTCAACAACTAGAACACCAGACAAAATGTGTGAAACGACTATTTTTAGACATTGGACAACGGCACAGGACTGCGATCTCTGAGAGAAGAGAAACAAATTGGATTAACCCTATATCATCCTAGCTCACAGCCTGAGGTTCTGGCTGGATTGGTTCTGAACCATAATACCAGGCCAGAACAACTTCCATGGAAAGCAGTTACTGGGAGCTATAAAATGAATAATTCCCAGTGCTCATATAGGGCCAGAAATCCTTTGACTTCTCTCTAGCCAAAAGGAGAGACATCACTGAATACATGAACATCAGTAGAGAGACTCCCAGAAGAATCATACCTTGGAAATGGGACTAAATTGGCCCTCAGACAAAGGGTTCTCTAGATCTGTCCTAATAGACCTTTTTAAAGACTTGAAAGTAACTTAACTGAACAAGATCCAGCATTCAACAATATAAAATTAACAATTTCCAACCTCTAATCAAAAATTACCAGAATTATGAAGAAACAGGAAAGAACCAAAATAAAAATCAGTCCGTACATATAGACCTAAAAGTGATGAGAGGATGGCATTAACAAATGAGGATTTTAAAATAGGTATTATAAATATGATCCTTACGTTCAGAGAGGAGAAGGAAAACAAAAGCATAACATGAAGAGAAATAGAAGTTATAAAAATAAACAAATGGCCCTGGCCAGTGTGGCTCAGTTGTTTGGAGCAAAGTAACATTCCACCCTGTAATGGAAAAGTTGCAGGTTTGATTCCCAGTCAGGACACATACCTAGGTTTCAGGTTCAGTCCCTGGTCTGAGCGCAAAGAGAATGCTTACTTATTAAGCACCTTGGATATAATACTGTATTATAAATATGAATTGACTGTCCTTGAGTAAGAGTCTTGCTTATTGGTGTACTTCAAGATGTCACTCATTCCCTAGATTCTTTTCTTTAAATTTTTGTTTATTGATCTTAAGAGAGAGAGAGAGACAGAAGTGTTGATGTGAGAGAGAAATATGGATCGGCTGCCTCCTGTACACAACACACCTCGACCAGGCATCGAATCTGCAACCTTCTGGCATACAGGACAGTGCTCCAACCAACTGAAACAACCAGCCATGGCTCTCCCGGGCTTCTGGCAGCTCTGGCTCTCAAGAGCCACCTCCTGTAGATTATGGAGTCAGCTAGCAATCGCTGGCTACTTAATAAAATCTTACTAAATGGAATCTAATAAAGTTCTGCAGCAGTACCAAGAACTTTACCTCAAATTCCTGAGAAAGCCTCTCTCCGATCCACTTAGAAGATAATCCTTTACATGTTTTTGTTTTTCTGAAAAGTGAGTTGTATGATTCATATGGTCTCCCATAAGTTAATAAAGGACATACTCATAAACCTTTGAAAACATTTTAAACCATACTACTAATAATAGATCCCATATAAGAATGGTAATAATATAGTTGTAACTTATAATGAAATCTAACTTTCATATGAATGTTGCTCTTTTCCATTCAGATGTGACGGTGGTGTATCAAAATGGGTTACCTGTGATATCTGTGAGGCTACCATCCCGGCGTGAACGCTGCCAGTTCACACTCAAACCTATCTCAGACTCTGTTGGTGTGTTTCTACGGCAACTTCAAGAAGAGGATCGGGGAATTGACAGAGTTGCTGTCTATTCACCAGGTACAGTCATCTTCATTGTTAATTCCCACCCATCCTTTCCCCCCAAACCACTCACACACACACGTAACTGCAAAAGAGTCCCTTACTCTTAATTTTCTTTGCTTAGCCAGCATCAGGAGAAAAAGTGATTTCTCTCCCATTGATCCTCAGAGTATAACTGTTCAGTTTTAGTATATACATGGAGAGTCTCATTCAAAAGCAGCTCACATATGATGCCATAGGCATTTTATATTATTTAGACCTTCTGTCATTACCTTAAGCATAGAATAAATTTTTCCAGTGGTTGAGCCCTCATCTCTGGAGATATGAAATATTAGGACTTCTTTATATTTTCTTATGGCATTCACATAAAAGTTTACCAAAACAAAAACATATTATTTTAAAAACTAAAAAGGCACTAAAAAATTCCCATTTGACATGATACCCATTTCATTTGTTTATTTTTTTAGGGCCTTACATTTTTCCCCATTTTTACTTTGAGACATTTTAAATCTACAGAAAACTTAAAAGACCAGTACAATAAGTACCCACTTACTCTTCACTTGAATTTACCAATTGTTAACAATTTGCCATATTTCTATGCTATAAATATTATAAATATACTTAATATTCAGCTCACCTAGTAGTATAATTAGTAGACCAGTTTGGTGTACCTTGCTAACCTAGCATTCATCCATAACGAATTATTGGCATCTAATCAGCAACCATACTGAAAAGTACCATATAGTAGAAAATACTAATTTTTTTACTCAACCACCTTCTGTCATAGACAATTATAAGATGTCCCAGTGACCCTAGATTTCTAAATGAAATTTAAAAGAGATATAATTTTTGAAATTTATTTTGAGGATTACTTTTTCCTGACCATTCTTAAATAATTATGACCATATGACAGGTTTAAATTTTCACATTAAATTTTTTTTCACAGATGGTGTTCGAATCGCTGCCTCAACAGGGATAGACCTCCTCCTCCTTGATGACTTTAAGCTGGTCATTAATGACTTAACATATCATGTCCGACCACCAAAGAGAGGTAAAATATCACCGTGAAAAGGTCAGAGGTGTGAGAAGGGCTTTTGGAAAAAACTTAACTTCTTCCTGGATAACCTTGAGAAACACGATATTCAAAGAACACGGAAAGAATTATGTACAGACTCTGTTTGAGTTGAAGAACTCATTGAATACCTGGCACTTAGCTAGTACGTTGACTGAAACTTAAATTCTACCTAGATGCCAGAAAACTTATTATCTGATACTATCACTGTTTCACATAAATGAATGTTCTACATAACTCCAGCTCAGCTCCTTCCCTCCATAAAGGCTAAAAGTCATATTGTTTTAATAACATTATAGGGGGAATCTTTTAAAAATAAATTATGGACTTCCCTGTCCTCTTAAATATTTATAATAGGAATCAATCCCTTTTAATTAATTTATTTTTTATTGTTCAGTTACATTTGTCCCCATTTTCCCCCTCCTGCTGCTGTCCCCTATGATCCTTTTTTGTTGTTTGCTCAGGGCCATCAGTCTGGAAGTCCATTATTATACAATAATAGTCCCTAGGAACTTCTGACGTGTATATGCTTTTATACAAAAAAGTCGGTTACTTGCCTCAGGAGTAAATTTTAAGAGGGTGCCCCAAAACTTAATAGTCAAAATAAATCACATTTTAATGCACCATTTAAAAAACAAAGTTAATTTAAGAAACATGGTGAACAAAATATCAATATTTTAAATAAAGATATAGTATTGCTGATTTCTCTTTATACCCCAGACTCCAAATGGCTTTGTGCAGTACTGATGCTAAGTAGCCCACTAAAATAGCATTTTGAGTTATATCTTTTTTTAATCACTTTTCTCTCTTTGCCCTTGATATTTATTGTCACTGGCTGCTATTCTTAATGCTCCTTCTACCACCACTGCCCCTCCATCAGCCTACTAGGATATCCCCATTTTCCGATTCTGCTTTTGAGAGTTGTGTCTAATATAGAAAGAGGTCTGAGTAAAAATTTAAGCACTGAGTGCCTCCAAAGTCTGGTCCACATCTACCTTTGAAACTTTTCTCTTGCCCTGACTTGCGTGGCTCAGTGGATTGAGTGCTGGCCTGCGAACCAAAGGGTCACTGATTCAATTCCCTGTCAGGGCACATGCCTGGGTTGTGAGCCAGGTTCCCAGTAGGGGGCGCACACAAAGCAACCACACATTCATGTTCCTCTCCCTCTCTTTCTCTTTCTAGAAATAAATAAAATCTTTAAAAAAAAACAAAACCTTTTACATGTTGCCTACTTTTCTTCTACCCTATATTCCTTTGCTCTTTCCTAAACTATGCCCCATTCTTTGCCCTCTTAGTGTTTATTCATCTTTCTTCTGCCTAAGATGCCTTCCTCTTTTCTTCCGAACCTCCTGCCCAATTGTCAATGTCAGCTCTTCTGTGAAGCCTTTAATGATGCTATTTATTCTTCCTTCAACTCCCAGCCAACCAGAAGTGAATAATCTTTTTTTCTGAGTTCTTATTTCTTTTTTTTTGTAAATGCTCTGAGGAAAGGCCCTGTGATATTATAATCCCCATTGACTCAGGTGTTCATTCTATTTGAGTGAATTAAATGAGTTTGTAGCATTTTGATTTTTCAAAGGCCAGATTCTCTTCATGTTCAAGCTAATTGAGACAGAACTAGCTAAAAGAAAAAAATGCAGAAAAAGATAGTAAGGATGGGAAAGTGTCCTTTAAAATAGTAAGGCAGTCCTGAATCAGATCTTAGTAAGTTGGAATAGTCGAACATGTAGACCAGGAATTGTAAACTGTACATTAACTATGCTTACATATTTTTCTTCTTTATTCTCTGATTTTTGTACTAGAAGTTCACTTTAAAATAACAGAAGTACAGGTTTGTTGTGTTCTGTTTTTGTTGTGTTCTTTAAATTTGTTCTTTTTTTCTCCCAGCTTTATTGACATACAGCATTGTGTGAGTTTTAGGTGTGCAGTGTAATGGATTGATACACTTATATGTGTTGTGAAATGATCACAATAGGGTTAGTTAAATGCCTCCATCACCTAATATAATTATCTTGCTTTCTTGTAGTCAAAACGTGTAAGATCTACTCTCTTAGCAGCTTTCAAGTATATATACATTACAGTATTTTTAACTACAGTCACCTTGTTGTATATTAGATCCTTAAAACTTACTCATCTTATATTTGGAAGCTTGGTACCCTCTGGTCGACATAGAACTACCACAGGATCCAGTCATCTCACTTTGGGGAGGAAACAAAATTGAAATCTCAAAGAGACAGCTGCCCTCCCACATTCATTGCAGCATTATTCTCAATAGCCAAGATATGGAAACAGCCTCAGTGTCCATGTGTGGATAAAGAAGATGTAGTATATACATACAATGTTTGTCTGGGTAGAGTCCAACCATTGTTAGTATAACAAGAACAGTTTGTGTGACATCAATGTAACCTGGCAGCCAAGAAGAGTGGACTGGAATGTGTATGTGTACACAATGACGACTTCACTGCACTAGTCAGTGGGGGCCTTTGAGTAAGCATGTGAACTGTGTGGTTGTGGGATTCAAAGTGACTGAGTAGAGCAACACATCAAAAAATCTGCATCAAATTTCTGTTAAGCTTGAACATTCCTCTGTAGAAATGTATTCAGATGATTCAGAAGGCAGCATCTATGGGCAACTGGTGATTGACAGCTTCATCATGACAGTGTCCCTGCTTATGCATCATGTCTGATGCAGAGTTTTTTAGCAAAACATTAAATCACCCAGCTGCCTCATTCCCCTACAGCCCAGATTTGGTGCCCTGCAACTCCTGGCTTTTCCCAAAACTAAAATCATCTTTGAAAGGGAAGAGATTTCAGTCTGTGCCTGGAGAGCCACAACAGTGGGAGCAGGCACTGCCACAAGTGGCCTGCCCTGTTGTCCTCTGCCCTGCACTGCTCTTTGCAGAGAGGCATTGGCTGGTAGACTGGGGTTGCTGACTGCTGTGAGGTCCAGCATGGGATCACTGGACACCATCTGCACACAGTAGGTCTGGTATCCCCTGGCACTATATCAATTAATTTCAATTGGACTTCCTCCAAGATGGAGGTGTAGGTGGAAACACTGTGCCTTCTCGCACAACCAAGTTTAAAAACAACAAAGTTTTAGCAACAAAAATGCAGCCAAAACACAGAAAATTGAACTGTACAGAAGTCTGACAACAACGAACCCTTCAGCCAGACCGGTAAGAGGGGCAGAGCCAGCAGCAGAGCGGGGTTGGGCAGGAAAGATCCACCAGACCAACCCGGGCGCGTGACCCAGGCGCGCAGGCAGCCATTGGCGGATCCCAGGTGTGGAGTAGCAGCAGGTGGACCCACTGAGGACTGACCAAGGTCACACATTCATGCGCAGATAAACCAGCGAAGGAGCAAGCAGTGAGACGGACCACACAGGCCCCAGCTGCGGGAAGCAGCAGAGGGGACCACTATTGTCCCTCTCTGACCCCACCCCAACATACAGCGCCACAAACCAGTGACCTGGGTGGCCCCTCTCTGACCCTGCCCCCACATACAGTGTCACAAACCAGCAACTGGGTGGCCCAGCCCTGCTGAACAACTAAGGCTCCATTCCTTATATGTAACAGGCGTGAACAGAGCAAAGCACTATGGCTCAAGAAGAACTCAAAGCCCAAGAGCCCATAACTCGAAGCAATGAAGAAATAGCCAAACTTTCAGGTGCACAGTTCAAAACACTGGTGATCAGGATGCACAGAACTGGTTGATTTTAGTCACAAATTAGAGGAACATATGAAGGCTAAACTAATTGAAATGAAGGGAAATGCACAGGAAACCAATAGTAATGGGAAGGAAACTGGGACTCAAATCATGGGAGTGGACCAGAAGGAAGAAAAAAATGACCAAACAGAAAAGGATGAAGAAACAAGAATTAAAAAATTGAGGAGAGGCTTAGGAACCTCCAGGACATCTTTAAATGTTCCAACAACCAAATTATAGGGGTACCAGAAGGGGAAGAGGAACAGCCACAAGTGGAAAACTTATTTGAACAAATAATAAAGGAGAATTTCCCCAATCTGGCAAAGAAAATAGACTTCCAGGAAGTCCAGGAAGCTCAGAGAGTCCCAAAGAAGTTGGACCCAAGGAGGAACACACCAAGGCACATCATAATTACATTACCCAAGATTAAAATGAAGGAGAGAATCCTAGAAGCAGCAAGAGATAAGGGGACAGTCATCTACAAAGGAGTTCCCATCAGACTGTCAGCTGATTTCTCAAAAGAGACCTTACAGGCAAGAAGGGGCTGGAAAGAAGTATTCCAAGTCATGAAAGGCAAGGACCTACGTCCAAGATTGCTCTACCCAGCAAAGCTTTCATTTAGAATGGAAAGGCAGATAAAGTGCTTCTCAAATGAGGTCAAGTTCAAGGAATTCATCATCACCAAGCCCTTATTATATGAAATGTTAAAGGGACTTATCTAAGAAAAAGAAGATCAAAAAGATGAACAGTGAAAGGACAGCAAACTCACAGTTATTAAGAACCACACCTAAAATAAAAGCAAACTAAGAGGACAGCTAGATCAGGAGTGAACCATAGAAATGAAGATCACATGGAGTGTTAGCAACAGGGAAGTGGGAGGAGGAGAAGGGGGGAGAAGGTACAAAGAATAAGTAGCAGAGATGGTAGGTAGAAAATAGATAGGGGGGAGGGCAAGAATAGTAGGGGAAATATAGAATCTAAAGAACTTGAGACACGTGGTCATAAACTAAAGGGGGGAATGGTGGGGGAGAGGGTAGGGTGGAGGGGAATGAAAGGGGAAATAGGACAACTGTAATAGCATAATCAATAAAATATATTTTTTTAGAAATTAATTTCAAAAAAAAAGGGAAGAGGTTTCAGATCATGGATGAGATTCAGGAAAATACAGCAGGGCAGCTAATGGCAATTTGGAGAACTATGTGAGGCCCCAAGGTGCCTATTTTGAAGGGAAGTGAGGTATCATTGTCCTCTGTACAACGTTTCTTGTACCTTGTGTCTTCTTCAATAAATGTCTCTTTTTCATATTATATGGCTGGATACCTTCTGGACAGACCTCATACATTAGAATGTACATTTAGCCACGAGAAGGAAAGAAGTCCAGCCATTTCTGAAATGATGAACATGGAGAGCATCATACTCAATTATTTTGTCTGTATGTGAATGAAAGAGTTCATTATTTTAGACTTTCAATTGTATTAGTAAAATTTTTAAGTTGACTAATATATTCCTAAAGTTTAACAATGAGGAAAGTTAAGATATAAGCTTCCATATATTGTGTTGTCACAAACTAGAAGTATTTTAATAAATGATTTCAACTATCTTGTCTAATACTATGTTTTTAAAACATAAATGAATGTTTTAGTTTTTAAAATAGGACTACTCACAAGTTGAATAAGGAAAGTAAAGTTAAAAATTGAAAAGAGAAGAAATTATATTTCATTCCTTGGTTAAATAACAATTCTAACAATTCTGCTTTAAATATCTCAGAACTATGGAATATCTACCCAGCTTCCCTATAAATCAACTAGAATGTAAAGTTGGCAAGGGTCAAAAGTCTAATTCACGGAATAATTGCAAATTAAAGTGTGAAATTTGGTAAACTCAGTAGCATTGATGTAGAATTTTTAAAAACCTTTTAAATATTGAATTCACACATGAAAGCATTGTCAGCTCTATGAATTTGCCGATGAGAGATTATGCCATTAGAAACCCTTTCTCACAGAACTGGAACAGTACTGTTTTAAGTCCATTAACATTTCGTTTTCCCCATCTTTTACAACATAGTAAAAACAATTTTTTTTCTCTTGATAAAATATAAAGAAAGTTTTAATTTTGTTTCCACTGTGTTATCTTCCTCTCCCTGTCTGAGGAAGATACTTCTGGCATCCAAGTTACCACACTTTTTCAGATGCACAGAATATGAGAATAGGTTGAATTCTTATACTTAAGAGAGAGACCAGTCATCCCGATGAGTAAGCATATTTCTCTTCCCCTCTTTCTAACTCTTTTTAGTTAGAAGAAAAAAATTAAAGGCACACTGGGTTTGGGGTTTCAGATAATGAGGAGGAACACTGGGATTTTATATATACATGGAGCAGATGGAACAAATCTGTTTTGTCTAATAAAAATTAAAATAATTAATGAAGGACTTCCAGCCAAGATGGAGGCATAGGTGGAAACACTGAACCTCCTCACACAACCAAATTTAAGGACAACAAAGATTTAGAAACAAAAACACAACTAAAACAGACAGAAAATTGAACTGTACCGACAACAACAAACCATTCATCCAGATCAGTAAGAAGGGTGGAATCAGCAGCCAGCAGAGAGGAGGCCCGGCAGAAAAAGGCGGTGGTTAGAGGACTGGGCGGGCTCAGGACGAAAACCCAGTAAAGTTCGCAAGGAGGCTGGCTGACCGTGGGCACATATTCGCGCACAGATAAACCAGGCAAAAAAATGGACAGTGAGACAGACCGTGCAATGCAGGGCACCAGCACCGGGAAGTAAAGCCTAAAAGCACCAATTGGAAAAACGTTCAGGGGTTGAGGAGCTGGGAGAGGCTCCCAGTCTCACAGGAGAGTTTGTTGGGGAGACCCACAGGGTCCTAGAATGTACACAAGCCCACATACCCGGGAACCAGCACCAGAAGGGCTCAATTTGCTTGTAGAAAGTGGCAGAGGGGGCAGAAATTGAAGAGAGAGAGAGGAACAAGCGCCATTGCTCCCTCTCTGACTCTGCCCCCACATACAGCATCACAACCCAGTGACCTGGGTGGCCCTGCCCTGGTGAACACCTAGGCTCTGCCCCTCATATGTAACAGGCACAACCTGACCATAACATTATGGTTCAAGCAGAAAAACAGCTCATAGCTCCAGAGCCAATAACTCTAAGCAACCAAGAGATAGCCAACCTATCAGATGCACAGTTCAAAACACTGGTGATCAGGATGTTCACAGAACTAGTTGATTTTAGTCACAGATGAAAAAATGACGGCTACACTAAGTGAAATGAAGCAAAATGCACAGAGAACCAATAGTGGTGGAAGGAAAACTGAGACTAAAATCAATGCAGTGGACCAGAAGGAAGAAAGAAACAACCAAACAGAAAAGGATGAAGAAACAAGAATTCAAAAAAATGAAGAGAGGCTTAAGAACCTCCAGGACATCTTTAAATGTTCCAACACCTGAATTTTAGGGGTACTGGAAGGAGAAGAAGAAGAGCAACAAGTGGAAAAGTTATTTAAACAAATAATAAAGAAGAACTTCCCCAATCTGGCAAAGGAAATAGACTTCCAGGAAGTCCAGGAAGCTCAGAGAGTCCCAAAGAAGCTGGACCCAAGGAGGAACACACCAAGGCACGTCAGAATTACATTACCCAAGATTAAAATGAAGGAGAGAATCCTAGAAGCAGCAAGAGATAAAGGGAGAGTCACCTACAAAGGAGTTCCCATCAGACTGTCAGCAGATTTCTCAAAAGAGACCTTACAGGCAAGAAGGGGCTGGAAAGAAGTATTCCAAGTCATGAAAGGCAAGGACCTACGTCCAAGATTGCTCTACCCAGCAAAGCTTTCATTTAGAATGGAAGGGCAGATAAAGTGCTTCTCAAATGAAGTCAAGTTCAAGGAATTCATCATCACCAAGCCTTTATTATATGAAACGTTAAAGGGGCTTATCTAAGAAAAAGAAGATCAAAAAGATGAACAGTGAAAGGACAGCAAGCTCACAGTTAGTAGCAACCACACCTAAAACAAAAGCAAACTAAGAGGACAGCTAGATCAGGAGCAGAACCATAGAAATGGAAATCACATAGAAGGTTAGCAAAAGGGGCGTGGGAGGAGGAGAAGGGGGGAGAAGGTACAGAGAATAAGTAGCAGAGATGGTAGGTAGAAAATAGACAGTGGGACAGCAAGAATAGTATGGGAAATGTAGAAACTAAAGAACTGGTGACACATGGATATGAAGTAAAGTGGGGGACACGTGGGGAGAGGGGGTGTGCAGGGAGGAGGGTAAGGAAGGGGGGAAATGGGACAACTGTAATGGCATAATCAATAAAATATATTTTTAAAAAAAAGTTAATGAAGAAAACTTTTCCAAGACAGCTTTTTTTTAAAAGTCACTTCTTACCCCCTTTAGCTTTCACATCCCTCTCCTATTTTTATTTTTCCTATTTATGGGTAGCACTTTAGAACTAACAATGTCCTACCAGTGTTGTGTACTAGTAAACATGAACTTTACACACTTCCTACAGGCACAGAGGCTGGAGGGCTCATTCACATAGGATCTAACATAGCCACATTTTATGTTTTCATGCGATTGACAGTCCATATGTGTTATGGACCCTTAAGCATATGCAGCTCTGCTACCTAACCCCAAAACTGGAGGGAAAGAGGCAGGAAAGAACTGAAATGGAACCAGGGGGCAGGTCAAAGCAGTAAGGCTAGTTTCAATCTCCATTGCCTTCTTTTGCTTACTGTTAGCTGTACATGGCTAGACTCCCCTGTCTATTTTTCGAGTAACTGCAAGATGTGTGGAGTAACTGTTTTAGCAATAGATGATTTTTATAACCTAATTAAATCTACACTGGAGGGAAGAATATGGAAAGGGAGCACAAAAAGCCTAATACCCCAGTCCATGTTGAAGTAGTAATTAACTGTCTTCCTCTTAGTCTTGGGGAAGAGGAAAATATGTCCTATATTACTAGTGTTGAAAGTTTTTGTGCCAAGGAGAATCATTTTGATTGGCACCACTAAACCCTTTTCCTCATATATCCATCCAGAGATACTGAAGACCTTCATTCTGTCTTAACAATGTAAATAATTTGAGAGAAAAGGTCAAGCAGGTAAACCAAATGCCAACAATAACAAATGCTTTATCAGAGACTCAAATAGCTGTAGCCCTTCTCAAAACATTTTAGTAGCTGAAAGACTTTTCAA
Organism: Artibeus jamaicensis; assembly: GCF_021234435.1. Lineage (NCBI taxonomy): Eukaryota > Metazoa > Chordata > Mammalia > Chiroptera > Phyllostomidae > Artibeus > Artibeus jamaicensis. The sequence goes on from NW_026521788.1 coordinate 24,341,770, forward strand.
TCCCCATTATCTTAGCACATCTCCCTGCCTTTCTGCACCTTAATTTTCCTGGCACTATGGCAAGTGCAAAACCATTAATAAGCACCTGATTGCATTTTTAGTGAAGCATACACTAATCATTCAAAAGTGGTGTTGTTAAGCCATCAGTAGATTTATCCTTCCTGTTCCTGTAATTTCATCTCCAAATATGTGGGCAGATTTTGAGGGGTCAGAGCTTTGAGGTGGTTGTTTTCCTTCACCAGCATAATACTTGGAACCATATCCTTCCTGTCAAGATAAAGCCTTGACCCTGGTTTACTAGGGCATTGCCAGTTCCTCATCTGCAAGATAATAACTGTTTTCAGCCAGGTCTAGAACTGGGCATCTGTGAAGTCAGTCTTCTAGGAATTGTCATTTTATAGTCTTTTCATTGTATTAGACAGATTTACTGTGGTTGCACATTACATTTTTGTTAGTCTTGAATAGACAATACATTCACAAGTTCAACTCCCAAAGACAAAGAACATATAGAAAAAGTTTTCTCATCCCTGTTCCTTCTCCTCTCTACCAGCAAACACTGGCCTTAGTTTCTTTTGTTTTCTACCCAAGATAGTCAATGCATTTGTAAGAAAATATAAATGCATGATCTTTTTCCCTTTCTATGCAAATAATTGCATATCACACATGTTTGTATCAGTCAGGGTTCATTTGGGGAAGCAACCACATGAATATTAAGGAGTAAAAGATTCATTATAGGAATGAAGCCTTGTACAAACTGTATGTGAAGCTAAAGAACTAAAAGTCTGAAAAGGGAGCTTGAAAGATGAGAGAAGAGTGACCAGTTTTTAAGTGATGGCATAGCTGGATAAATCAAAGCTTGCCAAAAAACTTAGAAGTTCGTTTGCATCCAACTATTAGGATAAGGAGGGCTGATAGAGAAATCCCAAGGACAGTGTTATCAAACAGAACTTTACGTATGATGAAAATGTTCTGTTTCCTCACTGTCCAATATGGTAGTCATTAGTCACATGTGGCTATTGAGCACTTAAAATGTGGCTAGTGTAACTGAGGAACTGAACTTTTGTACCTGGCACAGAAATGTTTGTTAATCTCACTTATCTATCTAGGATTCATATTCTTATCTATCTTATCTATCTAGGATTCATATTCTTCACTTGTAAACTGTGGGCACCACCCTTACTTGTGCCATTCTTGTGAGGAGAGATAACATGAGTTAATACATATGATATGATTTTGTTAACCACAGATAATTTATACTTTCTTAAGGGACTGAGTTTTTGAAAGGGCTTGGAGAAGTATAAATATTGGTATAGTGGAAGCATTATAACTCAGCCCGAGGCCTGGGGGTTAGGAGACATGGACTCTGCCACTTCACTGTGACATTCTAGACAAGTTACTGCTTTCTACAGTGCAGCTTCTTCTTCTGGTAACGGGAGAGTGTAAAGCTGTATGCAGATGTGAGCTGCAACTTTAATGCAGCATTAATTTACTGAAGTGTGCTAGACACTGTGCCAGGGACTGTGTCCCCTGTTACTGCATCAGCTCTCCTCTAATCCAATTTGCTACCCTTATTCAAACTTTTACTGATTGAATTTCTGTGATAACTGTACTAAAGGATATCTTTGAAGAATATTTGAAATATATAGCTAATTCTGATTGTGACCTTTTTTGATTTAGAAGAGGGCCGAACTTAGACTATACCTAACAAAATGTCATATTAAGGTTAGTATTCTAAAATAAAAGCTTTATTTCTGGTACTTTTAAAAAATGACAGATGAAACCAACTTTTTAAAAATAAGATTCTCAAAACTTAATTTTTTGATATCTGGAAACATACACCACACCCTACTCACAAAAGATGATACTGAACCAAAGAATTTAATCTATTGTTTTTTCAGTCATTCTTGTAACTTCATGCCCTTCAGACCATGAGGTCCTGCATGGGGTCCATGCAGCTGTTCTGTGTCTTTTCCCAACAGCAAATAAATAAAAGCTGGTATGGTGGGGGAAATGTATGGGAACTAAGATTATAGGGTTATGATATTTTTACTTGGGCCCTTGCATTTACAAATTTGAAATATTGTATAGTTTTTCCTTCAGAGTTACTTAAGGGAAAAATATTACCAATTTAAATGACAAGGCCAAAGATAGAGGTCAGCATTTTAATCAGCACAATCAGATCGATCCTAAACATCTCTTCTAGTTTTTAACATATTGTCTTAAATTTTGTATCCTTATCTAATGAAGATTATTATTATTTTTGAGTTCATATATAGCATTTAAATGCCCAGTAATATAATGATGAATGTTGGTTTCAAGATTTTCAAGTTGCCCAAATATGAATACACTTTCTAGGATTTTGTAGATTCCTCCTTTTAAAAAAAGAACTATTACTTCCCTGAAGTTTCTCATAGAAAGTGGATCCCTATTGTGAATGAATCTGCCTTGTTCTTATTGTCTTATAGCTCCAGGAATAGCAGCTCTTCACTTAAGGCATACATGGAAAAAAAAAAAAAAGTAACTTTTCTTTTAGACCTCCTAAGCCACGAAAATGCAGCAACGCTGAACGATGTAAAGACCCTAGTCCAGCAGCTATACACAACACTGTGCATTGAGCAGCATCAGCTACACAAGGAGAGGGAGCTCATCGAAAGATTAGAGGATCTCAGAGAGCAGCTGGCACCCCTGGAAAAGGTACCAACTCAAATCTCAGACTTTTCTCTTCACTGATATTTTTTCCAGAGCATATATGTTTGCTGTTTTGTCTCCATGTATGTTTGCTTTTTAAGGTAATTGAGCTGTGTCAATCAAACTAGTTTTGGGGACTGAATCATAAAAAAGTTCCAATCAAAGTTAAGAAAGAACATAAAAAGAAATAGTTTTGAGTCTTGATAATGAACTTAGAGCTTCGTGGTCTAAATGTCTGGCCTTACCCAGATTTACCACCATTACAACAAAGATTGAAAAATAACTGCTGATCAAGAAAGGTTCTGAATACAGTGAGTAATGATTTTAGTCAAGTTAATAATGAGATAAGAGTATTACACAGCTGTTAAAAATGATTATGTAGATCTAATATGCTATAGAAAACTATTCATAATATTTTATGGAAACTAAATTATAAAAAGTATGCATATAAGTGTATCCAATTTTAAATGTATTATGCTCTTTATACATATTTATGTATTTTAAATATATACATACATACATAAAGAAAAATATGCTAATAAATAGGATTATGATTGGTTTTTCTTCTTTTCATTTATCTGTTTTAGAGTGAATATGTATCATTCCTATTTTCTAATGATACAAATATCTTCATATTAAGATAGACTACAAGAGCCCTGTCTGGCATAGCTCAGTGGATTGAGCGCGGGCCTGTGAACCAAAGGATCATGGTTCAATTCCCAGTCAGGGCACAAGCCTAGGTTGCAGGCCAGTTCCCAGCAAGGGACGCACAAGAGGCAACCATACATTGATATTTCTCTCCCTCTCTCCTTCCCTTCCCCTCTAAATATAAATAATTTTTTTAAAGTTTTAAAAAATTATTTTTAAAAAAAGATAGACTACAAGAGATTAACAAAAGACACAAATATTCTCTTTATATTGTGATTTTTCTAATTTCTTTAAAAATAATCAACACACATCTCAAGGTTGTTCTCATTAAGTTTAAGACCATTAGAAAACTGTGATAAATTGAACTTTGAGGAACTGTAGTGAAGGGGAATAAGATTTAAATTTGGTATTTTCAAAATGTAAAGCATTTTTTAAAATACTTGCTATAATAAAATAATTATCATCCTATATTAAATACTTGCTACCTGCCAGGAATTACTCTGAGTATTTTCCCTGTATTCTGTTAATCTTCAGAACAACTCAGTAATGGAGTTGCTGGTGATTTGCAGGCAGGGCCTGAACTCCTCCCCTCTGAATCCAGAGTCTGTGCCCCGACTCACTGTGCTGCCCCCTAGTGGGCCCCCAAGAGTAAAAACTGAGACTAGATTAAATTTTGTATATGGTGGTGAGAGAACATTTGCATGCTTTCATGTCCCTCTTCGCAAAGAGAGGAATTTCGTAGTTGAATGAGGAGCTGTTGAAACTAACTTACTCACTCCTGTAATTTCACCTTATTTTCAGCCACTTCTAGTACAAAACATAAAACAGTGTCCTAAAAAATATTACTGCTTTTAAATATTTTGTTCAGTGAAAACAATAGGTCCTATTTAGGAAGACAAGCTATATTTAATAGAATTGAGACTAACTTGTATCTTGATTTTTGAGCCATTTCCTCAGTGAACATAGAACAGTTTAAATAAGAGTTTTAAGTTGATTCTATTGAAAGTGCTTTATAAGCTCTCATGTGTGCTCCATAGGTACGAATTGAGATTAGCAGAAAAGCTGAGAAGAGGACCACTTTGGTGCTATGGGGTGGACTTGCCTACATGGCCACACAGTTTGGCATTTTGGCCCGGCTCACCTGGTGGGAATATTCCTGGGACATTATGGAGCCAGTCACCTATTTCATCACTTACGGAAGTGCCATGGCAATGTATGCATACTTTGTAGTGACGCGGCAGGTAAGGATTCCTCTTCAAGTCACTCCTAATGAGAGTGATGAAATTTGGCTTGTCAAAGTAGTTCTCTTTTTTCTCATATTCTTTCTAAGGCCAATTTCCTGTGAGTACTCATTTATGTGTAGGTGCACATATATGCTGGCTATGTATCAGGCATATTTAGATGCAAAAGGAGATAGATATAAGATATGACTTCTGCCCTCATGAAGCTGACAGACTATAAAGAGAGCCATATAAACCAGAACAAGAGGGCAAATGAGAAAAATGGGCTATAGGATAACCTACTTGTTCAGCTGAGTTGCTTGGCTTTTTATATACTGTGTCATTAATTTAACAGTCAAATGGAGCAGCCCCAAGCTTTTTTATTTTAATTCTTTCAATGGAGAATTGGTAATACCTAATCAAATGGTTAAACTAAACTCTGGGGTAACTTCTAAGTTGTTAAGCAAATATGGATTTTTGACTTTTTACTTCATGGAAGACAGACAAAATTCGATATATAATCATTTTATACTATTGGCCTATTCTTTATCAACAAAGGCTCATTTATTATCAGTAGCATGCCCTGGTCAGATGACTCAGTTGGTTGGAATGCCATCCCTGCACCAAAAGATTGCAATTCAATCCCTGGTTAGGGCACATACCTAAATCATGGGTTCGATGCCCATTTGGGGATGTATGATAGGCAACCAATCAGTGCTTTTCTCTCTCCCTCCCACCCTTCCTTTCTCTCTCTGTAAAATCAATAAAAACATATTCTTGGATGAGGTATGAATGAATGAATGAATGAATAATTATCAGTAGCTAGAACTAATTTTTGTTGCCAGTGCAATTTTTTTAGTAGCTGGGAAATCCAAAGTGTCACTTTAGGAAGTATGAGGTATATTTTAAAGTATATTTTATTCATTATGCTGTTATAGTTGTCCCTTTTTTCCTCCCCTTTATCCCCCTCCACCTGGTACCCCATTCCCTCTAGCATTCCCCACCATTCAGTTCATGTCCATTGGTTGTACATATAAGTTCTTTGCATTCTCCATTTCCTATATTATTCTTTACCTCTCCCTATCTATTTTGTACCTACCAATAATGCTTCTTATTCCCTCTACCTTTTCCCCCATTCTCTTTCTTCCCCCTCCTTGCTGATAACCTTCCATGTGATCTCCATTTCTGTGATTCTGTTCCCGTTCTAGTTGTTTGCTTAGTTTGTTTTCGGTTTTTTTAGGTTCAGTTGTTGATAGTTTTGAGTTTGTTGTCATTTTAATGTTCACAGTTTTTATCTTCTTTTTCTTAGATAAATCCCTTTAACATTTCATGGAATAAGGGCTTGGTGATGATGAACTCCTTTAGCTTGACCTTGTCTGGGAAGCACTTTATCTGCCCTTCCATTCTAAATGAAAGCTTTGCTGAATAGAGCAATCTTGGATGTAGGTCCTTGCCTTTCATGACTTTGAATACTTCTTTTTATCCCCTTCTTGCCTGCAAGGATTCTTTTGAGAAATCAGCTCATAGTGTTATAAAAACGCCTTTGTAGATAACTCTCTCCTTTTCTCTGCTACTTTTAAGATTCTCTCTGCTATTTTTAATCTTGGCTAATGTAATTATAATGTGCCTTAGTGTATTCCTCTTTGCATCCAACTTCTTTAGGATTCTCTTAACTTCCTAAACTTGTATATCTGTTTTCTTCACCAGATTGGGAAATTTCTCCTCCATTATTTGTTCAAATAAGTTTTTACTTCTTGCTTTTCCTCTTCTCCTTCTGGCACCCCTATGATTCAGATGTTGGAATGTTTAAAATTGTCCTAGAGTTTCCTAAGCCTGTGTTCATTTTTTTAAATTCTTTTTTCTTCATTCTCTTCTGGTTGAATGTTTCCTTCCTTCTGTTCCAAATTGTTAATTTGAGTCACAGTTTTCTTCCCTTCACTGTTGGTTCCCTATATATTTTATTTATTTTGCAGGCCTACTCAATCATTTCTGTGAGCATCCTGATTACCACTGTTTTGAATTCTGCATCTGATAGGTTGGATATCTCCTCATTGCTTAGTTCTTTTTCTGGAATTTTTACCTGTTGTTTCATTTGAGCCATATTTCATTGTCTCAGCATACCTGTTGTGTTGTAAGGGGTGGAGGCATAGGTATTTACAAGGGCGGGGCAACCCACATCACTGGGTTGTGGTGCTGTATGTGGGAGAGGGGCCAGAGAGGAAACAATGCTGTTTGCTGACTCTCACCCCACTTTCCATCACTTTCCCTGCTTCCCACACATGAATTGTGTTCTTTCAGGTATTGCCCTGGTGCTGATTCCCAGTTGGGTGGGCTTGTGTATGTTCTAGGACCCTGTGGTCCCCTGCAACCAACTCACCTGTGAGATTAACAGTTTATCCCACCACTGCAACCCCCACAGGTTTTTACAGCCAGAGCTTTTGCTGCTTTATTTCCCAGCACTGGAACCCTGGTTTACCTAGTCTGTCTTGCTCCCCAGTTGTTCCTCCTGGTTTATCTGCATGTGAATATGGGTCTGCCCAGTCCACTAGCCACTACATCGCCTGCCTGGTCCGCCAGAACCACCTTGCTGTACATTCTCTCTGCCCTGGCTGCCCATCTTCACCCCTCCTATTGGTCTGGATGAATGTTTCATCTTTAACTCCTTGGTTGTCAGATTCCCATACAATTTGATTTTCTAGCTGTTCTGGTTGTGTGTGTGTGTGTTTTTTTTTAATTGGTTGTTATCCTTCTTTTGGTTGTGAAAGGAAGCAAAGCATATCTACTTATGCCTTCATCTTGGCCAGAAACCAGTATGAGATATTTATTATCACTTGTTATATATGTGATACCACCACAAATCCAACCTCTCTTAAATTAAAAAAAAAAATGAAATAGAGAAAACATATGAGAAACTTTTTCTGTTTTCCTAGGAAACAGAATAAAGCTAAGAATTGTTTCTTTTATAATTTTATACGGCTGCTATTAAATGTAGGCATTTTGCTTCTGTTGATAGACCAGTGGTCATAGGCCTATCTATATGTGGAAAAATGAAAGCCCAAGAACATTATTTAACCTTTCTGATCCTCCCAAACTTGTCTAGTAGAAAAGAGAGTTAGTAAACTGTTCATGTCTGCCACTGTTCACTCATAGTCTTCAGCACCTAGTTCTATGTCTGGCTCATACTAGATAGACTGTGTGAACAAAAATTAATAGCCAGATCAGTTGTATCTAATCAGAGCTCTAGACAGGACTTGCATATATCTATCTCTTGTGTTTCTTTCCCTCTCCTCTCACCCTTGTTTCCCCTTCCCTCATCTGTCTTTCCTCTTCTGTCTTGGCTGTCCTTTCTTCCTCTGCCTTGTGTGAAGTCTGTCCAGAAAGTATCCAGCCGTGTACTGTGAAATATAGAGACATTTATTGACAAAGATACAAGAAACATTGTACGCAGAACAGTGATGCCTCAGTCCCCTTTAAAGTAGGCACCTTGGGATCTCACACAGTTGTCCTAATCACCATCAGCTGCCCCGTTGTATTTTTCTGAATATCATCCATGTTCTGAAATCTTTTCCCTTTCAAAGGTGATTTTAGTTTTGGAGGAAAAGCCCGAAGTCACACGGCACCAAATCTGGGCTGTAGGGTGGCTTAGTCACCTGAGTGATTTCATCTTTTGCCAAAAAACTCTGCACCAGACATGGTACATGAGCGGGCACATTGTCATTATGAAGCTGCCAATCACCAATCGCCCATAGCTGCAGCTTTCTGGATCATTCAGATAGTTTTTGCAGAGGAACATTCGAGCTTAATGCAAAATTTGATGCAGACTTATTGCTGTATTCCATCAGTCATTTTGAATGCAATAGCCACACAGTACACATGCTCATTCAGAAGTGTCTATCACCCCACTGACTAGTACAGTGAAGTTGTCGTCGTTTACTTGTGTGCATTTCAGTCCACTTTCCTTGGCTGCCAGGTTACATTGATGTTGCACTAACCATTCCCACTATATTAACAGTAATTAGACTTTTTCCACAGACCTTATATACACACCCCTTTAATGGATTATTCTTAATATTGATTGAAGTCCAAACTTCTTAGTCTGCTAATCTGTTCAACCTCCCTGTATATGTACTGTGTGCGCTGAACAAATCAAATTATATTTTTAAGCTTTTATTTATTTATATTTTGAGAGAGGGGAAGGGAGAAGAAAGAGAGGGAGAGAAATATCAATGTGCAAGAGAAACATTGATCTCTCACATGCCCCCAACTAGGGATCTGGCCCACAACCCAGGCACATGCCCTGACTGGGTATTGAACCAGTAACCTTTTTGTTTCTGGGATGACGCCAAACCCACTGAGCCATACCAGTCAGTGTTCAAATTATATTCTTTATTCTTCACCCAAATATCCCGGTTTACAACACTCAACTTCAAATTCTTCTGAATTCCTGTAAGTACATTATGCCTCTCATTTTCCTCATCCTTTGCTATCTTGTATTATAACTATTCAAATATAATGTCTTTTCCCTATATACATTATGGTATCTTTTGAGGCTAAACATTCAGTTTTTTTCAATGTTTACTGCCTAACATAGTGCCTTACATCTTTAATAGCCTACCTGTTCTGCTAGTTAAATGCTATACTTCTGATTCCCAGAGCATTTTTGCTGCCCCCAAGTGACAAATTGTAAAATAGCAATAGTAAATAATGTAGTTTTAGTGATTTGTTAATAAGAAAAGTTGACCAAATAAAATATAGATTCTCATATTAAATATTCTTTTCAATATTCATATCCGTAATTAACACCCGTGAAGCAAAATGCCTGTTTAACATAATTTCAACTCTAAATTCTTGTTATAATGAGACACTGCTTTTGCTAGCAACCTAAATATATCCCAATAGTATATTAAATTCCAAAGAATCTTTATAAGATGACAAGTTCCTGGAAATCATAAAATCAAGTGGGATATTAAATTTGACTGATTAATTTTCAGTATAAATTTCTGTTATGAAACAAATGAGCCTGACAATAAGGATCGCTGTTCTGAGCTACCTCAGCACACCTGGGGGCCACCCATCCAGTACCCCACCCCATGCCTTTCCAACAAAGGGGATATTGCCTCCTCAGGGAGAAACTTGGATCTTGGGAGTAAAACATCTTAGATGTTTATAATATATAAACATATACAGTGTATCTGTAGTCTTAAACCTTCTTGGGGGATGAGGGGTAAGCAGAAAAAATATTTTAAAAGGCTACTGGGAGTAAAAAACAGAAAATTGTACTTGAACAATAATTAAATAAATTTTAAAATAATAAAAATAATTTACAAATGAAAAAATAATAAACAATAAAAATAAAAGGCTACTTAGGGAACATTAATGAAAAATGAGTAAAAAAACACTGATCTAATCTTTAATACCCTTTGTCGTCTCTATTCCAACAATTGTCATTTATATTCTACTCCGGAAGACCACTTCAATGACTATTCAGGACCTTCTTTCCTGGAACTGCCCTACTTATAATATATATTAGCATGCTAACTTCTGACCACAGTTCATTTTCTATCTGTCCCTTTTGTTCACTCACTTTCTGCTTTGACGTCATCCCTATCTTTAGGTTCCTGATATCCCTCTCTTTTTACTATCACCTTCCTCGTGTGTTGCTTTCTTTTCTGTCAAATGTAGACCCTATTGTCATTCTCTTCTGAGTATCTTAAAATCTTTGCCCCATTGACTTTCCACCATATGCACTCTATAAATTCTTAATCTTGGATGACTCTAACCATTTATTCTATATCCAGACTACCAAACATTGCTAGAGAGAAATCATGTGGTAGTGTGGATCTCCTTCCCCCACCTCCCTACAGTAGTTATTCTGCGACTTCACCTTAAGCTCCCCACACCACCCTTAACGTTGCCTCTTATTTCGAGAATACTGAAGTAACGGATATAAGCTTTCTGACTCCTAAATCTGTGAGTGTAGCCATATTTGCACCAACTGCCACACTCTTTACTTCAAGCTCAAATAAGAAGTAGCATTTTCCTGTTCAGGGCCTGCACCGCTCTACTGGTTTTCTGCCCCACCCTCCACAGCCAGTTTATTTTTTGTGTTCCCTGTGTTGCCAAACAACCTCTCCTTCTCTGAATTTCTTCCCTTTATAAGCAAAGGAAGCTGTCTGCTGAGTGTAGTATATAGTTGTTTGTAAATACTCGTTGCCCAAAACAGGGAGCATAGAATTTATTTGAATAAAATTAATTTGTGTATATAGCTATATTCTAAGCAAAGATGGGTAAGTGGCCTAGTATCAGCAATTTAGATGAAAGTAGAGGGCTTTCCCTCAGTTTTTAATCCAACAGTCATCCCTTCAGTCAGTATTAATTAATGACTCAGACTTCAATTCTGTCCATTTCCAAAGGCTTTCTAGTACCTTTAGCTACTATTTACCAGTTATCTGGCATCATCAATAATTAAACATTTACTTCTGCTCCTAGTATGGCATACTAGGAAATCAGACCAATACTCCCATTAGAAAAAATTAGAATAATTAGATGAAATATTAAACACATCTGCCTGTGGACACCTGTGAGCTAACAAGATAGAAAAAATTACCAGGCAAGAACCTGAAGAAGGAGAGTACCAGGAAAGTGAACTGATAATAAATGTGCTTATTCCTCTGGTTATTTACAATAATTAAGGAGGTTAAAGTTGAAAGGCCTAGAAGCAGGGCCATACTTGTTAATCTAGAAGGACCATAGATTAGCACCAAAGCCATAGAATTGTTGTCCTGGGATCACTAAAGTAGGTGAAACACTTTTTTTTCCATTGAATTAGAGAGAGGGGGGAAGGAGAAGAAGAATGATGGGGGATGGGGGAAGAGAGAGAGAAAAAAACATTGATTTTTTTAGTTCCACTTACTTATGTACTCATTAGTAAGTACATAAGTACAAGTTGCTTCTTGTAGTTGTCCTGAGTGGGGATCAAACCTGAAACCTTGGCTTATTGGGACAATGTTCTAACCAACTGAACCGCTAAAGGCTACTATTGCAGAATAAGGATAAATCTGTTTTAGGTGCTCCCAGAGACTGTAGCTTATCTTCAGTCATCTCAATCCTGTAATTAGATTGAGGTATTCCTAGATAGAATTCTAGTAATTCTAGTGAGTACCCATGTTCACAAGTGCTAGGCAGGAGCAAGTATAAATCATCCCTGAGCAGAGAAGTCAACAAAAAGATATAAAAGATGTAAGGATTGCAAAGAAAGAAAATTGATGTTATTCATAGATTTTATACACTTAAAAAAATACAAAAACATGTAAAGATTGTTTTGAGTCCCTAAAGTGAACTTCATAAGATAACTGAGTAAAAGGTCAATATGCATAAACTAATTGCTTATCTATATGCCAGCAATAGTTAGAAAATGAAATTTTATAAAAGATGAAAATTCAAATGACTGTTTTTCCATTTAATCATTTTTTATTCTTTTACTTATCACATGTCAATTGCAGTTAGCATACAATACTATACTAGTTTCAGGTATACACCCCCATGACCAGACACCACATAACCCATCAAGTGATCATCCTGATGAATCCTGTACCCATATTACACCACATATAGCTACCAGAATACCATTGACTGTATTCCCTGTGCTGCACTCCACATCCCCACAACCATTCCATAACAACCAATTTGTGCTTCTCAATCCCTTTACCCCCTTCACTCCCAACCCTCCCTTCCATCTGGCAACCATCAAAATATTCTCTGTATATATGAGTCTGTTTCTGTTCTTCTTGATTGTTTATTTTGTTTTCAGATTCAGTTGTTGACAGATGTGTATTTATTGCTATTTTACTGTTCATATTTTTAATCTCTTCTTCCTCTTAAAAAAGACCCTTTAACATTTCATATAATACCTCCTTGGTGGTGATAAGCTCCTTTAGCTTTTTCTTGCCTGAGAAGCTCTTTATCTGTCCTTCAATTCTAAATGATAGCTTTGCTTGGTAGAATAATCTTGGTTGCAGATCCTTGCTTTTCATCACTTTGAATATTTCTTGCCAATTCCTCCTGGCCTACAAAGTTTCTGTTGAGAAATCGGCTGACATTCTTATGGGAGCTCCCTTGTAGGTAACTAACTGCTTTTCCCTTGCTGCTTTGTAAGAGTCCCTTTGTCTTTAACCTATTGTATTTTAATTATGATATGTCTTGGTGTGGGCCTCTTTGAGTTTATCTTGTTTGGGACCCTCTGCATTTCCTGGACTTGTATGTCTATGTCCTTCCCCAGACTATGGAAGTTTTCTGTCATAATTTTTTCAAATAGCTTTTCAATTTCTTGTTATTTTTTCCTTCCAGCACTCCCATGATATGGGTGTTGTTAGGCTTGAAGTTGTCCAAGAGGTTCCTTACATTATCTTCATTTTTTTAATTTATTTTTCTTTTTGCTATCCTGATTGGGTGTTTTTTGCTTCCTTATATTCCACATCACTGATTTGATTCTTAGCATCATCTATTCTGCTGTTGATTTTCTGTAAGTTACTCTTCAATTTAATTAGTGTATCCTTCATTTATGACTGGTTCTTTTTTATGGTTTCTATGTCCTTTTTCACATTGTTAAAGTTCTCCCTAAGTTTACTGAACATCCTTTATATTTATTGTTATGAACTCTGTATCTAGTAGTTTGCTTGCCTCCATTTCAGTTAGCTCTATTTCTGGAGATTTCTTCTGTTCTTTTATTTGGGGCCCATTTCTTTGTCCAAACTTTGGCTGCTTCCCTAAGTTCTATATATTATATAGAGCTGCTACATCTCCTGAACTTTGTATAGTGGCCTTGTAGTTGTCCTGTAGGGCCCTGTGGCAGAGCCTCCCCAGTTATCTGAGCTGGCACTCTGAGTGCACTTATGTGTGGGTTGTGTGCACTGATCTGTTGAAATTGAGCCTCAACTGCTTTTGGAAACACTGGAGGTATAGACCCCCAGGCCAATTGGCTATGAGAACTGGCGACTACATTGGAGAAGCTGCTGTGCAGGAGCTGGCCCTAAAGAGCAGGACCTGTTTCAGGGGGGTTTTGGTGCTCACCAAGCCCACCCCTTCACCTGTGGATGTGTCACTTGTGGAGGTAGTAGGATTGTAATCCAGCATGATCTTTGGCCATCCACCAGGTGCACTGGCTATGCGGCCCCCTGGGTGGTACCAGGTCAGCCACTGCCTATTTCCTGCCTGGGGCCACCCAGCACAAGCTACAGAGCTATCTGCAAGTAGCTATCTGCTACTTGTGCTGGGCTTGGAGGTACCCAGGAGAGGCCAAGCTGCACACCAAGGCTGGAGCCACTTAATGAGAGGTAGGCGGCACAGTAAGGCCAGATGCTGCTTGTTTGCAATTTGTGAACCTTTGAGAGATTTTAGGAAAGTCCTTAAAATGACTTTTAAAAATACCTAGAAATAAATTATGCAAAAAATGTGCAAGACCTCTATGCAAACAAAACAAAGCTTAAAATTAAAGAGGACTTAATTAATGGAATGATATAGCATGTTCAGAGACTGGAAAAGTAAGTGCTGCAGAAATGTCAGTTCTGTCCAAAGTGAAATATTTGATTCATTGCAACCCCAGGCAAAATCCCAACTGATCTGGGGAAAGGGGAAGAGTTTGAATAAACTCCTAAAATTTATATGAAATATGAAGATTATGAAAAGCCAGGAAACTTGAGGAAAAACTAGGTAAGCAGATTTGCTCTATTAGATGGAAGACTATATAGCTTTAGTTATAACACTGTAGTAATTAAGATAGTTGCACAAGGATGAACAAATAGTACAAAGGAACAGAAGAGAGAATGTGGAAACCAGCACAAATTAACTTTTGGTTTTAGAAAGATGGCACTCAAAGAAAGGAGAGTTTTTTCATAAATGGTGCAAGGATAATTGAATATCTAAATAAAAAGATGAATCAACCCCATCCTCACACTGTAAACAGAATTAATTCTAGATGTATTATAGATCTAAATGTGAAAGGTGGCACAATAAATCTCCTGGAAGATAATATAGGAGAATAATTGTCAATTATTCTCCTATTCCACAGTAATATCAATTACTATGGAATAGAAAATGATTTCTCATATAGAACAAAAAATGCTAACCATCAAGATAAGAATGATAATTTAGATTATATGAAAATTAAGAAATTCTGTTTATTAAAGAACACCATAAAGAAGGGTGAACAGACTGGGAGGAGATATTTGCATTACTTATCCAGAGTAAACTTATATAAACAAATCTTAGAGATCAGTAAGAAAAAGGCAATCCAATAAAATAAAATTGGTAAGAGTTTTGAATAGGCACATGTAAAAGAGGATACTCAAATGGCAAATAATATATGAAATGAAAAAGCCTCAACCTGATGAGTGATCCGACAAATGCCAGATATCTCTAAGAAAAATGAAAATGTGTGCACAAAAACTTGTATATGAATGTTCATAGCAGCCTTATTCATAGTAGTCAAAAAGAAGAAATAGCCCATATGTCTATCAGTTGATGAATGGATGAATGAAATATGGTATATCCACTTAATGGAATATTATTTGGCAATAAAAAGAAGTGAAGTACTGATGATTTATGACACAAGACACAAAAGGCTAAAAAATTGAATAATTTCATTTACTGTATTTTTGAGACCATAAGATGCACCTAGAGGAGGAAAATAGGGGGAAATTTGAAGCAAAAAATGTGGTAAAATATTGAATAACATAAATAATATTTCACCGATGTAAATGTAAACAGAACTCAACAGTAGCATTAACAACCATTATTCCTCCCAAATTGGGAGGTGGTGTCTTATAGTCCAAAAAGTACATTATATGAAATGTCCAGAATATGCAAATCTATAGAGTCAGAAAGTAGATTAGTAGTTGCCTAGAACTGGAGGTATTCAGGGAGATAAGAAGTGACTGTTAAAGAGTATGGGGTTTCTGTGGGGGAATGATGAAAATGTTCTAAAATTGATTCTAGTAATGGTTGTGTAACTTTATAAATATACTAAAAACCACTGAGTATTGTACTTTAAATAGGTAAATTGTATGGTATGTGAATTATATTTTAGTAAAGCTTTGTTTTTAAAAATGAAGTAGTACTTCAGCACACACACCAAAATTTGTAACTGTTTAAAAAAAACTAGTGATACAAAATATTGGGAAGGATATAGAATGATGGAAACTTTCATATTCTACTGATGGGAGTATAATTGGTACAATGGTTTTACAAACCTGTTTGATATCACTTCTTAAATTCAAATACATGCATAACCTATGATCTAGGATTTCTGCTCATTAGTATATCACAAACAGAAGAGATGAGTCCAGAAATGTTCTTGGTAGCATTATTCACAATAGCTCAAATCTAAAAACAACTAAACATTCTATCAATAGACTTCTGAAAAGATGGCAACATGAATAAACACAGCTTACCTCCTGACACAACCACATCAAAATTTCAACTAAACTATAGGACAACCATCATTCAGATCTGCCAAAAACTGAGCTGAATAGAAGTCCTACAACTACAGAATTAAAGAAGAAACCACATCAAGGCTAGTAGGAGGGACAGAGAGGTAGAACAGGCTGGTCCCACACCCACATGTGACATAAAAATCAGGAGGGATACCTCAGGAACAAGGGGTTGCAGCTCCACTCCAGGCTCCCTAGTCCAGGGTTCCCATGCCAGGAAAATAAGTTCCCCATAATTTCTGGCTATAAAAACCAATGGGGATTGAGGCTATGGAAGACAAACTTGTAGAAATCCAGGCAGTGTCTCTCAAAAGGCCCACGCATGGATTTATTCAGCCTCACTCCCTCTGACCTCCAGAGCAGAAGCAGCAGATTGAAAGGCATCAGAGATATATGGTAGGAAGTGAATTGTCCAGCATCAGAGTAAGAGCTGGAGAGCAGCTTTCTCTCAGATAGAAGGGCTGGCAAGGCCATTGTTTCCTTTCCGAGCTCTCCCCCAGCAGAGCCAGCAGGCTAGCATCATATCTGTCTCCATCAACCTGGATCACAGTTTGCCCCACTCTGGTGATTCCCTGAGGCCCTGACCAACCCAAATTTTGGGCCCACCCGAACTGTTTCCAGTGGCTTTTCCATACAAACGGTTTGTCTTGGCTCATGCTTCAGATTTTCCTAAATTCTCTCAAACAAGTAGCATCTGGTCACAGTAAGCCCCATACCTCTCTCTAAATAGAACCAGACCCGGCACTAGCAGCAGCTGGCCTTGGTGCATAGCTTGGCCTCACCTGAACACCTCCATTCCCAGCACAAAGAGTAGCTATCTGTAGATCACAAGTGGTGGCTGACCTTGGACATGCCAACAGCAATCAACATTCAACTACCAGAGGAGAGTATATACAGCCCACACAATGAGGGCACTTCAAGTACCCAGCTTGGGTGATAGGGGACGCTATGCCACTGGACCCTAAAGAACACCTACTACATTAGGCCACACTACCAGGCCAGGGAGTCTTAGCAGCTCTACCTAATACCTGGAAACAAACTAGGGAGGCTGCCAAAATGAGGAGACAAAGAAACAGGGCTCAAATGAAAGAACAGATCAAAAATCCAGAAGAACTAAGCTAAATGGAGATAAGCAATCTATCAGATGCAGAGTTCAGAACACTGGTTATAAGGATGCTTAAGGAACATAACAAGGACTTTAACAGCATAAAAAAGATTCCATCAGAAATGAAAGATGTGCTAATTGAAATGAAGAACAACTTTACAGGGACTCAAAGTACAGTGGAAGAGCCAAGAGTCAAATCAGCAATTTAAAATACAAGGAAGCAAAAAATACCCTGTCACAACAACAACAAGAAAAAAGAATCCAGGGACTTCCGCCAAGATGGAGGTTTAGCTGGACGTGCCTGCCTCCTCACACAACCAAGTTTAGGGACAACTAAATATTAGCATCACAAAACACAACCAGAACACGGAAAACTGAACTTTTCGGAAGTCCGCTAACAACAAATTCTTCAGCCTGACCGGTAAGGGGCGAAACCAGTGTCCGGTGAGGACTTACAAAGGAGGGCTCGGTCGGACCGGCGCGGAATCCGGCGCGCGAATCCAGTCACGCGGGTTCCAAACCCAGGATTGGACCTGGTGAGCCGCCGAGCAGCCCACCGGGGGAGCGACACAGTGGGGAGGCGGTGGCCTGGTTGCGCGCGAGTGAGGGAGTGAGCGGTTGGACCAGCCCGGCGGCGGCGGCAGCGGCGGCGGCAGCTGCGGCTGCGGCGGCGGCGGCGGCGGGGCGCCATTTTCCGCTCTGACCATGCCCCCACATACAGCGTCACAACCCAGCGACCTGGGACTCCAAGGCGCCGCTTGTCCCACTTAAAGGGCAGAACAGACCAAAAATGTCGCAGGCAGAACTCAAAGCCCCAGAGATAAATCTAAATGACGAAGAAATAGCAAAACTCTCAGATGCACAGTTTAAAACACTGGTCATCACCTTTCTCACAGATTTGGTGGATTACAGCCACAAATTAGAGAAACATATGGAGGCTAAATTAAGGGAAATGAATGGAATTCCACAGGAATCCCATAGAGATGAAAAGGAAACTGGGACTCAAATCAATGCAATGGTCCAGAAGAAAGCAAATAATGGACAAGCAGAAAAGAGTCAAGGAGCAAGAATTCAAAGAAATGAGGAGAGTCTTAGGAACCTCCAAGACATCTTTAAACGCTCCAATATCCGAATTATAGGGGTACCAGAAGGGGGAAAGACACAACCACCAGTGGAAAAACTATTTGAACAAATAATAAAAGAAAATTTCCCCAATCTGGCAAAGGAAATAGACTTCCAAGAAATCCAAGAAGCCCAGAGAGTACCAAAAAAGTTGGACTCAAGAAGAAACACACCAAGGCATATTATAATTACATTAGCCAAAATTAAAATGAAGGAAAGAATCCTGGAAGCAGCAAGAGCTAAGGGGACAATCACCTACAAAGGAGTCCCCATCAGGCTGTCAGCAGATTTCTCAAAAGAGACCTTACAGGCAAGAAGGCTGGAAAGAAATATTCCAAGTCATGAAATCTAAAAACCTACAACCAAGATTGCTCTACCCAGCAAAACTTTCATTTAGAACGGAAGGACAGATAAGGTGCTTCTCAGATAAGACCAAATTCAAGGAGTTCATCATCACCAAGCCCTTATTATATGAAATGTTAAAGGGACTTATCTAAGAAAAAGAAGATAAAGAAACATGAACAGTGAAAGGACAACAAACCCACAGTTATTAACAACCACACCTAAAACGAAAGCAAACTAAAAGGACAGCTAGATCAGGAGTGGAAACATAGAAATGAAGATCTCAAGGAGGGTTAGCAACAGGGGAATGGGAGGAGGAGATGGGGGGAGAAGGTACAGAAAACAGGTAGCATAGACAGTAGATAGAAAATAGATGGGGGGGCGAGAATAGTTTGGGAAATATAGAACCTAAAGGACTTGAGACACATGGACATAAACTAAAGGGGGGGGTAATGGTGGGGTTGGGGGGACAGGGGTGGAGGGAAAGGAGGGGGGGAATAGAACAACTGTAACAGCATAATCAATTCAAAAAAATAAATAAATTTAATTAATAAAAAAAAAAAAAAGAATCCAAAAAAATGAGGATAGTGTAAGGAGCCTCTGAGACAACTTCAAGTGTACCAATATTCACATCATGGGGGTCTTGGAGGGAGAAGAGAGGGAGAGAGCAAGATATTGGAAACCTATTTGAGAAAAAAATGACAGAAAAACTTCCCTTAGTTGGTGAAAGAAACAGACATATAAGTCCAAGAAACACAGAGAGTTCCAAAGAAGTTGGATCCAAGGAAGCACACACCAAGGCACATCATAATTGCATTACCCAAGATTAAAGATAAGATCATCTTAAAAGCAGCAAGAGAAAAGGAAAGAGTTACCTACAAAGGAGCTCCCATAAGACTGTCAGCTGATTTCTCAACAGAAACTTTGCAGGCCAGAAGGAATTGGCAAAAAATATTTAGGTCGACTTCCGCCAAGATAGAGGCATAGGTGGATGTACCGTGCCTTCTCACACAACCAAGTTTAGAGACAACTAAATATTAGCAACAGAAAACACAGCCAGAACACGGAAAATTGAACTTTTTGGAAGTCTGTTAACAACAAATTCTTCAGCCTGACCGGTAAGGGGCGAAACCAGCGGCTGGTGAAGCGGGGTTGCACAGGAGGACTCGGTCAGACGGACTCAGGTGCGCGGAACCCAGACGGGCAGAATCCAGGCGGGCGGAATCCAGGCGCAGGGTTGGACGTAGTGAGCGACCGAGCGAGCGACCAGGCAAGCGACCTCGGGGGAGACAGCGGAGGAGCAGTGCTGTGTGTTGACTGTGGTCGCGCATTTGTGCGCAGGTGGACAGGCGAGGGAGTGGGCGGTTGGACCAGGGCCTCGCGGGTCCCGGCGGCAAGCGGCAATGGAGGGCGCCGCCATTTCCCTGCTCTGACCCCACCTCCATATACAGCGTCATAACCCAGCGACTCTGAGTGGCCCAGACCAGGTGAACCACCTAAGACGCTAATCCTCACCCAGCTGTGAGAAACAGCATAGGATGCCACCATTTCCCCGCTCTGACCACACCCCCACATACAGCGTCACAACCCAGTGACCTGGGAGTCCAAGGCGCAGGAAGATCTCAAAGCCCCAGAGCCTATAGATCTAAGCAATGAAGAAATAGCAGAACTCTCAGACGCACAGTTTAAAACACTGGTGATCAGGATCCTCACAGAACTGGTTGATTATAGCCACAAATTAGACAAATATATGAAGGCGAAACTAATTGAAATGAATGGAATTGCACAGGGCACCAATAGCAATGAAAAGGAAACTGGGACTCAAATCAATGGAGTGGACCAGAAGAAAGCAAATAATGGCCAAACAGAAAAGAGTCAAGAAGCAAGAATTCAAAGAAATGAGGAGAGTCTTAGGAACCTCCAGGACATCTTTAAACGCTCCAACATCCGAATTATAGGGGTACCAGAAGGGGGAAAGGCACAGCCGCCAGTGGAAAACTTATTTGAACAAATAATAAAGGAGAATTTCCCCAATCTGGCAAAGGAAATAGACTTCCAGGAAATCCAGGAAGCTCAGAGAGTCCCAAAGAAGTTGGACCCAAGAAGGAACACACCAAGGCACATCATCATTACATTAGCCAAAATTAAAATGAAGGAGAGAATTCTAGAAGCAGCAAGAGCTAAGGGGACAGTCACCTACAAAGGAGTCCCCATCAGACTGTCAGCAGATTTCTCAGAAGAGACCTTCCAGGCAAGAAGGGGCTGGAAAGAGGTATTCCAAGTCATGAAATCCAAAGACCTACAACCAAGATTGCTCTATCCAGCAAAACTTTCATTTAGAATGGAAGGGCAGATAAAGTGCTTCTCAGATAAGATCAAATTCAAGGAGTTCATCATCACCAAGCCCTTATTATATGAAATGTTAAAGGGACTTATCTAAGAAAAGAAGTTAAAGAAACATGAACAGTGAAAGGACAGCAAACTCACAGTTATTAACAACCACACCTAAAACAAAAGCAAACTAAAAGGACAGCTAGATCAGGAGTGGAAACATAGAAATGAAGATCTCAAGGAGGGTTAGCAACAGGGGAGTGGGAGGAGGAGAAGGGGGAGAAGGTACAGAAAATAAGTAGCATAGACAGTAGATAGAAAATAGACGGGAAGGGCAAGAATAGCATGGGAAATATAGAATCTAAAGGACTTGAGACACATGGTCATAAACTAAAGGGGGGGGTAATGGTGGGGATGGGGGTGTAGGGTGGAGGGGAATGAAAGGGGGAATAGAACAACTGTAACAGCATAATCAATTAAAAAATTAAAAAATTAAAAAATAATAATTTAAAAAAACCCATTGGTCAAAAAAAAAAAAGAAATATTTAAAGTGATGAAAAGCAAGGATCCAAGATTATTCTA
The DNA here is from genome assembly GCF_021234435.1 of Artibeus jamaicensis. Taxonomy (NCBI): domain Eukaryota; kingdom Metazoa; phylum Chordata; class Mammalia; order Chiroptera; family Phyllostomidae; genus Artibeus; species Artibeus jamaicensis. Next base: position 24,363,294 of record NW_026521788.1, read on the forward strand.
CCAAGCAAAGCTATTATTTAAAATTGAAGGACAGATAAAGAGCTTCCCAGGCAAGAAAAAGCTAAAGGAGCTTATCACCATCAAACTGGTATTATATGAAATGTTAAAGGGTCTTCTTTAAGAGGAAGAAGAGATTAAAAATATGAACAATAAAATAGCAATAAATACACATCTGTCAACAATTGAATCTGAAAACCAAACAAACAAGCAGAACAGAAACAGAATCATAGATACAGAGAATGTTTTGATGGTTGCCAGATGAGAAGGGGGTATACAGGAATGAGTGTAGAGGTCAGGGGATTAAGAATTTGTAGTTACAGAATAATCATGGAGATGTTAAGTACAGCATAGGGAATAGAGTAGCCAAAGAACATATATGCATGACCTATGGGCGTGGACAGTGGTTTGGAGATTGCCTGAGGGAATGAGGAGCTAGATGGGATGGGCGAAGGGGGAAACTTTGGGACAACTGTAATAGCATAAACAATAAAATATATAAAGTTTTAAAAGTCTGTCAGTACTACAATAGATATATAAAATGTGATGTAGTCATACAATATAATATAACATAGTGAAAAAAAAACAGACTAAAGCTACACACAAAAGATAAATCTCACAAACATAACATTGCATGAAAGTAGTCATATACGTACTGACTCCATTTTTAGTGATATTTTATTGATTATGCTATTACAGTTATCCTTATTTTAACCCCTGTGTACCCCTCCACCCAGAGTTCCCTACTCCCTTAGGCAATCCCTTCACCATTATTTATGTCCATGGGTCATTTGAATAAGTTCTTTGGCTACTCTATTTCCTATGCTATACTTTACATCCCCGTGGCTGTTCTGTAACTTTCTATTTCTACTTCTTAATCCACTCACTTCTTCACTCACTCTCTCTCCCCCCTCCCATCTGGCAACCATCTGGTAACTTGTTTTCCCTTGCTGCTTTTAAGTCTCTCTTAATCTTTAACCTCTGGCCTTTTAATTATGATGTGTCTTAGAGTGGGCCTCTTTGCATGCCCATCATAATTGTGACTCTGTGCTTCCTGGACTTTCATGTCTATTTCCTTTACCAAACTAGGGAAGTTTTCTCGCACTGTTTTTTCAGATAGATTTCCAATTTCTTGCTCTTTCTCTTCTTCCGGCACCCCTATGATGCAAATGTTGGACATATTGAAGTTGTCCCAGAGGCTGTTTATCCTATCCTCATTTTTTAATTCTTTTTTTCCATTGTTTTGCATGGTTGTTTTTTGCTTCCTTGTGTTCCAAAACATTGATTCGATTCTTGGCTTCATCCATTTTACTGTTGTTTCCCTGTAAATTTTTCTTTATTTCAATTAGTGTATTTTTCGCTTTTGACTGGAATTTTTCTATGCTGCTGAGGTCCTCACTAAGTTCCTTGAGCATCCTTAGAACCAGTGTTTTGAACTCTGCATCTGATAGATTGCTTATATCCATTTTGTTTAGTCCTTTTTCTAGAGTTTTGACCTGTTCTTTCATTTGGCCCTGTTTCTTTGTCTCCTCATTTTGGCAGCCTCCCTGTGTTTGTTTCCATGTATTAGGTAGAGCTGCTGTGACTCCCTGGCTTGGTAGTGTGGCCTAATGTAGTGGGTGTCCTGTAGGGTCCAGTGTCTCAGCCTCCCCTATCACCCAAGCTGGATACTCAAGGTGCACCCCTCATGTGGGCTGAGTACACCCTCTCTTGTTTTTGAGCGTTGATGGCGGTTGGCAGATCACTGGGAAGTGATTTAACCAGGCCTGTCGGCTACAAGGACTGGCTGTGACCACTGATCACCAATCTCCACCATCTTTGGAGGACCAGCTGTGCACGGGCAGGGTCCTCTGACGTGTTCTGTAGCTGTCTACTGGTTGTGCTGGCCCTGGGGTTTCCCAGGTGGTGAAGGCCAAGGTTAGCCCCGCCTGTGTTTTATCCAGGGCCCCTACCTGAGTTTATTGTAAAGCAATCTGAAATGGCTGCTACTTGTACTGGGCTTGGAGATTGCCAGGCAAAGCCAAGCTGTGAATCTAATCTGGCTGCCTCTAGGGCTCACTGAAGCCAGCTATTGCTTGTTTGATAAGATTTAGCAGCCAAGATGAGCCATTCTTATGGAAAAGCAGCTTGAGTAGGCCCATAAGTTGGGTGGGGCTAAGAGTGTCTGGGGATCTCCAAGGTGGGTTAAATAGTGTTAGCCAGGTTGATGAAGTCTCAGATACAGCACCAGCTTGCTAGGTTTGTGGGGGGGGGAGTTTATCAAAGGAACAGTGGCCCCTTCTCACCTTGATGCCAGACACTCCAGTTTCTCCCTGTGTGCCTCTGGTGCCTTTCAAGCTGCTATCCCAGTGCTGGAGCTCAGAGGGAGTGAGTCTGAGTAGGTGACTCCATGTGTGGTCTTTAAGAGGACCTGCTTGGTGCTCCAACAGTTTCTTCCACTGACTCAATCCCTGCTGGTTTTTGCAGCCAGAGGTTGTGGGGACTTATCTTCCTGGCACTGGAATGCTGGGCTGGGAGGCCTGGTGTGGGTCTGGGACTCCTCACTCCCAAAATATTACTCCTGAATTTTTAGCCACATGGTGTGGCACCAGCCCATTCCATGTCTGCACCACTCCTACCAGTCTGCATGGGTGTGGTTTCTTTAATTCCATAGTTGTCAGACTTTTCTATTCAGGTCAATCTCTGACGTTCCCGAGTGATGGTAGTTCTATATTTTAATTGTACTTTTGATGTACTTGTGCAAAGAGGGGAGACATGTCTGCCTTTGCCGCCATCTTAACCAGAAGTCCCCTGACTCCATTTCTATAAAATTCAAAAAACAAGTAAAACTATACTGTAGAGTTCCTGAGGATGTATGTTTAAGTAGGGAAGCTACAAAGAAAGCCGGAAAATAAATCACAAAAGTCAAGATATTTATTACTTTGGGTAAAGGAGGGGTTAGAAATTGGGAAGGGGCTGGAGGGGAGCTTCTGGGTTGTTGGCAGTATTGTTGTTTTTTTAAGCTGGTGATGATTAGCATGTATAATATGTGATGATTCATTTTGATTACATTTTTAGTTTGTGTGCTCTTCTGTGTGTGTCTCTCAATAAAAATTTAAAGAAATAAATATTTAACACATGTCAGTATATATGTTTATATGTATGCATATGTGTTGAATCTATTCAACAGTAAGTAAATGCCTATTTTGTGAAAATAGTATGTTAAGGACTAATAATTTAATTTCCTCTTTGTTTTTGTAGGAATATGTTTATCCAGAAGCCAGGGACAGACAATACTTATTATTTTTCCATAAAGGAGCCAAAAAGTCACGTTTTGACCTAGAGAAATACAACCAACTCAAGGATGCAATTGCTCAGGTAAGTTTTCTAAAAATAAAATTTAATAAATCCCAGTTCCATCTTGTATGGTATTAGTAGTGTCTGTAACCACAGCACTTCAGTGGGTAAACTCTGAAAGAATGACCCAACACTCTTCTTCCTATATAAATTATTCCTTAATTGGTAAAAATGACTATTTTAGCATGGACACCTAGGAAGTTTCATAACACAGCAGATGAAAAAATGTCGGGTCCTAGCTATCTATTCATACTAGTGTGTTGAAATTTTTAGACCTATTTTTACTTTTTCATTTTGTTTCTTTAAAGTTGTCTATTTTTACTTGCCTTTTAAAATCTTTCTACCATAATTGACCCAAAGATTCTCACCTTGAAATGTGTGGTAGCAATGGAGCAAGAATAGAATCTAGGTAAGAGAGAGACTACTAGGAATCTTAGCCAGGAGCGGCTGAGAGCTTATTGAACTACGGGATGCTTTTTTAAAAGATTGGAATATTTTATTTGTCATAATCATTACTTCTTTCACATTTCTGAGTGTGCCTTCCTCACCCTCATATATTAGTTTTTGGCGAATAAGTCCTCGTCTTATTTTTTGTAGTCTTTTATGACTTTGGAGATTTTTCAGAAATCTCCAGAAGCTTTTCCCCTCCTCTTAAATGTGTAGTTGCTTCTCCCTGGACCTTCTCTGCCTTCTGTGTGCCTTTGGTGATGCGGTTGTGCTTTGAATAAGCTTATTAATCCATCTTCCTGCATTGGCCTGAGAGGACTAATGGCTTCTGTTGGTCTGGATGGTGGTTCTCAGCGGGAGGGAATGCAACAGAATCATCTTCGGAGCTGTGAAGAATACAGATGCTTCCGTCCCAATTTAAGCCTATTAATCTAGCTTCTCCCCGGTGAGGGTCAAGCAAGTGTGAGTTTTGAAGGTGCTGCATAGTAGCTATTGAAAAACTTAAATGACTCTTGAGTAAATAACAAAAGTCTTAAGCAGCGTAAATTAAATTTCTGGCTCCAAGCAAAGGTTTGTGAAAGGGCTTCTCTCTGGAAAAATACCACCGAGGTGCATCACGTGCTCCCCTGTACATAGCACAGACTTGCTGGAGCTCTGTTCACAGCTGAAACTGCCCGACTTTGGTGTTGGTTCCTCCGTGTGGTCCCGTTGCCACCGAGACACTCTTATTTTGAGAGTAATGGAGATGATTTCTCTGATGCGTAGTGGTGGGGGGAAGACAGTTTCCTTTTCTTAGGAGATACTAGTGTCAGTGAAAGCTTCCCTAGCCAGTTTTTCTCACCTTTCATTTCTATTCTAGGCAGAAATGGACCTTAAGAGACTGAGAGACCCATTACAAGTACATCTGCCCCTCCGACAAATTGGTGAAAAAGATTGATCTGCAAAGAGCCTCTGAACCCCGGCAGAAAGAACACTTGTTTATAACTATTGCCTTTTTAATTAAAACATTGCAGGTGGGAGCTGGGAGCCATGTTGGGGTGGAGGGTTTTTACCTTTAACTAAAAAAAACAAAAACAAGGATCTTAGGGAAGAAAGTAATGTAAAAATCTGAGGATCAGGCTTTGTGAAATACAAGCTCCAAGGGCTTAGTGAATATTGTCTTAATCAAGTATCTCAGTTCCTGGATGAAATGATATCTAGTTGAGGGATTCATAAACAGTAAATGATGCTGGGGTGTTAGTTTCTTTGCAGGTCAGCAAAACAATAACACACCAGCACCCCACTCTGCTCTATTTTTTTAATTTAACTTTTCTTATTTTTGACATAGGAGTCAATAAATATACAGAAAAGCAAATCCTCGAGCTGTGTGGGTGGCAAACAGAGTCTGAGTCCCATGTCATTGGCTTTTATTTTAAATTGGACGTAGCCTCGACAAAGTGAACCCGGAGTCTCCTGCTCCTGCCCCTTTTCGGACCACCCACACCTGTTGGTTATATTTTATCCATGTGATTATTGGAACCAACTTATGACTGATGATGGACACTTTGGATTATCTTTATTACCTTCTTAAATGTCTGTATGTTCCAGTGCTCTGGATCAGTATCTAGAAATCATTGGCAATACTGCATGAGGTTTTGTTTTGTTTTGTTTTGTTTTCTACTAATTAATCTTTGGGAGGAGGCAGAATTTCCCTCCTTTAACTCTCCCATTGATAGTCAGTCCCCTCTCCCTCCACAGCTCAAATTGGAGGGGCGGGTTCAGCTGTATTAAATCAGGAAGATGTAAGGTTTACAAATTGGCTAAAAATCATGGCTTTGTGGCCATTTCAGAACCAGAAAATTTCATTACTGTTCATCTGCTTATGTGACAGCATATCCGGAGGCTTCGTTAATCTGGAAGGACACACACACACTTCCACACTGTTTGTGAGCCCCCTCTCCACAACTTCGGGAGTTGTAAATTAAGTGTGTGGATCTCAAAGGGTGCAATTTATCTTTATACAGGAAAACATTTCTATGGCTTCTTTCAGCCTACCTTCTTCACCCAATTTTTTCTTAAATTGAGAGAAAGAAGCTTTAATCTTATACTCTATCAAAATATTTTCTACCATATTTCCAGATGACACGTGCACTTGAAAATCAAAGGAACCTGTCTAATCTCCTGTTTTCCATTTCTGTGGCGGCAGGAGGGAGAGGATGCTGGGGCTTCCACACAGCTAATTAGCTTTTTTCTTTCACACCATTCATCCCTCCTCATCGTGGCAAGGAATCTATTTCCCTTTTTCTTTCTCCTTTGGAATCATTGTGTATAAAAAGAAACATTTTTAATGACAAACCCAGACTCCAGGTGCCTTGCAGAGGTTGAGGCCAGCCAGGATCGCTGCTGCTGCTGCTCCTGCCACCACCCGTTCCACTGGCATGATGGAGTGAAGGATGCATGTCTGCACTTCCCAGCCCCTCCTCCACTTCCTTCCCCTGCCCCCCCAGTCGCAACCTCTTCCTTCATTTATTTTTTGTTAAGTTGTATGAATTATTTTTAAACCATTTATCCTGTTTGTGCACAGGGTTTTTAAGAAGAATAGCACAGTGCAATGCGCAGGTCCTTTCAGGGTGTGTGGGAGGCAAGGGAGGGAGAGAGGATGTGGAGAAAAGTCCTTTAAACAAATAGCAAAATATTGAACATGTGTAAAATCCTGTATCATTTATGAAATATGTATAAAAAGCAATGTAACTTCTGGAACAATAAATAGTTATTCAATTTTTGAACTATAGCATCTCATTCTTTAAGGCAAAACCAAAAAAAAACGAGAGAGAGAAAACTTACTTTCCTGTGATTTTAGGTGGGAAGCTTTTTACTTCTAAAATTAATTTTTATAAAAACACCATTTTGAAATCAAGATTTGTTCTTAGAACTTATATTTTAAAGCAAGCATTTCATTAATTTTTCCTGAACTTGGATGGTCACTATCTCCCTATTTTTCCAGAGCCACCCAAGGGTAGGTGACCTGTATAACCATGACAAAGCCCGTGGCAGCACTGAGACTAATTTCGTTAGTTCCTGATTCACAGGAAAAGTATCCGTTATATCAGACCACCACGTTGCCTAATGTGGTCTCCTAAACCCCTGGCTGGTGTGGTTCAGTGGATTGAGCGCTGGCCTGTGAACCAAAGGCTTGCCAGTTCTATTCCCAGTCAGGGCACATGCCTGGGTTGTGGACTAGGTCCCCAGTAGGGGGCATGCGAGAGGCAACCACACATTGATGTTTCCGTCTTTCTCCCTCCCTTCCCCTTTCTCTAAAATAAATAAAATCTTTTTAAAAAGAATTTGTATCAAATATATAATCATCAAACAAGCAAATATCACATACTGCCTAGATCATCAAAGGCATATCAAAAAAACACATATTAAATAAAAGATTTAAATCGTGCTCATATCAGTAAATGCAGAAAAAGCTTTTGGTAAGATCCAACAGCCATTTATGATTAAAACACTCAAAATGGGTATAGGAGGGAAGTATCTCAAGATAATAAAGGCCATTTATGACAAACCTTCAGGTAATATCATAAAGGTGAAAAGGCTTTTCCTCTAAGACCAGAAATGTGACAAGGGTGCCCACTCTCACCACATTGATGCAACATAGTAGTGGAAGTTCTAGCCAGAGCACTCAGGCAACAAAAGAAATAAAAGAGATCCAGATTGAGAATGAAGAAGTTAAACTCACTGTTTGCAAGTGGCATGATTCTATACGGCTCCACCAAAAGACTATTAAAAACAATAAAGTTGCAGGATATAAAATCAACATACAAAAAACTGTTGTGTTCCTATATACCAACAATGAAACATCAGAAAAAGAAATAAGGAAAACAATTCCATTTGCACTTTAAACAAAAAGAGTTTAAGTACCAGGAATAAACTTGAAGTGAAGGACCTAGATACACTGAAAACTACAAGTCATTATTGAAAAAAAACAGAAGATACAGATAAGTAGAAAGATACTCCCATGTCGTTCATGGGTTAGAATTAACAGAGTTAAAATTACCACATTAACTAAAGCAATAAACGGATTTAATGCAATCCGTATCAAAATCCCAATGGCATTTTTCAAAGAAAAAATTCTCAAATTTGTGTTGAACCACTATGTAGCCAAAGCAATCCTGAGGAAAGAAGAACAAAGTCATAAATACCACACTCCTTGACTTCAAATTATACCACAGAGCCACAGTAATCAAAACAGCATAGTATTGGAAGAAGAACAGACACAGTCCAGTGGAATAGAATTAAGAACCCAGAAATAAATCCACAAATATATGGGCAACTAATTTTTGACTGAGCAGCCAAACATACAATGGAAAAAGGGGAAGCCTTTTCAATAAATGGTGGTAGAAAAATCAGAAAGCCACATACAAGAGAGTGAAACTAGACTGCTAACTGATACCACACACAAAAATTAAGATGGATTAAAGTCTTGAACATAAGACTTAAAACAGTAAAATACATAAAAGAAAACAGGCACTAAATTATGGACCTGGTCTTAGGGCTTTTTGTGAACTGGACTCCAAATGCAAGAGAAATAAAAGCAAAAATAAATGAGTGGAACTACACCAAACTAAAAAGCTTCTCCACAACAAAGGAAACCATCAACAAAACAAAAGGGAGAAGATACTTGCAAGCGATGCCTCTGAAAAGGGGCTAATGTCCAAAATATACAAGTAATTCATACAAGTCAAAAAAACAACCCAATTAAAAATGGGCAAAGGGCCCAAACAAACACTTCTCCAAAGAGGACATACAGATGGCCAACAGGCATATAAAAAGATGCTCAACATCACTAAGCATCACTAATACAGACATATTATGGAATCGTATACCTGAAATTTACATAGTGATTAAACAATGTTACCCCCAATAATTTTATTGAAGGAAAAAATAGCATGTATTAAGTGTCTGGCTGCATTTAGTGTGGTATAAGATGTAAAAGAGCCTCCTTAACTACCTATAGTGCTCCCTCCTGGCAGCTTACAGCAACCTAACAGGTATCCCCAAGATAAATGTATAGTGTACAAAGATAGAAGATTGAAACTGTTAACTCTTGTTTACATTCAACAAATACTGTCTACATATTCCATGACATTCTGTTAGGCTTCAGTAAATTTTCATTGGAGATAATGGAGAGTGTTAAATCCATAGTGAGTGTTGATAATGCAGTTTTGCTAAGAGATCACAGACTGTAGCACTGGGAAAGTAAAAGAATCCTGGGAGTATGGTCCCTGGAGCAGGAGCTTGGCATCTCTGTCTTTAAAACGCACGTTTTCTGGTCCCTACTGAATTAGAAAGTAGAAGGGAGCCAACAATAACAAGTCTTCCTGATGATTCTGATGCAAACCATTGACTTCGTCAAACCAGTGCTTTAAAGAGAGGGAAACTGAGACACAGAAAGAGCAGCTATGTCACAACTCATTCAATTTTTCAATCAAACGCGAGCAAGTGACTGGAGGACTGGTGAGTATGGCGAGTGTGCTGATGGAAGGAACAGAGGTCACCCTCACATGCTAATGCATCTTCCTTGGCAGGGCACAGCGTGGTAAGCGCATAGTATGACTACAAGAACAAATGGGTTGAAATTTCAAAGTGTATCTGGAAAGATTTCACAAAAAAGTGGAACTTACTAGATTTTACAACTCAGTTTCACCGAATCAGTAAGGGCTGCAATTCATTTTTACCACCGCCAACAAACTTCAGTTTGTTGCTCTTCCATCTGTCCAAACACCTCGTCTCCAAAACACGCTACGTCATTACTTCCTTAGGATAAATATACAGGTTCATTTTAGTGTAGCCTACTGAATATACAATGACCCACTCTATACATTTTCATTTATATATGTTTTATAAATGGATCATTCCGCTGAGCAGTTCCTCCTCCTTGAAGCTGCCCTCAGCGCCCGTGACTATTCCTGGATTTCCTTGTAGAAACCTGACTACTTTTCGGTCTCTTTTGCAGCATCCTCTTCCTCTGCCCACATCTTTGTGCCTGTCTGAGGTTCAACCTTGGATCTCATTTTCCATGGATGATCTTCCCCCCCCTCCCCCAGATCTATCTTGAACAGATTGCTTCATCCACCTCCTAACATCCATTTCCAGCACTTCTAGTGCATTAAATTCTTTCAGTATCACCAGTGTAGGTTTTTTTAAGTTAATCTTCACCGAAGGATATGTTTATTGATTTAGAGAGAGAGAAACATTGGTTACCTCCTGCATATGCCCCCACTAGAGATCAAACCCACAACCCAGGCATGTGCCCTGACCAGGATTCAAACCAGCAACCTTTTGGTGTAAGGGATGACACACCAACCAGTTGAGCCACCCAGCTAGGGCCATATTTTTGTTTTTAATTTCTAATAGCACATACTTTAGAAAAATAAGAAAATAGGAAAAAATTAACATCAGATATGGGAGAAGGGAGCCTAAAAGACTCCACAAGAAGCAATATCTAGATTATGAGACATTCTATAGGACAGATGACTGGGATTCTGGAACAAATGGGGGTAGGGGACCATTATAGATTTTAAAAACTTAAGAGTATGGTTCCTGTTTGAATCCCAACTGACTCAAACCAACAATACAAAGAAATTTTTTTAATAATTGGGGAAATTTAAATATGGAATGGGTATTAGATATGAAGGAATTATTACTAAGTTTTCAAAGTCATAGCAATAATATTACAATAATGGAAAATGGAAAGGTTCGTGTGTTAGAACTGCACACCAATATATAAATGAAATAAGAATGACCTTTGTATATATTTAAAAATTTTCATCATAAAAAGTTAAGGCAGGTTGACTGAAAACAGAAATGGGATAAGAAAAAAAAACCCTTCCATCCCGGGAATGCTTGTTTACAGGACCAAAGGGCTATCTGCCGAAAGTCCTTGACTCAAGCAATCAATCCTGGCAGCAGATCGGGGTTTATCTGCCCGCACGTCCTCTGTTGATTTGCAGCCCACACAAACGGCTTCTCCGGGACAGGAAATTGCAGGGTTTTGTTGTTTTCTGTCAAGAGCACTCTGACACTTCGCAGCACTGCCAGGCTGAGACAGCTCCTCTGTCCCAGAGTCATCGTCAGCTGCTGACATCAAATTGCAACTTCTGCTAATGGTCAGGTGGTCTGTGTTCTGCTAGCATTAGTGATCAAGTACCTACAAGTTCATGTCATTGGAAATCCCTTGCTAGCCATCGAACTCTGTGCTTGCAGGGACCACTTTTCCCTCTTGAAAACCCGTGACCGGCCAGCATCTGAGCCTTCATAAGCCCTAATGTTTAATTGAACGGAAACCCTTAGATAAACGACACCACAATAATTTGATTGTCACTTAGCATAGTAAAACAAATTGTGCTAAAATATTATGAAGATAAGTTTAAGGACTGCTTCCTAAAAATAATCATCATCTTTCTCAGTCACTAGAAATTGGGTTATCAGGGGAAGAAAGAAAGAGAAAAAGTATAGGAATAACAGAAGCCCAAAGCATCCGGTCAAGGTAAAATCAGGGGACAAAAGTTTTGGTTTCATTCAGATCCTTGTTTAATATAGGACTTAAAAACATACAAACAAAAACCTTTTCCCTACCCTTCTTTCTGTTCCTCACCTTAACATCATCTTCAGTAAGAGCGTGTGCCAGTTCTCAAAACCACGCACTGTAGAATGCTCAGGAGCTAGCAAACTTCAGGTCTGTAATTCCTACGACCACGTCTGGGGCATGTTATGTACTGGTCTCTATGTTCTCCCTCCCTTTTTATCCAAAAATGAAACTCTAGTAAAACGTGTCACTTACTTTCCAGTGTTGTCAATAAGGAGCAGTTCCTAATTTGAAGTTCCTACCCCTAGCTTAGTGTGAGAATTAATAAAATAAGTAATACTAAACTATTTTAAATTGGGGGAAGAGAGGCACCACGAAAACCTAAGATATTTATTGTTGCTTAAATTGATAAAAACACAAGTTAAACCTATTTCTTTAAGATGTTTTGAGACCAAAGATCATCATAAAAGACTTAGGAGCTTGCTATGAGAGAGTACCATCCCCATGCCACAGCCATCCTCACTACCTTTTTGTGCGCTCTTATAAACTACTTGACCTTCTGAACAAGGCATTTCTCAGTGACCAGCTCCAGCAACTGGGCTTTCTCCGGTCCTCTCACCGCAGCAGCGGCATGGCTGCAGCACCATGGAGTCAATTCCTAGAAGTCACGAAGTAAGATTTTGATGTGCATTTACAGTTCCCTTCTGGTTAAGATACGGGAGGCCTCGTGGCAAGGAATTCTCAAGTGAAAACAATAGGAGGATGAGGGGTTGTGAGTATTTTTTCCCCAAAGAAAAATATCAATAAAGTGACCCTGTCGACAGTGGAAAGCAGTGCTTCTGTGTGGGGTCAAGGCCAGAGCAATGGACACCTTATCTTACTCATCCTTTTCCTCCGATAAAGCCCCAACCAGCACTGAAAAGGCTTTCCTCACAAGAGTCTTGAGGCCTTTTAAAAAGTGCTCTGAGAAAGAAGGGGGACAAAGGGAAACTGAAATTAAGAGGAGTGTCCAGTCTGCTTCTGGTGGCTGACCCAGAAGGATGCCTCAGTTGCTGCTCCTCACCGGCCTCCTCATCACTATCACGCCTGCAGCACCGATGGGTGAGTCTAGCTAGCATCACGCACTCGGCATCCTGAACTTTTTGTTGTGTGAAATTGCTGTTATGTACAGATTATTAAGAGCTATATTCTAGTATCTGAAATACTGGGTCTACAATAGTGTAATAAAAGTCATTGATAACCTATGAAGATGTATTTTCAGAGAATTTGTTTCATGGTCCCCTTAGCCTCTTGCCTGGGCAGCCAAAATGTCCTTGGATCAGCCATTTCTAGCAGCTTCCCACTAGCTAAATGTTGCTTACGGTATGTGTGAAAGGAAGTCTAACCTCTTTATATTTAAGGCACTTTTATAGTTACAACTTCAAGAGCAAAAAAGGTGATGTTTAGAGTTGAGGATAGAGCTTTTTTCTTTAATGCTTCCAAGGGACTAATTGCGAGCCATAGCTCCATGAAAGGCACAGATCTGGTCAATTAAACTTCTTGGTCTTCGCATCTGAGAGCACGGCTTTGTGCACAGGCCGAGCGAGACTTACACTGTCTCCCTCCTCAGGCCGACACAAAACTGGCCAACAAGCTGAAGTTTCCATTCCAGTTACTAACAAATGTCTCCCTTTTCCCATAGAGTGTAAGTTCTAATTGGGAGAGGGTGAGAGGAGGTTGAGAGGAGAGCTCATTCCTCCTTGGCAGACTCCAGTAGCTCAGTTTTTCCTTGACCCTGAGTCAGGCCCCGCTCTAGCGCTGTTAAGACACACTAGAAATGGGCTTGAGACCCTAAGGACATGAAACTAAATGCAATGTTTTATCCTGGATGAAATCCTGGAACAGAGCCAAAGACAGTAAAATGAGGAATATCTAAATAAACTGTGTACTTAAGTTAATAATAATGTGTCAACATGGTTCATTAATTGTGGCAAAGGTACTGTGTATGATGGATCATAACCGGGAAAAGTAGGTGTAGGGTACATGGGCTCTCTTTGTACTATCTTCTCCATTACCCTCTAAATCTAAAGCTGTTTTTAAGTCTATGTAAAAAAGATAAGCTTGAGTGAAGGTTTTATTTTTTAATATTTTATTTATTTATTTTTAGAGAGAGGGGAAGGGAAGGGAAGGAGAAAGAGTGGGAGAAACATCAATGTGTGATTGCCTCTCATGTGTCCCCTACTGGGGACCTGGCCAGCAACCCAGGAATGTGCCCTGACTGGGAATCGAACCAGTGAGCCTTTGCTTCATAAACCCGTACTCAATCCACTGAGCTACACCAGCCATGGATTGAGTTAAATTTAATCACCCAGCATCTGCTGCCCACAACTAACCAATAGTCTCCTAAGCAAAAGTCGTCCCCCCCTCAACCTCCCTCACTTTCCCAGTCTCTCTCCTTTCTTCCTCCAGCCGCCCCAAGGGGCCTTCGGTGCGTGCCAATCACACGCGAGCTCCCTTCCCAGATTTCCTCCCCTCCCCCACCCTGCCCCACGCCTCGCTCCGCCCCCAGCCCTTCTAGGAGGTGTGACTCTTGGCCCAAAGAAAGATAAAAGGGTAACTCCGGGTGTCTGTAGTGAGGGATAGGGGAATGCTTGCCCTGGGAAGAGAGGGGACAAAGGAGAAGAGGGGGGTGAAGTGGGGAACCGAGTGGGAGAGTAGAGAAGACAGGGAGGGGAGAGGGAAGGGAAGAGAGGGGCGTCCAGGACTGAGCCCGGTGGGAGGGGCAGCATCCAGGGCAAGCCCTCTGGAGGGCTGGGGATTCTGGTTCTGCAAACCCGGGGACGAAAGTGCTGGGATGTTCACATTACCCTCGGCCCCCGCGCCTGGCCACCACGAGGTGCGGAGCCTGGGGTGCACAGAAGTCCCCGCGTCCCCAGTGTGGGGACCCCAGAAGGGCGGCCTGCTGGATAACTGGCAGGCAGAGGTCCTGGCAAAGGCACAGGAGTTCTCTGTCAGGCCGAGGCCCCGTGACTCGACCTTTGAAAAGAAACCACAGGGATGTTCTCTCTGAAGCTCCCCCGTCTGAGGCGCGTGCGCCTGTCAGCAGTTTAGGAGGCCGCGCGCACAATGCCGAGTCCCGGGCTCCGCGCTGAGAGGCCGGAAACGGGAGTCAACAGGTCACTAAAGGATTGAATTAACTGCCTTAAAAGAGGGTGGAGGTGAGTGGGTACATTTAATGTTAGGAATATTGGGGGGAATAACTTTAAAAATATATTATTTTTTACAGGAATTAGTAGGAAACTTTGTCCTGTTTGTTCCATATCTCCCCTACAGCAGAAAAGGAAGTGAACTTTTAACAGACAGCACAAGAAATTATAGTTAAATTTAAGGAAAAACATTATAAATCATGAAACAGTTATTGAGGGAAGTTTGGGAATTTCTGTAAAAGCCATTAAAATGGTTGAGTATCTAACCATTTCTTATAAAGTTAGAGCCAAGGAAAAGAACCAAACAAATATTTCAATGAATCTATAATCACCTGTGAAATCGCCCTGGAAACCCACAGCTGGGAGAGCAGATGAGGGAATTTTTCCCTTTGAAGAGGAGTCTGTCTGAGGACATTCCTTCCCCTGGGGACACTGAGCTTTGATCTAGGGCATCCTTGTGATGCCCCCGGGACATTCTCAAGGAGAGGGTTGCTCCGCCAAGTGCAACTCCGCAAGTGTGTTGTTTCCAGAAAGCGCAGCACCCTACTTATTTCCTGCCCCGAACTGCCACGTGCTCTCTGGGGCCTCGGGCGGGAGGCTGCACCCTCCTCTACACGCTGGTGAAGTGTAGAGAGTAAACTTGAGTTTGAAATGTAGACTGGAAAAATCCAACATACTTTCTAGACAGCTTAGACTCTGTGACCACACCCCACCTGCATTTAATTAGTGTGCGTTATCAGCTAAAACCAAATCTCCTGCCCACAGCCTGTGCTGGCTTAGTGTGAGTTCCCCGCCTGCAGTGCCGGTTCAGTCAGCTTGACACGGGTAAGGATGATGGCACTCCCTGGCCAGTGCTCCTTTCTGGAATTTCTTGGTTTTATAGCTTCTTTATACAGACAACGTGCCTACATTAATTCAATGTTTTCCTGAAGTTGAGGGAAGCAGGGAGAATGTTGGGAATACTGATGTCGTTAGTCGTTAAAATATTTTTGATGAGATGCTTGTCCCTGCGGGGTGCACACTAGGAATGCGTACCAGAAAAATTCCACCCCATTAGACACAGTGATGCCCTGGCCAGTTGCGAATATACAAAGTTCGCGATATTTTCAATGAGCTGTTGGCACATACTCACTCTGAGACTGTCTTCGGTGACCACTTGCCAGTGTTCCGTGTGTTTCCCAATGGCTGACTTGTGCCAGAGGCTGTTTCTTTTTCAGTGGGATGAGTTCCTCACATTCAGTATCAAGTCAAACTTTCCACTAGTGCAAAATTCCAGGTGCAATTTTGCTTACAAATGACTATCCAAATACTTTTCGAAAATTTCCAAAGATGCGCAGCTTACCACACTGTGATACCTTTCCATTACTAGACAGCTGAACAAAATTTGCTTCCCCGTAACAATTTATTCTTGATCCTGTAACTGAATACCTAACTCCTCTTCGACAAGCCCAATCCAGACGTTTGAAAAGTAACATGCACATTCTCCAGTCTTCTTTAAACTGCAGTTCTCAGCTTCTTCCCGAGTAGATTATTTAAGGCTTCCTTTCACGCTTAGTCACCTTCCTCTGGATTCCGAATTTATTCACTGCTTCCAGGAAGGATCGCCTCCAGGTGTGAACGTGACACTCAAAATACTGTCTGCCATACTGTCTGTCCGAGCAGAGTTCAGCGAGACTGCAACCCTAACCTCCCTTCTTCTGAACAACTCTCCTTCCATCAGTTGGTTTCTGTGGGTAACGTTTAGTCCAATGCTAACGCTAAACCTTAGATAGATTTGAAATAATTTTGTAAAAGGCATTTGGGAGACATGTTTAAGTCAGCTTGGGGAATCTTAAACAGCTACTTTTGGGGACTTTAGATTATTTCTTTCTGAACCCCAGATAGCCAAAATGCTAGACCTAGAAGGTGGGCTCAGGCAGTTTGTCTCAGGGATCAGATGTATCACACCCTGTGAAGTGCTCTCTCCACTTCCAGCTCTAGATCCTTGTTCTGCTTACATCAGTCTGAATGAGCCCTGGAGGAACACTGACCACCAGTTTGAAGAGTCTCAAGCCCCCCCTCTGTGTGACAACCACGTGGACGGGGAGTGGTACCGCTTCACAAGCATGGCAGGAGATGCCATGCCCACCTTTTGCATACCAGAAAACCACTGTGGAACCCATGCGCCTGTCTGGCTCAATGGCAGCCACCCTCTAGAGGGTGATGGCATTGTGCAGCGCCAGGCCTGTGCGAGCTTCAACGGGAACTGCTGCCTCTGGAACACCACCGTGGAGATCAAGGCTTGCCCTGGAGGCTACTATGTGTATCGCCTGACCAAGCCCAGTGTCTGCTTTCATGTCTACTGTGGTCGTGAGTATCTTCCCTGTGCTCCTGGTCCTCCTGCACAGGACATCGAAAAGAAAAGCGCTATGTGAAACTCAGGCGTGGTCGTATCCCAGAGGCTGAGTAACGTGGATTTAGAGCCACATATACCTCTGGATTGTGATTTTTGAGGTCTCTTCTTAAATTTCTGAAACATTCCTAGAGAATAGAAAGGGAAAGGAGCTATGACTTTGATCATTTTTGTTTATTTTGTCTTCATTTCATTCAAACAAAGCATCAGAAAACGAACTCAAAACACTAATTTGAAAGAACGTAAGCATCCGTATGTTCACCGCAGCATTATTTACAATTGCCAGGATATGAAAGCAGCCCAAGTCCATCAATAGATGAGTGGATAAAACAACTATGGGACATTTACTCAATGGAATACTACTCGGCCTTAAAAAAGAAGTTTTACCCTTCACAACAGTGTGGAAGGACCTGGAGAACATTATGCTAAGTGAAACAAGCCAGTCAGAGAAAGACAAATACCATATGATTTCACTTATATATGGAATCTAATGAACAAAGTGAACTAACAAGCAAAATAGAGACAGACTCATAGATGGCAGGTTAACAGTTGAGTGTGGCAGGGGCGAGAGAGGTTAGGGATGGAGGGATTGAGCAGAAAGGAAGAAGGAGTCACAGACCCCACAACAGTGTGGTGATGTGGGCGGGGGGGAGAATATAAGGGAACTGAATACTAATGGAAAAATACAATAAATTTTTGTAAAAGAAAATGAAATGATGATTTAGGTTATCTAAGTAGTGTATAACCTTTTTAAGTATGGAGGACCCCTTTTTAAAATATATATTAGCCATCTATGTGATAGCATTGTGCTTAGTATCCACTGATTTTTTAAAATCATATGGGGAAAACTACTTTAGGTTAATAATACTTTTAAATAAATTTTTGTGTTACAGTCCCCTATCAAAATCTATATACATTTAAAAAAGTGTGCATAGGAAAAGTAGGAGGTAATGTTTGTTTAATCTATAGCTCATGCTTGGCAAGGTTTTAGATTTGCAGAAACTCTGTGACCAGACAAGAGCCTGTGGATCTGAAGTTGGAAATCACTGATCTGAATGACAAGTACATCCCTGGGTTGTGTCTCTTTCTACGGGGTTTATGTAATCATTGAACAGTGTGATTTCTCGGGGTTTTTTTTTAATTGTGGTTTAGATTTCGCATATGAGTGAAATCATATAGTATTTGTCTTTCTCTGACAGGCTCATTTCACTTAGCATAATGTTCTCCAGGTCCATCCATACTGTCTCGAAGGGTAAAATTTTTTCTTTTTTGCAACCAAGTTGTATTCCATTGTGGAGACTTCTCTTGGTGTTGGCTAGAAGCTAGTAGGTTGAATTCATGAAGGAGTGTGTCCGCTGGTCCTGTCCCTCACAGAAGCCATCTGTGTCCTTCCGCAGATTTTTACGACATCTGCGATGAGGACTGCCACGGCAGCTGCTTGGGCACCAGTGAGTGCACATGTGCTCCGGGCACCATGCTGGGCCCTGACCAGCAGACCTGCTTCGGTAAGAAACTAACCTTGAAGTGGAAACAGGCCACTAAGATCAAAGGGACGAATGACAAACTCCCTGACTCAGAGCTCCATCGTTTTTCTGGTTTGTGTCTCTGAACACCTGGAATGGTGTTTGCCTTTTTGGTTCATAACTAAAGCTTCAAGGCAATTTTACACCATGTTCAGAAACAGTCGGGAACAGCGCCGTGCAGCTCAGGAGTCAGTAGCCAGGTGTGATTACCAGGCTCTGGAAATGGGACTACTTTGGAGATCTGAACTTGAAGTTTACTTAATTTTATTTATTTATTTTTTTGAGTTTGTTTCCCCAAGTTTTATTTATTTTTTAATTATATATTTTTATTTTATTAATTATGCCATTACATTTGTTCTATTTCCCCCCCTCCATTCCCCTCCACCCTGCACGACCCTCACCCACCATTCCCTCCCCCTTTAGTTCATGAACATGTGTCTCAAGTTCTTTGGATTCTGTATTTCCCCTACTATTCTTACCCTCCCCCTATCTATTTTCTATCTACTGTCTATGCTACTTATTTTCTGTACCTTCACCCCCCTTCTCCTTCTCCCACTCCCCTGTTGCTAACCCTCCATGTGATCTTCATTTCTATGTTTCACTCCTGATGTAGCTGTCCTCTTAATTTGCTTTTGTTTTAGGTGTGGTTGTTAATAACTGTGAGTTTGCTGTCCTTTCACTGTTCATCTTTTTTTATCTTCTTTTTCTTAGATAAGTCCCTTTAACATTTCATATAACAAGGGCTTGGTGATGATGAATTCCTTGAACTTGACCTCATCTGAGAAGCACTTTATCTGCCCTTCCATTCTAAATGAAAGCTTTGCTGGCTAGAGCAATCTTGGATGTAGGTTCTTGGTTTCCATGACTTGGAATACTTCTTTCGAGCCCCTTCTTGCCTGTAAGGTCTCTTTTGAGAAATCAGCTGACAGTCTGATGGGAACTCCTTTGTAGGTGATTGTCCCCTTATCTCTTGCTGCTTCTAGGATTCTCTCCTTCATTTTAATCTTGGCTAATATAATGATGATGTGCCTTGGTGTGTTTCTTCTTGGGTCCAACTTCTTTGGGACTCTCTGAGCTTCCTGGATTTCCTGGAAGTCTATTGCCTTTGCCAGATTGGGGAAGTTCTCCTTTATTATTTGTTCAAATGAGGTTTCCACTTGTTCCTCTTCTTCTTCCCCTTCTGGTACCCCTATAATCTGGATGTTGGAACGTTTAAAGATGTTCTGGAGGTTCCTAAGCCTCTCCTCATTTTTTTGAATTCTTGTTTTTTTATTCTTTTCTGTTTGGTCATTTTTTTCTTCCTTCTGGTCCACTCCCTTGATTTGAGTCCCAGTTTCCTTTCTATCACTATTGGTTTCCTGTGTATTTCCCTTCATTTCAATTAATTTAGCCTTCATTTGTTCCTCTAATTAGTGACTAAAATCAACCAGTTCTATGAGTATCCTGATCACCAGTGTTTTGAACTGTGCATCTGAAAGTTTGACTATTTCTTCATCACTTAGATTTATCGGCTCTGGGGCTCTGAGTTGTTCTTGAGCCATGTTTTGATCTGTCCGTGCCCGTTAGGTATGAGGAGAGGAGCCTTAGGTGTTCACCAGGGCGGGGCCACCCAGGTCGCTGGTTTGTGACACTGTATGCGGGGGCGGAGTCAGAGAGGAAGCAATGGCGGCCCTCTCCGCTCACCCAGTCTACCTCACCACTCGCCCCCGCCTGGTTATCTGAGCACAAATGTGCGATGCCGCAGCCTTGTGCCACCGCAGGGGCCTGCGCATCTGTCTTAATGCTCACCTCTTCACTGGTTTATCTGTGTGCAAATGCGCGACCTACCACAGACAGCCAGCCGCACCTCTTCCCTGGGTCTGCCCGTAGCTAGCCAGCACCTGGGATTCGTGCCCTCGGCTGCCTGTGCACTGCCCCGGTCGGGGGATCTTTTTTGCTGGACCCACTCCGCTGTTGGCTTCACCCCTCTCACTGGTTTAGCTGAGCGGTTGATTGTTTTCGGCTCCATATTCGATTTTCTGAATGGTTTGGTTACGTTTATTGTTGTTAAAACTTTGTTGTTTTTAGGTTTGGTTGTGCGAGGACACAAAGTGTTCCCACCTACGCCTCCATCTTGGTGGAAGTCCTCTGAAGTTTACTTAATTTTGTTTTAAAAATTGACACTTGATTCAGTCATTGGAAAACTGAAAGTGTTTGGGAAAACTTGAGTAGCCAACTGTAAATTTTATGACTCTATACAGAAAAAATATATTTCTCATGAAAATTTAACATCCAAATTGAGACATGCTATATAAGTATGAAATACACACTGAATTTCGAAGACTAGTTTAAAAATGTAAAATATGTCAATAATTTTTAAAAAGAGTACATATTGAAGTGAAATAGTATGGATATACTGGATTAAATAAAATATATTATTAAAATTAATTGTATCAATTTCTGTTAAGAAATTTTTAAGTATTACTACTAGAAAATATTTAATTGTGTGGCTTTCTTTGTGTTTCTGTTGGACAGTTGGGTCTAGAATTGTCTAAGGACATCCTCCTACAGCTTTGTGAATATAATTTTGGTTTCTCTAAGTAGCATGAAAGGGGAGTCAGACTACTTGCAGGAGATCCAGAGTTGTTGAACTGCATACATGCTCTGGTTCTGTTGTCTGGAATTGGAAGAAAATAGAGTTGGAAAACCCAAGGTTGAAGATAACCTCTTTTCCCTTTAATGTGATGAATGTTTTTGTGTGCAGACTCCAGTGGATCTAGAACAAAATCCTCACACAGGGACATTTTTTTCGTTGCTTTTTTTAGAGAGAGAAGGAGGGAGAGTGAGAAACATTGGCGTTAGAGAGAAGCATTGATTGTTGCCCCCCTGCATGGGAGGACTGGTAGTAGGTCATAGGTGCAGACCAGGGATGTAGGCACCCAGACCAGGGAATCTCATGCATGTGGGCAGGGCGCTAAACCCTGCAGCCTAGATATGTGGCCTGACCAGGAATCAAACCTGCAACCTTTCAGTTATGGAACAATGCTCTGACCAGCTGAGCCACACTTGTCAGGGCTTGGCTTTATTTTAAGGCAGGACTTCTTCATTTATTTCTCTTCACTATGTTTTTTAAGTATAATTGGCATATAATATTACATTAGTTTCACATGTACAACATAGAGATTTGACATTTATATACCTTACAATGTGATCACCACAAGTAGTCTGATTCATTTATTTCTTTGCCTTTATTTTAACATAACTTTGAATAGATAATATATTTAAATAGTACCTAAATGCAACAGCATGAAAGGTATACAGTGAAATGTTTAACTCTCCCATTTGTTCCATTTCCTACCCACCCCATTCAAAGTAAAATCTTGGATTATTTTCTGTTTTAAAAATAGATTTTATTGCCCTGGCTGGTGTGGCTCAGTGGATTAAGTGCCATCCTGTGAACCAAAGAGTCACAAATTCGATTCCCAGTCAGGGCACGTACCTAGGTTGCGGGCCAGGTCCCCAGTTAGGGGTGCATGAGAGGCAACCACACCTTGATGTTTCTCCCCTCTTTTTCTCCCTCCTTTCCCTTCTCACTAAAAATAAATAAATTAAATATTTAAAATATATGTATTATTGATTATGCTATTACAGTTGACCCAATTTTTCCCCTTTGCCCCACTCCACCTGCTACCCCCATTCCTATCAGCAGTGCCCCCCTTAGTTATGTCCATAGGTCTTGCATACAAGTTCTTTGGCTACTCTATTACCTATACTGTTCTTAACTGTCTATTTAGTACCTAACAATTTGTGCTTCTTTTTAAAAATATATATATTTTATCGATTATACTATTACAGTTAACCCATTTTTTCTCCCCTTTATTCCCCTCACCCTGTACCCCCCAACCCACCAGCATTCCCCCACCTTAGTTCATGCCCATGGACTGTACATGTAAATTCTTTGGCTTCTCCATTTCCCATGCTATTCTTAACCTCCCCCCTGTTTATTTTGTACCTACCATCTATGCTACTTATTCTCTGTACCTTTTCCCCCTCTCTCTCCCTTCCACTCCCCCACTGATAACTCTCCATGGGATCTCCATTTCCGTGATTCTGTTCATGTTATAGCTGTTTGTGTAGTTCATTTTTCTTTTTGTTTTTTGGGGTTCAGTTGGTAGTTGAGTTTGTTGCCATTTTACTGTTTGGTTTTTTATCTTCTTTTTCTTAGATAAATCCCTTTAACATTTCATAGAATAAGGGCTTGGTGATGATGAATTTCTTTAACTTGACCTTATCTGGGAAGCACTTTATCTGCCCTTTCATTCTAAATGATAGCTTTGCTGGATAGAGTAATCTTGGATGTATGTTCTTGCCATTCATGACTTGGAAGACTTTTTTCCAGCCCTTTCTTGCCTACAAAGTTTCTTTTGAGAAATCAGCTTATAGGCTTATGGGAACTCCTTTGTAGGTAACTCTCTCCTTTTCTCTTGCTGCTTTTAAGATTCTCTTCTTGTCTTTAGTCTTGGCTAATGTAATTATGATGTGCCCTGGTGTGTGCTTCCTTGTGTCCATTTTCTTTGGTTCTCTCTGAGGTTCCTGAACTTCCTGGAAGTCTACTTCCTTTGTCAGATTGGGGAAGTTTTCCTTCATTATTTTTTCAAATAAGTTTTCAATATCTTGCTCTTCCTCTTCTCCTTCTGGCATGCCTATGATTCGGATGTTGGAATATTTAAAGTTGTCCTGGAGGTTCCTAAGCCTCCCTTCATTTTTTTGAGTTCTTGTTATTTCATTCTGTTCCAGTTGAATGTTTCTTTCTTCCTTCTGCTCCAAACCATTGATTTGAGTCCCAGTTTTCTTTCCTTTGCTGTTTGTTCCCTTTATTTCACTTTTCATAGCCTTTGCTTCTTTCTCTATTTTGTGAGCATACTCAATTATTTCTGTGAGCATCCTGATTACCAGTGTTTTGAACTGTGCATCTGATAGGTTGGTCGTCTCTTCATCGCTTAGCTGTATTTTTTCTGGAGCTTTGATATGTTCTTTCATTTGGGCTATTTTTTTTTTCTGTCTTGGCATGCTGGTTATATAATACAGGGCAGAGGCTTAGGTACTTGCCTGGTCAGAGCAACCCTGGTCTCTCCATTGTGGTGCTGTATGTAGGGGAGGGGTCCAAGAAGGAACAGTGCTGCCTTCTCAGCTCTCTTCTGCTTTCAGTCACTTCCTCCAACACCCACAAGTAAATTGGGTCCTTCTGGTGCTGATTCCTGGGTGGGTGGTTTTGTGTATGTGCTGGGACCCTGAGGGTTTCTCCAACAAACTCTCCTGTGAAGCTGGGAGTTTCTCGTGCCACCACAACACCCACAGATCTTTTTCAGTCAGAGGTTTGCAGTTCTATTTCCCCATGCTGGAACCCTGTATTGCACAGTGTGTCTTGCTCCCCGTTTGTTCCTCCCGGTTTACCTGCAGGCAAATGTGGGACCACCAACTCCATCAGGGGCCAGTTTGCCCCAGCTTGCCCAGTCCGCCAGCCACCACCTTGCCACGATTCTTCTCTACACTGTATGCCTGTCCCTGCTCCTCTTACTGGTCTGAATGAATGTTTCTTCTTTAACTCCTTGGTTGTCAGACTTCCATACAGTTCGTTTTTTGTCAGTTCTGGTTGTTTTTGTTTTTAAATTTGTTGTTGTCCTTCTTTTGGCTTTGCAAGGAGGCAAAGTGTATCTATCTGCGCCTCCATCTTGGCTGAAAGTCCAATTTGCACTTCTTAATCCCTGCACCTTTCCCCCTATTTTCCTCTTTCCTCCCCCCAGTTGATAACCCTCCAAATGATCTCCATAGCTATAATTCTGTTCCTGTTGTTTGTTTGCTTAGTTTATTTGGGTTCAATTATTGATAGTTGTGAATTTATTGCCATTTTAATGTTCATTAATGTTCATCATTTTTTTAATTGTTTTTCAACTACAGTATTCTGTCTTTACTCCCATCTCAGCCTACCCCCCACCGTGTCCCCCATCTCCCTCCCATTTCCACCCCCCTTAGTTGTTGTCCATGTGTCCTTTATACTAGTTCCTGTAAATCCTTCCCCTTTCTCCCCTGAAATTCCCTCCCCTCTCCCCTCTGTTCCCCTGTCCCCCTGTTCTCTATTTCAGTGTCGTTGTTTTTATTTTGCCTGCTTGTTTGTTTTGTTGTTTAGCTTCCTGTTAAAGGTGAGATCATATGGTATTTGTCTTTCACTGCCTGGCTTATTTCACTCCGCATAATGCTTTCCAATTCCATCCAAGCTGTTGCAAAGGGTAGGAGCTCCTTCTTTCTTTCTGCTGCATAGAATTCCATTGTGTATATGTACCATAATTTTTTGATCCATTCATGTACTGACGGGCACCTAGGTTGCTTCCAGCTCTTGGCTATTGTAAATTGTGCTGCTATGAACATTGGGGTGCATAGGTTCTTTTGGATTGGTGTTTCAGGGTTCTTAGGATATAATCCCAGCAGTGGAATTGCTGGGTCATAAGGCAGGTCCATTTTTAGTTTTCTTAGAAAATTCCATACTGTTTTCCATAATGGTTGTACCAGTCTGCATTCCCACCAACAGTGAACCAGGGACCCCTT
This sequence comes from Artibeus jamaicensis, assembly GCF_021234435.1. Classification (NCBI taxonomy): domain Eukaryota; kingdom Metazoa; phylum Chordata; class Mammalia; order Chiroptera; family Phyllostomidae; genus Artibeus; species Artibeus jamaicensis. The sequence continues at coordinate 24,388,326 of NW_026521788.1, forward strand.
TTCCCCACAACCTCTCCAACATTTGTTGTTTGTTGCTTTGTTTATGATAGCCATTCTGACTGGTGTAAGGTGGTATCTCATTGTGGTTTTAATTTGCGTCTCTCTGATAGCTAGCAATATTGAGCATCTTTTCATGTTTCTCTGGATCCTCTGTATGTTCTCCTTGGAGAAGTGCCTGTTCAAGTCCTTTGCCCATTTTTTAATTGGATTATTTGTCTTCTTAGAGTGGAGTCGTGTAAATTCTTTGTATATTTTGGAGATTAAACCCTTGTCTGAGGTATCATTGGCAATTATGTTTTCCCATACAGTTGGTTGTCTTTTTATTTTAATACTATTTTCTTTAGCCATGCAGAAGCTTTTTATTTTGATGAGATCCCATTTGTTTATTCTTTCCATTATGTCCCTTGCTCTAGGGGACATATCAGTAAAAAAGTTGCTGCGTGAAATATCTGAGATTTTCTTGCCAATGTTCTCCTCCAGGATTTTAATGGTTTCACAGCTTATATTTAAGTCTTTTATCCACCTTGAATTTATTTTGGTGTATGGTGTAAGTGAGTGCTCAAGTTTCATTTTTTTGCACGTAGCTGTCCAGTTCTCCCAACACCATTTGTTGAAGAGGCTATGTTTACTCCATTTTATGTTACTGTCCCCTTTGTCAAATATTAATTGACTGTAGAGAGTTGGGTTGATTTCTGGGCTCTCTGTTCTGTCCATTTGTCTATGTGCCTGTGTTTATGCCAATACCATGCTGTTTTGATTACAGTGGACTTCTAATACAATTTGATATCAGGTACTGTGATTCCTCCTACTTTGTTCTTCTTTCTCAAAATAGCAGCTGCTATTCAGGCTTGTTTATGATTCCATATAAATTTTTGAAGTGTTTGTTCTATGTCTGTGAAATATGCCATTGGTAGGTATGGCATTGAATCTGTACATTGCTTTGGGTAGTATGGATATTTTGATGATGTTAATTCTTCCAATCCATGAACACAGTATACATTTTCATTTGCTTGTGTCTTCCTTGATTTCTTTCTTCAGTGTTGTGTAGTTTTCTGCATACAGTTCTTTTACCTCCTTGGTTAGGGTTATTCCCAGATATTTCATTTTTGTTTTTGCTATGTTGAATGGTATTTTTTCTTGATTTCTGCTTCTGCTGATTTATTGTTAGTATATAGAAATGCCTTTGATTTCTGGATATTGACTTTGTAACCCGCTGTTTTACCAAATTTATTTATTAGTTCGAGCAGTTTTTGAGTAGAGTCTATAGGATTTTCCATGTACACTATCATGTCATCTACAAACAATGACAGTTTTGTTTCCTCCTTTCCAATTTGGATGCCTTTTATTTCCTTTTCTTGTCTGATAACTAAAACTTCCAGTACTATATCGAATAGAAGTGGTGAAAGTGGACATCCTTGTCTTGTCCCTGATCTTAATGGAAAAGATTTTAGTTTTTGCCCATTGAGTTTTCTTATATAATTCCCTATAGCATTTTATGTAATAATGACTTGGTTATGATGGACTCCTTTAGCTTTACCTTGTCTTGGAAGCAATTTATCTGCCCTTCAATTCTAAATGATAGCTTTGCTGGATAGAGTAATCTAGGTCCTTGTCTTTCACCACTTTGAATATTTCTTGCCAGTACCTTCTTGCCTGCAAAGTTTCTTTTGAGTAATCAGCTGACAACTGCTTTGTAGGTAACTCTGCTATTCTCCTGCTTCTTTTAAGATTATCTTTTATCTAAAAAAAAACCCAAAGACACTGAAATAGAGAACAAGGGGACAGCGACCAGAGGGGAGAGGGAAGGGAATTTAAGGGGAAAAAGGGGGAGGGATTTGGAGGAACAAATATGAAGGACACAGGGACGAGAACTAAGGGGGGTGGAAATGGGAGGGAGGTGGGGAGCAAGGGGTGGGGGAGGCTGGGATGGGAGAAATAGACAAAAAAAACTGTACTTGAAAAATAACTAAATAAAATTAATTTAAAAAACATAAAAAAAAGATTATCTTTTATCTTTACCTTTAGCATTTTAATTATGATGTGTCTTAGTGTGGTCTTCTTTGGATCCAGCTTGTTTGGAACCTCCTGTACTTCCTAGATTTGTATGTGTATTTTCTTCACCAAATTAGGGAAGTTTTCTTTTATTATTTTTTTAAATAAGTTTTCAGTTTCTTGCTCTTCCTCTTCAGATGTTGATACATTTAAAGATGTCCCAGCCCTGGCTGGTATAGCTCAGTGTATTGAGCATGGGCTTGCAAACTAAGGGGTCGAGGTTCAATTCCCAGTCAGGGCACATGCCTGGGTTGCAGGCCAGTTCCCAGTGGGGGACACAGGAGAGGCAACCATACATTCATATTTCCCTCCCTCTCTCCTTCCCTTCCCCTTTAAAAATAAATGAGTAAAATCTTAAAAAAAAAAAAGATATCCCAGAGGTTCCTAAACCTTTCCTTATTTTTTTAAGTTATTTTTTCTTCTCACTATTCTGATTGAATGATTTTTCTTTTCTTGTGTTTCAAATTGTTGTTTTGATTCTTGGCTTCATCCTCACCACTGTTTGTTCCCTATAGATTTTTCTTTATTTCACTTGATGCAACCTTCATTTCTGCCTGGGTCTTTTTTATAGCATTGAAGTACCCAGTGAATTCCTGGAGCATCCTGATAACCAGTGTTTTGAACTATACATCTGATAGGTTGCTTATCTCCATTTTGCTTAGTTCTTTTTTGGGAGTTTTGTTCCGTTCTTTCATTTGGGCCATGTTTCTTTGTCTCTTCATTTTGGGAGCCTCCCTGTGTTTGTTTCTGTGTATTAGGTAGAGCTGCTTTGACTCCCTGTCTTAGCGTACCTGTTAAGTTGTATGGGGCTGAGACTTAGGTAATCTCCAGGGCAGGGCAACCCGTGTCACTGCTCTGTTTGTGAGTAGGCTCACAGAGAGGACAGTGCCACTGCCTAGCCTCTGGAGTTTTCCCCAGAGGGAGCTGTCTCCTGGGACTCACACTTTATGTTTTCTTTGTATACCACTGGTCCCCTTCCAGCTGTTACCCTGGTGCTGAATCTAGGGTGAGTCTGCATGAGTCCTAAGTCCATTGCAGGCCCTTCATGAGGATGCACTTTCTTCCACTGCCCCAACACCCACTGGTTTTTACAGTAAGAAGTATTGAGGGTTATCTTCCTGGTGCTGGGACCCTGGGCTGGGTGGTCTGGACTGGGGCTGGGATCCCTCACTCCTGAGGTGTCCTTTCCATTTTTAATCCACCACATATGGATGTGGGACTGCCCATTCCCATCTCCACGCCTCGTCACATCTCCACCCTTCCCAAGTATCTGGATGAGTGTGGTTTCTTTAAATCCTTGGTTGTTGGACTTCCACACTGCTTGATTTTCTCATAATTCTGAGTTTTATTTGTATTGTAGAGTAGCAGTATTTTTTGCTATTGCTGTGCGCAGAGGCGAGGTGTGTTTACCTACACCTCCATCTTGCCCAGAAGTCTCTTGTATTATTTTCTTTCTTTTTTTTAATAATCTTTTTAAAAGACTAATAGCTCCCTGTTTCTTAAAAGCCTAATTTTTAAAAAAATATTTATTTATTTATTTATCTTTAAAGGGGAAGGAGAGAGGGAGAGAAACATCAGTGTATGGTTGCCTCTAGTGCATCCCCTGCTGGGAACTGGCCTGCAGGGAACTGGCTTGCAACCCAGGCATGTGCCCTGACTGGGAATTGAACCTTGATCCTCTGGTTCGCAGGCCTGCGCTCAATCCACTGAGCTACACCAGCCAGGGCTCTTGTATTATTTTCTTACATGTGTTTCCAGGCTTTCTTCAGAGAGATATAAAAACCCAAGTATGTATGTATATATATATATATATATATATATATATACACACACACACACACATATATACACACACACATGTATATATGTATACATATATTTATTTATTTATTGCTCCCCTTTTTTACACCAAAGGTTGAATATCATACACATCATCCATGTTTCTTGCTTAACAATTTATCTTGGACGTCTTTGCCTATCCATACACAGGGAGAAGTCCCAGTTCCTAACTGTGGTCTATCAGTTTCAGGGAGATCATGAATTCTCTAAAATTAGAGGCAAGTTTTAAGTTTATGTGCATGTATCAATATACACCTAGTTTTTTTTAATGTAATATAATTTTAATGATTTATTTTAAATTGTGTATTTTTTTTCAGGCAGAAAGAAAAAGTATAGGAAAATATAACAAACACATATACACAGATTTGACTATAGTTAAATTTTTCTTTCTTTTTGAAAATAAAATTTTACAAGTCAAGTCATCTCACTCCATCTCATTTTCCTCTCGCATCCTCCAGGGGGAATCACTGTTTCAAAGTTAGTGCATTTTCTTCTGATCCCTGTTTTTATGCTTTTATTATTTATGTATGTACCTTATAACAATATGCATTGTTTTGTGTGTTCTTACCATTAACATAAAAATTATACTTTACCCCATGTGTGAAATTTTCTAGAGAATGCACCTATAAAAGTGGAATTGCTGGGGTATAGTACCTAAGTCAGGCTGTAAATAACAATAGACCCCAAATAACAATGATAAGTAGAAGCTTATTTCCCCTACACATAAAAAAAATCAGTCTCAAGGGTAGTTCAAGCTTAACACAGAGGCCTGGCCCCAAGCACTGGTGTGGCCACACCCAGGATGGTTGCCATCTCCTCTCACCATCCACTGAAGATTCTAATCTTATTGACTATATTTTTAAGTTCTACATACTTGTTTCCAATTCTGTTTTGTCCTTCTACACCCTTATTTTGGTTATTAGGCTTCTTTTTTTATCTTTATGGTGATTTTTAAAAAGGCTTGTGCTACGGATTTTTCTAGATTATTCCGTTTATCTCCTGTTTGTTTTCTTATCAACTCCCTCTAATAATAGATATTTTCCTCATTTTTAATGCTTTATGGTGAACCATCTTCTGATGTAATTGTTTTATTGGGGTGGGTGGCCTCTAATCTTACTACCTGCTTTAGGGAAGGAAGTTTTACAGCCAGCTTCGGATGCTCTGTCAGGCCTCACAGAAGCTTCACCGGTACAGGCCAAGTTCTACATCAGTTTCTCAGCTTCAATATCCCCACTCCATGTGCAAAGTGTGTAAGTTAATACTTCAACCATGACAGGACCAGCTTTTTCTCTCCTAGAACCTCAGGCAGAGAGCCTCCTTACTGCTTCCCGAAGATTCGGAGCAAAAGTCTTGTGCTCCATTTCACTGTGGGGACACCTTTGCCAGGGTCCCAGACACGTTTTAGTCCCAGCCATCTCCTCTCCTGGGCCCAGGGCCATGCTTCCTGGCATCTCATGGTTGTTTAAACCCCAGTCCCTGGCTTAGGTCCTATATCCAAGCCATGACAAATTCAGCTCATGAGCTTCCTTCCCTTTGTTTGTGGAAGGAAGGGGGTAAACATTTGTGGCCAATTGTGCTTTTATTTTTAAGGCAAGAGTCGCTATCTTTCATCAGATTGTTAAATTGACTTAACCATTAGTGTTTAATTATAATGTGGGAATATTCCAATATTTAAAAGAGATTTTGAGGGAGTTGTTCATGTACGGCATAAGACTGCCTTGAAACTTTTGTCTTGAACTTACTTAAGAAAACATTAAGAAGATGTTTTCTTCTGCAGTGTAAGTTCATTCAATGCATTTAAAATACAGCTTGGTTTATAAGTTTATATTTATTTAGAAAACTTTCAGGAACTCAGTGGAGAAAGTGAGATTCACCAATACAAATAAATAGGTGAACCCAGGTTTTAAAAAAAAGGGAACTTTATTTCCCCCACAGTTTTGCCCTTAGGAGGAAATTGGTAAACAGGTGGGTGCCCTCCACCCCAGCAGAGGGCGGGTAGAAAATAACTGGGCTGAGGAGCTCGGGCCGATAGAAGTGGGTGATTATACTGGATCTCCGGGAGGGAGTTGGGCTGTGGAAAGTGTGATGTGAAAATATGTGGGGTTCTGCTGAGGGGGTAAAAAGACTGAGTCGCTCGGCAGAACATAAATGGCATGTTTTTTTTTTCTACAGACGTAAATGAATGTGAACTAAACAATGGCGGTTGTAGTGAGATCTGTGTAAACCTCAAAAACTCATTTCGCTGTGAGTGCGGGGTTGGCCGTGTGCTAAGAAGTGATGGCAGGACTTGTGAAGGTGAGAATGGGTACGAAGGGATTCGTATCGGGAGCCAGATCAAGGCCATGGGCTTATTCTTTGATGATCTTGAAACTGCCCACTGTTAGACAGGAGTAACAATATGGCTGTGTAAGAAAGTGACAGAAGGGATTCATCATCGTCGAGGTTGCTTGCAGATAGAATTCACTGTTAATCTTGTCTCCACGATTTCATAGGAGGAAGTGGCACTTAGTAAGAGGTAAAGAGCCCCCTTTTTAACTTGGAAAATTAAAATAGGTATTCCGTGTTTCTCAACGTCTGGTGTGCCCATGAATCCCCTAGGCTCTTGTTCGACTGCAGACTCCAATTTGGTATGTCTGGGGTCAGGTGAACATGTTGCATTTCTAAGTAGCTAACTTCAAGGTGACACCTATGCCTTGACGCCAAGGAGCACACCTGTGGTAGCAAGGTAACCCAAGCAGGAAACACAGATGGTTTGCAGCAAACTTCCCTGCTGAGGAGAACCATCCGGGTGCTTTCAAAGCTGGCCCTTCCCAGGTCTCTCTCCTGGAGAAGGTTCAGTGGGGTGGGATGCATGTTTTTCCCAGTTTGGGAAACTGGTTTACATGAAGCCATCCCCCACCCCCACCCCTTACACTTTGCATTTATTGAAAATTAATACAGTGTTTGGAGATGAGTAAAATATCTATTTCTAATAGTGTGACTGCTTTATATATTTTATACGACTAAGTAATAAAATAGAATTTGTGATGTATGTTAAGTAATTGAAATGGAAATTGTTTACTATTATATATGAAACTTAGATTATGCCCTTCTCTAAGGCACATTTTGATCTTGCAAATTATCACAACCAAAATTTGAGCACTTCTATTTTAGTCTGAATCTCATGATATTTGGAATTGAGGGGATAAAAACCCAACTGGTGGCATATTATATGAAAATACGTGGCTTTATTATTATTATTATTGTTGTTGAGGACATGTGATTGTCCCACAGGATAATTGAATGTGTGGCAAAATAGAGTTGTAATACTGCTTACAAGAGTCTACTTATTCTACTTTTACTCAAAATAATAAGATCCTACCCCAAAAGTTAAAATTACGGCTGGCACCCACAATTTATTCCATGGAACAAAGTTTGCATTATTAACTGAAACCATTAACCAGAATATTAAACTACTTTAAATTTTATTGAACAATAGTAATGTCCTGAATTCTCCTTAGATCTTAATTATTTTATGCAATGATCTTTGCATATTTGAATATTGATGAGATGCCACACAAGGAACTTTGGTAAATATTCATGAGAATTTTATTGGAAAATTACAGTTAATGCTTATTAAATTTTCAAACCTAATAACCATAACTGAAAAATATTTTAGCAGAAGATAAAATAAGTGTATGAGTTATACTTTATGAATAAGATTCACATTTGTCATCCATAAATTGTACTGATAATCTAAACATTTATTTCTTTAGCTAGTCTGTTAGATAATTGCATCTTTTTAAAAATAAAAAGCTCTTTTAATTTTTAATAGTATTCATTGTTTCGTTTTGAAAGTTCGTAGATCATAGAGGAAGAAAAGACATAACTAAAATGACTCTCAATCACACTTGCCAGATGTATTCATTCTAAACATTTTGGTGCATCCTTATAAGAGACTTAAATCCTTTAAGGCAACTTAGAATTTCAATTTATTTTGTGCTTTGCAGTTTTTGACCTGAATGAACATGTCCAACCCTTCATTTTATAAATATTGAAACTGAGACTCGGAGAAATTAAATGACTTAGGAAGATCATTTTTTGTAGCTATAACTGGAAATCAGCTGATATCTTTTCTTAAGCATCTGGGATGATTGAAAGCACTCCCTTCTATTATCTTACCCCTAGCACAGGAGTCAGCAAAATTTGTCTGTATAGGCCCAATAGTAAATATTTGGGGTTTTGTGGACTGTACTGAACTCTGCCCTTATAGTGAGAAGGCACCATATACAACAGGTAAATGAATAGGCATGGCTACTTGGGTCTTCTTTCCCCAAAACATAGAGAAAAACAGACAAATCCAGATCCAAGGGCATTTTACAAAATGACCAGCTTAGGTGGGTAGACCTGTGGATGTTGTAAGATTGATCTTTGTAGCTGTAACATTTAATAAACATGTTTTGTGGGCTTTCCTATGTGTACCAGTGACTATTAGGCCCCAGTGATACTGTGATGGGCTAAGTATAAGCCCAGATAAAACCACCCCCTTTTCTCGTGGTTTCTATTGCAGACATTGAAGGGTGCCACAATAACAATGGCGGTTGCAGTCATTCTTGCCTGGTGTCTGAGAGGGGCTATCAGTGTGAATGCCCCAGGGGCTTGGTGCTATCTGAGGATAACCACACCTGCCAAGGTAGTAACCGCACAGGCTTGACCTCTGCTCTGATTCATACTTCTCTCCCCACCCCCAACTCCCTACCTTTCTTATCCGGAAGTGTCAAGATTCTCAGCTTTGAAAAATGCCAGCTCTTTCCGTGGCATGCATCCCTACCTCTTCATCCTGGAATCTTCAAAAGAGAAGATTCCTAAGAAAAGATTACCAAAAAACTGACTTGACTTTACTGTTTTAAAAATTGTGGTAAAAAAGATATAATATAAAATCTACTATCTAAACCAATTTCAAGTGTATAGTTCAGTAGTATTGAGTATATTTATAGTGTTGGGTAGCAGATCTCCAGAACTTTTCCACTACACAAAACTGAACCTCTATACCCATGAAACCTCCCATTTCCCCTCCCCCAGCTGTACAGTGTTGGTCTTTTTGTGATTGGCTTATTTCACTTAGCCTAGGACCACAAGTTTCATCCGTGTAGCAGCATCTGACAGGATTGTCTTCCTTTATAGGGCCGGATAATATTCCATTGTATGGATATGCTACATTTTATTTATTCAGTCACTTGTTGACAGACATTTGGGTTGCTTCTACCTCTTGACTACTGTGAACAGTGCTGCCATGAACACGGTGCAAACATCTTTTTGAGATTCTTCTTTTAATTCTGTTGGATGGATACTCCAAAATGGGATTGCTGTAGCATTTGGTTCCTTTGCCTTTTGATTTGTTTCTTTAATTTCTATCACTAATTGTAGAACTAATACTCCATTTAGAAGTATAAGACGCTGCTGCAGTCCTTCTGTTTTCTAACAGATTATTGGGTGGCGAAACAAGTTGAAAGCATTAGAGAACGATTCCTCTCTCCACGCTTACAATACTCGCATCAACAATCCTCTGAGAACTATTTCCTGGAGACATAGTTTTGTCCAGGCCATTAATTCATTCATCCAGTAAAGATTAGTGAGCAACTATCCCTGGTTTACTTTCACTGTACAATTTGTATGATAAATCCTCAAATATTGATATTCTCCTCACATATTTTCTGATAGTACCCATCTGTATTCTCTTCGGGGTACAGTATTTGTAGAGTCTCGAAAGAACATGGGAATGCCGAGGAAAAGCAATCTTTTTATATTAAGTTAAAGTGGAATTTATAGTCGGGGTTTATGGCTAGTGAGCAGTGCAAAGACGATTTGGAAATCCTCCCTAGGTGCGCTGACGCCTTTGTGACCTGTTTTATGGAGCAGTAATTAACAGGGAGGCCAAAGCAGTGCCATTATCTAATTTAAGCCTGTATCAAAGCAGTAGTTTTTCTGTATTGCCAGTAAATTGTATTTGTGCTAAAAGTGAACCCTTTGGGTGTTTCGGTTCATGGAGTTATGGTAGCCATTCTTTGAAATACATGTCTCTTGAATTGAAACTTGAACACAATATTTCCTCATTCGGGGAATGACATATTTCAGGAGCATTATTCGACCACAGCCTTGGGAGTCAGGAGTCTTGGTTTTATCCATCGGTTTGTTTTGAGCCTCATAGATTTCCTGGAGGCTAGAACAAAAAGCTCAAATTGCATGCTGGTGAAACTATTTCTTCTAGAAGCCTTCCTTCCCCTCCTTCCCATTCAGGCTTCTCGGTTCTAACAGCAACCCCTTTCTGCCACAGTCCCCGTGTTGTGCAAGTCCAGCACCATTGAAGTGAGCATCCCCAGGGACCTGGTCGGGGGGCTGGAGCTCTTCCTGACCAACACCTCCTGCCGAGGCGTGTCCAATGGCACCCACGTCAACATCATCTTTTCCCTCAAGACATGCGGCACAGTGGTCAATGTAGGTTCCTCCTGAAGGACACTTGGGGAATGACCAAAAGCCAGTTACTTGGGAGGGAGCTGACAGAGGTATGCAGTATGGCTTGTGTGTGTTCTAGATGAAATCTTTCCATATGAAAGAATGGATTTCAAAAAATCAAATGTCATTCATTTAACAAATGTATTATTGAGCGTCTGACTACAGTCCTACAGTGACTGTGAGGATAGGAAGTTAAGGCAAATCCTGTTATTTCTATTCTCATGTAGCCCAGTCTCTCCCCATTGTGTAGACATTTTCCTGAGTGTATCAGCACTAATATTATTTTACTTGAAGAAAGTGACTGAGGCAGATGGTGGTCCATTTATGAGGTAGCAGGGGAGTTCAAGCATTGAACCAGGTGGAAGTAAAAGTATTTATACCTTCATCCAAGAATCTGTGCCCATTCCTGTGCTGGGGAGTCTCAGCGATACGTGAGATAAGATTTCCAATTTTTCAGTAGTATTGAGATGATAATACACACAAAATACAAGAAAGAGACAATGATCTAGATGACAGGTGCTGTAGGAAGCCAGAAAGGGGAAGACACTGGAGCAGCCCAGACAAGTAGGACTTGCACTGGGCCGGAAGCCTGTGTGTGGTTTACCTTGCATACAGGTGGAGAGGAAAAGATAGGACATTTCAGATGGGAAACAAATGAGCAAGTCCCAGAGCTTATGTTTATGCTGAGGTGAATGGGCAATGAAGCCTGACAGGCCAGGAATTCATATTGGAAAGGAAACTGGAAAAGTTCCAGAGATTTGTCTTGTGTGCCAGGGGAGGCATTTGGGGTTAAGCAGGTACTGTCGTGGTGAAATCAGAAGTGTGCAGGATGATGGAAGAAAGAGGATCTGGATCCCAGGGATCAATGCAGAGGCCCACGTGATCATTAGGTTAAACAAATATTTATTGAATCTGACTAAAACAAAATCAGAGAACTATTAGACTTGGGGTGAGACATGGAGGGGTTATTCAAGGAGAAGGTGACCCCAGTTTAGGCAAGTTGTGTTTGTTTTATCTGTGGGTAATGACTTGGGAATGCCCATGAGTCACTTTCTGACACACAGGAGAGCAGACAAGTCTGGATATAATGAATTGGAAATTATGTGCGTAAGTGTGACTGCTGAAGCTCTGCATGGGATGAGTTCAGCACAAGGTCATGCTGCAGCATAATCACCAGGTCTAGGATTACAGAAAAAAAATATACAGAAGCTGTTCTTTTCTAAAACATAAAAGCTTTGAAATTGCTAATTCTGCATAGCTCAGGTTTTATGAGTAATATTCCCAAGGAATGTGTGGGTTGACCATTAAGTAGTATGTAAAAAAAATATTAAAATGCTTCAGGCTTCAGCAACCAAATCACTAATGTGTTTTGAGGGCTGGAGATTGTTATGTTTATGAAAGGGGGGGGGAACCTTTGTAGAAACAAATGTAAAATCTCTTTCCTCTGTACCTGGCCTGGCTCAGGTGGTGAATGACAAGATCGTGGCTAGCAACCTTGTGACAGGCCTACCCAAGCAGACACCAGGAAGCAGTGGGGACATCATCATCCGAACCAGCAAACTGCTGATCCCGGTGACCTGCGAGTTTCCACGGCTGTACACCATTTCTGAAGGATATGTGCCCAACCTTCGAAACGCCCCGCTGGAAATCATGGGCCGCAGTCATGGAATCTTCCCATTCACTCTGGAGATCTTCAAGGACAATGAGTTTGAAGAACCTTACCGGGAAGCTTTGCCCACCCTCAAGCTTCGAGACTCCCTGTACTTTGGAATTGAGCCTTTGGTGCATGTGAACGGCTTAGAAAGCATGGTGGAGAGCTGTTTTGCCACCCCCACTTCCAGGATCGACGAGATCCTGAAGTACTACCTTATCCAGGATGGGTAATTATGCTGCTTAAAGGGTTTATTACTCCCAGTTCACAACTGACCTCTAGGTGCACGAGTACACTCAGTAATTACCCCAAACAATGTGGCGCTTGTGTGAGCTCTTAATTAGTTCAGAAACCATTTGTTGACATTTTGGAGGTGAAAACTGGTGAGGGACAAGGGAGTCAAAAATGACTGCAAGGGGTCTCACTCAGACAACTGCCTGGATGCCATTAATCAAGACAAAAAGAATATAAGTAAAAAAGCAGATTTGAGGTTAAAATATTGAATATGATAATTCCAAATAATAATTTTGAATTATAAATGCCTGCATTTAAGTTCTTTGACTACTCCATTTCCTACACTGTTCTTAACATCCCCTGTCTATTCTATGTCTACTAATTTGTACTTCTTAATCCTGCACATTTTTTCTCCATTTTCTTCTTCCCTCTCCCAATTGATAATCCTCCAAAAGGTCTCCATATCTATGATTCTGCTTCTGTTCTACTTGTTTGCTTAGTTTGCTTTTTAGGGTCAGCTGTTGAGAGTTGTGAATTTATTGTCATTTTAGTGTTCATCGCTTTGATCTTTTTCTTAAATAAAAATCTCTTTAACATTTCATATAATAATGTCTTGATGATGATGAACCTCTTTAGCTTTACCTTGTCTGGGAAGCACTTTATCTGTCCTTCAATTCTAAATGATGGCTTTGCTGGATAGAGTAATTTTGGTTGTAGGTCCCTACTTTTCATCACTTTAAATATTTCTTGCCAGTCCCTTCTAGCCTGAAAGTTTCTTTTGAGAAATCAGCTGACAGTTTATGGACACTCCTTTGTAGGTAACTATCTGCTTTTCTCTTGCTGCTTTTAAGATTCTGTCCTTATCTTTAACCATTGGCATTTTAATTATGATGTATCTTGGTGTATTCCTCTTTAGGTCTATCTTATTTGGGACTCTCTGTGCTTCTCGGACTTGTATGTCTATTTCCTTTGCTAGGTTGGGGATGTTTTCTTTCATTATTTTTTTAAATAAGCTTTCAATTTCTTGCTCTTTCTCTTCTCCTTCTGGCACCCCTATGATTTGAATGTTGGTACATATGAAGTTGTCTCATAGGCTCCTTAGCCTATCTTTGGTTTTGTTTTTTGGATTCTTTTTTCTTATTATTATTCTTATTGAGTAGTTTTTCTTCCTTGTTTTCTAAATCACTGATTTGATTCTTGGCTTCTTCCCCTCCACTGTTTATACCCTGTAATTTTTTCTTTATTTCACGTACTATAACCTTCATTTTTGCCTGTTTCTTTTTTATGCTTTTAAAGTACCCAGTAAGTTCCTTGAGTATCCTAATAACCTAATCACTCAAAGAGTGATTTGAACTCTGCATCTGATAGAATGCTTATCTCCATTTTACTTAGTTCTTTTTCTGGAGTTTCGTTCTGTCTTTCATTTGGGCAATACTTCTTTGTCTCCTTACTTTTGGAGCCTCTCTGTGTTTGTTTCTGTGTATTAGGTAGAGCTGCTTTGACCCCCTCTATTAGTAGTGTGTCCTATTGTAGAAAAGTGCACCTGGAAGTTGTATGGGGCAGAGACTTGGGTAATCGCCAGGGCAGAGCAACCCTTGTGAACCAGGGTGAAGGAATCTCTGATACGGTGTCACTGCTCTGTGGCTCTGTTGGGGGAGGGTTCAGAGAGGGGACTATGGCCACTACCTGGCCTCTGGAGTTTTGTTCCAGAGGAAGTTGTCCCCAAGCACTTGCCCTGATGCCAGACACTTCAGTTTCTCCCCCTACGCCACCGGTGCCCTTGTAGCTGCTGCCCCAGTGCTGGAGCCCAGAGGGAGTGAGTCTGCATAGGTCCTAAATCCTTTGTGAGCTCTGTAAGAGGAGACACCTGAGAATCCCACAGTTTCTTCTGCCACCCCAACTCCCACTGGTTTTTACAGCCAGAAGTTATGGGGGAATTATATTCCCGGCACTGGAACCCTGGGCTGGGTGGTCTGGTGTGGGCCTGGGATTCCTTGCTCCTAAGGTATCCCTCCTGATTTTTATCCACCACACATGGGAGTGGGACTGCCTGTTCCACGTCTCTGCCCCTTCTACCTATCTGGATTAACATGGCTTTCTTCATTCCTTGATTGTTGAACTCCCATACAGCTCGATTTTCTGATAATTCTAAGTGATAGTTGTTTTGTAGTTGAGTTGTAATTTTTGTGGTCGTGCAAGGAGGCAAGCTGTGTTTACCTACACCTCCATCTTGACCAGAAACCTGAAAACTTTTTAATGGCTCTTGATTTCTTTTGACTGATAAATGTAATTGTTTACCAGCAGGAATCCTTCTAGCATCAGATTCCTGTAGTCAGTCTCCTTAGCATGTTTTTAGAATATGGAAAATGTGTCATTCTAAGCTGGTTTGGATGGCCAGTAATAGGTCTCACAAGGATCTATATAGTCTTTTGGATTTATTGCCCTCTTAAAGTAATCTCCAGAAAGTTTTAAAAGAAAAAGTAGAAGCATCGTATTTTAACTTATTTATTTTTTAGATATATACTTAATGCTAAGTAGATTAGAGAATTGATTTACTTTTAGAGGGAGAGTACATTTCAGTTCCTTTTTAGTTTTTTTCTAGAGCCTTATCGGTATACTATTGACATACAACAAATATACATATTTAAAGTGTACAGTTTGGTAAGTTATGATGTATACACTTGTGAAACTATCACTACCATCAAAAATAATGAATATTTCTCTAACATCAAGAGTTTTCTTTTGCCCCTCATATTTACTCTTGCAAAAATAAATGTGTAATCATAACTCACCAGGGAATCATGTAATCTGCAATCTCAATAAAACGTGTGAAGTTTGTTTGTATATTCATTATTCAGACCCATAGGACATTTTTTTAGATAGCTCTAGGAAGGTGTACTATTTCATTTCCCAGCCCTCAGCACATACAAAGCAGAAAATAAAAAACTGTGGAATAAATTAAAATGCTTAAAAAGTAGAAACAAGAACTTAGAAACACAGCTGTGTCAGCCCATTTAATACAGGCAAAAAGTCCCATCTCTGGGACAGTCATGGGTACTACAGTCACGGTGCATGGGAGATAATCCCTCAAGATAAAAATCCAGCTCTCAGCCTGGCTCACTGTGCCTCACCCTCCGGTTTCTAGTTCCCCAGTTTCCACTCGTGTCAGAGGGAACTACGAGCAAGTCCCAAACTCTACTGTTACTTATTCCCTCCTGGCTCTGCACCTGCTATTGCCTCTGCCTGAAATCTTCCCCTTTTCTTCATGTGTAATTTGTACTGGTCCTTCAAGATTCAGTGAGGTTTATTTCCTTCACGAAGTCTTCCCTGATTCCTTCCAACCTGAACTAGAAACCTTCCTTCTCCTTCCTCCTCAATGCTGAGTCCATAATGAGGATCACTGAATATTTATTTGCCTGATGAATTAAACAGTGAGCATTTAGCATAATAGTGCAGAGCCTTAAGTAAACATAATGCTGTTCACTTACATCTATAAATTGTTTGATGATTTATTGTCCTCAGCTTAGATGTAAATGAGGCTGGTTTCCCCCGATATTTAACACATCTGATTCACCTCCCTCTAGCATTAGTTGATACATGGTCTAAGAATGCAAAATAATTTCATGCCAAGGCAAACCATTGCCTTGGAATGAGAAAGTTAATCTCCAGAAAAAGAAACGTATTGAAATCCAAAATCAAATATTGGGCAACTTTCGTATCATCAGTTTATTTGGTGTATCCTCCATCTATCATCATTCCTTTCTGGTAGCACATGAACTTGAAGTTTTCAGAACTAAATTGTTTAACCACAGCAAACACCACCCCAAGGGTCCAGAGTTTGTTCTGCATTCTATTCTGCAATGTATTGCATAGGAACAGCGCTTTCTACTTCATTTTCTCTTTTAAAGAAGAATGATAGTATTTAAATTTGATAATATATTTTATTTAACCCAATTTCTCCAAAATATTATCATTCTAACATCTAGTCAATAAAAAATTACTAGTGAGATATTTTACATTTCCTGCTAAGTCTTTGAAATCCAGTGTGTATTGTACTCTGTAAGCACATCTCAGTTCTTTTTTATTTTTTTATTCCAAGTTCCACACCCCTTATTATGTTTAGATAGATTTAAAATGCTGAGACACTTAGATGGAAGTGCCATTTTGATATTGCATTACCAGTGTTGTTGTTATAAATACTGGACTATACGCTCCTCGATTTCATAGACCATATCGTTCATCCACCTGTGCTCTGCAGCGCCCTGCACAGCACAGGCTGCACAGATTAGATGCACAACAAGAATTATCACGGCACATGATTGGAAGGTGGCAGAAATTAATTTTGCCTAAGGAAAATGAAAATAAATGCATAAATGCAAGAAATAACAGAAACCGCATTCTATGTTTACATCCTCTTCGGCTCAGCAGAGTAAGGTGATAATAATAATACAGGTCAAGACACCTTACTACTAAACCTTTTTGTTGGAGTTTTCAATGGAAAAGAGCAAGTAAAGAACTAGAAAGTGGTTCATTAGCACATGGAGCAGGTATCCAGTTTCACTGGCTTTATAGCTGATCCTCACTTTTTCCCTGGCCTGGTAAACAGAAACTATTAGGTGTCCATAAAAAGAAAAATGCTTAGAAAAAAACTTCATTTAGAATTCAGGGTGAAAAGATGATACAGTGTGGTCCTTGGCCTTTAACCTTTACGGGGAAACGTTTCATAAGTACTAAACCTTGGCCTCAAACTGGAAAATCTGTAATACTTCTTTTCCCCCAACTAACCCTGTAGGCCTGAGATGAAAACCCCAAACCCTGTTAAACTACAGCTTAGTATTAAATTTTGGGAAAGAGGGATTAAAACAATTTGGAGGTGAATGACTTTTCCCCCAATAGAACCAGTTATTTATTTGCTAAGAAACTTGGATCTTTATGCAGCTCTCTAAATTGGGGTTTTTTCGCCCTTGAATCCCCTTCAGGGGTAACTATGTATTAAGTATCCATAAATATTTATGAGCTCCAGTTAAACAAAAACCTTTTCAAACCAATAATAAAGTATGAGAATGCAGAATTCCTGCAATATATTGCAAATTAAAATACAGCCTTACAAAGAGACCTTTATGTCAAAAGGTATCTTTGAAATAAATGTCGCTGTTGCCGCTAATGCTTCTATACATTGACTTAGCTGGAGGTCCTTGTAGGCAGTTTGTGGGTACAGTGAACGACAGCTGGGACAGACAGTGCCCATGAGCAGAGCTGGGCCGGAGAGGAATTTCATTTTTCCTTCATTCTCAAAAAGCTTGGGTGCAGCCCAGCCTCCTCCACCCAGTTTCCCTCTGCTTGGACCACGTACGTTGGCCCGGACTGTTTTTCCACCTCTGCTTGAACAATCAAGTCTTACGTTCTCTCCTGTCCTACTTTAGCTGTGTTTCAGACGACTCAGTAAAGCAGTACACGTCACGGGACCACCTCGCAAAGCACTTCCAGGTTCCCGTCTTCAAGTTTGTGGGCAAAGACCACAAGGTAAGCTGAGCCCCCCCCCCCCAGCCACCTGAGCCTTCCTTCCCAATACCCAACTTGTTTACATCCTGCGAGCCCACAGTTACAACCTACATCACCTCTGTAAAAAGTACTGTAAAACTGGCCATCTGGAAGCTTAACGCTTTCATGAATGTCCTAACTATCTGCCCCCTCCCAATAAAATAACTGTGTTTGTTCAAAGAAAGTGCTATATGATCCAAATTTCAAACCCTTGTGGGCAGGTACAGCTGAAAAAGCCTGTGTAGTGACCTCAAGGCAAAGAATATGGCCAGAAAATTCACAGAAAAAAATAAATATTGAAATACTCAGTGACAATCGTACTTAAAATGCCAATTAAAACAATTGTGACACTATTTTATGCATATTAATGTATAAAAATTATGAATAAAAATGCCAAATTACATTGTACATTTACACAATGGCTGTATAAATTGGTATACTTTCTGGAAAGTTGTCTAGTAATATGTATAATAGCCATAAAATCACCATATGCTTTTTCCTAAAAATTTCAATTCTCAAAAACAATCAAGCAAAAGAAGAAAAATAAGACTCATTGGCTGTGTTTCTAGTGCTGTTATAAGGGGAGTGAAAAAAAGGCCCGCACAGGGCAGCCATATCAATTAGTGCAGTATTAAGTAGTTATTCAAATGGTGTCAAAATATGGAAATACAGAAAAAGGAGCTATGAAAAACTTGCCATAACAATTCACATACACATGGAATATGCTACTTTTTAATGTGCACACATGGATACAGAGGTTATAAGCAGTTTTATAGAGGAGGGTAAGCTGGAAGGGTTTTTTTCCAACAGAGTTGTTAAAACATTTCAACACAAATTTAAGAGATGAACACTCTTTTCCACACTGCTTTTAAGTGTGATGATGTCCTTTCCAGCTACATCACTGCTCCAGAACAAGTGCTAACCTCGAGGCTAATCCTGCTCTCCCTCCTCAGCTAGGCCACATGCTTTGGGGAGTTACTTATAGGAAGAAGCTCGGAGAAAGAACCTCTTTGCACAGAAGTGTATGGGAGCCAATGGTATTCCTCATCTCGATGTGAGGAGCGAAGGTGTTCACGTTAGTAGATGTACATTAGTAGATCAGAGGTCTCTCCTGGCCCTGAACAACCACATAAGTTGTGGACATGGGGTTCTCAATCCCCCGTGGGACTCCATGTATTTGACTAATGTGTGAATTTGGGCAAGTTCTCTCATCTCTCCACTGTCTGTTTTCTCATCTGTAAAATGAGGATGATAACATCTACCTCAAAGCGTTGTTGTTTAGATGAAATAAGATACATGAAACACGTGGCAGTATCTGGCTTCTAGAAAGTGCCCCACAAGCGATAGCTGTTACAATTTTTTGCTAATTGTAATTATGGTCCTTGCAGGAAGTGTTTCTGCACTGCCGGGTCCTTGTCTGTGGAAAGCTGGAGGAGCAGTCTCGCTGTGCCCAGGGCTGCCACCGGCGAATGCGCCGCGAGGCAGGAGGAGGGAGCACAGCTACTGCGCAGAGCCAGTTGCTGACAGGTGGCCCCATCACCATCGACTGGGAGGACTAGGACCCAAACACCCAAGACCTGTCTTTGGGCTGCCCACCTATTTGGACCTTCTCCCCATGCCCCCTGAGAACATTCGTCAACACAATAGAACCCTGGCACCTTCAAACCTCATACTGTGCGTCTAGATGCTCCTGGACTCGACTCCCTCTGATTCTGGTCCACTGGGTCTAGAGAGGGCAGCTCACTGCCCACCCACTGGACCCCTTTAGGGCTTCATCCTCCTATGGCTGAAAGCTCTGCTGTCCACACAGAAAGCAGTTCACCCCATTCCCTCCATTTCTTTTCTACAATA
This sequence comes from Artibeus jamaicensis, assembly GCF_021234435.1. Lineage (NCBI taxonomy): Eukaryota > Metazoa > Chordata > Mammalia > Chiroptera > Phyllostomidae > Artibeus > Artibeus jamaicensis. Next base: position 24,407,986 of record NW_026521788.1, read on the forward strand.
AAACACCTTGTATAGGATGCAGTAATACCACTAAAATCAGAAGTTGGGTATAATATTTCAAATTAAGAACTTAAAAAAGTAAACAGTTGCTTGAAATGATGCTTAAATACCCACTGACTTCTCAAATATGTAAATAATATACCCTGGAATCTCAATTCAAATACAGAATAGTTAAGGGGATTTGAAAATTCATCAATATAAGTGTGTACTAAAAATATTATTTGGATTTTCTCTTTCACAATTTTTTCTTCTGATGTTTTTATATTGCCTTAAGTGAAATATCTTCAATGAATAAATGTTAAATTAATTAACATGCATTTCGTGTATGTCAATGAATGAATTGTAGACAAAATTAAAATATAGTAATATAAGCCCTGTTCTTTGGTATTCTATGCCCTCAGATTGATAAGACAATAGAAAAAGTTATAAAATACTATTTTGTAGGTGCTTAATAAATTTTATTGAAATAAATAGCATAAACTGCAGAGATAAACTTTATCTGCAGTCAAATCCAATTTCTTAATGTTAATTTTATGGGTTCACATAAGATCAGGAAACAGCTTTTCTTCTTTTTCTTTTTAGAAATGGCTACAATCTACATCTTGATGGAACCAGTGAAATTTAAGGAAACAAAAGGAAAGGAAAGGAGAAAATTCTCTACATTGGGGGTTTACCAGATTTTTCTGAAAAGGCCAAATGGTAAATATTTTAGGCTTCCTGAGTGGTACCATCTGCGTCACAAGTGCTCAGCTCTGCTGCTGTGGCCCGGGCGCAGCCACAAGCACACGTGAGCACGGCTGTGTTCTAGTCAGACTTCACGTAAACAGGGGTGGGGCCTGATTTGGTCCATGGGCTTTCAGTTGCCAATCCCTGTCCTGGTGGCCCTCAGTCCTCACGGCGCATCAGAAGCGCTTTTGTGGAATAGCAACACGGGCATACCTCAGAGATACAGCCAGTTTGGTTCCAGGCCACGACAATACAGTGAGTATCACAATAAAGCACGTCACTACCTTTTTTTCTGGTGGGAGGTCTGGCCCTCCATTTGTAAAAATGTAACATCTGTGAAGGGCAATAAAGCCAAACTCAACAAAACAAGGCACGCCTGCCCGTGGACACCACCCCCAGAGAGCCTTTGTTTTCTAGTTCTCCTCAGCTGATTCTAATTTGCCTTCAGGGTTGAGAACCACCATTTGGGGAACGGCCACTTGTCTCTCACTCCCCTCAGATTTCAGGGTCTTTTCCAAGTTATATTCAATGGCAGTTTCTACAAAGCGCTTCTCAGACCTTAACATGATACAAAGACCACCTGCTACTTGGGGGCGTCAACAGGAGTCGTTCACTGAAGGGAAAAAATGGAACCTCAGAGACCAAACTCCACCTGACCCCCTGCACTGGCTTTCATCAGGTGAGCCCCTGACCGCCGGTTCTTGCTTCTTCAGCACCAGAGGGAATAACTGTGATCACTGATGGAACTTACCAGGTTGGGTTCTGTTTTCTTCTAAGGGAAATGGAAGCAAATTGGTAATAATCGAATTCATTCATCTCTTTTCAAATTTTCTAAAAAGTACACTTTATTATATGTGAGATGCTTACTGGCAACTGAAACATGGACTAGAGGAAACTCATTGCTTCCCCAATTTCACTTATGAATATGATTGTTAAGTTCAGAAATCCCAGTATTTAGTCTTTATTTATAAAGTCTTTAAACTAAGAGCCTGAATTTCCAGGCAAATGTGTCTGAGTTGGGGAGACCAGCACTACAGTGACGAGTGAACTTCAGATCACTCTGTGTCTTTTTTCCAATTCTCCTCAAAGGATGGGACTCAAGTCTCAGCTGCCGAGTGTTTCCTTCCTCTTGCTTTGTGGTGTCCAAGCTTTTGGGAGAAGGGATGAGACACATCTGCCCCATTTTACCCTCTCCAAGACCGACAGTGTGGTGTCCCTCAGAACGAGCAAGGAATCCCCTCTTCCTTATAACTCTTCCTTCTCCTCTTCTGCGCAGATGCAGGCTGCCCGTTGACTATTCATAAAGGGTCGGCAGCCCAAGGTCCATACAGTGTTAAACACGGTGTCAGCCAGAGAATCGCATGCTACTTGAAAAATATGTAGAGAAGCATAAAAGTTAATACACAGAACTACCCCCAAGCAATATGAGTAATTTTAAAAAGGCAGTGTCTTTCCAAGTTTGACATCATACCCAGAGGAAAGTAGAAGTAAGATCCAAATACAGAATTAAAGGAAGAGCATACATTGAAAAGAAGGTTTTTCAGAGAAGCTTCCATCTAATCTACTAGAGCAGAATACACTTTGGGGTGCCCTCCTTTCATGGGCCTCTAGGTCAAAATCATGGTTAGTCATCAGAGTCTTCCACACCACTATGCTCACTTCGTGGAAAATTTGTCATTTTTGCAGAACACTTGCTCAGATAACACTACTGTGTTTCCTGTAGCTATCCCTGTTCAAGTGTGAGGTGAGTAGTCATTTACGCACTGAAAAACAGACATGCCTATTGGATACTCTGGCCGGCCACTCTGTCAGGCATCAGGGTTACAGAGACCAAGGGGACCCCAACTCAAATATCTCACAGTTTGGAAAAAGAGAATGACGGGATAGACAGGTGAAGAGGTGGTTATACTATGCCGCAATTGAAGTTACCCCAAGGTGGTATAGGAGCCCATAGTAGGGGTCTCTATCCCTTTAAAGGTAAGGATTGCTATGGAAGGCATCTCAGAACACTTTCTATTAGGATTTTGTTAGGGATAGCATTCAATCTGTAGATTCATTTGGGCAGTATGGACATCAATATCAATTTTCCAATCCATGAGCATGGACTATCTTTCTATTTATTTGTGTCTTTTTCAATTTCTTTCATCAATGTCTTATAGTTTTCAGTGTATAGGTCCTTCACCTCCTTGGTTAAATCTATTCCTAGGTATTTTATTCTTTTCGATGTAATCGTAAATGGGATTTAAAAAAAATTCTCTTTCTAATAGTTTGTTATTGTGTATGGAAATGCAACAGATTTTTGTATATTGGTTTTATATCCTGCAACTTTACTGAATTTATTTATTAGTTTTAACAGTTTTGGGGGGAGTCTAGGTTTTTCTATCTATAATGTCATGTCACCTGCAAACAGTGACTTTTATGTCTTCCATTCCAATTTGGATTAACTTTTATTTCTTTTTCTTACATAATTGCTCTGGCTAGGATTTCTAATACTATGTTGCATAGAAATGGTGAGAGTGGGCATCCTTGTCTTGTTTCTGATTTTAGAGAAAGAGCTTTTAGCTTTTCACCATTGATAAAGCTGTTTCAACAACAATAATAAATGAATGATCAGAGTGTTCCAAGTGGAAGGAACTGCAGACACAGAGAGATACAGGCCATCAACCCAAGTTGTTTGGAAAGCAAAAGTCAGGAGAGAAATCAGAAATAAGCAAGTTGGTGCTGAAGAGGTAGGCTCAAGATGAACATATGTATGTTATAGTAAGGAGTTTGGATTTAATCCTAAGGAAGAGGAAGAGGACCAGATTTATATGGTATAAAAATATATCTGGTCTCTATGGGGAGAATAGATTTGGTGGGACCCAGAGATTGCGTTAATTTGTAGTAAGTTTTCAGAGGTATTTAGGAGAAACAACCAATAGGACGTTGCTTGAAGAAAGTAACTTGGCCTGACCCTGGGTTAGCAGCAAGCACCTCCCACCCTTTGCTGGTGCAGACAGTGCTACTCCCTCTCTCAGAGCCTAGTCAACCACCTGTGTTTTCAGGCCCTCACAGATGAAAGGACCACACTCTGAACATGGATCTTTAAACGAGATCTCAATCTTTCCTACTGACCTTCTCAGTGGTACAGGGTCAGCTTTTTATAAGCCAGACTTTCAAACATCACCATCGAAAAAAAAAATATATATATATATAATGCTAATACCCAGATGTAATGTTCTAGCTTCTGAAGCTAAGGGATTAATGTTTTTCCTAAAGTGAATTAGGAAAAAGAAATTACAGAATCAGTGTTAGAAATTGGAGAGCTAAGCAGCTGTTTAAAAATAATTATCCTCAAGTATATGTATAGACATTTACACACTCAAAAATTGGTTTTTAAAAAGTGTGTTCTCTGACTGAGAACAAAATAAGAAAACAACCAAGTGGTCCCATACAGAATAATTCCTTTTATGGAAAATTACTTAACAGTGGAATGGATAGCTAAAGCCAACTGGGCAACTCTTTCTCCACTTTAATGAATAAGTTTTTATATCTCTGGGAAGGCTCTGGTGTGGCCCCATCCATCAGGAGTGGCGCCAGCAGCTCCTGGGCAAGACAGCAAGAGCGTCAGCGAACGAGTGCCCAGCACCCCCCTCGGCCTTTCTTGCATGGTTCAGTGGTCCATAAAGGTCAATGAGCATTCATGGCCTGTTTAAAGAAAGGGTCTCTGGCTACATTTCTGTGTAAAAACAGGAATGAAACTCCCTGCTCATAGGTAGATGCCCTTAAGATACTTACTTTCCACTTTGGAGACAAAGCCCAGACTCCGCTTCAGGTCAGAGCAGATAGAGTGGAGGCACCATCGGAATTTTGCATCACAGCGATACTTGTTGGCACCGCAAGTGTCATAACAGACATCCAGCTGGTTGCAGCACTTGGTCATTGCTGGAATGCCCAAGTCCATCTGGGGAAAAGAGAAGGAGGAAAATGCCACGTTTAGACCAAGGACCTTAGGCAACCTTGCCCCTATGCTAAGCGAGCCAGTTCTCAAATTCCTGCTACATATTCAGATGTATTGAGAAACAACAGTGACTTAAGAGAATATGTCAGGCTGATAGTTACAGGATGGTAAGTTTCAATCACAATTTAGTCATTAGTTTAATAACTCAGAGTGATCTGTTTTTTCTTCTTCTGGATTGTAGTAATTTTTAAATTCGTAGGCCACAACAGTGATGAAAATAGAAATTGGAACATTCATCCAGGAGCAGAGCTTCAAGACTTCCAAATTTAGCTAAAACTCGTGTGAGATTTTGTTTGAGCAAAGGATCCCAAGGCTCAGAATTATGAAAAATAAAGCCTTGGTTCCTCAAGCAGTCACCAGCATTGATCAGAGGCTTGCCGCATACCGCACTGTCCTAATGGCACGTGTGTGCATCTCTACGTGTTGGGGAGCAGAGTCAGAGCAAGGATGCAGCGCTCCTGAACATGAGGGGCTCTGCTCACATCTAACACACACCCAGACACACATGTGTGCACATTTGTTAACCAATGTAAATGCTGTGGCATAAGCTGAGTTGGCTCATAGAATGCCGTCTGTAAAGTGATCAAACAGGAATTTTATAGAGGATTTTGAAAGCAGGTGAAGAGAGGATTAACAAATTAGGAGAGACTTAGAAAATAGCAGGTAAAGAAAGGAAATAGTGAGCAAGTCACATATGTGAGCAGGTCAATTAGTTTGTTTAGTCTTCAAGAGTCTTAGCGGGGAAATGCATACATACTATAAGTTTTCACTGGGGAGAAGGCTAAGTTGATGGATGACCTTGACTTTCAAAGTAGCTCTAGTTAGACTTGATAAACACTCGAGTGAGGAAAGGACATGATACAAAGAGTGAACAAAGAAGAGTAATTGTCATATGATGTATAAAATAGATGGGAACAGGGTGGGTCTAGATGTAGATCAAGCATCTTGGAATCTTTTGCAGTTTTTCTGAGAATATAAACTTGGATAGAATCTGTGAAAGTCTGGTTTCAGGGCATGGGTGGGGATTGATTCATCAGCTATTATGGGTCCTTTCCCCTTGGGTCTCCTAAGTGTTCTCTCATTCAAACTTTTATTCCACAGCCACCTAAGCAAAATATGGAGTTTGACCCTTTAAAGTGCCCTTTTAAGCAACATTTAAGAGATAATCTAGCTCATTATTAGACTCATCAGAGGCCTGGGCTTTGCAATTCTGGGTAAACTACTTTGTTTACACCTTACCCCTAAAACTAAAAACATAGCACACAGAGGTCACTGAGAATTATATGAGTACAGTCATGGCTGTCATTCAATCCAACTAAATTGGAAATTCTTGAACTAGTTCAAGTTTGTATCAGCAAACTAAATGACATTACTTCCAAAAAATAGTGCATACCACTTCCATAGCTGCTAAACTAGTATCAAGTAAAATATATTGGCCAAAAATAGGTGGTTTTTCTAACATAAATAAAGATTTGAAATGATTGTCTTTCTCCTGTGTCCACACGCACACCGATTATTTCAGACGAAGCTGGGTGAACAGCTGCACAGGTTGCTCGGTGCACAAGAGGGCGCTATTTACAAGGTGCTTTCCCACAAGACACCATGGATTTTTATATTTATTAAGAAAAATGTCTAGCCAATAGCAATCAAGTTTTCTCTTTTTTAAAATATTTTATTTATTTATTTTCAGAGAGAGGGGAAGGGAAGGAGAGAGGGAGAGAAATATCAATGTATGGTGGCCTCTCATGTGTCCCCCATTGGGACATGGCCTGCAACCTAGGCATGTGCCCTGACTGGGAATCGAACTGTGATCCTTTGCTTCACAGTCCCGCACTCAATCCACTGAGCTACACCAGCCAGGGCTCAAGTTTCCTTTTTTAACAAAATCAGCATATTTATATAAATTTCTGACAAATTTAAAAAAAACTGTCTTGAGGAAAGGGAACCGTTTTTCAATCTACATAAAAATTCCAAACTTCTGCCAAGATGAAGGTGTAGGTGGAAATAGTGTGCCTTCTTGCACAACCAAGTTTAAAGACAATAAAATTTTAGTAACAAAAAACGCAGCCAAAACACAGAAAATTGAACTATACAGAAGTCCAACAACAAGGAACCCTTCAGCCAGACCAGTAAAAGGGGCAGAGTCAGCAACTGGTGGAGCGGGGTTGCACAGGAAAACTCGGCCAGACCATCCCAGGCCCACGTGTGGAGGATCCCAAGCATGGGGTTGTGAGGGGCAGACCCAGTGAGGGTGCAAGGCAGCAGGCTGACCACAGTCACGCATTTATGCTCAGATAAACCAGTGAAGGAGCAAGCATTGAGACAGACCATGAAGGCCCCAGCGGCAGGAAGCAGCAGAGGGGACCACTATTGTCCCTCTCTGACCCTGCCCCCACATACAGTGTCACAACCAGTGACCTGGGTAGCCCCGCCCTGGTGAACACCTAGGGCTCCACCCCTCAGGTGTGAACAGACCAAAACATGGCTCAAGCAGAACTCAAAGCCCCAGAGCCGATAAATCTAAGTGATGAAGAAATAGCCAAACTTCCAGATGCACAGTTCAAAACACTGGTGATCAGGATGCTCACAGAACTGGTTGATTATAGTTACAAATTAGAGGAATATATTAAGGCTAAACCAATTGAAATGAATGGAAATGCACAGGAAACCAACAGTAATGGAAAGGAAACTGGGACTCAAATCAAAGGAATGGACCAGAAGGAAGAAAAAAATGACCAAACAGAAAAGGATGAAGAAACAAGAATTCAAAAAAAATGAGGAGAAGCTTAGGAACCTCCAGGACATCTTTAAACGTTCCAACATCCAAATTATAGGGTACCAGAAGGGGAAGAGGAACAGTCACGAGTGGAAAACTTATTTGAACAAATAATAAAGGAGAATTTCCCCAATCTGGCAAAGGCAATAGACTTCCAGAAAATCCAGGAAGCTCAGAGAGTCCCAAAGAAGAAACACACCAAGGCACATCATCATTACATTATCCAAGATTAAAATGAAAGAGAATTTTAGAAGCAGCAAGAGATAAGGGGACAGTCACCTACAAAGAAGTATCCATCAGACTGTCAGCAGATTTCTCAGACATTACAGGCAAGAAGGGGCTGGAAAGAAGTATTCCAAGTCATGAAAACCAAAGACCTACAACCAAGATTGCTCTATCCAGCAAAGTTTTCATTTAGAATGGAAGGGCAGATAAAGTGCTTCTCAGATAAGATCAAATTCAAGGAGTTCATCATCACCAAGCCCTTATTATATGAAATGTTAAAGGGACTTATCTAAGAAAAAGAAGATCAAAAAGATGAACAGTGAAAGGACAGCAAGCTCACAGTTATTAACAACCACACCTAAAACAAAAGCAAACTAAGAGGACAGCTAGATCAGGAGCAGAACCATAGAAATGAAGATCTCATGGAGGGTTAGCAACAGGGGAGTTGGAGGAGGAGAAGGGGGGACAAGGTACAGAAAATAAGTAGCATAGATGGTAGATAGAAAATAGGGGGGAGGGCAAGAATAGTAGAGGAAATACAGAATCTAAAGAACTTGAGACATGTGGTCATAAACTAAAGGGGAAATGGTGGGGGAGGGGGATGCAGGGTGGAGGGGAATGAAGGGGGGAATAGAACAACTGTAATGGCATAATCAATAAAATTTTTAAAAACCTAAAATAAAAACAAACAAAAAAATTTCACACAGGGGACCAGGATTTAGTTAGAATAAGCATCATGCTGCTTAGACATTTATTACAAAGTAAAATCTTTTGAATCATCAAAAAAGTGAACTTGAGCCTAGAAAAGGTACAATTTAAAAATCAGTTTAGATACGAAATTCCTCTACCTACATTTTACATAAAACCTCCTTCCTAAAGAAGTCTTAAAAGAAATTAATTTATAACTTATTTTCAGGGGAGGCCGACAGCTTGAGAAATGGTCTACAGTGTGTGATAAATGTTTAGCCAGTGGCTGGGTGCGTGTGTGGAGGGTTATTTTAGGGAGGATGTTTGCAGATTTCTACGATGTTAATAGTCCAAATATAGCTGATTTGACACTTCCAACACAAAAAGTCCTGACGATGCTCCCCAATCAGCCCTCACTGGTCAGTACCAGCTGGCTCCAGCACAGGACAGGAAAAGCTCTCAGATCTGTTTCATGGTTAGTTATGTTTGAGTCCCTAAAGCTTGCCAGGTGTTTGCAATGGTGATTTCTCGGTTCACTGTATAAGGGCTTATCTGAGAGACAGCTGCCTCTGAGTAAAGGAAATCAGATACTTCTTTTAAAAATGACCTCCCTTCTTCTGTATCCAACTTAAAATCTTAATCATATTGCTCAACTATATTCTATAAGTGATCACTTCCATCAGTGGTAACTCTTGAATTTGTCTTAATTAAAACCAATCCCTTCACAACAGCATGGATGGAACTGGAGAGCATTATGCTAAGTGACGTAAGCCAGGCAGTGAAAGACAAATACCATATGATCTCACCTATAAGTGGAACCTAATCAACCAACCAAACAAGCAAGCAAAATACAACCAGAGACACTGAAATAAAGAATAAACTGACAGTTACCAGAGGGATGGGAGGAGGGGGATAATAAGGGGAAAGAGGGGGAAGGAACATCAAGGAACATGTATGAAGGACCCACGGACAAGGAGAACAGGGTGGGGAGGATTGAATGTGGGCGGTGGGGGTGAGTAGGGTGGGGGAGAGGAATGGGGGGAAAACCAGGACAAACATGATTACATAACAATAACAAAATAAACGAAAAAAAGAAAAATCAATCAAGAACACGGTGGTGGTACATACACTTTCTGGTACCTTTATACCCAGGAAGTAGGAGCTGCAGCCATTGGGCTCCTGAGGCTTATAGTTTGGTCTGGGCATTGGTGCCTTTCCTAGCAGAGAAAGGAAGCAAAAAAAGCAGGAAGAAACATTTAGAAATGAAGCATTTGGAAGCATTCATGAAATAAAAATTATCTAAAAGCATATTCAATTTTTCCTTGCAAAGTTATTGTTCCTCAGCAGATACATCCAAATTAGGTGGCGATGATGGTAGTGATGATGATCTCATAAAAGACAAGTTTGGCATTTTTCTCCTACTCTCGAAGAATTTTATGAGTGTTTATTTAATAAGAATTCTAACGTTCCTTAAGTGCATGACCTTGAAGATGAGGCGTGCGGCAAAACAGAGCTGAAACTTAAGGTTTCTTACTCCCGTCTCCACTGCCCAGCCTCACTCCTTGCACAGAAAAAGGAAAACTCTACCTTTTCATGCACTTCAGGAATCAGAATTATGACTCCTGCAAATATTTTTCCAAAATCACTTGAATGGAATTTTGCAAAATTCCATAGAGGCAGACACTGTTATTGACCAAAGAACAAAGACCAAATGCCAACACCCCTGGTTTTGGCATTTCTAATACAGAACTAGGCAGAAACTGCCTGAAAAGCTTTTAATTTCTTCATTTCTCCTACATGGCATTTTAGTTATTTATTTTTTATTGCTGTTCAAGTACAGTTGCTTGCCTTTTCGCATTTCAGTTGTTTAATGATCTTGCACATACGTACAAGGAACCTTTGTCAGTTGTACCCAGGGCAGTCATCATAAAGATGGACTTGACCTAGGGTAACCTCAGAACAGTCATTTCCGATGGGTATTTTTATCTCTTACCTGGATAAGAAGAATGGGGCTGAAAGGCCGTGTGACCTGCCTAAGTCACACAGTAAGTGGGGGAAGTAGGAGGTAAATCGGATGTCCTGTTTGCCTCCAAAGCCCAAGTTCTCCTCTAAGGAGATGCAAGACACAGCATCAGACTGAAGAAATAAGCTAAGAATTAATCCTTGAAGTGAGGTACATGGTATTTCTGGTTTTTTCCTTTAGTCTTCTATCAGATACTTTATTTTAATTATTACGAAATTTCAAAACCGAAGAAATGTCAGAGAAACCAGCACCCATGAACCCACTACACAAACATAATAAAGGTTAACATGAAACTTCCTATAAATTTTTAAAATTAAATGTTACAAGTACAGTCGAAGCCCCTTTGTACCACATTTTCTGTTTTAACTTTTAAATACTAAGTCTACGCTTTAAAACCCTCCCTCCTTATCATTCCTCAAAATTGTCTTGATTATTTCTGGACCTTCACTCATGCATCTGAATTTGAGAGCCACCACAGTTCGAGATGGTCAGAATTTTGCTTGAACATACATTGAACTAACAGGTTAATATGGAGACAACTGACTTCCTTAGACTATTCTGTCTTCTCAAACATGGGCGAAGTAAATCTTCTCATTTACTTATGTCCTTCAATAGGGGGACAGAATTCCCTCCATTCTTCACCTTCTTGATAGTATTTTTTTGAAAAACGAAAGCTTTTATTTTTGATGAAGTCTAATTTACCTATTTTCTTTCTTCAATGAGGTGACATTCATGTAACATACAATTAAGCATCTTAAAGTGGCATCAATGCTCTCATAATGTTGTGTAACCATCACCCCCACCTAGTTCCCAAACATTCTCATCCTCCGAGGGACATCCCCTGCCCTTTAAGCAGTGGGTCCCCATTCTCCCCCCTCCCTCCCGATCCCTGGCAACCACTCATCTGCTTTCTGTTTTTAGAGATTTACCTATTCTGGATATTTAAGTAAGTGGAGTCATACAATATGTAACATTTTGTGACTGCCTTCTCTCACTTAATGTTTCCACAGTTTATCTGTGTTGTAACATATTTCTGCACTCCGTTTCTTTTTATGACTGAATCCACTCTCTGGAAATACCACACTTTGCTTATTCATCCATCCAGTGATGGACAGTCTGGTTGTTTCCATCCTCTGACTCCTGGGAAAAGTGCTTCTATAACAGTGTGCACATGTATTTGTTTAGATATCTGTTTTAAATTCTTTTGCTATATTGAAGGGGTGGAGTTACTGGGTCATATAGTAATCTTATGTTTAACTTTTTGAGGCACGTGTCCACCTGTTTTCTTCAGTAGATGCATCCTTTACATTCCGACCTGCACTGCAGAAGGGCTCCAATTTCTCCACCCCCACAGTTTACCGTGTATCTAGATGTAAACTATATGTCCTTATCCTGCTTGGAACAATCTGAAGATTCAGGATTCTTTGACCTCTGGAGAATTCATAGCCATTGGCTGGATATTTTGTTTTCCTTATTCCTCTAGTTTCTCCTTCTGGGTCTCATATCGCTGAATGGTGAATCTTTTTAATCCTATGCCTCTTAAACTCTCTTTCACGTTTTTCATTCCTCCTCTCTCTGTACTGAATTTTTACTAGCTTCATCAAATCTATTTTATATTTTCCTAAATCTCTCTACAGTGACTAATCAGCTATTTAACTCATCCACTGAGTTTTTTCTTTTAATAACTATAATTTTCATTTCTTAGAATGCTATTTAACCTTTTAAATGTGTGTTCATTTTCATTGAGTTATTTTTATTGTTTTCTGTTCCTTTAATAACTTTAAAAATTCTTGTTATATTATTTATATATATTATTATATTATTTTACACAGGGTCCAGCAGAAGTAACGCCTGCCGGAGTGTGGTTGGTAGGGTAATAATATGGGTATAATAATTTATAGTTTTAATTTGAACATTTCACCTAAAATGTCCCATGGCATGCTTGATTGTGATATTGTTATGTTACAGAATGACACGCTTATCGTTTTATAATTAAAAAGGGGTGTTATTTGTGCTGGACTCTGTAGATTATTTTATTCTCTCCAGTTTGGGGGATGCTAAGTCTTTCATTTTTTACTGTTTACTGACTCTCCCTTATGGTGTATTATTTTTCACATGTTGTGTAAATTTTAAGTGAGAGCTCGGCTTTAGAGCAGCTTGTTTTTCTGAAGGACTCCTGCGTTCTGGGTCGTACACTATAAAGTGGTCCCTCGATTGCCTTTGCTTTGGTGCTAGGCGTCTCAAGATCCTTCATGTTAGTCTCTGATTCCTCACCTGTGCTTAGAATATACTGGGAGTAGCGGATTTTTAGTGAGTGTTCTTCATCTGTCCTTCAAGCCCTAGCCCTAGGGGAATAGAAAGCAGCCTTGCTATTTCCTTGGAATATTGGGTAGAGGTTTTCCAATCTTTTTTAAACAGACTGGGCAGCTCCTCAATCTCCAAGCTTTGTGCAAACTATACAGTTCCAACTTCCCAATTCTTGGGAAAGGTAAAAAGTTACTTTTCCTCTCTTTGAGCATTGAAACTCACTCCCCAGCCCCCGGAGTCTTTCTGTGTGCCGCTCAATGAAAACCCATGGGCCTCGGCAGCGGCGGCTACTCCCCTCTCTGCTGTCCCTTTGTGTCTTCCCTTTATTTCTGGGACTTGAAAGTTTCCCTTTATTTCATTCTAGTCTGGGTATTTTTTTAATGTTTCATTGTAACTCGATGTTTCTTTTTTGTAATGGAGAGGGAACATACCTATTGATGGAGTCTGCCAGTCCACCAGTAATGCCTGCATTACTTTTCAAAGGTCTCGAGAAGTATAACTTACCCTTGACAACCATACTATAACCTGCGTGTATGTGTGTGCACGCGCGTGTGTGTAAGAGAGAGAGAGAGAGAAGCACTGGCAGGGGACAGGGGTAAAGTGTATTAATTATCAGTAATCAAATTACACCTACGAAAATAATTACACCGTGCCATAGGATCAAATGCATATTTAATCTTGGAGGTGAGATTATGGTGATTTTATTTTTTTTCTTTGGATTGCTCTTTTACAAATGTTCTATATGTACTAGCTTTAAAGAAATAAGAAAAAATGTAATGAAGAAACAATCGTCTACATTTGATGGTACAGTTATCCATTTAACAATTTCCCTGGGAAAGGCCTTTCACAGCAGACTCTGTGCAGCTTCCTCTGTCTTCGTGCACTCGAGAATTCACAGAATGGAAATCTCTGATCTCCCAGTTTCAAAGACAGTGAAACGCCAGCTACAGACACTTCTTAACTGGCGTGCTATTGATGAAGGTTATTTTTTTATTGTGTTTAGTATTTATGATCGTTGCAGAAAATCTGTTTAGGAATGAAGCTTGAAGTACAAGTTCAAAGGAAAAAGTTGATGGTTTGAGTCTTGATGGAAATAATATACTATATCCTCAAATTGTAGCGTGAGTAGTTGTGAGTTGTGTTGAGTTTATAGTTTGATGTTTTGAGTTCAGGCATTAATAATGGACAAGTTGGTGTTATTTTCTGGTTTGGGCTGTTTGTAGGAGTGGCGGGGCTGACGACTTGATCCTGTAGTTTACCAGTTGGCCCAGAGGCCCACGTCCAGTCATCGCCTGTTTTTGTATAGTCTGCTAGCTAAAAGTGATTTTTATATATTTTTTAATGGTTGTGGAGGAAATGCCAAAACAAGGATAATATTTTGTGACATGTGAAATTACACGAAATTCAAATTTTAGTGTCCATAAAAAAGTTTCATTGGAACACAGCAGTACTCGCTTATTATGTCTTAGCTTACTGATTTCCCAGAAAAAAAAAATAGCAGAATGCTCTTATAATCGTAATATGAGGATGGTTTTCTAAGCAAGACAAAAATTTCAGAAAATATAAAGACTGACTTGATCTATGAAAATTAAAAACTTCTGAATAAAGTAAACCACCATAAAACACTTGAAACACTCAAAACTGAGAGTGACTTTGGGAGAGAGTCAGCCAGGAAACTAGTTCTCCCTGCAGCCGGGCGCACTGCCTGCTGGAGCCAACCTTCTCCCTCAGTGTCCTCACTGAAAAGCACAGTAAGACCTCCCGGGGCTTTCTGACCCAGGTCAAGGGTTAAGTCTTCCCAGGAGGGCGTGTCCTTTCTCTGCGCGGAGCTGCTTCCTGCAGAACCAGCCCAGTGCTCCACTCAGGTCTCAAGGAGGCAGAGCCCTGGACCTGAAATGTACATCCTGCTTGCTTCCAGAAACGCTCACGCATGGCGTACGAGTGACACATCGAGGGAACGAAGCAGAACTGTGACAATTTCATTGAAGCAATAAATTCTATTTCAGCTGCTAACGCAGATAAAGTTAGGGCATGAGGTAAAGTGACCAACTTGACCCAGTTTGCCTGGGACTGTCCCTGTTTCGTACTGAAAGCCCCACATCCCGGGAACCCCAGACCCCTCCCTCAGTGCCCAGCAAAGTGGACCGCTGGTGGTCCCAGCATGAGAAGCACCTTGTCTCTGAACCAGTAGCTGTTTTCTTTTTTCAGGCTTTAGATCCCCTGAAGAATCTGACAAAGGCTGTAAATTTTTTCCCGGAAAAATATACAAACTCACAGGTCCATACAATTTTGCTCGAAGGTTGCAAACAGATAAAAAAAAAGTCTAATAAAAAAAAAAAGGAGATTGATCATTGAAGATACTTTCTTCCTTAGAACTAAGCCCAAGAAGAAATTCCTCACAAGGTCATTTTACAAAGTGTAGCCATGCGGACAGTATCTTCAATTGCAACGTCTAAGACTCAACATTTCTGCCGCAGAGAGCCTCCCCCAGAGAGCTTCACAGACACAGAACCTCAAATCGCTCCATGATTTCTTCCAGAGGCCAGGTGTGTTGTCCAGCCGCAGGAATTTATGTTTTGTTTTGTTTGTTTGTTAATGTTGGAAGAGAACTGGAAGAATCTGAGTGCATAGTTAACTTGTTCGCCAGACCATCTTTCTCATAAAGTTCATAAAATGTATTTGGTGCCAGTCATGGGCCGTACATAGCACAGATTCTTTAAATTTTTTTCAGTTGAATTGAGAGACAGAGAGACATCAGTTTGTTGTTCTACTTGTTTATACATTCATGGCTGATTCTTGTACGTGCCCTGACCAGGGATTGAACCCGCAGCCTTGGTGTATGGGGGCACTGCTCTAACCAACTGAGCTACCCAGCCAGAGCCCATAGCACTAATTCTTTAGATACATTATCTTTTATTCTTACAACAACCTTTCAAAGTAACATTAACATAAATATTAACATTATTTATAAACATGAGGAAACAAAGGTTGAGAGTTAGGTAACTTGTCAAGGTAACCAGCAATGAGATTCCACATGTGACCGCCCAGTTTAACCCATGATTTTTCCCTTAGGACCGACCACCGGTGCAGCTCCAGGGTCCCACCCACCACAGGCCTCTAAATCAGAACTTCTGCAGTGGGAGAGGGAATCTTGTCCACATCCGTGCAGACTCCTGATAACAGCTGCACTGTCTGTGTTGTCGATGGTTCTGAATCTCCTGGTACTGTTTGTAGCCCGACTCTTTGACTAGATTTTGTGTACTGACGTGAAAATGAATTGCTGTCGATATAAGAAGTGTGAAACACAATGTTGACCCCCCTATTGTAGGCTACCAGGGTACAGACACACCTTCACCTATCTGAACAACCTATGGGCTGAACTTCTCTAAGAATGACCTTTTAAATACCACTCCAAACCTTGGCTGCACTTTGTAATCACCTGGAAAACGTTAAAAATACCCATGTCTGGCTCAGTCCAGCCCATGGAGATTCTGATTTAATTGGTTTGCTTCGTAGGAAGCCCCAGGTGATTCCAAGTGCAGGGCCAAGGTAGTGACCAATTATTTTAAGTGCTGGCACACCTCCTTTAGTTATTCCTTGCTTTACTGTGCTTCACAGGTGTTGCATTTTTTTTACAAACTAACCACGAGACCTTCCACCAGCAAAAAGATTACCACTTGCTTCATTGCAAAACTCGCTTTACTATGGTTGTCTGGAAAGAAACCCACAGTATTCTTTCACAGGGCCAACTGAAAAGGCGCAGACTCAGTTAATTATTCAGTGTCATCTGTTCAAAAGAATGCTTGATTCACAATCAAGTTGAAAAGATATTCTGTACCAATCAGGTCCTGCATCCAGGTCCTCCTCTCTGCTGGGTTCCAAGGTAACAAGGCCTCACCCATATTTTCTCTGTGGGTTTCAGGCCCCTCCTTGAACAGTTCTGTTTTGCAGAGTGAGAGGAGTTGTTTGCCTTCCTGCAATCTCTCTGTCGACTATTCCCATCCCCCACCAAGCGCTGCTGACACCAATCCTACCTGCCTGGGAAGAAGCTTTCAGCTAGAATTTGCTGAAATCTTTTAATGCTTTTTTGCTAGAGAAAGAAGAAAAGGTGTTGCTTCTTATGTTCCAAAAAAATTCCTGCTGGTATGTATGTGCTGAACCACAGACGGAAATCTTGCGTTGCCTCTGGGAAGGAAAAGAGCACCTGTGCTGGTATCTGAAGTGAGTTCATCACTTTCCGGCCCCGTTGGCGCAAACTAGCCGAGAACAGTCCAGTGACAAGGCCTCTTTGCTCGTGTACAGCCCACCTTCGACAAAGCCATGGCCAGGGGTCCAGGTGGGTCCTAGCAGAGACCAGGCTTTTACCCTGTGGCATCTTCACAGAGAAAACCCAGCTTCCTTTTTCATCATCATAGGTGGTTGAAATTCTGTAATGCAGAAGTTTTTATTCTGGAGCAGTGGTTAACCATTGTCTCCCAGTCAGTCTTGTCTTATAAGAAAGCAGTTTCCCTGCTCTCGGGTAAAAAGGGGGTGAGGGAGGCCGCTTGGGTGAGTCTATAAGTACGTAGCTTTTCTGAGTCTCTCCCAAAGCTGAGTTCTGTCTGTTGAGTGTTTGGAGAAAACATTTCGCAAGTGTTTTCCTGCTGGGCTAAACTGGCTCTCCATTTTTATCTCTAACCCCATGATGAAACATTTGATCAACTCAACCATAAAACCAATGCTGTATGAAACTGTGTATGCTTTTGAAAGCATTTGCCTTTGAAATTACCTTCTGCCTCCCAGCTTCGAGGTCCAGGGCTCAACATTCTGCCCCCATTATGTGGACTTCAGAGCAGGGAAGGAAGAACTGGCCCCAGGGTCTCCTCCTTGGCACCCAGGTTTCCTCTTTACCACTGGGGCCAGGTAGCTCCAACCCATTCACAATGCTGTATCTGGCCCCAGGCCTGAGAGACAGTCCCAGTCCCCTCAGGGCCTGGTCCCAGGTGGGCAGAGACAGCTGGCAATAACCTTTCCTGCCCACTGACCACCTGCCATTGCTGACTGAGGGGAGGCAGCAAACGGATCCCATCGGAGACTGGCAAAGCCGGAAGGATGGCGTGAACAGCACCAGGGGGAAAACTGCATTTCCAGGCTTAGCGCAGTGCGACTTAGGAAGCTGCTCCAGCCCCTGACAAAACTTCATCCAGACACATAGCTTCAGCTTTCACCCTGGGAACTCAAACACCTCTGTGCTCTCGCTGCCCATCCAGGTCACCTTTCCCCGAAGTGCCGCCTCATGACAAACTCCTTAAAATGGCCAGATAAAATGCAGGGAGCTCAGTGAAATCTGTATTTCAGATAAACAACCAATAATTTGTCAGTATAAGTCTGTCCCAAATACAGTGTTCAGCAGGATGAAGGCCTGCTTGAGTGTGGCTGGTAGGGTGATAATATGGGTGTAATAATTTATAGTTTTAATTTGAACATGTCACCTAAAATGTTATATGGTGTGCTTGAGTGTGATATTGTTATGTTACAGAATTACATGCTCATGATTTTGTAACTTAAAAAAAAGGGGGGGTGTTACTTGTGCCGCACCCTCTATTTCAAATGTATTAACACATTATCTGTTGTTTATTTGAGATTCAGATTTCACTGGGTGAATCCTATCTAAGAGGTGAATGACAGCAAAAAGTTCACGACCCATTGTGACCCTGCTGTGGCGTTCACAGGTCTACCAGGACCAGTTTTTACAGAAAGAGAAACTGTGTACTCACCATATCGGCATCTGTACTGACAGACTCCGTTTTTCCCTCCCAGCAGCTCCAGAAAGGAGTCAAAGTAGTCATTGACAGATTCAAAGCTGCCTCGGATGTGCCGGAGGCCCCAGTCTGAATAGGACTCCTCTGCATCAGGGCTGGTGTCAGGGCTGGTGTCAGGGCTGGTGTGGCTCTGTGCCAGGCCACCCCCCAGGCTGAGCCACAGAATCAAGGAGCTGGTGACCAGCCTCATCCTGTAGCTGGCTGGGTCCTCCTCAGACCCCAGCCAGTCCCGGGAAGCCCAGGCACACAGCCTGTAGGCCTGACGTCGTCGGACAGGACTAGGAAAGAGATTATCTGAAACAGTCTGTGTTCCCCAGAGGTGGACTTTAAACAGAGCTACAGAGGTTGGGATGAGATCAGGGCAATTAGAAAGGGCAAAGGTTAGGCAGTGGGAGGGATGGCCGGCAAGAGAGCACTATCAAGAGGGACTCCACAGCCCTGGAGGCGGAGGGAGATGTTGGCAACTTCTAGGAGGTTTTGGAGCCATTGGAATTCTGCCCCCAACCAGCTTGTTAATCTATTGATCAGTTACAAGTTTGGCCCTTTGGAGTCAGGCAGGTCCTTGTCCCAAGGTCCTAGCCCCACCCCTAAGGCACTCGCCTACTTATGGTCTTAAGGGAGATTCAGGAGTATGTACAAAGGATTCAGAAAAACCCCAGTGATAGTGGGTTAACACTGTCACCTGCTCCCATGGTCAGGATATGTATTATCAGAGTGCAGACTGGGGATTCAGATTTGGTACCCCCGCCTCTGCCTCCGTCCCTACTTGGTGCTCAGACCCTGTCCTCTAAGCTGGCAGAGCTCCCGACTGCAGCCAGCCTGGCGCTGGAGCCTGCTTGCCTCTTCACTTACACCAGTGTTTTTATTTACACTCAGCAGTGTGGCATCTACGGACTGCCCAGGTGGTCCTCAGGGATGCAGGTCCCAGACTGCCGGTTTGCCTTCGGTGGCTTAAAAGTCAGAGGGTTTCTCAGAAACGCTATTCGAAATTTTAGGCTGTAAGAGCATTGATGGAAGTCTAGTGTTTTGACATCACATTTAGTTTATACTTGCTGTTAGTCATAGGAAGAGATGAATTCCATCCTGAAATCACTAGTCTACAACAATGATACACTTCTTGACCAAATGTAGCTTCTCTCTCAAAAGTCTGGAAAGCCACATAGAATATAATGAACTAGATTTCTCCATTTTAGGTAAGAAGTGTGTTTATATAAAGACTCTGGGTCAAAGAATGGTAGAGGTAAAAAACATTTCACATGATCAACAGTACCTCCATATTTTAAAGTACCTGTACTTTTTCAAACCACTGCGTGTATGCACGTGTGTATATGTTTATAAAATATATATATACTCATCAATATATTTATTTTTCACATCAATTTTACAAAGCAGGGTAAATATCATTCTTATTTAAGAGGTGAGACATGAGCTACAAAAGTTAAATGACTCAGTCAATATAGCAAGGCTGCCTTGGCTGGTGTGGGTCAGTGGATTGAGTGCCGGCCTGTGAATCAAAAGGTCACAGGTTCGATTCCCAGTCAGGGGATAGGCCTGGGCGGCTGGGGGATGGGGGCATGTGAGAGGGAACACATCGATGTTTCTCTCCCTCTCTTTCCCCTTCTGTAACTATAAATAAATCTCTTAAAAAAATGACCAGGCTTCAGTGGTAAAGCTGGAATCAGGTCCAGCTACTTAACTGTGCATCCCAGTCAAAATGAAAATGTGGGGCTCCTTTTCAAAAACCAGGAAATCATGCCATTAAAGGAACTAAAATATAAAGCTTTTCCTTTAGAAATGTCTTATCGCTTATAGAATATAATAGGGTAATATATTCTATTATATTATGAGAATATATAGGGTAATATATTCTCAGTTATTATGATAACTGAGTAACAATATAAAGTTATGAATCCCAAATATTTTGGTGTCATAATTTTATGTAATATATGTATTAGTTAATACGTGATATCTTGATTGATCATAAGATTTTTCTGACGTGCTTTTCTGCAAATTCATTTATTAGATCACCAAAATTTATGCTTTCATTAACATTTTTTGGTCCTTTTTATTTCTCTTTTTAAAAAATATAGTTTATTGATTATGCTATTACAGTTGTCTAATTTCCTTCCCTTTGTTCCCCTCTGCCCTGCACACCCCCCCCCACCTGCATTCCCCTCCTTTAGTTCACGTGCATGGGTCCTACATATAAGTTCTTTGGCTTCTACATTTCCTATACTATTCTTAACCTCCCCCTATCCGTTTTCTACCTACTATTTATGCTACTTATTCTCTGTACCTTTTCCCCTGCTCTCCCACTGATAACCCTCACACTCCCCCACTGATAACCCTCCGTGTGATCTCTATTTCTGTGATTCTGTTCATGTTCTAGTTGTTTGCTTTATTTGTTTTCAGTTCAGTTGTTAATAACTGTTTGTTGTTATTTTACTGTTCATATTTTTTATCTTCTTTTCCTTAGATAAGTCCCTTTAACATTTCATACACTAAGGGCTTGGTGATGATGAATTCCTTGAACTTGACCTTATCTGAGAAGCACTTTATCTGCCCTTTCATTCTAAATGAAAGCTTTGCTGGATAGAGTAATCTTGGTTGTAGGTCCTCGCCTTTCATGACTTAAAGTACTTCTTTCCAGACCCTTCTTGCCTTCAAGGTTTCCTTGGAGAAATCAGCTGATAGGCTTATGGGAACTCCTTTGTAGGTAACTCTCTCCTTTTCTCTTGCTGCTTTTAAGATTCTCTCCTTATCTTTAATCGTGGATAATGTAATTATGATGTGCCTTGGTGTGTTCCTCCTTAGGTCCAATTTCTTTGGGACTCTCTGAGCTTCCTGGATTTCCTGGAAGTCTATTTCCTTTGCCAGATTGGGGAAGTTCTCCTTCATTATGTTTTCAATTTCTTGCTCTTCCTCTTCTCCTTCTGGCACCTCTATGATTCGGATGTTGGAATGTTTAAAGTTGTTCCGGGGGTTCCTAAGCCTCTCCTCATTTTTTTGTATTCTTGTTTCTTCATTCTGTTCTGGTTGAATGTGTTTTTCTTCCTTCTGCTCCAAACCATTGATTTGAGTCTTGCTTTCCTTCCCGTCACTGTTGATTCCCTGTACATTTTCCTTTATTTCACCATTCATAGCCTTCATTTTTTTCTTCTTATTTGTAACCATATTCAACCAATTCTGCGAGCATCCTGATTACCAGTGTTTTGAACTGTGCCTCTTATAGATTGGCTATCTCTTCATTGCTTAGTTATTTTTTCTGAAGCTTTGATCTATTCTTCCATTTGGGCCATTTATTTGTGTCTCAGGGGGCCTGTTATGTAGTAAGGGGTGGAGCTTTAGATATTCACGAGGGTGGGACAACCCACATTGCTGGGTAGTGATGCTGTATGTGGGGGAGGGGTCCAAGGGAACAATGGTGCTTGCTCTGCTCTCTGGAGGATTGCTGTCACTTCCCCCATTACCCACAATCAAATTGGGCCCTTCCAGCGCTGATTCCTGGGTGGGTGGGTTATGTACATTCTAGGACCTGGTGGGTTTCTCCAACGAATTCTCCTGTGAAGCTGAGAGTTTCTTTTGCCGCCTCGACTCCCACGGGTGTTTTCAGTCAGAGGTTTTGAGGCTTTACTTCCCTGCACTGGTACCCTGGATTGCAGGGTCTGTCTCACTCCCCAGTTCCTCCTGGTTTATCTGCACGTGAATGTGGGACCATCCAGTCTGCAAGCCTCCACCTCATCCCGTCGCCAGCTGCCGCCTGTCTGCCCCAGTCCTCCAGCTGCTGCCTTGTCACAGTCCTCTCTGCCTGGCCGCCTGTCTCAGCCCCTCCTACCGGTCTGGACAAATGTTTCTTCTTTAACTCCTTGGTTGTCAGATTTCCATACAGTTCGATTTTTTCTGGCAGTTCTGGTTGCTTTTTGTTTTTAAATTTGTTGTTTTCCTTCTTTTAGTTGTGCAAGGAGGCTCAGTATGTCTACCTACACCTCCATCTTGGTCAGAAGTCCTGAACATTTTCAATTTATATCATTGAAAACAATGCCAGTTGCTCTTGCAAGATCACAACTAATATATATTTTCTTTTTTATTCATTTTAATTGCAGGTGATGTACAATATTATAGTAGTTTCAGGTGTACAATCCAGTGAGTAGACACCTACAAAACTTATGAAGTGATCCCCCTGGTAAATCTAGTCCCCATCTGACAACATACATGGTTATTACAATATTATTGACCACATTACTTATGCTGTGCTCTACATCTCTGTGCCTGTTCTATAACTATCAACTTATAATTCTAAGTCCTTTCACCTTTTTTACATATTCCCATAATGCTCCTCCCATCTGACAACCATCTACATGTTCTTTATAAATCCATTTCTGTTATGCTTTGTTTTTTACATCTTACATATAAGTGAAATTATCTGGTGTTTGTCTTTTTCTGTCTGACTTACTTCACTCAGCACAATGCCCTCTAGGTACATCTATGTTCCTGCAGAGGCAAGATTTCTTTTCTTTCTTTTTTTGCTGAGTCATATTTCATTGTGTATATGTACCACTTCTTTATCCATTTATCTACTGATGTGTGCTTAAGTTTGCTTCCATATCTGGGCTTTTGTCAATAATTGCTGCAGTGAACATATGAATGTATATATGTCTTTTTAATTTAGTTTTTGGGTTTTTTCGAATAGAAGTGAAATTGCTGGGTCCTTCTTTGTCTATTGTATAGACTTTGTTTTAAAGTTTATTTTGTCTGGTATAAGTATTGCTACCCCAGCTTTTTGTTGTTGTTTACAGTTTCATGAAAAATCTTCTTCTACCCCTTATTTCTGTCTGTGTGTGTCTTTAGATCTAACATGAGTCTCTTATAGACAGCATATGCCAGGGTCATGTTTTGTTATCGATTCAGCATCTTATGTCTTTTGATTGGTGCATTTAATCCATTTGGATTTAAAGTAATTGCTGATAGATATGCATTTACTGCCATTTTATTATTTATATTTTTTATCTTTTATTCTTCTCAAAACCCTTTAATATTTCTTATACTACTAGGTTGATGGTGATGACGTCCTTTAGCTTTTTCTTGTCTTGGAAGCTCTTTATCTGTTCTTTGATTCTAAATAATAGCTTTGCTGGGTAGAGTAATTTTGATTGTATGTCCTTGATTTTCATCACTTTGAATATTTCATGCCAATCCCTTCCGGCCTGAAATGTTTCTGTTGAGAAATTAGCCGACAGTCTTATGGGAACTCCCTTGTCGGTAACTAAGTGCTTTTCTCCTGCTGATTTTAAGATTCTCTTTTTATCTTTAACCTTTGCTGTTTTCATTATGGCGTGTCTTGGCGTGGATCTCTTGGGTTTATCTTGTTTGAGACTCTCTGTACTTCCTGGACTTGTATGTCTATTTCCTTGACCAGGTTTGGGAAGTTTTCTATCATTATTTTTTCATATAGTTTTTCAGTTTCTCATTCTCTCTCTTCTGCTGTGGCACGCCCATGATATGAATGCTGAGATGCTTGAAGTCTCCGAAGATCCTTACACTATCCTCATTTTTAAAAATTCTTTCTCTTTTTGTTATTTTGATTGGGTGTTTTCTGCTTCCTGCCTTTCTATCTTCCAAACCACTGATTTGATTTTCTGTTTCATGGTTCCCAATAACGTGTACTTCATTTCAGTTTGTATATTCACTTCTGACTCATTCTTTTTATGGTTTCCATGTTCTTTGTTATGTTGTTGAAGTTCTTACTGAATTTCTTGAGCATCCTTATAATCATTTTGAACTCTGACTGGTAGTTTGCTTGCATCTATTCCACATAATTCTTTTTCTGGAGGTTTCTCCTGTTTTTTTTTTTTTTTTTCATTTGGGACCTGTTTCTTTGTCTCCTCGTTTTTGCTGCTTCCCTGTGTTTGTTTTTATATGCTAGATAGAGCTGCTACATCTCCCAGTCCAAACAAAGTGGCCTTATGTAGTAGGTGTCCTGTAGGGTCCAGTGGCATAGCCTCCGCTGTCACCTGTGCCACGCACTCCAGGTGTGTCCCTTTGTGGGCTGTGCACATCCTACTGTTATAGTTGGGCCTGGATTGCTGTTGGCATGCCACTGGGAGTGATTCAACTCCCAGGCTAATCAGCTGTGAGGATTGGCTGTGACTATGGGGGAGGGATTGTTGTGCAGGAGCTGACCCTACGGAGCAGGACTCACTTCAGTGGATCTTTGGTGTTCGCCAAGTCCCCCCTCTTCAGTGTGTCACTCATGAAGGTGGCTGGGCTATAATTTGGTGTGGCCTAAAGCTATCCACTGGGTGAACTGTCTCTAGGACCTCCTGGGAGGTACAGGTCAAGGTCAGCCACTGCCTGTGCCCTGCTCATGGCCACCTAACCTGAGCTACTGAGTAATCTGAAGGTGTCTGCTACTTGTGCTGGGCTTGGAGGTGACTGGGAGAGCCCAGGCTGTGAACCATGGTCAGCTGTAGCTAGTGCCAGGCATGGGGCCACTTAGCAAGGGCAAGAGGTACAGGGCACACAGAGTCCAGATGCTCCTTGCTTAAGAGATTTTAGAAAAGTCTAAAGCATGAGCCATAAGAGGCAGTTTCTGTGGAAAGCCACTGCAAATGACTTCAGTGGATACACAAGTCAAGTGTAGCAGTGTCTCAGAGAATTACCAGTGTGAAGCAACAGGGTTAGCCAGGTCAGTGGAATCTCTAATATGGTGCCCACCTGCCAGCTGTGTGGGGGCAGGGCTCAGCAAAGGAACAATGGCCTCTGCCAGCACTTTACTCTGAGAGAAAGCTGCCCCTCCGGCTCCCATCTTGAAGCCAGCCAGGAACTTGAAGCCAGTTCCTCCCTGTATGTCCCTGGTGCCTTTCAAGCTACTGCCCCAGTGCTGGAGCTCAGAGAGAGTGAGTTCAAGCAAGTCAGTGAGTGGGCCCTAAGAAAGGAATGCCTTAGACTACAGGAGCCTTCTGTCTCACTCAGCCATAATCCCCTCTGATTTTTACAGCCGGAAGTTATGAGGACTTCTCTTCCTGAAGCTGGAATTCTGGTCTGGGTGTTCTGGTGTAGGGCTTGTTTGCCTTGCTCCTCAGGGAGGACCTCCACAGCCAAGATAGCCCTCCTGATTTTTAACTGCCACACGTAGGTATGGGACCAGCCTGTTCCACATCTCTGCCCTTCTGACCAGTCATGATGTGGCATCTTCATTATATCCTTACTTATAGGACTTCTGTTCAGCTGGATTTTGAGTGGTTTTGAATATTGATTGTTCTGCAGGTATTGTACATTTGATTTAGTTGTGAGAGGTTTTGAGTACTGCATATACTTACACTGCCATCTCGACCAGAACTGCAAATAATATTTGATCATTCTTAACTTTGGGGAGGATTTTTCTGCTAATGCAGCTCTTACTTGAGGTATTAATGATATTTTTTTGCATTTCATGATACCTTAATTTTTTATTATATTTTCCATTATCACTTATCACTCTTATACCCTCTTCCACCTCCACCCATCCCACCCCCCACAATCACCACACTGTTGCCTGTGTCCATGAGTTCTTTTTCTTTCCTTCTTTTTGGCTCAATCCCTCCACACTCCAGCCCCCCAAACTGTCAGCCTGCTCTCTATGAGTCTGTCTCTATTTTGCATGTTAGTTCAGTTAGTTCATTAGATTCCATATATGAGTAAGATCATATGATATTTCAATATTTGTCTTTCTCTGACTGGCTTATTTCACTTGTAATGTTCTCCATGTCCATCCATACTGTCACATATTGTAAAATTTTCTTCTTTTTTAAGAATATATTTTATTGATTATGCTATTACAGTTGTCCCATTTTCCCCCTTTCATTTCCCTCCACCCTGCACACCACTTCCCACCCACATCCCTCCCTTTAGTTCATATCCATGGGTTGTACATATGAGTTCTTTAGATTCTATATTTTCTACACTATTCTTACCCTCCCCCTTTCTATTTTCTACCTACCATTTATGCTACTTATTGTCTGTAACTTTTCCCCCCTCTCTTCCCCTCCCACTCCCCTGTTGTAACCCTCAATGTGATCTCCATTTCTGAGTTTCTGTTCCTGTTCTACTTGTTTGCTTAGTTTGCTTTTTATTTTTGTTTTAGGCATGGCTGTTAATGATTGTGAGTGTGCTGTCATTTTATTGTTCATACTTTTGTATTCTTTTTCTTAGATAAATCCCTTTAACATTTCATATAATAAGGGCTTGGTGATGATGAACTCCTTGAACTTGACCTTATCCGAGAAGCACTTCATCTGCCCTTCCATTCTAAATGAAAGCTTTGCTGGATAGAGCAATCTTGGATGTAGGTCCTTGCCTTTCATGACTTGGAATACTTCTTTCCAGCCCCTTCTTGCCTGTAAGGTTTCTTTACAGGCAACTCCACTGACAGGGAACTCCTTTGTAGGTGACTGTCCCCCTGTCTCTTGCTGCTTCTAGGACTCTCTGCTTCATTTTAATCTTGGCTAATGTAATTATGATGTGCCTTGGTGTGTTCCTCCTTGGGTCCAATTTCTTTGGGACTCTCTGAGCTTCCTGGATTTCTTGGAAGTCTATTTCCTTTGCCAGATTGGGGAAGTTCTCCTTTATTATTTGTTCAAGTAACTTTTCCACTTGTTGCTCTTCCTGTTTCCTTTCTGGTACCCCTATAATCTGGATGTTGGAATGTTTAAAGATGTACTGGAGGTTCCTAAGCCTCTCCTCATTTTTTGTATTCTTGTTTCTTCATTCTGTTCTGGTTGGCTGTTTCTTTCTTTGTTCTGCTTCAAACCATTGATTTGAGTCCTAGTTTCCTTCCCATCAGTATTGGTTCCTTGTACATTTTCCTTTATTTCATTTAGCTTAGCCTTCATTTTTTCATCTAATTTGTGAACAAATTCAACCGATTATGTGAGCGTCCTGATTACCAGTGTTTTGAACTGTGCATCTGATAGGTTGGCTACCTCTTCATCACATAGTTGTATTTTTTCTGGAGCTTGATCTGTTCTTTTGTTTGGGCCCTTTTTTTTTGTCTTGATGCACTTGTTAAGTAGTGAGGAGCGGAGCCTTAGGTGTTCACCAGGGTGGGGCAACCCACATCACTGGGTTGTGATGCTGCATGTGGGGCAGTGGTCCAAGAGGGAACAATAGCACTTACTCTGCTCTCTGCCAGATTTCACTCACTTTCCCTGCTTCCCACAAGCAAACTGGGACTTTCTGGTGCTGATTCCCATGTGGGTGAGTTTGTGTGCATTCTAGGACCCTGTGGGTCTCTCCAATAAACTCTCTTGTGAGGCTGAGGGTCTCTCCCGGTACCTCAACCCCCACAGGTGTTTTCAATTGGTTGTTTGAAGCTTTATTTTTCTGTACTTTGGGTTGCTCAGTCTGTTTTGCTTTTTAGCTGTTTCTCTTGGTCTATATGCACCTGAATGTGGGACTGCCCAGCCCACAATGTGCCACCTCACTGGGTCCGTCGGCCACTACCTTGCTGCGAGTCCTCTCTGCTGGCTGCCTGTCTCTGCCCCTCGTAGTAGTCTGGATGAATATGTCTTTTTTAACTCCTTCATTATCAGACTTCCAAACGGTTCAATTTTCTGACAGCTCTGGTTGTTTTTAAATTTGTTATTCTTCTTTCGGTTGTGTGAGGAGGCACAGTATGTCTACCTATGCCTCCATCTTGGCTGGAAGTTCCTTCTT
The DNA here is from genome assembly GCF_021234435.1 of Artibeus jamaicensis. NCBI lineage: Eukaryota > Metazoa > Chordata > Mammalia > Chiroptera > Phyllostomidae > Artibeus > Artibeus jamaicensis. The sequence continues at coordinate 24,436,224 of NW_026521788.1, forward strand.
TTTTTATGGCAAAGTTTAGCCCATTGTGTAAATGTACCACAGCTTTTTAATCCACTCATCTACTGATGGACACTTGGGCTGCTTCTGCATCTTGGCTATTGTAAACAATGCTGCAATGAACATAGAGGTACATATATCCTTTTGAATTAGTGTTTTGTATTTCTTTGGATAAATTCCCAGAAGTGGAATTGTTGGATCATAGGCAGTTCCATTTTTAATTTTTTGAGGTAACTCCATACTGCTTTCCACAGTGGCTGCACCAGTCTGTGTTCCCACCAACAGTGCGTTAGGATTCCCCTTTCTCCACCTCCTCGCCAACATTTGTTTGTTGATTTATTGATGGTAGCCATTCTGACATGTGTGAGATGATATCTCACTGTGGTTTTAATTTGCATTTCTCTGCTGATTGGTGACATTGAGCATCTTTTTATAATGTCTATTAGCCATTTGTATGTCCTCTTGAGAGAGATGTTTGTTTAAGCTTTGCCCATTTCTTTCTTTTTTTTTTTTTAGATTTTATTTATTTATCTTTAGAGGGGAAGGGAAGGAGAGAGGGAGAGGTATATCAATGTACGGTTGCCTCTTGTGCATCCTCTGCTGGGAAATGGCCTGCAACCCACGCATGTGCCCTGACTGGGAATTGAACCATGATTCTTTGGTTCGCAGGCCCGTGCTCAATCTACTGAGCTACAACAGCCAGGGTACCCATTTCACAATTGAAATGTTTGGTTTTCTGGTACTGAGTTTTAAAAGTTCTTTACAAATGTTGGATATTAACCTCTTATCAGATGTATCATTGGCAAATATGCTCTCCCATCCAGTGGGTTGTCTTTTTGTTTTGTTCATGATTTTCTTTGCTGTGCAAAAAGTTTTTAGTTTGATGTAGTACCATTTGTTTATTTTTTTCTTTTCTTCCTTTGTCCAAGGAGATGTATCAAGAAAAAATGTTGCTATGAGAAGTATCTGGCATATTACTGCCTATGTTTTCTTCTAGGATTTTTATAGTCTCAAGTCTAACATTTAAATCTTTAATACATTTTGAGTTTATTCTTGGATGTGGCATAAGAAGGTGGTCTAGTTTCTTTTTTTCTTTTTGCATGTATCTGTCCAATTTTCCCAACACCATTTATTGAATAAACTATCTCTAGCCCATTGTACGTTTCTGCCTCCTCTGTCAAATATTAATTGACTTTAAGAGCATGGTTTACTTCTGGGCTTTCTATTTTGTTCCACTGATACCTTAAATTTTTTATTGTGTTAAATATACATAAAATATAGCATTTTAATCATTTTAAATGCAGAAAGTAGCATTAGTCCATTTATAATGTTCTTCAACTGTCATCACTATCCATCTCCAGAACTTTTTCATCTCAGATTGAAACTCTATATACATTAAATAATGATTCCTCATTTTCCTCTTCCCCCAGTTCCTGACAAATACTATTTTACTTTCTGTCCTTATGAATTTGCCTGGTCTGGGTACTTAATAGAAGTGGAATCGTGCAATATTTGTGTCTGGCTTATTTTAGCATAATGTTTTCAAGGTTCACCCATGTGGTAGCACGTATCAATACTTCATTTTTGTGAATAATGCTGCTATGAATATTGCTGTACAAATATCCATTTGAGTTCCTGCTTTCAGTTCTTTGGGTCTACACATAGAAATGGATTAGCTAGACCATATGGTAACTCTATGTTTAACTTTTTGAGCAACCATAACACTGTTTTCCACAGTGGATGCACCATTAACATCCCCCCAGCCCCACCAGCAGGGTTCCAATTTGTCCATATCCTCACCAATATTGGTTATTTGCCTTTTATAACAATAGCCATCCTTCTGGCTATGTGGTAGTATTTCATTGTGGTTTTGATTTACATTCTCTAATGATTAGTGATGTTAAGCATCTTTTCATGTGCTCGTTGGTCATTTGTATATAATCCTTGGAGAAATGTCTGTTCAATCACTCTTTGCCCTGTATTTTGCCAGCTTTATTGAAGTATAATTGACATAACATTTTATAAATTTAAGGTGTACATTGTGTTGATTTGATACACTTATATATTGTGAGATGAATACCATGGTTAGTTAACACTCCATCACCTCACATAGTTACCATTTCTGTATGTGTGATGAGAATATTTAAAATCAATTTTGTTAGCAACTTTCAAGTATTTAATACAATATTATTAACTATGCTATACATTATATCCCTAGAACTTGTTCATCTTAAAACTGGAAGTTTGCAGCCCTTGAGTGATATTGTCTCAATTTCCCTAACCCCCCAGCCCCTGGCAATTACTTTTCTACTCCCTGTTTCTGTGAGTTCAGCTCTTTTATTTATTTTTTTTAAGATTTTATTTATTTATCTTTAGAGGGGAAGGGAAGGAGAGAGGGAGAGAAACATCAATGTATGGTTGCCTTTCATGGGTCCCGTGCTGGGAATTGGCCTGCAGGGAACTGGTCTGCAACCCAGGCATGTGCCCTGACTGGGAATCGAACCACGATTGTCTGGTTCACAGGCCCGTGCTCAATCCACTGAGCTACACCAGCCAGGGCGTGTTCAGCTCTTTTAGATTCCACCTATAAGTGATATCATATGCTATTTATCTTGCTCTGTCTGGCTTATTTCACTCATAATGCCCTCAAGGGCCATCTGTGTTGTCACAAATGGCAGGATTCCTTTCTTTCTCATGGCTAAGTAATATTCTGTTGCATGTGGGGGGGTGTATGTGTGTGTGTGCATATGTCTCACATTTTCTTTACCCATTCATCTGTAGATGGACACTTAGATTGTTTTTGTATATCCAAGATTGTGAGTAGTGCTGAAGTGAACATTTCCTTTGAATATATATACTCAGAAGTAGGATGCTGGATCAGGCATATAATAGCTCTATTGTTTAAAAGATTTTATTTATTAATTTTTAGAGAGAGGAAAAGGGAGAGAGGGAGAGGAAAAGGGAGAGAGGGAGAGAAACATCAATTGGCTGCCTCTCGCTCACCCCCACCTAAGGACCTGGCCTACAACCCAGACAGGTGGCCTGACCGGAAATCAAACCAGTGACCTTATGGTTCTCAGGCTGGTGTTCAATCCACTGAGCCACACTGGCCTGGGCCTATCTTTAATTTTTGAGGAAGAAGCTCTTTTCCATACAGGCTTAACCAATTTTTATTTTCACCAAGAGTTCACAAATGTTCTCTTTTGTCCATGTTCTCACCAATATTTAATTCTTGTCCTTTTCATACTAGCTATCCCAACAAATGTGAAGTGGTATCTTACTGTGGTTTCATTTGCATTTCCCTGATGAATAGTTTTGTTCATCACCTTTTCATGTATCTCTTGGTTCTCCGTATGTCTTCAGAAATGTCTGTTCAGATCCTCTACCCATTTAAACAATCAGATTTATTTATTTATTTATTTATTTATTTACCTATTGAGCTGTATGAGTTTCTTATATATTTTGGGTATTAATCCCTTATCAAGCTTTGCGCAGTGGCAGTATCATAGCCAATGAGGTTTATCCGAGGCATGATTATTGCTAATTGAAACCCCTTATCAGCCTAACTTCCTTCCAAGATGGAGGCATAGGTAGATACACTTTGCTTCTTCACACAACCAAAAGATGGACAACAAATATAGAAACAAAAATCAACCAGAACTGACAGAAAATTGAACTGTATGGAAGTCCTACAACTAAGTAGTTAAAGAATACACATTCATCCAGACCAGTAGGAGGGGCAAAGATAGGCAGCTGGGGTGGAGAGGACATGCAGCAAGGTGGCAGCTGGAGGACTAGGAGGGCAAGGTGATGGCTTCCAGTCCCACATTTGGGTGCAGATAAACTTGGGAGGAACAACTGGGGAGTGAGACAGACCGAAAATCTAGGGTTCCAGCATGGTGAAATAAAGGCTCAAAACCTCTAGTGGTAAAAACCTATGGGGGTTGCATCAGTGGGAGAAACTCCCAACCTCACACAAGAGTTCGTTGGAGAGACCCACAGGGTCCTAGAAGGCACACAAACCCACCCACCTGGGAATTAGCACCAGAAGAGCCCAATTTGCTTGTGGGTAACAGGGGAAGTGACTGAAAGCCTACCAAGAGCAGAGCAAGCATCACTGTTCTCTTTCTGACCCCTCCCCCACATAGAGCACCACAATGCACCAACATCAGATGCCCTGCCCCGGGTGAATTCCTAAGGCTCTACCCCTTACAACATAACAGGAGCACTGAGACAAAAAAAATATGGCCCAAATGAAAGAACAGATCAAAATTTTAGAAAAAGAGCTAAACAAAATGGAGATAAGCAATCTATCAGATGCAGAGTTCAAAACACTGGTTATTAGAATCCTCACGGAACTTAGTGAGGACCTCAACAGCATGAAAAAGATCCAGTCAGAAACAAAGGTTACACTAATTAAAATAAAGAACAATTTACAAGGAAACAATAGGAGAGTAGATGAAGCTGAGAATCAAATCAATGATTTGGAAAATAAGGAAGAAAAAATCAGAATAACAAGAAGGAAAAAATTTTTTTAATGAGAATTATGTAAGCAGCCTCTGGACAACTTCAAGAGGTCCAACATTCACATCATGGGGGGTGGGGGCAGAAGGAGAAGAGAAAGAGCAAGAAATTGGAAAGCTTTTTAAAAATATAATGAAAGAAAACCTTCCTAATTTAGTAAAAGAGATAGACATGCAAGTCCAGGAAGCACAGAGTCCCAAACAAGATGGATGCAAAGAGGACCACTCCAATACATCACATAATTAAAATACCAAAGGTCAAAGATAAAAAGAGAACCTTAAAAGCAGCAAGAGGAAAAAAAACTTAGTTACCTATAGGGAACTTTCCATAAGACTGTCAGCTGATTTCTCAACAGAAACTTTACAGACTATAAGGGATTGGATAGAAATATTCAGTCATGAAAAAAAGCAGACCTACAGCCCATATTGCTCTACCCAGCAAAGCTATCATTTAGAATCAAAGGGCCAATAAAGAGCTTCCCAGACAATAAAAAACTAAAGGAGTTCATCATCACCAAACCATTATTATACAAAGTAGTAAAGGGAATTATTTAAGAAGATCAAAACTGTGAATAATAAAAGGGTATAAATACATATCTATCAACAATTGAATCTAAAAAACAAGAAGAACAGATACAGAATCATGGATACAGAGAGCATTTTGATGGTTGCTAGTGGGGAGGAGAGTGTGGAGGAATGGGTGAAGAGGTGAGGAGATTAAGAAGTACAAATAGATAGTTACAGAATAACCATGGGAGTATAAAGTACAGTATAGTTAATGGAGTAGCCAAAGAACTTATACACATAACCCATAGACATGAACAATGGTGGGGGGATTGCCTGAGGGAGTGGGGGGTACTGGGTGGAGGTTGGCAAAGGGGGAGAAATCAAGGCAACTGTAATACTATAATGAATAAAATATAATTTAAAAAATAAGAGTACTATGAACAAATGTACACCAACAATTGGTTAACCTAGATGAGAGGGACAAATTACTTAAACACAAAGACTGAATAATAAAGAAATGGAAAATCTGAATGGACCTATGACTAGTTTGGGATTAAATCATAATGAAAAACTTCCCAACAACAACAAAAAGCCTTGGACCAGATGGCTTTACTGTTGAATTCCACAAAACACTTAAAGAAGACCCAGCACCAATTCTTATTCTTCAAAAAAATTGAAGTGGAAACACACTTTTTAGTTCAGTCTAAGAGTCCAGTATCACTTTGATACCAATGTGAGACAAGGGCCCCACAAAGAAAGAAAACTGTAGACCAACATACCACATGAATGTTGATGCAAAAGTCCTCAAAATACCAGCAAACTGATTTCATTAGCATGTACAAGGATTATACACAAAAACCGTATGCCTCCCACCGCTCAGCATCATCTGACCACCAGTGGGCTTTCAAGGCTAGATATTCTTTCCCTCTGAATGTAAGCAGTATTTTATCTCTACTTTCATAACATCCTTTCAACCTAGTATTCTAGTTATTTGTGGATAGCATGTTTCCCAGATTTTCCTCTATACTCAATCATATAATCTGCAAATTATGATAATTTTATTTTCCTAGTTTATTTTTTGGCCATTACTCTTTCTTAGCTACTTGTAACATAGCACTTTACCTAATCTAAGCAAAACTATTATTAAAAATCATATTAATTAGGTTGCAAAATATATGGGGGTAGGAGAATGCTTGGATGCTAAACAGCAAGGAAAAATGCTGCCACTCAGTACTATGAAGGGATGTCAGTTATTCTGCCACAGAAGCCCCATAAGAAGAACCAAGTGCCACCATGAGGGATGCCACAAGATTGTCTTCCCATGTGCAAATGTTTTAAACTTATTTTGTGTATATGTGTTTGTTACTATCTCTTAGTCCATTATTGTAATTATACATGATCTTCCTACTTTTGCATTTTGATCTTTATACTGCCTTCATATTTGGTTGATCCATTGCTTTTACGAAGTGCTTGCCCTTGTCAGAGAGTATTTTTTCATTTTCCATATTTTCTAATTCATATTTTTATCTTATTTTTTATTTACAAATTTCCTTTAACATTTTTTGTAATAGTGAAAATACTGATTTAGTAATAATGAACTCCTCTACCTTTTTTTGGTGGAGGGGAGTCTGGGAAACTATATCTCCTTCCATTCTAAATGAGAGACTTTCTGGGTAATCTTAGTTATAGGTATTTGCTTTAATCACTTTGCCTCTTACTCATAGAGTTTATGTGGAGAAATCATCTGACACTCTAATGCGAGCTCCCTTTCAGGTAACTAGATGCTTTTCTCTTGCTACTTTTAAGATTCTCTCTTTGTCTTTAAACTTTGGCATTTTAATTATGATGTGTCTTGGTGTGGGATTCTTTGGGTTCATCTTGTTTGGGATTCTCTGTGCTTCCTGGACTTCCATGACTATTTCCGTCACTGACTTAGAGAAGTTTTCCATCATTATTTCTTCATATAGGGTTTTAATTCCTTGCTCTCTTTATCCTCCTTCAGGCACCCCTGTGATGCTGATGTTGGTATGCTTGGTGCTATCCTAGAGGACCTTTAAACTGTCCTCAATTTTTGGATTCTGTTTTCTTTTTGCTGTTTTGAATGGATGTTTTCTGCTACCTTATCTTCCAAACCATAGATTCTGTCCTCTGCTTCATCTTCTCTACTGTTCATTCCCTCTAATGTATATATATATTTTTTCATTTCAGTTCTTGTATTCTATATATATGACTCATCCTTTTTTATGGTTTCTATCTCTTCGTTGAGGTTCTCACTGAGTTCATCTATTCTTCCCCAGAGCTCAATGAGCATTCTTATTACCAGTGTTTTGAACTCTGTATCTGGTAGATTGCTTCTCCATTTCATTTAGTTTTTTTTTTTTTTGGGGGGGGGTGTTGTCTCATTCTTTCATTTGGGACATGTTTGTCTCCTCATCTTGGCTGACTCCCTGTGTGTGTTTCTATGATTAGGTAGATCTGCTGTGTCTCCCAGGTTGGGAATAGTGGTTTTATGTAGTAAGTGGCCTGAGAGGGCCAGTGGCGTAGTTTCCATGTTCACTTGAGCCAGGAACTCCAGGGTGTTCCTTGTGTGGGTTGTTTGCTGTCTGGTTGTAGTAGAACCTTGATTGCTGTTTTTATGTCATTGGGTGGGACAGACTCTAAGACTGACTGGCTAGGAGGGCTGACCATGACTACAGTGTACAAGGCGTTGTGCAGGGGCTGATGCCATAAGGCACGATTTGCTCTAGCAGGGCTCTGGTGCCAGCTGAATCCACCCTTCATGTGAGTTGTTTGTGGTGCTGGTTAGGTGGTACTCTGGTATGGTGTGAAGCCAGCCACTGGTTGTACTACTTCTGAAATATCTTTGAAGGGGCTCTGGTGCAGGTCAAAATCGGTCACCTTTTGTGCCCAGCTGAGGGCTGCCTGGTAAGAGCTACAAAGTGATCTGCAGTTGGTTGCCACTTGTGCTGGGCTTGGTGATGCTTGGAGAGGCTACTGCAAACTGAGGCCGGCTGCCACTAGGGCTGCACTTGGGACCCTTTGCTGCACACCCCGAAGTAAGCTGAGGCCAGCTACCAGGCTTGTGGCCATTGAGTTGAAGCTATGTTCCAAGCCAATACTGGTCTCAGTTTAGGCCAGGTTTAGAGCCACCTGATGGGAGTTATGATATAAGTTGAGACTGGTTGCCCTTTCTGGGGTCTCTTAGTAAAGGTACCAGACACGCTGAGGCCTGCTGCAGCTTGTCCGTGGTTTGCGGACCTTTGAGAGATTTTAGGGAAGTGTGCAGCATGAACTGTGCTTATGTGGAAAGGCCACTGGGAGCAGCTCGGGTCACACACATGAGATGGGTGAGGCAGGATCTCAGGAGATCACCAGGATGGGGCCAATGGTGTTAGCCAGGTTACAGGAGAACTCAGATTTGGTGCTTGCCTGTGCCTGCGGGCTGGGTATGGGGAGAGCTCAGGAAAGAAACAATGGTGCCTATGTGCACTTTGTCCCTGGAGAGAGCTGCCCTGACCCCTGCCCCTCCAGCTCTCACACAAAACTAGTCAGTTCGGTTCCTCCCCATATGTCCCTGGCACTTTTCAAACAGCTGCCCCAACACTGGGGCTCAGAGTGAGTGAATCTGTGGACGAGTCCATGTGCAGTCTAGCAAGTAAAATGCCTGGGACCCTCTATCTCACTTGGACGCAATCCTCGCTGGTTTTCACAGCCAGACATTGTGGAGACTTGACTTCCTGGCACTAAAACCCCTGGCTGGGGAGCCTGGTGTGGGGCTGGGACCCTCACTCCTCAGGGGGCACCTCTGCAGCCAAGACATCCCCCCAATTCTCCACTGTCACACCAGGAGTGAGGGACTCGTCTCCTCCCCTCCTGCCAGTCTCAGGGCTTCTCTTTGTGTCGTCAGTTATTGGAATTCTGCTCAGCCTGTCTCCAGGTGCTTTTCAGTGATGGTTGTTTTATAATTTAGTTGTGATTTTGCAGTGGTCATGGAGGGAGGTGAGCACAGGCATTTTGACAGGAAGTCAATAACACTATTTTAACTGCTGTTACTGCATAAAAGGTCTTTACATCGCATCATGTAAATCTTTCAACTTCCTTCCCCCTTCCCCACATTGTTTTGTTTCCTCTAGCTCCTTTGAATTTCCATGTAAGCATTAGAATGAGCATTATCAACTTGTAAAAACAACTTGCTTGGATTTTGACTGGAGTTTTGTTGAGTCTGCAGATCCTATTGGGGAGAATAATACTGAGAATCTGATCCATGAACATCATCTACAGCTCCACTGACTGGGTTTCCTTAATAGTGTTCAGTGATGTTCTCTGTCTTTTACTATATGGTTCTTGCACATATTTTGTTAGATTTAACTGCTTAACATTTTCAGTGTTAATATACAAATTGATTTTAAAACTCAATTTCAGATTGATTTCTGTATATGGACTTTGTGCTCTTGGTTAATTGTTGAAGATCAAATTTAATTATTAGGATGGCATTTCCCTTGAGCAACTGTAGTCCTTTCCTTTTTACTCCATTCATTGGGGTAATGCTGGTTAACAAAATTACACACAGTTTCACAGCCCATCATCTTGCACTGTGCTGTGTGCTCACTCCCCACGTCACGTCTCCGTCCATCACCATTTGTCCCCCTCCATACCTTCCTCTACCACCCCACCCACCCTAGCAGTCACCACAGTTTTCCATGAGTTTTGTTCTTTTTCCCTCAATCCCTTCACTTCCCCCTACAACCCTCCCCTAACAGCTGTCAGCCTGCTCTCTATTAGTTTTAATACTATCTTGTAATTCCCCACAATTTTCTACCAACACAATCCTGTCACGTATGTGAATAAAGACTACTTTACGGCTTCCTTTCCAATGTATGTCCCTTTTATTGGGTTGGGCAAAATTTCATTTGCTTTTTTCTGTAAAATGGTTCCAATAGTTCTTAGTTGTCATTAACTTCATTCAAAACAATTTTGTTAGATGTGACAGCTGTCATCTCAGCATGCATTAAAAAAATACTTATCGAAACTGGTGAAGTTTTACGTAGCCATTTTAATATCAAACATGGAAGAAAATATGCAACATTTTTGTTGTATTACACTTATTTCAAAAAAAGGTAAAAACACAACTGAAATGCAAAAAGAAAGATTTGTGCAGTGTTTGGAGAAGGTGCTGTGACTGATTAAATGTATCAAAAGTGGTTTGTGAAGTTTTGTGTTGGAGATTTCTCACTGGATGGTGATGCTCCATGGTTGGGTAGACCAGTCGAAGTTGATACTGAGCAAACTGAGACATTAGTTGAGAATAATCAATGTTATATTACACAAGAGATAGGCAACATGCTCAAAATATCCACATCAACAAAGTTATTGGTTAAAATGAAAAATGTATACTTTATTTTATGGAAAAAAACATACAGACTTTGGGGCCAACCCAATAGATGTTTGTAATATTCTGTAATTGTCCTCTTAATATTTGTAGACTCTGTAGCAATCTCCCCTTTCTAATACCTGATACTGGTGATTTGTTTCATTTCTCTCTGTTCTTCATCAGTCTAGCTAGAGCTTTATCAATTTTATCGAGATATTGAAAAACTCTGCTTTTGATTTGGTTGGATTTCTCTATAGTCTGTCCATTTTTTATTTCACTTATTTGTTTTTAACTTTATTAAGCCATTTTCTTCTTGCTTTTTGTTTGATTTGTTTTCTAAGGTATTTAAAACGGTATTTATTATTTAAAAAATACCTTTATTACCTTTATGGAAATAGAATTGACGTACAATTCAACAATTTAAAATGTACAATATGCTAACTTTTAGCATTGCACAGAATTCTTTTTCATCATTGTAATAAATTTAAAAACATTTTCATTACCCCTGAAAGAAACCCTCTACCCCTTAGCCATCACTACCTAATTCCCTATCCCCAGGCAACCACTAATCTGCTTTCTTCCTGTACAGATTTGCCTATTCTGGACATTTCAAAGGGAATCGGACAATATGTGGTCCCTGGTGACTGAATTCTTTCACTTAGTATATGGCGGAACCCCCCCCCCCCCAAAAAAAAACAGGATTATCATCTGGAGGGAGGGTCCCCTGTAGTGTAGGCTTCCCCCACGAGGTGAGTGTTCTAGGAACCCATCCTCATCAGTATACGAGCTGGCGTGGTGAGAAGCTGTGTGCAGCTTCAGTGTTTTTTTTGAAGACTCAACATGTTTGCCCATTTCATGATGGGTTATTTACAAACACATCTGCCTGCACCATGCTGAGTGTTCTGCAGTTTTTGACCAAGGGTGGCATGACCTCCATGCCCCACCCTCCCTATTCACCTGATTCCACCCTGAGTGACACTTTTTGTTTTGTTTTCCTGGATGAAAAAACTCCTCTAAGGGAAACATTCTGCCAGTGTAGAAGAGGTGAAACAAAACACAGCAGAAGCACTAAAAGGCATCAAAACTGATGAGTTCAAAAACTGTTTTGAGCAGTGGAAAAATGTCTCAACAGGTGTATTGCATCAAATGGAGTGCACTTTGAAGGTGACTGAAGTTTAAACATGTAAGAATAAATACACAATTTTTTAGAAATAAATTTCTGGGGGGTTGCCCCCCTTTGTATGTATCGGAGGGTTCATCCAACTTGTAGCATGTGTCAGTACTTCATTTCTTTCTATCACTGAGTAATATTTCACTGTATGGCCCTTCTAGCTTTTTACGGTCTAAAAGATTTTTAAGTTTGGACCTTTCTTCTTCTTCTTTTTTTTTAAGTTTAATTTTCTTTTTCCTTCGCAGAGAGAATGGTTTTCTGAGAGCACACAGGACTGAAGAAGCCAACGCAAACTGGAATTCCCTTCTGTCTAGGTGAAACAGGTTTGGTCCTGCCTGCTGCCCTCCTAACACTTGCTACCAGCCAAGGTGAGTGCTCCTCTCTCTTCAGTCAGGATGGCCACTTGTTTCAAGAATAACTGGATGGTTTGTTACCAGAATCATCTTCTTGTGATCCCATGCTCTTTTGCAGAAACTGGGGGTTCACAGTGATCTCCTGGTCCATGGCCTTCAGCCACTCATCCAGCTCTATGCACTTCAGCATCTCCTGGTCGATGTTGTGGAGCATGGCTAGGTTACCATACTTCTCAGGGTTATCATGGAAGCTGACCATACCATTCTTCTGGTTAATGCTGGCAAAAATTTCACCATCTTCTATCAGTCTGGCTGAACAGTTTGTTGTTGTTGGACTTCCGTATAGTTCAATTTTCTGTGTTTTGGTTGCGCTTTTTTTTTGACAAAAACTTTGTTGTCTTTTTAAAAATATATATTTTATTAATTATGCCATTACAGTTGTTCTATTCCCCCCTTCATTCTCCTCCACCCTGCACACCCCCTCCCCCACCATTCCCCTTCTTTAGTTTATGACCACGAGTCTCAAGTTCTTTAGATTCTATATTTCCCATACTATTCTTGCCCTCCCCCTATTTTCTACCTACCATCTATGCTACTTATTTTCTGTACCTTCTCCCCCATTCTCCTTTTTCCCACTCCCCTGTTGCTAACCCTCCACGTGATCTTCATTTCTATGATTCTGCTCCTGATCTAGCTGTCCTCTTAGTTTGCTTTTGTTTTAGGTGTGGTTGTTAATAACTGTGAGTTTGTTGTCCTTTCACTGTTCATCTTTTTTATCTTCTTTTTCTTAGATAAGTCCCTTTGACATTTCATATAATAAGGGCTTGGTGATGATGAACTCCTTGAATTTGATCTTATCTGAGAAGCACTTTATCTGTCCTTCCATTCTAAATGAAAGCTTTGCTGGATAGATCAATCTTGGATGTAGGTCCTTGCCTTTCATGACTTGGAATACTTCTTTCCAGCCCCTTCTTGCCTGTAAGGTCTCTTTTGAGAAATCTGCTGAGAGTCTAATGGGAACTCTTTTGTAGGTGACTGTCCCCTTATCTCTTTCTGCTTCTAGGATTCTCTCCTTCATTTTAATCTTGGCTAATGTAATTATGATGTGGTTTGGTGTGTTCCTTCTTGGGTCCAACTTCTTTGGGACTCTCTGAGCTTCCTGGATTTCCTGGAAATCTATTTCCTTTGCCAGATTGGAGAAGTTCTCCTTTATTATTTGTTCAAATAAGTTTCCCACTCGTGGCTGTTCCTCTTCCCCTTCTGGTACCCCTATAATTTGGATGTTGGAATGTTTAAAGATGTACTGGAGGTTCCTAAGCCTCTCCTCATTTTTTTGAATTCTTGTTTTTTCATCCTTTTCTGTTTGGTCATTTTTTTCTTCCTTCTAGTCCATTCCTTTGATTTGAGTCCCAGTTTCCTTTCCATTACTATTGGTTTCCTGTGTATTTCCATTCATTTCAATTAGTTTAGCCTTCCTATGTTCCTCTAATTTGTGACTAAAATCAACCAGTTCTGTGAGCATCCTGATCACCAGTGTTTTGAACTGTGCACCTGGAAGTTTGGCTATTTCTTCATCACTTAGATTTATCGGCTCTGGGGCTCTGAGTTGTTCTTGAGCCATGTTTTGATTTGTTCATGCCTGTTAGGTATGAGGCGAGGAGCCTTAGGTGTCCACCAGGGCGGGGCCGCCCAGGTTGCTGGTTTGTGACGCTTCGTGTGGGGGTGGGGTCAGAGAGGGACAATGGTGGTTCCCTCTGTGGCTTCCTGCTGCTGGGGCCTATGCAGTCAGTCTCCCTGCTAGCCCCTTCACCAGTTTATCTGCACGTGAATGTGTGACCGCAATCAGCCCCCAGTGGGTCCACTGCCTTGCTCCCTCAATGGATCTGCCTGCTAATCCACACCTGGAATCCGCCCATGGCTGCTGGCGCACCTGGGTCGTGTGCCCGGGTGGGTCTGCTGGATTTTTCCTGCCCAACCCCGCTCTGCTGTTGGCTCTGCCCCTCTTACGGGTTTGGCTGAAGGGTTCATTGTCGTCAGACTTCCATATAGTTCAATTTTCTGTGGTTTGGCTGAGTTTTTGTTGCTAAAACTTTGTTGTCTTTAAACTTGGTTGTGCGAGGAGGTACAGTGTTTCCACCTACACCTCCATCTTGGCCAGAAGTCTGGACCTTTCTTCTTTTTAACATGGACATTTAGTGCTATAAACTTTCACCTAAGCTCTAATTATTTCCATCATACTAAGCGTTTTCTCTATTCTCTTTTGAATTGAATACATTGATTTTTTTGTAGTATTATTTTTGGTTTTTATAATGTCCTTTAATGTTTTAAGAAAAAGGTAATAGAATGAGGAATATAATATCTGATCAGGGTCAATTGTAATGCTTCCTGAAGAACCAAAAGATAATTTTTTCAAGCAAACACTTCAGCCCAACCAGTATATTTCCATCATCTATTCTTGACCAAATGGCTGAGATCAGAATTTCTAAAACTTGGCACTATTGACATTTTGTTGGGCCTGATAATTCTTTTTTTTTTAGATATAATTGCCTTATTATATTAGTGCCAGGTGTACAACATAATGATTCAGTATTCATATATATTGCAAAATGATCATCACATATGGTTAGTTTTTCCTTGGGAGAACTTTTAAGATTTAGTTTCTTAGCAACTCTCAAGTATACATTACAGTATTATTAACTATGGTCCCTAGGTTGTACATTACTTCCACAGATTTATTTATTTTATAAGTGGAGATTTGTATCTTTTGGCCACTTTCACCCATTTCACCCCCACCCCATCCCTCACTTCCGGCAACTAGTAATCTGGTGTCTGTGTCTATAAGTTTGTTCCATTGTTGTTTTGTTTTTAGATTGCATGTATAAGTGAGATCAAACAGTATTTGCCTTTCTCAATCTGGCTTATTTCACTGACCACGATGTACCATTGGACCATCAGTGTTACAAGGGACAGAATTTGCTTTGTTTTTATGGCTAAGATTCCATTTTATATACAGTTGGCCTCTGTACCCACATCTCTGGATTCAACCAACAGCAGATCAAAAATGTTCAAAAGGAAAGGTTACATTGTTGTCGGTCTGTGCTATATGGTTGGGCTATAATGGTTGTATCTGTAATGAAAATATACAGAATTTTTTCCTTTTAAGTATTTCCTAAATGATACAGTATAACAACTATTTACATTGTATTAATCATTTTAAGTAATCCAGAGAGTCTTTAGAGATGATTCAATGTATGTGAGAAGATGTGTATAGGTTGTGTGCAAACACTATACCATTTTATACAAGGGACTTGCACATTTGTGGAATGTGGTACCCAAAATTGGTCCTGGGACCATACCCCGTGGATGCTGAGGTATGACTGTGGAGATCAACTGTTCTTTCTCCCAGTTACCCACTGAGAGACATGTAGGCTGCTCTGCTGTCTTGGCTTCAGTAAATAATGCTACAGTGAACATGAGGGTGTATGTACCTTTTCGCATTTGTGCTTACATTTCTCTCAGGTAAATACAGCAGGTGGAAACTGGATCACATGTAGTTCTACTTTTCACTTTTTGAGGAACCTCCATACTGTTTTTCATTGTGACTGTACTATGAGTAGAATCTTTTTAGGTATTATACCATAAACATTAAAAATTCAATATTTTCCTGTAACTGCTGCTATAACCCACAGTCTCAATAATTAGTGTTTTTTTGTTGTTTTCATATCGAACTATTTCATAATTTCCATTCTGGTATGTGAAGCTCTTTCTCTAGATTCCTTGTGGAGGAATCATACACACAGTGTTTGCCCAGTTCCTGCACGTAGAATTGTCTGTGCCCTTTCTAACTGAAGGTTAGTAATTCTGCATAAAAAGCCCTTTGTTCACACATTCTTTCCTTGACTATCTTAAATATATTAATCCATTTTCTTGTGGGATAAAGTATTTCTATCAACATCTGACCATGATCTAATTTTCTCTCCCCTGTAAGTAATGAGGTCTTTTGGCCAAAATGCTTGAAGGAATTTTTCCCTCTCTTAAAGTCTAGAGACTTTACAGAAATGTTTTGGTGTTGGTCACTCTGGCTTATTTTCTGAGGTACACAATGGGCTCTTTCAGTATGTGTTTTTAAATATTTTTATTTCAAGAATGTGTTGTGTCAGTCCCAGCCTGTTGACAGTGATCCCATTGGCTGGGAATGCCCTAGGCCCTGCCTGGGCCTGTGTGACCCGCGGGAGCCTCGCCCCATAGTTCCTGGGCAGGAGCCAGTGTTGTGGCTGGAGCAGACTGAAGTTCTTACTATGACTGCAGGGCACACCTCAGCAAAAACCATCGGGAAACCTTGGAGAACAGGATTGAGCACTCCCAGACCCACGAGAGCACAGAGCATGCCCAGGGCCACATGGCAGGGTCATGGCTAGGAATGGAGGGCACACACACCTGGCTTCATTAGGGACTGAGGTTGGGTTGCCTAGGGTTTGAAGGGTTTCTTTATTGGCAAATTTCAAGTATAAGAAGCCAGGTATTGAAAGACAAATACCATATGATCTCACCTTTAACAGGAAGCTAAACAACAAAACAAACAAGCAAGCAGAATAAAAACAAAGACACTGAAATAGAGAACAAGGGGATAATGACCAGAGGGGAGAGGGAAAGGAATTTAAGGGGGAAAAGGGGGAGGGATTTGGAGAAGCAAATATGAAGGACACAGGGATGAGAACTGGGGGGGGGGGGTGGAAATGGGAGGGAGGTGGGGAGCACGGGGTGGGGGGGGCTGGGATGGGAGAAACAGGCAAAAAGCTGTACTTGAAAAATAACTAAATAAAATTATTGGGGGAAAAAAACATAAATCACTGCATAGAACGGGAAAAGCGGGAACACTCAGGGGGTCAGTATTCTAGATTATCCAGAATTTTATAAGAGGAGCCTCATGAGTTGGGCAGAGCCTGATTCCTTGTCTAACTATTTTGCTTGGAGCTGTGCCATACAGCTGACCATGTTTCTTCAAGATGGATGATGTGAAATGAGGCCTCAGCATCAAAACCTTGGTGCCAGGTACTTACACTATAGAAAGTTCTCTTGAAATATTATTTCTAAGCTTTATTCCTTCACTTGGCTTCACTTATTTACTTAGGGATTCTATTACATTTATGTTAGATTATCTTTGCTTATTTTCTTTTGAATTCTTTATTAATTTCTCTTTTACTTTCAAAATTGTCCTCCTTTATATCTTTTATTCATCCACTTTGTCAGTGAACACTTGAGATACCCCTGCCCGCCCATCAGCCATTGTGCTCGGTGCTGTGAACGTGGCCATACAAATGTAGTTCTTCCAGCTGTATACCCTGAAGAGGAATTGCTGGATTGTAAGGTGATTTTGTGCTTAATTTTTTCAAACATTAAAAAAATTATTTATATATTTTTAGAGAGGAAGGGAGGGAAAAAGAGAGGGAAACATCAATGTGTGGTTGCCTTTCACCCGCCCCCTACTGGGGACCTGGCCCACAACCCAGGCATGTGCCCTGACTGGATAACATAAAATTAGTAATTTTAACCTTTAATTGTACAGTTGAATGGTTTGGTGGCATCAAGTACATTTGCATTGTTGTGCAACCATCAGCCCATCATCTCTAGAAGTTCTTCACCCTCCCCAATTTAAACTATGTGTTCATTAAACAGTAACTCTATTTGCCACTTCCCGAAATCTCCTGGCAACTGCATCATTCTACTTCCTGTCTCTATGAATGATTTTTCTAGGTATCTCATATAAGTGAAATCATACAATATTTATCCTTTTATGTTTGGCTTAGTTTACTCAACATGTTTCCAATGTTCATCCATGTTACTGCATGTGTTAAAATATCTTTCCCTTTCAAGCTGAATAACATTCCATTGTATGTATATGCCACATTTTAGTTATACACGTGGGTTGCCTCCACCTTGTGGCTATTGTGAAGAATGTTATTAAAATGTGTATAAATGACTCTCTTTGTTCCCTGCTTTCAGTACTTTTGGATACATACCCAGGACTGAAACTGCTAGATCATACGGTAACCCACTTTTTGAGGACCACCATACATACCATTTGCCACAGTGGCTGTACCATCTTACATTCTTACCTACTTTGGATTCCAATACAAGAATTCTAATTTCTTGATAGCCTCACCATCACTCATTATTTTGTATTTTGTGTGTGTGTAACAATAGCTACCTGAAAGGGTGTGAGATGGAATCTAGTGGGAGTTGCATTTTCCTAACGATTAGTGATGAGCACCTTTTTCGTGCGCTCACTGGCCACTAGCACAGCTTCTAGAATTGTCTACTCAGACCCTCTGTTTGTTTTTAAAATAAAGTCTTTGTTGTTGCTTTTGCGTTACAGCGATTTATTTCTGAGCTTTCTTTCTACTCTGTTTCAACTGTCTGTATGTCTCTTATGCCAGTACAACACTATTTTGATTACTATAGCTCTGGAGGAAGTTTTGGAATCAAGAAATGCCATACCTCTATGTTTATTCTTTTTCAAGATTGTTTTGGCTATTTAGGATTCCTCGAGATTCCTTATCAATTTTAGGGTGGATTTTTCTATTTCTGTAAAAAAACACCATTGGGATTTTGGTAGGGATATTTTTCCAGCCTTTCACTTTCAAGCTGTGCATGTCTTCAGGTCTAAAGTGAGTCTCTCTTAGACAACATACAATCCGGTCATGTCTTTCATCTATTATGTGAATGTATATCTTTTGACTGGGGGATTTAGCCCATTTGCATTTAAAGTAATTACTGATAGGGATGGACTTGTTTTTGCCATTTCGTTTTCTTCATGTCCTACAGCTTTTTTGTCCCTCAATTTCTCCATTACTGCCGTCCTTTGCGTTTGGTCAATTTTTTGTAATGACATGTATTTCCTTTTCTGTTCCTTTCCCTTTGTATATAATCTACAGATAATTTTCTTTGTGGTTACTATGGAGACTACATATAACATGTTAAAGTTATAACACTCTAACTTGAAATGATACCAACATCAACTGAACACAAAAACTACTCATTTACAGCTCCACTCACCTTTGTTAGTGAAGTCACAAATTACGTCTTTATAGATTATGTACCCATTAGCACAGATTTATAATTTTTTATAATCTTTTAAATCATATAGAAAAGAGAGGAGTTGCAAATCAAAATTATAATATTAATTTTTCTATTGCCCATATATTTATATTTTGATCTGGATTTAAGTCAATGACTGGTGTCCTTCCAACTTGAAGCATTTCCTATAGGGCAGGTTTGGTGGTAATGAACTCCCTCAGCTTTGTGTAGCTGGGAAAGTCTTAAGCTCATCCTCATTTTTATAGGACACATGCTAGATTATAGAATTCTCAATTGACATGTTTTTCCTTTCAGTACTTTAATGTGTTATCTTACTGTTTTGGGGCATCCTCGGCTTTAGCCAAGAAATCCACTGATAACTTTATTCAGGATTCCTTGTATGAGACAATTTTCTCTTGCTGCTTTCAAGATTTTCAGTGTTTGGCTTTTAAAAATTTGATTATAACGTGTGTCATTGTTGTTCTTTAAATTCATCCTACTTGGAATTCTTTAAGCTTTTGGGATTTCGTAGATCCATGACTTCAAACTGGGGAAATTACTGACCATCATTTTTTTCAAATGACCTCTCAGCAAGTCTCCTCCTCGGGGATTCATGTAACACACACACTGGGCTGCCAGGTGGTATCCTATGTGTCTCTCTCCGGTTCTGTGCACTTTTCTTCATTGTTTTTGTTCCTCAGACTATTTTAAATAACTGATTTATTGCTGACTTATTCTTTTGCCTATTCAAACCTGCTGGTAAATCTCTCTGGTAAACATTTCATTTCAATCATTGTATTTTTCAGTTCCAGAATTTTTGTTTGGTTCTTTTGGATTTTTATTTTTATTGATATTCTCATTTTTTTCATGTAACATTTTCCTCACTCCTTTTAGTTCTTTGTCCATATTTCCCTTTAGTTCTTTGAGCATATTTAAGACAGGTTGTTTTAAAGTCTTTATTCAGTATACCCAGTGTCGTTTTCTTCTTCAGGAACGTTTTTCTTTTCCCCCACATCATTTTTCTCCCTTTGAATGGGCCATATTTCCGTTTCTTTGTAATTTTTCTTTTTGGTTGAAAATTTGAGTATTTGAATACACCAGCTTCTCTCCCAGTCTTTGCCGACTGATTCCATGCTAAGGAGGATCTTCAGTAATTAGGTCAGATTTCAATCCTTGGAATACCTGAGGTGGCAGCCTAAGGTCTGTCCTTGGCATGCATCTTGCCCTACCCTGCTTTTGTCCTTTTTTTGATTTCTCCATATACATAGCTACTTTGAAATCTTACTTCCCCAAAAGCCTGACCCCAGCCAGTTTCTAAGTCTGTTATACTGCCTTCAGCATCTGCAAGTATGTAGTCCCCCTGAAGCTTGAACACTCGGTGTCTGATAAGCTTTTTTAACTACCCACTCTTCCCTATCAGAGCTGTGAGTTAGCGCCAACAGACCAGCCTGCCAGGCAGCTTCCAAACAGACTAGCACATTACAAACAGGGTCTGCTCTGCTCCCTCTGGTTCAAAAAAGGGAATACATATATTGGGCAGCTACGTCCTCCCAATCGTGCTGCACAGATTAGGGGCAGGGTGGGAGAAATTTAAAAACACCATGAAAATTCCTACTATTTTGAATGTGGCTTTTATTTGATTGGATCTTCACTTGGTTATTGTATATTTCGAACTATAAGACACAATCCCCCCCCCCATTTGGGAGGAATAATGGTTGTTAATGCTGCTGTTGAGTTGTTTACATTTACATTGGTGAAATATTATGTTATTTATGCTATTAAATATTTTACATTTTTTGCTTCAATTTTTTTTTTCCTATTTTCCTCCTCAAAAACCTGGGTGCATCTTATGGTCAGTCCCAATATAAGGGGCTTCACTTTGGCTACTTTCCAGATCTCTATAAAGTTGTTTTACCCCAGCTCTGGTGGTTAGTTTCATGTTTTCATGGGGGAACAAGGGCCTGAAGCCTCCTAGACTAGTGTCTTCCTCTAAAAATTATATTATTAAATATGTCTTATACTAGCTAGACCTAGTCATATTAAGTGTTCTTAGAACTAGCAAAGGACTTCTGGCCAAGATAGAGGTGTGGGTTGAAACACTGTTCCTCCTCGCACAACCAAGTTTAAAGACAACAAAGTTTTAGTAACAAAAACGCAGCCAGAACACAAAAATTGAACTGTATGGAAGTCCAACAACAATGAACCATTCAGCCAGACCGGTAAGAAGGGCGAAGTCAGTGGCGGAGCGGGGTCAGGCAGGAAAGATCAGTGGACAGACCCAGGAGCACAAGCGGTGGTTGGCGGATCCCAGGCACAGGTGGCAGCGGGCAGACCCAGTGAGGGCGCAGGGTGGCTGGCTGACTGCGGTCAGGCATTCAAGTGCAGATAAACCAAGTGAAGGAGCGAGCAGGGAGACAGACCACACAGGCTAGGGCCCCAGCAATGGGAATTAGAGCCTGAAAGCACCAACTGGAAAGACTTCTGGGGTCGAGGTGCCATGAGAGTTCGTTGGAGAGACCCACAGGGTCCTGGAGGATACACAAGCCCACACACCAGAGAACCAGCACCAGAAGGGCCCAATTTGCTTGCGGGAAGCAGCAGAGGGGACAGAAATCTGAGAGAGAGCAGAACAAATGCCATTGCCCCTCTCTGACCCCATCCCACATACAGCATCACAACCCAGCAGCTTGGGTTGCTCCACCCTGGTGAACACCTAAGGCGCCGCTCGTCATACGTAACAGGCACAAACAGATAAAAACATGGCTCAAGAAACTCTCAGAGCCCCAGAGCCGATAAATCTAAGCGACGAAGAAATAGCCAAACTTTCAGATGCACAGTTCAAAACACTGGTGATCAGGATGCTCCCAGAACTGGTTGATTTTAGTCACAAATTAGATGAAAAAAATGAAGGCTACAATAAGTGAAATGAAGTGAAATCCACAGGGAACCAATAGTGATGGAAACAAATCTGGGACTAAAATCAATGGAGTGGACCAGAAGGAAAATACAAATGACCAAACAAAAGAATGAAGAAACACGAATTTAAAAAAATGAGGAGAGGTTTAGGAACCTCCAGGACATCTTTAAACGTTCCAACATCCAGATTATAGGGGTACCAGAAGGGGAAGAAGAGGAACAAGTGGAAAACTTATTTTTAACAAATAATAAAGGAGAACTTCCCCAATCTGGCAAAGGCAACAGACTTCCAGGAAACCCAGGAAGCTCAGAGAGTTCCAAAGAAGTTGGACCCAAGAAGGAACACATCAAGGCACACCATAATTACATTAGCCAAGATTAAAATGAAGGAGAGAATCCTAGAAGCAGCAAGAGATAAGGGGACTGTCACATACAAAGGAGTTCCCATCAGACTGTCAGCAGATTTCTCAAAAGAGACCTTACAGGCAAGAAGGGGCTCGAAAGAAGTATTCCAAGTCATGAAATCCAAAGACCTACATCCAAGATTGCTCTATCCAGCAAAGCTTTCATTTAGAATGGAAGGACAGATAAAGTGCTTCTCAGATAAGATAAAATTCAAGGAGTTCATCATCACCAAACCCTTATTATATGAAATCTTAAAAGGGACTTATCTAAGAAAAAGATAAAAAATATGAACAGTGGAAGGACAACAAACTCACAGTTATTAACAACCACACCTAAAACAAAAGCAAACTAAGAGGACAGCTAAATCAGGAGCAGAACCATAGAAATGGAGATCACATGGAGGGTTAGCAACAGGGGAGAGGAGAAGGGGGGAGAAGGTACAGAGAATAAGTAGCATAGACGGTAGGTAGAAAATAGATAGGGGGAACGCAAGAACAGTATGGGAAATATAGACTCTAAAGACCTTGTGATACATGGACATAAACAAAAGGGGGGATGGTGGGGGAGGGGTGTGCAGGGTGGGCAGAATAGGACAATTGTAATGGCATAATCAATAAAATATATTCTTTTAAAAAAGAACTAGAAGAAATGATCCAAATCCCCTTAAGGACAAAACATTAAAATGTAAACATGCTGGTTCCTTGAAACATTTGAAGTTAAATAATTATCTTTCCCATTATGCTCAGACATATGAGGTCTGCTTTTTCTGTTCCAACCAAGACCCAAACCATGGACATGAAGCTCCCATGGTGCCCTCAAAAATGTGGAATCAATCTATCCTGTTTTAGAGCAACGCTATTTAAGGCTGGCACGCACTGAGATAAAGAGCTTGTCCCACAGCACAAATAACGCACTGCTTTCCTCATGAAAATCTTGTTATGAAAAAGCTAACTGAACACAACCATGTATTTACTGATGCAGTTTATTTAGATTTGGATGCAGTCTGGTTCTCTCACTGTGGACCAATAACAAGGTCCATGCCAGCTCTTCTGCAAACCAAGCAGCACTGTTTCAGAGCGGTTTTAATTGTTTCCTTATTGAACTCCCCATGCACTCTTTTCTCATAGTTGAATAAAAAGGGAATATAGGAAAAAATACCAGCTTATTTTTAATAAGAACTACTTTTTATCATCTCAGATAAAAACCTGAGAGGTGTTTCATGTCACAGAACCCTAACTTTTTTGCCTTTTAAGTATAAAGTAAAAATAGAGTATGAACTAAATTCAACTACTGTTATTTCATCTAGGGGTTAACAATGTTTCATTATACAAGTATCAAGGGATAAGATTAATATGTTATTAGAAGTTAACCATTATCTAGTCATTTGCATAATATGATTTAACACCTGATATGACCAGACCCACAGAAAACCTACATTGCTATGAAATTTACATTTATGGCTTTAAAGTAGGTATTACAATAATTCTGGCTCTCTGTGGACTTAAAAATAAGTGAATGCCTTTTGTAGAAAAGGTTGACTCAGTATACCATTCATCAACCTAAGTCCTGCAATGTAAAAGCACACATCACTCTATGTTCTATTTATTTAGTGTTCTTTTCTGAGTCCTCTAAGGTGCTTAGCCTAAAACGTATTTGTGTTAGGAATAAGCCCATTAGGAAATTGAAACAAGTAAAAGGACTTCTTTTTTCCAGACCTTAGGGTTTATTTGATCTGTGATTATCTTGCTTTGTAGACTAATTTCCACAGAGTAGTGCTGCAGCGGGAAATTTACAGGCCTCCAAGAAGCAGACCCTGACAACTTCCACTTCTTTTGTTTGTTCTGTTTGTAAAACATCTGCTTTCACATTTGATAAGACTGCCTTCCTTTTAACAGTTTTTTTTTATTACTTAGTATTCCTGCATCAAAATGTATATTAAAGTGAAGGCTACATTTACATTGAAAATGAATTACAGTCCTCAAATAAAAGTTAATAACGTAAGCAGCCAAGAGCTTTACTGGCACATTACATTTTGCAAAACTCATCAGTGTGGTGGCATACTATTCAAGGACGTTAGGAGGACATGAGTATGAAATCTGTTTCCTGATTATTTTGTATTCTCTAGTGAATTCATTCTTTCTTCTCTAAGATACCAACTGTGTTCCTTCTACGACAGCAACTCTCACTGTAGTGAAGTAAGTGCTGCCAAGGAAGAGACCAGTTGAGTTGCTAGCTATAATTTTCATTCTGCTTTCTCCTAGCAGTCTCTATTTCGTAATTGTTTATTCTGTCTCAAGTGATTTACATTTATTTAATCACGACTGGCTGTTTGTGTTCTTTTGGTATGGTACTATAAATTTCTTAATGGCAGGAATCCAGTCATTCAATTGTTTTGCCTAAGGGGCCCGGCAGACAAGGCCATTTTCCAGCGAGGTGGACTTCAGTGCATACCTGGTATACAGGTTACATACACCCAGTCAACACGTGGCTGTGTAGGGATATTTGCATTCTCAGCAGCAATAAGGTCACACACACACAAATTTACATATTTGTTTTTACTGTTTACATCAACTCAATCCTTTTAAGCTGTAATAATCTTTTTAATTATCTTTTCAACAAAGTAAATGGTTATTTCATCAATGCCTTTACCATTTAGCTTTCCTAAAAATGCTAGTCATTAAATTTTTTAAAAAATTCTACCATTATAAAGTGCTCACATTTACTTAACCTGCTGTTCGAGTGTTCTGGTAGACACTTCAGTTCATTGCATGCTTACAGTTAGTGAATGACAGGCACTTAGCATCGGTGAGGAAACCAGCTCATCGTCCACGACAGCCCTCATTCCAGAGTTCACCATAAACAAAACAAAACCAGGGCTGCAACGACCACTGGACACAGCTTCATACTGGAATTTTTTTTCTCCTTTTCATTTGGAAAGAAAAACAGTGGATAACTTTGAAACCTGGGATGCTTCTGTAAGATCTAAAACAGAAAAAGCTTTATCAATCCCTTTACGAGGTCTGGGGTGAATATACCAAGGAAATCTGTAAGATTATGGAATGTTATTTCCTTCTGAAATAGATATTATTTCTATACTACCTGATAAAATAGATATGGAAATAAAGGTTGGTTTTTGTCCTTTGAACCCCTATTTTATTTCTATACTTTTAAATTAACACTGCTTTCTTCAAAGTAAGTTTTTTTAAAAAAATCACCTATGGCGCCCTAGTTGGTGTGGCTCAGTGGATTGAGTGCTGGCCGGCCTGTGAACCAGAAGGTCACTGGTTCAATTCCCAGGCAGGGCACATGCCTGGGCTGTGGGCCGGGTTGGCAGTTGAGGTCGTGCAAGAGACAACCACACATCAATGTTTCTCTCCCTTTCTCTCCCCTTCCTCCTCTAAAAATAAATAAAACCTTTAAAAAAAAAATCACCTATGGCCCAAAATTTAACTCAAGGTTTGAATTCTCAGTAATATTTTTTAAAATATATTTTATTATGCTGTTACAATCATCCCATTTTTTAATCCCTTGTCCCCCTCTGCCCTACACTCCCTCCTTTCAGCACTGCCCCCACCCACTGTAGTTCATGGTCATGCATCGTACATTTAAGTTCTTGGGCTTCTCCATTTCCTAGAGTATTCTTACCCCCCCCCCCCCCCGTCTATTTTGTACCTACCAATTATGCTTCTTACTCCCTGTACCTTTTCCCCCCATTATCTCCCCTCCCCACTGATAATCCTTGATGTGATCTCCATTTCTGTGATTTTGTTCCTGTTCTAGTTGTTTGCTTAGTTTGGCTTTTTTTTAGCTTCAGTTGATACAACAGTTGTAAGTTTGTCGTCATCTTACTGTTCATAGTTTTGATCTTCTTTTTCTTAGATAAGTCCCTCTAACATTTTGTATAAGGGCTTGGTGATGATGAACTCCTCGAACTTGACCTTATCTGAGAAGCACTCTATCTGCCCTTCCATTCTAAATAAAAGCCTTGCTGGATAGAGTCATCTTGGATGTAGGTCATTGCTTTTAATGATTTCAAATACTTCTTTTCAGCCCCTCCTTGCGTGCAAGGTTCCTTTTGAGAAATCAACTGATTGTCTTATGGAAACTTCTTTGTAGGTAACTGTCTTCTTTTCTCTGCTGCTTTTAAGAGTCTCTCCTTTAATCTTGGGTAATTTAATTATGATGTGCCTTGATGTGTCCTTCCTTGGTTCCATCCTCTTTGGGACGCTCTGGGATTCCTGGAAGTCTATTTCCTCTGCCAGATTGGGGAAGTTCTCCTTCATTGCTTGTTCAAATAAGTTTTTCCATTTCTTGCTATTCCTCTTCTCCTTCTAGCACCCCTATGATTTGGATGTTGGAATGCATAAAGTTATCTCAGAGGTTCCTAACCTCTCATTTCTTTTAATTCATTTCTTCATTCTGTTCCAGTGGAATGTGTATTTCTTCTTTCTGTTCCAAGTTGTTGAGTCCTGGTTTCCTTCCTTCACTGTTGGTTCCCTGTATATTATTATTTCACTTTGTAGAGGCTTCACTTCTTAATTTTTCAAGCATACTCAACCATTTCTAAGAGCATTCTGATTACCGGTGTTTTGAATTCTGCATCTATCTCCTTGTCACTTAGTTCTTTTCCTGGCGTTTTGATCTGTTCTTTCATTTGGGCCATATTTCTTTGTCTTGGTATACCTGTTACATTGTAAGAGGCAGAGCCTTAGGTATTCTCCAGGACAGAGAAACACTTGTCTGCGTGTGGCTCTGTATGTAGAGGCCAGGGATCCGAGAGGGAACAATGCTGCTTGCTTGGCTCTTGCCCCGCTTTAAGTCAATTCCTTGGCTCCCCACAAGTGGATTGAACCCTTTCAGGTGCTTCCCTGGTGCTGATTCCCGGGCAGTTGGGCTTGCGTACATTCTAGGATCCCTGGGACCTTTTCAACGAACTCTTCTGTGAGACTGGGAGTTTCTCCCACTGCTGCAACCCCCACAGAATTTTAAAGCCAGAGGTTCTAAAGCTTTAGTTTCCCACACTGGAACCCTAGTTTTCAAGTCTGTCTCGCTCCCCAGTTGTTCCTCTTGGCTTATGCGCATGCGAATGTGGGACCACCCATCCACCTCCTGCCTCACCCACCTGGATTGCCAGCTGCCTCCTTGCCACGTATCCTCTCCACCCTGGCTTCCCATATCCACCCCTCCCACTGGTCTGGATGAATATTTCTTTAACTCCTTGGTTGTCATACTCCAATACAGTACAATTTTCTGGCAGTCATTCTGGTTGGTTTTTGTTTTTAAAGTGGTCGTTAACTTTTTTTTGGTTGTGTGAGAAAGTGAAGCATTATCTACCTATGCCTCTATCTTGGCTGGAACTCAATTCTCAATCTTCCCTACTAAAACAGTCGTGGTGGAACAAAGGGTAGCTGAGAAAAAAGACCCACTGATTTCTTTTCACCTTCTTTCCCAGAGAATTAATCAAATTCTTTGTTAAAGATTTAAATACTGCATAAAGGATAAAGAGTCTTTGTGTGAATTAGGATTCACCATAAGAAATATAAAAGTTAGCCCGAGGGTCACTAACATACTTAATTAGGGTCGCAGCTTTCTAATACTACACTCTACTTTTTAATATTTTTTCAAAATCTTATTGTAATAACCTCATAACTATAGAGGAAAGTTGTAGAGCTCCCTTTGAATGAAACATATTTTGACTGATTAAATAGCTGGGAGTTCACAGAGCCTAAATTTTTCTTCCATAAAAATGAGCTATTAAGAGTAAATAAAGCCCTGGCCGGTGTAGCTCAGTGGATTGAGCACAGGCCTGCAAACCAAAGGATCGAGGTTCGATTCCCAGTCAGGACACATGCCTGGGCTGCAGGCCAGTTACCAGCAGAGGATGCACAAAAGGCAACGATACATTGATATTTCTCTCCCTCGCTCCTTCCCTTCCCCTCTAAAGATAAATAAATACAATCTTAAAAAAAAATGAAAAACAAGACAATAGACTGTAACATAAAAAGAAATAACCTATTATCACTATAGTATGCATGCACATTCAAACATGGAAAATACCACACAGGAAACAAACATTTTTTAAAAAGTTTAAGATCATAAATAGGTCATTGTCACAACACATTTCAGAATTGAAAAAACAAACATTTTGGCTTTTTAGGAAAAGGATTTCTTTTAAAAAATCAATTCCCTCATCATTGAAAGGACTTGTGCATTTTAAAATTTCCAGTCTCCTAAGGCACAATATTTATTTAATCAGAATGCCAATATCATCACCCTGCTTTAGAAAGAATGAGGCAAGGCATTAGCACTAATAAAAACTAAATTTGATGGACAAAATCATCAATCATTTAAGAAAAAGGACAAAGAAACAGACCAAGTGATGATCATTTTCGTTGAGAACCTCAGTGTTGTTATGTAGAACTGTTAAAAATTTTCTAAGATCAAACTATTTTACCTCAAACAGATTAAAGTGTACTTTCTTTTAAAAGGACTTGGGAGGAAAAAAAAATAAATTTAAAGAGGTATGCGGAGGGGTAAGCTTTGTATGGGACCCAGAGCAGAGGCCTAGTTCATTCCTAGTCTTCAGGCAGACCCAGAAAATAAGGCATTCCAGCCCACCCCCCACCAACTGAGATGCAGCGATATACTATGATCAGATGTTTACACTTTTTATCTAACCAAAAAGTTCTTTAAAATGTAACAAATATAAAAATTCCTCATTTTTAAGTCTGCCTTAATTTGTCCTCTGTGATATCAACTGAACTTTAAGGTTTTGTATGTACAGTGTGGTGATTTAGTGTTACTTTTAGAAGAAAAAATACCTACAAAGTTAGTGATTGTCCACAGATGAAATATGGGGTGAGGTTCATAACTGAATCAACCATGGAGTGTTATGTTAGTCCACTGTAAACTCTTAAAAGTTAAGACTGGGAACTGTGTGTATCAGACACATCCGAGTACAAAAGGAGAGGAGAGAAGCCTGTCTGTCATTCCAATTCCGACAAGGTGCACGGTCTTCGAAATTCCTGTCCACGTTCATGGAGCCATTTATTGGATACTATAAGAGAACAAAATATATTAACTCACTGGTAAGAACTAGGTCTTTAGTAAAGTTTTTAAATGGGCTAAAAGTTCAAGACCACAACTAGACAAAGGCCGATGCTACTTAGGCAGTCTTTCAAATACTTCACTAAATGTTGGAAACACAAAAAATTTTAGACATGTGTACATTTGAGAGTCTATATATGTGAATTTCCTAAAGTTTCTAATGTTTAATGTAAGGCTTGAAATGAAACACATTTTAAAAATGAACACAAAGTCTTCACTCTAAAGGAGCAACTCTCTGATCAATCACTACTATTATGTGTTCATTATTTCCTTGGTCCATGATACCGTTTTCTACTGTGACCCCAAAGCAACTGATTTCCTATTCCTTCTTCTGTATCATAGAACCTAATCAATAGCAGCAACATGTACAAAATATCTAAACTGGGACCCCTAGTAACTCTTAACTATTCTTTTACCTTTCTCAGCTCCTGTATCTAATCTTTAATTAGTCAAACCTGGTCAATTTGCTGAATCTTTTCTTTGGTTTCCTACCCTTGTGCTGCTTCCTTAGTCCACGCTTTCATCATCGCCCACTTAAGACAATAGAAAAACCTTTCTAAACCAATCTCTCCTTCACTAGCCCCTCTTCATCCTAGTCCAGTGGTTCTTAAACATAATTGTCAGAGAAGATTTTAAACCTCTGATGATCAGGTGTTACTCCTTAACCTTCCTGTGTCCAACACGGTAGCTACTACACACATGTGGCTACCGAGTACTCGAAATGCGGCTCGTGACACACGTTAAAGTGGATCTATGGGGTTAAATGATATGTTGAAATAACTGCATCTCGTTCTTTCTATTTTTTTTTTAAATGTGGCAACACCTACACTTCATGACCTTGACAATAAGCGCCTCTCTCGTCTCTTAATAGTCCCAGACTTGGATCCTGACATGCCTAGAAAACTATTGCTCTATCTCCAAAACCAAATTTAAAAATAAGCTTTGAAGAAGCCTCCCCGAAGGTAAGAAGCTGCCCTCTTCTGTTTTCATCTTTGTATTAGTATGTGCTACACTACAATTTTTCCATTAGTATTCTCAATCAGCTACAACTGTGAACCCATTAAGGGAAAGATATCATCTTAAAATAACTTAAGACTCCAAGTAAGGAGTCTTAAAATAACAAGTGGAAATATTATTGAAAATAAAACTCATCATCAAAATTCTGATCTGTTAAAAGCAAATTTATGTTAAGATGAGAAACTTGCTTGGTTGAATCTTCATTCTGTGTTAAAGTCATAGCATGCAAATCTGTCAAAAGTTTTGTTTTCAATTTCTTTTAAGATGTAGATAATTTTAAAATATGAAACAAAAATCACAAATTCTATTCAGAGAATACAGAAAATATTTACCCCATTTGTTTCCAACCAGCACTGGACACGCTGCGTGCCGTGTACTATAGTCTCCTTCTCCACTGGCAAACAGATTATACCAGAAAACAGCAGTTCCCTGTGGAGAACAATACAAAATTATCCTCAAATAAAATATCAGGTTATAACTTCTTCAGTGAATTTTCCTCTTCTCCTGTGAAACTACTCCTCTATGGCAGCTATAGCTTCCTCTAATAAATATAATTCTGAAGCTATGAGTGTCATGTACAAAATATTAGTGATCACATGAAAACACTGATACTACAAAGTTGCTTGCCAAAAAAGGAGACTCGTCAAAACAAATCTTGCAACAGCAGGATGGAGGGGGAAACATCACATGAAACCCATATTAGAAATGAAAACGTTTAAATACTAAACCGTGGTGGTTCATTACCTCAAGGTACTCCTAGTAAATTGTACCATAAAAATATCCATAATTTTACCTAAAGATAATATAGTCCTTAAGTATACTATCTTTAAAATTGTAATTCATTAATTAGACCATGAAATAAAGATGCATCTCTTCCTTAGGGGGTCAAAATAAAGAGACACAAAAAATCAAAATAACAAACCAAGTTTACCTTTTTGGGCCAAACACTAGCGCCTACTTCAGGAAACACAGTGGCTCCTCCTGCTGACACGTCGCTCATCTGTAAGAGGTGAGAAAGCATCATTAAAAGTGCTGGTACACGGACGTTTGTTAAACCGAATACCAGAATGTGAGCACATCTGGAATTCTACTTACATAGGGGGTTTGTACCTGCTACTCAGTTTTTGAAAAACAAAAGATGCTGTTTAGGTTTACATACTTAAGTAAAAAAGTACACATAATAAAGTAAAGGAATAATAAAGTCAGGAAGGGAAATGGGAACATAATTTGGGACAGGCACTTCACTTATAGCTAGAGGTAAAAAGAATGAGTTAAATTTGACAAATGTAGGAATATAGAGTATAAACATATATTTTATTCTACTAGAAGATAATATCCGTGGAGCAGACACTTTCACCCATTTTGTTCATAGCTGAACTTTAGTGTCTGGAACAGTATCTCAAGATTAGTAGGTGCTTGGTAAATTAATTTAGACAAAATGGAAACTTAAAAAGAAAAATAACAATACACTAAAATCAGTTTTGTCATTTTTTGTGGTAGGGAATCAACACACATTAACTGAAAAGTAGAAGATAAAAGGTTTATATAAAGTTGGTCTCCAGGATAACCCAGAACTCAACTATGAACATTCCACATTAACTGAAGCACATGCACAAAACACGGCAAAGGAAACAAATCATATTGTGAAGGTTTTGTCAAAAGCAACGTAAATAGAAGGTACAGGCAGATGAAGACTATCACAAAGCAAAAACTAACTATATGCTATATCCAAGAGTCACATCTAAAACAAGTGAGTTACAAACACTGAAAACAGAAAAGATTTGCCAGATAAATGCTGTATCAAAGAAAAAGTTCCAACTTAATATCAGACACAGTCTAAATCAAGGTAAAAAGCATTAAGTGAGATAAAGAAGGGCATTTCACCATGAAAAATATATAATCAATAAGGAAGAACTCACAGCTCTTAACAATTAACAGCAATAAAACAAGCTAACTTTAGAGAAATTAAGAAGTTGTATTATGCAGCCTACACAGTAACAATATTTAAATAATGGGGGTGAAATGAATATTAATCTAATCAAATATATAATTAGAAGGGGGTATAATATTCAAATAATCTATACAATCTAACAGTCAAATAATCTAATCTAAATAAATATTGGACCAAATAGTATAGTATCATTATGTTCATAAAAGCAAAGAAACAGGAGAAGAAACAAATACAGCCAAAAACATCTGAAAAGATATTCAACCTCTCTAATCAGAGAAATGCAAACTAAAACCACAATAACTGCCAATCTGATAAGTGAAAGATCAAAAAGTGACAAATACATTGCACTTGCAGTTGGGATATAAATTGGTACACTCTATGGAGAGTTCATCTCTAAAAAGTATACAAGACTTGCAGTGTAAATTTTGTATAATGTACCTATCAACTTCTCTCCTGGTTTTCCCTTTGCCATAATCTGCTCATTTTAAATTCATTGATAAGTCTTAAATCCTTTTTGATCCAAAATCCTTTTTTCATGGTACCTTGAATCTTTCATTCGTATGGCATCTTAGATCTTTTTAAAGACACTACAGATGACAGGTATGGAAATAGCGAAGGAGGGACAGAGATAAGGAGGGTGAGAAGGTTGGGATGGATACAGGGAGCAAGAAATAAAAGAGCGACATTTCAGCAGTAAGTGAGATAGCAGAAGTGACATTATCTGACTTCTGAGGACAGATACTAAAAGTTCCTGTACTTCTGCTGTGTATTTCAGGGGGGATACTTGCTCTTGCATTACAGTTACCACGTGCGAGGAAGCCCAAGCCACGTGTAGGTATTCTGGCCAACTGCCAGCCTCAATGTCAGCCTTCAAGATGGATCCCAGGGCTAGTCATCATCTGACTGCGAATGCACGAGAGATCCAAAAGAACCCTGAGGGAAGTCCAGTCAACCTCACAGCCATGAAAGATTAAAATAAAGATATTTTAAACCATTCAGTTCTGGGGTGATTTGTTATGCAGCAAGAGTTAACTAGAGCAAAGATTATAATCAAATCTTAGTTTTTTTCTATATGTATGAATATATATTTAATTAAAAAAATTAAGAAATAGCTCTGGATGGTGTGGCTCAGTGGACTGAGTACCGACCTGTGAACCAAGTCCCCAGTAGGGGGCACACAAGAGGCAACCGTAAATTGATTATTTCTCTTCCTTTCTCTAAAAATAATAAAATATTAAAAAAATTAAAGAAACAAAGTTCACACTATTTTGAAACTCTGAGAAAGAATGTGAGGATGGTTTTCCTTGGTGGGGCTTCTACGGTGCTGTTTGTGCTCCTTCATCTGGATGCTGACTATCACAGATTATTATTATTATTTTTAAAGATTTTATTTATTTATTTGATTAAATAAAAATTATTTTAGAGAGGGAAAGAGAGGAGAGAAACATCAGTGTGCGGTTGCCTTCTGCATGCCCCCTACTGGGGACCTGGCCCACAACCCAGGCATGTGCCCTGACTAGTAATTGAACTGGCAACCCTTTGGTTCACAGCCCATGCTCAATCCACTGAGCTACACCAGCCAGGGCAGATTATTATTATTATTACTATATAGTTAGCATTTTCTATACTTTTATATCAGGTAAAGTTCAAAACTATAAAAATCATGTGTACTGCAGTCATCATCTGACTGCAAATGTGTAAATTCATATAGACAGAGACGCTTATATACACATAGATGACCAAACAGTCCATACTACAAAATACCAACAATGACTGTCTCTAAGTAGTGAGACTGTCAGTAATTTTAATTTTCTTCTTCAGGTTGTAATAGTACAACTTAAAGTTACAACTGAAAAAATATCGTAACTCCCTTTACTAAGTTGTAAAAACTTTAACTAAGATGTTAAATAAAAGTAAACATCTGAACACATCAAAATAAGTAAATTACATGATCAAACCCCAACTTAAAATAAAAGTTTCAGCTATAACTTACATAAAACAGCCATGTTGCAATTCTATTTCCTGTCCCCAGCTCTTTAAAAGCATCTGGCTCATCCTTCTGTAAATGAAACACAACTCATTCAGTGGTGTAAAATTCAGTAATGCAAATTCTCCAGTGGCAACTAAACATCAGTAATATGCCAAAGATTATGACAGAAACAACTCCAAAAGGTTCCTTTCTAATATTCAGTGAAGTTTATGCAGCAGTCATGCAAATATATTTGTTGGTTGTTGGTTCAACTTGTACACTGACTACTTTTGATAAGATCACTGGAGGAAAGAACCCCAGATTTACTAAGGTAAATAATAAGAACCAATAGTTACCATTCACAGATTATTTAAAAAATTACCATCTGCCCTTTTAGCTTCCAAAAGAAAAAAACAAGACATGAGCATCTCTCGCTACATTCATGAAGTCTATTCTCTGTGAGCAGAAAGTTTACCTTGAGATTTACTTTGAATTCACGATCCATTCAAATGTTTACTGCTGCTGTGACTGTCTTTCTTTAGAATAGTCAGCAATTTAATCTGGCTGCAGAATTCATATCTGGCTATTTAAATCTAAATTAAAATATAGTGTAGTCTCTTGGCATTTATCCCAGAAAAATGAAAGTATATTTTCTGCACAGAAATTTACATACTTATCTGTTAATAGCCCACAACTGGAAAGTACCTGAACACCTGTCAGAGACTGAATGACTAAAAATACTGCGATACATTCATACTATGGACAGCCACACAGCAATAAAAAGGAACACAACAGTGATACTTCCCGTTACACCTGGATAAACCTTAAGGGAATTTTACTGAATGAAATCTAAAAAGAATACATACTGTATATATAACATTCATATAACATCCATATAACATTCTGAAACAATGATTACAGGGAGATTAGTGGTTGGCAGCAGTGAGGGAAGGGAGGCACAAGGGCTTGTGCAGCTACACAGCAGTACTGCAAGGCAGTCCTGGGGTGATGGTGTGGTTATGTATCTGAGTGGTAGTTACACAAAACTACACACATAATAAAACTCCATAGACACTCTCACAAACACACACACACCAGTGCATGTGTAACTGCTGAAATATGAATCAGCTGCGTGGTTTGTGTCACTGCCAAGTTCCTGGTTCTGATAGTGTTCTGCAAGATGTTAACATGGGGCAAGGCAGAGTGAAGGGGCATGTATAAAACTCCCTGAACGTTTCTTTGCAACTTCTTAGGAACCTGTAATTACTTCAAAACAAAAACCTAAGAAAAAAATTACATTAATATAGAGACTTGTACTGTAAGTCTTTTACATCATCCAAGACCTGCAACATTTTTCAGTAATTGAAAAATAAGACTTCAACTTCCGCCAAGATGAAGGCATAGATGGAAACACTGTGCCTTCTCACACAATCAAGTTTAAAGACAACAAAGTTTTAGTAACAAAATATGCAGCCAAAACACAGAAAATTGAACTATACGGAAGTCTGACAACAATGAACCTTTTAGCCCGACCAGTAAGAGGGGCGAAGCCAGCAGCGGAGTGGGGTCAGGCAGGAAAGATCCACTGGACCGACCCAGGTGCACAGGCAGCTGTGGGCAGATCCCAGGTGTGGAGTAGCAACGGGATGACCCATGGAGGGCACAAGGCAGCAGGCTTGCTGTGGACTGCGGTTACACATTTGTGTGCAGATAAAACAGCAAAGAAGCGAGCAGCGAGACAGATCACGCAGGCCCCAGTGGCAGGAAGCAGCAGAGGGGACCGCTATTGCCCCTCTTTGACCCCGCCCCAACATACAGCATCACAAACCAGCCACCTGGGTGGCCCCGCTCTGGTTAACACCTAGGGCTCCGCCCCTCATACATAACAGGCACGAACTGACTAAAACAGGGCTCAAGAAGAACTCAAAGCCCCAGACCCACAACTCTAAGCGACGAAGAAATAGCCAAACTTTCAGATGCACAGTTCAAAACACTGGTGATCAGGATGCTCATAGAACTGGTTGATTTTAGTCACAAATTAGAGGAACAAATGAAGGCTAAACTAATTGAAATGAATGGAAATGCACAGGAAACCAATAGTAATGGAAAGGAAACTGGGACTCAAATCAAAGGAGCGGACCAGAAGGAAGAAAAAAATGACCAAACAGAAAAATATGAAGAAAGAAGTATTCAAAAAAAATGAGGAGAGGCTTAGGAACCTTCAGGACATCTTTAAACACTCCAACATCCAAATTATAAGGGTACCAGGAGAAGAAGAGGAACAGTCACAAGTGGAAAACTTATTTGAATAAATAATAAAGGAGAATTTCCCCAATCTATTGCAAAGGAAATAGACTTCCAGGAAATCCAGGAAGCTCAGAGTCCGAAAGAAGTTGGACCCAAGAAGGAACACACCAAGGCACATCATCATTACATTAGCCTAGATTAAAATGAAGGAGAGAATCCTAGAAGCAGCAAGAGCTAAGGGGACTGTCACCTACAAAGGAGTTCCCATCAGACTGTCAGCAGATTTCTCAAAAAAGACCTTACAGGCAAGAAGGGGCTGGAAAGAAGTATTCCAAGTCATGAAATCCAAGGACCTACATCCAAGATTCCTCTATCCAGCAAAGCTTTCATTTAGAATGGAAGGGCAGATAAAGTGCTTCTCAGATAAGGTCAAATTCAAGGAGTTTATCATCACCAAGCACTTATTATATGAAATGTTAAAGGGACTTACCTAAGAAAAAGAAGATAAAAAAGATGAACAGAGAAAGGACAGCAAACTCACAGTTATTAACAACCACACCTAAAGCAAAAGCAAACTAAGAGGACAGCTAGATCAGGAGTGAACCATAGAAATGAAGATCACATGGAGGGTTAGCAACAGGGGAGTGGGAAGAGAAGGGGGGAGAAGGTACAGAAAATAAGTAGCATAGATGGTAGGTAGAAAACAGACAAGGGGGGGGGGCAAGAATAGTATGGGAAATATAGAAGCTAAAGAACTTGAGCCCTGGCTGGCATAGCTCAGTGGATTGAGCGTGGGCCTGTGAACCACACAATCGCGGTTTGATTCCCAGTCAGGGCACATGCCTGGGTTGCAGGCCAATTCCCAGCAGGGGACTCATGAGAGGCAACCACATATTGATGTTTCTCTCCTTCTCTTTCTCTCTAAAGATAAATAAATAAAATTAAAAAAGAAAAAAGAAAAATCTCAACTAAACAATCTAAAAAAAAAACTTGAGACCCGTGGTCATAAACTAAAGGGAGGGAATGGTGGGGGAGGGGGTACATGGGAGAGGGGAATGAAGGGGGGAATAGAACAACTGTAATGGCATAATCAATAAAATATATTTTTTTAAATTAAAAAGAAAAAGAAAAATAAGACTTCTGACCAGGTATGTCCTATAGCCAGGAGGCATAGCTAGATACCCTTTGCCAACTTGCACAACCAAAAGAGAGACAACAACAAATTTAAAAATAAAAAACAACCAGAAATGACAGAAAATCAAACTGTATGGATGTCCTACAACCAAGGAGTTAAAGAAGAAACATTCACCCAGACTGTTAGGAGGGGTGAAGACAGGCAGCAGGGCAGAGAGGACACTTGGCAAGGTGCTAGCTGGCTGACTGGGTGAGGCAGGGCTGGTGGACCAGGTGGTCCTATATTTGCATGCAGATAAACTGGGAGGAATAACTGGTGAGAGAGACAAACCTTGCAACCCAGGGTTCCAACCTGGGAAAGTAAGGCCTCAAAATTGCTAGCTGTAAAAACCTATGGGGGTTGCAGTGGTGGGAGAAATTCCAGCCTCACAAGTGAGTTCATTGGAGAGACCCACTGTGTCCTATCATGTACACAAACTGCCCACTTGGGAATCGAAATCAGAAGGGCCCAATTTCCTTATGGGAAGTGGGGGAAGTGACTGAAAGCCAGCTGAGAGCCGAGTAAGCAGCACTGTTCCCCCACGAACCACTCCCCCACATACAGAGCCACATCCAAGTGAGTAGCCCTGCCCTGGAGAAAACTAAGGCTCTGCCCCTTACAACAGAACACATGTGCCAAGACAAAAAAATATGACCCAAATGAAATAACAGATCAAAGCTCCAGAAAAATAACCAAGTGATGAGGAGATAGCCAACCTATCTAACGCGGAGTTCAAAACACTGGTAATCAGATGCTCATAGAAATATTTGAGTATGGTCACAAAATAGAGAAACAAGTGAAGGCTATGCAAATGGCAATAAAGGAAAATGTGCGGGGAACCAACAGTGACAGGAAGGAAACCTCAACTCAAATCAACAATAATCTGGAATAGAAGAAAGACATAAACATATAACCAGAACAGAATGAAGAAACAAGAATTTAAAAAATGAGGAAAAGGTTGGGAATCTCCTGGACAACTTTAAATGCCCCAACATCCGAATCATAGAGGATGCCAGAAGGAGCAGAGGAAGAGCAAGACATGGAAAACTTATTTGAAAAAATAATGAAGAAGAACTTCCTCAATCTAGCAAAGGAAATAGGCTCCCAGGAAGTCCCGGAAACTCAGAGTCCCAAAGAAGATGGACCCAAGGAGGGACACACCAAGGCACATCATAATTACATTACTCAAGGTTAAAGAGGAGAGAATCTTAAAAGCAGCAAGAGAAAAGGAGACAGTTACCTACAAAGGAATGCTCATAAGACTACTGGCTGATTTCTCCAAAGAAACCTTGAAGGCAAGAAGGGGCTAGACAGCATCATCCTAATCCCAAAACCAGATAAAGATACAACAAAGAAAGAAAACTTCAGGCCAATATCACTGATGAACATAGTCAATAAAATCCTCAATAAAATATTGGCAAATCACATCCAACAATACATTAAAAAGATCATATACCATGACCAAGTGGGATTCATCCCAGGGATGCAAGGATGGTTCAATATTCGCAAATCAGTAAATGCAATACATCATATAAACAAAAGCAAAGACAAAAATCACATGATCATATCAATAGATGTGGAAAAAGCTTTTGATAAAGTACAACACCCATTTATGATAAAAACACTCAGCAAAGTGAGAATAGAGGGAGCATTCCTCAATATAATAAAGGCCATATATGAGAGACCTATAGCCAACATCTACTCAATGGGGAAAAACTAAAATCTTTTCCACTAAGATCAGGAACAAGACAAGGTTGTCCACTTTCACCACTTCTATTCAATATACTATTGGAAGTTTTAGCCACAGCGATCAGACAAGAAAAGGAATAAAAGGCATCCAAATGAGAAAGAAGGAAACAAAACTGTCACTGTTTGCAGATGACATGATAATGTATATGGAAAATCCTATAGACTCTACCCATAAACTGCTCAACCTAATAAATGAATTTGGCAAAACAGCAGGATACAAAGTCAATATCCAGAAATCAAAGGCATTTTTGTATACCAACAATAAAAAAGCATAAGCAAAATTCAAGGGAAAAATCCCATTTGATATAGCAAAAAGAAAAATAAAATATCTGGGAATAAACCTAACCAAGGAGGTAAAAGACCTGTATGCAGAAAACTACACAACACTGAAGAAAGAAATCAAGGAAGACACAAATAAATGGAAACATATACCATGTTCATGGATTGAAAGAATTAACATCATCGAAATGTCCATACTACCCAAAGCGATTTACAGATTCAATGCAATACCTATTAAAGTACCAATGGCATACTTCACAGATATAGAACAAACACTTCAAAAATTTATATGGAACCATAAACGACCTCGAATAGCAGCTGCAATTTTGAGAAAGAACAACAAAAAGTAGGAGGGATCACAATACCTGATATCAAAATGTATTACAAGACCACTGTAATCAAAACAGCCTGGTACTGGCAATAAAAGCAGGCACATAGACCAATGGAACAGAACAGAGAGTCCAGAAATAAACTCAAGTCTCTATGGTCTATTAATATTCAACAAATGGGGCAGCAACATAAAATGGACTAATAATAGCCTCTTCAACAAATGGTGTTGGAGAGAAATATAGAAGCTAAAGAACTTGAGACATGTGGACATAAACTAAAGAGGGGTATTGTGGGGGAGGGGGAGTGCAGGGTGGAGGGGAATGAAGGAGTGAAATAGGACAACTGTAATGGCATAATCAATAAAATATATTTAAAAAAGAAAAAGAAGATAAAAAATATGAACAATAAAGAGACAGCAAAGAGAAATGGAGATCACATGGAGGGCTATCAGCAGGGGAGTGGGAGGGGAAGAGAGGGGGAAAGGGTACAGAGAATAAGTAGCATAGACAGTAGGTACAAAATAGACAGGGGGAGGTTAAGAACAGTATAGTAAATGGAGAAACCAAGGAACTCATATGTACAACCCATGAACATGAACTAAGGGTGAGAGGTGGGGGGATGCTGGTGGGGGGGTGCAGTATAGAGGGGAATAAAGGGGAAAATGGGACAACTTAATAGCATAATCAATAAAATATACTTGAGAAAAGAAAAATAAAGTTCAGTTTAGAAAATTAAAAAAGAAAAATAGAAAAAAAAGACTAAAAATATATTCTTTGCTGGTCTACATAGAAAAATAATCTAAGATTATGAGATTAAGACAATAATAGTTGGCCCTGGCTGGTATAGCTTAGTGGATTGAGTGTGGGCCTGTGACCCAGAGTATCGCAGTTCAATTCCTAGTCAGGGCACATGCCTGGGTTGCAGGCCAGTTCCCAGCAGGGGACACATAAGAGGCAACCATACATTGATATTTCTCTCCCTCTCTTCTTCCATTCCCCTCTAAAGATAAATAAATAAAATATTTTTTAAAAAGACAGTCAAGAGTTATAACAGAATATACAGAGTGTATTTTCTTTCAAGAGAATAAACCCTTATTTAAAAATAGTAACAGATCAAGAAATTTATTAAAATACCCTGCACATTTTTTGGAATTCTTGTAATTACAATAAATCTTAAATTAAGATTAGGTAATGCCATACTTTATAGCTCAATATGTAAAATCAAAAAGGTTCAATATTTATTAATCTTAAGTAAGAGTACTTGGGCAATAATAGTTTTTTGCAAATTGCTTTTATATTATTCTCCAGTCTCTTCATATCTATTTTGTATATTTTATCTTCCTGTCTCTCAAAATGTATTCTTGTAATTTCTTCAGTTTTATCAGCCAATTCACTTGTTCACCTCATCTGTCTCTAATGTGTTTTAACTTACCCACTAAACTTTAAATCCTAACAATTACTTTT
Organism: Artibeus jamaicensis; assembly: GCF_021234435.1. Lineage (NCBI taxonomy): Eukaryota > Metazoa > Chordata > Mammalia > Chiroptera > Phyllostomidae > Artibeus > Artibeus jamaicensis. The sequence continues at coordinate 24,477,830 of NW_026521788.1, forward strand.
TTCAGCTAGAATTTCTCTTTGTTTTTAAATATGTTAAATCATTTTGAAAGCTTATTAATTTTATCCTATCTTTTATTTTTCACGTTATATAGTTATGTTATATTCTGCACCTGACGATTCAAGTGTCTTAACATCCTAGAGGCGTCTCATTCTGTCGGTTGCTTTAGTCTCACCAACAGTGCCTTCTTACTACTTAGTAATTTTTTAAAAAATTAGTTCACATTTAGCTGAACTTAATCTTTAAAATTCCCAAGGTGCTAGAATGAGGATGTGTCTCTTCAGGGAGCCAAGTACCAAGGACACTACTAAGCTAACAACTTTAAATTAATGTCTCCTCTTCCAGGGTAGTAAAAATTCAAACTCGAGCTCCATGTGAGGGCGGGCCCAGGCCTTCAAACTCCCAGCAGAAGCTGCCTATGCACACTGCACTCCAGCCAGGACGGTGAGAGACATGTGTCCTGAAGGCTCCTGACTCAGCGGATTGTTGTCAAAGCCATTCTGTCTTGCTCGGAAGGTGGAATCCTTTTGGAGATTGAGGTTTTATGCAGGAGTCTCAGGTTCAATAACCTGCACTATGGCAGGTCCTCTCATAGAGCTGTTCACCCCCAAACTCTAGATTCCTGGAAATACATGCCACCAGCCTCAGTGTTTTTTACCCCCCATCAACACTCTAATTTTAGTCTAGGTTTTCTTTGTCCAGTTTGCTTTTGGTAATTTCCTGTTTCTTCCAGGTATATTGATGCATTTAAAAGCATTCTAAATTATTTTCCTGTGTATCTAGGTTTGGTGTTTTTTTTTACTGTTAAAAAGGCTTTACAGAGTATTTATTCCACCGTCCTTCCATGAATTACAAATAGGTTATGAATTTTTAACACTAAAGAACAGAATTCCTACTGTTTCTACTTACCCGTGCAAAATCAAAATGCGGTTCATACTGTCCTCCCACTCCATAATTTGCTACCTGAAGGAGAGAGACAAAGCATGAACGAAAACTACCAAGATTACTATTTAAAAATCTATGAGCCCCATTTTGGCCTCCTACATTATCATGGTTAGGTACTTCTAGAGAAACGAGAAGCAAAGCATTTTGTGTTATTTTATTTTATACTCACCTGAGAATATGCTTAGAGAGAGCAAGGAAGAGAGGAAGGGGGAGGGATGGAGGAAGGCCGGGTGGGGGCTTGGGGAGAAGAGAGGCTGGAGTAGGAGGGGGGAAAGAAGGAAACATCCATCAGTTGCCTCCCATACACACCCTGACTTGGGGATTGAACCCACAACTTTTTAGTGTATGAGATGATGCTCCAATCAAGCCATCCAGCCACGGTGAGAAGCAAAACACTTGAAATCAATGAGAGTTCCTAAGTAACCACTGATAAAAAGCATGGATAGCTACTGTATGCTATTTGAGAACATTTGTGAATAGGCTTTTCTTTAAGCAAATGTTGGGATGCATGTTTTTCTCTAATATATAACAAACTAAAAGTTGAATTAGAATTTTAGAGTTAAAATTTTCTAAAACTAGAATTATGAGATTTCTATGATTAATTTTCACTAAACATTTCCTTTTGGAATTTAAATCAAGGCATGTTTTGCAAACCTCTAAATGCTGGCAAACTCCCAATATACTTTCATAAAATCCCTTTCCCACATAGTTTCCCTACTAAAGTGAAAAAAGGGAAGAAGTTAACACCAACTGCCTTATTCAGGGCTCTAACAACTTCAGTTGGCTCTGACAATGTACTAGTATGACATAGCAAAAAGAAGTTAAGAAAAATATTTGGTCTGAGTTCAAGTTTCAGCTTTCTCAGTTACACTGTATGTAACTTTGTATATAACCTCAATTTCCTTACTTACACTGTAAGAAAAATGACACCTTCTTTTACTCCCTCCTTCCATCCCAATATGGTAAAATGCTGACAAAAATGAAAGAATCATGTAATTTAAAGAGTAATGTTGAAGATATGACATGAGAACATAATTTAAAGAGTGTTACCCACAGTAAAACCCAAGTTCTAGCTAAATTATTGTCACTCTGGATATTTTACTACTTTTTAAAAAAAATCCTCAACTGAGAATATGTTTATTGATATTAGAGAGGAGAGAGGGAGGGTGGAAGAGAGAATCACCAATTGGTTGACTCCCATACATGCCCCAATGGGGAAATGAACCAGCACCCTAGGTATGTGCCCTGACAGGGAATCGAACCCACAGTCTTTTGGTGTACAGGACAATGCTCCAACCGAGCCACCTTGTCTTATATTATAGATACCTTGAGTTGGATCAGCCTATTAAAAAGAAATACATCAAGTAGCCTGAAAGAGCCTGTGAAGTCTAAGCAGATGAAAATAAATGCAGATCAGGAAAGAAAAAGACACACACAGCAAAGACTTTCTAATAATCAGATAAATACCAAGGAAATTGTAGATTACCATGGAATGGCAACTTAATTAAACAAATTTAAATATAGGCTGTCCTGCTTTGCCCAATTCCAAAATGTACAAATCTCAGATAACATGGTTTAGCTAAGCATTAACACTAGAACCTGACAACACAGTTGAAACTTCAGTTACCGTGGTATATTCATTTTGAGTAATGCATGACTTCATGCATTACTGCTTCAAATGTCACTGCTAGGTCTTCAGTCCACAGACTGCTAAGTCAGTAAGAGCTACACATCAAGATCATTACCAATCACCTCAGTTCTTTCAAAGTCTATCAGTGATCAGTCACTGCACATCTATTACTCAGTCTGAATAACATACAGTATAAATAACGTACAGACAGCAAATCACGTGGTTATGTTGCCACCTTATCTCCCAGTGAGAACCCATGTGATATTTTATGAAAATGTATTATTGGAAAAGGAATTGATCAATAAAGGATGACTGAGAAATGTAAAGGAATAATGCTTTAAATTAAATTCAAATCAAACTTAAGTGGAGATATAGAAGAAATAGCTACATGAAATGCTTCCACTTTTGCTATTCAAAAAACTACACTTACTTTGAAGATGGCTGCAGAGTAGATAGAAGCTACACTCACCTCCCAGAACCAAACCAGATGTACAGCTAAATTATAGTGCAATCAACCTGAATAACCTGCTGAAGGTGAGATGAACAGAAGTATTATAATCAAGGATCTAAAGAAGTCACATAGAGACTGTAGAAAGAGCAAACATACAAAAAGGGCTGGCTCCTGCACCCACCTGTGGTTGTTGATAATCTAGAGAGATATCTCAGCTGCAAAAGCTCTACTTGAGGAATGTGGGGTTTGAACCCCATGCCAGGATCCCTAACCTAGACCACCAGAACTGGGATGAGGAGCCTGCATAACATCTAGTTGTGAAAATCAGCGGGGGACTTCTGTCTGACTGAAAGAGAAGGGAGTCTGCTAGAAACCCAGGTGCTCTCTTAAAGGGCCAGTGCATATAATCTTGCTCTTAGACACTTCACCTGGGGCTCAGGTAGAGGGAAGGCAACCCAGGGAATATAGGAGTCATAAAGAGAAGATCTGGGTGGTATGACCCCAAGGAGAGATCTGTAGGGTCAGCCACCGAAGTCCCTGTGCTGAGTCCCTATCCCATACCACCCTCAGGTGCCACCTTCTCAGGGTGACCCACTCCTATTCTACAAGCACCAGCTGGGGAGTGCACTAGCCCAAACTTTCAACTACTGGTGACACCACCCTGCCAAGCTCTAGTCTTGCAGAAAGGTCTGCTGGGTGCACCCAACAGGGAACTTTGGGGGTGCTCTTTTTCTGGAGAAACTCTTGGTGGAGACTCAGTTATTGAGCTCTGCAGCTTTGAAAAGGAAGCCATTCTTCCCCTACTTGCACACTCAGCTAAAGCCCCCCCCCACCTGATGATTCTCTTGGCCTGTCCTTCTGACTCCCAGTGGCCCTGCCCTACTGAGCTCAGTCCCACAGGGGGCTCAGAGGGATGCTCAGAGCTGGGACCTTCAGAGCACACCCGCCCTGGGAGGCTCCTGCTCAGGGCTCAAGATGGGCACTGGGTTGTGTAGCTACCATGCAGGGGGCCATTCTTACCTGCATCCCCTGCAAGCTCAACTGGCACCATTCCCCTAACAGAAGACTCATTTGATCAGTCTTTCTGACTCCTGGGGGCTCCACCCAGCTAAGCTTGCTCCTGCAGAGGGGCTGACTGGCTGCATCCTTTCCTAAACCTGTGGGGTACTCCTCCTGGGGGAGCTAGGGTTAGCGATTCTGACAGACTGAGTGGTATGGTTTGGAGTAGGGGCCATTTTACCACCATTAAGTGCGTGGCTGTGCTGCCCCCAAGCAGGAGACCCACTCACTAGCCCTGTCCCCCCAACTCCAGTCACCTGCCCTATTGAGTTTGTACCTTGTGGAAGAGTCTTGGGTGGCAGCCAGCCAGGGTCCACTCTATGTACTTTCTCCAGAAGGCCCTCAAGGTAGATTGGGAAGCCTCAGAGGGTGACAAAGTGGCCAACAAGTAGATGTTGACCTTAGGGTGCCTTGGACCATTGATTGGTCTGACCCCAGCTCAGAGCTGGAGGAAGCCAACCCTTGTACACAACTTGGCCCCTCCCCCACATACCTAGGCCCAGAAGAGGCAGCCACACATATCAAATTGCATGGTAGCTCCAGACAGGTAGCCCAGGCAGCATCTGACATCAACCTGCAGTGGAACCCTGCCCAAGTGGACCCAGAACAGACACAACCAGTGGTGAGCTTTAGACCACACTGGAGTTCACCCAACTAGCCACACAATCCACACATCCAAAGACAGTTCCTGGCAGGCACCAGACCCTGCTGGGAACAACTCTACCTCAGGGGACAGCCCCTGCACAGCAGTTCATACACTGTGATTGAGGTCTATCCTTACAGTCAACAGCATTCAAGACTCAACTACAACAGGATGGCACATATAACCCACACAAAAGATACTCCTGCACCACCCAGCTCAGGGGAACTGGAAGACCGAGCCACTGAGCTCCATAAGTCACCTACAACATAAAACCACTAAAACAAGTTTGAAAGATCTACCTAATACACAAACACAAAAAGGCAGACAAAATGGGGAGACAAAGAAATGTGCCCCAAATGAAACAACAAGCAAATCCCCAGAAAAGCAATGAAATGAAATGGAAGCAACAAAATGCCAGATGCAGAGTTTAAAACGATGATTACAGGATGCTTAAGGACCTTAGGCAAAGAGTGGATGATAGTAAGAACTTAAGAACAAAGAGATAGTAAGCATTAAAAAAGACATAAGAACCATAAAAAAGAACCAGTCAGAATCAAAGAATACAATATCTGAAGTGAAGAATATACAAGAAGAAATCAACAGCACGTTATGAAGCAGAGGATCAAATCAGTGATTTAGAGGACAAGATAACAGGAATCACCCAAGCAGAGCAACGAAAAGAAAAAAGAATTTAAAAAATAAGGAAAGTCTAAGAGACCTCTAGGATAACATCGCGCATAATTCATGCACATCACAGTGGTACCAGAAGGAGAAGACGGACAGCAAGGGATCGAGAACTTATTTGAAGAAATAATGGCTGAACATATCCCTAACCTGGTGAAGGAAAAAACATTCAAGTCCAGTAGGCACAGAAAGTCCCAAACAAAATGAACTCAAACAGCCCATACCAAGACACATCCTAATTAAAATGTCAAAGGTTAAAGAAAAAGAGAGAATCCTTAAAGCAGCAAGAGAAAAGCAGTAGTTACCTACAAGAGAGCTCCTGTAAGACTGTCAGCTGATTTCTCAACAGAAACATTCCAGGTCAGAAGGGAGCAGCAAGAAATACTCAAAGTGATAAAAAGCAAGGACCTACAACCAAGATTATACTACCCAGCAAGGCCATCATTTAGAATTGAAGGACAGATAAAGAGCTTCCTAGACAAGAAAAATCTTAAATGAGTTCATCACCACCAAACCAGTATTACAAGAGATGTTAAAAGATTTTAAGAAAAAGGAAAAACATAAAAAAATATGAATAATATAATGGTAGTAAATACATATCTATCATTCACACGTTCACTGCAACATTATGTACCATAGCCAAGTTACAGATGCAACCTAAGCGTCCATCAGTAGATGACTGGATAAAGAAGTGGTGCATATGTACAACGGAATATGATATATGACTCAACCATAAAAAAGAATGAAATCTTCCCTCAGCAACAACATGAATGGGCCAGAGGATATCGCGTTAAGTGAAATAAGTCAGAGAAAGACAACAGCCATATCATTTCACTCAAATGTGCAATCTAAAAGAGAAGATAAATAAACACAGCAGAACAGAAAACAGACTCCTAGATACAGAGAACATTTTGATGGCTGCCAGATGGGAGGGGGATTAGGGAGGTAAGTGAAAAAGGTGCAGGGAGTAAGGAGTACAAATCGGTAGTTACAGAATAGTCACAGGGATGGGAAGTACGGTATAAAAAAACATAGCCAATTACATTGTATGTATGGTGTCAGATGGGTACTAGATTTATCAGGTTGTTCACTTCATAAATTATGTAAGTGTCTAATCACTGGGTTGTATACCTGAAGCTAATACAGTATTGTATATAAACTGAATTAAAAAGTAAAAAATTATTAAAAGGAAAAAGTTTTTAAAAAGTATATGGAGGTGCCCTGGCTGAGTGGCTCAGTTGGTTGGAGTGTCATCCCATACACCAAAAGGATGTGGGTTCAATCCCCAGTGAGGGCACATACCTAGGTTGCAGGTTCAAACCCTAGTGAGGGCACTCACAGGAGGCAACTGATAGATGTTTTTCACTGTCTCTCACTCTCCACCCCTTCATCTCTCACTAAAATCAATAAACATATCCTTGGGTGATGATTTTAAAAAATAACTAAGTTGAAGAAAAAAAATGTGGCATTCACTAGAAGAGGTCAAAATCACAACATTAACAGCAGTTTGGAAGAAGCAGATTGCAACCCTCATGGATGACTTTAAGGCATTCAAGACTCCAGTGGAGGAAGTTACTGCAACTGTGGTAGACAAAGTATGAGAACTAGAATCAGTAGCACCTGAATATGTGACTAAAGTGCTACAATCTGATGATAATGAGATACTGCAATCTTAGGAGTTGCTTCTCATGGATGAGCAAAGAAAGTGGTTTCTTCAGATGGAATGTACTCCTAGTAAAGTGCTATGCAGATTGTTGAAGTGACAACAAAGGATTTAGGATATTACAAATACTTAGTTGATCAAGCAGAGGCAGGGTCTGAGAGGACAGACTCCAATTTTGAAAGAAATTCTACTATGGTTAAAATGCTATCAAACAACACCGCATGCTACAGAGAAATCATTCGTGAATGGAAGAATCTATAACATGGCAAACTTCGTTGCTGTCTTATTTTAATAAACTGCCACGGCAACCACCGCTCTGGTCAGTTAGCAGCCATTAGCACTCAAGGCAAGACCCTCCAACAACCAACAAAAAGACAGATGAAGGCTCGGATGAGTGGACATTTTCTAGCAATAAAGTATTTTTAAATTAAGGAATATACACTGCTTTTTTTAGACATAATGCTACTGCACACTTAACAGGCTATAGTATAGGGTAAGCATAACTTTTATATGCACTGGGAAACCAAAAAACTGTTGTGAGGTCACTTTATTGTGATATCTGCCTTATGCTGTGATCTGAAACCAAAACCACATCTGCAAGGTATGCCTGCACTTTCAGTAGCTGAGCTTTCTTCCTGGCATGATGAAAATGTTCTGGATTTAGACAGCACTAGTGGTTGCACAGCCGTGGAAATATAATAAAACCAGGGCAAATTTTATGGTATATGAATTATATCTCAATAGAAAAAATTAAATATATAAACATATATATATATTTAAGAGAACCGCCTCAGTTACCTAACAGCACTAGGAATGGAAAAAAAGAAAATATTATAGTGTACTTAATATTAGTGTCACATATTTTTATTTCCCTATAAATTTATACTCAACAGGAAGAGTTTTTAATGTTTTGATGAATTTTAACACAGAACAATTATCATTTTCTCACTGCTTATTAAAATCACTGCTTTGCTGAGCTCAGCTTGACTACTCACTCTTACAGTCCCAGCCTGTCATGCAGACTGAGTGCTGCCTCTGCAGTATCAGGGAATCTCATCTGAGGCATTTTTTTCAGTGACTGTAAAGATAACTTAAGGATAATGTGACGGTATATAATTCAAGGATAATGTAATTACCCACCTGCAACTCCTCTGCTGTGGAAACATCTAGTCCTGTCAGGTCTTGTATTCTCATATTAATTCGAGACACCACAGGGTTTTCATAACCAGAGAGCCAGGCACTAAGAACAAGAAGAAAATACTAGTTTTACTGCTGTTTCAATACATGAATACACCTGCCATTTAAAAAGCTATTATATATGGGACAATAAGCCTTTAGGCATTTAGTTGATTTGCTTGTCTAATATGATTTTTACTAATGAGTGTTGAAATTTCAAAAAGATGTTATATTTTACAGTTAGAAGTTAGAAAGGAAAAAAGGATCTCATTTATTATAGTTTCGATGAAAATAGTTGGATTAATGTCAGAAGGCTATATAGGACTATTTACAGTGAGATTTTTTTAATTCTGGAAAAATCTATACCAAACTTAACATAATTGTTCTTTCTAGGTCAGGAAGAAGAACTGACTGGGGTGGAGGTCATAAGGTTTCAGGCCTGATTTATATAACGCTAACATAAGAAAAAAATACTCTTGTATTACTTGCATTAATTTTTATGAGTACCCAAATGCACCCAATAAGATGGGTATAGTAAAAAGATGGACAATGATAAGTGTCAGCAAGGAAGTGAAGACACTGGACCCTCGCAGCTGCTGGCAGAACGGTAAAGTGGTGCATCCACGCTGGAAAACAGCTGGACAACTGAAGTTGTTAAACACTGAGTTACCACCAGACTCAGCAAATGCACTCCTCGGGATATACCCAAGAGAAATTATAAAAACTTGTACGCCAATGTTCATAGCAGCATTATTAATGGCCAAAAAATGAAAATAATCCAAATGTCTATCAATTGATGAATAGATACGTAAAATATGGTACAACCAGGTTCTGGATTATTATGCTTTAAAAAGGAATAAAGTAATGATGCTGCTAATGTGGAAGAACCTTGAAATCATCGTGTTATGTAAGATAAACCAGATATGAAAGGCCACACATTATGATTCCATTTATATGAAATGTCCAAAATAAACAAATTGATAGCTACATAAAGTAGATTAGTGGTTGCCAGGGGAAGAGGGAATGAGGGGACTCCTAATGGGTACAGGATTTCTTTGGGGGGGTGATGAAAATGTTCTGGAATTAGATAAGCGCTGCACAATAAAGAAGACTAAAAACCACTGAACACTTTAAAAGGATGAATTTTATAGTATGGAAACCATAGCTCAATAAAATAAAAATAGTCCCCAAATTCAAGTATCTCCTTTACATATGCCTTTTCCCAGTCTATTAGCCTTGTTCTTTCTTCACCTCTCCTTTCATCAAGCTTTGACTGCATGACCCACAATTTTAGCAACATTCCTGCTGAGAGCTACAATTCTACTATCTGGTAAATAAACAATCCTGAATAGACTTTTTCCCTCCAAACTTAAAACCTGCGTCACAAAACCATACTGAAGAAAGTCATGAAACAGAGTGGATATGCTCCACTAGAAATAAATGTACACCAACCTCAAATGGGCCCTTCCTCTTACCCCCTCCTATATTCTGAACCCCAACACACCTCAGCCTCTTCCTTCATTCAGTAGCATATCTCCTACCTCCCACAGAAAATGGAAACCATATAAACTACCTACATTTACATCTATCTGTTTCTTTTAATTCACTCTAGTTCCTTCATTCCAGTTGCAAGAGATTTCTCTCCATTATCTAAGGCTAACCCCCTGCCTTAGTTTCTACTATCTCCTGCCTTTTTAGGAACCATAAATCACTGACTAGCACTTCTGTTGTACAATCAACTTCTGTTCTCAATAATTCCTCCCATAGCTTTTAACTGAGCTTAAGTCTCTCCCATTAAATAAGTACAAATTTAAGTTTTCTCAACTCTCCATCTCCCTCCAGTTACCAACCTTTCTCCTCTCTCTTCAAGTCAACTTTTCAACAGACTGATTTCTCAATGTATTCCATCAAAACTTTTGTTAATATTACCCATTACCCTACTGTGCTACTGAATCTTACAAGCTTTTCTAATTCTCATTGTATGTGCTCTTTCAGTAACATATCCCAATATTCATCCACCTTAAAACTCTCCTCCTCACTCACTCATTCTCCAGGTGTCCCTTCAGTCTCTCTGGCTACTCTGTCTGGGCTCCCTTACAGCCTCTGCCACTGTCCTCTGCCTCTCCCAGTGCCCCAGCAACACTTTAAGAACTTTTCCTGTAGCTCTAAGGCTAGTGCACACGCTCTTCTCTTTGCCCCGAATGTTCTTTTTCACTTTGCAGAGTGAAACCTTTGGATTATCACTTTGGTCATCTCTTCTTCCCTGGTTCTTCCTCATGCCAGACTAGGTCAGAGCTTTTTGTGGTTGTTGTGGGGGTTGGGGGTGGGAATAGAGGAAGGAGGAGGACGTTTTTTGTTGTTTAACTAATTATGACATTAAAATGACATGAAATGTTATTAAAAGTTAAGCCAGGACAAATAACACTGCTGTAAAATTTATATTTCTCACATCCATTTCAGAAGAAAATATATTAGGATTTTTTTTCATGAACTGATTTCAGGAACATTTTCTCAAACTGTGCTGAGAAGTAGTCAGAAAGGCAATTATAATAACTGGCAGGATTAAGACTGTTTTATGAAAAATTAAAAACCACATCTGGTTTTTAGCTGTTATATCAATGTACCTTTCTCAATGCTGAGGCAATTGTTCGCTGTGCCACAATGATTAGCAAGTTCCTTCTTAAGTAACAAATAATTGTTTAAGACAGAGAGTTTTCTAATTTTGCCCTCTTTTGGAGCACAAGCAAATCTTTGTCTTTTGTGTATATGTAGGAAAATGTTATAAAATGAAGCTGTTATAATCTTCTAAATTTCCCCTCACAATTAAACAGTGGCAATTAATTATGATTAGGTATATGTTTGCAACACTTTTAGTTTTTGAAATAGCAAGGCTTCTAAATAACTTCTCAAAACTAGCTTTCCATTTTGGTACATATTTGATAACATTACACACTTGATTTGTTTTTCATAATTTCTTCTATTGACTACCGTACCCTTAATAAGGGTTAGTGATTTTAAACAATTTTTACATATTCTAGATGTTGAGTTCCATTTTATTGAACTGAGTTTTTCTTCACTCGTATACTTACAGGAGGTAATTTGAGCACACACATATGTGTATATATATATTTAAAGTAAGTTACTTTTACCACGAAAATAAAACTAGACTACAGGGCCAACAGGAAGAAATAATTTATGTTCCTTAGAAATCCTTTTCTAGGTTGAGGTGGGTAAGTATTGTTTGTTGAAGAAATTGATGAGGCTACAGTCTTTTTATCATCTGTTAATCCCACACTGCCACATCTTACCACCTACACCCATGTCCACTCAGTAGCACTAGTCTCTTAGAGCAATGTGTATCAGAAACAGATAATGACTTTAGCATCCAATGCTATTTGCATCTTTTGATAACCCTCTCTCTCTCACTTTGTGCCCAATCGTGGTATCAAAGTTAAGTATCAACAAAGCTGAAGAGTATCTTCCTCTGTAGAACACCCAAGTAATAGTTTCTGTGCCTCCTTGAAAAACCTTCAAGGAGTACACCTTCATTCCAACCTCCCTGCATTTCCTAACTACTGAAACTACATCTTCAGAGAATGCTGCCCTCCCCGTGTAGCCCTGCCATTATTTCAGTACCATGGTCCTTCAGTCTAGAAACACCTGCCAGCACATGTCATCCACCCCATTCCCAGACGCTACAGGATTCAGAATATCCCAGTCCAGTGGGAATCCTCTTCAGCCTATTTCCTCAAAAGATTGAGGTGTTGCTGGCACTCTGCTTCTGTAAGAAGCATCTTTGCCTGCATATATGCCTAGCATTTTTCCTTAATGTAATGAAATAAAATGTTCTTCATACCTTTGATATCTAATGGGATCACAGTGACTTTGGTAGGCACCTGCTAGATGCTACTGTGGGAATCACCCCAGTGGTTGGGAGGATAAAGAATGGTGGCCGCTGTACCCCTAGAACAATCTTGGGTTGCTAACAGCCCCCCATGAATCTCAGAACTGGCAACTGCCTGCAGTCTGAAGCACTTCAAGAAGAGACTACCTTCATGCACCTGAAAGTAGAGCAGGCAGCCGCCACTCATGTTTATATAGTTCTCTATTATCCTTCCTTTGTACCATTTACCACAGTAATTACACAGTAATTTGTTATTTAATTAAGGTAAGATGTCTTCATTTAACTACTAGTTCCAAATACATATAAATTCTGCCTGGTTTAGCTCATCACTATATCTGCAGAACCTATTACAGTGCCTGGCACACAGGAGATGCTCAAGAATATTTGCTGAATGAATGCATCTAGAACTAATCTAAGATTTACTCTACCATAATTATTTGTCTGGTGGTCTCTTGCAAATTTGTAGGGACTGGCTGAGTACACTTCCTCAGTGTAGCAGAAACAGGAAGGATTCAAGAATTTTATTGTTACAAAGGATATAGCTGATAAATATACTAAAAATTTATTGCTCCTGAGACTTCTGGCCAAGATGGAGGCATAGGTAGGCACACTGTACCTCATCGCACAACCCAAATAAGGACAATCAAAATTTATAAACAAAAAAATGAATACTGACAGAAAACTGAACTGTATGGAAGTCTGACAACCAAGAAGTTACAATAGACAAATTCATCCAGACCGGTAGGAGGGTCAGAGTCAGGCAGCTGGGCCGAGAGGGGTCACAGCAAAAAAGGCGGGATGTGGACGGGCAAGGCGCGCAAGGCGGCTGGCAAACCAGGCGGTCCCACATTCCCACGCAGATAAACCAGGTGAAACTAGGAGTGAGACAGACCACACAACCCAGGGCTCCAGCCTAGGGGAAATAAAGCCTCAAAACACAGATTGAAAATACCTGTGGGGGTTGAGGTGCAGGGAGATACTCTCAGCCTCACAGGAGAGTTCAATGAAGAGACCCACAGGGTCCCAGGATGTACACAAACCCACCCACACAGGAATCAGCACCAGAAGGGCCCAATTTGCTTGGGGGAAGTGACAGAAGGAACTGAAATCCAGCAGAGAGTGGAGCAAATGCCACTGTTCCCTCTCGGACCTCTCCTTGACATACAGTATCGCAACACAGCCACATGGGTTGCCCCATGCTGGTGAATACTTAAGGTTCTGCTCCTCACTACATAAAAGGCAGGTCATGACAAAAAATGGCCCAAATAAAAGAACAGATCAGAGCTCCAGAACAAATACAACTAAGCGATGAAGAGATAGCCATCCTATCAGATGCGGAGTTCAAAGCACTGGTGATCAGGATGATCACAGAACTGGTTGAATTTGGTGACAAATTAGATGAAAAAATGAAGGCTATGCTAAGTGAAATAAAGGAAAATACACAGGGAACCAATAGTCATGGGAAGGAAACTGGGACTCAAATCAATGGAGTGGACCAGAAGGAAGAAACAGAAAAGAAGGAAGAAACAAGAATTCAAAAATAAAAAGAGGCTTAGGAACCTCCAGGACATCTTTAAACGTTCCAACATCCAAATTATAGGGGTACCAGAAGGGGAAGAAGAAGAGGAACAAGTGGAAAACTTATTTGAACAAATAATAAAGGAGAACTTCCCCATTCTGGCAAAGGAAATAGACTTCTAGGAAGTCCAGGAAGCTCAGAGAGTCCCAAAGAAGTTGGACCCAAGAAGGAACACACCAAACCACATCATAATTACATTAGCCAAGATTAAAATGAAGGAGAGAATCCTAGAAGCAGCAAGAGATAAGGGAACAGTTACCTACAAAGGAGTTCCCATCAGACTGTCAGCTGATTTCTCAAAAGAGACCTTACAGGCAAAAGGGGGCTGGAAAGAAGTATTCCAAGTCATGAAATCCAAGGACCTATATCCAAGATTTCCCTATCCAGCAAAGCTTTCATTTAGAATGGAAGGGCAGATAAAGTGCTTCTCAGATAAGGTCAAGTTCAAAGAATTCATCATCGCCAAGCCCTTATTATATGAAATGTTAAAGGGACTTATCTAAGAAAAAGAAGATAAAAAATATGAACAGTGAAAGGACAGCAAACTCACAGTTATTAACAACCACACCTAAAACAAAAGCAAACTAAAGGGACACCTAAAACAGGAGTGGAGTCACAGTTATTAACAACCACACCTAAAACACAAATGGAGGTCACATGGAGGGTTAGCAACAGGGGAGTGGGAAGAGGAGAAAGGGGGAAAAGGTAGAGAGAATGAGTAGCATAGATGGTAGATAGAAAATAGGGTGAGGGCAAGAATGGTATGGTAAATGTAGAAGCTAAAGAACTTATAAGTGTGACACATGGATATAAACTAAACGGGGGGGAGGATGTGGGTGGGAGAGGGGTGGAGGGGAGCGAAGGGGGGAAATGGGACAACTATAGTAGCATAATCAATAAGTATATTTAAAACATTTATTTCTCCCCAAATCTGAGTTTCTCAGTAAGAAGTATACAGAACTAATGTAGTATGTTGAACTAACACAGTAGGACAATGTACATATTTTTTCTGCCTGTCAATAATTTGATCGATTTTTTAACTTTATAAGCAATCAACTGCTGACATGATTTTTATAGATAATTGGCAAGTGTTCTAGTAAAGTTTCACACTAAATATATCTTGACAACTTTCCCTACTTGATACTGGAACCTAACACACTAAGAGAACCTGCCTTCTACTTCTGGTATATTCAACTTCTTTCCTTGCTACCACCAATATTTAAGCAGCTATTCTTACCTTTTCTCTTGCACTTTGGTAAAAGCATTGTTCTTCAGTTTCACAGAGGTTGGATCTTCTATCTATGCTTTTGAATTCACACTTTCTAATTCTATAGGCCTCATTTCAGCAGTTACTGCTTCTCTTATTATAGTTAACCTTTTCCTTGACTATGGTTGGTTACTCTTCAGCCTGAAGTCCCCTGCTACCAAGGAAAACGCCTTCCCTTTACCATTTAGCAATGACCATTTCAGTCCTTCACGTTACACTTTTAAAATTGCAAATGTAAGAAATGCTTGTTATATTCAACAAATGGTCCTGGGACACTGGATCAGGACACTCAAAAGAAAGAAGGTGAATCAGTAACTCTCACCATATAAACAAATAACTAAAAAGGGAATAAAGACCTAAATGTAAGAGCTAAAATTATAGAACTCCTAGGAAAAACATAAGTGTGTATCTTTGTGATCTTAAACAGTAGTTTAGCTGTAACATCAAAAGTACAAAAAACAATAAGCTAGACATCATCAAAATAAAAAACAAACTTGTGCTTCAAAGGGTACTATCCAGTAAGTGAAAAGACAACTCACAGAATGGGAGAAAATGTCTGCAAATCTAAAATATAAAAAGAACTATTGCAATTCAATAAAAGATAATTTAAAAATAGGTAAGGGATCTGAGTACACAGTTTTCCAAAGAAAATATACAAATTTCCACTAAGCACATAAAAAAATGCAGAATATCATTAGCCACCCAGCAAATGCAAATCAAGACCACAATGAAATATGGCATCATGCCCCCTAGGGCGGCTGTAATCAAGCAGATGCAATCACAAGTGGTGAGGACATACAGAGACTGGACTCCCCACCCCACAACATTACTGATGGGAATATAACATGGTGCTGCTACTTTGGAAAAGTTTTGGAGTTTTCAAATGTTTAAACACAAAGTTACTATATGACCTAGCAATTCTACTCCTAAGTATACACAAAGGAGAAATTTAAACTTATGTTCACACAAAAACTTACATATTAATGTTCAGAGCAGCATTACTTTTAATAGCCAAAAAGTAGAAATAATCTAAATGTCTATCAACAGATGAATAAAACAGATAAACTGTGGTATATCCATACAATGGAATATTTGTTCAGCCATGAAAAAGACTGAACTACTGATACTTCAACATGAATGAACCTTGAAAACATTATGCTAAGTGAAAGAACCCAGATACAAAAGACCATACATTACACAATTTCATTTATATGAAACACCCAGAAGAGGTGAATCCACAGAGATAGAAAGGATATTAGTGGCTGCCTAGGGCCGAGTGTGGAAGGAGACTGAGGATTGGGTGGTTATAGCAAAGGAGTGCAGAATTTCTCTTTGGAATAATGAAAATGTCCTTTGGGTTAAAAATTGATTAAGTACAATCACAAAGTTGTGCAACCATCCCCACTGTTTCCAGCTAGACACAATGCCCTCAAGGTCCACCCATGTTGTAGCATGGTATTAGAATTTCAATCCTTTTTAAGGCTGGACAGTATTCCATTGCAGGTATATACGACATCTTGTTTATTCACTCATCCACCAGAGGACACTTGAGTTGCTTCTACCTTTTGGCTTCTATGAACAATGCTGCTGTGAACATGGGTGTAAAGTATGTCTGAGGCCCACCTTTCCATTCTTTAGGGTACAGACACTTTAGAAGTGGAATTTTGGGACCATATATATGATAATCTTATGTTTAACTTTTGGAGGAACTGCCAGACTATTTTCCACAGCAACAGTACCACTTTTACATTCTTAGTCCTCATTGTTTTTTAAACTACTGCTTTTCTTTTTAAAATAAAAATGCATTTAATTCCAAAATGACTATGAAGGTCTATCAATAAAGCACTGATTAAATAAGGTTATTTCTTTTTCTCTATTAAAAACAATAGTGTAACAAAAATTTCTGTACATTTTTGTACACTTGTGGGAATATCTCTGTAAAAAATCTGTAGGATAATTATTAGATGTGGAACTGCTTGATGACTTTAACATTTTAATAAATGCTGCCAAACTGACCTCCGACAAAACCTACAGATTTCTACTCCCACAAACTGTTTATGAGAGTGCCCATTTCATAAAATACTTGTCGTATCAATTTTTTAATCTTTGCCAATCTTAGAGGCAAAAATATTTTGTTTAAAATTTTAAAAAAGATTTAATTTGCACTTATTATATTATAAATTATCTCAATGGAAGGTTTGTAGTTTAGCAGTTAAAGTAATTGACAATTGCAGGTTAAAAACACTATTATCTTAATTGTGGTTCTGCTATAGTTACTAGCAAAGAAAATGAATTCTACCCATACATGGGAAGTTACTTCATTTGACTTTCATGTGAAAACCTCTTCACAATATAGTAATCTTCTTAGCTAACAAACTCCACTCATTTAAAACATTTTATTCATCTGGGTCCCATCTTTAAACCATTACTGCTGATCTGTCTTCAACATTATTGGAGACTTATCAGATAGTCTAAAAAATGAGCTCTGAATTTACACTGTTACAACCTTGCTAAAAACTCAGTGGACACAATGATATTGTGATATATGTTAACTATCTATTTTTCAGGATCTGGAATTCTTTTTCCTGCATTAAATTAAATAATCAGAAATCAGGGTTGTTCTAGTACCCAGTGGTTTGTTTTGCTTTGTTTTTTTAAAGATTTTACTGATTTACTTTTAGAGAGAGGGGAAGGGAGAGATAGAGAGAGAGAGAAACATTGTGATGTGTGAAAGAATCATTGACTAGTTGCCTCCCACGCCCCCCCCACTGGGGACCTGGACGGCAGCAACCCAGGCATGTGCCCTGACTGGGAATCCAACCGCAACCTTGCAGTTTCCAGGCCGGTGCTCAATCCATGAAGCCACACCAGCCAGGGCTATTCTTTCAATATATGATATCTGGTGCACATAATGCTTACCTTTCAAAACTAAAATTCCATTCCTCTGATTCAGCCAAAATTATTAGCTCCTCCATTCACTAGCTCTAGTAAATTTTTAGGGTTTTTTAGTATTGGCAAAGACAGAAATGACTTGCCAAAAGTTCATAGTCAATAAAGTAAATAAAAACTTTTTTTAAAACAGTAATGGATTTCCACATATTTTTTCCCAAAGAAGATTCTATCTGCTAGAACACTGACACATATTTTTATTTCCACAGAAAATGATGTAATTAGAAATTTCTTGAAATACAGATATTTCCTAGATGTTTCCAGAGTAAAAAAGTTACATTAATTAACATCAATACACCTAAATTCTGCCCTGGCTGGTGTGTAGATTGAGCACTGGCCTGCGAACTAAAGGGTCACTGGTCCGATTCCCAATCCGGGCACATGCCTGGGTTGTGGGCCAGGTCTCCAGTGTGGGGGGTGTGAGGTGCAACCACACAGTGATGTGTCTCTACCTCTCTTTCTCCCTCTCTTCCCTTCTGTCTAAAAATAAATAAAATCTTTTTAAAAATACACATAAATTCTTTCTTCTATTCTGCATTTAAGATGCCTACTTCAGAGATAAAATATATGAAGGAAACATAAAATACTCATTTATTTCGCTTGTAGAAATCTTCAAAATTCAGATTTACAGTGATGGGTAGAAAATATCCCAACATAACTATAAATCCTGAAAATAGTAAAAACTTTTTCTTTGTTAAAATGTTAAATGTATTGGACATTTTATGGAGTAAATTCCTCTTTAACAGTTAAAACCCTCTCTTTCAACATACATTTTATTTTTCGAAGGGCTGCTGAACAATTTTCCAAAGAGTAAAGATGAAAATCACTTGCTATGGAATTCCTTTTTTCACTAGGTCATTTTCAACAGAAACACACACACACTTTGAATACTTTGCCAAGACTGGGTGAATTTATTCTGGTGTTACTCCATCTTCTAATACTTCTTGTATATGTGCTGCTGAAGCGAGCACCATCTTCTAATACTTCTAATGCTACCCACGACATCTTCTCTGCTACCATATGTAATATAAAGTATGATTGTACCTTTCTCAAAAATCTAATCTAAAATTGCTCCTCAAAACTATAAAATTAGAATATTATAAAATATTCTAAAAGTTCAAAATATTTAGAAATATTTAGTCCTTAAGGAAAAATATTTGTAGGTCACCTTCCCAAGAACAATTTATTTTTAATTGTTGGTTAAGAATCCAATGATTCTGTGGGCTGGATATTTCTTCAAAAGGTCTACTGTACCTATAAAAAATTTCCAAAAATGACTTTCAAAACACTAGGCTCATAAAATTTTGCTTTACACATTTCCTAAAAGCATCCAAATCTGGATAATTTGGATGATTATAAGCTTTATGATAGTAAAAATGCCTAAAAACCATGCAATGATCTCTGATAAAATATATAATTACTTAAGTTTTTTTAAATAATAGGTTGATTTTTTAGACATAAAAAGGTCCTGTAATAAAATGGAAAATTAGCTTAAGCTTAACTTAAAATTAGTTAATTACAATGCACAATACAAATTAGTTTCTGCAAATCCTTACCATCTATTAGCATTCCTGAATCAAAATTACAGAAATGTTTAATTATGTATTCTAACGGAAGCAATGGGGAAGCTATTGGTATAGGGCAGGCAGTTAAAAATCCAAGATTGTTTTTGGGGATGATGAAGGTTAACACATGAAGAACAGACAGCTCTGCCCAAAAAGAGTAAGTAAATGCATCAGCACAATCTGTCCAGCCTCCATAGCACCTTTGCTATGACTTACCGCAGTAATATCCCATTTTTTAAATATGAGTATCTCCTAAAACAGTTTTTAAAATCTATGTACTCCTTTACACAATTTTCCAGTTGACAACTAAAATTTTTTAACATAATAGTTTCAACAGATTTAGTTCTGTCATACTGAAAATAGTGGTAATTTCTGAAAAATTACTTTTTAATGTATCCACTGGACTCTAAGTACCATAATGATTTGATGCCCATCATCATCTACTTTTTAAAAAGTCCATGAAAAGTGTTTTGAATTCTTAACAATTTTACATCATTCTTTTTTCCCCTTGGACTTCCATTTTCATTCTATTCTTACCCTAAAACAGTGGTTCTCCATGGGGTTGGAGACATGGAGTCCTGGGGAATGGTGGTGAAGATTTTGCCTATAAGAAGACATCTGGCAATGTCTGGAGATATTCTGATTGTCACAACCAGGGCAAAGGGTGCTAGTGGCATCCACTGAGTGTGGAAGATACTGCTAGACATCCTACAAAGCTTAGGACAGACAGCCCCTGACAGCAAAGTATTATCTGATCCAAACTGTCAATGGTGCTGAGGTTGAGAAGCCCAGTCCTAAAGTGATGTATTTCTATGCCTAGTCTTTAAAAAAAAATTATATTATACTTCTCTACAATAAAAATAACTATATAAATTTACAAAATATAAATTTCCTATAATATTAAAGTATAAGTGCTAAAAAGGTCTTTGGAATGACTTATGACAATAGTAATATAATTAATCTAAACAACATGATTAAACAATCATTATTAAATGTAAAAAATGAAAATATATTAAAATGTTCCTATTGAAATGGATGGAGCTTATTTTTTGTTGCTGTCAATTAGATATTATATTTGTGAATAAATGACTTGTTGCTAGAATGAGACAATTCATTCTAGCAACAGCTAGTGATAGTAATTATCAGCTCAGTGATAATTCTATTTTTACTTTTCTGGTAGCTAAGAAACCTTCTACACATAAAGAAGAGATGGAAGAGGAGTTCTGTTGGAACAGTGTCACTTACTCCATGAGCTCCTTCCACCTTCCATACATAAATTACACAGTTATCTATTACTAAAAAGTATTTCAGTGACCTAGACTTGAGAAGATTCTCTTTAAACATTGTAGAAGTCAAATAATTTAAAGCCAACTGACTTGCAAAAGATTTGTTATATAATCTTTTAAGACATTTACTTTCTTAATACCTACAGCTGCTGGGTGACCCAGAGATTTTTTAAAACCCCTGCTTTACTATAAATTGAGTTAGGCCTTGTTCTATGAAGAGTCTTTGGGAGCTCCTCTTCAATATGAGAATACTACTTCACTTAGCTGGTAGAGTTTGGGGAGTCACAGGAGGGATTTTGAAAATTAGTAAGTTACCCCAGAAAATCTGTTAACTGCGCCATAATCATGTCTGTTTATTAGTCCATCATGAAAATGCAGGCATGACTGTTACCAACAGCCTAAGGCTTGTCATACCTAAGCCTAAGCCTAGGTCTCTGAAACCGTATTATGGATTTTATGGAAATTAGATTCTCAATAAAGAAAATTATCCAAATATGACTAAAATTCTCTGCATTACTCCCTTACCTCTTAGATACTCTGTACTGTGCTGTGGTCAATTTTCCAGTCTCAGGGTCATGTACTGTAGCTCGGCTCAGCTACAAAAAAAAGAGAAAGGACAAGGACTTACTCACGTAGCAGGCAATTTTGGACTTTGTTTTGTTTTGCCAAGCCACAGGTGATTGGAAGGGTTCAGATTGGTCTGGATGGTAGGTAATGGTTTCAAATCAGCAAAAACATTTAGAAAGGTGGCAATTAGAAAAGCCACTTCCAAATCAAGAGAAAACGAGTTGACAAATTTTTGTTGTAGATTTATTGTCCTTTCACTTTTTTTAAAAAAAAATAATCATTTGAAGCTGTATGTAAATGATTTATAGCACTGGTTTCACAGGAACTTTCTCAGGTCTAGAAGTTTAATGTTCTTTAAAATATTATGACAAAGGAAAAATTAGTTGTCTTTTTAAATTCATTTCTGAAAACTCTCACCAAGACAAGACTGTTGTTAAGTCTCTCTAGCTAAGTTTAAGGCAACTATATTCATAAGTAATAGCAGTTGGAAGAGAGATCAGAAAAATAACTCTGTACTTTCCATTGCCAACTTTTAAGTCAACAAGTTTTTTTAAATATAAAAACTCCAACAGGAGGAATACAGATTACTCCAAAATGACAATGGTATTTTACAAGACCTTTGAACAAATGCCAACAAAATCATCATGAAGGATGATGAATTCACTGCAGCATTTATGAATGCGAGAGAGCTGCAAAAACAAAGACTACTCCCAGATTAACCCAGCCTGCTTCTTTTTTCTCCCCACCCCCTCCTTTGGCAAGAAAGGGAAACAGAAGAAAAACCTAACAAGCCTAGATATTTAATTCCTGACCTGAAGGGAGATGCAAAGCCTGTTAACTCCCTAAAAATAACAGACCAATTAAAGAATAAAAACACAACTTCTAGTTTAAGGGAAAGACCTGTGAAACACAAAGCCGTTTGGTTATCCATGCGTTATAAACAGGTGGTGACTTGAGCTGGAGACTGAAAATGACCTACTTCCTTCAAATGAGTAATTCCTGTAGGATGTACAAAACACTCATTAGAGATCAAAATATGCAGCATACATATCTCTTACCTTTTGCTAATTCTGTAATGTACCGTCTCCAAGTCTCCTGTTATTGGATTTGAAATGGTGGCTCGCCTCAGCTGTGAAGCCAACCATCAAGATACTTGCATTACAAAACAAAAAAATGAATCACATTTACCCAACCAGTCAGAATTCTGGGATTTTTACAATGGAAGCTGAAAAGAGAAAACTCCAGAGACTGGTTCCAGTCACGTTGTGTTAAGCTTTGAAAGCCAGTGATTTCTTTAGGTTTTATATTTTTTAAAAGTTATTTAAAATTTTTTTGTTTTGCATAAAGAGTACACAAAAATATTAAAAATTAAATTTCTTTCAATGGTTAGAGGATGTGACAGTGAAGAAAAATTTCTAAAATGTGAAGTTTAACTTAGTTATAGGAATGGCTATTTGCAATTAAAGATTCATTCCAAACTTTTGATTTTAATTTTTTTATGATGATACTGTTTTGCAAAAGTTAATGTTCAAAATTTGTTTCTAAGTCAATCCTGTCTTACTTCAAGATATGTGCTCATATATATTTTACATATACAGTATAATAATCTTGGACCAAGCACAATGTAAATGAAAAAACCTGAAAAATGTCAAAAACATTAAAAAAAGATGATGGGAAATACTAGTTTAAACTTTTTTTTAAATGGAGGATGATTCTGTAGTTAATAAAAAGAATATGAAATTTTTATTGCTACTGAATTTTTTGATCAAAATAATAGCATCCCTTTTGAAGACTTTGGCCTCCAAACCTTAACTCTTAATAGTCTACCAAGACACTTTGGTTTACTGACCACATCTAATGGATCAAAATAGAAATCCAGAAGAGAATGACAGAATATGATGTAATTATAAGTAAACATTTACAAGAATTCACTTGTAAAGAATCCATATTTACTAGACCATCTTTTCCATTTTTTAAAAATGTAATCGTTGGTAAAGAACAAAAAGTAGCAATTTGGAAAAGTAGTAGAACTTTACAAAATTCTAACTTTAAGGTCATTCTGCAGTACAGAAATCCAGATAATTCAACCTTTATGATATAACGAGGATCAGCAAATGACAGCCTGTGGGCCAAATTCAGCCTGCCACCTGCTTTTGGAAATAAAAGTTTTATTGGCATATAGCCACACTCATATTTTCTATGGCTGCTTCTGCACCACAACAGTAGAGTTGAATAGTTTTTGACAGGCTGTGTGGCTGCAAAGCCTAAAAAATATTTCCTATCTGGACCTATAAAGAAGGTATTTGCCAACTCCTGTGTTATAAAAGTGCAAAAGTATGCCCAGCATTTTACTTAACAATCTCTTTATGAAGGTGATGACAGTTTGTATTTTTCTATCAGGAAGACTAAACATGTTTTAATAACAAGCTAATGGTTATTAGACCATTATGATTTAATGGTTATTAAGAGCATAAAGGATAGTCTTTATCACATGGTCAAAAAAGAGAATTTCTACACTAAACACTAAGTTTATAAGATGGCATTTACGTTAAATTGTTTTTCGTTGTTTTTATCTGTATTGTCACCCAAGGACATGGTTACCGATTTTAGAGAGAGGGAAAAGGAGGGAAAAGATGGGAAGAGAAACATCAGCGTGAGAGAGAAGCAGTGCCTTTCATACATGTCCTGACCAGAGGGAGTGAACCCATAACCTAGGTATGTGGCCTGACTAGGAACCAAACTCATGACCTTCTGGTTTATGGGACAATGCTCCAACCAACTGAGCCACACTGGCCAGGGCTAAATTGTTTTTGTATTAAAATAAATGATCTATGTGTTGAAATCAGAAAACCGTGATGTTATTACTTAAAATTAGCAGGAGGATGCTTTTGCCAAATTATTACTTTCTAGTAATAATATGCCTGAAAGGGAATAAAAATACTTCAAGTATTCTTTCAGACAAAAATACAGAAGAATGAAAAAGGTGATTTTTGATTAGTCTCTGAAACCAAAGGACTCCAAAGCAGATAAAAAAAACTTTTTCAGGAAAATGCTGAAACAAATTTGTTAAATGTGAAATAAAAATCTCATCCATAATTTTCATGATTAAAAGCTCAAACCTATTTCCATGTATAATGTTATTAACCAATGCCACCCCAACAAATTTAATTTAAAAATCCATTTGCAAGATATGTTGTGTTGATAACAAACTGAGGAACAACTGGTACAAATACAGTTTCATGAACAACTGCACTGTGTTGTGGCAACAATATCTGTAACTATCTGTGGGTTATTGCCACATCAATTATCATTTGTGTAATCTTGCAAAGGAAAAACTGATACACAGGTACGGTAAATTAAGAAGAGAAAAAGAAAGTTATTTACCCTTGGTTTTGCTAGATCTTTGACAATTTCAATTTCTGCATCAGAAATAATATCATGGAAGCGAATAATACGAGGCTTGTCCCACTCATCCTCCTGTTTGGCTGGAGCCAGAATGAATTTAGGATTCCGGTTTCCATCATGGTAGCGGCAAAAGAGTTTTTTCTGTCTCCGA
Source organism: Artibeus jamaicensis (assembly GCF_021234435.1). NCBI lineage: Eukaryota > Metazoa > Chordata > Mammalia > Chiroptera > Phyllostomidae > Artibeus > Artibeus jamaicensis. The sequence continues at coordinate 24,502,752 of NW_026521788.1, forward strand.
GGAGTCTAAACATAAAGTAAAAAAAATGATAAAGATGTTAGAGTAATGATATTTTTAATGCATAATCATGCTTGTGTATCCAGAGAGTTATCTGTGGAAGAAGACACAAAAGAAACAGCTCCTCTGCAAATATTTTGCCTCAAACAGGACCTTCAGGATTTAAAAAATTTTATTAATGATTAGTTTCTAGGAGAGAGACGGGAGGCCTTAAATAAGAAAAAAAGGAGGATTTCTCTTTTAACCCTCCTCTCATCAAAATAAAAGTTCTAGTGTTATAAATATGAAAGAAATGTTTATGGAAATATTAAATGAATGATCAGCATTGCTCCAAATGTCAGAGTAACTGGAAAACACCCCAAAAGAGAAAGTTTCTAAAAAGTAAAACAAACAAAACAAAACCTAACCAGGTTTTTCTAAATAACTCCCAGTTAAATGCTTGTGGCAAGAAAGAGGGGAGAGAAAGAGGGGAGAGAAAAAGGGAGAGAGAGGGGGAGGGAGGGGGAGAGAGAGAGAGAAAGAATGAAAATGGGTATCTCTGAACGACAGAAAATAAGTTATTAAAAAAAACAGGTGCTTTTATTTAGTGGGTATTTAAAAGAGTGGTCCAGAAAGCAAATATTACTTTTAATCACTTATGTATTATATTAACTAAATAAGTTATTGAATAACTGATTTTCTCTTGATTAAACAAGTATGTCATATATGAAGTAGAAATAATATTTTTTAATTTTTAATTTTTATTTATATTTAGAGAGAGACAGGAAGGGAAGGAGAGAAACATCAGTGTGTGGTTGTCTCTTGTGTGCTCCCAAGTGGGGACTTGGCCTGCAACACAGGCATGTGCCCTGACTGGGAAACAAACCAACGGCACTTTGGTTCACAGCCCGCACTCAATCCACTGAGCTACACCAGCCAGGGCAAAATAATATGTTTTTGTTTTAATTATTAGTTAACATACTAAAACGAATAATGATTCATGTTTATTGTCATGTACTTTATTTACCTAGAGTAAAATCCGAAGTTTTTTACCAAATAAATCTTTCTTATAATGATGAGATTAATTTATTCTGAGAAAAATGATGCTTTGATTTTGGGCAGGGTTGACATCTGTGTGTCACACCAACAAACTGGCAAATCGGCAGAGTCATGTTTTACACTTGGAGTTCTATTTTGCTAAGACTTATAAAAATGTTCACTACTAGAAATCTGAACACTTCATTAGATATTTGATGATATTATGAAACCACTGTGATTTTTAGGTGCGATAAGGGTGCTGTGGTTATTTTTTAACAGCCCTTACCTTCAAAAGGTACTAAAATATTCAGATGTGGAGCTTTAAATACTGTTTCACGAGTCTAACTGTTATCGTCCTTGTCTTTACTCATTAGCTACTCAAAGCAAAAGTAGGCATGTTCTTCCAGGACTCCATGAACTTCAAACACTCAAAGCTGTCAACACAGACATGACTACTTGTCTTCTGTCAGAGGTTATGCCGACAACAGCAAGTCATCAAGTACCAAAAGTTATCAATACCAAAATGTAAAGCCCAGCTTGAAGTTTGTTAGTTGTAGAGAAAAAGTTACACTATTTCAATGTTTACACTTAAAAGTACTTTCTTTAAAAATTCACTATTTCACTTCCTTCTATATATGCCCACATTCAAGTGAACACTAGTACCACATAATATTCCTCAAAAGAGAATTCCATTATCTGTTAACATTGAGAAGCAATGAAAACTCTATCCATAACACACATTACTGTAAAAAGGCTCTGAAAAGTCCTGAGGCTACACAAAAACCTATGTCTATTTCCCAGATTTGAATGCTTTTGTTTTTGGCCTATTATCTACTACCATCCTAAACAATGGTACTCAAAGTTGTAAATACATAAATATAGATACACAATTAAACAAAGGGATATTTATAGACACATTTTAGTATTTTAAAGAATAAATGTCTTTAATCTTTAAGTCTCTTGAAAGTCTTCCTGCATTTTTAATATTTCTGAACTAGACAAACATTTTACTAAACAATCCTGTCAAGGTTACTAGGAGCAAAACCACAAGAGATTATAAAGATTAATTCATTGTTTCATAGGATGAATTAGAATGGTGCATTGTCTCTACTTAAAACAGCTGAAATCTCTTTTGTATTAAGATATAAGAAAAAAATTGACCACTTCCTTTAAATTATCTGATCCTTTGCCTTTTAAACTATGAAAAGGGCAGTATTACCAAGAATACATGTAATGGTATATGATTCGCAAGCATTATTTTAAAACTATTTTACTAACAGTTAGAGCATATTAAGTGTGACTCACAAAAAAAAGGTGATGTGGCACACTATAAAACTTGATGCAGTAATTCTGCTTTTGATCGTATAGACAAATATAAAAATACTCAATTCTCTCTAGAACCATGTACACACACACGCACACATTCACACACAATTAGCTTTTCCACTTTACCATTTTGATACCCTCCCCACGGCACAGCATTTCGTACTTCTGTCTCTCTGGCAGGTAATCCACAGCAGCCCCTTTTTTCTTCAGTGTGGTTTTCTGATCAGATTGGTCATCTGAAGCAGACTTATTGGCATCTTTTTCTTTAGCCATTATATACTCAAAATATTTCAAGTTACCATTAGCTCTCTGATGTTCAGGATCTAGTAGAAGAGAAAGAGCATGTCCATGAGTAAGCTTACAGTTGTTCAAATACCAGAATACAATAATACAAGTAGAGGACCAAACGATTTACCTTCCAAACCAGGAAAAGACATTAGTAAAAATTATTATGCCCAAACAACAGGTGTAAACCAGTACTGCCCTAACTAAAGCAGGACATACAGTCACCCTATATAAAAAGGATTCTGGAGACAGAACCAGTCATTTATTTCAAAGTAGCAATTACTGCTTCTACTTTGAGGACTTACTAATTAGCCAAAGGAACTATGTATGATCAATCTGATGTCAAATGAAATTTTTAATATTTCTCATTCTTATTTTAAGCAGTGGAAAAGATTTTTCTAACACTAAAATGTAACTACCATGGGAAAGACAATGTATAAGTTCAAAAGCAACCTTTACCACAGATAAGTTATAAATGTAGCACACAGTCTACTTCTGAGGGCTGAGTGGATTTCAGCCCCCAAATTCTAAATGAGACAGAAAAGAAAAACTAAAGATATAATTTTCAAATAAGCCAGAATCCACTAATTGTCTCTAAATTGCTAGTCATAATTTTTGGCTATCTTATTTAGTAAGGGAAAAGAGAACTTACTCCACCCATTCAGGAAAAAACACACACATAAACACACAAAGAAAAAAGGCAGAACAGTATGTAGAAACTTCACTTGTGACATTAGTTGAAGTGTTTAGGAAATCTAGCCTTATTTGTAAATATTTCTTGTCTCTGAGAAACTGCTCACAATATACACTGTGATATACGATATGAGCCTAATTTTGTAAAAGAAAAGGAAAAGCGTGTGTGTGAATGGGGTATACACAACATGGAAACAAAAAACTCATAGGTATCTTTGGGTGATTGAATTATGGATGACCCTTTTCTATCTTTTTCTATTTTTAAAACTTTCATGCCATGAGTCAAATTTTTTAGGTCAAGAGGAAAAAAATCACTGAAAAATACTGAAAAAGGAATACTTGAATTAATAACTCAATTTATTCACTCAACTAATAAATCACCTAATTGTCAAAAGTTCACTTTGAGATGACCTATCCTTTTAAGCTGTTTCACTCTTCTGATATACACATATTTATCTACTCATAAAATAATTAATTTTTTAAGTTTTAAGGCTTCATTACATACCGAAGGCCACCTGAATTTATTAGCATACAACTCTGCTTCCAAAGATTCTGATTTAGTTGGTCTGGGTAGAAACCAAGGAACTTTAATTTCTAATAAGTATCCAAGTAATTCTGATGCACACAGTCCCTGAATGATACTTAGAAAAATGCTACATCTCTATTTGAAATACTAGTGGTAAAATCCTCTTAAGAAATCACATTTTTCTAACATTTGAATATGACAAATATATTTTTAATGTATTTATTTCAAATCACTCTTTTTGAGTATGAAACACAAATAACTGAAAACATCCTTTAAAGGAAACTGGTTAATATTTATTAACATGGCAACATGATAAATAAACATTTTTGACTGAGTCAGCTAGGTAAGGTTCAGTTTTGATAGTCCTGAAGAGCACACAGCAGAGAAACACAGTCACTGCTGCAGTACCATTAGGTGAGAAAAAGCAGTTGCCATTTATTTAGAGGATAATCAAAAAGAGAATAAAATATGTTTGGTAAATGAGGCACTTGAATTCTAACAAATAAAAGCAGCAAAGCTATATGATGAAATATATATTCAAATATATCTGTATTATATATACCCTTGTATTAGACCAAGTTAACATACCTAGTTCAAGAAGCTTCTTTGTGAGCAAAAGTGCCTTATCGAGGTCTCCCTGCTGGTACACCGCATAGCTCAAATAATCTAGAACAGAGACTTTATCAATGGTAGAAACCTCGCCTTCCTCCAGCTGCTTTAGTGCTTGCTCCATCCACAGTTCTGTATGGTAATAATCTGCTTCTGTGTAGGCCACTTTACCCAACTCAAAACAGTCCTCCACAGTTAAAAAAGATTTGTGCTTTACTCCTGTGGAAAGAAAACACAGGACTTTAGGATTCTTAATACTACTCCACATTCATTTAGGACAGCAATTTTTGACCTTTGTCAGCTCATGGCACACACAAACCAATTACTAAAACTCTGCAGCACACCAAAAACATATTTTTTACCAATGTGACAGAAAGTAGATATAATTTTGATTCATTCACACTGGATAGCTACTGTTGTATATCTAAGGGAAAAGAGGTCAGTGCCCCTGACTAAACAGTCAGGTATTGCATGATTTAAAATTTCTTGTAGCACATCAGTTGGAAAATTGCTGATTTAGGATTATATAGATTTCATTTGAACTTCATGACAATACTCTGAGGTAGGAAAAGCAGGAATTATGTTAAATCTATAGACAGAAATTTACAAGATAATAAAACATGGCAAGAATCACACAGCTAATAGGGCACATGGGACCTAGCTATCAGGATGTCAATTATCTTTCACTGCCTAGTTTACTTCACTTAGCACTCACCTATAAGTGGAACCTAATTAACAAAACAAACTAGCAAGCAAAATATGGCCAGAGGCATTGAAATTGACAACAAAGTGACAGTAACCAGAGGGAAGGGGAGGGGAAAATAACATGGGGAAAAAAGGGAAAGGGACATAAATGAACATGTATGAGGGACCCATGGACGTAGCCAATGGGGGGTAGGATTGAGGGTGGGAGGTGGGTGTGGGTAGGACAGGGGAAAATAGTGGTGGGAAAATGGAGACAACTGTATTTGAAGATTAATTAAGAAATTTTTTTAAAAAGGTGTTAATTATCAGCCATCAAACCGAAATAAAATATCAATAAAGTTGAAGCATGCAATTTTTCTAACACAGCAAGAATCACCTTATCATACTTATCTTTCTCCGAATCAATAATCTGGGTAAGAGATGAATGGACAAAAGAGAAGCAAACCTGTCAACTGGACCCTCCCCTGCTCTTTCTCCTTTCCTTTCCAATAGTTTTAGTGATATGTAATTTACATACCATGAAGTTCACCCATTTAAAAAATATAACGGCTTTTGGTATATTCACAGAATTGTGTGACCATTACCAGTCTGATTTTAGAACATTTTTATCACCCAAAGAGGAAAGCCTATAACCATTAGCAGTCACTCCCTATTTTCTCCCCCTGCCTATCCCAGGCCCAGAGAACCACGAATCTATTTTGTGTATCTATAGATTTGCCTATTCTAGTTATTTCATATAGGTGATATCATGAAATATATGGCCTTTTGTGATGGCCCTTTTCACTCAGCATAATGTTTTCAAGGTTCATCTATATTTTCCAAGGTTTTCACATACTTTTTATTGCCAAATAATAGTCCACTGTATGGACAGACTACATTTTGTTTATCAGTTGACGGACATTGAGTTGTTTCCACTTTTGGCCTTTATGAGTAATGGTACTGTGAAGATTGGTGTACAAGTTTTTGTGCAGACAAATGTTTTAATCACTCTTGAGTAAATATATAGCAGTAGAATTGCTAGTCAGAGAGTAACTCTCTGTTTAATACTTTCAGGAACTGCCAAACTCTTTTCCAAAGTGGCTACCCACCATTTTTCAATCCCAACAGCAGCTGTATGAGGGCTCCAATTTCTCCATATCTTGTTATTGTTCATCTTTTTTATTATAGCCATTCTGGGGAGTATGAAGTGGTATTTCATTGTGGTTTTGATTTGCACTTTCCTAATGATGACGCTGAGCATCTTTTCACATACTTATTGTCCATCTGCACATCATCTCTAAAAAAAATCTATGTCAAGCTTTTGCCCATTTAAAAATTTGGTTGTCCAAGCATTTTCTCTGACCACAAGGGACTGAAATTGGAAACCAACCCCAAAGGAAAAAACCCAAAGCACCCAAAATCATGGAGACTGAATGGTATGCTATTAAATAATGAATGGGTCAAGAATGAAATTAGGGAAGAAATCAAACAGTTTCTGGAAACAAATGAAAACTAACTCTCAACAACCCAAAACTTATGGGACACAGCGAAGGCAGTCCTGAGAGGGAAGTTTATAGCAATACAGGCCTACGTAAAGAAGATAGAAACATTTCAAACAAACAACCTAACCCTACGCCTGCAAGAACTCGAGGAACAACAACAAAGACAGCCCAGAGCAACCAGAAAGAAGGAAATAACCAAGATTAGAGCAGAACTTAATGACATAGAGACTAAAAGCACAATTCTAAGGATCAACGAATCCAGGACTTGGTTTTTTGAAAAGATAAACAAAATAGACAAGCCTTTAAGTAGGCTCATCAAGAAAAGGAGAGGAGGACTCAAATAAACACAATCAGAAATGAAGGAGGAGAGATTACAACTGATACCACAGAAATAGAAGGGATTATTAGAAATTACTATGAAGAACTGTATGCCAAGAAATTTGAAAACCTAGGGGAAATGGACACATTTCTAGAAAAATATAATCTTCCAAAACTTAATGAAAAAGAAACAGAAAATCTGAACACACCAATAACAGCAAAAGAAATTGAAGCAGTAATCAAAAAACTCCCATCACACAAAAGCCCTGGACCAGATGGTTTCACAGGAAAATTCTACAAAGCATTTAAGGAAGAGCTAACCCCTAATCTTCACGGACTATTCCAAAAAATCCAGAAGGATGGAAAACTCCCAAACTCGTTTTATGAAGCCAGCATCATCCTAATTCCAAAACCAGATAGAGACACGACAAAGAAAGAGAACTTCAGGCCAATATCACTGATGAATATAGATGCTAAAATCCTCAATAAAATATTGGCAAATCGCATCCAACAATATATCAAAAAGATCATACACCATGATCAAGTGGGATTCATCCCAGGGATGCAAGGATGGTTCAATATTCGCAAATCAGTAAATGTAATATATCACATAAACAAAAGCAAAGACAAAAACCACATGATCATATCAATAGACGTGGAAAAAACTTTTGATAAGGTACAACACCCATTTATGATAAAAACACTCAGCAAAGTGGGAATAGAGGGAGCATTCTTCAATATAATAAAGGCCATATATGAGAGACCTACAGCCAACATCATACTCAATGGGCAAAAATTAAAAGCTTTTCCACTAAGATCAGGAACAAGACAAGGTTGTCCACTTTCACCACTTCTATTCAATATAGTTTTGGAAGTTTTGGCCACAGCGATCAGACGAGAAAAGGAATAAAAGGCATCCAAATAGGAAAGGAGGAAACAAAACTGCCACTGTTTTCAGATGACATGATAGCGTACATGGAAAATCCTATAGACTCTACCCAAAAACTGCTCGAACTAATAAATGAATTTGGCAAAACAGCAGGATACAAAGTCAATATCCAGAAATCAAAGGCATTTTTGTATACTAACAATGAATCAGCAGAAGCAGAAATCAAGAAAAAAAATCCCATTCGATATAGCAAAAAGAAAAATAAAATATCCGGGAATAAACCTAACCAAGGAGGTAAAAGACCTGTATGCAGAAAACTACACAGCACTGAAGAAAGAAATCAGGGAAGACACAAACAAATGGAAACATATACCATGTTCATGGATTGGAAGAATTAACATCATCAAAATGTCCATACTACCCAAAGCAATATACAGATTCAATGCAATACCTATTAAAGTACCAATGGCATATTTCACAGACATAGAACAAACACTTCAAAAATTTATATGGAACCATAAATGAGCCCGAATAGCAGCTGCTATTTTGAGAAAGAAGAACAAAGTAGGAGGGATCACAATACCTGATATCAAACTGTATTACAGGGCCACTGTAATCAAAACAGCTTGGTACTGGCATAAAAACAGACACATAGACCAATGGAACAGAACAGAGAGCCCAGAAATCAACCCAACTCTCTACAGTCAATTAATATTTGACAAAGGGGGCAATAACATAAAATGGAGTAAAGATAGCCTCTTCAACAAATGGTGCTGGGAAAACTGGACAGCTACGTGCAATAAAATGAAACTTGAGCACAAACTTACGCCATACACCAAAATAAATTCAAGGTGGATAAAAGACTTAAATGTAAGCCGTGACACTATTAAAGTTCTAGAGGAAAACATCAGCAAGAAAATCTCAGATATTTCACGCAGCAACATTTTTACAGATATGTCCCCTAGAGCAAGGAATATAAAGGAAAGAATAAACAAATGGGATCTCATTAAAATAAAAAGCTTCTGCATGGCTAAAGAAAACAGTATTAAATTAAAAAGACAACCAACTGTATGGGAAAATATATTTGCCAATGATACCTCAGACAAAGGTTTAATCTCCAAAATATACAAAGAACTTACACGACTCCACTCTAAGAAGACATCTAACCCAACTAAAAAATGGGAAAAGGACTTGAACAGGCACTTCTCCAAGGAGGACATACAGAATATCCAGAGACACATGAAGAGATGCTCAATATCGTTAGCTATCAGAGAGATGCAAATTAAAACCACAATGAGATACCACTTTACACCCGTCAGGATGGCTATCATAAATAAAGCAACAAACGACAAATGTTGGAGAGGTTGTGGAGAAAAGGGGTCCTTAGTTCACTGTTGGTGGGAATGCAGACTGGTACAACCATTATGGAAAACAGTATGGAATTTTCTCAGAAAAATAAAAATTGACCTGCCTTTTGACCCAGCAATTCCACTGCTAGGATTATATCCCAAGAATCCTAAAACATCAATTTCAAAGAACCTATGCACCACAATGTTCATAGCAGCACAATTTACAATAGCCAAGATACTGGTATTATCAGAGTAAGAATACAAAATAACCTAGGTGCCCGACAGTAAATGAGTGGATCAAAAAATTGTGGTACATATACACAATGGAATTCTATGCAGCAGAGAGAAAGAAGGAGCTCCTACCCTTTGTAACAACATGGATGGAACTGGAAAGCATTATGCTGAGTGAAATAGGCCAGGTGATGAAAGACAAATACCATATGATCTCACCTTTAACAGGAAGCTAAACAATAAAACAAACAAGCAAGCAGAATAAAAACAAAGACACTGAAATAGAGAACAAGGGGACAGTGACCAGAGGGGAGAGGGAAGGGAATTTAAAGGGGAAGGGGGGAGGGATTTGGAGGAAAAAATATGAAGGACACAGGGACGAGAGCTAGGGAGGGTGGAAACGAGAGGGAGGTGGGGAGCACGGGACGGGGGGGCTGGGATGGGAGAAATAGACAAAAAACTGTACTTGAAAAATAACTAAATAAAAAAAGATTTTTCTTAAAAAAATAAAAATAAAAAATAAAAATTTGGTTGTCTTTTTATTATTAATTAATTATTAGAATTCTTTACATATTCTACATACAAGTTTCTTATCAGACATATTATTTGCAAATATTTTTTACCTACTCTGTGGGTTGTCTTTTCACTTTAATTATTTGTGATGCTTTATTCCAGTGTCTTTTCACTTTCTTGTACATCTTAATGATATACTTTGAAGCATAGAGGTTTTAATTCTTATGAAGTCTAACTAAATATTAATATTTTTAAAAACACTGATCCTGTCTACTATAAAAAAAATAATCTCAGGTTTTACAATATTCCCACACACAAGCTAAAGAAGTGCATACACTCCAAAATCACAAAGCATATGATATAAAAGCCCACCATGAGCAAAATAAGCAGAAACTATTCACAAATAATATCAGACATCCCCCAAGATCTTTGGATACTGGTATTATCAGAGTCAGAATACAAAATAACTATGAATAAAATGTTTAGGGGAAAAAAACAAAATAAGAACATATAGGATACCCTAAAAAAAGAAACAGAACTTCTAGAAATGATAAATACAATCAATGAAATAAGAACTTATTGGTCAGGTTAAACAGCAAGATAGATATAAAAAAAGAATAATAAACCTAGAAGAGAGAGCTGAATGAATTACCACAGGATTAATGACCCAAGATGCAGCAGAGAGGAGAGATAAATACGAAGAAGGGCTGGTAAAAAGCAAGGAAGAAAACACAAGAAGGTCTAATTATGTCTACTTGGAGTTCCAGAAGAATACAACAGAGAGAAAGTGGGAGAGGCACTATCTAAAGAAATAATGGTGGACAATTTTCCAAAATTAAAACACATGGAACTTCAGATTCAGGAAACACAAAGAATCTCAAGCCAAACAGATTGCATGTGATGGCTTCTTAAGTATGTGGTTTTTAAAGCAGGAGGTAAATAATTCTAAAAGAAAAGTCTAAGGTACAAGGAAGAATGATAAACAAAGAAACTGGTACACATACGAGCCATTCTAAATTACAGAAAAGTGAACTATCAGATTGGCAAAAATCTCAAATTTGACAACATTTTTTTGATGATGATGTGGGGAAATAGGGACTCTCATAGATTGCTAGTGAAAATGCAAAATGATGCAACTACTGTGGAAGGAAACTGGGACAATATCAGCAAAATTACCTATGTATTCACTCTTCGATTCAGTAGTATCACTGATAGGAAAAATATCTCAAAGATTACTTAGCAAAAACACAAACAGCATATGCACAAGGTTACTGGCAGCATTATTTTTTGAACAGTGAAAGACTACAAATGAAGCAGATGTGCATCAATAGGGGCCTAGTTAAATAATCTATGGCACCTCCATGAAACAGTGTGACATGCAGCTGTAAAAGGAAATAAGGAGGATTCCTATATATTGAGATGATATGAAGTGATATATAGGGCATATCAATAAATCAAGACACCAAAGTACAAAAAGTATTTATACCATGCTACCTTCTGTGTTTACATTGAAATGAAATATGAATATAAATATATTTGCTTATATTTTCCAAAAGAAACAATGGAAATAGACAAACTAATAAAATAGTAGTTACATATAGAAAGGAACACAAACAAAAGTGAGATATCAGTGGATCTTACTATTCTACTCTGAAATTTTAAAGAAAATAAAAAGTTTTGCAAATAATATAAGAGAAGTGGGTGAAGGTGGTCAGAAGGTAAAAGATGTATCTTTCAGTTATTAAATAAATAAGTCCTGGAGCAAAAAAGAAAACTCATGGAAATGGACAACAATGTGATTACTGGGGGGTGGGTGCAAGGAGTTGGGTGGAGGTGGAAAAGGGTATAAGGGGGATATATGATAATGAAAAAATACAATAAAAATAAAATAATAAAAAAATAAGTTCCCAGATGTAACATACAGCATGGTGTCTATAACTGATAACAGTGTACTGTATTGGAAAGCTGCTGAGAGAGTAGATCTTAAAAGTTCTCATCACACAGATGAAAAATTTTGTAATGATGAGTGATGATGTGCATGTCATTTCACAATATATACATGTCAGGTCATTATGTTGTACACTTTAAACTAATACAATGTTATATATCAATTATAGCTCATTAAAAAAAGTTTTGGGGTGCCTCCTTGTTAATATAAACATTAATAACAACATTTTGCTGTTTTAGCTTTTACATGCTTTTAGCCCATTTGATTCTCATGGCAATCTAATGAAAAGGTATTATTTCAGACCCCAAAATGGATACTGCCCACTATGCCACCTACAGTTTCATGTTCTATATTGGACAATGTGTTACCACACTTCACTACCAACATATTTCTAAACAGATTAGATATTTAGAAACCAAAACAATAGAAAAATTTTGAACAGAAGAGGACAAAGATAGGATATGAACTGAAAACTAAGCCTGTGATAAGTTTGCTTTCAGTAAAAAAAGATACAGAAGAGAAGGGAAAAAAGAGAGAAGGAGGGGGAAGAGGGAGGGAGAGGCAGAAGTTTTCCAAACTTTTCACATCAATGTGGAAAGTAATTGTGAGATCCATGGTGGTTTAACATTAGTGTCAAAATTTCTGGTCTCCTACCCCAATTTCTCTGACCTATATAAATGGAGGGCTACAGCATTTTCATAAATTAGAAAATTCTGTATCAAAAATAGAAATTCTGTATAAAATGGCAATGCTGCCCAAATTCTCCCCAAGATTCAACACAATCCCAACCAAAATTCCTACAGGCATATTTGTAGAAACTGACATACTGAGTCTAAGATTTATAAAGAAATTCAAATAATTAAAAATGGCCAAAGCAATTTTTAAAAGAACATAGTTGCCTTGGCTGGTGTAGCTCAGTGGATTGAGCGCAGGCCTACAAACCAGAGGATTGAGGTTCTATTCCCACTCAGGGCACATGCCTTAGTTGCAGGCCAGTTCCCAGCAGGGGACACATGAGAAGCAACCATACATTGATATTTCTCTCCCTCTCTCCTTCCCTTCCCCTCTAAAGATAAATAAATAAAATCTTAAAAAGAAAAACAGTTGGAGGATATATTCTCTAATACTTGATTTCAATAGTTTATAAAGCTGACTTTATATTATATATGTTACTTTATAAGTCACTGCAGTCATTCAAACTCTTGCTGGTGTGTAAGGATAGACACATACATCAATGGAAAAGACTCAAGTCAGAAAATAGATCAAATGATTTTTGATCGAGATGCCAAGGCAATTTAACAGGTGAAAGGAAAGTGTTTTCAATAAATGTTGCTTAACCATTCATATTTTTAAAAACATACATTGTTCCCTACTGCCTACCCTACAAAAAATCAACTCAAAATGTATGCTATAGCTTAATGTGAAATCTGAAATTATAAAACTTCTAGAAAATAAATACATATTTGAGACGTTGGGGAAGGCAAAGATTTTTTAGATATGACACCAAAAGTATTACCCCCAAAATTAAAAAAATATTGATAACTAAACACAAACAAGATTTAAAACTTTTGCTCTTTGACCAATATGAAAACAAAAAGACCAAAGACTGATTAGAAATATTCCAACACATTTATCTGATAAAAGACTTATATCCACAATAGAGAGCTCTTAGAACTGAAAATGATTAACAACAGATTCTTCACCAAAGAAGAGATATGAGTGGCCACTAAATACATGAAGAGAAGTGCAACATCATAATGCAAATTAAAATCACAATCAGATATCACTAAAGTCAGGAACACACCAAATGTTAGCAAGTATGTGGAGGAACTGGAATTCTTAAACACTGATAATAAAAATATAAAATGGTACAACAATCTGGCAGTTTCTTAAAAGTTAAATGTACACATACCATGTAACCCAGTAATTTCACTCCTAGGTATGTAACTAAAACATTAAAATGTAAAACTGACAATAAAATAGAAAGAGAATAATCCCCCAAAATCAGAGAAAAAAATACTGAAATAAATGAACGCAACTATAAAACACATTGAGGGTATAACCACACAAATGTTTTCAAAACTGTACTTTGATCACATCTAGTATAATATATTCTAAGGATAAAAAGTACAAAGAAATAAAATGCTTTCAATAGCCTTAATGTCCTTAACAATATAGGTACTATTATTTTGAAATTACCTTAGGCATAGTATAATACAAAGAAGTAATTATGTTAATGTCATTGGAACCAAGAGTTTCAACACAAAAGAGATGTAAGTACAAACTTTATAATCTTAAATTTGAATTATTAGAGTTAACAATATGAACTCACATACCTCTATCTATTGAATATACCTAGAATCAGTGCCAAACTCAATAGCAATAAACATCCCAAGAACCTAGCCAGACTCTGCTCCCTAAATGTCATTCCCCATTAAAAAGAATCAAAGCTCATTATAGAAACATCTAACTCCAGCTCTAGGACAGAAATTTATAAGGTAAGCCTGGAAAATATTGGGACACAAAGCAAAGAAGTTTCCCTGCCAGCAACGATAATAAAATCATTTCAGAAAGACCAATTAGCCAATCTAAAGAATTCTCCACTGACCTAAAATGGGATAATCTGAACACCAAATGAAATAATGAATACAACTGATTGAAAACTGACACAAGAAAAAGAATCAAGGATTTATCTGCCTTTCATGTATAAATCATATAGTTCAGGGTAACCAAGTGGTTCCTGCAAGAAAGTTCTTATTTACAGAATTCCAGCTAATAAAAGTAAAAAGAATGATGGAATAAGAAAAGTCACCTTTTTGCAACCTCTAATGAAATAGTTCTGGGCAGTGATCATCAAAGGCTGTCAAATCCATTAGACAAAATTCATAGAGAACTTTATATGGAGGTATCAGTCACCCCGCACTGAAGCTACTCATCAATCAGTATCACAAAAAGTGTTACCAAGTCATGCAATTCAACGGAAAGTTCAAAGCGCCACCTATGGAGTTAACTTAAAAATGAAACTAATCAAGCCTCAGACTAACCAGTTTGCAGAAAACAGGAGTTAGAAAAACAAGTTAATAATACAAAAGAAGAAATCAGGCAACTCCGAAATGTGGTACATTCCACAGGACATATGCCCAGGTTTTTCCAACTAATCAATGAAATGAGAGGAAAAAAAGATAAGGAAAAATAAAAGAGATTTAAGAGACAAAACCAAAATATGCAATTGTAAAAAGACATCTTTGAGATCACCAGAGAAACTGAGCATTGACTAAATATTAAATAATATTAAGAAAATATTGTTAGAGCCCTGGCTGGTATAGCTCAGTGGATTGAGCGCAGGCCCGTGAACCAGAGGAATGTAGTTTGATTCCCCAGTCAGGGCACATGCTTGGGTTGCAGGCCAGTTCCCAGCAGGAGACACACGATATTGTGTGTCCCCAGCAGAGGCAACCATACATTGGTATTTCTCTCCCTTTCTCCTTCTCTTCCCCTCTAAAGATAAATAAAATCTTTAAAAAAGAAAAAAAAAATATTGTTAGTTGGTTAGGTTAGATACCAGTGAATATATTACTTTTAAAAAGGACATAATTAATCAGTTAGATATGCATACTGAGTTACTAATAGATAAAATGACACAATGTCTAAGATTTGCTTTTAAAGCAATCCAGTAAGAAAAGCAACAAAAAAAGTGGAAAAAACAGAGAAAACAAGAATGGCAAAGTGTTACAAACTTTTGAAGTTGGGTAATAATGGATAAGAGGCTCATTATATCATTTCCTTTATTTTTTTATATTTGATATTTTCCATAACAAAATGACAGTAGATAGAAAATAGATAGGGGGGAGGGTAAGAATAGTAGGGGAAATACAGAATCTAAAGAATTTGAGACACATGTCATGAATAAAATGGTGGGGGGGGGGGAAAAAAAAAAAAAAAAAAAAAAAAAAAAAAAAAAAAAAAGTATTATAAATAACATCAAAAAGGAGAAAGTCATATCCTATAGGGCTCTTTTTATGCCTTATGAAAGAAAATCACATAAGTGCCTTTTTGACACTAAAAAAAATGAAAATTACTATGTGAAAAGTAAAATACAATTAAATAATAAAAATAAATAATACTTACCTGACAACATTTCCCTTCGAATATATGTCTGAGAATATACTGCTGAGAGTAAATCAGTATTGTGCTAGAAGTCATTCTTCCAGAAAGGTAAAGTTTTTAAAACAAACTATTGTTGTTAGGGAGGGAGGGAGAAAAAGAGGGAGAGAAACCTGGATGTGCCAGAGATACAGTGATCGGTTGCCTCTCACATGCCCCCACTGGGCACCTGGCCCACAATCCAGGCACGTGCCTTGACTGGGAATCGAATCTACGACTTTCTAGTTTGCAGGACAGTGCTCAATCCTCTGAGCCACATCACCAGGGCCAGATTTTATATTAAAATATCAGAAAAGCATTTCAAACCAAAGAGGAACAAGAAACAGACAAAATGAATCAAGGTGTAACATGATATAAATATAAATCCACTGAAGTAAGTATTTATCTGATTTTTTTTGTTTGGGGACAATTAAAATCATCCTTCCCCTACAACTCTCACCTCCATCATTCACACCTAAACCATACACTACAATTTTAAGTATGACAAAGCCAAGGGTATGCAGGGATATGAAGAAATGGGAACTCTCATACATTGCTGGTAAAAGTATAAACTGGAGCAACTGCTCTGAAAAACAATCTGGTCACATCTAGTCAAGGTGAAGAAGCATATACTCTGTCTTCTTACACCCAAGACGAACTCTTTTTTCCATGTATGCACAAGGACATAAACAGGGATGTGTGCTGAAATCTTGTTTAACATGGCAAAAAAATAAGAAATAACCTAAATGTCCATCCATCCATAAAAGAATAAATCAACTTTGGCATATACTATATACAACAGTCAGACAACTATGACCAACATGGGTGAATTTACTCAAAAACAGAGTGAAAAGGTTACAGAAAGATATAGAGTATGATATATTATTTGTTTAAAGTGTAAAAACACAATACAATATATGTATTATAGTAAAGTATAAAAGACGAAACAATACACACCAGGTTCAGAAGTCATTACCTCTAGAGAGAAAGTGAAGGCACACATGGGGCCTTTACACATAAATGTGATCTTTTACTGTTAACAACAGAGAAAGGTCTGCACGACAAACAAAGCCTAAAAAGGTTTATCAGTTCAACCTAGTGTTATTTCTTTCACTTACAGGATACAATATCCTTAAGAAATTTCAGTCTCTATATTTATAATTAATTTGCATGAAAAGGAAAATTCCGTAAGAACTAGCCCAAAACAGTGACGTGAAGAAGAGAATTCAATGATGAGACACAATGTGCATGAGAAAAGATGATCATTGCCCCGATGAAAAACTACACATATTCTCAGAGTGGTTTATTTTCAGCCATTCTCTATGAAAGTCTTACCAACTGATCTCTATATTAAGGCTAGGTACTCAGAGGAACAAATGAATTTCCTAAGAAACACAACAAAATCAGGTTTAAATAATATTCAATGCCATTTTGAAGGGAGGATAATACAGTTTCAAATGAAAAGATATACAGGGAACTAAATAAAATTTATTATCTCCATATACACAAAATCTGCTTCTTTTGTGTTCTCTATTTTTTTAATGGAATCCATCTAGCTGTTGAAGCAGCCAGAAACTCCTATCAAGTCCATCATCAAATTCTACTATTCCATCTCCTAGGTAGCTTGATAACCCTCCCACTTCTCTCCATACCCACTAGCTACCACTGTCATCTCATATCTAAATTTTTACAACAGCTTCCTCCCCGATTTCTTTGTCCTTATCCCCAGGTCTCAGTCCAATCTCCATTCTGCGGCCAGAATATTTCTAAAAACTTCCCTCGTTAAAACTTTTCAGTGGCTTCTCCTTACATTCAGAATAGTAGAAATCCAACATGGCTTACGAATCCCTTCAAGAGATGGTTTTTGCTTACTTATGTAGCCTCATCTCTTACCCCATTGTCCCCAACTCATTCACTCATAACCTGAACAAACTACTTGTTAGATATCTGATATTAAATGCTCTCTCACCTCCTCTCTGGCCTTTATATATATTTCCTCTTGGATTAGAATACTTTTCTTATGTCCACTTTTCCTCTTTACTCCTTTTCTCCTGGGTAATTCTTGTCTATTATATCTCAATGTTTTGATTTTTTATTTTATTTTTCCATTATAGTTTGTATTCAATATTTTTGTATTAGTTTCAGGTTTACAGCACAGCAAACAGACATTCATATAGGTTACAAAATGTTCCCTCTGATAGTTCAAGTGTCCATCTGTTACCATAGATAACTATTACAGTATTAACTATAATCCCTATGCTTTACTTTACATCCCCATGACTAACTTGTAACTACCAATTAGTATTGATTAATTCTTTCACCCTTATTAACCCTGTCCCCCCAATACCTATGCCCTCTGGCCTTCATCAGTTTGTTCTCTGTATTTATAAGCCTGTTTTTATTTTGTTTGTTTATTTTATCATTTAGATTCCATATACAAGTGATATCATATGATACTTGTCTTTCTCTGTCTGGCTTATTTCACTCAGCATAATACCCTCTAAGTCCATCCATGCTGTCACAAATAGTAAGATTTCATTATTTTTTATGGCCAAGTAATATTCCATTATTTATATGTACGACAACTTTTTATCCATTCATCTACTGATAGACCATATCTCAATGTTTTTCATGTCACATCTTCCAGGAAGTCATTCTTTACACTTCTTATCAAGTCCAGAATTAGGTTTCCTTCTATGTGCTTCCTTCCACATATCCTCAATTATCCCCATTTAGGTATTCATCATACTGTCTCATAAGAATGTAGGCACCCTCAGGGCAAGACCAGTGTCAGTCTTATTCATTACTGCATCCCTGGTACCTAATACAATGCTTGGCACACATTAAATAACTAACATCTCTTAAATAAATTGATGTTTTAAACCAGAAGCCAATTTTTCAAAATAAAGTCATGATCAGAAGTGTTTAATGTATATTTTTAGTAGAAACAAAATAAAAATTGCAAATTTATACATTTCTAGAAGTCCAAGTAATGAAATTAGTCCAGCTTACTAGAAAGTGTATTTGACATTACATTATGATTAGTTTTCCACTTTATACTTCTCCCCAAAGGAATGGAGATGAGCAACAAAGCATATTAACAAATAACTCATCCTACTGTACTTTATTACTGAGAAAATCATTTTGGTATGAAGACAAAGGTAACATATCTCATTTTTTGAGTTGATAATGACAAGGAGATAGTAATGGCAATAAGCCACAGTCACAGAAAATGATAGAGATGACAAAAAGTAAATAATCACGTGAAGTTCAAAATGATTAATAAAATAAGGCTATAACAATAAAACAAGGACTTCCGCCAAGATGGAGGTTTAGCTGGATGTGCCTGCCTCCTCACACAACCAAGTTTAGGGACAACTAAATATTAGCATCAGAAAACACAACCAGAACACGGAAAACTGAACTTTTCGGAAGTCCGCTAACAACAAATTCTTCAGCCTGACCGGTAAGGGGCGAAACCGGCGTCGGGTGAGGACTCACAAAGGAGGGCTCGGACCGGGCGCGGAGTCCAGACGCGCGAATCCAGTTGCGCGGGTTCCAAACCCAGGATTGGACCTAGTGAGCCACCGAGCAGCCCACCGGGGGAGCGACACAGTGGGGAGGCGGTGGCACCGAGTTGACTGTGGTTGCCTGGTTGCGCGCGAGTGAGGGAGTGAGCGGTCGGAGGGCGCAGCAGCGGCGGCGGCGGCGTGCCATTTCCCGCTCTGACCACGCCCCCACATACAGCGTCACAACCCAGCGACCTAGGACTCCAAGGCGCCGCTTGTCCCACTTAAAGGTCCAGAACAGACCAAAAATGTCGCAGGCAGAACTCAAAGCCCCAGAGATAAATCTAAATGACGAAGAAATAGCAAAACTCTCAGACGCACAGTTTAAAACACTGGTCATCACCTTCCTCACAGATTTGGTGGATTACAGCCACAAATTAGAGAAACATATGGAGGCTAAATTAAGGGAAATGAATGGAATTCCACAGGAATCCCATAGAGATGAAAAGGAAACTGGGACTCAAATCAATGCAGTGGACCAGAAGAAAGCAAATAATGGACAAACAGAAAAGAGTCAAGGAGCAAGAATTCAAAGAAATGAGGAGAGTCTTAGGAACCTCCAGGACATCTTTAAACGCTCCAATATCCGAATTATAGGGGTACCAGAAGGGGGAAAGACACAACCACCAGTGGAAAAACTATTTGAACAAATAATAAAAGAAAATTTCCCCAATCTGGCAAAGGAAATAGACTTCCAAGAAATCCAAGAAGCCCAGAGAGTACCAAAAAAGTTGGACTCAAGAAGAAACACACCAAGGCATATCATAATTACATTAGCCAAAATTAAAATGAAGGAAAGAATCCTGGAAGCAGCAAGAGCTAAGGGGACAATCACCTACAAAGGAGTCCCCATCAGGCTGTCAGCAGATTTCTCAAAAGAGACCTTACAGGCAAGAAGGGGCTGGAAAGAAATATTCCAAGTCATGAAATCTAAAGACCTACAACCAAGATTGCTCTACCCAGCAAAACTTTCATTTAGAACGGAAGGACAGATAAGGTGCTTCTCAGATAAGACCAAATTCAAGGAGTTCATCATCACCAAGCCCTTATTATATGAAATGTTAAAGGGACTTATCTAAGAAAAAGAAGTTAAAGAAACATGAACAGTGAAAGGACAACAAACTCACAGTTATTAACAACCACACCTAAAACGAAAGCAAACTAAAAGGACAGCTAGAGCAGGAGTGGAAACATAGAAATGAAGATCTCAAGGAGGGTTAGCAACAGGGGAGTGGGAGGAGGAGATGGGGGGAGAAGGTACAGAAAACAAGTAGCATAGACAGTAGATAGAAAATAGATGGGGGGGGGCGAGAATAGTTTGGGAAATATAGAACCTAAAGGACTTGAGACACATGGACATAAACTAAAGGGGGGGTAATGGTGGGGTTGGGGGGCAGGGTGGAGGGGAATGGAGGGGGGAACAGAACAACTGTAACAGCATAATCAATTCAAAAAAATAAATAAATTTAATTTAAAAAAAACAATAAAACAAACTGTAAAACTTAAACGACACATTTTTAAACAAATATATCAAAGAGGAAATGACAGGGGAAATTAGGAAGTACTTCAAGACAAACGAAAATGAAAACTAAACATACCAAAACTTATGAGACAGAGTAAAAGCACTGTTAAGGGAGAAATTTATAATTATAAATGTTTATATTAAAAAACAAGAAAGATCTCAGATAGGCAACCTGTTTACAACTTAAATTAGAAAAAACAAGAGCACATTAAACCCAAAGCTGGCAAAAGAAAGGAAATATTAAAGCAAAGGTTAATTAAGTAGAGAAAAGAAAAACAACAGAAAATTAATGACACCAAAAGTTGGTTTTTTGAAAGTATCAACAAAATTGACAATCCTTTAGCTAAATCAATTAAGAAAAAAGGAAAAGATTCAAATTACTAAAATCAGAAATTATAGCATGGGCGTCAATACCAATTCTACAGAAATACAAAAGATTATATGGGAATACTAATAAAAAATTGTACACCAACAAACTCGATAATCTAGATAAAATGAACAAATTTTCTAGAAACACAAAACCTGCCAAGACTAAGGAAAAAATAGGAAGTCCAAACAGACCTATCACTAGCAAGGAGACTGAATCAGTAATCAAAAGTATCCTGACAAAGAAAAGCCCCGGACCTAATGATGGCTTCCTTAGAGAATTCTACAGAACATTTAAAAACCTAACATCAATCCTTTTCAAACTTTTTCAAAAAAAAAAATTGAACAGGAGAGAATATTTCCTATGTCATTCTCTGAAGCCAGCATTATTACCCTTATACCAAAACCAGGCAAAGACACAAGAAAACTACAGACCAGTTACCAGTTAGCCCTTATGAACACTGATGCAAAACATCCTCAACAAAATACTAGCCAACAGAATTCAGCAGCATATTAAAATGATTATACACTGTGACCAAGTGGAATTTATTCCTGGAGTGCAAGCATGTTTCAATATATGAAAATTGATTACTGTAGTATATTACATTGACAGAATAAAAGAAAAATACCACATGATCATCTCATTAAGTCAGAAAAAGCATTTGACAAAATTCAACACTCTTTCATGATTAAAAAAAAAAAGAGAAATAGAGAAAATTACCCTAACATAATAAAAGATGTATTTGAAAAAAACCACAGCAAACATACTCAATGGTGAAAGGCAAAGCTTTTCCTTTATATCAAGAAGGATGCCCACTTTCACTTCTATTTAACTTAGTGCTGGAAGTTCAAGCCAGAGCAATCACTGTATTTTTCAACTATAAGATGCACCTTTTTACCACATTTTTTGCTTCAAAAATTTCCCCCCTATTTTCTTCCTCTAAAACCATAGTGCATCTGGGGTCCCCACCATAAGACACACCTGTTTTAAAGGAGGAAAATAGGAAAAAATTTTTTGAGGCAAAAAAGTGTGTCTTATAGTCCGAAAAATACGGTAGGCCATGAAAAAAAAGCAGTAAAAGGTATCCAAATTTAAAAGGAAGAAGTACAATGATCTCTAGTTGTAGATGATACTATCTTAAATATGGAAAACCCTAAATATTCCACAAAAAACTGTTAGAGCTATTAAGTAAATTCAGGAAAATAATAGGATACAAAGTCAATACACAAAAATCAGATACATTTCTGATATGAACAACGTACGATCTGAATAGAAAATTACTAAAACAATCCTAGGAATAAAATACATAGGAATTAACCAAGGAAATGAAAGACCTGTACAATGAAAACTGTAAAACACTGGTGAAAGAAATTAAAGAAGAGAGCCCTGGGTGGTATGGGTCAGTGGGTTGGGTGTAGTCCCGCAAACTGAAGGTTAGGTCCCAGCTGGGGCACATGGGAGAGGCACCAATCCATGTTTCTCTCTCTCTCTTTCTTTCTTTCTCCCTTCCTTCCTTCCAAAAATAAAATTTAAAAATATTTTTTAAAAGAGAGATATTTCAAACTTTTAAAAAAGAGAGAGAGAAAAATTACCCTGGCTGGTGTGGCTCAGTGGATGGAGCACTGGCCTGTGAACCAAAGAGTAGCAGGGTTAGATTTCCAGTCAGGGCACATGCCTGGGTTGCAGGCCAGGTCCCCTGTAGGGGGAGCTCAAGAGGCAACCACACACCAATGTTTCTCTCTCTCTCCCTGCCCCCCCTCTAAAAATAAATAAAAATCTTAAAAAAGAAGAAATTAAAGAAGACATAAATAAATGAAAATACATCCCATGTCCATAGGATTGGAAAATTTACATTGTTAAGATGTCAATTACACGAGTATCGACTTCCGCCAAGATGGAGGCATAGGTGGATGTGCCGTGCCTTCTCACACAACCAAGTTTAGAGACAACTTAATATTAGCAACAGAAAACACAGCCAGAACACGGAAAACTGAACTTTTCAGAAGTCTGTTAACAACAAATTCTTCAGCCTGACCGGTAAGGGGCGAAACCAGCGGCTGGTGAAGCGGGGTTGCACAGGAAGACTCGGTCAGACGGACTCAGGCGCGCACGGAATCCAGACCCACGGAATCCAGGCGTGGGCGGTTGGACCGAGGCCTGGCGGTCCCCGCGGCAAGCAGCAGTGGAGGGTGCTGCCAGTACCCTGCTCTGACCCCACCTCCACATACAGCGTCATAACCCAGCGACTCTGAGTGGCCCGGCCCAGGTGAACCACCTGAGGCGCTGATCCTCACCCAGCTGTGAGAAACAGCAGAGGGGGTCGCCATTTCCCCGCTCTGACCACGCCCCCACATACAGCGTCACAACCCAGCGACCTGGGAGTCCAAGGCGCCGCTTCTCACACTTAAAGGGCGCGAACAGACCAAAAATGTCGCAAGATCTCAAAGCCCCAGAGCCCATAGATCTAAGTGATGAAGAAATAGCAAAACTCTCAGATGCACAGTTTAAAACACTAGTGATCAGGATCCTCACAGAACTGGTTGATTATAGCCACAAATTAGACAAATATATGAAGGCGAAACTAATTGAAATGAATGGAATTGCACAGGAAACCAATAGCAATGAAAAGGAAACTGGGACTCAAATCAATGGAGTGGACCAGAAGAAAGCAAATAATGGCCAAACAGAAAAGAGTCAAGAAGCAAGAATTCAAAGAAATGAAGAGAGGTTTAGGAACCTCCAGGACATCTTTAAACGCTCCAACATACAAATTATAGGGGTACCAGATGGGGGAAAGGGACAGCCACCAGTGGAAAACTTATTTGAACAAATAATAAAGGAGAACTTCCCCAATCTGGCAAAGGAAATAGACTTCCAGGAAATCCAGGAAGCTCAGAGAGTACCAAAGAAGTTGGACCCAAGAAGGAACACACCAAGGCACATCATCATTACATTAGCCAAAATTAAAATGAAGGAGAGAATCCTAGAAGCAGCAAGAGATAAGGGGACAGTCACCTACAAAGGAGTCCCCATCAGACTGTCAGCGGATTTCTCAAAAGAGACCTTACAGGCAAGAAGGGGCTGGAAAGAGAAGTATTCCAAGTCATGAAATCCAAAGACCTACAACAAAGATTGCTCTACCCAGCAAAGCTTTCATTTAGAATGGAAGGGCAGATAAGGTGCTTCTCAGATAAGATCAAATTCAAGGAGTTCATCATCACCAAGCCCTTATTATATGAAATGTTAAAGGGACTTATCTAAGAAAAAGAAGTTAAAGAAACATGAACAGTGAAAGGACAACAAACTCACAGTTATTAACAACCACACCTAAAACAAAAGCAAACTAAAAGGACAGCTAGATCAGGAGTGGAAACATAGAAATGAAGATCTTAAGGAGGGTTAGCAACAGGGGAGTGGGAGGAGGAGAAGGTACAGCAAATAAGTAGCATAGACAGTAGATAGAAAATAGAAGGGGGGGCAAGAATAGCATGGGAAATATAGAATCTAAAGGACTTGAGACACATGGTCATAAACTAAAGGGGGGGTAATGGTGGAGATGGGGGGGTAGGGTGGGGGGAATAAAAGGGGGAATAGAACTGTAACAGCATAATCAATAAAAAAATTTAAAAAAAAAGATGTCAATTACTACCTAAAGCAATCTAGATTCAATGTAATTCCCACCAAAATCCCAATGACATTTTTTACAATACTTAAAAAAAAAAAACCAAATCTTAAAACTCTCATGGAATCTCAAGGGATCCCAAAGAGTCAAAACAATCTTGAAAAAGGACAAAACTGAAGGTTTCATACCTCCTGATTTCAAAACTTACTACAAAGCTCCAAG
This sequence comes from Artibeus jamaicensis, assembly GCF_021234435.1. Taxonomy (NCBI): domain Eukaryota; kingdom Metazoa; phylum Chordata; class Mammalia; order Chiroptera; family Phyllostomidae; genus Artibeus; species Artibeus jamaicensis. The sequence goes on from NW_026521788.1 coordinate 24,528,084, forward strand.
TCATAAAAACAGTATGGTATTGGCATAAAGACAGACATAGATCAACCGAATAGAGCCCAGAAACAAACCCTCACACGCATGGTCAAATGATTTTTGACAAGGGTGCCAAGGCCACTTAATGGGGAAAGGACAGTCTTTTGAAGAAATGGGTGCTGGGAAAACTGTGTATCCACTTGCAAAAACGTGAATCTGAACCCTCACACAAACCATACGCAAAAAAAACTCAAAATGGACCTAGGACCTAAATGTAAGAATGTGAGACCTAAAAAAATAAAACTTCAAAGAGCCCTGACTGGTATAGCTCAGTAGATTGAACACTGGCCTGCAAACCAAAGGGGCACCAGTTCAACTCCCAGTCAGGGCACATGCCTGGGTTGCTGATCAGGTCCCAAGTTGGGAGGTGTGGGAGAGGCAACAAACTGATGTTTCTCTCCCTTTCTTTCTCCCTCCTTCCTTCTCTCTCTAAAAATAAATAAAATAAACTCTTAGAAGGAAACACTGGACAAAAGCTTCATGACACTGGATTAGACACTGATTTCTTATTGCACATGATCCTAAAGGCACAGGCAATAAAAGAAAAAATAAACAAATTGGACATTGAATTTTTTATAATTTTGTACATCAAAACACAACAGTATCAATAGAGTGAAAAGGCAACTCACAGAATGGGAGAAAATATTTTCAAATCATTAAATTCTAAGGGATTAATATCCAAAATATGTAAAGAACTCCTAAAATTCAGCAACAGAAAATAAACAAGCACTATAAAAAAAAGGACAAAGGATTTAAACATACATTTCTCCAAAGAAGGTATGCAGATGGCTGCTAAGCACACGAAAGTATGCTCAACATCACTGATAATTAGAGAAATGCAAAACTGTAACAAGATACCAACTCACATCTATTAGAATGCTTACTATCAAAAAAATAAAAATGAAAACAGCAAGTGTTGGCAAGGATGTTGAGACAATATGCACTGCTGGTGAGAATGTAAAATGCTATAGCTACTATGGAAAATAGTATGGTAGTTCCTCAAAAATATAAAAATAGAATTACCATATGATCCAGCAATTCCATTTCTACACATATACTCAAAGAACAGACGACAAGGTCTTGAAGAAATATTAGCACCCTCACATTCACAGCAGAATTATTCACAATAGACAAAATCTGGAAGCAACCCATGTGTGTCCGGTTGATGAGTGAATAGATAAGCAAAATGTGGTATAACATGTAATGGATTATTGTTCAACCTTAAGAAATAGGGAAATTCTGACACATGCTATAATACGGATGATCCTTGAGCACACTATGTGAAGTGAAATAAGACAATCACAGAAAGACAAATACTTTGTAATTCCACCTATGAGGTACTTGAATCATAGAGACAAAAAAGTAGAATGATGATTTCTAGGGGCTAGAGAAAGTACCTAGGAAATGGGACTTATTGTTTAATGGGTACAGAGTTTCTGTTTTATAAGATCAAAGGAGCTATGGAGATGGATGGTGATGGCTGTACAACAATGTGAACATACTTAGAGCCACTAAATGGTACATTTAAAATTGGTTAAAATAGTTAATTTTGTTACATGATTTTGTACAATAAAAATCTTTAAAGCAAATTATTATGAAATAATCAGCCATAACTTTAAAAAATGGGTTTTGCCTCACTTCCTGGCCTTTTGGCTAAGATCGAGTACAAAAAATGGGTTTTGCCAAAAACAGATTAGAAAGCAGGATGTTTATACTGCAGAACACTTAAAAAAGTCTGCACATATCCAACAGGTCTTGGTTTTTTAATTATTGAACACATTATCTTTGATTATCAATTCCCTTATAACTTTACATTAGGAAAACAAACACTGGATGTTCTAAATAAAAACATTTGGAAAAATGACTGTTTCTTTTTCTTACATGCTAAAATTGCCTACTTAAGGTTAGTCCTTATAATTATAAGCTTTCAAAGTAACAAGCTAGAAGCTTATCCCCAACTATTAAGTTCTTGAGAAATGGAGGGTTGTTTTGTCATCAAAGACTACAAAACAAAGTTAAAAATCTTAAAATAATGAAGTCTTTTTCACATTAACACTGTCCTACTGGACTGAACAGAGAAGCCAGGTGACAGGTGTTATACAGACTAAAAGAATTCTTACCTGGAAGATTACCCTTTGCAATGGTATCTGTATCCAAATTATAGGTGTCCTGGAGACGTAACAGGGCTTTGGCTGCCCCAACCTGATCTTCATCATTAGGAAAGTACTGTCTCTGAATTGTTAGGTTAGAGATAAAGCCTGGAAATAAGGAAATAAGGGAGGGGGGAGACTTAGAACCTCAGAGACTTCAAATTTCCAATATAGTGTTTACAAAGTTTCTTCAAAATTGATTTATTATAATTTTCTACCATACTATGTTCCACATGCTCAATGAGAAAAAATTAGATACACTGAATGAGACTTGACATACCTCTAACTCCTTCTATTATTCCAGACCTTTTCTAATGTTGCTTAATCTGAGATCACTGCATAAATTATGCCTATTTTAGTAGATACAAATAAATTATGTCTGTATGCATTAGTAGATAAACATCAACTAACATAATAATAGAGCTTTTAGTTATACAACATAGCCTCCACTAAGTTGAAAAATTAACAGATTTGAAAATGACATTCATTGGCAACCAATTATACTTTCAGGTAACAGATGGTATGTAAAATATATGCTCTTAAATTGTTATTTTCTTCCATGTGTCACACATTATATACATATATAAATAAAGTTTGGTGGAATTCCTTAAGGAGAAGAAGAGTTATTAATTATATATTTAAGATTATCAGCCCTGGCTGGTATGGCTCAATGGATTGAGCATTGGCCTAAGAACCAAAAGGTCATCAATTCGATTCCCAGTTAGGGCACATGCCTGGGCTGCAAGACAGGTCCCCAGTTGGGAGCATGTGCGAAGCAATCAGTTGATGTATCTCTCACACACTGATGTTTCTCTCCCTTTCTTTCTCCCTCCCTTTTCCTCTCTCTATAAATAAAAATAAATTTAAAGAAAAAACACCCCAGAAATAATTCAGTTATAATAGTTAACACTTGATGTTCTGGATCTGAATATATCCCCACTTTTGGCATTTCTATAGGTGGTAGCAATATTGCCTTACTTTTGGGGGCTCATTTTCTTACCATCTGACATATCCTTAAGGACTAGATTCTCCAACTCACTCCATTCAGTGTTCAGACGTTTCACTAACTTGAAGGCATTTACAGGGTGCCCAACAAATCCTTCGGGATCTTTTGTTGCTGTGCTAGTTAGCAGATCTAACTTCTCTGCCCATCTATACATGTAAGACATATAATTAGGAAAACACAATTTAGTAACGCACTAAAAAAAAAAAGTCTATATTGGAGGTTTCTGAGTTAAAACGGTATCTAAAAATTTTTTTTAAAACTAAAATCATAAAGGTTTTTAAAAAAGCAACATGTTCTTAAGGATAAAACCTAGCATGGCAGAATAAAAATACAGCTACAACACTTTTTTCTTTAGTGTTTTTCCCTCCCACATGGTTACAGTAAATGAAACCTATCTTAGTAAAAGTTGTAATTGGATCCCTCTAGTAATGGTGTAAATATTCATTCATGCACTGGTCCTTAAAGCCATATAACTGATTATTGCAAAGTATAAATTAGCCCAATCCAAATTCAGTTATATGTTCATTTAAATCAAACTTACACAAAATTTTACATTCATAACCCCCCCAAAAATGAGTACTTAGCTATTTATTAAACAAAAGATATAAATTCTCAGGTCAGGATTAACTATGAACCCAAGTCAATTAAAAACAAATTATCTGCCTGAGACCCAGAGGATCTCGGTTCGATTCCCAGTCAGGGCTCATGCCTGGGTTGCAGGCCAGTTCCCAGCAGGGGATGCACGAGAGGCAGCCATACATTGATGTTTCTCTCCCTCTCTCCTTCCCCTCTAAAGATAAATAAATAAAATCTAAAAAAAACAAAAACAAAAACAAATTATCCTTGGAGGAAAAACTATATCAATTAAATAATACTAACCATACTGTAATCTCTAAAATGGAACCATACCAGTGAAAGATAAATGGACTTGGGAAATTACTCCAGAAAGTGTTTTGATTAGGGAGGTTAGAGGACAGAAGATATTAACAACCATTTTTTAAATTTTTCAGTCAACAACCACATCCATTTATATTCTTATCCCAACCCATGTTCTTCCATGTGAACTCTTGGCCCAGGCCTAACTCTTGTTTTCTTTGCTCCTTTTTAGCCATTTCATCTAAGACTTTCATTTCCACTCAATGTTTTAGCTCTAGAAATAAAACAGGTGAAGTCAGAGTCATAATAAATAAACATTTTTTCTTACTTTTTTATTTGTTCTAATTTGTCTTCTTCTGCCTTAATATAGTCTTTCAGGGAAGTCACCAGGTCCTTCTCTATATAAATCAAGTCAGTCATCTGACCTTAAAGAAGAAGGAAAGATGATCAAATACCCATATTCATCAACACTAGTATTTTAGACTAATTTAAGAATAATCAAGAATGCTTCTTGCTCTGAAACAATTTAACTGGCATGAGAGAGCATATTTTTCTTCTTTTTCTTTAAACCGGATAAATAAAAACAAAGCCAAAATTTTTTCTACTGATGTGTTCCAATTCTAATTTTCAAGCTACCTAACTTGCAAGGATGGACTGTATTAGTAAATTGTCTTCTCATCTAAAAATATAACAACACTACTTTTCAAAGATCAATATTTCTTCTTGACCCCAACACCCCCCGCACCATTATTTATTTTTTTAGGCTAATTAAAATTAAATTTTTATGCCATAAGTAAAAACTACACTAACAGAAAGTATTACTCACAGCTGAAAATCAAATAATCCATATTTATTTATAATGGGAATGAAAAAACTCATCATTTTATATCCTGAAATTAGGTGTCATAAATACAATACTTGTGTTTTAATTAGCTCCACAATCACACAAGGGTAAAGCTGGGCAACAAAATGAAGGAAAATATCCCATTTAAGACCAATGAAGTACGCATATAGGAAAATATAAAAGGATACACATCAACCATGAGGAATATTTCTGGGGGTAAGAGGACATGCGGGTGTCTTACACTCTATATACTTCTGATTCTTTCCCCTTTTAAACAATATGCCATTTTTACAATACTTTATAGATTTCTTAAAATTATAATGTCGGAAAAAGTTGGGTTCACAATAGATTCTTAGAATGACTAAGTATATGCATTAAATTATTTGCTGGATGGAACCATTAATAGAGAATTTTCTTTTCTATGCTTTCCTAAATTTTCGTAAGTTTCTAATCTGTAAATGTTCTGCTTTTATAATCAGAAAAATATTTAAAGAAAAACAAGTTGAATTTTAAAATGAGAATGTCTTTTAGGATACAGTATATTTCTTTGTACTAGCTTAAAACACCAAAAAATAAAAAATTTTAAATGCAAAAACAATACAAACCAAAAAAGAGTTAAGACTTACCAATTGAAGTAAAAAAGCCTGGATGGGCCAAAGACTGGGGAAGTAGAATCCCTATGATTAAAATACACCGGATCATTTTGGAAGTCTTTATTTTACAGGTTCACACACCTACAAGAAAAATATGGTCATTACAAAAAAATTTTTAAAGGCAGAGTAGGAAAAGTTTCTAACTCATTTTTCTTACAAACAAAAGTGTAAGTCAGACCCCAAGGTAGAACTGCTGCTAATTCTTTTTGAAAAAAATATTTATGTTAATGTAGTAAGGATTTTTTTTTATTTATCTTTAGAGGGGAAGGGAAGAAGAGAGGGAGAGAAATATCAATGTATTGTTGCCTCTTGTGCGTTCCCTACTGGGAACTGGCCTGAAACCCAGGCATGTGCCCTGAATGGGAATTGAACCGCAATCCTTTGGTTCGCAGGCCGGCACTCAATCCACTGAGCTATACCAGCCAGGGTTGCTGCTAATTCTTGTGAATTGATTAATTTCTTAATAAGAGCCACTATTTTATTTTTCATATAATTATAGTACTAACTTGATATTTCATGTTAAAAAATACATGTTTATTATCACTTGATAATTTATGCTTACAATTCAACCTGAGTTTATTTTCTCCTTCATCACTAACTACTACAATTAGGGTAACTGGATAGGAGTACTGCTTTCATATAGCATGAAAAATAACTTTTCTGTGATCCAGAGCTAAACTATCAATTTCCCATAAAAATATACTGCTCTATTAAAGTAACCTAATTTAATATTACCAAAATACACTCTAAAATGTTAGAATGCGTTCTAAACAGAACAAAGTTTTCAGAGCTTTCTAATTAATCCTTTAATTTCCAACTTACTCCATCTTTTCCCTATATGGCTTTAAATTTTAAAATAAGTTCAATTCTTCTTCTAGCCAAGATGGAAGTGAAGGCAAACACACTGTGCCTCCTTGCACAACCAAAATAAAGACAACAGTTCAGAAACAAAGAAAAAAACAGTACTGACAGAAAATCGAACTATACAGAAATCTGACAACCAAGGAGTTAAAATAGACACATTCCTCCAGACGGGTAGGAAGAGCAGAGTCAGATGGACAGGGGTCACGGCAAAAAAAAAAAAAAAAGCAGTGGCTTGCGGACCCCAGGAGTGCAAGGCAGCAGCTGACAGACCCCAGCCACAAAAGATGGCGGCTGTCAGACCCTGGGCACAGGTTGGCAACAGGGAGACCCAGTGAGGCACATAAGGCTGCTGACTGACAGCGTGGTCACACATTCCCACTCAGATAAACCAGGTGAAACTGGGGAACGAGACAGACTGAGCAACCCAGGGTCCCAGTGCAGGGAAATAAAGCCTCAGAACAAGGATTGAAAACACCTGTGGGGGTTGAGGTGCTCGGAGAGACTTCCAGCCTCACAGAAGAGTTCACTGGAGAGACCCACAGAATCTTAGAACATACACAAGCCCACTCACCCAGGGAACCAGCACCAGAAGGGCCCAGTTTGCTTGGGGGAAGCAGCGAAGGGACTGAAATCCAACAGAGAGTGGAGTTAGCACCACTGTTCCCTCTCAGACCCCTTCCCCGCATACAACGTCACAACCCAGAGACTGGGTTGCCTCACCCTGGTGAAAACCTAAGGCTCCACCACTCATACGTAACAAGCGAGACCTGACAAAACAAAAAAAAAAAAAAAAAAAAAAGGCCCAAGAACAAATCAAAGCCCCAGAGCAAATACAACTAAGCAAAGAAGAGATAGCCAACCTATCAGATGCACAGTTCAAAACACTGGTAATCAGGATGTGCACAGAATTGGTTGAATTTGGTTGCAAATAACGCGAAAAAATGAAGGCTACACTAAGTAAAATAAAGGAAAATGTACAGGGAACCAACCAATAGTGATGGGAAGGAAACTGGAACTCAAATCAATGGAGTGAACCAGAAGGAAGAAAGAAACAACCAAACAGAAAAGAAGGAAGAAACAAGAATACAAAAAAAAAATGAGGAGAGGCTTAGGAACCTCCAGGACATCTTTAAATGTTCCAACATCTGAATTATAGGGGTACCAGAAGGGGAAGAGGAACAGCAACAAGTGGAAAACTTATATGAACAAATAATAAAGGAGAACTTCCTCAATCTGGCAAAGAAAATACACTTCCAGAAAGTCTAGGAAGCTCAGAGTCCCAAAGAAGTTGGACCCAAGGAAATACACACCAAGGCACATCACAATTACATTACCCAAGATTAAAATGAAGGAGATAATCCTAGAAGCAGCAAGAGCTAAGGGGACAGTCACCTACAAAGGAGTTTCCATCAGACTGTCAGCTGACTTCTCAAAATAGACCTTACAGGCAAGAAGGGGCTGGAAAGAAGTATTCCAAGTCATGAAAGGCAAGGATCTACAACTAAGATTGCTCTACCCAGCAAAGCTTTCATTTAGGATGGAAGGGCAGATAAAGTGCTCCTCAGATAAGGTTAAGTTAAAGGAGTTCATCATCACCAAGCCCTTATTTTATGAAATGTTAAAGGGAGTTAGCTAAGAAAAAGAAGATAAAAAGCATGTACAGTAAAATGACAGCAAACTCATAGTTATTAACAACCACACCTAAAACAAAAGCAAAAGCAAACTAAGCAAACAGCTAGAACAGGAACAGAACCACAAAAATGGAGATCATATGGAGGGTTAGCAACAGGGGAGGGGGAGGAAGAGAGAGTGGGGAAAGGTACAGAGAATAAGTAGCATAGATGGTAGGTAGAAAACAGGGGGAGGGCAAGAATAGTATGGGAAATGTAGAAACTAAAGAACTTATGACACATGAACATGAACTAAAGGGGGGAATGTGGGTGGGAGAGGGTATACAGGGTGGAAGAGAATGAAGAGGGTAAAATGGACAACTGTAATAGCATAATCAATAAAATATATTTTACAAAACACTCAGTAAAGTGGGAGTAGAGGGAGCATACTTTAACATAATAAAGGCAATTTCTAAATATTTCAAAAATAAAATAAACTTATTTGGGGGTTTGGGTGTAATGAAAATGTCTAAAACTGGCAACCAATGATGGAAAAACACTGTGACAGAACTAAAACCTCCTGCATTGTGGACATTAAATGGGTGATTTATACGGTGTATGAATTACACCTCAGCGAAGCTGTTATTTTTTAAAAGTTGTACAGAACCCAAGAAAGGAAAAACAGCCCTGTTGATTTAAGCTACTAATTTCTCTCAAAGGACTCAATGCAGAGTTTCTTTATCTTATCTACTGCGTTCTATGTAAAAAATCCCCAGCCTAGTACTTAGCTGTGGCTTTTTTTTGGAACCAGGCAGCAAAGTACTTCTTCAGTCTTTTTTCTTTGTCCCCAGTAGCAGCATTGTCTTTCTAGAATGTATCGTTCATGGCGGATGCAGATACCAATTAAGCAACAGATAGATTTTACCCTGCTTTCCCTAAATGCCCTATTGCCCTAATTGATTCTCTTCTTGTTCCTTCTCCATCACACGTAAGGACTTTTAACGGACTTTAAGTCGTTAAAAGTCCTTACAGGGGAGTAAGTTACCATTAAAGTGTCATTTGCCCAGTAACAAGCTACTGATTACTCGGCACGGGTCCTTTGTCTGACTTGCCACCCTATCCCTATTTTTGCAGGCACCTCTATCTGTTTCTTCCCAAGTGACTTCACCCAAACCAGCGGGTTCAAATTTACATTTGGAAAGCTCCCTACTGCAAAAACAAAACAAAACAAAACCCCACTTTCTTAATTTGAATCTCAATAAAAATCACCATAGAAACTGACATTCTGGAAGTACTTTGAAGTCTCCTCCTCAAGTTTGCTGCAAACTTCCAGATACTTCCAGAACCACACAGTAGTAAAGTACACTGCTCTCTTGGCTGCTTTACAGTAACTCTTTGGGAAAGCTTCTAGAATGTAGCAGATGCAGACACTTCCTCCCCTGGGCTCCTGCCAAAGCACAAGGCTCATTCAAAATCCTGGACTGCGTGAAACGTCTAGAATCTTCTTGCTTTAAATGGGTCTCTGCCATAATTTCCTTCATGAATAAATTGTTATTTCCAGAAAATACAAATGCTTTTACTGTACAAACAGCAGGCTAATCAGAAATATTGTCTGATGTTTAACTCTTATGAGAAAGTTTAGATTTGTCAAATGAGAAGTTGTTACTTTTTCATTGCTAAAATATATTCTGTCACTAAAGTTTTCTTGTCATCTTTCTTAAACCTCATAATGAATCAAGAACCATCAGCTTACAGAAATTACTAAAAAGCTTGAAAACTGCATTTTAAGAATGATAGTGCTTATATAAAAATTCAAAGTATTAATGATATGAAAAATATATGTACCTTTACCTTATCATGCTGCAAAATAAATGCTAGATAAAGAGTTATAATCAACAAATAAAAATAACAGCAAAAAAGCTGTTGGATCTCTCAAAGGAGAGAATTTCTAAACTTAAAAATGATAAAAACAACTTAATGAAAGCCAGATGGGATTTAAATACACAAAATAATTTAGGTTTATATGTTAAAAAAAACTATACAACTAACTGGGAAACTAAAGAAAATAAAGTTCATTTAAGGTACTCACACAAATCAGTAAGACATTAATAGGTAAGTGGATTAAGAATATAGAAAGTCACAAAAGAGGAACTACAAATAGATAACCATAAACAAAAAACCAACTCTGTAATCAAGGACACAAAAATCTGAAATAAGATAGCTACTTTCTGGTTATCAAATAAACAATTAAACTAATTTAACAAATCAACAATTAAAAATATTTAATAATGGTGCTATGTCAACAAATTTAAAATGAACATATCCTTTAACTTGTGAATTTAAACAACAAAAAAGAAGATTTGAAAATTAACATCAATTCTCATTCATTACTTGTGGGGATGCAAAATGGTACACCACTATGGAAGACAATTTGGCAGTTTCTTAAAATTTAACATACAATCCAGCAATTATGATCCTTGGTATTTACCCAAAGGAGCTGAAAACACATGTCTACATAAAAACCAGGACACAGATGTTTACAGTACTGTAATTCATAATGGTCAAAACTTGGAAGCAACTAAGATGGCCTACAGCAGGTGAATGAATCAACTGTGATACATCCAGATAATGGAATATTATTCATTACTAAAAAGAAATGAGCTATTAAGCCATAAAAACACAGGCATGAACCCTAAATGCATATTACTTGGTGAAAGAAGCCAATCTGAAAAGGCTATATACTGTATAGATTCCAAGCATATGACATTCTGGAAAATGCAAAACTATAAAGACAGTAAAAAGATCATTACATGTCGGCAGTGAATAGATGGAGCAGAGAGGATTTTTAGGGCAGTAAAAATGCTCTGTGTGATAAAATGATAAATACATTTCATTATACATCTGTTCAAACCCAAAGAATACGCAACACCTAGAGTGAACAGGTAGTGTAAACTATGAGCTTTGGGTAATTATGACATGTCAATGTAGACTCATCAATTATAACAAACGTACCACCTGACAGAGGATGTTAAGGTTATGCATGTACCAGGGCAGGGAATACATAGGAAATCTGTACTGTCCTCTCAGTTTTGCTGTGAACCTAAACCTGCTCTAAATCCAAGGAGACTACAAATGGCCAACAGATAGATGAAAAGATGTTCAACTTCACTAGCTACTGAAATGAAAATCAATGAAATGAAATTAAATGAAAATCACTAAATGAAAATCAAAACTACAATGAAGTTCACCTCACGCATAACAACATCAGTGATAACAAGTGACGGAGAGATTGTGGAGAAAAGGGAACCCTCATTCACTGCTGTGGGAATGTAGACTGGTACAGCCACTATGGAAAAAAACAGTCTGGCAGTTCCTCAAAAAATTAAGAATAGCGTTATCATGTGACCCAGCAATCCCTCTCCTGGGTATCTGCCGCCAAAACTCAAATACATGTATTCACAAAGAGACATGCACCCCTATGTTCACTGCAGCATCACTCACGGTGGCCAGGACATGGAGACAATCAAAGTGTCCTGCGATAAAGGACTGGAATAAAGATGTGGTACATACACGCAATGAAATACTACTAAGCCATAAGAAAGGACAAAATACTGCCATTGTGGCAACATGAATATAACTGGAGAATATTAAGCTAAGTGAAATAAGTCAATCAGAAAAACCATATGATTTCACTCATATGCAGAATATAAAACTGACACTTGCGGACACAGACAGCAGTGCAGTGGTTACCAGAGGGAATAGGGGGCATGGGAGTCTAATATACGGTGATAGAACTGGTTTGGCTTTGGGTGGTGGGCATACAGTGCAATACACAGATCTTGTATTATAGAACTGTACACTTGAAACCCATATGATTCTATTAACCCATGTCACCCCAATAACTTAGAAAAATTTGAGAAAGTCTTTTAAAAAATACATTAACTTCATATAACCCTAACAGAAGCTGATTGAATGAGATTAAGTTTCTACTACTCTGACAGAAAGTTATAAATAAATACTTATTTTAAAAATTTGATTAACATAATATGATCACAACTATGCAAGAAAACACACAGAGAAAATTTACCAAAAACGTAGTTGTGATCAGTTTGGACAAAATGTAGTTGTGATCAACGTGTGGTTGCCTCTCCTGCGTCCCCCACTGGGTGCCTGGCCCACAGCCCAGGCATGTGCCCTGACTAGGAATGGAACAGTCAACCTTTCACTTTCCAGTATAACACCCAAATGAGCCACTATGGGCAGGGCAGTGTATTCACTTTTATAATGACAAAAAATTAACTGTACACAAAATAATAAACCTAAGGCCCTGGCTGGCATAGCTCAGTGGATTGAGCACGGGCCTGTGAACCAGAGTATCACAGTTCGATTCCCAGTCAGGGCACATGCCTGGGTTGCAGGCCAGTTCCCAGCAGGGAACGCATGAGAGGCAACCATACATTGATATTTCTCTCCCACTCTTTCTCCTTCCCTTCCCCTCTCTCAAAAAATAAATAAATAAAATATTAATAATAATAATAATAAACCTAAAACATCAACTCCCATATCATGACAACCTAATTAAGCCTTTAAATGGAGTTGTTAACTACTCTGTAACACAAAAAAAGTAGCTAATTATACATGTTTGAACGTGTCCCATTTTCTAACTCTATAAGCCTCCAGATTTCTCTCCGTGCTTCAAAGGCAGTTATACCTAGTAGTGATATGGGACATCCATATACATTGTCAGAATAGCACACATTTCTGTTTTCGTTTCTCCCAGAGACAGACACATGACACAGGCTAAGCCTGTCACTCGCCTTCATTTCCATGAACATAGCTGCTGGGGTAGGGAGCAGGGAGGGGGGAGGACTTGTAAAATGATAAAAAGCAGCTCTTAAGTGCAGTTCCTAAACTCGAAGGATGTGAATCTGGAGCTGCCTGTGACCATCTCTCCCACTTGTCAAGGATACATAGGAACCCAATCTACAAACAGGAAACAGTCCTGCAGAGACAAACAGTTCCAAACTCCTCACTCCTGAGTCTTCCCGTTATTGCTTTGAATCTGTGACCTACCCCAATAATCCTCTAACCCAGCTAAGAAAGCCTATAAATTCCCACTTTTTTTGTCCAAGCATCAATTACGGCCTTCTCCAAGTCCCAAGAGCCCCTCTTGCATCGGCCAAACTGGCTTTAACCTTAGAAATCCTGGACTCAGAACAGTTCTGGGGCGGGGGTTGTTCCCATTTGGTGCTGTAATTAGCACTCACCCAAAACACTTCGGAGAGCTGAGGAGGACCCAAGGCTGTTCCTCCTCCTCCTCCTCCTCCTCCCTCTACACAGCTCCCTGCAACAGGATTTCAGTCACTTACAATAGGAATTTCACACCCATACAACAAGCATTACTCCAAACTGCCACGCCAACCTAAGTTAATGAAAATACAGACAGCCCTGGACAGCAGCGGTTCTCACAGGGCAGCTATACTGGAATCACCTAAAGGTCTGAGGTGTCTAGATAATTTGCTCAACTTCTCAGGTAGTGCCGCTGCTGCTGGTCTGGGACCAAACTTTGAGAAACACTGGGTGCAAACATGCCTTCAATCACACAAAACGTGCTCTCTGCCTTCAAAATAGATTTTACTACAGCTTATTTTGTGAAAAAAATATTGAATTTCTAATTACTCTAAGGAATAGCTCCTCAAATCAGGAAGAGAAAACATCCCCCTGGGCTCCTCAGACTCCCAACCCCAGTGTTGCCCTGACTCTTTCTCCGCCCCTCTCCCAGCCAGTTGAATCTGTTTTAATACTATGTTTCAACTACATTCTTTCAGAAACCTAAAGTGACATATATGACATAACATAGTATATCTTTATCAATCACTGATTTTTTTTAAAACATAATGATTTCCTTACTGATGAAGTCTCGCTTCCATTTATTTCCACCTTCATTCAGTGAGCAGCTTGCAAAGCAAATCAAATTTACAAGCAGCTATGACTCTAGTATCCAAAAAACATTAGGACTTTAACAAAAATAGTAAGACATAAAATGTCTCCTGTTCTAAATCCTCAAAAATGCTTGAAATAGAACTGAAATGGGTGTAAGAGGATAAAAATCTCCTTTAAAAGGTAAATCTCAGACAGCCCCCTGAGACTTGACAAAAGAAAAGAAAGGAAAAAAAGAAGGAAGGAGGGAAGGAAGGAAGGAAGGAAGGAAGGAAGGAAGGAAGGAAGGAAGGAAGGAAGGAAGGAGAGAGGGAAGGGAGAAGAAAAGAAAAGAAAGCCAAGAGGGGTGAAAGATACAAAGATAAATAATTATACTGTAAAATTTAGCATTGAAACAATATGGATAAATTACTGATAATATTTGGTTCTTGGCTGGATAGTAAGTTCATGAGTGTTTATTAACTATTTTTTATAACATAAGTGTCTATTCCATATAATATTGGACATACATCAATCTTATGTTTTAAGAACTGTAAGAAAAAATGGTATGGAAAAACTTTCCTGGGAAATTTATTCTCAGGTAGGCCTGGATAAAAATAAACTGCAAAGTGTATTATTGATCCAAAATTTTCCTACAATCTTTCCTGTAGGAAAGTCCAGTCCCCATACACTCACAGGTCAATAAAACCTGGGAACAGATTTTAAAACAGTTCTACTACACTGTAAATATTTACAATTTTGATTTTTCAGAATTCACTGAATTGTATGCACAAGTTATTCAATGAGTTACTTGAACAGGGTACCTAACAAATAATTCTATTAGCCTTTCAGTCTAACATTTTTCTTCCAAGAAAAAAAATTACATTTCCAAAAGTTTGTCTTTCCCAAACAACTCACTCAAAAATTAGTAGGGCAGACAAAAGAATGCTTGATATTCTAACCTAAACTTTCTCTGACACTAAAAATTTTCCACAGAGCTCCTTCTAACAGTTTTGCTGCATAACTCCCACAACTGTTCCAAACCTGCTTTTAGAGAGCTCCAGCTTTATTTTTCCTCATAGATATCCCATATTCAACTGTTGGTCTTCTGACATCTGTGTTAGGATTTTAATCTTTTTGACAGTTTTTATGGTCAATGAAAAATTCAGACTCCTAATTCAGGACACTGCAATGTGGTATATATCAAGACTTGGCATGTCTCTTCCATATAAGCCGGATGGATTTTCCAAGACAACTAAGAGTGATTACTAATAGAATTAGTCATATTTGTGCTCTTCCCTATAATCCCTCTGCAAATATTCATTTGCTTTAACTTAATTTCATGAATTCCAGTCATACTTCTCATCCCAAAGAGTACTACATCTTTAGTACTTACAATCTGATGGACAAATGCTTTAATGGCATGACCAACTTTCCTATCAAAAACTCAGAAATCAGCTGTGGCTGGTGTGGCTCAGTGGATTGAGTGCCAGCCTGTGAACCTAAAGGTCACTGGTTTGATTCCCAGTCAGGGCATGTGCCTGGGCTGCAAGCCAGGTCCCCAGCAGGAGGCGCATGGGAGGCAACCACACATCAATATTTCTCCCCCTCTCTTTCTCCCTCCCTTCCCCTTCTCTAAAAATAAATACATAAAATCCTTTTTAAAAACCTCAGAAATCATGCTAGCCTCTTCCCCACAGCTTTCTGCACTATAGCAGTGAACAGTTATGGGCATAATTCCAATTGAACAGCATTTCAAAATTTAACTGGAAAGAAGCTCTAAACCAAGATACCGTCCTTAACTGAAAGTGCTGCACAGGCTGCACTTTGGAGGTTCTTCCAAAGTTCAAAACATTCCCTGTCAGAAAAAAACTGAAGATAATTTCAAAAATACTTGTTTTTGCCCATAGAGCACCTCTAACACCCCTACTCCCTTCCTTCTGGAAATTTCCCCCATTCTACCTTTTTTACTTCCCTGTTCTACTTTTAATTCATCCCCATAGTTCCAACAGGCATTTTATATAGCATGATGCTTCTCCCTAACCAAATGACTAGTCAAAGTTCTCCACTGGAAATTCTGAAAATGAAACTGAGAAAGAAGTGGGACTCTCTGAATGCATGATCTACATAAATAAAGCTCAGGAGAAACTGCAAACCAGGTTTTAACATATAGGTCAAAAAGTGAATGAAGCATATCTGAAAAGATTAAAAATGAAGCAGATATGCAGAAAGACAGATGAGAAATTAAAGAAAACATTCTGATGTTCCAGTTATTCTTGAAGTCTAATCATATCCTTGACCTCAGTTGTTAAGACAACTCCCTATCTCCACAATATTTAAATAAATTCTACTATGTGCTAGTATGTGCTGGGTTTCTGTTTAACACAGAGTCCTAATTAATATAGTTTCTTTTATCAACCCTATATAGTTAATATTCCTACAGGCAAAATAAATAATAAACTCAATGTTTCAAATTTTTGTTTCAATTAAGAAATCCAAGTTCCCTTAAACCAGAAACATTTTACAAATAAATGTAGGCTGACAGGGAAGGTTTAAAAATGAATAAATCTTATTATTTATTATTAAAATGGTACCATTCTTCACTGAGTTTTAAATTGTACAATATACCTCTCAACTATTTCAAATACTTTAGTTAGAAATGCATGCATGTCCTGATGTAGGAAAAAATGTCAGGATTATAATTCCGAAGACGGAGAATACATAAAAATTATTGTTATCAAGAATCCCCAAATTAATAAAAATCATCAAGAATGTCCACCTTTAGGGACTTCCGCCAAGATGGAGGCGTAGGTGGAAACACTGTACCTTCTCGCACAACCAAGTTTAAAAACAACAAAGTTTTAGCAACAAAAACGCAGCCAAACCACAAACAATCAAACTATATGGAAGTCTGATAACAAACCCTTCAGCCAAACCAGTAAGAGGGGCAGAGTCAACAGCAGAGCGGGGTCAGGCAGGAAAGACACACAAGACCGACCCGGGCGCTGGCAGCCAAGGGCAGATCCCAGGTGTGGAGAAGCAGGCGGACCCACTGAGGGTCCAAGGTGGTGGACCCACTGAGGGCTGACCACGGTTACGCATTCACGCGCAGATAAACTGTAAGCCAGTGAAGGAGCGAGCAGTGAGAGAGACCACACAGGACCCAGCAGCAGGAAGCAGCAGAGGGGACTGCCATTGTCCCTCTCTGACCCTGCCCCCACATGTAGCGTCACAAACCAGCGACCTGGGTGGCCCTGCCCTGGTGAACACCTAAGGCGCCTCTCCTCATTCGTAACAGGCACAAACAGATAAAAACATGGCTCAAGAACAACTCAGAGCCCCAGAGCCAATAAATCTAAGCGACAAAGAAATAGCCAAACTTTCAGATGCACAGTTCAAAACACTGGTGATCAGGATGCTCACAGAACTGGTTGATTTTAGTCACAAATTAGAGGAACAAATGAAGGCTACACTAAGTGAAATGAAGACAAATGCACAGGAAACCAATAGTGATGGAAAGGAACCTGGGACTCAAATCAATGGAGTGGACCAGAAGGAAGATACAAATGACCAAACAAAAGAATGAAGAAACACAAATTTAAAAAAATGAGGAGAGGTTTAGGAACCTCCAGGACATCTTTAAACGTTCCAACATCCAGATTATAGGGGTACCAGAAGGGGAAGAGGAACAGTCACAAGTGGAAATCTTATTTGAACAAATAATAAAGGAGAACTTCCCCAATCTGGCAAAGGAAGTAGACTTCCAGGAAATCCAGGAAGCTCAGAGAGTACCAAAGAAGTTGGACCCAAGAAGGAACACACCAAGGCACATCATCATTACATTAGCCAAGATTAAAATGAAGGAGAGAATCCTAGAAGCAGCAAGAGATAAGGGGACAGTCACCTACAAAGGAGTTCCCATCAGACTGTCAGCAGATTTCTCAAAAGAGACCTTACAGGCAAGAAGGGGCTGGAAAGAAGTATTCCAAGTCATGAAATCCAAAGACCTACATCTAAGATTGATCTATCCAGCAAAGCTTTCATTTAGAATGGAAGGACAGATAAAGTGCTTCTCAGATGAAGTCAAGTTCAAGGAGTTCATCATCACCAAGCCCTTATTATATGAAATGTTAAAGGGGCTTATCTAAGAAAAAGAAGATAAAAAAGATGAACATTGAAAGGACAGCAAACTCACAGTTATTAAGAACCACACCTAAAACAAAAACAAACTAAGAGGACAGCTAGATCAGGAGCAAACCATAGAAATGAAGCTCACACAGAGGGGTTAGCAACAGGGGAGTGGGAGAAGGAGAAAGGGGAAGAAGGTACAGAAAATAAGTAGCATAGACGGTAGGTAGAAAATAGATAGGGGGGAGGGCAAGAATAGTATGGGAAATATAGAATCTAAAGAACTTGAGACACATGGTCATAAACTAAAAGGGGGAATGGTGGGGGAGGGGATGTGCAGGGTGGAGGGGAATGAAGGGGGGAATACAACTACTGTAATGGCGTAATCAATAAAATATATATATATATATATATAAAAAAGAATGTCCACCTTTATTTGGTGGTCCCTCTAACAGGAAACATAGTAAGTGAAAAGATAAGGTACCAGAATATGAGGCCAAAATGTGACTGCCAGTAAGTAATGAAAAAAAAATAGTAATAACTTAGATGAAAATGCCTGAGATGATACCTGGCTCATAGAAGACACTTAAATGTTACTTTTGGATGTGGGGAAGAACTCAAGAATAGTTGGATTTGTTGCCATGGGTGTCTGAAGGTATGTGGGGGAAGAAAAGACTTGGAGAATGGTGGGAAGCACACACAACCTCAAACCTGGGGTAAGACAGTAAGAAGACATAAGTAACCGAGTCTATCAGCAGACAGACGCAGATTCTTTATAGTTCAGGAATTTGAGTGGGAAGAGAAGAGAGTTGACAGAGGCAGTGGAAGGGAAGAAGGAAAAGAAGTAAATGTTAAAGTGTACGCTTTCCTTGTTGCTTGTAAATGCTGGTGTCTCCAAATATTAACACATATACTTCTCATCTTAAGAAAGAATTTGCAGTATCTTCTATGGGTTGTAAGATTTGGTTATATTAATGAAACTGTGTATATCCCTGGCTGGTGTGGCTCAGTGGATTGAGTACCAGCCTGCGAACTGAAGGTGGGCAGTTTGATTTCTAGTCAGAGTACAAGCCTGGATTGTGGGCCAGGTTCCCTGGTTGAGAGCAGGGGAGAAGCAACTGGTTGATACTCATCTCACACATCAATGTTTTTCCCTCTCTTTCTCCCTTCCTTCCCCTCTCTCTAAAAAGAAATAAATAAAATCTTTAAAAAAAAACTGTGTCTTTCATAACATGAATATCAAAACACTGGCTGGAGTATTTAAAAAGCAGTAATATAAAAAGCAGCAATCCTTTAGAGACTTAAACTTTTAAAACTAAGTTTGTTTTCTAATTTAGAGTGCTAAATATACATATGAGAAGTTTTTAAGCCTAATTTAAGTTTAAAGAACATATTTAGATACATACACAAAAACTTTAAAACTATACAGTAATTAAAAGAACTCCAAGAATATTTAAAATATCTGAGAAGTGGGTTCACAATCAATTCTCTTCCTTCAACTTCTGCCTTTTCTTTAATAAACATATTGTTAATAGAATATCTCTATAAATAAACAAGTAAATAACAAAGTCAAAGTAGCACTAAAGTGAAGAGGCAAATTCAAATCATGCAGAGTTAGCAAAACCCAAATGATCGGCTCCACAGCTCTACTGGCTGGCACAACACCACCACAAACCCCTTCTGCTCCAAAACAAACTTCATCTATTTTGATTTACACTGGAACTCCTGATAAGAGAACTTTAATGTCTGCACCACTCCAAGGACACAGGGGAAAAGTAAAATTTTGTACAGTATACATTTTAGACTTTTTTAGACTTCAGGAAAGGAATATGAGGTGAAGGAAAACTATTCAAAATGCAGTTTTCAATACAACATCATTAAAGACTGAATTTTTTTAAAGTTATATTACTTAAAAAATAATTTTAAAAAATGGCATTCCCTTTAGAAAAGAATTTTTATACAAACAATAAGCAATCACAGTAAACAACAAAAAATTACCTAATTTACAATAGCAACAAATACATTAATTACCTGAGATGAAACTTCACTTAAATTGATCCTAAAATGTTTAACTTAGAATAGATCAGAGACTATTTTGAAGTTTAAACTATAAACCTCTTAGAAAAAAAATAGGTGTAGATCTTCATAACTTTGATTAGGCAATTAGAAATAATACCCAGACAAGTTTCTTAGATATGACACCTAAAATATAAGAAGCGAAAGACAAAACTAGGTAAACTGGACCTTATCAAAATTTAAAACGTTGCCCTTCAAGAAAGTGAAAAGACAACACACAGAATGTGGAATAAAATGTGCAAATCATAGTTCTAATAAAAGTTTCGGACCTGGAATACATACAGAACTCTTAGAACTCAATAATGAGGATAATAAATTAATAACCTATTTTTTAATGGGAAAAGGATTTGAAGAGGCATTTCTCCAAATAGCCAATAAATACATGAAAAAATACTCAACATCATTAGTCATTATGGAAATGTAAATCAATACCACAATGGAATAATACTTCACAGCCCCTAGAATAGCTACAGTGAAAAAAACATCGTTGACAAGGATGTGAAGAAACTAGACCACTTAGACATTGCTGGTAGGAATGTAAATGGTATAAACTACTTTGGAAAAGCTTTTCAGTTCCTCAAGAATTAAACATAGAGTTACCATGACCTAACAATTCCACTCCTAGATAAACATCCAAAAGAAATGATAACTCACATCCACACAAATATCTGTACATGAATGTTCACAGCAGCATTATTGCTAATAGCCAAAAAGGTGGAAACAACCCCAAATGAATGGATAACAAAATATGATATATCCATACAATGGAATATTATTCAGTGGTGAAAAAAATGAGCATCACAAACATTATGCTAAGTGAAAAAACCTGCCGAGATAAAAAGTAGATTCGTGGCTACCAAGGGGAGGGGGACAGGACTGACTGCTAATGAATCTGGGTGTTCTTTTCGGAGTGATAAAATGTTCTAAAATTTCTTATTGCAATGGTTGCCCAACTCTGTGCATATATTATAAAACCACTGAATTCCACACTTTGAGAGATCAGTTGTATGGTATGTGAATTATATCTCAAAACAACTGTTTTAAAAAAGAAATAACATACATTTTCACTTCACTGGGTAAAAACTGTATTTTGCCATGTATAATGCGCCCTTTTGTGCCCAAATTTTTTAGGGAAAAATAAGGATTCACATTATACATGGGTGGTACTAATTCTGTATCTATATAACTGTTTTTAATTCTTTTATTTATGTTTATGCATTAAAAGTGTAACTCTAGAAAGCAATAACAATGTCTATATGAAAAATATATCCTGGAAACAATAATTGGTTGTTTCTAAATATAAATAAGTAAATAATTGAATTAAAAAATTAAAACGAAAGATTTTTCCCCTGCAAGTTCAGGCCAAAAATGTGGGTGCACATTATACACAGGAGCCCACTATACATGGCAAAATACAGTACATACCACGGGTATAATAATGGGTGTAATAATCCCATGTAAAGGCACACAAAAATGTGGGTGCACACTATACACAGGAGTGCATTATACATGGCTAACATGGTACCTAGGAGTAGGAATGCTGGGTTGTATGGTAAGTGTATATTTACATTATGAAGAACTGCCAAATATTTTTCTAAAGTTACCATATCATTTGCACTGCCATCACCAGTGGGAGAAAGCACTAATTGGTCCATATTCTCATTAGCATTTATTGTCATTTTCCTTAATTTATTAATTAATTTTCTCACTAGGTATACAGTGGTATCTCACTGTGGTTTTAATTTGCAATTCCATAATTACTAATAATGCTTATCTTTGGGGATATTCACCTGCTGTCCATACACTTTGGAAAATTTTCTACTTAAATCTATTGCCAATTTTGAACTAGGTTGCTTACTTACTAAATTTTGTAAGTTCTTTCCACATTCTGGATACAAGTCTTATCAGATATGTGAGAGAGTATTCACTCCCAACCTGTGGCTTGTCTTCTCACTCTCATGAGACTGTTTCCAACAACAGTTCTTAATTTTGATGAAGTCGAATTTATCAATGCATTGATTATATAGCTCATGCTTCTGGTGTAATATTTAAGAAATCTTTGCCTGACCCAAGGTGAAGACAATTTCGTCTTATATTTTCTTCAAGATATTCTATAGCTTTAGGTCTTACCACGAGGTCTATGAACCATTCTGAACTAGTTTTTGCACAAACTGTGAGGTATTTTTTGCACTGAGGCTATAATAAAGGAAAAGATCCTATTTTTAATTATATTTTATTGATTATGCTATTACAGTTGTCCCAATTTTCCCCCTTTGCCCTCTTCATCCAGTACCCCCAACTCCCTCAGGCAATCTGGGTAAAGCAATAAGAAAATCCACCTAAAGCCCTAGCTGGTGTGGCTCAGTGGATGAAGCACCTCCCTGCGAAACAAATTATTGCTGGTTTGATTCCCAGTCAGGACACAATGCCTGGGTTGCAGGCAGCTCAGGTCCCCAGTACCAGGTGTGCAAGAGGCAACCACACACTGAGGCTTCTCTCCCTCTCTCCTTTCCTGTCTTAAAATAAATCAAATCTTTTTTTAAATGTTTTTTTTTAAATCCACCTAAAAATCACTGTTAAAATGGTCTTAAAGATAAAAATGTGAAACACATGACTGAAATATCAATCTAATAAGAGCCATATTTAAATGTAAAAAAAAAAGTAGAAAGAAAATCCAGTCATTCCCTCCCTCAGTGTTGGTGGGAAGTTAAAAACCACGTATATCCCAGACATGGGAACTATCACATATGTCCCTTCTTCAAGCCACAATAAAAACTAAAACCAACCACCCTTCTTCCCTCTTGCCTCATTCTGAACTAAACCTAAGCCCTTGTCCTTGAAGAACCCTTTTGCAGTTTATTTTGAAAGTAAACTCGATTTCATATTTCATATCCATTAGTGCCTTTGTGACACTGTCCAAACATTTAATAAATTCCTAGGCAGTGTCTAGTAGGAGATAACTAGGTGCCCTAGCATGACAGATCTTTTTTGCATATCAATATCCAACTATTCCATACTATCCTTTTGTACTGAATTGCCTTTATACCTTTACCAAAAACAAACTGATCGTTTTTGTGTGTCTGGATTCTGTATTTTGTTCCACTGATCTGTATGCCTATCTTTTCTCCAATACCACACTGACTTGAGTACTGCAGCTATATAGTTTAAGTTGAAATCAGGTAGTGTGAGTTTTCCAACTTTGTTCTTTTTCAAAATCGTGTTGCCTTTCCTAGTTTATTTTTTCCACATCCATTTTGAATTTAGCTTATCAGCTTCTGCAAGAAATCCTGCTGAGATCTGGACTGGAATTGTACTGAACCTATAGGTCAGTATGGGAGGAATGGAAATCTTAACAAGAATGAATCTTCCAATCCATAAATATGAAATAATCTCTCCACTTATGTAAGTCTTCTTTGGTTTAATTCATCAGTGTTTTTTTAAACTTTCAGTTTAAAACATACAAATCTTGGATGCATTTTGTAAAAGTTAATACTTAGTTGTTTCATGGGTTTTGGTGCTGTTAGGATGATACTTTTACATTTTAATTTCCAATTGTTCTTGCTATAAAGAAATACAATTGATTGTTAGATATTGATCGTCCTTCAACCTAGCTGAATTCACCTATTAGATCTACAGTTTTTTAACCTTTCAAATTTTCTATACAGACATACTGTCCATGAATAAAGACAGTCCTTGCTCTTTGAAACACATTGTTAAAAAAGTGAAGACAAGCCACAGACTGGTAAAAAATATTCCCCTATCACATATGATATAGCTGTTCTATCCCCACATATTTATGCAAGAGAAAAGAAGGTATATATATCCCTCCAAAGATGTGTACATGAATGCTCATAGCAGCTTTATTTATAACAGCTGAAAGCTGGAAACAGCCCAAATGTCTATCAACTGGTAAGTGTACCAAAAAAAAATTGTGGTATATCCATACAATGTGATAGACATACTCAGCAATAAAAAGGAATAACATACAACATGGATGAAAATATATACATAATAAAACCACATATACTAGAATGGAGGAAAATAAATTCATAGTTGTAAAGGATGTGAACCTAGATATGTGCTCCCATTCAACACTTATTCAGATTTAATATCAAGTAAAATGTTAGCAGTGTGCTTACATACCATGTAACATCTATGTTTTATTTCTCCTAGGAAACATTTCTCATTAGCCTTTTGATTTTCCCACCATGTGTACTGGGCATATTATAAATGCTTTTAAAATTGAGTGGAATGACTAAGTTAATTACTACTAACCAGGAACCCTACCTTAATTCAACTCCTAATGTTGAAAATTTTCTAATACATTATTAA
Organism: Artibeus jamaicensis; assembly: GCF_021234435.1. Classification (NCBI taxonomy): domain Eukaryota; kingdom Metazoa; phylum Chordata; class Mammalia; order Chiroptera; family Phyllostomidae; genus Artibeus; species Artibeus jamaicensis. The sequence goes on from NW_026521788.1 coordinate 24,552,575, forward strand.
TATGCTCAGTTATTTTCCCCTCCCATTACTTCAAAGTCAGTTTGGCCAATTCTCAAGGATGGAGTAATATAAAGTGTGAATCAGAAAACAGACAACCTGGGTCCAAGATATAGTTCTGCTACTTACTATATCTAGGACAAATTACTTCTTTGAGTACCAGCTTCTTTGAGTACTATTAGCTCTTCATTTGTAAAATGGGGATGATATAAAACTTCCTCGCAAAATTATTCTAATGCTCAAAATTATATAATATGTAAAACAACACTTTATAAATTGTCAACTGCCTTAGTTGTAATCAAGTAGATTTAAACATCTGTTTAGGACCCAGTCCAATTTCCCAAGAAAATCCTTTCAGGGGAAAGAAAAAAAAAAAAACTATTGACATGTGTTTCTTTTCCTTAAGAAAATGCAGCTAGAATAAAAGTGGTTAAAGTTTACTGTAACCATATAGGAGGACACTACTCACAAATGGAGAAGTAGCTCAAATGCCCATCAAGAGAAAGAGACTTAGTGTATCAATCTGATATAACACTATTTAAGTTAAAAATACGTAAACCACCCGGCCAGTGTGGCTCGGTTGGTTGGAGCACTGTCTGGGAAACCACAGGTACGGGGTCCATTCCTGGTCGGAGCACATACCTAGGTTTTGGGTTGAGTCCCAAGGTGGGCACGTGCTAGAGACAACAGTTGGATGTTTCTCTCACATCGATGTTTCTCCCTCTCCCTTCCTCTCTCTCTAAAATCAACAAACATATCCTTGGGTGACGATTAAAAATAAAAATAAATAAACAGATTTAAAAATTTTTATTATGTTGAAATGCAAGCCTTTAACTAGTTTCACAAATATACGTACACATTTCATTTGGTTTATCTCTTACATAGTCATACAACACACACACACAGCCCACTATGAATTATAGGGTTCAAGATTTTACTATAAGAGCAACAGAGCTTAATACCAAAGGCCTGTGCAATTTACTTTTTGTTTACCTTCAAGCATTTTCCGCTTTCAGAGTAGAACCAAAGACATGTTATATGTTGAAGGCAGTGGTGGGGAGGGGCTAAGGGGGAAAATATGATATATGCTTGCCTAGACAATTCAGCAATTCAACAATTCTCCTACCAACCTATTAACGTTTGTCAAATAAACTTCTAGCAAAGGTTTATTTATTATAATCTATATACTCAATCTAGTCAGACTTACAAGCCCAGCTCAATTTTCAGAAATATTCGAATATCGGGACTGTACCATAAAAAAAAAAAATTTGAAGGGCTTTTCCATACTTCATCCCAATAAAGTCATATATTTTATCAAAAAAAAAAAAAAAAAGAAATACTGCCTCAATAAACCTAGATATCCTTGAAGATTAAGTTCACATCTCCTCATTTTTTAGTTCTTATAAGTTTCTGCATATGCTTGAGAGGAGAAAGGAGAGTATCTGTAAAGGGAATATAAAATTCCATTCACGTATGCCTATGTACTTGCATTTTTTGACCCAGGTCCCACACACTCTATTACATTCTCAATGGATTTCATGAACTCAAAGAGGTTGAGAACTGCTACTATGTATTTTACGGGGTACACTTTTCAAATCTGAGAGCAGTAATTATATCTCGGTTGATTATTAACTGCTAAGTAAAATAAGGCTTTCTGTCCACAGAAATGAAGGCTCACAAGCTTTATGAATGCATCCCTGAATTAAAAGATTCACCTGCAACAACTTGGACTACCTAGCTGATATAAACTTTCTTTTTTCAATAGTTTTTGCGCTGTCTAAATTTTTCTGCAATAATTAAAAGTTGTATACAATTTGTCATCTGTTTTACCACTTTAGTTACCAAGACACTAAATACTAAATGGCCAATGTAATTACCTGCTTACCAATGCCCTGGCTTTCTGTACTTAAAAATAAAACTCGCTTTAAGAGGTCAAAGGAAACAGCATTAGCCACCTAAAAAAAAGGCAAAGCAGTCCTTTTCCTAGTAAGTCTATGTTAAACTTTTAAGAAACATTGCCATCAGCTATCCGAAATACTGGTGGGACTTAAGGCATAATGTTTCAAAACCAAAAATGACATAACTTTTAAAGGTAAGTGATAAAACCTATGCTTCCCACGGAACAAGAAAAGTTAAAGTTCAGATTTAAGATTCTAAAATTACACTCACAAAAAGAAATTTACACTCACAGGCTAAAAACCAAAGTTAAAGAAAAATCATGAAACGTCTATTTAAATTTCAAATCAAGGCCAAACATATTCAAGGTTGTTCACTTTCAGCTTCTTGATTTTCTGCCTAAGCTTGCTCCATAAAAACTCGATCAGAAAAATCCCTTTGAAATGTTTTATAAATTAAATTCCAGTGTTCCCGCTATGCGGAATGAATATTTCATTTGATTATTTTAGGAAAAGACTAGCCTCATTCATAAGCTACGTCTAAACCTAAAAGGGAAATATGTTTCTTTCCAGAACCTTAAAAAAAATGACCAAAAGAGTTGATGAAAGAACACTCCTGCCACGTCTTTTCCCCTCCCCCACTCACGTAGTGGCTATTTCATCCCCTGCGAGTGCATTCCAACAGAAAGTCGGAGCCGCAGCTCTCGGAGAGACCAGAAACAGTTAAGTTGAAATTGGCAAGCCTCCCCCGCCTTTCAGATCAATTCCTAAAAGGAGATAGATCTAGGTTCCTATTCATCCCATTCTAAAGCAAACAGTTCAAAAATTCCAAGAGTCTTCTCCACTCTATCCGGGACGCATAGATGTTTAGTTCTAAAAACTGGACTGTATTTAATATATTCGATTATTTAGGAAAATAGTCTCTTGGTTATGGTACCATATGGTATGCTCCCCCTTAAGACATAGAACTGGGGGCCATTCATGTACTCCAACTCAAGGTTCTCACACAACCATGGAATTCGTTTTACGAATGTGGACTTTAAAAGCAGCAAACTGCTGAGAAAGAGGGTAAGGGGAGAAGCTCCTGTGCCTTATTTTTTTTTTTTTCTGTGTAAAAAGAAGGAAGGAAAAGACGGCTTCCCCGAGGACAGGGTGATCTGACAGCCGACTTCCTCAACCGGTCCGCAACTTGCCGCCCCGGGCTACGTCTAGCTACAAGAGCTGCACCACCGTGCGCAACAGTTGAGTTAGCCCCGTACTTCTCTCCCTTCACCCGGTGGCTTTTCGATAGTGGGAAAAATGCCCGGAGGGCTTCGGCTCTGAGCTTTAAAATCCACTGTCCATGGCCACATGATAACCATCTGCTGCCAGGGAAGCCAAAACCCCATGCCCCGCACGCGCGTTCCATCAGCTTTGCAGGGAGGACCAGGTATGAGAGGAGCTCGGAAAAATCAACAGGGTGACTCCTTCCCGGGAAGGAATATTCACGAAAGTTCTGGTCCCCTGGGCGGGGACGGAGGCTACCGCAGCCCGAACAGCTGGCGGCGCCCACCAGCTAAGAGGTGAGAACGGGACCACACACCAGGGCAGAGAGGGGCCTCTGGGCCAGACAGGGGTCGCGCGGCGCAGGCCGAGGGGCCGAGTGCCCAGAAAAGACACTGAGGCTGCGGTGGAATACTGGCGAACCCTCGCCCCCCAAGCCATCCCACCAAAAGGGACAGGGACCAGACCACCAGGTCGGTCCGAGAAGGACCACAGCTGCTTGAGGGACTCGGCCTCGGTCTCCAAGATCCGGGGAGCGTCTCACCTGAGAAGTAGGACGGGAGCGCCTTCTTCAGTCCCCTGTTGCCTGCACACGGGCGGGATACCTACTGCCTTCCTTCTACCCGCTGGCGGCACGACTGGGCGGCAGAGGGAGCCAGTAAGCCTTTTTATAACCTCTAGGCCGCCACGGCAACACAGGATAGGAGGCGACTGCAGACCTCTCTACGTGAGCTCTATCACACCAGCGTCCCGCTGACTGCGCAGGCGCCCGCCCGGCCTCGCTCCCGCCCCCACACCCAGCCCACACCCGTCGCCCACGCCCACACTCTCCGCTTGCCTGCCAAGTCAGGAGGTGGGGCCGGTAGACTGGCCTGGGAGGTAACGCGCCTGCGCAAATTGCTCAGCACGCCGTCGTCCTCGTGGTTACAGCGGATTTGCCCAGAGCCTTTTCACTGTTATTTAGCGCATCAGTTGCAGGATCAGCCTCAGGACTAAGAAATGAAGCCACCAGCAAGGAAATATCATAAATATGAGAAGGGGAGCATAGTAGCCTAAAAAATAAAGCAGAAAAGAAGCTTCCGGGGGAAAGTAATAAAGTACATCTCTGGTATAATACCAAGAATGGTCCTGAGGCTTTTGCTTTTTAAGCTCCCTTTATCACCTCTGCTGTCGTGCAAATCTCGCCCCATCGCCCATCTTTATACTTTATAGGTAGATAATGGACTCTGCGCTTCATTCTCTGGGTTCTGTTCCTGGCCCAGTCCCATATAACATTGGGGGTTAACCTCTCTGTATCTCAGTTTTTTCACGTGTAGAATAGTAGTAAGGGTAGATACCTGGTAGGATTATTGTGAGAATTAATGATAATGTACCTAATGTTCCTAGCACAAGTATAACATACAGAAAGGACTTGGTAGATATTAGATTGTGTTGTAGCATAAAAGACACCCAATGTTGTTTTTTATCTTAGTCTAACATTTTCTTTGGTCATTGTATTCCTAAAAGACGAAAGCCTTACTATCAGGAAGCATACTTTGAAGGAGATCATCTTCCCTTGTCAGAGAAAGGGAAGAATGCCTTCTCTAAAACTTACTGTCCGTCAAAAATCGTTTCTGAAGTTTTCCATGGATGCTAAAAAGTATAGTGATTAGTAATTAACAATTGACTCTTATCTAAGAGGTGGGGTTCATTATACAGATACAGAAATAGAGAAAGGTTACTTTGGGAGCCCTAAGCAACAAGAAAATAACGAGTACTTCTCCCTTGTCTGGGATTTCACTTTCTTCAGTTTCAGTGGTTTCACTTTACTTGCCATCAATCATGGGTTGAAAACATGAAAAATTCCAGAAATAAACAATTTAGTAAACAAGTTATAAGTTTTCCATTGTACACCTCTGAATACTGAAACGAAATCTTGAGCCAGCCTGCTCCCTTTTGACCAGGTCATGAATCATCCTTTTGTCCAGCTTATCCATGAGCATTAGGTTCCCCACCAATCAGTCACTTAGTAGCCAGCCCTGTAGGTTATCAGATCCACTGTCCCAGTATCACAGTGTTCAAGACCTTTTTTTACTTAATGGCCCCAAAGTGCTAGATCAAAGAGGCTGGCAATCCTTATATGCTAGAGAGAAGCTGTAATCAAAAGGTTAAAATTCTTGACTTAATAAGGAAAGAAAAAAAAATCATATTTTGAGGTTGCTAAGAATAAATCTTCCATCTGTTAAATTGTGAAAAAAAGAAAGAAATTCATGGTAGTTTTGCTATTGCACCTAAAACTACAAAAATTATGGCCACAGTGTGTGACAAGTGCTTACTTAGTTAAGATGAAAAAGGCATTAAATTTGTGGATGGAATGCATGAACAGAAAACTTTGTGTTCCAACTGACAGCAAAGTGTTGCACCAGAAAGTACCGATCCTCAGCAAGGGATTCCCTGAAGTGAGTGATTTTAACATAACTTGGATTACAGTACATTGTTATACTTATTCTGTTATGTTGTTACTAATATCTTACTGTGTCTAACTCACAAATTGAACTTTACCATAAGTATGTATGCATTAAAAAAAAACATAGTATTGATTATATGTCGGGTTTGGCACCATCTGCACTTACAGGTGTCCACTAGAGATTTTGGAACATATCCTCTGTGGATGGGGGAGACTACTGTATAGTGATGTCAAATCAGCTGTTCTGAAAGCATGGTCAGGGGGGCTAGGATCAAAATGATTTCATAGTAAGACTTTATTTGCCTTTTGCACTGTAATGAAAGTACAATGGAGTTTTCCACAGTGAACATGTTTTGTAAAACAGATTGAGTACAGAAGCAGATTTGAGAATTAGGCCAGACATTAAAGAGATCTGCAGAATGGTGACATAATGCCACTCTTTTCACTAAACTCTTTTTGTTTTGGTAGTTAGTTTTCATTTAAAAATGTTATTTATGTGAACATACATCAGATTTATTATTGTTTTTCAATGAATGAATAAAAATATTTTATAGGTTTGTTTTGATTCCTAACAGTAAATGTCGATAGATAAGATTCACATAAAAGATCTGGGGAGTCCTCAGTACTTTTTAGGAGTGTGAAATGGTCATGAGACCAGAGAGTTTGATAACTGCTCATGTAAACAAATAGCAGTGACTTCCGGCCAAGATGGAGGCATAGGTAGACACACTGTAGCTCCTCCCACAACGAAAATTAAGGACAACAAAAATTTAGAAACAAAAAAACATTCAGAACTGACAGAAAATTGAACTGTACAGAAGCCCGACAACCATTCATCCAGACCGGTAAGAGGGGCAGAGTCGGCAACCGGTGGAGAGGGGTCGCAGCAGGAAAAAGCAGTGGCAGACCTGGGCACACAGTTGGCAGTTGGCAGACCACCCAGGTGGCACCGAGCAGACCCACTGAGGTTCGCTAGGCGTCTGGCTGACCTCGGTCACACATTGTATGCAGAAAAACCAGGCAAAAATGCGCACTAAGACAGACTGTGCAACCCAGAGCTCCAGTGTGGAGAAATAAAGCCTAAAAACACAAATTGAAAACGCTTGTGGGGGTTGAAATGCTGGGAGAGACTCCCAGTCTTACAGGAGAGTTCGCCGGAGAAACCCACAGGGTCCTAGAACGTACACAAGCCCACTCACCTGGGAACCAGCACCAGAAGGGCCCAATTTGTTTGTGAGAAGTGGCAGAGGGGACTGAAATCCTAGACAGAGTGGAGCAAGCGCCATTATTCCCTCCCTGACTCCGCCTCCATATACAGCATCACAGCCCAGCAACCTGGGTTTCCCCACCCTGGTGAACACCTAAGGCTCCAGCCACTCACTTGTAACAGGTGCAACCAGATACCCACCCCCCAAAAAATGGCCGAAACAGAAGAACATATCAAAGCCCCACAGCAAATACATCTAAGTGACCAAGAGATAGCCAACCTATCAGATGCACAACTCAAAGCACTGGTGATCAGGATGCTCACAGATTGTTTGATTTTGGCTACAAATTACATGAAAAAATGAAGGCTACACTAAGTGGAATGAAGGCAAATGCACAGGGAACCAATAGTGATGGGAAGAAAACTGGGACTCAAAAAAATGGAGTGAACCAGAAGGAAGAAAGAAACAACCAAACAAAAAAAGAATGAAAAAACAAGAATTCAAAAAAACGAGGAGATAGAGGAACAAGTATAAAGGACATGGACAGCAACTAAGGGGGGTGGAAATGGGAGAGAGGTGGGGAGCACTGGGCAGGGTGGGCTGGGATGGGAGTAACAGACAGAAAATTGTACTTGAAAAATAATTTATAAAAAAATGAGGAGAGGCTTAGGAACCTCCAGGACATCTTTAAATGTTCCAACATCCGAATTATAGGGGTACCAGAAGAGCAAATTATACAGAAGAGGAAGAGCAACAAGTAGAAAACTTATCTGAACAAATAATAAAGGAGAACTTGCCCAATCTAGCAAAAGAAATAGACTTCCAGGAAGTCTAGGAAGCCAGAGAGTCCCAAAGAAAGTGGACACAAATAGGAACACACCAAGGCACATTATAATTACATTACCCAAGATTAAAATGAAGGAAAGCCCTGGCTGGTGTAGCTCAGTGGATTGAGCACGGGCCTGTGAAGCAAAGGGTTGCCAGTTCAATTCCCAGTCAGGGCACATGCCTGGGTTGCAGGCCAGGTCCCCAGCTGGGGACACATGAGAGGCAACCACACACTGATGTTTCTCTCCCACTCCTTCTCCTTCCCATCCCCTCTTTCTAAACACAAATAAAGTATTTTTTAAAATAAAAAATAAAATAAAATGAAGGAGAGAATTATACAAGCAGCAAGAGATAAGGGGACAGTCACCTACAAAGGAGTTCCCATCAGACTGTCAGCTGATTTCTCAAAAGAGACCTTACAGGCAAGAAGGGGCTGGAAAGAAGTATTCCAAGTCATGAAAACCAAAGACCTACAACCTAGATTGCTCTATCCAGCAAAGCTTTAATTGAGAATGTAAGGGCAGATAAAGTGCTTTTCAGATAAGGTCAAGTTCAAGGAGTTCATCATCACCAAGCCCTTATTATATGAAATGTTAAAGGGACCTAGCTAAGAAAAAGAAGATAAAAAACATGCATAGCAAAATGACAGCAAACTCACAGTTATTAACAACCACACCTGAAACAACAGCAAAATAAGCAAACAACTAGAACAGGAACAGAGCCACAGAAATGGAGATCACATGGAAGGTTAGCAACAGGGGAGTGGGAGGAAGAGAGAAGGGGAAAAGGTACAGAGAATAAGTAGCATAGATGGTAGGTATAAAATAGGGGGAGGGCAAGAATAGTATGGGAAATGTAGAAGCTAAAGAATTTATGACACACGGACATGAACTGAAGGGGGGGAATGTGGGTGGGAGGGGGTGTGCAGGGTGGAGGGGAATGAAGAGGGGAAAATGGGACAACTGTAATAGTATAATCAATAAAATGTATTAAAAAATAGCAGTGAGCCACCCCTTGACAAAAGAAGCTGAGATCTGCTAGAAAATATTTTGTCTCAAATGGAATTGTAAACTTATCCACCAGCCCTATGTAGAGCTGACTGAAGATTGTCAATTACCCTATAAATAAAATAGCTCCAAATCTTGAGGCAGATTTTTTGTTAAGCTAAGAAAATTTCAGGGACATTCATTTGCATTCAGGGATATTCATATTGCTAGGGTCCCTGGAAGAGGCCCTAGCAATATGTTCACATGGTATATGCTTTTGTGAAATTCGTGAAAGTAACATTTTAACTGGAAATGTTAAGTATATTTTATTGATTATGCTATTACAGTTTCCCTTTTTCTCTCCCTTTTATGCCCCCCAACCCACCCTGCATCCCCCCTCCCACCAGCACTCTCCCACTTTAGTTCATGACCATGGGTCATACATACAAGTTCTTTGGCTTCTCCATTTCATATACTATTCTTAACCACCTCCTGTCTATTTTATACCTACTATTTATGCTTCTTATTCACTGTACCTTTTCCCCCATTCTCCCCTCCCTTTCCCCACTGATAACCCTCCACGTGATCTCCATTTTTGTGATTTTGTTCCTGTTCTAGTTGTTTGCATTATTTTTGTTCTTGTTGTTTTTTAGGTTTGGTTGTTGATAGCTGTGAGTTTGTTGTCATTTTACTGTTTATATTTTTTATCTTCTTTTTCTTAGATAAGTCTCTTTATCATTTCATATAATAAGGGCTTGGTGATGATGAACTCCTTTAGCTTTACTTTGTCAGGGAAGCACTTTATCTGTCCTTCACTTCTCAACAATGGCTTTGCTGGATAGAGCAATCTAGATTGTAGGTCCTTGCTTTTCATCACTTCGAATACTTCTTGCCAGTCCCTTTTAGCCTCCAGAGTTTCCTTTGAGAAATTAGCTAATAGTCTTATGGGAACTCCTTTGTAGGTAACTGTCTCCTTTTCTCTTATTGCTTTTAAGATTCTCTCTTTTTCTTTAACTTTTGGTATTTTAATTGTGATGTGTCTTGGTGTGGTCTTCTTTGGGTTCAACTTCTTTGGGACTCTCCAAGCTTCCTGGACTTCCTGGAAGTCTATTTTCTTTATCAGATTGGGGATGCTTTCTTTCACTATTTCTTCAAATAAGTTTTCAATTTCTTGCTCTTCCTCTTTTCTTTCTGACATCCCTATGATTTGGATGTTGGCACATTTGGAGTTGTCCCTGAGCCTTTTTATTCTCTCCTCACTTTTTTGAATTATTGTTTCTTCATTCTGTACTGGTTAACTGTTTATTTCTTCCTTATGTTCCAAATTGTTGATTTGAACCCTGGCTTCTTTTCCTTCTCTGTTGGTTCCTTATGGATTTTTTAAAAATTTCACTTAGCGTAGCCTTCATTTCTTCTCCTATGCATTTGCCATACTCATTGAGGTCTCTAAGCATCCTTATTGCCAGTTTTTTGAACTCTACATGTGACAGATTGGCCATCTCTGTGTCACTTAGTTCTTTTTCTGGAGATTTGATCTGTTCTTTATTTGGGCCATATTTCTTTTTCTCCTGAATTTGGCAACCTCCCTGTGTTTGTTTCTGTGTATTAGGTATAGCTGCTTTGACTCTGTCTTGGTGCAACTGTTATGTTGTAAGGGAAGGAGCGTTAGGTATTCTCCTGGTTGGGGCAACTCACTTTACTGCTCTGTGGTGCTTTATGTGGGGGAGGGGTCAGAGAGGGAACAATGCCAGCTGATTGGCTCTCACCCCATTTCCAGTCACTTCCTATACACAACTGGCACCCCTCTAGCTGCTGCCTTGGTGCTGAATCCCTGAGTGGGTGGGTTTGCATACATTCTAGGGTGATGCAGGCCCTTTAAGTGGACTTTCCTGAGAGACTGGCTGTTTCTTTTGCTGACCACCCCCCACTGGTTTTTATAGCCAGAAGTTATGGTGCTTTATTTTCCTGGCACTGGAACCCTGGACTGCGCAGTCTGGCCTGGGGCTGGGATGGCTTGTTCCCCAGGTGTCCCTCCTGGTTTTTATCCACCACCAGGTAAATATGGGACTGCCAGTTCTGCCAGCCACTACCACCTCTGCCTCACTGCTGCTGCCATATGACATCCTCTCTGCCCCAGTTCCAATCTCTACCCCCCTACCCATCTGGATGAATGTTTCTTATTTAATTCCTTCAAACTTCCATCCAGTTTGATTTCCTGGCAGTTCTGGTTGTATTTTTTTTTTGAGATTACTTGTGATCACCCTTCTTATGGCTGTGCATGGGTGAAGCATGTCTCTCTACACCTCCATCTTGGCCAGAAGTCTTTGACAATATTTTCTAAAGCTGGTGCCCTGAGTCCTCAGCTTTTATTTCATGTGCTGCCTACCCAGGAATGCAGGAAATAAAACTGTTGTCCTGTCTGTCCTATAGCTTGAGACAGGGAGGCCTTCACTACCCTGGTTCCTCACATCATGAGATCAAAAAATTATCTCCACGTTTGAGAGAGATATGGGGTGTGCTGTTGGGAGAGTGGCAAGTCAGGTTTACAGTCGTCACAGGGAGAGTAGGGCAGGCTGGTCTCACTCCCTTCCTGACTCACTGCTGATTTGGCATTCTACCTGCTTCCATGGGTAAGCTCTCAGCAATCACAAAATGTGTACCGCAATCCTATGCCTTGCTTTTATCCATGATGTATGAATGGCTCCTTTAAATGAATGAGCAAGTGTCCTAATCAACATCATCCAAAGACTATCCTTCCTAACTTCTTCAAGTTCTGTGACTGGAATCACTTAACAGCACTGTGATGTATTTTCAACGAAGTGCCTTTCTCAACTGACCAAATGTTACCTCATTTGGTCACTATATCAATAAAGTTTGTTATATATATATTTGCAGAAATAATGACATAGACAACATTGCAAAACATAAAAATATATCAAACTGCAGATCCAAGAAACTTACTTTACTCCCAATCAAGGGTGACCCCATGCCTAGATAAGTTTGAGTCACAGCACTAATGTCACAACCTGTCTTGCCACAGTGATGATTGGTTTAGGAATGGGCACTTAACCCAGTTCCCAAACAATCTATGACACTCCTTTAGCCTCAGGAATTGTTTCTCCAGGAAGAGGAGAATGTAGCCTAAATAGATCCACATAAAGTAGAGACGGATACTTTTGTTTCATGCCTGAGGGTAGACATACTCTCTGGATAAGAACAAGAAAATAAACAGCCCTAGGATCTTCTGGCAGCCATTTTCCTATCATGATGGAAGCTGACTTGAGCACAAAGCCAACCTATAAAATAAGTCAGAGCAAAGAGAAACTGAGAAAAATCTTAATTCAGTGGTATCTGAGGTCTTACATATAGTTGGATGATTTAGCCATGCAATCTAATAAATTTCCTTACTGTTGAAGCAAATTAAACTTGAGTTTTTGTAAGTCTCAGTTGCAAGTAACCAAACACCTCTTCAATGATGTAGTGCCCTAGCATTAGTATTATGAGTCACTTTAGAAGAGGTGCCAGTTCAACCTTCAACCATTTTTCTGTTTTGAAAAATTTCTAATTCCAGCAGAAGATATACTATATTTTGCCATATATTTTGGGTCAAAAATGTGCACCCACGTTTTTGACCCAAACTTCCAGGAAAAAAAGGTTTTGTTTTAATATTTTAATTCAATTTTTATTTATTTATATTTAAATACTTTTTGTATTATAAAGGAATTTTAGCATTTATTTTTCAACATAGTATGGTACACAAAATTTTGTATAACAAATAATTATAAAACACAAGAACAGATACAAAGAGTTTCAGGTACTACCCCTGTATAATGTGCATTCTTATTTTTCCCTCAATAACTCAGACAAAAATTGTGCATTATACATGACAAAATACGGTACTTGTTTTCCAAAAGTAAAACAATGGTGTCAGAAGAATACCACCTTTTACCAAGCACCTGTTGTAATAAAGAAGCCTATTTTAGTTATGTAATTATTCATCTGTTCAAGTGTTTATTGAGAAAAAAACCAGCACTGACCATTGTGGCTTAGTCCCACAAAGCGAAAGGATGCCAGTTCGATTCTGCTGCTTAGGAATCATGCCTGCCTTGCAGGTTCAGCCACTAGTGCGCATGCCTGCAGAGACAGCCATTTCTGATCAGTGTCTCTCTCACGCATCGATGTTTCTTTCCCTCTTTATTCCTCCATTCCCCCTCTCTAAAAAAATTTTTTTAAACCCTAAATATTTATTGAGCACCTACAATATGCCAGGCATTCTCTCAGGCATTGCAAATATATTGATGAATGAAGCATAGATATTTACCAGCTTTTGTTGTGAACAATTTATGAATAGGATGACAGCTATATCAGGTTCCATTCTCCCCTGTTCCATATTCTGCTCTCTTTCCTTAGCAATGAATGTATCACTCTTTGAATATAAATAGCTTGTGTCCTAACTATTAAATATTTTCAAGTGCTGTAGCTTTCAGGGTAATATCCAACAGCTATTCTGTCAAGCATAGGAAATGTTTACAAAATTTTTAAATATTTTACTAAAAACAGTAAGTTACATTTCAAGAGAATGTTTCTGTTTATAAACAAATAGCATTTGACTTGGCTGTCTGACAGATTTGTAGAGCCTGGCCAGTCTATACATTCTCCCACCCAAATGAACTTGTCAAGAACTCAAAGAAACCAGGCAAGAATGCCAGAAATCTCAACTTTATGTGGTGGAGTAAGACTCAAGAGTCTAGGAGCTAGAATTTATTCAGTCTCAGAGTTATAGTATTTGCTCAGAGGAAAATTTCTGGTCCAGAGGGGCATTGGCAGCATCAGTGAGCCCAGGTGCTTCCGGTCCAGCATTAACAGTGAAGCAGGACCCCAGGTGAATTGCTTTCATCGTTACGCTGAAATTTTCTTCATCTACCAAATAGCCCAAAAAAGTCATTTTGAGAATCAATTGAGATAGTTGTTTTGAAAGTTCTTGGAAAAGTCTGTAGTCCTTACTGTATTTATATAAATAATCATCATTGGATGCTATGTAGCATAGAGTTGTATGGAGTTTTGTTCTGTTGGTTTTTGATCACAGAACCAAAGTTGATGAATTTTACACCTGTTTCAGTGACTTTGGAAAGAATTATGAAATGCAAGGATTAGTCTTAATCTGAATGGATACAATGAATAACGAGAAGGAGGCTTACTTACAGCATCTATAATTAGTCCATGGTTAATGTTAGCTCTTAAGTTAATCCTAAAGTTAGAGAAGACTGCTTTGTATCCTTTACCAGTTTAAGGAATGCTTTTAATAGAGTTACTGTACTAGACTGTTTGCAGTAATAGTTCCAATTCCCCCCCCCCCCATTTCCTGTATTCATTCCTCTGTAGTGAAAAATAATAATTTACCTTGCCCGAAATGAGGTTTTGGCTTTTACTCTATTTCCGGGAGGTAGTTTCATGCCTGATGGGAGCCTTGAGTCAGATACCCTGGATAGTCTAACAGTGTGATTTAGGGTGGCAGTTGACCACACCCAATAGCCGCAGACTAGGGGGTGGCCACACCAGAAGGACCAATGGTGTGATTTAGGGTCGGGGACTTTGGGTGACAGAACCTTAGCACAAACACTGGACACTAGTGTGTGGGTGAGTTTCCCTGGTTGGCAACATCCTACATGCATTGTCATACATGGATTCGGGGAAAGCAGTGCATCCTGATTGTGGGGAGAGAACAATGGAGCCGCACATTTATAATACTTCCTAGGCTCCCTTTGTCTGATTTTAGTCTGTACTCTTTCCCTGTAATAAGCCATCGCTATGAGTATAATAGTTCTCAGTGAGTTCCATGAGTTATTCTATTGAGAGTGGTTTTGGGAACCCTTTGAACTTGCAGTTGGTATCAGAAGTGAAGGTGCTTTCCTGTGGGGACTGTTCCCTTTAACTTTGTGGTTGGCTTAAACCCCTCATTACACCCTTTGCCACATAACCTTGTAATACCTTCCCATTTTGACTCTGGGCCTGACTGTAAGATATGCTTTGCGACGTACGCAAGCCGAGACTCGCATTTTTGCACTTGCGCTTTTGCCCTCTACCATCATCATCAAAAGAATGTGCTCAGGGCTAGCTGGCTAGCAAGTGAGAGACACGTGGTGCAGCGCCAGCCCACCCCCACCGTCCCAGCCAGGACCCCTGTAGATTATCCAACAGTATAAACGAGCATGATCAGCAGAACCACCTAGCCAACTGCCCCAGGGAGGTGAGTAATAAACCTTTGTAGGCCTCTGTGATTTCGTGGTTGTTTATAAAGCACTACTGTGACCATAGATTACAGATAACAGCTACCTCCTCAGCTTCCACTGTAATGTAGGGATAAAGAGAATACAGATCGTGAAAATCATGAGAAAAATCTCCAGATTCTTTGAAAACTTAACAACTATGTATGTTATAATCCTTAGATTATAAGATATTAGAGATTTAGAAATATCTCCAGCTGAGGCCTAGAGAAGTGCAATAATCACTAGATTGGATAACAGAACAATTTACACCTGCTTTGGGAACATAGCCACGCACAGTGCACACTTGGTCTAATTCTCAGAACTCCTCAGATGCTGGGGCAAAGATGGGACTGTACAAGACAAGAGAGAAATGAAAAGTTAGCTGTAGTCACAGCCCGTGACTGAACTGATAATGAGACTGACAATTTCATATCTTCCTTTATCTTCTGCTGACTTTCTGACTAAATCACCAGTGACTACAATGAAATGCCCCATAAGTAATTATATTTTTTTAAAAAGCGGGGGGAGAGGAAAAGTAAAGAGTTCAATTAGTAGGAAACAAAACCATATTCAGTCTAGTGACTGTATTTCACTAACAAAATCATGTATTCAAATTAATTTTGACCTTGGTATACCCTGATTGCTCTGTTTCATCTGCTTTCCAGGTGTATATAGACTTCAGTTTTGGTTCTACTCACTGCTGTGTTAAGCATTACTCCACATTTGAGACGATGGAGGAGGAGAAAACCTGTGGTATTTCGCTCTTGAAGAGAAGCATAAGGACCTCCCAGTGTTTATGGTGCCAGTGGCTATGCAAACAGGCAGGGCTCTGCCTGTGGCTTATTATTTAAGGGGCCCTCATGTGAACCCCTCCCCACCCCTGTCTAAGATCTATTTCTTGTCCCACATAAAGTGAGATAATATCCAACTATAAGCCTACTTGCAAAGTGAAGTTGTAATTTCTCTCCAAGTTTACTCAAGTATGCACTGCATCCTGATGTCCACTCCTGCAATCTGTCAGAGTAAAGGGACTGTTGTCTCACCTGCTCATGTGCCCGCGCACCCACACACCCACACCATACACGCACGCGTATGCATAATTAATTTTGGATGACAGAAACAATGTTATTTACCATTGTATCCACCACTCTAGCATGATGCTTGCCACGTGATAGGCTTGCAGTAAGTATCTGTTCAATGAATTAATAAACACATATCTTTAAGTACATTGTTACTTTCACAACCTACACTGTGATTCAATGACTTGAGACTTAGTTTGTGCCCTTAACAGAGTGATGCTGTTACTTTATTACATGGTTAATATATGCCATTGCTTTGAACTTAAGCATGTCTGAGAAAAGACGGTTTTTACCTCATGACCTAAAAAAAACTATGAGAATTATAATTCTCTCTATATTTGTTGCATTTACTAACCATGCATTATGATTACTTAACACAGCTAATGATTTGGTTAAATATATTAACAGCTTTATTGAGCTATAATTCACTTAACATACCACTTACCTGTTTAAAGTATGCAATTCGGTATTTTTAGTAGGTTCATAGAATTGTGCAATCATCACACAATCAAGTTTACAATATTTTCATCACTTAAAAAAAGAAAAAAACCCCATTCCCATTAGCAGTCACTTGCTTCCCAGGCAACCTGTAATCTACTTTCTGTGTCTACAGATTTGCCAATACAGAACATTTTATTGAGGTATACGATTATGATATGTGATCTTTTGTGAATGGACTCTGTCACTTAGCATGTTTTCATGCTTCATCCATGTTGTAGCATGTACCAGTACTTCATTCTTTTATATTGCTGAATAAAGTGCCATTGTATGCCTACACCACATTTTATTCATCCATTCACCAGGTGATGGACATTGGAATTTTTTCTACTTTTTGGCTATTTTAAATGATGTTGTTATGAAACTTTGTGAGCAAGTGTTTATGTGGACATATGTTTTCAATTGTCTTGGATATATATCCAGGAGTGGAATTGCTGGGTCATTTGGTAACTCTATGTTTAACTTTCTGAGGAACCGCCAGACTGTTTTCCAAAGCAGCTACCCCATTTCCAATCCCACAAGTAGTGTCTGAGGATTCTATTTTCACCACATCCTCAGCACTCCTTGTCATTATCTGCCTTTTTGATGTGGCCGCACTAGTGGGTATGAAGAGGTATCTCATAGTGATTTGGACTTGCACTCCCCTGATGGCCAATGAGCCATCTTTTGGTACTTATTGGTCATTTTTTCTATCTTCTTTGGAGAGATGTCTATGCAGATTCTTCACTCATTTTAAAATCATAGTATGTATCTTTTAATTACTGAGTTGTAAGTGTTCATTATACATTCTCAGTATAGTTCCTCATCAAATGTGTGACTGACAATCATTTTTTCTCTTCCGTGGGTTGTCTTTTCAAGTACTTGATGATATTCTGTGTAGCACAAAAGTTTTTTAACTCGATGAAGTCTGATTTTTTCTTTTGTTACTTGTGCCAAAAAATTAGCTGGGATTTTGACTGGGATGCATTGAATGTGTAGATCACTTTGGGTAATATTGCCCTGTTAACAAAATTAAGTCTTTCAATCTATGAAGATAAGATTATTTCCATCATTCCAACATTTTCCAATATGTACATCAGCTTTCCTGCTCCACACACCCAGTCAGAGATATACTCCAGGTCTATACCACGTTATTGTGGTCAAGGGTATGGCCTTGGTGTTCTCATCTATAAAGTGCAAATAGTAACAACTAGAATGTAAGGATTAATGATAAATAAGCAAAACACTTTGCATAGTGCCCAGAACACAGTAAATGCTCAGTTAATCTTAGTTATTTGTCTTACTCTGTTTGGGCTGCTAATGCAAGACACTGCAGGCTGGATGGCTTATATACAACAAAAATTTATTTCTCACAGTTCTGGAGGCTGGAGATAAGGGTGCCAGAATGGTTGACTTCTGGTGAAGGCCCTCGCCCAGGCTGCAGACTGCCAACTTCTCCCTGTATCCTCACATGGTGAAAGGGCCAAGGGGCTGTATCGGGTCTCTTTAATTAGGACGTTAATCTCATTCATCAGGGCTCTCTTCACATGACCAAATCACCCTCTAAAGGCCTCACCTCCTAATAATATCACCTTGGGCATTAGGATTTCAACATAGAAATTTGGGGGATGCAAACATTCAGACCATAATATTATTTTATTATATAGCACTTAATGCTTAGTTGCTCAAAAATAGTTATTTTAATTTTTTAAAAAAATTATTAGAGCCATGCCCTGGCTGGTGTTGCTCAGTGGATTGAATGCTGACCTGAGAACCAAAGAGCCACTGGTTCGATTCCCAGTCAGGGCACATGCCCAGGTTGTGGGCCAGGTCCCCGGTTGGGGGTGTGCGAGAGACAACTGATGGATGTACCTCTTGCGCATTGCTGTTTCTCTCCCTCTCTTTCTCCCTACCTTCCCCTTCTAAAAAAATTAATTAATAAAAAAAATTATTAGAGCCCTAACTTTCCCTATGTATCCTTCCCCATCTTTTTGGAACTCTTTAACTTTATATCTTGTTTCCCTCAAATTTCCTCTTCCTTCCTTAAGCATTGTCAAAAGCATGCTTCTGCCACACCCACACCCCCTGAGCCTGTGTGAGATGCACTCTCTAAAAAGCTTGGGTGCTGATCAGACCGGTTACTCCTCCTTCCCAATGTAGGTACATCTTAACAACGACTCTGGATCTAATAATTCTTACCTCCTACAGTCTAATCTTCACACTGAGAGTGTTTCTTTTAAAATGTAAGTTAAATCATTTCACTTTCCTCTTCAAACTCTTCTGTAATATCCCAACCCTCTCAGAAGTTTTTTTTTAAAAAGTGTTACAATGGCTCTGTAATGATTGTGACTTGTAAGGCCCTACGTGGTCTGGCTGCTCTTTGACCGCGTCTCACACTTCGTGCCTTTCCTCAAACCTGCCAGGCACACGTCCGCCCTGGGCCTTTATATTTGTTGGGGTTTGTTCCTGCCTACAAACCTCTTCCCATAGATACTCATTTTGCTTTCCTTTTTAGTTCCTTTATGGTCTTTGCTCAAATATCACCTTATCCATGGAGTGGACCACCCTATATAAAATAGCAAAATCCTTCCTCCTCTTATCTTGCTTTATTTCTCTTCCTTGCACTTACAACCACCTGACACATTGTATATTTACTTGTCTGGTTATTTGTTTTCTCTTCTAGAATAATTACACAAGGGCAGACGTCTTCATGTTTTGTTTACTGTGATATCCTGTGCCAATAACAATCCCAGGCACATTTGGTATCCATTCAATACATGTTGACTGGATGGCCTTCAAAACTGTCTTCTCATAGAAGCAAGTAATTTTCGCAGTGAGAAGAGAACAGCATTAATGTACTTTTGCCGAAAAACTGCTTTCAGCCAGGTGGAATTCTCTTGCCCTGGTTGGTCAAGGGATGGGTTCTATTGTAAGTTCAAGCACATTTAGAGACAGTCTTGTCCGTTTAAACTGGCAGTTTCATGAAATGTTAGAGCTAGTTCTAAAGTGGGCAGAAAGGTTTTTCCGTTCAGTGGCAAGCCACAGGCATCTGATCTCGGCACAACTGGCGCAAGCGCCACAAGACGGCAGCGGCAAGAGAAAGCCCTGCCACAAGAAGTGACACTATGGGCTGGGACACCCTGCTGCCACCTAAGATCGGCCCCCACTGCGTACACAGTCCGTGTGTGGGGAGGCAGCAGGAAGTACCGAGCCTTGAGGCTGATGAGGGCAACTTCTCCTGGGCTTGGGGTGCTGCACGTGCAGAACAGGGATTGCTGATGTCGTCTACAACGTACCCAGCAAAGGACTGGTCCGCACGGAGACCCTGGTAAGGAGCTGCATGGTGACAGCAGTGTGAGTTTCCCGCTGCCCCTGAGCTGCGAAAGAGAGGCCGAACTGACTCCTGAGGGGGAAGAAATTTTAAACAAAAAATGATCAAAGGAAATTCAGAAGAAATACGATGAAGGGAAAAGAACGCCACAATCAGCCGTCTTCTCGAGGAGCAGTTCGAGCAGGACAAGCTTCTCGCGTGCGTCGCTTCAAGGCCAGGCCGGTGTTGGCCACGCAGACGGCTCCGTGTTAGGGGGCCAGCAGCTGGAGCTCTAGCTGAGGAAAGCCAAGGCCTGGAAAGGCAAATAAATCCTCCTGCCTCTTTTCCTAAAAGCTCATGTAAAAATGGTGTTTATTTTGAAGAAAAAAAAAAGTAGGTAGAGAGAGAATTAAAGGTACAGAAAGGTTGAAAGGTATGTGATTTCTGGCCTCAAACTCCTCCCCTTCCCCCACAAAATATGCTCTGTGTATAATTGGTTTAATGATTTCATTTTTGTCTTATTCAAAACATGGATCTAATGCTACTTCGCCTTCTCTAAATGCACAGTTCTCCTCGTAATGGATTTAGAAAACCTCAGAAGATCATGCTTTTCACAAGCATGTTATCTGTGCCACTGGAGGGCTTAGCAGAGCACATAAACCTTGAACTACATTTCCCAGAGTGCATGCCCAGGAGGATTCTGGGAAGTGTGGCAGAGTCCCTCTGGGAAGGGAAGCCCCACTTCCCAGGAACGTTTCAAGTTTCTTGGCGTTTGCTGATTTTGAGGCCTACAACGGCACCCCCAACAGAATTCAGAGTGAGTACAACTGGACAGAAAACAGTTCAGGTTCTAAGTACAGAAGGCATTTTATGAGAAAGTATAAGCAGAACTTGGAAAAAACCCTCTTAGTTACAGCATTTTGCAGTTCCAGCTTAGCCCCTTTTCCTTCTTGCAGAAACCAGGGAATGACCACAGTTTTGTATCATAATTTGTGGAACTATCTTATTAACCACAGCTAATAATTTTCTGGTACTTTTTTTGAGAGTCACTCGAAAATGGGATTTGCTAACTTCTCTGCATTGTGCCTGAGTTATTTTTGAATTAAAGGAGGGAAAATTCATTTTTAGAAAGTAAACCATAATGCTGGTTAGTGAGATCTTGAGATCTGTATCCCAGTGGCCTCTCAGTTTTGCATATGCCCCCTCTCATTATGGTCCGCGGTAATGAAAAGACAGACCCTCTGAAAAGGGCTCTCAAACACTACCAGCCCAGCCTCTTGGTAAATGTAACCAGGGAGATTCAAGATGGGCTTTTTTGTCATGCTGTAGTGTTTGACAAATTAATCTCTCTTCTGTTAAGATGAACAGGATGAGAAGCATGTGAACCATTCTTTAAAGGGGGATCAGAGAAATTGTGACTCTTAAGGGATTTGCCTCATAATTTAATAGTTTTCAGTAAAACAGTATTACCTTTCCTGTCTATCAGCCTTTGTACTTTTAAAAAACATAAATAGTAAAATGAATATTAGAAAATGCTTTCCCATATATTTATCAAAACATGAGCTTTGGAGCCAGGTAGCCCTGGGTTTGACTCTGCTGCTCCCTGGGATTGTGGTCTCAGACTGGTTAACTTCTCAAAGCTTTATCTTGTAAAATGGGATGGATTCATTCATTCACTCATGTAGTAATATAAATATATTGTGTTTTACACTGTGCTAGCTGTTGTAGATGGGGAAGACGCAATCCTCACCTTTAAGGATTTTACAATTGAGCAGACCTGAGAAGTAGGCATGCAAAAGCTGATGTAGTGGTGATCTACTGAGATCCTTATTCTCTCCTCCCCTTGCCCCCGCCTCCCCCTCCAGTGAGAAGTGAGACCAAAACCAAGCTCCCACAAGCTAGGTGATAGCCCCAGGCCACACGTTCAGTCTGTGGGGGAGCCAGGGATAAAAGGACCGGAGTCTGTCCAGTGCTTATGTCCCTGTTCTTCCTCGCTTTGGAGACCTGCATTTGTACTGTAAACAAAACAGAAGGCAGGCCTAAGCTTGTCATCTAAAGTAAAACAATGGTGCCGGTATTTTCTGCCAAATGTGTTTTGTAAATAGTGAACTTTATCTTCAGTGTGCGTGAGGCATTAAGACACAGCAGTAGCCACTGATTCAAACAATTGACAGCTGTTCTGTTTGTAAAGTGGCCTTTGAGCAGAAGGACGTGAGTACGGTGGCACGCTGGCCAAACCTGAGCCCTGGGCCAATACACTTGGAGTTAGGCATCACACTGAGGATCCCAAAAGATAGTAAAACAGTCACCAGTGGTTCAGAAAAAAGTAGCAAATTTTCACTCTAGTAGATTTCTGAATAGTATAGGGCTATAAGAAATTATATTTTCATCCTAAAATCTCACATATCCTCTTGACTGTTAAAAGAGCCCCTTTTTATTTCGGTACTGAGGTTCAACCTG
Source organism: Artibeus jamaicensis (assembly GCF_021234435.1). Taxonomy (NCBI): domain Eukaryota; kingdom Metazoa; phylum Chordata; class Mammalia; order Chiroptera; family Phyllostomidae; genus Artibeus; species Artibeus jamaicensis. The sequence continues at coordinate 24,574,790 of NW_026521788.1, forward strand.
AATGACTGTTCCAAAGAGAAAAACAATACATAGAGCAGTTGGTTCCTATGGTGCATGTTGGTGATCAAATTGTGAAATGTGCTGTAAATGCACTATATTTTTAACTTTATTTTTTTTGCTTACGATATCACAAATATCCCCATTTCCCCCAGCTTTGCCCACTCCCTTCCCCCCCACCGCCCCATTCCCCTTCTCTCTGCCCATCACCACAGTTGTCTGTCTCTGTGGGTTATGCATGTGTGTCCTTTGGCTAAGTCCTTCACGTGCTGTGATCTGGTCCCCACCACCCCATCCCTCTGACAGCTGTCAGTCTGTTTCATGTATTCATGCCTCTGTTTCTATTTTGTTCATCAGTTTATTTTGTTCATTAGATTCGACATGTAAGTGAGATCATATATGTGTCTTTCACCAACTGGCTATAATATTTTAAAAATTAGAATGGTCAAAAAGGAGAGTAAAACCACAATTAATAAATGAGCACTGGACATCAGATGTTTTCAAAAGGGGAACAAGGACTATTAAATCTGAAAACACTTTCAATCTCTATAGTGATCAAAGAAATAGAAAAGTTCTTTTAAACCAAATGCTATTAAATTTTTTAAGTGTGACAATGTGTAGAAAGAGGCATTGATTTTATTTTTCATTTTTTAAAGATTTTATTTATTGATTTTTAGAGACAGGGTAAGGGAGAGAAACATCAACATGAGAAAGAAACATCAATCAGTTGCCTCTTGTGCTCCCCTAGCTGGGGACCTGGCCTGCAACCCAGGCATGTGCCCTGACTCGGAATCGAACCGACCACCCTTTGGTTTATGGGATGATGCCCAAACCACTATGCCACACCAGCCAGGGCAGTGCCATTGATTTTAAAATAAATTTTATCCCAGTAATTCTACTTTGGGTAACATCTTAAAAAAAATAACTTGAAAATATCAGCACAGAGATATTCAGGTGGTATTTCTGATACTTTAAAATCAGAGCAACCTAAAATGTCTGAAGTCAGTATGAGTATGTTTGAATGTAATATTATGTAGCAAAAAAAATTATGAAGTTTCCATAAAAACATTGAAGACTGCTTATAACATGTTTCATGAAAGCAAGTTGAAAAATATGTCCTCTGATTATAAATATGTAAAAATTATATAAGTAAAAAGTCTAGAAAATATATATTCAGTAGAAGTTATTTTTATGTGGTAATATAATGGGTGCTCTCACAATTTTGTGTGCCAGATGTTCTGTAAGGTAGTTATACTTTTAAATAGACTTTATACTTCTTTTATATAAAATGATATAAAAATATACAGGGGGCCATTCAAAAAGGAATTAGACTTAATCTTCTAGGCTTATGACTATACCAACAAAGGTACAATTCTCAGTTTAAATAATTCTAGATTTGCTCTTGACTATTGATATTATTTAAAGCTACATTAAGAACTTCATCATGTTCTCTTTCTTTCTTTCTTTTTTTTTAATTTCTGAGAGAAGGGAAAGGAGAAAGGGAGAGAAACATCAATGCGTGTTTGCCTCTTGTGCACCCCCTTCTGGGAACCTGGTCTGCAACCCAGGCGTTTGCCCTGACTGGGAATGGAACTGGAGATGCTTTGGTTCACGGCTGACACTCACTCCACTGAGCCACACCAGCCAGGGCGCTTTCTTTTTTTTTTAAGTTAAATGTTTGGGGATGCCATTGGTTAATAAGATCATGTGGGTTTCAAGTGCACATTTCTGTGATACATGCCCATGTCTTCTACAAGCTCTGCAACCCCCATCCCATGAGTTAGCAGGTCGAGGTGCTTCACAAGGGGTAGGATTTACCGGCAGAAACCAGGCAAAGCATCAGGCAAGCAAGTGCAGTGGGCCACGCAGGTCATCCTGGTCGTGACTACAACCAAACAGCTCTTACAATTTTCAGGATTCAAGGACAACTCCAAGGGCATTTGTTTTGGCTCCCAGGGAATGTGATGAGGTCCTACTGGAAACAATGGCCTGTTTCCACAGTGAAATAGCCTTACTGTGCGGTTAGTCCCAGGAACTACTCCTCATTCTACTTTATTTTATTGTAATAGGAGTGTGTACACATGGTCGATTTTTTTTGAAGTACAGAAATGTATAAAGTAAAAATTACAGGTACCCTTTTCAATCTCTGTTTCCATCTGCTCTGCCAAATTAGTCACTGTTAACGGCTTGTTATGTGAACTTCTAGTCACTTAAAAAATACAAATATTGAATAAATATGTATCTAATTTATATATTCTTATATGTATATATATTCTTTTCTTTCTTTTTATTCTAAACTGAGGAGATTTTTTTCATTGCTTTTTTTTTCTTTAGATAGAGAGGGAGAGAAGGAGAGAGAGAGGAAGGGAGGGGGAGAAACACTGATGTGAGAGAGAAGCATTCACTGGTTGCTTCCTGTACGCACCCAAACTGGGAATTGTACATGCCCAGACTGGGGATCGAACCTGCCACCCAGGTATGTGCCCTGAGCAGAAATTGAACCTGCAACCTTTGGGTTTCTTGATGACACCCCAACCAATTGAGTCACACCAGCCAGGGCAATATATGTTCTTTTCTTTATAAATTAATTAAATCAGATTAAACCAACCAAAAATTACTTTCTTAATATATCTTGAATATCTTTCCTGCTTATTACACATATATTTTTCTACTGTTATTTTATTTTCTATTTATTTTTTAACAGCTGTGTATTATTTCCTTTGATCATAACTTTCATTTAATTTTCCTCTACATATCCTTTCCTTCTTAGGATAAGTTCCTAGAAGTGGAATTGCTAGGTAAAGCAGTGTTTATTACGTTCTCAGAGATATATATGAGGAGGAAATGTTGGCTCTAAATACATTTCTTCCAGTGTATCGTGTAAGTGTGATCACTGTTAATACTCTCCTAGGGGCTTTGTAACCTGCGTACCACATACCGCCTTCTGTGAGATTATTTGTTTTCTTTCTCCTGCTGGAGTCACTTGAGAGCAGGCTTTTCAACCTGTACATTTTTGTATTCATTAAGGGCCCTTGCATAAAGTCAGGCTCAGTAAATACTTGGTGGAATGTCATTTGCTAAATATAATTTACCCTTGGTTAGGACCAACATAGCCAAAACTGCCCAAAGATTAGTCATATGCGTTTCATGATTATGCCACCAAGAAGGAGGCCTAAAATTTAGACGTCCCTTGGTGGTTTAGTGTTAAAGTGTGTTTCCCTTGGGCATAGTTAAAAGGGTGGCTGGTTATTTAACTGTACTGATTTTCTCATTTCAGTGGGACTTTTTGACACTTGTAATGCTAATATGAAATGTGCTTTTCATGGGAAATAAAATATTTACTTATATACAATTTAAAAGGAATCACCTTCTGCAAAATACATTCTTAGGATAATAGCATTTTTTCTCTCACAATGAAATTAAAAAAAAATACCTTAGATCCATGTAGATTTGCATAGCTGCCTTTTGAAATATTTTTCTAATGGCCATGATTTTGTGTTTTTCCTATCTACTTCATATTCAGAGGGACTTTGGTTTTCAGGTATTCTGAGAAATGTGGCCCCATTACTCTGGGACACTCCCAGACTCACTTGGTCTATTAGAGTAATGCTAGCTGCAGTAACAAACTTTGAAATTTCAGTGACTTACTGTGGTAGAAATTCATTTCTCACTCATAACTTGTCCAAGGTTGGGGGGTTTTGGGGGGGTGGGTGGCTCTTCTCCATGTAGTGATTCAAGGGTCTCCATCTAATGGGTCTGCCATCTAGAATCTTCCAAGCAGAAGGGGAGTAGGAGGATGAAGAGGCATAGCCACTTCTGAACCACTTCAGCCTGGAAGAGAGAAATGTGACTCCACTCACATTCCATTCTTAAGCCAGTTTTGGCCCCACTTACGTACAAAGGAGGAGAGAAATGTGGGCCTTAGTTCAGCAACTACCTTCCAGCAAGAGATCCACGATATGGAAGGACGAGCACACGTTACCTGTGCGTAGTTAGCTGAGTCTCATAACCACAGATTAGTTGGGCAGAACAGGTTTTAATTAGGGAAGAGGTATTGAAAAGTTAAAATCTCACAGCTAGTTTACGGTAGAAATGCAATTTAGAAGCCAGATCACCTGACTCCTATTCAGTTTCTCTTAATATTAAAAAGTAAGACTATTCTGGCTTAAAGTATAACCCTCTGGGTGATTCATTACTTTAAATTGCATACTATGATGTTTTGTTTTTAACTCTTTCCTCTAGGGGCCCGACAATGTCTTTGTACGGTGGGACTGCTTGCAGGAGAAAATCTTTTTGGTGCTACAGGCTGCTGTCGACCTATATCACTAAGACCCGGTGAGTTTTGACCAATCTAAGCTCTGATTATTCAAATGTCAGCCCATTAAATTATAAAAATCTCAAAATTCTACATTGAGGACTAAGGTTGTGTGATTAAGATTTATGTATAAGGATGTTCACTGAAAGTTATTTGTAACTGGAACATTTTAAAATAAACTAAATTTCCAATAATATCTAAAATAGCTGACATGCTTCAATGTAAGTTCTACTAAGACAGGGATGGTGTCTTTTCTGTCTATACTCCTGGTGCATATGACAGTGCATGGCACATGGCGGACACTGAAGCATTGTTGCACGGTGGAATGAGCGGCTAGGGAGAAATTAAATGATGTCACACCCATACGATGGAATGAATTTAAAACTATACTGAATAATAGTTCATGAAGTTTCTTGAGAATAAGGTAAATAACTCCAATTCTGGTACCCACTGCCACCAAAGAACTAAACGTCAGTGAAGTAGAAAACATAAGTCTGTACCAGTATTGGAGAATGGTAACTAACTTCTTTGTCACAGCCTGGGCACATTTGATATCTGTGAACTTGAGATCACTAGCCTGCTCGCACACAGTTTGGGAGGTTAAATCTGTATCATTGACATGGCGTGGTCCAAAAATCCCGTATTGAAGAAAAGAATTTAAGTAGTGGCCCTAGACTAATAATACCTCGGGTACCCTGCAGAAGCAACTGTAAAACTCCTCTGGTGGGAACACGCACGGCCAGGGTTCCCACGTGGAAAGCTCCACCAAACGTGAGTGCCAGTCCGAGGTGTAAAGGCACGGAAGCATGCAGCCTTACACGAGCAACGGTGAGAACACAACCGAACTGCAGTGTTTGTTTCCAGTGTTGTTGGGCTCTCGGTTATTCACAGTTTTTAGGCGGAGACTCTGAGAATGATAACAGAATTACTGAACCATCTAAAAATGAGCGTTAAGGTGATTAAATATATTTAAAAATGAATCGAGAGTCATGAGAAAAGTAATTCTATTGCTAAGGAACATAGTGTAAAAAATGTTAATATGTTCAAGAAAAAAGGCTACAAATTAGTAGGTATGATTCTAAATAGACCTATGTATGTATGTATACATGTCTAATATTGATAGTTTGGAGAGTTCCAAGGTGTAAACAGTGATCATCTCTGAGTTGTGGGATTCTTGATGATTTCCTTTTATAAAAAAATTGGTAACTGTGTTTCCTGATTTTTATAGAATGATTATTTTTTACTTAATCATTCTATAAAAATCAGGAAACACAGTTATATTAAAAAAACAGTTTAAGTTTGATCTTAATTCTATGGTTTCCATGCTAGTATAACTAAAGGGGGAAAATGAACTTTTAAAAATGGTGTTTCTGATCATTTTGGATCTCAGTTCCAGTTCCAATGAGGGAGGCCCCAGGTTTAAGACCTTAACCTCCCTGTTTTGCTTTTTAGGGTCATTAGGGCAAAGTACGGGCTGTACCACTCTTTCCGTTCTTTTACGAAGGCGGCTGTGTTTGTTCTATTGTTTATATTTGGGAACTTCTCAGGGGCACATGTCCCTCCTTTGACGTGCATTGAGTCTTTGCCCCAGCAGGCTACAGTCACTCAGGATAAGTTTAAAAATATCACTGGTATTAAAATCTCAGGTTTCCTTTGTCTTTTGTCCATAAAGAGATCTTTGTAACCCCTTTTATCACAGTCAAAAATAGGTTTCTAAAGACGTTGCTGAGTTATGTTTATCATTTTGCTTCTTAGTTTTATGTTGAGGCCACTCTGCCTGCGGTGTTATAAAAGCACGCAGATCCTACAGAACAGATCTATAAACCTGGCTTCCTGTTTAAGTGACGAATTGTGCCATATACCCAAGAGTCTGTTCTAGGTCATTTAACAGGCAAAAATAGTTATCTCTAAGGCCCAGAGAGAATCTACATTCTGTCTCCCCAACCCCCCCCACATCATAGGGAAGCTGACAGGATTACCAAGGCTCCTAAAAGGATAGACCTAGGCCATTTTAAATGAAGACAATGGAAAAGCCTAGGACATGTGCCAGTACCATTTCTTTTACAATAGAAGCTCATTATACAGTGTTCTCTTTTCCACATTTTTATTTTGCCTACTGAAAATATTACTCTTCTTAAATAAGTCAAGTAATAGCTTCCCTTTCCCATCAGTGGTCCCTTCAGTAAGGATAAGGAGCAAATGGTGTCCACCTGGGGGACTAGATAGTTGAAAGAAGCTCGCATCGAAGATGAAACATGCTCTTTATCTTCCCTAGACTGAATGAGAGTTACTGAAGGTATAGTGTTTACTTTGTGTCTGCAACAGTGAAGTCTGCTTCCACCTCCAGGTATTCTGTGGTTGATGTTTTATCACTGAACTTGTTTTCCTTTCAATCCACTGCAGGTAAATTCTTGCCTCACAGTGCAATATTGGCAAAGTACCCTGAGGTTCAATTCAGTAAATATTTATTACCCTTGAAGCTCCTCCATTCAATAAATATTTATGGAATTGAGCCATTCAATATGCTAATTACTGGAGATAAAGAAGTAAGGCAGACCCCGCCCTTAAGGAGATCATAATCTTTTGGGTGGGGAGACAGACAGATTAACAGCTAGTACAACAGAAAGGCAAGCACAGAACTGGCGAGGTATACTGCAGGACAAAGGGGACGCTGGTTACCTGCAGCCACCTCAGATCCTTCAGAGAGCAGGGCGGGGGTGTAAGTAAGAGGAAGTAACTGTGGTAGGAGAGGGGTGCAGGAACAGGATTCTCGAAGATGGATGCTGTACAAGTGAATAAATGTGGCTTCATAATGCTTTATTTCCAAAACACAGGTATTTATTTGAACTGAAGGAAGATGATGATGCATGTAAAAAAGCCCAGCAGACAGGAGCATTTTACCTCTTTCATAACCTGGCTCCTTTGCTTCAGAAATCAGAACATCAATACCTGCTGCCCCAGTATAGCCTAGTAGGTAAGCCCCAAGTAGAGCAGACCACCCTGTGGCCACTAAGCAGAACTCAGACCATATTGAATCCCTGAGAAGGATCCTCCAGCTTTAAAGGACAGGTGTTTTCAAACTGCTTCTGTCAACTAATTACTTAGTGTATAAACCTGTGTTGCCCAGTCAACTAGTATTTGGGGAATGGTCTGAACCACTACTGCCTTAAATGCGGGGTTGGCAAAACTGCCATCCATATTGGAACTTGCCACGTTTTTTAAAAAACAATTCATTGGAACACAGCCACCCTCATTCATTTCCAGATCGTCTATGGCTGCTTTCACACTATAGTGACAGAGCAGAGTAGTTGTGACAAAGCTCAAGAGCCTAAAAGATTTGGCCACCCCCTGCCTTAGACGTGGTTTCCAGCTTCCACGGAGCAGAGCACTGGTATACTGGCAAGAATTTGCATTGCGACTTCATTTCTCCTGGAAGGGTCAAAATTAAAAGTGAATTAAAACTAATTTGTTTCTAGAACTCTCTTGGGGTATAAAACTGGAGATGTCTAAACTGCTGAGATTTGGTTTTCAAGATACTTTTAGTTTTATATGATGTTGCTGTACATGGACTAACTTCAATATACATTGCCCATTAATTTCTTTCATGGGCAGATGCTGGAGTATCCAAATAGGGAGCTTCTAGCACTACAGAAGAATATGAGAATATAGAAGAAGATGCCATCAGAAGGCACTAAATATTTAGAGATTTAGCAACGTGTTATTGTATTATGAACAAATGAATAGGAGTCTTTCATGCCCAGGAGGACAGGGGTTTTCTCCTGAGACAGTATCTGTCTTCCACAGACTGGGATCCCGGACACTCGTTCTACTCTGGCCCACAGAAGGGGCATAATCTGGAGACTACATTATGCAATTGATTTGGTCTCTACCATTTTAAATGTGACTCTTTTTTCAGTGCCATGATAAGTTAACTACCATGGATCTTTTAAACTAGAGGACATGCTCCTTTCATGGTACGGTCACAGAGTGATGCAGGGTTACACAGGAAGAATTCCTTCTTTAGTCTGAGCTCCTCAGATTGCTGATGAGAAAACAGAGGCCTGGAGAGATTAAGCGATTAGACCAAGTTTATGTAGCTAATTAGCTGCAGGGCAGCCACTGAAGCTAGGTATGCCTGCTTCAGGCTGATGTAGATGATTTCCTGTAAGATGGCTCAGGTGGTTCAATGAAAGCCCTTGTGTTTCTCCTTCTCCTTTTATGTTTCTTAGAGTTGGAAAAGCTCCTGGGAAAGCTTGGACAGGATACACAAAGAGTAGAAGATTCTGTGCTGATTGGAGGCTCTGAACAGCACGAAGCATGGTTTGCTCTGGACCTGGGTCTAAACAACTCCTCTTCCACGAGTGGTGCACACACACATTATTCCTATGGGGAATTTAAAAATTTCAAAAAAAAAATAAAAGATTTGGGACTAGAGAAAGGTTGTCAACTTTCTGTTTTTAAGTTAGGACATAAAAAGATAGTACCATCTACTATTGCCATTTAAAATAAAGGAATTTTAATGCCTTCTTTCTAAGGTAGGTGGAAGATACAAAGATGTTTACTGTATTATTCTCTGTACCTTTATATATTTTCGGTCATAAATATTTCGAAGGAAATGTTTTAAAATTCATGACATCCTTCTTGTATCTCTTATCAATGCCAGTGGATAAACGGGTCACCTTGAAGTAGTGCTGGGTCTGCAGTGCTGCGTTGGGAGCCTGTTTGCCGCAGCGCGTGGCTCCTCCCCAGCCTCTCCTCTGCTTCAGGGTGTGGCCCAAGGTTTCCGAGCCGACTGGAGGTTCAGATAGGCACCTATGTCCTGTTCCACCTTCTTTCCAGGGCTAGTGTTTGGCCAGCACAGATGTTCTTGCCCTGAAAAGGAGCTTGGGAACTAGCACTATGCTGTTTCCCAAATTTGCCAAATATTGAGAATCACCTGGTGCTTGTTAAAAAAGATTTCTGGGCTTCACTCACTGGCTGTTCAGAATCTCCACACAGGGCTTGAGAAACTATATATCTTTTATTTGCCCTAGTTGAGTCTTATTTGAGAAGCTAGGGCAGCACTGTTTCAACAAGATATACTTGAGAGGGGCCTGAGGCAGTTTGACATTTGTTTCATTTTATTCTCTTTTCTAATTTTCTAGCTTCCCTACAGAAACCAGAAGTGGAGGCAGAGCTCAAGGGGTCTTTCACTGAGTTCAGGGAGGCTCTCTTTCGGCTGAATGCGAAGGATGCCTCCTTGCTATCCACAGTAGGTTCCGACCTCTCATTTCTGGAGGAAACTTAGTAAAGCAGGGTACAAGGGCAACAACTGTGTGCGTGACACAAGGCTAGAGTGGACTACGGTTCTTTTCCAGATTATAGTTCTCCCCACCGACCTTGGCAGAAGGACAGTGTGCTGTAGGGAGACTGCTTCTTCTTTCTTCCGTCCTTGTTTTTGGCAAGATTGCTGTCAGGACCAATACCTGCAGATCTATGGCATTTGTCAGCCTCATAAACATTATTAATGACCCACAGCATGTCGTGCATCATGTTTTTTCTATGAGACACTATTTTTATTGCTTTCACTCATCCTCACAGCTTTACATTTCACTTGCTAAAGTGATTTTGATTATCTGTTTAATTAGAGATATCTCTAAATAAACATCTTTTATTTGCAAAAGCATTCAAATTTTATTGAGGAGGAATACATGTTGGGATGTTCAACTATATTGGAAATGTTTTATTTTTTTAGATTCTTATTCATTTATTTTTAGAGAGAAGGGAAGGGAAGGGAAGGAGAAAGAGAGGAAGAGAAATATCACTGTGTGATTGATATTTCAATCACGCACCCCCTACTGGGGATCTGGCCTGCAACCCAGGCATGTGCCCTGACTGGGAATCGAACCAGTGAACCTTTGGTTTGCAACCCACTCTCAATCCACTGAGTTACACCAGCCAGGGCTGGAAATGTTTTATTTTTAAGCTGGGTCCTAAGTACATGGGGTTTTATTATAATTCTTTATATATTACATATATTTTAAGTAATTCATAATACATTTAAAATGTGCTTTACTTATATTTCAGATGCAGGAGGAATAGGTTTGATAGCTTTCTTATTTGAAAGTTTAATAACCATGTAAAGTAGGTGAACTGGAAAGGCATTAGCATTTCCCTTTGAGCTGTTCCGAATCCTAGGCCCTGCACTATTTTAGATGAGCCTCACGCTCTCTCCAAATGAAACCAAGCCCATCTTTGTATTGCTAGGCTCAGGCCCTCCTCCGCTGGCATGATACTCATCAGTTCTGCAGTAGAAGTGGGCAGCCCACCAAGAAGAATGTGGCTGGCAGCAAGCGTGTGTGCCCTTCTAATAAGATCATCTATTATCCACAGGTAAGCACAGCATTACATGGCCAGTGATCCAAGGAGACTGCGCACTGCTCTGTCCTGGGGATGGAAGCCGGTACAATTAAAAGGCTTTCCCTGGTGACCCATGCCTTCATCCCACTCACAGGCTCCAAGACCCTAGTTTCCTTCCCCTTTTCCTAGATGGCTCCTGTGGTGATCACGCTGGTGTCAGATGGGACTCGATGCCTGCTTGTCCGCCAGAGTTCCTTCCCCAAGGGAATGTACTCTGCCTTGGCAGGTTTTTGTGATATAGGTAAGTTTAGGGGCATGTACAGATGACACTGGAAGACACAAAAACATACCAGTAGTGGTTATTTTTGTGTTGCTCTCATAGTGCTTGGGGTGTCAAGCATATCCTCCCCTGTTATGTCAAGAAAACGCCTCTGGCATTTAATTTTCCAATATTTTACAGGCAGACTTTCAAACAAACAGTACAGTTGAAAGAACTGTACAGTGAAAACCCATACACTCACCATCTAGACTCTAATTTCCTATACTTACTTTATCACATACTTCTATCTACCCGTTAATCCATCTTCTTTTTTGATGCATAGATGGCAGATGTTAGTACACCTCTCCCTAAATATTTGAGCATGCATAATATTAACCAGAATTCAGTATTTATTTACATGTTTTTTTCACTCAGTCTATCGGTGTAAAATTTGCAAATGGTAAAATGTGGCATTAGAATTTCTTTAAAGCTGACGAGAGCAGTAACCTCTCCCACTGCCACTCTTACTCAGTGTTGTAACTATTTTGCATTGTACTGTGTTGGTTGAACTATTGCAGTTCAACACCCAACTCTAGACTTGATTCCTGTTGTAGAAACTCAGAGATTTAAGGCTCTCCCAAGAGTATTTCAATGGCACTTTGGAGCCAGTTTTGCTCTTTCACAAATGGGCATCTGTATCACCCCTCCCGCTGCAGGGCTGTCCTGAATTAATCTGAGTGCTTGTAGGTGAAAGTCTGGAAGAGGCTGTCCGGCGAGAAGTAGCAGAAGAGGTGGGCTTGGAGGTGGAGAGACTGCAGTACTCTGCATCCCAGCACTGGCCCTTTCCTAACAGCTCACTCATGATTGCCTGTCACGCAGCTGTGAGTCCTGGACAGACAGAGGTCAGTTCTGAGGCTTCCGATATGCTGTGATATTTTGTCTGCCTCATTCAAGCTTGTCATTAGCTACTCACTAAGCACCTTTCTAGTCCAACATTGTCTAGATTATGCAAAGATGTGTAAGATATCATTTATCCTTAAGGAATTATCAATCTTGTAAGGAAAATAATCACCATGGAAATGGAGTGCCAACGTGATCTCTATTCTTTCTTGCATATGTCTCAGTCATGAGACAATTTTTCTTTCATCATCGGGACTTAACACAGCATCTGCCATAGATTAGACACATAATGTACCAAAGTTAATGACTGATTTCGAGATTATTTTATTGCTCAAGCCAATCACAATGCTGGGCACTAATAATCATTAATATTGTTAATTACATAATAATAATGATTATAGGCCTTCCTTTCTGGTTGAAAGGTACTTAGCTATTGTCTTACCTTGCTCTCCTACAGCAACTCTGACAGATGGCGCTGCAGTTCCTGTCCACCAAAGTCTGTCTGTTCTGCTTTGGTTCCTATGGAATGAATACTATCTCATCTTTCCTGGCTTCCCATGATTCATGACTTCCCATGACTACTTTGCTTCTTGCAAAGAGATTCTATGACTTTGAGTATTGTTAATTATACTTTATCTTTTAAAGTAACATTTGTATGTTATAAAGTCAACAGAGGCACAAAGAAAAACAAGTATTATTCATAATTTACCCTCCAGATTAACCACTCAATATTTTAGTACTTGTAATTCCAGGATATTAAAAATTTTTTACTATTAAAAATATATGTAACTTTTATCTCTTAATTATGCCTCTTTTGCTCCTGGGTAATATCTAGAGTTGATTATCTCCCAGCCTATGGTCCCAGGTATCACCTTCTAAGATTGCCCAGTTCTAGAACCATCTTCTCACCTTTGGCCATAATACTCTAAATTTTGTAGCTCCTAATCTTACATTATGTTTTCCCTTATGTTTTTCAGATCCAGGTGAACTCGAGAGAACTAGAAGCAGCTGCCTGGTTCAGTCATGATGAGGTGGTCATGGCCTTGAAGAGAAGTAACCCATATACTAAGCAACAGAATGGAACTTTCCCATTCTGGCTGCCCCCTAAGTTAGCCATTGCTCACCAGCTGATTAAGGAGTGGGTGGAAAAACCAACCTATCCTTCCCTGCCTGCTTAGCTCAAACCAGGCCACCTACACCCCTCCCTCAGCATCTCAGAGGGGCGTATCAAATGTCAGTCGAGAATGAGAGGTGACAAAATGCCATATGCGGCCAAACTCATGTTAAGGAAGAGAATAAGGCAAGCCAACAGCAAGACCCCTCTCCCAGCGGTGTTAGTGAAAGCTGTTCCTACTCACGGGCAAGCAGAGATGCCAGAGTAAGAAGAGAGACTACTGGGATGCCAACCGTCAAAGCCAGGGGGAAGGCCATGGCTTCAGTTCAGATGGAGGCCCTTGTTCACCCATCTTCTCCGAAACCTTGGGTGCAAACAACTGATGGCATGTGGCTTGTTAATGCTGGGTTTATATCTAACTGCCAAAATGTGCCTGGTATAATTTTGGTTAAAACTTTTACTATTAAAAAATATATAGCAAATCTCAACCCACTGAGTTACTTTTTATCTTCATAGACTTAAGACAAATAGCACAACATATTTTTGAATTTATGTACAGGTGATTATTTTGTACATAGTAGTGAAGTAAAAGTCATAGTCCTTTAAGTCACTGAAGGGACGAGGAAAGTGGGAGCTGAGGTCTCCCTCAGAGCTCTGCAATGATGTTCTATTGCGGTAACTGCCTCTCAGTGGGGCACTTAGATGGGAAGGGTTTTTGCCGTTACTTGCTCAGTTTGTGATCCAAGGCTGGGAGGACCACTTTGCCGTCCCTGTTTTCCTCAGTGTATGATTGCTGCCATTCTCACGTCCAGTGTTATAATGTCAACTAAGGGGTTGGTGAGGGCGAACCATTTCTTGAGCTTTAAAGGATAAACTTAGGATTTCTCATCATTCATGTACACCATTTTTATATCTTGTCATAGGTGAGAATTTATCTGGAGGAGATAAAGTAAATTTGCACTCCTTTGTTCAGATGTACTTTCTGTTTTATGAGTGAAGAAATTGCAGAAAATGAGAATTTCATGTGACAAATGTTAAAGTCCAGATTCCAAGTCTCGAAGAACCGAAGCAATGGCAGAGAATGAATACCCTTGCAGGGAGGCCAGCTTGAGAGGAATGTGTGGCTGGGGAAAGAGCTATATCTTCCCATGATTTTAGACACTGACTTGTTAAATATGTAAGTGCCAAAGATCCTATGATTATGAATACGTCAGAGTTCCACAGGACTAAGCAAAAGAGATTCCAGAACTAGAAAAGCTGAAGCACTGAATTCCCTTTTGAAATGAAAAGGCCATTGTTCTCACTCTTGCCAGCAAACCGTCACTGCTTTGGGAAGTCCAGGTGCATTCATTCATCAGGACATGTTGAGGGATAAAATGTGATGGGACTTGATTGCCGAGATTGGCAGCTTGCCCTGACCTGAGCTGAACCCAGCATGTTGAAGGGAAAGGCACTCTAGAAAGAGAAGCCCTGAGATTTCCCCATATCTTGCAGTTAGAAGAAAACAGTTCAGGGTCCATGTGTACTGCCTTATCCCAGCCTTTCCCAGCTCTGTGTGGGTGTGTTTGTGAGCACAAGTGTACACATCCCCCGTCTGAAAATACAGGACAGAAAGGGGAGTGTGTGACGTTTCTCAAATTTACCCTGGGTTAACTGTTTGCTTTTGGATTAATGTGTTGTTTGGGAAAAGAATAGACGAGAGTGGCTATTGGGGGAAGCTGCAACATCAAACTTTGCTTCCCGGCACTGAGTGGGAAGAGAGCTTTGCTTTAGAACTCCAAGGGTATCTGAAAGCTGAGGCAAAAGAGGACAAGGTTGGGATACTGAAAATGACAGATACATAAAAGAAACTTTGGTCCAGGGTTCACCCGGCTGGTGAATGTTTATGTGGCAATTCATTATGAAGGAGCTAAGGATAAAAAGAACCCGCTGGCCTATGAAGTAGAATAGTAAAAGCAGGTAAAACATTAAAATAAATATATTTGTCACCAGAGTAAGCTGGGCTCAAGGTCATTCCTGGTACCTGGAATAAAAAAGTAACTCATTTCTTATTTTTGACTACCTTCCTTTCTCTACCCAACATTTAATCTTCAATAAAACTAAACAACACTGTAAACGAGGAGCACGTAAATCTCCTCTCAGGGGCTTGATTCTCTCTGCTGACTTCAGTGCCCGTGTGCACCCCTCGGAGATCACAGAGACCCCTGCAGAGAGGGCAACACTTGAGGGGCAATCTGTGAAAACTGTAATAAAGAAACATTTCTACTAAAAGAGCACTGTAAGCTAGAAATGAACACACTCAGATTCAACATTTATTTAAGAGAGAAAGAGAGGTGAGGCTTGCCTTTAGTCTCCCGCTGGCTCACTCTCGGGTCTGCGGTTGGTGTTGTCGTCGGGCAGACGCACGCCCATGCTCTGTAGGAGGTTGGAAGCAGGTCCTGCCAGTCCAGCCTGGGAACTGTATGATTCCAATATATTTGAAACCAGGTTCAGGTCCACATCCACTGGTGTCAAAACAGATCCTCCTGCACCACTGTCTTCCTCATCTGAATTCTTCCTGGTAGATTCCTTATACACGGAGGGAAAAGGAAATCATGGGATGATATGCCATTGAACTGATGGTAGTTACAATTCAAAGCTAACTAAGCAACAATGTAAAACTGAATTCCAAATTATTATTCTTGATAGAAAGTAAAAATGAAGTCTAATAAACCATGTCATTTAAAACACGTATTCAAAATTGGTGCCGAAGGTTGTAAGACACTTCTAAGAAAAGCATCTACAAACTGAACAAATTTCTTCCCTATTTTGAGATAGCCCAAGGGAGATAACCAAGGTTGAGGAGGTATATTTATAGCATGCCTAAGAGTTTTTTAAAAAAGCATAAAAAGGGAACATTAAAATATTTTTTTCTAAGTGAAAGAAACTAGATTTTCTTCACCCCCTGCTCCCAATGAAAAAACTTAAAAGTAAAAACCTGATGCTTTTTGGAGTTGAACCACAAAGACTCTGAATCATTATTGGAGCCTGATTTGACAGGTTGGGAAAAAATATGCAAGATGCCACTTGATCCATAAACCTTTACAGCTTCACTACTCCAATGTGCATCGCTTAGGAGCCGTTAGCAACACAAACCTCAGGCACAGCCCAGACACACTTAACCAGGATCTGTATTTTAATATTAGGTGGCTCAAATTCACATGGAAAGTTCAGAAATACTGCTTTAGTTAATGTAATGTATAGTTTCTATTAGATTTGGGCAATACTGGAAGTGACTATAGTTTTAAATGTGGTTTAGATGACCAAAACTAAGGGCCCACTGCGGGTCTCACTGTTGTTTCATTTGGTTCTCATGTTAATTCTATGACGTGAGGTTACTGGTCAGTGGACACAGTCACAGTGAACAGCAGAGACAGACTTCCAACCCCGATCCTTGAAATTCCAGGGTTCACTCTAGTTCCCTAATTTCTTTGTCTAGGGTTAGACAGTGCTGGTACAAAAACTAAGTTTAAGACATTAGTAGAAGATGAATTCTAAATTTGGCTCTAAATTAGGGAAACATACAATTCAATCACTATTAATACTTTAAAAATATTTGGATATTTAAGGCCATTTCTCGTGTTAGATAATTAATTGGTTAATAATAGTATTTAACCACAAAGTAATTTTTAAAAAGATTTTATTTTACTTTTAGAGAGGGGAAGGGAGGGATAAAGAGAGGGAGAGAAGTATCATTGTGTGATTTTCCTCTCACGCACCCTCTAATGGGGACCTGGCCTGCAACCGAGGCAAGTGCCCTGACTGGGAATTGAACCGGTGACTCTTTGTTTCACAGGCCAGCACTCAATCCACTGAGCTGTACCAGCCAGGGCAACCCACATACTAATTTCAACATATCACATGACTTTAAATCCTGAGAGATAACACAGAATAAGTAATATAATTAAGCTTATGTTTAGAAAAATAAAGTTAATAATCCCTCATCTTTCCAGAGTTAGGAAAAATTAGTGTTCTTATTTACTTCAAATCAAAAAATCAAATTTATCAGAAAAATATTATCACAAACCAAAAACCCTATTAAGATAAAATATGGTTGTAGCTACTCTTTGTAACAGACTCAGAAAGGGAAAGAAGTTAAACACATGTATACCATTTGCTTCCGGGTGGTGAAACTTTTGCCAATGCTGGTGTGGGCCAATTCCTGGTCCATCTGGGCCATGTATGACTTGAGATCATTAAGTGCTCCTTTTACAGATGCTTCTTCCCTGGGCTCCCGTGTTTCAAAATCCAACTCCTCATCACTGTCTAAGCATTCAAATTCGTCCTCATCGAGGTCATCCGAGTCTGATTCAGGAGGCCTTGGCCCTACACCCCAGCACAGAAAAAGCCACTTGGTAAAAAAAATTTCTGATTCTACATCTCAAAAGGCTCAGAATATTATTTGCAGAAAAGAACCAATATACATAGGCAAACTCCTTCACAAAAATCACTTCCAGAAAATGGTACTGTTGGCATATATTTGCAGAAAAGTACACAGGCTGACCTGAAAGATTCAGCCTTAAAAAAAAAAAGTGATTTCAATTAATTAAAATTTTTTACTTAAAAATTAAAAAAACTACATAATGCATGAATACATTTTGATGTAAACATGCAAGCCATGCAGAATTACTGTCTCACTTTTTACTCTCTTCCCAGAGTTAGGCATCTTTCAATAGGTGGGTGGTTATCCAGACTTTTATGCAGGTCTGTACATACATATATAAAGATGGTTGTATTTTTCCTACAAATATACACACTGAACGATGATTTGCTTTTCCACTTATTTGTATGTTTCGGAGGTCCTAGTCTGTCAAAACATATGGATGAATCTCATTCTTTACTAAGTATTTTATGATATGGATACACAGCTGACCCTTGAAAAATGCATATAACTTTTGACTCCCCCCAAACTTCACTAATAGCCTGCTGTTGACCAGAAGCCTTACTGATAAACGTTGGTTAGCACATGTTTTGTATACATATTATATACTGTATTCTGAGAAAAGCAAATGTTATTAAGGAAATTGTAAGGAAAATACATTCATAGCATTTACACGTCAGTGGACTTGCACAGTTGAGTCCCGTGCTGCGTGTTGCTCAAGGCCCAACCACACTATGATTTATTTAAGCATGTCCCTCTTAATAGACATTTAGGATATCCCTTTTTTTTTTTGCTACGACAACGCTGCAATCACCATAGTAGCACATGTACCCTTTTCATAGAGTAAATTCCTAGTTTGAAATCGCTAAGTCAAAGGCTATAAACACTCCAGAGCACCAAGCGGCTCTGGGGAAAGAGGACGTGCACTTCTACCCCACAGAGTGAAGGGTGCTCGTTCCTCCAGCCCTGGAGAAAACTGGTTAGCGTCAGTCTTTTAAGTTTTTGCCAATATGAAAGGGCAAAAAAGTAATTATTTTTACTATGTATTTACTTGCTTCCTGGAAATAGTTAACTATTTTCAAATATTTATTGACTATATTTCTTCTATATTTGCCTTTTTATATCCTTTGTTGATTTCTTTTATTGGGCTATATGTCTCATTATTAGCATGTAAGTTCAGTAAGTATAAAAGAGAAAAGTAACATAATACAAGAGCCAAGGTAACTCTATCTAAACACACAGCATTCACTCATTCAACAAATATGAGCAACTTCTCTGTTAAGCACTGAGCTAAGCATCCTCTGCAAAACAATTCAAGACAGCAGGGATTCATGACTGAAAGCAACGCAAACTTGTGAAGAGAAAGCACTCTGTCTTCGGAGAGATCCAATGCTCCACTGCCCTACCCATACTACTTAACAGTTTCAAAATGAAAATAAACATCACACTATAACTTACCTAAAATCTTATCAAAATAATTAAGAAAAGAATCTGCATCAAAAGTGATTGGAGCCTCAGAAGGTTCTCTGCAAGATTAAAGAAAAAAAACAATTTATCCTGAACGTAAATCTTTGAAACTTTTTCTAAAGTAATGACATTCTGAGGAACCACTAGAGCTACCCTCACTTCACTTCCCATAAGAAATATCTAACATTAGCAAAAAAAAAAAAAAGGTATTTCTCTCTAAAAGCCAAACATTTAAAAGTATTGCCCTGGCTGGTGTGGCTCAGTGGACTGAATGCTGGCCTGCAAACCAAATGGTGGCTGGTTCAATTCACAGTCAGGGTGCATGCCTGGGTTGTGGGCCAGGTCCCCAGTTGGGGGCCCGAGAGAGGCCCCCAACACATATTGATGTTTCTCTCCCTCTCTCTCACCCTCCCTTCTGCTCTCTCTAAAGATAAATAAATAAAACCTTTAAAAATAAAATAAAAATTATTAAGAACAATACTGGACATAAATTTTAAGCATCTCATAAGCTCCAGAGCATCAACACTAATAAAGATATATTTGCCGTGCAATTAACAATTTCATCTACCTTTGCCCCCATTATTTGCCAAATGTAACTTCCCATTTCTTCTATTATTTCTTCCTCTGATGAACCCTTTTATCCCACCCTTCTGAGTTTGAAGCTTCCAATATTCTTGCAAGTAGGAGACCAGAAGTCTGAGCTTGTTGAGCGCTGGATGTTAGGAGCCCACAAGGCTCTGAGTAAATGCCGAAAGCAGCGCGTGGTTGCCCTGGCAGCTCTGAGATGGTGGCTTTTAGACCTGCTGAGTGGTTGGCTTAAGGGTTGCAAAGGGTAAGGCTACTAGAAACCTGACTCCATATAAGTAAGTTATCATGGTACTAGGTACCAAAACAGGGAAACAAAGCAGAATAACAAAGCAGTACAAATCATTTACTTAAAACAAAAATGTGTGGAACTGGCAATGATGGATGACTTCAACATCTCGGTTATAACTATTCGGGGGTATCCAACCTTTTGGCATTGGGGCCACCCTGGAAGAAGAAGAGTTGTCTTGGGCCACACATTAAATACACAAACACTAACAAAAACTGATGAGCAAAAAAAAAAAGGGTTTTAAGTAAATTTATGATTTTGTGTTGGGCCATATTTGTAGCCATCCTGGGCTGCCTGGAGCCCGCAGGCCATGGGTAGGATACCATGATAGATAGTTATCGTTTAGCACAAATTACCGAGGCAGCTCTGCTCCTTTGTGGGTTGAGACTTTGGATATGAAAGCTTTCATGCTCTTTGAGACTTGTGTTAAGTCGTAGTTCTCCTCCTTCTTGGAAATGGGGGGCTCTGGTTCTTTTTTGCCTGCAGCTTCCTGTAGTAGTTGGTCCAGCTGGTCTGGTGAGAGATCTAACCAGTGGTCGTCTGAAAAAGGAGAAAGCACGGTGCTGCCACACTATGCTACATTCACATGAAAGGCACCCTTGGAGAAGGCTCCTATGAGACTTAGTTTTAATTTTTTCTAACCCATCTGCACTATCCTGGTCTATCACTTACCATCTTCTGGGGGAAGATTAGCTTCTTCTTTCTTAAGCTCTTCAATATCAAATGGTAATGTCTGTAATAAGGTTAAGATTTCTTCACCTGGGCTCATAGCAAGAGAGCTATAAAAAAATAAAAGACAAGAATTTTTTAATAAGAACACTCAGAATAATAATCACAAAAATATAGTATTTTAAAGTTGAAAGAAATTATCTAGTCTGATTTGGTTGTAAAATATTTGTTTTAGGATATGGATGCCTTTTTCACGAATAAAATTTACCAGGAACTCTATAAAAGGGCTGAAAGAACAACTGTTTCATACAGCAGAAAATCATGAACAAAACCAACAGGCAACCTACTAGGTGGGAGAAAATTCATGCAACCATGTACCTGATAAGGGCTTAGCATCCAAAATATTTACAGACTTCATACAACTCAAAAGCAAAAAAGCAAAGTCCCAAAACAAAAACAACAAGGAAACAATCTAATTAAAGAGTGTGCAGAGGTGGAAAGAAAGAAATAAAATTGTAATGATTTGCAGATGATATGATACCCAATAGGGAACCCTAAAGATTACACCAAACTACTACTAGAACTGATAAATGAATTCAGTAATGTAGCAGGACACAAAATAAATATCTAGAAATATGTTGTATTTTTATACACCAGTAATGAACTATCAGAACAGGAAACTAAGAAAACAATACCATTTACAACTGCATCAGAAAAAATACCTAAGGCCCTGGTTGTGTGGCTCAGTGGACTGAGTGCTGACATGCGAACCAAAAGGCCACCAGTTCAATTCCCAGTCAGGGCACATGCTTGGGTCATGGGCCAGGTCCCCAGTTGGGGGCGTGTGAGAGGCAACCAATCAATGTAGTATCTCTGGCACATCGATGTTCCTCTCCCTATTTCTCCCACCCTTCTCCTCTCTCTAAAAATAAATAAATAAAATTTTCAAAAATAAAAAAAAAAAAACAACCTAGGAATGAATTTAATCAAGGATGTAAAACACCTGTATTCAGAAAATTATAACACTGAAGAAATTAAAGAAGATATAAAAAGTAGAAGCACATATGATATTCATGGATAGGAAGAATTAATATCATTGAAATATCTGTACTACCCAAAGTAGTGTATTGATTCAACGCAATTCTTATCAAGATACCAACGGCATATTTCAAAGAACTAGAACAAATATTCCAAAAATTTATATGGAACCAAAAAAGAGCCCAAATGGCCATAGCAATCTTAGAAAGAAGAACAAAACTGGAGAAATCATGCTCCCTGATATCAAACTATACTACAAAACAGCATGGTACTGGCATAAAAATAGACATACACATCAACAGAACAAAACAGAGAACCCAGAAATAAACCCGACATTTCTGGTCAATTAATATTTGACAAAAGAGGCAAGAACATAAAAGACAGTCTCTTCAATAAATGGTATTGGGAATGCTTGACAAATACAT
Source organism: Artibeus jamaicensis (assembly GCF_021234435.1). Lineage (NCBI taxonomy): Eukaryota > Metazoa > Chordata > Mammalia > Chiroptera > Phyllostomidae > Artibeus > Artibeus jamaicensis. The sequence goes on from NW_026521788.1 coordinate 24,596,607, forward strand.
GCAAAAAAAATTAAACTAGGCCACCTCCTCACATTATGCACAAAAATAAAGACAAAATGGATTAAAGACTTAAATGTTAAACTTGAAAGCATAAAAATCCTAGAAGAATCTCGGACATTTCTTGTAGCAATATATTTTCAATATAGTTCCTTGGGCAAGGGAAACAAAAGAAAAAATAAATGGGACTATGTCAAACTGGAAAGTTTTTGCACAGCGAAGGAAACCATCAGCAAAACGAAAAGACAACCCACTAAATGTGAGAACCAATTTACCCATGATATATCTGATAAGGCTTCATATCCAAAATTTATAAAGAACTTATACAACTCAACATCCAATAACCAATCCAATTAAAAAATGGTCAAAGGAGCTGAACAGACACTTCTCCAAAGAGGACATATTGGTGGCCAACAGACATATGAAAAGATGTTCAGCATCACTAATCATTGGAGGAATGTAAATTAAAACCACAATAAGGTACTACCTCCTACTTGTCAGAATGGCTATCATCAATAAATCAACAAACAAGTGTTGTCGAGGAGGTGGAGAAAGGGGCACCCCCTGCACTGTTGGTGGGAATGCAGACTGGTGCAGCCACTGTGGGAAACAGTATGGAGATGCCTCAAAAAATTAAAAACGGAACTGCCTTATGACCCAGTTATTCCACTTCTGGGAATTTATCTGAAGAACCCCAAAACACTAATTCAAAAGGATATATTCACCCCTATGTTCGTTGCAGAATTATTTACAATAGCCAAGATACAGGAGCAGCCCAAGTGTCCATCAGCAGATAAGTGGATAAAAAGGCTGTGGTACATTTACACAATGGAATGCTACTCAGCCATAAAAAGTAAGGAAATCTTACCTTTTGCTATAGCATGGATGGACCTGGTAAGTACTATGCTAAGTGAAATAAGCCAGTCAGAGAAATATGAGTACCATATGATTTCACTTATATGTGGAATCTAAAAAATAAACTGACAAACAGAATAGAAATAGGCATATAGAGAACTCAGTGACATCTGTTAGAGGGGAGGGGAACTGCAGGGCTAGGTGGAAAAGTTGAAGGGATTAAGTGAAAAAAACAAAACAAAACAAAAAAACCCCCAAAACACCCAAAAAGACAAAAAACCCCAACCCCAAAACAAAAAAAACCCTCGTAGACATAGATAATAGTATGGAGAGTTTCAGAGGGAAAGGGGGTAGGAAGAGGTAAACGATATGGAAGATATAGTGTGGGTAAATGGTGATACAAGAAGACTTGACTTGGGGTGGTGAACACACAATACAATATACGGATCATGTGTTACAGAATCGTACACCTGAAACCCATAGAATTTATTAACCAGTGTCACCCTAATAAATTTAATTTAAAAAATTAAAAAATGGGCACAGGAACTGAATAGGTATTTTTCCAAAGACATGCACATGGCAAACAGGTATGTAAAAAGATGCTCAATATCACTAATCATCAGGGAAATGCAAATCATTATCCCATTAGAATGGCTATCATCAAAAAGATAAGAAGCAACAAGTGTCTGGGAGGATGTGGGGAAAAGAGAAGCCTCATGCTTTACATGAAGAAATGTAAATTGGTGCAACCACTGTAGAATACAGTACGGAGGACCCTCAAAAATGAAAAACAGAGCTGCCATATGATCCAGTGATTCCACTTCTGGGTATTTATCCAAAGGAAATGAAAACAGGGGATTAGAGATACAGCTGCACTCCCACATTCATTGCTGCATCATTCAAAATAGCAAGATGTAGAAACAGCCCCAGGGTCTATCAACAGATGAATGGATAAAGAAGATGTGATATGCTGTAGATACACATGGAGTATCACTCAGCCATGAGAGAAACAGAAATCCTGCCATTAGCAACAATATGGATGGACTCTGAGGGCATTATGCTAAGTGGAATTAGCCAGACAGGGAAAGACAAGTACTGCAGGGTGAGTTATACGTGGAAATTAACAACAAAAAGCCCAACTCATGGAAACACAAAGGAAAAAAGGGGATGCCAGGGACCGAGGGGTGAGGTAGAAATGGGAGGTGGTTGGAAGAAGGGTAAACTCTCTCAGCTGTAAGATGACTGTAGGCTAAGGATCTAATGTAAAACATTACGACTAAAGTTGATAAGACTGTATTAGTAACTGAAATCTGCTAAGATATCACAACTTAAATTTTCTCACTGAAAATAAATAAATAAAGCAAGGTGATGGATGTGGTAATTAACTAGATGGTGGAATCCTTTCACAAAGTATTTATATGTCACCAAAGTCACCAAATGTACACTTTAAATTTTTAAATTCTCAGAATTTTATTTGGCAAGCACAGCTCAGTGACACTGATGGAAAGAAACAACCTGCTTTGACTGGGATGAAGGCTGGAGGCTCAGAGACCACCTGCCCGCCCTCTCTGTGGCTCTGCAGCCAGCTCCGTGCAAGACCATGAAGCGGCTGGTCTAGTACAAGGACTCCTTCAATTTATATATATGATATGCGAGGAAAAGAAAACCCAGAGGGACGTATGAACAAAAGCTAATCTAACATGTATTATATATTAAGATAGTGTTTTACATGCATTTTCTTACTTAGTCCTCCAATTACTATGCTGGTTTTTTTTTTTAAGATTTTATTTATCTTCAGAGGGGAAGGGAAGGAGAGAGGGAGAGAAATATCAGTGTATGGTTGCCTCTCATGAGTCCCCTGCTGGGAACTGGCCTGCAACCCAGGCATGTGCCCTGAGTGGGAATCGAACCGTGATACTATGCTGTTTTAAAGATGAAAACTCCAGAGCCCAGAGAAGTTCCATAACTTTTGCAAGGTCTTTTAGCCGGACAGAGCAAAGGCTTGAAGTCAAGCCTTTTGGTACTATTTTGTGCTCTTCCTACTACAAACTGATAAGGAAATATGCACAGAGATTATTTTTATGAGCAAGTTACTTTATGATGGTGATGTGACTTATATAAATTTGGAACCTTGTCTGTACTATTTAGGAAAGAGCATATCAAGTTATATAATGAACTTGCATTCATTTGATAAACATTCGCATACCTCCCTAAATCACATGGGTGATAAAAATATTGTCCCTACTCCCTATTATGTAACTATTACTAGGGAAGAAAAAATATACAAATAATCATACTAAATTACAAACTGTAAGTCATACAAGAATACTAAAGGCTACAGAGCATCATAGAAGAAGGTCATTATACTCACTGAGATGAAGACACAGAGGTTAAAAAAAAGTGAGACAGAGAATGGAAGTAGTTGGGTTAGGCCTTAAAAATGGGGAGGATTTTAACAAGTAGAACAGGGTACAGAAACTAGGCAAGAGGGAAAAGGAGCATTTGTACTGAGGCAGGGAAGTGAGGAACATGTTCGGAGAGCGAGCGGCACTGGGATCGGCTTCTGCATGGAGACGAGGCTGAACAGATGGACCAGGAGGAGAGCGCAGTGAGCCTGACGTGCCTAAGAAGTTTGTGGGTGATAATGCTGACTTTTTTGCTATTTTTAATTTTAGTTTTAAGAGATGGAAACAATACAGACTAATTCAAAGGATAATATAACAAATGTCCATATTTCTACCACCCAGAATTACAATGTTGTTATATTTACTTTTAGTCTAAATGTATGGTTACATTTACACATTTAACATAAAATATTAAACTAGTAACATGTACATGCACTTTTAAAAAATGATAGATAAGGCTAAAGTTCCCTGCAACGACCGCCATTCCCAGGTCTGGTCCGTTCTACTGCTGCTCTAACAAGTGTGATTCTGGGCCACTGTGTGTGTGTGTGTGTGTGCATGTGTGTGTTTCTGTGTTGTATTTGCTGTTTGTTCTCTTTACCTGGAATGTTATGATTCCCACATACACCAATTTGCCTCACTCCCTCACTTCATTCAGGTCTGTTCTCATCAGAAAGGCCTCCCTGACCAGCTTAGCTAAAATAGCAGCCTCCCTCTCTCTTCTCATATACAGCCTTTTCTTCAAAGCACTTATCACCATCTAATATCACATGGTGGTTTGCTGTCTTTCTCCTACACTTGTATATAAGCTCTATAAGGACAGGGAAACTTTGGGTTCACTTGGATCCCCAGTGTCTGGTATAGGGTATGGCACGGGAAATATTCAAATATATTTGTTGAATAAGTGAATATAAATGTGTTTCTTTTTTTTTAATTTAATTTTTTTAAAAGATTTTATTTATTTATCTTTAGAGGGGAAGGGAAGGAGAGAGGGAGAGAAACATCAATGTGTGGTTGCCTTTCCTGCGTCCCCTGCTGGGAACTGGCCTGCAGGGAACTGGCCTGCAACCCAGACATGTGCCCTGACTGGGAATTGAACCACAATCGTGTGGTTCGCAGGCCGGAGCTCAATCTACTGAGCTACACCAGCCAGGGCTTTAAATGTGTTTCTTAACTGGGGACAATTTTGTCCCCCAGGGGACATTTGACAATGTGTGGCGACACTTTCAGCTATCACAACTGGAGATGGAGAGAGTCTGAGTGATATTTACTGGTCAGAGGCCAGGGATGCTGCTAAACACCCTACAGTGCACAGGAAAGTCACCCACAGCAAAGAATTATCTGGTCCAAAATGTAAATAGTGCCAAGATGGTGAAATTCTGAATTAGATTTATGTCTATTTAACTAAACTCTAGAAAACTGATTGGAGGTTAGTCCATCATATAAACACATTGCCATTCATAGATCTACTACTGACGGACACTCAGATCACATGTAATTCTTCACTATCACAATCTCATAGTTTTTGGAGGGGAGGGACATGATTAAAGATTTATTTCAGACTTCCGCCAAGATGGAGGTTTAGGTGGATGTGCCTGCCTCCTCACACAACCAAGTTTAGGGACAACTAAATATTAGCATCAGAAAACACAACCAGAACATGGAAAACTGAACTTTTCGGAAGTCCGCTAACAACAAATTCTTCGGCCCGACCGGTAAGGGGCGAAACCGGCGTCGGGTGAGGAGTTACAAAGGAGTCGACCCGGGCGCGGAATCCAGACGCGCGAATCCAGTCGCACGGTTCCAAACCCAGGATTGGACCTAGTGAGCGACCCAGCGGCCCACCGGGTGAGCGACTACGGAGGAGTCAGTGGGGAGGCGGTGGCAGCGAGTTGACTGAGGTTGCATGGTTGCACGCGGGTGAGGGAGTGAGCGCTTGGACTGGCGCCGGCGGCGGCAGCGGCAGCGATAGACGGCGGCCGTGGCGGCGATAGCAGGCGCCGCCATTTCCCCGCTCTGACCACGCCCCCACATACAGCGTCACAACCCAGCGACCTGGGAATCCAAGGCGCCGCTCCTCCCACTTAAAGGGCCAGAACAGACCAAAAATGTCGCAGGAAGACCTCAAAGCCCCAGAGATAAATCTAAGTGATGAAGAAATAGCAAATCTCTCAGACGCACAGTTTAAAACACTGGTCATCAGCTTCCTCACGGATCTGGTGGACTATAGCCACAAATTAGAGAAACATATGAAGGCTAAATTAAGGGAAATGAATGGAATTCCACAGGAAAACCATAGAGATGAAAAAAAAACTGGGACTCAAATCAATGGAGTGGACCAGAACGAAGAAGAAAAAAATCATCAGAAAGAAAGGAATGAAGAAATAAGAATTCAGAAAAATGAGGAGAAGCTTAGGAACCTCCAGGACATCTATAAACGCTCCAATATCCGAATTATAGGGGTACCAGAAGGGGGAAAGACACAACCACCAGTGGAAAAACTATTTGAACAAATAATAAAAGAAAATTTCCCCAATCTGGCAAAGGAAATAGACTTCCAAGAAATCCAAGAAGCTCAGAGAGTACCAAAAAAGTTGGACTCAAGAAGAAACACACCAAGGCATATCATAATTACATTAGCCAAAATTAAATTGAAGGAAAGAATCCTGGAAGCAGCAAGAGGTAAGGGGACAATCACCTACAAAGGAGTCCCCATCAGGCTGTCAGCAGATTTCTCAAAAGAGACCTTACAGGCAAGAAGGGGCTGGAAAGAAATATTCCAAGTCATGAAATCTAAAGACCTACAACCAAGATTGCTCTACCCAGCAAAACTTTCATTTAGAACGGAAGGACAGATAAGGTGCTTCTCAGATAAGACCAAATTCAAGGAGTTCATCATCACCAAGCCCTTATTATATGAAATGTTAAAGGGACTTATCTAAGAAAAAGAAGTTAAAGAAACATGAACAGTGAAAGGACAACAAACTCACAGTTATTAACAACCACACCTAAAACGAAAGCAAACTAAAAGGACAGCTAGATCAGGAGTGGAAACATAGAAATGAAGATTTCAAGGAGGGTTAGCAACAGGGGAGTGGGAGGAGGAGACGGGGGGAGAAGGTACAGAAAACAAGTAGCACAGACAGTAGATAGAAAATAGATGGGGGGGGGCAAGAATAGTATGGGAAATACAGAACCTAAAGGACTTGAGACACATGGTCATAAACTAAAGGGGGGTAATGGTGGGGTTGGGGGGGCAGGGTGGAGGGGAATGAAGGGGGGAATAGAACAACTGTAACAGCATAATTAATTCAAAAAATAAATAAATAAATTTATTTAAAAAAAAAAAAAAGATTTATTTCAAACAGATTCTCCTGGCTGTGAAAGTTGAATTGGAAGAGAAGAGTCACTAGAGTTTGAGACACAAGTAGATATTGTCACAGTTCAAGAAATAAGTAGCTGGGCAGTAGGAAAGGGGAATGCTGGACATAAGATAATTGACAGGACCTAGGGACTCAGACCGAAGAGGCCTGGGTGACAGGGAGGCTCATGGTACCACGAAAAGGCAGTGGGGCCCTGGCCAGATGGCTCAGCTGGTTGGAGCGTTGTCCCACACAGCAAAAGGCTGCAGGTTTGATCCTGGGTCAGAGCTAATAATTGGTTGCAGGTTTGACAACCCATCACAGTGTGTACAGGGAGCAACCAATCAATGTTTCTCTCTCCCTCTCTTCCTCTTGCTCTCTAAAATCAATAACATATTCCAGGGTGAGAATTAAAAAAAAAAACAAACAGTGGGATGCAGTATATGATACTAATTCAGATATTCAAAAAACTAGAAATTCAATAATAGGTCTGGAAGAAGATGTCAGTTTGGTTTTAAGCTGTTTACAAATTATCCTGGTTTAGGAAATAAATGTCTCTTCTGGAACATAATTAAAATTTTAGACACTTAAGCAATTTGCAATTTTTTGCCAGTAGCAAAAATGTCAAGTAAATTATGGTACATTCATTTGCTGAAATGTACAACTATTTAAAGTTATGTTTATAAAGACTTTTTAATGTCATGGGAAAATATAAGTTCATAATGAGTAAAAATTATGCACAGGACACAAAATTTCTATACAGTATAAAATTTTTTAAAAAATCACCTGGGGCCCTGGCTAATATAGCTCAGTGGATTGAATAAATTAATATAAAGGTGTCATATGAATTACGATTGAGTGCTGGACTGTGAAGCAAAGGATCACCAGTTCAATTCCCAGTTAGGGCACATGCCTGAGTTACAGGCCAGGTCCCCAGTAGGGGGTGTGGAAGAGGCAACCACACATTGACGTTTCTCTCCCTCTCTTCCCCTCTCTAAAAATAAATACATAAAATCTTAAAAAAAACCAAAAACACCTGGCTGGTGTAGCTCAGTGGATTGAGCTCGGGCCTGCGAACCACACGATCACGGTTCAATTCCCAGTCAGGGCACATGTCTGGGTTGCAGGCCGGTTCCCTGCAGGCCAGTTGCCAGCAGGAGATGCACAAAAGGCAACCATACATTGATGTTTCTCTCCTTCTCTTCCCCTCTAAAAATAAATAAATAAAATCTTTTTAAAAAAATCTTAAAAAACAATCAGCTGGGTATGGGGGAAAAATCCTGGAAGGCAGTAGGTTAAAATGATAGTAGATGACTCTGTGGTATAAATTTTTTCTTACATCTTTTTATATTTGCTATAATTAATGAATGTTACTTTTAGAACAATAACAAACTTTTTTTATTTAAAAGGAAGAACTACCCAACACCAATCTATCTTACTGTGTGTGAGGAGCCCTAATTCTCCTACAGGAATCTAATTTCTTAACATCTGCTGAACCCAAGACCACAGGGTGACAGTTCTCAGCAGAGGACCGGCCCCTCAGAGGCGGAGAGGAACCACCTGGGGGAGATTCCCTGACTGTGACAGCTAAGCCACAGGGCAGGAGGGCTGCCCTCCTTCCTCTCCTGGCTCTTTCCCAAGTTTTCTTAAACGATACGCTAAGAAGTCACCCTCTTGCCGCCAATTATTGCCATAAAGCTGATAGAAATGGGACAAACGTGTCCCTAGACACTTATGAAAGAGTAAGGACTGCTGTAAAGTCACTTCCATCTCATAGACAACAGGGGTTAGCATCTCTCAGCATCAACTTTGCTTTACACAGTTTTCAAAGAACATTCTATTACACAAATATGTGTGATATACAGTGGTTGAAATGTTGACAAAATGCATAGGGTTCAAAATCAGATCAGTCTGACTTTTTAAAAAAGCCCACAACAAAACACACACACACACACACACACAGAGCCTGAGGCCCCCACAGCATACACAAAGCTATTTCTTTCTTTCATATTGATTAATAGCTTTAAGTATCTCAATTCAATTTTGCAAACACAAATTAAATTTTTTCCACTACTCAAATTCTGACCTTTGATTCCTCAGCCCAGTAAGACTTTCTGCTTGAGTTGTGCTTTCCTGGCGAGGAGGTGCCTCAGAGACAAGTCGCACAATGTGGACCTCACTAATTGTGATTTTCTTCTCTCGAGGGTCCTATTCCCTCCAATTTTTGCCTACTTTTGCTGTCCTCCAGTGTCTTGAAATAACTTTTTTATATTCTGTCCAGGGTTTATAATTGTAATGGGAAGGGAGTCAGTCCGATATGTTACTCTGCCATTACCAGAACTGAAGTTCAACTTCATTAAATTCTAACGGGGTGCCATTTCCTTCCAACCCTGTAATCACTTCTTCCCTCCCCCAGGAGATGTATGGCAGGTTAGAATGTTTTGATCTGGAAACTGAATGCCTGCTTCATCCTGTATTTTAGACCCACCTAGAACAGCTAAGCACAGCCTGAACTACAGGAATCACTAAGCACACAGCTCGACCCCAGACTGCCTGAGTCTGAATCCTGGGTCTATCACTGAGGAGCTCTGTGACCTCTGGCAAGTTACTTAATCTCTCTTGGTCTCAGCTTCTCAGCTGTAAATAGAGAACAATAACAACTGTACTTGTTTTACAGGGTCGAAAGGGGGAATTAAGCAAGTTTAAAGTGGCCTGCACTTTAGGTCCTCAATGAACATTAGCTATTGTGTGACGATAACAATTGTCACCATGCCGGAAGCCGTCTGCGTAGGGCCCCTTCTCCCCCAGCCCCGCTTGCCCCTTTGGTAATCATGATCCTTGCCAGTACCTGTTGAAATATGTAAACTCCAACTTCTGTGACTATCCCTAAAAGTATTTCCTTAACCTCTGCTGCCATGATGAAGTAGTGATAAACTCACCTTTCTGGTCGGTTTACTGACAGTTGGAAGTAGTTCTTTGCCATTTCTAGTCTTTCCTGGTATCTCGAAGAACCTTCTAGCAGTCCCTAAAAAAATTACAATGGCCTATGAGAACACTGTTTGCATGATGTCATTAAAATGACCTGCTTATCAACGACTTTCAGGGAGGTGGTGCCTGATATGCTGCTCAGGAATCTTGAGGCCTGAGCCCTAGTCACTGTTTTGGCATCAATACACCTGTTTGAGCTCCGATCCCTTCAAAGAAGTGGACTGGGCTAGATGTAGCGGCTCCTAATCCTTTTCACCATTAAGGGCCTCTTTCCGGTTTGAAAGGTTTTCTACCATTTTCTATTATTTAATTAGTTATTAAGAAATAATTGATTATTAACCAGTAGTTAATTGATAAAACAAAGTACAAATAGAACCAAAACACAGCATAGCTCCACCTTAACTGTGATTTCTTTTTCACATACATGTTTATAGTGGCATTAATACTTAGTATTTTACACTCATTAAAAAACATACTATAATCTAAGCATTTTTCCATATTGCTACACAGTCTTTATAATCATCAAATTCTTATGAACTTTTCTATTTCTTGGAAGTTTCCTTAAAATAGATTTTCCAAAGTGAAGGTTCCAAGTATGAATCTTTCTTTAGCTCTTGGAATACATGACTAAATTACTTTGCAGTTAAGGTTCTATCAATTTATAATGTTATCAGCAAGTATAGGAGTATTAACCTCACTATACCCTCAGCAACACTGAGTACCATTCAAATCCTTTTTGTGAAAACCAGTCTTTATCATTGTGTTCATATGCATATTTTCACTACCGTGAGTGAATATAATGAAGAAAAATTTACTAGTTGTCTTTGTAATTTTTTAAATCCATCTTTGCTAACTTTGCTATTTGGTGTCTTCATGTTTGCTTTACAGATTTGTGACAAATGTTCACCTGATAGAAATAATAATTTTTATCAGTGTTATTAATTGTTCTAATACTGGATAAAGTTCACAGACACCCCCTCATTACCACTGAACTAGAATGGTTTCTTTAAATTCTAGCTCCTATAATTATGTCCCACATTAAAAATGGATCATAGGACTATTTTTATCAACTGAACTTATTGGTGACATTGGTTAATAGAATTATACAGGTTTCAATTGTACAATTCTACATCATCTGTATATTGTACCGTGTGTTCACCACCCCAAGTCAAGTCTTCTCCCACCAGCATGTATCCCCCTTTACCTTCCTCTACCTCCTCCCACCCCCTCTTCCCTCTGGCAACCACCACACCGTTATCTCCACTGTAACTGCAGGGCAGTAAATCGCTGGACCACAGAACGGTAAATCACTGGATTCATCTTCCCTAGGTAGTACAATTTTAAGAATGCGTTGCAAGTCCTACCTTAAAGTAATCATTCTTTTTCAGACTGTCAAGGAAGCCAGCCCAGAGTGGCGAGGCAGCCACATGGGGCTTCTTCAAGTCAGAAGAATGGGGGTTACATCTGGAGCAGAGAATCTCAAATCCATGTGCCTAGATGGGACAGATAATAGTTTTATTATCAGGTTCCTTTCTTTCCATTCAGCCACACTCAAGAATCAGGTAACTGAACACATGGACGCATGATATTTATAACATTATTGGAATCTTATGAAAAATCTGACTTCATTTCCAAGTTTCCTAATCTCCACAGATTGCTAAAAATTACAAAAGAAAAGCAAATAATACAAAATAAGAATTCTTGTTATTCAAAGAGATTTCTTTTCTTAATTATTGAACTAGAATTTCAACTTATTTCTTATTTGCTTAACAAAGGTTTGCATGCCCTTGTCGGGCAGCTCACTCAGTTGGGTGGGACATTGTCCTGTACACCAAGGAGTCTGTGGGCTCAATTCCGGGTCGGGGCACAAACCTAGCTCACAGGTTCGATCCCCAGTTGAGGCATACACGGGAGGCAACTGATCGAGGTTTCTCTCCCACCTCGATGTTTTCTTCTCTCTCCCTCTCTCTCTAAAAAAGTCAATGAACATATAATCAGTTGAGGATTTAAAAAAAAAGACTTGCAAGCTTCTTGTCTGACAGAAATTATAAATGAATTGAGCATGGCCTCAGACATAGTAAAGCGAGAAAATCACTTCATCTTAAAAGTCCTTCCACTAAAAACTACAGAAATGCATGTTGCAAGGTAATTCAAACACAGAGCTTCCCTAATCACTCTAGAGGAAGCTACCGTTACCCATTTCTTGCATATCACTTCTGAAGTCCAGCAGATAGCGTGTGTCTGGGTGTGCACATCCCCCCAGTCCACCCCTTTGTCACTAAATGTTTTCAGTTAGTCACATGCCTTGGAGGTCATTTTATATGCACACACATAAATTTATCCATCTCACTTCACAGACAGATAATAACTTATCTATTTCCCTAGTAGACATTTGGGTAATTTTCCATCTGTTGCTACTACAAACATGTCATGAGTACCCTTGTATGTGTTTGTGCACACGTGAAATACACGGAGGGTAAATGTCTAGACATGAAGATGCTGAGCAGAAGGGTCTGTGTATTTTATTTACTTATTTATTTATTTAAACTTCACCCGAGGACATTTTTTTCATTGCTGTTTTGAGACACAGAGAGAGAGAGAGAGAGAAGCAGCAATTGGTTGCCTCGCAGATGTTCCCCAACCGGGGAATATAACCTGTAACCTACGCATGTGCCTTGATGGGGCATTGAACCCACCCCATTCCAGTGTACAGGAAAATGCTCCAATCATCCAACCGAGCCACACCAGCCAGGGAAGGTTTGTGCATTTCACATGTTGATGGATACTGACAAATTGTTCCAAGACACTTAATCAATTTATAGTGCCATCAGTGATGTTTGATAATACTAGGTCTTTATATATTTTCAACAATTCAGTATACATTATCAAACATTTTGATACTTGCCAATCAAATGGTGAAAATACTATTCATAGCTTTAAATTATATTTATTTTATTATATGAGCAAAGATCAACATATTTCACTCCTTTATATTAAAAATCAGTGGTATTTCCTTTTCTCTGGACTATCTTTTTATGTTTCTGGACATTTATTATTAATTGATTAGTAACTCAAATCATATTAACCTGTAGGAACTCTATATATTAGAGAATTCAGCTTTGTCATTTAAATTGAAAATGCAATACTTTCTCCGTGTTCACTTTCTTTTGATTTTACTTATGGGATTTTTCCTTTCCACACGTAATCAAATCTGTTGATCTCATCTTTTCTAGCTTCTGGTCTGAGGTCATGGTTAGGCCTTTCCCACTCAGATTATAAAAATTTCTCCTGTGTTTTCTTCAAATTTTATGGTTTCAATTTTTTCATTTAAATATTTGGTCCAACCGTAGTTTATTTTGGTATAGGTGTAGGGGAATCAACTTTAATACTCAGATGGCTTCACAGTTGTTCTATCATCATTTACGGAATAATCCATTTTTCCTTCTTATTTGAAATGTCACAGTTTACTACTACATTTTCACATAAATTGGGTATATTTCTAGACTTCATTTGCTGTGCCATTATTCTGTTAAGAGCACTTATATATATACATATAGGAAGGAAATAAAATGTTCTGGTTCAACTTTACCAACTTCATGCCTAACTCATGGGCTCGGTACTGGGGATGAGATGGGGGAGGTAGCTTGTACCCGCTCCGCCGGTCTGGCACAAACCTTTGCTGCATCAGTTGGGCATACAGACATTTAGTAAAGGTGACCTGGACAACGAAACACGAAAGACATGAGTCTTTTCTTGAAATTAAAAATTTGAATATTATTTCATAGTTAATAACAATAACTTCATTTATGAGCTTCATATTCACATGAAATGCAAAGACTCAATCTATTCACTGCCAATAATTTTTAGTAACAGCTTGAGATATAATTCACATACCATAAAATTTACCTTTACTGTCTGCTTTCTAGTATCACTAATGGAATTATTATCATTAGTTACACTATATGGCAATTTTGATGGGTAGAAGATAAAAAAAATAATTCTTAATTCACGAAAAGAAATAATGTTTTATGTTAAGAAAATTGTTATTCAAATAAGAAAAATATGGTCAGAAACAGCCAGGAAATGTTGAGATACAAAATAGGGAGTCAGGTCTCTTGAGATCTTTCTCATTGGATGTAAAAGTAAAAAATGGGTATTAACGTGCAATGAGGACACAGTATTTCCAATTTTTTTCTGTGAACAATTAAAATAACACTTAACTCTCCAATGAGACAAAACTAAATGACCAAGAGTGATATCTTACCGATGTCATTATTCGTGTCTCAGGCAAGAATGTCTTGAAAACACGACAGGCCCGCAGGTCAACGGGGTCCCTCAGGTAAAACGCCTGGACCCCTGCAGCCACCAGCCTGGGCCTCTGCTTTAGCACGGCTGCAGCGCCCGCTGGAAGGAAGCAGTGCGCTCGATGAAGGGAGGCTTGAATTTTCTCTGGGTATCTGTGACAAGTAACATATTACTTTTATTTTATGATGCGTAAATATACATCTTGTCTCGGCACATCAACAGTGAGATGTGAAGAGTGACAAAAGGGGTAAAGATAAAAATACTGTGTATACTAAAAACCGCAGAAAAAAAGAAGGGGGAAGAGAAGAAGTGGGAGGAAATGACAAATTTCAAAAAGGGATTAAGTTGGTTCAATAAAAACAAAACAAAAACTCCACCATAGTTAGAAACAAGGATAAAAGTTTATTCTTCTAAAAAAATGGCACAAAATATACTGAAACAAAGCTTCAAATGTTTTTAATATTGTTAAGACCTGAGTGGTGATAAACATCTAATAGCTACTCAGGTTTGAATAGCTGAACTAATATGTTATTAGACTTGGCCTTTTCTGCCGAACAGAAGCTGAAGCGTTCCACATAGGTAAGAACCCCACACACAGTCCAGAACTACTGAAAAACCCACCCTTAAGTTTTCATTTCTAAAGGGATGAAAATTTTTATTTATGGATATAAATAATACTTAGCCACAATATTTAAGGTAAATAATATTAAAATATTGGGGCTGGATTGTAACACTTTAAAATGGGAACTAAAAGATATATGTTTCCTGATTTTTTAATATATAAGTATAATTTGTTAGTCAATTTCATGAAGGACAATGACAGAACAAAAATTAGCATTAATCCAGGTGAAAGAAAGTCTACAGTCAATGAAAGACTTGAACTACACTAAAGTATAAGGCTCCTTGACTGGCAATCAAAGTGTTGTTGTCTTACCCTCTGATGCGCCTATTCACAGCAGCTCGTACAGATTCTGACGCCAAAATTTTTTCTGAGTGTGTTGAGATTATGTTCAACGCCTGTGGGATTGTTGGGGGTGTAGTGGGTGACCAGGATGCTGCTCCAGGTTTCCTGGGTGCAGGAATAATGCACAGCTCCCCATGGTAGAAAAACACCTGCAAATGATACATTTTAATTTTCATACTAGGCACTGGTAAACTCTAGGTCCATATTAAAAATGCTGCAACATGATTTTATCTCCCTAAATCTTCCAAATTTGTAAATACTTACCCTATTAGCACTATTATCAGGATCCAACCATTTAGGGAGAAAGTCAGCAGCTTCTATTAACAAGAACTCACCATCATTGTCTTCGATCCTATGGAAAAAAAGTTCCAATTTTGCATTCATAAAGCACGTATTTGCTAATAATTGAACAGATTTTTCTTACACTTTTCTCACTCTAATATACTTTTTCATTCATCTTAATAACTAAGTATATACCATGTATAGATTGCTATAATAAAGTAAATGTTTAAGATACTATTAGGCACTGAAGGAAACTATAAGACTGTATGCATGAGTTGGAGAATAAAATAAATACATAAATAAATAACAGTAGACAAAAGTCTTTTAAAAATACAAAGTACTATAGGGTTTTAAAAGAAAAAAATCACATATAGTCAAGATAAGTTTTAATAGAGGAGGTATTACTTGGGCCTGAAAGATAATTTTGTTTTTCCTTATTTGCATTATTTTGAAATTTTAAATTTGTGAACACATAAAAGAGTCACATGGCTAAAACATTAAGATGTAAGAAGTTACACAATGAAAAACCTTCTGTGTCCCTATCTGCCCAACTCATACCCCTCCGCCACTGTTATTTATTTATCTTTCTAGAGTTTGCTTATGCATAATCTGGCTAACAGGAATATAAATTCTTATTTTCTTCTCTTGTCACACAAAAGGTAGCATATTATATATATGGTTGAAGGCTTTTTAATGGGTGGAAATGGAGAGAGAAAAGGAGAGATGTTCTTGGCAGAAGGAACACCATGAGCAAAACCATAGAGGTGGCAACGGTGATGGAAGGAGACCTGACCTGGGGTGGTGAACACACAAAACAATACACAGATGATGTGTTATGGAACTGTGCACCTGAGACCTATACCATTTTACTAACCAATGTTGCTCCAATAAAATCAGTTTTAAAAAAACATGGAAGTGGCAACTGAAGGTGAATATTTGGAAAATGACAACTAGTAAAGAACAAGACTAGAGAAGCACAGTTATGTCATTTTAGGAAGAGCTTTAACTGTTGGCAGAATCAATGAAAATCAGCTTCGTTTTATAGACAAAAAGACTGAAAGGTTTTAGAACAGGATAATAAAATGGTTGCAGCTCCACCTTAGGAGAGTAATGCAGAGACATATAGAAAGACCTTCTTTTTCTAATACAAAAAAACTTACAAGACAGTAGATGCCTACTATTTAAAGAGTTTTTATAGGCCCGGTATGCAGGTATGAACCATCAATTTATAAATATCAGAATCTGTACATAAACGGTATTGTTTGCCCCCTTTTTATTATAGTTGTAAAGACAGAAAACTAGTATTTTACTTTATTTATTTATCTTTAGAGGGGAAGGGAAGGAGAGAGGGAGAGAAACATCAATGTACGGTTGCCTTTCGTGCGTCCCCTGCTGGGAACTGGCCTGCAGGGAACTGGTCTGCAACCCAGGCATGTGCCCTGACGGGAATCGAACCAGATTGTCTGGTTCGCAGGCCCGCGCTCAATCCACTGAGCTACACCAGCCAGGGCAGAAAACCAGTATTTTTGTATTTGTTCATTTACAATTCTATTATGCATTAAGAAATCATTGCTAATTATTTTTAGGTGTTGTAACTGTAGTGTTTTAAGAGTTCTTACCATCTAGATTTACCTCCCAAAGTATCAAAAAATCAAATGGCACAGTATTGGCACTTGCTTTAAAATAATCTTCTTATGTGATGGGGATGTAGGGGAAGGGTATAAATTAGTAAGAATAACCATAAGTTGTTCATTTTTGAAGCTGCGTGATGGTTACGCATGAATTCATTCTAATTTTATGTATGCTTTAAATTTCAATATAACATTAATTTTTCAAGTTGCTGTTGTTTTTCTTTTTGTTTTGCTGGGAAAGAGGTTGGGTGGGTAGAAAAAGATCAGAATTTGGGGGCTGATAAGGAAACCTAGACAACTGGTAAATGGGTGAAACGCCATCTGCTGGCAAAACTTGGTCATTACAGAGAACTATCAATTCCCATTTTAAAAACAGATTTTACTTGGCTATCCATGCAACTGTTCAGATATGTCTTTAAATTTATTCTGCATATAATTTCTCAAAAATTTTAGTTATGATATATAACACACATAGTAAAGATACCTATGAAATACGTGGTGTGTGTGTATGAAAGTTTTTTTAAAGACCCACAAGAAATTTGATGATTACTTCTGCGAATTTTGTTGATCATGGGTATTTTTTATTTCATAATGAGAAAACATTAAAAATTGGTTTTGAATGGTTTAATAAGAGGGTTTTGCTTGAAATTTTTTGGAAGGTGAACTCTCCATTGATACTTTCATTCTTCCTCAAGAAAAGGAAGTCACAAGAGAAAATAAAGAAAACACAGAAGTCACTTTTAAAATCTCTGACTCAAATCTGTACAATTTATACCAGGCTACGGAAAAAAATATTGAGTGGATAAAAATGTCATCATTTTCAAGAATAAAATACCCTTAGAATTATTTTTTAAGGTTTTATTTATTTATTTTTAGAGAGGAGAAGGAAAGGAGAAAGAGAGAGAAACATCAGTGTGTGGTTGCCTCTCACGTGGCCCCCATTGGGAACCGAACCAGTGACCCTTCAGTTTGCAGCCCACCCTCAGCCCACTGAGCTATACCAGCCAGGGCAAATACTCTTAGAATTATTAAAATAAATATAATACCTTGCTACCAATTCTGGAAATTCCTTTGTAATTTCCTTTACTATATAAACAATAAACCATTCATCCTCAATGTTATCCCCAAACTTTGTCATGCCAAACATATGAGCAGGAACACCTCCTAAAAACAAGAGAAAAGCAATCATATAATCAAATTACTTTGCCAGTGCAAATAAAAATACAAAGAATCATTCCACTAAACAAACATTTATGGACTGTGCTCCAGGTACTCTAATAGGAGCTGGGGTTACAATCCCAAACAAGAGACAAGAAACATAGTCTTGAAGAGCTGAGGGTCAGGACAGCAGGAGATAGACCGCCGAGCCATCTTAAAACAAGACGATGAATGGAGGTAAGCACCAGGAACAACGATGAACAGAGGTATGCACCGGGGACTATGTGAACCTAAAGGAAGCGATGTCTTAGCTATACTCATCTGAAGGAATGACCAGGAGCAGGCTTTCCGGAAAGACAGAATAGCAAGTGCAAAGGCCCAGAGGCATGACAGACAGCAGAGTGTTCCACAAATATCAGGTATGAAGATTGGGACAGAGCAGAGTTTTCAAATAAGTACATTATCCAATTATATGCAGAAATTAAACAACTTACTCTTCAACCACCAAAAGGAAAAAAAATCACCAGGAAAGTTAGAAAATATCTTGAGACAAACAAAAACACAACATACCAAAACTTAAAAGATGTAGTGAAAGCCATGCTAAAAGGAAAGTTTATAGTTACAAAAGATCTCGAATTAACCTTAAGAAAAATAATGAATTAAATCCAAAGCTAGCAGAAGGAAGGAAATAAGATTAGAGCAGAGATAAATAAAATAGAGAACAGAAAAGCAACAACAAAAAAAACAACATAAACTGAGTTGATTTGTTGAAAAGATCGACAAAATTCACAAAATGTTAAATTAATTAGGATAAAAGAGATTAGACTAAAAGAACTAAGATCAGAAATGAAAGAGGGGATATTACCACCTATTCCACAGATATAAAAAGACCTATAAGAGAATAAATACTATGAATGATTATATGCCAACAAATTGGATAACTTAGAAGAAATGGGTAAATTCCTAGAAACACACAATGTAAGTAGACCCAATTTAATTAGATTGGGTGGAGGAGAAACATAAAATCTGAACAGACCTATAACTTGTAAGGATACTGAAAAAGAAATCAAAACTTCCCAACCAAAAAAAGTCCAGGACTGGATGACTTCACTGGAGAATTCTACCAACCACTTAAAGAAGAATTAACATCAATAATCCTCAAACTCCGACAAAAAACTGAAGAGGAGCGAACACGCCCTAACTAATTTTATGAGGTCAGCATTACCCTAAAACTAAAGCCAGACAGACAATACGAGAAAACTAGGACAAACATCCCTGATGAATATTGATGCAGAAATCCTCAACAAAATACTGGCAAATGAATTAAATAACACACGAAAAAGACTGTACACCAGGACCATGCAGGATATATTCCTGAAATGCAGGGATGGTTCAACATAATAATGAAAATTAATCAGTGAATACACCACATTAACAGAATGAGGTCAAACAAGTGCACAGTGGAGTATCTCAAGAGCTGCCATGACAAAAGAGAAAAGATGGGAAGAAGAGCCCAACCAACTCTTCTCCCCACCCCCATCTCTCAATTTGTTGAACTAGAGAAGCTCCAATTAGGGTATCTATTTCTATCTACCTTATATGTTAAACTTCCTTAAGAAGCAATATGGAACTGTTCCAGAATGTGAGGCAGAAGAGTGCCATGATCAAATTTGTGTTTTTTTAAAGGTAAGTTTAACAGTGTGAGGAAACTGGAGGCACTGGTACCAGAGAAGTTAGCTAGGTGACAACCACAATCTTCCAGATGAAGAGATAAGGAGGGCCTAGACCACAGTCAAACAGATGTAGAGAAGGGGTCATATTCTAGGAGTAATAACACTAGGATTTAGTCCCTGACTGAACGTGGTGAAGCGAGGAGCTGAGTGTGATTGTGAATTACTGACTAGCTTGGATAACTAGGTGAATGGCAATGGACAAAAAAGATTTTGTGGAAAGAAGATAAGGAGGTGGGAGCTTCCAGCCAAGAAGGAGGTCATAAGTAGATACGCTTCACTTCCTCACACAAAAGAAAGGACAACTATCAATTTAAAAACAAAAACAACCAGAACTGCCAGAAAATCAAACTGTATGGAAGTCTGACAACCAAGGAGTTAAAGAAGAAATGCTCATTCAGACTTGTAGGAGGGGTGGAGACAGGCAGTGGGGCAGAGAGGATGTGCAGCAAGGTGGCTGGCAGACCAGGCAGGCAAGGCAGAGGCTGGTGGACTGGGTGGTCCCACATTCCATGTGAATAAACTAGGAAAAACAACTAGAGAGCAAGATAGATCTCACAACCTAGGGTTTCAGTGCAGGAAAAGAAAGCCTCAAAACCTCTGACTGTAAAATCTGTGGGGGTTGCAGTGATGGAAGAAATTGCTGATCTCACAGGAGAGTCGGTCGGAGGGGGCCCATGGGGTCATAGAATGTATACAAACCCACCCGCCTAGGAATCAGCATCAGGGCAGCACCTGAAAGGGCACAATTCGCTGTGGGGGAAGTGACTGAAAGCGGGGCAAGACCTGAGCAAGCAGCATTGTTCCCTCTCTGGCCCCTCCCCCACATACAGTGTCACAACTATCAACTGAACCTAAAAACCCAAACCCAAACCAAAAACAAACTAAGCAGACTAGAACAGGAACAGAATCAGGGAAATGGAGATCACATGGAAGATCATCATCAGGAAGGAAGAGGAAGGAGAAAAGGGAAAGGTGCAGGGAATAAGAAGCACAATTAGTAGACATAAAATAAATGGGGAGAGATTAAGAATGGTATAGGAAACAGAGAACTCAAAAAATGTATATGTACAACCCATGGACATGAACTAAAGTGGGGGAATGCTGGAGTGAGGGAGGTACAGGGCAGAAGGGGATAAAGGGGAGGAAAAGAATGGGACAACTGTAATAGTGTAATCAATAAAATAGACTATAAAAAAGATAAGGAGTTGGTTTTGGATGTGACAGTGTTCTTGCCAATAAGTACCACACGTATTTCAGTGAACGGGAGTTCAATAAAACTAATAGTAGGAAAGACATTTGGCAGCCAATTGAGAGCCAGACTGATGGTCTCACAAGATGCTCCTGATCTAAAACAAGATCTCACGTAAATCACCGAGTTAAATAGAGCCTTGGTCACTCACCCATAAGTCACTTTAGTAAAGCTACAGAAATCATAGGACAAAATGCCACATTTGGCCAGAGGTCAGATCTCAGCAGCACAGGGAAGACAGTGAAGGAACCTCAAAATGCTTCCAAATGGCAAATAATGGTCATAAAGCCCAATTATTTCTCTTTATCAGCCAGGCAGAGCCACTCTTGGATCACTACCAAATTGACTGTGTAAAACAAGGCAGCCTACTAAACACATCATCAATGGTGAGAAACACGTGCAAAGTTACAGCTAAAGATGCCTGCATCTATACAGGTATAGGTATCTAGATAAGTATGGCATAGAAAAATAAAGATTAAAAGAATAGCCCCAAGTTTTTAATAATGTTGATATATGTTAGTTCCTAATGCAGCAGATACTAGAGCATTTTCATCAATATGAATGAATAAAAAATTTAAGGGCATAACTGAATATAGGCAAACATCACCAATCTAAAAAAGTACAGGATATAAACCTCCTGACAATAATGAATAAACTATGGGTTATTATATATCACTGTTATCAGAATGACGTTAAAAGTTATACATATCAAATCAAAATAAGTAAAACAGACTTCCTTACCTTTCCCAGGTTTATATTTGAGATTGAACGGCTGATTCTGCCAGATATAAGGGGCCAGCATAGGTGCAAACTGGGTCATTATTCTCTCAATATACTTCTGAAGAATCTCCTTGTGTTTTTCTGGGTCCCTTGGTTCATCTGGTATCAGAAACAGGCGGTACTCCACAGTATCTTCTACTGTAGCAAGCTTCATATTTTCCTCCATTCTCTGAAAACTACATTTAAGTTTCAATAGTATAAACCATACAGAAAATTGCAGAAGTAATATTTCATTCCCTGAACTATTCTAGGTGATTCCATTGTTTTCCAAAATTCAGTTATCCACATACCATCATCATGGTATCTGCCTTAACAATGCATCAAATATAGTAACACTTATTTAATGTACTTTTAATGACATTTTTGTACTTAAAATTGTGTTTAAATATTTGTGATATAACACAGTGAATGGAAATCCAGTATCCCGTTCCCAAATTAAATAATACTTTTATAAGAATAAAATTGAAAAATATTTGCCTTTGTAGTTGCAGCAGCATGTGTAACATATTTTGAGAACACTGCATTAACATCCTCTGTTTAAACACTAACCAAAGTCCCAGCTCTGCCAGATTTTATTTATTTATTTTAGAGAGATGCGGAAGGAAGGGAGAAAGAGAGGGAGTGAAACATCAATGTGTGGTTGCCTCTAGCACACCCCACACTGGGGATATGGTCTGCAACCCAGGCATGTGCCCTAACTAGGAAGCAAACCGGCGATGCTTTGGTTCGCAGGCCTGCGCTCAATCCACTGAGCTACACCTGGGGCTTTTTCTTTCATTGTAGAATTAGAGTGTTACTCTACCATCTCTAGGACCCTCCCCCGATTTACACTTTTATTATATCATGAAATAGGGCAACTCGAAACTACAAAGCATTCATGTCTCATCCCAAAACAATCTGCCTATGGTTCTTGATCTGTCCAAAATTTGCCCAATTTTCAGGAGAGCACAGCTCTAATATACTAAAAGGTAGATATCTTTATTTTCTACGAGTATCCCTTACAAACAAAAGTACCAGTTTATTACTGCTTCCAGGTGATGCTTTGTAAACAATGGCACTGCAATGGATGGCCCACGTGATCCGATTTTTATATTTATTCGGGTTTCTAACGGACTAATAAGATGAGGTCAAGAGAAATCTGCATCTTCTATCCACACACCGATTCACCAGTCTGTCCAAATCGACATTTGGCCTTTCAAGCCAGAGGGACAGACAGTAATTCTACCCACCCCATAATGCCAAGCACACAATTCAGTGTCCGAAGTAGAAGGGACTTGGATGTCACCCGAACTAACTCACTGTACAGATGAGAAAACCAGGACAGAAAGACAAGCGACCGAGTAGCTGAGGCCTGGCTTGTAATCTAGGGCTCTTTACTCAGATAAGCTCCATCCTTCCACCTGACCAAAGGAAGCCAATTCCTCTTACGGTTCTAGGGTCTCTCCGACTCGTTTCCTCAGCCGCCCCTCCCACCGCGTGAGCTTGTCGGGAGCAGCCAGCAGCCGCCAAAGCCTGGCCTCAGTTTCAGTTCCAGATGTCCGCCTGGAACCTGAGGTCCAAGGAAGCTGTGAGACTCGGAAACGCGCTCAACACCGGAACCTGGCTTAGTTCCCACCGGGCTTGGGCGGGAGCATTAGGCCGGCGCCCTGATGCTTCGTCACTTCCGCCCCCGCGGGGGAGTAGGGAGGGCGGAGGATAGAAGAAGTGGGGAACCCGAGGAGGTGGAGGTCTGGTGTCCAGGAGACGGGGCGTGACGGGGCTGGAAGGTGGCGGGAGGGGGCCGGGCAAGAGCGGGCGGGAGGGCCAGGCCTGGAGGCCCCCACCCTGGCGTGCCCGGCCCGGCCGCGATTGCGGAGGAAGAGGAGGATGATCTCCAGATACACTCGGAAGGCTGTGCCACAGAGCTTGGAGCTGTGAGTGCCCTGTTCCACCATCCCAGGCACGGCCAGGGGAGGCGAGGTGGGGAGCGGGCGCTCCGGGGACCCTTCGTGACCAGTCCCTCGCTCCTTTCCTTTCCCAGGTGGGAGAAAGAAAATTTTCTTCGGAATTCTCTCCTTCCAGCCCTGCCGGACTTTGTCCCTTCTACCTACATCTCCAGCTAAGGCCTGTGCTGTCCCAGGGCTTGGCCCTTTTGGGCGGCACTTCCCGAACTTTGATCTCCTAAAGTACTGGTAGTTTCCGCAAAAAGTTATCAATAGCAGACTGTTACAATGAAGTTGGACGTATCTAGTGCCAGGCACCGTGCAAAGCTGCTTATATTAGCTCACGTAATTCTATTCAACGAGGATAGCTGATGGGGACTGTTACTTCGCATTCTACAGATAAAGATCCCAGATTTAAAGATTATAGCATGCCAAAGATTACGCAGACCAAAAGTAGTGGAGCTGAAGTACAAATCCGGTGTCAATCTTGTTCTGAAGCCTCGGTCACAACCATTACACGTACTGCCTCTCCGTTTCTACAGTTAAACATCAGTATCCACAAGGATCAGTTTTGATGTGAGATTTTAGAAAGCAAATATTCTGGCTAAAAGACACCCCCCGCCCCGCCCCCAACGAAGTGCTGTAATTTAGTAAGTAATGATAATTTCACACGTTAATAAATGCTTATACACTTTCCAAGACTTTCATATCACGATCCTTAAAGCAACAACTCAGTAAATTGGGTATGATTATCTTCAGTTTGTCAGAAGGTGCTGTATCAGACAGGTTATATACACAGTTTAAGATTATATAACCACGAAGTTTTTGAGCTTGGGCTTTTTAACTCTTAACTGCCCCCCCTTCTCCAGTGAGCTGTGTAATTTTTAGCAACTATACAATTTATTAATATTAAGTATACATAGTATAGTAATGACAAGCTTGTTATTCTTCAGTCACATCTGAGTTTCTGGCTATGTTTTTTCTGGCCATGTGGCTTTTAGGCAAATTACTAAATTTTTGGTTCTTCATTTCTCTAGTATAGGAATAAGACCTTATCTAAAAGCATATCTAAACTGATGGCACAGAGCTTGACATATAGTTGGCCCTCAGAAAATAGTAATTGTCCCTTTCCACCTTTCCTTGGTACAGTAGCCACACATAGAAAATCAGGCTGTGATCTCTCCTCACCTTTCTGAAGTGTATTATCTACTAAAGAATAAGATACCTACACAGTAGCAATTCAGATAACAGGCTTTTTATAAACTAGGAAGAAGAATGTCATTTCCTAATGCAACTAGGGTTTAGTGAAAAAATATGCTTTTATAATAAATTCTGATTATTCTGAGAGTAAAAACTATCTTTTATGGGAAAAAGTGTTGATAGGCACTTACTGGGACAGAATTACTGACCCAGTATAGTTATATTACTTGTTCTCATTTGTTAATCTGATACTCCCTGAACATAACTTTCCCAAAGGGGATTCTCTAGAGGAGTCGGGGTGATGTGAATAATGAAGATGATGAGTAATTTATGCATCTAAGTGACCATACATTAAAAACAATTTTTACTTTAGGCGTTATAATGATGATTTGCTTCAAAGCAGTAACTTCAGTTTTTTCCCTAACACTTCCAAATTATAGATGTTAGAAAGATTTTGGAAAAAAAGGTGATTTTCTACATACAGCTTTACATTTTTTAGTGCTAAATTTCAAACACAAATACATAGTAAATATAATGAGCTACCAATCACCCATATTAAAGTTATCAAAATATTAATATATTTGCTTCATCTATATTTACTTTTTTCCTCATCTGTGAAATAAGGAAACAAAACCCTTGACACTATCATTTTACCCCATGAACTTCACTATGCATTATAGACATTTCCTATGTAACCACAATGCTGTTATCAAATTTTAAATTTAAAAATTTTTAATTTTTTTGGTATTATCTAGTTGTCACTCCATAATCCACTTTCTCTGACACACTAAAAAATGTCTTAACATTTTCTATTTCCTAGCTGGAATCCACATTTCTAATCCCTATCATTATCTCAAAGACAAGCTTTTGGTTGTAGCATTACTGAGTGAAAGCAGCACAAATAGCTCTCTGCACAAGCCTTCCCCACCGTTGAAGAAATAATTAAAACTGCAAGCTCCACTGACTGGGCCCTTAACTTCATATTTGTATACAAAAAATGGTACAGTTCACTAAAATCTCAAACTATTCATTTGCTTTGAACAGCCTCAGAGCCAGACTACTTGGGTTTGAATCCTGGCTCCATCACTTACACGAGCCCTATGACCTTAAGCAGGTTACTTAATCCCTGTACACCTCAGTTTCCTTTCCTGTGAAACAAGAGTATTAGAGGTGTATAATATACATCCCTGGGAAGACCTCTTGTAAAGAACCTGTGTAACTTTGTTTAACCTGTTGTGTTTCCTAAATTTATTTGACTACTGAATTTTGTGGGGGAGGAAAATGTACTATGAATGACAAGGACTGGAATATGTAACCAACCCCGTAGTTTGTTCACACACACACACGTTGCACTCCGCAGCAGCACTGTCCAATGGGAATGTAACACAGGCCACATCTATAATTGTAAATTTCAGGTAGTCATATTAAAAGTAGTAGAAACGGGTGAAATCAATTTTTTACCTTTTTATTTTGAAGTAATTATAGACTCACAGGTAGTTATAAAAGTAGTGTATAGAGTCACATGAAGCCTTCACCCAGCTTCTCCCAATGATGACCTCTTACATAACTGTAGTATAATTTCAAAGCTAGGAAACTGACATTGGTATAGTACTGTCAGCCAGACTACAGATACATAGTTGTATGCAATTTAGTCTCATAGAAGTTTGTGTGACCACAAGTAAAGTCAAGATGGAGAGGTGTTTCATCACCACCAAGAACAGTCGTGTATGCCCCTTTCCGGTCACACCCACTCCTTCCTCCATCTCCTGGTAACCACTCATCTCTTCTCTGTAGTTTGGTCATTTGTGAATGTTGTATAAGTGGAGTCATATAGTATGCAGCCTTTTGAGACTGGCTTTTTTCACTTTTTCACTAAGCATAATGTCCTTGAAATCCATCCAAGGTGTTGCATGTGTCAATAGTTCACTCTTTTTCTTTTTTTTTTGCCGGGTCATATTTTATTGTGTGGATACACCAGAGTTTAACCCTTTACCTATCAAAGGACTTTTCCCTTGTTTCCAATTTTATTAAAATTATAAATAAAGCTGCTCTAAACATTTATATGCATATTTTTGTGTGAATGTAAGATTTTATTTCTCTAGGACCAATGCCCAAGAATACATTACCATGGCTAGGTCTTACAGTTTTATAAGAAACCCAAACTATTCCAGAGTGGCCATACCATTTTCATTCCCACCAGCAATATGTGAGACATCCAGATTCCTCACGTCCTCGCCTGCCTTTTGCGTTATCACCATGTTTTATTTTAGCTATTCTAATAGTTGTGTGGTTATACCTTATTATATTTTCAATTAGCAGTGAAATTAATTTTAAGGATATATATTTTTAATTCAGTCCTTAACATTATCACATCTAAAACATTATCACTTTAACATATAATCAAGATAAAGTAGTGAGATAATGTACATTCTTGTACTAAGAGTTCAGTCCTGTGTGTTTTACACTTAAAATGCATCTGTGCATTGCCTTTCTGACTAATCACATTTTAAGTGCTTGCGCCTAATGTATTGGACAATACAGTTCCAGAGCAGCAAGAAGTATGTGACTTAGACTGTGTTTCTGAAAAGTATATTCTTTGTTTATAGGAAATAGAACTTTCTTTTTATCTTTCACAGGAAAGGAATAACAAAGTATGCTCTTAGCCATCACCCCCTTCCGGAGCAGCTGGATGACATTTCCTCTATCAATGACAGCCACTCAAAAGACACAAGTTCCCAAAGGTAATAACACAAAGTGTACTTGTTTACTTCTGTACCTGATAATGGCGAAGGTTTTGGGTTTTAGCTTAGGGTTGGTATCAAGCCTTGTACTAATGAAACAAAGCAAATTTTTTACCACATTTCATTATTATTTATCTTCAGTGTGGAACAGCTAATGGAAAAAACATCATACTTATTGCATAGACTCAGGAGTCCGACAGATACGATTTTTAATCCTAGTTCTTTCGATGCTTAGCTGAATAAAATTGCAAGTTACTTACTAGATAACAGTATCTCATAAAGGTGTTGTGAGTATAAATGAGATGAAGTATACAAAACTTGGCACAATGCCTGACATATAGTAAATGCTGAGTAAATATTAGCTGCATGTATTATTTTAAGAAATACAGCAGAGGACACTATAATTTCAAAGAAAGTTCTGAGAAGCAATGTGGTATTACAGGAAAAATTGCAATCATAAAACTTAGTTTCAAAACCTGGAACTAAATTTCAGACTCTTTGTCTTTAAAATGGGTCTGAGTTCTGCATCACAAGGTTGTTGTTGGGATAAAACATGATTAGTATTTGTAAAAGTGCTTGATTAACTGTGCAAGTGCCATATAAGCTCAGATATTACCAATATTTCTGAAGTGTCCTTAGTTGTCAGAAGTACATGTTACAGGTGGAATGTTAAAGTATTCATTCTAAACTATGGCTAGAATTATGTCCAATGACTGCCATCAATTCTACAGGAATTGGACAGGACTTTTTCATAATACTTAAATTTCAAGTTCATTGACTTTTGCTTCTTTGGATGTATTTGTACATATGCATATTGCCTGATCACTGAGTAGTTAATGCTGCAGAAACTTGAGGAAATATTAAGAATTTTTCTATTTTCTCTCTTCTTTCCAAATTCTGCATTTAGTGAGTCTGACATCACACAAGAATCACCTGTTACATCAGCTGATACTGGGAATTCAAGGTCTGCTTTTCCAAGTTATACAGGCACAGGGATCTCTACCGAAGGCAGCTCGGACTTCTCCTGGGGATATGGTGTGAGTTGTGTGTTTCTGTGGAGCATTTGGGAGATTATTCTGGGAGTTAGAGTCAGTTTTGTCAGTATTTTTCCTTCCTTCACTCTCCTGCATTGCTTCTTTACATTTTAATACTTAAAATTTACCACACTTTCTAATACTTATAAAGAAGCATCAGTCTTCACCCTCTGAGTATTTGTTTTGTTTTATAGATATAGTTGACTTTTAGATATGCTTGCTTAGTGTTTGACTGAAACAATTGTAGGTTAGTATGGATGTGGGCCCAGGACTTACTCCTTTTGCTGTGTTCAGTTCACTAATGTGTCTCCACCAATGTAACACTAATGTTACTTTGTTTAAAGTGGTTTTGAAAGTTTATTAAGCCATTACACACTGGGAAAATGCTCATGATATACTGTTAAATGAAAAAAAGCAGGTTAGGAAGAGTTTTTATAATTCTAATTTTATTTTACATATATGTTTGCTTATATATATTAGAAAAAGGACTAAAGATGTTTACCCAAAGTATTATTCAGTCATTATTAATTGGATGTTGAGATTTCCTATTTATTTACTTACTTATTTATGGCTATCTCCCATTGTAAAGTATTATTTTTACAGCAACCTTAAAAAAATTGCCCTGGCCAGGTAGCTCAGTTGGTCATTCCATGTACCAAGGAGTTGCAGGTTTAATCCTCCATCTGGGCACATACCTAGGATGCGGGTTTGATCCCAGTCGGGACATGTATGGGAAGCAACCGATTGATGTTTCACTCTCTCTCTCTCTCTCTCTCTTTCTCTCTTTCTTCCTTTGTCTCTAAATTAATAAACATATATATCCTTGGGTGAGAATTAAAAATTTTTTATAGACAAATTTTAAACATGTCTGTCACTTTGATGCAATGGGTAGTTTTATTTCTGTATCCTCTTTCAATCTATGTTTCATTTGACCCAGCTATAATCATGGTGTACATATTTCACTTAATATTATTTTATAAGCACTTTTCCACAATATTGTTGTTAGCAACCTACTTTCTTTACAAAAAGACTGATAATTGTTAGACCCTATTATTATCACCATGAATTATTTTCCAGTCATTTTAATTTGGATGCATATATACTTTCCTTACATAGTTGTATGATATATATATGTATTCTGTTTTGTGGTGTAGTTTTTCATTCGCCATTACTTCATATAGATATTTTCTTATTACTATTTCCATCCCTGTCAGTTTGAATAGTTATATAACATTTCCTTATTTTAATGTATCATAATACAGCTTTTCCTTATTATCTAATAATTGGGTTTTCTGTTTTCCTTCATTCAGCAACTATTTTTTTAACACATTTGTTGTCAGACACTGTACTTGGGAATATGGGGTGAGTGAGACTTATGTGATTCAATAGTCTAATATGGGAAATTGACAAAAGCAAATAAACAAAATAACCACAAAAGGGGGTGAGAGCTCAAAGGAAGATGACAGGGTACTGAAAAAGAACATTGTAAATAAGAGGGATTGACTTTATTATTTTTTTGAGGTACTAATATTTTAATATTAGTTAATTATAGCATTTGAAAGGGAAGATCGAATTCCATACAAAATGGAAGATTCTAAAATGTGCCCATTAAACTGCTAAAAAATAAACTGAGTAGTGAGGCTACAACAGAAGTCGACTTTAAGTTCCAGGTGTTGCCACCATGTGATTACAGTCACAGAGACTCTGCCCAGCATGAAGCTGGAGCTCTTACAAGCTATCTCATACCCTGATTCAAAGGAAAAAGGAGACACAACATGAGAGGGAATTAAGCTCTGAATTACTGATTACATCAAATCTACCTCTTCCACCCCAAAACGTCACAAAAGAAGAAACCACCACACCCTGCAGCTACTTCTGGTGTGAAAGAGGTGATGGCCGAGCATGGATATAGGTCATAGAGATCTGCCTTAAAAAGTTCCTGTGTGAGTTGGACACGCCAACAGTGAGCCTCTCCCATGTAGGATAGAGTATCAAGGTCCAGTTCTCAGGAAGTCACGTTTTCATTCATTTAAGCAATGCATACTTACAAAGTGCTTATAAATCATTAGCTACCACTTACAGACATTTCTAGATAAGGAAACCTGACATCTCTAGAGGGTCTGCCAAGTTCCTGTTAGGGAAATTCACTTTAGAGAGGGTTTTAGGTAGAGTAGATCTGAAACTTGAAAGTTTTGGAGTTAACCATGTGAAGAGTGAAGAAAAGAGCTTTCCAGATAGGTAACCAGCAGCAGATACAAAAGCCCTAAGAGGGGAAAGAGCTCCATGTGCCCAAAGAAATGGATCTGATATGTTATTAGAATTTTAAAAAGGTCAGGATGATTGGAGAAGAGTGTACCAGGAAGAGAAAAGCACAAATGAGATGAGAGAGGTAGGCAGGTCTAGAATCATTAGGCATTGTAAACCATGGTAAAGAATTTAAATTTTGACTTCTGGCCAAGGTGGAGGCATAGGAGGAGGCATAGGTGGAGGCATAGGTAGATACACTGTGCCTCTTCACAGAACCAAAAGAAGGACAATAACAGATTTAAAAACAAAAACCAACTAAAACTGCCAGAAAAATCACTGTATGGAAGTCCAACAACCAAGGAATTAAAGAAGAAACATTAATCTGGACTGGTAGAAGGGGCAAAAATAAGCAGCTGGGGTGGGGAGGACTCAGAGCAAGGCAGCAGCTGGAGGACCAGGACAGTCCCACATTGGTATGCAGATAAATTGGGAAGAACAACTGGGGAGTGAGATAAACCACGCAACCCAGGCTTCCAGTGTGGGGAAATAAAACCTCAGAACCTCTCACTGAAAAAATGTGTGGGGGTTGTGGTGGCAAGAGAAACTCAGCCTCACAGAAGAGTTTGTTGGAGAGACCCACAGGGTCCTAGAACATACACAAATCCACCCACCTGGGAATCAGCACCAGAAGGGCACAGTTTGCTTGTGGGTAGCAGAGGAAGTGACTGAAAGCTGAGAGCCAAGGAAACTGCTTTGTTCCCTCTCAGAACCCTCCCCCACATATAGCACCACAAAGCAGCTACATGGGTTGCCCAGCCCTGACAAATACATAAGGCTCCGTCCCTTACTCTGAAACAGGCACACCAAGACAAAAAAAAAAAAAAATGGCCCAAATGAAAGAACAGATCAAACCTCCAGAAAAAATACAACTAAGTGATGAAGAAATAGCCAAACTATCAGATGCACAATTGAAAACACTGGTAATCAGGTGCTCACAGAAATGGTTGAGTATGGTTAAAAATTGAGGAAGAAGTGAAGGCTATGCAAAGTGAAATAAAGGCAAACATACAGGGAACCAATAGTGATGGGAAGGAAACCAGGACTCAAATCAACCATTTGGACCAGAAGGAAGTAATAAACATTCAATTGGAACAGAATGAAGAAACAATTCAAAAAAATGAGGAGAGGCTTAGGAACCTCTGGGACATCTTTACATGTTCCAACATCCAAATCATAGGGGTACCAGAAGGAGAAAAGGAAGAGCAAGAAATTGAACATTTATTTGAAAACATAATGAAGAAGAACTTCTCTAATCTGGCAAAGGAAACAGACTTCCAGGAAGTCCAGGAAGCTCAGAGTCCCAAGGAAGTTGGACCCAAGGAAGCACGCACCAAGGCACATCAGTTACATTACCCAAGATTAAAGATAAGGAGAGAATCTTAAAAGCAGCAAGAGAAAAGGAGATGGTCACCTACAAAGGAGTACCCATAAGACTGTCAGCTGATTTCTCAAAAGAGACCTTACAGGCAAGATGGGGCTGGAAAGAAGTATTCCAAGTCATGAAAGGCTAGGACCTACATCCAAAATTACTCTATCCAGCAAAGCTTTCATTTGGAATGGAAGGGTAGATAAAGTGCTTCTCAGATAATGTCAAGTTAGAGAAGTTCATCATCACCAAGCCCTTACTATATGAAATGTTAAAGGGACTTAACCTAAGAAAAAGAAGAAGATCAAAACTGTTTGGGAGTTGGTAAAATGGCAGCCAACTCCCAAATATCAACAACCAAACCTAAACAAACAAACAAATAAAAACTAAGTGAACAACTAGAATAGGAACAGAATCACAGAAATGGAGATCACATGGAAGGTTGTCAGCAGGGAGGAGGAGGGGGAAGAATGGGGGGAGAGGTACAGGGAATAAGAAGCATAAATACTAGGTACAAAATAGATGGGGAAGTTAAGAATAGTGTAAGAAATGGATAAGCTGAAGAACTTATATGTACAACCCAAGGACGTGAACTAAGGGGAGAGAAATGTGGGAGGGAGGGGGTGTGCAGGGCAGAGGTGAATAAAGTGGGAGAAAAATGGGACAATTGTAATAGAATAATCAATAAAATAGATTTCAAAGAATAAAAAAGGAAGATGGAATTTCATAGCTTTTTAGTAGAATTTTGCATGTTTAGCTTTTTAACTCACAAGACATAATATATGGTATGAGGTATGAATTAAGTTTTTAGGCTCTTAAACCTATTTTTAAACAATTTTTCTATACTTGATTTAGTATCATGTGGTTTTTCATATTTTAAAAAATGTACTAGTGTTCACTAAACAATGTACATTATTTAGTATTTGTGTCCTCTTTACTCTTTCAGATAAATTTTATTTTCACTTCTATAACATTTCTATAAAGTATTTATTAGGGATTTAACTGCTTTCGCATTATTACTTTGTATTAAATTAGGGAATGTATAGTGAGAACTAAAATTTATTTTTTTAAGATTTTGTTTATTTACTTTTAGAGAGAGGGGAAGAGGGAGAGAAACATCAATGTGTGAGAGATACATCGACTGGTTGCCTCTCACATGCCCCCAAGCAGGGACCCAGCTTGCTACCCAGGGATGTGCCCTGACTAGGAATTGAACCAACGACCCCCTGGTTTGCAGGCAGGTGCTCTGTCCGTTGAGCCACACTAGCCAGGGTGAGAACTAAAATATATTAAATATTCAGTAGATGCCAGGCACTGTACTAAATACTTTATATACATATTTTCAATAATTTGTCATCTTTACTGAACTTAGTATTCTAGCTAAAAATATAGTTTTTATTAACATCTTCCATTAGTCCTATTTGTTATTTTATAATTTACTTTTTATTATGTTATAATTGATATTAAAATTGAGTTTGGTATTTAATTATACATTTTACTTACTTTTGAACTTAGTTTTTTTTTAGCTACACTGGTCCGTAGAAATCTAGTTTTCTGTCCCAATTTGATGACATACTGCTTTGCTAAATATATTTATTATTTATAGTCATTCTGGAGTTTGTATTCTTAGATTTAATTCTTTTGGAATATTTTAAAATTCAAAGAATATAATGATATGAAGGAAGACTTTCTGTTTTTAGTCTAATTGTATATATTTAAATTTTGATAACCAACAATCATAAAAATAGCTAACTTAATTCTTTTCTATTTTAGTTTTATATGGTTTATGTTTTTTTTTAAATGATCCAGTAAGGTTTATTCTAGGAGTACAAAGATGAGTCAGTATCTGCAAATGTATTCATATGTTTAACATCAGTTATTCTAAGAAAAAAATATGATCAGACCAATAGATGCTGAAAAGTTATTTGATAAAATTTAAAAACCGTTCCTTATAAAGATTCTCAGTAAGCTAGGAGAAGGAAACCCTTAAAACCTTATGATTATTTGCCAACTGAATAGCAAATAACAGTTTAAATGCTGAAACAAACTTACTTTAGTTAAAATAAAGAACCAGACATGAATTTTTTAACAAATTTAATTTATTCCTTTGCTAACTTTGAATATTTTAATTATCCTTTTTTTAAAAAAAATATTTTAGACCAAGGGGAAGGGAGAGAGGAAGATAAGGAGAGAAACTTTAATGTGTGGTTGTCTCTTGCACACCCCTCAATGGGGACCTGGCCCACAACCCAGGCATGTGCCCTGACTGGGAATCAAACCAGTGACCAGTGACAGGCACTCAATCCACTGAGCCACACCAGCCAGGGCTAATTATCCTTATTTTTACATAAAGTTCGTTATTACACACTCTTGTTCAGTGCCATTTTTTTACTTAATATATTTTGAAGACTATCCATATAATTTTAAAAGTTCTTTGTTCTTTTATGGCTACACAGACACTGCTATTACCAAAAAACAAAACAAAACACAGCAAAACTACCCACTGCATTTATACCTTGTACATATATTGTTTTACATAAATGTGAGTATACCTGAGGATACAGTTCTAGAAGTGAAATTGTTGGTCAAAAGGCATGTGCCCTTGTAATATTGAAAGCTCTTGCCAGATGCCAGACTGACATCTGTAAACATTCCTCCATTTCTGCTGTCTCACCAGGCATCGTACGGAAGGACCCATTTTCCCACACTGCTGACCACACAAGGAAATGATCAGACTTTTTAATCTTTGCCAGACTTAGAAGTTTAATGAAAAGCTATTCTGACCACTATCACCAGTTTTACTTGTTCTTGTCCTTATGAATGGATCATATAGCATGTAATCTTTGTATCTATCTGGCTTCTTTTAATCAGCATTATGTTTGGAGATATGGTATGTCTGTACATGATATTGTACATATTTATAGTCTGGAAGTTGCCTGTTTATATTTCATACTTACTTAGTTTTTTACTTCTTGTTTTCATATTAAATTAGTAGGAATTCCTTATCTTTTAGATTAGGGGAGGATGTACTTTCTCTGTGAAGGGCTAGATTATAAATATTTTAAGCTTTTCCATCTCTGTCAGGACCCTTAACTCTGTCACTGTAATGAGAAGGCAGCAATAGACAATGTGTAAATTAATGGGTGCGACTGCAATCCAATAAAACTTTTTGGATTTATAAAAAGGCTATGGGCCGGGTTTGTCCCACTGACCATACTTCATTCGATATATAGAGTCTGTTAGATACCTACATCATAATCCACTTTCCCTAGAGAACTATAAAACTTGGGGTATTATACTCAGTTGAAAATTTATTTCCCAGTCTCTGTTAACACAGTTAGGGGTAGCTAATAAATTATACACAAAAGTCAGGAAATGGGGCTTTCTCAAATGCTATTTTTTTTACCCCCTTTTTCTTAATTCTGGCCTGGAACATGGCACTATGGTTAAAGGTAAAGGAAAGAAAAAAAAAGGTAAAGCAGCCATCTTGAACCATGAAGCACCACTGAGGATGGAAATGATAGAAGAAATTAAGTTTTTGATATTAATGGAGCCACCATATTAGCTTTTTAATGCCTACCATTAGACTAATATTTTTATGAAAGAAAAAATACATTTTTATCTTATTTAAGCCACTATTACTGGTTTTTGTTAGTAGTAACCAAATACAGTCAATCATTGATTCTTCATTCATCCTTTGTTAAATGTATTGCACACATCTTTTCCTGGAATGCAGCTCTTAATACTTCCACAGTTTTCACATTTAGGTCTTTAAGCAACCTGGAATTGTTTTTTTGTATATGGTATATAGCAGGAACATTATTTTAACTGTTCTGTTTAGATAATGAATTATCTAAACAGAAATTTCTGTTTAGATAATGAATTATCTAAACAGAAATCACGCTGCAAATTATTGCAGCATCATTTACTGACTAATTCAGAATTTCTAAGCGGGGCATTTTTTGTCATTTTGGGTGTGACTATTGTATAGAAATGTCCCATGTGCAGCAAGATGTTTAGTATTCATGATCCCCTCCTATTAAATACCTACTCACCCCCTAGCCACTGTGGTCACTAAAAATGCACACATTCCTTCTCAACTTCTGCCACAGAAGGTGGTATCATTTCCAGGAGAATCATTACATTCTTTCCCCACTAATCTGCTATGCTCCGAGATTGAGTTTCAGAATGTGAAAGAGTCTGTTTCCTGGGCTCTCTAAACTATTTTATTCTAAAAATCATGCTAATTGTAATGGGTTTTAATTAAACTCTAGCTTTATAATCATAATATCTGGTAGGAAACTCTTACTGCATTGTTCAAGATTGTGTTGGCCAATCCTTTTCATATACGTTAGAATCTGATTGTTAAATTGAATAGGTCAATTTGGGGAAGACTTCCATCTTTATGGTATTTGTATTCATGGATTTGATATAGAGATATTTCCATTTATATCTATTTCTTTAATATCTTTTAATAAATTTTTGT
Organism: Artibeus jamaicensis; assembly: GCF_021234435.1. NCBI lineage: Eukaryota > Metazoa > Chordata > Mammalia > Chiroptera > Phyllostomidae > Artibeus > Artibeus jamaicensis. Next base: position 24,633,372 of record NW_026521788.1, read on the forward strand.
AATTTTATTCATAAAGGTAATGTATATTTGTTGAAGGTTTATTCCAAGGTAGCAGGCATGGTATAAAATTAAAAATCATATATTTAATCTCTTTGTTGCTTTTATATAGGTATATATAGAGTACTTGTTTTTTTAAGGGAACTGAGTTCTAGGATAATGTTGGCTTCTGTATGGTTTTCTAGGTTAGAAGCCGTGAGTGTTGGTTTCTGATGAGGCCCCTTTTCCTGGCTTGCTGTGTCCTCACATGGCCTTACTGCTGGTCATGCACACGGGTAGATCTGATGTCTCTTCCTCTTACAAGAACACTAGTCCTACCATGGTCCCGAAGTCCCACAAGGCTCCACCTTATGACCTCATTTAACAAGTTCCTACATAAAGGCTCTTTTTCCAAATACAACCACTTTGCAGGTTGGGGCTTCAACATACGGATTTGGGGAGGACACAGTTTAATACATAACACAGTTCACCAGGAAGACATAACAATTCTAAATAAGTACACATTTAATAGAGTTTCCAAATGTATGAAGAAAAACCGATAAAACTAAAGAGAGGAATAGGTGAATCCACAGTTATTGTTAGAGACTTTAGTAATTAATAGAACAATGAAAAATCAGTAAAAATATAAAGGTCTGACAAACGCAGACTGCACATTCTGAAGTGCTTGTGTGATGTTCACAAAGACAGACTGTCTGCTGGGCCTTAAAATGTCCAATAGTTTTCAAAGGATTAAATCTTACAGAGTATGTTCTCTGACTACAAAAGAATTAAATTACAAATCAGTAACAATAAGACATAGAAAAATTCTGCAAATAATTGAAAATTAAACAACTTTCTAAATATTAAATTACAAGGAAAATTAGAGGGTATTTTAAACTACATGACAACAAAAACACAAAATATCAAAATTGGTGGATGTGTTTAAAGTACCTCTTATGAGGAAGATTATGGCTTCAAATACTGATTTTAGAACAAAAGAAAACTTTGAAATAAATAAGCTAAATTTCTACCTTAAGATGCTAGGAAGAGTAAATTAAAGCCAAAATAATATGCAAGGAATAATTAAGTGCAAAAATCAATGAACTAAAAATTTTTCATATATTTATATATGAAAATGAACAAATTCAAGACTTGATTCTTTGAAAAGATTAATAAGCCCCCAGGTAATGCTAGTCAGGAAACGGCAAGAAAACCTAGATTACATACCAGGAATGAAAGAGTAAAAATACTACAAATCATACGGACATTAAAAGAATATTAACAGCCACCCTGGCTGGTGTGGCACAGTCTGAGCGAATCAGAGCACTAGCCTGAGTCTGAGCACTAGCCTGAGCGAATCAAAGGGTCACTGGTTCGATTCTGATTTGGGGCACATGCCTGGGTTGCATGGCAGGACCCTAGTTGGAGGTGCACGAGAGGCAACCACAGACTAATGTTTCTCTCCCTTTTTGCTTCCTCCCTTCCCTTCTCTCTAAAAATAAATACATAAAATCTTGTTAAAAATTAATAAAATAATATGAACAATTTTATGCCAATAAATTCTGTAGCTTAAATGAAACAGATTCCCCCAAAATCTGAATAGTTGTTAAAGTCTTAAAGATACTTAATCAACAATTTTAATAGAGAAAGGTCTAGGCCCAGGTGGTTTCACCACTGAATTCTGTTATATATTTGTGGGAGAAATAACAATCACATAAAATTTTTCCAATAAATAGGAAATTTTCAGTTTACTTTATGAGACCATCATAATATTGATTCCAAAACCTGACAAAGACAATACAAAAAATTATGAGATGGGACTTCTAGTATAGCAGAGTGAGCAGCTTGACAAATCCTCTTTCCAGAAAGCAACAATAAAATTGGATGAAATGGTCAAAAGCAACCATTTCAGGACTCCGAAACTGACTAAAGGGAGACAACAAAAAGAGCAGCAGTGTACCACACAGAGGGTGAGCACGGGATCTCCACTGCTCATTGGGAGAAGCTGAAAAAACCACAAGGAGGACTGGACGGAGCAGACATAGCCTTTACTACCATATTTTGCCATGTATAATGTGCACCCATGTTTTTGTGCACATTATACACGGGATTAATTACACCCATTATTATATGCATGGTATGTAATCATTATACCTGTGTATAATGTGCATTCTTATTTTTCCCTCAAAAATTTGGGCAAAAAAAGTGCATTATACACAGCAAAGTATAGTACTCACATCACAGGGAGCACCAGTGGTGGCAGATTGCCTCCCTGAGTCCAAGACTTGTTTTAAGGAGTTCTAGATAAAAGGGGCAGCATGTGTCTTGTGTGTGACTCTAAACTACATTATCTCAGTGTGCACATACAGAGAGAAAAGATCAAGAAGCAGTCACATAGGACAAGAAGCTGCTCCCAAAAGGAGATAGGAAGGAATTATAATCCATTTCCAAAGCGATCCACAATCCTTTTGGGCTGGGGTCCTCTGGTAAGCCTTCCATTATGAGGTTTGGAAGAGCCATGTCCAGCAGACCCCACAAGTAGTTATTCATGGAAATCAATAGAACTTTGAGTGAGGAACAGTGAGAGTCGATTTAACTACTAAGGTATATAAGCTGTGAAAACTCAGTAGCACATGAACAAGGAGAAACAATGGCTCAGATAGCCTGAGGCTTCGGTACTGCTTGGGGCAAAAAATGAATTGACAGACAATTGACAAACTTATTAAGGAGATCTGGGAAATTAGCCATAGAAGGCCCTGATAAGCTCTCCACATATCCATGCAAGAGAGATCACAGAGGGCCCAAACTATCTACACATCCCTGGCTGACCAGGAGTCAAGCATGCTAATGCAGAGACTTAAGAGGGCCCAGAAATGAAAAGCCAGGGCAAAAGGGACCCAAGATGTCAGCAGGAAGGGGAAGCTAAACTCACCTCCTCCCCGGACCAAACCGGACTTACAACTAAATTATAGAACAATCATCCTGAATAACCAACTGAAGACTAGCTGAAGAGAATTCTTTGCTTCTCAGGCCAGCACTCAATCCACTGAGCCATACCAGCCAGGGCTGAAGAGAATTCTTATAACCAAGGATTTATAAAAGAAGACTGGTAGGAAGGGCAGAGATGTGAAAAGTGGTGACCCTGCTCCCACGGGTGGTGGCTGAGGTTCCAGAGGGATATCTCAGCTGTGGGGGGTTCCACATGAGAAGTGTGGGATCTAAATCTCAAGCTGGACTCCCCAGCTCAGAGCACCTGAGCTGGGAAGAGTCATCCACTTAACATCTGCCTGTGAAAATCAGTGGGGTTTCTGTCCATCATGGAGAAACTGGGGTTTGCTAGAAACACAGCACCCTCTTAAAGGACCAACACAAAATTCCATTCTCACCCTGGGCTCTAGTGGAGGGCAGGCAGAGTGGAATAGAGTCTGGGGTTTGGGACTCTGGGGAAAATGCTGAAGGGATAGCTGCCAGGATCCAGTGCTGAGTCATTCTCTCATACTTCAGATGCCATCTTCCTTGGGTGGAGTACTCTCTTCTGTGCGGGATCCGGTTGAGAAAAGCAATAGCTGCACCCTCTGGATTCCCTCTTGCCCCACCCTGTGGAGCTCTCGCCATGCTGAGGAGTCAGCTGCCTTGGCTGAGGAGTAGAGGTCTGGGCAGACTCAGGAGGTATCAGTGACTGAGTGGTGTGGCTTGGGGCAGGGGCCATTCCCCTCCTTCCCCGTGAACCTGACTGGGACTTCCCACTCACAGGAGAGCCCACTCCCCCACCCTCTGGGCTTATGGTGGAGACTCACCCTTTGGGCTCTAGCTGCCCCACCTGTCTGACTCTTAGTGCCTCTGCCCTTCTGAGGTCAGGACAAAGTCCAGGCAAAGCTAAATTGTGTGGCTCACAGGAGGGGGCCACACACCCCACCTTTCCTAAGTCTGACTGGCACCTCCCACTCGAGGGAGATACACTAACTAAACCAATTCTTTTGACTCTCGGCTGCCCACCCTGCTGAGCTCCAAATCCTCCTGGCAGAATTTAGGACAGTTGCGTGGATCTAAGATGGGGGGGGGCCATCTTTTCCCTCGCATGTCTGACTGGTGCAGAGCCCTCCCATCACATGGCCAATTCTTGGTCTGTTGGACTTGATAAACATTGATGACTCCCTAAGATCCAGCCCCAACACAAATGTGTGAGAGCACCCAGCAGGTTGCAGCCAGATGTGGCAAACCCTGAAACATTTGCTGAGTGGCCTCAGACCCAGTCCTGGCACTGAGTTTGAACCTGTTTCAGTCTGGTGCACACAACTAGCTCCTACCAGGTGACTCACTGAGAAACTACCTCATGCAGCATGAATACCACCAGAGGCTCTTTCAGTGACTAAGCCTAACAGACAAACTGCAGGTAGAGGCAGATGGAAGTGGATCTAGAGTATCTTGGTATTTTTGTTGACATGACCCCAGGCCCGGTGCTGGTAAAAGCTGGCCTTGGTGCTCAGCTTGGTCCTTCCTGCATGCACCCAGAGGTGGATACAAACTGGATTTCTGTGCACAAAATAGTTTGCCCAAGGCCAGTTACAGGCAGCATCTGACATTGGACTACACCAAAGTCTTTCCCAAGAAGCCAAGAACCAACACACACAGTGGCCAGCTTCAAACATCAGAGCAGAATCCAATAAGCTTCACAAGCAGCATATCCAAAGGGAGACCCCTGCAGGCACCAGACCTTGCTGAGGTGAAATCTGCTTTGTGTGGTCAGCACTTACACAACAGTTTGCATGCTGTCATAGGGGGTGAGCCTCACAGTCAGTCTGAGGGTCAGTCGCACACATGAACAGGCCAACAACAACCATGACTCAGTTACAATAGGAGGGCCCACATAACCTACACAAGGGACATTCCTGGAGCACCCAGCTCAGGTAATCAAGGAAATTGTACCACTGGACCCCACAGGACACCTAACACAGAAGGCCATCCTACTAAGACTGGAGGCCACAGCAGATTTACCTAATACATAGAAATGAACTCAAAGAGGCAGCTGGAATACAGAGTCAAAGAAGCATGCCCCAAATGAAAGGACAGAAAAAATCTCCAGAAGAAGAGCTAAATGAAATAGAGGCAAGCAATTTACAAGATACAGATTTCAAAGAGATGTTATAAGGATGTTCAACAGCATAAAAAAGGACATAAAAACCATGAAAAAGAACCAGACAAATGAAAAAATATAATATCTGAAGTGAAAAATACATTGGAAGGAATAAACAGATTTCATGAAGCAAAGGATCAAGTCAGTGACTTAGATACAAGGTAGAAAAGAACAGCAAAAAGAAAAAACAACTTGGTAAATGAGGATAGTTCAAGGGACTTTTAGAACAACATGAGGTATACTAACATCCACAGAATAGGGGTGCCATAAGGACAGGAGAGAGAGAGAAAGAGAGAGATCAAGAACCTATTTGAAAAAATGATGACCCAAAACTTCCTGAAACTAGCAAAGAAAAATGACATACAAGTCCAGGAAGTACAGAATCCCAAACAAGATGAATTCAAAGAGGCCCACACCATGACACATCATAATTAAAGTAGCAAAAGTTAAAGAAAAAGAGAATCTTATAGGCAGCAAGAGGAAGACAGTTACCTACAAAGGAGCTCCCATAAGACTGTCAGTCAACTGATTTCTCAACAGAAACATTTCAGGCCAGAAGGGATTGGCTTGAAATCATCAAAATGATAAAAGCAAGGACCTATATAGCAAGGCTAAGATTTAAAAATGAAGGAATAATAAGGAGCTCCCCATACAAGAAAAGGCTAATGTTTTTTTCCTACCACAAAACCAGTATTATAAGAAATAATAAAGGGCAAGGAAGGAGGCGAAGGAGAAGAAAGAAGAAATAGAGGACCATAGTCAAAAGAATAAAATGACAATAAGTACCGATCAATGATAACCTTAATGTAATTGACTTAAATGCTCCAATCAAAAGACATAGGGTAGCTGGGTAGATAAGAAAACAAGACCCATATATATATGCTGTCTACAAGAGACCGACCGTGGGACCAAAGATACACGCATCCCTAAAAGTAAAGGGATAGCAAAAGATATTTCATGAGTGGACATTTTTTTAAAAAAATTGGGATAGTAATACTTGTATCTGACAAACTAGACTTTAAAACAAAGGCTATAATAAGAGACAAAAAAGGGCACTACATAATAATAAAGGGAATAATTCAACAAGAGAATATAACCCTTATAACCATATGTACCCAACGTGGGAGCACTTAAATAAGTAAAGCAAATCTTGGTGGATATAAAGGGAGAGACTGACAATAATACAGTCATAGTAGGGGATTTTAGCACCCCATTGACATCAATAGGTAGATCTTCCAAACAGAAAATCAAAAAGGAACAGTAGCCATAAATGACATACTAGATCAGATGGATTTAATTGATATCTTTAAAGCATTCATCCCAAAACAGCAGAATATACATGCTGTTCAAGTACACATGGAGAATTTTCTAGAATAGACCACATGTTACGACACAAATCAAGTCTCAAATTTAAGAAGATTGAAATCATATCAAGCATCTTCTCTGACCATAATGGTATAAAAGTAGAAATCAATCACAAGAAAGAAAACTGAAAAACACACAAAGACTTGGAGGCTAAATAAGATGTTACTAAACAATGAATTGGTTAATGATGAAATCAAGGAAGAAATGAACAGATATCTTGAACAAAATGAAATTGAAAACAGAACGACCCAAAATCTATGGGACACAGAGAGAGCATTCCTAAGAGCGAAATTCATAGCATTACAGGCCTCCCTCAAGAAACAAGGAAAACCTTAAATAAACAACCTAACTTCACACTTAAAAGAACTAGGAAAAAACAACAAACAAAGCCCAAAGTGAGTAGAAGAAAGAAAATAAAGTTCAGAGGAGAAATAAAAGAAATAGAGTCAAAAGAAATAATACAAAAAAATCAATGAAACCCAGAGCTGTTTTTTTGTAAAGATAAACAATATTAACAAACCTTTAATGAGTCTCATCAAGAAAAAAATAGAGAAAACCAAATAAAGTCAGAAAAAAAAGTAACAACTAACAAAAATACAACAGGTTGTAAGAAAAACATTATGAACAACTACATGCAAAACATTGAAGAATCTGGACAAAATGGATAAATTCCTAGAAACATACAATTTTCTCAAACTAAGACAGGAAAAATCAGGGAATCTGGATTATAACTAGTGAAATAGAAACAGTAATCAAAAACCTCTCCAAAATCAAAAGTCCTCAATCGGATGGCTTCACAGGTGAGTTTTACCAAACATTCACAGAACTAAAATCTATTCTCCTCAAACTATTCCAAAAAATTCAAGAGGAGGAAAGACTCCCAAGCTCATTTTACAAAGCCAGCCTTATCCTAATTCCAAAACCAGATAGATACTCAAAGAAGAAACTTATAGGCCACTATCCCTGATGAACATAGATGCTAAAATCCTCAACAAAATATTAGCAAACCAGATCCAGGAATACATTAAAAAGATTATACACCATGTCAAATAGGAATTATTCCAGGGATGCTAGGTTGGTATAATATCTGCAAGTCAATAAATATGATACACCACATAAGCAAAATGAAGGATAAAAACCATATGATCATATCAATAAATATAGAAAAAGCATTTGATAAAATCGAGCATCCATTTATTATAAAAATTCTCAAAGCAGGAACAGAGGGAACATACTTCAATATAATAAAGGTTATATATGACAAACCTATAGCCAACATCATACTCAATGGGCAAAAACTAAAAATATTTTCTTTAATATCAGCAACAAGATAGGTATGTCTGCTTTTACCCTTTTATTCAGCATCAAACTAGAAGTCCTAACCACAGCAATTAGAAAAGAAGAAGAAATAAGAGGCATCCAAATTAGAAAGGAAAAAGTAAAAGAGCCATTATTTGGAGATGATGTGACACTGTATGTAGAGAGCCCTAAAAATTCTACCAAAAACTTACTATAACTGATAAATGAATTCAGCAAAGTAGCAGAATACAAAATTAATATCTAGAAATCAGTTGCATTTTTATTCACCAATATTGAACTATCAGCAAGGGAAACTAATAAAACAATCTAATTTACAATTGCATCAAAAAAGTACCTAGGAATAAACCTAACCAAGGATGTAAAAGACCTGTACTTGGAAAATTATAAGACTGAAGAAAGAAACTGAATAAGATACAAGTAAGTAGAAGCACATACTGTGGTCTAGTATAGAAAGAATTAGTATCAAGGCCCTGGCTGGTGTAGCTCAGTGGACTGAGTATGGTCTGCAAACCAAAGGGTGGCTGGTTTGATTCTCAGTCAGGACACATGCCTGGGTTGTGGGCCAGGTCCCCATTAGGGGCCACGCGAGAGGCAACCACACATTGATGTTTCTCTCCCTCTCTTTCTCCTTCCCTTCCCCTCTCTCTAAAAATAAATAAATAATCTTTTAAAAATATTAAAAAAGAAAAAATTAGTATCATTAAAATGTCCATACTACCAAGCAATTTATAGATTGCAATTCCTATCAGGATACCAATGGTGTATTGCAAAAGTTATGTGGAACCAAAGAAGACCTCCAATAGTGACAGCAATCTTAAGAAAGAAGATTAAAGTCGGAGGACTCATGCTGCCTGATATCAAACTATACTACAAGGCTATCGTAATCAAAACAGCATGGTATTGGCATAATAACACACATATAGATCAATGGAACAGAACAAAGAGTGCAGAGAAAAACATCTTTATGGTCCATTAATAATTGAAAAAGGAGGCAAGAACATACAATGGGGTAAAGATAGTCTATTCAATAAATGGTGTGAAATTTGGACAATAGGTGCAAAAAATAAAATTAGACCGCCTTTTATACCACATACAAGAATAAACTAAAAATGGATTAAATACTTAAATGTAAGACTCAAAACCATAAAAATACTAGAAGAAAACATAGACAGTAAAATCTCAGTAATATTTTTTCTGATATATTGCTTCAGGCAAGGGAAGAAAAGATTAATGAATAGGACTTCATCAAACCAAAAAGTTCTTACACAGTAAAGAAAATCAGCCCTGGCTGGTGTAGCTCAGTGGATTGAGCGCGGGCCTGCGAACCAGACAATCGCGGTTCGATTCCCAGTCAGGGCACATGCCAGGGTTGCAGGCAGGTTCCCTGCAGGCCAGTTCCCAGCAGGGGACGCACGAAAGGCAACCATACATTGATGTTTCTCTCCCTCTCTCCTTCCCTTCCCCTCTAAAGATAAATAAATAAAATCTAAAAAAAAAAATCATCAATAAAATAAAAGATAACCCACTGAATAGGAGAACATATTCACTAATGATACATCTGATAAGGGGGGTGATAAAGAACTTACAAAACTCAATACCAAAAAAACCTACACTTCAGTTTAAAAAAAAAGGTCAAAAGACCTGAATAGACACTTCTCCAAAGAAGACATGCAGATGGCAAATAGACATTTGAAAAAATGCTCAACTTCGCTAATCACCAGAGAAATGCAATTCTAAACCGCAATGAGATATCACCTCACACCTGTCAAAATGGCCATCATCAATAAATGAACAAGCAAATGTTGGCGATGGCGAGGAGGTAGAGGAAAAGGAACCCTCGTGTACTATTGTTGGGAATGCAGATCGGTGCAGCCACTCAAATAATTATGGAGTATGGAGTTTCCTCAAATAATTAAAAATGAAACTGCCTTATAATCCAGCATTTCCACTTCTGGGAATAAATGAGAAGAAACTAGAAACACTAATTCAGAAAAATATATGCATCCCTATGTTCATTGCAGTGTTATTTACAATAGCTCAGATATGGAAGCAACCCAAGGGTCCATCAGTAGATGAGTGGATAAAAAAGCTGTGGCACATTTATATAATGGAATACTACTCAACTATAAAAAAGAAGGAAACTCTTACCCTTTGCAACAGCATGGATGAACCTGGAAAGTATTATGATAAGTCAAATAAGCCAGTTAGAGAAAGATAAGTACCTTATGATTTCACTCATATGTGGAATCTAATGTACAAAATAAACTAACAAACAAAACAGAAACAGACTCATAGATAGAGAATCAACTGACGGCTGTTAGAGGGCATAGGGTTGTAGGTCTGGGTGAAAAAGGCAAAGGAATTAAGAAAAAAACCTCAGACAGAACAACAGAGTGGTGATTTCTAGAGGGAAAAGTGGATTAGGGGAGGTAAAAGACGGTATGGGGGGATAAATGGTGATGGAAGGAGACTTAACTTGGTATGGTGAACACACAATACAATATAGATGATATTTTATAGAATTGTATACCTGAAACCTATATACTTTTATTAACCAATGTCACACCGATAAATTCAATTAAAAAATAAAATAATTTTTTTAAAAAGCCATAAGAACTCCTTGAATTTGACCTCAAACAAAATATACTTTAGCACAAAATGCTACTAGAAACAGAAAGTCATTTCATAATGATAAAAACTCCTATTTATCAGGAAAATAAAGCAATTATAAATGTATATACATCTATTAATCAAGCCTTAAAGTACATGAAGTAAAATTTAACAGAATTGAAAGCATTAACAGAAAATGCCACAATTATAGCTGCAGAATTCAATACCCTGCCTTCAAAACAACTAGACTGAAAATCAAGGACACTGAGGCCTTGAACAACACTATCAACCAACTTGACCTGACATTTCACCTGATGACTACAAGAATATATATACTCTTCATGACTCTTCAAATACATGTAAATAAAATTTGGTAAATCTAAAAGGGTTGAAATTATGTGAGGCATATTCTCCAAGCATGGTAGAATTAAGTTAGCAATTAACAACAGATAGAAATTGGGATACCCTCAATATAGGCATACATTGGAGATACTGCAAATTAAGTTTCAAAACACCACAATAAAGTGAGTCTCGTGAATTTTGGGGTTTTCCAGTACATATAAGAGTGATGCTTATGCTATCCAATTGGTCTATTGGTAATAGACAAATGCTTAATTGGTCTATTAAGTGCACAATAGCATTATGCCTAAATATTTATATACCTTAATTTTTAAATACTTTATTGCTAAAAATAAGCCCCTATTATCTGAGCCTGTAGGAAAAATGGTACTGATACTCTTGCTGAACATATGGTTGCCACAGCCTTTAATTTGTAAAACAAAAACAAAAACAAAAAACAAACCAGTATCTGTGAAATGCAACAAAGCAAAGCACAATAAAATGAAGTACACCTGTATCTGGAAACTAAATGATACTCTTTTAAAATATTGATGGTCTGAAGAAAGACTCTATAAGGAAAATTAGAAAATATTTTGAATTGAATGAAAACAGAAAAGCAAAATATCAAAATTTATAGGACATTGCTAAAGTGGAGCTTAGAGAAAAATTAATAGCTTTAAATGCTAATGGAAACAAAATTCAAGCTCACAGACACACAAGAAACAACAGATTGGTGTTTGTAAGCTTAAGGAGTCAGCAAAATGGGTGAAGGGAGTCAAAAGGTACAAACTTCCACTTATAAAATAAATAAGTCATGGGGACGTAATGTACAGCATGCTGGATTATAGTTAATAATAGTTGCTAAGAGAGTAGATTTTAAAAGTTCTCATGACAAGAAAAAGAAATTGTAACTGTGTGATAATAGATGTTACCTAGACTTATTATTTTGCAATATATACAAATATTGAATCATGTTGTGCATTTAAAACGAATATATCTCAATTATACCTCAATTTAAAAAAGAAAAAATGCCTACAGAATAAAGGTCTCAAATCAACAACATAAGTTTCCACCTTTAGAAACTCAAAAAGAAGAGCAAACTAAATCTAAAGCAAGCAGAGGAAGAAAACAATACATATTAGAATAGAAATTAATGAAATAGAAATGATAGTCAAAAGTTGGCTCTTTGAAATAAAAGTCAAAGAAATTTACAGATCTTTAGCTTAGTTTGACCTAGAAAAAAAAGACACAAATGAACAAAATTAGAAATGAAAGTAGCCTTGGCTGGTGTGGCTCAGTAGACAGAGTACCCGCCTGCAAACCAAAGGGTCACTGGTTCAATTCCCAGTCAGTGCACATGTCTGGGTTGTGGGCCAGGTCCCCAGAAGGGGGATGCAAATTGCAACCACACGTTGATAATTCACTCCATCTCTTTCTCCTTCCCTTCCCCTCTCTCCAAAAATAAATAAATGATCTTATAAAAAATAAATGAAAGCAGATTAGAAATAACTGTTGACACTACAGAAAGTAAAAGGACTAAGAGAATATAGATAAAATCAGCAATTCTATACCAAGAAGTTGGTAAATCTAAGAAGTTATTAAATAACAATAATATATTTTAAAAACTACACTAATACTAACATTCACAATAAAATAATATGGAAGATGCTTAGAGAAAAGGTAAAGCATATCAAAGTTGTTAAACTTTTTTTTGTTTTACATAATTGGATTGTTGTTCATTGTCAAAGTGATGAAAAATGTCTCAAGCCCGTACATCCCTTTCTGTTCCTGTTGATACTCTAATCCCATAAACTGGAGGTGGGAAGGTTTAGACTTGAAAGATGGACAATGTCTAGATCAATGGCTTTCAAACTTTTTAAATTGCACACTAGTTGATATTGTGACCCACTGTCTGTACATAAAACAGAAGACAAAGTTCCACAAAGTCATAACCTTTATGAGTGATCACTATGATACATTATATTCTGTTCTGCTTCATTCTCTTTCATTTTTTGTATTACTTCAGAACATTTTAAATTGATTTCATGATCCATATGGTTTGAAGATGTGAATAACACCAGTAAGAGTGTTTCCTGAGAAGTCTTGAGTGTTTACCTCTCCTGTTTTAACAATTGTCATGATACTAAGTCTAAAATTAGGTCAAAATAAAAAGGTAAATGAGAAAAAGATATGATAGAGAAAGTTTAATGAGCATAGGATCTTTGAGATCTTCTCAGTTAAGAATGTTTTGGTAGGTAGAATGTTCACTGTTATTACTAGCATCTTCTTTCTGTCACCCAAAATAGAAGGTTGGATTCATTTTCACAACCATCTCTTATTGAGTCAGTCATCCAGTTCTGTGGATTCTTTCCTCACAATGTGTCTCATATCTTTGTTCTTCTTATTTTTCTTTTTTTATTTTAAAATTAAGATATAATTGACACATAACATTGTAATAATTTTAGGTATACAACATAATTATTTGATAATATAATTACAAAATGATCAAAGTTCTTGCTTTGTTTCAGTGCAGGACTGAAATACTGAAAAACTTTAGCCTTCGCTAGAAAAATAGGGGAGTGTGAATGCTCAAATGTTAAGTGTAACTACTAAAAGGATATAAACAAAATGAATAACCTCCAAATTGATAGGGGAATAAGGAAAACTCGGAAGAAATGGAGGAAAAAAAAACACAAGAAAAAGGAAGTTAAATGGAAGACACAAAATAAATGGGAGAAATAAGCCCAAATATTGTACATTATAATAATTACAAATGGATAAAATGATATAGGATTTTAAAAATCCAGCTACATGCTCTTTAAAGAAGCATGGTGAAAATGGAAAGACTCCTGAATGTTAAAAATATAGGAATGGGAAAAGTTGTAACAGGCAAATATTTCAGTAGACAATTATTTACTAGTAAAGAATAACAAAGTTCACTGAGACTAGGGAAATCTCATCTCATGCCCTAGGAGCTTGAAAACAAAAAAATTTTTAAAATTATTTGTATTGTATTCATAGTTAACCTAGCAAGCCCTTTTTTTGTTAGATAGGAGCAGACTTTCATTCTTAGAGTGAAAACACATATTTTTTTGCCTTACACTTTTAAAAGAAGGAATAACTTTTCTTCCACTGGCATACAATAGCACGCATGAATACAGATGAAGTAGAGAGTAAGCAGAGAATCAGCACAACGATGTGACCACATTCACAGTTTACAGACACCCCTTTGGCTGCTGCTAAAGGACAGATCACAGAGGGCAAGGATATCACCTAAATTGCCAAGTGAAAAATGCAGACTACAAAGTAATATATACAATGGATTATCTACCTTAAGCTCTAAAAAACTGCTGGAATATCACCAAATACCTATACTAAAATCATTAGCAATCATTATCTTGAGCAGAATTATTGGTAATTTTTTCATTATGCTTTTCTGGATTTTTCAAAATGATTATCATACAGTATTTTTATGATGTTACTTTTAAAAAGTAGAAATTTCCATAAGTTTTCTTTAAATAAAAATAGGGAGGGCAGCTGTATATTCTAAGATCTAAAAACACTAACTTCTGTGGAAATTCAACAGTATTTCAAATGGACTAAATATTAAAAACAAAACAAAATCTGATTTCTTTCAACCTCTAATATTTTTAAGAGACTGAAGTTCACCTAAATACTTTGGGGTGATATTTTCTTCTAGGAACTTGATCAAAATGCCACTGAGAAAGTCCAGGCAATGTTCACAGCCATTGATGAGCTCTTGTACGAACAGAAGCCGAGTGTACATACTAAGAGTCTACAAGAGGAGTGCCAACAGTGGACATGTAGTTTTCCTCACCTCAGGTATTCATGTGTAACACTAAGATGTGAAAAGCAGATTTCCTAAAAAAACTTGTGCTCGGAATCTTTCTGGGCATGGTTTTGATGAGTAAATAAGGTCATGCAGTGTAAAGCTACGGTTGAAAGTAAACTCAAGTTGCTGGCAGTTTCTTGGAGTTTTCACAACCATGAATATGTCATCCTGAAGAAGTGAGACAGTTTCTGTGCTTAGCTGAGATCTGTGAATCATGGCTGTGTAAAAGCCCTTCTTTTGAACAACATGGTCAGAAAATGTGTTTATCAACACTCTTATCTACAGGGAAATTTTTACATATAGTTGAAAGCACACCTAAGCTGTTAGAAATATTTCCTTAGAAACCATATTAGTGCATTTAATACATATACTTAAAATTTATAAAGTTTCCTGTTCTTAGGAATATGATTCATTGGTTTTCACTATTTTGGCTTGGCTTTCACTCATTTTGACAGGTTTAAAGATGATTACAGAGGATAGAGGGAAAATTACAAGTGTTTGCTCAGTTTCTTTGTGGGTTTTTTTTGTGGGGAGGGGCTATAATAACTTTATTTTTTCCATATCTATCCTAAGGAAGAGACATACATCTGTAATAAAGTTCTGTATTCACATTTTCTAAGAATTATTCTTACTCAGTTATCAGACTAAGTGTATACTGGGCTTCTATGTACAGCTATCAAATTTGTTCTAAAAATACCTACATTTTATATTGATGCCAGGTAAGGGTTAATTGTCTTTCATGTTCACTTTGAAGGATTTTGGGTAAGCAGATAATCACTCCAAGTGAAGGTTATGGACTGTATCCTAGATCCCCTTCTGCTATTTCAGTTTCACACGAGGCAGCACTGTCTCAGGAAAGAGATTCTACTATGTAAGTATTCTAAGTATTTATGTACCCGAACACCCAAGTATTATGTTCTACAAGTTATACTGAGGAATTAAAATACTTCTTCTTACTTTTTTATTTAATAAAGGACAGCAAATTCTGTAAGACTGACTATGGTCTTTGTGCATATTAGAATTGTTATATAATTTTTTCCCAAAAAGTAAGACATTCCCTAGGATTTAAGGATATATTGTTATGTAGATATATATATTATCTATACCTGTATCCATCTATCTACAGATACAGGAAGTTCCCTCTTGGAATAAATGTGTAGATAGACTGGCTTGAAGAAATTTAGGAGTCTAAGAAATAGACCTTAAAAATTTTTTGAAAAAGTGATTTTTGCTTAAACATGTAATATTAGCCCTGGCTGGTGTGGCTCAGTGGATTGAGCACCAGCCTGCAAACCAAAGGGTTGCTGGTTTGATTCCCAGTTAGGGCACAGGCCTGGGTTGTGGGCCAGGTTCCCTGGTGCAGGGTACATGAGAGGCTAACACATATTGACATTTCTCTCCCTCTCTTTCTCCCTCCCTTCCCCTCTGTCGATAAATAAATAAATAAATAAATAAATAAATAAATAAATAAATATAAACACCATGTAATATTATTTACAACTTAATTTCTTTATAGAAGTTAAACTGCTATTAGTTTTTTGGCTTAACAGGGGTAATTAGTATATTAGTTAAAATGGCTGATTCTTTGGAGCAACTCAAACTGTTTAAACAGCAGCAAAATATACCCAAATAGGGTTATTTCAAAACCTATGCTCATCCTTAAATCTACTGTAAAATATTATAGTTTTAACTCATTTCTTATTATTCCTATACTTTTTCCAAAGACTGTAGTTTCACTATTTGATATCCTCTAAGAATTGTCATAATACTTACTTTTGATGGCTGTTTTGCTGTAGTAATTTCATCAGTACACCAAGCAAAACATACTGTCTTAGGCCAGTCCGGGTTATGGGATCTGGGTTAACAACCAACTGACTTTTGATCAGAAATAGGAATTGTTTGCCTTTCTCAAAGTGATATAAACTCAAGTTTCTGATCACAAGGCTAAGCTTGCTTTTTAAAGTTTACCCTTTATATAAATTTCAAATTTTTACAACAAATGTGTCCCACAGAGATGAAGTATTCATTAATTCTTACTGACCAAAACTGCTTAACTCATGTGCTGTCATTAAAATACATTTTTCTGATCTGTTAGCCCAAACTTTATATATATACCTCATTCTAATTTTACAGCTATAAATAATAGTTTCATTCAGAGATTTCATCTCAAAGGAAACAAAGAGCCAAGTCTAAGCAGTTAACTCCTCCAAGGGGCCAACTCATCATTCTGCAACACACTGCAGACGCCCTTTCTTTCCCTTCTGCCTGCTACCGCCACTGCTGACTGACCCTTCTTATTTTTAGTTTTGCTTTTCTGGACTATTTCACTTACAGTTTTCAATAATTACTTTTATTTACTATAGTACAGATGAAACAAATGCCTATCTATACACAGATATATACTTAGATGAAACAAACTGCCCAGCTATATTAGCATGCCACTTCTTATGGAAAGCAATCACAAATTAAACAGAATTCATGCTATTTACCTTCAAAACTGGATTTGTCCAGGTGTGATATTTCCTCTCTTGAGTACCATATCCACTCATAGCATTTCAAAATATTTATGTTTTAATTAACCATTATGATTGATTTCAAATTTACAGGTAGGCCATGTCTAGCTGGTTCCTTTGTGTTTGTCTTGACTCTATCCTTGCTTTCTGGTTACAGTGAGGCATTCCAGACCCATCCTATTTTTTTCTTCCTTTACACCATGCTAGCCAAGGAAGTTTTCCCTGACCTTTTGTTTATGGTCCTAGATTTCTCATAGAGTTCCAAATATGACATTCACATTTCAGGTAGCAGAAAGGAGGAAAGGCAAAGGGCAAAAGGGTACCCCTGACAGCCAAACCAGTTTTCCCTAAACAGCCTTCCCAGAATCCCACATAACAATTCTGCTCATATCTTACTGGCTACATCTGGCTGTAAGGTAGTGGAAAATGTAGCCTTTGAGGTGTGTGTTGCTCTCCTGAACCAAACTGACATGATCTACTAGGAAAGAAGGAGAGGATGGGTATTGGGGTATCTATCATTCTCTGCCACATATGTATGTAATTTTTTTAATTACTGTATATATTATGTAATCTTTTTATACAATCCTTACCATTTCATTTTGGGCTTTTTCTATTTTCTCCTACACATTAATTGAATGACTATATAGTATTCCATTACATTAATATACCATTATTTAAACAATCAATACCTAAACTGTGCCCTGACTGGCGTTAGCTCAGTGGATTGAGCGCGGGCCTGCGAACCAGAGTATCGCGGTTCGATTCCCAGTCAGGGCACATGCCTGGGTTGCAGGCCAGTTCCCAGCCGGGTACACATGAGAGGCAACCATACACTGATATTTCTCTCCCACTCTTTCTCCTTCCCTTCCCCTCTCTCGAAAAATAAATAAATAAAATATTTTTTAAAAATACCTAAACTGTATTTTGAAACTGTTGGGCTAGCTTTAACCCTTGGCAATCATACACAATTCTGTGATGACAATTTTTATAGCTTAATCTTGTAAGGCATATCCTTGAAAGATATCCCCACAAACAGAATCAATGAATTAATGGGTATATTTATTTCAAGACTTCAAATATGTATTTCCAAAGTGTCTTCCAATAAGATTTTACCACTAACTGGTAAAAAGTGACATAGATTTATTTTTTTTGCTTCATTAAAAAAATGCCCAAGGTACAAAAAAAGTATAAAGAATAATATATAACATGACTTGGTTATATTTGATATTTAGTTAAACTAATAGCCAATTAAAAAAATTGTATTGCTCAAATGATCAACTACCTCCTACCCTCTACCAATCAGTAGAAACCATGACCTTGTCCAAGACCCCAACTGCCTTAGTCACCATGAGTAGTGAGTGTCCCTCTATACAACCCATCCCCTAAAAGCCACCAGAGAGCCAGGTCTTTAATCATTTGCTCACCCGTGACTCCGGGCATAGCAATACTTCCTCAACTAAGAAACCCTTACTTTCTTTGTTGCATTTAAAAAGTTGTATTGCTCAGATCTGACTGACTTTCTCCAAAGTCACCTTCCTGAAATGAATAAGTTATCACATATTCACGGAATACTTTGGCTTGAAGAGAAATTTAAACATTATAAATAAGAGAAGATCCCTGTCCTTAAGGAGCATGCATTTTGAACAATGACAGAAATATGGAAATAAGAACATAACCTCCTGAAGTGACTTTAAAGATGCAATTATGAATATAAATATTCTTAGATTTTAAAAAATTTATTTTATAGCCACAGTTGTTGCAGCTGGAAAGATACCAAGCAGTATTCAATACTTCATAATACACCTAAGCAGGTAAGTGTATGGCTAGTGTTTATTCTTCCTGCTCTGAGGATTCATAGGCATTAAGGTTTATGCTGGTACAGGAAGGTGTCACCAGGACAAGGGACTTGAAGCTAAAACTCATGTGACTGAGTGGCTGTGAGAACTGTTTATGTTGTACATAATTATTATTTGCCTTTTTTCTCTTTCAGATTTGGTATTAGGGGAAAGAAGCTACATTTTTCAACTCCTTATGTTCATAAAGCATCTTCCATTGCCAAATTCCCTGGCCTGTGTTCTATGGGAAAAGAAGAGGAAGACTGTGTAATCCTCTCGGAAGGGGTAATAGAGGAATATCTAGCATTTGACCACACAGATACGTGAGTTATATGTCTTTTAAGCTATTTACCCCTCTCCTCTTTGATGGATTAGTATCTACTTTTTCTAAAGTATAGTACCAACATTACCTATAATTAGATTTATGTCACTTTTTGTTACTACTTTTCTGTTGCTTCTCAGGTATCCAGAGTTCATGTGCTTAGTTGATATAAATCCTTATTACTTCTACCTACCAGACTTCCTTATGTTGTTTCTTCCTGCATATATCATTTGTCTCTTCATGACATTAAACATTTTTAAATGAATTAATTTTTTTCTCCACATAATTTGACTTTACTCTATGTAAATTATCACCAGTAACTCATGGAATCACTGAAACTTTTTAAAAGAATAGTTGAAGGAGATATGAACTTCATTTACATAAATCCTGTTTGAAAAAGGTACATATAGTTTATATAAAACCCTTATGCTCAACACAGATTTTGTAATTAATAGTAAGCACATCAGCTAGTCCTCCCCACACCTCCAGAATTGTGGGGCTATTGGCACTCCCTGCCAGAGAAGAGAGACTTGGCTAACTGGGGCTTTCGGAGTTACAGACACACAGTCTCCAGAAGAGCTTCAGCGTAGCTTCCTGTGCTGTTGGGTTCCCCTCTTTTTCATTTCCAGCCAATTGGCAAATGTTTATTGGATTAGTAAAAGTATTTTAATAATCTATGTTGACTGTTTCCCTAATGAATCATTGCCTTAAATAGTTATGGAGCATAATCACAGTAACATGCACATCATTAAATGTGTCACGTTAATATTAATATAAATGTTATTCAGTTACAGCCCTGGCTGGTGTGTGGCTCAGTTGGTTGAGCACCGGCCTGCAAACCAAAGTTCACTGGTTCAATTCCCAGTCAGGGCACATGCCTGGGTTGCGGGACATGCAAGAGGCAACAAATCGATATTTCTCTCCCTCTTTCCCTCCCTTCCACTCTCTCTAAAAATAAAAAAATAAAATCTCTAAAAAAATAAAGTATCCAATTACAACAAAAAAAGATGATTTCAGTATGCTTGTCACAGCTTGTTACTCAATTGACAACACTGATCTGTTTAAAGGTAAAAAATCACAATGATTCTCAGTCTTATTGTTCTTGTTTTATTTTTTGCAGAGTAGTGGGATGGGGTGGGGTGGGGGTAATAATGGAAATTCAGTCTCCTCTGCTGAGAACTCCCTTTGTTCATAGGGCAGCTTAAAGCATGTGCTACATACTCTAGGCAAGGGGTGGGGGAGGGGCGCAAGTCACACTCCTAAGGAGCACAAAGAACAGTGATGAGCATTCAGTGAAGAATAACCATGAAGTCTTTCCATCTTGTTTCTGTTACAGGGAAGAGGGGTTTCATGGAAAGAAAGCAGAAGCAGCTACAGAGAAACAGAAATTAGGGTATCCCCCCATCGCTCCATTTTACTGCATGAAAGAGGATGTCCTTGCTCACGTGTTTGATGACGTGTGGAGCAAGGTCCTGAGCTGTATGGAGCAGTTGACACGTACTCACTGGGAGGGATTTGCTTCTGGTAAGGATCTTTGTGAAACAATATAAAAAGATAATTGTTTATGATTTCCAAGCACTGACCAGTCAATTAGACTATGTTTCATTAGTGCAAAGGACTCATATTTGTATTTCCCACAGAAACTAAGAGATATTTAGAAAATATTTGAGAATGAGTAGATGAGTAGCAAGGGCTAACCTATGGTGACTAGACGGAGGTTGTGTTTTCTCTTTGAATATAATTATTTGTGACAATAAAATGTGCAAGTGGCAAATACATCTTTAAACTGCTTTATTGAAGAATAATGGATATAAAATAAATCATACATATTTAAGGTATACAATTTGATAAACTGACCTGTGTATAAACCCATGAAATCATGAAACAGCCAATCTAGTCGACATACCCATCAACTCAAAATGACCTCTGTGATCCCTCTCTCCTGCCCTTGCCTGACCCACTCTCCCCAAGTGACAGCTAATC
This sequence comes from Artibeus jamaicensis, assembly GCF_021234435.1. NCBI lineage: Eukaryota > Metazoa > Chordata > Mammalia > Chiroptera > Phyllostomidae > Artibeus > Artibeus jamaicensis. Next base: position 24,654,622 of record NW_026521788.1, read on the forward strand.
TGTCACTGTAGATTTCTTGATTTGCAGAATTTTATATAAATGGAATCATATGGCATTTAACTCTTCTATCAGTTCTTTCACTCATCATGACCATTTTAAGATTCATCCATGTCCTTGTGTGTGTCAATAATTTATTCCTTGTATTGCTTAGTATTCCATTGTTCTATAATGTATTTGTCCATCTATTGGTTGATGGACATTTGTATTGTTTTCAGCTTTGAACTGTTACACATAAAGATGTTATGAACACTACTGTAAAAGAACTTTTTGGAAATACATATTTTTTTCTCTTGGGTAAATTTCTGCAAGTGGAATAGTTGAATTACATGGTTAAATGTATATTTAACTTTTCAAGAATTGTTTGTGTTGGTTTTCTGTGTTGCACAAAAATTATCACAAACTTAGCAGCTTCAAACAATATATATTTATTAGCTCACATATTTGTGGGTCAAAAGTCCAGGAATGGCTTAGCTAGTCCTCTCTCTTTGGGACCTTAAAAGGCTGCAGTCACGGTGTTCGCCAGGGCTGGGTTCTCATGTAGGGGCTCAACTACAGTAGAAAAGGATCCACTTACCCTTTTGTGTGTTCTTGGGAGGATTCAGTTTCTTACAGATGTAGTAGTCATGGCAGCTTTCTTCTTCAAAACTGGCGAGAAAGACTGAGAACTAGTCTGCTAGCAAGACAGAAGCTTATATAATATAACATAATCATGGAAGTGACATCCCTTCACTTTTACTGTCACCTATTTTCTGAAAAAAGTCACAGGTCTTGCCCATCTGCCCACATTCAAAGAGAGGAAATTACACAAATGTGTGAACACCAAGAGGTGAGCATCATAGGGCAGCCACTACATTCCTCCCACCGGTCCCCAATGATTCATATGCTCCCACATGCAAAATACATTCACCTCCCTTCTGAGGTTCCCAGGAGATTCATCCTAATCAGAAGTCTAAACATTTTATCATCTAAATCAGGTCCTTCTATGAATGAAGTTCTTGGATGTAATACAGTAAGTTATTGGGGCACAATTCATTTCCATCCACAGACCTATGAAACTAAAGGTTATATACACAGGTATGTAAACATCTAGCTATGTGATCTAACCATTTCACTCCTAGAGACAAGTTAATCTGACTCCACATCCAACATATAACAATGGGCCAGAGAAAGGATAACAGTTATAGACATTCCAGTTAAAAAGGCAGGGGAGCGGGGATGGAGAGTAAAAAGGGATCCATGTGAAATTTTGAACTCCAATGGGGAAAATATTGGGAGTTCCTTCATTAAGTTTCAAGGCCTGGAAATAATCCTCTCAGCTCTCCACTCCACTGTCTGGGCTCCTAGTTTCACCCTCTGAGTCATCTTTCCTTTCTCAGGAAAGATAGCACATGTTCCCAGCTTGTGTAGATTTACCAGGCTGATTCCTACCAGTAGGATTTTGGAGGTCTGACAACCTTCTTTCATTTAGAATCTTTTGCCATCTAGAGAGACTGAGAATTTCCAAATTCATCAGGTCCTGGTTTCCTTATGTTTAATAGTTTTCCCTCAATTTATCACTCTCATCTTATGTTTTATTATAAGCACCAGGAAAAAAATCAGACCTTACCCTCAACACTTTGACTAGAAATCTCTTCAGCTATATAACCAAGATCATCACTTACAAGTTCAGCTTTTCACATTACCACAAGAGGCCATTTCACTAACCTTTCTGCCACCAAATAACAAACATCTCCCTTCTTCCACGTTCTAATAAAATGTTCCTCGTTTCCTTTGGAGCCATCCCCTAAAGCATCCTCCAAATCCAGATTTCTACTAAATTTGTTTAAGACAATTTATGCCTTCTCCATCATGCTTCTCAAATTTCTTCCAGCCTCTATCAATAAACAATTGAAAGGGAAATTAAGAAAACAACTCATTTACAACAGCATCAAGAAGATTAAAACACTTAGGAATTAACTTAACAAAGGCAGTGCAAGAGTTGTACATTGAAAACTACAAAACATTATTAAAAGAAATTAGAGAAGACCTAAAGAAATGGAAAGATGGCTGTATTTGTGGATGAAAGATTTAATATCATTTAAGATGGCAATACCCCTCAAATAGGTCTACAGGTTAAGTACAATCTTTATCAAAATTCTAACTGCCTTTTTTTGCAGAAATGGAGAAGCTCATCCTGAAATTCATATGGAAATGCAAGGTACCCTAAATATGCAAAACAATATTGAAAAAGAACAAAGTTGGAGGATTCACACTTCCTGATTCTAAAACTTAACACAAAGCTACAATAATTGAAACAGCGTGATAATGGCATAGGACACATTCAAAAATCCAGAAATAAACCTATGCATCTATGACCAATTGATTTTCAGTAAGGGTGTGAAGATCATTCAATGGGGAAAAGAAGAGTTTCCTCAACAAATGGTATAGGAACAACTAGATAGCCACATAGAAAAGAATGAAGTTGGGACTTTACTTGACACCATATACAAAATACCAACTAAAAATGGAAAAAAGACACATTTAAGAACCACAACTGAGAAGAAAACATATATATCTTCATGATTGGCATGAGATTATGTCTGGTAATTTCATGTTGCTTCTGCTTGGAGTTTGTTGAGCTATTTGCATCTGTGGGTTTATTGCTTGGTTTGACAGTGGATTCTTAGATATGACACCAAGTCCACAAATGATGAAAAAATAGATAAATTGGACTTCATCAGAATAATAAACATTTTATATCAAAGACATTATCAAGAAAGGTAAGAAAATCACCTACAGAATGGGAGAAAATAAGCACAAATTATACAACTCATAAGAATCTAGCAGCCACAATATATAAAGAACTACAACTCCACAACAGGATAAACAACCCAATTTAAAAAATGGTCAAATAACTTGAATAGACATTTCTCCAAAGAAGATATACACGTAACCAATAAGTACATGAAAAGATGTGCAAGATCATTATTCATTAGGGAAATGCAAATCAAAATGAAACCACAATGAGATACCATGTCATACCTGCTAAGATGGATGGATATACATATTTTAAAGGACAGTACAAGTGTTGGTGAGAATGTGGAGATTATTGGAACCTTCACACACTGCTAGTGAATATATAAAGTAGTGTAGTCATTGCTGCATTGAAAACAGTTGGGCAGGTCCTCAAAAGATTAAATATAAGTTTACCATTTGACACAGCAATTTCACTCAAAGGCATATAACTGGAAGAATTGAAAACACATACCCACAAAAAGCCTGTGCTTGAAATGTTCATAGCAGCATTATTCATAGTGATCAAAAAGGAGAACCAACCCAAATGTCTACCAACTGATGAATGGATAAAGAAAATTTGGTGTATCATGCATTATGGGCTGCAATGTGTCCTCAAAATTCATATGTTGACCTGGCTGGTGTAGCTTAGTGGATTGAGTGCTGACCTGTTAACCAAAGGGTCACTGGTTTGATGCCCAGTCAGGGCACATGCCTAGGTTGCAGGCCAGGTTCCCTGGTGCAGGGTGCGTGAGAGGCAACCACGAATTGATGTTTCTCTTCCCCTCTTTCTCCTTCCCTTCCCCCTCTCTATACTTTAAAATGGTTAAAAATCATGAATTTTGTTGTGTGACTTTTATTTCAGTAAAAAAATTGTTTTAATTTTTCCAGCCTAAAGGTTATCCTCTAACATTTCTTGTGAGTCTGTTAGTGATGAATTCTTTCATTTGTAGATATGAAAATTTATTTTCCTTTCATATTTTTCAAGATAATTTTACAGGGAATGAAATTTTAGGTAGACAGTTTTTCTCTCAGTACTTTAAAAGTGTGGTGCACTGTCTTCTCATTTGCAATTGAGACAAGAAATCTGATGTCATTCTTTTCTTTGTTCCTGTGTACATGTCTCTTTTTCCTTTGGTTGCTTTTAAGATTTTCTTTTTATCACTGGCTTTGAGCAATCTGATTATGCTGTACCTCGATGTAATTTTCTTCATGTTATTTCTGCTTGGAGTTTGTTGAGCTATTAGGATCTGTGGGATATTGTTTTGTGGAAAGTTTTTAGCCATGAATCCTTCAGATATTTTGTCTGCCCTTCCCCCCACCCCACCATCCCTGAGGACTCTGGTTACTCATGTATATTTTGATCACTGAGCCCTCAGATACTTTTTGAACGTTTTTCCTGTGTATTTCATTTTGAATAATTTCTATTGGAAAACTACCCAAATGTCCCTCAACAGTAGAATGTGATATATTCATACGATGGAGTACTATACCATTAGAATAAGCAAACTACTCTTACAACTTTATTTATACAATATTTATTTATAAAAATAGGTGATGGTAAAGGGCATGAGGTTTTCCTTTGGAGTGAAAAAAGGCATGGGATTAGATAGATAGTGGTGATGGTTACACAACACAATGCATGTGCTTATGCCATGAACTGCACACTTTAAAATAGTTAACATATTAAATTTTATGTTATGGATATTTTTCTACAGTATAATTTTTTTAAACAGGTAATGGGACCTATTTGGCCCATGGCCATAGTTTGCCAGCCCCTGCTCTAAAATGTTAGCCACATGAGAAGCCATGTGGCATAATGGTTACAAGCACAGTTACCAGACAACCTGTGTTCACCCACTGGCTCTGACGCTAACTGTGTGTCTTATACAAGGTGCTTAACCTTGCCGTGCCTCCGCTTCTTTACCTATAAACAAGTATAATTCTAATATTTATTTCGTATGGTCACTTAAGAAATAAACAAGTTATGTGAAATTCATAGAGTAGTTCCTGTAATATTTATGAATGCAATAAATGTTGGCTATTATCATTACTTTAAAAAATACCACATGGAAAGAGAATACATGCATTTTTGGCTTTGGTGTGGACCAGTTGGTTAGCTGTTGTTAGGGCCAATCTGCAGGAACTGGTATAAACCTATCCCTACTACTAGAGAATTGTTTTTTTCTACCTCTGTATGAGAAAGAAAAGCCAAACTGCATGCTAGTCATATGTACAGTAGGGCCACATGGCAACCTGTCATATTTGGAAGTGTCAACTCTAAACCAGAAGTATATAAAACTGAGCAAATGTAACTATTTGTTCATTTTTATAACTTGGTATTTTTACCATCATTTTAACTTTCAGTCAAGCCAGCATTAAAATCTAAATTGTGGAAGAATGTTTATTATTTATTTTAAAATTATTTTAAGCCTGATTTGCTAATGGGGAAACAAGCTTCACTGGACATATTTGTCGAGGACAGTTCTACCTCCTCAGAACAAAACAGGAGTAAACAGAATGATCACGGGTGCAATTTAGAACCAATGACCAACAAGAGTTATAGATATTAGTTTTACTCAGAAACGTAATCTCTCAATTTGAATTCCGTTTCTGAGCCAAATTTAATGGTGAAAAGCACTAAAACCCACCAAAATCCAATGTTTTGTAATTATGATCCATGAAGCTATGGACACTCTTGAACATTCCTCCTGGTATATGTGCAAGAGCTCCTCTAGGGTACACACCAAGGAGGTTGCTGGCTCAATGGAAATGCATCTTCAACTTCACTAGATATCACCAAATTGTCCAAAGTGATAGTACCAGTTATGTATATCCACCAAGAGTACGTGAGCTCCTGTGCTCACAATCTTATCAATAATTTTTGATCAACTCTAATTTTCTGTTGACATATAAAAGGATGTCTCATTGTGGTTTTATATCTTCATTTTTTAAGTTGAAGTACAATTTACATATAGTACAATTTTCCCCTCAGTGTACAGTTCATGTTTTCCACCTCCTTTGCTTTGAACTGAATTCAGGATTTCTTTAAGCTTTCTTCTTCTAGTGCACTAAGTCTGTCTTTAGCAGGATCTAATCTGCTATTGTCTCTGCTGAGAGTTTTTCTTGTTCTTTAGCAATTTCAGTTCACGTAATTTCATTTTATTTTACAAATCTGCTTGGTTATTTTTATGTCTTACTCTTTACTCATATTTTTTCCATTGCTTCACTTCTTTTACATTTTGGACTTGGTAATTTCAATTTCTTAAGTCTTTGCTGACCTGATTATGCTGTTTTTGCTTGCTTTTTATCAAGTTGTTTTGTGTCCTTATAAGTTGTGATTTGTAACAGTGGGTTTTAATCTTGCAGCTTTGTGTGTGGAAATTCTTTGAGGCCTGAATTAATGGGGTGAAGGTTTATCTAGTGTTAGTAGTCACTAGTCACATGTGGCTATTTAAATTTTAATTAAAATTAGATTTAAAAGTCTGTTCCTCAAACTAAGCAAATGTTAAGTTCTCCATTGCTACCTGTGGTTACAGGCCACTATGTTAGACAGTGTGTATGTAGAACATTCCCATCAATGGCAAATATTCTGTTGCATAGCTTTGCTCTAGAGATTTTTTCTTTTTTTGCTTTAGAGCCTTATACTTCTGTACTTGTTGGCTTCAGAACTCCCCAAACCCTGTACTTGTCACATTTTGATGAGAAAAAAGTTTCAGCACTCAGGTGCTTGCTCAGGACTCATTGCATTTGCTAGAATTTGCATGAGTGGCAACTCCGTCTTGCAAGAGAAAATGCTTCATTCCTTGGTACTTGTGTGTTTTGGTGCTTGTCATGAGTTCCAAAATGAATTAACAATCAGTACCAAGGTACCACTGTATTTGCTTTCCCTTAAGCCAGGTACCAATAGGCATTGAAGCCTGGGAAATTTCCTTAAATAGAATTCTTTGAGGATTTTTTTGGAACCATGCAGGTGGTAAGAAATTGGGCTGAAATGATGAGTGAAGCCTAGCTTGAGAATGAATTCTCAAGGAAGATTTTTTTCACAGTACTGTTGCAGTGGGTCTGGAGATATCCACGGATAATATTCTGTTGTTTTTGTTTTTGTTTTTTTGCTCAGATGATGAGAGTAATGTTGCAACCACCAGATCAGCTTCAGAAAGCCCCTGTGTGCTAAGTGAGCCACAACCTTTGGTCTTACCTCGCGTGCCACAGTCTAAGGTGCTGTCGATGACCTCCAATCTGGTAAGCCCCCAGAGGAGTACACTGTAGAGCCTTGAATTATTCTTGCCAGAAGTTTTCTCTGAGTTATTTGTATTAAATGTAGTGTTTATGGCTCATTTTTCAGTAGTTATGTGTTTATCACTACAATCCAGTGATTCTATGTATTGACAAAAGACAATTCAATTTGAAAAATTAATAGCAAATCAGGGTTAAGTTATTCTCAGTCAGCTCTTTGAAAATGTATGTATTAACTGTGTAATCTAGAAGCAACTATATGGTCAGCCTAACTCTTCTGGGAAGAATGAAGAATATGATGAAAACAGGAACCAGATATCAGATATTTTAAGGCCTTCACATTTCTGTCCTTTGAATATCTTTCGAATCCCTTCCCTCTTTTTTTTTTTTTTTGTCACTGCCTACTTGATTTTTGTTTTTAATGTTTTGCTTTTTGGTGTTTAGTACTCAATGCAGGTGTAAAAGGCAAACCAGAGAGAAGTGGTCTCAATTAAGTCTATGGACAAACGTAGATGTGGCCATCTTTTGTAGAAGGTTGAGCCTGCTGAGGAGCCTGGTCTCATCCAGTGTAATGATTATGAAGTAGCAGCTACTACATGATAATTTTCCAGTGTTACCTGTAGCAAAAGAGTTGGGGGAAGGAGGGAGTAGTGGGGAGGGAAAAAAGAAAAGAGAAAAGGGAGTCTAATGCTTGGGCCAAGTTCATCAACCCTGGATTTTACTACCAGCTCTAGTATTTGCTTTGCTGGTATACTGAGCAGATATTGCACAGCTGCATTTAGAAAAATGTTACTTAAAAATAAAACCAGCAAGGCTCAATTAATACCTTATCACATCAAAGGATGAACCAGGTGAACTAATGTTCCTTGGATGGTAATAAAATACTTCTACATGTAGAACTGGTTTTGGCTACGGTTTAGGAAACCTAAGTCCTGATCAGTTAACTTGAATGGTTCTGGCTAATGATGTAAAGAAAAAAGCGTTAATCCACACATTCTTGAGAGAAAATGGGAGGAAAGTGAATGGCAAAGGAAATGACCAGATGACCTTAGAACAAAGAAACAGGACTCTGAGGTCCTAATGTCAGTCCAACTTAGACTAGATCCTTCTAATAAACAGTCTTCAGAATTTCAGTTCTGAGACATGACTACTGCAGGAGTAGTGAAGGAGAAAGAATTAGTTTGTGTGGAGTGTAAGACTGTGATGATGGTAGAGATCATGTTAGAGTTTATCCTTATTTTAAAAACTTTGTTCCATATTTGTTTTCTTTTCTCACAATAATAACAAAGGTCCTCTCTCCCCTATGACAGTGGCTACTAAGTGCTTTCATTTAGGTTGGTCAGGCTTCCCACACCTGCTGTCATTGAGGAAAGGACTATGACCCTGTCATCTTGACAGTGAACTTGGGTCCCAGCTAGGCTACTGACCAAGATGTTACAAAAGTTAAGGCACAGGACAAAAATGTATACATGACCTAATTTGGAAATAATAACTTTTGGCAGAGTTGGGAAACTGAGCAGGTATCTTCGCCAACCAATAATGAGTAACATCTTCTTCTAACGTGTAGATGAGTCTCTGTCAAGCAGCAAGTGGTCATCAGCCAAATGTGAATGGTCTCTTGGTTCACGGAATGCCTCTACAGCCAAGAAATCTCTCCCTGATGGACAAAATCCTGTAAGGAGTATAAAATTCTAATAATCTAGAGTTTAAGTAGATCACTGAGAAATAAAAGGAAAGTCAATCAGTCAACATGTATGTATTGCTACCAAGCAATCAGACATCTTGGGAGTAAAAACATCTAAGGGAGATGGTCACTACCCTCAAGGAGTGGATAATTAGAAAGAGAAGACACACATGAGTGAAAGAGACCTAACCAAATAGGGCATTTTTGTGACTGAGTGCCAAGTGTGTGGTACCCAGAGTGAGTGCTATGATGGCCCCAAAGAAGGAAGACATTTTGGCAGATAAGTGTAGATTTTGAACTTGTCCTTCAAAGATGGGAATTTGGAAAGCAGAGAAAAGCAGTAGAACTATTCTAGGTAGGAGAAATTATATGGGAGAAGATTTGGAGATGGTAAAATACAAAATATAATACATAGAACAGAAAGACCATTTCTGCTACAGAAGGAGACAGGTCAGAACTTGAATGTTTCTGACCGAAGATTACTGACAATCTTCTAGAATTTTTATTGCCAAGCAGTATTCTATTCTAAGAGTGTACAATTTGTTAATCCATTCTTCTGTTAGTGAACACTTGGGCTGTTTCCAAGTTGGGGCTGTTATACGTAAAAACACTGTAAATATTTCTGCACAGGTCTTTTTTGTGGACCTGTGTTCTCATTTTTCTTGGTTTAGTATCTAGAAATCAAACTGCCATAAAATTTTCCAAAGTAATTGTACCTACCATTTTATACTCCTAACCAGCAATGTATGAGTTTCAGTTGGGGAGTACATATATTTAAATCAGGAATTTGAAATATTTCACAACAGTAGAACATAGATTGAAATGTAGGACATGTAGGTTAGGAATCTAATGCAGGAGTTGGAACATGTGCCCCTAATGGTCTGTCTGCACTCAAGTTGTAGCAAAGGATGAGAAAGAAATGAAGTGTAGGAGATTACAAAAGAAATCAAATTCTATAAAAATAGAAGAATCACAGTCAACTTTGAAATTTCAAACTCAATGGAAGCTTGTTTGGGAAGGTAAGTCTGGTTTGGGGTGTGTTGAGTTTACAGTGATGGGCCATGTTGTGGGAAAACATGCCAGAGGTCATATTTGGCAGTTGATATAGAAGTCACCTGGCTAGAGGTGATAAGCAAATTCAGTTATGAAATTAGGGTGTGTAAAGAAAATGCGTACGTGAATGTTCAGGGAAGCAGGGAGACCAGAACATCTCTTGTAATGCTCAAGGCTTAGCCCTATTCCTTGATGGGTACTTTCCCTTCCTACTCCTCCAGCACCGAAGCATATTTTGCACTAGAGGACATCAATGTGGCCTGGAAGGTTGAGGAATTTGCTGAAGGCCAAAGAGCAAGTGGCAGAGCTTGCTTCATTGTTCCACTGCCTTCTTTTCATTGTGCTTTACAATAGAGCCAAACATCCTCTCACAGGCTTAAAAAACAAAACACCTGAATCTATAGGGCAGAGTTTATGCTACTGAACCGTTCAGGCAAAGTATTTTATTTATCAGAGTACTTACATCAGAGTGTTCTACCTCACAGTTGCTTATACAAACAAGAATCTACTGTGGTCCTACTGCCTGTGGTAGCACAAGGCTCTGGACCTTTTGCCTGCTCCCAGATTTCTAAGGAACCCAAACTCCTCCCCCTGCAAGTTCCAATTAGCTCAGCATTTTAATTTCTGCAGGGGTAGTCACATTGCTTCCAAGCAGCAAGATTTGCCTTTCAACTAAGTCTTTCCGGTGACATTTTTCAGCACCAAGGAATGCCTTGAATATGATAGGAATTGGTCCCTGAGGTAAACTTTCTGGAAGCACTTCAGAGGAGGTACCCTTCAGGTTAGCCCTCACTGGTAACTGAAGGAAGTGACTGTGATTGCAGGTGAATAAGAACTTTATTTCCCAAATCTCTATTCTGTGTACGACTGAAATGATGCCCTTCTTTGAAGAACACATTCTCATGCCTAGGCTAGATAATGTAAGTTCTGAAAACTATGTTAGTTTTTACTTTTGCATTTTTCTCCCATGAATGTTTTATAGTCTGTTTTTTACCCGTTGAGTTGTGTCTCCCAGTACAGAGCAATCTCAATTTCACTGTGGGTTTCTTTGGCCACTAGAGATCTCGATGACAAGCTACTTATGAGGCCTGGGTCCAGTACCACCCTTTCGACCCGAAATTGGTCAAATCGAGCCCTAGAGCTTTGTACATCATCTCTGTCATACACAGTGCAGTCCGCCAGGAGGCGCAATCCCCCACCACGAACCCTGCATCCCATCAGCACAAGCCATTCCCGAGCTGGAACACCAAGACCTGTGGAAGAAATCCTCAGAGGATCCCGAGTGTAGGTTTTATAAGCAGAATTTCTGGAAACTGTGGTAAAACTCATGAAGAATTTTATGTAATGAATTTAAGTATAATATTGAAATACATTTCTAGAAACTAATCATTACATATTCTTATGATGGATTGCACACTGGTTCAAATCCATCCACTACAGAAAAAAAATGGCTTAAATGTGAACACAGATACTGGACCTTTCTGTTGATTTAGCTGAAGATTTCTATTTCTACAAATAAAATGTTGGCTAAATGTTGGCTTACCAAATAAAAGGTATATATATTTTATTATTTTCCTTAGTGGGAACATGTTCAGTGAAGTTCATCCCACAATAATAGTTAATTCTCATTTAATGTTTTCTGTACCACTGGAATTGCTTATTCCACTGACAATGAAGTTTGTAAACCTTAGAGAAATTATTGCTTATAATTTATATTCCAGGAAAAATACCCCTCAGCACTTCTTAGGAAATAACACTACACATATCCTCTCCCATTTCTCACCCTTCATTTGCTACACACTGAGCCTCATTGTGCAAAAAATACCAATTTTTACAATTAAATTCTTTAGTTAACTCACAAAATGTAGGATGATTTCTAGGATTATGATCAAGGGTATGAAATAATGTAACTGTTTTGAATTCAGCTTCTAACTTAAGCACATACCACTATACTTGTCTCCCACCATTTCTTGATTTTGATTTTTCAATTTCTCATTATAATTTATCCCAACACTCACTAAAAGAGATGTCCAAAACCACCAAAAATCTTTGTCAGGAACTGGGGTTCACCTCACCAGCTCACTATTTTATTGTGTTGCTGAGGCAGTCTCTATGCTGTTATAGCTATAGATTCATTCATTTAGGAGTGAGTGGTCTTGATGTATAATTAATCTCTTATCCCTTCTGACAGTGCATTTTTTCAAAGTGAAAAAAGAAGTTGCTTTGTTTTTTCATGGACATGAAAGTATCACTGTTTCAATTACTGTCTTGGGTATGAGTTACACAGCCAACTGCTCCAGACTCCATGGAAGAAAATGGGAGTGTAGGACCTTTCCTGGGAATTATAGTTATTAGTGAAAAGGACAGTCAGAACAGTGAATTCCATCAGATGTAAAATTACAAACCCATTATTGGTAGAGAAGTGCAACATCAGATAGGGAGAAAAGTTTTTTTACAGATTTTATTTATTTTTAGAGAGAAGGGAAGAAAGAGAGGAAGAGAAATATTGATGTGCAAGAGATACAGGGAAGCCTCTTGCATGCCCCACACTGGGGACCCAGCCCACAACCCAGCCATGTGCCCTGACTGGGATTTGGACTGATGACCTTTCAGTTCACAAGCCAGCACTCAATCTAGAGTCACACCAGCTAGAGCAGTGCAAACTTTTATTCCAATTTTCTGTGAAAGGGTCAACTGCTGTGTTCAGGATAGTTTCAAGAAAAATCATAAAATACTATGAAAAATCCCAAAGTCCTTTCATTGAGATCTCTTTACTTAAAAAGGTTAAAGTTTTGTGTATGACGTTAAATTCATGTTGAATTTATCCTGATCAGTTTGCTTTTGTTCTAACTTGATGCTTTCATGTCTTGTGTTCACTGCTTGATCTGCAGCCAGGTGATGGCTGACTCGCTCTCTACTCCCTCACCAATGCCCCTGAGCCGAAATAATCTGCTGCCACCTATTGGCACAGCCGAAGTGGAACACCTGAGCACTGTGGGGCCACCACAAAGGCAAACGGTATATGTCTGTTCCCTATTGCCTTTCCATGCGCTTATAAAACCTCATGACAGTAATTCTGTAGGACCTATACTCTGGCCTTAACATACTATATTTTGCCTAAAGCAATACTGAATTCTATTCGATGCCAGTGGAATTGGAGGTGCTTGGCTTGGTAGGGTTCATGTAGTGTACACATAGCAAATTGTTTTAATTGTTTCTGTAATTTTGTCTCTGCCACAGAAAACCCACGGTGATGCTAATCGTGCTCGAAGTGCAGTGGTGGATGAGCCTAATCATCAGCAGCCCCAGGAGAGGCTCCTTTTACCTGACTTTTTCTCCAGGCCCAACACAACTCAGTCATTTTTGGTAGTGACATTTCCTCTGTGGTCTTGATAATTGGGGAAAAGGAAAAAAACACTAGTTTGGCAGACTTAAGACTCTACATAGTGGCTCGGTCGACTCAAAGCATAAAAGTTGAGGTTCTAACAATGAAAATAGTGTTTTAAGAACATTTTGTTGAAATTCTAACTGGACTCTTGCTACTCATTCTTTTAACGTGTAGAATAAAGTATTATAAAATGCTAATCAGGCCTGAAACATCACTAGAGGCCAATGACAAAACTGAAGCTGTCTGCCTTCAGGCACGTCATGAAAAGGCAAGATTCTTTGGAAAAAACAATAATGCTGGGAAAAAGTAGAAAACAGCAGGAAAAGAGGAAAACCAAGTATGAGATGAGTTGACTCCGTAACAGAAGCTATAGGCATGGGTCTACAGGAGCTGAACAGGGCTGTTGAGGACAGGACATTGCGGACATCATTCACAGGCTCAGCAGGAGTCACCCAACTCAGCAGCATGTAACACGCAAACACAAATGCCTTATGTATGAATTACAAAATGTAAAAAAGTTAAAGTTTAGATATTTCTTGAGAATAAGCAAAAAAAAAAAAAAGTTAAACCTCAATGTATATTTGGTCAGCCTAACTTCATTCTCCAATGCTGTTCTCATGGAGTTTATACCAATAGTGCTGTCATATAACGATGTGGACTGCTGGATGGGCAACTTAGGACTTTTTTTTAGTTAAGATGCCTAACACTGCCTTATTATTCTGTGTATATTTATTAGCCCCTTTACTTATAAGCGAGTAATAGAAAAACCTTGTTGGGAGACTGGTGGTTATCCCCTGGCCTTGCCCAGTTGTACACTTGCTCGGCCCCTCCCCATCTGCTTTGTTGTAAGAGGGCTTGCTGGGCTTGGGGAAGTGACTGGGGCCACACTTAGTGCCCAGGAATTAGGGTCTGCACAACCTATGTATTTCCAGGATAGTGGTGTTTGTAGCCCTCTTATCCCAACTCATAACCCTTGAACTGTTAGAGCCTAAAGCATCATCTTTAGGCTATACATTGAAGCATACAATCTTTCCTCCACTAGAATGAGAATGAATGGGCCACTGTATTAGTTTCCTAGAGTGGCTGTAACAAATTATCACAAACTGGGTGGCTTAAAATAGAAATTTATTGTTCCAGAGCCTGAAGTCCAAAATCAAGGTGTCAGCAGAGCCATATTCCCTCTTTAGACTCTAGGAGTCTCTTCTTGCCTCTTCCTAGCTTTTGGTGGTTGTCAGCAATCCTTGGTGGTCCTTGGCTTTGCAGCTGCATCACTCCGATTCATTTGTCTTCACATAGCCTTCTTCTAATTTCCCCTCTTATAAACATACCAGTCATTGAATTTAGGGCCCACCCGAATCCAGTCAGACCTCATCTGAGCTTGATTATAAGGGCATAGATACTATTTCCACATAAAGCCACATTCACAGGTCCCAGGTGCATATAAACTTTGAGGGGACACCATTTACCCCAGCAGACCTCAGGAGGCTTGATCCTAGGGTGAGTCACCCAAAACACAGGCAAAAGGGAAACATGAGCACTTTTGATTCTTTCTCAACATGAACCTTAGAAAGTTTGAGAACCTTTATTAAATGTGTCTTCTCATAATTTGACCCAGAACATTTGTTAAGCAATGTTTGTTGATTATATTCTATAGCTAGATTCTCTTGTATCAAACATTTAATTGTGGTTGCCTTAGGAGTAAAGGTGAACACATGAAAAAATTCAAGTTTCTTCGTTTTTATAGTTATAAAACAAAAGTGAAACTTTCTTACCTTAGCCATTTCTTTCTCAATTTGCTGTCATGAAAAGGGATGAGCTAGTAGCTCAATGTAACTAAAAGCACTAGATCTGAGTCCTGGGCCTGGCTCTGCCAAACAAGCACTCTGCTCCTTGGTGGTCTTGTCCAGAATGGGAATCAGCATTCATGGGCCATCTGGCTTACTGCTTGTTTTTATTTAAAAGTTTTAGGGCAGAATCATCATGCTCATTCATATACTGTCTCTGGCTGCTTTCCCATTACAACTACAGAGCTAAGTAGTTCCAACAACAGCACTGTGTACCACCAAGTCTAGAATACTTACTATCTGGCCCTCTATGAATACATTTGCTGACCCCTGATCAAAACATAGGGCTTCAAACAGGAAAAAAAAATTCCTGAAATCTCTTGATTGTAATGCTGTGACATGGAACCGAGGGCTATTTTTTTATTCCAGAAGTGCCAGCGAGATGGCATGGATAGCTTTTATTTTTTGATATTTCATATTTTACTATTTTAGAACTTAAAATCTTTATAATTTTGAAATGTTTCACATTATTATATTTTAAGTACAGAAATCATGAATGTTTCAATGCTGCTGAAAATGCTGTTCATTGTTTTAAACAGTCAGCAGGCAACAGAAATTGTATTAAATTCCCCTGGTGGCCAATTATATTTAGGAATATTAAACCATACAGATTATTTATAAATGCTAAGGTTTTCTTAAAGGCATATTAATAAAGCTGTAGAACTTGCAATTTTTACATGTTAACAAATGGCTCTGTGGACCTCTGGCTTTGGATTTTTCCCCTGGAATGTAAGAGGGTGCACTCAACTAACTTCTCCCTTGGATTAGTGGAAAATGCCATTTACATTGTTGTCCAATTGGGAGGTTTTCTCTATAATTCTACTAACATATTACCTTTTGGGAGACACAGCATTACAAATGTCTCTTTTCTTTTCAGCTGGACACGCAGCATCATCATTCATGTACTGCTGAGTATCCTCACCAGGCCAGACCCGGGAGGGCATCTGCAGGGACAGGTGGGGCCAAGACTTATTCTACCACTATGTGGCTATGTTAGGACCCTACCTTGGTCTTTTAATTCTATGCTTATTCTCCTTTCCTTTGGCTTTTACATTTCATTTTCCTACATCTTTGCAAGTCACCTCAAATTCATTTTGGAAGATGGGATATAATAAAAAGATTGAGGAGAGCTTTACTGTTCAGAGCCAAAGTTTCAGATTTGTTTTCATTACAGTATGTAAATGAACCTCTCCCCACTTTGGCAATGTAAACAGTACTTTTTCTTTAAAAAAAATTCAAACAAGTTACTTTCATAACATTCAAACACTGCATTAATGTTATGTAGGCAAAATCCATATTGCGATAGAATAAACTGCTTTGGTTGGTTAACCTGCAAGGCCAACAAGGTAAGACAAAACAATTCTAAAAAGGCAAGATATGCTCAGTCTGATTCTATCCCATTTACTTTTTGGTTTCTACATTATATTGTGTAGCTTCTATTTTCCTGTGAGTAATGGGAGAAAATTTAAGAATGTCTTAATTCTTCTTATAATAGTCTTCTTATAGTTATCAAGAATATAGTTATTCTTCATTCTCATTTTGTTATAGGTGAAATTTAGAAGTGGGACAGTTAGTATGTTTCCTGTTAATAAGATTCATCAGCAAGTACATTAAAAAGTAATCTGCCCAAAACGATTTCTGTAGTCCAAATGAATTCTCTTAATTCAGTTCTTAGTGGCAGTGTGGTAGTCTTTGAATGCTTTCAATGGATTATTTTCTTGGATCAGTCATCACAGAAAAGCAATCCTGCCTCTGCGCTGAGTTATTAAATTTAGCCATGCTCATGGTCAGGTGTAACTAGTGTAAAATTTAGTTAAGTGAAATATTTTATTCTTTTTCAATTAGTGAAAACTTCTCTAAAACTTAGGTTATACTTTCATATCTTAATGTAGATATTTTCCCATAAATACGCAAGTTTTTTTGTTGCCTTGGCAAATATATATTTTACTACTCATTCCCAGTCTCCAAATTTAAAGTCCACCTGGTTATTGGAAGGGGAAAAAAAAAAGCCTTCAGATATGAATTTGAGAATACCAAATCTAATATCTACTAATGTGTCACTCTATGATATCCTCTTAATCTTACAGGTCCTCAACCACATGGGTCTACAGTAAAGTCTCAAAACAGAAGTGGGCCAGTCTCCAGAACCAGGCAGGGACCATAGGGCAAATGAGAAGAACCTGCTTCAGGCTGCAGCAAACACGTGGGAAGATTTCATAAGCCAGTGTTCATGTGATGCAGACTTTGTATAGAAGAAACAACTTGAAACTATCTTCATGGAGAGTTATTTTGGTACAATCCACCAAAGATTACATGGGTACTGTTTCTATCTCCAGTTACTGTCTTCTTTCAGCATTAATTTGAATTATTCCAACAGACAGTAAAGTTTGCACCAAAAGATATAACAAAAGAATAATTACTCCCAAATCACTGCTCATGTTGTCTGTTAACAATGAACAGTTCAATTATTATAGGATCCTATAAGACTATACATACACAAAAAACAGCAAATTATTGATAACATTAAGTCATCACTGGCTTTGAAATACTTCTGCTTATATTAATTTCTGGAGAGTTGTACTCAGTTTTAAGTCATTTTTAGCAGATAGGGCTGTCAAAAATCTGAACAACTCATCAAACAGATGTCATTCCTAAAGCTTTTGCTTTAGATGTCCAGCCCCACAGACAGATACAGAAGGGGTGAGTAGCTTAAAGACGTCGATGTTAAACACTGGTGTAGAGTAACATATGTAATAAACCATAATGCATATTACTTTTTTCAGATAGGACAGCTCAACCTCATAATGACTGCTTGGTATCAGGTTATACTTCTTTTCTTTAGTGGTCATATTTTTCCCCAAATACTAAATTCAACTTGCCAGATTTTCTCCTTCAGCTGTAAAAGTCAATTAAAAAATTTATAGAATCTTTCTATTAGTGAGCCAGAAAGATACCATTCCCTAAAATTTCAGACACTTGGTGATTACTCCAATATGAATATATCCTAAGAGCAGAAGCAGAGAACTTAGACATTCTTATAATTCTACCCTGGATCGTCTCCTGAGTGCACCCATGAATGCAGCAACAGTTTGAACTATGGCTTTATTTTATTTAAATTTCATTCAACTTTAATGATCATACCGGTTTTAGAACTTATTGTTAATCTTCAGAGGGATAAATTCAAGTGACTGTAAGGTGGGGTAATTTTTGTATTTTATCAAAGTGTTCTAATGCTATCATATGAAGACAGATGCTTCAAACAACCTGTATTAAATTATATTTTAATACAATTAAAGAGTATATTTTTTAATCTGTGTATAGTCCACAAACTTGAAAACATGTCATGTACTTATCCGATAAATTATGATATATAAAGCTCAGTAACAGAAGACTTATTTCATGCATATGGCATTGAAAATATTACTCTACAAGCCAGGGATTTTAAGTTGAATAGTCCTTAAAATCCTTCCATATAGTCTAATAAATACATACAACTCAACTACATAAGTGAAAATCTCTGTACTATTCTTGCAAATCAATACCATGAGTGCATGAAAACAAACCACTGAGAGCTTTACTTTCAAAATCAGAGTTAAGAGTCAGAAGGGCCTCTAAGACATCATTTACCCAAACTCCCTCACCCTTTCATGGATGAGAAAACAAGTTCCCACAAACTCAGTGACCTGCCCAAGAACATTTATCAGTAATATTCCAGTGATCATTTAAAACTTAAACCATGTTTTACTTGTTAATCATGTTAAGACTTATAAAGATGCCTGAAGTAGTGTGAACAACTTTTTCTCCTGTACTTCAAGCAAAGAGTACAAAACCTGGTTCAGTGAAACAAAGAGAGAGAGAGAAAGAGAGGATCTATTTAAGAATATTAAGACCAAAAGCAAACTGTCAAATGTTCTGAAGACATTCTTGCTAAGTGGAATACCTGTCATAATAAACATCCACATCACTCCAAATACTCTGCATGTCACTCTTGTGTAGCAATATGACAGCTGGTAAGGGAAGTATGGACAGACCCACATTCTAGATAAAGTTCCTTGTACAGAGATCTACAGAAGCAAGTGCTATCAAAAGTATACCAATCTGCCCCTCTCACCTCAATGATCACCACCAAATTCCTTCATAGGAGGACTTCACAGAATGTCAGAGGATTTCTAGGATATATATACTAAGATCAGTTTGAGTTGACTCTGGTTACATACTTAATCCAAATAATTTAGTCAGGAAAAACAACTTTTCCCAAGGGTTGAGTTGACTTTTGTTTTCAGATCTTGACTGTACCTTCTGCCTACAATGCCATCAGCTAACACCTAATGACTTTTGAAGAGAAAATTCCATTATTTCTTTTCTTTCTTGAGAGCTGTTTTTTTCCCTCCTCGTTTGGAAGGTTTGCAGTACTTTGCTTCCATCTGAGCCAGAAAACTGTCCATTTCCTTTTGCCGATCCTTTTGTCTGCTCTGTTTGAGAGTTAAAACACAAGCTTTCAAAACACTAGATTATTCATAGACCAAAGTACTTAGTGATTACCAGGGGCTGGTGGGAAGGGAGAATAGGGATTGACTACTAACAGACAAGGGGTTTCTTTTTAGGGTGATGAAATGTTCTGGAATTAGATGGTGGTACAACTTGATGAATATATAAAAAAAAACCTTTGAAGTGTACACTTTAAAAAGATGAATACATGATAGGTGAATTATGCCTTAGAAAAGACAAAACACCCACAACATTATACGTATACTCTGAAGAAAATATTAACTGCAGGAATCAGAACAAGAAGAAATGGCAGCAGCCTTCACAAACAGCTTGCCAACTTTACCTGAATGACCGCTTTCAAGTTACTTTCTCCATCAAGACCCAGCTCCTTTCTGCTCATTTCTGCTTCTTTAGCCTCTTCCTCAGCCTAAAACAGAAACTCATGTGAGATTCCATTTCAACCTAAAAATATATCCTCTTTGCCAAAAGCAAATCTGAAGACCCTTTCTATTTGAAGATTACTTAGAATAAACTTGCATAACTAGGTCATTCATTAAAAGGCAAAATTGCTGAAAGCAAGCAGTATGTCTTCTGATTCTGATAAGCATTTCTGAGTTCTCCTCATCTTTACTTGTTAGGGGTAGCAAGTACTTCAGTATTAATAACCATGTGATTATAAGAAGGAAAACAAAATGCTTGGAGAACTAAGGAAGGCATTTTGAAGGATGCCTTCAAAAATATTACCAGGATACAGGCACCTCAGGATTCCTCCTCTGGAAACCCAATTTACTATATGTGACGTGTCAGCCTTGAAAGCAACCCTGGTTTAAAAATCTCAAGAGGTCAGACTAAACACTAACAAATTCAGCTTTAACCTTTCTTTACCTATTTCAAGCCACCTCTCTTGCCAAATTTTCCTAGGGCACTGATTCCAAAATACCACCAGAATACCTGGGAAAGGCTAATAAACTGTTTTTTTTTTTCCTTCAGGGCAACAACTAAAACTATTAAGAGGTTCCAACCCCAGAGAATTTTCTAAATAGCAACAAATACTATTAATACTGAGAGTGATGACATATTAGAACCTTTTTATTCCAATAAAGTTTCCATTGTCTACTTTCAGACCAATTTCTCTTAATACTGTATTAAGTATTAATACGGTATTAATACTTAATTAATACTCCCCGCACAGAACGTGCTGGAGTCCCTCTCAAATCTACACCACCCCCTTCCCCCAATACTTTAGGGAAGTTTCTCAAGCTAATATCCTATTACTTAATACTACTATGCTCAGTTTCACCTGAGAAAATGATTACCACCTTAAACTGCCATCTTGAGCCTAATAGTCTATAAGCCAAAATGATACTTAAAAAATTTTTTCTCATCCAAGAACATTTTTTTCATTGCTTTTTAAAGTAAGAGAAAGGGAGAGAAACACCAATGTGAGAAAGAAGCATTGACTGGTTGCCTTCCATACATGCCTGTAATGGGGACTATATGCATCTGGACAAGGGACCAAACCCACAACCTAGGTAATATGCCCTGACCGGGAATTGAACATGTAACTGTTTGGTTTCAGGACGATGCTCCAACCACCTGAGCCACACAGGCCAGGGTCAGAAAGATATATCTTGATATACATTTTACTTTTCTCAACTCAACACACATAAATCAGCTTCCCCGTATTATTTTTTAACTAAAATCTGCAAACTTAGTCATACTCCAAATTCAGGCATACAAAATAAGATATCCACCTAAGATACCCACCAAATATTTAAAACCTCACAGTTTGCTCTCCATGGACTTCCCATTATGAAAATCAGGTTAAAGCAATGGTTACTTAGTTACTAGTCTGGTTTACCCCCAAAAAACCAGAGGCACAGATGTTTCCTACTTTGAATCTACGCCCTCCGGGAACCCCAGCTGTCCTTAAGCTCCTTTCCCTACCACCACCAACTCCACATTTAATATGGGTATAAAGGACACACTTGTTTCAAGCCTGGTTCTCCAAAAGTGTTCCTTGAAATGTGTTTGGAGACGCCATCAAAATAAACTAAATAGCTTTGATTAAAAAAAATTTTTTATTATTCTGGACTCAAAAATCAGTCTGGGTGAATATGTACCTATGTATTTGGACTCCATTACTTTAGCTCCTAAGCAATACCTCAGAAAAGCTACAAGAATTGGTCCATGTGAAGAATGTTTTAGCATTAAGACAATAGTAATCATTTAAATGATCCACGTAGTAAATTGCTCTTGAGCACAACATACTAGGGACAAGTTTCTCTTGATGAGCTGATATGCTCATTTGATTTAATAATAGCTTACATAGCAAGTTAACCTTCATACTCGTTTCTATATTTCCATTACTGGAAATATCCTCAAATTCTTTTTGGAGGCAGTCAAGATATAAATGGTAAATAGCATTCAAAATCTTACCCTCCTTTTCCTAGCATTCATCTTTTGCTTTGATTCTTTGACAAAGGCATTATAGGACGGGACCTCTCCAGCATCAATGGCTTGCTGGATAATGTTCCTTATCCTGGGTTCCTCTGTGAACTGCACACACAGCACGGACTCCATGATCTGATCCATGTCCCCTTTGAAGTCCACATAGGCCTGTTTAATATCTGCCAACTCTTCTTCTGAACCTTTGTATGTCTTTTCAAAAGCTTGAATGTCTTCTAGAGATATCTAAACAAATAAGGAACACATGCTTTACCTTTGAGAATATTACTTGAAAATTAGATTTAAATGTTAAAATACTGCTCCCCAAATACAAGTTGCTGAGTTAAAATTGTTGCAAGGAACCAAATTTTCTATGCCAACTCTTTTCCAGAGTTCTCCGCAGTCCAACCTTCAGAACTAATAAATTATGGGTCAAGAAAATTTAAGTAATGTTTCCAGTGGTACGAAGAGACCCAGAGAAACACTCAGGACTTACATTTGGATATGTAAAGCACATCTTGTAAAAAATTAAGTTTCCCCCTTTTTCACTACAATCACTCCACAGCCACATCAATTAAAGACCCATTTCGACAGGTAATTAAAGACCCGTTTCAGTAAGAGCATGTATATATACATACACACACGTACATATGGTTCAACCTAAATGGTTCAGTACATTTGTTTTTCTTCAAATACATACAGTATACGTCATATACCTCCTGAGGAATGCCTCTGTGTGTGTTTGTGTATTTCAAGACCAAATTCCCCTTCCTGCACAACACAAAATGCAATGCCTCAGAGGCATTAAATAAATATTGTTGAATAAATAACGGGAATCATCGCAAAAACAGTCTCCGGAGTCTTCTACCTTTTTAAAGAGTAACCTCCAATACGTCTCCCAGTCCCGATCTTGGTTGAGCACATCAGAATCCTCGTCCACTGTTCCCTGTTCATCGTACACTGCTCTCTGCTCTTTGTCACTCAGAACGGAATAGACTTTCCCGAGGATCTGCGGGGGAAGAGCATCCAAAAGTCACCCCCGCCGCTCTCACGGAAACCGTGCCGGGAGAAACAGGCTAGAACACCGTAGGCCGGGTTGTGGACAATCCACCCGGACGGGGCCAATCAGCAGGAAAACGACTGACAGCCCGGGCGGCTGGTGGAGCTGGGACTCACGTACCTGGAAGCGGCGAGTGGCGTCCTCTTTGTCGTCCTCACCCACCCGGTCAGGGTGCACTTGCAGGGACACCTTGTGGTAGCCGCGTCGGACCTCGCCGTCCGAAGCCTCGCGTCTCACGCCCAGCACTCGGTAAAGGTCGGCGGTGCCGAACACTTCCTCACACAGCTCCAGCAACCCCATGGCCCGCAGATGTGTGGAGCCCGCTGCAGCCTGCTCGAAAGGTGGGTCCCAGCAAGGCAGGCTAGAGCTCCGGCCTGCTTTCTTTTCCCGCGCAAAAAGCCCAGGGCGCCAGCGTCACAAGGCGCGCAAAAGGGGCGTGGCCACCCTGCCGCACAGTACGGCGGCCGCAAATTGGGACTGGGAAACACCGCCGTCGACTTATCAGGTGAAGTCCAGCAGGCGCCCCAGATTTCTACGCTTGGGGGAGCCATCTTACTTGGAGGAAGCGGAAGTAGTCCAACGGAGGCCACGCCCCCCTCCGAGGCACTCGAAATCTGGCGCCAATCTTTTCCCCAAAGTGCCAGTGTAGAGTATCTTTTAATACATGGAATGTCCAAATTAGGTTGGACCTATACATTGTTTTCTTTTTTTAAAGCAACAAAAACAGCATAACATCGGCATTGGATAATTTCGCGTAGTTCAAATAATGTGTTTTTTCAAAGAACGATGGTTAAATAAATTTATTTTTCAAAGATGTTCCTGACAAGAGTACATAGAGCTCTAAAGCCCAAATAATTTTGCAACCTACAGGGTGGGACTGCAGGGTAGGTACTCCCTTTGAGCCCTGCAAGAAAAAAGTCTACATTAAACACAAAGCACAAAATACAGGTCTTTTAAAAATTATCTGATAAAACTCAGATTTGACACTACAGAATTATTCCTATTCATTCTCCAGCTCCTGAATCACCTTCCACTTTGGTGGAGATAACATGACTCAAATCCTCATCTTAATAAAAGCTGCTGAAGTGAGGGCTTTTTTTCCTTTTTAATGCTTCTTAAAGTGCAGAGCCGAATTTTGAGCGTATTAAGTTTGAAGGTGGTAGCTGATGCAATCATCTAAGACATGGTAAGGAATATGGGCCTGGAGATTCAAGGCAAGGCCTGGGCTAGAAAGAACTAGAAGTCAGGGAGAGGATGAGCTCACACAGGAAATTTGTGTGTACAGATCTTAGGCAAAAGACAGACATGGGCTCAAAGCAGGTACGTGAGTTGGCAGAAACTCTACCTCAAAAAAATACCTCACCTTAACCTACTTCACAGCAGTTCCCCTCACTGACCAATACTTTTTAAAATCACATCTTCTTTTGCTCTATCAATTAAAGCTTCTCCCATCAAACTCTCCAGGTTACCTTTTAAACTTCCAGAGTTCCTATCATTTTGAAGGCATTTCTCTTCCCTCATCCAAGGTAAAGTCGGTCTCACTCTGTTTGTCCTGCCTTCCAAGTCTGCTATCTTCAAAGCAATTGGAGGCCCACCAGCAACAATCTTGGGGAATCCTGACCCCACAATTTAAGGTGGCTGTTAATTGTTCTCAGAATATAAAATCCAGAGAATAAGTTGGTACATTGTTAGGGCTTTAAATTCTCCTTTATAAATCTCCTATATCCTAGTCTTATGCCAGAATTTGAAATCTGTATTATCCAACAGGCGCACAAAAACCATCAAATCTATGCTTGTGGTTGTAGAATCCTAAGGTTAGGGTGGAGCAGAAAATGTAGTATTTTGGGTTTTTGCCACAGCCAGTCATTTATATTACCAAACTACAAGTTTGGTAGTACCTACACCCCATTCTATCACTGACTTTTTAAGTGTACATTTGAAACGCCCCTAATTGTTACTTACTCCTCCAGCCATCACACTACAAACAATACATATTGCAAAGGGCTCTGCAAGTAGGCACGCTGGGGTCTGAATCTTAGCTCTGCCAATATTAAACTGTGGCCTTGGGCAAGTTACCACCTCTGAACTTCAGCTTACCCACCTACAAAATGGAGATAATCCTTTCTGACTTTTGTAATACCTTATAAATCTCACAAATAACCTTGCAATGTAAAGGGTTATTCTAATGTATGTAGGCATTTTATAACATTAGCTTTTTCCGGTTTCTCATTATTAAAAGATTGACTAAAAGCTCATAATAAATATACCTTTGTAAATTTGAAATTGTGTTAAGAAAATACAAATCTGTGATTACAAAACCAATAAGCAAAGTGACTGTATTTTTTTAAATTCCTCACCCGAGGGTATTTTTTCATTGCTTTTAGAAAAGAGAGGGAGGGAGGCAGAGAGAGAAACATCAATCAGTTGCCTTCTCCTATGTGCCCCGACCAGAGATTGAACCCACAACTGGGACTATGCCCCAACCAAGAATCAAACCAGCAGCCTTTCAGTCTGAGACGAGGCTCCAACCCGTTAAGCCACATGGGCCAGGGCAGTAACTGTGTTCTTAAACTGGTGGGATAACCATAAATTATTAAGGTAGGAATTACTTGAACTGGCCATGGATATGCTGGTTAAGGACTTTGAAACAGGGAAGTTTTGGAAGTCAGCAGACTGTAAAGCTATCTAAGGGACCCAGGGCCCAAACCTACCCCACAGCCAATGTGTTTCCCTAGATAAAGGCTGAGAAAGCTAATAATTAGCACCTAGACTCAGCTCTGTGTCACACAAGAACAAATCTCTTCCTGGGCTTTATTCAGGCCAGGCTAGAAGAACATGGATGACAAAGAAAATTCCATTTATTGACCTCTACATCTAATAAAACTAAGAACTCTGCACAAGTGTTTTAAGAGGACTTTGACCTTGTTCTCGCTGCTCTGCTCACTGGAGTCAGCTCACTTTTGTTTCTGCAGCTTCTGTATCTGTTTTCTGAGATGCTAAGAGGATTTCACGTGCCCGTTTCCGTCGAAGCCTCTCAGCATTTGTGATGGTCATGGGATGCAGAGGGAAAAAACCAGAAAGACCTACAAGCAACGAGATTTTCATGTTATAACATAGTATAAGCCAATATTTCCCTGGGAACTTGGCCTCACAGACTGAGGTCTAATAAAAGACCTGACCTAGAGCATGGATTTAAAACAAACTCAACAATCTGTCTTATCTCTTCCCCCAACTCCTTACTGCAAGGAGACAAGAGATGCTGTCGACTTCCTAACACTATTTTCCTTACCAGAAAAAAGACAAACTGACAGCCATTCAAGACACACTGTTCCCATTTTTAACATCCCAGTTACCCAAAAAGTCTCATAAAGGAGTCCCCAAAAGGTCTCTAGATTCAAAATGCAATTAGATTGCAAGTATACCTCTCACTCCAGCCCTGAGCAGCCTACAGGTAATGAAAATAATTTTTAATTCTCACCATCCTATAATTAACTTTAATTTTAAATCCCTCGGTAAGGCCAGTTACCCAAAAGCTTTTCCACAGGTTTAGAGAGGTGGGCCCCACAGCCGATCCAATGCCGGATCCGGTCCAGGTTGAGAGCGACGAGTTTCTCTCCATGACTGTTGGGCAGTGGATCATAGGAGCCTAGCTGCTCC
The DNA here is from genome assembly GCF_021234435.1 of Artibeus jamaicensis. Lineage (NCBI taxonomy): Eukaryota > Metazoa > Chordata > Mammalia > Chiroptera > Phyllostomidae > Artibeus > Artibeus jamaicensis. The sequence goes on from NW_026521788.1 coordinate 24,681,255, forward strand.
ACGAAACGGCCATCCCTGGGACACTTGTTGTGAGCAGCCACAATGCGGTAGAAAGGCCGGTTAGTACAGCCACCCAGAGCAAGACGGATGGTTAAGTGGCCTCCATGGTAGGCCTTGCAGAGGAAAGTAGCTGCAGAAAAATAAGTAGTTAAGAAACAAAGGCACAAAAATAGGTAAAATGAGGTAGATGAAACATTCCCTTTCCTGCAGTGGAAATCCTTATTACTAACCAATTCTTTGAAATCTGGCTTAGAAACCATATCCTTGTGAAAACCCTTCTAATACAGGCCCCCCATAAATGGACTTCCTCCTCAACCCTTAATTCACTCGGCGCAGGCCTGTCATTTACTAGTTCTGTGACCACATAGGGGACGCAGGTGACATCGGTAAAATGAACGCCTCTCATGTCGCAGGATTTCAGGGGGAATTAGGTGAGAAGAAAATGAGGAGTATGACCAAACAGACGGCTGTTTCAGGTTCGGGATGCTTCCAGCTCGCCTAGGTCAACGCAGCTCCACCCGGTACTCCACGCCCCCGGGAACCCCCCCGGACGGTCTCTCGGGTCCCTGGCACTCACTAAGCTGGACCATGGTGCAGCCGCCCTGCGCCGAGGACCGTGCGCCACTAGCGGCTCCTCGAAGCGTCCCGCCGCCCACAACGATCAGCTCTACCGCCTCCGACAGACGTGCCAAGTCAACGCTGCGAAACTCCGGGGTCAAGGTGCCTAGATCCAAGCCCTAGTGCCTCTCCGGAAGCGAAAGGGCCTCTCGCCCAGCCCTTTCCGCTGTCCGCTCCTACATTCCCCATAATGCAACACGGTGAACTCGAAAGTACGTCACTTAAACTGCCGCAAAAACAAACAAACAAATAAACAAACAAATGAAAGGCGCGCTACAGTTTGCTAATAGCGGGCGTAGCAGCGTAATTCTCACCTTGTGGGCGCTCCCGGCCGGTGCTGATCTGGGAGTGTCGGTGGAGTGAGGAATATTTGGGGCATGCTCGGAGCGACTAAGAGAAGTGCTACCAATCCTTCCAGCAAACGTTTTTGAGCACCTGTTAGCGCCAAGGTGCAGTTCCTGAAACGCAAAGAGAGAAGGACGCCGTCCCTGCCTACAGGAAGTTCACAGTCTGGTGGGGAAACGGGGAGGTACACTAAAAACTAGAAAAAGGACTATAAATGAATGTAGAATTTATCTTTCAGTGTTTACTAATATGGCTCTTACCTTCCCTTCTATTCTCTCCACCGTCTCTGAAAAATAAAGCACGGGGAACCTTTTTCCCTGGTTTTGCTGGGCAGTGATCCAGGAGAACAGGCGTGAAGATGGTTCCTTTGTCATCTTTAGCCATGAATAATGACCTCAATTTGAGTTTTGTATCCATGAGAGGGTAATAGACTCATTATGGAGCCCTTGTGAACCTCTCTATTTAGCATTTCTAAACGGCCTGGTCCCAGCTAATATGCTCTTTGCCCTAATACTTTTACCCAGCATAGCTTTCTTCCTTTAGTTCCACCTTAGAAAATGATGCCTTTATTCCCAAGTTCCAGTAAGTTAACCTGGCCAGGGACCTCAGCAGTTGACTTCCTCCAGGAGTAATCCTGATTGGCTTTCACCAGAAACCCCAATAATGAACCCACTATAACTATATATATTCTTATATATACCTCAGTATAACAACTCCAGAACCACACTGATGACTTTTGAATCTCCAATTTCCATTCTTTATTGTCATTCATTTTGCTGTCAATCAGTAAAAACAACCAGTAACATTTGATACCAAGTAAGATAGCCAATGGAAATAAATGAATGGGTTTCTGTTTATGGTGAAGATTCTTTGTTCTCTATCTCCAGGTCTTACGTGGTGGAGCATCCAGGATTTAATTTCTCAGGGAAGGAAAAGACCTCAGAATCCATAGAGAAAATTCTTCATCTAAAAGGAAGTCAAAAGGATGGATTTCCAAAACCAAATGTCTCCTGTAGCATGTGGATCTCTGCAAGCAGAGTCTCATCTTTCAATTTTAGCTGCAATAAAGGAAGGGAGGGGACATATGTCATATTTGATACACCTATGTGGAGACCCCTCATTTCTGGAGCCACAGCTAAAGAACACAGTTCCTTGGGATGTAACTGGCTATATTCTCTATTTCATGGTAACTCCATTAAAATACCTCAGAACATTGTGCTGGTTATATGGATATTTTTACTTTATGAAAATTCATCAAGTGGTATGGACAGTCACTGTGTATACTTTTAAAAAATAACTTCAATAAAGTTTATTTTTAAAAGACTCACATCGTGCAATATATCTTGACTATTGTATATTATTACCATTTGGCAGGTTACAGGAATCAAAGATGTTAGATATAGATTTAATTTTAGAATCGAGATGTGTAGTAGTGACATCTAGTTGCTTACTGAATATTCACTATCTCCTTTCTTTACTAAAAAAAGGGGGGTGGTTCCTTTCTTTTCGGGGCAGCAATGCAGCCAGCTAAAAAGCCACATGTCCTGCATCCCTTGCAAGGGAAGTATTACGACCAACGTGGTCAATGAAATACAAGTTGAAGTCATTGCTCTTCAGAGGGAGGTGAAATAACTAGAATGACCACTTTGTCCTTTCCCCCTATTTGTTCTTTATTGTGCCTGAAACAGATAAAGTGGCTGGAGCTGCAATGGCTGTCTTTCAACTCTAAGGGATGGAAACTATATGCTGTGGTTGCTGGAGCAGAAAGGTAGAAAGAGGTTGGGTTTCTGATGGCATTGTGGACCTCTGGTACCAGTCCTGGACTCTTCATTAGATGAGGAGAAAATAAAACTCCAAATTTGTTTAAGCCACATACTTTCAAGTCAAATTACTTACAATATACAGCTAAAAGAATAGCCCAGGGTTTGCCGAACCACTGCTCATGAGCCAGATCTAGTGTACTGCCTGTTTTTGTAAGTAGTTTTATTTTAAACACATCCCCATTCATTTGTCTATGAATTGTCTATGTCTGCTTTTTCACAAGTCAGAGTGTAGTAGTTGCAATAGAGACCACCAAAGCCTAAAATATTTCCTACTTGGCCATTTACAGGACAAATTTGTTCAGCCCTAGACTAGTCCAACACCTTCATTTTACACATGAGGAAAATAAGGCCCAGAGAGGTTAACACGGTATGTTAATGACAAAGCTAAGATCATAATTCAGGTCAACTGATACCCAAGCCACCTGTCTTTCCATTAAACCATGTTCTCTAAAGAAGTATAAAGAAAAATCCCCTATGGTACTATGTGGGTTATTGTTCCAAACCCAGGAGCCATATGATAATGGAGAAGATGGTAAGAAAAGTCCCTAGCAAAATATTCACATCATGAAATGCCATAAAGTTCTAAATTAAGCCAGTCCCTTCCTCCCAGTTTTCCAACCTCAGTACAGTGCAAACAGCAGAGGTGTCTGCATCATACCTTCATTGTATACTTGTATGCTTGCTCAGCTTCCAGTTGTCGTCCCGCCTGAAAAAAGAAGAGCAGCAGCTGGTGATGGTGATATATCATAAACATTATGTGGTAAAGTACATTGCCAACAAAACATCTCTACCTAAAGCAGAGGGTTTCCTACCTTCTTAGTGAAGGGCCTGTGAATTCAAAGCTGAAGCAGGAAAATGATACATATGCCTTCTTCATTTCAAAAGGCTTAAAAATAACTTGGCTTATCTCCTTTTTTTCTTTTTCCTGAAAGCACCATGGGTCATTTATTCTGCTCAGGATTGAAGCTGTTGTATTAATAATAACTAGCACTCACATAGTGCTTACTTTGTGGTTTAACTTGTTAACATCGTTTTAAGTGCTTTACCTACATTCATTTGATCCTAAAAACAACCCTAGAAGATAATTATAATTCTCAGTTTACAGATAGAAAAATCTAGGCACAGAGAAGATAACTTTCAGGGATTATGAAGCTAGTAAGTGGAGGAGCTAGATTTTAAAATAATGCAGTCTTGCACCATAGTCTAAGTTTTGAACTTTATTCTGCCTCTATGCATTAGAAAAAGTAGATGCTGAAACTACTTCCATGCAGATCTGAACATGAGATGAGAACTCTGCTCCCAGTTATTCTTTCATGAAGGAGTTAAGTGAGAATAATATGAATTCACTATTATACTTCACAAGTCTGTGCATAACAAATTAGACTATGCCAGGTCACTTGGGAAAGCTTCAATACATAAATATGAGATCCATAGAATGTGCAGGCTAGAAGAGAACTTACAGAATATCTAGACCGATTTCCTGATTAGTGCTAGGCCATGGTAAATTTTCACTACTTCACAAAACTTTTATTGCCTAAAAGACTTTTCTATAGCTACACTTCGAAGTTTTCCTGATTTCATGGGCCATTTCTAGTACACCTTTCTTTTCCTATCACGTACCTTTGTTATATTTCTGCCATAGGGAGGCAGAGGCCCAAATGACATGAGTATCCAGAACAACCAAAATCATTTTGAAAAAGAATGACAATTATTTTTTGCGTAATAGGAAAATGCTGCAGTAAATAGCCTTATATATGTCTTCCGGCATTTTTGTTAACAATGTACGTAAATATAAAATTGCTAAATTGTAGATATGCCGATGACTGCATAATGCCATATTGCACTTTGGTTATACCAGTTTACATCTACCAGCAAGTATGAGAATCCTTATCAATGTTGTTCAATATCAGACTAATTTTTGCCCACCTGATGGTGAATTTCTGTCACATCATTATTTTAAATTGCATTTTCATGATTACTAATGAGGCAGAATTTTTCGTATATTTATTGACTTTTACAATTAACTCTTTAGCAAATTGTATATTTCTATCCTGTGACCACTTTTCTTTTTTTAGGTGGGGGTCTGGAAAGAAATCTTGGTCTTCCCCCCCTTTTATTGAATTTATTGGGGTGACACTGGTTAACAAAATTATACAGGTGTCAGGGGCACAGTTCCACAACACATCATCTGTACACTGTGTTGTGTGTTCACCACCCCAAGTCAAATCTCCTTCCACAACCATTTATCCCCGTAATACCCTTCTCTATCCCCCTCCCCCACTTCACCCCACCCCCTGGCAATCCCCACACTGTTGTCCATGTCCATGAGTTTTCTCTTTTTTCAAAATTTTTTCTTAATCCCACTACCCAACCTCCCCAACCCTACCCACACAAACAGCTGTCAGCCTGCTATTTAAGGGCCTGTCTCTATTTTGCTTATTAGTTCATTATATTCATTAGATTCTCCATATGGGTGCAATCATATGGTACTTGTCTTTCTCTGACTGGCATATTTCACTTGTCATAATGCTCTCCAGGTCCATCCATGCTGTCACAAAGCATAAGATTTCTCTCTCTTTCTTTCTTTCTTTCTTTCTTTCTTTCTTTCTCTCTCTCTCTCTTTCTTTCTTTCTTTCTTTCTTTCTTTCTTTCTTTCTTTCTTTCTTTCTTTCTTTCTTTCTTTCTTTCTTTCTTTCTTTCTTTCTTTCTTTCTTTCTTTCTTTCTTTCTTTTCTTTCTTTCTTTCTTTCTTTCTCTCTCTCTTTCTTTCCTTCCTTCCTTCCTTCCTTCCTTTCTTCCTTCCCTCCCTCCCTCCCTCCCTCCCTCCCTCCCTCCCTCCCTTCCTTCCTTCCTTTCTTTCTTTTCTTTTTTAATATGGCCAAGTAGTATTCCATTGTGTAAATGTACCACAGCTTTTTTTGTCTACTCATCTAGATGGGTCCTGTGACCATTTTTCAATCAGATTATTTGTAGGGTTTTTTTCTTATTGTAGTAGCTATTTATATGACCTGGATATTAATCCTTTCTTAGTTATAAATGCTGCAGATATTTATAACAAAGTCCTTATGCTTTATTTCAGTATCTTTTGTTATACATGAATTTCCAATTTTAAAGTTGTTAATTTATTGATATTTTATTTTTGCTTTGTGTTTTTATAGTCATAAGAAACCTGTGCACCATGAGGACCTTGAGGTATTCTCTATATTTTCTTCTAAACAGTCCAAAGTTTTATGACTTAGGTCTTCAAACCAGCTGGAATCTGTGTGTATGTGTCATGAGATAAAGAACTAATTTTTTTCACACAGATAGTTACTCCACCACTATTTATTAAATAGTCATATGTTATTCATGTGGAGGGGACTATATAGTCTTTTAAAAGTAACTTTATTGAGATATAATTTACATACAAATTCACTAATTTTAAGGTTCAGTACACAACCATCATCACAATCCAGTTATAGAAGTTTTTATTAGTCAAAAAAAGTTTCTTTATGTCTGTCTGCAGTCAGTTTCCATTCCAATGGCTCTAGGGAACCATTGATCTACTTTTGTCTCTATAGTTTCCCTAATTTTCAAGTAAATGGAGCCATATAATCTATAATCTTCTGTGCTTTGCTTCTTTGACTTAGCACAGTGTTTTTGAGGCTCATCCATATTGTTGCGTGAACCAAATTTTCATTTTTATTGCAGAGTAGTACTCCATTCTGTAAACATTCCAGATTTTCTTTATCCGTTTCCTGATGGACATTTGGATATTTTATAGTCTTTGGCTACTATTAAGTGCTGCAATGAAATAGAGAAATGTTCATGTGGACATACGTTTTCACATTTCTTGACTAGTACCAAGAATTGAAATTGCTGGACTATATGGCAAGTATATCTTTAACTTTTTAAGAATCTGCAAAACTGTTTTCCAAAGTGGTGGTACTAGTTTGCAACACCACCAGCAATGTGCAAGGGTTTTAATTTCTTCATATCCTTGTCAACACTTGGTGTTGTTGGTCTTTTTGATTTCAACCATTCTGGTGGGTATGTAGTGCGGTGTTAATTTGCATCATCTTAAGAAATTATCTTTCTTTCAAAAATTTTGACATGATTCCAGATTAAAGAAAAGTTACAAGAATAGTTCTCTCTGTACATGTGCATGCACACACATGTATCTATTTTAACCACTTCAGAATAAATTGTAGACTTGATGCAATTTTAGACTTCAGTATGTGTTTCTAAAATCAAGGACATTCTCTTACATAATGATAGTACAATGATCAAAATCAGGAGGTTAGCATAAATACAATACTACCATCTAATTCAGCAATTTTCAGTCAGTGTGTTGCACAAATTTTTAAAACATGCAATTCCTGACTATTTAGTCAGGGGCACTGACCTCTTTTCCAGTAGACTGACAAATTTTTAAAATGACAACAGCCAACACAACAATAGCTATACAGTATGAATGAATCAAAAGTATACGTATTTTTGTAAGATCTGCAAAAAATATATTTTTGGTGTGCTGCAGAATTTTAGTAATTAGTCTAGGTGTGCCATGAGATAAAAAAGCTGAGAACTGCTGATACAATCTAGAGGCCTCACTCAGATTTTCTCTAATACCCCACTATTTCCTATGACAACAACAAAAAATCCAGGGTCATGCCTTGCATTCAATATTCATGTCTTCAGTTTCTTTTAATCTGGAAGAGTTTTTGAGCCTTTGTGTTTCACTACATTGGCACTTGTGAAAACCAGAGGAGAGTTATTTTGTAAAATAGTGGACAATTGTTTTTCCTTTTTAATATATTTTATTGATTATGCCATTACAGTTGTCCCATTCACCTCCATTCCCCTCCACCCTGCACCCCCACGCTCCCCACCATCCCCTCCTTTAGTTTATGACCACGTGTCTCAAGTTCTTTAGATTCTATATTTCCCATACTATTCTTGCCCCCCCATCTATTTTCTACCTACCGTCTATGCTACTTATTCTCTGTACCTTCTCCCCCTTCTCCTCCTCCCACTCCCCTGTTGCTAACCCTCCATGTGATCTCCATTTCTATGGTTCTGACCTGATCTAGCTGTCCTCTTAGTTTGCTTTTGTTTTAGGTGTGGTTGTTAATGACTGTAAGCTGTCCTTTCAATGTTCATCTTTTTTATCTCCTTTTTCTTAGATAAGTCCCTTTAACATTTCATATAACAAGGGCTTGGTGATGATGAACTCCTTGAATTTTACCTTATCTGAGAAGCACTTTATCTGCTCTTCCATTCTAAATGAAACCTTTGCTGGATAGAGCAATCTTGGATGTAGGTCTTTGGATTTCATGACTTGGAATACTTCTTTCCAGCCCCTTCTTGCCTGGAAGGTCTCTTTTGACAAATCAGCTGACAGTCTGATGGGAACTCCTTTGTAGGTGACTGTCCCCTTAACTCTTGCTGCTTCTAGGGTTCTCACCTTCATTTTAAACTTGGCTAATGTAATTATGATGTGCCTTGGTGTGTTCCTTCTTGGGTCCACCTTCTTTGGGACTCTCTGAGCTTCCTGGATTTCCTGGAAGTCTATTTCCTTTGCCAGATTGGGGAAATTCTCCTTTATTATTTGTTCATGTAAGTTGTCCACTTGTTGCTCTTCCTCTTCCCCTTCTGGTACTCCTATAATTCAGATGTTGGAATGTTTAAAGATGTCCTGAAGGTTCCTAAACCTCTCCTCATTTTTTTGAATTTGTGTTTCTTCATTCTTTTCTGTTTGGTCATTTCCTTTTTCCTTCTGGTCCACTCCATTGACTTTAGTCCCAGATTTGTTTCCATCACTATTGGTTCCCTGTGGATTTCACTTCATTTCACTTATTGAAGCCTTCATTTTTTTCATCTAATTTTTGACTAAAATCAACCAGTTCAGTGAGTATCCTGATCAACAGTGTTTTAAAATGTGCATCTGATAGGTTGGCTATCTCTTGGTCACTTAGAAGTATTGGCTCTGGGGCTTCGAGCTGTTCTTCTGCTTGAGCCATAATGTTTTGGTCTGTTCGCACCTGTTACGTATGAGGGGCAAAACCTTAGGTGTTCACCAGGGCAAGTCTACCCAGTTTCTGGGTTGTGACTGGGGGCAGAGTCAGAGAGGGAGCAGTGGTGTTTGTTTCACTCTGTCTCTCACATTTCAGTCCCCTCTGCTGCTTATTACAAGCAAATTGGGACCTTCTGGTGCTGGTTCCTGGGTGGGTGGGCTTGTGTTTGTTCTAAGATCCTGTGGGTCTCTCCAACAAACTCTCCTGTGAGTCTAGGAGCCTCTCCCAGCACCTCAACCCCCAAAAGTTTTTCCAATCGGTGCTTTTAGGCTTTATTTCCCATTGCTGGGGCCCTGGGTTGCTCAGTCTGTCTTACTGTTTTTAAACCTGCCTGGTTTCTCTCCATGCAAATGTGTGTCCCTGGTCAGCCAGCCACCTTGCGAGCCTTACTGGGTTTTCATCCGCGCCTGCTCGGGTCGCCAATCACTGCCTCCTCCTGCTGGGACCCCTCTTCACTGGCCACCAACTCCATCCCTCTTACCAGTCTGTATGAATGGTTCGTTGTTATTGGACTTCTGTACAGTTCAACTTTTCTGTTTTGGTTGTGGTTAGTTTCTAAATATTTGTTGTCCTTAAATTTGGTTGTGTGAGGAGGTACAGTATTTCCACCTATGCCTCCATCTTGGCCGGAGGTCCCCTCTTTTTACCAATATTTTTCATTTAAATGTTTAATCCATTGATTTTTCAGTTCTCTTTTCTAAAACATAGGGTCTGGCATAAATAACACCCCTTTTATTACAATGTCTCTTATTACAAAATCATAAGCATGTAATTCTGTAACATAACAATATCACACTCAAGTACACCATGACATTTTAGGTGAAATGTTCAAATTGCTGTCTACCTATGCAAGACATACATGTATCCTACCAAGCACACTCAAGCAAGCCTTACTTCTACCAGACCCTGTATGTATTTAAGGCTATAAATTATCCTCTCTGTATTGCTTTAATTGTATTTCATATTTCCAATATATAATGGCTTTGTTTTTTTAATTTAATTTATTTATTTTTAGAAAGAGGGGAAGGGAGGGAGAAAGAGATGAAAAGAAACATCAGTGTGTGGTTGCCTCTCACATGACCCCTGCTAGGGAGCTGGCCTGAAAACCAGGCATATGCCCTGACTGGAAATCAAACTGGCAACCCTTTCGTTCGCAGGCCAGCACTCAATCCACTGAGCCACATCAGCCAGGGTCTAATGGCTTTGTTTTTATTCATTCCCACTTTAATTATTTACTGAAGTGTAACAAGTCACATCAAACACTTAGTAGTTTAATACACAATATATTATTTCTCATAATTCTATGGGCAATTTGGGCCATTCTTCTTCTGATCTTTTCTAGGATCACTCATGCAGCTGTAATCGTCTGACAATTTGGTTACAGCCAGAGGGGCCAAGATGGCCTCACTCAAAAGGTGAGTTTGGCTGTTGGCCAAGGTGCTTCAGTTCTCCCCTAGGTGGACGTTGAGCTTCCTATAGGCTAAACTGGGCTCCTTTACAGCATGGTGGACCCAGAGTTTTAAGAGAGCAAGAGCAGTGGCTACAGGACCTTTAAAGGCCTAGTTTCTGAGAACTTACACACTTCCATCATAGTCTACTGATCAAAGTAATTCACAAGTGCAGCTCAGATTCCAGCAGGTGTAGAAATGAGGAGACGCTACCTCCTGATGGGAGGAGTGACAACATCACATTGCAAAGGGTGTTGTGGGGTGACTCAGGACATGGTCCCTTCATCTCAGAAAACAGATGGCTGCCTGGCCAGCAGCCATAAGGAGCAAGAACAGTCTCTCAAGGCTCCTGTGTCTCAAGGCTCCTGTGTTTATCACAGCCCCGTAGCACTTTCACCACTACCACAGCTCCCTCCCTGCTTGCTGCCACTGCTCCCATCCTAACCCTATTAGTAGCACCAGGGCTCAGGCAGGGCATGGTCACTTTTGCACCAATCTACCACTATTGGTGCACTCCCCTGTAATGTAATAAATGGCACGTCCACACTACTTGTCCTCCAGGTGGAGTTTTTGGAATATCATGAACAATTAAGCAATTCCCTGGCTTGGAGCTCCTGTACATGAAAGCATAATTAAATGGGAGCCATTATTATAAAAATCTACTAAAAGTCCTGTATTAGTTCTTTACTGCTGTGTAACAAATTACCACAAACTTAATGGCTTAAAATAATGCCCATTTGTCATCTCATAATTTCCACTGGTCAGAAGTATGGCATGTCTCAGCTGGTTCTCTGCTTAGGGCCTCAAAAGGCTAAAATCAAAGTGTCAGTGGGGCTAGTTTCTTAACAGCAATCTACCTCCAAGCTTATTCAGGCTGTTGGTAGAATTCGGTTTCTTGTGCTTGCAGGTCAGAGGTCCCCATTGCCTTGCTCACTGTAAGCACGGAGTGCTTTCAGCTTCTGGAGGCCACCAGCTTCCCTCAACACATGGTTCCTCTCCCTCTTTAAGCCAGCAATTGTGTGATAAGTCTTTCTCATGCATTGAATCCCTCTGACTTCCCTTCAAAGCAGTACCTATATTACTAGTACTTGATGAAATAATCTTAAGAGGTCATTTTGAGAATTCTATCTACCACAAGAACTTATCATGATTTACTCTTTGACTCATGAATTAATTACAAGCATGGTGTGTTTTTTTTGTTTGTTTGTTTTTTAATCTTTTTTTTAATTTTTTTTTTTTTGAGAGAGGGGAAGGGAAGGAGAAAGAGTGGGAGAGAAATATCAATGTACGGTTGCCTCTCGTGTGTCCCCTGCCGGGAACTGGCCTGCAACCCAGGCATGTGCCCTGACTGGGAATCGAACCACGATACTCTAGTTCGCAGGCCCGTGCTCAATCCACTGAGCTACGCCAGCCAGGGCAAGCATGGCGTTTTAAAAAATATTTTTAATTTATTTTTAGAGAGAGGGGAAGGGAAGGGGAAAGAGAAGGAGAGATACATCAATATATGCTTGCTTCTCATGTGTCCCCCACTGGGAACTGGCCTGCAACCCAGGCATGTGCCCTGACTGGGAATCAAACCAGTGACCCTTTGTTTCATAGGCCTGTGCTCAATCCACTGAGCTACACCAGTCAGGGCACAAGCATGGTTTTAAGTTTACAAATGTATGAGTCTTTTGGCCTATCTTGTAGTTGTTGATTTATAATTTCACCACAGTGTGATCTACATGTATTTGAATCTGTCTTTGTGGTCTAGCATATGAATAATTCATTTATGCTTGAAAAGAATATTTATTCTCTAATTGTTAAGTGCAAAGTTCTATGTTGTTGTTTGAGCTCAACCTTGTAAATTGTTTTATTCAAATCTATCAGTTTCTGGGAGAACTGTATTAAAATCTTTCATTTAGACACTTTTAGTTAAAAGATGAAGAAACTGAGGCCCAGCAAGTTTGAGTGACTTGCCCAGGATCCCACAGCTGGTTGAAACAGAGCTGGGGAGAGAATGCAGGTGTTTCTCATACTGATATTCAGGAAGAGAAAACCCAGTAATTTTTATTTTATTCATTTCTCTTATAATCACAATAGACATTATTCCCAATTTGATTTTAGACTGATGTGCAAGTTATTTAATTTGGGGAGAGTTATTTTCTATAGGTAAAGCAGCTATCATAAACTCCCACAGTACCCTCACCTAATTTCCCATCCATATCCAAGACAAGCACCCTCAGCCAGCAATTCGACAGGAAGGACAATTCAGAATGACCAGTAGAACACCTCTTTCACTGGTCTTTGACTTTGTTTACATTCTGATACAGTATCACTTCCATTTAAATTTTTTGAAATAAAAACTATATTAATGAAAAGGAAACTCAGAAATGAGGTTGCTAAATATAACTAAGTACATTTAAAATAAAAATGCCATGTATTTCCTGATGAGTATCAAGTAAATAGCTAAACTATCTACCCCAAATTCTGGTCTCAGATTTTAAAAAGTCAGAGACAATTATAAAGATGTTTCATATTAGCAGGCTCATTTTAAAAACAATAAGATCTGGCTCTGGCTGGTGTAGCTCAGTGGACTGAGTGTCGGCCTATGAACTAAAGGGTTTCGAGTTCAATTCCCAGTCAGGGCACATGACTATGTTGTGGGCCAGGTCCCCAGTAGGGGGTACATGAGAGGCACCCACAGAGTGATGTTTCCCTCCCTCTCTTTCTCCCTCCCTTCCCATCTATAAAAATAAATAAAATCTTTTTAAATGTTTTAAAAACTCCTTTAAAATATAAAAACAGTAAGATCTTTTGAGTAAATTATTTTAGTATATCAGAGGTATGTGTTGGTCCTTTTATTAATAATCCATATATATCCTTGTAGCCTACTTTGCCTTGATTTTCATTATTGGATTCTTAGATACAGATTTTCTCAGCCATACATAAAACACAAAGGGGGAAATCAAAGGCTATAGGTATGGCTGCAGGAGTTTTTGTAGATCCAGAGCATAACTGGAATGATTGATTATACAAGGAATGCTTACCATAGTCCCAGGTTTGAGATCCTAAACATGAGAGCGCAGGCAGGTGGGAGAGGTGCCCAAGGGGACAGGAGAACAGCTCGCAGCCCCCAAGTCCAATCTGCCACCCACTGCACTGCCAGTCACTGCCCTCACACGGCTCCCCACTCAGCGTTCCTAACCCCAGCCCTGGGCCAGACTCTGATCCCCACAGGGAAGTAGCTCAAAAGTGCAGCAGGAGCCTAACCCACCCACAGCCCTTGGCTAGGAGTCAGCCCTGGCCCACCACACTCCTGCTCACCCACGACCACCAAGCCCAAATGGCTCACTCCCATTTTCAGAATCTCCTTTCCAGAAAACATACCTGAGTATATGATTTTTAAGCACATTTCAAGTTGAGGCTTCCCAGACTTGGTTCTCCTCCATGTATACAATGACCAAATCTGAATCTGATCAAACCTCATCTATTGTGCATTAATGGCCATCCCACTATCTCTTGATTTACTTAGTTCTTCACCTCTTTGCCCGAAGAAGGCACTGTGTAAAGATAGTAAACACTCACTTTCAGGCTGACCAGAGCCAAGTATGCCCACACTTCAGCATTGTAGTTGTTCAATGCATTGGCTTCAGAGAGAGCATCCTCTGCCTCCGTGATCTCCTCCAGCTTGACAGAAAGAAGACGTGTGAGTTAAATCAATGCAGTTTTCACTTAAGCCAGCTGGAGTTGGCTTAGCTGAAAATACTGTGTCCAAAGAACATTGGTGTACGTGACCTATACCAATAGATTTCAACATTTTGTTTTTGTTTTTTAATCAACAGAACTCCTTTTTAAACAAAATCCTATGTGGTGGCCCAATGCATAAACTAGATAAAAGTAAAATTTTTCTGCTTAAAAAGCCACGTGGGGGAATCTGGAGCACCGCCTTTTAGGCTCACAGTGTGTACACCTCTCTTCCTTCTCTCCTCTACAGCAGTCCCAGCTAGCCATCCATGAACCATGGAGCTTCAGGTGCCAGGCTTCAGAGAGAGCATCCAGCCAGAAGTATTTACTGTCCTGGGTACATCATTTAGTGATTTCCCCACATGCAGTGGGCCATCAGTACATTTGTACTTTTTCCCTTTAAATTTTCCATCTTTGTCTTAAGGTAAAAGTCCTATTATCTTGTCAAATACTATCATTCAGAAAGCTTCCTTTCCCCTAAAATCAGTTATTAACAACACAATCTGGAGCAATCAATACAATATGCAGTGACTAGGGTGCTTCCTGAGGTCTGGTTACATGGGTATCACTGCTGCTTCCTTAGACTGTGAGTTTGCTTTACAAAGTCTTCTAAAAGGCAACCTAAGAAAAAAATAAAGCACTCTTTTCCCCAATAAAGTAGCTCTTCATTTTTTCTAAAAATGAAGAAAATTTCTAGAAATCCATTTTAGAAAATAATGGATTTCTAGGCCCAAGACAATATGACAAATGACCTTTCAGCAAAGCCCATAATTTGACTTACACTTTAAACGTCTCTGAAATACTGATTTATTATTCAATCAGCATATATGTGCTAAGGATTCTCTGTCAGGCAATATGATAGATACTGAGGAGAAAAAGAAAATAAAAGCCTTCCCTCAAAGAGTTCTCTGACAGCTATGTTAAAAAAAGGAAAGAAAAGGGCTTGAATTAGACCAGTAAAAATAGATATGAAGAGGAGACAATAGACTTGAGAGATGTTTAAGAGATCAAATCAATAGAATACTTGATGACTAGATTAAAAGTAATAGGAGAAGTAGACTAGGATAGCTTTTTGGTTTCTGGCATGGTTGACTGGGTTCATTATAGCCCCATTCACCAACACAGGGAATACAGGAGAAGACCACGGTTTAAGGAATGTGAAAATCTTTTGGAGATAAGTTAGACTATATTTTGGATATGTACATTTTATGAGGTGTCTAGGAAACCATCAATGGAGCTGTCCATTACACTGTTAGATATAAGGACCAGAACTTGAAAAGTGTTATGAACTGAAGCTTTAGGATTCATTAGGGTTAAAGTGGTAGTTAAGATCACTGGAGTAGATCCAATAATTATCATGGGTAAAAGACTAGGAGCCAGTGAAAAAGGCTGAGCAGGAGACATCAGAGAGGAAAACAGAACTGAAATACTGTGAATGCAATATTGTGAAAGTCAAGGGAAGAGAAGGCTTCAACAGGAAGTAGTCAACAGGGTTAAGTGCCACAGAGACTTCATCGAACTGTCTATTGCATTTGGCAATTAGTAAGTCACAGAGGACTTCTGTCAGATAAGTTTTAGCAAAGTGGTAAGGGATATATTATACACACGATTGCAAATAAAGTGAAGGGTAAATGAAACCTGAAAAATGAACAGGCAATTCACAAGTAAACAAATATGTGTATCACATGATTTCAACCTCCTTGGTGATAAAATGCAAATTAAGAAACTTACTGATCTTCCAATTACAATCACAGAGTAAGTAATGCTGTACACACCTCCGCCCACAACTGCATCAAAATTACAACTGAACTACAAAATAACCATCTTTGAGAATCACCTGAAGTCCAGCTGAACAGAAGTCCTATAACTAAGGCTATACAGAAGAAGCCACAGCAAGACTGGTAGGAGGGCAGAGTGGCAGACCAGGCTGGTCCCACACTCATATGTGGCAGTTAAAAATGGAAAGGGTTATCTTGGCTGCAGAAGTTTCCCCTGAAGAGCAAAAGGTCTAACCCCATGTCAAGCTCACCAGCCCAAGGTTCCAGTGAAGGCAAGAAAAGTACCCATAACTTCCAGCTGTGAAAACCAGCAGTGATTGTGGCTGAGTGAGACTGAGGGCTTCTGGAGTCTGAGATATTCCTCTTAAAGGGCCCATTCATGAACTTAGACTCAATAACTCTGAGCTCCAGCACTGGGGCAGTAGCTTTAAAGGCACCAGGAACATATGAGGAGGAACTCTCTGGCTTCAGAGCAAGTGCTGGAGGGGAAGATTTCTCGCATACAGAAATGCTGTCAGAGACCATTGTTCCTTTGTCAAGTCCTTCCCCAGCCCTGACTGCACACACAGGTCAGCACCATATCTGAGTCTCCATCAACCCAGCTAAAATCCTTCATACAACCCTGGTGATTCCCTAAGACCTCCACCCAACCCAATCAAAGGGGCTTTTCTATACAAATGGCCTGTCTTGGCTCATGCTATAGACATTCCCAAAATCTCTCAAACATTTGCAAACCCCAAACAAGCAGTATCTGCTCTCAGCAGCCAGCTTCAGATCACAGCTTAGCATCTCCCAAGATACCTCCAAGCCCAGCACGAGAGGCAACCAACTACAGATCAATTTGCTGCTCATACCAAGAGACCCTGAGAAGGGCACAGGCAGCAGCTGAACCAAAGCCCTTTCCAAGAGGCCCCAGGACCAACAAACCTGAGGGCTAGCTTCAGGCCACAACTGAGTATCACCCAACCATCTCCACAAATGACATATCCAAAAGGCAGACTTAGCAGGCAGACAAGCCCCACTAAATCAAATCCTGCTCTGTAGGGTCAGCCACTGCACAACAACTCCTCCACTGTAGTCATAGCCAGTTCCCAAACCAATCAGCCTGAGGGTCAACACTCCTACTGATGTGCTAATAACAGTTAACGTTCAACTATAATAACAGGGCACATACAACCCACACAAGGGACACACCTGGAGCACCTAGCTCAGGTAACCAGGAAGACTGCACGACTGGGTCCCAACTACATAAGACCACTTTACCAAGACCAAGAGATGTAGCAACTACAACATAGAAACAAATAGTGAGGCAGCTGAAATAAGGACAATCAATCTACCAGATGCAGCATTAAAAACACTAGTCATAAGGATGCCCAGTGATACCACTGAGAACTTCAACAAAGAGATAAAAAACAGAGAAATGGAGATAGAAGACTTAAAGAAGAACTAGTCAGAAATGAAGATTACAATAACTGAAATGAAAACTATATTAGGGAGAATCAATAGTAGAGTAGATGAAGCAGAGGATAGAATTAGTGATTTGGAAGATAAAGTACCAGAAAATACCCAATCAAAACAGTAAAAAGAAAAAAAGAATTAAAAACAATGGGGTTAGAATCCAATGAACAAAATAAACAAAATAGAAACAGACTCACAGATACAGAGAACAGACTGACAGCTGTCAGAGGGGAGAGGTGAAATAGGTGAAGGGATTAAGAAAATAAAAACCCCTCATAGACACAGACAACTATATGATAATTACCAGAGCGAAAGGGGGGTGGGGACAGGTAGAAGAGGGTAAAGAGGGGATAAGTGGTAATAGAGGAAGACTTGACTTTGAGTGGGGAACATACTACAATATACAGATGATGTATTATACATACAGATGATGTAACTGTACACTTGAAACCTGTATAATTTTATTAACCAATGTCACCCAATAAATGCAATAAAACTTCTTTAGAAGAAAAAAAATGCTGGTTTAAGTGGTCTCTGGGACAACATCAAGCATATCAACATTTGCATCATAGGGGTACCAGAAAGAAAAGAGAGAGATCAAGGAGTTAACCTATTTTAAGAAATAGTGATGGAAAATGTCCCTATCTGGATAAGGAAATAGACATGCAAGTCTAGGAAGCACAGAGAGTCCCAAACAAGATGGATGCAAAAAAGGACCACACCAAGACACATCATAATTACACAATCACCTTATTTAAGCAGTAAATACATATATACAATTGCTTCCATATGTGTATGGAAGGAGTCTGGAGAACAATGTGCTCAGATGTTAGCAGTGGTCATCACTGAGTGGTGGCGGGATTATGAATATTTTTATGTTTCCTTCATATTTTGTGTCTTACACATTTTCTGTCATGAACATATATTTTCTTTATGTACCAATGGTGAAAGATAAAGAGAGACTTTTAAAAGCAGTCATTGAAAAGCAGTTAGTTACCTACAAGGGAGCTCCCATAAGACTGTCAGCTTATTTTTCAACAGAAACTTTGCAAGCCAGAAGGAACTGGCATGAAATATTCAAAGCATGAAAAGGGCAAAAGCTATAATTTAGAATGGAAGGACAGATAAAGAGTTTCTTAAACAAGAAAAAGCTAAAATTCATCACCACCAAACCAATATTACATGAAATATTAAAGGACCTTCTTTAAGAAGAAAGACAAAGTTTAAAATATGAATTACAAAATGGCAATAACTACATATCTATTAACAATAACTATATATCTATCAACAATAATTACATATCTATCAACTTTAAATGTAAATGGATTAAATGCTCCAATAAAGACATGATGGCTGAATGGATAAGAAAACAAGACCCAAATATAGTATGTCTACAAGAGACTTACTTCAGCTTGAAAGACACACTGAGGCCAAAAGTGAAAGGATGGAAAAAGTTGTTTTATTAAAATAAAAACAAAAAAAATAAAATCTGGGGTAGCAATATTTATAACAGACAAAATAAACTTTAAAACAAAAGTTATAACAAGAGACAAAGATGGACCTATCAATCCTACTTCTGGGTATTTATACAAAGAAACCACAAACATTAATTTGAAAGAACATATTGTAAATAAGAACATATGTTCTTTTTTTTAAGATTTTATTTATTTATCTTTAGAGAGGAAGGGAAGGAGAGAGAGAGAGAGAGAAATATCAATGTATGGTTGCCTCTCGTGAGTCCCCTGCTGGGAACTGGCCTGCAACCCAGGCATATACCCTGACTGGGAATCGAACCGCAATCGTATGGTTCACAGGCCCACACTCAATCCAGTGAGCTACACCAGCCAGGGCAGAACATATGTTCTTTACAGCATTATTTACAGGTGTGGATTATATATTATTAGCCAGGTGTGGAAGCAAGCTAAGTGTCCATCAATAAATGAATGGATAAAGAAGAAGTGGTACATATATACAGTGAAATATTACTCAGTCACAAAGAAGAATGAAATCTTGCCATCTGCAACAACATTAATGGATCTAGAAGGTATTATGCTAAGTCAAATAAGCAGACAGAGAAAGACATACCATATGATTTCATTCTTATGTGTAATACAACATACAAAATAAATCTAAAAAACAAAATAAATGAATAAACAAAACAGAAACAAACTCATAGATACAGAGAACATTTTTATAGTTGCCAGATGGAAGAGTTTGGGGGTTGGGGGTTGGGTGAACAGGAAAAGGGATTTTAGAATCACAAATTGGTAGTTACAAAATAGTCATGGAGATATAAAGTACAGCATAGAGAACAACGTCAATAATACTGTAATAACTATATAGTATTAGTTGGGTACTAATTTTATTGGAGTGATCTCTTCATAAATTATAGAAATGTCTAATCACTACGTTGTACCCCTGAAACTAATATATAATACTGCATGTTAACTGTAATTGAAAAATAAAAAATATTTTTAAAAAATACCTATAAAATACAGATAAAAATTGTTGAAAAGATACCTATCAAATTGGTAGATGATAATGTTTGTTGTTGATGAAGTAACAGTAAAGTGACTCATACCTTCTGGAGAAGTATAAATCAGTATACACCCCTACACTCCCTCTAGAGGGCAAGTTGACACTATAGTTTAAATGTTTTAACATTTTTCTACATTCCTTTAGAATGTACCCTACAGAAATAATGAAAGTTAAACAGAAAAATTTATGTCCAAGAATGTTTATTTTAGCTTTGTTTATTAATAAATAGTATAATTGTAGAAAATAACATGTCCAATCATAAGTGATTAGTAAAACAAATTATGATATATCCACACATCAGTAGAGTTTAACTAAAACACTGATGGGGGCCAAAGATTACCTGGACGTTTTAATGGTAGGGTTTAACTCAAGGTTTTGTTTTATTTTGTTTTTTGGTTTCTAGCCCAATAAAACTATCTCTAACACCATTCAAAACAAAGAGATTCATGAGTTATCTGAATAGTTTCTTATGACTTCAACAGTATTGGCAGGTTTCTAGCTGCTCCAAATGCAACTTCCTTTCTGGGAAGGTGGAAGAGAGGGCACATGGCTTATGTATAAGTGATCACATGCCCTGATTGGCCGGGAACAGTATCTGTGTCCCAATGTAATTATTAATAGCACTCTTTTTATTCTCAGAAGTGTCTTGGTTTGTATGATAAATTACATGATGACCTTATTTAAGCAGTAAATACATATATACAATTGCTTCCATATGTGTATGGAAGGAGTCTGGAGAACAATGCGCTCAGATGTTAGCAGTGGTCATCACTGAGTGGTGGTGAGAATATGGATATTTTTATGTTTCCTTCATATTTTGTGTCTTACACATTTTCTGTCATGAACATATATTTTCTTTATGGTTTAAAAACAGCAATAAGGAAAAGAAGACAAGAAATGTAGACAACACTTTTGGTTCAGAAGCTGACAACCAGGAAGGCTGCCATCATCACTGCTGTTTATTAAGAAGGGAAAAGTGTGGGCAAAGAGCTGACTGAGGACAGTTTAAAATTCTAAATCATGAAGAAAGAAAAAATTAAGAGAGTAAGGTATTAGAAGAAAAGGAGAGGGATAGAATCAAGAATCTATCAAGGATCTACCTGAAGCTATAGCAGCTCCCCCTGAATATCAAGAGACCATAGAGCTTAATAAATATCAATCAATTTATTTAATTTAATTGAGGAGATTTTCATATCCCATATCACCTTTCCCCTTATAGAGGGCACTACAAAATTATGAGCTCCTGTGTCAAATAACATGAAATTTTTTATTATGTATCTTCCTGGTTCAAGTTTCTGAAGGATTTTTAAAGAATGTTTTATTTTTCTACTTCAGATTAAACTTCAATTTACTAAACAACTTGGAAGAGCTACTTTTCATAAGAGAAAACAGCCCTGAATGCTATTTCACAGTCATCCCAAACCGCCAGGGTGCCTGAAAGACGAAGGAATCAAGATCAGGTATATGCACAGGCTGTCAAGCTCTCATCCTCTTACCCGATAACAGGCAATTCCCAGTCCCAGCCAAGTAAGGCATGAAGGTGATCTCTTACAGGCTTGCAGGTAGGTTTTCTTTGCTTTTTCATACTGTAGGGAAAAAAAACACTAAGCGATTGTTCC
The DNA here is from genome assembly GCF_021234435.1 of Artibeus jamaicensis. Taxonomy (NCBI): domain Eukaryota; kingdom Metazoa; phylum Chordata; class Mammalia; order Chiroptera; family Phyllostomidae; genus Artibeus; species Artibeus jamaicensis. Next base: position 24,702,660 of record NW_026521788.1, read on the forward strand.
TTTGGAGGCTTCAACACTACAGTACTAAGATAAGATAATCATGGTGCCTCTGACGGTGCACTCCAGACCAATCCACGTTGAGTCCTTGAGTTACGTGCTTTTCTTAAACCTTAATTTTTTTTTGGGGGGGGGTAGGTTTATAGAAGAATTGAGAGTAAAGTTCAGATTTCCCACATACATTCTGCTCCTACACATGCATAGCCTCCCCCACCACAGCGGTACATTTGTTATAACTGATAAATTTACACCAGTACTTCATCACCAGTCAAAGTCCATATAGTCAATGGACTATAGACTATAGTGTATAATGTGTAATGTGTAAGGACAGGCATCCTTCACCAGAATATTTTTCCTGCCCTAAAAATTCTCTGTGCTCCACCTATTCATGACTCCCCTTCACCCACCCCAGGAAACCAATGATCTCTTTACTGTCTCCATATTTTTTTATTAATTATGCCATTATAGTTGTTCTATTTCCTCCCTTCATTCCCCTCCACCTTGCACACCCCTCCCCCACCATCCCCTCCTTTAGTTTATGACCACGTGTCTCAAGTTCTTTAGATTCTGTATTTCCCATACTATTCTTGCCTTCCCCTCTATCTATTTTCTACCTACCATCTATGTTACTTATTTTCTGTACTTTCTCCCCCCTTCTCCTTCTCCCACTCTCCTGTTGCTAACCCTCCATGTGATCTTCATTTCTATGGTTTGCTCCTGATCTAGCTGTCCTCTTCATTTGCTTTTGTTTTAGGTGTGGTTGTTAATAACTATGAGTTTGCTGTCCTTTCATTGTTCATCTTTTTTATCTCCTTTTTCTTAGATAAGTCCCTTTAAGATTTCATATAACAAGGGCTTGGTGATGATGAACTCCTTGAATTTTACCTTATCTGAGAAGCACTTTATCTGCCCTTCCATTCTAAATGAAAGCTTTGCTGGATAGATCAATCTTGGATGTAGGTCTTTGGATTTCATGACTTGGAATACTTCTTTCCAGACCTTCTTGCCTGTAAGGTCTCTTTTGAGAAATCAGCTGACAGTCTGATGGGAACTCCTTTGTATGTGACTGTCCCCTTATCTCTTGCTGCTTCTAGGATTCTCTCCTTCATTTTAATCTTGGCTAATATAATGATGATGTGCCTTGGTATGTTCCTTCTTGGGTCCAACTTCTTTGGGACTCTCTGAGCTTCCTGGATTTCCTGGAAGTCTATTTCCTTTGCCAGAATGGGGAAATTCTCCTTTATTATTTGTTCAAATAAGTTTTCCACTCGTGGCTGTTCCTCTTCCTCTTCTGGTACCCCTATAATTCAGATGTTGGAGTGTTTAAAGATGTCCTGGAGGTTCCTAAGCCTCTCCTCATTTTTTTGAATTCTTGTTTCTTCATATTTTTCTGTTTGGTTATTTTTTTCCTTCCTTCTGGTCCACTCCCTTGATTTGAGGCCCAGTTTCATTTCCATCACTATTGGTTTCCTGTGTGTTTCCCTTCATTTCAATTAGTTTAGCCTTCCTATGTTCCTCTAATTTGTGACTAAAATCAACCAGTTCTGTGAGCATCCTGATCACCAGTGTTTTGAACTGTGCATCTGAAAGTTTGGCTATTTCTTCATTGCTTAGATTTATTGGCTCTGGGGCTCTGAGTTCTTCTTGAGCCATGTTTTGCTCTGTTTGTGCCTGTTAGGTATGAGGAGTGGAGCCTTAGATTTTCACCAGGGTGGGGCCACCCGGGTTGCTGGTTTGTGATGCTGTATGTGGGGGCGGGGTCAAAGAGGGATAACAGCGGTCCCCTCTGCCGCTTCCTGCCACTGGGGCCTGCATGGTCTGTCTCACCGCTCGCTCCTTCACCGGTTTATCTGCATATGAATGTGTGACTGTGGTCAGCCCTCAGTGAGTCCACTGCCTTGCACCCTCAGTGGGTCCACCCACTGCTACTCCACACCTGGGATCCGCCCTCAGCTACCAGCATGCCTGGGTCGCACGCCCGGGTAGGTCCGGTGACCCTGCTCTGCTGGTGGCTCTACCCCCCTTACCAGTTTGGCTGAAGGGTTTGTTGTTGTCAGACTTCCATATAGTTCAATTTTCTGTGGGTGATTTGGCTATGTTTTTGTTGCTAAAACTTTGTTGTTTTTAAACCTGGTTGTGCAAGAGGGTATAGTGCTTCCACCTATGCCTCCATCTTGGGGGAAGTCCTCCATTATGAGTTAATTTTTAAAGGCATAACGTCTGTGTCTAGATTCTTTCTTTTTTTTGCATATGGATGGTCAGTTGTTCCACTACCATTTGTTGAAAAGATTTTTTTTGCTCCACTGTATTGCCTTTGCTCCTTTGTCTAAGATCAGTTGACTATATTTATGTGGGTTTATTCCTGGGCTCTCTATTCTGTTTCACTGATATATTTGCCTATTCTTCCACCAATACCACACTGTTCTGATTACTGTTGTAGTTTATACTGAGACTTCTAGTTGGATAGGGTGTCAGTCCTCCACTTTTGTTCTTCTTTTAATGTTGTGTTGGCTGTTCTGGACTTAAATTATATTTGATGTCTATTTTCAGAGACCTATTGCGAGAAGACTTGTGAGAGAGATGGACAGACTAAATTAAAGGGTAGACTTTGACGTGAAAGCAGTTCAAAAGACATTTAGAGTCTCTTTGAGAGTTGAGGCAAAGAGTTACACAGGATGTTCTGGGTGACCATAGTGATTGTTTGAATTCTACTTGGACTTACAGATTACCCCTTTTCACTTAAAACTGACATCATGTGGTAGGGTGATATACAGAATATCTGAACTAAGGAATATAACTGACAGAAACTCATTATTCTAAGAGTCTGTTCGCTTGTTGTAAAACATCTTAGAAGATTTCAGTAGTACACAAGACATTTAGAAAAACTGAAAAAAAAAAGTAGTAAGCCTCAAAGGACCACTTCTTGTCTTGTATCTTCCATGTGAGAGATGGGACTACAGTGGAGCCACAGCAAACAGCTGAGTGACTGCCTAAGTCAGCAGCTCTGTGAAGATGCAATTTGCAATGACATTGGAAAGCTTTTTATTATTTACCACAGTTTTTCTCTTTCAAGCCTATGTGAGCTCTCCTACTTAAATTATAAGGCATTGGAACTTCTTGTCGCTGTTGTTTTATTTTAAACATAAAGAAAACTAGGTGTTCTGGGAGGTGGGGAATAGAATAAAGCCAAAACAAAAGGCCTTCAGGAGGATGTTGGTCATTGTTGAAGTGGGGTCATGGGTTCACGTTGGTTCACTCTTCTGCTCTGTTTATGTGTATTTGAAAGTTTTCATAACAGAAATTTTCCTTTAGAAAGTTTTGGGGCATTTCCTAAAACATGGGGAGGAATTGCTAAAAAGTCAGGTCAGAGTGCCATGTGAAATGGAGCTAGCCTCGACCAAATTAAATCTAATCCTTTGTGTTCAAGAGGAAGTTTGGAGCATTTATGTTGAAGCCCATGACACTTTCCATTAGTTAGGGCAAGTTAAGAATATCTCTACTACTGCTAATAAAGAAAATGAGCTAAAACTTTACCTAAAATAAAATTGATTAGATTCTTAATAACTTTTTAGTATGTAATGTTTAAAACCACAGACTAGTATGATGCTGCCTGTATTTAAATCCTATTTCTATTAATTACTGGTTATCTGATGTCAGACAGATCACTTTTTCTTTCCATATAAAAGTGCCATTATCATGTTTTAAGTCAACATGGATGTTAATACTTGCCTATAGTCAGGTCCCAGACCATGACCTGAGTGACATGGTTACTCCCCATCCTCCATCCCTCACCTCTTTCTCTTCCAGATAGATGTGCCCCAGTCGCAGGAAGACGAAGTGCATCTCAGAAGCATCCACTACAAAGCTAACAGTTCTCTCATAGCATGCCTTGGCCTCAGCATGATTTCCACTCAGAAAATTGAGGTGGCCCTGCAAACTCCAGACATTAGGGTTCTGAAAAAGTGAAGAAAAAGTAGTACATGGGATGAGGTGGTATTTTAAAGTCCATTAATGAGCTTTGTTTAACATTGAAATTTAGATTAAGTCTGCTTTCTTTTTCTAATAGCACTCAATTAAAAAGAGGTTTATCCTCTCATTTCTTTCTTGTATTCTTGCATTTTTTGTCTTTGGGGTAAATATTAAGAAAAACATTGAAGCGTAATAATGATGGTGTTCCCAATGAGAAAAACAGAAGTCTAGAAAAATTGAAATAGATCAACTATCTGCTAAAGAGCTGTCCTTATCTTTTCCTCTGCCCCTTTGCAAAACTCATGATTGCTTAAGAAAAACCAATGGAAGAAAATAGATAGATGAATTAACTGACAACTGATGAGCTCCACCTCTGGTAACCAGAAATCTACCTGAGATATGACATCGCTACCTTTAAGAAAGCCTGCTCGCCCCTTCTTCAAACTAAACTCAAGAGGCTTTAGCAAAAGTTATTACCAGGTAATCCATCTGGGCTGCTTGTTGAAGGTATTCCTCCGTCTTGGGAAAGTCCTTCTTGAGAAGGTGTATCTGAGCCAGCACCAAGTAATACTCACAGCTGGGACCTCCTTGAGAGCGTAGCAGCTCATGTGCAAGCACTCGGTGCACATACTGCAAGGAAACATCAGATTATAAGGAACACGTAAATGGCTGCATTGTGTCAGTTCCATGGCCCTTATGGCTGAAGATTCTGTTTCTGATAATAAATAATAAGGAACATATTATAGAATGAAGTGCTTATCAACCTCAAAAGGTTAGAGGTGAATTATACACGTTCAACCCATCATGGATCCATTATCAGCTATTCACTTAGTCACCAAACAGAGACTTTTCCAAGTGAATTATTGGCAGTTATACAATGCTGGTCTTGCTGATCATCATACTAGATAGGTTTTAACCTGTATTTGTAAAAGAAGAAAGATTTATATGATCTGAAGAGACACCAGAGTGGTAACCTGTATTACCATTTTGTTATGCTGCAGAGAAACACTTGACATCTACACGAGGTAACATATTTAGGCAGCTGTAATCATAAGGAAATTTAAAGAGAAACGAAACCCTTTCTCCTAAAATTCTACACTCAGGATCTTGGAAACAGTGTATCTGTTTCTGACACACTCTCACATATTTGTTATATGCATCAGTTTTACACTTAGAACTATTCTTTATTTTTAATACTGTACAAGGCCTGCAAATTTGACAAAGTAACACACACTTGCTAAGCAAAGGGAGAGCCCTTCTTTTCTCTCCCTTCTGTTCCTATCTCAGCCTATAATATAGAAACTTCCACTAACACACCTTCTCAGGAAGTACTGGGCGGAGGCTCTGCAGCTGTTCCCACTCCCTGCATTCTGGCCCTTTGACCTGGGCAGCAGGGAGACAGCCTGTTTCTCCACTGGGGAAGTTTAATGCGGCCCCCTCCTACCCAGTTCATCATTCTGGCCCTTTCTTGAACTTTTCCACACAAAGTGGAGCATGCATACTGCAGGATCGGGGCCAGCTGGATCCTACTCTCTCTCCTATTGCTTGCTTCATGGATATATTTCTTGTTTCCCATGTGGCAGGTAGACCTCCTAGGATGTTCTTCTCTGGGAGGAGGCTGCCGTTCTCCAGCTGTTCCACCTGTGACAGTATGGGTAAGTCAAATCTGGAACCACTCACATCTCCAGCTCTGTTTTACTAATAAAATAATTTAATATTTTATCCCCCCATTTAGCACTGTGTCTGTTCCAATTGGTTCAGAGCCTGAAAGGGAAGAAGGGTTTGATCAGGCTCCTGTGGACCCCCAACACTCACATAGTATGAGTTCCCATAATAAAGTGACATCAGTTTCCATAAGACTCAATCTGAATTCACTGTGCTAATATTCTGCAGGGAGCAGACTTGCAGTGAGGTCTTCTGACGTGCTCTACAGAGTGGTCCATACTGGGATGCCCATCCCTTTGGGTTTACAGTGTGCTCTTGACAGCTTACTTGATTTTTACATCAAACACACTTCTGCTTGCAAAGATACCACACGGAATAAGTGATTCATTAAAATTTCAAGTGATTCACTAACTTGCTCAAATCCAAATAATCTGACCTGCACAGCGTTGACCTTCATCAAAAAGTGTATGGTCTCCATAAAGATGGTGGTAGGACTTTGGGAAACCCCCTGAGGGGAAGGATGCAGAAACATCGATGAATCTTGAGATTTTGATGCTTCTGAAAATATATTAAAAGAATAGTCAATTGGGTGTAAAGGAAAAAGTATACAAAGCTCAGACACACTAATGTAGCAGAGAGAGTATTCTAATCTAATACATGAGATGGATCCTAATCTGGAAAGCAATAGGTTGCTCCATACTGATGGTCCCAACAAGCAGACCCCAAAAGTTCTTAAGGTTAGTCTACTGGTGGTTCCAAGTGCAAGGCACAACCAAATAAAAGTATTTTAAGAAGTATTTAGATTTTCCTGAATGTGAAACATAATCTATAGATGTTCTAAAAATGAAGAATGATTGTTAGAAAATCATAGGTCTGTAGCTGGCTACTTTTCTGAGCTAAATATAAACACTTATTTATTTTTTATTCTTTTCCTTTTTAATTGTTATTCAAGTATAGTTGTCTCCATTTTCACCCCACATGGTCCTCTGCCCCATCCATCTTCTCCTAGAACCTACACGCCCTTTGGCTTTGTCTGTGTGTCCATTATACATAAACCTTTTTTTTTTTTCACTGATGTAAGAAATAATTTATTTTTTCTCATCCAAATACAATTGAATGGGTGTTCCTATTTTTTTTTTTGTATAGAGAAATTTCAATTACATTTTTTTAAATTTATTTTTTAATTGATTATGCTGTTACAGTTGTTCTATTCCCCCCTTCATTCCCCTCCACCCTGCCCCCCCATCCCCACCATTACCCCCCTTTAGTTTATGTCCATGTGTCTCAAGTCCTTTAGGTTCTATATTTCCCATGCTATTCTTGTCCCCCCCCATCTATTTTCTATCTACTGTCTATGCTACTTATTTTCTGTACCTTCTCCCCCCATCTCCTCCTCCCACTCCCCTGTTGCTAACCCTCCTTGAGATCTTCATTTCTAAGTTTCCACTCCTGATCTAGCTGTTCTTTTAGTTTGCTTTTGTTTTAGGTGTGGTTGTTAATAACTGTGAGCTTGTTGTTCTTTCACTGTTCATGTTTCTTTAACTTCTTTTTCTTAGATAAGTCCCTTTAACATTTCATATAATAAGGGCTTGGTGATGATGAACTCCTTGAATTTGATCTTATCTGAGAAGCACCTTATCTGTCCTTCCATTCTAAATGAAAGTTTTGCTGGATAGAGCAGTCTTGGTTGTAGGTCTTTAGATTTCATGATTTGGAATATTTCTTTCCAGCCCCTTCTTGCCTGTAAGGTCTCTTTTGAGAAATCTGCTGACAGTCTGATGGGGACTCCTTTGTAGGTGATTGTCCCCTTAGCTCTTGCTGCTTCTAGGATTCTCTCCTTCATTTTAATTTTGGCTAATGTAATTATGATATGCCTTGGTGTGTTTCTTCTTGAGTCCAACTTTTTTGGTACTCTCTGAGCTTCTTGGATTTCTTGGAAGTCTATTTCCTTTGCCAGATTGGGGAAATTTTCTTTTATTATTTGTTCAAATAATTTTTCCACTGGTGGTTGTGTCTTTCCCCCCTTCTGGTACCCCTATAATTCGGATATTGGAGCGTTTAAAGATGTCCTGGAGGTTCCTAAGACTCTCCTCATTTCTTTGAATTCTTGCTTCCTGACTCTTTTCTGTTTGGCCATTATTTGCTTTCTTCTGGTCCACTCCATTGATTTGAGTCCCAGTTTCCTTTTCATCTCTATGGGTTTCCTGTGGAATTCCATTAATTTCCCTTAGTTTAGCCTTCATATGTTTCTCTAATTTGTGGCTATAATCAACCAGATCTGTTAGGATCCTGATGACCAGTGTTTTAAACTGTGCGTCTGAGAGTTTTGCTATTTCTTCGTCGCTTAGATTTATCTCTGGGGCTTTGAGTTCTGCCTGCGACATTTTTGGTCTGTTCTGGCCCTTTAAGTGGGACAAGCGGCGCCTTGGAGTCCTAGGTCGCTGGGTTGTGACGCTGTATGTGGGGGCGTGGTCAGAGCGGGGAAATGGCGGCGCCCTCTACTGCCGCTTGCCACGGGGACCGCCGGGGCCCGGTCCAACCGCCCACTCCCTCGCCTGTCCGCTCGCCCGCAGATAGGCAACCGCAGTCAACACGCAGCACCGCCTCCCCACTGTCTCCTCAGCAGTCGCTCACCCGGTGGGTTGTTCGGTCGCTCACTAGGTCCAATCCTGGTTTTGGAACCCGTGCGTCTGGATTCGCGCGTCTGGATTCCCCGCCTGGGTCCCTCCGACCGGAGTCCTACTGTGCAACTCCTCACGAGACGCCGGTTTCGCCCCTTACCGGTCGGGCTGAAGAATTTGTTGTTAGCGGACTTCCGAAAAGTTCAATTTTCCGTGTTCTGGTTGTGTTTTCTGATGCTAATATTTAGTTGTCCCTAAACTTGGTTGTGTGAGAAGGCACGGCACATCCACCTATACCTCCATCTTGGCGGAAGTCTCCATTATACATAAACCTTGATGGGCCTTCCCCTCTTATCCCTTATTATTCCCCACCCACCTCCTCTCTGTCATTTAGTTCTTTAATTCAATGTCTCTGGTTGTATTTTGCTTGCTTGTTTGTTTTGTTGATTAGGTTCCACTTATAGGTGAGCTCATGTGGTATTTCTTTCACCTCCTGGCTTATTTTACTCAGCATAATGCTCTCCAGTTCCATCCATGCTGTTGCAAAGGGTGGGAGCTCCTTCTTTCTTTCTGCTGTGTAGTATTCCATTGTGTAAATGTACCACAGTTTTTTTGATCCACTTATTTACTGATGGGTACTTAGATTGCTTCCAACACTTGGCTATTCTAAATAATGCTGCTATGAACATTAGGGTACATAGGTTCTTTTAACTGCTGTTTTAGGATTCTTAGGGTATAGTCCCAGCAGTGGAATTGCTGGGTCAAAAGGCAGTTCAATTTTTAGTTTTCTGAAGAAATTCCATATTGTTTTCCACAGTGGCTATGTAGCAGGGTATAACCAGCTCTCCCAGCCCCCACAAACGAAGGATTTGAAACAGGGTCCAGAAATCAGGGTGTCCAGGAATTATAAAGTATAGGATATCCTCACCCTCATAAGTCTGAACTGGGGGATAGGACTCAGGAAGCAGGGCCATTGAGAGTTATTTTGCATATCTATAACTTTTGGCTGGCTTCACAGATATGTTAAGTAGCTGTGGCCATGCTTTGAGCCAGGGAGATAGGAGTGACTTTGACCCATGAGGTAACTAGAAGGTAGCTCCCCCTGGTTACAGCACCTGTGTGAAAGCTTGGAGATGGTTTGCTCCATGCCATGGGGCACGCCTCCCTGGACTTACTATGGCAGCCCAGAAAAGCTGGACAAATACAGGAATGCTGGCAGGTGCAGCAGATTGTGGGAGGAGTCAGAAATGGGGCTGCAGAGGAAGATTTACGCTGGGATTTAAACCTAAGCATGCAGCCACACCAGGGGAACCACAAGGTTTTGGGGCTCCCTTTGCTACGTGGCTTAGGAATCAGGAGAGACAATGCAAGATCTTGCAGAGAAGGAAAAGGTTGAAAGGACTCTTGCTGGTGGACCATAAGAAGGTGTCACGTGGGTTTGGATTAAGAACTGGAGATCCTGGCAACACAGCTGATGGTGCTGGGAACCACAGGAGGCCTGCCAGCCAAGCTGGGATTCCTAGAAAGAACCGGGGGCTACATAAGCCATGGACTTCTAGTTTTCTCCTGTAATATGTATCCCAGACTGGGAAGAGAGGGGAAGGAAGGACTGTGTGTTGGGGGGTGTTTTAAAGAACTTTGGGGATTTAACAAAGACATTAAGTCATTACTCTTAAATCTGTATAACTTTTGAATAAATTTCCTTTTTACCAAACTCTGGCACTGAGAGTCATAATTCTTTGGTTCTCCTGCCAAAGAATAGGCAAGGTGAACCTAGCACAGAGGGACCCTGGGGCAGGGAGTCCATTTGGTAACATTATCTTGTCCCCTCCCATGGATTTGTTCTGTAACAGCTGTACCAGTCTGTGTTCCCACCTACAGTGCACTAGGGTTCCTTTTCTCCACAACCTCTCCAACACTTGGTGATTTGATGATGATGGCCATTATCACTGGTGGGAAATGGTATCTCACTGTGGTGTTAATTTGCATCACTCTGATGGCTAGTGATGCTGAGCATCTTTTCCTGTCTCTGGGCCCCCATATGTCCTCCTTAAAGAAGTATCTATTCAAGTCCTTTGCCCGTTTTTTAAATTGGGTTGTCTTCCTGGAGTGGAGTCATGTAAATTCTTTATATATTTTGGAGATTAAACCCTTGTCTGAGGTATCATTGGCAAATATGTTTTCCCACACGGTTGGCTCTCTGTTCATTTTAATGCTGTTTTCTTTAGCCGTGCACAAGCTTTTTGTTTTGATGAGATCCTATTTGTTTATTCTTTCCTTTATGTCCCTTGCTCTAGGGGACATATTTGTAAAAATATTGCTGCATGGACTATCTGAGATTTTCCTGCCTATGTTCTCCTCTAGGACTTTTATGGTGTCACGACTTATATTTTATCCACCTTGAATTTATTTTTATGTAGTGTGTGAGTTGGTGATCGAGTTTCATTTTTTTGCATGTAAGCTGTCCAGATGTCCCAATCCCATTTATTGAAGAGACCATTTTTACTCCATTTTATGCTCATGCCCCCTTTGTTGAATATTAATTGACCATAGAGACCTGAGTTTATTCCTGGGCTCTCTACTCTGTTCCATTGGTCTATGTGTCTGTTCTTATGCCAGTACCATACTCAGCCATTGTTTAAGGAATTCTTGTGCAGGGCTCTTGTTAAGAATGGCAGGGGCAAACAAGAGGAATTTACTCAAAAAAAAAAAAAAAAAAAAAGGCTATCAGCCAGCTGTTTAAGGAACTCTCCCAGTGGCTAGGCCAGTGAAGAGGGAGGACAAGGGATGTGATTTGCTCCAAGGGCACCTGACAGCCAGAACACTGTGGTGGATTAAAGGCGAGGGTCTGGTGCAGAGGGACAGTGGGGGCCCAGCAGCACTCTGAAGGTCTGGGCTGGAGCTGGGCACCTGTGAATATTGCAACCCAGATCTAGCCCCCATCCTTGCAAAACCACAGGAAAGGAAAAAAGTGCAGCGCAGCCCCTCTCTGCCTGCAGCATCCAGGAAAACCAGCAGAACTCGTTTGGTAGGTTTAAAGATAGCAGGAGGCTTTTTTTCTTTTTCTTTTTTCTTTTCCCAAGTGTGAGACAATAAGACCTGGAGCAGAGAAAGGACCAAAAACATACCTAGAGAAGAATCACAAATCTAACACCAGCAACTGAGAAACTGAGACAAATTTCACTTTGCTATCCTATAGCACTTGAAGTTTATTGTTTCTTTTTATTATTTTTCTGAGTTTTTAATTTGATTATTATTTTTTATTTCTTTTCTTTCTGGCATAATCATTGTTTATTGAGTTTGGAGCATTTGAAAACTTGCTTCCCAGCATGTCATCAGTTTTGGCTCAAATAAGTTATTATAAATTCTTTTAGAAAAACAAAGAGTTGTATTACTAAGTTTGGATTTCAGAGCCGAGCCTCACATGAAGGCACTTAGGCAAAATGATGGATAAACTAATCAACCTCAAACAAGTTAAAATTGCCATTTTGGTAATCACAGGAATTTTCATCCTTGTCTAGTTAGTGTACATCCCTCTTCCAATTAGAAATCCTTATTCCCAATTACCTCTTTTTTCTGGTATCTCCTTGACGAATAGGTTGGATGGTCTTTGACTGACTGCTGGATCCTGAGGTGTTACAGACAAAACTGGTTCTTGTACATATGACATCCGTTTGGAAGATTCTTCAAGAAAATCGTCCAGAATGGATAACTGAGCTCCTGGCCCTAAATAGATTAAATTTTAATGAGAAAAGAAACACCCCTTCCTACATTGAATATCAAATGGTTAGTACAGAAGATAAAATACAATCATTTTTCAAAGCATAAAAACATATTCCTGAAATACTGCATGGACAGATTTGTTTTTCATATTTTTTATATTTCTGATATAATTTAAAGAGTAGAAGCTAAAATGATAGTACAGCTTCTGCCACCATGACTCCTGGTTTATCCCTGCCACTAGCCTAGGTCTCAAACAGATCCCGATTATAAAAGTAACTTGCTAGACTCAAAATCTCAAAAATCCAGATAAAAGATTAATATATTTTTAGGTTATATTAAAATCCCTGAAGAACAGAAATTGTAATCATTTCAGTGTTTAATCTACTACTACTACTACTAATAATAATAAAGTAGCTGTGTTAGATCAAGACTCTGTGCCAAATATTATACTAAGGATTTTAATGTATAATCTCATTTATTTTTCACATATTTTATTTATTATACTCTTTTAAACTAAGTGAGTCATGGTAGAGTTAAATAATTTGCTGAAGCTCTTAAACATGCCTGTTGCCTCTCAAACAAACACTGACGAATAAAATAAAAAGCAATGCCAGGTGGGAAATGGGCAGTGCCAGCTGGCTCCAAATTAGAAGAGGTCACTTAGCCACAGCAAGAGATACGGCTTTGAGGTGTTCAGGCTTGTGGAGAGTTGGAGGGCTGCCCCAGCCCAGGTTTGACTGGTGATGTAAACAGATGCTCTGCTTCTCTCCTCCCCCTCCCGGTCTCTTCCTCAAGCTGTGCACCCCTCCTGCAGCTCCACCACACCCACCCTTTAGAAAGCCTCAGCATGAACAGAAAAAGGAGTAGGAGCCAAAAAGACCTCACATTAAGAAGCCTCTCTGCCCTGGCTGGTGTAGCTTCGAAGGTGTGTGACAGAGCTAAATAAACATAACAGCCAAATCCACTCTGTTGGTAGCAGTGGGCAGTACTATGTATTTCATTTGAATTTTCTTCTGATCTCTTCTTCTTTTTTATTGGTAAACTTAACAGATACTTTCAATAGACAATTTTGTAGTGAATTTTCATTTCCTCTCATCTCTTCTTGTAAAAAGCCCAGCACTTGAACCGTTATTACTTTAAATGTTCTGTATTTGTATCTGTTTCTATTAGCCAGTCAGTGGAATTTTATGCCTCTTGTTAAAATGATCATAGATGCACTCATTTTTTTAAACAGCAAGGTACAGCTTTTGCCCCAGACTGTCGTCTAACGTCTGTCATTCCAGTTTGAGTCAACGTGCTGGGCATTTATAAAAAGAAGCTGTGTAATAAAATGTTTTTTTAAGTGTAAAAAAAGAGAGATGGCTTTGAAAAAATAGGTAGAAATAGAATAGATAGAAAAGAAAGGGCATTCAAGCTGGGGGCATGCCACTGGCAAAAGTATGGAAGCAGTCATTTATTTTACTGGCTATTGAGGACTGCATAAAGGAAATTAAGGAAAAGTTGGGTTAGGGCTACACTGTATTGATATATCTGAATGCTAGGGTTTTTCTTCTACAGGCAAAAGGAGAGGGTTACAACGAAGAGTGTTAAGCAGAAAAATAAAGGATGAAAGTGGTATTTTATGAAGATTACTCTAACAGTGCCGGGGAGCAAGGAGAAACACAGTGTGGGTGGAGACAGAGAGGTCTGTAATAAGGCTATGACAACACTATAGGCATTTGGTAATGGAGAGTAGTGGAATCAAAAGGGAAGATGCACCCCGACTCATGTGGCTCAGAGAGCTGGGAGTTGCCCTGCAAACTGCAGGGTCACCGGTTTGATTCCCAGTCAGGGCACATGTCTGGGTTGCAGACCAGGTCCTCAGTTGGGGGCATGTGAGAGGCAACTGATAGGGGTTTCTGTTTCTCTCACACATTGATGTTTCTCTCCCTCTCTCTAAAAATACATAAAATCTTTTAAGAAATAAATAAAAATGCAACAAACATTTTGAAAGAGAACCAACTAGTTGTGGGAATTAACCTGATATAAGGATGGGGGAAGGTCAAGAAAGAAAGAAAGAGGAACACAGATAAGATCATGAGCTTGGGTGCGTAATGTAAGGATGTAGAGTCAATTTAGAGCGCAGGTGGCAAACACAGGGCCTGAGGGCCGAATCCCGCCCTCCACCTTGTTTTATCTGGCCCAGCACCTTGTTTCTACCCAGTGGCAACGCCAAGCTCTCGCTCAACAGTTAAGGAGTAAGTACATTTATACAGTTTTAAAATTACATTCAGCCCGTCGAAGGCAACCAAGAGGCTGATGTGGCCCCTGGTGAAAATGAGTTTGACACCCCTGATTTAGAAGATAAGGAGTGGAATTCACTAGTAGAATAATCTAGCTGCTGGTTTCTAGGGGGATGTCAGAGATACAGATATTTGAGAGTTGTCAGTAGTGAAAAGAAAACTGAGGGTAGGTGGCCTCTTAGAAAGTAAGACTGTGCTATGGGAAAATTGTATCTGAAGAGGGTGACAAGAAAGGGAAGCTAACAAAGGAAAATTGGCAGGGATCTAGGAGGCAATCCAACATGTATTTTATGAAGGAGACTGGTTCAATGATACAGACTGATCATTGAAGGGTAAATGAGGATCTTAATGAAAAAAATTATTAATATTCAGCTTTTCTGAGGTATAATTTACATATGGTAAAGTGTTCACTTTTAAGTATATTTTAATGCATTTTAACAAATATCTACACTTATGGAATCACTATCACAATCAATATACAAGACTTTTAATTCTTGCCCAAGCTTCCTTGTGCTCTTCACAGTTAATCCCCAGTTCCCGCCCCAAGGCAGCCACTAAGCTGCTCTCTGTCAATATAGATTAGTTTTGCTTTTTTAAGAATTTAACTTCAATGAAATGTTACAGTATGTATTCTCTTGCATCTGGCTTATTAACTTAGCATAATATTTTTGAGATTCATCCATATTGTTTATATCACTAATTTCTTTTTACTGCTAAATGGTTTTTGACTATGTGGTAACAAATAACTATTAACCATTTATCTGTCTATTGGTGACTGGGTTGTTTCTAGTTTTGCCTACTACAAATAAATCTGTTGTGAACATTTGTGTATAAATCTTTGCAAGGACATATGTTTCCATTTCTCTTGGGTAAATACCAAGGAGTGAAATTGCTGGCACATGTATGTGTAACTTTATTTTAAAACTACCTGGTTGTCTTCTTGGGAGAAGGGCCTGTTCAGGTCCTCTGGCCATTTTTTAATTAGATTATTTGTTTTTGTTTTTCAGTATGAGTTCTTTATACATTTTGGATATGAACCCATTATCAGAGGTGTTCTTTGCAAATACCATCTCCCATTTGGTAGGTTGCCTTTTTGTTTTGTTGATGATTTCTTTTGCTGTATAGAAAGTTTATTAGTTTGATACAGTCCCATTCATTTATTTTTCCTTTTACTTCCCTCAGCCTTTGGGATCAAATTCATAAAATTCTCCCTGTGTTTCCTTCTTTTTTTCATTTTCTAATTGTTCTTCAAGTACAGTTGACCCCATTTTCCCCCCACCACTATTCCCATCCCACCCATCCCTACCTCTCACCCTGGATCCTATCCCCCAACCTCTGCTGGCTTTGTCCACGTGTCCTTTATATATGTTCCTTAACAGTTTTTCCCCAATTTTCCCCATTATTCCCTTCCCCCTCCCCTCTGGTTACTGTCAGTTTGTTCTTTATTTTAATGTCTCTGATTATATTTTGCTTGCTTGTTGGTTTTGTTGATTAGGTTCTTGTTAATGGTGAGATATGGTATTTGTCTTTCACCGCCTGGCTTATTTCACTTAACTCTCCAGTTCCATCCACACTGTCGTGAAGGACAGGAGCTCCTTCTTTCTTTCTGCTCTGTAGTACTCCATTGTGTAAAATGTACCATGTTTTTTTGCTGCACTTTTTTTTTTAAAGATTTTATTTATTTATCTTTAGAGGGGAAGGGAAGGAGAGAGGGAGAGAAACATCAATGTATGGTTGCCTTTCGTGCGTCCCCTGCTGGGAACTGGCCTGCAGGGAACCTGCCTGCAACCCCAGTGTGTGCCCTGACTGGGATCGAACCGCGATTGTCTGGTTAGCAGGCCCGCGCTCAATCCACTGAGCTACACCAGCCAGGGCTTGCTGCACTCTTTTACTGATGGGCACTTAGGTTGCTCCCAACACTTGGCAATTGTAAATTGTTCTGCTATGAGTATGTAATTTATTATTTCGGATCTTATTTTTAGGTCTTTTATCCATTTTGAGTTAATTTTTTGTGTATGGTGACAAATAGCAGTCTAGATTCATTCTTTTGCATATGACTTCCCAGTTATCCCAAGACCATTTATTAAAGACGTTTTCACTTCTCCATTATATGTTTTTGGCTCCTTTGTCAAAAACTACCCAAATACATGTGGGTTTATTTCTGGGCTCTCAATTCTCTTTCACTGGTTTGCATGTCTGTGCTCTTCTGCCAATATCATGCTATTTTGATTATGGTACCTTTGTAGTATAATTTGCAGTCAGGTAGTCTGATAACCTCAATTTTGTTCTTTTTTCCTCAGAATTGCTTTGGCTATTCAGGTCTTTTGTGGTTCTACACAAATCTGATGATTTTTTTTGTTCTAAGAGTCCAGCAGAAATAATGCCTGCTTGAATGTGGTTGGTAGGGTTATAATATGGGGGTAATAATTTACAGTTTTAATTTGAATATTTTACCTAAAATGTCATATGGTGTACTTGAGTGTGATATTGTTATATTACAGAATTACATGGTTCTGATTTGGTAATAAAAGATTTTGTAATAAAAAGGAGGCATTATTTGTGCCAGAGCCTGTATTTCTTTTTTTTTAAAGTGCCAGTGGGATTTGGATGGGGATTGCATTAGGTTTGTGTATTGCTTTGTGTATATGGCCATGCTAACTATGTTGATGGCCAACAGATATACAAAAAGATGCCCAACTTCACTAGCTATTACATAAATGCAAATCAAAACTACAATGAGATACTATCTCACACCTGTGAGAATGACTATTTTCAACAAAAGAAGTAATAACAAGCATGGGAGAGATTGTGGAGAAAAAGGAACCCTTATTTGCTGCTGGTGGGAATGTAGACTCATATAGCCACTATGGAAAATGGTCTCGAGGTTCCTCAAAAAATTAAAAATAGAGTTACCATGTGACCCAGCAACCCCTCTTCTGGGTCTGTATCGTAAAAATTTGGAAACATTTACTCATAAAGATATGTATCCCTGTATTCACTGCAGCATGCAGCAACTGTGGAATACAGTATGGAATTTCCTCAGAAAACTAAAAATGGAACTGCCTTTTGACCCAGCAATTCCATTGCTGTGCTTATATCCTAAGGTCCTAAAACACCAATCCAAAAGAACCTATGCACCCCAATGTTCATTGCAGCACAATTTACAATAGTCAAGTGCTGGAAGCAAACTAAGCGCACATCAGTAAATAAGTGTATAAAAAAACTGTGGTGCATTTACACAATGGAATACTACACAGCAGAAAGAAAGGAGCTCCTACCCTTTGCAACAGCATGGATGGAACTCAAGAGCATTATGCTAAGTGAAATAAATGAGGTGGTGAAAGAAAAATATCATATGATCTCACCTATAAGTGGTACCTAATAAAAAATGAACAAGGAAGCAAAATATACCAGAGACACTGAATTACAGAACAAATTGACAGTAACCAGAGGGGCTGGGGGATAGGGATAATGGGGGAAAATACGGGAAGGTCCATCAAGGAACATGTATAGAAGACATATGGACAAAGCCAAAGGGGGAAGGTTAGAGGCTGGGAGATGGGGATGAGTGGGGTGGGGGGCCATGGTGGGGTAAAAATGGAGAAAACTGTACTTGAACAATAATAAAAAATAATAAAAATTAAAAAGGAGAAAAAAGACATAGAAACAATAGTGTCCTTTTATAGATAATTAGATAAAGAAGATGTGGTACCTATACACAATAGAATACTTCCTGGCCATAAGAAAAGATAAAATACTGCCACTTGTGACACCATGGATGGACCTTGAGAATATCATGCTAAACGAAGTAAGGCAGACAGAAAAAGTCAAGAACTATATGATTTAACTCATGTGAGCTATAAAACTAAAAGTAACAAATGAATAAACAAGACAAAAAAGCAAAACCTTATAGACATAACAGCTTGGTAGTTTCCAGAGGGAAAAGGGGATGGGAAAGAGGTAATAAAGGATAAAAGGGGTCAAATATATATTTAACTTCGAGTAGTAAATACAATGCAATATATAGATGATGTATTATAGAATTGTACACTTGAAACCTATATAATTTTATTAACCAGTGTCACCCCAATTTAATTAAAAATAAAAAATAAAACTTTCTGGTTATACCATTTGGCATTCCCACCAGAAATGTTTGAGAATTCCAGTAATTGCATATCCTTTCTATAACTTTATCAATCTTCATCAGTCTTCTTAATTTTAGCTGTTCTAGTGGTAAATTGCATTGATTTTCAAATGTGAAACCAAACTTACAAACTACTTAGATTGGATAGATTATCTTTTATATGTGTTGCTAAAATTGATAGGCTAATATTTTTCAAGAATTTTTGTGTCTATGTTCATGAAGTTCATTGCTATGCTCTCCTTGGATGGATTTGTTTGGTTTTGATATCATAATGACAACTATTCTCGAACTTCAATAATGGAAGTATTCCCTCTTCTATTTTCTAAGTTTGTGATAGGAAGAAGGTAGGTCAGGAGTGTCTTTGTGAGAGACTTTTAATCACACATTTAATGTCCTTAGGAGATATAGGGTTATTCAAATTTTCTCTTTGTTTCTGAGTAAGCTTTGTATATCTGTCAAGGTACTTACATTTTACCTAAGTTGTCAAATTTGTTGACATTAAGTTGTTAATGATTTTCCCTTATTATATTTCTAATAACGATAAGATTTGCAGCAGTGTCTCCTTTCCTTCCTGATTGATGGGAATGTAGACTTGTACAGCCAGACACATTGGTACAATGTATCTTCTTTTTTCCTAATCAAATTTATCAATTTAATTGGCCTTTCAAAAAATCTCATATTGGTCTCATTAATTTCTCTATTCTTGGCTGTTCCCATTGCATTGATTTCAATTCTGAAATTCATTATATTAGGGCTCTCTCTGTCGTTGATGGAAAAAATAAAACTTACTGTGCTTTTCATCATTACAACCTGAAAACATTTCCAAAGTACAGGGACAGACTAGCTCCACGCCACAGAAAACTTTTACTAAAGTGGCACTTAATAGTTGTTAAGGTAGTTCCCATAAACCTGTTTTCTCTGTGTACAAGATCTTAGGTCCTCGACAAAGAATTTATATAGCAGTGTTCTCTGAAGACCATCAGGCTGTATCTGGGAGGCTGTAGCACCCTCTGAGTATGTAGCAGTTGGGGAGGGACAGGTTCCTTCATGCTGAAACAGTTCACAGCTCACTGACTGGATGTAATAATTTACAGTTTTAATTTGAATATTTTACCTAAAATGTCATATGGTGTACTTGAGTGTGATATTGTTATATTACAGAATTACATGGTTCTGATTTGGTAATAAAAGATTTTGCAAAGTTGAGTTGATGAGTGAGAAGAAATCTATTACCAAGCCCCACAGATATAGCTCCTGTCAAAGAAAAAAAAAACCCTCCTGATCCACATATCCTTTTATTTTTTACAGGAAATTCAGCTCTATTATAATTTATAGCAGAGGTGTCAAACTCATTTCATCCATGACTACATCAGCTTTGCAGTTACCATCAAAGGGCCAAAATAATTTTAGGACTGTATAAATGTAACTACTCCTTAACTGTTGAGGAGTTGAAGTTACATTAGACCCTCTGAAGGCAACCATGAGGCTGTTGTGGCCCCTAATGAAAATGAGTTTGACACCCCTAATCTATAGGACCACCATCATATATGTGATCCATCATTGACCAAAACATGGCTATGCAGCACATGACTGCATAACATATTATTGAAAATAATAAAAAGACATGAGTAGTATTAGGATTTGGAGGAAAAAGGTAACACTGTCATTACTGGCATATGACATGATAATCATATTCAAGAAAAAAACCAACAGAATTAATAATGTGTTTGAATCAATGAATTAAAGATTTCTGCATACAAGTTAAATCTAAAAACAATAATATACAGTAGAAGAAAGCGAAGATGGCAGCCTAGGTAAACACAACACACCTCCTCACAAAACCACATCAAAATTACAACTAAACTATAGAACAAATCATTATTCAGAACTGCCAGAAATTGAGCTGCCTGGAAGTCCTACAAGTATGAAATTAAAGAAACCACATCAAGGAGGGGGTGGAGGGGTGAAGACACAGAATGGGCTGGTCCCACAACTCACTTGTGGCAGATAAAAATCAGAAGGAATATCACAGGAGAAAAGGGTCCTAGCCCCAAAACAGACTCCCCACCCCCAGCCTAGTGTTCCAGTGCCAGGAAGATAAGTCCCCATAAATTCTGGCTCTAAAAACCAGTGGGGCTTGAGGCTGTGGAAAACAGAAACTGCTGGATTCCCAGGCAGTTCCTCTTAAAGGGCCCACACATGGACCTACTCAGACTCACTCCCTCTGAGCTCCAGCACTGGGGATGCTGCCTGAAAGGCACAAGGGGCAGATGGGGACAAACAAGTGTTTTGTCCAAACATCAGGACGGAAGCTCAGGGGCAGCTTTTTCCCAGAGAGAGCTGCTGGCAGAGGCCATTGTTCCTTTTCTGAGCCCTCCCATCCCACAGAGCTGGCAGGCAGATGCCATATCTGAGACACCATCAACCTGGCTTTCACTGTATGCCCCACCCTGGTGATTCCAAGAGGCTCTGCCCCACCCAAGATGTTAACAGTGGCTTTTGCATACAAATGATTTGTCTTGGCTCAGGCTTCATATCTTCTGAAATCCTCTCAAACAAGCATCATCTGGCCCCAGCAAGTCCCTGTACCTCTTCCTAAATGCCCCAGGCCTGACACTAGCAGCAGCAGGCCTTGGTTCACAGCATGGCCTTGCTGGGGCACCTCCAAGCCCAATGTAATCAGCAGCCATCTGTAGATTGCTTTGCAGCTTATGCCAGGTGGCCCCAGACAGAACACAGGTGGTGGCTGATTGTGACCAGAACCTCAAAGGAAGCCCCAGAGCCTGTGCACCCAATGCACAACTACAGACCATGTTAGAGCTCCACTACCCAACCCTTCCACAAGCGACACACTCAAAAGACAGACTCAGTAGGCACAAGAGGCCTGTTGAAGTAAATCCTGCTCCGTGGAGTGGGCCCCTGCATAGCTGATCCTTCACAGTAGTCAGAGTGTGGTAGTCAGTGTTCATGGCCAGTCCTTGCAGCTGATCGACTCTCCCACCGACCTGCCAATAGCAATCAAGGCTCAACTACAAGAGGACAGTACACAGACCATATGGTGGGTGCACCTCGAGTACTCAGCTTGGGTGGTAGGAGAGGCTGTGCCACTGGACCATATGGTTCACCAACTACATTAGTCCACTCTACCAAGCCTGAGAGACATAGAGTTCATAACACTGGTTATAAGGATGCTGAATGAACTTAGGGGAAAAGCAGATGAACTCAGAGAGAAATTCAACAGCATAAAAAATGACATGGACACCATAAAAAAGAACCAATCAGAAATGAAGGATATACTAAGTGAAATGAACAATTTACAGAAATAAACAGTAGAATGGATGAAGCCAAGAATCAAATCAGCAATTTGGAATATAAGAGAGCAAAAAACACCCACTCAGAACAGCAAGAGGAAAAAAGAATTAATGAGGATAGTGTAAGGAGCCTCTGAGACAACTTCAAGCATAGCAACATTCACATCATAGGGGTGCCAAAAGGAAAAGAGAGACAGTAAGAAATTAAAAACTTCTTTGAAAAAATAGTAACAGAAAAAATTTCTCTAACTTGAAAAAAATTGAGACACAAGTTCAGGAAGCAGAAAGAGTACCAAACAAGAGGAACCCAGAGAATCCCATGCCAAGACACATCATAATTAAAATGCCAAAGGTTAATGATAAAGACCGAATCTTAAAAGCAATAAGACAAAATTGGTCATTTACCTATAATGGAGTTCCCATAAGACTGTCAGCTAATTTCTCAAAAGACACTTTGCAGGCTAAAAGGGATTGGCAAGAAATATTCAAAGTCATGGAAAGCAAGGACCTACAACCAAGATTACTCTATCCTGCAATCAAGATTACTCTATGACAACAAAGCTATCATTTAGAATCAAAGGGCAGATAAAGAGCTTCCTAGACAAGAAAAAGCTAAAAGGATTCCATCATCACCAAACTATTATTATATTAAATGTTAAAGTATTTTCTTTAAGAAAAAGATAAAAAATATGAACACTAAAATGGCAATAAATACATATCTATCAACAATTGAGTCTAAAAAACAAAATAGCCCTGGCTGGTGTGGCTCAGTAGACTGAGTGCCAGCTTATAAACCAAAGGGTTGCCAGTTCAGTTCCCAGTCAGGGCATATGCCTGGGTTGTAGGCCAGGTCCCCAGCAGGGGGTGCGCAAGAGACAGCTACACATTGATGTGTCTCTCCCTATCTCCCTTCCTTCTACGCTCTCTAAAAATAAATAAACAGAATCACAGATACAGAGAACATTTTGATGGTTGCGAGATGGGAGGAGGGTTGGTAGATCAGGTAAAAAAGGTGAAAGGATTAAATAATACAAATTGGTAGTTAAATAACAGTCATAGGGTTATAAAGTACAGCATAGGAAACAGTAGCCAAAGAACACAAAGAATATATGTATGCATGACCCAAGGACATGGACAACTGGGGGTGCCTGAGGGAGTGAGGGGGGTTGGTTGGAGGGGGGCAAAAGAGGAAAAATTGGGATAACTAATAGCATAACCAATAAAATATAATTTAAAAAATAAAAATAAAAACAATAGTATACAGTAAATCTAAAATGCATAAAATCAATAGCTTACACTAAAAAAATACCAGCAATAACCAGCTAGAAAATAAAATTAAAATAAGACCCTATTATAATAGCAGTAGAATCTATAAAATATCTATAAATTACTTAAGGAGGGCCTCATTGGGGAGAATGTTAAAACTTTAGTAAAGTACATAGAAGATGATGCTAGTAAATGGAAAGATCTTAACATACTCAGATGGAAGAGTTTAAATAATATGTAGATGTTAATTATTCTAAATTAACCTATAAATACAATGTGGTTCAAGTAAAAATTTCAACTGGATTTTTATATACTCTATAAACTCACTGTAAAATCTGTATCAGTGAATAAAGGTCCATGAATAGCTAAGTCCAGTATAAAAAAGCAAGTAAACTAGAGAAACTGATGTAAGTAAACTGATATTAAGGCATACCACAACAGAACAGCAATAAAGAGTGTGATACTGTTTTAAGATCAGACAAAAAAGGCAGAATAGAGCTCAAAGACATATGGACCTTAAATCTAAGGGAAAAATATTATTCTTTAATTAATGACTTTGACAAAACTAGATCCTTATATGGAGAAAAATAAAACTGAATGCCCACGTAGCATCACAATGATGAAATTGGATAAATATCTAAGTGTAAAATTACCACGATAAAGTTAATTGAAGAAAATAAGATGAGACAGGAAGAACTACTAAAACAAAACTTCAAAGGCACAAAACTACAAAAAATAAAGGAACAATACAATCAACTAATTAAATCCAATTGATATCTTTTGGAACATTCGGTCAACAACAGCAGACTACACATTCTTTCAAGTATTTATAGAACACTTTTTCAAGAAAGGTCATATACTACATCATAAAACAAATCAAAATAAACGTTAAAAGATTCAAATCATGCAAAGTATGTTTTCTAATAACAATGAAATTAAATTAGAAATAAAAACAATAATATATGAAAAAATCCCAACTACTTAGAAAATAAAAAGCATACTGCTAAATAACTCATGATCCCAGCCACTCAAATCCTAAGTATTTATCCAAAAGAAATGAAAACATATATCCGTACAAAGACTTGTAGATGAATATGCACCACAGCTTTATTTTAATAGCCCCAAACTGGAAAAGAACCAAATATCTATAAACAGGTGAATAGATAAATGTATTGTAGCATATTCATATAATGGAAAACTATTTAGCAAATAAAGAGATTAACTCCTGGTATAGGCAAAAGCATGTTTTTTAAAAATATATTTTATTGATTATGCTATTACAGTTGTCCCATTTCTTCCCCTTCATTCCCCTCCATCCTGCACACCCCCTCCCACCCACATTCCACCCCTTTAGTTCATGTCCATGTGTCATAAGTTCTTTAGCTTCCACATTTCCCATACTATTTTTGCACTCCCCTTGTCTATTTTCTACCTACCATCTATGCTACTTATTCTCTGTACCATTTCCCCCTCTCTCCTCCTCCCGCTCCCCTGTTGCTAACTCTCCATGTGATCTTTATTTCAGTGGTTCTGTTCCTGTTCTAGTTGTTTGCTTAGTTTGCTTTTGTTTTAGGTGTGGTTGTTAATAACTGTGAGTTTGCTGTCTTTTTACTGTTCATATTTTTTATCTTCTTTTTCTTAGATAAGTCCCTTTAACATTTCATATAATAAGGGCTTGGTGATGATGAACTCCTTTAACTTGACCTTATCTGAGAAGCACTTTATCTGCCCTTCCATTCTACGTGAAAGCTTTGCTGGATAGAGCAATCTTGGATGTAGGTCTTTGGTTTTCATGACTTGGAATACTTCTTTCCAGCCCCTTCTTGCCTGTAAGGTCTCTTTTGAGAAATCAGCTGACAGACTGATGGGGACTCCTTTGTAGGTGACTGACCCCTTATCTCTTGCTGCTTCTAGGATTCTCTCCTTCATTTTAATCTTGGATAATGTAATGATGATGTGTCTTGGTGTGTTCCTTCTTGGGTCCAACTTCTTTGGGACTCTCTGAGTTTCCTGGACTTCCTGGAAGTCTTTTTCCTTTGCCAGATTGGGGAAATTCTCCTTTATTATTTGTTCAAATAGGTTTCCACTTGTTGCTCTTCCTCTTCCCTTTCTGGCCCCCCTGTAATTCGGATGTTGGAATGTTTAAAGATGTCCTGGAGGTTCCTAAGCCTCTCCTCCTTTTTTTGAATTCTTGTTTCTTCATTCTTTTCTGTTTGGTCATTTTTTTCTTCCTCCTGGTCCACTCCATTGATTTTAGTCCCAGATTTGTTTCCATCACTGTTGGTTCCCTGTGCATTTCGCTTCATTTTACTTATTGTAGTCTTCATTTTTTCATCTAATTTGCGAACAAAATCAGCCAATTCTGTGAGCACCCTGATCACCAGTGCTTTGAACTATGCATCTAATAGGTTGGCTATCTCTTGGTTGCTTAGAAGTATTGGCTCTGGGGCTTTGAGCTGCTCTTCTGCTTCAGCCATAATGTTTTGCTCTGTTCATGTATGAGGGGTGAAAGCTTAGGTGTTCACCAGGGGGGGTCAACCCAGTGGCTGGGTTGTGACTGGGCGTAGGGTCAGAGAGGGAGCAATGGCATTTGTTGGGCTCTCTCTCAGATTTTGGTCCCCTCTGCTGCTTCCCATAAGCAAATTGGGTCCTTCTGGTAGTGGTTTCTGGGGGGGGGGGGGCTTCTGTACATTCTGGGACCCTGTGGGTCTCTCCAACAAACTCTTCTTCGAGGCTGGGAGTCTCTCCCAGCACCTCAACTCCCACAAAGTGTTTTCAATCGGTGCTTTTAGGCTTTATTTCTTCATGCTGGGGCCCTGAGTTGTGCGGTCTGTCTTACTGCTCATTTTCAACTGATTTATCTGCATGCAAAAGTGGGACTGCCTGGTTTGCTGGCCACCTTGCATGCCTCACTGGGTCTGCTTGTTGCCACCCAGGCCCAGGGTCTGCCAACTGCCATCTGTGCGCCTGGGTGGCCATCCCCTGCTATTTTCTGCTGTAACCCATCTCTGCCTCTCTTACAGGTCTGGATAAATGGTTGTCGGACTTCTGTACAGATCAGTTTTCTGTCTGTTCTGGATGTTTTGTTGTTTCTAAATTTGTTGTCCTTAGTTGTGTGAGGAGGCACAATGTGTCTACATACACCTCCATCTTGGCCAGAAGTCCCCCAAAAGCATGTTTGAATCTCAAAATAATTATACTTATGCAAAAAAGTAAGACAAGAAAGAGTACATACTGTGCAATTTTATTTAACTCCAGAAATTCTTCAAAATTCTAAATTTTTCTGGAATTCTAAAATTCTAGAACATACAAACTCATGTATGGTGGCAGAAACTAACTGGTTGCCTGGCAACGAAGGCAAGAAAAAAAAGAACATGAATAGGCACAAGACAAATTTGGGGGATTTTGGATATGTTCATTATCTTGATTATGGTGATATTTTCATAGGTGCGTTATATGTCAAAACTTATCAAATTGGGAGACTTCCGCCAAGATGGAGGGGTAGGTG
Organism: Artibeus jamaicensis; assembly: GCF_021234435.1. Classification (NCBI taxonomy): domain Eukaryota; kingdom Metazoa; phylum Chordata; class Mammalia; order Chiroptera; family Phyllostomidae; genus Artibeus; species Artibeus jamaicensis. The sequence continues at coordinate 24,729,146 of NW_026521788.1, forward strand.
GAAACACTTTGCTTCCTCGCACAACCAAATCTAAAAACAATAGTTTTAACAACAATAAACACAACCAAACCACACAGAAAATCAAACAATACAGAGTAATAAAAACAACAAACTGCTCAGCTAAACCAGTGAGGGGGCGAAGCCAGCAGCGGAGCAGGTTGAGCAAAAAAGATCCCCCAACCCAGGGGGTGCACAGGCAGCCCAGGACGCGGATCCCAGGTGCGGGCTAGCTACGGGCAGACCCAGGGAAGAGGCGTGGCTGGCTGGCTGCGGTTGCTCAAGCATTTGCTTGCAGATAAACCAGTGAAGAGGCAAGCACTGAGACAGATCACGCAGTCCCCGGAGGTGCAGGGAGATGGGCTCGCACATTTGTGCTCACATAAATAGGTGGGGGAGAGCAGTGAGGCGGACTGGGTGAGCGGAGAGGACCACCATTGCTCCCTTTCTGACCCCGCCCCCACATACAACATCACAAACCAGCGAACTGGGTGGCCCCACCCTGGTGAACATCCAAGGTGCCTCTCCTCATATGTAACAGGCACAAACAGATCAAAACATGGCTCAGGAACAACTCAGAGCCCCAGAGCCAATAAATCTAAGTGACAAAGAAATAGCCAAACTTTCAGATGCACAGTTCAAAACACTGGTGATCAGGATGCTCACAGAACTGGTTGATTTTAGTCACAAATTAGAGGAACATATGAAGGCTAAACTCATTGAAATGAAGGGAAATGCACAGGAAACCAATGGTAATGGAAAGGAAACTGGGACTCAAATCAAGGGAGTGGACCAGAAGGAAGGAAAAAATGACCAAACAGAAAAATATGATGAAACAAGAATTCAAAAAAAAAATGAGGAGAGGCTTAGGAACCTCCAGGACATCTTTAAACGTTCCAACATCCAAATTATAGGGGTACCAGAAGGGGAAGAAGAACAGCCATGAGTGGAAACCTTATTTGAACAAATAATAAAAGAGAATTTCCCCATTCTGGCAAAGGAAATAGACTTCCAGGAAATCCAGGAAGCTCAGAGAGTCCCAAAGAAGTTGGACCCAAGAAGGAACATACCAAGGCACATCATCATTACATTAGCCAAGATTAAAATGAAGGTGAGAATCCTAGAAGCAGCAAGAACTAAGGGGACAGTCTCCTACAAAGGAGTTCCCATCAGACTGTCAGCGGATTTCTCAAAAGAGACCTTACAGGCAAGAAGGGGCTGGAAAGAAAGTATTCCAAGTCATGAAAACCAAAGACCTACAACCCAGATTGCTCTATCCAGCAAAGTTTTTATTTAGAATGAAAGGACAGATAAAGTGCTTCCCAGATAAAATCAAATTCAAGGAGTTCATCATCACCAAGCCCTTATTATATAAAATGTTAAAGGGACTTACCTAAGAAAAAGAAGATAAAAAAGATGAACAGTGAAAGGACAGCAAACTCACAGTTATTAACAACCGCACCTAAAGCAAAAGCAAACTAAGAGGACGGCTAGATCAGGAGTGAACCACAGAAATGAAGATCACATGGAGGGTTAGCAACAGGGGAGTGGGAGAAGGAGAAGGGGGGAGAAGGTACAGAGAATAAGTAGCATAGACAGTAGATAGAAAATAGATAGGGGGAGGGCAAGAATAGTAGGGGAAATATAGAATCTAAAGAACTTGAGACACGTGGTCATAAACTAAAGGAGGGGATGGTGGGGGAGGGGGTGTGCAGGGTGGAGGGGAACGGGGGAAACAGAACAAATGTAATGGCATAATTGATAAAATAAAAAAATATATTTAAAAAACTTATCAAATTGTATATTTGAATATATGCAGTTTATGTAATATCAATTATACCTCAAACTGTTGAAAGTATATGCATATAAAATAACAATATGCAATAACATATAAATAAAATAATATATGCAAGAAACACATAAATAAAAACACATAGTAGAATGACCAAGATCCTAAAGTGGAGAAAAAAAGAATGGCAATGAAGAACAGGGGGAAAAAAGGGAGTGTACAAATACATAAGTAAATTTAAGAATCACAAGAAAGGGACCTTACATGTTGGGAAAGAGAGTGAGGAGGAAAAAAGAAATTTAATCTGCTAGAATGATACTCCCTTTAGGAGTGCAGGGATAGCAAATTCTCTAAGATAAAAACTGAATAGCAACATTAAAAGCTTTAGACTTTCAATCATGTCCATGAGGAAATATACTGGAGGATTCTTCCCTGGTATCCCTGGAAGAACTCAAAACTCCACCTGTTCATTTCATAAATATTTACTGAGTACCCACTATGTGTCTAGTTCTATTCATAAGGCCAGTAATTTTCCAATAGCCACTAATCATCTCCATTCCTTGGTCCTACCTGGTGGGGCTTCCATTTTGATTGCTATTGTAGAAGAACCATTAGTGATTCCCCAAGGGCCAAAACTGGATTCCGTTTTCCCTCCTTCTTCAACGTACTCTGCAGTACCAGTGCTCTGCTTCATTATTCGGGCCTGCTGCTGTTTGAAGGCCTCATGAAATGCCATTTCCATTCGAATACCATTGTTTTGAATTTCATAGTATATACCTGAAGAAAGAAAGATGCTGAAATAAATGTGATTTGCCACCATTATCTACTGAAGAATTATATTTCACTTACATTTTCACTAAAGTTTAAGAATTACATGAAGAGCCATTAAAGGGTAGAAAGACAAAGGAGAATCTTATAATGGAATAAAAACACATTCAGACCACAGGAAAATATCATACCAAGTAAAGTCCAGGCTACAACACTGGTTGGTTCCAAGCAAGTAGCATCCTCAAAGAAAATTTCTGCCTGCTCATAGTTCTCCAACAGGACAGCCAGGACACCACACAGCAACAAGCTGAGAAAATAACACCAACATGACCAACAGCATGGTCCAGTATCACAGTCATGGAGTCAACACCACTTCATATAGAAGCTTATCTGCTCCCACTCATTCCCCATCTCCCTTCACACATACCTGTGGATATGATTCTGGTTGAGGGAAAGGGCTTTCCGAAAACATTCCTGTGCTTTGATGTTGTCCTCAATTAGCAGGCAGAAGGCACCATAGTCCAGCCAGTGTTCCAGGTTCTGGGGCTCACGAGCCAGCCTCTACAACATGAAGCATCAGGAGAACCAAGGTTATTTTACAGTGTTATATTTAATGCACATGACATCACACAGAAGCACTCCATAAATATTATAAGCTCCATGAAAGCAGAAACTATGACTTCTTTTTTGCTTACCACTGACTTCTGAATACAGCCAGTGTTCTGGCTTACAGTAAAATCAATAAATATTTATTAAGAATAATCTAAAAATCATTTGCTTTCTTGTGTAGTGTTCTGGTTACTATAAGCTCATCCAATTACTCAGGAAGCTAATGGCTGATTTCATGGTTCATATTAAAGATTCATATACATTCATTTTTGTCACAATCTTAATTGGCAAATATAAGTTTATCAAAAATATGCAGAAGGACTTCTGCCAAATGGAGGCGTAGGTGGAAGCACTGCACCTTCTAGCACAACTAGGTTTAAAAACAACAAAGTTTTAGCAACAAAAATGCAGCCAAACCACAGAAAATTGAACTACATGGAAGTCTGACAACAACAAACCCTTCAGCCAAACTGGTAAGAGGGGCAGAGCCAGCAGCAGAGTGGGGTCAGACAGGAGAGATCCACCGGACGAACATGGGCACTCCAGCAGCCATGGGCGGATCCCAGGTGTGGAGAAGCGGGCAGACCCACTGAGGGCTGATTGCGGTCACATATTAGCACGCAGATAAACTGGTGAAGGAGTGAGCGGTGAGACAGATCCTGCAAGCCCCAGCGGCAGAAAGTGGCAGAGGGGAACGCCATTGTCCCTCTCTGACCCTGCCCCCACATACAGCATCACAAACCAGTAACCTGGGTGGCCCTGCCCTGGTGAACAACTAAGACTATGCTCCTCATACGTAACAGGCACAAACAGATCAAAACATGGCTCAGGAACAACTCAGAGCCCCAGAGCCAATAAATCTAAGTGACAAAGAAATAGCCAAACTTTCAGATGCACAGTTCAAAACACTGGTGATCAGGATGCTCACAGAACTGGTTGATTTTAGTCACAAATTAGAGGAACATATGAAGGCTAAACTAATTGAAATGAAGGGAAATGCACAGGAAACCAATAGTAATGGAAAGGAAACCGGGACTCAAATCAAAGGAGTGGACCAGAAGGAGGAAAAAAATGACCAAACAGAAAAGGATGAAGAAACAAGAATTCAAAAAAATGAGTAGAGACTTAGAAACCTCCAGCACATCTTTAAACACTCCAACATCCAAATTATAGGAGTACCAGAAGGGGAAGAGGAACAGCCACGAATGGAAAACTTATTCAAACAAATAATAAAGGAGAATTTCCCCAATCTGGCAAAGGAAATAGATTTCCAGGAAATCCAGGAAGCTCAGAGAGTCCCAAAGAAGTTGGACCCAGGAAGGAATACACCAAGGCACATCATCACTACATTAGCCAAGATTAAAATGGAGAGAATCCTAGAAGCAGCAAGAGATAAGGGGACAGTCACATACAAAGGAGTTCCCATCAGACTGTCAGCTGATTTGTCAAAAGAGACCTTACAGGCAAGAAGGTCTGGAAAGAAGTATTCCAAGTCATGAAAACCAAAGACCTACATTCAAGATTGATCTATCCAGCAAAGTTTTCATTTAGAATGGAAGGACGGATAAAGTGCTTCCCAGATAAGCTCAAATTCAAGAAGTTCATCATCACCAAGCCCTTATTATATGAAATGTTAAAGGGACTTACCTAAGAAAAAGAAGATAAAAAAGATGAACAGAGAAAGGACAGCAAACTCACAGTTATTAACAACCACACCTAAAACAAAAGCAAATTAAGAGGACAGCTAGATCAGGAGTGAACCACAGAAATGAAGATCACATGGAGGGTTAGCAACAGGGGCGTGGGAGAAGGAGAAGGGGGGAGAAGGTACATAAAATAAGTAGCATAGACAGTAGATAGAAAATAGATAGGGGAGGGTAAGAATAGTAGGGGAAATATAGAATCTAAAGAACTTGAGACACGTGGTCATAAACTAAGGGGGGGAATGGTGGGGGAGGGCGTGTGCAGGGTGGAGGGGAATGGAGGGGGGAACAGAACAACTGTAATAGCATAATCAATAAAATATATTTAAAGAAAAATATTAGGGCAAAAAAAAAAGAAAGTAGATGAGTAATTGCCTATGACTGCGGGGTGAAGGGGAGGGAGGGGACAGGAAGATTGGAGTGGCAGCTAAGGGGTGTGGAATTTTATTTTTTGAGGTAATGAAAATATTTTAAAATTGATTAGGGTGATGGGTGCACAACTCTGAATATACTAAAAGCTGTTGAATTGCATGGTATGTAAATTATATCTTAATAAAAACTGTTAAAAGAGAAAAAAATAAAAATAAAAATATGCAAAAAAGTGCCTCATAATAAATGAAAACTACAAAATATTGCTTAAAGAAGTTAAAGCAGACATAAATAAATAGAAACACATTTCACATTCATGGATTGGAAGACTTAATATGTTAAGATGTAAATACTACACAAATGAAATTACAGATTCAATGCAGTCTTTATCAAAATCCTAATTTTTTTTGAGAAACAGAAAAACCATCCTAAAATTGATATGGAATGTCAAGGAAACTGACAAAACAAAACCCTGATTTCAAAATTCACTTTTTTCCACTAAAAAAAAACTCAAATCTTTTACAAGACCCAGCAAGACTACCACTACCAGCAATCTGATCTACACAGCAAGACTGTGTAGACATGTGGTGAGACTGACAAAGGAAACACTGAAAATTTTGAGAAGGGGGATACTCAGATGGGGATAGACTCCTTCATGTATGCCTAGGTCTTGGATAAACTGAAAGCTGAATGTCAGTGTGGTAATACCACTGATATTTCCCTGTGGAAATTTGAGACAAGCAAATATGTGACTATTACTGATGCCCAAGGACGCAGAGACTTTATTAAAAACATGATTAAAGGCACATCTCAGGCTGACTGTGCTGTCCTGATTGTTGCTGCTGGTGTTGGTGAATTTGAAGAAGGTATCTCCAAGAATGGGCAGGCTTATGACCATGACCTTCTGCCTTACACACGGGGTGTGAAACAACTGATTATTCATGTTAAAATGGATTCCATTGAGTTGCACTAATGCTAAATAAATATTATCCCTGAAACTTTCCATGCCAGTCTTAATCAGTGGTGAAAGAATGGTCTCAGAACTGGTTGTCTGAATTAGCCATTTAAATTTAATAGTAAAAGATTGGGTAATGATTACAATGCATCATAAAAATCTTCAGAAGAAAATGACAATGTTTTAGAGCATTTTGGGGTTTTGTATGGTATTTTAAAAAATAATTTACTTGTTGTTCAAGTACAGTTTTCTGTCTTTTACTCCCATCTCAGCCCACCCCCTCAGTGCTCCCCACCTCCCTCCCATTTCCACCCCCCTTAGTTGTTGTCCATGTTTCCTTTATACTTGTTCCTGCACACGCTTCCCCTTTTCCCCTGGAATTCCCTCCCTTCTCCCCTCTGGTCGCTGTCCCTGTTCTCTATTTCAGTGTCTTTGCTTATATTTTGCTTGCTTGTTTGTTTTCTTGTTTAGGTTCCTGTTAAAGGTGAGATCATATGGTATTTGTCTTTTACCACCTGGCTTATTTCACTGAGCATAATGCTTTTCAGTTCCATCCATGTTGTTGCAAAGGGTAGGAGCTCCTTCTTTCTCTCTGCTGCATAGAATTCCATTGTGTAAATGTACCATCATTTTTTGATTCATTCATTTACTGACGGGCACCTAGGTTGCTTCCAGCTCTTGGCTATTGTAAACTGTGCTGCTATGAACATTGGGGTGCATAGGTTCTTTGGGATTGGTGTTTCAGGGTTCTTAGGATATAATCCCAGCAGTGGAATCGCTGGGTCAAAAGGCAGATCCATTTTTAGTTTTCTTAGAAAAATTCCATACTGTTTTCCACAGTGGTTGTACCAGTCTGCAATTCCACCAACAATGAATTAGGGTCCCCTTTTCTCCACAACCTCTCCAACACTTGTTTGTTGCTTTGTTTATGATGGCCATCCTGAGCAGTGTAAAGTGGTATCTCACTGTGGTTTTAATTTGCATCTCTCTGGTAGCTAGTGATATTGAGCATCTTTTCATGTGTCTCTGGATCTTCTGTATGTCCTCCTTGGAGAAATGTCTGTTCAAGTTCTTTGCCCACTTTTTAATTGTGTTGCTTGTCTTCATAGAGTGGAGTCATGTAAGTTCTTTGTATATTTTAAAGATTAAACCCTTGTCTGAGGTATCATTGGCAAATAGGTTTTCCCATACAGTTGGTTCTCTTTTTATTTTAATACTGTTTTCTTTAGCTGTGCAGAAGCTTTTTATTTTGATGAGATCCCATTTGTTTATTTTTTCCTTTATGTCCCTTGCTCTAGGGGACATATCAGTAAAAATGTTGCTGCGTGAAATAGCTGAGATTTTCCTGCTTATGTTCTTCTCTAGGACTTTAGTGATGTCACAGCTTATATTTAAGTCTTTTATCCACCTTGAATTTATTTTGGTGTATGGTATAAGTTGGTGCTCAAGTTTCTTGTTTTTGCACGTAGCTGTTCAGTTCTCCCAACACCATTTGTTTCAGAGGCTATTTTTACTCCATTTTATGTTGCTGCCCCCTTTGTCGAATATTAATTGACCGTAAAGACTTCGGTTTATTTCTGGGCTCTCTGTTCTGTTCCATTTGTCTACATGCCTGTTTTTATGCCAGTAACAAGCTGTTTTGATTACAGTGGCCTTGTAATACAGTTTGATATCAAGTATTGTGATCCCTCCTACTTTGATCTTCTTTCTCAAAATTGCAGCTGCTATTCGGGGTCGTTTATGATGCCATATAAATTTTTGAAGAGTTTGTTCTATGTCTGTGAAATATGTCATTATTACTTTAATAGGTATTGCATTGAATCTGTAAATTGTTTTGGGTAGTATGGACATTTTGATGATGTTAATTCCTCCAATCCATGAACATGGTATATGTTTCCATTTGTTTGTGCCTTCCTTGATTTCTTTCTTCAGTGTTGTGTAGTTTTCTGCATACAGGTCTTTTACCTCCTTGGTTAGGTTTATTCATAGGTATTTTATTTTTATTTTTGCTATATCGAATGGGATTTTTCCCTTGATTTCTGCTTCTGCTTTTTCATTGTTGGTATACAAAAATGCCTTTGATTTCTAGATATTGACTTTCTATCCTGCTGTTTTGCCAAATTCATTTATTAGGTTGAGCAGTTTATGGGTAGAGTCTATAGGGTTTTCCATGTACACTATCATGTCATCTGCAAACAGTGACAGTTTTGTTTCCTTCTTTCTCATTTGGATGCCTTTTATTTCCTTTTCTTATCTGATCGCTGTGGCTAAAACTTCCAATACTATATTGAATAGAAGTAGTGAAAGTGGACAACCGCGTCTTGTTCCTGATCTTACTGGAAAAGATTTTAGTTTTTCCCCATTGAGTAGATGTTGGCTATAGGTCTCTCATATATGGCCTTTATTATATTGAGGAATGCTCCCTCTATTCTCACTTTGCTGAGTGTTTTTATCATAAATGGGTGTTGTACCTTGTCAAAAGCTTTTTCCACATCTATTGATATGATCATGTGATTTTTGTCTTTGCTTTTGTTTATGTGATGTATTACATTTACTGATTTGTGAATATTGAACCATCCTTGCATCCCTGAGATGAATCCCACTTGGTCATGGTGTATGATCTTTTAAATGTATTGTTGAATACTGTAGTTGAGGATTTCTTTTTTCTTTTTTTTACTTTTTTTAATATATATATTTTTATTTTATTGATTATGCCTTTACATTTGTTATATTCACCCCTTCATTTCCCTCCACCCTGCACACACCCTCCCCCACTATTTCCCCCCTTTAGTTCATGAACATGTGTCTCAAGTTCTTTAGATTCTATATTTCCCCTACTATTCTTACCCTCCCCCTATCTATTTTCTATCTACTGTCTATGCTACTTATTTTATGTACCTTCTCCCCCCTTCCCCTTCTCCCACTCCCCTGTTGCTAACCCTCCATGTGATCTTCATTTCTGTGGTTCACTCCTGATCTAGCCATCCTCTTAGTTTGCTTTTGCTTTAGGTGTGGTTGTTAATAACTGTGAGTTTGCTGTTCTTTCTCTGTTCATCTTTTTTATCTTCTTTTTCTTAGGTAAGTCCCTTTAACATTTCATATAATAAGGGCTTGGTGATGATGAACTCCTTGAATTTGACCTTATCTGAGAAGCACTTTATCTGCCCTTCCATTCTAAATGAAAGCTTTGCTGGCTAGAGCAATCTTGGTTGTAGGTCCTTGCCTTTCATGACTTGGAATGCTTCTTTCCAGCCTCTTCTTGCCTGTAAGGTCTCTTTTGACAAATCAGCTGACAGTCTGATGGGAACTCCTTTGTAGGTGACTGTCCCCTTATCTCTTGCTTCTTCTAGGATTCTCACCTTCATTTTAATCTTGGCTAATGTAATGATGATGTGCCTTGGTATGTTCCTTCTTGGGTCCAACTTCTTTAGGACTCTCTGAGCTTCCTGGATTACCTGGAAGTCTATTTCCTTTGCTAGAATAGGGAAGTTCTCCTTTATTATTTGTTCGAATAAGTTTTCCATTCGTGACTGTTCCTCTTCCCCTTCTGGTACTCCTATAATTCGGATGTTGGAGTGTTTAAAGATGTCCTGGAGGTTCCTAAGCCTCTCCTCATTTTTTTGAATTCTTGTTTCATCATATTTTTCTGTTTGGTCATTTTTTCCTTCCTTCTGGTCTGTTCCCTTGATTTGAGTCCCAGTTTCCTTTCCATTACTGTTGGTTTCCTGTGTACTTCCCTTCATTTCATTAGTTTAGCCTTCATATGTTCCTCTAATTTGTGACTAAAATCAACCAGTTCTGTGAGCATCCTGATCACCAGTGTTTTGAACTGTGCATCTGAAAGTTTGGCTATTTCTTTGTCACTTAGATTTATTGGCTCTGGGGCTCTGAGTTGTTCTTGAGCCATGTTTTGCTCTGTTAGTGCCTGTTAGGTATGAGGAGAGGCGCCTTAGTTGTTCACCAGGGTGGGGCCACCCAGGTCACTGGTTTGTGATGCTGTATGTGGGGGCGGCACCAGAGAGGGAGCAATGGTGATCCTCTCCGCTCGCCCAGTCCACCTCACTGCTCGTCTCCGCCTGTTTTTCTGAGCGCAAATGTGTCAGCCCACTGCCCTGCGCCAGGGCCTGCACAGTCTGTCTCAATGCATGTCTCTTCACTGGTTTACCTGGGCGCAAATGCAGACTACAGACAGCCAGCTGTGCCGCGCCTTCCCTGGGTCCACCTGTATCTTCCCCGGACCCGGGATCCGCGCCCTCAGCTGCCTGTGCGCTGCCAGGGTTGGGGAATTTTTTTTGCCTGACCCATTCCGCTGCTGGCTTCGCCCCCTCACTGGTTTAGCTGAGCAGTTTATTGTTTTCAGATTCCTTATTGTTCTATTTTCTGTGGTTTGGTTGCATTTATTATTGTTAAAACTTTATTTTTAGATTTGGTTGTGTGAGGAAGCAAAGTGTTTCCACCTATGCCTCCATCTTGGCGGAAGTCCTTTTTGTTGAGGATTTCAATGTCTGTGTTCATCAGCAATACTGGCCTGAAGTTTTCTTCCTTTGTTGTATCTTTATCTGGTTTTGGGATTGGGTTGATGCTGGCTTTATAAAAAGAGTTTGGAAGTCTTTTATCATTTTGGATTTTTTGGAATAGTCTGTGAAGAATAGGGGTTAGCTCTTCTTTAAACGCTTTGTATCATTCTCCTGTGAAACCATCTGGTTCAGAGCTTTTGTGTGTCGGGAGTTTTTTGATTAATGCTTCAATTTCATCTGCAGTTATTGGTCTGTTCAGACTTTCTGCTTCTTTATTGAGTTTTGGAAGATTATATTTTTCTATAAATTTGTCCATTTCACCCAAGTTTTCAAATTTCTTGGCATATAGTCCTCCATGGGAATTTCTTATGGTCCCTTGTATTTCTGTGGTATCAGTTGTAATATCTCCTCTTTCATTTTTGCTTGTGTTTATTTGGGTCCTCTCCTTTTCTTGATGAGTTTGCTTAAAGGCTTGCCTATTTTGTTTATCTTTTAAAAAAACCAACTCCTGGATTCATTGATCCTTAGAATTGTGCTTTTAGTCTCTATGTCATTTAATTCTGCTCTGATCTTGGCTAGTTCCTTCCTTCTACTTGCTCTGGGGTATTTTTGTTGTTGTTCCTTGAGTTCTTGTAGATGTAGGGTTAGGTTGTTTGTTTGAAATGTTTCTATCTTTTTTAGGTAGGCCTGTATTGCTATGAACTTCCCTCTCAGGACTGCCTTTGCTGTGTCCCATAATTTTGGGGTTGTTGTGAGTTAATTTTCATTTGTTTCCAGAAACTTTTTTATTTCTCCCCTAATTTCATTCTTGACCCATTTGTTGTTTAACAGCATGCCATTCAATCTTCATGATTTTGAGTGTTTTTGGGTTTTTTCCTTTGGGGTTGGTTTCCAGTTTCAGTCCCTGTGGTCAGAGAACATGCTTGGTATGATTTCAATTTTCTTAAATTTGTTGAGGCTTGTTTTGTGTCCTATCATGTGGTCTATCTTTGAAAATGTCCCATGTGCTTTTGAAAAGAATGTGTATTTAGCTTCTTTGGGATGCAGGGCTCTATATATATCAGTTAAGTTAATTTCATCTAGGGCGTTGTTCAATATCTTTGGACACATCTAGGGCCACAATATCTTTGTTGATATTTTGTTTGGAAGATCTATTTTAGACAGTGGGGTGTTAAAGTCCCCTACTATAATTATGTTGCTGTCAATATGTTTCTTGAAGTCCTCTAAGATTTTCTTTATATATTTTGGTGTTCCTATGTTGGGTGCATATATATTTACAATGTTTATGTCTTCATGGTGGATTCTTCCCTTGAGTATTATGAAGCGACCCTCTGGGTCTCTCTTTATGGCCCTTTTTTTGAAGTCTATTTTGTCTGATATAAGTATTGCTACCCTGGCTTTTTTCCCCCTGTCTGTTTGCTTGGAAAATTTGTTTCCAGCCCTTCACTTTTAGTCTGTGCAGGTCTTTTGTCCTGAAGTGGGTCTCTTGTAGGCAGCATATGTGTGAGTCATGCTTTGTTATCCATTCTGCTATTCTATGTCTTTTGATTGGGGCATTTAATCCATTTACGTTTAATGTTATTATTGATAGGTACTTATTCATTGTCTTTTTTGTACCTGTGTTCCTTGTCTTTTTCTTTTCCTTCCTTTCCTTAAAGCAGTCCTTTTAGCATTTCTTGCAGAGCTGGTTTGGTGGAGGTGTATTCTTTTAGACTTCTTTTGTCTTGGAAGCTACTTGGCCATCTATCTTGATTGAGAGCCTTGCTGGGTAAAGCAGCCTTGGTTGCAGGCCTCTGGTTCTCATTACTTGGAATATTTCTTGCCATTCTCTTCTGGCTTGGAGCATTTCCATTGAGAAGTCAGCAGCTAACCTTATTGGGGGTCCCCTGTATGTTACTTCCTTTTTTTCCCTTGCTGCCTTTAAGATTCTCTGTCTTGGAATTTTGCCATTTTAATGATGGTGTGTCTTGAAGTGGGCCTCTTTGGGTTTCTCTTGATTGGGACTCTCTGTGTTTCCTGGATTTGTGTGACTTTTTCTCTCATCAAATTAGGGAAGTTTTCCATCATTACTTTTTCAAATAAGTTTTCTATCCTTTGCTCTTCTTCTTCTCCTTCTGGTATCCCTATTATTTGGATATTATTATGTTTCATATTTTCTTGCCTTTCTCTTAATCCTTCTTCATTCTTTCTGAGCCTCTTTTTCTTTTCTTGCTCTTTCTGGGAGTTTTTTCCACTTTATCCTCTAACTCACTGATCCAATCTTCTGCTTCATCGACCCTTCTTTTGATTCCTTCCACTGTGTTCTTCAGTTCAGAAATTATATTTTTCATTTCCTCTTGGCCCTTGCTGATAGTTTCTATTTCCTTTTTCATGTTGGTATAGTTTGCAGTGAGTTCATTGTAATTCCCCATTAGTTTCTGGTAGCTCATTGTGAGCTCTTTGAACTTTCTGATAACCAGTGCTTTGAATTCAATATCTGATAGCTGACTTGCCTCTATTTAATTTGGCATTCTTTCTGAGGCTTCCTCCTTTACTTTTATTTGGTGATTGTTTCTTTGTATTCCCATTGTTTGTGAGACTCTTCTTATTAGCTTCAGCTTCTTAAATTGATTTGTTCTGGTTTCCTGGGTTTATGGTGTGAACTTCTGTGGTATAATACCTGTGAGATTCAGTGGTGTAGTCTCCTTGATCTCCCCAGCTCACTGGTCTTGGGCTGTCCTTTACATTGGCTCTGTGTGTGTCTTTGGGTTTTGGTTGTTTTGGGGTCTTTCTTTTGTGGGTCCTTCCCACCAGCTAGTTAACTGATGGTCCCTCTGTCCACCACCTGTTTTAATTTGTTGTACTGGTGAGGGCAGGTTGCATTGAAGCTAGTTCTTCCATGTGTGCAAAGTTTTGAGGATTCTCTTTTGCTCTTGTTCAGCTGTTTGCACTGGGTAGTTTCTCCACTGTTTAGTTGTATTTCCAGATAGGTCTTGGATTGAGGTTAGTGCGGTTTCCACTTTCTCCTTCACCTTCTTCTGTTGTTATCTGTTAGTGGTTCCTTTGTCATTGGGTTTCCTCTTCCAGTGGGTATCCTGGTGTTCACCGCTTCCACCTACCCTTTTTTTGTGATCAGTTGGAGGAGAAGGCAAAATGTTTTATGACAGCAGGAGAGTATTCTATGATATTTACATTAGCAGCTGGTAGAGAAGAGATAGGGGATCCTTTGGCTATGTATAGTGATAACCATGATCTTCAACCAAGTAGTCACTTTTTAGAAAGGATGGGGATAGAAGGTTTGTGAGTTGGATCTAGAAAGCAGTGAGGTTGTGGGAGGTCAGATTCTGAGTAAGGTAAGAATAAAGAATAGTAAATAGGTGTAGTGTGTGAGAGAATAGAGTTCACCACTACAGTAATATAGTTCAGGAAACAATGAAGTGGGCTAAGATCTCGGAGGGGTGTTGTGTAGTATTTACAATAGTATGGAATGGCTATTATTTACAATAATATTAGAACAACAATCATATGACACAATCTATGAGATACCAAGAATAGGGAGTATTGGACCTTCAATAGTGTGCTAATGGATCACAGGTGGAGTGAGGGACAGTAAATTAGCAATACACTATGAATGAGAGGACAGGGGAAACCTGTCAAATGGTACAATATAACCAGCCAAGGCAAAGAAGACTATACAGCAAGAGGAGGAATACGAAGATACCATTAAAATAAAAGATGTAAGAACAGTGAAAAATAATACAAATATGCGGTAACTTGTAGTTTCTCTGCTATAGCAAAGTGAAATTTGTCTCTGTCTCTACTGTTGGGATGCCCCCTCTTTGGGTCCACCTCTGGTCTTTTCGCAGTTCCAAGTTTTTTGTCTCACTTGTGGATTAAAAAAAAGGCAGGAGAAGGGAGGAAAAAAACAATAAGTTTGGAAATAAAGAAAGAAGGAATAAAACAAGAAAAAAGGAAAGAGAGGAAAAAGTATTGAAAGATAAAACAACAATAAAGTTAAAAAATAAAAGATTACTTAAAAAAAAAACACCTCTTGTTGGTTTCCAGCTGGCTAAACCAGTTTTCCCAGCAGGCTGAGGGGCAACTGGTGTGGCTTTTCTCCCTTCTTGGTGTACTCAGCCAGTCTCATGAGCACTCTCCCAAGATTCAGTCTGGAACTTCTCCCCAGTGCCCCAACCAGGGAATCCAGGTCCTCTTCAGAGCATTCTTTCCCCGGGGGTCATTGCCATGGGCTGGGGTGCGAGCGCACGCCCTGCCAGGCTTCCCTGGTCCTGCAGGCTTGGGCAGGAACCTCTCCCAGTGCTATGGGGGATGCCAGGCCTTCCGCCTATCCTGGGGTCACTGCCAGGCTGGGTGGGTTGTAGGCCAAGCGGCTGTTGCAGGAGGATCCTCCAAGCAGTTTACTTTTCCACTACAATTTCTGGTCTCCTGTTTTCTTATATGCTGGGGCACTGTTGGCTATTTGCTGTGTTCCTCTAAAGGTCGGCCAGGTTTTTCTCCCATGTATGGCGGGGAGCAGAATCCTCTCTGTCCTACTCCACCACCATCTTCCAGTCTGGTATTTTTTAATTATTAGATTTTAAAATCAGTACAGAATTTTGAGACCCATTAAAACAAAGTTTAACGAGACTGGGGTGATGAACACACAATACAATATATAGATGATGTTACCTATATAATTTTATTAACCAATGTCACCTCAATAAACTCAATAAAAAAGAAAATAAGTAAATCACATAGGTTAATGGGAAAAAAATTTACAAAGCTACACTAATCAGTGTGGTACTGGTATAAAAACACACATAGCAACCAACGGAATACAATAGACAGCCCAGAAATAAACCATTGCATATATGGCCAAACTATTTTAGACAAAGGTACCAACAACATTCAATAGGGAAGGTACATGGCCCTAGCCAGGTAGCTCAGTTTTTTAGAGCATTGTCCCAATATGCCAAGGTTGTAGGTTCAATCTCCAGTCAGGGCGCATAGAATAATCAACCAATTAATACATCAATAAGTGGAACAACAAATCCACATTTCTCTCTCTCTCTCATTCTCTCTCTGTCTCTCACCCCCTTCTACTCTTTCTCTAAAGTACATAAAGAAGGAAAGAAGGAAGGAAGGAAGGAAGGAAGGAAGGAAGGAAGGAAGGAAGGAAGGAAGGAAGGAAGGAAGAGTCTTTTCAACAAATAGTTCTAGGGAAACAGGATATCTACATACAAAAGAATAAAGTTGGACCCTTATTTAACACTATATACAAAAATAATTCAAAATAGATCAAAGACCTAAACATAAGACCTAAAACTATAAAACTTTGAGAAGAAAACATAGGACAATAGCTTCAGGACATTGGACTTAACAATGAAATCTTGGAAATGATATCAAGGCACAGGCCACAAAGAAAAAAATAGACAAATTGGATTCCATTATTAAAAACTTGTGTACATCAAAAGAAACTATCTATAGAGTAAATATATAACTCACAGTGATTTGGGGAGAAATGGGAAAGAATATTTGCAAACCATATATCTGCTAAGGGGTTAATATTTAGAATATTATAAATAAAGAATTCCCAAAACTCAATAAGAAAATGTTAGAGAATCTAACTCAAAAATGGGCAAAGGACTTGAATAGATATTTTCCCCAAAATCTGATCTACAACTGGCCAAAAGCATAGGAAAAGAGGTTCAACATCACTAATTGTCAAGGAATCAAACCACAGTGTAATCCCACCTCACACCAGTTAGGATAGCCATTACCAACAAAACAGAAAATAACAATTGTTGATGAGGAGGTGGAGAAATTAGAACTCTTGTACAATGTGGGAATATAAAATGAAGCCACTTTGGAAAACAATAATGTGGTTCCTTAAAAAAATTAAAAATAGAATTTCTTTATGATACAACAATTCTACTTCTGTGTATATACTCACAAGAACTGAAAGCAGAGTGTCAAAGAGATATTTGTACACCCATACTCATAGAAGTGTTATTCATAATAGCTAAAAGATACAAGCATGAGCCCATTGACAGATGAATAGATGAGTGAAATGTGGTATAACACACAATGAAATATTATTTAGCCCTAAAAAGAAAAGAAATTCTGACATATGCTTCATTATGAATGAACCCTTAAGAATGTATACTGAGTAAAATAAGCCATTCACAATGGGACATGACACTTTATTTATATAGACTGATGTTTTGAACTTGAGGTCTAAATGTTCCTTCGTCAATTAATTTAGAATTTAGAAAATATTTTCTACTTGAAAAAATTATAAATGTGAAGAAATCTTCAAAATCACTAGTCATTAGAGAAATGCAAAACAAAACTACAATGAGATACCATGTCAACCCCTTTAGAATGGCTATATTTTTTTTTAAACAATGGACAATAATAAGCATTAGGAAGAAAGTGGGGAAAATGAAACTTTCATCCATTGCTGGTGGGAATGTAAAATATTAGTACAGCTTTTTGGATAACAGTTTGGAAGTTCCTCAGAAAGTTAAGCACAGAGTTACCATATGACATAACAATTCTCTCTTTTTTTTTTTTTTTTAAAGATTTTATTTATTTATCTTTAGAGGGGAAGGGAAGGAGAGAGGGAGAGGAACATCAATGTATTTTCTGCCCCATAGAATAAAACCAACCCAACAGCCAGGGCACAATTCTACTTCTTAGTATATATCAAGAGAACTGAAAACATCCATTCATACAAAAATTCACATACTTTATACATGAATGTTCATAGCAGCATTATTCATAAGAGCTAAAAAGTGAAAACCAGTCAAATGCCCATCAATAATGAGTGAAGAAACAAAATGTGGTGTATCTATACAATGGAATGTTATTCACCATAAAAAAGACTAAAACACTTACACATGCTACATGAATGACCCTCAGAAACATTATGCTAAGTGGCCATAGCCAGTTGGCATAGTTGGTTGGAATATTGTTCCATACACCAAAATACTGCAGGTGCAATCCCCAGTGACGGTACGTACTAGGTTGCAGGTTCATTCTTTAGTTAGGGTGTATATGGGAGGCAACCACTTGATGTTTCTCTCTCACATTGATGTTTCTCCCTCTCCCTCTCTCTCTCTCTCCTCCCCCACCCCCTTCTACTCTCTAAAATCGGTGAGCTGTGGGCGCCACTAGACCCCCATGGCAAAGCCAGGGGGCCAGGACCAGCCGGCATAGCCACTGCTCGTGGAGACGCGCCGCAAGCCCCCCTTAGCAAAGCCGGGGGGCCAGGGCCAGCTGGCAAGGCCGCTGCCTGTGGCGCAGTTCCTCTCCACCTTGCTTGGCTACCTGCCTAGAACCTGCTGTGGGTAGACAATAGGTTTCCCAAGAACTTGTTAGCATAAGCTAGACAGCCTGTTTCCCCGTAGAAGGGTAGGTCATGCACCGGTGCTTGAAAGACATGGAAGTTTTGATAGCACCCTGTGTTCCCCTGTTGTTCCGTGGAGTAGCTTTGCAGAAAGGACAAACAAACTGGCTTGGGTGCGGCCCCCTCCTGCTTATTCCCCATAATTGTAATAAAAGCCTTGAAGAAACGGAGTTCAGGGCTCAGCGGGATGCTGAGACCTCTCCAACTTGACTCATTTCCACCCCCTCCCCTCTCCTGGCGAGGCTGGTCCCCGGCAGTGAGCATATCCTTGGGTGAGGATTTAAAAAATTATACTAAGTAAAAGAAGGTAGACACAAAAGACCTCCAATTACATGATTCCATTCATATAAACTATCTACAATAGGTATATCTATATATTGCACAATTTAAAGTAAATTAGTGGTTGCCTCAGAGGGTAAAGAGGAATGAGGAGTGACTGTTAATGGGCATAGGGTTTCTTTTTGGGGTAATACAAATTCTTTAAAATAAATTGTGGTATTGCTATGAACCTAAAACTTCTTTAAAAGTCTATTATAAATACAGTAGTGAATAATATTGCATTAACTATGTATGGTCCAAGGTGAATACTAGAAATATCAGGGGAACACCTTGTGAAGTATATGATTGTATAATCACTATGCTGTATATCTCAAACCAATGAAAATAATACTGAAAGTAAACTATAATTGAGAAATAAAAAATAAAAATGAAAAATATCTATTAAAAATTATATTGTGGTGATAGTTGCACAACTCTGTAAATACAGTATAGTAAATAATATTGTATGCTTTACAATAAGTGCATGTTATGGCAGGTGAATTATATCTCAATAATTAAATAAATGTAAATGAAGGTTTAGACCACTTTTTCATATGTGTTTATTTAGCTCATGATGCATGATGTAGGCAGTACTAACAGAACTAGGTAATTCAATTGTCATTCATAACACACTATAAGGGCTCAGTAAATGTTTGCTGAATTTGTTGAATACACAGGTTTTATTTTTTAATTATTTATAAGAAATTAATGTTTTTTCTTTGTATATAGTTTTATGAATTTTAACATATGTATATGTTACCATCACCAAAATCAATATACAGAACAGTTCTAACCACCCCCGAAAACTTCTTTGTGTTATCTTTTTATAGTCATCTTTTCCACTACCCACAACCTTTGGCAACCAGTAATCTGTTATCTACCACTACAGTTTTGTCTTTCCAAGGATGTTATATAAATGGAACTATATAGTGTGTAACATTTGACACTGGCTTCTTTCACCTACTATAATGCCAAATTGTTGTATGTCTCAGTTCACTTTTATTGCTAAGTAACATCTCATTATATGGATTATCATAGTTTATCTGTTCACACTTTGAAGAATATTTGAATTGCTTCTGGTTTGGGAAGTTATGACCGGAGCTGCTATAAGCATTTGTACACATAAGATTTCATTTCTTTAAGGTAAATACCCAAGAATGGGTCAGATGGTATATGTACAAGGAACTGCAAAACTACTTTCCAGAGTAGCTATAACACTGTACATTTCCTTCACCAAAGTTTGAAGATTTCAGTTGCTTTTTATCCTCACCAGTACCTGGTATTGTCAGCACTTTTCATTTTAGGTATTCTAGTAAGTATGAAGTGGCATCTCATTCTGGTTTTAATTTGCATTCCCTACTGGCTAATGATGTTGCACATCTTTTCATCACACTTAATTCCTCTTTAGTAAAGTGCCTATTCAATTTCTTTGCCTATTTTTATTTGGTTGTTTTTTATTGTTGAGTTTTGAGAGTTCCTTTTATTCTGGAAATAAACCCTGTGTCAGGTGTATGTTTTGCATATATTTTCTTTTGGTTCTTTTCCTTAACAGTGTCTTTCATAGAGCATATGTTTTTAATTTTGATTATAAATTAATCAAAAATTAAAAAGTTCCCTTTATCAATTTTTTGATAAGTAATGATTTGGTGTCATGTCTAAGAACTCTTCACCTAATTCCAGGTCATAAAGATTTTCCCCTCTTTATTCTTTTAAAAGTTTCATAGTTTTATATTTTACACTCAGATCTATGATCAAGTTTGAGTTGATTTTTATACAACATTTGAGGTTTAGGTCAAGTGTTCATTTTTTTAAAATATGATGACCAACTATTCTAACACCATTTTTTGAAAAGGCTGTTCCTTCTCCATTGAATTTCTTTTATACTTTTGTAAAAATATAATAGCCTTATTTGTATGGACCTATTTTGGGACTCCTATTGATCTGTGTGTTTATCCTTTCACTAATCAGGTTGGATTTTTAAACAATCAAAACCCACTATTTATTATACCCATCTTGTACAAATAAGAGTAACAATAACCACTGGGAAGGTGTTTAATTACCTCTTCATAATATGCAGCTGCCATTCCAAAGTTCTCATTGACTTCTGCTTCAAATGCGAAGAGTCGAAGCTGTTCAGTAGTTGTATGAATGGCTGGGACAGCACCTTGGACGTCATCTGGCATGGTCTTGTCAACATCAAGATGTTAGGCAGACAAAATGAAGTAATTACAAGTAGAGAAGTTTTATAAGAATAAACCAGATGCAGGACACCAGTCATGAGGTCTAAAATGATTTTAAAGCTTCTTACAGTCTTGCCAATACAGTAAGAGAGAGAGCGAAGCAAGAGAGAAATACCAGTGGTGAAAGGGAAGCTCAGTTATCTGACTACCATGGAAGTGAGTAAAAATCACTTAAGGCAGCACTGCTCTCCTCAGTCCTCAGGGAAGTCAGTATCAAACACTTTCTTAGTGCACAGACAAATATAATTTTTTAGGTGTCATGACATGAAAAAGATTGACACATACTAACTACAGTCTTCAAATATCAAGAAAACAGGAGGCTAAGGGTAAAGCTTTAGAAGCTATATCCATACTTGTAGTGAGATACATAGATAGACACTACAAAGAAGACAGTATAGAAATGGACAGAAATGTAGGGACACACCCAGAAAAATAATATATCTAATACACCCAGATAGGAAAGCAAGTCTTGTATAATAAGTAATCTGGGTTAGAAGCTATGACCAAGGAAGATCCCCCCAAATTCCATAATTAGAAGTAAAAATAATATCAGTGACTTTAACAAGTGGAGTTGCTAAGGGATGTGAAAAGTAAAACTAAATTTTTGAGATGGGCCAAACAGAACTTCTCATAATTAATTAATTAATGCCTATGTTCTTGTTCTTTTTAATTTTGATAATCTTGACCTCCAAATCCCTCTAGTAACACACTTCCATACCAAAACCAAAAACTCTGCCTCTATTATCGCACTACCAGAACCCACACTCAAGCCTGCTGCCCTTTTTCCTAAAAACTGCTCTCTGACTTCATTTCCTGCACTTCCAATATGCCCATAATTTCCCAAGTGGACAAGCCTAGACTTCATGATCATCCATACATACTACTCTATCATCAGCACACTCAAGTTCCAGGCATCCTTTTCCTCCTGCAACTGTCCTACAAACTCCCAAATTAAAATACTCCTACAATCTGGCTTCATTGTCAGGTAGGAGCTGACATCTGGTCCTGAGGAAAACTGCAGACAGCATAGAGATATCTGAGCTGCTGCAGACTCTTCTGACATTTGGTCTTAGCTGAAGGCCTTTAACACCCCCAGCGATCTATATATTCGTCCTCGTTTGGCAACATATGTCACAATGCTTATGCAGTCTCTAAATTTTTTTCTTTCTTCAAACTTTTTGTTCAACCCTTCTCCTCTTCACTTTCAGTAAAGACGCTACTTCACAAATGAAATAGAAATCATTAGGCAATAAACCCCTCAACTTTTGAACACTACACCAAAATTGTTTATTTTTGCATCCACTATATCTCATACCTTTCAGCATCAGAGGAAGCAGCAGAACCAAACTTCTATTTCAAGGTTAACCCTTCCATCTAAACTCATTTTTTTTATTTTTTAACTTTTTAATTTTTATTGTTGTTCAAGTACAATTGTCTCCATTTTCACCCCACCGTGCCCCCCTCCCCACCCATCCCCATGTCCCATGGTTTGGTTTTCTCCATGTGTCCTTCATACATGTTCCTGGATGGCCCCCTCCATTATCCCCTATTATCCCTCTCTCTCCTCCTCTCTGATTACTGAGAGATTGCTCTTTATTTCTATGTCTCTGGTTGTATTTTGCTTGCTTGTTTGTTCTCTTGATTAGGTTCCACTTACAGGTGGGATCATATGGTATTTCTCTTTCACTGCTTGGCTTGTTTCACTTAGCATAATGCTCTCCAGTTCCACCCATGCTGTTGCAAAGGGTAGGAGCTCCTTCTTTCTTTCTGCTGCATAAAATTTCATTGTATAAATGTACCACAGTTTTTTGATCCACTTATCCACTGATGGGCACTTAGGCTTTTTCCAACACTTGGCTATTGTAAATAACACTGCTGTAACCACTGGGGTGCATAGGTTCTTCTGAATTGGTGTTTCAGGGTTTTTAGGGTATATTCCCAACAGTGGTATTGCTGGGTCAAAGGGCATTTCCATTTTTAGTTTTCTGAGGAAATTCCATACTGTTTTCCACAGTGGCTTCACCAGTCTGCATTCCCACCAACAGTGTACTGGGGTAAAGTCTTAATCCTTTCCCACTTATATACCCTGGGCTTGCCATTGATTATCCCCTTTTCTCCTGTTTTCACAATCTTTTGCTGACTCCTTTTCCCAAACTAGTGCACATGCTAAAGGCTTTTCCATCTTTTTTAAAAGATCTCTATAATTTCTAGCTACTACTTTCCAAATTCTTCCCTTCATCTTCCAATTTTTAATGTATATTTACTTGTTTTCTAAATACTCATTTATTCCTCAATTCATTATAAATTGAATCCTCCTCAATTAGTCCAATGAAATTGTTATACAATGGTTAACAATAACCTCTTTATTGTCAAATCCAATGAAAAATTTTCAGATTGTTTCTTTTTACACTAGTTTTATTGAGATTTAATTGTCATACATCCCTATATGAGTTTAAGGTACACAGCATGATGGTTTGACTTACATATATTGTGAAATTATTACTGCAACAAGTTTTTTTAAAGTATATTTTATTAATTATTCTATTACAGTTGTTCCAATTTTTTTCTCCCCTCTATGCCCACTCTGCCCTACACCCCCCCATACTCCTACATCCTGCCCCCCCACCAGTTCATATTCACTGGTTATACATATAAGTTCTTCGGCTTCTCCATTTCCTATACTAAATATTCTTAACCTACCTGTCTACTTTATGCCTACCATTTATAACTCTTATTCCCTGTATCTTCCCACCCCCACTCTCCCCCTCCCTCTCCCCACTGATAACCATCCATGTAATCTTCATTTCTGTGATTCTGTTCCTGTTCTAGTTGTTTGCTTAGTTTTTGTTTGTTTTTTAGGTTCAGTTGATTACTGTGAGTTTGTTGTCATTTTTCTCCTCATAGTTTTTTATCTTTTTCTATTTCTTAGATAACTGCCTTTAACATTTCATATAATAAGGACTTGGTGATGATGAACTCCTTTAACTTGACCTTATTTGGGAAGCACTTTATCTGCCCTTCCATTCTAAATGAAAGCTTTGCTGGACAGAGTAACCTTGGATGTAGGTCCTGTCCTTTCATGACTTTGAATACTTCTTTCCAGCCTCTTTTTGCCTGTAAAGTTTCTGAGAAATCAGCTGATAGTCTTATGGGAACTCCTTTGTAGGTAACTGTCTCCTTTTCTCTTGCTGCTTTTAAGATTTTCTTATCTTTAATATTGGGTAACTTAATGATGATGTGCCCAGGTGTGTTCCTCCTAGGGTCCAATTTCTTTGGGACTCTCTGAGCTTCCTGGACTTCCTGGAAGTCTATTTCCTTTGCCAGATTGGGGAAGTTCTCCTTCATTATTTTTTCAAATAAGTTTTCAATTTCTTGCTCTTGTTCTTCTCCTTATGTCACCCCAATGATTCAGATGTTGGAGTACTTAAAGTTTTCCCAGAGGCTCCTAAGCCTCTCATTTTTTTTTTTTTTGAATTCTTGTTTCTTTATTCTGTTCTGGATGGGCATTTATTTCTTCCTTTTGTTCCAAACTGTTGATTTGAATGCCAGTTTCCTTCCCTTCACAGTTGGTTCCCTGTATATTTTCCTTTATTTCACTTTGTGTAGCCTTCATTTTTCCCTTCATTTTGTGACTGAGCTCATCAATTCTGTGAGCATCCTGATTACCAATGTGTTGAACTCTGAACCAGACAGGCTGTCTATTTCCTCATCGCTTAGCTCTTTTTTTGGAGTTTTAATCTGTTCTTTTATTTGGGCCATATTTCTTTGTCTTGATGAACCTGTTAATTTGTAAAGGGTGGAGACTTAGGTATCTGCCCAGGAGGGGCAACTCTCTTTGCTGCATTGTGGCACTGCCTGTTGAGGAGGGGTCAGAGAGGGAACAATACTGCTTGCTCACTCTGATCTAGCACCACTTTTCCAACAAACTCTCCTATGAAACTGGGAGTTTCTCTCACCTTAACAACCCCCACAGTATTTTACATCTAGACATTTTGAGTCTTTAATTTTCTGGTCAGCCAGCCCTGCTTCATCTGCAAGGTATGCCACCTGCCTTCTCTACCTGGCTGCCCATCTCCCCCCCCCCCACCAGTCTAGATAAATGTTTCTTTAATCCCTTGGACTTTCATACAGTTTGCTATTCTGGAAGTTCTGGTTGTTTATTGTTTTTTTATGAGGAAGCAAAGTGTTTCCACCTACACCTCCTTCTTGGCTGGAACCTCTACTTTCTGCCTGATTACAGCAATGTTTAGATAGCATCCATCATCTCATATAGATACAATAAAAAGAGAAAGAAAAAACAAAGTCTTTTTCCTTGTGATGAGAACTCTTTGAATTTACTATCTTAATATAAAATTTTATATGTATCATAAAGCAGGGTTAACAATAGTACTATATATTATATACTTAGTACTTATTTATATTATAATTGGAAGTTTGTACCTTTTAACTAACTCCCCTTTCTTCCATCCCAGATTTTGTTTTTCATGAATTTCTAGGAATATTTGACAATGCTGACCACTTCTTTGTCTTCAAATTTTCATCCCTTAGCTTCTGTGACACCAGTGTCCACTGGATCTTCTGCCTTTTTAACAATTCACTTGCCTCTTTCATTCTTTTTCTTTTTGCTGGTTCCAAATTCTATGTTTATTATTATTTTTATTATTGTTCAAACAGATTTGTCTCCATTTTCCCCCCACCATGCCTTCAGGCCCCATCCCTCACTGCCTCCCACCCTTGAACCTACCCCCTTTGGCTTTGTCCATGTGTCCTTTATATATGTTCCTTGATGTCCCCTCCCCTACTTTCCCTCATTATCCCTCTGCCATCTCCCCTCTGGTTACTGTCAGTTTGTTCCTTATTTCAATGTCTGTGGTTATATTTTGCTTGCCTCTTTCATTAATTCTTCTGCTGATCCATCCCTTAAATGCTGGTGTTTCCTAGGATTCTACCACCAGCTTGCTTTTCTCTCTACTCACATTTTTCTCAGCAGCTTCATCTATCACCATAGTTTAACTAGCATCTATGTATTCATGGCTCACCAAATTTCATCTCCAGCTCACAGCTCTCTCTTGAGTAAAATCTCACTAGAACCAATGTTCACAATTTAATCAAAATCAATTGTCTCCCACTAAATCTACTCCTATTGTATTTCCTGTCCCAGATAATGGTACTACCAGCTGCCCAGTCACTAAGACTTAAACTTAATTTTTTATTTCTTTTCCTCCACACAATGTAATAATCAATTAACACCATCAGTTTCACCACTTCTAACCCATTCTACATACTTCTATGAGAGTGCTTTTTTGTACAAAGCCTCCCTCCACACTCCCAACTTCCCCACCAGTAATGGGCTTCATCTCCTACTTCTTTGTTCCTCACCACTTCAACCTCTGCTCCTGAATATAAGCAGGTTCTAATACATATCATATTCTTCCAAGTTTCCATGCCTTTTTGATCTTCCCTCTGACTAAAATTCTCTAAAACATCCACCTGGAGAACTTTTTAGCCTTCACAGCCCAATTCAAGTCACACTCCTCTGTAAATCCCTCCCTGAAAGGTCCCAAGGTAAAGTCTATCACTTTTTCTTAAGGTATCTGCTAAGCTGCTGCACCATGGACACACTCAGTCACACCACTTACCTTACTCTACCACAGTTATTTGTACTTTGTGCCTGTCTCCTACTAGATAGAGGCTCATTGGGGGCATAAGGCAACAATCATTGCTATCTACCTCATGCTCAATTGCTTTCCAAATCAAATCACCCAAATCATCTGTGCACAAAGCAGGATTGTACTCTTAATCCTAGGACACTGGACACTCTTCTCCTACCTCTTCCAGGGAGGCTAAAGAAAGTGAAAGAAAAATGATGGTGGCAGAAAGAAAAAAAACAGTAAAGAGCAAAGAGAATAGGGGGATTAAGGAAGCATAACTTGTTAGACACAGACTACCAGGAAAACAAAAAGACGGATTTTTTGTCATTGTTTTCAAATTAACCACAACTGCAAAATTTTTTAAATGAGCAAATGAAGGCAAAATA
The DNA here is from genome assembly GCF_021234435.1 of Artibeus jamaicensis. NCBI lineage: Eukaryota > Metazoa > Chordata > Mammalia > Chiroptera > Phyllostomidae > Artibeus > Artibeus jamaicensis. Next base: position 24,755,838 of record NW_026521788.1, read on the forward strand.
CAAGCTGTGCAAATAATATATATGAACAGACAAGTGGGAGAAAAGCAGACCACCCACAAATAGAAAAGTCATATTTGAAGTGTGGTTGTCATTGAGGTAAGATAGCCGAAAAGAATTTTCTTTGTTTTGTCAGTCTTAAAGACAAAAAGTGAGAATTGCATACATTCACAGAATAAATAGAATGATAATTTTCATTTCATAATTTAAATAGCCTATTTTATCTATTTCCCATCATATTTATGACAGTTTTGAAATTAATTTTATAGAAGTTGAGAGGGCATATACCCTGTTCTCCTGAAAATCAGTCTCATAATTTACACAGTTTCTTATTCATCTTTGTGTTTCAGTGCCTACCACAGAGCAGATACCTGAATAAATGGTGTGCAATTAAGGAAAAAGAAACAAGGAAGAAGGAGTTATTCAGAAGAAACCCTGATGCCCTGCAGAGAAAAGGAAGGGCTCTTAGTTCTTGAACACCTACCTGGTTTAAGACTATATGCATCTGGTCCACCAAGAACACGTAGAGCTCACTAATGAATGTCTGCAGTTCCTCCTGGCTTTCAAATGCTGTTGTTCTCAAGTACTTCTCTCTCACAATCTTTACCACAGCATGCTGCAAGAGACACAGATCACCCGTCTAATAACACACCCAGCACCGTGCTGACCACACAGGCCACCCCTGAGCTTCTGGTCTAAGGCTCATAAGAATTTCAGACAGGAACCGATTTCTCCCTTGGTGACTGCTAAACTGTTGACTGTTTGAATTTTCCCTAATCAACACACTCAATATGATTTCTTTTCTTGGTGTCACCATTGTCACTAATATGGTCAATGCAGGACTGATACTGTGTGGAGAGAGTCATAAAGCTGAAGAAAACCTTAGCATTAGGCTTGTGCATTATGTCTCTTATGGTGGCCACTTAATTCAAGGGAGAAAGGCCTGATTTGAGAATTTAGAGAATGGAATTCTGGTTTTAATTCTGCCACTATACAATCTCATAAATTATTTTATACTTGACACTTCAGTTTCCTTATTTGTTAAATAGATATGGATTTCTGGTGTGACTATCTTACTTCAGAAGATGACTGAAAAGCCAAAAAGAAGTGGCAGGTGATGAAGCTTAAAATGCTGTGCAAATAACATTGCTATAGCCAAAACAACTTCTTCTTCTTTTTTCCCCCCAAGCTAACATTATTGCCAGTTTTATACTAAACACTTTCCATGCATTATATTATTGAATTCTCATAATGACCCCATGTGATAATATTAATATTATCCTCATGGTCAGGCAAAGAAACTGAGGATAAGAGAGATGTAAAGTCACTTGGCTGAGACCATCCAGTTAGTAATGGTAGAGCCAGAATCGAACTGAAATGTGACCACGCCACCTACTGGGAACAGCCTCTTGCCTCCGGGAACATCCGTTGTTTTTTACTTTATTACTTCCACGTGCTTTTTTATATTTGTTTACTATAATACACGGCACATAGTAAATGCGCATAGAGAAGCAGTGTAGTATAGCAGTTAAGAATGTGATTTCTGGAGCCAGGCTACCAGAATCTGAGTCCCATCTCTGACCTTTACTAGCTCTGTGACCCTGGGCAAATTACTTAACCAACTAATGTTGCATTTCTCCATCTGTAAAACTGGAGGTTACTTACATCACAGGGTTCTTATGAGGATTAAATTAGTAAAATATGAAGCATTAAAAAATTTGTCTGGTATACAGTAAACAATAAATGTCAGCCATTATCACCCTGACAGGTGTGCCATGGTCTTGCAAAATAAATGGTTGCTGGTCTGATGTCCGGTCAGGGCACATGCCTGGACTACAGGCTTAGTCCGTTTTCAGGGTGCATGTGAGAAGCAACCAATCAATGTTTCTCTCTCACATTGATGTTTCTCTCCTTCTCTTTCTCCCTCCCTTCCCTCCTCTCTAAAAATAAGTAAAAAGTTAGCCATTATTATTCAGGAAATTATTATTAGGTAAATATTTCTCAAATTTTAGTGATTCTATGGACTAGGGACAAGTTTGAAATAGGAGACAGAGATAATTAGTCATGGACTCAGTACACGGCACAGAGTTTCTGCCTGCTAGAGCAACATGAAATCTGGCTCAAAATCTGGACTAGCCTCAAGTGAAGAATCTTATTTATACTTGAAAAGGATGTGAACCATTCCATGGCTCTGCAGGAGTACAGCTTCTCCTAACAGTCTGTCATGGAGAACATAGCTATCTTTAGCAAGAAAGGTGGGAGCACAGCTGAACGTAACCACAGAAAAAATGACAACTAGGTATATAGAGAAGACACTGCATAAAATCCATGGAATAATTAAATAAATGAATGTTTACCTTGAGCTGCTCTTTGAAAGCAAAATATTTTCCAGAGCAATTAAGTTCATAGTTGAGCTGGCACTTCTGCTCCACCAGGGTTTCGCTATCTATATCGTTCTCCAGTTTGGCCACCTGCTTTCCAAACATCCTGTGATACTCATCCAGAATGGCTCTAGAAATGTTCTTGATCTGCGCGTGGTAGTCACTCACCGCCTAGGAAAATACAAACTGTCTCGTAAAGAGACCTCAAAGAGGTCAAGACGTGGAATGGAATTCTGAACCTGGATTGTGTTTTACATTCAATAATACTTTAGGTATAAATTACCCTCTTCTTCTCAGCTCAGAGACTACCAGCTAAAGATTGAACACCAAATACTATTCATTGTAAGCCACTTGTCACAAATAGATACAAGAAGGAAAATATGTGAAGCTACAAGTTTTCACCCCTTCTGAAAATTACATTGAAGAATCCTTGCTTTATTTTCAAATGATGCTCTCAACACCTTACTACTTATGGTTTCTCCTTGGCCTTGGCACTTACCTTCTGAGCTCCTCCTATCCTGCGGGAAACGGGGGGCCTTGGAGGAATCAGTTCCTTGACCCTGTATCAGGAAACAACAGTTTTATTATCTGCAGTTCATGTTCTCTTATTTCCCACCACCAAAGAGTCTGCATGGGGGAGACGGAAGGTCTGTCCCCCGGTACACTGGAACATTGTGATGTTCTCTCATGTGACAGCCTAGGCAGTATGAACCCCAGAACAGTATGTAGCTATGGATCAGAAAGGAAGAAAGCAAAGAAACAGCTCCTTAGAGAGTAGCTAAGTTGTACTTTTGGCTAACTTGAGCCCTGGCTTTACCATTACATATTGTTTAAAAACCAATGCTATGTAAAAGGGGTGCTTGACTCAGGGGGTTAGAAAGAAATGGGGGGGTATAATTTTATGTGTACTCAGTAGAGGCTCTGAAAGCATACAGTTTGGGAAATTTAAATGGTACAGGCAAGTGAAAGCTTTTCATTTTCCTTCATCTAGGTCATGACTTATGAGAGCTTTAAATTACAATAATGATATAGGACTTTATGGTGAGTAAAAAAATACATTTTCTCATTATCAAACTACTTACGATGAAACTTCTACCTTCCATTTTTAGGACAGTATATAAGAACCTAGATGGAATTAAATTATAGCTTTTAAATTTTATTTATTTTTTAAAGACTTTATTTATTTATTTTAGATAGAGGGGAAGGGAGGGAGAGAAGGAAATATCAATATATGGTTGCCTCTCATGGGTCCTCTTCTGGGAACTGGCCTGCAACCCAGGCATGTGCCCTGACTGGGAATCGAACTGGTGACCCTTTGGTTTGCAGGCCAGCACTGAATCCACTGAGCCACAGCAGCCAGGGCTAAATTTTATTTACTTTAATGGGTAATATATCTAAATGATTCAAGACTTAAGAAGTATGAAACAATATATAATAAACTATATCCTTCCAACCTTGTTTTCCAACTACCCAGTTTCCTCTCCAGAGACAATGTTATTTATTCATTCATCCATTCAGAATATATACAGAGTAGCTCCTATCCATCAGGCATTTTCCTAGGTATTGGGCATTAAACAAAATAAACAAAAATGCTTGCCTTCATGGAGCTTACATTTTGGTGGGGAAAGATGATAAACAACTTAAATAATTAAGATAAATATACTAATTATATGTGCCATGGAAAATTAATGCACAGAGGGAGATAGACTGTGTTGAGGGCTGGAGTGGTGAAGTTCAAAAGCATATTTCACTAGAGAAAACCTTCTTGCTGAACTAATAACATTTGATGGAAGTGAGGAATCAAGTCATGTAGATACTAGGGGTTAGAAAGTTACAGGCAAAGGGAACATTAAGTGTAAAGGTCTTGCTGCAAGAGTATGCCTGGCACATAGGAAGAAGAGCAGGGAAGCCAGTTTGGCTGGACTGAAAAAGTGAGGACAAAGTACGTGAGGAATGTGTAGGACCTTGCAGACCACTGGTACTTTCTGAGCAGAGGAGTGACATGCATTGACTTCCATTTAAATACAATTATTAGGGAATGCTGTGTTAAAAAGAAACTACCCAAATGGAAAAACAAAATGAGGTATATCCATACAATGAAATATTACTCAGGAGTAAAAATATTAAGCACTGATACATACCACAGTATGGCTGAACTTTGATAGCATTATGTTAAATGAAAGAAGCTAGTCACAAAGAAACCACATATTGTATGATTCCATTTATATGAAATGTCCAAAGCTGGCAAATCTACATAGACAGAAAGTAGATAAACGGTTTCCAAGGGATGGGGGTAGGCATAGGGGTGGGGAAGGTTGACATGAGCATTGGGAGGAAATGTAGAGTGATTACTGGTGTATATAGAGTTTATTTTAGAGATAAAAATATTAGAAAGTTGATTGTGATAATGGCTGCAGAACTCTTTGTATATTAAAAGCTATTGAATTATACACTTTAAATGGGTAAAGAGGAGAACTTCTAGTCATGACGGTGGTGTAGGTAGACATGGCTCACCTCTGCACAAATACATCAAAACTACAACTAAAATATAGAACTATCACTCAGAATCGTCCGAAATCCAGCTGGATGGAAGTCTGACAACTACTGAGTAGAGAAAGCATATCCATCCAAACCGGTAGGAGGGGTGCAAATGCAGAACAGGCTGGTCCCTCACCCACATGTGGTGGATAAAAACTTGAGAAGGATATCTTGGGAGATATCCCTCTTTGGATATCCCTCTTAGATACCTTGGGATATCTAAGAGTCTTAGCCCGACACCAGGCCCCCCACTCAGGGTTCCAAGAAGATAAGTCCCCACAACTTCTGGCTGCAAAAAACAGTGGAGATTGAGTCATTGAAAGAAACTGCTGAAACCCCAAGCAGTTCCTTTTAAAGAACCCACACACAGACTCATCTACTCAAACTCATTCTCTCTGAGCTCCAGCACTGGGATAGCAGCTTGAAAAGCACCAATGGTACACAGGGAGAAAAAGAAGTATCTGGCATCAGGACAAGCTGATGCCATTGTCCCTTTTTTAAACCTTACCCCCACAGAGCTGGCAAGCTGGTGCCATATCTGAGACTCCAACAACCTGCTAATATTGTTTGAACCTCCTTGGAAATCCCCAGAGACTCTGCCCCACCCAACTAACAGGCTCATCCAAGCTCCTTTTCCATATGAATGGTTGTAGCTCATGTTTCACAACTTCCTAAATCCTATCAAACCAGCAACAGCTGGTCTCAATGAGCCCCAGGCCAGGCCCTAGCCGCAGCCAGCCTAGATTCACAGCTTGTCTTTGCCTGGGAATCTCCAAACCCAGCACAAGTCACAGCCATCTGATTGCTTTGTAGCACAGGTAGGGCGGCCCCAGCCAAAACACAGGTGGGGGCTGATCTTGGCCTGCATCACCTGTGAACCCCCTGGGCCAGTGCACCCAGCAACAGACTACATCAGAACACCACCACCATGCCCTGTATAACTGATCCCCCACAGAAAGCAGAGGTTGGTGGTCGGCAGCCACAGTCAGTCCTCACGGTTGATTTGCCTGAGTAAATACCTCCTATTTATCTCCCAACGACAACCGACTCAACTACAAGAGGAGGGTGTACTGAGCCCACATGAAGGGCACACCTCCAGTACCCAACTTTGTTGATAGGGGAGGCTGTGCCACTGGACCCTACAGGTCGTCTACTACATTAGGCCACACTACTAAAACATTGAGTCAAAGCAGCTCTATCTACCATATTTTCCTTGTATAATTTGCACTTTTTTGCCCAAATTTTTAGGGAAAAATGAGGGTGCACATTATACATGGGGAGTACCAGTTTCATATCTATATAAATGTTTTTAATTCTTTTATGCTTATGCACTAAAAGTATAACTCTAGAAAGCAATAATATCTGTATGCAAAATAACACCCTGGAATATAATAATTGGTTTTGTTTCTAAATGCAAATAAATAAAAAATTGAGTTAAAAATAAAAGTAAGCCCTGGCTGGTGTAGATTACTGGATTGAGCACCGGCCTGAGAACCAAAGGGTCCTGGTTCGATTCCCAGTCTAGGGCACATGCCTGGGTTGTGGGTCAGGTCCCCAGTAGCGGGAGTGCAAGAGGCAACCACACTGATGTTTCTCTCCCTTTCTCACTCCCTTCCCCATTCTCTAAAAATAAATAAATAAAATCTTTTAAAAAATTAAAGTGAAAGGTTCATTTCCTGAAAGTTTGAGCTAAAAATGTGGGTGTGTCCTGGCTGGTGTAGCTCAGTGGATTGAGTGCGGGCCTGCGAACCAGGCAATCACGGTTCGATTCCCAGTCAGGGCACATGCCTGGGTTGCAAGCTGGTTCCCTGCAGGCCAGTTCCCAGCAGGGGATGCATGAAAGGCAACCATACATTGATGTTTCTCTCCCTCTCTCCTTCCCTTCCCCGCTAAAGATAAATAAATAAAATTTAAAAATAAATAAATAAAATAAAAAAATAAAAATGTGGGTGTGCATTATTCATGGGAGCACAGTATACACAGCAAAACATGGTAATACATAGAAACAAGCAGAGGGAGGCTGTCGGATTGACGAGACAAAGAAACATGGCCCAATAGTTCAAAACTCCAGAATGAGCCTTAGCTGGTGTGGCTCAGTGGACTGAGTACTGGCCTGCAAACCAAAGGGTTGTTGGTTCAATTCCCAGTCAGGACACACTGCCTGGTTTGCAAGCTAGGTCCCCAGTGGAGAGCATGAAAGAGGCAACCACACATCAATGTTTGTCTCCCTCTCTCTCTCTTTCCCTCTGCCTAAAAAATAAATAAATAATCTTTTTTTTAAAACTCCAGAAGTAACTAAACAAAATGGAGCTAAGCAATCTATCAGATGCAATGTTCAACACACTGCTTATAAGAAAGCTCAAAAAACTTAGTGAGGACCTCAGCACCATAAGAAAGATCCAGTCAGAAACAAAAGATTCACTAATTGAAATAAAGAACAACAGTAGAGTGGATGAAGCATAGAATCAAATCAATGATTTGGAACACAAGGAAGCAAAAACCAACTAATCAGAACAAGAAAAAAAAAGAATCCAAAAATATGAGAATAGTATGAGCAGCCTCTGAGACAACTTCAAGTGTTCTAACATTCACATCATACAGGTGCCAGAAGGAGAAGCAGAACAGCAAGAAATTGGAAATCTACATGAAAAATAATGAAAGAAAACTTCCCTATTTGGTGAAGGAAATAGACATGCAAGTCCAAGAAGCACAGAAAGTCCCAAACAAGATGGATGCAAAAAAGCCCACTCCAAGGCACATCATAATTAAAAGGCCAAAGGTTAAAGATAAAGACCAAATCTTAAAAGCAGCCAGGAAAAAGAAGTTAGTTACCTACAGGGGAGTTCCAATAAGACTGCTAACTGATTTCTCTAAAGTAACTTTGCAGGCTAAAAGGCATTGGCAAGAAATATTCAAAGTCATGAAAAGCAGGGACCTATAACCAAGATTACTCTATTGTCCAGCAAAGCTATCATTTAGAATCAAAGGGCAGATAAAGAGCTTCCCTGACAAGAAAAAGTTAAAGGAATTCATCATCACCAAACTATTATTATATGATATGTGAAAGGGAATTATTTAATAAAAAGATAAAAATATGAACAATAAAATGGCAATAAATACATATCTATCGACAATTGAATCTAAAAAAAAAAACCCTAAGCAAACAAGCAGAACAGAAACAAGCATAGATATGGAGAATATTTGTATGCTTTCCAGGAATAGGAAGGTTTGGGGGAATGGGTAAAAAGGTAAAAGGATTAAGAAGTACAAATTGGGAGTTAAAGAATAATCATGGGGGTTTATAGTACATTATAGGAAAGGGAGTAGCCAAAGCAGTTATTTTTGACCCAGGGACATGAACTATGGTGTGGGGATTGCCTGAGGGAGTATGGTGTGCTGTACGGGTGTGGGGAAAGCAAAAGGGGAAATACTGGTACAACCGTAATAGCATAATCAATAAAATATAATTTAAAAAACACACAAAAAAGAAAATAACAGACATAAATGACAATATAAAGCCATTTCACCTAATAGATATACATGTAGAATTCCACCTAACACCACATAATACATATTCTTTTCTGTAGGAGACTGTTCTGTGTGGCATGGGCCCAGCTCCCACTTGGAGATGCACAGGACCCACGCCCACAAATAGGTTCTCCCATGGGGAATCAGGCCTACAATGTACCTAAGCCACTTTGAGACTTGCTTTTGCTAAAAGTGCTTTTTTTGCCCTCAAGTGCTTTTGCTAAAACTCCCTCGCCCTGAATTGAGACAGCATGTGCTTACTGTAACTTCCTAAAATCCATGCTAAACCTTCTAAGGACCAGTGTAACCAGTTCAACCACTTTTCCCTTTTCATTTGCAAATATCCTTCTTCTATGATGTGATTAGCAACTTTGGCTCCTTTGTTTTCTGTAAAAAGTAACCACCTAAAGCAAACCTGTGCATAGTAAATGAGGACCATCACATAATGCGCTGAGAAAAGAAATAAAGGCCAGTCATGATGGTGGCTGCTTTTCTATCCCTTGAGAAAAAAGTCATGCTCATTCTTTTCCTCCATAGGACTCAGTAGTCCGTGTGATTATCTCTCCCACATCCACAATGTGGCGGACCCCATGAGCCAGGGTCCGCATCACTTTTCAAATGCACGTGGAACATTTTATAGGCTAACCCATATATTAGGATACAAAACAAATCTCAAATTTTAAAAGATTGAAATCACACAAAATATCTTTTCTAATTATAATGAAATAAAACGAAATTAATAACTGGAAGGAAACTGAAAATTGGAAAAGTCACAAATATATGAAAATTAAGCAACATGCTTTTAAATAATAGGTCAAAGAATAAATCACAGGGAAATTAGAAAATACTTTGAAATGAATGAAAGCAAAAACACAACATATAAAAATTTATAAAATACAGTGAGAGAAGTGTTCAGAGGGAAATTTATAGCTCTAACTCATACATTAAAAAAGAAAGCTCCCAAATCAATAACTTAACTGTATACTACAAGAGGAGAGCAAACTGAACCCAAAGCTAGCAAAAGGAATGAAATAATAGAATTATAGTAGAGATAAATAAAACAGAAAAAAGAAATGTAATAGAGAAAATCAATAAAATGAAAAGACTAGTTCTTTGAGAAGATCAACAAAATTGATAATTCTTAGGTAGAGGTACTAAGAAAAAAAAACAGACTCAAATTACTAAAATCAGAAATGAGGGTGGAGACATTATTCCCTTTTTACAAAGATAAAAAGGATAATAAGAGAATGCCATGAACAACTGTATATAAACAAATTGGATAACCTAGATAAAATGGACTTCCTAGGAAAACAGTCAAAGCACTATGATACAATATAAAAAGTTTTATAGGGGGAAAAGGCAGAAAACTGTACTTGAACAACAATAAAATTTAAAAGTATTTAAAATAAGTTTTATAACTGGACCTAATCAACAAAACAAGCAAGCAAAATATAACCAGAGACACTGAAATAAAGAACAAACTGACAGTAACCAGAGGAGATGGGGGAGGGGGATAATGGGGGAAAGAAGGGGAAGGGTATTATACATGTTCCTTTAAAGAAGGGAAAGAAGAAGAAGGGTATTATACATGCTCCTTGAAGGGTATTCAAGGAACATGTATAAAGGACCCATGGAGAAACCAAGCGGGGGTAAGACTGAGGGTGGGAATTGGGGGTCAGTGGGACGGGGGAGAGTGGTGGGTGAAAATGGAGAAAACTGTACTTGAACAATTAAATAATTAATTAATTAAAATGAAATTAAAAGTTTTTTAAATTACATACAAATATATGCAATGTTGGGTGTGTGTTCATATAACATAGGGGCTTTACAATCATTCTAGAAGGCTAAATCCAAGGTGTTAAAAGCAGTTATCACTCAGTGAGTAGAAATCTGTGTGTCTTTGTACTTTCTTCTAGTCTCAATCTCTCAAAATTTTGGTAACAGGCATATACTGCTTTTGTAGCAAGAAAACATAAGAAACTTAATCTGGAAAAAGCAGTAAATTGATGTTTATCCCAAGGGAAATTACATTTATGGGCACAAACTGACTTTTTTTATTCATACCTAAATTGTTTTTGCAAACGAGAATGCCAACCATCGCTACGCACCGTCTGGCTAGCTCCTCTGGCATCCGCTTTGGAACCAAGGCTTTGTCCAGCTGAATCTCCAACACGATGTATGTCCCTGCTTCTACGTATTGCTGTAAAGACATTTTTTCTAATTTATTCTTTTCAGGAAAACAGATACTTATGAAAAACCTTAGTAACATAAGATAATGTCTGCAATGTAATAAGTAAGGGAAATTATACAGTGTAATCTTAACTGGACCAAAAAAAATGGTAACTGTGGTTACTTCTTGCGTTTTATTCCTGGAAATGTCTACCACAGCCGAAGTCCTGTTTAACTTGTTCGATACCTTTCTTGGAATTGTTGTAATAGAATGCCATTCTTTCTTCCACCAACCTCTCTCATGAGTCCTGCAGAAATGTTTTCCTCATAACTTTCTGACATTCTCACTCACAGCCTCTTCACTGCCACCTACCCACTGCGACCTGATGAACACCTTTACTCACACTTTTGCTAGCATCCCAAAAACAACATGTCCAAAATTGAATATATCATCTCCTATATATTATCCTCTCTTTTGACTTTTTTGATGATGTTATCATCCTTCCAGAAAGACAGGCTTGAAATCTGAGTTATCTTAACTTTTCTTCCTCAATACCTGAAAGCTTCCCAGTTCCATTTTGCTTCTGCAGGCTTCTCACATTCTTTAAAATCCCTCCCTTAACTCAAACTGTTATGAACACTCATCTGCACTATACGAAAAACCTATAAACTCACCTCTGAGGCCCCTATCCCAACTTCAATCTCCCTTTTGGACATCCTTCCAAGAGTTCTTCCCTGAAACACACACGAGGTCTCCTTTCCACAAAAGTTAAAAACCTTTAACATGAGCCTCTAAGATGAGGCTCAAGAGTCCTTTATTATCTACAGAAATAAGCCCAAACTTTTCAGCAAGTCTTTCAAAGTCTTTCTATAACCCAACTCAGTCTCTTCTTTCTCACCTCTTAGAATCTCTCCTTTTTTTTCATTTCTCTATACCATGCACTGGGTTCACTGATGTACACCAATTCTGCTACCTTCTTTGTGTCTTGATTCCAGTTGTTTGAATTTCCTCCATCTACATCTGGCAAAGGGTTCTCTTCACATCTTTCACTACTTACCTCGGATGCCACCTCTTCCATGAAGACTTCTGAGACTGCCCCATCCTAGTACCTATTGATCTGTCTCCTCGGAGCCCACATAATACTTTTCTGTGTATCTCCACTACAGCATTCATCAAAATTCTGTATTATGGTTACATACTAGTCTATTTCACCCGCCAGACTGCTGAGTGTTCTGAGAGTGAATGAATAAAAGCTATAGTTGATATATCTCTAACACCCATAGTGCTCAATATAGTAGAAATAATTAAAGACATAACTACTAGTTATGCCATCTTTTTCTAGTTATGCCATCTTTTGAATTATGTTACCCATAAAGAAAGAAATGCAATAAAGATTATAAAATGGTCATTAATCACACTGAAAAGTTTAATCTCTTAAATACAGCACCATATTCAGAATTTACCAGAGCTATTTGATATTCACCTCATCATTGGTAATTCAAGGATTTAGTTATAGTTGCTTACAAGCAAATGCTCATTGTGTAGAAATATACTTTAATAATTTTCCTAAATATCAAAACTACATCAAAACTTTATTTTTCAAAACAATCGCTTGGGTTGTTTTTCTTATAAGTGCCAAATGAAATATTCAAAACTCTGAAAAAATTATTTCCTCTAGTCATTCTTATTGACAATATTTACACACTTTATACATTTACACACTCCATTTCATTTTTTTCCATTCGAAATGTTTCTTTGTTACTTTTTTATTTAAGAAAGAACATACATTTTTATGCTGGAAAGGACATTAAAGTCCTGATACCCACACATTTAAGCTGATCTGATACCCACACATTTAAACAAGTCTCAGCAAGACAAAGAAATTTACCCAACATCACAAACTAGTCTTGGTAAATACAGGATAGTAAGTCAATGAATATTTTTCTGAGCATTTTCCACTATAGCATACCTTGCTCAGAACAGGACTGATTAATTTAAATGTAATTTCCAACTCTTTATGCAGTTACCTGTCCTTCTGGATTGTGGTTTAGAGGGGGTTCAGTTTCCAAAGGAGTATCTGAGTTCTGAGATTTTATACTAGATGCTTGCTGAAAGAAAATGAACACACATTAAAAATTAAATTCTTAAAATGGCAGGAACAATGGTCATTAAGCTGCATCAAAATGCAAACCAAATTGAGGCAATTCACCAAGTGAGAAATTAGTGTAAGCCTCTGGTATATAACAAAATCAGCAAAACCACCACCTTCTCAACAACCTACCACATCCCCAGGCCTTCCTTCCATATCCTTTTCTTACTACTTTGTCTTCTTTCAGACTCCTAGAAATAACTGGCTTGGACAACGGAGAATTGATTCCTCCTATTTTGTTATTCTGAATCAAATGATGCCCAGTATCCCGGAACAAGCTACTTAAACACTTGGTCTGAAAAAAACAAAAACAAAAAACAGAAAAAATGCAATGAATCACAGGCAAATAAAAGAAGCCCACATTATTCTTTAACATTATTTAGTTTGCCAGATAATTTAGACATTGTAGAAACAAAGAGAATTAGGGAAAACAATAAATTCCATTGCATTGCCATGCTTGAACAGGTGGAACCACCACAGAAAGTTAGCTGCCGATCTCATTATTCAAATTTTCAAAAGGAGACTTCTCAACCCAGCTTGATTGTGTATCTCATCAACTTGTTAGCAAACAGCTTTTAATCTTTGACACATAATTTCAATATTTTATTTATTAATTTTTATTTTTAATATTTTTATTTTATCAATTATGCCATTACATTTGTTCTATTCCCCCCTCCATTCCCCTCCACCCTGCACACCCCTCCCTCACCATTCCCCCCCTTTAGTTCATGAACACATGTCTCAAGTTCTTTAGATTCTATATTTCCCCTACTATTCTTACCCTCCCCCCATCTACTTTATATCTACTGTCTATGCTACTTATTTTCTGTACCTTCTCCCCCCCTTCTCCTTCTCCCACTCCCCTGTTGCTAACCTTCCATGTGATCTTCATTTCTATGGTTCACTCCTGATCTAGCTGTCCTCTTAGTTTGCTTTTGTTTTAGGTGTGGTTGTTGATAACTGTGAGTTTGCTGTCCTTTCACTGTTCATCTTTTTTATCTTCTTTTTCTTAGGTACGTCCCTTTAACATTTCATATAATAAGGGCTTGGTGATGATGAACTTCTTGAATTTGATCTTATCTGGGAAGCACTTTATCTGCCCTTCCATTCTAAATGAAAGCTTTGCTGGCTAGAGCAATCTTGGTTGTAGGTCCTTGCCTTTCATGACTTGGAATACTTCTTTCCAGCCTCTTCTTGCCTGTAAGGTCTCTTTTGACAAATCAGCTGACAGTCTGATGGGGACTCCTTTGTAGGTGACTGTCCCCTTATCTCTTGCTGCTTCTAGGATTCTCTCCTTCATTTTAATCTTGGATAATGCAATTATGATGTGCCTGGTGTGTTCCTTCTTGGGTCCAACTTCTTTGGGACTCTCTGAGCTTCCTGGATTTCCTGGAAGTCTATTTCCTTTGCCAGAATGGGGAAGTTCTCTTTTATTATTTGTTCAAGTAAGTGTTCCACTCATGGCTGTTCCTCTTCCCCTTCTGGTACCCCTATAATTCGGATGTTGGAATGTTTAAAGATGTCCTGGAGGTTCCTACGCCTCTCCTCATTTTTTTGAATTCTTGTTTCTTCATCCTTTTCTGTTTGGTCATTTTTTTCCTCCTTCTGGTCCACTCTTTTGGTTTGAGTCCCAGTTTCCTTTCCATTACTATTGGTTTCGTGTGCATTACCATTCATTTCAATTAGTTTAGCCTTCATATGTTCCTCTAATTTGTGACTAAAATCAACCAGTTCTGTGAGTATCCTGATCACCAGTGTTTTGAATTGTGCATCTGAAAGTTTGGCTATTTCTTTGTCGCTTAGATTTATCGGCTCTGGGGCTCTGAGTTGTTCTTGAGCCATGTTTTGCTCTGTTCATGCCTATTAGGTATGAGGAGTGGAGCCTTAGTTGTTCACCAGGGCGGGGCCACCCAGGTTGCTGGTTTGTGATGCTGTATGTGGGGGCGGGGTCAGAGAGGAAGCAATGGCGGTCCTCTCCGCTCACCCACTGCCTGCTTATCTGAGCGCAAATGTGTGAGCCGCTGCCCAGTGCCGCACAGTCTCAACGCTCGCCTCTTCACTGGTTTATCTGCGCTCAAATCTGCGACCAACTGCAGCCAGCCAGCCACGCCTCTTCCCTGGGTCCGCCCGTAGCTAGCCCGCATCTGGGAGCCTCTGGGAGCCGTGCCCTAGGCTTTCTGTGCACCGCCCGGGTCGGGGATCTTCCCTGCCCAACCTGCTCAGCTGCTGGCTTCATCCCATTCACTGGTTTAGCTGAGCAGTTCGTTGCTTTTGGACTCAGTATTGTTGATTTTCTGTGTGGTTTGATTATGTTTATTGTTGTTAAAACTTTATTGTTTTTAGATTTGGTTGCGTGAGGACGCAAAGTGTTTCCACCTACGCCTCCATCTTGGCGTAAGTCCCAATATTTTATTTATTAATTTTTAGATAGAGGGGAAGGGAGGGAGAAAAAGAGGGGGAGAAACATCAATGTGTGGTTGTCTCTCGTGTGCCCCCACCAGAGACCTGGCCCTCAACCCAGGAATGTGCCCTGACTGGGAATCAAACCCATGACCCTTTGGTTTGCAGGCTGGCATTCAATCCACTGAGCCACACACCCAGCCAGGGATCTTTAAAACCATTTTATTTATTCATTTTTAGACAGAGGGGAAGGGAGGGTATAATTTCAAATTAAGTGGTAGAATTTATTTCTGTACAAGAAATACCTATCTAACTGCCACTGTCCTATCAGTTATGAGTGGAAGAATAGGGTAAGTTTAAAGTTCAAAATAAAAACTTTGCATGGGAAGATTCAAACTGCAATGACTGGAAAAGAATCTTACAGAAAAATTTTAAAAGATTTTATTTATTCATCTTTAGAGGGGAAGAGAAGGAGAGAGGGAGAGAAATATCAATGTATGGTTGCCTCTCATGTGTCCCCTGCTGGGAACTGGCCTTGCAACCCAGGCACGTGCCCCAACTGGGAGTCGAACCGCGGATGTTTGGTTCACAGCCCCCACATTCAATCCACTGAGCTACACCAGCCAGGGCCTTACAGAAATTTTTAAATTGAACGACATGGATGAACCTAAATATAATTTGTGCTGAGTGAAAGAAGCCACCCCCCAAAAAAGGGGGGAGTGAACAGAGGTAGGAGAGAAGGAAAACAGAAAAGTTATAAGGAAACTGAGGAATAATAGGTATTTTCACCATCTTGATTGAGCTGAGAGTTTCACAGATGTATACCTATGTCAAAAACTTAAAATCATGTGCTTTAAATACATGTATTATTATATGTCAGTTATACCTCAATAAAGCTGCTAAGACAGTTCAACAATATTAAAGAAAAACTGTATACAGTAAACATCATTCCCAAGCCTACAATTACTGCATTTCATAGATTCTAAAATGAAAACTTAAAAAAATTTTAACATCTCTGGGAAATGAGGATATTTCATGTGAGTGGTATTGTACAATATGTAGTTATTTGTGTCTTCTTTCTCCCACTTCACATAAAGTTTTTGAAGTTCACCCATGTTTTAAAATGTATCAGTAGCCTATTACTTTTTTGAAACAGCTTTTTTGAGATAGAATTCGCATTCCATATAATTCACTCAAAATTCAATGGTTTTGGCACATTACATTATCTGCAGTCCATTCCCATTCATTGTTAAATAGTATTCACTTGTACAGATACACCAAATTTTGTTTACCAATTTACCAGTTGAATTGTGGTAAGTTTGGGGCTGTTGTGAATAATGCCATTATAAACATTCACATGCATGGATTTGTAAAAATGCTGGTTTCCAGTTCTCTGGAGTAGGTTCCTAGGAATAATTTGCTGGGTTGCATGTTACATTTATATTTAATATAGATTTTTTATATAGTTGTTCTATTAAATATTGTCAGTACAATATGAACATTTCTAAATGCTACTGTTAAATTGTCTATTTCTCCTTTCACTTCTGTTGGGTTTTTATCGTGTGTTAAGATGTTTTGTTGTCAGGTATGTATACATTTATAATTTCTATACTTATTTTACATAATAATTTATAATTTATAAATTATACCATTCTGATTCATTGACCCTTTGGTCATTTAGACAGGCCACCCTATGTCTTTACTTATGTTTCTTGCCTTGAAGTTTCTCATCTGATATAAATATTGCCACTCACCTCTGTTATATTTTCTACCTGCATAGTACCTCTTCTCCATTCTTTTTTAAATAAGGTATTTTATTTTTATACTTTTTAGTGACTTTTTATAAAGAGAGAGGAAAGGAAGGAAGGAAGCAGAGAGAGAGAGAATTTGTTACCACAATTATTTGTGCATTTATCGGTTGCTTCTTGTATGTGTCCTTGCTGGGGATTGAACCGACAAACTAGGTGTATCAGGACAATGCTCTAAACAACTGAGCTACCGAGCCAGGGCCCTTTTCCATTGTTTTACTTCAACTTATGTATGTTTAAGTCTAAGGTACATTTGTTTTGGACAGCACATCATTGAACCTTGATATTTTAAAATCCAGTCTCATAATCTCTGTCCTTTTAATTGGGATGTTTAGTCTACTTACATATAGTATTACTGTTGAAATATTTGGCCCCAATTTTTTGAGGTTCAAGGGCAGAATGACAGCAAGGCTCTATAATTAATATCCCAGTATACCAATTGGTTCCAATATCCATTGCAAAGATGTATATGCTAAAGATGTAAACAAATCCATACTAAATGATAAATTTGTATAGCGTACAGATATCTTCTATACAATTTTTCTTACCTTTTCATACACTGCATTATCTAGGTAAGGGTAAACATGAAAAGCTCCCCGAATTCTCTTCACACCCGGATACAGCAATGGGACCATACTGACATAAGCCACACCATGAAATGAAAGTGGA
This sequence comes from Artibeus jamaicensis, assembly GCF_021234435.1. Lineage (NCBI taxonomy): Eukaryota > Metazoa > Chordata > Mammalia > Chiroptera > Phyllostomidae > Artibeus > Artibeus jamaicensis. The sequence goes on from NW_026521788.1 coordinate 24,773,478, forward strand.
CTCTCATCATCTGTCTAAAGGAATAAAAGCAGAGACCTATTAGTGTTATAGAGCAATGTAGTATAAGGTATGGAGCTATAACTCAGCAATTCAAAGACCTGGCTTTAGGAACTAGCTATGCTACTTAACTAGTTGAATTTAGGCCAGTAACAGACATTTTGGGTATTCATTTCTTCATTTTCAAAATGGGTTTAATAATAATATGATCACAGAGATAATGGATATAAACAGGGTTAATAAATAGTAAGGGCAGTAGTTGGATCAACATACACTAAAATAAATTGATAATTCAATGAAAAACTCAATTTTACAATGTTGATTCTTAAGAAATAGTAAACTATAAAAAACAAAAATAACAAATTTTTTTTTAAACTCAGAATGTGTGGCTTTCGGCTTTAGTTCATAGAATTATATGAATGAAAAAAAAACAACTTACAAATCATCTGGACCAGTGTTGACAAATAGACTTTATTTATTTTTCTGCCTGGTAGAGCTTAGAAATTTTATTTTTTTAAATTCTTCTTTGTTGTTCAGGTAGAGCTGTCTCCATTTTCCGCCCACCACTACTAGATGCACCATCCCTCCCCACCTCTCACCCTTGATCCTATCCCCTTTGGCTTTGTCCATGTGTCCTTTATACATGTTCCTTGATGACCCTTTCCCTACTTTCCCCCATTACCCCTTCCCCTCCCCTCTGGTTACTCTCAGTTTCCTCTTTATTTCAATGTCTCTAGTTATATTTTGTTTGTTTTTTTGTTGTTCAAGTACAGTTGTCTCCATTTTTACCCCACCACGGCCCCCACCCCACACATCTCCCTCTCCCACCCTCGAACCTACCCCCTTTGGCTTTGGCCATGTATCTTTTTACATGTTCCTTGATGGACCTTCCCCTATTTTCCCCTATTATCCCTCTCCCTGCCTCCTTTCTGGTACTGTCAGTTTGTTCTTTATTTCAATGTCTCTGGTTGTATTTTGCTTGCTTGTTTGTTCTGTTGATGAGGTTCCACTTATAAGTGAGATCCGATGGTATTGTCTTTGACTGCCTGGCTTATTTCACTTAGCATAATGCTCTCCAGTTCCATCCACACTGTTGCAAAGTATAGGAGCTCCTTCTTTCTCTCTGCTGTGTAGCCTTCCATTGTATAAATGTACCATGGTTTTTTGATCCACTTATTTACTGATGGGCACTTAGGTTGCTTCAAGCACTTGACTATTGTAAATAGTGCTGCTATGAACATGGGGTGCATGGGTTCTTTTGGATTTGTGTTTCAGGATTCTTAGGTTATAATCCCAGCAATGGTATTGCTGAGTCAAAAAGCAGATTCATTTTTAGTTTTCTGAGGCAATTCCATACTGTTTTCCATAGTGGCCGTACCAGTCTGCAGTCCCACCAACAGTGCATTATGGTTCCCTTTTCTCCATGACCTCTCCAACACTTGTTGTTTATTGATTTGATCATGATGGCCATTCTCACCAGTGTGAAGTGGTGTCTCACTGTGGTTTTAATTTCCATCTCTATGATGGCTAGTGATGCTGAGCATCCTTTCATATGTCTCTGGGCCCTCTATATGTCCTCCTTGGAGAAGTGTCTGTTCAGGTCCTTTGCCCATTTTTAAATTGGGTTGTTTGTCTTTCTAGAGTGGAGTTGTGTGAGTTCTTTATATATTTTGGAGATCAAACCCTAGTCCGAGGTATCATTTGCAAATATATTTTCCCAAGTATCTATGGTCAATTAATATTCAACAAAGAGAGAAGAACCATAAAATGGAGTAAAAACAGCCTCTTCAACAAATGATGTTGGGAGATCTGGACAGCTACATGCAAAAAAAAAAAAAAATGAAACTCAATCACCAACTTACACCATATACAAAAATAAATTCAAGGTGGATAAAAGACTTAAATATAAGTTGCAACACCATAAAAGTCCTAGAAGAGACCACAGGCAGGAAAATCTCATATATTCCATGCAGCAATATTTTTACCAATGTGCCCTCTAGAGCAAGGGACATAAAGGACAGAATAAACAATGGGTCTTTATCAAAATAGAAAGTTTCTGCACAGCTAAAGGAAATATCAGCAAAATTAAAAGGGAACCAGCTGTATGGGACAAATAGCCTTTAACCAACGACTACATTCTAATAAAGTGGTGGAGGTTTGTTAAAATACTGCACTGAGAGAAGGTCTGTATTTTAGGTTCACAAGGAAAGAGTGCCTTGACTGATCAGTACTATCTGCTGGGGATGGAGACTGAATGACAGTTTGCCATCATGAATGTATTTACCATTTGTAAAATGAAGAACATCCCCTCACTGCTGTTGCTCAGTGAGTTGGGTGTCATCAAGCAAACCAAAAGGTCGCCAGTTCAATTCCCAGTCAGGACACATACCTAGGTTGCCAGCCAGGGCTCTGGTTGGGGGACATGTCAGAGACAAACAATTGATATTTCCCTCACATATCAATGTTTCTCTCCCTCTCTTTCTCCCTTCCCTCCCCTTCTCTAAAAATAAATCAATAAAATATTTTTTAGGGACTTCCGCCAAGATGGAGGCATAGGTGGAGATGCCTTGCTTTCTCACACAACCAAGTTTAGAGTCAACTAAATATTAGCAACAGAAAACACAGCCAGAACACAGAAAATTGAACTTTTCGGAAGTCTGATAACAACGAATTCTTCAGCCTGACCAGTAAGAGGGGCGAAACCAGCAGCTAGCAGAGCAGGGTTGCACAGGAAAACTCGGTCAGACGGACTCAGGTGTGCGGAACCCAGGTGTGAGGTTGCAACGGGTGGAGGACCTAGTGAGCGACCCAGCGAGCAACCACGGGGAACCAGCAAGGGAGCAGGGCCGAGATTGACTGTGGTCGCGCATTCATGCACAGATAGACCAGCGAGGGAGTGGGTGGTTAGACAGGCCCCAGCAGGCCCCAGCAGCGAGAGGCAGCAGAGGGCACCGCCATTGCCCTGCTCTGACCCAGCCTCCACATACAGTGTCATAACTCAGCGACCTGAGTGGCCCTACACTGGTGAACCACCTAAGACTCTGCTCCTCACCCAGTGGCACAAAACAGCAGAGGGGGTCGCCATTTCCCCGCTCTGACCACGCCCCCACATGTAGCGTCACAACCCAGCGACCTGGGAGTCCAAGGCTCCGCTCCTCATACTAAACAGGCCTGAACAGACCAAAAATGGCTCAAGAAGATCTCAAAGCCCCAGAGCCTATAAATCTAAGCGATGAAGAAATAGTAAAACTCTCAGACGCACAGTTTAAAACACTGGTCATCAGGATGCTCACAGATCTGGTTGATTATAGACACAAATTAGAGAAACATATGAAGACAAAACTAATTGAAATGAATGGAATTGCACAGGAAACAAATAGTGATCAAAAGGAAACTGGGACTCAAATCAATGGAGTGGACCAGAAGAAAGCAAATAATGGCCAAACAGAAAAGAGTCAGGAAGCAAGAATTCAAAGAAATGAGGAGAGTCTTAGGAACCTCCAGGACATCTTTAAACGTTCCAACACCTGAATTATAGGGGTACCAGAAGGGGGAAAGGAACAGCCACCAGTGGAAAACTTATTTGAACAAATAATAAAGGAGAATTTCCCCAATCTGGCAAAGGAAATAGACTTCCAGGAAATCCAGGAAGCTCAGAGAGTCCCAAAGAAGTTGGACCCAAGAAGGAACACACCAAGGCACATCGTAATTACATTAGCCAAGATTAAAATAAAGGAGAGAATCCTAGAAGCAGCAAGAGATAAGGGGACAGTCACCTACAAAGGAGTCCCCATCAGACTGTCAGCAGATTTCTCAAAAGAGACCTTCCAGGCAAGAAGGGGCTGGAAAGAGGTATTCCAAGTCATGAAAGCCAAAGACCTACAACCAAGATTGCTCTATCCAGCAAAACTTTCATTTAGAATGGAAGGACAGATAAGGTGCTTCTCAGATAAGATCAAATTCAAGGAGTTCATCATCACCAAGCCCTTATTATATGAAATGTTAAAGGGACTTATCTAAGAAAAAGAAGTTAAAGAAACATGAACAGTGAAAGGACAGCAAACTCACAGTTATTAACAACCACACCTAAAACGAAAGCAAAGTAAAAGGACAGCTAGATCAGGAGTGGAAACATAGAAATGAAGATCTCAAGGAGGGTTAGCAAGAGGGGAGTGGGAGGAGGAGAAGGGGGGAGAAGGTACGGAAAATAAGTAGCATAGATGGTAGATAGAAAATAGATGGGGGGGCAAGAATAGAATGGGAAATATAGAATGTAAAGAACTTGAGACACATGGTCATAAACTAAAGGGGAGGTAATGGTGGGGACAGCAGGGTAGGGTGGAGGGGAATGAAGGGGGGAATAGAACAACTGTAATGGCATAATCAATAAAAAAATATTTTTTAAAGATGAACATGTCAATAAATATATCTTAACATCATTTTTAATGGCTGTATGGTTTGCCATAAAAACTTTTGTAAGAAAAAAGTGAAGAACACACATTTAATTCTTACAAGGTTAAAAGTACTCTTTTTGATTTAAACTATTAAACTTATTAGAAATTAAAACCCTCTGTACATACAATAATATTATGTTGTTTAGAAATCTAAGGAAGTTAGCCAATACATATTACATATTACAAAAGGAGAAGGGGTAACACCACAGTAGTAGTAATTTTATTCTCCCAAAAAGCCTATTTTAAAAATCAATAAAATAGCCTTACTTGCTGTGACTCACTGCATTGGGCATCATCCCACAAAACTAAAAGGTTACCAGTTTGATTCCTGGTCAGGACACATGCCTGGGTTGCAGGCCAGGTCCCCAGTTGCGGATATGTGAGAGGCAATAGATCCATGTTTCTCTCCCTCTCTTACTCCTTCCCTCCGTTCCCCTCTCACTAAAAACATTTTTTTTAAAAATCAATAAAATAATTTAGGTACTAATTGTTAAGTATCTGCAATATACAATAAATCATGCTAGATACTGTGGAACATACAAAGCCGTCTATGATAGGATCCCTACCTACAGGGAGTTTGTGAACAAACATAAAAGACCAGATATGTACAAGTAAAACAATAAAGAGCCTATGCTAGGCTCGTCAAAGTTCTATCTCTTCAGAACAGTCGTACATCTATGAACCCTATTACTCCAATAATTAGCAGGCTAAAACACTAATTCCAAAGTCTAAAAGAAATTCTAAAAGATGTATTACATTAAACTATATTGCCAATATCTAACTACTTTTGACCTATAAAAATTTTGTATGATTTTTGTATTATTTTGTATGATTTTTGTATTATTTGTATAATTTTTGTATTATTTTGTATGATTTTACCTATGATAAAACTGTATTGATGGGCTACAGAGAAATAGGATGTCTAAGAATAAAGGCTAAGTTATTTTTTAGTGAACAGAAGGAGCTAGAGTGAGCAGTCACTCTGATTTGCCAGGGAAAGTGAAGTTTCCTAGAGACTTTAAGCACTAAAACCAGGAAACTACTCAACAAATCAGAAGCAGTTGGTCATGCTAGGGAGCGACCATATCAGTTCATATTTTCCATTGGTATCAGAATTAGAAGCAGCACTTCTTTTTTAAAACATGTATTTTATTGATTATGCTATTAGAGTTGTTTAATTTTTCCCCTTTGGCCCCCATCCATCCTGTACCCACCCATTCCCTTTAGCAATCCCCCTTAGTTTGTGTCCATGGGTCATACATACAAGTTCTTCAGCATCTCCATTTCCTACGCTATTCCTAACCTTCCCCTGTCTATTTTGTTCCTACCAATTATGTTTCTTACTCCCTATATCTTTTTCCCTATTCTTCCCCTTCCCCCTCCCTGCTGATAACCCTCCATGTGATCTCCATTTCTATGATTCCATTCCTGTTCTAGCTGTTTGCTTAGAGTTTTTTTTTTAAGTTCAGTTGCTTATAGTTATGAGTTTGTTGTCATTTTACTGTTCATAGTTTAGATCTTCTCTTTCTTAGGTAAGTCCCTTTAACATATCATGTAATAAAGGCTTGGTGATGATGAACTCCTTTAGCTTTACCTTGTCTGGGAAGCACTTTATTGCCCTTCCATTTTAAATGATAGCTTTGCTGGGTAGAGACATCTTGATTGTAAGTCCTTGCTTCTTATCACTTGGAATATTTCTTGCCTACATTTCTTTTGAGAAATCAGCTGAGAGTTTTATGGAAACTCCTTTGTAGATAACTCTTTTCTCTTGATGCTTTTAAGACTTCCTCTTTATCTTTCACCTTTGGCTTTTTTTTTTTTTTACTGTATTAAATTGTTTTATTAGTTTTTTTTTTTTACTGTATTAAATTGTTTTATTAGTCACCTTTGGCATTTTTAATTATGATATGTTTTGGTGTAGCCCTCTTTGGGTCCAACTTGCTTGGGACTCTGTGTGCTTCCTAGACTTGTATGTCTACTTCCTTTGCCAAATTGGGGAAGTTTTGTTCATTATTTTTTAAATAGATTTCTAATTTCTTGTTCTTCCTCTTCTCCTTCTGGCACCTCTCTGATTCTGATGTTGGAATGTTTAAAGTTGTCCCAGAGGTTCCTAAGCCTCTCCTCATTTTTTAAAATTCTGTTTCTTCTTTCTGTTCTGGGTGAATGTTTATTTCTTCCTTTGTTCCAAACTGTTAATTTGAATCATGTCTTTCTTCCCTTCACTGTTAGTTCCCTGTATATTTTTCTTTATTTCATTTTGTATAGACTTCACTTCTTCCTTTATTTTGCAGCTATACTCGATCATTTCTGTGATCATGCTGATCACCAGTGTTTTGAACTCTGCATCTGATAGGTTGGCTATCTCCATGTTGCTTAGTTCTTTTTCTGGAATTTTGGTCTGTGCTTTCATTTGGGTCACATTTCTTTGTCTCTCTATTTGGCAGCCTCCCTGTTTTTCTGTGTATTAGGTAGAGCTTCTCTGATGTTGTTTCCCCATCTGTTAACTTATAAGGGGCAGAGCCTTAGGTATTCACCAGGACAGGGCAACCTGCTTTGCTTTGTGGCACTGTATGTGAGGGAAGGGTCAAAGAGGGAACAATGCAACTTGCTCAGCTCTTACCCTATTTTCAGTCACTTCCCCCACTTCCTGTAAGTAGCACCCGTTTAGCTGCTGCCCTATGTTCTAGGATCCTGTTGCCCCTGTAAACTGACTCTCCTGTGAGACCAGCAGTTTCTTCTGCTGCCACAACTCTCATTGGTTTTTACAAGTCAAGGTTATGACGCTTTATTTGTCCTGCACTAGAACCCTGGGCTACGCAGTCTGGTCTAAGGCTGGGATTGCTCACTTGCCAGTTGTCACTCCTGGTTTTTATCCCTGCACGTAAATGTAGAACCGCTCATTCTGCTGGCTGGCTGATACTGCAGCCACCTTGCTGCACATTCCCTCAGCCCCTGCTGCCCATCTCCGCCCCTCTTACCCATCTGGATGAATGTTCTTCTTTGACTCCTTGGTCATCAGACTTCCATACAACTTGATTTTCTAGCATTTCTGGTTGTTTTTTTTGTTTGTTTTTAGATTGGTTGTTATCCTTCTTATTGTGCAAGGAGGAGAATCTATCTACCTATACTTCCATTTTGGCTGGAAGTCAGAAGCATCATTTCTTATATAAATATTTTTAAGTGAACCAACTTACCTTATCAAATTTGGCAGATTTCCCTTTCGGTTGAATAACCAGAGGAACTCTTGTGATCTCCACAGGCCACAGTCGGCAATCAGCAATTCGCTTCTGAAAGCTGCATATCAATAATCCCATTAGCATTATATGTAAAAATGGAGTTAATATAGTTTAGATTACAGGAAAATATTTCTTTTTAAAAAAATTAATGGAATACACATATATAAATTTGTATTAGGTAAGTGGGGTTTTAAAAACTTTCTCGAATCTATAAATTTAAAATATATAAATTCTCAGGTCTGGGAACCAGAGGACCGTGGTTCAATTCCCAGTCAGGGCACATGCCTGGGTTGCAAGCCAGTTCCCTGCAGGCCAGTTCCCAGCAGGGGATGCACTAGAGGCAACCATACACTGATGTTTCTCTCCCTCTCTCCTTCCCCTCTAAACATAAATAAATAAATATTAAAAAAAATAAAATAAAATATATAAATTCTGAACATTATTCTAGTGTACTAACAGAGATGAATTACACATTTTTAGAGTAATTTGGCAATATGAATCAAAAGCCTTGAAATGTTAATAATCTTTGACCAAGAAATTCCACTTCTAGTGATATTTTCTAAACAAATAATCAGACCAGTATGCAAACATAGTACAAAATATGCTTATCTCTACTGCAAAAACAGACTGGGGCATCTAGTACCAGTTGACTGACAGTAAAGAGCTGTTTCACTACTTTTCTCACAATAAGAAAAAAGCTGATCAAACTGAAAACTAACAACTTTTCCAAGATCCAAGAATTAAGGTCATAGGGCAAATCACTGCTCTGAAATTTAAAGACACAGTCAAGTACAGAAAATCACGACTGAGATCAGCTTACAGAGTGCAGAAGCCGCAAGATTCTGTAACAAGCAGAAACAATTTGAGGGTAATTTTGACATATTGCTGGAGGCTGACTGTGGATGAGCAAGAGAGTTGAAAACTAGGGTAACCAGTCTTAAAAGTTCCCCACACTTTTTTGTGTTTTAAAACAAGGAGCTCCAGCAGATTCTCGCTGTGAAGATGGGATAAAAATACTCTTAGGCAGAAACAAGGAAAAAGTAAACATTTTGGAATATGCCCAGAGTGTTCTCCATAACAAAGGCCTACTCTCCCAGGTAAATGACCAGAGCCCTATCTGACCCAGGAGAAGTGTGACTAGGCATCTCCAGCCCCATCTAGCTTTCCTGCCTCACATAAGGGCAGGAAGAAAAAAGTTGTGAAGGTCACAACCCACGGACTCAAACCTATGAAAACACTGAGATTTAGTCATAGGCGTTTAGAACACTTCCCCATCCCAACACCTTACCACGTCATCAATAGAATTACAGTATGATAACAGTAGATTATAACTGAGAGGTGACAAAATACAGACTCTGTCTAAGAAAGACTTCACAGGCAAACCCAGGGACGACAGGAGAAGAGCAAACAAAAAACAAAAAGAAACTGAAGGCCTTTAGTACCTACAGCTAGAGCAAACATTAAACACAGCCCAGATTCTACCCAGATTAACTTAAAACCTCACACTAAAAAACATAATTACCAGCCCTGGCTGGTGTAGCTCAGTGGATTGAGCCCAGGCCGGTGAACCAGATGATGGCGGTTCAATTCCCAGTCAGGGCACATGCCTGGGTTGCAGGCCATTCCCAGTGGGGGACACAGGAAAGGCAACCATACATTGATATTTCTCTCCCTCTCTCCTTCCCATCCCCTCTAAAAATAAATGAATAAAATCTTAAAAAAAACATAATTACCTCATTTCTTATTACATCATCTCCAGCTTTCAATAAAAAATTACAAGATCAAGAGTACTCTCATTAAATAACCTTTCATGTTCATGAACATCAAAACAAAATTAAAATTGTATGAATTGCTAAAATGCAACAAAAATTCAGTCTGAAGATATAAAGATACTATAAGGACTATACTCAGATAGGGCACAGATCTTGGAGTGATCAGATGGGAAATTTTAAATAACTGATTAATGTATCAAGGGCTCTAATGGAAAAGCAGACAACATCCACAAACAGATGGGTAATATAACAGAGATATAGAAACTCTAAAAAAGAATCAAAAAAAAATTCTAGAAATCAAAAACACTGCAACTAATATTAATTGACCATAGAGACTTGGGTTTATTTCTGGGCTCTCTGTTCTATTCTCTTGATCTATGTGTCTGTTCTTATGCCAGCACCAGACTGTTTTGATTATAGTGGCCTTGTAATATAGTTTGATATCAGGTATTGTGATCCCTCCTACTTTGTTCATCTTTCTCAGAATTGCTGCAGTTATTCAGGGTTGTTTACAGTTTCATATAATTTTTTTAAATGTTTGTTCTATATCTGTGAAATATGTCATTGGTATCTTAATAGGAATTGTACTGAGTCTATAAATTGCTTTGGGTAATATGGACATTTTGATAGTGTTAATTCTTTCGATCCATGAACATGGTATATGCTTCCATTTATTTGTGTCTTCCTTAATTTGTTTCTTCAGTGTGGTGTAGTTTTCTTGCAAAAAACATAAAATGAAGTAAAAATAGCCTCTTCAACAAATGGTGTTGGGAGATCTGGACAGCTACATGCAAAAAAAAATAAAACTCAATCATCAACTTACACCCTACACAAAAATAAATTCAAGGTGCATAAAAGACTTAAATATAAGTCATAACACCATTAAAGTCCTAGAGGAGAACATAGGCAGGAAAATCTCAGATAGTCCATGCAGTAATATTTTCACCAATATGGCCCCTAGAGCAAGGGACATAAAGGAAAGAATAAACAAATGGGACCTCATGAAAATATTAAGCTTCTGCACAGTTAAAGAAAACAGCATTAAAATGAAAAGAAAATCAACTGTATGGGAAAATGCATTCGCAAACGATACCTCAGACTAGGGTTTGATGTACAAAATGTATAAAGAACTCACACAACTCCACTCTAGAAAGACAAACAACCCAATTTAAAAATGGGAAAAGGACCTGAACAGACACTTCTCCAAGGAGGACATACAGAGGGCCCAGAGACATATGAAAGGATGCTCAGCATCACTAGCCATCATAGAGTTGGAAATTAAAGCCACAGTGAGACACCACTTCACACTGGTGAGAATGGCCATCATGATCAAATCAACAAACAACAAGTGCTGGAGAGGCTGTGGGGAAAAGGGAACCCCAGTGCATTGTCGGTGGGACTGCAGACTGGTGCGGCCACTATGGAAAACAGTATGGAATTGCCTCAGAAAACTAAAAATGAATCTGCTTTTTGACCCAGCAATACCATTGCTGGGATTATAACCTAAGAATCCTGAAACACCAATCCAAAAGAACCTATATACCCCAATGTTCATAGCAGCACTATTTACAATAGTCAAGTGCTTGAAGCAACCTAAGTGCCCATCAGTAAATAAGTGGGTCAAAAAACCATGGTACATTTACACAATGGAATACTACACAGCAGAGAGAAAGAAGGAGCTCCTATACTTTGCAACAGTGTGGATGGAACTGGAGAGCATTATGCTAAGTGAAATAAGCCAGGCAGTCAAAGACAATACCATAGGATCTCACTTATAAGTGGAACCTCATCAACAGAACAAACAAGCAAGCAAAATACAATCAGAGACATTGAAATAACTCACAGTTACCACAGAGGATGGGAGAGGGGGATAATAAGGGAAGGTCCATCAAGAAACGTAAAAGGACACATGGACAAAGCCGAAGGGCATATAGGTTCAAGGGTGAGAGGTGAGGATGGGTGGGGCAGGGAGCCATGATGGTGAAAATGGAGACAATTGTACTTGAACAACAATAAAAAAAAAATTAAGTTACAAAAAAACCAATGCAACTAATATGAAGAATTCATATTGTTAGGCTTGTCAGTAGACTGGAAATAGTTGAGCAAAGAATCAGTGAGCTTGAGAAAATGTAAATAAAAACTTCTCAAACTAAAGTGGGAAGGGGGAAGATTGAAAAAATCATAACAGAATATCCAAGAACTGTGGGACATTTACAAAATATGTAACAGGTACACCAGAAGGAGAAGAAAGTGAAAAAGGAGCAAAAGATATTGTCTGAGGTCATTATGGCTAAGAATTTTACCAAAGTACTGACAGACACAAAATACAGATCCAGGATGCTCAAAAAACACCAAGCACAATAAATACTAAAAAAATCTACACCTGGGTGTATCATATTCAAACTGTAGAAAACCAAAGAGAAAGTGAAAATCTTGAAAGAAGTCAGAGGGGGGAAAAAAACACCTCTTCTATAAAGGAACAAGAATAAGAGTTACAATGGACTCCTTTCAGAAAACCTGCAAGGAAAAGAGAGTACAGTGAAAAATTTAAAGTTCTGAAAGAAACAAACCAGAATTCCACTATATCCAGTGGAATTTTCCTTCAAAGATGAAAGAAAAATAAAGATTTTCTCAAACAAAAATGAAAGGAATTTGTGGCCAGTAGACCTGCTCACAAAAAATGATAAAAGTGTTCAGAGAAAAGAAAACTGATATGGGTCAAAAATTTGAATTTATCAAAGAAAAGAAAAGGATGAGAGAACAAAATAAATTAAGGTGAAATTTTTTCTTTATTTTTATTTTTAATTAATCAAATAGATAAGTGTTTGTTTGAAGTAATAGTAAGAACGATGTAGCCTTAACAAAATATTAGCCAGTCAAATCCAGCAATGTATATTTATATTATACACCATAATCAAGTGAGTAACCAGAGGTATACAGAAATTCACCATAATACCTGCTCAATATTTCTGTAATTCTAAAAAATAATTATTAATTGAAATCTATTTCAATCTATTAATTGAAAATAAAACAGTAGTCCATTCAGATTATACATATATTGATAATTCTCTATTTCTCATCTTTCCCTAATCACCAAGTCACTGACAGAGACTAATAGTTACCCACACAGTATCAAGTATCCCGTTCTTTTGTACTATCTAAGTCCTGATTTAATCTAAGAAAAAAACAACAAAAGACTATTTCCTAGCCTCTTTTGCATCTACCTGGTGACCAATGAGATACTGAGGTTGTCAGACTCCAGGAAAGTTCTATAAGTTGGGCTAAAACAGGCAGCATGTGTTCATTTTTATCCATAAGTACTTCCTTCTTCCAACTTTCTGCCAGGAATGTGAATGTGCAGGCTGGAACTACAACAGCCCTTCTGGACCATGAGGCAAAATTTTGGATGGAAGGCACGTTTTTAAAAAGGTAGAGAGCACACCAACTTACACCATACACAAAAAATAAATTCAAGGTGGATAAAAGAGTTAAATATAAGTCATAACACCATTAAGTCCTAGAGGAGAACATAGGCAGAAAAATCTCAGATATTTCACACAGCAACATTTTTACTGATATGTCCCCTAGAGCAAGGGACATAGAGGAAAGAATAAACAAGTGGGACCTCATCAAAATAATAAGCTTCTGCACAGCTAAAGAAAACTGTTATTAAAATAAAAAGAGAACCAACTGTATGGGAAAACATATTTGCCAATGATACCTCAGACAAGGGTTTAGTCTCCAAAATATAAAAAGAACCCACATGATTCCACTCTAAGAAGACAAGCAACCCAATTAAAAAATGGGCAAAGGACCTGAACAGACACTTCTCCAAGGAGGACATACAGAGAATCCAGAGACACACGAAAAGATGCTCAATATCGCTAGCTATCAGAGAGATGCAAATTAAAACCACAATGAGATACCACTTTACACTGCTCAGGATGGCCATCATAAACAAAGCAACAAACAACAAATGTTGGAGAGGTCATGGAGAAAAGGGAACTCTAGTGTACTGTTGGTGGGATTGCAATCTGGTACAACCACTATGGAAAACAGTATGGAATTCCCTCAGAAAACTAAAAATGGAACTGCCTTTTGACCTGGCAATTCCACTGCTAGAATTATACCCTAAGAACCCTGAAACACCAGTCCAAAAGAACCTATGAACTCCAGTGTTCTTGGCAGCACAATTTACAACAGCCAAGTGCTGGAAACAACCTAGTTGCCCAGCAGTAAATGAATGGATCAAAAAACTGTGGTACATTTACACATGGAATTCTACACAGCAGAAAGAAAGGAGCTCCTACCCTTTGCAACAGCATGGATGGAACTAGAAAGCATTATGCTAAGTGAAATAAGCCAGATGGTGAAAGGCAAATACCACATGATCTCACCCTTAACAGGACCCTAAACAACAAAACAATCAAACAAGCAAAATATAACCAAAAACACTGAAATAGAGAACAGACTGACAGTGTCCAGAGGGAAGAGGGGAGGAAATTTCAGGGGAAAAGGGGAAGGGTTGATAGTAACGAATATAAAAGACACATGGAGAAATGGGAGGGAGCAGGGAGGGCTGGGTGGGTGGGCTGAGATGGGAGTAAAAGACAGAAAACTGTACTTGAACAACAATTTTTTTTTAAAAGGTAGAGAGAAAGAAACACTGAGCATGCTTCCCTCATTACACTGAGGAGCCACCATACATACCAGCTCTGAAGTTCTTTTACATGAAAGAGAAGTAGGAACCCACCTTGGTTAATACACCATCACTAGATGCCTCTGTTTTTAGCAGATGTGCAGAAAGAGAGTCTCATATCATCTTAACTATATAGATAAAACTAACAAAAGCAACATTTCTTCCCACCTACAGTCTTTGTTGTTTAGACAAATTGCCTTCCTCTTCCTACCTGACCACTGCAGAAGGATCAAGATAGCAACGGCTCTCCAAGTCCCAAATAATCCTTTTCTTTATGCTCTCTGCTTGGTTCCTAAATTCCCTGTCCTGTAAAATATAAGAGACTTGTGTTCTTTCTGTGTGCTATTGTTTCATCCTGCTCAATTTGTGGGGCATTCTTTTAATGGATTTGATCACAATACTTTTATTACTACTACTATTATTGCTGTAAGTATGACACCACCGTAAATACTATACCATCTTAAATTTGAGGGTACTTTTACATTAATAAAGTATATAAGCTAAATTACTTATACTATCCTTACATCTATCCAGTACTAGTTCATAAAACATCAATCAGTGATTCTCAACCTTGAATGCATGGTAGAATTATTTGGAAGCTTCTTTAAAAAAGAATCAATACCTGGGCATTAGTATTATTTTAAAAGTAAATTCTTACATAATTGACTGGGTTAAGGCTTGGTCATTGTTGTTGTTTTAAAAGCTCTCCAGGTGATTCTAATGAGCAACTAGTCTTAAGAACTAATGATTTAAACTAAACTATAACATAATCTCTCAATATTTAAAATAAAATATCTGACCAAAATGAAAATATAAATCTAAGAACAATATGAATTTCTACTAATCCCAAGAGTGAGAAAAGACACTGCACAATGTTTTTCAAATATTTCAGCTTTAGCTCTTCTACTTAAAATATTTAGTGTCAGATACTGCAAATAACTCGACCATCTCATCTTACGAATTATTTCACCAAAACTGTAAGGAACTATAACACAGGTGGCTACTGGAGTGATGACCTGGGACAGAATTAGGAGGAAGGAGGGAGACTTTGGCAGCATGCTTCAATTCTTTATTTTGACCTATGACTGTATTATTATCTACTCAAAAAATAAATTTAGAATTGATTTAATTCAAATGTACCCTTTATTTTTGGACATAACATGTCAGGAGACTTTTAAATCAAAATTAGATAGCGAACTGTATTATTCTGACATGTAATTGCTTTATTTTAAAAGGTGATGATGTGTATAAATTACAGTGATTCACAAAATATTTGATCTTACATCAGTGCATTGAGTTTATCGCAGAAAAACTGCATAATTCTTTCACCTCAGGGTGGTTGAGTTCTCCGTCTTCTTCCTCATAGGGCCCACCAACAATGAATGCATCAGGAATGTTAGTAGCCCCTGGAGCCAGAATGTTGGCAATAGGCCATTTTTTGGGCCGGGGGACAGGTTCTTTTTCCCCTCCAAGCTTCAGAGTTCCATTCTTAAAGAAAATAGGATAGTCTTTCTGCAGAAATAAATACCAAACATCAGGAGATTTTGTAAAAGACTTTGAAATGGACAAAAAGGATTACTGAAGTGTCTTTACAATGGAATGCTGGGCATTATCTAACAAACCCTTCTGTAAGATTATCTGATTCTGTAGATGAGCCTATGCCCTTCATTGTCTTTGTGTATTGTAATTTATTAAAAATTGATAATAATGCAAATTATTCTTGTCCAAAATATGCAAGTGGAGATATGATTGATTATTGCCTTGTGGCTGGCAACAGGTTTTGAATAATTTGCAAATTCACTTCAACAGCCCTGATTGCTCACATATGAGTCATTTCTTCAGACTCGCCTTTGACCTTTTTGTTATATTTATATGAGGGCATGATGTAGCTTTAAAAAAATTATCTTTTAAAAAACAAACTTAAATTTTTCAACAGCCTAAAATATAAGCATTTCCATATTTATAATTTATCTAAACTATATTTGTAATAGAAAAGTGGTAAATATGTACATAGGAAATTTATAAAAGAAAAATTTAAAAATCCAACATTTAAATAAAAACATGCTAGATATTGTTAATAATAAGTGAAGTGCATGTTTAAATAATGAGATACCATTTTAAACCACAGATTGGCAAAAATCTAAGTCTGAAAATGTCAAGTGTAAATATTGTTAAGGGAATTCTCTTTTTAATTTTTGACATTACTACAGATGCCCCCGGTTTTCCTCCTTTGCACCCTCCACCCAGCCCCCACCCCCACCTTTACCACACTGTTGTCTGTGTACTTTGGGTATGCATGTATGTTCTTTGGCTAATCTCTTAAGGGAATAATATTATTATATATATAGTTGATATAAGTGTAAATTGGTACAAATATGGAAAGAAATTTTGTAGTCTCTAGTAAAAGTTAAAATTAGCATACCCTGGAACTCAACTATTCTAGTTCTTTATTTTAAGTTTAAAAATTTTTGTGAAGCCCTGGCTGGTGTGGCTAAATTGGATGGAGGATCATCCCATAAACCCAAAAGTTTACAGTCCTGATTCCTGGTCAGGGTATGCACCTAAGTCGTGGGTTCCATACCTGATTGGGGTGTACGCAAGAGGCAACCAGTAAATATTTCTCTCCCTCTCTCTCTCCCCCTCCCTTCTCCTCTCTGTCTCTAAAAAATGTGTGTGTGTGTGTGCATGTGTGTATCCTTTGGTGAGGATACATAAAAATACCTAACTTTTGTGAAGAAGGGGGCATTTCTGGATTGGCAGAGTGAGAACTTCTAAAAATCTGCTCCTCCATAAAAACAACAAAAGTACAGGCAAAAATGGTCAAAATTAAGTGTGCCAAGACCATTCAATGAGGACAGAGCAGTTTTTTAACAAACAGTGCTCAGAAAACTAGTTATCCACATGAAAAAAATTAAGTTGGACCCTCACCTAACATCACATACAAAACTTAACTCAAATAGATCAAAGGCCTAAACCTAAAAGCTAAAACTACAAAACTCTTAGAAGAAAACAGAGAGAAAAGCCTCATGACATTGGGTTTAGCAGTGATTTCTTGGTCATGAACAACAAAAGAAAATATGGACAAATTGCACATCATCAAAATTAAAATCTTTCGTACATCAAAAGATACTAACAATGGCCCTGGCTGGTGTGGTTCAGTGCATTCAGAGCCAGCCTGCAAACCAAAGGGTCACCAGTTCAATTTCCAGTCAGGACACAAGCCTGGTTTGCAGGCTAGTTCCCCAGTAGGGGGCATGCAAGAGGCGACCACACATTGATGTTTCTCTCCCTCTGTTCCTCCCTTCCCCTCTTGTCTAAAAATAAAATAAATAAAATCTTTTTTAAAAAAAGATACTAAAAAAAAAAGATACTAACAATAGAGTGAAAAAGACAACCCATAGAATGGGAGAAAATATTTGCTAATCACATATTTGATGAGGGGTTAATAGCTAAAATATACAGAGAACTCCAAAGGCTCATAAACAACAACAAAGATTCAAAAAACAGAGCAAAGAACATGAATATATATTTCCCTCAGAAAGATATACAAAAGGCCAATTAGCACATGAAAAGATACTGAAAGTCAAAGTCATTAGTCATTAAAGAAACGTAAATCAAAACCACAAGAAGATGCCACTTCACACCTCTTATGTTCACTATTTTTAAATTTTATTTATTTACTTTTTAGAGAGAGAGGAAAGGAGGGAGAAAGAGGAGAGAAACATCAATGGGTAACAAAAACATCAATCAATTGCCTCTCACATGCCCCCAAATGGGGAACTTGGCCCACAACCCAGCATGTGCTCTAACTGGGAATTGAACCCACAATCTTTTGGTTCACAGGCCAGTGCTCAATCCACTGACCCACACCAGTAAGGGCTTATGTTAACTATTATCAAAAACCAGAAAATGAGTGTTAGCAAGGATGTGGAGAAATTGGAACCTATGCACTGCTGTTGGGAATGGAAAATGGTGAAGAGTAATTGGAAGATTCTACACTGAAAATGTAAAATGGCAATAAAACAGGTGAGAATATTAACTAATTACATCCTTTTAATAAGCAAATGGGAAACCTCTATCAAGAGTCTCAAAAGACCCATATACAATCACTCTACAGAAATTTGGACTAAGAATATAACCTAGAAATAAGAGAAAGTTTTGGATAATAAAGTACATTACACAAAATCCACAAAAATATGCATAAAGTATTTGTATAGAAACATAAAAAATTATCAATTTTAAAATGTCTTACATATTTTCTACCACAAATGTGTATTTATTGATATAAATTATATGCAATCTATAATATACTATGTGGATTATATAATTATAATATATAAACTATAAATATAAACATCTACTTGTAAAATAGAATTAAGCTTTATTTTTTTAAGCCTCATATGAACCTTAGCCATTAGCAGAGCTTGCTGTGAGTGAAATCTTAGCGTGTGAAGAAGGCATGCTCATGCAAGTGTCTAAATCTATAAATATCTGGCTACAGGGTTTTACCTCTCCACTTGATGGAACTTGCAGACCAGCCATGTAGTTCTGCAGGGGACCTACTGGAATGAAGGATTCAGGCACAGAGTAGGCAGCCTCCAATGTGACCTTCAGTAGATTGCCTCCTACCATCTGGGCTGTGGTCAATAAAGTCTCTGCCACAGACACTTTGACTTCAAGCGTGCACTGCTGCAAAAATAAAATAAAATTATGCAACATTTTGAAAATGCCAGATAAGGAAAAATTGGCAATTTGAATATTACAGCACCGTTCAGGGTAAAAAGGTCAAATTTATTTCCATACAAAGGATTCAAATAACTTTCTTTAGGTCCCAAGAATTAGAGAGACAGAGCCAAGAAAATGACCTTCTCTCCAAATTAGAGTGCTTCCCTTCTACAGTGTTGAGGTTAAGTATGTATACACGAATACATATAGAAGACCACCCTGGCTGGTTTGGCTCAGTTGGTTGGAGTGTTGTCCTATAGACCAAAAGGTTGAGGGTTTGATTCTGGGTCAGGGCACATCTGAAGGTTGAAGGTTCAATCCCCAGACAGGAGAAGGCAACCAATGTTTCTCTCACATCAATGTTTCTCTCTCACATCAGAGTTTCTCTCTCTCTTTCTTTCTCTCTTTCTCCCACACACACCTGCCACCTCTCTCTCTAAAAGCAATGAAAAAATGTACTCAGGTGAGGATTTTTTTAAAATTTAAGTAGAAGTTTTTCTTCTTTCTCATAGAAGAGAAATTAGAAGGTTCTATACTTAAATGTTAATAGTGGTTGCGTATGATTGAGGGAATGAGATTGAAGTAAATTTTTTGCTAGTCTATATCATGTTTATTCTGTAATTCAAATGTGCTTTTTAAAAAAACTTTTTAGGTTTTTATGAAATATTTAAAAATCATATTCCTTGACATATTTCTATTTTTTCAAATATGAAGGTTTTTTTGGCAACATGGATAAGCTCAAGGAATAAATTTTTTAGAGGGGCTGCCAAGGATTCAATGTTAGTGACGTATCCAAGTAGGGTGGGCAAGACAGCTAGTGCTTTTTAAATGAGAAAAGAGACAAGAATTTATTTCACTTTATTTCTTAAAATTCAACATTAGTTAGAATAATTAATATTGTTATTAAGAATTAAGTGTCCTGATAATGGGAAATTCCCAAGTTATTTCTCTAATAGAAATTTGATTTGGAAGATGTAGTGCTTTTTAATAGTACATTTTTTCAAATGTATATACGCTCATATACAGATATAGATGCATATATTTGTATACAATAAAATTAGGTTTAAAATGTGTCATTATATGCTAAGCACTTTACTATAGCACTAAAAATATACAGATAAAGAAGACATGGCCCAATTCATCATAGAATTCATGTTATAACTCCATGACTTAGAAATGCTATAATAGAGACATGAGGAAATGAATAATCAATTATTGGGGTGTGGAGGAGTAAGAGAGGGCATTTTGGTGAGATGAATTAACTTTTATAAGATGAATAGGAGTTATAATCTGAATAAGCAGAGGAAGAAAGAGAAATTAATGCTGAACAAAAAGAAGAGGTACTGAGTCAAGTGGCATGGTGTACTCAGTTCAGGTGTAACTAAGTAGTTCAGGATTAGAGAACATAAAGCACAAAGAAGAGAGTGCTGTGAGGTGAACTGAACAAGTTGGAAGCTCATTTCATAAAGGTTGTTGCATGCATGCTAAGAAATCTGGACCTTAATGTGCAAACAGTGGGAGAATCTATGAACCATACAGACCTAGGCAAGGGAAGAGATGTGATCATTTTCACTTTTAAGCCACTCTCCTAGGAGTCGGAAGGCTGAACTAGAGGGAGGTACGGGCAGTTACAAGGCTATGTGTAATGTTCCAGGTGAGAAATTATAAGACAACAAAGAGTAGGAATGAATCTAAAGAGAGACAGACCAAAGGTATTTAGAATATAGAAAAAGTTGAATTTGATGAAAGGCAGATTTGGGAATTGGCTGTACTTAGGGCCTGAGGGAGCAGTCAAGGAAACAGCATAGGTTCTACGTATGTCCTATGATTTCACAAAGAGGTGATGCCACTAGTCAAAATAACTACGATAAAGGGAAGAGTAAGTTTAAGTATTGAGTTGCTTTGGAGTATTGAGTTTTAGATGCTGATGGTATATCATTATAGAGGAATCCAGCAGGTGGTTGTGAAATCTGACATTCCAGAATTCAGGAGAGGGGTCTGAACAGGAGCCACTGAAATAGAAATCTTCAATGTACTGGTAACTTTTTAAATTATGGATGCCACCTCCTACCCACAGGAGTATGAAGACATGCTAAGAAGAGAAGGTGGCCAAGAATAGACCTTTTGTTCTTAAGGACATGAGGAAGAGAGATCTAGTGCAGGAACCTGGAAAGGTGCAGTCAGTGAGTAGAAAATCACAACACCAAAGGAAGGAAAGATTTCAAGAAAGGGGCACTGAAGATGTTAACACCGCTTGTCAATATGTCTCTGAGAAGATAAGGAAGTGTCCCTAAGGTTCGCAGCTTGTATTACTCAATCAAGACAGGGACTATTAGAAGGTGAATTGGAATCTTTCCTAGTATAAGTTTATTTCACTTTAGCCTCTGAGTCTAGCTTAAATATAAAATTAGTGAGAACTCTCAAGCAAATGGAAATTAACTGCTGTATTTTTTCTCTGAGTATGTAAAACAACGAATATCATTAGGAAATATGAGGACTATAATCCATTTGACTAACTTTTCTTCTGTATGTATCTAAGGAAAATCGACAGTACAAAGGCTGTGAGACTGGACCAAGGCAGTCAGACTGAATTCAGATATACACCTCTTTCCAGCACAAATCACATGGGATAACAGAAAGATATTAAATTATGTTTTTATATCCAATTAAAGGATAATGCTTAATAACCCCCAGAAAACAAGAAATGCCATCACTAAACTAGACATTTTTAAGGAATCCTTGAAAGATAGAAATCAAATTAAATCAGATCTAAAAAAAACCTGGAATAAACCAGTCACATCCTAAAATCAGAAGAGAACCACAGCAGATGCAGGAGTGGACTGCGGCAGCTCCCAGGTCAGATCAGTGAGCAGCAGAAAGGAGCCTACAGTGATGGTTAATTAGAGAACTGCAGTCAGAAGAGTTGAGTCAATTGGGCCCTCCTCTCTCCTTTACTCTTGCAAAACAGAAGGTAGCTGTGATATCTGCTGAGAGTGAATCCACCTGCAACAGAGTGGCAAATAGTGCCCCAAGAAGTTACTAACCCCCAGAAGGAATGGGAAACACAGCCTAGAAGACAAACCAGTAACACAGCCTATCACTTCATGCTTCCTCTCCTCCAATAACCAGAGGCAGGCTACCATAGTAGAAAGTATGTTATGTGCATTCATACACAATTCAATTTAATCCATCAAGACAGCTCAAGAGGCATTTCCATGGTTAACTCTTTCTAACATCTACCCCTGGGCAAAGTAACCAATGCCAACTCTGCGCCCACTGTGTCCATGTGCCCTTCCATTTAATCACATTGGGCTAAAATCCATACTGTGTAGATTATGGACTCCTAAGGTAGGACTCTGCCTTATTTATCTTTGTTTCCCAGAACCTAACACAATGCCTATAACAAGAAGGTGCCTGATAAACTGAACTCAACTGAATTGAACCTTAATTCCAGATGACTTGTCAGACTAAATGGTAGGCTGAAATGTTGAATGTTAAAACTCTGATTACCTTACCACCTGGTCGAGGAACCTCCAGGGGAGAGCCTGTCACAGGGTGCAGGGGGACCATTGTTTCAAATGAACTCTCTCCTGCAAAAAAAAAAAAAAGCCAAGTCAAGCCAAAAAAGGAGAGGTTAGAAAAAGATAAATGTGTTCATATTTTCATCAAATCCTTCAAATCCAATGAGGCTGACTTTTTTCAGTTCACTAGACTTAAATTTTATGAGCTTTCTTATGTCTGCTTTTGAGCAAATCATACATCTCACCTTCCACTAACGGAAGAAGGTCCACCACAGCCTGCCCAAGAATTAAGGTCTTCTCATCTTTCTGTTTCTTTTCCTTTGGTAAAACTTCGGTCACAGTTACTAGAAAAATCAAACAAAGAAAATGAGAACATGTCTAGCTCATCAATCAGATAACCAAGGTGCAACATGCAATGCATTATCAAAGAATTTAAGTTAAGAGGAATAAACTTTGACACCAAGAAGGCACCATTATTGGTGATTTCTGACAGAAAATACTGGACCACCTCAGTGAATTCTGTAACAACTGTTTTTAAAAAATGTTGGCAGATTTATAAAGATCATATTAAGCTGATAGGAATTTAGGAAAAATGACATCTTTATAATGTTGAGCATTCCTAAGAACATGATACACCTTTCCTCTTGTTCAATCTCATGTCTCTCAGCAGAATTTTCTTTACAATTTGTTTCTATCAGGGCCAAATAAAATCCAGACATTGTAACTAATTGATGTCTCTTAAGTCTCTTTTACTCCATAAGTAGAGGGAACCTATCTGTGTGGCAGTGGTGAATATAGTTTTCTGAGCCCTCCAGTTTTCTGAGCCCCTGGTTCAAAAAACTGGAGGGAGCGAGTCAGCACACAGGAACCAAGCACACGGATCTGTTTGCCAGTGGGGAGTCAGGCCTGCATTGTACTTAGGCTGCTCTGAGGCTTGCTTTTTGCTAAAACTCCCTCACCCTGGATTGAGGCAGAAAATGCTTACGGCCTATCTCTAAAGTAACTTCATAAGACTGTGCTAAACCTCCCAAGTATGGAGTATAACCAGTTCAACCACTTTTCCCCTTGAACTGTAATATACTTCTCTTTGAAGTAATTAGCGACATTCCTTCCTTTGTTATCTGCAAAAGATAATCACCTAAAGGGAACCTGCGCATAGTAAATGAGGACCATCCTCAATGTGCTGTACCCAAAAAAGCAATAAAAACCTGTCCAGGAGGGAGTTGGGGCCCTTTCTCTCACTCAGAGAGTGGCCATGCCATCCCTTTTTCTCCACAGGACTTCTGTACTCTGTGTGAATGTGTCCATCGCAGCCACAACACATGGACCCTGCTGTTCAGAGTCCGCATCACATAGGTTTCTCTTTCATTTAATCAGATTTTTCCCATTTTTATTTTTCTAATAAATTGTCCATTTTATCTATGTTTTCAAAAGTAATAGCAGAATATTCTTTTTATGCCTTTTTAATACTGTGGTAAAACACACATTACATAAATTTACCATCATAACCATTTTTAAGTGTACAGTCCAGTGCTATTATGTACATATCACCAGTATCTATCTCCATAACTCTTTTCACCTTTAAAAGCGCAACTCTCAAGCTCCAGAAAAAATACAACTAATCAGCAAAGAGATACCCAACCTATCAGATGCACAGTTCAAACTTTCTTTTGCACCATTCTTCCCAGAGCACTCCTCCCTGCAGACCGTTCCAGCAGGGGATGCATGAAAGGCAACCATACATTGATGTTTCTCTCCCTCTCTCCTTCCCCTCCCCTCTAAAGATAAATAAATATTAAAAAAAAAAGAACTTAAAAAAAAAAAAACACTGGTAATCAGGATGCTCAAAGAAATGGTTGAGTGTGGATAAAAAATAAGGAAAAACTGAAGGCTTTGAAAAGTAAAATAAAGGAAAATGCACAGGGAACCAACAGTGATAGGAAGGAACCAGGACTCAAATTAACAATTTGGAGCAGAAGGAAGAAATAAACATTTGACCAGAACAGAATGAAGAAACAAAAATTCAAAAAAAAAAATTAGGAGAGGCTTAGGAAACTCTGGGACACCTTTAAAAATTCCAACATTCTAATCATAGGGTTACGAGAAGAAGAAGAGGAAGAGCAAGATATTGAAAACTTATTTGAAAAAATAATGAAGGAGAACTTCCTCAGTCTAGGAAAGGAAATAGACTGCCAGGAAGTCCAGGAATCTCATAGAGTCCCAAAGAAGTTGGACCCAAGAAGGAACACACCAAGGCACACCATCATTATATTAGCCAAGATTAAAATGAAGGAGAGAATCCTAGAAGCAGCAAGAGATAAGGGGACAGTCACATACAAAGGAGTTCCATCAGACTGTCAGCTGATTTCTCAAAAGAGACCTTACAGGCAAGAAGGGGCTGGAAAGAAGTATTCCAAGTCATGAAATCCAAAGACCTACATCCAAGATTGATCTATCCAGCAAAGCTTTCATTTAGAATGGAAGGACAGATAAAGTGCTTCTCAGATAAGGTCAAATTCAAATAGTTCATCATCATCAAGCCCTTATTATATGAAATGTTAAAGGAACTTACCTGAGAAAAAGAAGAGAAAAAAGATGAACAGTGAAAGGACAGCAAACTCACAGTTATTAACAACCACACCTAAAACAAAAGCAAATTAAGAGGACAGCTAGATCAGGAGTGAACCATAGAAATGAAGATCACGTGGAGGGTTAGCAATAGGGGAGTGGGAGAAGGAGAAGGGGAGAGAAGGTACAGAAAATAAGTAGCATAGATGGTAGGTAGAAAATAGATAGGGGAGAGAGCAAGAATAGTAGGGGAAATATAGAATCTAAAGAACTTGAGACACGTGTTCATGAACTAAAGGGGGGAAGGGGGAGGGGTGTGGAGGGTGGAGGGGAATGAAGGGGGGAAATAGAACAACTGTAATGGCATAATCAATAAAATATATTTAAAAAAAAAGAAGAAAACAGACAGTGGGAAGAGGGCATTAAGAATAGTGTAGCAAATGTAGAAATCAAAAAACTTATATGTACAACCCATGGACATGAACTAAGAGGGTGGGAATATGAGTGGGAGAGGGTGTGCAGGGTGGGGGGGAATAAAGGCGGGAATAGGACAACTGTCATAGCATAATCAACAAAATATATTAAAATATATATATATTACAAGGCCACTGTAATCAAAACAGTATGGTACTGGCATAAGAACAGACACATAGACGAATGGAACAGAAAACGAGCACAGAAATAAATCCAAGTCTCAATGGTCAATTAATATTCGACAAAGTGAGCAGAAGCATAAAATGGAGAAAAATAGCCTCTTCAACAAATGATGTTGGGAGATCTGGACAGCTACATGCAAAACAATTGAACTCGATCACCAACTTACACCATACACAAAAATAAATTCAAGGTGGATAAAAGATTTAAATATAAGTTGCAACACCATAAAAGTCCTAGAGGAGAACATAGGTAGGAACATCTCAGATATTCCATGCAGCAATATTTTCACCAATATGGCCCCTAGAGCAAGGGACATAAAGGAAAGAATAAACAAATGGGTCTTTATCAAAATAAAAAGCTTCTGCACAGTTAAAGAAAGCAGCATTAAAATAAAAAGAAAACCAACAGTATGGGAAAATGCATTTGCAAACGATACCTCAGACTAGGGTTTGATCTACAAAATGTATAAAGAACTCATACAACTCCACTACAGGAAGACAAACAACCCAATTAAAAAATGGGAAAAGGACCTGAACAGACACTTTTCTAAGGAGAACATACAGAGGACCCAGAGAAATATGAAAAGATGCTCAGCATCACTAGCCATCATAGAGATGGAAATTAAAACCACAATGAGAGACCACATCACACTGGTGAGAATGGCCATCATGATTAAATCAACAAACAACAAGTGCTGGAGAGGCTGTGGGGAAAAGGGAACCCCAGTGCATTGTCGGTGGGACTGCAGACTGGTGCGGCCACTATGGAAAACAGTATGGAATTTCCTCAGAAAACTAAAAATGGATCTGCTTTTTGACCCAGCAATACCATTGCTGGGATTATAACCTAAGAATCCTGAAACACCAATCCAAAAGAACCTATGCACCCCAATGTTCATAGCAGCACAATTTACAATAGCCAAGTGCTTGAAGCAACCTAAGTGCCCATCAGTAAATAAGTGGATCAAAAAACCATGGTACATTTACACAATGGAATACTACACAGCAGAAAGAAAGAAAGAAAGAAAGAGCTCCTACCCTTTGCAGCAACATGGATGAAACTGGAAAGCATTATGCTAAATGAAATAACTCAGGCAAAGATAAATACCATATGATCTCACCTATAAGTGGAACCTAATCGATAAAACAATTAAGCAAGCAAAATACATCCAGAGACAATGAAATAAAGAATAAATTGTCAGTAACCTGAGAGGAGGGGGAAAGGGATAATGGGGGAAAATAGGGGAGGGTCCATCAAGGAACATATAAAGGACACATGGCCAAAGCCAACAGGGGTAGGTTCGAGGGTGGGAAGTGGGGATGGGTAGAGTGTGGGGGCCTGGTGGGACAAAAATGAAGACAACTGTACTTGAACAACAATTAAAAAATGAAAAAAAAATCAAATACAAAGAAGGAATCTTAAAGGCGGCAAGGGCAAAGGGCTTATAGAATTCTCCAATGAAATTATCTGCTCCTTTTAAGGAACTCAAATTATGAGTTCAATTTCCTTAGTAGTTATAGGACAATTTTTTTTCATATAGGATGAGTTGTAGTTAGTGTTTTTCAAGGAACTGGCCCATTCTGTTGTTAAATTCATGTGTGTAAAGTTGTTCATAATTTTGGGTTGGCCAAAAGTTCATTTGTTTTTTTTTCCATAAAATGGCTCTAGTAGCACTCAATTGTCTTTAACTTCATTCAAAACAATTTTGTTAGATTGTAGTGTGACAGCTTCATATCAGTGTGCATTTAAAAAACTTATCAAAACCGATGAATTTTTATGTAGCCATTTTATATTGAAGATGGAAGAAAATATGTAATATTTTCAGCATATTATGCTTTATTATTTCAAGAAAGGTAAAAGCACAACTGAAACACGAAATAAAAAATTGTGCAGTATATGGAGAAGGTGCTGTGACTGATCGAATGTGTCAAAAGCAGCCTGTGAAGTTGCAGTTTTGAGCTAAAGATTTCTCGCTGGATGATGCTCCGTGTTTGGATAGACCAGTTGAAGTTGATAGGGATCAAATTGGGACATTAATTAAGGTCAATCAGCATTATGCCATGTGGAAGATAGCTGACACACTCAAAATATCCAAATCAATAAACTTATTGGTGAAAACAAAAATGTCTTTTATTTTATGGAAAAATACTAAATGGACTTTTTGACTCACCCAGTATTTCCTTACTTTTAATGTCTGCAGCATCAGTATTCATTCCATTTCATTCCCAATATTGATAACTGATAATTTGTGTTCTCTTTCCCCTGCCCAGAGATTTGTCAAATTTGATATTTTCAAATAACCAGCTATTTATTTCATTCATTTTCCTTTATGCATTTCATTGATTGCTGATTTTATCTTTATTATTTTCTTCTGTTTGCTTTGGGTTTCTTTTGCTCTTCTTTTTCTAGACCCTTGAAGTGAGAACTTAGATAATTGGCCTGAGATTTCTCATCTTTTTTTATGTATGCATTTAGTGCCATAAATTTTCTCAGTAATGGTTTAGGTATGTCTGACAAACTTTAATATGTAGCATTTTTTTTCATTCAGTTCAATGTTTCTTTTTATTTCCCTTGAGACTTCCTCTTTGACACTTGGATTATTTAGAAGTATGATTTAAGTTTTCAAGTGTTTGAAGAGTTTTCTATTATCTTTCTATTATGGATTTCTACTATGGTACTATTATTGTCAGAGAACACATTCAGTATTATTTTCATCCATTTCAATTAAATTTATGACCCAGGAAATGGTTTTGGTACGTGATCTCTGGGCTTTTGAAAATCTGTATATTCTATTGATTAGATCTTGTTGGTTGGAGGTGCTGTTGAGATTTCCTATATCCTTGCTGATTTTCTGTCTAGTTATTCTACAAATTATTGAAAGACCTTTACAACTCCTATAATTGTAAATTTGTCTATTTTGCCTTTCGGTTTTATCAGTTTTGTTTCACATATTTAGCAGCTGTTATTTGGCAGATTGCAAGCAGGTTACATGCCTGCTTAGAATCATTATGTCTTCTTGGTGGATTTACGCTTTTTATCATTATGTAATAAACTTCTCTATCTCCGGTTATGTTCTTTGCTAAGTCTAGTTTATCTAATGCTAATGTAGTCACTTCTACTTTGTTTTGATTTATGTGTGCATTATTTATCTTTGCCTATCCTTTAACTTTTTACCTGACTATATGGCTCTATTCTGAGTTTCTTAACAGCATATGGTTGGGTCATTTTTAAATTCACTCTGCAATTCTGTAAAAATAATAATGTAATTATTAATGTATTAGGCCTAAAGTCTGCTGGGCTCTTCTGTTTGTCCTCTTTTTCATTTCTCTGGGGGGTTTTCTCCACCTTCCTGTGGATTACCTGAACATCTTGTTTAGAATTCTGATTTCCTGACACTTTTGAATACATCTCTTTGTATATATTTTTAGTTGTTGCTCCATTACATTATATTTACATTACCTATCACAGTCTGCACTTCATCATTTCACTAGTTCAAGTATAAAAAACTTACCTCCTTTTATGTCCCTTTGGCCTCTCCACAAGTTTTGATATTTGGTGTTGATTCTAAATGTTTTGTAGTTTTTGTTATGATTTTTAAATTTTTCCTGTGAAATATTCATGTCTTTTTTAAAGATATATTTTATTGATTATGCCATTAGTTGTCCCATTTCCCCCATTCATTCCCCTCCACCCTGGACACCCCCTCCCCTCACACTCCCCCCCTTTAGTTCATGTCTATGGGTCACATGTTCTTTAGCTTCTACATTTCCTATACTATTCTTGCCCTCCCTGTTTATTTTCTACCTACCATCTATGCTACTTATTTTCTGTACCTTCTACCCCCTTTTCCTCCTCCCACTCCCCTGTTGCTAACCCTCCATGTGATCTCCATTTCTGTGGCTCCACTCCTGATCTAGCTGTCCACTTAGTTTGCTTTTGTTTTAGGTGTGGTTGTTAATAACTGTGAGTTTGCTGTCCTTTCACTGTTCCTACTTTTTATGTTCTTTTTCTTAGATAAGTCCCTTTAATATTTCATATAATAAGGGCTCAGTGATGATGAACTCTTTGAACTTGACCTTATCTGAGAAGCACTTTATCTGTCCTTCCATTCTAAATGAAAGCTTTGCTGGATATAGCAATTGTGGATGTAGGTCCTTGTCTTTCATGACTTGGAATACTTCTTTCCAGCCCTTTCTTGCCTGGAAGGTCTCTTTTGAGAAATCAGCTGACAGTCCTATGGGAACTTCTTTGTAGGTAACCGTCCCCTTATCTCTTGCTGCTTCTAGGATTCTCTTCTACATTTTAATCTTGGCTAATATAATGATGATGTGCCTTGGTGTGTTCCTCCTTGGGTCCAACTTCTTTGGGACTCTCTGAGATTCCTGGACTTCCTGGCAGTCTATTTCCTTTGCCAGACTGGGGAAGTTATCCTTTATTATTTGTTCAAATAAGTTTTCCACTGGTTGCTCTTCCTCTTTCCCCTCTGGTACCCCTATAATTTGGATGTTGGAAGGTTTAAAGATGTGCTGGAGGTTTCTAAGCCTCTCAATTTTTTGAATTCTTGTTTTTTCATTCTTTTTTGTTTGGTTATTTCTTTCTTCCTTCTGGTCTACTCCATTGATCTGAGTCCCAGTTTTATTTCCATCACTATTGGTTTCCTGTGCATTTTCCTTCATTTCACTTAGTGTAGCCTTCATTTTTACATCTAATTTGCGACTAAAATCAACCAGTTCTGTCAGCATCCCGATCACCAGTGTTTTGACCTGTGCATCTGATAGGCTGGGTATCTCTTTTTCCACTTAGAAGTCTTGGTTCTGGGGCTTTGAGCTGTTCTGCTTAAGCCATAATGTTTTGGTCTGTTTGTGCCTGTTACATATGGGGGGAGAGGCTTAGGTGTTCACCAGGGTGGGACAGTACACATGGCTGGGTTGTGACTGGGGGCAGGGTCAGAGGGAGGAATGACGTTTGCTCTGCTCTCTCTCAGATTTCTGTCCCCTCTGCTGCTGTCTGCAAGCAAATTGGGCTCTTCTTGTGCTGGTTCCTGGGTGTGTGGACTTGTGTACATTCTAGGATCCTGTGAGTCTCCCCAACGAACTCTCCTGTGAAACTGGGAGCCTCTCCCAGCACCTCAACCCCTGAAAGTTTTTCCAATTGGTGCTTTTAGGCTTTATTTCCCATCACTGGGGCCCTGGGTTGTGTGCTGTCTCACTGCCCTTTTTTTGCCTGGTTTATCTGTGCGCGAATGTGTGTCCATGGTCAGCCAGCTGCCTGTAAGCCTTACTGGGTTTACTGGTTTCCAGGTAACCAACCACTGCCTCTTGCTGCCAGGACCCCTCTACCCTGGACACCGACTCCGCTCCTCTCACCCGTAAGGATGAATAGTTTTTTGTTGTCAGACTTTAGTACAGTTCAATTTTCTGTCTGTTTTGGTTGTGTTTTTGTTTCCAAATCTTTGTTGTCCTTAAATTCGGTTGTGTGAGGAAGCACAGCTTTCCACCTACACCTCCATCTTGGCTGGAAGTTCATAAATATGTCTTCAGTTTCCCAAATGGATTTTTTCTATCTTTTTATGTTTGATTTCTAATGTTGTTGATGATTGTATTTTGATCAGAACACTTGGTCTGCATGCTATTGAT
Source organism: Artibeus jamaicensis (assembly GCF_021234435.1). NCBI lineage: Eukaryota > Metazoa > Chordata > Mammalia > Chiroptera > Phyllostomidae > Artibeus > Artibeus jamaicensis. The sequence continues at coordinate 24,804,743 of NW_026521788.1, forward strand.
TCTTTGGTATATGGCAAAACCTGCTTTATGGTCTAGTATGTGGTTAGTTTTTATTATATAAATGTTCTTTGTGTACTTTAAGAAATTTGTAGGTTATTTAACAATTGACATAAGTGCTTGACTACTAACTCAAGGAAGACTTTTCTCCTCTACCCATGGCCTAGACAGATAAAATGGTGAGTGGATTTTTCTTCTAGTCCATTCATTTTTTGTTTTTTTGTTTTCTTTTTGAGAGACAGAGAGTAAGACAGAGAAAGACACTTTTTTATGCATTTAGTGGTTGCTTCTTGTGTGTGCCCTGACCAGAGATCAAACCTGCGATGTTGGTTTATCTGGATGATGCTCTAACCAACTGAACTACTGAGCCAGGGCTTCCAGTCCATTCTTTTTGAGAGTCTTGGCTCACAGTATAAGACCAAAATACATCAGAGAAAATACTGTATAGTTAGAAACTATAGCAGTGTGGATACAGAAACCGTCCACCCACTTATCCAGTCATTCATTCCACAAACACTCTTTGAGCCCTTTTATTCCAAGATATTTCTAAACAGTAGAAATTGTGAAATAAATAAGATCTAGCCCAGATTTCAAAAACTGCCTCCTCCAACAAGGGAGGCAAATTAATCACTGCTATACAGTATGGTGAGTACACGGAAATACAATAGGGTTGCCATGTAAAATACAAGATGCCTATTTTAAAATTTGAAGTTCAGATAAACAATTTTTAGTCTAAGTATTTCTCAAGTTTTATTTCTTGTTTTATTCAAAATCTGGCAACCATAAATACAGGAATACAAAGGAAGAATTTCAGCTCAGCTTAGGAGATCAGGGTTGCCAAGTTCAGTCATATATCAACAAGTCTTTGATACATATTAGTTAAAATTAGTAGGTCACGGTGTCTGCTGCTGGAAGCAGGTAGGACTCAAAGTACACTGTGTTATACCAGATTAAAAGGTAAAGTGTGTTCATCTGTCCCAACAACAGCTACTAAATATCTCAGAATCTCCTCATAACATACTCATATCATTAACATTTTTATAACCACAAAGACTTACAGAACACAGGTTTGTGGGCGAGGTCATCTAAAGTGACTCCTCCTTCAGGACTGAACTCGAAGCTAGCAGTGAAGTTGTACACTGCAGTTCCTTCTGAAGAAACGGTAATTTTGGCAGAGTCTCCCAAAACTGCCTGATTAAATTCTGCACGAATAAAGGTAACTGGGGTATCTCCTTTAAAACCTTTCTGTTGACAGAAACATATTACTTCACAATTATAATCAAATAGAGGATGTTCCTACACAACTGGCAACCCATTTTTACTTGTAGTAAATAGTATTTTCTCTGTTTTCCTATCACACTAATATTACAAATACAAAGGTAGACAGAAAGTCATTAAACAAATCTAGTTGTCATTAAATGCAACACTGTATTTAAATGCCATTATGTTGAAGTTTTGAAAAATAACACTTACTGGGTTTATAAAATTGTATTGTGGAACATTTGGAAAACTGAGAAAAGTACACAGGAAAATAAATTACCTATAAAATCTAATGTGCAAACACTATTACCATTTTAGAATATATTTCCTGTGCTTTTTGTGAATATATGTGTATATGTATGTGGGTGTGTATACATATATATGTATGTATAAGTACATCTTTTAATACAAAGTAGAGAACATTTATTACACCCTGCTTTTAGAAAGCTTTTTGACTTAATAATGAATGAATATTTTGCCATTTCATTATTCTTAAAATTTTTAAGTTATACCATGTTGTTTTATTTTTTAAATTCATCCTATGAAATTAATCACAAGAGAAATGGGAAAAATTTAGATTGTTTTCAGGAAAAAGGAATTGCTGTCTGGGGCAGTGAAAACTACTTCTTGTTCTACCTATTAAATTTAATATTAAAGTTGCCAGGTATTATACACACAGTAATATGAATTGCTGATTCTAGACTATCAATAAGAAACACTGACATACCTAAAACGTACATAATTTTATTTACCAATGTCACCCCAATAAATTAAATTTAAAATATGCAAAAAAGTGAAACACTGAGAAGGGCGGGCCATGGCCCCATAGAGCCAGCGGGTTTGGTGGGACGAGATGATGGCAAACTTTGTTCCACCCTCAGGTGCTCCCAATGCACCTTCCACAGCACACAGTGTTTGACAGAGATACCTGAGCTCAGCCCAAAGACAAACATACTTTTAAGAAGTAGGAATAAACCTGGAACATCTCAGATTTCCAAAAATAACCTCACCAATTCATATCCCTTTGCCACAGTGATCTGCACAGGTTTGCCTGTGGATGCAACCTGCTCCATGTTGGCACCTGAGCAAAGTCCCTCTGGTCTTCTTTGGCCCCTGTAAACATAATTATGAAACAGTCTCCTCATGTACCACAGCTGCACAAGAACTCACATTACTCATACCAACACCAGGGGAGAACTTAGGGAAATGCAATAGTCCCACACTGTTTTGTGGCCTTTCCAACCATTGTTGCTAGACAGGCAGGGATTAGGGAGTTTATAAGGATGATTCCACTGGTTAGTGCTTAAAAGATCCTTGTACATGTAACTAACTCATTGAGCACAAGTTATCACAAGACAAAGAGGGTATAAATGTCAACCCTCAGCTCCCATTCCCTTTGTCGTGTTCTTTGGTAGCTTTCTTTTCTTTCTTTCTTTTTAATGTTCGAAGCTCAACTCAAAGGTTATTTAATCTCCCCATTAAACAAAAATATACTTTGGTAACAGGAAAGAAACAGACACACATAACAGTCCACTGAAAAAATTCTGACATATGTCTCATTTAGTCAAAGATATTTTAATTACTTTACAACACTGAGGACACAATTTCACAAATAAATTGGATATGTTCTTTTTAAAAGGTCATATTTTCTGAATCAAAGTGGAACTTAATTGTGAATCAATTCAAAGTGGCAATTCAAACGTTCACTTAGGATATGCTATGCTCAGTGCGTCTGGGACTGGTGGTACAAAATAAGGAGATACCTTGCTGCCCCCACACTTCATAGTTATTCTGCCTCTTCCCAGGTACTCCCTCACTTTCCCACTCAACCTAAAAGTCTCAGATCACTTGCTCAACACCATGTCTCCAAGCTCATTCAGACCTAGGTGGCCCTGACAACTTTGTTACCAAGTTTACATTTGAAATGACTTTTGCATTAGTTTTCTTCTTTCCTTTTCAATAGTACCACATGAATTAGGCCTTTACTAGCCTGACCCTGGACAAATGCCTAAGCTCTCTGAGCCTCAGTTTCACCTTCTGTGAAATGGGTGACATCTGACCTGTTTCAGATTCTGTAAAATAAATAAGAAAATTTCTGACCTGTTTCACATTTGTTGTAAATATCCACTAAAATGGCAAAACTGTTTAACCTAGGAAGCAAAGCGCTAACGGTATCATCAATTTGCACTGCTTTTCCTGAATGCTCAATTATCCCCTTAAAGACAAGTAATCTCTCATTCATATTCACAGCCTCTGAGGCTTGTGGCCTCTGGCTGCAAGAGGCATTAGCGGCATATCTGTTGAATAATGAATACAAAAATTTTGGTTAATTACAAGTTATGGTCAGGACAGTCAGGCTCCTATGACGAGAGGCCCCCAATAGGGCACCCATTTCTTATCTTTTCAGAAGAATCTGCAGAGGAGTTAAATCATGTGAAGGAGATGATGGGGTTGAGGTGGGTCTGCGGCTAGGGGCACAGTCTGCGCTTACTTCGCGGAACCTCGGCACCAAGCCAGAAGGGGGTCTACTTCCGGCTTTGGGGGGTGGGGGGTGTTGGCGGGGGCGTCACGCCTGGCGGAGTCGGTGGCGTTTAGGTGTGTACGGAGGAGGCGCAGCTTAGCCACCACTGAGAGAGCAGAGATTGAGGTAACGGGGTCTGGCCACAGGACCGGGCTAGCGAGGCCGGGAAGAGAGGGTTTAAGGAGAGACAGTCACCCTACCTGCAACAGCCACAGAGGTGTTTATCGCAACTATAGCAACCAGTGACTCTCGCGAGAACGTAGTTTCTGTAATTACCAAAGTTTTCCCCAATGCTCGCGATAATGTTTTCGGGGTAGAAAACGAGACGGGTGGAGATGAGTTTCTGCGCCTGCGCTCCGGGAACTGAGCGTCTCAGTGGCAGCTCTCTTACCCGAGGCTCACGTGGTGTCCGCTGGTGGCACATTTACCTTGGCAAAAGTTTTGGTTAGGTGCAAAGGTTTTCACCTTTCAGTTTTGCTTTCTAAACCTTTTTCCTTTCAATATCCCCCAATACATAGAAGGGAAAAAAACAAGAGGAAATTTGTTTAAAGATAAAGACTTTATTAAATTATTTTGAAAGCAGGTCATTTAAATCATTCTCCGTGAAAAGTGCAGAGAAGAAAGTTTGTTTACTTAGCCTTTTCCCCCTTACAATGGAGTCCCCTTATACCTCCTTCCCCCACACTATCATCCATGACTTCTTTTTCCTTTTTGCTCAGTCCCTCCACCTCTTACCTTCCCTCTCTTTAGCTGTCATCCTGCTATGAGTCAAGATGGTATTTTAAAAGTGAGCCTTACATATTGTGAGAATGCAAAATAATGCTGCTTCTAGTGGTTAATATTTGTACACTCTACAGATGGCATAAATGGTAATATGAAATTTTTTAATACAGTTGAAATGCAACATTACTTTAGAGTTGGAATAGCAAAATACAACAGCAAAAACCTATAAACAATCCAAGTGCTCATCAATGGAAGAATGGATGAATAAACATATTTACAAAATAGCATATTGCAAAGCAGTCATAACATGGAGGAATCTTAGCAGTATGCATACTTTTAAATGTTGCAATGTTAATAACCAGCTTGAAGGAGTTCCCACTGGCCAAATCTGAAACAGTTTGAGCATCGAAATAAGAGTGATAATAATGGATGACAATCCACTGAATAAAAGTTCACACTCATATAAATAAATGGAAAGGAAAGTTCTAATAGTAGAATGCTAACTCAGTAATGGAGAGGAAGTGATGGAAACAAAGAATTCCCATTTGTTAATCATTATCAAAGTGGATGGTTCAATGGTTGATGGGTGGAGATTTGATGACTAGTAGGATATCAGCATGATTGTGGAATACAAATCAGTCACAAAGGGGAAAACTGGGTAATTGAAGAAACCAACAAGGTCAGGTTACCAAGGTTACATCACCATGTTGGGATGAGTCCACATCTTGAGCTTCCTGATGAGCCTCCCTCACAGGGAAAAGCAAAGCATCATTTTTTGTTATTCCTTCCACGAGGGACCCACATTTGTAGGCCATCCTATAGAAAGTAAGGCCTGTACTTGATATGGGAAACTTTGAAGAACCTCTGTTTAACCTTTATTTGCCCAGGCCCCAGGCGCCCTAGGGAGAATGATGGGGCTGTCTAGGATAAGTAAACAACAGTGCATTAGCTAGGACTGAGATTAACACCCCTGCTATTAAAAACTGACCTTCAAATTTAGCCTTCATACTCTGCTTCTGCCCCATAGCTAGAACTAACTTCCACATTCCACTTCTGCATCACGCTTTGCTATGTAGACAAGAAGACCCTGTAAACTATAAAAACCCCAAGAATCCTTTGTTCAGGGCTCAGAATTTGGAGACTGACTCTTATGGACCCATGCACGTTAATAAAACCTCGTACTCCAGAAACCCTCGGTGTCTGGTTGCTTCATTTTCCTACAATATACTCTTTAAAACCGTCAAGGACATGAGAGACTTGGAACTGTTTCAGATTAAAGGAGCCTCAAATACACAACTAAATGCAATATGTATTCCTGTATAGCATTTTGAACCAGAAAGGAAAGAAAGAGACATTATTGGGACAGTAGGGGAAATCTGAATGGGATTCGTGGCCTAGATGGTGATGTACAATATTGACTTCTTGATGTGGAAGGTTGTTTGCTGTTATGTAGGGGAGTGACTCTCTTGGGGGAAATATACGTGGGAGTGTTCAGGAGTGATGACAGGTCCTGTCTGCAGTGTGCTCTGCTAACCCTCAAAAGGTCCAGAAAAAGGTTATAACAAGGGTTATATGCACATGCACACGCATACACAGAGCAAGCAATGAACCACTAAAATATTAACTACTTGAAAATCTGGGTGAAGGGGACATGGGAATTCTCTGCACCATTTTGGCAGCTTTTCTGTACATTTGAAATTATTTTAAAACAAAATTTTATTTAAACTATACACACACATATCACTCTGCATGAAAACACTGTGCTTACGGTACAGTTACAAGAGCCAAATTTTTAAAATAAATTTTATTTCTGCTAATAAACATTAAAATTATTAAAATTCAGAAAAAAAGATTTTTTCAGAGTTGCAGTGTTGTAAAGTAATAAAAAGGTTCTCAAAATAAAACAATGGAACTATTGAAAAATGCATTCCTCTCTGGATTTTCCCCAAGTGTGGATTGTGAGTAAATTTGCATTTGAGAGCCTTCCTACCACATGACATACTTTTTTTTCCATCATAAGCTTGAGTTGGGACAAGTCTGCTAAGGAAACTGTTCTTATGGTCTTAGTCTACTTAGTATTTGGTTTCGAGGCCTAGGATAAGTAGAATATCAATGAAGGATAAGTAGCAGGTGTCAATTCCTTCAACACAATTGATCCTTATTAGACTGTAGGCAAAACCCCACGTTAATATTATTTTTATTCCTCTAGAATGCTTATTAGTGCTGCTCTGAAATTCCTATAGCCTTTATGAGGAAAGGCATTCAAATACTTTTTGACTGACTTAATACATCCACTTGCACATAGAAAACACAGACAAGGCCCTCTTTAGTGCTATAAAAAGTACAGTAGTGCTGATATTCAGAATTAAGCCATCTACATACGCAAATCAATCTAGGGGGAGCTACGAAATCTCTCTAATAAAATTCAAATTTCTCAGACTGAGTTTCAAAGACCTCCACTAAATGATACACCATCTCAACAAACTCCTCATTATTCAAAAAAACTTGTTTCTAATTAGCTAATCTGTTATTCCCAAAGTCAATTTATTTCTGACAACATCCAATAATACAGCAAATGCATTGCTCATTCCTCAAAGTGATCTACAAAGCATTCACCATCTACATCTCAGATAGATTTTTTGGCAGAAATTGATAAGCTCATTCTAAAATTAATATGAGATGCAAGGGATCCAGAATAGCCAGCACGATCTAGAAAAAGAACATAGTTGGAGGACTCGCACGTCTCAAGTTTCTAACTTATTACAAAGCTACTGTTATTGAGGCCTAAGGATAGACATACAGATAAATGGAACTGAATTGAGAGTTCAGAAATAGACCTTTATATTTATGGCCAATTTTTAACAATACTGCCAAGACAATTCAATGAGGAAAGAGTAGTCTTCTCACTAATGCTGGGACAACTGGACATACAAATGCAAAACAAAGAAGTTGAACACCTACCTCATACTGGGTATAAATATTAAAATGTCAACAAAACTTAAATATATGAACCAAAACTATAAATGTTTTGAAAGAAATGTAAGGGCAAATTTTCATGAGCTTGCATTAGGCATTGATTACTTAGACATAACCCCAAAATAAAAGCAACCAAAAAAGAGAGTGAGAGAGAAAGATTGGACTTCATCAAAATTGAAAAGTTTGGGGCATCAAAGGACACCATCAAGAGAGTTAAAAGACAACCCACAGAATGGGAGAAAACAAATCTGTAGTGTGTGTGTACTGGGAGGGACAAAAGTAGCTTTACAGTTGCAAATAAAGTTTATTCTTGTGTTATTATTTATTATTGTATTATTTCCCATACTAACAACTGCAAACCTGTGAAGGACCCACACACCTCAGACTGTGCCAGGGCAGACCCGCCTCAGCCCAGTCCCTTCCTGATGACAAGGTGACCACAGGAAGTACATCTCAGCAGATAAATTTCTTCTCGAGGTCCACAGCGGACTGTATCATAAAAGAATACAGAACAAACCCTGGCTGGTGTGGCTCAGTGGATTGAGTGCGGGCCTGCAAACCAAAGGGTTGCTGGTTCGGTTCCAACTCAGGGCACGTGCATGGACTGCAGGCAGGTCCCCAGTGGGGGGCATGCGTGAGGCAACCACGCTTGATGTTTCTCTCCCTCTCTTTCTCCCTCCCCTCTCTCTGAAAATAAATTTTTTTTTAATTTTAAAAAAGAACACAGAACAAAATAATATTTAATAAGGGTCTACTATCCAGAATATATAAATAACACTACAACTCAAAAAAAAGAAAGAACCCAATTTAAAACTGTACAAGAGCCCTGGCTGGTGTGACTCAGTGAATTGAGCACCAGCCTGCGAACTGAAAGGTCGCCAGTTTGATTCCTGCCCAGGGCCTATGCCTGGGCTGCAGGCTAGTTCCCCAGTTAGGGGCGTGTGAAAGGCAACCAGTCAATGTTTCTCTCACACATTCAGGTTTCTCTCCCTCTCTTTCACCCTCCCTTCTCCTCTCTAATAAATAAATAAAATCTTTTAAAGAAATGGGCAAAGTATTTAAATAGACATTTTTCCAAAGAAGAATGCAAATGGCCAATAAACCCAAGAAAATATGCTGGTTAGTCATTAGGGAAGTGCAAATCGAAACCACTAGCTGCCACTTCACACCCACTCGGATGGCTGTTATCAAACAGATAGACAATGATCGTGTTGGGGAGGATGGAGAGAAATCAGAAACCTCATTTGTTGCTAGTAGGATTATACAATGGTCCCACTGCTCTGGAAGAGGATGGCAGATTCTCAAAAAGTTAAACACAAAGATATCGTATGATCTAGTAATTCCTAGTTCCACAGCCAAGAGAATTGAAAACATGTCCACACAAAAATTTGTACGAGAATGTTCCTAGCAACATTATTCGTAACAACCAAAGGTGAAAACAACCCAATGTCCATCAATTAATGAATGCACAAACAAAATGTGTATCTAAACAATGGGCCATTCAACCATAAAACAGAATGAAGTACTGATTCATGCTACAACAGCTAGATCTCAAAACAGAGTGCTGCCCTGACTGGTGTGGCCCAGTGGATTGAGTGCCAGCCTGTGAACCAAAGGGTCACCAGTTCGATTCCCAGACAGGGCACAAGGTTGGGTTGCAGGCCAGGTCCCCAGTTGGGAGGCATGTGAGAGGCAACCACACACTGATGTTTCTCTCCCTTTCTCTTTCCTTTCCCCCTCTATAAAAATAAATAAATACCATCTTTAAAAAAAATTTAAAAAACCCACTGTGCTAATTGAAAGCCAGACAAAAAGGGCCACATATTATATTACTTTATTCATATGAAAAACCCAACATTGGGCAAATCCAGAGAGACAGAAAGTAGGTTAGTGATTGCCACAGGCCGGACAGGAGGGGAATGATGAGTGACTGTAATAGGTATAAGGTTTCTTTTTGGGTGATGAAAATGTTCAAAAGGTAATTGTGGTAATGGTTACACAAATTTGTAATTATGCAAAAAATGCTGAATTGTATACTTTAAAAGTATGAATGGTATATAAATTTTATCTCATTTAAAAATGTACTGCTTATGTCTTTTTTAATACCTATCCTTCTTTCTCATCTTTACCAAATCCCATCACTATTACTTTTCAAAACCTAGACCAAAAATGAACTTTTCCAATGAAAATTTTAAAAGTGGATTGAGTGCCAGCCTGTGAACTGAAAGGCCGCTAGTTTGATTCCCAGTCGAGGCAAACGCCTGGGTCATGTGCCACGTCTCCAGCTGGGGATGTGCAGGAGGCAGCCAACTGATGTTTCTCTCCCCATTTCCTCCTCCCTTCCCCTTCCTCTGAAAGTAAGTATTTTTTAAAAGCAATTACATCTATCTCAGCCTATTCACATGTACCTTGCCTTTGCCTCATATTACACATATCTCTTAAGTGTAAGGTTGTGTCTTGTATCACCCTGTGTGCTTCTTAGTACTTACAAAAAACAAATGTGCACTGAATTATACTTGATATTTACGATTCTTCCCCTCAGTTTTTAGTACAATCACTCACCAAATTTTCATTAAATATCTGCTTTATGCCAGGTAGCACAGCACAAAGAATAGGGTTCTTATCCTCAGCAGAATTTATAATCCAACATTTACAATTCCCTTGTATCCTAAGTTTTGTTTAGAACCCCCACTAAGTCACAAACTCCTCCTCCCATTGTATTTTCCCTGACTACTTATCATAATGCTCAATACTCAGTAAGTCATTGCTCAGAACTGGGTATAAACCAATGGTTTCCGAAATCACCCTGCTGTACCACTAATGTGTTCCTGACTAACTTTTCCAAGAAACTTGCATTCAATTTTTCCAAGGAGATGCTTTAAGACTCATTCACTCATTAATGGAGCATCTGCTATGTATCAAGCTTCACTTTCTTGAATTGTAATTATATTGCCTCTAGTTTTAAAGTTTTTCATAATTTTTTTAAATCAGGGGTCAATAAAGATATTTGGGGGGCGGGCCCTGGCTGGTGTAGCTCAATCAATTGAGCCCAGGCCTGCGAACCAAACAACCACAGTTCGATTCTTAGTCAGGGCACATGCCTGCATTGCAGGCCAGTTCCCAGCAGGGGACGCACAAGAAGCAACCATACATTGACATTTCTCTCCCTCTCTCCTTCCCTTCCCCTCTAAAGATAAATAAAATCTTAAAAATATATATATATATTCAGGGGGGTTTAGTAACATAAAAGAAAGCTATGTGTTTTATGCATATAATACCTAATCCCTTTTATAAAAGTTGTTACAGGCTATACTCTTTTTTCTATGTGTAAACTTTACTGTTAATGAGAATACCAATTTATATAAAGATGTAAACTACACTAGGTTAAAAGAGCTGATTTTTTGATTAATGACATTTTTAAAATATATTTTATTGATTATGCCATTACAGTTGTCCTATTCCCTTCTTCCCCTCTACCCTGCACACCCCTCCCCCATCACTCCCCCTTTCATTTATGTCCATGTGTCACAAGTTCTTTAGATTCTATATTTCCCATACTATTCTTGCCCTCCCCCCTATTTTCTACCTACTGTCTATGCTACTTATTCTCTGTATCTTCTCCCCACTTCTCCTTCTCCCACTCCCCTGTTGCTAACCCTCCATGTGATCTTCATTGCTATGGTTCTGCTCCTGATCTAGCTGTCTTCTTAGTTTGCTTTTGTTTTAGGAGTGGTTCTTAATAACTGTGAGTTTGCTGTTCTTCCACCGTTCATATTTTTTATTTTCTTTTTCTCAGGTAAGTCCCTTTAACATTTCATATAATAAGGGCTTGGTGATGATGAACTCCTTGAACTTGACCTTATCTGAGAAGCACTTTATCTTGCCCTTCCATTCTAAATGAAAGCTTTGCTGGATAGATCAATCTTGGATGTAGGTCTTTGGATTTCATGACTTGGAATACTTCTTTCCAGCCCCTTCTTGCCTGTAAGGTCTCTTTTGAGAAATCAGCTGACAGTCTGATGGGAACTCCTTTGTAGGTGACTGTCCCCTTATCTCTTGCTGCTTCTAGGATTCTCTCCTTCATTTTAATCTTGGCTAATATAATGATGATGTGCCTTGGTGTGTTCCTCCTTGGGCCCAACTTCTTTGGGACTCTCTGACCTTCCTGGATTTCCTGGAAGTCTATTTCCTTTGCCAGATTGGGGAAATTCTCCTTTATTATTTGTTCAAATGTTTTCCATTCATGGCTGTTCCTCTTCCTCTTCCTCTTCTGGTACCCCTATAATTCGGATGTTAGAATGTTTAAAGATGTCCTGGAGGTTCCTAAGCCTCTCCTCATTTTTTAAAATTCTTGTTTCTTCATTCTTTTCTGTTTGGTCATTTTTTTCTTCCTTCAGGTCCACTCCCTTGATTTGAGTCCCAGTTTCCTTTCCATCACTATTGGTTTCCTGTGCATTTCCCTTCATTTCAATTAGTTTAGCCTCCATTTGTTTCTCTAATTTGTGACTAACATCAACCAGTTTTGTAAGCATCCTGATAACCAGTGTTTTGAACTGTGCATCTGATAGGTTGGCTATCTCTTGGTCACTTAGAGTTACTGGCTCTGGGGCTTTGAGTTCTTCTTGAGCCATAAAGTTTTGGTCTGTTCGTGCCTGTTACATATGAGGGGCAGTGGCTTAGGTGTTCACAAGGGTGGGCCAACACACATAGCTGGGTTGTGACTGGGGGTGGGGGTCTGAGAGGGAGCAATGACGTTCGATCTGCTCTCTCTTAGATTTCAGTCCCCTCTGCTGCTTTCCACAAGCAAATTGGGCCGTTCTGGTGCTGGTTCCCAGGTGTGCAGGCTTGTGCACCCTCCAGGACCCTGTGGGTCTCTCCAAAGAACTCTCTGAGCCTGGGAGCTTCTCCCGGCACCTCAACCCCGAAAGTGTTTCCAATTGGTGCTTTCAGGCTCTAATTCCCGTCGCTGGGGCCCTGGCCTGGGCTGTCTGTCTCACTGCTTGCTCCTTCGCTTGGTTTATCTGTGTGCGAATGTGACCATGGTCAGCCAGCTGCCTTGTACCCTCACTGGGTCCACCTGTTGCCACCCTGCACCTGGGATCCACCAACCGCTGCCTGCGCTCCTGGGTCAGTCTGGCTGATCCCTCCTGCCCGACCCTGCACAGCTGCTGACTCTGCCCCTCTTACCTGTCTGGATGAACGGTTCGTTGTTGTCGAACTTCGGTACAGTTCAATTTTCTGTGTTTTGGCTGCGTTTTTGTTACTGAAACTTTGTCTTTAAACTTGGTTGTGCAAAAAGACAATGTTTCTACCTACACCTCCATCTTGGCTGAAAGTTAAAAGAGCTGATTTTTAAGTAACAGTTTTGAAGTACCACAAATTATAACTGTCCAATGGACCTAACAAGGTTCATTGTATGACTTTGACAGGCAAAATTCTTAGCAACCTTTAAAAAAACTCAGTATAATTACACAGAATTAGAGATTGCTGTGATTTTTATTCAATTTGGTATCCTGATTAGAATAACAGCAGTGAGAAAATTATGCTTTACAAATATTGCATTAATACTACATCATTATGATATGGCTTTACACTGATTGTATATAGAGAAAAAAATAACATCAGCATTAAGGCAATAACCACATGTGCAAATCGAGCACTACCCTGACACAGTCTTCAGTAAAAAGCTCTTTTGGTTAGTTGACGGTTGATATTGCTGCATGCTGGTCAGTCATGGCTTTGAAGGATAAGCTCTGAATAGCTTCATTCATTTAAAAAAAAAACCCTCCTACTGGCCCACAATGGCTAGAAGAAGCTTTCGGTAATCTCCGCTGGTGTCACTTGCGATCATTGTGCTCAGGGTCTTCTGATACGTCTGACAGAAAATCTGTTTTATTTGTACAAGATCAATCTGCATGCAAGAGACGATATTTTTGATGTTAGAAAAAAGCTGACAAAAGAAAACTGGTGTTTATTAGAATTATTCTTTGATAATGAAAAGATCCTAATTATAATCAAAGCAGAGGGGAAAATAACACCAAGTGACTGACATTTTATAGCTGGTATTCATATCAGTACTGGCATCACCCAGTGAAGGTCTGATTCACTGTTCTGTAAACACACTGGGTAAGAGTGGTGCTAGTCTCATCTATTGTAAGTACTAATCATTTAAAAACCATTTGCTAAGATAGCTATTGCCAAAACACAGAAAATAATGAATGTTGGCAGGGATGTGGAGAAGTTGGAATCCTTGTGGATTGCTGATAGGACTGTAAAATGATGCAGCCACTGTGGAAAACAGTATGGTGACCGCTTAAAAACAATAAAATAAAATAGAATGACCATATGATACAGCAATTCCACTTCTGGGTATACACACAAAAGTAAAAGCAGGGACTCAAATATTTGTACTCCCATGTTCAAAGCACCACTGTTAAGAACAGACTATTCTTAAGGTGGAAGCAAACTGAATATTCATCAGCTGATGAATGGATAAACAAAAGGTGGGAGATACATACAATAGAATATTCTTCACTATTAAAAAGGAAGGAAATTCTGACACAAGACACAACATGGATGAACCTTGAAGACATTATCTTAAGTGAGAAAGCCAGTCATGACAAGGCAAATAGTGTATGATTCCACTTATGTGAGGTATCTAGAGTAGTCAAATACAGAGACAGGAAATAGAATGGTAGCTACTAAAAAATGAGGAGAGAGAATGGTGAATTCTTGTTTATGAGTATGGACTCGCAGGTGAAAAGTGCTGATGGTGATGGTTCCACAACAGTGTGAATGTACTTATGCTACTGAACTACATTCAACAACAGCTAAAATGTAAGCTTGATGTTATGTAAATTTTACGGTAATTTTCTAAAAAGATCATGCATAGAATATTTAGGTCGAAGAACAAATACACAAAAAAGTTTTCACCTTATTCTGGCTGTCTTTTTAAAAACAATTTACCTTCTTTAGTATAATTTAGTTGTATATATTTTCTTTCAATAAAAAAATCCAATAAATATTTAAAAACCAAAGAAAGGAAAACATTTGAAGCCATATTTAGGTAAAGAGACAAAGATACATTTTTTCAAAAAATGGTTCTATGATTAACAAGGTATGCTAAATTTCAGGAAATTTTATACCTAATATGATTAACCTATGTAGGTCTTTCATGCAACTTTTTATATAAGCAAAATAAAAACCAAAAAACATCTCCAACTTGCCATAAACTAGTATTCTCCTTCTCAGACCTTCTCAGGTAGGAAAAACCTCTTGACATAGATGCTTCGCTGAGGTACGTACAGTACAGTGATCTGCCTCCCTAACGCCAGCCTCTGTCACAGCCCGAGGACAGTGCACACTGGGCTTCACACCAACTGCCAGCAGTGACAAAGACAGCTTTTTCTTAACATCATTCCTCAGGGACTGACGTCCAACTTAAGAACTTTTAAGAGATCAACATTCAAAATTCATTAAGATCAGACAAAAAAAGACAGTCTCACCTCACTTCGAGTGACCACGATCCTAATCAGGGTGGAGTCATCTGTGCCGGCACCTTTCATAGAATGGTAGAGCCTCTCAGCAAAGAAGGCCGGGCGGTTCAGGGCGCACTGCACTGCAAGTCAGAGATGCTTCAGATAAGGAGTCAGGATTTGACAATGGAGTCCATGCTCCAGCTTCACTGATCGCTTCTAACCTGCCTCTGATCATGTTCTGTATCTCAGAAATTGGAGGCTAGTTGAAAATGATTTCCCCCTTGACTTTTCTCAGCATCCATCTTTCTTTCTAGACGTGCCAGACAGGCTGCTTTCCATTCCAGCAGACTCCCTCTGACCCCTCAAAACCCATTTCCTCTCCACAGATGCAATAGCTTAGATTATTTACATTTTCCCCCTTAGGGTAACAAGATGTGCAGCAACTGTGCCCCAGTAGTATCTTTCTTAAAAGCAATAATAAATTCTGAATTCTAAAAGTCAAACATATTATTTGCCCAGACAAGGATATAAGATATATTCCAATATAAAAAAGAAGACACAGATTTGAGCAAAGGTTTAAGAATAATAAGAAATGTGACACATTTTCTCTTAGAAAAATTAACTTAGCAAAGTCTTTTCCTGCAGATGGTAGAGCTATACTAACTATTCATTATTAATTTAGCTACAATTTGATTACTATAGTATCAATAATCTTTGTAAGACATTCAATTGCTAATACCAATGTGTCACTAATACTCTCTTTAGTCCCATAGTCTCTAAGAGAATAAAATTTCTATTTCATTATATATCTGAATATCAGGACACCAGAGGTTGGGTTTTTAATTTTAGAAGAGAAAAGGGTCTTCTTGGGCTGAGCTGCACTTGCAGTGTTTGGGGGTGGCTCAAAATACGCTTTGTATGGTGGCGCTCAGAGCTACTTAGAGCTTTCCAATGAACCTTAATGCAAATGCTACAGCCTACCATGTATTCCTGCATAGTTCTCAAGAATAATATGTAGCATAAACATAAAATAATTCCGAAACAACCCTAATTGATCGTGCCAGCAGCCATTCACAGGGAATTTCGTGTGAAAACAGAAGTGGCTCAGGCTCTGCTTCAGCAGATTCCAGGGAGGCTACATCACTTACTATGACTTAACTGGAACAACTATTCAAAGCCTCCCTCATTTATAGACAAAACAAAGCAAAACACAAAAGTATCTTACGGATGGCCTTCAAACCACTCTCAACGTTTCCGGAAAACTCACGGCTAACACTGCTGAACAAATCTCGGTTAGCCATCTGCAAACAAAATGTATAGGGGTTAAAATCTTTCCACACCTTAAAGCAGAAGCCAGATGTTCGAAATAAAAATTCATACCCTGGAATAAGCATCCATGGTAGCTCTCAGCTGAGGAAAGCTTCTTGTGGCAAGAATCATGTTAAAGCAAGATTCATCTGTCCCCAGTTTCCCCTCACCAGCCTGATAGAGACGCTGAGCATCTTCCTGAGCCAACTGGTGGTTAACATTCTGGTTCTCATCACGGTTTCCCTGCAAAAGAAGGCAGGAATTGAAAGGAAGTGGTGTAAGTTCTACTAAAAATTTTCTTGCCCATCTATTTACTTACAGATTTAAAGGGAAATTTATTAAAGATTAATGCATAAAGTTTATCATGCATAGCTTTCATTTCCAAAGAAACTACACTAGTGTAAGTAGTACTTTATTGCACTGCAACTTTGGATTTTATAATATATGATCATGGTTTAATGATGTTATGTTAAAATGAGAAGTTTCAGGACTTTGAGAGCTAAACTGAACCAGAAAAGGTTTCCCTAAAGACTTATATACATACATATATGATTTATACACATACACCCCACACATAAACAAAAAGAAAACTATATCTACTAGGAAATATAAACTACCACTTAAAGGAAAAAATTAGCCTCCTCCTTAGCTGGGATTTAAGATCAAAATGCATTATATTTAATTCTACTTTGTATTTATGAATACAACTAAAAGGTATGGAGCACCTGCTGTGGGCCAGGCTGTAGTAGAGTTCTCCAGAGAAAGAAACCAATAGGCTGTCTATGTGGAAGGCACAGGCCTCTGACCTCAAGTCAAGGGAGGGAACATGTAACATGGAGGCTTCATGAACTTTCTTTCCTTTATCCAAGTGTAATCCTACTACTATTTATTGCCCTGGCTGGTGTGGCTCAGTGGACTGAGCCCTGGCCTGCAAATCAAAGGGCTGCCCGTTTGATTCCCATCAGCACACACGCCCGGGTTGTAGGCTGGGTCCCTGGTGGGGGAAGCGCAAAAGGCAATCACGCATTAATGTTTCTCTCCCTTTCTCCCTTCCTTCCCTCTCTCTAAAAATAAACAAGATAAACAAAACCTTTTAAAAAACAAAAACATTAAGTATTTATTATGAATGTATAAATAAAAATGATGCATGAGCTTTTTAGAAGAAGGTATGAGTAACTGAAGTTCTGCTAGACTGTTGATTTGTACACCAAACTCTCCCCTGGGATAGGAGGAAAGGAAGGAGAGGGAGAGAGGAAGCTCTGAGTCTGAACAAGAGAAAAGCTTAGGTGGGCAGTTGGTTTCTCTCAAAAACAGAAACGAAAACCCAAACAAAGGAAAGGCTGTCCTCAAGATCCTCCGTGTCTTTCCGAGGAGCAAAATGGAGGGGTGTTCCTTGAAGGTGAGAAACTGTCTTCTGAAGAACGCTGGGTACAAGTAATGTGTAGAAGTGTATTCTAGGTGGATGACTAAATATAACACAGGAAAAGGTGTTCAAAAAAATTTCCCACATTTTAAATTCAAACACATACACGGTCCCATTTTCCTAGGAGGCCATTCCCCTTGCAAGTCCCTGGAAAAGATCCCTTTACATTGTAAAATGGGTGGGCCTTACTGAAACCATGAAAGAGACACTCAGCACCTCATATTGTCTTAATCATTTTTTAGAGTTAAATCTGTTCCTGTTTGTTTTCTCCCATTTTTTAAAACTTTATTTGTTTATAGGGAAAAGGGAAAGGAGAGAGAAAGAGAGGGACGGAGACATTAATGTGAGAGAAACATCAATCAGTTGCCTCTCGCAGGTGCCCTCAGTGGGACTGGACCCACTACCCAAGCATGTGCCCTGAGCAGGCGTTGAGCTAGTGCCCTTTGGCTTTGTGGGCCTACATCCAACCAAGCCACACAGGGGAAGGGGTCTTTTCCTTTTTAAATGCTCTTCTTTTTAAATGCAAACCCACTCCCCTGCTCTGTTACCCAGTTGTAGGTAAATTCAAATTCCTCCCACCCATTCCTGTTCTTTCCTCATTTCCACACCCCCTTCTGAAGCTCACTACCTTTTCTGTAGCTACCTCCCCTTGCTCTGAAGAGCCTCTCCTCTACTTTTAGATCCATCACGACTGTCCAACCTAGTGCACTTGCACGATAGCCAGTCACTCCTGACACTGAATCAGTATGCTAGTCTTCTGCATTATCTCTTTCAAATAAACCCTCATCACAAATATGTTTGTAAAAAAGGCAAAAGATTTGTTCATTCTGAAGAGAAACCAAGAGTATTCTAAGTGTGTTTGTAATATTCCAAATACCCTATTTGGAGAATTTTTTTTTCTCACATCAATTTTTTGTGGTTGCATTTTATTCATGCATTTGTTGGTTGGTTCTTTTATGTGCCCTGAGAGGGGAGCAAACCTGCAGCCTTGGTGCATTGGGCCAATGCTCCAACCACCTGAGCAACCCAGCCAGGGCTGGAGAATTTTCTCACCTCCCCAGCACATCTTGGGAATCAGAATAAGGAGGTGCCAATCAGTATTTCTGTGACACCTGAAACGCTTTTCTGCATTTCTGGCCCTCCTCACACCCTGCTCACCCAAACAGCACTTCCATGGCAGTTCTGCACACCCTCAGCTGACAGGGCAACTCAACTGGCAGTACAATGCTAAGCTTGCAGTACAGACTCATCCTCGTCCTAAGACACAGCTTCAGGGTGACTTCTGATTCCATATAACTTTAAAGAGGCTAATTTCTGGTTCCTTCAAATGCTGAATCTACAAAAATAAATCTCAATAATGACTACAAAAAAAAATTGTACACTGGGTTCTATGTTGCCCCTCCTAAATACGGCAAGATTCCAAGGGGGCTGAATCATAAAAGGAATGGAGAATGGTCACTGGCAATAGGCAGTAAAGATGTTCCCTCCACCCTCACACAGGCGTTCATGCTACACTCACCTGGCACATGGACACAAGTAAACGTTCAAAATGCCCCGATGTGTCTGACCGAATGTCCTTCTCAAGGTCTCGTCCAAATTCTGACTGATAACATCTGACAATTTCTTGGATTTCCTGATTAGTTCTTGAGCATAAAATTTCAATCAATACACGTTCCTGAGTTCCTGCTCCCTATGTAAAATAAAGGGAGAATTACACAAAAGAAAAAATAAAATCTCTGAAAGTTATTAAATCTTACTGTTCCATCAAATATTTCTTTGGCCTCCAGTCCAGAAAAGCGCTATATATTCAGAAACATGAAATAATGTATTGGTTTACCTGTCACTGAAAATTCAGAACTGCCACAATTTGTGAGGGGTTTTGAAATAGGATAAAGTATTCAAAGAAAATGACATACAGGACTGTACCTTCATTGCATTCCGTAAACTCCAGGCATCATAATATGTGCTTGGCATGAACAGGGCAAGGACTAGTTCTTCCACGTTGCCACTTAACTCTGATTTGAGATCTTTAATTAAATCCTGTTGAATTACAAGTACAAACTAAGTATATGTGCTCTCCAAATTTTGTTGCTTAAATTTTTAAAGGAAAGCATAAAAAATGAAATTGAATTGCTTTATGAAAACCTAAATTTAAAATCTGAATATTATATACTAAGAAATAAGTAAATATGTACGTTTTAAATTTGTTACATTCAAGCAGATGTATTGCATTCATTCTATCAATGAACACTTAAATAAATTCTTACTGTGGGTCCACCACTGCATCAGGTACAAAGACAAGTAACGCATGAAACAAAGGTGTATCTGACCGGGGAGCAAGGTCTCAAATGTTCCTCTGCATGTGTTTTAAGTTCTAAAGGAGATTATGATGAGTTATGGCTGAGTATGGTTAGGATAGAGGCAAGAATAAGCAAAGCTTGTTCAATGGAATGATAAGACAACTAGTTCTGCTAGAGGGGAATGTTTTCACAGATTAGTAAATCAAAGTTGTAACTACCTGCTTGGGTTATTACTTTGAACACCAGGCTAAAGAGAATGTGAATTAGAGTCGGCATGCTGGAAGAGCCACTGGGAACTTTTATCCAAGAAAATGGCATTGATGTATCAACACCAGGCAATGTGGACTATGACAGAAAGGCTATGAGAACATTTAAGCTACTGGAATACTTAGGTAGGAAGTAACAAAGGCTTGGACTTCAGTGCTGGCAATGGAAGAGGGTGGAAAAGGGGAAGAGATTAAGAAGCACAAGTTAAGAATTTACAAAATAGTCATGGGATGTAAAGTACAGTATAGGGAATAAAACAGCCAATAATATTGTAAAAATTATGTAAGGTGTCAGATGGGTACTGGACTGACCAGGGTGATCACCTCATAAGTTACAGAAATGTCTTATCACCACATGTACACCTGAAACTAACATAATATTGTATGTTACTGTAGTTGAAAAATTTAAAAGTTATTTAAAGAAATTAAACAGAAGGCAGAAGATACATTTTTAAAGAGTCTCTTTACAGATTAGATCAGTAAGACACGGTCAGTAACCAGTAGCTGGAACAGAGCAGTGTCTAGCACATGGGAGGCACTAATAAATATTCACTGACTGATAAAGGATAGGAATCACAGAAGACTATGCACCCTAGAAGAGCAGTATTTTTATTAATGAATAAGAATTTAAGAGAAGAGTTGGCTGGGAAATAAGGAAAATAGGCTGTGAATTTAGTTTTCATTCTAAAGTGATATATGAGAAAACTGAGAATATGTAGCACAGACTATTCAGGAACTAAAGAAATTCATAATATGAAAGAATTTATGAGAGAAGTGAGTCTGACATGAAGCCCTAAGGAAATACAGAATTTGTGTTGTTTAATCAGCCTTAAGGCTAAAGATATGGATCTGGGCTGGGCAGAAAGGGAAAGGCAGAGTAGAATAGGCAAAGTGGGACCAACAGATGTATTGCCACTGCCATTCTGAGGAAAATAAACTTGATCCAGAGGATGTTAAGATATTTTTAGGATTCCAAGGTAAACGGCAAATGCATGATACCCAGCTTTCCCTCTAGAAGCAATGACACTCATAGCTGAGACGCAATGATACTTTTTAGCCATAGAATCTTGTTAGCTTTAGTCACAGGTAATCCATTCAACAAATATTAAGTGGATACTTGTTATTGTTCCCGTACTTGGTGCTATAAATACAGTACAAAAATAAGTATGAATGACACGGTTTGCCTGAGGGGAGCTCAGAGTCTGGGGGAGGGGACAGTGAGATTAGATATTTTAGAGGTTTTACTAAGTGCTAGGGGACCACAGTGGAAGAAGCAGCTACATTCTGCACAGAGAAATGAGAGAAACTTCAGAGTCGCCAATTCAAACAAAATCCTAGAGAAGTTGTTAGCTGTGCAGAAAAGAGAAAAAGGTGTTCCAGGCCAAGAGAACAACACATACCAAGCACAGATATATGAAAGATCATGGTGTGGCCTGGCTGGTGTGGCTCAGTGGACTGAGTGCTGGCCTGTAAAGCAAGGGATCTCCGATTCCCAGTAGAGGCACATGTCTGGGTTGCAGGCCAGATCCGCAGCTGGGGCCGTGCATGGGGCAACCACACATTGATGTTTCTCCCACTCTCCTTCTCCCTCCCTTCACCTCTCTCTAAAAATAAATAAATAAAATCTTAATTAAAAAAAAAGATCCTGGTGTGTGCAAAAAGAATGACAAAAAGGTCCATGTAATCATAAATACAGGATATGTTCAGAGGGAAGGAGAGGAGTGGAAGATGATGCCAAGGCCCAAGAACAGGCAGGGTTATACAAGGGGCCCCGGAATCCCACTCTAAGGAAAAGACCGAGAATGAAGCTACTGATCATGACTGTGGCCATAACCTACTTTCTACTGAATATCTATCACACAGACACAGTATAAGGTATGACTGCAAGATCAAAGACTACTCTAGAATTACAAAGGCTTTTAAGAGAAAAAAATAATGAATACACCATTCCTGGGGTCTCCGGAATGTAGCTGTATCTCTTTGGTTCTATCAGTACTCATAAAACAATAGTATCCAACCTGACATGAATGCAGGCTCCACAGGTCACTGTTCGTGCTTACTCAAGGGAAAATAAATACCTTTCCATACATGGTCTTAAAAGCTGCTTTAATTTTTTGCCTTTGATCGTTGGAACGGTTGGCCACAACATCCACAATTGCCTGTTCATCTGTCCCTGAAAGAACCACACACATTTACGTCAGGATAGAGCCCGTGGTGGGAGTTCCCTGAGGACATCTGTTAGAGGCTCACGAGGTACCTGGTGCCACATGCAACTGAGGAACATGCACACAGGGTGACACATAAACTTGGTTTCTCATATAAAGCTTGTTTTTCTTTAATCTCTTAAACTTATTATAAATAAGACAAAATTCTACTTTCCTTACCGAAACCCTTCATGGCTTTACGAAGAATTTCTGCATCTCTCATAGCATCAAAGTTGGCAGCCGGTCGAATTGTTCCTTGAGTTCCCTGAGTCATCGCAGCAGGCTGAGAACAAGAGGCATAATATCCAAGTCAGTTATTGTAGCAATTATTTCACAATAGATACATACACAAAACCATCATGTCATACACCTAAAATTAATACATTATGCGTTAATTGCATCTCAATAAAACTGGAAAAAAGATTATGACAAAATCTTCACCTTCTTTAAAAAAAAAAACAAAAGCAAATTAAAAATAAAAATTCAAGAAGCATATGAAATCTTGCTCCCTGGCATATGTCCTCCTCAAGTTTGGCTCAAATAAACTAATAAATATCAAAAAATAAAATAAAAATAAAAACCCAAGTCAGGATTCTTTGCTGACAAGGTGACAACTCAAGAGTTCCCCAGTCAAAACTCTTAGGTTTATAAAGAGGCCAGTGTTTGGGTTTTAGGACAAGGACGTGGGCATCTTGTTATCGGGGCTCATTCTGGAACAGGAAGGAAAGACCTATTTCTATCCTGCCAACAGACAGTCAAACACCAAACTTTCAGGAGACTAGTTAAGCTTGTTCAATTAGTCACATTCTTCCTATGCCTTGAATCCCAGCTGGTATTCCTGGGGCTTCCTAGGGATACAGGATATGCTTAGGGGCAAGGAGAGGAATGGAAGATGATACCGAGGATCAGGAATAATAAGGGGCTATATAATGTCCTTGAATCCCACTGTAAGAAGAAAATTAAGAACCTTCGAATTCCAGTTGGATATTCCTGCTTAGTAGAACAGGAGGCAAAAAAGAGATGATCCCTGAACAGTGTGAAATGAGTGGCAGTGTTTGATTTAAAGACAATAATATAACAATGGCTTTAGTAAAGTAGAACAATGAATTGCCCAATGAGCTGTTGAATAAGCAATATAATTTTGTTACTATCTCTTCATTTCCTCTATGAGCCCTGATTAGTAGACATGAAATAAAACACTGTATATTAAAAAATACAGTGTTCTCTCTAGACTGCCAGCTCTCTGTCTCTTGCCAAGAATGGACTTTTTTTAATCTTTTGTTTAGTGCTCAGGCTAGACAGTTATTATCCAAGAGTAGACTTTTACTTTTTGCTTTAATAAACCTTGCCACTGTTACTTAATCTTCTAACCAAAAAAAGGACACAAAATGAAAGTGATTAATATTCCTCAATACAATTTATAAAGAAATAAACCAGCAAGTAAAATAGGGACTATGTATATATTTTTAAATAAACATTTTATTTATTTTTACAGAGAAGGTAAGGGAGAGAAACATGGATATGAAACATAAATTGGTTGCCTCTTGTATGCCCCAACCTGGGGACTTGGCTCACAACCCAGGCATGTGCCCTGACTAGGAATTGAACCAGCGACCTTTTGGTTCACAGGCTGGCATTCAATCCACTGAGTCACACCAGGTAGGGCCCCAGCAGAATACAAAATTAATATCCAGAAATCATTTACTTTTTCATATGCCAATAATGAGCTGTAATAAAGGGAAACTAAGAAAGCAATCCCATTTATAATTAATTTTAAAAGAATAAAATAACCAGGAATAAATCTAACCAAGGATGTAAAAGACCTTTACTCAGAAAATAAGACACTGAAGACAGACATTTAAGAACATACAAATAAGTGGAAGCACATACTCTGTTCATGGATCGGAATAATTAACATCATTAAAATGTCCATACTACCCAAAGCAATCTATAGATTCAGTGCAATTCCTATCAAGATTCCAACAACATATTTCACAGAACTAGAACAAATATTTCAAAAACTTATATGGAACCACAAAAGATCCCGCATAGCAACAGCAATCCTGAGGAAGAAGAACAAAGTTGGAGGAAACACGCTGCCTAATATCAAATTATACTCTAAGGCCACAGTACTCAAAACAGCATGGTACTGGCATAAAAACAGACACATAGATCAAAGGAACAGAATAGAGAGTCCAGAAATAAACCCACATTTTATAATCAGTTAATTATAGAGGAAGCAAGCACATATAGTGGGCTAAAGATAGTTTATTCAATAAATAGTATTGGGAAAATTGGACAGATATGTGCAGAAAAATGAAACTAGACCACCTTCTTTCACCACATACAAGAATAAATTCAAAATGGATAAAGATTTAATATCAGAACTGAAACCATAAAAATCATTAAAGAAAACATAGGAAGTAAAATCTCAAACACTGCTCATAGCAATAGTTTATCTGACATATCTCCCCAGGCAAGAAAACAAAAGAAAAATAACAAATGAGACTACATCAAACTAAAAACTTTTTGCACAAAAAAGGAAAAGATCAACAAAGCAAAAAGACAACCCACTGATTGGAAGAACATATTCACCGATACATCTGGTAAGTGTTTAATATCCAAAATTTACAAAGACATTACAAAACTCAACACCAACAAAACAAACAATCCAATTAAATAATGGGCAAAGGACCTGAATAGACATTTCTCCAAGGAGGATATACAGATGGACAACAGGCATATGAAAAGATACTCAATGTCACTAACCATCAGAGAAATGCAAACTAAAACCATAATGAGATTATCATCTCATACCTGTCAGAATGGCTATCATCAATAAATCAACCAGAGCCCTGGTTGGTACAGTTCAGTGGCTTGAGCACAGGACTGCAAACCAAAGGGTCACTGGTTCAATTCCCAGTCAAGGCACAGGCCAGGTCCCCAGCAGGGGGGTACGTGAGAGGCAACCAACACATTGATGTTTCTCTCCCTCTCTTTCTCTTTTCCTTCCCCTCTCTCTAAAAATAAACAGAATATTTAAAAAAAATAAAATTCAAAAAATCAACAAACAAGAAGTGCTGGTGAGGATGTGGAATAAGTAGGACTTTTGCACTGCTGGTTGGAATGCAGACTGGTACAGCCACTATGGAAAGCAGTATGGAGGTACTTCAAAATATTAAAAATGGGCCAGCCTTTTGACCCAGTGATCCCACTTCTGGGAATATATAGAAAAACCCAAAACACTAATTCTAAAGAACATAAGCACCCCTATGTTCAGTGCAGCGTTGTTTACAATCACCAAGACACAGAAGCAGCCCAAGTGTCTGTCAGTAGATGAGTGGATAAAACAGCTACAGTGTATTTACATAATGGAATATTACTTGGCCATAAAAAATAGGTTTAACCCTTTGCAACAGTACAGAAGGACTTGGTAAACTTTATGCTAAGTAAAATAAGCTAGTCAGAGAAAGACAAATACCATATGATTTTATTCAGGTGAAATCCAGTGAAGAAATTGACTGAAAAACAAAATAGACATAGACTCACAGAGAGCCAGCTGACAGCTATGGGTGGTGGTGGTGGTGGTGGTGGTGGTGAGGGGGTGAAGGGATCAAGCAAAAAGGAGAAAGGACTTACGGACATGGACAACAGAGTGACGACAGTGGTGGGGAGAGGGGTATAAGTCTGTTAAATGGTAACGGAATGATTAAAAGAGCTACAGACTTACAATATGACTAACAATCAACTTCAACAATAAAAAAGTGTGAAAACACTTGACTAAGTGTTTTGAGGAACATCATTTGCTTTGTCAGCACAGCAGCACTGTGTAACAAGGAGACCTCTGGTCTGGGAGTCAGAACTGCTAGGATACAGCCTCGGCCTTGTCTCTCACTGGTTCAGTGGCTCTGGACAAGTTTCTTAATCTCTCTGGAACTCAAACTCCTCAAATGAGGAAAGTAAGCCAGAAAATGGCTAAGGTATTTCTCTTCTAGTACTGAAACCCCTCTCCCACCCCAGCCTTTAAAAAAGCTTGAAAATGCTAGATTTTTATGAACATACAGTATAAAACTAAATAAATAAATTAATATAAACATAAAAGTACATTGCTTATGTTCCTAGTAACTTGCATAAGACATAAAGAATTAAAAAGACAATGAATAAACCAAGGAGCTATACAGAGATGGGGCAAAGATCTGACATACAGGAGACCTTTTGAAGCTATTAAGAAATCAATTAAACAGACAATTAATTATCTACTGTGTTTAAAGCCCTGCCAAGTGCTAGAGGGACATAAAGATAAAACAGATACCATGAGCCCTCAGGAAATGGTGAAAGAAAAATACACAAGAAATCAGAAACAAAGGAAGGCACATGTAGGGGACCTCGCAATTAGTAAACATTAGAAAACCTTACTCACTTCACTGCTATAATCCAAAGAAACAGGAGAGAAAACAGGATAGGAAGGAAAGGACTCTGTACTGATCTGGAAGAAGAGTAAAAAGTTATAAAGGTAAAAATGAAAAACAAACCACACTTCATAAAACACTGCCAAAGTACCAGTAACCCAGGCACCCAAGGTAATATTTATAATAGTGAGGGAAGAGAAAAACCCATGTTAAGAGCTCAAGTGAATCCCTATGAAAAAGTTGTAAGTATCATCACGTGTGAGAAGGGACATACATTTGCCTTATCAAAGTCATCAGGATACTACTTAAAGCAGAGAAACCAAGGAGAGCATGGAGTATTAAAAGCAAAGTTGAAAGTCTCAAGTGATGCTACAGACCATCCCATCTGTTTCATGAAAACCTCTGTGGCAAAGGAGTGCTGCTCCTCTTTGGCATTATGCAGCTACCCAGACTAAAGTTAAAGAGGAGCAAAGATACCTGAGTAGGGAAAGGAGTTTGTCCTCCAGGAAACTGAGAAGGCATCTGTCCTCCAGGAAAGCCACCTATGTGTTTAAAAACATACAGCAAATGGGTATAACGTGATTTAGTTTTTTGAAACAGCATTGGCTATTGTTAATATGAAAATATATAAAACCATTCACATTATGTTATTCACTAGGATAATTTTTTAGCATAATTTACTAAATCTAAAACAAACTTTGGTCATAAGAACCTGTTAAAATATGCCATGTCCTACATATACCATATCTTTCAGACTATAAGACACCCCCCCCAATTTGGGAGGAATAATGGTTGTTAATGCTGCTGTTGAGTTCTGTTTACATTTACACTGGTGAAATATTATTTATGTTATTAAATATTTTACCACATTTTTTGCTTCAAAAAAATTTCCCCTATTTTCCTCCTCTAAAACCCAGGTGTGTCTTATGGTCTGAAAAATACGGTAATATCCTAACAAATAATATATTTTTTAAAAGCACCCGAAACAAGGTAAATTCTGATTCCATCTGGAAAGGATGTCAGGACACAGCTGTGGGGGTTGTTTCACTTGTGGTGGGAATGAACAAAAAAGGTTGTGCTTTTTGGCTTTGGGACATTATTTTTTTTAATTGAAAAAGTGGGTCCTTATTTCAATCTTACTGATTAAACTTTTTTGTCAAATTAATATAGTTCATGAAACCATGTATCTAAAATTATTTATAGAGGTACTCAGCATAAACATCTGTAGACAACTATCCCAATCATAAAGTTCTCTCAATGGCAACTGAAAAACTCAAAACACCATGCTGTTGTTTTCTCTGCACACCTGGTACGTACCAGGTAGTGGGACCTGTCCCGGGCCGCCTCCGTAAGACTGTGCAGGCGGCTGTGGGTAGCCAGGAAAGCCTGCTCCACCAGGTGGGGCTCCAAAGCCTTGGCCTGGAGGAATTAGAGAAAAGAATAAATAAACTCTAGTGACAGTTCTCAGGATTAAGTGTGAAGACTTTACCTTATTCATTTGCCTTACTCACTTGTACTACCAAAGTGCTATGTTTCTCCCCCTCTTTGGACAAAGCTATCCTGAAGGTTACAAGCATGCTAACTGAAATGCCTTACTTACTTCTTAAGTTTACAAATAATCAAACTGTTACATATTGGTCCTTTATTACAAGATTTCTTCCAATTCCTTTCACAGCAGAATTGTTGAGCTTGCTCCTAGTTGTCAGACCCCCTGTGGATGTTTATCCCTGTATCTTGCCAGCTACATCCTTGCTGTCTAAGGTAGAAAGTATGCTAAGTGCTATTCTGACCTCATACAGAACAAGTAGGAAGGAAGAGGATAATGGAAAGAAGGGGAAGGTGCTATAGCAACCCCAAACCATCATGAATTCTTCAACCCGTAACTCACCTCCAGGATAGGATGGAGCTCCCCCTGGCTGTGGGGCACCAGGATAGCCTCCAGGGGCCGGGTAACCACCTGCAGCAGGGTAGCCTCCAGCTGTCGGGTAGCCACCACCTGGTGCTGCTGGGTAGGCACCCCCTCCCATTGCGGGAAAGCCACTAGGATAAGGATACTGACCGGGAGGGGGGAAAGATGACTCCTGACCCACAGGCTGAAAAAACACAAAACATTTTCAAATGAATGCCATCATAGAGAAATAAGACCCCTCTAACAAAAGGAACAAACAGGAATAACTGTTAAGGTTTAGCTTGTTCTTTTATTATATATTAAAAGCCCCATTAGAAGCCTTGCTATCTTCTCCTAGTTTATCAATATACTATATTTTTCAGGGCACTTGTTTGTCAGAAGTCAGTTTCTCTATTTTGGAGTAAGAGCCAGGCTCTTTCCAAATCTTCAGGAACAACTAACAAAGCTCATAAGTTCCTTCAATTTCCTAGCACCGAGAAATAAGACAAAGAACCATCACTCTACCCTAAGGTAAGGAATTCATAGCTCTCCTGCAACACACCGGACCTGTTGCACAATAGGGGTGGGGAAAAAAGTGGCCCTGGCCAGAGAGCTCAGTTGGTTAGAGCATCGTCCCAATATGTCAAGCTGTGGGTTCAATCTCCAGTCAGGGCACATACAAGAAGCAACCTGAATGCATAAATAAGTGGAACAACAAATCGATGTTCCTCGTCCTCTCTAAAATCAATTAAAAAATAAAAATAAAAGGTGACCTGAGTCACACAGGAGGTATGAAATTGCGGGCATCAATTTGGACCAGACGATGTGTAAGTGCAGCAAAGATTGTTGTGTGTTCACTAAATTTCTTTCTCTGGCCACAAAGTTAGACTCCACTTCCCAGATCTCCTTCTAGTTAAGTAGGACCATATGACTGAATACTGGTGAATGAATATGGACAGAGTAACATACACCCTTTCCAGCCTGGCCCCTAAAAATCTCCTGCCAAACCCTCTACTCTCGCTTCCTTCATCTGCAGCTGGAAGCAGAGGATCCAGTGGAGGACTCCAAGGTGCTAGAAGATGATAGAGCCAATACCTGGAAGGAACCCGGGCACCTGAAAGACTACATGGAACAAAGCCTTCTCCCCACCCCCAAGCCCCACCCCCACTGTCTTTCAGGAGACAGAAGGAAGGAAGAAATGTGTTTTTACTGTGCGTCACTGGGATGTTCAGGTTGTCTGTCTCAGCATCAGCCTACACCGACTGGAATGATCACCAGAGTCCTGTTTAGTACACAGGAACCTGGGAACATATCCATAATTCTTATCCCTCCCATGATGAATCCAGCTATATATTCACTCTATATAAGGGCACACACATTATCATTCATCTGTAAGCCCCTCTTTCTATTCTCAGTCAGAAAGAAGTCCTAGATACTTTGAGTATAACATTGAAATGCATGATTCCTACTTGTGCCTCAGCTGTAAGTTTAGTCCTCATAGTATAGACATCAACAGACAGAATTTGATAGCAGGTTTACAAAATGTACTCCAAACACTAAAAGTCTCAGAACTACAAATCAAGGGCCCTCTAATCCACTGCAATTTGTTATCTTTGAGTCAAGTCCTTCTTAATTATTTTAAACCTTCTAACACAAAGGTTAAAAACCAGTGACCCATGGGATAAATTTAGCTCACACATACTGCGTTGATTCACACAGTATTTAACTCTTAAAAAAATTAATTTCCCAATTTTAAAAACTGGGGCAATTTCACGTAAAATCCAGACTTCTTGCTGCACTTGAAGAGACAGTATCTAGCGACACCGGCCCCCCTGTATGGCCATGTCAGACCTCTGCTCTGGCGCATCTGTGAGATCTGTCATGGGCTGGCCCTATACAACACTGGTTCCAAAAATATAGGCTATTTTCATATTATAAGTGGCAATACTTACAGGATATCCAGGGAAAGGTGGGTAGCCTGTGGGGGGATAGCCTGGGTATGACATCCTGCAACAACAAAACATGTCTTCTGTGATTGGTTATAAGGGTGAAGGCCTTTGTAGTTAGATGTTGTCAAGAGGTCTTACACAAAATCCACCTTCTTTCAAGAGTCTGGTTGGCATTCACATGTGGATATTAGTGGTAAAAGCAGCACTGATAAAATGTTTCTTCACTTCCTCATCGGTACCAATGGACTCAGTACAGCACAGTAAATGCCCCAACTTCACATACTATTTTTGTCATCTCTGAATACTACCAGTACTATTATTTGAGGAATATTTTTCTCTAAGTCAATCAGTTTTCACTTCAAGTTGCTTTATATCATTTGCATAAGTGGAAAACACAAAATAGTTTTCTTGTCACAAAGAGAAGGTAACATTAAATTGAATATATAGGTGTTAAAATACTTTCCATGTGCCACAGAAATCCTCTCATATAGTGATATAACCACACTGTGGAAAACAGTGGTATGATGACTAAAATTTAACGTTCTGTAGACATACATACCTGAATTTACCCTGGCTTTCTTTGTTTTTATAAAATTCCAATTTTGGAAAATTTCAAACTTATTAAAATGTAAAGATAACAGAAAAGAAACCTCACAGGCTCATAACCAAGCTGCAGTAATTACCAATTCACAGCCTGTCTTCCTTTTTCAGTACTCTCCCTCCCTCCCTACCAGTCCATTGGACAGCTGTGAAGCAGCATTCTAGACATTCTCTTGTTTTAATCTACATGTACTCAGTACACATCCATCTCCAAAAACATAAGTTTTTAATTAACAGGCTGTTATAAAAATATAGCCATAACATCACCAATGTGTCAGTATTAAAACTTTAAGTTTTCTTTCTTTTTTTTTTTTTAAGATTTTTTATTTATTTATCTTTAGAGGGGAAGGGAAGGAGAGAGGGAGAGAAACATCAATGTATGGTTGCCTTTTGTGCGTCCCCTGCTGGGAACTGGCCTGCAGGGAACCAGCCTGCGACCCAGGCATGTGCCCTGACTGGGAATCAAACCACGATTGTCTGGTTCGCAGGCCCGAGCTCAATCCACTGAGCTACACCAGCCAGGGCTTCAAGTTGTCTTTTAAATATTTTTATTGTTTTTTAAAATTTTGTACTTTATTTATTATAGAAAATTTCAAATACTTAAAAGTAGAACAGTATTAGGTTGAACTACATGGCATTAATGAAATTCATCTGTTTTTAACATACAAAAAATTTCTTGTGGTTCAACCTAATATAATAAATGTCCATGTAATCTTCATGTTCAATTTCAATAATTATCAAGTCAAGGTTAATCCTATTTCATTTGTACCCCAACTTCTACCCTTCCTTTTATTATCTTGAAGCAAATCCTCAGATGACATATCCTTTTATTCATAAGGACCTCAATATATTATGTGTAAAAAGACAAAGACTCTTGCCCTGACCAGTACTGCTTAGTGGGTTGGGCACTGTCCTGCAAAGCAAAAGGTCGCCAGCTCTTGGCGGGGCACATGCTAGGGTTGTGGGTTGGCCTGTAGTCAGGGCGGTTATGAAAGGCAACCAATCCATGATTCTCTCTCACATTGATGTTTTTCTTCCTTTCTCCCTCCATTCCTCTCTCTCTAAAGAATATATAAAATCTTTTTTTTAAAAAAAGGCAAGAACTCTTAAATCACAACCATTTACCAATTTTGTACCTTAAAAATGTATTCATGTGCCTTTTATTTCTCTTTTAGTATATAAGCCTCCCCTCTCTTATTTTTCCAATTTGCAGGAGTTTTTGGTTGAAGGCAGTTTGTCCTGAAATCTACCACCATCTACCTGGATTTTGCTGATTGAATCTCCATAATATTCTTTAATAGTTATTTCCTGTTAGTAGTCAGATCTACAAGCTTGATCAGATTCAGGTTACTTTTGTTAACAAGAATACTGCACAGGTATTTTGTGTAGAGTACGTATATCAGGAAACACATAATGGTCAGCGGTCTCTCTTTTTTGTGGCAGATGATCAACCTGGGTCTAAATCTATCATTCCTTCTTCATTCATTATCGGGAATACTTCTTGAGAAATTTCCCCTTAACAAACCACATGATTTGTCTGAAGTAATCTATATAGGAAAGATACAATGCTCGATTTTTTTACTCTTCATTTACCAGGTTTTGAAATTTAGGAGGCTCAACATGCAGTCACATGTATCTTTATGAATGGGGGGCAGAGGAAGATTTAACAGAAGAGGGGAAGGCACTATGGCCAAGAAGGCAGACACTGGAGGATGCTGGTCGTCACCAGAAACTGGAAGAGACAGGGGACAGATCCTTCCCCGGAGCCTCCTGGGGGAGTGCAGCCCAGCCGACACCCTGATTTCAGCCCAGTGCTACAGATTTTGGACTTCTGTCCTTCAGAACTGAGAGAAAATAAACTTCTATTGTTTTAGGCCATCAAGTTTGTAGTAATTTAGTTATAGCAGGCATAGGAAATTAAAAGGCATAAACACCTATATTGTTACCGATGACAAGATTCCTAAAAACAATCAGAAACTTTTCTGTAAGACTCTATTTATTCGTACCAAAACTTCCGGCCAAAATGGAGGTGAAGGTAGACACAGTGTGCCTCCTCACACAACCAAAAGAAGGACAACAACAAATTTAAAAACAAAAAACAACTAGAACTGACAGAAAATCAAACTGTATGAAAGTCTGACAACCAAGGAGTTAAAAAAGAAATATTCATCCAGACCGGGAGGAGGGGTGGAGTTGGGCAGCTGGGGTGCGGAGGTCTCACAGCAAGGTGGCAGCAGGTGGACCGGGCAGTCCCACATACCCATGTGGGTAAACCAGGAGGAAAAACTAGGGAGCAAGGCAGACTGCCCAACCCAGGGTCACAGTGCGGGGAAATAAAGCCTCAAAGCCTCTGACTGAAAACACCTGTGGGGGTTGAGGCAGCAGCAGGAGAAACTCCCAGCCTCAAAGGACAGTTCATTGGAGAGACCCACAGGGTCCTAGAACATACACAAACCCACCCACCAGGAATCAGCACCAGAAGGACCCAATTTGGTTGTAGGTAGTGGGGGAAGTGACTGAAAACCGACAGAGAGCGGAACAAATGGCACTGTTCCCTCTCAGACCCCTCCCCCACATACAGGCCACAACCCAGCACTGTGGGTTGCCCCACCCTGGTAAACACCTACGGCTCCACACCTCCACACCTTACTACGTAAGAGGCATGCTGAGACAAGAAAAAAAAAATGGCCCAAATGCAAGAACAGATCAAAGCTCCAGAAAAGATACAACTAAGTGACAAAGAGATTCCAACCTACCAGATACACAGTTCGAAACACTGGTTATCAAGATGCTCCAGGAACTCACTGGGTACT
Source organism: Artibeus jamaicensis (assembly GCF_021234435.1). Classification (NCBI taxonomy): domain Eukaryota; kingdom Metazoa; phylum Chordata; class Mammalia; order Chiroptera; family Phyllostomidae; genus Artibeus; species Artibeus jamaicensis. The sequence goes on from NW_026521788.1 coordinate 24,838,858, forward strand.
TCAACAGCATAAAAAAGATCCAGGCAGCAATGAAGGTGTCATTGTGTGAAATAAAGAAAAATCTACAGGGAAACAACAGTGACAGGAAGGAAACCAGGACTCAAATCAATGATTTGGAGCAGAAGGAAAAAATAAATATTCAACCAGAACAGAATGAAGAAACAAGAATTCAAAAAATGAGGAGGGGCTTAGGAACCTGCAGGACATCTTTAAATGTTCCAACATCCAAATCATATAGGTGCCAGAAGGAGAAGAGGAAGACCAAGAAATTGAAAACTTATTTGAAAAAAATAATGAAGCAGAACTTCTCCAATTTGGCAAAGGAAATCGACTTTCAGGAAGTCCAGGAAGCTTAGAGAGTCCCCCAAAAGTTGGACCCAAGAAGGAACACACCAAGGCACATCATCATTAAATTACCCAAGATTAAAGATAAGGAGAGAATTTTTAAAGCAGCAAGAGAAAAGGAGATAGTTACCTACAAAGGAGTTCCCATCAGACTGTCAGCTGATTTCTCAAAAGAGACCTTGCAGGCAAGAAGGGGCTGGAAAGAAGTATTCCAAGTCATGAAAGGCAAGGACCTACATCCAAGGTTACTCTATCCAACAAAGCTTTCATTTAAAATAGAAGGGCAAATAAAGTGCTTCCCAGATAAGGTCAAGTTCAAAGGAGTTCCTCATCACCAAGCCCTTATTATATGAAATGTAAAAGGACTTTTCTAAGAAAAAGATTAAAAATATGAACAGTAAAAGGACAACAAACTCACAGCTATTAACAGCCAAACCTAAAAAACAACAAAAACAAAAACTAAGCAAACAACTAGAACAGGAACAGAATCACAGAAATGGAGATCACATGAAGGGTTATTAGTGGGGGAAAGAGGAGAAAAAGTACAGAGAATAGGTAGCATAAATGGTAGGTAGAAAATAGACAGGGGGAGGTTAAGAATAGTATAGGAAATGTAGAAGTCAAAGAACTTAATACATGTCCAACACATGGACATGAACTAAGGGGGGAATGAAAATGGGAGGGGGCGTGCAGGGCGGAGGGGGTGTGTAGGGCAGAGGGGAATAAAGGGGGGAATGGGACAACTGTAATAGCATAATAGATAAAATATTTTTTAAAGATTTTATTTATTCATTTCTAGAGGGGGGGAATAGAAGGAGAAAGAGAGGGAGAGAAACATCAATGTGCAAGTGTGCGGGAGAAACATCTCGATCAGTTAAAATCTCTTAACAATTAAAAACTCTTACCACCCTGGCTGGTGTGACTCAACAGATTGACTGCCAGCCTGCAAACCACAAGGTCACTGGTTCAATTCCCAGTCAGGGCACATGCCTGGACTGTAGGCCAGGTCCCTGGTTGGGGGCATGTGAGAGACGACCGATCAATGTATCTCTTGCACACTGATGTTTCTCTCCCTCTCCTTCCCTTCCCCTCTGTCTAAAGATAAATAAATAAAATCTCAGAAAAAAACCTCTTACCAACACCTAATTGCCAATATGAAATCTCTACCATGTGAACCATTCTTAGCATGTCTTTGCTTCAGCCACTGTTATTACTAACTGACCTGGCCCTCAAGCCTGAGCTCATTCACTGCTCCTCACCAATCCAGCTCAAATCCTCTCTCTCTTCTTTGAACAATGTACCGGGTAAAACAGTACTTCTTAAACATTAATATATATGTGAATCACTTGGGGGATCTTGTTATAATGCAGACTCTGACACAGTAGTTTTGAAATGAAGATTGAGATTCTGCATTTTTGACTAAGCTTCCCGATGACGCTCATGCTACTGGTCTGTGAATCGTATTTTCGTACCAGAATATTTTGGCATTTCTGGATCCACCAATTAATTGGCTAATTTTTTCAACATGTGTTTTGGCTCTTCTCTCCAGCATGGCTGTAAATAATCTGTATTATTTTTATATCAAGACCCCAAACAAATCCTCAACATTTACATAGTGAAAACCCTCTACATAATACAAACTGTCCCTAGGTGCTGGTAGAAAGATGGGGGGAAGTATCCTGTCTTTTGAGTAAAAAATATAGAAAAATGAACTAATAAATTCAAGTCACTATAGTATCCCTTTATGACATAAACACAGAATAGAAGCTAAACACTTGCTAAGTTGAGAATGAATGGGCATATATTGAGTCAAAGTTATAAGCTAATAAAAGATTAATAAGAAATTACAGAAACTGTTCCAGTCAGTTCTAAAATAGTTATCTTGTATCCAAAGTCTTGGATGTAAAAACAGAAACAAACTAAAAAAAAAACTTTTTTGCCTCTTCTTCCATAAGCCTGGTTGGTATAAGGAGTAAAGGTATAACAACATCTAAAAACAGTCAAATGGGCCAAGAGCAAAAGATGTCAGGGTCAAAAAAAAGGGGGAGGAAATGTAACAGGATGCAGCCAAGGGGGGCCCCCAAAAAAGATTTGGAATGGTGTTCAGAATTCAAAGTGTATAGGAAGATTGGAGAGACATTTAAGATGTCCTCACCCCTTCCCCCCACAGGTGTGAGTTGGGGGAAGGAACAAATGGAGCAGGGCCATTGAAAGCTGTTTTGCATAGCAACAGTTTTGCAGCTAACCTCTGGAATGGCCATTTAACATAACTATAACCTTTAACTGGTTTCATAGATATGTTAAATAGCTACAGCCATGCTTTGAGCCAGGATGAAGGGAGTGGTTTCAACCAGGATGTAACTAGGGGCAGGTCCCCTGAGTTACAGCGTCTGAGTTAGAGCTTGGAATTGATTGGTTCCACGCCATGGGGCCATATCTGCCAAGACTAATGATGGCAGCCCAGTAAAGCTGGGAGTGTAGGAGAGTCCTGGCAGGTGTAACTGATTGTAGGAGGAGTCAGAAATGGGGCCACAAAGGATGATGGGTGCGGAGATTTAAACCCAGACGTGGCTGCCATTGAAGAGAGAACCATGTGGTTTTGGCCAGGATGGGGACCCCTGCAGCCTGGTAGAAGGAAAAGCTATGCGGTTTGGAGCAGAGTGAGGACCCCTGCAGTCATGTAGGGGAGAACCATGCGTTTTTGGTGAGAGGGCACACCTCTGCAGCCAGGTGAAAAGAGAGCTATGTGGTTTCAGCAAAGCAAGGGTCCCCTCTTGGCCAGGTGAAGAGAGAGCCATGTGGTTTCAGCAGAGTGCAGACCCCCTCTTTCCCAGGTAAAAGGGAAAACCACACAGCTTTGCCAGAATGGAGACCCCCGTGGCCAGGTGAAGAAGAAAGCCACACGCACTTTTGGTCAGAGTGCTGACCCCTGCAGCTTTGGTAGAAGAGGCCCACGCGGCTTTGGGGTGCCCCCTTTGGCCGCATGGCCTGGAAAGCAGGAGAGACTTTGACTGGAACTGGGTACAAAGAACTCTTGCCAGTGAACCATGAGAGGGTACCACAATACTTTGGATTAACTAGAGATCCTGCCTGACACAGCTGACGATACCAGCGGCCTGCAACACGGACATGTGCTCTTTTCCCGATTTACGGTACCTGGAGTTGGGACAGTGGGAGAAGGGAGCGCTGTGTGGGTGTAGGTGTATACCCTAAAGGACTTTGATATTTTAGTGGAGGCGTTAGGCCTGAATAGCATTAAATAAACATTTCGTTTCCTTTTCACAAATCTCTGGCATTGAGAGATGTCTTTCCAATTGGCAGCGGACAGAAGAGCCCAGTAGATATTAGTATTCTGTCCTTGGGAGGGACCCCTGTTCTGTAGCAGTTTTTGGCATCCCTAGGTGGGCCAAATGTTGCCTCCCCCCTCGGACCTGTTGTTCTGTAACAGAAATCTGAAAGTAATTTAGGAAATACATGAATAATAACTTTAAAGGCAACAAGTAGTTACAGTATGAAAGACTACATAAGGAATTTAATTTCTAAATCTCAGGAATTGTCCCAAAGCCCTATTTCTACATTTATTAAATCTTATCTTTATGGGCCTAAAGGAATTATGTCAACAAGAGTTTCAAAACATAGTGAAAATAAAGACTATCCACATATGAGAAAATATAATGCAATTTTAAGAAAGCGAATTTGGGTACATTTAAGAAATGTAACAGGGTGCAGCCAAGACGGGGGCCCCAAAAAGAGATTTGGAATGGGGTCCAGAACTCAAGGGGTCCAAGAAATATTAAGATGTCCTCACCCTTTCTCCATCACAGGTGTGAGTTGGGGAAGGGACAAAAGGAGTGAGGCCATTGAGAGCTGTTTTGCATAGCAACAGTTTCGCAGCTCACCTCTGGCATGGTCATTGAACATATCTATAACCTTTAACTGGCTGCATAGATATGTTAAATAGCTGTGGCCATGCTCTGAGCCAGGGGGATGGAAGTGACTTCCACCCAAGACATAACTGGGGGCAGGTCCCCTGAGTTACACAGCCTGAGTGAGAACTTGGAGATGATTGGCTCCACGGCAGGGGGCCACGCCTGCCCAGACTCACAATGGCAGCTGAGTAAACTTGGAATAATACAGGAATGCTGGCAAGTGTAGCTGATTGTAGGAAGAGTCAGAAATGGGGCTGCAGAGGAGGACTGGCACGGGGATTTAAAACCCAGACACAGCAGTCCTTAGAGTACCACGTGGCTTTGCCAGAGTGGGGACCCCGCAACCATGTGAGAAGGAGAGGGAACCACAGGGCTGTGGCAGTGTAGAGAGAAAGCCGCATGCTTCTGGCAGAGTGGGGACCCCTGCAGCCATGTGAAGGAAAGAACCACGCGGTTTTGGCCACAGTGCAGACCCCTGCAGCTTTGGTAGAAGAGGCCCACACGACTTTGGGGTGTTCCCTTTGGCCATGTAGCCTGGGAATCAGGAAAGACTTTGCCTGGAAAATGGGTACAAAGAACTCTTGGCTGTAGACCATGAGAAGGTGCCACATGGAGTAATTAGAGATCCTGCCTGGATGGCAACACAGCTGACGGTGCCAGCGGCCTGAAACACGGACATGTGCTTCTTTTCTTGAGTTACGGTACCCCAAATTAGGGCAGGGGGAGAAGGAAGCACTGGGGGCATCTGTGGTTATCCTAAAGGACTTTGGTATTTTAATGGGGACAATGGGTCACTGCTTTTAAGTCTGTATAGCTTTCCTTTTCACAAATCTCTGGCACTGAGAGACATCTTTGGCAGTGGAAAGATGAGCCCAGTAGGTGGTCAGGACAGTATCAGTATACCATCCTTGGCGGGGTGGGGGGGGGGGTCCTTGTTGTTCTGTAACAGTTTTTGGCATCCCTGGGTGGGCCAAATATTGCACCTCCCTTGGACCTCTGTTCTATAACAGAAATACTTGCACAAATGCAATATATATATGTACAAGGCTACTAGTCACAGCACTATTTGTAATATAAACAAAAAGTTTTAAAAAATCTAAAAGTCCATCATTAAGAGACAGTTTTAAATAGACTACGGGGATTTACAGTCAAGATGGAGCAAGGTAAGTAAACACTGCTCACCTCCTCCCACAACCACAGTAAAATTACAACTAAAATATAGAACAACCATCACTCAGAACTGTCAAAAATTGAGTTGAATGGAAGTCCGACAATTACGGAATTAAAGAAACCACATAAACAAAGACTGGTAGGAGTAGCAGAGACATGGACTGGGCTGGTCCCACATCCACGTGTGCTAAATAAACATTCATGAGGGATATACCAGAAGCAGGGAGTCCTAGCTCCACACCAGGTCCCCAATCCAGGGTTCCAGTGTCAGGTGATAAGTCCCCATAACTTCTGGCTGCAAAAACCAGCAAAGATTGAGTCAGAGGAGGAAACATCTGGAGGCCCAGGCAGTTCCTCTTCGAGAACCCACACATAAATTTGGATTCGTTCCCTCTGAGCTCCAGCACCAGGGTAGCAGCTTAAAAGGCACCAGTGGCACACAGGGAGGAACTGAAATGTCTGGCAACAATGCAAAAGCTGGGAGGATAGCTTACTCCCAGAAAGGCAGGAAGACGCCATTGTCCCTTTTCTGAACCCCCCCCCCCCCCCCACAGAGAGACACAGATCTGGAAGACAGGTACCATATCTGAGACCCCAACAACCTGACTAACCCTGTTTGTCCTGCCCTGGGGATCCCCTAAGGCTACATCCCACCCAATTACATCTGGCTGGCCCAAGGTTTTAACAGTGGCTTTTCCATATGAATGGCTGGTCTTGGCTCCTGCATCACAAATCCTAAATTCTTTCAAACAAGCAACAGCTGGCCTCAAGTGAGTCCCCAGCCCTAATACCTTTTGCTATGTGACCCCACAAATGGTAATACCAGCAGCCAGCCAAGATTCCCCTGGGAGCCTCCAAGCCCAGCACAAGTAGCAGCATCTGTAGATTGCTTTACAGTTCATGTGGGCAGAGTACACAGGTGCGGGCTGACCTTGGCCGGCACCACCCAGGAAGTCCCAGAGCTTTCACAATCACTGGACAGCTACAGCTCATGTTGGAGCACCACCACCCTGACCCTGCACAGCTGACCCTCCACAGAGGATGGTGATTGGTGACCACAATGTTCCCAGCCAATCTTGCAAAAGGATCCCAGCTGATCCACCTTGGTAAATCCCTCCCATTGACCTGCCAACAGCAATTAAGGCTCAACTACAAAAAAAGGGGTGTACTCAGCTCACACAGAAGGTGCACCTCAAGTACCCAGCTGGATGATAGAGGAGGCTATGCCACTGGACCCTAGAGGACACCCACTATGTTAGGCCACACTACCAAGACAGGGGAATCACAGCAGCTCTACATAATACATAGTAACAAACACAGGGAGGCTGCCAAATGAAAAAACAAAGTAACATGGCCCAAATGAAAGAACAGATCAGAATTCCAGAAAAAGAACAAAATGGAGATAAGCAATCTATCAGATGCAGAGTTCAAAACACTGTTTATAAGGATGCTCAAGGAACTTAGTGAGGACCTCAACAGCATTAAAAGATCCAGTCAGAAAAAAAAGATTCACTAATTGAAATAAAAAACAATTTACAGGAAAACAAGAATTAAAAAAGCCAAGAATCAAAACAGTAATCAGAACAGGAAGAAAGAAGAAGCCAAAAAAGAGTGAGGCTAATGTAAGCAGCCTCTGAGACAACTTTAAGAGGTCCAACATTCATGTGATAGGGGTTCCAGAAGAAAAAGAAGAAGAAGTTAGAAATCTATCTGAAAAAAATAATGAAAGAAAACTTCCCTAATTTAGTGAAGAAAATAAACATGCAAGTCCAGGAAGCATAGAGACTCCCAAATAAGATGGATACAAAGAGGACCACACCAAAACTCACCACAATTAAAGTGCTAATGGTTAAAGATAAAGAGAGAATCTTAAATGCAGCAAGAGAAAAGCATTTAGGTACTTACAGGGGAAGCCCCATAAGACTATCAGCTGATTTCTCAAAAGAAAATTTTCAGGCTAGACGGGACTGACAAGAAATATTCAAAGTTATGAAAAGCAGGGACTTCCAGCCAAGGTTGCTCTCCCCAGCAAAGCTATCGTTTAGAATTGAAGGGCAGATAAAGAGCTTCAGACAAGAAACAATTAAAGTTCATCCTCACCAAACCATTATTACACAAAATGTTATTAGAGGGACTTACTTAGGAAAAAGAAGATCAAAACTATGAACAATAAAATGGCAATAAATATATATCTATCAACAATTGAAGCCTAAAAACAAACTAAGCAAACAATTAGAACAGAGACAGAATCATGGCTATGGAGAGCATTTTGATGGTTGCCAGTTGGAAAAGAGGTGTGTGGGAATGGGTGAAGAGGTGAGGGCATTAATAGGTACAAATAGGTAGTTACAGAATAGCCACAGGAGGGAAGGCTGGTGTGGCTCAGTGGACTGCGTGCCGGTCTGCAAACTAATAGGTTGCTGGTTCGATTCCCAGTCAGGAATAGCCACAGGAAATGGAGTAGCCAAAGGACTTATATGCATGACCAGTGGACATGAACAATGGTGTGGGGATTGCCTGAAGGAGCGGGGGATGCCGGGTGGACTGGGACAAAGGGGAAAAATCTGGGACAACTGTAATAGTGTAATGAATAAAATATAATGTAAAAAAATGAATAGATTATGGACAGCCATACAATGAAGTATTATGAAACTATTAAAACTGAGCAGCTCTTTTTTTTACTTACACATGAAATAATCTCTAAGTCATATTAAGTGGGAAAAATAAGGTAGAAACTGCACAGGTAATTTGTAACCATATGTAGAAAAAATACATTTATTTTACCACACACACAATACCCCTGAAAGTCTCTTCAAGGAAGTAGAAAAACAATGGCTGTCTCAGGAAGGAGAGCTGGGGCATAATGAAAAGGGCACTTACTTTTCCATCTAACTTTAACCCTTTTGGATTTGGGCATGTACCATATATTCAAAAGGCAGATTTTAAAAGCTTCTGTAAAAAGCTTAAACAAACCCTGGAGTGACTCAACATATTAGTCATTTGGCTGAAGGCGTAGTGAGGCCATAATGGTGAACCAGAGCTTTTCTTTTTAGCATTCTCCCACAACAACTCCCTCTGAAAGACTAGAAAATCAATCTTGGTTCGCCAAACCATCTCCACCCGGTGAGTCAACTACAAAAAGGGGTGGAACTCACTATGGCAGTCTCACAGATGGCATGAAGCCCAGGAACACAAGAGGCAGCTGTTGCAAATTTATGAAATAAATAGGAACGAATAGGAAACAGGAAGGGTGAATGACGATGACCAACAACAAATACAATTTTCCAAAACCTGCTCCTTGGTTGGGAAGGATCTACTAAATCAGTCGGCAGGGGCCCTTGGATAAAGAACTGGAGGTGTGGCTCACTTCTGCACAGAGAGGGTGGCCAGCTACCACGGGTGAGGAATGATAAGAGGCTTAAATTTGCAGTGGTCAAAACGAACTCTCACTCCTGCCTATGCAGTCTCGAAACTCCTTCCCAGCCTGAGATAACTCATTACACTCATTATCTAACTAGGACAGATTCCCAGATCAGCTCCCTATCAGCTGGCAAAACTAGGCAGTGAAAAGGCAGTTGAGTGATTTCTTCCCATTTGTCACGTTATGGTGGACATCAGCCACTTCCCTCTATCCGATAAGTGTTCGCACAGGGCGGCGGCAGCTGCTGCTCAGGTAACAGGAACCATACCTGGAATGGTATTTCCTAGAACGGTTCCAAGAACTAGAAGCCCGAACCAGTGTACAACTTCAGGCTTACTACGCACTGTGTCCTAGGGTTTACTAAGCTTAGTACAAATTCCCGAAGTTTCCCTAAATTTGCTGTGTCACCGGAAAGTCTCGTCACCGGCCAGACTTCTGTTTCGGAGCTGCTCATTGGTTTCCCACTCAGCCTTCCTCCAGGTCCACTGAGCAGGGCCATCTCCTAGCCTCGGTCCCTCCACCTGCCCTCCTGCGGGGCGTCACTCCTCCGTCTGATCTCCGGACAGACAGACACCACAGACAACTGGCGAGCAGGACTTCCCGCTTCCCGCCCGCGGGGCTGGCCGCCTCGCCCATCCCACCGCACAGCGCGCCCACTGGGCAGCCGGAGTCCGGAGACGCGCACAACGCCACCCGGGAGGCCCACAGGCCCCCCGCACTGTCCCCTGGCGCGGGGACACTAACGGGGCCCCGCCATCTCCCTGACGGCGGGCCTCAGAGAGGGCCGGGCCGAGGTGACCGAGGGGGCTAAGGGGTGGCAAGGGCAGGGGGCACGGTTCCTCACCTGACACCAAGGGAGCAGCGTCACAGCCCAACCCAGTCGGTGGCAAGATGGAGCCCGGGGCGGGCCTCGGGAGGGCGGAGCGCCGGGAGCCGCCGCGGGAGCCCGTTAGGATCCGCACCGAAGCCGGGAACGCCCCTGGGCCGGAGGAGGAGGTGCCCGGCAGGGGGCGGCCTCCGACTTTCGGTCGGTCTCCGCCCGGCTGCTCCACCTGCGCAGGGAGACTCTCCTTTCAGTGGACAAGCCAGTTTCACCACCTTTCTCCATCCGCGGGCCACGCCCGGATCCCGTTTCCGGGCTCGCTGGTCGCCGCGCGGGTCGCCGCTGCTCTCCGGGATCCTGGGTCTCCGCACTCGGAGGCAGACTAGGGAGGGCCGCGTCAGGCCAGGCCCCCCTTGTATCGTCCCGGGACAAGGACGGCGTCTTTTATTAGCCCTCTGTGAAATGAATATTTACTGCAGTTCCCATACTATCGGAACTCGAGATATACTTAATCAAAATCGCAAGGGAGTGGTATGGAGTTTCTGAGTTCCCTTTATACTAGAGCCCTGTAACCTGGCACACACGTTAGCGTTGAACATTTGAGGCACTTTCAAGAGTCCGGACCAGTGTCTGCAACTCATGAAGAGAACTTGCATTGCACAGCAGAAACCAGTCAGCTACCTTTTACAGTGGTTCTCAACGCGTCCCCAGATCGGCAGCGGCAACATCACACGGAAACGATAGAAACTCACATTGTCGGGTTCCACCTTAGAGCTACCGAATCAAATTCTAGGGCTAGCCCAGCAATCTGTTTTAACCAATCTGACGCACATTGAAGTCTGAGAGTCATCAACCTATTACTCTGCATGCTTTTCTACCCGAAAACTTCCTCAAGGGAGTGGGATAGGGTGGATTAAAATTTTTAATAGGGTGCGGCGCGCTCCCTCCAGCGAAAGCACCGGCACCTTTCCCTTTCTGCTCTTCTTCTCCCCACCCCCGCCACCCCGGAGCGTTACCTCTGCCTCTCTCGGTCCTGAGCTTCAAGGGCCCTACTGCTACCTCTAACTTTCTAAATAAACTTTCTAATTTGGAAAAAATGGTAAGAGGAAGATATATATGTACCTAAAAGAGAAGTGGAAGGTATGTTAGGAAGGTCACTACTGAATTTAAAGCACTTTGAGTACTCGGCATTTTATCCCAGATCCTACCAGTCTGTCTGCCTAGCGAATATCTGGCCTTTCTGTCCAATCTGCCTCCAGAGACCCTGGGAATTTAAGCATTCCCTAAAAAGCCTGTCTTTCCTCATCTTCGCTGTGCATTATTCCTATGGTGATCCCATCCCCACCCTTTCCTCTGCCTTAGCTATACCCTTAAGAAGATATTTTTCAAGCCTCTTATTTCTAGCCCACTTTCCTGAACTATAGGCCCAAATATCCAATAGCCTGTTCAGACACTACCACTAGATTTCCCAGTTCATCCTTTCAAGTTCCAGTTGTTTGTTGATACGGAAGGCCCTTCATGATCAGACATCCATTCCTCATGCTTCCTCTGCCTAGAAATCACAGCCTGTCTTTTAGAAATTATTCATCTATTAAGACAATTCAAAGACTGCCCGACTCCTTCCTGCTTCAAAACCTTTTCCTGATCTTCTCCTGCTGTTCCTTACCGTTTCTTGGGGCGACCTGACTACCCAACTAAACCTATTATAGAAGTCTACTGTGGCACATTTAACAGTGGAGTCACAGAACATGAGCATTTAACGTACCTGTTTTCAACCACATAAACTTAGCAAAAACAAAACTCATCTGAAGGTCATCATATGCCCCAGAATTCATGTGAAATAGCAGCCATCATGCGCCTCCTACTGTGAACATTCCATTGTATCAGAGTCTACTTTCTGTACAGTTAGAGCAGCAATTTTGTCCCCCAGGGAACACTTCATGGTGTCTAAAGACATTTTTGGTTGTCACCATGGGGTGCAGAGGTGTTTACTAGTATCAAATGTGTAGAGGCCAGGGATGCTACTAAACATTCTACAATACACTCAACGGCCCCCTAAACAAAGACGTTGGTAGCCCAAAATTCAAATAGTGCTACGGTTAATAATCCTGTGTAATCTTTCTAAAGAGTAAATTGAGTTATATCATTCCCTTGATTAAACTCTTCCAATAGCTTCCCTCCAGAAACAATAAAAGCCAAACTCCTGGCCACACGGTCTTTTAGGCTCTATGTAATCTGGCCCCTGCCTACTTCTCTGACCTCATTCTCTTCAACTTTCCTCTGTCACTAAATCTGGTCAAAGTGGTCTGCAGTCCAAACATACCAAGCTTGTGCCCAAACTCACCAGAGATTCTCTAGATCTCTGCATTTGTTATTGCTTCTATTTGGAATATTCTCCACTGTATGTATCATCTCAAATGTTAGCCATTTCCTCAACGAGGTATGGATTCCCTAAACATTGTAGCATTAGTACCAGCCACTGCCATCAACACCACTATCAGTTATATACATTCATTACCCTATTTAACTTTTTAAAATCCTCACCAAATGATAATTTTATTTTTATTGATTTTAGAGAAGAAGGGGTGGGGGTGGGGAGAAAGAGAGAGAGGAACATGGATATGAGAGAGAAACATCAATCAGTTGCCTCCTGTATGCAGTCTGGGGATGGAACACAAAACCTAGGTATGTACCCTGACTGGGGATTGAACCTGCAACATTTTTGGTGTACAGGATGACACTCCAACCAACTGACTCAACCGGCCAGGGCTTTAACTTTCGTTATAGCACTTAAAATCATCTGAAATTCTGCATGTTTGTAATTTATTTCCCCCAGCTAGAATATAAGCTCCTTGACAACATGGATCTCTATAGAGTCTAGCAATAAATGTTCAATGATATTTGATCAACTACAATAGGGCCCCTAAAACCCAAGCCAACTATTTCATTTGGTAATCAGCTAAAAAAACAGAGATTTGTTTCTAATATTGGAGGAAAAACACATAAGACTCTAGAGAAAAGAAAATGTCAGAATCCAATGTGGTGTTATCCTAGGGGGGTTTCAATGTGGTTTTAAATTTTTTTAATTTTTATTTATTGATTTATGAGACAGAGAGAGAAAGACAAACGTCAACTTGTTGCTCCATTCATTGATGTATTCAGTGGTTGATACTTTAAAAGAGATTTTTTATTTATTTTTGAGACAAGAGAGGGGAGGAAAAAAAGGGAGAGAAATATCGATCAATTGTCTCTCACATGCTGTGACTGCGCAGCCCAGGCATCTGCGCTGGACAGGAATCGAACCAGCAACCCCTCCCTTTGCAGGCTGATGCCCAACCAACTGACCCACACCAGCCAGGACTGATTCTTTTTATTCCTTTAATTAAAAAAAAAATCCTCACCAGAGGACTTTTTTTCATTGCTTTTAGAGAGAAAGGAAGGGCCCTGACCAGTGTGGCTCAGTTGGTTGGGCATTGCTCCACAAAGCAACAGGTCACTGGTTCAGTTCTTGGTCCAGGCACATGCCTAGATTGCCATTTGTTGGGGCACGCAGTGGAGGGAACTAATCAGTATTTCTCACATCAGTGTTGCTTTCCCTCTCTTTCTCCCTCCCTTCCCTTTTCTCTAAAATTAACTAAACAAAATAATGTAGCAAAGAAACATTGTTTGGCTGCCTCTTTTAGGCTCCCTGACCAGGGATCGAACCCGCAGCCCAGGCCCAGGCATGTATGCAAACTGGGAACTGAAACTGCAGCCTTTTCCACGCACTAACGACATTTCAACTGAGCCACACCAGCCAGGCACATTGGTTAATCCTTTCTCCTTTTTTTAAGATTTTTATTTATTTTTTAATAATATATTTTATTGATTATGCCATTACAGTTGTCCCATTCCCTTCATTCCCCTCCACCCTGCACACCCCCTCCCACCCTTCCCCCACTTTAGTTCATGTCCATGTGTCATAAGTTCTTTAGCTTCTACATTTCCTACACTACTCTTGCCCTCCCTGTCTATTTTCTCCCCACCGTCTATGCTACTTATTCTCTGCACCTTCTCCCCTGCCTCCTCCTCCCATTCTCCTGTTGCTAACCCTCCATGTGATCTCCATTTCTATGGCTCTGTTCCTATTCTAGCTGTCCTCTTAGTTTGTTTTTGTTTTTGTTGTTTTTTAGGTTCGGTTGTTAATAGCTGTGTTTGTTGTCCTTTTACTGTTCATATTTTTTGTCTTCTTTTTCTTAGATAAGTCCCTTTAACATCTCATGTAATAAGGGCTTGGTGATGATGAACTCCTTTAATTTGACCTTATCTGGGAAGCACTTTATCTGCTCTTCCATTCTAAATGAAAACTTTGCTGGATAGAGTAACCTTGGATGTAGGTCCATGCCTTTCATGACTTGGAATACTTCTTTCCAGCCCCTTCTTGCCTGTAAGGTCTCTTTTGAGAAATCAGCTGACAGTCCTATGGGAACTCCTTTGTAGGCAACTGTCTCCTTATCTCTTGCTGCTTCTAGGATTCTCTTCATTTTAATCTTGGCTAATATAATTATGATGTGCCTTGGTGTGTTCCTCCTTGGGTCCAACTTCTTTGGGACTCTCTGAGCTCCCTGGACTTCCTGGAAGTCTATTTCCTTTGCCAGAATGGGGAAGTTCTCCTTTATTATGTGTTCAAATAAATTTTCCACTTGTTGCTCTTCCTCTTCCCCTTCTAGTTTGGATGTTGGAACATTTAAAGATGTCCTGGAGGTTCCTAAGCCCCTCCTTGTTTTTTTGTGAATTCTTGTTTCTTTATTCTTTTCTGTTTGGTTATTTCTTTCTTCCTTCTGGTGCACTCCATTGACTTGAGTCCCAGTTTCCTTTCCAATACTATTGGTCCCTGTGCATTTTCTTTCATTTCAATTAGTTTAGTCCTCATTTTTTCAACTAATTTGCAAACAAAATCAACCAATTCTGTGAGCATCCTGATCACCAGTGTTTTGAACTGTGCATCTGACGGGTTGGCTATGTCTTGATCGCTTAAAAGTATTGGCTCTGGGGCTTTGATTTGTTCTTCCATTTGAGCCATGTTTTTGGTCTGGTCAAGCCTGTTAGTATGAGGGGCAGAGCCTTAGGTGTTCACCAGGGCAGGGCAACCCAGTGGTTATGGTGCTGTATGTGGGGGTGGGGTCAGAGAGGGAACAATGGCGCTTGCTTTGCTTGTATTTCAGTCCCCTCTGCCACTTCCCACAAGCAAATTGAGTCCTTCTGGTGCTGGTTCCCAAGTGGGTGGGCTTGTGTATGTTCTAGGACTCTGTGGGTCTCTCCAACAAACTTTCCTATGAGGTTGGGTGTCTCTCTTGGCACCTCAGCCCTGTAAGTGTTTTCAGTCGGTGCTTTTAGGCTTTATTTCCCATCACTGGGGCCCTGAGTTGCATGGTCTCTCTCGCTGACTGTTTTTGCCTGGTTTATCTGTGTGTAAATGTGTGACCACAGTCATCCCTCGGCCTTGCGCACCTCACTGGGTCTGCTCATTTCCTCCCCATGCCTGGGCCTGCCAGCCACCACTTTCTCCTGCCGCAACCCCTCTCTGCTGGCCACCAACTCCACCTCTCTTACCAGTGTGGATGAATGGTTGTCGCACTTCTGTACAGTTCAATTTTCTCTCTGTTCTGGTTGTTTTTGTTTCTAAATCTTTGTCGTCCTTAATTTTGGCGTGCGAGGCACAGTATTTCCGCCTATGCCTCCATCTTGGCCGGAAGTCCTTAAATCCATTGGTGAATTCTTGATTCTTGTATGTATCCTGACCACAGACTGAAAGCCCAAGCTTGGCATATAAGGATGGTTCTGTAACCAACTGAGCTACCTGGGCAGGGCTCAATGTATTTTTGAAAATACAATTTTTCTTCACCTGCTGACTTTAGAAATACAACTCTGTCCCTGGCTGGTGTGGCTCAGTGGATTGAGTGCTAGCCTTTGAACCAAAGGGTCACTGGTTTGATTCCCAGTCAGGGCACATGCCTAGGTCTCTAGTAGGGGGGTATTCAAGGGGCAACCACACACTGATGTTTCTCTCCCTTTCTCCCTCCCTCCCTTCCCCTCTTTAAAAATAAATAAAATCCTAAAAAAAAAGAAATATAACTCTATTATATTGTCCTTGCTTATGTGAGTCCTCTCCTATTAAACTATAAGCACTTTAAGGGCAAAATCCATCTTAGACTCCTCAGTGTTTACCATTGAGCTAGCTGTTTAGAATTTTATGGACTAACACCACCATTCTACTAAGTTGGAAATTTTATGTCACCTGTTACTGTGTGGTTTTTGTCTCTGGATTAGATCCTAATAGCTATTGTATATCACACTTCATTAATCACAATCAGTAACCAAACCCTAAAAATTTTAACTTCACGTTCTATCTACAAAATGTCACTATTTATATACTTTACTTCTTATAGCTAGAAATCACCTCTTCCTTTCCACACCCAACTTAGCTGACACCTGCATTATCTCATCTGAACCATACCAATAGCTTCCCAATTGGTTTTCCATCATTAAACTAACTGACACAGGGCTGCCAGTTCACCTGTTTATGTTACCACATAAAATTTGAAGTGGTATACGTTTAATAGTTACCATTTTTAAGATATATGATTTATATTTTCTCCCATTCTTTTAAAAAAGATTTATTTGTTTGTTTGTTTATTTATTATTTATTTATTTATGGGGGGAGGGAGGGACAAAAAGAGAGAAACATTGATATGTGAAAATTTGCCCTGTTCTCTTGTAAGAGTTGTATAGTTTTGGCTCTTAGGTCTTTGATCCATCTTAATATTTATATATTGTGTGAGGTCAACATCCAACTTCATTCTTTTGCATGCAGGTATCCAGTTGTCCCAGACAATGTTAAAAACTCTATTCTTTTCCCATTGAATTGTTTTGGCAGCCTTGTTGAAAATCAGTTGACTGTAAATGTAAAGATGTACTTCTTGATTCCCAATTGTGTTTTACTGTTCTAATGTCTGTCCTATGCCGGTACCACATTGTATTAATTACCATTCTTTGAAATAAATTTTGAAAGAGGGAGGTGTGAGTCCTCCAACTTTGCAAACATTCTTATTTAACTTGTATTGAACCTCTGGGTACTAGACATTATTTCCATTTTACAAATGAGGAAATTAAGGAACTTTAAATTAGCTTTCACATAGGCACAAAGCATTTGGTGGTTGTCCCAGGGTTCACAGTCAGATCTATATAAAGCTGACCCATTGGCTATGCTCCTTCTATAATCTGGTTCCACTCGACCTTCCAATCTATGCTAATCCCCAATGTACCCAAATACATCTCCTATGCTTTTCTGCCTCCAAACTTCTGCTTCTATCATTCCCTCCCTTCTATCCCTGCCCTCCATCTGTTCCATAAAATTCTAACACATAAAATTTCCACTATCATTTAGCAGTTTTTTATTCCACATTACACCTTATAATAAAGATACCTCGGTATATATATTATTTTCCTTCCTAGGCTAAGAATAAAGACCATGTCTCATTCAACTTTGTATCTCCCCAAAGCCCTAATACAACACCTTTTACATGATGTACTAACTAAACATTTTGAATGAATAAATGAATTCTGACATTGCCCTGTCAGAGAGGGCAGTAAGAATGTACAGATGTGTGTAAGGGTTGAGGTGGGGCCTTGAGGCCCCGGCCAGGAAATATCCTAATCCCAATAGTGTGATAAAAGAAGGAAGACAGGAGACAGGGTGTGCTAGAATGGCAGGGCCAAACAGAGCTGACGTTAATCACTCCGAGAGAAACCTCCAGTTGTGAGGTGTTGTGTGTATAGACAAGTAACACTTGCCAGTGAACAGGAAATAAGCAAAACGAGTGAGTTAAGAAGCCCAAACTGAGTTTATTGTGGTATCACAACCGCCCCACTTTTCTAGGCATCCAGTCAGAATCTGGCTCAGCTATTTAAACTCCACCATCTATTTTCTCTTCCAATTGCCTCTTATCCAGCTGGCAGGAGCTTCCAAGAAACATGATATAGTAGGCACTGCAGTATACAGGCTGCTTGTTGGGATTGGAGTAGACCTGTTCAGGTTTGAGGGACGCGAAAGGGTTGGCTCCATAGGCAATGACGTGTGCATCCAGGTCCACCAGAATCTGCAACGAGGCTGCCAACTCCTGCTGGCTATGGGAAACACGTAAGAAAAATTGCTCTGCTGATTATGAAAGAGAGAGAGGGAAGAAACTGCTCAGAACTTGACATTTCTGTACTCATCAAACCCCAAAATTACCTAAGGCTTGACTAAATAAGGGCTATCCCTCCCTCCCTCCCAAATATCTCACTAATTACCAGTTTACTAACACAGACCTTTGTTCCAAGGAGAACAAGAAAACCAAATAGGAGAAAGAAAATCCTCACTAGAAGGCAGAAGAGGAGCAAGTGGGAGAAAAATAAGCTCATCTATATAAAGAGAGTGTGAGGGAGGTATCACAAATAGGAAGTGTTAGGGAGGCAGTCCAAATAGGAAGAGGTTGAAACCTGTAAACAGTAATCAACACAGGAATCTCATAATCACGAAGTAGCAGAAGGGTGGGCAGCCAAGCCTCCATCAAGTCCGGGGAAGCATGAAAACCTATGGAATAGAGGGGAAAGGCTCAGGTAGACCTTAAGCAAGATACTTCTCTGATTGTGTCCACCCTGACCCTCACCTTGCTTACTGCTAGTGCTCATTTACCACTATCACCCACCCCAGGTTCTGCCGTGGAAAATTCTGAATTCAGGTGTAGCACATAGAGCTAATGATCCGCAAGGTCATTATCACGTTGTGTTTAACCTGACCAAATGAATGGGGCTCCAAAAATAGGACACAAGAGTCTGAATGGGAAATTCCCGGAGGACCCACCCAGTATCCTCCTGAACTCTTACCTGGATGGAATGCCACCGCCAAATCTGGATGGGCTGTCTGCCCCGTCTCTACCTGCTCCTCCCAGAAGTTATGGTAGAGGCCCCTGTGGCCACTAAGCTGAACTGTGCCAGGCTCCAGTGGTGAAGTTGAGGTGCTTTCTGAAAAGCCAGTAGCAACGTCTACACCCACCATTATTATACGGAGTCCAAGGTGTCCAGGAAACATGTAACCAAGCTCATTGTAGTCCCCGGGGCAAGTGAGAAACGTCTCCACATGGGAAGCACCAATTACATGCACTGTGCTTCCTCCCATCTTCTTAACATTTATCCCCAAGGCCCGAAGCCCAAAGCCCAGCGTTAAGGGCCGTGACAGGACATCTGTCAGGAGTCGCTTCAGAGAGCCCTGGAGGACATCTGGGTCTGGCCTTGGCCTTCCTACACTGGCCCACAGGGTGGCCATGGCACGACTACCTAGCACAGCATCCATTGTAGCATCTAGCTGTAAATGCCGAAGAGAAAACCAGGTGTCCCAGTCCTGTACCACTTCAGCCTGCTGTGGCCAAGGTCCTGAGGGTAGGACAAAATCTCCTGCAGGAAAGAAGGGGCAAGAAGTGACCTACTCCTTCCCTGTCCTCAATATTCCTTCCTTGTCCGCTCTCCCAACCTGTGACCAGGAATGCTCTACTACCCTGCCCCACTCAGTTCCTCATTTTTCCCTGGTAGCAACATGCTTTCATCACGCTCTCCAGGTACCATCACTGACCATCATGGCAGAACTTCCCACCCGCTGCCACTCCACCTGTGACCAGAAGCCATTCCACGAGACGGTCCACAGCTACAAGACGCAGCTCTTGACAAACCCTCCTGTGTGCTGGCCAATCTGACCTCTGGCACTCTGGGCCACAGTAATAGACATTTCTGCACCTGAGAGAATAAGCCCCAGAAATATTTGAGGAGAGCGGGAATGTAATTTTTCTCTTGGGTCAGAGTGACACCTCAGTCTCTATCTGCAACAACTTACTTTTTGCATCCCTTACAGAAAAAATAACTCCAGCAGTTTGTGGCTGCTCTCTTATCATGGGCATGTCTTGTCTTGACCCCAACCTCCCCAGAACAGATTACGGTCTTACCCCACTCAAGGAGGAAGGCAGAGAGAACTGTACTGTGGTCCCCATCTGATTTCCCTAAAACACCAAAAATAAGCAAGTACCAAACCCCCTTCTAATCTCTCTACGGCCTGGATCACACAAAAGGAGGAGTAGGCCTTAAATTATTCTGAAAACTCTCAGCCCTTTCCTCCCACAATGAAGCCTTAGAAGAGGATCATTTCTAGAGGTTTCCCCCCTATAAGCCCCTGACTAGTCACCTCTTGCAGTGCCGGAGGACCCTGGAGTCTGAAAGTGCATCAGGAAGTGCTTTGCAGTAAGCACAGAATCGGAAGGTGTCCTCCATCTTCTGGAACATTTCTTGAGGGCATCGAAATCCAAAGCCTGATACAGGAGTGCCACCATCTATCACCTGTCTGCAGGGATAGCACAGACAAGGAGCAGCAATAGGAAAAGGAACATCCCCCAAATTTCTCATGACCCCTCCCTTGCCACCTATATACAGGGGTGGGCAAAAGGAGGTTTACAGTTCTTCATATGGCAAAAGACATAACGGTAAATAAATAACAAGAATAAACAGTGTTTTGCATACTTACAACTGCAGACCTGCTTTTCCACCTTTGTATTTCCACCTACTCCCATCATTTATGACTTAGAAAATTATGTATTTTAACATTTCTATTGTAATAAACTGGCAAAAGTCAGGATGAGCAAAATCCTTTGTTCCAAATACCCAATTACCCCCAAATTATATTCTCTCTCCACCTTTTGAAATCAATTCTACCAGAGACAATAGATTGCTCTTCCAGAGAGCTAGTCACTCACTTGTATTCTTCATAGCTTTTCATGTTCAGCTTTTGAAGAATCAGCTGGGATAGGCCAGGAACATTATTATCCAAGGAGCAGAAGCCAAGTGCATCAATACTAGGGCCAGGTTTTGAGAGGGTAAGAGGCACAGGGGTCACAACCGTGGGGGCCGCTGGTGGGGGAGGTTTCTTGTGTCTTCGTTGCCGGCGCCGTGGCGCCATGGCTTGCCTGCTGATACCTAGGGACTATATGTGACAAGACAGGGAATGGCATTTTGCAAGCTGGATACATATGATGTGTTTTCACATGTTTGACCTTTCGCTTCTCATTCTAGTTTCTCAGACCCAGGTATCAGTAAGATTTCACATCTACTGATTTTTTATCACCACAGGCAGTTGTAAAAAAACACAGGGGGAATATAACAAATGAAATTCTATATAAACTATAAATATACAAGGTCTGGCACAAATAACACCCCCGTTTTCTTACAAAATCACAAGCATGTAATTCTGTAACATGACAATATCACACTGAAGCACACCACATGACATTTTAGGTGAAATGTTCAAATGGCTGTCTATCTTGTGTGAGACATTCACCTACTCCACCAACCACACTCAATGGTGTTACTTCTTCCAGACCCTGTATATGTAAGTAATGCACTAAAAAAAATGTCTGGCAGGGCTCATCCCAAACCAGTCACAGTGATTAACTGAGGGGAAGAGGCACAGGGCTAGGACTGAGTTGATGAAAGGAGACTTTAGACATAACTGTAATGTTTGACATTTTTAGACAAAAAATACACTCATTATTCCTGTATTTGAAAAAACAACTCAAAAGAGAGGAAAAAGCAACAGGAGTTTTGGCTTCCAAAACTACTATCTAATTGGACAATTAGTCAATCTAATTCAGTTTGGAAAGTAAAACATTCATTTGAAAAGACCTATCATCATATTTGTAAGTAAGAGACCAAGAAGTAAACATTAAAGGCAGAACAAAATGAGCACCACAATGCTAACAGTCAAAGCAAAATATGCAAATTATGAGGAAAATTTCCTAAATACATGAGTTTTGAAGTGGCAACAAACCCACACCTACAGGCTCACCCACTCAGACTACCCAATGGAACTCTGGGATGTCCTCTCTCCCTAGCATACCATTCCTTCCACAAGTGCTGAGTAAACAAAAGGGACTACACTGAAAAAAATAAAAACATCCATTCATCCAATAAACACTTATTTATAAATGGATAAAATCACTTACAAAATATTGTAATGAAAAATAGCCCTGGCTGGTGCAGCGCAGTGAATTGTGTGCCGGCCTGTGAATCAGAGGGTCACTGGTTCAATTCCTAGTCAGAGCATTTTTATCACTACAGGCAGTTGTAATGAAACTGCCAGGTTGTAGGCCAGGTCCCCAGTGGAGGGCACGTGAGAGGCAAACACACAGGGATGTTTCTCTCCTTCTTTAAAATATATATACTTAACCCTGCAGAGGTCACAGCTGAGAAATACAAGCTCTTTCTTAAACAACATTGTTACATATATTGGGTGCAGAGGTTCAAGGTCATGATTAGCTGTACGTTTATACATGACTAATCTTAAACCATAACCTTTAAGCCATCAGTTTGGCTATCACACGTGTTTTATAAGGGTATATTCCATAGTAAATTGTATCTGAGAGATATTGTAAACTCTTTAGTCAGTGTTGGTGTTAGATGCTATCCATCAAAAAAATGTTACAGACATTTTTTGTTATATTTTTTAGCAATAGCCATCTTTCTATCATTTGCAAAGAAAATTTTTTATTCATGTTCTCATATTTCTTTAATAATTTCTATATTGTAAGTGAAATAAGTTAAAAAATCATGTGCTTTATTATATAATAAATGCAAGTTTGCAGTGGGTTTTTCCACCACATTTCAGCACATACTAGTAATGTATGTATCTCTCAGATACACATGACCTATGCTGTAATATTTTGGACTGTGACCTCTGCAGGGTTAACATCTAAATGTCTTGTAGAGGAATTAAGTGTAAAGGATAGTATAAGGCAGCATATACGTTGTGTAAGAAAAGTGAAACTAAAGCACTAATGGGAGATGGAGAGAAGTCTCTCCAGCTGGTGAGCTACAGGAAGACTTTATCATGCAGGGAGGGACCAGCAATTTTCAACACAATCGTGTGTCCCAAGAATTTTTAAAACATACAGTACCTGACTATTTAGTCATAGGCATTGACCATCTTTCCCTTAGATTGTCAAATAAGAAAAAATGACAACAAATAATACAACAATAAATGTCTGGTATGAATGAATCAAAATTATACCTGTTTTGTTTTTTTGTCAGATCAGCAAATATGTTTTTTGGTGTGCCATGGGATTATAGTAATTAGTCTATGTATACCATGAGATGAAAAAGACTGAAAATCACCAGAAGAGACCACAAAAATGGTAATATTTTGAACATAAGGAGATAGAAAAAAAGGAATTCTAAACACGAAGAAATTGAACATAGAAATATAGAGCTTGACTACTGAGTCTAAAAAGCTTAAACCTTAAGAGCTAAAATTATAGTCATAAAAACACTTAAGGGATCCAGCTGGTGTGACTCAGAGGATTGACTGCTGGTCTGTGAACCTAAGGGTCGCTGGTTCAATTCCTGGTCAGGGCACATGCCTGGGTTGCAAGCCAGGTCCCTAGTAGGGGGTACACAGGAAGCAACCACACATTGATGCTTTTCTCTCCCTCTCTTTCTCCCTCCCTTCCCCTCTTTCTCAAAATAAATAAAATCTGAAAAAACACCTAAGGGGTCCCTAGCCAGTGTGTCTCAGTTGGTCAGAGCATCGTCCCATTCCTGAAAGGTTGCAGGTTCAATTCCCAGTCAGGGCACATACCTAGGTTGCGGGTTTGATCCCCGGTTGGGGTGTGTACAGGAGGCAGCCAATCAATGTTTTTCTCTCACTTCAATGTTTCTCTTTTCCCTCCCTCTGTCTCTAGAAGCAATAAAAAAAATCCTCAGGTGAGGATTAAAAAAAAAACCACATAGGGGTAAAGCTTCATGATACTGGATTTGGAAATTTCTTGGATATAACAACAAAAGTACAGGCAACAAAAGAAACAGATAAATTGGACTACATCAAAATCAAAAACTTTTATGCATCTAAGGGCAGAATAAAATAAAAACCCATTCAACGGGAGAAAATATTTGTAATTCATGTATCTGATAAGTAATTAATAGTCTGAATGTGTAAAAAACTCTCAAAACTCAGAAACACTGCCCTGGCTGGTATGGCTCAACGGACTGAGTGCTGGCCTGTAAACTGAAAGGCTTCTGGTTCAATCCCAGTCAGAGGACGTGCCTGGGTTACAGGGCCAGGTCCTGCAACCCAGCTGAGGGTGTCTGAGAGACAACCAACAGATACACCTCTCGCACATAGATGTTTCTCTCTCTCTTTCTCCCTCCCTTCCCCTCTAAAATAATTACAATCTTTAAAAAAAATAAAAACAAGTCCTGGCCGGTGTAGCTCAGTAGATTGAGCACGGGCCTGGGAACCAAACAGTCGCGGTTCGATTCCCAGTCAGGGCACGTGCCTGGGCTGCAGGCTAGTTCCCAGAAGGGGACCCACAAGAGGCAACCATACATTGATATTTCTCTCCCTCTCTCCTTCCCTTCCTCTCTAAAGATAAATAAAAATCTTAAAAATAATAAAAAGTAATAAAAAATTAAAATAAGCCTGGTGTAGGTCTGTGGATTGAGCACCGGCTCTGAACCAAAGGGTCGCCAGTTTGATTCCCAGTCAGGGTACCCAGTCAGGGTACATGCCTGGGTTGCAGGGCCAGGTCCCCAGTACAAGGTGTGCGAGAGGCAACCACAGGTAGATGTTTCTCTCCCTCTCTGTCTCCTTCTCTTCCCCTCTCCCTAAAAATGAATAAAGTCTTAGAAAATAAAAAGAAAAACCTCAAAAATGCCAAATAACCCAATTAGTAAATGGGCAAAAGCTCTGACAAGACATTGCTCAAAAGAAAATAAATTGCTAGCCCTGGCTGGTGTAGCTCGGTGGATTGAGCGCGGGCCTGTGAACCAGAGTATTGCCATTCAATTCCCAGTCAGGGCACATGCCTGAGTTGCAGGCCAGTTCCCAGCAGGGGATGCACGAGAGGCAACCATACACTGATATTTCTCTCCCTCTATCCTTCCCTTCCCCTCTAAAGATAAATAAACAAAATCCTTAAAAAAAAAAAAAGAAATTGCTGGAAAGCTGTTTATCATCACTAATGTCAAAAAAAGAATGTCCAGCTTAAGAAAAAGTTTGTAAGAATTTATTTGAACCAGTCTGAGGACAATTTCTGGGAAGCAAAATCTCAACAGATTGAAAGCATGCTCCAGAGATTGATAATTTTGCATCTTAATTTAAACATTAGAATCAAATGAGGAGACAGAGTATTACAAGAAATCCACTGGTGGTAGATTAAGGAGGAGGAAGAAAGCAAAGTAGAGAAACCTCTGGAACTGGAGAAAGAGTAAACCAGTTGGTTGAGCAGTGTTCTACAAAGTAAGGTTGCTGGTTCACTTCCCAGTCAGAGTACCAGAGGCAACCATTCAATGTTTCTTTCCCTCTCTTTCTCCCTCCCTTTCCCTCTCTCTAAAAATAAAGAAAATCTTTTAAAAAATTTTAAAAAACTATAGTGAAGAGACACACTTCTTTTACATTTGTGGGCACAGGATAAATAATAATTAATATTTACAGCATGGAGAGATGGTATTCAAGGAACAAGATAACAACGAGGGGTTCTGTGGTCTCCTGCTCCGGTGCAGCGGGTGTGCTCTGAGGGGTCTGGAAAAGACAACTACTCTGCCATTTCAAAGTATGTTATCTTAGATGCAAAATGACAACAGACTGGCTTACTTAGTAAAGACTGACCTTTGTCAAGAAAGCACTAGGCCTAGGACATGAATACCCACCATGACTTGCTTTCACAATTAGAAATTTTTATGTTCAGGCCATCCTGTATGTTGAAAACTTTCAGTCCCTGAGTTCGCAGGGCCCTCTGTGCAGGCATCACCTGAGTTCATGAGGTTTAGTATGTGGCTCCCTTTTCATCCATGCTAATCATTAGGAAAGTGCAAAATACAACCAGGAGATAACTCTTCACATCCATTAAGATGGCTGTTATAAAAAACCCAGAAAATAACAAGTGTTGGTGAGATGTGAAAAATTGGAGCATTTGTGCACTGACAGTAGGAATGTAAATAGTACAGACACTATGGAAAACAGTAGTGGCTCTGCAAAATGTTAAACATATAATTACCATAAGACTCAGCAATTTCAGTCTTAGTATATATCCAAAAATAATTGGAAACAGGTACTTAAACAAATGCTTATACACAAATGTTCATAGTATTATGGCGACCCAGATGAGACAGACTTTGAGACTCTCTGGAAAGTCTGGGTATTTGGTGGAGAGTCCTGTTGGCTACCTGGACTGGGGGCGCCTCAGCATATGGATTTGGAGGCTCCCTAGCAGCTGCCAAATGATTTCCCTGGGGGACTCGCCTCTGATTCTCAGCACCTCCCTGTCACTTTCACTTTCATTTGAATCACTGTACTTTCTGGTTCAGGACTGTAGTCTCTGGATAATTAAGGCACCTCCAGTTTACGGAGCCCTGTCTGGTATTAAGGCACCTTCTGGTTTAGAGTCGTGTCTGGTAAAAAAGGTATCTTCTGGTTTAATTAAGGTGCCTTCTGGTTTGTGTGACATTACAGAGCTCTGTCTGGTAGAATGGGAGAAGCCTCTGTTCCAGGAAACAGCCCTCTGGGGCAAGTTTTTGCTGATTGGTAGACCTATGCTTATAAATATATGTTAATTGCAATACTGTTTGACTTATGTATAATCCGGACTCAGAAGAATGCTGGCCACTGCATGGGTATTTAAACTACTGCACTATACTACAATTCTAGTTGTTTGGTCAAAGATCAGGGAAATGAGAAAATTGTCTAGAGAAAAGGTAATCTGCCTGTGGCAGATATCAGAAGCTCAGGAGAGAGGCACCAGGAAGATCAGGATGGCTGCTGTGAGCACGGTTAGGGTTCTCTTGGCCCCCCTCCAGCTATGGAGGATCCTCCACACTAGGCTGAGGGAGCCTAAGGAGGTAAGCCTGGACTGTTTTTTTCCACCCAAAACCCATTTGGGAACCAAATTTGCTGGGGGACAAGCCCCTGCTGGAGTACAGCAATCATACTGCAAGAGAAAAACGCACTGGAAAAATGAGCACCCCAAGTGAGGGAAAAGGTTAGAGTCTGAGAACTTGGATAAAACTAATAGTGTGGGGAACAAATTGTAGACCTTTTTGACTGATACCAGAGTGAAATATTCTGTGGTCAGTAGACCTCTAGCTGAACTGTAACTGGAATTTCTGGAAGACCTGAAAACCAACTTTTTTTGAAGCCATTAGAATGTGCTGTGGGAGATAGTTTTTCTCTTCTAAAGGATTTGTTGTCGGAACTTTGTGCTCACAGCACTTTCTATCCTGAGGAACAGCAGCTCCACCTACAGGTCCCTCCAGAGCACACCCAGCAGTTTCTTATGAAACTGTGGGAAGGAGGAAAGCAACCCTGGCCAGAGGAAATTTAGAATTAGGTAAACTCCACTGTGTGGGCTGCTGGAAAGTCAGGGAAGACTAAGCGAGCCTCCCCTGTCAAAGCTGACCTCAGACCAAGGGAAGGCCCTCCCCATAAGCAGCAGTATCCTTTGTGAAAGATCCTAGAAGGAATACACCCAATAATTCTGAAGTTTCGGGAATATGGACTCATTTGGTCCTGTTGCTCCCTATAGAAGATTTAAAGGTGATAAGTGACACTGTACAGAGCAGCAGACTCAGGAACAGCTTCTGGTATTCAGTATTGGGTTTAAAAGATGCTTCTCTTTGCATTCCGGTTGACCAAGACTCTCAACTGTTGTTTGCTTTTGAATGGCAGGACCTGGAATCTTGGGTCAAAACTCAGTATGGCAGTCCTATCATAAGTGTTTAAGAATTCCCACGATTTTTGGGGACACCCTGAACCAGGACTTTAAAAAAAGATATAAAAATTGAAGGAGAAACTTTCTTACAACACGTAGGTGCATCATTTAACTAGTACTATAGCTATCTTAAACCATTTGGCATCTTGTGGCTATTAAGTATCAGCACAGAAGGCCCAGATTTGCCAACAAGCAGTAAGGTTCTTGGGTTTCTGCTTGAATCTGGCAGGAGGAGTCTTACTAGGCTTGCCAAAGAAACTAGATCACACTGTCCAGGAGTTGCCAGCCTGCTTGAGAGTGGCAGCCACCTATGACTTTTTACAGAAGCTGAAAAGTTTTCCTTGGGGTAGCCTATCACCATTTATGTGTCCCACCAAGTGTTGAGCCGGCTAGCACAAAAAGCTTATTTGTGGCTCTCTGTTGGAAAAATGGGCAGGTACTGAGCAATTTAAAAATGCATTAGGTTAAATCCTGCCTCCCTTCTCCCAGACCTGACTGGGCTGCACTATTGCATGATTGTGCTGAAATAATTGATGAAGTGTATTCTAGCAGAATTGACTTCCAGGACCATCCTCTAGAAGAGGCAAGCTGGACTCTCTATGCAGATGGAAGCAGTTATATGGACAAAAGAAACAGAGAGACTGGGTGTGCAGTTGTGATTCTCAAAGGAATAGTAGAGATGAAGGTCTTACTGCCAGGAACCTCTGCTCAGAAAGCTGAAGGGACATGAAGAGAGAGTGAATGTGTATACCAACTTGAGGTACACTTTCCTAATTTGCAAGCACATGTTTTGATCTAGAAGGAAAGAGAACTATTAACCTCCAATAAAGAAGAAATTAAGCATCCAGCAGAAATTCTGAAAGTATTTGAAGCTGTCCAGGTACCTTGACAGGTGGCAGTAATGCACTGTCCCTGGGCATCAGAAAGAAGACACTGAAGTGGCTAGAGGAATCAATCTGGCCAATTGAGCAGCAAAAGAGGCTGCTAAAGGAATATTTATAATGCCTTTGTTACTTGTTCTAGACTTGTCACAACTCGACCCTGAATGTTTGACTGCAGACTTATAGAAAGCTAAGAGCTGGGGTTTTGAACCACCTATATTAAATCATGGCTCACAGGTCCTGGAATTTCTAAAGCCAGGTGTTCCAGAAGAACAATCCTAGGACAGATTCCCATCAGAAAAAGAAGGGAAACAGTACCAACAGCCGTGCCTGTTTCAGGACTAGGGAATAGACTTTACCCAGAGCTGAGGGCCCCGGGATGAAAATATTTGCTAGTCTTCATTGACTAGCAATTTGCTACCTTTGCTACCTTTGCCACCTTTTCAGGATGGGTAGAGGCCTATCCTACTAGAACTGAGAAATCCTCAGAGGTAATGAAAGCCTTACTGAAGGAAATAATTCCTCACTTTGGCCTACTCGGCAGCAGCCAGAACAATAATGGACCTGTTTTTGTTTCAGAAATTACATGGAAGGTTAGTAAATATTTAGGAATCAAGTGGAGATTTCACACAGCATGGAGACCTCAGGCTGCTGGGAAGGTAAAGAAGATGAATCTCACCTTGAAGAAACATACAGCCAAACTATGTCAAGAAACTCATCTCCATTGGAATTAAGTTTTAGCTATTGCCTTGCTCAGGATAAGGGTGGCCCCTTGATGTGGGATTCAGATGAGTACTTATGAAATCATGTACGGGAGACCATTCCAGGTTACAATTGGAGTGGGAGATACACATGTAGATCAAGAAGTGAAGGTAAAGACCTATGTATAGCATCTAAATCATACCTTAGCTGTGATTAATGACCTTGCTTGTATTAGAGACCTCTCCCCACAGGTTTGCTACATTCCTTTGAGCCTGGAGATAAGGTGCTGCTACTTAAGACTTGGAAGACAGGATCTCCAGAGAGCCAACTAGAAGAAAAGTGGACTGTACCTTGGGACATACTCCTCATGGCCAAGCTAAAGGAATACAGCCTTGGTTTCATCACACCAGAATAAAGAAAGCACCAGGGGAACAATGGATCACTGAACCACAAGAACTGAAAGTCATCTTTTGAAAATAATGACTTAATTCTTTTCCCATGTTATGGAGAACTTATTATCCCTTTCAAACAAGATGAAAATATCTGAGTATATTTAGTCTAAATATCTGACTTTTGTCTTGCAGAAGGAACATATGTTGAAAAGTTTTACTTCATGTCTTGTAGGTATTTGTACTCCTACAAATTTCAGAGGCTGTGGGAAGCCTCTGAAATTACTAATATAATTGGGGACCTATAGTAACTTAAAAGACAGGGAAATGTTTTCCTTAAAAATGTCAGTGTAGCCCTGGCTGGTGTAGCTCAGTGGATTGAGCATGCACTTCGAACCAAAGGGTCACTGGATCAATTCCCAGTGAGGGCACATGCCTTGGTTGAGGCCAGGTCCCCAGTGGGAACCACGTGAGAGTCAACCACACACTGATGTTGATTTGAGAGTCAACCACACACTTTCTCCCTCCCCTCCCCTCTCTCTAAAATTCAATAAATAAAATCTTTAAAAAAATGCTAATGTAGCTCCAGCTGGAAAATGTGCAACTTTTGTCAACCATACTAAAACTCTTTTAGATGAACTGCAACACCACCACAAACTTATGTTGTTTTAGTTTGTAAACTAATCTTACAGAAATAAGACAATTAAAAGTTAACAAGGAAAAATTATAGGGGAACTCAAGAGTTAAAGATTTTTGCCTGCCCTGGCTGGTGTAGCTCAGTGGATTGAGCGCGAGCCTGCGAACCAGGGTATCGTGGTTCGATTCCCAGTCAGGGCACATGCCTCGGTTGCAGGTCAGTTCCCAGCAGGGGACTCAAGAGAGGCAACCACACATTGATGTTTCTCTCCCACTCTTTCTCCTTCCCTTCCCCTCTCTCTAAAAATAAATAAATAAAATATTTTTAAAAAAAAAGATTTTTGCCTTAGTTGATAGGCTTAAGTGACTAATGCACCTGGAAAGCTGTTTTTCCAGGAACTGGAATGCAGGACCAGGAGGTGGACAAGCTCCACTCAACTTTTGTTACCCCCGGGTCTGGAAGCCATGGAGATGGTATGTGAACCACTGTGTTCCAGGGAGGAAACTTCCTGATGAAGATAAAGCACTGTTGATCAATAGGTAAAGAAGTACTAAGAAAATCACCCTCAGACTGCAACTCTTATTCAGTTAACCTTTTTCCAAACCCCTTTCCCACCCTTTCTTCTTATAAAAAGATCAGCTTGAAAGGAGCTGTTAAGAAGCTTTTCGAGGGCACAGAAACCACCATCTTCACAGACTGCTGGCCAGCTGAATAAAGCACCCACAAAGATTCAACCCTTGTCTTTCTTACCGGTTATGATGGTGACGGGCAGCATAAACTCCAACTTTTCCAGTTTCAGTACTATCCTTCGCAATAGCCAATAAGTAAAAGTAAGCCCTGGCTGGTGTAGCTCAGTGGATTGAGCGCGGGCCTGTGAACCAGACACTGGCAGTTCGATTCCCAGTCAGGGCACATACCGGGGTTGCAGGCCGGTTCAGGGGATGCATGAAAGGCAACCATACATTGATGTTTCTCTCCCTCTCTCCTTCCCTTCCCCTCTAAAGATAAATAAATAAAAATCTTCAAAAAGTAAAAGTAACCCAAAAGTCCACCAACAGATGAATGAATTATGTGAAAAAAGGGGGAGGAGTCTATGCAAAGTAACCTAACATGGTGATCTGATCAAACATTCCTAACTGGGCTGCGTCATAGTAGGTGGTCATGCCCCAGGCATATAACCTTTTAGTAAAAGATTTATCTTTTACTGGCAAGCTCTGTCCATTGTTTCTATCCATCTATGTTAACACACCTATGAAATAGGCCTTCCCACCTCAGGAAAGCACAGAATCTTACTATCCTGTAATCCAATCCCCACCTTGCTATTTTTTCCATTTCCATGTAATCTTCCTTAATTGCCCACTTAATTTCAGCTGCAAAACCTATTTTTGGAGCTTTTTGAGATCCTGTTTCCCCACATAAGTTGTCAGTTTGGTTCAACTAAACTCTTATGAAAATCCTCTACAAGTTTGAACATTTCTTACTTTGATAATAAACAAAGAGGGATACGTATATAATAGAATATTATTCAGAGTTACAGCAAAATGAAGTACTGATATACGTTACAACATGGATGAACCTCAAAAACATGCTAAGTAAAAGAAGCCAGACATAAAAGGTCACAGGTGGTTACACAACAATGTGAAGGCACTAAATACTATTTAATTGCTCAGTTTAAAAGGATTAATTTTATGTGGATTTCACATAAAATCTATTTTAAAAAGATATCCATAGAGACTGAAAAGCTAAAACATTATTAACCCCCAGATTAACTGCCTCTGGGGACAGGGAAATTCGAGAGGATAACGACATTGACAGTGGTTGGTTTGAATGAGGTAACCAACTATTAAAGTTCAAATCAGGGATCATGTTTTGTTACAAAAATGGTCTGACAGTCAATCCTTCCGGACAAGATTTGTTAGCAAACCCCCACCCCCCAGAATCATCATTCAACAGAGGTATAGATAGCAGAACAAACAAAAACCCTCCAAGAATCATCCAGCTAATATCTATTATCTCACAAAATGGTTCTTGTAAAACTCTGTCCTCACATTAATGAAGGAACTAATTTATATTTTCCTTTGTATTTTCTTTCTCCTCATCCTTTCATTCCATGAGATGATGAGTCCCCTCATCCCAGGGATGAACGAATGGGTTCAGAGTCTACAGAACAGAGATAGCAAAACATATATGAAGAAGAAGAAGCAATCCCACCAATAAAGAAGAAACTAGATCTAACAATAGGTTATTTTAGGATTTAAGGGTCATGTCCCTTTACTAAAGGTGGATGGTACTGCTTTCACCCCTTTGGACCTCATTTCCAACAAATGACCTGACCCCTCTCCACTTTCAATCACCGTACCTTCTCCTCACATTTTCATCGCTGCATTTCTAGAAGCATTTATCTGCTCTATCTACCCAGCCCACTCAGGCAAGACAAACCTTGAAAGAATAAATGCATCTTTAAAAAAAAATTTATCCTTTTGAAAAACAATTTTGAAGATTATATTTACTTTTAGAGAGAGGGGAAGGGAGAAAGAGAGGGAGAGAAACAAGGTTCAAGAGACATCGATACGTAGCCTCTCATGGGGCCCCAACCGGGGACCTGGCCCACAACCCAGGCATGTGCCTTGACCAGGAATCAAACCAGCGACCTTTCAGTTGTCAGGTTGGCACCCAATCCACTGAACCACACCAGACAGGGCTCATCTTTTGTTTATAGGTAGGGACGAAAAGTATCTTTGATTTGAGACCACTCAAGAGTCTTAAATCCCAGAAGTAATGATAAATATATTCCTGATGTTCAACCAAAAGCCTTTATGCTACAATGGAAGCCAGTTAAGATCAGAAAGGCACTTATCTGCCTTTCCAAGGACAGGTCTTTCTCCAACGGAGTATTAACTCTTGGCTGTCTGGGATTTGGCTGAACTGGCTGGAAGTCAGAAGTCAAGGGATCACACAGCTTGGGGAGGGGTGGTGCTGGTGAACTCCTTGAGGTTAAAGTTTCCTGTGTTTACAACAGATTCATGATACAAATGAATTAATCTTCTGGCAGGAAGGTAAGAATGTAGAAATAAGGAACCAGGTCTTGGCACGTGCATCTACAAACTCACCTTTAAGTCTGTGTACCCTAGCCCTAGACTCCTCATGAGGCATGTGGGGGTGGGGGTTGGGGGAAGAGTGGGTACTTAGAGAAAGGTGAAAAAAGAAAGGCCAGGAAGTTGTGAAGAATCATAGCAAGCTTTCAGAATTTCCCAGAGTTCAGAGTCTACCCACCTAGAAAGGGGAATCATTTTAACTTTTTTCTAGCCATCCCCAATGACTTGGGCTCTAATTTATTCCTAGTATATAGAGAGAAAACACCCAGGACTGGAGAGGAGAGAAGACATGAACTGAATTGCCTAGAAAAACTCCTATCCTTCATCACCAACCTCCCTAAAATATTAGTTTATTCCTAGTCCTAGGTCTCCCATCTTTCTCCTTCCTTACCATCAAAAGCCTTAAGTTTCACTTAAACCACATCATCAACTTCAGACCAGGAAGGACCATCTAATTTTCTCTAATTCACCAGCAAATACAAAGTGCCTTTAGAGAGGTAGGGAAGACAAGGGGAATCCAGCTAGTAGTCATTGGGGATCCTCAAAAGGGATTAAGAAAGAATAAGAGAAAAGGAGAAATACATTAGGAGCATTGCTATTAGGACCACATTCAGCTGCTTAAGTAGTGATTAACACGCCCTGGAGTGATAAATGTCTTACTCAACTATAAACTAAGCAAGCAAACTGGTTGATGAAAAAGTCACTTACCCTGCTAAGCCCTCGGCTTCCTTTCTTCTCTGTTTCTTCCAAGTGAAGTGAATGTTTGATCTACTCAGATCTAGGTTGTGAGTGACTTGCAGCTGTCTCTTCATATCACCTTTCTTTGCTGAAATGCTGGATCTCTGTAATTACGTGTGCCCTGCCAACCAGACGTGCTTAATCCTCCCTAACAAAGAAAGAAGGTCTTGGCCCCCTGCCCATGGACCTGTCTCTTTCTGACCTTCCTTTTCTGCCAAGAAGGCTTAGGATTCTGTCAACACTCCCAAACTTTCCAAAGGGCAGACAGGTTGAATATGAAGCTTACTGCTTCCTGGACTTCTCTCACTATGGCAGCATTTCTTTTTTATTTGTTTTTTTAATTATTAATTTTAGAGAGAGAAAGTGGATGGGGAGAGAGAAAGATTTGTTGTTCCACCTACTTATACATTCATGGATTGATTCTTGTATGTGCCCTGACCAGGGAATGAAGCTGTAACCTTAGTGTAAGAACACAATACTCTAACCAACTGAGGTACCTGGCCAGAGCAGAAGGCAGCATTTCTGCTCTTAGTCCTCAGCATCAGATAAATTCCTTGGGATTAGTTCAGAAGTCAGTATTTGGTTGGAAAGGCCTCAGCACTAGACCAGAGGAACAGAGGAACTCCTGGGTATCTGCAATGTTAGCAGATACCCCAGTGAGTTCCCCCAAGCCCCAATCTCTCAAACACAACCCAGCAATGACCACTCGAGGCTTAAGTACAAATATAATTTCCAAGAAAAAAAACAGAAATGGCAGAGACCTGGGAGTCCAAGGCTCCGCTCCTCACACTTAACGGGCCCGAACAGACCAAAAATGGCTCAAGAAGATCTCAAAGCCCCAGAGCCTATAAATCTAAGCAATGAAGAAATAGCAAAACTCTCAGACGCACAGTTTAAAACACTGGTGATCAGGATTCTCACAGAACTGGTTGATTATAGCCACAAATTAGAGAAACATATGAAGGCAAAACTAATTGAAATGAATGGAATTGCACAGGAAACCAATAGCGATGAAAAGGAAACTGGGACTCAAATCAATGGAGTGGACCAGAAGAAAGCAAATAATGGCCAAACAGAAAAGAGTGAAGAAGCAAGAATTCAAAAAAATGAGGAGAGTCTTAGGAACCTCCAGGACATCTTTAAACGCTCCAACATCCGAATTATAGGGGTACCAGAAGGGGGAAAGGAACAACCACCAGTGGAAAACTTACTTGAACAAATAATGAAGGAGAATTTCCCTAATCTGGCAAAGAAAATAGACTTCCAGGAAATCCAGGAAGCTCAGAGAGTCCCAAAGAAGTTGGACCCAAGAAGAAACACTCCAAGGCACATCATCATTACATTAGCCAAGATTAAAATGAAGGAGAGAATCCTAGAAGCAGCAAGAGATAAGGGGACAGTCACCTACAAAGGAGTCCCCATCAGACTGTCAGCAGATTTCTCAAAAGAGACCTTACAGGCAAGAAGGGGCTGGAAAGAGGTATTCCAAGTCATGAAATCCAAAAACCTACAACCAAGATTGCTCTATCCAGCAAAGCTTTCATTTAGAATGGAAGGACAGATAAAGTGCTTCTCAGGTAAGACCAAATTCAAGGAGTTCATCATCACCAAGCCCTTATTATATGAAATGTTAAAGGGACTTACCTAAGAAAAAGAAGAGAAAAAATATGAACAGTGAAAGGACAGCAAACTCACAGTTAGTAACAACCACACCTAAAACAAAAGCAAACTAAAAGGACAGCTAGATCAGGAGTGGAAACACAGAAAGGAAAATCTCAAGGAGGGTTAGCAACAGGGGAGTGGGAGAAGGAGAAGGGGGGAGAAGGTACAGAAAATCAGTAGCATAGACAGTAGATAGAAAATAGATGGGGGGACGGCAAGAATAGTATGGGAAATATAGAATGTAAAGAATTTGAGACACATGGTCATAAACTAAAGGGAGGGGAATGAAGGGGGGAATAGAACAACTGTAATGGCATAATCAATAAAAAAATTAATTAAAAAAAAATAGAAATGGTTATTTGATGGTACAGAGGAAATCAATTGTAGGGAAAACATCCAGAATTAATCTGTAAAATTCACTTTCCCTGCAAAGACAACAAGGCATTTTCTGAGTGAATGTCAGAATCTGGGGGCACTCCCCCTATTTATCTCAAAAAGGAATATAATAATTCCTTACCCACTGGGTATATATGTTCCAAGATGCCTCAGCAGATACCTAAAACCACAGATACGACAAACGCTATAAATGCTATGT
Organism: Artibeus jamaicensis; assembly: GCF_021234435.1. NCBI lineage: Eukaryota > Metazoa > Chordata > Mammalia > Chiroptera > Phyllostomidae > Artibeus > Artibeus jamaicensis. Next base: position 24,875,064 of record NW_026521788.1, read on the forward strand.
CTTTTCCTATACACACAGCCCTATTACAGTTTAATGTATACATTAGGCACAGTAAGAGATTAACAGCAATCACTAATAAAACAGAGCAATTATAATATAAGTTATGTGAATGTAGCATTATTAAGAAAAATATGGGTAACTTGAACAAGTACTGCAATACTTGTTACTTGAACAAGTACTTGACAGTTCATCTGATAACCAAGAAGAGAAGGTTATTAAGGTTAATGGGAGTAGAGACAGTGTGGATATGCTAGACAAAGGATGAGTCACGACCTGAGCAGGATGGAGCGGGGCGACATGAGTTTTCATCGTGCTACTCAGAATTGTGTGCAATCTAAAACTTATGAATTGTTTATTCCTGGAATTTTCCATTTAAAATTATTGGTTCACAGTTCACTGAAACCATGGAAAACGAGACCACAGATAAAGGGGGACAACCACAAATATTTATGGAATATTAAAGCAAGACCTACCCTGGCCAGGTGACTAAACTGGAGCATCATCCCGTACACCAAAAGGCTGTGGGGTTTGATCCCCAGTCAGGGTGCATACAGGAGCCAACTGACGGATGTTTCTCCTTCTCTCTCCCTTTTCCTCTCTCTCTAAAATCAATAAAATATGTCCTCAGGTGAGGATTTAAAAAAATAATTAAAGTAAGGCAGACCAAAATATTAATAATGAAAACGCATACTATTTCCAGGAACAGAAAGTAAGAATCAACTCAAACATCACCATATTCCCTTCTGTAATAAATGCTGACCCAGGGAATTTAATTCCACATTCCTAGCTCATTACTACTTAGAGCTGCAAAATTCCAGAACCTTGTGAGCAGAGGTACTATGTGACTGCAAGATCTAGTTTTTCTGCTTACACCTGGCTCCAGCTATGTCACTTACCTGCCCCTGTGAACATCAAAATGGGGAACAGACCACTTGCCATGAGGACCTGGAATGTGACAAATCAAATCTACAGGCAAAAAGATGCAGAGAGTGGATTCCAAAGGAACCCTAAACTGCAGTGAGCATAAACTACAAACAGGAAAGGTGGAAGAAAAATGTTAAGGATGCAACAAAATATTATACAACATTATGTAGAACGGCTGTGAGAAAAGAAAATCAGTTCCAATACGCAAAAATCCTGAACAAAATAAGAATTGATTCATTTTCAACAAGGGTTTCAAGCCAATTTTGTATGTAATTGAAAGAACATGTAAAGGTTTTTAGTTGTTAATAATGCCTGAACTGCAGAAAGTACCAGAAGTCAGATTGTCTTTTTAACTTGTGTCATGTTTGAGTATCAAAGGAGATGATATATAGAAATAATTGATATTGAATAGTAATTTACATTTTACTATCACCACTACTTACTCTGGTAGAGATAATTTGCATTCGCCATGAAATATATATAAATATTTTTTAAATTTAAAAAATATTCTGTGGTTTGTTGTGAAACTAATTATGAAGAAAGACTAGAAGAGGGTTCTATTCAAACAGGTAGGAAGTCGTCTGTGAGGCACAGGGCGATACTCTTCCACTCTCCATGTGTACCACTTTTTCTGTGTTCTGTTCCTTTCCCTTAGTTTCTCCTTTTCAATTTTTATCATGAACAAGTAATTCTTCTTAGTTTGCTAATTATGCTTTATATTTACCCAGTATTCCCACAAACACTATATAACCCTAATGATGGACCTAAGCTCCTAATTCAGAGACGCACAATTTTCATAAAACAGTAACACCAAAAAAATTTTAAAGTATGCAGTGTGAATAAATTGAAAGATTTATTTATTTTTAGGGGAAGGGAGGGAGAAACAGAGGAAGAGAAACATCGATGTTGGAGGAAAACATAAATCAGTTGCCTGTTGCCCCCAAATGGGGACCTGGCCCACAACCCAGGCATTTGCAACCTTCCGGTTTGCAGCACAACACCCAACTCACTGAGCCACGCCAGTCAGGGCAGTGTGAATATCTTTAAAGGCAGGTATGCCTTCATGGGATGGTATGCAAGTTAATATTACAGCAAGCAGAATTGTAATAGTCAACAATTTGATTTGTTTGCTATCTGGAATTAGGCAAGTATCTACATTTCGATTTAAATTAATGCTTTATAAATGTGTATCATTATAATTATTGTTGAAAACTGTAAAGTTGCTGTATGATATTATTATTATAAAATGTTGAGCAATATCCTAATTTGCCTCAATTTTCAAAGTTCTACGCTAATTTTGATTATAGCAGAGGAATATGATGGCAGAAAAATGTGGTATTACTAATACCTTTTTTCTTACTGTTAAAGAAAACACCCGCCCTGCCTGGTGTAGCTCAGTGGATTGAGCACGGGCCTGGGAACCAAAGGATCGTGGTTCGATTCCCAGTCGGGCACATGCCGGGGTTGCAGGCCAGTTCCCGGCAGGGGACACATGAGAGGCAACCATTCATTGATATTTCTCTCCCTCTCTCCTTCCCTTCCCCTCTAAAGATAAATAAATTTAAAAAAAAGTAAAAAAAAAAAACCCAAAAAACAGAAAACACCCAATAAATTTCTAATACTACCATGACAAAATTCTAGGCAGTAAGACTTTGTAGTGAACCAGTGATTTTAATTGTTAGGTTGAGAAGGCCTGTGTATAATAGGCACCCAGTCCTCTAGTGCTCAGCTACTATCGCTCACGTAAAACAAGTGTAACTAAGTTTTTTAAAAAGAAAAATTCATGAAGAATTCAATTCATCAAATTATCGTGAACTATGCATGAGATATCTTATCTGAAAGATATATTCCAGTTCTTTATTTTTACTTTATTTATTTTCAGAGAGGAAAAGGGAGAGAGAAAGAGGGAAAGAAACATCAATCAGTTGCCTCTTGCAGCCCCCAATGGGGGGACCAGGCCCACAACCCAGGCATGTGGCCTGATTGGGAATTGAACTGGTGACCTTTTGGTTCACAGGCCAGTGCTCAACCCACTGAGCCACACCAGTTAGGGCTATCACAGTTCCATTAACAGGATTTTCTGGTATGCATGAGAAGGTCAAATCAGACTACATCCAAATAAAACCCAACACAGAGATAGGAGCAGCGGCCCATGCATGGAATTTATTGTGTGCTACTGTTTATAAAATACTCAAATAGTCCTGCACATGCATAATATTTCCAACTTAGACAGGAGACCATACAGGGTGCACTTTCTGGCAAACAAAACAATAGATGGTTCCGCTGCCTGGAGCTCTGAGTTGTATTCCAGGGCATGAGGGAAGCAGGCCACCAAAGTAAAGGGAAATACCAAACTACAGTGGCAATCAATACAGGTCAGTAATTGTGAAATATTAGCACATGGTTCCATTTAATTTAACCAAGCAGTTCGGTAACTATCAAAAGAAAATGTTCAACATGCAGACTTGACTCTTATGCCTCCACAAATAACTGAATGATTGGATTTGTTGCTTCTATGTTGCATTGCTTAATCAGAAACACTTCCAGAACATTTTAAAATTTCCTTTGCATCAAAACATAAAAATAACAAAAAGCCAGCAGCAAATCACCCTGGTGGCTATTTAAGCAACTTGAGTACTCACAATAAACTAAAATTTCTCATAACATCTAGGTAACCTATACATGTTGTACCTGTACATCATAGGTCTATATATTAAATATTTGCAAAATGAAAACATGCATACACAAAATACGTCAAGTTTTACAGACATGATTTGAATTAAAATTTACTTTGACAATGTACAAACTTCTTTTAAAGTATCTTAAATGAGTAATTCTGTAATTCTTCATAATTTTGTAATTTAGAGGTTTTCTTCTTAAATTTCTGGTGTGTAAATCACAAAAGATCTGGGCAAAAAAGATTCTAAATTAGTTTTTGAATTTGTGTTCAAGTAAGAGAGTGTGCCTAGAAATAGGTTATATATTCATAATTAAAAAATACCGAGACTATATTACAGAATTAGCCACATTTAAGAACTATAGACCTGAGGTCAGCATTTTGTATAAATGCCAACTGGGTTTCTCAGCATTTTGCCCATAATTCAAAATACAGTTTAGTAACCTTAGAAATGTATTTTAAGACCATGCTAATTCACGCTTTAAAGACATTTCATGGGGAAAAAGTCCACATTAGCTCTTAGGATTGCATTTGAAGTCATGGTTGAAAACAAAAATCTAATTCTACAGAAGGAAAAAGAAACCTCAATTGTAAACTTAAATGTGTGAACCACAAGCATAAATGGAGGTGCAGTGGCCCTCCACTGGAAATTGCCCCAAGCCCCTTGCTTACTGCTCTCCACCTTGGCAGCGATGACCCAGTCTTATCAGATAGCACAATATATCCCAGGGCCCACAAGCCTCTATCCACGAAGGGGGCTGGGGTCTCAAAAGCACAATGGTTTCTCCAGAGGGACTGTGACATTTACAGTCAGCATGGCTGACCCCTCCAGTTCCTCGGGTAGTCTGTCCATTTGAGGCCCGAGATGTGAGAGTCCCTGGGAAGCTGTGGGTCACTGGGCACTATGGTTGCCAGTCCCGTGGTTCTCAGTGGCATGTGCGGTGTTCAGAGAATTGAAACCATCTGGCTGTACAGCATCTTTCCGGGGTGGCATTCTCTCATTGATTCTATCCAAACCCTTTGCCTCTTCAAAACTGCAGATTCTATGTGGTGGAGAGAATCCTCGTATTGCTTAACAAAATGCAAATTTGATAAGTCAGTAATTGAAAAACATTTCTGAGATTTCAAAAACATAATTAATGATTTTTAAGAAGACATTAGCTATATGTAGAACATTTAAATATTACTTTAACTGAATTGTCCCCAGGCCAACTTCCCCTTAAAATGTGAAATGTTTAAACCTAAATATAAACATGACATCATAGATGACAATGTTAATGTAGCCTTTTAAAAACACACAGAGTAACTCTTCCCTTTCCCCCAAATCAACCTCTAAGCAATGGTCTTAGAGTTTTAGTCTAACTTCTACTGTACCAACTTTCTCCTACCTCAGACCCCCAAATCACCAGTAACTACCGCAGTAAGGCAGCATCAAGAAAAGGGGCAAGTGAAGAGGCTCAACAAGGTTAATCCTTGACATACAAATCTGGACCAAGAGCTTGGGAGGAGAAAGAGGTAAAGTTAAAATTTAGCAGATCAGAACTACCTTGGAGGCCAAGGTAACATCACTCCATCACCAGTGATATGAAAAGAAAAAGGCGGAAAGTGCCTCCAGGAGTCAGATCTGTGTTTTGCTGATAGTAAAAAAGTATTTGTAAGTTTCATATTTTAGGTGATGTCATCTTTAATTCACCACATGTTCCTGGGAAGCCCAAATCAAAATGAAAGGCAATTCTCCTCCAATTGTTATGGTTTCTAATTTACTTCACCTGGAATGATGTATTCTATATTAAAATGTGCATGGAAAAGAATTTCATACTACTGGTTATAATCTGGTTGCTTTAATATGTGCAGTCCCTGGGACTCAAGAGTGTTTCTGTGAACCAAATAAATGGTTGGGCAAATGGTTGAGCAAAGCATTTAGCAATGTGTAATATTAAGCCAACATATGATATACAGGAATATAATATCATCAACAAAGACTGCAGTAAAAAAAAATCATAGCTACAGCTTCTGTACCCAGGTGAATTACTGAAAATGAGTAAAAACAGACTCAAACCTAAGTCCAGAGTGGGTTTATTTAACTTAAAAAAGAATAATCTGAGTAGCACAGAATCATGCAAAATATGGGTTAGATCTTTCTTTATATGCAACTTTAAATGCCATGATATTATAGCATAACATTCTGTACTCTAAAGAGTTCAGGAAAATTAGCTAGTTTCATACTGTGCTATAAAAGGAGAAAAAAACAGACTGTCACTATGGATATCAGTAATTGTGATTGAGAGAGAGAAAGAGAGAGAGAGAGACACAAAGAGACAGAGAGAGACAGAGAAAGAGGTAACTTAAACTTGATGAGCCAGTGACTGATTTATCTTGGGCTGTGCAAGCTAGGAGTAAGATAAACCCACAAGACATTCTCTGATGCCCGCCCACACACCACAGATCTCTGCCCAGCGCAAGGACTCTGATCGTACCTTTTTCAGCCTCAATAGCCTCAACTGTGGCTGTACAGAAGTGAGCAGAGGCATGCAAAATGAATGAGAGAGATGAGAAGGGTCACATTGTACAGCAGAAAAGGCAATGATCACTTAAAATATCACAGTACCCCCTACTACATATCATTTAGAATTTAACACAATAGTACCATATTACAGCCCCATCCAATCCCCAGTTTCTGACACAGCACAGTTTAGACACAGCACTATGACAACATGGCTCAGAGCACAGAACACACAGACCTACTGTAAACAGACACCCCAGCACTCATGAAAATGCACTCCAGTATTAATTACCCATCTTGAATTAGGCATTCTCATGGCCTTAGAATTTTCCAACATTTTCGTTTTATCATACCCATCATAATCACAAGGGAATTCTCTATGGTGAAATTATGATGGTAGCTAGCAGAAGAGCAAACAAGAGATTCTTTACTTTCATGTCTAACTAAAACAATACTCATCACCAGTTGGTTCCCTAAGATATAAATTAGAAGTCAGCAGTATTTTTCCTGTTGCTTCTAAATCACAGGGCAAAGAATAAGCTGCAAAAGTTGATATGGCTACAATGAAATTTAAGAGTAGTAACTTGGTGAGTTACTCTAAGTAGGATAGCTCTGTAGCTGTTCTTTGTGGGTAACCTAAAAGGACCCCTAGGACCCTCTTGTCTACTAGGAACATCCTGTCTATTCTGACAATAATGTTCCAAATATCTAAAGAGATTAACATCTACAGCTTTAAAAATCCATTTATGTTCATTCAGTTTATCATGACCTCAAATCTGCCTAGGTACTAACAACTTGCATTCTCAAGTAAAGACAGAAAAAAGGCTACTGAACATCTTTTCAAACCCAGCTATCAACTAGACAAGAATCGAGAGACAGAACTGAGGTCTTACAGGCAATAAATACTACTTATTTCATGATGCGGACATACACATAGATCATATAAATAAAAATGTATTCTTGGTAAAGCTTGTCTCTGCCCACTTAGAGTATTTCAAAATATTAGTCATACATTTTATAGTCAACAATTTCTTTGGCTCATTTCTGGGTTTGAATTGTTTAAAGCACTTACATAAAGAACCGGGACCAAAGGCAGCAGAGAACAATAATACTGTCTGACAACACTGCCAATTCTCCACTTTACGTAAAGTGAACAAACTGAGACTATTTAGAACAATAATGCCCCATTCCTCCTATTTTGTTTCTTCTACAATAAGGCCAATTTAGAATAATTATTCCTAAAGCAACCTTTTAGCAGTATACATGATTTAGAAATAAATCTTATCTTAAAGTTATTAATGTGATAGGACATTGATGAATCTAAGGAGTGAAAGTAGACTAAATTAGAAAAGCTTTTTATCTCAACCAGATAGTAAAATAAATTGGGGACCCATAAGAAGTAGGATGAACTCTGAATAGGGAAAAAATTAATTCTCCTTAACTATTAAATATTACAAATAAAAGCAGATATATTTATTGGATACCACTGTACAAATCACCACTTATAAAATCTAGCCCTGTACATTTGGATAATATTCTTGGAATTTGCCCAGAGGAAAAAACCAGGATAAATTACCTATCTCTACTTGATTAGACCTATTCTTCAAAAGGTGGACTATTTTCTTTATCATTTAGAAGCTGAATGGGGGAAAAAAATAAAATGCCAATCAGAATATTTGTAGAGTTTGTGGTAACAGAAGTGATTTTATATGAAATATTTCATAACTTGTAATATATATGGCAACTAATTAAAGATAAAAACATCACTATAAGTAGTATCTATTGATTGTATTAATAGTTTAAATCTATACATTTTCAAATTATGAAATGTGATAATATACTTTTGAAATAATTCTATGGCCTTTTAATTTGATATGTAAAAGGATTTTCTAGGTCAAATGATATTCTCTGTCCTTTCTTGAGGCCTCTACATGCTCCTAAATCCTTTGCAGAATACAAAATAGCTTTCATACTCAAAACTGCATACCATGTCAAACTTAAATGCTTAGAATTAAAAGGTCACCTGAAACTTAAACATTAAGGTGGAAAGAGATCTGATAATTGCAAAATTCTATCTGAAAGGCACTGTTTTTCCTCTATTCGTTTTCAGTTTTATAGGACGTCTTCATGTGGCCTTAAGTTTAAGCATAGTACTGTCTCAAATTGTGTTTCTCAAAATTACACAAGATAAATGATCAAGAGGAATTTGGCATTACTAGACACTAGATGGCCATATATTTCCCAATATATGTCTTGGTGAAGGTAACAATATAGGGCTAGCTCCCAATTAAATTTCCATGAAGAAAATGCACATAAAATACGAATATCAAATACTACACCAATAGTTGTGCGGTTTGTAAAAAACACTTAATATCATAACTTTATTAACTTTAAAGTTATTACAAAGGCTATATTTATTTTGTGACCATAGAACTGAGGTCTTAGAATTTAAAAATGTTTTTGCAATACTTATTTCTCAGTTACTCACATCAGGAAACATGTCTACTAAAATTTAAAACACTAGGTAACTTTAAAAAAACACAAAGTTGCAGCTTTTGTATCAGTTTCACTATTTGTTCCAAAACAAGTTTACCTTTTGCTAAGGAAATCACTTCAACTACATGGTCAAATCACACTATCAAAAGCCATCACTGGCAGAAGTAGGGAGCTACCTAGTTTCTCAAATTGAACCCCTTAAGCTCATATCATCCAGTAACTCACTCCATGCTGGGAATAGACAGTCCCTTTAGTACACCTTTCTTTCAAAACTTCCCTGCAGTTGGGGCTGATTTCAAAATTGAAGACTGAGCTTCAGACTGCATGTAAATTAAAAATAAATAGAAGTGCTAAGCTGCCAACAAAGTGTGTAATTAGCAGGTGCTAATTGTGAAATCAAAAGACAGGTTTGTTGTGGGAACATAAAAGTAGTAATATATCCAAGGATAACTGAAATGACGGTGGTGTAGATTTATTTATGTATGAGACCCTTTCAGTTTTCTTTTTCTTTTCTGAAAAAAGGAGGAAGGGTATAACACTTTTTCCAGCTATTAAAACTCATCCTTTTTTCTATTAACATTGTTGTAAGCTTTAGTGAATGTTGAAGATCTTAATTTGTTTTAATCAAATTCCTTTTAGCTCATTTTTTAAATGTTTACAGTAGAGTAAGAAAAATGGAGGGCAAGGGATATAAATAAAATAGAAGCAGGTTTAAAAAAACTTTAAAAGACTTATTCAGAATAAAAATTTGAAACCATAATTTCAAAACACAACTGTCCTTCTCACATATGCCAGTGGGGGTATCAGACAACACAATAACATATAAAATAAAACGTGAATAGGCCATGAGTAGAAATTACTTGTACAGGAAAAACTCTTTTTATTTATTTAAGCATTTATTATGAGACTGAAATGAAATTCTGAATAGCTAATCTAACTTAAATTTATTCAAATATTTTAATTTGAATTTCCTTTTTTTGCTATCAACATTTACTAATTACAACACCAAAAAGAAACTGCTAATCATGATTAAGGAAAACAACAGCTCTGTTGATGCCTGTTTTAATAGAGCAATGACCCTTACAGGGCTGTCAAAAGTGGTACAATAAAATAAATTAAGCTTTCCATATAATATTTTTTGCTTTCCAACCACAAGGGAAAGAAATCTAGACTTTAAGTTACTGTGCATTGTCTGTAACATTCACAACACTCTCTTCTATTTAATCTGAAATGGGCTTTCAAAAAGTTAACACAGTATTTACACATATATTTACGCCAAAAAAGTTAGGTGTTTTTTTAATATAAAATATTCAATGAGCCAGATTACAGGAATGCTTTATGTATAATTCTTTTTATTTTCATGCAAAATAAAGGCACACTTAATAACACCCTTTTGACTTTGACTTACAGGATTTAAATTCAACCTCTTTTAACAATGACTTAATAACTAATGTTACATTCATGTTCAGAATGCACAAAATGCAACAAGTGCAGCAAACCTCAAAACAAGGTGCTACAAAGTTGCTTCTACATCAAAAGACAGACAAGTGTCTGATAGAGTAATTTAATTTAACATACTTTTACAGACATACAGCTAGCCTAAAGAAAGACAGACAGATTTAGGAAAGCAGCTACATCTGCAGAGGAAGGAAACAGCATGTTACAGACAGTCAATTATACATAGAACATTTGACAAACACCACAGAAAACAAACTTTGGCATCATTTACCAGGGTACAAAACCTTGCACAAATCTTTTGGCAAGTTAAGTGCGTAATGTTCTGGGGCCCAAGCAGACTGTTAATTCTAAAATTAAGTATCTGATAATAAAAGCATAGTCTAATACAATTACATAAAGGTAAAAAATAAAAAATAAACTTGAAAATACATTTCCATTTTAGTAATACGATGTAGTATATACTAGATTCACATTCTGAAACTGGGGCTTTTAAAAGAAAAGGGTGCATTAGACAAATGAATAAATAAATATTTCAGACATTATGATATGAGCTGCTCCCATATCATTCCATGAAAAGCTGAGACATGGTCAGTCCGACAGACTGACCATTATTTTCAACTGAAACAAATGCCCATTCTATAAATTTTCTGCCTTGGTCAATTTACTAATCAGATACTACCTATCATATAGTATTCTCCCTGTGTCAGCTGCTGAGACAGGAACTAAAAAGCAGAAGGAATTCCCTGCATGCATTATGTGTATTGTTAGCAAAAGAGTGAGGAGTGCCCCAGTCCATCTGAGGTACAGCAAGTTGCATAACATCATTACCACTTTGCAGGGTCTGCCGTCCTCCAGCCAACACTCCACTAGGCAACATCCCTGTGGGAGTCAGGCCCTTGAGTGTCAGCACACTTTCACTTTCTTCCCTATAGCAGAGAAATATAACAAACATCAGAAACTTCCAACAAGTACTTACTTTAAAGAGGAGGTAGGCCCAGATGTAGGTAGGACATGCACATAACTTACGGCATGCATTGCTATTACCATATTTTCCCAAATTCCAAGATATACATCTTTCTATGTTCTAAATGTTCAGATATGAGACTGTACCTTACAACTGAGGCATATACTGTGTTTCCTGAAAAGCTTTATTAAATAAATATATGGTTAAAATCTGTCACCAATGGGCACTATATGATTGAGAAAATATGGTATTTCATATCTTTTAAAGAGTAAATGTATTGATGTAATCACTTTTGCAAACCAAATTTAAAGGACTGACACATTCATGTGTACCCTTAAACCTGGTCTTCCTGAATGAACCCCAGGAAGATAATTTGTGGCTCCAGCAAAAGGGAGTTCCTATACAGATGAGCTAAGTTCATCTGGAATACTCTTAGAAAGTGCCCTCTTGCTCTGGCCAGTGTGGCTCAGTTGGCTACAGCATCATACTGTAAACTGAAAGGTCACCAGTTCAATTCCTGTTCAGGGCACATACCTAGGCCACGAGTTCAGTTCCTGGTTGGGACATGTATAAGAGGCAACAGATCGAAGTTTCTCTCTCTCTCTCCCCCCTCCTCCCCCTAAAATCAATAAGCATGTCCTCAGGTGAGGATTTTCAAAAAAGTTTAAAAAAATCTTAAAAAATAAAAAGTGTCCCCTTCTTCTTATCCTGCTCTAATTTTTAATGTGTGAACTAGTACTTTCATCACAGAAGGCCAAGAGATACCAAAAGTGAACAATAATAATCACAAGGGTCAAAAACTCTAGTTTCAAAGGGACTTGTGTTCCCCTCTTCACTGTATAAATGTAGAACTTCTTTATAGAGAGAAGGCTACTATATTGCTCTTAGAAGTCAAAGAGGACATTGTTTGTTAACAAAGTACAATAAAAGTAATTTCTATGAAACAAATAATTAGAAAAATATATCATTACCTGAGAACAGAGAAGACCCTTGCCATTTTGCCAATTGCTCGAATTTTGTTTCTTATGATTTCTTTCCGGGCTGCAGCTGAACCTACTTTCAATGGAATAAATAAAGACTCAGTTTAGGGCATTCACACTTGCACCATGCTATTAGCCTGTTCCACACTCATCTGAACTAATACCCAGCCCCCTGCTACCAGCTCATATGGAGGAGACTACATGAACTCATGACTAAAAGCTTTTCACTCTTTCAATGTTTAGCTCAACATTGGTCTAACACTGGAATCTGATACAGATGCAAATGAAAAATAATCCACAAACTTTATGACTCTCACACTACTGACTAGTCAGTGAAACTGCAATAGGAAAGAAACTACTGCCCAACCTGTATCACAAGCCAAAGGACAAAAAAGTAACAACTCTACAATCTTTGTTTAATTCTCATCAGAGCCAATAGCATGCAGACTGACAGACAAAAATTGCTAATACCTACAGTTGTCTTTTAACTATTATAAAAGCCTTTGACATGCAGGCTGGAAATATCCCATCATACTATGACAAAATGAGTTTCCTTGCTCTCTAAAAACAATGGTAGGAAGTGACTACGATGCAGGTGACCCAGACCTAAGGGCTATACCAGCATTTCAACAACACTACACATCTCAACCTCATGAACTACATATTTTCTAAGGTCATGCAAATATATACAAGCTCTTACATAGGTGAGTATGACACAAGGAGAGTAAGCAATGAGAAAAGACTTCCTAAAAACATGGCTAAAGGATCACTAATGTCTCGTTTCCTATTTATTTATTTATTTGTTTAGAGATTTTTGAACAAGAGTTTATTTGAGCCAAAACTGAGGACAATTGCTGGGGCATAAGCTCTCAAGTGCTCTCTAATGCTTCATTTCTAAAGGGTTAGCTATGGTGCCTATTACTGATACAGAAGAGAATGTACCAAAATAACTGGATCTTTAGCTAATGAAACACTCAAAGGTTTTATCTTCTTTCCTTGGCCTCCAGAAAGAACACTAATCTCAGTCCTGTCATCTCACAGATAGCAACTAGAATCACTCTGGACCCAAGGATGTGGTATCTTAGAACTGTGTTTCAATATGATGAAAACACATAATACGGAAGCACCATGGTTGAGGAGAAAGTTAAGGAAAGGCTAAAGACACTAGACCAAAAGGGGCATTAGATATACACAGGTCTGAACAACCACAGTGTTCTGGCTAGAAGATTCAATCATCCCACAAATATATATAATTAAAAACTAAGATGATGACTGGACCTTACTGCAAGGAAATAGAAACCCAATTTCAAAGATGAAAACAAAAGACATATTTTAGAGAAAACAGGCTCCATGACCGTTTATGGACTATAAAGGGTAATATTATGAGCACTGAAACTACAGCTTTTATAAGTCCAAAATTGTGTTGGTATTTTCAAGATGCAAACAAACAAACGAACAAACAAACACTGTAAGTCTCAGAATCACAGAATATTAGAATTTGAAGAGACAGTAAAGGTATTTCAAGTTTCGATCTCTTCATTTCACAAATAGAATAAGCTTACTAAGTATTTTGTCCAAGAATATAAAGTCTGATTCTACTCAACAAACTGATAAGACATTTTGCTTTAAAATTGACAAAAAAAAAAAAAAAAGCTAGGAGAAGAGTACACGGTGGAGGAAGATACGTGTAATGAAGTACATTCATAGTTTCAGTCTTAATTTATATATCTGCAAAACTGAATGCTATGTAAATTATACTGACTTCAAATTTAAAAATTCACTGGAATATAAAAAACATTGTACAAATCAGGATTTCAAATCAGTCTACAAACACATCATGCATAATATTAAAGTAAATGTCCACAGTAAAATTACTTTGGGGAATAGACAGACAATCAAACACCCCTAATCATGCAGGGAAAAGTACAAAACATTACAAATAAGCAAAAGAATGAAATTTTAAAACAAGAGGAATGAAAAAGAGGGAAAAATATTTCCATGCACAGAAAGACAGATATCTTGGAATATGACTTCTAAAAACATCAAATTCTAACTTAGAACGTAAACTAAATTTGTATAAGGCCCAAGAGGACTCTGTATAAATAGTACTCTATGAATGTGCTAACTTACATGGACATGAGGATTAAATTATGAAGTCATATTTCAAAACAGTGTAACTCTGTCTGGTCTGTACCTTTTTTATTGCCATATATGAGCCGTTCTTCAGATGGAGAGTCCAGAAAAAAGGAAGTGAATGATGGAGAAAAGGTGATTGAGACAAATAAAAAGATAGAGATTTAACTTGGCAGTGGTACTGAAGAATGAATGTAGAAAGAGAAAAATGAAGGCCTTCATATTTGAAATTTGAAAAATGTAGTACTGTAGGAAGGGGTGAATAAAAGAGGGATGCCACTGTGCAGAGCTCTAAAGGAAAGATTTCTTAAAAGATGTGTTCAGAAGAAATTATGGACAGAATGACTATAATATTTGATGAAAATAGACAAATTAGGGACAAAAATACACGTGAAAACATGTAAGACTGATAAAAGACTACTAACAATCGCACATTTATATTGATACCCCTAAAGAAATGTATCACACATGGAAGCATGTTAAGTGAAAGGTAATGACACAAATATGATACAAACTCATGTGGTTCTTCAAGGACACCAACATCTGCAAAATCTGTAGTATATACAGAGAAATGTAGGTAACTTTGTAAACTACCTCAGTGGAAAACCTCACCCAATCTCAGTAAAGGAAAGACTAAGCCTCTTGCATTCCATAACAACAAGAGCACACAATTTCTTCCATCTGAATTGTAGAACTTCTGCACATACTCAGGATCAACAGTATGTGCTTTCTGTTCCTAATAGAATCTGGGAGTTTGAGGGACATTTTTTTTGCAGAAATAGTTAACAGATCTTCTCTAAGCAAGTAATAGCTAAAAAGAGTAGGCAGCAGAAATGTTTCATTCAGGCTTTCTGTATCTTCCATTCTAGTGCTGACTAAGATACATGATTCCATTACAGGAAATGAAAGGTTTAGTTTAGTATAACTAGAGAAAATATAGATGATGTATTTCCTTTACCAAACTCAAGATTACAGATATCTGAAATAAACAGTATGCATTCTAAAAACCTAAATATTTAGTATGCATTCTAAATATTCTATATTTCACAATAATCAGTGTTCAAAAATTCTTTAATGATTAAATAATATCTCTAAAAGAATGCTATGTGCATTTATGTGTCCAATATTAATGCAAATATTTGCCTTTAAAAATAACCCCACACATACATTTGAGAACCAAAGATCATCATTTAAGAAGAGAATCTTATTCCTTCACCCAATTTCAAACTTGAATATTCAAAAATTACTCTTTCCTTCCTGTCACTGGGAAATCTCCAATCTTGTGCTCTCCCCTTCCTCACAGAAAAGCTAAACCCTGTTCTGCCTCCAGAGCAACCCCCCTACCCCATCAAGTTTTCTTTCTAAGTCAGATTTCTCCCCAGGCCCAGTCCATAGGATGGTTCCGCTGCTGAGTAGAAGGAGGAGAAGGAGAGAACAGAAAGCATGCTATTACAGTGAAAGGAAAGCAAAAAGGTGGATAGTTATGGGGAAGAAATGTGGAAATATGAATAAGGCAAGGAAATAAACCTAGTTCCAGGAGCTCTTTTCCCTACCTCAGCCCAGTATCTATCCTAATCTTCTCCCCTCTTCCTCCATTCTTCAATGCTCTGCCTCCCCTAAACCACTCTCATTCCTTCGTGCAAACTCTCAGACCCATATTCTTAAAATTTTCTTGGAGTTCTTGCTCCTAGTACTTAATAGTATAAAGGTGAAGAAATGAGGAACTGAGTATATTTTCCATAGAAACACTGTCAGAAATAGTGCTACCAATTTTAAAAATTAAGAGTGGGGAAAAATTTTTGTCCTTTCTATTCCTTCAGTCTGTAAATAAGAAGATCCTGAGAAGCTAGGGAACTTTTCCACGATGACACAGCTAGTATAGTAGTAGTGCCAAGACACTGAACCACTGATCCTTTCCACTAAATACAATGCCTCTTTAATAATCAAATGTGATTCATCCCTGGAGTGTAAGCATGACATAAGAGGACAGATAGGCATAACTTATCATTGATAGGAAAAATATTGATAAGACACATTAAAAATCTCATTGTAAAAACTAAAATAATATTTTATATTTATTCCTAGTTGAATCCCTCAAAATTATTTAGTATCTATATGTATATAAGTCACAGGTATCTAAACCACAAACTATACTAGACTTACCAAGAAAACTTTTTTCCTATTCATCATAGGAAGAAAATTAAAGCATTACCTATTTAGTATGTTAAATACTCTAATTTAACATACTATTTGCAATACTGACATATTTTTTAAAGAAAAAAGGTAAAAATATAGAAAATAAATAATATTAGCCCTATGCAAATGACTTACTTTTAAGTTTAGAAAAACAAAATAAAAATTACCATAGGAAATAATTTTTGTGATCTAAGTTGTTGAACATAAGATAAATCCACAAATATATAATTACTTTATCCAGTTAGAAAATACACTGAGAGATACCTGTTATCATAAGAATATAAGGGGGAGGGGAAAATAAGGAGACTAAATGGTAATGAGAAAATACAATAAAGATGAAAACAGTACATAAAATACTGAAGTATTAATTTAACTTGGTAATAATAGATTCTTTTCTTATTTTAAAAAATATTTTATCTATCTATTTTGAGAGAGTGGGGAAAGGAGAGAAAGAGAGGAAGTCAAACATCGATGTGAGAAACATCAATTGGTTGCCTCTCTCGTGTGGGTTCTGACAAGGGACCAAACCTGCAACCAAAGCATGTGCCCTGACCAGGGGACCAAACTAGTAACCTTTTGCCTTGTGGGAAAATGCCCAACCAACTAAGCTGTACTGATCAGGGCAATAACAGGTGTTACAAAGAAAAACTATAATTTTAAATACTATAATTATATTATTCCATTATATGGAGTACATTAAATGGAGTAATTATAGTAAATGAACTAATTATATAGAGCAAGAGATCTAGATCTTAGTTTGGAAAACTAAGTATTGTTTTTTTAAAAACTTCCTAGAGCCCTGGCTGATGTGGCTCAGTGGACTGAGTGCTGGTCTGTGAACCAGGAGGTCGCTGGTTTAGTTCCTGGTTGGAGCACATGCCTGGGTTGCAGGCTGGGTCTCTAGGGCACGGTGTGTGAGAGGCAGCCACACACTGATGTTTCTCTCCCTCTCTTTCTCACTCCTTCTCCTCTTTCTAAAAATAAATAAACAAAATATTTTTAAAAATAAAATAAACACTTCCTAGATTTAGCCCTGACTGATGTGGCTCAGCTGATTAGGCATCATCCTGCAAAGCTAAAGGTCGCTTGTTCAATTCCCAGTTAGGGCACATGCCTGGGGTTTGAGTGTTCAGTCCCTGGTCAGGTATGTGCAAAAAGCAACTGATCGATATTTCTTTCACTCTATTTCTCCCTCCCACTCTCTCTAAAAACAAATGAAGAAAATCTTAAAAACAAAACAAAAAAAACCTTCCTAACCCCTTGCTGGTGTAGCTCAGTGGATTGAGCACAGGCCTGTGAAGCAAAAGGGTCACTAGTTCGATTTTCAGTCAGGGCACATGCCTGGGTTGTAGGCCAGTTCCCCAGTAGGGGACACATGAGAGGCAACCATACATTGATGTTTCTTTCCCACTCTTTCTCCATCCCTTCCCCTCTCTCTAAAAATAAACAAATAAAAATTTTTAAAAAGAACAAAATTATTTTAAAAAAACTTCCTACATTTAGATATAGATTTAATGTAATACTAATTAAAACTCCTACTAGCCATTTCACATAACTTAGCAAATTAATAGAAAAGTTTACCTGAAAATATTAGGGGGCTTATGTACCCAAAATTACTTCAGTCATTATATTGATACCTGTAACATTATGAGGTAGGCACTATTACCTTCCTTTTGAAGATCAGGAAACTGAGGCTCAGAAAGGTTAACTTGCCTGAGGCCACCCAGCCATTATAAGAAACTTAGAGTCTGAACCCAGATTTAGTCTTTACAAAAGTGGTAGCAGAACAGGAAAAATAAATACTTAATTAAAACTATTTAAAAATTGTATGGAATAGACAAATATGGTGAAACATGTTAAAATGAAAACTTTTACACAAACATGAGATAATTAAAATAAGGAAAAATAAATATTATTCAGTAAAGCTTATTACCCAAACCAAACCAAAAAACTAAAAAACCTGATATAAATAATTTATTTCAGTTAACAAGCCAGAGTAAAAAAAGCATATCTCTCTGCCTGTCACCAACAGATGGCAATAACAGACACTTGCACAGTCACTTTGTACTCAGAACAAATGAGCTTACAGCAGGGTTTAAGAATCGGACCTGTCTGTAAGTAAAGAAATATCAAAAGAGTTTTCACTCAGATTTTACTTGGTAAGTGGTCAACTGAAATGGGCAGTTTACATGGTTGGAAAGTAGACAGTAATTTTTTCCCTTAACATCAAGCAAATGTTAAATTAAACCAACTATAATTTACTACTATATAGCCACAAAGCAAAATAAGCAAATACAAGGAAAATCCAATGAGGTGGGCCTGTGGAGAAATAAATCTATGAATTCACTGATGGAATCACTTCGTATTAGTCTGATTCTTCTGCGGAATAACCTGGCAATTCAAAGCTAAAATAATAAAGCTAAAATGTATATTTTTTAACTGTTATTCTGTTCTACAAATTTATTCCAAGAAGGAAAATAAAACTGTTGTACAAATATATTTATTGTATGTTATTCATAATAAGGATAATTTAAAGCTACCCAAATGCCAACCGATGAGATTAACTATGAAAATTATTGTATATCAACATACTTAGAAATATGCAGCTATTAAATGTTACCAATATATAAACCATGTTTAATACATAGGAACATTTAACCATAAAAAGTATACCAACAAAAATGTGAAGGGCGTGTGGAAGAAAATAAAGAGTTTTCAGTTTATTAGTTGTTTATGTCTTTGTTTATTCAGTTAATTAAATTTAAAAGTTTTAAATAAAATTTTCAAAACAAAAATTGAAAATTTTTCTGTTTCTGTGGTAATATTTATACTATAAATGCACATTAGGTACATAGGCTGATTGGCTTTTATAAGAACCAACAACTGTGGATAACTTCATTTCTAAAGAAAAAAGTGCTTTCTGAATCTAGTGTAGAGTGTAGACACTAAAGTGGTTTCTTAGAACACAACCTCTCCTAAGTTGGGACAGCCTACTTTTGTTTTTGGAAAGAGGAAGTAACAACACTAGGGGTTCAGGTATGTTTCTGATGCACTAAGCAATACTGTACCAATGAAACAAACAGCATTTTTATCCTCCCCTCTCTAAGCAGTGTCTATATTCATGAAGAACCACATCTTTTTATACCTTCAATTTTCCTTTCCTTCTGTTCCTTCTTCCAAATTTCCCCTTCCCCCAAATTCATCTTCTTCCCCATACAAACATAAAAATATTAAATCACTAATATTATTTTAAAATCTTAAATAATATCTGAAAAAGTGTCACTTATCAAATAGCACAATCATTTGAGCTATGACTATATTTTGCAAAAGAGCGTGTACTAAAGTGAGGCAGTTAAAAGATACTATTCCACAATTTAAAAAATAGTAAAATGAATAATCATACCATCAAACTGGTCTTCACCTTCAGTCATCAGTTCGTCATCAGAGCAAATACTTAGAACATTTACCAACATTTCTGTCACTATTCCAAAGAAACAAAACAAAACAAAAAGTTACACATTAGCTGCCTATATTCACCTGTCTATATGTATACATAGTAACTATTCATATACATGGTCAAATGATTAACCCAAGAAGACTAACACATTCTAACAGCAGGAATGATGGAGTTAAAAGATACAGTCCTGGCTAGCATAGATCAGTGGATTGAGCATGGACTGCAAACCAAAGGGTTGCAGGTTCAATTCCCAGTCAGGGCACATGCCTGGGTTGTGGGCCAGGTCCCCAGTGGGGGCCACATGAGAGGCAACCACACGTTGATGTTTCTCTCCCTCTATTTCTCCCTCACTTCCCTCTCTAAAAATAAATAAATAAAAATCTTTTAAAAGATACAAAGGCTTTCAAAATGAATAAACAAGTTATCTATTTAATAGGTAACAAGTATGATGATATTCTTTAAGGATTATGTTTTAAGGTCTCTTAGAAAAAAGAAATGAAGACCTACAGAGATGAGACAGAGATGAAAAACATCTAAATATATATTTATTTTTTAAATATATACATTTAAATTTTTTATTTATGGATATAGCATTAAGAAGTAAGAAAAAAATCACAGCACAATCCCACTGTTGCAAAAAAAAATCCTAGGACTCAATCTTTTAAAAGCTGGCTCAAACAACTCTCCTGAAACTTAACTCATATGACTACTAATGACTACCTAACAACCTGAACGAACACTTTGTTCTTAGGCTTAATCTACCTTTACCATTCTACATATTTCCCCCTTCTTTTTGCCCTTGGTTTCTAGAATTCTACTCTTAAGGTTTTCCTACCTTTAGACTATTTTTCCAAAATTTGAATATTCTGAATATTCTTTCTGCACTTCTGTTCTTTTCATATGCTCAAATTTCTTGGTGATCCCATCTATTACTATATAGTTTAAAATATCACCTTTTTGAAGATGATTCCCAATTCTCCATTACCAGTCTTGACCTCTCTTTCAGAGTCTGGATTTCTTGCTGGTTTTATTGGCAGCCTCTTAAACTATTTGTATACTGTCTGTTTCCCTTACTAGAATGAAAGCTTCATGAATGTAGTGTATTGTTTTGTTTGCCATTGTATCCCCAGAGCCTAGTACTGTGCCTGGCACGTGACAGGCAACCAATAAGTATCTGACAAATTAATAAATAAAAAAGGTATAATAAATTTCAACCAGTAAATTAAAATGTCTATTCAATATCCTGAGAGCACCTAGAAATGAATAACTCTGGGATTCATATATAAAACATCCAGTCCCGCAGTGGCAGGTCTGGCTCAGTCAATCAAGTGCCAGTGTGCAAACCAAAGGTTTGCTAGTTTGATTCCCAGTCAGGGCACATGCCTGGGTTGCAGACCAGGTCCCTAGTAGGAAGCATTCAACAGGCAACCACACACTGATGTTTCCTCTCCTTCTCTTTCTCCCTCCCATTCTCTCTAAAAATAAATAAATAAAACATTAAAAATAAATAAATAATAGTAATAGAATGCCCAGTCCCTACTCTCCAAAAGCTTACTAACTACTAAAGAGTGTGTGTGTATGCTACAAAAGAGTGATGAGCACTATGCTGTAAATATACAGAAGTATGCCAAAGATCTGCTAGTGAAAGGAAGGCTTTTGGTAGAGGAATAATAAAGTAGAAGTATGTCCAGGTAGAAAGGGCAGATAAGGCATTCAAAAAAAAGTTAGGAAAAATATGAGGTAGTCATATAAATCAATGGAATACAATTAAGAGTCCAGAAATAAAACCTCACATTTAAGGTAAACTGATTTTTTTAAATTTACTGATTTGAGAGAGATTGAACGAGAGAAGTTGATTTGTTGTTCTGCTTATTTATGCGGTTATTGGTTGATTCTTGTATATGCCTTGACAAGGGATTGAATCAACAACGTTGGCATATTGGGATGATGCTCTAACCAAATGACCTACCCAGCCAGGGCAGAAGGCAGCATTTCTGCTCTTAGGCCACAGCATCAGGAAAAAAACCTTGAGATTAGTTCAGAAGTCAATATTTAGTTGGAAAGACCTAAGCACTAGACCAGAGGAACAGAAACCCCTTGGTATCTGGATGTCAACAGAGAGAATTAAAATGAATTCCCCCCAAGCCCAAAGTCCATTTTAGCCTAACAAACTGCTCAAATACAACCCAACAATGACCACTTGAGGTTTAAATACAAATATAAAACCCAAGAAGGAACAGAAATGGTCATTTGATGATACAGGAAAGAAATCAGTTAAGGGGAAAGATTCAGAAGTAATTTAAAGATATAGAAAACCTAACTGATGAAGCAAGTTTCCTGAAAAAGCAGAAGGGAAATAGAATCCAGGGACACAAAGACAAGAACTCAAGATGAGTCCAGCTTATAAAGTAGAGAACAGTAAGTACAGAAAGCGGCCACTAATGTTTTGTGTCTTCTCTCAGTGTGAGGAAAGTGGCTGGAAAAAAGGATGAAAATTTAGACTACATCTTAAAGGAAATCAGAGAGGAAGCCAACCCGTGACATAAAGGATGTTTGAGTACTATCAAGAGCCCAGCTAATGCACCCAAAAATCAAAGGGTGGTACCAGTTTATAAGGTTGTTTACATATCTTCAGCAGTGCTATAGATCCTGGCTATAAGTATGGAGAAACTGAAGGGCTAGACTTTACTGGGACTGAGTTATCACAAGCAAAATAGAAAACCAAGGGATAAAAAGTCTGAAGGTGTGTTAGTAAAGATGGGAGGCAAGGAGAGTTTTGACTAGTAAAAAAATTATATGGTCAAAGGCCTAGTGATTCCAATGAAGCTTAAGAGCAGCTGTAACTAGAACGATGGGTTGATAGAATAACAGGAGTGTTCATCAGAGGGTGTTAATGGCACTATCATTATCAGACTCAAAACATCCAAGTTATCTTTAACCATTCCCTCCCATTAAACATGCAATCTTGTTAAGTCTCACTGGTTCTACGTCTACAGTTCTTGCAGTTCCCCCTGCTCTCTATTCTAGATCCTACCAAAGCTTCATTATGTTTCTATTTGACACCTGATCTATCTTCATAACAGGTCTCTCAAACTTCAGTCTTTCTTCCAGTCCACTTCACCCGAATAATTTTCTAAATAACCATCATGGTCATATTCTGTTTCAGTTGCTCTCCACCTTTATGAAAGTTCCAAATTCTTGTGTGTTGGTGATCCCAAGCCTCACAATCTAGGCATGACTTAACTTCTCATTCTTTTTCTACTACTGCCCACACATCCTACTGGCTAATCAAACTGAATGCCTTAACATTTATCAGTGACCTTATGCTTTCTTGCTTTTAGACTCAGGCTTGGGAAGTTCTCTTACATAGAATTCTCATGCTTATATATACAAGCACAATTCCACCATTCTTTGAGCCCTAGACCAAATGTTACTTTAATCCCTTGGATAGATACAATCTCCCCTCTCCTCTTAATTGCTTTAAAACTATACTTGTCTTAAGAGTGCTTACTGTATTACATTTTACCATCATTTATGTAGCTTATGTACATATCTATATTTTTGTATCCTAAGTACCTTGCATAAAACACACATTAAAAAAAATCTAGTAAATGAATAAATCTTATATGTATGACCTTTTATTAAAGATCACACCATATTGTATCCTCTAGAACAGAGGTTTTGAAATTGGATCCAGGTAACCATCTGACTTCAGATGTGTGAGCATCCTGAAAATGTTATGCATATGTACAAATGTAAACATATATGTACATAGATTTTTCTGGAGTAAAAATCCATAACTTTCATCAGATTCTCAAAAGTGTTTTGTATTAAGAAACTGATGTTTTTGTGTAGTTTATCATAATTAAAAAGGGAGTTCTTACTATAAAATTTTTCCATTTTCTAAAACATTTATAAATTTAAAAAAACTCAGCTGAGACTTGATTGAAAATATTTGAGGTGTGTGTTGGGGAACAGTAGATGGGGATATAAATGACACAGTATAGGCCATGATTTGACAATTGTCAAAGCTGAGTAATTGGTACATAGGAGCTCATCTTATCATTTACTCTGCCTTTGTATATGTTGGAAATTCCAACAATTTTTAAAAATGAAATAAAAAGCCCCCAAAAGGTTAAAAAAAACATGGCTTTTATCTAACTTGAGGATTAAACCAGCCTCTCAGGAAATCTCTGGTTTGTGTTAGTTGCTTCCCAGAAACTAGAGCAGAGTCAAACTGGCTTGTTTAAACAGTAGAACAAATAAGATTAATTATCATTTGCTGCTTTCCACACCTAAAAAAACTTTCACTAGACTCAGTAAGTAGTCAGGTGACCTGGCTGGGTGGCTCAGTTGACTGGAGCATTATCCCACACACCAGAAGGCTGTGGGTTCAATTCCTGATGAGGGCATATGCCTAGATTGCAGGTTCCATCCTCGGTTGGTGGAAGCACATATGGGAGGTGGCATATCAATGTTTCTCTCTTGAATCGATGTCCCCTCCCCCCCAAAAAAATCAGTGGACATATCCTCAGGTGAGGATTTTTGTAACAAAAAAGGTAGTCAGGTTATCTAAACAATTATTAAAATGGAAAAATATGCAACAAGTTTGAGAAAAACTTCCTATTGTGCTCAACAATGGTTAGTATTCTATTTGTATGTAATATTGAAATCTGAGCTTCACACTTTTTAAAAGATGTGAATAATTTAGAGAAGACACATAAAAAACAACTAAAATGGTTAAAAGGTTTGAATACTTCCTCACTTATCATAGGTAAGATGATTTAGAGTGGCAAAAGAACAAAAGATGACATAGTAGCAGACTTCAAATGCAGATACGCTGATAGAAATCTGTTCTCCATCTTCACTTATGAGAGAGCAACCAAAAGTAGACTAAATCTTCTCATCTGTCAAAAGAAGTTACACTACGCATGATTGTTAAGTTCACCATGAGCTCTAAAATTCCGTGATTCCTTCCTGGTTTCTGATGGGTGAATTAGTTGAGATAAACTATTATTGTTATTTTTTCCCCGTTGAAACACTTATAGCACAAACATTTAAATTAGGTATAATTAAGTATCTCTTTATTGTGGAAACATCAGAGAATAAAATTAAAATTTATGAAATGTCCATTTTCCTCCTAACCTACCTTTCCTACATTCTCCATCCCCCACATTCCACCCACATTACATTAAAACAGCTGAGTTGCAGTCTAGCCTGGAGACAGGGAAGAGGCAAGATAAATTCTTAAATTACCTTTAGTCTGATGATGCTATGATTGAACTATTTCTCATATACAAAGATAGAAGGTTATAAATGTAATGCATCCTAAGCCCTTTACTGGTCCCCTTCTCAAATGCTAAAGTGGGTAATTCTATCTTCACATTAACTTAATGTTGACCTATTGAGTAACTGATGAAGAGTCAAGGCAATCTAAAAAAAACTTGTTTAACATGTACTGCTTAAGTATTAACTCCAAATTTTAGAACCAAAAACTGCCTTGGCAGAAGTAACACCTCAAACAGAAAGAAACATTTTGTAACAATGAAAGAGGTGACAAAAAATAGAGAAGGACATAGAACAAAATGTTTTACACATCATATCTGTACTCTCACCATACTCTTCCACATAAGGAAACTAAGGTATTGCCTTGTGGAAAAATTAATACAAAATTGGAAATGTGATAAAATAAGGAAATCCTAAGAATTTTATAGAACCAGAACAAAACACAGAATTTCTTAAATAGCATTTATGTTCTCTTTAAAAGCCTACTGAGTTTATACTAATAGGTATCCCTGTAATTACTAAAGAAGCATTACCATCAAAATTGCATACATATTTTTATAAGAGAAGAAATATTAAAATTAGAACCTGAATTTTTCTTTACCTTTTTTTTTTTTTTTTTTACAGAGTACAGGACTGCTATAAAATGACTAACACTGCCCAAAATAAGGCCTATGAAATTCTCCCATGGGCTGCTATGACATCCCCAAAATTGGCGTTAGAACATATAAAAGTGTCCATTACAAAGCAAAACTATACCTCTATAAAAGATTTAAGCTAAAGAAAAAAGGAAAACCCAACAGCTGAAGAAAACATCAGGCTATTTATAAGTCTTCTCCCAGTCCCCCAGACACATTCACAAGGGGGTTGTAAACAGCTAACTAAAATATCTCTGAGGCTTTCAGATCCCCACCCACTGACACAAGTAGAGCTGTACCCACAGTGAAACTAGACTTTACCTTCCTTTACCAAGTATGTGCCTGCGATTGTAAACTGAAATAAATCTAACAGTAATAAAACAATGTTTTAAAAATTAAAATTATACCTTTTTCTCCAACAAATGGTAAAGACCATGTGAAGACATCCATAAAATTGGGCAACCAGTAAGGATGTGGAGAACAGTTAAACTGTCTAATATTCATCACATTATTTTCATACTTTAATACAGCAGCTGCAAGATAAGTGTGAATGTCAATGTAACAATTTGTCTTTAGCTCCAGAAGTCTAAAAACATAAAAGCAGAAAAATATCTTTTTAACAGGGTAGAGAATCAAGGGATGAGTGGAATGAGGGCTAGTAGAGGGAGGTAAGGACAAATTTTTAATAATGAAACACTTTTTGTTTTTCAACACACTTTTATGTAGAACATAGTCAGATATTATTATTAATAATTCTTTCTAAAATGTTTGTTTTACTTTATAATCCAATGATACATATACACTTTTACTAAATCCAAAATTGTGAAAACTCCATTTTTAGAGGAAACACAGAATGGCAATGAACAATTTTCTAGGCTTAAAAGTTCATATAAGGTAGAGAAATTTAAGAGTCTTTTTAGCTGCAGGCAACCTGAAAAGGATAGCTGACTGGTAATAAAGAAAAACAAAACAAAACAAAAAACCCCAGTGTGAAACATTTATAAATGTATGAATACATTTATTTCACTTAATATTGGGAATCAAGTGAAATAGTATAAAGAAATATTTTACTTCATTTAGGACAAAAATCCATTAAAATACCAAAAAAAAAAAAGAGAGAATATAAGAGCCAAATAAGCCAAAAGATAACATACTCGTCTCAATTCTAGGTATTTTCTTAATGTTTCAATATGCTGATATAACTAATATCTTAAATTAATTGACGTAAGTTTCAGTCACTGATTATATTATTTTGAGGAAC
Organism: Artibeus jamaicensis; assembly: GCF_021234435.1. Taxonomy (NCBI): domain Eukaryota; kingdom Metazoa; phylum Chordata; class Mammalia; order Chiroptera; family Phyllostomidae; genus Artibeus; species Artibeus jamaicensis. Next base: position 24,902,034 of record NW_026521788.1, read on the forward strand.
ACTGGGTTAGATGGGCTAGATTCTAATCTAAGCTATGGTACACACTAGCTTTGAAATGCTTAGTAAATTATTTACCTAATCTGTTTCTCATTTATAAAAAGGACTAATATGTCCACCCTGCCTACTTCAGAAGTTTGTTTTAAGATCAGAGAATATATTTCACCTGATAGTACATAAAAGTATAAAATGCTCTGCAGATATTATAATAATTATGTGGCTATATTTTTTTCATTTTAATAAAAAGTATCAAAATACAAATGTTAAATTCCAAGATTTGAGGTTCTGGCTAATACAGAATCACAAGTAATACTGTTTGTTTCTCTTATGAAATTCCCATGAAATAAAAGTATTTTAAATTTAGTGTCAGAAATTAAAGGCTTGATACTAAGCTTTCAGCATTAAAAAAAGAATCTAGAAAATTGTCTTACATATAGGATGAAACATTATAAACATATCATACCACATAAGCACTTGAATCACTAACACTATAAACAGACTCAGAACTACCAAGAGACATTTGATTTTGACAAGATAAATTCAATGGTTTGAGTTTCTTTTCTTAGTATTAAGAAAATTGATACAAGTAAGGCAGCAGTCAACTGAGCACTGAACACTAGCTTTGTTAATACTGACAAGGGGAAGTCACACTTGAGAAATGAGAACACTAGCAGAAAGTTAAAGGTAGGACTTGATTTTGTTCTTGAGAATGAACAAAACTTAAGATATGTTTCTCCTAAAAAATGAAGGTACATTTCATCAGTTTTTAAGTTTATAAACCAAAATATAATTTTAAATATTTTAGCACTGGCATAACCATTAAAGGCTGCATTAATTCTAGCTTCTAATGATTAGCAACTCAGTTAACATCAACAGTTTGGCTGTTTTGGTACTTAATATAGTATTAAGTTCTTGCAGCATATTCTGTATCAAAGTTATTATATAGCATGGTACTGTTTGACCTGTGGCAAATGTTTTAATCTTTTAACCATCATCTCCAATCATCCAAAGAACTTTACTCTTCCTCTCTTGAATTTACACCAAGACCTATATTTAACAATGACCTCATTATCTCTCTAAAGTCTGTTCTTTTTTCCTGGCACATTCACTCCAGTCTGACCCTTCAAACTATGACAGTCAAATGAATTCCAGACACATCGAGACAGAATAGGAACTGACTTCTTAATATCCTCTCCTAAAAATGTGAACTATATAAATATACCCAAGCTCACCTTCAATGACCTTGGCACACAACTCGATTAAAATCTTTTGATATCATCTGTCAATAAGCTATGTTCGAAGTTAAATTAAACCCAATTACTATTATACATAGATCAAATTTGGAGGGTGGGACAGGGAATGGAAACCAATGGAACAGAAGGTAAAGAAAAAAAGAAACAAGAAAAGAGGAAGGAAGAACAGTAAAAAGAAAGGAAAGAGAAGCATGTATCCATGAAAGGAGGTCAGAGTAAATTAATCAAAGGCAGCTCAACTACAAATCTTTATGAGGCAGTGATAAGACTGTACAGGTAAAAGGAAATGAGAAAGGGAAAGAGAACCTAGATCAGTGAACATAAAACAAGAAACAACTGTACAGTATAAACACATAAATGGTCAAAGCAGCGGCAACAGTTTCACGTAAACAAGAAAACAGTCTCTTGCTTATAAGAGGAAAGAGTTAAGAAAGAGGAGTTGGAAAAAATCATGTTTGGTTTTGCTTGACTTTTACAAGACAGCTTTTGTGACAAGTTGTAGAATGATTACATATCACTTAAGTTTTACATTTTGGATTTTTATTTCTTGTTCTCTCCCCTCCCTTACATCTTAGATTTTTTTATAAGGAGGTTTCCATAGTTATAGATTCATACAATGCCCCTTTTCTATTATAATTTCAAAATTAAGTCAATTAAAATGCTAAGTTGTTCAACAATTTTTTATCAACAACATCTTACCTTTATTATTGTAGACATCTAAGTAATTAGGTGCCGAAAAAATTGTTATTAATGAAGGGAACCCTGTAGTTTGACTTTTTCTGTACATTCTATAGCTGCAAAACAAATAGCTTAATATGCATCGTAAAGCATCAATCATTGTTACTAAGTTTGATTTGTACATAAGGTGTTAATTTGGGTCAGGGAAACAGAATTCTTACCCTGCATCTTGAGCTTCATGAGCTCTAATAATCGATAACAAATTATTGTTTTGCAAAAATTCACACACTGCTGGGTAGCTGTGGGGGGAAAAGAGTGAATTAAGTAAAGTAATGGTTTTCCATATGAAGCATATTCTATTTTAGCAACTAAAATATGATTAATCTTGGATTGTTTTCCTTACTTATAAAAATAAGAACATCCTCGAACTGTATTGTGACTAAAATGTTCCTGTGATTTTTCATTTCCAAAATCTTCAGAAGGATCGGACCATAACAAGTCACACATTGGTCCAAATGCAGGTGGCTCTTTGAATCTATCTAACTGTGAAAGAAAGAAAAGAAACAACAAAAATAACTTGTCCGAGAGTGACAACCGAATGGACATAGAAAAGTGATATAAATTTTCAATACTACACTGAAGTATAACAAATTACATACTACAATGTTTTGAGTGGTTAGAAGACATTTCCTTAAAATATCAGTATATTAATTTTTACCATACTTAATTTGGCAGTGGAGAGTAGTCTGGAACCTCTACTCTCTACTCATCAAAATACTATATACAGAAATCAACAATGAAACTAAAATATGTACTTACTCTCCTAATATCATCAAGTGTGTGGATTTCTGGTGAAAGTCCACCATGAACACAAAGAAACTGCTGGTTTAAAAGTGCAGCAAGAGGCAAGCTATCAAAAGCTTCCATACAAGCTTCATAGACTCTTTCTGAATATTTAATTTTACCTAGAAAAAGAAAAATTAAATTGAAAATTACATTATTACTTGATCTTATTTGACTATTAAAACAAAGGCAAGAAAACTACAGACACAGAAAATAGCCAGTGGTAGCCAGAAGTTGAGAGTGGGTGAGGGGTGACTATAAGAAGGCAGCAAGAGGAATTTAGAAAATGATAACACCGTTCTGTATCATGACTATGGTGATGGGCAGCTCTACGCACTTGTCATATTTCAGAATTAAACACCATAAAGAATGAACTTTACTGTAAACAATTTAAAGAGGCTAGCATCTTGCTCTAGAAAAATCATCAAAGATAAGCAATGTTACTGGTCTTTTTTAAAATCCTAATGTGAAGATATGTTTATTGATTTTAGAGAGAGGGGGAAGGGGAAAGGAGGAAGAGAGGGAAGGGTGGGGAGAGAGAGAGAGAAAATGAGAAACATCGACTGGTTGCTTCCCATACACGCCCTGATCAGGGATGGAACCCTTAACCTAGGTAGTTATGTGCCCTGACCAAGGATGGAACTCACAACATTTTGGTGTATGGGACAATGCTCCAATCAACTTGAACCACCCAGCCAGGGCTTTTATTGGTCCTATGAAGACAAAATATTTGTTCTTTTAAATTTATTTTAAGTATGTAGCAGATAGTCATAAGATACTATTAAAAATAAGTCATATCTTTAAAAACAGCTCAACCCTGCCCTGGCTAGTGTGGCTCAGTTGGTTAGAACATCATCTGGTACACCAAAAGATTGAGGATTCAATTCCTGATCAGAGAACATACCTCAATTGTGGGTTTGAAACCTGGCTAGGGCATATATAGGAGGCAGCTGATGGACATTTCTCTCTCACATCGATGTTTCTCTCTCTCTCTAAAATCAATAAACATATTTTTAAAAATTTGAAAACAGCTAAATTCTTCAAAGTAAGGCAAAATTAAAACTATAAAGTTAAAATATTTTAATACTTCATTTTATTCTAAGAGTCAGTGACTACTTTATTGATACAAGCAAGGCTACTTCTATATCATCATAGTAAAACTCAAGGTCTATCCAATTAAAAAATATTATTCATACACTGGAGAAGCAGAGGGATTCCTCAATCCTACAATGCATGCTTAAAATGGGCAGTGATGCCAGGAGCCAATACAACATAGAAACTCCACCAAATCAAACTTCCCATTTACTTTTAAGGAGATACCATATATATTCCTTTATTCCTTTATACCTTTAATTCCTGGATATTTTGTTTTTGTTAGGATTTTGGTGGGTGGTTTGTTAATTATCTACGGGGCGGGGGAACCCTTAGTTCCTATTTTCCTCTTTAATATAAAATTCAAATATGAGTATCTCTACATCCAGCAACCAGAGGTTCTAAACTGACAGTCTGCTAACAGACCTGTTTTCCAGCACTGTGGTTTAATAAAAATTTTAATTTGATTGCTTTTAGGCCAAGCATGCACTTTCCAGGTTCATCTTACATTCGGTTAGGTTACCTGCCTGATTTTTGAAGTTATGTGAGTTTGCCATGTCCACAATTACCCATCACTATATATATCTACTTTTACTGGAAGTCTCTACTAATATAATCCTCACTGAATCATGTTTTGAGTCTCAGTAATTCTGAAATTACCTATTTTTAACACTTAACTCTAACACTCAATTATTAACTTAACAAGCACACAGCAATGAGGTGTGAAAAACAGCCAAACACTGCTCTATATCACGTGGTTGTTTATAGCTATTTGATTATCATTGCTATAATAATTTAAGAGAGAAATGGAGACAACTTATAAACTAAGAATTTCAATTCATTAATAGCACATTTCAAACAGCACTGATAAGAGAATGAATAATTTTGTTAAGAATTTTCATGGGCCCTTGCCGGGTGGCTCAGTTGGTTGGAGCATCATCCGTGTACCAAAGGGTTGTGGGTTTGATCCCTGCTTGGGGCATGTACAGGAGGCAATGAATTGATGTTTCTCTTTCACATCAATGTTTCTCCCTCCTAGCTCCAGAATCAATAAACATATCCTTGGGTGAGTATTAAAAAAAGACCTTCATGGGAATGCCTCAATTTTGGGGTACAAAAATCTCCAGTGAGATAACGGATTTTTTTCCCCGTTTTTATCCTTCTTGTTAACATTACTATATATAAGTAACTATATGTAAAACTCAAACTGTTCTTAAGGTTCTGGCCAGTGTGGCTCAGTTGATTGGAGCACTGTCCTGTACACCAAAAAGCTAGGGGTTCGATTCCCAGTCAGGGCTAATACCTAGGTTGCAGTTTTGATCCCCAGTTGGGGTGCACATGGGAAGCAACCAAGTGATGTCTCTTCCTCACACAGATGTTTTTTTCTTTCTCTCTCAAATCAATAAACATTAAAAAAATTTAAAACAAACTGTTCTTTAAAATGCAATGAAACACTAGAGAATTCTTGACAATCCTCCTCAATTCTTTACATGTTTGTAAATAAAATCTGTTCTTACATGTTACACTGTAAAATCTTCAGACTCTTACTACCCATGTTCCTCTAAAAGAATACTGAGGAAGTGAAACTATTCTGATGGCAGTACTCACATTCCTGTTTAAAGGTAAAATATTCCGTAAGGTGTCTGCATTCGTGATTGCCTCTCAGAAGAAATAATGTGCTTGGGTACAGAATCTTCAGGACCCACAAATATAAAACACACTGCAAAAGAAAATGTTTCCAGTGAATTTGTCTTATATTTTTGTTTGACTTAGTTGCTTGATCTTTGCTCCTTTCCCTCTAACCCTATTACCTTACAATCCCTATTACTCATTATTATTTTTTCCTTTGTCATTAACTAAAATAGCTCATAAAATAAGGACTTTGTCATCTTATTCCCTTCTTATTCTCCACTAGAAAAGTAACTAGCAAACAGTATAAGAACAATAAATATTTGTTGAATGAATGAGTCAAATGATCTACTTAACTACTTTAGATTTACAGACTACTTGCTGTAAAAACAATTAGCAGATTGGTATCCTCCTTAGGTACATCAATAAATAATAATGTAAGAAATTACAGCAGCTAACATATATTAAATAATTACAATATGTCGAGCACAATAAAATTAATCCCTCTCATTTATTCCTCCAGCCCTACGAAGTATATAATATTATCTCTCTTTTACAAATGAGGAAACTAAAGCAAAGAATTTAAGTAACTTGTCCAAAATCATAAAACTTGCACAAAATGGAGATAGAATTCTGATATTTTGATCCCAAGCATTAGGCCATGCTGCCTAATGAAGGAAATAGCTATGTTTTATGTTTATTTTGTAATAAACAAAAGATGTTTTTCTCTAAATAGATTTAAGATAAGTTACAGAGTCACATTTTACTTAATTGGTTAAAAAAAAGTAAGGACCATTTCATAGGGAAATAAGCTTGGTTCATATAATCATATACAAAAAAAATACAAACTTTATATTTAACAAGTTAAGGTATATTAAAATGTATAACTACTCACACCTTCATTTTATTCAGAGGAAAAAAGTAATTAAACAAGGAAAATAGTTATTAAAATACTTACTAATGAACTACTTGCCTTTATTTTGATTCTTTGCTATTTTCCTTTTATAACAGTAAAACATATGAAGGAGTCAGCTACAACACAGCCTAATATAAGGGACATACCCGACAACATGTTTAGTTACCAATTAAGCTTTCTAAAATTGTTTATTGCTTTTGTCAAAGTCCCCAGTCTTTTTTTTAAGAACTATTTTCTGGTTGTTGTTTTTTTTGAAGCCATGAGGGAAGGTTGAGGAGCCTGATGATGAAACTATGAACGGAAGGAAACACTTGGGATAATGAAATTTCTAAGCGAATTTCAGTGGACAGAGCACTGGACTTTTTTCCCCACTAGGTGTCCTAGCATACTTCAAAGGAGGTTGACAAAAACACTGAAGAAGGGGATATAAACAATAATAACCAGCATGGAAATTCACCAAGTAAACCTTCAATATTTACCAGGAGAGGTGGGTTAAGAGCCTAGTCTTAGAGTCAGACTGCCTGGCTGCACTGATTACTAACAATATGACCTTGGGCAAGTTTACTTAACCTTTCAGAGACTCAGATTCCTCATCTCTATAATGAATAAAATAACAGTACTTACCTAATAATGTTGTTGTGAGGATTAATCAATGTGTGTTAAGTGCTTAGAACATGCAGGAACATATTAAATGCTCAACACAAATATCGATTGGTAGAGCTTTTACCTAGTGACTTTACCTCTAGGAATCTGTCCTACAGAAATAATTGGGAAAGTATGCAAAGATGCATAAATAACATGGCTTAATGAAGTATCATCTGAAATGACAAAAACTGCAAACACCTTAAGTGCCTAACCACAGGAATTGATTAAATAAATCAATTGTGGTTTGTTTATTCAATGGAATGCAATGCAGTTATTAAAAATATTAAAAATGTTGTAAATTTATATTTACTAACCTGAAATACATCTCATTATAAGGATGTAAGAAAAAAAGCTAATTACAGAAAAACATAAAATGGTCTCATTTTCATTTAAGAAAAATACACAAATATCAAATTATGTTATCTGCTTGTAACATATACAATCTTGTATAACATTTTTTAAATTTTTAAAAAATTGTATTAGAAAATATAAATTGTTCTATATTTACTTGATTTTATTTATATAATTCAAAAAGTCTAAGAAGAAAAAACACCATCAACCAGTAAGTGAAAATCAACAGGTCATTTTAATGCCTTTTAAGTTTTTAAAAACAAATGAGTCATTTCAGAATACACAAAGATTCCACATGATATACTAATGTCTTAACAGCTATAGAAAGAGGGATAGAAACACTAGGGTTTAAGCAATAAAAGTATTATAATGTGCTTTATTTAATCAGAGAAAATTCAATTAATCCTTTTTCACACAGGCCAATATCTTTAGGGGTAATAGAGATAAACAGCACTAACTCCTTAGGGCCACTAGATAATAGGGCAATAAGTCTACCCTCAGTTTACGTGTAATTTCCACTGGGAAAAAATGGCAATTATATCAACAGAGTAATACAAGGATAATTAATGGAATAGTTTGAATAACAGAAGAGGAATAAATAGTAACTTTACCAGAAAACTTCAGAAAATGCAGAGGTATTAAGAACCCAATACTTTAAGGAACTTTAAGGATCTTATTTACTAGGAATTAAAGAAAATCATCTATGATAACACTTAAAAGCAAATCAAATGATATTATATGATTATTACCTCTATACTAAAATAACCTCTGTCCACATAATCACCAAGAAAAAGGTATCGTGTATTAGCAGGTGATCCTCCTACTTCAAAAAGTTTCATCAGATCAAAAAATTGGCCATGGATGTCACCACACACTGAAACAAGAAGATTATTAGATATGAAAGAAAAAATCTGAAATAACAAATTTTACTTAAATTCTAATTTTTTAAAATAAGATATAGTATAAATTCTATCAAGAAATGTCTGAGAAGGAAGTCATCTATGAAGACTCACGATAGGGATGATGTGTACCCAAGTGTTCCTATGCTCAAGATCGAAAACAAAATGTAACAAGTAATGAAACTTGTAGACGGTAACAAAATTTTCATCTAAATTTATAGAGCTCCTCTTTGGAAAACCAAGCATGTGTGTCTTAGGATGACAAAATTATAATGGTGGCAGTGAACACTCCAATCTAACTCAGTACTTTCTATTGACTTCTAAATAACTATCTTTGGTATCTAATATGACATTTAGGTATTTCCCTCTAATGACTAAAAGCAAAGTAATTACTTGTTGAACCAAACTGAATTATGGCCAACACAACTAATGAAACCATCAAGATAGCATATTAGACTAGATTCAGCACTCATGTTATTTAGGATCATGTTTATTTACTAAAAACAAAAAAACTTTAATTAAAAAATTCAAGATAATGTCCATGTAATATTAATTGGAAATATGATATGATTAAAGAATAAACAGCCTTATATCTAGGCAACTAAATAATAATGTAATAAAGAAATAATATCCAAAATATAAATAAATGTACCTGTAATTGGAGCCTCTACTTCTATCATGGTTTTCTCTCTCCGAAGGATGGCAGCACCCTCATTGATAATTCTAAGTGCAATTTCTTCATCTACCCGACCTTCTTTTACTAAGTGGTTCTTCAGAACATCAACCCTAGGTATCCCATCCATATCAAATACTTCTTCAGATGTCAAGCGATGTGTTGGGGGGAAAGGGACAGCTGCAATAGTTTTAATTAAGAAAAAATAAATCACTATATATTATATTATAATATGCTAACAAAATTAATCAGTGGATCAAGAAAATAAGAGTAAAAATAAGCTGGTTTTTGTTTCATCTTCATTTATTGGATGGATGTGTTAACTTTTAAAAAGAGTTTTTTTAAAAATGGGTACTCAAATTATAGTTCTTTTTGTTAATCTGTATATAACATTTTCTTTGTTGAGAATTACTAGAGAAATGAATTGTACCATAAAAATAAAAGTTCTTTCAGGATAACTAAAGCTTTTTTCTTTAAGCCAAAACATCTTTTTGGCAGAACTACCACAATATATCATACATTCTTCACCTTACAATTAATATAACTCAATACCACATAAGCCTGCATAGAAAGATAGCCCAAATATAAGACAATCCACCATGTTTGTAATAAGAATATAGAAAACAATGTTTTCTGGCCCTCGCTGGTGTGGTTCAGTAGATTGAGCACCGACCTGCAAACCAAAGGGGCACTGGTTCCATTCCCAGTCAGGGATACATGACTGGGTTAGCACAATTTGAGGTCACATACCTAGCAAAAATTACCACATGCCTGTTAAATTTATTTGATTCCCTTTTTACTGAATTCAACAAATGACCTCTTTATGCATTTAAAATCACTGAAGTTGTTTTAGGCTCTTTACCAAACAGTACTTTGTTTTTCAAAATAGAGGAAAAGACAGAAATTTATAGTAAGAGTCTATATAAAGACATAAACCGAAGACAGTTCCCTTTTCTGAAATAAAAGGTTTTTTAGACAACTCATTTTATATTCAGGCATACAGTACAATATATAGTATTTTCTTGATGTTTCTGGGTCATCATTGTAATTAGCAATTATTACATAGAAGACTGGAATTGTATAGAAACAATTGCTTTTTTACATCTTATAACTTAAAGTAACTAAAAACAGGGGGCTGGGTTAGAATTATATCAATTACCTAAGGAAGTACAAATAAGCACATTCTCTTACAAGAGGAAAAAATTAGAAAGAATTCAATCCTTTAAAAGTGCATATGAGAAGAGATCCAACATGGTGGAGGAGTAAGTGGAAGTTACACTAACCTCCTTCCAGGACCAAACTGGAATTAAAACTAAATTGTAGAGAAATCATCCTAAATAACCAACTGAACACTAGCTGTAGAGAAGCTTTATAACCACAGACGGATGTAAAAAACCACTTCACCGCAATCTCACTGGTAGGGCATACAGAGGAGGCGAAAAATGACTGGCCAGGCCACGTAGTGGCAGCTGTATTTCCAGAGGGATATTTCAGCAGCTGGGGGGCTCCCTGTGAGAAGTGTGGGGTCTAAACCCCAAGCCGGGTACCCCGGCCTATAGCAACAGACACAGAGAAACCAGATAATATCCAGCTGTGAAAGCAGCATGGTTTCTGTCTGCCAGGGAGACAGCTGGGGACTCAGAGAGCCTCTTAAGGGGCTAATGCTCAAAATTTCATTTGCAGCCACTTACTTTGGGCTCCAGCACAGGGAGGGCAGAGTGCACTAGAGACGCCTGAGGAGAGTCTGGGGTTGGTGGTTCTGGGGAAAGAATGAAGGAAGAGCCACCAGGATCCCTGTGCTGAGTTATTTCCCACACTGCAGGAGGCATCTTTCTCAGGCAGAGCATTCCCTCCAAGTACATAAGCCTGAGGGGAAGCAATAGGCCCGCCTTCTGGAGTTGAAGCAAGGCTGCTGATTACAGCTTGAGACCATAACACCAATTAGTTTAACAACTGAGGCAGATCTCTGGGAGCTCTATGAGATTTCAGCTGACCCTCACCAGGGCCCTGTGCTAATAAAAGGCAGCCTTGATATGCAGCCTGTTCCTTCTGCATACAAACAGGCCCAGCTGAGGGAGTTGCACACTGCTGAAAGCTCCAAACAGGCTGACTAGGGCTAGTCAAAAGCAGTGTCTAACAACGGCCTATACCAGAGACTTTGCAAATCTACCTAATACATAGGAACGAATACAAAGAAGCAGCCAAAATGGGAAGACAAAGAAACAGATCCCAAATGAAAGAACAAGAGAATTCTCAAGAGCTAGATGAAATGGAGGCAAGCAATTTATCAGATATTTTAGAGTAATGATTAGAAGAATACTGAACAGCATGAGAAAAAAAGATACAGAAACCATTAAAAAGGACCGGTCAGAAATAAAGAATGTAAGATCTGAAATAAATAATATACTGGAAAGAATAAACAGTAGGTGAGATGAAGCAGAGGATCACATCAGTGATTTGGAAGACAACATAGAAAAAAAATACCCAGGCAGAGCAGCAAAAAGAAAAAAGATATTTAAAAAATGAGGAGAGCTTAAGAAACATTTTGGACAATGTGCACCATAATAACATCTGCATCATGGGAATACCAGAAGGAGATGAGACTGAGCAAGGGATCAAGAACCTATTTGAAGAAACAATGACCAAAAACTTCCCTAATCTGGTGGAGAAAAATGTCACACAAGTCCAGGAACCTCAGAGACTCCAAACAGGTTGTATCCAAAGAGGTCTACACTGAGACACATCATAATTAAAATGATAAAAGACAAGAAGAAAATCCTAAAAGCCACAAAAGAAAAGCCAGGTAGTAATCTACAAGGGAGCATCAATTAGAAAGTTATCTGATTTATCAATAAAAATATTTCAGACCAGACTTCTGGCCAAGATGGAGGCATAGGTGAAAACACTGCCTCCTTGCACAACCAGGTTTAAAGACAACAAAGTTTTAACAACAAAAATGCAGGCAAAACACAGAAAATTAAACTGTAAGGAAATCTGACAACAACGAAACATTCAGCCAGACTGGTAAGAGGGGCAGAGTCAACAGCAGAGTGGGGTTCAGCAGGAAAGATCTGCCTGACTGACGCATGAGTGCAAGTGGTGGTTGTTGGATCCCAGGCATGGGTTGGCAATGGGTGGACTCAGTGACGGCACAGGGTGGCTGGCTGACCACAGTCACATATTCAAGTGCAGATAAACCAGGCAAAGGAGTGAGCAGTGAGATGGACCACTCAGGCTAGGGGCCCAGCTACAGGAATCAGAGCCTGAAAGCACCAACTGGAAAGACTTTTGGGGTCAAGGTGTCAGGAGAGTTCATTGGAAAGACCCACAGGGTCCTGGAGGGTACACAAGCCCACACACCCAGGAACCAGCACCAGAAGGGCCCAATTTACTTGTCGGAAGCGGCAGAGGGGACAGATATCTGAGAGAGAGCAGAACAAATGCCACTGCCCCTCTCTGACCCTGCCCCCACATACAGCATGACAACCTAGCAACTTGGGTTGCCCCGCCCTGGTGAACACCTAACACTCTGCCCCTCATACATAACAGGTGAGAACAGACCAAAACATTATGGCTCAAGAAAAACTCAAAGCCCCAGGGCCAATAATTCTAAGCGATCAAGAGGTAGCTAACCTATCAGATGCATAGTTCAAAACACTGGTGATCAGGATGCTCACAGAACTGGTTGATGTTAGTCACAAATTAGAGGAACAAAGGAAGGCTAAACTAATTGAAATAATGGGAAATGCACAGGAGACCAATAGTGATGGGAAGGAAACTGGGACTCAAATCAAGGGGGTGGACCAGAAGGAAGAAAAAAATGACCAAACAGAAAAATATGAGGAAACAAGAATTCAAAAAAAATGAGAAGCTTAGGAACCTCCAGTACATCTTTAAACATTCCAACATCCAAATTATAGGGGTACCAGAAGGGAAAGAGGAACAGCCACAAGTGGAACATTTATTTGAACAAATAATAAAGGAAAACTTCCCCAATCTGGCAAAGGAAATAGACTTCCAGGAAATCCAGGAAGCTCAGAGAGTACCAAAGAAGTTGGACCCAAGAAGGAAAACACCAAGGCACATCATCATTACATCAGCCAAGATTAAAATGAAGGAGAGAATCCTAGAAGCATAAGAGATAAGGAGGCAGTCACCTACAAAGGAGTTCCCATCAGATTGTCAGCTGATTTCTCAAAAGAGACTTTACAGGCAAGAAGGGGCTGGAAAGAAGTAGTCCAGTCATGAAATCCAAAGACCTACAACCAAGATTGATCTAGCCAGCAAAGCTTTCATTTAGAATGGAAGGACAGATAAAGTGCTTCTCAGATAAGATCAAATTCAAGGAGTTGATCATCACCAAGCCCTTATATAAAATGTTAAAGGGACTTATCTAAGAAAAAGAAGATAAAAAAGATGAACAGTGAAAGGACAGCAAACTCACAGTTATTAACAACCACACCTAAAACAAAAGCAAACTAAGAGGACAGCTAGATCAGGAGCATAGACGATAGGTAGAAAATAGGGGGGAGGGCAAGAATAGTATGGGAAATATAGAATTTAAAGAACTGGTGACACATGGACATAAACGCAAGGGGGGAATGGTGGGGGAGGGGTGTGCAGGGTGGAGGGGAATAAAGGGGGGCAATAGGACAACTGTAATGGCATAATCAATAAAATATATTTTAAAAAAACATTTCAGGCCAGAAAGGAGTGGTGTGAAATATTCAAAGTAATGAAAAGCAAGGACCTACAACCAAGGCTACTTTACCAAACAAGGTTATCATTTAAAATTAAAGGAGAAATAAGGAGCTTCACAGACAAGAAAAAGCTAAAGGAGTTTGTTAACCACAAACCAGTACTGCAACAAAGTTAAAGGGCTTGCTTTAAGAAGAAGAAGAAACAAATAAACAAAGGAAAATGTCTAACAATAAAATGGCACTAAATCTGTATCTATCAATAATCATCTTAAATGTAAAGGGCTAAAATGCTCCAATCAAAACACATAGGGTGGCTGAATAGATAAGAAAACAAGATCCATATCTATGCTGCCTCCAAGAGATCCATCTCAGATCAAATATACACAGACTAAAAGTAAAGAGATGGGCTCTGGCTGGTGTAAGCTCAGTGGATTGAGAGCGGGCCTGTGAACCAAAGGGTTACTGGTTCAATTCCCAGTCAGGGCACAAGCCTGGGTTGCAGGCCATGTCTCCAGTAGGGGGTGCACAAGAGGCAACCACACATTGATGTTTCACTCCCCTGCTTTCTCCCTCTCTTCTCCTCTCTCTAAAAATAAATAAAAATACAATCTTTAAATAAATAAATAAATAAAAGGGATGGAAAAAGATATTTCGTGCAAATAGAAAAGAGAAAAAGCTGGGGTAGCAGTACTTATATCTGACAAAATAGACTTCAAAACCAATGGTATAGTAAGAGAAAAAGGACAACAATATATAATGATACAGGGAACAATCCAACAAGAGCATATAACTCTAATACATATTTATGCACTGAATAGAGATGCACCTAAATTTGTGAAGCTAATCTTTTTTTAGATATATTTTATTGATTATGCTATTACAGTTGCCCCATTTCCCGCCCTTCATTCCCCTCCACCCTGCACACCCTCTCCCACCCACATTACCCTGCTTTAGTTCATGTCCATGTGTTTTAAGTTCTTTAGCTTTTACATTTCCCATACTATTCTTGCCCTCCCCCTATTTTCTGTCTACTATCTATGCTACTTATTCTCTGCACCTTTGTACCTTTCCCCCGCTCTCCTCCTCCCACTCCCCTGTTGCTACCCCTCTGTGTGATCTCCATTTCTGTGGTTCTGTTCCTGTTCTAGTTATTTTCTTAGGCTGTTTTTATTTTAGGTATGGTTGTTAGTAATTGTGAGTTTGTCATTTTACTATACATTTTTTTAATCTTCTTTTCCTTAGATAAGTCCCTTTAACATTTCAAATAATAAGGGCTTGGTGATGATCAACTCCTTCAACTTGACCTTATCTGAGAAGCACTTTATCTGTCCTTCCATTCTAAATGAAACTTTTGCTTGATAGAGCAATCTTGGATGTAGGTCCTTGTCTTTCATGACTTGGAATACTTCCTTCCAGCCCATTCTTGCCTGTAAGGTCTCTTTTGAGAAATCAGCTGACAGTCTGATGGGAACTGCTTTGTAGGTGACTGTCTCCTTATCTCTTATGCTTCTAGGATTCTCTCATTTTAATCTTGGCTAATGTAATGATGATGTGCCTTGGTGTGTTCCTTCTTGGGTCCAACTTCTTTGGGACTCTCTGAGCTTCCTGGATTTCTTGGAAGTCTGTTTCCTTTGCCAGACTGGGGAAGTTCTCCTTTATTATTTGTTCAGATAAGTGTTCCACTTGTGGCTGTTCCTCTTTCCCTTCTGGTACCCCTATAATTCGGATGTTGGAATGTTTAAAGATGTCCTGGAAGTTCCTAAGCCTCTCCTCATTTTTTTGAATTCTTGTTTCTTCATTCTGTTCTGGTTGAATGTTTCTTTCTTCCTTCTGGTCCACTCCATTGATCTGAGTCCCAGTTTCCTTCCCATCACTATTGGTTCCCTGTGCATTTTGCTTCATTTCCCTTAGTGTAGCCTTCCTTTGTTCCTCTAATTTGTGACTAACATCAACCAGTTCTGTGAGCATCCTGATCACCAGTGTTTTGAACTATGCATCTGATAGGTTGGATATCTCTTGGTCTCTTAGAAATATTGGCTCTGGGGCTTTGAGCTGTTCTTCTGCTTGAGCCATAATGTTTTGGTCTGTTCTCGCCTGTTATGTATCAGGGGCAGAGCATTAGGTGTTCACCAGGGCGGGGCAACCCAAGTTGCTGGGTTGTGATGCTGTATGTGGGGGCAGTGTCCGAGAGGGAAGGATGGAGCTTTGCTCTGCTCTGTGTTGCACCTCAGTCCCTTCCGCCACTTCCCCCAAGCAAACTGGGCCTTTCTGGTGCTGAATCCTGTGTGGGTCGGCTTGTGTGAGTTCTAGGATCCTGTGGGTCTCTCCAACAAACTCTCCTGTGAGGCTGGGAGTCCCTCCCTGTGCCTCAACCCCCACAGGTATTTTCAATCAGTGTTTTGAGGCTATATTTCCAGGTGCTAGGACCCTGGGTTGCGTGATCTGTCTCACTCCCCAGTTATCTGTGCGCGAATGTGAGATCACTACCTGGTCAGCCAGCCACCTCGCACAAGGTGCCTCGCTTCTCAAGTGCCACCTCACCGGGTCTGCCCGTTGCCACCCCATGCCCGGGGTCTGCCAGCCACCGCCTAGGAGCCCAGGGTCTGCCCAGTGTTGTTTTGCCTGCCTGGGGTGCCTTTCATGCCCAGTGTCACCGCTTCCTCTGACACAACCCATCTTCAACCGGCCCCACCTACCGGTCTGGATCAATGTGTCTATTTTAACTCCTTGTTTGTCAGACTTCCATACAGTTCATTTTCTCTCAGTTTTGGTTGTTATTTTGTTTCTAAATTGTTGTTGTCCTTATTTCAGTTATTTGAGGAGGCACAGTGTGTCTACCTATGCCTTCATCTTGGCTGGAAGTTGTGAAGCAAATCTTGAAGGACATTCAGGGAGAATTCAACTGAAATACAGTAACTGTTGGGAATTTTAACGCTCCACTGACTTGAATGAATAGATCTCCCAGACAAAAAATCAACAAGAGGACAGTGGCCTTAAAACAACACACTAGGTCAAATGCATTTTGATAGCATTTCACCCCAAAACAACAGAATATACATACTTTTCAAGTGCACATGGAACATTTCCTAGGATAGACTGCTTGTTAGGTCACAAAACAAGTCTCAATAAATTTGAGGAGTGTGAAATCATATCAAGCTTCTTCTCTGAACATAATGCTATGAAAAATAGAACTGAATCACAAGAACACTGAAAAACTCCCAAAGACATGGAAGCTAAAAATATGTTGTTAAACAATGAATGGGTCAACAATAAGATCAAGAAAGAAATCAAAAGGTACCTCAAAACAAATGAAAATTAGAACACAATAATCCAAAATCTAGGACACAGGGAAAGCAATCCTAACAGGGAAATAAATTCATAGCATTACAGGCCTATCTCAAAAAAAAAAACAAGAAAAAGCTCAAATAAACAATCTAGCTTTACACTTAATAAAGTTGATCAAGTCAAGAAGGAAATAATCAAGTCCAGAGCACAAATGAACATAGTAGAGTATAAGAAAGATTGTACAAAAGATCAATGAATCCAAGAGCTGGTTCTTCGAAAAGATAAACAAGACTGACAAACCTTTAACCAGACTCATCATGGAAAAAAAGAGAGAGGACCCAAATAAACAAAATCAGAAATGAAAAAGGAGAAATAACAACACCAAAGAAATATTAAGGACTTC
The DNA here is from genome assembly GCF_021234435.1 of Artibeus jamaicensis. Classification (NCBI taxonomy): domain Eukaryota; kingdom Metazoa; phylum Chordata; class Mammalia; order Chiroptera; family Phyllostomidae; genus Artibeus; species Artibeus jamaicensis. The sequence goes on from NW_026521788.1 coordinate 24,919,398, forward strand.
AAGAAAGTATTATGAACAATTATATACCAACAAACTGGACAACCTGAACGAAATGGACAAATTTCTAGAAACATAATCTTCCAAAAATAAATCAGGAAGAATCATCGAAGCTGAGCAGACAGATTATACCTAATGAAATTTAATCAGTAATCAAAAAACTCCCAAAAGCAAAAGCCATGGACCGCACGGCTTCACAGGTGAATTTTACGTAACATTCAAGAAGAACCAACACCTCTCCTTCTCAAACTATTTCATAAAATTCAAGAAGAGGGAAGTGAGGCCAGCATTATCTTAATTCCAAAACCAGATAAAGACACTACGGATAAAGAAAATTATAGGCCAATATCCCGGATAAACACAGATGCTAAAATCCTCAACAAAAATATCAGCAAACCAAATACAGCAATACATCAGAAAGATCATACACCATTATTAAGTGGGATTTATTCTGGGAACGCAAGGTTAGTACAACATTCACAAATCAATAAATGTGATTCACCATATAAACAAAATGAAAGATTAAAAACCATGTGGTCATATCAACAGATGCAGAAAAAGCTTCTCATAAAATCTAGCACCCATTTATGATCAAAACTCTCAGCAAAGTGGAGGGAACATACTTAAACATAATCAAAGCCATATATGACATACCCACTGCCAGGCTCCATCTCAACAGACAAAAACAACAAGCACTCCTCTTAAGATTGGGAACAAGACAATGATGTCCACTTTCATCCTCTTATTCAACATAGTTGGATATCCTAGCCACAGCAACCAGAAGAAATACAAGGTATCCAAATTGTAAAGGAAGAAGTAAAACTGTCTTTATTTGCAGATGACATGATACTGTACACAGACAACAACCCCAAAGATTCTACCAAGAACCTACTAGAACTGAAAAGTGAATTCAGCAAAGTAGCAGGATAAAAAGTTAATATCCAGAAATCAGTTGCATTTTTTATGCCAATAATAAACTAACAGAATGGGAAATTAAAGAAACAATCCTATTCACAATTTCTATAAAATACCTAGGAATAAACCTAACCAAAGATTAGGTTAGGTTTATTGCAAAAGACCTATAGTGAGAAAATTATAAGACACTGAAGAAAGAAAATGAAGATACAAATAACTGGAAGCAGAGCTTCCGGTCAAGACAGAGGTATAAATAAACACAGCTCGCCTCCTCGCACAACCACAGCAAAAATTACAACTAGGTAACAAAACAAATATCACCCAGAATCATGAGAATGATGAGAAAATCAGGTTGTATGGAAGTCTAACAACCAAGGAATTAAAGAAGCCACATTCATCCAGATGAGTACGAGGGAAAGAAATGTGCAGAGGCACAGAGACATGGACCAGGGGTCCCACACCCACGTGTGGCAGATAAAAATTGGGAGGGATACCTGAGGAGTGAGGGATCCCACCCCACACCAGACCACCTAGCCCACAGTTCCAGAATCAGGAAGATAAATGACCATAAAAAAACATTCCCCACTATAAAAACCAGCTGGGGTTGGGCAGTGGAAGAAATTGCAGGATTCTCAGGAGTTTCCTTGGAAAGGGCCCCCAAAAGACAGGATTTACAAAGACTCACTCATTCTAGGCTTCAGCATCAGGGCAACTGCTGAAGCGCACTAGTGGCATACAGGGATAAACTGAAGTGACTGGCATCAGAGCGAGTGCCAGGACACAGCTTCCTTCTGGGGAAAATCCCAGAGGCCAGGCAGAGGCATTGTTCCCTCTCTAAGCCCTATCCCACACAGACCCACAGAGCAGTGACTTGGCAACTTGGGTTTCCCTACCCTGGTGATTACCTAAGGCTCTACCCCATATGACTTATAAATGCACTTTTCTATAATAGGCCATGCTACCAAGACAGGGAGTCAAAGCGGCTCTACCTAATACACAAAAGGAAACAGGCTACCAAAATGAGGAGACAAAGAAATATGGCCCAAATAAAAGAACAGAACAAAACTCCAGAAAAAGAACTAAATGAAATGAAGACACACAATCTATCAGAAGCAGAGTTCAAAACACTGGTTATTAGGATGCTCAAGGAATTACTGGGTACTTTAACAGCATAAAAAATACCCAGGCAGCCGTGGCTGGTGTAGCTCAGTGGACTGAGCATGAGCTTGTGAGGCAGGGGGTCGCCAGTTCAATTCCCAGTCAGGGCACGTGCCTGGGTTGTGGGCCAGGTCCCCAGTGGGGGGCACGTGAGAGGCAGTCACACACTGATGTTTCTCTCCCACTCTCTCTCCTTCCCTTCCCCTCTCTCTTAAAAAAAAAAAAAAAAAACCCAGGCAAAAATGAAGGTTATATAAGTGAATTAAAAAAAATTTTTTTAACCAAGAACCAACAGCGGGGGGAATGAAGTTGAGATCCAAATCGATGATTTGGAATATAAAGAGGGTAAAAACATTCTATCAGAACAGCAAGAAAAAAATGAATCCAAACAAACGAGGATAATGTAAGCAGCCCATTGGACATTTTCAAAAGTACCAACATTAGAATCATAGGGATGTTGGGGGGGAGGGAAAGAGCAAGACATTGAAAACCTATTTGAAAAAACAATAAAAGAAACTTCCCTAATTTGGTGAAAGAAACAGATACACAAGCCCAGGAAACACAGAATCCTAAACAAGATGAACCCAAAGAGGACCACACAAGACACATCATAATTAAAGTGCTAATGGTTAAAGATAAAGAGAGAATCTTCAAAGCAGTAAGAGAAAAGCAGTTAGTTACCTGCAAGGTAGTTCCTGTAAGACTGTCAGCTGATTTCCCAAAAGAAACTTTGTAGGCCAGAAGGTACTGGCAAGAAGTATGAAAAAGTGATGAAAAGCAAGGACCTACAACCTAAATTTTTCTATCTAGCAAAGCGACCATTTAGAATTGAAGGGCAGATAAAGTGCTTCCCAGACAAGATAAAGCTAAAGGAGTTCACCATCACCAACCTATTATTACATGGAATGATAAAGGGACTTACTTAAGAAAAAGATAAAAACTATGAACATTAAAATGGCAATAAATTCACAACTATCAACAACTAAACTAAAAAACAAAATAAGCAAACAAACAGAACTGAAACAGAACCATAGATACGAAGATCATTTGGAGGATTATCAGCTGAAACAAGGAAGAATGAAATCAAAGGTACAAGGATTAATAAATATAAATTGGTAGATACAAAATAGACAGATGGATGTTAAGAACAGTACAGGACATGGAGAAGCCAAAGAATTTACATGCATGACCCATGGACATGAACTAAGTGGGTGGACTGCTAAAAAGAATGGAGGGTACCAGGTAGAGGGGGACATAGGAGGAAAAATTGGGACAACTGTAATAGCATAATCAATAAATAAAATATATTAAAAAAAAAATAAGTGGAAGCATATACCTTGTTCATGCATAGGAAGAATGAACATCATGAAAATGTCCATGCTACTCAAAGCAATCTATATAGATTCAACACAATTCCTATAAAGATTCCAATAATGTATGTCACAGAACTAGAACAAACATTTCAAAAATTTGTATGGAACCACAAAAGGCCCTGCATAGCAAAAGCAATCCTGAGAAAGTAGAACAAAGTTGGAGGAATCACGCTACCTAGTATCAAACTATATCCTAAAGCCATAGAACTCAAAACAACCTGGTACTGGCATAAAAAGACACACAGATCAATGGAACAGAATAGAGACCCCAGAAATAAACCCACACCCTTATACTCAATTCATATTTGATAGAAGAAGGTAGCACATACAGTGGGCTAAACATAAGTTTATTCAATAAATGATGCTGGAAAAATTGGACAGTTATGTGCAGAAAGATGAAACTGGACCACCTTATTTCACCACACACAATAAATTCAAACTGACTCAAAGACTTAAATATTAGAACTGAAACCATAAAAATCCTAGAAGAAAACATAGGCAGCAAAATCCTGGACATTGTTCGTAGAAATTTTTTATTGACTATATCTCTCCAGGCAAGGGAAACAAAACTAAAAATAAACAAATGGGGCTATATCAAACTAAAAGGCTTTTTACAGCAAAGAAAATTACCAAAAAATAAAAATAAAAAGACTACCCACCAAATGGGAGAACACATTTGCTGATACACATTTGCTGATCTAATAAGTGGTTACTATCCAAAACTTACAAAGAACTTACAAAACTCAAAACCAAAAACATAACACAATTAAAAAATGGGCAAAGAATCTGAACAGACACCTCTTCAAAGAGGACAGACGGTCAATAGACATATGAAAAGATGCTCAATATCACTAATCATCAGACAAATGAAAAAACCACAATGAGATCAGATCTCACAAATGTCAGAATGGCTATCATTAATAAATTAACGAAAGCCCTGGCTGATGTGGCTCAGTGGATTGAGTGCCAGCCTATGAACTAAAGGGTTGCTGGTTCAACTCCCAGTCAGGGTATATGCCTGGGTTGCAGGCCATGTACCCAGTAGGGGGTACACAAGAGGCAACCACACACTGGTGTTTCTCTCCCTCTCTTTCCCTCTCTCTAAAAAATAAATAAATAAAATCTTTAGACTTCCAGCCATCAACCAAAAAAAGGACAACAACAATTTTTAAAGCAAAAAACAAACAGAACTGCCAGAAAATCGAACTGTATGGAAGTCTGACAACCAAGGAATTAAAGAAAAAACACTCATCCAGACTTGTAGGAGAGGCAGAGAGGGGCAGCAGCTCGGGCTCAGAGGTCTCATGGCAAAGTGGTAGCTGGAGAACAGGGGTGGGCCAGGTGGCAGATGGCAGAGCAGGCAGTCCCACATTTGTATGCAATAAACTAAAGGAACAACTGGGGATCAAGACAGATGGTGCAACCCAGGGTTTCCACTGCAGGGAAATAAAGCCTCAAAGCCTCTGACTGAAAATACCTGTGGGTGTTGAGGCAGCAGAAGAAACTTCCACCCTCACAGGAGAGTTCTTCTGGAGAGATCCACAGGGTCCCAGAACATATACAGAACCACCCACCCAGGGAATCAGCACCAGAAGGGCCCAGTTTGCTTCTAGGTACCATGGAAGTGATTGAAAACTGCAGAGAACTGAGCAAGCAGCATTGTTCCCTCTGGGACCCCTCCCACACACATACTGCCACAGCATAGCAACAGGGGTTGCCCTGCCCTGGGGAATACCTAAGGCTCCGCCCCTTACTACCAAACAGATGCACCAAGACAAAAAAACATAACCCAAATGAAAGAACAGATCAAAGCTCCAGAAAAAATACAACTAAGTGATGACAAGATAGTCAACCTATCAGATGTACAGTTCAAAACAGTGGCAATCAGGATGTTCACAAAAAAATGGTTGAGTATGGTCACAAATCAGAGGAAAAAGTGAAGGCTATGAAAAGTGAAATAAAAGAAAATGTACAGGGAACCAACAGTGATGGGAAGGAAATCAGGACTCAAATCAACAGTTTAGACGAGAAGGAAGAAATAAATATTCAACCACAACAGACTGAGGAAACAAGAATTCAAAAAAAATAAGGAGAGGCTTAGCAACCTCCAGGAGAATTTTAAATGTTCTAACATCAGAATCACGGGGTGCCAGAAGGAGAAGAGGAAGACCAAGAAATTGAACACTTATTTGAAAAAAATAATAGAGAGCTTCCCTAATTTGGCAAAGGAAACAGACTTCCAGGAAGTTCAGGAAGCTCAGAGAGTCCCAAAGAAGTTGGACTGATGGAAGCATACACCAAGGTACATCATAATTACATTACTCAAGATTAAAGAAAAGGAGAGACCCTTAAAAGCAGCAAGAGAAAAGGAGACAGTTACCTACAAAGACAGCTGATTTCTCAAAAGAGACCTTGCAGGCAAGAAGGAGCTGCAAAGAAGTATTCCAAGTCATGAAAAGCAGGGACCTACAGCCAAGAATACTCTACCCAGCAAAGCTTTCACTCAGAATGGAAAGGCAGATAAAGTGCTTCCCACGTAAGGTCAAATTAAAGATGTTCATCATTGCCAACCCTTTATTCTATCAAATGCTAAAGGGACTTATCTAAGAAAAAAAAAGATAAAAAATATGAACAGTAAAATGACAACAATCTGAAAACTATCAACAGTTGAACCTACAAAAACGAAAATGAACTAAGCAAACTAGAACAGCAACAGATTCACAGAAATAGAGATCACATGGAGGATTATCAGTGGGGAGAAAGGGGGGGAGAATGGGGAAAAGGTGCACAGAATAAGAAGCACAATTGGCAGGTAAAAACAGACAGCAGGAAGTTAAGAATAGGATGGGAAATAAAGAAGCCAAAGAACTTACATATACATGAGCCAGGGTCATGAATAAGGTTGGGGGGCAGGTACAGGGAAGGGGGGAATAAAGGGGAGAAAAAATGGGACAACTGTAATAACATAATCAAGAAAATATATTAAAAATAAAAATATAAGTAAATAAAATCTTTAAAGAATAAAAGAAATAAATCAACAAACAGCAAGTGCTGGCAAGGATGTGGAGAAAAGGGAATCATTTAGCACTGTTGGTTAGAAATCAGATTGGTGCATCTACCTGTGAAAAGCAGTATGGAGATACCTCAAAAAATTTAAAAAACGGTCTGCCTTTTGACACAGCAATCCCACTTTTGGGAAAATACCAAAGGAACCCAAAACACTAATTCTAAATAATATAAGCACCCCTATGTTCACTGTAGTGCTATTTCCAATCTCCAAGATATGGAAGCAGCTCAAGTGTCCACCAGTACATGAGTGGATAAAGCAATTATAGACCATTTACACATTGGAATTCTACTTGGCTGTAAAAAAAGAAGAAAATTTTTCCTTTTCCAACAGTATGAATGAGCCTAGAGAACACTGTTAAGTGAAACAAGCCAGTCAGAGAAAGACAAATACCATATTCATTCACTTGTATGTGAACAAATCTAATGAACAAACTGAACTAACAAGCAAAGTAGGGACAGACTCATAGATGGAGAGCAGATGATGGCTAATGGGGGTAGGAAAGGTTAGGGGTTGGAGGGATTGAGCAAAGAAAAAGGACTCATGGACATGGACAACAATGTGGTGACTGCTGGGGGGAGGGAGGTACCCTTAATGGTAATGGGAAAAATACAATAAAGATTAAATACAAAAAAAAAAAGAAAAATTTTCCTGATGTTTCCAGACTAGGTTAAGGTTACCTTCTCTTCTGTGGAACTATAGCATGACATCTATACACATCTATATACACATCTATATACACATCTATATCATGGCACTTACTAACTATATTGTAAACATCTGTCTCCCCAACAAGCTTATAAGTTCCTTTAAGGGAGGGAGCTGTCTTTCATTTCTATATACCTAGTTATTAGAATATAGGTACCAAAAAATGTTTATTGAATTTAAGATGTTACAATTTCTAAAATACTCATATATCTTGACCTGGACTTAGCAGCAATAACTATATTTATAGTGCTTTATTTACAGTTAACAAAGATTTTCACATACGTAAACCTGTATGATTCTCGGCAACATCCTATGAGTCGGTAAAGCAGGTTTTACCTCCATTTCGCAAATAAGGTAACAGGTTCAAAGAACTTAAATACTCTCTGTAGTTGTTTCAACTGACTGAGTTTGAACCCTAGCTGTACCTTAATAACCATGGTAGAACCATGGTTGAACTTGGGGTCTTTAAATGCTACTCCAATACTATGTCTTAGACCAGCACAGTGACAATGTTCTAGTGACTAAAATATTCATCAAAAGTCTCCTAATTATGAAAAACCGTATAGCCATTTCAATGACCAGAGATAGAAGCATGCATTGGCTACATGCTCTAAGAGTCAATAATCCTACAGCACTGTCTTCAAAATTTCAAAGTATCCCTTAGATTCCTTTTAATTTGTGGTGGTTCTGTGAATACAATACCTTTCCTTCAAAGTTGGTTCCTTTTCCAGGCTAATTTTTGTTGTGGTATTACTATTCTCCATCACTTGGGCTTAAAATTTTGGTGTCATTGTTCTTTTCTTGGACTCTAAGTCCTATTGATTCCTCAAATTCTCATTTTTTTTACATCTCCATTCCTGTAATCAATGCTAGCTAGTTCAAGCTCTTACCACTTTGTGAACAAGAAAAATCTATGCTCTACTTTTCCTTCCCCTTGATTGTTCAAAGAACAGCTAGATTAACCTATTCAAAAACGTTGGATGGTTTCTTAAGGACCAAAGAACAAAGGGGAAAAAAGCCTGAAACTTATTTTCGAGATCCTTCTCAATTTGACCATTCCCTGTCTGTTACATGTCATTCTAATCTCTGCCTCTAACTGCAATTGTTCAATTTAATTAGCCCTTAAAGCAAAATTAGTCTGATTGTTTCCTTAAAAAGTTTTGCTCTCCCACCTATTTCATTCCCACACCCAAACACTGATTCAGTATATGTCTACCTTATAATATTACTCATAATTTGTGTCATATGTGATTTCTCTCTTCCCCTTAATTCAGCCTCAGTCATTCTGTATTTGGACTGCACCATTAATTTTCTGACATGCAGACTTAAGCCCCTCCTCCTCTAAATTTTTATTCTATACAATACCAGGTTAGCTTTCAAAGAACCAAGACACTGGATCATCCCTCTACTTTAAAACCTTCAATAATAATGATGATGATGGCTACCATTGGTTGAGTACTTATGTGCCGGGCTAGGTACTGTGGTACACAGTTCACATGAACTGCTTTCATTAATCCTTCAAAAGCCCCATAATGATATTTTATTAACTCTATTTTACAGATATGAAAATTGACGCTTAGTGATATTTAAGTATCTTGTCCACAGTGAAAAGGTCATTAAGGTAGACCTAGGATTCAAACCCAGTCAATCTGACTCTAGAAACTGTGTTCTCAATCATCCAGAGGTTATACTGTTCATTAGCTTAAGTTCCAGCTTCTTAACTTGGTGTACAAAGATCCTTTCCGACTTCATCTCCTGCTATTACTTGCCAAGCACTTTAGTGTGTCACACATTTCATGCTTTATAAAAACATCATACCTTTCTGCTGCTGTTTGTTCTACCAGAAAATATTCGCTACCCAGCCCTACCTTCTATCTAGAGAAGTTCCACTCATCCCTCAAGGCACACCTCAAAACATAAACCTTAGTGATGCTTTCACTCCAGATGAGATAGTTAATTCCTTCTTTACAGCTCCAACAGCAGTTTGTACCTAGTTCATTATATTATTTACTTGCAATAATGTCTCCTCCCCTAGATTGCCAGCACTCTTAAGAGAATTTATCTTAACATAGCTAATTCAATTCTACATTCCCAATGTCTAGTATAATGCCTGGTACAAAGCAGGTACTCAAATGTTGCACAAATAAATGGTCCCAATCTTCTGCCTATTTGAAACCTACCAATACTTCAAGGCCTATTTCCTCCTGCACAAACTCTTGCTGGACCACTCCAGACCAGAGTCACTATCTCCTTTGAACATGCTGGTTCTGCCTCTTTTCTTGCAATTGTGAATCACACCCATCCTTATGACATATACAACTTTTCACAAGTACTTATTTCCCCAAGGACCAAGACTATATTTTATCTTTTTATACTTGTGCTGCTTCCCTACAATCTCAGCATACAGGAGGCACTCAATAAGTATCTTCTATTTGATTATTTGAGGTTTTAAAATAAATATTACATACCAAACAAGAATACTCAACTAGCATCAGCTTATTCCATCTGTGTATAATCATTTTTATAATGAAATAAAGTCGTATGATTAGCACTAAACATACCTCACTTAGTGAATCAAGGTCCTTTTCACTAAATTTCCTTACTACTCTTGCCAATTCATTCAACAGCTCCAGAACCTGAAGCTTTTGCCTCACTACTGAGCAGCTGTATTTCTTCCTTGGCATTTTTTTCCTAAGATGTCTTGTTACTACGGTGTATCTCTCTCTCATACATACACACACACACACAATTCTGTTCCTTTGCTTTCTCTAGGCCATGATACTATGCACTAACTTTAGTATATTTAAGAATTTAATGGGGGTGGAAAGAAAATTAAAAATCATTTTTAAGAGTTATATTTTACATAAGTCGACAAAATAGCTTGTAAACAAAATTCAAGTTGGTTTAAAATACGATATAGAACTAGTAAGAAACACTGAAGTAGCTATATGACCCCAAGACCTATGTGATTCATCCAAAAATTTGTAATGAAAAATAAGAAATCCTAATAAAGCTAAGGTACTCGAAAACACTTTAGTCAAATTACCTCAAAGCTTATAAATAAATCAAAAGGCTGGCCATAAGAAATACATCAGCTTAAAAAATGAAAAACACACATACTTCAGTATTTTTGGCTTAATCAGAAAATCTGATAATTTAAAAATAAGGTTAATATAACCTAGAAAATAAAAAACAAACATTGAACACAAAAGAGAGTCACATTGAGTATGCTAAAAAGTACATATACACAATACAGCAACACTTTATGTGATAAAGATGAATTTTTGTATCAAGACTTACAGATATAATAATCTCAAGAGACAACCTAGTTTTACAAACCTGGTTACATTTTTAAAAATGTTTACTGATTTTCGAGAGAGAGGGAGAGACAGAGAAAAAAAATGATGTGAAGGAGAAAACACCAATTGGTTGCCTCCCATACACACCCTGACCCAGGGATCAAACCCACCACCTTTTGGTGTATGGGGTGATGCTCTAACCAACTGAACCAACCACACCTGCCAGGGCAAATGTGGGTACATTTTTAAAGTATCTGGAAGTAAAGAAAGTAGCTGGACAATTCAGGTGAGGCAAATTTGGGGCGGGAGGGAACCAATATACATAAACTGGTTCACACACCAATTTTGTTGATGTGCCAGTAAGACACTTATGCAGATACAGTTAGCTATTTTTTCTAGTTTGTTTCAACTTCTTTATTTCCAACTTCTTATCTTAGCTAAAGAATAGAAAAATGCTTAACAGAACATAGTTAAGAGAGAATACTAATCTCACCTAAACCAGTTGGGCTACATCAACTTTAAAATAAAGGAATTTGACCAGAGCCATCAGCTGGAGTGGGCTCAGAAGTAAATTTCCTTTAACTAAACAGGAAATCTAATCACTGATAATTAGTGATATGGAATCACTACTACTACTTTCAGTGAAGAGCTAATTACAGTCGTATATAAATCCAGTATTCCAGTATCTCAAACTTCACATTAAGTAAATTTCAGGCATCTGATATGAAACACAAAAGATAGATATCCCCCACCCCAACCCTTAAAACCTACATTACAGTAGTATACAGGGCTCCCGACTAGAAATGTAAGAGAATAAAACTGAGAAAAGGAAAAGTTTCAAGGCATAAGACTAGTTGTATGGATACCAAAGAAGGTCTCCATAATATTACTACTATGAAATGGTACAGCTGCAAAACTAGCACATACTGGACTTTTTAAAAAATCTGGATTTTAACAAGTTAAACTTGAGATGAACTAGCGAACTAGTTGAACTAGTCAGAAATCTTCTCTGTTAGTAACTATAACATTATGGTATACAATTATTGAATGAGAAAGGCAAGAAAGTCTGAAGATGAAATGTAAAAGTGGATTTCTGAATGCAAGGTGAATTTCCCAATAATTTCTAAGGAAGCCAGAGATGATACTTCATGTGCAAACTAGTCTTTCAAACCATCTCTATAAACATGTGATCCATATCAGGCACTTCAACTAGCTAACAAACTCCATAAAGAAATGAAAGTTGTCTTGATGAAGCACACACTACTGAGTACATGAGATCATATATTATGAGCTCTGTTAAACTATAACTTCATATGCCAACAAACTCTTTTCCTATTTACCTAAATCAAATGACTTTTATTTCATAGCAATCAAATATGACTGAGATTTGCAACTTAACTCCAAGGAATATACCTTATGTTTGAAATCTTATTTTTACTGTATTAAAGCAGTACAGGGAGAACATTACCATATATATGACAAGAAACAAGAAGATTCATAAGGATAGCATAAACTCATTGTTCAGGAATATGACTGGTTGTGACATCTACAGTAGGGTGAAGAGTGCCCAGGGAAATAAACACAGACACAGACATATAGTCAGGAAATAAAGAGGAAGCCCAGGTCTCCTATTCCCACCCCCATAAAATTCTGGTATTTCATGATAGAATGAATACCTGAACTACCAATCTTTCCCCCCCCTTTCTTTTTAAAAAGATTTCTCAGGACAACGATTCCATAAACTCTTTATTCAGTTCATTCCAATGCTTGGCCCAGCTGGATAGACCACTAACTTTTAAAAATTATCTACAGAAGCCTGGATACAAATTAGTGTTGTTATCAAAGGAGGCTCAAATTGAAACATTAAAATAACACAAAGGAAAAAGGTTTTCTTGTTTATATAAATATTTTAATGGAAACATATCTGGTCAGATTTCAAAAACTGGGCTTAACAGTGTTTAAACATTGTGCCAGTATAGTTAAGAAACCGAATAAAGTATCTACCTTTCAAAAACAAACATAATACAATAAAAAAACTTTATAACGATTTCAAACTACTGACCAAGCTACATGGTAAAGAGAAATCATTTCAAATTGTGTTTCACCTCCACAGCAGTGCTTGAAGTTCATGGGCTCTCCTACAGAGCATGGAAATCTTAACTCTCAATTAGCCCTCAATGTTTATATTTTAAATTATCTGCTGACTTGTCAGTAAACACCCATAAATTCTGGCCCAGATGAGAATTATTTAACTTTTCCTTCTAGGGGGAGTGTGTGGGTTGTGCTTGAAGGGAAGAGGCAACCCCTTTTGGGCTTTGACCAGTGTTGACGGTTTTCTACGCAAATGCTGCTTCTTACCCACGAGGCTTGTTTTGGAGAGGTCTTTTATGCGGCCTCTATTATACACTTAAAGCCAGGGCCCCCAAATCCTGCGTCGTCCCTTCACCCTTGTCCAATCCCACGAACCCCTGGGGCTGGCGCTAAGCAGGAGCGAACAGGGCGGATGGCTGTCACTGGGGAGCAGGCGTGGGCCAAAACCGAGGTGCTGATTTCTGACTGCTCATGGGCCGGCCCCGCGCAGCCGAAGGTCTCCGAGCCCCTCGGTCTGCCCCGGCGAGACAAGCGTGCAGCTGTCGCAGAGCAGGAAGCTAATCGCGGCCTCCGGGCCGCTCTGACAGGCTCAGTACGAAAGGGGGTTCACCGCAGCTAGTAGCCTCACCCCTTCGGTTAGGAGACCTCCAGAGCGAAACCTCCGCCCCAGCCCGAAGGCGAGCGAGAGACGGAGAAGCCACCGCTACCGACTCAGCCCAGCCCAGCCCAGCAGGGGCCCGCCCAGGGGCCACTCCCCAAGGGAAGCAGCCAGTCACTCGCCCGCCTTTCCGGGCCCGCTCCGGAGGGGACGGTCTCCCGCCCGCCCTCACACACAGCTTCTCAGGCCAGGCCCCCAGGGCTTCGTCCACCTCTCACCTTTGACGACGCGGTCCGCCCCAGGAGGGGGCGGCGGGGGCGAGGGTGGGGGCGGTGCAGCCCGGGCCGGCTCCGGGGCGGCCATGCTGGGCCCGGGGCTCGGCTACGCCTTGGGCCGGGCGGGGTTGGGGGCGGGGGTGGCGGCTACCAGAGCCAAGCGGTGGTGCCGCCGGGGAACATGGCGGACCCTCTTTCCCTTCAGAGGGGCTAAGACCGGCATGCACCTCGCGTGCGGGGGCGGGGGCGGGGCAGGCTCTAGGGACTTGGTGAAAATTACTGAAGCTGGAGAAACAGGACGAAGCCAAGGGACCAAGTTAAAATTCTAGGCGGGCAAAAATCAGAGTAAGAAGTGAAATCGGTCGGTCGCTAGTTGCTGCGATAAATGAGTGCTAGGAAGCACGACACCGGCTCTTTTGGAGTTCCCAGTGAGATGGGAGACGTGATCAAACCTCAAAATCTCCTACTAATAGAAAAACTAGTGTATATCAATTTGGTACAAGATCTGGTTGGTAAAGGACAAGAAAAATAGAGGAGTCATTATAGGATCTATAGAGAAGTGAGCAAAGTGGAGTTTGAGAGAGAATCTGCTCCTTGTGTTTAGAGCCTGGAATTGTCAAGACTCTGAAAGCACAGAGTAAGAATGCAGGTAGAGCAGATTAGACCCAAAGGGTTAAGAATCAAATAGGCCCAGGCAGTGTGGCTAGGTTGGAGCATCGTCTTGTAACCAAAAGGTTGCAGTTGGCTCCTCTGTCTGGGTGCGCGTTGGGAACAACCAATCGATGCTACTCTCTTCCATCTATGTTTCTTTCTCTCCTCAACAATAACAAATCAAACTGGTAAGGGCAAAGGTTGGAATGACACCAAATGATATTCAAAAAGTCTACAGAATTCACTTGTAAAGAACACAGCATCTTTCTTGATACTCTGGATAGAGACCAGCGTGTGTACTAAGATGTATATATCTTGAAGCACAGGTTGCGCTCAGGATCTGTCCCAAATGGATGATGATAATTAGGAAAGCATTAGTCCAAAGGTCTCAAAGAACACCTTTCTACCTTTCCCTTTTGTCACTCTCAATGATCCTGAGACCTGGGATAATAGAGAAGTAAAGTACCCAATAAGTATTCTTTGTGAAGAGCCCACAAATTATCTTTTAGAAGGAGGAGAATATGGGACGGAGGATAGGGGTGAAAATGGATCTTTCCGGAATTGAAGTACAATTCCACCGAGGAAGGGAAGGGGAGGAGCAGAACTGGGGAGAAAGAAACAAGGAAGAGGAAGCACCTCACACACTTGTAGAAGGGCACCAAGAGTACATAGACCCCAAGTGAATTTCTAAGAGGAGTTCTAATCTAGGAAATCTCCCTAATAAGGGAGGGAGAAAGTGTGTAATGTATTTAGTGCCTCTTGGTAGGACAAGGGTAGGAAATATACTAGCAGCAGCAGTAACAAAGGAAAGTCCCTCTACTTTGGGGGCACATTGACTCTTACCTTGAATATATATCCTTCAACTCTTTGGCTTCTCACTTTCACTCACTCAAAAGTCATATATCTCACAGACACACATGTATATATGTGTGTATATATTTACATGTACATATTCATTCATACACATACACTATCACATATATATGTATGTTCGTGCCATGATTTGTTCTTTGGGAGCACCAGCCCACTGGGAATTGATATTTCTTGCTTATCCAGGCCAACCCACTATAAAAAGAGTAAGAGAATACAAAAGGGATTTATTTCCCACAATTTTTAATTGTTTTTTTTCATATTTTTTATTGATTATGCCATTACATTTGTTCTATTCCCCCCTCCATTCCCCTCCACCCTGCATACCCCTCCCCCACCATTCCCCCCTCTAGTTCATGAACACGTGTCTCAAGTTCTTTAGATTCTGTATTTCCCCTACTATTCTTACCCTCCCCCCTATCTATTTTCTATCTACTGTCTATGCTACTTATTTTCTGTACCTTCTCCCCCCTTCTTCTTCTCCCACTCCCCTGTTGCTAATCCTCCACGTGATCTTCATTTCTATGGTTCACTCCTGCTCTAGCTGTCCTTTTAGTTTGCTTTCGTTTTAGGTGTGGTTGTTAATAACTGTGGGTTTGTTGTCCTTTCACTGTTCATGTTTCTTTAACTTCTTTTTCTTAGATAAGTCCCTTTAACATTTCATATAATAAGGGCTTGGTGATGATGAACTCCTTGAATTTGGTCTTACCTGAGAAGCACTTTATCTGTCCTTCCATTCTAAATGAAAGCTTTGCTGGATAGAGCAATCTTGGTTGTAGGTCTTTGGTTTTCATGACTTGGAATACCTCTTTCCAGCTCCTTCTTGCCTGTAAGGTCTCTTTTGAGAAATCAGCTGACAGTCTGATGGGAACTCCTTTGTAGGTGACTGTCCCCTTAGCTCTTGCTGCTTCTAGGATTCTCTCCTTCATTTTAATCTTGGCTAATGTAATGATGATGTGCCTTGGTGTGTTGCTTCTTGGGTCCAACTTCTTTGGGACTCTCTGAGCTTCCTGGATTTCCTGGAAGTCTATTGTCTTTGCCAGATTGGGGAAATTCTCCTTTATTATTTGTTCAAATAAGGTTTCCACTCGTGACTGTTCCTCTTCCCCTTCTGGTACCCCTATAATTCGAATGTTGGAACGTTTAAAGATGTCCTGGAGGGTCCTAAGCCTCTCCTCATTTTTTTGAATTCTTGTTTCTTCATTCTTTTCTATTTGGTCGTTTTTTCCTTCCTTTTGGTCCACTCCTTTGATTTGAGTCCCAATTTCCTTTCCATTACTATTGGTTTCCTGTGCATTTCCCTTCATTTCAATTAGTTTAGCCTTCATGTGTTTCTCTAATTTGTGACTAAAATCAACCAGTTCTGTGAGGGTCCTGATCACCAGTATTTTGAACTGTGCATCTGAAAGTTTGGCTATTTCTTCATCACTTAGATTTATTGGCTCTGGGGGCTCTGAGTTGTTCTTGAGCCATGTTTTTATCTGTTTGTGCCTGTTATGTATGAGGAGCGGAGCCTTAGTTGTATACCAGGGCGAGGCCACCCAGGTCGCTGGTTTGTGATGCTGTGTGTGGGGGTGGGGTCAGAGAGGGAGCAATGGAGGTCCACCGCTCACGCCCGCCTATTTACCTGAGTGGAAATGTGCGAGCCTGCTGCCCTGCGCCATGCGGTCTCAATGCTCACCTCTTCGCTGGTTTATCTGCATGCAAATGCTCGACCGACCACAGACAGCCAGCTGCGCCTCTTCCCTGTGTCCACCCGTAGCTAGCCTGCACCTGGGATCCGAGCTTTCAGGTGCCTGCGCATCACCTCTGTCGGGGATCTTTTTGGCCAACCCGCTCCGCTGCTGGCTTTGCCCCTCTTACCAGTTTAGCTGAGCATTTCGTTGTTTTCGGACTCCGTATCGTCAATTTTCTGTGTGGTTTGATAATGTTTATTATTATTAAAACTTTATTGTTTTCAGATTTGGTTGTGCGTGGACGCAAGGTGTTTCCACCTATGCCTCCATCTTGGCGGAAGTCCCTAATTGTTTATTCTATTACAATTGTCCCAATATTTTCCCCTTTGCCCCCCTCCACCCAGACCACCCCTTTCTCCCACAGTCAATTTTCTCTGCATTGTCCATGTCTATGAGTCATTCATACATGTTCTTTAATCCCTTCCCCTTCCTTCCACCATTATCCCCCTCCCCCCTCCCCTCTGGTCACTTTTAGTCTGTTCCATGTTTCTGTGTCTCTGGTTCCATTTTTCTCGTTAGTTAATTTTGTTCATGAGATTCCAGTTATAAATGAGGTCATATGGTATTTGTCTTTCACTGCCTGGCTTATTTCACTTAGTATAGTGCTCTCCAGTTCCATCCATGCTGTCACAAAAGGTAGACATTCCTTCTTTCTGGTGTATAGTATGCCATTGCGTAAATGTACCACAGTTTTTTGATCCACTCATTTACTGATGGGCACTTAGGCTGTTTCCAACACTTGGCTATTATAAATAATGCTGCTATGAACATTGGGGTGCATAGGTTCTTTTGAATTGGCGTTTCAGGATTCTTAGGGTATATTCCCAGCAGTGGCATTGCTGGGTCAAAAGGCAGTTCCATTTTTAGTTTTCTGAGGGAATTCCATACTGTTTTCCACGGTTGCTGTACCAATCTGCATTCCCACCAACAGTGCACTAGGGTTCCCTTTTCTCCACATTGCCAGCACTTGTTTGTTGATTTGGTTATGACAGCCTTTCTGATTGATGTGAAGTGGTATCTCATTGTGGTTTTAATTTACATCTCTCTCATGGCTAGTGATGCTGAGCATTTTTTTCATATGGCTATGGGCCATCCATAAATGTCCTCTTTGGAGAAGTGTCTATTCAGGTCCTCCCATTTTTAAAAAATATTTCTTTTATTTATCTTTAGAGGAGAAGGGAAGGAGAGAAGGAGAGAAATATCAATGTATGGTTACCTCTCATGGGTCCCCTGCTGGGAACTGGCCTGCAACCCAGGCATGTGCCCTGACTGGGAATCGAACTGCAGTTGTTTGGTTTGCAGGCCTGTGCTCAATCCACTGAGCTACACCAGCCACAGCAGGTCCTCCCATTTTTTTAATTGGATTGTCTGTCTTCCTGGTGTTGAGTCATATGAGTTCTTTGTATATTTTGGAGATTAAACCCTTGTCTGATGTATCATTGGCAAATATGTTCTTCCTATAAGTTGGTTCCCTTTACACTTTGCTGATGGTTTCTTTAGCCATGCAGAAACTTTTTAATTTGATGTAGTCCATTTGTTTATTTTTTTATTTCCCTTGCCCTAGGAGATATATCAGCAAAATATTGCTACATGGGATTTCTGAAATTTTATTGCCTCTGTTTTCCACTAGGAGTTTTATGGTGTCATGACTTATATTTAAGTCCTTTATCCATTTTGAGTTTATTCTGGTATATGGTGTAAGACGGTGGTCTAGTTTCATTTTTTTGCATGTACCAGTCCAGTTTTCCCTACACCATTTATTGAAGAAACTGTTTTTACTCCATCGTATGCTCATTCTCCTTTGTCAAATATTCATTGACCATAGAGACATGGGTTTATTTCTGGGCTCTCTATTCTGTTCCATTGATCTATGTCTTTGTTGTTATGGCAGTACCAGGCTTTTGATTACAGTGGTGTTGTAGTATAGTTTAATATCAAATATTGTGATTCCTTCCAACTTTGTTCTTCTTTCTCAGGATTGCTGAAGCTATTTGAGGTCTTTTTTTTTTGGTTCCATATACATTTAAAAAATATTTGTTCTCGATCTGTGAAATATACCATTGGTATTTTAATAAGAATTGCATTGAATATATAGATTGCTTAGGGTAGTATGGACATTTTAATGATGTTAATTCTTCCAATCCATGGACACAGTATATGCTTCCATTTATTTGTATCTTCCTTAATTTTTTTCTTCAGTGTTCTATTACGAGTACAGATCTTTTACATCATAGCTAAATTTATTCCTAGGTACATTATTTTTCTTTTTGCTATAGTAAATTGAATTTTCTTAGTTTCTCTTTCTGATAATTCATTGCTGCTGTACAGGAATGTCATCGATTTCTGAGTATTGACTTTGTATTCCCCTACTTTGCTGGATTCACTTAAGTCAAGTAGTTTTTTGGTGGAGACTATAGGGTTTTCTATGTACACTATCATGTTGTCTGCAAATAATGACAGTTTTACTTCCTCCTTTCCAATTTGGATGACCTTTCTTTTTCTTGTCTAATCACTGTGGCTAGAACTTCCAGTAGTATGTGGAATAAGAGTGGTGAAAATGGGCATCCTTGCCTTGTTCCTGATCTTAATTGGAAACACTTTTAGGCTTTGCCAATTGAGTATGATGTTCACAAGTAGGTTTCTCATCTATGGCTTTTAAAATGTTGAGGTATGCTCCCTCTATCCCCACTTTGTTGAGTTTTTTTTTTAATCATAAATGGGTATGGGATTTTATCAAATCCCATTTGTTGGACAACTCCCTTAAATATTATGTAGTGACTGCCTTTGTCTCTTGTTGTGGCCTTTGTTCTAAAGTCTATTTGTCTGATATAAGTATGCTACCCCAGCTTTTCTTCATGTCCATTTGCTTGGAATACTTTTTCATCCTTTCACTTTCAGCCTGTGTAGATCTTTTGTTCTGAGGTAGGTCTCTTATAGATAGCATATATGCAGATTGTGTTTTCCTATCCACTCAGCTATCCTGTGCCTTTTGATTGGAGCATTTAATCCATTAACATTTAAGGTTATTATAGATAAATTCTTCTTCATTGCCATTTTTTCCCATTGTACCTTTGTTCCTCTTTCTCTCTATTTCTTCTTCTAAACGAAGTCCCTTTAGCATCTCTTTCAATGCTGGATTGGTGGAGGTGTGCTCTTTTAGTTTTTGTTGTTGTTGTTTTTTGTCTGGGAAGCTCTTTATTTTGCCTTCCATTTTAAATGAGAGCCCTGCTGGATAGAGTAGTCTCAGTTGTAGGTCTTTGCTTTTCATTACTTGTAATATTTCATGTCATTCCCTTGTAGTGGTTGTACTGTTTCTCTTGTAGACTTGTAGTATTTCTGTTAAGAAATCAGCTGATAACCTTATTGTAGCTCCTTTGAATGCTCCTAGCTGTTTCTCTCTTGCTGCCTTTAGGCTCCCCTCTTTGTCTTTAAATTTTGCCATTTTAATTATGATGTGTCTTGGAATGGGCCTCTTTACGTTCATTTTGATTGGGACCCTCTGTGCTTACTGAACTTGTTACTTTTTCCCTCACCAAGTTAGAGACACTTTGTCATTTTTTTCAAGCAGGTTTTCTATCCCTTGATCCTTTTCTTCCTCTGGTATTTCTGTGGTGTGAATATTGTTATGTTTCATGTTGTCCTGCAGTTCTCTTAAACTATCCTCATTCTTTTTTAGTCTTTTTTTTTTTTTCATTTTGTTGCTCTATGTGGTTTTCTCTACCTTGTCTTCCAGCTCGCTGATTTGGTCCTCTGCTTCATCCAGCCTGATTTTAATTCCTTCTAGTGTATTATTCATTTCAGATATTGTATTCTTTATTTCCTCCTGGTTCTTATTCATAGTTTCTATGTCATTTATCGTGTTGATGTAATTCCCACCAAGTTCCTTGTAGCTCCCATAAAGTTCCTTGAGCATCCCCCTAACCATTATCTTGAACTGTATGTCTGATAGATTGTTTGCCTCAATTTCATTTCTCTTTTTCTCAGGATTCCTCCATTTCTTTCAATTGGGGGTTGTTTCTTTGTCTCCCCATTTTATTTTTTTCTTTTGAACTTATATTTTATTGTCTATGCCATTACAGTTATCCCAATTTTAACCCTTTGCCCCCATCCACCCAGCACTCCCCACTCACTCAGGCAATCCCCACATTGTTCATGTCCATGGATCATGCATATAAGGTCTTTGGCTACTCCATTTCCTATACTGTACTCTACATCCCCATGGCTATTCTGTAACTACTCCCTCTCTCCCCATTTTAGATGACTTTTTGTTTTTGCACATCAGATTGCTCTGCTTTGACTCCCTGTCTTCTGGGGTGGCCTTCTGTGGTAGATTTCTGTGAGACACAGTGGTTCAGTCTCTGATCTCCTGAGCTGGATGCTCTAGGTATGCCCTTTATTCATATTATGTGAGCTCTCTTGTTGTACTTGGGCTTTGATTATTGATGGGTCATTCGTTGGTGGGTTCTCCCCTCTGGTAGGCTCACTGAGAGTCTGCATCCCCACCACATCTGGTATGCTGTTGTACAGGTGCTGGCAGAACAAAGCAAAACTACCCAGAAAGCCAAACCCACGGCAGCAGAAATACCCCACCACATCAGCCATGTCAACAGCAAATGAGGAAAAATTAATAAAAGTGGAAAGAGATTAAGAATATTATAAGAGAGGAAAAAAGTATGAGATGACTAAAAGAAAGAAATTATTTTGAGAGGGAGGAGGTAGGAGAAGTACTGAGTAGGGAATGAAACAAGGTGAATGAAAAGAAAAAATAAACTTTATAACCTAAGTTAAAAAGGGAAGAGAGGTGGCAAAATGGAGTAAGAAAAGGGAAGAATATTATATGAGGTTTGAAATAAATTTTTTAAAAGTGAGCCAGTAGGAACAGTATTGAAGAAAAACCTCAACAGAGTCAATAAAATGACAGATGAACCAAGAATAATAAAGGAGGAAAGAGAATAAGAATATTATAAGAAAAAGAATCTACAATGACTACAGTAAAAAAAAAAAATGATTTTGAGAGGACAGAGGGAGGAGAAATAATAAGAGTAAGGAATAGAATTCAGGGAAAGAGACTTCTGCCAAGATGGAGACGTAGGTGGAACCACCTTGCCTCTGTGCACAACCAAATCTAAGAACAACTATTTTTAACAACAATAAACACAACCAAGCCACACAGAAAATCGACAATACGGAGTCCAAAGACAACTAAATGCTCAGCTAAACCAGTAAGAGAAGCGAAGCCAGCAGCGGAGCAGGTTGGCAAGAAAAAATCCCCGGGTGGTGCGTGGTGCGCAAGCAGCCAAAGGCGCTGATCTCGGGCTAGCTACGGGAGTGCACAGGGAAGAGGCACGGCGGGCTGTCTGCCCTCGGTCGCGCATCTGCGTGCGGATAAACCAGTGAGAAGGGAAGCCTGCGCGGGGCAGCAGGCTCGCACAATTCCGATCGGATAAACAGGCCCGGGGCGAGTGGTGTGACTCGACGGACTGAGCTAGTGGAGAGGACTGCCATTGCTCCCTCTCTGACCACGCCCCCACACACAGCGTCACAAACCAGCAACCTAGGTCGCCCCACCCTGGTAAACAACTAAGGCTTCGCTCCGCTTACTTAATGGCACGAATAGACCAAAAATGGCTCTAGGACAACTCAGAGCCCCAGAACCGATAGATCTAAGCGATGAAGAAATAGCCAGTCTTTCAGATGCACAGTTCAAAACACTGGTTATCAGGATCCTTATAGAACTGGTTGATTTTAGTCACAAATTAGAGAAACATATGGAAGCTAAACTAATTGAAATGAATGGTAATACAAAGGAAACCAATAGTAATGGAAAGGAAATTGGGACTCATATCAAGGGAGTGGACCAGAAGGAAGAAAAAAATGATCAAACAGAAAAGAATGAAGAAATAAGAATTCAGAAAAATGAGGAGAAGCTTAGGAACCTCCAGGACATCTTTAAACATTCCAACATTCGAATTATAGGGGTACCAGAAGGGGGAAAGGCACAGCTACCAGTGCAAAACTTATTTGAACAAATAATAAAGGAGAATTTCCCCAATCTGGCAAAGGAAATAGACTTCCAGGAAATCCAGGAAGCTCAGAGAGTCCCAAAGAAGTTGGACCCAAGAAGAAACACCCCAAGGCACATCATCATTACATTAGCCAAGATTAAAATGAAGGAGAGAATCCTAGAAGCAGCAAGAGCTAAGGGGACAGTCACCTACAAAGGAGTTCCCATCAGACTGTCAGCGGATTTCTCAAAAGAGACCTCACAGGCAAGAAGGGGCTGGAAAGAGGCATTCCAAGTCATGAAATCCAAATACCTACAACCAAGATTGCTCTATCCAGCAAAGCTTTCACTTAGAATGGAAGGACAGATAAAGTGCTTCTCAGGTAAGACCAAATTCAAGGAGTTCATCATCACCAAGCCCTTATTATATGAAATGTTAAAGGGACTTATCTAAGAAAAAGAAGATAAAAAATATGAACAGTGAAAGGACAGCAAACTCACAGTTAGTAACAACCACACCTAAAACAAAAGCAAATTAAGAGGACAGCTAGATCAGGAGCAGAACCATAGAAATGAAGATCACATGGAGGGTTAGCAACAGGGGAGTGGGAGGAGGAGAAGGGGGGAGAAAGTACAGAAAATAAGTAGCATAGACAGTAGATAGAAAATAGATAGGGGGGAGGGTAAGAATAGTAGGGGAAATACAGAATCTAAAGAATTTGAGACACATGTTCATGAACTAAAGGGGGAAATGGTGGGGGAGGGGTATGCAGGGTGGAGGGGAATGGAGGGGGGAATAGAATAAATGTAATGGCATAATCAATAAAAAAGTTTTAAAAAAAGAATTCAGGGAAAGAAAGGGAAAAACTAAAAATTCACACTCAGATAAGCAAAAACAGGAGGAAAGCAAAATAGAATAAGATGGGGAGATTAACCTGAGATTTGAAACTTTAAAAATAGTGTAAAAATAAGAATAAAATTGAAGAAAAACAGCAATAACTGCAATAACCATGCTAAACAAGCAATGATTAATAAAGGTGGAAAGAAAGAATATTATAAGAAAGGGGAAAACAGTGTGAGCTGACTAAAGGAAAGAAAATGGTTTTGAGAGGATAGAGGGAGGGGAAAGAGTAAGAAACAAGAATAAGATGTAGAAAGGGGGAAATAAAATTTTAAATGAAAATAAGAATAAGAATGAAGCAGGCAAAATGGAGTAATACAAGAGAAGGATACAATGTGAAATTTGAAATAAAATGCAACGTAAATAAAAAGAATAAAAAAGACAAAAATAGTGAATTGGTTGGAATACAACTGAAGAGAAAAAAATGTTAAAAGAATACACGCAAGAAAAAAATTAAGCAAATACTGAAGAAGAGTGAGGTGGAATTCGTCTCAGCAGAGTTGGTATTTGCCTTCTGTCTGGATCCTCCTCTTGCTTTTTAACAGCTCAAGGTTCAGGGGTGGGTCATCCAACTTCTGGCAGCACCACATGTAACACCTTCACCTGCCTCTAGAGGGGGCTCTTACTGCAATCTGGAGGATAGGAGCCCTGGGTCTCCCCTTAGGAGGAGCTGTTCAGTCTTCTGGGAAAACCGTGGGTGTGTTCCCCTGCCCCTCTACTACCAGTCTTGGTCTGTCCCAGCTTATTTCCAATACTGTATAGTTTCTGATGAACTAGCTGTCTGTTTCAAGGGAGGGGCAATCTGTGTAAGAGGGTTAGCTCTTTCTTGCTTGATGCTGATGGTGGCTCTGTGTGCGAGCCAAGGTTGGGTGGGGCCCTGATTACTCCTTGTTGCACTGATTTCTGGTCTCTCTGCCTTCCTGGTGTCAGTGGAATAGGGCCCTAGGAACCAGTGTATTTTGACTCCCTGAGAGTTCAAAATGGCCTTTTGGAGTTTCTCTTCCTGTCTTTCTCCTGTGGATACGCACCCTGCAGCAGGTTCTTGAGCCTGGCCTGACTGTTCTGCCGAACTTCCCCACTGGATACATTACTTGCAATCCAACAGGTGGTGGGGGCTGGGTACATCCTTCCCTTCCCAGAGGTTTGAACTGTGCTAGGGAAGGGGGTTCTGCCTGGCTATAAGTAATCTCAGATGCTCAACTCTTGCCCATCTAATTCCCAGCCCACTGCCCTAACAGTAGACACAGTCCTGAACTGTTTTTGCATATCCCCTGGCTTGCTAACTGTGCTTGGACCCAGAAATCCTTTCACCATGGAACTTTCTGATCTCCCCATCCACCTGTTTTGAGTGGGAGTTAACCGTCCTTTCACACTGTCCCTTTGCTGGCAGAGCAGCTGTGTGTGGGGTCCCTGCCCAGCACGCTTCAGCTCCCCTTTTAAAAAGTCTCTCTGTGGCATCCCCACTGCAGCACTAAGTCACTGTCTGCTTCTCCGTGCACACCACCTCTCCAAAAAACCAAGTCTCTAACGGTCATGGCTGGCCAGTCTGCCTCTATCCAACCCAGGCGCAACCCGGATTGTTTTGGGAGACAGAGTCCCTCTCTATGGCACTCTCCTGGTTGATGTTTAGTGCTATGGTTATGGACATGCTGCTCGCTGTGTGTGTGTGTGTGCCTGGGTCTCCTCCACTCTATATATCCTCCAAAGTCCCTCCCAGCCAGGGTTTGGGGGTTTGCTATTCAGGACTGGGGCTCCCTGCTGTGGGAGGGGAGGGAGTCACGAAGCTGAGATTTCTGACTAGTCTCTGCTGCAGGCACCACACATGCGGTGTTTCCCCTTCAACTTATAAAGTCTCCTTACCACCCGTCGTGAGGCATCTTCTGTACTCTTTGGCTTCAAAACTTCATATCAGCTAAGATTCTGTTGATTGTTCGGATTATTTGTCAGAAGATCAGTCGTGAATCCTAGTTGGGAGCAAGAGCGAGTGGACTCAGCTTCCACTTACCTGGCTGCCATCTTCCCCAAGCCCAGAAGGGCTTTATCAGACAATTAAATGACAAGGAATTAAATAGAACTATCTTATAGATTTATTAATGAAAAATACCTTACAAAAACAGTATGTTTGGCCCTAAAATAGTTCAGCTGACTCTGAGGGTTTACAACAGCGACTGAGCAAGTGGCAGTAATGACTCTGCTGCTGAGACAGAAGGGTGTTAGTATGCCCAACTCCATTGTTTAGAGGGCAAATGTTGGAAGCTCCACATTCTAGGCCTAAGTTTTAGGGGCACAGGGAAGGCTGACAGTCTATAATATCTGGGAAGGGGTACATGTCCCTCCAAGACTGGGGGATGGGGAAGACAGACAGGTAATAGAGATAGGTAGATAAAATAAAGAATAGAAGTTGGTAAGATAGTAGAGGAACAGAGGATGAGGGCTTAAGTACAAGTAGGGACATAAAGTATCCAGTAATAAAATGGTGACCTAAGGAATGGCTAGTGTCCAGAGTAACATGGAGTCATCTTTAAAGTGGCTCAAATAAAGGCCTAAATAGCAGCTACTTCTCTTTGCTAGGTGAATGGAAATTGGAATTTCCAATATTCCTTCTCAAGCAGCCACATCACATTAGAGGTTCCTGGCATCCCCAGGAGAAGCTGCCCACTCTATGATGAGACTAGCACAACCCTGGCAGGGATGTAAGGTATGAACTCTGCCACAGTACAGTTGGACAGAGAAAGCCGTGGCTCCAGGAAAGGAAAGGGGTGGCCCTTACCACCTACTGTTCTGCAGGGCTCTAGCCCTGATCTGCTTTCTTCCAGGGGCATCTACTAGAACAAACAGAAACTCTTGTCCCCCTATCCTCCTGTGCCCAGATTGTGGGGCATAACTGCTTTGCCTCCAGTCATCATCTGGGGGCATATCTACTCTTCGAGGACCAGGGGCTCGAGACCCTGGAACAGGACCTGAATTCTGAATTCTTAGGGGTACATGAAGACTGTTTGATGATAGAGACACAGGGTGAACAATGGGAGGATGGGAGGGTGAATGGAGAAGACCCCCCCAGGACTGATCATGAGGAACGTGAAGGCCCTGGTGTCTTTCTGGTAGTGTGGCAGAGTGGATTAGCTGAGTCTTGCACCCTGGAGTAGTCAGGAATCTAGCCCCAACATGCTGGCTGGCCTCTGACCATAGTCCCCAAGAGGCATCTGTTCTGGAACAGTGGGGGAGACTCCGATAGTTCCAAGTCGTTCCTGTGTACTTGACCCCTTGGGAAGTTTCACTCCTGTCACACATAGCCAGAAACTGCTGGGCACTCCTTGAAGTTCCTGAGAAGAGAAAAGAAAGCCAAAGATTGAGCATCTTCAGTAAACCATTCTTCTGAGAGGACCATTCCAAGCTGTTCCTCCCAACTCTCCACCCCTCCAGGAACATACACACAAGGGAAGGAAGAAACCTAGCCTTGCTTTAATTTAGTTTCTTTTAAACTCCTAATATACATCCAAATCAAGTATCTTACCTCCAACCTGGGCAAATAAAATAGTCTCTTAAATGCTGCCATACTTCTAACCTCATTCCACTATAATCCTTCAACTTCAACACACGTGTGTGCACGCACAGACACACTCCAGAATGGCTCTTGAATATTGCAAATGTATATTCTCGTTGTGACAGCTCTACTCCTAGAGCCATCACTCCAAAACATCACTTATCTTCTTAATATGGTGCCTCTACTCCAGTCACATTCCTGTACATTCTGAGATCTCTGCTTTTGTTCACGCCACCCCTCCCACATATACAATGTGAAGTGCCTTTTCTATACATTAATTCCCCTTTACTTAAAAGAATCACTTCTAAAAATACATCCCAATTCTTTATTTTTCATATCCCATCAACATCTGTCTTATACTGTTAAATATATGTATCTATGTATACGTATTTTGACTAAGCACTGAGCTCTTTGAGAGTGGAGAGCTGCCTTCTTTCTCCTCTGTATTGACAACAGCATTTGGTGCAGAATAGCCTGCAATAAATGCTGCTTATATCATCAGATGCCCTTAGCAACTTTCAAAGGAAGCTGGCTATCTGGATTGTTCCACGGAGTAACAGAAAGTCCACCTACCCAGATGGCCTATTTATCCAAAGCTTCCTAAAATTTAGACACAGATAATCAACAATACTACTCTATCTTCTGTTCTAGAACCACAACCGCCCTCTGCCCTGGGGCATTTATATCTACAAACCAAGGTTTCTCAACCTTGGCACTAATGATATTTTGGGCTGATAATTCTTTCTTTGGGGGATAAGGGAGTGCAGGGAAACTTCCCTGTACATTGCAGGATGTTTACCAACATCCCTGGCCTCTACCAACTAAATACTAGTATTACCTCCCATTTCCAAATGGGGTCACTGCCTTAAACTATAGATTCAGCCCATGAAGGGGAAAAGAAGCAAATCTTGCTATGGAGAAAGCCAGACTGATGCTGCCCACCTTCCCCAGGACTGTTTGGGTCTTTATTCATGGCATGGGTATTTGAGGTACAGGGTCTTCCCAAGACTACCATAGGCCATTACTTAACTGAGGCTTAGGGGTCAGAAGGAGAGAAAACTAATAGAGATGACACTTCCATTTTAGGGGGGATTCTAAAGACTGGATATTAACTCCCATTGAAGCAGTTCATTTTCATGGGTGGTTAGATTCTAGGAACTCTAGACCTTTAGCTGAAGAACTATGTTGCCCAAGAAATGATTCAATCACAATTCATCTAGATGAATATTTGATCTTAAAGTAGTAATTCATATCCCTTTACAACCCCACCTTGGGACACACATACACATGTACCTATAGGAGTACTAATTTGAGCCTTTATGTCCCTGGAAAGGTACCACATTCTGGCATATAATATTACAATTGAGGGGAGAGTTACCTGGGGGTCTATGGGGCTCCCCTGTCATGCTGGGCATCAAGACATCTGGGGACAGGAACTGTGGTTGGGGTGGGTAGAGTTGGGGACCAAGGAGAAACACAGGAGGGTCATGGATGACAGGGAGGGAAGAGGAGCTGGAACAACGGTGCTTGGTTTCCAAAGCCTTTTTCCTCACGTTTGATGAATCCTTATAATGAGACGACAAAAAAACACAGAGATGAGAATTAACATACAGCAGGACATGGCTGGGTAAACACAGTGAGGCAAGCGGTGGGGAAGGAGGGAACTAAAGTGCAAACATGCCATGTTCTGGAAAGGGGCTCGGTTTACTCAGTCACTCTTCTTGTTAGTCGCTCTAGGAAACATCCTGACCACTATTAACTGGAGGCACCAAACTGCAGATTCTCCTCTCTTAACTTGTCTTCCTCATAGCTCTTTCCTTCCCAACCCTGCCATCTACATCTTTAGCAAACTCCTTAATGCTAACAGTAGAATTAGAGAGACAAAGATAGACATTTAAAAACAGAAAAGAAATGAGAGAGAAATTCAGAAAGCCTGGGATTGAGAAAGAACATTCTATACTCTATCTAAATATTAGAAACCAAAATATATCTCCTTAAGTGTACAATCAAGAATTCTTGCCCTGGCCAGTGTGGCTCGGTGGACTGAATGCCAGCCTGCAAAGCAAGGGGTTGCCTGTTCGATTCCCAGTCAGGGCACACACCTGGATTGCAGGCCAGGTCCCCAGTAGGGTGCGTTCGAGAGGCATTCACATATTGATGTTTCTCTCCCTCTTTCTCCCTCCTTTCCCTTCTAAAAATGAATAAATAAAATCTTAAAAACAAAACAAAACTCTACTACTCTGTTTTCTCTCCTGTCATTGCTACATTCTACTCTCTCCTTGTTTGCCTGTCAAGCTGGCACTCACTGATGCTTATGTCCTGTTCTACACTCCATCAGTCATTCACTTTTGTGGCAAAACTTCAGAAATATCCCCTTTAACATTTGAAACACTAGCCCTGGCTGGTGTAGCTCAGTGGATTGAGCACAGCCTGTGAACCAGAGGATCATGGTTCGATTCCCAGTCAGGGCACATGCCTGGGTTGCAGGTGAGTTCCCGGCGGGGGACCCATGAGAGGCAACCATACATTGATATTCTCTCTCTCCTTCCCTTCCCCTCTAAAGATAAATAAATAAAATCTTTTCAAAAATTTGAAACACTATTATATCCACAATTGAACCAACATTCTTCCAAACTCCACCTCCAGGTACCACATTTTCTTAAGTCATCCAGATTAATATATTTACATTGCCCTTGATTTTGTACTTTTCATCCATTATTCCATTAGTTGCCTTTGCCAAATACTGTCATTTCTACCCATAGGTTTCCTATTTCACCTTAACTGGACCATGGCAACAACCTCTGATCCGATCTTCCCATCTCCAGCCCACTACATCCTTACTGTGGCCTGCGAGTTCCTAAATAATATGGCAATGCCGATTTTCTCACGTATCTGCTGCCATTCCTGCACTTTTACACTCCAGCCTTCTTAACGTTCCACAAATACGCCACACTCATTTCACCTCAGGCGTTTTACACGTACCGTTTCTGTTATCTGGAATGTTCTTTCCATTGCTCACACCTTGATATCAGTGAGGTTTCTGATCAAATGTTACTTCCTTAAAGCCAGCTTCCCTCACCATTCCATCGAGAATAACCCTGTTACCTTTTTACTCCTTATCCTCTGGCTTTGTTTTATTCTTCTTTATCATATATTGTCTAAGATTAGCTTGTTTATTGTCTTTTTCTCCTAGTAGAATACAGTTCTTTTCACTCCAGTATCCCCAGCACCTTTTTTTTTTTTTTTGGTTTACAACAAACTTTATTGGAGTACAATTTACATATCATAAAATTCACGTTATGAAAATTCAGATTTGCATGATTAACAATTTTCAACACATTTCCCAGAGAATTTCTTGACCTAGACTAGATGCAGTAGTTTCTTTTTTTTTTTTAAATTTTTTTTATTGATTATGCTGTTACACTTGTTCTATTCCCCCTTTATTCCCCTCCACCTTACCCCCCATCCCCACCATCACCCCCCCTTTAGTTTATGACCATGTGTCTCAAGTCCTTTAGATTCTATATTTCCCATGCTATTCTTGCCCCCCATCTATTTTCTATCTACTGTCTATGCTACTTATTTTCTGTACCTTCTCCCCCCTTCTCCTCCTCCCACTCCCCTGTTGCTAACCCTCCTTGAGATCTTCATTTCTATGTTTCCACTCCTGATCTAGCTGTCCTTTTAGTTTGCTTTCGTTTTAGGTGTGGTTGTTAATAACTGAGTTTGTTGTCCTTTCACTGTTCATGTTTCTTTAACTTCTTTTTCTTAGATAAGTCCCTTTAACGTTTCATATAATAAGGGCTTGGTGATGATGAACTCCTTGAATTTGATCTTATCTGAGAAGCACCTTATCTGTCCTTCCATTTTAAATGAAAGTTTTGCTGGATAGAGCAATCTTGGTTGTAGGTCTTTAGATTTCATGACTTGGAATACCTCTTTCCAGCCCCTTCTTGCCTGTAAGGTCTCTTTTGAGAAATCCGCTGACAGTCTGATGGGGACTCCTTTGTAGGTGACTGTCCCCTTAGCTCTTGCTGCTTCTAGGATTCTCTCCTTCATTTTAATCTTGGCTAATGTAATTATGATGTGTCTTGGTGTGTTCCTTCTTGGATCCAACTTCTTTGGGACTCTCTGAGCTTCCTGGATTTCCTGGAAGTCTATTTCCTTTGCCAGATTGGGGAAATTCTCCTTTATTATTTGTTCAAATAAGTTTTCCACTGGTGGCTGTGCCTTTCCCCCTTCTGGTACCCCTATAATTCGGATGTTGGAGCGTTTAAAGATGTCCTGGAGGTTCCTAAGACTCTCCTCATTTCTTTGAATTCTTGCTTCCTGACTCTTTTCTCTTTGGCCATTATTTGCTTTCTTCTGGTCCACTCCATTGATTTGAGTCCCAGTTTCCTTTTCATTGCTATTGGTGTCCTGTGCAATTCCATTCATTTCAATTAGTTTCGCCTTCATATGTTTGTCTAATTTGTCCGTATAATCTACCAGTTCTGTGAGGATCCTGATCACCAATTTTTTAAACTGTGCGTCTGTGAGTTTTGCTATTTCTTCATCGCTTAGATTTATTTCTGGGGCTCTGAGATCCTCCTGCGCCATTCTTGGTCTGTTCGGGCCCTTTAAGTGTGAGAAGCGGCGCCTTGGATTCCCAGGTCGCTGGGTTGTGACGCTGTATGTGGGGGCGTGGCCAGAGCGGGGGAAATGGCGACGCCCTCTGCCGCTTCTCACAGCTGGGTGCGGAGGAGCAGTGCCTTAGGTGGTTCACCTGGGCCGGGCCACTCAGAGTCGCTGGGTTATGACGCTGTATGTGGAGGTGGGGTCAGAGCAGGGAAATGGCGGCGCCCTCCACTGCCGCTTGCCGTGGGGACCTGCCGGCCCGGTCCAACCGCCCACTCCCTCGCCTGTCCACCCTCGCACAAATGCGCGACCTCAGTCAACACGCAGCCCCCGGCCCGGCTGTCTCCCCCGAGGTCACTCGCCTGGTTGCTCGCTGGGTCGCTCACTAGGTCTGACCCTGCGCCTGGATTCCGCGGGCCTGAGTGCGTCTGGCCGAGTCCTCCTGTGCAACCCTGCTCCGCCAGCCGCTGGTTTCGCCCCTTACCGGTCAGGCTGAAGAATTTGTTGTTAACGGACTTCCGAAAAGTTCAATTTTCCGTGTTCTGGCTGTGTTTTCTGTTGCTAATATTTAGTTTTCTCTAATCTTGGTTGTGTGAGAAGGCACGGCACATCCACCTATGCCTCCATCTTGGCGGAAGTCCCCCAGCACCTTGAACAACACCTGGAGCATCATAGGCATTTAATAAATATTAAATAAAATAATATATGCCAGTATATCTTATTTGCCTTATGAAATTGTAAGCTATTTAAGGACACAATTTGTGTTCTTTCATCAGAATGCTCATAGCATCTACCATAGCATGGCACATAGTAGGCATTTACCATTCAGCCTAAGGACCAGGTCCTTTTGGCATGTGACACAGCCAACTATTCCTTTCTTCTAGACAGAGGAGAATGATACTCTTCGCTAGTTTTCCTTCTCTCTTTGATCTCTTACATTAAGTCTTCTTTTAAGGTGGTTCTTCTAGAAGAACCACCTTAAATCTGATACCCTTCAGGGATTATGTTCTGGCTCATCTTTTTCACAATATTCTTCCTCTTTTCAATGGGTATGATTTTCAAATCTCAATTTCAAACCTAGATGTCTCATATCCAAATGTCTACAAGATATCTCCACTCAAGTTTAACACAGGGTGGGACAAAAGTAGGTTTATATTTATGAGTACACAAAACAGTTCATTCTGGTGTTATTATTTATTAATTATTATATTATTTTCCATAGAACTGTAAACCTACTTTGCCCCATCCTGTATATCCTGTATGTCTTCCCTCAAATATATACTTGCTTCTCTTCCCTCAAATACATGACTATCGATCAACCCATAATTCCTGGACAAGAACTTTGATTTCCCTTTCCCCATATCAAGGCAGGCAGGCACCAAGTCCCATTGATTTTTGCTTCCTAATTGGCTCTCCAGCATGTCCACTTCTCACTATCCTCTCAAACTTTTTACTGTGGTTCATGGTATAACCCTTGGTTTTATTCTTTCTAGTTTCACAAGTCAATACTCTCCATCCTTCCCTTGCCAGACTCTAATCTTGCCATACCAAACTTCTTTTAATTCAGTTAACATCTGCTTCAGGTCCCTTTATATATATTTTTTATTTCTTCCTGGAAGTTTTCCTTTATTCTTCAAGCCTACTTTAGATTTCCTTCTATTATACTTCCATAGCATTAAATTCTATCATGTTATATTAGAATTGCTTATTTATCTGTCTCCAGAACACTGTAAACTCCACGAGAGCTGGGACTGCATCTAGCTCACTAGCCACTGTATCCCCAGCACCTGGCACAGTACCTAGAACATAAGCTCAATAAGCAATTAAAAGAATGAATGAATAAATAAATAAATAAATAAATAATACAGGAGTTGGAAGAAAGCAAGCCAAATCTAGAAAACAACAATCTGCCATCAAATGCATTAAAGGTATAGAAGACATGCTAGCCAAAAAATGACCACCTTTTCCAAAAAGAACAGCGAACCGTTCAGAGTTATTCTGGGACTGACGAATAATAGATTGGAAAAAATGACGGCCTCTAGGGAAGAGAAACTGGATCTGAAGGACTGGTAGAACAGAGACTTAGTTTTCATTCTATATCCTTTTGCACCTTTTAATTTTTATACCACATATTTAAAACGTGTTTTAAATTTTTTATTCATCTAACCTGGTGAACAAGTTTCAATGCACTGATGCTTTGTGTCCTGACCTCTACTGTAATGAAAACTCAACTTGCCTTGGGCAAGTGGGTGAAGTTCTCAAAAGGCACAATTTATAAATCCAGCCACTGAAACTATCTGAATTTGTTGATCTCTGCTGACTCGGTGTCCCTGTCCATTTCACCCACAAATCACTGCATTAATTACATAAGAAAGGCCTCAGGAGGGGAATTTTTTAAATCGTTTTCCATATTTGCTAATGCACATGCTTTATTTCAGCTTGAAAGCACACTGGACCTCAATCATGTTCTAGGGGAAGGCAGAAAAGGCAAAACAATATTCATCCCACCTCTTCCTCTGATCAGTGCAATGGGTTCTGACCCAATCAGCAGCTATTGCTTCTCAGACACTCCTCTCAAGGCTACTAGGACTCTTCTCACCCTGGGGAGTCCTATAATACACCTTGCAGAACAACTACAAGGAAGGGACATTCCTCTGAGCTCCAATCTAAATGTGGGTCAATAAAATAATGACCATGTGTCCTTTTTGCTGATTGCTTTCCCCCAAATTACAGCCTTCAGTTTTTTCTGCCTCTTCACTTGCACAGTATTTTACCTAGCAAGAGAAAGAGGGTGCTCTGAATAGAAAGACACTGATTCTACTTACAACACTGTGGGGAGAGACTGGGGTCTCCTCCCTCTCTAAGACAACATTGCCACAGATTGCATGAGATGCAGCAAAAATTCTCTGCACTGTACTTATCATCTGCTCCATACTCCTGCTGGGGTTTTGACAAGGTGTAGCCTTTAAATACACAGACACACATAGGCAAACAAATAATGCCAGACTTGGGGTTTTCCCACAGACCTGGTTTCCAGGAATTTGGGAGACAATAGGGTAAAACTCACTGGTAGAGATCTGAATTAGATATGTTTGAAAGGTAGTACCTAGGTGGCAATCTTCTTTCATTCAAAAGCAGCTCAATCATAGGTCTTGTTCTCCTCTAACAGCCCCACATTACCAAGCCCCTGCCTTACCACCAACCCTGCCACACTTGTATCTCTCCCGAATTCCTTCCCCAACACAACATCCCATGCCCAGTGCTTTGGCACCTGAGACTGCTACCTGAGAAGCAGGCACTGTGTTGGCTTCATGGAGACTGTGCTCCATTTCTGCTGTTGGGGTCTTTGAGAGACCAAGGCCAGGGGCTGAGTGCAACCTCCTTCCAACGCCATCTGCAGAGCCTTAGGAGGAAAAGACAAATATAAGTTGAAGCCCTCCCTTCCCTTGGAGCCTAAACTCTGAGCTTGGCAGTACAAAATTCAGGAGTTGTTTCATTAAGCAACTAATATGCATCCCTGATCTAATGGAGGATGTGCTCCTGGAATGCAGAAACAACAGTTTCAGAATATGCATAGTTTTCTTATATGTCACAAGGGCCTCAGAACACAGGCCTTGAAGAACGTTGTAGAGAAGGGTCCCTGTGGAAACAGCCGAATATCTCCATCTTGCCTCATTTCATTTTTTGTAAGCACAATTAACTTTGCTTCTGTCAGACTTGGGTCCAAGACTTAAAATATATACAGAGGAAATTTTCCAACATAGTGATTCTCTAGAGCATCTGTGATGACAAAGAAACTATTATCCAGTCTAGTTAGAAACAAAAATGATCATAGTAATCATCTATCAAATCTTCCTGTTATGTTTTACATAACATGGAAATGAGTTCTATGGTCTGACAGGTAGTAAGTAGTTTAACCATTATTCAAATTCAAGTCTCTCAATTTTTGCTTCCTATTATTATGAACAGGAGCTCTTCAGCAACATTTTATATGTATAACACTCTTTTACTTCCCATTAGCTTCTCTCAATTACTAAAAATTCTAAACAATCTGTAAATGCTTATCTCTCCCTCAAAGTATTGCTAGGCTGTTAAGAGCGGCTCCAAACTGGATATGTGATTCCCAAGGGGCTTGCCCCAATACGAGTACTTAAGCCTTCCATTCTGAAGATGCACATGCCCTGAACCTGTATTCGATATATCTATATCTATCGCCAATTCATGTGTTGACTTGATATTTTGATTCTAATATATGTCATCAGGCTAAAGCATCATATTACTGATATTAAGCTAGAAGACCATTATTTTTAATGCTTCCTGGAATTTAAATGCAGTGGTCCTAAAACCACCTCAGATTCATCTAGGAGCTTTAAAAAGTATAACTTCCTGTATCTCTAGACAGACCTATTGAATCAGAATCTTTGTGGTTAGAGCACAGGAATATTTATTTTTAAGAGGCTTCCTCTAGAAGTGTGGGAGATTCCCTATCTGGTCAGGTGGCTAAGTTGCTTGGAATATCATTCTGTGCACCAAAGGGTTGTGGGTTCAATTCCCAGTTAGGCACATACAGAGGTGGTGGGTTCAGTCCCCAGCTGGGGTGTATACAGGAGGCAGCTGTTTCTCTATCACACCAATGTCTCCTCTCCGTTTCTCCCTTTCTCTTTCTAAAATCAGTAAACATCCTCAGCTGAGAATTTTTTTTTTAAAGTGTAGGAGAATATACTAAGGCACTACTTCTGCAATGTAAAATGTTATAGTCTTCCTGAAAAGCAATCTAGAAATATCGACTGAGGTTGAAAATATATTTACCCTCTTACCCAACAATTTCACTACTGGAAATAAGAAGCAAAACTACCAGTTTATTGTAGCTTTGTTTACAGTAGCCAAGAATTAAAGTAAAGCCCATCTACAGGAGAATGGCTAAATACATTATGGTATCCTCAATATCAGATATTGCCCACCACTAAAAAGAATAATTGAATAGAGCAAGATGACTTGGAGGAATTTTTATGAAGTATTGTTAACAGAAAAAAAAACCCTATAATATTAACCCTCAAAAAAACACTGTTTATAAGATTTTATAAACAGAAAAATAGAGAAATATGCTGGGCAGGTGGGGAATTAAAGGTAGGAATTGATGTGAGGGGAGGAAAGATAAACAATAAAATTGTCCACAATAAAAATAGCATGTGTGCTCTGATCCTATTTATTTAAAATCATTTCTCTGTTTTTTTTAAAGCCACTCCGTAGGTGGCTATGATGGGCAGTCAGATTTAAGTATTACAGCTACAGCCCTGGCTGGTGTGGGTCAGTGGATTGAGCACTGGCCTGCAAACCAAAGGGTTGCTGGTTCGATTCCCAGTCAGGGCACATGCCTGGATTGTGGGCCAGGTCCCCATTAGGGGGCAAGAGGCAACCACATATTGATGTTGCTCTCCCTCTCTTTCTCCCTCCCTACCCCTCTAAAAATAAATAAATAAATTAATAAACAAACAAACAAATAAATAAATAAATAAGGTTCCAGCCAAGATGTAGGCGTAGGTAGAAACCCTTCATTTCCTTGCACAACCAAAAGTATGATAACAACCAATCTAAAATCAATAAACAACCAGAAGTGCCAGAAAATCAAACTGCATGGAACTCTGACAACCAAGGAATTAAAGAAAAAATCAACCAGAACAATCAGACTGGTAAGAACCTGAGGTGAGGTGGGGCTGGCTGAGAAAAACCACAGTGAGGTGGCAGGCGGGGCTGGCTGAAGGCGAAACTGAGACTCAGAGCTGGCTGTGGGCTACAGTGGCCGTGGTAGGAGAAACTCCCAGTCTCATCAGAGAGTTCACTGGGAAGTGCACTGGAGATGAGCAGGCCAGCTGCACTGTTCCCTCTCTAGCCCCTCCCCCACAAGCAGTGCCACAGCACAGCAAAGAGGGTTGCCCTGCCCTGGTGAATATCTAAGGCCCCACCCCCTTACAACCTATCAGGTATGCCAAGACAAACAAATATGGCCCAAATGAAAGAACAGAGCAACACTCCAGAAAAGAGCTAAGTGATGAGGAGAGAGCCAACCTATCTAATGGAGAATTTAAAGCCCTGGTAATCAAAATGCTCACAGAACTGATTGAGCTTGGTTGAAAAATGAAATAACAAATAAAGGATACCCAAAGTGAAATACAGCAAAATATTCAGGGAACTAACAGTGACAGGAAGGAAACCAAGACTCAAATCAATGATTTGGAACAAAAGGAAGAAATAAACATCCAACCAGAACAGAATGAAGGAACAAGAATGCAAAAACATGAAGAGAGACTTACAAACTTCTAGGACAACCTGAAAAATTTCAATATCTGAATTATAGGGTACCAGAAGGAGAAGAACAAGAGCAAGAAATTAAAAACAAATAATAAATGAAAACTTCCCCAATCTGGCAAAGGAAATAAACTTCCAGGAAGTCCAGGAAGCCCAGAGAGTCCCAAAGAAGTTGGAACCAAAGAGGAACACACCAAAGCACATCAACATTAAGTTACCTAAGATTAAAGATAAGGGAGAATCTTAGAAGCAGCAAGAGGAAAGGAGACAGTTACCTACAAAGGAGTTCCCATAAGACTATCAGCTGATTTCTCAAAAGAAACCTTACAGGCAAGAAGGGGCTGCAAAGAAGTATTCAAAGTAATGACAGGCAAGGACCTACATCCAAGATTGCTCTATCCAACAAAGCTTTCATTTAGAATGGAAAGGCAGATAAAGTACTTCCCAGATAAGGTCAAGTTCAAGGAGTTCATCATCACCAAGCCCTTATTCTATGAAATATTAAAGGGATTTATCTAAAAAAAAAAAGAAGATAGAAAATATCAATAATAAAATAACAACAAACTCACAAGTGTCAATAATAGAACCTAAAAGAAAAGAAAAACAACAAAAACAAAAATTAAACAAGCACTAGAACAGGAACAGAATCAGAGAAATGGACATTACATGGAAGGATTTCATTGAGGAGGGTGAAGGGAGCACTAGGGGGGAAAAGGTATAGGGAAGAAGAAGCATATTAGTAGTCATAAAATAGATGGGGAGAGATAAAAATGGGATAGGAAACAGAGGACTCAAAGAACTTATACGTACA
This sequence comes from Artibeus jamaicensis, assembly GCF_021234435.1. Taxonomy (NCBI): domain Eukaryota; kingdom Metazoa; phylum Chordata; class Mammalia; order Chiroptera; family Phyllostomidae; genus Artibeus; species Artibeus jamaicensis. Next base: position 24,958,319 of record NW_026521788.1, read on the forward strand.
ACCCACGGACATGAACTAGGGAGGGAATGCTGGTGGGTTGGGTGTGCAGGGCAGAGAGAGGGTAAAGGGGGAAAACTGGGAAAACTGTAATAGCATAATCAATAAAAAATACTCTTAAAATAAATAAAATATTTATAAAAAAGAATTACAGCTATGATGATTACAATGATTAGAATCTGGTGCTCTTCTAATCAAGTCAAGCATGCTTCCCTAGACAAGGAGGTAGCTACTGAAACCTCGTGAAGGGAGTAGACTCTGATTCTTTTAAAGCAGGGGTGTCATTTTCACTGGGGGCCACATCAACCTCACAGTTGCTTTCAAAGGGCCAAATGTATTTTAGGACTGTATAAATGTAACTACTCCTTAACTAGGGGCAAAGAGTTGAGTGCTACCGCTGGGTAGAAACAAAGTGCGGGGCCAGATAAAACAAGGTGGAGGGCTGGGTTCAGCCCACAAGCCTTGTGTTTGCCACTTGTGTTTTAAAGACACTTAAGCAGAGCCCTGGCCAGGTAGAGCAACTGGTTCGAGCATCATCCTAATACACCAAGGTTATGGGTTTGATCCCCAGTCAGGGCACATGCAAGACCCAACCAAGGAAAGCACAGAAGTGGAACAACAGGTCTATATTTCTTTCTCTCATCAATAAATAAAAATTAAAATTAAAGTCTTTATTTCTTTAATAAAGATTCTAAACTATTTATGGATAAATGATATAATGTCTGGGATATGCTTTAAAGTAATCCAGTGGGAATGGGAAAGGAAAAGGGGAGGGTGCTATAGCTAAATCAATTATTGGCCATATATTAACAATGGGCCAAAATAATCACCATGCAAGTTAATGATAAGTACGTGAGGGAGTGTATAACATTTACTCTTACTCTTAATTTTTTAATATACCATGACAAAAAGTTATTTTTTATTTTTAAGATGATGTCTGCCCAATTCCATAGTACTGTGAAATTTAGAATATAGGTCAAGGGCAGTGTTTGCATGACTCTTTAGGAACTATAACATGTCAATAATCTGGTCACAAACATAGCATACTATATGATTTCATCTATGTAAAATGTCTGAAATAAGCAAATCTATAGGCAGAAAACAGATGAGAAGTTGCCTGGGGCAGGGAGAAAGGAAAGGAGGAAATGGGGAGTGGTTACTAACAGGTACAAGCTTTCTTTCGGGGGTGATAGATACACTTTAAAATCAACTGTGGTGATGGACAGACAGCTCTGCGAATGCAATAAAAATCTCAGTTGAATTGTACATTTTAGGTGAATTGTATGATGTGTAAATTATATATAAATAAAGCTCGAAAGATAAGTCAGAGAAAGACAAATACTGTATGATTTCATATGTGGAATTTAAAAAATAAAAAAAGGTGAACTAATAGAAACAGAATACAATAGTAGCTGTCAGGGGCTGGGGGAACTGAAGAGATATTAGTCAAAGGGTATGAACTTCCAGCTGTAAGTTCTAGGGATCATGACTACAGCCAAAAACACTGCATTACATACATGAAAGCTGCTAAGAGGGTAGCTTTTAAACACTGTTACCACAAAAATATTTTAATATGTGTGGTGATGGTTATGTTAACTAATATTGCTCTGGTAATCTTTTTAGCAATAAACACATGTATCAAACCATCACATTGTATACCTTAAATGTACACAATGTTATCTGTAATTTTATGTATCAATAAAGAACTGGAAAAAAAATACCAGTAATCTGGTGCTTAATAAATGCTTTACAATAAGATAAAGAAAGATAACCCCAAAGTCTAATTGGTTTGACAAGTATTTTGATAACTGATTCATTAGATGAATTTTTTAAACTAGTTTTTGTTCACTGTCAAAGAAAAAAATTAATGGTTGGTAGGTATACTTTCATACTGATTTTAGAAATATAATCTTCCTGAAGGCTAATTTTCCAGTATATATCAAGACATTTTTTTAACGTTTATAACTTTCAACTAATCATTACTTTTCTAAAAATTTATTCTAAGGAGCTTATCAGAAATGTGGTCAAACACTTTTTAAAGATATTCATCATAGTGTAATATTATTAAAAAATCAGAAATAGCCTAAAGAATTAATCATATCATAATCCTGCTTTTTGTAAAAATAAAGCAAAATATACAGTAAATATGTGTAATAAAGCTACATGTAACTCATGAAATTTGAAAGGGGGGATTATCAATAATTTTTATTGCTTTACATATTTCAAGACTATCCACAATGAAAAATGTTGCTATTTTGGGTAACATAAGGGTTTTTTTGTTTCACTTGGTTTTTGTATAATGTTTGACAGTTCATTACATTTTACTTGTAATGTATTCTTTTATATGTGTTATCATTAAAACACTTGACATTTGTGTACTCTTTCTCCCTTATATTACGCAGGAAGCTGAGGCCAACTCTAGCTTTTCCTCATTCTTTAGAATCCTCTTCCCATACTGCCCTGCCCTGTGTACCTAAGGAGCACTTCATAGATGCACGTTACTACAAAGTCTACACTAGGATGCACATCCTAAAAAACATATCATAATATTAAATCTCATATTTATGTGATAACTCCTAAGAGCTCCTCAGGACATAGTTGGTACTCATTAAACACCTGCTGTTTAGCTGTAATTAAACGCTGGTTGGTAGCATGCGAGGAACCCATACCATTACGGAAACTGGTATTCCTGACCTGAAGATAAAGTTCTTTGAGTTCAGTCTCACAGAATGATACATATTTTAAGAGTTGGAAGCTATCTTTTTTAAAAAACCATTGAATTCTCTCTTTTTTATAGGTAAAAACTTGGCCCTGGGTTATTAAGTGAGTTGTCCAAATTTATACTGATAATTAATGATGAAGTCAGTACAATAGTTCAGGCTTTGAAATTCTTAAGTGTATCAATCTAAGTTATAAATATTTTTCACTTATTCAGTTTCCAGAACTGGGAACAGTGATGGGCATCTAAGTCTGTGATGTGCATCTAAGGTGCAGACTTCATTCTTCACACAATACTTTTAAAAAGTCAGTGAATGGGTACCCTATAGGCATACTACCTTGAAAATTCTAAACCTGGCAGTTCCTAAAGGGATCAGGGAAGGTCTTGAGATTGCTGGTTCAATATAATCTAGAAACGCCCTTTGCAGACTTGGCTCAATGTGGACATCTTCATTGCAAGTTGAATCTGGAAGCTGAATCTTGTGATGAAGCTAGATCTTCCAAGCCATGGAAGGATGACTTTTCCTCCCAGCCCCACCCATGTCATGTTGAATCACTCTTAAAGACCTATGAGCCATTCCTTAGCACTGACTCATATACTGACAAAGCCTTTGTCTCTTTCTTTAGGAGAGAACTGGCCTGTGAGTGATGATTCTGTCCTCATTCTTGATTCTAACCGGAAAAATGTCTAGCCTTTGTCCTGAAGTCTTTATAAATAGAGTCAAAAGTTCTACTACCACCTCCTAAGCTGGGGATACAATTTGGACAGAACACGACCCCATCTCTGATTTCGTCCTTAAACTTTTGTGTGTTCCCCACTCCCCCATCCCTGGCTGCATTCTTACCTGTTTGCCTAAGTGGGTACCAGGCCACATCCCGCTGCTCCCATCCAGAACGGCCAGTTTGAGAAGCCTGAAGACTGGCCTGGTAGAGAGACTCCAATTCTGAGGTCTCCTGCTCTGTGTCTTGGTTCCAGTGTGGATGCAAAAGGATGTGGTTTCTGTCTGGATAGGCTGCACAGGTATAGGGATTTGTGGGGGAGGACTTTATTTCTGGCCCAGGGACCCCATGTTTAAGCTGAGAGTCACAAAGATTTGTGACATTCACCCAGGAATCTAAAGGCAAGGAAGTTCCCAAGTCCACATTGCTGTCCAACTCCTTAGGCCTAGCATCTCTTACTTGTGATGGCTTCCTTTGGTACATATCTGGCTCTGCCAACCTGGGCTGTCCTCCCCAAGAAGTCTCACCATTGGGCAGCCCAGAGTTCATGGCAAGAGAAGGATGATTATAAGGATCTTCCCAGGAAGGCAGTCTGTCCCTGCTATCCACAGAGGGTTGCTGTTTTGCCCAAGGCCAGTGGCCTTTCCCTTGACCCTGTGGGAAAGGAGGCTTAGAGTCAGAAGGGGAAGAGCTCTTCCTTCGACTATTTGGAAAACTTCTGTCCTGGGAACCAGTACCATCTCTTGTGGTGGCACCTTGCATCCTCTGGAACTGTTCTGCCAGAGAGCGGACAAGCCCCTTTGTGCCCAGAAACTCTGGCGTACAGGGCTCCTCACTGCCTCCGTTCACTTTTGAAGTCAACAAAGTTTTGAGGCTTTTGGCTTGGAGGCATTGGTTAGTTTTCTGCACAGTATCAGGAGAGTGAAACACAGATGAAGAAGCAGCAGGCATTACGGGGTGGCAGGCTCTATAAAGGGGAAGGTCGGGCTGAGTTGATGAACTTACAAGACCACAGGCTAGGCGGTGTGCATCATCTTTTTCACACGTGGTTATTCCAGTTGGGTGTGACCAAGCTATCACCTGGGATGAGTCAACAGGACCCCTCTTTTCTTGGAATAGCTCTTCTTGATCAATGCCTCTTCCTTCTTGAGGGGAGAACCTGTTGCAGCTTCTGTTATCTGCCCTGTAGCCTTGCAGCTTACCCTCTGGTATATCTAACGGTTCCCAACCATGATGAGAGTTCTTCTCAGTTGTCCCTGGTGTTTTAGGTGAGCACTGCCTGTGCAACACAGAGGGGTCAATGCTCTCCAGCTCTACTGAAGTAAGAAGGTTCGAGGCAGACCTACTGGGGGAAATACGCTGTGGGGCAGACAGGGTAGATGACTCTGGGAAGAGTGGTGACTGTGACTCATGGCAGGAAGCTGATGAGTAGACGGAAGAACTGGCCCCAAACTCTGTATTCGTGTAGGGTTCCAGTTGTGCCTCCCGGCTTAACAATACTTGGAGCGGGATAGGCTGTTCACTGAAATAAATGGAGAGAGCCAGTCATAAACTGTCTTGACAAAAATCACCTACAAAAAACTTTTCAGTTTCCATATCTAGCTAACCACAGAGGGAATGGTGAAAATAAAGGCAAAGACAAGACAAGACAAGTGTAGTCAACAGTTCAGAGGTTCACGAGAGAAGGCACATGGTCTGCTTCCACCCAAATAATTGGTAATATTAATCCTCTTTAATACACGCCCTCACCAAAGTTTCACAGAGTAGTATTAAGTAAAGCCCTTGCCAGTATTCTTCGCTGCCTGTGAAGTCCTATTCAAACCATATTTTACTTGCAAATTAAAAAACAAAAATTGCTAGTCCTACATGCAAATGACCTGGAAAGTAAGCAAAGCCTAGAAATCACACACACCTGGGGTCGAGAACGGCCGGACAGCCAAAAGAACCAAAAGGCCATATTTACAGAGTACAGGATGGTTTGGGTTCATGAAATCACATAAAAATCAACTATTTCAAGTGTGTTTTCATTATCTGGATTTGGTTGTATTACTCACTGAGATGTTTCCCCAAAGTAATGCACTGTCACTGTCTTCAAATTTGGGAGTGGGAGTCAGCATTTAGTTCGTTTCTCACTAACTGCTTTGTATTTCGGACCTAAAAATTGTGTTAGAAGCACTTAAATAAAACCTTGATCACTCACATATATCAAGTGACATAAATTTTCTAGAAAGACTTTATCTGCCTAAATTGTTTCTATTCAAAACATATTTGATCAGATCCCCAGATCAGCATTCAACTGCAGGAGTACACATGGGAGAAAAAGGACCCTAGTGTGGACATTAAATTTGAACAATATACTACAAACTTTTGTGGATACAATCACCCAGTCACCCCTACAACATTATGAGAATATGATATTATACTTATATGGGAAACCTATAAGTGGAATCAAATAGACCTACCTGGATTTGAATTCCATACTTCTACCACTTGTTAGCTGAGTAATACTCAGTACCTTACTTAACCTACCCTACAAGCCTGATTTTTTTATTTACATATATCACTAAATAGTCCTTATCCTAAGGTTATTGTGAGAATTAAAATAAAACATAAAGTGTTTAAACTTAGTGCCTGGGTATAGGCAGATGTTTAAAAAATATTAGCTGCTTTTATAATATTTATATTCTGAAAACCACTCAGATTTATTAACAGCCAAAATTTACTTTTACTAAAATCTATTTTAAGTTAACACCCAAATTCAAGGGTTAAATGTAAGAATGACATCAATGGCCACAGGAACTTTTTTCAACTTTTTTTGATTCCCTGTAGTCCTGACCACAGGTAATCAGAACAAAGGGAATCTTCGTGTTTCTTCTCTATGGTTTCATTAAAGCAAGGAGACTGCTTATTCTGCTTCCATGAGAAACAAGAAGCCACTAAAACCTCAAAACAAATTACATGGCTTTTACTGCAACCTGAAATGTAGCTTGATTGCCATGTCTAAGAACTTAATATGTATGGATTTAATATTCCTATTATTACACAAGTCCAGGGAAAAATTCCCCCACAAGAATAATGAACAAGTGGTCTATTTATTATGCTATACTTTTCTTTACCTTTCTAGGAACTATTAAGAAAAGGACCAGCAGTGGGATGAAATTTCACTGCCTGTATGACCTGAGAGAATCAATTTTTTCAGAGGAGTCTTCTCTCCCCTCTAGTTGACAAGACAATGAGAGCTCTGGCCACGGAGAGCCCATGGCCACTTCCTCCCCTGGCACACATCGACTGCTGTGGTTCCCAGGCACTACCTTGTTGGCTGAGGGAGGGCCCCTGCCTGTGAGGGGAGGCAGGCTGAGGATTGCGACGGTTGCTGCGATGATTGCTGCTGCTGCATGCGATCCTGCAGGCTCCGTGCTTTTCGAATACTGATTTGCAACTTCTTATCGACTAGGGCTCTGCTGTGCGTGCTAGAGCTGGCACCATGCAGGGCAAGTCTTAGTTTAGCTAAAATGCAAAAGAAAATATAGCAGAAACAGAACACAAAATACAAACAAAAATAAAAAAGAATAAAATTGAACAAAAAATGAGCAAAGATATGCAGTAAAACTCAAAATATGCAGCAGGAATGTAAGGCGTGAACCATGCATGTGCTGTCCAGGGCACAGAGCTGGCTCTGGCTATAAGGAACATTCACAGAAGCCATGGAGGCCAAACAGGTTAATTCAAATTTAAAAAACAAACAAACGAAAAGCTAAACTAAAATGAGTTAAAAAGATAAACTGGTGCTTCCATCTTAGAGGTTGCCACTCTTATTTTGCAACTGACCTGTCTGACTCTGGTCTCCAAATTCTGCTCCCAACTCCCCTTTCCTGATGGCCAACAGCAGAAATAAGATCCAAACCTGCATCTGTCTTTACAGAACACAACTTCTTGTGGGTCATGTTTAAGAACCGGATACAAATTCTAAGCCTTAGTCCCTGGCTATAACCTAATTGTGCAGCATATCAGAAAGGCAGGAGAGAAACATGAAGAATTAAATATGCATTGCAAAGTCACAGGCCTGGGACGTCACAGCCAATTTATTACTCTCTTCCTTCCATAAGCTGCACCTCACTGAGCAGTGACTAGAGAAAGAGCAAACTAACCTCACAGATGAGGCCTAATTTATCTTGGGATAAGAAGGCAGGCATGGCTGGGTAATCATTCATCGGTGGACTCCTGGTTATTCCAGTAAATATCCATAGGCCACAGTGACAGCACCTGGCACACTTACAAATCTGAAGGGCAAAGACAGCTAGCTAAAGGGCCCCTCAGTTTGGAAGAGTAAATGAGGAGACATAAAAGCTGCTTTTGTTCCATCTTAGTGCCGACACTAATAATACCTGTTGTGAAGGTAATCAAAAGTGCCATAGGCATACTGGTTAGAATTACTTACAGATAGCTTCGTTACAGAGAGCCAAAGCTGCGGCACAGTCTCCCCTCTGTTCCAGGTGCAGCGACTCTTCAAATACTGAATCTGCCTCTTGCAGGGACCTCTCAAAGCCGTCACTCCTCCCTGAAAGGGCCAGCACTTTTCATTTTCATTACAATTGGTTCCCGCTTTTCCTACGTACTGTTGTTTCCTTTCAGTGCACACAGATCCTTGCTGCTGAGCCTTTGTTCCACCCTTATTCCAACTGTCCGTTGCTATTAAGAATTCTCTGAAACACGTAGGACATTCATTTTTGCCTTTACTAACACCTCACCCAAGGCATGAAAGAAGGTATGTCTTTGTCCACCACATACTCCAACTCCAAGACCTCAAAGAAAAAACAAAGTACTGTCTATAGTAGAAGGGTGGGTTCTCATACTTTTACTGACCTGCCCTTCCACAGTGCAACAAGACACATCTTGCTAACCAGTATCAGAATGCCCAAGATCTCCACTGAGACCTCAACTGCTAGGTTAAGGCAAAAGTGGCTTCACTACTCGGTGGAAAGCCATCTGTTAACACTCTGTTCCTATATCAATTCACAGCCCTCTCTGCACCACCCTCAACTGAAAAATCAGTACACCTTTTGGGCACGGGTGGTTAATGGTTCCTAACTTCAATATATCTGTTGAACTGCCTTTGTTGTTGGTTTGCAAGCACATACTTTTCATCAGCACTGCTAAGTATTTACTTTTATCACACCCTTGCTCATCAAACCTACCTCACAACAGTTACCTTCCCAAACAGAGAGCATGGGGTATTTCTTCCTCCCCTGAAAGTGTGCCAAAGCAGGTGCAGGAGAGTCCAAGTACAGAGCCAGATGAAAAAGCAAGAAAGTACTGTAAGGGCAACTTTTGTGAAAGAATCCTAAAGCTTATGCACCCCTTTGCCTTTTACTCACTCATAACCATAAATTGGTAGTAGCTATAAATTCACCTACAGTTAGGATTAATGGTGAGTTTTCCCAAGCAAAAAGGAAAAAAAAGTTAAAATGTCAGTCACTTCCAGCACAATGACTCAACCGTCCACTTACCTTAAGTTGGAGTGGTAAGAATGGCTCTTCCACACCCCTAACATAAATTCCCTAATTTACCATGGCTTTTGAAGAGTAATGGGAAGGTGGTGGAAGTAGTGAGTTAATTCTGAAGAACTTGGCACTCAGGTTCTATGCCACCTCCAGAGATGCAGTTCTCCCCAACCTCCAGGCCTGAAGTGTCCTCATAATATCTAAAATCTACTGATTGTATACAACCTTTATAATAATAGGTGGTGACTACAGCCATTAAAACAAAATTCTCTACAAAGTTTGGTAAACTGTAGTTGACTCATCATTGTACTAGATTTTAATTCTTATCTTCTAGAATCGTAGCACTCCATTTCTTGCTTTTCCACAAGAAGCTAAACCAAAGTGTACGGAGAACTGACAGTGAAGTACAGCCAGAAGAATTCCCTCTCAACTTTAATGTACTTACTACTCTAAAGGCAAAAGGGGGAAAAAGGTAAGGGAGGGAGATGAAAGGGCTCCCCTTTCAAAAGCAATATAAACCTGAGATACCAATGTGATACAGCTTGAGGATAAAAAAGGAAGACTACCCAAATGTAAGGACAGCCGAGGACTTAGAAATTTAAAACCGATTTGGAAACTAATACAATGTCTTGGTAAATAAAAGTCAACAACTGACTCAAATCAAAAGACTGCGGGATTAGAGGAGAAAAGTGGCCCCCATGTAGGCCCCCAAATTAGCACAGGGAGCTTCTCTGTGTATTGATAAAAAGAGGGAAGTGATCAACAGAAATCAGCAACCCAAATTAGCACTGACTAATGATGCATAACCAAGACTATTCTTCACAATGATTTAGCATAATTTGGTACATCCAGTGTTTCTGAATAGTAAGAATAATAAATTCATTTTATTAAAAATAAACAGAGATATGGGTTTCAGTATCTATTTAAGGTAGATAGCTCAACTTTTTTTAACTCCTATTTTGAAGGCTAGTCTCTTCTGGTACAAAGTAGTCCTGAAGCAACTGGAAAAAAAATGTGACCAATGCGGTGCAGTTAGAGAAGCTTAAGTAAAGTCCATGAAAAACACACGAGATTGGAAAATGGATCCTCAGAGGATCAAAAGGCCACTGGGGTCTCTGTTCTCAGAACCCGTTTGGTAGCCTGACGTCCCAAGAGCTCCAGTGGGAAATCGTGAGGGTATGTTTCTGCCCAGCAAGTAGAGTGCTCCTCACTGTCAGTGTGGCTTGCCCAGTGCCCTCTGCTGCTGTTTCTGAATTGTGACTAGTTTTATTTATGCTTTCGACACCTATTTTTTGTAACCATACACTATTTGTAATCTATAGGCTTTAAATAGATGGGCCCAAAATTAGTGCCTGTCTCCAATCAATAGGCCTATTATCTTCTACTTCGCTGAAATAGCTGAATTAAAATACAATATAATTTTGCTACAGCAAAGATAAGGAATTTATGAGCTTGGTATATTTTTTTTCTTCCTTCTTTCACTGTCCCCATCACTGACAATCATTCATCATCGACAACAATTACCCTGATTCTGCAGTTCATCCAAGTCCATAAAGCGGCTAGGGTGAGGGTTAAACCCTTTAGCTGCCTCTAATTCCTTCTCCCGTTTCTTTCGAAGTTCCTGTTCCTGGGCCCTCCTGGCCACTTCTTCTTGCAATTCATCTAGTTCACTTCTGGAAGATATCTCCCCACCTAGAATACAAGCAAGGGAAAAGAGAAATTACCACATTTCCATAACCAAGACTAAGGCAGTCACCACCACTGCACGGCTTTCCCTTGGAACTCCTGCCTTCAGTGTGGAGTTCATGCTTTGAATACCACTTTCATATCAGATTCAAAGTGAGAATCTTGACCTTGGGGTGTGAATAATAATAATAAAAAAACTTTTATTGAGTGTTTCATAACAACAGTAACAACCTAACAACTACCATTTGTTGAGTATTTACCATGTAACAGGCATAGTTTTAAGCACTTTTACATATATTATTTCATTTAATTCTCAATATTATTTTTGAGAACTTAGTATTTTTGGTATTACTACTAAATACTATTTTTGCCCACATTTTAGAAATGAAGAAGTCACAAGGATGGTAAAATAACTTGCCAAAGGTTATAGAGATGGTAAATAGTGGGACTTAATGTAAAGTAAGATAGGTTAAGTTAACAATCCATGCTCTCTCTTAACCATCAGGGAGCATTCTCTACCAGACGCTGCCACTGACTAATTGAGAAGCTTCAAGCAAGTCAATTTCTCCCCATTAATTTCTACCATCTCTTCCACGGTTGTAAAATGTTCATAGTAGTAAAAATTTAATTAGTGTTTAAATATCTAAAAGGATGTACATGTTATATTAAGTGAAAAATCAAGTAACAGAATAGTAGGTATAGTATGACTTCATTTTAAAGATACATACCATAACCATAACACTGGTACCCTCAATTTTAAAGAGGCAACAGGCAGGTTACTGTATGATTGGATTTATTTTACTTGTGTAATTTTTTTAAGTTTAAGTATACTTTATTGATTATGCTATTAGTTACCCCATTTTTCCTCCCTTTTATTCCCCCCTACTCTGCATGCCCCCTCCCATCAGCAATCCCCCACCTTAATTCATGCCCATGGGTCATACATGTAAGTTCTTTGGGCTTCTGCATTTCCTATACTGTTCTTAACCTCCCTCTGTCTATTTTATACCTACCATTTACACTTCTTATTCCCTGTACCTTCCCCTTGTTCTTCCCATCTCTCCCAACTGATAACCCTCCATGTGATCTCCATTTCTGTGACTCTGTTCCTGTTCTAGTTGTTTGCTTAGGTTTTGTTTCTATTTTTAGGTTCAGTTGTTGATAGTTGTGAGTTTGTTCATATTTTTTACTGAATTTTACTGTTCATATTTTTTAGCATCTTCTTTTTCTCAGACAAGTCTCTTTAACTTTTCATACAATAAGAGCTTGGTGATGATGAACTCCTTTACCTTGATCTTGTCTGGGAAGCACTTTATCTGCCCTTCCATTCTAAATGAAAACTTTGCTGGATAGACTAATCTTGGATGTAGGTCCTTACCTGTCATGACTTTGAATACTTCTTTGCAGCCCCTTCTTGCCTGCAAGGTTTCTTTTGAGAAATCAGCTGACAGTCTTATGGGAACTCCTTTGTAGGTAACTGTCTCCTTTTCTCTTGTTGCTTTTAAGATTCTCTGCTTATCAGAGACTTCCGCCAAGATAGAGGTGTAGGTGGAAACACTATGCCTTCTCGCACAACCAAGTTTAAAAACAACAAAGTTTTAGCAACAAAACACAGCCAAACCACAGAAAATTGAACTATACGGAAGTCTGAAAACAACGAATCTTTTAGCCAGACCGGTAAGAGGGGCAAAGCCAGCCGCGGAACGGGGTCGGGCAGGAAACATCCACCGGACCAACCCAGACGCTCGACCCAGGCGCACAGGCAGCCGTGGACAGATTCCAGGTGTGGAGTAGCAGTGGGCGGACCCACTGAGGGTGCAAGACAGCAGGCTGACCGCAGTCACACATTCGCACACAGATAAACCAGCAAAGGAGCAAGCTGTGAGACAGACCGCACAGGCCCCAGCAGCGAGAAGCAGCAGAGGGGACCGCCACTGCCCCCCTTTGACCCCGCCTCCACATACAGCATCACAACCCAGATACCTGGGTAGCCCCGCCTTGGTGAACACCAAAGGGTTCCACTCCTCATACGTAACAGGCTGGAATAGACCAAAACATGGCTCAAGAAGAACTCAAAGCCCCAGAGCCCATAACTCTAATCAACCAAGAAATAGCCAAACTTTCAGATGCTCAGTTCAAAACACTGGTGATCAGGATGCTCACAGAACTGGTTGATTTTAGTCACAAATTAGAGGAACAAAGGAAGGCTAAACTAAGTGAAATGAAGGAAAATGCACAGGAGACCAATAGTGATGGGGAGGAAACTGGGACTCAAATCAAGGGAGTGGACCAGAAGGAAGGAAAAAATGACCAAACAGAAAAGAATGAAGAAACAAGAATTCAAAAAAATGAGCAGAGGCTTAGGAACCTTCAGGACATCTTTAAACACTCCAACATCCAAATTATAGGGGAACCAGAAAGGGAAAAGAAAGAGCAAGTGGGAAAGTTATTTCAACAAATAATAAAGGAGAACTTCCCCAATCTGGCAAAGACAATAGACTTCCAGGAAATCCAGGAAGCTCAGAGAGTCCCAAAGAAGTTGGACCCAAGAAGGAACACACCAAGGCACATCATAATTACATTAGCCAAGATTAAAATGAAGGAGAGAATCCTAGAAGCAGCAAGAGATAAGGGGATAGTCACCTACAAAGGAGTTCCCATCAGACTGTCAGCAGATTTCTCAAAAGAGACCTTCCAGGCAAGAAGGGACTGGAAAGAAGTATTCCAAGTCATGAAAGGCAAGGACCTACATCCAAGATTGATCTATCCAGCAAAGCTTTCATTTAGAATGGAAGGGCAGATAAAGTGCTTCTCAGATAAGATCAAATTCAAGGAGTTCATCATCACCAAGCCCTTATTATATGAAATGTTAAAGGGACTTATCTAAGTAAAAGAAGATAAAAAATATGAACAGTGAAAGGACAGCAAACTCACAGTTAGTAACAACCACACCTAAAACAAAAGCAAACTAAGAGGACAGCTAGATCAGGAGCAGAACCATAGAAATGAAGATCACATGGAGGGTTAGCAACAGGGGAGTGGGAGGAGGAGAAGGAGAGAGAAGGTACAGAAAATAAGTAGCATAGACGGTAGGTAGAAAATAGAGGGGAGGGCAAGAATAGTAAGGGAAATACAGAATCTAAAGAACTTGAGACACGTGGTCATAAACTAAAGGGGGAGAATGGTGGGGGAGGGTGTGTGCAGGGTGGAGGGGAATGAAGGGGGGGGACATAGAATAACTGTAATGGCATAATCGATGAAATATATTTTGAAAAATTTAAAAAAAGATTTTCTGCTTATCTTTAATGTTGGGTAATGTGATTATGATGTGCCTTGGTATATGTTTGCTTGGGTCTAACTTCTTTGGGGGTCTCTGAGCTTCCTGGACTTCCTGGAAGTTTATATCCTTTGCCAGATTGGGAAAGTTTCCCCTTCATTATTTTATCAAATAAGTTTTCAATTTCTTGCTCTTCCTCTTCTCCTTCTGGCACCTCTATGATTCAAATATTGGAACATTTAAAGTTGTCCCAGAGGTTCTTAAGCCCCTCCTCATTTTTTTTTTGTTTCTTCATTCTGTTCTGGTTAAATATTTATTTCTTCCTTCTGCTCCAAATTGTTGATTTGAGTTCCAGTTTTCTTCACATTGCTCTTGGTTCCCTGTACATTTTCTTTTATTTCACTTTACATAGCCTTTACTTCTTTCTCTATTTTGCAACCATACTCAACCATACTCAGTTCTATTAGCATCCTGATTACCAGTGTTTTGAACTCTGCATCTCATAGGTTGGCTATCTCTTCATCACTCAGTTCTATTTTTGGAGCTTTGATCTGTTCTTTCATTTGGGCCACATTTTTTTCTCTCTGCATGCTTGTTACATAGTAAGCGGTGGAGCTTTAGGTATTTACCAGGGTGGGGCAACCCACTGTCACTGCGTTGTGACATTGTATGTGGGTAGGGGTCAGAGAGGGAACAACGCCGATTGCTGGGCTCTCAGCTGGCTTTCAGTCATCTTCCCCACTATCCACAAGCAAATTGGGCCCTTCTGGTGCTGATTCCTGGGTGGGTGGGTGGGTTTGTGTGCATTCTATGATCCTGTGGGTCTCTCCAATGAGAGTTTCTCCTGCTGCCACAACCCTCACAAGTTTTACAGTCAGAGGTTTTGAGGCTTTATTTCCCTGTGCTGGAACCCTGGGCTACGTGCTCTGTCTCATTCTCCAGCTGGTCCCCCTGGTAGATCCACAAGTGTGGGACCTCTTCACCCTGGATGCCCACCTCCGCCCCTCCTATTGGTCTGTATAAATGTTTCTTCTTTAACTCCTTGGTTGTCAGACTTCCATAAAATTCGATTTTCTGGCAGTTCTGGTTATTTTTGGTTTTTAAATTTGTTGCCATTCCCCTTTTGGTAGTGTGAGGAGGCACAGTGTGTCTACTTATGCCTCCATCTTGGTCAGAGTCCTTACTTATGTAACTTTTTAAAAGAGTGATCAAAGTTACTGGTTAAAAATATTTGCTCTATGCCACGCTATTACGATTGGATCAAGTTGTAAGGCGTAAGTAAGGTTCATGATAGAAAGAGGATGGCGAAGTAGTATGGTGTGTGAGAAAATTGTTCAAAGTCCTTGCTAAGTATCTTTTACCAGTTGAGGGATTATATTGGTGAGTTCTATCCAGCCAATCCAAAATTAAAATGATTAAAGAAATCATAAGATTTAAGTCCTTAGTGTACTGAAAGAGCATTGGCTATGTGAAGAAAAGAGAAGGGGGAATAGCCTCATGCCAATCACAAGTTTCTCAAAGCAATGCTAGTCAACACAAAATAAATTAAAATGTATGAATTTTAATAAATCAAACATATGACTTCATCAGGAGTCATGAATTTTTTTCTATGGGTTTCTAATTATAACCTATTCCAGCCCCGTATTTCAGAGATACTTTCTTCTATAGGCATTGTTTTGCTCTGCCAGATGTCAGCAACCTATAGCATCCATACATAAGAGTTCATGCCTTTTTATTACAGCTGTATACCTCCCTTTATAAAACTGACTGCTAAGTTAAAACTGACTGCCAGAACTCCTCAGCAGACTAAATAATACTATGTACCCAACCATTTTCCCTTAGGCATTCCAAAGTCTCCATATTAGGGACACTGTCTAGTTATCGCATCAATTTTCAGCTCTAAGTAAAGGATTTATTTTGACCCATTTAGACTGGGTCTCTACTTAAGCAGAGTATACACTAGAAATATATGTGTGTTGTGAGAGAAATGTAAAATGGAGCTAAAACCTATGACTACCTCAAATCTCCAAACTCCAGTATTCTCTTCTCTTATAGAAAGTATATTTTAACTATTTTCAGTCACTTATGTTTAACGTGAAGGAGTCAACTTATCCCTTGATAGCTTGTTTTGAAAAGGAGTATGAGGATACAAGGAACACTCAAGAAAGGAGGAACAAAAGCCAGGGTACCAGACAGGGCTATAGAGGCAGGGGTAGGGGTAGGCTGGACCTACTTACTTCCCAGTTCTGCCCAAAGTCTACATGTCCCCCTGTGTTATCTTGATTCATGGTATTAAACAATAAGAAATGCATCCCCAAGCGGCTGCCTCTATACCAAGGAAAGCCCTAGGACTGATCCTTCTAAGAAATGCAGATGCTACTGACACTGTTCATAAAATGTCTGTTCCTCCTGCACACACAAGGGGGCTCTCCAAGGTAGAAACAATTAGTCCAGTGTGGTGAATAGAAAATAGATAATCCAAAGATGGAGCAGCTCAAAAGATTCCACTTCTACATTCTGATAGAAAACTCAAAGTGCAACTGTCCTGTAATTTCAAATGTTCTCAGGATGTTTCCTAAACAAAATTGGCAGACAAATCAAGTCCTCCAAATCCATCATCCTTTTGCTTACCTGACAGGGGCTGATGCTTTGTCCAGCCACTCCTGGAGGCTGCAGAGTCTGCCTCCAGGATGCTACTGCTGTGAGACTTTGGGATGTGACGCCAGGAAGGTGCTAACACAGCTGACTTCTTAACACTTGGATCCCTTCAAAAGAGAAACCAGAATCCAGTGAAAGCAGCAGAAGGTGATAACTAGCAACATTCCTAGGACAAATGCCCTCAAAACACCAACAAAGCATTGAATTAATACAATGAAAGTATCTGCTAAACTACTTCTGACAAACTGAAATACCCACTCATTACCCCATCTTATCTCCACCTCATCTACTTTGTACATCTAGTGCAGGGTCTGGCACAAAATTTATTTAATGAGTATGGAATCCCTTCCTCTTTCTTATACCTTTCTAGCATCTTCTAATGTGTAAAACTAAACAGGGTCGAGTGGCCAGGGAAGACCAATGTTAAAGTATGAGGATGTGGTTATCACCCTGTAGAAGAGGCAATCACTCCTTTCCAAGTAGTTGTACTGTCAGGAAACTTGCCTGTGGCAACTCGTTAAAAACAATACACAAAGATCTGAAATTTATAAAGCAAACTGAACGCCCTATGAACAGGGTGCAATGAGGACTATTAAACTGTCATTGTTATCTTATGGCATTATGAATATCATTGGCTTCATAAAACACAGGGTTCCCAGTGACCCTAAAAAAAGAACCTATCCTAAAATGAAAGTCAAGAATAACAACTGGATTTTGTCTCTGATCTTAGAACTACATAAGTTTTGATTCATTAATTTATTCTTTTATTAGAAGTTATTTACTAAACAATTATTTTATACATTAAATACTTCGAAAGTTGCCTCTCCTTTCTCAAATGCCTTTGCTGTTTCTCCCAGCAGAGGGAGCTGTTGCCGTAGAAAGTTGATACAGCACACACCCATAAAATGGTAATAAAGTGCGTCTCCCCACCATCTGAGTTGATAAGCCTCTTGGTGGCTTCTGCTGCTGTTAGGGACAATGCCGCTATTGAAAGGCCAAACAATACCTGCAGACACTCGAGCTCTCAGGCAGGGCTGCATCCAGGCTGACTGGGCTGCTGCTGTTTCGTTCACTGCTCTCATAGCCAGATTCCATTCGCTGAATTAGGCGAGGGTGCTGCTCTAAAACGTGAGAGCCTGGCCTTGCTGGGACCCAAGGCTTGTATTGAGGGCTTGGCCCAGCAGTTTTAAAGTCATAAGCAGGTGGCTTGCTTAGTTCATCTGGTGTAAGTTCTTTAGCTATCCCAATCAAAGGACAAATATGAAAAGGGAGGTAGGTTTAGCATCTGCCTCGAATCAAGACATAACTAACACCTCCCTCCAGCTATTCCTTTACTGAACTTATATCCCCAAAAGACCCAACATTGAGGTAAAAATGAACCTTGTCAAGTCTACCAAAAAACCCAGGTTTTTAAAATACAAAAATCATCTTTATTCTGAAGCCCAATTCTTCCCTAATTATGTTCTCACCTGAGTCCTCAGAAAATGGGCTAAGCTGCGTATAGCCACAGTGCTTCCTTTTGTCCTTACTAAAGATACTGTCAATATTCAGAGACTCCCGTTTGGGTCTCCACGTTGGACGATACTTGTTCGAAGAACTGGATTTTGACTCACTGCTGGTGCTCTCTATTTCCCAATCACGAGGCTGTAAAGGCAGGTTCCTAGGAGGTCTTCTGTCCACCTGGTCTCCTCCTTTCCCAGCAAAAGGAGATCCTAGGTTGGTCTGAGAAGCCAGGGATGGTCTATTATGGATCATATTACTAACTGTCTCTTTAAAATCTCTTAGTCTGTTGGTGCCGCTGGATGGTTTAGAGGCGTTCCTAGGAGCCTGCTTCTCTTTCAGTGTTTCTCCTAAAAACCAAAGAATGAAACAAATATAAATGTTTAAAGTGCTCGCGGATACCCAGATCCCAAAGCTGAGAAAGCAAGGAAAGTTCTCTGAGCAGAAAATAGAAGCCACAGTCTGAAGCGTGACAAGTCTGATGAAGTGAATTGGAAAGAGAAGTAATGCAGAGGTGGCTTGCCTTCACTGTGGTACCCTGAAGCCTGTGGCTCATCGCCTTTCCTCCTAACCCGGCCAGAGCTCCTCTTGCGCTCTATCAGAGACCCTTTCTTGGATGTCAGTTTCTGATTACATTCACTATCAGTCAGGTGTCCTAAAAGAACAAGGAAATGGGGGTAAGCTGGTATCTGAGACTGACCTCCACCCTCCTGAGAAGCTTACTCTCCCTTTGGGATTCACGGCAGTGGCACACATTTAGCGCACCCGTGGATCGAAAGCTGCAGGGGTTATGGCAACCAGATTTAAGTGTGGCAGGAATCTCTTAATAGATAAATACAAAGAAGCTCAAGTAGTTAATGGGAGCGTCCAAATTTACACTACAATGTTTCCTGAGCAATTACCAGTCTCAATCCCTACTCCTAATTTTTTCCAGTAATCTTAAGAACACATTACTTGATGCTTTTTAAAAGGTAAAAGTTTTCAAGATTGTGTAAAAATGTCACATACGAATATATTTTCACTCTTATAAATAGCAAACAATGCTTTCCTTTTATTTACTTAACAACACATACCAAGTAAAGCCTAATATTTATTACACCTGGTATTATCCCTGGTGTCTCAGTCTCTGCTCACAAGAGCTCTGATTGTGTATGCCTTTAAGACCCAGTTCTAAACCTTTCTTAAGTGTGAATCATTTAAAAGAACATCTGAACTTTGAATAATTCTCATTCCCATCCCCAACCAGGCTTCACCAAACGATTATACTTCATAGTTCCTCAATACAAATTGCTGGGAAACCCAGAAGATCTGGGCTTCTTATATAACTTGCCTTCCTTCATGCCCAGTGTATGTGAATATTTGAGTATGATTTGACAACAGGAAAGGTCAGATTCCAAAGGATATAATCACCTAACATACTGGGGGCCAGAGGTGAATTAGGCAACTGAATTAAATTGAAAGGCAGGCTTAGAGAAAATCACCTAGGTTCTCAAATGCATTAAGAGTTAACAAAAATTTGGTTTCAGCCCTAACTGGTATGGCTCAGTGGATTGAGCACCGGACTGCGAAGTAGAGGGTCACTAGTTCAATTCCCAGTCAGGGCACATGCGTGGGTTGCAGGCCAGGTTCCCCGGTGTGGGGAGAGCAAGAGGCAACCACACATTGACATTTCTCTCCCTCTCTTTCTCCCTCCCTTCCCCTCTGTCTAAAAATAAATAAATAAAATCTTAAGAAAAAAATTTTTAGTTTGTTTCATATGTTAGCATATGAAAATCTTTGTACATATTCAGGTATCAGCAATATAGTGATATGCCTACATTTACTGATGCAATCTTTTATTGCTTTTATCTGATCCTTTGCTACCTCTGGACCCATAAGAGAGATTTAAGAAAGGAGGAAATAACTTGGAGCTACTGGAAGTATAAATACTAAACTTATGGAGACATGCTCCCCTACCCCAGCCATTCACAAACCTTTAATATAAACTTGAATATCCTGGAAAATATGTTTTATTTATCCTGTGACTTATCTTCTCCCTAGTTCACAGTTTCAGAAATACGGTTTTAAAAATATCACATTTTGCAGTAGTAATTTATGCAATAGTTATCAAAAGTAATCCAATGTGAATCTGACCAAAACTCTAGATCCAATCACCAACTTATAAGAAATACAGAGCACAGAGAAACTTGCTAAAGTTTATCATAGGAACACAATCAACAAAATTTAGAATGTGGGAATCTATAGGACAAATTACCTAATTCTTTAACAATAAATTGCAAGGAAAAAATAAGAGAAACCTATAGATTAAAAGAAACACAAAAGGCGTAACCCACTGTAATATGTAGCCCTCATTTTGATTCTGAGTCAAACAAACCATTAAAAAGTTATGACTATATTTATAAGAAAATTGGATGTTTAAACACCCACTAGTTATTTAGTGGTTTAAAGGAGCTACTGTTAACATTTTTAAGTGTGATAATGGTATATTTAAAAGTTATTTCTTATATTTTAGGTATGCATACTAAACATTTATGAAAAAGGTGACATGTCTGGGATTTGAATAATCCAGAATATTCAGAATCATCCAGGAGAAGGGGGAGTGGGTAGAAGTACAGATGGAACTAGATTGGCTATGAGTTATAATTATTGAAACTAGGTGATGGGTATGTTGAGGGGCAGTATGCTATCCTGTATACTTCTGCATACGTTTGAACTTTTCTGTTTTCAAAAAGGGGCCATGCACACAGTACAAGCTGCCATGAACTCACTAATTCCCAAGTTCTATCCCTTCGGTGGTAACTTTCATCTCAGCAGTCATTTGTTCACTGTTCTTCCTTTTATGCCCTAAACTGCTTTTTTCCACTGACACAGGCACATTCTGAATAGATTAATAAAAAAATTTAAGAATGTTCTCTGCATGGAACTCACAATAACAAACAGGCAAGCTTTCATTCTCATGTGTCTCTGTCCTTTCAGGAAGCCTAACAAGGTGACAAGCACGTGTCCCTTTGTCATAATATGCCCCTTCCCTCAAAGCCCTTCACTTGGGACAAGGCCTGGCATGAGAACGTCATGAGGTAAAAGACCAAAGGAGTTTAATGGAGCACTATGAGAAGGACAGGGATTAAAAGCACAGCAGAAGAAAAACAGATTAGATTTTAGAATAAACTATCACATCAATAATCACATCACAGCCCTAACTAGTGTGGCTCAGTGGATTGAGGGCCAGCCCATGAACCAAAGGGTCGCTGGTTCATTTTCCAGTCAGGGCACATGCCTGGGTTGTCGGCCAGGTCCCCAGTAGGGGGTGCGCAAGAGGCAACCACACACTGACGTTTCTCTCCCTCTCTTTCTCTCTCTTTTCCCCCTCTCTAAAAATAAATAAATAAATAAATAAATAAATAAAACCTTTTAAAAAATAATCACATCACAATTGTCCTTACCGGTACACTGCTGTTGACAGGAATATATGCAATGGAACATCATTGTTCGTTCAGAATTGTGTTACTTATTTTGATCCCACTCAATTACTAAAGTTCTGTGCCTTCTTGTCTTTGCATGACAAACATTTCTGACTTGTCCCAATTTCTTTTTCTTGGAAACCCTTTCTGCACGAACAAGCAGGATCCACTGCATTGAGTCCCTACCTGTGTCCCGACTGCTCTGAGACGTGGAATCATTCTCCACATTATAGATGACTGTCCCCTGAGAATCAGAAGAGAAGTGACTGACCACAGATTCATGGTGGGAGTGTTTGTAGGGATAGCTCTCCGTTGAGGAATCTGTTCGAGTATCGCTTGAGATGGAGGGCTCCCTCCCTGAAGGAAGGAGGAGACACATACATAAAAGTGAGGGAAGAGAGAAAGACAGTGAGAGAGAGGGGCAAAGAGCTGGATGGCAACAAAGGTCCATAAGGCAAGAAATTCCTAGATGGAACAGTGAAAAGGATATACCAGAGCCATTCTTCCCAACACCCAACTTCCAGATAACACAGACACACAAACAATTCTTCCCATTCCTGCCCCTACCTTGCTGAAGCCCTCACTTTGCCTGCCACTGTGAAAAACTGTGGGGCTTTTAGAAAACCTATGGGGGGAAAGTGGAAGAAAGGAAAAAGTTGTGAAAAATAAGATCCACTTAGATGGAGTCCCAGGCCGACCTGGCATACATAACCCCTAACCCATAATTTTTTTCCTCTACTGCCAGAAATGTCACTTTAAAAAATTAATTGACATTATAAGCATTTTTAGTATCTTTGAGAAATCATGGGGCTGTTATTTATACTTTTATGTGAATTAGTTAAATCAGAATACTTTCCTCTAAACACCTAGCTGAGCTAAGTGGTGACAATGCGTGTTTGATCGAAGGCAGAAGTAGAGCTGGTCTGGTTGAGGTTACACAGCTGGGAAGAACACCAGTTATCAAGCAGGAGAGAGATACAAAAGGGAGGGAAAAAGATTCCAAAGACAAGCGTCTTCTCTTTTGAAATTATACTTAGAGCCAGCCCTAAAAAGAGAAGTGGAAAAGAACATTTCTTTTTCCTTTTCAGAAGTCAAGCCAAAATCATTAGGGTTATATTTCTAATATACAGGGTCCAGCACAAATAATGCCGCCTTTCATTACAAAATCCATTATTACAAAATTGTCAGCATGTAATTCTATAACATAACAATATCACACTCAAACTCACCATATGACATTTTAGGTGAAATGTTCAAATTAAAACGATAAATTATTATACCCACATTATTACCCTGCCAACCACACTCAAGTAGGTGTTACTTCTGCCAGACCCTGTATTATGAGCCTCTTGGGCTAACCTGAGACTTTAGCCATGAAGCTGCAAATTGTTTCTACAGGAAAACATAATTCAGGTTCCAAACAACTGAATTAGAAGTAAACAACTGATTCATAGGCTGAAAAATATCACTACTGTTCTTGGCATTTTAAAACAAAAATCTCTCATCCCTAATACTACAACTACCTTTGTAGTAATGTATCATTTCCCTTAGTCTTAACAATTCACTTAAGTCACTGTTAAACTGCTAGTAAGAATCAGTCATCTGTCATCTTTACCAATTAGAAGGTTAAATGCTGAGGCTTCCCTCACAAATTTAATATCTCAGTCTATCGACGTAATTTCCTTTGAATTTTTGAATTGGGGACACACTGAATATAGGCAACACATTCTTGACACATTCGTTGTGTCAAAAGACACAAAGCTGGAGAAAGCTGGGCTTCAGCATGAGTTGGCATTTCTTTCTTTTTTCTAACGGATCCTCTTTCTCCAAGCTAGGTTATGTTCTAGGCTCATGATCGAGAGCCCCAAATATCCAATGACCGCGCTGGAGAGGGAAAGGGGGAGGTAGGAGCTGGGCTGCTCACCAGAATCTTCACTATCGTAGCACATCCTGCTGTATGACTGGAATTCAACTTGGGGAGGCAGGTCCTGCGTGGACACTGGGGTACCCTGGGGGTCGGCATAAAGCAGCAGCAAAGGCTGGTAATGCCCCTTGATGCACTTGGTCACCACATCCTTCCATTTGGGCCCAATCTGAACCAAAAACAATCATGAGAACAGACAATTATATTTCATATCCACAATTCAAAACGTATCTTTCTGTTCTGTTTTTCTAAAGAAAATAAAAGATGAAAAGACAAAAATCAAGTACAGAGACAACAAAAGAGATCTTATACCTACACTTAATAAATCGCTAAATCTTTTTTTTGATAAATCCTTTTAGAAAGCTTAAAACCCTGTAAAAGACAGGAATAATGAATAAAATTACTTTTATTGAAACATCAATTTGGTTGTGAAATATGAATAAGAGTTCTCAAAGGCGAGTATGCTATGTGAGGAGACTTGAGCTGCCTTGGCAATCTTTTTTTCTTTTCAAAGACATCATCAAATCAAAGCGTTTGCTTGAAATTTGATTTCTATAATTTTCTCCTAAATATTAAAATCACTTTTATGAAGCTAAAGAACAGGCAGAAACTCTCTCACAGACTGCCTTAGAATAAATGACATTCCAAGTCAGAGTTCACACATGGCAGGGCATAAAATGTCAAGCTGCTTAGAATAGACAGCTGGACCTCCCGGCCTTAGCTTTCTGCTGGATTCAGTGTGCCTCTGCAGTGGAAAAGAGTAACTGAATCACCATGGCAAGGACAATCCAGCCAAATCCCCAAACTCACCTGCTCTTTAACTTGAATCAGCCACATTGTTAGATAGTGTGCTCTTGGAGTCAGACAACTATCATAGTTGTTATTTTATAATAGATGTTCAGTAAATTTATAACTGGGTTATCATTATTCTAACTAAAACACATTTATATACTTCTTATAAAATATCTTATACAATATCTTAGAAGGCATGTATTCTTTTTCAAATGAAAAATCTATAAAGCTCAAAGAATTTATATGCTGCCCAAAATGACAACAGCAAAAAAAGAAAAGAAGAAGGAAATTAGAGAATTTGACAAAGACTATGACTTGCGGAAGGGGCTGCTCGCGGTCCATGTGCTGGTGCAGAATGTGTAAGCAGTCTAACCGCTAGTGTCCAGCGCTAACCTAATCACGGGAGTCTTTCTGACCCATGCAAATCACCTAAACCGCTTCACCTGGACTCCAGTTTATGCAGTACCATGTTTCCAGATTTGAGTATCATCACAGCCCTGTTTTCTCTGTACTGTCTCAAAAACATGTTCAGGGAGCTAACCAGCAGAGAATAATTTACAGCAGCCCAGAGACACAGTATTACCCACTAATGATTCCAAAACTTGGAATTCTGAGCTTTCTGCTAACCTTATAACCTAATCTGAGGTATTAGATTGTTGTTGCTCAAATTAACCAATTAACACATTAAAAAAAAATTTGTCAGCTACAAATACAGAACTGTTCTGAATGCCATGTGAGGGTATTTAGAGAAAATAATATAAGACATATTCATCCTGTCCTCGAGGAAACTTACCATCAACTGGGGAAGACAAGACTAATATTTTCATAAATCCAATAGGTAGGCACAGAGATATTAAAATTATTAAAATAAAACACTGAAGACAAATAATTATCCTTAGTTTTTTGTTGCAGTTACCAAACACTTTAAGAAGCGCTTGAATATTCCTACCTCCTTGACATGAGCATCATCAAAATACATCCATTTGCGGATCTTTGTTTGGAAAAAGAATGTAGAATAATGTTTGCCATAGTAACAGATCATTCCTACTAAGTACAGTTCAGACTGCTTGGCCCGGTCATCTGTCACTCTGAAAAACAGCTGTGGGGAAAGAAGAGAAAGTAAAGAACAGTGACATACTCAACCCTTTCACATCCTCTGTGAGCAGACTCCATCATTTCTTAAGGCTCTGACTTACGTCTCTGCCCTTCAGTATAAGATTTTTTGCTAGTCCATATTAATCATCAGAAATGAACATAAAAAGGCAAAACATAGGGAAAAGCACAACAGAGAGTGTCCAGTAACTGGTAAGGTGGTGATGTTTCTTCTTACCTTTCCATGATAATATTTTTCTTGCTACCATAAGAGGAGTCAGGAAAAGTTGAAAAACCAAACCAAACAAAAACAAAACAAAAATACTCTTAAGTTTTAAAAGTTATTCATCAGCTGGCACCACAATATAAATTTCCTAATGAGACCCTCAGTAGAGGGTAAGAGAGTCTCTAGGAGAAGCAATACCCCGTGCTGGTTACCAGCATCTCAATTCCTAGATGTCCAATGCTGTGCTAGGGGCTAAGAGAAAACAATAATGAAACACACTGCAGAAAGTGATTCTTGCCTTGAGGAACTGACTCGGGTGAGAAAACAATCATAAAAATTAAACTAGAACAGCACAGAATATGCAGGCTACAGAATTTTAGAAAAAGGAGATTTTGTTGTGCATAGCATACTCACTGCAGAGATTCCTTGGGGAGACTAAAATAAGATCCCAAATAGTTCATTTATTCTCAGTAGTGGCTTAATGATACTTAAAAACATCAACAAGGGATCTTCTTAGTCATAGGATTCCCCGAGGACAAAACTAATAGAAAGGAAACCAAAGAGCTTCTGGTTCTTCTCTTGAACTCAAGGAAAACCCTGGCTGTACTTACATCCAGGCATGGAGCTGGTTAAGGTTAATCCCCAGGGACTTCCGCCAAGATGGAGGCATAGGTGGACCCACCTTGCTTCCGTGCACAACCAAATCTAAGAACAACTATTTTTAACAATGATAAACACAACCAGACCACACAGAAAATTGACAATACAGAGTCCGAAAAAAGGACGAAATGCTCGGCTAAACGGGTAAGCCAGCAGTGAAGCTGGTCGACCTAAAAGATCTCTGACCTGGTGGCGGGCAAGCAGCCGAAGGCGCATGGATCGATCGCGGCTAGCTACCGGTGCACACCGGGAAGAGGCACAGCCGGCTGTCTGCGGTAAGTGGCGCATTTGCGTGCAGATAAACCAGTGAAGAGGCGAGCATTGAGACCGCACGGTGCACGGGGCAGCAGGTTCGGACAATTCTGCTTGGATAAACAGGCCGGGGCGAGTGGTGGGACGGGACAAACTGGGCTAGCAGAGAGGACCGCCATTGCTCCCTCTCTGACCCCGCCCCCACACACAGGGTCACAAACCAGCGACCTGGGTGGCCCCGCCCTGGTAAACAACTAAGGCTTCACCCCTCTTACTTACTTACCAGTGCGAACAGACCAAAAATGGCTCAAGAACAACTCAGAGCCCCAGAGCCAATAAATCTAAGCGACAAGGAAATAGCCAAACTTTCAGATGCATAGTTCAAAACACTGGTTATCAGGATCCTCACAGAACTGGTTGATTTTAGTCACAAATTAGAGAAACATATAAAAGCTAAACTAATTGAAATGAATGGTAATGGAAAGGATACCAATAGTAATGGAAAGGAGTCTGGGACTCAAATCAATGGAGTGGACCAGAAGAAAGCAAATAATGGCCAAAGAGAAAAGAATGAAGAAATAAGAATTCAAAAAAATGAGCAGAGGCTTAGGAACCTCCAGGACATCTTTAAACGTTCCAACATTCGAATTATAGGGGAACCAGAAGGGGAAGAGTCACAAGTGGAAAACTTATTTGAACAAATAATAAAAGAGAACTTCCCCATTCTGGCAGAGGAAATAGACTTCCAGGAAATCCAGGAAGCTCAGAGAGTCCCAAAGAAGTTGGACCCAAGAAGAAACACACCAAGGCACATCATCATTACATTAGCCAAGATCAAAATGAAGGAGAGAATCCTAGAAGCAGCAAGAGATAAGGGGACAGTCACCTACAAAGGAGTTCCCATCAGACTGTCAGCTGATTTCTCAAAAGAGACCTTACAGGCAAGAAGGGGCTGGAAAGAGGTATTCCAAGTCATGAAAACCAAAGACCTACAACCAAGATTGCTCTATCCAGCAAAGTTTTCATTTAGAATGGAAGGACAGATAAAGTGCTTCTCAGATAAGATCAAATTCAAGGAGTTCATCATCATCAAGCCCTTCTTATATGAAATGTTAAAGGGACTTACCTAAGAAAAAGAAGATAAAAAAGTTGAACAGTGAAAGGACAGCAAACTCACAGTTATCAACAACCACACCTAAAACAAAAGCAAATTAAGAGGACAGCTGGATCAGGAGTGAACCATAGAAATGAAGATCACGTGGAGGATTAGCAACAGGGGAGTGGGAGAAGGAGAAGGGGGGAGAAGGTACAGAAAATAAGTAGCATAGAGAGTAGATAGAAAATAGATGGGGGGGTAAGAATAGTAGGGGAAATACAGAATCTAAAGAATTTGAGACACATGTTCATGAAATAAAGGGGGAAATGGTGGGGGAGGGGCATGCAGGGTGGAAGGGGGGAATAGAACAAA
The DNA here is from genome assembly GCF_021234435.1 of Artibeus jamaicensis. Lineage (NCBI taxonomy): Eukaryota > Metazoa > Chordata > Mammalia > Chiroptera > Phyllostomidae > Artibeus > Artibeus jamaicensis. The sequence goes on from NW_026521788.1 coordinate 24,986,251, forward strand.
TGTAATGGCATAATCAATAAAAAGTTAAAAAGAAAAAGAAAAAAAAAAGGTTAAGCCCCAGGTCTGAAGTCTGTTACCCTATTTTCCTAAATAGATTCAGAGAAAACCACTAACCCACTAAATTATCTTTTGAACTACTTCATTTCCTTCTCAGCAGACACTGGTTCCTCACTGGGAATTTTGTTTTATAGGACTCAAGTCACCAACTTGCACCTCCTTCACCTCACCAAGCAGCTCTGGTCAGGCAGGACTACTCACTTCTTTGACCTTACTCCTCCCACGGTCGAATGCACCTCCCTGTTCTACATTGGGATAAACTAACAGTGAGTAGAGCACACAATAACTCTAAAAATTGCTTGATTTTTACCAGTACCTAAGCTCTGCCTATCTTGTCTTTCAAGGCCAAGGTCCTCCCATTTCCTATAAAGGAAAAGCCTTTGTTACCTACCCAAAGGAGGTATGTGATCATGTACTTACATGTATGCACATATAGGCACACACATATACAGTAATGCACCTTATTCACAGGGGATACATTCCAAGACTCCCAGCAGATGTCTGAAACTGCATAGAGTACTGAACCCTATATATACTACCTTTTTTCATATACATACATATCTATGATCAAGTTTAATTTATAAATGAGTACAATAAGAGATTAACAACAATAACTAATAATAAAATAGAACAATTACAACAATATACTATAATAAAATTTATGTGAATGTGGTCCTTCTCTCTCTCAAAATCTTACTGTACTACACTTACTTTTCTTGTGATGACATAAAAGGATACAATGCCTGCATTATGAGATGAAGTGAAATGAATTACATAGGCTGCTGTGATTCAGCATTAGGCTACACTAAGGGTTACTTTTACTTGAACATTAACACTGCAATACTGCAACAGTCAGTCTGATAGCTGAGAAAGCTATTAAGTAACTAACAGATGAGTGGCATATACAGTGTAGATACACTGGATAAAGGGATCAAGGAGTGAAAACAGGGCGAAATTTCATCATGCTACTGAGAAACACGTGCAACTTAAAATTTACAAATTGTTTACTTTTGGAATTTCCATTAATATTTTCAGACCACAGATGACTGTGGGTAACTGAAACCACAAAAAGTGAAACCATAGATAAGGAGGGACTACTATACACAAGTATGTTCGTCCAGAACATACTATAGCTGTCATTTATAATATAACTTTGTATTGAGTGTTCATGCTCTTGAGCAAGAATAAAACACAGTAACTCTAAGTCAAAGTTAAACTAACACTCACATCACCCAACTTAAGGCAGGTACCCAGGCTATGAATGACATCCTCTGCTAAGTCCGAGTGGTCTGAGTCCCATACCAATCCAATTGTGATAATCTGTGGAGCATTCATCAATACACGGCGAATTCGAATCCTCTCTCCACAGTTGCTCTGAAATACATACATAAGGGTTGTTTGACATGTTTCTCACTGGCTCTGGCTCCATTCCACTGATCCCAGGGTTCCCTTCCCCCTCCATTCCAAACCCCACCACTAACTTAACTCACCGGACAATTCCGAAGATCCCCCATGGTACTGGCATTCTGTAGCAGCTCACCAAACATGCTTGGTGAGGGCTTTTCTCGTCTTTCCAACATACAAATAGCCTGATTGCTTCAAGATGAGAAATAGATTGGGGATGATGGTGAGAGTTACAGTTAAATCAAATAAATCATTCATATAAACTTCTAACGCACATGTTTGACTTTCTTCCTCTGCCTACTTTTCCTGGCCAGCCTCAGAGTCTCACAAACACATTGAATGCCTCTGCCTGTCCCAAAATCTTAAGCTCACTGAATCCCCATTCTTCCTTCCACTTGGCTGGCCAGAACTGAGACTAAGAAAAAAGAAGGGGTGGAAAAGAAGGAGAACACAGGTTATTTTAAAATTACAGTTCTGAGTTCCTACAATATAGTGTAGAATCAGCAATAAGGATATAAACTACTTGGATGCCTGGTTAAAACCCAATCAACCGAAGGAGTGCCTAAGGGGAGAGAGAACCCTGTCAGACTCACCAAAGGGAAGTGGTGGAGATGTAATGCACCATCTGGATGAAAGGCAGTGGATCGGACGTGGCGCCACAGCTAGTACATACACACTGGGCCCAGAGGGGGAAAAGCAAAACCAAGCAGCCATGGTCATCAACTGTTTTGGCAACTATTTGACACCCCACATCCCAGGATAAAGTGTTCTTAAACAAAAAGTCTAATAAATGTTGGGGATAGAAACAAGGTTCACCTGCTCAAATAGCGTCATTGCAAATTTCTGGTGGGAGATGCAGTGCTTGGCAGTACATATATCCTCTTTGGTTTCATCAGCAATGTGGAAATGAATTCTCATCAGCAGGTTTTCCTAACAGGAAAGAACAAATGCAGTATACCAACAATACTTAACAGACAAATGTACAAATTGTCTGGCAGTTTACACAGAGAAACAGCAATCTTCCTGGAAGACAGAAAGTGATTTTTTTTAACTCTTTAATTTGAAATAATATAAATTCTTAGGAAGTTTCAAAAAAATGTATAGAAAGTCAATAAACCTTTCCCCCAGTTTCCTCCAATGTTAACATCTTGTATAACTATAGTAACAATGTCCAAACCAGGAAATAGACATGAATACAATCTAGAGTTTATTCAGGTTCCACCAGATTTCACTCAGTTGTGTTTACGCGTGGCTCCATACAATTTTATCACATGTATATATGGTCATGTGACCACAACCACAATTGAGATGGAAAACTGTTCCATAACCACAAGGACCCCTCACAATGTCCTTTTACAGTCTCACCGACCCAAATCCAACCCTGGCTCCTAGCAAACATGGATCTGGTCCCTAATCTCTGTAATTCTGTTATTTAAAAAATGCTATGTAAATGGGATCATATAATGTATAACCTTTGGATATTACATTTTTGACTCAGCATAATTCCCTTTAGATCCATTCTAAAGACTACATAAATCAAGAGTTTATTCCTTTTTATTTCTGTGTAGTATTCTACAGTACAGAAATACCACAATTTGTGACACCATTTACCCATTAAAGGAATTTGGGTTGTTTCTAGTTTTGTGACTATTATGCAAAAAGCTTCATGAATATTCATGTATAGGTTTTGTTATGAACATAAAATTTCATTTTTCTGAGATGCAGGTCCAGAAAGGCAACTGCTGAGTCAAGTGATAGTTTGCAGATTTCTTCTTTTAAGAAACTGCCAAACTTTTCCAAAGTAGCATTACCATTTTACAATTCCATCAGCAATCAGTGATTGCTCCAGTTTCTCAGGAGTAGCTCTGATTTTGGCCTACATTTTACCCCGTTATGGGATGTATATATCGTTCTCTCAGTTTTTTATTGGATTCACAGCTTTCTGAAGGCTGATGAATAGAATCCAGAGTTCAGAGGAGTTAGGGTCTTCCACTAAAAGTCACTGGGAGAAACGCAGTTATCTAAATAGCACATTACATATGCTATTTAGCACATGTAAATAGCACATGCTAAACAGCACATTACATGTGCTCAGCACTCAGTTATTCTCTGTTTAATTACTTTTAGTAATGCAAGAATTCTCAAAGTGTGGTCCCCAAATCAGTAGCATTAGTGTTTAGCATCACCTTGGAACTTGTCAGAGGCAGATATTCTTGGGCCCTACTCCGGAACTATTGAACCAAACACTCAAGAGAACAGGGCACAGCAATTTGTATTTTAATGAGCCCTGTCTCCTCTGAAGGTGACAGCCAATGTTTTATGTAATGGCAAGCACAAAACTACCCTAAACCTGAAGGAAAAAGAGTAGCCCTGCAAGGCCAGTCATACTGCATTAGCAGAGATACCCCAGTACTCCAAGGAACTAGGGAAATTTCTAGTTCTAACTGTAGAGACCAGGGGCACAGTAAATAACCACAATACAGTAGCTAGTCCCTGCTGGAGACCATCAACAGTCCCACCTCATATCAAAGAGGGCCAGAGGCCAGCACTTACAAAGCACTCTGCAGCATCATCCATAATTCCCAGCTGGAAGCGCTGTTCATCCTGGAAAGTCTTTGCCAGAGCACTGCGGAGAGTGTCAGATGGAAGCACTTTTTCACTGCTACACTGAAACTGGTTAAAGATTCCCTGTAGGGAAGAGGTTAGATAAGGGGAGAAGCACAATTCTGTCATTAATCTTCTAAACATCGCAGTCTGTCATGCTAGCATCCCCGTGCTCATAGCTATGGAGCCAAATGAACTTCCTACAAGTTGATATGCTTGCAGTCAGTAATAAAAAAATAAACAATGACGAGTCAGAATAAAGGGAATGATCCCATGCTAATAAGAATAAAGATCTTTGCCCTTCTAATTGAGTATGACAACATTAAAGACATATTAGGAGAGACCACTGTCCTGAGTTAATATTCAGTCACCTCATTTTCTCTGATACAGATAGAGGTAGATGGTCTACAGTAAATAAATTATGTGTAAATGGATTGATAAATTATTCTTTGGGGGTTCATTCTATGAAACGTGGCCCCCTTCTTTTAAATGGTTTAGCTAATACAAAATTATCCAAAAGTACAAAGAATAAGAAATACCTACATGTCTAACACTGAGAAATAAACATTACACCATTTTTACTTCCAATCACAGATAAAGCGAATGTCCCATTGAACACTGCACACTTTCTACCAGCCACTCACTATCATGAGTTTGTTGCATAATCTTTTATTTTTAATACTTTAATATATATACATACTATGTATATTTAGGGATAGATATACAGGGTAGGGCAAAAGTAGGTTTACAGTTGTTCATATGGGAAATAATACAATAATTAGTAACTATGAGAATAAATTCTTGTGTTTTGTGTACTCCCAACTGTAAACCTATTTTTGCCCTGTCCTGTATTGTGTGTGTATTTCTTGTTTATGTACAAAGTATCACACTGCATTTTACTTTTTAAAGAATTCAGCATTGTTTTGAGGTCTCCCCATAATGATATAATACATATACCTGGTCTATTCCTTTTCCCTGTAGCACAGTGTTTTATCAGGTAACAAAACCACATCTATTTATACATTTCTTTGCTGACAGACATTTTGGCAGTCTCCAATTTTTTGCTGTTATAGATAGTCTATGCAAACTTATACTTCTACCAGTACATGAACATAAATAAATTTCCCCATACCCCTGCCAGCAGTTAATACAATCTGGTTACTTTTAGTCTTTCTAGCTACGTTTGTTTTTTTCTAGGTCTTTATGTGTATTACTATGGCAAATACCTTAGCCCAGCCTTCTGGTGTTTTTTATGTACAGCAGAGGGGTTTTTTTTGGTGTTATTAAATGTATCTATCTTCTCCATCTTTAACTACACCTGAAATAATGATGAACGGTATGTCCACAGAATGGAAACAAAGAGTGGCAACAAGTGGCACCTGGCTTGACAAGTCCTTCTCATCAAGTGGCGCTGAGTCTCACCCAGAGACTAGACTGTGCCCCTGGACAGCACCCAGCCCGAATCCTCACCAAATCACCCAGTAACTCACTCAACAGCTAATCACATATCAAAAGGCTAAAGAATGTCGTTTGCTTGAAATTCTTATTGTGCTTTCTTCACATAAAAAAATCCCATGGTCATTTTTCAGACTTGCTACTGAGACCAGAAATGAGAGCGCTTTATAAACCTACATACACAATTTAAGAATTGAAGGCTCCACCAACCAAGAATGGTCAATTCTTGGTCCTCATCTTACTTTGTCCAATCAGCAGCCCAGTCATTCATTCCCTTCACTCTTTTATCCAAATATTATCTCCCGAATATAGTATTTCCTGATAACACTATTTAAAATTTCAAACTCTACCCTCTCTCCCTGAACCTCCCAGCCTTACCTGTTTTATTTTTCCCTGTGGCACTTATTACCATCTGTCATAACATGTACTTTACGTATCTACTGTCTGACTGTACTGTCTAGAATATGAAGACAAAAATTTTTATCCTTTACTTCCCTGCTATATTCACAGAACCTTGAAAGATACTGGCATACAGAGGGTAATTAACAACTAGTTTTAAATAAATAAATGAGTGAATGAACAAATCAATCAATCATGTGATATGGGTAGATCTTATTAAGGGAAGATATTATTAAGTTTTCCCTCTCTCTTTCTCCTTCCCTCTCGGGAGATAATGAATTACCTAGAAAAAGCAAACTTTTTTTAAGGTAACATAACTAGTTAGAGCAAAATGGGACTAAACCTCATTACGCTCATTTCACGTGGGAACAATTTTTGTCATTCTGCTCTCTTACTAGTATGGTTTCTCTTCATTCACATTGAACATCCATCCCTACAGCAGCTCAAGAATAATTTACTGTTATTTACCTGCTATTATTTCCCTACAGATGACTTTTCATATGATGTAGAGGAAGCAGTACCAGCAATATATACTTCATATTAGTTAATAAGCTGGGAGGGAAATCTATTATAATTTCCCCAAGTTATTTTGGACTCACCTAGAAATTTTTCACAAGACTAAGATTGCGTAAAGGCAAGGCAGGACCTTCTATAGTTTTTTGCTGAAAGTAGAATATCTCTGAGTGGCCTCTTAAATCAGACCAAAAGGAAATGTCTAGGCCAATAGTTAAACACTCCCAGGGGGCAAGTGGGTATCTGCCGAGTGACGTATGAGATTCTGAAACTTAGCGGAACATGGGGAAACAAAGGAAAATGAAAGTTGGAAAAGCAACAGTGACCACTTCTATAAATAAATGGTGGTCTGACCACTTAATTTGCTGAACGTTACCTCAGCTTGGTAAATCTTAGTAACCACTATCATATCCCAACCTGCTGTTCTCCTCAATTGTTAATGGTAAGACATTACTGCTGACAAAGGCTCTATCCCTAGAGCAAGGGATAGATGAAATTTGGTCCTTTTTATTCAAAATCCAAAACTGGTTCCAAAACAAACCAACAGTAAATTAGTTCCAGAATAGTTCTGTATAAATATATTTGCAAACTACAGCTCCTTCAGGCTTTCTCAATTGAGTTTCCTCAAGAAGTAAACCCTGATATTCTAAGGCATCAACAGTTCCTAATGAAATACTTCTCTCCAATGCATAGTACTAGTTATGTTCTGATTCTAGAGAGAATTAAGAAAACAGTCACTGAAGTCACTTTCTGTATTCTGCGGTTCAGATGTACCTGTTTGAGAAAGAACAGGGTTCCACTGAGAGATGGTATAGAGTAACAGTTGGGAGGATAAACTCTGGAACCAGACGATCAGGGTTCAAAATCCCAGCCCTGTTACTTACTTTTTATATGATCTTGGACAAACTACCTAACTTCTCTAGGCTTTAGTTTCTTCTTTTAAAAGAATATTAATAATAGTATTTACCTTCTTGGGTTATTTAGGGATTAAATAAGTTATCTGTATATCTATCTATATCTTAGACTAACGTCTGGCAGTATGATAAGCACTATCTCAGTGTTAGCTATTACTATTATTATTAAAAGTTGCTAAGGAAACTGTCTGCCATGGACCTACCCTGAAGAAGGGCCTTCAGTCAGAAACACTTCTACATTCTGCTACCTGCTATTCAAGCGAGGTAGATTTCCTATGACCTAGATAATGAGGGTTTCAGCACATAAAGAGAAAGACCTAAGCAGGGGTGTCCAACCTTTTGGCGTCTCTGGGCCACTCCAAAAGAAGAAGAACTGTCTTGGGCCACACATTAAATACACAAACACTAACATAAACTGATGAGCAAAAAACAAAAAAAGGTTTTACGTAAATTTATGATTTTGTGTTGGGCCTCATCCACAGCCATCCTAGGCCGAGGGTTGGACACCCCTGAAATTAGGAGCTCTGCCTGTGCCCACAGTGGGTATGCAACAACAGATCTGGCTCTTGTGTTCAGTGACATCAACATCTCCATGCTATACTCTTTCTTCACTTCTTAATTACAGGCAGCTTTCTCCAAACACACTGAGTATCTGAATACTTTCAGAATGGCCTCTGCCTGCTTCTTCTTTATTTTCTTATTTTAAGCACTGTTATCAATTTTGCTCTGCTATTGTCAGGAAGAAGCAAGTGTATTAGGGATGAAGCAGCCTGAGCCTGCCCAGCATGCATCTGTGGAGCTGCAGCTCTGGAAGAAGCTGTAGCACAAAGCCTCTCTGTTAGGGCAGCACACTAACCCCTGTGTGTCCCTCTCACATGAGCACAGGGCTGGAACGGGCCTCCTCCTGTTCCTTTTTTCACCCTCCTCCCACCTTTCCCAGAGGGAGATCCTGTTCACACCAAAGAAAGCCAAGAACATTTAGTTCAGCAGTAAGAACAGGTGGTAGCACCAATAAGGAACAAAAACTGGTATTCTTCCAATTGCTGAGTTCTACAGCAGGGAGGGAGAAAGGACAGGAAGAACCAAAACCCAGGAATTTTTCCCTGTGGGGTCCCTGATGGTTTCGTTTCAATAAACAGAGAAAACCCACCTTTGAAGTTTCTTTCTACTTTTCTTCACAGGGTGAAACCAGAGAGGTCTTCCTTTTCATTTACAAGAAAAGCCAAATTACTTTTTGTCTATTAACTATTTTCTTGGATGCCATGCAAAAGCAACAAAACTTTAATGACTAAAAGCAGGTGCTGCTCCACCCATTTCTCTTGGATCAAGCAGCACATAATTCTACCCACATGAGCACATAATTATTTGGGTTAGCAAGAACCATGCAAATGAGAGAAGTACCATAAAGACAGAAAGTCTGTGCTTTGGCAAATACAAGTGCAGCTGTTGCTTAAGTCCTGGGGTTATTCCCCCCTAAAATACAGACTTTTACCTTTAGGGAAGAAACAGCTAATTATTTCTCTCTCAGGATTTCCCAGCCTTGCAACTGAAAGAAGTCATGAGTACAGAAGACGGGGGTCAAGGAGAAGGGCTGTCACTAAACTTGATGTTTTATGAGCCCGAGGTTTTTGGATCGTGACCTAGTCAGCTGAGAGGTGTCAGCAATCCCTTCTGCAAAGGCACAATACACTTTATGTACCACTATAATCAATTCTCAGGGTTTCTCTTCCTGACCTAGGCTTCCCAAACCTCTCAACATTTTGGCTGTCATAATTAGTCCTTTTCTCCACGTCTACTGGAAATCATAGACCTAAATAAATCATAAACCTAAATGTGGCCCATCAAGCCTATTTGAAAAAGCAACCATCTGAAGATAAAGGAGCCCCTGCTGGTGTGGCTCAGTGGACTAAGTGCCCACCTACAAACTAAAGGGTTGTTGGTTCAATTCCCAGTCAGGGCACAGGCCAGGGTTGTGAGCCAGGCCCTCGAGGGGGGTGTGAGAGAAGATAACTATTAATGTGTCTCTTCCACACTGATGCTTCTCTCCCTCTCTTTCTCCCTCCCTCCTCCCCTCTCTGAAAATAAAAATAAAAATAAGTAAGTAAATAAATAAATAAATAAAGAGGCTAATCCTTGAGTGTCACTGACTACTAGAAAAGAACTTTCACACTAGTTTTGTGTGTTCAGAGCATGTTTAATGTCCTCTTTCAAGAGAAGAAAGAACATTTTGGCACCAATAACAATAATATTGAATTTTTACCCTTTTATTGCAGAAGATCTCAAACATGTAAGTGTAGACAAAAATAGCACAATAGACTCCCATGCATCCATCTTCAACAATTATCACCCCCTGGCTGATCTCACCTCATATATACCACCCATCCACTTATCCTATTCCCAGATCATTTTGAAGCAAACTATAGATGGTATTCATCTGCAAATTTTCAGAATATGCCTCTAAAAACTAAAAACTCTTTTTATGTAAAACAGAACCATAATATCATTACAACACACAGAAAAAGGTAATAATAATTCCTTAATACCATCAACAATATCCAGTCAGTTTAATAGAAATTCTTGGTTCATCTTTGGGAAAGGCAGCAAACAGGTGGCTAGGTTCTCTCTTGAGACTCTTTAACCTTACATCTAAAAACAGCTAACCTCTGGACCTCCTCTACCAGTCCCTTTAAATTAAATTCAATGATCAATACCATACCTCCCATAAGTTTAGGACTTAATTTGCCTCCAGTTCATAGCCCATACTTTGAACTTGTCATGGTAAAGTTAAAGACCATTGTAAGCTACCTATCACACTCATTCCTGCTACCCATAAAGAACAGACAGACATGGATATACACACAGGTAGAGAGAAACACCAAGACTTCAAGACACTGAACAGAGACATGCAAAGACAGAGGCAAGTCAAATTCACCAGAAAATGGTATTGCTTTTTAGTGGGAAATCATAAACGAAGATAGAGATTTTTATAAAATATAATACTCAATTTGCTAATTTTTGCCAAGATCAAAAATATAGAATCTTACAGATTACCAACAGCATTTAAATCAAATTTAAAAAATTAATGCCCCTGGCTGGCGTAGCTCAGTGGATTGAGCATGGGCCTGTGAAGCAAAAGGTTGCCGGTTCAATTCCCAGTCAGGGCACATGCCTGGGATGCAGGCCAGTTCCCAGTGGGGGACATGAGAGGCAACCACACATTGATGTTTCTCTCCCACTCTTTCTCCTTCCCTTCCCCTCTCTCTAAAAATAAATAAATATTTAAAAAAATTAATGCCATAACCACTTTTCCCACAGGGGAAATGGAAAGGAGGACCCTTCTGGACATATACCAACATTTTGAGATTATATAAGTTTCGGGTTCTGCCATAAAATCTGGAAAGAAAAGAAACATGATAATCTACTATTTTTTTTCCTTACAGTTATAGCCCTCTATTTGAATATAATGTGAAATTCTGAAGTCCAAATTTTAAAATGGATAAGAGTCTCAGATTTATACTATTCAAGTTATGTCAGTGGTTAAATTAGTTAAATAATTAGGTACAGCCTACTAAGAATTTAACACTAAGAAAGCTCGGCCAAAAGACCACACAAATACCTTGTATCTCACAGGTAAGCAAAACAAGCAAGTTCAACTCAACTAGGTGATATGTGCATTGGACATGAGGACATATATTTCTTTTATGAAGACTTTATATTTTGTTATTTTTAATGCTTTTTAATTTTTCAATTATGGTTTACATTCAATATAATTTTATATTAGTTTCAGTTGTACAACATAGTAGTTATATAATTCACAAAGTTATTCTCACCACCCACCCCCACGCCAACAATTCTCACACCTGGCATCAGTTATTATAATGTTATAGACTATATTCCCTGTGCTGTACTTTCCATCCCCATGACTATTCTGTAACTCCAGTTTGTACTGCTTAATCCCTTCACCTTTTTCAGCCACTCCCCCAACCCCTTGCATCTGGCAACCCTGTTTGTTCTCTGTATCTATGAGTCTATATCTGTTTTGTTTGTTCATTTATTTTGTTCTTTAGATTCCACATATAAGTAAAATTATATGGTATTTATCTTTCTCTGTGAGACTTGTTTCACTTAGCATAATACCATGAGGACGCTTTATTACTAACTAAAATTTCCAGTGAACATATGAGAAATCTAATTTCTTGGTTTAAATAGTCAGTCCAGGATACTGGGTTTACTCCTCTCTGATACTGGCCATGACTACAGGACAATGAAGAGTTTTCCACACCCCTAACCTACAAAAAAAAAAAAAAGCACTAGATTGACAATGAATGGTGAGTAATTTCTTGTATCACTTTACTCCCTGGGCTATGGTTCAGTACCCAATAGAGGAACAGCTACATGGAACATGCTAAAAAATATTAAGAAATTTGTTTTCTAACTCTCAAATCCACACACCCCCCATCGCCCCACCAACCCCAATTAACAAGGGGCTATCAGCAGAACACAGACTTCCCTCCCCCTTCAGAGCAGTCTTACTGTTCTATGGATACAGACTTACGTTGCAGGACACCTTATATACAAAAACCTATTTCCTCCCCACCTCTGCCCCTCCACCACCACCACCATTCCCTGGGATTCGTGTTACACCAGCATTCTTAAAAGAAAAATCACTAATTGAGAAGATTTGTTGAATTTAATCAATCAATGCAGCATTCTTCTTTGCCTATAACAAAAAACACTCTGTCCTACATCCTGGCACTGCAAAGCCTCTAGTACAATCCCTGGAAGAAGAACAAAATCTTTGTGGCATACTAAGTACAGAGGACGGATTTCCTCCCCTAAACAGAGATAAATAAATAAGCCAATACCAAAGTAAAGTCATACTCTGGGGGTTGGGGGTGTAACAGTAGATTCAATATGAATAATAACTAAGTTCTGGGCTATAGGGCATGACAACAGCTGAGGTCAGGAAAAATCTTTTAGTAACATTAGATGAAAATAAATTTGGAGTTTTTGAAGTGACAGGGTAATGAGCACACAAATCTCTTTTATTTGCTAAGTCAGAGTTGAAAGGCATTACCGTTCAAAGTAAGCAGAAAGACACACTAACAAATTCTTTTTGATGAAAGCCATCATTAAAAATTCCCATGCAAGATTTTGGGACTGAAATTACTTTAGGGACTTAGTACCAAATAATACAGGAAAAAAAGTACATTTGCAGGACCAAAAGAAATGGGTTATCATTAATATTGTGTACAAACTACCAAAAAGCAATTATAAGCACTGGATACAACATACACTATGCTACCTGGGGAAGATCACAAAGCACTGGAATATTGATAGACATTCACAGAGCAGAAGAAAAAAGCCAAAAACATTAAACAAAGACACGAACCAAAAGGTGTTCTCATAAAGCCAACAGGAAGTGCATTTTAAGGGCTGGTGCAAGGGAAAGTACACAACTGAAGAAAAAGCAGGGATACGTATCTTTCGACCAGACCTTGACTGGCAAACCCTTCATCTGAACACCAGCCTGACAGAAAGCTGTCTGGCTTCTGATTCATCTAAGAACATGTTTGTGTTTCTTTTTGTCCTTGGCAGTGGGTTCTAGAGCTAAAAAAATTATGCTCCAACATAAAGAATTCAAACTATAGAAATGACAAGTTTTTTAAGACAGTACTTCAAATTCAGGAATTTTTGGAGTTTCCCAGGGGTTTTGTTGTTGTCATGTTTATTATGTTCCTACGATATAGAATATTTTTATCCAACAAATCATACAAGAATGACACTATGATGTAATTATCTGAAGGACACTAAGACCGTTTGGCCTCTTGAATAACATATAATCACAAGGAAAAGGGTGGTTATTTTAGGTTGCAGTATTCTGTTTTGAAAATAATCTTTGAAATATCACATTTATCATTAAAGGATGCAAGCAGGATGTGAAGTACCAGCAAAAAGGAATATTTACCAGCCTCATCAAACATTCCTCTAATTTTTAAAAAGGAGGCAGAGAAAAAAATATACTTAATTATACTCACAGAGAAAAACATATATGGGATCACACACACATTGCAACACCCCAAGTCAACATGTAACTCCTCTGCGGGAAGGCTCCCAGGCTTTTTCCTTCCGCCGAGGTTCTCCACCATCAACACCCCCCACTCCACCCCTCCCGTCCCTACACACACACACACACACACACACACATCTCACTCTTCACTTACTGAATGAGGAATGAAGGCCTAGATTCGTAGACTTGCTAAAATATATGTGAGACAAAAAGTCACAATATGAAAATCTCTATTAAATAAGACATTAGTGAGAGAGCAGAAAAGACAAAGAAGCAAAGAAAAAAAAGGCAAGTACCTCAAACTCTGTAACTAAAATCCAAAACCCACTAAAACAATATATAAACCCAGAAAAGTTATATGTCTTTATTATGGTCCAGGAACTGTGAGGAACACCAAGAAGGAAGAAAAACTGAGCCGCCTTCCCAAAAGAGCCACCTTCTCATTCAGCCATGCAATGAAGTCAAACAATCATGGATCTGGACAGAGACAGTATTTTAAAAACTTCATGAAGAAGACACATTTCTGCCCTTGCCAGGTGTCTCAGTTACTTGGAGCGTTCTCCTGTGCACCAGAAGGTTGCAGGTTTGATTCCCTGTCAGGCAGGGCATGCACTAGGTCACAGATTCAACCCCTGGTCCTGGTCCCTGTGGGAGGCAATCAATAGATATTTCTCCCTCACATCCATGTCAATGTCTGTCAATGTCTCTTTTTATCTTTCTCTCTCTCTCCCTCTCCCTCTAAAATCAATAAAAACACATCCCTATGATTTGGATGTTGGAACGTTTAAAGTTGTCCTGGAGGTTCCTAAGCCTCTCCTCATTTTTTAAAAAGATTTTACTTATTGAGAGAGGGGAAGAGAATGAGAGACAGGGAGAGAAATATCAATGTGTGGTTGCCTCTAGTGCATCCCTGCTGGGAACTAGTCTGCAACCCAGGCGTGTGCCCTGACTGGGAATTGAACCGCGTTCCTTTGGTTTGCAGGCCCGTGCTCAATCCACTGAGCTATGCCAGCCAGGGCCTCTCCTCATTTTTAAATTCTTGTTTCTTCATTCTGTACTGGTTGAATGTTAATTTCTTCCTTCTGCTCAAAATCATTGATGTGAGTCCCAGTTTCCTTCTCTTCATTGTTGGTTCCCTGTATATTTTTCTTTATTTCACTTTGCATACCCTTCATTTTTTCCTCTATTTTGTGACCATACTCAACCATTTCTGTAAGCATCCTGACTACCAGTGTTTTGAACTTTGAATCTGATAGGTTAACTATTTCTTCATCACTTAGTTCTATTTTTGGAGCTTCGATCTGTTATTTCATTTGGGCCATATTTTTTTTTTGTCTCAGAGAGCCTTAGGTATTTACCAGGGCAGGGCAACCCAAGTTGCTGTGTTGTGGTGCTGTATGTGATAGAGGGGTCCGAGAGGCAGCAATGCTGCTTGCTTAGCTCCCAGCCACCTTTCAGTCACTTCCCCACTACCCACAAGCAAATTGGGCCATTCTGGTGCTGATTCCCAGGCAAGTGGGCTTGTGTACATTCAGGGACTCCGGGGGTCTCTTCAACAAACTTTCCTGTGAGACTGGCAGTTTCTCCTACTGCCACAACCCCTACAGATTTTTACAACCAGAAGTTCTGAGCCTTTAGTTTCCTATGCTGAAACTCTGGGTTGTGTGATCTGTGTCCCCATTGTTCCTCCTGGTTTATCCACATGCTAATGTGGGATTGCCCCGGTCTGCCAGCCGCCACCTTGCTGACCCCAGTCCAGCAATCATAGGGGTGCCAGAAAGAGACAAGGAAGAGCAAAAAATTGAAAAGTTATTTGAAAAAATAATAAAGGAGAACTTCCCAATCTGGCAAAGGAAATAGACTTCCAGGAAGTCCAGGAAGCTCAGAGAGTCCCAAAGAAGTTGGAGCCAACAAAGCACACACCAAGGCACATCATAATTATACTAGCCAAGATAAAAGAGAAGGAAAGAATCTTAAAAGCAGTAAGATAAAAGGAGATAGTTACCTACAGAGGAGTACCCATAAGACTATCAGCTGATTTCTCAAAAGAAACCTTGCAAGCAAAAAGGGCTGGAAAGAAATATTTGAAGTCATGAAAGGCAAGGACCTACATCCAAGATTACTCTATCTAGCAAAGCTTTCATTTAGAATGGAAGGGCAGATAAAGCACTTCCCAGATAAGGTCAAGTTAGAAGAGTTCATCATCACCCAGTCCTTATTATATGAAATGTTAAAGAGACTTATCTATGAAAAAGATGATAAAAAATATATAAACAGCAAAATGATAATAAACTCACAACTGAACCTAAAAAAAAGCAAAAACAAAAACTAGACCAAGAACAGAATCACAGAAATGGAGATCACATGGAGGGTTATCAATGGGAAGGAGGAGGGAGAATGGGGAAAAAGGTACAGGGAATAAGAAGAATAAATTGTAGGTACAAATAGACACGGGGAGATTCAGAATAGTATAGGAAATGTACAGGCCAAAAAACTTACATGTATGACCCATGGACATGAACTAAAGTGGGGGAATGTGCATGGGAGGGGGTGTGCAGGGCAGAAGGGAATAAAGAGGGGAAACTGGGCAATTGTAATAGCATAATCAATAAAATATTTTTTAAAATAAAGTAAAATAATAAAAAAAGAAAAAGAAAAACACATCCTCCACCCTGGCCAGTGTGGCTCAGTTGGTTGAGCGTTATCCAGTAAACTGAAAGACTGCTGGTTTGACTTCCAGCCAGGGCACATTTCTAAGTTGGGGGCTCAGTCCCCAGTCAGGGTACGATCAAGAGGCAACCGTTTGATGGTTCTCTCTCACATCCATGTTTCTCTCCCACTCTCTCTTCCTCCCTTCCCTTCTCTCTAAAAAGAGGATTTGAAAAAAGAAAAAGAAAAGAAAAACACATCCTCCAGTGAGGATTTAGAAAAAAAAAAAAGACATTTAGGAGCCACTTCAAAATTTCAAGAAGGGAGTAACTCCAGGGTATTCTTGGGTAAGACAAATGAAATAGGAAGACACTAGAAATAGAAAAGCAACTTAGGAGTCTAAAAAAAGTTTTTTTAAAACTAAAACAGTGGGCAGAAGACTTATTACTAGAAATGTCATACACCAGAGAAGAAGCATAAAGAGAAATGACAATCTCTGTAGTGGAATTAGGCAATTTTCTTTTTTTTTCTTTACACTTCAGTGTACTTTCTAGAAAAATGGCAGTACTTTAAAATATATGTTTATAATAAAAAATAAAATAATCACTTAAATAAGTAACAAACATGTATATATAGTCGAATAATATAATAAATAAGTCCCTATAGCCCACCACCCAATTTAAGAAATAGAAAAATTTGCCCTGGCTGGTGTGGCTCAGTGGATTGAGTGCTGGCCTGTGAAACAAGGGGTCACCAGTTAAATTCCCAGTTAGGACACATGCCAGGATTGTGGGACCTGGCGGTCCCTAGTAGGGGACACACAAGAGGCGACCACCCACTGATGTTTCCCTCTCTTTTTCTCCCTCCCTTCCCTCCTCAAAAATTAAATAAATAAAATCTCTACATTTTTTAAATGAAAATAAAGGCTTTCTTTAAAAAAAAAAAAAGAAACAGAAAAATTAACAGTGAGTTTGAGACGCCCAAGTGGATTACATCCTCCCTCTCCATCTTCCAAAGGTAAACACTATCATGAATTTTGTGAATCATTCCCTTTTTCTCTTATTTTAGCACATGTACATATTCCTGAACAATTGGTTGTTTAGTTTTGCCTTTTTTTGATTATTAGTATATTAATGAAATCATAATTTATGTAGTTTTTTATGACTTGCTTTTTTCATCCAATGTAATGTTTTTATGATTAATTCAAGTTGATATATGTAGCTTCAAGCTTCTTATTTTCTCTACTATATAGTATTTTACTCTAGGACTAAACCATAATTTTTTAATCTATTCTATTATTGGCACAATGGGTTGTTTCCATTTTTCTATAATCACAAAAACCTACTACTACTTTGAACATTCTCAAGTACATCTTCTAGTATGTATGCATGTACAAGGAAGTTTTCACAGCAAATACGTAGGAGTAGAAAAACTGAGTGGTTCAGTATATGCTAGTTCAATTTTACTGGACAGATGGAATGACACACTGTTTTACTAAGTAGTGGTATCAGTCTGTATTCCAACCAGCAATGTATGCAAATTCTTCTTCCTCTACCTTTTAACTAACAATTTTATCTGATTTTAAAATTTCTCCTAATCTGAAGAATATGGTTTAATTTACATTTTTTAAATTTAATTTTTACTGTATTTTTTTTACATAAAGAGGATAAGCATCTTTCATATGCTTAAAGGTCATTTGGATTTTCTATTCAGAGAAATGCCTGTTTATGTCTTTTGCCCATTTTCCTGTTGACACATTTACCTTTTACTTATTCTTTATAGGATTTCTTCTCTGAAGTACTATGCTGGATTCCAATTTTTTGTTGGTTATATATATTGCAGATATTTTCTGCCAGCCTGTAGACTTGTGTCTTTACTCTGTTTACAGAGTCATCTGACGAACAGAAGTTCTTTAATGTTTTTTATAGTACAATGTATCAATATTTTTGACTTTGTATTTTTCATGTCTTTCTATGGGGAAGAGACCGCTCCATGACAAGACTGCGGTCTGTCCCATGAGCCAGACCCAGGCCAGAAAGAAGGTTGCGTTCTGAAAAGCGCACTTAAAGACTGCTTATAACTGATGTTCACTTTGACATGAATCAGCGCTCTTCCCCTGACTCCTGTTCTGCACTGGTTCCTGGAACAGGTTGTTGTTCTGACCTGGCCAAGTATGTAATTTCCCAAACCTGGTAGCATGCATATACTTGTACACGTGATTATCCCCTCCCTTACCCCATGTAATTCTTTGGTGCCCGCCTAGAATAGCATAGGGATACACTTCGCCTTGCTACCCCACCCAAGATATGCCTCATAGTATGTTTTCCTTAATAAACTCTATTAATTACTACAATGGAGTGGCCAACCTATTTCTTGGGTCTTTCCCTGCCTTCTGTGTACAGAGGTAGATTTGCAGTCTCAGGGCTTTTCCCTGTATCTTCGTGTCCTAACACTTATTTAATAAATCCTTTCTATCCCTGAGGTCATCTCATATTTTCTTCTAAAACTTAAACTTTCTTTCACATTTTAATCCTTAATTCATCTGAAATTTTTAATTTTGGTGTGATATGAGATAGGAATCTAATTTCCTTTTTTTTGTATTGATAACCAATTATCTAAGCTCCATTCATTGAAAAGTCCACTTTCTTCTTTGATTGCAGAGCTGAAAGCAAGTTTCCATTACGTCTGTTCCTAAACCAATGGATTTTGTTCCATTGGTTTATTAGTCCTACTGTGTTGACACCACATTTTCTTAATGACTACAGCTTTATAAGTTTTCATATCCGGTAAAGTATGGTAGTCATTAGTACTGCCTGCCAAATATTTCTGGTTCTTTCTTCTCTCAAGGATGATAAGAGAATCACACTTTCTGGCTCCCTTGTGATTCATTAGAGCCAATGAGTAGCTCTGGTCTACAGGTTGTGAACAGAAAAGTGACATGCTGAGCAAAACTGCCTGTGCAAAACTGCCCAGAGCTCTTTTTCCTTTTGGCTTAGCAACTAGTACAATAATATTCACCTTGGTGTAATTTTGCCACCTGAGTTCCTGAGTGACTATAAGCTGTAGGGTTTTTCTACTAATCTGCAGTGGACAAGTAAGCTGAACGAAAAATAGTTTTGCATGTTTACCACTGTGATTTTAGTTTGTTACAACAAAATAACTTAGCCAACTCTGATACACGAGGAAAGTCACTCATTTTGTTATTATTCTTCAAGAGTGTCTTATCTATTCTTCACTGTTTGTCATATGAATTTCAGAACTGAATTTTCTTAACTTCCAGAAAAAACCTGCTGGTCAGAGTGTACAAGTATCTAAAAAATCAAAGATATACATAATCCATGTCCAGTAATCCCATTCCCAGGCATGTATGCAAAAGAAATGTATACATACTTATAGACATGTATGAGAATGTTCTTGGCAATGTTGTTCACAAAAAAAAAAAAAAAAAACAACTGGAAATAATCCAAATGACTACTAGTCAACAAACAGTGGTTTATTTTACACAATGAAATATCGTATAATAATGAAAATGAACAAATTCAATCTACATACAACATGATCTTATTAACACTGCTGAGCTAACGCTAAGAAGACATATGCACATAAATTTATAAAGAATGGTTCCATTTATAATAAACTTTCAAAGCCAAGTAATTTTAAATGAGATTGTTGAAGAATGGACACACAGATATTACAACTATTGGATAAAACTAGGAGGTGATTACCACAAACATTAGGGAAGTAGTTCTCCTGAAGAAAGAATAAGGTGACTGAGAAAGAAGGAAGGGTAAATGTCTATGGCACTGACAATATTCTACTTTTTTTAATCCTCACTTGAGCACATGCTTATTGATTTTAGAGAGACAGGTGAAGAGAGAGAGAGAGAAACAGCAATTGGTTGCCTCTCATACACACCCTGATAGGCAATGAACCCACAATCCAGGTACATGCCCTGATGGGGAATTGAACCCACAACCTTTTAGTTTACGGGATGACATTCCAACCAACTGAGCCACACCTAAACCTAAATAGTTGTTCAAAGGATGTTCACTTTATTATTATTATTATTATTATTATTATCATCATCATCATTATTATCATTATTATTATACTGGATCTCTGTTGGGTTTTTATGTCATGTATCTTTTTTGTTACATTTATTCATATATACTTTGTCTTTTGTTGGTATTATAAAACTTCTTTTTAAATTGCATTTTCTGTTAGTTGCCAGTATATAGAAATAGAAATAGAAATGAATGTTATACCTTGATCTTATAAACAACAACCTGCTAAGTTCTCTTATTGATTCTCATGATTTATCAGTAGATTCTTTGAGGGATTTTTTAATTTTTAATTTATTTTTAGAGAGAGAGGAAGGGAGGGAGAAAGAGAGGGAGAGAAACATCAATGTGTAAGAGATACATTGATTGTATGCCTCCCCCGTGCCCCTAACTGGACCGGCCCGTAACCAGTCACGTGCCCTGACTGGGGATCAAATGCACGACCCCTCAGGACAGCCAATCCCCTGAGCCACACCAGCCAGGGTGAGATTTTTTTTTTAAAACAGCCAATCACATCATCTGCAAATAATGATAATTTTCTTTCTAATATTTATCTTTCCTTTGTTTTCTTGTCTCATTGTACTGCTTGGAACCTTGTTTAATGATAGATTATATTGTTGTCATGTTCTATAAAAATATTTTAAAAGTAAGCAATAAAAAATACATCCTACAGGAGGGGCCAGGTACTGATGATCCATCCCAGGGTTATTCTTCCATACACTCATCATCCCTTCTGTTCTCTCAGGAAACAAATCCCTCTAGTTTGCATAAAGGACTATCTCTTTAAAGCTATGGCTATTCTAACCATAAAATTTCTCAGGTGCAGATGACAGCTAGTGGAGGGGGTTAGAGGGTAGACAGATTGACAAAAGGGAAAAAGGACTCATGGACATGGATAAACAGTATGGTGACTGCTGGGGGAGGAGGTAAAAGAGGACTAAATGATAATGAAAAAGTTACGATAAAGATTAAATAAAAAATAAACAAAAAAATAAAAATTCTCAGGTATTAGAACCAAGTTCAGCTCAACCATACTATAATTTTAAAAATGCAAAAAATGCCACCTACAACATTAAGTATGTGCAAAGTAGAACCTAATTATGTAACATTTATATAAACTCGGGGTCTTGAAAAGCACTTTATGGGGAAAAAATCTAATTTTTAATATATTTCTATTATAACAAAAATGACAGGGAAGGAAAAGAAATCTAGTGGATAGATAAGGCAGTGATATAATGAGGAACATACTAGAATGCCAATACATCCTCAGACTAATGAAAACCCAAAATATAGCCTTTGATACCCTAAAATCATTTACCTATCTATCATAAGCAACTGCTTCTCTGAAAGACTACTGATAGCCCCGGCTGGTGTGGCTCAGGGGATAGAGCGCTGGCCTGTGAACTGAAAGACTCCCAGTATATATCCTCAGCCCCTACAGGTTGAAAACAACTTCTTTTCTGTCCTTGAGTATCTCAGAAGGTATCTGATCAAGTGTGGTGGCTGGTTTTCTTCATCTCTCTGGCTTATATAATCCTATTGACTTACATCAGCATAATAATTTGTCCCTCTGGAAAATGAAACATAGTTAAGATTGTGACAGCCAGTTCTCCCAATTCCCGCCAGGGTCAGTGAAGAGTATGGCACAGTCCTGACTAATCAAAGTTATGTCAGGGGGTCACATAAATTCTTATTATCCCTTCCTGGTACAGATAAGAGTTTCTAGTTTCAGGAGATTCTTCTACCGGGAATTTTGAATTCTTCAGAATTCAGATTCAGAATTCTAGATTCAGATTTCTTCTGAATTCTTCAGAATTCAAATCTCTAGCAACTATTTTGCCTTTGTGTTTTGATTTTAATGAGATTTTAATTTTAATGGGAAGGGCATGAACTGGACTTCCCATTGACTTGTTGACAAAAAGACCACTCTATTTTTTCTCTATCTAAAATCAGATATTTAATGTCAATGTACCTTTCAGAAAATCAAGCCACATGCTCTTTTGGGGAGACTGTCTGAATGGGCATAGTAAGAAATTTTACAATTTGTAAAAAATTTGGTTTTATTAAAATTTCATAGTTACATGCCTAATTAACCAATAATTTATATTCTTTATTTTATAAAAGTTACAATGGTTCCAAACAAAGGGTGGAGGAAAAAGATGTTTGTGACCAGAGTAACAAAAAGTTCAGAACTCGGTTATCTCTTTTTAAAGATATCTATCATGGACTTAAAATTTAAAACTCATGCTAGTCAAAAAAATCATTTGAGTGAGTTGCTGCAAATAACCATTATTACTGGGAAATTCTCCTGAATTTTTTTGGTCACAATTCCTAGTCTAAGATGTAAAAGCAACTAAACATATAATCATCACATCCAAGCATCTCTGTGACAAACCAAGAATTCAGACTTCAGGAGACTGAAAAATGGCTCTGGAAGTTTACTCAGAACTCAAGCAGACTCATCCGACCACTAACAATGTATTGCATATCTAGACCAAGAAAACATAGAGAAGATACATGATAGAAAAGAAATAAAGTAATAGCAACCCAGCCCCTTATATATCTTATTTCTTCCTTTTTTAGCAGCATACCCAAAATCTCCAAGTCAGAAATCTTTCACTTTATCCTATTTTCTTTCTCTCTAAATGAATCCCTAGTTTCATTTTATTCAAAATTGAAAAATTTGGACTCAGATGATGGGGTAGAATACTGGTGTAAAAAAATCTATTAAATGTGATAATGGGAAACATGACAGAATGAGAACATTTTCATACTGGCTTTTCTTCAGTTTATGGGATAATACTCCAACCACCTGAGCTACACCAGCTAGGGCCTAATACTGGATTTTCTTAATAGGAAGAATTTGTTCGATAAATTTAGCTTTAATAGATAATAGTTAATTCCATTAACTACACTTAGGTTGTTTATGCTTTCAAAATAGAAATTTAGAATTAGCTTTTCAGTGAAATACTCAGTCTAAGCACATTTCTTTTTTTTTAAGTTTTATTTTTTAAGATTCTATTCATTTTTTCACTATCATTTTATTTTTATTATCCCCACCACATATTTTTAAAATATATTTTATTGATTAGGCCATTACAGTTGTCCCATTTCCCCCCTTCATTTCCCTTCACCCTGTACACCCCCTCCCCCTCCATTCCCCCCCTTTAGTTCATGACCACGTGTCTCAAGTTCTTTAGATTCTATATTTCCCATACTATTCTTGCCTTTCCTACTTGTCTATTTTCTACCTACCATCTATGCTACTTATTCTCTGTACCTTCTCCCCCCTTCTCCTTCTCCCACTCCCCTGTTGTTAACCCTCCATGTGATCTTCATTTCTATGGTTCTGTTCCTGATCTAGCTGTCCTCTTAGTTTGCTTTTGTTTTAGGTGTGGTTCTTAATAACTGTGAGTTTGCTGTCCTTTCTCTGTTCATCTTTTTTATTTTCTTTTTCTTTGGTAAGTCCCTTTAACATTTCATATAATAAGGGCTTGGTGATGATGAACTCCTTGAATTTGACCTTATCTGAGAAGCACTTTATCTGCCCTTCCATTCTAAATGAAAGCTTTGCTGGATAGAGCAATCTTGGATGTAGGTCTTTGGATTTCATGACTTGGAATACTTCTTTCCAGCACCTTCTTGCCTGTAAGGTCTCTTTTGAGAAATCAGCTGACAGTCTGATGGGAACTCCTTTGTAGGTGACTGTCCCCTTCTCTCTTGCTGCTTCTAGGATTCTCTCCTTCATTTTAATCTTGGCTAATATAATGATGATGTGCCTTGGTGTGTTCCTTCTTGGGTCCAACTTCTTTGGGACTCTCTGAGCTTCCTGGATTTCCTGGAAGTCTACTGCCTTTTCCAGATTGGGGAAGTTCTCCCTTTATTATTTGTTCAAATAAGTTTTCCACTCATGGCTGCTCTTCTTCCCCTTCTGGTACCCCTATAATTTGGGTGTTGGAACGTTTAAAGATGTCCAGGAGGTTCCTAAGCCTCTGCTCATTTTTTTGAATTCTTGTGTCTTCATCCTTTTCTGTTTGGTCATTTTTTTCTTCCTTCTGGTCCACTCCCTTGATTTGAGTCCCAGTTTCCTTTCCATTACTATTGGTTTCCTGTGCATTTCCCTTCATTTCAATTAGTTTAGCTTTCATATGTTCCTCTAATTTGTGACTAACATCAACCAGTTCTGTGAGCATCCTGATCACCAGTGTTTTGAACTGTGCACTGAAAGTTTGGCTATTTCTTGGTCGCTTAGAGTTATGGGCTCTGGGGCTTTGAGTTCTTCTTGATCCATAATGTTTTGGTCTGTTTGCGTCTGTTACATATGAGGAGAGGAGCCTTAAGTGTTCACCAGGGTGGGGCCACCCAGGTAGCTGGGTTGTGATGCTGTATGTTGGGGCAGGGTCAGAGAGGGACAATGGTGGTTTCCTTTGCTGCTTCCTGCTACTGGGGCCTGCACAGTCCATCTCACTGCTCGCTCATTCGCCAGTTTATCTGCGCGTGAATGTGTGACTGTGGTCAGCCCTCAGTGGGTCCACTGCCTTGCACCCTCAGTGGGTCTGCCCACTGCTACTCCACACCTGGGATCCACCCACTGCTTCCTGTGTGCCTCACTCGCTTGCTTGGGTCTGTCTGGTGGATCTTTCCTGCCCGACCCGGCTCTGCTGCTGGCTCTGCCCCTCTTACAGGTTTGGCTGAATGGTTCATTATTGTCAGACTTCTTGTATATTTTCTGTGGTTTGGCTGCGTTTTTGTTGCTAAAACTTTGTTGTTTTTAAACCTGGTTGTGTGAGAAGGCACAATGTTTCCACTTATGCCTCCATCTTGGCGGAAGTCCCTCTAAGCACATTTGAATAGTATCCTATCACCTTAAATCACTGGTGTCAAACTCATTTTCACCAGGGGCCACATCAGCCTTGTGGTCACCTTCAAAGGGCCGAATGTAATTTCAACTCCTTAACTGTTAAGGAGTAGTTACATTTATACAATCCTAAAATTATTTTGGTCCTTTGAAGGCAACTGCGAGGCTGATGTGGCCCCCGATGAAAATGAGTTTGACACCCCTGCATTAAATAAAGATGTGAGGGCAAAAAGCATAAAAAAAAAATCTAATCATATTCATCCTTTGCACTAAACCACAAGCAGATAATTCAGTAATAAATTCTTTAGCATCACCTTAATCAAAACCTCCTCAATATCAATCATTTGACAACCTAATGGTAGTGAGAAACAAATGTGAAGTGCTTACCTTAAGAGCACAAAAGATGCAGGAATCTCCCATGCATTTGTGAGTTGTAAGCTGCCTGAAGCTACGTCGGAAGATGTCCAAGTGCCATAAAACCTAGCAAAAAATGGAAAATACATTACTCTATAAAAAGCCACTATTTAATTTTAAATTCAAGGGTTCAAGCAAACAGGTAATGATTGCAGAAGGTATCTTTATTCCCAAGAGAAAAGCTCAGTCTAGTATATTAAATGTTCAAAATGGTGAGGAGATATCTAACAAGAAGGAGAGACGACCATATTCTGGAAAAGAATAATTTCCAGAATTTGAACATGAAGAAAGGTCACATAGAGAAAATGTGATATGACAGATCACCAAATGTGATCCTAAAGAAAAAAATTATGGGTTAACAGCTTCAGAATAAGGGTTTATTTTAATGGTCCACTAAAAAGAATAGTTTAAAAAAATGTATTTAGAAGCTTGAATGATAGTGTGGAATTTTGTCTTTGCTAGATTTCTCAATTTTTGGAGGGAGTTATAACCTCTTTAAGTCAACAAATTAAAAATAAAGGCATGTGCTGGCTGGTGTGGTTCAATGGACTGAGTGCTGGCCTGTGACCCTAAGGGTCAGAGGTTTGATTTCCAGTCAGGGCACATGCCTAGGTTGCAAGCCAGGTCCCCAGTAGGAGGTGTGCAAGAGGTAATCACACATTGATGTTTCTCTCCCACTCTTTCTCTTTCCCCTCCCCTCTGCCTAAAAATAAATAAATAAAATCCTTAAAAAATACAAATGAAAGGTAAAGGCGATATCAACAATGATAAATCATGTTCATAGTATCTAACTTGTGGAGCGACTTTGCTCGCAAGTCCCCCCGTGTGCCATGGATGAGAGTAAACATGACTGAGACAAGATGTGATCTGCTTGGGGAGGAGAGGTGGCCAGTTTCCCAGAGGAAAAAGGCCTTGAGCAGTGGCCAGTTTCTCAGGGAAAAAAGGCATTGAGCCCCTTCCTCCAAAGGCTTTTATTGGGTTGTAATATACAGGAATACAGGGCAGCAAGGATCAAACAGTAGATAACATTTCAAAGAGATCTGAGGGCTTAGTCTGAGTCAGAGTCTGTCAAGAAGAGTTTAAGGGTTTCTTGTTCAAACCTTTAACATATGAATGAAAGCACTCTTAGCAGAGCAGATTTCACAGGTTTATCAGGAAGTCTTTGTGATACCAGATTTTTCCTCAGGACACGCTCTAGCAAGGCAAGGAGCTGCACCCCTCCCCAACAGGTATTCAGGCTTAAGGGGATTAGAGCCAGGAAGTACTTCTCCCAGAGTACATGAGGACTCAGGCTATCTCAAAGCAGGAAGGGGGGGTCCATTGCTCTTTGTTGCAGCCCCCCCAAATCCTTCCATGATGGCCTCCCAAGTGATCATGTCTGGCCTAGGTTGCCCCTGCTCTGAGGGGTCTTACTCCTCCAGGACTTCCAACCATGCTTTGGGGGCAGGGAGGAAACTGAGACAGCATTTGCTACCAGAGACAAGCTTTGTCTCCTTCGGCTCAAATTCCAGAGGTCACTGACTCCTCCTTAGCCACAGGGGGTAGAGTTACAATTCCTAGAACCAGGCAGAGCGGTCCACAACAGTAACCTTGATATGAAGTGATAAAAATGGTACTTCACTTTTATGATCTTCCTCTTAAAAACTCATAACCCCAGTTTAATCACGAGGAAACCATTAGACAAGTTCTAATAGTGGAACATCCTATTAAATACTTGACTAGTACTCCTCAAAATTGTCAAGATCATCAAAAACAAGGAAATTTTGAGAAGGTATCACAGCCAAGAGGGACCTACGGAAACAAGAAGCATAAATGGAATCTGGGAATAAAAAAAGACACTAGGTAAACACTAAATAAACCCCGAATAACCTATGGACATTAGCTTAAAAAGAAATGATGTAATACATAGCATAATACCTTAGGAAGCTCCTCTTGCCTGGAAAACATTTAAATGGCACCATACATGAAAAGGCACCACACTTCTGGAGCCTCAGATTACAGAACACCTCTGGAGTTTCTTACTTAGTTGTCTCAAAGTATATATTGCTAAAGTTCTTTGAAACATGCTATGCCATTTCTTTTTTAACTGAGGTCCATAGTTTATTCAGATTTCTTTAGTCTTTACCTAGTGTCTTTTTTCATTCCTGGATAGTCATTTTTCTAAATATTTTATTTTATTTTTATCTCTGGAGAGAGGGAAAGAGAGGGAGAGAAACATTGATGTGAGAGAGAAACATCAATCAGTTGCCTCTCACACACCGTCAACTGGAGACCTGGCCCACAACCTAGGCATGTGCCTTGATGGGGAATTGAACCACAACCTTTTGGTTCACAGACCAATGCTCAATCCATTGAGCCACACCAGCCATGGCCATTTACTTGCCAGACTTCCTTAGGCTCCTCTTGGTTGTGACAATTTCTCAAAATTTCCTTGTTTTCATTTTTTTTAAATATATTTATTTATTTTTAGAGAGAGGGGAAGGGAAGGAGAAAGAGAGGAAAAGATATATCAGTGTGTGGGTGACTCTCATGTGCCCCCTACTGGGAACCTGGCCTGCAACCCAGGCATGCACCCCGACTTGGAATTGAACCAGTGACCCTTTGGTGCACAGCCCACACTCAATCCACTGAGCTACACCAGACTGGGCAAAATTCCCTAGTTTTTAATGTTCATGACAAATTTGAGGAATATTAATTATTTACTAGGATGTCCCACTATAGAAAGTTGATGTTTTCTCATGATTAAACTGGGGTATGGATTATTAACATCATACTCAATGGGCAAAAACTACAAGTATTTCCCATAAGATCAGGAACAAGACAGGGATGTCCACTTTTACCACTCTTATTGAACATAGTACTGGAAGTCCAAGCCATAACAATCAGATAAGAAGAAATAAAATAAAAGGCATCCAAATTGGTCAGGAAAAAGAAAAACTGTTCTTATTTGCAGATGACATGACACTATATATAGGGAACCATACAAATTCCACCAAAATACTACTAGAACTGATAAATGAATTCAGTTAAGTAGCAGGATAAAAAAAATATATCCAGAAATTGGTTGTATTTTTGCATACCAATAATGAACTATCGGAAAGGGAAACTAAGAAAACAATCCCATTTACAATTGCATAAAAAAAACAAAACAAAAAAACTAGAAATAAATCTAACCAAGGATGTATAAGACCTGTACTCAGAAAATTATAACACACTGAAGAAAGAATTGAAGAAGATACAAATAAGTAGAAGCATATACCATGTTCATGGACAGAAAGAATTAACATCATTAAAATGTCCATACTACTCAAAGGACTCTATACATTCAGTGCAATTCCTATCAAGATACCAATGTAGTGTTTCACAGAACTAGAACAAATATTCTCAAAATATATGGAAGCACAAAAGACCCCAAATATCCACAGTAATCTTGAGAAAGAAGTGCAAAGTTGGAGGAATCATACTACCTGATACCAAACTATACTAGAAGGCCACAGTAATCAAAACAGCATGGTACTGGCATAAAAAGACATATAGATCAATGAAATAGAATAGAGAGCCCAGAAGTAAACCCACACCTGTATGGTCAATTAATATTTAGACCAAAGTGGCAAGCCCATACAATGGGATAAAGATGATCTATTCTATAAATAATGTTGGAAAAATTAGACAGATATGTGCAAAAGAATGAAATTAGACCACCTTGTTACACAATTCATAAGAATAAACTCAAGATGCATTGAAGACTTAAATGTTAAAGTGCAAACCATAAAAATCCTAGAGGAAAACAGGTAGTAAAACCTCAGACATTTCTTGTTAAAATATTTTTTCTGATGTATCTCCTCAGGCAAGAGAAACAAAGAAAAAAAATAGGACTCCATCAAACTAAAAACCATTAACAAAACGGAAGGAAAACCCACTGAATGGGAGAACATATTCATCAATGATACATCTGATAAGGGGTTAATATCCAAAATTTATAAAGAACTTATAAAACTCAACACCAAAAAGCAAACAGTCTAATTAAAAAATGGGCAAAGGATCTGAATAGACACTTCTCCAAAGAGGACATACAGAGGGCCCAACAGACCTATGAAAAGATGCTCAATGTCACTAATCATCAGAGAGATGCAAATTAAAACCACAATGAGATATCACCTCACACCTGTCAGAATGGCTATCATCAATAAATCAACAAACAAGTCTTGGCAAGGTTGCAGAAAAAAGGGAACCCTTGTGTCCTTGTTGAAGGGTGTGCAGATTGGGGGAACCACTGTGGAAAGGAGTATGGAGTTAACCTAAGAAATAAAAAATGGCCCTGGCCAGTGGCTCAGTTGGTTGAGCATTGTCCTGTAAATTGGAAAGTTGTGGGTTCGATTCCCTATCAAGGGTACATGCCTAGGCTGCAGGTTCAGTCCTAGTCAGGGTGGGGACAGAGGCAACTGAGGCAACCAATAGCTGTTTCTCTCTTGCATCAATGTTTCTCTCCTTCTTCCTCCCTCTCTTCCCCTCTCTTTAAAATCAATAAGCATGTCATCACTTGAGGCTAAAAAAAATTTTTAACTGCCTTATGACCCAGCAATTCCACTTCTAGGTATGTATCCGAAGGAACCCAAACTACTAGTTCAAAAGAATATATGCACCCTTATGTTTACTACAGTATTAGTTACAATAGCCAAGATTTCGAAGCAGGCCAAGTGTCCATCAGTAGATGAGTGGATAAAAAAGCTGTAGTACATTTGCAAAAATGGAATACTATTCAGCCATAAAAAGAAAATCTTACCCTTTGCAACGGCATGGATAGACCTAGACAGCATTATGCTAAGTGAAATAAGCCAGTCAGAAAAAAACAAATACCATATGATTTCACTTGTATGTGGAATCTGAAGACCAAATGAACTAACATGCAAAATAGTGACAGAATCATAAATAGAAAGCAGGCTGAGAGCTACTGCTGGGTGGGCGGGGGGAGGGAAGGCAGGGGGCAGTGCTGGGAGAAGTAGAGGGATTAAGCAAAAAAAAAGGAGGAAAAAACTCATTAACACAGACAGCAGTGTGGTGACTACAGGGGGTGAAATGGAGAGAGGTGGAGGAGGGTGGAGGGTGTAAAGAGGATAAATGGTGTTAGAGACATGACTTGGGATAGTGAACACACAATACAGTGTATAGATGATATGTTGTAGAATTGTGCATGTGAAACCTATATAATTTTGCTAACCAGTGTCATTCCAATACATTCAATAAAAACGAAAATTTTTGCCCTGGCTATTGTGGCTCAGTGAATTGAGTGCCAGCCTATGAACCACTGGTTTGATTCCCAGTCAGGGCATGTGCCTGGGTTGTGGGCCAGGTCCCCAGTGTGGGAGTGCCCTAGAGACAGGCACACACTGATGTTTCTCTCCCTCTCTGTCTTCCTCCCTTCCCCTCTCTCTAAAAATAAAATAAATAAATAAAACCTTTTTAAAAAGGGGAAATTTTTAATAAAAATTTTTTGAAAGTAAAAACATCTCTACATTGCATTAAGCTAAACAGGAAAAGAAAAAGAAAAGAAACATACTATTCTCCCAAATAAGTTAACAGCTTTTTAAACAAAGGTAATGGGTCTGACACATGTGTGGTGAACACAGCTTTCATATCAAAAATTAGAGTTCCAGCCAAGATGGAGGCATAGGTGGAAACATTGTGCCATTTTGCACAACTAAGTTTAAAGACAACAAAGATTTAGTAATAAAAAAGCAACCAAAACAGAAAATTGAACTGTACAGAAGTCCAACAACAACGAACCATTCATCTAGACCAGTCAGAGGGGCAGAGACAGCAGCTGGTAAGCGGGGTCACTCAGGAAAAAGGAGGCAGATCGACCCAGGAGTGCAGGCGGCAGTTGGGGGATCCCAAGCCTGGGGTGGCAATGGGCAGACCCACTGAGGTCACAGGGTGGCTGGCTGACCACAGTCACACATTTGCGCACAGATAAACCAGGTGAAGGAGTGAGCAGTGAGACAGACAGAGTAAATCAGGGCCCAAGCGCAGGGAATTAAAGCCTAAAAGCACCAATTGGAAAAACTTTCAGGGGTTGAGGTGCTGGGAGAGGCTCCCAGACTCACAGAGAGTTCATTGGAGAGACCCACAGGGTCCTGGAGGGTACACAAGCCCGCACACCTGGGAACCAGCACCAGAAGGGCCCAATTTGCTTGTGGGAAGCAGCAGAGGGGAGAGAAATCTGAGAGAGGGGAACAAACGCCATTGCCCCTCTCTAACCCCGCCCTCACATATAGCGTCACAACCCAGTGACTGGGTCTCCCCACCCTGGTGAACACCTAAGGCGATGCCCCTTACATGTAACAGATGCAAACAGACCAAAACATTATGGCTCAAGAAGAACAGCTTAAAGCCCCAGAGCCAATATTTCTAAGTGACAAAGAGATAGCCAACCTATAAGAATGCACAGTTCAAAACACTGGTGATCAGGATGCTCACAGAACTGGTTGATTGCAGTCACAAATTAGAGGAACAAAGGAAGGCTAAACTAATTGAAATGAAAGGAAATGCACAGGAAACTGATAGTGAAGGAAAGGAAACTGGGACTCAAATCAATGGAGTGGACCAGAAGAAAGAAAAAAATGACCAAACAGAAAAGAATGAAGACACAAGAATTCAAAAAACTGAGCAGAGGCTTAGGAACCTCCAGGACGTCGTTAAACATTCCAACATCCGAATTATGGGGGTACCAGAAGGGGAAGAGGAAGAGCAACAAGTGGAAAACTTATCTGAACAAATAATAAAGGAGAACTTCCCCAGTCTGGAAAAGAAAATAGGCTTCCAGGAAGTCCAGGAAGCTCAGAGAGTCCCAAAGAAGTTGGACCCAAGAAGGAACACACCAAGGCACATCATAATTACATTAGCCAAGATTAAAATGAAGGAGAGAATCCTAGAAGCAGCAAGAGAGAAGGGGACAGTCACCTACAAAGGAATTCCCATCAGACTGTCAGCTGATTTCTCAAAAGAGACCTTACAGGCAAGAAGGGGCTGGAAAGAAGTATTCCAAGTCATGAAATCCAAAGACCTACATCCAAGATTGCTCTAGCCAGCAAAGCTTTCATTTAGAATGGAAGGGCAGATAAAGTGCTTCTCAGATAAGATCAAATTCAAGGAGTTCATCATCACCAAGCCCTAATTATATGAAATGTTAAGGGGACTTACCTAAGAAAAAGAAGATAAAAAAATATGAATAGTGAAAGGACAGCAAACTCACAGTTATTAACAACCACACCTAAAATAAAAGCAAACTAAGAGGACAGCTAGATCAGGAACGAACCATAGAAATGAAGATCACATGGAGGGTTAGCAACAGGGGAGTGGGAGGAGGAGACAAGGGGAGAAGGTACAGAGAATAAGTAGCATAGACGGTAGGTAGAAAATAGACAGGGGGGAGGGCAAGAATAGTATGGGAAAAGCTAAATGGGAGGAAGGGTGGGGAAGGGGTGTGCAGGGTGGAGGGGAATGAAGGGGGAGGAAATAGAACAACTGTAATGGCATAATCAATAAAATTTTTTTTAAAAAATTAGAATATTAGCTCATAGACATAATTCTTTTCAACTTGTAACATGATTATAGTACTCACTCCAAAAGCATCAATGACACAATCCTTAAGTATGGATAAAAGTATGGATATAGAAATATGCATGTGTGTGTATACTGTATGTGTTCCATATAGCACTGGAAATTAGAACAGAAACTCATAAATACTGTTTAAATTGAAGGAGGTAAAACATATATCAACACCCTTTTTGCCTGCTTCTACATTATAAAAGTATTGTTAGTTTATGCAAAATCACTCCAAAACCTAATTTGTATTACCTGGGGATAAAAACCTAACCAATCTCACCCAACTGAATGAAATGTGGGGTAATAATTAGTGAAAGTACTTAAACTTTTTCTATAGGCTTCACAGCATAGGATTTTTTAATGCTGTCAAATAAAAATTTCGACAGTGAAAGCATGAAATTTTAATTACATAAATATGCTTGATTAGATCCTTACATTATGAATGAAAAAACTGAAATACTATTACCTGTACAAGGTCACAAGACTAATGTACAGAAGGTCAAAAAGTAAAATCCAGTCTCCTAATTCCTAAATCCAATGCTTTTTATATCGTCTTTTCTTCTCTCATTAGCAACTTATTTTCTCATTAAATTTGAGGTATAAAACTAATATTTAACCAAAGCATAATTATCTTGGGTGGAAATTTTCATTTACTTTTATGTGAAAAGCATAAAAAAGAGGGAAGGGATTACTTGAAAGTTAGGCCAAAGGGTAGGAACCTAACACTCTATGGGCCTATCTAGGCAGATCAGGCAGACCTGGGATGGGAAGCTTTGGGATTCTGAGACCACCAAGGTGGCAGGCAACACCAAAAGGGAAAATCTAAAGTACAATAGATACTCACCTTAGGAAAATTTACTTTCCACTAGCTCTGTTCAAGCATATCTGACCAGATACCAATGATGAGCTACAATAGGTGAATTCAGGGGAAAGAGATGAAGAAGTAGACAAAGACTGGACTCCATTTGGCATGTGTGCTAAAAGTCTGAGTAATAAGCCCTGGCTGGGTTGCTCAGTTGGTTAGAGCATCATCCCAATTTGCTAAAGTTACAGGTTCAATCCCCAGTAAGGGTACATACAAGAACCAACCAATGAATGCATAAATAAATGGAACAACAATGGTTCAACATTCGCAAAACAGTAAATGTAATTCATCACATAAACAAAAGCAAAGACAAAAACCACATGATCATATCAATAGACGCGGAAAAAGCTTTCGATAAGGTACAACACCCATTTATGATAAAAACACTCAGCAAAGTGGGAATAGAGGGAGCATTCCTCAATATAATAAAGGCCATTTATGAGAGACCTACAGCCAATATCATACTCAATGGGAAAAAACTAAAAGCTTTTCCACTAAGATCAGGAACAAGACAAGGATGCCCACTTTCACCACTTCTATTCAACATAGTATTAGAAGTTTTGGCCACAGCGATCAGGCAGGAAAAGGAAATAAAAGGCATCCAAATGAGAAAGAAGGAAACAAAACTGTCACTCTTTGCAGATGACATAATAGTGTACATGGAAAATCCTATAGACTCTACCCAAAAACTGCTCAAACTAATTAATGAATTTGGCAAAACAGCAGGATACAAAGTCAATATCCAGAAATCAAAGGCATTTTTGTATACAAACAATGAATCAGCAGAAGCAGAAATCAAGGAAAAAATCCCATTCGATATAGCAAAAAGAAAAATAAAATATCTGGGAATAAACCTAACCAAGGAGGTAAAAGACCTGTATGCAGAAAACTACACAGCACTGAAGAAAGAAATCAGGGAAGACACAAACAAATGGAAACATATACCTTGTTCATGGATTGGAAGAATTAACATCATCAAAATGTCCATACTACCCAAAGCAATATACAGATTCAATGCAATACCTATTAAAGTACCAATGGCATATTTCACAGACATAGAACAAACACTTCAAAAATTTATATGGAATCATAAACGAGCCCGAATAGCAGCTGCTCTTTTGAGAAAGAAGAACAAAGTAGGAGGGATCACAATACCTGATATCAAACTGTATTACAAAGCCACTGTAATCAAAACAGCCTGGTACTGGCATAAAAACAGGCACATACAAAAAAACAGAGCCCAGAAACCCAACTCTCAAGTAAATATTTGACAAAGGGTTAACAAAAATGGAGTAAAGATAGCCTCTTCAGCATATGACTACTATAAAAAGAAACACAACACACCATAAAAATAAATTCAAGTGATAAAAGACTTAAATATAAGCCGTGACACCATTAAAGTCCTAGAAGAACATTGGCAAGAAAATCTCAGATATTCCACGCAGCAACATTTTTACAGATATGTCCCCTAGAGCAAGGAATATAAAGAAAAGAATAAACAAATGGGATCTCATCAAAATAAAAAGCTTCTGCAGGGCTAAAGAAAACAGTATTAAATTAAAAAGACAACCAACTGTATGGGAAAACATATTTTCCAATGATACCTCAGACAAAGGTTTAATCTCCAAAATATACAAAGAACTTACACGACTCCACTCTAGGAAGACATTGAACCCAATTAAAAAATGGGAAAAGGACTTGAACAGACACTTCTCTAAAGAGGACATACAGAATATCCAGAGACACATGAAGAGATGCTCAATATCGTTAGCTATCAGAGAGATGCTTAAAACCACAATAAGATACCACTTTACACCAGTCAGGATGGCTATAATAAACAAAGCAACAAACAACAAATGTTGGAGAGGTTGTGGGGAAAAGGGGACCTTAGTTCACTGTTGGTGGGATTGCAGACTGGTACAACCATTACGGAAAACAGTATGGAATTTTCTCAGAAAAATAAAAATGGACCTGCCTTTTGACCCAGCAATTCCACTGCTAGGATTATACCCCAAGAATCCTAAAACATCAATTTCAAAGAACCTATGCACCACAATGTTCATAGCAGCACAATTTACAATAGCCAAGAGCTGGAAGCAACCTAGGTGCCCATCAGTAAATGAATGGATCAAAAAATTGTGGTACGCATACACAATGGAATTCTATGCAGCAGAGAGAAAGAAGGAGCTACTACCCTTTGCAACAGCATGGATGGAGCTGGAAAGCATTATGCTGAGTGAAATAGGTCAGGCATTGAGGGACAAATACCATATGATCTCACCTTTGACGGGAAGCTAAAGAATAAAACAAACAAGCAAACAGAATAAAAACAAAGACACTGAAATGGAGAACAAGTGGGCAGCGACCAGAGGGGGAGGGAAGGGAATTTAAGGGGAAAAAGGGGGAGGGATTTTTGAGGAACAAGTATGAAAGACACAGAGATGAGGACTGGAAGGGGGGGAGTTGGGGGGGGGAGTTGGAGGGAGGGGGGAGATGGGGCGGGGGGTGGGATGGGAGAAATAGATAAAAAAATGTACTTGAAAAGTAACTAAATAAAATTTATTATTAAATAAATAAATAAATGGAACAACAAATTGATGTTTCTCTCTCCTCTCTCCCTCTATCTTTACCCCTGCCCTTCTTCTCTCTCCTAAAAAATCAATTTAAAATTTTAAAGCCTGAATATTATGAGAAAAGAATAATACTACGAGACTGGAAACTCTTTGACTTGCGGAAAAATTTTTGCTTTCTATACTAGAGAAAAGCAAGTAGGATAAGACACCTTGGTGTCAAAAGGGGAAAGAAGAAAACAAAAGAGACTCCTCAGGAAAAAAGTCAATAAACAAGTAGTAAAATCATGATGTACCTCCCCTATAGGCAGGTTTGTAGTAGTAGTTACAGTTATTATTTCACTATCATATTGATCCCCTTTTTTACCAATGAGGTAGATAATTGAAACTCAAAGAGATAAAATTGAGTTGCCTAAGATCACACAGATAAACCCAAAAATAATCTCAGGTTGCTGACCTCAAACAGAGAATGTCAAGTATTATATTTAAAAGAGTTATCAGAAATACAGCACCAGCAACTAAAAGTCAAAGTTCACCAAAAAGAAAGAAATTACCCTTACCTGCAAGGCACTGTTGAGGAAGCAACTGTTTTGTCCTGGCTCATTACTGAGGCCTTTGCTGGGGGCTATAGATGTTGAGCTTCGAGGTGCAAACATCCCTTGGACACTGCCACGGCCCCCTGAAAAGTAATTTTTCTTCCAAGACATTATTGTTCACATTTAGCCTGAAAACACAGAGGAGGTTTTGTATCTTTTGGAGAGGGAGTTTCTGTCTGCTGACGTCCTTAATAGAAAGGGAATCCAGAATTTAATTAATATACGTTGAAAGATTTCAAGTTTACAACCTTCCGAACATCATATATGTAGCTCAAGGAATGCAGGTATCCTCTTAGATGCATAAGACAGAGCTGTCCTCAGCTTGCTCCAAACAATGCCGAATATTTAACATGGCACAGGACAAATACAAACAGAGATATCCTTGAGTATTATTTCCTTCGATTTTTCTTGAACTGCCTTCAAAAAATCCTGGTGAAGTGGCTGTAATCCTCAACTCCAACAGTATCCAGGATCCGGGCAGGTAGGATGTGTTCCTTTGGCTTGTTAATAATGCTTCTCGTGGATTGAAGATTTTTCCAACTGGAAGGAGAGGCAGACAGATAAGCAAGAATCCAATGCAACCCGCCTCGCCTTCTTTTATTGCCTTGTCCCATCATTCCCTGAAGTAAAAATTCAAGTTCTAAGCCACTGACATAGATTCCACAAAGCAAAGAAGCTTGTTTGAATTATACGGGGTATTTGCTGTTGCTGCTGCTGTTTTTATAATGCTCCAAACATCTATCATTCCATCCAGAACTTCAGCAAGTCTTCCTTCTCCTGTCTTCCTCTGTGACTCGAATAGCCAGCTATGCCAGAGAGCTTTAACAGAAGGAAAAAAAAATCAAAAACTTGCGTCACTTAATGACTCTACTGGCTTTGTGCTGTTCTGCCAAGATCAACGTTGCCTCACCTCTCACTATAAACTTGAAACCTTGGCAAACAATGCCAAGGAAAAAAACTAACAACAACAAAAACGAGAAACAAAAGAGGGAAAAAAAAGGTATGTGCAGTTTTCCTTTCATGGGAAACTTCTCTGAAATTTTCTAGAAGGAGAAGAGAGTTGATCTAGACAAAAATAAAAAGGAAATACAAACTTCCAAAACCGGGCTAACAAAAAAAATTACCAAGTAAGTACACACCGAATGAGAAATTAAAAGAGTTTCTTTTGGATATTGTAAGTAAAAAAAAATTGTAAGGTATTTTACATAGTCATGGCTATAAAAGCCTATTAAGGTGAGAGGGCCAAGTTACCAGTATGGACTCTGTTTTGAGGAAAGATGTCCCATCCCAGAGAAACACTCATGTAGGTAAACCATATGTCCTTAACACTAGTTCAAGAGAACAAAATTTTCTTTAGCCCCATTTGTTTGTATGTCATATTTTTGCCAGAAGATGAGAGAGATAATTTGGGCTACAAATCACTTAATCCTTATATTATATCTGAGGAGCTCACAATCAAGAGGCCATCCAATGATGAACATTAATTTTCTCAACTAATAAAATGCCAGTGAGACAACAGGGAGAAACACCAAAGCAAGCAACTTCCTTGGAAGGTAACGCTTCTAATCTGCAGCTTCAAATTTTCCTATAAGGCTGCCATGCCCACATAAGGAAAAAACTAAGAATGTCAAATTTGGTTTCTAACAATTCCCCAAGCAGTTTCCACCATCATGCAGATCACCTGAAAAAGCAAAACTGCTATAATATCTTAATCATTCTCTGGGATATCACCCAGCATTTCCACAGTATGTTCATTAGAAAAACTGAGGCACAAGAACATTAAATGATTGCATAAAACTGTTCTTTCTCTTTTCTAAATTCCCAGACTATTTATAATTTACAAGTCACAACTTAAGTGTTTGATTATACACTACAGAGTCATATTATTCTCTATTTGTTTTATATGGTGTCAGTTGTAAATCCTAACTATATCTGTATGAAATGAAATACTAACAGGCTTTACTCAATCTTTACAACAGCCCTATCATGTAAAAATTAATAGTTCTACTTTACAGAAAATAAAGTAAGGCTTAAAGGCATTAACTTGCCCAAATGAGAGCTGGTAGGTGGCAGAGCTAGTATTGTTTGCCTATGATACTGCACTTAGTTATGTAGTTTATTATACTACTCCAAAAGCTCCTATCACAGTGCTAGTCATAAGAAGGTACTCAATCAAATACTGCACGGCACCAGGAAGGATTTCAGGTCTCCCACACAAGACCCTCCACACTACATACACACCCTCACACACAGCCCACTTTAGGCCACTAAGCAACTTCCAACAAGCCGAGCAGCATTCCTTCAGCTCCACTGCTGTAAAGGAATGACAAGTACTAAGGCTCCACTTTACTTACAGCCAAAAGGATTTGGCAGGCAGGTGGGGTTTCCAGTGTCCACATTAGGAGCTTACTGAAACTCAGCCTGCTCTACGTACACACCCCGAGTTTAGGGAGCACAGGGAAAAAAGGCAGGGGCAGAAAAAAAAGATTCTCAGACTCTGAATGGGACTATTATGTAGGGTAAGGCAATAATAAACTCTGACACTTGCTCTAGGTGTGTCAGAAACTAGAGGTGAGAGCCAAAAAGAACAAAGCCAAGAGAGACAATAACAAGTGGTCCAAAGAAATAGTGATTGACAAAATATTTCACTTAAGTTACAGGTCTAGCACCAAACAACATAATTCTTTTCCAATGCCATCTACTAAAGATATATGAGAAAATAAATGAAGAGTTCTACCCACGTGGCTCTAACAACCTATTTTTAAAAAGAATAAGAATTTCTTAAGCAATACTTAAGTATTTAGGGGTAAAAGAGTATAATATCTATAATTCACAAACAGCTCAGAAAAAAATACAAATATATATATATGGGGTATATGTGTTCATATGCATATATGGAGAGAAGGGAAATGGGAAAGCAAATCAATATAACAAAATGTTAACAATAGGTAAGGTTGGCTAAAGGGTATACAAGAATTCTTTGTACCATTTCTTATAACTTCTCTAAGTTTTAAGTTATATATTCAAACTGAATAAATAAAAAAGAATTTAAAATTATGTAAAAATTACTTGTACTATATGAGATATTAGTGATTCAATGCAAAATCATAACTAAAATTACTAAGCTGATAATGATATCATGCCAAATGATACAGGCAATCTAAAATTTCTTTTAAAAGACAGCCATAAAAAAAGTATAGATATGATGACAAAATAAAATAGAATAAAACTTAAATACATTTCTATGAAAAGGAGAGCTCAGATACAGTGTCAAGTTGCTGTATGGAGTAAGTGATTTGGAATAATTGTGATACTACACAAAGAGGACTAGGACTAGTCTTGGAGTTAGAAGGTGTGGGTTCAATTTCCTCATTATACTAATTTGTAAAATTCCCAACTACTTAAGTGCCCTGAACTTTGTTTTCTGGGTCTGTAAAATGGTAGCACAATACCTACTTCACAAAGTGGCTGAAAATTTAATGCAAAAGGCACATGAGAGTACTACCAAGTTTTTAAAACATTCGATGAATGAGTTCCCTTAATGGGTGAACTGCTACGCCTAGAAGTAGAAAAGTAAATTTTGGTTTGGGGACCTCAGGATAGCAGAAAGTTATAAGGTACCAGGAATAAGTCTTCTAATTGTCAAAAAAAAAAAAAAAAATAGACCTCACAGAATAAGTGACATGTCAGCACAATTTGGCTACATGATTGGAGAAACATTTGAATTTACAATTACTTTAGAAATACATAGTTTATCTTAAGGCAAACAATGAAGCCTATTACAAGGAATACGGTAACATTTTAGAAGGTTGAAAAAGAATGACCGTGTTCAACTAATCAATGATTCAAATGGAAAAACCATGAAGAGTAAGTATCTCAGTTTCTAGTGAAGGAACAGTAAGTTGTCCCTTTACTAGTGATTAAAGCCAAAAGTAACCCACACAATTAGGAAGTCAAAGTGCATTACAATGAGATATCAAAAAATTTAACCAGGAAAGTTGCTGAAATTCCTAATTTCTGTTATTCTATATAGCATTTTGCTGTAATCTACTTAAGAAACTATGTTTGGCCTTGGCTGGGTGGTTCAGTTTTTTTTGAGCATTGTCCCATACACCAAAAGATTGCCAGTTCGATTCCTGGTCAGCGCATACCTGGGTTGCAGTTTGGTCTCTGGTCAGGGTACATACAAAAGGCAACCGATCAATTGTTTCCCATGTGGATGTATCTTAATGTTTCTCTCTCTCTCCCTCTCTCTCTCCCACTCCCTCCCTTCTTCTCTTCCTAAAATCAGTAAAGCCTCTCCTTGATTACCATCAGTTCTTGCAGAATATGGTACTTCTCCTTACTCCACCACCACACTTTTACTTCATCATTCACTTTCTAAAGAAATCTCCTAATTTCTTTTATTTTTTTATTTTTTAAGAAATTTGATTTCAGTTCCTGGCTCATGTAGCTCAGTGGATTGAGCGTGGGCTTGAGAACCAGACAATCGCGGTTTGATTCCCAGTCAGGGCACATGCCTGGGTTGCAGGCCGGTTCCCAGCAGGAGACGCACAAAAGGCAACCATACATTGATGTTTCTCTCCCTCTCTCCTTCCCTTCCCCTCTGAAGATAAATAAATAAAATATTTAAAAAAAAAAAAAAAGAAATTTGATTTCAAAACCTACTGGCTTTTTCCATAGGCAGCATTCTTCTTACTTGTCTGCAGCACCTAACAGTGGCTGCCCTGATACTATGCAATCCTGAATTTGTTAGGTGACTTAATAAGAAAATGAAAGAGTGAATAAAATGAAAGAATGACAGCCCTGGCTGGTGTAGCTCAGTGGATTGAGCACGGGCCTGCCAACCAAAGCAGTGCTGGTTCGATTCCCAGTCAGGGCACATGTCTGGGTTGCAGGCCAGATCCCCAGAATGGAGTGCAACCACACATTAATATTTCTCTCCCTCTCTTTCTTCTCCTTCCCTTCTCCTCTCTCTAAAAACAAATAAATATTTTATTAAGTAAAATGAAAGAATGACAAATGAACAGTAGGTCTCTTATTGACAACAGTTCATTTTCTGTTTCCTTTACTGTTTTATTAAAAGTAGGCAACCCATGCCCTGACTGGTGTGGCTCAGTGGGTTGTGCATCCTCCCACAAACCAAAAGGTCACCGGTTTGATTCCTATTCAAGGCACATGACTGGACTGCACGTCCAGGTCCCCAATTGGGGGTGTGCAAGAGGCAACAGATCCATGTTTCTCTCACACATTGATGTTTCTCTTCCTCTCTTTCTTACTCCCTTTCCCATTTTCTAAAAGTAAATAAATAAATTCCTTAAAAAATAAAAGTGGGCATTCCCTAAAGTTTAAATGAGACCTTCTTGCTCTTTTCTACAGTACTTAACCATGGTGTCCTCATCTCCTTCTCTGCCAGAACATCGACTACCACTGCTGGTCTGATAAATCAAAATCTTACGAACCCTAAAACCAAATTACCAACTACTTGAAAATTGACCCACTTTTGTGACAAGTTCAACATGTCCAACCCCCCAAAACAGTTCCTCCTCTGACTCTTATTATTTATTTATTTTCACTAATAACATCTCCAAATACCCAGGTTTAGAACTGTAGTTTTTTCTTTATTTTTTCCTATCTCTCCCCCTTGCTTGTCCACATAGCAAGGGCTTGTCAATTAATTCTCCCTTCAAAATCTTTCATATTGAGCCTTCTTTTTTTTATTTCCACTGTCCTCAACATAGTTTATACCACAATTACCTCCCCTTTAGACTATTACAATAGATAAGTCTTTCTGGCCTCCTGTCTCTTGCCATCCCAATTCATTTATGTATAGTTTTTAATATTAATATTTCTCTTTAACATGTTCCGTTACTTATTTGTGTGTATTTTACACAAAAAGGCAAGAAGCTTAAATTGTTCCTTAGCAGTGAAACAATATCAATTGCCAGCCAAAATAGGTTTTTGATAGGATGATTTCCACCTTTTTCAGGTCCCAAGCAAGGTAAAAATGTCTACACTTACCACTCTTATTCAACACCATACAGGAGGCCATAACCTGTGCAATGGCAAGAAAAACAAGTTTACAAAGTGTAGATTGAGAAGATGGCAGAGGAGTGAATGGAAGCCACAATAACGTCCTCCCAGGACCAATCTGGAATTACAACTAAATTGTGGAGAAATTGCCTGAAACAAGCAACTAGACAGTAGCGAGAGAGAAGACTTATAACCTTCGACAGACAGAAGAATCAGCCTCAGCACAACCTGACTGGTAAGGAATACAGTGGAGACTCGAAAAGCTGGCTGGGCACCCACAGGTGGCAGCACCAGAGGGATAATTAAGCAGCCAGTTGATTCCCCAAGAAATATATAGACA
Source organism: Artibeus jamaicensis (assembly GCF_021234435.1). Lineage (NCBI taxonomy): Eukaryota > Metazoa > Chordata > Mammalia > Chiroptera > Phyllostomidae > Artibeus > Artibeus jamaicensis. The sequence goes on from NW_026521788.1 coordinate 25,029,658, forward strand.
GCAACACACTTACACTAGGAGATTTAAACACCCCACTGTCAAAAACAGATCTTCCAAACAAAATATCAACAAGGATATTGTGGCATTGAACAATGCCCTAGGTCAAAAGGCTTTACTGATACATATATATGGAACCCTTCATCCCAAAGAAACAAAATATACATTCTTTTCAAATGTACATGGAACGTTTTCAAAGACAGACCACATGATAGTACACAAAACAAGCCTCAACAAATTCAAGAAAATTGAAGTCATAGCAAGCATTTTCTTGGACCACAAAAGCCTGAAACTATAAACCAACCTCAAGGAAAAAAGGTCAAAAACACTCCAGTTTGTGGAGATTCAATAGCATTCCATTAAACAACGATTTGGGTCAATAATGTAATCAAGGATGAAATCAAAAACTTTCTGGAAACAAATGAAAATGAACTCATAACAATCCAAAACTTATGAGACACAGTGAAAATAGCCCTGAGAGGGAAGTTCATAGCGATACAGGCCTACTTAAAAAAAAAAATATATATATATATAGACAGATAGATATAGATATAGATATAGATATAGATATAGATATAGATATAGATATAGATATAGATAGAAACACTTCAAATAGGACTTCCCGCCAAGATGTAGGTGTAGGTGGAAACACTGTGCCTCCTCGCACAACCAAGTTTAAAGCCAACAAAGTTTTAGTAAAGAAAAAAAAAAAACACAACCAAAACACGGAAAATTGAACTATACAGAAGTCCAACAACAACAAACTGTTCAGCCAGACCGGTAATAGAGGTGGAGCCAGCAGCTGGCAGAGCGGGGTTGCACAGAAAAACTCAGCCAGACCAAACCACGCGTGGGTGGTGGTTGGCGGATCCCAGGCGGGGGGTTGCGACGGGCAGACCCAATGAGGGCACAAGGCGGCAGCTGACTGTGGTCACACATTCGCGCGCAGATAAACCAGGCAAAGGAGCAAGCAGTGAGATGGAGCCAGCAGTGAGACCACGCAGGCCCCGCCAGCAGGAAGGAGCAGAGAGGACCACCATTGCCCCTCTTTGACCCCACCCGCACATACAGCGATACAACCCAGTGACTGAATTGCCCCGCCCTGGTGAACACCTAGGGCTCTGCCGCTCATTAACAGGTACAAACAGACCGAATCATTATGGTTCAAGGAGAACTCAAAGCTCCAGAGCCAATAACTCTAAGCGACCAAGAAATAGCCAACCTATCAGATGCACAGTTCAAAACACTGGTGATCAGGACGCTCACAGAACTGGTTGATTTTAGTCACAAATTAGAGGAACAAATGAAGGCTAAACTAATTGAAATGAAGGGAAATGCACAGAAAACCAATAGTGATGGAAAGGAAACTGGGACTCAAATCAAGGGAGTAGACCAGAAGGAAGAAAAAAAAAGTGACCAAACAGAAAAGAATGAAGAAAGAACTCAAAAAAAATGAGCAGAGGCTTAGGAATTTTCAGGACGTCGTTAAACATTCCAACATCCGAATTATAGGGGTACCAGAAGGGGGAAAGGAACAACCACCAGGGGAAACTTACTTGAACAAATAATGAAGGAGAATTTCCCTAATCTGGCAAAGGAAATAGACTTCCAGGAAATCCAGGAAGCTCAGAGAGTCCCAAAGAAGTTGGACCCAAGAAGGAACACACCAAGGCACATCATCATTACATTAGTCAAGATTAAAATGAAGGAGAGAATCCTAGAAGCAGCAAGAGAGAAGGGGACAGTCACCTACAAAGGAATTCCCATCAGACTGTCAGCTGATTTCTCAAAAGAGACCTTACAGGCAAGAAGGGGCTGGAAAGAAGTATTCCAAGTCATGAAATCCAAAGACCTACATCCAAGATTGCTCTATCCAGCAAAGCTTTCATTTAGAATGGAAGGGCAGTTAAGTGCTTCTCAGACAAGATCAAATTCAAGGAGTTCATCATCACCAAGCCCTTATTATATGAAATGTTAAAGAGACTTACCTAAGAAAAAGAAAATAAAAAAGATAAACAGTGAAAGGACAGCAAACTCAACAGTTATTAACAACCACACCTAAAACAAAAGCAAACTAAGAGGACACCTAGATCAGGAGTGAACCATAGAAATGAAGATCACATGGAGGGTTAGCAACGGGGGAGTGGGAGAAGGAGAAGGGGGGAGAAGGTACAGAGAATAAGTAGCCTAGATGGTAGGTAGAAAATAGACAAGTAGGAAAGGCAAGAATAGTATGGGAAATATAGAATCTAAAGAACTTGAGACACGTGGACATAATCTAAAAGGGGGGGAATGGTGAGGGAGGGGGTGTGAAGGAGATTGAAGGGGGGAATAGGACAACTGTAATGGCAAAATCAACAAAATATATTTAAAAAAGGAAGAAAGAAACACTTCAAATAAACAACCTAACCCTACGTCTACAAGAACTGGAGGAACAACAACAAACATTGCCCAGAGCAAGTAGAAGGAAGGAAACAATCAAGGTCAGAGCAAAATTAAACAATATAGAGACTAAAAGAACAATCAAAGGATCAATAAATCCAGGAGCTGATTCTTGGAGAAGATAAACAAAATCAACAAGTCTTTAACCAGACTCATCAAGAAAAGAAAGAGAACCCAAATAAACAAAATCAGAAATGAAAGGGGAGAGATTAAAATTGATACCACAGAAATATAAAGGATTGTAAGAAATTACTACCAACAACTCTATGCCGAGAAATTTGAAAACTTGGGAGAAGTGGACAAATTTCTAGAAAAATATAATATTCCAAAACTCAATGAAGAAGAAGCAGAAAGCCTGAACAGACCAGCTGCTGAAATCAAAACAGTAATCAAAAAACTCCCACACACGAAAACTGTGGACCAACCAGTTTCACAAGAGAATTTTACAATACTTAAGAAAGAACTAACCCCTATTCTTCACAGACTATTCCAAAAAATCCAAGAAGAGGGAAGACTCCCAAACTCTTTCTATAAAGCCAGCATCATCCTAACCCCAAAACCAGATAAACATAAAACAAAGAAGTAAAACTACAGGCCATCATCACAGATGATGTGTTCATCATCTGTAATGAACACAGATGCTAAAATCCTCAACAAAATACTGGCAAATTGCATCCAGCAATACAATAAAAAGATCATACACCATGATCAAGTGGGATTCATCCTAGGGATACAAGGATGGTATAATATTCATAAATCAATAGATATAATACACAACATAAACAAAATGAATGAAAAAAACACGAGTATATCACTTTATGCTGAAAAAGCATTTAATAAAGTACAGCACTCATTTATGATAAAAACACTGAGCAAAATGGAAAAAGAGGGAGCATACCTCAGCATAATAAAAGCCATAAACATGAAACCTACAGCCAACATCACACTCAAATGGACAAAAACTAAAAGCTTTCCCCCTAAGATGAGGAACAAGACACGGATGTCTGCTTTTACCATGGAAACAAGCAATCCAGTTAGCTGCAGAGTTCAAAACACTGGTTATAAGGATGCTGAATGAAGTTAGGGGAAAAGCAGTTTTCTCAGAAAGAACTTCGATAGTATAAAAAAAATAACATGGCAACCATAAAAAAGAAACCATCAGAAATGAAGGATGCACTAACTGAAATGAACAATACAGGGAATCAACAGTAGAGTAGACAAAGCTGAAATTCAAATCAGAGATCTGGAATATATGGAAGCAAAAAACACAATCAAAACAGAAAGAGGAAAAAAATCAATAAAATGAAGATAGTGTAAGGAGCCTCTGGGACAATTTTGGTATGCAAGCATACCAACATTTGCATCATGGATGTGCTAGAAGGAGAAGAGAGCAAAAAGATGGAAACCTATTTGAAGAAATGACAGAACACTTCCCTAACCTGGCAAAGGAAACAGACATACCAGTCCAGGAAACACAGAGTTCCAAGCAAGATGAATCCACAACAAGACACAACATACTTAAAATGTGAAAAGTTAAAGACAAAGAATTTTAAAAGCAGTAAGAGAAAAGCAGTTAGTTACCTGCAAGGGAGCTCTTATAAGACTGTCAGCTGATTTCTCAAAAGAAACTGCAGGATAGAAGGGAAAGGCAAGAAATGTTCACAGTGATGAAAAGCAAGGACCTACAACCAAGATTACTCTATCCAGTAAAGCTAACATTTAGACTCCAAGGACAGCTAAAGAACTTTTTAGACAAGAAAAATCTAAAGTTCATCATCACCAAACCAGTATTACATGAAATGTTAAATGCTCTTCAAGATAAAGATAAAAAATATTAATAATAAAATGGCGATAAGTACTTATCTACCAATAATTGAATCTAAAAAACAAAATAAACAAATGAGCAGAAATGATACAGAATCATAGATACAGGGGATGTATTGATGGTGGCCAGATGGGATGGAGGTCAGGCAGATGGGCAAAAAAGGTGAAGGGATTAAGAAGTACAAATTGGTTGTTAAAGAATGTCATTAGGATGTAAAGGACAGCACAGGGAATGCAGTAGTCAAAGAATATCTATGCATGACCCCTGCACATGGACAATGGTGTGGGGACTGCTTGAATGAGTGGGGAGGGTCTGGGTGATGTGGGCCAAGGGGGACAACTGTAACAGCATTATCCATAAAATGTAATTTTTTTTAAATATAAACAAAACAAAACAAAAGGCTGGGATAGCAATACTTATACCAGACATAACAGACTTTAAAACGAAGCCTATAATAAAACAAAGAAAGGCCCAGAAATTACACTTCTGGGTATTTATCCAAAGATACACAATAAATTAAATCAAAAAGACATATACATTCATATACTCACTGCAGCATTATTTACAATAGCCAAGATATGGAAACCACCTAAATGTTCATCAGTAGACAAATGGATAAAGAAGTGGTTCATATATACAATGAAATATGACTCAGCCATAAGAAAATAAAATCTTGCCTCTGCAACAACATGCATGAACCTAGAGGGTACTGTGCTGAATAAGTCACACAGAGAAAGACAAATGCCAGATGATTTCATTTATATGTGGAATCTAAAAAACAAAATAAATGAACAAGCAGCACAGAAACTGACTCATAGATACAGAGAACATTTTCATGGTTGCAAATGGGGAAAGAGATTGAGGGGACAGGTGAAAAGGTGAAGGAATTTAGAAGTACAAATTGGTAGTTACAGAACAGTCATGGGGACATAAGGTACAGCATACAGAATATAGTGAATAATATTGCAATATCTATACATGGTGTCAAATGGGTACCAGATTTATAAGGGTATTCACTTTGTAAGTTATAAAAATGTCTAATCATAAAGTTGTAGATCTGAAACTAATATAATATTGTAGCTAAACTGTAACTTAAAAATTAAAAAAAAAATTTTAATGGAGGCCCCTGAATTATATAAGCTTCAGGACCCAGAGAATCTGAACCATAGTAACAAAGTTGGGGTTTTATAGTATATTTTACTTGAGAAAACACATAATTCAAAAAGCTACTTTAAATTCAGTAATATTAATAAATTTGTATTTTATTAAAGCAGCATCGAATATGTTATTCATTGTATAAATTTCGTTAGCACTAAATAGATACAAATTATACCATTTGGAGCACATTTGGACTTTGGATTTTTGAGCCCACTGAAATAATTATAACAAGGATTCATAATTGAGAGCTAAAAATGACAGGGCTAAATTTAAAAGATCATAGCTCATGACTGTCAGCATTAGAGGTACAGCTCTAGAAGCTGATGACCTTAAAAATTTTTTTTGTATTTCTCGGTATTAGTGAAAAACAATGATTACTTCACAAGTATACACAGTGCAGCATAATGTACTGCCATTTTTCTCAGGCTAAAGTAATAAACCAGGCTACAGCAGCAACCACCCTAGTTATACACTAATTAATACCTCACCAACAAAGTCGGCATCTTGTTGCCCCTGTTTCTGAAAAAACCCAAAGCAGTCAGTCATTCAAATGTTGGCTAAAATGAAATTGGCTTATGCATAAAGAGAGCTGAAGCCTGAAAGGGCACTGGACCAGGAAGAGCCTGTCACCCTCATAGAAAGTGGGGTCAATGAGGTTCAGAGACCTACAGGTTATCAGCATTAGATACTTCATTATGAATGTGGACATGAATGTGACTGAGACCAATGAAGGCTAGAAAGGATTTGTTCCTGCAGAGCCCTGAGGGCCTTTGATAAAACCAGGTGAAATAAAGTCCCTTAAGAGACTTCATTTCATAATAATTAAAGTTCAACAAGGTCCATGTGTAGAGAACTCCACGACATTTATACAAATAATAGTATCAAAGTATCTCCAAGATATTTATTAACTAGAAAGGAAAAGATAGTCACTTCACTGTGGTGAAACCCAGCAGAAACCTACCTTAACCAAGTGATCAAGGTCAACATCACCAACAATAATACAAACTGACATCATAAATCCCATGGTAATATTAATGTACTAATAAGGACACAACATTATTTCTGTAGTATTCTTGCATAATCTCAGTCCAATCATGAGAAAACATCAGACAGATCCAAACTGAGGGACATTTGACAAAGTAACTGATCCGTATTCTCCAAAAATGTCTAAAAGATTACAAAAGACAAAGTTTAAGGAACTTTTATAGAATGCAGGAGACTAAGGAAGAAAAACACCTAAAATACCATACAATGTGAGATCCTAGAGAGGATCCTTGATAAAAACAAAGAAAGAACAATGGCGGAAAAACCTGTGAAGTTTGAAGACCATATTCAGTTAGTAGTGTTATACCAATGTTCATTTCCTGGCTCTGATCATTGCACTATAGTTATATAAAATAACATTAAAGGAAGCTGAGTGTGGGATATATAAAAACTCTCTGCACTATTTTTGCAACTTTTCTATAAGTTCATAATTAGTTCAAAATGAAAAACTTTTCAAACTGTGCAAATAATTCATTGAAAGAGATGGAACCCTGTGCCCGACGAGGGATAGAGGACTTGGGAAATTAATATCTACCTGTAAAAGGTATGTAGACTAAGAGATTTATAGGAAAAGAGGTGACACTGACAGTTTGTGGTCTTAGTAAACTAGAGTTCAATGAAGGCTTATGTGCAATCTCTGGGTTTACTACGTTTAATATCACAGAATAGCAGTTAATGGATTGTTTTATTACTTCAGTAACCTGTTTCTCAGAATAAACTGTTAGAAAAGTTTTTAAATCTATAAAAGCAAGAATAAGTAAATGTAAAAAAGACAGGAATATCATTAGGGTAATGGAATTATAGATTTTATCTATAATTCATAGATAAATTATCTATAATTTCTAATTTCCTTCCTGAAAGTAAAACTAAAATAGGGATTTAAATTCATTTTCCCTAGAAATAGAATGAAGGGACCCTAGACGAGAGGTAACCAAACAGTGAGACACCTGATATCCTAACAATATGAATGTTGTTTAACAGTTAACTATTTTCTATTTAGAAACAGGGGGCCAGATACGGATTTCCAGGTTCTTTCATTCAATTCTGATTGTTGCTGCTGCTGCTAAGTTTCAGATCCTCACCTCCTTTAACTACATGGCAGGCCTCCAATTCTACACCTGACTACCAGAGGACTCCTTTACTATACCATGTTACTCACCTTTTCAAAAATCTTCAGTGGCTCCCAGAGGGGGTGTTCTTTTGTCTAGAGAGAAACAGTACTTTTCTCACTCACAATGGGTGATATTAATGGATGGATTTTTCACAAGTTTATTTTCCATAATGTTTTCTTATCCACTCATTCTACTGCTAACAGAGCAAAAACATGAACAAATAACAAACTTAAAGTAAAAAATAACAAAGCAGTCAACCAGACCTATTTTGACAGCTTTTTAAAACTGATTCATGTTCTTGATTATGATTTTTTTCATTTACCAGGATATGAATATTTTTATATTTATTATTAATTTTGGAGAGGGGGGGAGAAGAGAGGAAGGAGGAAAAAGAGAGAGAAATGCTGATTTGTAGTTCCACTTATTTTTGCATTTATTGGTTGATTCTTGTATGTGCCGTGACCAGGGATTGAATCTGCAATGTTGGCATAGTGGGATGATGTTCTAACCAACAGAACTACCTGGCCAGGGCACATATTTTCAATATTCACATATTCTACCAGTAGTATTACTAATGTATGACACTGAATTAAATATATCTAGCACCAGCACAAATCTGAGAACCCCTATACATTACCTCTATTTCCAGCTACATCTTCTACTCACTGACTGGTCAGCCATTTCACCTAGCATTGGGTATGTGTCCCTCACTCATCCTCCACTCCAAGTAAACTTGACTCTTTTTTGTATAATAAATATGCTCTGTACTCTTTTTCCTCAGTGCCTTGGCTCTAATGATGCCTCCACCCAGAGAGCCTTTCCTCTGCTTTTCTTCTTAAAAATAGTAACTATCATACAAGGAACAGCTACATCCAAAACATTCTCAGATTCCCTCCCTCTCTCACCTTTCCATTTTCTTCATTTATTTCATCTTCTTCTGTGCTCTCAGTGCATGTGGTTAGATTACAGCATTCCCACCCTCCCCCATATTACAGTTATTTGTGTATATGGACTACATTATATATTGCTTAAGGGCATCTTTTTATTCTAAGCAGAGATTGAATATAATAGACATTGAATCATTAAACATTTAATTAAAAGAGAAAACTTTCTGTTTGATAGGTAGGGATTTAGAACAACCAATTCTAACTCTCAATAAATAACAGACCCCCCCAAAAAATGTACATATTCAGTTTGAGATATTACAGACAAACTTTTCTAATGGAGACTGTATCAGTTGAATCAATCTTTGCCCAAATTTAAGCTTGAAAATAAAAATAGATAAGCATCTACAACCATAAAAAGAAAATCTAAGTGATTTGTTGAATTATGGGCTGGTTATGTCAATTTCCCCAGTGAACACAATTACCCACTCAAACAACTTCCTGAGGGTTGGTATTTGGAGCTTCAAATTATTACATCATATACAACAAGAAAAATTACATGCTGATAAAGGACAAAATGCTTTATTCTCCTTTTATATGAACTTAGAAAAATGTAAGAAAAATGTAATTTACAAACAAATTTTCTAAAACCTGTTAGGGAATTAACAAACCGGTAACCTTTACTTTGTTACAACTGATAATCTTTGTTACAACCGGTAACCTTTAAGAACTAAGAAATGAGCCCTGGCTGGTGTAGCTCAGTAGATTGAGCGCTGGCCTGCAAACCAGACAATTGCGGTTGATTCCCAGTCAGGGCACATTCCTGGGTTGCAGGCTGGTTCCCTGCAGGCCAGTTCCCAGCAGGGGATGCACGAAAGGCAACCATACCATACATTGATGTTTCTCTCCCTCTCTCCTTCCCTTTCCCTCTAAAGATAAATAAATAAAATAGTTAAAAAACAACAACAATTCACATCATATAAAAAAAAAAAAAGAACTAAGAAATGAACATTGGGGACTTCCAGTGGCCAAGAAGGAGAGGTAAGTAGACATACTGTGCCTCTTCACACAACCAAAAGGACAACAGCAATTTAGAAACAAAATAACAACCAGAACTGATGGAAAAGTGAATTGTATGGAAGTCAGACACCAAGGAGTTAAAATAGACACATTCATCCAACCTGTAGGAGGGGCAGAGTTGGGGGGCCAGGGGGAGAGGTGACAGTAAAAAAAGCAATAGCACAGATGCACAAGGCAGCAGCCTACAAACCCTGGGCGCACAAGACGGCAGTGGGTGGACTCTGGGCGCACACGCGGCAGCTGGAAGAGCCTGGGCACAGGATGGCAACAGGCAGACCAGGCCAGGCAGCGATTGTGAAGCGGGGCACCGCGCACAAGGCAGCCGGCTGACTGGGCGGTCCCACATTCGCAGCAGATAAACCACACAAAACTGGGGACTAAGATGGACTGTGCAACCCGGGGTACCAGAGCCAGGAAATAAAGCCTCCCAACACTGATTCAAAACACCTGTGGGGGTTGAGGTACAGGGAGAGACTCCCAGCCTCACAGCAGAGTTTGTTGGAGAGACCTATTGGGTCCTAGAATTTACACAAGCCCACCCACATGGGAATCAGCACCAGAAACGCACAGTTTGCTTGGGGCAAGCGGTGGAAGGGACTGAAATCTGACAGAGGAAGCGCCATTGTTCCCTCTCTGACCCCACCCCCACATAGTGTCATAACCCAGTGACTGAGTCTCCCTGCCCTGGTGAACACCTAAGGCTCTGCCCCTCACTACACAACAGGCACAAGACAAAAAAAAAAAAAAAATGACCCAAACAGAAGAGCAGATTAAAGACCAGAAATAATACAAGATGCATAGTTCAAAGCACTGGTGATCAGGATGCTCACAGAACTGGTTGAATTTGGTTGCAAATTAGATGAAAAAAATGAAGACTATGCTAAGTGAAATGAAGGAAAATGCACAGGGAAACAATAGCGATGGAAAGGAAACTGGGACTCAAATCAATGGAGTGGACCAGAAGAAAGCAAATAATGGCCAAACAGAAAATAGTCAAGAAGCAAGAATTCAAAAAAATGAGGAGAGGCTTAGGAACTTCCAGCACATCTTTGAACATTCCAACATCCAAATTATAGGGGTACCAGAAGGGGAAAAGGAAGAGCAACAAGTGGAAAACTTATTTAAACAAATAATAAAGGAGAACTTCCCCAGTCTGGAAAAGGAAATAGGCTTCCAGGAAGTCCAGGAAGCTCAGAGAGTCCCAAAGAAGTTGGACTCAAGGAGGAACACACCAAGGCACATCATCATTATATTAGCCAAGATTCAAATGAAGGAAAGAATTCTAGAAGCAGCAAGAGATAAGGAGACAGTTACCTACAAAGGAGTTCCCATAGGACTGTCAGCTGATTTTTCAAAAGAGACCTTACAGGCAAGAAGGAGCTGGAAAGAAGTATTGCAAGTCATGAAAGGCAAGGACATACCTCCAAAATTGCTCTATCCAGCAAAGCTTCCATTTAGAATGGAAAGGCAGATAAAGTGCTTCTCAGATAAGGTCAAGTTCAAGGAGTTCACCATCACCAAGCCCTTATTATATGAAATGTTAAAAAGACTTAGCTAAGAAGGAGAAGATAAAAAATATGAACAGTGAAAGGACAGCAAACTCACAGTTATTAACAACCACACCTAAAACAAAAACAAGCTAAGCAAAAAACTAGAACAGGAACAGAACCACAGAAATGAAGATCACATGGAAGGTTAGCAACAGGGGAGTGGGAGAAGGAAGGGGGGGAAGGTACGGAGATTAAGTAGCATAGATGGTAGGTAGAAAATAGACAGAGGGAAGGCAAGAATAGTATGGGAAATGTAGAAGCTAAAGAACTTATGACACATGGACATGAACTAAAGGGGCAGAATGTGGGTAGGAGAGGGTGTGCAGGGTGGAGGGAAATGAAGGGGGGAAATGGGACAACTGTAAAGCATAATCAATAAAATATATATTTTTTTAAAAAGAAATGAACATTGGAGGCTACTTAGCCCCTCTTATCAAGATCTAGAGCTGTACAAATACTCTACTGACTTCTAAGGGAGGCAGCATGATAGTAGAAAGAACGTAGTGGTTAAAATTTCAGCCTCTGCAGGACAACCATATTGCATAACCTCGGAGAAACAACATGCTCACAGAGGAGATCCAAGGTGCACCATTCCCAAAGAACATAACATGAATTATACAATTTAGGGACCCAGAGTTACCAAAGTATTATAGAACAGGTCTGGACTGCCTCGCCTAATGACTGTGTCATCATAACCAAGTTACTGAATCACTTACTGAAATCTCTCAGGTACTACACCAGTAAAATGGGATTAATAAATAAGATCCATCTCATAGGATTAGTATGTGAGTTAATGAAATAATGTATATGTATAATTAGAACAGTACCTAGTACTTAGTGAATACATATTTTGATGATGAAGATGAATCTATATTCCAATCCTGCCCCATCACTTTCAAGTCATTCACTATCTATAATGCAATTTGTTGAGAGTATTCAACCAATTATACACACAAAACATTTAGGGCTAGGTACAAAATAGGAGCTACATAAGGAATAGATATGATTATAACTGACTACCCCCTATACCCAACCTCTCTCCCTCCTTCTCCCTTTCTCTTATAAAACACATCCAGACACTTAAAGTAAAAATTCCATAATATTAAACTATAATCGATAGCACAAACCCAAAGCAATATCAAAATGAGGAAAAATGTATTCTAAAAATAATGCAGTCTCAATACAATTCACCTAGAGCATTATGATAGCTTCTAAACTGTTCTTCCCCTTGTAATCCTAGGTATAACATATTACCAAAAGCACCCTGACTGGTATGGCTCAGTGGGTTGGGTGTCATCCTGTAGAGCAAAAGGTCACTGGTTCAATTCCCCGTCAAGGCACATGCCTGGGTTGTGGTCCAGGACCACGGATAGGGGTGTGCCAGAGGCAACTGATTGATGTTTTTCTTCCTCCCTCTCTTTCTAAAAATAAATAAAATATATTTTTTTAATTTTACCAAAAGCAAACTCTAATCACTCACTATTTAGCTCAGAAAAGTTTGGTGACATACTGTCAAAACTCTTTGGCCTTACATGGCCTTTCACAGCCTTAACCCATATGCATTTTCAACCTCATCTACCACTATTCCCCATAAGACAAAAAACATTTCATTTTGTCTGTGTTGCCTTCTTCTTCACCCCCATCTTCCCAGTTCTACATAATACCAGTGAACTTTTCCACTTAGCAAGTCTGTTTGAAGAAGTCATTCTGCTGGCAACTTACAGTAATAGATACTAATGACAGTCACACTCTATCAGGAAGGAGCAGTCATTTATATTAATTCATTTCCCAAAGGATTGTCTAAATACCACTTCCCACCAACTGGGACTTAATTGCTTCCTCCCAGGAACTTTATTAATAAGTACTTTATTAGAATATAATGTAGAGGACTTCCGCCAAGATGGAGGTATAGGTGGATGTGCCGTGACTTCTCACACAACCAAGTTTAGGGACAACTAAATATTAGCATCAGAAAACACAACCAGAACATGGAAAATTGAACTTTTCGGAAGTCCGTTAACAACAAATTCTTCAGCCCAACCGGTAAGGGGCGAAACCGGCGTCTGGTGAGGGGTTGCACAGGAGGGCTCGGTCGGACCCGGGCACAGAATCCAGACGCACGGGTTCCAAACGCAGGATGGGACCTAGTGAGCGACCGAGCAACCCACCGGGTGAGCGACTGCAGAGGAGACAGTGGGGAGGCGGTGCAGCGTGTTGACTGCGGTTGCCTAATTGCGCCCGAGCGGTCAGGCGAGGGAGTGGGCGGTTGGACCGGCCGGGGCGATAGAGGGCGCCGCCATTTCCCCGCTCTGACCACGCCCCCACATACAGCATCACAACCCAGCGACCTGGGAGTCCAAGGCGCCGCTTCTCACATTTAAAGGGACAGAACAGACCAAAAATGTCGCAAGAAGACCTCAAAGCCCCAGAGATAAATCTAAGCGACGAAGAAATAGCAAAACTCTCAGACGCACAGTTTAAAACACTGGTCATCAGGATCCTCACAGATCTGGTTGATTATAGCCACAAATTAGAGAAACATATGAAGGCTAAACTAATGGAAATGAATGGAATTCCACAGGAAACCCATAGCGTTGAAAAGGAAACTGGGACTCAAATCAATGGAGTGGACCAGAAGAAAGCAAATAATGGCCAAACAGAAAAGAGTCAAGGAGCAAGAATTCAAAGAAATGAGGAGAGTCTTAGGAACCTCCAGGACATCTTTAAACGCTCCAACATCCGAATTATAGGGGTACCAGAAGGGGGAAAGGCACAGCCACCAGTGGAAAACGCATTTGAACAAATAATAAAAGAAAATTTCCCCAATCTGGCAAAGGAAATAGACTTCCAAGAAATCCAAGAAGCTCAGAGAGTACCAAAAAAGTTGGACCCAAGAAGGAACACACCAAACCACATCATAATTACATTAGCCAAAATTAAAATGAAGGAGAGAATCCTAGAAGCAGCAAGAGCTAAGGGGACAATCACCTACAAAGGAGTCCCCATCAGACTGTCAGCTGATTTCTCAAAAGAGACCTTACAGGCAAGAAGGGGCTGGAAAGAAATATTCCAAGTCATGAAATCTAAAGACCTACAACCAAGATTGCTCTATCCAGCAAAACTTTCATTTAGAATGGAAGGACAGATAAAGTGCTTCTCAGATAAGATCAAATTCAAGGAGTTCATCATCACCAAGCCCTTATTATATGAAATGTTAAAGGGACTTATCTAAGAAAAAGAAGTTAAAGAAACATGAACAGTGAAAGAACAACAAGCTCACAGTTATTAACAACCGCACCTAAAACGAAAGCAAACTAAAAGGACAGCTAGATCAGGAGTGGAAACATAGAAATGAAGATCTCAAGGAGGGTTAGCAACAGGGGAGTGGGAGGAGGAGATGGGGGGAGAAGGTACAGAAAATAAGTAGCATAGACAGTAGATAGAAAATAGATGGGGGGGCAAGAATAGCATGGGAAATATAGAACCTAAAGGACTTGAGACACATGGACATAAACTAAAGGGGGGGTAATGGTGGGGATGGGGGGGCAGGGTGGAGGGGAATGAAGGGGGGAATAGAACAACTGTAACAGCATAATCAATTTAAAAAAATAAATTAAAAAAAAAAGTACTGGGGAAAAAAAAAAGAATATAATGTAGACAGTTACATTGCTTTACACCCAACAGATGCTCAGTACTTGTTAAATAAAAGAATAAATGAAGAATGAAGTTTTGTGAAACACATGTTTTGATTTAGAGATAACTTAATTATAAGCATGATCAGGACTATCTCTCTATCTCTTCCCTGAATCTACTGCCTGAATCATATCATACCTAATTCACATCTTTCCAAAAAGTCTATGGAAGAAAGGTACTGTACTTGATGACAAGTAGGACAAACACGTTTTTTCTCAAACAGATTGCTAATATCACCAAACTAGTTAACAGCTATGGTTAAAGGAAAGAGAATCAATAGCAATTATATTAGGTTCCAGGTTAGCAAAATGGTAATTATGAGCTCTATAAAGTTGCCTTGTGTATTACCCTCTGGTCCAATAATTTAGAACCAGAGAATTTTTTCCTTAATTTTTTAAACCACTAGGGTTTTTTTATATTCAAATGCTTGATTACAACTATGCACTATTTATTAATCATCATAAACATACCATTACCCAAATTATTGTATCACAAACAATAATGAAAGCATGACAGCTCTATCAACAAGAGGAAAATGTGAAGGGAAGCCACTGACTGCACCAGCTTGACTCATTTCTGCTGGCAAAACACTGGTACTGAATGGCACAAGCAACTCCAGTGTGACAGACCAAGCACATGACTTGGGAAGGTGGCAGAGGGTACCAAGGAAAAAAGGGCATCTGTTTAAAAAAACCCTCCTCTGTAGGGGAAGGAGGTGAGAGAGTGGGCAGGGATGTACTGAAATACACTCTAAGAGCCTTCACAATATTCAGGCAAAAACACCAGACTCCAGTTTTAAGCCAGTTCAAATCCTAGCTTTACCACTTAAAACTAAAAGACCTTCAGCAAGTTACATAGCCTCTGCAGCTCTTTCAGCTGTAAAATTCTAATAATAGCAGCCACCACTTAGTGAACACCAACTCAGTACTAGGCACTGGACACATGGTATATCCTTTCCTTCTCACAATTACTCTATCAAGCGGGGATTATTTTCCTCATTTTGCAGAAAAGAACATCCCATGTTCTTTCTACCTGTGCATGACTATTTTCCAGAGGGAGGTAATACTACCTACCTGGCAGGGTTATAGTGGGAATTAGAAGCAAAGCACTTAACACAGGAACTAGTGCCTGTCACATAGTAGGAGCTCAGAAACCACTATTTTACAAATGACTCGACTGAACAGTTAATAAAATCCCACAAACAAGTTTTCCCTCACAACATTTACCATGAAAATGGCTTTTAATTAGCAGCGCTTCTGGAGAACCGAAGGATCCAACTTATAACTCCTTGAAACACCGAGGGATGGCTGATTCAGTGTCCAAAATAATGAAAGACACACACACGTACACTGTTCCTGTTTTAGCTGAAGATTAAAATATATGATCCAGGAAAACAGAATGATATGAATGTGTTATTTGACTCAATATGAACATAAAATATTAAATATCTTTCAAAGGATTATAAATCTCACACCTTAGGGGAGCAGGTGCTAATGAACAAGTTTAACAGCCCAAAAATAATTCCCAGAAGCATCTGTTATTGTGAAGTACTCACAAAACCACTTCCCAGACTTCACAACATATTGCCAAAAACCTTAGCGAATTTTGCCAACAACACTCTGCTTTGAGGGTAAAAAAAATCATTGAGACTCTGGAAGTAAATGCTACTTTTTACCTTGGCCACAAAATAAGATCTTTTCTTCATTATTACTTTTATCATTATGTTAATACTGAAAATAAGTATAAAGAAATCACAAATAACATTCTATTTGAAAGAAATTTAAAATACTAAATCTCACAATCCTTGCCTTTAAATCTAACAAGCTCAAGAAAATCTATGAGAATTACTTTTTAAACGAATAATAAAAATCAAATTACCAAAGCCTTAATAATTGAAATAGAAAAAGAAAGAGCAGAAACAAGTCAGCATAAAAGAAGCCTCTTGAAAGTGAGTCCTAAAAGCTCAAAGCTTGAAATGTTGCTGTTAAAATCAGTACTTCACAAAGACGGACCAGTTCCCCACATCTTTGTCTACCCCATTTTACCACAAGATACTTACCCAAAAGCACTCAACCTCCAGCAAAAAGCCTCCAGAAACCACAAGGGCATTTGTAGGGCTGGGAGACAGGAATGGGGAGGGACAAGGGAAAAGCTAGAGTTGTGGGGAGGGAAGGGTACAAAGGGAGGAGACAACTGCAGCTAGCAACAATGGGAAACTGTAAATCTAAACCACAAAAGTTTCCCACAGAACAGGATGAAGTGGAATGAACAATTCTTTTTACCACCTACCAGGAACTCAGCACTGACAAATTATGATAAAACTAAAATGTGGAGCCCCAATTAAATGCAAACAAAGTAACTTAAGAAACAAACCAAAAGTAACTTGAAAGGCTATATCACAAACTTTCATAGAGGCTTAACAAAAACAATTAGGAGGCTGTTTCCTCCAGGGGCATTCCTGATGACAAAGGTCAGCAGTGTAACAATAAGGTTTGCAGGGTGGCAGCTGCTTCCAAAAGGAGGGCCAGCAGTAAAAACAGTCCTCTGCACTACAGTCAAAAGGACCACTAAAAGACTTTGGCAAATAATTAAAGCAAGGTTATTATTTGAATCTTTCATTCAGAATTCCAAGATTGTCAAGACTTAAATCATTTTAACAGGCAAAATTCCGCCAACTCTCAAACAATACACACTCTTAAAGAAAAATATTGTGAAAACTGAGCTGTTGGGTTCTCAAATCAAATTTGGCAAGGCACAGGATCTCAAATGTTCCCAACCCCAAAAGTGAAGACAGTGAAAGATCTCCACCCCTCTCTCAGGGAAGAGGTCAAATTATATCACCAAGAACAAACAGCAGGCAGGATCCTGCCCCCAAAACCTGTGATCAGTCAGCCCAGAACTCACACTCACAGGCAGGGCACAAAAGCCCCAGAGGAAAAACACATACCCTTCTATGTATCATTTGCAGATATATATATAAAACAGCTTTACCGAGATAAATTGCTTTAAAAGCATAGTGATGAAGAAAAACTCATTAGCAGATTCCTTCCAAATATGAAGGTCTGCTGTACTTCTACAGGTTGAGAAAAAAAATATATATGAGTTGATTTTTTAAAAGATTTAATTAAGATTTGCCCTGGCTGGTGTAGCTCAGTGGATTGAGTGCGGACCTGCGAACCAAACAACTGCGGTTCAATTCCCAGTCAGGGTAATACAGGGTGCAGCCAAGGGGGGACCCCCCAAAAAGATTTGGAATGTTGTCCAGAATTCAAAGTGTATAGGAATATTGGAGAGACATATAAGATGTCCTCACCCCCCCCCAGGGGGAAGGGATCAATAGAACAGGGCCACTGAGAGTTGTTTTGCATAGCAACAATTTTGCAGCTAACCTCTGGAATGATTATTTAACATATCTATAACCTTTAACTGGTTTCAGAGATACGTTAAATAGCTGTGGCCAAGCTTTGAGCCAGGGAGAAGGGCTTAACCGAGACCTGGCAGCTATTGAAGGGAGAGCCACGCGGCGCTCAGGGGAGTGAAAGAGTACCACTCGGCTTTGCCAGAATGGACATCCCTGCAGTCAGATGAAAGAGAGAGCCATGCAGTTTCAGCAAAGTAAGGATCCCCTCTTGGCCAGGTGAAGGGAGAGCCACGAGGTTTGGGGCAGAGTGAGGACCCCTGCAGTCACGTAGGAAAGAGCCACGTGGTTTCAGCAGAGTGAGGACCCCCTCTTGGTGAGGTGAAAGAGGGAGCCACGTGGTTTTGGCAAAGTGCGCACCCCCTCTTTTCCAGGTGAAAGGGAAAACCACACAGCTTTGCCAGAATGGAGATCCCTGCAGCCAGGTGAAGAAGATACATGCTTTTGGTGGAGTGCGAACTCCTGCAGCTTTGGTAGAAGAGGCCCACGCGGCTTTGAGGTGCCCCTTTGGCCACGTGGCCTGGAAAGCAAGAGAGACTTTGACTGGAACTGGGTACAAAGAACTCTTGCCAGTGGACCATGAGAGGGTACCACAATACTTTGGATTAACTCAAGATCCTGCCTGACACAGCTGACAATACCAGCGGCCTCAAACACAGACATGTGCTCTTTTCCTGATTTACTGTACCGGAGTTGGGACAGTGGGAGAAGGGAGCGCTGTGTGGGTGTAGGTGTATACCCTAAAGGACTTTGATATTTTAGTGGAGGCGTTACGCCTGAATAGCATTAAATAAACATTTTGTTTCCTTTTCACAAATCTCTGGCATTAAGAGATGTCTTTCCAATTGGCGGCAGACAGAAGAGCCCAGTAGATATTAATATTCTGTCTTTGGGAGGAACCCCTGTTCTGTAGCAGTTTTTGGCATCCCTAGGTGGGCCAAATATTGCCCCCTGCCCCGGACCTCTTGTTCGGTAACAAGGGCACATGCCTGGGTTGCAGGCCAGTTCCCAGCAAGGGATGCATGAGGGGCAACCATCCATTGACATTTCTCTCCTTCCCTTCCCCTCTAAAGATACATAAAAAAAATCTTTAAAAAATATTTAATTAAGATTTATTGGTAATATTAAATAGAGGTAGGCCATGCCCAAAACTATTTAAGCTCTTACATTTTAAAATATACTATACTAAAGTATTCCTTTGGCAACAAGAAAGTACCAAAAAAAATTTTTTAAGAAAAAAAAAATTATTCCTTTCCTTTTACTAACATTAGCACTTTTGGGGGGCAAGGGAGCACTTGTCTCCTTTATTGAACATCTGTAGGGGCACCTTGGCACTGACCAGGCAGCAGGAGGAAAAGCAATTGGTGGGAGGTGGGGGGTGGGCACGGGGAATGCAGGGAGATGCCCCTTTCATTTCCAGTTCTTGAAGAATTGCTTGAAAATGGGACTCTGATGGTTCTAGAGCAGCATCTCTACCTGAGTATTTGGGGCCAATGGCATGCAGGAGATGAAGTCCT
The DNA here is from genome assembly GCF_021234435.1 of Artibeus jamaicensis. Lineage (NCBI taxonomy): Eukaryota > Metazoa > Chordata > Mammalia > Chiroptera > Phyllostomidae > Artibeus > Artibeus jamaicensis. The sequence goes on from NW_026521788.1 coordinate 25,049,378, forward strand.
CAGCCACCTGGAGGGCTGCCTGCCAATCCTCCTAATTAGCTTTGTACCCCTTCCTGATACAAATCTTGCCACAGAGCCCATTGTCCAGCACAAAGCAGTCATCAGGTTATCAGCAACTCAAGGGCAAAAGAGCTAGAGTCCCACACTTGTGTCAGGTTCATCTGTCCAGTGGCATACAGAGCCACAGCCTGAGCACTAGTCTGATCACCTGTGAAGTCTTCCTCAGGGTTGCCCTTTTTCAGAGTAGGGGCCCGGGACCTGCATCATCTCAGCAGGCTCCTCCCCATCAGTGACAGTCTCCATGGCCTGGAGACTGTCATGTCTCCTCACTGCTCACTGCTCCATGGCTGCTCACTATCCTGGATGGCAAGGCCAGATCCTGTGCCTCGTTGTACTCCAGGATGTTAGACTTCCTGCCACACCAGGCAAAGATGTTCTGGCCCAGGTCCGGGATGAAGCAGTCTCCTTTGCTGAAGCTCTCCCAGCTCAGTGCCTGCTCAGTGGCATATACGTTCTTCCCCTTCACCTGGTAGAGTTTCCTGATGTCATCTGGGGTGGCCCCTGGGGAAATTTTGTGAAATGCTGGCTGCACTCCACCTTCCAGGTCCATGAGGCCCCTCAAGAAGTAGCTCAGGAAGTGGCTGGACTCAATGACCTACACCTTTTGGTACTGTACAGGCTGCTCCCCCAGCAGGGTGTTGAAGGGCACAACCAGCACAATGAAGGCCCCCTGCTCATCCAGGTATGGCTGCTGACCTATTCACAGGTGTAGGTGGGAGAGCTCTCCCCAGCCATCATGCAGCTCTAGGTAGGAGTCTCTGAGAAGAAAACGCCCTGGTTCTCACAGGCCACCAGGAACCACCTTTAGCTTCTCCACTTGCCACGTGTGTAGGCAGTGGCCGAGAATGGAGAATAGCTCTGGGGAATCAATGTGTACATGCTGTTCCCGGATCTTTGCAAAACTCTGCTTCCTCCTAGCCTCCAACATTAGCATTCTTAACTAAGGTCTAGTGCTGGGTGGGGATGATAAAAGTATGAAACACAGGATCTCTACTGATTAGTGCTAAGTACAAAGAAAGAATGTGCAAATATCAAGGTCAAACTCTCCAAGTCATTAAGAGATAGATGGTTGTATATTTATTGTGGAACTAATCAAAGAGCTAAACATAAGAAAAGTAACATGAAATCCAACGGCAGCTAAGATTAAAGAGGTGGGGACTTCTGGCCAAGATGGAGGCATAGGGAGATACACTGTGCCTCCTCACACAACCAAAAGAAGGACAACAACAATTTAGAAACAAAATAACAACCAGAACTGACAGAAAATTGAACTGTATGGAAATCAGATAGCCAAGGAGCTGAAATAGAAACATTCATCCAGACAGGTAGGCAGGGCAGAGTGAGGCAGCAGAGTGGAGAGGCGTCGAGGCAAAAAAGCAGTGGTACAGTGCGTGCAAGGCACCTGGATGTGCAGGAAGCAGCTGGCAGACGCAGCGAGGCAGCGATTGTGAAGCGGGGCACTGAGCACAAGGCAGCCGGCTGACTGGGCGGTCCCACATTCTCAGCAGATAAACCTCACAAAACCGGGGAGTGAGATGGACTGCGCAACCCAGGGTACCAGCGCCATGAAACAAAGCCTCCCATCACTAAAAACACCTGTGGGGGTTGAGGTGCAGGGAGAGACTCCCAGCCTCACAACAGAGTTTGTTGGAGAGACCCACAGGATCCTAGAATGTATGCAAATCCACCCACTCAGGAATCAGCACAAGAAAGGCCCGGTTTGCTTGGGGCAAGCGGTGGAAGGGACTGAAATCTGACAGAGAGCAGAGGAAGCACCATTGTTCCCTCTCTGACCTTGCCCCACATACAGCGTCACAACACAGTGACTGGGTCTCCCCACCCTGGTGAACACCTAAGGCTCTGCCCCTCACTACACAACAGGCACAAGACAAAAAAAAAAAAGGCCCAAACAGAAGAACAGGTCAAAGCTTCAGAAATAATACAACTAAGTGACCAAGAGACAGCCAATCTATCAGATGCATAGTTCAAAGCACTGGTGATCAGGATGCTCACAGAACTGGTTGAATTTGGTTGCAAATTAGATGAAAAAATGAAGACTACGCTAAGTGAAATGAAGGAAAATGCACAGGGAAACAATAGCAATGGGAAGAAAACTGGGACTCAAATCAGTGGAGTGGACCAGAAGGAAGAAAGAAACAACCAAACAGAAAAGAATGAAGAAACAAGAACTCAAAAAAATGAGGAGAGGCTTAGGAACTTCCAGCACATCTTTGAACATTCCAACATCCAAATTATAGGGGTACCAGAAGGGGAAGAGGAAGACCAACAAGTGGAAAACTTATTTGAACAAATAATTAAGGAGAACTTCCCCAATCTGGCAAAGGAAATAGGCGTCCAGGAAGCTCAGAGAGTCCCAAAGAAGGTGGAAGGCACATCATAATTACATTAGCTAAGCTTTCATTTAGAATGGAAAGGCAGATAAAGTGCTTCTCAGAAAAGGTCAAGTTCAAGGAGTTTATCATCACCAAGCCCTTAATTATATGAAATGTTAAAGGGACTTACCTAAGAAAAAGAAGATAAAAAATATGAACAGTAAAAAGACAGCAAACTCACAGTTATTAACAACCACACCTAAAACAAAAGCAAACTAAGGAAACAACTAGAACAGGAACAGAACCACAGAAATGGAGATCACATGGAGGGTTAGCAACAGGGGAGTGAGAGGAGGAGAGAGGGGGAGAAGGTACAGAGAATAAGTAGCATAGACGGTAGGAAGAAAATAGGGGGAGGGCAAGAATAGTATGGGAAATGTAGAAGCTAAAGAACTTATGACACATGGACATGAACTAAAGGGGCAGAATGTGGGTGGAAGGGGGTATGAAGGGTAGAGGGGAATGAAGGGGGGAAATGGGACAACTGTAATAGCATAATCAATAAAATATATTTAAAAAATAAAAATAAAAAGATTAAAGAGGTGGGAGATAGCAAAGTGGGAAAATCTATAAAATGGAAAGATACATACTTGCTTTCCATTGGTGGGTACAGGATAGTTAACATTTAACATGTACAGTCAATAGAGTTGGTATGGGGCAACAACATAACAATGAGGAGTCCTGGTTCGGGTGGTTAAGTAGTAGGTAGGTAGATAGGCATCAGCAGAGTAGAAACCATAGGCCAGGTGTGTAAGATGTTTAGGAGGGTGGAGAGCCACTGGTGCCTAGCAACAGGCAAAACTATGAGCCCTTGCACAACCACTCCCATAAATATTAACCCCTGGAGATGACATCTACATCTCAGCTGTGTTTCCTCTCCAGATCCAGAAAAAAAGCACACTCAGATAGAGCAACACCGTGGCTGACATCAGGACCAGCTGCATTGCTAATGACCCTCTGCCCTGGTGCCAACCAATCAGTGAAAACCACAACCTTGAGGGGACACACCTGTAAAAACTGATGAATATTCTATTGAGATCCTCCCCTGAGAACTCCAGATAAAAGCCCTTAAGACAGGGACACCCCCTCCCTGTTCACATGCATTCTCTTTTTCCTTTTCCAGAACACAATCACACCTTTCCTTCCTCTTTCATATTTCAAGGTACGTATCTCTCTTTTCTCTCTCTCCCTCCCTCCCCCCTAAGTGCCAAGGGCCCTTCTTTTGCCTCTGTAATACATTTCCTAAACCCATTTCTTCTACAGCTCACTAATTCTACCTCTGTGGCTCTCTAAATAAACTCATATTATAGTTTGAGTCTTGGGTCAGAATTTTTTCTTAAGCAGAACTCGAGTACCGAAGTTGCTGAACCAAGGTCTAACACCTGGTGCTGTTTTGCTGACAATAGTTATGACTCAGAAAGGTCTGGAAAGGGTAATTACTGACATACCCAGGGTATGTTAGCTTGGATGCACAAAAACAATGAACAGGGGTTGTTTAAGGTAAAGATTAGCCCTTTCTAAGGAAGCTGGACTTGTCTACCCATCATGACCTGCCCTGTTAGGAATTTACAATCATATCCTGTGTGACTACTATTAGTCACTGGGCTTGTCAGGCCTGCCACGTAGTCCTTTTTCCATCCACACACCGAAGCCTGGAAATACATAAAAATCCTACAGATAACCCTACGAAGAACTTAGGGAAGAATGTTCACGTGTCCAGACCACCTAAATTTATTATCTAGACCACTGGACAGCTAACAGATTACCATCTCAGACCAATCCAGAGGCTAAGAATATAGGACTTATTCTTAAGAACGTATTTTTCACTATAAGAACACTTAACTTTCCTTTTTTCTTCAGAACATTCAAGAGGTTAGTTACCTGGTAGTGTTTTTTATTTGCAAATCCTAAGACCCTTGAATAAAACTTTATGATTTGTTCACTTTAGCAAAGCCTCCTGTTTCATTTGTGCTCAGTATAGAGTTGACCTATTTAGCCCTGATTGGTGTGGCTCAGCGGGCATCCTCCCACAAAACAAACAGCTGCTGGTTCGATTCCCGGTCAGGACACATGCCTCGGTTGCAAGCCAGGTTCCCGGTTGGAAGCATGGGAGAGGGAACTGATCCATGTTTCTCTCCCTCTCTTTCTCTCTCCTTACCCCTCTCTCTAAACACAATAAATAAAATTTTTAGATTTTGAGAGTTCCAGCCAATATGGAGGCATAGGTAGAAACAGTTTGCTTCCTCACACAATCAAAAGAAGAAGGATAACAACCAATCTAAAAACAATAAACCACAAGTGCCAGAATATCAGACTTCATGGAACTCTGACAACCAAGGAGTTAAAACATTCACCCAGACCAGTAGAAGGGGTGGAGACAGGAGATAGGCAGCAGAGGGGAGATGAAGTACAGCAAGGCAGCAGACCAGACAGGTGAGGCGGGGCTGGATGAGAGGACTTGTGACAAGGCAGCAGACCTCGAAGGTGAGGCAGAGCTGGCTGAACAGGAAACTGAAGACTCAAAGCTGCCTGTAAACTACTGCAGGGTGTAGCCACAGTGGGAGAAACTCCCAGTCTCACACAAGAGCTCGTGGGAAAGTGAGGCTAGAGCAGAACAAGAGAGTGGCATTATTTCCTCCCTGACCCCTACCATACAGGTAGGGCCAAAATGCAGCAAAGAGGGTTGCCCCACCCCCTTACAACAAAACAGGTATGCCAAGACAAAGAAATATGGTCCAAATGAAAGAACAAATCAAAACTCCAGAAAAAGAGCTAAGTGATGAGGAGATAGCCAACCTGTTTGATGCAGAGTTCAAAACACATCCTGGTAATCAGGATGCTCACAGAACAGCATGCTCATTGAGCTTGGTCGCAAAATGAGAGAAGAAATGAAGGCGACACAGAGTAAAATAAAGCTAAATGTACAGGGAACCAAGAGTGATGGGAAGGAAACCAGGACTCAAATCGATGATTTGGAACAAAAGGAAGAAATAAGCATCCAACCAGAAAAGAATGAAGAAACAAGAATTCAAAAAAATGAGGAGGCTTAGGAACCTCCAGCACATCTTTAAACATTCCAACATCCAAATTATAAGGGTACCAGAAGGGGAAGAGGAAGAGCAACAGTGGAAAACTTATTTGAACAAATAATGAAGGAAAAATTCCCCATTCTGGCAGAGGAAAGAGACTTCCAGGAAGTCCAGGAAGCTCAGAGAGTCCCAAAGAAATTGAACCCAAGGAGGAACACACCAAGGCACATCATAATTAAGTTATCCAAGATAAAAGAGAAGGAGAAAATCTTAAAAGCAGTAAGATGAAAGGAGACAGTTACCTACAAAGGAGTTCCCATAAGACTACTAGCTGATTTCTCAAAAGAAACCTTACAAGCAAGAAGAGGCTGGAAAGAAGTATTCAAAGTCATGACAGGCAAGAACCTACATAGAAGATTACTCTATCCAGCAAAGCTATCATTTAGAATGGAAGGACAGATAAAGTGCTTCTCAGATAAGGTCAAGTTAAAGGAGTTCATCATCACCAAGCCCTCATTCTATGAAATGTTAAAGGAACTTGTCTAAGAAAAAAAAAATATCCAAAATACAAATAGTAAAATGACAACAAACTCACCACTATCAATAACCAAACCTAAAAAAACAAAAACAAAAATGAACTAAGCAAACAATTAGAACAGGAACAGATTCACAGAAATAGAGATCACATGGAGGGTTATCAGTGAGGAGGGGGTGGGAGGAGAATAGGGGAAAAGGTACAGGTTATAAGCACAAATGGTAGGTAGAAAATAGACAGGGGGAGGTTCAAGAATAGCGTGGGAAATGCAGAAGCCAAAGAACTTGTGTGTATGACCCATGGACATGAACTAAGGTGGGGGAATGCTGGTGGAAAAGGTGGTATGCAGGGTAGAGGGGGATAAAGGGGAGAAAAAAATGGGACAACTGTAATAGCATAATCAATAAAATATATTTAAAATTAAAAAACAGGTTAACTAAAACAATGCAATGAAAATCAAAACCATGATACCTCTTCACACCTAATATGGCTATAACCAAAAAGACATATTAGTAAGTGTTGACATGATGTGGAGAAACTGAACCTTCCTACACTGCTCATGTAAATGTAAAACAGTGCAGCCACTTTTGAAAATAGTCTGGCAAATGGCCAAAAGATTAAACGGAGTTACCATATGACCCATCAATTCCACTACATATGTGCCTAAGAGAAACTAAAACTGTTAACTCAAAACTTATACAAAAAATGTGCATAGCAGCATTATTCATAATAGCCAAAAAGTGGTAATTCAAATGTACATCAACTGATAAACAAAATATGGTTATTCATACTATGGAATATTATTGAGTCATAATAAGAGTGAAGTATAATCACCAAGCCCTTATTATATGAAATGTTAAAGGGACTTATCTAAGAAAAAGAAGTTAAAGAAACATGAACAGTGAAAGGACAACAAACTCACAGTTATTAACAACCACACCTAAAACGAAAGCAAACTAAAAGGACAGCTAGATCAGGAATGGAAACATAGAAATGAAGATCTCAAGGAGGGTTAGCAACAGGGGAGTGGGAGGAGGAGAAGGGGGGAGAAGGTACAGAAAATAAGTAGCATAGACAGTAGATAGAAAATAGAAGGGGGGGGGCAAGAATAGCATGGGAAATATAGAATCTAAAGGACTTGAGACACATGGTCATAAACTAAAGGGGGGGTAATGGTGGGGATGGGGGGTAGGGTGGAGGGGAATGAAAGGGGGAATAGAACAACTGTAACAGCATAATCAATAAAAAATTTTAAAAAAAGAATGAAGTATAATACATGCTACAACACTTATGAACCTTGAAAACATTATGCTAAGTGAAAGAAGCTGGTCACAAAAGACCACCTATTATGTGATTTTATATGATTCAAATTATATGACACGTCCAGAATAGGCAAACTATAGAGACAGAAAGTAGATTAGCCTAGGGCTGAGGAAGTGCAAAGAAAATGGAAAGTAACTGCTAATAAGTACAGTGTTTCTTTTGGGGGTGACAGAAATGTTCTAAAATTGATGTGGTAATGAATGTTCACTCTGTAAATAGATCAACAACCATTGAATTGTACATTTTAAATGAGTGAATTGTATGGTTTGTAAATTATATCTCAGTATAGCTGTTATTTTTTTAAATCCATTTTCCTTTTTATAAAACAAGGACACTGTCTGTTTCATGTCTGTGATTTAAATTAGGTCCCCATAAACAACATAGCTGCTGCCACCTGGTAAAACTAGATGGCTTTAGATGCTTGGCAAACGACTTTTGTGCATAAGAGACTGTGAGTAATTTTTTAAAAATACATAAGCAAGGAAAATCAGGCTGTTGGTGCATTCTAGTCTTATTTAATTCTAGTGTCATTTAATTCAGGACAGAATGCAACCACTGTTTCCCTAGCCAAGAAGCCAACAGTGTCCTGTCAGGGTGGCTCAGCTGGCTGGAGCACTGTCCTGTACACCAAAAGGCTGCAGGTTTGATCCCGGGTCAGGGCACGTGCAGGAGGCAACCAATCAATGTTTCTCTCTCACATCAATGTTTCTCTCTCTCTCTGTCTCTGTCTCTCTCTTAAATCAATAAACATATTTAGGGTTAGGATTTTTAAAAAAGAACTAATTAAAAAAAAAAAAAGAGTAAGCCAAAAGTACAACTGTTACACATATGCACAAAGTGGATAGGCGCAGATAAGTCACTTTGACACAAATAAGGTTGAAAATGCCACCAGAATGGCACAGCAGCAAAAGTCAGAGTACACGTCTTGTGTTTGGCTGAAAAGACAGAACAGATGAACAAAGCAGGCTGAAGTGATACTTGCTGGGCACACCATTTGCTAAATAATTACAAACATTCCCCCACATATCTGTAGAAATCCTTCCTGTTACTTTTTGGGCATCTTTCCCTAGAATACTCACTCAGAAGCTGACTTAAAACCATCTGTTTGATAAACAATCTGAGAACACAGAAAACAGAGCTAATGAATTGTTTGTGGGTAAAAAGGGAGCCAAAGTAAAGGAGGAGGGGGAATGAGCCAGTATTTACCTTCATTTAAAAAATTTAAACACCACTGCTGAGTTAGTGATTTAAACTTGGGGGTCGGGGGTTCATCATGACAGAATCATATTAGAGAGAGAGGAAGGGATAGAGAGAGAGAATCATTGATTTGTTGTTCCACTTATTTATGCAATCATTGGTTGCTTCTTGCATGTGCCCGTCCGGGGATCAAACACAGCTTTGGTATATAGGGAGGATGCTCTAACCAACTGAGCTATCGGGCCAAGGTAGAAATTGGCGTTTTGTGCCAATATATTTTCTTGGAAATATATTGCAAAAGAGCAAAAATCTTAAATGTGAAGTTCACAGAAAAAAAGAGATGGACAGTAAAGACAGGAAAAATGTCTATCACATTCATAATTAGAGAAATGAAAAGATGCCTTATTGGTGTGGCTCATTTGAATTGAGTACCAGCCTATGAACTGGAAGGTCACTGGTTTGGTTCCTGGTCAGGGAACATGTCTGGGTTGCAGGCCAGATATCTGGTTGAGGGTGTGCAAGAGGCAACCAATCAAAGAATCTCTCACACACTGATGTTTCTCTCCCTCTTTTTCTCCCTCCCTTTCCCTTTCTCTAAAACTAAAAATAAATAAAATGTTCAAAAAAAAAGAAATGCAAAAGAAAAATACATGTCATCTTTCAGATCCGATTGCCAAATATTTAAAAGCTGAATAAGGTGACAGTGTGTAGAGGGGTAAATTCTCATTCACTCTTGGTAGGCACAAAGTAAATTTGGCAGTATTTCTCAATTTTAAATGCTTATACCCTTTGTTTTAACAATTTCTTAAAATTAAAGATAAATATACAAGGAAATTTCTAGCTACCCTGTTTGTGATAAATAAAAACTAAATATCTGTCAAAAAAAGACTGGTTAAATATGGTAAATATCATTTGGGGAATACTTACAGATGAAATGATATGTATAGGATTTATTTCAAGATTATCATGGGTGACTAGGGTAGATAGTAGGGGGAGTATAAATGAAGCACAATTGACCGTATATTTAAAAATTCATGAAGCTAGTGATGGGTACCTGTGGGTTCATTATACTCTTTTCCTTACTTTGTGTATGTTTGAAACTTTCTTTAAAAAAATATAAATATATGGACCTGGCTAGTGTAGCTCAGTGGATTGAGTGCGGGCCTGAGAACGACACGATCACGGTTCAATTCCCAATCAGGGCACATGCCTGGGTTGCAGGCCAGTTCCCAGCAGGGTCCCCATGAGAGGCAACCATACATTGATATTTCTCTCCTTCTCTCCTTCCCTTCCTCTCTAAAGGTAAATAAATAAAATATTTTTTAAAAAGTAAATATTATATATAAATATATGAAATAATCTCATTGAAAGGAGTAGAAGATAAAGGTACTGAACTAAGTAACTTTAGAAAATGACTGGAGTCAATAAGACTAAAGGCACAAGGAACTACACATTAGCACTTTAGCTAATAAAGCCGTTTCCCACATGTGTACAGGTTAACAATTCTGAAATCACTACACATGTATACAGGAACTGAACAATTAAGTAAATGAATGACAGATGATGGAAGGTTTCTCACTTTTGAAATGAGAAGTTACAGATAAACAGAGAACAGGCTAAAATTATTCACTTGGTAATGACTTGGAGTTAGAATATGAAGTTGTCTCCTATTAGTAAAGATACAGATGGGTACATCTGGAAATATTTATAGATATATAAATATAAATATAAATATAAATATAAATATAAATATAAATATAAATATAAATATAAATATAAATATAAATATAATATAAATATAAATAAAAAAAAAAAAAAAAATATAAATATAAATATAAATATAAATATAAATATAAATATAAATATAAATATAAATATAAATATAAATATAAATATAAATATATTTATTTGCTCTGTCAGCTGAGAGTTCTTAGAATCAATGATGCCCCGGCTGTAACAAGTGCACTCAAAATTGAGAGCTTAGTTTGTAATACCATCCTTCAATAAAAGGAACGAAGGTTCCCAGGAAAAATGACTGATTCTAGAACAAGGACAAGAAATACATGAGATATATGGAGCATCTTCTAATGTCAGGAAGTAAGGAAATGCAAAAAAAAACAAAACAAAAATCCAAAATTGATAGAGACATATCAAAGAACACAGGAGACAATAAAAGGAACTCCCAGTGACCAATTTAAAGAAAAAAAAGTAATACTGAATTATAACCTAAGATATGAATATCTATCAACTCATGCTGATATCAAAAACATTAAATATATAAATGGGGAAGATAAACAAATGTCACTTGCAGAAGAATTCCAAATAATTTATACAGTTACTTCACCTCAAACATGGGGAACATGAATCCCTCACCTTAAGTGTGGGCTGTGACTACAAAATTCCTTCCAAAGAATATAGATAGAATGGAAGAGGGGTAGGGGAAGGACAATTTTAGTGGACACACTCAGCCAGGTGATCAAGGTCATTATCAACAAAGATAAACATGTTGATAATATGTACCCTTGATATGATGTGATGAGAATGACACTCTATTTCTGTGACTTTCTACCCAAAAACTCATAACCCCAGTCTAATCATAAGAAAAATATCAGATAAATTCCAGTAGAGGGGCTTCCTATAAATAGTGTACTTGATCAGTATTCCTCAAAGCTGTCAAGGTCATCATAAACAAGGCAAATCTGAGAAATTGTCACAGCCAAGAGAAACAATAAAAATCAGTAGTAAATTTTTAAAAAATCACACACAAAAGAAAAAACTAGATAACACAGGAAAAATAAACCACATGCAAACAATACATAGTATATCCAGTGCTCCAAAAATATATATCCCAGTGAAATACTCTTTTATAGGAATTAGACCAGATCATGGTAAATTATATTCAAAATATATATTTTTTAAATCTTAACACAAAGAGAATGGTTTAGGGACTATCATTACATTTTTATTAAGTACTCACTTTTTCTTGTGCAAAGACAGGAGAACTAAGAGGGCATTTGAACTTACCCTTAGAATCAGAAGAAAAAACATAAAGATCCCAAGGTTCAGAGAAGTTAAGCATGATAATGCTTATGTGGTTATATATTTAATAATATAGTCCCTACAAACTGTGTAAGTAAGCAGAAATTTGGTATATTTTGAATACATTAGAAAAGGTTGCTATGTAAAGGATTGTTGATGAATTATTTTTAAAAGCAAAATTCCTTTTAATTTCTTTTATAAATTTGATGCCCACATTAAAAATAATTAAAATATTTAAAGAGCAATAGGAATGAATGAAGCAGGAAGGAATGAGGTAAGACTATTAATTCTATTTGATCTTAAGATATTCTAATAAGAGAATTCTACACTGAACGTCCTACCTACTCATGGGTTATATCTTATCTATTTTAATTCATTAAATACTTACTGAGCATCTACTGTAAGCCAGACATAATGCTAATATTAGAAATGCAATGATGACTAAAATCATGGGACCCTTAAAGTGTTCACTGTCTAATAAGGGAGAAAGCATAACTATAACAGAGATATGAACAAAGTCCCTTGAAAAGCCTGAAAAGGCTTTCCAGAGGAAGTAATATGTGAATTGGGTTTTAACACTGTTGTATAAGAATTTAATAAGAATTTGCCCTGGCTGGTGTGGCTCTGTGGATTGAGTGCCGGACTGTGAAGCAGAGGGCTCTGGTTTGATTCCCTGTCAGGGCACATGCCTGGGTTGCAGGCCAGGTTCCCCAGTATGGGGAGCACAAGAGGCAACCACACACTGATGTTTCTCTCCCTGTCTTTCTCCCGTCCTTCCATTCTGTCTGAAAATAAATAAATAAAATCTTTAAAAAAAAAGAATTTCATAAGAATTTAACACTGTTGCATAATACAAATTTGACCCTGTTCCTCAGAAGGAAGCCTCTAAGCTTTCGAAGTTTCCCAAGTGATATATCTTTGTTGTGCATCATGGGCCCTTCCAGCCACACTAAGTTTGTGCTAACCAGGTGACTCACTAACTGCAATAAATGTATGTACTCTAAGATACTAATAATAAGGAAAACTGAGTGTGGCAGTATATGGGAACTAGTGGGCCCCCATATACTTTCAGGATGGGGACTGGCTCTGTTGGAAAGACCAACCATGTTATTAGAGCAGAGGTGTCAAACTCATTTCACCAGGGACCACATCAGCTTCATGGTTGCCTTCAAAGGGCCAAAATAATTTTAGGATTGTATGCATGTAACTACTCCTTAACTGTTAAGAACTTGAAATTACATTCAGCCCTTTGAAGGCAATAGCGAGGCTGATATGGCCCCCGATGAAAATGAGCTTGACACCCCTGGATTAGAGCATTGGAAATTTGAGCCACATGGTATCAGCCTGCCCTCTGTGGAGTAGAGAAAGACTGAAGACTGGGTCCGGTTGTGTGGCCAATAATTGAATCAATCATATCTACATAAAGAAGGCCCAGTGAAAACTCCGAATACTGAGCTGGTGGTCTTCCCTGTTTGGTAACAGACAATGATGTACTGGGAGAGTGACACAGTCTGAGGACACAGAAGCCTTATTTTCCGGACTGTACTAGAGGCATAGGCCCTTGCATCTCTCCCTCTTGCTGGTTCAGATTTGTAACCTTTTGCTATAATAAAACTGCAATCTTCCCTCCCCTTTATTTTAAAGAGACAGAGAAAAATCAATTTGTTGTTCCACTTATTCATGCATTCATTGGTTGCTTCCTGCACGTGCCCTGACCAGGGATGGAACCTGCAACCTCGATGTATCCAGACGACACTACCAACTGAGCTACTGGCACAGGGCAAAACAGTATTCTTAAGTATAGCACCTTCCTGACTTCTGTGAATTGTTCTAGCAAACTATCATGCCTGAGGTGGTCTGAGGAATTCCTGAATTTTAGCTAGTTGGTCAGAAATGCAGGTGGCTTCAAGACTCCCAAACCTGTGGTTGGTGTCTAAAGTACAGGCAGTCTTGGAGGAAACTATTATTAACCTTAACCTGTGAAATTTGAGCTAACTCTGGTTAATATCATAACAGCATTGCCAATACCTTAGAAGAAGTAGTTTAAAAAAGAATTTACAAAGTTATTCATCACAAAGTACAGAACATATCAATACAATGGAACGTTAATTAACCATGAAAAAATTTTGTAGATATTTATTGACATGAAGATATAATCATCATACTCCTTATTTAACTTCCCCTGAGATCCAGACTTGTATATTCAATTTACTACTGAACATTTCCACTCAGCTGTCTATTAGGTATCTCAAACCTAACATGTCCAAAAGAAAAAACATCTTGATTCTCAGCATATATACCCCAATCAGCTTCTCCATACTCTTCCCTATCTTAGTAAATAGTACTACTGTTAACTCATTTGTTCAGACCCAAATTGAAGACATACTTCAATAACTTCCTTCTTTCTCTAACCCCTCACCAATCCATCAGCAAGTCTTATTGGTGCTACTCTTAAAACATATCCCTTGTCACCACCTCCACTGCCACTATCCTAACAAAGTCACCTAGGATATTGCCTCCAAGACTGCCAATCCTTCTATCTGTTCTCCTTGCTTTCATTGCAATCACTTCTTCACACAACAACCAGAATATTTTCAAAAGAAATCAATGTCATTACTCCACAGAAAATACTCCAATGTCTTCTCATTACATTCTGAATAAACTCTAGATTACTAATCTTAAATCTCTCATTATCTAGCCTGTACTTCTCTCAAAATTTTCATCTATTTTTTAAAAATAGATTTTGATTATACTATTACAGTCCCAATTTTTCTCCCTTTGCCCCCCTCTAACTGGTACCCCCCTTCCCTCCAGCAATAACCCCCCCTTAGTTCATGTCCATGGGCTGTGCATATAAGTTCTTTGGTTTCTCCATTTCCTATACTAGTCTTTTTTTTTTTTTTAAAGATTTTATTTATTTATCTTTAGAGGGGAAGGGAAGGAGAGAGGGAGAGAAACATCAATGTATGGTTGCCTTTCATGCGTCCCCTGCTGGGAATTGGCCTGCAAGGAACTGGTCTGCAACCCAGGCATGTGCCCTGACTGGGAATCGAACCGCGATTGTCTGGTTCGCAGGCCCGTGCTCAATCCACTGAGCTACACCAGCCAGGGCTCCTATACTAGTCTTAACATCCCCCCGTCTATTTTGTACCTAGCAATTATGCTTAATCCCTGTGCCTTTTCCCCCACTGTCCCCTTTCCCCCTCACAGCGATCCCCATATCTATGATTCCATTCCTGTTCTGGTTCTTTGCTTAGCTTGCTTTTTTTTAGATTCAGTTGTTGATAGTTGTGAATTTGATGCTATTTTAATGTTCATAGTTTTGACCTTCCTCTTTTTCTTAAATAAATCCCTTTAACATTTCATGTAATAATGGCTTGGTGATAAACTCCTTTAGCTTTACCTTTTCTGCCCTTTATCTGCCCTTTCATGATAGCTTTCCTGGATAGAGTAATCTAAATTGTAGGTCCTTGCTTTTCATCACTTCTTGCCAGAGCCTGCACACTTGCTTTGAAAACACTTCTTGCCTGAACACTTGCTTTTAGAAATCAGCTGACAGTCTCATGGGAACTCCTTTGTATGTAACTCTCTGCTTTTCTCTTGATGCTTTTAAGATTCTCTCTTTATCTTTAAACTTTGGTATGTTAATTATGATGTGTCTTGGTGTGGTCCTCTCTGGATCAAACTTATCTGGGATTCTCTGTACTTCCTGGATTTGTATGTCTATTTCCTTCACCAAATTAGGAAAGTTTGCTTTCATTATTTTTTCAAATAAATTTTGAATTTCTTGCTCTTCCTTTTCTCCTTCTGGCATCCATATGATTCAGATGTTGGTATGTTTGGAGATGTCTTCATTGTTTGAATTATTATTTTTTTCTTCCTGTTTTGGTTAAATGCTTATTTCTTCCTTATATTCCAAATCATTGCTTTGAATTGCAGCTTAATCCCCTCCACTGTTGGTTCCCTGTAGATTTTTCTTTATTTCATTTAGTGTAACCTTCTTTTCTTCCTAGATCTTTTTTATTTTGTTCCTGTACTAAATGAGTTCTTTGAGCAACCTGATCACCAGTGTTTTGAACTCTGCATATAATAGGTTGGTTATCTCTGTTTTGTTTAGTTCTTTTTCTGGGGTTTTGTTCTCTTCTTCCATTTGGACCATATTTTTTTGCCTCCCCAATTTGTCAGCCTTCCTGTGTCTGTTTCTATGTATTAGGTAGAGCTGCTTTGGCTCCCTGTCTTAGTAGCATGGCCTATTGTAAAAATGGCACCCATCTGGACGAATGTGGCTTCTTTCAATCCTTGATTGTCAGATTTCCATACAGCTCGATTTTCTGATAGTTCTGGGTATGATGTGTTTTAAGATCTAGTTGTAATCATTTCTGTGGTTGTATAAGGAGATGAAGCATGTTTACCTGCACCTCCATCTTCACCAAAAGTCCTCAAAAATTTTCTTTATGACTCTCTACCAATCATTTTTTTTAAATGCCAAGCATGTTCCCATCTCAAGGATTTTTCACTTGCTAATCCACCACTCCATTGAATGGCCAGATCCCCAGCTCTTTGCATAGCCTTTTCTTCCCTTCATTCAGCTCTCTACTTAAATGTTACCATCCTCAAAGGGACCTTACTGAACAACTCATATAAAATTATCACCTGCCATTCTATCTCCTTACTCTGCTTTATTGTTTTCTTGAACTTATCAATACCAGACATTAATTATTATCTACCTTCCCCATTAGAATATAAGCTCCCTAAGGCAGGGACTTCAAGTATCTTGCTTGCTACTATATCTCCATAGTCCAGCAGATGTTATATACATAGTGGGCATACCATAAACATTCATTGAATGAATAAATAATTACGATGTCAGGTGAAAAGAGCAGACTACACCGTATTTTCGAATTTATTTTATTTTTGTAAAATTAAACAAAATGAAATATAAAAGTCGATACACATACAACCCATAGAGCCAATCCTCATTATTCCTGAATTCAATACATGCAAATTTGCTTACTAACTAAAATTTATTTCTTATCTCAACATCAACATTTGCAGCACATTTATAGTCATTCAGGAAACTGCATGAGAATTTACATAAAGACAAAACATTAGAGTCCTCTCACGCACATATTCCCAACTGAGGTCAAACTAGACAATACTTCTACACCTTCTTGTTTCAGCTCTCATTCTGTAAACAAGTGGCCTCTTGGTGGTTTATTTAGTGTCACATTACTCACATTTCTGTGTTTTTGGTTAGTGATTTAACTGTTTAAAATGAAGTGCTGAAGTGCTGGCCTAGCTGGTATAGTTCAGTGGATTAAGTGCGGGCCTGCAAATCAAAGGATCACCAGTTCAATTCCCAGTCAGGGCACATGCCTGGGTTGCAGGCCAGGTCCCCAGCAAGGGATATATGAGAGGCAACCACACATTGACGTTTCTCTTCCTTTCTTTCTCCCTCCCTTCCCTTCTTACTAAAAATAAATAAATAAAATCTTTTTAATTTTTTTTCCAAAAAATGTGCTGAATTGCTGTCTAGTGTTTCTAAGTTCAAGAAAGCTATGATGTGCCTTCCGAAGAAAATACATGTGTTATAGAAGTCTGTAATAAGTGCGGTCATAAATTATAGTTTTTTTGCCATGAGTTCAATGTGAATAAATCAACAATATATATTATATAAAGTGTCTTTACACCAAGGCACATCATAATTACATTAGCCAAGATTAAAATGAAGGAGAGAATCCTAGAAGCAGCAAGAGATAAGGGGACAGTCACCTACAAAGTAGTTCCCATCAGACTGTCAGCAGATTTCTCAAAAGAGACCTTACAGGCAAGAAGGGGCTGGAAAGAAGTATTCCAAGTCATGAAAGGCAAGGACCTACATCCAAGATTGCTCTATACAGCAAAGCTCTCATATAGAATGGAAGGGCACATAAAGTGCTTCCCAGATAAAGTTGAGTTAAAGGAGTTCATCATCACCAAACTCTTACTATATGAAATTTTAAAGGGACTTATCTAAGAAAAAGATTAAAAATATGAATAGTAAAATGACAACAAATTCACAACTATCAACAAATGAACCTAGAAAAAAAAGGAAAACAATGAAAATAAAAACTAAGCAAACAACTAGAAGGGGAACAGAATCAAAGAAATGGACATCACATGGAGGGTTTTCAGGGGAGTAGGAAAAGGGAGGGAAGGTACAGTGAAGGAAGCATATTGTTAGGCATAAAATAGATTAGGAGAAATCAAAAATGGTATAGGAAGCAGAGAACTCAAAGAACTTATATGTACAACCCGTGGACATGAACAAAGGGTGGGGAATGCTGGAGGGTTGGGGGGGTGCAGGGCAGTGGGGAGATAAAGGGGGAAAATTGGGAAAACTGTAATAGCATAATCAATAAAATATACTTGAAAAAGAAATGAAGGACTCGCTAATTGAAATAAAGAACAATTTATAGGGAAACAACAGTAGAGTGAATAAAGCTGAGAATCAAATAAATGATTTGGAACATAAGGAAGCAAGAAACAACCAATCAGTACAACAAGAAGAAAAAAGAATCCAAAAAAATGAGGAAAGTATAAGCAGCCTCTGGGACAACTTCAAGAGGTCCCACAGTCATATCATAGGGGTGCCAGAAGGAGAAGAGAAAGAGCAAGAAATTGGAAATTCACCTGAAAAAATAATGGAAGAAAACTCCCCTAATTTGGTGAAGGAAATAGACATGCAAGTCCAGGAAACAGAGTCCCAAACGGGATGGATGCAAAGAGGCCCACTCCAAGACACATCATAATTAAAATGCCAAAGGTTAAAGGTATAGAGAGAATCTTAAAAGCAGCAAGAGAAAAGTAGTTACCTACAGGAGAGTTCCCATAAGACTCTGAGCTGACTTCTCAAAAGAAACTCTGCAGGCTGGAAGGAACTGGCAAAAAGTATTCAAAGTCATGAAAAGCAAAGACCTACAACCAAGATTGCTCTACCCAGCAAAGATATCATTTAGAATTGAAAGGCAGATAAACAGTGTCCCAGACAAGAAAAAACTAAAGGGGTTCATCATCACAAAACCATTATTAGATGAAATGTTAAAGGGACTTATTTCAAAAAAAGAAGATCAAAATTATGAATAATAAAATGGCAATAAATATATATCTGTCTACAATTGAATCTAAAAAATAAACTAAGCAAACAAGAACAGAAACAACAAACAGAAGAATCATGGATATGGAAAGTATTTTGATGGTTGCCAGCAGTGGGTGTAGGGAAATGGTGGAGAGGTGAGGGGATTAAGAAGTACAAATAGGTTGTTCCAGGAATAGCCATGGTGGTATAAAAGTATAGTATAAGAAACAGAGTAGCCCAAGAACTTAAATGCATGACCCATGGACATGAACAATGGTGTGGGAGGATGCTGAGTGGAAGGGGACAAGGGGGAAAAATTGGAACAACTATAATAGCATAATCAATAAAATATAATAGAGGAGGATTTTCAGCAGACTAGGCATCCATGGACCCTCTCTCCCACGTCCTTGATACTGCCACAGTGAAGACGTTGCAGAACCTATCAATGATGTTAAGGCTCTGGTTATACATGATCAAGTCCCTATCCCTATGAAGTATACACTATAATGGGGGAGACAGGCCTCAGGAGTGCAAGTTCCTGATGAAGTATGTTGCATTTTTTATGACATGAAAGTTAGGAAGTGTTCCACACCAGAAGAAATCAGGAAAGGAAAGAAGGCTGTCATTTTTTGTCTCATTCAGACAAAAAGTACATCATTGTAGAAGGCAAAGAGATCTTGGTTGGACATGTTGGTGTAACTATAACTGATGCTTTCAAGCATCTTGTCTCAATGCTTCCTGAGACTGTTGCCATGCTTTGTATGATGCAAGTTGGAAACCAAGAAATCCAGGAAAGAGTTGATTTTTTTGTGTGTGGGCACCAGAGCTAGCACCTCTGAAAAATAAAATGATCTATGCGAGTGCCAAGGGTGCAATCAAAAAGAAATTCAAGGCATAAAACACAAATGTCAAGCTAATGGGCCAGAAGACCTCAATAGAGCTTGAATTGCCAAACAGCTAGGCGGATCCTTAATTGTAGCTTCTGAAGGATACCTTGTGTAGGTCATCGTTCATTGCCACAAATCAAATGCTTCCATGTTTAATGTTATCCTCTTGCTATGTAAATAAAGCAAATGTAGTTAAGCCACGGTCTCATTGAGGGGAGCTATCTTGTCATCTGTTAAAGTAAATTAAATAGTCTATAAACATGTGCAAACAGTTCTAAATAAATTTAAAATCTAAAGTTTTATTGGTGTAAAATTAAATCCTTATTGGCCAAATGCCTGTTTTAATGAGCTGGCTTGTAAAGATTTTTGCTGAGCTCATGATTTTAAGTAATGCAGCTCACAAAACAGTACAAGGTCCTATGAAGAGAATTATTGCATCTTTGTTAGCCTCAGCAATCAATCACTTTGTTTCCTTAGTATAGAGAATTGGTCATTATCTGGTTATAATACTTGCTCAAATTTTCTATTCTCTCTTGAGCTAAACTGAATAATGGAATATAATTCTCACAACATGTATGTAATAACACTAACTACAGTAAGATTAAATTAGACAGTCTTTTAATTCTATGACACATGTAGTGAAGACTGTCTCAGAATTGCGTACAGTGTAATCAGTGCTGCTCTTGCAAAGCACTATTTCAAGCATGTAATTGAGGTATAGGAAGCAACTCCTCGCACCTGTGGTAAAATCACTTCCTAGTCTGGAGAGTCTCCTGAGAGTGACCTTGCATCTTTACAATCTTGACGTGTCCTCAGGAGAATGTGAAGTATCTTTTAACAACCAATTATAATGCAAATTAGGGCCCCACTGTACTACTCTTTGTTAATGAAAATGACAAAACAATATATTGATAAGCTGGGACACTTGTGATAGCTTTAATTGTGTCTTCTTCAGAACTTAATTCTAACACAATTAAGGTATGGAAGAACATTAGGTATATGTTTACTCTGGGGCCTGGGAGAGCTTCTTTTTTTT
Source organism: Artibeus jamaicensis (assembly GCF_021234435.1). Classification (NCBI taxonomy): domain Eukaryota; kingdom Metazoa; phylum Chordata; class Mammalia; order Chiroptera; family Phyllostomidae; genus Artibeus; species Artibeus jamaicensis. Next base: position 25,069,994 of record NW_026521788.1, read on the forward strand.
TTTTTTTTTTTTTAATTAATTAAATTTATTTATTTTTTTGAATTGATTATGCTGTTACAGTTGTTCTATTCCCCCCTCCATTTCCCTCCACCCTGCCCCCCAACCCCACCATTACCCCCCTTTAGTTTATGTCCATGTGTCTCAAGTCCTTTAGGTTCTATATTTCCCAAACTATTCTTGCCCCCCCCCATCTATTTTCTATCTACTGTCTATGCTACCTGTTTTCTGTACCTTCTCCCCCCCCTCCTCCTCCCATTCCCCTGTTGCTAACCCTCCTTGAGATCTTCATTTCTGTTTCCACTCCTGCTCTAGCTGTCCTTTTAGTTTGCTTTCGTTTTAGGTGTGGTTGTTAATAACTGTGGGTTTGTTGTCCTTTCACTGTTCATGTTTCTTTAACTTCTTTTTCTTAGATAAGTCCCTTTAACATTTCATATAATAAGGGCTTGGTGATGATGAACTCCTTGAATTTGGTCTTATCTGAGAAGCACCTTATCTGTCCTTCCGTTCTAAATGAAAGTTTTGCTGGGTAGAGCAATCTTGGTTGTAGGTTTTTAGATTTCATGACTTGGAATATTTCTTTCCAGCCCCTTCTTGCCTGTAAGGTCTCTTTTGAGAAATCTGCTGACAGCCTGATGGGGACTCCTTTGTAGGTGACTGTCCCCTTAGCTCTTGCTGCTTCTAGGATTCTTTCCTTCATTTTAATTTTGGCTAATGTAATTATAATATGCCTTGGTGTGTTTCTTCTTGAGTCCAACTTTTTTGGTACTCTCTGGGCTTCTTGGATTTCTTGGAAGTCTATTTCCTTTGCCAGATTGGGGAAATTTTCTTTTATTATTTGTTCAAATAGTTTTTCCACTGGTGGTTGTGTCTTTCCCCCCTTCTGGTACCCCTATAATTCGGATATTGGAGCGTTTAAAGATGTCCTGGAGGTTCCTAAGACTCTCCTCATTTCTTTGAATTCTTGCTCCTTGACTCTTTTCTGCTTGTCCATTATTTGCTTTCTTCTGGACCCTTGCATTGATTTGAGTCCCAGTTTCCTTTTCATCTCTATGGGATTCCTGTGGAATTCCATTCATTTCCCCTTAATTTAGCCTCCATATGTTTCTCTAATTTGTGGCTGTAATCCACCAAATCTGTGAGAAAGGTGATGACCAGTGTTTTAAACTGTGCATCTGAGAGTTTTGCTATTTCTTCGTCATTTAGATTTATCTCTGGGGCTTTGAGTTCTGCCTGCGACATTTTTGGTCTGTTCTGGCCCTTTAAGTGGGACAAGCGGCGCCTTGGAGTCCCAGGTCGCTGGGTTGTGACGCTGTATGTGGGGGTGTGGTCAGAGCGGGAAATGGCCGCCGCCCCCGCCGCCGCCGGGCTGGTCCAACCGCTTACTCCCTCACTCTCGCGCAACCAGAGTCAATTCGTTGCCACCGCCTCCCCACTGTGTCGCTCCCCCGGTGGGCTGCTCGGCGGCTCACCAGGTCCAATCCTGGGTTTGGAACCCGCGTAACTGGATTCGCGCGCCAATTCCGCGCCGGTCCGACCGAGCCCTCCTTTGTAAGTCCTCACCGGACACTGGTTTCGCACCTTACCGGTCAGGCTGAAGAATTTGTTGTTAGCGGACTTCCGAAAAGTTCAGTTTTCCGTGTTCTGGTTGTGTTTTGTGATGCTAATATTTAGTTGTCCCTAAACTTGGTTGTGTGAGGAGGCAGGCACATCCAGCTAAACCTCCATCTTGGCGGAAGTCCCCTGGGAGAGCTTCTTAACATCCTAGAGCAATGTGTCAGTTGTATGTGAAATGACAAATGATGACATCCACAGAAAGCCACCACCTAATGACACTTAAAAGCAACTGTCTTTAACATCACAGGCACAACACTTTGAACAACACAGATATGCACAAACAGTTGAACTTAAAAATAGCTGTATTGGCTTTATGTAATAAGGGAAGACTTTTAACTTAACAAAATAAAATAAAATAAAATAATAAAATAATAAAATAATAAAATAAAATAAAATAATAAAATAAAATAAAATAAATAAAATAAAATAAAGACTAACAAAAACCTAATCCATTATTTCTCCTAGGAGCAATGATTCAATATTCATTAATTGTGTTTGCAGTAACATTATAGAATATACTACCACAAATAATGAGTGTAGTGTGTGTGTGTGTCTCAAATGAAAAGGTCAGAGATTATATACCATCATATCATATAGTTAATACAATCTTTGGTGAAAGAATTACAGGGTATTTAGGATTTTTTTTTATTTGTGTTTTTTTTAACAATAAAAATATTTTGTTATATGAAAAAAATTGAGTCACTTACAATATTTTAAAATGTGAACTATATTAATAAGCATTCTCAGGTAACCAAAGAAATGTAAAGCAAAAACAGAATATGAACAGTGATTCTTTTCAATGATTAAAAACATAAATCTATAGCTCTCCTCTTAACTACTTAACCTGGATCTTTTAAATGAAACCTCCTATGTGCATACTATGTATTATCTACATACAACTCCCTGATCAGTGAGACTATTCAAATACTAACAATTTGAATCTCACTCATTTACAATCACAGAATTTTAGAGTAGACTCTTTAGAGAGCATACAGTTATGTTTCTAACCTAATGCAAGAGGTTACGATCTTTTTTTTACCACCTTTTTTACAAATTGTCACCCGGCCTCTGACAGAATATATTCGAGGAAAGAGACCATGAGCCAATCTATAGTTTCCTCTTACATAACGCTTTCAAATATGTAAGACAAAACTTACATGTTCCCTTAATCATCTCTTTTCAGGCGAAATATTCTAGTACACCTGTAACTCATTGTAGTATACAACTTTATTCATGCCCTTTTGTAATCCCCTTTCTGAGTATGGGCTGAACCTTGTGACTTGCTTCTAATAAACAGAATACAGCAAAGATGATGGATGTCTCTTCCAAGATTAGGTTACAGACTCTGGCTTCCATTTTCTTCACTGTCATGAAAGCCAGTTGCCATGTTGTAAACTGCTCTATGTAGAGTCCCACAAAGCAAGGAAATGAAGGAGGCCACCAACCAACAAGCCAGCAAGGAACTGACTAGTCAACCTCAATCAACCAACACATGAGGAACTAAAACTGCCAATGACCATGTGAGAGAACCTGAAAGCAGATCCTCACCCAGTTAAGTCTTCAGATGAAATCGAAGCTCCAGCTACAACTTGATTGTAGCCTTTGAGACAGATACCTTGATTCCTGACCCATAGACACTATGAGTTAAAAAAATATTTGTTGTTTTAAATCACTAAATTTGGGGATAATTTGTTATGCAGCAAAAGATAACTAATACATCTATCAATTCACTTCTCATCATAGCCTAAAAATATTCTCACACATTAAATATAGAAATTTATATTCACATATATTAAATAGAGAAAAACTAGAAACATTTTAAATGTCCATCAAGGGGGGTAGATAAATACAATGTGATTTAGTCTTCAGATTTAATGCTGTGCATTATTTAAGTATAGATTAACCACATTTATTTCAATATTAGATTTCAACATAATATGAAAATAAAGTTATAGAACTACTCCTATAAATATTCAATTTACATAAAAATTATAAAACACATAAAGTACTATGATGTGTTACTTGTACATGCATTTTATATGTATATAAAGTTATAAAAATGCATTGCACATGTTTAAATTGTGGATTAAACACAGATTTACCTCTACTACCTCTTAAATTAAGTCTCCACTAAAAGTAAAAAAATACAAAGTATAAAAATCCACAAGGGCAAAGAAACTGGGAAAGAAAATGATTGCAGGTGTAGAATTTACACAAAATTTTGGAAGCCGAAAAGCAGATAAATGTGCAGTAACTGATTAACATACCAGAGATGGAGATGGAGGGTAAATGTTGGCAACCAAAAGCATGCATACTCCCACTAAAGAACCCAGGAAAGGCTCAGGAATTGGAGCTGTCTGCAGGTAGGAACGTGGGGCAGTACTTAAAAATGGTGCAATAATTTTAAAATGTGTTTAAGAAGCAGTTTGATGTTTCAGATTCTTTCAACCCAATACAGCCAGGTAAATGTCATTCCCCTATATCTGAAGACTGTAGGCTTACTTTCTGAAGAGTGTGGTGGGCCAAAGAGGGTGTGATTCTAAGACATCAAGCACAGGTAACCTGGGTAAGATGCCTTATTAAAAACAGGGCAACTTGCCCTAGCTGGTGTGGCTCTGTGGACTGAGTGCCTGCCTGCAAACCAAAGGATTGCTGGTTCAAGTTCCAGTCAGGGCACATGCCTAGGTTGCAGGTCAGGTCCCCAGTATAAGGGGGTGTGTAAGAGGCAACCACACACTGATGTTTTTCTCCCTCTCTTTCTCCCTCCCTTCCCCACTCTCTAAAAATAAATTTTAAAAATCTTTAAAAATAATAATAAATACATGGTGTTGAAAAAATTGGATACTTGCAAAAGAATGAAATTAGACCATCTCCTTTTTAAAAAGATATTATTTACTTATTTTCAGAAAGAGAGGAAGGGAGGGAGAAAAGGGGAGAAAGAAACATTGACATGTAAAAGAAATATCAATCGGTTGCCTCTCACATGCCCCCAATGACCCACAACCTAGGCATGTGCCCTGACAGAAAACTGAACCAGAAAGCTTTCAGTTCATAGGCTGGCCTGAAATCCGCCGAGCTACACCAGCCAGGGCTAGACCACCTTCTTACACCATACATAAGAAAAAACTCAAGATGGATTAAAGACTTAAATGTTAGACTCAAAGCCATAAAAATCAAAATCATAGGCAGTAAAACCTCAGACATTTCAGATATAGCAATATATTTTCTGATATATCTCCTCATGTAAGGCAAACAAAAGAAAAAAATAAACAAATGGGACCATATCAAACTAAAAACTTTTTGCAGAGCAGAGGAAACCATCCACAAAATGAAAAGAAAACCCACTGAATGGAAGAATATATTCACCAATGATACAACTGATAAGGGGTTAATATCCAAAATTTATAAAGAACTTGTAAAACTCAACACCAAAAAAACAAACAGTCCAATAAAAAAATGGGCAAAGGACCTGAACAGACACTTCTCCAAAGAGGATATACATATGCCCAACAGATACATGAAAAGATGCTCAATGTCACTAATTACCAAAGAAATACAAATTTCTCTGATATCCACAAGGAGATATCATCACTTCACACCTGTCAGAATGGCTATTATCAATAAATCAACAAACAGCAAGTGTTGGTAAGGATGTGGAAAAAAGGGAATCCTTGTGCACTGTTGGTTGGAATGAAGACTGGTGCAGCCACTATGGAAACAATATGGAGTTACCTCAAAAAATTAAAAATTGAACTGCCTTATGACCCAGAAATTCTGCTTGTGCAAATTTACCCAAGAAACCTGAAACACTAATTCAAAAGAATATATGCACCTCTATATTCACTGCAGCATTATTTACAATAGCCAAGATTTGGAAGCAGCCCAAGTGTCCATCAGTAGATGAGTAGACACAAAAGCTGTGATACATTTATACAATGTAAAAAAGAAGGAAACCTTACCTTTTGCAACAGTATGGATGGACCTAGCAGTATTATGCTAAGTGAAATAAGCCAGTCAAAGACAAGTATCATATTATTTCACTCACATGTGGAATATAATGAACAAAATTAATTAACATACAAAATAGAAGCAGGGTCATAGATATAGAGAGCAGACCCTCAAAGGGGAGGGGATTTGGGGGCTGGGTGAAAAAGGTGAAGGGATTAAGAAAAAAACTTCACAGATACAGACAATGGTACGTGATTACCAGAGGGAAAAGGTGGTGGGGGACGTAGCAGAGGGTAAAGGAGGGATAAATGGTGATGGAAGGAGACTTGACTTGGGGTGGTGAACACACAATGCAATATATAGATGATGTATTATAGAACTGTACACCTGAAGCTGATATAATTTTATTTCAGGAAGAAAAATCTTATAATCATTGTGTAATACTATATAGCTCAGGTTCAGTATTTGTAAAATATAAACAATAAATAATAATTTAATGCCCCTCCCAATTACAGAATTATATTGAGACTATAAGGGAGAAGACCTATATGCATTAAAGAGCCAAAACCATATTCTATGGCATTTATATATGTTTAATATCTTATACCAAGTGATAAATTATACTATTAGAAATATTTCGGGCAGGTGAATATCATTGCCTCAGAAGGTGGGGTAACTGCTATTTTTCCTTCTCTGCATATAACACTATTTGGCTCTGACCAGTGTGGTTCAGTTGGTTCAGCACCATCCTGCAAAGCAAAGGGTCACCACTGATTCCTGCTCAGGGCACGTGCCTGGGTTGCAGTTCGTCTCAGTCAGGGTCTTATGTGAGGCAACTGATTGAACATTCTCTCCTTCTCTTTCTCCCTCCCTCTCCCTCTCTCCTAAAATAAACAAATAAAATATTTATAACACTATTTGAATTTTTAAAACTATACACATTACTTCGATAAAATAAGATTTAATAATAGGGAGAGTGAAAAGGCTTTGGCTTTATCTACAGTGTCTTATTTCTGGGGGGGGGGACAGCTGTTAAAATGGTTAATTCTGGTAGGACTAGAAATATTTGTTATAGTATTTCTTTTGCAGTTTTAAAATTTCTCAACACTTCCTTCCCCAAATCCCAATAGATTCCTCTACAAATTGTTTTCAGACCATTTACAGTTCTGTCTGCCTCCCTTGGAATGCTCTCAACTTTGTCAGTGTCAACTGAAATAGCCAATATGCAAAATGTATTTCCAATCCAGTACAAAAATAAAGTGGAACTAATAGTTTTGTGACCTGGATAAACTCCTGGTAATATAGCTGAACGTATTTTTAGCAGCCACATTGCACAGGCAGTTCCTGCTACATTTATGGTTAACCAAAATTCCCAGATATTTTTCATATAAATTGCTGCCCAACCATCTCTTTCTCATACTGTTTTTGAGCATTTTAGGCTTTAAATTTAAACATAGGCTTATCCTTGTTAAATTTCATTTCAATTTGAGCCCATGATTTCATCCATTGATATAATTTTAAGGCTCTACTCATCATCTGTCATATTAACTACTCTGGCAGCTTTGCAAATTACATACCTGATTAACATTTTAAAAAATTTCTACTCTATCCAAAGTCCAAAAATAGGACTTCCGCCAAGATGGAGGCATAGGTGGATGTGCCGTGCCTTCTCACACAACCAAGTTTAGAGACAACTAAATATTAGCAACAGAAAACACAGCCAGAACACGGAAAATTGAACTTTTCGGAAGTCCGTTAACAACAAATTCTTCAGCCTGACCAGTAAGGGGCAAAACCAGCGGCTGGTGAAGCGGGGTTGCACAGGAAAACTCGGTCAGACGGACTCAGGCGCGGGGAATCCAGGCCGCGGAATCCAGGCGCAGGGTTGGACCTAGTGAGCAACAGCAAGCGACCAGGCGAGCGACCTTGGGGGAGACAGCGGGGGACCGGGGCTGCGTGTTGACTGTGGTCGCGCATTTGTGCGCGGGTGGACAGGCGAGGGAGTGAGCGGCTGGACCGGGGCCCAGCGGGACCCCGCGGCAAGCGGCAGTGGAGAGCGCCGCCATTTCCCTGCTCTGACCCCACCTCCACATACAGCGTCATAACCCAGCGACTCTGAGTGGCCCTGCCCTGGTGAACCACCTAAGGCACTGCTCCTCACCCAGCAGTGAGAAACAGCAGAGGGGGTCGCCATTTCCCCGCTCGGACCACGCCCCCACATACAGCGTCACAACCCAGCGACCTGGGAGTCAAAGACCCGCTTCTCACACTTAAAGGGCGTGAACAGACCAAAAATGGTGCAAGAAGATCTCAAAGCCCCAGAGCCTATAGATCTAAGCGATGAAGAAATAGCAAAACTCTCAGACGCACAGTTTAAAACACTGGTCATCAGGATCCTCACAGAACTGGTTGATTATACCGACAAATTAGAGAATCATATGAAGGCGAAACTAATTGAAATGAATGGAATTCCACAGGAAACCCATAGCGTTGAAAAGGAAACTGGGACTCAAATCAATGGAGTGGACCAGAAGAAAGCAAATAATGGCCAAACAAAAAAGAGTCAGGAAGCAAGAATTCAAAGAAATGAGGAGAGTCTTAGGAACCTCCAGGACATCTTTAAACGCTCCAACATCCGAATTATAGGGGTACCAGAAGGGGGAAAGGCACAGCCACCAGTGGTAAACTTATTTGAACAAATAATAAAGGAGAATTTCCCCAATCTGGCAAAGGAAATAGACTTCCAGGAAATCCAGGAAGCTCAGAGAGTACCAAAGAAGTTGGATCCAAGAAGGAACACACCAAGGCACATCATCATTACATTAGCCAAGATTAAAATGAAGGAGAGAATCCTAGAAGCAGCAAGAGCTAAGGGGACAGTCACCTACAAAGGAGTTCCCATCAGACTGTCAGCAGATTTCTCAAAAGAGACCTTCCAGGCAAGAAGGGGCTGGAAAGAGGTATTCCAAGTCATGAAATCCAAAGACCTACAACCAAGATTGCTCTATCCAGCAAAACTTTCATTTAGAATGGAAGGACAGATAAAGTGCTTCTCACATAAGATCAAATTCAAGGAGTTCATCATCACCAAGCCCTTATTATATGAAATGTTAAAGGGACTTATCTAAGAAAAAGAAGTTAAAGAAACATGAACAGTGAAAGGACAACAAACTCACAGTTATTAACAACCACACCTAAAACAAAGACAAACTAAAAGGACAGCTAGATCAGGAGTGGAAACACAGAAATGAAGATCTCAAGGAGGATTAGCAACAGGGGAGTGGGAGGAGGAGAAGGGGGGAGAAGGTACAGAAAATAAGTAGCATAGACAGTAGATAGAAAATAGATGGGGGGGCAAGAATAGCATGGGAAATATAGAATCTAAAGGACTTGAGACACATGGTCATAAACTAAAGGGGGGGTAATGGTGGGGATGTGGGGGTAGGGTGGAGGGGAATGAAAGGGGGAATAGAAAAACTGTAACAGCATAATCAATAAAAAAATTTAAAAAAAAAAACAAAGTCCAAAAATAATCCACCAGAAACTTTCCTAGTAAAATCAAGAGTATTAGTGGGTACAGTTATTCAATCTTTTACACATTCTTTTAATCAACCGAACTATATTTTATTACATATCAGCCACAGGTATATCATGAAAAAATATGAAACTGTAGGATTATGTCTATAACTAGAGCAATCCCCTGATCTACTAACCTCATAATTCTAAATAGAAATAGAAGTGCGGGATTCAAGAATAGAAAGAGAAAGAAGCTGTTACGATAAATCAACCCATGCCAACTTTTTGTTTAATACTCCATTATCGCCTGTTTGATCATTGGTAACTGAATTTTCTCAGTAGCTAATATCAATTTTTACAGGTCTATAGTTTTCCAGCTACTTTCCTCATTTAGTACATCAGAACATTTGTCTCTATCTGGTTTGTATGATTACTCAAATATTAAAACTGTGATTCTGAGATCATTAGTTAATTCAACACTCTGAATTGAGCTGAGCCTTAAGATATAAATTCCTTTTTAAATATTCAGCTGTACCATACTGGTCTATAATTTCTAGTTTACAATTTGCTATGCACTTTCTGGTTTGAAAATTATTGTTCTTGCTGCTAATAATAATGTACACAGTACTTTTTTTAAACCCTCACCCAAGAATTTTTTATTCATTTTAGAGAGAGAGGAAGGAGAGGAGAGAGAGAGCAAGTGAGTAAGAGTGAGAAGAATCTCACACTGATGAGAGAGTAACATCAGTTGTTTGTCTCCTGCACACACCCTGACTAGGGATCAAATCCTCAACCTAGGCATGTGCCCTGACCAGGGATCGAACCCACAACCTTTTGGTACATGGGACAACACTCCAACCAACTCAGCCACCCAGCCAGGGCCATAGTAGTTATTTTTTTAAAGAACTTTGTAATTCTTTTTTTTTTTAAGGTTTTATTTATCTTTAGAGGGGAAGGAGAGAGGGAGAGAAATATCAATGTATGGTTGCCTCTCATGTGTCCCCTACTGGGAACTGGCCTGCAACCCAGGCATGTGCCCTGACTGGGAACCGAACCACGATCCCCTGGTTCGCAGGCCCGCACTCAATCCACTGAGCCACACCAGCCAGGGCTGAACTTTGTAATTCTTTTAAAAGTTCCATAAATAGGTTGGACAAAAATTAATATACCAGCCTTGGCTAGTGTGACTCAATTGGAACATCATCCTGTAAACTGAAAGGTCGCAGTTTGATTCCCAGCCAGGGTACATACCTAGGTTGCAGGTTCCCTCCCTGATGCAGACAGGGAAACTAATCGATGTTTCTTTCTTGCCCTAATGTTTCTCCCCCTCTCTCTCCTCCTCCTCCCTTCCCCTCTCTCTAAAATCAATAAGCACGTCCTCAGTATATTAAAAAATTAACACACCATTATCTCATTTTATATATAAGGAAACTGAAACACAGAGATTAAAATTATTTGCCCACGGTCAGAGAGCTACAATGAACTAAAATCTCCTATTGTAGTCTAGGGCTCTTTTCATAAAGCCATATGGATCTCTAATACAAAACTACTGAAGATGGAACATAAAATCTCATGCATAAAAACTGATTTTTCTATTAGTGATTGACAGGTACTAAAGAAATGGGCGTGGCATAAAAGAGCAAAAAGATTCTATGGTGAAAATGTTCTGTAACTTTACTGTATCAACGTTAACATCCTGATTGTAATAATTACACTACAGTTTTGCAAGATGTTACAGAGTTAGAGGTCTCTATAACTGTGTGAACCTAGATTTATCCCAAAATAAAAGTTAAATAAAAATAAGTAATTGGTTTTCTTTATAAATCTAATTTTATTTTAAAGAGGCTTACTTAAAGTGAATAGTTTAGGCAAATTAAAATAAAACAAAATAGAATCATGCATAGGGCTCTGAAAGCAGCCCAATGGACTTCAAAAGTAGAATAAATCCCATCAACTAAAGGCTCAAAAAAAAAAAAAGCCGTAAGATCCTTGGAAAATGAAAAAGAGAGCCCAGGATTCTTATTTTCCAAAACAGTAAAACCAAACAAGACACTGAAGGAAAGAAATTATTAAGTCACCACCAAAAGAATCACTAGAATAAAGTCAGAAGCACCAAGCTTTCCTCAACCCTTCACTTCAGTTCTCAACGGAAACACTGAATGTGCATGTGTGTCACCTTCAGCCTGATATTCACAGCCACACATTTCAAGAGTCCCAAAATAGCTTTTTTGCTACTCACAAAGTACTCGAGGCTTCAACAACTTCCTGCTTCTCCAGCTGCAGGACTTGCAATTAGGAAAACACTCACTCAGCATCTACAGCAGGTCTGGTAAGAAGCATGAGCTCATCCCTTCAGATGCGCACCTGATTCTCAGGAAGGTGCTTCTGCAGCAAGCAGGTTTTTATGTATTTAAAGTGACGCCCACAACCTGTGCAACCACTTGTCCAGAGCCAGAACAAGTCCTTCCCTGTACACGCCTAGTGCCATATAATCATTTCCTGCTCTAGCCACTTCACACAGTCACCAAGTTCAGGTGTCAGTGGCTGCAGCAGCAGCTGCTGCTGCTTCCATAATAACCTCTCTAGAAACGGATTTCATTTTCAGCTATAAAAAAGCTCAAATCCGCCACTACTATCCTGTGAACATAGCACTGTTTGTTTCAACAGCTCCTTGCCCAAAGTCAGACCTTACCAGACTCACCCTTTTTCAGAATTTACGATTCATTTTCCTAAACCAGGAACAGAAGGCTTCTAGATCTCTCTTATTGTTTGTCCTGCTGCTAGTGTCTCAACCCAGCCAGCTAAATGTGCCCTATGTAGTTAGAGCTAAATGCTGCAAATTCGTTTGCCTCTCAGTTTCACTACTTCTAAGCCATTTACTCTACCACAGTCACCTATTTATTGGTAAAGTACTTAATAATTCTAACCCAAAAGATATATAAACTTCATTTCAAATGATATAATACTGGTACTAAATATCTTCAATCAAAAGTATCTGTGTAGCAAACAGTCATACAACAAATATTTCTGTGCACCTATTACGTACAACTCTGACAGAGTGCTGAATTGGACTTCAAACTAAACTAAATAAAATAAAATCTGAGAAAGAACCCTTCCCACCTTAGCCTTCCTCAGGACACTTCTGCAGTGTTTTTACTTCTTCCATACACTGCACTAAACTTCTAATACAATAAGAAGGTGGCTAAGGAGTACAAACTAGTCAAGAGAAACACTTATATTCCTTAATGGTTACCTTAGAGAGATGGCGAAGGACCTGCAATCAAGAAAGGGAAACCTGGGACTTCCGCCAAGATGGAGGTATAGGTGGATGTGCCGTGCCTTCTCACACAACCAAGTTTAGGGACAACTAAATATTAGCATCAGAAAACACAACCAGAACACGGAAAATTGAACTTTTCGGAAGTCCGTTAACAACAAATTCTTCAGCCCGACCGGTAAGGGGCGAAACCGGCATCTCGTGAGGGGTTGCACAGGAGGACTGGGTCGGACCCGGGCGCGGAATCCAGACGCGCGAATCCAGACGCACGGGTTCCAGGCGCAGGGTTGGACCTAGTGGGCGACTGAGCAACCCACCGGGTGAGCGACTGCAGAGGAGACAGTGGGGAGGCGGTGCTTCGTGTTGACTGCGGTTGCCTGTTTGCGGGCGAGCGGACAGGCGAGGGAGTGGGCGGTTGGACCAGGCCCCGGCGGTCCCCGTGGCAAGCGGCAGTAGAGGGCGCCGCCATTTCCCCGCTCTGACCACGCCCCCAAATACAGCGTCACAACCCAGCGACCTGGGAGTCCAAGGCGCCGCTTCTCACATTTAAAGGGACAGAACAGACCAAAAATGTCGCAGGAAGACCTCAAAGCCCCAGAGATAAATCTAAGCCACGAAGAAATAGCAAAACTCTCAGACACACAGTTTAAAACACTGGTCATCAGGATCCTCACAGATCTGGTTGATTATAGCCACAAATTAGAGAATCATATGAAGGCTAAACTAATGGAAATGAATGGAATTCCACAGGAAACCCATAGCGTTGAAAAGGAAACTGGGACTCAAATCAATGGAGTGGACCAGAAGAAAGCAAATAATGGCCAAACAGAAAAGAGTCAAGGAGCAAGAATTCAAAGAAATGAGGAGAGTCTTAGGAACCTCCAGGACATCTTTAAACGCTCCAATATCCGAATTATAGGGGTACCAGAAGGGGGAAAGACACAACCACCAGTGGAAAAATTATTTGAACAAATAATAAAAGAAAATTTCCCCAATCTGGCAAAGGAAATAGACTTCCAAGAAATCCAAGAAGCTCAGAGAGTACCAAAAAAGTTGGACTCAAGAAGAAACACACCAAGGCATATCATAATTACATTAGCCAAAATTAAAATGAAGGAGAGAATCCTAGAAGCAGCAAGAGCTAAGGGGACAATCACCTACAAAGGAGTCCCCATCAGACTGTCAGCAGATTTCTCAAAAGAGACCTTACAGGCAAGAAGGGGCTGGAAAGAAATATTCCAAGTCATGAAATCTAAAGACTTACAACCAAGATTGCTCTATCCAGCAAAACTTTCATTTAGAATGGAAGGACAGATAAGGTGCTTCTCAGATAAGATCAAATTCAAGGAGTTCATCATCACCAAGCCCTTACTATATGAAATGTTAAAGGGACTTACCTAAGAAAAAGAAGATAAAAAAGATGAACAGTGAAAGGACAGCAAGCTCACAGTTATTAAGAACCACACCTAAAACAAAAGCAAACTAAAAGGATAGCTAGATCAGGAGCAGAACCATAGAAATGAAGATCACAAAGAGGGTTAGCAACAGGGGAGTGGGAGGAGGGGAAGGAGGGAGAAGGTACAGAAAATAAGTAGCATAGACAGTAGATAGAAAATAGATAGGGGGGGGGAAAGAATAGCAGGGGAAATACAGAACCTAAAGGACTTGAGACACATGGACATAAACTAAAGGGGGGTAATGGTGGGGATGGGGGGGCAGGGTGGAGGGGAATGAAGGGGGGAATAGAACAACTGTAACAGCATAATCAATTTTTAAAAAATAAAAAATAAATAAATAAATAAATAGACAATTAAATAAATAAATAAATAAAATAAAATAAAAAAAGAAAGGGAAACCTAGGGTCTTTCAACTAATTTAGTATTGTTTAGTGTCCTGGATAGTGACTACAAGAAAGTTTACTGTATTATTCTTTTTAAATGTCTTAAATAATAATAATAATAATATTTTAAAAACAAAAAAGTGGAATTTCTGTGATTCAAAGACAATCAACAGAGTGAAAAGGCAACAGAGTGGGGAAAATATTTGTCAATCATTTATTTGATAGGGAGTTAATATCCAAAATATATTAAAAACTACACCTTAACATCAACCAATTTAGAAGTTCGAAAAGAACTTGAATGAACTTTTCTCCAAAGAAGATATATGAATGTCCAATAAGCACATGAAAAGATGCTCAACATCACAAGTCATTAGGGAAAAGCAAATCAAAACCACAATGAGATACTGTTTCATATCCAGTAGGATGGCTATTATTAAAAAGACAGAAAATAACAATTGTTGATGAGGATGGAGAAATTGGAACACTTGTGCACTGCCAGTGGGATTGTAAAATGGTGTAGCCATTATGGAAAATAGTATGGCAATTCCTAAAAAGTTTAAAATATTATCCAGCAATTCCACTTCTGGGTATATATTCAAAGGAATCTAAAGCCGGGGCCTCAAAGAGATCATGGTGCACCCTCTTCATAACAGCATTTTCACAACAGCCAAAAGATGAAAGCAACCCAAGTGAATGGATAAGCAAAATGTGAGATATAAATCTAAATATATATATATGTACATATACATATTCACACAGTGAAATATTTATTCAGCCTTAAGAATTCAGCCTTATTTATTCTTTTTAAGAATTTTCTTAAGAAGAAATGTGTATACATGCTACAACACAGGTAAACCTGGTGGACATTACACTAAGTGAAATAGACATACACCAAAGGACAAACACGCTGTGATTCCATTTATATCAGGTACTAAGAACAGTCAAATTCAGAGACAGACAGTAGAATGGTAATTACCAGCAACTGGGGGAGGAAGGAAAAGAGTGTTGTTTAATGGGTACAGAATTTCAGTTTTGTGAGATGAAAAGAGTTCTGGAGATTGTTTATCAATAACATGAGGGTATTTAATAATACTGAACTGTACATTTAAAATTGGTTAAGGTGGTAAAATTTATTTTGTGTATTCTACCATAATTTAAAATCAAAACAGGTCTTTGCCTGATGAATGTTAAGATATTAAGTAAGAAAAACTCTAAATTCAAATTCAGTCTGCTGCTTTTCTCCTCTTTGAAAAACAATTTGAATGTTACTGGTGATAATTCTTGAAAAATAATCATGTGCCATAGGCAATAGGCAAATTCATTACTCTGATCAGTTTCATACAAATAAAGAACCTAATATATTGAAGGCAGCAAATGTACTTCTACAAAAGTATAAAATAAATATCATTACTAAGTTCTGATGGCAGTAAAACGACTTAGCCTTAATAACACCTAAATATTAAGGATGGTGGCTTAGAAATTAAATAGTTATTATTTGTTATCTCCTTTATAAAGTTAGAAATCTGCATTAAATTATATTAGCCCCATTCCTGAGGCTTATTCACAAGGGTGGAGATGAGAAAACTATAATTAACTAATAAATAATCCTTAAAGGAAGAAATGTGCTTCACTGGGTTGCTGTATGGATTAAATGGGCTATTTCATGCAAAGCACTGAGCACAATGATTGGCACATGGAATTGCTCAACAAAACATTCAAACTCTCTGCGTACAGTTTTCTCACATCCCCATATTTCCCCTTGAACCAACATAATCAAAATGAGTTTGCTATTTTTAAGATAAACATGAACAGTATTTGAAATAACTATATATAGTTCATAAAGTGATTTTGAATCACCATAGTTTATTACTTAATGGTTGAATGAAGGAAAAATAAAACTAAAATCTGAATGCCTACTACATGACAGCTATTGCGCTAAGAATTAACATCTATTATTACACTTAATTTGCTCAGGTAGTATATTATAATCCTAATTTCACAGATAAGGGAACTGAGATTCAGAAATATTTAATAATTTGCTCAGTTTTCCACAGTAATATAAAATTGACGGGTTGAGATTTGAATTCTATCCAGCCCCAAAACTCATATTCTTATCACTAAAACTACCTTAGGCCCTGTGGAAGGTAATTTCTCATTCTTGTGTTCAATTATTCATTGACTGACTCTCATTTAATCAAACAATTCAAAGCTACCAGGCAAACTGTACTGTTAATGATATAATGTATACAGCAGCCTCTGCCCTCATAGCCTAGAAGGCGTATGTGTCTGAGGAGACAGAGGGATGAATGAGCACCAATCAACCACGATACAATCGAATAAGAGCCCGAGAATAGTAGAATAAGCAGGAAACATGGAGGGTGAATACTAGATTAGGAAAATCTAAAAAATCATTGCAGAAGAATTACCATTTCAGCTAAATTTTTTTAAAGTGGTTTTACAACTTGATAAAAAGTATCTACACAAAAACCTACAGCTAACATTACACTTAATGGTGAAATACTAAATGCAAGCCCTGGCCAGGTAGCTCAATTGAGTAGAGTGTTGTCCTGATACACCAAGGTTACAGGTTCAGTCCTGGTCAGAGCACGTACAAGACTCAACTCCTTCCTCTCGCTCTAAAATCAATCAATAGATAAAAATTTTAAATGAAGAAATACTAAATGGCCCATCACCCAAGGGTAAGGCACAAAGCAAGGATTTCTGCTCTTACTACTCTTATTCAACCACAGTATTAAAAGTTCTAAGCACTGTAATAGGTAAGAAAGAGAAATAAAAAGCATATGGATTGAAAAGGGAGAAATAAAACTATCTCTACTTGCAAATGATATGCTTGTCTGCATAGAAAATCTCAAGGAATCTACAAAACAAACTCCCAGAAGTAATAATAACAAATTGCAGGATATAAAATAAACACACAAAAATCAATCACATTTCTATATACTTAATAATAAACAGAAACCAAAATGTAAAACACATTACCATTTACAATCACTCCAAAAAAATTAAATGCTTAAGTATACAATTATCAAAACATATTTGGGGTCTGTATGCTGCATATTATGAAATGCTGAAAAAAGTCGAAGATCTAAACAAACAAAGAGGATTTGAAGATTTAGCATGATAAAAATGTCAATTCTCCCAAAATTGATCTGTAGGTTTAATGTAATTCAAGCCCAGCAAGGCTTTTTGTAGACACGGACAAGATTATTCTAAAACTTACATAGAATGGTACAAATTCTAGAACTGTTAACCCAATCTTGACAAAGAAAAATAAATGGGAAGAATTACTTTATCCAATATTAAAGCTTACTACATAGTTAAAGTTATCAAAACAGTGTGATAATGGCAGAGAGATAGACACACCAATTACTAGAACAAAGAATAGAGAATCCAAAATTAAACCCACATATATTCTTAAATGATTTTTGACAAAGATGCAAAAGCAATTTGATGGAGAAAGGAAAAGTTTTTCAATACATACTGATAGAGCATTTGGACATACATAGATAAAAAACTGAACTCAAGTTCAGACTAAGATGGAGGCACAACCAAAAGAAGGACAACAATTTAAAAACAATAATCAACTAGAACTGCCACTATATCAAGCTGCATGGAACTCTGACAACCAAGCAGTTAAAGAAACATTCATCCAGACCAGTAGGAGGGGTGGAGATGGGCAGCCAGGTGGGCAGAGAGGACCTGTGGCAAGGTGGTAGATGTGTGGGCGAGGAGGGGCTGGATGACCGGGAAAATTGGGAAAACCGGAAAGTAAAGATTCAAAATAGTAGCTGTAAAATACTGTGGGGGTTGCAAAGGCAGGAGAAACTCCCAGTCTCGCAGGAGAGTTCGTTAGAGTGGAGCAAGGGAGCAGCCGGCATTGCTCCTTCTCTCACCCTTCCCCCACACATTGCAGCACAGTGCCACATTGCAGCAAAGAGGGTTGTCCCACCCTGGCCACTGCCTAAGGCTCTGCCCCTTACAATGTAACAGGTGCACCAAGACAAAGAAATATGGAGCAAATGAAAGAACAGATCAAAACTCCAGAAAAAGGGCTAAGCAATGAGGAGACAGACAACCTATCTGATGCAGAGTTCAAAACACTGGTAATCAGGTGTGCCAGCCACGATGGAGGCACGAGCAGACACGCTTTGCTTCCTTGCACGACCAAAAGAAGGACAACAACCAATTTAAAAACAAAGAACAACCATAACTGCCAGAAAAACATTTGCATGGAAGTCCAACAACCAAGGAGTTAAAGAAACATTCATCTAGATGGTAGAGGGATGAAGACAGGTAGCCAAGAGGAGAGGATGCACGGCAAGGCAGCAGCTGGTGGACCACAAGGGTGATCCCACATTCACATGGACAGGCCTGGAGGAACAACAGGGAGTAAGACAGACTGGAAAACCCAGGGTTTCAGTGAGGGAAACTAAAGACTCAAAACCCCAGGCTAAAAAAGAAATCTATAGGGGCAGCAGGAGAAACTCCAGCTTCACAGGAGAGTTCATTGGAGAGACCCACAGGATCCTAAAACATACATACACACACCCACCTAGAAATCAGCAACTGAAAGGGCACGATCTGCTTGTGGGAGTGAGGGAAGTGACAGAAAGTGGGACAATAGCAGAGCAAATGGCAATGTGCCCTCTCTGACCCCTCCCTCATAGACAGTGCCACAACACAGCAAAGGAGGTTGACCACCCTGGCAAATACCTAAGGCTCCACCTCTTACCGTGACAGGTGTGCTGAGACAAAGAAATACGGACCAAATGAAAGAACAGATCAAAACTTCAGAAAAAGAGCTAAGTGATAAGGAGAGAGCCAACCTATCTAATGCAGAGTTCAAAACACTGGTAATCAGGATGCTCACAGGACTGATTGAGCTCAGTCACAAAATGAGGGAAGAAATGAAGGCTACACAGAGTGAAATAAAGCAAAATATATAGGGAACCAACAGTGATGGGAAGGAAACTGGGACTCAAATCAATAATTTAGAACAAAAGGAAGAAATAAGCATCCAACTAGAACAGAATGAAGAAACAAGAATTTTTTTTAATGAGGAGAGGCTTAGGAACCTCTAGGACAACTTTAAACATTCCAACACCTGAATCATGGGAGTGCCAGAAGAAGAAGAGGAAGAGCAAAATACTGAAAACTTATCTGAACAAATAATGAAGGAGAACTTCCCCAATCTGGCAAAGGAAATAGACTTCCAGAAAGTCCAGGAAACTCAGAGAGTCCCAAAGAAATGGGGGACCCAAGGAGGAACACACCAAGGCACATCATAATTAAGTTACCCAAGATTAAAGATCTTAAAAGCAGCAAGAGGAAAGGAGAGAAGTACCTACAAAGGAGTTCCCATAAGGCTGTCGGCTGATTTCTCAAAAGAACTGGAAAGAAGAATTCAAAGTCATGAAAGGCAAGGACCAACATCCAAGATTACTCTATCCAGCAAAACTAGCACTTAGAATGGAAGGGCACATAAAGTGCTTCCCAGATAAGGTCAAGTTAAAGGAGTTCATCATCACCAAACCCTTATTATATGAAATGTTAAAGGGACTTGTCTGACAAAAAGAAGGTGATCAACTATATGGACAGTAAAATGACAAAACCAACTCACAACTATCAACAACTGAACCTAAAAACAAAAACTGAGCAAACAACTAGAACAGGAACAGAATCAGAGAAATGGAGATCACATGGAGGATTATCAGTGGGGAGGGGGAAAATGAGGGGAAATGGTACAGGGAATAAGAAGTATAGATGGTAGGCATAAAATAGACAGGGGGAGGGTGGTTAAGAATTGTATAGGAAATGGAGAAGCCAAAGAACTTACATGTACAACTCATGGACATGAACTAAGGGGGGGTGGCAGGAATATTGAAGGGTGGGGGGGATGCAGGGCAGAGAGGGCATAAAGGGGAAAAACCTGAGACAACTGTAACAGCATAATCAATAGAATATGCTTAAAAAAGTAAAGAAGAATTGAACTCTATTTTCTTTCAAGTTGTGTTTATTTCTTTTCTGAAGTCAATTTAAACTTCACTCCTCAAGCAAAAATAAAACTGAAATGATCACAGACTTTATATGTAAGACAAAAAACTTTTTAAAAATGTTTGGGCTCTAGAGTTAAACAAAGAGTTCTTAGATTTGCTACCCAAAGCATGATTCATAAGAGGAAACTGATAAATTATATCTCATCAATATTAAAAACTTTTATTCTATAAAAGCCCAGGTGAAAGGACGAAAAGATAAGCTACAGACTGGAAAAAATAAATATTAAAAATATCCAAACCATATATTCAACAAAAGGACTAGTACCTAGAATATATAAAGATCTCTCATTTGAAGGCACATAAGACATGAAGAGACCTTTTACCAAATAGGATTTACACACAGCAAATAGGCACACAAAGATGTTCAATGTCATCAGCCAGTAGGGAAATCAAAACTGCAATGCACCATCACTACACATCTATCAGAACAGCTAACACACAAAGTAGTGACAATGCCAAATGAGGGTGAGGGGTTCAAAGAACCCGGATCACTGATATATTGCTGATGGGAATGTAAAATGTACTGCCATTCTAGAAAATAGTTTGACAGTTTCTTAAAAAACTAAACATACAACTCCTAAACATGTATCCTAGAGAAATGAAAATGAATATTCACATAAAACTTGTACATGAATGTTCATAGTAGCTATATTTGTAACAGGCAAAAACTGAAATCAGCGAAGATGTTCTTCAACAGATGAGTGTTTAACAAATGGTAGTATATCATTACCATATAGTACTCAGAAATAAAAGAAACAAACTACCCATACATGCAGAAACTTGAATAAATCTCCAAGAAACGATACTGAATGAAAAAAGCAACACTAAAAAGTTATATACTATATGATTCCATTTACATTTTTGAAGAGATAAAGTTTTAGAGAGAGAGGACAGATCAGTGGTTGCCAGGGATGGTGGTATCTATGGAGCAATACTCAAGATCCTTGTGGTTTGAGAAATGTTCAGTATTTTCACTACAGTAATGGATACATGAACCTATACATGTAAAAAAAGTCATACAGAACACACACATCCTGAATATTAGTAAAACTGGGGAAATCTGAATAAGATCAGTGGTATGTCTCAAGGTCAATACCCTGGTTATAACATTATACTGCAGCTTTGCAAAATGTTACCATTTTAGGAAATGGGACAAAATACACAAGAGATCTCTCTATATTATTCTTACAACTGCATATGAATCTACAATTAACTCAATACAAATTTTAATTAAAAAATTATGGTGCCCTAACAGGTGTGGCTCAGTGGCTTGGGTGTCATCCTGCAAACCAAAAGGTCTCTGATTCAATTCCCATTCAGGGCACATGACTGGATAGCAGGTTTGGTCTCCAGCCAGGGACTTGTGGGAGGCGACCCATCCATGTTTCTCCTGCACATTAATGTTTCTCTCCCTTTCTTTCTCCCTTCCCTCCCCTCTCTCTAAAAATAAATAAAATCTTTAAAAAATATATCTGGGCCCTGGCATACAAAAGGCAACCAATCAATATTGCTCTCTCACATTGATGTTTCTCTCAAGTCAGTACACATATTGTCATGTGAGGATTAAAGAAATAAAAATAAATAAATAACATCTTATTTATTTCTTTAGAAGTATATACATGACAAGAACTGTCCAGAAAGTATCCATCCAAGTAATATGAAAAAGAGAGACATTTATTGGAGAAGATATAAGCTATGAGAAGCATTGTACACAAGACAATGACAGCTCTGTTCCCTTCAAAGTAGGCACCTTGGGATCTCACACAGTTCTCCCAATCGCCATCAGCTGTCCTGTCATATTTTCCTGAATCTCATCCACAGTCTGAAATCTCTTCCCTTTCAAAGGTGATTTTAGTGTTGGGAAAAGCCAGAAGTTGCAGGGTGCCAAATCTGGCCTGTAAGGGGCCTGAGTCACCTGAGTGACATGTTCTGCAAGAAAAACTACACAAGACATGATACATGATCAGGTATGTTGTTTTAATGAAGCTGCTAATCACCAGTTGCCCATAGCTGCAGCCTTCTGAATCATCCAAATTTTTTCTACAGAGAAATGTTCAAGCTTAATGCAAAACTTTATATCTGTTGGTTTGCTCACTTAGTAATTTTGAATGCAATGGCCACACAGTAGACATGCTCACTCAATGGCATCTACCACCCCTGCTGACTAGTTGAAGTCATCATTGTTCATACATACACATTCCAGTCCACTCTACGTCAATGTCACACAAGCAGTTCTTGTTATATTAACAATGCTTGGGCTTTTTCTGGACAGACTATATATATATATATATATATATATATATAGTATGTGTGTGTGTGTGTGTGTGTGTGTGTGTGTGTGTGTGTGTGTGTGTGTATGAGCCCTGAGGCCCTGGCCAGGTGCTCAGTTGGTCAGAACACAGTCCCAATACATCAAGGTTGTGGGTTTGATCTCAGGTCAGGGTACATAGAAGAATCAAGCAATGCCATGCAAATAGAACAGCTCAAGAGGATCCTACTGCACCTGGAGAAAGAGCTGGCCCAGACCTGGGCAGAGGGGGCAGACCCAGAAGTACGAGGCTCTGCTGAACATCAAGGTCAAGGTGGAATCTGAATCGCCACCTACCACTGCCTTCTTGCCGATGCCCTGGACAAGAGCCACCACCTGCAGGACTGTGGACGACAAAGTGGTGTCTGAGGTCAACGACACCAAAGTTCTGAGTTGTTAAAGTCAGTAGAAGTAGGGTATCCCTTGAGGGGTGGGAGGCCAATAAAAAGGTCAGAGATCATTGAATAAAAATTTTTTAAAAAGCAACAGCAACCAATAAATGCACAACTAAGTGGAACAACATATCAACGTTTCTCTCTTTCTCCCCTTCCTCTCTTTCAAATCAATAATAAAAAATGTGAATATAAGTAACTTGCCTATGATCACAAAGAGGCTTAGCTGACATTCAAACCTAAGTCTTGACACTTAGCTCTATGCCTTCACCCAGTATAGTTACAAGTAACTTTAAGAATTACTTCCAAAGCACTAAACAACAATAACAAAAAAGCAGTTACTAATACTAGGAAAAACAAAATTTGTGTAAGAAACGAAATGTATTAATTACTACATGACTTAGTTACGAAGAATACTTACAAAGTCATGTACAATGAAATACAGAGGTATTACCTTTCTATGCTGCAGTAACAAACTACCACAAATTTAGTGGCTTAAAACAACACCCATTTTTTACCTTACACTTCCATAGGTTAGAAGTCCCATATGCTCTCACAGACTAAAATCGTGGGGCTGGTAATGTTAATGAACAGAAAGAGTTCATCCATGCAGCCCCAGCAGAGCCAAACACTAAACATTGCGAATTGTAGTGGAGAAATTTTGGCTATTTTATTATGAATAGTGCCACCCAGGAGAATTGGGAAGCTGCTCAAAAGCCTGAACTTCCCTGAGGTCCGAGAGGCTACAGATTATATAGGGCAAAATCACAAGATACTGTGGGTTAGGGGCTTCGGGTCGTGCTCGGAGTTGATTGGTTGGAGTGAGGTAAAGGTAATAAAGGTAACAAAACGTTTCATCAGGTCTTGAGGACAGTGCAGAGGCCTTTTCAGATGTCCCAATGACTGGTCTCATGAGAAAGTAGCCTGGGGGTTGGTTGTTCCACTTTGGGGCTCAGGAGCTGAAACACAACTTAGGTCAAGATGTTATCTTTAGCCTGCCAGAGGCCCAGACCTTGTGATCATTAGTCAGGTATGTCTGGACTACTACTGCCTTCTGCTGCCTCAGGGGTTACTGATATCAGGGGGAAAGGCTAGGTCTCTGAAGAAAATACCATTCTTGAGTGTATATATAGAGAAAGGATGACTTCTAGAGCTAGAATTTAAAGCTAAATTTAATCAACATCATAAAGACCCTCACCTTCAGCAGGTGTTCCCTTCTGGAGGCTCCAGGGGAGAATCTGTTTCCTTGCCTTTTTCTGAACCTGAAGGGCACTTGCCTGCCTCTGGGTCATAGTGCTTTTTCCAACATATTTGAAACCAGCAACAGAGACTTCGTCCTTCTCAAACAACTTGTCTTCTGCCTCCCTCTTCCACTTTCAACAAGCTTTTTAATTACATTAAGCCCATCTGGATAATCTGGGATAATCTCCCTGTTTTAAAATCATCTGATTAGCAAGCTTAATTCCATATGCAACTTTAATTCCCTTTTGCCCTGTAAGGGAATAAATATACAGGTTCCAAGGACTAAAAGGTGGATATATGGGGTCAAGGGATAGGGAGCAGGCAGGGAGGTGAGTGGGACACAGTATTCTGCTTACCACAACTGATTTAACTAAAAAATTGTATTATACATACATTGGGAGAGAAAAGTGTGTGTGTTTGAGTAGAAGGAGAAAGTATAGGAAATAACAGTTAAAGCATATCATTTAGAAACACGGTGAAGGTAAATACCACCGTGCCCCCCGCTAAACACCAACATTGAAAAATGGTCTGAAAAACAAGAATTAGAGGTATATAGAAAAACAGGAATCAGAGGTATATAAAGAAGAGTAGGGCAAAAGAATGATGTTTTTCTTTATAAGCTTTAAAATACTATTTCACTTTTGAACAATGTACATGCATTACTATGACTTATTTTTAGATTTTAATGGCTTCTAATTTACATGGCTTTATCTCAGACATTGGTACAAACAAATTAGCTGCATAATGTTAGGCAGGACTCCCTTAGGGTGCTGCTCAGCAACAACTGAGCAAAGCACTTTGAGGAAACTACAGGAAAAAAAGAACAATTTGTACCAGTAACTGTGGAATTTGTCCTGACGAGGGACACTTACAGCGTTCACACTCTGAGTAAGAAACCTGAACTTCCTAACGAGTTTCCTAGAAAATATCTGTGACCTAAAGAGGAAGGAGGCTAGCTGTCATTTTTGAGAACTAGAGTCTGAACAAGATTCATGCCATAGGGTCAAAGAGTTGGTTCATCTTGATCGATGCCACCACCAATAGATTTTGTTCAATATACCAGTTCCAAGAGAAAAATGTCACAGGCAAAGTCAGGAAAACAGAAAAGATTTTGACATGTTTAGTGAATAGAAAGTAGTTTAGACTGAATAAAAGAATAAAATAGTAGAAATGTAACCAGAAATAAAGCTAGAATCACAAGTCGGCCTTTGATGATTAATAGAACACTCAAAGCTGTTGAAGAGGAAAGCAACAAAGAGCAAAGCATACTTTTTAACTCAGTTTTCAAAAGTGGCTGGTATTCAGTGAAGAGGAAGGAGAGTATCATCTGAGCCAATGCATAGCCAGGACTATGGTGGGACACCTGAAGCTCCCAGGTGCAAAATTTAGGGCAGCACTCACGCTCAGGGTCAGTCAAGTGACTTGCACAACACTGAGAGTAAATGCCTATTTAAATTTTGTACTTGCACAACCTTAGTATCTTTAATTTGTGGGCTAAGCACCTCATTTGTCTTACCTATATAACCAAAAAGTGGAAACAAGTCAAATGTCTATCAACTGATGAGTGGATAAATGTGTCATATGCATAAAATGGAATACAAACACTTTTTCAGCCATATCTATAACATGGATAAACCTTGAAAATATAAGGAGTGAGAGAACACAGTCATAAAAGACCAAATATTGATATTTTATGATTCAATTAATATAAAGTGTTTCATTTTCACTGGGGGCCACATCAGCCTTGCAGTTGCCTTCAAAGGGCCCAGTGTAATTTTAGGACCATATAAATGTAACTACTCCTTAACAGTTAAGCAAGAGTTCAGTGTTGCCGCCAGGTAGAAACAAGGTGCCAGGCAGAATAAAACAAGGTAAGGGCTGGATTCGGCCAGTGGGCCTTGTGTTTGCCACCTGTGCTACAGAATAAGAAATAAAAGAGTGGTTGCCAAGGGCAATGGGAATGGAAAGTTACTATTACTGGATATATGATTTCCTTGGGGGAGATAAAAATGTAATAAAATTGGCCCTGGCTGGTGTAGCTCAGTGGATTGAGCTCGGGCCTGCAAACCAGGCAATTGCAGTTCGATTCCCAGTCAGGGCACATGCCTGGGTTGCAGGCTGGTTCCCTGCAGGCCAGTTCCCAGCAGGGGATGCACGAAAGGCAACCATACATTGATGTTTCTCTCCCTCTCTCCTTCCCTTCCCCTCTAAAGATAAATAAATAAAATCTTAATTAAAAAATGTAATAAAATTGACTATAGAGACAGTTATACAACTCTGTAAACATACTAAAAACTTTTTTTAATTGTACATTTGTCTGTGTGAATTGTACGGTACATGAATTATATCTCAATAAAATTGTTATTTTAAAAACATGTGCTTAGTAACTACTGAAAGAATAAAAAGGATGAAAATCACTGTGAAATAAGAACTTCAAATTGAATTTAAAGAGAAAGTTATTGTTTCTTTTCATGACTTTTTAAAGGAGAATTAGAAAAAGACAACTCAAATTCAGATGTCCATACTTTGTCCAATTAAAATCATGGCCAGAGACTGGTTCACACAGATTTCCTCCTGAAAATAACTTGCTGTGTAGGAAACTGTAGTTTAAACATCAGTTGATGGACAAAGCATGAGTAATATAAATATGTATTCTCAGTAACAGTAAATACCCTTAAAACTCTGAGGTGTCTATAACTTACCTTTGTAATTACAAAATTTGTTATTCTAATTCTATGAAATAACGATAAGTTTCCTTAGACCAAGTGGGCCCCAGGAAGATGAAACCCCAAGACTAAAATGATATTGCCTCTCTCTGGGGTTCCTCAGTACTCAAACACATGCTGAAATTCTCAATTGTTCACGAACACCGTTCTGGTCTTAAATGACCACAAGTAAAGATAAATAAGGGGCTAAAAGAAATGGCAAAAGAGGATCAAGGAACTTATTTTCTTCTGGTACCACAGACCTTTGACTAGGGTCAACATACAAAATGGGAAGCACTGTCACAGGAAATGGATTTTCACTGAGAACCAGGAACTGAGCCCAACTCAGAATTGAGACAAGGAACCCAAAAAGAAAGTTCTGGTTTTTTCTTTCTTTTTGTTTTCACAGTGAATGAATTTTTCTACAAACCTGACTATGAAATTACTCCATTATCTAAAATTTATTTATTCAGAAAAAATTTTAGGAGAAAATAATTTTTTTCTTCTAGGAATTGCAAATAAGTCACTGACTTCCTACCAACTTTATATTGAAAACCTTTTACAACTCAGAAAAACTTCGGAAAAAATGAACTAACAAAAATATTTTGCATGAGTCCAGTGACAATCTTATCCTCAGCTTCTGTTTTAATTTAAAAACTCAAATGCTATTTGAAAAATGTGCCTTATAGAACATATTTCTTCAACATGGTACAGGAAGGTACTGCTAACACAAAGTGCTAAAATACTGCAACATGGATTTCAGAAAAGTTCATTTGTTACATTCCAACAATGACAGAGCTATACATCCTATCTGCAAAAAACTAAGTAATGAACATAATAGCTTTTTCTTAAGTAATGAATGTAATAGCTTTTTCTTAAAAAAAAAAAAGAAACACTTGTATATAAAGAACATTTATATAGCCAAAGGGAAATAAGAAAAACTCTTAAAGAATAACAGAAAATTAAAAACATTTTTACATATATGTGTCTGAAAGAAATCATCAATAAAGAGAGGAAAAAAGAGAGGGAGAAAGCGGGAGGGGGGACAGAGGGAGAAAAGCAGAAAGGGACAGAGAGAGAGACAGAGAAAGAGAGAGAAGCTCGCAAATTTATTATATGGCACTGTCCACCCCTCTGCCCCCAAAAAATAGAACTTGGATAACCTTTTCTATAGATGAACTCTCTGGGGGGGGGGGGGACACTAAAAAGTGAACCTCAAAATAAATTCTACTTTTCAACTAATTCTCATTAGGCATTAAAAAAATAGGTACAGGACATCCAGTCAAGATGGCAACACAGGCAGACACAGCATGCCTCTTTGCATAACCACATCAAAATTCCAACTAAAATAAAACAACCATCACTCAGGAACATCAGAAATCAAGCTGAATGAAAATCTGACAACTACTAAATTGAAGACACCACATCCATCCAGACTGGTAAGGGGAGCACGAATGCAGAATGGGCTGGCCCCACACCCACATGGATAGAAATTTGGAAGGGATATCTGGGGAGCAAGAAGTCCCAGACCCATACTAGGCCCCCCAGCCCAGGATTCCAGTGCTAGAAGGATAAGCCTCTACAACTTCTGGCTGCAAATACCAAGGGGGATTGAGTCTGTGGAAGAGGCTAATGGAGTCCTAAGTAGTTGTCCTTGGGGAACCCACACGTGGACTTACCTACTCAGACTCCTCCCTCTCAGCTCCAGCGCTGGAGTGGCAGCTTGAAGGGTACCAGTGGTATACAGGGAGAGACTGGAGTGTCTGGAATTAGAATGAGCAGAGGCCATTGTCCCTTTGCTGAGCCCTCCACACACACACAGAGCCGGTAAGCTGGTGGCATATCTGAGACTCAATCAACCTGGATAACACAGTGTAATCCACCTTGAGGATCCATAGAGACTCTACCTGATGCAGCTTACTGGCCCACCCAGGCTGCTTTTCCATAAAAATGGCTGGTCTTGGCTCCTAAATCCTACCAAACAAGCAACAGTTACTCTCAGTGGGCCCTATAGTGGCAGCCAGATTAGAGTCATAGCTGGGCTTCACTTGGGAATCTCCAAGCCCAGCACAAGTAGCAACCATCTCAGATTGCTTTACAACTCAGGCAGGGTGCCCCAAGCAAAAGACAGATGGGGGCTGACCTTACCCTGCACCACCCAGGAATCAGTGGACAGCCACAGACCACACTGGAGCACCACCACCCTGTCCCCGCACAGCTGATCCTCCACAGAGGTGGAGGTTGGTGGCCAGTGGTCACAGCTAGTCCTTGAAGCTGACTGGCCTAGGTAAAACCCTCCTACTGATTTGCAAATAGCAACCAAGGCTCAACTACAACAGTTAGGGTGTACTTAGCCCACATGAAGAGCATACCTCAAGCACCCAACTTGGGTGATAGGTGAGACCTACAGGGCACCTAAATTAAGCCACACTACCAAGACACGGAGTCACACAGCTCTACCTAATACATAGAAACAAACATAGGGAGGCTGCCAAAACAAGGAGACAAAGAAACATGGTCCAAATGAAAGAACAGATCAAAACTCCAGAAAAAGAGCTAAATAAAATGGAAATAAGCAATCTATCACATGCAGAGTTCAAAACACCAGTTATAAGGATGCTCAAGGAATTTGGTGAGGAATTCCACAGTATTAAAAAGATCCAGTCAGAAATGAAGGATTCGCTAATTGAAATAAAGAACAATTTATAGGGAAACAACAGTAGAGTGAATAAAGCTGAGAATCAAATAAATGATTTGGAACATAAGGAAGCAAGAAACAACCAATCAGTACAACAAGAAGAAAAAAAGAATCCAAAAAATGAGGAAAGTGTAAGCAGCCTCTGGGACAACTTCAAGAGGTCCCACAGTCATATCATAGGCATGCCAGAAGGAGAAGAGAAAGAGCAAGAAATTGGAAATTCACCTGAAAAAATAATGGAAGAAAACTCCCCTAATTTGGTGAAGGAAATAGACATGCAAGTCCAGGAAGCACAGAGTCCCAAACGGGATGGATGCAAAGAGGCCCACTCCAAGACACATCATAATTAAAATGCCAAAGGTTAAAGGTATAGAGAGAATCTTAAAAGCAGCAAGAGAAAAGTAGTTACCTACAGGAGAGATCCCATAAGACTCTGAGCTGACTTCTCAAAAGAAACTTTGCAGGCTGGAAGGAACTGGCAAAAAGTATTCAAAGTCATGAAAAGCAAAGACCTACAACCAAGATTGCTCTACCCAGCAAAGATATCATTTAGAATTGAAGGGCAGATAAACAGTGTCCCAGACAAGAAAAAACTAAAGGGGTTCATCATCACAAAACCATTATTAGATGAAATGTTAAAGGGACTTATTTCAAAAAAAGAAGATAAAAATTATGAATAATAAAATGGCAATACATACATATTATCAACAATTGAATCTAAAAAACAAACTAAGCAAGTAAGAAGAACAGAGACAGAATCATGGATATGGAAAGCGTTTTGATGGTTGCTAGATGGGAGGTAGGTGTAGGGGAATGGTGGAGACGTGAGGGGATTAAGAAGTACAAATAGGTAGTTACAAATAGGTAGTTACAGAAAGTATAGTATAGGAAAGGGAGTAGCCAAAGAATTTATACACATGACCCATGGACATGAACAATGGTATGGGGATTGCCTGAGAGAGTGGGGGGTATTGGGTGGAGGTAGGCAAAGGAGAAAAATTGGGATAACTGTAATAGCATAATCATAAAATATAATTTAAAAAACTGCAGTGTAAAAAAATGACAATCCTTTAAAGTCTGTTGTAATAACATTTGCAGTATATATGAATATAAATAACCATTTTCACTGTTAAAATGATCATTTTCTAGAAGCTTACAAATATAACAATTGCTTGTTATAATCATTTTCCCAAGCACTGCTCCCTGTACAATTATATACAACATGAATATGGTAATTTACTCAATTCAAACTTCATATTTAGCATTATGCTAATATTCAAATTCATTCTCCATATAGAATGTAAATATTTGAGAGAGAAAAATCTACAAATAAAGACACAGATTAAAATCTGGTCTTCTGGCCAATTTCACCTTCAATCTCTGCCCTCCCTCCCCCATCTCCAGGCTCCCTCCCTGCAAAAGAAAGGAATCTTGCTTAGGTTTTTCCAATTACATATATTTCTAACTCTAACTCCTAATCTGCCATTTACTAGCTCTGTGATCTTTGGCAACTTCCTTAATTCTTTTATCTTCAGTTTTCTTATGTTTAAAATTGAAGTATTAGTACCAACTGAAGAGCAGAGTGCTGTGAAGATAAAATGAGATAAAGTGCTTGGCATATTAATAATCACTCAACATTAGCCATTATGCCTATTATTATTGTTGATATAAGAATGTTCAGCTCTGGCTGGTGTGGATCAGTGGATGAGTGCCGACCTGCAAACCAAAAGGTCACCAGTTCGATTCCCAGTCAGGGCACATGCCAGACTGCAGGCCAGGTCCCCAGATGGGGGATGTTTCTCTCACAAACAGATGTCTCTCTCCTCTCTTTCTCCCCCCTCCTCTATCTGCACCCCCCCAAAAAAAAAGTTCAGTGATATTTATTTTAAAAGAGTGCTTAAAAAGACTATTAGCCCTGACTGTGTGGCTCAGTGGGTTAAGCACTGGCCTGCCAACCAAAAGGTTGCCAGTTTGATTTCCAGTCAGGGCACATGCTTGTGTTGTAGGCCAGGTCCCTGGATGGAGGCATGCGAGAGGCAACTGACCAATATATGTCTCCCACATCAATGTTTCTCTCCCTCTCTTTCTCCCTCTACCTTCTCTAAAAGTAAATAAATAAATCATTTTTAAATGAATAAATCAGCCCTGGCTGGTGTGGCTCAGTGGACTGAATGCCAGCCTGTGAACCAAAAGGTTGACAGTTGGATTCCCAGTCAGGGCACATGCCTAAATTGCAGGCCAGGTCCCTGGTTCCAGACACGCAAGAGGCAACTGATGGATGTTTCCCTCACACATTGATGTTTCTCTTCCTCTCCTTCTCCCTTCCTTTCCCTCTTTATAAATAAATAAATAAAATTTTCAAAGGATTAAATTAACTGACCTGTGAATTTTCTTAAGTTTCCATTCTTTCATCTCTTCAGAGAAATGTAATATATTTTACTAATGCAGCATAGTTTAGAATCTGCTTAATGTTTTGTAATGTTTTTAATTTTTTCTTTCTTTTTAGTCTCATCAGCCACTATGTAAACCCTTCAGGGCCAGAACCTGAGTCTGTGTTCAAACTGTAATTATTTGTTTCTCTTCCTAGGCTCTGAGCAATTTCAAGGCAGAGAGCCAAGGCTTACTTGTATTTCTATCCTGAAGGCTTAGTAATCAGACACAAAATAAGTCTCAATAAATGTTTGTGGAATGGATAGATGAATTAATCTTTTTTCCCTCATGTAATGCCTTACACACAGTACTCTACTCATAATAAGAACCAGTAAAGCTTGTTAATGGATTCATGCAGAAATCTTTTGGACCCAACCACATAAGCTTTCTTTTGCCTAAGAAAAGCACTTTAAAGTTTAGCTATTAACATTACAAATTAAAAGTTTTAGTCTAATACATGCCAAATAAATAAGTTCAATGACTAACCACATCAAGGCTAGCTCTAGAAGTATTTAAAAATCATTATTCTAATTAATTAATTTTTGAACCTCAACATGGAATAAATCCAGTTACATAATAAAAAAAGGTTATCCCCTTGCAAGCTTATACCTACAAAAGATAGTGAGCAAAATTATCAGAAAGCTGTATCTGTACGTTGAAATCATTTTTATGGTTTCATTAAATTTAATTGTTTGCACTAAAAATAAGAATTAACAAAAAAAGTAATGCAAACCTCTCTCCAGAAAACAGTCCTTGAGACTCAGTTTTGCCCTCTCGATGATTTTAACTCCTGGGAGACTCCTTTTACTTCAGATTGACCGTATTCAAAATACATGCGATCTCCTAAAATAAAACCTAATCCACAAGCACACTTAAGGAACACTAGGTTTTATATTCAAGTAACTAAAACTATCCCTAGTGTTCAGCCTGGTTCTGCAGCAATAAAAACACTTTTCTTAGTTTTTCAATTACATTCGTAGAAGGTTTAAGTGTCGTAATTCACATTCTTTCACTGTACCAACTAAACTGATTTTACACTGCATGTATAATTCAACAAATACACGGTAAAGGAATTCTACACTTGAATGAATCTGGGAAGAAACGTGATCTTAGCACACACCCCCTTCTTCCAACTCAGTACGCTCTAGAGGAAGAACATCTGAGTTTTTTGTTTGTTTTTTTTCTCAAAAATTTCTCTCGGGCTCCCACCCCACACTTTATTTTAGAGCAGCAATCATTCATTACCCCACTCACAGTCTCTCCACCGACTAATACTAGCTCACCAGGAACCTCCTTTCACATCTCAGAGTCGGTGGTGGATTTCTGTGAAAGGGGCGGGAGATGGTGAAGGTCCGAGACGCCACCATTCCCGCCAAGCCATTTAGGACCCAGGTCCTGATGCGGTTCAAATCTGCGAACAGCATCAGGCGGGCTCCCGAGACCTGTGAAGGTTCGGCACACACACGCAACACACCATCCCCACCAGTGCAAAGCAAACCGGGCCCAACCTCTGTGCTCCCATTCAACATACCCTCCTCCCAGCTGTACCCCATTTCTTCCCACTTATTCCTCAATGTAGTCAGGTCCTTTTATCCAGTTCAGAGACCCCGTAATCTTACTATTCCCACCACAGTCCAGCTGCCACACTCAGGTCCCTGCTCCTCGAACCTTACACCCCGGTCCCTCCCCCTGGACCTCCCAGCAGATCCACCCCTCCCGGCTCGTCCTAGTGCAGACAGGCGCCCTGTCCCTGTAACCACTGAACCCGGGTCCTTCCCCAAACGTCACACTCGGGCCCATTCCGCCCGCGACCCTGCCGTCCCCACCCCACCCCCAGGTACTACCCTCTGCACCCCATTACCTCCAGCCCCGCCCCCCTGAGGGTGTCGCACTCACCCCTCCTGCCGCCGCATTCTTAACCGCCGCGGCTGCTATAGCTACAGGGAGCCAAGGCAACCAGCTCTCGCGACACTTTCCTCTGCTACAGCGAGAACAACCAACACGAACCTCTCGCAAGAAAGTAAAGGAGTCTGGACCAAGGCTGCCAAGTATGTCTCGCGATAGTTATTGTAAAATGGCGGCCGCAAGGAGTGTCAGGGATGGGATGCAAAGTTCTGGAAGTGGGCGAGAGCCAGAAAGAATGTGGAGCTGACGGCAGAGTGGAAAAGCTCTCGCAGACATGACGGTCTGGGCTGGGGGATGTTGGTATAGCAAACCTACACCAGAATAAATTTAGGGATGTGGCCCTCTTTTCCCAAGTGCCTCAAAATAAGAGCAGTGTCGCCTTTGGACGGTAAAAGTTCGGTTTTACCGGCATTTTCCTTCTTCAGGCCGAGTAGAGATAGAGCGAATAAGATAGAAATGAGGCTTCCCATCTTCTCATTACCTTCCTTCAGGAAGTTTTCCTGCGTTTATTCCCCTGCACTGGTTTGCAAATGCTATTTGGCTCCAAAGAAATGATAGTTTATCCACGAGGGCCACACCCCCATCAGGTAGCCCGACCAAAATAGGAACAAAAGTATTTTGTTTTGACTTGTTTTCTAACGGAACAGAAACACAAGTGTTTGGATGCGAAAGGGGACTGCATTGGTGTGTGGTTTGAACTTCTCACTTGTTGCTTTCTGCACAATGGGCACATCCTTAACTTAGTGACTGTCAACACTTGGTTGCAGGATTTTGCTGCTCTCAGACCATTTTAAATGCAGACTGAGAAGCATCTGAAACAGGTGTGATACAGGGAGGGAATTGATGCTTTGCTTTGTGAACCTGATACAGGGTGCAGACAGAGGGGCCCCCCAAAAAGATTTAGAAAAGTGTCCAGAATTCAAAGTGTATAGAAATATTGAAGAGACATATAAGATGTCCTCACTGCCCCCCCCCCCCCAGGGGGAAGGGATGAATGGAGCCAGGCCATTGAGAGCTATTTTGCATAGCAACAGTTTTGGAGCTAACCTCTGGAGGAATGGTTATTTAACATATCTATAACCTTTAACTGGTTTCATAGATATGTTAAATAGCAGTGGCCAAGTTTGGAGCCAGGCAGAAGGGAGAAGGTAGTAGCTGGGACTCAAGATGGGATCTATGAGCTGCTCTCCTGAGTGAGGAGGGCTTGGACTCAGGATGTAACTAAGGGCTGCACCCCTGAGTGGAAGAGCCAGGCACGGCAGCCATTGAGAGAGAGCCACGCGGTTTCAGCAGAGTGAGGACCCCCTGTTGGTGAGGTGAAAGAGGGAGCCACGTGGTTTTGGCAGAGTGTGGAACCCCTCTTTCCCAGGTGAAAGGGAAAAACCACGCAGCTTTGCCAGAATGGAGATCCCTGCAGCCAGGTGAAGAAGACAGCCACATGTTTTTGGTGGAGTGCGGACTCCTGCAGCTTTGGTAGAAGAGGCCCACGCGGCTTTGGGGTGCCCCCCTTTGGCCGCGGGGCCTGAAAAGCAAGAGAGACTTTGACTGGAACTGGGTACAAAGGACTCTTGCCAGTGGACCATGAGAGAGTACCGCAGTACTTTGGATTAACTCGAGATCCTGCCTGCACGGTGACACAGCTGACGGTGCCAGCGGCCTGAAAAAGGGATGTGTGCTCTTTTCCTGATTTACGGTACCCGGAGTTGGGACAGTGGGAGAAGGGAACGCTGTGTGGGTGTAGGTGTACAACCTAAAGGACTTTAATATTTTAGTGGAGGCATTAGGCCTGGATAGCATTAAATAAACATTTTGTTTCCTTTTCACAAATCTCTGGCATTAAGAGATGTGTTTCCAATTGGCGGCGGACAGAAGGGCCCAGTAGATTTTAGTATTTTGGTCTTTGGGAGGGGCCCCTGTTGTACAGCAGTTTTGGGCATCCCTAGGTGGGCCAAATATTGTATTGCCCCTCCCTCGGACCACCTCCTCTTGTTCGGTAACAGTTTTTGGCGACCCAGATGGGACGATAATTGTCCGTGGCAGACCGACCCCCTCAAGTGCGAGAGAGTGAGGCTTTGGAATTTTCCCAGTCTCTGAGGATTTCTCTGCGCTCTTGAGGGTATCGGCCGCCTAGTCACGCCCGGAAAGGTGAAAAGGAAACAAAGAGGGAAGGGAGCAGAGACGTGAAAGTGTTTTGGGTTGAAAACTTGGTTTCTGACTGCTCTTTGGCAATAATGGAGCTGGAATGGTGGGTGATAGCAGGGGAAATACCTGATCTTTACGCCATCTGTATTCTTTTTGCTCTGAGCCTTTGTTTGCTTTGTTGGAACTGTATGAGTAGCTCTACAGAGAAGCATGTAATGGTCCAAAAGGTGGAAGGGGCCTTAGGGGCTTCCAGGGCTCCTGAAACCGGAGTCTTGGAACCTTCCCAGGTGGGTGGAACCAGAGTCGGGGTGCTGCCATTTTGGGTAAAGTGGATGAGCCACGTGAGTGCCCCACCATGGAGGACAGTGCATGCATGGGCATCGCCATCTTGGATGACCCTGCTTGCATGGGTGCCGCCATGCTGGATGACTCCACGTGCATGGGCGCCACCATCTTGGACCTGGATAAGGCTTCTCTTCTGATTTATGGGCTGTATGCTGCTGCTGTGTGGGCACTGCAGCAGTCAGGTTTTCTGTGTAACTGGTTCTGATAGTAATGGCTCTGGTTTTGAAGGTCATGAACTGAGGTCCAAGAGTGACCATCTGATTTATAGGGTATTTGCAAGGTCTAAGCTTCAGAAAGTTATAAAATGTCCCTGCAAACCTAGGGACTTTCAGTGGAAGGTACCTGTAGTGCTATGGACTTTTAGCTGCCACATACTGAGTTTAACTACTGAGTTTACGTATAGTCCTTCCCAGTGTGGGAAAGGGACCAAGATTAAAAGAGAGTAATGGCTAAATCTAGATGAGTAGAAATATGTATAAAGGATATGAAAGTTTTAAACCTGGAGTAAAGGAAACCTCAGCTACTTATTTCCTGGTTTCATGGGGAAAACAAATTTCTCACATGTAGTTCTGTTTCTGATCAGAAATCTGTATTATAAGACCCAGGAAGGGTCAATTGTGGCTGATGAGTATATCAGCCTGAGGCAAAGCAGCATGTCTCCACCAAGAGACCGGGCCTGAAGGAGCACGTCTCCGTACCTGTATTATAAGACCTAGTGGTCACTGTAGCCGGTTGGGGAGAATGCTTTTGCCACCTGGGACCCAGGAAGGGTCAATTGAGGCTGATGAGTGTTTCAGCCTGAGGCAAAGCAGCATGTCTCCGCCAAGAGACCGGGCCTGAAGGAGCACGTCTCCGTACCTGTATTGTAAGACCTAGTGGTCACTGTAGCCGGTTGGGGAGAATGCTTTTGCCACCCAGGACCTAGGAAGGGTCATTGGGGATGACGAGTGTTTCATCCCGAGGCAAAGCAGCATGTCTCCGCCAAAGGACCGGATCGGAAGGAGCATGTCTCCGTACCTGAAGACCTAGGAAAGGTCACCTGTAGCCGGTTGGGGAGAATGCCTTTACCACCCGGGACCCAGGAAGGGTCATTTGGGGCTGATGAGTGTATCAGCCTGAGGCAAAGAGCATGTCTCTGCCATGAGACCGGATTGGAAGAGAGCAAGTCTCTCTGCCAGTGGTTCTGTTTCACCTGTTTAAGGTCACCTGAAGACCTAAGGAAGGTCACCTGTAGCCGGTTGGGGAGAATGCCTTTGCACCCGGGACCCAGGAAGGGTCATTTGGGGCTGACAAGCGTTTCAGCCTGAGGCAAAGCGGCATGTCTCTGCCACGAGACCGGGCCTGAAGGAGCATGTCTCCGTACCTGAAGACCTGTTTAAGGTCACCCGTAGCCGGTTGGGGAGAATGCCTTTGCCACCCGGGACCCAGGAAGGGTCAGTTGGGGCTGATGAGTGCTTCAGCCTGAGGCAAAGCAGCATGTCTCTGCCAAGAGACCGGGCCTGAAGGAGCATGTCTCTGTGAGGCACCAGTGGATACATTGGTGCGAGAGAATGTCTCTACCTGTATTGTTTCGGAACACTGTGTTTCAGATTTTGCTCTGTATCTGCTTTGAAAAGGAAATTGAGGATTCCAGGAAAGATTGAAACTTCATACTCTGTAGGAAAGTGAACAAGGAAAAGGATTTTCCATTATGATTTATATTTTTCTCCCTACCTGATCTCTCCAGAAATTTGGCATTTTAAAGGAATGAGTGATGACATAAGGTTTCTTTGCATAAAACCAGTAAGACCAGTCTTTAATAGTGGTTTTGTTAACCAGGACTTTGTCTGGAATGTCACGCCTGAAGGAGGCATGTATGAGTTCTGGTCGTTACCAGAAAGCTCAGAGGAACTGGGATTGACCTGTGAAGCTAGTGAAAGCCCACAAGAAAAGCCTGGTACTTTAGTTGGTTGTGCGGTTCGTGCCAGTATTTCTAGGGAAGGAACGAAGGTTACTTTCCTGAAAGATGGCTAAGAAGGAACCTGTAGGCACAATGGAGGCTCAAGGACTTGAGCGAAACAACTGGTACAGGCAAAGCCAGATGGCAGGTGTGTGGCTCTGCGTTTGTGCCCTGAGGGGCGGACTGAGAAGTCAATCTGAGGGTTCCCTGTGTCAGTTCCAGCAAAGTAGACTTAGGGATCATCAGTGATCCAGGCTGCTCTTGGTGTGTTTATGCAAACGAACAGTCAAAATCAAAAGCGGGACCCAAAGTAGTCCCTGTAATAACAGTGAGGGTGATCTTAGGGAGAAAAATTATAATTCAAGGAAAATCACAATGCTCAGTATTACACATCAGAATGGCGCAGCTAATTGTCTTGAAAGTTTGTTTTCACTTGAAAGTTGAAACCAGGTTTGTGATGTTACCGAAAATGTACAATTTACAGGTGCAAAGGATCTTGCAATGGAATGTTTTCCCAAAAGACAGTCTCACAGCGCAGAGACTGGTTTGGGAATTGTTGTGTGAATTAACCTGTGTGTTTTCTGTTTTCATAGAGTGTATGCCTATGACCTGCCTATGCCTATGAGTGATTGGTTGCAATATAGCCCTCACTTAAGGAGCCCATCTTCGTCATCGCCCCCCTGAGATTCAACGGTTTGGCTGAACTAAGTAGTTGGGTTGGTAAAGGGCTGGGGCAGTCTGTGGGCTTCACTTGAAACTGATTTTCCCTTTTCTGTCTCGATGGCTTGGGCAGAAAGGGCGCAGAAATCTGAAAGGAGGGAAATCTTAATGTATTCCCCTCAGCCTGAGTGAAGTATAGTGGAGCACAAGAGTTTTTAGATAGGTGTAGCATGCCTTGTACACCTTCCACTGGATAAGCCATTCTTTACTGGAGTGTCTGCCTTTGTCAATTAATGGTTATGATTTAATTGTGCTTCCAATTTCTTGCCTAATCTGTCACCTCCAGAATATGACCTGACCAGAATGCCAACAGTCCAGTAATGCCAGCCTTTGGACACCAAGCCTGCGACGTCCAGGTGACAGCCAACTGACCAGGACCCTGTAAGGTCTTTCCCCTTGCAGGAAGGACTCCTCTGTGCTGCACTCCCCTCCCCTTTCAGGGCACCCCTGACCTCGGAGTACGTAGGACAGCGTCCATTTTCAGCTCGAAGCAGTTACAAGAAGATGAGATCTCGTCCATTTTCCTTTATATGATTATAAAGAACGTGTATATCTGAAAGGAGGTTGATTGAGGGAGGATTGATGCTTGATTGTGAACCTGATACAGGGTGCAGACAGAGGGGCCCCCAAAAAGATTTAGAAAAGTGTCCAGAATTCAAAGTGTATAGAAATATTGAAGAGACATATAAGATGTCCTCACTGCCCCCCCCCAGGGGGAAGGGATGAATGGAGCCAGGCCATTGAGAGCTATTTTGCATAGCAACAGTTTTGGAGCTAACCTCTGGAGGAATGGTTATTTAACATATCTATAACCTTTAACTGGTTTCATAGATATGTTAAATAGCAGTGGCCAAGTTTGGAGCCAGGCAGAAGGGAGAAGGTAGTAGCTGGGACTCAAGATGGGATCTATGAGCTGCTCTCCTGAGTGAGGAGGGCTTGGACTCAGGATGTAACTAAGGGCTGCACCCCTGAGTGGAAGAGCCAGGCACGGCAGCCATTGAGAGAGAGCCACGCGGTTTCAGCAGAGTGAGGACCCCCTGTTGGTGAGGTGAAAGAGGGAGCCACGTGGTTTTGGCAGAGTGTGGAACCCCTCTTTCCCAGGTGAAAGGGAAAAACCACGCAGCTTTGCCAGAATGGAGATCCCTGCAGCCAGGTGAAGAAGACAGCCACATGTTTTTGGTGGAGTGCGGACTCCTGCAGCTTTGGTAGAAGAGGCCCACGCGGCTTTGGGGTGCCCCCTTTGGCCGCGGGGCCTGAAAAGCAAGAGAGACTTTGACTGGAACTGGGTACAAAGGACTCTTGCCAGTGGACCATGAGAGAGTACCGCAGTACTTTGGATTAACTCGAGATCCTGCCTGCACGGTGACACAGCTGACGGTGCCAGCGGCCTGAAAAAGGGATGTGTGCTCTTTTCCTGATTTACGGTACCCGGAGTTGGGACAGTGGGAGAAGGGAACGCTGTGTGGGTGTAGGTGTACAACCTAAAGGACTTTAATATTTTAGTGGAGGCATTAGGCCTGGATAGCATTAAATAAACATTTTGTTTCCTTTTCACAAATCTCTGGCATTAAGAGATGTGTTTCCAATTGGCGGCGGACAGAAGGGCCCAGTAGATTTTAGTATTTTGGTCTTTGGGAGGGGCCCCTGTTGTACAGCAGTTTTGGGCATCCCTAGGTGGGCCAAATATTGTATTGCCCCTCCCTCGGACCACCTCCTCTTGTTCGGTAACAGTTGTACTTAACGTTGGTCAACAAGGAAGAGTAAAACATAGGGGAACAAATAAGGGAATAGAAATAATAAATGGTGAATTCGTTTTCTTCTCTCAAAGACTCTGAACAGCTCTCAGTCTAGACCAGTAGAAATACATTGAGAGCCACATTTGTAATAAGCAATAAATACAAAATTTTAGTTATCTTTTAACCCAATATATTCAAAATATCATTTCAACGTGTAATCCGTATCTTATTATTGAGATAATTTACATTCTTTTTTCCATACTAAGTTTTCAAAATCCAGCATTTATGTTGACAAACCATCTCAATTCAGACTACGCACATTTTAAGAGCTCAATGGCCATATATGGCTAGTTTCAATGGTATTAAACATCAAAGCTCTATACCCTAAACTAGGGAATGAGCTATCTGGGTGATTTTAGCAGCAAGGTATTATGGGCATGTGTTTTTTATGTAAAAGAAACCTTGAAGTTGCTAACTCAAAGGGCTGCAGGGTCTAGGCAAGTAACAATAAAAGATGGCCTGGTGTGAAACACTAGGTAGTAGTGGGGACTAGGACCCAATGGAGAGCACAAGCTCCTATCAAAAAGAGAGCTCCCCTGAGCTCCTGAGTTTTAAAACACAGTGATGGCAAAACAAGATGTGTGTGAGCAGTACAGACAGCTCTGCTGCCAATATGTAGCTTCTGTGAACTGTGGTATTCAAATGTATGGAACATTTGTGAAGAAAGAGTGTTTTAATAGAAGAATAATGTTCAGGCAAATGAATAGCATATCTTGAGGATTTGACTGGATTTCTGGCTGGATCCTGTACCTGTACCAAGTGTGCGCTTCAATGTATTAAACCACCACTGCAACTTTTGATGATAATTTGACTTTCGAATAAACTTTTCTTCTAAGGACATAATTTCACAACCAGCCTGGGCTCCCTTTAAATTAGTAAGTTTGTATTGTGACATTTTTGTTATATTTAAGATTCACACATTCTGGGGTTGGAAAAAAATTTAGTTTCTAAATTTCAGAGCTATTGGCTAGCAGACCTTGAATTTTGTTTTTAATCCCAGCCTTAAGAGTAGGTATTTAATAATTATTTCATGGTTGACTGTGAAATCTCTTTGTCACATGAGTTATTATTTGTCTTTGTACCTCTAGTGTCTGATCTAATACCTGGTATATAGAGGCACTCTATAAACATTTATTAAAGGAATACAGTCTGGCCCTGACTGGTATAGCTCAGTGGATTGAGCACAGGCTGTAAACCAAAGCGTCACTGGTTGGATTCCCAGTCAGAGTATAGGCCTGGGTTGCAGACCAGGTCCCCAGTGGGGGCCATGTGAAAGGCAACCAGACATTGATGTTTCTCTCCCTCCCTTTCTCCTTCCCTTCCCCTTTCTCTAAAAATAAATACATAAAATCTTTTTTAAAAAAAAGGAATACAGTCCTTAACTCTTTGGGAGGGCTCACAGACTGTTAAATAAGAGAAACTGATGAAAGCTCTGACCCTTATCCAGATCCCGGCCTATCCATATTTTCTCATTCGACCTCAGAGTTCATTACAGCCTTGATACAAGCCCATAGCTTCCTTCCTCAAATGCCTTTGTCTGGAATTGCCTAGAGCTGACTTTCCTGGTAGTAATCTGCAACCAATGAGATGGGATTTGGCGGCTAACACGTCAGTTCCCTCCCCCTTCAGTGGGGCAGTTCTGAGATATGACCTACCATAGTGTGCTCAAAATTTACTAACACACAGGAATCACCTCAAGAGCTTAATAAGCCATTGATTTCTGAGTTTGTACTTTTAACTAAGCTCCCAAGAGATAATCATTCTGTCAGTTCGTGGACCACAGTCTGAACAGCATTTTTCTGAGCCCCCAGAGTCTTTCAGCTCTAATTGCCAAGAACACCTTTTTAGACTTTGTTCTCACTCCCTTACACATCTTGCATTTTGCGATCACCTACATTAGCTACTTACATCCAAATTCTTGTTTTAGGACCTTGTGGTGGGGGGGGGGGATTCCAAATTATAACAACC
Organism: Artibeus jamaicensis; assembly: GCF_021234435.1. Lineage (NCBI taxonomy): Eukaryota > Metazoa > Chordata > Mammalia > Chiroptera > Phyllostomidae > Artibeus > Artibeus jamaicensis. Next base: position 25,112,856 of record NW_026521788.1, read on the forward strand.
TTCTACTTAGAAAAATGTACATAAAAATAGAGTTTTGTACACAAAAATACAAGTTTACAGGAAGTATGAATCCCCTGGAATTTAGGTTGTAAAGGAAAGTGCCCAGGGTAAATGTCATGTGACCTAAGGTCCATGAAAATTGAATCAGTCTATGCAGTCTAGCAACTTAATATAATCTTTAATGGTTTGAGAATTTGGCTGACTTTAGCTCTCAGGATTTATTTTTTCAGAACTCATTAAGTAATCTCTACTTTTCCTACTTTGCATCATTCTTACTTTGTGGAACATAGTAGTAAGTCCTGGGATTCTAAAGAAACTCTGTGCTTGAAATCAATAAAAAGAGCAATGTTAATAGTCACCGGGATGTAAAGTACAGCATAGGGAATATAGTCAATAACATGTAATAACTATGTATGGTACCAGGTGGGTACTGGAAATATCAGGGGAAACACTTTGTAAAGTAAATGAGTGTCTAACCACTATCCTGTACACCTGGAACTGATTAAAAAATAATAATAAATGTAAATTGTAATTGAAAAAAATAGAGCCTGTTTAAACATGAAAAAAGAGAGAGAGAGTACTGTTACTCATTCCTATTGGCTGTTTCTTCCCAATCATAGTGCTTTCAGGACACCGCTGCTGCATCCCTGTGACCCTTAGATCTTTTCTCGCTGTGTGCACACAGAGCCAGGCATACTACAGGGTCCCTCAGAAGCAGCGCCTGCTTGAGAGTGATTGGTAGGGTAGTAATATGGGAGTAATAATTTAGAGTTTTAATTTTCATATGTCACATAAAATGCCACATGGTATACTTGAGTATGATATTATTATGTTACAGAATTACATGCTTATGATTTTGTAATAAAAGATTTTATAATAAAAAAGGGGGTGGTATTTGTGCCAGACCCTGTATAACTACAGCTGGTTGCTCCCACTTCCTCCTGGGTTCTGATGTGGCTCCCTGTTTTACCTCATCCTTTTAGGAATCTAAATATATGAATCTTTAGCACATATATTCCTAAGTCCACTCTGGTATCATCTGGAAATTTTATGGCATGTTCTATTTCTGTAATAATTGGGTGATCCTTGATTATCCCAATTTCCTATCAGCTACATAAAGAGAACTAACAGCAGGATCACCAACACCTATTTCCTATTTCCACCACAGCACATAATAGCTTCTTAACTGTGCTCACATATGGGCTAGCACATGTGTTTGTGCATGATTGTCTTATGTACTATTGAATAAGTACGTCTTTGTGTACACCTATGAATGTGGTTTCATGGGTGTGGATGTAGGCGTAGGTGTGTAAGTAACGAGAGCTCAGGTCTGGTCTTGAAATTTGAATAATGAATGTTTAGTATTTGACTTTAATTAGCCTCTGTGCATTGTTAAGCCTCAGTTTTTGTCTGCGCTCAAATATCAGAGGAAGAATGAGCTCATTTCCTTGAAGTTTATTGACTGTTAACAGTGGCAGAGCAAATTCCATAAAAGAGCAGGTTTCATACAGAGCAACTGGAAGGGGAGCTCTGAGCTGGTGAGGAAGTCCCCTGGAGTGGGGACTTAGAGTGACAGATGAAAAGGCAGATTTCTCCCTCCTCTTCCTCCATTCCCAAAAGGAATGGAGGTTGGGGTATCCTGCTTTTTATTCCCTCTCCAAATTGGGATCAGAGAGGGGAAACTGGATGCAAAGGAGAGGAGGAAACACCTCACAGCTCCTCTGTTTCTCCATCCACGGGGATGCCTATGGCCACATTATAGTCTACAGGCTCCCCAGAGCTCAGCCAGGGGATAGGGGTTCGATTGAAAGAAGGCCTGTTGGAGAGGTTCTGGTTGTAGAGGCCCAGGGGTTCACTCAGCAGGGGCCCCAAGTCAAACTTGGGCATTTGGAAGGTCATGCGTTTGGATGCCTTCTCATAGCCACCATAAGGCATTGCTGTCCTGAAAAGGAGATACATTATTTCATTAAAAAAGTGAATAATAAATAATAAATCAAAGGAGCAGAGCTTTACCAGTAAATGTTACTCTGTTTGGAGGACAGAGGAGTCTGTGAATTCTCGTTTGAGCTCGCCTCTGCACTCCTTATTCTTCTACTTCCTGAGCATTCCATTCCCCTTCCCAGTTTCTCCGTTTCCCCAAAGCTAATAATGAGAAAAGGAGTCTAGCTGGTACTAGATAGTCTCATGAGTAGCCGTGACCCAGACCAACATTTTACAGAAAGTAACCCCAAATACTGTAGACCCAAGGGTCTGACACCACCTTAAATTTCAACATAGAACCCACACTCTACCTCTAGTAGATAATGCACAGTCTAGATGAGAGGAATGAACATTTCCTGGAAAAGCCAGGCTCCTCTGGATCAGGTTCAAAAGCACTTCTCTAACACTTCCCTATCTTGCTCTCACAGATCCACTATCCATGGTCTAGAGGAGCCCAATTTCAAAAGAACAGACACTTAAGCCTCAATAAAGTAGAGTATAAAGGACTAGAGTCATACTTCACACAGTAATGAAATCCTAATTTTGAATAAAGGGAGCCTTGAAAGGACTTTAAATGTGCAATAGATTATTTATAGTGAAGGCAACCAAGGTTCAGAAGTAGGGTGACTTTCCCATGCCCACACAGCCAATAAGTGGCCTATGAACTAAAATCCAAATACTGCTTCCCAGAAAATTTTCACTTGATCATATTTTTGCTGTTTCTCTGAGCTAGAGTGAAAAGAGGAACGGCCTTGGGTTAGGGCCCCCATATTCCTCCCATGCCTCGGATGTTCTGAAGATTTTGAACCCAAGTCTCCGTCTAACTAAGGACATGCCACACACTATGATGCATCTGATTCCTTCCTCATCACCCATACCTGTTGAAGGACTTATATTGGGGGAGTTCAGCTTTGGCCCCATAGGCCAGCAGGTCAATGCCAAGTTCCACTTTTTGCTGAGAGTCAACCCCCATGGCTTTCTCCCATGGGGAAATATAGGTCTTGAACACAGTGATATGTTTTTCTTCTCCACCTGCTTGATCTCCTAGCAGCCATGGGAGAGAAAAGTAAGTCAAATAATAGCAGTTAGTAGCCAAGGGAAATTAGTTTCACACCCCTGCACCAGGAAAGTTGCCGGAGCCAGGGAACAAAGGTATGATATCCTCCTGGTAATTGTATAAGGTTTGTGGAAGGAATACTGACAGCCCAGAGTCAGATCTGTGACTGAAACTGAAAAGCCAGAAAGGTGACTTAAGAAATAAGGCTTCTAGGTGAAATAGACACATCTCTGTATTCTCCTGGACCCAGAGAGTCCATTAAGGTATCTCAGGCCTCCCCTGCTCCCTACACCCAATCTAGGCCTCATTCCCAGGGATGTCGGTGCTGCAGGGAACAGACACATTACTCTTGGGTGAGGGTACTTGCCTGTTCCTGGATCACCAGCCCCTGCTGTGCCAGCAGCTCCTCCTCTGCCAGGCTGGGCCCCCGGACCTCTTGTACCCCCAGTTCCAGACCCAGAGCCCTGATGGTGCTGTTGGTCAGAGCCATACTGTCCAGCAGAGCCACTGCCCATTGCCTTGCCTCCACCACTGCCCTTGCTGTAGGAGAACCCCTGACCATCTGTGCCCAGCTGTCCCCCCACCGTGGGAAGGAACTTCTGGAAGTGATCCTGAAAGAAAAGGACAGAGTGAAAGGAAGGTTATGGGGATGGGGAATATACAAAGACACAGGTATGCATAGCACAGAGGATGTGATCAGAGACAATGGCCAACCAGAGGACACTGAATCCTCTATGATTCTCCCCTCCAACAGATGGCTAGTGGATAACCTGACTGTGAGGAATTAAACTCTTCTCGAGGGGTAGGACCACCTTGGTTCAGTTTCTCCAATTACACCTTAGGATGGCGGCAACTCATTCTCCACACTCCTCTTTCCCATCCTTACCAAGGCAAAGAGGACCGAGACTTCTGATCAACTGCAGTTTGAGAGGATAGCTTTGGCATGGAGAATCCAGCCTTAATTTGAAGAACTAGAAAGATCTCTGTCCCCGCCCCCTCCTCATCTTTTCTCTTTCTCTTCTTTTCCTCCTCTCCCTCTCTCCTCTTGGTGCCTGTTAGACCAGGACCTCTTGACAGTGAAACTATAGTGGGGAGGGGAAAGGGTGACCAAAAGGACAACGCTGGATTCAGCCCAAAAGCCTAAAAATAACACAGCTCCTTCAGGAGGCTCTCCTGGCCACCCACCACGCACATCCCCAGGCTCCACCCCGTGTAACCAGACCCAGGCAGGAAGGAGGGCTTTTGGTCTCCTAAAGTTAGATATAACCAACTCAGCATTTTTACTCTGCTTCTACATAAGGGCCAATCACAGACACTTCAGCCCCTGGCCTCATGTAAGCATCTATTTCCACTCTCTTCTGGTTGCCCAGGGAAGGTAGAGGGGGAAGAAAGGAAATGAAGATGATCCCTTCCTTCTCAGCTATAACATCTTATGCCTGGCCTCTTTCCAATCCCTTCGTTTCTTTCTTTGCAGAATCCTGACTAGGGAATGTAGGATCTTCAAGGATGGTGTCAATACCCACACCTGAGGTTCTTAGAGAAGGAGATGGCTGTCAAATTTCACTTAACTCTTTCTAGGGTTGCCAGATTTAGCAAATAAGATTATAGGGCACCAGTTAAATTTGAACCTCAGATACACAACAAATCCTTTTTTGGTATAAACATACCGCAAATATTGCATGAGACATACTCATATATGAGAGCATCCAAGGTATATCTGAAATTCAAATTTAACTGAGTTTCCTATATTTGTATATTTAATCTTTATGTCCCAAATATTTTGTGGGACATACTTATACTAAAAATGTATTTATCGTGTATCTGAAATTTTTACTTAAGTGTCTTAGGTTTTTATTTTATTTCATTTTAAAGATTTTATTTTTATTTATATTTAGAGAGAGGGGAAGGGTAGGAGAAAGAAAGGGAGAGAAACATCAGTGTACAAGAGAAACATCAATTGGTTGACTCTTCACTTGTCTCCAACTGGGGTCCCAGCCTGCAATCTAAGCATGTTCCCCGACTGGGAATTGAACTTGCAGGCTGGGGCTCAAGCCACTGAGCCACACCAGCCAGGGCTATTTTATTTTTATGTCTAAAATATTTAATGAGGCATACTTTACTAAAAAGTTATTTGTGCATATCTCAACTTTAAAACATGGGACTGGGCTTCCTGTGTTTCATCTGGTAACCCTATCTTTAACACTTACCCACACTGGGAAGGAAATTTTCCCTCTGAGGGTATGGTATCCACCAACCCCCTTCACTAGCTCTGAGACAGTGACTGAGTTTTAGAGGTTGTAACTCACCCTGGAGCTATGGGGCACTCACTATATCTGGGGGCTTAGTGGGCTTTTAAATTTGCAGGAAGAGGAGACTACTGGTATTTTGGAGATCCAGCACTTACAAAGAAGCTGTCAGGAGGGGCGCTAGGCTTTGAGAGTAGTAAAGCTCTGCACTCACCATGGAACTGTCAGAGAAGACATCCGGGTGGTTTTCATAGATGAATTTCTCCACCCGCATCTGCCGCAGTTTGAACATTTTGGAGCCCCGGTTGGTGAGCAGCGACAGCTCCTCCAACATCACGTCCCTTGGGACACTGATCTTCTTGCCCAGGTTCAGGCCAGAGCTCTCCTGTCCACCTTTTAGGGAGAGGGGAAGAAGAGGCAAGGGAAAGAGGAAAGTAGGGTTTGCTGGGCTCAAAATGCAGATGCCAGCCACACTAAGTGTGTGTGTCCCAGCAGAGATTGCTAGGGGAAGCAGATGCTGTCTGTGATGTCTCATCAAATTCTGTCTAGCTTGTGAGGGATTTTTATTTCCTGGGTTTGAAGTTGGAGAGGATGCGTAGAAACTGAAGTGCAGAATGGAGAGAGTGGAAATGCTAGAGCAGAGAGGGCGAGTGGAGTCGAAGAGACATGAGCATGAGGTCACAGGGCAAAAGCAGCGAAGTGTATTCCGGATGGAAGCAGCGGGGAGCTGTATCCCAGGGCAAGGCCTGAAGGCCAACACAGTTTTTACTTGGTACAGACTCCTGTCTCAGCTCCCTTCCCTACTCTTCCCTTCAGTGAACTCTGGCAGCGAACAGCCTACAGTTTTCCATTTTTAAATACTTACACAGGCTCCCCAGATTTGGGGAAAGAAGTAAGGCAATTAACCATCTATTGAGATCTAACTCTGTGCCAATCTCTATCATATATATTTTCTTCCTTACACAAACCTCACTGACCTGTGGGTCCCTTTGTCCTGGACCTATGCTGGGTAATATGGCATAAATATGATTGTCTCCAATTACAAGGTGAAAAGTGTGGAAGGGTGAGTGGTCAGTGTTGAATACTTTCTCCTGCTCCACTACCACCATCTCGCACCCCCAACCCCAGAATTTCTCTTGTCTCTTCACCCTAAGACATATGTAATCTTGTGATATTTCTGGGATTCTTGGGCCAGAGATACTCTTAATAAGAAGCCCCATACTAGGCAGGTGCAGGCATCCGTACCTCCAGTGAGTTCCATGATCAGCTTGCTGGATTTCCTCTTCTTGTTTGGGGCTGGGGTTCCTGAGAGCGGCATTGTGGAGGCAGATCCAGCCTGGGCAGGGTGGGAGGGGGAGTTGAAAGATGGATAGGGAATGGGGGAGGTGAGGTCTCAGTAAGGTGGTACCGCTTAACCTGGAGTTAAGGACTTCAAGGAGCAGAATTTCACCAGATTTTCGAAGAAATATGTATTCCCTCAAACAGTGAAAACCCACTGTGTAAGAGCTTCTCTTCTCTTGGGAGGCAGGGCAGAAACTTTAAATGCAGCCCCTGCCCCTACCTGTTCCCAATCTCTTTGCAGCTCTTTTACGAAGAGCTGGCGCAGGCATCGGGAACACAGTGTGTGGTGGAGGGCGGGGGCTAAAGCAAACAACGCACAGCAGGGCAATGCACCCAGGGTTCACTGGCATGCGTTGAAGTTCTTATTTGCATGGGGATCTCAGGTTGGGGCTGTCATCCCACACTCTGGTCTCTCCTCAGTCTACCCCAATCCCCAAGGGGCAGAAAAATGTTCTGCCAGGGTTGAGGAGATCCAGCCAAAAACATTCTCCATAGAAAGGAGAGGTTGCTGCTCCTCCATTGAGCCAGCTGGAGTGGGGCCTGGGAGGTCACAGCAGTGATCCCTGCTCCCTTTCAGTCACTCCCGCCCCAGACCCCAGAACAGGAGGGAGGTCAGGGGACGTTTGAGCCTTGATACATGTCAATTCAGCAATATCACAGCACTGGGAAACTGAGGAGGGCAGGAACACAATAACAGTATCTGGCAGTGAAGGGGACAAGCCAGGAAAGATACAGAGTCTTCCTTAACAGAAGTTGGCCACCAGCAAACATGCTGTCTTCTGCAGAGTCCCGTCCCACAACACATCTGCAGTTCTGCTAACTAGTAGCACCTGCCATGGTCAGCGTCCAGGAGCTGCAAAGTGGACTCTCCCTGTACCTCTCAGCCTCACTGAGGTCCTTTTTTCCATCCAGCCTCTTAGACCCTCTTCTTGTTCCTCCAGCTTCTCCCCCACTATCTCTATTCCTCCCCATCTAAGCCCTTCTCCTTCCAACTCTCTGTGGCTCCCCTGAACTGGACAGCTGAGAGCTGAGCACAGATGGGGGAGGCAGGCAACTACCCGAGGATAAATTGCACACACAGACACAACAGTCAACAGGTTGGGCTCCAGCCCCTCTGGAGACTTACAGATTGCTCAGGCGGTGGTCAGCTCTCCCTGGGGTCCAGCAGCTTTGGAGGACTGAGCTGCTGTGACTGAAGAACCCGAGCTGGGCAGGCGTGGGGGCAGCACTGGCAGTGGGGGAGGGAGGGTGGTTATTAATAGATGAGTGCAAGCAGCTCAAATGGCACAGGGGGTACTGAGACCCTGGGACCAAGATCCCGCCCTCCTTGCCCAGAGGCTCAGGAATGGAGGAAAGGGCTTTGGGAGTCTCCCACTAAGTTCTCTGAGCCAGGGATCGGTCTGCCCAGGGACTCCCTTTCCCTTGGCACTTGGATTCTGAGATCCAAAGAAGCATTCAGGGAGAAATTGAAAACTGAGAGGGAGAGAGGAGGCAGGCAGCAAGTGGTAGGTAGGAATTCAGATTGGGAGAGCAAGAACCTGAAGAACATGTCTGGATAGCTGCTCAGGGCCAACCTAGACCATAGCTGGGAGGACATGTGGGTGCATTTTGGGAATGGGAAGGCTTAAGGCGCTGGGGCAGCGAAGTCTGTTCACATTGGAACTACTCTGGTTTTTTTTTTAAGATTTTATTTATTTGTTTGTATTTAGAGAAAGGGGAAGGAAGGGGGAAATAGAGGGAGAGAAACATCAATCTCTCTTATATGTGCCCTGACTGGGGACCAAACCTGCAACCCAGGCATGTGCCCTTATTGGGAGTTGAACTTGTGACCTCTCGTACTGCAGAACAATGCCCAACCAACTAAACTATCCGGTCATGGGTAGAACTACTCTTTGAGAATTCCTGGATGAGTTGGTCTTACTTCTGGAAAAGCCAGTTCTTAGCAGATTAAAGGACCAAATTATCCAAACCTAGCTCTTCCTAGGCTGTAAGAGAAGATTCAGGGAAGACTTGATCAATTCCTGCCTTTTCACCCATTTGCTGTTGGGGTGATCAGTTCAGCCTGCTCTGCGAAAGTTCTCTTTTTTTATTTTTTAAAAGATTTTATTTATTTATCTTTAGAGGGGAAGGGAAAGAGAGAGGGAGAGAAATATCAATGTATGGTTGCCTCTCATGCGTCCCCTGCTGGGAACTGACCTTGCAACCCAGGCATGTGCCCTGACTGGGAATGGAACCACAGTTGTTTGGTTCGCAGGCCCGCACTCAATCCACTGAGCTACACCAGCCAGGGCCAGGATACATGTCTCTTGGAGAAGTGCATGAAGGCTTCTGACCTACCAAAGCCTTACTTTCTGAGATTCCTACTTGGGCTTTTCTTCAAAGGAAGACACACCTCATAGGATCTGGACTGTCCTATTTGCATTGTTCCAGAGGTACCGCTGGGCAGGGGCACTAGCTGGAGAGCCCCCCTTGTAAGAACTCTGTCATTTGCACAGCCCCTTCCTCAGTAGCTTCATGAACACCCTGGATCCTTCTCTATGTTCTGCTTAGGTTCTGCAACCACCCTGTTGTGGCTGCTTTAAGAAGTGGCTTTTGTAGCTCCCGGAATAACCCCCTAACCCTCCGTGAGCTCTCCACTCTTCCCGACCATGCTCTCTTCCCATCCTGAGCTTTTCAGGTTCAGGCTAGGGGCTGAAAGGGCTTCCAGCCCCCTGTAGTTGGCCTCTTCCTAAACCAGTTCAGCATCTAGACCCCTCATCTTTTGTTCTTTTCCATTTTCTCCTAACCCAAAGAAGCAACGAGAAGAAAAAAATGTAAATAGCAAACAGCCATAACATAAAACACATAAATACCAAAATTTCATCATCACTACCTTCCAAAAACAACCCAAAATTTGGGTCTCCTGTGATTGAGTACCTAAAACGACCAAGTGAGTGAAGATAGAATATTTAGCCCGTGCTCTCTGGATCCTTTCCTTGAAATTCTGAGACTGTGTGCTTGGGGGCATTTGGGTCTTAAGGCCTGGTTATTGGCTCAAATATGCCCCCTGGTGGTAAAAATGGAGCACTGACATTTTCTTTCTCAGAAGTCTTTAATTCTAGTTTGCTTCTTGTGCTTTCTCTTCTTTATTAGCTTCAATCCACACTACCCGCCCTCTCTACTGTTCTTCCCTCTCCCGCCCACCTTCACCTTCAGCATTGTTTCCCATGGAAATATGGTTGCTTCCAGGGAGCTAGGAAATGTTGATGGCAAAAGGCTCAGGAGGCTTTTTCAACTTCTCTTCTTCTGTAAACTGAGGCTTAGTTTGGGAAGAATGGAGCAGGAGATTGGAAGGGGGAGACTCTAGATGAAGAATGTGGGGAGAGGGAACCAAGGGGAGTGGCGGAAGCGGCTAAATAGGAATGGGACAGAATTGGCAGAGAAGAGCAAGAGACCGGGGTAAAAGGTAAAAGAGTGAAAAAACAGGAGGGCAGGGATGGAGAAAGAGGTCAGGAATCAGGAGACTGACCTGCAGAAGATCAAGGGGAGATCAAGATTTGGATATAAACCTAGAAGAGATGACAGCAACAGAAGGTGTGGGGTATAAGTTTATTCTTGTGCACAAACAATAGTACCGTGACTCACACTTGATATGCAAAGGAAAGGATCAGTTTCCAGATCAAGCAACAGATGTGACCCCTTGGTAGTGGTGGTGAGAGGGGAGTCTACATTCCTCTAGGATCAGCGATCAGGACCTATAAAGCTGGAACAAGGGCTAGGGTTTGAGGGACGGGGTAGGGCTGAAAAGAGGTTTGGCTCTGGGTGTTTCCTTGCCCTTTCCCAGGTAGTCAGTATAAGCTGCAGAAGACGGACGGGCAGACTCAAAGGAGGTAGCACAGATACCAACTGTTTTTGCAACACTCGGCATATACTCTCACATCCCCCCACCATCATCCCTTTCACTCTAAAAAATACATTCTTCTTGGTCACATTCTCCCCCAACACCCCCCCCCATACACGCTTGGTTTCTTGCTGTGAACTTTACCCTCTGCCAACACTGCATTCTCACTCTCTCTCACCACACTCCTCTTTGTGGCTTGATCAATTTCATTCATTTCTGCTCTGCTCCTGGTTCTGCCTCACTTTCTACACCATGGCTCTTTTCTTTCTGTCTGTCTTAGGTTCATGAGGCAATGAACCAATGTATTTGTTCATTCTCAAAGGAAAATATTCTTTTTGTTCACTTCATGGGTGCTTGTTGCTCAGGACAGGGCCTCTCGAGTTGTCTAAAATCCTAAAGAGGGCCCTGGCTGGCATAGCTCAGTGGACTGAGTGCGGGCCTGCGAAGCAGAGTATCGCGGTTCGATTCCCAGTCAGGGCACATGCCTGGGTTGCAGGCCAGTTCCCAGCAGGGGACGCATGAGAGGCAACCACACATTGATGTTTCTCTCCCACTCTTTCTCCTTCCCTTCCCTCTCTCGAAAAAAAAAAAATCCTAAAGAGTAGAATTCTTAGTTTGATTACTGTTCTATCTGGTATAACAGCCCATACAAACTGCCTTCAAGTCTTCTCATAGTCCATGAGTTTCACAACATGCTGTGTACCTGCTACAGATGGTGGTCTTTAACTCTAGTGAATCTTTCTTCCCACTAGACTACCCCTGTGGTGTTATCTCACCCTTCTTTCATCAGTGCAAGAGTGAGACCCATGTCGGGTCTTTATTCGGATCTCTCCTCTTACTCTTGCTTCTGACAGAAGAGCACATCTAAGCGCGCACACTGGCACATGTGCACTCACACACACATACACACCTAGGTATATGCCAGCCAAGTGTGAAAAAGGTGAGGAGCAGAGTGCAACTTAGTGCAAACAAGGATCAGTTCAGTTCCTTTGCTGCCTGCCTGGTGGTGAGCTTCCTGCTAGAGGTCTCAGGGACAGTTTCTCCTTGTGCTTCTCATTAAACGTTGGGAAGCTCACAGAGTAAAGAACAAAGCAGAGGAATAGAGACCAGTGCAGGGGAATATGGGTGGAGAGACCTAGAGGTAAAGACAGAGATCCAGGCAAGGAACTACAGAGACAAAGAATAGCACAGGTACCAAAGCAGGGATATTAGGTTGGAAAGAGGGAGGGAGGGAGGAGGAAGCCTGGGAATGGGACAGGAACTCGAAAACTATCTCTGGCAGCAGGGAATTTAGCCCCTGAGAGAGGGGGTGGATAGGATAGGAGAAGCAACTTTAGGAACTGGATGTTCCACCTCTCCTTGGTCCTGGGAGCTGCGCTCTGCTCAGTGGTGGCCTGCTCCAGGCCTCCACACGTGAGCCTGCAATCCTGTTCTGGTGGCTGAAAACCGGGGCCTGGCTACCTGGAAGCCACAAGAGCTAGGAGAGGCCCCAAGACCCCTGGGAGATTCTGGAGGAGGGGCTGGATTAAGGGCAGGGGCTGGGCTAAAGGCTGGGGCTGGGCTAAGGGCAGGAGCTGGGCTAAGGGCGGGGTCTGCGCTAAGGGCAGGGGCTGAAGCCAGCTCTGTCCTCCAGATGGGCTCATCCAATGTAGTGGCTGCTCGGCGCGCAAGCACAGTGGGGGCCAGCGGCTCTGCAGTGGGCTGGGGTGCTGGAGTGGAAAATCGACGGATCTCCTGGATTCGAGCAGTTTTGGGGGGCCCTGAGGAGGTGGGGCCAGGAGTCTGGGGAACTTCATCGAAACAGAACATGGCAGTTTTAAGTTGGTAGGGCTGGTGCCTCATGAAATCCAGAGCCTTGATGCCTTGCTTGGGGCCTGCCCGCGGCCCCTGGGATTGGGCCTTAGTAGGGAGAGTTCGGGCAGCTTGGGGGAAGAAGGGTGAGAGCAGTGGGTTGTAAGCAATAGGAGGTGGGGCACGGATGTTGGGTGAATATTTCCAGGAAGGGGGCAGTGAGGGAGTAGGAGAAGGGCTTCGGGGCCGAGAGCCAACGATAGGACTAGGTGTAGCTTGCACCACGTACCTGTCTGCTCGGCTTTGCCGCTTGGCAAACAGCTCCCCACCCCTGCCCTGAAGCCTTGGTGGCTCAGGCATTCCAGCAGAAGGGGCTGCCCCATTCACTAGCCCTTCGGGTATCCCTCGAGATAAGGGTTTAGGAGCCACTGGGGGTGGAGTCTTAGAAGTAGTAGGGGGCGGGGCCTTAGAAGTCATTGGAGGCGGGGTTTTAGGTGTCACGTGAGGCGGGGTCTTGTAACTTCTGCCCCCTGGTGGCTGCATGAAGTTGCAGGCTTCAGCCCCGAGGCTCAGAGCATCCTCCTCTGGACCAGATTCAGCGCCCCCGGCCCGGGGTTTTTCATCCAGGTTCTGCACTAGCGATAGCAGCTCGGGATTGGGCGAGTTCTTCGTCTCCTCGTTTCCTGGCCGGAACATCTGCTTCCGGGTACCCCGACGCCGGGCCTCCTGCAGGATACCGGTGCGGGCAGCCGGCACAGAGATGCGCTGCTCCCGAGCGCTGGGGGGCTCGGGGGCCACGGGCCCTGGGGACGGTGCATCTAGGTGCGCCGCGGGTCGCAGAGGCGCCGACAGGAAAATAGAAGCGGTGGAGGTCATGGCAGCTGTGCTGGAGGGAGCAGGGGGTTCTGGGACCCCGCCTGGCGTAACAGGACGATTGGGGGCTGGGATATACAGAGAGCTGGTGGCCGTCACGGGGCCAGAAGAGCGTGGGGTGCTAGGAGGACTGGAGGCTGATATGTGGCTGGGAAGCCCTGGGGTGAAGCTGGGCAGAGGGGCGGGCCCCTGAGGAGGGGACAAGAAAGGCGGTGGGGCGGGGCTGAGGCCTCCAGGGGGTTCGTTCTCCCTCCTGGGGGCCATGGGCCGGAAAATAACTGGGGTGGTAACTGGCCGCTGCCCCTGTAAGCCCGGAGTAAAGGGCCTGGCTGACCGGTTAAAGATGCTTGGAGCTGGGGTGGGGGCTCCACTGCCTGGGAAGAAGGGTCTGGCGCCGGCTAAAGGGCCTGGCGACTTGGGGAGGAGGACTGCCACCTCAGGTGGAGCACTCTGGGCCCGAGGTGGTGACTGGAGACCTTGCCCGTTGAGAATGGCTGCTGGACCATCTTGGGCCAGCTCTTGGGTGCTGGAGGCTGCACGCTGGCGCTGCTGTTCAAAGAGCTGGACCCCTCTCCCAGAGGCCTCACTCAGCTGCCCTCCTGCTCCCAGCCCTGAGCCCTGGGCCTCTGCTGTGCCTGAGCCCGGTCTGGCCAGCTCCATGTCCAGATAGGGGCTGTCCCAGTCAGACTGGTTGGTGAGGCTGCGGGCGTCGGAGAAGGCCTCCTCGTCCAGCTCGGATTCGCTCGTTGGTGGGACCCCGTCTTCTTCCTCCTCGGCGCCTGTACTAGCTGCAGACCCAAAGCTCACTAGGGTGTATTTCTTGGCTCTCTGCCGTCTTTTCTTAAACATAAGCACCCCCTTGGAGTGGGGGTTGGGGGCTGCAGTTAGTAGAGATGCAATTGTCCGGCATTTGGTCTTGGCCTCCTTCACACTCTTCTCTTGAAGGCTCTCTGCCCGTTGCAGTTCTGAGGAGGGAGAAAGATCAGTGAGCCTCTTCTAATCCTATTTCCCAAGGCTTTCACCTCCACCTCAGCCGACTCAACCCTCCCACCTCTTGACCTATAACGTTTCCTGCCTGCCTTAAAGTCCTCTGACTTGGGGGCAGAGTGGAAGGTGAAAGGTGAAACCAAGGACAGTTAAAAGGAAGGCAGGGTCTAGCCGGCTGCCCTGACACCACTCTGACCAGAGCTCTCCTCCCTCTACTCCGCTGCTATCTTCCAAGAGATAATGCTCTTACCCACCCCACACACATTCCTCCCCTGCCTCCCTCAATTCCTGCCTGGCAGCCCAGGGGTGGGGGGAAGGGGTCACTGCCCAGGGAGACAAAAGAAGCACCGCGCTGTGGTGCTTCTCGGGCAGTTTGGGACTTACTCCCTTACCCCTATGATGAGGACCCTTAGCAACAAGGACATTTATTCACAATTCTACCCCCCCCATGCAGTCCATGTCACTTACATTCGTAGAAATAACTCCCAAGTACACATCATTTCAACAAGAATATGGGTCTAGTAAAAGCCAGCTGTGGGCATATTTTCTCATGTACTTTTCTCTCTTATTTGTAAACCCATGTGTGCTCACACAAAAACACGGAGTAACTTGAACATATTCACACACATGCACACTCCAGGTGGCCCTTCCCAGAGTTCCCCCTGTAGGGGTCCTTTTTCTAACAGTTTGGACAAAAGTTTAGAGCTGATATTGGCCTTCCAACTGCCACCGGCTCCTCTGCGCCTCACGCCCTTCCTACTCACAGCCAGGGATGTCCTCAGACCCGAGATGCCGGAAAAGCCAGAGCGCTGCTCTCCAAGGCGGTCCTCTAAATCTTTAGGATACCTCAATGTCACTGGCTAAATATATTTACCTTTCGCTCCAGCTGAGGGTGGGAGTGGAGTGGTCTTCTTTAGGGGTCGGCCTTCCAGGTAGAGAGCTTGGGCAGCCACTACCAGGCTGGCACGAAGAGATTATATACTAGGGGGAGGCAGGGCAGGGCAGGGCTTCCCATGCGATGTGGAGGTGGGGCCAGGAAGGGGAGAGGCTGCCCTGCTGCTGGGACCCTGCCTTGGACATGGATACTCTCTGATTCATGGTCCCCAGTTCCTCCTGGAAAATTCTTGAAATTCCATCTACTTTCTACTCAAGATACCAAGCTCCTTTCTAATTAGGGCTCTCACTGCGCCCATCCTAACATTTACACCACAGAATAGAACTGTGAACAAGAAGTAGGCACTGGAGTTGAGTTCAGTTTAGGTTTTGGGGAAGAGTTTCTTCACTGAAGTGCAGTTTCATCTATAAATGGAAATGATAATAGCTGCCTCATAAGGTTGCTATGAGGATTAATTGAGATAATATAGGTATATTTAGCGTTTAACACAGCCATAAATTCCACTGTGAGTAACCATTGCTATCAAAGCTTTCGTGCTGCAAGCTACACCTGTGCATGGGCACTTTCTTGTTCACACATATCTTCTCCCATGTACAAACCTTAGAACTTCATAGATTATTCACACTTCTCTCTCATACATTCTCCCCATGGGGTTTCTATGTCTCATGTGGTCACAAACCCTTTGACATGCGACAATAGTATTAGCCCGTTCTGAGAAAGGAGCTAACTTAGAAAAGGAAGAAGAGGAAGGCAAAAAGGAGGAATAGATAAGAGAGTAAGACCTTTCCCAAAGACCTCCCTCCCTAAACTGTTGGTATATTCCCTTCCATTCTAGATCCCAGAACTCTCTTGGCTACGGGAGGGTAGTACCTGCATAGAATGGGTCCTGTAGCTCAGGAACTGGGCCTGGAGATTTGTTGGAGCTGGTTTGGCTGAGGGACTCTTGGCTGATGGGCTCAAAAGTCTCCATGCCGAGAAAGGCAGAGTTGGCTGGAGCGGGACCAGCTTGAGCCACCCCCATGCCTTTTAAAGCCCCTTTGTCTTGATCCCAGAGCTGGCAGCTGAATGAGCTCACTATGCTATTTTTGCAGCCTGTCCCCCTCCCTTCTCTGGCCTGTTCCACAAGCCCCGGTGTGATAGACGTGGGCACCTGCCTACCCTACCCCCCACTCCACCCCTACTGAACAATGAGGTCTGCTTGGCTAAAAATACCTCTGAGCCACTAACTACAGTCTCACCCAGGATGATAGGAAGGCAAAGGGTGCTAAAATGAGAATTGGGGATAAACATGGGATCACAGGCATGCATCTGGAATTTCTTTGTGGTATATTGCACATTCTCAGGATGTCAAGCTCTAAACTGTTACGTTGTTAGCCTCTAATCCAGACTTAGAGACACAAAATTCTATGGATCAGGAGTCAGAATGGTGGAGGGGAGGAATGAGAGATGAGAACTAGATGGGTAATCGTGAGATTCCCCAGGTGGCAAGACAGGGCTCTCGGGGAGATGCCCGGGAGGCATAGGACAGGGAGAAGTTTCACTGTTAGACCTTGGTCTAGCATCAAAAATAACTGAGAGCTTGAGATAAGTGGAACTTCTTTTTCTGACCAGGCCTACATTCTTGCCTGAGATAAAGAGCTGAAGATCCCTCCCTCTGCCACTTCCTAGGGACTCACGATCATCCCGTGGCCTCCCAGGCCCCAGGAATTGCCTGCACTTAACACTGAAGAGCCCCTGTAGCCATGCCCTCCTTCCAAATACTTCTCTGCCCTATGTCTGGCACCCAGCAAAATTATAGCAACACCAACAAGCAACCTCTTCATTGACTCATGTCCCTTTCCAACTTCTCTTCTTATCCTATTCCTGGGTTGGGATGAATCACCGGTACCTTTTTGTCACATTAATTCAAACAGCAAAAATAATGGGGACCATAAGAATAACTATTTCTCTCCCTTACTCATCACTCTTCTCCACTTGTCCCCAAGACTATAACCCAAAGAAGCATAAGGTCTGCTTATGAAGGGATAGATTTAAAACTCTGATTAAAAGACCCTGGCCAGGGAAAAAGGATTCAGGCACTCACTGGCTTGCTTGGCCTTCTGGGTGTAGGTGGTAGTAAGATCTTCTGCCACTGGGTGGGTAACAGGCCCCACCATAGGGATGAGATTTGGGCCAGGCCGGAGGGGACCATGAGGCAACAGCAGGGCCTCAGCTGGGGGTGGCTGAAGGGTTGCTCCATCCTCCCAAGATGGGGAGGTCACACAGCTGTCACCCTGGCTGGAAGGGCCAGGGACAGCAGGTGCTGGCTCTGCTGGGCTGTCAGACAGGTAGACCTCATCAGGTGGGGCTCCCGGTGGGGTGGGCCTGGTAGGGCCTCTGCGGCGGGGTCGGCGGGGCTTCTCCTGGGTGGCAGGGCCATCGGCATCACTGTCTGTCTCTCCGTAGTAGGCCTCACTGTCAGGGGGTGAGAGGAGGCTCCCAGGCTGAAGAGGCTGGGGAACTGGAGCACCAGGGGGCTCAGGACTCAGCGGAGATAAGGGTGACAGCACCCGAAGCTCACCGGGGGATGGAGATCGCAAAGGCCCTTCATCCTCTACCCTGGGAAAGATGACAGAACTTGAGAAATGGGCCGGTTGACAGCTAGAGAGATGTAGAAGGGATGGGAGAGGAGAGGAGGGGAGAAGAGGGATGTAGGTGGAATGGACTGGGAAGAGCAGAGGTCTGAAGACAAACTGGGAGGCAAATGTGCTTGGAGGGCTGCGGGTGGAAACGGGCTTTCAGGGAGCTGTGATGACGAGACAGCAAGGCTTGAAGGAGGCCCATGCACTCAAATGCCCACTTGACACCCCATCCTTTAATTACAGATGCATGCTAGCCCTTTGGGAGGCCTGTACCAACATCTATACTCCAGCACTAACACACAAGCAGAAATGGGTACTTGTTAGTTGTAGAAGACAGGCCAGTGAGACACAGAGCCGAGTCAGGCAGTGGGAGCCCTGGACTAGCGGGACAGTGTTGGTTGAGTTGGGAGGGGTCCATACCTCCGCACAGTGAGGATGAGTTGATTCCCCGAGGCATCAATGAGGCCCATGGCACTGGCGTGAGAGAGGCTAGTGCAGGAGACCCCATTGATGGCCAAAAGCTGGTCCCTCTCTCGTAGTCCTGCTCTGCCAGCCTGGCTCCGTCTTCGAATCTGAGAAGGTGTTGGAGGAGAGAATGTAGGTAAGGGAGGGCTCCGAGGGGGAATAGAACGAAAAGATTTAGAACAGGAAGGACCTATGGAAGGGATTTTACTTTGCATGGTAAGAAAGAGTGTAGAGAGGAATGGGTTGCAGTTAAGGGTGCCTTTCTAGAGGAGAGAAGGTGCAGAGTGGAGGGAATAATACATTATCTGAGGGGAAGTAGGGTAATCACTGAATGTGGATTGGGTTGTGGAGAGCAGGTACTAAAACTGGTAGCTTTCTAAGATTCTCCTCCAAGGGCAGTATCTAATAGTAGCTAATAGTTCTTTCATAGGCCTTGGAGCCCCAGACACCATTATCCAGAGTCAAAATTTAAAACAGTATTCCAAATTGGAGGGAGTCCTGTGGATTCTGGAACTGCGGATTCTGGGAGACCGACTGTGTGTGTATATGTGTGTCACCGTGGCTGCCATTTGTTGAGTGCTTACTAAATGTTAGGCATTGTGCTAGGCACTCTACATGTATTATTGCATTTAATCTTTAGAATGGCTCTGTGAAGTAGGTACTATTGTTACCCACATTTTAGAGTTGAGGAAATTAAGCTTGTATGGTGAAACCAAAAGGGTAACAACTCCATCTGACAGGCCGGATCTTGCTGTTACCCTGCTAGCACTAAAAAAAGTCTTGCCCAGTGAGAAGGATATTGTATAGGGGGAAAGAGGAGCAATGAAGTCATGGGCAGGGCCGGGCAGGGCTAGGCTGGGCTGGGCTGGGCTGGACAAGACAGCCTTAGCTCACTACATATCAGTTTAGTTAGAAATTAGAAACTTCCCTACATTCCTGGAGTTTGGAGTAGAGGCACAGACCCAGGAGAGTAAAGACTGGATGGCCAGACCTGGGCCTTGCTGCTTTGGTGCTGCAGGGAACAGAGACAGGGTCTTTCTTTTTCTCCGCTACCGGAAGCCAGGAATCCCCTTTTCTAATAGCCCTCAGGCCCATGAGAAGCCTGGGCTCAGGCAATACTCCCCCCACCAAACTTCAGCATGCTTCCCTGCCCACCCACTCCCACTCCTCTTTTTCATAGCCTCCCACTTCTCCCCCATAGACCACCACGTGACTCTTCCCAGGTTCCCCTGGGTTTCCCCTTTCCCTGAAACCTCAATATAGGGGCTCTCCCTTACCTTGGATACCTGTAAGGGTTTCCTCTGCTCGGACCCCCCCTGAAGTCGGAAGCCCCAGGGCGCTCCCCCTGACAGTGTGACCAGCACCTCCTCAGCACCCATCGCTCAGGGTGACCTATGGCCCTCGCAGTTTGGAGAGTGTCCCAGGGAGAGAAGTCGAGGTGCTGGTACCCCGTCCGGCCTGTGTGTCTGGCTCTCCTGCTCCTGCTGCCCCAGGCCTTCCCCCCCACCACACACCACACACCACAGGCAGGCAACTTGGCCCTGGGATCAGTAGAGTCCAGCACACGTGTCCTGTCAATCGGAGTTGTGCTCAAAATAGTTGCCGGCTGTACTCTTCTCCCACCCCCAGCTGTATTACTTCCAGAGCTAACTATAGCAAAAACTTCTGTCCTCCCCTGTCCCCCATTCTCCTGCAAGGGACTTTTATTCAGGACTCAGAGTACTAGCTCGCTAGTCTCGATAACTCATGTACACCCTTTCAGGAATTGTGGCTTCCCCCGATGGGGTCATGGACTAATTCCAACCACGTTCCTCCAAAGCTCATTTCAAAGTGGCGGCAGCAGGGGCTTCAATTCCAGAACAAGGAATGGCCGAGTTTGTCCCACAGATTCTCAAGGTCCCCAGAAAGAATGCCCACTTCCTGAATGAATCTACCTATTAATCAAAATGGAAATCTATCCCCCACCATAGTGCTAGGTGCAATGTAGAGGAATTCTAATCAGCCTGGGCCCAGTTGAACTGTTGTTACCTATTCCATAAAGCCTTTCATGCCCATCTCCTGACTCCCTACCTATACAATAGGCCTTCCTTCTTCTGTGCAACAGATGCATCAATAGTTTCAATTGTATTTCTCAGCCAATATTATCGTTTGTTTATATGCCTGTCTCACGCTTAGACTGTGAGAAACTCGAAGGCAAGGACTATGTACAACAGCCAGTCAGCAACCCACAGAGCAATGATGGATGTAAACAGTGCTCAATAAATGTTTGCTAAATTAAATTGACTCTTACAATAGGTAGTCATAAAAAGGTGAACACGGGCCCTGGCTGGTGTAGCTCAGTGGATTGAGCTCGGGCCTGCAAACCAAACAATTGCGGTTCGATTCCCAGTCAGGGCACATGCCTGGGTTGCAGGCCAGTTCCCAGCAGGGGATGCACGAAAGGCAACCATACATTGATGTTTCTCTCCCTCTCTCCTTCCCTTCCCCTCTAAAGATAAATAAATAAAATCTTAAAAAAAAAAAAAAAAAAAGGTGAACACAGGCCCTGGCTGGTGTGACTCAGTGGATTGAGCACGGGCCTGTGAAGCAAAGGGTTCCCAATTCGGTTCCCAGTCAGGGTACATGCCTGGGGTGCTGGCTGGGTCCCCAGTGGGGGACACATGAGAGGCAACCACACATTGATGTTTCTCCCACTCTTTCTCCTTCCCTTCCCCCCTCTCTAAAAATAAATAAATAAAATATATATATTTTAAAAGGTGAACACAGATAGGTGTGCATAAACATGCCAACCCGTGTTAGTAATAAAACCCCTACTTATTTTTAGGTTTCCATTACCATGAATGTGTCCTATGGTAAGGGCTGTCTGTTATAAAACACTATAACACTGTCATTATCAAAGGCTACAGCATTTGCTGGAACAGCTGTTCTGTTAGTATGGGAAATGCTGTTCACCTTGGTGTATGTAGTCGTAGAAAGCACTTGGGATACAGAATCAGGTATGGATTTGGATTTCTGTTCCATTATTTATTAGCTGAGTTACCTTGGGCAGTTACTTCACCTCATCAGTAAAAAGAGTATCTAAATATCCATTCATTCACTATTCAAGCATTTATTAAGTGTTAGCTACATGTAAGCTTTCATTTAACCCTCAGTGCACATTAGAATTACCTGGAAAACTTTTAAAGTTACTGGTTTCCTAAAATGAGACAGCATATAGAATTAGATTATAATATAATGAAATAATCTATCGGTGTGATTATTAGGTCTTAGGGATTCTGCTTTTATTGGTCTGGTACCTGGTATTGCCACTTTATTTATTTATCTATCTATCTATCTATTTATTTGTTTGTTTGTTAAAGGGAGAGTTCACAGAACCTTGTATTTTTAAAAATATTTTATTTATTTATTTTTAGAGAGAGAGAAAGGGAGGGAGAAAGAGAAGGAGAGAAACATCAGTGTGTGGTTGCCTTTCACATGGCCCCCACTGGGGGACCCGACCTGCAACCCAGGCATGTGCCCTGACTGGGAATCTAACTGGCGACCCTCTGGCTCACAGCCTGCGCTCAATCCACTGAGCTACACCAGCCAGGGCTATTTTATTTATTTTTTATTTTATTTTTATTTTTTTAAAGATTTTATTTATTTATCTCTAGAGGGGAAGGGAAGGAGAGAGGGAAACATCAATGTATGGTTGCCTTTCGTGCGTCCCCTGCTGGGAACTGGCCTGCAGGGAACCGGCCTGCAACCCCAGTATGTGCCCTGACTGGGAATCGAACCGCGATTGTCTGGTTCGCAGGCTTGCGCTCAATCCACTGAGCCACACCAGCCAGGGCTATTTTTTGTTTTATTTTTAAAAACATTTCATTTATTTATCTTTATAAAGTGGAGAAGGGAGGGAGAAAGAGAGGAAGGGAAACATCGCTGTGCAGGAGATCCATTGATGGGTTGCCTCTCGCACGCCCCCATCCTGGGACCTGGCCTGCAACCCAGGCATGTACCCTTACCAGGAACTGGACTAGCGACCTTTCAGTTCACAGGCCAGTACTCATCCACTGGGCCACACCAGACAGGACTGGTATTGCCGCTTTAGAACCACAGGTGATTCTAATATGCCATCAAGATTCAGAACCAAAGTGGAGATATAGAAGGTGATAAAATGCAACACATCAGCCTTTCAAGGAACTGAATTTAGGCTCTACCATTTACTAGGAGTGCAACTGTAAGCAAGACAGAGGATACTAATTTTTTTTATGCTGATATGAGTTAAATGGGATAAATTATGTGAAAATACTTAGCAGGCATCCCAGCCTACAGTAGGTGTTCAACAATGTTATTGAATTTGGCAAGTTACTAACCTAGATTAGTGGGTTTCAATCTTCAGTGTACAAAAGGAATCATCTGGAGGGCCTATTAAACCATAGCTTGCTAGGCCCACCTCCAGAATTTCTGATTCAGTATGTCTAAGGTGCGTCTGAGATTTGTATTTCTAACAGGTTCTCAGGTCATACCGATACTGTTGAGGCCACGATCACACTTTGAGAACTACTGACCTCAACTATGAACTCCTGAGGACAGGAGTTGACTCATTTACTAAAGCTTGCTCAATGCCTCATGCAGCTTCCGACACAGACTACCAGTGCAATATTTTCCAATGAATGGTTCATACCACTCTGTGCCTCAAAATAACTAATATTTACCATAAACAATATGAGAGCAAGAACTTTTGTGTACTACTGTGCTCCCAGAACCAAGAACATAGCTTGGCACATGGCAGTGCTCCAAGATAATTTTTCTTAAAGATTTTATTTATTTTTAGACAGAGCAGAAGGGAGGGAGAAAGAAAGGGAGGAAGATATCAATGTGTGGTTGCCTTTCACACGCCCCCTCCTGGGGACCTGGCCCACAACCCAGGCATGTACCCTGACTGGGAATGGAACCAGGGACCCTTTGGTTTGCAGGTGGGTGCTCAAACCACTGGGCAACACCACCTGGAGCTCAAAGATGATTATTAAATAAACATTATTGAAATGATTCAGTGAGGCCATGTACCATATTTTGCCATGTATAATGTGCACTTTTTGCACAAATTTTTGAGGAAAAAATAGGGATGTGCATTATACATGGGTAGCACCTGAAATACCTTTTATCTGTCCTTGTGTTTTGTAATTATTTGTTATACAAAACTTCTTGTATCATAATATGTTCAAAATAAACGCTAAAATTTCTTTATAATACAAAAAACATTATCTTAATATAAATAAATTGAATTTAAAATTTAAGTATTTTTTTCTGAAAGTTTGGGCCGAAAATGTGGGTGCACAGTACATACACAGGAGTACCTTATACATAGCAAAATAAGATATATTTTAAAAATCATACAAAGATTAGCTACAATTGCTATTCATTAGGGGTAATAATAATTACTCCAGAAACTGTGGCTCTTCCACATGCGGCTGTATTATGAGACTGGAGATCATCTGGCTTTCATAGCTCTGCATCTAAACCAAGGAGCGGTATAAAAGTGGTTAATAACAGCTGACTTCCACCGACTGCTTACTATGGTGCCAGGCAATCTACGTGACTACTAGAAAGTCATCACGCTATTAGATGGGTATTTAATATTCTCTCCATTTTACAGATGAAAGAAACTGAGGCAGAGATTAAGTTGCCCAAGATAGCGATTGTAGAGCTAGGGCACTAAAACACGAAACCCTAAATTACAGTCAGTGTTCTTTACTCTCTCAAACGTCCCGCAAACCTCAGGAACCCTCAAAGGTCAAGGGTGAGAACAACATCAAAGACGGAAATCAATGGAGTTAGTGGTCAGGGGTCAAAAGGAAGTAAGTACGGGACTCTAGGTCAGAGGTCACCAACAGGTCACTGGCGACTGAGGGATTCGTTACTAAAGACAGCTTGACCTAGTAGTCTTCGCAATCACTTTTCGGCTGGTGGAACCGTAAGGATACCGGGACATCGGAAGAGGCGGGGGGGTGGGTGCGGTGGGAGCCTCCAAAGGGGCGGCCCGGATCGCGGAAGAAATTGGCGCATGCGCGGCATCCGGGCTTCTGGGCGCGTGCCCACTGCCGACGTGGCAGAAGGAGTGGTTCAGCCCTAGAGCGTGAGGGTGGAACTTCCGGGGGCGACACGACAGCCCCTTAGGAACCGGAAGTGGAGCCTAGGATCCTTGACGTTAGGAACGAGTCGAACCTGGATCTGGAGCCGGGTGAGGAGTGGCATCCGGAGGTTGGTGGGTAGGAAAGAAGAGGAGAGGCCAGGGTATCACTGGCCAGATCGGGGTTCGGTCTGAGAAGGAAGGGAGGAGCACGGGGGCGGGGCTAGGTGAGAGACCCTCACCTCACGCAACACTAAGACCAGCCGTAGACCCTACCTCCCTTCTCTCCTCCCGGCCCAGATTCCGGCTCCCGCCTCCTGCCCCGAGCCCGTTGAAAGGGCAAGATGCTCGATCTCCATGCTTAATGGATCAGCTCTCCCTCATCGTGGCCCGAGAAGCTGGCTTGGCTTCTTGGTCTTGATCCCCGGCGCTCCCAGTCTCCACAGCTCAACTACTTTCAGAGTTCTAGAAAGCTTGCCCCGCCTCCTGGGTTGCACTCTCGACTGTCCACCCAGAATGGAGTGGAAACTTGAGCCTGCTCCAAACTCTTGGGTGTGTTTGAGGGAATCATGTTCTGGAGAAGAAGCTCCTCTCCTTTCACCCTCAGCCCCACACTGACTCTAGGAAGAGGAAGGGGAGACGATCATCTGTCAAGCTTAATGTTGTGACCTGTGTAAGGTTTAGGATTTGGAAGAACAACGGCCAAGGCGCCTCTGAGTTTAAAGAATTCTAGTCCAGAAGGCAGCTCAGCTCTTCCATAGTCAAGATGACCCTTCTTAACAAAGGGAAGAGGCCCATTGTTCCACTGCAGCAGCTTTGAGCTCTCCTGTTTCCTGGGCCCCTTCTCTGAAATCAGTTAGTCTTGTTCTTGGAGGGATCGAGGAAAGGACCTCAAACTCATTCCTCTGTTGCAGGGCAAAATTGGAATAATTTTGGTGGTAGCCTAGATTCACAACAGGCTTATAAGGAGAACAGAAACAGGAAGAGTTGAAGAGGTGCATAGGGATTTGGAAATACTCATAGTGTCTCTGCTTGATGGATAAGGTGAACGATCTTTTAAAAAATATATTTATTTTTAGAGACGGGGGAAGGGAAGGAGAAAGAGTGGGAGAGAAACATAAATGTGTGGTTGCCTCTCATGTGTCCCCTATTGGGGACCCGGCCTGCAACCCAGGCATGTGCCCTGACTGGGAATCAAACTTGTGACCCTTTGCTTCACAGGCTCGTGCTCAGTCAGCTGAGCTACACCAGCCAGGGCTAAGGTGAACAATCTGTTATCCATGAAATCTAACTTTGCTGCTGATCCTTGAACTGTTTCCCTAGGTTATTGTGAGAATTTTTTTTGTGTGCCTGGCCTGAACTCACTTCTAATCTGATACCTTGCTAGAGTTTTTAGGTGTCCTTTACATTTAGTTATTCTAATGCTTCAGTTCTAAGGTACTTACAGTTCTTTGGGGTGGAAGACTAGAGATGGAATAGTATTTGGATTATTGTAATTTAGCCAAAGAATGTCATTTCTCTAATCACTTACTCTACAATTTGTCTTTTCAAGGGAAGAGAATTTACCTGATCTATTTTAGGCATGTAGCCTGAGTGATTAAAAATGACTGATGCACTAGAGGATATTTAGTGTTTTTTGAATGAATGGATGCTAAAATGAATGAGTGGAAAGTGGAAACATTGGTTCTTTTACCTGTAATGTCACAGAACTTCATTAGTGGCAGGACTCCTTGTGTGTCTAGATACTAGAAATCGTACCACTGGGGAGTGGAGGCTGCTGTTCCACTCCAGTGGGCTGGTCTGAAGTTGAAATTTGTACCCTCTTGGCAGTGACATAACATGGGGTTCAGAGTAGCAAAATCCTTACTTTGGGGAGGTAATCGGGATACTGCTGGGGCAGAAAATTACAAAGATCCTGTGGAGAGTGGGAATGATTAGGCTGATCACTGCCTGATAAGGTCAGTCCTATTTTTTTTTTGTATCTACTTCCTACCCTGTATAGTTGCTCTCTCTTTAGAGAGTTGATTTTGACTAATTTCTTTCTTCTCTCGTATCTAATAGGTGAGACCAAATTGGGGATGCTCTCATAATGAACGTCAACCAGTCAGCTCCACCTGTGCCGCCATTTGGGCAGCCCCAGCCTGTCTACCCAGGGTATCATCAGTCCAGCTATGGTGGGCAACCAGGGTCCACAGCCCCTCCCACACCCTATGGGGCCTACAATGGACCAGTACCAGGCTATCAGCAAACACCTCCCCCAGGTATGTTTCCAAGTTTCCTTTGAAGTAAGCAGGGGAATCAGTCTTTAGATTGGGTTGTATTTCCCTACCAAAGCTGTCTAGAGAGTTGGGGTGACTGGGATTGAGGAACATGAATATGGCTATCTGTCACTGAGAACCAGAGCCCTGTGAGCAGTCTGCGCCTCTCTGTTTTTACATGAGTTGACTGTGTTTCTACCTTAAGACATCTAATGATGCCATATCTTCCATATTCAATGGCACTTCATTTCCTGTGGGTGTCACCCTGTGCAGCCTTACCTGGCTGCATTGTTCACAGATGGATGCAAGGGCTGTGGTTACAGGTTCTCCAGGGGCTATGACCAAGACTGAATATTTCTTGTTGACCTCAAGTCTTCCTGAAGTTACTTGTTCCTCATGTATATTGATAATGTCTCTCATTGGATGGACAGTTCTATTGAAGAATGACTCTTGAATGTGGGGAGCTAGTTCATGGATAGAAAGTATGGCATTTGTGTGCCTGATTTTTGCTGCTTCTTATATCTTTCTGCTGATATCATTCCTTTCCCTTTGCTTGAGTTCCCTCTGTTTCTTAGAGAGTGTAATATCAGGGCAATAAGGAAGCACTTTATCAGATGCTTCCTTAAAATCAGTGTTTGGGCCCTGGCTGGTGTAGCTCAGTGGATTGAGTGCAGGCCTGCGAACCAAAGGATGGTGGTTCGATTCCCAGTCAGGCCTCATGCCTGGGTTGCAGGCCAGTTCCCAGCAGGGGATGCATGAGAGGCAACCGTACATTGATATTTCTCTCCCTCTCACCCTCCCTTCTCCTCTAAAAAGAAATAAATAAAACCTTTAAAAAAAAAGCAGTGTTTGGCTTTTATATTTCTTTTTCAAAAAGAGCAGCTAATACTTGCTAATTGAGGACTTAGGCTATGCCAAATGCTTTCTGCTGCATTTTTTAAAGATTTTATTTCTTTATTTTTAGACAGAAGGGAAGGGAGGGAGAAAAAAAGGGAGAGAAACATCAATGTGTGGTTGCCTTTTGTGTGCGCTGTACTGGGGTCCTGGCCTGCAACCCAGGCATGTGCCCCAACTGGGAAGCAAAGTGGTGACCTTTTGGTTCTCAGGCTGGCATTCAATCCACTGAGCCACACCAGCCAGGGCTTTATGCTGCTT
Organism: Artibeus jamaicensis; assembly: GCF_021234435.1. Taxonomy (NCBI): domain Eukaryota; kingdom Metazoa; phylum Chordata; class Mammalia; order Chiroptera; family Phyllostomidae; genus Artibeus; species Artibeus jamaicensis. The sequence goes on from NW_026521788.1 coordinate 25,140,517, forward strand.
TTTAAGATAGTAAATCCAGCCCTGGCCAGGTGGCTCAGTTGGTTGGAGTGTTGTCCTGTACACCAGAAGGTTGTGAGCTTGATTCCTCATCAGGCATGTACCTAGGTTATAAATTTGATTGGAGGCAACTAATTGATGTTTCTCTCTTTCTCTGTCTTCTTCTTTCTCTCTAATTAATAAACATAGGTTATCCTCAGGTGAGGATTTTTAAAAAATAGTAAATTCCATGAAGGGATATGGGACCAAGGAGGCATAGGTGAGATTTGGGAAGTGAAGTATTATTATTTTAATTTCAACTCTGAAAAAAATCCATGAGATGGGGAGATTAGGTCTCAGGTTTCTGGAAGAGGCTTACTCTGGGTTGGGACTTTGGCTGCACATAGTCCACCTCTGATCTGTGAGGTTCTGGATTATCAAGATGGAGTTTGGCATTGACTCAAGAGGAAACTTTGTTATTGAAAAGAAAACATATATGGTTCAGTGATGGTTAGAAAGCAGGTTCAGATTGATCATGTTCCCATAAGCAGGTTCTCTAGTGTCTAATCTCTGCTGAAGGCAGAGGAAAAGAAAAACAAATGAACAGGGGTCAGCATCATTTCCAAAGTGATGTGCCAAGTAATTAATTGCTTTCTCCCTGCATTTCATGTGGAAATGATGGTTGGAGACAGTATGCAAGAAGGATGATTGGGGGAAGTAGAAGTAGCCTTGTTGGGAGCACTGATGAGCAGAAAGGATAAGAGTCTAGCTTTTGTTAAGATATAAGTGGCAGAACTAATGGGAGGTCAGGCCAGCTGTCCTTACTGAACTATTGGGTAGAAACAAAGTCTCCAGCCTTTGGGAACACTTTCCTGAGCCATGTGCTATGGGGAGATTTGTCACTTGGAAGTGGATGAAAAGAAGATGGTTAGGAAGAGTAGAATATACGAAGAGGTGGTTGGTAGAATAGTCTCCCCAAGAGGTACCTTTCTTTACAACCTAGTTCAGTGTTTACTTGGTCATCTTCTGTGCCACCTTTCTCATATATGCTCTAAGTTTCTAAGTTTTGGAGTACAAACTTTTTCCTTAAAAGAATTGACTTTTAGTCTAGGGTGTTGAGCGAGTAAGTGATGGTGATCCAGGAAGGTCCTACATTCTTATAGCTCTGGCTATGGCTTTACTTGTATTACACCTCTTAAGGAGAGTGGAGGCTCTCTGATCCGGCATCAGTGGTCAGAATCTGTTGTAGCTGGGTTTGCATGTTGGTGGTCTCCTTTTCATTAAAAGGTGTGATATTGGGTCAGCGAAGGTCTGAGTTTATTGATCTTTGTTTTGCGTTCCTTGCTCAGGGTGGAGGAGAAAGTTATTTCCCAATTTCTTATTTTCTGTCCTTTACCCTCAGGTGTGTCAAGAGCCCCACCTTCTTCGGGGGTGCCTCCAATCTCCACAGCACAAGTCCCTTCTGGCCAGGGTGCATATGGCCAGTTTGGCCAAGGAGATATACAGAATGGGCCTAGCTCCACTGTTCAGATGCAGAGGTATGTGCTTGGGTCACCCTAAAATTGGTCCGATGAAACTGGAAAGATTAGGAATGTTTGAGAGCCTGTTTCCCTTTTCCTTTTTTTTTTTGTTTTGTTTTGTTTGTCTTTTATTTATTTGCTTACCTTATTTATTTATTTCTGTGAATTTAACATATTTTCTCTTTTTTTAAATACTTTTAAAAATTGTTGTTCAAGTAGTTTTCTGCCCTTTATCCCATCCCAGCCCACCCCCACAGCCCTCCCCACCTCCCTCCCCCCTTGTTATTGTCCATGTGTCCTTTATACTAGTTCCTTCAAACCCTTCCATATTTTCTTTTTTCATTGAATTTATTGGGGTGACATTGGTTAATAAAATTATATAAGCTTCAGGTGTACAATTCTATAGTACTGTATCTGTATATTGTATTGTGTGTTCACCACCCCAAATCAAGTCTCCTTTCATCACCATTTATTGTCCCTTTACTGTGTTTACCTTCTCCCATGCCCTTTCCCTCTGGTAATCACCATGTTGTCTATGTTTATGAGGTGGTTTTTTCTTTTTTTTCTGTATCCCTTCTTTTTGCCTTTTTTGAAGACCCACTTTTCTCTTTCTTGCACCTTTTTTTTTTTCCCACCCCGACCCTTTCTTGCACCTTTTTGTATTTTGTTTTTATTTTTTCAGGTTACAGATGCTGCTGCTGTCCACTCTGTGGATTACTGACCTCTCTTAGTACCTGGGTTCTTGTGCATATTCTTTGTCTTTCTTTGAACTTGAGGTTTTTTTCCTGCCTAGACATATATCTTCAATAATTATAATATTTCTATCATACTGAGCCTACCTAAGGGAGAAACAGGGAAAAGGGACCTTAGGATATTTGTCTCCTCTGACTTTCCTCTTCCCTCTAGATCAGGCACTTAGTGGGACTTACTGGTTAAGTTCAGGTGTGACCAATTATGAAAGAAAAGATCTTAAAGGAAAACCATATATGTCATTCTGTGAAAGCTTACATTGCTCATCAAGGCCAATATATTATGAGGATCATTGAAAAAAACCCTACATATAAATGATGAAAACTTTGGTGGTGCATAGTCTGTATAACTGGGTAGGGTGTGTGGTAATGGAAGAGTCACTTACTGACATTTTTATTGGGTGTCCAGAATGTACATTTTTAGCATTGAATACAAACCTAGAGAAAGATCCTGAGAAGCTCTCCTAACCCTGGGTGTTTGAATATTCTATAAGCAGTATAGAGAATTCATTCATCCACTCAAAAAATACTTTTTGTATTATTATGTATCAGACATTATTCTAGAGGTTGGAGAGAGAGCAGTAAACAAAACAGACCAAGTCTCTGCACTCATGAAGCTTACAATCTAGTGAAATACTCAAAAGATAACAAGTAGACGACATAAATAAGAAAGAAAACAGGATATAGAGCATGACTGTGAGAAGGTAGGGAGCTGTTTTAAATACATCGGTCAAGGAAAGCCTCTCTGAAGTGGTATTTGAAACCTCAGTGAAATGATGAAGGGAGCTCTCCAAAGGTCTAAGGGAAGTGTTGTAGATAGAGGGCACAACGAGTGCAAAGGTCCTGATGGAGAAATTAATTTGGTGGATGTAAGGAAGAGCAAGGAGGCCAGTGTGGCTAGCCCAAGGGAGAGTAGAGGAGATGAGGAAGAAACATAGGCAGGAGACACATTACACAGCGTTTTGTAAGCCTTATTAAGAAGTTTAAATTTGATTTTAGTTGCTGCGAGATGCCTCTGGAGAATATTAAGCTGGGGAGTAATGTTCCTATTATTTGTTTATTTATGCAGTATATATTCCTTGGAGTTTACCAACATTTCAAAAGAAGTTAGAGGAGGAGCCCTCGAAAAACAATGAGAAGGAATTGTAGTGAGGTAGGAGATTAGGTAGGAGGGTGTTGCATCCTGAAACTAGATGAAGAAAGAATTTCAGGGAGGCAGGAGTAATTAGCTGTGTGGTTTGCTGCTGAAAGGTAGGATGTGGACTGAGGATTGACCTTGGGTTTGGCAAAGTTCAGCATCATTGATAAACGTAGTTTCAGCGAAGATATAAGGACAACTGTTTCATTGCAGTGGGTCACAGAGTTTCAGTTGGATAGTAGATTACTATAACCTGAAAAGCTATTTGCTACAAACATCTAGAAAGGAGAAAGGAAATAGAGGCAAAAAATTTTTTCAAGTGCATAATCAAGCTTAAAAGAAAGTGAAATTCTCAAGTGCTAGAGACACCAAGTGGGAACTGAAAAATAAGAGTGGTACGCTGACACTGTGGCTGCCTGTGGAGAGGATGGGAATTATCATCTTGAGAATCTGGGGCTTAAGCAGGTACTAGAGTGGGTTTAAGCAGGTACTGGGGATGGAGGGTGAATCTTTAGGCTTTTCAAAGCTGAGATTTGTAGTGAAGACCTTGTTTATGAAGTCTGGACTTAGGCTGCACCTTTCATAACAGATCGACTAGGGGAAAAAATCTGCACTCTGGCAGAGAGAGAATCCTGTTTCTCCTGGGCTGGCTGTGGATAAGTAGGAAGAAAAAAGGCTTTAGGACTGCAAATGAACATGAGGGAGCTGTTTGGAGCGACAAAAATGTTCTAAAGGTGGATTCTGGTGATGGTTGCACAGCTCTGTAAATTTATTAAAAATTGTGAATTATACACCTAAGAGGAATGAATTTGATGGCATGAAACTTACTATCTCAAAGCTTTTTAATTTGATCTTGGGTGGCAGCATCGTCCAGAAGCAAATGCAAAACAACCATACTCCCTCAGCCTAGTCTGAAGAGATTCTCAGGGAAAACAATATTGAGTAGAGTAAATAGAGACTATTAGAGGAGTGCAGATAGTAGAATAGCACCTTGAAAGCATTAAGGGAATATAATGGTCAACCTAGAAATATGTCCCTAGCTAAGAGAGAGGGCAAATACAGACATTTTCAGACACAGACTGAGAGTTTATTATGTATAGACTCTGGTTGAGAAAACGACTAAGAAAAAGAAAGGAGAAGAACATGAACCCAGAAAGTACGAGCTTTAAAAGACAGAGACAGAGCATAGATCAGTTCTTTTACAATATTTGGCTAAAAAGAGGAGCAAGAGCTTGAGTGGGGTATGAAGTTTTCAGGCAGTTTTATTTGGATTAAAAAAAACCAGTGAGATACACTGTACATACCATGTGAATTTAAAGTGTACAATTCAATGGTTTTTATTGTATTCACAGTTATGTGCAACCATCATCACAGACAATTTTAGAACATTTTATCACCTCAAGAAGAAACACCATATCCTTTAGCTAAGGAGCTGCACCTGTGTACCTATTCCTTCAATCCCTTATACCCACAACTCTTAGCAACCACTAGTTATTTTCTGTGGCTATAGATTTCCCTATTCTGGACTTTCATGTGAGTGAAATCATATACTATGTGATATTTTATAACTAACTTCCTTCACTTGGCATAACTTTCCAATGTTTGTATTGCAGCATGTGTCAATACTTTTTTTTTAAAGATTTTATTTACTTATCTTTAGAGGGGAAGGGAAGGAGAGAGGGAGAGAAACATCACATGCATCCCCTGCCGGGAACTGGCCTGCAACCCAGGCATGTACCCTGACTGGGAATTGAATCATGGTCCTTTGGTTCGCAGGCCTGCGCTCAATCCACTGAGCTACACCAGCCAGAGCTGTATCAGTACTTTTTTATCTAGTTATCCCCTGCTGGACTTTTGGTTTTTTTCCATTATAGTTGGTTATTTTTTGAGATGTTTGTATGTTTGATTGAACAGAAAGTATGTTGGGGCCCTGGCTGGTGTGGCTCAGTGGATTGAGTGCCAGCCAGTGAATCAAAAGGTTGCCAGTTCCATTCCCAGTCAGGGCACATGCCTGGGTTTCAGGCCAGGTCCCCAGTGAGGGGCACGTGAGAGGCAACCACACATAGATGTGTCTTTCCCTTTCTTGCTCCCTTCCCCTCTGCCTAAAAATTAAAAAAATAAAATATTTAAGGAAAAAAAAGGAAAGACAGTACATTGGGGCCCTGGCTGGATAACTCAGTTGATTAGAGTGTCATCCAGATACACCAAGGTTGTGGGTTTGATTCCTGGTCAGGACACGTATAAGAATCAACCAGTGAAGACATAAATAAGTGAAATTACAAATTGATGTTTTTTTCTCTCCCTTCTTGTTTCTCTCTAAAATCAATAAATAAAATTTAAAAGAAAAAAAAGTACACTGGAAAGACAAGTTCCAGAATAGAAAAAGATATTTACACATAAAGTAGACATAAACACGTAAAATAGTATCCAGACTATGTAAAGAGCTCCTACTTTTTAACCAATAAGAAAAAGTCAATCCAGTTGGAAAAATAATGGACAAAAACCAGGACAGGTTTTTACAAAGAAGAGATACCGATAGCCAGAGAACATATTAAAAAGCCATTCATTGATGATTGCCAGATGGGAGGTTGGGGGTTGGGATAAAAAAGATGAGAAGGATTAAGAATTCTGTATTAATTGCCAGTTATAAAAATAGTCATGGATATAAAATACAATATAGGGAATATAGTTAGTACTATTGTAATAACTATGTATGGTGTCAAATGGGTTCTAGGCTCATCTGGGTAATCACTTCATAAGGTATATAAATGTCTAATCACTATGTTGTATACCTGAAACTAATATAATGTATATCAACTGTAATTGAAAAATAAAAATTTTTAAAAAAGCTGTTTAACCTCATAAGTAATGCAAAACAATACAAATTAAAAAACCACAACAGGATTCTCCTGTGTATCAATCAGATTGGCAAAATTAAAAAGTCCAACTATACTGAATATGCTGAGGATATGGGGTAACAGGAACTCTTCTCTGCTGGGGTTCAGATGCAAATTTATATATATTATTATATTAATTTATTATATTTTATTATATTAATTATTATTATATATTTATTATATTAATTTAATTATATTATATTAATTATATTAATTTATTAATTAATTTAATATATTTAAATTTATTATATTAATATAATAACTATTTGGGGAGAATAATTTGGAATTATCTGTTAAGATTGAAGATATACATAACTTATGATCCAGTTATTTCACTCATAGCTACATGCTTTAGAAAAACTCATGTATGTAAACAAGTTTATTGGATGTTTATCATAGCAGCATTGTTTGTAATATCCAAAAATTAGAAAAACCCACACATCCCTCTGCGTTAAAATGCTTACAGAAATCATAGTATGTTTACTTGGTGTAATAACATTTTGTGATGAGTAGAGGGTAGATGAATTTCATAGATGTGTTTACACAAAAGGAAGCATATGTACGATGTGATTCTGTTTACAAAAGTTTAAAAAATAGCAAACCTATACTGTTTTAAAGACAAGGGAATGATTATTAGGAAGTTGGGAAAGTAGTTGCTACTGTGTCGAGGGAGAGGGCTGTAGTGGAAGAGGGGCGCACAGGGCCCTACTATATACTATTTCTTGACGTGGTTTTGAATTCATGGGTGTTCGAATTATAATTATTCAACAGTATATATGTGCTTAATGTATTTTTTTCTATATGTCATTTCACAATTAAAAAATAAAGTACTTTGGACTAAGAATCAGGTCTGGGCTCTAGTTTTAGCTTGGTCTGCCACTAACGTCTTTGTTTTTTTTTTCTACTCTGTCTCCCTCATTATTTTGCTCTGAGGATTACATTAAAGCACTTAGAGATGCTTTATAAGTTGTGAAGCTATATACAGGTATATACAGAGATGGTGGTTTGTTCTAACTAGGGCACATGACAGGATAACATTAGGTAGTTGATAATATCCATATTAATGGATAGGACTATGGAATATAATAATTCTGACAAGGATTTATGAGTATCTGCTGTGGGGCTAATAGTTTGGTGCTATGGAAGATAAACACTGCTAAACCAGCACTGACTGGAGTGTCTCCGTTGGTTGGGTGTCATCCTGTAGAGTGAAAGGTCTCTGGTTCATTTCCTGGTCAGAGCACATGCCTGGGTTGCAGGTTCAGTTCCCATTCAGAGGAGGTATCAGTGGCAACCAATTGATGTTTCTCTCTCACGTCAATGTTTCTCCCTCTCTTTCTCCCTCCCTTCCCCTCTCTCTAAAAATAAATAAATAAAATCTTAAAAAAACAAACAAACTGCAAAGCCCAGCAAAGAGCTTAGGGAGGTAAGGTTCACTGGCATAAATTAGAAAATACTAGTTGAATAGAAATGAAGATCTCAAGGAGGGTTAGCAACGAGGGAGTGGGAGGAGGAGAAGGGGGAAGAAGCTACAGAAAATAAGCATAGACAGTAGATAGAAAATAGATGGGGGGCAAGAATAGTATGGGAAATATAGAATCTAAAGAACTTGAGACACATGGTCATAAACTAAAGGGGGGGTAATGGTGGGGACGGGGGGTAGGGTGGAGGGGAATGAAGGGAATAGAACAACTAATGGCATAATCAATAAAAAAAATAAATTAAAAAAAAAAGAAAATACTAGTTGAATGAAAAAAAAGTGTTACACTACTGGACTAATAGAAGCTGACCAACTATAATATAATAAAGTATTAGCTATTCAGTAAAAGACAAAATAAACAAGAAGGATAAATCAGAATTTCACTGTAATAAACTGTTATGAAGAATTTGATTCGATAAAAAGGATTTTTTTTTTTTTTGGTCATGGAGTATCAACTCAGCTTCATAAGGTTTACCATGAAAAGCCATGCATTTGGGACTTTTCCTATGCATGTGTGATACAGTTTTTTTTAACTCCCCAAGCATTTTTAACACAGCCCAAAATCTAATTCCACTAATTACTTCATTGGACACAAAGCTTGTGTGTGGGTGATGGTATTAAAATGTAAATATAAAACTGCATAATGAATGTATATGAACTGTTCATTGTTGTTAGGAGATGAAGAGAATGAAGTTCAACATGTGATGGTTTCATTGTATTTTATTTTGTTTACTTAAAACGTTCTTGGAATATAATACTCAAGCACAGAGGCCTACATTTATAAACAAATATGTTATTTTAGATAACGTTTTAAACGGTGGTTGTGATATTAGAGCTGGTTTCCTAGGCAGTTTCTAATAACATGTTTGATAAAATTGTCTTCTGGAAAATATTTTGGACAAGAATTCTGAGGATGTTTGTAAAGATAACACAATTCTGCATTCATTGTGTGCTCAGGGATGTAAAAGGAATGGAGTGCTTAAAATGTTAATCAGGAAAAAAGTAAGGCACTAGTATTGTGTGCATATTGAGAATACTGTGCATGAAAAAAACAAATACAATTGTTTTCTAACTTTTCCTGATACAATTAATAAAGCTTGGTAAAATATAAAAAAAAAAAAAAGAATTTGATTCATTATTGAAATCCCAAAGGAGTTTATTGTGTATAATAATCTACGGCAGGGCTGTCAAACTCATATTCATCAGGGGCCACATCAGCCTTGCCGTTGCCTTCAAAGGGCTGAATATAATCTTAAGACTGTATAAATGTAACTACTCCTTAACTAGTGGAAAGGAGCTCGGCCCTGCCACTGGGGTAGAAACAAGGCGCCGGGCTGGATAAAGTAAGGTGAGGGCCAGATTTGGCTTGCGGGCCTGGTGTTTGCCACCTGTGCTCTATGTTATAGATTTCTATAGTAATAACATTAAAACACCAGTACGAGTTGCTCTTTGGTAAGCAATGATATTGGAATGATTTTGTATTTATATTTTAATGTGCCATCTGATACTATGGGACTGCCCAACATAGCTATCCAAGTAATCAGACTTTGCTTGATAGACCCAGCTAGAAGGCTACCTGGTTTATGTCATAGTTTGGTAGCCTGTTTCTGGTGGAGTTTACACATCTTTATGATTAGCACAGATTCCAAACTCAGCTGTCCTGCTCCACTGATCTTATAGAACTTTCTAACACCTTTCCCAGGATAAAGTAATAAATACTTTGGCTTAAAAGTTAGACAGTCAAACTTTATTTGTTCGATCCCACATTTGTTAAGTACCTTTTGAGTTAATATTTCTGTGCACTTTCTGTTTCAGTTCTTTTAGGGATTCTGATTACAAAACTCAGGTGATTGGTCGGCAAAGGATTGAGGCAGAGGAGGTGATAATCTAAGTAGTAGAGTAAATAATAATTTGATCTGAGGGTGCTTGACATATGTTTGTGGAATGAACCTGATGGCAAATAAGATTTGTCACGAGTAATCACAGTGTGGATCAGCAGGAATATAATTTATCTGCATATATACAAAAGTATGAAGTCATAAATGAGCCCAGGATGAGATTAAGATACTGTAAAACAATATAGCTTCCTGTATGCTGTGGATTTCCTGCCAGCTTTGAAAGGTGTCCTGCCCCACTAGTCCTTACTGCCTGCCTTCTCTTCACAGGCTCCCTGGGTCTCAGCCATTTGGGTCAGCCCCATTGGCCCCTGTGGTCAGCCAGCCAAATGTGCTTCCGCCCTATGGTCCTCTCCCAACAAGTGCACAGGTGACTGCCCAGATGGCTGGAATGCAGATCGGCGGTGCTGTGGCCCCAGCCCCTCCCCCTTCTGGGTTGGGCTATGGTGAGTAGCTGTGACCACAAGAATGTTACTGTTCCTCCCTTTTTTAGACGCATTAGGCTGTGGGGCTATACGTTAATCCCTTTTATTTCTTATGCCTCTGAACCCTAGCAGACAGGGTAGGCATTCCTGTTCTTCTTATGTGGAAAGGGAAGTGATTTACTGAGAATAAATTCAGTAATGAAAGGATTCTGATTCTACCTCTTCTACTTCTCAGGCCCACCAACATCACTGGCCTCAGCCTCAGGAAGTTTCCCTAACTCTGGTCTGTATGGCTCCTATCCTCAAGGCCAGGCTCCTCCCCTTAGCCAGGCACAGGGTCCTTCTGGGTCCCAGCCTCCCCAGCGATCTGCCCCACAGCAGGCCTCCAGCTTCACACCCTCAGCCTCAGGGGGTCCTCGGATACCTTCAATGACTGGTCAAATACTGCCTGAACAGAGTTTTGTGGGACCCCCAGTGAGCCAGCCCAACCATGTGTCCTCACCTCCTCCTCCTCAAGTTCTACACCCTGGTACCCAGATGGCTGGGCTCCCAGGACAGCCGCCACCTATGCACTCCTCCCAGCAGCCAGGCTACCAACTGCAACAAAATGGTGAGTTTTTCCCAGGGTCTGTCTAGAAGCCAAAAGCTTCAGCTATTTAGTGGGAGTTTTTTTGTTTTTGGTATTGCTTGCTAAGTGGTAAACTAGATGATCAGCTTCGGGGTATTATTAGTAGGATGTAGGGTTTATTCATTATTCTCATTGTTCGGATAGTGTGGTCTTTCTCTGAATGGTTATTACTCTGCCTCATAATTCTACATTTATAGGAGTCTAATTTCCCTGAGGCCTTAAGAAGAGGGAATTTTGAGTTCATTAGCCTTGTGTCCTTGTCGCTCAGGTTCCTTTGGACCAGTCCGGGGCCCTCAGCCCAATTATGGAAGTCCCTACCCAGCAGCACCCACTTTTGGCAGTCAGCCTGGGCCTCCTCAGCCACTGCCTCCTAAGCGCCTGGATCCTGATGCCATCCCGAGCCCCGTAAGTAGATTAGTTATGTGGTCCTGGGGAAGGAATTTGTGGCTGCCAGATAAGTGAATCAGCCTAGATGAGATGTTTGCCAACATTTTCTGATTATTTTCCCTCTTTATTCATCTTCTTCTAGGTATAGAAGCTAGATGTAATTTTTGACCCTTTGAACTGTTGCTTGAGGCCCCAGACACCTTTAGGGGCACTTTTACTCCATAGCTGGGCAGGAAAGGAAGGGAAGCCAGGAGTGATCAGTAGTGTCAGTAGAGCTCTGGGTTGAGTGTTATGCTATCTTAACTATTGGACATAGCATGGTAATCTCTACCCTTCTGTGGCATAGTGGCCGAGTCCAGGTCTTGTCCTCTTAGATCTAGTAGGACAGCAGCCTTAATGGGTAGAGCTGGTGGGAATTTTCTGGTATTAGATGTTAAGAGAAGGAAGGCTTCACTGGTTTCTTTCTGTGCCTACTTGGATAGTTTTAGGGAAAAATCTTTAGTACTTCTGTTTGCTAGGCTCCTTCCTGTGTGGATGGGGAAGAGTGATCTACAGTTTATAAGGTCAGTGTGGAGAAGCTGCTTCTCCCAGGAAGAGGGTGAATTTCACTCTTAGAGCCATCAGAATTCTCAGGCTTTCCTTATCATATGCAGGATAGAAGTTGGGACCGAACTCTGACGTGGGGCCCCTTTATAGCGCTGTCTGCAACATGTGCTATGTCGGTTACCTTACCATGCTTAGCCATTGTCATATTCCATTCTTTTCCCTCTTCCTTTGGGGAACTACGAGGGTGAGGGACCTTGCTGGCTAAGGGGGACCTGAAAGTATTAAGCAGCCCCTCCTTCCTTTCCCCTCTTTCAGTGAGAAGGAGATTCCGGTGCCTGTGAGGGGAGGTTCCTTTCAGCATAAGATTAGTCCTTAGGTGGGAGGTTTGGCCTTTTGGAGGAAATATTCCTCTTCTTCCTTAAGAATTCTCCCATTCAGCCCCTCTCTGTATAACCCCTGCTTGCCTCCTATATGCCCTTCTCCTTATTTTTCTACATCATAGTCTAAGCCATTAAAGCCTCTGTGTTGGGCCAGAAAGACTTGAAATTTCTGCTGTAGACAGAACCTGATATCAGCGCTATGAGCTGGGCTCCAGCTGTTCATGTCTAACTCATCAGGGTTGAGAGAAGTAACATCTGCTTCTTGTTCTTTTGTCTCCCTCCCTATATTCCCCTGCTGCCTTTATTATTAAAACACTAAAAGCAACTCAATGAGCTGCCTCCTCAGCAGAAAACCAGGCACAGAATAGACCCTGATGCCATTCCTAGTCCAGTAAGTGCAGGGGGTAGGGGTGTGTGTGTGTGTGTCATCCCCGTGTTAGTGCCATCCATGCATGCGTGTGACCTCATCTTCACCTCATCCACCATATCCATCCCTCTCCATCCTTTCCCTCAGTCCTTCTAGACCTCACTTGTATAAACTAGAAGGATGTGCATGCTTTAAGTCACCACATAATGAAGAAGTAGCAAGCTGTTACCAATGCCTTAAGAATGGGGTGGTAGAAGGTCAGGCTCTAAGGGTGGGGTCAGGTGGCATGTTAAGCTTTGGTGTGAGGCCTTCTGGCTCCTCCAGGAGCCTACATGTGGCATTTGATGGAACAGGACAGAGATGAGCAGTAAATCCTTCCCCTTTGGGTTTGAATTTTCTACAGATTATTGACAAACATTTGGGTAGGTGGCTATGAATGTACAAGTTTGAGATACAGGCTTTCTTACAGAGGAAGGAACTACTGGTTTGGGAAAATGTGGGCCACATTCTCAACTGGAGTCTTTTTGACTCTGATATATTTCTAAGCTTCGACTCCTTCTGCTATGGGATACGGAGTCTTATTCTCCTTTTACTTTTCTGGTTTTACCAAACTCATCTTGAAGTAACTGGCCAAGGGTCATCAGCCTGCACAAAGATCTGATTACCAGCTTTGCAAAAAATCTTTTTTTTTTTTTCTTTTTCTCGGTTGTCAAAATATGGGAGACTGAGGATTGGGCTATAAGGTATGGGTTCTTAACCTCTTCTCCCATATTTAAACACTGATGCTTACCTCAGCATAAGGCAGCATCTACTTCACCACCTTACCCGATCATTTCTGGCTGTTTAATCCTCTCCTCACCCTGTCCCTTCTACTTTCATTAAAGTAGAGTCATTCCAGGTAGATTCATTTTTACATGGTTACTGTTGTCTGTTTTCCTACTTTGACTCAGACTATGTCTTTGGGGGGAAGAAATGATGTAGGCAAGATGGGGGAGGGAAGTGAAATCTGATCATGTTTGAAGGTTTCTGATAAGAACTGGAGCTGTCCTGGAGTTAGGGGAATAAAAGGGTGATTATTATCGATTGAGGGTTTGGGCAATTCATAAAGAAGCCCATACTTGGAGTTGCCTGTTCAGCATTTTGCTGCTAATTGTAGGGCAGAAGATTGGCATTGTAGCATTTTATGATCTCCAGAAGGAGAGCAGGCCTCGTATATGAGGTGTTCCTTGGCAAATTGTTAGTTTCTGTGCTGCAGTTTCAGCCTGTCTTTCTCCTGGTTCTCTGGGACCTGGTACTCCTTTCTGCCACCTCACTCATTTCACTTTCCCTACAGATTCAGGTGATCGAGGATGACCGGAACAACCGTGGTTCAGAGCCGTTCGTTACTGGAGTACGGGGCCAGGTGCCACCCTTAGTTACCACCAACTTCCTAGTGAAAGACCAAGGTGAGAAGGGCATTAACTCCTCCCTGTGGGGACTTTTACTCCAAGATATCAGCTTATAGATGGGACTTGTATCAGTCTTTAATCAAAGATTAGCCGTTCATTGGTCTCTAGGAGGAGAAAAGCCACCATCAGCTCTAGCATTTGTTGGTGTGATAGGGTGGATCAGCAATGGAGAGCTGGTTAACTGGAGGGATTCTGTGATCTGACTCAGGTTTTCTACTTCCTCCTTCAGGGAATGCAAGTCCTCGATACATTCGATGCACATCTTATAATATCCCTTGTACATCTGACATGGCTAAGCAGGCTCAGGTTCCCCTGGCAGCTGTCATCAAGCCACTGGCAAGGCTGCCCGCAGTAGAGGTAAGTCAGGGTATAATGAAAGGGGAGAAAGGAGGGACTTCTTCCTAGATATGATTCCAAAGTCACAATGGCAGAAGTCTTGGTTAGGCAGGAGGGAGAGTGTCTTCAATTGTTTTCTATTCTAGGGCTCATGCCTGAAGATGGTGATAAGGATAAGAGCAAAAAGCCAAGACATTGCTGAATGGGATCAGGATCTATAGGGAAAACAAACAACATGAAAAGAGTCAGGGCCAACTTATAGGGGAAGAGACAGCTGGATTGGGGAGACAGCTGGGTACAGGAGCCTCTGATAGGACGGTCATTTCCAGATGATGAGAAGAATACCATTCTAAAAACAAAATTATTCTATTGTATTTTTTTCTTATATGACATCCTATCATACCAGGTAGGTTAGTAATGTTAGGATAGCATATAAGGTAAAAAGGTAGATTAGGATCCAGTAGTCCTTCTCTTACCTGGCTTGGGCCTTAATCTGTCACCCTAGTACTTGATATCAGCATAAAAAGAGAAAAAACTTGTCATCTGCTCTGCCAGGCCTTGGTAGAATACCCTCATGTTCATGCCTAGCTTATTAAATTCAAGGTAGATTTCTCTATAACCAGAAGGTCAAGACCCAAGGCTCACTTTATATCCTGTCTCTGTCTTCTCTTTTTCTCTTTCTGGGTCTCAATGGAGATGCCTAGACATTTGGCTCCTGGTCTCTTATCTGTAGGGTGACATCTGCCTGGGGCATCAGTGAGTGCCACATAAACCCAGGGATGGGAAGCACAAGCATCATAGATATTTGGTTGGAGAAGAAAACAGGAACTCTGGGGCAAGAGTGAGGGTAATTGAAGATAGGGCCAGAACGAGAATCCTAGGTAATTTTTGGCTTTCTCCTCATATGTCTGTGGCAGTGCCTGGCTTGGTAGGGCCAATTTCACAGTCCATTTTCTCTTTCCAGAAGAAGTGAAATTCTGGAGATGGAGAGTAAGGAGAGACAACCATGGAATTTAGACTCTTAGGGATATTTCTGTGACCAGTACCCTCATCATTTGTCTTCATTCCCCATCACTGGACTCCCTCCCCAGGCAAAATATTTGAGCCATGGCTTCTCCCTCCAGGTCGTTCCTTCTCGTGTGTTGCCACATGTCTCATACCACTGTAGCTTCCGTGTGTGTCTGAGCCTTTCCCCTTTGCTCCTTAGGCTTCACCGTATGTTGTCGACCATGGGGAATCTGGCCCTTTGCGCTGCAATCGCTGCAAAGCATACATGTGCCCTTTCATGCAGTTCATTGAGGGAGGGAGGCGATTCCAGTGCTGCTTTTGCAGCTGTATCAATGATGGTATGTTCTCAGTGGCTGGGACTGAGGGGAAGATCTGGATTTCATCTCCAGCATTTTCTTTCTAGTTAGATAGATGGAGGGTCCATTATATAGGAACTGAGGAAGTGGGTCACATATGGGGATATGGGCAGTAGAGTGAGCTCAGCCAGGGCCAGATATGCTAATATTAAGAGCGGACCTTTGATTAACACTCTGCCATACTCCCCACAGTTCCCCCCCAGTATTTTCAACATCTGGATCATACCGGAAAACGTGTGGATGCTTACGACCGTCCTGAGCTATCCCTGGGCTCTTATGAATTCTTGGCCACTGTAGATTACTGCAAGGTGAGGGAAGGTAGCATGGGGAGAAGCAGTGGGCAGAGGATAATGAGACAGCTAAGAATTGCTGTGATCATTTCCCTCATGCCTTCTTTGTCCCCTTTGATGTTGACTCCTCTCTAATCAACTGATCCATCTGCTTAGCAATACCCCTCTCTCCCCATTTATTTCCTTTGTAGAACAATAAATTCCCCAGCCCTCCTGCCTTCATCTTCATGATTGATGTCTCCTACAATGCCATCAGGAGTGGTCTCGTTAGGCTCCTCTGTGAGGAGCTCAAGTCACTGTTAGACTTTCTACCCAGGTGAGAGTTAGGGAGCTGACGTGCTTTCTTTGCATAATGATGTGGGGTGTGAGGTGGTGTCTGGGTTGACAGCAGATGCAGCCTGATGTCATGAGGCTGGGTGGTGGGGAAGGTGACAGGTTTAGGTAACAATGTCACCTTCTACAGGGAGGGTGGAGCAGAAGAGTCAGCAATCCGAGTTGGCTTTGTCACCTATAATAAGGTGCTCCACTTCTACAATGTGAAGAGCTCACTGGCCCAGCCACAGATGATGGTTGTGTCTGATGTGGCTGACATGTTTGTGCCACTGCTGGACGGCTTCCTGGTCAACGTCAATGACTCTCGGGCAGTTATCACGAGGTAAGAGCCAGATTGCAGTGGTAGAGCGGAGGTGGGGTGGGTACAATCAAAGAAAGCCACAGAATTGAGCAGAGGGGTCAGCAGAAGAGCAGGAGCTTTGCCTCAGGAGTTTTCAGAGTTTCGTGGCCAGAGGACTTTTCAAATAATTTAGGACTCTGGAATCTGGAAAACAGTTTCAATTGCCTCCCATCACCTCTCTCTTCAGCTTATTGGATCAGATTCCAGAAATGTTTGCAGACACAAGAGAGACAGAGACAGTATTTGCCCCAGTTATCCAGGCTGGGATGGAGGCCCTGAAGGTAAGGCTAGAGTACCCAGCAACCTCCTCTGCCTCACTTTCCTCTGACCTTGCACCCCTTGGGATACAACCCGTTTTATCAGTTTTTTATTACTGTCCGGTGAGTTAGCCTGTGTGACATAGCTGGCACTGAGTAAATGATGAGGGAGAGGATGAATGAATAATAGATGAATAAAGGAAAGAATAAATAAGTAGTCCTCTCTTCTTTCCTAGGCTGCCGAGTGTGCAGGGAAGCTGTTTCTGTTCCACACCTCCCTGCCCATCGCAGAGGCCCCAGGGAAACTGAAGAACAGAGATGACAGGAAGTTGATTAACACAGACAAGGAGAAGGTATGGGACTGGGAGATAGGGGGAGGATTCTCCCTTGTAGAGGGTGGTGACTCTCTTCACAGTACAATACAGTATTATTAATTTTCTCGAGGGGGAATGAGATATTCTGCCCTTTCTCATGTCACATTTGTGACTGCCAACCTTCTCCACTGCTCCCCACCTTTCTATCCCATCTCATTCCAAAGCCCTGGGTAGGTCCCTTTTTAAAAAAAAAGAATGTGCCCTGGCTGGTGTGGCTCAGTGGATTGAGCGTGGGTCACTGAACCAAAGGGTTGCTGGTTCAATTCCCAGTCAGAGCACATGCCTGGGTTACGGGCCAGGTCCCCAGTGGGGACCATGTGAGAGGCAACCACACACTGATGTTTCTCTCCCTCTCTCTCTCCTTCCCTTCCCCTCTCTCTAAAAAAAATAAATAAAATATTTTTAAAAAATAAAAAAAAGAATGTTCTACTACTACAAACTCCTGTGAGTAGATCAGAAGTTTACGTATATTTGAGTATCTCGTATTACATATACGGTTCTCAGATAGGGTGTAACAGATATTTAAACATTTTCTTCTGTTCTGCCCCAGACTCTGTTCCAGCCTCAGACAGGTGCTTATCAGAACCTGGCCAAAGAGTGTGTGGCCCAAGGTTGCTGTGTAGACCTCTTCCTTTTCCCTAACCAGTACGTGGATGTGGCCACGCTCTCTGTTGTGCCCCAGCTCACTGGTGGCTCTGTCTACAAATATGGTTGCTTTCAGGTATGGCATGGGACTCTGGGTGGCCTGTGGAAGCAGGACAGGGGATGTCTGTCTACATGTGGAGTTGCTGTTTAGCTACGGACTCAGTAGGATAGTGTTAGAGGAGAAGACTGGAGAATGTGAAGAAGAGAGCCATGAGTAGTGATTGGGAGTGTGGGGCTTAGAATTGGTCCTGGGTTGATATTCCGGCCCTACCGCTTACTAGCTGTATAACCTTCAGGACATTAATTATTGTTTCTTTGTTCATCTATAAAATGGGGTTTTAATACTTATTAATTAGGATTTGTCATCATAATCAAGTCATATGTAAAGCATTTGATGTGGGATCTGGCACATAATGTGCTTAAAAGCTATCATCATCATCATCAACACCATTATCATCATCTTCACTATTGTTGTTACTACAATTTAGCTTATAGAGTGGAGGAGGTGCAGGGAGATTGTCTGCAGGATGTTATGTGGTGTGACTTTGGGCATGGTGGGCTACAGGTGGAGAATGACCAGGAACGGTTTATGAGTGACCTGCGTCGGGATGTACAGAAGGTTGTTGGCTTTGATGCTGTGATGCGGGTCCGGACGAGCACCGGTCAGTCCTGGTTGGAGAAGAGCAGGTGGGGGGCATAATCTGGGAGGGAGGCAAGTGGCGCCCTTCATACCTTTAGCCCTGATCCTATCCATGTGGCCTCAGGTATCCGTGCTGTAGATTTTTTTGGAGCTTTCTACATGAGCAATACAACAGATGTGGAGCTGGCTGGGCTGGATGGGGACAAGACGGTGACTGTGGAATTCAAGCATGATGATCGACTTAATGAAGAGAGTGGAGCCCTCCTGCAGGTGGCGGGCGGGAGACAGGGACTGGGGAGGAATTTCACTGGATATAAATAGGCTGCAGGAAACAGGGTGAGGGGTGGGTAGAGAGGAGTAGAAGAAGATGGGGAAGGGATGGCTCATGTCTTTTCTGTAGTTAAATATAGCAAAGGAGCAGTTTTTCAGAGGGCTTTGGTGAGGAAGGGGTGTGAGCTCCCCCTTTCTCTCTTCCCCTAGTGTGCCTTGCTCTACACCAGCTGTGCAGGGCAGCGACGACTACGCATACACAACCTGGCCCTGAACTGCTGTACCCAGCTAGCTGATCTGTATCGAAACTGTGAGACCGACACGCTCATCAACTACATGGCTAAGTTTGGTGAGGAGAGAGGCAGGGCACGGTGGGATTTGGGCTGAAAAAGGTGATAGTCAAGGATTCAGCATTCCCAGCTAGGTGTTGTGGGAAGGTACATGTGATAGAGTGGCTGACCAGTGACTGTGCTATTTCTGTTTCTTATCTAGCGTACCGGGGGGTTCTGAATAGCCCTGTGAAGACTGTCCGCGACACTCTTATCACACAGTGTGCACAGATCCTGGCCTGTTACAGAAAGAACTGTGCCAGCCCCTCCTCTGCAGGACAGGTAGGGCAAGAATGTTGGTGGAGGAATTGTTTGCATTTGGGAAGGATTTCTTACGATTATTGACTTTGTCTTGATAACCTCCCTCAGTTGATCCTTCCTGAGTGCATGAAGTTGCTCCCAGTTTACCTGAACTGTGTGTTGAAGAGTGATGTCCTGCAGCCTGGAGCTGAAGTCACTACGGATGACCGTGCCTATGTCCGACAGCTGGTTACCTCCATGGATGTGGCTGAGACCAATGTCTTCTTCTATCCTCGGCTCCTACCACTGGTGCGACTGAGGGCAGGAGTATGAGACATTGCATTGAGATGGGCATCATAGGAGGACAAGAAAGATTAGTATTATCTGTGTCTGCCATTAATGAATTTATTTTTACTTATATTATCTGATGTAATTTTCACAGAGAGAATTACTGAGGGACTTAGCTTTCTGAAATTTTTGTGTGTGGGAGGTGGTAAACTTGTCTTACGGTCCTCAGTAACATTTTCCCCCTTTCATCTAGACAAAGTCTCCTATTGAGAGTACCACTGAACCACCAGCAGTTCGAGCATCTGAAGAGCGTCTAAGCAGCGGAGATATATATTTGCTGGAGAATGGGCTCAATCTTTTCATCTGGGTGGGAGCAAGTGTCCAACAGGGTGTTGTTCAGAGTCTCTTCGGCGTCTCCTCCTTCAGTCAGATCACCAGTGGCTTGGTGAGGGCAGGGCATCAAGAAGAATATGGGTGTGGAAATGTACTTTGTGGTGCAAACCAATAAAATTAGTGTGCTAGTCCTTTTAAATAGCAGGGGCCACTTGGGAGGGCAAGGAGAGTGCTGTCATTCTTCCCAGGCTTCCTTTTTTCAGGTGATGCATAAATCTGTGCTGCCCCATTTTGACTGGACTCAAGAGTCCCTTACCATAAGGGTAAATGAATTTTGTGTTCCACCAGAGTATTCTGCCAGTTCTGGATAATCCGATGTCCAAGAAAGTGCGAGGCCTCGTTGATAGCTTAAGGACACAGAGATCGCGGTACATGAAGGTAACACTGATCTGAACCTTGGATGTTTTACCTTGTCAAGTACTTACCTGGAAGGGGGTGGGGTGTGTGTGGAGAGTACCTGATTAGATAATGGGATTACAGGGCATGTTCAATTCTCATTGGCTCTGCTTCATGATCCTGTCTTCTGGCTTTAGCTTATCGTGGTGAAACAGGAGGACAAGCTGGAGATGCTGTTCAAGCACTTCCTGGTGGAAGACAAGAGCCTGAATGGGGGAGCATCCTATGTGGACTTTCTCTGTCATATGCACAAGGAGATTCGGCAACTACTGAGCTAGAGCAAGTGGGTAAATGGCATAGGGTCCTAGGCCAGTTTCCAGAAAGTACCCCAGGGTGGCAGGGAAACCAGGACAGTTCCATATCTTGTAAGTCATGTAAGCTGACCTCAGTCTCTTTGGGGGGAGGGGGAGGTATGAGGAGACACCTTCTTTCTGGGCTCAAGTATCCTACCACTCTGTCATGTCCTGCTGACAGAAGGTGCCCCTGTCCCCTCACTTTGCCTTCCTTTTCCTGCTAATCCTGTTGTAATGAATGTAGTTTCTCAGTTCACTGTATATGATTCCGTGTTGGGGGATTTGGGGGCACTTAGACCCTGGCAGTATCGTGTCCTTTTGGACCAACCTCCAAGAAGAGGGAGCAGGCAGGAAGAAATGGAGATCCCAGGATTATTTTGGGAGAGGGGCTAGTTCAGCTCAGTGCCATCAACAACTTCCTATATTAGGGATCAAACATACAGGTGCACAAGAGCTTGACTATAACCCTGAGGTAGTGGGGAGAAAAGTGGTTGGTCCTCCTTGGGCCTTGAAGTCAGCAGCCAAGTCAAAATTACTAAGGGTGGTGGGTGGTGGATTAGCTTTCTCTGCTTCCACTGCTTTTTTTCTGTCCTGCAATGATTGGTGATGAATCCGTGGATAGAGGCACGTTGTCAGAGGTGAAAGAGCGTGAGAACTGAGCTGCAAAGTATATAAAGACCTGGGAGAGGTACCACTTCCTTTCCAGCTGGAGAGGCCCAGCACTGGATGGTTCTGTAGGAAGCCTGGTCATCAACTTGGAATACCTCACAGAGCCAACCCACATCGCACTTTGAGCTCCCACTGGCAACACTCCTTCTCCAACGTAGGGTTTGTTGGGGAACGAGGTGAAGGTGGCCAGAGCTCTGTTCTCTCCTCCCGAGACACCACCTGGGCTTTGGTATTGACAGAGTGGCTGACAGGTATCTTCCTTCCATCGCGAACCGGCTGGAGCAAGACAAGGGCTAGGCTTGATGGTGGCTGGGCTTGCTCCCAGCCTTCAATGCCCCTGCTCTGGACCTCTCATTTCTCTTCATTGGTTTATTTTTCAATGCATCTTTAATTTGTAAAGAAATAAAATAAATTAAGAAGTAACCCGTAGTCTCATTTTTCCAGCGACGTGTCTTGTCACTTGCCCTCTAGTCCTTCCTGCCAGGCGCAATAGCTCCTGGGAAGTGGACGGCTAAGAGGAGCTGCGCACGCGCGCCGTTTGGCCCTGTGGCGTAAGGCCCTGTTCCCGTTACAACTGCGGGGCGGGGTCTGCTACTGTCTAAGGGGGGCTGGCTGCCAGAGTGGACATGGCGGCCCATCGCACCTGGCCTGTGCTTGCCGCCCTGGGAATGCTTAGTGTTTGTGTGGCCAGCGTCCCTGGGCCCGTGATAGAAGGGGAACCTGGTGGGGAGGCAGAGTGGGCGGAGCCATGGGATGGTGCGGTTTTCCGGCCACCCGCAGCACTAGGCGCAGTTGGGGTGGCACGCAGTCCGGGAACCCTGTGGCCGGGGCGGAAAGAAACAACGGACTTGCCGCTGCTGCTGTGGTGGAGCCCAGCGCTGTTTCCTCACTTCCCGGGTGACTCGGAGCGCATTGAATGTGCTCGTGGTGCGTGCGTAGCATCCCGGGACAGAAGGGTGCGAGGGGACTCGCGCACGCGCGCGCTGCTCTTTTACGGCACAGACTTCCGCGCATCTGAGGCACCTCTGCCCCGTCTGGCCCATCAGAGCTGGGCCCTGCTTCACGAGGAGTCGCCCCTCAACAACTTCTTGTTGAGCCACGGCCCGGGCATCCGCCTCTTCAATCTTACCGCCACCTTCAGCCGCCACTCTGACTACCCGCTGTCTCTGCAGTGGTTGCCTGGGACTGCTTACCTACTCCGCGCAGGGCCCCCAATCCAGGAACGTGCGGAGTGGCGCCGCCGCGGCTATGCACCCCTGCTCTATCTGCAGTCTCACTGCGATGTGCCTGCGGACAGGGACCGCTACGTGCGCGAGCTCATGCGTTACATCCCGGTGGGTGCAGATGTGGAGGGGCTGGGAGGGGTGGGGGCACGCCGGGCTGAGACCAGGACCCCTGATGTCCAGGCCAACAACAGGCTGTACCCTCATGACAGCTGTATTTTATCTCACTCAGGTGGATTCATACGGGAAATGCCTGCAAAATCGGGAGCTGCCCACTCCACGGTTACAGGACACAACCACAGCCACCACGGAGGATCCAGAGCTTTTGGCCTTCTTGTCCCGCTATAAGTTCCATTTGGCCCTCGAAAATGCGATCTGTGATGACTACATGACAGAAAAACTGTGGCGGCCCATGCATCTTGGTGCGGTACCTGTGTATCGCGGCTCTCCCTCTGTGAAGGACTGGATGCCCAACAATCACTCCATCATCCTCATTGATGATTTTGAGTCACCTCAGAAGCTGGCAGAGTTTATTGACTTTCTGGACAAGAATGATGAGGAATATATGAAATATCTGGCATACAAAAAACCTGGGGGCATCACCAACCAGTTCCTTCTAGATAGTCTGAAGCACCGGGAGTGGGGGGTGAATGATCCTTTACTGCCTAACTACCTCAATGGTTTCGAGTGCTTCGTTTGTGATCATGAACTGGCTAGGCTGGATGCTGAAAAAGCCCATGCAGCCTCTCCTGGGGACATCCCTGTCTCTGAGCCTCACATTGCCCAGCCCTCACACATGGACTGCCCAATGCCAACACCTGGCTTTGGCAATGTGGAAGAGATTCCTGACAGTGACAGGTAAGGGTAGCTGGAGTCCCCTGTGGCCATCAAAGCAAATGATTACTTGCTTAGTGTGGGCAATGAATTAGCACTAGGTGTTCAGGGATGTTGTATTAGGTTGGCCAAAATCTCCATTATGTTTTTTCTGTATGATGGCTCTAGTACTGCTTACTTAGATTTATTTATTTATTTATTTTATTATTTTTTTAATGTTTATTTATTTATCTTTAGAGGAGAAGGGAAGGAGAGAGGGGGAGAGAAATATTAATGTGTGGTTGCCTCTCATGTGTTCCCTGCTGGGAACTGGCCTGCAACCCGGGCATGTGCCCTGACTGGGAATCGAACCGTGACCTTGGTCCTCAGGCCCTCGCTCAGTCCACTGAGCCACACCAGCCAGGGCTAGATTTACTTTTTAAATTGTATTTTATTGATTATGCTGTTACAATTGTCAAAAATTTCCCCCCTTGTCTCCCTCCACCCAGCCCCCCCCCCCCACACACTCCCTCAGCTAATTCCCTCACCATTGTTTATATCCATGGTCATGTGTTTAAGTTTTTTGGCTACTCCATTTCCAATACTGTACTTTACATCCCCATGGCTATTCTGTAACTACCTATTTGTAGTTTTTTAAAAAATTGATCATGCTATTACTGTTTTCCTAATTTTTCTCCCTTTATCCTTCCTCCTTCCTGCATCCCCCACCCTACAGCATTCCCTGCCTTAGTTCATGTCTATGGGTTGTACTTACAAGTTCTTTGAATTCTGTTTCTTAAACCATTTTTTTTTACCTCTCACCATCTTATTTTTTACCTCTCACCATCTTATTTTATGCCTACCAATTATGCTTTTTTTTAAATTATTTTTCACAATTATGCTTCTTATTCCCTGTACCTTTTCTCCTCTATCCCTCTCTGCCCCTCCCCACTGAAACCCTCCATATGATGTCCATTTCTCTGATTCTGTTCCTGTTCTAGTGGTTCGCTTAGTTTTTTTCATTGTTTTTCTTTCTTTTTTAAGGTTCATTTGTTGAGAGTTGTGAGTTTGTTGTCATTTTACTGTTCATAGTTTTTGATCTTCTTCAATTT
The DNA here is from genome assembly GCF_021234435.1 of Artibeus jamaicensis. Taxonomy (NCBI): domain Eukaryota; kingdom Metazoa; phylum Chordata; class Mammalia; order Chiroptera; family Phyllostomidae; genus Artibeus; species Artibeus jamaicensis. The sequence continues at coordinate 25,164,958 of NW_026521788.1, forward strand.
CTTAGATAAATCTCTTTAACATTTCATACAATAAGGGTTTGATGATGATGAACTCCTTTAACTTGACCTTATCTGGGAAGCACTTTATCTGCCCTTCCATTCTAAATGATAGCTTTGCTGGATAGAGTCATCTTTGCCTTTCATGACTTTGAATTCTCCTTTCCAGCCCCTTCTTACCTGCAAGGTTTCTTTTGAGAAATGAGCTGATAGCCTTGTGCAGATGCCTTTGTAAGTAACTGTCTCCTTTCCTCTTGCTGCTTTTAAGATTCTCTCCTTATCTTTAATCCTGGGTAACTAAATTATGATGTGCCTTGGTGTGTTCCTCTTTGGGTCCAACTTCTTTGGGACTCTCTGGGCTTCCTGGACTTCCTAGAAGTTCGTTTCCTTCCTCAGATTGGTGAAGTTTTCCTTCATTATTTTTTTAATATATATTTTATTGATTATGCCATTACAGTTGTTCTATTCCCCCCCTTCATTCCCCTCCACCCTGCACAACCCTCCCCCACCATTCCCCCCTTTTTTATGTCCATGTGTCTCAAGTTCTTTAGATTCTATATTTCCCCTATTATTCTTGCCCTCCCCCCTATCTATTTTCTGCCTATTGTCTATGCTACTTATTTTCTGTACCTTCACCCTCTTTCTCCTCCTCCCACTCCCCTGTCGCTACCCCTCCGTGTGATCTTCATTTCTATGGTTCTGCTCCTGATCTAGCTGTCCTCTTAATTTGCTTTTATTTTAGGTGTGGTTCTTAATAACTGTGAGTTTGCTGTCCTTTCACTGTTCATCTTTTTTATCTTCTTTTTCTTAGGTAAGTCCCTTTAACATTTCATATAATAAGGGCTTGGTGATGATGAACTCCTTGAATTTGGTCTTATCTGAGAAGCACTTTATCTGTCCTTCCATTCTAAATGAAAGTTTTGCCGGGTAGAGCAATCTTGGTTGTAGATCTTTGGTTTTCATGACTTGGAATACCTCTTTCCAGCCCCTTGTTGCCTGTAAGGTCTCTTTTGAGAAATCAGCTGACAGTCTGATGGGAACTCCTTTGTAGGTGACTATCCCCTTATCTCTTGCTGCTTCTAGGAGTCTCTCCTTCATTTTAATCTTGGATAATGTAATGATGATGTGCCTTGGTGTGTTCCTTCTTGGGTCCAACTTTTTTGGAACTCTCTGAGCTTCCTGGATTTCCTGGAAGCCTATTTCCTTTGCCAGGTTGGGGAAGTTCTCCTTTATTATTTGTTCAAGTAAGTGTTCCACTTGTGGCTGTTCCTCTTCCCCTTCTGGTACCCCTATAATTCGGATGTTGAAGCATTTAAAGATGTCCTGGAGGTTCCTAAGCTTCTCCTCATTTTTTTGAATTCTTGTTTCTTCATATTTCTGTTTGGTCATTTTTTTCTTCCTTCTGGTCCACTCCCTTGATCTGAGTCCCAGTTTCCTTTCCATCACTATTGATTTCCTGTGCATTTCCCTTCATTTCAATTAGTTTAGCCTTCATATGTTCCTCTAATTTGTGACTAAAATCAACCAGTTCTGTGAGCATCCTGATCACCAGTGTTTTGAACTGTGCATCTGATAGGTTGGCAATTTCTTGTTCACTTAGATTTATTGGCTCAGGCTCTGAGTTCTTCTTCAGCCATGTTTTGGTCTGTCCGCACCTGTTACATATGAGGAGAAGAGCCTTAGGTGTTCACCAGGGCGGGGCCACCCAGCTAGCTGGGTTGTGATGCTGTATGTGGGGGCGGGGTCAGAGAGGGACAATAGCAGTCCCCTCTGCTGCTTCCTGCTGGTGAGGCCTGTGCAATCTGTTTCACTGCTTTCTCCTTCACCTGGTTTATCTGCGCACGAATGTGTGACCAAGATGAGCCTGCCGCCTTGTGCCCTCAGTGGGTCCACCCAATGCTATTCCACACCTGGGATCCGTCCTCGGTTGCCTGCATGCCTGGGTCGGTCCAGTGGATCTTTCCTGCCCGACCCTGCTCCACTGCTGGCTCTGCCCCTCTTACTGGTCTAGCTGAATGGTTCGTTGTTGTTGGACTTCAGTATAGTTCAATTTTCTGTGGTTTGGCTGCGTTTTTGTTGCTAAAACTTTGTTGTTTTTAAAGTTGGTTGTGCGAGAAGGCACAATGTTTCCACCTATGCCTTCATCTTGGCGGAAGTCCCCTTCATTATTTGTACAAATAAGTTTTCCATTTCTTCCTCTTGTTCTCCTTCTAGCCCACCTCTAATTCAGATATTGGAATGTTTCAAGTTGTCCCAGAGGTTCCCGAGCTTCTCTTCACTTTTTTTAATTCTTGTTTCTTCATTCTATTCCAGTTGGATGTTTATTTCTTCCTTTTGTTCCAAATCACTGATTTGAGTCCTGGTTTCCTTCCTGTCACTGTTGATTCCCTGAGTATTTTGCTTTATTTCACTTTGGGTATCTTTCATTTTTTGACCAAGCTCAATCAGTTGTGTGAACATCTTGCCTTGCCAGAGTTTCTCTCTGTGCACCTCTTACTGGTCTGGTTGACTGTTTCTTTAATTCCTTGGTTGTGAGAGTTCCATGCAGTTTGATTTTCTGGCACTTCTGGTTGTTTATTTATTTTAGATTGGTTGTTATCTTCCTTTTGTTTTGTGTGAGGAAGTGAAGGGCTTCCACTTACGCCTTCATCTTGGCTGGAACCCCTATTTGTACGTCCTGATCCCCTCACCTCTTCACCCAATCCCTTATACCCCCTACCATTTGGCAACCATCAAAACGCTCTCAATATCCATGATTCTGTCTCTGCTCTTATTTGCTTAGTTTGTTTTTTAGACTCAATTGTTTACAGATATATATTTTTGCCATTTTATTGTTCATAGTTTCAATCTTTCCTTAAATAAATCACTTTAATATTTCATAAAATAATGGTTTGGTGATGATAAACTCCTTTAGTTTTTTTGTCTGGGAAGTTCTTTATCTGCCCTTTGATCCAAAATGATAGCTTTGTTGGGTAGAGCAACCTTGGCTGTAAGTACTTGCTTTCCATGACTTTGAATATTTCTTGCCAATCACTTCTAGCCTACAAAGTTTCTTCTGAGAAATCAGCTGAGAGTCTGTAGGTAACTAACTTCTTTTCTCCTGCTGCTTTTATGATTCTTTATCTAACTTTTGGCATTTTAATTATGAAATGTGTTGGAGTGGGCCCCTTTGCATCCATCTTGTTTGGGACTCTGTGCTTCCTGGACTTGGCATGTCTATTCCCTTCACCAAATTAGGGAAGTTTTCTTTCATTATTTTTTCAGATAGATTTCCAATTTCTTGCTCTTCCTCTTCTTCTTCTGACACCCCTGTGATTCAAATGTTGGAATGCTTGAAGTTGTCCCAGAGGCTGCTTACACTATCCTCATTTTTTTTGGATTCTTTTTTCTTAATGGGTTGTTTTTGGCTTCCTTATGTTCCAAAGTCTTTGATTTGCTCTCAGCTTCATTCACTCTACTGTTCTTTCTCTGTAAATTGTTATTTCAATTATATCCTTCATTTTTGACTGGGTCTTTTTAATGTTGTTGAGATCCTCACTAAGTTCCTTGAGCATCCTTATAACCAGTTTTTTGAACTCTGTATCTGATGGATTGCTTATCTCCACTTTGTTTAGTTCTATTTCTGAAGTTTTGATCTGTTCTATCATCTGTGTCATGTTTCTTTGTCTCATTTTGGCAGCCTTCCTGTGTTTGTTTCTATGTATTAGGTAGAGCTGCTATGATTTCATGTCTTGGTAGTGTGGCCTAATGTAGCAGGTGTACTGTAAGATCCAGTGGCACAGCCTCCCCTATCACACAACCTGGGTACTCAAGGTGTGTCCTTTGTGTGAGCTGAGTACACCCTCCTCTTGTAGTTGAGCCTTGGTTGCTGTTGGCAGGTCAATGGGAGGAATTCACCCAGGCTAATAAGCTCTAAAGATTGGCTGTGACCACGGATCACCAGCCTCTGCCCTTTGTGGTGAATCAGCTGTGCACTGGCAGGGTGTTTGTGCTCTGACATGATCTATAGCTGTCTACTGGGTGTGCTGGCCCTTGGGTTTCCTGGGTGGTGCAGGGCAAGGTCAGCACCCAGCTGTGTTTGCCTGAGGCCACGCTGCCTGAGCTATAGAGCAATCTGAGATGGCCGCTATTAGTTGCTGGGCTTGAAGATTCCCAGGTGGAGCCAAGCTGTGAATCTGGGCTAGCTGCTGCCAGTGCTATGTTTGCAGCCACTTAGCAGGAGGTGCAGGGTTGTCAGCTCACTGAGGCCAATTGTTGCTTGTTTGAAAACATTTAGGAAGTTGTGAAGAATGAGCCAAGACTAGCCCTTCATATGGAAAAGCCACTGTTAACAGCTCTAAGTTGGGTGGGACAGAGCCTCAGTGAGTCTCCAGGGCTGCGCAAACAGTTTTAGCAAGGTTGATGGAGTCTCAGCTATGGTATCCACCTGCCTGCTCTGTGGCTCTATGGGGGGGAGGGCTCAGAAAAGGGACAATGGCCTCTGCTAACCTTTCTGTCTGAGAAAAAGCTCTCCTCCAGCTCTTGCCTTGATACCAGCCCCTACAGTTCCTTCCTGTGTGCCACTGGTGCCTTTCAAGCTGCTAACCCAGAGGGAGTGTGTCTGAGTAAGTCTGTGAGTGGGTTCTTCAAGAGGAACTACTTGAGACTCAAGTAGTTTCTTACACTGACTCAATCCCTGCTGGGTTTTGTAGCCAGAAGTTATGAGGGCTTATTCTCCTGGCACTGGAACCCTGGGTTGGAGGTCCTGGAGTGGGGATGGGCTCCTTGCTCCTGAGATATCCCTCCTGAACTTTTTCCCACATGTGGGTGTGGAACCCAGCAGGTTCCACATACATCTCTGTCCCTCCTACAAGACTGGATGGATGTGGTTTCTTTTATTCTGTAGTTGTCAGACTTCCATGCAACTTGAATTTTGCCAATTCTGAGTTATGACTGTTCTATAATTTAGTTGTAATTTGATATGGTTGTGCAAGGAGGCCAGCCGTGTTCACCTATGCCACCATCTGACCAGAAGTCCTGTTTGTCTTTAACTTCATCTGTAACAATTCTGTTAGACTGTATTGACATCTGTCATATTAGTGTGCACTTTTTAAAAACGTAACAAAATTGGTGAATATTTTTGCAGGCATTTTAATATTGAAGTTGGAAGAAAATATGCAACATTTTTGGCATGCTTTATTATTTCAAGAAAGGTGAAAATGCAACTGATGTAAAAAAAGGATTTGTGCAGTGTACGGAGAAGATGCTGTGACTGATCAAAGGTGTCAAAAATGGTTTGCGAAGTTTCTTGGTACTGTTGACATTTTAGCCAAATAATCCTTTGCTGTGGGGCTGTCTTATGCATTGGTAGGTGTTTACAGCACTCCTGGCCTCTACCCATTAGAAGCCAATAGTGGGAGACAGCCGACATACTCAAAATATCCAGATTAATAAAGTTACTCATGAAAATGAAAAATGTGTTTTTACTTTATGGAAAAAAAACTATGGACTTTTTTGGCCAACCCAATATAAGGAAATTATGAGATGGGTTCACTCTGCCTTTAAAGTATCAAGAGTCTAGTTGGGGTTATAAGACAAACTGGAAAAGTTCAGTAAAGATGTAAAATATAATTCAAGGCAACAGCATATGAAAATTAGCTTATGTGGACAATGTTTGCAACAGTAACTCAAAAAAGGTTTCAACTAGAGCAGAGGGCCTGTTTGGAGAAATGATGAGGAAAAGACACACACAGCTGGGCAGATAAAGTGGGGCCAGGGTTAACATAGCCTGAATACCAGGCTCAGGAGTTGGGACTGTCCTGAAAAATCAATTCAGCTATTTATTGAGTACCTTTTGTATATATGGTTGGGCGGGGATGAGGAAACAAAGATGAGAATTTTGAGGGAAGGTTATCTGCAATATGCAGGGTTTATTTCTGTTATCCTGGCATAATTATAAATAGCATCTCCTTTCACTCTGATTCAGCCCTGGCTGCTCAGTAGATTGAGCTTGGGTTGTGAACCAAAGGGTTGCCAGTTTGATTCCTAGTTAGGGCACATTCCTGGGTTGTGGCCCAGGTCCCCACTGGGGGGCCACTTGTGAGGCAACCACATTGATATTTTTCTCCCTCTCTCCCTCCCTTCCCCTCTCTCTAAAAATAAATAAAATTTAAAAACCTTAAAAAAAAGTACCCTGATTTGGATAAATTTTTTGTTCCCCTAGACAGAATAGAGGGAATTCTTTCAAAATAGATAATACTGGATTAGCCAAAAAGTCCGTTTAGCTTTTTCCATAAAAGACACATTCTTCACAAATTTTGATGTTTTTTTAAATACCTGCTGATATGATAGCTGTCACAATACAATCTAACAGAATTGTTTCAAATGATGTTAAAGACAATTAATTACTACTACAGCCATCTTAGGGGAAAAACTAGAACTTTTTGGCCAACCCAATAATTAACAATGGTGGGCAGTGTGGATTAGAAGGGAAGTAAGGAGACTGCTGCAGTACATGGCAGAATGTGGTAGCACTGGAGAATAAAGTCATCATGGGAAGTGGAGGGGAAAAATACTGAAGCCACTTGTAGCAAACCACACCTACTGGGGAAGAGGCAACGAAAGATTAAGTTTGGGGAAGACAGGGCTAGAGTGGCCTGCAAAGACTGGCTTTGACAGTGGATGGCAGCAGAGGGCTCTTTATGTGTGCTGCTGTCACAGTTGGTCATGGCAATGAAGTTCTCCATCAATTTGTATCTAGTTTATGCTGAATTAATATGATTTACTAGAGGAAAAGTGTAAAACAATGTAAACATTTAAAAATGTTGTGGTTATATCTTAATCTGGACATTGGATGCCACTGCATCTTCATTTTGATTATTAAAATAAAGGTGCAACTGAAAAGGTAACTATCTAAATATACTCCCTTGCTTTCTTGAGGGAGACAACTGTTTCCCTAATCTGGTCCCTGTCTTGCCTGCCTTTAAACTCCCTCCATATTTGGGGTCCAGGGGCAGGCAAGTCAGGAAGTTTAATTCATTGGTTGGGCTGTGTGATGTGTTTATGTTTGTGGCGTAACTGCCTGTCACCTGAACTAGTGTTGGATTTACTGCACATTCCTTCCCTTTAAAGCAGAGTGCTGTTAGCCAGAGGCCACTGTATCTATTTAAGACTTTGTTGGCTCCATTCAGAGAAAAGCAGGACTCAGCTGTGTTGAGGTTTCATAATCCAACCCCAATTTGATATTTCAGCTGGAAGGAGATGTGGCTGCAAGATTACTGGCAAGGTCTGGACCAGGGAGAAGCTCTCACTGCCATGATCCACAACAATGAGACAACACAGAAGAAATTTTGGGATTACCTACATGAAATCTTCCTGAAAAGGAACCAGAATCTCTAATTACCCTGCAAGAGCTTTTAACTTGGTAGAGCTAAGGACATGGAAGTCATTCTACCACAGGACATGAGGGGCATCTGCTGCACAAACCCTTAATGAACACTGTTATCTTGAATTCAAGGGATTCCAGTTATTCCACTGATGTTCTCTCCTAATGATGTATAGTCGGGGTCTCAGCCTGTGGTACTAGAACCTCTCCTCAAGGAGAGATGAAGGCATCCAGTTCTTGGTTTAGTGGAAAACAGAGGCCCGAAACACCCATTTGATTCAAGGTGCTGATCCAATAGAATTTTTAAGAACTGCTTATTTCTCTAGCCATTTCATCTTCTCAATTATAACTAGAACGATACCTTACTTAGTACTTGGCTACAGTTGAGGTAAGATCGACCAGGTTTAGGGTCTTAAAACTTCTTGTGTGCTATTCCTTAAACCCCTTATTATATTCAGTTCCTTTCCTAATTGATCTCTTTTCCAGGTCTTTTGCTTTATAGTGTTATATTGGTGGTGAAGCATAATTCCTGGTGGGTTGTAGTCTGGTTTTCTGGAGTTGTATTTTTTCCTGTCATTTACCTTGACTTCCATGTCAAACCTTTTAAATGTTTTTTTTCCTACTTTTCCACAATTTCTGATGAAGATGCAACAGCCTTGCCACCATTCCCACATTCATTCTTCCCTGCATTAAACTCGCTGTAGATTTAACAGCTTTTCTTACTGCTGGTGTGCTTTTTACCTAAAGAGTATATGGAATTCCTTCTCATGTCATGAACGGAAAGATTCAGTGGCTAATCTATGCCATGGAAACTTGATGAGTTATCCCACTCTATTTCAGTTAGAGATGGAGACTACGGCTGGACATGATAGCAGGAAAAAATGTTATATTCATTTTTAAATATTAAAAGAGGCCAGTGTGAATCAAAATGAAAATTTTTTAATTGTTCAAGTCATTTTCTGCCTTTCCCCTCCACACCTCCCCACTCAAAGTGAATTTTTTATAGGTCTTTGTTCTTGTCTAATGAAGTCTTTCCTCTGTTTTATTATTTTTATGTTACAAAAGTCCTCTTCCTCCTGAAGAGTCATGAATATTGTGGTGGGAAAACCAGCCCAGCAATGTAGCTCTAGTAATTATCTCACATTCTGTAGCACTTTTCATTTTAAGTGGTATGAATAGTCTAATTTCATTTATTCTATTACCGATACCCATTTATACAACTGTATAATATTTCTGAGACAATCTGATGAAGCCCACCCAAGGCCAGGGGGATGAGAGCTGAGGCAAGAGATTTAAGCCACCACAAGTGGTTGGCTAAATAAAAAGCTGTTAGTCAAGCCCTGGCCAGGTAGCTGAGTTGGTTAGAGTGTTGTCCCAATACACCAAGTTTTCAGGTTCAATCGGACACAGACAAGAAGTAACCAATAAACGCTTAAGTGGAACAACAAATTGATGTTTCTTTCTCAAATCAGTAAGCTAAAAATTTTTTTTTAAATACTTACATTAAAATTTGATACAGTAGGGAGCCACAAAAGAATTCAAATTCAGGACTGTGATTTCTAAGCTTGGAGTTGTTCAAATGCAACTGCTCATTTATAGTGCAAAATACTAGTACCCAAATGCCAACTAAGGTTAGGACTCAAATTTCATCATGGGTGGTGAGTCATGGTTACCTAAGGTATAATCATCCTTACTGTTCCTGTCTTAATTGTACCAGTTCACATTGCCATTCCTTTAGCACTTTTATGTACAAAGTGGGCTAGTTGTTTATGAATGATTGTGCCTGGAGACTTATGCCTCTTTTGTGCTCAGTACTTCCCAGACTTTTTCCTTTATTCCCATTGCCATTAAAGTATTCACAAAAGAGCAGGGTAAAGGAGGTGCTACATTTCCATAAGGGAAAGCAGAACCAGGAATAGCCACGTATCACTTAATTAAGGGCTTTACTTTCCCTATGGAGAAAGCAAGCAATATGAATGAATGTTCTCTGGTTTGAGGCACTGCCTGCTCTGTAAACAGCAGCAGGTTTGGAATTATTGGTGGTAGAAGTTTCTGATAGGAATCAGTTTTAGTTGTCTGCTGGAGAGCGGATGGAACATAGGGCTGATGCTTTTATTACTCCAATCATTGTTATTTTCTATTATCTCAGGTTGCCTTTTGTATTATAATAAATGACTTATTTTTAAAGTGTCTTCTGCTTGGTTATATTTCTGTGGTGAGTATGATTCAGTTGGATATTTACAAAAATATTTCAAACATCTGTTCATTTAACAAGTAGCACTGTATTGACACTACTCTAGGCACTGGGGATTATCAAAATAGATGGGTCTCTTCTCTTAGGGTGCTTACATTTTAAATGGGTGTCAGTAGGAAGTAAGGGGTAAACAAGCAATAAATGAACAAAATAATTCAGACTGTGATAGGTACTATGAAGAAAACAAAACAGGTTGTGGTGATGGGGTGTGAGAAATTATTAAGGGAGGCCTCTTTGACATGAACTGAGACCCAACAGAGAAAAAAGAGCCAGTCATGCAGTGGTAAATGGGAAGATTATAAACATCTGTGATAAATTATTTTAGCACACTACATTTACAAAACCAAATAAACACTGCTCCTTCAGTGTTTATTTCAGTGTAGCTCACAAGTCAGCTTGTGAACTACAAGACTGTTCAAGTTATGCTTCCATTACCAGAAACATTTCTTGAGCTCATTTGTAAATTCCTTGAGAATCTCTTGCCCATCTTTGGACTGTTCTGTAAACAGTTAAGTCACTTAGAACTAAGTCTGATGAAGCTAGGCATCACAACTGTGAGGCCAAGTCTATAAATAGAAATGATACCTACAAAGTATCTTCACAAGATTGGTTAAGAGGATTAAAAAAGACAGTGAATGTGAAAGTGCTTAAACTTCACCCTACCCAATGAGATCACTACAAATGAGCAAACAATATCTAAGCTGTTGCAGCTGTTCTCTTTTTTTTTTAACAGTTCATTTCTTTTTAGAGAGAGGGTAAGGGAGGAAGTTAGGGAGAGAAACATCTATTGGTTGCCTTTCCTACGCCCTGAAACGGGCATCAAGTCCGCAAGCCAGGCATGTGCCCTGAGCAGAACTGGACCAGTGACCCTTTGGTTCCAGGCCAGCGCTCCATCCTCTAAGCCAGCCAGCCCAGGCAGGGCAGTAGAAGCTTTCAAATAACTGAGCCTAATTTTTCTTTGCGTGTAGTCCACAAGATAGTTAAAACCAGTTACGGCAGACATTGAAACACAAATATTTCCCAACCTAACATCTTAAAGTCTCATATTTTGATTTCAAAATATGATTCACTCTGGCTTTGCTTTTATCAATCACTCTCTAGTCCAGTTGGGTAGCACAATAAATCGAGTGTTCCTTTATTGGGGCCCTTTCCTGGTTGTTCCTGGCCCAGTATTGCCCCAAGGAATACTCGAGACTTTGGGGCTCGAAACCTACAAAGGAGTGACCTAGGTCACTGTACGGGTTCCAAAGATTCTTCTAACCTGCACAACGGTCTGGACCGCCAGGATCCCAGCAACCCCGCCTAGGAAAAACGGGCCTCCGAACTTTCCGCCGGGCAACCAAGAAGCCTCTTCGAGCTCGTTCGGGTCACGCAGGGTCACGCACGCGCCGCGTGGGCTGCCGGGAGCCTAGCGCGCAATGGCGACGCCCAGCCTGCGAGGACGCTTAGCGCGGCTAGGAAACCCGCGAAAGCCTATACTGAAGCCTAGCAAGCCCCTCATCCTAGCTGACCGTATCGGGGAACGGCGCCGGGAGAGGGGCGGTGAGCAGTCGGAGCCGAGGAAACCCCAGAGTGGCACCACCCAAGGGGTGCAGAGGCAGCTGGGTGGGAGGGCCGGAAGGTGAGGGTCTCCTTGTGACTGAGGGTCCCCCCCGTTTTTACCCTCCAGAGGCGACCTGTATCACGGAGATGTCAGTGATGATGGCTTGCTGGAAGCGGAATGAATTTCGCGACGAAGCGTGCAGAAAAGAGATCCAGGACTTCTTCGATTGTGCTTCAAAGGCTGAGGTGAAAGAAGTCTCCTGCAGTTGCCCTCTTGGAAGGATAATGGGGGTGGGAGGATACAAGTAGTGGTTTTCCTTGCCTCTTGCAAGGTGGTAAGAAAGCCTCTCTCATTCTAAAAGGACGAGAAAAGTTTTGGGAGCGATTTCATCCATGCCAAAGTGGAAAAGGTTACGATTTTGAAGGCATTACGATCCTGAGCTTTAGCTTTACCAAGTGTAAAATGAGGTTAATAATTGACACTCATTTTACAGAATTTTGTGAGTGTCAAATGAAGTAATGATAAACCATTTTGTAAAATTTAAATTGCTGCTCTAGTAGACATTATTTTCTGAAATAGAACTAAAGATAGTGAAGGACAGATTCTTTGTTTTCCATCATAGGCTTAGTTGTTAGCTGGCATGGTAACTTCAGATCCTACAGTCATTTGTAGGTCCCACATCCCTTTTGTTGGGAGGGGACCGAGGTGACACAAATCTCTCCAGGCTGGTTAATATCTTAATGTGTTCTGGGGTATTGTGATCCTGATCTATTGCCCTAGCTCAGGACAGACTTTAGAGTTGTTGTTTTTGTTTTGTTTTGTGTTTTCAGGCAGCCCGAAAGATGAGATCAATCCAGGGAGAGTATGGGAATTTACCCCCTAAGAAAGTGAATATGTTGTTACAGAGGTTTCCTAACAAACCACACATCAGCTGAAAATGGAGAAGCGTTTTTAATAACTGGACTATAGCTACTGAGAACTGTGCAGAGGCGTTTTAGAGACCTTTGCACTGCCATGCTCTATTTGAAGGGTAAAAGGAGGCAAAACACTATTTTGCCCTTTGGAATTATTGTCTGGGAGGAAGTTATGGCTTATCTTGAAATAAACTTCTCTGAAGAGAACTTGGCCTTTTGTTGTGGATTAGCTACTCCCTCCATATTTGAATCCTGTATCCTTCCCTAGGCTTCTGAAAGTTCTTTGCTCCTTGATATGCCTCAGGAGCAGGACAAAAACCATCATCTTATCCTGCATTTGAAGTCCTTTACAATATTTAGTGCCCTTGCCTTTGGATGCACTAAGGATGCCTGTATACAGAAGTGTTTTGGATTTGTTTGTTTTTTTGCTATCATCTGTGAGTATTTAATGATTATCTACTTTGTGCATAGCCCCTGCAAGGTGTCCCCAAAATATTAGAACTTCACAAACTAGTGATCCAAAGGTACTGCAGATGTGTTTTATTTGGCCCACATAGTTAAAAATATCTTTTTATATTCGCCGATCACATTTAACACTAGGAAGAATGTCACTTTAAAAAAATATTTATTTTCTGAGAAAGGGGAAGGGAAGGAGGGAGAAAGGGAGAGAAATGTACATGTGCAAGAGGTACATCGATGGGTTGCCTCTTGTACACATGCCGCCAACTGGGAACCTGGCCTGCAACAGGCGTGTGCCCTGACCAGGAATTGAAACAGTGACCTTTCAGTTCGCAGGCTGGCATTCAGCCCCCTGAGCAACTCATACCCGCCAGGGTGGGAAAATATCAGGTTTTAAAAATTCACTTTTTAGCTTTTCTTTGCTTTTTAAAAATATTTTATTTTTATTTTATTTTTTAGAGAGAGGGGAAGGGAGGGAGAAAGAGAGGGAGAGAAGCATCAATGTGTTATTGCCTCTCAAGTGCCCCCTACTGGGGACCTGGCTGGCAACTCAGGCATGTGCCCTGACTGGGAATTGAACCGGTGCCTGTTTTGTTCGCTGGCCAGCACTCAGTCCACTGAGTCACACCAGTCAAGCCAGCTTTTCTTTACAAACCATGGAAAGATCTGGCAACCCTACTTTCTCACTACCACATGGCAATAATCAAATACAGCTGATTATTGTTCCTGTCCATTTTTCAGGGGCCTATCCATTGGACTCCCCAGAACAGTGCAACTGAGACTTAATCGGCAGTTACTTCTTTGTGTGTCAACCTATCTATGTCTCTCATCCACTCAGTTGAAAGCAGTTATTTTTGTGACCCTCCCCCATGTTAGAAACAACTGGCATTTTATGCATACTCTGATCTTTCAGTCATAACTCATTTAACCTTCATACCTCCCAGCATTATATGGACAAAGGGATCAGTGGAGTTTTTTAAGCTCCAGTGGGATAATTATCCACTTCTTTTTTTAAGGATTCCAGCGGGATAATTATTAAGATAAAGAAGGGGTCTTGTCTCCCTGATCCTCCACAAGTACTTCTATAGTCTTCATACTCCACAGGTAGAGCACTGAGCAATTGTCTGGTTCTGCAAGCTGAGGCTTTCAGTTATAGGAAGTTCAGTGGTTAAGCACTTCGGACTCGACTTAGGGGTTCTTAACCAAACATCAGTAGACACCCAGCAAGAGATCTGTGATCATGGATGGGAAAAAAATTTTATCTTTAACCGCAACTGATTCAGCATTTCAGTTAGGACTGTGGGAAATAAACCACAGTATCATTAGAAATACCAATATGAAATCACGGTATTTTCATATCATTACAGTTTGTTACAGGTACTTCAATATCATTTATGCTTATCACTAGCTTCAAAATTATCATAGCTCTTTATTACACTTGCTGCTGGATCTTATGTAATGTTTAAATAAATGTTACTGTTACAAATTTATTAATATTTTGGTAATTGTATTTCAACATAATTGATTTCCTTTATAATTCCCATAATTTTATTTTGTGCATTTATAAACAATCCAAGAAGGGGATTCAGAGACTTCAACAGGCTGCTGAAGAGTCGGTGGCGCACAGAAAGGCTAAGAACCCCTAGACTTAAAGGCACCACTGACAAAAAGTACAATCATTTCCTGAAATCAAGCGCCCCAATTGGACTTCCCCTATAAAGTCTTCTGGAATGCAGGCTTCTGGACTACAATTCCCAGAAGGTGAAGAAGCCCGAGTCCTAGCCCGAATTAGGACAATAACTATCCAATGGTTCCAGTGTTGTAGCTTGACAGCCTACGATTCCCGGCGTGCCTGGCGAATGTTTATTCCGTGGGGAGATTGAATGCCAAGTTATTGCCGGGATCTGTAGTCGTTTTGTTTACCTTTTGGGGTTGGCTTCTTTTCATTGTATCTGAGGGTGGGATCAAGGGGAAAAAACGCAGGAAATGTAGCAATTAAACACACAGGGCCCCTCCATCAGCGCCTACTAGGTCTGTCCCCCTGGCCCGCGAGGGCGGAAGCGGTGGTGGCCGGCGCGGCCGGAAGTTCAGATCAGCTGATGGGGGAGGCGGTGCCGCATATACCGAGAGGCCCCGGCTGCCGAGCGCTTCGTCCGGGCCCTGGGTCTCGGAGACTCGCTGTGATCCCCGCTCGCACCTCGCAGTTGGGCGAGGCCCAGTCCCGTATCTCTCCCAGGCCCGAGATCCTCGCCCGGCACGGCCGCCCTGAGCGCCCCGGCCACCCCCAGCCCCGGCTCGCCCCTCAGGCCCCGGGCCTCCCCTCAGTCCCCGGCCGGCGGCCCAGGCCCCGGATCCGCGGGGGGAGACCCGGCCCCGGGGGGTGCGGGCCCCATGGAGCTGATGTTCGCGGAGTGGGAAGACGGAGAGCGCTTCTCATTCGAGGATTCGGACCGCTTTGAGGAGGATTCGCTATGTTCCTTCATCTCCGAGGCCGAGAGCCTCTGCCAGAACTGGCGGGGATGGCGCAAACAGTCTGTGGGGCCCAATTCCCCCACCGGCGGAGGTGGCGGAGGTGGCAGTGGCGGTACCAGAATGCGAGGTGACGGAGAGCTGGGGGTTGGGGGAAGGAGCACGGGCAGGCCCTGCTCCGGCCTTGCTCGAGAGCTGTTCCTGCTCGGAAGGTGTCCCGGACCACGAGCTGTATCAAGCTTTGAACGGACATCGGGATTCGCTTCTCTAGTCTTTCTGGGGTGGCTTCTCCACACCAGCCTGTGTGTGTGTGCTTGTGGGTTAGTGTGAGTAATTTGGGATGATGGCTGGGAAATCCTGGGTTGAACAGGATTGTTAGCGGCAGAAAGTAGAGCTTTTGTTGTGCAATTTGCCTTAGAGATGGGTAAGAAAGAGTATCTTCTAGGACTTGGGAATACTTAACCGAGTTCAGCCTGAGGCAAGCCAGAAAGTAGAGAAGAATGTGGGTAGGGGGTGGATTGCGAAGAAGTGACCATGTGAGGTGTGTCGTCCCATTGTAAAGTGCACTGGGAGCTTCTTGATTCATGGTGACGATCTCTGATCCCAGCGGCACCAGGAAGGGATTCCACTCAGAAGAAAGGTGGAGGTGAACTGATCTGTGAAGGAGATTCCATAGTTCCACAAGTGTAGGTCAGAGGTTTGGTTCCTGGGCATATTGAACATCTGTCAGAAGTCAAGGCTGGAGCCACTGGATCAACAACCTTAGATTTCCATCATCTGGGCCCTGGGGGAAGGTTGTGAGTAATCGTCTCTGGAGTCTCTTGATGAGCACGCTTCCTGGTTTTCACTGTGAGCTTCTTTCATCCTTGGTATTTCAGTGAATTAACCAGGAGGTGGTATAAAGAATTCTGCTTTAAAGAGGATGGAGAGGAGAGTGACAAGAGAAGCTTGGTAGACTCAGGACTCACCAAATCCTCCCTGCCTTCCTCATGGCAGTTTTTCGCCTGGGCCTCCATGGAAGCTGACTTTTTCAGCAGTTGAGGGATTTGATTCGTACGTCCAAACCGCCCTGCAGAGATTTCTAGCACCCCTTTGGGACAGAGAAATGTACATGTGTTACTTTTTAGGAGTTGCAGTATTCAGCTTCGGCTGGAGAGAGAGCACAGCACACACACACAGGTCATAGCTTCATTGTGGGTCTTCTATGGCTTCTCTGCTTCTTTCATATTTGCTTGTGGGTGGCCTGGAGGCTTAGAGCTCCCTCGAGTTGAGGGAAGTATGAAGTCATGGTGGTGAAGATTTTTAACCACTGATATCTTCCTGAATAGGTTAAAATCTAAGAAAATATGCCATTCCCCTGATCCCTCTCCTGTCCAGGGCTACCCTCAATTTCCTATTTGTAAAATAAGGAGATAAACATTTTTTTTTTTTAAAAGGAAAAAAGGTTCCTTTCAGCGCCATGATTTTCTATCTGTTTTCTAATCTGACCTTTGGTGAGGTATGCAGTCTGTTGTGTTTTACTGCTTTTTCATTAAAACAGTGGGAAACCTTGAGTGGTAACTCCATCTTACTCCAGGTGATTCCAGGAGTACCAGCTCTGTTCCCTTGGGACAGCCGATCTCTCCTCCCTCTCCACAGGGCTTCTGTTGCGGGAAGTTGGGGTCCAGGTGTGCCAAAGGAAGTACAATCTCTCCTGTTTTGGAAGTCCCTCCATTTGGGCTATGGTCTGTCTTCCCTCCTTAAATAGAAGTCTGGAGTCATCTAGAGAAAAAGGGATTGTAAAAAAGCATTTAAAGAAAAACATGTCAGAGGAGAGGCGTTAACAATGTAATATGAATCTAAAGTGGTAGATATATGAGAAATTAGATGCTGAGGCTTGCTAAAGGTCTTACTCGCTAGGAACCTGAACAACACTCCTGTTTGACCAGGAGTTTCTGGGATATCCCTGATACCTTCTAGTTTGGACCTTAGGTAGCAGGCTGTGAGCTGAGGTTGTTTAGTTCCCTTGCCCCTGATAGAGTTTTAAGGGTTAGTAATGTGTCCTGACAGGAGGGTCCTTTGGTTTCTCATCCAGATCTCCCTTTTCATAGTGAAGACGGTGCCCAAGATGTGGCACTGGCATTGGTGCCAAGTAATCATTTCTGTTTTCATTTCTCCTTCCCTCAACCTTTGTTACCAAAGATGGACTAGTGATCCCATTGGTGGAGCTGTCAGCAAAGCAGGTGGCATTTCATATCCCATTTGAAGTGGTGGAGAAAGTTTACCCTCCGGTGCCTGAGCAGCTACAGCTCCGAATTGCTTTTTGGAGTTTCCCTGAGAATGAAGAGGATATTCGGTGAGGCTAAAGGACTGATGGTGGGGAGTGGGGTCCTGATATTTCACACAGTGTGCTGGGCTTTCCACAGAACAAAGGGGATACTGTATTTGGGGCTGTAGTAAGAAGACAAGGGGAGGAGGGAGTGCCTTGGGGTTTTTCCCAAGAGGGAGTGACACTGGGGAGAGAGCACCCAGGATATTGTGGTCTTTGACAGGGTCTGTAGAGGTCATTTGCTGAGTTGAGGCTCTGTCTTTTTCTTCTTCGCTCCCAGGCTGTATTCATGCCTGGCCAATGGCAGTGCAGACGAGTTCCAGCGAGGGGACCAGCTATTCCGCATGAGGGCTGTGAAGGACCCACTGCAGATAGGTAAGAGTCCCATTGTGTCCTGTGGCACTCATGCTCCTCCCATCCCACGTGTTATGAATTAAGGACTTACTGCAAGAAGCTGGAGCAGGTTGTCTGAATAACTGCCGACTAGAGTTGGGGGCACAGATTTATGTCTTAATGGCTCTTTCTGACCATACCCATGTTTCTCCCTAGGGTTCCATCTGAGTGCTACAGTGGTGCCACCTCAGATGGTCCCCCCAAAAGGGGCCTACAACGTGGCTGTGATGTTTGACCGCTGCCGGGTCACTTCCTGCAGCTGCACCTGTGGGGCTGGGGCCAAATGGTGCACCCATGTCGTGGCACTCTGTCTCTTCCGAATCCACAACGTGAGGCCCTCCCAATTTATCCTGGCCCTATCCTACGCTCCATCCCCCTCTTCTCTGCTGCATGCTTGGCCACCATGTGAGCCCCCTCGCTTCCCCTACTCAGACTCTCTAGTCCCAGGTTCAGCACCACCAAGCCTTTCTCAGATTGTTCTATTTCTCTGTATGTCCCCCCACAAGGCTTCTGCAGTCTGTCTGCGGGCCCCAGTCTCAGAGTCCCTGTCTCGGCTACAGAGGGACCAATTGCAGAAGTTTGCACAGTACCTCATCAGTGAGCTCCCTCAGCAGGTGAGTGAGATCGGCACATGCTGCTCCAGCTAGCTCCAGGGCTGCACAATCAGCCTTCCTATTAGGCCCAGGCTTCCTTGGGTCACCTGTGCTTTTGTTACTTTCCTCCTCAGATCCTACCCACAGCCCAGCGCCTCCTGGATGAACTCCTGTCCTCCCAGTCAACAGCCATCAATACAGTATGTGGAGCCCCAGGTGAGTGTGGTGAGAAAGGGCAGTAGGAAGATAGAGAGCTGGTAGTGCGGAGCGCCACTTACTAAAAAAGGCTTGCTGTTGTCAGGCAAATCCAGGTCCCTGTTTCTAGGTGACTAACTGCCTGTCACTCCCAGACCCCACAGCAGGGCCCTCGGCCTCTGACCAGAGTACTTGGTATTTGGATGAATCAACACTTACTGATAACATCAAGAAGACACTGCACAAGTTCTGCGGCCCCTCCCCGGTGGTATTCAGGTAAATTGGATCTGTTCATCCTTGTGTCTGGTGGAAAGGGAGCACCCCTCAGGCTGTTGATGGATCCCTTGTTCTATTAATGCTTGTGGCTCCCACCTTTTGTTCTCTGTACTGGTACAGCACCTGGCACACCGAAGATGTCGCTAATAATCCGGTGGATGGTTGTAGGTTTATATAGTCACAGAGTGGTCTTTTCTTAGCTAGGCAGAGCAGAAGTTATTTTTCTTCCTTTGAGAGGTTGGGAGACTGAGGCAGAGATTTAGAAATCCTTGTCATGAACATCCTTTATTCCACATACTGCGTATTTTGGGTTAGTGTTCCTTTTGTGTCAAAGCCCTTTCATCTGCTTTATTCAGTCCCATCTTAGGGTCATCATTTTCCACTCCACTACTTTCACAGTGATGTGAACTCCATGTATCTGTCTTCCACGGAGCCTCCGGCTGCAGCTGAATGGGCATGTCTGCTGCGCCCTCTGAGGGGCCGAGAGCCAGAAGGTGTCTGGAATCTGCTTAGTATCGTGCGGGAGATGTTCAAAAGAAGGGACAGCAATGCTGCCCCCTTGTTGGAAATCCTCACTGACCAGTGCCTCACTTATGAACAGGTAACTCCCTAGAGTTGGATAGCCCTGTGATGACTCATTTTCTTCTTCCCTTAATCTCATTCCCTTCAGGCTGACAGACGTGGGGGAGGGCTGCTCTTTCTCCAAGCTCTTTGGTGTATCTCAGAGCTCTCTTGTTTCCAGATAACAGGTTGGTGGTATAGCGTGCGCACCTCAGCATCACACAGCAGCGCCAGTGGGCACACGGGTCGTAGCAATGGGCAGTCCGAGGTGGCAGCCCATGCGTGTGCCAGCATGTGTGACGAGATGGTCACACTGTGGAGGTTGGCTGTGCTGGACCCTGCACTCAGCCCCCAGCGGTGAGTCTCCTCCTCCGCTCACTATAGCCTGTACAGACCAAGCCTCATCTCCTTGTCCACATAAAGATGTACCGTTCTTCTAGTCCTAGGGAGGTGGGAGATGCTGTGCATTCGGGTTACTCAGTGACTTACTAGTCCTTTTAGTGAGAGGCTTTCTTCTTTCCTGCCCCTTAATAGCACCTGCTTTCCCAAATCCCACGTTTTGGAGGCGGCTGGCTTAAGTTCTTCCCTGGGTCCTTCCCTGTGCCCCCCTTAGGGGTGTATGTCTCCTCCACTCCCTTCATCCCTTCTCAATGCAGAGTGTAGTCTCCCAGCAGCCTCGCCCCTATGTTTCCACAGCCGCAGGGAACTGTGTGTGCAGCTCCGCCAGTGGCAACTGAAGGTGATTGAGAATGTGAAGCGGGGGCAGCACAAGAAGACCCTGGACCGGCTCTTCCCTGGTTTCCGGCCAGCAGTGGAGGCCTGCTACTTTAACTGGGAAGAGGCTTACCCACTTCCTGGTGTTACCTACAGTGGCACTGACCGGAAGCTGGCACTGTGCTGGGCCCGAGCCCTGCCCCCTCGGCCTGGTGCCTCCAGATCTGGGGGCCTGGAGGAATCCCGGGAGCGGCCTCGCTCTCTTCCTACTGAGCCAGCTGTGCGGCCCAAGGAGCTTGGGGCTAAGCGCAAGGGGTTGGGTGAGGGGATCCCTTCATCACAGAGAGGTCCCCGCCGTCTCTCAGCTGAGGGGGGAGATAAGGCTCTGCATAAGATGGGTCCAAGTGGGGGCAAAGCCAAGGCACTGGGTGGGGCTGGCAGTGGGGGCAAGGGCTCAGCAGGCGGTGGTGGGAGCAAGCGACGACTGAGCAGCGAAGACAGCTCCCTGGAGCCAGATCTGGCTGAGATGAGCCTGGATGACAGCAGCCTGGTCTTGGGTGCAGAGGCCAGCACCTTTGGTGGATTCCCTGAAAGCCCACCACCCTGCTCTTTCTCTGGTGGCTCCCGAGGCCCTTCTACCTTCCTTCCTGAACCTCCAGATACTTACGAAGAAGATGGTGGTGTGTACTTCTCAGAAGGGCCTGAACCTCCCACAGCCTCTACTGCACCCCCTGGCCTACCTGGGGAGGTCTGTAGCCGGGACGACCTCCCTTCCACGGATGAGAGTGGCAGTGGGCTCCCCAAAACCAAAGAAGCAACTGCTACAGTTGAAGAGGAGGATGATGACTACCAGGCATATTATTTGAATGCCCAGGATGGGGCTGGGGGCGAGGAAGAGAAGGCCGAGGGTGGGGCTGGGGAGGAGCACGACCTGTTTGCTGGACTGAAGCCACTGGAACAGGAGAGCCGCATGGAGGTGAGAAGACTGTGTCCTTAGCCACAGCTGGCCATCGCATGACTGTTAGAACCCTATAGCACGTTATTAACTGGCCTTGCCTGCAGTCCGCTCTTCACTGCTTTCAGATTAGTTTTCAGCTTTCATATTTTCCTAAAATGTCTGACTGTGTCACTGCTGCTTAAAGCTTCTGTGGTTCCCCATTGCCCTTCATTTAAAAAAATGAAAGTCCTTGGCATGATCTTCGCATGCTTCTCCAGCTGCATCTAGCTACTCAGTCCTTTACACTTCAGTCATTTGAACCATTCTTGTAGCTTACCATGTTCTCTTGCTTCTGTGCTTTTGTACAGCTTGGCCTTTTTGCTTGGAATGTTCTTCCCTCACCTTACTTGGTTAGCTCCTGTCCCTTCTTTAGGTCTCAAGAGATCTTAGAGATCACTTCCTCTAGGTGTCTTCCCTGAGTTTGCTGCTCTGTCCCAAGTCCCAGTGACCTTTCCTAGTAGTTGGCTTCACGCTGGTTTGTTTCTGTAACCGGATGAGTTCCTGTGGTATACCCAGGACCAGCATAGGGCCTAGCATATAATAAGTGCGCACAGGATGTTTGCTGTATGAGTGAGTATGGTGTCCTGTCCTTGAAAGTTGGGGCTTCAACATGTGTTGCCCATGGCCTCTCTCCAGGTGTTATTTGCCTGTGCTGAGGCCTTGCACGCGCATGGCTACAGCAGTGAGGCCTGCCGCCTCACTGTGGAGCTTGCCCAGGACCTACTAGCCAACCCACCCGACCTCAAGGTAGAGCCGCCCCCTGCCAAGGTGAGAGAGACCCCCTTCTCCAGCCCTCCCCATTTATCCCTAATCCTCTCCCATGCCCCATCCCAAGTGAGAGCCTCCTCCTTCCACCAAGGTGAGCAGACTCATCTGCCTGCCTCCTTGTGCTTCTCTGTTTAGGGCAAGAAGAACAAGGTGTCTACGAGCCGTCAGACCTGGGTAGCTACCAACACCCTGACCAAGGCAGCCTTCCTGCTGACAGTGCTCAGTGAGCGCCCGGAGCACCACAACCTGGCTTTTCGAGTTGGGATGTTTGCTTTGGAGCTACAGCGGCCCCCGGCTTCTACCAAGGCCTTGGAGGTCAGAGGTTCTGTCTGAGGCTTATACTGTAATCTCCTCAGAGCCTTACATCTTGATCTCCATTGAGGTATTAGAGGTCTGAGGTCATTTCTGTGCCCTCAGGTGAAGCTGGCATACCAGGAGTCTGAGGTGGCTGCCTTGCTCAAGAAGATTCCTTTGGGTCCAAGTGAGATGAGTACCATGCGGTGCAGGGCAGAGGAGCTTCGGGAGGGGACCCTCTGTGACTATCGGCCTGTTTTGCCTCTCATGTTGGCCAGTTTCATCTTTGATGTTCTCTGTGCTCCAGGTATGGTGCCTGACTCTATAGCAAGTGGGGGACTCTGAGGCAGGGGTAGCTTTCTCTAAGGAAAAACCAAGAGTCCCAAGGCTCTGAATTGCCTAGGACCCATCTGGCAGTTTCCTGGGAGGGTCTGGAATGATGAGGGGCTTGGGTTCCCTCACTTTCATTTTTTTTCCCATGATACTTCTGTCTGCTTGACTTACTCCAACTTTCATTCAGTGGTTTCTCCCACGGGTTCCCGGCCCCCAAGTCGCAACTGGAACGAGATGCCTGGGGATGAGGAGCTTGGATTTGAGGCAGCAGTTGCTGCCTTAGGTGAGTATGTCAGTACCTTGAGCATATCTGAGCTACCCTGGCCCAGACTATGAAGTGCATGAGATGTGGGCCTTGTTCTGAAGGGGCTCTGTAGTCATGGGAAAGCCAGGATGAACATGTGTGTTTCAAGTAGTGCCTATGAGACACTTAAGAATTTAGGGCAGAAATGTGTGCTGCGTTGCCCTGGCTGGTGTGGCTCAGCTGCTTGGAATATTGTCCCCATAACTGAAAAGTTGTGAGTTCAGTTCCCGGTCAGGGTACATGCTTGGGTTGTGTGCAGGTTTAATTCCTGGTCCGGGGACAGGTGGGTGTCACCTCCAGTCTGGGCATGTACAGTCCCTGGTCCCGATGTCTATAATCCCTGGTCCCTGGTATGTATGGGGAGCAACCAATCAATGCTTTTCTCCTGCATCAATGTTTCTCCCTCCCTTTCTTTCTCTAAAAGCAATGAAAAAACTGTTCTTCAGTGAAGATTTAAAAAAAGGGGGGGTGCTATAGGTTCCCAGTGTTGTAAAGTTAGTGAAACAAAAATCTAGGGAAAGGCCTCAGGGAGGGGGCAGAATATGGAATGTGGTTTAAAAGGTCAGTTAAGTTCTGTGTGAGTGGACAAAATACCATGAATCAAGATGTAGAGGCCATCAAGTGTTCATGAGGTTGAGAAGCCCAACTTCCCTAAAGTGTTGGATATGCCAGGAAAGTAGAGTGGGCCAAAGTTATGAAGGTCTTAAAAAGCAGACCACAGCTTAGCTTGGCTGGGTATAATCGGCAGTGGGGACCTTGCACAGGGAATGTGGGTTGGACCAGGAGAACTCCTTACCTTACGTGCTGGTGGCTGAGGAGCCCTGGCCTGTTTACCTTTGCTGTCTTGGGAGTTATGGTGATTCTCAATTCCCATGAGCCCCTCCTCACAGGCATGAAGACAACTGTGAGCGAGGCAGAGCATCCCCTCCTGTGTGAAGGTACACGTCGGGAGAAGGGTGACCTGGCATTGGCACTGATGATCACTTACAAGGATGATCAGGCCAAACTCAAAAAGGTAAGGGACTGAGGTACTGGGATTTTGAGAGGGGAAGAGGGCAGGCTCCACCATCTTTCCCAGGGGTTTCCAGTACAATGAGAAAAGAGCTGTTCTGTCCATAGGAGATAAGTGGGGAATCTTGGGGACACCTCATAAAGAACAAGAGACACCAGTGGTTCTTACATGAGTGCTTGGGCAGAGGGTGGGAGAAGAGAAGCAGAGGACATAAAGTTGGTCATTCATTAACTTGTGTTAAATGTTATAGAGGATACCAAGATATTAAGACAGCCCCTGTCTTCTAGGACAGCGATTTTTAACCAGTGTGTTGCAAGAATTTTTAAAATGTGCAATGCCTATTTAGTCAGGGGCACTGACCTCTTTTCCCTTAGATTGTCAAATTAAAAAATGACAACAGCCAAGACAACAAGCTACTTGGTGTGAATATATCAAAATTATACTTTTTTTGGTCACAGGGGCAAAAAAATATATTTTTCGGTGTGCTGCAGAATTTTAGTAATTAGTTTGTGTGCCATGAAATGAAAAAGACTGACCATTGCTGTTCTAGGAGGTTTTCCTATTATTACAACTTGGGGAAGCCTTCTTGAGGAGATGGTGTTAAGCTGTTTCAAGGAGACAGGAAAGTAGTAGAAGTCGGGAGATAAAGGGAATCCTGTCACCACTTCTCTGTCCTCCAGATCTTAGACAAACTTTTGGACCGAGAGAGCCAGACGCATAAGCCACAGACCCTGAGTTCATTCTACTCATCCAGCCGCCCAGCCACAGCCAGCCAGAGGTCTCCCTCAAAGCATGGGGGTCCATCTGCCCCAGGGGCCCTCCAACCACTGACCTCAGGCTCTGCAGGGTCTGCTCAGCCAGGGAGTGTGGCCGGGGCTGGGCCAGGCCCTACTGAGGGCTTCACAGAGAAGAATGTGCCTGGTGAGGTGGGGGCACTGGGCAGGGGGTTGAGTGGTGTGGAACCACGTTGGGGTCCCCTTTCCTGGGTTAATCCCAATGTCCTATTTTCCCCACCTAGAGAGTTCCCCACATTCCCCCTGTGAGGGTCTCCCACCTGAGGCGGCTTTGACCCCAAGGCTGGAAGGGAAGGTTCCCAGCCGCCTGGCACTTGGCAGTCGTGGAGGCTATAATGGACGGGGCTGGGGCTCCCCAGGGCGGCCGAAAAAGAAGCACACAGGTATGACAGACAGCCCAGGGGGTGACGTGGTGGGGAGGCTATTCCTGGAGTCTGACTTCTGGAACTTCTGAGACTGACTTGTCTTTTGGGGGGTTAGGCATGGCCAGCATTGACAGCAGTGCCCCTGAAACAACATCGGATAGCTCGCCCACCTTAAGCCGGAGGCCACTTCGAGGGGGCTGGGCCCCCACCTCTTGGGGTCGAGGACAGGACAGTGACAGCATTAGCAGCTCATCCTCAGATTCCCTGGGCTCCTCGTCTTCCAGTGGAAGTCGCCGGGCCAGTGCCAGTGGAGGGGCCCGAGCAAAGACAGTTGAAGTTGGCAGGTCAGTGGGAAGAAATACTTATCTCTGATCTGGCCCAGGCTCAGAGCCGCATTCCTAGTATAATCCGAATACTGTCCTCGAATCATCCTCATTTACCCTGATCTTTCCCAACCTACCTGGACACCCATTTCAGAGAAACCCCAATCCCCATCCCTACCCCATTGTCCCTTCAGGTACAAGGGCCGCCGTCCCGAGAGTCATGCTCCCCACGTACCCAATCAGCCATCAGAGGCAGCTGCACACTTCTACTTCGAGCTGGCGAAGACGGTGCTGATCAAGGCAGGGGGCAACAGCAGCACTTCCATTTTCACACACCCATCTTCCTCAGGGGGCCACCAGGGTCCTCACCGCAACCTGCACCTTTGCGCCTTCGAGATTGGGCTTTATGCCCTTGGCCTGCACAACTTTGTTTCTCCCAACTGGCTCTCACGTACCTATTCTTCCCACGTTTCCTGGATTACAGGTAAATCCAGTATTTTGATCTGGGTACAGGAAGGGGATTAATTGATGAAGATTAGAGTTTTATCTCTTTAGAGTTACTGATCCGATAGGAGGGACACCAATTTCCACTCCCCAGGGGTGCTCATGCTGACACAGCCTTTCTTCTCCTTTCCCCAAGGCCAGGCGATGGAGATTGGCAGTGCAGCACTGACTATACTGGTAGAATGCTGGGATGGACACCTGACGCCCCCTGAGGTTGCATCCCTGGCTGACAGGGCATCACGAGCACGAGACTCCAATATGGTGAGGGCAGCTGCGGAGCTAGCCCTAAGCTGCCTGCCTCATGCCCATGCGTTGAACCCCAATGAGATCCAGAGGGCCCTGGTCCAATGCAAAGAGCAGGTATTTTTTTTTTTTTTAATTTATCTTTAGAAGGGAAGGGAAGGAGAGAAGGAAAGAAATATCAATGTATGGTTGCTTCTGGTGCATCCCCTGCTGGGAACTGGCCCCTGCTGGGAACTGGCCTGCAACCCAGGCATGTGCCCTGATGGGGAATTGAACCGCCATCTTTTGGTTCGCAGGCCTGTGCTCAATCCACTGAGCTACACCAACCAGTGCAGGAGCAGGCATTTTTACAGGCAATCTGGGGACCTGCTCTGGGGCATCTGGGCAAGGAGTTTGGGCATGGGGAAAGCTAATGGCCCAGCTCTTGATTTCCATATCCTGGAATTCACAAACTAGCCAGTTTGTCCTCAGTGGTGACACTTGGCGTACTGTGGTGGAGCTTTGTCCAGCAGAGCTCCCCCTCCTCCCCCCGCCTGTCATGGATGAGAATAATTCTATAAGACATGATCTGCTTGGGGAGGAAAGGTGGCCAGTCTCTCAAAGGAGAAGGGCCTTGAGCCTGTTCCTCAGTGAGCTTTTATTGGGTTTAATTTGCACAGGAATACAGGGCATATACATAAAGCTCATCAATCATTGTCAGGCAGTAATGATCAAACTATACATAACATTAAAAAGAACTGAGGGTTATTCTGAGTCAGGGTCAGATAGCCAAAGGGCCATGAAACTTTGGGAAACAAACTCATTTTATGCTTGGACCCTTATCATTTAAATTGAGGGCGTTCTTAGCAAAACAGGTTTCACAGGATTTTCTGAATTCTTTCTTAGGCCAGATGGCCCCAGGGAACCACCCTGTCCAGCACAGGGCTGCGCGTACCTCTGCATTGTTTTAGGCTTAAGTCAGGTGGGGGATGCGGGCAGCCAAGAGATTAGGAGACTTTCTACAAATAGAATGAGGACTGAGGCTATGACAAAGCCAAGGGGGGACTGTCCATCACCCCTTTTCTGTAGTCCCCTAAGTCCTTCCCTGAAGGCCCCTTTGAGACCATGCCTGTCTTAGGTCATCCCTCCCTTGAGAAATCTTACCTGTCATTGGCTAACCAGTCATCAACCTGGGGCCAAGCAGGGTGAAGTAAAGGAGGCAGAGGCGGCGCCCCTGCCAGGGAGATAAGCTTTGTCTCCTTAGTGACTTATGGTTCCAAGGTCTTTTTACTCAGCCTTAGCCATGGGAGGGTTACAGCTTCTGAAATCAGGTAGGGCGGTTCCCAGCAACATACTAATGTTCTTTCACAGCCATTATTTCTTTTGCCTCACATTTGTGAGGTTACAATTGTTCCTATTTTACAAGTAGAGGAAATAGAGGCCTATAGTTTCGGTGCCATGATCGCTACAATGGAATGCCAAGGGAAGGCCTTGGGGACATGATGGGGCTTGGGTAGGAACAAGTGGCTAAATTAGTTTGGAACTGGGACTGTAACTGGGGCCTTGACTTCCATGGTCAAGTATTTGTTGCGTCTGTGTGAAGCTTTCACTGCTCTGACAGAGCATTGGCCCTGACCTCTGGTGCATCCCTGAGAACCAGCCAACTCTGGAGATGTAATGTTACCCTGAGTAAAGCCCTCCCCCCTTAACCCTCTGTCCTCCTCCCTTCCAGGATAACCTGATGTTGGAGAAGGCCTGTATGGCAGTGGAAGAGGCGGCTAAGGGTGGGGGTGTATACCCCGAAGTGTTGTTTGAGGTTGCACACCAGTGGTTCTGGCTATATGAGCAAACAGCAGGTGGCTCATCCACAGCCCGTGAAGGGGCTACAAGCTGTAGTGCCAGTGGGATCAGGGCAGCTGGGGAGGCTGGGCGGGGGCTGCCTGAGGGCAGGGGGGGCCCAGGGACTGAGCCGGTTACAGTGGCAGCGGCAGCAGTGACAGCAGCAGCCACAGTGGTGCCAGTCATCTCAGTGGGGTCCAGTTTATATCCAGGTCCAGGACTGGGGCATGGTCATTCCCCTGGCCTGCACCCCTATACTGCTCTACAGCCCCACCTGCCCTGCAGCCCTCAATACCTCACCCACCCAGCTCACCCCGCCCACCCCATGCCTCATATGCCCCGGCCTGCCGTCTTCCCTGTGCCCAGCTCCGCATACCCACAGGTGAGACCAGTGTTCTGTTGGGGTGGGCGGGTTGGGCATATGGGAGAACATCAGAAGTTTGTGGGGGGCTGGAGTGGGGTATTCTGGGAGAATAAGGCTGTCAGAACCCTGGATGAGGTGGTGGGAGTCTGGGGAACCCAGCCCAACTAAGAAATGTAGGGATACCCAGTTGTGTGATGAAAGGGGAGTTACATCCTAACATAACTTTGGTATCTTCCTTCTCTTCCTCTTTCTGTCTCTAGGGTGTGCATCCTGCATTCCTGGGGGCTCAGTATCCATACTCAGTGACTCCCCCCTCACTTGCTGCCACTGCTGTGTCTTTCCCTGTCCCTTCCATGGCTCCCATCACAGTACATCCCTATCACACAGAGCCAGGGCTCCCACTGCCCACCAGTGTGGCCTGTGAGTTGTGGGGACAGGGAACAGGTGAATGGAGGGGAGGTACACTGGGCAGGGGAGGTAGGGAGGGAATTCCCTCTGCTCTTCTTTGGGCTGAGTTCCTCACGTGGCTCTCATCCCTCAGTGAGCAGTGTCCATCCAGCATCCACATTTCCAGCCATCCAGGGTGCCTCATTGCCTGCCCTGACCACACAGCCCAGCCCCCTGGTGAGCGGAGGTTTTCCACCACCCGAGGAAGAGACGCACAGTCAGCCTGTCAACCCACACAGCCTACATCACCTGCATGCCGCCTACCGTGTTGGTGAGAGGAGGTCCCTTTCTGTACCCCCACCAGCTGTGCCAGGGGCTTCTCAGTGACAACCACTTCCCATAGTTCTTAATTTGTTTACTGTGGGTCAGGTACCAGATCAGAGTAAAGGGTGGAGAGAATGTATCGACACTATGTGCCCACTCTTCTCTCCCAGGAATGCTGGCACTGGAAATGCTGGGTCGCCGAGCACATAATGATCACCCCAACAACTTCTCCCGCTCCCCCCCCTACACTGATGATGTCAAATGGTTGCTGGGGCTGGCAGCAAAGCTGGGTAACACCTCCCCTCCCTAGGACCATTGTCCACCTCCACCTGCTTCCCCCACCTTCCTATCCCAGACCTACTTCCTAGCTCTTGCTCAGAGTTGAGGCCTTGGTCGGGTATGTGTGCGTGCGCGGGGGGTGGGGGGCTACCTCAGCTCCTGGGGTGGAGGGAGACTGCCAGGCCAGAGCTGAGAAAAGTTGGGTCCCTAGGGCAGAGGTGGCCACCCCCGTCTCATGCCCCTCCCCCTGCCCCCCAGGAGTGAACTACGTGCACCAGTTCTGTGTGGGGGCAGCCAAGGGGGTGCTGAGCCCGTTTGTGCTGCAGGAGATCGTCATGGAGACACTGCAGCGGCTGAGCCCTGCTCATGCCCACAACCACCTGCGTGCCCCGGCCTTCCACCAACTGGTGCAGCGTTGCCAGCAGGCATACATGCAGGTGACAACCCAGGAAGCGTGGAGCAGGGTGGAACACCTCCTGGGCAGGCATGGAACAGATCACTCAGCGTGCAAGGGCAGAGGGATCTGGTTCTGTGTTTAGCAGCTCATCCTGCACACATCCTCTTCTAGTACATCCACCATCGCTTGATTCACCTGACCCCTGCCGACTACGACGACTTTGTGAACGCGATCCGCAGTGCCCGCAGCGCCTTCTGCCTGACACCCATGGGCATGATGCAGTTCAACGACATCCTGCAGAACCTCAAGCGCAGCAAACAGACCAAGGAGCTGTGGCAACGGGTCTCACTCGAGATGACCACCTTCTCTCCCTGAATCTGACCTGCCTTGGGCCCTATACAGGGACACAAGCCTGTGGCTATAGGGGCCTTTCACACAGGGGGAGCTTGGCTGGACAGTTCATCCCCACCCAGTTCCCTGGTAGCCCAGACTGGCAGCTGCTTTTGGGCTGTAGCTTGGGGCCAAGATGTCTCAGACCCTAGAAGCCTAGGGTTGGGGGAAATTGCCCCATCTGGGAGGGGGTGCTGGGTGGCCTCTGGTATTTATTTGGCATTTATAAATATATAAACTCCTTTTTTACTCTAATCTGCCTGGGCCTTTCCCTTCTTTCCCTCTGTGAGCTTATGAACCTTGAACTGGGGCAGGGGAAAAGTCTGATACTTGATTAGAGGGTTTTTCCACTACAGTGAGGTAGACAAAACAGAAAAATAAGGATGTTTATTAAGGACATTTCTAGCCCACAGCTAGGGCTCATACTCAGCTCTATGAGCCACTGTCGGACCTCATCCGCATTCAATGTGAATGACATTAGGGAGGCCAGGCCACAGGTAGGTCCCATTTTTCCCACAGTAAGGGGTCCCTCCCACAGCCAGATATAGCTACACTCTGGGGACGAAGAGGTAAATTATTTGATTAATATGTTCCTCTAGACCCTGCCTCTAATTCCTCCCCGCCTTCCAAGACCATGGGTCAAAGGTGGCTAGTACCATAATGTGGGATGTGAAAGGAAGCCCCTTTATCAGACCTCAGAGCAACAGGAAAGATGACTTTCCCTTCTCAGCCATTCCAAGTCTGGGGGGCCACTGAGGTAGAAGGGGGAGGGGCTAGGCCACTCAAATTCCCCTTGTGGGCTCTGCTCTGGGTTTGCCCCTTAGGGAAATGGGCTTTTTTTTTTTTTTTTTTTTTTTTTGCTGGTATGGAGGCTGGGACATCATCCCAGACTGGAATGCTGCAGTTCTTCCCGAAGCCATGAGGGCATTGGCTGTCCAAGCCGGCTCAGGAGCTTTGACAGCTCCAAGTTGTGGTTCCGGAAAAAATCCGTAAGGAAAAGGCGGGACTGATAGGAGAAAAATTAAGGCAGAAACAGTAAGGAGTGGGACACAGAATCAGGTCTTACAGGTGGAGAGCGATAACCTGCCCCAGAATTTACATACCTCAGTGTCCATATCTGGGTACCTCCGACCTTTGCTCTTGCCTAGACAGCGAGTCTTACCACCTCCAAGTCCCTGGCACCAGAATCCCTTACCTTCATCAAACCTGCTCAACAGGAAGAGACCTTTAGGGGGCAGGTAGAAAGGAATTCAAGCCCCAGAAATGTGCAGTACCTCTCCCAGCCCACAGGGACCTATGTCTCTCTTTGAGAGACGGTAAATTCGTGTCTCTTCCAGACAGACATGGTCAACCTGCTTCCCATTTTCCCCGTGGTACTCCTCTCCTAGGTCATGCTCTCCCACCTGAGGGTCCGTGTGTAGTTCAGAAAGGGTGTGATACCCAGGAACTTCTGGATGCTCTCCATTGAAGCAGCTGGGTTAGTACGCAGCTCTTCCCCATCCATAATCAGCAACTAGAGACAGGGATGTGGTTACTGCTGTATTTCTTAGAAGCCTCTGGGCTAAAGAGGAGGGTAAGGGGGACCCCAGTGAGGGCTATTGGGGGATTGTACCTGTCCAGAAGGGTAGTAAGTCAGCCAGCGTTGCAGATGGGTAGAATAGTAGCCAGGGACAAGACAGCGGTTTTGCAAGGAACGAAGTGCCAGAGGGGCCTGGGAAGAGGCTGAAATCACTTGGTAGAAGGTATAGTTCAGAGCAGCTGGGTCTCCATGTGCTCGCTGGTGCTGAAAAACAGGAAAGGAAGAGAAGAGATTGGTGACTTGATAGAATTATTTGGCCCTACTCTTGGTCTGTTTATCAGATAGCATAGGCACCCCTCCCCAAGGGACCAGTTTAATTTCCCTACCCTATTCTTTTCTGTCTCTCTAGCAGTCATCACCTCCCTCCTTTAAGCCCTAATGGGTCCCTAGCTTCAGGCTCACCTGGTACCAAGAGTAGGCCCTGTCAGCAGGGTTGATGAGCACAGTGATGATCTTGGCTCGGGGTAGGAGGGCAGCACCCCGCCGTGGTACAACTTCTGAGTCAAAGTAGGTGGCACTTTTTTCAAATAGAAAGTCAGTGCTCGCATTGGAAGGGACAGGGAAAAAATCCATGTACCTAGGAAGTAGCACAGAAAAGAGGCAAAATTAAGGGGTCAGATGTTTGTGCACTGGAAGCTGAAATAGGATACCATGGGGGAAGGAAGTGTTCCTCTGAGAAGCATTGTAAGGGGTCCCAATCTCACCAGTCAATGCCCTTGTGGTAATTAGGGCCGTTGAAGAACTGAATTTCCTCAAAGGTGCTTGGGCTAGGGAAGCTGCTGGTCACAGCTGGGTGCAGGCTCAGGAAGAAGTGAATAGCTGTGGTCCCTAAATACAAAAGAAAGTCCAGCCATTGTAGGAGAGAAGCTAGCTCAACATGAGCTTGAAGGCAGTGAGGAAATAACCACTCTGGGTAGTAGAATCCCCTTTGGCCAAATTGCAGCAAGAGAAGGAAATTCTGAGATAACAGGAAAGACTGAAGTACTGGTTCTCAGCCTTGGTTGCATTGGAATCACTTGTGGTTCTTTTATTTATTTATTTTTTATTGATTGATTTTAAAGAATGAGAGAAACTGATTTGTTGTTCCACTTACTGATGCACTCATTGTTTGATTCTTGTATGTGCCGACTGGGGAATGAATCCACACCCTTAGGGTATCAGGATGATACACCAACAAACTGTGCTACCCAGTCAGGGCCATTTGTAGATCTTTTAAAACAAAAATTTCATAAATGATTCTGATATACAACCAGGGTTACGAATCACTGTCTCAAGAGACTGGATTAATGGGGGGTGGGTATGAGAAGGGAGTTCCTTAGCCCAAGAATCCTTTAGGTTTAAGGCAGGGCAAGAGAAATTGGCTAAGGATGATTCACCTGTCTTTTGGGGTCCCACAATGAGAAACTTGGGGAGCCGATCACAGGTTTTCTCCTTGGACCAGATATCTTTGTGTCTCTTGTCATCACAGGGATTCTGAAGGTGAAGCCAAGAATCAGGTAAGGCCTACTCTTTTCTTCAGTGCACACCCTCATCATGTCTTTGGTTAGCCCAAGTTCTACCCATACCTGCCAAAGGGGGCTTCGCTCTTGAGGGAAGAGTTCAAAGTACTTTCGTGCAAGAGGGACAGGAGGAAGGGTCTGTAGGCGCAGCCGTGTCCAGCACTGGAGGAAGCGCACCAGGCTCTCAAAGGTGTACAGGCCCAGTCGATCGTTTCCATAGTTGGACAGATGGGTCATAAATATGCTGATCTGCAAGGGGATGCCTGCATGTCAGAGTTGGAGAGCCTACCCACGTCAGAATCAGGATTGGTAAGCAAAGGTCCCAGCCTGCAAATACTTTGGCTCTACAACCTTCTAGCCCTTCCTATTGGCACCTTACTGGATTAAGCAGCACTGTCAGGAAGAGCTCTCCACCTCGGATGCTCCGATCTAGTTCATGAGAGCCTCCAGGATATTCATTATAGAAGATTGTGTGAGTGAAGAGACCGCATGTCTGCCGTGGCAGCACCTGGAGGGAAAAGAAGAAACAGGGATAGATGAGATTTGAAAGGTAAAATGATGGTCCGGAAGCACAGGATTCCCTGGGTTTGTGGAGGATTCGGTCTGCAGTTACAGCAAGAATACTCTCGCTATGTGCATTGTAGCTTTTCACTCTCCTACCCCGTTATGTGGATGAACTGGACTGGCAGTTGACAGAACATAGATCAATGAAGGTTGGAGACTGTCAAAATGTGGGAGTTCAAGTTTGTACTGGAAGTCCCTTACCATAATACCATTGTGAATGAAGCCACGGCGGTAGCGGGCGGGGCGGAGATGGGGATACTCCTCAGTGCTGGTCACCTGGATGCCCCACACAGATTTCCAGGCTTCATAGAGCTGCGTGTGGACGGGGTACACGCCCGAATGGTGGGGAGCCACAGCATATCCTAGGTCCGTGGGAATCCCGTGCTCCTGGGAATGGCATAGACTCTCACCAGGACCTGATGAGGTTTGGGGAATAGAGGGTAAAGGGTGGGGATGCCTCCACAGAAGGAAAAATGGAAAGGGTGCCCAATGAGGGGAAGGTTAAAAAGAAAGCATTATCTCTGGGGAAAAGTATGGGGAAGAGATCCAAGGGT
Organism: Artibeus jamaicensis; assembly: GCF_021234435.1. Taxonomy (NCBI): domain Eukaryota; kingdom Metazoa; phylum Chordata; class Mammalia; order Chiroptera; family Phyllostomidae; genus Artibeus; species Artibeus jamaicensis. The sequence goes on from NW_026521788.1 coordinate 25,199,089, forward strand.
CTCACCAAAGCAAACTGTTTGTTGAGCCTCATTTGGTCGGCCAGCACAGAGCGGTTGTGGAACAGGTGTGGCTGCATGTGGCTCCACATGTGCGGGAACCACCAGAACTCTTCACGGTGCTTCAGCAGCATGTCGTCCCCTGCATCCTCCTCCTCTGTCCCTATGACCACACACTGACCACTGAACACAGCCAGTCACCCCCTGTGCCCTCCTCTGTTCTGTAACAACACTGACCACCTTCCATCCCTGGGACAACATCTGCCCATCTAAGACTGCCTATCTGCCTCCTGCCACCTTACCCTCCAGCCACTCATGCCGACCAAAATTCATACCCACTATTAGCTCCTCACAGCATCCTGACCACAAATCTTGTTCCTTTTCTCTGACTTGTCTACCCAGGAAGATGGGACAGTGAAGAAACAGATCAAACTAAGTTGACATGCTGCAGGAGCAGGGGAATAAGCTCACCGGTATGGTAGAACTTGCCCGAGAAGCCCAAGTTGAAGGTGAAGTTGGGGACTAAGGTCCTGAGTTTGTTCTGGGTGGTCAACAGAGCCTGGGAAGAGTAGCAGGAACACAAGAAATCAGGAGATAGCAGACTGAACAGGAGAAAAATGAGTAGTGTTCTTCCTACCTGGAAAGGGCAGAGTACACCTATGGCAAACTCAGAATCAAGGAAGGGAATCTCATAGGTTAGAGCATGAAACAATTCCTAAGGAAAAAGACTGACCTCAACATCGGCCACCTTCATGCGGGTACCTTCCTTGCCCACAAAGATATCATCAATGTCTACCAAGATGTAGCGTTCAAGGTCCAGGCAAAGGCGCTTGCCAGTGAGGTACGCGACGGCATCAACAAAAATAAGTTTGTGGAGCCAGAAGGAAAGGCCGTGGCCAAAGAGCACCCGCTGGATGCCATCATGAAGCCCCAGGTCTTGCACCACAGTGGGAAACCGTGCCCGGCGAGGCACGGGTCCTGGCACAGGGAGCTCAGCTGATTGAAGGCTGGCAAGAAGCACTGGTTCATATGTGCTATGATTGGATTGAAAAATGGTCCAGTCATCACCAGGCAATGGCCCAGGCTCTAGGCGGCTGGGGCGTGTGAAATGCAGTAGCGGGGCAGAAGGATTCACTTGGTAGTCCCGGAGCCCCAGGTTTGAGTAAAGAAAAAGAGGAAAGCCCTTGAGCTGGGCACTCAGTAGGCTATGCTCATGGGCTCGGAAAAAGCCAATGATGCCCACACCATATTCCACACAGTAACGGTCTAGCAGTTCCCGACTCCAGGCATCCAGGTTGACATACTTGAGCAGGTTCTCATAAATGACCAAGACATAGCGGCCACGGGTATGATCAGTCAGTGTGGGCATGTCCCCTCGGCCAGGTGCCAGCTCAGTGCTATAACGAAAACGACTAGACTCCAAGATGGCCACAATCTCCTGCCCCAGCTGTGAGTATGCACTCTCCACAAACACAAGGACCACAGGTTCGGTTCGAGCTGTCTCTGGAGGTCTGGGAGGCCGAGGTGGGATTGGAGGCTGTACAGGGCCAGGGCCAGCTGCTCCGCTACTGCTGCAGTCTCCCAAGGGTAAGGGCAAGGGTTCCTTGGCTTTGGGGCTGGTGGATACGTAGTAAGCGAGAAAGCCCATGGAGCCCAGACTGAAAGCGATTAGCAACAGTATGAGGCGATGCAGTTCCAGCTGACGAGCTGGGCGTACCACCTTCCACAGCTTGAGCATGGCGGGGGAGGGGAGGCAGGGAATGGGGACTACCTCAAGGGAAGGGAGGTAGGAGTTCTATAGGCTAGGGCTCTCCTGGGGGGGTGGAAGGATAGGAAAATAGGGAAAAGGAATTCCCTTAGGGTCAATTCCCCAAAGAGGTTGAGACAAATTCCCTTAGAGTAGGGTAGGGGAGGTAGAAAGGGCAATAGGGGGCAACTGGACAGAGTCCATTTTTATCAGGTCACCATGGCCCCCTGGCCCATAGCTTCAGGATGCAAATCCAGTCAGGCTCCACCCTTGGTCCTGTCTGAGCTCTTCACATCAGAGGTCAGCAAAGTTCATAATCTCTATCCTTCCTATCTGTAAAACAGGGAAATTGATAGATTATTTCTCCCTTTGGAACTGTCATTAATCCATTACCCTCTTCACCCCATCCTCTTACCTTCTGCTCACAGGATGATTTGTTCTCCAAAAAAAGAAAGGTCCTGTAGAAGAACAACACAATCTGAGTCTCAAACTTCAGCCTCAGGGGTTGTTCCTCTTCTCAGAAAACCGTCTAAATCCTCCTCCCTGAGCTAGGCTCGAGTTGGAAAAGTATATTCAAGGGCTGGAAAGAACAACTCTCCCATCAATAAGAAGCCGAACAGCCCAGGAAGCTGAAAATGAACCTGCTCTGAAAGGAGTTCCCAGCCCATGACCAAGCAGTTGGCCAGTCAGCAGGAGACCTGGTCTTCTTGTGGGGAACAAACAGAAAGCCCCACAAGTCCCATGCTCTAACGAAATATCAGATAAGAGGAAACTCATGAGCCTGTTAATCTTCTTCATCAATCAAACCCAATACCACAGGCTAACAGCATTAACAAACTTACAGTCAGGTGGACACTATGGGTGGGTGGGGGGAATTCAAGAGGAAAGAAAAAAGGTGCTAGCTAATCATTCTATTAGTTCCCAAACGCAGAAATTGGGGACTGTCTTTTCTATTACTTGTGAAAAATTATTCATCCTCTGCCTTTCACTTCACCTGTGCCAGTGTCAGGAGAGATGATAAAAATGTAGCCCCATAGTGGGTCACATCACTGGGACCTAACAAAAGCCAGAGAGATGAGTCCAGAGTCTCTCTCCCCATCCATCCCAGTTCTTCCTAGCTTACCCTTCCTAGGTGGTACTATACTCTCATCTATTAACAGCTCAGGAGAAGTCCTTGGCTAGCCTGGAGAGTCATGAGGGATTGAGTTCTGTTACAAAAACAGAGAAAACTGAGTGGGGCTAGATGAGAGAAGAAATTAAGTCATATTCAACCAATACGAGAGAGAGAGAGAGAGAGAGAGAGAAGAGCAGGTCAGTGTGATTGGGAGACAGTTTTAAGGATATCTAATTTTGGAGACTTTTTTCTTAAATAGGTCAACTGCTTCTAGAAGCTTTATGGTAGCTTTCCCCATCTTAGCTACTCTTTGTAAGGCCATGTCTGGCAACTCCTCTCAACTCCCAGACATACACATCTCAGGGGTGAGTAGGAGAGACAGGGTCTTCCAGGACTGAGAGGGATGATTTAAGAATAGTTCAGCTTTGGCCTGGGTAAAACTACCAGTCATTGACATGAAAAAGAACACTGGGAGAGGATCTAAATGGTGATGGAAAGGGGTGAATCCTAAGAATTAGAGGAAACTCCTTGGAGAAAACACAGTAGGGAGAAGAAATCACTGTGGGGAAGTAGACACTTGGGGCAAATTAAGTATAATAAGATAGTTAACATTTATTGAGAGTTTATTCTTTGCCAGACATTCTTCTAGGAGCTTTCCATATATTTAATGGTCACACCAGCCCTAAGAAGTAGATACTATTATTGTCCCCATTTTACATGAGTAATTTGAGGGTCAGAGAAGCTTAATAACTTGCCCAGGATCACACAGCTCAGACAGTGGAGGAACTGGGATTCAAAGTCAGGCCTGTCAAGCTCCATAGCCCGAGCTCTTAACCACTGCATTTTACCTTCATACCTAGAAGAAACAGCGATGTTTAGGGAAGGGATGCTGAGGGAGCCGCTGGGGTAGGGTGTGGTGTAGTCTGATGCATATGGAAGTAGGAACACGGGGTGAGGGAGGCGCTGTACGTGTGAGCAGCAGTGGGAGGTTTTTGAGGAAGAAACCGAAAGGGTCATCCAGGCCTGGGCTGGAGGACAGCGCTAGTGACAGAGCCTGGGGAAGGCGGGGGTGTGCCCCCCCCCGCCCCCCCGCGCTGGAAGACAAGCAGAAGCTGTGGGAGGAAGGGGTACCGAGCGGAGGCATGGGCATGGGGGGGCTGGCACCTCATCGGGTCACAGATGGAGGGACCCTGCTGGGGGGCATATGGGGACACAGGTGGACAGGAGGAGAGCACCGGATATGGAGCATTAAAGGGGAAGGGGCAAGGGGCGCGCAGAGAAGAATCCGGGCTAACGAGACAGGACTGGGCGGGGAGAACCCGAGGGGAAAAGGAGCCCCGTACTGAGAGGTAGAGCTGAAGGAGCGAAGGCACTACGAGGGAAGGGGCGCGGGGCCACTCGAGGGGCCGCCCGGGACGACCCCGTGGGTGGTTATGGGGATAACAGAGGGAAAGTCTGTGAGGGGAGGAACTGCGGGCGACCGCATGTGGGGTGGTATCCTCAAGGGTGGCTCACCCGGCGGACTGGGCGGCGTCCCCGTTGACCCCGGGCTCCGCCGCGTCCCGGGGCTGCCCCGCTTCCCTGCTTTCGGGGCCTCGGGCCGCGTCGCGGCTCCGCCATCTCCGAGCGAAAGCTCCGCGGCAGCCGGGCCCAACCACCGCTGCCACCTGGGGGGGGGCGGCACGCTGCCGCTCGAGGTGTCCGCTAGGGTTCCCGCCGCCTCTGGGCCGGGCAGTCGGGCAGCTGATGGGCCGGGCACCCGGACGGCCCTCCACAGCGATCAGCAGAGCCTCGGACTCGGAGACTGCGGGCTCCGAGCCCCACCCGCAGAAGGGAACCCCCTCCTCCCTGCAGCTTGGCACAGTCTGCGGAGCGTCGGGCGCCTAGGCCCACCAGAAGGGGCGGGCCTAGGGTACGGGCTGGTCCACTCAGCCCTACTGTGGGGGAGCCGGCTCGGCCCGACCCACTAATGGGTGGAGGGGGGCTGGAAGAGGGTGGGAAGGGGAGGACCTTGATGCAGGCCCGAGGGCGGGGCGAGACCCTTAACCCCCCAAGGGCCTAACTCCTTTCTCTCCACCCCCAACTCGCCTCCAGCCCGGTGAACTGTGTGGAGGATGATGAGTTTAGGAAATATCATCCCAAAATGGGCCCAAAGGGAGTGGGGGAAGGTACATATCTCCATCGGAAGCCTTGTAACTCAGGCTGCTAAAATCTAAAATCTAAGCCTCCAACAGCAGTAACAACAATGGATGGTTTAAAGGTTATTTTATTAAATATCTTCAGTTCAAGGTTTCATTGTAACAAAGCTATTAAGGGTCTACCAACATTCAGAACAAACACTATTTTTAAATTATTTCTATGTCATCATGCAAAAATTCTGCATCAAATGCCTTCCATTTCCTGTTTAAAAGGTGTTGTTTTTTAAACAGTCTATTGACTATAGATGCTGACATTAGCCCCAGAAGAGTAAGAATGCTAAGAAGTGGGGCTGAAGCAGCCATATGAAGCTATGGGTCTTAATGAACTCTAAGACCATTTGTCTTCAAGCCAGCAAAACCAAACCCTGTGGTGAAGGTGTCTGCGTGCTGGTACTGCAGGCTGCAGGGCAGGAAAAGGCCAGGGCCCAGGGACTGGGGCATGCATGAGGTGCTCAGAGGAGCCTGGCTAAATCCAAGCACCAGCACCTGTGAGTTTGCTCTCTTCTCAGCTGGCTCCAAAGAAAATCTGTAGCTTTGCCTCCTGAAGGTAGTCCAGGCAGCTGGGGTCTACCCACCTTCCCCCCCAAATAGTGCAAATATTTGCGCAGAGAAGTTTGCAGTTGTTTTGGGGAAGCCAAGGTCATGACCAATTGCTCCTCCATTATCTTGTCTGCTATCTGCTTAGAGTATAGACTGTTCCCTCCTGGAATGGAACTCCTTGAGCACAGAGGGACAATGAATGTAAGTAGGAGTCTTGGCTCTGGATACCTCTTTTAGGTTCATGCAGGTGGTGGTGGTGGGGGCGATGCCCATGCAGATTGTCCAGCAGGAAGTCTATACTTCAGTTGGTCGGTAAAGAGACCTCTTAAAGAGGATACCTCTTCTTGCCAAAGCAGTTGGGTCAATCTCAAAAACAGGAAAAGAGATGGACGTGCAGCAAGGGAATAGTAAGAAGGGAGACAGCCATCAGGGCAGCCTGAATGCATAGAGACAACCATCAATTCAATCCCGCTGCCTCACTCCTCCCATCCCACAGGGGCACCTGGCAGAGGGCCCAGGCCTAGATGAGGGTCAGCACGGGACCACCACCATGAAAAGGCAAGACAAAGATGGTCCAAATCAGCACAGAAACAGAACTGCCAAAGGCAGCAAAGGGAGCCCTGACCAGGGTCTGGCTCTCTCCTTGCTAAGTTATAAGAAAACAAACACGAAGCAAAGCGCAACCCCTCCCCCTTTCCCTCTGCAGGGATTGGGCCTTAATATCAGGGCCCACGTGCATTGTGCATCCTATAGAAATGGATGAGTAAGTGAGTACATGTCAGACTAACACGAGGCTTTTCATTGGCTTCGTAGCGGACACACTTCTGCAGCACCAATTCTCTTTCCTTCTATGCTAAATGAAACAGTACAGCAACATCCGGCCGGGCCCTTAGTCCTGAGGCCACAGCTTCTCAGCTTCCTCCACAGAAGGCTGGGAGCTCTGCGTTTTCTCCCAAGTAGGTCTGATGGCCACGATGTTCTCATCAGCCTCATTCTAGGTGCCTATGTAAATTCTGAAGAAGTCCATTCCTAGACCTGGGGCAGGCAGGCCACCTCTGGGGCTGCGATCACATCATGGCCCCAAAAGTTTTGTCAGAGTTCTTGCCTGGTCTCCTAAGTCCATGGAGGCCAGAGGCCAAGCTCACCTCTTCAGGGCTGGTGAGTGAGCCCCGCTGCTCATGCCAGGGTGGTCGTCACACAAACTCCTGCCTTCTTGCCAGCCCAAGGGCTACTGGTGGTTTTAAAACGCATCATGGTATGGATTCCATTTTTTTAAACAATCTTTTTTCTTTTTTTTTCCTTAAATGTAAAAAACACCTCAGTACAGCAGAGACAGACACAAAGGGCGGGCGGGAGGGCTGCATGCAGGGGCGTGCATTGGCTGCTGCCGCTTTGTAATTTAATTGTTTTAAACCTCAAACGAACAGGACTGCCGCTCGCTGTCACTCAGGCCCTCCAGAGCCACTGGCTGCAAAGGTTCGACCTCCAGTTGGGATCTCCTAATGCCCCTGTCAAACAGGACAGACATGGTAACAGAACAGAGGACAAACACACAGATGAGTTCCGGGGACTTAGACACACTACACACATGGCCAACTCTGCCTGGGAAGGTGGGGAATGGGGGAGAAGCTAGTATTCAAGTATAACAATGCCTCACATTTGCTGAGTACCTACTAAATGCTTTACGTATAAGTACCTTATTTAATTCTCAGGACTAATGAGATAGGCACCATCCTTTCCCTCTTTTTGACAGCTGAGAAAACCGAGGCTTAGGGAAAGGAAGAAACCCAATTTGGATTCCTGGAGCGAGACCCAAGTCTGATTTAAGGCCATAACCTGCTGTAACCACAGCCTAGCCCTTGCTGTTCCCCTAGGGTGGCCCATACCTCCTCCCCCAATGCCAACTCTCCTCTCACCCCACCTGTCCCAGCCCCTCCCCATGCTCCCACCAGGTGCACCTGTGGCTGAGCTCACTGCAGCGGTGCAGCAGGGGCCCCTGAGCAGTGATAGTGGACATTGAGCCACTTGCCATCCCGGCGGTGCCAGACCCGGGTCTCTTCCGACTGGCTGGTTCGAGGCCGGCCCTGCCCATCGATGTATTGGGTGAGGCGGATATAGGCGATGCAAGCTGCGTCCTCTCCGATCACGTGGACGTGTGGGTTCAGGATGGTGGTATGAATGGGCTTGCTGTTCTTGGATAAGACTGCAGGGGGCAGGGCGGGTTGGGGTAGGTAGGAGGGCGTCAGGCCTCAGTACCCAACATTTTCCTCCCAGCCTGCACTTCCAAGTCTCACCCTCACTCCAGCAGCCATTCTGGGACTCTCCAAGGCCGCCCCCCCCCCCAACACCTTCCAGAGGCCAAGAAATCTCATCACATTAGTCTCAGTTATCCAAAAGGAAGGGAATGGTGGGGAACAATGATAACAGCAGATACTCTTTTAATCAGACATTGAGCTGGAGGTCTTACATGCATGAGCTGTAGTCTTTGGTTGATACTATTTTCTTCATTATAAGACAAGGAGACAAGCTCAAGGAGGTTAAGTAACTTCCCCAAATTATACAACATTTGAGCTCAGGGCCATCTTACTGAAGCTTATGATCTTTCTACTCTGCTAGGCTGATTTTAGGTTTTATAAGTGTTAGCTTGCCCCTAATTAGGGCTCTAGAGCATAATCAACAACTTACAATATTCAAAATTGATCTGTGATTTTAAAAAAAAAAGAAAGTCCAAAGTTAAAACAGAATCATCAAAGCACCAAGCTTAGTGTATTCCTAAGGCTCTCAGGAACCTCTGGGGGAAAGTCAAAAGATTGCCATTATCAGGAAACACTGTGAATTGTGTTACTTTTATTGAGATTCACATCTTAGTTCAATTCAAATGGTAGATAGGGGCTACAGGAAACCTTCCCTAGAGCTTCTATAAAACCTGGAATTGCTTCTGGATAATAGAATTACTTAGATGGCCTAGGGTTTACATTTGCAGATGAGACATGGAGAAGATGTAGTTAGTAGAGAAAACAGTGACAAAATAAAATCTAGGGCAGAATGGGGAAAGCCCAGGATAAAGTGGAAAGGAAAAGAAAAAAATAAGGGGTAGGGAGGGTGTTAGAGAGTGGACAGAAAAAGGAGGTGAATATTCAGTTTCTTATCCCCTGGGACTTCCATGAACTGTCCAGTGTACACTCCCCAGTCCCTCGATATTCAGGAAGACCCTAGCCATAACTTCCGATCTCACAAGTCACCAACAGTGCCCTGTTGCTTGCTTGCACATTCTTATTCTGGCTTTAATTTCCTCTGTTGTGACATCTGTAGACACAGAGCTTCATTATTATCTGCTGAGATCATCTCGACCTCATCTCAAATGGTTTCCAATCATCTTGGAAAGAGACGAGGCTTAACAAAAATGCAGTGACCCTGACTGTGGCAACCAGTGCTGCCACAAGGCAGCTGCAGAGCAAAGGGGCACGTGGGGTTCTGGGGCAGGGCCTTCAAAGGCGCCATTTAAGACCATTTTCAGAGCACAAGGAGGCAAGCACACAGACCAGGGTGCGGCGGGCAGGTCAAATGAGGGAAAAACAGGCAATGGGGAAGAGGAGGGGGTGAGCAGGGACTGAGGCAAAGGAGGTAAAGGGGCAGGCAGGAGTATATCAGCAGCACGAACCCACTCACGATTCTCAAAGTAAAACTTATGGAAATCCATTCCCTCCACGAGGTTACCAAGGGCTTCAGGCTCAAAGGAAGTGAGGCCTGGATCACAAATTTTCCTGCAGGGAAAAAAAAAAAAAAGCCTGTCAGGGAATTATTTGTCTTTCTTCCTCATCAGTGGTGTCTGTCCTGCAGCAGGTTAGCTGTGGGCTAGGCCTGACAAGGTGGCTAAGATCTTGGTCTGCTGGCCTGGCCTCTTGGTCCTGTCCTTCCAGCCCACTGCCAGGACACCTTGGGCAGGCTCGATCACAGGCTACCTACCTGGAAGGGCTCCCAGCCTACTGGCCTGGTGCTGAACTCACACACTGTGCCCAAAGCCCCGGCTTTCCTTTCCCCAGGATCCAAGTTGCTTTTGGAGAGGAGGGAAAGGCCTTGACAAATTCGAGTTGGAATTGGATCTCTACTCACGTGTAGGCCTCAAAATCTCCATTGTTGATGGCCTCAATCAGTTGTTCTGTGATCTTAATGATCTCCTGTTTTCGCACTGTGGGGGAAAAATCCAGCAATTTACCTGTGTGGAACTGGGGAGCTCCCAAGTAATGGAGAGCCCACCCGATCCTTCACGAATCCCTTGTGATCTCTTTGACAAAGACATCCCTCTTTGCTGTCTTTAAGGTCCTTTGCAGGAAGAGTGAGCCCACCTTTCTCTCCACCCCCTCCTCTGTTGTCTGTTGAAGTAATGACCCCTCCTCCTAACGCCCACACATTCGTTATGGTTCTTTGTCGTTTGTCTCCTTCTCCATTCATAACCAGGGTGCAGAAAACACTCTTGTTTTTAACAGCTGAGGAGCCTGGCATGTCATGAATACTCTGTCCAGAGTCTGTGCATCCCATCTCCAGCAGGATCAGCTTCTCTAAGAAGCATTTCCTGATAAGGCTGTTTCCCTCACCTGCTTATGTCTCTCACCCGAAGGGGCTCAATCAGATCTCAATTACCATGCTCCCCACCCCCTAGCTTTCAGTGGTCCAGAACCTAGCCCTGTGCAAGGGCCGGCCTGAGAGCTGAATCTAGCCAGGGATGCAGGCTCCAAAAGGACGAACAGAACCCTAGGATGGATGTTTAATTCTCTTCACCTTGCTCCTCTCCTTCACAGGGCTTTTCTGGGATAAAGTATCTTAGAACTAGAAACACTCTTTTTAAACGAAGCCTCTCATCAGAAAAACAGCTCCGTTTACCCTGGACAAGCCTTGGAAAAGCTCTAAATCTCATACTGGCTCTCATGCCAGGATGCCTCCCTCAGGAAAACCAAGGCAAGACACAAACTGACAGGCAGGCAGGGTTGGTGCCCTCAGAGTTCCCACCCATCTCAAGCCAAGGACCTGCTGGTGACATCCTGCACTTGCAGACAGATCACTTAGATTACTTACAGGGAGCACTGGTAAGGGAGGGCTGGGACTGAGCCCGGGCTAACCGCAATCGGAACCCTGGGCTGGCCCAGGCCACAAGCCTTGCCTCACAGGAGTGAGGGGCTGCAAGATAAACGTGAGCATGAGGACAGCACGGCCCAGGGGCAGAGCTGGGAGAGGGCACGCAGCCACAGGTACAGCCAGGAGGGGGCCCGCGTGCGCGCACGAGCGCGCACACACACACACACACACACACACACACCTCTTCTCCAACCCCACCAAACCCATCTGCAGGGCCTGATGGGCCCTATGGGTGAAGAGGATTGTGTTTAGAGACTCTAAAAAGTTAGAGAGTAGGAAGAAAGAAACAGACAAAGGCACACTCTACACAGACACAACTAAAAATATAAATATGAGCCACCATTCACCCAGCAAGGCATCATATCAAGACATTCTACCACCTCATTTATTTTTCGTAACGGTGCTATGAGGGAGTGGCCATTTTCTTCCCACTTTATAGATTAGGAAACAAGCTCTGGGAGGTTTAATCTACTCCACACATTTCTGAAAGTAGCGTAGCTGGGATCCAAACGCAGGTCTGTCTCACCCAAGCCCCATGCTCTTAATATGACAGGTGGAGCCTCGGGAAAGTCCATTTCCCAATACAGTTTCTCAGCTACTGCAATTTTCACCATCACCCCGGCTCCCGCCACCTCTGACCTGACTCCTGACTTGGCCTTTCTGCCTGGCTCAGTGCTGAGGTAAGGCCCACTGCACATCCCGTGACTTTCTACTCCTTCCCACCACGCAAGTTCTTCCACCCACTCTTTGTGTCTTCAGGCCCTGGTCTCAGTGCCTCTAATCAGCTCTCCCACCCAGCAGAGACCGAGCTCCCGAGGCTTACTGAAAGGGACAGCTGGGCTGGGCTGCCAGCTTTGGGGGCAATCCTTGAGGGGCTTCAGGACAAGCCAGGGAACGGAAGCCAGATTGTGCCTCCCTCACACTTACTGGCTGAGGAGCAGAGAGAAGGCTGGGGCTGCATGCCTGCAGAGGGGGCTGTTCTGTCCCGGGAGCTCCGTCCTTCAGGCACCGAGCTGCCATTCCCAGTGCGGAGCGGGGCAGCTAGCCAGCCAGGGCAGGGCAGGGCAAGGCAGAGCAGCCAAAACAAACAGAACAAGGCAGGTGAGCGAGCAAGCTGACCAGGACCCGAGCCCGTGGCACTGCAGAGCCGGGGCAAGGTGAGGCCTCGGGCCGCTGTGGACACTGGACCACATCCCACGCCGCCACCTCTGCAAGAGAGGCCTCCCAGCTAAGAACCCCAGGAAAGTACACAGACCTGGGCTTGGGGCTTCCAGAGGAGCCTTCAAACAGCGTGTACAAGGGGCCCTGCTCCCAGGGAAGATGTTCTAGGGGGCTAGGCTACAAGGTCAAGAGCCCAGCAGTGAAGAAGCTATGTACTCTGCCAGCACTGCCAGAACCAAACCAATTTGACCTTCATCCCAGCAGCCCCGAGCTGCTGTTTTTTACTGCCATATACATTTATCCTTCCCATTTGGGAGCTTCCCAAAGGTTTAGTGCCCCCTTATTACTCCTGGGCATGCTCTCTCAGCTCTGTCCCGCAACATTACTCCATCTTTTCTGAAAGCCTGGCCTGAGGTCCATTTCTGAAGGCAAAGGGAACAGTTCCAGGAGGCCAAACCAAACAGCAGGACAGAGATTCCCAGGGGTCTGTCCTACCATGCCCTCCTCATTGCCTGACTCTTTGGCCAGGCTCAAACTTAGGCTGGTGGTGCTTATAGCATCACCAGGACATAGCGAAACGTGCTTCTGACTCCATGATTTGTGCCAAGGCTTTATGATGAGAGTGATTAACTCACCTCAATGTGCCCAGGCCTGTTCCAGTTTTAAAACAGAAAGTTCCACATCTGGGGGTCACCTCAGTCCTGGGGAAACTGAGACAACTGGTCACCCTACTAATGACTCACGACATTTGCGGGCTACTTCTACAGGGACTCGAGGTGTCCCTGTTCTGGGACATCACATCGTTATCAGCGACAGGAACAGTTCTCCGAGCCCTGGCCCTGGGCAGACTCGGACACAGCTCTGGTTTAGCCAGATCAGACTTGGGGACAAAGAAGAAAGGCCTCTTGCCTAGCCCGGCCACAATAGACAGGGGCCTCACATCTTGGCCCATGGAGAGTAGCTTTATGCCAGGCCCTCTTCTGGGTTGAAAGAGCCACCGATCTCAGTTCTGGGGGTGGGTAAGGCAGGTGCTCCACCAAAGCCAAGGTACCTGGGACACTGCTGGCATCCTTCCCCCAGCAAGGGCCCAGCACCTACCTTTGAGGTCCTCATCTTCTGTGGTGGTGTTGCAGCTCTCTGTGGAGCCCTGTAGGCCAAAACAAAAAACAAAACAAAACAAAACAAAAAAACAACTCATATGTTAAAGTATTCAAGCCCTTGGAAAACCAGAGAAACTATGCAGAACAAAAGCAGAGTGTGTGCTCCTACAGGTGGTACCAGGAGGAATCATAGAAAGTTCTATTTCTACTCTTCTACCTTACTCTCACGATCTCCAGATCCCCAAACTTCCCCCCAGTCTCCCCCAACTCAGTAAATGGCACTATCTGTGCTATCATTCAGGTTAAGACCTAGAGTCAGCTCCTAAATTTGATTTTAGGTTGATTCTTTTTCACTCTTTCCCTCGGATATCAACTATGCAATCTAAAGTCAAATCTGTCAGTCTTACCTCCAAAATAAATCCCATCTTACCTGTGCTCTTTAAATGCACAGCTATGGCCTGAGTCCAAGCCACTAACACCTGTCATCTGAACTACTACAATCACTTCCTGGTCTCCCAGTTTCCACCTTTGCCTCCTCCCTGAAATTCTTGCCTACGACATGGCCAGAGTGGTTTTTCAAAGAGTTCATGGTCTATATTACACCTCTGCTGAAAAGCCCCAACGGCTTCTTGTGGCTGTTGGAATAAAATGCAAACTCCCGTAAAGCCTGACACAGCATGTCCTGCCTGCTTCTTCGACATCACCACCCTCCTGCCACCCAGGTCCCCAACCCCTTATTCTTCTTGCTCTTAGCTCTGCTTGATTCCTTTTATTTCTTCATTCCATACACATTCCAAGCCCCTGCACTTGCAGTTCCCTCTGTCTAGGGCACTTTGCCCCAGAGTCTGCCTGGCCATCTTGTTCCCATTGTGTAGTTCGAACATCAGCTCCTGAGAGAGGATCTTTCCTGACCATATAATTAAATGCCCTGTTCACTCTCTTTCTTTAATTCTTGCCGTTTTCTCCACAGCACTTACACAACTGGATTTTACCTTATGTATTTGGTTTTTGGTTTATTAACTGCCTCCCCCACACCTGTGGAGAGGGCTTTTTGTCTTGCCACTTCTGTAAACCAGAGCCACGGGTGGTCTGGGGCTCAATAAATATTTGCTACTGGTAATAAAAAGGAGACAAGGTTACTGAGGGCATAAAGGATGAGGCCAAGGAGAATGCTGTAGGGTCTGATTATATTCTTGCTCTGCTTTTCTAGTTAACACTTATTCTTATTTAAACTTCACAAGGCATGGAGGAAACTTCTATTACTATTATTCCTACTTTACAGAGAAGGTAACTGAGGTAGAGAGCAACAGACTGGCTTGTCCAGTGGCCCAGGGCCCGGACTCAAAGCCAGGCCTGTGTGACTGGACAGCCTGAGCTCAGAATCACTAAGAATGGAGTAACAAACAGCCTAGCTTCTGCAAACACCTTGGCCTTGACGTACAGCGTGTAGGCTGCCATCTGTAGGGCCCTCAGACCCTGTGGCCCAGCCCACTGGCTTCCTGCTGACACAGAAAGCAGGAGACAGGCTCAGGATCCACTCACCTTGATCCCGTCTGTAGCGTTATGCACCACGGTGGTTTGTGGCTCCTGGGAGAGAAGATGAAAATTACCCTCCTGACTTCGGGGACAGACTCACTGCTCTTCCCCGAGCTACTGGGGTAGGACCCCACCAGAGTCCTCTATAATGGCCTGTGGGTCTATAGAGGCGTCTATAATGACCACTGCGGAGGCCTTCCCACCAGCCATTCTCACAAAACAAGATGTCCTGACTTAACTGGGTCCTAAGTAGCTGGGAAGCCCCAGATTTAGGGGACAGCACTGGCTGGTAAGAAAGAGAGGCCCAGCACTTAATACAAGCAGGTACCAGGGAAGCTGTCCCTGATTCCTGCTAATTCTAAGTTTTCTTTCCCCATAGGACAAGGACACTGGAGGAGCTATGGGGCTAAGGGCACAGGCTGGGCCCCACCAACACTATTCACCAAGACGTACGCAGGGAGCAGGACAATGGATAAGGTTTCCCACAAAGACACAGGGTACCCCCTCAGCAAGCTGAGCCCAGAAAACTGCCTGCTTCACCCACCTTCTGCCTTCCCTAGAGTTTCTGAACATCACCATGTTCGGTAGCATGAGGGTGCGCGGGAAACAGAGGAATAGCAGGCACAATTACCCCGCCCTCTTTCCTAGTCAAGCCCCGGCTAACTCCAGCTGGCCATCACTGGCAGAGGGAGTTCTGAGAGCACACGGTGCTCCTTGGACAAGCCCAGAGAAAGCTCAGTCAGCCCGGGCAGCACAGGGCTCTCCAGAAACCCAGAGGTCAGCACCATCCACAAGTGGGGAACCCCAGCCCCCTTTCCTGTTCATGGCTTTGCAAAGGAGAGGCTGAGGCAGATTTTACAGGAGGTCTCCAAGAACTGATGTACAGGACTTAAGAAAGCTCCTACCCTTTTCTATTATAAGCAACTCACCTTCCCGGCCCCCACAGCAGACCCACTGGGGGCCCAGCCCAGGCTGGGAGGTTAAGCTAGGAGCCCTGATCACTCTTCCCCCACAACAGCAAAAGGAGCAGGGGCAGCAGTTCTGCCATGCAGGAAAGATCTTGGTCAAGTGGGACAATGAGAGGAGAAGGGGCCTATGGGGCAGTACACAAAGCAGCCTGCTCTACAGAGATTGAAAAAGGAAAGGGGCCAAAGAGGCCCTAGGAGGGAGGGCAAGAAGAAGCAGGAAAGAGCGGGAGGCAGCCAGGGGCAGGGGCAGAGAAGCTGTAGTCAGGAGGTACCATGGCCGTCTGCAAGGGCGCGGGCTCTTGGGCTGGGCTTACGAGACTGTTTTTGTTGTTGCTCTGTGGCTGAGACAAGAAAACAGATGGTTTAGTTCCTCTAGAGTCGTCCAAGCCCCTCAGGTCCAACTCCCAGACCTCCCTTGCCCCCTGGCCTGGCCTAGAGGAGCTGGGGCTGGGGTGACCTCCATAACTCTGAGAATGGGAGCCAGGGTTGGAGAGATGATTGAGAGAGGGGAGTATATGGAGGGGTCCAGAGGCTTGTCTCTGGAAGAATCCTCAGGGTGGGACCAGCCCAAGGACGTGTTTTAAAGCATCTCTCCAGAAACCTCCGCTTATACCAGATGCCATGTCACCATACAACCACGCTTCACCCAGAGAGATTCAGGATCTTCTCATTTTACAAGGGGGAAAGGAAGGTGATTTATAAGAAAGAAGAACAAAATTCAGAAACTCTGGGTCTCCTATCTGTGGGCAGTCTCCTGCTACCCTTCGATCCTGCCCCTAGCAGTTCCTTCCCTTAAAACAACAGCTTAAAGCCTGATCTGAAAAGAAGAGGAATAAGAAGAGGCAGAAAACCTGGCCTGGGAGACGGTGTCCGGAGAGGAAAGGGGTGGAATTTGGCTTTGGTTACACAAAGCATCTACTGACGCCAGGGAGCAGAGATGGGACCAAGCTGTTGGCCGGCCCGCCTGCCTGGTAATTCTTGGATCTGATTAGCTGGCAGCAAGGGCAGAGCTCCAAGGAGGGGCAGGTGCATCCAGGTGGGGCTGTGGCTGCACTCCCAGAACCTGGCCCCCAGGGAAGAGTAGGCTGACGTTCAGGGCAACACTGCAACAGCAGAGACCACCAGAATGCCTCCTTGTCTTTCACAATGTTACACCAAGTTGCACAGCAAGGGAGGATGGGAGAAAATGGCAAGGAAGAAAGGAAGGAGGTTGATCTCCAGGGCAGGGAGTTGTACGATGCTCCCTGTCTGTACAACCCCCTCACCAATGGGCTCAGTCTCACTGGGAGTCCCAGTGGGGCTGGTGGCCACTGAGAAGCAGCCTGATGCCTACAAGTTGTTCAATAGGCACACAGACAAGTGCGTGGCTACCGACTGCACAGCGCGCAACCGAGGACAGACACACAGGAAGACATCCAGACTGGTTTTTTCTTCTAGCCGGCAGGCCTCTTTTACAGCCCCTTGGACCACACCTGAAGCCACCCACCCTCAGCTTGCTGAGGCACCCCCAAACCTGGGGCTAGGCATGGAACTGCAAACCAGAAACCGAGTGCTGTAAGACTCCCCTACACCCTGCAGGCCGGAGGAGAGGGGTCCCAGCAGTAGTCAGGGCGTGCACCTAAACTCACGTGAGCTCTGCTCTCTTCCATTCCCACCGGGAAGGAGCAGGGCCCTCCCAGCGCAGCTGCTGACACTGACCTCCTGTGTGGGGCCGACTGCAGCAGGCTGTCTTGCCCGCCAAGCCCAGCTGACACAAAGACCCTGACATGGTGCAAGGACTCCAGGGTGTCTGTAAATCCTGTCATATCTGTAGAGGGCTGGGGTGTCCCCCAGGTTGCCCCCCCTCTGGCTTTAATGGACAGTTTCATAATGATTCAGGCTGCTCTGTTCCTCTCAATGCCCCGAGTCCCGTGAGAAAGAAGACTGTTCCCTGCTGTCTTCCAGCTGTTCCCCTGAGGGCTTGGTGGGACGGATAAACACTGGGCACTGCTAACAGGCACTTGCGTAGGGAAAAAGGCCAGGAAAGCAAGGTCCAGAGCCATGAGCCTCCAACCAGCTCTTCTGCCCACCACACAGATACCCACTGGCTGCCGGTCTGTAGAAAGTGGCTGTTTGTGCCCGGGAAGCAGGGCCTCTCCTCCTGAGCAGCCGTGAGCGAGGGTCTCTCCCTGTGCTTGTCACCTGGCCCCAAGTCCCTGCCGGCTTCACTTCCTGCCCTGGGCTGCTGGAGGAGTCCAAGCTCTGCAGCGGGGGTGCCGTACCACACACTCCAATGCCCACTTTGTAGGACCTTGGGCAATGGCCCTGCCTGGCAGGACAGCCACACCTGCCCACACGGCACAGACATGCAGTGAGGATGAGTGAAGCACACGCATATGGCAGAATGGGTCTGCGTGGCCGGCAGGCGGGCACAGGCAGCATGGGATGGGCGGATGGGTGGGCAGGCAAGGCTCACCATTAGGTGCACGCTGGAACTCGACTTCCTTTTCTGGACACACCATAGCACAAGGGAAAGAGAACGGGAAAGAGAAGGTAAGAAGAGAAGCACAGAGACGCTGCAGGTTAGTGCACCAGCGTAGGCTCTGCTTCAGGACAAAAGAGCGGAAAGAGACCTGGAGTCCAGCACCCAGAGAGTTAAAACAGCACCTAGACCGCCAGACACACGAGGGCCTCCGGACCCCGGGAGAACATGGACTTAGCACATTCTGACAAGTCTCAGCCTTGCTCAGAGAAAGCTTCTTGAGGAGATTAAGTCACAAGTGTGTCAGGGTAAGTATAACTAACGTTTGCCATAAATTTCCAAGTTTGGGGCTTATAAAGCTAGTTTCACCTGTAAGGTTGATTATCTGCTCTCATTGCTAAGTCTGCCTGAAAATCGGGCAGCTACCACGCAAATTAATAAGAGATACTGTAGGCCATTCTCAGATTTGTAACATTTGACTTTGAACCTCAACTTTTTTTGCTGCCCCTCCTAAACTGCTTTTTGGATAAAGATGTTGAGCTTTTGAAAATCACCTGACAGGCACACTGTGGCACCCCTTTCCTTACCAGCGCGGCCACCCTCATTCGTAAGGTGAAGGTGGCCACGCTTTTACTGCATTTTGCAGTCAGTGGGGAATGGAAACACAGCAGTGCTGGCGGTGAAAGCGCAGCGATCGCAAAGGCACAGAGGTCTCCGCCACGGGGGTTTCTGAGCAGGGGTTTCTCAGCTTTAACCAGCTGCTCGTGGATTCCGTGTTCAGGTGTAAAAAAAGAGCATAAAAATAAAGGCCACAAGGAACACTGGAAGCACATCTCAGAAGGCCGTGTCTGAAAGGTGAATGGTAATTAAGAATTTTATAATTAGCTTGCTGGGAGACAGCAGTCCCCTTGGACCACGCCTGTCTGCTGTGTGACTGCTGCATATTCATTTAACAATATCCAAAAGTACTTATGAAGGGCTGTTTCGGGCACAGTTAACACGTCAGATGACTGTCCCTGCCCTTAAGGGGCTGCCACTCTGTTGTCGTCAAATTATCTGCGACTGAAACATTTCCCTCTGTGGTTCCTCACCAGCCGTGCAGCGCCCTGCACCAGTGCTGACTGTCGTCCGTGATGCCACGAGGGTGGCGGCCACCAACCCTGCAGCCCACAGACCGGGCAGTCCCCAGGATCTCTTTAACGGTTCCAGAGAGTTCTCCAACTAAGGATCGGTGCTGCACGTGTCCAGCAATGTTAGCAATCTCATCAAAAGGGATAGTTCCACCGGGCTTAACGTTTTCTGCTTCTTCCTGTCTCACGGTCAGAGGGCTTTGATGTGAGGGCAGAGGCAGAAGGCACAGCCTCCACCTGGGCCTGTCTGTGCTGAGTGGTCAGTTTCACTGTCATCCTCAGACCCTTCCAGTCACTGTTGCTAGCCTTTTTTGGAGACAGGCCCCAGGGTGGGGGGTGGGGTGGGGAGATCCTGGAGGCCAGGGCAGACGTGGCACTGCCTTCCCCACCAGTGCACCTCAGGTATGGGACTTTGATCTCACTGGGGGCAAACTTTGGAGGCATGGTGGAGGCAGCTGGTGTCAAATGGGGACGACCAAAGAAAAGTTGCACCGTCGCCCCCTCCAAGCCGAAAGCTGTAAGACCATAATAAAGCCCCTCAGCTACACTGGATATCATGACACTCTACTTTAGAAGACATTTTTGGGAATGTATTAGATTAAAAAAAAAGAGGGGGACTACAAATATTTAAAAGAATGGTTCACAATTTATAATTAGAACTAATTTTTTTTAAGCCTAAATACAATTAGGACTCTTTTGCATTAGCCTTTCATATGTGCCCAAGTACTGGTATATGAGATTTTACTTTCAAAATCATCCCTCAAAAAGGAGTTGCCTTACATTCAAACTTATCCCTTCCCTTTATCCAACTAAAATGTTAACACTTTGAAGGAAGGTGGTCCGTATCTTCCTTATCTCTGTAATCTCCCTGGTGCCTAGCAGAACGCCTGAGTTAGCACGGGATCAACACACAGCTGAACTGGGTTTGCTGACTCCCCCAGGCCAAAGCAGGGCACAGGTTTCTAACTTGCCCAGAATCAGGTCAGTGGACCTCTCCAGGGGCACAGGCCAGGCCCTGTCTTGGTTCTCCTGACTTTCAGGGACTTGTCGTCAAAGGTGATAGCAGGTTGCTTTTACCTGGACCTTGCCTTAGGGACAGCACTTTCAGTTGCCTGCTTCACTTAATGAGGACTAAGTTTCTGCTAACTGGCTGGCTTTTTCCTAAACAGTCCTGCACGAAAACCTGAGGTAATCCGTTTCTATCAAGGGTTAGTTTCGACTAGGTAAGCAGACTTCTTTCAATTCCTCTCTCTAGCCTTTCAGGGTTTGCCCTCAGGCGTGCACGGCGGTGCCCCTCCTCATCCAGCACACTGCAGCACTGTTTACATACCAAATCACTTCTAAAGAACCATATCTCACTTATACTTAAAAATTAAATATGTGTCTAAAATCTTAAACCAAGAGAAGGTTCAAGCTTCCTTTCCGTACTTAAACCCTTCAAGTCTTGTCCTAACAAGTGGCTCTTTCTTACTCTTTCATATAGACCCTGGGTCACTGACACCCAGCCCCAAAGAAACCTAACTAGAACTTGAAGTCTCCAAGTTCAAGACCACAAAGTAGACTCGCTGCTCAAATCGATGCTGATACTTGAGCATCTTGTGAAAGCTTCTGGGCCATGAGAGGGACACTGCTCTGCGGACCTTAGGCAGCAGGAACTGGGGAAGGAGGAGTTTGGAAAGGAAGACGGAATACAGAGAGGTCCGAGACGCTGACAGCTCAGGATCCGAGCAGCTTCGCAGGCCTCCCTCATAACTTAGGTCATCGCCTCGACTTTCAGGAGGGCCCAGAAAAGTTGAACCCCGACATCTTGATTTTGTCCAGCCACGTCACTAAATGTCATATATTTGTTCCTAACCCACCCACAATCCTATCGCTCTTGCCAGTCTTTTTTCCTATACAAGTTAAAAATGTCACGCCCTGGCTAGTGTGCCTCAGTGGATGGAGTGCCGGCCTGCGAACCAAAGGGTCACCGCTTAGATTCCCAGTCAGGGCACATGCCTGCGTTGCAGGCCAGGTCCCCAGTAGGGCACACACAGGAGACAACCACACACTGATGCTTCTTCCTCTCTATCTCCCTCCCTTCCCCTCTCTAAAAATAAATCTTTTAAAAAAATGCAGATAGTAGAGTATATACTGCTTTATATCCCACTTAATATGAAAAATTTTGCCATTATATGGTCATGGCAATTAATAACTTTGCAATGGCCTATTAAGGATTTCCTATTACTGTTTAGTCATTATCTAACTGGCTTTTGAGATCATCTCCAATCTTTTCACAGTTATAAATAATGTATGTCATGTTGAACATCTTTCTGCTTTCAGTGTTTCAGTGTTCAAAATATTTTCAAAAATATTTTGAGTTATTTCTTTAGGATAAATTCCAAGAAGTAGAATTAAAGGGTAAAAAAGGTAGGAACACTCTTATGGTTTTTAACACACAGGCTGTTTTACAAAAGGTCATTCCGACTTACCATTAACTTAACAGTCAAAAACGCCACTTTGTTTCCCAATTTGTAGCTCTCTGACACTAGTGAGCCTGAACGTCCACATTGGTGAACCAGTTCTACTTTCTCTTTTTCAGGCTGTTAGTTCATCTTTGAGCTGGGTTTTGGGGGGGATTCTGTTTATCAGAGAAAGCTCTTTTGTATAAAAATAATACTAACTCCTCCAACCAGCCTGCTGTGATTAATTTTCCCCAAACTGTAAGTTGCTGGCCTTTTCATTTTGGCTGGTCATTGTCTTCTTAAACACCTGCATCTTAGCCTCTGGTCCCACCACTTTATTCCAGGTCTTTTCTCAAAAACCAAACCCATTGACTGAGCACATCAGATCAGACACTGGGCTGGGTTTCCCACATATGTTTCCATTTAAAGTAATTCAGTGATTCCGTTCACCTGGCCCTCAATCCTTCCCTGTTCCTGGAAGGGCCAACGTTGTTGTACGCTTCTGTTCTCCCCCTACCTCTTTGTTCTTGCTGCAGTTCCTTTGTTGATTCCTCTTCTTTTCTAGATCCTTAATAACAGATAACCTCAAAATTATGCCTTTATCAAACCCTTAATCCTTCATGTGCTTTGAGTTCATAAGGGAAAGGGGAGTATTATTAAAATTCAGATTCTACCTCCCAACCAGGGCTTCCTGAATCTGAATTCTAGGTTAGACCCTGGAATCTGTATATTTATAATTAGCTCCTTAGGCTAACCTTACATGGCTGCACCTGTCAGCCGTCCTTGGGGCCAGCATCTAGAAAGTTCTGCCAGAAACGTGTTCTTTAAAGGCTCTTTTATTCATCCTCTCACCACCATCTCAGCTGTCACTGCTTTACTCTAGGTCCTGCGCTGGGCAACCACTCCTTGCTTCAGCCACACAGAAGGCACTACTATTGCCAGAATCACCATGCTGGTCAAACTTTTGTATCTTCACATACGTGTTCCCTCCGTCTGGAATATTCTTCCTCCTCCTCTTTCCTCCTCAAGCTGGCAAAATCCAATGAATCCTTCGAACTCAGCTCATGGGCCACCTTCTTCAGGAAAATTCCCTGTTCTGACTCCGATGCTTGCTTCTCTGCACCCCAGCACCTGCCCTGTGCTTGCCCTCTCACAGGCCTTACCAGAACACACCGGGACTGGCAGCTTCCCCGTCTCTCTCCCACTGTGAACACTTCAAGGGTGGACTATGTCGCTGCCTTCCCATCTCCTGAGGCACAGAATTGGCTGAGTAAGTGGACTCGTGTGATTCACTCATGCAAGCCCCATTTGCCCCTCCAGTATTGACCTCCTCCCTGGGCTACGCCAGGTATCTCCCAGCACCTTTAAGACCTCTTCACCCAGATCTCCGCCTGTCTCTCAATGGGGCGGTTTGGTCAAACAAAACTCTTTCCCCCTCTGAGCCGGGCATTCCTGCCCAACTACTCCCAGTTCTAGCACTACCAGTTCTTTTAACATTCAAGAACTCTGATATTATCATTGATGGATCCTTATTATTTATTTCCTTTTTTAATTTTTTAGTTTTAATTATTGTTCAGGTATAGTTTTCTGTCTTTTACTCCCATCCCTGCCCACCTCCCTCCCATTTCCACCCTCCTTAGTTTTTGTCCATGTGTCCTTTATACTTGTTCCTGCAAACCCTTCCCCTTTTTCCCCTGAAATTCCCTCCCCCTCCCCTCTGAACACTGTCAGCCTGTTCTTTATATCAGTGTCTTTGTGATAGATCCTCTTTAAATCCCCCTTCCTGTGACACACCCCTAATCAGAGCTAATATCTAATCAGAGCCTAGCATTCATGGGCACAGCTAGACTAATTATTCACAGGCAACACCTGTTCTGATTGGTGGGCACATATGCTCTTGTGGTGGGTATTCTGAATATTAATGCTTTCTATTTATAATCACCTTTTCTTTGCCCTGCACCCAGACTATAATAAGTCCTAAATGATACCACCATGTCCAGTTTCTATGTTCTTTCACTTGCCCTTTCAAAAACACCACTCTCACCATGGCTTCCCTGCTCGGCGGCCTTTACCGTTGCCCTCGGTCTAACACAGAACCTCCCACCCCTCTGCCCAGCCGGGCCAGTGCAGCTGTATTTTTGACATCCCTCCACCACACAGCCCAGTTCCAGTTGGGCAGAAAACATCAGTATGGATAACAGAACCATAAGAATACTTTCTGTTGTTCTCACATTATCAAATACATTCTCGCTTTCAAGAAAACACATGCGCACAATGTAAGAAACAAAAGGTATGTTTCCCGATCCTGTCCTTACCTCCAATCCGTTCCCTAGAGGCAACCGCTGACTTGGTTTCAATCTTCCTACATCCTTAAGCTTTGTCTAGTAAGCTTTTTCCCAGAAGCTTCCCGAACCGCATCATCTCACGCAGGTTCCAGCACTATCTGACATTCAGTGCTCAGCTGGTTCCAGGTGTGTCCATTTTCCTCTTTAATTAACTTCGTAACTTCCTAAAGCTACATGAAAGCATCGCCTCTTCCTAAAGCATCACCTCCCATACCTCGTGTGCCCCTAGAACCGCGTGCATCACTGGGCCGCAGGGGCACCTATTACTCTGTAAGGTTGATTACTGTACGTTCTTCCCCAATAGAAATACACAAAACCTCTCTGCAACTAAACCTATCACTCTTCCTACCTTGGCTCCACCCATCTAGCTCACGGCCCTGTAACTTGGAGGGGTGGGGGGTGCTGGTCAATCCCAGCTCCATGCCAACAGGTGTGTGTCGAGCCCAAGCTCCCCTCCTTGGAGCAGAAGTACAGAGGCAGGTATGCAAAGAAAGAGAGAGAGGGGGGTGGGGAGAAGGGAATGGACCACGCGTGCATTTCTCAGCTGGGGACATAAGATCCTGGGAAAAAATGTAATTTAAACTTTTGCTGGAATTTAAAGGTTTGGGCAATTTCACAGTTTGAAATTCTTCACCATGGCATAAATTGGTAGGCTTTGACAGTACAAACTCCTTACCCAAGGCCCTCACCCCAGAATGATTTCTGTCCCCAAAGCATCTACAGCACACCCTGGGCCCTGTGAGGACCCCCAGCCACCCTGCTGTCTTGGCCAGGCTACCACTCGCACTAGGGTTTCCTGCTGGCTCCTGTTCCCTCCTCTTTCCCTGATTCCATGAAGTTCCCTTACCAAGTGGGAGCGGGTTGCGATGTACCATGTCCCTCGCCTGTTTCTGAGGAGCCTATGCCTCGAGAAAGTTTAAGACACTTTCACTAGTGGTACCTGAGCTGGGTTCTGGAAGTGCTTGTAGATAACGAAAGACCAAAAGGATAATGAGTCAACCGGACAAACTTTACTTTCATTTGATAAAAATGGCTTGTACTTTAAAAAGAAAAAAAAGGAACCAGAGGCTGGTAAAAACCCAGAGGTTTTTTTAGTCAGCCCTGGGAATGAGGCACCTGTTGAGTCAAGCGTGGGATTTAGCTCCTGTAAACTGTAATCTGGACCACTCCCCCTGAGTCTTTCCAATCATCTAGGGTCAGGAGAAACACATCTCTCTTCTGCCCTCTCAGGCCAGTGGAACCTGCTCTTCTGAACACAAAGGTTTCTGGTTTAAAGCAGAAAAGCAAGAATAGGAAGGTTCCCAGGAAAGGGGGGAATGAGGGGCCAAGAATTCCCATAAGTGACTGTAGGAGAGGAGCCAGTCTCAGGCTAAAAGGGTGGAGACACCTACCTTGACGCCACCGTCCGACTTCTTATTCAATAGGCTTTTGGCAGCTGTGAAAACAAAGCGGAAAATCAAGTCTCTAGCATTGTACCCTTTCTTCAACCTGACGTCTGGCAGCCGGATCCACAGGAGATTGCTGTGTCTGAAAAGGGGGCCAAGGGGTCTCCCGAGACCCCTGAAAGCAATGCCCTGCCTGGTAGCCCCAAAGCATGAAGGACATCTCAAGCAGCATCAGACCCTCAGGGCAGCACCCCAGGATCTCCTCTGCCACGGGAGAGGGCTCGGGAGAAACAGGGACACGCTGTGCTCAGGAGAAGAAACCACATTCAGTACAGGAGCTGCCTGGGCCATTGGGAACTCTGCCCCAGACAGCTTCCACCCGGGCCTGGAAGCAGAGTGCCAGGGTGAAAGGTGGGGGCTCCATCCCTAGATGCCATGGGAGATTCTCAGGATGGACAAGCTGGGAGGATGCAAGACATCTCCTGAGTGTTCTCAAGAAATAAGAGTGTCACAGTTCACGAAAGAGACCATACGTGAGGACAGACAGACACACACACAGAGACCAGGACCACCTACAGGAGGGTTTTGCCAGGGGATGAAGCCTTGACTGGGCAGGTCCTCGCCAGGTTTGCTGGGTCCTGTCTGCCACCCTTTCCTCAGAGTCCACTCTCTGAACCCACTGAGCAGAAGGACTGGGCAGAATAACAGGTATTAAACAGATTCTAGCCAGCACAGGGTGACTGATGCTCAGGCCGATGAGCTCTGTGTGGGAAGGCTGGTAGCAGAAAGTAGCTGGGAGAGTCTGGGAGGCACGAGGACATGGAGGCAGCCCCACTGTCTGACCTACTGGACCTCACTGGGTTTGCATCTTAGTTCCACCACTTGCTGACTGTGTGGCCTTGAGTGAGTTACTTAACCTCTTTGAACCTATTTTGTTTTTTAATTTACAAAACGGGGTAAAACAGGGCCTGGGTCATAGGACAATGATGGGGACCCAGTGGGATTATGCATGAAAAGCACTAAGCAGAGTGCCTGGCCCACAGCAAGTGCTCAGTGCTAACTGCTGTTACTGCTGCTGCCGCCACTCTTGCCCTCAGGTGGGCATTCGGACCCAAGTTGGGTCCCACCTCCCTGTAGTGTGAACAGGGGTCCTTCCATCACAATAATTCTGATCCCCCCAAATGGCCTCTGGCCCTACTTCCAGTCATGCTAGGATGACTGGAAAGTTATGTTTTTAATGTATTTACTACTACGCCTGACCACCACCTGAGTTAAGTGCTTTCCATACATCAGAGTTCTCAACTCCAACTGCCCATCAGAATCACTTGGGGAGTTTAAGAAAAAATGCTATGCCTATCCCATGCCGTGGGGATTCCTATTTTATTTGCCTGGGGTGGAGTGTAGCATCAGGATTTTTCACCAGCTCTCTTGTACAGGCAGGGTGGGAGCCTACAATCATCACCACGATATTTTATTAGCCCCACTGGAGAGATGAGCAAACCAAGGCTGGGAGAGCTGATGTGGCTCGGTCAGGGTGTGGCAGGGCCAGGATCCAAACCTAGGGACGCTGTCTCCGCAGCTTCTGCATTCTATATATAGCCTGTCAGACCGAAGGCCTGAAATGCCAGGCTTCAGTTTTGAGGGGCGTGGCTCCCTTGGTGGAGTCTCCAACAGCGCTGTTGAAGCCGGGTCCTAGCACGCCCAGGTATGTGGCTGGGCCCACCTTTAGCCGCAACCTCGCAGGGAGGCCGAGCTCTCAGGCCATCTGGAGGAAAGCCTCCTGCTGCCCAGCTCCATGTCCCCAGGCTATTGCCTCCTGAGAGTTGGCAAGCGCCCAGCATGCATGGCTGGTTAGGGGGCTCTGTAACACCAATGCGCTCGCAGATGCCAAGTTAGGTGGTCCGTCCGGCATGCCCATCTCAGCCCGCAAGCATGGGACTCGCCTCCCTGGTGAGTGGGCCTGGCATGCTGGCCCTCCTGGTTGGGGTGGCAGGGAGCCGAGGCAGGCGGTCAGGGAGGACTCATGCCACGTACCTTGCCCGGCCAAGCCGGCGGCGCTCGCGGCAGGCGAGGCGGGGGCGGAGCTCTGCCTGCCAACTGAGGGGATACAATCTCTCAGTGCACAGAGCTGCCGCAAAGCCACGGGGGCCAGTCAGCAGCGAGCATGCCCCAGCGCGAGGCGCAGGAACCCGCTGGCCGCCCACGCACAGCAGGGTCCGGGCGGCGTGGCCAAGCCAGCCGAGCTGGGGGAGCGAAGGCGCTGGGGGCAGGCTGAGGAACAGGTGCAGCCAGCCCTACAGCAGTCTGGGGACCTGAGAGGACTGGGCTCAGATGGGGCGGAGGGAATGAATGCCACGGCTCGGCTTGGTGGAAATGGCTCCGTACCTGCCCTGTGACCACCTCACATGAAGGTCGCCAGGGAAAAGCCTCAATTGGTGAAAGGCAGTATCCTTTCCGAGATAGTCCAGCCCTAGCGTGAGACCATGAGGAAACTGAGCCCCACTCTCCAACCTTCCTCTCTAAGGGCCTAAGTGAGGACATTTTCAGAGAGTCCAGAATGGAGGGCAGCCCTTTCCTCGGGCCACATTCCAAACAACAGAGAGACAGGCACTGTGGGCCCAAGAAGGGTCCACGGCCCTAGTGCAGCCAAGTTCACTGATGTTCCAGGTCTGCTCGCTCCTCAGAGACAGGTTGCTTCCTCTTTCAGGAAGAGAGCCAGTCTTTCTCAGTGTTCCATGGGTAAGATGCCCAAGAAACGAGGCCCCAGAAAAAAAAACAAAGGCTGCTGAAGCAATACACTCTAGAAGCCCTGATTTCACCATTAGCCAGACTGCTAGAGTTCCCAGCTAAGCTACACCCCTGTTTGGGATCAACTCAGCAAATATCCTAGCTCGTTTCTACAGAAACGCGCGGGTGACCTTCCTTCTGGATTATACCTATACACACATCTTTCTGCAGAAGCTTCTGGAGATAGGTTGTCCTCACCTGTCCCAGAGTCAGGGCAGAAAAGGTCACCCTGGAGTGCTGGCAGTATTTTTTTTCCCCTCCTCTGACCCAGAGCAAAGTGATGCAAAGGCCAGATGAGGTCTGAGCAGCAAGGACAGGAGGCTCTTTAGGGATTAGTGAAGGTGCTTTGTTCTAACAGAGACTGATTTCCTGAAATGGATGGGGCTAGGCTGATGCAGAGGCCTGAGGCCACGGGGTGGGGCACAGGCTATCAATTTCCCAGTAGACTGTCCTCACATTTCTTCCACTCAGAGCAAGAACAGATCACCATTCTAGGGTCAGCACAGAGTACCCTTGAGTGTCCTAAAAAGGGCTCTTAAACCAAGAAAGTAGACGCTGCAAGCAATTAGAAGACAAGAAGCAAGCTGCAGGACTTCAGCTCCACCCCTGTTGGAGGCAGTGGACTGGGCCCTCCTGCTCCCATTTATGAGCAATGAACCCAGGGCTGCGGACTTGCCCTCATGGGTACCCACAACACAAGCACGAGCCCCAAACCAGGGCCAAGGGGATGGCCTGAGGTGGGACACTCCCCCCCGGCTCGGTCTCCAGTCCTGACCCCTCCAGGGCCCTGCAGGGCCCTGCAGCTCTCACTGGGGCTAGGGCTCAGGAGGCCCATGTCCTCTCACCTGTGGCTTCCTCAGAGCCAGGGCTTTAGGTTACCGGAACCAACACAGACAAGCCCACCGGGAGACTCAGCTCCAGGGAGCCACGTCTCCCGGAGCCTTCCACACAAGCCCCTCTCCAAGGCAGTGCAGAAGGAAAGCAAGGGAGCAGGCGTGTTATCAGAATGACAGCAGGGGGTCTTGAACCAACACAGTGGGGCTGGGGGTCAGGGGGAGGGAAGGCCAGGGAAAAAGGAAAGCAGAGAAGAGAACTGTCTTCAGTTAGTCCTGACATTAATCTTTTTCTCACAGAAAAGCCACTGTGCTTCCCAACTGAGGGCAAACAATGATGGGTGTGGGGGTGGGGGCCGGGTGGGGAGGAGGTGGAATGTCTTGCATCTTAAAAAGAAATGTCAAGTGTGATTTGCAAATTATTGGTCCCAGCTTTCCTAATTCCTCATGCAAATTTAAGCAAATGCCTTTCCCTCCATCCAGCTAGTCTCTATTTTTTCCACTTTTACAGCTACTATCACAGAGAATATTTTAAGCGCAGTCGTTGTAAAAGGTTTAAACCTCTGGAATAATTTCTATTAGTCATCTCTCCTTGGACACGATGAAGTAGAGATCATCCCAGTCTGCAAATTGCTGGTGGGGACTAGAAGGTTCAGTGCATCTCATTTCTCCTTTCCCCAGCACATCCTCCAACACCCCAGAGATGAGCTAACCTCTTAAAGTGCTGAGAGTTCTTCAGGAAATTAAATAAGACTTCCCAGAGATAAGGTCAATGGGAGGCCAAACAGGCTACTCCTTGGGAGATTCTAGGGAGCAGAGCTCATACACTTGAACCCAAGTAAACCCCCTCAGAATGTCAGGTTATAGGACCCAGCAGCAGTGGGAACCTTATCATCTTGGGTCCAGGTGTTGCTGAGACACCCAGCACCGGGATGGCAGCGTACGGCAACACCCTGTTCTGACCCACTCACCTCAGAAGCATTAAAGTGTACGGCTGGGAAAACATACCTGAGAAGTTCCTGGAAACAAGCATGGTCGTGAGGATGGCACCCTGGGGAAAGAGGAGGGTCCTGTGAATCCAACCTGACTCTCGAAAAGCCTCGCCTGGTCTCAGGCACAGGGCAGCTGCTGGCTGGAGCCTGAGGACATCAAGTCATCAAGTCTCTTAAGATCCCCCCTCCCCCATATGCACCTTTCATTGCTCAGCCCCAGCCAGGGGGATAGCTTCCTTCTATGATGGGGGTCACTGTCAGAAGGTCAGACTTCAGGGCACTAGCAGCCATAAGGCAAGACTCACCTTCAGTTTTCTCCGGGCATTGAACTTGCGCAAGCACTCCACAGTCTCCTGACGATGCATCATGGAAGCCACCGTGGACCGTTGCTGGAAGCCAGACAGACACACCTGTGAGCCCCCAGCCAGACTCTCGTCCCCCCCGCCATAGTCCCAGCAACGACGAGCCAGGCACTCAGCCGCTTGAGTTGCTCAGAAGACAAAACGAGGTCACAGATACGAAAATGCTTTTAAAATAAAACTACTACCTGAAACTCAAGGTTATGCAAGGACAAGAATCTGAATATGAAAATGCCACCATATTTGAGGAGGGGGCCCAAGAGAACACTCTCATCCCCTCTGGGAAAAAGAGCCAAGGGACTGAGAGTGTCCTGCGTGTTGTGAGCCTCGTGCAGGCGCTCCTTTGGCAACTGTCACTGGGCACCTACGGAGTTCCAGACTGAGCATGAGAACAGCCAGGGCTCCTGCTCGCTGCAAACCTTCATTCCTTCCAGGGAACTCCTAACATACCCCACAAGGACCTAAAAGCAGCCGTGATCCAAGAAGCTAAGGAACTTTACCCTGAAGCATCACTTCTTTTTATCATTTAGGAAGGGAATTTTTCTTCACTGTATGACTGCTAACTTCCTTCCTCTTTAAACAGAGGCCACTGGACATGATATACATCTCCTTGATGACTCAGTGTCAGCTAAAAGAGAACCAGTTACAACACAGGATAGTGCAGCCATGTCCTCAGGGGCTACTGAGATATATAGGATAGTGGAGAGTGGGGCCTGCAAAGTGACCCCAGAACATGATATCTCCCCAGTTCCTGAGTGCCCGTTTTAAGTTGCTCACCACCTCCCTTTGCTGTTTCTGTCTTGACCAGCCAGCTGGAAAAACAAATCCTGCCGCGTGCAGTCTGGCGCCCACAAGCCCACGGGGCCACGCTGCACTGTTCGCCACATTCTGGGCCTGCCCCCTTACCTGGTTCCCAAAGCACCTCTCCCAACCTTCTCTCTCATTTCACCTCCTCCTCCAGAGTGTAAACGTCTCCACAAAGTGAAAAGAAAGCTCATCAAGACAGAGCCTCAACTTCAACAAGCCCACCCTCAAGCTGACTTTCACCCACCTGTGTCTCAGCAGGAGCATCCCTCACATCCTATGCTGAGCCCTCAGCCTGGGCTTGGGTGTCCCAGTCTCATTCAGCTGTTAAAACCTTTGCTTGTTCAATGAGCTAATATTCTTAACCCCTTACTCCTGATGTATTCTTCTCTGTATCCTACACATTATAGTCAAGCCTCTCCTTAAACAGAAGTTTAAAAACTCCCCTAACCCATCTGTCCTCTCTAAGTAGTACCATTTCTTTCTCCCTTCACCCCCGTTAGCTCTTCACCTCACTGAAGACAGGCTACAGCAGTCTCTCTCACTCCAGGCCTCTTGGTAGAAATAACTAAACCGTGGCCTCTCACTGGTCAGAGCCCATGAACTCTTTTCTGTCTTTATCATGGATTCTCTGAAGCATCTGATTACCGATGCTCCCTTACTGAGATGACTCCCCTCCGCCCCCCCCCATTTCTTAAGACCTCTTGCCCCTGCTCCTCCGTCTACAATGGAAGCTCTCATTCTCAGCCCGCCCTTGCAGGATCCTCTAACTCTGCCATGAAATGCTGAGGTTTAGTGGCCATCTCTTCTCTTATACAACATGCCCACAGCAAAAATCCCATCAGCACAGAAGTAACCCCGTCTACGTCTACAGCTGCAACACTGCCTATGCAGAAACAACTACGACCTGCACTTCCAGTTAACTTTTCTAACCTCTAGAACCCTATTTCTAACTGCCCAGTGAACGTCTCCAGTGGAAGGTCTCAGACACCATAATTCAACATGCATGAAACTAAAATCATCATACTTTCTCACAAACTGGGTCCTCCTCTGGGTTTTTTTTTTGGGTCGGTGAAGGGTACTACCCTCCATCAGTTACCAACTCAAAGTGTGGCAGTCCCCACAGAACCCTCTCTACCCCCCAAATCCAACTGGTTCTAAATTCTTTTGGTTCTGTCTCCCAAATATCTCAAATTTGTCCTCTTCTTGCCACGCTGCCCACTATATGGTTACCTGGGCTGAGACCTCATCTGGCTTTGCTTAGAGCACAGGTGGCAAACACAAGGCCCCCAGGCCGTCCACCTTGTTTTATTTGCCCAGCACCTTGCAGTGCTGGGCTCTCACTTAACTGTTCAGGAGTAGTTACATTTATAACGAACAGTCCTAACATTGCATTCAGCCCTTTGAAGGCAACCGCAAGGCTGACGTGGCCCCCCGTGGAAATGAGTCTGACACCCCTGGATCAGACAATTCTGACTACTCCCTGAGCTCTCTGCCCCACGGCCACTTGGCCTTTCAATCTCATTTTCTACACAGCTTCCAAAGTGCTCTTTCTTAATTACAAATGGTCCCCTATGTTTTCAGAATAAAATCTAAACTATGTAGAAACTTACATGGGCTTCACTCTCTTGCATTTCTGTAGCCATAGCTTCATCTATAACCAAACGAACATGCCTTGAACTTGCTACAAGTTCCCGTGGCCTCTGACCCTAGCCCAAGTGAACCCCTGTCTGCAGGCTCTCATCCTGAGGTACTCCTAGTCGCCTGTCAAGAACCAGGACAGAGGTCACCTCCTCTCTTCAGCCTTCAGTAATCCCACTGCCCACTGGGGACTGCAGGTGCACCTACGCACTCATTAGATTCTTTTACGTACTTATCACATTGTCGTCTGTCTGTCTGAGTGCCTGTCTCCCTAGATAATCTTTGAGATCTTTGGGGGAAGGGACCAGGCCTCATTCATCTTTGTATCTCCAGCACCCACATGGTGACTGGCACCAGAGGGGCATTCAGTGAACGCAGGAATGATAAATAAATGCGTCTTGGTTGTCAGAAAGCCTAACTGTAGCAGATCTTCTGCTCTGCTTGAAAACAGATATTTCAGCTTGATAGCATTGTACATAAAAACAGAGTATGTTGGTTGATCCACATTGGTAGCCCAGAGGGCTCTCCCAAGGTGAGTTTATGACTGAAGTTCAGGGCGCTCTTTTCAATTGCTCAGAGGCCCCTTTTGCTTCTGTTGAATCTTGGTTTCATTCCCACTAGAGCTATGTGAGAGCTGAAGTCTGAACATGCACCTTAAGTTTGGCCATTCACTTTGGCTTCTGCCAGCTGCCTTCTATTTCAATTACCTAGAGTCTGCAAAGGTCAATGTCCACCCTCCTCAAGATCAGAACTAAATCTCACCTGACAACTGAGTGGGAGAGAGACAGGTAGAAGCCAGTTAGCCCCACCTGCCTCCCCAGTCCTTCCTGGTGATGTTTACTGACCCTGGGCCCCGCCCCCCAGCCCCACCCTTTCTGATGAATCCTTGCTCAGGGCACAGAATAATTATTCCCTGCTCATAAGGGTAAGGAGGGTACCAAGGGCATACTGAGGGCTCACATCCCTCCATCTCGGTGAAGACACTTACGCAGACCCATGGATGCTTGAGAGCCTGGTCGGCTGTGATACGTTTTGCAGGGTTTATGGTCAGCATCTGGTTGATCAAGTTCTTGGCTTCAGGGGTCACTGTATCCCACTCCGGTGATGGGAACTAAGGATCAGAAACAGGAGAAGGAGAAATTTGAAATTTATGAGCCTCACACCCTGAAAGGGAGGCTCTGTGTTCACCCCAACTCCTAGCAGCGGGATACTCTGTGCTACCTGAAGTTGAGAGGCAGAGAGTTAGAGGAGCCCTGGGGTATCCCAGCACCTGTGTCAACTTAAAGACCAGGAAAGGGAGACAGAGCAATCATGGTTAGAACTCCAGAATGTAAGACGAGGGCAGGAAGGGGCTCTAGCAGCTGGCTGGAGTGATTCAGCGAGGTGCCCAAGGCCCTGTGGAGGGAGCTTCCAGACTCCGTTCCCTGTGTTTGCAGCACAGCACACCTCCGTGCCCAAGAGTTTCAGTGAGCTCCTTGATTTTACAGATACTAAGAGCAGCTGTGCAAAAAAGTTGCGCCCTGGGGTAGTGGGTAGTAAGAATTGCATGCCTGTCCCTGGGCCCCCAAAGCCCCCGACCCTCCTTGCATCCCACCTATTCCCTTGGACAGAGCCCACGGAGTGGGCACAAAGCAGTTCTTACATCATAGGCTCCAGCCTTGATCTGCTGATACAGCTTGTGTTGATCCTCATCCCAGAAGGGAGGATATCCCACCAGGAGAATATACAGGATGACTCCTATGAGACAGAACCCAGGTCACTGGGGTGAGTCACCTACTCTGCTGAGAAACTGAGAAAAGCTCCACAGGGCTCAGAGCTACCCAGAAGGTCAAGGGCCATCCCAGAGACAGAAGTGGATATCAGCCAATAACGCTGTGCCACTAGCCCTTCCTGCTGTGCTTCAATCCCCACGACACCAGGCCACATCAGGGACTTCTTCAAGCACAACACATCCTCTAAGGTGTGGGCAAACCCTTCTTCAAAAAGGATGGCAGAGAACACATCAGGTACTTGGGGAGGGGTGTAAGGGAGCAGCCACCCCGGGACACTAGAGCAAACACCGTGGTCTCACACACACCAGACACTGGTGGGGCCCGCAGAGAACAGCAATGCCTTTTTCTCGCCATCACTTGGAGTCAAGGGCCCTGAACACCGAACAGCTGAGAGTGTGGAATGGGCTTACCGCAGGCCCAGATATCCACAGGTTTTCCATAAGGATCTTTCCTCAAGACCTCAGGGGACAAGTAACCTGGGGTGCCAGCAAAACCTGTAGCAGAAGAGAGGGCGGAGGCACACTGAACCCACTTTCTCTCTTGTTAAATCCACAGCAGCAATTTCCCCCAAGTCCCTCCTCACTTCAGATGCTGTTCCTACATAAGCACTCAGCACATGAGCAGCAAAAGACGACAGGCTCAGATGCTTGTCCTGCCCGGAATCTAAATCACAGGGCAAGTCCGTGTGCCTACCAGGAACTCCCAGTCCTCCCCAGAGGCGGCAAGACCGCAGTTCTGACAACAGCTAGGCTCGCTGTATTGAGTCAGGAAGGGCCAGAGGGGAGCTCTGCACGCTCCCTCTCCTCCAGTCTCTGAGGAGGTCAGGACCATTAAGTATCTGGCTTCTAGTTCCGAAAGAGGAAGGCAGATCAGGAAGAGGAGGAAGGGCGGGGGCTGCATTCCAGGAAGACAGGGCCACTCTTACCAAACCAAGCCTGCTGCTCTCCCTGTACTTCGATGGCTAGGCCAAAATCAGCCAGCTTAACTGCAGCGCCCTTGCATTTACTCGCCAGCAGCAGGTTCTCAGGCTGTATGAGGAAAAGACAGAACCTTGTGAGGCCCCCCACCCCTGGGCCCAGAGGAAGCCTAGTTTGGGTGGGCCCTCGCAGTACCAACACCTGGCACTAGGTGGCAATAACACCCCACAAGCAGGAGGCAAAGGGGGAGCCTGAGTAGTACCTTCAGGTCTCGGTGGACGATGTCATGCTGGTGGATGTGGTTAACGCTCTCCAGAATCTGATGTATACAGTGGCTGCAAAAGCAGAAGAAAAAAGAAATGTCAGTGCACAGTTAAACCACCTCCTTCACAACCACATGGTGTGGACTAGAGCACGTAACTCACTTTCACAGAAAATCACTGAACAGTACGTTACAATCTCAGACTTTGGATATCACCCGGTTCACCCTATTTTACAGAAGAAGAAACTGAGTCCCAGGCACATTAGGTGGTTTTTCCAGAGTCTCCCACTAGATAACAGCAAAGGAGCAACTAGAACAGGGTCCACCAGAGTCCACCATGCCTCCTTAGACTGTAAAGGCCCAACACAACCCACTCTATTTCCAAGACATTAGACAGACCCCAGACCCCTGAGAGGGGGAACCACCCAACCCCTTCCTTTCTTCTCTTTTTCCCTATTGTAACTGTTTCAGAAGAGACTTGTGGTAGCAACTTAGGCAGGAGAATCCAACTAAACCTGAGTTGTTTGGGGTGGCTGCACTCATGCTTATTGGAACATTTATTGAGTGCCTTCACACAGACACCAGGCTTTACTGTGCTTAGCACCACACAGACGATAAAGATGAGTAAGACCCAGTGCCCACACTGACACCTGGTAGGAGAGAGAAGATGAGCACACAGACACCTTACAGAAACAATGTAATACTTTTAAGAGGGGTCCAAACAGGGTACCTAAGGAGTATTCCTTTTTTTCTTGCATTTTTTTTATCCTCACCTGAGGACATGATTATTGATTTTTATAGAGAGAGAGGGGAAGAGAGGGAGAGAGAAGGAGAGAAACATTGATGTGAGAGAAACTGATTGGCTGCCTTTCATAGGTGCCCTAGCCAGGGACCAAACCCACAATCTAGGCATGTGCTCTGACCGGGAATCAAACCCACAACCCTTCGGTTCATGGGATGACACTCCAACCAACCGAGTCACACTGGCCGGGAACCCTAAGGAGCATTTCTGATCATGATTTTGCATAGAAAAAGACAAATTACAACAGAGTCACATCCATGATGTTTTTTTTTTAAAGATTTCTCATAATTTATTGTGGTTTATAGGTCATTAATAATGAACGATGTTAAAATAAAAATATGGAAGATTATCTAAGTTTTAAAATATTCGTACTATTTATAGCTTAACACAACAGACAGACTTTCTGTAGGTAATTAGGCTAAAACCATCCAGAGTTTAGTAAGCGTGTGTATGTTAAGTGCCTGAGCTGATGCCTGAACGAGGCCGCCCATCGTCCATGCCATCCTGCCCACTCCCAGTCGGACTCCTGGCAGATGGTGTTGGCAGTACAGAGCAGTGGTGAAGACTGGGGGACAATTCTGCCTCCCAAGGGACATCTGGCAATGCCTGGAGACATTCCTGGTTGTCGCAGCTGAGAGGGGTGTACTGGCATCTAGTGGGTAGAGGCCAGGGGTGCGTCTAAACCTCTACAACACATGGGGAGAGAGGGGCGGGGAGTCTCACAACAAAAAAATTGTCTGGTCCCAAATGTCAGTGCTGCCGAGGATGGAGAATCCCGGCCTAGAGAATGGAGCCTCAGCCGAAGGTTCCACCGGGTACGCGGAGCTGGCTTGTAGTGTCTGGGGGTGCTGGGCTGGGGACCCAGGCTTATCACTCCTTCCTGAAAATCTGATACTTGGGCTTCCACAAGAGCCAAAGGGGCTTATGAGGCTCCAACCTCCCTACAGATATTACAGGATACAGCCCAAGAGTAGGCCAGAGACTTTAAGACTGAGCTGAAGAGGCGAGTCTCCGCAGAAATGTATAATTAGAACAGAGCCAGGCTAGCAGCGAGAGCCTTCTGGCCAAAAATGGCAAAAGTGCGAAGTGTCCCAGCAGAGCCAGGCCAAGCCCACTGGTACAGTCACACACACCGCCCCCCCCCCAGCCCCCCCAGCTCTTCCTCCTCCCCGCCGGACTCCCTGAGCTATCACCACCTCCTCCCACCCCACAGCCTGGTCCTCCCCTGCTGGCACTGGAATCCATCTTCCCACTTGAAAATTTTTCCTGAGGCTGAAGCATCTGAAATTGATCAGCAAACACGGCCTCTCAGTTGAGAAACTGGTGAGGAAGCCGTGCTCCCTCACACTCCGGAGGCAGCGGAGCCGCCACGTGCGCCAGAGAAGCTGCAGGCAGGATGATCAAAACCAGGTTGTAAGGACATCACCCTCGGAGAAAACTCGGGCTGGGGAGGAGCCGAGGCAGGAATGGCAGGCCACAGGAGCGCCCGGGGCTGTGGTGTGGGAGGAATTCTGCTGTGTCACAGGAAGGAGCTGCCAGGGCTTCCATGGAGGCCTGGGGCCAAGGGGTGTGGCCGAGCAACGCTCCTCCGGCCAGAGGGGCCCCACATCAGCCCTGGTCATGGTGGTCCAAAGACAATGCGACAAAGGCTGAAATCTCCCCAAAAGGTTCCTGGATGGATGACTAAGCCTTTGGGACGTAACCCGTGTTTCTCCATCTCTGGATCGTCCCCAGGATGCTTTACACACAGTACAATTTGTCAAAGGGAAGGAGGGGGACAAGGAGTGCCCTTGCACACACCTGCGGGTATACACTGTAGGGCAAAAAGAAGGTACTTCTTTTTTATTTTTATTTTTTTAAGTGTTATTTATTTGTTTCTAGAGAGGGGAAGGGAAGGAGAAACAGAGAGAGAAAAACATGAATGTGTGGTTACCACTCCCACACCACCAACTGGGGACCTGGCTTGAAACCCAGGCATGTGCCCTGATTGGGAATTGAACCAGCAACGCTTTGTTTTGCAGGCCTGCACTCGATCCACTGAACTACACCAGCCAGGAGGAAAGGTACTTCTGAGGTGACAGGGTAAATGAGACTTGTAAGAGCTTTACAGAAAAAACGACGACAACAACAAAACTACCCTGGCTGCTGCGGCTCAGTGGACTGAGCGCCAGAGTGCAAACTGAAAAGTCGCAGGTTCAATTCCTGGTCAGGGCCTGTGCCTGGGTTGCAGGTCAGGTCCCCAGTGGGTGGTGTACGAGAGGCAACCAACTGATGTTTCTCTGGCACATCAATGTTTCTCTTCCTCTCTTCCCTTCTCTCTAAAAAAAATAAATAAATAAAAAGAAAAACTGATCTGCAAGTGTTGAATTTTAAACTTTTTGTATCACCCACAGAATGCAACCCAAATCCAGCCCTACAAAATCTTTGTCTGGACACAGCCCCTCCCCAAAGACTACTCAAACAGACACAGTGCCTGGTCCCTAAGATGACCAAGACTCACACTCGAACAACAGGGCCCTTATCTCACCTGGCATCAGCTTCACTGTAGTATTCTCTGGCCACAATGTCTTCAAACAGCTCTCCGCCAGTCACACTGCAACCAACAAAGGGGGTCAGAGGAGGCAGGCCAGCCGGCCGACCCCCGCATCCAATAGGTAACAGGTCAGACTGCAGAACAGCTTTTAAAATCCTAACTATGCGCATTTCATCTGACAGCCCAGAACACAATCAATCCTTCAATGACATGGGGCTTTTCTTTGTGGTAATGTGGGCCCTCCTTTCCTCTTGCACATTTGTTTTTATAATCTACATATGCGTAATACTCAGGCAAGATGAATATACAGGAGTCTAAGAGAAAATAATTGACCTACTCAGGAAGTCATAGATTTGACACCAACATAAAGCCTAAGATACAGCTGCCCAAAAAGAACAGACCTACTACCTGAAGCTGAAGAATAATGAGACTACGGAGGGTGATCCAACCTTGAAAATACCAAAGAGGCATTTCCAGGAGGTGAAGAGCCACTTTTAAGATATTAAACCACATCCAAAGTGAACAAGAGACCCATTGGAGCCCAGTTTACAACTACTAAAACCTACGTCCGAGTTCTGAGTTTGCAAGGCCATGTAAACAGCTGCATCCCATTTCCCTGCTAAGCACAACACACCAAGAATCAAGAAGAAAGCATCTGCACAAGGTGTGCTGCTGACCGGAATGTGGCAGCAGTGCCATTTGGGGTGTGGGGCCCCAGGGAGACATTGACTGAGCAATGAGACCCCTCAGCAACACGCCCCTCACCAGAGGAAGTTCAAAATCAAATTCTTCCCCTTTGTACTTGGGGCAAAGGACAGGGACCCTCAGCAGAGGCTGAAGACCCAGTTTAGGCCTTTTCCTGAGACTTTATTTTGAACTAGCTGAGGGGAAAGGCCTCTCTGCACCCTCGGAAATGGCACTTACAGATCGAACACGAGGTAGTGGAACCCTTCTTCAGAAATACTGTCGTGGAGGCGCACTGCAAGAGAGGAGATGGGACAGACGTTAATCAACAGAGAGGAAACTTGGAAGCCCTCTTCCTCTCCTCCTCGGCAGCCCCACCCTCGCCCCGTCCGGCCAGCCTTCCCGGGGTGGGCTGTCTCCTGCAGGAGTGGCAGGGAGAAGGGCGGGCACTCCGCAATCCGAGGGTGAGCAGCCCCGGAGCAGAGACAGCCAGACCCCAGGGTGAGCGCTCTGGTCCCCACATCCGACTGCCTCAGATGTAGGCAGGAGAGAGAAGCTTCCTGGCCAAGACAGAAGATATGATGTGTCACAGTGTAATGCAGAGAAGCAGTAGTGACGCTCACCACAGGGGACAGAGAATGACAACAGGGGAGAGAGCCTGAGAGCTCTTTCAAAGGAGTAAATAGGAACAGAAGAATTAAAGGGAGGAAAGAAGTGGGAGAGGCAGAGCCCAGCAGGAAGGCATGTGGAGCGAGGATGACGGATGGTGAGCACAGGAGGCAACATGCAAGTTCAGGCAAAGTTTAAAAACTGTTACATTAAGTGCCTATTATGTACGAGGCCTTGTGTAAGCCTCTTTGGATTCATTACTGATTCTACAGGCATTTATGGAGTGTGTACTACGTGCCAGACCCTGTGCTAGGGGGTTCAGAGATTAGGGAAGGACATGGTACCTGCCTTCGAGGAGTTTATTATTTCTGATGACCACCACGAGATGAGGGCACTCCCACTCTACAGATGAGGACACAGGAGGTTCACGGACATAGAGTGTCTTGCCAAAGGCCAAACATATGGTGGGTTGGGATGTGAAGCCAGCTCTGTCTGTCTCCAAAGACTGGTCTACACTGCTGCTTGCTATAAGACATGTGGAGTGGCCCACACACCCAGGCAATAGAGTAATGGAGCCAGGGAAAGGGACCATGCACGAATATACCTATAAGTGTCACAGATGTGCCTGGGAGGCCACCACGTGGAGCAAACTACAGCAACTCACAAACTGCAGGAGAAGGCTGGCGAGCAGAATCCCTTCCCACTCTTCGCCTCCACAGCACTTGGGCAAAAAACCAACCCAATGTCTTCTGAGGTCTTCTCCTCAAGCTTCTGCCCACAAAGCCACCTCTGGATTAAATGCCAAGTTCTGAGCATCACTCTAATGCAAACACAATGCGATGCTTTGGCTGACAGTCTGGCTGTTCCTGTCCCTTCCCTCACCTGAACTCTCTTGATGGAAAACCTCAGTTCCAAAGGGCTCCCTCTGTTTGACCTTTGCCCCAACCCCCGGTAGTCGCAGGAGCACCTCACAGAGCACTTCAGGAATGGCCCAACACCAAACCGACTAGTGAGGTTCTTGAATACAAAGAAATCACCCCTTCTCTCCTTTAGCCTGGCCCAGGCTGCCAACTACCAGCAAACGACAGCTTCCATTCCGGTGTCAGAGCGTTTTATCAGGGCTGAGGCACTTCCCCAAACTCTTCCCACCAAAACAAGATCAGCCAGAACATAAAATACAGGCACTAAGCCATCACCAGAGCTCCGTGGTTCTCCGCACCCGACAAATGAGGACTCAGGCCTGCCAGGGTTTGAACCAGGGCCTAACAACTATTTACACCTCCTATTGCCTACCTTAGTTGATCTGATCTGGTTACTCAACCCCAAATTCCACTCCGAACCGAGTAGTTCTACGATTTACCAATGGGATCAAAGGCAGGTGGTACTTCTAAAATCACTCCTCCTCAAACCATTCTCCTCTGTCCGCGGGCACACAAGCTCCTGCTTCTCTACACCTGCAGGTGACGGAAGGAGCTACAGCCAGGCCCCTGCCCCCTTCCCACCCTAACCAGCTCCGATGCACTGATGCAGGTCCCCCCAAAGCCCTGCCACCAGTCTCCTCACTGGGCTTCTTTGGTCCACGTCAGTGCCACGTGCGGTGTCCTGCTGTGGCTGCTGCTCCCTCGCTTCCAAAAGGACTTTCCATTTAATTAAAAATTTGCTATTAAAAAGCATTAAAGTGTGTAATACAAATAATCCCCTGGAAATCAGCTGTCCCAGAAACGAAAAACCAGCTTCGTTGGGGAGGTGACTAAGAGCAACAGGGTGGTGAGCTCACAGCAGCAGGTGCGATGCTAACAACCACTCCTGGAGAGTCCCGCTGCCTCCCCTGCCTCCCCCGGACCCCCACCCCAGCACAGCACAGCAGGGCTGAGAACGGGAAAGTGTGGGCGCCTGTGCCCAGACAGGGCGTCACTGGCACGCGCCCTTGTCCGGGAAGGCCACACACAGAGCCCAGGTGGGAGGAAGCCAGGTGGGGAATCAGGAGGAAGACTCGCCAGCCCAGGCCGCCCAGGCCACCCAGCCCAGAGAACGGCTTTGCCATAGGCACCAAAGCCAGGGTGGGACAGGCAAGCAAGGCCCGTATCTGAACAAGACTGCTATCGTTTTTGTTTTTCCATTTGTAAAGAAATTTAACAGGGAGTGAGAACAAGAGGAAAAACCCAACTTCACCATTCTAAGAGCCTACCTAGCAGATTCTTAATAATGATCCAAATTATAGAAACTAACCC
Organism: Artibeus jamaicensis; assembly: GCF_021234435.1. Lineage (NCBI taxonomy): Eukaryota > Metazoa > Chordata > Mammalia > Chiroptera > Phyllostomidae > Artibeus > Artibeus jamaicensis. The sequence goes on from NW_026521788.1 coordinate 25,241,574, forward strand.
TTACTTAAGCCGTTTCTATGTGCTAGGCCTTGTGCCAAGTGTTTTACGTGTTATTTTATTAAACTCGCCTATTAACTTTGTGGGACAGGTACTAACTATTACCCTCATCTAACAGGAGAGGAAACTGAGGCTCCAAAGAAAGTCACCCAAGGTCATACCCAGTGGCAGAACCGAGACTTGATGCCAAAACAAACTGACATCAAGATCCTTGATACTGAGCCCTGGCTGGTGTAGCTCAGTGGATTGAGCACGGGTCTGCGAACCAGACAATCGTGGTTTGATTCCCAGTCAGGGCACATACCGGGGTTGCAGGTCGGTTCCCTGCAGGCCAGTTCCCAGCAGGGGACGCACGAAAGGCAACCATACATTAATGTTCCTCTCCCTCTCTCCTTCCCTTCCCCTCTAAAGATAAATAAATAAAATCTTAAAAAAAAAAAAAAGGCCTGCAGAAACTTAGGAAGTTAACTGGTTCTTTAAAAAAAAAAAAAAAGATCCTTGATACTGTAGAACTGCCCACTGTGGAGCCACTTTCTCCATCCTCGTAGGCAAAGGAGCTCCAACCTGTCCCCACTAGCCCTGGCCATTCTGATTCAATCATCAACGTCCATCTGGCACCTTCTATGAAGCAGGCATGGCTGTACATGCCACAGATCCGGCTGTGAAGACGAGAAACCTGGCCCTGCCACCGCGGAGCTTCCAGGTGAATGGGGAAGACAGGCTTTAAACCAGCACTCACACAAACACGTAATTGAGCACTACTGTGAGGCAGGAGTAAGGATGCTATGGATGCGCGCAGTAGAAGAATCTGACACCTAGCCCATTCCACAGTAATGAGAGGGCACGGAGGTCGAGGAAGGTCAGACCAAGTCTACAGACAGGAAGATCTGGGGAAAGGGGCCTAAAGTGTTCAGTACAATGCATTCCAGCGATAAGCCCGATCATTGTTCTTTACAAACTGTAGAAAGAAGAACAGGACAAAAAACACCCAAATACTTTTACTTGATATTTCATACCTTCAAGGACTGACAAAGCCACAACCCAAATATGGTGGCTATTTCCAATTCTTTAAAACCACCCAACAATATGCTATGTTGTCATGAAGAAACCGTGAGGATCCAACATTTCCTTCTCTTCCTTTTCAACTATTTGGCTACAGTTACTGGTAGCTGAATGGATCCTGGGCCCAAAGGCAGCCTAGTTTGAGTACCTTGTGGACTGAGTTGGGGCTGGGGGTCTCGGAGAGGTTATTTCTGGCCTCTGGAATCTGTTTTCATCTCCATTTATTTTCTAGGCCTCCTTTTCTCACTGAACCCTCTCATGACAACTCCACAAAGAGAAACAAATGACACAGCGGAGGCACAGGCAGCAAAACAATGTGCCGAAAGTCACAGCTACTAACCAGCAAACCCCGATTCAGACTTGGACTTGACACCAAAGCCACACACCTTTGCTTCTCCACGTGTATGGTCCACAGACCAGCATCGTGAGCATCACCTAGAGATGTGAGGAAGCTCCACCCCAGACCTACCGAATCAGATCTGCATTTTAACGTGATCCCTAGGTGATCCGTGAGCACATAAAAGTTTGAGAAGTGCTGCTCTAAACCACAAGGCTAGACTATGAGTGAAGCTGCTGGGGCAGCTCAGCATGAGGAAGGAAGACAGTCTATTCATCAGAGGAATTTAGAGCAGGGAGCAAGCAGATCACAGGGGGAACACAGTCCATTCAAACTTTAGACAATCAGCACTCCTGCTGTCTCCTCCTCTGAACTGCACTCCTCTGGCCGATCTCCTAGGGTTGTTTTACGTTCTGCAGTGCACCTCAGAGGCCTTTTCTTTTTTAAAAAAATTAATAGACTTTATTTTTTAGAGCATTTGGGTTCACAGCAAAACTGAGCAGACAGTACACAGAACTCCCACATACCCTCTGTCCCTGCATACGCACAGCCTCCCCCACTCCCCACCAGAGTGGCGCAGCTGTTAAAAATCGATGAACCTGCTGACGCCTCACTGTCACCCAGAGTCCACCCAGAGTCCATCCTAATGTCCACAGAGAGTGGACATTAGGGGTCACCCTCCCAACAGGCTTTGTACTCCTGGGACAGAGTATCTACTAGGGAATAAAGCTGGGGACACCTGGTTCCTTGCATCAAATTCCCTTCTGAGTCTCACAGCAACCAGAGTCTGACCATCAGCTCTTTGCTCTCAGCTTCCTCAACCCTGCAGCACCCGTGGCTGATCCACAGGTATCCTTGTGCAATGGAGTTAAAGAGGCTGGAGCCAAAAGGGCCACAGCGCTAAATGACGAAGCAGTGGAGAGACGAGAGGAATGGTGAATTAGGGGGACAGACTGCCTCCTCTCCCACCACAAGCCAGGTCAGCATCCATGGCAACCCCGGCCTCCTGGACCCACAGCTCTGCCACAGCTCCCGGAGCCCTGGTTCACAGCGGAAGCCAGACAGCCTGGCCCGCCAGCTCTCCCAGGACACGGTCCTGGCTCACCCTTTCCTCTCCCTGTCCTTGATCCCAGAATAGGACCTCAGACAAACATCCCCCAGGATCTGGGAGCAGCCATGAAATGGAAGCACGGTTCTAGGCAATCAGACGCTGCCAAGTGAGTGTGACTCGCCTGGCCTTGCCTGGCTGGGCCCTGCTGTCTCCCTAACAGAGAAGAGGACTAGGGTGCATCATCTCTTCTCCTGCCTTAATGCTGAGTTGGGGGCAGGTGGTGCAAAGAAAGGGCTACCGAACCAATTAAGTCTAAAAGGTCAAAAAGTATATATTTGATTTCTAGAAATACAATGTTTAAAAGGTTAGGACTTTTTATCCTGCCCAGACCACTCTGCGGTCAACCACGCCGGTCCTGCAGACGAGGCAGACCCGGTTCTGCCTCCCCGCCCCGCCCCTGCCCCTCGTTCTCCTCCTCCACGGGGATAATTCATCACTGTTCTACGAATTCGTCCCAAGGAGCATACGGAGAGCTGGTGACCTCAGACCCTGACATGGAGAACTAGAATACCAAAATGCTTCCGTGCTTGCAATGGCTTTAATTACCCACATATTTTCTTCCTGTTCTAGAACTTCTAGGTCAGAGGTCACCAGCTCACAAAGCCTACAGGCACCGCATGGGTGGTGCCCACGTGACACACAGGGTGGCGGGGACAGTGGCCAGTGGGCTGACGGGTCTCCACTGCCCAGCCACAGCTGATGCCATCCACGGATGTGGGCTCAGCAGAACCACGCCTTCTGATTTGAAAGACTGGGAAATAAGAATTTTTTTCAAAATGTAAAATCTCATTTTTAAATACTGACTGGCAAATAATAAAAACACTTTTAGGCCACTCAGCCAACCAAACCAAAGATGCCTGAATTTGCGATGGCTGTTCTCAGCCTTCCTCTTCATTGTATCTCTCCCGTGCTGTCCCCACTGTGCCATTTTCAGGTGTGAGTCTAAGTTCAATAGATCACCCAGGAGCCCCAGCAGCTCCAAGCCCAGGACCTGTCGGCTGAGAGCTGCTGGCTCCGAGGAACATACTGCACCAGGCAAAGCCGAGCCCTTGAGCACAAGCTATGCCAATCTGCTTCATGTGTAACCCAAGCTGCTGATTGCCATCTATAAAGCCCTGCATGGTTGGGGTTCTGGTTACCTCAGAGTTGCTCCTGTCCCCTTGGGCTGGAGTACACCCTCAGCTCTCCCACAGAAATAGCTCACGTGAAGTATTCTAGCCTGAGTTCTGGGAAGCCAGAGGCTGAGTAGCTCTGGAGGAAGCATCGAGCTCCAGCAAGCTGCCTCGCAGCCCTGGCCGCCGGCAGAGGAGAGCGGGTGGCCTCCGGGGCACTGAGGGAGCCCTGACATTTAGGCCATGCCTGAGGAGCACGGAACGCACGTTGGGTTTTTTTTTTGGTGATGACTCAGGGTTTTTAAGGAGAACCTAGGAGATGCTCCCTCTCTGCCTGAAGTCAAGACTGGGGTTTCTGCTCAGACACTGCAGCCAGCCCAGTTTCTATCCTCCCTGCGAGAAGCACCAAATCAGGGCCAACGCTTTTGGCAAAGACTGTTTCAGCTGAACAATGTAAAACTGAGCCGGAGTGGGTTGTGGCAAGCAAACCTCCTCAGGCTTTAGAACAGCCAACAATGTGCTCTTGTCCCCCAAGTCGGGGTGGGAGCAGGGAGAAACCCTCTTCATTTTTTCTCTTTCCCCATCCTAGTGGCTCCTGCCATCCCCTCTCCAGAGAAGCCAGGCGGGTGGGCAGCTTGCTTTCCTGGCTCTGGGGAGCACAAACAGGAGCACCATGGAAACCCCTAGAGTGTGCACAGCACTGCGACAGGAACAAAACTCTTTCAAGTCCAGGAACAAAATCCGGACCCTCTTATGATGGTCATGGAGGGCCCCTGGGGAGGAAGGCTGGCAGGCTACTGGCCCAGAACCTCACACGCTGAGGACCTTGGACCTCAGCCCAAAGGCTGGAGGAGGAGGGAAGAGAGGGTGTCTGAAATCTGTTCCAATACCTCCGATCCCAGCCCTGAGATGGCATTGTAGGACTGAAGACACCTAGGTCGCAAAACTCGAATGTCCTAGAATTCTGAGTACAACACGGCTGCTTCCCCTTCTGGGAAACACAAGACACCAGGAGCAAAGGCCCAGGGACAGAAGTAGTTCCACATACAAAAGCAGTGGGTCTCCCTTCTCCACCCCCGGCTTCAAAACGCCCAAGAAATATTCCACGTAAGCGCACTTACCAATGTTTGGATGTTTTAAAAGTCGGCATATCCGGGCCTCACGTTCTAGCTTCTGGTGATCTAAAAGCAGAGGAGAAAAACCAAAAGCCATCAACCATCCTTTCTATTTATGGCCACCTGGCTATTCATACTCCTTCAGTTCTTAGGCACCAACTATGCACTTCTTCCAACGTGCTGAATGAATGTAGCAAAGCACAGCAATCCGGAGACAGGTATTGTTACCACCCTTTCCAGATGAGGAAATGGCTGGGGAGCGGCAGAGCCAAGGGAATCCAGGTCTTCCACTACAGCGTGGTCCTCATTCCGCTACTGTGGGGATTTCACTGGGCCAGAGGGTCCAGACCTCCTCCTCATCAGGGATAGTAATAAGGGCTAAGTTTTGTTGAACAGCTGCTTTACGACCAGGCACTGTGCCAGGAGCTTTGCATATATTCTCTACTTGGCTCTTCAGAGAAATCCTAAAACATAACGGTGCTGCCAACAAAGATGATGATGATTTGAAAAAATAACAATAGGTAACATTTATTGAGAGCTTACTTCTACGCCAGCCAGATACACCTTTTAATTTATCCTCATAACAACTCTAGTGAGGCTGGTACTACTGTGATGCCCATTTTACAGAAAACTGCTTCTCCCAGGGATGCTCTTGGGCACCCACTGCCGGGGCACTCGGGCTCTGGGGTTACTCCGCTTTGGTAAAGCGGCCGGGATGCACGAGTCCCCAGATCCAAGCAAGCTGCACCGGTCAATTCCTTCCGCAGGAAGGCAGAGCTCCAGGAAGTAGAAAGAGAGGATACTGCCAGTCTGTTTCACTAGCTCTTCTCGGCTGCAAGTCTTCCCCAAATTTATCTCCTCCACAAGGTTTTCCCTGTTCCTCTTAGAGGATGTCACTTCCCCACCCGATGCCACCCCTCCCACCAAATCTGTTATAATTCTCCCATCATATGTTACATCAGTTCTCTTTTGATTGCAGGCTCTTCAAAGGGTGGGGCCTTTCTTAGTGGTGCTCTCTAGAGTTACTCCGGTAACAGGGGCTTAATAAGGGTTTATCAACAACAGCAGTGATAATGAGTATTTACTAAGCAAGTACTACGTGCCAGGATTATCTTATTTCATCCTCACAGAAATTCTTTCAAGTAGGGGTCCGATTAGCTCCATTACAGGACAAATGAGGAAACAGACTTAAACAGTTAAAGTGCCGACCCAAGTTCACAAAGGCAGTGGATGCGGGTGGTCTGAGCCCAGAAGCCTCTTTCTCCATCGCTGTGCTATGGTGACAAGATAAAGAAAAGGGACAACATCAAGTAAAGACTCCAGGCTTTGGGGACCACAGTCCAGCTCACCCCAACAGGTCTAGGCCCAGGCAGGTGCCTTTCCACCCACACCCGCCCAGCAATCTCGCCTTTCTCACTGGGGCTTCTGCCAGCCCCCCGCTCTGCCGAAACAGAAGGAGCCTCTGTAGAGCCTCCCAGAACCTTCGGGACACTTCTGCGGGGCTGGTGCTACGATCGTCCCTTCTTCACAGATGACAGAACTGAAGCCCAGAGATATTAAATGATGTGCCCGAGGTCCTACAGCAGGAAAGGGACAGAACTGGGACTCAAGCTCAGACCTCAGATGATGCAGTCGGAGATGAGGTCGGGATGACAAACTAGGAGGAACTCATACGTGTTCTTTCAGCAAGCACCCCCAGCTCTGTGCTACACTGTCCCTCTAACGACAGCTCTGCTTTGTGGAAGGAGCAGGTAGGGACAGGCGGAGATTAGTTCCTGCTGCCCAGCTAATCCATCCCAGCTGCCCCCAGATCTGGGTCAGGCCTTCCTTTCTGTCCTCGGGTTCGGCATGACCACTGACCAGGATGTAGTCAGGAGAACACCAGGTAATCCCACACTCCCACATCGCCCAGACCTGTCAGCGCTGGGGACCTTCCGAAGGGGAGGCAGTCAAGAAAGCAGCCATGGCCCTGCCTGGGGCTCACTTCTTCAAGGTCTGGCCAGGAGGACGTGAGGGCTGACCCATCCTCCTTTTCCCCTGGGACTTGGGCTTGGAGGGGGCAAGATGGCCATCTCCAAAGCTGCAGACCACCAGCCCTCTTTCTGACCACTCACCTCACCACCCTCCAACCCCCAACCCTCGGCTTGGCTGCCTGGGCAGGTGCAGAACAGCATCTTACTATGTGGAGGTGGCAACTAAGGGGAAGGCCCAGAAGATTAATATTTATCTCGTCCCTCAAGTCTCTTACTGGCTAATGGTTACAGCCCCACAGCAGCAACGGCACTAAAAATAAGGGTGCGCCGGCTCTACCAGTGACTCAGGATGGGAAGAGGGGGGACCCAGATTCATGCTCCCACCTCCTCAAAGGAGCTGCCCAAAGTCCAGAGGGTCTGTGTTAGCCACTCAGTGTGACCCTGCCTCCGAGCAGCCAAGCCCCATGTTCCGGGTGAAGCTTGTGACTTCTCTAGTCCTTGCTCTGATCCTCTGCCCGGAGTCCCACCATTAACACACCAGCTGTGGAGTCCGACAGCACCGGGTGGAGGCCCAGCACTGGCATGTTGGGCATGTTATTAAACCCATCTGAGCCTCTTTCATTCATTCAAAAAATATTTACTGAGGCCTGCTGTGTGTCAGGCACTTGTTCTAGATGTTGGGAGACAGCAGTGAAAGAACAGACAAAAACCCCTGCCCTCCTGGAGCTGCTCCTCTAGTGGGGCTGGCTGGGCCCGGGGAGAGACAGGCAGTAAGCACTGGATGGCACGGTCGATGTTGTGGCAAGGGCTGCGTGGAAAAACGAAGCAGGAAAGGTGGTCCGGGAAAGCCTCAGCAAGGAGCTGACATTTGATTAGGACCCAAAAGAGGTGAGAGAGTGAGCCAGACCCATTATTTTAGGAAAAGGGTCCTCACTTCTAAAATGGAGGCAGCAATATCTGTGAATTAAATGAGGTAACTGGGTAAGTGCTCAGTGCAGGGCTTGGCAGCCTCCTTTACAAGGGCCATGGGGTGAGATGGACAAGGCCTCCCTGACTGGGCTTTGTGGCTGTGGCTCCTCCCAGAGACACTGAGAGAGTTGGACTGACTCTTCCTTGGCCTGGGCAGGCACGGGGTACCTTATACACCAACCGAGCCCTCTGACCTGCTCCATCAACCTTTCTGGGGGTGGGCTGTTCCTCTGCTCCTTGTTTGTAGCCTGTGGGTGAGGTCAGCAACAGGGGCTCTCCAGAGAGTAAGGCCCAGGAAGTGCTGTCGCCAGCAGGATCCCTCCTCTTCCTCAGCCTCAGCCTCACTGGCCGTGGCACCCTGCCATCCAGCTCTGCTCAATGAGCCGTGCGGTTTCTGCCGACCACACTCTCCCCTGCCTCCTTCGACCACGCACCATGGGCCAGCACCCCAGCCTCTCCAACAGTCTTCTGTCGCTTTCCCACTGTCCTGTGTCCCTTCCAGGCCTGGTCCATGTCTAGGAAAAAGGAGGGCTCTACCCCAGCAGCAGGGCTCAGGAACAAATATGGTTTGCAGAGCATCTTTCTCAACTGCAAGAGTGGCCCCAACTAAACATAGCATCCCCAACCCCAAAGGAATGAAGCCACTGAACTGTCTTGGTCCACAGTGGTGCATCCAGGCCCTGGCTCCACAACCCAAGGTGATAACACACCAGTCGCTCTTGTCACAAAAGTGGCCTTCTTCCTTGAGACACACGTGCTTCCAGCGCCCATTGAGCTCACTGTTCCTAGGAGACAGCTTAGACCTGCCAAGGCCGACCTTCTTCCCACCCACCTTTCCACCGGGCTTGACCCCGCCCCCCCACGGCCCAGCCCCCCCTTCCTGTTTGACAACAGCCACTTCCCGCTTTTGCACAGGGCCACTTCCTGCCTGCCTGTGTGCTACCGCCATGGAGAGACCCACCCCTGTCGGCCTTCAGCCCAGGTCCAACCACAGCCCTCTGCAAGACGTTCCCCTCAAGAGCAGAGGTGGCCACAGGAGCAGAAAGCAGAAGCCGCTGTTAACAGCAGCCCACCCAGGGCAGAGCCAGGCCCTGAAACAAAAGGGTCCCTGGAGGCCTTGCCTCTCCCACCTCTGCCTTGAGACTTGGTCCAGGGCTCCACAAAGGACAGGTGCCCTTCACAGGAAGGGCAGGAAGGACTGACCAGATGCACAAAGGGAGGCAGAAAAGAGAGCAGACAGTGAGGAAACAGCACGCAGCGAAGGTGAGCCCAGAGCCCCAGAACCGTCTTTTCCCTCGGGCCACAGGAGAGAAGCCTGCTCCAAACGCACTTTCCTTCCCCCCACAAGATCAGGGACCAGGGAGGGCTGGCCACTGACTCTCCACGGCCCTAGAGGGCATATGCCCGCTGACTTAGTGACATTTCCCTACAACCACAAATGCCAGCACTAGCTTCAAATAAGATTTGCTGCCACCTAAACATGCAACCTTCTCTAGGTGGGAAAGGACACAGAGCCCTAACTCTGGCAACGAGGACCCTCCTCAATCCAATCTTGAGGACACCCCTAACTTTTCAAAGGGTGTTTCAAAGATCTCTGCCTGTGGCCCTGACTCTGTGAGAAGCTTTCTACAGCCCCATTAATTTCAGATGCTCAGTGTGGGGCTCCCCCTCTTGCTGCCCTCCCGAGCGTCCCCTCTCCTTCCTAAGCAGCAGAGGCCCCACAGGGGCATCACTGAGTAGAAACAAGGGCATTGCAGGGATTTGGTGTCACAGTCCAAGTTCTCCAGCTACTTATAAACAGCCCCTGACCTTGGGCACTGACCAGCCGGAATCCCAAACCACAATCCCATTGACCTTGCCCTGACACCTCAATGACACACCCCTTCCTCTTTTGACTCTCACTCACTATAAAGGTGCAGAGCCTCCGGCTAAAAGCAAAGTCTGTCCACCACGTAAGAGGGAGCATGGCTTCTATTTTCTTCACACCCACACACACCCAGGAACTAGCTGAGGGTTGTGAATAGAGTGGGACAGGGCCTGACACGGGCCACGTGAACACCAAGGCTCTGTCCTTTATGTTGGCATTCTCCCTTTCTCTTCAGTCCGAATTCGGGCAGTTTTAAGCAAGCAACACAAAGACTCGAGCCCTACTTTGGCCTTTGGGTCTTAAGAGAAGCTTTCACTGAGGAGGCAAAGGAGAGAGGCGCCAAGACGTGCCCCACAGCAAAAGTCTCCCGAACCAGCCTGGATGGAGAAAATCCCCATGGGGTCACTAGCAAGCCCCAAGAAGGCAAGGTTCTGCCTCTGGACACTCTGGACGCTCTCAAGGGTCAGAACGGGGCCAGCCACTGAGTTCCCTATGCCCCCAGCAAGGCTCTGGGTGTCTGCAGCCTTTGCCCACTGTTTTGGTGACATTTCCTTCATGGTAACCAGCCCCAAGTAAAACATCCCAGGAAGCAGCCCCTAAAAATAGCTCCTCCCAGGGCAGCAGCAAGGGAGGGTGGGGGGAGGAGAAAAGAGGGGAGCAGATGGGAAGCTGCTGGGGCTGCCGGGGCCCAGGAAGTAGAGCCGGTGCTGGGGACAGTGAGTGGTGGAAATCTCCCCACCACAGAGGGGTCTGTGCCCAGAGAGGCGGGTACAGAGGAGAGCAAGGCCTCACCCAGCAGAAAGGAGAGATCTGCTCCACTGGTCTTACAGCTCTGGGCCTGGATGGAGGGGTGTGGGAGTGATATGTCAGGATTCATCACAGGGAACAAAACACCCAGAACCTGTGTTTTAAAGGGAGGAGCCAAGGGGTGAGTGAAGAGCACATCGCTTGAGGATGCTCAGGCCTGAACACTGGCAAAATCACTGGCATATCCACGGCTCGAAATAAACAAAACTTTTGTGCCTTGGTTTCCCCACAGGCCTGGGGCGGATCTGTCTGGCCACGGGAAAATGACAAAGGGCCTCCACTGAGAGGCACTCAAGAAGTGCCAAGTGCCCACCTCTTCCTGTCACCACCCTTTTGGCACCCATGGGAGCGGGCGCTTGCTGCCTGCCAAGGCCGTCCAGAGAGCAGCGAGCAGAGAGAAGGGGGCAGGAGCCGGTCACACCCACTCCTCTCCTTCCCCGTCTGCAGCCTCAGAAGAGAACGGGCTCAGCCGCTCACCTCTAGGGTTTCAGCGCAGCCCCGAAGCCGGGAGCAGAGCTTCTGACAAGGGACGAGAGCAAGCAGCTGGAAGAAAGCAGGGGCCTCTCCTATGGGATGGGACCCCATGACGCCCGTGCCCAAAGTCACCCTGGGAAGGTGGACGGGAGGGCAGGGTGACAGGCCAGTGTTGTCTGAGCTAAGTCGCACGGCTCACAGCAGGGCTGTGCGAAGCTGGCCCAGCATACACGCCTTGGCACAGACGAGGGACCTCTCGGCTGCTTCCTCGTCCACCTGGGAGGAAGAGCCAGAGGAGCTGGGTCACTCACACACAGCCCAAAATGGCCTGTTTTAGCCTCAGGAGGAAAGCGTGGCTTTGCGTACAACCTCCTTTAATGCTTCCTCAAGTTCCAGAGTCCCAGGTTCCAGTGCTGCGTAGATTTTCCTTCCTTCTCCCCGTCCCTCATGGCTGCTTTACCCTCCCCTCGCTTTGCCCAGATCCTTAACGGTAAAGTCTCCCTTGGAGATACCACAGGGGACACAAATGTCATGGGGGCTGCTCAGGCCAACACTAAGGGGGTGGGGACTCTCAGCTGGCACCACCCTGGGGGATCCTATTTCAGTCCCCAGGGCCAGCTGGACCCAGAAAGAGACAGCCTTTGCCCTTCTGGTGGCCAACATACCACAACCCAGCCGCTCAGCTTGCCATAGCCTTGACCATGGACTGACACCCCAACCTGGGAACTCAGAAGAAGGCCCCAAATCACAGAACAGCCCATGTACGCAGACGGCCACTGCCTGAAGAAGCCTGGATTAAGGTGTGTCTGGTAAATGTCAGGAAGCGTGGCAAGAGCAAGTGGCACTGCTGTTGCTGATTTCGGGTGGCAATTCTTCAAGTGTGGCTCAGGGACCACCTGCACACAGACTCTGGAAGCCCACCCAGAAGCAGAACCTCTGTGGGTGGAACCCAGGAATCTTGAGGTAATCGTTATGCACACTGAGTTGAAAATCACTGCTTCGAGAAGTTCCAACTTTGCCCTAGAAGGCCATTACGACAGGGAGTCATAAGCTACACTGCTTTCCGACACCTCCCACCTGTACTGTGCCCCAAGCACAGGTCTTTAATCTCACCTGTCCTCTCTAACAGCTGGGTCAGGCCTATAGGCTGGCGGGCTGCATGGAGCAGAAAGAGGGAGCCCAAGCCAGCGCCAAGCTAGAAGGGTTCCCGCAACTTGGCTCTGAGGTTCCTGAAAGCCAAAGCCAAAAAGCAACTGTGATGGGTTATGTACAGTCGGTCCCCTTAACCTATTCGTTCAATGTGTAGGTGCTCTTTATGTCTCAGGCACTTCGCAAGGCCCTGTCCATGCTAAGAAAAGAAACACATACAGTCCCTACCCTCACCTCCCACGTCCTCAGGAAGAAGAAAGTGTTTGCTTACATTTAGCTTCAATAGAAATTTCTTCACATAAGGTATACAGAGTAAATAAACAAATACAGCAAGTGCTGTAACAGGTTTCATTATATTGTCTCTGGTAGCATCTCTTAGTAAGGCCAAGTTTCCATCAGAGTAAAAGCAATTGGAATGAAGCTAAATGGTCCAAATACAGAGGTTTCTTATGATGCTAATTGTTTCCAGGAAAAAAATCCTAAACTAGGTACAAGAAAGAAAGGACCATTTGCCCTTTGACTGTAGCCATGTGGGGAAACGTTTTGGATGGATGCAAGAGAACAAGATATAAAATTCTCTGCCCTGGCTGGTACGGCTCAGTGGATTGAGCACGGGCCTGTGAACCAAGAGGTCATGGGTTTGATTCCCTGTCAGGGCACATGCCCGGGTTGTGGGCCGGGTCCCTGGTCAGGGGTGTGAGAGGCAACTGACTGATGTTTCCCTTTCACGTTGATGTTTCTCTCCCTCTTTCTCCCTTCCTCTCTCTCTGAAACAAGTAAATAAAATCTTTAAGAATAAATAAGTAAAAGGTTATGCTCTATGAGGTGAAAATCTACATTATGAATAAAGATAAGAAGAGAATATAAAGATTTAAAAATAAAAAAAAGACAGAAGGGCTCAGGCTCCTGGGGGGGTGGTGCTCTTAAATCTTAAAATAACGACTTATCATTGCCATCCCCTGGCCCACTAGCGCCTGCAACCAAACCTATTTTAAATACCTCCTTCGGCCTAGCAGAGAGCTCAGTTTGGAAATATGGGTTCCCTTAAGAGCCCCAACTCCACACCTATTGCTGTTCCAAAGCAAATGGAGTGGCGTTACGTGACTCTCAGTGGCTTTATGTAGACAGGCCCACAGACAAAGACAGTGTTCAGTGCACAGCCACATGAACACCCCACCAACATGGCCCTGAGGTCACAATGACAAAAAACAGCGGAGCAAAAGAAGGATTCCATCCAGATCTCCAGGTCCCAGAAGACCAGGTGATCTCTCCTGGGCCACCTCACCATGAATGCCAAGCAGAAGCAGCTCGACACCCTCTTTCTTTCCTTTCGGTTTGCAGCGCAGAGAATCACAAGCAAGAAAGAAATCAGGCAGCGACTCAGCAAACACAGCAAGCCCCTTCAGACCCTTCTGGATGACCCTGGTGGACCCACCACATTCCCAGACACAGAAATCCAACACCTGCAGAGCCCTAGACAGACAGACAGCGACGAGTGAAACCCAGCCCCAGCTGCTGCACCTTTATAAAATATACAGCGTAAACTGAGAGGCTGCAGGAAGCCACGGCCTTCACTCCCTAACCCCATGGGCACCGGCCTAGTGGGCCCCCTGGCCCAACCCTCTCCAGGAGCTCACGTCCCCTACACCCACGCCTACAGCACAGCTCCTGGCTTGCTCCCTCCAAGACAGCATCTTCCCACTCTCCCACCTCCAAATGGTCCTGGCACTTACAAATTCCTGACCCCTGATCCTGGCCCCTGTGTCTCTCCGCCAGGAGTAGGCCTCTGTCCCAAAGTCAACCTGGCACATAAACCATACAACAGAGCCCCGGTCTTGGCATAACCATTTCAAGAGAGGGGGAGCTGCAGTCTGAAGCATATGATCTTACACAAAACTGTTTTTCTTGAGAAAGAAATAAGCCAAAGAGAAATCAAATCTCACCTGGTTTGGGCAGGGAAAGATGATTATCATTTGGGAAAGACAGGACGAGGTTGAGAGGAGGTAAGGATGGGAAAAAGACATGATCACATGGGTCAGAGAAATTCAGGTGAGTGGGGAGGGAGTACAGCACGACAGCCCAAGGCAGGCAGCTCTACAGACTCCCCTCACCAACTATCCCCACACCCCAGAGATGGACTCCCAGTTATCTTTCTGTCCCTCACCCCTGGGTCAGAGGACACTGGTGGAATGAGAAAAGGCAAAGCACTGCATGATTAACTGGAGACACCAGACACCAGCCCCCTCTCTGGTGCACCAGGGCTGTGCTGTGTGGGCACGGGGATGTAGGCACTCTCAGACTGTCCTCTCTGCCTGCACCTCGCATCCTTGGCCAGATGATGTCTGCCAAAGAGCCCAGCCCACCGTGTTGCACACCCCCAACCCCAGGGGAGGAGTGCTTCTGACTACCCACATGTCTCTATGGTAACCATCGCCTCTAACTCAAGGTACCCAGAGAGAAAGGAAACAAACAAATAAGTCAACTTTATGGCCAATGTGGAGGAACAGCAAGAGATGGGCACTGGGAGACAGCAAGATAAGCTCTGTTTGTGGGGATGCAAAGAGGCCCTCCCAGCCAGGAGGCAGATGCCCTGCTATATAGGTCCCAGAACAACTGTCAACATGACGGAAGCCCACTGTAGAATTTTATAGTTTCTCCAATACTTGGGGACATCTATCATATCTCTTACCCCAGAGATGCCTGGGTCATTACTAGCTACAGCCTATGTCCTCCCCAGGCATCTGTCCTGGCCTCTAATGTATTTATGGCATCCTATTGCCCAGCCCCAACTCCCTTCTCTGAATCTCATAAAATTTGTCCCCCTGCTGCACCCTGCGGCCCTCAATGACCCAACCCATCCACATGCCTCTGTACTCCCCTGACCTGTTCACAGAGCACTTTACACATTGCTGAGTCTATACCTATCAGATTAGACGAGTTTGGCAAGCACCCAATACAAGGTTCAGGGAGTGTAGGTTCAAGGTGTGAAAGCCAGGGCCTGACCCTCCTGGCCTCGGGTACTCTCAGGTACTCAGAAGGATCTCACAAGTCAGGCTCTAGGGCCTGGCGCTCCACAATCCTCAGACACTGAGGCAATGCTGCTCCCACCCAGACCAGGCCATTGAGAATTCCAGACCAGGAGGCATCACCCTCCACCCAGGACAGACTGCATCTGCTGCTGCACCGCCAACTTTGTAATTTGATCAAAAAAGCAATCAAGTTCATCTGGCAGGATTTGTTCCCAGAAGCTCTCACCAGTAGCAACCTTCTCTGATGTTTACAGATTCCCTTCCCTTGGGAGTCTGTTCCGCCGCCTGGTGGGCAGGGGGAGGCTGGGTTTGTCAGAGCTGCTCACTTAGTGCATTTCCATCCTAAGTTGCCACTGGGGCCCAGGGACTAGGACAGGCCTGGAGTGGCTACTACTGCCCCAAACAGAAACTCCAAAGGCCCCAAATTACCAGCCTCTATTCCGTGCCACCCACCATTCCCAATATCCTCCTGCTCCCTAAAAACCAAGCTCCCTGGAGACTTCAGGGCCAGTTCCTCCTGACAGCTACCTACATCTCTTACATCGTCACTCTTTTCTACCTGAGTACTTCCAGTTCCCCGTGCAACTCCTTCCCTGGCTTCAAAGTCCACCTACCCTGAAATCCCAACTCTTCTCCAAGTGCTAAAATGCACAACCCTCAACTCCTGGAGTATCTTCAGAAGAAGCCGTAGCCCCCGGAGGCACCCCAGGAAGAGGCCAAGCTGGGGAACACTCACCCCGAGCAGACAACTTCTTGGTATTGATGATTTTTGCTGCATATTCCTGCGTAGAGGTTTTCTTCACACACCTGCGGACCACAGAGAAAGCACCCCTGGAGGGAGAAGGAAGAAAGAACTGGGACACGGAGCACAGCAGAATGACACAGACATGCTTCAGGTCTGGGGACAGGGATGCTCCCATCAACCTTTAGTCAAAATCACACACACGGATGTAGTGGCCATCGCTATCCAACATGAGGCAGAAGGATGTGGCCACTGCGTGACAGTGAACAGGTGTGTGTGGAGAAAGACCCCATTCCCACCCCCACATCTAGTCACTGGGCAAAGCAACAGCCCCAACCTCAGGCAGTACATCGGGAGCTGGTGGGCGACGCTTAAAACACACACCTGCTGCATCACACGGACAGCCCTGTGGTCCTGGCCGAGAGAATCAGAGAAGGAAAGAGACCTGCCCTTCTCTCAGCAGAAATAGGTGAAGGTAGGGGAAGGAGAGATTTGAAAGAGGGTATCGTCCCGGGAGAGACAGCTCCCTCAACCATGGGGAAAGGTGAGGCAAATGAGGCTCAAATCTCCCACAACCGTCTTCAGCCCACTTCAACCCACTGCATCCCGGCTCAGCTGACAGCACGGAAAGAGGGGATCCAGTAGTGGGTCTCAGACATCAATAGCTCCCCTTTCCCCTGATATTTTCCTTTACTCTTCCCCTCCCAAATGGGAGCTCGCACTTTCCAGCTCTGGAAGCGTCTAGGGGGGCGGGCAGGGCGGGGGCTGCAGTGGCCGGGCTCGGCGCCGCGGGTGGGGGTGGGGGGGGCCAGGGCTGCTGCAGAGGCCAGCTCAGTGCGGAGGGGAGGGGGATGCTGCGGCTGCGGCGCGCGGCTCTCGGGACCACTGCAGGGATGGGGGGAGGGGACGGGGGTGCTGCAGCAGAGCCCAGCAGCCCAGCTGGGATCTTGGAAGGGGCACTAGTGGGGGGCGGGGCCGGGCACCAAACATCCCCCCACACTCCGGCACCGCAGCGGGCTTGAAGCTGCAGGGCCGGGAGGGTCCTGAGTGCCAGGCGCGTGGGACACGCGACAGGGTGCTGAGTGAGCTCCTGAGCAGGGTGGGGAGAAGACCGAGAGCTGGCGGGGTCGGGATGAGGGGCGCCTGAAGGGTGCGGGAGGGGCGGGGCTGGAGGGCGCCCAGGAGCGGTCCGGGGGCTGCAGTCCCCAAGGCAGCGCGGGGTGCAGCAGCCCGGGCAGCTGCTGCAGGGCGCGGAGGGGGCTGCGGGGCAGGCAGCCGGGGGTCAAGGCGGCCCCGGAGGCGGCGGGCGGGAAAGGCTGGGGGTGGGGCGGGCTGAGGGGGCGCTGCAGCGGCCGGTGCAGGGCCAGGGGGCGGGGCCAGGAGCCGCATAGCGCCCGGGCGGCGGGGGCAGGGTCGGGGGCCGCGGCGGGCGGCGGGAGGCCGTACTTGCCGAGCTCCTCGAAGAGCTGGTAGTCGTCGGTGAAGCGGGTGCAGGTGGCTGTGGTGGCCATGCTGGCGGCGGGCGGACGCGGCGGTGCAGCCCGCGCCGACGTCGGTGCACAGTCACCGCCGCCCGGCCGAGGGAGCAAGAGGAGGAGACGGGGCTGAGCCCGGCAGCACCGCGAGACTTTACCGGGGAGAGCGAAGGAGGGAGTGACACCCCCGCGCCCGCCCGTCCCGCCCCGCCTCCAGCCCCGCCGGCCCCCCGCCCGGCCCCCGGACCGCCTCCAGGGAGGGGCCTCCGCCGCCGGCCCCGCCCCGCCTCCGGAGCCGCCCGCGTGGGGCCGGACGCGCGGGGGAGCGGAGACTAGGGGGTCCCGGCACCGCGCCATCGGGAGGGAACTGAGAGGTTTGCGACCAGTGGGCTCATCCCGGGGCGGACCCTGCAAGGGCTCAGAATATGTGTGTTGGGACTGGGTAGGGATCTGGACCGCCGAGTTCTGTAGCGTGGCCCCACACACAGGTCCTAAGCCCACAGCCCAGATTAACAACGAAGTGGGAGGGGGCCAAGGTCAAAAAATCCGCGTCAGACTGCACACTGGGGAGGCGCCCCCAGCCTGTGCGGAGCCAGTTCTCAGCAGCCTTCCCTCGGGAAGCTGACAGTCTAGACTTGTGTAAGCATCAAGGCCATTATTAGATAAAACCCTTCAGGCACAGTTTGTTCAGGGAGACCAGGTTAGGGCCAAGAATGCAGGTGGAACTCTGCCTTCCTGCACGCCGACCTGAAAGATGAGAGAGACTTTCTCAGTCAGGCCAGTAATGAAAGGGATGAAGTGGAAACTATTAGAAAAGGCTATGTACTGTGTGGGCTAGAAAAGCAAGTGGAGGAAGGAGAAAATACCCCATTTTTCTTGCAGGACACCCTGTATTTTCATTTTGTGGCACTCATCATATTTTGTAATGATATGTTGACTGGTATGAGAGGCAGCAGAGCTAGAGCAAGGTTGTCTAAAGAGTGAACTCAGGTCAGACTGCCTGGCTTTGATTTCTGGGCAACTCCCTGACTGGCTGTGTGATGTTGGGCAAGTCACTTAATCTTTCCGAATTTCAGTTACATTGTCTGAAAACTGGGAACAATAACAGTATTTACCTCATGGGGCTGTATTAAATGAGCTAAGTCACATAAAGCATTTAGGATAGTACCTGGCACCTAATTAGAACAGTGTTAACTGTAATTATTTGTTTAATATTTGCCTTTCCACTGAATCGTGGTCTCCAATAGGGCAGGTTCTCTGCCTCTTTTGTTCACCGTTGTGTCTATTCTCAGAGTCCCGGACCCTCAGCAAACATTTGTGGAATGAACTCCGGGCCCTGGCAGAGCAGTTACCCTCCCTTCCTCTGTCCCCACTATCAGAAGATGGTAGGACCCAGGCACATAACTGTGTCGGCAGAGGAGAAACAGGCTGGGCAAGTTCCTGACCTGCCCAGACCTCTATACCACAAGTCAGCTATCATCCTCAGCTGGGCAGGGCAGAACTCAGCCAGCTGCTGCAGCTCAGTCTTGGTTACAATAGGACCAGCAGGACACCCACAGAGAGTCAGGCCTTCATTGTCAGCAGGATGGCTCTCCTGGAGAAGGCAGCTGAGAGGCTGAGGCCTCCCAGGCCTCATCCCTGAGGGGATGGGTGGAGCAAAGCTCCTAGGGAGGGGCCCCCCTCCTGTCCTTACCCAAAAGCCCTGGGAGATAGTCTGAGAAGTAGACTGCCCAGTAGGGGCGATTAAGCGAACAGGAGAGGAAAACATTAACAGATTGCCTGGGAGGGCCGAGAAGGATAGGGTTGAGGTGACAGAACACCATGCCCCACCTCTTCCCAGGGCAACAGGAAGTAAGGCGGTGAGGAGTAAGGCCACTTCCTATCTTGAAGCACCGGGGTGAGAACCTGGTTCCAAGTCCCAGTTTGGGGCAGTGAGACTGTACACTAGGGAATGACAGTAAGTCTTGAGTTTCTGCCATTCACTGTAAAGACAGAGTGATAGCTAGACTGCATGCCAGAAATAGGGGCAGCATATAAGTTAATCATCAGTGTGCCCTTACCAAGCTCTCAAGGCGACTTGGTTCCTGACCTCCAGATGCTGAAATTTTATATTCTTTATCATAAAGGTGGAGTGAGAAGACAGGTCAGAACAAGCACAACCACAGACTCAGGGCTACCATGGAGTCCCAGGGGAAAATGTAAAACAGGACCAACCTCCCTGACCTTTCTCATGAGCCCACCATGAGAGGGGTTATCTTCCCAGCTGAGGGTGAGGGTTCTATGCTAGGTACGTTAGGGTAACCATATAAAGCAGTTTGCATTGAGTTTCTGGGTAAAAGGAAAAGTGATGAGAAAAATACTGGGGTGAAGCTTCAGGGATGCATCACAGTATTGAGTAAATGGAGTCAGCCTCCTTTCAAGAACAGAATGAATCAACTGCCTACTATGTGCTCAGCCCATCTCTTTGAGAAGCATCCAAATAAAGTGGAAAATTAGAATTTACACAATCAGAAAGAAACTGAAATTATTCTCTCCTTATTCCTTTCTAGGTCTTCCTCACTTCTCCTTCCCTCCCTCACCACCTCTCAACAGCTCAGACTCTGGTGTGGCTGCAGTGGCTATTTGGGATCTACAGGCACCTTTACTTGCACACACAAACAAGCACCCTTTACGATCCCTCTGGCTGTAGCACCCACACAACCGCCAGCTACCCCAGAGCAATTAGAGGGAAGATACATTTAAATAATGAGTTCCCTAGCTCTCTGAGCATCAGTATCTATGGCAACCTCTTGGGGTCCGGGAGCTGCTCTGTTCCGGTTGCAGCCGGTCCCCTGGGCAGTGCCAGCACTCAGGCCCTGCCCACGGAGCAAGGAACAGGGAATTACACAGGAAATAGATGCCCTGATAATCAGCAGAGGGCCCCACTGGGTGGGACCCTTGGCCATTCTGCTGATCTTTGTCTTTGAAGGCTCCGAAAATTACACCATGGGACTACCCCCTGAATGAGAGAAGCTTCCTTCCCTAATTTTGGAATGCAATTTTAGAGTAAAAAGAAAGGTACTTATTTTTCAGGCCTGAGGAAAATGGGCAGTTGAATGTGAAATATTTAAACGCAAGGGGGCTGGCTGATGCTTTTGGAAACAAAGAAAAGTTACCTGCTTTGTTTGGGGATATTATAAAATAAATTTGAAGAGAATTCAGTCTTGCGCCCATGAAGGGTTTTCAATCCATAATCCACAGAACCCTACAAACCATATATACATATTTTTTTCCAGGTAAGACTTTGCTGAAGGAGTCTCTAGCTAAGAAAAATAAGCCCCTGAGAGAAGTTTGGAAAATCACTGGACCAGTGGCTTCTGAGGTCCCCTCCAACTCTAAGATTCTGTGACTAACTTTGGAGAATTAGGGTTGATGAGGTCATGACCTCTCTCCAAGGACTCACAGAAAATTATTTGTGGTGAGATACTTGACACTAGTGAGAAAACATTATAATGGGGATAGAAAAGAGAGGGAAAGACAAATGAAAACATCTAATTCAGCAATTCCCAAACTTAGGAGGGGGTGAGGGATGCCCCTCTGTCCCCTAGAAGACACTGCACCCCAGTGAGGACGACTGGGAACCATGCTGTGGTCCTCAGTGGGAGTGCCGCCCCTTCCCAGCTCCTGGGTCTAGGAGCTGCAAAAAATAAGGACTAAGAACCACAGATTAAATCAATGACTGCAGTATTTTTTTAAAACAGAAACATATTAAGGCGAGAGGCTGTGCTCCTAAAGGACTGAGCATAGGGAATGAGAAGTTAGGGTGTGAAGCTGAAACTATTTGGGGTGAGGGCTGCAGCATATGGTGTGATGAATTGAGGTGCTCGAATTGATTTGTTTGCCTGAAAAAATTAGTCCCTCATGGAACTTACATTTTCAGAATTTCAGGTGATTTGTAGGAGTACATAATTTGAGGCACTCCCTTTACTTTTCCATCTTGAAGACTGGTGCCAAGGGCAGTCTGAGTCCCACCTTCCCACCCCCAAGTGCAGATTAGGGCTCCCTCTGCCTCTGAACCTCTCCATGAAGCCCCTGTAGACAGTGCACTCCTTGAAGAAAGAGGGAACCTGAACTTTCTTCCTGTATCCTCAACACTTACCATGAAACGTGGCATGTAGTAGGTGCTCAGTAAATATTTGTGGAATGAATGAAAAATGGGGGCCAAGAGGCCAAGATATTTGGGCTGAAGAGGGAGCACTGGTGGAGAGGTGACAGAGTTGTCACCTGAGGAAAAGAGGGAGGTCCTAAGGTGAGGGCCCGGCAGCTTGCAGGAGCAGGAAAGACCAGGACAGGAAGAGCAGTGTGTGGGGCCCCCTGGTGGGCAGACCTGAGGCACACCAGGTGCTGCCAGGGAGCAAAGGGAAAGCAAGAATCTGAAGAAAGGTTTGGTCTGAAGAAGATAAAACCATGATTGTAGCTAAAGTTTAGGAAAAGCTTGCCACATGAGACGGTCACTGAGCACTTCATATAAGTTATTCCACTTAACCCTCACCACCACCCTGTGAGTGTAGGAGCATCGGCCTCATTCTGCAGAAGAGGAAACTGAAATTGAGAAAGGTGAAGTGGATTGCCTAAAGGCAAAAAGCTACTCTGTGGTAGAGCTGGGATGATTGATGGAGGGGAAGTGAATATAAAGGGGTAAGGGGGTTAGTAAATGGCTTGGGGCTTCAAAGCAGATATGTTCCTACCACCAAAGAGCTCTAAGTTGATGTTTTCATTATATTTTATTGATTATTCTATTACAGTTGTCCTAATTTTCCCCCTTTGCCCCCTCCAACCCAGCACCCCCCATGCCCTCAGACAATCCCCCCACCATTATTCATGTCCATGGGTCATGCCTACAAGTTCTTTAGCTACTCAGTTTCCTATGCTGTACTTTACATTCCCCGTGGCTATTCTGTAACTACCTATTTGTACTTCTTAATTGCCTTACCTCTTCACCCATCCTCCCATCTGGCAACCATCAAAAAGCTCCCTGTATCCCAGATTCTATTTTTGTTGTTTGCCTAGTTTGATTTTAGATTCAGTTGTTGATAGATTCGCATTTTTTGTCATTTTATTGTTCATAGTTTTGATCTTCTTTTTCTTAAATAAGTTCCTCTGACAGTTCATAAAATAATGGTTTGATGATGATGAACTCCTTTAGTTTTTTCTTGTCTGGGAAGCTTTTTATCTGCCCTTCAGTTCTAAATGATAGATTTGCTGGGTTGAGCAATCTTGACTTTAGGTCCTGCTTTTCATGACTTTGAATATTTCTTGCCAGTGCCTTCTTGTCTGCAAAGTTTCTTTTGAGAAATCAGCTGAGAGTCTGATGGGAACTCCCCTGTAGTTAACTAACTTCTTGTCTCTTGCTGCTTATAAGATTCTCGTTATCTTTAATCTTTGGCATTTTAATTATGATGTGTCTTGGAGTGGGCCTCTTTGCATCCATCTTGTTTGGGATTCTCAGTGCTTTCTGGACTTGTATGTCTATTTCCTTCATCAAATTAGGGAAGTTTTCTTTCGTTATCTTTTCAACTAGATTTCCAATGTCTTGCTCTTCCTCTTCTCTTTCTGACACCCCTGTGATGCAAATGTTGGACTTCTTGAAGTTGTTACAGAGGCTGCTTATACTGTCCTCACTTTCGTAGATTCCTTTTTTCTTCTTCTTGTTCTGATTGGTTGTTTCTTGCTTCCTTATGTTCCACATCATTAATTTGATTCTTGGCTTCATCCACTCTACTATTGTTTCCCTGTAAATTGTGCTTTATTTCAATTAGTGTATTCTTCATTTCTGACTGGATCTCTATGCTCCTGAGGTCCTCACTAAGTTCCTTGAGCATCCTTATAACCAGTTTTGAACTCTGCATCTGATAGATTGCTTATCTCCACCTCGTTTAGTTCTATTTCTGAAGTTTTGATCTGTTTCTTCATCTGGGTCATGTTTTTGACTCCTCGTTTTGGCAGCTTCTCTGTGTTTGTTTCTACGTATTAAGTAGAGCTGCTTTGACTCCTGTCTTCATAGTGTGGCCTAATGCAGTAGGTATCCTGTAGGGTCCAGTGGCACAGCCTCCCCTATCACCGAAGCTGGGTACTCGAGGTGCACCCTTCTTGTGGGCCGATCAACCACCCTCCTCTTGTAGTTGAGCCTTGGTTGCTATTGAAGATTAATGGGAGGATTTATCCAGGCCAGTCAGCTGCAAGGATTGGCTGTGACCATTGACCACCCATCTCCACCCTCTATGGAGGATCAGCTGAGCAGGGGCGGGGTGGTGGTGCTCTTGATGTGGTCTGTAGCTATTCACTGGGTGCACTGGCCCTGGGGTTTCCTGGGTGGTGCAGACCAAGTTCAGCCCCCCACTTGTGTTTTTCCTGAGGCCACTCTGCCTGAGCTGTAAAACAATTTAAGATAGCTGCTACTTGTGCTGGGCTTGAAGATTTCCAGATGAAGCCAAGCTGTGAATCTAGGCTGGCTGCTGCTAATGTCAGGCCTGGGGCTCACTGAGGCCAGCTGTTATTTGATAAGATTTAGGAAGTTGTTAAACATGAGCCAAGACCACCCTTTCATATGGAAAAGCATCTTCGGTTGGGCCCATAAGTTGGGTGGGGCAGAGAGTCTCAGGATCTCCAAGGCCAGTCAAATAGTTAGTCAGGTTGATGGAGTCACGGACACGGCACCAGCTTGCTGGCTCTGTGGGGGGAGGGCTCAGCAAAGGGACAAGGGCCTCTCTCACCTTGATGCCGGACTTCAGTTTCCTCCTGTGTACCGCAGGTGCCTTTCAGGCTGCTACCCTGCTGCTGTAGCTGAGAGGGAGTGAGTCTGAGTAGGTGAGTCTGTGTGTGGGTTCTTTAAGAACTGCTCGGGGCTCCAGAAGTTTCTTCCATGGAATCAATTCCCGCTGGTTTTTGTAGCCGGAAGTTGTGGGAACTAACCTTCCTTGCATTGGAACCGTGGGCTGGGCCCTGGTTTGGGGCTGGGACACCTGGTTTTGGCTCACTCCCAAAATATCCCTCCTGAATTTTTTTATCCACCACACATGGGTGATGGACCAGTCCAATCTGCATCAGCACCCTCCTTACCAGTCTGGATGGATTTGGTTTCTCTAATTCTGTAGTTGTCAGACTTCCATTCAACTCATTTTCTGGTGGTTCTGAGTGATGGTAGTTTTATATTTTAGTAGAACTAAATTTTGTAATTTTGACGTGGTTATGCAAAGAGGGAAGCCATGTCTGCCTATGCTGCCTGTAGATTGATTCTTAAACCCAACGTGGGTTTTTCCTAATCTAGTCCCAGTTCTGAATCCAGGCACTCACTCAGAGGTGACATTCATTTACTCAGTCATTTCATATCATTTTATTGAGCACCTTCTTTGTGCCCAGTCATTTGGGAAAAAGAAGAGAACAATCCCATAAAACTCCTGTCCTCAGAATTTACATACTTGTCGGCAGACAATGGACCTAGAAAGAGGTCACTTTAGACTTGGAGTAAGAACATAAAAGAAAGCGACTGGCTAGAGAGTAAGGGAGGAAGGTGGCAATAGAGGATTTCTTTTATTTTTTTAAAAAGATTTTTATGTATTTATTTTTAGAAATGGGGAAGGGAGGGAGGGAGAAAGAGAAACATCAATGTGTGGTTACCTTTCATACATCCCCTACTGGGGACCAGCCCCACAACCCAGGCAAGTGCCCTGACTGGGAATTGAACTGGCGACCTTTTGGTTTGCAAGCTGACGCTCAATCCACTGAGCCACACCAGCCAGGGCACTTTCCTGAACTGAAGTTTTCAAACAGGGCTGCTTTCAGAAAGTGACTTTTGAGGGCGATCTAAATGATGATAAGGAGGTAGTCATTTGAAGATCTGGAACAAAAAGCATTTCTGATGGAAAGAACAGCCGCAAAGGCCTGAAATGAAAATAGTCACAGTATATTTCAGGGTTGGACCGAGTGCTGGTGTGGCAGGAGCAGAGTGGGCACAGCAGGAAGAAGAAGAGGAGGAGGAGGCCCTGGAGGCCCTAGTAAAACCCATTATCCTGGCACAGCCACCCTAGTGCTCCTTCCAAACTCCATAGGTCACAGGGAGTCCACAAGGACAGGCTGCCTCCACGCTCACAAAGGGTGAGACCTGATTCCCGGCTCAGTGCCAGAAGGTCCCTTTATCAAGGCCGGACATAAATGTGGACCTGGAGCTGGAAAGGATGCTGTTCCTGGGCTACCACAAAGGTGGGCAGTGGACATGGGCTCAGGATTACTTCTCAGAGCTCCAGGGGCTCTGGGGGTGGTGTGCTGGCGGAGTCTGCAGAAACGGCCAGTGTCCCCTTGGCCCCTTTAGACAACAATGTCCCTGCTCTAGGTAAGCTTCAGTCCTAACTCCCATAGGGGAAAGCAAGATGGGCCAGAAATAGGTCCTGTTTTAAAGGAGCTTCATTCACTGGGGGCAAGAGGATAAGCCTGGAAATAAAACAATGATTCAAGAAAAAAGATTAGTAGCAGAGTCAGCCTCTGGATCTTTGTACAGATGGCTGCTTGAATCCTACTTCCCTTCCCTCTGCCCATCCTCCAGTTCTCTGCTCGGGTGTCGCTTTCCCATAGCACTGCACCCTGGAATCCTGACCAGGCCAAATCCTTGTAATGACAGCCCTCAAAGTGCCATCCACCACTTCAAAGCACTGCCCATGAGGATAGGGTCTGTGTCTGTGTTCATGCTGGTATCCTCAGTGCCTAAAGTTTTGGGAGCGTAGTAGGTGCTACAGGGGCTCAGAATGGTTTTATCCCAAGATGTGCCTCTGTGGTATGTGGAGTCTTTTGAGCTAAAGGCAACTGAGACCCTTCAGGCTCAAGAGAAACTTCTGCCCCTACCCCTTATGATGGGCCTTGCCCATAATAAGAGATTGTCAGAGATAAGCTTTTTTTGATGTTTTTATAGGATAGACAAAGTTCTAAATACTGAACATCTGAACATCGGCCCCCTACAATGACCTGACGAAGCTCCGGGACACCTTACCTCACTCATCCCTAGCTCAGAATGCCATATGTAACTCACTTTAACTTTCCGTCCCCGCATGTGTGTGGGTCTCCGACTCAGGTATGTGGGGTTTCCAAATGTATACATGCAATTAAATTTAGTTATTGTCTCTTGTTAGTGTCTTTTTAAAATTGAATTACTAGATCAATAGAAAGAATCTGGAGGGTAGGGGAAAGCGTCTTTCTCCCCCACGGTACGCAGTAAATTCATGGAAGGTAAAGGCAAAGTACTATGGGAATTGTAAAGGGAGAGGAATCAGGTAAGCTGGAACAATCAGAAAAGACTTCGTGGAGGAGATGTAAGGAGGGGGAGGATGTTGGCAGGTGGAGGTGGAGGTAAGGTAAGGCATTGCTGGTGAAGAAGAGAGTGTGCGTCAGGCCCTGAAACACTGAGGACTTGGCCGGTGTTTGGAATACTGAGTGGTGAGGAGAGTGGGAGGGGAGGGTATGGAGGAGGCGGGACCAGGATGTGAAGCTGGGGACCATCGGAAGTAGACACTTTCTGACTGGGTGGGCTTACAGGCCAGGCAGAAATGGGCCTCAGAAGGACCAATGTCCACCTTCCTGGTTTCCCGAGCAGGTCCAAAGGCTCTTAGGTTTCAGACCTGAACTAAACATATTATCTACCCGATATTCCCACTGGAGTGTCCTGCTGTCCCCTCAAATTCAACGTGATCCAAATCCAAAGTAATCACATTGAGAAGCAGTGTGACATGGCGGTTAAGAACCCTGAAGCCAAATCCTGGCTCTACCTGTAACTGACTGTGAGGGCCTGGGGGTTTTAACTTCTCAGTGCCTTAGTTTCCTCACCGACAGAATGGGGATAATGATAGTGCTCACCGCACAGGGTTTTATGAAAAGTAAATTATTAGTACATAAGATGAGTAAAACAGTGTCTTTCATAGTCGTGGCTCAATAAATATTAATTATTATTATTTTTAAAATGATATAAATTTTATTTATTTTTAATTGAGTTTGAGAGAGACAGAGGAAGGGAGAGAGAGACAGAAGGATGGGGGGTGGGGAGGAAGAGAGAGAGAGAGAGAGCGTGCGCGCGCGCAACCTGTTGCTCCACCCACCTATGCATTCATTGGTTGCCTCTTACGTGTGCCCTGGGCGTGGGTGTCTAACCCACAACCTTGGTGCATTTGGTCAATGCTCTAACCAGCTGGGCTACCTAGCCAGGGCTAATATTAATTATTATAATTATTCCCCGAGCCATCCTTGACTAGTTGTCTTCTCCAGTTCTTTTGGCTCTGATAGTGACATGATTATCCTGCCAATGATCTAGGTTCAGACGCTTGGAATCAACTTCGACTTATCCCTTATCTCGCTTAGGGGCCAGAGCTGGGTTTGAATTCTGCCACTTACTAGTTGTGTAACCTTGGGGAAGTTACTTAAACTCCCTGGGCTTTATGTTCTTCAGCGGTAAAATAGAGATGCCTTAACTCTCACTATAGGGCTGTTATAATAATTTAATGACAATATTTAAAGGCGAATGGCTCAATGACTTATGTTCAATAAATGGTAGTTATTACTGTCATCTTGTATATCATTAGGAACCAGCACCAGTATATTTTCTCCTTTAAATATCTTCGTATTCATTCCATTGTTCGAATTTCCCTCCCACCATCCTAGACTAGGCCTGCCTTGCCCTCCGGACTTACTACAGCAGCCCTCCTAACTTTGTCAATTCCATTTCCTTCCTCCCTCCCTCCCTCTCCCCACCCCCTTCTAATTGAATTTCCACTCTTTTCAGGACACTGTCTCAGTGCTGAGGAAGAGCAATAGACAAAAACAAATGCTGTGTCTGTCCTCAAGAAGCTACCTTCTCTTGAGAGGAACAAACTATAAACAAACAAATATTTAATATATGAGTTGGTGATAAGTGCTATGAAGAAAATTAAAACAGGAAAAGGGGATGGAGGTTCTATTTAATATAGGGTGGTCAGGACCCTGGCTGGTGTGGCTCAGTGGTTGAGTGCTGGCCTGCAAATCAAAGGGTCGCCAGTTCGATTCCCAGTCTAGGGCACATGCCTGGGATGCAGACCAGGTCCCCAGTAGGGGGCGTGTGAGAGGCAACCACACATTGATGTTTCTCTCCCTCTTTCCCTCTCCCTTATCCTCTCTAAGAAATAAATAAAATCTTTGAAAAAATTTAAAAGGAACAAATATAGGGTAGTTAGGGAAGACTCCTCTGCCAAGGGGAACATATAGGCAGAGATCTACAGGAAATAAGTCACTTTTAGTTTGTCACAACTTTGCTGTAATGCTGTTTCTTTCAGAGTTAAGTATGAATGTTCATGTATAACTTTCTAGATTCTCTGTAATTCTAGTCACTCTTGTGATTTCGTACTGCTCCCAGAATGCCCTGCTTCTGCAGACATGCTCAACATGCTTAAGAATGTACATTGTAAGATTAACAGTACTTATCTCTGATAGTGCTTTTAGTGTGAATTTTTCCTCTTCCTTAAAAATGTTCTTTCTAAATTTTTACAATAAGATTTTATTTATTTATTTTCAGTGTGAGGGAAAAGGAGAAAAAAGAGAGGCAGAGAGACATCGATGTGCAGGAGAAACATCAGTTGGTTGCCTTTCGCACACCCCCAACAGGGGACCTGGCCGGCAACCCAGGTGTGTGCCCTGACCTTGAATAAAACCGATGACCTTTCCATTCAGAGGCCGGTGCTCAATCCACTGAGCCACACCAGCCAGGGCATGTTCCTTCTAAATTTTTAAATGATGAACAGAGATTACCTGAATAATAGCAACAGTTAGAGTATACTTTCTCCTTATCATCTTAATTTAATCTTTACATAACTCTGCAATGTAAAATTAAAATAATTTTTTGCCCTGGCTGGTTTGTCTCAGTGGATTGAGTGCTGGCCTGTGGACCAAAAGATCAATAGTTCAATTCCCAGTCAGGAAACATGCCTGGGTTGTGGGTCAGGTATCCAGCTGCGGATGTGCAAGAGGCAACTGACTGATGTATCTCTCACGCATTGATGTTTCTCTCCATCTCTTTCTCCCTCCTTTCCATTCTCTCTAAAAATAAATTAAAATCTTTTAAAAAATAATTTTTTATTTATTGATTTTTAGAGAGGGGAAGGGTGGGGGGAGAGAAGGAAACATCAATTTGTTGTTCCACTTATTTGCGCGTTCGTTGGTTGCTTCTTGTCGTGCCCTAACTGGTGATCAAACCTGCAACCTTGGTATCTCAGGCTGATGCTCTAACCAACCAAGCTACACAGCCAGGGCCTGCAAGGTAAATTTTATAAGCCCATTTTACAGATGAGAAAACTGAGGCGCAGAGAAGTTGTGTTGATCCACTGACCTCAGCTCTTGCTATGTTTGGCACCTAATGACAGGCCTGCTGTATGATTTTTTTAAATTTAGTTTTTCCTTCTCAATCATACATAGGTTTCTTGAGGGCAGAGCCCTTGTCTTAAGCTTCTATCTCCCCTTCCCCTCTTCTGATAGCTTTCATCAGAGTTCTGTGTACTGTACTCTGCTTTTTAATGGATTGGTCTGTTAGATGTCTGCTGTCTTTCTATATGCTCCATTATCTTGCTGGGGGTGCCATCTTGTATTCATTAGACCATGACCCAAGGATGGAGAACCTGGAGATGCTTGGGGCAAAGAGGTGAGGAAGCTGGACCTCCACCCCAGAAGGGCAATGATTCTGCTTGTCCACTAGAGGCCGCAGTAGGTCCGGTTTTAGAGAGCCAACAGGGTTGTGGATTACTCAACTGACCCCACCCCAGGAGTCATTTCCAACACCGAGTCTATCCTAGAACCTAAGGCCCCAGGAATAGCCTACCAGTGTCTGTGGCTTCAGTCTCTTCCAATAGATCACCAGACTTCTGGACCTGGGATGAGTTAGCTCCAGAACAAAAGTTGCTGATGGTACACCCTACTGTGTACCCTGTAGCGTGTTAAATAAACTCCGGGACTAACTCAGTGAACAGGACAGACTCTGTTGGCTGCCTTCTCAGCTCTTATGATCTGAGAAAATATACAGACAATTAATCAAAAAATTTTGTATTTGTGGTAGCTGCTGACATGATTTCTGTTCCAGCGTTAGTTCTCCTTGGGCCTCATTTCACTGGGATTGTCCCATAGGATATCTACTTGCTTTAGAGAAATGAAATAAAGATGAGAGGCAGAAAAAAGAGCTTTGCCCACAGTCAGAGAACCACTGCAGAGCTCCCTGCTCTCTGAGATGGAAGGATTCCCCGGGTGGGTGCTGGTGGCAAGGAAGCGCCAGGCCACCTCACCACAGCTTCTCTGCTCCCCTTTCTCCCGTCATCTGGGAGCCTTGCTGATTCCCCAGGTTTAGGAACGTGACCCAGACTGCTGGCTTTCTCACTGTTTCTCTTTGCCTTGTCCTTTTCTTTTCTCCTTTCCCACTGCTTATCAGTCAGTCAATGTATTTATTAAATTTTACATTCAAGGAACCCCCCCTTTTTTTTTTTTTTTTTTTACCCAGAACCATGAGGTCAAGGAAGTTACAACAGAGTTGGGGAGATAAAACCACTAGAGAGAGGGGTAGAGGCAGACAGGTGGACACTCACGAAATGCAGCATTTTGATAAGTGCAAATGGGCTGCTGCAGACAGTCACTGCTGCGGTGGATCCCGGGGGACTGAGGAAGTCTGGGAAGGTTCTCCTCCTGGAGGAGGGGAGCAGGGCCTTCCGGGATGAGCCTTTGATCTGCCCCGTGGTGGGGTTTCTCTGGAAGAGGTATTTTCAAAGAAGAGAGAGGAAGATAAGACACCCGCATGGCCCAGCTGTTCATTCCGCTGTGCCTGGACAAGGGGCTCAGAGGCCCATGTGCTCAACATTCCTGAGAAGCAGCTTCTGAGTCAGAGCCCCAGAAACAGCTGAGGTAGCTTCAGGCGGGAGTCTTGGCTCTCTTTTCTCCTTTTCTGTCCAAAAGCTACTCCCTCCCCAGCTATTTGGATGTGACCAGAAACCCAAGCAGGGCTCTGGGGTGGGAGCCTGGCTCAGCTAGTCTATAAAATGTATTTGGTCCCTGAATCCCCTCCTGGGCTGCAGCCCTGAAGTTAAGGCCTGAGCCCAATGCCACCTATGCCAGGAAGCCCAAGGGGTGAGGGAGACTCACCTGTGCTTACAAGTCACAGCTCCCAATGCAGTCATTGTTGGGCTGCCCCTGGGAAGGGGGTCTTAACTAGGACTTGGCTTGAGTTAAGACAGCAGCATTCCCCTGGCAATCTGCCAGCACCTCCTCACTGGCTGGGCGTGGGGCCCAGGACATGCCAGGGCAATGCCAGAGAGCTGACTCAGGGGGTGGTATGAGGGGAATAGAGAAACCCTTCACGCCCACTAACTAAGAGAGGAGAGGAAGCTGCCCTGATTGCCCACTGTGGGTCCGTGACTGGGGCATTCCTCAGCCACTGGCCCATGAAGCCCCATGTTTCCGGTAGCCACCAGGAGAAGGCCAAGGCCCCCCCACTCCCTGAGTCCCCCTCTTCCAACAAAGACTTCTAGATGTGCAAGTCTAGGTTTCCACACTCCTGTCTGCAACTGATTCAGGCTCTGCAATGGTCACTTTCTTAAGATTGTGACCTTGGGCAAGTCACTTACTCTGCTGTATCCTAGACTCCTTATATTTAAGGTGGGATAAATAATACCTGCCTGCCTGATAGGACTGTGGTAAAGATCAAATGAAATCATGTCTATGGAGGTATCATACACTATAAAGCACATTTATAATAAGGTACTACTATTGTCATGTGTATTTCTGAGAATTATAGCTGCTGGCCCCTGAATCTCAAAGTCCTTCTCTTTGTCTCTTTTGCCTGACATGTTGCTCTGAAGCCAACGCTAGCATCCTAACTCAGTCCTGAGCCTCAGAGGCATGGACATCAGGCCCTTCTGCCCAGCGCTACGGTGCCAACTCAGGGAAGCAGTTCCCAACAGCTCAGCTCTATAAAACCGGTTCTTTCCCTTCTAAGCAGACTCCTCCAGTCCAGTTTGCCTGCAGTGATGACAAAGGAGCCTAAAATAGCACAGGCTGTGCAAACACTGCTGGAGAGAAAGCTTGGGGCATAAGGTGCTGCCTGTCACCTGTGGGCCTGTCTGGGCATCCCAGCCAGGTGCAGCCCTCCATCCCCCAGGGGCTGGCATGTCTTCCCCTCTGCAGCACCAGGATGACAGTGCCTACTGTCAGCACTTTGGATGGCTGAATTGGATGACTACCTAGAAAGTTGGCTTGGCCGGAGGTGTGGAAGGGGGGCTCACACTTCCCCTTACCAGCTCCTCACACCCACATTCTTAGGACCTTTCCTTGCACCAACAGGCCAGGCAAGCTGGGCTAAGATCATCCAGTGCAATAGCCTCGTCATGGCCCCACGGAGGTTGTGGACTGGGGACCAGGTGAGTCTGATTCTGAGGACCCTGCAGCCAGCAGGTCCTGGCTTGTCACTCTTGCTGCAGAACCAGTTTGGTGAGGGCGGCTGCTGGGCCTGTCTGGTTCTGAGACTTCTCAACGTGAGTTACCCTGGTGGGAGTGGAGGCTGACGAGACCCGATTCGCAAGAGGCCTTGCAGCAGTAAGCCGTGAGTAGGAGCGACCATTCGAGCAGCAGCATTCATTGCTGTTCAGCAGCTCTCAAATTCTGTGTTTCGAGCAGTTGCTTCCATGGGACACGAGTCTCCTCCATCTTTAGGAATTTCTCATCCAAATCTTTTGTTAGCAGATGTGTTCCTTTCCTGGTTGAGAAACTATGAGAAAGACAGATGAAGTCTTAATGTACATCACTACCAAATAAACTGATGGTCTCTTGGTCTAATCCAGCCTTCGAACCTGTTTCTATTGATGTGCACCCTTTGAATATCAAAGTTTTAACATAAAAAGGAATCTAGATTTCAAATATTTCTTAACGTTTTTTTGTCCTTATGTTGGTTTCTCCCAGAAGCAGATCCTAAGACAGGCTTCTGAAGCATGTAGTTTATTTGGTGAGTGATCCTAGGTAGCACCAGTTAGGGAGTGGGGAAATGGACAGGGAGGAGAAGGGTGGAGGCCAATAAGGATAAACTGTCAAGGTAGTTAGTTACCACATGGGCATCTGGAGTTTAATTCTCCTGGGGATCTTGGGAAAAGATGTCTCAAAGCTCTCTTGCCTGAGGCACTGGCATATTTATCCACCAAACCCATCAGTCATTGTCTGGGAGCTTGTAAAGGTGGGAGAGTAAAGGTAATGGTGGTATTAATTCCTGGGGGAATATCTAGCCTATTGTACCATAGGAAAAAGTAGGCTCCAAAGGCCAAGAGAAGCTGGAACTGAGAGCATCTGCTACAATATGGAAAACCTAGCAAACTGGTCCTCACTTCCCACTTGCTAACAGTTACCAGGAGTTGAGTAGCAATGTCCCTTTAAACAAGATAAGAGCTCTCCAGTCTGCCATAGTCCTCACTCCTCCCTATTGTCCTGCATTCAGCTTGCTCTACTCTTTACATTACCTGCTTAGCCTTTGTGTTTGTAACACTTGGTTCATGCCTATGCATAGGCTACTCCACTACCACTATGAATCCCACTCCTCTGTTTCCGATAACTTGTTTCTTATTCTTCTTTGCATCCTACTGGACAGCTAGCCCAGTGATTCCGAAACACGTGGAGTGATTATTTCTGTTTCTCTAGCCCTATACTCTGAAATATTTAATTCCCTGCATCTCAGATCACGTTCCCCCCATGTTGTTATACATGAGGCGCCAGAACATGTGGAAGAGGTCCTCGCTTTGGGGACTGACTTGGGAGGCCCTTGATTATCTCTTCAACATCTCCAACCTGATTGGCTTTCAGTTCTTGAGATGCACTGAGCTCCTTTTTGCCTCATGTCAGTTCCTCTGTCTGGAAAGTTCTTTTCCCCTTTATGACAGGCTCCCTATAGTCACCCTTTAGTACTCAGCTTAAATGCAGCCTCCCCAGCCAAGCCTTTCGTATCAGTCTCTCTTTCACCCCGAACTAGGTTATGTCCCTCACTGCATATTTTTTCAGTTTTTTTCCTTAATGAATTCACAATAATTAGAAACATATTGGTGTAATTTTATTTACACTGGGCTCCCAGTATTAATGCAGTTAACTTAGTACAAACCCAACTATACACATTCAGCTAAAAGACCGAGAAACAAAGAAATTCCTTTATTTAAAGTTTCATTCTACCATTAAAAGCCAGATCGCTACATCTTCTGCCTCATGATCACATCCAAAGTACACAGAGAAATCAGTGTTATTTCTTGGCCTTTGTACTTCTAAATGCCAAGGTCCTGGTGACTTAAGGAATTTTCAAGAATAATTTTGTAATCTTTGTCTCTGAACTGATTTTAGAATCTACTACCACCCCTATAAATACACACAAATCTGCTGCACTATCAGCCTTTCCTTCTAGACTGCAGCTTCCCGAGGACAGACAATAGGCCTGCCTCCATCACTGCACGGTCCTCAGGACCTAGCAAAGTGCTTACCGGTAAGTATTCGATAAACCTTTGTTGAATGAATAATGACAGACAACCGGTGGCGGATGGATGATGGGGGAAGGACTGTGAGAGCTGTGGGAAGCTGTGCTGTGGAGGATGCAACTGGGGAGAGGCTAGTGTGGCTGAGCTCCCTACCAGGTTGTGGGGAGAAGGGATGAAGGAAGCAAGGTGGTAAAACTGCTGCGATTGGACGGTCCCCCTAAAGGCCTGCACTTCCACAAGTCTCGGGATTTGTTAAGTATTCCATTCTACTTTCTCTCAAAGCAAGATCGCTGGATGACAGACTCATGCCTGGCAGCGCATCATTGGGCCGTGAGTCACCGCACAGAGCTGCTGTGCCCCTCAGGGTGCAGACAGTGCACAGGATCCTCTGGGATTCCTGGCCCGAACCAAAACCCCCGGCCAACTCCCTCCCCTGTACCTGCCCGTGATCCCTCTCCTAGCCCCAAACACTGCTTTGACCCCAGTGCCAACCCTGGTCACAACTGTTTTTACAACCCTGGAGCCCATCTCAACCTGGATTCCCATCGTGACTCTAACATGATGGCCCAGATACACCCACACTTCTGATTAACTACATTATACATCTGTACCTTTGTTGTTATTTATAAATCTCTTAGGCACATTATTTTATTTAACATTTACAACTCTATGTAACCGTCCCCATTTTACAAATGAGAGAACTGGGACTCAGTGGGGAAAAGGCGCGCCCTGGCTGGTTGGCTTGGTTGAGCGTCATGCTGCAAAGCAAAAGTCCCTGGATCGATGCCTGGTTGGGGCACAGGCCTC
Source organism: Artibeus jamaicensis (assembly GCF_021234435.1). Taxonomy (NCBI): domain Eukaryota; kingdom Metazoa; phylum Chordata; class Mammalia; order Chiroptera; family Phyllostomidae; genus Artibeus; species Artibeus jamaicensis. The sequence goes on from NW_026521788.1 coordinate 25,277,119, forward strand.
GGCTGCAGGTTTGGCCCCTGGTCGGGGCGTGTATGAGATGCAATCAATGGAAGTTTTTCTCCCTTTTTTTCTCCCTCCTTTCCCCTCTCTCTAAAAAAAAAAAGAAAAGAAAAAGGGAAAATGCTCAAGGTCACACTGCTAGTAAATTGGGGAGCCCAGATCAGATTTAGGTCCCCATGGCCCCTCTGGCAAAATGATCTTAAATAATCCAAGTGACCTTAGTACCTCAGGATACTAATAACAGTTGTGATAATAATAATAGGCTGAGCCCTGGCTGGCGTAGCTCAGTGGATTGAGCACGGGCCGGTGAAGCAAATAGTCGCCAGTTCGATTACCAGTCAGGGCACATGCCTGGGTTGTGGGCCAGGTCCCCAGTAGGGGACACATGAGAGGCAATCACACATTGATGGTTCTCTCCCACTCTTTTTCCTTCCCTTCCCCTCTCTCTAAAAAAAATATAAATATATTTATAAAAAAATAATAACAGGCTTAACTTACTGGGCAATTTCTTTGTGACAAGCAAAAATGCTGAGAGGTGTCTGATACGTTACCTCATCGAATCCCCCACACAGGCTGCAGAGCTCTGGGGCCCCACTTTACAAGCGAGGAAACCACGGCTTATAGAGGTTAAGTGACTTGCCCAATGTCATACGACTTGTACAAGACAAGCCAGAATTTGAACCCAAGTCTCCCTGACTTTAAATGCAATTCTCTTGAAACTTTACAAAGAAGTGGGAAGGTGACAGGAAGGAGCTGGGAGCCTCAGTCTTGCAGCCATTCTCCCATCGTACCTTTCTCACCGTAGTGCCAAATACCAGAGTATTGTGCTTGATTATCAAAACTGGGTCAAAAATGAGTCAGTCTTTGGTAGGACTGACTCACTGTGGTGTCTGTCAGCTCTAAAATGAGACAGGAAGCCTCAGAGAACAACTGCCGGCTGACCACTGTGGAGTAGCTGAAGATCCCAGAAGCACCCACCATAAGCCCTGCAGCAATCGGACATGGAAACCCATGTGTCTGCCAAAGACTTTAGACTTATTTTGAAAGATAAGACCCTCCAATGCTCTTTTATTTCTTCATATGTAGCTCTACCCCCTAACAGGGCCCTGTGTCGGTCTCAACTTCTCTGTCTCATCTCTGACTCCTGTACTATCCTTTTCCTTCACAGATGAGTTTGTTTATCTCCATCCCAGTCCCTGTCCCCGTCCCAGCTCACGACTTCGAATATCTTTGCTGCCGCCTTCTCATGTCCTGTGTTTCCGAGTCTCATCTCAGGGCCTGGTAGATCCCTGTGTTATGGCACTCCCTCCTCCCTGCCCCATTTTTGGCAATTATTCATTTTTTGCAAAATATATATAATGTGACATTTACCATTTTAACCATTAAAATATTTTATTTTTTATTGTGGAAAAAGAAAATATAAAATCTATTTTTTATCTGTTTTAAGTGTACAGTTCCGTGGAATTAAGTATAGTCATATTGTTATACAACCATCACCACTATTCATTTCTAGAAATATTTCTTTCTTTAAAAAAACTTATTGATTGGTTTTACAGAGAGAGACAGAGAGAGAGAGTTGTCATTCCACTTATTTATTTATTCATTGTTGCTTCTTGCATGTGCCCTGACTGGGGATGGAACCTGCAACCTTGGCGTATCTGGACAGTGCTCTGACCCACGGAGCTACCCAGCCAGGTCCCATTTCCAGAACTTCATCATTCCAAACAGAAACTCTGTACCCATTAAACAATAACTCCCCAACCCCTTCCCCTGAACACCTGGTAACCCCTATGTTCTACTTTTTCTCTGCATGAATTTGCCTATTTTAGGTACCTCATTTTAAGTGGAATCATGAAAAGTTCATAGCATATGACCTATTGTGTGTGGTTTATTTTACTAAACATAATGTTTTCAAGGTCCATTCATGTTGGAACATGTATCAGAATTTCATTCCTTTTTAGGTCTGAGTGGTATTCCATTGCATGCTATGCCACATTTGTTTATCCATTCTTCTGTTAATGGGCAGCTGGGTCGCTTCACCTCTTGGCTGTTGTGAATAATGCTGCTGTGCACACGGGTGTGCAGACACCTGTTTGAGTCTCCACTTTCAGTTGTTTTGGGTGTATTCCTAGGAGTGGAATTGTTTGAACGTATGTTAGTTCTATGCGACTTTTGAGGATTTGCCAAACTCTCATCCACAGTGGCTGCACCATTTTCCATTCCCACCAGCAAGCAATGCACAGGGTTCCAATTTTTCCGCATCCTCACCAATACTTGTTATTTTCCACTTTTTTGATAATAACCATCCTAACAGGTGTGAGGTGGTATGTGAACACAGTGTGTGTTCTCCAGTCCAAGTGCTCCAGATTTCTAGGGTCTTCTCCACCCCTGGCTCTGACGATGGGCATTTCCCTGTGGCAGAGAAACCACCATCATTGCTGATCAGCAGCCAACATCCTTCCTTCTCCTGACCCTCTGGTCTCTCCTTCAGGCTCTGAAGAGCTGCTTTTTTCCCTCTACCTTTTGCTTATGGAGAATTGGACTAAAAAATAATACAGACTCTGGGAAAAACACTAATTCAATTTCTTTAGATCAACAGTCTTCTGAGTTCCTTTTTCCATGCAGTCTTCCAGACCAGAGACGATTGTGCGGACTCCATGGGGACCGACTTTATGGCTCTGACCTGCCACTGACCCCAGGCCTAGAACTGCATCCAGAGCCTCGGGCTAAATTGTTTCTTGGTGTCATCAGGACCCAAGGGAACAGCTTATATTTTAGCTACAACTCCCAAGCTATTTGAATCAGGCTGCTCTCTAGCCCCTTCCTTTGCTGAGGCTGGATTCCGTGGTTCAGATCTCTAACGCAGATTCTGGGTGGGTGATTCACCCGTTGCCTGAGCCTCATGACTCCGTGAGGGAAATTCGGAGACCTGGAATTTCGGTCAGGATTCCCTGTTCACATTCCCAGAACCCAGGCTCTCTGGGGCAACATTTGTTTATCTTGTTTAATACGCACGTCCTCTCTGTGGACTTCTGATGTCAAGAGCAGGGTGCGTCAAACCAGGCCCCCCCAGGTCCCCAGACATCCTGGCCTTTGCTTCAGCCCAAGCCTCACTCCTTTGCTTAAAGGTGCTGATGTAAATTTCTTTTTCTTCAGCTGCTCTGTCTTCTGCAAAGGCAGGTGGAAAAAAGTCCTTCTGCATTCCACAAAAGAGAAAACGGAGGCCCACGGAGGGAAGTGACTCACCAAGGGTCACAGATGGAGTCAGCAACCATCAGGGAATGGGCCTCTGTCTTCTGACTCCTGAAACCACAGCCCTCGCCACAGGCAGTCACCTCTTCCTCAAGAAAAAGCTCTCCCTCGAGCTCAGAGATATGGCCTGTGTACTTGACAGGTGCCACTGGGATTGGGCAGTGGGGCTCTCTACCCTCAGTCTTCCCACTCAAATCCCTGAGACTATTGGCTTTCAAATGTGGATTTCATGTTTCAGCCCTTCCATAGAACTTTCTAAGGCTCTTTGTAAAGCAAAACATATGACCATGAGTGTTTGGGAAAACAAAAGCACCCTCAGAACAGGAACAAAGACAGCTAGAGCAGTCCTAATGCCTTCCTTTGCACTGCCATTTCCTTGCTGGTGTCCTCTCATTCCAGTTCTCACCCCGCCCCCCCTCCACCCAGTCTCAGGGGTTTATCAGTCCTGCCCCTCCCCCCAAATCCCTCCAGCCCAAACCCAGAATATCTTCCTGTACTTTACTCTCTCTTCTTCTTCTTGTGATTGATGATGTGAGATGATACAATGTCCATATGATAAGATAAAGGGAGGCGAATGACACAGCCATTGTAAGGTGAAGTTAGGCTACTACTGACCTGACCATAAGGGTTACTTAAACACAGCACTGTGATACCTTGACAATCAATCTGATAACCAAGACGTCTGCTACGTGACTAATGGGAGGGTAGCATAGCCAGCGTGGAGACTCTAGACAAAGGGATGATTCCCAGCCCAGGAGGGGCAGTGGGACAGAGAGGGACTGCATGAGATTTTGTCATGCTACTCAGAATGGCATGCAATCTAAACCTTATGAGTGGTTTATTTCGGAAATTTTCCATTTAATATTTTTGGACCATGGTTGACCACAGGTAACTGAAACTGCAGGAAGTGAAACCGTGAATAAGAGGGAGACTACTGAGCTTTGGATGCCTCTACATCTAAAGGTACACGTAGCATCATAGAGTATTTGCCTGTTTGTGACAGGCTTATTTCACTTAGCGCAATGTCCTCCAGGTTCACCCATGTTGTAGTGTGTGACAAGATTTCCTTCTCTTTTAGGTTGAACAATATTCCATTGTATGTATAGACCACATTTGACTTAGCCATTTATCTGTCAGTGGATATCTGGGTCGCTTCCACCTCTTGGCTGTTGTGAATAGTGCTGCGAATGTGCAAATATCTCTTTGAGCCCTGGCTTTTGACTCTTTTGGATATATATTCAGTAGTGGTATTGCTGGGTCACTTGACAGTTCTATGTTTAATTTCATTTTGAGGAACCACCACACTATTTTCCATAAGCAGTTTGCATCATTTCAGGTCCCCACCAACAGTGCACAAGGAGTTCAGTTTCTTCCACTTCTTCACATCCTTGCCAACACTTGTTATTTTATTTATTTATTTATTTATTTATTTATTTATTTATTTAAGGAGCCGGCTCAGCCCTGGCTGGTGTGGCTCAGTGTGGCCTGTGAACCAAAGGGTTGCTGGTTTGATTCCCAGTCAGGGCACAGGCCTGGGTTGTGGGCCAGGTCCCCAGTGGGGGGCATGTGACAGGCAACCACACATTAGTGTTTCTTCTTTCTCCCTTTCTTCCTCTCTCTAAAAATAAATAAATAAAATCTTTTTAAAAATAAGGTAGCCAGCTCACTTAATGGCTTTTAATTTATTTACACACACACACACACACACACACACACACACACACATAGTCTTCTTTACCAGATTTTAAACTTCAGGACAGGGGTCATGTCTGTTCTTCTGTGTACCCTCAGGGCCTAGCACAACGCTAGACATGCGTTAGGTATTTGAAAGTAACTTTTTAAAAAAAATTATTTATCTTTAGAAGGGAAAGGAAGGAGAGAGGGAGAGAAACATCAATGTATGGTTGCTTCTCGTGCAGCCCCTGCTGGGAACTGGCCCCTGCTGGGAACTGGCCTACAACCCAGGTATGTGCCCTGATGGGGAATCGAACCACGATCTTTTGGTTTGCAGGCCCGTGCTCAATCCACTGAGATACACCAGCCAGGGCTAAAAGTAACTTTTAATTGAGCGAATGAAATTAACAGTTTGAGTTGAGCTCAATTCTTTCATTTTTAGAACTTGGGGTAGAATTTTCTTTACAAATAGAAGAGCCTGGACTGCCGTGATACAGACCGAATACACCCAGGATGCTGTGCGTGGGGACAATGTCACTGCTGCTTTCCCCTTGACTAAAAAAGCAAACGTGGTCCTCCCACAAGATGCTGGGCCCACTGCTGTCGGAGGTCCTTCCCTCTCTCCTTGCACAGGGACGATGCTCTGGAAATCTGGTTCTATTCAGAAACCAGAAGATCTGAGGGAAAAAATAAGAAGCTTGGGAAGATCTTCTTGAATCTTTGGCGAGGACCAGCACAGGCACTGTGAGGAGGGGTCACAGGTAGAAAGGCACTAATAAGTCCAGGTATTCTCGGTTCTGCTTTGCTCTCTACTCAGTTTCTCCCAATTTTCCTGAAGTCTTGGGAAGCCAATATTTCATTCACTGCCATTCACTGCCAATGAGAGGGTTATCTTATTCTCCAAGATCTTTTAGTTTCTCTGTGAAAAAGTCCCTCCATGAGCCATCCATTTGGCATTTTAAAAATGAAACTATCAATGGGATCTAAAAGAGAACAAGTATAAAAGTGTTGAAGCAATTAACTTTTGGAGCATAGCGTCTTGGGGAATCACCCCACGGTGGCTGGGTTGGCACGAGGCTCTCGGGTGTACATCCCTCCTTGATTCATCTCTGTCTGGGAAATCTGTCTACAAGCTGGCCTTCCAGCCCTGGACCTTTCCCGCCTCTACCTTCTCCTCTGGCCTCCATCCCAAAGGTGGGGCTGGAGTAGAAGCCTCAGTAGAAAGAAAGTTTAGAATGTCATTGGCATTCCCAGGTGAAAAAATAAACCAACACTCCCTAGATATGGATTGGCTGAAATTTCCCTCAAACTTGTTTAGTGGTAAGAATCCTCTGGAATACATCTTAGGAGTCATCCTGGACCTACTGAATCAGAATTTCTGAAGAAGTACCTGGAATACTGTACCTTTAAATCTTCAAACCAGGTGATGCTTATCATCAGACAAAGCTAGAAAAAAAACAAACCATTAGTGAATATTTCTTACTACAGATTCTGGCACCTACTCAACAGGGTACTTTTTTCCCCTCAGGAAGGGGTAAAGTGACAACACCATCATCATGATTATCGACACAGCATTTGGAATCCTGGGTTTGATCTGCAAGGTATTGACTTGGCTGTGTGACCTTAACCTCTCAGAGTCTCAGTTCTTTATCTATAAAGTGGGGATGACATTGCATCTCCCTCATTGAAGATTAAAGGAGATAATGCATATGGTTACCCAATTCCTGTCGAATAAAGTGTATAAAAATAGGTGCTATTTTTATTTCTCCACAGAAGAGCCTTAGGGCAACCCCATTATATAAAAATGGGTGAATAATGTGAGGAAGGAAGACTAGCCAAGGACAGCTCCAGGGATCCACGCAGATATACAAGCATAACCAGAAGACCCAATGTTCACTTCTCTGACTAGACTTAGCAGACACAAGTGTGGCTGGCTATATTAAGCAAAAGGAAGACCATTTTTATCAAAGTCTGGCTTGAGCTGGGCAGGCAGCAACCAACACAGACCTGACTTGGAGAGCTGGGCTACCTTAAGAGAGCACCATAGGTTAGAAGTGGGATGATTCCCAGGTACTGAGAGAGGTACCCCACCTTCCTGACTGAATGCAGTACTACCTCAGAGACAGTTCTCCGAACCCTGGAATCAGCTAGGTCTGGCTGATTCACAGTGCTACCATTTATCTATAGTGTGACCTTAGGTAAACTGCTTAAACTCTGTGACCCTCAGTTTTCTCCCCCATAAAATGGTGCTATTAATAGTATCTTCCTTAAAAGTTGTTGGTAATTTTGAAAAAGAATATAAAGCAAATACAAGTCAGCTATTGTTAACTATCTATATAACAAGAGACAGATTACAATATCCCCTTGGAAAGAATAGACTTTTTCTTCTTTCATTCCCGTCACACTCCCCACCATCACTGTTCTCAAAGTAACCAGGAGCCTCCTGGTTCGTTTACCTACATACTGCTCCTTCCGCTCACTCTGCATGCACACCTGTCTCAGGGGCTTCCTGCGTGCCCCTGCTCCTGGTTCCCACAGACCTCCATCTACTTTTTTCTGGGATACCTTCAGAAAGGAGACTGACCGCTCCCCAGGGCCTGGTTGCCTCATCACACTGCTATCAGCACCCGTTGGAGCAGAGAAGCACTTTCTGCAGGTGGGTAGGAAGTAGGAAGTAGGGAGACAAAGAGACTGAGGGCGGGGATTGAGAGTGGTCAGGAAGGGAGCAGCGAGGATTCAGAATAGGAGAGAGGGTGGAAATGTGTCACGAGGTTCCTCAAAATCGGTGAATTCTGAATCTCATCCTTTTCAGTGAATGAACTCAGATGATTCACTTCCCTTTATTAGCCCTCTCCTTTCCTCGCTGTGTAATAGAAGGGGAGGTGCTGGCACTTACTTTGAAGACAGAGGAGCGTATAGAATCCAGCGTGGGAGAGGCACGAGCACATGAAATTATACATCATGTGGGCTATATAAATGTTAGGTTGGTTTTCTTATGAACAACTTTTTGAGAATACTAGCTCCTGGCTGAACATATTTCCTTAAACATCCTTGACTTCGTGGCAGTTTTCAGCAAACCCACCAGTTTCTGGTTTCCCATCCCAGCCCTTTGTTCCTGGGCGCCTCCTTTAGCTTCCACTCAAGCAGCTGTTGCCATCCTACGTGATAACCTGGGCTCTAAGCTGAAATTCCAGGGCCTGCCTGGGCCCAGCTTTGGACCCTGGTGGGGACTCAGAATCCAGAAAGTCTGGAAATCAATGACCAACATCCCTTTAAGGAATTTGGTTCCTGACTGACGAAGTAAATAGGTTTAGGATAGGGAAAAAGAAAAACTTGGCCTAGTCTCAAAATATTCGTGCAGTGTTCTGAGCTGACTGGCCTGGTGGGTCAGAGATGGGGAGAGGAAAGGGCGAGGAAAGGTGGGAGGGCATAGGCTAAAGCTGGAGGGAACGGCTCGGCTCCTGTGATAGTATAACCACAGGGTGCACCCCCTGGGCTCTTTGCTTTCCATGAGTAAGGAGGCAAGTATGTGGCTTCCCTAGCCCCATTCTTTCCACAGCCACTGGGGGCCTAGCGGCTTCCGCAGCTTTCCCTATCATGTTACAGGCCCAAGACCTGGCTTTCAGTGCCTCCTGTGAGTGAGAGCAGCCTCTTCCCTCTCAGCACTAAACACACACAGGGAGGAATCCTCAGACCCAAGGAAGCTATGTGACCAGCATTCAGTGACTCCAGCTAAGAACTGCAGAGAAGTCCGTCTGACCCAGGTGGAGGCAGGAAAGACAAGAGCTGTGGCCACAGAGAAGGGAGAGGAGGGAGTAGGAGTCGAGGCTGTGGGGCCGAGCAGCACACACAGCTGGCCAGTTGCTGGGAACTGTTTGTTAAGGACACAGCGTCCCCACTTAACTGGAATCCTGGGATGGACTCCAGGGAATGCCCTGGTCTTCTGGGTCAGTACAGCCATAGTCAGGTATGCAAGGCAGGCAGGCACGTGGGGTAGGAATTACAGTTTGCAAAGTTCATCCTTCTATCTCTGGCATCTAGAACTGTGCCTGGCACATAGTAGGTCCATGATCAATATTGAGTGAGTGAATAAAGGAATGAAGAGATGCTTTCACCACACAAGCGTTATCTCGTTAAGTCTGCAAAGAGGCACAGGCAGGGTAGGTCTTGCCTCATTTTGTGGGTGGGGAGCTCTTGCCTAAGGTCATTCGACTTGGACGGGCAGAGTGAGGCTAGTCTCTCTATAGCACCATGCTGAACGGTCTTGGTAGAGCAGCCCAGGAATACATCCTGAGACTCGACATGAACTTCTCTGTGGGTCATGCTGGTCAGAAAATAGCCCTTCAGGGGCCCAGTTTCCTGGACACAGTTCAGGGCTAAGTTCAGACATCCTGGTCCTCCTTGAACACTTGGCATCTGCCTGTTCTTTTATAAGCAGCTCCAGGAAAGGCGGCCCCTCTGTCTCTGCTACCACATCTGACTCAGGAGGTCTGGACCCCTGAGACACAGAGGCAGGGGGCTGATGCATATACCCTGGGAGTCAGGAGCAGAATGAAGTCACACACATTCAGTTCCTTATTCTCTCACTTGACAGAAACTTCAGAGATCCTAGACCACCAAGTTAGTTCCTGGAACTCAGGCAAGCAACTAACTCATATTACACACAGCAAGGGCTTTCCAGGATCTCAGAGCCCACACTCCAAGGCATGTTTCTGGAAGGAGAGCTCCCTCCACCCCTCCAAGCTGCAACATCTTCCATTGCCTGGCCCTGCTCCTCACAAGCATCTGTCTTAGACCCCTTTCTTATGGAGGAAGGGTGGGGTAGGGCACAGGAACGAGGATCAGGAATCCTGGATTCTAGTGATGGCTTTGCTACTCACCAACTACGTATCTTCTCTCCACCTCATTTTCTTCATCTGCAAAACAGGAATAATGATTCCTAACTATATCACAAGACAATTGTAAGTTTAAAGAGGAATGAGTTGTACTAAAGTGCTCTTTAGCACAAGACAGAAACAATGCCAGTACTATTTTTTATGGCAAGAGGAAGATAAAAAAGACAGAGAGGAGGGAAATGTCCAGTGTGCCCCAAAGCTCTCTGTTCCCACTTGTTCACTGATTCATTCATAATAAGCACCTATGTGAAGGAGGGGCCCACAAATGCTGGGGAGCGGGGTTAGACAAAGATAGCTAAGATGTACGTGGTCTCTGCCCTGAAAGAACTGAGAGACTAGTGCAGACTATGCACCAAAAGGTGGACACAGAAATTTCGCAGAGCACCCAATCTCACAGAGTGAAAAGGAAGTTCTGTGAAAAGTTGGAGGCTCTAGGATTGTTCAACCAGGTGAAGAGGCCACGGAGGAGAGGAGGAAGGAGAGGGGTGTCACGCTGCATAACGGTCTGCAGGCCTCTTTGTTGGGGAGGAAATGAGGTCACCCTGCCCTCCAAAATCAGCATGACAGCCTCCAGCCAAGTAATCCGGAGTCATGAGAGCTGCTGGGAGCTCTGTGAATCATGACGGTCTGCTGGGAATTTCCTGGTAACTAACCTAGGAGTTTCGGGGTAAGTCCTAAGGCTGCAACACCTCTGTTTACATTCTGATCATGTTTATTTACAATTAATGGGTTCTAAATCCAAACGAAGCATGCCCCAGTCTTCTAGAGGAAGTAGTGAGGCCGGCTGGAGACCTACAGCACCTCTGACTCAGTCGGTCCCCTGGGAGGTTGGCAGCTGATTAGCCAGGCATGAAAAACTCACTCTGGAGAGCAGTGGGTCACCTGCCTCCCTAAAGTGGATGGTTAACTTACACTTTCCCCACGCAGAGGCTGGCAACCTGAGCCCTCTGGCTGGAACAGGATGAAGAGATTTTCTTCCTTCCTACCATCCTGGCACTCTCCCTGCCCTCCTCTTCTTCCTGTCCCTCTCAAATGGACCCAAATTCAGGGTCCAGGGTTGCCGGGTAGCAAAGTGCATTAGGCCTTGGCAGGGCGGAGGACCAAGCCCTGGATTTGGGCCCCTGGTGATAACAGGAACTTGGACCTCTCCCCTCTCATCAGAGGAGACAGCCCTGGTGGGGAGAATCCAAGTGACCCCGGGCCCCGGTTCCCAACACTAAGGGAGAGGATGGGGCGAGTGAGCCTCAGAGTCCCTGCTGTGCTCCTTCACCTCTGCCTTGAGATATGGCATATGCGCGTGTGCACGTGTGTTACACAACTGTTTGCCTTGCCCTTCAGCAAGAAGAGCATTTGAGTCCTTCGTGCATGGTCAGTCGGTCAGTCCTACTGGAGCTCATTCTTGTTTGATAAGCAATAACTTTATCTCATTAGAAACAGTGCCCTGTGATGAAGTAGAACACTAAATAAACATGCATTTAAAAGCTATAATTATCTTCTTGGCGTGGATGGTACAAAGATGTTTTCAAAAACTAGAACAGTGTAAAATAAATCTCATTCTTGTCCTCCAGTTCCCCAATCGCTCTCCTCAGAGGTGGAAACAGAACCTCCTGGCCCTCTACAGCTTTTTCTCTACCTTAACAAGGCTTTACTATCTCATTGTCTTTATGAACTAACTACATTCTGGCCCAGGACAATCAGTGAGTGAGTCGTTTGTTGCAGGAACGTCCTGAAAGACCCATCGACACTTCAAGAGAAAACATCAGCAGTTCGTGCCCTAAGACTTTGTTCTCACGATTCCACCACACTGTATCTCGACCCTTATCTAATCCTTATCAAGCCCTCACTTTCAAAGACTGCCCATAAACCAAACTGCAAATTCTCAATGAACTCCGACGGAGCTTTCTCCCTTCGCCAACCACTACCAAACTCCCTTACCTTGACGAGCAATTATCTCAGTTTTGTCTTATCCACTGGTTATGCGGATGATTTTGGAAGAGCCGGCATCCGAAATAAACAGCCCCCGTAGGCTGGTTTTTTTGTCTTTGTTTTCAGCGAGCGTGTGCCGCATGCATTTGCATGCTGAGAAAAACACTTCACAGCTACGCGAGCTGTGGACTGTGCCCCTAATACCCAGGGTTCTCGTTCATTCTCTTAGGCAGTTGGCGGTCGAGGGTGGGAAGTTGGAGAAGGGCTGATTGAGGGGGCCTGGGGGGAGGCGTCAGAGCTGGACAGGGGAGAGAGTCTCCGGAGGGGCTCTCCTCTCCGCAACTGGCTGTGCAGGTGGACGGGTGGTCTGCACTGGGAGGGACCCAGGACAGGCGAACGGGAGGAGGGGCGGGGAAGTCAGATGCCTCTGTCTCTCAGTTCAGACCTCGTTGGTCCCCTCTGCCGGAGACCACGCTGCTCCTCATTCTCAGTCACCGACGAGGAAACACGCAGGGTCCAGGTCGAGACGCTGCCCAGGGAACCGGAGGAAAGGGGGTGGACCCGCCGATCCCGGGCCGGGGCGGGGCCCGGCCTAGGCGGGTCTTAATATACGGCGGGCGCCGCGGGCTTGCAGCACAGCGGGAGGCTGGAGCCCCAGAACGCGGCCGTTTCGGAGTGGCAGCCCATCCTCCAGGTCCCGCTCCGCGCCCCTCCCGCCGCAGCTGCCGGTGAGTGCAGGCCGGGCTAAGAGGCTAAGAGCGCTGGGCCGATGCGCAGCGGCGCCCACTCCCCCGGCTTCCCTTCCCCCAGCCCCGGCTGCCCGCGCCCGGCAGCGGCTGCGCGCCGGGTTCCCGCTCCGCGTGCCCAGGCGTCTCCCTTCGGGTGCGGGTCTAGGCTATGCAGAGACCCCTGAATTCCAGAGAGGAGAGACGACCACAGGCTTGCCTCATAGGTGACCTCTAGGGTCTGCCCTGAGCTGCAGTAACCCACCCTGTTCGCCCTCTCACGCCTCCGCCTCTTTCCCTGACTTCTCCTTCCCTTGCAGGATCGCTGTCCAGAACCCCGGCCTCGACACCATGAGAGTCCCCCTGGCCTGCCTGTTCCTCTGTGTCCTGTTTGACAGCAACTGCGAAGTGAGAGGCTTCCCTGCTTTGACCTGTAGCGGTGGGAGGGGCTCACAGGACCCGCAAACAGCACCAGGGGAAGGAAAGGGGCTGCAGAGGGAGCCGGAGCACCCCGGTTGCATCCCAGCGGGGCCAGGCCCTCAGAGAAATGGGACGGGTGTAGCAGTGGAGACCTTCAGAAACAGTGGGGCAGTACGCATTTCAGGCAAAGGAGGAAAAAGGCATCGGAATTGCCACAGCCTCCTGGCACTTGATATGTGAAGCTTGCTTGAGTCAATCCTTTTCTCCTCTCTGGAAACCTATGATCTTGCATTTGTGATCAGAGTAAGGAGAGAGGGAGCTGTAGGGAAGGGTGGGATTGGGGCCAGTTTACCCACACCCTGGAGCCCCAGGGATGTAGGACCTTTGGTAAACTTTCCCCGTTCCCCCCGCCCCTTTTCCAGGGCAGCCATGACCTTCATCCAGTGTCTGATGCATGTGAGTATCCACCCCTTGCACAATATCTGGCTGGAAAGACATCTTGGAGAAGCCTCAGGAGGCAGCCCTTCCCTGTCCCTAAGGCAGGGCTGGCCCCTCCCTTACCTTCTCCTCTCCTGCTCCTTGCTTACCTACCCCCAACTTCGTGCTTTTCAGCTAAATGCCGCTGTCTGAATGGAGGCACATGCGTGTCCTACAAGTACTTCTCCAACATTAAGCGATGCAACTGCCCAAAGAAATTCCAGGGGGAACACTGTGAGATAGGTATGGGGATCCTGGCTCTAACTGGGAGGAGGGGGCATCGAGATTTGGGGGCAGGGAGAGATGAGTGGGAAGCAAGGGCACGGGGTTAAGAACTGGAGGTGGAGTGGGGAGCACCATCCCTATGCGATATGATATACAGTCAAACACATAAACATACGTTGTCTTGTGAAGCTGTGGCTGCACAAATGATGGAAAGAGACCCTTTCCGGTGTCTTCTGCCAGGCCTGAAGACATGCAAGGCCTGACAGCATCTCTAAAATATCTGCCTGAACTTCCTCCTCTTTCCGATATTCTCTCATCCTCGCCTCTTTCCATAGATACATCAAAAACCTGCTATCAGGGAAACGGTCACTCTTACCGAGGAAAGGCCAACACCGACATGAGTGGCCGGCCCTGCCTGGCCTGGAACTCTGCCAATGTCCTTCAGCTCAAACCGTACCACGCCCAGAGACATGATGCTCTTCAGCTGGGCCTGGGGAAACACAATTACTGCAGGTGAGGTGGGGGCAGCAAGGACCTTCCCCATGGCCCCACAGTCCCTTCGGCTCCTAGAGTGCTGGCCACAACATGAGGAAGGCAAGGCCTCTGGTTACCTCTTTCGTGGAGGGGAGGATGCAGGAAAGACATTTGTGTTGAAGTGACGTTCCTCTTCGCTCTCTGTTGTCAGGAACCCAGACAACCAGAGGAGGCCCTGGTGCTATGTGCAGGTTGGCCTGAAGCAGCTTGTCCAACAGTGCCTGGTGCCAGACTGCTCGTTTGGTGAGTGTCACCGACCTGTTTATGACAGTCGGTGAAAGGGGACACACTTCTAAGTCCTCTTATTCAAGCGGGTGGGGGAGGGTATGAGGATGGAGGCTTCTTTGGCCCCCAAAACTAGGAGGTCAGAGGATGAGGAGAGGGGAACTTTATCCTACCTATCTTCCTAAGACATCCCTCTCTTTCTCCTCCAGGAAAAGGTACTTATTCTCCAACTGAAAAAGAGTTTCAGTGTGGCCAGAAGGCTCTGAGGCCCCGCTTTAAGATTGTCGGAGGAGAATTCACCGACATTGAGAACCAGCCTTGGTTTGCAGCCATCTATAAGAAGCACCGTTCAGGTTCTGTGAACTACATGTGCGGTGGCAGCCTCATCAGTCCTTGCTGGGTGGTCAGCGCCACACACTGCTTCATGTACGTCCTTCTGTCTCTTCTCCCAGACCCTCCTGCCCTCCCCCAAACACCTCCTTTTCTCCTTCCCAGAAAAGGATTCCACTTTAATTCTACCCTGTCAGCCCTTCCATGCAGCCCCTAGCCTTGGGGACAAGTCATGCTCTGAGGTCACTGTGGTGGGGAGGAGGAAGTGACAGGATCTCATGAGATCAGACTATCTGACAGGTCTCCCTTCCTACAGTAATGACCCAAGGAAGGAGGGCTACATCGTCTACCTGGGTCGGTCACGTCTGAACTCTAATACACCTGGGGAGATGAAGTTTGAGGTGAAAAAGCTCATCTTGCACGAGGGCTATAGTGCTGACGGACTTGCTCACCACAATGATATAGGTGAGTGGAAGACCCCTTATCGACCGTCACCATGATGGCCAGGAGAGGGGGCATTCAAAGATACTCAAGTGGGAGCAGGATTGTGGTTGGAGGGGAACTTGAAGACCCTACTTTACACAACAAAGAGAGAAGTGGGGAAGGGTGGGGGGAGGGGTGATATACATATATGAGGGGCTTGGTGCTCCCATGTAAAGTCCCTGAATTTTCAAACAAGTAGCCTTCTCTGGGTGGCAGTGGCCCTATAAGCAGATAGTTGGACTGGGATGATCCTTCCTTTGTTAGACGCAGGCTCTGTCTGTCCCAGGATACAGACCTTTGAGAGAGCGTTGGGCTGCATTTCAGCCCAACTACCTCAGCTGAGGCTTTTTGTTGGAAAAAAAACCTTGTATAGCTGTATGCATTAGCCCTGGCTGTCCAAGCCTTTGTCAGCAGCAGGAACAAAGCCCATGAGGCATGGTACAGGGGAGGCTGGTTTCATACTACCCACACACCTCCCAGGATGATCTCTGACCTAGGGATCGCTAACTGACCTAGGGATAGCCAGCTGCTCCCTCAGCATTTGGAGGAGAGAGACAGTGACCACCTGACCAGGTGGTGATCTTTCTCCTCTGATGTCTTCCCCCTCCCCTAGCCTTGCTGAAGATCAGTTCCAACTTGAGCCAGTGTGCGCAGCCATCCCGATCCATTCAGACCATCTGCCTACCGCCAGAGTCTCGTGATCCTAGTTTTGACACAAGCTGTGAGATCACTGGCTTTGGAAAAGAGAATAGCAGTAAGTGACCTTTGAGGCTAACTGACAGGGTCCTGGGGGAGTGTTGTCACTGGAGTTAAGCTCAGCTTGACTGAGGAGGACTGTGGAAATAGCGGATGGGTCCAGGGATGGAATCGGGAGCATTTTTTAGGGAATGGTGAACTATAAAGGTACATAGTTGGGCGGTGAGGGGCTAAAAGGTACATAGTTGGGTGGTGTAAAAACAGATTTGGGCGGAAAAAGAATAGAGACTTTCCCTTGTAGGAATACTTTTTGGTTCCCTCCCTGGCAGAGAGTCCCAGTGGGAAGGCTGGACAGACACATCTTGACATAAATTCTTTCATGTTTCTTCCATCCAGATGACTATGTCTATTCGGAGCAGCTGAAAATGACTGTTGTGAAGTTGGTTTCCCACACGAAGTGTCAGCAGCCCCACTACTATGGCTCTGAAGTCACCAACAAAATGCTGTGTGCTGCTGACCCACAGTGGGAAACAGATTCTTGCCAGGTGAGAGTTCTAAGCATCTTTCTCCATCACCCCCATCTCTCCAGGGCTCCTGGGCATGTCTCTGCCAGCTTTGGGAAGCCTCTTGCTAGCCAAAGCCCCAAGAAGCCAGAATCAAGAGCTCAAGTTTTATAATGTTTAAACCAATCCTTACGTTTTTACCAAACATTTGTTATCGGCCTGTCTTGGTAGTAGGCACTGCAGGCTGGGGGAGAGAGGGGAATAAGAAGAAGTAATAGAAAGTAATACCGCTCAGTGTTCAGGTGTGGTGTGAATTATAAACAATCAGATAATGAGGAGAAGGTGGTGAGTGCCAACTAGATAGATGGTCATGGAGGGGGAAGCTTTAAAGAGACGGTGACTCAATAGGGATTCAAGGAGGCAAAGGAAAGAAAGAAGAGCATGCATCTCAGTTGCAAGATATAAAAATGAGAATGAGGGCAGCGTATTCCAGGATGGGAGGAGAGGAAGGGCTGGAGAATGTAGGTGGAATGGTGGCAGGTAACAGGGTGTTGAAAGCCAAGCGGGGGATTTTAAACTTGACGTGGTGGGAAATGGTAGTCACCGAGGACTTGGACTCTGGGACACTCTCCCTTCTCTCTCCAGCATGATTGGGTGGTAGGATCCGATGGCCCCCTCCTAACTTCTTCCAGGGCTCACCTTTTGTATCTTTGGCTTTACAGGGAGACTCAGGAGGACCCCTGGTCTGTCCCATCCAAGGCCGCCTGACTCTGACTGGGATTGTGAGCTGGGGCCGTGACTGTGCCATGAAGGACAAGCCGGGTGTCTACACAAGGGTCTCGCGCTTCCTGTCCTGGATCCGTACTAACACCCAGGAAGAGAATAGCCTCGCCCTGTGAATGGCCCCTAGGGAGCCACCCACTCCCATGGTGACCGTCGTTTTTGCAGTAGGTCCACCTGCCCTGGCTATACATAAGGAAGAGACTGAGGAAGACAGGCTCTGCAGAAATGGTTTCGCCTGTGCTGCCCACAAGGGTGAGCAGCAATAGCTTTACCCTCAGTTATAGGCCTGGGCGCTGGGCGCTCAGATCCCCTCTGGCCAGGATGGAGGGGTGGGCCTGATCCAGGATGGTACTGACCAATAGTTTGTCTTTATCTGGATTAAAATCCCCTGGAGAAAAAAATGGCATCTCCTCTGCATGAGGAAAGGAGGCAGCTCCCCCAACAGCTGGCGTACTGTTGGGAAATGAATAATAATTTCCCAATAAGGAAGTGTAACAGAGCTGAAGTCTCTTGAGGGAGCTTGGCCAATGTGGGAACAACGGTGTGGGGAGTAGGGACACTAATACCTTGAGGGAAGGGCTCTGACATTCCGTGAATGTATCAGGAAATATTATATATGCACGTATATGTTTGCACACTTGTGCACAGGCTGTGAGTAGTCAGTGTGAGTAAGAGCTGGTGTTCTTGCGTCTGACTGAAAGTCTGGATATTTCTCCAAACTCTGTGGACTATGATGTCCCATAGAAGGGTCTGTCAGGAGAGGTCATGGGTCATTCCTGGGGCCTCTTGGGTCTCTCATCTGATGATGCCTATGAATGTGTCATTCTGGGGCATGGCCCATGACGGGCATTAAAATTTCAGTTTCACTTTCACACTCTCTTGGCCAGTTATCCCTTCCGATCTTCCAGCCAAGTCCATGCACTCCTCACTGTGTGGGGTGAGAACCACTCCTGTACACTGAATATTTAATAATTATATTCTGCTATTTTTATTTATATCTATTTTTGTAATTTTGAATAAAGATGATAAATGTGATTCTTTTGAAGACTTGGTTTCTTCTCTGGTGCTCCTACGGAAGGGAGCTGGGGAACATAACAAGCAGAAAGTCACCATGGGTGCATGTACACCAGAGTCTCCTGTGGGGCTGCATCTCTGGACCCAGTGGGGCGTTGGGAAGCAGAGGCTAAGAGAGCGGTAGGCCAGGCCCTCCACAGCGCACAGGGCACGACGAGGAGCCCATGGCTTTGTACATCATGTGCAGGCTGGGTGTCAGCTCTCAGTTCCCTCTTCAGCCTGATGCTTTTGCACAATGCACATCTTGTATAGCTGTGCATGGTGACCATCTTTAGTATTAGCCTCGCCATATTCTCTTTACTCTGCCCCCGACAATCCTTGGGCTGACCTCAACCAAGGAGAACACCTGTACGAGTGAAAGTGTGTGATCCAAAACCCAGCTCAGCTTGAGTCTGTGGCACTCGGGGAACAGAAAACATAATTTCCCATTATCTACAATATCTGTGCGTGGGGTGGTGCTGAGTTTTCTCAATAAGTTAATGGAGCTCATAACTTGCTATCTCTAAGGTCAGGTGACTCAGAATCTAAAGCTGTTTGGTATCATAATGAAGGTGAGCATATATTTTGAATCAAACATCAACTTCTGAAGAACTGAGGTGTAGAAGGCAGGCTGGGAGGTATAGTTAGGTGCCAAAAATATTGGAGTTCCCATGCTATGTTAATGGGTTTTGGCAGTGGTTCTTAACCAAGTCACCTGAGAACCTTTTAAAAATATATATATGCCTATGTTCCACCCACAGAGATTGTGATTTCGATTAGGGCTGGTGTCAGGCTTTGTGGGTTTGAAAAGCTCCTCAGGTATTTCTGATAAGCACTGATTGAATATATTTTGGGGACAATTGGCCAGATTATGTGAAGTGCTCAGTAAATTCAAGATGTGGTCAGCACAGTAGGAACAGTCGGTTTTCCATGTGGGGTTTCGGGTGTAAGTCCTCATGGGCTTCCTGGACCATAGGCCCTGGGAGAGCAAGGACCCAAAGTATTCAGTTCTTAACCCCACAATCTGGCAGGTTGTCTTATTCGGTATGACACAGTAGTTTCAGAGCATGGATTTGGAGTCAGATGGCCTGGGCTAGAATCCTTGCTTTAACACTAGTTGCGTGACTTGGGAAAGACTCTTAACCTCTCCGTGCCTCTGTTTCCTATCTGTAAAAGAGATAATAATATCTACCTCCCAGGATTATATAAGGATTCATGAGTTTATAAATCTCTCAGCATAATCCTAGCACCTAGTAAAGGCACAAAAATGGTGGCTGTTATTACAAAGGCACATAAATTCTTACAAAATCCTTCCTCCCCAGGATTGCACTGATGTGTTCTGTGGGATCTGAAACTTGCTAGGAAAGCAAAGGCATCATGTGAAGCTAAGGGCCCAGCCCAGCCTGAGTCGCTGCTCAACCTCTGCATTTACCCCCCAGGGGCCAAGAAAGATCTTGTCCCAACATGAGCAGCTCTGGCATCATGGCTCACAGACACTGAAAACAGGAAGCAGGAGCTCCACTGGCGGGGTTGAGCAATGACATTGCTAACTCTCTTCAGATCGCTTCCCAGCCACCACCCGACCCCAGCCAACTGCTGCCTCTTCTCTGAATTGTAGACCTCACTCAGCGCTGGCAGAGATCAGCTCCTTCTCTGGCAATCGGTTTCATGGCTCCAGATACTACCCTGTCACTCATTTTAGGGACTGCCTTCTCTTGGTGCTCACAGTGTACTGGATACCCTGCTAAGTTCTTAGTCTTCACAAAACTCCTAGGAGAAAGGTATTATCACTGGCCCCATTTTACAGCAGAGAAAATGGAAGCACAGAGAGAATGAGTGACTTGCTCAAGGCAATGCAGCTAATAAGTGGCGGAGCCAGTGCTCGGACCCAGGCAGCTGGCTCCAGAGTGCACAAGCCAAGCACTGTGACCTATGACCTTTCAGCAGGGCCCAGCTGAGGAAAGGAGAGCAGCCCTCCTTTTGAGGTCCCTTGGGTGTCCAGGGTAAGTATATCAGAATTTCAACCCAAACCTAGATTATAGTTCTTTCCTCTTAAAAGATTCCCAGGCCAAGTGAGGATACCTCACTCAGCCGCCAGTTTCAAAGTAAAGCCACCTTCTCAAGCTAACCTCAGCCTTTTTTGTTGAAACCTGATTTCATTGATGTGGTTTCCGTTTTCACCAGAACTCCTCCTTCTGAAATATTCTGTGTCCCATTCTATGATCAGGACTCAAGTTGATTTCTGCTTACACTTGGTTTTTTTCAAACCAACCCCTCCGTGTATCCCTCCACACTCACCCCCAGTGTGTCCGCCTTCCTCCCTAGAAGGAAACATCTGAGCCTCTTCCCTTTGACTCAGACCCAGGGAGAGATACTGCTGAGCTGTTTTTAAAATAATAGTGTTGTTGAGATATAATACACATACCGTAAAATTCACCCATTTAAACTGTACAGCTCATGATTTTTAGTATATTCAGAGAGTTGTGCAACACTCACTACAATCCATTACTAAAAAAACAAAAAAAACAAAAAACACCAACCTTTAGTCCTGTCCAGTGTGGCTCAGTTAGTTGGAGCATCGTCCCATAAACCGAAAGGCTGCAGGTTTGATTCTCGGTCAGGGCACATGCTTAGGATGTGGGTTTGGTCCACAGTCAGGGGACCTGCAAGAGGCAACAGATTGATGTTTCTCACACTGATGTTTCTTTCCCTCTCTATATTCCTCCCCTTCCCTCTCTCTAAAATCAGTAAGCGTATCCTTGGGTGAGGATTAAAAAGAAGCACCCCCTTAGCAGTCACTCTCTTTTCCACCTCAGTCTCCTCAGCCACTATTTTCTGTCTTGTGGGTTTGCCTATACTGGACATTTCATATATATAGACTCATATACCATGTGGTCTTCTGTGCCTGACTTCCTTTACTTCCCACAACGTTTTTTAGTTTCCTCCATGCCGTAGCATGTATCAGTACCACTGTCAAATTTCAAGTAGCAAATTGGGAGGAAAGATAGCCTAGGCCCCTTCTGACCTTGTAGTCCCTTTGAGATTTATTCAACAACCCCTAAAAGAAAGTTTAAATACCAGGATACTAGGTACTCTTTTAGATGCTGGAGATATGAAAATAAATGGGACATTGTTCTAGTTCTCAAGGAGCTCTCAACTTTGTGAAGGAGACGCAACCATGACTATAAATCAATGTGATAAATGTTATAATAAAAGTATATATAAAGTGCATGGAACAAAGATGAGGAAGCAATTAATTCTGCCTTGGGAAGTCAAGGAGGATTTTACAGAGGATGTGGTATTTTACCTTGGCCTTCAAAGATGCAAAGAAATGGCCAAACAAGGACAAGAAAGGCATTCCATGCATTTTAGGGAAGATCATGAAGATGTAAGAAGGCAAGGCATTCACAGGAAATGATGACTAAATTGCTGTGGTAGATGAGAGTTTTGGCGAGGGGCAATGAGCAGGCAGAGAGTAGGGGGAGGAACTTGCTGGTGGGATTCAGCTGGCGAGGACCCTTAGGCAAGGCTGATACTCAGCCACAGGTACCAGTACTACTCAATCACTAAACAGCTGCTGTCCTGAGATCCCATCCACGTGGCCCCCTGCCACCCAGCTTCTCTTCACTTCTTCAGGATCCAGCAACCACAATGGTTAATGCCTGGTAGGCAGGGGCCTCTGAGACCCCTCCCTCCTCCAGCTGCCATCAAAGTGTTGGTACCCCAATGTCCTGCTAGTTAAATATTTACAATATCACCTCTTGCCCTCAGGTACTATTTTTCAAAGTTAGTTAATTTATGTCAAGAGTCATAAAAAAGGTTTTTTCATTAATTAAAAATTCCCACTCAATTGTAAAAGTAACTATATAAGTAAAATGCTTCCATAGAATTCCACAGCCATTGTTAACCCTTTTGGCTTCTTAGGTCTCCTTTGTAATCTCAAACTCCTCTACTTGACTCAATATTGAGTTTCTGAAGGTCTGATCCTACACTTTGAGGAAAGAATAAAGAACAATATGGAGTCACTATAGTCAAGCTGCTAAATTACTAAAATCAAGTAGACTGAGGCCTGAAGAAATTATTCTACTCTTGCTTCAACTAGTCTGGGAACTTACAACTTTTGAACTTTGTAATTATGCCTGAAAAATCTCCCTCTCTCATCTCTATCTCTATAAGTACATCTGTATCTATAGCTATCTCTTATAGATAACCCTCTTACTACCATTGGAAGGACTTCGGAAATAACGTCCACATGTCCAGACCCCCTGACATTCATTATCATCCTGGACTGACTTAGAAGCTAAGAATGCAGGACTGGTTCTTCCGAAGAATGAACTTTTTACTGCAAGAATTCTCAGCTTTTCTTTCTTTAAAACACTCTGGGCACTGCCTCATTGTGCTTTTGGTTTGCATACACTAAGACCCTGGAGTAAATCTTGACCATTTACTTCTAGCCGAAGCCTCCTGACTTATCTGTGCTCTGTTGACAACCTCCTCCCTCCTCTCACCCTAAACTTCCTCCCACAGTCTCATTCACACCCAAGCTTAAGTTACCACCAATAAATGGTTTACCTACAAGTGCTTATCTCTAGCCAGACTTTTCTTCTAAACTTCAGATTCTTATTTTCCATTGTCTACTCGCTACCCCCTTATGGGTGTCACATGTAAGGCCTGAAACTCAGCCTGCCCCACACTGGTCCTGTCTTCAGGCCCCCAGCCCGACGACTTCTTTTATCACTCCTCTCAGGTACTGGCACCACCTCCATTCAGGCCCAGAAATCTAGGAGTCACCCTGATGCTTTTCTCCTTTGCCCCGCTCATCTGATCCATCACCACATCCTGAAAATACTTCTTGCCTAATTTGCCAAATTAGACTCTTGAAGTCATTCATTTCTCTGCATTTTCACTACCACTGTCAACTCTTGCCTGGACTACCACCATAGCTTCCCAACTGCCCTCCCGCACTGACTCCATCTCTCCTTCCACACCTTCCCACAGTCCCACCAGTCCTTTCTATTCACCTGAAGTGACGTGCTTAATGACTCCTCGTGCTCCTGACTGGCTAGCGTGGGCAGGATCTGGCCCCTACTTCCTCTCCAGCTCCACTTAGCATCAAGCTCTCCCAGTCTTGCCTTGCTCAGCTATTCTCTTACCCATCAGTCCCTCTGTCCCCACAGGGCCCTGGGGCATGATGTTCCTTCTGCCTCGGACTTTCTTTAACTAGTTAAGTTCTCCCTCTTGCTTCAAAGATCATTTCTTCAAGGAAGTCTTTTCTGGGTTGCCTATGTTAGGATCTCGCTATATGCCTATAGTCTCATTATAGTTTGAGACTATTACCTCTTCGATGCACTTGTCCCTAGTGCAGTTTTACCTTGGCTGCATCATTCCTTGATTAATGCAGCTTTTCCTCACCACGTTGTAACCTCAATGAGGGACAGTGTGTTTTTGATCACTACTGCATCTTCAGCACTTAACATGATGTATAGATTATGGCAAACATTTAATTCATATTTACTGAATAAATGCATTCTGATGTATTTGTTTCCATTTGTTTCCTCTATCTGCTTTTTTTGGCATTTTGTTTTTATTTTTGATTTTTAAATACTTTTGATTTTGATTGTTGTTCAAATGCAGTTTTCTGCCTTTTCTCCCATCTACTTATTTTGTACATAGTTGTGTTCACACTCTCTACATAATTTTGTATCTCATCCTTATCCTTGGGCTATTTTGTCATAAGCCTTTTCCCACAGTATTGCAAATAACTCCAAACCTTATATGTACAGTGTAGTTAATAATAACACTCATTCAACCTACCTTTCCAGATTGAGGCATCATAGGTAAAGTATGCAAAAGTTCTTTGCAAACTACATGTACATATGAGACATTATTTGCATTTAAAAGGAAATGTGGGCGGCCCTGGCCAGGTAGCTCAGTTGGTTAGAGCATCATCGCAACACGCCAAGGTTGCTGGTTCCATCCCTTTCAGGGCACATACAAGAAGCAACCAATGAATGTATTAATAAGTAGAAAAACAAATCAATGTTTCTCTCTCCCACAAATTTATTAATAAAAATATAAAATAAATACACAGAAGGACATGTGGGTGAAATTTGTCTCTGGTGCCCTCGCCACCCTTGCCTTTATACCTCTTTTCCTTGGGCATTTTTCCAGTGTCTTTGTTCTGCCTGGTCACCTAGTTAAGGTCTAAAATAACTTATTAACTTTAATACTCTACCAGTCCCAAACATTTGCATTTTTTAATGACTTCTAAGAGAAAGGCACTCAGTCCAAGCCAATGAAGTTTGGGGGCTAGGAAAGCACTCAGGATATTCATTGATCATTGACTCATCCTTCACTCATTCATGTAACAAACACTCATTGAGAGCTGGTCATGGGCCTGGCACTGCACTGTGTGGAGATGAAGGTGCCAGTCTCAGCTTCAGTGGGCTAAAGGTCAGGGAAGGGAGCAGACAAGTAAGTGAGTACAGTGAGACCATTACTGTGAGGAGGATAAGCAAGATGGCCACGGAGGGTTAAGAGCGGAGTCCTGAAGGGCAAATATGGAAGGGAGAAATGACACTGAGCAGAAGAAACAGCATGTTCAAAGGTAAAGAATAAGGAAGACACATGGGACACTTAAGGAACTGCAGGTTGTTCTAGTGGGTGGGGTACAGGGCCGGCTTTGGAGAGGTGATTTGGCTGGTGAGATTGCTGAGAACTAGAACCTATGGGCTGTGAGGACCTGGCCTGCCACATGAAGGACTTTAGACTTTATTGGGATAGGGAGTCATTCAAAAGTTTGGAGCATGTGGCAGCAGGGTGAAAGATTGATTAAAAGAAGATTCTTGGTCCTAGATGAGACTAGGGGTGAGGAACGCCAGTTCAGAGAATACTACAGTTAGCCAGATAGCAGCTAAAGAGTGTCTGAACCAGGGCAGTGCACTGGGGTAGGAGGGGAGGGTACAGATCAGGGAGATTTTGTGGAGATAGGATAGATCTGGTACCTAGCTGAAGGTGGAAGGAGAGTATCATTTGGCTTGGCCTCTTGGCTTCAGACAGGAGTTGTCAACATAAGTGATTTTCCTAAAGCCATATTTAGTAGGTTGTTGACTAAGCCGGAGTTGCTACTGGTGGAATTTTAGGGATCAGTATCTATAGGGCAATTCAGAGCTGCTGATAACCTCAGTGACTCTGTCCACTCAATTGGAGAATTTCCCCCTCACCATAATCACCAAAGGGTGATGTCACACAAAACTTTGGGGGTTCATGCTTCTTCCCTAAACATCCCAGGCCTATTCAGCCCTGTGACAGTGGTTTTGACTCCACAAACTTCTCCAGAACCTCCCAGTCCTTTTATGTACTGTCGGTAAATTAGTGGATTGGCTTGTGATACGTTCAGGGGATCAGCAGACACTAGGTCTCGTGGGTTGCCTTCTGGCTTCCTAGAACTGAAACATCACTTCTGGTATTTGAGCAGATCATATGTACTTAGTACATAACCAAGTTCTGCAAGCAGGGTATGAAAATGAAGTGGATTTCGTGTGCTTTAAAAATTTTTTTTAAAGAGCTTTTATTTATTTCTAGATTGAGAGGGAGGGAGAGAAGGAAAGAAACATCAATGTGCAACAGATACATCAGTCGCCTGCCTCTAGTATGCCCCCAACTGGGGACCAGTCCCCCAACCCAGGCATGTACCCTGACTGGGAATCAAACCCGTAACATTTTGGTTTGCAGGCCAGCACTCAATCTGCTGAGCCACACCAACCAGAGTTGAAGTGAATTTTTAAGAACTCTGATGAGGGTTTTCCAGCCCAATCCCTCTAACCCCCTTTCTTTACTGTGGCCTGCAAGTTGCCCCTTAATTTTTCACTGCCTCTGGTAAATGGAAGCAGTCGTTCAGCTCTCCCTCCAGACAATATGCATAAGCTGGTGTCACTGTTACTGGTGAGCAGGACACTATAGCTTCAGCTTGGCTTCTATATAATTAGCTTGGTGACAAGAGTCAGCCAGGATCTCAGGTTTTCTCTCATTCTTCACCATGCCAGCACACCCTTCACCATCACGAGCTGAATGGCTCTACGAGGGAAGCTTTAAGCTCTTGGCTCTTGGTGGGGCTGGATGTTTATGTGGAGTTAAGAGCTATTGGTCAGATAATTTATATTCTTCACTGGAATTTGGCCACTGTCCCTGGCCTTGGAGAGCTGTTAATATTATTCCAGGATGCCCAGTGGTAAGCTTACCGGAAGTCCTTTTTTTTTTTTTTACAATATTTTATTGATTATGCTATTGCAGTTGTCCCATTTCCCCCCCTTCATTCCTCCCCACACTGCACACCCTCTCCAACCCACATTCCCTCCCTTTAGTTTATGTCCATGTGTCATAAGTACTTTAGATTCTATATTTCCCATACTATTCTTGCCCTCCCCCTGTCTATTTTCTGTCTATCATCTATGCTACTTATTCTCTGTTTCTTTCCCCACTCTCTCCTCCTCCCACTCCCCTGTTGCTAACCCTCCATGTGATCTTCATTTATATGGTTCTGCTCCTGATCTAGCTGTCCTCTCAGTTGGCTTTTGTTTCAGGTGTGGTTGCTACTAACTGTGAGTTTGCTGTCCTTTCACTGTTCATATTTGGATCTTCTTTTTATTAGATAAGTACCTTTATCATTTCATAAAATAAAGGCTTGGTGATGATAACTCCTTTAACTTGACCTTATCTGAGATTCCTTTTATCTGTCCTTCCATTCTAAATGAAAGCTTTGCTAGATAGAGCAGTCTTGGACGTCAGTCCTTGCCTTTCATGACTTGGAATGCTTCTTTCTAGCCCCTTCTTGCCTGTAAGGTCTCTTTTGAGGAATCAGCTGACAGTCTGATGGGAACTCCTTTGTAGGTGACTGTCCCCTTATCTCTTGCTGCTTCTGGGATTCTATCCTTCATTTTAATCTTGGATAATGTAATTATGATGTGCTTTGGTGTGTTCCTCCTTGGGTCCGACTTCTCTGGGACTTTCTGAGCTTCCTGGATTTCTTGGAAGTCTATTTCCTTTGCCAGAATAGGGAAGTTCTCTTTTATTATTTGTTCAAATAAGTTTTCCACTTGTTGGTCTTCCTCTTCCCCTTCTGATACTCATATAATTCAGATGTTGGAATGTTTAAAGATGTCCTGGAGGTTCCTAAGCCTCTCCTCATTTTTTTGAATTCTTGTTTCTTTATTCTTTTCTGTTTGGTTGTTTCTTTCTTCCTTCTGTCCCACACCTTGATTAGAGTCCCAGTTTCCTCTCCATCACTATTGGTTCCCTGTACATTTTCCTTCATTTCACCTAGCATAGCCTTCATTTGTTCATTTAATTTGTGACTAAACTCAACCAATTCTGTGAGCAACCTGATCACCAGTGCTTTGAACTGTGCACCTGATAGGTTGGCTATCTCTTGGTCGCTTAGTTGTATTTGCTGTTGAGCTTTGATCTGTTCTTCTGTTCGGGTCATTTTTTTTGTCTTGTCCTGTCTGTTACATATGAGGGGGGAGCCTTAGGTATTCACCGGGGCGGGGCAACCCGGTCACTGGGTTGTGATGATGTATCGGGGGGAGGGGTCCAAGAGGGATCAATGGCGCTTGCTCTGCTCTCTGTCAGATTTCAGTCCCTTCTGCCGCTTCCCCCAAGCAAACTGGTGCTGATTCCCGTGTGGATGGGCTTGTGTATGTTCTAGGACCCTGCAGATCCTCCTGTGAGGCTGGGAGTCTCTCCCGGCACCTCAACCCCCACAAGTGTTTTTGATCTGTATTTTGAGGCTTTATTTCCCAGTCCTGGGACCCTGGGTTGTGCAACCTGTCTTGCTCCCCAGTTTTGCCTGGTTTATCTGCATACAAATTTGGGACTGCCTGGTCAGCCAGCTGCTTTGCACGCAGTGCCTTGCTTCACAATCGCCACCTTGCTGGGTCTGCCCATTGCTACTCTGCACCTGGGGTCTGCCAGCTGCCACCTGCATATCCAGGGTCTGCCCACTGTGGTCTTGCACACCCAGGGTGCCTTGCACACCCGGGGTCACCGCTTTTTGTGCTGTGACACCTCTCTGCCTGGCTGCCCAACTCAGCCCCTCCTACCCATGTGGATGAATGTGTCTATTTTAACTCCTTCGTTGTACAGACTTCTATACAGTTGAATTAAAAAAAATATATATATATATTATTGATTATGTCATTACAGTTGTCCTATTTCCCCCTTCATTCCCCTCCACCCTAACCCCCGTCCCCACCATTACCCCCCCTTTAGTTTATGACCATGTGTCTCAAGTCCTTTAGATTCTATATTTCCCATACTATTCTTGCCCCCCATCTATTTTCTATCTACTGTCTATGCTACTTATTTTCTGTACCTTCTCCCCCCTTCTCCTCCTCCCACTCCCCTGTTGCTAACCCTCCTTGAGATCTTCATTTCTATGTTTCCATTCCTGATCTAGCTGTCCTTTTAGTTTGCTTTTGTTTTAGGTGTGGTTGTTAATAACTGTGAGTTTGCTGTCCTTTCACTGTTCATGTTTTTTTAACTTCTTTTTCTTACATAAGTCCCTTTAACATTTCATATAATAAGGGCTTGGTGATGATGAACTCCTTGAATTTGATCTTATCTGAGAAGCACTTTATCTGTCCTTCCATTCTAAATGAAAGCTTTGCTGGATAGAGCAATCTTGGTTGTAGGTTTTTGGATTTCATGACTTGGAATACCTCTTTTCAGCCCCTTCTTGCCTGTAAGGTCTCTTTTGAGAAATCAGCTGACAGTCTGATGAGGACTCCTTTGTAGGTGACTGTCCCCTTAGCTCTTGCTGCTTCTAGAATTCTCTCCTTCATTTTAATCTTGGCTAACGTAATATGATGTGCCTTGGTGTGTTTCTTCTTGGGTCCAACTTCTTTGGGACTCTCTAAGCTTCCTGGATTTCCTGGAAGTCTACTGCCTTTGCCAGATTGGGGAAGTTGTCCTTTATTATTTGTTCAAATAAGTGTTCCACTGGTGGCTGTTCCTTTTCCCCTTCTGGTACCCCTATAATTCAGATGTTGGAGCGTTTAAAGATGTCCTGGAGGTTCCTAAGCCTCTCCTCATTTCTTTGAATTCTTGCTTCTTGACTCTTTTCTGTTTGGCCATTATTTGCTTTCTTCTGGTCCACTCCATTGATTTGAGTCCCAGTTTCCTTTTCATCGCTATTGGTTTCCTGTGCAATTCCATTCATTTCAATTAGTTTCGCTTTCATATGTTTCTCTAATTTGTGGCTATAATCAACCAGTTCTGTGAGGATCCGGATCACCAGCAGTTTAAACTGTGCGTCTGAGAGGTTTGCTATTTCTTCATCGCTTAGATTTATAGGCTCTGGGGCTTTGAGATCTTCTTGAGTCATTTTTGGTCTGTTCACACCCGTTAAGTACGAGGAGCAGAGCCTTGGACTCCCAGGTCGCTGGGTTGTGACGCTGTATGTGGAGGCGGGGTCAGAGCGGGGAAATGGCGGCCCCCTCCACTGTCGCTCGCCACTGGGGCCTGCTGGCTCCCGTCCAATCGCCCACTCCCTCGCTTGTCTATCCACGCAGGAATGCGCGACCACAGTCAACCCATAGCCCTGCTCTCTCGCTGTTTCCCCGAGGTCGCTCGCTGAGTTGCCCACCAGGTCCACCCCTGCGCCTGAATTTCGCACTCCTGAGTCCGTCTGACCGAGTTTTCCTGTGCAACCTCGCTCCGCCAGCTGCTGGTTTCGCCCCTCTTACAGGTCAGGCTGAAGAATTTGTTGTTATCAGACTTCCGAAAAGTTCAATTTTCTGTGTTCTGGCTCTGTCTTCTGTTGCTAATATTTGGTTGTCTCTAAACTTGGTTGTGTGAGAAAGCTTGGCGTCACCACCTATGCCTCCATCTTGGCGGAAGTCCCCCCTATCTATTTTCTACCTACCATCTATGCTACTTATTCCCTGTACCTTCTCCCCCTCCTCCTCCCACTGTCCTGTTGCTAATCCTCCATGTGACCTTCATTTCTATGTTTCCATTCCTGATCTAACTGTCCTCTTAGATTGCTTTTGTTTTGGGTGTGGTTGTTAATAACTGTGAATTTGCTGTCCTTTCACTGTTCATCTTTTTTATCTTCTTTTTCTTAGATAAGTCCCTTTAACATTTCATATAATAAGGGCTTGGTGATGATGAACTCCTTGAATTTGATCTTATCTGAGAAGCACTTTATCTGTCCTTCCATTCTAAATGAAAGCTTTGCTGGATAGAGCAATCTTGGATGTCAGTCCTTGCCTTTCATGACTTGGAATACTTCTTTCCAGCCCCTTCTTGCCTGTAAGGTCTCTTTTGAGGAATCAGCTGACAGTCTGATGGGGACTCCTTTGTAGGTGACTGTCCCCTTATCTCTTGCTGCTTCTAGGATTTTCTCCTTCATTTTAATCTTGGCTAATGTAATTATGATGTGCCTTGGTGTATTCCTCCTTGGGTCCAACTTCTCTGGGACTTTCTGAGCTTTCTGAACTTCCTGGAAATCTATTTCCTTTGCCAGAATAGGGAAGTTCTCTTTTATTATTTGTTCAAATAAGTTTTCCACTTGTTGGTCTTCCTCTTCCCCTTCTGATACTCCTATAATTCAGATGTTGGAATGTTTAAAGATGTCCTGGAGGTTCCTAGGCCTCTCCTCATTTTTTTGAATTCTTGTTTCTTTATTCTTTTCTGTTTGGTCATTTTTTTTCTTCCTTCTGGTCCACTCCCTTGATTTGAGTCCCAGTTTCCTCTCCATCACTATTGGTTCCCTGTGAATTTCCTTTCATTTCAATTAGTTTAGCCTTCATTTGTTCCTCTAATTTGTGGCTAAAATCAACCAGTTCTGTGAGCATCCTGATCACCAGTATTTTAAACTGTGCATCTGAAAGGTTGGCTATCTCTTGGTCGCTTAGAATTATTGGCTCTGGGACTTTGAGCTGTTCTTGAGCCATAATGTTTTGGTCTGTTTGTGCCTGTTACATATGAGGGGCAGAGCCTTAGGTGTTCACGAGGGTGGGGTGACCCAGTTGCTGGGTTGTGATGCTGTATGTGGGGGCAGGGTCAGAGAGGGGCAAAGGCATTTGTTGCAGTCTCTCTTAGATTTTGGTCCCCTCTGCTGCTTTCCGCAAGCAAACCTGGCCCCCCCTGCTGCTGGCTCCCAGGTGTGTGGGCCTGTGCACCCTCTAGGACCCCCTGGGTCTCTCCAACAAACTCTCTGTGAGTCTGGGACCCTCTCCCAGCACCTCAACCCCGAAAGTCTTTCCAATTGGTGCTTTCAGGCTCTAATTCCCGTAGCTGGGGCCCTAGCCTGAGCGGTCTGTCTCACTGCACGCTCCTTTGCTTGGTTTATCTGACCACGGTCAGCCAGCTGCCTTGTGCCCTCACTGGGTCTGCCTATTGCCACCCCACGCCTGGGATTGGCCAACTGCCGCCTACGTTCCTGGGTCGGTCCGCAAATCTTTCCTGCCCAACCTGGCTCCGTCGCTGACTCCACCTCTCTTACCGGTCTGGCTGAAGGGTTCGTTGTTGTCAGACTTCTATATAGTTCAATTTCTGTGTTTTGGCTGCATTTTTGTTACTAAAACTTTCTTGTGTTTAAACTTGGTTGTGCAAGGAAGTACAGTGTTTCCACCTATGCCTCCATCTTGGCCGGAAGTTGGATTCTATTTTTATAGCATGGATCCTTCCTTGCTAGTTTTGGTGGACCTTTATCACGCATGTACAAGTAGTTGTATTACTTTAAAGCTACTGTGCATGTAGCCTCCCATGATTTTTCTTGATTGGCCACCAGAAAAGGGGTTGCACAATGTTACCTAATGGACCCCCTACTCCTGGGGTCCCCCTGTACTAGGTTTACCTCACCTGCTGCCAGGGAATTATACCTCTCTTCATGTCAGAGATTGGTGAAAAGGAAAGGAATTATTTATTCAAAAGTCATACAGACTTAAGAATAATGACTTAATGTCTTCATTAAAAACCCAAAGTCCCTTATATCACCCACAAACACACACAGTCCTTTCTTCCCCTCTCTTCCTGGTCTGGGGTACCATATTTCAGGAAAAGAAATAGAAGTCCACGGTTCAGGTAGTCCCCGGTTCTTCTCAGTAATCCATGCTTGGCTGGCAGGCCTCCCTCAGTTTCCAGCACCATGAGCTGTGTCACTGGGATCTCCAGTTCTTATTCCAAAAACCACATGGCATCTTCTCATGGCCCACCAACAAGAGTCCTTTCACCCCTTTCCTTCCCCCAGCATCTCTCCTGAATTCTTCCAAACTGCTAAGAGAGCTCTGCATCACTGCTACATCTTGCTTTCCGGCTTCCTAAGCTGCATGGTAAAGGGAGACCCAAAGCTGTGTGGTTCTTCTCTGCCAAAGCCGCATGGTTCTTCTCATCATGGCTGCTGTGCCTAGGTTTAAATCCATCTTCCTCTGTAGTCCCATTTCCACCTCCTCCCACAATCAGCTATACTTGCCACCATTCCCATTTTTTTTCCCAGCTTTTCTGGGCTGCTGTAATAAGTCCAAGCAAGCATGGCCCTGTGGTATGAAGCCAATCATCTCCAAGCTTTTATGCAGGCTCTGTAACCAGGGGCAGTTGCCTCCCAGATACATCCTAGGTGGAAGTAACTCCTATTTCCCTGGCTCAAAGCACTACCACAGCTATTTAACATATCTATGAAACCAATTAAAGGCTATAGATATGTTAAATGACTGTTCTAGAGGTTACCTGCAAAACAATTGCCATTCAAAAAAACTTTCAGTGGCCCTGCTCCATGTCCCATCTCCCAGTTCAGACTTGTGGGGGTGAGGACATCCCATATTTTTAATATTTCCTGGACACTCTGAGTTCTGGACCCCACTACAAATCCTTCTTTTGGGGGCCTCCTGGATGTACCCTCTTACACTACTTGTGGTGGGCTTGGAGATTTTCAAACAAAGCCAAGCTGTGAAACTAAGCTGACTGCTGCTATGGCCAGGCCGGGGGCTCACTGAGCCAGCTGTTACTTATTTGATAGGATTTAGGAAGTTGTTCAGCATGAGCCAAGATCAGCCATTCACATGGAAAAGAAGCTTGAGTGGGCCCATAAGTTGAGTATGGCAGAGTTTCTGGGGATCTCCAAAGCAGGTCAAATAATGTTAACCAGGTTGATGGAGTCTCCAATATGGTACCAGCCTACCAGCTCTGTTGGGGAAGAATTTAGAAAAGAGACAATAACCTCTGCTTGCCTTGATGCCAGACACTTCAGTTTTTCTCTATACACCATTGGTGATTTTCCAGCTGCTACCCTGGTCATGGAGCTCAGAAGGAGTGAGTCTGAGTAGGTGAATCCATGTGTGGGTTCTTTAAGAAGTATTGCTTGGGGTCCAGAAATTTCTTCCACTGACTCGATCCCTGCTGGTGTTTGCAACCAGATGTGTGAGGGCTTATCTTCTTGACACGGGAGCCCTGGGCTCAGGGCCCTTTGTGGGGCTTGGGCTCCTCACTCCTGGGATATCCCTCCCCAAGTTTCATCCATTACACGTGGGTGAGGGACCAGCAGGTTCCCCATCTTCGCCCCTCCTACCACTGTGAATGGATGTGGTTTCTTTAATTCTGTAGTCGTCAAACTTCCATTCAACTCAGTGACGGTTCTGAGTTATGGTTGTTCTATATTTTAGTTGTAATTGTGATGTGGTTGTGTGAAGAGGCGAGCTATGTCTGCCTACGCCACCACCTTCTGTTGATTTATCTCTATAGAGTCTTATTTAATTGGTCTAGGCTGGGGCTTCAATATTTTTTGTAAATAAAATCACTCACTCCTACCCAAGTTATTTTAATGTGTGCATCTGGTTAAAGGATGATGCAGATCTGGGAAGGGTCAAGAAACAGGAGAAAGTGAAGGAGCGCCAAGGAAATAATTGGTGGGAACCTGTGTGGGAGGCTAGTTGGAAATGTCAAGTTGGAAGTCCAGAGAAGATAGAAAGGTGGGAGGGGCCCCAGATGGGAGAGTGAGTAGGTCAGCTCAATTGGTATGGAACTTGGGGTGGGAAAAGGGTTAGTGTATTAGTTTCCTATTACTACTGCAACAAATTATCATGAACTTAGTGACTTAAAATAATACAAATACATTATTTAGCAATTCAGGAAGTCCAAAAGGGATTAGCGGGGCTGCATTCCTTCTAGACGCTCTAGGGGAGCTTCCATTTCCTTGGAATTTTCCATATTCAAGAATCTACCACATTCTTTAGGCTCATGATTCCATATCACTCTGACCTTTGCTTTTGTCATTACGTCTTCTCTCACTCTGAATCTTCTATTTCTCTCTTTTAAAAAATTTTATTTATTTATCTTTAGAGGGGAAGGGAAGGAGAGAGGGAGAGAAATATCAATATATGGTTGCTTCTTGTGCATCCCCTGCTGGGAACTGGCCCCTGCTGGGAACTGGCCTGCAACCCAGGCATGTGCCCTGACTGGGAATCGAACCTGGATCTTTTGGTTCACAGGCCCACGCTCAATCCACTGAGCTACACCAGCCAGGGCTATTTCCCTCTTTTAAGGATCCTCTTAAACATTGTGATTACATTGGCCCCACCAAAATAACCTAGGTTAATTTCCCCATTTAAGATCCTTAACGTAATCACATCAGCAAAATCTCTTCTGCATTGGAAGCTTAGCAAACTCATTGATTCCAGGAATTAGGATATTCCTGTGGGTATTCTTGAGTGTCATGTATTATTATTATTATTATTATTATTATTATTATTTTAAAGATTTTATTTATTTATTTTTAGAGAGAGGGGAAGGGAGGGAGAAAGAAGAGAGAACCATTGATGTGAAAGAGAGACATCAATTGATTGCCTCATATGCATCCATCTGAGGACTGAATTTGCAACCCAGGCATGTGCCCCAACCAGTGACCTTTTGCTTTGCAGGATGATGCCCAGTCAGCTGAGCCACACCAATTAGGGCAGGGTTTCGTGCCACCAATTCACGTTTATCCCATATGCAAAATTCAGTCATTCCTTTCCAACGTTCCACCAAATCTCAACCCATTAGAGCATTAACTCAAAGTCTAAAATCTCACCTAAATCTCATTAGCTCAAAAGCTCTAAATCTCATTGTGTAAATACTCTAAATAAAGTATGAGTGAGGCATGGTATGTAATCCCTCCTGAAGCCTTTTTTCGCTCCATCTTTGAACCTGTAAAACTTAAGAAACAAATTACCTGCTCCCAGGGATGGGCATAGCATAGTAGATACAAACTTTCTCCTTCAAAAAGGGAGAAAATGGAAGGAAAGAAGAAGTCACTGGTTCCAAGAAATATCAAAATACAGCTGGGAAAACGCCTTAGATTTCAAGGCCTGGAATAACCTTCTGTGGCTTGAGGCTCTGCCCTCTGGGCCTGCACCTCCTCTTTCAGTCACTCTTCCTTTTTTTTTTTTTAAAGGGTAACTCATGTTTGCTGTTGAGTAATTTTATCATCCTGCTTCCTGCCTAGAGGATGTCTGGTGTCTGACAGCCTTCTTTCAGAGAAGACTTTGTCTTCTCTGTGTCTCTTCCAGTCCAGGCTGGCAGTGTTTCTACTGGTATGTTCTCAGAACCTTGTCTGTCTCCCATGCAGGTCACACACATTCAGTCCATTAGATAAGAGGCCCTGCCACAGATTTTTCCTGGATGATCCCAGCTCTGTTTCTGGATTCTTCTGAGATGGTTGTGGGGGACGCATGAGTCACATGCCTAATTTCTCCTAAGAGATCTCTGTGTGGACAACTACTCTGATCTTTTGATCCTGAGACTAGAAAAGTGAGACCAATAAACAGAGACAAGGATTGAATCTTTATGGGCACTTTATTCAGATGCTGGCAAACTGAGAAGATGAAGGGTTATGTGCCCTCAAGAACTGTCTTAACATCTCACCTCAAGCTGGCCTTTTTATCAGAAGAAAGGGTAGGTGAGGAGTTTGCAAAAAAAGTCTAACTGGGTAAGAATTGCAGTCTGGCAGATTTTCCCAGTACTTCTGTATCTGTTGATTCTTTATCTGCCTCACAAACATCCCCTCCCTAGAACACAATGGCTTAGGTACCATCTCTATCACTTGCAGACCCCTTGGGTCACAAAAGATGAATTGCTTGTTGACCTGAAGTAACATAGGTCATGTATTCTAGTTCCTGGAATAACAGCTTTCCATGTGCATTAAGCACAGAAGCTAAAATCTTTCACCCTTAAGTTCCCCAATTAATTCTTCCAAGGCATAACCAAAAGGCTGCCCAGACACACATTTGTCTTTCTTTCCAGAGTATTATTTCCTGGCAGTGAATCTTCTCATTTTACCATCTTTTCCAATTTGTATAGACTAAAAGTTTTCCAAATCACCAAGTTCTGGTTCCTTTCTGTTTATAATTCATCCCACAATTTCTATCTTTTCTTTCACATTTCACTATAAAGAACAAAAATAAATCAGGCTGCACCTTCAACACTTTGCTCAGAAATCTCCTAAGCTAAATATCCAAGTTCATTTCTCACAAATTCTGCTTTCCATATGACTGTAGGGTATAATTCAGCTAAGTTGTCTCCCACTAATATAACAAAGAGCCCCACTCCCTCAGTTTCCAACAGAAGATTTCTCACTTCCTTCTAAGCCATCACCAGCAGCACCTGGTGATGTCCATATTTAATGTCCATATTTTTACTAATATTCTATTTGTGATGATTTAGGTATTCTATAAGACAATATAGGTTTTCTTTACTGTGTTCTTCACTTCTTTATCATTTTTCACCAGCCGAGTTTTTAACAGCCATAGTTCTAACAGTTTATTCAAGGCAATCTAAGTTTTTTTTTCTATCACATTTCTTAAAATTTTTTCCATCAAAAAAAGTGAAATTAATATTCTTCCATCTGCTGCCTATTGCCCAATTCCAAAGCCACTTGGTCTTTCACCACTCTACTCCTAGTATCAAAATCTGTATTAATTTCCTACCTTGCTGTAACAAAAAACAACAAACTCTGTGGCTTAAAATAATACAAAAGTATTGGCTTAGAGTTCCAGAGGTTAACAGTCCGAAAGCAGTCCGCAGGACTACAGGCTGGAGGCAGGACCTGTTCCCTTGTTTTTCCAGCTTCTAAAGGCTGCCCACATTCTTTGGCTCTGATCCCATCTCACTCTGACCTCCGCTTCCGTCATGACATTGCCTCCTCTCACTCTGGTCCTTCTGTTTCCCACTTACAAGGACCCTTGTGATTACATTGGATCCACCTGAGTAATCCAGAGTAATCGTCCCATCCCCAGATCCTTAACTTAATCCTATCTGCAAAGTCTCCTTTGCCCTGATCTGTAACTTATTCACAGACCCCACAGACACGGAAGGGTGCATCTTTGGGAGGCCATTATTCAGCCCACTACAATTAGCACGGCTTAATGGAAATGGTTGCTTTGAGGACAGTAAAAGTCAAACGGAGGTGAAGATCCCCAGTCTAGAGTCTAACCTTTTCCAGAGTTGGGTTGGTCACCTCTGGCCAGCTCCAGGAGGCTCCTGGCGTGGCTGAGATGTTTGGTCAGCCAGTGAGGCTGCCTTGGGATCAGCATGCTTATTGCTGCTGCTCAGGCTTTGGGCTTTCTCTTCAACTCAGAGAGAGGAAAAGGGAAGTAACATTTGTTAAGCCCATCAAATGCCTGAGACTGTGGGGGCCTTTACCCATGCCCTCTCAGGAAGGCTGTGGCTTTGCACACTAAGTTACTGGGAGATTCAGGCCCAGATGGCTGGTTCCCCATGAGTGGAGGGGGATGAGGGAGAAAAGGGGGAAAGCTGTTAGACAAGCAAAGGAGTCCTGCATTCTCAATTCTTTCCCTAAGGCCTTACTCTAGGCCTGGGACTCCAAAGTCCTTTACAGAGCAGCAGGGGTTCTTAGCGTCCAGGGTCAGACTCGTGGTGGTCCCTGTAATGCCCAGTGTCGAAGCTCCTCTTTGGGCAGGCCGATGTGTCATGTTGGGCAGCACCTCTCCCTCCCTGGCACCTGGCTGGTGACTCAGGCTCCCAGGTAAAGCCCAACGTATGGGAAGTGACTAAGCACTGAAGTTGGCTTCCTCTTAGTGGGGAGGGAGGAGGAAGCCTGAACCTGGACCTGATTGTTCCCCCCACCCTTAGGTTTCTCAAGGTAGTGAGGGAAGGGTGGGGCTCTGCAGGTGACCACACTCCAGGGGATGTCCAACAGCCTCTGCTTTTACTGCGTGTGCACGTATGTGCTCTGTGTGTGTGTGTAGACAGTCTAGGAAATGTGGGGATAGTAGGCATGCAGGGATCTACCAGACTTCCCCTTTGTCACCTCTATTCTCTACCATCTCCTACTTTGTTGCCTTTTAGGACAGTCAAAAGTTTGTTTCCTGGCTCGATGAATGCATATCCTTCAGTATGGAAAGTGAAATTGGGGGAATGGGGAGCACTCTGCAGACTGCCCAGACTGGAGTCCTGATACTAAGTTACAAAGGCTCCATTTAAAATTCGTAGTTAGTCTATCTCTGGAGGGGTTGATAACTTTTAAATTTAGTTCCATTTGCAAGTATTACCTATGCAAATGGAAAGGATACATGGTCTCCTGGGAAGGAAGAGAAAGAGTCTTTTAGTTCTATAAAAGTTCCTAAAGTTTGTTATTGACCAGACAAACTATGGAGTCCCTGTTGGATGTGAGGCACCATGCTAGGTTCTGGACACTTGGCACGGAGCAACACTGCTCACCAGGACCCCAGTCAGGAGACCCATTCAGACCGGGAGCCAGGCAGTGACCACACAGTGTCAGAAGCATGGTGACAGGGAATTACAGAGACCAGGGAGCTGCAAGTGAGGCTCCTTTGCTCAGACTCAGGGAGGTGAAGCCTTCCTGGGCATGGTGCTGACCGGGCTTCGGCTTGAAGGGTAACTAGGGGTTAGGTGGGGGCAGGGAAGAGAGTTTCAGGCACAGGGAATAACATAACCTGTGCAAAGACCTCAGGGGCCATAAAAAGCTTGGCTACTTCCCTGGCATTGAAAGCAGTCAATAGGCTTGGAGTGTTGAGTTTGGAGGGAGTGTTGGAGGAATAAGGCTGGAGAAGTAAGGTCAGTTGTGATATGTTCTACGAGCAAGTTTAAGGTCAGTTAGTGGTCACTTTAAAGGAAGGTGTAGAGGGCTTGGGAATAGTGATTAATAATAACTCACAAGTATTGGAATGCTCTTTTGTGCCAAACACTATAATCTTTAAAAAATTTTATTTTTGCCCTGGTTGGTGTGGCTCACTGGATTGTGTGCTGGGCTGAGAACCAAAGTGTTATCAATTCGATTTCCCAGTCAGGGTACATTCCTGGGTTGTGGGCCAGGTCCCCAGTAGGGGGCCCATGAGAGGCAACCACACATTGACATTTCTCTTCCTCTCTTTCTCTTTCCCTTCCCCTTTCTCTAAAAATAAATAAATAAATAAAATCTTTAAAAATAAATTAAAAAAATTTTTTAACTTACTGATTTGAGAGAGAGAGAGAGAGAGAGAGAGAGACACATTAACTTTGTTGTCCCACTTATTTATGCATTCATTGGTTGTTTCTTGTATGTGCCCCAACTAGGCACATCCACAACCTTGGCCCATTGGGACAACCCTCTAACCAACTGAGCTACCTGTGAACTCCAGAATGGGTGCAGATCTGTACAGGAAGTATATGAAAGGTCATAGGATGAGGCAAAATGTTACATTAATTTTGCAGGATTCTTTGTGCTGAGTACTCGGACTCATAAGTACTTTAAATTCTGCAGATCTCTTGGTTTCTGATCTTTAGTTGAACTTCTAACCTTTCCCATCTTGGTTTTTGCCTGGCTCTCTGCTTTTACTATTGACATATGTGTCTGCCCTAATTGGGTTTTCAGCATGTCCTGTCCCTGTCTCAGGCCCACATGAGCCATCATCAGTCTTGCCTCAGTCTTCCCTTTTCTAGCTTCTTGTCTTTCCCACAGTCGTAGCCCTGAGAATAAGGAAGAACGGTCCCTAGGGCCTAGGATCTAAGAGCTCTCATGAAGAGCCACCCTTTTCCTACATCTGCTAGAGTTAAATTCTTTAAACATCCCATGTTACCAAACTGCGCACGTGGAAATTCTGTAAGATGTTAATAGATGTTAAGTGGAACAAAGGGTTTTGTAGCCAAACGAGTTTGGGGAGTGCTTTGTGAGGTTAGTTTCTTTCCTATAACAAGACTTCTCAGAGCTCTTGAAATGTGATGGACAGAATACATTTCCATTAAGGGGATTTTATACATTTTGCAATACCGTACTCAAAATCTTTGGGGCCAGATATATTTGGAATTTATAATTTTTCAGATTTTAATAAGGTAAAATGGTGAATATACCATTATCCCATAGCATCCCCAGAAGAATGGGACAGGCCCTGTAATTATACCCTTTCAGCAGCAAAATGTATGGATAGTCACACTAAGTCTGTTAAATGAAGAATCTGAAAAACTACACATCTTCTTAGGTCCGGTTTTGCCCCTGAGTTATAAAAAAAATAGTTTCTAGGACTTTTTCAACTTCTACATTGTGGATAAAGGATTGTAAACCTGTATGTGATATCCCCCAAACATATTTGCCCACAGAACCCCCTTTTCCAGGAGCATCCAGCTGGACTAGGTGCCCCAATCTCTACAGGGCGCTCTGAGCTGTTAGTCTCTAATACAGCCTTCCCAACAGTTGCCAGCCATTGACATTGGCCCTATCACCTCGGGTGACACGTAGATGAGACGGAGATTTTGACATTGGCTAAAGAGGAAGAGGTCAACAGCACTGAGCACTGACCAGAAACGGCAGGTCTAGCCAGGGAATCACCACGCTCAGCCTTCGGGCTCTGGGTGAAAAAAAACAGACATGAAGAAGAACAGGATTGTGAAAATATGGGTTATTGTAGTTTCCTTTTCAGCGCTCTTCCACATTTTTCAAATTTCCTTAAAATTTTTCAAGTTTTTCCTCACTTATTGTTGTTTTCTTTAAAATTCTTTCTTTATTTATCTTTATAGAGGGGAAGGGAGAGAGAAAGAGACAGAGAGAAACATCAATGTGTGGTTGCCTCTAGCATACCCCTACTGGGGACCTGGCTCGAAACCCAGGCACGTGCCCTGACTGGGAAATCCACCTGGCAACCCTTTGGTTCACAGGCCCACACTCAACCCACTGAGCTACACCAGCCAGGGCTTTTTGTTGTTTTCTACGGCAAGAAGTGATTGTTTTAAATGGTGCTGAAGAAGGGAGGCAGGCCCAGGGGTGGTGCTCCTCCTGAGCGCCAGATGCTGAGGCCCTGGGAAGATGGCTTCTTGCTCTGGCCTTGTGTCCCATCCCAGAGCTGAGGTAGGGTGTGGTTCACGCCTAAGGCCAGGGTCCCCTGGGTCAGCAGAAGGATGTTGAATTTCTGGGCGATTTCCAGGAAGACTTCCTGCTCTGACAAAAACAACATAAGCTCAGGAAAGACTCTGGGGCCTGAGGGAAGGAAATAATGGACTGGAATGGAGACTTTGGGATGAGGCTTATGCAGAGAATAGCCAGGAGCAAAGGAGCCTCCCTTTCATCTTCCGGATGTATTCCTTAAGGCAGCCGAAAGGTTTCTCCACTGGGGGTGACAGGCTGGGATCTGGAAGAGGGGGACCAGGAACATTTGAATCCCCCCTTCTTTTTCTTTACTCTGCACTTAGTGTAATATTTCACTGAGACCTGGTCCGTAGAGGCTGAGGGTAGAGCGTGGACTATGGACTAGGAGGGCCATTTGTGAAGGGCCTTAGATACAGACCTTAAATGTGTGGGGTTATGTATCCATCACAGCTACATAGCTTCGCTCACTGGGATCCGCAGAAGATATGCATCTCAACTTGTCCCATTACCAGACATGCCAACTGTAATGCACCGTAAATTATTATTTTCATACAGCTTATAAACTGCACCATTATGTTGCCTTATTTGTGTGTGTATAGGGAGAGGGGAGTTGCAAGGTTTAATTTGCTAAGTATAAACATTTGAAATAGACCACAGTTTAAGTAACTTTGTTTTGACATTAAAAAAATCAGAAGCCTTAAAAATGGAAGTAGTAAACACATTTAAAAAAATATTATAATGAACATACTCTCTGCCTACCTTCACCTCTGAGAAGGATAAAAGGAGCTCCATGTAGGAGGCTCACAGTGCCTGTGTTGGCTGGGTGCTTGGGCACAGAGTT
Organism: Artibeus jamaicensis; assembly: GCF_021234435.1. Lineage (NCBI taxonomy): Eukaryota > Metazoa > Chordata > Mammalia > Chiroptera > Phyllostomidae > Artibeus > Artibeus jamaicensis. The sequence continues at coordinate 25,319,514 of NW_026521788.1, forward strand.
TCTGCAGGACAGGGTATTAAGGTTGCCCCTGGGCCCTTCTCTCACAGCTCCTACCAACTCTGATTTCATCTGCATCGCTCTAGCGGCCTCTGCTGGGCTGGGGGTGAAAGGCGACCAAGGATGGGGTACAGCTCAGAATTCTGGCTGAGAAAGGAAAGGCTGGGCTGGACCAGACTGTCTGTTGGGCAGTGTGAGGACCTTGGTGCCAGAAGGGACACCAAGAGGACAAGCTCTGGCTACTTCAAGGTTATTTATGCCTCGCTCTGGGTTGAAGAATTTGGTTTGATAGTGGTGCTGAGGAAGAAAACAAAGTCCAGGTCTGAGGGGCAATATGGTTGAGCCCCAGCAGAAAAACATTCTGTTACTGAGTGGGGAGTAATGACCCAGTTTCTTCTCATTTGCTTCCTGCCTCCATTCGATGACTGATGACTGTAAAGGGCCTGGACTTTCTGGGAAGGGCAGTCAGTCATCTTTTTGTGAAGCTGGTTGGGTCATGAACTCTCTGAACCACAGAGAGGGAATAGGACGTCTGGCCGAGGCCCCCTGTCATGGCTGAGTTTTCTAATCCAGCTTTTACTAAAGAATCTTGTTCCTAGGGCATGGGGGAGCCTTACCCAGACAGCTCGCACAAAGCTTCTTCTGGCTCCTGTGGCATTTTATCCCCATGAGGTAGAAGGTCTCAAGCATTCAGGCCCCCAGATCCTTCTCTGAACAAACCGATGACCAAATGGGTCCCAGTGACTATTCGGGATAAAAATAACACAGGGGAGCCCGCAGTTTAGTGCAGCTGCCATGGCCCGTGACAGGGGCTGGGGTCCAGTTATGGGAAAAAAGAACTTTTTGGTCTGGCGAAACCTCGCTTCGAACAGAAAGGTTTTCACTGTCATGAGTAAAACAGTTCATGTTACCACAGCTTGCTTTTCCCCCTTCACCCTTGCAGGTGGAAAATTTAAACTGTACAAAAAGTAGCTTAGCTTCATACTGACTAAGAACACTTACATGTGAAGTTTGGAACCCTTAAATCGCTAGTGGTAGCAGCCTCCTCAAATTCTGTCCTCTTTCTCCTGTTTTGTATGTTTCCCAAGGGGCTGTTGAGCACATGAGGCAGGGTTAGGGGTTCCTGAAAGCATGCCTTCTTCCACTCATGAGCCCAGGTTAGCCTGACTGCTTGATTGGCAGGCCCTTGTCATGTTTGTGAAATTTACAAGACAGAAGCTTAACAGGACAGAAGGTGGTTGGTTTTATCAATGGACAGGAAAGAGGAAAAGCAGATTTGTAATCATTGAGAAAGCTCATTTCTGGAGCAGCCTGTGTCCAAGAATCAGGTTTGCTCAGACTCAGAGAGAAATTGTATTTGTTTGAAAAATTAGTTTTGCTCTTGCAAGCAGAAGAGTAGTGGAAAAATAAAAGGTAACTAAAGGGCATATATTTGAATCTATTTATTGTAAAACAAAACACAGAAAAATCCATGCAAACAAAATGTATAGCTAATGGATTATTTTAAGGAAAAAACACCCAGGTTAAGACACAAATCTTTGCCAACCTCCCAGAAGCTCCTCCATGTGCCTGTCCCAAATACAACGCCTGCTCTCCTCCCACAAGCAACCACTATTCTGAACCTAGATAGGTATTTGGGAGGACAGGCTAGACAGATAAGCCCAACTAAAGGGGGGATGTTTCCATTGTCCTTGGAACAGGGAGGGTGACTAAGGCTCAAGAGATTCAGCAGAGGGTGAGAGGCTGGATCTCAGAAAGTGAATTGCTTTTATTTCCTGAGAGTGAACTGAGGCCCAGGCAAATAGGCTTCCTTCACGACAGACTGGGAAGAGATACATGCAATATCTAAAGCTAGTAAATGATTACCATCTGGAATGTACAGGAAACTCCTGCTGATCAATAAGAAAAAGACCAGAAACCTAGTGAAAAGTGAACAAAGGGTAAATTCGGAAAACAGGAGGGAATTCAGAATGGCTAAGAAGTATGTGAAGGGAAACTCAATTTTAGAAGCACTGTGAGCAATGTAAATTAATACGTGGTATCACTGTGTCCATAGACTGGCAAAAGGTAGACAAGTCAGATAATGCCTACCAAGTGTTAGCAAGCATGTGGGGGAAAAGGAACCATTGTTGGTGCAAGTACAAACTTGTAGAACTATTTTAGAAACCATCTGACTCTATTTCACGAATTGAAATATGCTATTCCCAAAGAGCCAGGGATCTCCCTCCTGCGTAAGTTGCCTGGGGAAAACTCACACACGTTCCTAACAGAAGATAAACAGGCATGTTTGTCTGAGGATTGTATGTAGAAGCAACCCATGCGTCCGTCACAGAAATGAGAAAATGAAAGGTGGTGCTCGGCAGTGCTGTGTGACAGTCAGACGCAATGAACCAGATGTGCTGAGCAACACAACAGTTTTAAAAACATGTATCATGTAAAAAGAAAGATAGTAAGATCTATAGTATAGTACCATTTATGTAGGCTAAAGTTACATCTACCCACAAAAGAGCACTGTTTATCTTTTAGAAATGTCTATATACCTGAGTACACACATCAGATGCATTATAGTGAGTTCCTCCTGTGAGATGGAGAGAAGAGTGAACGGGGAGGGGGACACATGGGGAAAAAATAAAAGAGGGCAATAATGAAATGATGTACCATGAACTGAAGAGATCTGTCCAACTTGTCCTGCTCAGGCAGAGCACAGTGGACAGGACTTGTTTGACCAAAGTAATTTTGGGGGAGATCTCATCTCTATGTGGTCCCCAGAGGCATGGAGAAGCATGCAAGGAAAGCAAATGTTTAGCCTGAATGCAAGGAGGCAGAAAAATAAAGAAAGGCACTCTGACCCTATGCTAATGCTATACATGGTGGGGAAAGAAATGCAGCGACTTAAGAAGCAGGTGAAATTTGTGAAAACTTAATTGTCTAAATGCAATGTGGTATCCTGGAACAGAAAAAGGACTAAGTGAAAAAACAGGTAAAATGTGAATAATGCCTGTATTTAGATAATAGTGCTGTACTAATGTTAGTTTCTTGATTTTGACAAATGGACCATTTTTAGATATAAGGTTTTAATATTAGGACAAGCTGTACTATCTTGGCAACTTTTCTATAAATCTTAAATTTTTCCAAAATAAAAAGTTAAGAAAGTAAAAGTCAGCTCCAGCCCAAAGACATTGAAAAAGAAATGAAAATAGGCCAATATATCCATGAGGTATATATAATATATAAGATGTGGTATACACATGTGTTTACATATGTGTAAATTTTAAAGTTTGAAAAAATTTACACCAACCTTTTATTAGGTGAGATTGGTTGTCTTCTTTATAGTTTTTTTGTGTTATCTGAATATTTCACAATAAAAGTGTGGAAGTGGTGTAATTATGGGAAGAAAGCTCACGGGGGCTTGCCTGAAAGAACAGGGTGCCAGGCTCATAAGACACCTGATGTCTTTTTAAAAAATATTTTATTTATGTATTCTTTAAAGAGAGAAGAAGGGAAGGAGAAAGAGAGGGAGAGAAACATCAATGTGTGGTTGCTTCTTGTGAGCCCCCCACTGGGGACCCAGCCTGTAACCCAGGCATGTGCCCTGACTGGGAATCAAACCTGCAACCTTTTGTTTTGCAGGCCCACGCTCAATCCACTGACCTACACCAGCCAGGGCAACACCTGATGTCTTGCTTAGGTTCCAATCCCCACCAGGTCCTAGTCTCATTTTCTCCCAGGGCCAGGTTTGAGCTGATTATCTGGAGATGAGCAACATTTTTTCCCTCTGCAAGGTCAACAGTCAACAAAAATATGGGGGTCTGCAGTTGTTCAAGGGAAAGCTTGGGTGCTGTCGTTGGCGGTCAGAGAGCCCTGAGCACGTTCGCATGTCTACCTATTACTGCGCATGTGTGCGTCGTTACAGTGTGGATTCTAGGTATCACTGGCAGTACCTTTCCTTTTTCAAATCTTTAGTTTTGAAAGTAATTTATATATATTATAAAAGTAATTTATATATATTATTATAACAAAATCAGAAAATATGAATGTGTAAGAAAGAAGTAGGAATTTCCCATATATGGCTTAGGAACTTTTTTTTTTTAATAGACTATTTTTGGACTTCTGGTCAAGATGGAGGTATAGGCAAACATGCTTCACCTCCTCCCACAATTACAGAAAAAAACCAAAGTCAGACCTCGAAACAAATAACACCAGAACCATCAGAAAATCAAGCTGTAGCCCTGGCTGTTGTAGTTTGGTGGATTGAGCATGGGCTGCAAATCAGAGAGTCACTGGTTCAATTTCCAATAGGGGCACATGCCTAGGTTGCAGACCAGGTACCCAGCAAAATGTACGAGAGAGGTAACCACATACTGATGTTTCTTTCTCTCTCCCTTCTTTCCCCTCTCTAAAAATAAATAAATGAAGTCTTTTAAAACAAAAATAACTTAAATGAAACAGAGATAACCAACCTATTAAATGCGGAGTTTAAAATGTTATCAGGATGCTCAAAGAACTTATCGAACACAGTAACAGCATAAAAAAGACCCAGGAAGAAATGAAAGTTACACTAAATGACATAATAAACAATTTACAGAAAAGCAACAAAATAGGGGATGATGCCAAGATTCAAATTAATGATTTGGAATATAAGGAAGAAATAAGCATTCAATGAGAATAGCAAGAAGAAAAAGAATTTTAAAAAGTGAGGATAGTGTAAGAAGAGTCTGGGACATCTCCAAAGTCACCAACATCCAAATTGCAGGGATGTCAGAAGGAGAAGAGGAAGAGCAAGAAATTGAAAACTTATTTGAAAAAATAATGAAAGAAAACTTTTCTAATTTTGGTGAAGGAAATAGACATACATGTCCAGGAAGCACAGAGAATCCCAAACTAGTTGGATACAAAAAGGACCACACCAAGACACATCATAATTAAAATGCCAAAGGTTAAAGAGAAAGAGAGAATCTTAAAAGCAGCAAGAGAAAAGCAGAGGTTATCTACAAACAAGGTCCATAAGACTGTCAGCCTATTTAGCAAAAGAAACTTTGGAGGCAAGAAGGCACTGGCGAGAAGTATTCAAAGTGATGAAAAGCAAGGACCTACATCCTAGATTACTCTATCCAGCAAAGCTATCATTTAGAATTGAAGGGCAGATAAAGTGCTTCCCAGACAAGGTAAAGCTAAAGGAGTCCATCATCATGAAGCCCTTATTATACAAAATGTTAAAGGGACTTACTTAAGAAAAAGATCAAAACTATGAACAATAAAATGGCAACAAATTCACATCTATCAACAGATGAACTGAAATAAACAAAGTAAGCAAACAAACGGAACAGCATCAGTCATAGAAATGGAGATAATTTTAAGGATTATCAGCTGGGAGGGGTAACGAGGGGAATGGAGTGAGAAATACAGGAATTAAGAAGAATAATTGGTAGGTAAAAAATAGACAGGGGGTTATAAAAAATAGTATAGGAAATGTAGAAACCAAAGAAATTATATGCATGACCCAGGGACATGAACTTAGGAGGGGATTGCAAAAGAGAATGGAGGTATGGGTCAGAGGGGCCAGAGGGAAAAATTAGGACAACTGTAATAGCATAATCAATAAAGTATGTGAAAAATAGATTATTTTTTAAATTATATTTTATTGGTTATGCTATCAAAATTGTCCCAATGTTTCCCCCTTTGCTGCCCTCCCACCAGCACTCCCTACTCCCTCAAGCAATCCCCCCAACATTGTTCATGTCCATGGGTCATATGTATAAGTTCTTTGGCTACTCCACTTTCCATACTTATTTTACATCCCCATCCTGTAACTATCTATTTATAATTCTTAATCCCCTCACCTCTTCACCCATTTCTCTACAACTCCCTCCCATTCAGCAATCACCAAAACACTCTCTGTATCCATGATTCTATCTCTGTTCTTGTTTGCTTAGTTTGTTTTTTAGATTCAAGTGTTGATAAATATGTATTTACTGCCATTTTATTGTTCATAGTTTTGATTTTCTTTTTCTTAAATAAACTCCTTTAACATTTTACATAATAATCATTTGGTAAAGATGAACTCCTTTAGCTTTTCCTTTTTTAAAAAGATTATTTATTTATTTATGTATGTATGTATTTATTTATTTTTACAGAGAAGGGAAGGGAAGGAGAAAGAGAGGGAGAGAAACATCAATGTGTGGTTACCTCTCACACCCCTCCTACTGGGGACCTGGCCCATAACCCATACATCCTAGATTACTCTATCCAGCAAAGCTATCATTTAGAATTGAAGCTATCATTTAGAATGTGCCCTGACTGGGAATTGAACCAGCAACCCTTTGGTTGGCAGGCTTGTACTCAATCCACTGAGCTATACCAGCCAGGGCTCCTTTAGTTTTTTCTTGTCTGGGAAGCTCTTCAGGTGCCCTTCCATTCTAAGTAATATCTTTGCTAGGGAGAGCAATCTTGGCTGCAGGTCCCTGCTCTTTATGACTTTGAATATTTCTTGCCAGTCCCTTCTAGCCTGCAAAGCTTCTTTTCAGAAATATGCTGACTCTCTGATGGGAACTCCCCTGTAGGTAACTAACTGCTTGCTGCTTTTAAGATTTTCTCTTTCTCTTTAACCTTTGGTATTTTAATTATGATGCGTCTTGGTGTGGGCCTTTTTGCATCCACGTAGTTTGGGATTCTCTGTGCGTTTTGGACTTGTGTGTCTATTTCCTTCACAAAATTAGGGAAGTTTTCTTTAATTATTTTTTCAAATAGATTTCCAATTTCTTGCTCTTTCTCTTCTCTTTCAAGCACCCCTATGATGTGAGCGTTGGACTTCTTGAAGTTGTCACAGAGGCTGCTCATAGTATCCTCGTTTTGGGGGATTCTTTTTTCATCTTGTTCTGATTAGTTGTTTTTGTGCTTCATTATGATCCAAATTATTGATTTGATTCTCAGCTTCATCCATTCTACTGTTACTTCCCTGTAAATTGTTCTTTATTTTAATTAGTGTATTCTTCATTTCTGTATGGGTCTTTTTTATGTTTCTGAGGTCCTCACTAGTTCCTTAAACATCCTTATAAACAGTGTTTTGAACTCTGCATCTGGTAGATTGCTTATCTCCATTTCATTTGGCTCTTTTTCTGGATTTTGATCTGTTCTTTCATTTGGGCCATGTTTCTTTGTCTGTTCATTTTGGCAGCCTCCCTGTGTTTGTTTCTATGTATTAGTTAGAATTGCTTTGACTCTGTGTCTTCATAGTGTGGCCTAATGTAGTAGGTGTCCTGTAGGGTCCAGTGGCACAGCCTCCTCTATCACTCAACCTGGGTACCGGAGGTGTGCCATTTGTGTGGACCGAGTACACAGCCTTTTTGTAGTTGAGTCTTGGTTGCTGTTGGCAGGTCAATGGAAGGGATATAACAGGCCAGTCAGTTACAAGGATTGGGTGTGACCACCGACCACAAACCCCTGCTTCTGTGGAGGATCAGCTGTGCAGGGGCAGGGTGGTGGTGCTCTGACATGGTCTGTTGCTGAACACTTGATGTGCTGACCTTGGGGTTTCCTGGATGGTGCAGGGCAAGGTCAGGTCCCACCCATGTTTTGCTCAGGGCCACCCTGACTCAGCTATAGACCAACCTGAGATGGCTGCTACTTGTTCTGGGCTTGAAGATACCCAGGAAAACCAAAGTATGGATTTAAGTGGGGAGCTGCTAGTGCTGTGTCTGGTGCCACTTAGGAAGAATTATAGGGCCTGGGGGCTCACTGAGGTCAGCTGTTGCTTGTTTGATATGATTTAGGAAGTTGTGAAGTATGAGCCAAGACCAGCTATTTATATGGAAAAGTTACTATGAACAGCTGTATGTTGAGTGGGACGGAGCCTCAGGGGGTCTCCAGGGTGTACAAACAGTGTTAGCCTGGTTGATGGAGTCTCAGATATGGCATCTGCCTGCTGGTTCTGTGGCTCTGCCCACTTTTCCATCTGGGAGGAAGCTGTCCCCCCTCTCTCACCTCGATGCCAATCACTTCAGGTCCTCACTCTATGACACTAGTGCCTTTCAAGCTGCCACCCCAGTGCTGGAGCTCAGAGGGAGTGAATCTGAGTAGGTGAGTCCGTGTGTGGGTTCTTTAAGAGAAACTACTTGGGGCTCCAGAAGTTTCTTCCACCAACTCAGTCTGCTGGTTTTTACAGTCAGAAATTGTGGAGACTTATCTTCCAGGCCCTGGAAGCCTGGGCTGGTGATCTGGTTAGGGCTGGGACTCCTTGCTCCAAGATATCCTTTCTGAAGTTTTATTCACCACATGTGGATTTGATACCACCTCATTCCATGTCTCTGCGCCTCCTACCAGTCTGCATGGAAATGGATTCTTTAATTCAGTAGTTGTCAGACTTTCATTCAACTCTATATCTGTTGTTTCTGAGTGATATTTGTTCTGTAATTTAGTTATAGTTTGATGTGGTTGTGCGAGAAGTCCTAAGTATACTTTTTAAATCCTCATCCGAGGGTAATTTTTTCATCACTTTAATAGAGAGAGAAAAAGAGAGAGAAACATTAACACAAGAAAGAAGGATTGATTGGTTGCCTCCCAGAAGCACCCCCACCTAGTTATCATATGGTCCTGGGGTCCCACACACAACGTAGGTTTGTGTTTTGTCTGGGAATTGAACCCACAAATTTTGGTTACAGGTGACACTCCAACCAACTGAGCCACACTGGCCAGGGCAGAAAATAGGCTTTTTAAGGAACGGTCTTTTTTTAATAGTTTTAACAAGAAGGGAAGAAAAAACCCTGCTCCTCCTACCCCCGCCCCCCCCACCTAAAGAACAGTTTTAAGTTCATAGAAAAGTTGAGCGATTTCCCATACATTCCCTACCACTATTCCCATTCAGTCTCCTTACTAGCAACATCCCACGCCAGAGATGTACCTTTGTTACAATCAATGCACTTACACCGACACATCATCATCACCCACGTCCATGGTTTACATTAGAGGTCACTCTTGGTGTTGTACATTCTACTGGTTTTAAAGAATGTACAGCGTGTATCTAGCATTTTCATATCATGAATAGCAGTTTCACTGCCATAGAAATCCTTTGTGCTCTTCTCATTCATCCCTCCCTTGACATTTTTCACATCAGTGACTGTTTATATGTCATTCTTCTGAATGGTTACCTAGTATTCCAATCAATGATGTATTATAATGTAGGCATTTTCTAAACCTATGTTAACAAGTGACACATCCACGAATACACTTGACCCTACACCTTAGTGCAGTTGTGCTATTTCTGTAGGATAGAGTCTTCCTGCAGAACGGCTATGTCACACAGCATCACATTTATCATTTTGGTAGAGGTTGCCCTTTAAAAGCATTCATTCATTCATTCAACAAATATTCATTGCGCACTATTTTGTGTCAGACATTTACAAGACCCTGGGAATTCAGCTATGAACAAAACAGACACTGTACCTAGTGGAGGACATTATCACTAAACAAATAACCATACAAATTAATATATTATCACCACTGTAATTTCTCTCAAAGAAAGGTTTAGGGTTGATGGAGAATGTAGACAGAGGATCCTAATTTATACTGGGCATTCAGAGACAGCCTCCATGAAGCTAAGAATTAAAGAATGAGTAAGAATAGACTAGGAAGATGAGGAATCTGGGGATTGACTGAGAGAAAAGGAGCCTTTTAGACAAAGAAGAGGCATGTGTATGGAGGCCCTGAGGTGGGCAGTTGCTGAGCTGGAGGAATGCCAGGGCCAGTGTTGGGGAGAAAAGTCTGGAAATGAGGCTGAAGAGGAAGTGTGGGCCAGGCTGCGTGCGCTTGGCCATCCAGGCTGCCTAATTTATAGTGTCCCCGAAAGAGCATGAAGGGCTCTATTCCCTGCACCTTTGAGACCAGCAATACTTAGAGGTGCTTTCTTCCCTCTGTTCTATTACTCTGTGACATTCTTTGATTGTGGTCATTCCTTGATTTTCCATAAAAGCCTTTTTGATAAGTAACAGCTCACTTTGAGATTGTCAGATTCAAAGTGCACATTAAATTTACTTCACAACATTAACCAAATTCCCCAAATCCCTGTGCATCCCAGCATTTCTTCTATTTTAGGACTTAAAGTATGAGAGAAATTTCCTGTTTCTGCAAAATCAATCTGTTCATCTAAAGCAAACTGTGCTTGCTCCATTCAGCTCACATTCCGGAAGCTCTCTCTGGGGGTCCTGGATCCTGCCTTGTTCTACTCAGTGACATGTAAGGCCTGAGAGGGAGGGGGAGTCCTGGGAAACTGGGTGTTTAGCATCTTGCTTTCCAGGTCCATCCTTGATGCTGTGGCTGCTATCAAACACAGACCTTTCAGTCTATGGGTCTCGTTGGGTCCAACAGTATTCTGTGATTAACCTGTCATCGATAGTCCCCCACTTTGTTTAATTTTTTTCTATTAGTGCTCAATAAATATTTATTGAATAGATTGAATGGGTATTAGAAAACATCTAAATCATGGCACATGATTCAATGGAATATTATGCAAGCATCAACAAGAATGAGGTAGCCCTGACTGGTGTAATTCAGTGGATTGGGGACCGGCTTGTGAACCACAGGCTGCTGGTTTGATTCCCCATCAGGGCATACTCCTGGGTTGCAGGCCAGGTCCCCAGTAGGGGGCACATGAGAGTTAACCACACATTGAGTTTCTGTTCCTCTCTTTCTCCTTCCCTTCTCCTCTCTCTAAAAATAAATAAAATCTTAAAAAAAATGAGGTAGATTATATATTTACTGATATAGCAAGATATCTATGAACTGTTAAGTAAAAAAACCATTGCAGAACACATATAATACTGTCTTCTTTTTCTTTTTTCCATTCTTTTTGCTTTTTTGTTATATTTTATTGATTATGCTATTATAATTTTCCTGATTTTCTCCTCTTTGTCCCCTTCAACCCAGCACCCTGCAGTTCCTCAGGCAATCTCCCCACCATTGTTCCATAGGTCATGTCCATAAGTTCTTTTGCTTCTCTATTTCCTATACTGTACTTTACATCCCCATGGCTATTCTATAACTACCTATTTAGAATTCTTAATCTTCTCACTTCTTCACCAATTCTCCCCCCACCTGCTCCCATCTGGCAACTATCAAATTGTTCTCTGTGTCCATAATTCTATCTCTGTTCTTGTTTGATTAGTTTCTTTTTTAGATTCAGTCATCGATAAATTTGTATTTGTTGCCATTTTATTCTTCATAGTTTTGATATTTTTTTCTTAAATAAGCCCCTTTGACAGTTCATATAATACAGTGATCCCTCACCTATCATGGGAGTTACATTCCAGAGACCCCCATGATAGGTGAAAATCCTCAAAGTAGTGGCATTATATTTTTGTTATTATTTATATATATTTAAGGCTTTATAAATCCTTACCACACTCCTATAAACCTTTCCCACTCTCTTATTAACCTTTCCCACACTCTTTAAACACTTCATATGTTCTTTTTAAAAAATATATTTTATTGATTATGCCATTACAGTTGTCCTATTTCCCCCTTCATTCCCCTCCACACTGCACACCCCTCCCCTACCACTCCCCCCTTTAGTTTATGTCCATGTGTCTCAAATTCTTTAGATTCTATATTTCCCATACTATTCTTGCCCTCCCCCTGTCTATTTTCTACCTAATGTCTATGCTACTTATTCTCTGTACCTTCTCCCCCCTTCTCCTCCTCCCACTCCCCTGTTACTAACCCTCCATGTGATCTTCATTTCTATGGTTCTGCTCCTGATCTAGCTGTCCTCTCAGTTGGCTTTTGTTTTAGGTGTGGTTGTTAATAACTGTGAGTTTGCTGTCCTTTCACTGTTCATCTTTCACTGTTCATCTTTTTTATCTTCTTTTTCTTAGGTAAGTCTCTTTAACATTTCATATAATAAGGGCTTGGTGATGATGAACTCCTTGAATTTGATCTTATCTGAGAAGCACTTTATCTGTCCTTCCATTCTAAATGAAAGCTTTGCTGGGTAGAGCAATCTTGGATTTAGGTCTTTGGATTTCATGACTTAGGAATACTTCTTTCCAGCCCTTTCTTGCCTGTAAGGTGTTTTTTTGCAAAATCCACTGACAGTCTGATGGGAACTCCTTTGTAGGTGACTGTCCCCTTATCTCTCGCTGCTTCTAAAATTTTCTCCTTCATTTTAATCTTGGCTAATGTAATTATGATGTGCCTTAGTGTGTTCCTTCTTGGGTCCACCTTCTTTGGGACTCTCTGAGCTTCCTGGATTTCCTGGAAGTCTATTTCCTTTGCCAGATTGGGGAAATTCTCCTTTATCATTTGTTCAAATAAGTGTTCCACTTGTGGCTGTTCCTCTTCCCCTTCTGGTACCCCTATAATTCGGATGTTGGAATTTTTAAAGATGTCCTGGAGGTTCCTAAGCCTCTCCTCATTTTTCGACTTCTTGATTCTTCATTCTTTTCTGTTTGGTCATTTTTTTTCCTCCTTCTGGTCCACTCCCTTGATTCGAGTCCCAGTTTCCTTTCCATCACTATTGGTTTCCTGTGCATTTCCCTTCATTTCACTTAGTTTAGCCTTCATATGTTCCTCTAATTTGTGACTAAAATCAACCAGTTCTGTGAGCATCCTGATCACCAGTGTTTTGAACTGTGCATCTGAAAGTTTGGCTATTTCTTGGTCGCTTAGAGTTATTGGCTCTGGAGCTTTGAGTTCTTCTTGAGCCATAATGTTTTGGTCTGTTTGCGCCTGTTACATATGAAGGGCAGAGCCCTGGGTGTTCACCAGGGCGGGGGGGCTGGGAAACGCACTCGCTGGGTTGTGATGTTGTATATGGGGGCAGGGTCAAAGAGGGGCAATGGCATTCCCCTCTGCTGCTTCCCACTGCTGGGGCCTGTGCGGTCCATCTCACTGCTTGCTCCTTTGCCTGGTTTATGTGCGTGCGAATGGGTGACTGTGGTCAGCCTGCTGCCTTATGCCCTCACTGGGTCTGTCTGTTGCAACCTCATGCCTGGGATCTGCCTACCATGGCCCACGGGCCTGGGTCAGTCTGACCAAGTTTTCTTGCGCATCCCCACTCCGCCAGTCACAGGCTCCGCCCCTCTTACTGGTCTGGCTGAATGTTTCCTTGTTGTTGGACTTCCGTATAGTTCAATTTTCTGCGTTTTTGTTGCATTTTTTTAAACTAAAACTTTGTTGTTTTTAAACTTGGTTGTGCAAGGAGGTACAGTATTTTCACCTATGCCTCCATCTTGGTTAGAAGTCCACTTCATATGCTCTTAAACACTTTCTACACTCTTAAACCTATGTAATTTTAACAATATATAAAATTCTATATGGGTACTCACCAGTGAAGTATACCACAACTTGAGTGATGAAGATCATGAATTATGTAGCTGTGCAGTACTGATGGCGATGAAAGTGATGACGATGAGGTGAGTGTACTGCACGGCCAAGAAGAGCATCACAGCTCTTCTGAAGGCAACCATTTCCTCGGGTGCTTCATCAGGTGGTGCAGTATCTTTGCCCTGGGACGTAACTGCTATTTCCGCTAAAAATGTAGGCGTAACTGATATCTTCATCCGAGTGATGAACATAGCTATGGGGAGTTGCTGGCACTGCTTTTTATCCACAGAGGCAGCTTCTCCATGCAGAGAAACACTCTTTAGTCCAAAGTGTCTGAAATTTGTCAAACCAGCCCTTGCTGGCACTGAATGGGGTTGGACTGGTGGGAGAAGTAATCGACAGTCCTGCTTCTGTGTCATCATCCTCATCCTTGTCTTCATCTTCATCACCATCATGAATGTCCCTGCTTTCCACAAAACTATCATAAAGTTTCTTGGCCTTCGTCCGGATGGTGTCAGTATCCAGCAAGATATTCTTCTTCCTGCAGTCATTTATCCACAGGGCCAGTGCAGACTCCATCCTCACAGTGGCCTTATTTCAGGAAGTGACCACCCTCTTTGCAGTCTTGCTAAAAGTCATTGCTGCTGTAGACCTAATATTCTTCTCGTCTTTCTTTATGTAGCAAACAGTAGATTCCTTGATCCCATAATGGCGGCCTACAGCTGCATAGCTTTTGCCTTCCTTTAACATGTCCACCTTTTCTTTGATGGTAAGCATATTCCTCTGGTGCTTGGGATCACTGCCAAAAGCCTTAGAAGACGCAGAACGTTTGGCTGGCATTGTAGGGCTTGAAATCAATTCAAACTTTTATAAAAATTTTACGAAAACACAATACCGCAGAGCAACACTACTCACAGCGATTGGACTCGATGCGAAGTGGACAAGGAGAGATACTGAACATAGCTCTCTGGGCACAGTGCAGGAGAGCAAACAGACTGATGCTACAGTCACTGAGCCAACCAAAGCCCCGGAGCAACACAGTACTGTCATTGGTTGCCTTCCATTCCATCAGCCAATAGAGTGCTATGTACAATCTCACATTGGCAAACTTGTGCAAGTGGTAGTGGTGCACTGCATTTCCATTGTGTATAGTGTGGTATTCATTCACTCATGAAATACATACTGTATTTTATTTCTATTTAATATTCTTTCGATATGTTTGAATTAACTATTTAATATTTTTATATTATTTTAATTTTTAGGCAAAAATAATTAAAATTACCAATATTATATAAATACCTATATACTGCAAAATCCCATGATATAGCAAAAACTCTGTGATACAGAATTAGATATATATATTTTTTAAAACCCACAATACAGTGAAGCTGCAGTAAGTGAACTGCAATATAGGGAGGGAACGACTGCAATAGTTTGGTGCTGATGAACTCCTTTAGTAGTTTCTTGTCTGGGAAGCTCTTCAGCTGCCCTTCCATTCTAAGTAATATCTTTGCTGGAGAGAGCAATCTTGGCTGCAGGTCCCTGATATTCATGACTTTGAATATTTCTTGCTAGTCCCTTCTAGCCTGCAAAGCTTCTTTTCAGAAATATGCTGACTCTCTGATGGGAACTCCCCTGTAGGTAACTGCTTGCTGCTTTTAAGATTTTCTCTTTCTCTTTAACCTTTGGTATTTTAATTATGATGCGTCTTGGTGTGGGCCTTTTTGCATCCATGTAGTTTGGGATTCTCTGTGCTTTTTGGACTTGTGTGTCTATTTCCTTCACAAAATTAGGGAAGTTTTCTTTCATTATTTTTTCAAATAGATTTCCAATTTCTTGCTCTTCGTCTCCTCTTTCAGGTACCCCTATGATGTGAGCGTTGGACTTCTTGAAGTTGTCACAGAGGCTGCTCATAGTATCCTCGTTTTGGGGAATTCTTTTTTCTTCTCATTATTCTGATTAGTTGTTTTTGTGCTTCATTATGATCCAAATTATTGATTTGATTCTCAGCTTCATCCATTCTACTGTTACTTCCCTGTAAATTATTCTTTATTTTAATTAGTGTATTCTTCATTTCTGTATGGGTCTTTCTTTACGTTTTTGAGGTCCTCACTAGTTCCTTAAACATCCTTATAAGCAGTGTTTTGAACTCTGCATCTGGTAGATTGCTTATCTCCATTTCATTTGGCTCTTTTTCTGGATTTTGATCTGTTCTTTCATTTGGGCCATGTTTCTTTGTTCATTTTGGCAGCCTCCCTGTGTTTGTTTCTATGTATTAGTTAGAATTGCTTTGACTCTGTGTCTTCATAGTGTGGCCTAATGTAGTAGGTGTCCTGTAGGGTCCAGAGGCACAGCCTCCTCTATCACCCAACCTGGGTACCGGAGGTGTGCCATTTGTGTGGACTGAGTACACAGCCCTTTTGTAGTTGAGTCTTGGTTGCTGTTGGCAGGTCAATGGGAGGGATATAACAGGCCAGTCAGTTACAAGGATTGGGTGTGACCACTGACCACAAACCCCTGCTTCTGTGAAGAATCAGCTGTGCAGGGTGGTGGTGCTCTGACATGGTCTGTTGTTGAACACTTGATGTGCTGACCTTGGGGTTTCCTGGGTGACACAGGGCAAAATCAGCCCCCACCTGTGTTCCCAGGACTACCCTTCCCAAGCTATAAAACAATCTGAGATGTCTGCTGCTTATGCTGGGCTTAGAGATCCCCAGGTGAAGCCAAGCTGTGAATATACGCTGACTGCTGTTAGTGGCTGACCTGGGGCTCACTGATGCTAGCTGTTGCTTGTTTGATAGGATATAGGAAGATGTGAAGCATGAGCCAAGACCAACTATTCATATGGAAAAGCTACTTGGGTCGGCCTATAATTTAGATGGGGCTGAGAGTCTCTGGGGGTCTCAAATAGTGTTAGCCATATGGATGGTGTCTCAGATATGTATGGCACCAGCTTTCAGGCTTTGTCAGGGGTGGGTTTAGAAAAGGGACAATGACCTCTGCTCACCTTGATGCCAGACACTTCAGTTTCTCCATCTATACCATTGATGCCTTTCAAGCTGCTACCCCAGTACTGGAGCTTAAAGGGAGTGAGTGTGAGTGGGTGAGTCCATGTGTGGAGAACTCTTGGGGCTCCAACAATTTCTTCAATTGACTCAACCCCTGCTGGCTTTTGTATCTAGAACTTCTGGAGGCTTAACTTCCTGGCACTGGAACCCTGGGCTAGGGGGACTGGTGTGTGGCTGGGATTCCTCACTTCCGAGATATCGCTTCTGAATTTTTATCCACCACACATGTGTGAGGGAGCAGCCCATTCCACATCTGTTCCCCTCCTACCAGTCTGGATGGATGTGGTTTCTTCAATTCTGTAGTTGTCAGATTTTCATTCAACCCAGTCTCTGACAGTTCTGAGTGATGGTTGTTCTATATTTTAGTTGTAATTTTGATGTGGTTGTATAAAGAAGAGAGCCGTGTCTGTCTGTCCCGCCATCTTGACTGGACGTCCCATCTTCTTTTTCTTTTTAAAATTGTATAATATGTGGAAGACATCTATCTACCTTTTATTTACACATTTCTATATTGTCAGATTTTTTTACATTTCACAATATATTACTTTCATAATTAAAATGAATGAAGAGTGACTGAACAAGGGACTTTTTAGGGTCCTCAGAGGGGAGAATGGAGAAGGAAAATCAGTCCTTAAGTTTCTTTCTCCAACCTACTTACCAAGTTGAGTCTTATTCTTTCAACTTATATTTGAACAATAGTGTAAGAAAAAATTCTTCAAAGAAGTTCATAATATAATAAATAAAAAACAAGTTCAGAGAAGTATGACCACATTTTGGGGGGAAAAGAACATATGAGTAGAAAAAGGTCTGAAAGAAAGTGACTGATGGGCTAACCCTGGGTATGCGGTGGATTAAGGGAAGCCTTTACTTTTATTGCTTGACATTTTACAATATGCACATATGTCTTTTACTATCAGACAATAATGAAGGCTTAATTTTATTGACTATTTCCCTATTTCCTTTTCATTTAAGATTTATTCATTCATTCAGTAAATGTCTATGGAGCAATAGCTGCCAGCCTGACACGATACTATGAGTTTTCCTTAAGAAGCTCACACTCTGGTAGGAAAGAGTCACAAGAAAACATGTGATGTGAGACGGTGTATGTCACAGTTCAGTTCTGGCATGAAGTTTGAGGCCTTCTGCCAGGAGAGCTAAGGAACAACCCGGGCAACCTTCACAGAGGAGATGTTGCTTATGCACTGAATCTTGGAGGTTGAGGAGGGGTTTGCCAGTTGGATTAGCTGAGGAATAGCCTTCCAGAGAAAGAGAATACCTTGTGTAAAAACACCTTTTATAATAACGTGGAGGAATAAAAGAGAATATCCTGCTCATGGACGTTAAATAGTTCAGAGTAGCAGAGCATAGGTGATGTGGAGAGAAGATGGGCTGGAGAAACAGACATCCTAGGAATAGTAAGAAGTGTTTGAAGAACTTTGTATGAAAAATAATGCAGGCATTGTTGCCCCATTTAATAGTTGAAGAAACTGAGTCTCAGAAAGAGTAAATGACTAGCCCAAGGTCACATTAGGGGATGAGGCCAAGTTGGAAGATATCTCTAGGGTTTTTAATCTTCAGGCCACAGTGCTTCATGGACTGGGTCCCATTCTTAAGAGCCTTCTGATGTTCTTGCTTGAAGCATTCCAAGTTGTTAGCAAAGAACAGGGTCATCCTCACAGTAGGCTCTGACCACACTGGCCACACTCTTGGCACAATCTTGTACCAAATGCCACAAAAGAGCTTTCTCCAAGTGAACTTTTCCTAGAAAATTGCGTGTACACATTCACTCTTGAAATTGGTGGGCATCCCTCAGAAATGATGCAGGAGGCAGGTTTCCTGGCACCCAGCGACAGCTGGGGAGCCACTTTCCATCCTCACTGCCAGCATTATAAGTGGTACTTGGACCGCCAAAGACAGAGAGCCATGGATGTAGGAGGAGGACCCTACATCCTCCAGAGCTTTATGATGCTGCAAGTGTTTGGAATCATAGAGCTGATTCTCAAACTCACTTTAATGGTTAAAATGAAAAAAATAGACAATTCCATGTGTTGACTACTACTTTTATAAAGTAGTAGTCGAGCAACTACTTTATAAAATTATACATATATTTCTACCTGATAAACATGCTTATGGTAGTATTATTCAAAATGACCTAAAATTGAAAACAATCTAAATATATATCAACAAGAGGATGGATAAATAAGTTGGGTGGTATGTTCATAAAATGGAATATTATTCAGCAATAAAAAGAAAAAAAACTGATATAACCATGTGGACAAATCCTAGGCATATGGTATTGAGCAAAAGAAGCCAGATATAAGAGTATAATTCTATTCCTATGAAGTTTAATAATACATATAATGAACCTATAAGAATAGAAGTCAGAATATTAGTTATCTTGGGAATTAGGGGTAGTGAGTATTTGTGGAAAGGGGCATGTGGGAACTTTTGAGAGTGATGAAAATGTTTTCATCTTTATCTGGGAGGTGGCCACAAGGGTGTATATGTAGTAAGTATATGTAAGCAATAGCTCAATAAAGTAGAGAGAGAGAGAGAAGCAAGTCATTCTGGTTCCCAGTTCTACCGTTGTTGACCCCCTGTGCAAGTTACTTAACATTGTTATTTTTCTTGCCTCATCTAAAGAATGGAGATAATAATAGTACCCCTCTCATAGGGTGGTGGCATTTATTTATTGATTTTATTAGAGAGAAAGAGAGGGGTGGGAGAGAGAGATTGATTTTTCTGTTCCACTTATTCATGTATTCAGTGGTTGATTCCTGTACATGCCCTGACACAGAGCAAGCCTGCAACCTTGGTGTATCAGGACGATGCTCTAACCAACTTGGCTACTGGCCAGGGCCTCATAGGGTGGTTTTTAAATTAAATATTTATTTTATCATGGTAAGAACTCTTAACATGAGACTACCCTCTTAACAGATTTTTAAAAATATATTTTACTGATTATGCTATTACAGTTGTCCCAGTTTTTCCCCTTTTCCCCCTCCACCCAATACCCCATTCCCTCCAGCAATCACCCCACTTAGTTCATGTACATGATTTGGGAAGATAAGTTCTTTGGCTTCTCCATTTCCTATACTTTTGGTAACATTCCTCTGTCTATTTTGTTCCTGCCAATTATTCTTCTTAATTCCTGTACCATTTCCCCATCTTGCCCACTCCCCTCCAACTGATAACCCTCCATATGATCTCCATATCTATGATTCTGCTCCTGTTCTGGTTGTTTGCTTAGTTTTTTTAAATTTAGTTGTTTATAGTTGTAAATTTATTGCCATTTTAATGTTCATAGTTTTGGTCTTCTTTTTCTTAAATAAGTCCTTTTAACATTTCATGTAATAATAGCTTGGTGATGATGAACTCCATTAGCTTTACCTTGTCTGGGAAACACTTTATCTTGCCTTCCATTCCAAATGACAGTTTTGCTGGATAGAGTAATCTAGTTTTAAGTCCTTGCTTTTCCTCACTTTGAATACTTCTTGCCAGTCCCTTCTTGCCTGCGAAGTTTCTTTTGAGAAATCTGCTGGCAGTTTTATGGGATCTCCTTTGTAGGTATTCTCTGCTTTTCTCTGGCTGCTTTTAAGATTCTCTCCTTATCTTTAACCTTTGGCATTTTAATTATGGTGCGTCTTGGTGTGGTCCCCTTTGGGCCTAAATTGTTTGGGACTCTCTGTGTTTCCTGGACTTGTATGTCTATTTCCTTCACCAAATTAGGGAAGTTTTCTTTCATTATTTTTTCAATCTCTTGCTCTTCCTCTTTTCCTTCTGACATCCCTATGATTAGGATGTTGGTATGTTTGGAGATGTCCCAGAGGCCCCTTAGTCTATCCTTTTTTTTTTTTTTAATTAATTCTTTTTCCTTCTTGCCATTCTTATTGAATTCACTTAATGCAACCTTCATTTCTGCCTGTTTTTTTTTATTTAATTTTTTATAGCATTGAAGTAGTACACAATGAGTTCCTGGAGCATCCTGATCACCAGTATTTTGAACTCTCCATCTGATAGGTTGGTTACCTCTAGTTCATTTAGCTCTTTTTCTGGGGTTTTGTTCTGTTCTTTCATTTGGGCCATATTTCTTCGTCTCTTCAATTTGGCAGCCTCCCTGTATTTGATTCTGTGTATTAGGTAGAGCTGCTGTGACTCCCTGTCTTACTGTGGCCTATTGTAGGAAACGCACCTGTAAATTGTGTGGGGTGGAGCCTGAGGTACTTGCCAGGGTCAGGCAACCTCCTTCACTTCTTTGTGACTCTATGTGGGGGAGGGCTCAGAAAGGTGATGATGCCCCTGCCTGGATTCTGGAGGTTTGCCTGGCACTCACCCTGTTCAACTGGTGTCCTTTCAGCTGTTACCCTGGTAATGAATTATAGAGGGGCTTGGTCTGTGTACCTTTTAAGTCCATGCAGTCCTTTTAAGCAGAGTCTCCTAAACATCTGGCAGTTTCTTCCACTGCTCCAAACCCTGCTGGTTTTTATAGCCCAAAGTTATGGAGACTTTTCTTCCTGGTCCTAGAACCCTGGGCTGTGCAGACTGGCCTGAGGCAGGGATTGCTTGCTCCCAAAGTATCCCTCCCGATTTTTACCCACTACACATGAACGTGGGACCACTTATTTCACTGAGGCTGCCTCTCCACTCCATACTGTGTCTCCACTCCTGTCCACCCATCTCTGTGTCTCCTCCCCTCCTACCTGTATAGATGAATATGGCTGCTTTAAATACTTGGTTGCTGGACTTCCATACAGCTTGATTTTCTGACAGTTCTGGGTGTTATTTGTTTTGAGGTCCAGTTGTAATTCTTTCTGCATGAGGAGGTGAAGCATGTTTACCTATGTCTTCATCTTACCTGGAAGTTATCCTTAACAGATATTTAAGTGAACAATACAATATTGCTTAACTATAGACACAATGCAGATCTCTAGAACTTATTTCTTTTGCATTACTAAAACTTTAAACCTATTTATCAGCAGCTCCCCATTTCTCCTCCAGCCTGGCCCTGGCAACCACTATTCTGCTCTCTGCTTCTATAAGTTTATTTTAGATACCTTGTATAAGTAGAAACATGCAGGATTTGTCTTTCTGTTATTGGCATATTTCACTTAGCATAATGTTCTCAAGGCTCAACCATGTTGCATATTTTTAGGATTTCCTTCTTTTTTTAAGGCTGAGTAATATTTTATTCCACATGTATACCACATTGTCTTTATCCATTCACCCTTCGGTGAACATGTAGGTTGTTTCCATACCTTGACTATTGTGAATAGTGCTGCAATGAACATAGGAGTGCTAATGTAACCAAATGCAGGTCTGGCCGCCTGCTGCTATAAAAGCAGGTGCTGATGTAAAGGAAAGTGGTTTACTTTCAGGTGCCAGCCACCTGGAAGTTGGGGGACTCATGTCACAAAACCCATTTCCTGAGATGATGGGGGAGTCACATCTCAAAGCCCATCACCACCTTTCAATAGAGGCAGGTGTTTTATAAGGAGGGAGAGTGAAAGGGAACAAAGAGATCAAGGTGGGGGTGGGGCAGGTTGAAAAATTCTCTGCGTGCATATGAGCACAGTCCATTCCCAGGGATGGTCCGATGTGTATCAGCCTGGTTTAGTCACCCTGGTTTCTCATCATCCAGGCTTTACGTCATCCAGGCTCCACAGCTGAAGGTCAGCAAATCTCCTGGAGCTCGGATGTCAGAGTCTGTATCTTTTGGAGTTAGTTCCTAGGATTCTTCTACAAACGTGCTGTTTGTTTAAATGCTACATATTAGCCAGACTCAGCACTGACAGAAACAATGTCAAAAGAACAGTGGGGTGAGTTAGAATTCTGCACTGTTACAATTTTCCACTGTTACACTAGTATCTCTTTGAGATTCCGATTTCAATTCCTTTGAAAAAATACCTAGAAGTGGAATTGCCAGATCATATAAGTGTTTCTATTTTTAATTTTTTGAGAAACCGCCACACTGTTTCTCAAAGAGGCTGCACAATTTTGCATTCCTACCAACAGTGCACAAGGGTTCCATTCTCTCCCAGCCTCTCCAACACTTGTTTTTTGCATAAGGTGGTTTTGTGTCAAATGAGAGAGTGCACAAAAATCTCTTAGTCCAAGAGTCCGAAAAATGCTAAGAGTTTGGTAAAAGTCATTCTCACGGTTGGTCCCTCACCTACCACCTCCTACACCAGGAATGGCTCCTCCAGCCTCATCCTGAAAGATCAGTTCCACCTCTGAGTTATGCCAGACCTTCAGGCAGAGCTTCCAAGCCCCACATCACTAAATGTTGTCACATTCGCAGAATCCAGGAGACTCCGGTGACTAGAAAGAAGTTTCATAGAATTCTGAACAGGAAGCAGCAGTGGCAGCTGATAATCTGTGACCTGAATATAGCCATCCATTATCTCACTGTGGTTTCTTGTTTCCCTGACAGAGGAAACGCCCACGACTTTCTTGAAGTTATTCTAAACACTCAGCTCCTTGTTTAGCTCTGGCAGGATAATGTTACCCCTGGGCACTCCTGTGCTTTGGGCTGTGTGGCCTGAGGCTTCCAGCTCAGCAGCCAACGTGTGGGGTAAATTCCTTCTCTTCTAAGGGTCGAGGGAGGGGGATGGTGACAGGAGTGTGCCAAGAAAGAGGCCAACAGTATCCACAGGCTTTGGAAGAGAAAAGAAGACCAAGTAAGAAAACTTAACTATTGTACAACATCCACTTTTTTTCCTCTTTAAGAAACTAGCCAGGCAGAACTGACATGCTGGGCAAGAAGGTGTCACCAGTTCCTTCTCATCATCACTGGTTTGTATTACCCTCCATCTTCAGTGGCTTCTTTTTTGGTTCCATTCTCTTTTTTTAGAGATTTTATTTATTTTTTATTTTTAGAAAGAGGTGAAGGGAGGGAGAAAGAGAGGGAGAGAAACATCAATGTGTGAGAGATACATCATTTCACTGCCTCTCACATGCCCCCCCACCTTGGGGACCCGGCCTGCGACCCAGGCATGTGCCCTGACTGGGGATCGCAATGGCGACCTTTCAGTTCACAGGCCCGCACTCAATTTACGGAGCCACACCAGCCAGGGCTTTGGTTCTATTCTTATCAGGAAAGCAAATCTGTCCTCTTATTGGGTCCACCCTCCAGATGAGGAGGAGAGCCTGGGCCCAGGTCTCAGGTTTGAACAGAAAAGCGCTTTGACACGTGTTCATGCAAAACTCCGACTCCTGGAGGCCTCAGCCAAACTGCGAAGTGAGCAAAGTTTGCATTTGGCTTCTTATCTCCCTGGTTTCCTCCCACATCATCCTCCCCACCACCCGCCCAGCCTGCTATTACTAAAACACTTTATGATAGCAAATCATTTATTACTGCATCTGGGGAATCATTCCTTCTGAAAAATTAAGGATTTCATGTGTTACCTCTCTTAGGAGTACTTATATTTTAAAAGAGAATTCTTGAGATAGTAATGTTTAAATCAAAGGATTACATCGCTCATGGGCACCTGGGGAACTACTGCAGGGAGGCATTACGACTCTCTCGGGCCCCCTGGTGGCCATCATTTCTCTGTCAGTTCTAGGGAGGTAGATGGCACAGCACGTCTCTCATTTTAAAAGATTGGCTTTGTTTTGTTTTTCCTGCAGAGAAACAGAAAGATTGGAACTCCTGCAATTTGGTCAGAACAAAAGGGAATATGTAAAGGCAGGTGGCTGCAAAGCCTCCCAAAATGTGTTCAAAACCTGCTCTCACAGGCTCAGAGCTTGTGCTCAGGGTCACTCAGGGCTTCTGAGACGCAGTGAAAGCAATACCAGATCAGCAGGGATGAAACCACTCTTCCGAAGGGCCACCTCTGCCATCAGCTAGTCGAGTCCTGAGCAGTCTTTAATCTCTCCAGGGAGCAGTCTGGCCAATGGAGTATTCCAGGCGCGAAGAATACACGTTGAGATGTTGACAGGGGTCCTTCCTCTCTGGGTGTGGAATTACAGGTGAATTTTGTTTTCTTCTTAGTGTCTGGAAGAGTCAGGGTTTAATCAGAAAGGCAGAACTACCAGGACTGACAAAGAGCAAGAGGTTTATTATAGGGATTTGACCTTATGCAATTGTAGGAGCTGGTTAAACAGCTTGTGTGACTGTTTCGTATGCACTGGTGCTAGACCTGAAGTCCCGCAGGTAGTCATGAAGAAGAAATAGATACGGAGTACGGGAGAGCAAGGGCAGACTGGAATCCACAAGAATGATGTAGTGCTCACGAGGGTGCACTGGGGCCTGCATCAGATTCACAGGGGTCTGCGTCAGACCCTCACTGCCTCCAAAACTCCCAACTTCAACGATGTGAGTGAATTGCAAAAGGAGCTGTGTTCTTTGTCATGTAGCTAAATACTTGTTTGGTTCAGGAGTTGAAAGCTGAAGGATGAGATTCAAAGGTGAGAAATGAGGGAACTGTGACCCAGTCGCTGTCTGTGACAATGTGTGCCCTCAGATCTGAGACAGCGTATGTGAGTTGTAAGTGCATCTGACTCTGTACTGAACATTTGAGCATAAACGTGGCTGTTTTGCCCCTGCCTTCCAAATCCTGGGCAAATTTTTTTTTGTGGCCAACCCTAGCCCAGCACCAGACAAGGGAAGGAATTCTGAAAAGCATAGCTCCAGTTTAACTAAATTGACATAGTATAAATCTGCCCTGATTTCTTTCTGTATTTGCCCAAACGTCTTCAATTAGCATATATTACTGTCATAATCAGGAGAAAACTTTAAAGTGTTTCTAGAAGATTCAAATAGCAAGTAAATATATGAAAGGTACTCAATTCACTAATCATCAGAAAAATGCAAGTGAAAAGCATTACAGGACATCCCCACACATTCACCAGAATGGCTGAAATAAAAAAGACACTAAATGTTGGTGCAGATATGCAGCAAGCGGAACACTCATACGTTACTAGTGGGAGTATAAATTGGTACAATTACTTTGGAAAACTGGCAGCATCTACCAAAGTTGAATGCATGCATACCCTGTGATAAGTAATTACATTTCTAGAAATACATGTTGTGAGGGTGGTCAGTGACACGGGCCATGAAAGAACTCACAAAGAGAAGAAAGTGCAGAGAGTAAAGGTTTTATTTTCACTTTCCCAGGGGAAGGAAAGGCCTAGGTGTGGAGAACGCACCAGCCCCAGCCCAGAGGGGTCAGGGCTGTGAGTGTTTATAGGGTAAGGGGGCGGTTGTAGAGCAGGGTGTTTGAGTTAGGCTGCAAAGTGTTTCAGTGTTATCTCTGGGTGCAGGGTTAGTGGCCATTGTGGTCTGGGATGTGCTGTTTCATAAGTCCCAGAGACTGCGCCTTCAGGGCGCTTCCAGTAATGTTCTGGTCCTGAGGATAAAGGCTCATAAAACAATTAGGGTCAGTCATGCTTTATGGGGTCCAGTGAGCTCCGGGAAAGAGGGCCTGAGAAAGTGGCTTTTGTCCTATTACATATGTTCACCAAAAAACATGAGCAAGAATGTTCATAGAGGCACTATTTGTAATAACTAAAAACCAGAGACAATTTAAATGTCCACCGACAATAAGATGAGTAGATAAGTTATAGTGAATTCACACAATGGAGTACTATACAGCAATGGGAATAAATAACCCATTATATACAACAATAGGATGAATATTACAAATATAATATTAAGTTTATAAAGCCAGACTCAAAAGAGTACATGCTTATTATTCCATTAATATCAAGTTTAAAAATAGAAAAAAATTAACCTATGCTTTTAATCTATGAATAGGGATTACCCTTGAGACATCAGTGACTGGGAGAAATCAAAACGGGGCTTCTGAGGTGTTAGTGACATTCTGCTTTTACTTTTAGGTGTTGGTTATATGGGGGTGTTTGCCTTTTGAAATTTTATAGAGCTGTATACTTATGATTTGTGCATTTTTTGGTATATGTTATACTTCCACAGAAAAGTTAAAAGAAAAAAATTACTAAACCCTGGTATAGGGAACTAATGATAACCACTCTTATTAGATCACAAATTGAAGGGATCAAATGCAATAATGTGTATTACAAGGCTTGGGGGGTAAAAAAAAAACCCCAAGGAATACAGGATGGGGCAAAAGTAGGTTTGTAGCTGTGAATACACAAAACAGGGTTTATTCTTGTATTGTATTATTTTCCATATGAATAGCTGGAAACCTATTTTGCCCTGCCCTGCATAAAGACATAGGAATAAAGAGAGAATAGAATATTTAATGTGGGTGGGGGGGTAGAAGAGGGTAAAGGGCGGTCAATGGTGATGGAAGGAGTCTTGACTTGGGGTGGTGAACACATAATACAATATACAGATAGTATGTTATAGAATTACACACCTGAAGCCTACATAATTTTATTAACCAATGTCACCCCAATAAATTTGGCAAAAAAGTTACTACTTTATAATATCTTTTTTCTTTTTTTAGAGAGAATGAGTGTGAGCGTGTGTCCGGGAGGGCAGGTACTGGTCAGTGGGAGGGGAGAGGACAGAGGTTTCCTGAGACCCTGTTAGCTTCTGTCATGGTCTGCCTTGATGTGGCAAGCATTTGCTCTGCCGGCTCAGACAAGGTCTCACGACCAGGCAGGGAAATGTTACAGTTCCCGAAGTCAGTCTCTTCATTGGCAGCGGATGATCCGCCAGTCCCTTGAAGTCTGGCTGGACCAGATAACAGGAGCTCCCATGAGCTCCAGAAGTGCCACTGAACCGGGTCCTGCTCTGCTTCCCCTGCCGTTCCCACGACACAGACATTCGACCTTCCCTGCAACTTCCTCTGTCCCCAGAGCTTCTCTCCTCGCCAGCAGCCATGAGAAAGACCAGGATTACAAATTCAGCAAGGGCTTCAGTGTCAGTTGCAGGACAGTAGAAGTAGCATTAATTTTGCTCTGATGCAGGATGATAATATGTCTGCGCTTTGGGGCTCAGTGGGGCAGTTGGTTCTTTATTTGACTCCAACACTGGCAGCTGCACCTGCTGGAGAGGGAAGGAACCCACAGCTCTTAAATACCTACACCAGAGCAGAGGCTAAGGATCACAGAAGAATCTGTTCCTGGTGATACCACCAGGGAGAATTGAGTGCCTACTGTGTGCTTGACCTGATGCTCCCAGCATGACATCTGAGCCTCTTGAAGACTTGGAGCCAGGAGCAGAGGGCTCAGGACTCAGCCAAGTGCAGATTCCCAGAGCTAGAGGTTTTCAGGTGTAAGAGAAACCTGAATAAATGACATCGGCTGCCTCGTTCTCCCTCTTCCTAGAAGCCAACCAACCTGATTTTCTTCTATTAAACTAAGTTAAAATAAACACCATGCACTTGTATGTGAAGAATAGTCTGGAAGGACAAAAATAGGGGCTGTCTTTGAGTGGTGGATTGGTGTCGATACTTCTCTCTCCCTGTACTTTTTAAGGCAGCATGTGTCATACTGAAGTACATGACCTTTGGAGACACTTAGGATCAAATCTCAGCTTTGCCCCTTACTAGTTATGTGAGTTGGGGCAAGTTACTTCACCTGTATGAATTTTAATTTTTGTATCTGTAACTTTAATGTTATCTGCAGATGAAAATAAACCTACTCTATAGAGATATTTAGGAAGTTTGAATAAAATGATCCACTGAAGCCCAGGCCGGGTGGCTCGGTTGGTTGTGGTGTAGTCTCACGCACCAAAAGACTGCGGGTTCAATTCCCAGGCAGGCACATACCTAGGTTTTGGGTTCAGTCCCTTGTCAGAGCACAGGCAGGAGGCAACTGATTGATGTTTCTGTCTTTCTTTCTCTCTATCTCCCTCTCTCAATCTCTCTCTGAAATCAGTAAACACATCCTCATGTGAGGATTTAAAAAATGTGATGCACGTTAAATGTTTTAATATAGCGTCTTAGGCAAAGAAGATGCCTCATAAATGGGAGCTGTTATTGTTAGATTTCTATATTGTTTTATTTCTTTCAATGAATATGTATTTTTTAATAAAAACAAAGACTTTTAAAAAGCAAAATAAGGACAGCCCTGAAGATGACGAGGGTTTGTAAAAGAACATGTGGAGCCTTAGGGGGACATGGGCAGAAGCAGAAAGGGGCTTAGCCACAGTGTGGCAGCCACAGAGTTGATTGTGAGTCTTTTTTTTGCCTCCAGCTGAGGAGCCACCTCTTTGAGGCTCTGGGATACTGCCCCCTGCACCCTCAGCTCAGGCACAAGAGCAGTTTCCCAGTTAGCTTTACCGTGGCAACATCTCTAATTCCCAGGGAACCTTGGAGCACACTGGCCACCAGAGCAGTTTTCACCACGATCTGGGTCCAAGGTGACCTGAAAGCAGCACCGGGCTGGGATCTGACATGCTGTGACATGCTGTGCCTGCGAGCACTGCTCTGAAAGCTTCTCAAGGCTGGCCCCTGACCACACTTCTCTTTAGTCGCTGGGGATGGGGATGCATTTTACTTTTAGTAAGACATTCACCACCATGACATCATCAAGATAACTCTAGAAAAGGGGCACAGTTCTTGCGGGGCGGGGGTCGTTTCCCCTTTCCTGGGGTTGATGTTTTCCCTTTAAGTGGATGCTGGCTCTGGCTCTCCACGCCCGGCACTCGGCACACGCCATGGGTTCTGCCTTTTTGTCAGTGATCTTGCCTCCTACAACCACGGCCGGGGCACACATTCTCCCATATTTGGGAGTAAGCCGGAGACTCAGCCGCATGTGGGTTTCTGTTTAAAATTCCAAAGCCAGCAGGGCGTATATTATCCATTTCCTCAAGCCCAACATGCTGTAAAGCATGAGTCAGAGTCGGATAAGCTTCTTCCCCAGGGGAGTTGTGTCAGTCGGGTAGTGGATGTAATTAAACAAGGATAACGTGGCTGGCATTAGCTTCAGATTAATGCAGGGAAAACAAAATCTCCATTTTGAGTTTCCAATATTCCTGCCAGGAGAAGACAGCTTTCCGAGTGTCCCTGATCAGAGAAGGCAGTGCAATGTCACTGTAATTCGAGTGGCACAGGAGACCCCTCCAGGGACACTCTCCTTCCACAGGAATGAATAATGCACATATTAGGACCCTTGAGGGGGACACGTGTATTGTTTATTTATAAGGTGTTTATGTGAGATGGGTTCCGAGTCAGAAAATATTCACGAGGGTTATTTTATCAGATCTAGCCATCATCACCCAGGGCCAGGTGGTTGCAGGGAGCACAGACTCTGGGCCAGATAAATCTGATAAGCTCTGGGGTGGATGCTGGGCTTACCCTTTCATACCAGTGGGTCTTTTGGGAGGTTGCTCCAGGAGGCCAGGAAGCAACAGGAAGGCCCTGCACTCCAGAAGGCTGCCAGGAGCAAAGTTAGGAAAACAGTGGTGGGTGTAGAGAGCATGGGAAACCCAGGTTTCCACTGCGCACTTCAGCCTACACAATCCCTTTCCACAATCATGGGAATCACAAAAAGAACGTTAACTCTAGAAAGGCCATTTAGTTCATTCTCTCCTCAGAGAAGAGCAAATTGAGGCCCACCCAGAGAGGTTTAGTAAATTGCCCAGGTCACCCAGCAATTTAGTGGCAGAATTGAGACTTAATGTCCTCTTTTCATCTTTCTACCAAGCTGCTGCCCAAGGGAAGTTTCCAGGAATGACCGGAGCTAACCCCACTGGTCCACCCTGCAAATACGGAGCTAACCCCACTGGTCCACCCTGCAAATACGTACTTGGTCCTGCCTTTTCAAATTCAGCCTCTCTTCAGGGAGTGAAAAGCAATGCTACACCACATCTGAGAGGGTCTATCTACTCTCCTGCCACTCAGGTCCCTCCCAGCTTCTATGGCACAAAGATTTCAAAATGTACATTTTCTGAACTCCAGTACAAAGGATGCTAAATTTTATCTAACTGAAATTTCAAGCTTATTGCTAACTCGGACAGCTTCTGGGTTAAAGGAAAATAGATTTGCAAATATTCTTTTAACTCTGTGATAAAACACTACCCTCCCCGCCCACCAGCTTCCACTTGAGCAAAGTATTTGAAATATATTTAATTTTGGGGGGTGGCACTTCTCTCCGTTTTTTGTTGTTTTTCAAGTGCTCCTTTTGATATAGCTCAGCACATTTTGTTTTTCTTAAATGCAAGATTGTATTCTTTCTGCCCAAGTAGGATGGAAAAGACTTTTCCAAATAAGGAAGTTTTGCTGCCGTAGGGGGAGCTCAGGCAGTCGCAGTTGCCGGAGACCTAACTTAGTCAAACATAGTAGCTCTCCTAAGCCAGGAAGCACTTGTAGACTCATTAGCACTTGCACAGCTGAAGCACCGGGGGTCAGGGGCGCTGACAGCAAGTACTTGTGACAAACAGGGACATACAAAAAAATTTTGTAAAGCAGGCAACGTTTGGTTCGGGCACACCCCTACTCCCCACATTCCCTCCTTCCCAGCCCCTAGGTATCTGCTCTCTCTTCAGAACAGAGTGGGGATGCTCTGATTCTTTGGATTCTGCTCTCCACATACAATCTGTGTGACCTTCAGTAAGTTACCTAACGTTCTGAGTCTTTTTTCTTTCTTTTAAAGTTATAATAACAGTGTTCACCTCATGGAGTTGTTATGAGGAGTAAAGGATCTAATTAATGTAACATATATAGTATATTCTAAATTCCTCTTTTTAAGCTCTAAAATTCCTCCTTTTCCACCCCTCTTTTAGTACTTCTTCCACTGCCAAGACAACTTAGTTTGAGCCGCTGTGCCTCACCAGGGGTGACGAGGAAGGTGTGATTACTAAAGTAATTTGTGCTAAGGAGTGAAGGTGGCCAGTGTTCTGGAAGAATCTATAGAGTTCTGGAAATTTGATAAATAAAATTATTCTTTTTCTTTCTAGACAGAAGAATGCTAATCATCTTATTTTATTTTTAAAAAACTGTTAAAAACATACTCTTTCAGACTGCTGAATTTGGGTCATAATGTAGTGAGAGTCTTTGACAAAAGTTTCTTACCTGAAAAACAAAGGCCTTTTCCCAAGGCCGCACACAAACAGAACAATAGTTAACCCTAGACCAACTAGACCTTAAGATAACATTGGTGGAAAATGGTGGAATCACTTTGGAAAACATTCTGGCAGCTTCTCCAAAGGTTGAACATAGAGTGTCCCAGTCATTTCCCTCCTAGGTAATCCCAAGAGAAATTAAAACATATGTTCATACAAATACTTTTAGATTAATGTTCATAGTGCATTTTTCACAATAGCTAAAAAGTGAAACCAACCAAATTGTCTATCAGCTGAAGGATGGATAAACGAATATGGTATAGTGGGCTTTTACTCAGCCACAAAAGGGAGCAAAGTACCAACACGTGCTATAACACAGATGAACCTTAAAGACTTTATGCTAAATGAAAGAAGTTTGACACAAAAGGCCATAATATATGATGCCATGTGTATGAAATTTCCAGGATAAGATGAGTTCATACAAACAGAAAATAGGATGGAGGAGAAAAGAGTTGCATTGTCAGTGGGTATGAAATTTCTATTTGGGGTGATAAAAATGTTCTAAGATTAATTACCGTGGTGGTTGCACAACTCTGTTAATATACTGAGAACCATTGAGCTGTACACTTTAAATAGGTAAATCACATAGTACATGAACTATAGTTCAATAAAGCTGTTACATATACATACATAAAAATAGCCTTGAGTACAGTACCTGTTAACTTGTATATACTTACAAGTTGTTTGTTTAAAAGGATACAGGTCTCCTGAGGTCTGGAATGTGGCCCCGGTATCCCTTGTGGCGATCCTAGTGAGTAGCCACCGTTGAATCCAAGCGTGGGCGAGAGGAGCCAGGGTGAGAACCTCACAAGCTCCTCATTCTGTACTCCTGTTCTGAGCACGTGCATGAATAGAGCAGTACAATCAGGCCAGAAGTGGCTTCTAAGTGCATTTTAGCAATCATTTCTAGTATTGCTGCTTTTTTTCCTCTTAAAAATCTGATTTCTCTGTAAGTGCTATAAATAGAGCAAGCCTTATAAATAGAACAAGACTTATTGGAAGGATATCATTATTTAAGATTGGAGTCACTAGAGAAATCACATAATTACTAATTCTACAGGCAATGAATTAAAATGGAATGCTCAAACCAGCTACAGGGAGATGAGATGGGATCTTTGGCACGATGCTAGATTATTTAAAAAGTTCTTTTGCACTAAGACCAAAAGCCTTCAGGATCAAAAAATAAATTTAGTTAGAATTGCTTCACTTCAAAGATCCAATGGTAGTGGAATAATAAAAGTAACTCTCTGTAGACTAGAAAATTTAATATTGTTCATATTTGTTTCAGGATCAATTTTGGTATGAATGGCACCACAGTTCCATGAATTTTGTTGCTTGGGAAATTCTCCCTCCTTTGTTTATAAAATAGAAAAGAATAACTAAAACGCAATTGAGAGCTTAAGTCAGGAGTCCCATTTCCTGAGTTAATGCAAAACACAGACACCAAGGAAGCAGGGTGAAACCTCGATTTTCTAACTTAAACATGATTTTATATTGTAAGAATGCATTTAAAGTAGTAAACACACAAAATTAAGGTTGACTTCATACATTTTAAATTGTTTTTAAAATTTCAAGAGCAGTGTATATTCATGATAGAGATGTAAAAATGCAGCAGTACATACATTATTAATAATATTTAGGGATTTCCAGCCAAGATGGAGGTGTAGGTGGAAACATTGTGCCTCCTCACACAACCAAGTTTAAAGACAACAGAGTTTAGTAACAAAAACACAACCAAAAGACAGAAAACTGAATTGTACGGAAGTCTGACAACAACGAACCATTCAGCCAGACCAGTAAGAGGGGCGGAGCCAGCGGCTGGTGGAGTGAGATTGTGCAGGAAAAATCAGCCAGACCAACCCAGGCGTTCAGGGGGAGGTTGGCAGATCCCAGGCGCAGGGTGGCAATGAGCAGACCTAGTGAGGGCGCAAGGCAGCAGGCTGACCGCAGTCACACATTTGCACACAGATAAACCAGGTGAAGGAGCAAGTAGTGACACAGACCATGCAGGCCCCAGTGGCTTGTGGGAAGCAGCAGAGGGGACCGCTATTGCCCTGCTCTGACCCCGCCCCTACATACAGTATCACAACCCAACCATTGGGTCACCCCACCCTGGTGAACATCTAAGGCTCCGCCCCTCATATGTAACAGATGTGGACAGACCAAAACATTATGGCTCAAGAACAACTCAAAGCCCCAGAGCCAATAATTCAAGCAACCAAGAAATAGCCAAACTATCGGATGCACAGTTCAAAATACTGGTGATCAGGATGCTCACAGAACTGGTTGATTTTAGTCACAAATTAGAGGAACAAATGAAGGCTAAACTAATTGACATGAAGGGAAATTCACAGGAAGCCAATAGTGATGGAAAGGAAACTGGGACTCAAATCAAGGGAGTGGACCAGAAGGAAGAAAAAAATGACCAAACAGAAAAGAATGAAGAAACAAAAATTCAAAAAATGAGGAGAGGCTTAGGAACCTTCAGGACATCTTTAAACATTCCAACATCCAAATTCTAGGGGTACCAGAAGGGGAAGAGGAGGAGCAACAAGTGGAACACTTATTTGAACAAATAATAAAAGAGAACTTCCCCAATCTGGCAAAGGCAATAGATTTTTCAGGAAGTCCAGGAAGCTCAGAGTCCCAAAGAAGTTGGATCCAAGGAGGAACACACCAAGGCACATCATCATTATATTAGCCAAGATTAAAATGAAGGAGAGAATCCTAGAAGCAGTGAGAGATAAGGGGACAGTCACCTACAAAGGACTTCCCATCAGACTGTCAGCGGATTTCTCAAAAGAGACCTTACAGGCAAGAAGGGGCTGGAAAGAAGTATTCCAAGTCATGAAATCCAAAGACCTACATCCAAGATTGCTCTACCCAGCAAAGCTTTCATTTAGAATGGAAGGACAGATAAAGTGCTTCTCAGATAAGATCAAATTCAAGGAGTTCATCATCACCAAGCCCTTATTATATGAAATGTTAAAGGGACTTATCTAAGAAAAAGAAGTTAAAAAACATGAACAGTGAAAGGACAACAAACTCACAGTTATTAACAACCACACCTAAAACAAAAGCAAACTGAGGACAGCTAGATCAGGAGCAGAACCATAGAAAGGAAGATAACATGGAGGGTTAGCAACAGGGGAGTGGGAGGAGGAGAAGGGGGGAGAAGGTACAGAGAATAAGTAGCATAGATGGTAGGTAGAAAATAGATAGGGGGGAGGGCAAGAATAGTAGGGGAAATATAGAATCTAAAGAACTTGTGACATGTGGACATAAAGGAAAGGGGGCAATGGTGGGGGAGAGGTGTGCAGGGCGGAGGGGTATAAAGGGGGGGAATAGAACAACTGTAATGGCATAATCAATAAAATATATTAAAAAAGGATATTTACTAACAATTCATATTTACAATGTGCCTAGCACAATGTTTAAAGGTATCTGATTTAATCCTCACAACAATCTTATGAGGTAATTATTGTTACCTTTTTCTCTATGTTGCAAATAAGGAAACTGAAGCTCAGAAAGGTCAGGTAAGTTGCCTAAGATCACATATCTTTTTTTAATCCTCACCTGAGGATATGTTTACTGGTTGGAGAGACAGACAGAGAGAGAGAGAGAGAGAGAAAGAGAAATATCCATCAGTTGCCTCTTGTTCCAGCTCTAACCAGGGATCAAACCTGCAATCCTTTGTTGTGCAGAATGATGCTCCAAGCAGCTGAGCCTGCCACTGCCCCCACCCCCACCCCCCTGCCCCACCAGGGCAGGTCACTCAACTTTGAAGTGGTAGACTCAGGATTTAAACCATGCAGTTACACTTTATTGTCTAAGCTCTTGAGTTCCCTTATACTTTGAGCGAAGTTCCCATCAACTTCTCAAATCCTCTTTACTCAAATTAACTATTATCTACTGTTTCACTACATATTAGAAAGATGAAATTTAATAACTGGAAAATAACCATGAACTTTCTCATAAAAATATTAATGTATCAGGTATATTATAAAACATACAAAATTGATTAAATATATAAGTATAATTAATTAATCATATAAATAAAATATGTATCACCGATATATTATAAAACATTAAAATATTCATGGACCCAGATATCAACTCAAGAAATGAAAACACATTCACACAGAAATGTGTACGTAAATATTTATAGAAGCATTATTCACAATAGCAAAAAAATAGAAATAATTGAAATGCCCATGAACAGCTGATTGATAAAATAATGTATGCTCACAATGGAATATCATTCAGCAATAAAAATGAATAAAATGGAGACAACATAGATAAACCATAAAACATGATGCTAATTGAAAGAAGCCAGCCCCAAAGGACCAGGTACTGCATCATTCCATTTACGTGAGTTGCCCAGAGAATGTAAATCAGTACGACGGAGGGTAGTTGGGTGCCCAGGACTAGGGTGGTGGTGGTGAAATGGGCAGTGACTGAAAACAGGTAGGAGTTTCTTTTAGAGGTGATGAAAATATTCTAAAATTGATTGTGGTGTTGGTTATTCATCCCTGTAAATGTATAATCAATAAATCATATACTTTAAATTTACAAATTTTGTAGTATTTAAATATTAACTCAGGAGAGGTGCTACAATTTCAAATCATAATAGTGGAAGAATATTATAATCAGAATCATTTGTTATTTTAACCTCTCCTTGAAATATACATAACTAATAAAAATATAATCAAGAACACCTTCATAAATTAAGGTAGGAGTTTGCTGCTCAAATATGACAAGGTTATAATAAAAAGAGAAAGCAGATTTAAAAAAAACAAGAAACAACAACAAAATTGCTTACTGGTCAGGTAGAGGAAAGAATAGATAACATAGCACAAGAATCTATAGCACAACTTTAATCTATTTTGCTTTGGTTCGTATTTGGCTTTTAAAGACTACTTACTTATTGTGACTTTATTTATTTATTTATAGAGAGAGAGAGAGGGGAAGGAAGAAAGTGAGGGAGAGAAACATCAATGTGTGGTATCCTCTCACACGCCCCCTACTGGGGACCTGGCTCCCATCCCAGGCATTTGCCCTGACCAGAAATTGACCTGGCGACCCTTTGGTTCACAGGCTGGTGCTCAGTCTACTGAGCCACACCAGCCAGGACCTTCATATAAATTTATTTATTTATTTATTTATTTATTTATTTATTTATTTATTTTTAAAGGTTTTATTCATCTATTTTTAGAGAGGGGAAAGGAGGGAGAAAGAGAGGGAGAGAAACATCAACGTGTGGTTGCCTCTCACTTGCTCCCCACTGGGGACCTGGCCTGCAACCCAGGCATGTGCCCTAGTCTGGGAATTGAACCGGCAACCCTTTGGTTTGTAGGCCTGCACTCAATCCACTGAGCTATGCCAGCCAGGGCCCTTCATATAATTTAAAAACATAACAAATTTCTGGCAGGGAGGCAGGTACATTAGCTGTGGATGGCCCCTGACACACTTTCTTACTCGTGCTCATGTGTAGGCCCCTTCCACAGAGACTCCAGACTGACCCCTGACTCACTTCTTTAAATTACTAATTACTTAGATTTAAGATATCCTACAAAAATTTGAAGATAGATGATGGGTGCATGAAGGCTCATGTATTTTTTTGTAGGTTTGGACAATTTCCTACTTTTTGTTTTGTTTTACTTCATTTTAACCAACAGAATAGAGTGAAAATGACATTGAAAATGTTATAGATGTAAGCATTAAGAATATTGTAGTTAAGTTTGGAGGGAGTCAAATGTTTTTTTTTTAATTTTTATTTTATTGATTATGCCATTACAGTTGTTCTATTCCCCCCTTCATTCCCCTCCACCCTGCACTCCCCACCCCCACCAACCCCCCCTTTAGTTTATATGACCATGTGTCTCAAGTTCTGTAGATTCTGTATTTCCCCTACTATTCTTGCCCTCCCCCTATCTATTTTCTACCTACCATCTATGCTATTTATTCTCTGTACCTTCTCCCCCCTTCTCCTCCTCCCACTCCCCTGTTGCTAACCCTCCACGTGATCTTCCTTTCTATGGTTCTGCTCCTGATCTAGCTGTCCTTTTAATTTGCTTTTGTTTTAGATGTGGTTGTTAATAACTGTGAGTTTGCTGTCCTTTCACTGTTCATATTTTTTAATCTTCCTTTTCTTAGAAAAGTCCCTTTAACATTTCATATAATAAGAGCTTGGTGATGATGAACCCCTTGAATTTGATCTTATCTGAGAAGCACTTTATCTGCCCTTCCATTCTAAATGAAAGCTTTGCTGGGTAGAGCAATCTTGGATGTAGGTCTTTGGATTTCATGACTTGGAATACTTCTTTCCAGACCCTTCTTGCCTGTAAGGTCTCTTTTGAGAAATCCGCTGACAGTCTGATGGGAAGTCCTTTGTAGGTGACTGTCCCCTTAACCCTTGCTGCTTCTAGGAGTCTTCCTTCATTTTAATCTTGGCTAATATAATTATGATGTGCCTTGGTGTGTTTCTTCTTGGGTCCAACTTCTTTGGGACTCTCTGAGCTTCCTGGATTTCCTGGAAGTCTATTTCCTTTGCCAGATTGGGGAAATTCTCCTTTATTATTTGTTCAAATAAGTGTTCTACTGGTGGCTGTTCCTTTTCCCCTTCTGGTACCCCTATAATTCGGATGTTGGAGCATTTAAAGATGTCCTGGAGGTTCCTAAGCCTCTCCTCATTTTTTTAAATTTCTTGTTTCTTCATATTATCCTGTTTGGTCATTTTTTCCTTCCTTCTGGTCACTCCCTTGATTTGAGTCCCAGTTTCCTTTTCATCACTATTGGTTTCCTGTGCAATTCCCTTCATTTCAATTAGTTTAGCCTTCATATGTTCCTCTAATTTGTGACTAAAATCAACCAGTTCTGTGAGCATCCTGATCACCAGTGTTTTGAACTGTGCATCTGAAAGTTTGGCTATTTCTTTGTTGCTTAGAGTTATGGGCTCTGGGGCTTTGAGATCTTCTTGAGCTATTTTTGGTCTGTTTGCACCCATTAAGTATGAGGAGCAGAGCCTCAGGGGTGGGGCAGGGTCACCAGGGTGGGGTCTCTGGGTTGTGGCGCTGCATGTGGGGGCGGGGTCGGAGCAGGGAAATGGCGGCCCTCTCTGCTGCCTCCCCCTGCTGGGACCCGCTCGGTCCCGTCTCACTGCCCACTCCCTCGCTGGTCTATCTGTGCAGGAATGTGCCACCACAGTCAACCCGCCACCCTGCTGGTCATTCACTGGGTCACTCACTGGGTAGTTCACCGGGTGGCTCACTGGGTCCGTACTTTACAACCCCACGCTTGGGATCCGCGCGCCTGAGTCTGTCTGACTGACTTTTCCTGTGCAACCCCGCTCTGCCAGCTGCTGGCTTCACCCCTCTTACTGGTCAGACTGAAGAATTCGTTGTTATCATACTTCCGAAAAGTTCAATTTTCTGTGTTCTGGCTATGTTTTCTGTTGCTAATATTTTGTTGTCTCTAAACTTGATTGTGTGAGAAAGCATGGCATCTCCACCTATGCCTCTATCTTGGTGGAAGTCGGGAGTCAAATGGTATATACAGATTTTTGACTGCCTTGGGGCTCTGCACTCCAAACCTTGTGCTATTCAAGGGTAAACTGTTCTTAGCAAGTTTTGCTACTGTGTTTTTGAACAATCCTGAACTGACATGTAAGAAGCCTTGCAGGAGAGATCATGTGGAGAAATGACTTAGAGAGGCCATGTGAAAAGGGAGACCCTGAAACTGCATGGAGAAAGGTGCCCTGCCATTCCAGCAGCTCATCAGAGCCCTCCCAACCCCCTTCCCTGCTACCCCCCCTCCCAGTACTTTCCAGCCATCCTCACCAGGGCACCAGACGTGAGAGTGTGCCATCTTTGATATTCCAGCCTGGTGTAGCCCCCAAATGGCTGCAGCCCCATCTGATGTCACATGGAGCAGAACGGCCCAGCTGAGGCCAATCAATCCACAGAATTACAACAAACAAAATGAACTACAAAATGAATTACAACAAACAACAAACTAAGTTTTGAAGAGGTTTATTATGTAGCCATAAATCACTGAGATGAAAATTTTTGTTTTGTTTTCCTTAAATCGCCTAATTCCACAGGTGTTTGTGGGCTTTTTCTGTGCTTAGAGCTCTTCAGGGAAGAAACTGCCACAGTGTTTCATGTTTAAAATCTTTTATTTGAATATAATTTCAAATTTACAAAAATGTTGCAAAAATAGTACACAGAGCTTCCATATACCTTTCACCTCGATCCTACATTTATCACTTCTGAAACACTGACAATGAATTGTAGATATGATGCCCCAATACCCTTTAATGTTTCAGTTTATAGTTCTTGAATATAACAGTCAAAATTAGGAAATTAACATTGATCCAATAACATCATCTAATCTACACACCCAATTCAAAGCTCACCTACTGTCTCAACAATGTTCCTCACAGATACGGGATTCAGTTTAGGATGACACGTTGCGAACTTTTCTTTGGTCTTCTTCAATCTGTTTCTCAGTTCTCCTTCATGACCTTGATAGTTTTGAAGAACACAAGGCAATGGCTTTAAGAATGTTCCTCAATCATGGGGTTTCTTTCGATGTTTCTTTGTGCATTTTGTCAGAATGTTACTGTAGTGATGCTGTGCTGGTCTCCAGGCATCATATGAGGAGGCACATGATGTTGTTTTGTTTTATTAATGGTGATGTTAATTTGTATCACTTAGTTAAGATGGTGTCTGCCAGGGTCTCTCTTGCAAAGTAATTAGTAATTATTTTGTGGCAAGAATATTTGAGATCATGTGACTATCTTGTTTCTCATCAAAACTTCACCACTTTTAACATCCATTAGTGATTCTAACTTGAATACATTATTTCTCTGATGATTACCAAATAGGGTTTTCTAATCTAATTATTCCTTCTAGATTTATTAGGTAGGATAGAGTTTTCCTTTCTCCCTAACTAGTTAATTAATATCAAATGGACTCAGGATTCTCTATTACTCACAGGGTTACATCTGTTACTAACACTCTTTTGTTCCAGACTTGGCCTGTAGGAGCCCCTTTAAGCTGCTTGCTGTGTCCTGTAGACAAATCCCCATCATTCTTTAAAAACTTTATGGTGTCATAAAATGTTACAAATACATCTTGTATTTTCCCTGTTCCAGGTCTGGAGTCAGCCATTTCTTTAAGGAGCCCTGGTTCTTTTTATTGGGTAATGGTATCTAGAAACCAAGATCTAAATATCTAAAGATCTTAGCACTCATCCCTATAGGACTGCCATTGCTTCTAGACCTTCTTTCTCAGTGAACAGAGCTAGAACACACACACACACAGACACACACACACACACGGGCAGGATGGTTAGCTTGGCTAGAGCATTCTCCCATGCACTGAAAGGTTGTGGGTTCAATTCCTAATTAAGGCACATGCCTCGGTTGTAGGTTCAGTCCCAGGTCGGAGAGGCAATCGCTCTGTTTCTCTCACATCAATATTTCTCTCTCTCCCCCACCCTTCTTCCCTTCCCCTACCTTCCTCTCTTTCTAAATTCAAAATGAGTGTATACTCGGGCAAGGATTGAAACAAACAAAATAAATGAAATGAATTAAAAAATAACCATATCCTCCAGTGAGTATTTAAAAAAAAAAGAAAAACCACACACACACACTCACATTCAATGACATCTGTCTGTCTATCTAATCAGACTGTGAGAATGATATCTCCAATTCCTATGCAACATTCAGGATGCATTCTAGACTTTCTAGTGCTGGCCTATAACTCCTTTATCTGACAGTGAAAAATCTGTATTTATTTATTTGCTGAACCCCCAGACATGCCTACCTCCACCCCTTACTATTTACCCACGGAATGGCCAGCCACCATAAAGGGGAAGAGGAAGAGTAAAAGGTTTTTTTTCAGTGTGTCAGAAACTTAAGCAATATATAACAAACACTTATGTATATTCAACTATTTTGAACAAGTATTTTCTTAAGTAACAAAAAGGATAGGCAAGTTTGCTTAAAGCTCCATATGTTAACATTAACACAGATTTTAGCAAACTAGATTCCAGTGACAACTCTGAAAGTAATGGAAAGACTTAAGATTGTGAATAGAAGAAGTTGGGTTTAGTTTCTCTCTAACAGTGTAGCAACTTTGGGTAAATTTCCTAATTTCTTTGAAATGCATGTCCTCTTCTGTAGAATGAAGATGAATGAAAGACATTATTGATTTTAGGGTTAAATGAGACAATGTATGTGTAATGAATTGTCTTGATAGAGATTGGGTTTTGAAATTTTTAGAGTGAAATACAAACAGTTACTTGAAAGTTATAAGCAGTTTCTTTCTGCTAAGAAGTGAAGATTTTGATAAACTGGTACAGTGAAAAGTTGACTGCTCTCTGTTCTGAAAAAGCCACCACTTTATTTTAAAATTATGCAAATGTCTATAAAATATCCACCCATTGTTCTTAGTAGAAAAATTGAATACAGTAAATGAACTAAAATACAGTGGTTTTAGACCAAGAAATTATGTGTTTAATAATGTAAATTGGATGTATTTTTTAGTCACTTTGAAGGGAAAGCTGTTCTTTCCTCTAGGAATATAGGCTGCCCCATGCCTATAAATTATTGTTTATTTTTGGAAACTTATATAATTTTTCTCTATTATTTTCTTGTGAGGGAACCCTGAAAATTATAGGAGGGACTATAAGCATGAACTTCATCTAGTGTTGGAGGAAAAACTATTCACTGGGACAGCTCTGGGCTACTGGGGCCCTTCACATGGTAAGTTTTAAGACAAAATAATCCAGGATATGTTAATGCTGGATGTGTTAGTCCTTGTCCTCTGAAAAGAATCATGATGGTATTAAATGTGCAAGAAACTTACTTGCAAAAGTTCCTGTGAGAGCAAATAAAGAGGGAACCAAGAGAGTTGGGACAGTCATTTTTTTGTACTGTGGGTAAAAAAATTAAAGTCGGTAGAAAGGAGAAGCATGTGCCCACAGCACACGAGGTCCCAGGAGAAGATACAGAGAAAGAAGATACCAGCCATTGCCCTTGACCATTCCCTAATCCCTGTTGTTCGGTGTCTTATGGGGCTGGGCTGCACGGCTAACCCTTGGATTCTGTGCATTTTCATCTATTTATGTAGTAAATGGCTTTTTTGTTTAAGTTCATTTGTTTCCTCAGACTGCCACATGGGAGAGAGGAGCTAAGGGGACAGTAACACCCCCTCTCCTGACACCCGACTGGGAGTGTACATGGGGAGAACCAGTGGGGAAAAGAGGTGTTCCCTGCAGTGGTGGCCTCATCAGGGTCAATGAGAGAGGCCACAGGTGGAGGAGGCCAGAGCAGCACCGTCTTATAGACCTATTCCTGACCCCTTAATACACAGACCTTCCTGCCAGCTCACAGTGAAGGGGTGATTTTGGCAATCAGAGGAATGAGTATTGAGTGTTTGTTTGGGTATTAATGGACATATGGCTGAAATTTGTATTCTTAGGCTG
Organism: Artibeus jamaicensis; assembly: GCF_021234435.1. Lineage (NCBI taxonomy): Eukaryota > Metazoa > Chordata > Mammalia > Chiroptera > Phyllostomidae > Artibeus > Artibeus jamaicensis. The sequence goes on from NW_026521788.1 coordinate 25,362,378, forward strand.
GTGAAGCCCAAGCATTTGGATTACTTAGGTAAAATAATTGCTTTCAACAGGCCTACAGTTAACACTAACTATTTCTCACCCATTTTCTAAAATACTCTGTCCTTCTATAAGATATCACCCTTTACCACCACCTACCATACCACCACCACCACCAAAGGAAAGAAAAAGAGATCTCATTCTCCAGGGGCACTTTAGTCTATGAATTCACCCTAATTTCTGGAGCAATCGCTCTTGAGAACATAAAGAGTGATGCAAGCCCCCCTTGCTAAGGAGAATAAATCGCATTCTAGGACTTTTGCTGCAATGTGGCTACGTTCTTTCATGGACTTTCATTAAAAATGACCACGCCAGGAGGTTCTAAAACATGGTGATCACAAGTATCTTTAGAAAATGTAGTAAAATAAAAATAAAACCTCTTTTTAAAAAGCAAAATTTGTATAGATCACATAGTGGAGTGAAAACAAGAGCTCTCTTAGAAAATATAATAATATATGTCCTGGCTGGTGTGGCTCGGTGGATTGAGTGCTGGCCTGTGAACCAAAGGGTCACTGGTTGGATTCCCACTCAGGGCAAATGCCAGGTCCCGAGTTCAAGGCACGTGAAAGGCAACCACACGTTGATGTTTCTCTTTCTCCCTCCTTCCCCCTTGCTTTAAAAATAAATAAAATATTTTAAAAAAGAAAATATAGTAATATAATTATCCAAAATACAATACTGTGCTGTTCTCAAAATGAGTTTTCAAATAAAAGTACTAAATATATACCTGGTGCTGGAGGGTGTGTTTGGGAGTGGTGAAAAAGGAAAGCAACACCCCTCTTCTCTGGGTGATTTTAATGCCTTGATTTTCTTCCTAAACTGGTGCAGGTAATTTAGTATAGTCTCTCTCCCCTTTCCTCACACCAGGGGCACGGACAAGCCCGGGGAATAGCAATGTGCAGAGCTCTTCTGACTGCGGATGGAAGAATCCTAATGTAACTTAACTTACTGGTTCCTTTATTTGGATGGTTCGGAGCAGGCTCTGGCATCAAGCACACCTGGATTCAGGGGCCCAAACCACAAGTCAGGTCTTTTCTGCCCTCCCTAGCTTTGTGCCCTGCTTCATTTAGGTTTGGCCTCATTTGTTTCTACGCCAGATAGGCCTCCTGGGAGAATGGCTCCAACAACTCCAGTTTCACATCTTTCAAGTTGAGTAACTCCAATGTAGAATTCCCTTCTCTCTCTCTCAATGCCCGTGTATCAATTTCAGGGAAAGATTTTGATGGGCTCTGCTAGGGTTATGTGTCTATCCTTGCATAGTTGACTATAATTAGAGAGGTGGGATACTATGATTTATGAATCCTGGGTCATCTTCATTCCACTTTGATAACAGTAAGGGGAAGTGGTTAGAGAAAAGAGGTAACTATAATTAAGAGCCCCACCTGGTCATATGAAGTAGGAGAGGGATTCCCTAAAGCAAATGGGTCTGTGTGTTAACAGAAGGACAGAAGAAACGTGTTGAGTGTTCAATGCTGCAGGTCTAAGAGGGTAAGAAGCAGAGCTCAATACAGATTTTTCTCCCTTTGATCTTCTCTGTGTCTCAAATTCTTGGGCTAATAACTACAACCTGCTTTAGCTGATGAGATCTTTTCCTTTAGCCCCAAACTACATGATGACATCCTTTTTATTTTACCTATAGCATTTAAACTTACTGCTCTCTTTCCGATCTTTGTACTTAATGATATCTGTACAAATTACCTTTGGACTGCAAAAGACAGTAGAATCTAGAGTTAAGATGCAAACTCTGTGAAAAATGAATTTAGTTTAATTTTAAAGCCCCAATCAAGTTTCTTTAACTTTTCTAAGTGACAGATGGCTTTAACCAAAATCTATGTAGGAAAGAAGGACAAAGGCAATGATTCTGTTATTGACTTTATCCTTCCTGACCTGGAGAACAGAAAAGAGATAGAAAGAGGAAAAGAGTAGACCATTCATTTGCTCTCTCTTCTTTGTATTGATGAAGAAAAGGAATGCTCCATGGGTGGTCCAAGAGTCCTGAACAGCTCTGGGCTGAAGGGCAGACAATGATAACACTCGGGTAGAAATATTTGGTTCGGCAACCACAAAGAACATACTCTTGGATTACTACAAGTGCCAAATTCCCCTCGGGTTGTGGGGGCAGGGGTCCTATCCCTCTAACCTATCTGTGCGACCCTGTCTTTGTGCTTTGGGGCCCTTCCTTAATTACCGAGTGGTCCTTACATAATATGACAGAAAATTGCCCTTTGGGTTTCATCTCAACTCCAAACATATGCTTAATAACTTCAGTTAATATTCTATGGCAACAAGGTTAGTTGGTTAACTTCCCACCATTCCGAACTACCCTTTCTCTTTCCTCCCTCCCTTTATCACAGAGGCTGTAAAAGCAAGCTATTCATTCCACAGCCTCCCAATGCAGCTAAAACATTTAAGGGGAAGTCTCCTCAGAAGCTTTTAGGAAAGTTTTTCCCTCACAAATGCACGATTAGAAACACTTTTTTAAAAAGGCTCTTTGAGGAAAGAAAGATTCAGATGAAAAGTCTAAATATCGAGTATGGTAGTGAAAATAACCCACTGCCAATCTCCAACTGTTTTGTGCCGTGAGGATAATAAAGCCTTATTTGTGTATATTTCCCCACATACTTACCACCTGTCATCCCTCAGTTTTTGTGAAGGATTGGTTCCAGGACCCTATGGATACCTAAATCCTCAGATGTTCTAGTTCCTTTTATAAAATGGTGTAGTATTTGCATATAAGTTACATAATTCTCCAGTATACTTTAAATCATCTATAGATTACTTATAATACTTGGTACAATGTAAGAGTTACTTATAATCTCTGATACAGTGTAAATATTCTGTATTGTTTAGGGAATAATGACGAGAACAAAATCTGTATATGTTCAGTACAGACACAACCATTGCAGGTCTAACTACAAGTACATAGTACACATCAGCAATAATGTAACATTGTTTCCAAACAGGTATATTTTTAATCTTCACCCGAGGATGTGTTTATTGATTTGAGAGAGAGAGGGAGAGTGAGAAGGAAACATGGATTGGTTGCCTCCCATACCCACCTTGACTGGGGATCGAACTCACAACCTTTGTATGTGCCCTGACTGGGAAATGAATTGGCAACATGTTGGTGTACCACACAACACTTTATCCAACTGAGCCATCCAGCCAGGGGTTTCCAAATATTTTTAAATCCATGATTGGTTAAAGTGGCAGATTTAACTAATCTTGGAACTCAAGATTATAGAACTCAGGAATATGGAGGGTCAAATCCACTCTTCATTCCTTTGTGTAGATACCATTTTTTTTTTCTATCTGAAAGATTTCCTTTAACATTCTTTATATGCACATCTACTAGTGGAAAAGTTTTTCAGCTTTCTATTTCTGAAAAAGTTTTCATTTTGCCTTCATTTTTGAAAGGTGTTTTCACTGGGCATATAATTTTTAAAAATATTTTTTTAATTTATTTTTAGAGAGAGGGGAAGGGAAGGAGAGAGGGAGAGAAATATCAATGTGTGGTTGCCTCTCATGTGTCCCTAACTGGGAACTGGCCTGCAACCCAGGCATGTGCCCTGACTGGGAATCAAACCAGTGACCCTTTGCTTCACAGGCCTGCGCTCAATCTACTGAGCTACACCAGCCAGGGGTGGGCATATAATTTTAAGTGGACAATTTTTTCTTCTCTCTTTTAGTATTTTAAAGATATCACTACTAACTTCTCACTTTCATTGTTTCCATTGAGAAGTCTGATGTTGTCCTTATTTTTGTTTTTCTCTATATAAAGTTTTGTTTTTCTTTGGCTGCTTTAAAGATTTTCTCTTTGCCCTGACTAATATGGCTCAGTTGGTTGGACATCATGCTGCAAAGTGACAGGTTCGCTGGTTTGCTATCTGGTCAGGGCACATGCATGTGTTGTGGGTTTTGGTCCTTGGTTAAGTCACATACCTTATTTCTCTCTTACATTAATATTTCTTTCCTTTTTTTTCTCCCTCCCTTCTCCTCTCTCTAAAAATAAATAAGGAAAATCTTTAAAAAAATATTCTCTTTGTTATTGGTTTTAAGTCATTTGATTATCATTACCTTAACATAGTTTTTATTATGTTACTTGAACTTGGGGTTGATCAGGCCTCGTTGATCTGTGGTTTTAGACTTTTCATCAAATTTAGAAAAATATTAGCTTTTATTTCTGTTATTTTTTTCTGTGCTCCTCCCCCACCCCCCATTCTCTCACGTTCTTCACGGTCTCTAAGTACACGGATATTAAGTGGCTGAAAGTGGCACCACACTTAACTGAAGCGATTTATTTTCTTTTTACTATTATTTCTCTTTTGTCATTTTGGATAGTTGCAGTTGCTATGTCTTTGGTTCACTTCAAGTTCTTCAGTGTCCAATGTGCTGTTAGCTCCATTCAGTATATATTTTAAAAATCTCAGACAATTTTTTATTTCTAGATATTCTACTTGTTCTTTTTTCCTCCCTCATCTTCCATGTCCCTAGTTAAAATGATTTGGGTTTTCTCTTTTGGTTGCACATGAAAGGAAACACAAATCAAACTGGCTTCAACTACAAAAGGGTTTCCTTTGCTCAGTGTGCTGGTTAATTTTGTATTAACCAGACTGGGCTCTGTGGTGCCTAGATATTTGGTCAGACGTTATTCTGGTTGTTTCTGTGAGTGTGTTTTGGATGAGATCAACATTTAAATTAGTGGCCTGAGTAAAGGAAATTTACCTCCCTAGTGTCAATGGGTCTCATCCAATCAACTGAAGGCCTGAGTAGAACAAAAAGGGTGACCCTTCCCTGAGTAAGAGAGAATTCTTTCCTGCCTGACTGCTCTCCAGCTGGGACATTGGCTTTTTTCCTGACTTCAGACTACAACTGAGACGTGGACTTTTCCTGGATCTTGAGCCTGCCAGCCTTTGACAGGAATTACACCACCAGCTACCCTGGTTCTCAGGCCTTCAAACTTGGGCTAGAACTGGACAATTGCTCTCCAGATTCCCAATTCATCCTGCAGATCTTAGGACTTGCCCTCCTCCATAAATAGCATGAGCCAGTTATTCCTTATAATAAATATTTGTAGGTCTTATTGGTTCTGTTTCTCAGGACAGTACTGACTAACATACTCAGTAACTGAAAAATTCTGAGGTTGTCTGGCTTCAGGTGAGGATTGAGTTCAATATAAAATTTTCACTGAAGAGCCGTAGCTGGTGTAGCTTAGTGGATTGATCGTGGGCCTGCAAATCAAAGGGTCCTGGTTCAATTCCCAGTCAGGGCACATGCCTGGGTTGCAGGCCAGTTCCCAGTGGGGGACACATGAAAGGCAACCATACATTGATATTTCTTTCTCTCTCTCCTTCCCTTCCCCTCTAAAGGTTAATAAATAAAATCTTAAAAAAAAAACAACACCTCTGAAACATAGGAATCTACCGTATTTAAAAAAATTAACCGAAAATACATTTTTCTCTCAATCTCTCTCTCTCTCCCTCCCTCCTCTCCTTCTGTCCACCCCTTCTCTCTCTTCCATGGTGTTGTCTGCAAATTCAAGCTCCTTACGGTATCCCTCAGTGCTCCGGACATTCTTATAAAGAAAGCAAAATGGCTACAGATGCTTCTCATTTTCACATGACACCTTGAGGCAAAAAGAAAGCAAAGCATGTCTTTGGTAGCTCCTATACCAGGGGCCACTCTATCTCATACTGGACCAAATGAAATCAACTGTTCATTTTTTAAAAGATTTTATTTGTTCATTTTTAGAGAGAAGGAGAAAGAGAGGGAGAGAAATATCAATATGTGGTCGCTTCTCACACACCTCGTAATGGGGATCTGGCCCACAACCCAGGCATGTGCCCTGACTGGGAATGGAACTGGCAACCCTTTGGTTTGCAGCCTGTGTTCAATTCACTGAGCTACCAGTCAGGGCCAATTGTTCATTCTTGAATCAATCACTAAGAGCAGGTGAAGCGACTAGATTGATTGGCTCATGCCTATCAAGTATTACCCCTGGAGCTGTGTTCTAATGCATAAGAAAGAGGCAAGTACCTACATCAGGAAAGTGAAAGATTTCCTAGATCTCTGAGCTTAGTTTCCTTGGGCAGAATTTATCACTTGATTATTCTAGCTGCAAGAGAGCCTGGGTAATTTTGTATATTTTGCTGGGATCTGATAGGAGGAAGGGGAAATACATTTTGGATGAAGAACTAACAGTGTCTTTTATACTAAAAACCAAGAGTTGGGTTATCATTTTTGGTTCAGACAAAGCATGGTTCATTCATTAGATTTAGGTAGGGGCCCACCTTCTCTGAGGATGTTTGCTTCTGGAAGATTATATTTTCTCCTTAAATGTGACATTGATGCTTCTCCATCAAGGAGTAGCATCTCCTTGTTTCTTCCTGAAATCTAGGCAGGTCTATGTCTGACTCATGTGGGAAGTGATATTGTGACTTGTAAGACTAGGTTAGAAAAGATGATAAAGCTTCTGCCTAGCTCTTGATATTTTGGGAGTTCTGAGCTTTATGTAAGAAGTTGGGCCATCCTCAAGCCTGTGTGTTTGATAGACCATGGGAGGGACCAAATGGAAACAGAGTTGCATGAGGGCTCCATCATTTAAGCCCCTATATTTTCAAGTCTTCCCATTCCAGGTATCAGATATGTGATTGAAGAAGCTTTCAAGATGACCTCAGCTGTAGCGATCAACTGACTATAACCTCATGAGAGACTCTGAGCTAGAACTTTCCAGCCAAGCCACTTCCAAATCCCTGAGCCACAGAAAACATGAGAGAGCATGAGAAATATTGTTTTGGAGTAATTTGCGTGCAGCAACAGGAAACTAATATACCTCTCCAAAATATTAGGTTTTATAATCTAAGGATGAAGGAGAGAATGTCTATTGGGTAAGCAACCAATGATGTTTGCCCCTCTTGTAAGTAATAAATATGTTAAAACAATTCAATGCCTGTAAAAAAAACCAAGGCTATTTTTCAAAGCATTATTTACAATAAGGAAAAGTTGGAGACAACTTAAATGTCTAACAATAGGAAGATGCCCAAATAAATTATAATTCTTGCACACTTCAAGTGTAATATGGCTATAAGCTGACTATAAAATCAAGTTTTGAAGACTATTTAATGTCATGGGCATATGTTCTTGATATAATAATGTTAAGATGAAAATAGCAGGCATAAATATTGAACATTAAAAGGGTGAATTTTATGGTATGTAAATTAGCTCAATAAAAAAATTGTATGAGCTCTGGGCGAATTGTTCAGTTGGTTGGAGACTCATCCCATACACCAAAGTTGTGAGTTTGACTTCTGGTCAGGACGCACACCTGGGTTACAGGTTTGATCCCAGTTGGGGCACATATAGGAGGCAACCGATTGATGTTTTTCACATCAGTATTTCTGTCTGTCTGTCTGTCTGTCTCTCCCCACCAACCCTGACTTCCTTTCTAAAATAAACATATCCTACTCAGGTAAGGATTTAAAAAATTATATGAGGAAAAAATGCATACACACATAAAAATATATATGAACTGAAAAAAGGCAGAAAGAGAATATATTAAAATATGATTAGTACTTATCACTGGGAGATGAAATTTTACATAGTTTTCAGTAAACTTCTTTGTAGCTTTCTTACACAATGTAGGAGGTTGAAATGCAAAAAGAGTGAGAAAACTGGAGAAAGTGTAAAGCTGAAAATTATTTAAATCCCCATTGAATTTTTAAAAAATCATCAAGAAAGGAGAAGAGCACAATCATATGGTAGTTCTATTTTTAATTTTTTAAGGAGCCTCCATCCTGTTTTCCTTAATAGCTGTACCAATTTATATTCCCAAGAGTATATAAAAATTCACTTTTCTTCACATCCTTGCTAATACTTGTAATTTTTTTTACTTTTAATAATAGCCATCCTAATGGATGTGGACTGGTATCTCAGTGCGGTTTTGATTTGCATTTCTCTGATGATTAGTGATATTGAACACCTTTTCATGTATCTGTTGACCATCTGGATTGTTCCTGTAGAAAATGTAATCCCACTTCTGGATATATATCCAAAGGAAATGAGGTTCAGATCTTGAAGGGCTATCTGAACTCCCGTTGCAGCATTAGTCACAGTAGCCGAGACACGGAAACAACCTGAGCATCCATTGAAGGATAAAGGAAACATGGTAGATAATGGCACATTATTCAGCCTTAAAAAAAAAAAAGGAAATTCTACCATTTGTGACAACATAGATGAATGGGGAGGATATTATGCTGAGTGAAGTAAGTCAGACACATAAAGATAAATGCTGCATGATCTCTCTTAAATGTGGAATTTAAAACAGATAAAATCAGAGAAACAGAGTAGAAGGGTGGTTACCAGGAGATGAGAGGGAGGGGGGTAGGGGAAAGGGGGGCTCTTGGTCAAAGGGTACAAACTGTCAGTCATAATGTAAATAAGTTCTGGAAACCTAATGGTACAGCATGATGACTATAGTTAGTAATAATGTATTGTATACTTGAAATTTGCTAAGAGAGTAGATATTTTAAGTATTCTCACCACACACAAAAATGGTAAATATATGAGGTGATGGCTATATTAATTAGATTGTGGTAATCATTTTACAATGTATATGTTTATGAAAACATCATGTTGTATACCTATATATACACACACACACATAAACAATTTTTATTAATATACCTCACACACACATTTAAACCATTTTTAAAAAGATTTTTAAAATTTATTTTTCTTTAGAGGGAAAGGGAAGGAGAGAGGGAGAGAAACATCAATGTATGGTTGGTTGCCTCTCGTGCATCCCCTGCCGGGAACTGGCCCGCAACCCAGGCATGTGCCCTGACTGAAAATCAAATCATGATCTTTTGGTTTGCAGGCCCGCGCTCAATCCACTGAGCTATACCAGCCAGGGCCAATTTTTATTTATTAATTACACCTCAATAAAGCTGAGGGAGAAAAGAAAAGAGCCACATTGTTTCTAAAGTGAATGGGGAAGTGGTTGTGGTTTTGGGTGGAGCTGAGGGTAGTGTACTTGTACATGTAGCATCTGGGGAAGGGAAGGAAGACCTGACTGAGCCAGTGTGGCTCTGATGTGGGGACAGTGTAGGGAAGGGTCTGGTGAGGTGGTCTACATAGAGAGATGGCACTTTTGTGGTGAGTTGGGGAAAGTGCAGTCTGTGTGTGTAAGTTGTAAATTCACCCACGTGGGCCTCAAGTCTACTGGAGTGTATGGAGAAGGTGTAAGTAAATTCTTAGACACATAACTGATACATAGCAGTGCAAAAAGTAACTAGAACAAGAACATAGAAACACAGAGTGAAACTGAGCCCCCAAACTAAATATAGAAGACAGGTTTTATATCTATCTCTATGCTGGACTGAAACAGCCACAAACTGTACTCACACTGACAGTTGCTACTCTGTCTCAATTTCCCAGCCTGTGTAATAAAATAGGGCTGTACTTCTCTTTTTCTATCTACCTCAGAGAATTACTACGGATTTAAAAGAATCAAAAGTTTCCCCTGTCACGGGGCACTGCGTCAATAAATTGCCATTATCAAAAACTCTTCCCTGGTTGTTCCTTACTGAGAAATGCTGAATTTTTGCATATCTTACAATGTTGCCTATTATTAGTGGCCTTCAAACTAATTACATAGCAAAGAGTGACATTGAACTAGCCACACCAAGAGCAAAAGTCACACAGTCTTTAACGTCTGTAGGTTATAATCTTGTGGAAATTGAGCTTTGCATCTTATCTGTAAGTTGTATGAATACTCATTTCTGCGTGACTAATTTAATCCCTGTCCTGGAACATGCTCCCACCTCCAGACCTTACTCATTCTGGAATGTCTGCCCTCTTGCCTGCCCAACCAAATATTATTCTTCTTTTGAGACCAGATTTAGTTTTGCTGTCCCATAAATTCCTTCTTACCCTCAGGCCCATGGTGATCTCCCCTTACTTGGAACTTGACTGCTTTGCCTTGACCGCCACATGATGGTCTTAGTCTAGGGTAAGTTATGACCTTTGTCTCTCCAGTAACATTTTCTGAATACTTATTCTGTGCTAAGTCCTTTGTATTTGGTGAGATTGGAAACATCATTATCCTCATTTTAGAGGTGAGAAACCCAAAGCTTTGTAACTTGCCAAGTATCAAATTGGAACCATGTGGCTAAATGCCGAGCTATAAATCTGAGGTTCTATTTCTGTGGAAAAAGAGCAGAACATTAAGGGACATCTAGCAGTCTCTCCCATAGACAGGAGAGAAATGTAAAATGGTCACCTAACAGAAGAACAATTGCATACATGCTACGAAGGAGAAAAGATTTGTACAAACAGCTCAAGCCAGGGCCTTATAGTGAGAAGTCAGAAAGGACTAGAAGTGGGTCTAGCGGTAGGTGGTGTATTCTGTTGTTATGCTTCTATTGCTTAAATCATTGCACAGCACCCAGGTATTATTTTGCAATAGAATAGGTCAGAAGTTCTGCAAGGTGTGGCTAGGTTCTCTGCTTGGTGTCGCAAGGTCGAATGGATTGAAATCTGGGAGAAAATCTATTTTTGAGATCACTCTTCTCGTTGGCAGCATGCAGCTCCAGGCTGCTGTGGGAACGCGGCCCGTTTCTCCTGCTGCGCGCCATCCAAGGGCCACTCCGAGCTCCTGGAGGCCGCCCGCGTTCCTGGATATGTGGCCTCGTGCCTCGTCCGTCCTGCAACAGCTCGTCAAATCCTCTTCGTGCTTCTAATTTTAACTTCCTCTTCTGTGACCAGCTGGAGAAAACTCTTCTGTGACCATCTTGAAATGGGCTAATGTGATTAGGTCGGGCCTGCCTCGATAATCTTCCTCTAGTAAATTCAATAACGTCATCTTATTACAGAAGTAAAGTCCATTATATTCACACTCCAGGGGATTATACCAGGGGTGAGAAATCTGGAGGGTTGTCTTCGACTTTTACCTACCATAGTAGGTAAAACTTACACAAGCAGAGATAGCGCTCTTGTGTGAAAGAGTGTAGGCAAAAGCTCCAAAATGATACTCCAACAAGGATTATTGGAGATTGTAAACACACCTGTAGGTGACAGCTCTAATAATAATAATAATAGTAATAATAATAATAATAACAACAACAACTCCCTTTTACTGGGTGCTTTATACAAATTCATTCACCAGTTCTTACATCAGGGACATATTATTTCACTTTTACAAAGAAAGAAATTCAGGCAGAGAGAAGAAAAGCCACTTGCCAATTATCTCCCAATCAAGCTGTCAAATTGGGATTACGGCTGGAGCTCTGGAGGACTCTGAGTTTGTCTTTTTTGTACTGTTTAACCCAGCTGCCTCTGGGCCTGGGTGGGGAAGCAGAAGGTAGTAAGACTGGTCTGAGCCCAGAACCTGGTGGGTATTGACATTAACCTGTTTTAATGGGGGCCTCGGAAGGTTTTTAAGGGCGAGTGTGACTGTGTGTTTGGGGAAGGGGACAGAAATGGATATGGGTGTGGATGGAAGGGAACACATGGCTTGGATGAGCAATGGCATAGAATAAGTCCTCACTTAACGTTACTGGTAGGTTCTTGGAAACTATGACGTTATGTGAAAGGACCTATAATGAAACCAATTTCATCATAAGCTAATTGATATGAAGTAGAGTTAAGTTTCTATGACATATTTCTGGTCACAAAAACACTACCAAACTTCTAAATAAAGACCCCAAATACCTCTAATATTAAACATTGAAATAAATGTGAGCTCTGCATACATTTAGGAATGATTAATAAAAACAAGTAAGATAATGATTTTCCAACCCACTTATTCCAGTTTAAGGTCATGGGTGGCCAGAACCTATCCCAGCAGCTCAGGTGCAAGGCAGAAACCCACCCTGGACAGGACAAGCTCCCAATGCAGGGCGCTCTCGCTCATACACCCACGCTCCCTTGGGCTGGGACAATTTAGATACGTCAGGTCACCTGAACTGCAGTTTTGGGATGTGGGAGGACACTGGAGTACCCCCCCAGAAAAAAACCCCACGTAGACTTGGGGAGAATGTGCCAACTTCACACAGACAGTAGCCCTGAGCAGTAAGTGATTTTTTTTCTTATCAATGTTGTAATGAAAAAACATCAAAAGAAACCATGTTATTCAAGGAACTGCTGTATTTTAGGAGGTTAATATGGCTAGTCAGGAATGGATTAGAAGACTGGAGGCAGGAATAATATGTTACAGTTAGAAAACTGTTGCCTGATCAGTCCTCTGAATCTTGCTGCCAATTTGTAGGACAGGAGAACATGTTACACTGCACATAAGTACATGATCAGCAAAGTGGAGGCAGAGTGAGGATTACAGCAAAAAATCACATGTAGTTCCATCACCCAAATATTACTACATTGGTACCCCCTTATCCTTGCAGGATACCTAAGACCCTCAGTGGATGCCTGGAGCCATGGATAGCACCGAAACTTCTACTGTATTTTTCCTGTACATACATACATACCTATTATAAAGTTTAATTTATAAATTAGGCACAGTAAGAGATTAATAGTAAGTAACCATAAAACAGAACAATTATAACAATATACAAGGTGGAACACAAGTAGGTTTACTGCTGTTCATATGGAAAATAATACAGTAATGTAATAATCAACTGTTACATATACTCACAACTGTAAACCTGCTGTGCCCCACCCTGTACTGTAATAAAAGTTATATGAATATGGTCTCTCTCTCTTTCTCACAATATCTTATTGTACCATACTCATCCCTCTTCTTGTGATGATGTGAGATGATAAAATGTACATGTGATGAGAAGTGAGGTGATGAGACATTATTAATTAAAATAAGGGTGACCTGAACTGAAGCACTGTGATACTGTGACAGTCCACCTGATAACCCCCACAGCTACTAAGTGCCTAAAGAGTAGGTGCAGAAAAAGTGTGAATACTGTAGACAGACAGGTGATTCACGTCGGGTGGGACAGAGTGAGACATTGAGAGATTTCCTCGTGCTACTCAAAATGACACACATTTTAACGCTTATGAATTATTTCTTTTTGGAAATTTTTATTTAACATTCTGGACTTGCGGTTGACCTTGGGTAACTGACATTGTGGAAAGCAAGGCCATGGATAAGTGGGGGGAGACTGTTGTATCAGTGATTGAAATAAGGAGCAGAGAAAACAGCTTTGGGAGCTGTGTTAGGAGTAGACAAAGTTTTTATTAGGTTTGATGAGAGTCTTAAAAAAAAAAGGAAGTTCCTAGGGAGCTGTTCAGTAATTAAATTCAGTACGGTCAGACCTGGGTTATCCGCTGTGGAACTAGGGCCCTGTTCATGGGTATGCAGTCAGTGTGGTTACACAGGGCCCTGCACTCAGAAGAGCTTCACACTGGGGTCTAATGCTCAGCAGTCTCTGTCTTGATTCTTAATAATTTTATCTTTGAGTTTTACTCTTTTTTATTAAAAAAATTCTTTTAAAGATTTAAAAAAAAATTATTTTTGGGAGAGCAAAAGGGAGGGAGGAAGAGGGAGAGAAACATCGATGTGTGGTTGTTTCCCGCACATCCCCCACTGGGCACCCTGCCCGCAACCCAGGCATGTACCCTGACTGGGAATTGAACCGGAGACCCTTTGGTTCATAGGCTGATGCTCAATCCACTGAGCAACATCAGCCAGGGCTACCTTTGAGGTTTTAGATAATAATTTTATCTTTAAGTATTTACAAGTCTGAACATGAACTGAAGGCTTGGAGCCTCAGCTTTTGCTTAGTCCTGCCTTCAATCACCTCCGTTGGATGGGTTTTTCACCTGCTTGGTCCCCCAATTTCTAGCTTCCTGACCCCACCCCTGTCCAGGGACCACTGCTGCCCTTTGTTCTACTTTGGGCAGGGTTCCGTTGTGCTACCCATCGTATCTAGGAGCAAGGCAGGAAGGTGGCCATTCTCAACCCAGGCTATCAATGCCTCGGGGTGAGACTCTTGCCTTCCCTTGGTCCAGTAATTGAGAGTGTCAGTGTGGAAGTTATGATACCTTTGGGGGTCACTTATTTGCTGTTGGTTGAGGAGGCAGGCCTGTGGGAAGGGGAGATGCTCGCCTGGGCCTCTTCGTCCCTACAGGGGAACAGCATGTCAGTCCAGCAGCTGCTAGGGGGGCTTTGGGCAGACAGCGGTTGCCTGAGCCCCCAAATTCCTGTGGGGTGGGGGAGTCTATATTTACCACAAAAGTATTCTCTTGCCCAGGAAGTCCACATTAAATAGCAAATTAATGAAAAAAACCATGACAGATTGAGAGAGAAAACACCAAATAAAGAAATAAGCTTTATATTTTATTATTTTTCAACAGCATTGTTTTCCTGCTTCTTGAACAAGGGGATTCATGTTTTCATTTTGTACTGGGCCACACATATTGAGTAGCTGGTCCAATTTGTAATCTTTTTTTGATAGGTTTCTTTTTTTTTTTAGATTTTATTTATTTATCTTTTAGAGAGGAAGGGAAGGAGAGAAGGAGAGAAATATATCAATGTATGGTTGCCTTTTGTGAGTCCCCTGCTGGGAACTGGCCTGCAACCCAGGCATGTGCCCTGACTGGGAATTGAACCGTGATCATGTGGTTTCACAGGCCCGCGCTCAATCCACTGAGCCACACCAGCCAGGGCTCCAATTTGTAATCTTTTTTTTTTTTTTAAATATTTTTTATTTATTTATCTTTAAGGGGGAAGGGAAGGAGAGAGGGAGAGAAACATCAATGTATGGTTGCCTTTCGTGGGTCCCCTGCTGGGAACTGGCCTGCAGGGAACTGGTCTGCAACCCAGGCATGTGCCCTGACTGGGAATCGAACCGCGATTGTCTGGTTCGCAGGCCCGCGCTCAATCCACTGAGCTACACCAGCCAGGGCCCCAATTTGTAATCTTAAACAAAGAGCTTATACAGTGCCCAGAATTTAGAAAGTACCAAATAAATCTTATTTTAAAATGGAGTTATAGAACTCTACTACCTATAAGGACATGAACACAGTAATAAAAAGTGAAGGCAATTGGGGGGTGGTAGTTGGGGGACTGGGAGGAAAAGATGACGGGATTAAGCAGTACAAGTTGGTAGCTACAAAATAGCCACAGAGATATAGATTATAGCATAGGGAATATAGTCAATAACATTGTTATGGATATGTGTGGGGCCAGGTGGGGTGTTTGGGGTAGTGGGGGCACCACTCTGTAGGATACGTGATTTTTCTGGCCACTTTGCTGTATACCTGAAACTGATACAGAGTGATATTGAATGCAAACTGTAATTGAAACATAAAAAATTGGTCCTGGCTGGTATGGCTCAGTGGATTGAGCACCAGCCAGCAAACTGAGAGGTCACTGGTTCATTCCCAGTCAGGACACATGCCTCGGATGCAGGCCAGGTACACAGTTGGGGGTGAGCGAGAGGCAGCTGATCAATGTTCCTTTCACACATCAATGTTTGTCTCCTTCCCTTCCCCTCTCTTTAAAAATAAATAAACAAAACCTTTAAGCCCTGGCTGGTGTAGCTCAGTGGATTGAGCACTGGCCTGCAAACCAAAAGGTCACTGGTTGGATTCCTAGTCAGGGCACATGCCTGGGTTATGGGTCAGGTCCCCATAGGGGGCATTTGAGAGGCAACCACACATTGATGTTTCTCTCCCTCTCTTCCTCCCTTCCCCTCTCTCTAAGAATAAATAAATAAAATCTTTTAAAAAGTATGCTGCCATAAAAAACTCTTTAAAAATAAAAAATAATTAAAAGTAAAGATATTATGGAAAGGAAAACTATAGTATTTGGTAACATGCAGAACAGAAAAGAAATGTATTGTACTAGACAAAAATAACTTCAGAAAATACACAGGACAATGCACACATAGGTTAGCCTTTTGCAAAATGTGGGCCCTTGAGAAATATTTTCATTTGAATTGAGCATCTTCTGCTTGGAGGTATTAGTGAAGGTGTTTCGTCTTGGAATGGGGAGGCTTGGGCAAAAGAGAATTTGAAATGTGGAAGAAATTTAGAAGATGTCTCACACACAAAATTTGATCTTATTTATCAAAATGTAAAATGTATATGCTTTTCATTTGCACTTCATTTCTAGGCATCTGTCCTAGATAAATACACATGTGCACAACACATAGGCAAGTAGTGATGTTCATGCAGCATTGTTTTTTAATAGTGAAAAACAGGTCCTGGAGGGGAAGCTCAGCTGGATAGCCAAGGTTGTGGGTTTGACTCCTAGTCAGGGCACATACAAAAATCAACCAAATCAACAAAAATCAACAAAAATCAATGAATGCATAAATAAATAGAATGACAAATCAATCTTTCTCTTTCTCTCTCAAATCAATAAATAAAAATGAACAAAAATAGTGAAAAACAGAATCCAACCTAAATGTCCATTACTAGAAAATTGTTTGATTTCATGCCTTGGAATACCATGCAGCCCTTAAAAAAGAATGAGGTAGAAAGATAACCAGGGAATTTTAATTAAACGGAATATGTATCAAGTTCCAGGAAAATGTTTAATCCTATATACTTAGAAATATATATGTACACAAAAATGAACAGACAAAGATCTACAATGATCTACACACTAAACTGTTAACCGAATATCTGAGAAATTGAGTGGGTGGTTTGTGAATGAATGGGACACTTATGTTTCTCTGCGCACTTCTGTTGTTTGAATGTTTATAAAAAACGTTTCATGTGTTACTAAGAGGAAATGGAAAGAGTATTTTGAAGGAATCTTGTGAAAAGAAAGTTGGGGAGGTGTGAGGGGATCTAGGGTTCTCTCAGCTCAGCAGGCTCCAGCGCCGCCGCAGGAGGTGAGACCCCGCCCCGCTGAGGTGATCCCGCAGATGGGTGGAGTCCCGAAACCCTAGCCGGAGGCGGCCCCGGGAGGCGGGGCCAAGGACTCCAGCCCCACAGTCAGTTCCCACCATGCCCTTATAAGGAGCGCCCGGCGCTGGGCTTTGGGAATCCAGTCGCAATCCTGGCAGCGCAGCCCGGATCCCAGGCCCCTCCCTTGGGAATGGGGGCGGGGTTGGGCGGGGTCTTAGAAGGCGAGGGGGGGCGGGGGTGGAGTATCTAGCAGCAGGACCAATAGGAGTGGCAGCTCAGGTCTGGGCCACGCTGCCATTGGGCGCGACTACGCGAGGGGGTGGGGTGCCCGTGAAGCTGGTAACGCCGAGGGAAGCCGGGACTCTGTAGTCGCTGCTCAGAGTCCGTCTGTCTGCGGGTTCCCGGTCCTACTGCTCCCAATTTTCTGAAGCCCGCGGTTCGCCGCCCCTCTCGCCGCCGCGATGCCGGTGTTTCATACGCGCACGATCGAGAGCATCCTGGAGCCGGTGGCTCAGCAGATCTCGCACCTGGTGATCATGCACGAGGAAGGCGAGGTGGACGGCAAAGCCATCCCTGACCTCACCGCGCCCGTGGCAGCCGTGCAGGCGGCCGTCAGCAACCTCGTCCGGGTGAGTACTATGGGCCTGGGGTGGGGAGCGGAACCGGGCGGGAGACATCCCTGTGGGCCCGGCCCGCCTCGCGGCTCCTGTTTGCCCGCGATTCGCTGCCTGTGGCTTTGTACCTGGGTTCTGGAGCCAGACAGCCATGGGTTCTAATTCAGACTACTCCGCGCTGTGACCTTGAGCATGCCCCTGAGCGTCTCTGGGCCTCAGTTTCCTCGTCTGTAAAATGGGGTCAATTATAATAATGCTTGCCTTGTGGATTTGTTGTGAAGATCCAGCGAGGTGATATTATAAATTGCTAAGGACAGCGTATGAACCCCACTAGTTGCTTAATAGATGGTAGTTGTTTGGGTGACTGATGGCCCCTTTCCGTCAGCAGGCTGTCGCCCCTCACAGAGTAAGGTCGACAGCCTTCCTCTCAGCTCCTTTTTAGGCCTCCCCAGCCTGGTTTATGGGCTGATGGGCTCCGTTACGGATTCCTTGCCTTTCTTTCCTGGGATTCTTGAGCCACGTTGTTCTCCTTTCTAATACTTCTGTCTCTCACCCTGAGACCTGCCTCACCCACCACCACTCCCTTGCTTCCTGCCCTTTTGTCCACTTGTCTTACTGGCTACGCATCTCTCTGTCTCCTCCTAACCTTTTTGGGCATTCCACTTATGCTCACAGTCCCCGGCACTCTCAAACACCGGGTAATTTCTTTATGTAGTAATTCATGACGACCAATCCTTTAACCCTTTCGCTTAACCCTGCCGCCTTTCATTTTTTACCCTCCCTTGGAGATTACCACCTGGCTTACCTGCTGTCAAAGGGCTTCCTCTCACGGGGCCTTTCTAGACTCTGGGTCCTCCTTCCTGGCCCCTCCTCCTGGCAGGAAGCAAGATGGAGCTGCTGGGAGAGGCCTGTGGAATCTGGGACCTGCCGCCCCTGCCAGGGAGAAACACCGGGAGTCTCCTCCCCAGTCCACAACTTTCCTGGGTGGCTGAGTGGTTCTGCAGACTCCTGTAGACCACAGCTGTGATTTATAACTGAGGTGAATCTTGGAGGAGGAAGAGCCCACTTCTGAAATAGGAAAAGAGGTGCTGCAACGTCTCCCAACACTTCCCTGGCATATCACACTTTTCTTTTCCACCCTGGGTGGGTGACTCAGACTGCTGCTGCTTGTGAGGGACAACTTGACCGGCTTTGGGAAAAGTTCACGCTGCTCCCCCACTGAACTCTGTAAATAGTGTGTGTCAGGGTAGTTGGGAGGCAACTGTGAGTCTGGGTGGGGCTTAGGTTACTTATTTAATTAGAGCACTTTACTGCTCCAGAGGCACTTTAGCAGCTGAAGTCTTCCTCAGTTTTCAGGGGCCCCTCAACTGTTTCAGGCAGTTCTGGACACTGCTAAGTAGGAAGACTGGGAAGCAGTATTGATCAAATTTTTGCTCTGCCTTCTGTATAGATTTTGTAAGAATCTATTTAGTAATAATACTGAGTTCATTCAAAATGTTTAGTTAGTTCTACATTGTTCTTGTTCTTTTTATAAATAATTTAATCTAAGGCTCCAGAGTACATTCTTATGTAGTGTTGTCTAAGATGGCTACACTCCAGGTCTCCATTTTTCAACAAATAGGAAACAATGTAAAGAGACAAGGTAATAGTGTCTCTCCAAGGAGTACTTCAGGAAATGAAATCTTAAAACCATATGTTGCACTTGGAATAGAGCTGGTGTGTAGTCTACGGGTTGATATCTGGTTAGGCTATTTAGAGAGAAGTTATTTATGAGCTTCAATGCATGAATTAATAAGAATCAAATGCCTGCTGTATAGGGAGCATTGTAAGTCAGTGGTTTTCAGGTAGGGATGTGCTTCAGAATCACCGGTGGGGCTTTTTAGAAATAAAGATGTCTAGCTCCCACCCCAGGCTTACTGAGGAGCTTTCCAGGGGATTGGGTAAGGACCTTGGTATTTTTAAGAAGCTCCAGAGGTGGTACGATACCCTTAGTTAGGAAACTAGGTATAGATATAGTAGATACTGTGAGACAAATACAAAAGGAATAAGGCCAGTCAGTTATAAGCTGAAAAAAGTTACATATAGTTACAAACTTCGTGATACATATAAGAGAAGGGACTTAACATTGGTTGTAGATATGATTTAGAAAGTGGGGAAAATTGTGGTGACAAATAGTCATGAACAAATGGTACTTGTGAGTAAGTCACTTCCAGGTTACAGCAAGTAGATTGTCTTGATTAGCTCAGGAGGAAAGTTGGGGAGAAATTGGAGGTGGGTCAGTGCATGACCCGCATGTGGGCTGTAACAGAAGACCTTATCTAGTAAGATGAGCAAGAAGTGGGAGAGAGCGGATGAGAATGGTGTGTGCTGAGTAGTGTCATGGTGGATTGTGTACATGTGTCAAGTTCTCAAGTTGATTGTTTCTGGAGAACAGGCTTTGTTTGATATTTCTTTATGTACTCCTCAGTTCTTACCCTTAACATTGGCACACAGGGTGGCTCATAAATATTGTCGAAGGGAAGAAGGAGCTGTGGGGAATGGAGATAAATTAGGAGACTTAAAATTGGTTGATCATTAAGAAAATGAGGGCCTGGACTTCGTGTTTGGTGGGGAAAATGGAGAAGAAATTAGAACTAGTATATATTAGAAACATAGTAGAAGAAGAATTTGTAAAATTTGATAATAGAACTCTTAGGAAAAAATGTGGTGTCACTATAAAATAATGAAACGGATTTTTAAATAAATATTCTACAGTTTATATAATTCATGTTTCAGTTACCTTGGGAGGTTATATTCTTATTTCAGTGCTTCTGTTTGGGTATTCCTTACAGAACTGGCCTTAGGGTCAGGTGGGATTTGAACATTTAAAGATGTGGTAACAAAAGTGTTGCAAGTTGTAAGAACTATCCAAACAAAGGCACAGAATTATTGAGACTCTGAGGACCACATTTTGACTTAGGGCATCATTAAGGTAAATACTTTTTTGGGGGCCAGATCATTTGGATTTGCAGTTTCATGTATATTTGTTAAACCAAGTAGTCTGGTCACTTTATATACATGTCTTATCGCAGCTGAGTCATTACTTTTGCTTAGACTCAGGAAGCGGTGGGATGGAAATATTTGTTTACATGTTCCTTTTTCAACTCAGGATTCTGAACAAGAGCCTTTTTTTTAAAACAGCTTTGTTGAGGTGTAATTCATGTAACTTTTTTTAAATTTTTATTTATTTATCTTTAGAGGGGAAGGAAAGGAGAGAGAGAGAGAAACGTCAGTGTATGGTTGCCTTTATGCGTCCCCTGCTGGGAACTGGCCTGCAACCTAGGCAAGTGCCCTGACTGGGAATTGAACCATGATCCTTTGTGGTTCGCAGGCCTGTGCTTAATCCACTGAGCTACACCAGCCAGGGCTACATTGCACACTTTAAATAGGTGAATTAGCCCTGGCTGGCGTAGTTCAGTGGATTGAGTGTGGGCCTGCGAATCAAAGCATCCCGGTTCGATTCCCAGGCAGGGCACATGCCTGGGTTGCAGGCCAGTTCCCAGCAGGGGACACATGAGAGGCAACCATACATTGATGTTTCTCTCCCTCTCTCTTTCCCTCTAGAGATAAATAAATAAAAATCTTTAAAAAAATAAAATAAAAATACTTAAAAAATAAAGTGTACAATTTAGTGTTTTTTAGTATGTTTTCAGAGTTGTGCTACATCAGTACAATCTAATTTTGGGATGCTTTTGTCCCCTCAAAAAGAAACCTCATACCCATTAGCGGCCACTCTCCCTCCCATCTTCACGTTGGACGACCACCAGTCACTTTCTGTCTCTGTGGATTTGCCTATTCTGGACATTTCATACAAATGGAATTATAAAATATGTGCCCTTTTGTTTCTCACTTCTTTCTCTTAGCATGTTTTCAAGGTTCATTCATGGTGTAGTATATATCAGAACTTCATTTCTTTCTGTTGCTGAATAATATTCCATTGTATGGAATAAGGACATTTTAAACACTGAGAGTGATTCTAATGCATAATAAAACAGGGAGGGGGTCTGGGAGAACTGTGGGAGAGAAAAACCAGAGGAGAGGTATAAGAAATTCCTAGGATGGCATTCATTAAGCAGTTGGGGAAAAGTCAGAAGTCTTAGACTGCCTGTCTTGTAGCATGATATATAAATTTTTCTTTTTTTCCCCCCCCCATAAGTGGCCCATAGAAATCTGTCAGTCTTTGTGACTATATAGTCATGCCAGTTTTATTAATGGGACTTCAGACACTTTGCCTTCTCCATTGTATCTGAGGGAATGAGTGGTAACTACCTCTTTGGGTTCATGAAATAATTTATTTTGGGAGTTTTTGTGGCCTTAGCCTTTATGAGCCTCACCCATATATCATACTGTTGGGACCAGCTCTGGGACAAATGTAGCATTGTCTTTGCTTTAAACTGATGGGAAAGTCTGTTCTGCTCTTAAAAAGAGATCAACAATTAATTTGGTCATTTTGCTTTAATTTCTTTTGGTTGATGTTACAGTTATTCCGGTTAAAATAAATAGTAACTATTTGGGTGATAAGCCTATGGGATGATTTTTTTTCTTCTTAATACTGTCCTGTATTTTTCAATTTTAAAAATAAACATACAATTCCTATTTAAGACAAATTAATAAAATAATAACATTTATATAATCCTTTATAGTTTATTAAATACTTTCATATATATATATATATATATATATATAGCCTCATAGCAATTCTTTAAGGTGGGTATTGGTGTAGTCCTAATTTTACAGACGAAGAAGATACTGTAGGTCAGAGGAATTAAGGAACCTGCCCACAGTGGTACAGCTAGTTAGTGATGGAGCCTGGACTCAAACTGTTTCTCTAACTGTGGATCCTGTGCTTTTTTCACCTCACCATTCCACATCCACTTAGAACAAATTTGCTAAGTATCAGTGGAACTTTTCCACCTAGAATCAGAAGCAACAAGAGTGCTGTTAGTCATAGAGTTTCCATATGTGTTAGTCCTGGCAAGATTCTCTGTTTAAAGCCTGGTTTGGGCATGGCCTCTGTGAAGGGCCTATGTGAAAGGAGTGACGTGAAGGTAGGGTTCTGTTTCACTGACATTCAATTTCATAGCATTTCTTTCTTTTTAATAAAAAAAAGTAGATACAGATCAGCACACAAGTATTTAAGTCTGCAAATCAGATAAAGGCTTTTTATAGCATATATGGCTGCTTAGCTTGAAGTCTACTGGAACTAAATAGTATTTAAAGTAGGTTTGTAGGATATTTAAAAAAATTTATATTTAAAAAGTGTTTAAGGTAGGTTTGGGTATTCTTTGGGGAATTGTGAAGTTTCATTTGAAAAACTTTCTTTCAAGATCAAAAGAGATATAAGAATGTAATGGGACAGATATAAACTGTGTTCCAAAGACACTTAGCATTTACTCGACTGATTGATAGAAGAGTTTTAGAGATTTTTGTGTTTCTATAGCTATGTTTATAATTTTAAGGGAGCTCCAACCTAAGTATTTATATATCTACACAGTGGAAAGTTGGGCTTTTCTGAAGCTGTTTTATAAATAACACTGGTAAAATACTGAGCAGACAAAATAAAAGAGCAAAAGTCCTAAGTATCAACCACAGTATAAGTTGGCTCCTTCTGTTACAGTCCAGAAGGAGTGTAACTAAGGGGAGCATTAAGGCAAATACTTTTGTTCGGTTGGGACTTATTTTGATTTTAACATGTCATATATTTGTCAAAAAAGGTAGTCAATTTATATACTTTTAAAATTACTGGTCATTTATGTTCATATAAAATGCTTATGTTTTATATATTTCACAACTGAGAGGATTATTATTTTCAAAGCCTTCCGACACCTTTCTGGTCTTTTACTGTATGCTCAGGAAGGGGTTAGGGTGGGAATTTCTCATTATCCACAGTCTACAGTCCAGCAAAGCATGTATGTACTCCTTGTGATGCTCTTCGTACTTGGTCAGTGTTGGTCTTTTCCACTAGATTGTAGGTTCCTTAGTGGCAGGGACTGTATCTTGTATTCATCCCTTTATTTCTAGTGTCGGGCTGGTCATAGGTATGCAATATAACTTTTTTTCCCCCTAAATGAATATGTATAGCATATGTATTCCCCCTGAATATGTATAGCATTCATTTTTTTAGGTACAAAATCTTGTAATAAGAATTTTTGTACAGCAAATATTTCCTATCCCCAGCTTTCAAACACCTGGTGTAGCTGAATTTGAACAGTCTTATGAAATTCATAACGAGCTTTGTCTGAAACAAGTAGAATATATACTAAGAGGAAGGAATGAATGGCTAAATGCGCATTGTTTGAGATAACAAAAGTGTTTGGGCTATTTTGGGTTGTGGTTCTCTGTTTCAGAGTCATTTCAACTATGCAGGCCACTTACTAAATTCATAACACAAGAATATGTTGCCTCTTATCAGAAAGTAGCATTGGAATTTTGCATTCTTTTAAAATTGGGAGTATCTTTTTAAAATCTAACAATTCAGACAAAGTGCTGATATATTCATTTGGAGCCCTGCTGATTACAGTGTAGAATCACACTGTGAGCCATGAATTCCTCATTAAAAGATCTTTATATGTTATGAAGTTGATCTGCTGCTTTCTTGCCTTCTGGCTGACCTGGCCCTAGCCTTTTCATTGAACCTTATGTTCACAACAGTGGGGTGTATTTTTACATTGTAAAGCAGCATTAGATCTGTGTCAAAAGAATCTGTATCCTTAATGAGCAAATGTCAGAGATTAGCAAAGTTTCTCTCTAGAATAATGTTCTATCCTCAAGACTCTTTTAAAAAAAATTTTTAAAATATATTTTATTGATTATGTTATTACAGTTGTCCCATTTCCCCCCTTCATTCCCCTCCACCCTGCACACCCACTCCCCCACCATTCCCCCCATGTGTCTTCATGTGTCTTAAGTTCTTTAGCTTAAGTTCATGCCCATGTGTCTTAAGTTCTTTAGCTTTTACATTTCCTATACTATTCTTGCCCTCCTCCTATTTTCTGCCTGCTATCTATGCTACTTATTCTTTGTACCTTCTCCCCCTCTCTCCTCCTTCTACTCCCCTGTTGCTAACCCTCCATGTGATCTTCATTTCTGTGGTTCAACAGTTCCTGTTCTAGGTGTTTCCTTAGTTTGTTTTAATTTTAGGTGTGGTTGTTAGTAGTTGTGAGTTTGCTGTCATTTTAGTATACATGTTTTTTTATCTTATTTTTTTTTATATAAGTCCCTTTAACATTTCATAAAATGAGGGCTTGGTGATGATGAACTCCTTCAACTTGACCTTATCTGAGAAGCATGTGCTCAGGACTCTTGATGAGGAAGGGTCATTCTCTCAGTTCATGTTATGTTCAGGCAGGCCTTCAGAGTGGGCTTTAAGGAGTGAGTAAAGTTCAAATCTATAGTAAGACTCTGAAACACCCAGAGAAGAGTTTATGTGTTGGTGAAAGGACCTCCGTTGGAGGCTTTCATTTTCCTTGTACACTAAACTTGTAGAATTTTTCCAGTAAGTGATCTGGTATATTGGGCCACACAGATAACATAAGTTTTGAATCTAGATGGCTGCTTTCCTGTTTTATCAGCCATTTTAGTACTTGCTCAGTTTCATTGGGAATAGTTTTGGAGAGGAAGGCTGTCTTATCTATTTCTTCTTAACAGTTTACAAAAAGGTTTATTAGGGAAGGAAGCTGAGATTAATATGTAAGTAGGGAATTTTTGTTCATTTGTATTTTTATCATTATACTTAAAGTGTTTTACCTTTCATATGACACTAAAAACAATATAGTATTTTATATTTTGACTATTACAGAAATTTAACAAAAAAGTTTAATATGAAAATGTACACAACCTGCTTTTTTTATATTGTAGTAAAACAGGTGATGTGGAGAAGGAACACAGGGAGCAGTAGATTTCTCTGGTGAACGCAGCCATTCATTATAAGTCATTCCATGGCTTTAACGTGATATTATTTGCTTGTATTACCACCATTCCAACATTGTTCTGTTGCCCACTAGTTGCGAACTAGTTGCCCACTAGTTGCCATGCCCACACATTTATCATTCACAAGATTTATAAAGAGATCAAATCTCCACAATATTCCTTGGATATGTCTGCCACCATTATTTCAATGATAACTTCTTGTCCACAAATATTTTAACTTGGGAGGGTGAGCTTTGTTCATGGTGTCTACTCAGTGAGCTCAAAGATACCTCCAAATGTACAGTATTTTATTGAACAGTACACTATTAATAATCACTTTTGGCCATGCTGAGCCTTCATATCATCTTCCACAAAGAACAACATTTTACCTATTACAAAAGTATTCTATTTTTATTGTTGAAATTAGGAAATCTATCCTAAGTCTCAGTCTCAATGTTTCTCAGTCTGTTTGACCTTGATTTGTGTTTTATTCTTTGTCTTTTCTCTCCAAACCAACTTGTGTTTCCTTGGGTATAAATACAAACTTAATTATATTACAGATGCACTGGCTTTTATCCTCCTTCACCATTAAACATATACCTCAAAACCCTTTAGTTCACTTCCCCACTCAATAGTTGCAAAGAAAAGTGAGAAAACCCAATCTGTTCTGTTACAACATTGTGAGACTTTCTTGGTCATGTGCTGTTTAGGGAGCCGTGTTCTACTTAACTAACTGCTGTTTCAGTTAAGTGCTGTGGAAGGAAATAACTTCAAAACAGTGGGCTAGGTCCTAAAAGAACTAATAATCTCAACATACTTATTAAAGATATGGGGTCTTTAAGATAATTCAATCTATTTTGCTATGTGCATTATGTGCATACAAAGCGGTAAGAGGATGATAAAGTAATGGGTGGAAGGAAACTTGCATAATTAGACTTAGAAGTTGGGAATTAATTGCCTTCTTTCCAATTAATTCCTTAGTAAAAAGCTTTGTACATTTTGTTTTGTATCACTGGGTCCTGAGTTTGGGGGAGATTGATCTGGTTGTGTTTCCTCTTTCCCCCTCTCTCCCTACTCCCTTAAGGTGTCTCCCTTTAAGACTTGGTTTTTGGAGGGCAAGGACTGGGCTATATTCTTCTTGATATTTCTGGTGCCGTGCTTAGTCCAGTCCCTTGCTCATGGTATTCCTTCCATAGGTGCATTGCGTTTTGGTACTTGCTTTACCAGTGGAGTCATTCTAGGCTATTTCATGATGATGAAGATGGCTCACTAACCTTGCCTTCTTTGGAAGGCATGGTGAGTATTTTTCCTGCCCGCAGATGTTGCTGTATACAGTGCCTATGTAATCACAAAAAGAAACAAAGATTCATAATTGACATGTTGGTTACATAGTTCTACTTTCAGATTCCAAGAAGTTCTTTGTTACTTCTCTCAGAAGTCATTGGATTGGTATGAGGGTAGGATGTGTGTGTGGGTACTGAGGATGACAGGTAGTGAATCTTAGTACTAAAATGTTTTACAAATATTGTTAAGTTGCAAACCGTAGAGTCTTTGGTCCTTAGAGAATGTCCCAGTGATATGATTTCCGGTTAAATGGGTTTTAAGGGGAAGGTGGTTGAAAATCGTTGCAGCTGGCCACAATCCAAGTCATATCTTCTTTTGAAATGAACTTAACTTATGCCCACAAGTAAGCTTTCTGTG
The DNA here is from genome assembly GCF_021234435.1 of Artibeus jamaicensis. Taxonomy (NCBI): domain Eukaryota; kingdom Metazoa; phylum Chordata; class Mammalia; order Chiroptera; family Phyllostomidae; genus Artibeus; species Artibeus jamaicensis. The sequence continues at coordinate 25,389,503 of NW_026521788.1, forward strand.
AAGAAAGAGAAATTGGACACTGGGGAGGAGAGAGGGACCTCTATTATCTAGCTTCCCCATGTTTCCAGCCTTCTCTCAGTCCCCCACCGCCATCCCTGGAGAATTGGCTCATCTTTTATTTGTAAAGTGGACAACATGTTTTTATTCCTGTAATTAAATCGATAAGGATGCATGACTAGGTTAATAAATATTAAATAGGAAAATATCTAGATAGGTAACTCAAATGATTATCCTACATCTCTTCTCAAATAGCAACTCTAGTTATCAGACTCCAGCTGTGCACATTGTAGATTGATAGTAGGATAGATGAGATAGGGTCTCTGGCCTCAAGTTGTTAAAATACAAGTGAAATTTATAATCTTGTAACAACTTATGCTATCTATATTTTTTCCACCAATGAAGTTATTGCAGACTTTAAATTATTCATGTTAAAGGGTTGTGTGCTAGTACTGTAAATAGAGTTTTTATTCCTTGGAATCATGGAGAAAATGTGAGTGGGTCAGCAGCAGAGTGAGCAGGTGGCGGGCCCCCTCATAGGAGAAGACCTTTGAGGGTTGGCCTCAGCGACCCTCTTCTTGTGGCCCTCCCGGCACTCCAGGTTTTCCTTTCCTTCAAAGCACAGAACTTATTGTGAGCCTGCACATTTGCTGTTCCCCTCTGCCTGAACCATTTTTCTGTACTTATTTTCTTGGGTAAGTTCTACTAATCCTCTACTTCCATATTAAATGTCAGTTTTCTAGAGACACCCTCTCTGACTCTGCATCCAAAACTGAGAGGTCCCTCTGTCATATGATTTGTATAATGTTTTTTATTGTGCTGATCACAGTTAGTAATTACTTGTGATTATTACTTGACATCTTTCTTTCCACAAAGCCCTAGGGACAGATACTGACTCTGCTGTATTTGCCCCTGAATTTTTAGCACCCGTCATAGTGCTTGCCACATAGTAGAGCCCTGAAGAATATTTGTTGAATGAACAAATGGGAGGACTGTTTGCTGCTTCTCTGCCAAAAACTGTTTTATACTTATTTGGAAAAATATATATTGTGCTGTGGGTGAATCTGGGTGAAATTTAACTGCCAGTTAGGAAAGTAGCTATAAATCATTGCTTAGCACAGGGCATTGCCTATAGTAGAACCATTCAGTTCATGTTTCCTGAATGAGTAAATTCTAGGCAAAGTCCTAGGGTGCAGATTGGGATAATCCTGCCCAACACAGGATTATGCAGAATATGTAAATATAAGTAAAAATATAACATGTATTTGGAATTCTCTATTAGTTTTGTTCCTTTGCAAATAAACAGAATAGCCAATTTTGGCAAAATGCATGTAGTATGAGTTACTGAATAATGAAGTCCAACTTAAGATATCGATACAAGGTAAATTAGCATACAAACATGACGGGACTTGGGAGGCAGTAGAGTGTAATGGTTAAGAATAAAGGCTCTAGCCCTGACTGGTGTAGATCAATGGACTGAGCGTGGGCCTGCGAACCAGAGGATCGCCGTTTGAGTCCCGGTTGGGGCGCATCCTGAGTTGCAGGATAGTTCCCAGTGGGGGACCCAGGAGAGGCAACCATGCATTGATACTTCTTTCCCTCTCCTTCCCTTCCCCTCTAAAGATAAATAAATAAAATAAAAGAATAAAGGCTCTAGAACTAAATTCCTTGTGTTCAAATCCCACTATTGACTGACATCTGTAAGGTATGAACATTGAGGTAATTATTTCATCTCCATTTCTTATGGTCCGCCTCTAAAACAAAGTGAATCATAGTGCCAGACTCATAGTTTATTATTGTGAAGATTAATGAGATCACAAAAATGTTTAGAACTATGTCCAACACATAGTTAAGAGCTCAATGAGTGTTACACATAATATATTTCCCATGATTTTTAAGCCATATTTTAAATGTTAGTCTAATGAAAAGGCAGTGTTGATTTTTTTAAATGTCTAAGCATAACTTCTAACTTTTATTCAACAAGGCAAAATGCCAGTGAAAGCTTTCAGTAGAATTCCATATGTTGTGGAATACACAGTTTTACCAACTGCAGGGAAAATATCGCTCACAGTTTGGGTGCCTGAGTCTTTGATTGCCAGTTTCCCATGATTAGAATAAAATACCTAATTTTTGGTCACTAACTCTTTTTGTGCAAAAGTGAGAGAAAAGTATATATATATTTTCAATTTAGAAGCAAGAATTGGGGCTTAGGATTTGGGATTTTATCCTAAGCACTCGTTGTTCTATTTCCTAAAAAAGAAAAATAGCTGAAGGGGGGTAGTCATGCCACTCACCAATAATAATAAGATGAAATCAGCCTTTCAGGTAGAGTTGAGAAGTTTGATGTATTTGTGAACTAGAATTCACCTTATTCTGGAACAGCCAAGTTAATTTAACAAATATTTGATGGCTACATACTATGCCAGGAACTGGATGAGCTTAGTATCTCTTGCCTGAAAAGAGCTAGAATCTCTTTCATTTGTGCTCTCAACATAGGGGTAATAGAGTTGAATGTGATAATCAGGTGACTGTAACTACTAGTTTGGAAGGTCTGGTCTTTCACTGGTTTTCTGGAAATTTTTAACACACATATCTATCTTCAGAGTCTTAAATCAATTAGCATCTTTACTGTCCTCAGTAATACAAAGATTGTAAAATACTTTTCATTCCATTGTCTATGTCCAATTGTCTAAGATTTCACTTTTGTTTTAATTTTTTTCTGTTTTGAGGTGTAAGAGAAATGGTGGACATATCTTCCTTCTGAGTATATTTCCTTTCTTCCTGCAGTTCATTCTTTGCTAGTATCTTTTGTGGGCCCTTTGGGTGGTATACACTCTGAAGTTTTTGTTTACCTGAAAATATCTCCATTTTGTCCTCATTTTTGAAAGTTAATTTTATTGGATATAAATCTAGGCTGGTAGTAATTTTTTTCCAGCTTTTTGAAAGAAAAATATTGTTTGTGTTTCTGCATTCAAATGAGCCATCAGTCTAATTGCTGTTTGCTGTAGATTATGACTTTTCTCTCTGGGGTTCTTGAGACCGTATTTAACTGTCTTGAGATTTTTGGGGGCTCCCTTGTTTTAGGGGCTGATTTCTTTTTTCAATCCTGGAATAATTCTTAGTCATTAACCTTTTGAATTTTTGCCTCACCCTTCATTTTTTTCTCTCCCTTTGGAACTCTAATTAGAAAATGGTGGACTTTCTCACTCTTTCTCTCGTGAAGTAAAAAAGATAAGACCCCTATTTCCCCACATCTTTTTGTCGTTATTGTTTGCACTGTTCTCATAGCCTGGAATTCCCCTCCCTCTCTTGTTAACATGAGACCAGTGTTGATGTTACTTTCTCCATGAAGCGCTTTCCTGGATGCCCAGTTGATATTAATGTCTCCCTGTGCTGTGTTTCCATAAGTTTTGACTATATTTCTTATCAGATATTATCATGGATTAGAGCTGCTTATGCGCATGTCTATTTGTTCCCTTCCTCCCTCTGACCCTCCCCAGCTTCTAAATTTGAGTTCTAGAAACCACGTCCTGCTCCCATACAGTGGTGTTACTTGCACTTGGGAGATACAGTAATGTCGAATCAGTCGCATTTGTACACTGCATTTCTTTCCTCCATTAGAGTAAGAAAAGATAGATATAAATTCTGAGTCACAGTCAGCAGAGTTATTTTAAAATACCGAGGGCAATGATATATCTATGTACCCCAGTGAATACTCTTTCCTAATTTGAAAAGGCTGCTGGCAATCCTCTGGAGTAAAAGGGGCCAGAAATAAACATCTCTAAAACTGTTATATCTATTTCATCTCTAAAACCAAAACAATGAATGCTACCATTTACCTGATATATACCAGGAAACTCTTTGAACTGGAAGCTCCAACCGGGGCAGTTCTAAAGCTTCCATGAAAAGGCAAATTCCTCCATTAGTCTACTGCGTTTGCAGGCTGTTGGGGCCCTGAGGAATGGGAATGCAAAATCACCTTTCCCCTGCTGCTTGTCTGGAAATCGACTTTTTAAAAATTTTGTGTGCCAGATAAATAAATCTTTTCTTTTTTATAAGTAATGCTCTGTTGATTTTTCCTTCCCTTTCTTTTTTCTTTCCCTTCTTCAAAGCTACCAGTTTAGATTAGGCTTTAATATTATACCTCAATGATAGATAGTTAACTACTAATCTCTCACTCCCATCCATTACTGCCAAATAAGTCTTCTAAGTACAGTTTTGATCTCAGCATTTTTTTCTTCAGAAACCTGTACCTCCTCCTATTGTCTTCTAAATTAATCTAAATTTCTTATTCTAGATCTTTAAAAAAAATGGAATATATATGACATGTAATATATAAATTTAAGGTATACAACATGTTACTTTGATATATTTATGTATTATAATATGATTGCTATTGTAGCAACATTTATCATATACATAATTATAGTACCACATTGTTGTCTGTCTTATTCTAGCTCTTGAATACTACTAGTAAATTCTATTCCCTTTCTGTCCTTATTTTTCCATGGAGTGGAGAAGTCAGCAGACTATGGCTCATAAGCCAAATTTTGTACTGCCCAGGAGCAGAGAATAGTGTTTACATTTTTAAAAAAAGATTTTATTATTGATTTATTTTTAGAGAGAGAGGAAAGGAAGGAGAAAGAGGGAGAGTAACATCAGTGTGCGGTTGCCTCTCATGTGCTTCCTACTGGGGACCTGGCTGGCAACCCAGGCATGTGCCCTGACTGGGAATTGAATTGGTGACCCTTTGGTTCACAGCCTGCACTCAGTCCACTGAGCTACACCAGCCAGGGCTACAATTTTAAATGTTTGAAAAAATTAAAAGAAGAATAATATTTTGTGACACATGAAATGATATAAAATTAAAGTTTCAATATACATGAAGCTTTATTGAGACACAGCTGTTCCTTTTCATTTACATATTTTCTTTTTTAAAAGATTTTATTTATCTATTTTTGAAGGGAGGGGGAAAGAAACATTGATGAATGAGAGAAACATCAATTGGTTGCCTCTCACACACCCCAATTTGGGGACCTGACCCACAACCCAGGCATGTGCCCCAACCAGGAATCAAACCAGCGACTTTTCAGTTCACAGGCCGGCACTCAGTCCACTGAGCCATGCCAACCAGGGCATCATTTACATATTTTCTTTTTTAAAAATTTTATTTAGTTATTTTTCAAGTACAGTTTTTTGTCTATTTCTCCCAATCCCAGCCTCCCCTGCCCCATGCTCCCCACCTCCCTCCCATTTCCACCCCCCTTGGTTCTCGTCCCTGTGTCCTTCCTATTTGTTCCTACATATTTTCTATACTACTTTCACACTACAATAGTGTGAAAAGTTGTGACAGAGATCATATGGCCCACAAAGCCTAAAATATTTACTACTTTCCCCTTTATAGAAAGTGTTTCCAACCCTGGACCTCTACAATCATAAATTTATAAATTTGAAAGTAGACCTCAGAGATATTCTGATCCAACTCTCTTATTTAAAAAATGAGAAAATGTATTCTCAGATGTTCTCTACCTTTGGCAATGGAAAGCCAAAATGAAAATCCATTGTTGGTCTTATCCCACCATAGGGCCCCTCCCAGGAAGCCTGTACTAGCCAGCGAGACTGCTTGGCGTTTTACAAACTCCAGTCTGTCTGTCTTCTTCTACGCACATACCGCATTTCCTTGTTTAAAGATGCCTCTTCCCACCGGAAGTTTTATCCATGCGTTAAGGCTCAGCTGTAATAATGATGACTGCACTTACCTCAACAACTGGTCGAGCTCTCTGCCCACTGACCCTCAGTAGTGCTAAGTTATACCTCCCTGTTGGCACTCATTAGAGTCATATATGTAGTCCCGATGCTAGTTCAGGCCATAAGCTTCCTAACTGTACGTCTTTGTGTCACCCGAAGAAGTGTCAACTGCACATTGCCTTCCACACAGAAGTCTCAGGACATAATTTAAAAAGTGAGTTGATCTAAAGATATCAGGGGTATAAGAGATGCCTTCAAAATCTCTAGTTTACTTCTATTAAAAAAGGAAGAGCCCTGGCCAGTGTGGTCCAGTGGATTGAGTGCTGGCCTGCAAATCAAAGGGTTGCTGGTTTTATTCCCAGTCACAGCACATGCCTGGGTTGCAGCAAGGTTGCTGATGGGAGGTGTAGGAGAGGCAGTCACACATTAATGTTTCTCTCCTTCTCTTTCTCCCTCCTTTCTTCTCTGTCTAAAAAGAAATATATAAAATCTTAAAAAATTTAATACTTCCAAGTTCTAAAAAAAAAGAAAAGAAAATGCAACATGGCTGAGTAATATTTTTTTGTGTGATCAGCTGTACAGAAGAATTCATAGGCAGTTTGTCATATACACTTAGTAATTAATGAAGTATGTACACTTGGAGGAGAGAACTTGGATTTGTCTTAAGGAAGATTACCTAATTGTGTAATGATTATTTAAGCCTTTAGTATATTTATTAATTACTAGGATTTTAGAAACTTGCCTGCTTAGGTAGGAATTTATACTTTAAAAAATAAAATTCAACAGTGAAAACCTTCTACATTCTCTCTCAATCTCCAGAGATTCTTTGCTGTTATATTTTCCATATAAACCCCAAATTTGGAACTATTTCCATCTGGGACTTGTGGTGTTCTATAATGAACTATTAGGATTGAACTTGGTATTTAGTAAGAACGGGAGGTAAGAGGATTGTAGGTATAGTGTTTAGGTGCCTTACTAGCATTATCTTTAATACTTTCCTTAGAACAAACAAACAAGCAAAAAAACTAGATAGATGAATTCTAGTGTATTCTTTCAATTCGAGTAATTCTGTGTCTTCATTTTTCTCAACTGTGAGTGAGTTATCTAAGATGGTAGAGCCAGAATTTATTAATGGGTTTAGTTGCCTGTGGCACTGATCAACATCTTTCCTACAGTATTGATAATTCACATTAGTAAGCAAGTGAAACAAAAGGAAATAAACTTATATTTCTGTGAAAGTCTTTCTCCTGATTATACCACGTTGTGTCTAATCTATTAATATTACATGAAAAGCAGTGATGAAATACAATCTGCAAAGGGCCCAAACACAACTAGTGTTGTTGGGGATAGTTGGTAGCTTTTTTTATTGTTTCTGTCTGTGCATCTCGACCAGTCTGTGCAGTTAGGTCTGGATATGCTGCAGCTGTTCTTATTTCATTTTTCAGCAAGCTTAGAATTGGGTTTGTACTCAGCTCATATGTAGTCACACTGAATTACTTTTGTCATAATTGAAAAGAAAACGTAAAAACATTAAGAAGAAAAGCCTAAAGGTAAAACTTTTAGGACTTATTTAGTATAGGTACCATAGAGTATTCCCCCCCCCCCCCCCCCCATGAGCGTTTTAACTGACAGGCTTTTATTGACATATTAATATTACAAAACATTGACTTTCCAGTTGTGGTTGTTTGTAAGAAATGTGTTTGTAGCTTGAGCTAAGAAAAGAAATGATTTTGATTTGCTAATGGTCCTAATTTAATGGGTCAGTGTCTATTTACAGCTTGGAGCCTAATTCAATTACTATGCTGAATAACCTCCTGCAAGCAGGATGCTCTTAACATTAGTGAGAGCATTTAGAGACTTTTGCCATTGGGTTACTGTTTCAAGTTTTGACCATACCTGTTTCAAAATAAGCTACATTGTTGATCAATCCTGGTTTGATTTTAAAAGCTATTTGCCAGTTGTGGCCAGAGTGACTCAGTTGGTCATCCCTAAACAAATAACAGTTAAGGAACTGAAGGAGCTGAAACCGTAGTGAGCTTAACCCATGTTGGCTGTGAAAATCTTCCAGCTTCTGGGAAGGAAAACTAGAACAATTGGCCCTCAGTTGGTTAGAATGTAAGATGTTGATTTATATTTGCCTGTTGTGAGCTTGAAGTTTTTCTTGTCCTTCTTGCCAGTTGGTAGTTCCACTGAACTATAGAATCATGCAATATTATAGAACATTTAGACATCATTGAATCTCCTTCCCTCATTAACACACACACACACACACACACACACAGATAGAGAGAGAGAAGTGGTTTAGGATTAAAGCATCATTGTGCTGAAGACAATACCACAATCTGAGTGATTTTAGGCAAATCAAATAACCTCTCTGTGCCACTGTAACCTACCTCCTAGGATTGTTAGAAGATGAGGATTTAATAAGATAGTAAAAAGCTCCTGACTTATTTCATGTACTAGAAAAAAACAAAACCCCCACCAAACCACATTTTTAATTGAGAAAATGGAAGTCACAAATGTCTGCAATGAACTGTACATCAGAGGGAAAGAAAAAAGGGACTTATTTAGCACCTGCTACCTTCCAGGCCCAGTTTTAGGTGATTTACCTGTGTATTACAAATTTTACTTTTACCATTTTACTGGTAAGGCGACTGAGGCTCAAAGAGATTAAATGACTTGCCCAACGACACAGTTCCTAATAGCAGAGCAAGGTGAGCTTCATTCCAAAGCCCCAATTCTTTTTCCAGTACTTCAAGTTATTTTCCAGGACAGGGTCTAGGACCCAGTTACCCTAAGATAAAAATGGGTTGCTTTTCAAAAATTTCTTTACAAATTGGTTCAGAGTTTTTTTTTTTTTCTATAGGGACAATGTTACAAATGCTGATTACATATTCAGCCAAAAGCTGGGTATGTAACAATTGAAATTCTGCACATTTGTGAACTAGAACTGTTAAGAAAAAATGTGTTTGCAATGTTAGCTATTAAAGGGGGAAAACAGGAAAAAAAACTATATTTAAATTCTGTGAAATGATAGTACTTGGAGAGAAGCAGATTTGGTTAGAGGACAGTGAAGAAGTGGATAGTGTTCTGATGTTGGTGCAGCCTTTGTGATACTTCAAGGGATTAAACATTTATGGTACTGAGACATTCTCTCTCTCTCTCTCTCTCTCTCTCTCTCTCTCTATATATATATATATATATATATATAAATTATTTATTTATCTTTAGAAGGGAAGGGAAGGAGAGAAGGAGAGGACTATCAATGTATGGTTGATTCTGGTGCATCCCCTGCTGGGAACTGGCCTCTGCTGGGAACTGGCCTGCAACCCAGGCACGTGCCCTGATGGGGAATCAAACCGTGATCTTTTGGTTCACGTGCTCAATCCACTGAGCTACACCAGCCAGGGACATTCTATATCTGATAACACTTCGATGGTGCATCAAGCACCTTCACATGCATTATTACTTCCTTATATCATGAATGAGGCAGATAGGACAGGTGGTAAAGTCAACCTCAGTTTCTTTAGCAATATTTAGCTTTCTTTTTTCCCCCATGATTTTTTTTTTTTAACAGCCTGTGGGAGCCCAGCTATTCACCTTAATAGAGTCATAGAAAATTAGTGCATAGTCGTACAAAGAAAGATTGAAAATAAAAGAATGAAGGTCTTCCTGAGTTAATTGTGTAGGAATAGAAGGAATTAGACTAGAGTACTTAAGGAGTATATGTGGGAAGACAAGAAAATGGTAGAATTAAATATTAACCTATTTTATTATCTTCCTTTATTAATTTACTTATTTCAGTTGGCACTTATTTTCTGAGCACTTATGTGCCAGTCACTGTGTCATGGGTATGAGGGGGGAAGAAACAGTTCAGACCTTGTACTTGAGAAATTTATTCTCTCCCTGAAGCATCTACCACAGATTACATTCAGATCGTGCAGCGAACTTTTCCTCTCCACCAGTATTTATGATTATGCAATAGCTATTTAATTATGAAACTAGTAGAACTAATACTGAGTTTCCTTTTAACAAATTTTTTCAATAACTAAAAAAATTGGAAAAGGTAAAAGAAATTAAGGAAAAAACAGCCCATTAATTTTTTCCGTAATTATTGCTTGAGTTTCTGTTGCTAAAGCAGAGCTACAGGGTGAGAATTTGGGGAACTGTATGTTTTTTTAATGCAGTGTTTACTTATATATGTTTGAAACCAAAAGGGAAATCACTTTAAGTAGGTTTGATATACTTTCTGTGACTGTAGGAGCGTTTGTCATTTAACAATGACTTGCTTGCAAGTTAGGAAGTACACCTGAAAACACAGGAAGTGGAGTCATGAGGCTTGGATTCAATTCAAGTTCTGCAACTTTCTTACAGAACTAACGTCTAGGGGCCTCATTTCTAAAGTAAATTTGGATTAGATTGCCAAATTATTTTTCACTCTGAAATTCTCTGTGAAATGGAAGGCGCCATATCTTGAGTTCCATTGACAGAGTTGGGCAGAGAGTAGGTGGTGGAGATAAGTTTCCTGTGTTCATGACCTGCTTTATTGTTGAACTGATGGCCATTCATAGCACAAGTGTAAGTGGTCGGGAAGTCTGAAGAAGAATCCTGTGCTGAGGGAGAGAATGAAGTATTTGCATACTGGAAGCCTGCCCAAGTATTTTCATAAATAGGGATCTGGTGAGGAAGGCTGCTCCGCTAACATTCATCTAGCCTTAATTGATACACTCAGTCTCGTGTTGGGTTGGAATAAACAGCTGCTGCCCAGGCAGCTTAACACTACTTCTGAGGAAGTATGTTGCAGCAAATAGCTTCCTTGACATTAAAATTTGTCACCGACATGGTTCATCTGCTGTTTAGCCCATTTCATTGTGTTCTCATTGATGTACATTTAAATTGTTTTGGCAGTTGGTCAAAATTTGAACTTTTTAGGCACTGGTGATTTCTTATTACTTTATGGATCACTTACCAAAAATATTGTTGATACACTAAAAATTTTTTTTCTATTTTTCTTATTATGACGTCAATGCATACTTTTTTTTTAAAGAACCTGTAAAGTAGTCAATGAACAAGTATAAATGAACCCATGGACCAAGCCAAAGGGACTAGGATTGTGGGTGGGTCAGGGAAAGCGGTGGTGGGAAAATAGAGACAACTGTATTTAAACATTAATAAAAAATGATTAAAAAGAAAAAATCTGTTAAGTACAGAAAAGGATTAAGAAGAAAATAAAAAGTCATCTGAAATTCTGTTTTACATGTTGTATTCCCTACTAGTCATTTTTTCAATATCTTTAGGGGAGAGTGGGATGTGAAATTATTATTTATTAGTGAAATAGCTGAGACATAAGTAAAATTTCACATGACACTTATGATACTGGGGAACTTGCCTAATGTACTGTGCTAATTAAGAAGGAATCTTTTTGTTAAATCAGGTGGCACAAACTTAGATGCCTGCAGGACTGAATAGGTAATGAGTGAATCAGGCTGGCTGTAGGACACTGGGGAGTGGTGGTGGGGTGGTAAATGGAAAATGCAGGCCCTGATTGAAGGGTCTGCTACTCTCTCCAGCTTATTGTTGCCACATGGAAACAGGGACTAGTGTTATTGGATCTTCCTGATACTCATTAAAATCTGGAAATTTTTTTTTAATGTGAACTTTCCCATTTAAAAAAAATACTGTACAGGTCAAATAAAATAGGTCTGTGTACACTTGTTCCATATATGGCCATTTTGTCATTCTTGACACAAATACTTCTAAATCTTTCTCATAGTTCTCACAGGAAGAGTACTTTTATAAAAGAAAACATTTGGAGGAGAGTTTAATAAGGAATTTCTAAGAGAGGCTTCAGGAACTTTTCACTTTGTATAAACACTGAGAGGGTGGCCCTAGTATAGGAGTGATACCCAGATACCCACAGGGACCAGGCAGTGACGTAAATGAGGGACATGATTTGCATGTTAAGATTTTGGGGAGAAGCAGAGAGTATACAGGGTAGGGCAAAAGTAGGTTCATAGTTGTTTGTGTGGAAATAAAACAATCAATAATAATATATAGGAATAAACTGTGTTTTGCAAATTCAAAACTGTAAAACCTACTTTTGCCCTACCCTGTATTTCCCATATGGGACTTTTGGGTTTCAGCCAATAGTTCCCTTGCTGGAATGCAAATCTAACATGGCCAAATCTTTTGATACTTCAAGAGATATCAGATATTTGGATCTTTGTAAAAAATTTCTTAATTTAAGGAAAGAGGGGGGCAAAAAAAATCCCCTTGGCCCAAATTCTGCACAAAGGCCAAGTTTGCAGCTTCTGGCTTAGGTCACTCTTTCTCTAAGCATGTTGTACAAATCTGAGTTCTATCATAGATTAATAGGTATTGTTAAGAAATTAAGGATCTGAAAAACAAAAATTTCAGAAAAAAAATAAAAAACCCACAAAAATACAAACTCTTGTAATTATCTAATCAAAAAAAGAAGAAGTTAAACATTCTGGGTCAATGGTACTTAAAAAATGGTGGGTTAAACAGATTTTCTGATTGTAGGTTATCTTAGACTTTTAAGTATACTAATATGCCTTGTAAATTCCTAAGAAGACACAGCTTATAGACTCCATAGTTACAATTATATCTCTGTCTTCACTCATTTTCCTCACCATACACCTTGTCTCCATTAAGAGGTGGCCTTCTTCCTGATTAAGGTTATTCACTCCATCTGCTCTCCAGATTCTGTCCCTGCCTTTTTGGGGACTGCTTCAGAAATAGTGTCTGATTTCTTGCCTTCTTCAGCTTATGAATATGCTTGGTTTTCTCCTATTTAAACAAAATAATCCTTTCCAAATGCCAGATACAAAAATGAACTCCAAATAGATCGTGGACATAAATGTAAGACTTAAAACTATTAAATTCTTAGAATAAAACATAGGAGTTAATCTTCATGATGTTGGTTAGGTAAAATCTTAGATGCTGCAGTCATGTGGCCCGTAGGATGTTTTGGTCCATGATGAACCCATAAGATTATATACGATGATGGTTCCATAACATTGTAATGAAGCTGAATTTTCTGTAAGAAATGGAAGCCTATGTGGTTCAGGAGGAATTTTTTTTCCTTTGACAAGAGCAATATTTGTGGAGCTTGGTAATAGATTTCCTCTTACTCAGCACCTCAATTTTGGATGCAGATTACATCCCCATCAGTGAGCTGCTGACCTGTTCCGCAGAGAGGAGCTTGTCCCCTCAGTGATGCATATTGAGAGGGCGCTACAGTCCTCATAGATCTAGTTTGATAGTCTTCAGAATATTGCTGTAAATTCTTTGTTGTAAATTCTTTGCTGTAAATTCTTTGTTGAGGACGTCAGATTTGTACAAGAACACAGGTCCACAGGAGCACTAAACAAGTACTTAGTGCCACTTTAGTAAAAACTTTCTGTGGGAGTGTGGACCTAGTTTTGTCCTGTACTTTGGAAATATTTTCAGGTAGCAATGATGTAAAGCATAGATAAGTTTTATTTCTTCTATCAATTCAATGCCAGAGAGAGCCCTTTGTGCCAGACAGGGTCAGTGGAACCAAAAATACATTTCCAAAGTCAAGGTATTGATTCTTTGGTTTTATGCCCTTACCATGTTAAACACTGTCTTTTTTTAATAAGTACTGCAGCATTTCTTAATCTAACCACTGCTTCAACATGCAACAGCCAAAACCACATTGCCATGATACACCCCGATGTTCCTTTATCTCTCCATTTACATTTCTTATTCATAGTGATCCTCAGGCTACTGTTTACTCACTCCTGAGAGTCAGTATTAAGGTGATCTATACCTTACCCAGTCATTTTCTCTTTGATACTTCCAATCATTCTAGCCCATATCCATGTTCATGAAGTAGCATTGATAGCTTTCATGTTCTATTTTTAACCCTGTGGGAAGGAAGTAGGGGGAAGGCTGTGGGACAGTGTTTATTAAATCTACAATAGCATATGGTAATGTCCTAGGTTATCACAATCACTCACCACTCACTCACTGACTCACCCAGAGCACCTTTTGGTCCTGCAAGCTCTATTCATGGTTAAGTTCTCTCTCTCTCTCTCTCTATATATACTATATATATATACTGTATATATACTATATATAGTGTATATATATACATATACTATGTATACACACACACACACACACAATGTGCCATTTTAAATTTTTTATACTGTGTTTTTTCTGTACATTTTCCATCTTAGATGTATTTAGATATACAGATACCATGTTACAGTTGCCAGTAAAATTCAGTGCAGTAACATGCTGTACAAGTTTAGCCTTGGAGCAATAGGCTATACAATACAGCCTACATATGTAGGAGGCTGTCCCTTCTAGGTTTGTGTAAGTGCATTCTGTGCACAATGATGAAATTGACTAATGACATATTTCTCAGAATGTATCCCCATAATTTAAGAGATGAGTAACTGTATATTAAAAGTATATGCAACAAAAGAAAAAATAAATAAATTGGAAAAAAGAATTTTTTGCTGCAGAGGACATCCTCAAAGTGAAAAGACAGTTCACAGACCAGGAGAAAGTATCTGCAAAAGACACAACCTTAGACTTCTGGTCAAGTTGGCGGCTTAGGTAAACGTGGCTTGCCTCCTCACACAACCACATCAAAATTGCAACTAAATTATAGAACAACCATCACTCTGGACTGTCAGAGATTGAGCTGAATGGAAGTCTGACAACTACAGAATTAAGGAAACCATGTCCATCCAGATTGGTAGGAGGGGTGGAGATGCGGAATGGGCTGGTCCCATATACATGTGTGGTGGATAAAATTTTGGCAGGGATATCTCCGGAGCAAGGAGTTCTAGCCCCACATCAGGCTTCCAAAACCAGCGTCCCAGTGCCAGGAAGATAGGTACCCAGAACTTCTGACTGCAAAAACCAGCAGGGATTTAGTCGGTAGAAGGAAGTGCTGCAGTTCCCAAGCAGTTCCTCTTAAAGAACACACACATGGACTCACCTACTCAGGCTCACTTCCTCTGAACTCCAGCACAAGGGTAGTCCCTTGAAAGGCACCAGTGGTATACAGGCAGAAACTGAGGTGCCTGGCATTATGCAGTCAGGGGCCATTGTCCCATTTCTGAACCCTGCCCCCATAGAGCCACAGAGCTGGCAGGCAGTGCCACCCAAGCTAACACTGTTTGCTCTGCCCTGGAGATCCCCTGAGGCTCTGTCCCACCCAACTTACAGCTGTTAATAGTGGCTTTTTCATATAAATGACTGGTTTTGATTCAGGCTTCAAGACTTCCTAAATCCTTTCAAATGAGCAACTGCTGTCTCATTGAGCCCACAGCCCACATACCTCTTGTAAAGTGCCCCAGGCACGGCATGCAGCTCAGGTTCACAGTTTGGCTTTGCCTTTGAATCTCCAAGCCCAGCACAAGTAGCAGCCATCTCTGATTGCTTTATAGCTTAGGTAGTATGCCTCTGGCAAAACATAGGTGGGGGAAGACCTTGGTCTCCACCACCCCGGAAACCCTAGAGCCTGCACACACAGTGGCCATTCTGCAGACCATGTGGGAGTACCATCAACCTGCCCCTGCACAGCTGATTCTCCATGGGGGGTGGGCATTGGCGTTCAGTGGTCACAGCCAATCTTCACAGCTGATTGACCTGGGTAAATTCCTTAAATTGACCTGCCAGCAGCACCCAAGACTCAACTATAAGAGGAGGGTGTACTCAAGGCACACCTTGAGTACCCAGCTTGGGTGACAGGGGCGACTGTGCCACTGGATCCTACAGGACACCTACTATTTTAGACCTGCTACCAAGACAGGGAGTCACAGCAGCTCTACCTAATACATAGAAACAAACACAGGGAGGCTGCCAAAATGAATGGACAAAGCAACATGGCCCAGATGAAAGAATAGATCAAAAGTTAAGAAAAAGAACTAAACAAAATGGACATTATCAATCTATCAGATGCAGAGTTCAAAACACTGATTATAAGGATGCTCCAGGAACTTAGTAAGGACCTCAGCAGCATAAAAAAGATCCAGTCAGAAATGAAGGATACACAAATGAAATAGAGAACAACTTACAGGGAAACAACAGTACAGTCAATGAAGCTGAGAATCAAATCAATGATTTGGAACATAAGGAAGCAAAAAACAACCAATCAACAACAAGAAGAAGAAAGAATCCAAAAAAAAAAAAAAAACAAGGGTAGTGGAATTGGCCTCTGTGACAACTTGAAGAGGTTAAACATTTGCATCATAGGAGTGCCAGAAATTAAGAGAAAGAGCAAGACATTGGAAATCTAGTTGAAAAAAGTAATGAAAGAAAAGTTCCCTAATTTGGTGAAGAAAATAAACATGCAAATTCAGGAAGCACATAGCGTCCCAAACAAGATGGATTCAAAGACGCCCACTCCAAGACATGTCATAATTTCAATGCCAAAAGTTAAATATATAGAGAGAATATTACAAACAGCAAGAGAAAAGTAGTAAGTTACCTTGGGGGAGTTCCCATCAGACTTGCAGCTGATTTCTTGAAAGAAACTTTGTAGGCTAGAAGGGATTGGCAAGAAATATTCAAATTCATGAGAAGCAGGGACCTACAGCCAAGATTGCTCTCCCCAGCAAAGCTAGCATTTAGAATGGAAGGGCAGTTGAAGAACTTTCCAGACAATAAAAAAATAAAGGAGTTCATCATCACCAAACCATTATTATATGAAATGTTAAAGGGGCTTATTTAAGAAAAAGAAGATCAAAACTATGAACAATAAAATGGCAAAAATACACATTTCATCAATTGACTCTAAAAAAACAAACTAAGCAAACAAGAAGAACAGTGACAGAGTCATGGGTATGGAGAATGTTTTGACTGTTGTCAAAAAAGAGGGTGTTGTGGGTAAATGGGTGAAAATGTGAGGGGTTTAAGAAGTATAAGTAGATGGTAACAAAATAACCATGGGGATGTAAAGTGCAGTATAAGAAATGGAGTAACCAAAAAACTTATGTGCATGACCCATAGACATGAACAATGGTGTGGGCATTGCCTGAGGGAGTGGGGGATGCTGGATGGAGAAGGGCAAAGGGAGAAAATTGGAACAGTTGTAATAGCATAATCCATAAAATATAATTAAAAATAAAATAAAAAGATACACAACCTAGTTAAAATATACTGTAAGGATCTGAATGTACATTTCTCCAAAGATACACAAATGGTCAATAAGTTATATGACAAGATGCTCAACATCATTAGCTGTCATAAATGCAAATCAAAATCACAGTGAAACCCCACTGCACTTGGATGGCTATAATTAAAAAAGCAGATAAGTAAGAGCAACTGTTATTGAAGATGTGGTGAAATTGGAAACCTCACACTTTGCTGGTGGGAATGTTAAATGATATAGCCTCTGGAAAGCAGTCTGGCTGTTTCTCAAGCCATTAAACATGTATATTACATGATCTAGTAATTCTGCCCCTAGGCACATACCCAAGAGGAATGAAAACATACATTGACACAAAAACATGTACACTAATGTTTATAGCAGCATTATTAATAAAAGCCAAAAAGTGGAAACAATCCAAATGCCCATCAACTGATGAATGATAAAGAAAACACGGGTCTTCTGGCCAAGATGGAGGTGTACATAGACACACTGTGCCTCCTTGCACAACCAAAATAAGGACAACAAAAGTTTAGAAACAAAATAACGACCTGAACTGACAGAAAATTGAACTGTATGGAAGTCTGACAGCCAAGGAGCTGAAATAGACACATTCATCAAGACTGGTAGGTGGGGTGTTGAGTCTAGTGGCTGAGCAGAGCGGGTTAGTGGCACAGGAAGTGGTGACACTGGGCTCACAAGGCATCCTCGGCACACAAGATGGTACTGGGCAGACCCTGGGCACCCAGGTGGCAGCTGGCAGACTCTGGGCGGGGTTGGCAATGGGAAGACCCAGCAAGGTGGCGACTGAGAAGCAGGGCACTATGTGCAAGGCGGCTGGCTGACTGGGCAGTGGTCCCACATTCGCACACAGATAACTGGAGAGTGAGACAGACCTTGCAACCCAGGGTCCTAGTGCCGGGAAATAAAACCTTAAAACACTGATTGAAAATACATGTGGGGGCTGAGGTGCAGGGAGAGACCCACAGGGTCCTAGAACTCACACAAGCCCACCCACACAGGAATCAGCACCAGAAAGGCCCAATTTGCTTGAGGGAAGCAGCAGGAGGGACTGAAATCCAGCAGAGAGTGGAGCAAGTGCCATTGTTGGACCCCTCCCCCACATACAGCATCACAACCCAACGATGGGGGTTGCCCTGCCCTTGTGAACATGTAAGGCTCCATCCTTACTAGGTAACAGGTGCGCCAAGACCAAAAAAAAAAAAAAAAAAAAAAGGCTGAAAAGGAAGAACAGATCAAAGCTCCAGAAATAATACAATTAAGCAACCAAGAGAGCCAACCTATCAGATGCACACTTCAAAACACTGGTGATCAGGATGCTCATAGAATTGGTTGAATTTGGTCGCAAAATTAGATGAACAGATGAAGGCTACACTAAGTGAAATGAAGGGAAATGCACAGGGAACCAGGAGTGATGGGAAGGAAACTGGGACTCAAATCAGTGGAGTGGACC
This sequence comes from Artibeus jamaicensis, assembly GCF_021234435.1. Taxonomy (NCBI): domain Eukaryota; kingdom Metazoa; phylum Chordata; class Mammalia; order Chiroptera; family Phyllostomidae; genus Artibeus; species Artibeus jamaicensis. Next base: position 25,407,877 of record NW_026521788.1, read on the forward strand.
AGAAGGAAGAAAGAAACAACCAAACAGAAAAGAGTGAAGAAATAAGAATTCAAAAAAAATGAGGAGAGGCTTAGGAACCTCCAGGACATCTTTAAATGTTCTAACATCTGAATTATAGGGGAAGAGGAAGAGCAACAAGTGGAAAAGTTATTTGAACAAATAATAAAGGCAAAGAAATAATAAATCTGTCCCCAATCTGGCAAATAAAATAGACTTCCAGGAAGTCCAGGAAGCCCAGAGAGTCCCAAAGAAGTTGGACCCAAGGAGGAACACACCAAGGCACATCATCATTACATTGGCCAAGATAAAAATGAAGGAGAGAATCCTAGAAGCAGCAAGAGATAAGGGGACAGTCATCTACAAAGGAGTTGCCATCAGACGTTCAGCTGATTTCTCAAAAGAGACCTTCCAGGCAAGAAGGGTCTGGAAAGAAGTATTCCAAGTCATGAAAGGCAAGGACCGACATCCAAGATTGCTCTATCCAGCAAAGCTTTCATTTCAAATGGAAGGACAGATAAAGTGCTTCCCAGATAAGTTCGAGTTAAAGGAGTTCATCATCACCAAGCCCTTATTTTATGAAATGATAAAGGGACTTATCTAAGAAAAGGAAGATAAAAAATATGTATAGTAAAATGATAGCAAATTCATCATTATTAACCATCATGCCTGAAACAAAAATAAACTAAGGAAACAACTAGAACAGGAACAGAACCACAGAAATGGAGATCACATGGAGGGATAGCAACAGGGGAGTGGGAGGAGGAGAGAGGAGGAAAAGTTACAGAGAATAAGTAGCATAGATGACAGGCAGAAAATAGACAGGGGGAGGGCAGGAATAGTATGGGAAATGTAAAAGCTAAATTACTTCAGACAGACACATGGACATGAACTAAAGGGGGGGAATGTGGATGGGAGAGGGTATGCAGGGTGGAGAGGAATGAAGGGGGGGAAATGGGACAACCGTAGTAGCATAATCAATAAAATATATTTAAAAATAAATTTTAAAAATGTGGTATAAACATACAATGGAATGTTAGTTGGCAAAATGACCAATGAAATACTGAAACATGCTATAACATGAGAGAAGCCTGTCACTAAAGGTCACATATTGTATGATTTCATTGATATTAAATCTATGGAGATGTAGAATAGATTAATGGTTGCCTAGATGGGGGCAGGGAAGGGTTGAGGATAAATGAGGATAAATAGGTTTTTTTTTGGAGGGGGATGATGACATTGTTCAAAAATTGTCATGGTTGCACAATTCTGTGAATATACTAGAAATCATTAACCTCTCTCTGGCTGTTGGCATTGTTGACTATTCTTTTACTGTCGTAAAATTTTCCGTTCCTTTGACTTTCATGACGCAGTTCTACCATTCTCCCTGGCCCTCTCTCAGACATTTCCTTCTCAGCTCTGTTCATCAGCTGTTCTTTCATCAGCTGCTTATCCATGGGTGTTGCTGGGTTTCCAAGGCTTTTAGAGCCACTGGATTGCTTTCTTTAGCCCATGCAAGTAAACTGAGGAATCAGCTATTCAATTATTTATTGAACATTTACTTACCACCATCTAACTGTCCCATTGGTACTAGTTACTTTTCCTCTCAGATTTGGCTTTCTTACATTACCTTGTATTACCAAGTCATCTGGGTCAGAAGCCTGGGAGTCATCCTAGATTTCTCCTTCAGCTTCCAGAGGGAGTGAGTGTCCCGTGGATGCATCTCTTACATCTGCCCTCATATCCATGTATCCTGCTGCTTTACTTCATCGTTAGTTTATTTTTCACTAAGACTCTAAGCTCTTTGAGATGAGAGCCCACATGTGTTTTCTTAAATACCTGTCTATAATACCTTACGTGGTGTGTTACATAAATACAGGGTGGGACAATAGTAGGTTGTGAGTACGTGAAGCAAAGTTTATTCTTGTATTATTATTTGTTAATTATTGTATTTTTAAATATGAACAACCTACTTTTGCCCTATCCTGTATTTGCTGATTGAATAAATGAACTAACAAACTTGTCCTCCTAGTTATCTTCCCTTTGGTTTATTCTTGTTGTATTTTTTTGGTTCAAATTCAAACATAGTAATATCTTTTGCTTAGAACCATTAAATAATTTCCCATTGCTTAGAACATGATGCTTAAGCCCATTGCATACAAGGCCCTCCTAGATGTGGTCCCTTGCTGGTTCTCCAACTTTCTACCCTCTCCTCATCTCCTCTCCAACCGGTCCCTGTGTTCCAGCCCTGTGGCTCTGTCTTCCCTGAACTGGCCCTGTTTTCACATATGCTACCCCACTCCTGGAAAGGTCTCCTTTCCTCCATCAATCCCATTCCTCCTGGAGAGCACTTATCAACCTTCCTAGAGTATCTTTTCTTCTGTGAAATCTCCCTTTCCTCACTGATGCAGAGCTGAAACTTGCATGTAATTTATAGCATGTGCTACACACGGTGACAATGATTTGCTTAGGCATTTTTTTGTCTATGAAGGGCAAGGACTGAGTCCCACTTGTTTTTGTATCCCCGTCACACATAGTCCTACCACATAGAAAGTACTCAGTAAGTGCTTAAGTGAATGAGTGAGTTGAAAATCAGAATAGGTTGAGTCCTAGTTATTCTGGATTTATGCCTTTTTAAACACCTGACTTTGCTGTATCATCTGTGAAGGAAAGGTACCAGCGAAGGAATGGATAGATCACAAGTCTATCACCACTGTAGGAAAACTCAAAAGTGTTGCTGATGGTGGGTCACATACTTTATTCTTGTATGTCCCAATCATGGTACGGGACACAGCTGTGTATCGGAATAATGGATTCATTGGCTTCATACTTAATGCCACAAGAAACATTGATTTGAGGTAAACTAAGTACAGGCAGATAGATGTACATTCCCTTGGCTGGTCACAATCATTTGGTCACTGTAGCTTTAACTAAGTTAGTCTTACATTTTCATTATTTGTATCTTCTTGTCCAGTAAGAACTTCTGTTAATTACTCTCTCCTTGCTACCTTTTTAATATAATGCTTTATAGTTACCACTTACATCGTACAAATTGGTAACATACGTAAGTCCTCCCTGCTATGTTTTGTCTTCCTGCTTTCTTACAGTTAGTGTAGCTAAGGGAGTCATCTACATTAACATATTTTTTAGTTTGGGTAGTGACTTTAATGGAGCCAAGCTTTTTTTGCTGGAAAGAAACCAACTCTTTCTACATTACTGAATCAAATAGATTGTGATGAAAGGAGTAATAGTAACAACAGCAGAAGACAAAGGGCCCCTCACAAAGAATTTTGAACTAAAGTCACATATTGAACAAAAGATATTTAAATTAGCTACTGAACAAAGTAGGGGCTCTTCAGAGGAAACAGGGCTTCCTGCCAAGTCCCTAAAATGCCCCCAGGCCTCTCTTACTACCATTATTTTAGCTTACTGTCTAAGGATGCTTTATTTCTTATCATTCTCTTCCCACCACCTAGTGGACACATAATTGGCACTTGCTGTCCGTTTATTGAATTGAATGGAATTGGGCCTCAAAAAGTTAGAGGCAGTTTTCTGAAGAAGAAAATCAAAGAGAAATCACTTTAGCAGTGAATAGAACCAACAACTCTGGGTTTCAGCAATGAAACACAGCAATTTTTACCTTATTTTGGTAAAAATAAGATGTATTTACTATAAAGTTAGATTATTTTGAAAGGGTTGTTTTTAAATGCTGACCTGGAAAACCTGCTCCGAACTTAAACTATAACTAAGATCTGTATGTCATTTTTCTCTCTGTGTGTGTGTGTTTAAATAAGTTAACGCATAGTTTTTTTTTGTTTTTTTGTTTTTGTCCCAGAGGAAATAAGATTTATTTCAAGGTTAAAAAAGTCAAGCATCCACTTCAGTCTAACCTCACAATCATGAAACATATAGATAAAATATGCAGGAAGTGAGATCTTTAAAAAATTTTTTTAAAAGATTTTATTAATTTTTAACGAGAGGGGAAGGGAGGGAGGTAGAGAGGGAGAGAAACATCAACGAGTGAGAGAGATATTGATCAGTTGCCTCCCTCATGCCCCCAACTGGGGAGGTGGCCTGCAACCCAGGCATGTGCCCTGACCAGGAATCGAACTGGCAACCCTTTGGTTCGAAGCCTTCACTCACTGTTCTTGATCCACTGAGCTACACCAGCCAGGGTGGTTCCTGCTCTTTAACAAAGAACATCTTGTGAATTAATCTCTTTCTTAATTGTTCTTTTCTTTTTATTTGGAAAAGATGGGAGCTGTAGAAACTATTTCTATTCTGGTGGTGCGGGGATTGAGGAGGAAAGTGCATTTCCTGTGATCTGGTTGATGGCTTGAAAATGTGAAGCTTTGTCTTGGCTCTCCTAGATAGGCTTTGCCAGTTGTTCATAAAAAGGAGATGATTTCTGGTCCTGCATATTTTTAGAAACTGGCTTCTTTGAGAGTTCTTGACTAGATACTTTAGTGATTGAACACTGACTTGGGAAGATCTAGAACAAAGGATGATAACCTTTGAATAAATGGGCAGGTTAAGTTATAGAATCTTCTCTGCCCTCACTTGGCGTACAGCCTCTCATAGGCTGACTTTCCTTTCTAGTCTCGAGTCCCCTGCTGAAGCCACACAA